>NC_141691.1:2029726132-2039726132 GCF_964263255.1 Lissotriton vulgaris
TGATGGTGTGCCTGAATGATGTGTTCACAATAGAAAATTCTTGCAGGACCATGCGGCCGGCAACCGAATCACGTGGAGCTCGAGCACAGACGTGAAAGCTTATTGGCGAAGCAGGAATCCCGTAAATTTGCATTTTGAGAACGCAAACATAAAAAAACTCAGTTGTAGAGTGCAGAGTTTTCGGTAACCCCACGTTCTACGTGGAATACAAAGATGCCAAAGAACAACAAATGCAGGAAGGCAAATTCCATCCTAGCTGTACGAATACACAGTCTCTATGAGACTGCACAGCACAGCTGGCAGAATGAAAAGCCCTGTTACTGCCACTAATAAATATGGATAGAGAATTCCCCACACTGATTGTGTGCGATTCCTTTTACTGTGTCCAGTCATACAATGAATGTCTTCACTACTGGGGTCAAAATGGGTTTAAAGTTTCGAAAAATTGTACAATTAAGCATACATTACTTTGGGAACAGGTGGCTGAGTTGAAAACTGAACTACCAAAAGCTCATGTGATACAAATGCTGAGTCATCAACGTGATGGTGTTCACGTTGAAGGGAATTCATTGGCTGATGAAGCTGAAAAAGATGCAGTACAATCTGTGGCCATAGCCGCAATCGATCGTTCTAGCATGAGAATAGACTGATACGTAATGGTACCTGTCATTTCTTAACACAAAAATAGCTTAGCCATACCAAAGAAATTTCCACACAAGCACTTCTACAAGTTAGATGCAAATACCATTCCATATGCTTACATTCGAGGACTGGGGGATAGTATAATACCAAACATGGATCATAGATTAGGTTTAATTCTAGCTGCACACAAGGGTCCAGGTTCTGCACATGCAGGATTACTGTAACAGTTTCTTTACTGAAACAATGCTATTGGTGTCCAGGTTTAACTAAACAGACAAAGAATGTTCTCTTGAATTGAAAACATCTGTCAGCAGATGAAGGGTTCCACTGTGGCACGTCCAGCGCAGACACCATTACTAATATCAGACAGACCACTCGCTTGTGTCTACTTGGACCACTGCGGCCCTCTACAATCAGACATCGCTTACAAGTATATTTTTGTGGCCGTGGATTCATACTCTAGATTCCTTTGGGTTTGTTATAAAAGATTTGCAAGTCAGGTAGCCCTAGGAAGTCATGTGAAGTTTGGGTGTTGTACTGCGATACTCCTCTCTGTACCATTGTGAGGGAAATTTGGTCATGGAGAGGAAAATCATGGACTTAAAGCAATCTTTACCAACAAGAGTATTAGGATAGGGTGGTAGTTGGGTCAATCACTTATTTTGGGTCCAGAGGCCGCACTAAAAAATATGCCAAGACGCTCTCTAGGGGGTGCCACTCCTACAAAGTCCTATTTAGGATATGAATGTGGGTATTTGATCTCGATTATGAAAGCACAATGGCAAATGAAAAACCTTTTGACATCAATAAACATTTGGCTGTTTTACAGGATCTCAATAAATTCTGTGTACTACAAAGAAACGTTCAAGTAAAACAGATCCCCACTGGGGAAGTCAAATCAGTCATGGCAAGACCAGCCTGGATTCCAAAAGTCGGACTGTCGTGAGAGAAATGATTGCGGACAGATAATAATTTGGGCCATCATACAGAAAGCCTGTCCCAGTCCTGCCTGTAGAAGGGACACAAGCTGTACTTCTTCCGCATCTTGCCGGAAAACAGGAAAAGAGATTTGTCTCCATCGATCTGATCAAACCACATTATGTGGCCAAATTGATTGTTAGGCATCGTAGGCTTCTGGGTAGTCGCCGCTCTCCTCTCACTACCATACAGCAAGTTCAGACGGAAAGACTCTTAACATTTGAAGAGTAGCCAATACAGTATAATGGACTTACCAACAATGAAATGGAACTTGTTTCTAATGAAATAGAACATCAAAACACAAATGAAAGACAAATATCAATTCGGTCTAACACCAATATCTTCATCAATATGCCTCTACAAGAGACGTCTGCCAGTTCATCAAAACCTGCTGAGCTACCAAAGACAGATCGAAATGCATTTGATTACGTCATCGAATTTGATACCTACTCTCTTGATCCCAGTAAACCGGAATCCCCTCCAGCTCCAGTTTTCCATAAACAATAACTTAATGATTTCTACATTTTTCTGAAAAAGACATAGCTAGTCTCAGCATTGGCTACAGCCCTGGATAATAACTAGTATACTGTTTTTTCTATTCTTTATGGGCCTAGTGGCTGTCTTTTTCTCACTCATGAATGGAAACTATCTCCCAGAATGCTCTGTAGTCTCAGATGTGAACTTGGTCCTGAAACCTCATACTTCATCTCATTTTGAATAAAGAGAGCTGTCCTTTGTGAACATTACAGCTGTTCCATTTGGGACAGAGGTGCACATGATGTATTTGGTCTCACTGAGCTTTTGAAAATACTTCATGTATTTAGAAAATCTTTAAATGATATTGTTACCTCCAGTACATTTTCAGGCGAATGGGATTTTGGAACTGTAAATAATATGTTGTCTGATATAGAACAAACCGCTGCATTTTAAAGCATTTAATATTAGAGGAACAAAAGATTATGACACAATGTACTGTTACCAACATTATGGTCATCATGTTATACATAAAGCCAGTATCCCATGTAATGTTTTTACATATCACCAATGGAAACACTGCCCTACTCCACCTAAAGGTAGTTCAGGAATGTTTGCTCAGAAATTCTCTTATTTTTGAGGGTTTAATGCTTTTGACCCAACCTCATATCACTATAAGGCTGCACCTACAACTGCACAAAAAAATTCTACCAAACACCAAACAGATTTACTGGGCATACTTTATTTCCCAACTGTCTTATTAGGGGTTAAGCTTATGGAAGTGCACTTTAGATACACAGTCAATCTGGGGTTCAAACAAATTGCAAGTTCAGAGACCAGAGGCACTATTTAGAGTGTGTCTCATTCTGCAGCAAATCATCTTTCTTAATGATACTGTGCAACAGACTTCCTGTCTTGGACTAGCCAAAAAACAAATATTTGAACACGCCTCAGATTTCCTCACCTTTACACTTTGAGAGGTGACAAAACTTTACAACACTTAATTGGGAAACAGCTGATGGCATTATGCAGGGCAATTCAGATAATGCAAAGGATCCCAATTGGAAGGAAGGGTTATTTTGGACTATATACACAAATAGGTGCAAGTCAAGATTCAGGGGTACCACTGATGGGTTTAGTATCATTAGGCCTGACTTACGCTATGTACAGCAAGAACATCCGGGGGTGGTGACATCATACAGCGTTGGGAAGTTGTGCCTCGATTGGCTGAAAACCTCAACACTGTCACAAGTCAAACAACACTTATCCTTACTGTCAGAAGACTTGGATTTGAGGAACTTTTTATTGGGCCCCCGAGCGCTGCGTCAAAAATGTTTCCTAGTTGCTGTATTTAATGAAATCTGGAAAATCTTTCTACAATTTGCTGCAGAGAGACTTCATTACAGTTACAGAATTAATTTAGAAAAGGCCTTAGCAGTGGTAGATAATGGTATGACCATATTAACATTCAGGATGTATTCACTAGAACAGTATTTGTCCATACTACAGCATGGACAGTCTTCGTTACTTTCTATAATGTTGTTGAGCTAGACCGGTCCCAAGATGCTTGTTTCCGGTTCAGGGAAGACCTGGCTTGGCAATTCGGGCTGGACTGTTTCCATGAGGCACAGGGTCAAGATTGATTTGCATATAGCTAGGGCTGAACCGAGGTGGTGAAGTGAGCTAAAGAATAATTATGGAATCAACCCAGATCTTTGACTAGGGGTGAGTGTCTGAAAGGTTTCAGTGCTCCGTCCGTTATCTCCTTGTGTTTGCTTTGTTCGCCGTACGTTGGCAGGGTATGCTCAGACGTGGGTCCCTTGCTCACTTTGCCACTGGATTCAAGCTAGCCTCGCTAATGAAGGGTGTTGCCCAGAAACCGGTCCCAGAATGCTTGCTCCCGGTTCAGGCAAGACCTGGCTTGGCAGTTCTGGCTGGACTGTTCCCATGAGGCACAGGGTCAAGACTGATTTGCATATAGCTGGGTCTAAACTGAGATGGTGAAGTGAGCTAAAGAATGATGAGGATTCAACCCAAATCTTTGGAAAACTTTCAGTGCTCCGTCCATTATCTCCTGTGTATGTTTTGATTCTTGGAATCGCAACAGGACTACCATCTCCTGCACAATAACTATGTATAAGGGCCATTCTTTCCATCATCCTAGTCTGACATGTCACAGCTAGGTAGATTCCCTGAGGGTACCATTTATGGGAATAGTAACACCATATCATTGCTGAGGCAGATGGGAGAAAGATGTACTTCCATTCTGACACATTGATGCGAGAAGCTGAGGTTCCTGCACTCAGTGGTCTGACATCCCTTGTGGGGTGTCCATTTTGGGACCAAAACTGGGTCTCACAGTCTCTTACTTCAGGTAATGGGTTTGGCTTTATCCTTGGGGGATTCTTGGCAATACACCTAAATACATGCTAGGTACACTTATGTACATCTTGTTAGGGTTGCATCATAGGAGTATGCATTATTACTTTCATGTATTTATATATCTGCCTGTATTCATTGTTTTAGCACTATGGTAGGAATCTACCATTCTTTTACTCTTTTGGTGCTTATAATCATTTATATCTGTTTCTGTCTTATGGTCATTTCAGCACACCTATTTTACACTAAAATGACGCTGCTTCAATGAATGCATATTGAAAATGTTCCCACTGTTTATTCTTTGTATCTATTTGAGAACACGGGCGACTGAGCAAAAAGTACTCTACTGTTTCCACGATCCCTGTTGGGACAGAGTTGTCATGTTTCATAGTTGCCAAAAACTATTCTCTCCTTGGTTTGAGGAGTTTACAGTGGCACTTTGAGTTAGCTGGTATGCAGGTGAACATACCTGGTGGAGGTATCTGGAATAAGTCTGGACACCATTCCCACAGTCTATGTTATCTAAATGCACAGATCCTATATAGATTTATAGGAACTATATGACAACTCCATCCTCGATGCCAGCATGCATGGCAAAGCCTTAGAATGCATCCTCACCTTCCTCACTGGCCCAACCGAGATAGTCATACTCCAATGTTCTCCTCATAACCTATAGCAATCAGCTGTGGAGTTTCTCAGGACTTCCTCTGAGACCCACTCTCTTTAACATCTATATGCCCCCTCTTGCAGCCATCACAGGAAACCACAAACTCAACATTGTCTCCTACGCGGGCGACACTCAGCTGATTCTTTCTCTCACCAATGAACCTACAGCCACTTGTAGCAACTTTCACAATAGGATGAAGGCAGTCACCGCCTGGATGAAGGACAGCTGCCTCCAACTCAACTCTGAAAAAGCTGAAGACTTCATCCTGGGCACCTGGCCCTCCACCTAGGAGGTCTCCTGGTGGCCTGCAGTGCTCAGAACACCCCCACACCCATCGACCATGCACACAACCTTGGCATCATCCTTGACACTTCGCTCTCAATAACCTTCAAATCAATGCCATCTCATTCTCCTGCTTCCACACGCTTCACCTACTTTGGGAGATTTTCAAGTGGATACCCTCAGAGTCCAGGAGAACAGTCACCCAGGTGCTCATCAGCAGCAAACATGATTATTGCAATGCACTCTATGCCTGAGGCACCTTAAAACTCAAAAAGAAATTACAGAGCGTCTAGATAGCTTCTCCCATATTTATCCTGGACATACTTTGCCACAGCCAAATCGCCGGACTCATGTGAAACCTTCACTGGCTTCCGATCAATTAAATAAGCAACTTCAAGCTCCTCACACATACCTACAAAGCCCTCAACAACCCTGGATCTGCATACCTCAACCACCACCTCACCTACTACACACCCACCAGACATCTCTGCTCAGTCAGACTAGCCCTGCCCACTCTCCCATGGATCTGCAAGACCTCAGCTGGAGGAAGGTCCTTCTCCTAAAACTCAAAGATCTGGATCTCTCTACTGCTACATCTCAGGCAATCACATTCACTGCCTCAATTCAGAGTTGTCCAGATTTTCGACTGAACTGCAGGGCCCCACCCCCCAGCACCTTGAGACCCTATCAGGTGATTAGTCATGGTCTATAAGAACTTTGATTGATTGATTGATTCATTCATTGTAGTCTTACATTGAGCAAAATGACACTTTAGGGCAGGTTTTACCTAGAAGTATACTGCTTTGAAAGCACTACATATTTTTCAGTAAACCCAACTGACCTATCTATGAAAGCCCCTCATATTATAAGTGCAACAAGAAAAAGGTGATGGGTGGAATGCTTGAATAAATCTCAGCCACTGGCACTCACTCAGGCCTCATCCCAATCCATTATTTTTTCATCCACCATGTCACCGCAATTTTTACCCAGCCATATGCAAATCAGTTGTGACCCTTCTCCAATGGGAACAGCACAGCCCGAACTGACCAAGCCAGGTTCTCTTTGAATCAGAATCCAGGCAAACTTAGACTGGTTTTACCCTCATTAAGGGCATTTTACCCTGGTATAGCTTAATTTAAGTGGCACAGTGAGCACAGGACTGGGCATACCAGTTGCACTTAGGACATAAAAGGCAACAAAAAGGTGGAATGGATGTAATCCATGAACTAATCACAGCCCCTTGCAACTGCTCAGATCATCTTCCAATCCACTGTATTTCACCCACCATGCCACCTCAGTTTAGACCCAGCAATATGTAAATCAGTCTACACCCAGTTCAACTGGGAAAAACCCAAACCGAAAATAATGAGGGAATTAGATAAGGCTCGGGTGATTACCAGTAGCTGAGATTAATTCAAGCATTCCATCCTTAACTTTTTGTATACCATAAAATTATAGGGCCTACCCCAGGTCAGCACCTATCATTGCAGAGTCACTACTGCACAAGACTACCTTTACTCAATGACTGGGCTGCGAACAATATTAGTCTCCCCCGTGCAGCCTGCACATGTATGCACTCTTGTTCATGTGTAAACAGCTCACTACCACTTATCCTAAATGCATCGTAGTGGTCTCATCTCAAAAAGCGGACACAGGTGGTAAACATGATCAGTGCACTTACTGTGACTTATAGTGAGTCAGACTCAGGTAATGAGATTCACTGACAATAGTGATCCAAAACCAGGTAATCATAAGCCAAAAGGTTTGGTGGACTAAATTATGGGAACCCACTTGTTACACTGACTCATCGTAGACAATGCCCCTTTGCTCACAGATGAAAATGACCCCTACCTTCTGATATTGCTGGATAGCTCAGATACCTTTGACACAGTCAACCATCTCATTCTCATACACACCCTGGAGTCTTGCATGGATATCACCTGTAAGGATAAAAAAGAGCAATACGGAGGTTGATAACATCCATAAAATATTCTCTGTAGACTTAAACCTATATTGGGGTAGAGAATTATAAACAAATGTCATGATTTTATTTCTTTCTCCAGTGATGACAGGCATATCCATTTCAGAATTAAAGGACCCTCCCCCTCCTAGGTGGCATGTATCATCCTTGCAAACCTTCTACGTGCCAGGTATGCAGAGCAATGCTTAGCGGTCCCCTCAAGTTGGGGTACTTTGGTAGGGATTCCTTTCCTACCCTTTATAAGTGATAGTGAGGTCGAGATGGTAGTGGTTTGGAGAGTATAAAGGTTTTCATAAAATAAACTTAGACCAAAAGTCTAACTTTACTTTTGTGAATAAGGCCCTTTTTGGGTAAATTCTGTTATACTCAACATACTGTTAAAATATGGGTGGAAAAACACACAGGGAATCCCACATATCTAGGAATTCACGTGATCCAGTATCTGTGAACATTGTAGGAATATGAAACAAAACAACATGTTTTTTTATTTACACAGACTAACACTTATGTCAGAGTGCCTTCTGCCATTCAGTTGAGCACTTTGATCAACTTTACCAAACATTACATTGTGATCATACACGGGCACATTCTGCAAGTCAGTTGTCATTTTGTATTTTAAACTGTGATGATAATAAAAACAATTGCTTCATGTTTCACCCCTAACTTTGCAGATCCCCCATGGGATGTGGAAACTCAGCACCCAGACAACCTTTTAACCTAGAATAATTTCAGGAAGAAGAGTGCTGCTCTGCCGAGGACATAACCATTATGTACTGGCACTGGGCCACGGCAGAAGCCCTGGCGCTCCCCCATGGGTCGCCCGACTACATGTCCCCACTGAGAATGGTGGCAGAAGTGCTTCCATTGACACCTCCAACCCCTCCCTTGGCAATTGGATGATGTTGATGCCCTCACAACGTGCCGATGTCACCATAGGCTGCTGGGGAGAGACTGGAAGCCATTTGTTCCCAGAGAGAGGACAGATTTTGGGTGAGTCTTTCTCTTGGGGAGAGGTTCTTTGGGTAAACAGCCACATGGAAAAAGTAAAGAGTTTTTCCGTTCCACCTCTGCCTGTTTTAAATGAATTGTTCAAAGTGGACTCTGTTGCTTGAGTCTCAATCCGCTCTATATGTAAATCTCACCCAAAAGCTGTTTTGCAAAAACTTGTGAAGGGAGAGTGCAGTGCCTTGCATAGTGATGAAATTCTAGCTCTGACATTTTTTGACAGGAGAGATGTTGATATGCTGACTACTATCCATGATAAAAGTACTTCATCTGGGACTGTTTGGGGTGAGGTTATGAAGTGTGCAACCCTGTGTGCATTTTAGACTACAATAAGGCATGTACATAATGTATGTAGGGTGTACATTAGGAATGAGAAGTAGGCTATCCATTTGTTCCATTTTGCAAGCTACTATGCTTTTGTTGTATTTAAGGATTGCACTCCATAGTCAAATATGACATTTGTTTAGTTTCAGTAGTATCTGATAAGCAGCATTGTTTTAGTGGAACAGGCAGGAGGTCCTAGAGAAGCAGTGGTGGAGGATGTGGCTTTCCTGATCACCTGTCTCCCAAAGCCCAACAATACTTTCCCACTAAGAAGCATTGGGCCCGATGTAGGTAGCCTAATAGAGGTTGGTAACGGCCGAAATTTCTGAATTTCGGCCGTTACCGACTGGTATTAGGCATTTGAGATGTAGGGGCCTAATTTAAGGATTCAGTAATTTACCGAATGGGTAATTTAAGGAATCGGTATATTACCGAATTCTTAAATACCAATTCGGTAAATTACTGAATCCTTAATATAGGAAGCACTCAGGTGAGTGCTTTTCACTTGTAAGGATTTGTTATATTCCACCAACTACAAGTTGGTGGTAAATAACGAAAAACTGTTAAAAAAGCAATTTTGGGCTTTTTTCACAGTCCTCTTAGGGCATGTATGTGTGCCACATGTGCACACATGCACTATACAGGGGTTCAACAGGGTGTCAATGTGACATTCTGCCACCATTGAATGTGTTCCCCATTTTACTGAATTGGTATTTACCGATTCGGTAATTCCCATTGATTCCTATCGGCCTGGAGGCCCATAGGGATGAATGGGAAATACCGCATTGGTAAATACCGATTCTGTATTTACCAAATCTTACCGATTCGGTAAAAAATACTGAATGGAGGCCTACATCCCATTTACCGATTCTAAAATACGGAATTGATAAAATTCGGTATTTTAGAATTGGTAAATCTGGATTACCTACATCTGGCCATAGTGTCTGTGCCTGAAGAGGTGTGTGGTAGGAGAGTCATATGTACTGCCTCTGTTGTCCTTATAAACCTGTAGTAATCTGTTCTTGCACCCCTTGCGTGTAGACTCACTGTTATGGCAAGTCTGGTGCTGCTCTTCGGCTCGCACTGTGACACTAAGGCTGTTTCAAATTTGGGATTTCACAGTTAGGCTAATTCCACACCCCTTAAATATGGTGCCGCTCCCTGTCATACCCATAAACATATCCTGGGTGCCTAATGGGCTTTCTGCCCTCACCTGGGGCAGCAGATTTAGTGTAATAACCATAATCTACCCCTCACTGGGTCAGAAAGACTGTGCCCATTTTCTATGAAGGGGGGCACATTGGCATACATTTTCTGGGTAGACCCTACCCCTCAAAAAAGTAAGAATGAGCTCTGGTGTCCAGTGGCTTTCTGTCCCAACAGGGGGCAGATCGGGGGCAGAAAGTCAGTGCTCATTTTTGGGGGGGATTTGGAGGTATCAGCATGTCCTTCAGGGCAGACCCCACCCCTAAACAAAGAAAAAAATAGCCTTGTTGCCTAGTGGACTTTCTGCCCCTCTGGTGGAGCAGAAATGGGGCTATTGCCCCTTCAAGACCCCAAGGGGGCCAGAAAGACTGTGCCCTTTTTTTGGGGAATGGTAGGGGCATTGGAACTCCCATTCAGGGCAGTTTCATACCTACTCTAAGAAAAAAATAGTCCCTGGTACCTAGTGAGTTTACTGTACTCCAGGGGGCAGATCGGTGTATATTAAATACAGTGGCCATTTTTTGAGGGAGGGTTGCGGGCATTGTCATGCCCATTCTGAGCAGCCCCCACCCAAGCACTAAGAAAAGAGATATCCTTGGTCCCTAGTATACTTTCAGCCCCCTCAGTGGGACATCACAGGCTGCTGTTTCACCTGCCATCTTGGAGAGGCAGAAAGACCTATTGTGGGCAGCCTCCACCCCACCTTTATTAAAAAATAATCCTTGGTTTCTAGTGGGATTTCTACCTACTGGGCAGCAAGTTGGCCCCTGGGGGCAGAAAGACTGCCTCATATGTATTATGGGGGTCCATTTTGGAGAGCCCCCACCCCTATGTATTTAGCACAAAAACAATCCCTGGTGCTTAGTGGGCTTTCTCCCCTCCCTCTGCTAGAGACAAACTTGGTTTACCATTTATTTTGGGATGTGGGAATGGTCTTGCCCATTGTGGGCGGCAGCCACCCCTCCTATATATAAAATAATTCCTGGTGTCTAGTGGGCTTTCTGCCACCCAACCTAGGTATTTGAAATAAAAAAAATCCTGATGCAATCAATCAATCAATCAACCAATTACATTTATAAAGCGCACTACTCACCCGCTAGGGTCCCAAGGCGCGGGGGGGGGTGCTGCTACTCCTCGAAGAGCCAGGTCTTGAGTTGCTTCCTGAAGGAGAGATGGTCCTGGGTCAGCCATATGTGGGTGGGCGGGAGTTCCATGTCTTGGCCGCCAGGTAGAAGAAAGATCTTCCTCTGGGGGTGGTTCTGCGAATACGTGGGACGGTTGCGAGGGCGAGGCTGGCGGATCAGAGCCGGCGGGTGGGCGTGAAGAACGTGAGGCGGTTGTTGAGGTATTTGGGGCCCATGTCGTGGAGGGCCTTGTGTGCATGGGTGAGGAGCCTGAACGTGATCCTCTTGCTGACGGGGAGCCAGTGCAGGTCTCTCAGTTGGGCGGAGATGTGGCTGTGATGGGGGATGTCTAGGATGAGTCATGCAAAAGCGTTCTGTATGCATTGGAGTCTTTTTGTAGTTTGGCTGTGATTCCAGCTTAGAGGGCGTTCCTGTAGTCCAGTCGGCTGGTGACGTGGGCCTGGGTGACCGTCTTTCTGGTGTTGGTGGAGATCCACTGGTAGATCTTTCGGAGCATGCGCAGGGTGTTAAAACAAGATGTCGAGACGGCGTTGACTTGGTTGGTCATCGTGAGGGCGGAGTCCAGGATGAATCCCAGGTTGCGTGCGTGGTCCGTGGGAATGGGTGCGGTGCCCAGCGCAGGGGGCCACCAGGAGTTTTCCCAAGCGGAGGGGGATAGACCAAGGATGAGGACTTCCGTCTTGTCCGAGTTCAGCTTCAGACGACTGAGCTTCATCCCTTCCGCGATGTCTCTCATACCACCCTGGAGGCTGGCTCTGGCTGTGGCAGGGTCGTTAGTGAGCGAGAGGATCAGCTGGGTGTCATCAGCGTAGGAGATGATGTTTAGGTTGTGTTGGCGTGCGATGGCTGCGAGTGGGCTCATGTAGACGTTGAAGAGGGTGGGACTGAGCAAGGAGCCTTGGGGAATGCAGCAGATGATCTTGGTGGCCGCTGAGCGGAAGGGAGGGAGGCGGACTCTCTGAGTTCTGCCGGAGAGGAAGGAGGTGATCCATTCCAGAGCTTTTCCTTGGATCCCGACGTGGTGGAGGCAGGTTGTTAGGGTGCGATGGCAGACTGTGTTGAATGCAGCCGATAGGTCAAGGAGGATGAGGGCAGCAGTTTTCCGGATGTCAAGCAGGGACCTGATGTTGTTGGTGGCTGCAATGAGGGCGGTTTCCGTGCTGTGGTTAGCTCCGAAGCCGGACTGCGATGGGTCGAGGGTGCCGTTTGTCTCGAGGAAGGCGGCCAGTTGTTTGTTGACGGTCTTCTCAATGACTTTAGCGGGGAAAGGGAGGAGCGAGATGGGGCAGAAGTTCTTGAGGTCCGTGGGGTCCGCTGTGGTTTTTTTCAGAAGGGCGCTGATCTCTGCATATCTTACAGCTCTCTGGAAAAGTGGCAGGTGCGAAGGAGTTGTTAATGATATTCTGGCATTGGGGAGCAATGATGGAGTCGGCTTTGTTAAAGATGTGGTGAGGACAGGGGTCGGCTGGGGAGCCGGAGTGGATGGTGTTCATTACGTGGGTGGTGTCTTCAGTGCTGACAGGGGTCCAAGAGTAGAGGATGATGGTGGGGGGGTGTTAGTTCGGTGGTTGGGTGCCTAGTCTGGGTGCCGAAGCTGTTGTGTATGTCGGCGATCTTGTGGTGGAAGAACGAGGCGAGTGAATCGCAGAGGTCTTGTAAGCGTGTGATGCCGTTGCTGCTGGCGCTGGGGTTGGAGAGCTCTTTGACGATGCTGAAGAGTTCCTTGCTGTTGTGGGTGTTGTTGTCTAGTTGTTCTCTGACTGCTGTCTTTTTGGTGGTGTGGATCAACTGGTGGTGTTTGCGGATGGCGTTCTTGAGGGCTGTCATTTTTTCTGTTGACTGGTCGTGGCGCCAGGCTTTCTCGAGGGTGCGGCAGGATTTCTTGGAGTCCTTGAAATCGCTGGTGAAACATGAGGCTTTCTTGCTGCCGGGTCTGCTGGGAGGGTTCTTCAGTGGTGCGAGGGCATCGGCACAGTTGGTGAGCCACTGTGTGAGGTTGCGAGCTGCTTCGTTGGAGTCCATGGTGGTGGGAGGCTTCTGACTCAGTGAGGTGTTGAACTGGTCAGTGGTGATCTTGCTCCATCATCTGTGGGAAACCTGTTGCGGGTGGTTGTGGTTTTTCTGAAGTTGAAGTGGACGCTACTGTGATCTGTCCAGTGTAGTTCGGTGGAGTGGCTGAAGGAGATATGGTGGCTGGAGGAGAAGACTGGGTCAAGCGTGTGGCCGGCGTAGTGGGTGGGGGTGTTCACAAGTTGTTTGAGTCAAGGTTGGCGATGCCTAGGGTGCTTTCTGCCGCCTTGGTTGCAGAAAGGCTGAACATGCCCATAAAATGTGGTAATCTCAAGCAAGGATCCATTAGGGAAAATAACCATTGGAAGGGAGATCCCCCCCCTTTTTAATGATACTTCTCCCACGTGTTTCAGTGCTTGGTTGCTGAGATAGCCCCATGAGCACCAAAGCAGTAAAAGTGAAATGAGTCAATCAGGCCCATTTCATTTCACTGTATTGACATCAGCACACCAAGCGTGTCATTCATCATTACACTGAAGAAAATAAATTCCTTTGGGTGGCTGGAGTTGCTGTTCCCCAGCTGCTGAGGCTGAAAAATAAAAAAGGAAACCCCTCTGCTTCAGCAGAGAGATTTCCTGGTCGTGTGCAAAGAACTGAACGGTTCCACCATGGATAAGGATGGCACCGTTCTGTCCTCAGCACTTATTCATACATGTCTGGTCATTATATCAACATACTGTAGTCCACACACACATGCGGAATATAAATAATTCTGTGTGTTACAACTCGTGTTGCCTCACAGTTCCCACTGAATGTTTAGACCAAGATCTAACCCTTGTTTTGTCTGGTCAGATCATATATATTAAAATTTCCACATCTAATATGTCCATTTACTTCGCGTAAACCCAGTAGATCTCCGAGGTTCGGTGATATTTTAAAGTTGAACATTATCACAGCACTCCTATCATGATGGAACTCCAATAGCTCCCCTTGCCAGCCCACACTTCTTCAAAAACAGCTGCATAGTTTTCAAACTATCACAACCATTTTCCCCTTTATCTTGCAAACAAGCTCATCATATCTTGTAGATCTAGACACACCCACAGCCAGGACATCACCAGACTGCAGTCTAAGAAGTATCAAAGAGAAAACCAACAATGCGTGTTCAATTTGGGAAAAAAACTGAATACTCACTGTTTTAAAGAACACAAAATCTAAATGCATTAACAATTCACAACCCAGCCTCCGCTCCTCATCCGCACTTGTCTTTGACCTTAGAAATACCATCAACGTTCATACATAACTACATCCAGACATAGTTTTTAGAAAACTCCTAAAAACATGGCATTTTAATTCATAGGATCTATTTAGCCTTTTTGTGACTCAT
This sequence comes from Lissotriton vulgaris, assembly GCF_964263255.1. NCBI lineage: Eukaryota > Metazoa > Chordata > Amphibia > Caudata > Salamandridae > Lissotriton > Lissotriton vulgaris. The sequence goes on from NC_141691.1 coordinate 2,029,740,613, forward strand.
TCTACGTTTTTCACTTGTTGTGTTGTGTTTAAATTTTCAGCACCAAAGAGTTCTGTGATCCTGCACTCAAGAAATAAAACGTAACATATCAATGTTCTAGGACCCAAAATACGGTGATATCAGCTGCACCGCCACAAGTCGAACCTCGCTAGTACTCAGAGTGTAGAATAGCCCTCCTGTTGCAGAACAAAGACAATATTGCCAACAATTTAGCAGATGCAAGGGTAGGCAGTCTGAGGTCATTGGTATTAGGTCACATGGATTCTAGTTGCCCTGGAGATATGGAATACAGTGGGCCTAATGCTCAGAGTGAAAGAGATTTGTGCACCACAGGGAGAGGTAAGCGTAGGGCTTCCTTGCAGGTTTCAACACCAAAGGGTAGCACAACAGTTGTTACAAATATAGCGATGCCAAGAAGGGGAGCTGCCAACCCAAGAAGTGGTGCAATAAACAATTCTCATGATTCCAATTAGGTTCTCACGAGGAGACCACATTATGAATAGAAAGATGCCTTGGTGCCATGTTAGAACATTATGAGGAAATGTTTTAGACCACCACCACCTAATAAAGTGTATGGAGAAAATTACCTACAGTGACAATGGTTTAGGGTAAAGCTAAGATGCAAGTGCATAATGTGGAAGTGTTTGGAGATACAGATACTGATTAGAGAACATGTAGGAAACATGCAGTTATTCCAATGACTGTCTAAATGGCTGTGATGACAGAGAAAGTCCCTTGTAAGAGATGCCATACAGAGAGCAAAGTCCCATTAAAAATGAAGGAGTATGTCCACTTGGTGGTTGCTGAAGCCGGGAAGGTGATTGGTCAAAGTAACATCAAGGAAGAGGGCAGGGAACCCTCAAGGGCAGGTGATTATGCAGATTTGCCAGTCCAGGAGAGAGTTAGGCAGGAGATTGTGCCCAATAAAGCTAACATGGATGGGCAACGATTTCAAGAACATGAAAGCAGCACTTATTAAGGTATATTCAAGTTTGGACAATGATATGAGTTATGACATTGTTGAATGTGCCAGGGTGTAGTGGGAGATCTTGAAGGATGAGGTCAATTTATGAGAGGAATGTTGGGCACAGAATTTACAGTGCAGTTAGGAGGAGGGCCAGAGTGGGCCCACTTACATGTTTCCTGGGAAATTAAGAGGAGCCTAGAATGCATCAACTTGCCCTACCCTTCTAAGGCCCGCATTTGGCACGCTCTTCGCCCTCCTTACCTACCACCTTTCCCCCACTGCTATACATCAGGATAGGTCACTGTTAGGACTACATGCATTGCTCATGTTATTATTCTTGATAGGTAAGGCTCATGTTCATTTCTTTCGAAATTACCAGTTACACAGATCTACGCTGTCATGGGATTATGCTGCTCTGTATAAACATGTGAATCACAATGAGTAATGTGATTTGTCAATGTATACTTTCTGTCTATACAGCGGATGCTAATATATGATACAAATTGTAATTGATAAAAATTTTTTAAAAAGAAGACCCTAGAAGTGGGGCAACAAATTTACTCTGAAGCTTCCCAGTGTCAATAGAAGTTATCAAGTAGAACAGAGAGGGACTCTGTTTCGACTGGTGGAATGGAGCAATTCATGACTCATGTCAAAAATGTAAAGAAAGTCAAAGTGTGCATCTGACAACAAACGAAGAAGAGTGTCCCTGAGAATTTTTGTGGGAAGAGGGACAAGGAAATTGAATTGACGCTTGGAGATGTGAGAAATTAGGTTGAAAGTGTTAAAAACTATGTGGTCAGGAGGATATAAGGGCTTGATGATTGGTGGAAATAGAAATGCTTCAAGAGAGGAAGACTGGAAAAAGTCAGTGTATGAAGCACTGACCATCAAGGTAATTGCAAATATGGTGAAGTGTTTTAGTAAATATGGTTTTAGAGATAAGGGATATGAGGCTTACCTTATCTTTAAGTTGATTAGTACTAAAGTAAAGATTTGGGAAGGGGGCTAGGTAAATGTTTTCAAGCTATTACATGCATAAATTAGAGCAAAGTAAGGCTCCAAAGAGAAAGAGTGATGGTGCACTTTACTGCTGCTAACCACTACTAAAGTGCATGTGATCTCTCTAAAGAAAACATGGTAACATTGGGGCATACCCAATTGGCATATTTGATTTACTTATAAGTACCTAGTAAAGTGCATTACGTGTGTTCAAGGCATGTAAATTAAAAGCTACTAGCAAACCTGCGGCACAGTTTGTGCCACCCACATAAGTATCCCCTTGGCCATGTCTCAAGCCTGTCACTGCAGAGCTGGGTGTACAGATTCACATTGCCATGTCTACCTGACAAGTAAAACCTTTTGTCAGACCTAAACCTTCCCTTTTTAAACGTGTACATCACCCCTAAGGTAGGCCCTTGTCTTGATTTGCACTTAAATAATACATAATACCACTCTCCCACATGGTGGCTCAAACACAACGAAGCAATAAACATTACACCACACCCCCTGGAAAGGGATTTCACTTTATAAAATGAAGCACATCAAAGACTCTTTTCAGAATACGGTGTGGGATTTTAATAATGCGATGCTCTCTACCAGAAAGGCTTTCCCTGATTTCAAAGGAACAACAATATATATATATTCCAAACCACCGCCACTCGTCCTTTGGAAGGAAAAAACAGAACGGACCATGGTAATGTGCCTTTTGCTTCTTTATTTCATCAGGGTGCAGAGTCTCGCCATTACGCGTTTCAGCCCAGTACAGGCCTTGATAGCATGACATGGAATACCCGTAGTTGCCGTTATTTAAAGTGAATGGTGCTCATAAAATGATGTCACATGTGCAAGCAATACCAGAGACATAGAAAACATTTTATCCGCCATATGTATACGTGAAATATAACCTCATTGCATTTAAATGACAAAATTATAACTTTATTGATACAGTACCACATGAATTTATACATTGAGTTTTAAAACCATCATAGTTAAAATTTGATTTGTGAAGCAATAGATTTTAAAGCATCATGTAAACCAGTCAATAGGAAATTTCCTCAACCATCCGAATGATAACAATATATACCAAGTGGTTTAAACATATTTTTCCAATGCCCTACCAATGACATATTAATGCATTAAATCTATCGTAAAGCATATTTACATACTCTGTTATCTAACATTCCATAAATAACAAAGCCATGACATTTGACCAATGCTTGTATCTTAATCCATGAGATGTTCCTAAATAAATAAACATTGAGGTACATTCAAAATAAGGTATATGTGTTTCGGCAGGTCTTTATTTCATGTCTATAGAAAAAGTGCTAGTGCAAACCCAAAAGTGCTATGTGTATGTGCAAAATATTTTTGCAAAATTCGCAATCCATTATTTTATCTTTAAATCAAATTTAAGATGAATGCATTGAAGTTTCGGTTTCTATACCAATAAAGCCTTGAATTCTTGAAATTTGATAAAGAGTGCGCCCACTATAAAACATATGATATGTAAATGGTGGAATCCAGCACCCTAGATCCGATGCTTTAATATTTTGTTACTTTAGGTCACAATTGCGGTCCAAATACCCGTTTTTGAAGATATCTATTCATGTTTCATTGTGCAAATCATTATTATTTTTTTATCTAGATTTTGATGTCGAAAGTTAATCAACAATTTTCACTACCGAAGACCCCGCATCTGATATCACGGGAAGTACGGATTTTGATGAATTGACACCAGTGTGTGTAATGCATATTGTAAACATGACTCAATAAATAAATACATAAATAGATGAATAAATAGACCAATAAATATATACTTATTAAAATCACTCACCAAGTCATGTTTATATTAGAACAAAGGAAGGTATATAGTGTATGCTGTAATGGAAATTAGTTCATTTGATGTTAAGCACAGTACACTATAGAAAGAGATGATCCAATATTGAATTTTGTTGTGCAGTAACTTGAGACTATTCTTCTCAGTATTGTCTCTAATACTGTATTTGGTATTTTTTTCAGTTTGCATCTCCTTAATTTAAGCAAGTATGCAAATCCTCCGTGATATTAAGACCATTGGGGTGTTTTGAATCTAGCTCCAGTATAAATTTAGTCTCCAGTTGCCTCAATTTTGATTCCCGATCACCTCCTCTTCTGCTCGCTGACACAGAATCTATTCAAAATACCTAACATGCTTCTTATGAGAATTGTGTTTCTCACGAAGTGACGAGCCACAGGATAAGTATTATCCTGATTTGTTATTGCTCGTATATGTTGTAATATTCTTTTATGGACTGGTAATTTTGTGCTACCTACATAATGAAGATTACATGGACAATACAAAATGTAGATTGCATATTCTGTTATGCAGGTAAGGAGTTTGGTGATCATGTGTTGTTTGGAGCTAAAAGGTGTTGTGTAAGTCAAAGTATTAACCCCAAGTTGGCAAGCTTTACAGATTTTACACTTATAGAATCCTCTATGTGTTTGTAGCCATGTTGTACCTTCAATTACTTCGGGCTTGTTTACACTAGCTCATCACGCACAGAGGGTCCCCTACTATACGTGATGGAAGTTTTGGAAGGAAGGAATGGTCCTATTACACTATCACTGGTCACAAGGGTCCAATGTTTCTCAATGATGGTTTTGATCTGTCTATATTGTTTGTAACATTCAGTGATAATCCTGTATTCACAGGTTGGTGTTGTGTCATTGTTGGTGCTAAAGTTAGATTCTTTATTTAGCAATCGGCTACGAGAGCATTTCATTGACTTTTCAATGGCACTATTTATATTTTTTTCAGAGTAGCCCCTATCCAGGAACCTCTCTTTGCAGGCCATCTGCGCATATATATATATATATATATATATATATATATATATATATATATATATATATATATATATATATATATATATATATATATATATATATATATATATATATATTCACAGAAAAAACCATAGGTTATAGTGGATATATAGTTAGGAATTTGCATTTACAAAACCTTGAAAATTCAATGAAAAAACCATTGGTTTTAGGCCATATATAGTTAGGGATTTGCATTTACAAAACCTTATTTTACTCGCATAAAACCATTGAAATTCCATATATAGTTATAAGCGCTAACTATATATCGCGCACCCGCAATCCACTGCTGATGATGTCACATATTACATCATTCATGACATGGTTAGTGACATCACTGATGACATCACTGATGACATCTCAAATGACATCACTGATGACATCACTGATTACAACATCCAGTGACTGTATGTTTCTGTAAAGTTAAAATATGTTTTACATATTGAAGAATGAGTTGATATATAAGTGTCTGGATGAAGGATTTACTAGGTGCATGCCTGACTGATTGAGTGAGTGATTAAATGTGTCTCACTGAGTGCATGGGTTAGTGACTAAACTGTTTTAATTTGTGCATCATTATATCTGTTGTTCTACAAACTGCTGCATATGTTGATCAGTAGCTATATGAGTAACTGTATGGGTTGATTGGTTGTCCAAGTATTTGTATGGGAAACTGAGTGTGTGTGTATGGGTGGCTGGAAGGTGTGTGACTCTGTACATAGATGTGTGAGTAGTTGGTTCACTATATGTATAGATTCAAAAGTGTATGTGGAAACAGCTGTATGGGCGGTTGACTGTGCATGAGTGTATTAGTGAGTGAATGGATATCTCAGTGCTACATGTCAAATTAAGTACATATGTAAAACACAGTACATGTGAGAGTTGACATCTATAAATAACTGTGCATAAGAGCCAGTGAATGTGTGAGTGGCTGTATGGATCATTGTGAACATGTATCAGAGATTGTATAAGAGAGTAAAGTAAATATGTGTTAGTATATGTTTGAATAAGTAAGGTGTGTATAACTGTATAGTTGAGAAAATGGAGGTGTGATTGATTTTTGGCATAACTGACTAGGTGTGTGAGTAACTCCATGGATGAGTGACAGTCTGTGACTGTCTGTTTACACTGATTGTATCTAAGGTTATATTAGAGTCTGAAGAGGTTCATGGTATTATCACATGAATGATATCATCAGTGATGCTATCAGTCATGTCAAATGAGATGTTTTCAGTGATGTCATCAGTGATGTCATTTGAGATGTCATCAGTGATGTCATCAGTGATGTCACTAACCATGTCATGAATGATGTAATATGTGACATCATCAGCAGTGGATTGCGGGTGCGCGATATATAGTTAGCGCTTATAACTATATATGGAATTTCAATGGTTTTATGCGAGTAAAATAAGGTTTTGTAAATGCAAATCCCTAACTATATATGGCCTAAAACCAATGGTTTTTTCATTGAATTTTCAAGGTTTTGTAAATGCAAATTCCTAACTATATATCCACTATAACCTATGGTTTTTTCTGTGAATTTCATTGGTTTTTTAATAGCAAATATGAAAAGCTTTAAAATGTCAAGTACGTGATAGATAAAAACATTTTCGTATTTATGCACGCTGATGTGCTTTGAACGCTGCCCCCCTCCCCTCTTTTCTCTTAGTAGTACTCTCTCTTTGCAGATAGTGAAGAGTAGTTAACGCAGGCCTTTACCCCCGTTGTAATCCGTCCTGCCTGCTTGTCTCTCCATTTGATTGATTATTATCCAAGCATTTACTGTTTTACAATTGATTCTCTTTGGTTCTTTCTCTATTTACAAACAAGCACAAAGTCGCAATACTCTGTTTAGTCTTTGCAGATCGTGAAAAATCGTGTAAAAAAATAAAAGTAATCGAGCAAAATCAGTAGGCCACTAATTGGATCTCTTTTTGACCTCGCTAAAATAGAAATATTATAAACAACCCTTCATGAGAAATACGAAAATAGTGAGATGAACTGAGCTCCACACCATGAGGGCTGCAAGACAGCTCGGCTCCGTCACCCACCCCGCCCAAAATAACGACAAACCCTATGCAAATATTAAAAATATAGACAACACACCAGCAAAGAAACAGGGTAAAACATTTTATTAAATAACTATTTACATAACGTTGGTTTATAAGATGATGTCAGTAGTGGACCGATGTGTGAATAGGTCGGAAGCAGCACAAGGTGCCAAGATCCGGATGGAAAGTCCTGGATGTTGGGTGCCATAGTTCAGAGTTCTGAGTTTGAGCCTTTTTCAATGCCTGTGCTTTGTTGTTTCCCCTCCATCAAAAACAAAAAAAAAATATAAAACTGTGCAAAAATACAAAAAAATCAAAAAATGTTTACAAAAGCAGTGCTTGTAAGACTGTCTGAAGCTTATTTCCACCTACTGCAGCTTCACTATTCTCAAAGTAAGTGAGGGTCGTTTGTGGACCTGACTGCATTTGAAAACAATGTTATATGGTACCTCCCTAAACCGCTTGACGGAGGCCCCCGAGGGGCGGTGTGATGGCACGGACTCGGAGAAGACGCTTGGCTCCGACCCCCTCCCCAAGTCTTATAGCACTGGTGTAGCCTGAGATCGCCCCCGACATAGGAGGCCGGCTCCCGGGGTCCGGCGGAACTTTTTGCCTTTTGATGACCCTTCTATTCTGGACTTTGTCCCACAATCCGTTTGACCTGAAGACACGCTGTAGTGGGGCGCCCCTTTACCGTTTTAGTTGCCATTCCGCCCGCTTTTGCTACACTGTGCCTCTTCCGCCATTCAGCTGTTTACCGCCCGCTCTTGCGACTACAGCGTCTCGCTCACCATGTAGTTAAGTTGTTCCCGCTCTTGCGGTGCAGCGATAGGCGGCTGCCACAGGACTCTCAAAATGGCGGCCGGCTCTTCGGTTTTGGGCCTGGTCCACTAAAATGGCCCTGGGACACCTTGGAACTCGGACGCTTCCCTGATAGGGCTTGGGTCCCATTCTCGAAAGCGTCCCCTCAGCCGTGAAGATTCTACAAAAGTCTTGGGGGCCCCCGACTCCCGCAGGCTTCTGGTGGGGAGCGGCTGCCATGTCTGCTCGTGGAATGGCCACGACGGAGCTACGAGATGGTAGTGCTCTCATGCTGACGCCAGCTTTAGTCTGAAACATCCAGAAACACTGTAGACTACCAATTCGATCAGTTCCGGTAGCGCCCCAACATGACCCGGAAGAGAAGAACTTGCCCTCCCCTCTTTGACTGATGGTTCTTGTTGCCTGTCCCCTCTGTTGTCATTTAACAGAACTTTTTGGACTGCTGAAAGGGGTTGTGTTTCGAACGCTGGTTGGTGGAGACATTTTGACTATATTCTTGACCTACGTTGTCGCGTAATGCGTTATATGACACACCGCGTTAGCGCACCCGGAAGTGATCCGGGGCGCGGCGCGCAGCGCGTAACGTAAGCATAACAGGTCATGTGACTTGTTAATAAAACTTTTCATTGGTTCATTTTACTTTTGTTATTTTAATGATGAAAAGCTTGGTCATATGACCTAAAAATTACGCTTTTTATTGTTTTCGAACATTATTTTTTTAAAACATATATGTTATAATATTCCAGGCTAATGTACTTTCCTGGAAAATTTACAACTGTCCTGCAAGTAAAATATATTCCTTTTTCAAGAAAAAGGGCGTTTCTTCGTTCCGTTTGTAATTAAAATAAGACAGGGCCACTTACAATAAAATTTTCTAGATATACATTTGCGGGCAAGGAGTTACGAGTCCCATTTATACCGGCGCCATTTTGGGCGAGGCCGGGCAGGTCCAAGATATAGTCAAAATGTCTCCACCAACAATCGGCCAGACCAGAACCCCTTTCGGCCCTTTATGCTACAAGATGGTGTCTTCCATTCAGAAAATATTGTTGGCAGCATTTTGAAAGGAAAGATAAATAGCCGTTCTCCTAGTGAGTCTCACATTGTTACATTTAGGAAGAATGTTGAAGAGTAATATGTGGAAAATCTGAAGCCATTTTTCTACAAACTCTCAATCAGCCTAAGTCATGGGCAATCTTTGTCCACACCAGGGCAATTGTGAAGCTGCAGCAGGTGCAAAAGAGCTTCAGACAGTCTTACAAGCACTGCTTATCTAAACATTTTTTTGTATTTTTGCACAGTTTTATATTTTTTTTTTGTTTTTGATGGAGGGGAAACAACAAAAAACAGGCATTGAAAAAAGCTCAACAGTGCAGGGCGCCTTGTGCTGGTTCCGACCTATTCACACATCGGTCCACTACTGACATCACCTCATAAGCCAACGGGGCACCCCACACTGACTTTCGGCGCAGCATTGTAGGATGGCCACACCAGTGCGGCAACTTGCTGGACACCACCTCGGTGCCATTCGGATCTCGGAGCGTTCGAGTCACTGTACCGCAAGAGTGACTGGAACTCAGCTGGACACGCCGTCTTTCGGCGCAGCATTGTAGGATGGCCACACCAGTGCAGCAATTTGCTGGACACCACCTTGGGCAACAGTGAAGCTGCAGCAGGTGCAAATAAGCTTCAGATAGTCTTACAAGCACTGCTCAGAACTCTCAACTATGGCACTCAACATCCAGGACTTGCCAATCGGATCTTGGCGCCTTGTGCTGGTTCCGACCTATTCACACATCGGTCCACTACTGACATCACCTCATAAGCCAACGGGGCACCCCACGCCGACTTTCGGCACAGCATTGTAGGATGGCCACACCAGTGCGGCAACTTGCTGGACACAACCTCGGTGCCATCCGGATCTCGGCGCGTTCGACTCACTGTACCGCAAGAGTGACCGGAACTCAGCTGGACACGCCGTCTTTCGGCGCAGCATTGTAGGAAGGCCACACCAGTGCGGCAATTTGCTGGACACCACCTCGGTGCCATCCGGATCTCGGCGCGTTCGAGTCACTGTACCACAAGAGTGACCGCAACTCAGCTGGACACGCCGTCTTTCGGCGCAGCATTGTAGGATGGCCACACCAGTGCGGCAATTTGCTGGACACCACCTCGGTGCCATCCGGATCTCGACGCGTTGTGCTGCCTTCGGCCTATTCGCACATCGGTCCGCTACTGACGCCGCCTCACGTGCCAACGGATTTTCTTCGCTTTTTGTAGCCCTATGCCGCATAACAGGTCATGTGACTTGTTTATAAAACTTTTCATTGGATCATTTTACTTTTGGTTTCCTAAAGATGGAAGGCTTGGTCATATGACCTAAAAATAACACTTTTCATTGGTTTAGAACATTTTTTTTTCCCAAACGATGAAAGCCCCACCTTGTTTCTGGATCATTCAGACTGAAGCTGGCGTCAGCATGAGAGCACCACCATCTCGTGGCTCCGTCGTGGTCATTCCGCGAGCAATCATGGCAGCCACTCCCCACCGGAAGCCTGCGGGAGTCGGGGGCCCCCAAGACTTTTGTAGAATCTTCACGGCTGAGGGGACGCTTTTCGAGAATGGAGCCCAAGCCCTAGCAGGCAAGCGTCCGAGTTCCAAGGTGTCCCAGGGCCATTTCAGTGCACCAGGCCCAAAACCGAAGAGCCGTCCGCCATTTTAAGAGTCATGTGGCAGGCGCCTATCGCTGCACTGCAAGAGTTGGAGCAACTCAACAACATGGTGAGCGAGACGCTGTAGCCGCAAGAGCGGGCGCAACTCAGCTGGATGGCCGCCACCTGGGGAGGCCGGTTCACGCCGCCTCCCCCACGCCCCCCCCCCCCCCGGGCCACCGCACGCAAATTTTTGGAGCAGCATTGTAGGATACCAAAACCAGTGCGGCAGTTTACTGGACATCACCTGGGTGCCATCAACATCTCAGCGCGTTCTGCTGCCTTGGGACTATTCGCACAACAGACCGCTACTGACGAGGCCTCCCCCCGCCCCACCCGGGACGCCCCACGCCAATTTTCGGAGCAGCATTGTAGGATCCCAAAACCAGTGCGGCACCCAGGCGACATCACCTGGGTGCCGTCCAGAACTCTGCACGTTGTGCTGCCTTGGGACTATTCGCACAAAAGACAGCTTCTGACTATTGTTGCTTTTTTGGGTGAAAAATGTTTAAATGTTTTTACAGTTTTTGTTCCGTTCATTATAGTTAAATGTTAATAAAGTTTTAAAATCTAACTTTGTTGGAGTGCTATATATGTTTAAAAAATCGGGTGAATGGGGCCTTGAAACGGGTTATTGTCATGTGTGGGCTTTGCAAGTGTACTGCTACAAGATCGGACATTTCAAACTCAAATGCACGTTCTTTTTCTTACCTTTCCGAAGCATGGAGCGCAATAGCAGGCAGAGAAAGGGTGATGCACGTGTTGAACACTGCCTGGCCTGGCAAGTTGCTGGCAGTGCCCCCCCCGCCCGCTCCTGAAAGAGGGCACACACACACCGCCGCCCCGAGTACTTCACAAATCTTTAAAAGACCATGCGCTTGTTCATGAGGCTTAAATGGTTTATCACCCCTTCTAGAACCCCTGCATCGACCCTCTGACGTTTCCTGGAAGAATTAGCACGTAACACAATACCAAGCCCTGTCAGCTGAAACCCCCGAGAAATCATGGGGCATATTATCAAGGGGGTTTATTTCCGCTTTTTGGGCTTTAAAAGCCAAAAAAAAAAGAGATAAAATTATCTCCCTATTACCAAGCTGTCGCTAACACCAGTTAGTGACAGCTAAAAGGTGATAGCGACCATCTTGGGCCCCGCTTTGCATATCAGTGATATTTATCACTAATGACATGCAAAGTGGGCGTGCCAAGATTTTAGCGACTGGAAACAGTCCCTAACCATCGCTATCTCCTATTACCAACTTTTGGAGATATTCGCGCTAAGCGCGAATATCTCCAAAAGCTAACACCTGCCCTGAGCAGTTTTAGCCATGTTATCCAATGGGAAGTGGATAACATGGCTAAGAGCATTTGCTGGATAATGCATGAATATCGCTGACTTTTCAACGATATTCATGCATTGCGGCCGTTTTTTATCGCATTTGCGATAAACCTTGCTAATAGCAAGGTTTATGTGCGATAAAATTCGCCAATGTGCGGCGATAATTTTTGTCTCTAAACAAGTTAGAGACAAAAATTATCGCTAGTTGTTGGTAATATGCCCCCGGGTTTTTGCTTGCAGGAATCGGGAGGCGGGAGACTAGCACTGAAATCAGTAGTCTCACGCCTGAATCGGGAGGGTTGGCATGTCTGGATACTCTACAGCTGGGGCCATAAACTACATCCGCAGGGCTAGGTGATAGCCTAGGTCCGGCCTGGACAATCGGACACAGAGGAAGAGGAGTGTCAGAGGGTGCGGTAGTGAATAGGGTGAAAGGGAGGTGTCGGGCGGGCACAGGGTGTGATTCTCAGAGAAGAGCAGCGCAGATGGGGGGAAGTATATGGCCCATGCATGAGAGAAACAGCGGGGGTGACCAGTGCGTGGGGGAGATGCTTGCGAGGGTGGGGAGCCATGCTGAGGATCGGCGGCGTGCAGAGAGTGGCCCTGGTCAAGGCATCTAAAATGGCTGCCGTGCACGACAAAATTGTGGCATTGGACAAAAACGCAAGATGGCGCAGACAATGTTTATCAATAAGGATTCATTTATAACAAAATATTTACTCGCAGTGACAAAATGGTGGTCAACACTTCCTGATTTCCATCGAATCGAACGTTAACAAACGTCACGCAGCAAAAAAAAAAAAAAAAAGCTCACGCACAGAGCAGTTGTTAGCCATGTTATCCAATGGAAGGTGGATAACATGGCTAAGAGCATTTGCTGGATAATGCATGAATATCGCTGACTTTTCAGCGATATTCATGCATTGTGGCCGATGTGCGGCGATAATTTTTGTCTCTAAACAATTAAAACGAAGCACAAAATGGCGAATTCCCGTTTCGCTACCAGTTTGCGGCCCAGTTCGCGGCCCGTGAAGCGCTTCTACCGTGAAAAATCATTTTTTTTTATTTTCCCCACGGGACCCTTTAATAACCCCAACAACAATCCTAGGGGGTCAAGAGGGGTATACCTTGCCCCCTTTCAATAAATTCCCCCTTCGTTTTTCACCTCTTCTTCTCTCTTGATCCTACCGAGAGATAAGATGGCGGCCGCTCCGGACTGTTTAGAATGTTGACAGACACCGGAGAGCCAATCAGCTTTCTGTTATCCAATGGATGGTGGATAACATGGCTAAGAGCATTTGCTGGATAATGCATGAATATCGCTGACTTTTCAGCGATATTCATGCATTGTGGCCGATGTGCGGCGATAATTTTTGTCTCTAAACAATTAAAACGAAGCACAAAATGGCGAATTCCCGTTTCGCTACCAGTTTGCGGCCCAGTTCGCGGCCCGTGAAGCGCTTCTACCGTGAAAAATCATTTTTTTTTTATTTTCCCCACGGGACCCTTTAATAACCCCAACAACATTCCTAGGGGGTCAAGAGGGGTATACCTTGCCCCCTTTCAATAAATTCCCCCTTCGTTTTTCACCTCTTCTTCTCTCTCGATCCTACCGAGAGATAAGATGGCGGCCGCTCCGGACTGTTTAGAATGTTGACAGACACCGGAGAGCCAATCAGCTTTCTGCGCGCAAAGTTCCGTTTCGCGAAAAGTAAGCGGACCGGATCGCTGCCCGGAGCGCTGTTACAGATATATATCTTGTTTTGAACGTTAATTTCTCAAAAACTACTGGAGCACATATATTGAGACCTAGCAAAGGCACATCGGGCTAACAGTCCCTACAATTTTGCCAAGTTTCGTGCAAATCCATTCAGCCGTTCGAGCTAAAAGTGAGTCCAACCGCCCTATGGAAAAATGAATGGGAAAAATGCGTTTTGGGACCCCCCTTTTTTCTCGGCCCCCCCTTGACGAAACCCCACCAAATTTTCAGGGGCTGCTCAGAAACAAAATGTGCCATTTTCCTGAAAATTTCAGCCGATTCCGTCCACAAACACCAAAGTTATTAGACATAGAATTTTCAGAAATCCCATAAGGAAAAAATCCTAACTATATATACCTACTGGCGATAGCCAGTAGGTAATATATATATATATATATATGTATATATATATTCACTGAAAAAACTATAGGTTATAGACCATATATAGTTAGGAATTAGCATTTACAAAACCTTGAAAATTCACTGAAAAAACCATAGGTTATAGACCATATATAGTTAGGGATTAGCATTTACTAAACCTTATTTAACTCACACAAAACCATTGAAATTCGCATATATAGTTAGTTGCACTAACTATATATCGCGCACCCGCAATCCACTGCTGATGATGTCACATATTACATCATTCATGACATGGTCAGTGGCATCACTGATGACATCACTGATGACATCTCAAATGACATCACTGATGACAACATCCAGTGACTGTATGTTTCTGTAAAGTTAAAATATGTCTTACATATTGAAGAATGAGTGGATGTATAAGTGTCTGGTTGAAGGATTTAGTAGGTGCATGACTGACTGTATGAGTGAGTGATTAAATGTGTCTCACTGAGTGCATGGGTTAGTGACTAAACTGTCTTAATTTGTGCATCATTATGTCTGTTGTTCTGTAAACTGCTGCATGTGTTGATCAGTAGCTATATGAGTAACTATATGGGTTATTGATTGGTTGCCCAAGTATTTGTATGGGAGACTGAGTGTGTGTGTGGGTGGCTGAGAGGTGTATGACTCTGTGCATAGATGTGTGAGCAGTTGATTCACTAGATGTATGGGTTCAAAAGTGCATGTGTAAACAGCTGTATGGGCGGTTGACTGTGTGCAGCAGTGTATTGGTGAGTGAATGGATATCTCAGTGCTACATGTCAAAGTAAGTACATATGTAAAACACAGTACATGTGAGAGTTGGCATATATAAATAACTGTGCATAAAAGCCAGTGAATGTGTGAGTGGCTGTATGGATCATTGTGAACTTGTATCAGGGATTGTATAAGAGAGTAAATATGTGTTAGTATATGTTTGAATAAGTAAGGTGTGTATAACTGTATAGTTGAGGAAATGGAGGTGTGATTGATTCTTTGCATGACTGACTAGGTGTGTGAGTAACTGCATGGATGAGTGACAGTCTGTGAGTGTCTGTTTACACTGATACACTGAGTGTATCTGAGTGTACGAAAATGAATGACCTCATATTCTACACAAATAGAACAGCTAAATGGCGCAATGCCTTCACTAGGATGCTTACCATAAAAACGACGAAAAACATCCCTCATGGCATTAAAATGTCAACTTCACCATCGGAAAGATGCAGAGCTGAACTTAGCATCACAATATATAAATCTGGAATGGTGCTAATACAAGCAGCAAATCGAGATCTAGAGAGATTTGCCAAGATTTTCCAATCGGTAAAACACTCACTGGAAGACCAGAGTCACCAACTCCTCCTGACCCCACCAGTAGACTCCCTAGACAGTCACGATATCACCACGAGAGGCACTGATAGATCCAGGAACCTTCATGGTCAAAGCCCTAACCAGGTAGCCATATCTGAACTAGTATTGTCTATACCGGAGATCGCGACTGAAAGAACTGAGAGGCCTACCCATCAGGCAAACAAAGAACAATATCAACTACAAAGAGAAGAGTCATACCTACTCCCAATCTATGAGGTCCCTCATGTAGAGCATACATCGGCAACAAATGTAGTACCATATGACAACCAGGAATTGGATGAGACTGAAGACTTCAGCCTTCCTATATCCTATACCCTCTCTAGCACAATACCAGCGTTGTTCACACCCCCACACACAAATGAACTCCCAACAACACAGGACTTTGCTAACACCATCAACCTTCCTATACCTCTCGCTAGTACAATTACAGAGACATGCAGACCCTCACCCACAAACACACTACTAGCAACTCAGAACCTATTCAGCACTGACGATACATCCAATAGCTACGGAACCGACAATCAAAAAGAGGAAAGAAAGAAAATGGCAGCGGAAGTGAGAACTGATCCGAAAAGGAGAAAAGTAGTGCGGATAAACAGATCTGCC
This sequence comes from Lissotriton vulgaris, assembly GCF_964263255.1. Taxonomy (NCBI): domain Eukaryota; kingdom Metazoa; phylum Chordata; class Amphibia; order Caudata; family Salamandridae; genus Lissotriton; species Lissotriton vulgaris. The sequence continues at coordinate 2,029,756,487 of NC_141691.1, forward strand.
ATCCCTAAGAGATCACATCAGAACAAGAAGGTCATTAATAAGCTTCAGAAACTAGTGAGCAAGGTAGCACAAGCCACTATTAATACCTTACAGGCGATTGAGAAAATTGAAGTGATGACGGGGTACATTCACTCTAAAGTCACGAATATCCAAAACCTAGTACATTCTTCTCAAAGTAAGAGTAACGAGATGGACTTCCCTTTAAAACATAGAGACAACCGACCAGACAGGGCAATATCACTATCAAAAGAGGAAACTCTGGCCTTAATCCGAACATATGATCTATCGGACCGCAAGGGAGAGGAAAGAATCAAAACAACACCACTAGACTCTAACAGAACATCAAGAAAAATCGATAGAACATCCAACCCCCCCAACTTACAGCACATACAGCTAACACCAAACGAAGCCGAAAATGCGAACCCTAGTAACAAAGAAAAACCTCTGACCTGTCTACTAATCAACTGTCGATCGGCAACCAAACATGCATCGGACATAGCAGACCTCATCATCAACAAGGACATTGACTTGGCAATCCTCACAAAAACATGGCTTACGGAATCCTCATCCCCAACCATGGACCTTTTAGTACCACCCCAATTTAACATTTTGAGACTTGATAGACACATAAAGCTAGGGGGAGGGATAGCCTGTATTCATCGATCTGACATTGATGTCAAACAAATTCAGGCCGACCCGCTAGAATCCTGTGAGTATCTAGGTCTTAACATAAAATCAACCAACAACCAATGATGCAACTTGCATACATTTTACCACCCACCAGGAGACAACGCAAAGTTTACAGAAGAGTTAATGGAGATCATAACAGCCAACTCTAACAATGATGCCAATAACATATTTCTAGGCGATTTCAACCTTCACTAGGAAGACTGCAATGACAAACTGGTCAACACGCTTAAAGGTTTCCTCATTGAACTAAACCTCACACAAGCGTGCACACTACCCACACACACAAAAGGAGCAACGCTAGACTGGATTATCTCAAGAAACAAAGTTGCATCAATCCGCGCCATAACGCCATGTGACTGGTCTGATCATCACGCCATAACATTCGTGATACCCACAGTGGGAAAAGGCAGGACCAGACAACCTTTTAAGGCCAAAAAATGGACTCAAGACACAAAAGAAGCAAATATGGAGCTACTGGTCGAAAGCTGCGAAAGAGACTTAAAGCAACCCAACAACCTGGAGAACGTCAACGAGCTGACGGATCACTACACAGCAACTGTCGAAAATATCGTCAATAACACCATGCCATTAAAATTGAAAAGAATCTCAGAGAAGACTAAAAACCCGTGGTTTAGCGAAGCACTAAACGAAGAAAGACGCAAATTGAGAATGGCTGAAAGGAAATGGAGGCAACATCCGTCATCAGTTGAACTGGAAGCACTCAGAAAAATTAGAAACCAATATAATAAAAAGATCATCTGCTCAAAAAAGGAATTCATAAGATCAGAATTGGATAATGCCAAAAACAGACCACGAAAACTCTTTGAAATCCTAAAGGAGCAATCAAACAAACTAGCCAAATCGGTGCAAGAAAACTCAAAAACATCTCTAAGCTGTGATGAATTTTCCAAATTTTTCACGGAAAAGGCCAAATCACTCGAAGTAGAGCTTAGAAACGCTGCGGTGAACCTTCCCACCGAACCTCGGTGTACCAACGATTCCGACTCCACAACGGATCGCACTAAGGCAAAAAATAAGGCAAGTTGGGAATCATTCGAACTGTACGACCAGCACATGATTGCCAAGATGCTCACAGAAATCAAACCAAACAACCACTACCAAGACCCCCTGCCTGCAAAATGCGTAAAAGAAATCAACCACATCCTGATTCCAATATGGACCAAAATAATAAATGCTTCACTTTCACAAGGGATCCTCCCCGACTGCCTAAAAACAGGTCAAGTTGTTCCCATAATCAAAAAACCCACAGCGGATGCATCAGATCCAAACAATTTTCGCCCAGTGACCAACATCCCTTTACTGGCCAAGCTGACAGAGAAATGTGTGCAGAACCAACTGAGCCAACATATCACCAAGTTCTCCTTACTAGATGAATGCCAATCAGGATTCAGAGCAGGGCACAGCACGGAAACAGCGATCCTCCATATTATTGATGATGCGCTACAGGCTCTTGACCAAAATCAAGCATGTTTACTGATTCTCCTTGACCTATCATCGGCATTCGACACGGTAAATCATGAAGCATTACTGACCAGGCTACGGGACAGGATGGGATTGTCGGGCACTGTGCTGAAATGGTTTGAATCCTTTCTACAGAACAGAACGCAGCGCTTCCTGGTTAACCAATCAATCTCACTTCCATGCCCTATCTCATTAGGAGTCCCTCAAGGATCGACTCTATCCCCTGATCTTTTTAACCTATACGTCGAACCACTCACAGAAATTCTCCAAAAGTCTCAATTATCCTATCACATGTATGCTGATGACACGCAAATATACTTAAAGATCGCATCCCTAAAAGACTTGGAGCTAATGAATGAGACACTAAAAATGGCACTTCAATGGTTAAATACAAACCATCTGAAGCTGAACGCACATAAAACAGAGTTCCTACTAATCTCACCACCAAGGAACAATACAGAAATAAAGGAATGGACGAAAGTCATGACTGCCCTAAACTGCACCCCAACCCTGGTCAACTCAGCTAAATCACTAGGAATCACCTTAGACGAGAATCTTGACATGAAAGCCCACATTAACTCCATGGCGAAAAGTACCCACTTTCACTTGAACTACTTAAGAAAATTGAATTCATTCATCTCAGAGGCGGACCTCAAACTGGCAATCCAATCCTTAGTTATCTCGAGGATTGAATATGGCTGCACCACCTTAGCTGGCTTACCAAAAATGTCTACGGCACCTCTAAAAGCCTGCCTTAACACGGCGGCAAGACTTATCACCGGAACCAGGAAATATGATCATATATCCCCACACCTGAAAGCTTTAAACTGGCTACCTTATGAAGCCAGAATCCAAATGAAGATAGCATGTATCACACACAGAGCGCTACACGACAACACACCAAGGTATCTAGCCAAGAAAGTTCAACTGTCCGGAGGCAACCGACCAGCTAGGAGTGCTAAGGAGTTGCTACTACGACCAGCCATCTTCCGAAAGAAAAAAACCTATGACAGAGCGTTCTCAGGAGCTGCCCCCAGAATATGGAACTCACTCCCTCCAAATATCAGGAAGATCCAGAATCTGGTAACATTCAAGCGGCAAGTGAAGAGCCTACTGATGAATAGATACATTACCTAGTGAAGATCACTGTTCACGATTCTGATAGACTAATGCCTTAGTACTGAGCTTGTATGGCACGAGTAAGGGAAGCATAGTCAATACTAAAAGGAACACGTATTCTTTGATATGAGAACAACCTAAAGGCCACCACTAATGGATATTGTGACAGATTACGAGAACAGCACCCCATACGAACATATACCGAGCTACCTCATATTGGTTATTTGTTATATATACCTGTTTTAGTTACAAGTTTAGCCATAGCATATTTTAACGCGAACGCCTCACGTGTTACGAATATATAGTTGTTGTACTTTAACTGGTTTATATATGTTAACTGTTTTTATATATGTTAACCCTCTACCTCTCCTATGTTAAGCGCTCTGATACCCAAGGGTCTTGTTCGCGCTATACAAAACTCTATAATAAAATAAAATAAAATAATAAAATAAGGTTATATTAGAGTCTGAAGAGGTTCATCGTATTATCACATGAATGATGTCATCAGTGATGTGATCAGTGATGTCAAATGAGATGCCATCAGTGATGTCATCAGTGATGTCATTTGAGATGTCATCAGTGATGTCATCAGTGATGTCATTTGAGATGTCATCAGTGATGTCATTTGAGATGTCATCAGTGATGTCATTTGAGATGTCATCAGTGATGTGATCAGTAATGTCAAATGAGATGTTATTAGTGATGTCATCAGTGATGTCATTTGAGATGTCATCAGTGATGTCATCAGTGATGTCATTTGAGATGCCATCAGTGATGTCATCAGTGATGTCACTGACCATGTCATGAATGATGTAATATGTGACATCATCAGCAGTGGATTGCGGGTGCGTGATATATAGTTAGTGCAACTAACTATATATGCGAATTTTAATGGTTTTGTGTGAGTAAAATAAGGTTTAGTAAATGCTAATCCCTAACTATATATGGTCTATAACCTATGGTTTTTTAAGTTAATTTTCAAGGTTTTGTAAATGCTAATTCCTAACTACATATGGTCTATAACCTATGGTTTTTTCAGTGAATTTCAATGTCTTTTTAATAGTAAATATCAAAAGCTGTAAAATGTATTCTTATTCTAATTCAAAAATATATTTTTTATATTTTTGTATTATATTTTTTTAATTTAAATATTTATTTAATTATTTTTTGTTTCGCTGCCGGTCCGCGAACCAGGCAGCTTCCCGTTAGCTTCAATTTGTTCCGAGACCCGGTCCGCCAACTGGTAAACGTTCCGTTAGCGCAAGTACCGCGTTAGAAAGCAACATCGTGACGCGTCGCGTAATCGCAACGTATCGCGTTACTGTGTAATGCGTCTTATGACGCGCCGCGTTAGCGCACCCGGAAGCGCTCCGGAACGCGAACCAAGGCGCGAAACGCAGCGCCCCGGAGGCCCGTCGCGGAGCGCGTAACGTAAGCATAACAGGTCATGTGACTAGTTTATAAAACTTTTCATTGGTTCATTTTACTTTTAGTTTCCTAATGATGGAAGGCTTGGTCATATGACTTAAAATTAACACTTTTCATTGGTTTAGAACATTTTTTTTCCCAAATGATGAAAGTCTCACCTTTTTTCCTCACTCTGACTTTCATTTTTATGAGAGAAAGACCTACATTGATGACCTTACAAATGGCTTCAATGATTGCTGCAGCTGGTGGACCCCCAGCACCACCACCACCTCCAAGGAAGAGAGGACGACCTCCTCAGGTCATCCTCCAACAAGAGGAGGAAGAAGAGGAAGAAGAGGAAGAGGAGCAAGGGACAAGGAGGTTTTTAAAAGAACAGCCAAAGTGGTCCCATATAAAAGAAAATTTTATTTGGCAATTTTTTTCATTTCCACCACATCAAAAAAAGGTAAATGCCCGGTACGTTACCTGCCTAATCTGCCACAATGAACTGTCCAGAGGAACCAAAAAAAAAATACAGTTATGGTAATTATACCATGTATCGCCATATGGAGAGGTGGCACCCGATACATTACAGTGCTGCCCGAAATACGTGATCTGGTGGATAACCCCCGACCTGCCAGTACATCCACCAATGAAGAGGCAGTGACAAGATCAGAGGCAAGGGAAACGGTCCCAAATCTACAGATGAACTTTGGCCAAATGAAATTAACCTGTTTAACTTGCGGGAAATTAATTTCCTGTGGAGAGAGGAGTGTAATCAATAGAGCTTTTGAACATCATCAATGTACAAAACGTCCCAGAAAATACATTTTCTTTTTTTTTTGTTGCTCCTGTTGAGCCCTTTCTAATGAATCATTTTTGTTCCCCCCCCCAAAAAACGAAAAAAATATAAAACAACAAAAATAATAAAAAAAAGTTCTTTTCAGAACTACCTTCCCTTTATGAAAAATTGCTAGAATGTTTAGCACTCTAGCAACCTCTATTTCTTTTGATTCGCTTCCCAGTTCGCGCTGCGGTACGCGAACCGGAAGCGAACTAAAAATATTTTTTTTTTTTAAAAAGAAGAGTAGGTAAACAGAGAGTAATGTTAAAAGAAAGACAAATAGAGGGAGTAACACACAGTTACTGTTGAAAGAGGGACTGAGAAAAAGAGTGGAAAGAGTAGTATAAGTAAGTAATAGAAAAAGAAATGTGGGAAGTAGCAAAGGCAGGAAACTGAAGGTTAAAGAAATGAAGCAGTGGAACTAATAAAAGTTAAATTTGATAGAGATGTAACGTAAAGAGTACTAAACACTTACCTTATAATTGTCGTTAATTTAGTCAATTGTAATTTTTATACTTTTAATCTGTGTAAGAAAGAACAAAATTTTTTAAATTAATAGAAGGTAGTAAAAAAAGAGTGAGCATGAGACAAGATGAATACATATTATAAATCACAATTCAAAGTACAAAATTAATTATACATATTTAATGGTTTATTTTTGCTGTTCTCAGAATATATCAAATTTCACTGAAAACAGTGAGTTGAAGGTGTTTATCATATAACAGCGGGGAAAAAAAAACACAATCAAAATGATTGTGTTTAAAAAACCCTTAAAATATAATCAATCAGAAATAAGAGCTCCTCAAAAGTAACTTACTTTCTATGACGTCAAAGGATGTCCTATGAACAGCTTATACTCTGTTGTGCTGTTACTATTTTCTGCCCGCCACTTTCTGAAAGATAAACTCCATCGTTTTAAGAAAAATGTGACATACAAAGAAATTTAAAACAGCACACTAAATTACAGCAACACCTAGAATCATTATAGTCCAGTTACCTACCCTAAATTCTCACTTCAGAAAACAAGTCAAAAGGCAACATTGCTTCATACTCAATTGGTAATGTTTGCTGAAAGACTAGCCTTTTTTATATTTCAAATAAGCTGTGTAATATCCTGATGTTGTCAAAGGACCATCTTAATATATGATAGCTGCAGTTGCAAATGTTCTTCCTGAAATCGATGACTGTGTAGCCAAAACATTTTTAATTAGACTTAACAACTTTTTTTCATCCAGTTTATGTAGTTGAAATTGTAAAATGACATTTCACCCATAAGTTTCCATAAATAATATGGACAGCATTGCAGACTTACATTTCCTCTACTCCTTGTTTTGATCTGCTGCTTGAATTAGCTTATAAACACAAACAGTTTTCGCTCTGTACTACACTAATCCACAAGGCCATATAGAGTAGGAGCCATTAGAACCTCTTGAAATTCCTCAGAACAAGTCCCAAGATTCCTTTCCTAAAATTTTGATTGTAAGAACACCAGGTAAGAATTTTGAAGGTGGAAAGGCAATCTTTTTTTGAAAGTTAAAACAGAATCATTGCAGAATGACCAGCCGTTTCCAGATTTTAAATAAGCTGTGTAATGTCCTGAAGTAGTTGAAGGACCATCATGATATATAATTGCTGTAGTTACAAAAGTCCTTCCTGATATTGACAACTGCGAAGCCACAAAATTATTAATTAAAGTTGTCAATTTAGTTCCATCAGGCCTACATTGTTGGAACATTAAAATTACATACTGGCCATAACTTCGTATAATTAACGTGGACAGCATTGCAGACTTACATTGGCTACACTCCAAGTTTTGATCGGCTGCCTTTACTAGCTTATTGAAGGATACTGATTTACTGTCAGGCAAAGTTGAATATATAAATCTTTCTGAGTCTACACTAGTAGTACTTGATAGCCTACAGTTCTCGCAATCATGCTGCCATTGATAAGAAAGGCCAAACAGATAATCTACATCTACACCTTCATCTTGCAATACATCAAGCATATACATTAAAAACTCCTGACAATCCTGCTGAATATTTTGAGAGAATTGTGTTTGACCTGAACATTCGTCTAACAGATAACGAATTTCAGACACACTTTCTACTCTTGTTCTATCAGCGCTACATTTCTCTAACACAGAATTCAACAAACAGCATAAACTTTGTTCCAAATTGATCACAATCTGTTCTTTTAAAGTCTCTAGTTAAAAGAGAACATTAACCACTACATTAGCATAGCAGTTCACACCAGAACTATTTTCAAATTGAAAACCAACAACATCTTCAACAGAATTCATTTTATTTCTGCTTACAATTTTCGGTTCATCGACTTTTGGTCTTTTTGCTACAACCTCCCTACTATTACTGATATTTCTTCGTTTCCGGCCTACCACACGTTTCTCAAACAAAGGATATTGAGGCAAATGTGGCGCATACTCTCTTCTTAACCTATTGTATTCCTTAACACAATCTAGATCCGCACAAATGTTTGTGACATCACAGTCAATCAAGTACAATCCCGATAAAGTTCTGACTCGTGACAATGCTACATAAGCCATACCCTCTTTGAACACAGAACTGCCAATATTCACTAAAGCAGTGTCTACACTTAAACCTTGCGATTTATGAATTGTCACCGCATATGCCAAGCAAACAGGAAACTGCTTACGGCGAACATATAAGTCTTTTACAAGCAAAAACCTAGCTGTGCAGCGACCAATTAGCTGTACTTCCTCAATACCATCAAATTTAATTTTTAAAAATTCAAGTCCATCTCTACTTTGTATTTCTCAAAATCAACAACATTACCCATTGATCCATTTACCAGACCTTTTTTCAACATGTAAATTCCTTCTCAAAATGATACGGCAATTTAAGCACACATTCAGAGTCTTTTCAAAACCCGCAGTTTTAGATATAGTCTTCTCTAACGAATCCAATTTAGATTTCAAATTCTCAGACAAAATAATTGTTGCTCCCAAATGCTCTATTCTGTCAATAGCTTCCAGTTTCACAATCTCTTGGTTTTCTAAATTCAACATTTTGTTGTTGAAGATGGAAAATTCTGCAAGAGTTGGCATCAAACATATTCCAGATTTCTTCTCAGGAATTTTCTGAAAAATATCCTCTGGCAGAACGTCTTCTTCTGGATACAAATTTGACAGTAATCGTGCATGTAAAGCTTCTTTCCCACGCTCAGTCACTTTCCCGATTCTAACATCTTGTAGAATATTCTTGTAATCTTCGTCCTTCGCCTGACGCATATTTTCACGCAGCTCAGCATAATTAAAGTTTAACCATATGTTAACGTTGCCAATGCTCCCTAGGCACTTCCTGGTATCTTCATGCGTAAGCAGTTTAAACACTGGTTGTCCTTTCACTGGTGTCAGCTGCAGAAGATCACCAAAAACAATGATGTGTTTGCCACCGAATAACACATCATACTCTGTTTTAAGAACTTCCTGCATTCTCAAATGCACAAAGGCAAGCATGACATTGGAAACCATGCTTACTTCGTCAATGATAAGAAGTTTCATCTTCTTCAGGACTCTAGACACTTCACAACAAGCATCCCCAGATAACTTGTGGTATTGTAATTTGTTATCATGCTCCACTGGCAGCATCAGTAGCCGATGCAAAGTAATCCCTTTAATGTTATGTGCTGCCAGTCCAGTTGGAGCGGTGACAACACAAGACAACAATGACTCAGTCCTTTTCTGCAGATAACATGAAATTGCTTTAATGAGGAAACTTTTTCCAGTTCCTGCTTCTCCACTCATGTACAGTCGGACAGGCTTCAACGACGTACATGAGCACTCTTTCTTCTCATGACTTAATCCATGATCAATTTGGTTGGTAACTCCGTCATATATTTTCCTCTGCTCAACGTTGAGTTGTCTTTCCAAATCTTCTAAGTTAACCGCATCCTTCTGAGCATGTGCCATGGCTCTTTCCACTTCAATCATAGCACTGGCAGCTTCATTTTCGATAACTAGTTCTTCTAGTGGATCCTGACTCAATGAAACAGAACTCTGACTGTCCTGAGAACTGTCTCTTGCAATCTCAGCTGCAATTGTTGCTTCCTGCTCGATTTCTGCATTCAACATTTCTAGATATTTTGGAAAAACAGGACATTCTATGGACTCCTTGGCTGCATTAAAAGAGTCTTCGTAACAGAGGAAATCTCCAAGCAGTTCCTCTTCTGCACGCCAAGGCTTGAAAAGTTGCAAAAGAGCTAAATAGAAAAACTCTTTTCTTTCTGGAAATTCGCAATTCAATTTTCGATGATTTACCAAATGACATTTTCTTTGCTTGACCAGACATCCCTCACTTCCAATTACAGCATACACTCCTTTATCAATATCTTCTTTGATGTTCCTCTTGAAAATGTAATTTGTAGAACATCATACAGACAAACATTCTCCAGTTGACTGCTTCTATTTGGATAATATGTATCCAACATGTTGGTCTTCAAAATATCTGTACTGCTTGGCTCCTTCTCCGCTAAATACTCAATTTCCCGTACAGGTTTCAGAACTCGATTATGCGTTGCAGCAAGACCAAGACTCGCCCAAATGATACTCCTAGATTTGGCATAGAGACTTGCTGAAGATAACCGGTCAGAACATTCGTAAGCTCCGATTTCTCGATGCGACAACATCTTCAGACTGAAACTGTACAACTTCTTACTGAGGCTCTTTTCATGGGAAATATCCTCCCACATATCCTTCAGTTCTGTCTTTTCTTTTTTGGTGATGTAAGACGTCACATACAGAGCCACAGCCATACAGTTGTCAGCCACAAACTGTATATCCATGTTAGCATTCCACATGGACAAAATCACTGGGTTGTAGTCGTTAATGTACTTGGACTCTTCGTTTCTTTTCAAATTGTATGTGTTTTTGGGTGATTTCCTTGTCACATTATGTCGCAGCGAAGACATCAAATTGTTCACTCTTCCTTTAGATATCACCGACCGTGGAAATGCAAAACGACATTTGGTGTAGTACTTGTCCTTGTTTCTGAATTTACGACGACAGTACTTTCCACAACGATGGCTTTGAAACCGTAAAACTTGTTCTCTTAGACTTTTATCTTCGTTTGTCTTTGGAACAGCACATGTAGCATACTGTTCTATGAAACTCATCACTAAGTCATCCGGATCTGTTCCAAATTTGGGTGCATCTTTGATCCATAGCAGCATATGTATATGAGGAGCACCTCTTGCTTGATACTCCTTTCTCCAGAAGAAATCCAACACTTCTCCAAGAGGTGGATTTTTCTTGTTCGTGATGAAAGACATCATAGCTTCAAATCTATGATTGAAGTACCTGCATACATTCACTGGATCCAAAGAGCACAGTTCTCTGGGTGTCTTGAATTCGATATTTTCAATGTTTCCATTTGCCTCTCGTAGAAATTCTAGTAAGTCTTCCCAGCCATACTCAGCACAGCTGAGAGTGAGGAACCATGTGGGAGTTCCTAAGTTCCTCAGCATACATTTTAAGTCACCATGACGGCGGTACCAATACTCATTACTACCATGCCGACAAGCCATGAGATTAATCAGGTGAGAATCCAAAATACTGTCTTGCACATTGACTTTATCCATAAAGTCCCTTGCCGAGATATTTCGCAGTTGTACACCACTTTTCAAGATGTGGTTCACTGCATAAGACAATCCAGAGAGATCACTTTCAAACAGTAGATGAAACAAATAGGGAATGCATTGACGAAACCTAGGATCTTCTGCATACAATCGTAAAGTCCGGTATTCTGAAGCAGGAATTTGAACAGGTCACTCATCATATCTTCCTCCTTGACCTGTGGGAAATAACTGTGAAAAACATTGAGCTTTTAAACTTTCCTCCCAAACACTAATGGGACTCCCTTTGGCTATTTCATTTGAAACAACTCAATAGCATTCCCCATGACTTCCTTGGAATGCAAAGGATGAACACTATGATGTTCATATATTTCTTCATTTTTAGAGGCTTCTACTTTCTCAATTTGTCCAGCACACAAATCGCTGTCCTCTTCTTCACTTACTTCCTCTTCTGCAACACATACATTCTTGTAGTACTCATTGTTTTTTATCAAATACAATGTTGCCTTTTTGACTTTCCTAACATCCACTAAGTCTTGCCAGATTTTCTTACTCTTTGTCGGAACCCCATTAACTATGATAACCAGAGGTTCCTCTTCCACTTTCTCTACTCCAATTGTATTAATGTTTTTCTTCAAATCTAAAGGCAAATAAACAACTCTTCCCTTTAATCCTCTCTGTAAATCTGATGGAGGCAATTTCCCTGTCTTTGGCTCCATTCGTACAATAGCCTGGAAGGGATGGACACTTTGAATCAAAATAGATTCATAAGTATTTAAATCCTTCAATTCAGAAGGAATGTCAACCAATTCCAGATTATTATAAACCGCTCTAGCAGGCATCTGGTTTTGGCTTAATTTGTTAAAACAATAAGTACACATACGTTGGTCCTCTCCCAAATCAAAACAATTTTCTACCATCAAGTATGTGGCAAAATCCTTCCATTCACTATTGTTTTCCATATCACTTTTTGCATATAAATCCACTAACTTAGTCTGATTCTTATAATAAGTCCGTCGACAACACACACAAGTGAAATTAGGCCTCTCACTTGATTTCACCATAAACGTGGAAATTTCCTTGTGAAACTTATGTGTACTGAAAATCTGTACACTCTCTTCCACATTACCTTCTTCTAGTGGGTCAATTTCAACATTGTTCTCTTTACCAGCAAAGTAACAGAACTCAATTTCTTGATAAATATTCTTCACATCTACTTCAGAACCATGCAAAAGAGCACTGCTTAATTGTTTAAGCATAATTGCTGGACTCTTAGCATAATACAACATTCTAACTAATTTCCTCACTTTATTATGATGCACTGCTAGCATCCTGAAATGATGAAAAACACTCTGGCATACTCTCCTGGAAAGACAAGCCAGTGAATGACCATGCAAACCTGACGACCATCTTTTACCTCACATGCTCGACCACTGCTGTCAACTGCATGCACCAAATCATTGTCCTGAAAATAACTCTCCTCATTAAAAAATGCCTCACTATTTGAACTATGCATCCATTCTCCTGAGAAAACTTCACACAAATTACTTCGAATAACTACTCTCTTCCATCTACTATTTGATTTGAAAACATAAATTACCTTGTTTAGTTTCCTAATTCTATTGATTACCAAAATAAATAACTCTTGCTTAATTTCGAAAGCCTGATCAATAATTTTCTCTACATTTTTCTTTTTCTTATAAAATGCCACTTTCTGTTGGCCTTTCTTAAATTGTTTTAGCAAATTGACATTTACCCTGTTGCGGAACATTCGCCTACGAATGTCCCTGAATGTATTTTCCCTTCTCTAGCAGAAACTTTTTTGACGGGCCTTTCCTTTCCATTTAAATTGGCTCTCTTTTTCAGGACTAAAACTTGTTCTATAGTTATACTTTTGTTTCTACAAATGTTTCTAAGGAATGATTTCGTTCTCTTACCCGGAGCTTTCTTCGTGCGTTGACGAGATTTTAATGTAGAGGACTGCTGCAAGCATTTAGTAATCTGCAGTCTTTGACGTTTCGTAGCCTTTCGGATTCTATCCCTAGACGGCATTGTCTAATTTCTAAATAATCTGCAGTTGAATCTGTGGTAAAATATAATAAAAAATGTTATTAACCACTATTACCAAACAGTAAATCAATAACAGTAAGGATTTGATTCAGCAATGCCATAAAGAAGATTCAGTGAAATCTTACTGTGATAGTTTTACAGGGCTTTCATGCAAATGACTGCCCACCCTGCAACAAAAAGCCCACATGAAACTTGACGCACATTAAATTGTGTACTTACCTGCAATAATCCATATGCCAGTGTTTAGGTCCCTCCACCCTGCCCCTCCCCCTCCCCGCCTCCCTGCCCCACCGTAACTCCCTCCACGACCCGCGGCTGCTATCTTGCAACATGGTGCATCTTGTAAATCTCTCCTGCATTATAAAAGTGACGCAACAGCAGCACAAAATAGGCGCACAGCCATCATAAATCTGCCCCTAACACTTTAAATGATTGATTCAGGATGACGATAAGGTGTGGACTATCTAGAAGTTTGTTTGAGGTGAGGCCTACTCAGGGTTGCAGATGAAATTTAGGCTTGTTGAAGAGTACAGAGGTGATAATACATGTACAGGCCTACCAATGAAGTGAATCATGTCCACTGCACTCTTGAACAAAGGCCAGACCTCCTCTATCTCCCTGAACACGCCTAATCCTCATCTGCACAATGTGATTCGTAATGTTAGGAAACACAAGTGATATAATTGAAAAACGTGCAAATATTTTTGCACATTTGACAATCACATCACCTGTATTTCTTCAGCTTAGTTATCTCATTGTGCAGATGTAGTCTACGTCCTATGTAGAAGCATACCCTATCAATACTTAAATTACCCAAGCACACATGGGAGCGTATTTACAAGGACCTTGCTCCAGGGTAAATGTCTTAAATTAAAATTGGAAAAATTGCATCAAAGGGACTCAAAGGCCTTGTAAATATGCCCCAAACAACCTATGAAACACTAGTAGTACATATCAAGAAACCTAATTGATTTCAAAAAACGTTTTTAAACATTTTATGTAAAACAATTATATACCTACATTCATGGGGAACTGACTTAAAATGCCCTAATACACATGAAAACGTTTTTTTAAGGTCCTTGCACCTTTTTTTCCATCACTTTTAACATGGCTATGTAACTCAAACAATCAAAATCAAAATTTGCCAAGCACACATGGGGGCGTATTTACAAGGACCTTGCACCACGGGGAAAGTGACTACAAATGACCAAACACACATGGGGACTTATTTACAAGGCCCTTGAACCAGGGGGAAGTGACTTGAAATGGCCAAGCACACATAGGGGTGTATTTAGAAGGCCCTTGCACCACTTATGCATCACTTTTAACATGTACACTGTGGAGCACCTTGGGGCAAAAACAACACAGATGCATCATGCATCTGTTCCGCAGAAGCGACGCATTGCAGGAGTCACATCGCAAGTAAATAAATTCTCATACATTTTAAAAGCATTCCTTTTCCTTAAAAACGATTTTCTGATCATAATTTGAATACACAGCACAGCTACTATGTACAACCACACCTTGTCAGTACTAATACTTTACATTATCTGCAATTACAATTGGTAAAATAATGCAAAATCTTCTTTGAAAACATAATGCAAACACTTGACTCAAAACATCATTTTAAATGCACAGCTGGCGTTCTTATTTTCTCAAAAAAGCATACTAGTCTCTATCTAAAATAAAGAAACGATAACTCACCTTAACAAATGCTTTTTGAATTTCAAAACAGTCTCAGAAACACACCAATTTTTCTTTAGCAGAACAAAAGGTAATGCACTCCAGAGGCTGGAACCAACAAAGGCACTGAAATGCTGATATTCATCACACATATCTCTCATGTCAGCCAATCAAAACTCTTCCCTCACTTTTTTCAAATCAACACCCTTCCCCCCTCTGCCCTTTCTGCCCTTTTTCCATAGCAACTTCCTCCTGCCAGACCTCTCGTGTTTACAAGTTCACACAACAATGTTTCAAATGAACTCTGAACTCTCAGTACACCTGCTAATCCACTGCAATCTTTCATAACATCATTTTTTATTAACCATTCAAATTACATCTTTCAAAGAACACATCCATGCACCCTAACTTTCTGTTTTCAGCAATGGAAATCCACCAATCACTGCTAATGAATCATTAGCACTCAAACTCCACAGTTTTTTTTCTTTACAAACTCCACTGTTTCAACTGCCATTTCATTCCCACACTTCATCTGACTGCAGAAGAACCTCCTCTCGCCATGTTTTCTGTCTGGATTCTAGGACATAGCTACATCCACTGGGCTCACAGGTATGCTGATAACAGAAATTTACACAACCTCAATTTACAAAATATGGAAATCAAATGGATTGGCCAAAGAGGATTGAAATGTCACCAATTGATACCATTGGTGAAAACCTTTTTACATTTGCCAAACCCTGACCTCATAATAGTGCACTGTGGAGGAAATGATTTGGGCACTTTGACTGGGGTAGGTCTGGAAATGCTCTTAAAGGACACCTTTGAGCAATTGATGGCACTTTTTCCTCAAACTGCCTTGGTATATTCCAATATATGCCAAAGACAAAAATGGAGGTGGTCCAATCAATTTTGTCCACAAATTGAGAAATCGAGGAAGCATGTAAATAAGTCTGTTTCAGCTTACATGAGAGACCATGGAATGGGCTGCATCTACAACAATAACTTGCGTTACTACATGCAAGATATCTACAGAGGAGATGGCGTGCACTTCTCAGATGAGGGGAACTGAGTTTTCATACAAAATGTAAGACTGTGTATTGGTACCTACTTATAAGTACCTAGAACTTACACAGAACCCAAAAGCTCTTTTCAGAGCTACCTTAACTTTAATTACTCTTTTAAAATTTCGAATGTACGTTTTTTCACTAATTTTCACTTATGTTCGCTTCCCGGTTCGCTACCCGGTTTGCGTACCGGCAGCTAACTGCGCGAATTTTTTTTTTTTTCCGACATATATAACCCTCCTCAGCCACCCTCAGAAAACCTAGGGGGTCGGGATACGTCTACCGTGCCCCCTTCTACCCATTCTGAACATTATTTACCCTCCATCTTGTATCTCAATTCTACCGAAACATAAAATGGAGGACTCCCGTAACGCTGCAGGTTCGCCTACCGGGGCACGCACTGACAAGCACTCGCTCAAAAAGGTGGGAAAGTAATTTACAGAAAAACCACTGGAGACACTTTCACCAAATATACATTAGCTCATACTACATACCAATCCCTACCATTTTCACAAATTTGGTTGGAATTCCATTTAGCCATTTAGCATGTAGACCTCTCTAAATTCCCTGAGGTAAATTACTTCACAAAACACATCGGAAGTGTTGGAATTGACCACAAATTAAAATGTTACTTTCATTTTCTACTTTTTTAACCTAACATTTGATTGATTATTACCTGAATATATATAAAGAAAGAGAGAAAAACACAGCCATTTTGACTACTACTTCCTGAAGTACATTGCAAGAACATTTTCATTGACAACTTAAACTTGTTTTTGAAAGGTAAGAAGTTATTTGAAATGAGAACTATGTTATGATAATTTGTGAAAATGTTTTCAGATAGTTATATACTGTCCCGCTGTAAGAGTTAGAGATTGAGATTGGCTTCTCTGTTATAATTATGGATTGAGTTAGGCTTCTATGGTATAATTATGAATTTACTTAGTCTTCATCACAGTAACTTTTTAATAGTTCTACTTCCTGCCTGAATCCATACAGTGCCCAAAGATAACTTCACTGTTAAAAACTCACAAGTACCTGCCTGAACTCTAACCCAACAGTAACCTATCTCTACTGATATTTTATATTTTTTATGCAATTTACAGCAAGAAAATGGAAGTACAACACAAAGAAAATAATATTTCCTTTCAAATAAATATTGAAAACAATCCAAATGAAGAAAAGGATGAAAATGACTTTTTGGATGACACATTAGACGAAGAATTAATTGAATGTGTAGAAGAATATGAATCATGGAATGAAAAGGAGGACATACCTGATGAATTGATGTTACAAATTCTTTTAGATTTTGAAAAATCTGAAAAATAAATTTAAATTTTAAAATTAAACATTGTTTGAGACATTATTCTTTTTTATATGTAAATTATGAAATAGTACCAAAATAGATATAATATAAAGTGAGACTTAAAATATACTGTACAACTTTTTTGTGTTACATAGTAAGTTTGCTCATAGTTACTTCCTTTCTCCAACTATATTATCTCCAATGTGTATTTAACAACTCTTTATCATCTCCTGCCTCCATATTGTTTCGGCTTTCCAGACAGACTATGGTATGAATTCCATATACCACAATAACTTCTGAAACAATTTGCAAGATATCTACAAAGGAGACTGCGTTTATTTATTTTTAGACTCTGCATTGGTACCTACATGTTGCTACGTAAATAAAAAAAAACAAAAAAAAACAACAAAACGAACAATCAATAAACATACAATATTTAAAAAGTCTATAATTCTTGTTTCCTTATAGTACGCTCCCCAGACCGCTTTCCGGTGCGTATACCGGGAGCACCCCACGCAAAAAAAACAATTATTTTTTTTGCCCCGCGGGGCCCTTTTAAAGCCTCCTCATCAAACCTAGGGGGTCAGGGAGGATCTACTATGCCCCCTCATGGTCATTTCCCCCTTCGTTTTGGCCTCCTCTTGTCTCTCGATCCTACCGAGAGACAAGATGGCGGCCGCTCCGGACTGTTTAGAATGTTGATAGACACCGGAGAGCCAATCAGTTCGCTTCGCAAAGTTCCATTACGCGAAAAGTACGCGAACCGGAGCGCTACCCGGGACGCTGTCACAGATATATCTGTTTTTTAAAACGTTAATTTCTCAAAATCCACTGGAGCACATATATTGAGACCTAGCAAAGGCACATCGGGCTAACTGTCCCTACAATTTTGCCAAGTTTCGTGCAAATCCATTCAGCCGTTCGAGCTAAAAGTGAGGCCAAACGCCCTATGGAAAAATGAATGGGAAAAACGTGTTTTGGGACCCCCCTTTTTTCTCGGCCCCCACTTGACGAAACCCCCCCAAATTTTCAGGGGCTGCTCAGAAACAAAATGTGGCATTTTCCTGAAAATTACGTCCACAAACGCCAAAGTTATTAGACGTAGAATTTTCAAAAGTCCCATAGAGAAAAAATCCTAACTATATATACCTACTGGCGACTGCCAGTAGGTAATATATATATATATATATATACATATATATATATATATAATATATATATATATATATATATATATATATATATATATATATATATATATATATGTATATATATATATATTCACAGAAAAAACCATAGGTTATAGACCATATATAGTTAGGAATTTGCATTTACAAAACCTTGAAAATTCACTGAAAAAACCATAGGTTATAGACCATATATAGTTAGGGATTAGCATTTAAAAAACCTTATTTTATTTGCACAAAACCATTGAAATTCCATATATAGTTAGTTGCACTAACTATATATCGCGGACCCGCAATCCACTGCTAATGATGTCACATATTACATCATTCATGACATGGTCAGTGACATCACTGATGACATCACTGATGACATCTCAAATGACATCACTGATGACATCACTGATGACATCTCAAATGACATCACTGATGACATCACTGACATCTCATTTGACATTACTGATTACATCACTGATGATATCATTTATGTGATAATACATCTTCAGACTCTAATATAACCTTTGATACACTCAGTGTAAACAGGCACTCACAGACTGTCACACATCCATGGAGTTACTCACACACCTATTCAGTCATGCAAAGAATCAATCACATCTCCATTTCCTTAACTATACAGTTATACACACCTTACTTATTCAAACATATACTAACACATATTTACTCTCTTATACAATCCTTGATACAAGTTCACAATGATTCATACAGCCACTCTCACATTCACTGACTCTTATGTTCAGTTATTTATATATGTCAACTCTCACATGGAGTGTGCTTTACATATGTACTTACTTTGACATGTAGAACTGAGATATCCATTCACTCACCAATATACTCATGCACACAGTCAACTGTCCATACAGCTGTTTCTACATGCACTTTTGAACCCATACACCTAGGGAATCAACCGCTCACACATCTATGCACAGAGTTATACACCTCCCAGCCACCCACACACACACTCAGTCTCCCATACAAATACTTGGGCAACCATTCAATAACCCATATAGTTACTGATATAGCTACTGATTTAAACATGCAGCAGTTTACAGAAGAACATAAATATTGATTGCCAAATTAAGACACTTTAATCACTAACCCATGCACTCAGTGAGACACATTTAATCATTCTCTCATACAGTCAGTCATGCACCTACTAAATCCTTCATCCAGACACTTATACATCCACTCATTCTTCAATATGTAAGACATATTTTAACTTTACAGAAACATACAGTCACTGGGTGTTGTCATCAGTGATGTCATCAGTGATGTCACTGACCATGTCATGAATGATGTAATATGTGACATCATTAGCAGTGGATTGCGGGTCCGCGATATATAGTTAGTGCAACTAACTATATATGGAATTTCAATGGTTTTGTGCAAATAAAATAAGGTTTTTTAAATGCTAATCCCTAACTATATATGGTCTATAACCTATGGTTTTTTCAGTGAATTTTCAAGGTTTTGTAAATGCAAATTCCTAACTATATATGGTCTATAACCTATGGTTTTTTCTGTGAATTTCATTGGTTTTTTAAAAGCTAATATCTATAGCTGTAAAATATATTCTTTATTAAGTGACGTATCACGTAGCCCGTGAGACGCCTCATGATGCATCGCATAACCGTGACGTATCGTCTCTGCAGCGCAAACCAAACCCAAAACGTAAGCGCGCCAGAACACGCTTAAAGATATATATATATTTTTTAACCTTAATTAGACAAAATCCACACGTGCACATATCACAAACGTTCAAAAAACACAATATGTCGGACTCCCGTTACGCTGCCGGTTAGCTGCCCGGTTAACGTACCAGGAAGCACCTTTACCGCGAAAATCGCAAATTTTTTTTTTTCACCCCCCAGGGAACTTTAATAGCCCCCTCATCAATCCTAGGGGTTCAGGAGGGGTCTGCCTTACCCCTTTCATTCATTTACACCTTTTTTTTTCCCACCTCTTGTCTCTCGATCCCACAGAGAGACAAGATGGCGGCCGCTCCAGACTGTTTACAATGATAACAGCCAATCAGCTTCTCCTCAGACTCCCGTTACACTGCCGATTAGCTTCCCGGTAGCTTCCCGGTAGCTGCCCGGTTAGCTGCCCAGTTCGCGTACCAAGACGCGTCTCTACGGCGAAAAAATCGGATTTTTTTGTTTGTTTTTTTTTGGCCCCACGTGGTTTTATAATATCCCCCTCATAAATCCTAGGGGGTCAGAAGGGGTCTACCTTGCCCTCTTTCCTTCATTTCCCCCTTTGTTTTGGCCTCCTCTTGTCTCTCGATCCTACCGAGAGACAAGATGGCGGCCGCTCCGGACTGTTTACAATATTGACAGCCAATCAGCTACTCCTCAGACTCCCGTTACACTGCCGGTTAGCTTCCCGGTTAGCTGCCCGGTTAGCTGCCCGGTTCGCGTACCAAGACGCGTCTCTACGGCGAAAAAATCTGATTTTTTTTTTGGGTTACACTGCCGGTTAGCTTCCCGGTTAGCTGCCCGGTTAGCTGCCCGGTTCGCGAACCAAGACGCGTCTCTACGGCGAAAAAATCGGATTTTTTTTTTTTTTTTGGTTACACTGACGGTTAGCTTCCCGGTTAGCTGCCCGGTTAGCTGCCCGGTTCGCGAACCAAGACGCGTCTCTACGGCGAAAAAATCGGATGTTTTTTTTTTTTTTTTTGGGCCCGGCGTGGCTCTATAATATCCCCCTCATCAATCCCAGGGGGTCAGGAGGGGTCTACCTTGCCCCCTTTCCTTCATTTCCCCCTTTGTTTTGGCCTCCTCTTGTCTCTCGATCCTACCGAGAGACAAGATGGCGGCCGCACCGGACTGTTTAGAATGTTGACAGACACCGGAGAGCCAATCAGCTTCGCTTTGCAAAGTTCCGATACGCGAAAAGTTCGCGAACCGGAGCGCTGCCCGGAGCGCTGTTACAGATATATATCTTGATTTAAACGTTAATTTCTCAAAATCCACTGAAGCACATATATTGAGACCTAGCAAAGGCACATCGGGCTAACAGTCCCTACAATTTTGCCAAGTTTCGTGGAAATCCATTCAGCCGTTCGGGCTAAAAGTGAGTCCAACCGCCCTATGGAAATTAACATGGGAAAAACGCGTTTTGGGACCCCCCTTTTTTCTCGGCCCCCCCTTGACGAACCCCCCCCAAATTTTCAGGAGCTGCTCAGAAACAAAATGTGCCATTTTCCTGAAAATTTCAGCCGATTCCGTCCACAAACGCCAAAGTTATTAGACATAGAATTTTCAAAAGTCTCATAGGAAAAAAATCCTAACTATATATACCTACTGGCTATCGCCAGTAGGTAATATATATATATATATATATATATATATATATATATATATATATATGCAATAGTAACATACTTGGCAAAGGCAATTTTTACATGCGTGGATAGTAATAAAAATATATACAAGCAAACAATAATGGACGTCCTGCAAGAAATCAGAAACATATATATACTAAATACATCAGATGAATACCTTGGATGTGCACACAGATTCTCACACATCACAAAGTCAATACTCACTGATCGTTCACTTGACATCCTTGCCAACTCAAGCTTGAGGAGCCTGTTGACAGCCAGCCAGGACTCGTGATCAGGATCCAAATACCAAGTTCTCTTGTGATGACACATCTGCCCCACAAGTGAGCTGCCTTCTGGTTACCAAGATCCCCCACCTTTACCATCTTTTACTCAACCTAAGGTGAAGGTTCTAGATACCTCACACCCTTTCTTCTGTTATGAAACACTGGGCTGACTGCACTGGTCTGTGTCAAGGTCAAGACAGATGCTGGCCAGGTCCCTGTACTTTAACTCCGAGACAGAGCTGTACATTCCATACATTTCTCTGGCCACAACAATCTCTGCTCTGAAAGGCACCAAGCACACTTCACACACATTATCCCAGTGAAGCTGACAAAAGCCTCCATCCAGCAGAAAACAAAACAACCTTTAACATGGATAACCTAAACAAATTGAGTAATCTGGGGGCCTGCCTGTGTGCCCAAAAAGCTCTAGCAAGACAGAGTCTGGATTCAAGATTAGATAAGGGCATGCCGAAGCCAATAGTAAGAACTTCATAATACTTCCCAATGTATAACACAATGCACATTTGTGCACCACTGCCTATAGCATCACATACTTCATCTGTCAATAAACAACATAATGTACATTTGAGCACCACTGTTCAGAACACTGCATTTCGAGACCAAAAAGTACATTCCACATCGCTCTCTTTCTCATGCTTTCAAATGCACATCCCACATGTTTTGTTCTTGGCAAGCTGTTCTACTCTGTGACAGCTTCAACTTTTAAACTACAAGAGATACTAAAGAAATCTTCATGGAAAGAAAGGCACATGAAAGGAAAAATGATATTATACACCAAAAGTCAATTAAAATCACAGTAGTCACTTATGAGACAGCCTGGAGATAGTCAGTCAATCAGCTTTATTTCGATAATAAAAATGTCATAAAAGCATTACATAAAACAACAAAGTAAAACCATATTAGTTAAAATCCAATGGCTAATCAAATAACTAAAAACGATACACTTTCCAATAAATTAGATAAGAAGGTCCAATACATGACCACAATTAAACAATGAGTTTTAGCCTTTTACATCTGATTGACCAAGCCCAGCCAAGGTATTTGGCCATACCACAAACATACAGGTAATGGCCAATGGTATTGATTTCATGGTAGATCGGTTGGAAAGTTTAAATCTGTTAAATCCGACCTCAAGATTCGCAAAGCGACTATATGGTGTCTGGTACCCAGCTCCCTGCATAAGGGCTTAAGCCACAAAGACCTTGGAGTTTTGTAGGCCGGGCATTCAAATAAGAAGTGGGCGACAGACTCCACTCTAAAAGTACAAAATATGCAAAATGGAGAGGTTTGTGCTGGAATGTTCCAGCGGGCAGACAATTCTCTCAGTGGGAGCAAACCCACCCTGAACTTGAAGTACAGCGCTCGATCAAAGGATTTAGAAATCAGATCCATATACGGTTCGCAAAGGGGGACATCCTTGATCCTAAGGAACTCAGTGGATGTCCTACTAAGCTTGGGGTTTGAGTTTAGTTTGTTAGCTACCCACTGCCAATACATGGTTTTAAGGACAGATTTAGGGGGAGCACTCCTGGATGCCCAAACATCTCCAAGACCCAAATTGTCAAACATTGTTTTAACATTGGTAAGCCACCCGATTTTTGACCAGCCAGGCATTGACAATATTTCTATTAGCCCCTCCGCGTAGCTAGCAAGTTCGGGAGTTCTCCATAAACATGCCAGCAATAAAAGCGGGCGCAATTGGGCCTGGTCTCTGATCGAGCGACAACCCATATCCAACAGTAAGGGGAGCGTGGAGATGCTATGGGGAAGTGACATTAATTCCTTTAAAAATGTATTTGTGGATTTTAGGAGATGGTGAATAATACCTAATCCCCAAAGTTCAGCCCCGTAAAGCGCTGCACTAACTCCCCTTGCTCTAAAAATATAATATCCTAAATGAGGATGAGCGTTGCTCTTTGATCAGTGCCCCCACAACCCTTTTGAGTCCCAGCAGCATTTTCTGGAGGCGGGGGCCCCACTGCATAGAATCAGATAAACGAATACCCAAATTGTCAAATTCCTTGACCCTTTCCAAGGGCACAAGGTTTAAAGAAGGAGGGCGACCAAGCTTTCTGGGGGGGGTTCAATACTAATAATTTGGTTTTTTATCAGTATTGGTTTTTAGGCCCCTGCTATTACAAAAAGATTGAAAACTGTCCAAGAGGCTCTGTAAGCCCATTGGGGACTTTGAGATGAGCAGGGTATCGTCGGCGAAAAGGAGCGTGGGTATTTTCTTTCCCGCCAAAGAGGGAGAGTCAGATGGCTGATTTAAAAGATGCTCCAGCACCCCGTTCACATATAGTGAGAACAGGGTGGGGGCAAGGACGCACCCCTGGCGGACGCCCCTATCCACTGGAATTTTGGCTGTCTTCTGGCCCTGGGTGCCCCACCTCACCTGCGCATAGTTCCCATCATGCAACATCACCAACAAGGACAAAATGTATGCAGGAATCCCCAGATCGAGAAGTACCGCCCACAAGCGGTCCCGAGGCACCAGGTCAACGGCAGTCTTTAGATCGATAAAAGCGAGATTAAGACTGCATTTGCCTAGTACTACCACCTTCCTGTAAATGAGCATCAGTCTTAAAACCTGCTCGATGGTTCCAGTGCCAGGCCTAAAACCAGCTTGAAATTCTGAAAGAATTTTATTCTCGACCTCCCACTGGAGCACTCTCCCTAGGACAACCTTTCCAGCTACCTTCTGTGTGGAGTCTATAAGACTTATAGGGCGATAATTCACTGGGTCGTCCCGACAGCCCTTTTTAAAAATCCGGACGACCTCCGCCCCCTTCCGAGAGTCTGGAATCGCTGCACCATGCATAATGGCATTGAGTAAAGTTGATATAAGTTTACCCCAATCTTGTGGATGCGAACGGAGTAGGTCCCCCGGTAGCCTATCAGGGCATGCTGCTACGTTTGGCACTAGGGATTTGATCACGTCTTCCACCTCCTTCAATGTAAAAAGTAACGCCTCGCTTGCCTCAGAGAGGCTCAAAGCAGGAGATGTAGTCGGCCCCAACCCCTCGGCAGGATGGGTGGAATAAAGAAGAGAAAAGTGATCAAACCACGCTTGCCCCGTGATATTACATGTAATAAGGGTACAATCTGGCCTATTCCTGGTCCTTACCAAGTTCCAGAAACCTCCAGCATTCCTCCTTACACTGGCAACCTTTAGATCACACCAAAACTGATCATCCCAATCCCTCCTAGCTTCCCTAATTGTAAGCCTGTAATTTTTCCTGGTGGTACGAATCAGCGCAAGATCTTTTAGCTTGACAGCCTTCACCAAGGCTGTCTCTGACGACCAAAAGCGGTACAAAAGGGGGTGGTGAAGGACCACCCCCTTTTGTACCGCTTTTGGCCGCGTAGTGTGGCAGGGTATGCTCAGACGTGAGTCCCTTGCTCATTTTGCCACTGGATTCAAGCAAGCCGGGCTGAAGACGGCTGGAATGCCAGAAACCGGTCCTCGGAAGCTTGTTTACGGTCCAGGGAAGACATGCCTTGGCAGTTCGGGCTGGACTGTTCCCATGAGGCACAGGGTCAGACTGATTTGCATATAGCCATGTCTGAACAGGGGTGGCAGAGTGGGCTAAAGAACGGTGATGGATTAAACCCAGATCCTTTGACTGGGTGTGAGTGTTTGATTGATTCAGATGCTCCATCCATCACCACCCCCTTTTGTACCGCTTTTGGCCACCATAAGTGTGGCAGGGTATGCTCAGACGTGAGTCCCTTGCTCACTTTGCCACTGGATTCAAGCAAGCCGGGCTGAAGACGGCTGGCATGCCAGAAACCGGTCCTCGGAAGCTTGTTTCCGGTCCTGGGAAGACATGGCTTGGCAGTTCGGGCTTGACTGTTCCCATGAGGCACAGGGTCAGACTGATTTGCATATAGCCATGTCTGAACTGGGGTGGCAGAGTGGGCTAAAGAACAGTGATGGATTGAAACCAGATCCTTTGACTGGGTGTGAGTGTTTGATTGATTCAGATGCTCCATCTATCACCACCCCCCTTTTCTACCGTCTTTGACAACCAGCACTTTTTGGAAAACCACCCCGGATTATGTTTCGGTTTCTGATCCCCCTTGGCATGGGAGTCCCTGCATGGTTTTATAAGTAGGCTTCCCAGGGCTTCAATGGTGTTGCAAAAGAGGCAGAGAACCTCATGCGGGGCAAAGTTGGAGGTATCTAACCTGGATACTGCCCCTGCAATCAGGGCCCCTAAATTTTGCACCAGCCCATCATCAAGGACAACCGTGCACCATTTAAGGCACCTTCCCCCATTTGATGGACGAACATCTGAGGTTATTCTGGGTTATGGTAGGGGAACATCGAGTGGGGATGACCATATAGACGTTAGGCTTGAAGACACCAGGTTGTGATCGCTGTCTGTGGTTGGTAGTACCTCCATATCTCTTATATAACTCCAGAGCTTTAGGTCAAGTAAAATGTAGTCTCTCCGTGAGGAATGGTCTACCCTGTTAAATGTGTGGGCACCTGAGGGCTCTGAGGATGTTCTACCATTCACAGCCCTCAAGCCAAAATCTAAGGTCAACATGTTAAGCTGGATTGCCCGTTGGGACCATCTCTTAATAGGTGGAATAGTAAGGGCTGGAATGCCCCTTCTACCATCCTCATCGGTAGTGCTCAAAATGTCTTCATCCACCAGGGGTTCAAAAGATCAATTGAAATCCCCTGAGACCAAGACATTTGCATTCTTGCTACGCTTACTGAGCTCCTCTCCAAGGATAGAAATAATTGGAGATTCAGAGCCGCCATTAGTGCCTCGGGAGTAGATATTAAATATCTCAATTGTGAGCCCTCGGTGTGGACCCCACACTGACAGTCTTAAAATATCAGGAGTTTTGGAAGCAAGTTGTCTAGTGTGGCAGCCCAAGGAGATGTTGATCCAAATTAAAAGACCTCCTGAAGGGCGACCTCTCCGGGTGTGTGAGGAAATAGCTGGAACAAAAAATGTAGTGTAGCCAACCTTATGACAGGGTTCCACACTCCAAGCCTCTTGAAAGATACAAATCTCATAGGACTCAATCAGTGAATTCCAATCAGGAACATCTAAATTCCTGGAGATGCCAGCTATATTCTAACTCAGGATCTTTAGATCATTACTCGTATTTACCACTTCAGAGGGATAAATTGTAATTGCCAAACTAGGCCCAGCATCAATCTCGGCAGAGATAGTCTCCTGCTCCCTAAACCCACTAATGTTCTCTCGAGCCGAGGGACCAGAGCAGGATTGGTTGAAAACTCTACCATCAGGGTCCTCAGTTACCTTCCAACACCCAGACAAACCCCCATCCTTTGTGGGGTACTTAGCTAGCTTAACAAAGGGATAGGGATTGTGTCACCAGCCATAGCCCAACCTATAAGCCGCTCTACCAACCTGGGGAATGTAACGCTGATAGGTATTGTAGTCGGCTGTGGGATGTAGCAAATTGTCCCTCCAGCCCCTAGGATGCTGACTAACAATGGGTTGGGGAACCGGGGGAATTTGAAAGTAGCTAAGTTCAAATGTGCCAATCCCTGTGTTCCCTATGGTAGGCAGGAGATTACAAATGTATCTGGCTACCCTGGGGTCCCTAAGGTTTACCAGAATACAATCCCCTGGCAAATCTTTGGGCCTATTCCCAACCCAACCAACTCTTCCGACGTGGAGAACCTGACCATCAAATGAGTTAGGCAGGGGTCTATTTTCGGATAACCAGAACATCGTTTTATTCTTAAGCTCATTGTACGATTCCTGATTGACAGGTTTACGGTGAGGTACCCCTGTAAGCACAAATACTTACGGCTGGCATACTGGGGGTAGGTTGATGGTGGGAAGGTCAATATCATTTTTGGCTATGGTAGATTCTTTAATTAGAACAAGATGTTTACCTTTCTGGCCTTGCTATTTCCCATAGAGGTTTTAGTGGGCTTGCTCTGGGTGGTCATCCATTGGATCCTTTATCCACACTGGGCTTCTTACCAGCTTGGACATTAAGTTCAATAAATCCATCTTGAATAGTTTGGTCTTCACACACGGGGGCCCTGTTGCTTCCTCTGGTGATCTTTGCCCCCAAGACACTGGAGATGTTAAGTCCAACTGTCTGGTTTTAATCGTTTCAGGAGCCCCCTCCCTAATTTTTGTGTGTAATTTAATTAGGGACTTGAGAGAAAAAAAGTTTTTGAGAGTGGCCTGCTCAAACTGATCAAGCCTCTCAGTCAAGACCTTCACCCTCTCAAGAACAGGGAGAGTGTGTGACTTCAACAGTTTCTCAATTTGGGCTAGGGAAAGCAAGTTATCAGGATTGGTTAATGTGCTAGAGGGCGCCTGCTTCCCACTCTTTGACTTGCTCGGGGTGCTTGGCACCTGAGCTCTGGATAGAGAGACCCCAGAAGGAGCAGAGTGGGAAACGATGGTTTGATGATTTCCGGACTCCCCTCCCCCTTTTAAATTAACACTTGCCTTAGGGCACTTGCCCATTAACTTCTTAGAGGGGTTTAGGTAGTCAGCCCTTAAATGGAGTGCGGCTCTTTTCCGCTTGGTGGATACAATTCTAGGTCTGCTAATAGTAATGGGCGCAACCTCTAGCTGGACCGGGATTTCCTCAGAAGAAATGGGAGTACTAACAATAGCTTGTTGAAGAGCACAAATCGACCCCCAGTAAAGGCTGTGTGGACGGATATATACTACAATTAAGAGCATTGAGCCTGTCGAGGCTGGCTCTAATAGCTCCTATTCTTGCCAGATCTAGAACAGGAACGCCTTCAACAGGCAGGTCATCGACTAGCTGTACAGGAGATACTACCAAAGCAGTGGGACCTAAGGAAGCGTGCTTTTGATTGAATAGTTCGTGAGAGAGACGACGTTCAGTATTGGCAATCTCTTTGTTAATAGCGGAGACTGCTCTGGTGATAAACTGTTCCATCGAGCTAATGACAGAACCTCTTCCGGCCCCCTTCCCCTTACCAGATCGGGTTATCATTGGCATCCGCGTTGGTATTAGGCTTAACGCAGACACCGCCAACAACTAAATTGCAAATGTTTTCAGGGAAAACAATACTCTACACAAATTTTGAACAGTACAAGTTAGGGGCGTGGCCCAGCCCAGCCCCTGCCGGCCCCGGACGGCCTAAGACGGCCCGCCCTTGTCCCCGGCTTCTCCTGGGATGCTCCTGCGCGCTCCCGCGCAGCGGCTACTTGAACTGATTATATACCTCGTGTAGGTGCCGGTGGGCGGGGCTCGGTGCAGAGCACTGTAGCAGGTGTTAAGGATCTGCGCAGGGACTCCTGGAACAGCGAGTCCCTGCAGGCATCCAGTATGCACTCCACCTCCTCTCAGCCCCAGGTGTCAGGCAGCCACAGAGCCCAAGGCAGGGATCTCCTCCTGATTGTAGCAATGATACAGCACCCGCGAAGCGGGTACGGCTAGCAGTTGTCCATGAGCTTTTTTCCACAAGCTTTTCCTGGCTACAGGTTAGGGGAACACGCTCCAGACTCCTTTGTCCTACAACAAGGGACCCAAGTGCACTGGTTAGTTCAGGGCTTTAAAGATGCGTGTAGGTGCCGGTTGGCGGGGCTGGGTGCAGAGCCCTGGAGCAGGTGTTAACGATCTGCGCAGGGACTCCTGGAACAGCGAGACACTGCTGGCATCCAGTATGCACTCCGCCTCCTCACAGCCCCAGGTGTTAGGCAACCACAGAGCCCAAGGCAGGGATATCCTCCTGGTTGTAGCAACGACGCGGCACCCGCAAAGCGGGTGCGGCTAGCAGTTCCACGAGCTTTTCCTGGCGGCAGGTAAGGCGAACACGCTCCACACTCCTTTCTCCTACAACAAGGGACCCCTGGATAATCAAATCAAATCATAAACATTTATTGAGCGCACATATCACTCGAGAGTCTCATGGCGCTGGTGGATGTCTCTGAGAGGATAAGACTTCAATGCAGCTAGATGTCAAACAACCATGTCTTCAAATTCCCACGAAAACAATTGTGATCACTTATGGTGTGTAGGTGTAAGGGTAGTTTATTCCAGAAAGATGGGGCAAGGAAGGAGAAAGATCTCCCTCCATATGTGGTAGTGCGGATTCTGGGAGATACAAGAAGCGCTTGATTGCGGGATCTCAAAGTTTTGCCCGGTTGATACCAGGTTAATTTTTGGGCCCCAAAAACTGGGCCTTTTACGTACATATTCTTGTGCGTCAGGCAGAGAATCTTAAAGCGTATACGTTTTCGTACAGGTAGCCAGTGCAAAAGTTTCAAACTGGGAGCAGATGGAGATCTGGGTAGAAGATCAAGTAGCAGCCTTGCTGCATTATTCTGCAGAACCTGCATCCTTGATAAAAGGTTTTCATTGGTGGAAGCCAGTAGGGCATTCCCATAGTCCGTACGGCTGATGATTAGTCCCTGGACTAAGGTTTTTTTTGCCTCCAGTGGAATCCACTTAAGAACTTTACGCAGGCTACGCATAACTCCAAAACAGGTGCCGATGGTCTTATTCACATTGTCTTTCATTGACAATTTATTGTCCATTTGGAAGCCCAAGTTTCACTCTGACTGAGTTGGAGTAGGACAGAGGCCAAGGCTAGAGGGCCACCAGTCAGGTGACCAATATTCATCCGCCTTGCCATAGAGCATTATCTCAGTTTTTCATCAATTCAACTGAAGATGGTTAGTGCTCATCCACTTCTCGATTTGAAACATACCGTTTTTGAAGCAAGACTTAGTTTCCAATGGGTCTGGACTGAGAGTGACCAAGATCTGATTGTCGTCGGCATAAGACACAACCTCAAAACCAAAGGATCGAATAACTTTGGCCAGAGGGGTCACATAAAGGTTAAAAAGTGTCGGACCCAGGATGGAACCCTGTGGTACTCCCATCTTCACTGATCTACTACAGGAGTTTGTACTTCCGACCTGTACTATCATAATGCGATCAGTTAGGTAGTTCTTGAGCCACTGTAGAGCCTTTCACCTGACACCAATCTCTCAAAGCCGGGATGGGAGCTATGGGATGTGGTGTCGACGCTGCCGATAAATCAAGCAGGATGAGGATAGATGAATGCGCCCGTCTAATGCCCACCTGATATTATCAGTTACCTCCAACAAAGCTATTTCGGTACTATGGGCTGCTCTGAAGCAAGATTGAGAAGGGTCAAGCAGTCAATGGCTCTCAAAACAAACTGTTTATTGACCAAGAACTCAAGCATTTTACCGAAATGAGGGAGCAGCGATATAGGATGATAATTAGGAAGGAGTTTGGGTCTGCAGTAGATTTTTTTGATATAGGCCTGACCCTGGCAGTTTTCCATAATGTAGGAAATTCCGATTCTGACAATGATTTGTTAAATAAATTGGTGAGGCAGTCTAAGAGTGCAGGGGCAACAATGGGAAACATTTTTGGTGACAAAGGGTCAGTAGGTGAACCAGTTTTAACTTCATTAAAAGCTTCAGTTACCTCTGCAGAGCTACACTGGGTAAATTCATCCAAAATATGAGGGGATCAAAGGGAGTTGACAAAGAATTCCCCATGTCATTACAATTATCATGCACAGGAAAGGAAGTATGGATAGCCATAATCTTATCCTCAAAATTTTTTGAAAGGGAATCTATACAGTCCTGGGAGATAGAAAGTTGAGACACAACAGGATGAGTAGAGAATTCATTTAGGATTTGATAAAGCTCCTTTTTTGAGTTTGCTGCCTTCTCAATACGATTAAGGAGAAATAATTTCCTTGTTTGCCTTATGTTTTCCATGTACTTATGGTGGACGCCTTTGTATAATACACGATCAGTCGGGTCTTTGGTTATCCTCCATTTGTGCGGTCCTACAAGAGAGCTTCTGTAACTTTAATTGGTCAGTGAACCAGGGAGCGGCTAATGCTTTAAGAGTAACTCTGGTAAGAGGAACAATTTTTTCCAGTGCGTTGGTTATAGTTCTATCTAGGGAAATCTCACATGAATCGATGTTATCATTAGGGCTAGGTGGGGTTGGCCTGAAGGTAGCAGCAAAAAGAGGTTATGTGACTTTACACCAAGATCGTCTCCAAACTAGTTCCTTACATGGGACCATATTGATGGTATTGACGGTATGGTCTAGAATGATACATTTTAATAAGAAATGATCATACAACAATAATGCTAACAGAGACTCAACCCTAATCTCTGTAGAATTTGTCAGCAACAGATCAAGTGTATGACGCGCAATGTGCATAGGCCCAGTTACCAATTGGACTAATTCCAAGGTACTGATACTTGAGATTAGCTGATCGGTGTCAGTGTCATGTAGTAGTTATGCATGATAGTTAAAATCACCTAACAAAAGGAAGGAGTCAGAGGCTAATACATGCGGAGCAATAATCTCCAACAGTTTATGTGGAACATCTTTTTTAGGACTTGGAGGTCTGCATACTAATGCACCTCTCGATGCTCCTCCTGACAGACCATCCATTTTGAAGACACATAATTCCATATTGCTTATGTTTATGGACTCTAAAGAGGTGATAGTCACAAACGGAGTGGTGGCAATAAGTAGACCACCTCCTCTATTCTTTTCCTTGTCCACTCTTATTATTTTGTATTGTGGTGGAATCGCAATAGCCACATCTGGAGAGGCATGCTCATGTAACCAGGTTTCCGTAATAAAGCAAATATCTGGTGATTCCACATCAATGAGACTCCAGATTTCAACAGCATGTTTTGGAATAGAGCATACATTGAGACAGAGTGCCTTTAGTGGTCTGAAGGTTTTAGTGTGGGTGGATGTCCGAGAGACTAAAGCGGGAGCAGGAAGATAAGAACAAGAAATAGTATGCTCCCCACTTGTTGAGGTAACAACTGGACCAACTAAATGTTTAGATAGAGAAGGATTAAGATCCTTCAACTCCAGACTATAGTACCTAAGCAGAGACATCTTGGGAATGACTGGTAAAAGAATAGATAAAATAAACTAAGTAAAAAAGGGCAGGGGTCCGGAAAGCTGGCAGCGGTCTGACGCGGATAGGCACAGACGGGCTTGCCTACGGCACGCCGTAGGAAAGCCCGTCTGTTGCACAGCCTCATCTTATATAGGGCAGAAAGGCAGATAGTGGAATGCTGGAAGGCTAACTACACTTCCGGTTGGCAAACCAGCAAACCGGAAGTGAAACTGACGCCTCCTCGTCCCTCTGCACAAGCCGCAGTGAACCGAGGACAGAGGCGAGTAGTCAGGGTGAGTAGAGTGAAATGCCTGAGTTTAAAATACAAACACAGCTTAGATAGAATCGAAACGGCACAATATTAAAAAGACAGATCACAGATAGTCACAGAAATTTGGTTGGTGCAAGTTGTCTGCACCGGCAGAGTGTCCACCACCAATACATACTTTGAGTCTCACAAACCGTCATGAACTGAAGTCCTTAGTTTTAGGAAGATTATGTGGCGGCCCATAACCGAGCCTATATACAACAACACCTACTACTACAAACTATTTCCTTCCATATGGAACTGGATATACTATGTCATTGTAATAATTAAGTCACTTTGCTTTTTTAGTTTGGATTATTTAGGTTTATTTAGATTTATTATTTAGGTTGGATTATTGTGTCTACATTTTTTATTTGTATAATTTACTCTGTAGTATTGTGCTTTATACTATGTCTTTTATACTAATTGTTTGGAAAACAACCAGTAAAAACTTATGAACACAAAAAGGAAAAATTCACAGTAGTCAAAGGTCTTCATGTGGTTTCAAACCAAAGGAGTACGTCTAGCACTACAGCCCTGTATGACCCACGGCAGGGTACAGTGTGTATATAAAAGGCAGGGCATATAGCTTTAAACTTTAAATGTCTTGGTAGTGAAAAGCTCCCAATTTTATTTTTCACTACTGCAAAGCCTATCCCTCCCATAGGTTAACATTGGTATCACCTTTTCTCATTTTATAAGTGTAATTTCCAATTGAGACTTCAAATATATTTTGAGGTTGGTGTCCCCTGACTCACAATTTTAAATCACACCTTATGGTGAAGATGGAATTTTAGTTGCAGTCTGAAAATGCCACATTTAGAAAGTCAATATTTTCCTTACTTAATCCATTTGGTGTCTTCTGACCGTCTCCAAAACACATCTGGGGTGGGTGACATCAAAGCTTTGTGCATTCCATCTGGACAGCTACTCACAAAGGGAGCTTAGGTGTGCCTGATGGGCCATCCCCTGGAAAATTGGTCTTCCTGGGCTGGCTGGGAGGGAAGATCTCACACTTCCACCTGAAAGGGCTGTGGATGTCCCCACACAGAGAGCTGCATATCCAGCTGTATTAAGTCAGGAGACAGGACAGAAAGGCCAGGGACATTGCTCACTTCAAAGCTTTTCTTTGAAGTCTCCCCAATGTCTAAGGTACAACTGAGTATAAATACTGGACTCCTGACACCACAAACTCAGTAAACTGTCATTCAGACCTGTGACTATTCTGCCAGGGAGAAGAACTGCAGTTTTGCTGGAAGGACTATTACTTCAGAACTACTGCTTTGCTGAACACTGGCTTGCTATGCTGTTGCCATGTTGAGTTGCTCTGCTGCCTGCTGTTTCTCTGTATGGATGAGAAGGATTAGGCCTGCATTGCTTGAACCCAGAGTGACTCCAAGGACCTGCTGGCTTGCCTCCTGTTGCCTAATAATCAGGGACATACAATACCAACCCGTTTGCTTATCTGCTTGTTAGTATATCCTGCAAGGTGGTGCCACCCCAGTCCTGGATCCCTTGTAAGTGGACCGAGAGGACTGCTCTAGTAAAACTGAAGCATCTTCTGCTGCGAGAGCAGAACCAATGCATCACTGCAGTTGTGGGAACCAGATCGGTGCATAACTCTCAGAAGAACTGCACTGTACTCTGAACCACTGCTACAGAACTGATGCATCACCATCACTGCATGGAGATTGATGCATCACCTCTACATCGTGGGGGAACCTGGTGCATCATGTTCAGAACAGATGCTTCGATCACACACCTGATGCATCGCTGCAGCTGTGTGTAGAAATTCAAAGCAGCACCTAAACTGAGTGGGATGATCGATGCTTCTCATACTGCAATCAGGTTTAAGGTACTTTTGTTCAGCAAGCCCTGCAAGTGTCCTGTATATGGCCTGCCCTCCTTCGACATTAAGAGTTTATACACTAATATTCCACAGGATGCGGCGTTATTGGTTATGGAAATGGTCCTAGAACAAAGGGTTAGACCCCATAAGGTCCGTACAGATGTTATACTTGCACTGGCTAAAATCTGTTTGGAAAATAACTTTTTCTCCAATTAGAATGAGTTGTTTTTACAAATAAAAGGCGTGGCAATCGGGTGTTGTTTCGCCCCCGAGATAGCGAACCTCATGATGGACCAGTTTGAAAGACAATATATCTTCGATGAACGGACCCATTTAGATACGCTTCATCGACGATATATTTCTTTTATAGAATGGAAGCGAAGAAGATCTTGAACAGTATATGGTTTAAATGACGTACTCCAGATCTGAACTATACTAAATCTGTTAGTAACACCCGGATTAACTTTTTGGACATATGGATTTTAGATAAAGAGGGCAAATTAGAGGTTAGTCTTTATACTAAACCTACAGATAGGAATACCCCTCTAGAATTCACAAGTGGGCACCCGGGAAGCCTCAAAGAAAAGTTTCCCTACGGGCAATTTTTAAGGATTTGACGCAATTCTTCCAATGAGGATGATTATTTTGATAACGCCAAAATCCTACAAAAGAATCTCTGTGCTAGAGGTTACCCAAACAAAATGGTGAGTTCTGCCCTCAAAAGGGCAGGGTATACCCCACGTGAAAGCTTGTTAACACCGAAAATAAAGGAGGAAGAAGAACAAATGAGATGTGTTCTTACCTTTAATCCGAAATCCAATAAAGTCAAACAAATAATTGTGAGAAATTGGAGACTGATTGAACTTCTGAATATACCTAAACCGCTTTTTACCTTTAAGAAAGGTAGAAATCTGAGACAACACCTTGTCAGGGCGACTAGGCAACCATTGATCAAATAAGACACAAGAAGTCTACTGGGTCTTCTGGCATTGCAAGCACAACAGACGCAAAATCTGTCTTAATCAATAACAAGAAACATACTACGCAGACCTTTTCGAACTGACACCAAAAATGTGGTGTATGTGGTGACTTGCCCGTGTGGGCAATCATATATTGGCCAAACGACCCAGGAGGTCTAAATGTGAATTTGCCAACATAAATCACGTATTATATATAGGACACTAGGAGCACCATTAGTGCAGCACTATAATGAGTATTGGCATAGTGAAGATTACCTGGTCTGGTCTGTATTGGTTGTGATCAAGGCAGGCAACAAAGGAGAACTAGAGATGAAGTTGAACCGCACGGAAGCTTGTCTGATAGAGAGATATCATACAGCTGTAGATGGTTTGAACGACAGGGATGAACTATTGGCGTTGAGATGTATTCATCCCTACATATAGATTTTTGTATCCGGACTTTAGCTTTGCTGAAGGATATATAGGTGGTTGAGTGGCACAGTTATTCACGGGTATGCATATGTAACTGATAGCCCGGTTTGATATATACAATGCTTTATTGTGAATTGGGGGGTGCAGTTATTCACAGTTATGCATATGTCACTGATAGCCTTGTTTAAAATATAAAAAATGTTTTAATATGATTTTAAGCACATATTTTTTTAATGTATTGCCTTACCACTTATTCATACAGAAAATAAAGGCTAGACATATGGATATGATGTGAGATTGGAAGCCCTGACTTGAACATGCAGAGCTGTGGAACATCTTGTTGGTGAGAGGGTGATCGAGCAAGGTTTCACATATTCCGAAACTTGCTTGTATTCAGCCTTCTTTAAATAACTTGCAATATATTAACCAACATGTTTTGTTTAATATTATTTGCACTACACAACATTTTTAGCATCTAGAGGAAGCTTGTTCATGTTCTTTTACTACTAGTAACTCTAATGCATTAAAATGGCCGCCGGAAACGCTGGAAACCTTCTGCGCATGCATCTGTCACATCTACGTGGCATGACGTACTTCTCTGCTTGGTGGGAAAACTTTGCTTCGGCGCATTAGTGCCAGAAATGGCTGCTTAACTTTCACATGCTAATGCTCATGCTGCAGCTTGTACTAAGCTTGTTCGTTCTGCCTAATTATTAACGCACAAGTTAAAATAAAGTAAAGGGAATAGAGTAGAGATAAGTGGTATACAGTGCATTCATTTATTTCTGTATTCTATTATGTTTCTTTTTGACTTTGCTACTAGCTCGTACTTTGGGCCTGATCCCTGACACATCTTCCACCTTGAATGATTCTGCACATGCACACCCAGACTCTGACAGTGCTGAAGCATTGGAATTGAATGATTAACAGCCCACTTCTTACCCAAGATGTGCCTGGGAACCTGATCATCTGACCTCTAGAGAGGAAGCTACCAAATACAATGTATTCAAAATGTGTACAAATATTGTTGGGCGGAATAAAATCATGGGAAAATAAATTGTGGGTGTGGATTAAATCAATATGTTTCGAATTGAAATTAAATCATCTTAGTATGGTGTGATGACCTCTTCTCGTCTTTCCAACCAATCACTGAAGGGGAACACATAGATTTGCAATATTTAGAGGTGGTACATTGCCCTCAAAATGGTATAACTAAGGTAGGCTCGGATAGAGAAATTGTCCGACTTGTCCGAATAGCTGACCTGTCACTGACCCAATGCTCTCAATAGGCGATAGAGAGCAGAGGTGCTGGTGGAGCACTCTGTCAGAAGAATCGATTACCCAATTGGGTTACTAATTGGCTTTCCTAGAGGGAGGGGTGTGATGCTGGCATTGCACTTAGCTGAGGTCACCTGTTCTGATCTGCACCTGTCTTTTTCCGTGGGCACCTGATTATTTGGAAAATGGTCCTGGTCCGTATTTTGCCCGTGCCCGTGGCCAAGATAGGTCATTGCACCATTCTAGGTAAATATAATTAATTAATTAATAAATTGGTTAGGTAGGATTACTAGCTCAAAGTGTGAATGTTATATAGGTCCAAGGTGAATATGGTAAAACTGAACTAGTTGGTCTCTGCGCGTTCTATCAGTATTCTTTTCTTGGTAGCAGTAGTATGGTTAGGGATTAGTTAAAAAAAGGTAGTTAGTTGTGTATCAACTATTGATCACTGATTGTTTATTGATTTTTATGTACTAACCAATATCCGCTTGTATTGTTAAATGTTGTCTGGAATATCCCGGGATAAAGGAAGCGGTGGTAAATAGAAACCACACTGCATTGAGGTTACTTGCCTTGAGGAATAGGTGCGTAAAGTTCGGTAAAACTTGAAGCACTTGTTAGGGTTTATTTTTCCTGAGTATAATTGTGAGAGGGATTGATACCAAAGAAGTTCACTGGTGACATTTTGGTCTTATATCATCTAGAAATGGTAATTCTAAAGGAGTAGCAGGTTCTTTTTGCTTAAATGAAGAGTAAAACAGAAAGTTGTTTTTAATCGCAGTGTCTGTAGATGGTAGCCAGACAAGAAATAGAAGTTAAAAAGATGTCTCTAGAAGATTTACCAGAGAACTGAAGACCTTTGTTAATCCTGATGTGTGAGATTTTACTGGGAAAGAAGTAGGACTAATGGCAGATGTCGATCCCAAAAAAAAGTGACTGTGAAAGAAGGTACACTTTACCTAAACATTCGACAATACAAAATGAGTCCCGAAATAAAAGCAGGAGTTGCACTAGAAATAGGGTGTTTGGTTGAACAGTAGTACGAAATCCAGCTGTGATTCTGTACCAAATACCATGGGGAGCAGGATGGTTCACTGTAATTAGTTTATGCCATGCTTTATTTTCCATCCCGCTGCACCCAGATAGCAAATTTTTATTTTCTTTCAAATTTGACGACCATGTTTACATTTGGAATCATGTCCCTCAGGGGTACACCGAAAGTCCATCCATCTTTAATCAGATACTGAAAAAGTGCCCTGAATCACTGGTGCTGGCCTGAAAATCTGTTCTGGTGCAGTATACAATCACCTATTGTTGGCATCGTGAACAAGAGATCACTGTGTAATTGATTCCATTGCATTTCTGAACCATTTAGCAAAAGGTGGACATTAGGTATATCCAGAAAAATTGCAATACTGTACCACCTCAGTAAAGTATCTGGAACACCAGATAGAAATAGGGGTCATGAGGGTGACATTGAACGCATCAAAATAATTCAGAACATGAAATTCCCCCAAATTCAGAAAGAAATAAGAATGATTCTTGGAGTTGTAGGTTATTGCAGGCAGTGGATTGTGGGATTTGCAGTACTTGCGAAGCCATTGATTCAAATGACAAAGAAATAAGCAAAAGATCCAGTTGAGTGGGACGAGGAAAGCATGACTGCCTTTTTAAAATTGCGTAAAAGTCTGTGTGAAGCTCCAGCATTAGGGATGTCAGATAATTTAAAACATTTGCACTATTTTGTGACACGAGAGACAATTGTGCACTTTCAGTCCTAACCCAGACCCATGGGTTAATGCCACAACCCGTGGCATATTTTTCTGCAACATTGGACCCAGTCGCATCTGCAATGCCAGGTTGTCTGAATGCAGTAGCTGCAACATGCATGAGTCTTGAGCAAAGTGAATCTATTGTTATGAGACATCCTGTAACAGTGTATGTTCCACATTCAGTCGTGATTCTGTTAACCAGAAAATGCACTCAGCACCTAAAACCTAGTTGGATGACTAAGTATGAAATCCTGCAACCTTGTTGCCCAATTCTAACTTTGAAGAAGTCAGAGAGGAAGTCGAACATGATTGTATCGACTTAACTGAATTCAGTACTAAACCTCGAGCAGACATACAGTTAAGAACCTTTAAAAGACCCAGACCATGAGATATTTGTAGATGGCTCGTGTATACGCCGTGTGTCAAGCGTCTGCTCACGAGTTTCCTGTTGTTTCCATCTTGATGATGTATGCTCCCAACTCCTCTGTGAACTAACCAATCAGTCAAGGAAACACCTCTTGACTCAACTGACTAGTCCCCAAGGGAAAGGGGAAGTGGAGTGAGAAAAACAAACAAACACATGATCTCTTCTTTGACTGTTCAGTTTTTCTCTTCAAGTGCACCGGGCTTCTCACGATTGTTCAGGATTTCTTATTACCTTTTAATTAACAAGCACTTAATGAACCAAAAGGATCTTCCTTAATTCTTAGATAAATAAATATTTTCAAGTTTTTAAAGAACTGTACATACCACAATCCTTTGAGCCCTTGCTAACACTTCTGAACAATTAGGCAAACTTGCTGAGGTCTAAGTGTAGTGCCTTTAAATGATACAAAGAGTACAAGTTATCAATCCAGACATGTGAGTACAAGTTATTAACCAAGCATCGGTTAATCTAGAACTGGTTAGTGTGTTAATCAATGGTTAATTCTACAAACCATAACTCTTCCTACCCTATTGTTACCAATGTTGCTTCTTAATATGGGGGGTTTGCAAAAACAACAGGTGATGGACCGAATGAGGATCAATGTCACACATTCAACCCAGTCAAAAGATCTGGGTCCTAATCCATCGTTTTTTTGCACTCCACACCACCCTGGGTTAGACAATGGCGATATGCAAATCAGCTCTGACCCTGTGCCCCATGGGAACAGTCCAGTCCGAACTACAAAAGCC
Organism: Lissotriton vulgaris; assembly: GCF_964263255.1. Lineage (NCBI taxonomy): Eukaryota > Metazoa > Chordata > Amphibia > Caudata > Salamandridae > Lissotriton > Lissotriton vulgaris. The sequence goes on from NC_141691.1 coordinate 2,029,797,282, forward strand.
ATGTCCTTCCCAGAACAGAATCAAGCATCCGAGGACCGGACCGGTTTCGAGGTAACACCTCTCATCAGCCCGGCTAGCTTGACTCCAGTGGTGTGGAGTGCCTGGGACCCACGTCTGGGCATCCCCAGTACACTTATAGCGAGTTTGCAAAAACAACAGGTGATGGACCGAATGAGGATCAATGTCACACATTCAACCCAGTCAAAAGATCTGGGTCCTAATCCATCGTTTTTTTGCACTCCACACCACCCTGGGTTAGACAATGGCGATATGCAAATCAGCTCTGACCCTGTGCCCCATGGGAACAGTCCAGTCCGAACTACAAAAGCCATGTCCTTCCCAGAACGGAATCAAGCATCCGAGGACCGGACCGGTTTCGAGGTAACACCTCTCATCAGCCCGGCTAGCTTGACTCCAGTGGTGTGGAGTGCCTGGGACCCACGTCTGGGCATCCCCAGTACACTTATAGCGAGTTTGCAAAAACAACAGGTGATGGACCGAATGAGGATCAATGTCACACATTCAACCCAGTCAAAAGATCTGGGTCCTAATCCATCGTTTTTTTTGCACTCCACACCACCCTGGGTTAGACAATGGTGATATGCAAATCAGCTCTGACCCTGTGCCCCATGGGAACAGTCCAGTCCGAACTACAAAAGCCATGTCCTTCCCAGAACGGAATCAAGCATCCGAGGACCGGACCGGTTTCGAGGTAACACCTCTCATCAGCCCGGCTAGCTTGACTCCAGTGGTGTGGAGTGCCTGGGACCCACGTCTGGGCATCTCCAGTACACTTATAGCGAGTTTGCAAAAACAACAGGTGATGGACCGAATGAGGATCAATGTCACACATTCAACCCAGTCAAAAGATCTGGGTCCTAATCCATCGTTTTTTTGCACTCCACACCACCCTGGGTTAGACAATGGCGATATGCAAATCAGCTCTGACCCTGTGCCCCATGGGAACAGTCCAGTCCGAACTACAAAAGCCATGTCCTTCCCAGAACGGAATCAAGCATCCGAGGACCGGACCGGTTTCGAGGTAACACCTCTCATCAGCCCGGCTAGCTTGACTCCAGTGGTGTGGAGTGCCTGGGACCCACGTCTGGGCATCCCCAATACACTTATAGCGAGTTTGCAAAAACAACAGGTGATGGACCGAATGAGGATCAATGTCACACATTCAACCCAGTCAAAAGATCTGGGTCCTAATCCATCGTTTTTTTGCACTCCACACCACCCTGGGTTAGACAATGGCGATATGCAAATCAGCTCTGACCCTGTGCCCCATGGGAACAGTCCAGTCCGAACTACAAAAGCCATGTCCTTCCCAGAACGGAATCAAGCATCCGAGGACCGGACCGGTTTCGAGGTAACAGCTCTCATCAGCCCGGCTAGCTTGACTCCAGTGGTGTGGAGTGCCTGGGACCCACGTCTGGGCATCCCCAGTACACTTATAGCGAGTTTGCAAAAACAACAGGTGATGGACCGAATGAGGATCAATGTCACACATTCAACCCAGTCAAAAGATCTGGGTCCTAATCCATCGTTTTTTTGCACTCCACACCACCCTGGGTTAGACAATGGCGATATGCAAATCAGCTCTGACCCTGTGCCCCATGGGAACAGTCCAGTCCGAACTACAAAAGCCATGTCCTTCCCAGAACGGAATCAAGCATCCGAGGACCGGACCGGTTTCGAGGTAACACCTCTCATCAGCCCGGCTAGCTTGACTCCAGTGGTGTGGAGTGCCTGGGACCCACGTCTGGGCATCCCCAGTACACTTATAGCGAGTTTGCAAAAACAACAGGTGATGGACCGAATGAGGATCAATGTCACACATTCAACCCAGTCAAAAGATCTGGGTCCTAATCCATCGTCTTAATATGGGGGCCTGAAAAAGAGAACAAACAAGAAAAGAAAAAAGGCAACCCTTCCTATTTTCAGGGTCCACCGACTTTCAATATAGTAAATTTCCACTAGAGTCTACATTCAAATATACAGTAATGTATTCAAAATATACCAACACATTCACATGACTGTCATATAACAGATCAAATAAGTTCACCAGACGTGAATTTAAATGTTCACCCGTATTTTCAAACTGAAGGTTTTCTTGACTCAGTCTAGCCAATAAACAACTTAGTCACATTTGTTTTTAGCAACGTTCTTTAAATGCGCCTAAAAGTGCACCCAATTGTCTTTACCAATTTTTCTTTAAATTGTTGAAAAGTATTATCAAGAATTTGCTGTTGCCAATGTTTATTGTTTCCTCTATTCTCCTTGTTGCTTAGTAACAAGGGTCGACCTTACTTGTTTTTTGCAGGACGGAAACCAGAAGCCGATGCGAGGAGGCTGCGCCGGAAACCGATGCTGAGAAGCTGTGTCGGCAAGAAGACTGATATCGGAGCAGGACGAGTTTCCGGGGAGAGGACGGTGCAGGTAAGTAGACTCAAAGGAGGGAAGGACAAGGGTTCAGGCGGCCAGAAGGGTGAGGGATCGGGAAGCAAGGCGGGGTCTTCAGGATGATCAGGCGGGTCTGGAGCTCGATACAGGAACACTCACTGAGACGCTGGATTCAACGAAGCGAAGCGTCTTAGCAGAGGGAGAAGGCGCTTGTCATGGCACGTGTCGTTCAAGGACAGTTAGAAACGTGCGCTAAAGGTTAAATCTAACGTGGCTAAAGCATCAACTTTGGGCATTGCAAGAAATCAACAAGCATTGTTAAATTCAAATTGAACTAAACTTTTACAATGTACAATGCTACTAAGAGTATCTGTTCTATTCTATGCATATGATTTTACCAAATTATAACATGAATCGTGTACAAGTAATCCTACTATGTTGCAGCATGCAAACTCATGACACCATGAGGAAGGAGGACTAAGCGCTGCTTTTGCTGTATGCACTCTATCAAACATAGTCGAAGCATCCTATTTACCTCGAATCAAGTCTGCACAAGTAGCCAAATTGATTGCTTTAACAAAAGCATGCAAAATTTGGCCAGCTCTGGATGCAAAGGGAGTTCATGACTTCTTCAGGAACTCCTGTCAAAAATGGACAATATGTGTAGGGATTACTTCAAGCAATTCAATTACCTAACAAATTGGCCTTGGTCAAATGTGCTGCTCACCAATCTTAAACTGACAGAGTGACAGCCGGTAATAATTATGCTGACCAAGTGGCTCAACATTGTGCCAAATATAAAATGGCATTAAACAAGAAAATTGAAGCGTGTGGAAACAGCTGCCAACTTATGCTTTTGTGTTTTGTTAATACATGGGAGGAAGTGAGAGATTTACATGGTGAGGCAGAGCTCAAAGAAAAGGAAGACTGGCATAGGGTGTCGAGTGACACCTGAAGATGGCATAATAGTCTACCTAGATGGGAGACCAGTGTTACCTGACTGTATGCTTGCACCAATGGCTAGAATGTTCCATGGGGACACACACATAGGGAGAGATGCTATGGTGAGACTGTTTAGAAGAGACTGCAAACTTTAGGAACATAGCAGATAGTATTTGCCAAAGATGCTTTACATGTCAACAATTAAACCCTGGTAGGAAAACTGTAGTGTGCCCTTGGAAAATTGGGAAAGCAGAAGGCCCTTTCATTAGACTACAAATTGATTTAATTCAGTTACCTGCTTGTCGAGGATTGAAGTATATTTTGGTCGTTGTCTGCCTATTTTCAAAATGGGTAGAAGCATACCCTACTCGCGGAAACGATAGCATACCAGAAGCAAAACTTTTCTTGCGGGAACTCATCCCACGGTTTGGTTTTCCAGTAACGATTGAATCAGACCGAGGAAGGCACTTTATTAATGAAATAATCAAGCAAGATTCGGAAAGATGTGTGAATCTACCCATTTGAAATGGCCTGCTGCCTTACCTCTTGTTCTAATGGGACTCAAAAGCATTCCAGACAAGAAAACAGGCTTGACTCCACATGAGATACTCATGGCAAGGGCAATGAGGCAAGCATGTGTGCCTGGACATCAGCTGTTAACTATATCTGATGATTTAGTGTTGGAGTTCTGCAAAGAGTTGGCTGACCAAGTGTGTTCTATCGCTCTCCGGGTTGGGGAAGACGCAGAAGCCAGACATTCAACTCCAGCACATGACTTAAACCCTGGAGATTGGGTTGTGATAAAGAATCATACTCTGGAATCTTGCCCAGGGTGGGGAAAGCCAGAACAAGTGATATTGGTTACCACCACAGCTGTAAAGTGCACAGGAATCCCAAACTGGATTCATGCAAGCCATAGCAAGCGGATACCAGAACCTGACGAATTTGAGCCTGAAGGTTGTGCAGCTGAAGGGTCTCAAGAAGTTGATCCTGAAGTAGTTGACGAAGAGTAACCGAGCACTAGTCAGAATGAATGGATCCCAGTGGTTGACATACCTTAAATAAGAGTGAGAACAAGAAGCCAAACATACCTAGATAGTCAGACTGATAGTGAGGACGAGATAGGCATAGAAGAACGTACTCAGATTACAGAAATCCAAGCCAATGGTAATCATGAGGAGGAATGATAAGAAAAGAGCAATATACTCAGACCAATGACACACCTACCAGAACTCCATTGTCTGAGAAGGGACAGATAGGTACTAGTCAAACCGCACAAGCGGAATACGATCAAGAATCTGCAAGACCTGTGCAGGACCAGGCAGGATTAGTCAAAAGGATTCAGGACGAATAAAAATTCCAGGCCCAGCACAGTCATATCCTGAATCAGGTCAGATTATGATAGAAGAATCAATACAGGCAGAAGGGTCAACTGTAATAAGCCCTGGGGTAGGTGAGTTAGAGAGGAAACCTGAAGTTGACGAAAATCAAGTTGTGCCACAATTTAAAAAAACAAAAGAACATTTGAAGAATCAGAAAGCACAGTGCCAGCCAAAAGACTCAGAAAAGGTGATAAAAAGCCTGGTTTTGTTAAAATACTGAAATATCGCCTAGTGGCAATAGATAAAGAACCTGAACAGGTGAACAAAGTGACAAGTCAAACGGAACCATCCACAAGCAATCAAAGAAGGAGAAGTCCATGGCTGAAAAAGCTGAACAATAAATTCAAAGGCCCTGAAAGGACATTCATCATCCTTGAATTGATTGCTAATCAAGATATTGAAGAAGTGAGGTCAACTTGAGATAAAACACAGGAATATTCTGTGAAAATTCTCAAATCAATCAATCAATCATCTTTCATTGTTAGAGGGGTTAAGCCTCCTTAGTCAAAAATGGCTGATGAAAGAGTTACTGGAAACTCGAAAATAAGTTGTATAAAGACATGCTGTAGATATGCACATGTAGTGTATTGATAGTACTTATAGTATGGCTAGGACTGACAATAGCAATACCGACACTAGTATACACAGAAAGATAGCGCAACTTAAACAAGAGAGAGTAGATTTAGAAGCCCCGGATGAGATAGAATTACATTACATTAGTAATAGAAATGAAACTGAAATGAATGTATTTGCTAGTCTATTAGTACATTATGTAGAGACTATGCAAATTAATGATTTTTATGTCTGTATGAAATTACCTACTTCTGTAGCTGAAGGTGTTACCTACAATCATTTACCCCTGACTTATGGAATTTCATGTAGCATATTAACTAGTTTGTTTTATAAAACTGGAAGGTTGCAGTATTATTATTCCAACATAGATGCTATTTTTCCTGAAATTCCTAAACGTAGGAGAATTAATCTTGTCCTTAGTGCTAACGATGCCCAATTATTTGGTGAATTTTTCCTAACAATGAAATAAATAGATATAGCTAATGCACACAAAGACAATCTAACATGTAGTTTACATGAAGAAGAAAAGGCATTTTTAAACTTAGTAGAGAAAAGGAGACAGGATTTCCATAGAAAAGCTACTGTAACGAAACACGAGATACCCAAATGAGCCAAAAGAGAGGAATTTATGGCAACTGGCAAACCTCATGCTGCCATGTCTTTGGACTTTGAAAAGATGGGGAAAATCTGTCTCCATAGAAATAAAACTGAGTAATACAATGTATTCATTGGTTCCAGTGAATGTGAACAAAATGTCCTCATAATTGGGGGTTGGGGACTAAAAAGGGGAGCTGATCCAGTATTTCCTGGAGTTTATTATATTTGTGAGAATAAAGCTTACTTTAAGCTGCCTGACCATTGGTATGGGAGTTGCTATTTCGGAATAGTATTCCCAAAGTATACCATGTAAAAAGAATCGCTGGAAACAATAAACACGAAAATTAAGTAACATGTTAAAAAAGAGCTACTTTTGCAGAAATTGTAAGTAATATTTTTAGTGCATTGATACCTTCAGTGGGAGCGGTTCTGAATACTCAAAGAATTTATAAATGATCTACAGTAGTGGATCGCTTATCGACTGACACTGCTGGAGGATTTTTATTGATCAATACTGAATTGGGTGCGTTCAGATCAATGGTTTTACAAAATCGACTTGCTCTTGACATATTATTGGCAAAAGAGGGCGGAGTCTGTAGAATGTTGAAAGCACAACATTGTTGCACTTACATACCTGATAAAAGTGTTGAAGCTGGAAGGTATGTAAGGAACATTACTCGTTTGGAAGAAGAGCTGAAACCACTGGAAGTTGATAGTGCATGGAAGAGACTTACTGATGGTCTCTCCTCTATTGGGTCTTGGACATCTAGTGTAGGTAGAAGTATTGTAGGTAAAGTAGTGATGCCAATAATGGGAATATCACTAATACTATTGGTGATAATGATTTGGTGCAAATGCTGCAGAAATAGGAAAAGGTACACTATTAATGAGAAAACAAAGAAACGCAAACTTAATGAAATTCAAATGGAAGAGTTAAAGGGAGACATATATAAAAGAATGAAAGTTTATCAGAATAATAGTAAAAAGAAACTCCCCAAGTAATTGAAGAAATTGAATTGGGAGAGTGTTGAAGTTGGCATCTGGTTCCTTAATTTGTGATGATATGAAATATCATCAAAGAGGGGATTGATGGTGCAAGATTTTACATATTCCAAAACTTGCTTGTATTCAGCCTTCTCTAAATAACTTGTAATATATTAACCAACATGTTTTGTTTATTAATATTTGCACTACACAACATTTTTTGCTTTTACTAACAGTAACTCTAATGCATTAAAATGGCCACCGAAAACGCAGGAAACCTTCTGCGTATGCGTCTGTCACATTTACGTGGCATGACGTACTTCTCTCATTGGTGGGAAAACTTTATTTCTGAGCATTAGTGCCATTGGATGCTTAAGTTTCAAGTCAAGTCAAGTCAAGTCGAGATTTATATAGCGCGCTACATACCCATAGGGTCTCAAGGCGCTTGAGGAAGGGTGGGGAATTACTTGTCAAATATCCAGGTTTTAAGTTGCTTTCCGAATGCTAGGTGGTTCTGAGTAAGGCGAAGGTGAGCGGGAAGTGAGTTCCAGGTCTTAGCTGCCAGGTAGGAGAAGGATCTACCTCCCATGGTGGTTTTGTTGATGCGAGGTATAGTGGCAAGGGCTTGGTTGGAGGATCATAGCTGACGGGAGGGGGTGTAGAAGGACAGTCGTGTGTTGAGGCATTCGGGTCCAAGTTCGTAAAGTGCTTTGTGTGCGTGGGTTAGGAGGCGGAAAGTAATCCTCTTATTTACGGGGAGCCAGTGGAGGTTTTTCAGGTGCCCAGAGATGTGTTCTTTACGCGGGATGTCTAGTACGAGCCTGGCTGAAGCGTTCTGGATGCGTTGGAGTTTTTTCTGGAGTTTTGCGGTGGTACCGGCGTATAGGGTGTTTCCGTAGTCCAGGCGGCTCGTGACCAGGTCGTGGGTGACCGTTTTTCTAGTTTCGGTGGGGATCCAGCGAAATGTTTTTTTGAGCATGCGAAGAATGTTGAAGCAAGATGATGAAACGGCGTTGACTTGTCTGGTCATCGAGAGTGAGGAGTCCAGGATGACGCCCAGGTTCCGTGCGTGGTCCGTCGGGATGGGTGCTTTTCCAAGGGCCTCTGGCCACCAAGAGTCATCCCAGGCGGAGGGGGAGGTGCCTAAGATGAGGACTTCTGTTTTGTCTGAGTTCAGTTTCAGACGGCTGTGCTTCATCCACTCGGCTACTTCTTTCATTCCTTCGTGTAAGTTGGTTTTGGCGGTGTTAGGGTCTTTGGTGAGTGAGAGGATTAGTTGAGTGTCGTCAGCGTAGGAGATGATGTTGAGATTGTGTTGGCGAGCGATGGCCGCAAGGGGGCTCATGTATACGCTGAAGAGGGTGGGGCTGAGTGACGATCCTTGTGGTACGCCACAGATGACTTTAGAGGCCTTTGACTTGAATGGAGGGAGGCGGACTCTCTGGGTTCTTCCGGTGAGGAACGAGGTGATCCATTCCAGTGCTTTTCCTTGGATTCCGACGTTTCTGAGGCGCTGTAGAAGGGTGCTATGACAGACTGTGTCCAAGGCAGCGGAGAGGTCAAGGAGGATGAGGGCGACTGTGTCTCCATTGTCCAGTAGAGTTCGAATGTCGTCTGTTGCTGCGATAAGTGCGGTCTCAGTGCTGTGTTTGGCTCGGAAGCCGGACTGTGATGAGTCAAGGGATTTGTTGGTTTCGAGGAAGGCGGCAAGCTGATTGTTCACAGCTTTCTCGATGACTTTGGCCGGGAATGGAAGAAGCGAGATGGGGCGGTAGTTTTTGAGTTCGGTGGGGTCAGCTGTGGGTTTTTTCAGAAGGGCGCTGAGTTCTGCGTGTTTCCAGCTTTCCGGGAAGTTGGCGGAGTTGAGGGAGCAGTTGATGACATCTCGGAGGTGTGGTGCTATGATGGAGTCTGCTTTGTTGAAGATGTGGTGAGGGCATGGGTCAGTTGGGGATCCTGAGTGGATGGAGTTCATCAGGCGGATGGTGTCCTCAGTGGAGATTGGATTCCAGTCGTTAGGGATGTTCAAGGGGGGTGAAGGTCCTGCAGAAGGTTGGGTGGGTTGGTCTTCGGGTCGGTTGTCGAAGCTGTTGTGGATGTCTGCGATTTTGTTGTGGAAGAAGGAAGCTAGGGAGTCGCAGAGGGATTGGGAGGGGGTGATGTCGTTGGAGTTGGCTGATGGGTTGGTAAATTCTTTGACGATGTTGAATAATTCCTTGCTGTTGTGGGCGTTGTTATCTAGTCGGTCTTTGAATGCGGCTTTCTTGGCAGACCGGATTAGTTGGTATTGTATGCGGTTGGCGTTTTTGAAGGCGTCCCTGGTGCTGGTGTTTGGGTCTTTTTTCCAGGCCTTCTCGAGGGAGCGACAGAGTTTCTTCGATTTCTTAAGATCATCATTGAACCAGGAGGCGTTTTTGCTGATTTGACGCTTTTTCAACGGTGCTAGGATTTCGGCGCTGTTGGATAGCCATTGGGTGAGGTTAATGGCTGCTTGGTCGGGGTTTGAGGAGTGGGCGGAGGGGTTTAGAAGAAGTGATGAGGAGATCTGGTCGATGGTGATTTTGTTCCAGTTTCTTCGCAGGGTGGGTTGAGGATGGTTTTGGATAGTGGTCTTATCGTAGATAAAGTAAACGCAGCTGTGGCCCGTCCAATGAAGAGCTGTGGTGTGACTGAATGAGACATGTTTGCTGGAGGTGAAGATAGGGTCAAGTGTGTGACCTGCAATGTGGGTGGGGGTAGTGACAAGTTGTTTGAGTCCGAGGTTGGAGAGATTGTCCAGAAGGGTGGTGGTGCTGCTGTCATTGCTCTTTTCCAGGTGAAAATTGAGGTCTCCCAATAGGATGTATTACTCGGAGGGGAGGGCGTGTGGGGTGATAAAGTCAGTGATGTCGTCACTGAATTGTGCACGGGGTCCTGGAGGCCGGTAGAGGAGGGTGCCTCTGAGTGTGGTCTTGGGGTCGGTGTGGATCTGGAAGTGGAGGTGTTCGGCGCTGGCAAGGTTGGTGTCAGAGCTGGTTGAGATGCGGATGGAATTCTTATGGACGATAGCGATGCCTCCTCCTGTTTGCTTGATGCGGTCCTTATGGATGATCTTGTATCCTTCCGGGATGGCAATGGTGATGTCTGTGGCTGAAGAGGCATTCATCCATGTTTCTGTTAGGAAGGCGACGTCCGGTGAGATGGTGTCTAGTAGATTCCAGAGGTCGATGGCGTGTCTGTGGATCGAGCGGGTGTTGAGCAGGATGCATTTTAGGTGGTTGGTGTCAGGTCTCTGTATGGTGTTGGTGGATGAGGAGTTCGTTTTGGCGCCGTCGAACTTGCAGGAGTTGCAAGAGAAGGGTCCATGGGTATGTCCAGGAGCGGCTTGGACACAGTTGAGGGAACGGCCGGGGTTAAGGGCTAGGAGGGTGGTGGCATCGTAAGTGATGCGAGTGGGTTGGGCATTACGGGAACCAGGGGGTCTGGTGCTGGGCGCGGTCCAGGCGCGGACCGGCGTAGACGGGCTTACCTTTGGCGCACCTTCGGCGCGGATGGGGCGCGATCGCTGCGCGTGAACGCTGCGCGGAAGTACATCAGTCATATAAAGGAGTTGGGGGGAGGGGCGAGTGCGGAGCAGCTGGGAGGCGGGGTGGATATCCGGGGAGGGGAGACTAACAACAACAAGGTAGTAAACAAAATGGCAGTCGGGGCACACACTTGCAATCACATGCTAAAAGTTACTATTAGGGCACAGGGAGACACAATAGTTAAAGCGAGGCACTTCATGTGAAGCTCAGCATTGCAGCGCGCTGTGCTAGTATGTTAATTAGTCCGATATGGACTAGCGCTACTCTGCTCTGCTAAAGTAAGGAGCGCTATGTAATTAAATGAGTGGACAAATCGGGCACAGCACAAAGCAGCAAAGCAGCAAAGCAGCTGAGTGATCAAATGAGCAAACAAATTGGGCAAAGCACAGCAGATGAATGAACGATACCGCAGTGGGGTCGGGGAGGCAGCGTGATGAGGAGCGGCCGTCTCTGACGAGTCAGAATGGTCACATGCTAATGCTTATGCTGCAGCTTGTACTAAGCTTGTTTGTTCTGCCTAATTATTAATACACATGTTAAAATAAAGTATTAGGAATAGGGTATCGATAGGTGGTATATAGTGCATTAAATTATTTCTGTATTCTTATATGTTTCTTTTTTACTTTGCTACTAGCTCATACTTTGGGCCTGATTTCTGACACATCTTCCATCTTGAACAATTCTGCACATGCGCACCCTGACTCTGAAAGTGCTGAAGCATTGCCATTGAATGATTGCCAGCTCACTTCTTACCCACGATGTGCCTGGGAACCTGATCATCTGACCTCTAGAAGGGAAGCTACCAATACAATGTATTCAAAATGTGTACTAATATTGTTGGGCGGAATAAAATCATGGGAAAATAAATTGTAGGTGGGGATTCAATCAATATGATTCAAATTGAAATTACAACATCTTAGTATGGTGTGATGACCTCTCCTTGTCTTTCCAACCAGTCACTGAAGGGTAACACATAGATTTGCAACATTTAGGGGTGGTACATTGCCCTTGAAATGGTATAACTAAGGTAGGCTCAGATTGAGAAATTGTCCTACTTGTCCAAATAGCTGACCTGTCACTGACCCAACGGACTCAATAGGCGATCGTGAGCAGAGGTGCTGGTGGAGCACTTTGTCAGAAGAATCGATTACCCAATTGGGGTACTAATTGGCTTTTCCAAGAGACAGGGGTATGATGTTGGCGTTGCCCTTAGCTGAGGTCACCTCTCCTGACCTGCACCTGCGTGTGGGCACCTGATTATTCGGGAGCCTGGTCCCGGTTCATATTTTGCACCAGCCCATAGCCAGGCTTGGTCATTGCACCATTCTAGGTAAATATAATCTATGTGGTATGTCCTTGTGCTATTTCTCTTTCTTACCCTCCCAGGTACCAATGTCTAAAGGGGTTACTGTGATTTCTTACAATCTTTATGTCCCACTGGTTATATTCTTGCTTTTAAAATTCATGGTCACGAGATTATGCGCCTATAAAACTAATGAGAAAAGAGGTGTGATACCTCAGGCGCACAGGGTACTTCCTCAGAGTATATTTCTCAGAGCAAGGAGTGTACATTCATTTAGGTTATAATTAGGGTCATTGTATATGTTGTATATATTGTATATGTATTGTATTATATATGTGACTGTGATTTATATGAGACTTTATGTATTTGTTTATGTCCTGTATATATTACGTCTGATGTATGAGAATTGATTTTTTGTACTCAGCGACGTCATATAACACGTGTATTTGATAGAATTATGTATATTTAGATGCTGAAAATACTGAAAACGTCAGGGTAATTGATGGTGCCTTGCACGAAAATAAGTGATTGATTGGTCCCTCTGTACTATTTTTCTTTGCTATACATCTCTGCACTCCATCGCGGGCAGCCCAAACTCTTGACTTTGTTCTGGTCCATCCCAATCAATTACTCATTGAGCACTGTTTGCTTATAAGTTCTATAGTAATCTTTAAATATTCATATCTCAACTTCCACTGGATGAATCTTTGTCGTTATAGTCTTGTTGAATTTATAACATCATAATCAATTTTTCTAACCTGGTGTGGAGTCTTTTTGTTGAGTTTTCACATTGTTACAGTTTTAAGTGTTGCACAAGTACCATACACATTGCCTTAAGTTAAGTCTGACTGCTTTGTGCAAAGCTACGAGAGGGTGAGCACAGGATAATTTACGGTGTATTGTTACTTACCCTGATGGGGATTGTGTCACCTACTTAAACAGGGTATATGCCACTGCCAACTAGATATCTTATTTCTGACAAGCTTGTCTTTATTTAAGTGTCTTCACTTGTTCAGCTAGGCACATTTGAGCTTTAGTGGAACAACACTATTAAAGTATGAGGATACTTTTTTAGTGTAAGAAAGAGAGGACATAAGTCTGGCCTGGTGGGAACTAGACAGTGATTTATGTTTGCACCTAATGTGGGCAAATAGACATTTGGCAAAAGAGAATTGGAATGGGGAAAGAGGTAGTAAAGGTGTGTAGTATCTTGCCCACGCAGATAAACTCTGCGTGGGCATTATATGATTTCATATCTCATGAGGGTTGGTGCAGTATTTTACCTGGCTTGACAGAGTCAATTGTGAGGGGCTTGGTGCTCTTCCTGACTGAAGTTTGTGGTATGATGTATTTACACGAGATCTCTCAAAAAGCTTCTGAAGACAACTGATGTTTTGTGTGGTCTCTACATAAAAAAATGTGGTGACGATTTGGTCGTCATTATCTCACACAGTACTTTCCTTTCAGGAAGGGCCACCATGGAAAGTCAGGACAGCACCGGAAGCAGTAGGGATCCAGCGCTCAGTCAGTATTGTTGTGCTAATCTCCACCAACTGATGGAAACCGGACATGATAGAACTTCAGCATACGGTGCAATCCAGCACTGGTCCCGGAACAGTCCTGGTTGCATCCATGCACTGCACGTTGTGGGCAGTAGTGACTCCAGAAACATTCAGGCCAAGCTAAAGCAACAAGTGTGTCTAACGCAAGGATGACTTCGCCCAAACTCAGTTGGAGTTAGCCAGTTTGACATATATGTTTCTGCGAGAAGGTTACATGAGTACATTATTTAAAATATGAAAAAGGTAACGAAATGCGTGTGCAGTTTGGGTTTTATCGCTTTTTGTTACATATGTCAAGCTGTGATGGGCAAACCTTTTAACATTGAACTTTTTGTAGTCCATACAGTGGAGGAATTGGACCACTCATTGAGTGGTAAAGCATAATAACCCAAACTGAGACAGCACAGTGATGCCCACACTGAGAAGGACAGCTTTATATTCTATTTGAAAGGGTTACTGTAATGTGATAATGTGTATTTTCCCGATTCTGATAGCATGGTGATGCGCACACCATGGGGATCTAGATTTTGAAAGGGTACAGCTAGTGTCTTGCTCAATGAAAAGAGGTCAACTTCACTATAGCTAATATAAAATGTTTGTTCTTTCTTGCTTCAGGTTAAGCATGGTACAGTCATAGATTTTTTTCTGTGTAAGTGGAAACATTGCATTTTGATTTCTTTCGGAGTTGTGAAAGAATATGTATACAGCAATGCAGGCAGTGAGTCCACCATCACCATTCCTAGAATTCCCAGGCAAACCCCCAATTCTATGGCACCAATGGTTAGACACTTTTGCAATATATTTAAGAGCTATTGGATCATATTGATTTAGACCAGAAAGAAAAAAGGTCATTTTAATCCATTCTCCTAGGTTTGAAGGAAGGGCAACATTTAAGCAACATTTTTGCGCCTAGACACCTCAGGGTAGTAGTGCGCATTAAAAATTCCATAAATAAATAAATTTATGTCATAAATTCTTCAAAAGAATCCAGAAGGTTGAGGAAGATGTAGATACTTACATAACTGGATTAAGGATGTTAATAGCAGAATGTGGTTTTCAAGCATTTAGTGATCAGTCAGTCCATGTGAGCCTTTGTTCAGACAGAGCCTTATGGCAGAGGTTGTTGTCTCTAGTGAATCCTTTGCTAGAAAAATGTTTGAGAGTAGCCAAAAGTATTGAAACATCAAAGAAATCTATAAAATAATTTGATGGAAAAGTGGTGGTGCCTGTTAATCCAGTAGATTTGGTCTCCCAAGGAGAAAAAACAATTCCCAGAGAAGTTTTTCAAACAAACAGACCTTTTTTTAGATGTGGCAATTCTACTTATAGTAAGAACATATCCAGCCAAAAATGTCATATGTATGTCATGTGGAAAGCTTGGGCATTTTGCAAAAGTGTGTGAGGGACAGTAGAAAACTGAAGGTGAGGTAGATGGCATGATTTCGTATATGAGAGACACAGTGTTAGTTGTTAGTGATGACACAGTAAGAAAAGAAGATCCTTCAGAGTGTGTTGATTCATATGTCAATATGATAATGGGAGTATAATAACTATGTCTTTTTGTTGATTCTGGAGCATGCATTACAATAATCACTCAAGAATTGTTCTTAGCCAACAGGAAAAATAGACAGTTGTTACTGCCAGATCACACACCAGTTTCATACGAAGATCACACAAGAGATCTGCTTATGTGTTTTGAAGATGCTTTGAAATTTAACCCCTTCACTGCTAGACCTCCCCCTGTGCTAAGCCTTTTTTTGGCTATTTGGGGTAGTTCTATTTTGGCCTTCAACATCTTGAGGATTCTAAAGGTACCCAGGCTTTGTGGAGTCCCCTAAAGGCGACCAAGGAATTAGCCAAAATACAGATTCTCTTTGTTTTTTTTTAGGAAAAATGGGCAAAAAGTGATGTTTTTTCCCCTGCAAAAGGTATCAAAAGGGATTTGTGGTTCTGAAATCACCAGCTTTCAGCTTGAGGTTTGCAAGGGAAAGCCACAAAGGTCACCCCCTCCTTGATTTTACTGGATTTCTAGTTTTGAAAAATGTTTAGGTTTGCTAGGTTCCTTAGGTGCTGGCAGGGCTTGGGTCCAAAATTCACAACTAGGCACATTGCGAAAAAAGGGACAGATTTCACTGGAATAATTTGATATGTCCATGTTGCATTTTGGGCCATTTCTTGTTGTGGGTACTAGGCCTACACACACAAGGTATGTACCATTTTTATGAGAGACTTTGGGGAATGCTGGGTGGATGGAAGTTTGTGTATTCACTCAGATTCCAGAACTTTCCATCAGAACAATTTGAGGATAATGTTTTTTTTACAACGTTTGAGATTTTCAAGGGACTCAGGGTAACTGAACCAAGTGAGCGCCACACAAGTCACCATGTCCTGAATTTCCCTGGGTGTCTAGTTTTCAAAATGAATAGGTTTACTAGGTTTCCCTAGGAGCCAGATGATCCACAGCTTGGCACATTGCAAAAAAAAGAGTCTGTTTTCAGTGGAAAAAAGTGATATGTCCATGTTGTGTTTTGGGATGTTTCCTGTTGCTGGCACTAGGCCTACCCAAACAAGTGAGGTGACATTTTTATCGGGAGACTTGGGGAAATGTTGGGTGGGTGGAAGGTTGTGGCTACCCACAGATTCCAGAACTTTCCATCACAGAAACGTGAAGAAAATATGTTTTTTTATTTGACTAAATTTGAGGTTTGCAAAGGATTGTGGGTAACAGCACCTGGTGAGAGGCATGCAAGATACCCCATCCTAAATTCTCCTTGATGTCTAGTTTTAAAAAATGTACATGTTTACTAATTTCCCTAGGTGCTGAGCAAGGGCCCAGAAGTCATAGCTAGGAAAATTGCAAAAAAAAGATCTGTGCCAAGTGGGCTTTCTGCAGCCTGGGGGCAGATCAGAGGCTATTTCACTGATAGACTGTGGATATTTTTTGGGGAGGTGGGGGCTGCCCACAATGGACATATAAATGTTTATAAAAAAACTCCTTAGTGCCATATGAACTCTTTCCACCCCGGAGGAGTGGCAGAAAGACTGTGGCAATTGTTTGGGTGTTGGGTGGCCATTGGTTTGACCTTTCTGAGCATCCCCCACCCCTATGTATAATTAAAAAAAAAACTGGTGCCTAATGGGCTATTGCCCAACCTGTATCCTGGGGGGCAGGAAATCAGTGGCATTTCTCGGGGGTGGTGGCATTAGAGTGCCCATTCTAGGCAGCCCCCAACCCTGAAATTTGAAAGAAAGAATCCCTGATGCCCTTTGGCCTTGTTGCCCTCCCCCCAGGAGGGCAACTAAGGGGCTATTTCCCCCGTCTGCCTACCTGTGTCAGGCTTCTCACTCTCCTCAGGGTCAGTATGATGCTATAAGGGTTCTGCTTCCAGATCGTTCCGAACTCAGAATGTAGGACACAGAGTTCTAGTCAGATCAGGCAGGGGATAAAGGACCGAAGGGGGCTGCAGGGACAAAGGCTCTGTAATACATAAGTAGACAACATTAATACTCTTCACACATATATTCTGCTACTCTCATTTAGGTCTCACTAAACCCTAGATACCTTTATGTGCAGAACCTTGTGCCAAAAACTCTCGAAATAAACCATATTTCCTCTCTAGATTGAGGGAACCAGCAAGGCCCCTTTTTAGGCCCGGAAACTACTTGCCAAAAACAGAAACACCCTGATTTGGGTTAAACATCAACTGTATCTTAATTTAGGGAAAGTCTCGTACGAAGCCCTCAGTAAAAAGAAAAAAGCCCTATTCCCAAGTCTTTGAGTGACCCATTCGATACATCCATAAGAAAGCTCAGCGCTCCTCCTCCTTGGAGCGCAACGCGCTGGCTGATGAAAGCAAACCAACATAAAACAAAGTACTAGCGCTCCTCCTCACGGTGGATCAACACGCTTCCAAAGTACTATACTGCTTCCTGAGCAGTGATTGAATTCCCTGTGCGGCTCCTCCGTCCAGAGTATGAGTCCGCTACTTCTCGTGAAATATCCATGAGCAAGCGGGAGGTCCGTTACAGCACGGACGTCCTTACGCAATGCTCCACGAAATGAAGTCCCGAATAAACAGTCCGAACAGAGAGACAGAGCCGAGACTCGACTCTTCTCTCCCTACCTGGCAGCGAGGTCTCTCGATGATCGAGTTCCTGACAGGGTGAATCCTTTCCCTGCGCCACAAACCGATTCCTCCGGCACTTGAATCTCCAAAGCCAAAACAAACATAGAAGGGCGATTTTGTGCTCGTGTGCACATAACGGAATGGTTCCATCATGAGCACACAAGCACTGGTTCTCATGATTGAACTATTCTGTCATGATCAGACAAAGGGGTTAAAGGTAGACGTATTCAGGGCAAGGTTTATCTTGCAATCAAAGAATTGAATATACTTGGGTGGTTCCACACGATATGTTGTGTCCTGGCGCTAAAGAAGAGGTTTCAGCCATAAGGGATTTTTACCTGGTTGAAGGCCTTTTGAATAATTCACATAAGGTGTTTTCAGGTGAATTTGGAAGGACGGAACGTTTTACACATAGATTAAAAGTTAAGGATGGAGCTGTCACAATCAAGCATAAGTTGAGAAGAGTTCCTTTTAGTGTACGAGAAGACTTAGAAAAAGAGCTCACGGTGCTATGTGATATTCACTGGTGGTAGCATGGAAGAAGAATGAGCTTAGAATATGCATTGATTTATGCAGCCTGAACAAGGAGATCTAGGTGGACTCCCATCCCCTTCCTAACACCACAGAGATGTTAGCCATGGTCACAGGGGCAAGTTTTAAAAAAAAAAACCTTGATTTGTTGACTGCATAATACTAAACTAAATGAGATCCAGAACCATGCTATCTTGCAGCTTTTGTGTCCCCATCAGGAACCTTCCAATATGTTTGTATGCCCCTTGGCTTAGCTTCTGCAGCATCAGCGTCTAATGGTAATTCTCCTTAAGAATATAAAGAATTTGGTCATTTTTCAAGACAATGTTTTTATTCATGCTCCTGATAAAAAGACCCATGATTAAATGTTGAACAAGGTGTTGTCTATTTTTCAGAATTAGGGAGTTGTTTTGAAACATGAATAAAAGTACATTTTGCAAACAGTTTGTGGAAAATGTGGGGCACATAATTTCCCTCACAGGTGTCCAATCAAGACCAGGCTTAGTGAGAGCTATTTTGCATGCACCTCCGATAGGGGATTTAACCATTTCTTCTTTGATAAGCAAGGTTTATTAGTAGTTTATACCTGATTACACCACAAGAGTCAGACCAATCTTGAATCTGTTAAAAAACACCGAATTTAAATGGGATGTGGCATGTGAGACAGCTTCCCATTGGCTTAAAAAATAACTGAGCGAAGATGATCCTGCAGCACTGTGCACTTTGATGGATGATGCAAGTACTAATGGTCTAGATGCAGTTTTGACTCAATGCATTGACAATGAAGAACATACAATAGGATTTGCATCTAGCGTAGTGAAAAATGCTAAATTGCACTATTCGGTCATTAAAAAGTAACTTCTGGCATGCTGGTGGACAATTGAGAAGTTTAGATGTTATCTGTGCTGTAGTAAATTTACTCTACAAGCGGATCATAAACCCTTGGTATCCATACTAAGGGATACTGCTAACAGAAACAATGTTCCACATAGAGCCAGATTGTCCAGCAAATTGTAGCAATTCCAGTTTAATGTTAAAAACAATAGAGTTCACTTTCTCACACGTTCCCTACAAAGTTAAAAGAGTCAGAGAGTGAAAAATTAAACTCAGATGTCAGTAATGATGAGGATTTTGATGACTGCATATTTGCAGCAGTGGAATTTAAAACACTTTTGCAGTTTCAGAGGAAGTGTGGAGAGAGACAACCTAACATGAAAATATTTTGAAATGTATACACAAATGTATTGTTGAAGGACAGCCAGAGAGAGAAACATTATGTCAAGGGTTGTGATTAGTTGTCAGTGGAAATTGGGTCGGTCTTGAGATCGTCAAAAATAATTCCACCTGGAGATTTAAGAAATATTCTTCTAACAAAGGCCCATGAAGGGCATCTGGGAGCCACCCTCACAAAGCATAGAGTACGTCAGTATAGTTGGTGGCCACAGATGGACAGGGATGTTGAGAGCATGGTGCACACACGTGTTATTTGTTCCAGCAGTGACAAGGTATTGCAATCTTCTTTTATGACCCTGAGTCTCATTCTGCTTCCTTCAAAACCTTGGGAAAAGTTGGGACTTGATCTAATGGGACCATTTCATTCCTTACCTCATCACTCACATTTTGTCTAAGTGCTGGTCAATTATTACGCCAGATGGCCAGACATAAGATTTGTGGTTGAGGCTGATTCCAAAGCTTTTTTAGAATTTTTGAAAGAGAATTTCATGCAGGAGGGGTTTAAGTGACTCTATGGTCTCAGATAACGGGGGTTCATTTTGTTTCTACTAAAGTAGAAACATTTTTTGAAGAATGTGACATCAACCATATCAAAGAGTTTGCTCTACCATCCCCAAAACAATGGAATGTTTGAGCACCTAAATAGAGTCGTAGGCAAATGTATAAATTGGGTGATTATGCATAATTGATGCTGTGTTAACCATGATATGATTTAGTAGAATCTTCCACTACTGGTGTTTCACCATTTGACCTTCTGAAAGATAGAAAACCTTCAACCAAGTTCAAACCAGCTTGGATGTCAAAGTGGTTTAAACAGAATTTGTATGTGTCTTAGTTGGGCAGGGTTGTTAGAAACAAAGTTAAAATTGCGCAGGCTAACAAAAGAAAAATAATGATGAGAAGAAAAGTGTCTTGGAGGACTCGTCAATGATAGTTCAAGACAATATACAGACTACCATCTAAATGTCCAGCAAAGGAGTGCAACCATAGTTTAAAAGGGCTTCCATCCACGGACCTGTCTCTACAAATACCTCTAGTTCACTAAAGATCTAGTGGAGGTATATCCTGCCCAAAGTGGGCTTGTGAGTGGAGAGGGCCACATCTTTCTGGTCTAAGTCATTTGTATATTGCCCCTCTGATGTTTGTTGTTGAGGGAGCCTCAATACAGCTTGTTTCCAGTCCAGGGAAGACCTTGCTTGGCAGTTCAGGCTGGACTGTTCCGATGAGGCACAGGGTCAGACTGCATATAGCTGGGTCTGAACTGGGGTGGTGAAGTGAGCTAAAGAACGATGATGGATTCAACCCAGTTCTGTGACTAATTGTGAGTGTCTGAAAAGTTTCAGTGCTCAGTCCTTCATCTCCTTGTGTTTGCTTGTTCGCCCTAAGTTGGCAGGGAATGCCCAGATGTGGGTCTCTTGCTCACTTTGCCACTGGCTTCAAGCTATCCTGGTTGATGTGGGGCGTTATCTCAGACCCAGTCCCAGGAAGCTTGTTTCTGGTCCAGGGAAGACCTTTCTTGGCAGTTTGGGCCGGGCTCTTCCAATGAGGCATAGGGTTAAGATTGATTTGCATATTAGTGGGTCAGAACTGGGGTGGCAAAGTGAGCTAAAAAATGACGATCAATCAATCAATCAATCAATCAGGACACTTGTAAAGCACACTACATACCCGTGAGGGTCTCAGGGCGCCGGGGGGGGGGCGCTGCTACTGATCAAAGACCCAGGTCTTGAATAGTCTTCTGAAGGCCAGTAGGTCTTGGGTCTGCCGTAGGTTGGTGGGTAGGGTGTTCCAGGTCTTGGCGGCCAGGTGGGAGAAGGATCTGCCTGCGACTGATGTTCTTTAGATGAGGGGGACAGCCGCTAGGGCAAGTTCAGCAGAGCAGAGCTTGCAAGTTGGGGTCTAGAAGCTGAGTCTTCTGTTGAGGTACGCTGGGCCGGTGTCGTGGAGTGCTTTGTGTGCATGGATGAGGAGCTTGAAGGTTATTCTCTTGTTGACGGGGAGCCAGTGTAGGTCTCTCAGGTAGGGGGCGATGTGGCTGCGGCGGGGCATGTCGAGGATCAGACACGCCGAGGCGTTTTGAATGCGCTGCAGCCATCTTAGGAGTTTGGTCGATGCTCCTGCATAGATGGTGTTACCGTAGTCCAGCCTGCTGGTAACGAGGCCCTGGGTGACTGTACTTCTTGTTTCAGTGGGGATCCATTTGAAGATCGTGCTTGGCATTCGGAGGGTGTTGAAGCAGGAGGATGAGATGGTGTTGACCTGCTTAGTCATGGTGAGGGTGGAGTCGAGGACGACCCCCAGGTTGCGTGAGTGGTCTGTGGGAGTTGGCGCAGTTCCCAGAGCGGTCGGCCACCAGGAGTCGTCCCAGGCCGGGGGGGGGGAACACAAGGATGAGGACCTCCGTCTTGTCCGAGTTCAGCTTCAGTCGACTGATCCTCATCCAGTCGGCGACGGCCTTAATTCCTTTGTGGAGGTTGGTTTTGGCCGTGTGTGGGCCTTTGGTGAGGGAGATGATCAGCTGGGTGTTGTCGGCATAGGAGATGATGTTGAGGTTTTGTCGAAGTGCCACGTGGGCGAGGGATGCCATGTAGGTGTTGAACAGCGTCAGGCTGAGGGACGAGCCCTGGGGAACGCAGCAGATGATCTTGGTGGCATTGGAGTGGAAGGGGGGAAGCGGACGCTCTGCGTTCTACCGGTGAGGAAATATGTGGTCCAGTCCAAGGCCTTCTCTTGTATTCCGGCTTGTGTAGGCATGTGCATAGGGTGCAGTGGCAGACTGTGTCGAAGGCGGCTGATAGGTCCAGGAGGATGAGGGCTGCTGTTTCTCCGTTGTCTAGCGGGGTCCTGATGTCATCCGTGGCGGCAATGAGAGCAGTTTTGGTGCTGTGGTTGCTGCAGAAACCGGACTGGGATGGGTCCAGGATGTTGTTGTCTTCGAGGTAGCGGGTCAGCTGTTTGTTAACTATTTTCTTGTTGACCTTGGCCGGAAATGGGAGCAGGGAGATGGGCCCGAAGTTCTTGAGGTCCTTGGGGTCCGCCTTTGGTTTCTTGAGTAAGGCTTTAATCTCGGCGTGTTTCTAGCTTTCCGGGAAGGTAGCTGTCTCAAAGGAGATTTTGATGGCCTTGCTGAGATGGGGTGCGATGGATGCGCTGTCTTTGTTGAAGATGTGGTGGGGGCATGGTTCTAGCGGTGAGCCGGAGTGGATGGTCTTCATGATATCGATAGTGTCCTTGCCATTGACGCTTGTCCAGGAGAGTAGATGGTTGGTGCGTGTGGTGGTGGGGGGGGGCAGTGGTCATCCGGGCAGTCGTGGTTTTGAAGCTGTCGTGGATGACAGGGATCTTGCGGTGGAAGAAGGTAGCCAGAGAGTCGCATAGGTCTTGTGATGGCGGGATGTTGTTGGCGTTGAGCTGGGGTTACAGAGTTCCTTCACAATGTTGAAGAGCTCCTTGCTATTGTGTGCATTGTTGTCAAGGCCGTCCTTAAATGAGGCCCTCTTGGCGGCTCTAATGAGT
This sequence comes from Lissotriton vulgaris, assembly GCF_964263255.1. NCBI lineage: Eukaryota > Metazoa > Chordata > Amphibia > Caudata > Salamandridae > Lissotriton > Lissotriton vulgaris. The sequence continues at coordinate 2,029,820,004 of NC_141691.1, forward strand.
TGGTGATGTTTCCGGGTGGCGTTCTTGTGGGCGATGTAGCTGTCCGATGATCGTTTGCGGAGCCAGTTCTTCTCCAGTTTTCGGCATGTTCTTTTGGAGGCCTGGAGGTCTTTGGTGAACCAGGTGGCTTTCTTGCTGGTGTGGCTGTTGGACGGTGTCTTGAGCGGGCAAGGGTGTTGGCACAGTCATCGATCCATTTTCTGAGGTTGCGGGCGGCGGTGTAGGGGTGCGTGGGTGGGTTCTGGATGAGGGCGGTGGTGAGCTGGTCTTAGGTAACTTTGCTCCAGCATCGTCGAGGCAGTAGTTGGGTGTGGTGGTGCATGGTGGGCTTTCTGAAGGTGAACTGGATGCAGTAGTGGTCGGTCCAGTGGGTTTCGGTGGTGCGGTTGAAGGAGGCTTGCGGTGAAGATGGGGTCGAGTGTGTGGACGGCGATGTGGGTGGGTGTTGTCACTAACTGTCTGAGTCCGTGGTTGGCGAGGTTGCCGAGCAGGGTGGTGGAGTTGGTGTCATTGTTGTTCTCGAGATGAAAGTTCAGGTCTCCTATAGGAGGATGTAGTCCGTGGAGGCGAGGGCGTGCGTGCTGATGAAGTCTGTGATGGAGTTGCTGAACTGTGGTTGGGGTCCGGGGGGTCTGGAGATGAGGGTTCCTCTGAGGGTGGTGTTGGGATCGGTGTGGATCTGGAAGTGCATGTGTTCAGCCGTGCTGAGGGTGTCGTCGGCGTTGGTCGATACTTTGAGGGTGTTCCAGTGGACAATAGCGATTCTTCCTCCTGTACCGTTGGTGCGGTCCCCGCACGTGATCTTGTATCCTTCTTGGATGGCGATGGCGATTTTGGGTGTGGAAGCAGGGTTCAGCCAGGTCTCTGTCAGGAAGGCAACGTCAGGAGAGGTTGAGTCGAGTAGGTCCCAAAGCTCAAAGGCGTGTTTGCGGGTGGAGCAGGTGTTGAGGAGGATGCATCTGAGGTAATTGGGTTCCTTGGTGGGCAGTGAGGCTGGCCGGATGCTGGAGAAGTTGCAGTTAAGGCAGGTGAAGGGTCCTTGGGTGCGCTTCGGGGTTGCCCGGTAGCAGGTGTGTTCTCAACCGGAGTTGAGTGTGTGGAGGGTGTTGGTGTCGTAGTGCAGACGGGCATTGTGGTAATTCTGGGGGCCAGGGGTTCTGGCGCTGGGCGCAGTCCAGGCGCGGATGGGCGCAGATGAGCTTGCCTTCGGCCCGACATATGTAGGGGAGGGGGAGGGACTATCTGCTGAGAGGCGGGACAGGATGCGGGATGGGAGGGGTCAGACACAGCGGGAAAGTAGGCAGGGAGTGCGGGCAGAATCAAAATAAGAAACACATTAGAAATATAGCAGACTGAGAGGAGATATGAGAAGAAGAAATAAATTAAATTAAAGTGCAACTGGCGCGGGCGGGAGCGGGCTGAGGGGAGGCTCGAACCCTGAGGCAGAGGGTTGTCTGACAGAAGGCAAGCAGCTCGTTGCGGCACTGTGGGGAGAGTGACGACCGTGGACCAAGGTCTGTGGTCTCACAAGAAAGGGCAGAAAGGTCACAAAAAACGTGGGGAAATGAGTGGCACAAAGGCAGAAAGGTCACAAAAAAGGCAAAAAGGTCACAGAAAATGGGGGAAACAAGTGGCAGAGAGGGCATAAAGGTCAAAAGAAAGGGTAGGAAGGTCACAAAAAATGGGGAAATTGAGTGGCACAGATACTGAAAGGTCCCAAGAAAGGGCAAAAATGTCACACAAAATGGGGGAAGCGAGTCGCACAGAGGGCACAAAGGTCACAAGAAAGGGTAGAAAAGGTCAATAAAAACAGGGGAAATGAGTGGCACAGAAGGCAGAAAGGTCACAGAAATGCAAGGGCAGCTAAGCAACAGAAGGCAAAAACAGGCAGAGAGACACAGAGCCAGGAGGGCAGCAGAAGGAAAAACCGGGCAGTGAGACACAGGGGGCAGTGAGGGGAGCAGAAGTGAAACTGGGCAGAGAGACATGGGGGCAGCGAGGGAGAGAACGGGCACAGGTGGTGCTGTGTGGAGGGGGAGCGACCTACCTGGAAGGGTCAAGGGTCGCTCTTTTGTCGATGGATTTAACCCATATCTGTTACTTGGGTGAGTGTCTGAAAAGTTTCAGTGCTCCGTCAATCATCTCCTTGTGTTTGCTTGTTAGCCCTAAGTTGGCATGGTATTCCCCAACATGGGTTGCTTCCTCTCTTTGCCACTAGATTCAAGCTAGAATGGCTGATGAGGGGTGTTACCCGAAACTGGTCCCAAGATGCTTGTTTTTGGTCCAGGGAAGACCTTACTTGGCAGTTTGGGCTGGACTGTGAGGCACAGGGTCAAGACTGATTTGCATATAGCTGGCTCTGAACAGGGGAGGCATAATATGCTAAAGAGTGATGATGGATTCAACCCGTGTCTGTGACTGGGGGTGAGTGTTTGAAAAGTTTTAGCACTCCATCCATCATCTCCTTGTGTTTTCAGCCACAATATACTTACATATTTTATAGCCCCTCATAAGTTCCCATAAGGACATTGTCCCGGCCAACAAAGCTATTTATACCTAGGCAGAGCATGTACTTCTTTCACAATATGTTCTGTACTCTCTGATTTCATGCATGCTGTTGAACATCTAATTGTGGCCATAGTTTGTATTTCTTGTATGCAGCCAACTCACAGTTACCGTTAAAAAAACATGGATCAAAGCCCATTAAAGGTGGGCTCTCATCTGGGGGAAATTGCAGTTTTTTGGTAAGAGCTTCCAGTGCTCGAGGTCTTCCTCCAATTTTTCATCTTGTCCCACCAGTTTCATCTTGATTTTCACTGCTATACATCAGTCCCCAATATCTTTTCTCCAGCTTGCAACCACTGGTGCCTTCAATCTCAGCCAGTGTATTTCCAGTCGCCTACATTCCAGTAACAGTGTTATCTGGATACACTTAGGTTTCATTTTCTTTTTGGAGGTACTGGTTCTCATACTGAGTACCCAGGCATGTGGATTATTGTGTAAATCTAGCTGTAACTACATGCAATAAAAGCCAGCTACATTTATCCAATATGCATGTACCCAGAGGCAGTCCCATGTCCCATGTCAGATGAAAATACGTGTTCCCCACCTTGCTCCATTCAGAGTACACTTGTGGGGTCATCAATTGGGTGAAACATGGCTGGGGTGACATGTTCTATTCATTAGACATTAGACCACCATATCAAGGACTCTGAGTTCCCCCATTTCATAGGCAGATTGTAGTTTATCCGTACAAACTCTACTATATTTCCTGCCCCATACTTTAGTGTAGTGGGCTTGCAGCTGACACCCAATCCAAACAATCAGATATAAGTCACTAAGAACAGTTAATGAGGAGCAATACACCACTAATGTACACAAAATAGCTTTAATAAGATATTAAAGTAAATAAATGATTTAGCACAAAAACAAGATTAGTATGCATATCAGGATATAATCAATAACAAGTAACAATCAAAAAAACAAATTCACTAAAGATACTATGATTTGTCACGCAAGTAAGAAGGACATCAAAATAGCATTGAAAGAGCTTATCTGCTTAGGATCTAATATCAAACTGTATAGCAATTGAATTAGCATTCCATTGTTCTTGGTTTGCAAAATAATAATTGGCTTGATCACAGGCCTGCACTCTCCCCGACAGCTCCTGCAATCCATTGCAAACTTCTGGGCCCCCTGCCTCATGTGTTCAAGTCTGATGTGTGCTTCTTTTTTGAATCTTTGGTTCAGGCAATTGTTTTTTTGTTCTGTATTTTTCTTAATTCGTGCCTGCTGGTTTTTCTTCTGTTATTCCTGTGATTTTATTGACCCCTATTGCATTCCCTTGTTTCTGACCCCTCACTCCTAGCTACCCGTTCTGTTTACCCAGACCCACCCTTCTCCCAGAAATCGCTTTCCCACCTCCCAGCTGAGCGTCCCTCCCGTCCCCTACAAATGCAGACCGCTGCATGGTCGAGCTGCTGGCATGCCTAAGGCAAACCTGTCTGAGCCTGTCTGTGACCCGAGCGCGACCAGCACCAGGACCCCTGGCTCTATGAGGCCGCTCCGCTATGACTCAACTACCCTTCACACATTCAACCCAGGAAGACACAATGACTGTGCAAAAACTTCACAGGACAACACACACGAACAATTCTTGTGCAGACCCTGCTGCAAATAATTCACCTGCGACAGATTCCCCGCAATAACCAAGGGAATACCCGAAGCACACACCACCAAAACCCTGACCTGCATCCTGCTCAACGTGCGCTCCCTGCACCAACACACTGTTGAGATTTGGGACCTGTTCGACACCCTTTCATCCGAAGTCACTTTCTTCACGGAAACCTGGACTAACACCACCTCCGGTCTGGATCTCACCACCGCCATCCCCGACGGCTACAAGATGCAGAAAAAGGACCATCCACACTGCCCCGGGAGAGGACTTGCCATTGCATACAAGATTTCCCTCCACCTATGCACGTCCAGCACAATTGACCCCCACTTCAACACAGAACACCTCCACTTCCACATCCAGACAAGCCCCAGGACCACGCTACACAGCACCCTCTTCTACAGACCACCAGGACCTCACACCCACCACGCGACCACCATCGATGAGCTCGCCGCACCCTACGCAATCTCCTCAATGCACTACATTCTAATCAGTGACCTGAACTTCCACCTCAACAATGACAGCGACCCCAACGCCACTGCTCTACTCGACAACCTCACTAACCTAGGACTGAAGCAGCTCATCAACACATCCACCCACAGAGCAGGCCACACCTTCAACCCCATTTTCGCGAGAGGAACTAACATCAGCTTCAACCACACCACCCAGCCCCCCTGGACAGACCACCACTGCGTCCATTTCACCTTCAACATGACCACCGCACCCAAATCCCCCCTCTCCCACCACAAAGGGGCTGGAGCAAGGTCACAGAGGAACAACTAAACACAACCCTCTTCCAGGACCCTCCCAACACCACAACCGAAACCAACTCCATAGCCAAGGAACTCCATCACTGGATCACACGCTGCACCAACAAGCTCACAGCCCTCCGCCTCCCCACCAAACAACACCTGCCGAAAGCCACCTGGTTCACCACAGAGCATCAAAAAGCCAGATGCTCCTGCAGACACCTAGAGAAGACCTTGTGAAACCAGGGAAGCACTGAACAACCACAAGAGGGCCCTGAAGGAATACCACCAGCACATAAGAGACACCAAATGGTCCTTCGTCAGAGACAAGGTCCAGACCAACGCAACCAACAGAAAGGAAATGTTCAATGTCATTCAACAGCTCACAAAACCCACCTGTGAAGTCACGGACATCACACCTTCCCAGGTACTCAGTGACAACCTCAACTCCTACTTCCATCTGAAGATCAAGGCCATCTACGACAACTTCAGCGAACCAATGATGCACACCACCCCCCTACCCACCACCACCGACAATCCTACCATAACGTACTGGGAACCCATGACCATCAAATGCATCACAGCCACCATGAAGAAAACCCAATCTAAAGCCCCTATGGACCCTGCCTACCTCACATCTTCCACAGAGCCGCCACCTCCATCGTACCCAAACTATGAAGCACCATCAACGCCTCACTCACATCCGGCATCTGCCCATACATCTGGAAACGGGCGGAAGTTTAGCCCCTCATGAAGAAACCTTCAGCCGACCCAACAGATCTGAAAAACTACCTGCCCATCTCGTTCCTCCCGTTTGAGGCCAAAGTCACTTAGAGACTCGTAAACACCCAACTGACCACCTTCATAGAAGAGAACTCCATCCTGGATGCCTCTCAATCAGGTTTCTGAAGCAACCACAGCACTGAGACCGTCCTCTTTGCCGCCACCAACGACATCCGCCTGCTACAGTACCAAGGATATACCGCAGCCCTCATCCTCCTAGACCTCTCCGCAGCCTTCGCCACCGTTTCACATCACGCACTCTCAGTCAGACTGCATAACACGGGAATCCAATAAGCTGCCCTCAACTGGATCCAATCCTTCTTCTCCCACCGAACGCAGAGGATCCGTCTCCAACCTTTCCTCTCCAAACCCACAAAAATCATCTCCGGAGTCCCCCAGGGATCGTCACTCAAGCCCACGCTCTTCAACATCTACATGTCCCCTCGCCGCCATTTGCAGACACAGGCTCATCATCCTCTCTTTTGCTGACGACACTCAGCTAATCCTATCGCTCACAAAAAATCCCGAAGACACCAGACTCCGCTTCCAGGAAGGCATGAAGGACGTGCAAGCCTGGATGAAGGACAGCTGCTTGAACTAAACTCAGTAAAAAAACCGAGGTCCTCATCCTTGGTCCCTGCACCTCAGCCTGGGACAATACTTGTTGGCCCACGGGAACCCTCCCACCCCTACCGACCGTGTGCAAAACCTCGGCATCATCCCTTTTTTTTTTTTTATTCCTCATATACCAATATGGGCATTCTGGGTAGAGACTCCCAACTTCTCTCTTCTTTCTTGAGATTTTCCGCCTCCTTTGTTTACGGCCCGAGGAGAGAAAGAAAGGAAGAGCCCCTCCAGTAGCTACTGTTTTCTTACTCCCCTCCATTCTCCTCTATCTGGATTACCATGTAGTAGTTTGGAGGTAAGAACCAACAGTGCCCAGGTGAAATCATAGGAATACCCTCATCTATTACGCCATGCCAGAACGGCCACCCAGATCACGTCGAACTCACTTGTGTATATGATGTGTTTCAGGCACTCTCGAAAGGTGGGGGCATTCTCATCCTTCCAGGATCTGCATATCTCTCGCCTTGCCAATATGATGACATAAAAAATATATTTGGATGCCATGTCATTAAGATGGTAATCTGTGACTAGCCCAAACAAGATCCCTAGTTGTCTACCTAATACATCAATCAAGAAATCTTGTATTTTGGACCAATAATTTTTTAGCATTGGGCATTCAACACACATATGGAGATCATCCGCATCTAGCAGTTTACATCTTGGGCAATAATGTTCTTGAGTCCTGATTTTAACTAATTTTTTGGTGATATATACACTCTATGCATTGTAAAGAGATGATTTCTTTTAAGTGGGGCTGGTCTGACTACTGCATTTAGCATAGTGAAGGAGTCCACCCATTGGTCATTCAGATTGTTGGGCCTTAATCCCCTAACATTGCCCCACAGTCTTTGGAGTTCAAGTTCTGTCACATCCTCCGCCTCAATAATGGCCCTGTACCAGAAGGATAGCTCTTTTTTCCACCCGCCCTTTCTGCTTACTAGATCAAACTTTGGATTGAATGTACTAGTATCCCACGTCATTGTTGCCCATCATCCTGACAGCTGGTAATACTTGAACCTAGTTAAAGTCCCGCCTGTCAGTCCAGATAGAGATTCCCAATCCAAAAGCAATGAATCTTTTTGCAGATCACGCCAGCTAATTTAAGAGGGCATGATAACTGATCATTAAGACAATCTGGCATCCCTGTAGAGTCCCATATCGGGGCCTGAGGCGAATAGTATGAAAATAGATAAAGGAACAAATTGTTCCCTGGATTTGGGCTATATCAGAGGGACTCAACATTAGAGGGTTTGAATTAAAAATAAAAGTGATTTTGAGTAGAATAATCATTTTAATTAGATTTACTCTTCCAAAGATGTTCAACTGAAGACCCGAACAACGTTGCAAAAGGCCACAGATGTCTTTATGTACTCTATTTAGGTTTATTTTTGATATATTTGAGATATTCTGAGCCAGATATATTCCAAGGTACCTCATACTCGACTTTACACCCTGGGCCGCCACCTCCTGGTTCCATTGCATGATCTCAGTTTTTTCCCTATTTATTTTGTAGCCGGCGATTTCCCCAAAGAGCTCCGCCTGATCAAATAACCTGGGGATGGCGACTTCTGAGTTCGAGGTAAACATTAAGAGATCATCTGCATACAGGGCAAATTTTAGTGCCAGCTCCGCGATATTGAAAGATTTAATTCGAGCGTCTGATCTTAGCTGACAGACAAGGGGTTCAATGTGCAGATTGAACGAGAGCGGAGAGAGGGGGCAGCCCTGCCTGGTTCCATGTGAAATACGAACCCAGTCTGTAATAAGTCCATTTATGCGAATTTTTGCCCTGGGCTGGAATAGAGTGATCTAACTGATGTTATAAAATTCTCCAGAATTCCAAACCTCGATAATGCCGACCACAGGTATACCCAGTTTACTTGATGAAAAGCCTTAGCGGCATCTATAGCTACGATGGTCAAGGGGAGCTTTTTATTAGTAACGAAATCTATGGCAGCAATAGCTTGGTACATTAGTTCATTCAGCAGTCTGTCCGGTATAAAGCCTCTCTGATCTTTATCAACTTTGGATTTAATAACTTTAGACAATCTCGTTGCTAAAACCCCTGCAAAGATCTTATAGTCGGTGTTTAACAATGAAATTGGCCTATAGGACTCAACAATTTGAGAGACCTTATTCGGTTTAAGGATCAGAGTGACGGTGGCTTCAGACCAGGTTTGTGGAATGGTCTCACCTGACATGTATCTTTTTGAACAAGGTCATAAGAATGGGTACAACTTTATCTGAGGCAATTTTATAGAGATGTACCAGGAGCCCGTCAGGGCCTGCAGCCTTCCCCTTTGCCATTTTCTTTATCTGATTATGGACTTCGCCATCTTTGATGCTTGAGCTCAGAAACTCTCTGTCTGCTTCTGTTAGCTGAGGTAGTTCCAGCTGATTTAGCCAATCTACTGCTCTTTGAGATGGAGAGTTATTCTCTTGTGTATAAAGATGTTGCATAAACAATTTAGCCTCCTCAGAGATCACAGCATTGCCACAAGAGATGGCCCCAGAACTACATACAATCAGACCCTGGATCTGGTTCCTGACCCTGTCAGACCTTGCCTTCCAGGCAAGAAATCAACCACATTTTTCCCCGTAGGAGAAATTTTGCAATTTACTTGCATCCCACCTAATATATATATATACATATATATATATATATATATATATATATATATAGATATATATATATATATATATATATATATATATATATATATATATATATATATATATATATATATATATATATATATATACATACATACATATATATATTTATATATATATATATATATATATATTATTTATTTTTTTGGGTACTTAGCTTTTCTAATCCTTCACTGCTTAAAAAAAAAAGAAAAAAAAAGGGGGGATGTGAGGGCTGGTGGAGGTAATGCACTATGGGGTACAATAGACCTAATATTGGTATAGTACACAACAGCAGTTAACACATTACGTTTACACACATTAAGCAACACAATTTAAGGAAGGGGAAATGAAAGAAGGAGTGAAGAAAATCGTTGTGCTAGTTTTGTTTTTTTCCTCTTTTAGCACATATAGTAGGTTGGGGGCTCAGTTATTATAAATTTCCCTATATTTGATTGACAAAAAGGCAGATCCCGGGTTGAAACCAAGGGCTCCCAACTGGCGATAAGATCGCCAAAGTTCACAAGAGGGGGTTCCTCATAGCAGGGGGAGGGTGGGTGCTGCAAAGGGAAAAAAATATTCCTCATGTAACCATGAAGGCTAAGGAAAATAAGGTGCAATTATCCAGTTTTGAGTTCTTTATAGGACTTCCCTACCCATGACAAGTACAATTAATAAAAATAAAAATAGTAAGCTGGAACGTCAATGGGTTAAGGGAAGATAGAAAGCTCTCCAGAGTCTGTGATTTTTTAAATAAACCAAAGGCTGATATCTGTCTCCTAAAAGAAACCCACCTAGAGCCACAAGAGTGCACAGTAGCATTTAGGAACCAAAGGTGGATCCAGGACCTCCTCTGCTCCGATCAGAGAGGAAATACTAGAGGAGTGGCAATAATAATCCGTGCAAATAGCAGGATCATGGTAGAGAAGTTTGAGACCGATTGTTCAGGTAGATGGATGACTGCATCCCTACTCGTGGATAGCTCACGGCTGGCATGTGCAGTCTATTACAGGCCCAATCTTGATTCCCCAGGGGCTCTGTTGAGCGTAAAAAACAGCCTCCTGGATTTGGAAATTCCTATTGTCTTGGGAGGAGATTTCAACCTGATCTTCGAGGCAACCTTGGATCGCACTTCTAGGGTCAGATTTACCCCTCCACGTAAGTAACAAATCGAGCTCAAAAACATCATGAGAGACTTTAATTTGTTGCATATCTGGAGGGTTAAAAATGGCAATAGAAGAGATTATTTCTTTTATAACCGTAGATATGGGCACCATTCGAGAATTTATTTTTTCCTCCTAGATCAAGCTTTACTGCCTGCTGTTGACACCATATCATATATTCCAGCTCTGTTGTCGGACCATTCTATGGTTGAATTAACAATCAAGCTTAAACAGGGAGATCAGCAAAGAAGATGGACTCTCGATAGATCAATACTTTTGAAAGAGGAGGTGAAAGCGGATCTAGAGACACAGGTGGCTGAGTACTTTAGGATAAATTGTGGTACCACATCTGATCAAATGGTATAGGAGGCATTTAAGGCCTGTATGAGAGGATTTCTAACTACTCTCATGATCAGGAGAAATAGATCCAGGAAAAAAGCGGAGGAAGACTCTCTCCTTAAAATAAAACAAAAGAACAGCAGCTACAGAGGGCCTCGTTAGATCAACAGATTAATTTATCTGTTATACGAAGTGAGTTAGATGCATTGTGGGCAGAGTATCAGGCCAACATGGATAAAATAATTAAAAACCTTGGCATCATCCTTGACTCCTTCTTCTCCATGACCCGCCAGATCAACGCCGTCGCCTCCACCAGCTTCAACTGCCTTTGCATCCTCCACAAGACTTTCAAGTGGATCCCCTCTGACTGCAGAAGGACAATCACCCACGCACTTGTCAACAGCAGACTGGAATACAGAAATGCTCTCTATGCCTGAATCAACAAAATGCTCCTGCGCAGACCAAAGACCATTCAGAATGCCCCTGCCAGACTCGTACTAGGGACTCCACGCCACAAACTCATGACACAACACCTACAAGACCTCCACTGGCTCCATGTCGAGAAGAGAGCCACCTTCAAACTCCTCACTCACACTTACAAATCCCTCAACAACATCATACCCAAATACCTCAAGGAAAGACTATCCTTTCATGTACCCAAGAGGAACCTGCGCTCCGCCGACCTCACCCTGGCAGAGGATCCCCGGATCCACAGGAACAGAACAGGTGGGAGAACCTTCTCCAACATCATAGCCAAGACCTGGAACAAGCTCCCTCTGAACATCAGACGTTCCCCAACTCTTTACGCATTCAGGAGTGACCTCAAGACCTGGCTCTTCGACTGATCCAGAGCTTTCACCCCCCCGAGACCTTTGCTGGTGAGTAGAGCAATTTACAAGCCCCCTGAATGATTGAATTGGCTGGCTATTAAATGCACAATAGCTACCACATTACATTGGAATAGTCAAAACAATCCCGTAAGTATAAGAGTCAGACTACAGCATAATACATTGATCACAGACACTTCACTGACGCCTTAATCAATAGAATAAAACAGTGAAATAAAGGCCCATCATCCCTAGGTGGAACTTAACTTGTCCACAGTGCTGGGAAGATCTCTCTCTTCTCTCGAGTCCCTCCCTCTCTCTCTCGAGTGTCACAGCCAAGGAACAGCATGGACAGGGAGGCAGCTGCGTGGGCGACAGCACTTTTCACAGCCCAATCTGCGAGCTTCCATTCCCCCACATGCGGCTCTGTCTTTAAATATCCTGAAGCTTGGCTTCTTTCATATTCTGTCTGTTTCTAGCAATTTCTAGTTCTTTTTTATCAGAATGTATCCTTTGGCTGCCCTGACGTGTTTGGCTTTTTCCTGAACTCTTTCTTAGGGTCATCATAACCTTCGGCTGCCTCTCTCTCGCACTTCCTGCTTCCCGTACCTTCTTAGTGTACTCTAAATAGTATATCAGCTACAGATAGTCACGTCTGCGGAATGCTAAAAAAACAGGCTTAGATGAGACAGCACTGTACTGTTCGGGTTTTCTGCATGTATTAGCGCTCATCTCCACTGTTCAAACTGATTAACCCTTCGCGTCACAATGTCTTCCGCAACATTATCCCTATACTATCCTACACATATGGCAATCGCTTGCTACCTCAATTACTACAGTAGCTCATGCTGTATGGGGAACAAGGAACAATGAAAAAGATGCAGGTAGAGCAGGAGTACCACTATTTCTGGCCACTGACCAGGTTATTGACAACCATTAGTTAACGCTGCTGAGGAGATATGCCAATAGCTGTGTCTCGTGAGTCATTTACGTAACACTTGAGAGGTATAATTGAGACTTTAGCAGCTATACTTGTCACCCTGGTCTGTCCGCCAAAATGTTTAAGCTCATCTAGCTGTAGCCCCAACAAATGACTGGGATCTGGAACATACACCAATAGATCAGTTGCGTTTAGTGACACCACATGTGTCTGTGTCCAGGCTGTGATGGTCCAGTTGTCCATTTTGTGTCACAACCTACACACCAGTGGCTACAGTGCCAATGAAAATAGGTATTGCATGTGTATTTGTAAGCAGGCATATCACTCAGGAACATATCTTAAGTTTAAAACAGAACGGTAGCCTAAGAAGTATAGTGGAACAATGACTAAAGCATATTGCAAGAGCCAAGTTTTCAGTTTCTTGCAAAAATTAGAGGATCAACCTGGTGGTTTTGATGTAGAAAGGCAGGTCCTTCTAGGCTTTGGAGACCAGGTAGGAAAGATTGGGGCTCCCTACTTTGTCACCACGGATGCAGAGGAGGTGGGCGAGGAGGAGGCTGGTTTGTGGAACTCGATGACGCGGTGAGTCATGCTGGGCTTTTGTTGGGAGGTGCTTTGTAGGTGTGAGTGAGGAACTTGAAGAGGGTGAGTTTGTGGATAGGAAAGGAGGACGCATATGTGCTGACTTGTTTGGACAGCAAGATTTAATTTTTGATCAAGATCCCTCAGTTCATGGCCAAGATGAACTGGTTATGTGTTGGCCCTAGGTCACAAGGTCACCTGGCGGAGGACCAGAGAGAAGAGTTTTTTTCCAAGTAGGAGCATTTGCATTTTGTCTAAGTTGAGTTTTAAGCATTTAGTTTGCATCCATTTTGTGACATTGGACATACAGCTGGTAACATTTGCTTTGGTGTTTGAGGTGTATTATGCTGTGTGGTGCTGGCATATGAGACAATTTTGAAGGCATTGACTCGACTGACACCTTCTGTGTTTTAGGTCTTGGTATCACACAAAGCAGGCTATGCTCTGATCTCTGGAGACTGTTCTGCCCACAAGGTGTAGTTTTATAATGATATTCTGCAAATATCTTTGTATGGAAGGGCATTACCAGAACATGCTCATTAAAGTGGCCTCTGTGGCATGCGATCCCAGACATAGATACTACATGTTAAGATGGCATGAAGGTTCTAAATGGATGCATGCTTTTAAAAGATACAAACATGCACTTGAGGTTTCTTTAGTGATTTATAAATATCAGTCAAGAAACTTGGTTGAGGTTAACAAAATTCAAATTGTTCACTTACAGAACAAACAAGAGGAATGGATATAGGTCAAGTGTATATTCACAAGTACAACAACACAAGACTGTTGAAGGCAGAACAATAATTCCCCTAAAAAATTGAGCGCCATCAATGGAGAAATATCTGAGGCAGTAGAATAATGTGTAGAGTAAAGAGTTAGGACAACGAAGGTTGGTAGAAGAAAATAAGAATAGTGTCAAATAAAGGGGTAAGAGTACAAAGAAAAGAATTGGATAACAAAGACAAGAGAATACTAAATAATGGATGCATCCGAAGGGGAAACAACCTTTACCAAGTAGTCATTACAACATGTTATATTTATATTCATCTGTATATTTATATTTATTAGGTGCACAAATCATCTGTGAGGGGATCTGTCAGTGCCGAAGCCGTAAGATACAGGTCACAATTGCGTAAGATGATTAAAGATCAAAAACCATGTTTTCATGCGTTTCTTAAGTTAAGTCTTAGAAAAAAGGAAGAGGCAAGGGTAGCTCATTTCATTCTTTAGGTGCTAAAAAGGAAAAGGAGCAGCCACAATATCTGGCTGTATAATACCTTTGGGGTGTAGCAATAGTAGCTCACTGGACCAGAGCCTGCGTACCAGGATATGTAAAAAGCTAGAGCACTGCTGGAGACAGGCATACTGTCCTCAAGCCAAAATAGCTCTCAGGAAGGCTCAGAATAGCTATTACTCCATGGTGAAGTTGGCCAATGGCCACTTTTTCAAAGAGCGCATTGCCCAATCGAAAAATAATTCCCAAGAAATATTTGCAATCGTTCAAAGCTTCCTGAATCCTTGTGCTGAACAGATGGCTTCACCTTTCTCTAATGATTGGTGTGAGCAGCTTTCGGGTTTTTTTATTGATAAAATTCAAGCCATACAGGACAGGTTCGGGACTGACAATCAACTGCAGGGGTGCCTGTCTTATCAGAAAGCTGCAGTCTCTGTTCCAGTTCACCCTTCCTTAACTTCATTTACTCCCATCCCGCTGTCAGATACCTTGGCAATACTTCAATCACTCAAATCAGGCTCTCCTAATGACCCCTGCCGAGCAAGAAATATTGGCAGCAGTAGCGCATGTAGTTAACCCAGAAGTCAATAAAATTGTCAACCTGTACCTCCTGACCGCCACGGTTCCACCGGAGTGGGAACAGGCAAAACTCCTCCCCTTGCTGAAAAAACCTTCATTGAATCTCACTACACCGGCTAGTTACCGCCCAATTTCACTCCTCCCGGCTCTGGCGAAGATGTGTGAGAAGGCCGCTCACATGCAGCTCTCTGAGTTTGTTGAGACTTCTGGCACCCTCCACCCCGTCGGGTTTCAGGGCCTCTCATAGCACCGAGACGGCCCTGGTTGAGGTGGCGGAGGCTAATAGAGAGTGCATTGATGCCAGAGGCAGAGCAGCTTTGGTGCTTTTAGACCTCTCTGTCGCGTTTGACACAGTGCCACACCGCCAACATTTGGTCTCAAATCGTCATCTCGGGTATGGTGTGGGAGTGGGTAGAATCCTTTCTTGCCAACAGATCACAGCAAGTATGGCTACCCCCCCTTCTCCTCTACTCCAAGAAGTCTGACTACGGGGGTTCCACAGGGCTCTACATTGAGCCCACTTCTGTTTAAAGTCTATATTACACCCCTTATTTACTTGGCGGTGGAGCTGGGTGCTAAGATCATAGCCTATGCTGATGATACCTATCTCCACGTGGAAAACAACTGATTTCTCTCTGACCACTGCCAAAAACTGTCTCGCTGAGGTTTTTAAATGGCTAGCAAAGGCCTAACTGAAATGCAACGAGGAGAAATCTGAGGTGTTCCTTTATGGATCCTTTCCCTCGCATTTCAGAGAGGATATTTGGCCAGTGGGCTACCCCCTGCCTAGAACTATGAGGAGCCCGATGAAAAATCGGGGAGTCTGGTTCGGTTAGGATTTAGGATTTCTGTCTCAGATAAATAAGTTGGCTGGTGTGTGCTTTGGAAGAAGTTCCTGCCCATCTTGCCCAAAGTGGCTAAAGAAATGGTGATCCGTGCTCTCATCCTGTCATGTCTGGACTCTGCCAACGCCTTGTACATTGGTCTCCCGGCATATCGACTAAAAAAGCTGCAGATTGTCCAGAACGCAACAGTGAGAGCTCTATTGGGTAATCCTGGCAGATCTAGAGTAAGGCAGACCTTACGGAATCTGCATTGGCTCCCGGTGGAGCAACGGATACTGTTTAAGGCTCTTTCACTGCCTCATGGTGCCTACTATAAGGCTGGGCCGCAGGACCTTAAGAGACGCTTTACGTTCTATGTGCCACCCGACATCTTCGCTCTACAGGCCAATGCCTCAATGTCGTACGTATGTACCGCCTGACCAGATTGGGCGGCTGCTCCCTTTCAGTTAGAGTGGCCTTGACTTGGAATGCTTTGCCCTTTGAAGTAGGACATATTGATGACCTTAGGCTGCTTAAAAACAGTTAAAAACCTTGTTATTTAGGTAATCTTTCAGTTGGGTTTGCTTCCTTCCGTTTCCACCATTTGGCTTCCTTGCCGGGACACTTCCAAGTAGCCGTGCGCGTTATAAATGGAGGTTAACATAACATATAGCTAAACAAATGGAGGAGTACCCCCTGTAGGCAGATCAGAGAAAGTCTCTGTGCCAAAAGCTTAAGGCTTAATCAAGCAATTGTGCCCAACCTTTATGTAGGACATAGCATGTCCTTATTGAAGACCCCTCACTCACCAACCTAGTTGGTGACATGCTTCATCATTGGGGACCCACCCGGAGCCTGAGTGCCAACAGGGTGTGCTACGACACCTGACTACAGTGGAGCGGGTATTTTTTCTTTTATATGTGCAGTGATAAAAAAAGGGGTGAAAGTGATTTAAAAAGGGGCCAGATCTACTCACTTCAAGATTTTGTTCCTGAGCGACTGGGCACCCTAATAAAAGAACTGTGACACCTATGTCTAATTATGTAGACTTTGGTGTACAAGACGTGTAGTGTTATTAAAATAGCGACGTGTGCTATGTGATTTAAAATTAAGGTCAAAGGTCTACATGTTTCAACCTCTTGCGATTGTGGGTTTTCGTCAGGACCAAATAGAGAAAAAGACCTGGGTGGTACGCACACGCTAAGGCGCGTCCTGCCCTCGATCGGTGTTAATTAGGAAACACAAACTTGTGTCCTTTTTCAAAATGTAGTCTTCTCCCCACTCCGGAAGAAAAACCTGTGAAGAAAAATATCGGGTAAAGGGGGTTGGGATCACAATAACATAACATAACATATTTGGCTGAGGGTTTTTTTAACATAACATGGTCCCTTCCCATGCATGACTTAAAGACCAAAAACTTAACTTTAAAGAGCCCAAGATGTTTTATGGGAAGCCAATGACAGGAGTGTAATAAATGTTCAGGTAGAGAGGAGAACAGCCATTACAACACGTTTTTTACCACGCGTTGCTATTACTTTGTATGCATTACATTGTATGCAATGTTACATTACGTGGTAAAAAACACGCCTACCATTACATCGCATGCGCTTTTACAAAGCATGCAATGTAATGGCTATCCACGTAGTTGTGAGGAAACGGAGTCTGTTTCCTTACAATGACGTGGAACTCTGACAACGCAGGAAGCAGGAACCGGGATCAGAGATGGCAACGCTGGAACCACGGGGAAAGAGGTAAGGCTGATTGTTCTTGAAGTGGGGGTAGTAATTTAGGATAGTGTAGTAGTGTTTTAGGGTTAGGGGTAGTGTAGGGGTCGGAGTAGTGTGGGTAGTGTTGTAGTGTAGTAGTAGATTAGTGTTTAGGGTAGTGTAGGGGTGGGGTGGGAGTAGTGTTGGGAGTTTTGTAGTGTAGTAGTGTTTTAGGGTTAGGGGTAGTGTAGGGGTGGGAGTAGCGTGGGTAGTGTTGTAGTGTTTTAGGGTTTAGGGTAGTGTATGGGTGGGAGTAGTGTTGTGGTATTTTAGGGTAAGCGGTAGTGCAGGGGTGGGAGTAGTGTGGGTAGTGTTGTAGTGTAGTAGTGTTTTAGGGTTTGGGGTTGTGTAGGGTTGGGCATAGTGTGGGTAGTGTTGTTGTGTAGTAGTGTTTTAGGGTTAGGGATAGTGTAGGAGTGGGATAGTGTTGTAGTGTTGTAGTGTAGTAGTGTTTTAGGGTTTAAACTTTAGGGTAGTGTAGGGGTGGGTGCAGTGTGGGTAGTGTTGTAGTGTTGTAGTGTTTTAGGGTTAGGGGTAGTGTAGGGATGGGAGTAGTGTGTTGTTTAGGTGTAAGGGTAGGGGTAGGTGTTGCCATTACCTTGCAAACTTTCACCAAGGGTATAGCTTTACCATGCATGCCTTTGCGTTGTAATGGCATGCGTGGAAAAGGCATGCTCATGGTAAAAGTATGCGATAAAATGGCATGTTGTTGTCATTGACATCACATAGTAATACCCGCTTTGTAATGGCACGCGTGTTATTATTATGTGATGTAATGACATACTGTCATGCCTGCCAGTTCTCCGTGCAGATCGCGCTGCATTCAAGCACGCATGCGCGAGGGAACGAGTTGGAAATAAAGGCCTGACCTCCCTGCACTACGTGGCTTCGCGTTCTAGTTTTTGTTGTTCCTAGCGAGCACGTCACTTCCGTCCGAGCCGCATCCGTTGTTTGCTTCCTTTCCGCAAGTGGATGCCACTCTCTCTGCTCTCCGTTCCTGAATCTGTTCAGCCGGCCACCGTTTTCTCGGTCCCCGGCTTTCTACCAGTTCCCTGTTTTGCTCCCTGATTGCACCGTCCAGTGTTTACTTTGAGTCCGAGGCAGCCCCCTTGTTCCTTTACCTTTATTGCGAAGCTGTCCCTCAGTGGGGAGCTGTCAAGCTCCTGTGTTGGAGAGCATTCTTCCCGACCTTCGTGGGACTCTCGGCGGGGGTATTCCTCCGTCGGCCGGCACTTAGTAGTTCCGCCGGCCGGCCGGACTTGTGGAGCGCCTGCCTGGATGCCCTAGAGGGATTGTGGGAGATGTAGTCCACCAGGTTCTTTTCTTTTGTTGATTTCTTTTCTTTTCTTTTGGACTCCCTGGTATTATCGGAGAAGACTGGCAAACATACAGTACTTGGGCAAGAAGACCGGGTTAGGCGCTATTCAGTGCCACATTTAATCTTCCAACACTATAACAGTGTAGTATGTTTTGACTTTGAACATGTTGCCTTTTGCAGATGAGATTTAAGTCATTCAAATTGCCTCTCGTCTGAACAGTCAGAGTTCTTACTATTGGTAAGAGAAACTTACATTACAATTCTTGAGTGCTATCTACGTCCCTAGTAGCTAATGTCTCAAACTTGTTATAGAAAGATACACTTCTTGTATCCTGTTGCTGGAATAGAAGAGCCACGCTCATCACGTTCGCTAAGTACATATTAGCTATCACTGACAAATAGGTAAGAATCTGTGGACTGCTTAATAATTGTTTTGTATGAAAGTGGTTACTGTGCATATAACATACCTATTCCCTTGTAGAGCCTGTCTTCACCTTGAGGGATACCAGCCGGAGGAGTCCTGTGTTTACCCTTCCTTACCTTGTTTTGTTCCCTCCTTTCGTTCCATACCACCATTGCGTTCTAGTGCTTGATAGATGCAATAGGTGTAGGGGGGAAGGGCTGGGCTTGTCGACGCTTCCTGGCACTCCTCTGGAGTAGACGCTTGGACCCTTACAGAACGTGAAGCCCATAGTTGTTATTCCCACCCGAGTGCCATGAACCCAGTGACAATGAAAGACTTGGCCAACATGTTGGAGAGTCTCCAATTAGAGACTCAAACACTGTCCTCAATAGTGGATGCTCCACAAAGGGAGATACAGAGAGATATTACAGGGGGAGGAGCTGGTTCTAGCGCTCCTGTTCCGACAATACATATTTCCTCTCCCCAGTCTGTCCCTTTAGCTCCGCCAGAGCGTTTTTTTGGGTGACACTTCCAAATTTGCGGCTTTTATCAGCCAATGTCAGTTGCACTTTATGTGTAAAGCTAGCTGTTTCCCTACCGATCAGTCCAAAGCGGCATTTGTTATTTCCTACCTAGATGGGTCAGCCGCGAATTGGGCTATACCCTTAATAGAGAGGAACGATCCTCTGTTACAAGACAATGCCACATTTAGGGGTGAATTAAAGAAATTGTTTGACAGACGTATGTTTACGCATTCTGCAGATTCAGAACTACTGTCATTAAAACAAGGAAACAAAGATCTTTCAGTTTATATCACCTCCTTCCAGAGATTATTAGCAGAAGCAGGGTGGCCAGATGAGAAACGCAGTGCCCTGTTCTATCGGGGGGTTGCGTGATGAACTCAAAGACGCTTTATCCCAGGTGGTAGACCCTCCTGACAGCTGCCCGGAACTCATTGACCTAGTGGTGAAGCTGGATCACCGTATGCACAAAAGAAAAAGAGAAAAGGGACACCCAGAGAACAGACCGACTTTTACATCTAAGAGGACAGAGGGTGACAAGGCTGTAGATGAGGTAGAACCGATGTAACTAGGATCCATAAAGGGTCCGTTAACTGCAGAGAAAAGACAGAGACGAAGAGACTACAGACTCTGCCTCTATTGTGGTAAGAGCGGTCACTTTCTGAGGACGTGTCCCACCAAACCCTCTTCATCAAAGAAGGAGGGAAACTAGAGAGCCTGTCACCTTGTGAGGCTTGGGCTTCAGGTAGTTCTGGTATAATAGTCTCTTCTGTTGAATATAAGTTTGATCAGCCAAGTCATTTTTTTATACCTGCTCGTTTAACCTATGAAGCTCGGGTTACGGAGGTTCCCATTATGTTGGATTCTGGTGCGACAGAACTTTATGGATAGGGCTTGGGCTGTTCACCATTGCATTGAACAAAGACCTAAGGAGGTTCGAGAAAGGGTCACTACCATAGATGGCAGCCTGTTAAAATCAGGACCCATCACCCATGAGGACCCATCCCCCATGAGACTGTCACACTACACTTGGGTCTATTGCAAGGACATTATGAAAACATAACGTTTGATCTCATCCAATCCCCTCAGATTCCTGTTTTACTCGGTCTGCCTTGGCTCCAGGCACATAACCCTCGGGTGGATTGGATTCAGAACACCATAGAGTTCCCTTCTAAGGGTTTTAAAGAACACAGGGTAGGAGCCTTGGGAGGAAGACAACCTGATAAACAGCCAATCCCTTTGGAGAAGTCTACATTGCCTTCAGAGTATTCGGACTACCAGACTATCTTTGACGAAATGGAAGCCTTGAATCTTCCCCCTCATCGGCCATATGATTGCCGCATAGACCTCCAAGTGGGGGCTAAAATACCATGTAGCCGAGTATACTCTTTAACGGAGAAGGAGAATCTGTACTTACGCGAGTATTTTGATCACATGCTTACATTAGGGTTCATCCGTCCCTCTCGTTCTCCAGCCTCTTCTTCGCTCTTCTTTATACCAAAGAGGGAGGGAGGCTTACGGTGCTGCATCGATTAAAGGGCCTTGAATGGCGTCACCATAAAGAATAGATACCCTCTTCCATTGATTTCCTCCCTCCTTGACCAGGTGAAGAATGCCACGGTTTTCACCAAATTAGATCTCAGAGGAGCCTATCACCTGGTAAGAGTCAGGGAGGGAGATGAATGGAAGACGGCCTTCTGTACAAAATTTATCCTTTATGAGTATCTTGTGATGCCATTCGGGCTCTGTAACGCGCCTGCAGCATTTCAATACCTTTTAAACGAGGCGTTATGAGAGGTTTTGGATGATTTTGTCATTGCGTACATTGATGACTTGCTCATATACTCTTCCTCAGTCGAAGAGCATAAGGAACATGTAAGAAAAGTGCTACAGAAACTGAAGGACCATAGCCTCTATTGCAAATTAGAGAAGTGTGTATTTTATGTACCTGAAGTAGCATTTCTTGGGTTCATAGTCTCTTCTACTGGGTTACGGATGGATCCTCAAAAGGTAAATGCGGTCCATAGTTGGCCTACCCCAAGGATCGTAAAGGAGGTACAGAGCTTTCTGGGGTTTGCTATCTTTTATTGCCGATTCATCAACAGTTTCTCAAGATGGCGGTTCCTATCACAGCCTTGTTAAAGAAGGGAGCCCCTTTCCATTGGGCCCCAGCTGCTGATAAGGCTTTCATAGCCCTGAAAGAGGCATTTACTCAAGCCTATCCTGCGTCATCCGAATCCTCAGCATCCCTATCTAGTGGAAGCCGATGCTTCTGATCTGGCAGTAGGGGGGGTTCTCTACCATCCTGTACCTTTCTTCTCATATAAACTCAACCCTGCAGAAAGAAACTATTGTATTAGCAATAAGGAATTACTGGCTATTAAGAAAACCTTTGAAGAGTGGCGTCAGTATCTGTTGGCGGCTGTTCATAAGGTGACAGTATTGACAGATCATCGCAACCTGTAATTCCTGAAATCAGCCAGAGCTTTGTCTATGAGACAACTAAGGTGGACCCAGTTCTTCAGTGATTATGAATTTGTCATCATGTATAGGGCAGGGCGCAAGAATGGAAAGGCCGATGCTTCATCTAGACTGGGGTATGAATCAGAGGTAGAGAATAAGGAACCTCCTCCCATCATTCCTATACACCAGATCATAGGTACAATAAGGTCGGAAGAGGAATTCCTAGACAGAGTAAGGAGAGAACAGGGGTGTGAACAGATGAAGGACATCCCACAAACACATGAGGCTATAAGGGTGGGGGAGCTTTACTATGTTAATTGTGGATTAGTTCTTCCCTCTGTGAAATTGCAAGGCATAGCACTCGAATGGTGTCATTCACACCAACTAGCTGGACATCCAGGATCTAAAAAGACCATAGAAACATTGAAGAGATTGTTTTGGTGGCCCGGAATGGGAAGAGACACTAAGAAATACATACAGACGTGTTACGTCTGTGCCCAAAGCAAGGCCTCGCACCAAAACCCAGTGGGTCTGCGTCATCCCTTACCTACCCCTCCGAGACCTTGGCACACAGTGTCCATGGACTTCATAGTGGTATTGCCTCTCACGAACAAGGGACACAACACTTTGCTGGTGGTGGTAGACACTTTCACAAAGTTGGCACATTTCATACCCTTGACTGGCCTTCCCACCGCAAAGACTTTAGCCGCAGTGTTCCTACAGCAAGTGGTCAGGCTACATGGACTACCCTCTGTTTTAATCACGGCCGGAGGCTCCCAATTCCTTTCCCAATTCTGGCGAGGATTATGTACTCTCTTATCCATTGATGTTAGGCTTTCATCAAGCCATCACCCCCAGATGGATGGACAGACAGTACATCAGGATTCAAACCATACAAACAGTGACGGAGTGGGATGAGTTGGTATGGGTGGCAGAAATGGCGTATAACAACAGTCATCACGCTTCCACAGATTTCACTCCTTTCTTTTGTACATATGGTTATCATCCCAGACTCATGCCTACCACATCGCAGTCCACATCCTCTTGCACCACCCCAGCAGCTAAAGAGATCATACAAGAGATACAACATACCCATGTGTTCAAGTGACACAAGCTGGAACAGGCTAAGGAAAGATACCAGAAAGGGGCTGATCTCCATAGACGTACTGAAACACAGTATGTGCAGGGAGACACAGTATGGATATCTTCCAAACACATCAACATGAAGGGAACCTGTAAATTTAAACCAAGATTTATAGGTCCATATAAGATATCAAGAGTCTTAAACCCTGTTGTAATGCAACTAGACCTTCCTGCATCTATGAAAATCCATCCTGTATTCCACGTGTTGTTATTGAAGCCTGTAGAACCCGGTACTAGATTACCTGTCTCACCTCCTCCTATAGATGTGGAAGATGGTCCAGAATATGAAGTAGAGGACATCATAGATTCCAGGAGAGTCCGGAGAAGACTACAGTATCTCATACATTGGAAGGGGTATGGGGTAGAGGAACGCACCTGGGAACCTGCTAGTCAGGTGCATGTGCCTAGGTTAGTGACACTGTTCCATAGAAGACACCCTAACAAGCCCAAACCAGTGGGAGGATCTGTAGGGGGGGTGTACTGTCACACCTGCCAGTCCTCTGTGGAGATCGTGCTGCATTCAAGCACGCATGCGCGAGGGAACGAGTCAGAAATAAAGGACTGAACTCCCCGCACTACGTGGCTTCGCGTTCTAGTGTTTGTTGTTCCTAGCGAGCACGTCACTTCCGTCCGAGCAGCATCTGTTGTTTGCTTCCTTTCCGCAAGTGGGTTCCACTCTCTCTGCTCTCCTTTCCTGATTCTGTTCAGCCGGCCACCGTTTCCTCGGTCTACCAGTTCCCTGTTTTGCTCCCTGATTGCACTGCCCAGTGTTTACTTTGAGTCTGAGGCGGCCCCCATGTTCCTTTACCTTTATTGCGAAGCTGTCCTTCAATGGAGAGCTGTCAAGCTCCTGTGTTGGAGAGCCATCTTCCCGACCTTCGTGGGACTCTCGGCGGGGGTATTCACGGTTCCGCCCGTCGGTCGGACACTTAGTAGTTCCGCCGGCCGGCCGGACTTGTGGAGCGCCTGCCTGGATGCCCTAGAGGGATTGTGGGAGATGTAGTCCACCAGCTTCTTTTCTTTTGTTGTTTTCTTTTCTTTTCTTTTGGACTCCCTGGTATTATCGGTGAAGACTGGCAAACATTACAGTACTTGGTCAAGAAGACCGGGTAAGGCGCTATTCAGTGCCACATTTAATCTTCCAACACTATAACAGTGTAGTATGTTTTGACTTTGAACATGTTGTCTTTTGCAGATGAGATTTAAATCATTCAAATTGCCTCTTGTATGAACAGTCAGAGCTCTTACTATTGGTAAGAGAAACTTACATTACAATTTTTGAGTACTATTTACGTCCCTAGTAGCTAATGTCTCATACTTGTTATAGAAAGATACACTTCTTGTAACCTGTTGCTGGAATAGAAGAGCCACGCTCATCACGTTCGCTAAGTACATATTAGCTATCACTGACACGTAGGTAAGAATCTGTGCACTGCTTAATAATTGTTTTGTCTGAAGGTGGTTACTGTGCATATAACATACCCATTCCCTTGTAGAGCCTGTCTTCACCTTGAGGGATACCAGCCAGAGGAGTCCTGTGTTTACCCTTCCTTACATTGTTTTGTTCCCTCCTTTCCCTCCATACCACCATTGCGTTCTAGTGCTTGATAGATGCAATAGGTTTAGGGGGGAAGGGCTGGGCTTGTCGACGCTTCCTGGCACTCCTGTGGAGAAGACGCTTGGATCCTTACAGATACATCCGGTAGAGATTGCAGAGGAAGATTACAAACGAGGTGCGCTGCTTAGTTCTGTACCACATGCAGGCCGGAAAAGAGGCCTTCATTCTTTGTGACCATAGGAAATTCTCTTAGTCGAGGTGGCTCACTCTCAATGCCTAGACTAGGTTTTTCCTGGCATGCACAGGTGCCCAGTGAAAAGCTTTCCTAATCATGCGCATTAGGCCCAGTTTTTAGAGATACTTTTAACATTCTTGCGCATACAGAGATTATTGTCTAGAAAGACACCCACATTGTTTACCAGTTTTTTAGGCACCTGGGACAATCCAGGTTTGGATAGCCCCCAGTCAGTAGACCGAACTGAGTGAGCCTACTCAAAAAGTAAGACTTCTTTCTTACTAGAGTTGAGCTGAAGGAAATTAGCTTTCATCTATGATGCAATTTTTAGCATACCAGATTAGAATCCATGGTGATGACAAATTGTATGTCATCAGTGATTGAAATTGTATCAAACCACATGACCTGATAAGCATGGCCAGGGGAGCCACATATTTCTTAAAAATAGCAGGGCTCAAAATTAATCCCAGTGGCACTCTTTTATCTAAGACCATGGTTTTCTAATAGTAGGGATCCATTTGTACTGTGTGAGTTCGCTGCGATAAATCTTTTTTCTGCCCCTTTCAGAGCTTTACCACTGACACCAATCTCCTCCAATATCTGGATTAGAATTAGATGGGAAATGGTATCAAATGCCGCTTGCCGAATTCCCCTGATTTAATGCACGTCTTTTTGTGTCAGTAGCCTCCATTAACTCTGACTCCATGCCACAAGCCTGACTATTAGGAATCTCATAAGGAGGAAAATAAATGATGGTTTACCAAGGACTCTGTAACTTTGGCAATGAAAGGGAGCAGTGATTTCGGCCTATAATTTTGCATTTCTGTAGGATCAGCCAGAGGTTTTTTAAGAATGGATCTGGTGCAAACAGTTTTCCATTTTGATGCAAGAGTTGCCAGCTTAAACAAAATATTGCATAGGTCTGTAATGGGGGCAAGAAGTACTGGAGACAGAGTGGCAATAATTTAAGCGGCGTGGGATACAATGTAGATCCAGATTTTATCCTATTTAGCCGATCCAATACTTGATCAGGGGTATTTTTTATTTTACAGGGTTTTATATAGCGCAAACTTGACCTGAATAAGGTTTTAGAGCGTTTTACATAGCACCAGTCGCATTACACAAGGACACATTCATTTTTGCGAGCCACGGGGAGAATAAGTGATTTGCCCAGAATCACAGGATGTTCAGCGTCATTGCCAAGACTCAAACCCAGTTCCCTAGATTCGAGGTCGACCGCCCTAGCGAAGTTAAAATAAACTCCAAGGTGGTGGACTATGCGTTAGCTCGGTAAGATTGGTAAATATTATTGATATTTAGTTGAAAATGGAATGCAAGATCATCACATACCAACTGAGATTGTATAACTACAGATAGTCAGATTAGTGAATTCATTAAAAATGTTGTAAAGCTCATTTGAAGAGTTCTTTGAAGAGTTTATTAACCCTGGGCGAAATACTATGCTATGCTCGCGTAGTTTGCGAAGTTTCCGCTACTTCACACTACGCTACTTGCACATAGTACAGTGCAAACACGGGTAGCGTAGCATAGCATAGTGCACTGGTCATTTTTTTGTTTGCTCGTGGTCCTCCCAGTGAGATTCCCAACGCGGGGAGGTCAGGTTTCTCATTACGAGTGGTCGCGTACGCTCGCGACCGCTCGCGATGAGAAACTACCAGTCCTAGTTGAGAAAGTTGCTGCTCGAGTAAAAATCTACTTCAGAGGCAGAAAAAAATCACTTGCATTGTGCAAGATGCAGTTTGCACTGATTGCACAGTACGGACAAGCATCCGACACTGTGCAATCAGTGCAAACAGGATTTTTGCACAGTGCACTACGCAGTTCGCGTATCTATGCGTAGCTCGCGTAGTACGAAGTGCACATCACGCAGCGCTACTAGGCAAACTACGCCCAGGGTTAAAATGTATTCTGTCAACAATATGGGTTCTTCTTGTATTTATAAATGAGCTTCTCCTCAACTGATTAAGACTTTCTCCATTTGCGCTCATGTTTTCTACATATGGATTCTTACTTCTTTAGGGATACAGTGTACCAAGGAGCGAGAAAAATTGCTATTTTCATTTTACTGAGTTTCAGGGGGCAATAGTATCTATGGCCTGCATAAATGAGTCCTCAAAAACCTTTAAACCGAGATCCATATCTTCATATTCCCTCAAAGGAGGGGGGTGAAAACAGGGCAGACAGCAGAAGGAACAACATACCTCCAAGGTCTGGTAGATTATAAAACATTGGAATAGACAGCACAAGGTTTCTGAAGTGCCAAATGAAGAATTGGAGAGAAGTTGTCAGTCCACAACTCAACAAGTGTGGGATCAACCACTGTGTCAGGGGCATTGGTTAATACTATATCCAGAGTTTGTCCGGTTATACGGGTGGGACCTACAACCTTTTGATGGAGACCACAGGATTCCAAACCTGCAAGAAGACAAATAGAATGGATCAGACCGATTGTCCACATGATAATTAAAATTTCCTAAGAGGAGATCATTATATTCTGCTAGGATATGCAAGGCTATCCATTCCATGAGCTTGGAGCTAAAATCGTTCTT
The DNA here is from genome assembly GCF_964263255.1 of Lissotriton vulgaris. Taxonomy (NCBI): domain Eukaryota; kingdom Metazoa; phylum Chordata; class Amphibia; order Caudata; family Salamandridae; genus Lissotriton; species Lissotriton vulgaris. The sequence goes on from NC_141691.1 coordinate 2,029,847,454, forward strand.
TTTCGCCAGGAAGGCGAGGGACCAAAGCCCCCTTCCAGGTTACATTTGAGGTAGTTTCTAGCTGGAAGACAATCATCTCCAACCAAGTAGTGGAACATGAGTGTAAAAATGTAATCTTTATTGTGCTCTGTGCAGCAATAGCCACCCCAACCTTAATTCTAAACTGCCTTGCAAGTCTAGTTAAATCATAATCATCAGGGAATGCTACTGCAATAGATAGAAAAGCTGTAGAGTCAAGGGATATTTCAGTAATAACACATAGGTCTGGTTTGGTGGTGCCTAAAAGCTCACAGAGCTCTGAAGCATGCTTCGGAAAGGAACTTGCATTGAGATACAAGCTCTGTAACTGAGAGGAGGTACACCTAGGGATATCAAGAGAGATATTTTATTACCCATTGAAGGGCTATACCCTATTGTGTATACAAATTCAAACTTGGTCTTGGCAAGGGGAGGGAGCAAAGGGAAAATTGCAAATACTGCAGTAAGAAGGACCTTCCTGATCCAATGGTGGTAAGGCCTCTATACAGAAGATTCTAGAATTTAGATTCCTTATCTTTATAATATCAGTTATGTGGGACGTAGTCTTAGCCAGTAAAAAAACAGCATTTCTGGCAGTGTCCAGGCACGGACGGGCTCAGATAGGCTTGCACTTTGGCATGCCAGCGGCACAACTGTTGCATGCATCTGCTCTGCATCTGTGTGAGGGCTCCAATTATATAACTAATGGAAGTCAGAGAAGGAAACATATGTAAGAACGCTAGACCGTAAACTGACCAAGATGGTGGCAGGCCACGACCTAATGATTAGGCTGCCTGGTAAATACTTCCTCCACCCAAATGGCACAGGCTGCAGCGGTACATAGAGTAGCATTGTAAAGGTATACCTCATAGGTATTCTTAATAAAAAAGATTTTAAAAAACCACTGGCATCATCAGTGCCGAATAGGGTTAAATATTAAAATATAACGTCCCTCCTTTAATGCGGTCCTTAAACGGCACTATAGTGAGAGTGCTATCTTTACAATGAACAGTGTAAAACCATAAGCTGCATCTGCTGCACTTACCATTACCATGCAGTCATTGTCCTACAGAAAAAAAGCATTGCCTTTAAAGTAGTTGGTGTAGAGCAGGATAACAGAAGTGAAAACAATTTCATACAAGACTTTAGGAGTAACCACTGCGTAAGGAAGTCAGGGACTGGGGTAAGATGAGTTCCAATAAGTGGAGAGCACACCAAGTAAAAGAGAAGTTCAAAAGCAACACATAAACTGCAAGAGCAACAAGTCAACTGTATGTCAGAGTTCAATACCTTACCAACATGTATGTCTGGGAATTTCAAGAACAAAGAATGTCTAGACCAAAGAACAGGAGCAAGGGATTATAGGAGGCATTATCCCTTCAAATCAAATCACACCTAAAGTGTCATAAACATGTAGACCTTTTTCAGTAGATAGTTTTATATTTCTGTAAATTGTAGTTCGGTCCTCAGTCAGGACATCACGTAAAACTGGTGGAGCGCGGGCTCACCTGCCCGAGATTTTTATTACCATTCTCACCTGGGCCCATAAATCAACATACACACACTTTGAACAGGCAAACCTACGCTTGATCAAGATTTTGTTTAACCATTTAGGTCCTATACCATTTGACTTACCAATACTAGTCACTGGTACCTGGAGACCTATTGGATCAGGAAGTTAGCAAGTAAATAGGTAGAAAAATAACATTTGCACTCATATAATAACCACAAACTCGGGAAAGATTAAAACTCGTTATCTATGAAAACGTATTAAATATCAGTGTCCATACTACATTAATTGAAACTTGATCAATCAGCAAGAATATGATTAGAAATTTTAATGAAATGAGAAACATTCATTAGCATTGAAACATAGGAAGGGTAAAGAAGGGGAAACAATACGATGACAAACCCACACTAATTATAATTACGTAGAGTGGTGTGAAGACCAACCCTGGCCACAGACTGGGATAAAGGACAGAACCCCAAGATGCAGGTACCAGCAGGAAAGAAAAGGTGCAAACCAGAATCAGAACAAGTACGGACCAAATTGGATGAGGACAGGACCACCTCAGACTAGATCAGGCACCCGCAGCTAAAGGACAAACGCCTGCATTGGACTCGCTCGCAGCTAACAGGTGAACCCCAATACGGTCACAAAGTCTTTAGATATAGTGCTTGGCCAGCACCAAGTTCCCAAACACTGATTGGGTTATTAAATCTTCTGACAGAGTGCTTCACCAGCACCTCTGCTCCCGATCACATATTGAGTGCGTTGGGTCAGTGACAGGTCAGCTATTCGGACAAGTCGGGCAAATTAGCTAACTAAGCCTACCCTAGTTATACTATTTTTCAGACAGTGTACCACCCCCCAAGTGTAAGTTGCAAGTGTTAGGATCACCAATGTTGATTGGGCAAGAGACGAGAAGAGATCATCACACCATACTAAAATGAAAGTTTTACTTCTGAATATTCTACTATCGTTCCCGTCCATCAAATTTAATTTTCCTATGCATTTTTATTCCACCCAACAATGGATGTTCTTATAGAAATACAATGTTAACAATAATTTCTTCTGCTTGGGGTCAGCAGGTTAGAATCCCATGCACATCTTCTAGTGTGCTGTAAGATTGGCATGGCTTCAATGTCAAATGAATTTAGCTCCTTTTGGAGTTTGACATGCGCAGTGTGGGTTTTCAAGATGGACTAATAACACCTCCCAGGCCCAAGATTATTGTTACATGAAAAAATAGAAAAGAAACAGTTTTAGAACATAGAATAAATGAATGTACTGTATATCACTTATCTCTACTCTATTCCCATTACTTTATTTTATTTATTGCATTAATGATTAGGCAAAATGAACAGCTTAGCAAAAGCGGCGATGCAAGCTTCATGCATGCTGTAGCAAAAGTTTCCCTCCAAGCGAAAGATATGTCATGTCACATGAGTGTGACAGACGCATGCGCAGTAAGAAATCCCACGTAGCAGCAGCCATTTTAGTGCAAGCAGATTATAGTTAGTAAAAGCACATTGTTGAGCTTCCCTTGAATACTAGTTGTGTCATGTAATGCAATTTTTAGTACACAAAACATGTTAATTAGTACATTAATGTTATGTTGAGAAGACTGAATACAAGCAAGTCGCGTTACATGCAAATCCTTGCTCCATCAATCCCTTCTTTGATGATATTTAATATCATCACCAATGAATGAAACAGATGCCAACTTTTCGCAAACTCTCCTAACTCAATCTCTTCAAATTTTCTATTTTGTGTTTGTGTGAAAGTTTTTCACTTTCTTGTACATATTTCCATTCAACTCTTCTAATTGAAGTTCATCAATATTTCTCTTTTTCCCTCTCTTACTTACTGTATATGTCTTTTTGTGCTTACGACATTTGCAACAAATTATTATTCCTAAAATCAGTAGGCCTATTCCCACCATTGGCATCCGTATTCTACCTACAAAACTTTTTCCTACAATACATAGCCAACTACCTATAGAGGAGAGACCATCGGTAAGTCTCTTCCATGCACTATCAACCTCCAGTGGTTCAAGCTCTTTTTCCAAATAAGTAATTATTCTGACATACTTCTTAATTTCAACACTTTTGTCAGGGATGTGCATGCAACAATGTTGCACTTATAACATTCTACAGACTACGCCCACTTTTGCTAATAATGTATCAAGAGCAAGTCAATTTTGTAAAACCATTGATCTGATCGCAACCAACTCGGTATTGACCATTAAGAACCCTCCAGCAGTATCAGTCGATAAACGATCCACTACTGTTGACTATTTACAAATTCTTTGCGTATTCAGAGCCACACCCACGATAGGTATCAATGCACTAAATATATCACCTACTATTTCTCCAAAACTAGCTCTTTTGCTACGTATTAATCCATTAGTTTCTTCATTGTTTCCAGTGTCTTTATTTACATGATATATCTTTGGGAATACTATTCCAAGATAACAGCTCCCATACCAATGATCTGGCAATTTGTAATAAGCCTTGTTTCCGCATATAAAATACATTTCAGGAAACACAGGTTCAGTTCTATCCTTGAACCCCCAACCTCCAATTACCTTATAATTGTGTTCACATTCACTGGAACCAATGAATATATTGTTATAATAACTTGTTCTTTCTCTATGGAGACAGAGTTTCCCTTTCTTATCAAAATTCAGCAACATAGCAGCATGAGTCTTGCCATTTGAGGTGAACCCTATATTTTCAGGCCATTTAGAAATTTTATGGTTCTTATCATTTGCCTTTCTTTGGAAATTCTCTCTCCTTTGCTCATCCATATTCAAAAATATTTTCTCTTTTTCACATAATACACATGTTAAATTATTCTTGTGTGCTTCAGCTATATCTATTGTACCTATAGTTAGAAAGTATTCACCCATATAATGTGTTACATCACTCTTAGTATGTACAGGATTCAGGTTACTATGAATAGGAAGTTCAGAAAATATCACATCTGAATTAGAATAGTAATACTGAAAAGGTCCTTTCTTATAGTATAATGTAATCCTTCCTCATCTGATGCTTCTAAATCTACCTTCTGTTGCTTAATGCTAAGTGCTGTTTCTTGTGTACCTATTTTTCTAGGTGCATCTATAGTTTCAGGCTTACTTGTGTTATTCTTCATGTCTCTACTCATTATGTATGGAATGGCTATTGTCAGTCCTAATCATACTACGAGTACCATCACTATACTACATGTGCATATTTTACTGCATGTTTTCAAACTGTTTCTTTTCTGTCTTCCATTAACAGTATGATCAGCCATTTCTGACCAAGGACTCTTAACCCCTCTTTGTAGCTTTTACACAATCTTTTAACCTGTGACATTTTCAAGCCAGTCTCACTTCTCCGTCAGTCTGATCAGCAATTAGTTTGTCATAACTTTCATCACTTATTTCTAAGTTCTCGAAATCTTCAAGGATGACGTAAGTCCATTCAGAGCCTTTGAACTTGTTATTCAGTCTTTTCAGTCGTGGACTTCTCCTTCTTGGTTGTACTGTAGATTGTTCAGCTTGACTTGTTATTTCATTTACTTGTTCTGGTTCTTCATTTATTGTCTTTAGACGAAATCTCAGTCTTTTGACAAACCTAGGCCATTTGTCTCCTTTTCTGAGCCTTTTAGCTGGCACTGTGCTCTGGTCTTCTTCCAGTACTCTCTTGTTTTCATTCAGTTGTGGCACATCTATTTCAATGTTATCTTCTGTATCCCTCTCTGTCTGACTTGGTCCAGGTCTTATTTCAGTTTCTTCTGCCTGGTCACTAATCTTTCCTTGTTCAGGTGTTTGCTGAATTTGATTTTGATTTGATTCACCGTCTTCTTCCTGAACACATTTTTCTACTCCTATCTGGCCCTGCTCAAGCTCTTCGAACACTTGATTTTCTTCTGCCTGAGCTTCCACCCTAATACCTATCTGTCCCTCTTCAGACACTGGAGTTCTTGGTGAAGTGTGGATTGTCTGAGTATCTTTATCTTTCCCTATCTGGTCCTCCTCAGAATTACTGTTAGCTTGGATTTCTGTAATCTGAGTACATTCTTCTAGACCAATCTCATCCTCACTATTACTCTGACCGTCTAGATAAGTCTGAATTCTGGTTCTCACGTATTCTGCAGGTATCTCAACTACTGGAATCCAATCATCTTGACTGGTGCTTGGTTTTTCCTCTTCAGCTACTTCAGGATCGAAATATTGAGGCCCCTCAGCTGCACAACTTTCAGCTTTAGTTTCAACAGGTTCAGTCACTCTTTTTGTGTGACTGGCATAGATCCAGTGTGGAACTCATTCACACTTTACAGCTGTGGTGGTAACCAAAATTACTTGACGTGGTTTTTCCCACCTTGGTGCAAGGCAAGATTTTCTAGTGGGTTTCTTTAAACTACCCAATCACCTGGGGTCAGGTCATGTGCTGGAGTTGCTTGTCTGGCGACAGTGTCTTACCCAACCTGGTGAGAGATAGAACACACTTGGTCAGCCAGTTCTTTGCAGTGCTCCAGTACTAAATCATCAGATATATTTATCAGCTGGTGTCCTGGCACCCATGCTTGCCTTATTGTTCTTCCCATTAGTATTTCATGAGGACTCAAGCCTATGTTCCGGTCTGGAATACTTCTGAGTCGCATCAGAACAAGAGGCAGAGAATCTGGCCACTCTAATCGGGTAGATTCATACATCTTTCCCAATCTTGACTTGATTGTGCCATTCAGTTGTTCTACCCCTCCAGATGCCTCTGGGCGGTATGCACAGGGCAGCTTTTGCTTATCGTTTAATGCTTCACAGATTAGGTCAAATATTTCATTATTAAAATTACAGCCTCAGTCTGATTCAATTGTTAATGGAAAACCAAACCTAGGTATGAGTTCTCTGAGTAGGAGTTTGGCTACAGTAATGCTATCATTCCTACGTGCGGGGTAAGCTTCTACCCATTTTGAGAACAAACAGACAATAACAAGAATATATTTTAGTCCTCGACAAGGGGGTAACTGGATGAAATCAATCTGTAGTCTTATAAATGGGCCTTCTGCCTGTCCAATCTTTCCTGGCAACACTAGTCAAGTCAAGTCAAGTATAAATTTGTATAGCGCACTACTCACCCAGAGGGTCTCAAGGTGCTTGAGGGAGGGGGAGGAGCTTTATTTATCAAATATCCAAGTTTTTAGTTGTTTTCTGAAGGAGAGGTGGTTCTGTGTAAGGTGGAGGTGGGTGGGAGAGAGTTCCAGGTCTTGGCCGCTAAGTAGGAGAAGGATCTTCCTCCCATGGTGGATCTTTGGAAGCGTGGAATTGCGGCGAGGGCTTGATTGGACGATCGAAGTTGGCGGGTGGGGGTGTAAAAGGACAGGCGCGACTTGAGGTATTTGGGTCCAAGGTCGTAGAGGACTTTGTGTGCGTGGGTGAGGAGGCGGATTGTTATTCTCTTGTTGATGGGGAGCCAGTGGAGGTCTTTCAGGTGACCGGAAATGAGAGCTTGGCGGGGGATGTCTAGGATGCGTCTGGCTGAGGCGTTTTGGATGCGTTGGAGCTTCTTCTGTAGTTTGGCTGTTGTTCCGGCGTAAAGGGTGTTTCCATAGTCCAATCGGCTTGTGACCAGTGCATGGGTGACCGTCTTTCTTGTTTCGGTGGGGATCCAACGGAAGATTTTTTTGAGCATACGTAGGATGTTGAAGCATGATGATGTGACAGCGTTGACTTGTCTGGTCATTGAGAGGGAGGAGTCCAGGATGAAGCCTAGGTTACGTGCGTGGTCTGTTGGTATGGGTGCTGTTCCTAGGGCCGGTGGCCACCATGAGTCGTCCCAGGTGGAGGAGGATGATCCTAAGATGAGGACTTCCGTTTTGACCGAGTTCAATTTTAAACGGCTGTTCTTCATCCATTCGGCTACTTCTTTCATCCCTTCATGTAGGTTAGTTTTGGCGGTGTTTGGGTCTTTGGTGAGGGATAGGATCAACTGGGTGTCATCTGCGTATGAGATAATGTTGAGGTTGTGTTGGCGCGCAATGGATGCGAGGGGACTCATGTATACGTTGAAGAGGGTGGAACTGAGTGAAGAACCTTGGGGTACGCCGCAGATGACTTCAGTGGCCTATGATTTAAAAGGGGGGAGGCGGACTCTCTGGGTTCTTCCGGTGAAGAACGAGATGATCCAGTCCAAGGCTTTACCTTGTATTCCGACGTTGTTGAGGCGTTGTATAAGGGTGCTATGACAGACTGTGTCAAAGGCTGCGGAGAGGTCAAGTAGGATGAGGGCAGCAGTTTCTCCGTTGTCCAGTAGAGTTCGAATGTCGTCTGTTGTTGCGATGAGGGCGGTCTCGGTGCTGTGTTTGGCTCGGATTCCGGACTGTGAAGGGTCGAGGGATTTATTGGATTTGAGGAAGGCGGCGAGTTGGCTGTTGACGGCTTTCTCAATGACTTTTGCAGGGAATGGGAGGAGAGAGATGGGGCGGTAATTCTTAAGTTCATTGGGGTCTGCTGTAGGTTTCTTCAAGAGGGCGCTGAGTTCGGCATGTTTCCAGCTTTCCAGGAAAGTGGCGGAGTTGAGGGAGCAGTTGATTACGTCTCGGAGATGGGGTGCGATGATGGAGTTTGCTTTGTTGAAAATGTGGTGAGGACATGGGTCGGTTGGCGATCCTGAGTGAATGGTGATCATCAGGCAGATGGTGTCTTCAGTGGTGATTGGGTCCCAGGCGCATAGGTTGTTGGAGGGGGGTTATAGTTCACAGGTAGGGGGGGTGGGTTGGTCTCCAAAGCTGTTATGTATTTCTGCGATTTTGTTGTGGAAAAACGAGGCTAGAGAGTCACAGAGGTCTTGGGAGGGAGTGATGTCGTTTGTGCCGGCGGTGGGGTTGGTAAACTCTTCGACAATGTTGAATAGTTCTTTGCTGTTGTGGGCGTTGTTGTCGAGTCGGTCCTTGAATGCTGATTTCTTGGTGGATCGGATTAGTTGGTGGTGTTTGCGGGTGGCGTTCTTGAAGGTTGCCAGGTTGTCAGTGGTTGGGTTTTTTCGCCAGGCTTTCTCGAGGGTGCAACAGATTTTCTTGGATTTCTTAAGGTCGTCATTAAACCAGGGGGCTTTTTTGTTGCCTTGTCTGATTTGATGGTTTTTCAAGGGTGCTAATTCGTTAGCGCTGTGGGTGATCCATTGTGTGAGGTTTGTGGCTGCTAGGTTTGGGTCCGATGATTTTGCAGGGGGGTATTGGTGTAGCGAAGTGAAGAGCTGGTCGGTGGTAATTTTGTTCCAGTTTCTCCGGGGGATTGGTTGTGAGTGGTTGTGGGTCGTAGTCTTTTTGAAGTTGAAGTGAACGCAGCTGTGGTCCGTCCAATGGAGAGTTGTGGTGTGATTAAAGGAGATGTGCTTGCTGGAGGGGGAAGATTGGGTCGAGCGTGTGCCCTACAAGGTGGGTGGGGGTGTCAACTAGTTGTTTGAGTATGAAATTGGCGAGGTTGTCTAGAAGGGTGGTGGTGTTGCTGTTGATGTTCTTTTCCAGGTGGAAGTTGAGGTTTCCCAGTAGAATGTATTCCTTGGAGGGGAGGGCGTGAGGGCTGATGAAGTCAGGGATGTCTTCGCAGAATTGTGTGCGGGGTCCAGGTGGTCTGTAGTTGAGGATGCCTCTGAGTGTGGTCTTAGGGTCGGTGTGAATCTGGAAGTGAAGGTGTTCGGCGGTTGTGAGGTTGTCATCGGAGCTGGTTGTGATGCGGATGGTGTTCTTATGCACGATGGCGATTCCTCCTCCTGTTTGGTTGGTGCGGTCCTTTCGGATGATCTTGTAGTTGTCCGGGATGGCAATGGCGATGTCGGGAGCTGAAGAGGCGTTCATCCATGTTTCTGTGAGAAAGGCGACGTCCGGCGATGTGGTATCGAGAAGGTTCCGAAGTTCAGTGGCGTGTCTGTGGACCGAGCGGGTGTTGAGTAGGATGCACTCCAGGTGGTTAGTGTAGGGGCTCTGTTTGGAGTCCGTGGAGTTGGTGTGGGTCCTGATGCAGTCGAACTTGCAGGAGTGGCAGGTGAAGGATCCATGGGTGTGTCCTGGGGCGGCTAGGTAGCAGTTTGGGAATCGGCCGCGGTTGAGTGCTGAGAGGGTAGTGGAGTCGTACGTTATGCTGGTGGAGAGGAGTTTGCGGGGGCCAAGGGGTATGGCACTGGGCGCGGTCCAGGCGCGGGCGGGCGTAGACAGGCTTACCTTTGGCGCGCATGGGGCGCGACCGCTGCGCGTGATTGCTGCGCACAGAAGCATCTGTCATAAGTGGATAGTGGAGGGGGTGGGGCGAGGGAAGAGCAGCTGGGAGGCGGGAGCGGGGTGGAGGGTCGGTATAAGAGGCACAACAACAACAAAATTGCAGCAACAAAAAGAAAGCAAAACAGGGCGAGACTGGGGCACAATCTGAGGTGACTCCTAGGTATGGGCAGAGGCACAACCGGGCATAAATAACTTTTAAAATCTATGCGAGCAGAGCAATGCGAGCAGTATAATATGTAGCAGTACAAGACAATGGCAGCAATGCAGAGGTATTATAGTGCTAGGAAATCACTAACAATCACACTGAAATATCGCTAATGATAATGGCAGCAGAGTGAGCGGAGCGCAGACGCGCTGGTCTAAATCAGCTTGGAAGCGCTACGATACCACAAATCAGCTTGAAAGCACTACGATACCACTAACTAAATCACTAACAATCACACTGAAATATCGCTAATGATAATGGCAGCAGAGCGAGCGGAGCACAGACGCGGTGGTCTAAATCAGCTAGGAAGCGCTACGATACCACAAAGCCTTGGGAGCGTGGTTCTTTCCAGGATTCATTTGCTGGCAAACTAAACACCTCTGGCAAAGACTCTCTGCTACATTCCTGAATTTAGCATTAAACCAACTCTGTCTGAACAACCTAATAATGGCATCCCGCCCTAGATGGGAATCTCAGTGGAACATCCTAGCAATAGGAGCAAGCATACAGTCTGGTAACACAGGCCTATCATCAAGGTAAACTATGACACCATCTTCAACCCTTTTCTGACAACCTATTTTTCTCCACTCTTCCCTTTCTATTGGTTCTGCTTCATTTTGCAAATCTCTCACTTCCTCCCACATTCTCACACCTTCAAGCAACATAAGTTGGCAGCTGTTTCCACATACATCTATTTTCTTATTTACAGCCATTTTATATTTGGCGCAATGTTGGGCTAATTGGTCAGCATATCTGTTACCAGCTGTCACTTTGTCATTTCCGGATTGGTGAGCAGCACATTTGACCACAGCCACTTCCTTTGGTAATGGAATTGCTTCTAGCAAATCTTGTATATAATGACCATTTTTATTAGGAGTACCTGAAGAAGTCGTAACCGTAAATGGTTACTTTCCAATTTTTCCCAAATTTCCAGGCTTTTGTTAATGTAACCAATTCGGCTACTTGTGCAGACTTGACTCCAGGTAAATAGGATGCTTCAGTGTTGCTGGGTTCAGAATATTACACCTGACAATGGTTACATTTCCTGCACCTACAATGATTCGCTCATACTTAGTCAGCCGACTAGGAGTTAGGTACTGAGTCTTGGTTCTTGTTAGCAAAATCACAACTGCGTGTGGAACATACACTGTCACTGGATGTCCCATAATAATGGACTCCCTTTGCTCAAGGCACATGCAGGTTGCAGCTACTGCTTTCAGGCATCCTGGCAATGCAAATCCACTGGGTCTAGTATGGAAGAAAAATATGATGCCACAGGACGTTCCATCTTCATCTGGAGTTTGAATTTCAACACCACTTGGGGTGCAAAATATAGTGCAATTCATTTTGCACAATAAATCTCTGCCTAACAGATTTACTGGTCTAGAATCGCAAACAACAAATTTGTGTATTTCTTTAAAATTACCTATTCTAACTTCCATTGGTTCTCTGACTGGGGTACTAATTTGTTTATTAGAAATGCCCACTACTTGGATCGCTTCTCCCGAGAGGGGTAGGTTTGGAATGTCTGCTGTACTCACTGTAGAACGGGTAGCACCAGTGTCCAATAGAAAGGTGACATAATTTCCTTTAACCTTCCCTTCAATGTATGGACCTGACTGATCTACCGGCAAAGAGGCGCCAAGTACGCACTTCTCGTCCTCCCCTCTCAGGCACCATCAGTGTGGCTCCTCCTTGAAAAATGTGTTGCTCAACAGAAACGGTGATGTCACTGCTTCTCTATTACCACTTCCCTCCCAGTTTGTGGTATCCACACTTTGGTGTGCTTTGCTCCTAAAATTTGGTATAAGTGCAAGGGATAACTGGTTTTGTATTACCTGCTGCTGTTGCTTCCGTGGCACCTTATTCTGCATCTGTGGATTCAAATCATCAGTTTGAACAGTATTATTTTGCACAGCCAAACACTCGTTCTTTGAGTGCCTTAATGTGCCACACCCATGACAAGGGAACTTCTTTTTGGCTTCCTATCGATTGAATTTTCCCCTTGGCTTACCCCAATTACCATCTCCTTGAGTCTGGTTATTATTCATTTGACTTAACTGGAGTTCCTGTTGCTCTGATGATTTTACTTGTGCCCACATTACTCTTTTCCTTTAATTCTCTTAGTTTATTGTCAAGTTCATGTTCACAATATTTTGCATATTTAAGAATTTCATCAATCGGCTTTGCCTGTCAACAAATTTTATGACCTTTAATCCAATGTGATATTTCTAGTCTTAATCCTGACACCTACCGATAGATGAAATGCGTCATGTCTTTCATGTCAATGTTGCCCTAACCACTGTACTGTTTAAATACTTGTAACAAGCATTCATAAAATGCATGTACAGATTCATCTTTATTCTGGGTGGTTCGATCTATTCTACTCCAATTAGTTTTCTTTGCAGGTACTTTTCCTTTGAGGAACAGTATTACTTGATTATATTTCTTCATTACATCTTCTGAGGAGGCTCCTGTCTTTGGGTCTCTAGGGTACTCATCACTTGGCCAATCAACAGCAACTTTACATTCTGTCCACATATCTACAGGAACAACAATGTCAAATAACCCCTCTAAATCTTTTAAAAGACATTTTGAAACCTTCACAAATCTCTCGACTTTTCTGTACCGCTCTACAGGCTTCTCTCGTAGTTTTGAGAAATCATTTGTAAATGACAAAATATCCTGTCGGGACCATGGGACATGTACATAACCTCCACCAGGTACCTCTCTCAAGGGACACAACCTTTCCACTTTTTCTGCTTCTTTTAATACATATTCAGATGCAGTGTGTTTTGATCTAGTCTCTTCTCCAGGTGTTATTTCAGTTTCTTCTGCCTGGTCACTAATCATTCCTTGTTCAGGTGTTTGCTGAATTTGATTTTGATTTGATTCACCGTCTTCTTCCTGAACACATTTTTCTACTCCTATCTGGCCCTGCTCAAGCTCTTCGAACACTTGATTTTCTTCTGCCTGAGCTTCCACCCTAATACCTATCTGTCCCTCTTCAGACACTGGAGTTCTTGGTGAAGTGTGGATTGTCTGAGTATCTTTATCTTTCCCTATCTGGTCCTCCTCAGAATTACTGTTAGCTTGGATTTCTGTAATCTGAGTACATTCTTCTAGACCAATCTCATCCTCACTATTACTCTGACCGTCTAGATAAGTCTGAATTCTGGTTCTCACGTATTCTGCAGGTATCTCAACTACTGGAATCCAATCATCTTGACTGGTGCTTGGTTTTTCCTCTTCAGCTACTTCAGGATCGAAATATTGAGGCCCCTCAGCTGCACAACTTTCAGCTTCAGTTTCAACAGGTTCAGTCACTCTTTTTGTGTGACTGGCATAGATCCAGTGTGGAACTCATTCACACTTTACAGCTGTGGTGGTAACCAAAATTACTTGACGTGGTTTTTCCCACCTTGGTGCAAGGCAAGATTTTCTAGTGGGTTTCTTTAAACTACCCAATCACCTGGGGTCAGGTCATGTGCTGGAGTTGCTTGTCTGGCGACAGTGTCTTACCCAACCTGGTGAGAGATAGAACACACTTGGTCAGCCAGTTCTTTGCAGTGCTCCAGTACTAAATCATCAGATATATTTATCAGCTGGTGTCCTGGCACCCATGCTTGCCTTATTGTTCTTCCCATTAGTATTTCATGAGGACTCAAGCCTATGTTCCGGTCTGGAATACTTCTGAGTCCCATCAGAACAAGAGGTAGAGAATCTGGCCACTCTAATCGGGTAGATTCATACATCTTTCCCAATCTTGACTTGATTGTGCCATTCAGTTGTTCTACCCCTCCAGATGCCTCTGGGCGGTATGCACAGGGCAGCTTTTGCTTATCGTTTAATGCTTCACAGATTAGGTCAATTATTTCATTATTAAAATTACAGCCTCAGTCTGATTCAATTGTTAATGGAAAACCAAACCTAGGTATGAGTTCTCTGAGTAGGAGTTTGGCTACAGTAATGCTATCATTCCTACGTGCGGGGTAAGCTTCTACCCATTTTGAGAACAAACAGACAATAACAAGAATATATTTTAGTCCTCGACAAGGGGGTAACTGGATGAAATTAATCTGTAGTCTTATAAATGGGCCTTCTGCCTGTCCAATCTTTCCTGGCAACACTAGTCAAGTCAAGTCAAGTATAAATTTGTATAGCGCACTACTCACCCAGAGGGTCTCAAGGTGCTTGAAGGAGGGGGAGGAGCTTTATTTATCAAATATCCAAGTTTTTAGTTGTTTTCTGAAGGAGAGGTGGTTCTGTGTAAGGTGGAGGTGGGTGGGAGAGAGTTCCAGGTCTTGGCCGCTAAGTAGGAGAAGGATCTTCCTCCCATGGTGGATCTTTGGAAGCGTGGAATTGCGGCGAGGGCTTGATTGGACGATCAAAGTTGGCGGGTGGGGGTGTAAAAGGACAGGCGTGACTTGAGGTATTTGGGTCCAAGGTCGTAGAGGACTTTGTGTGCGTGGGTGAGGAGGCGGATTGTTATTCTCTTGTTGATGGGGAGCCAGTGGAGGTCTTTCAGGTGACCGGAAATGAGAGCTTGGCGGGGGATGTCTAGGATGCGTCTGGCTGAGGCGTTTTGGATGCGTTGGAGCTTCTTCTGTAGTTTGGCTGTTGTTCCGGCGTAAAGGGTGTTTCCATAGTCCAATCGGCTTGTGACCAGTGCATGGGTGACCGTCTTTCTTGTTTCGGTGGGGATCCAACGGAAGATTTTTTTGAGCATACGTAGGATGTTGAAGCATGATGATGTGACAGCGTTGACTTGTCTGGTCATTGAGAGGGAGGAGTCCAGGATGAAGCCTAGGTTACGTGCGTGGTCTGTTGGTATGGGTGCTGTTCCTAGGGCCGGTGGCCACCATGAGTCGTCCCAGGTGGAGGAGGATGATCCTAAGATGAGGACTTCCGTTTTGACCGAGTTCAATTTTAAACGGCTGTTCTTCATCCATTCGGCTACTTCTTTCATCCCTTCATGTAGGTTAGTTTTGGCGGTGTTTGGGTCTTTGGTGAGGGATAGGATCAACTGGGTGTCATCTGCGTATGAGATAATGTTGAGGTTGTGTTGGCGCGCAATGGATGCGAGGGGACTCATGTATACGTTGAAGAGGGTGGAACTGAGTGAAGAACCTTGGGGTACGCCGCAGATGACTTCAGTGGCCTATGATTTAAAAGGGGGGAGGCGGACTTTCTGGGTTCTTCCGGTGAAGAACGAGATGATCCAGTCCAAGGCTTTACCTTGTATTCCGACGTTGTTGAGGCGTTGTATAAGGGTGCTATGACAGACTGTGTCGAAGGCTGCGGAGAGGTCAAGTAGGATGAGGGCAGCAGTTTCTCCGTTGTCCAGTAGAGTTCGAATGTCGTCTGTTGTTGCAATGAGGGCGGTCTCGGTGCTGTGTTTGGCTCGGAATCTGGACTGTGAAGGGTCGAGGGATTTGTTGGATTTGAGGAAGGCGGCGAGTTGGCTGTTGACGGCTTTCTCAATGACTTTTGCAGGGAATGGGAGGAGAGAGATGGGGCGGTAATTCTTAAGTTCATTGGGGTCTGCTGTAGGTTTCTTCAAGAGGGCGCTGAGTTCGGCATGTTTCCAGCTTTCCAGGAAAGTGGCGGAGTTGAGGGAGCAGTTGATTACGTCTCGGAGATGGGGTGCGATGATGGAGTTTGCTTTGTTGAAAATGTGGTGAGGACATGGGTCGGTTGGCGATCCTGAGTGAATGGTGATCATCAGGCAGATGGTGTCTTCAGTGGTGATTGGGTCCCAGGCGCATAGGTTGTTGGAGGGGGGTTATAGTTCACAGGTAGGGGGGGTGGGTTGGTCTCCAAAGCTGTTATGTATTTCTGCGATTTTGTTGTGGAAAAACGAGGCTAGAGAGTCACAGAGGTCTTGGGAGGGAGTGATGTCGTTTGTGCCGGCGGTGGGGTTGGTAAACTCTTCGACAATGTTGAATAGTTCTTTGCTGTTGTGGGCGTTGTTGTCGAGTCGGTCCTTGAATGCTGATTTCTTGGTGGATCGGATTAGTTGGTGGTGTTTGCGGGTGGCGTTCTTGAAGGTTGCCAGGTTGTCAGTGGTTGGGTTTTTTCGCCAGGCTTTCTCGAGGGTGCAACAGATTTTCTTGGATTTCTTAAGGTCGTCATTAAACCAGGGGGCTTTTTTGTTGCCTTGTCTGATTTGATGGTTTTTCAAGGGTGCTAATTCGTTAGCGCTGTGGGTGATCCATTGTGTGAGGTTTGTGGCTGCTAGGTTTGGGTCCGATGATTTTGCAGGGGGGTATTGGTGTAGCGAAGTGAAGAGCTGGTCGGTGGTAATTTTGTTCCAGTTTCTCCGGGGGATTGGTTGTGAGTGGTTGTGGGTCGTAGTCTTTTTGAAGTTGAAGTGAACGCAGCTGTGGTCCGTCCAATGGAGAGTTGTGGTGTGATTAAAGGAGATGTGCTTGCTGGAGGTGAAGATTGGGTCGAGCGTGTGCCCTACAAGGTGGGTGGGGGTGTCAACTAGTTGTTTGAGTACGAAATTGGCGAGGTTGTCTAGAAGGGTGGTGGTGTTGCTGTTGATGTTCTTTTCCAGGTGGAAGTTGAGGTTTCCCAGTAGAATGTATTCCTTGGAGGGGAGGGCGTGAGGGCTGATGAAGTCAAGGATGTCTTCGCAGAATTGTGTGCGGGGTCCAGGTGGTCTGTAGTTGAGGATGCCTCTGAGTGTGGTCTTAGGGTCGGTGTGAATCTGGAAGTGAAGGTGTTCGGCGGTTGTGAGGTTGTCATCGGAGCTGGTTGTGATGCGGATGGTGTTCTTATGCACGATGGCGATTCCTCCTCCTGTTTGGTTGGTGCGGTCCTTTCGGATGATCTTGTAGTTGTCCGGGATGGCAATGGCGATGTCGGGAGCTGATGAGGCGTTCATCCATGTTTCTGTGAGAAAGGCGACGTCCGGCGATGTGGTATCGAGAAGGTTCGAAGTTCAGTGGCGTGTCTGTGGACCGAGCGGGTGTTGAGTAGGATGCACTCCAGGTAGTTAGTGTAGGGGCTCTGTTTGGAGTCCGTGGAGTTGGTGTGGGTCCTGATGCAGTCGAACTTGCAGGAGTGGCAGGTGAAGGATCCATGGGTGTGTCCTGGGGCGGCTAGGTAACAGTTTGGAATCGGCCGCGGTTGAGTGCTGAGAGGGTAGCGGAGTCGTACGTTATGCTGGTGGAGAGGAGTTTGCGGGGGCCAAGGGGTATGGCACTGGGCGCGGTCCAGGCGCGGGCGGGCATAGACAGGCTTACCTTTGGCGCACCTTTGGCGCGCATGGGGCGCGACCGCTGCGCGTGATTGCTGCGCACAGAAGCATCTGTCATAAGTGGATAGTGGAGGGGGTGGGGCGAGGGAAGAGCAGCTGGGAGGCGGGAGCGGGGTGGAGGGTCGGTATAAGAGGCACAACAACAACAAAATTGCAGCAACAAAAAGAAAGCAAAACAGGGCGAGACTGGGGCACAATCTGAGGTGACTCCTAGGTATGGGCAGAGGCACAACCGGGCATAAATAACTTTTAAAATCTATGCGAGCAGAGCAATGCGAGCAGTATAATATGTAGCAGTACAAGACAATGGCAGCAATGCAGAGGTATTATAGTGCTAGGAAATCACCAACAATCACACTGAAATATCGCTAATGATAATGGCAGCAGAGTGAGCGGAGCGCAGATGCGCTGGTCTAAATCAGCTTGGAAGCGCTACGATACCACAAATCAGCTTGAAAGCACTACGATACCACTAACTAAATCACTAACAATCACACTGAAATATCGCTAATGATAATGGCAGCAGAGCGAGCGGAGCACAGACGCGGTGGTCTAAATCAGCTAGGAAGCGCTACGATACCACAAAGCCTTGGGAGCGTGGTTCTTTCCAAGATTCATTTGCTGGCAAACTAAACACCTCTGGCAAAGACTCTCTGCTACATTCCTGAATTTAGCATTAAACCAACTCTGTCTGAACAACCTAATAATGGCATCCCGCCCTAGATGGGAATCTCAGTGGAACATCCTAGCAATAGGAGCAAGCATACAGTCTGGTAACACAGGCCTATCATCAAGGTAAACTATGACACCATCTTCAACCCTTTTCTGACAACCTATTTTTCTCCACTCTTCCCTTTCTATTGGTTCTGCTTCATTTTGCAAATCTCTCACTTCCTCCCACATTCTCACACCTTCAAGCAACATAAGTTGGCAGCTGTTTCCACATACATCTATTTTCTTATTTACAGCCATTTTATATTTGGCGCAATGTTGGGCTAATTGGTCAGCATATCTGTTACCAGCTGTCACTTTGTCATTTCCGGATTGGTGAGCAGCACATTTGACCACAGCCACTTCCTTTGGTAATGGAATTGCTTCCAGCAAATCTTGTATATAATGACCATTTTTATTAGGAGTACCTGAAGAAGTCGTAACCGTAAATGGTTACTTTCCAATTTTTCCCAAATTTCCAGGCTTTTGTTAATGTAACCAATTCGGCTACTTGTGCAGACTTGACTCCAGGTAAATAGGATGCTTCAGTGTTGCTGGGTTCAGAATATTACACCTGACAATGGTTACATTTCCTGCACCTACAATGATTCGCTCATACTTAGTCAGCCGACTAGGAGTTAGGTACTGAGTCTTGGTTCTTGTTAGCAAAATCACAACTGCGTGTGGAACATACACTGTCACTGGATGTCCCATAATAATGGACTCCCTTTGCTCAAGGCACATGCAGGTTGCAGCTACTGCTTTCAGGCATCCTGGCAATGAAAATCCACAGGGTCTAGTATGGAAGAAAAATATGATGCCACAGGACGTTCCATCTTCATCTGGAGTTTGAATTTCAACACCACTTGGGGTGCAAAATATAGTGCAATTCATTTTGCACAATAAATCTCTGCCTAACAGATTTACTGGTCTAGAATCGCAAACAACAAATTTGTGTATTTCTTTAAAATTACCTATTCTAACTTCCATTGGTTCTCTGACTGGGGTACTAATTTGTTTATTAGAAATGCCCACTACTTGGATCGCTTCTCCCGAGAGGGGTAGGTTTGGAATGTCTGCTGTACTCACTGTAGAACGGGTAGCACCAGTGTCCAATAGAAAGGTGACATAATTTCCTTTAACCTTCCCTTCAATGTATGGACCTGACTGATCTACCGGCAAAGAGGCGCCAAGTACGCACTTCTCGTCCTCCCCTCTCAGGCACCATCAGTGTGGCTCCTCCTTGAAAAATGTGTTGCTCAACAGAAACGGTGATGTCACTGCTTCTCTATTACCACTTCCCTCCCAGTTTGTGGTATCCACACTTTGGTGTGCTTTGCTCCTAAAATTTGGTATAAGTGCAAGGGATAACTGGTTTTGTATTATCTGCTGCTGTTGCTTCCGTGGCACCTTATTCTGCATCTGTGGATTCAAATCATCAGTTTGAACAGTATTATTTTGCACAGCCAAACACTCGTTCTTTGAGTGCCTTAATGTGCCACACCCATGACAAGGGAACTTCTTTTTGGCTTCCTATCGATTGAATTTTCCCCTTGGCTTACCCCAATTACCATCTCCTTGAGTCTGGTTATTATTCATTTGACTTAACTGGAGTTCCTGTTGCTCTGATGATTTTACTTGTGCCCACATTACTCTTTTCCTTTAATTCTCTTAGTTTATTGTCAAGTTCATGTTCACAATATTTTGCATATTTAAGAATTTCAGCAATCGGCTTTGCCAGTCAACAAATTTTATGACCTTTAATCCAATGTGATATTTCTAGTCTTAATCCTGACACCTACCGATAGATGAAATGCGTCATGTCTTTCATGTCAATGTTGCCCTAACCACTGTACTGTTTAAATACTTGTAACAAGCATTCATAAAATGCATGTACAGATTCATCTTTATTCTGGGTGGTTCGATCTATTCTACTCCAATTAGTTTTCTTTGCAGGTACTTTTCCTTTGAGGAACAGTATTACTTGATTATATTTCTTCATTACATCTTCTGAGGAGGCTCCTGTCTTTGGGTCTCTAGGGTACTCATCACTTGGCCAATCAACAGCAACTTTACATTCTGTCCACATATCTACAGGAACAACAATGTCAAATAACCCCTCTAAATCTTTTAAAAGACATTTTGAAACCTTCACAAATCTCTCGACTTTTCTGTACCGCTCTACAGGCTTCTCTCGTAGTTTTGAGAAATCATTTGTAAATGACAAAATATCCTGTCGGGACCATGGGACATGTACATAACCTCCACCAGGTACCTCTCTCAAGGGACACAACCTTTCCACTTTTTCTGCTTCTTTTAATACATATTCAGATGCAGTGTGTTTTGATCTAGCCTCTTCTTTTTTCTTTGCCCATGTAGTTTTCTGTTTTTCTAGGTCACCCCATTTCTGCAATAATGACATAAGCTCCTTAATTTGTACTTTTCTACCCAACACATTCATATTTTCTAAGTCTATGTCAGAAAATTCAGCTCAATATGGTTTCTGTAACACTTTAGATTTGCCAATGTCAATTCTCATATTAACTGCCATATCCATACATTTTTCATGAAACACTCTTGTATTTCGAGTAATGCTTTTGCATATGAACAACTACTCGTCCTCACTGAATTTATTTAACCTGTCTAATCCCTCATTTCCAGCCATCATTTCCTCTAATTCGACTCTTAATTTGAATATGTCCAATACCTTTGGCTGTGACTTTGGTTTCTCTATTTCTTGTGACCATCTCTCTATATCTTCTGGGGTTACTACCGTGGCACTTCTTGTATCTGAGGATGTCTCCATCTGTACTTCTCTAGAACTTATAGGAGTGGTTTTCCTGACCGAGTCACTCACTGGTTCTCTGATTGGCAACTCCATCAGGGAAATCACCGACTCACATCAACTTGTTTGATCATCAATTTTTAAGTGTTTTTTTCTAGGCTGTACTACAGGTGTAGTTAGTGCGATATTTTTAGGACTAGGTTGTTTATCTCCATACAGAGAAACAACTGGGCCAATAGTTACGTGAATTGTCAGGGCTTCAGGACTCGTATTCAATTGAGAAATTTTCTGAATTAACTCACTTCTTTGTTTATTTAATGCTTCTCGTTCTCTTACCTGAAGTACCTTTTCTGTTGAAGTCTCATGTACCACTTGCGGAATAAGAGGTTGTTTATAAAATGGTGCATTTGGATTAATTATACTTGGCTCCTCATTATAAGGTGGTTTCATTAATAGATCCTCCAAAAAATCATCATCTGATTCACCACTAATCATTACATTTTTAGTTTTCTCTGTCCGCTTACTCCCAGTGGGTTCTTCTAAAGTTAATACATGATACAATCCTTCCACTAACAATGGCTCAATGGTTAGAGCAGGCAGACCTCGATGCAGAGCTCTGGCCAGGGACCAGGGTTCGATTCCTGCCCCGGCGGGTCTCTGGCTCATTAATTCCCCTGATCGGATATTCTCGCCTCAGTGCCTATTCTGATCATGGGTCCCACGCTGCAACTCTGGGCAATAGCTTGCTTAGTCTCCACAACGGCCCCCACAATGCGAGGGATGCCTGGTCTGCACCATGGGGGTGCCCAGGAGTGGACACTTCACAGGGAAAGCCAGGAAGAGTTCCCTTGCGGTATTCGTACAAGAGCCGGGAAACCCACTGCGGGTAGCTGTGCGCTATACAAGTACAACAACATTTACATTTACATTTAAATGGTCTGTCTCCATTGTTACATTTGTTTGTCTCTTGTCTCTTTTGGAAATTGGGGATAAAACTTACTCCAATTCCTGTTACTTCTGGGTCTGTCTCGCTTAAAAGCCTCCGTTTCCCATTCCTATAATGCCTCATATTGTGTTAATCTAGGTCTGGGATCTAATTCATTCATACAAGTTCTCAAATTGTCCAGAACTCTGCCATTAAACATACCATATTGTGGAAATGCTAAAACACCATCATCTTTTGTGTACTCCATCCAATTGTCTAACCACACACAAGTGTGATAGCCCCTTTAAACCATCATGTATGATGCGAGCATATTTGGTGGTAGAATAATATTCCCTTCTCTTGTTTTAATTGCTTCATCTTTCTTGAAAAGGTCTTAATTCTTTTAATGAATGACATCTTTCTTTTCTCTCCGTGCACGATATGAGGTCTTCCTCTTTCATAATGTTCTTGTGCAAACCCTAGATATTTTCTATCGGGTCTACCTCCTACAATCGGACCTATATGCCACATATATTTTAAACCAAAAAATATTTAGAATGACTCTTAATTTGTTTACAAAATTACTTCCAATACCAGCGCGTCTTTTATTTTTCAGTGACCAATCAAAATTTTGAATTCAAGATAAATCCAACCAATAGTTGTGCGTTTTTTCTCGTGAGACTAGTTCTCACGCTACTGTACTCACCCCTCCTTTACAATTACTAACTCAGCTACACACCCGCTGTCTCAACCAATACCAGCACAGCTCTGAGTGACGTCAGTGCAGCTCTGCGACTGACTCCCTCCTTTATAAAACTTACTTTCTTTCACTTTTAATGCTGATTTTATTATTCAACAACGTAAAAATATTCGCCAATGTGCCTGAGTGACTAATTCAAAAGAAAAGATAATTTCACTTACTGCGAGTAAGTACCTTCCGCTTACTCTTCATATACTACAAGTAGACCCCTTCCGTCTTCCCTTCACGCAAGCATTAGAGAACCTGCTACTTCTTCAGACTTATCCCCTCTGGGATATACTAAGGCCAAAGTTTCACCAGTGAACACCTTTGCTATAAATCAAGCTCAGAAGAACCTGCTACTTCTTCAGTTTGACCCTTTCTAGGTGATATCACAGAAAATGTTTAGCTAGCGAACTCTTTGCAATCAATTATTCCCACATTTATACAGAAAATTCCCTAAAATATTGCTTCCGGTTCTACCTAACAATCCACTTACTTCCTACAGGCAAGTGACCTTGATGGAGCACGGTGGCAAAAAACAAAATTTTGTGTACCCCTTGTAAAATCAATGTTCCATAACATTAACATTAGCTAATGGTGTGTTGTGGTGAAATAATCAACAATAGTACAAGACGCACACACATGTACACATGGGAATACTAATTTTTCCTTCATGAAGCAATATAATTAACTAATTTGTATTGTTATTGTGAGGTGAACTAATGCACAGCCTAAATATAAATAAACGCAGCATGAATGTGTTTATTGTACACGTTGTTGTGCCAGAAAGTCGCTGGATATGTAAGTATAAAACACATTTATGTGGCTTACTCGCTAGGTAAGAACTAATGGGGCAACATTAGTACGGTGGGAGGTAAACAGACGTGCTTTAGTTCCATATTAAACAAGAATTTGTGTTTGTTTCTATGATAGTTCTAAAAGTGGCCTCTGAGGCCTAGTGAAAACATGGCTGCTCTGGTAAACTGCGAGCAAATGCTGGACTTCGCATGCGCACCCAAAGCCTGCAAGTGAGAGTGAACTGCCTGTGCTCCGATGGGAAGTTCAAGGCTACTGTGCCCTGGAAGTCAGGATGATTGCCAAAACATGGACATTTGAGTGTTCTGAACGTGAGAAAGAGAAGTGAAGTTGCCAGTCAAGGATGTGACTAGGCCAGAGACTGTTTAAAGCAATGCTTCTTTTTTAATTTTCTGATTCGCCGTGAACATGATGCTGTAATGATGAGGAAATGCTCATCTACCCCAAATTTGTCCAATCAGAACCCGAGTTGGTGATGTTAGATACTTTTTAGATCATTTAAGTTAGGAAATTAGGGATGTTAGGAGAGAATGAATTTGGAACTATCTGTTCTTTGCTAAACTTTTACTTAATTGTGAAATAAATGTCTATTATCCGAGTTCTAATATAAAATGATCATTCTGAAATAAAGTTTAAGATTTTTTACTGAGTAAAGAATTAATTAATGCCTAAATGTCAGACATACTAAAAGTTTGCTTTTAATAAAAATTAGGAAAATGGAAAATTAAAAGCTGCTCTTGTAATTTTTCCTACGCCTATTTTTCTTTCTAGCAGATCCATTTCCACTATGGTGGTGTGTCTGAATAAAATTCATGTTTGTTAAAACCATGGTTAATTGTTTAAAACTATAGGTGTAAATAATGACTAGTTAAATAGGTTGAGACACTCCGCCAATGTTACAGCATTACTCCTTTCTATTTCACCAATCCCTGAAGTTGAATTAAATAAGCAGAGAAAGTGTGCAGTGTTATGGGCCCCACTGGTGAATGAATGTGTGTCCGGATATTTCAGGGAAATGGCGATGCTGATTTAGAAATTATTTTTGGAGTTCCGCTGTAGCAGTTATATCTTGGTAGCAGAGTAGTGGTTGATAAGAAAACTAGCTAGGGTTATGTATAAAGTGCTATATAGAATTTAATGTACAAAATTATGAACTAACATCTGTTGAATTCGTATTACTTTAAATGTAGTCCTGAAAAGGCTTCCAAGTGTTGCGTGAAGCTAGTGCCTCTGTCTGCAGGCAGAGGAAGTGTGGCAAGTAAAGTCGCACAGTACATTAGTCTGTTTCAAAGAAGTAGTATCGTCGTATACTGCGGTGGTAATTTCATATTTTACTGTTCAGGGACATTAGGTATGAAAGGATAAATGTATAGTGAGGACAGTCTATAAAATGTAGGGATCATTGCATATCCTGACTAAAACTTATTGCTGGGAGAGTAGTAGGACTTAACCCTAGCTCGATAGAAGGGTAAAGGAGTTGCGCCTACTTTACTAATGAAAGAGGAATTCTGTGGTGGGCTAGAGGTAAGCGCTGCCTACTGGAAATACAGAGTTCATATGTATATGAGTAGGGATTTCTGTATGAACGCGTGCAAATGAAAATTGCAATATGCGTTCTGGTGAACCTCTGCGATTGCAGTCAGTCAGTCACATACTTTTATTCGATAACTTAAAATCATAAAAAGGCACAGATACAATATTAAACACATTTGTAGAAATCCAAAGCTAAAACATGAAAAAATTCCATAAATTCTTTTACATTTAGATTTCATAGGGCTTCAATCAAGGGACAGTTATAACACTAAAATAATTCCATACGTGGATATACATTAACATTTCAGTAAAAAAATCTTTGTAAATACTGAGCATAGAAATAGCAAGCAATTCCATATACAAAAGGCTAAAAATAAACCACATCTTCATTCATAGTCAAACTACAGCTCCCATAGGGCCTAATCTTTTCTTCGTCCTAATAATACGCACAGCTGCCACTAAAAAATTTGCAACGTGAAAAGTAGTCCGGGCACTACTCAACAGTTGCAGATAAATAAGTGCCGGCTGACCTGCACAAACCCTGCTCCCCTTAACACTGGTAACAAGTAAGCATGGGCGGAAAATCCGTTCCGCTCGCGGATTTTGCGGATTTCCCGCAAAATCCGCAAATTCGCACGCAGTGGATTTTTTTGGCGGCGCGCGGCGTTGGTGATACAATTTTTGCGGCGCGCGGCGTTTATCATCGTTTGCTGAGTTGTTTTTTTTGATAGTTTGCGAGTGCTGCGCCATTTTGGATCTTGCTGTGTGATCCCGCGGGAATTGGCGAGCGCGATTACGTCATCGCGGCTTGCCAGCGATAGTTTGTCAACGCGAGTACGGCGAGATCACGTCTCGCGGTACTTCGCAATTGCGAGATTTGAGATGCGGCGAGCGAAAATATAAATTTGCAATTCTGCACAAGAAATCCACCAGCAAGCAGCATAAACCTTCTAGAAATGATGATTTTTATCTGAATAACTCCTTAGTTTGACATTTGCCTGCACTTTTTTAGCGAGGAGTCCATTTTGGGGAGGGGGGCAGGGGGGTGGGAGGAAGGAAGTGCCCCACAGTCTTCAACTTCCTGTTCCTGTTCAGCAGGCTCCTCCCAGTGCTTTGTCCATCTCCTGGTCACTTTTCATTTGGGTCTGGAGCTGGAAGGATTACTTTTTGTGGATGCTGCTGGATATTTGGATTTGAGGCCTTTTTGACTTTCTTTGGATCACTGTTGGATTAGAAATTTTACAAGTACGTTTGTTTGGGGCAATACAGTTGCTGCAATTAAAATTTTGGAATTTTCGATTTTTGGGCTGTTTTGGGGCCTTTTGCCCAGGGGTACTCAGTGGTGGGTGGACTGAGTCTTTCTGTGGGGTGTCTTGAATTTAAACATCATGGAGGGGCTGGATGGCTTGGGATTGTGCTTATTTTTCAGTGATTTTCGTTTTTTTGGGCTGTACTTGTGGCCTTTTCACCAGGGGTAGTGAGTGTTGCATGGGCCTAGTCTTTCTGTGGGGTGTCTTGAATTTAAACATCATGGAGGGCATGGATGGAATGGGATTGTGCTGATTTTTCTGTGTTTTTCGATTTTTGACCTGTTGTTGGGGCCTTGACCAGGGGTAGTGAGTGGTGCATGGGCCTAGTCTTTCTGTGGGCTGTCTTGAATTTAAACATCATGTAGGCCATGGATGGAATGGGATTGTGCTGATTTTGCAGTGTTTTTCGATTTTTGGGGGTGTTCATGGGGAGGGACATGCCATGTGGCTGGTGGCCATTTTGAGTGCAGCTACAGGCACTGGCCATGTGCTGGCAGGCAAGTGGCCATTTTGAATGCAGGCTTTGTTGTTAGGCCTCCAACCATTTTGCCTACTTTTCAACCTTTATTTATGCCCAGGGGTAGTGAGTCTTGCATGGGCCTAGTCTTTCTGTGGGTTGTCTTGAATTTAAACATCATGGAGGCCATGGATGGAATGGGATTGTGCTGATTTTGCAGTGTTTTTTGATTTTTGGGGGTGTTCATGGGGAGGGACATGCCATGTGGCTGGTGGCCATTTTGAGTGCAGCTACAGGCACTGGCCATGTGCTGGCAGGCAAGTGGCCATTTTGAATGCAGGCTTTGTTGTTAGGCCTCCAACCATTTTGCCTACTTTTCAACCTTTATTTATGCCCAGGGGTAGTGAGTCTTGCATGGGCCTAGTCTTTCTGTGGGTTGTCTTGAATTTAAACATCATGGAGGCCATGGATGGAATGGGATTGTGCTGATTTTGCAGTGTTTTTCGATTTTTGGGGGTGTTCATGGGGAGGGACATGCCATGTGGCTGGTGGCCATTTTGAGTGCAGCTACAGGCACTGGCCATGTGCTGGCAGGCAAGTGGCCATTTTGAATGCAGGCTTTGTTGTTAGGCCTCCAACCATTTTGCCTACTTTTCAACCTTTATTTATGCCCAGGGGTAGTGAGTCTTGCATGGGCCTAGTCTTTCTGTGGGTTGTCTTGAATTTAAACATCATGGAGGCCATGGATGGAATGGGATTGTGCTGATTTTTCTGTGTTTTTCGATTTTTGACCTGTTGTTGGGGCCTTGACCAGGGGTAGTGAGTGGTGCATGGGCCTAGTCTTTCTGTGGGGTGTCTTGAATTTAAACATCATATAGGGCATGGATGGAATGGGATTGTGCTGATTTTGCAGTGTTTTTCGATTTTTGGGGGTGTTCATGGGGACAGGCCCTGTGGGTGGGGGCCATTTTGAGTGCTGGTACAGGCAGGCCCTGGCCATGTGCTAGGAGGCAAGGTGCCATTTTGAATGCAGGCTTTGTTGTTAGGCCTCCAACCATTTTGCCTACTTTTCAACCTTTATTTATGCCCAGGGGTAGTGAGTCTTGCATGGGCCTAGTCTTTCTGTGGGTTGTCTTGAATTTAAACATCATGGAGGGCATGGATGGAATGGGACTGTGCAGATTTTTCAGTGTTTTTCAATTTTTGGGGGTGTTCATGGGGAGGGACATGCCATGTGGCTGGTGGCCATTTTGAGTGCAGCTACAGGCACTGGCCATGTGCTGGCACTGGCAGGCAAGTGGCCATTTTGAATGCAGGCTTTGTTGTTAGGCCTCCAACCATTTTGCCTACTTTTCAACCTTTATTTATGCCCAGGGGTAGTGAGTCTTGCATGGGCCTAGTCTTTCTGTGGGTTGTCTTGAATTTAAACATCATGGAGGCCATGGATGGAATGGGATTGTGCAGATTTTTCAGTGATTTTCGTTTTTTGGGCCTGTACTTGTGGCCTTTTCACCAGGGGTATTTGAGTCTAGCATGGGCCTAGTCTTTCTGTGGGCTGTCTTCAACTTAAACATCATGGAGGGCATGGATTGAATGGGATTGTGCTGATTTTTCTGTGTTTTTCGATTTTTGACCTGTTGTTGGGGCCTTGACCAGGGGTAGTGAGTGGTGCATGGGCCTAGTCTTTCTGTGGGGTGTCTTGAATTTAAACATCATGGAGGGCATGGATGGAATGGGATTGTGCTGATTTTGCAGTGTTTTTCGATTTTTGGGGGTGTTCATGGGGACAGGCCATGTGGATGGGGGCCATTTTGAGTGCTGGTACAGGCAGGCCCTGGCCATGTGCTAGGAGGCAAGTGGCCATTTTGAATGCAGGCTTTGTTGTTAGGCCTCCAACCATTTTGCCTACTTTTCAACCTTTATTTATGCCCAGGGGTACTAGTGAGTCTTGCATGGGCCTAGTCTTTCTGTGGGTTGTCTTGAATTTAAACATTATGGAGGGCATGGATGGATTGGGATTGTGCTGATTTTGCAGTGTTTTTCGATTTTTTTTGTGCTCTATAACTGAACTGATGTTCCTCTGTCTTCCATTTTTTTTAGGTGCACAAGACTCAAGAGAACCACCAGTGCCAGGAAGAAGTCCTGCAGCGGTGTGTGTGTGCAGCATAACGTCACGCGACGTCACGTCTGGCCTCAGACAACTCTACAATTCGTGCAACTGCGGCCTGCTGTCTGACCTGCTCTGAAGAAGATGGCCCCGCCCCCAAAGAAAGTTCTCCGTAGCTCCTCTAGCAAGAAAGTTGCTAGTAAGGAGCAGAAGAAGCAAGTTACCAAGGAGGCTGGTGTGCCACCCGCCACGTTTTTTGGGAGCAAAAAAAAAAGTACGCCTGCTGCAGCAGGTTCTGCTGGGGACCAAGCTGGGAGCAGCACCCCTGCTCCATTGGGTTCAGTGCCTCCACCACCACGCCAACTTAAGTCAAAGCCCTTGAGTGCTTCAGAGGCAGTCAGTGTACTTCTCCAATCACCATCGACCAGTGATGTTGGCTCATCGCAAGAAAGTAGCAGCAATGTCCCTGAATCAACACAGGTTGTTGTAACTCATCTGACAAGTGTTGAACAACCACAGCCGCAACAACAACACCATGTGCAAGTACACGCCCAAGTACATGTGGAAGGAGAGGCAGCAAAAGGAGATGCGCAAGCAAAGGTGCATGGAGGTTCACACGTGCCCACAATAGTTGTTCCTCCCGAAGTAGGGGCACATCAGGAAATCGACAATGAAGCCGAGGTATCATTGGAAGCCACTCCTCCTGATGATCATTCATTGTCTTCCACATCCCTAGCAAGGAAAAGATCAAGGGGGGTGTCTACATCTTCTTCAAGCCCACCTCCTTCTGATGCAAGTGATCTGTCTTGGGAACCACAACTGCGGTCTGACAGTGAGGCACACCATGATCTGACACCGGTACCTAAGCGTAAAAGGAAGGTCGTCCAAAAACTCAAACCTATGGAGTGTGATGAGGCTCAACAAGAAGTGACAGATACTGCTGGTGATGAAGCCTCTCACGATGACGACGAGCCAGTCATCACAAAGGTCACTGCAGCCCCACCGGGCATGCAGCAAAGAGACATTTTGACCCTATCCCGAGAAGCTGCTGAGCGTGATGATGATGTCGGCGAAGAGGCAATGGAAATGGAATCATTAGATTTGGAGTTAAGTAGTACACCAAAACCTACCGCTTCCATATTTCTTCGCAAGAAGGTACCCACCTCGTCCTCGACCTCAATTCGTGGTGGTGAAAGTGCAAAACGTACTGAAGTTCGGCAATCCACATCCTCCACTTCATCTGGCATTAGCAGCAGGACCACCACCACCAGTATCGCCGCCTCCTCCGGCCCCCAAGTCTCCAGTTTGGGACTTCTTTAGTGTTTGCCCAAAAAAGGAAAACGTAGCCATTTGTAGCCTTTGTAAGCTTCGAGTTGGTCGTGGTAAGCTTGGTTCTAACTATGGTACCGGAGGCCAGAGAGGTCATCTTGAGAGAAGGCACGCTGTCCAATGGTTTCCGCACCTAGAGGCGGTCAAGAAAGCCGGAATTGCACGTAATGAAAACGTTGATTTTTCATCTGCTGATGACGAGGAGGTAGAAGAAGACGATTCAAACACTTCACTTACACCCAGTTCCCATGTCAGCAGCACACCCCATGGGAGCCACACTAAGAGTGTGGGAGAGAGTGAGACATCAATGCGGAAAAGTTCATCAGCGAGCATAACTGGGTCGAAGAGATCATCATCATCCCGTAAATCATTGGTCCAGGGCAACATTAAAAAGATGTTGTTTACAGAAGCGCAATATGAACGCAACCACCCAATGACCCGTCTGTATAACACTAAGCTGGCTAAAATGCTAGCTCTGGACCTTCTCCCTTTTTCTTTTGTAGAAGGGGTTGGTTTTCTAGAATTAGTGACAGCGCTCTGCCCTAAATGGAAGGTTCCTAGCCGGTTCTATTTTGCCCGAGTTGCGGTTCCAGCACTACATGAAGATGTTCTGAAGGTGATTGGGGCAGCTTTGCAGAAGAGTGCTGTTCACACTATACATCTGACAACAGACATGTGGACCAGTGGCGCAGGCGCTGATTACATGTGCATCACTGCACACTGGGTCTCTTTTTCAGGGGCTAAAGCAAAGCTAAACTCAGGTGTTGACACTAACATTGTTTTTAAAGGTGCTCGGAAACATGCAACACTAGCCATGTTTGGTTTGGAGAAACGTCACAAAGCAGAAAACATTTTGGATGTCTTTAACACAAAGGTCCTTAACTGTCTGTCCCCACTAAAACGCAATGTTGGTTATGTTTCCACGGACAATGGCGCCAATATAGTTAAGGCCATGAGGGACGGTTACTATTTCAGAGTGCCGTGTTTGGCGCACTGTATAAACCTGGTTGTCCAAAAATTCTTGGGTAATAAACGCAGTGCAGCGTACGGTGTATTGGAGACCTGCCGAAAAATTTGCAAGCATTTCAGGCATTCTTTTAAGGCCCGGAAGCAGCTGAGGAGCATGCTATATCAATGTCAAATGCCAGTGAAAGCACTCATCCAGGAGGTGGTAACACGTTGGAACTCAACCTTCTACATGCTTGAGCGTCTGTATGAGCAGTATACGGAACTCGATCAATATTTCTTGAAAGAGGGTATAGAGGAGCTGAGGATGGGTGGGCCGCAATGGAACATAGTTGAAAGCCTGACACGCATGCTTCGTCCTTTTGAGGTCTTCACGCGTGCAGTCAGCAAGGAGGACTCTAATTTGGGAAAAGCTATCCCATTGTTGTACATGCTGGAGGACCAACTGAAGGAGGTGTGTTCTGTGTTTGGAAAAGATGACAAAAAGCAAGACTCTTTGCTTCTGGCTGAGCAATTATTAGAGCTCCTACAAGGTGATGAACGTCTTAAAAAGATCCACTCAGAACAGCATTACATTTGTGCTACTATTCTGGATCCACGCTACAAAAAGGCGCTGGCAGGCCAAGCATTCTTTCCTTTTAATGATGAACATGTTCCAAAGTACAAACGTTGGCTAGCCTTGTCAGCCAAGAAGTTTGAAACAGAACGGCTGGAAATTGAAGGAAATGGCAGTACATCAGCAGGCCATCCCCAGTCAAAACAATCCACTTCTGCACCTGTGGCTGTGGCACAAGTGACCTCTCAGCCGTTAAAGACACCGGCAACCGGATCATCTGCACGAAAGACAACAGAAACATTGGAGGCTGAAGAGGATTGGCTAGCTCTGCGTGGGTTTGGTTCTCAAAAGGTCAGAGGCACAGCAAGAGCTAAGCAAAGTGGAGGAACCTTGGATGAGGACCTTGAGTCGATGGTGAAGGACTATCTGAATGACTCAACAGAGGTCTATGTTAATTCTGACCCATTGGCGTATTGGCATGGGAAAAAAGAATTGTGGCCACAGCTCACCAACCTGGCTTTAAACTACTTGTCTTGCCCACTCGCAAGTGTGTCTTCTGAACGGGTTTTCAGTGCGGCTGGTGGGATTGTAACTCCCAAACGGAGCCGCCTCTCGCCCAAAAATGTGGAGAGGTTAACAATGATCAAGATGAATCAGCACCTCATACCACCAGATTTCAGAGTACGAGAGAGCGTGCCGGATGAAGAGGAGGTGGCCAGCAACATAGATGAGGGAATTTCTACTCTGTCAGGTGACACTGACCTCACCCTGCCTAAATTCGCAGAGTATGATGACGAAGCCTTATTCTTATTCCTGGACCGTGATTCCGACTTCGAGCCCTGAAAATGAGACAACGAATCAATAACTTTCTTTTTCATCCTTATTCACTTTTATTCCTGTGTGTCTGTCTTTCTTTGTTGTGCACAGTTAATATAATTCAAACTTTAATCAGATAATCACAAAAACAAGCCCATCAGCAGAACTGTCTTCACTTGTTTGCTAATTTATTTGAAGGTGCCGCAGTCTGCATTCCTCAGGTTCACAAGTTCAGAAGAACATGCTCCTCTATCCTCCTCCTCCAGACTCCTATTTCCATCAAAGCAGAGGGCTGGTTTACGCCCAATGAAGAAAGACTCAGCACTTGTGGGGGTGTTGTTCTACCTCTTTGCAGGTGAGTTGACGGGTCTGGGGCCATTGCTGGGAAGCACTAAAAGTGGTTTGGACCAAATCCGAGGCGGAAAATTTTTTGTGTTTTTGATGACTTGCTTGCCTTTGAGGTGCTCTTCGGGGGGTTCCGTCTGTTTGTGGGTGAGTTTCGTGGTCTGGGAGCATTGCTGGGACACTCTAATCTTGATTGCATTTGCTTTTCAGGAAATCCGTCGTGCCAACCCCGACTTATGGCCTAGCTACGCAGCGCGTTTGGACCGAAGGCCCTGAAATATTGCAAGTATGAGATTTTGCTTTTGGCCTGTTTGGGGGTGTTATGCTTCTTGGCGGGTGGGTTGCCGGGTCTTGGGGCATTCCTGGGAAGGTCTAATACCGGGTAGAAGTGGTTGGGACAAAATCCAGGCCGATTTTTTTTGGGGCTATTTCTGACATTTTGCTCTATGTAGCGTTTTCGGGGGCCTGTTTGGGGGGCTTCCTGGTGTTTGTGGGTGAGTTTCGTGGTCTGGGAGCACTGCTGGCTATATATACTTTACTTTGCAAGAGGTTTGAAGCAAATCCATGGTGGCAGAGGGGACTTAGGGCCTAGCTGCAGAGCACGCGCGAAGTGATTTGGGAAATTTGTGAAAAATTGACTAAGTCCCCATTTTTGTACTTTTGCTCTTTGGCTGTTTGGGGGTCTTCTACTCGTTTTCTCCTGGGTTGACGGCTCTGGGGCCATTGCTGGGAAGCTCTAATACCGGATAAAAGTGTTTTGGACCAAATCCCAGGCGGAATTTTTTTTGTGTTTTTGATGACTTGCTTGCCTTTGAGGTGCTCTTAGGGGGGGTTCCGTCTGTTTGTGGGTGAGTTTCGTGGTCTGGGAGCATTGCTGGGACACTCTAATCTTGATTGCATTTGCTTTTCAGGAAATCCGTCGTGCCAACCCCGACTTATGGCCTAGCTACGCAGCGCGTTTGGACCGAAGGCCCTGAAATATTGCAAGTATGAGATTTTGCTTTTGGCCTGTTTGGGGGTGTTATGCTTCTTGGCGGGTGGGTTGCCGGGTCTTGGGGCATTCCTGGGAAGGTCTAATACCGGGTAGAAGTGGTTGGGACAAAATCCAGGCCGATTTTTTTTTGGGCTATTTCTGACATTTTGCTCTATGTAGCGTTTTCGGGGGCCTGTTTGGGGGGCTTCCTGGTGTTTGTGGGTGAGTTTCGTGGTCTGGGAGCACTGCTGGGACACTCTAATCTTGATTGCATTTGCTTTTCAGGAAATCCGTCGTGCCAACCCCGACTTATGGCCTAGCTACGCAGCGCGTTTGGACCGAAGGCCCTGAAATATTGCAAGTATGAGATTTTGCTTTTGGCCTGTTTAGGGGTGTTATGCTTCTTGGCGGGTGGGTTGCCGGGTCTTGGGGCATTCCTGGGAAGGTCTAATACCGGGTAGAAGTGGTTGGGACAAAATCCAGGGCGATTTTTTTTTGGGCTATTTCTGACATTTTGCTCTATGTAGCGTTTTCGGGGGCCTGTTTGGGGGGCTTCCTGGTGCTTGTGGGAGAGTTTCGTGGTCTGGGAGCACTGCTGGCTATATATACTTTACTTTGCAAGAGGTTTGAAGCAAATCCATGGTGGCAGAGGGGACTTAGGGCCTAGCTGCAGAGCGCGCGCGGAGTGATTTGGGAAATTTGTGAAAAATTGACTAAGTCCCCATTTTTGTACTTTTGCTCTTTGGCTGTTTGGGGGTCTTCTACTCGTTTTCTCCTGGGTTGACGGCTCTGGGGCCATTGCTGGGAAGCTCTAATACCGGATAAAAGTGTTTTGGACCAAATCCCAGGCGGAATTTTTTTTGTGTTTTTGATGACTTGCTTGCCTTTGAGGTGCTCTTAGGGGGGGTTCCGTCTGTTTGTGGGTGAGTTTCGTGGTCTGGGAGCATTGCTGGGACACTCTAATCTTGATTGCATTTGCTTTTCAGGAAATCCGTCGTGCCAACCCCGACTTATGGCCTAGCTACGCAGCGCGTTTGGACCGAAGGCCCAGAAATATTGCAAGTATGAGATTTTGCTTTTGGCCTGTTTGGGGGTGTTATGCTTCTTGGCGGGTGGGTTGCCGGGTCTTGGGGCATTCCTGGGAAGGTCTAATACCGGGTAGAAGTGGTTGGGACAAAATCCAGGCCGATTTTTTTTTTGGCTATTTCTGACATTTTGCTCTATGTAGCGTTTTCGGGGGCCTGTTTGGGGGGCTTCCTGGTGTTTGTGGGTGAGTTTCGTGGTCTGGGAGCACTGCTGGGACACTCTAATCTTGATTGCATTTGCTTTTCAGGAAATCCGTCGTGCCAACCCCGACTTATGGCCTAGCTACGCAGCGCGTTTGGACCGAAGGCCCAGAAATATTGCAAGTATGAGATTTTGCTTTTGGCCTGTTTGGGGTTGTTATGCTTCTTGGTGGGTGGGTTGCCGGGTCTTGGGGCATTCCTGGGAAGGTCTAATACCGGGTAGAAGTGGTTGGGACAAAATCCAGGCCGATTTTTTTTGTGGCTATTTCTGACATTTTGCTCTATGTAGCGTTTTCGGGGGCCTGTTTGGGGGGCTTCCTGGTGTTTGTGGGTGAGTTTCGTGGTCTGGGAGCACTGCTGGCTATATATACTTTACTTTGCAAGAGGTTTGAAGCAAATCCATGGTGGCAGAGGGGACTTAGGGCCTAGCTGCAGAGCGCGCGCGGAGTGATTTGGGAAATTTGTGAAAAATTGACTGTCCCCATTTTTGTACTTTTGCTCTTTGGCTGTTTGGGGGTCTTCTACTCGTTTTCTCCTGGGTTGACGGCTCTGGGGCCATTGCTGGGAAGCTCTAATACCGGATAAAAGTGTTTTGGACCAAATCCCAGGCGGAATTTTTTTTGTGTTTTTGATGACTTGCTTGCCTTTGAGGTGCTCTTAGGGGGGGTTCCGTCTGTTTGTGGGTGAGTTTCGTGGTCTGGGAGCATTGCTGGGACACTCTAATCTTGATTGCATTTGCTTTTCAGGAAATCCGTCGTGCCAACCCCGACTTATGGCCTAGCTACGCAGCGCGTTTGGACCGAAGGCCCAGAAATATTGCAAGTATGAGATTTTGCTTTTGGCCTGTTTGGGGGTGTTATGCTTCTTGGCGGGTGGGTTGCCGGGTCTTGGGGCATTCCTGGGAAGGTCTAATACCGGGTAGAAGTGGTTGGGACAAAATCCAGGCCGATTTTTTTTTTGGCTATTTCTGACATTTTGCTCTATGTAGCGTTTTCGGGGGCCTGTTTGGGGGGCTTCCTGGTGCTTGTGGGAGAGTTTCGTGGTCTGGGAGCACTGCTGGCTATATATACTTTACTTTGCAAGAGGTTTGAAGCAAATCCATGGTGGCAGAGGGGACTTAGGGCCTAGCTGCAGAGCGCGCGCGGAGTGATTTGGGAAATTTGTGAAAAATTGACTAAGTCCCCATTTTTGTACTTTTGCTCTTTGGCTGTTTGGGGGTCTTCTACTCGTTTTCTCCTGGGTTGACGGCTCTGGGGCCATTGCTGGGAAGCTCTAATACCGGATAAAAGTGTTTTGGACCAAATCCCAGGCGGAATTTTTTTTGTGTTTTTGATGACTTGCTTGCCTTTGAGGTGCTCTTAGGGGGGGTTCCGTCTGTTTGTGGGTGAGTTTCGTGGTCTGGGAGCATTGCTGGGACACTCTAATCTTGATTGCATTTGCTTTTCAGGAAATCCGTCGTGCCAACCCCGACTTATGGCCTAGCTACGCAGCGCGTTTGGACCGAAGGCCCAGAAATATTGCAAGTATGAGATTTTGCTTTTGGCCTGTTTGGGGGTGTTATGCTTCTTGGCGGGTGGGTTGCCGGGTCTTGGGGCATTCCTGGGAAGGTCTAATACCGGGTAGAAGTGGTTGGGACAAAATCCAGGCCGATTTTTTTTTGGGCTATTTCTGACATTTTGCTCTATGTAGCGTTTTCGGGGGCCTGTTTGGGGGGCTTCCTGGTGTTTGTGGGTGAGTTTCGTGGTCTGGGAGCACTGCTGGGACACTCTAATCTTGATTGCATTTGCTTTTCAGGAAATCCGTCGTGCCAACCCCGACTTATGGCCTAGCTACGCAGCGCGTTTGGACCGAAGGCCCTGAAATATTGCAAGTATGAGATTTTGCTTTTGGCCTGTTTAGGGGTGTTATGCTTCTTGGCGGGTGGGTTGCCGGGTCTTGGGGCATTCCTGGGAAGGTCTAATACCGGGTAGAAGTGGTTGGGACAAAATCCAGGGCGATTTTTTTTTGGGCTATTTCTGACATTTTGCTCTATGTAGCGTTTTCGGGGGCCTGTTTGGGGGGCTTCCTGGTGCTTGTGGGAGAGTTTCGTGGTCTGGGAGCACTGCTGGCTATATATACTTTACTTTGCAAGAGGTTTGAAGCAAATCCATGGTGGCAGAGGGGACTTAGGGCCTAGCTGCAGAGCGCGCGCGGAGTGATTTGGGAAATTTGTGAAAAATTGACTAAGTCCCCATTTTTGTACTTTTGCTCTTTGGCTGTTTGGGGGTCTTCTACTCGTTTTCTCCTGGGTTGACGGCTCTGGGGCCATTGCTGGGAAGCTCTAATACCGGATAAAAGTGTTTTGGACCAAATCCCAGGCGGAATTTTTTTTGTGTTTTTGATGACTTGCTTGCCTTTGAGGTGCTCTTAGGGGGGGTTCCGTCTGTTTGTGGGTGAGTTTCGTGGTCTGGGAGCATTGCTGGGACACTCTAATCTTGATTGCATTTGCTTTTCAGGAAATCCGTCGTGCCAACCCCGACTTATGGCCTAGCTACGCAGCGCGTTTGGACCGAAGGCCCAGAAATATTGCAAGTATGAGATTTTGCTTTTGGCCTGTTTGGGGGTGTTATGCTTCTTGGCGGGTGGGTTGCCGGGTCTTGGGGCATTCCTGGGAAGGTCTAATACCGGGTAGAAGTGGTTGGGACAAAATCCAGGCCGATTTTTTTTTTGGCTATTTCTGACATTTTGCTCTATGTAGCGTTTTCGGGGGCCTGTTTGGGGGGCTTCCTGGTGTTTGTGGGTGAGTTTCGTGGTCTGGGAGCACTGCTGGGACACTCTAATCTTGATTGCATTTGCTTTTCAGGAAATCCGTCGTGCCAACCCCGACTTATGGCCTAGCTACGCAGCGCGTTTGGACCGAAGGCCCAGAAATATTGCAAGTATGAGATTTTGCTTTTGGCCTGTTTGGGGTTGTTATGCTTCTTGGTGGGTGGGTTGCCGGGTCTTGGGGCATTCCTGGGAAGGTCTAATACCGGGTAGAAGTGGTTGGGACAAAATCCAGGCCGATTTTTTTTGTGGCTATTTCTGACATTTTGCTCTATGTAGCGTTTTCGGGGGCCTGTTTGGGGGGCTTCCTGGTGTTTGTGGGTGAGTTTCGTGGTCTGGGAGCACTGCTGGCTATATATACTTTACTTTGCAAGAGGTTTGAAGCAAATCCATGGTGGCAGAGGGGACTTAGGGCCTAGCTGCAGAGCGCGCGCGGAGTGATTTGGGAAATTTGTGAAAAATTGACTGTCCCCATTTTTGTACTTTTGCTCTTTGGCTGTTTGGGGGTCTTCTACTCGTTTTCTCCTGGGTTGACGGCTCTGGGGCCATTGCTGGGAAGCTCTAATACCGGATAAAAGTGTTTTGGACCAAATCCCAGGCGGAATTTTTTTTGTGTTTTTGATGACTTGCTTGCCTTTGAGGTGCTCTTAGGGGGGGTTCCGTCTGTTTGTGGGTGAGTTTCGTGGTCTGGGAGCATTGCTGGGACACTCTAATCTTGATTGCATTTGCTTTTCAGGAAATCCGTCGTGCCAACCCCGACTTATGGCCTAGCTACGCAGCGCGTTTGGACCGAAGGCCCAGAAATATTGCAAGTATGAGATTTTGCTTTTGGCCTGTTTGGGGGTGTTATGCTTCTTGGCGGGTGGGTTGCCGGGTCTTGGGGCATTCCTGGGAAGGTCTAATACCGGGTAGAAGTGGTTGGGACAAAATCCAGGCCGATTTTTTTTTTGGCTATTTCTGACATTTTGCTCTATGTAGCGTTTTCGGGGGCCTGTTTGGGGGGCTTCCTGGTGTTTGTGGGTGAGTTTCGTGGTCTGGGAGCACTGCTGGGACACTCTAATCTTGATTGCATTTGCTTTTCAGGAAGTCCGTCGTGCCAACACCGACTTATGGCCTAGCTACGCAGCGCGTTTGGACCGAAGGCCCAGAAATATTGCAAGTATGAGATTTTGCTTTTGGCCTGTTTGGGGGTGTTATGCTTCTTGGCGGGTGGGTTGCCGGGTCTTGGGGCATTCCTGGGAAGGTCTAATACCGGGTAGAAGTGGTTGGGACAAAATCCGCGCGGAAAAGCCTTTAGTTTTGGCACTTTTTGTAACTTAGGGTTCGTTAGGGTTACCCCTAGCAGCAGTATTGCATGTGTTTCGGGGTGTTCTAGATTTTTCCAACTGAGTTCTGGGGTCTTAGAGCACTCGTGAGAATGTGTAATTTTGGTTGCAAGTCATTTGAAGAAAATCCATGGTGGGAAAGGGGGGATTTGGCATAGTTAAAGAAAGCCTTTGCCACTATTCTTAACTTAGGGTTCGTTAGGGTTAGCAGTATTTCTATTGCATGTGTTTGAGTGGGGGGGATTTCGAGTCTTGGAGCGATGCTGGCTATGGCTACTTTTGCTTGGTTGCTTGCAAGTGGTTTGAATGCAATCCACGGTGGGTAATGGGTAATTAGGAAGGGGGTACTTCGGCCTACTTTTACTTTCAAAGTAAGTTTTGTCACCAGTTTTCTGCTAGGCCTTGTTTTTTGAGATTTGATTGGGGGTCTTCTACATTTTTGCGACTGGCTTTAGTAAGGGTCTGGGTGGGAGCACTGCTAGGAAGATCTAATTTTGTTCTAAAACACAGTTTACAGTACACCTAGCTTGAGGGGCAAGATCCGCTACATTAATTTGCCCATACTTATTTATCCTTCAAAAGGTGACTCAGAGTACGCACTTTCAAAAATATTGTACTGTCTACTAGGAAAATCAAATTGTGACTTTTTGCACTCCACAGCCTACATACCTTATATTTATTTATCAGTGGTGTTTTAATATTATATCACTTCCTGTTTTTCGTTGAATAATTACAGGCCGGGTTTCAGTCTCTGCAATGGGGAAAAAAGGATGGAGTCAGGCTTCACAGTAGCGAGCCACAATTCAGCATCAGGCAGGCAGTGGACAGGGTGTCTTCTGGTGACCAACATCGATGGACGAGGCGTCGGCTGCAATGGAGGAGTGCCGCTAATAGGAGGATTTTTTTTCTGCAGGCAACTTACTTACCACTTCCAACAGGACCACTACAACCACATAGATACAGTATCCCTTGCCTTTTTCTCTGACTGTGACTGCATTTCTTGGCTCTCTCTCGGCTTCTACATTGATCCCTTAACACATCACTTAGTCCACTCCACTATCACATCTGCACCACACATAGTCATTTGTAAGTGCTCCTATGTAATTCGCAAGTCGCAGCACGCCCCAGGCCGTAGAGGACTGGGATGGCCCCAATGATGAAGCATGTCACCAAGGGGCAACCCTGGTGAGTGAGGGGACACCTAGAAAAAAAGCAATTTCTCCTTTTCTATCTACTATACCTTCCAGACCAACCCCACTGAGTGTTGTTGTGAATGGATTTATAGTGACCAGC
Source organism: Lissotriton vulgaris (assembly GCF_964263255.1). Classification (NCBI taxonomy): domain Eukaryota; kingdom Metazoa; phylum Chordata; class Amphibia; order Caudata; family Salamandridae; genus Lissotriton; species Lissotriton vulgaris. The sequence continues at coordinate 2,029,887,787 of NC_141691.1, forward strand.
AAGGCTCTCGGGTATCTGGCTACAGAGACCTTATGTTGAATATCGTTATCAATAATTTACACATAGGCCCTTTACTGTTGCATTCTTTCTTCCACAGTTGTCGAATGTACTACTTACTTTTCACTGACATGCATGCAGTAGTGCATGCACTTTCAAAGATTGATGGATAGGTTTGTACCCAAAGAATTGTTTATGTTCAATTGTTTGTCTATGCTGTGCTTTTTTTTACAGGGTGTCTTCTGGTGCCCAACATCGATGGACGAAGCGTCGGCTGCAATGGAGGAGTGCCGCTAATAGGAGGATTTTTTTTCTGCAGGCAACTTACTTACCACTTCCAACAGGACCACTACAACCACATAGATACAGTATCCCTTGCCTTTTTCTCTGACTGTGACTGCATTTCTTGGCTCTCTCTAGGCTTCTAAATTGATCCCTTAACACATCACTTAGTCCACTCCACTATCACATCTGCACCACACATAGTCATTTGTAAGTGCTCCTACGTAATTCGCAAGTCGCAGCACGCCCCAGGCCGTAGAGGACTGGGATGGCCCCAATGATGAAGCATGTCACCAAGGGGCAACCCTGGTGAGTGAGGGGACACCTAGAAAAAAAGCAATTTCTCCTTTTCTATCTACTATACCTTCTGTCAGGTTACGCAGCCCCTAAGCGCCTACCGTACTATGAAACTACATTTCCCATGAGTAGGCGGGAGACTTGCAGGAAGTTTATCTGGGGAACAGACGCGCTTCCTGTTGCGCGTTATTCTGGTTTCTGTTCTGCACCGGCATGAGAGCGGACGCTCTGCATGCTTTTCTATCGTGTCTCCTGTGGACTATCACCTTCCCCCCCCCCCTGAGGCTCAGTGGGGAGCGCTTCCGTGTTCTGTCCTTGGCGGTAGACAGCCTTCACGCGTCTTCAGGTAAAGCCGCTCTAAACTCTTCGGCCGCCCGTGCGGTCAGCTGATTACTGCCTGAACGGATTGTTAAGGGAGGTTCTGTGACTGTTTTCTAACAGAATTCTACCTTTGATGAATTCCTGTTTGGTTGAATTGTGTGTGGCGGAGCACAGTGGCGGTCTATACCACGTGTTAGCGTTCACATCGGGGATCGTTTTTGTACTATTAAAACGGAGCGCGGTAGTAAGGACAACTACGCGTCTCCGTTGTATAACTGTGTATTTCAAAGGACCTCCATAACTGGGCATGTAGTGAGGTAACTACAGGCTACCCCAGTTCTCTTTGTGTAGTGCACCGTGGGGTGTGTTGTTGGCAGAATTCAGTGGTGGTCGCAACAGCAACTACGTTTTTCTGTTTGACCTTCACCAAAGATTCTCTACTGGGTCATTACTTAGAGAGCGCAGTGTTGTAGTTCTTGCTTCCTACACACTACCGTTTCCCTCTTCCTTTTTGTTGGACCATACATCTTTACTTTGACTATTTGGAACCCCTTTGTACATTGAGTCCTCTACCATGTTTGTGGTATGTTGTGAGTAGTGGGTTTGATGTCTTAGTATAACGCGAGTGTGTTTGGTGCGACAGGAGTGTGTTCGTTAACTATATGTTTATGTGTTTCTTAGGCCTTCCTCACAGATTGTGGCAGAAGGGCTATAGTATTTCCTATCCAAGGTCATGCTTTCTTGGTGCTCAGGTACTTGTCTACTTCCTTGGTTATTTAGTGAGACTATATGAGAGTACCCTTGTATGTTAGGACAGCACTTCACTGATGCCTGTCTTGTCTTCTGTTACAGGTATCCTTTCCCTGCTGACCCTACCTTTACAAATCCCACATTTTTTATTTTAGTTTGTTATTTTTCTCCCCCGCCTAATGGCTCGAACACCCTGTGTTTACACTTCTGGGTGTTGGTGACATTTGGAGGTGGAACCATATTTGCATCGACTGGATCACGGGGAGTAAACCTGACACCTTCCAGACCAACCCCATTGAGTGTTGTTGTGAATGGATTTATAGTGACCAGCAAGGCTCTCGGGTATCTGGCTACAGAGACCTTATGTTGAATATCGTTATCAATAATTCCACACAGGCCCTGTACTGTCGCATTCTTTCTTTCCACAGTTGTCGAATGTACTACTTACTTTTCACTGACATGCATGCAGTAGTGCATGCACTTTCAAAGATTGATGGATAGGTTTGTACCCAAAGATTTGTTTATGTTCACAATAGTTTGTCTATGCTGTGCTATTTTTTCTTGTCTCCCAAAACCTTTCCCAAAAACCCCCGTACCCATCCATTTTTCAAACCCTAACCCTCTTCCCCCGGGCTGTGTGGTTTTGATTGATGTGTGACTAAATTATTATTACAGCAATAAATCCACACACTTGCTGGGTGGGGAGGATAAGGTGATAGCAACAGGCTGGTGAAGAAATCCGAGGATATATTCTTACTCTGCTTGACAAAGAACCATTGCTAATGTGAAAGAACTTCAACCGAATTAGTAGTTATACTTTACCATTTGTTAGGCTACAATGTGGCACTGCTCTACTGTACTTCTGTCACCTGCTATATTCTCAGTTGTACCGTTGAATTGCTCAGGAGGACAAACCAGATTTCATTTTCTTTTTTTTCATAGGCATGCAACTGCCACTGTGTCACACCACTAGTACCACCGCTATGAGGAAATTTTATCCGACCAAGATTGCCAACCTTATTCGGTGTTTCCCATGGAGCCAGCCCTGGGTCTAGCCCTACTTTCAAACACAAATTACAGGTAAGATAAGCGTTTGGTGGTTTGGGGGTATAATGGAATATTAGTACGAGAGACGAGAGACTGAAGGTAGTACTACTAAAGTCCTAGGACTCTTGGATTCACTTCACTTAGTCTGTGAGAGGCACTTAGTGTTGAAAACATTTGGGCATTTACACTTAAAGGAAGAAAATGGAACTAAACTTTCAGGAAAACAGTCAACGTTAAACCCCCACCCACCAGGCAAGCAGTAAAAAACAGGTATGCTCAGATAAAGTTTGAAAAAGTATATTTATATCCCTAACAAAATAATCTCCCGCAAGACCCTCCCTAACCCCAACGATTGTCCTTCAAAAGTCCCCAAAAACCCAACTCCCAATTCCCACCCCCCAAAAGTCTCTAAAAAAGGGGCAAGGGACACTATGGGTGGATGCTGTTAACTTTTTGGGCCAGGGCATCATGCTCCTCGTGGAGCAAGGCGAGCTCCTGCTGAAGGCGGGACACCATCAGGGTAGTGCGGCGCAGGCGTGCCTTCACTGCATTGCAGGTGCAATGCCTGTGAGAGGCAGCTGTTGGCCTTGCTGCTCGGCGGTGGCGTTTGCCTTTGGCAGCCCGGCTCAGTCTGGGTGGACCACTGTGCTGGGTGGCAGCCCGTGGGGCCACGGAGGCCGATGCAGACGACGTTGTTGTAGTTGTCGACTGCACACTTTCCACGTCCTCCAGGGCCACCAGCCGCCGATATTCCGCAACAGTGGCCTCGATCCTCCGTTGCCGGGCCGCTCTAGCCAGCTCCTTCCTCCTTGTTCGTTTGGAAGGAGAACCTATATGAAGAAAGAAAGACATAGTCTGTAACCAATGCTCTTTAAGATTAACTCAATCATTCAGCAGAAATTTGTGTTGCAGTACAACTAGCAACTTGCAAGCGCATTACATAACTATTGAGGCCAGTATCTATCTAACCTCACACTTCTTCATCCTTGCTCTAACATTAGTGGGAGTTTAAGGAACAAATTCTACGAGCACTGTGGACTTCCATTGGAGTCGACTATGAAAGTACACCAGTCTTATTCTTCTTCTTATCTCTTGTTTTGGAAAATTGGTACGTTATTTTCTGCAAGCCGGCATAATGCCAGCGCAGTAAACTTGCACCCGAGAAAAAGAGACGCACGCCATGAGGAGTGACCTAGACTTGCGTTGCCGTTGCGTTACTGTACCCGTCCAGTACATGCAGGTGGTGAAGCTCTTACTTTTCTATTACGGCGGGTGGCACTGAGAATACTCTGTTACAACTCAAGGGCTACTGCTTAATTAATTTAACTTTCACCCTACAGTGGAAATGAGTACTAGAAATGTAAAATTGAAGAAGATAAATAATCTGATTATCTATCACTTCACATGGGATGTTTTTGCTTATATATGGGATGACTTTAGGTGCTTTGCTTTTTATTGAGTGACCAGTGATACATCCACACATGAATGACTGAGTACTACTAAACTTATTAAGAGAGGTAGGGAGTGGCCACCATAATAACCGGATCTATGCAGTGCTTGCAATACAAACTACTGCTACTATTTATGGTAGTATTTGGACAAAATTAAAAGTTCTTTTCCTTGCCTTTCCTACACTGGAACGGACGTGCGGGTGCAGTGTTACATGCTCTTCAAAGTTACACTTAGTTCATCCACTGACCGTCTACTCTCTCTAGATCATGGGTACTCACAAACTTTCTCTCAGGGGCTACATTTACAGTGTAGTTTGGGGCCGAGGGCCGCACTGGTGGGGGCGGAGTCAGAGGGGGCGGGGCTAAAGCAAAACGATAACTTGTGACCATGAGGTTGCACACAGGTCCCTGCAGCAGATGCCCTCATCCACTGAGCCACCAGACCCAGCATTTACATACATCTCTCTCCCTCCTGCTCTCCCTCCTGCCCTCCCTCCATCTCTCTCTCCCTCCTGCCCTCCCTCTCCCTCTCCCTCCCCCTCTGTCATCTCACTGTGTGTGTGTCTATCTGTGTCAGCCTTCAGCCCGGGTTGAGACCGCTTCCTCAACGCGCACACACAGACAACAACACCAAAGTACTTAACAGGTCTTTAAAAGACCATTAACATATTATTGAGGCTTTGTTTGTTTTAGCGCCCCTGCTTCTCCACCCTGACAATCACTGCTTGCCCGGCCCCACAGAGCAGAGGCTTTGTTCTATTTCACCTCTTTGTGGCCTTGCATCTCCACTCTGCTCTGTGGGGGCCGGGGGAGCAGTGATTGTCAGAGTGGAGATGCAGGGGCGCTAACAGGTGAAATACAAAAAAGCCTCTGCTCTGTGGGGGCCGGGGGAGCAGTGATTGTCTGCAAGGTCTGCGCACCGCCAAGGAAGGCTTGCCGGGCCACCACCGGCCCGCGGGCTGTACTAGGAGTACCCCTGCTCTAGATACACATATGCTATCTAAGAGTCAGATAGTAGCATGATCCAGGTATATGGACACATACAGTTTCTGTGTCACCCACCCAGGCTGTTGTCCTTCCACCCATCATTGCTTCATCATTCACCCAGCCATGCATCTCATATTCTTGCCTTCCCATCTAGTCTTCAATCTCAATAAGTAAGGAATATATAAGAGCTTACCTCTGGCCGCCACCACCGTCTCAACTCTCACAGCCGCCGCCGCCGCCTCCTCCCCTGAAGAATCGCCCTCCGCCTCCGTGTCGAGCACCACCACCTCCACACTGGCCCCGCCACCAGATGTTCCACCTACAAAGTACATTTAAGAATGTTAGAATAAAGCACTCACTAGTCACTAGTATTTGGTCTAGGAATGAAGACATGTGAAAACAATGTAATTTGTGACTGTCTACGTTAAAGTTAAAAAAAATGTCCCTTTTTCCAGGGAAGGTTGTCTTGCTGCACTTTTTGGCACAACTGATGAAGGCTGTTTTTTTAACACGCACCATTTTTCTCCACACAGACAGAAGATGGACTTCTAACAACAAGATCAAGTTGAAACCAGGTGAGAGCTCGGCTCGACCACAAGAAATGTCTTCAATTAATCGTCAGCACTAACCACTTTTCCATTATCAGTTAAACGTTTAGTTTTATTATGACTTCATTTTAATAAATGTGTTTACTTTTAATAAAGCTTTTAAACTTAAATACAATCTGTGTTTTTTGGTCCAGACTAGAGTGACTGAGCGAAAGGTTTTGCAATTTTTGCAAGCATGAGTCCAGATAGAACACTTCAAAAGACATTATGGACAATCCCAGAGGACTGCACTAAGTTGATAGAGCTATTGCTGACTAGAATCATGGGAGTTTCGCCAACCGTGCAATCTTAGTTAGCTACACAGACAGACTAATAAGAATAATCTAGTAATACCACAGGGAGTCATAGTAGAGGCAGGATAAGAATTTAGATACAGTCTACAAGAAGAGCAAAGACAATTTTGAAAAAAGTCAAATGAGGAACGCTAGGAAAAATAGGTACTAGTCTAAAATGAAAACTTACTGGGGCCAGCAGAGGAGCCCTCGCCTGCCCGATCCTGGCCCTGTTGAACAGCATCCGCCGCCTGCTGCTCCTGTGTCCTCCTCTCGCCCCTGGGGGGAGCTGACGTACAACATGAAAGAAAGAACAGAAAACATGGATGATTGTTGCTTGTCAATGTCAACCAAATCAAACATTTCAAAAGAACAATAACAAAATATTTCCGCAAAATTATATTGATTATGGTTACTTTTCATTTATTTGCGGACCTGTGACTTCGAAAGTCACGTAACTCACTAAACAAAGTACTGAAACGTTCACCTAGGACTGGCAGGCAGCAGTCCGCAGGCAAGACGCAAAGTGACAGACAAACTCCATTGTGATTTCAGTCAGATCAGTGACAACACTAACAGTTGCCTGCTACATTACCAGTCATTTAAATAGTCAAACTATCAATCCACCGCCACTATTTTTCTTATTGTCAGGGTTACAAAGGAAGGGGCAGATTTAAGCCCTTGCGGCTCTTTTTCGCCTTTCTTGCGTGACTTTTGTGACGCAGCAGCTAAACAAAAAAGGGCGCCATGGTGCGGCGTATAATATTATAACAACGTGACGCATTTGGGAGATGCATCCCGTTATAAAGCCCTGCGCCATCAGGGGGCGTTCCGGCGCAAGGGAGGGCATTCCTGCGCTGGAACACATCCTAATAGTGGCTGAGGGAAATCTACAAAATATCAATCAGTCACCTTTAGGACAATGATGCGTCACACAAACCCTGCACCTGCTTGAAGCAGACGTACGGCTTGACCCAGCATTGGGGAGATAGGGTACCCCAGAGCATTGATGGAGCTGCGCCATCGTTGCGACGCAACTCCAGCAGTAAAGCTTCGGTGACGTTTTGGGCCCATGGTGCGCCGCATTGCAAATACGGCGCACCATGTTTGGTGGTGGTAGCGGGCCGCACAATTAATGGCGCATCCCTGCTACTTTGCAGGGATGCGACGGTAATTGCAATTCTGCCCCTTAGGGGCATACTTACTTACGCGTTCTGGCGCATCTCCAGAGATGCGCCAGATCAAATGCGTCACGCAAAACTACCCTTGCGACACGACAGATGTGCCTCATTTACAATGCGGCGTGCCCTGGCTCAAGGGTAGGCACTTGCGTGACGCATCTCGTCACGTAAGAGCGGCGCATCGCTGGAGTCACGTCGCCAACGCAATGCAACTCCAATAATGCTCAGGGCTACCCAATACTTAACATGCTGTGTCAGTCCTTTCGCCTGCTTCGAGCAGACATAAGGAATTGAATTGACGTAGCAGCGTCGCAGAAGTGCCTGCGTTAAATCTTGTACATTTCACGCAGGCAATTTTGCGAGGCGCACAGCCGCTGGACCGCCCACCCTGCGTACTAGGAATGCACCCATTGTGGTGCAGGCCCATGGCTTTATAACGTGACGCATCTCCCTAGATGCGTCATGCTGTAAATGACTCGCAGGGATGGGGCACGTTTACGCCGCTGTTGCGTCACGCAAGGCAACGTAAATGTGGCGCAAGGGGCTTGTAAATGTAATCTGCCCCCTAGTGTCTAGCATTACGCAGTTCTGTAAAGTACACTCATACATAATAGTTACTCAGGCCAATGAGACCACGAAATAGAAAACAAATAAGCATAGTAGCAACGCCACTGAGAAGGAGAGCAGTGCACCTGAAATGCACAGAAGATTTTGAAATATAATTTAACTACAATGTAATCGTCATCAGCGGCATTATTGGCTTGCTCCATGTAAAAAACAAATATTTGCAATACAACAACACAGAGCAGGAGAAAACATCATAGTAGTGAGTGATTAAATGGCTACTACTACTCACCAAGCCCGGGGATCTCCAAGCCGAGCTGGTCCAGCAGGTCGCGCTCGCGGTCCAGGAGGTCCGTCCAGCGATGGGTGACCTGGCTGTAGGTGCGCTGGACCCCGTAGAGGTGGGATATGGCCCAGCACACCTTCTCCCACCGCTTCCGGCGCTCCCGCATGTTGTAGCCGCCGGCCGCGATCCTGCCGCCTCCCGCGATGGTCCTGGGCAGGCGGCGCTGGACGAAGTAGACCAGCGCGCCCACTTCCTCCGGGCTGAATATCTCCCGTCGCGTCACCTGCTCCCCCCTCAATCTCCCGCATGCTGTCCTGCCACTGGGTCCAGCACTACTCCCCGCCGCCGCTGCGGCCCTCAAGTGCCTGGGCAGCTTCACGGCGCCTGGCTTGACCATGGTCTGGGCAGGTAAGGTAGGAAGAAGTAGAAAATTAAGAAAGAATAGGATAGGGAAGAAGAAAAGAAAAGAGTTTAAAAAAGTAGTTTAAAAGTAAAGAAAAATAGCAGAAAAGACAAAAATATACAGCTAGGAAAAGAGAGGGATAGATAAGAAGCAAAATCGTAAAAAAAAAACTGAAAACAAGCAAAGGATGGCAAAGATACCAAGAGGATTAAACACCATGCCCAGACACAGGAAATGAATGAAAAACAAGATGGCCGGCGCCCGTTCACGAGCGCGAAAGAAAGTTTGCGCGAGATTTTCCTCGCGATCTCGTGCGAACCTGTAGATTTCCCGCGCGATCTCGTGCGAACCTCTACTCGCAATGCGCTTACTGCGCGAGATTATACATAGCGGGCGGAAACGGAAATACGTCACGGAAACAAAATGGCCGCGCCCGTACTCGACCTTGGGGTAAATTCGCGTGTTGCGCTGCAAGCGGCTCGCGAATACTGCAAAAAAACTCGCGAAACAACAAGCCGCAAAAAAATAAAATGCTCATTCGCACGAATTGGCGGCTTCCGCGGTCGGTTTCGCACAACGCCGCGCCCCGCGAATAGCGCGAAAAAAACCGAAAAACGATTTCAGCAAAAGCAAAAGCAATGAGCAGGTGCAAAAGGTCAACCTCATGATTTGTAACGATTCTTTGTAGTGCTTCCTGAGGGGGCCCTCCAGAATTCGGTTGCCTGCTTGCAACTATTTTGTGTGACCCTGCTCTGACCTTAACTGTATGCCACAAAGGTCCTGATTTACAGCTAAAGGAGCAGACAAGCAGGTGCCAGGCTGGAACTTTAAATTCTTTCAGTGACACATTAATTAGCCCCTAATTCATTATTGTCAGTTGGGGCAGGGCAGGGGTATCCACCTGTTACAACGCATTTTTTACAACGCAGTACTGTTACAACGCATCTTTTACAACGCAGGTACTGTTACAATGCATACATTTACAACTTATACTGTTACAACGCAGGTACAGTTACAACGCAGGTACTTTTACAACGCATATATATATATGTATATGTATGTATTTAAATATAATTTTTATATATATTTTATTTTAAAATAGGTTAGATTGTAGTAATATTAAAATATTAAAATGTATATTTAATAATTGTAAATTAATGTATTAATCAAAAGAAAAGTATTTTTGTAAATAATTATATATAGATAATTATATATCTATTTTAGTAAAAATTTGGGTATTATAAATTTTAATAATTATAAGATATATATTTTAATATAGTATTTATTTTATTGATTATTTTAGGAATTTGTTTATTACATTTATTTTGGTATTAATAATTTATATGTTCATTGAAATTTAATATTGTATAGTACAAATATAGGAATGTATATTTAATAATTGTAAAATAATGTATTAAACAAATGAAAAGTTTTTTTGTAAATAATTATATATCTATTTTAGTATAAATTTGGGTAGTAAAAAATTTAATTATTATAAGATATATATTTTATTTTAGTATTTGTTTTATTGATTACTTTAGTATTTTGTTTATTATTATTTTTGGTATTTAAGTATTAATTAATATTTATATATTAATAATAATAAATGGTTTAAATATATTTGAAAAATATTTAAATAATATTACTTTTGTTTTATTTTGAATTTTAAAAATTATTATATATCAATATATGTTTATTTTCTTTTATTTATTACATTAAAAATATATTGGAAAAAGTTTACGTTCTAATATAGTTTAATTAAATTTAAATAAAATGTTTTCTACATTTAGACTTTCTTAAGTATAATGTTTTTAAAAGAAATTAATTGATTTTGTTTGTGATATACTTATATTAATGTTTCCGTTCCCACGCTTTACCATTGTTTTCTATGGATACATTTGTCCTTCATTTATTTTCATGATACATCTAGATATGTAGAGCGGTTCGGAATTAAAGCAAAGGAAACGAAAGGAAAGAGGAGGAAAAAAGCGGAACAGAAAGAAGAAAACAGGTATAGTACGGAAGTATATATTTTACATTATATTATAAAAGTTAAGATACATTATATGAAATAAATAAAAACGAAGAGATATGTTTTTGACAGTTAAAATAAGTTTTTATTACATATAAAATATATTAAAAAATTCATCAGTTTTTTTTACATTTTATGTATATTTTTGAAAATTTTAACATATACATGTAATCATATATAAAAATAATATTTATTTACAAATTGTATTATATTACAATGTACAGTAGTCCTTTGTTTATTGTTGCAGCATATCCTAACGTTATTACGTATACGCGTGCGTCGTCGGCCATTTTGTGGGCAACCGGAGCTGGAAGCAGCAGGAAGCAGCAGGACGCTGAACTACGATCAGGTAGGAAAACAATTTAATACTAACTAATAAAGTTAAATAATAAAAGATTTACATTTATTGTAAGGATAAGTTAAGTAGAGGTTGCTCGAAATAAAAAAAATGTTAAATAAACAACATGTCGCTACTCGTATTATTAGAATATGCCGATGTTGGGTCGGTGGGCGTGGGGAACATCGGTAAATATAATTAAAGTAAGATTTTGTTGAATTACTAGCATGAAAACTTGAAAAAGGGTTTAGAAAAGTATAACAAATATTTCAAAATGTATTTATGTATGCAAAGTATTAAAATGCATTTTCGAGTGATATTACAGTTTGGAAATATGGAGTTTGAGAAAGTTAGTTGCTATGTTGTTAAAATATTATATGAATGTTAATAAAGATATTTCCAATGTTTTCTTGGTGCTTTTTTGAAACAAATTTGTATTTTCAGAAGATTTTGATCTAGGGTTTATTTGCGAATAATTGATTGTCTGATTGATTATATTGGTTACATTTAAGTTGATTGGTATACATTTTGAAAAAATTATAGCTTTGTTTTTTCTTAGAAAATATGAAAGCCAAAATTTTGGAGCCTTTGTATATTCTGCTTAATTAGTTTTAAAGGCACAATTGATGTTTATTGATTTGTATTTAATTAAGTTGAAGTCTGTATTTTTTGTATGAGGAGGAGTAGAGAATTTTGAATTTATAAATATAGGTTATGTAGAATAATAAAGATGACAAGGTTAGATTGTTTGTCACTTTCTGAAGCCAACAAAGAAAAATTAAAAATAAATTTTCTATGTTTGGTCAAATGTTGTAGGAATTAGCACTTGATGTGGAAATATGGAAATATCAATATTTTGAATACATAAATATTTTAATCATTCATTTTATGGTGTGGTTTTGATAGAAGAGTTTTCGGAAAAATTGAAAATGCATTTTTTTTATTTGCACTGTAATTTTCTATTATTTAAAAATGCAGTCCCAAAATTTATTTTTTTGGAAAATATTGGTTCTGCTATTTTTTCTAAAGTCTTATGTGATTCAAAAATTAAAAAAATATCTCATGTAAGGGATTTATTTTTGAAAAAATGTTTAAAAAATAAAAACGAGGAAAAATGACCCAACATCAAATATTAAAAAATGTTTTAGGAAAAATGTTTTAACGAATTCAAATTAGAAAAATATTTAATTTTGGTAGAAGCAGGAAAGTAATGTAAATAATAGTTTAAAAAGAAAGGATGTTAGCTAGATTCTCAAGGTAATCTAAAGCCACACACAACGAAAATTGTTGTAATAGTGCCAATAGTCGTTCAGACATATCCTTAGTTCTTTGGGTAATCCGTGAGTTTAGACTACCAGTGAGAGTTTGTGAAAGTCTCATTTCTTGGAAACTTTGCTCCTTCTTCAAAGTTTCCAGAAATGAATAGAAATTAGGGTGGGGTTTACCAATTACATGATTGAAGGAGTTATGCCATCCCTCAATGGCATTATTTGTTTTTGCCTCTCCCTCTAGGCAACTTGAATAACAGTTCCACCACTGCACATGGAAACGTGGCTTCCTCCTGCGACCCGATCTGCCTAGGTGTCCAATCCATGTGTCTTCCATATAATTTAAAATGGGTGCCAATTTATCTTCGTTTGTTAAATAATAATCTGATTCTGTAATTGCAGTGTAGTACTCGTCTACACTTTCGGGAGGGACAAAACAAAGAGCAGTTAATTTTTTTAATTCGACTTGTAGTTTGCTGTCCGTTGAGTATTCAGTAACTAAGGGTGTTTTTTGTAATTTACGCCAGAATGCCTGGGAAAAGTGGAAAAAACACCCTTGAATTTGGGTATCCGTGTACAGTTTGGTGATCACATTGATCATACTCAATTCAAAATCGATAATAATTTTCCTAGGACTTTGGTTTGTTTTGGATTTAATCACAGATAATAATTCTGTGTAAGTTGCTGAAGTCTTATCAGGCAGCAAACTATATACTAGGGGTATTACACTATTATTAATTTTGCCATGAATAGTATAAATTTGGGTGAATGGATGGGGCGTGCTTTTAAACGTCCCATCCATCATCCAAATTTCACTTGATTCAAGTTTAACAAGGTTGCGTGGGGTACTAAAAAGTTAAGATGCGCTTAAGAGGGTTTTCGTTGTCATGCAGGAGGAAAGGTTCATTAGAAAAAGTAATACTAAGTTCAGGAGGAATATTGATATCAGAAAAGGTATGAGGTGTGTTTGTTTGAGTATTACTTGCCTGCTTTTGTCTTTGTATAATTCTTCGCAAATTATGAACGTTGGGAATATTGCTAGCAATATGAGTAGGGACATGTTGTGCAACCTGTCTCAAAATAGATCCAGTGGATTCATTGGAGGTGCTTGCAATAGCTTTCATCTCATTCACAGTTTCTCTAACATCAACTTCCATTGCAGAGGCAGAGTGGTTATGGTCAGTTGTCCTTACAATAATATCATTGACCGTAACCGCTCTGCCGCTGCAACGAGTTGTATGGTATTGCACGCATCTCCAATGAATCCGTGGATTACTTAACCTATCCTTACAATAAATGTAACCTTGATGAGCTAGTAATTGTTTTCCTTTTCTGGATGGGATATATTTAGCAGTTTGTTGTTGTGAAGACATTTTCTGAAAAGAAAAAATGATTGTTTTAATATTTGAAATATAAAAATTGAAAACAAAGAATTTGTATGCAGTTTTCATTTTGCTAAACTCTGATTATTGTTTATTTCTATTGTATCTAGCACATTTTACATGTTTCTTCACTTGCTAGCACTTTACTTATTGCTGTAATTACCAGTAGTTTGAAAACTAAGTTATGCATTTTGACTATCGTGCACTTTCTCTTTCGTTGCAGTTATCAGGAGTTGGGATAGTAATTTAGGCCTCTTGACTATCCAGCACTTTCACTATTGTAGCACTTAGTTGGAGTTGGAATAGTAATTTATATCTGTTGAGTATCCTGCACTTTCCCTACTGTAGCACTTTCCAGGAGTTGGAATAGTAATTTACACCTCTAGACTATCCAGCACTTTCCCTATTGTTGCACTTACCAGGAGTTGGAATATTCATTTACACCTCTACACTATCCAGCACTTTCCTTATTTTAGCACTTAGTCGGAGTTGGAATAGTAATTTACATCTGTTGAGTATCCTGCACTTTCCCTACTGTTGCACTTTCCAGGAGTTGGAATAGTAATTTACACCTCTAGACTAGTCTGCACTTTCCCTACTGTTGCACTTACCAGGAGTTGGAATAGTAATTTACACCTCTACACTATCCAGCACTTTCTCTACTGTTGCACTTAGCAGGAGTTGGAATAGTAATTTACACCTGATGACTATCCAGCACTTTCCCTACTGTAGCACTTAGTCGGAGTTGGAATAGTAATGTACTTCTGTTGAGTATTCTGCACTTTCCCTACTGTTGCACTTTCCAGGAGTTGGAATCGTAATTTACAGCTCTAGACTATCCAGCACTTTCTCTACTGTTGCACTTACCAGGAGTTGGAATAGTAATTTACTCCTGATGACTATCCAGCACTTTCCCTACTGTAGCACTTAGTCGGAGTTGGAATAGTAATTTACATCTGTTGAGTATTCTGCACTTTCCCTACTGTTGCACTTAGTCGGAGTTGGAATAGTAATTTACACCTCTAGACTATCCAGCACTTTCCCTACTGTTGCACTTACCAGGAGTTGGAATAGTAATTTACACCTCTACACTATCCAGCACTTTCCCTACTGTTGCACTTACCAGGAGTTGGAATATTAATTTATACCTCTAGACTATCCAGCACTTTCCCTACTGTTGCACTTACCAGGAGTTGGAATATTAATTTACACCTCTACACTATCCAGCACTATTCATACTGTAGCACTTGGTCGGAGTTGGAATAGTAATTTACATCTGTTGAGTATCCTGCACTTTCCCTACTGTTGCACTTTCCAGGAGTTGGAATAGTAATTTACACCTCTAGACTATCCAGCACTTTCTCTACTGTTGCACTTAGCAGGAGTTGGAATAGTAATTTACACCTGATGACTATCCAGCACTTTCCCTACTGTAGCACTTAGTCGGAGTTGGAATAGTAATGTACTTCTGTTGAGTATTCTGCACTTTCCCTACTGTTGCACTTTCCAGGAGTTGGAATCGTAATTTACACCTCTAGACTATCCAGCACTTTCCCTACTGTTGCACTTACCAGGAGTTGGAATATTAATTTACACCTCTACACTATCCAGCACTTTCCCTACTGTAGCACTTGGTCGGAGTTGGAATAGTAATTTACATCTGTTGAGTATCCTGCACTTTCCCTACTGTTGCACTTTCCAGGAGTTGGAATAGTAATTTACAGCTCTAGACTATCCAGCACTTTCTCTACTGTTGCACTTACCAGGAGTTGGAATAGTAATTTACACCTGATGACTATCCAGCACTTTCCCTACTGTAGCACTTAGTCGGAGTTGGAATAGTAATTTACATCTGTTGAGTATTCTGCACTTTCCCTACTGTTGCACTTTCCAGGAGTTGGAATAGTAATTTACACCTCTAGACTATCCAGCACTTTCCCTATTGTTGCATTTACCAGGAGTTGGAATATTAATTTACACCTCTACACTATCCAGCACTTTCCCTACTGTAGCACTTGGTCGGAGTTGGAATAGTAATTTACACCTCTAGACTATCCAGCACTTTCTCTACTGTTGCACTTTCCAGGAGTTGGAATAGTAATTTACACCTCTAGACTATCCAGCACTTTCTCTACTGTTGCACTTACCAGGAGTTGGAATAGTAATTTACACCTCATGACTATCCAGCACTTTCCCTACTTTAGCACTTAGTCGGAGTTGGAATAGTAATTTACATCTGTTGAGTATTTTGCACTTTCCCTACTGTTGCAATTTCCAGGGGTTGGAATAGTAATTTACGCCTCTTTAATATCCTGCACTTTCCCTACTGTAGCACTTACTAGGAGTTGTGATAATAATTTGCACTTGTACATTTCACAAAAATTTATTCAGTGCTGTGTTTACCTAGAGGTGAAATTTGTAGCTGTTCATATATACCATGTGTTATTCATTACTGCTTATGCATGACTTATATATGTATCAGGAAAACTGTATTTCACTTACTATTAGTGTTTTTGATCTTTACTTTGAAGAAATGTGTCCTGGTTTCCTTGTGTTGGTTTTCCTCGAGGTTGCTCAAGTTTTGGTTAGATGGAGTCCTTAAACAAAGAAAAGTATGTGTGAAAATATGTGACACATAATTTTTGAGGAGACTGATTTTCATGTTTTCTTCACAGGCATGAGGTATCAAATTGAAGTTTACTTTACTACTTTCTCTGCACTTTATTTATAGCAGTATTCATGTAAAGAGAGAAATGCAATTTTGGCCTCTGGATTCCACAGTCCTTTGTGTATTGTAGTATTTACATGTATCTGGGATAGCAAATGACAACTCTACAGTTTCCTGCACTTTCACTACTGTAGCACTTACCAGGAAAAGCAATGATAATTTAAGCTTCTAGAGTATCCTGCACTTTCACTACTGTTGCACTTACCAGGGTTTGGAATAGTAATTTATACCTCTAGAAAATCTAGCACTTTCCCTACTGTAGCACTTAGTCGGAGATGGAATAGTAATTTACACCTCTAGACTATCCTGCACTTTCCCTACTGTTGCACTTTCCAGGAGTTGGAATAGTAATTTACACCTGTAGACTATCCAGCACTTTACCTACTGTAGCACTTACTCGGAGTTGGAATAGTAATTTACACCTGAAGACTATCCAGCACTTTTCCTACTGTAGCACTTAGTCGGAGTTGGAATAGTAATTTATACCTTTAAATTATCCAGCACTTTTTCTACTGTAGCACTTAGTTGGAGTTGGAATAGTAAATTAGGCCTCTAGACTATCCAGCACTTTCCGTGCTGTTGCACTTTTCAGGGGTTGGAATAGTAAGTTACGCCTTTTTTAATATCCTGCACTTTGCCTGCTGTTGCACTTACCAGGTGTTGTGATAGTAATTTACACTTGTACATTTCACAAAACTTTATTCAGTGCTGTGTTTAGTTAGCTCAGAAATTTGTAGCTGTTCATATATACCATGTGTTATTCATTACTGCTTATGCATGACTTATATATGTATCTGGAAAACTGTATTTCACTTACTCTTAGTGTTTTTGATCTTTACTTTGAAGAAATGTGTCCTGGTGTCCTTGTGTCGGTTTTCCTCGAGGTTGCTCAAGTTTTGGTTAGATGGAGTCCTTAAACAAAGAAAAGTATGTGTGAAAATGTGTGACACATAATTTTTGAGGAGACTGATTTTCATGTTTTCTTCACAGGCATGAGGTATCATATTGAAGTTTACTTTACCACTTTCTCTGCACTTTATTTATAGCAGTACTCATGTAAAGAGAGAAATGCAATTTTGGTCTCTGGATTCCACAGTCCTTTGTGTATTGTAGTATTTACATGTATCTGGGATAGCAAATGACAACTCTACAGTTTCCTGCACTTTCACTACTGTAGCACTTACCAGGAAAAGCAATGATAATTTAAGCTTCTAGAGTATCCTGCACTTTCACTACTGTTGCACTTACCAGGGTTTGGAATAGTAATTTATACCTCTAGAAAATCTAGCACTTTCCCTACTGTAGCACTTAGTCGGAGATGGAATAGTAATTTACACCTCTAGACTATCCTGCACTTTCCCTACTGTTGCACTTTCCAGGAGTTGGAATAGTAATTTACACCTGTAGACTATCCAGCACTTTACCTACTGTAGCACTTACTCGGAGTTGGAATAGTAATTTACACCTGAAGACTATCCAGCACTTTTCCTACTGTAGCACTTAGTCGGAGTTGGAATAGTAATTTATACCTTTAAATTATCCAGCACTTTTCCTACTGTAGCACTTAGTTGGAGTTGGAATAGTAATTTAGGCCTCTAGACTATCCAGCACTTTCCCTACTGTTGCACTTACCAGGAGTTGGAATAGTAAGTTATGCCTCTTTAATATCCTGCACTTTGCCTGCTGTTGCACTTACCAGGTGTTGTGATAGTAATTTACACTTGTACATTTCACAAAACTTTATTCAGTGCTGTGTTTAGTTAGCTCAGAAATTTGTAGCTGTTCATATATACATTGTGTTATTCATTACTGCTTATGCATGACTTATATATGTATCTGGAAAACTGTATTTCACTTACTCTTAGTGTTTTTGATCTTTACTTTGAAGAAATGTGTCCTGGTGTCCTTGTGTCGGTTTTCCTCGAGGTTGCTCAAGTTTAGGTTAGATGGAGTCCTTAAACAAAGAAAAGTATGTGTGAAAATGTGTGACATAATTTTTAAGGAGACTGATTTTCATGTTTTCTTCACAGGCATGAGGTATCATATTGAAGTTTACTTTACCACTTTCTCTGCACTTTATTTATAGCAGTACTCATGTAAAGAGAGAAATGCAATTTTGGTCTCTGGATTCCACAGTCCTTTGTGTATTGTAGTATTTATATGTATCTGGGATAGCAAATGACAACTCTAGAATTTCCTGCACTTTCACTACTATAGCACTTACCAGGAATTGCTTTTAGAGTATCCTGCACTTTCACTACTGTTGCACTTACCAGGGTTTGTAATAGTAATTTATACCTCTAGAAAATCTAGCACTTTCTCTACTGTAGCATTTACATATGTATAATGAAAACAGTTTTATACTTACTATTAGTTTTTGAAGTTTGCTATTTAGAATTGTGTCCTTGTAATTGTAGTCGGGTCCTTTCGAGGTTGTTCTACGTTTGAGTAGATGGAGTCCTTAGAAAAGAAAAGTATGTGTGAAAATGTGTGACATATAATTTCTGACGAGAGTGAATAACATGTTTTCTTGATATGATGCGCTAATATATTGAAGCATACTTTAGCACTTTCTCTGCACTTTATGTATAGCTGCATTTTTCATACTGTAGCACTGTTCTACATCTTTTTTACTTGCTGCAATTTGCTAGAGTTTTGTAGATGTATAAGCAGTTTGATATCACTCGCATTATTTATTGTTTATGTAGAATTAATACATCTATTTCGCAATCTGTTTTTCACTTACTTTTCGGTTTGGTTTTTTGAATAGTAGAAATGTGTCCTTCCACTTGCTGTACGATTTATTTCTTACTTGGATTGGTGTGTTTTTCTGAAACATTTTAAAAAACAAATAATATTTTTTTTTAACCCGTGTAAAGTGATTTATTTTTTACCTTTGAATTGCAGTGTTTAGTTTTATTTGAAATATTTAGATTACCTTTTAAATCGGTGTTGAAATTTTCTTTCAGTCCAATTATGTATCAAGAAATAATTTATATGTAGTATCTCTGTCAGGATAAATTTTTTTTAAAGTTTACTCCTAATGCGGCGTTTTACATTTAATAAATAATAAACTAATTTTCATAGAAATAATGATGTACCTTATTTTATTTTTCGAAAACGGGTCGCTTTCAAAAATGAATGAAATATACACGGCTTTCGTTTGTAACCGTTCTGAATAGATTTCTAAGAGAAATATAATAAATAACCAACATATTAATACTATTGTATTATATTAAAATCACGTTTTATTCTTGAAATTATTAATTAAAAAATTTATGTTTTATTTTATTTTGGACGTATTTTTAAAACATGGCATTATTGTTTATTTATTTTTATTTATTCACAGAAATATTTTTCTAACATTTCCTTAAAAAAAAATATAGTTAATATTAATATAGTAGTTATTTATTTAACATGACTATTATTTATGGTGTTATCGTTTTCCGAACACTTTACTTACTTGAAAATAGTTGGTATTCGTACTATTATGTAGATTAAGAAATATCGATGGGATGACAGGGTGAAAAGTTCACAGAGTGCAATCTCACGTCTGCTCTCTCGGGTAGTTGAGGATCAACTAATTTCAAAATGGTGTCTCAGTACTATTTATACGTTTGGTGTAGTATAACAAAAATAATCCTAAAAATATGCGTTGGAAATCGTTTTAAATTTTACATTTATTTCTCTGAGAACATATAATTTAAAAATTCATTAAAAGACGTTTATATCCCGTTATGTTTGCCGTTTTGGCATCCATTTTGGGTATTATGTTGTGGTATGAAATCATTGAAATAATAGTAGGACTCATTATTGTGATACTTATGCAAAATGGCGTCCATGAATACTATATATATGTTTGTTTTATCCGAATACTTACATATCGTGTAAAAGAATAAGAATGAGTATATTTTTGATTCATAGAAAGGCAGTAAGTTAATTGTTTTCATTTTTACTTCTCGAAATACTATTGAAAGTACTCGACTATGAATTTTAATACTCGAGTAATTATTTAATAAATAAATAAATGGTAATCGTAATAATATGTTACTTTTTCATGCCGTTTTTTTTAATATACTTACCCACCCAAAACCCCTATTTTCCCTGGATCCTGTGGGCAGGTTTTATTTTATAAAAGAAATAATACATAATATGTGATTTTATAAAAAGTACGAGTAATAATTTATTAAATAATAATGGAAATTAATACTCGAGTAATTATTTAATAAATAAATAAATGGAATTCGTAATAATATGGTAGTTTTTCATGCCGTTTTTTAAAACACTTACCCACCCAAAACCCCTATTTTCCCTGCATCCCGTTGCAAGGTTTTATTTTACAAAATAAATAAAAAATATATATTTATATGTGAATTATAAAAAAGGACGAGTAATAATTTATTAAATAATAATGGAAATTAATACTCGAGTAATTATTTAATAAATAAATAAATGGAATTCGTAATAATATGGTAGTTTTTCATGCCGTTTTTTAAAACACTTACCCACCCAAAACCCCTATTTTCCCTGCATCCCGTTGCCAGGTTTTATTTTACAAAAGAAATAAAAAATATATATTTATATGTGAATTTTAAAAAAGGACGAGTAATATTTTATTAAATAATAATGAAAATTAATACTCGAGTAATTATTTAATAAATAAATAAATGGAATTAGTAATAATATGGTAGTTTTTTTATGCCGTTTTTTAATACACTTACCCACCCAAAACCCCTATTTTCCCTGCATCCCGTGCCAGGTTTTATTTTACAAAGAAATTTTTTAATATATATATGCGTTGTAATGGTACACGTTGTTAAATGTTGCGTTGTAATGGTACTTTTCCTATTAAAGTACTATTTTGCGTTGTAATAGTACTCGTTGTAAAAACATGCGTTGTAGTAGTATTAGCGTTGTAACATCCGCGTTGTAACGGTATGCGTTGTAACAGTATGCGTTGTAACATCATATATCCCAGGGCAGGTGTTGTTAATAAACTAACCCCAAATTAATTCATGTCAGTTCAAGCAGGGCAGGTGGGCTTGCTTTTCCCCCCCATCTTCTACAGTGATGATGAACCAGAGGGTGGCATTGATGTAACAGAGGGTGGCATGGGTCAAAGAGAGGGTGCCAGTGGTAAAACAGAGGGTGCTGGGAGGCTGTGATGATGAACCAGACGTAGAAACAACATAGTCGCGACCGTTGCGAGCCGACAAGTAAGTTCGCAATTGCGAACTAGTACCAAATCCTCGCGAACTGGCAGAAACAATTGCGAACACACAAAAAAAAAAAAATCCGCAAATTCGCGGGAATTCGCGGATTTTGCGGATTGCCAATTCGCAAATCCGCAAAATTCGCGAACGCGAGATCCGCAAAATTCGCCCATGCTTAGTAACAAGTACTTTTTCCTGATGTTTGCGTAGCACTCGCAGAACATAACAAAATGCAGAGCGTCTTGTAATGAAAAATAATTGCACTTACAAGGTTCGGCATTATCCGGTATTCCCCATTTAGGGAAATCTCCCAGTGTAAGGTGAATTATGTTAAGTCGAAATCTGGTTAGCAGATACCGATGGAAAGGGCGTGTAACTAACTTCAGGTAAGGCTCAATTCCAGGTGAGCTCACCATAGTTCACTCTTACCATGGGTTTTTTCAGCTCTGATACCTCCCTTTCGAATGAAAGAAGGTTTGCCATGGCGCTTTTAATCAAGTCTACATCTACTTTCTTAATAGTTTCTGGGGCCAAAAAAAGTCCAAGACGACCAAGTTTTTTGAGGGTGAATTCAATGTATGCTAGCCGTGGGATTTTACCAGCCTTATCTAGAGCTAGGCAGTCTTTTAAGATCATATGGTTCAATGAGATCTCCTGATTAAGCCAGGTCTTAAGCCAGCATATTAGCGGGGCTATTTTCAGTGTATCAGAAACGTAACCCAACCCCATCTCATGAATCGAAAAAGTGGGGTGGACTGAGGTACAGACAATAGGGATCTTGGAAATATATTTTCTACCACTTGAATTTGGTGGTCTTGTGAACTATACCCCCAAATCTCGGAGCCATACGTAGCTATTGCTAGGCACTTGTCCTTATACATCTTCAGGATAGCTTCCATGGGTCTGGCCCCAAGACGTTTTGAAAAGCCCATAGTAAATACATTTCTTTTATGTTTCAGTTGAGGACACCAGGACCTTTTTTCATCAAATAGGAGCCCTTGGATAGGTAAAAACAGGGACCCTTTTAACCTCATCTCTCCCACAGAAAAAATATATCATTTTTTTCTTCCTACTTTGTACCCCCACTATCATTACATGATATTTGTTACTGTTTATTTTCAGTTCTAATGATTCCATAAATTTGCCGAACATGTCCAGCAATTTATTTAGACCAACACCAGTGCGCGCCAATAGGACTGCGTCATCCGCGTAAAACAGAACTGGTATAATGGTTTCTCCTACACGTGGGACATCTAATGTAGCTCCCTACAGGGCAGGTTCTAATGCATTTATATAAAGCGTAAAAAGTAGGGGTGCCAATATGCACCCCTGCCTGACCCCTCTTTCTGAGTTGAAGTACCTTGTGCATCTCCCTTCCTGGGTGACTCCAATAGAGGCTAACAAGCCACAATGAAGGTCATCAAGGAATTTAACTAAAGCATAGTCAATGCCAATATTCAATAAGATTTGTCACAGCTTCGACCTGTTTACCAGGTCGAATGCCGTTGAAAATTTCATATAGAGAGAACCCTTTATAGCTATGGTGTATTTGCTAATAAGGAGCCGTAGATTAAGACATTGGTTTAATGTGCTTCTTTTAGTTCTGAACCATACTGAGCATTTGACAAGATCCCTCTCCTCTCAAGGCAGTCTGTCAGCCTCGCCAAAATAACTCTGCCTAAAAATTTCACAGTGGAGTCTATCAGGGAGATAGACCTATAACATGATGGGTCATCTCTTTGACCATTTTTAAAAAACGGAATAATAATGGATTTAGACCAGGATGCAGGCAATAAATTCAAACCCGAGGAGTTGAAGACATTAGTCAATAACCTGGCCCAGAATCTAGGAAAACTTTTAAATAGGTCCGCTGGGACCCCATCCTGCCCTGGCGCCTTATTTTTCCTAGTCTCCTCAATTGCTCTTGCCACTTCTGTCTCCTGAAAAAACACTGCTGGGGCTAATTCAAGGTTCAAGATCGCCTCTTGAGAGCTCTCTGCCATCTGAATCCCATAAATCTTCTCGAAGTGAGCTATCCATTGGTCATCAGGAATATTGCAATTAAGTGGGGAATTCTCATCTCCAGAAAAAAAGGGCTCATTAATGGTCGACCAGAATTTCCCACTATCCCTCAAAACCTGCGGGGACAAAAGTTTCTCCCATGCCTCTTCTTTAATCTGGTTTTTCCTATTCCTGATGGCCTGGTTATAAACCTTCCCTAACTTCATGACTTGCTCCCTATTTCTATGGCACCCCTTTAAAGCTGTAAGCAGAGCTGAGTGTTCCCTAGAGCAGGGCTATCGAACCATCTTTATCCTTTGTTGGTTGTAGGATGAATTTTTAACGTCAAATCGGTGTTAATTTGATTACAGATAGCATAAAAATCTCCCACTATTATTGTACTCGGTGCAGCAGTATCCAAGCAAACAACAACCTCTTCTTGTACTTTGGTCAGGACTTCCCCCAGAAAGGTTTCTGAGACTACTTTTGTCCATTTTAATCTCCTGCCCTGGTCTGTTGGTATCACCTCCCGCCTAGTGCCCGCGATCTTTGCTTCAATGAAACTTAAATGGGGCCCCAGGGCCACTTCTAAAGTCACAGGATTATGATCGCTAAAGGCGGTGGTCAACACCTTATATATAAACACTCTAGTCAAAACTCGAGCTGTCCCAAATAAGTAATCTATAACTGTACCCGGCTCCGTCCATTTAAAAGTAGGAGCCCATAGACCTCCCACGGCACACCCCGATTCGTAAAGATTTGTGGTGGCCAAAAGGTTCTCAAGGGCCTCCCCTTGCTTAGTGTGTTCGAAATGCGTGTGAACTGAACTTGGGGGACCTTCAAAAATATCAAAGACACATGGTTGACCACATCGGTGAATATTAAAATCACCCATGAGGATAACCTCAGAGCTTGGATATTTGGCTCTATATGTTACTAAGAAATCCTCTAAGCAGGTTAAAAATTGATTTAAAAACTCACTCTCAGAAGAGTTATAAAAATTAACCAATAGCAGTTTCTCTGATTGTAGCAATGATAGCTCCACTACCTGGCAATTATGACAACCCGCATCGAGCTGTTTAAGTGAGCCAATCAATTTCAGGGAGCAAAATATTGCTAAACCTCCCTTCGCTCTTCCAGCCGGGTCCTGTTTAGCTGGAATGAAAAAGTGTGAATACACGTCTATTTTAAAGTTGTTGGTAATGTCCCAGGTTTCTTGGAATGCCATTATATCATACGTCTTTATTTCGTCCAACCAGATCATGTCTCTACACTTGCTTCTCAAACCAGTTATGTTCCAGCTCATAATTTTACAAGTTGGCGCTTGGGGCTCAATGTTTACATCAGAGGATTTTGTTAGATTTACACTCTTGTCATCATCGCCCTCATTATGGACTATAATACTCGCACTCCGATCGCAATTATCACCTTGTAGTCAGTCGCAATCTTCCAGGCCAGATAGCCAATCAAATCTGTTAGAAAGTGTTATGTTCCCCGCATCACACCATTCCTTTTGCTCCCCTATAAGGGGTTTTTCCCCACGCCATGGATGCACAATTTGGTTAAAATAGGACAAGGGTAAAGAGTGAATTGCAGATTCTGAGTCCCTTTGATGCTATTCACAGATGTATTCCACCGCTCTCCTATTCCTAAAGTTGATACCTATGCAATCCCCCTTCACAGACTTTGGTTTTTTCCCCACCCATCTCACTCTTCTAGCGAAGAGGATTTCTGCGGAAACATGGGATGGCAATGGGCGGTTCTTGTTGACCCAAAAAATAAATGTATTCTTTAACTCAATGTATGGTTCCCTCTTGCCCTGGTTTAGTGAGGGAACCCCCACCAGAACCACCACATATGGGGAAGACTCTGGGGGGATTGAATGATCGGTAGGCTAACTTCACTATGGGCAGATGGATTTATGTGCAAAGCTTGCTGGTGAGTTACAGACCTGCTGGACTCTCTTGACTGTGGCCTATCCCTATCTTTAGATCGTTCGGCCATTAACAGGTTATTGGGGGCAGATACAGGGCATTGTACCCGGGAGCCTGCCTGGTTACCACTGTCACTCTCTTTACTCAATACTTTAGGGACAGTGTCTACTACTGTTACATTTGACCCTAATTCACCTACTTGATTACTGGTTAACCCACTAACTTGCTTTCCCTCCCTAGCCGTGATGAAGCAACTGACAGTTCAAGGCACACTAATCTGGTCTCAATTGAGTCCAGGGCGCTGAAAAATTTAAAACATGCAGTACACAGAAGCCCCAGGGACACAGGTGAAATAGGAACATGCAGGTTCGCATATAACCAGGCCCTCAAAGTAAGGAAAACTGTGCTAAATAAGGAGGCAATAGATTCACTCTGCGAGGCTTCAAAAACTAAAAATTCTGCCGCATTTTGGAAAGTAATTAACACCCCTTTCCCTTACGAAACTCATACGGCGTGTATTGAGATCGCAATAAACGAGGATAATTGGGTGGATCATTTTTCCAATCTTTACAAGGCACAGGATGATATTCGTAGCGGAGGTCCTCATATTAGCTTGGACTTACAACCAGGCCCTAATTTGGTTGTTACACTTGATGAGGTATTGCTTGCCCTGAGAGCTACCAAAGGAGGAAAGGCAGCTGGGCCTGACGGGATCCCTGCGGACCTATTTAAAGTAAACACTGAAATCTGGGGCCCAATGTTGGTACAACTTTTTAATGCGGCTTTATCGAGGGGCTTGAAAGATTCCTGGTTTACCTCTGTTATCGTTCCAATTTACAAGAAGGGGGATAGAAACAGCTGTGCCTGCTACAGGCCAATCTCCCTTCTCGATTCTTCAATAAAAATCCTGCGGCGAATAGTGTTGGCAAGCCTCCAAAGCTGGGCGGAGGAAAATGAAGTCATGGGCGACTTGCAATTTGGATTCCAAAAAGGGATTGGTACAATCGAGCAAGGCCTAAATTTAATGTTTTTGCAACACAAATATACAAGGATAAAGTCGGACCGCTTGTATTTTACCTTTGTGGACCTTTCATCAGCGTTCGACTGCGTGTCACACACTAAATTGTGGTCAATAATGAAAAGTTTGGGAGTGGACAACAACATCATCTGTTTCCTGAGGGAACTTTATAGTGGAGCCACAGCTTCTGTTCGCTACGGTAGGGGGGGCGAATGCTCCAGACAATTCAGTGTGGGCCATGAAGTGCGTCAAGGTTGTGTATTAGCACCTTTTCTTTTCCTCCTCTACATTAATGGGCTTGAGCATCACCTGCTGCAGGAGTGTAGAGATATGCCCAGGGTGGGGAGGAGGGCAATCCCTGCGCTCATGTATGCGGATGATGCCGTGCTTATGGCACATACCCCTCAGGCTCTGCAAAAACTAGTAGTAAGTTTTGAGAACTTCATGTTGAATCTAGACCTACTAGTAAATTGTAGTAAAACTTTCACAATGAACTGTGGTCCAAAATCAGGTAAACCGATGAAACGGATGTTTTTAAATAATGTTCCATTAGATAACACCCCAACCTTTTCCTATTTGGGCATTTTATTCCATGAGTCAGGTTCTTGGACAAGCGCAATTAAGGCCAGAACTCATTTATTTATGAAAACGATCATGGCTTTAAAGAATTTTGTTAGAAAACTGGGCAGGAAGCCGATAAAAGAAATGTTAACTATATATAAAGCAACATGCTTATCTGTGGCTATGTATGGCTCAGGGTTGTGGGGGTACGCAAATGTTGATCCAATCCAGGTGGTGGAAAACAAATTTATGAGGGAAGTCCTTGCAGTTCCACAGTGTGTTGCCACATTTAACTGTCATGCTGAACTTGCTCAACCCTACATAACAGACATTATTAAAATTCAACCTATCCTTTTGTGGCACAGGGTATGGACCACAAATGAATGCGTTATGAATCGGGCTTTATTACAGGATACCCTCAGCCTGGATCACGTGGACAGAGCAGAATGGCTGGGATACGTAAAGAGTTTCCTGACTGAGATGGGGTGCTATTCTTATTACTCGGATCCATCTTCAATGGATAGCATCTCAAGGAGTACACTGAAAACCCTCTGCCTGGACCATCTTGAGGATAAGAGGAGGAGAGCTGAAACTCTGAAACATTCAGTACATTCCCACCTCCTTATTCTATGTGAGACTAAGTCTGTACAGCCATACCTATGCCTGCCCATGACAAACTATGATTGCTTTCTTTTAACTCGTTTTAGATTTTGTATATTTTTTAGATTGGTGTCTTTTCCTAGTATAAACTCATGGACACGTATATTGCCCACTTGCTCGTGTGATGGCATGTCACAGCAATCGGATATTCATACCCTTTTCTTCTACAGACTTTATAGTGCCTCTCGTAGAAAAATTATCGTCCCTTTTTTAAAAGAAATGAATTTAACCAGATGCCGCTCAGCTTTTTTAGAAGTCCAGAGAATGGATACGGTTTAAACTGTAACTGTGGTTTTAAATTTTTTAAAAAGTGTTTTTAAATTACGGAAACAAATGGTAACTGAAATGGTTTAAATTTTTTCTTACTGAATAACTGTCTATTGATCTCCCTCACTGAACTCACATTACGAGCTGTAATCATTGTAATCTGTTTTTATGTCTGTTACTTTTATGGTTATTTGTTTTTAACCGAATAAAGTTCTTTTGAATTGAATTGAGTCCAATCTTTCACATAATGGGACACAAGCCTTCTTAAGGAGGCGTTCCAACTTTGTCCAAAATGATGGTCCCAACTTGCTCAAGCCCTTATCTTCATCATGAGGTTGAGGTATACTTCCTTCACTTGCAGGCATTAAGCTTTCAGGATTATGAGGAAGACTTTTGCGGACTTTGAGTCAGTGAGTTGTTAGGCAAAGAAGCTTTCCC
Source organism: Lissotriton vulgaris (assembly GCF_964263255.1). Lineage (NCBI taxonomy): Eukaryota > Metazoa > Chordata > Amphibia > Caudata > Salamandridae > Lissotriton > Lissotriton vulgaris. The sequence goes on from NC_141691.1 coordinate 2,029,916,072, forward strand.
CTGTATTGTTTTCTTCCCAGATGTCTGTACTTTAGCGCCAATATGTTACCGTTTTGCTGGCAAGCCCTGTAAATGTTGGGACGACCCCACCTTGGCGCTGCTAGCTGACCGGGTCTTAACCCCTTCCATGCTGATGACGAACCCCAGCCGTCTTGCACTACGGTGCTCGTGTGCTGATGACGGCTGGGGTTCGTCACGGCCCGCCCTTGTTCGTGTTGTTTACAGCACACCAGGGGAATCACAGCCGAATGGAAGGGGTTAATATTGGGTGAGCGTGTGACCCCTGACAGAGTGCACGTGTTTTTGGCCGGTCTCTTGCATGAAGTAGTAATGGAACAGGGTGGCTGACATATCAAGGGCCTAGCTAATTCTGATGACTCACTCTTCTCCCCCCCCCCCCTGGAGATATTATTGAGACATGGGTGTTCATCCATTGCAAGTCTGGGGAATGGGCTTAGGCTAGCCCGGCCATAGAAGATCTTTTATCAAAGGCAATGTCCAAGGACAGTCTTTTTTCTGTTAGTTCAATATCCTTTGCTAGAGCCGAGGACACTCTAACTAAAAATTGTCCAAAGTGCCCATTAGCGTTCCTCCCCTGGATTTTCTAGTGTCCCGCCCAGTAGATGGAGAAGCAGACATAATAACCATGGGAATTCAACAGACTGTAAATGGATTTACAGACAGAATATAAGCTACCGCTCAATGACCTTAGATGTAGAAGGAGGATGTTAGGGGGATGGCCTGTCCGGCCTTGACCGGACTCGAACAGGCTAAAACGGGCCCGCCCTTGGCCCGGGCTTCGCCCAGCGCGTCCCGCGAAGCGGGGCTCTGCGCTGATTAAATGTAATAGAATTGTAGTCCCGGGGTGGCGGCGCAGTTTACAGCGTCCAGTGACTCCTGGCGGTGGCGGCGTTTGTCCCAAATCAGGTAAGCTTCTGGGAGTTAAGTTCCCACTCTGGGATTGTCTCTAAGGAGGTGAAAAAGATCCCTGTATGTGCTTTCCTGGAGAAACAAGTTCGCTACTGCCTGATAGAAGGGTAAGGTACAGGCTAGTGCGATTTTATCGACGAGTCTAAAATTCTGTGGAGATAAGCGTCATCTACTCATCAATATAGAACATTCTATCGCTTTATTATCGAAACAGGCGAATGGTATTGTTTTTTGTAAGTTACTAACTGATTTTGTAAAATAGTCAGTCGGCGCTGCAGAAGCCGGAGTGCTGGTGACGTCAAAAGTGTCGCGCTGGGAATGATCCTCATGACCAAGACAGAGTAGGAGCTGATAGGTTCATCACGAAAAAGCAGAAAAGTGATTGGTTAAGCACTAAGAAAATGTATCTTGTTCTAATTGGTGCGTTAGTGTGAACCGCGCTGTGATAGGTTGGAGTTACGGAACACCAAACAGGGAAGTGTGTGATCTTTTGAAAGACAGAGAATTACCAGAAAAATGTCTTACTATTACAAAGAAGAAAAGAAGAAACGTTCATGGCTTAAGAAATTAAAGAATGTATTTGCAAAAGATAAGGAAATTGTGACAAGAGAGGGAAAAATACTTCCTCCACCAAAAACGCCTGAATTTTGAATTTGAATTTAAAAGAACTTGTAGAGCGCACGTACACTGAGTCAGTTTCATGGCGCTGGTGAGGTCCCTAGAAGAATGAAATAAGAGAGCTAGTAAAGATAAGAGAGCTAGGTGCCAAAAGCCTGCTGGAATAATAACGTTTTTAATGACCTCCGAAACTCCACTTAAAGATAGGGGGAGGTCATTCCAGAAGGTGGGAGCAAGTACGGCAAACTTCTGTCCCCCTGCCCGCTTCTTTTTGAACCGGGGCGTGGTTAGTAAGGCTAGGCTAGAGGAGCGGAGGTCCCTAGAAGGAACATAGGGAGAAATTGCCGAATTGATGAAGGCAGGGGCTGTACCCGCTCTTGCTTGAAAAGTCAAGCACCCTAGCTTAAACCTGGCTCGTTGTTTTATCGGGAGCCAATGTAAGCTCCTGAGTAGGGGGGTCGAGTGATGGGACTTAGACAGGCCAAAGACCAGGCGGGCAGCCTTGTTTTGTACTAACTGTAGGCGCTGCAAGGCATACGCAGGGGCTCCATTTTAAATGATGTTTCCGTAGTCAATCTTTGACAGGACCATGGCCGTCAGGATTAGCTTTAGTGCAGAGGTGGAAAAGAATCTGGCAACTTTCCGGATAACTCGAAGTGTAAAGAAACAAGAAGAAACCACCGAATTAATGTGTGAGTGGAGAGTTAATTGGTTGCTAAGCATGATCCCAAGGGTTTTAACTGAACAAGAAGGGAGAGGAGGGGTCGCCACAAGTTGCCACAAGTTCAGTTTTATCCGGATTGAGTTTTAACTGGTTGGTGTTCATCCAGTCTAGGATAAATAGCATGACGGACTGGAAACTGCCAACCCTTAAGGGGGAGGAAAGGTCAAAAATGAGTTGGAGATCATCTGCATAGTTATATACAGTGACCTCCATGTTCTGTAAAGCAAAAACCGGCGGGAAGATGTAAAGGTTAAAAAGTAAAGGGGAAAGAGCAGAACCCTGAGGGACACCACAGTTGACAGTACGTGGGGAGGCCGAGAAGGTGCAGTGATGGACTCTCTGATTACGGTCCTTCAGGAAAGACTCGACCCAGGCAAATGCAAGCCCCCCAATCCCCGCCGCCCTGACCCGTGATAACAAGATGTTATGGTCCACGGTGTCAAAGGTGGCGGATAGGTCCAAAAGGACCAGGATCTTGGGGGTGTTGGCGTCGAGTCCTTCCCTAAGTTGGTCCATGACCGAAATCACCACCTTCTCGGTAGAATGTCGTGGTCGGAAACCAGCTTGGCATGGGGCCAGATAATTGCTGTCCTCGATAAAGGTGCTCAAGATTTGAGACACATGCGTCTCTGCCACCTTGCCCAAGTAGGGAAGCAGGGATATGGGGCAGTAGTTGGCTAGGGAGGCAGGGTCAGCCCCAGGCTTCTTTAAAATGGGGATGATGGTGGCCGATTTAAATGCAGTGGGAACTAGAGCTGAAATGAAGGTATTGTTTAGGATGGTAAGAGCGGGGACGGGACAGGCCAAGAACACCTGGGCCAGAATACGGGCCGGACACGTGTCAGAGGGAGACCCAGATTTTACACGCTTGAGGAGCGGAAGAAGGGACTCACTGGTTAGCACCGGAATAGAAGTCAGGCACTGGGTGTTCTGTGGCGGGGAGCAATCTGATGAAGAGTTAGATGGAGGAGGAATGCGAGCTTTTATTTGCGCAACATTCTCAATAAAAAACTCGTTCAGTGAGTTGCACAGTGACTGGGAAGGTATAATCGTAGGTGAAGGCCTGTCTGATAGGGCTAACTCATGGACTGTAGCAAAGATTCTTACATGTTGTCAAAATATGGTTACCATACATGTGTTTTTTGTTAGATAATTGGGCAAGGCATACCAAGGATGATGGTGTGTTAGCTTTTCCAGAAGGCGGGTCTTTTGACTTGGCAGTTTTGAGAAATTTGAAAGACAAAATGATGAAACTTGAGCCAAGACCTAGACGAACTCAATTTGAGGCACTGGTTGAATGGGAAGATGAGATGCATGAATTGTAAAGTTAGAGGTTAAGCAGGCATATCAGACCAAAAGGTAAAGGTCGAGATTTATGGTTAGAAACACATGAGAGTAGAATGCGTAGATGGAGAAATGGTAACATGTGTGATGGCATGTATCCACTTAGATTAATGGATAAATATGAGGGACGGAAATGCACAGAAAAGAAAAAGAATGTGGAGATAGGGAACCAAAGTTATGGTGAAAGTGAACCGGAGGATGCTGTATTAGAAGAAATATTAAAAAGGGGAACACCGCCATATCAACCAGGTTCTTTATGGACAACCACAAATGCTCCAAAAGTAGATGAGAGAATTAGTGAAACTCCAAGACAACCATCAAATTTTCGAGAGTTCCATGAAAGAGTAGAAAGAAGATATATTACAAGTACACAGATTGGGGAAGCTAGAATTTCGGGTACTCCTGTACAAATTAATGATTCACGCAAAACTGTGCTAAGTGCTGAAACACAATACGATGTGCAACCAGATATTTCTGATTATGAACATTCTGCACATGAACTGATCCAAACCCTTACCAAAAACATGGAAGCAGTACCTGTCCCAGTAACAATAGGGCCTGTAATACCAGTATTCGAAAATCAAAGAATAAAAGAGCCAAGCTTGACAATTCCATTGCAACAGAGTTTACAGAAAGTAAAAGAAAATATTTATCCTGATTTGTCAAAGATAAGGCGGAATACCAATGTGAATCCACCTGAATTGACTTTTAATCAAAGTTCATCATACAGATACCCAACTGGAGCAGAATCTGACTCTGCAACACCAGAGAAAAGTGCAGATAAAATAGATTTAACGCAAAACTCTGTAGGACCATCAGATAGAGAATTGAGTGACTAGATTAAAGCTTTAAAATTAAAAGAGCATGAATCAAAAGTGCTGCATGTGGCAAAATTAAAAGTAGACATGGAAGAATTAATTATTGGAACTTTTGGAACAGACAGACTAAAAATGTACCAGGATGATGAACTTATGTTTATGTGTTAAAGCATAACATGGAAGTCCAAAACGGTGTATGATCAGTTGGAAGAATTGGCAAGTGAATTAGGCGTGGAATTTTCATTGCAGAAATCATATAGAGTGGATTTTGCAGACAAAGACATTGAGAACATGAATACTGCTGGGAGGTTAGCACAAATAAAAGAGTTGATTGTGCTGTTGCGGAAATGGGGAGATGTGAGTAAATGGAGGATTAAGTGGGCAAAGAAGAAAGAAGAAAATAGTGATAAATCAGCTTTTCCAATCAGGGAAAATGAGGAAGTGATAACTGAGTTTCCCATGAGAGAGATACCTGGAGGAGGATATGTACATGTTTCTTGTAGCAGACAAGATATATTGTCATTTACAAATGATTTTCCTAGGCCGAGAGAAAAACCAGTGGAATGGTATCGACAGGTAGGCAGATTTGTAAAAGTATCAAAGGGTTTATGGATCGATTTGGATGGATTGTTTGACATAGTGGTGCCAGCAGATTTATGGACAGAATGTAAAATAGCTGTAGATTGGCCAAGGGAAGAGTATACCAGAGGTAAAGTAACAGGAGCTTCATCACCAGATGTAATGCGAAAGTATGAACAAGTGATAGTGTGGCTGAAAAATAAGATACTTCCGAAAGAAACCGATTGGGTAAAAATAGACAGGACCACACAAGAGCCAAAAGAATCGGTAAATTCATTCTATGAAAGATTGCTGTTAGTTTTTAAAGAGTATGGCGGTTATGAGGAACTAAATGAAAAGGACATGAGCCACTTTATATATAGATTTGTATATGGTTTGAGACCGGAGATTTCAAATATGATTAGACACAGCAGGAGAGGATGGCAGTCGAGCTCAGTAGACAAAGTCTTGAGACAGGCGAAATATTGCAGTGAAGAGATTGATGCAAAGCAGAAAAAGCTGAAAGAGAAAGCCATGTGGGCACAAGTGAAGGTAGCGAAACAACAAGTGGCGCAAATGGAGAGTAAGAATGCAGGGAATGAAGAAAATATTGATAAATTGAAGAAGAAATTCCCTTGTTTTAAAAGTGGCAAATTAGGGCACTGGAAGAAAGAGTGTAAATGTCCGCCTAGAGTTAATGCGGAAAATACATAATTGAATCCGCAGGTGCATTTTGAGGTAAATCAAAAACAACCGCAACAACAGCGGATAGCAAAGTAACAAAGTCAGGTGCCGCAACCACCACTGCCAAACAGTATACACCAACAGAGATACAATGCAGAGACAGGATTCAGCGGAGGTGAGCATGTAAAAAGACCGCAAAGAGTGAATGCGTGTCCTCAGTTTTGGTTACAAGAGGAGGGTGGCAGTGAGTAGGATGAAAGTTTCTGACAGTGCCTGAGAGAGGAAGGAGAGTGTGTGCTTCGAGACACTCTTGAGGTAGATCAGTCTTGTCCATTTGTGAGCGGGAAGGTGAATGATGTAGAAATAACTTTCCTAGTGGACACTGGTGCTACCCGTTCTAATGTGAAATCAGTCGAAGTTCAAAATCTTCCTCTCTCAGGACAGATAAAAACTCCCTTGACAAAACCAGTTGAAATAGAAATTGGAACTTTCAAATATATGCATCAATTTGTGTTGTGCGATGGTAGTCCTCTTAATTTGTTAGGAAGGGATATTTTGTGTAAGATGAATTGTGCCATAATTGTTCACCAGATGGCATCGAATTGCAAACCCCAGATGAGGATAGTTTGTATAAAATGACAATGCTCATGATTGAGGCACAGCAGAACAAGCTATTTCCTGTTTTTGACCGAGAAAAGATTCCTGTTGAACTGAAAGAGGTAGTGAAAGAAGGGGTATGGGATTTCACTGGAAAAGATATAGGATTGATGAAAGGTGTTGATGAAAGGTGTTGATCCTGTAAAAGTCACAGTAAAGGAAGATGCAAGTTACCCAAATATTCCTCAGTATAAAATGACTGCAGAAGTAATTGAAGGAATACTTCCAGTGATTGACAAAATGATTGAGCAGGGAATACTGAGAGAAATAGAAAACAGTCCTTGTTATTCACAAATCATGGGATTGAAAAAGCCTAACGGAACATTTAGAATTGTGCAAGACCTTAGAAAGGTTAATAAAATTGTTGGCCCATGAAGCCGGATTGTTCCGACTCCAGCAGTGATTTTGTACCAAATTCCCCATGATGCAGAATGGTACACTGTGATTGACCTGTGCAATGCGTTCTTTACTGTTCCATTGCATCCAGAAAGCCAACCAATTTTTGCGTTCCGATTCCAGAATCGTATCTTAGCATGGTGTAAAATTCCACAAGGGTACACTGAGAGTCCATCGATTTTTAATTAGCTGCTAAAGAAATCATTAGAAACTTGAACATGCCTGGAGAGTCTGTGTTAGTACAAGACATTGATGATCTTTTGGTTGCATCGAAAACAAAAGATGCGTGTGCAACTGACACTGTAGCATTGTTGAATAATTTGGCAGAGGAGGGACGTAAAGTGTCTCCATCAAAATTGCAGTTTTGTCAGAATGAAGTACAATATTTAGGTCACTAGATCGCTTAAGGAATCAGACAAGTCACAATAGAAAGAATTAAAATGATACAAGGAATGCAGCCACCTAAAACTCAAAGATAGGTGAGAATGTTCTTGGGAATGGTAGGTTATTGTAGACAGTGGATTAGTGGATTTTCATTGATTGCCAAACCATTGCAGAGATTGACAAGAGCAGACATCAGAGACTGCATAGTTTTGACTAAAACAGAAATGGAAGCTTTTGAACAGCTGAAAACAAAACTGTGTGAAGCACCGACTTTAGGAATGCCTGATTAGGAGAAGGAATTTGAACTGTACTGCAGTGAGCGAGAAGGATGTGCACTGTCAGTGTTTGTTCAGAGACATGGAAAACTGAGAAAACCAATTGCGTATTTCTCAGCTGTTTTGGACCCTGTTGCAAAAGCTTTGCCAGGTTGTCTGAAAGCAGTAGCAGCTACTAGTGTAAGCTTGGAGCAAAGTGAAGCAATAGTGATGGGATTTACTGTGAGGGTGTATGTACCTCATTCTGTGGAGATTCTCCTCACTAGAGCCAAAACACAGTATATGACCAATAGCAGAATGACCCGATATGAGAACATAATTTTGGGAACTGAAAATGTAACAATTACCAGGTGTGTAAACGTTAATCCTTCTACATTGCTACCTGACACCATTGTGGCAGAAGTATAAGGTGAGCTTGATCACAAATGTTTGGATGTTCTTGAATACTGCACAAAACCCAGACCAGATATCAAAGATGAACCTTTGCCTGAATCAGATTTTGAGATGTTTGTGGATGGATCATGCCTGAGAACGGAGAGTGGTATTCTAAGTGCTGCTTATGCCGTTTGTACTGTGGCAGAAGTGTTGAAAGCATCTTGTCTGAAAGGAATTCGTTCTACTCAAGTAGCGGAACTGAGTGCTTTGATATGAGCATGTGAATTGGGAAAAGAGGTGAAGGTAACCATAGTGACTGATAGTCAATATGGTTATGGAGTTGTTCATGATTATGGACAGCTTTGGTTCCAAAGAGGTTATTTGACTTCTGCAGGAACACCTATCCGGAATGCTGAATTTGTGAAAACACTAATAGATGTAATTCATTTGCCTGAGAAAATAGTTGTTGTGACATGTTCAGCCCATAAAAAGAGTGAGGATTACATTACCAGAGGAAATAATTATGTGGATGCAATTGCAAAGCATTGTGCGAACATTCTAATTTCAATCAATCGAGAAAAGCTTAAAGAACATGTTCCGAGTCCTTTAATGCTAACTACTGTAGTTGAGATGTGGCAGGAAGTGAAACAGATACAGGAAGAGGCAGAAGCAGAAGAAAAATATATTTGGCTAAAAGCAGGATGCAGACAGATAGAGGAAGATGAAATTTGGGTTTACAAAAGATGAAAGACGAGTAATGCCTGATAGCATAATCTCAGACATGGCCCGAATGTACCATGGTCAGGCTCACATTGGTAGAGATGCCATGATTCATCTCTTTAGACAGACTTGGTAAAATCCCAAGTTCAGGATGATTGCTGAAACCCTGTGCCGAAAATGTTTAGTATGCCAGCCATTCAATCCAAGCAGGAGAACTGTTGTAAGTTTGGGAACCATAGGACGGGAGGGCGGTCCATTTACAAGAGCCCCGATGGATTTTGTGGAATTGCCCCCATGCAAAAGGCTTAGGTATATTCTTGTAATAATCTGTTTGTTCTCCCGATGGGTGATAGATTTCCCCACGAGAAGGAACGATGAGTTGACTGTTGCTAAACTGTTTCTACGTGAGATAATACCGCGTTTCGGTTTCCCAGTGACGATTGAGTCATATCGCGGACCTCATTTTCAAAATGAGCACATGCAAATGATCTGTGAAGCTCTGGACATTCACCAGAAGCTGCATTGTGCTTACAGACCTGAGGCTTCAGGGGTAGTGGAGCAGGTGAATGGAAGAATTAAGAACAGAATTGCAAAAATATGTTTGCTAACAGGACTTAAGTGGCCAGATGCTTTACCGCTTGTCCTGATCATTAAGAAGTATTCCTGACAAGAAAACTGGACTAAGTCCACATGAGATTTTGATGCGCAGGGTGACGAGGCAGGCCTATGTACCTGTTGATAAGTTATTGACAAGTAATTATGACATCATACTGGATTACTGCACAAATCTGTCTGATGTGGTAACTTCTGTGCTCCACCAGGTGGGAACTGAGTCAAATGATCTAGTCCCTGGAGACTGGGTTCGAGTGCAAGTGCATCACAGGAGCAATTGCTTGGTACCTCGGTGGCAGAAACCATGCCAGGTTATCTTGGTCAGGACTACTGCAGTCAAGTGTGCTGGACTGAAGAGGTGGGTGCATGCATCGGTGAAAGTACAACTGACTCTGATTCTGAAGCTGAACCAGAAAGAACTCCAGATACTGAAGATCGACAGAACGTCGACATCCGGAAGTATCAGAAGCCAGTTCTGCGTCTGAAGGTGAAGGTGAAAGGGAAGTTGTGGAGATACCAGATTCTGAAGATCAATCCGAAGATCAAGAATTGGTAAAGACAGACACCAGTAGAGACGCAAAAGGAAGTGAAGACAACGTTATTGAAATGGAGAAAAATAAAATGAAGAGCAATCTGAAACCTCTGAAAGCAGGAACGTAAATCCTGAGACTAAGGAAGAGGAAGTAACTCACGATAAGGATGAGATTCCAAGTACCAGTTATGAAGGTGTTCTTAACAGAGTAAGAGAAAAGAAAGCTGAACCCGATGAAGACAAAGACAATGTGAAAATTATAACCAATGATACAGTTGAGGATACTGAAAGTGAAACTGATGACAGTGCAGATGAAACTGCATTAAGAAAAAGACCAAGGAAAAGAGCTTGGAGAGTGGAGTATAACACAGTAGAGCCAAAGACTAAGAAAGTCTGTAAAGGAGATAATTGGCCTAAAGAAACTCGTGGATTAAGATTTAAACTAGTGAACAAAGCCAAAGAGCTAGAAGAGCAAGTGAATGAGATCACTAGCCAGAAAGAAACACTGGGAAAGAAAATAGAAATTATTCAAAGGCCAAAAAGAGTAAGACGACCAAACCAGAAGTTTAAATCACCTGAGTGGACATATATTGTCCTACCACCCATTGTTGAAGTTAATAGCAGTCAAGAAAACCTGTACTACCTAAAGATGATTGGGAAAAGTGAGTAAAGAAGTCAACTTAAAGAAAAGAGATAGGTGCTCAAAGTATATGATAATAAGTAAAAATTCTGAAGTCCTGTGAGACAGATATTGTAAATATAGAAGAGGTTGGAGTTGACATAAGGTCGAAGAAAAACCTGTTAGAAAAACTAACCATAGTGTAATTTAGAATAGAATTGACATAAGGTCGAAGAAATCTTGTTAGTGAATCGTGTGTTGTGTAACTCATAGGTGACGCTAGGTCGAAGAAATTGTGTTAGAGAAATATGGCTATCAGTAATCATAAAACAAAATGTTCTATTTTTAGAAAATGGTGTGGATGCTTCTCTATATGTATGGGATTATTGATAATATTATGGGTAATGTTAGCTTTTGTTATTCCTTTCCAAGATAGTTTAACGAAATTGAAACCAAATGTGAGTTTAAATAAGCCAAGTGAGAAAGAAAAAATTCATGAGATTCATGTGTACAAACCAGAGGTGCATCAAGATAAGTCTATTAGTGACTACACAAAGAATACATTTTCAAAGTTATTACTTGAATATATTAAAACTATGAATGTTGATGATTGTTATGTTTGTGTAAAACTGCCAGCATCAGTGTCAGAAGGGGTGACCTATCACCACCTTCCTCTCACATATGGAGTGACTTATAGTGTAATTGCAAGCTTGTGTTATCAGACTGGGAAATAGGAATATCATTATTCCAATGTAGATGAAATTTTTGCTAAACGAAAAATTGATAGTGCATTGAACAAAAAGAAACCTGCAAAAGAAATGGGAGAGTATTTCTTAGAATTAGATGAACTGACATATGAATATGCTTTTAATAATAATTTGACATGTAAATTGAGAGTTGAAGAGAAAACATTTTTGAATATGGTTGAAGAAAGAAGGGTTGCTTACAAACGAAGTGAGAAAATAAAACATGCAAAATCTAAATACTGTACATTTAATGATGAGAATATTGATGATAAAAATTTGAATGTGGCTATAAACATAGATACTTTAATGTTAGGGAAATTTTGTATTAGAAGAGACAATTCTATGTATGATAATTATTTTGTGGGTGCGAGTCAATGTAAAGACATCTATGGAATTATAAGGGTTTGGGGATTAAACGGAGGAGATGATCCTGTCTTTCCAGGAATCAATTTCATCTGTGGGAACTGAGCTTACTATAGGTTACCTGACCATTGGTATGGGACCTGTCATGTGGACTTGGTCCTTCCTAACATTTTTCATGTAGATAGAGGTACTAATGGAAAGCATGACATAGGCACAGTCTTAAGTCGAAAAAGAAGAGAGAGTGTGATGGAAATAATAGGTGATGTTTTTGGAGCACTGATACCAGCAGTGGGAATTTGCTTTAATGCAAATAGAATCCGAAAATTGTCCACAATAGTCGATCGTTTGTCAACAGACACTGCAGGAGGTTTCCAGATGGTTGATACTGAAATGGTTGCTATGAGAGCTATGGTAATGCAAAATCGACTTGCCCTTGATATAATTTCAGCAAAGGAGGGAGGAGTCTGTGGAATTTTAAAAGTGCAACATTGTTGTACTTATATTCCAGATAAAAGTAAAAATCTTGAGAAGTATATTATAAATATTACAAATTTACATAGAGAAATTGAAGCACTTGAGGTTGAAGGTGTTCTCGGAAAGTTGGGTAAAAGTCTCTTAGCAATTAAGCATTGGTTCCAAGAAATAGGTAGTTCAATTATAGGTAAAATACTAATTCCAATAACACTTTTAGTGATAGTGATTTTTTTGATAAGAAAATGCTGTATATGCAAAGGTAGGAGAGATTTTAGAAAGGCAATAAAGAAGACAATTCAAGAACGAAATGCAAGGGAAAGAGAAAAGAATGAAATAGAAATGGAAGAAATTAGAGAGAAGATTTTCAAAGAAACAAAGAAGAAAGGCCCACATGCATCATTGTTGGTATTTGCGATTCCTAAATTGCGAAAATTAAGGAATCGCAATTTAGAAATCGCAAATACCTATGCATTAAAAATTTGCATATATTTTAGCGATTTCTTATTTTTCCTTTTTGCGATTTCCAATTTTGCGAATCGCAAATAAGGAATCCCTTTACACATATTCCTATGGGCCTAGAGGCCCATAGGAATCTATGGGAAGGCATTCTCATTTTGCGATTCGCAATTAAGGAATCGCAAAATGAGAATGCAATTTCTAGGGTGCAGGGGGGTCCAAGGACCCCCCCCCTGCACCCCTGAAATGTCACATACAGTCAATTTTTCACACATACATGCACTGTGGGGCACATTCCACTTCTGTGCTTGGGGGGGTTCGCGCTCAGCACCCCGGTGATCTTGACGAGCTCGGCTCGTCATGAGCCACGGTTCTTGTGTGCTCATGACGAGCTGAGCTCATCATGACCACGCCTGTTTAATGGAATGCTCAGCACAGCAGGGGAATTAGTCCCGCGTGTGAGCGTTCCAACGGTTATGACAAGCTCAGCTCTTTATGAGCACACGGGAACCGTGGCTCATGATGAGCTGAGCTTGTCATGAGCATGGGAAGGGTTAAACTCTTTTTCTATGAAAACGTATTAAATGTCGGTGTCCATACTACATTAATTGAAACTTGATCAATCAACAAGAATATGATTAAAATTGAAATGAAATGAGAAACATTTATTAGCATTGAAACATAGGAAGGGTAGACACACTAATTTTAATTACCTAGAGTGGTGTGAAGACCAACCTTGACCACGGGCTGGGGTAAAGGACAAAACACCAAGATGCAGGTACCAGCAGGAAAGAACAGGTGCAAAGCAGAATCAGGACAACTACGGACCAAATTGGATCAGGACAGGACCACCTCAGTTTAGAACGGCACCCGCAGCTAAAGGACGAACGCCTGCATTGGACTCTATCTGCAGCTAACAGTTGAACCCCGATAAGGTCACAAAGTCTTTAGATAGAGTGCATCACCAGCACCCAGTTCCCAAACCCTAATTGGGTTATCGAATCTTCTGACAGAGTGCTTTGCCAGCACCTCTGGACCCAATTACCTATTGAATACGTTGGGTCAGTGACAGGTCAGCTATTCGGACAAGTCAGACAAATTAGCTACCTAAGCCTACTCTAGTTATACTATTTTTTTGGACAGTGTACCACCCTCCAATGTTGCAAGTGTAAGGATCCCCAATTTTGATTGGAAAAGAGAAGGGGAGAGATCATCACACCATACTAAAAGGAAACTTTTACTTCTGAATATTCTACTAACGTTCCCGCCCATCAAATTTAACTTTCCCATGCATCTTTATTCCACTCAACAATGGATGTTATTATAGAAATACAATGTTAACAATATTTTCTTCCGCTTAGGGTCAGCAGGTTAGATTCCCAGGCACATCTTCTAGTGTGCTGTAAGCTTGGCATGGCTTCAATGTCAAATGACGTCAGCTACATCTGGAGTTTGACATGAGCAGTGTGGGAAGATGGAGTAATAACACCTCCCAGGCCCAAGATTATTGTTACATGAAAAAATTGAAAAGAAACAGTTTTAGAACACAGAATAAATGAATGTACTGTATACCACTTATCTCTACTCTATTCCCATTACTTTATTTTAACTATTGCATTAATGATTAGGCAAAACGAACAGCTTAGCAAAAGAGGCGATGCAAGCTTAACAAAAATCACCCATTTTAGTTCTAGTGCGCAGAAGCAAAAGTTTCCCTCCAAGCAAAAGATACGTCATGTCACGTGCGTGTGACAGACGCATGCGCATTTTGGATACTAGTTGTGTCATGTAATGCAATTTTTAATACACAAATCATGTTAATTAGTACATTATTGTTATGTCGAGAGGACTGAATACAAGCAAATCGCGTTACATGCGAATCCTTGCTCCATCATAGTGTTGCTTAAAAAACCCTCACACATCCTAATGGTGTCTCAGGTCTCATCCTAGTCATCATGCAATATCCCTACGTGTCACTTACACTCAGCGGAGTCTTTTAATTTTGTGATCCCTAGGTTCAGGAAAGGTATCTGGGGCGGGAAAGGCTTTGTGGTCAATGCGACCGGACTTTGGAACTCTCTCCCCCAGAGGTTGAAAAATGAATCTCATCTACTGGCATTTAGAAAAGTGCTAAATACATGGCTGTTCAATCTCTGACAGTATAATTAAATCCTTCAACGTATTTTACTCGATAAGCTAATGCTTTGACTCTTTTGGGTAAATGTATTGCTGTGAGAAGTTGGCCTGGTATATGATGTTCACTAATTAAATTGGGCACCTTGCACCAGTCCAAACAACCCTTATGGTGATTTAGGAGGTCAAAGATAACCTTAGAATTCCATCCAAGTGGCAGCTGTGAAGAGCAGTCTTCAGGCTTAGTCTAGAAGGAATAGTAAGCAGCTTGTTTTACCAGAATGCAACCTGATACCTTTGGTTAAATGAAAGGAGATCCACACAGTAGTTATAAAAATATGTATTTATTATTAGAACACACCTTAAATACCTCATAGTATCTGCTATGCACAGATAAAAGCACACGATATTGTAGCAAAGAAACACATGTTAGTATCTTTAATACACCGTGGGCTCCCAGGAAGATCACCCATATATTAAAATAGTGTTATAAGAACCACAACTCGAGTCAATACAGTGTCTAGAGGATGTAGAATCACTAGGACCCCAAGGAACCAACCAAGGTGAGTAAGTAGGGATCCGACGGAGGACGGATACAGTGTTAGAACATGACTGAATGCAACATACAAATTAATGGGAGAGTCACAGTCACAGTTTTGAAGTTTAAGGACTCTTCCCAGTGGATTAAGAGGAAACCCTTTGGAGCGTAGAAGGTTGGAGAGCCACCTCACCCGTAGATACTGAAGTACCAGAGTTACCTATCCCAGAGGAGCCGGGTGCAGAGGGTAAAACTGTTGTTCTCAATGGGAGCCTTCAAATAAATGTCACTGCTGGAAATCAGAATATTGTCCGGTGGAACCCACAGTTGGATTCTGATATAAGGAACATGAAAGCAGAGGGGACAGAGTCTTGGTCACTCAGGAGTGAGCAGGGGCTCGCTTGACGACTGCCCACCGATGTCGGGTGCTTCAGGTGTGAAGATAGAGACATTGACTCTACAGCTACAGGGACCAGGAGACATCAAGGATGACCAGGAGCCAGAGTGCTGAGGGGTCAGTGTCCGGTGGGAGCACCAACAAGCCTTGGCTGTGGCAACCTAAGAAGAAGGTCAAAGAAGGTTACGTTATAGCCCAGCATGGACCAGGGGACTATTCACAGCAAGGTGAGTCATGGCAGAACTAGAGCAACCAGGTGATCCCAAGAAAAGCAGTGTTGTTCCTCAGGTGACCCACAGGCCGAAGGCACAGGAGTCACAAGGGGACCTCCAGCAGTTTCAAAAAGTCACAGCTTGCAGGGCACAAAGTGCAAGGAGGCTAAAGTCCTCTGTACAAAATGTGCACACAGGTTGGGGCTATATATAGCCTGTTGCACTTAGTTGGGGAACACCAACAGCACTATGCACTTGAAAAAGTACATCATGCAAAGGGGTTCAGATTATGAGGCCCCCACTAAGCATACTGGCCTCCAACTTGGTGAGAAGACAGCTGAACCTCATGGAATGTAGGAACCCACCTCCTGTGTTGCTGGATCATTCAGAGAGTGCAGGATCTCAGTGTCAGAAGACCTGTCAGTTGCATTACGGTGCCTGCAAATGAGGGGAGTGACCCTTTCACCCCAAGGGAGATACTTCACTTTTCCTTGATTCTCCACAGGTCCTTCACAGATCCTGTATGGTGCATGGGCACAGACAATGCTTTGGATGGAGAGGGAGAAGCAGTCGGGCCTAGTCAAAGTACAGCGAGGTCCAGAGTATCCAGATGGTCGAAGGTCAGTGGTTTCTTGTTCAGAATCGTATCTGTGTCGAATCTAGGGTCCTACAGTCAGGTAAGCCTGTTTGTACTCACAGGAGAGGGGTGGACAGATTCAGGGGACCCTCCCAGAAGTAATGATCATACCCACTCTCTATGTTAATTAACATGTTTCAGCTCCTTTTCTACTCAGCCAAAGGCTACAGGGCTTTCATCAGTACTATAAATACGTATTATATGCCCCAGGAACAGTCTATTCCTACTTATGTCTCAATTTCAGAGCAAGACAGAGAACATGTAATACATACAACATGTACTTAAAAGACAGTGTTTGCCTTTATTCAGCTCAGAGTTCCTCACTTGACTCCTGTCAATGGAGAGGTAAACATATCCTGTCCAAGTAGATTATGGAAGGGGCATGTTACCCTTGAATAATGTGTGACAGGGGCATGTCCTACACTCCTCCCATGTAACAATTCTGTGTCTGCCCGTGTAGCAGATATATGGACTGTGGCACTGATAGGACAGCAGCGTTTAACTGGTAGTGAGAGACAATTGCTCACAGGATGAAATCGAATTGAACCTAACACAGATTGTCTCTGGATGCTGAAAATTGTTTTTAATGCAGATTGGGCATTGCTGAGTCTTTTTTCATGGAGATGCACACTTATTTAAGCTAATAATTATGCAATTGTTTAAAATAAAAAATTTAACCTAGCCTAAAGTTGTGAAGTAAAGAAGATTCTGTATATCCGGTTAGAATGATTTATTGTCTGATAAACATGGCATAGTAAACTGTATTTTCCATGGGTGATGACTGTCAGGATAGCATTCACTTCACCAGCATCTTTTTACGTTCTGTTCTTGAGATCCAGAACTTGGGGCCTCATCTTGCCTTCTGTCACATATATGGCCACCTCTCAAGCTCTTTCACAGTCCAGCACCACAGCCCACTTCCTTTTCCCTGCCTCAACCTCCATTTGCATGGACTTCTTGAATCTGGGAAGAACATAGAGGTCTTTGATCTCATGACATAGGCATCCAATTCTCCACACATGCATGGCTTGATTGTTCGTGTTAATAATACATCCATTGAGAGACTCTCTTTCCTGGACGAACTTGTTTCGGGCATATTAACAACGGACAGGGATAAATAACACAAAGCGCCCTTAATACTTTGTTATTTATCGCCATTTATCTCTGGAATGTATTGCCCTGGTAGCGTGTTATTAACAACACGTTTCTCCAGGGCGATAGAAATTCCAGAGATAGCGGGAAATCGCCGTTTTGCAGGGAACATCACTGGTTTTTTCGCCATGTTCCCTGCAAAACGGCGATAACATTGCTGATACGACTCTGTGGTCGTATCAGTATAATCCACCCCCTATGTCAAGCATAGGTAAGTCAGGATTTTAGCAGATGTTAGATTTTGGCGAAAACTGCAGTGTTTGCCAAAATCTAACGTGTGCTAAAATCCTGTGGGCTGCCTTGTAAATTTCGCAATGTGAACATCAGCGATATTTGCAAGGTAGTCCATCCGGGGTACGCCCAATAACGCCCACTCTGCATCTCGTTAGAGATGCAAAGGGAGGGGTTGGGAAATAGTGGGCTAACATGCGCTAATGCATGTTAGCATCCTCTTGTAAATAGGGCAATAGTTTAATCTCCCCTTTTGTGGCATTTTAAGCCAAGAAAGCGGAGACAAAGCCTTTGTAAATATGCCCCCAAGTGAGACTTTACCTAGCTCTGTCCACATTGTGGTTTGAGCCCGCTGCTTTACTGCATACCTGGGGTTTTCTACTTTATAATTTCCCTTATGGGATCAATTATTCATAGGTACAGAACTCCTTCAAACTGTGGTGCCACAATATCTAAACTGAATGCCCAGGAACTTTTGATGACTATTTCTTTCAGATTTTGGACTTACATACTCCTCTCCCGCAAAGAGATGAGGACATTCAAACACGGCTCAAGTAGCCTGTGAAACCCACTCTTGTGCTCCACTACTCAGAATTTCAGTTTCGAGACAAACAAAATGACAGTGTTCATAGCTTGTTGGAAGCCCATCTCAGTTGGGCTACAGGGGTCCATTCCTAAAAAAACTGTGCCTGGAACTCCAAGGCAGGGTGGCCTGCAGCCCTCACATGGCAGCCCTCAGCACGGTGTCAGTGTGTGTTACTGACATACATATTGGTAAGTGCAGGGGACAGAGAAAGGGGTTCCAGCAACACTCTGTCCGACTATTCATTCATCGCCTTGGCAGCGTGAAAAGTCAAGTGGCAGGGCTGGTTTTCTGAGGCATATCATCAAGTTTTTATAGATTGTGACACTCTTTTGCATGGTGAAAATGAACAGAAAGGTCACAGGTCCAGAGGGATGGAGGTATATTGACAATTTGATGCTTTTCTGGGTGAATGTTGTGGAACTAGATAGTTTATGTCTTGGCACTGTTTAATATTAGGCCGAACATAGCTGTTTTGCATTAGGTGGAAAAGATTGGATGTTGTCCAAAAGTTGTGATAGCAATGATCGAATCTCATTGACGAACCTCGGCAAGGTTGGAATAGGGCAATGGTTGCAAATTGAGCCCATGCATTTTTAAGCTTTCTGACCTACGGATGTTGAAAAAGGGTCCATATTGTCTAAGGGAGTCCGCAACTGTGAGGCTGTGAGTTTGACAATCTGCTAGAAACACTCAGGAAAACCAATAAATTAGAACAAACCTTGCCAAACACTCAAAATGCCCTAAATTGCTATTGCCTTCTCTTTTCTAAAGTATTAATGCTGTATTATTTAATTTCTTTTGCTGGCTAATAATCATAGTTGGAGTGTGTAATAAAATGAAAATATATCCAAATTTATTATCTGTTTATTTAACATTTACTTCATTTTTACACTTCTTTTTTCCTCTGATCTCTATTTAATCTTAATGAATTTTATATATTTTTTACATTCTTTTTAGCGAGTAACTCTACAAACTACCTATTCATTCTCAGAAATAGAATGGTGAAAGTAAATGCATTAGGAAGCAAAAGTTTTGTAAGGGCGAATCTACTATCTACTAAGATGTGGTGTTTTTTTCCTCTCTGCCTTAGATGATGCACTTAAAAATGTCTGCAAGTTAAGGACATCCTTAAATAGGTGTAAGGTTTTGTTGAAAGCCCTGTCTACAAATGTAAGTTGACCGGGCTCTCTTTCCAAAAACATTGATGGTTGGATGAGAATGTGGATGTACCACCTTGATGCAAAACAATATAACGCAGTGCTACTTAGCATTTCTTTAGGGCTACTTTCCTGCACAAATAAAGTTTTGCCCTGCAAAGTAAATCACAAATTAGCAGTCACTGCTCGCTTGTGTCCCTTTTGACAAGCAAACCCAGTTATGTTATGTTATGTTATGTTAAGTTATGTTCAGTTATGTTATATTATGGTATGTTATGTTATAAGGAATGTCTATATGTTGCATTCACCAAAGATTTCATGGTGCTGGGAATACTAACAGCAGGACTAAGACATGGCTTAATCATAGGCTAGTCTGAAGTAGCAGTTCTTTCAGAGTTCTAAATTGCTCATAGGAGGTTGCTGCTCTTATAGCTCTGTATTCTAGAAGAGTCAAAGGTAGGGATTTTCCTCTGCTGGATCTTGAAGATTGTGCAGCCGATTTTAAATTATGTTCTCTGTGCAATTGGGATCAGTACAGTTTCTTTAGCAGGGGGTAGTGTGGCAATGTCTAGGGTTTTGATGTACCAATCTAGCTGCATGATTCTGGACCAGCTGCAGACTTTGGCTCACACCCTAAGAGAGGCTAGGTACAGGATGTTAGCATAGTCGATACAGGACATAACTAGTGTAAATAGGTACACTTTGGATGAAGGCTTTAATTGAATAAAATGTAAAAAAAGAATTATTTTAGAGAGCTGGTAAAAACAGGAGGAAGTCACTGCTGAGATTTGGAGTTACATTGAAGGATCTTCATCCACACTAATGCTGAGGCTAGTGATGGAGCGAGATACAGAAGATTTTGTGTGTACCTCATTCAGATCAATCACCTCCATAATAAAGTAATATATTAATTTTGATTGCTGTGTATTAACCAAAACACACACATTACATGTGGGAAATGCTTTGCACTAACAGGTTTAAATAACATATTATTTGGTGATGTAAAACGCATGTTTAATCTATTTTGTGCATTTAAGTGGTGTAATAATGCATGTCTGTGTCATAATATGCATTTTGCATTTGCATGTTGCTTTCTGCTTTATTTTAATGGCTTGCAGTGTGATGCTTTTCTGCTAGGTAACAGTTTTAAAGGATAAATATTAGCGCTGGTGGTTGGGGGGACAGAAAACACATATATTTTATGTGTTCACATTTTCTTTTTCTGTTTATCGTAGTTTTGGTGTATTGCCAATTCCAAATGGCTTCGCTTTTCCAGGTTCTGCACAGTTGAACAACTTTAAAATCATTTTGCTGAAAGAAACTCATCCATGCTCTGTGCCACACTGACAACTTCACAACCTCAGCTAACTATGATTTGAGGCCACTTGATAATAAATGCTGGTGAAATGGCTACAGGCCAAAGTGATAAACACGAGAACAGTTGAAAGTCTGCCAAGGACAAAAGCAGAGTGTCTTTCAAAAATGACCACGTGGAAACAGCTGAATCACTGAAAATGAACATTTAAACAAAAAGGCCTAATGACGAACAGGAACTGTCGAACGTGTATTTATCAGTTTGTCAAAGAAAGTTATTTACAAATATCTTGGAAGTTGAGGAATGCAAGGACAAGTCGAATTTGTATCTGTCAATATTTAAACAGAAGGTTAATCATGAACATCCTGAAAGTTAAGCAATACATTGTTGATTAACGAACATCCTGAGAGCTAATAACTGCAATGTCATGACCAATCAGAGAATGGAAACCGGAAAGTGTTGAAACAATTAAGGGTAGTGAGACAGAAAATACAGTATAAATATCAGAGCAAAATTGGGGTTTATTGTCATTGGATCTGATTGCAGAGGGAGATGCTCTTTGCACTGCAGCTGTTTTGCAGAGAGGCTGGGAGCCTGAAACTATGCCAGACTGCTTGCTGATAACCCCCGTAGGTTGGAGATTCGTTGTGGGTCACTGAGAGAATGGGTGAGAGACTGCGTCCGAGGCGACTTTGGGTTAGTAAGTATAGCTTTGGGGTTTAGTGCTGGGTAGGCAGGTTTTTAGTGTAGAAATATTTAGAATTAAATGCATGTTTTAACTATGGTTCTCTGATCTTTTCATGCAGAATTTCACTTTCAGTTGCATTGACCAAGGTTTGATATTTTATTTTAGAGAATAATGTAATTAATGTGAACCTGAATTTTCTCGTTATGATTAAACAGTTTTGCTTGATTTATTGCCTGAATAAATAGCAATGCGCAGTGAGAATTAACAATGATAGAATAAATGCTCATTTTCTTTTATGCAAATTAATAACATAAAATCTTTTGAATAAAAATGAGATAAATGAAGTAGTAAAAGCTGGTCTTTGATTCTTCCTAAGCCTAATTTTCATTCTAGCATATCCATTGCCATTATGGTGGTGTGTCTGAATAAAAAGGTGTTTAAAGAAACCATGGTAAAATGTTTTAAACTGCAGGTGTAAATAATAAATAGTTGGACGCTCCACCAAATGTTACAGCATTTCTCCATTATGATTCACCGAAAGTCTTGAAGCCAAGTGTAAGTGAACAGAGTAAATGCGCAGTGTTATGGGCCCCACTGGTGCATGATGTTTGTGATTAAAGGTTTCAGGGAAATGGTGATTAATAATTAGAAATCATTTTTGGAGCTGCGCTGTAGCACTAGCACCGTCTATCTCGAAGTGAAGGAGGGCAATCTCCTGGGGCCCAAAAGCAAGGGTTCCAGCAGTGCAGTTTGTTTTTGATAATCATCACCTCAGTTTTATCTAAGCTTGACTTTAGTTGGTGACTGTTCATCCAGTCCTGGATGAAAACATGGTGCTCTGGAAAAACGCTGTTGAGTCAGAAGTGTCCGTGATGTTAAGTACTAACTGCAAATCATCATATTTTTACTTTCCACCTTTGTACGGTGTCTACCAGCAGGTGAATATAAAGATTAAAAAGGGAGGGGAAAGAGATGGTCCTTGACGTTCTCCACAACTAAGCTTAACCTTAGAGGAGCATAAAGCCAAGAGGTCGACAGATTGTGAGCGATCCGATAGAGAAGACTTTATCCAACACAGGGTGCTGACCCTAAGTCTGAGCCTCAAGAATGTTATAATGCACTGTGTCAAAGACCGCCGAAAGGCTCACGCCTGAGCCTAACCTTTGTTCGCCTCCTCTCTCATGTCATCTACTACCAAGATAAATACAGACTTTGTGACATGAAAAGGCCAGAAGCATGTCTGGTTTGAGTCTAGAAAACATGAGCCTTCAATGAAGTAACAAAGATGTTGAGAGATGTGGGCTTCCACGATCTTGGCTAGATATGGGAGGTGGGATATTGGGCGGTAGATCATAAGGTTCAAGAGGAGCGGAACAATTGCTTGCCTAAAATTGAGAGAGACGACACCCTGACTCAAAGATGGGCTAAGTATATACAATGCTGATTCAGGAAAACTTGAAAAAAATAGCTTTTTGAATCAGAGGGGGCAGACATCATTGGGGGAACCTGATTTGATCTTTAATAACAGCTTTAGCAGATCATTCTTAGTGATTAAATGTAAGGTATTGAGGTTGAATGGGTTCCTGGCCTCTAATGAAGTTGGACTGGCAGGGTGCTAGAAGAAATAACGGGGCATATTACCGAGGCGGGCGATATGTGATTATCGCCGCTTTAGCGGCCGTTTTCGGCTGCTAAGCTTTGATAATTCTATCGCCCTATTAGCAAGCTGTCACTAACAGCAGTTAGTGACAGCTTGTAGGCGATAGCGAGCGGTATGGGGCTCACTTTGCATGTCAGCGATATTTGTCGCTAATGACATGCAAAGTAGGCGTACTCAACCTAATAGCGACTGAAAGCAGTAGCTAATGTTCCTATCTCCTGTTAGCAAGGCAGGCGTAGCAATGGAAATATTCGCGCTAAGCGCAAATATCTCCAAAAACTAACACCTGCTCGGACCAGTTCTTATATCCAATGGGAGTTGGATATTATGGCTAAATCCCTGTTAGCGATAATGCGTGAATATAGCTGGATTACCAGTGATATTCGCGCATTTTGCCGCTAACGCCGGGTATTTTATCGCTTTAGAGATAAACGTTTCTAATAGCACATTATCTCTGCGATAATATCCGGCGACGCTTGGCGTTAAAAAAATACTTGCTAAGCCCATTTAGCGATAAATATCGCTAGTTGTTGGTAATATGCCCCAGTGTCTTTAATTTCCAGATCTTTTTGATGAAGAAAGAATTCAGTTGTTCACATAGAGCGTGTGTAGGGCCCACTCAGATGTTAAGGTGGTCGGGGTGAGACAGTTCTGGGACTGTTTCAAGATTACTTCGATTTTGTTTTCTGAGTTTAAAATCCTGTTTGTAAATTAGGTGGATTTGGTTCCCAAATATGCTTTTTATTGGACTTTAGCTTCTATAGGAATTTGACCTATTCTTTGGGGTCATATGCATTGCTGTATACAGGACCGGCCAACAGGCCTTGAGGGTTGAGAAGTACTTCCACATAAGAGAAGGGGGAATGGATATGTCCTCCCAAGTAATATCCACAATCAATAAGTATCTTACCCAAATCTTGAATTAACATTTAATGTGTAGGCATAGTTCTCAATCAGAGGGGTGGTAATATGCTCCTACCACTATTGAGAACAATACCTCTTTGTTTAGTAACTCTCACACACTCTAGTAGTGTCATGCTTCATCATCAGGTTCACCATGGTAGGCTCAACCGTATTTCATTGAGCAGTTATTAGAAAAGGCCAGGGGGCTTAAAGATTAAAAAGCAATCACACACTCCAGGTATCTCTTTAATATGGAGAGATAGTGGATGTTAAAATAACAAGAGTAGGGTGTTCCCAGGACACAATGGTCCTATAGCCCAACGTGTGAAATTAACTAGATGAAATAGAGAATGCATTCTCTTACCAGAATTGGGCGGACTGCACACTTTTCACAAGTGCAGAGGAACACTGGGTGGTTCTATAGTAAAAGACTAAGGGAAAACCACCATATGAGATGCCATTATATACAAAATGTCCTGGAGCTGTGGACGTGAATGTTCCTGACAGAAAACATTGTTCTGTTAAAGTAAGTGAATTCACAAGAGAAACAGACATACATCATCAAGGATTCCAAATCCGTGGTGTGACCTAATTGGTTCTGTACCTCCCAGCATGGGTGCCGGCATGCAGGAACCATGGTCATTTGAAAGAAAGTTCTGGATCAGAAAATGCCAAAAAGGTGATGGCAATCCTATACCATCTGCGCTGGTGTACTACGTCATGTCCGGTAGTCTTGAGAGTGGACTACCAAGCTCTCATGGAATAGTGGGAAATGTAGTAATTAGCTCATATCAGGGCATGTTGTTTGACTGCGTAAAACTTTATTCCCCCTCAAGGTACAGACAGTGGACTACCAAACTCCCAAGGTTTTTGGGGAACTATGGTTTTAAAGCTAATTTGTGGGAGTGTTATTTCTAAAACTCTATTCCCTCCGATAATTCCACTAGTGGACTGCAAAAACCTCATGGTGTATGTGGTCTTTTCCTATGTGCACTTATAGATGTATATTAAAACAGGTATTAAGCAAGGATACATTGGATTAATTACTGTTGGACAACATGTGAAGCAGCCGGGCATTATGATGTTCATGCCAGGGTGTAACATCTCAGCAGTCAATGATAATTCCCAATAAAGTGACTTAAGAAAACATAATGGTTAGCTCATATCAGGCTGTGTAGTGTGGCTACGTACAACTTCATTCCTCCTAAAGAAACAACAATTAGAATATTAAATTCCCATGGTTTTATGGGAAGTATGGTAATCAAGCATATTTGTGGGTACGTTTTTTTTGAAAACATTGTTCCCTCTAACAATTCAACTCGTGAACTGCAAGACTTCATGATGTGAGGGGACTTTTCCCATCTGCACTTATAGAGGTTTTTTTAAAAACCAAGTGTTAAGCGCTGATACGTTGAAGATACATAGAATTAAATAGTATTGGACATCATGTGGAGTGGCCCAGCAGTTACATGTTCAAGTCAGGGCATAGCATCACTGATCCAGCAGAAAGCCAGGGATAAACACCTCTGAATCAATCGAAAATTTAAATGGGCCCATATACAACAATCAGATTTCCGGGCTGTTTCGCTGGGGGTCAAGTTTTGCAATTCTCTTTCATCTCCATTAGTTCACTCACTAGAAATTCAATTTTCTTCTAATTAATCTTTATTCCATGTTAAACTAATCTTCACAGATCAACACTCTTCCTTTGGTCAATGGATCATTAGTTGAGTAGTTGATGGTGATATGAACAAATTAACTAACTAAACTTACAGATCTTAGTGAAATAAACCATGTTGCAAGGATCCTGCTCATACACAGAACTGATTTACAAAAAGGGGGTGGTGATGAACAGAGTGTCTGAGTTAAACAGACCACTCTTACCCAGTCCAAAGATCAGGGCTTGATCCATCACCGTTATTTATCTCACTGCCCCATCCCAGCTCAGAACCTGGCTATATGCAAATCAGTCTGTCCCTGGCCCAGTGGATCATGGGAACAGGGCAGACTAAACTACCAAGGCAATTCTTCACCAGAAAGGAGACAAGCTACCGGGGACCGGTTTCTGGCATTTCAGCCTTCTTCGGCCTGGCTTGCTTGAATCCTGATGGAGCAGTGAGAAAGGGACTCATGTCTGAGTATACCCTGCCACACCTTGTAGTTTGGTTTGCCCTGTTCCCATCATGCACTGGGACAGGAACAGACTAATTTGCATACAGCCAGGTTCTGAAACTGGGATGGTGCAGTGAGCTAAAAAACGGTGTTGGATCTAGCCCTGATCTCTTGACTGGGTGAGAGTATTCTGTTTAATTCAGAGACTCTGTCCCTCACCACCCCTTGTTGTAAATATTTTTGTCCACCCTAAGCGTGGAAGGGTATACTCAGATGTGAGTCCCTTGCTCATTGCACCATCAGGATTCAAGCAAGCCGGGCCGAAGAGGCTGAAATGCCAGAAACCGGTCCCCGGTAGCTTGTTTCCTTCCCAGTGTAAGAATTGGCTTTTGTAGTTTGGTTTGCCCTGTTCCCATCATGCACTGGGACAGGAACAGACTAATTTGCATACAGCCAGGTTCTGAAACTGGGATGGTGCAGTGAGCTAAAAAACGGTGTTGGATCTAGCCCTGATCTCTTGACTGGGTGAGAGTATTCTGTTTAATTCAGAGACTCTGTCCCTCACCACCCCTTGTTGTAAATACATACACAGAACTGCGCACAGAGACCTAGGACGTCAGTTAATTGTGGTGTACCAGAAACTCACCTCAGTAAGTAGAAAAACCCCAACCAGCTTGCATCAGTGTCACATTAGCTCTTCGTCCTATAGCAAAGTAACCAATGATTAGACAACCTAGAGGATGCGACTTAGGACAAACTCAGGAATGGTGGGAAGTGAGAACAATCTTTCTTTATACTCTCATACCAGTCCACAACAGGAGTAAATTAGAGACACAGGTAAGGTTGAAATATGTATTTTAACGATGTGATCTCAGGTGCAGTATCTTAGCCACATAAGCAGACATATGATTAGAAATAATATGGTCAGCATTGTTACAATTCCATAAAATACAAAAGGAGAAATCATATTACAATGATGGTGAAAACAGGTCTTATAGTGCCTAGTTTTAACACCCTACCTATATAGGAACTATATATTATAAACTATGGAAGGTCTCTTAGGGTTGTTTGGGGGACCCCATTTACGCTTCGCTCAGCAAGAGTAAATCACATCTGGATCAGCAAAAGCTCTCTGCATCTCTGGAAATGGAAAATCTTCCAAGAATGTGAAATCATGGCAACTGTGTAATAATAAGGGTGCAAGAATCTCAGTTGGCTCACAGCTGTCAAATTGTTGTGTCTATAAACGTTAGCCGATCATGTCGAACAACAGATACCATGTTATGATAACCTTGACGGCTTCAGCACTCACTGTGCGGACTAGGGGCACGATGTACGTCTAGAGATATCAAAAATAAACCTTTTCTCATGTGTAGACCTTCACGAAGCCTAACTTATAAAAACAGCTATATGCAGTGTTGTGTGCAAAAGCGGCAAAAGGTAAAATGGTGTTTAAACTTCTAATAAGCCATGCTAACATTACATGTGTGCAAAGCAGGCCTTAGACCACACTACAACCAGAGACTCTAGGTAAGATTCAATAAGTTTATCTAAAACTTAGTCATGAACGCTCATTAATACAAATTCACAGTGCAAACACTAATACAAATTTCATGGGAGAGAACATTAATTTAACAATTTACATTCAATTCACAGACTCATTCAACAAATAACTGCATTAAGAGTGGATAGATGAAGAGACAGAAGGCATAATAAATCATACATTTGCAAATTCGAGACAGACTATAATTACCTAAAGGTCAAAAAAGTTGGTGGTGGTCCCCTGATTAAGATTCAAGAGACAAAGGTTATGGGACAGGCTCAGGACAGAATAATACTTACTAAACTTCCCTATAGACCCAACGCCCGGGACGAATCCCTCCCTTACACTCTCTCCCTCCTCAATATTCTTCTGGAATCTTCAATCTAATCAAGTATCTTTTACAGGTGAATCTTCCCAATCTGTTCTCTCTTTCCTCATCAGCAACAGCTCTAGCCTCTTTCTCTCTCAGCAATGACGGGCAGACTCTTTCTTAAGTCACGCTAATTATATTCTTTAATTCTGTAAGTCCCACCCTCAAAAGTTAAAAATATTGATGTAAGATGGACTTTGATTGGACAGGGGCAGGGGAGTTGATGCCACCTCATGCTGACATATTCTTTTATTACTCCTTCTTTGTGTGGCAAACCCTTCCCCTTTTCGCTCATTCAAAAATGTTATTTTATTTAGTTCCCATACATTTGTTGCAAATGAAATAAGATTTTCTAAATACAGTTCCACAGTCGAAGGCTTCATTCACACGACTCTCGTCCTTGAATCGTGGCAGCCATTCAGCTACATGGTCGGCAGGTCACATCATGACTTCACGGCGCATGTGTGGCTTGCCTCCATCTTACTTTCCCAAACATACTCTATTAATAAAGGAATCATAAACAAACAGAGCACCGCCCCGCTACGAGGGACAAGCCGGGCGAAGCCCGGGCAAAGGGCGGGCCGTCTGTGGCCCTCAGAGGCCGATTGAGGCCGGGCCGGGCCTATTCTCTTGCATCCATCCTTCAACTTGTCTACCGCCGGAATGTCTGCTTCAGGTATGAGTCCCGAAATAACTATTGTGGATAAGCTGGGGGGGCTGCCGTTAAAAGGTACTCTTGATAATTACTTTACCAAGGTCCTTATTGACTTAGAAAAGGAGACCACGCTAGCAGAGCGGAGGGCAGAGCGCCGTCGCTCGGTAGAAAGTTTGAAAAACAAAACTCTCATAGATCCTACGCTGAATGCCCCTATTTCTAATGGGAGAAATCTCAGCGGAAACGAAGATCTAACTTTGCCAGAGAGTATTCCGCTTTTGCTACGAGACTGTACCCCTACACCGTGTGTCTCTATTGGACAGACCTTGAGTCCTACTCCACTTTCTACTCCACTTTCTAGTCCTATTAGGTTAACAAAGATTCAGTTATTAACAATCGCACTTCTGACAAATTTAAACGTAGTAAGAATAAAAGGCCAATTCTGCCTAAGGTTCAAGGCCCACCACCCAGCAAAAGAAGACACAAGGGGGGGGCAATGCAAAAACCTAAGATTTGTCACTCAAATTTTGGCAAGTCTCTCAAGCCTGGTACCACAGCCGAACAGACTTTAGCAATTGCAGAAGATAAATTGTTAAATATGACAGTCAATTCAACATCTCCGCACACTGGAATGGACATCGGCATTAGAGCACCCGCCGATGGCCCCGCAGAATCCACATTGAAACCAGCATATACTAGTGTCTCATTAGATAGCATGGAACACTTAATTAGATCCTTCATTTTACCTATTATTGAAAAGTTAAAACATGTGGAGAAACGTCTTGAGGTTATGGAGTTGGGTGCGGGGAGGAGGGATAACTTACCTGGGGTCCTGGTGAGTGAGGCTGTGCCGCCTTTGATCCCGGTCATGCCAGCTATGTCCACTGCCCCTAAAGTCTCATCCCAACCCACTACAGTTACACCAAAAAACCCCAAAATGGCAGGTCCCGCCCAACAAAAGCTATCTCCCCCTAAGCAGGCAATAAAATCAGTCGTAATTCCTGCGAGTAACACCATGAGGGATCAGGAAAAGGTACCTGCGGGGAAATTACGTGAGGAGAGGAGAGGCAACAGACACACAGGGGCTCCAACGAATAGGGTCCATCAGCAGAACTTCCCCCGGAAGCTGTGCCTTATGTGGTTGTCTTAACAGGGGTTCCTGTATTGGCAGACAACAAGAGGGAAGGGTTTCCCCAGCTGAAGAATAAAATTATGCATTGGTTCAGAGTATACAGCCCAATCGCAGGTAACATCAATGGCGAAATAGTACATGTTTGCTGACTTCCTTGGCTGGGTGGTAGAAGTAAGGACATTGAGGGAGATGTAGTCGTAGTCAACTTTAGAGATTCACCTGCGGTCAATTATATATTAAACTGGCCTACAGGGAATGGTAATAACAGCATTATCCCCCGCCCTCTGACCTACTTCTATCCCAGGTCCCTAGTGTTCGCCCCAAAATACTTAAGTGGACAATCACATGCCCATACATATTTTCCAACCCCATTTAACACCGGGCATTTGTTACATGCACAATACCAAATGCCTGCTGCTGATCCCTACGGGTGGAATACTGTACCCCCCAGAGTCAATACAAATTTTAACAAAAGTATGGACCATCTGAGGCCCTTCACACCCCTGGAGACACGTAACAGGTTCAATGTGTTTAGTGGTATATACGATTGCGACTGAAGTTTACAGTCTATGTGGGGCATGGGTGGACAATCCCATAACACTAGTCCAGAAGGTGCAGCTCATGGGGTTTCAGAGGAAATTACTCCGCACCCCATGTCACACCAGCTTCTGGGGGAGAAAAATGTAGAAGGGGAAGGAGAGGGCTCCAAAATTCCACAATAAGGATGTTTAAAGTTGATCTCATGGAACATAGCCGGGTTAAAAAATAAGCTACTAACACCAGAGTGGGCGGCCTTTATGGCAACACATGACATATGCCTCATGCAAGAAGCCTGGGCACTGGAAGAGAGCACTAGTTTGTCTTTTGCTACATTTGACATCCTGGCCGTGTCTACAGGCAGAGGCCGTCCGTCGGGTGGGTTGTCAATTTGGGTAGGCACCCACCTGGGTATCCAGGTGACCCAAATACAAACAAACTCATTGGACATACAGTGTGTCTTATTAAAATCCGCAAGCAAACCCAAAGTAGCAATATTAAATATCTACTCCAGACCATCCAGAAATGGACAAGAGTCGGAAACAATTAATAACCTGCATTCTTTTATCCAGAGATTAGACCCCTCTATGTCAATAATTCTTGGGGGAGACTTTAATTGTCAATTCGAAACACTGGGAAGTCTGGAGCTGGGTGAGCAAGACGAGGTTGATGCACTCTGGCATATTCCTGAGCCCAATATTACCCCGGTTAGGGCATGGACGCCTCTAGCTCTCCAAATAAAATCCTTCTCCCTTGAAACATCCTTGCGGGTATGCCATGGGAGATTGGATCCTGACTCCCCAGCTATAGCTACGTTTAACCGAGTAGGGCAAACATCCATTATTGACTACCTCATGGTAGACGCCAAAAATTGGGATAAGCTAAAGGAATTTAGGGTCGTACAAAGACAAGATAGCGACGACAATGCCCTGGTTTTAACTCTTAAGCCGGAGTCCTTTGGTTTAACTAATCCTGTACCGGAACCCGCGGTGATGATGCCTCCCCTCATGTTGGTTAATAATAGAAGAAGGGTTAAATGGCCCCACCTAGTAAATTCACCATCCCGGCTAGCAAAAATTTACCAACTTGCAATCCCACTTATCACTCTGATGGGTGATCTATCCTATAGGCACCAGGTAGTGGACACACATAGGCAGCTAGTTACGGTATTGGGGGACGTGTTCTACCCTGTAAATGGAACTAAAAGGCGAGACCCGAAAACTCACCCTTGGTTTGATGATGCTTGCAAAAAATTAAAAAAGGAGCTACTTGCGGCAATCAAATCTAAATGACAGAGTGAACATTAGGGCAACCAGACTGTTATATAAAAAGGAACTCGCTAGGGGCAAGAGGGAGTGGGAAGAAGCCAGGTGGGAAGATCTAAGAGGGGCCTTACTAGCAAAAGACGCCAAATTATTCTGGGCATTAGTTAACTTTGTTGTAAAAGAGGGAGGGGAGTCTCTTCAACCAAACATTGCTCCATCAGTCTGGGAGGTGCACATTGCTGCGCTTTACACCAGCCCTGGGACTGATACTAGCGAACACCTAAATGGGGCAGAGATAGCGGTGACAGATGATGCCCTCCGGATGTCCCGAGCCCCAGATCCCCCGCACGAGTATCGACTGCGGGGGGCCTCGGACTTGGGCTATCCGTTAGGTCAGCGGGACGCCAAGGCAAGGGAGGGCCCTGGAGACACCAAGAGCATCTCAGTTAAAGAGGTGGAATCGGCGATCACCAGGCAACTACCTAACAAAGCCCCAGGCCTAGACAGACTACTAGGAGACCTTTTCCCCTCCCAGCCAAAAGTCTGGGTGCCATACTTGGCTGTTCTATTCAATGCTGTCCTTTGGGGAGCCAAGTTACCGGACAAATGGGCAGGAACCGAGATTGTGCTAATCTTCAAGAAGGGCAGCCCCTTAGTGCCATCAAATTACCGGCCGATTAGTCTCCTGGATACTTCACAGAAGCTAATGGGCCGAGTCCTTCTTGACAGATTGCTGGGGTGGATGGAGGAGCAAAAAATATTGACTACCCTACAGTCCGGCTTCAGAGCTGTAATCTCGACCCTGGACCAAATTTTTAGGTTGCAGGTCCTTTTTTGGAAGACAGCAAGAGTAGAGGGTGGCAACCTCTACCTTGTCTTCATAGACCTGCGGGCTGCCTTCGACCTTGTCCCCAGGGAAAGCCTATGGAGGGTACTGAAAGAACTAGACCTCCCGCCCTATCTGCTAGATGTCCTGGTGCGCTTCCATGCAGGGAACTATGCCAAGGTGAGATGCGGGAAGAACAGGGAATTATCAGCCCGCTTTTCCGTGACCAGAGGCGTACGCCAGGGCTGTGCCCTGGCTCCGACGCTCTTTAGTCTTTATATAAATGACCTGGTGGGTGAACTGGAAAGGGTCAGGGATAGTGATGCTCCTTGGTTGGCCACTGGCCGGGTAACTGCTCTGATGTTCGCAGACGACACCCTGTTGTTGTCTCGAACATCATCCGGTATCCAGAGGGTCCTGGATGGTTTCGTATCCTTTTGCGCTCAGAGGGGATTGGAAATAAACTTAGCAAAGACGAAGTTTATGATCTTTCATCCCCCAAAGCGAACTCGGCCTAACCCGGTATAAAATGGCATCCCGCTCGAAAGGTTGAAAACCTTTGTATACTTGGGGGTTACCCTGACTGAAGATTTTGGTTGGGGCCCACTGGTATCCAAATCTGCTTTGGGGCTGGCGCAGATTGGAGGGGGCATTGGCAAGTTCCATAGAACAACCCTGTTTAAGCCAGTTGCCACAGCCCTTGAGATCTATGGGGCGCAAGCTAGACCAGCTGTGATGTATGGTGCAGAACTCTGGGGCCATAAGAGTACACCAAGCCTCCTCAAGGTGGAGCAGGCCTTTATGTGGAATCTGATAGGCCTCCCCCAGAGCACCCCACTCACACCCGTGAGACTAGATCTAGTCCGAGAGTCCATCTCAGAACTGCTAGCCACCTGACCTCTATTGTATTGGAGAAGGCTCTGGACAGTGGCTGAGCTCGAGGATTATAGAGTTGAAGTTGCTGCAGTCTGGGGGCACCTAAAGACCAAGAATATCCACTGGCTAGCCCATATCAAGGCCCTTGTACATCAAATTGGTATGCCCCAATTATGGGAGACCCCGGAGGTGGGCTACCCGAGAGTGAAGAGAATGGAGCTCTTGGCTTCCCTGAGACATTACAACCTAGGCCTTCTGCATAGCTCGACAATGCTGGGCAGTCTGTCTGCAGAATTTTTGCAGGTAAAACTTGTGTCTAAGAGGGAGGAGTTTTTGGACTTCTTACAGCCTCTTCTTGCAAGAAAACTTTACACACAATTAAGACATGGTTGTCTACCTATTGGGGCATTTACTTGCAAATGGAATGGACAAGAAGAGGGAATTTGCCCAGTTTGTAATAACACCAAAGAGGATATTGTTCACGTCTTATTCCTCTGCCCAGCCTACAGTACAGTAAGGAGATGCTGGTTGGCACCGCTATGTAGAAGCCTTGGTTTAAGGCAATGTGCACAAGCTGTCAGAATTTTTATGACACCTCCCCCTCTATTGTGTTTGCGGTATCCCGTTTATTATATGTTATGTGGCGCAGAAGGCTCACTTTAATGAATTGCGACAATCTGTGATTAACTGGGGTGTTTTGATACCATTACTTTGATAACTTACTGTTTAATAACTTTTTAACCATGTATTTTTTATTTATTTATGTATTTTATTCCGTGTATGTATATATTTTATCTGTGCTTTTATGGTCTATGACCGCAATAAAGTTATTAAACAAACGATAATTTTATCAAATACATAATTTTCACTGTTCACCACCCACTTCTACTCTATCCCATGTTATTGTTTTTTCCTTTGTGAAGCAAAAGCATTAGCATCGAAAATTCTTTTTAAATTCAGGCAAGCAGATGCCAGGTACTCGGTACCTCAAGACCCAATGTTAGTCATTTCTGCGCATGAGTGAAAGTTTTCACTATTTTTTACTCCTCCATCCACCCCAGCAATCTGTCAAAATCGGTTAGTCACATTACTATTTACGTAATTCTAATTCGGGAATGTGCATAAATATTTTAACGTTTAAAGCGGGTTTTAGTTGTGTTGCTTTTTATTTTTATTAACTAAGCATGCATAAAGTCTTATTCCCCTATGTAAATGTTGTGCGTGTATATTACTTTAATTATCGTTATTATTTTTACAGATTAGTACTGTTAATAAGGGAATGGTCAGAGAAAGTTTTGTTTTCGTCAATCCTTGCTCCATCATCACCACAATCAATGTTAATAAAAAAAGAAAGAATCCCAATACAGGGACATATGAACGTGTCCACTTGTTACAGACATGTCATGAAGTGCATTATATTTCTCTTAGTGATAGAGCAAGGTTCGAAAGTCCACCTGAATGTATATGTTATCATACCAATATTCTGA
This sequence comes from Lissotriton vulgaris, assembly GCF_964263255.1. Lineage (NCBI taxonomy): Eukaryota > Metazoa > Chordata > Amphibia > Caudata > Salamandridae > Lissotriton > Lissotriton vulgaris. The sequence goes on from NC_141691.1 coordinate 2,029,950,769, forward strand.
ATTCCTCCACTCAATTACATTGATGACATTCTGGTAGTCTGGCATGATGATCAAGAAGTATGGGGATCTGGCTTAACCAACTCAACCCCTTTCTCCACTTCACCATGACTATGGACAGCCACAGAGTACGAACATTATTGCCAGAGGCAGTAGGATGAAAAGTTCCTTATATAAAAGACCAACAGATAGGAACAGCCTCCTTAGTTTCAACAGCGCCCATCCAAGATCCCTGAGCAGGATTCGCAGGAACTGTTTGGACTTGGATACCTAAAAACCTGAGGCAGCATTCTTGACAAAAAGACAAAAAGAAAGACATTATCCCAAGAGGATAATAAATTGGGCCCAAAATAGATCCCGTAACACCCTCGATCAGCCCTACTGAAAGATCACCCAAAAAAAGAGACAGATTCTTTAACCACATCGCTGCTGTGGTTATTTTTCCCCTGTGCTGGAAATTAAGATTCTTCTATATTCATGACGAGCTCAGCTCGTCATCAGCACAGCTCAACTGTGCCTCATGACGAGCTGAGCTCGTCATGAGCATGGAAGGGGTTAATATACGTGACCACTTATATTTTCTCTTTTAACTCCATCAAGAAAATCATAAATCGCAAGAGGAATATCCTGACCTCCAATAAACTGGACTTTGAGAAACCATTGTTTTCCTTCAGAAAAGAATAGGAAATGTAGGAATTCCTTAGTACATGCAGACACATACCAACAGAAACCTGAGAGACAAATGACATTATAGAATGCTCCTCAGGTGGGAGGCCATTTTCCCTGTGGTATGTGCATTGTCTGCCAGTTTACAACTCATACATCCCTAAAGCACGCATTCGTATAAATTCACAGGTATCCTCTATTTTTTCAATCTTTTGGGGTACCCGACAGGGATGCTCCTGTTCTCCTTTACTTTTTGCACTTTATATTGATCCCTTAGTTAATTATCCTAATCTCGAAGAGAAGAGAAGATTAAACCAGTTTGTCTGGCCAGTGTAAATTATCGGGCATTAGCATATGCTTGTCGTCACAACCGATGTTCAGAATGCGGTGCCAGCAATTAATGATTTAGCGTCAGAGTTCGGGTTATTTTCAGGATATAAACTCAATTTGTCAAAAACCCAGACTGTCTCTGAGGTTACGTAACTTGGGATTAAAATGTTGCTCCCGGTATCAGGTATCCCGGATCTAAATATGAATCCAGTGCTAATCAAGATCAATTCCACATTGGAACGGCTAAATCATCTACACTTATCTCTGCATGGTATGGTCAATGTTTTAAAAATGTTAATTCTACCTAAGGTTTCATACCTTTATCGTTCAATACCCTTGGAATTTTCCCCTATGTGCATTAGAAACTCAGAAAGGGCAACATCCAGATTCTTATGGGGCTATAAATGACATCGGAAAGCTCTTAAAAAATGATTCTTAGCAAAGAGTATGGAGGATGGATTGTCCCGTATTTTCTGTTCTATTACTTTGCGGCAACTTTGCAATTCATTAGCCCACTAATAACTGGGGAACGGGCATGAGTACCTGCCTGCAGCTCTCCCTCTATTTATGAGTTGATTTTAGGAGACGGAGCTAAATCCCATTTTCTTAAGATGACAGAGCCCAGTTACTATAAAAAGACGAAATTTAAGACGCTGAAAGCAGCATTTGTAGTGTGGCAAAAAATCCGGAAAGACTTGAGACTAACAAAACTGAATGCATATACTCCTTTTGAAGCATCTGGCTTATTACCTTCTGTAATTTTCTGTGATCTTTCGGCGATTAGGTGGAACTCAAAAGGCGTATGTTACTTGGGTGATTTGTTTTGCGAAGGCCAATTGGCCTCTTTTCAGGAGTTACAGAGCAAATACTTTTTGAGTAAAAACGAATTTTTAAGTTTCTTCGGATCCGTAGTTTTTTTCAAAATTCATCACTTGTCTCCGTTTTTAGCATGAACAAAGTCCCCCTTTTGGATCATTTGCAAAAAAAACGTCAATAGGTACTCTTTATTTATGTTTGATACAGGAATTTGGGGATGACTTAGTTGAATGTCAGGGGAGGTGGATCAGCAAACTAGGGATATCTGATATTAATGTTTTTGAGTCAGTTAAACTTGCCTTCGAATGTTTAATAACTGGGTTGATGAAATCTCAATATTTCATGTGTTTACATGATCTCTATTACTCTCCTAGCAAAGTTGTTAAATGGAGTACTACAACAGGGACAAAATTTAATCGCTGCGGCTTGTATGCAGCCGATGCTGTACATACGTTTTTTCTTCAAACAAATTGAGAATTTTTTGGCTGCTGTTGTAAAGTCTAATAGTAAATTAACGGCAGAGACGGTATTAATTGGCTTAGATTCAGGTATTTCAAGATCTAAAGCTTTAAACCGGCTTTCTTTTTATTTGTATGGCGGTAGCTCGAGCATGTATTACCAGGGAATGGATCCATACAGACCACCCTTATTTTTTTAGTTGGCGGGAAAGATTATTATTTATGTATAATATTGAATCTGCTATGTATAGACTTAAGGGTGTTGAAATAAGAGCCCTCGGTGCAAAAATGTGGGCGTTTATAACTGACCTGATTTAGACATAGTCAGATGCTGTCTATGTTAGCAGTGATATGCTCTTTTCTTTTTTCTGAATATGTGATTGTCCATTGCTGTATTTCCTTGCATAACATTTTCAAATTCAAAAATAAATAAAATACATCCCACATCAACTTGGGACTCCCATGGCTGTGGGAGTAATGCATACACACCAATTGTTATACAGACGACTGTATATATATGTATACGGACCTGCGGAGCTTTAATATATATACATATATATATATATATATTCTGTCATGTGATCAAGGCTCCGCTGAGCCGAAACGTCGGTGACTCTTTCTGCCGAATAAAGATTTTTGATACACCTCGAGGTCCGTGTCCGTAGTCTGCTTGCTGGCTGTGCGAGCTGCGCGAGCTAGGAGACAAACGGTGTGCAGGATATATATATATATATATATATATGATTACCTGTCCATGTGGAGAACATTATAGTGGAATGACGTCAAGGAAGGTCAAAGTCTGCATTATCAAGCACAGGAGCACTATATGCAGAAAGATTAGTGCCACAAAACTTACATCACACTATGTAGAACATCAACACACAGACAAAGAACTGATTTGGACAGTCATTTAAAGTGTCAAGGGGGGTCTTGCCCTACCTAGGAGACTGTTACTGAAGGAACAGAGATGGGCATCCATCCCGTGGGGCCAGATGGGGAGATATGAGAACTTTTGAGCACTGTAACCATGCCAGTGGAGGAATTCAGATTATTGGTATGATAAAAGATACATTCAGGGGGACTTTCGATCCTTCCTCCATCACTAAGAGAAATGTAATGCCCTTCATGACATGTCTGTAAAAAGTGTACACGTTTGTATGTCTCTGTATCGGGATTCTTTATTTTTTTTATTGCCATTGATTGTGGTGATTCTACACCTTGACTTGAACATCAAACCGCTGAGGTGCTCCACATGATGTCCGATACAATTTAATTCTATATATCTTTAACATATCATCGCTTAACATTTGGTTTTGTAAAACACATTTATAGGTGCAGATGAGAAAAGTCCCCTCACACCATGAGGTCTTGCCAGTCCACGAGTTGAATTGTTAGACAGAGCTAAGTTTTAGGATAAACACACCAGCAAATATGCTTGAAAACCATACTTCGCATAAAACCATGGGAATTAAATATTCTAATTTTTGTTCCTTTAGGTGGAATACAGTTGCACATAGCTAAACTACATGCCCTGATATGAGCTAAACACTATGGGCAGATTTACAATTACTGGCGCATCCCTGCAAATTAGCAGGGATGCGCCAAAAATTGTGCGCCACAGCTCCGCCACCCATGATGCGCCACATTTACCAACCTGGCTAGCGAGCAGCCAGGATGGTCGCTTTCCTGTGAGCTCCGTCGCGTCACCGTGAGGTCGCGTTTTTTCTTTCATGACCGACCCTGTTTCTGTTTATAAAACTACCGGATTCTGCTGGCAGAATGTGCTGAGAAGGCTCTGAGCAGTTTTGGAGAAACTCTGCTGTTTTTTTTACTCAGTATTCATCGGAATGACTGGCCCCACAGGAGCACTCTTTACAATGGCGTCATGAGGAGCTTGACTGGAGTGTTGTCGTCTGCGGGATAAGTACTGCATGTCAGCTGCTACGGTCTTTGCAATGTACTTTCTCAATACGCACTTTCTGTTTATTTCTGCTTTAAACTTTAAAATACAGTTATCACAGTGGAATATTCAGGTGCTCCCTCTTCTGCTGGACGCTCTCTTCACGTAATTAATGCTTCAGCTGCATCTTTTGTTTGCTGTAAGTACTGCTTTGCCATGCATTTCTCATGGTGCTTTAGGTTTTGGTCATGCTTAGTGCTGCTTTCGCTTTCCCTTAGCACATTTCTAAGCTCTGGACACGCACCATTATTTTATAGTGTGCTCTGCTACAAGGGATCAGCGGTTTCCTTTCGCAGCCCTTCTAAGATTCTATTTTATGGTGTACAGGTGTGAACACTGTACTGTTATTATTGTCAAAGGGCAGTAAGATCCTTATATTTTGGACCCAGAGTTGCTAGTTCTGGTTTTTTCCAGGTGACTGCCCAATAACAGTGTGGGGTCTTGTGTTACATCAGTGGAGGCAAATACAAGCTGCTGGCTTCTTTATTGTTATTATTCCCTTTTCTCATGGCAGACACCATGGGACTTTCTCCCAAATCTAAGGACTCTAAAGGCACTCTTAAGAGATCTAAACAAACATCTCCTACTCCGGAGCTTGCACTGAAAGACTCTGGTACTACCTTAGATGCTATTCTATCTCGCCTAAATGCTGTTCATGATATTGCGCTGAGCACTAAAACCAATACTGATTTACTTCAGGTTGAAGTTGCGGCAATCAGGAATGATTTCAAGAATTTAACACTTCATGTCTCTAATGCGGAGTCACGGATAAGTGTTGTAGAGGACTCCTCACATCACCAGGCTAAATCCATGCAGAAGATGAAGCGCTCCCTGGTTGCCTTACGGAGAGATCATACGGATCAGGAAGATAGAAATCGTAGAAGCTACCTACGTATTTTTGGTTTGCCAGAAGATGCAGAAATAACAACGCCATCAATGCTAGAGATTTTGCTCAATTGGATTCCTACTGTGCTGAATATTTCTTTTCAAAGAGTTTTTGAAATAGAGCGTGCATACAGAGTTCCTACTTTTTACTCGAAGACCTCACCTCATCCTAGACCCGTGGATTTCAAACCATTGAGACACCAACATTTTGAACAAATTTTGTTGCAGATGAGGAAAATTAAAGTGATTAATTGGGAGGGCCAGAGAATTGCTATATCCCAGGATTTTGCTAGAGATACTGTTTTTAGACAGAAAGGCTTTCTCAATTTGTGAAGAAGGCTTTTGGACATGAACATTCTGTTTTCTTTTGCTGGTCATTCCTGTTTTCGAATAACATTCAGAGGTCACACTCAGACTTTTTACGAACCTTCTGAGTTACCTACCTTTTTGGATAATCAGACTGAATCACAAATGGAGTCTTCTTCTTCTCCTGGTCCCTCTGGGTCTTGAATATTTATTGTGAGATGTCTGTAATTTTGCTCTCATCTGTTTTTGTATATATGCGATAATGCTACGATATCTGTTCTACTTTAACAGAGTTGGTTTGTTGATCCTTGCTGTTTTACGCTGGTTCTAACCCTTTCTTTGCAGGTTCTGTTCCCATGGTATATGAAGCTAATTGATTTCATGCCTTTATTTTTCCTTTTTTCTGTTTATACCTCCGGTAAAAGTGTTCTTTCCAATTGCTTTCCTTGATCTACTCTCCTATTTTATCTGCCTAGTCTCTCTTGGAGTAGTATTTCTCAGTTTTTGGTTGTTGCGGTTTCTTGGGTACTGTTGTCATTTTTTGTTCTGTGTTCTAGCCCCTTTATACTGTTTAGTTTCATGTATCATATTAGTACCTCTCTTTTCTCACTTTTTTATTAGTTAGCTTACATATATCTATGTATTGTACTGAAGGTTTATGGTGTTTATGTTAATTTTCGTTCTCTAGTTCATGTCTGATGTTGTCTCTGGGTATTTATGGTTTGTTATGTCTTTTTCATGTCTGTGAGCATAATGTGTATTGTCTGTCTATTGCATTCTTAGATCATTTACGATAATGGTTCATATTTTATTTTTAAACCTGTTGTTTCATGAATTTTAGGTTTTGTTCCATATTCCAATACTCCCTTCCCCGTTATTAGATAGCCTTTTGATAATATGAACTGTTTACCCTCTGCTCATATATATATAACAATTCATATATCACAAATGAATACATGAATTTTATTTTGTAGTCATGATTCTATATCTATTTCTGTATGTTACCTTTATCATAAATTGTTTTATAGCAATATATAGATTGCGCTATGCCATGTTTTATATATGATATATATTATATAAGCTTTTCTTTTCCTAAATGCTGTTCATAGTGTTTGATAGCTTCTTGTTTGATATACTATTCTCATAAAATCATTCAATGCACTTTTCTAGTTGTTTTAACTTACCTCTTTTTACTGCATCTGTTTCCTTATTCTCTATTGTTTTCCCCTTCTCTGGGTGGTTGAGGTTTCTTATTTGCTGGCCTCCTTGGTTGCTCCTTCATGTTCTTCCCCCGTATGCATTTTGTCTTAATATGGACTTCCACTGGTGGGTTCTTTTTTCTCTCTCCTCTGGTATCTTGCTTTCGTTTTTCTCTCCAATTTCTCTCTTTTTCCAACCTTATTCCTTCTTTTCTAGAGTCTGCTGTTGGTTTCCGTTTTTTGTTTTTTCATTGGTCATGTTTTGTCTTTGTAGTGCGGATTATGTTACTATGTTTTTATACTCTATTACATCAAGCAGTTTTTGTTTTTTTGATTCTTCACTAGTATGCCAGGCTTGCACGTTGTATCACTTAATGTGCGTGGGTTGAATCATTCTGTGAAAAAGGCAAAAATATTGGACTATTGCAAAAGCCTCTCTAGTGATTTTGTATTGCTACAAGAAACTAAAACATCATAAAACGAAGCTTTATTGTTGTGGAAGGACTGGGTTCTTGACGTTGTCTGTTCCAAGGCTTGTGGTCAAAAGAATGGAGTCAATCAATCAATCAATCACAGAATTTGTATAGCGCGTTACTCACCCGTAAGGGTCTCAAGGCGCTGAAAGGGGGGGGGGCACTATTGCTCGAACAGCCAGGTCTTGAGTTGTTTCCTAAAGGAGAGGAGATCCAGGGTCAGCCGTAGGTGAGTGGGAGGGAGTTCCATGTCTTGGCTGCTAGGCAGGAGAAGGATCTTCCTCCGATGGTGGACTTCCGAATTTGTGGGACGGAGGCGAGGGCGAGGCTGGCGGATCGGAGCTGGCGGGTGGGTGTGTAGAAAGAGAGGCGGCTGTTGAGGTACTTCGGGCACATGTCGTGGAGGGCCTTGTGTGCATGGGTGAGGAGTCTGAACGTGATCCTCTTGTTGATGGGGAGCCGGTGCAGGTCTTTCAGGTGGGCAGAGATTTGGCTGCGGCGAGGGATGTCCAGGATGAGACGTGCTGAGGCGTTCTGAATGCGCTGTAGTCTTTTTTGGAGTTTGGCTGTGGTTCCCGTGTAGAGGGTGTTCCCATAGTCCAGACGGCTGGTGACGAGGGCCTGGGTGACTGTCTTCCTGGTTTCTGTGGGGATCCATCGAAAGATCTTTCGGAGCATGCGCAGGGTGGTGAAGCAGGATGATGAGATTGCGCTTACTTGCTTGGTCACCGTGAGTGAGGAGTCCAGGATGAAGCCCAGGTTGCGTGCGTGGTCCGTTGGTTTGTGGGCGCTGCCCAGGGCAGAGGGCCACCAGGAGTCGTCCCATGCGGAGGGAGATGGTCCGAGGATGAGGACTTCCGTCTTGTCTGAGTTCAGTTTCAGACTGCTTATCTTCATCCATTCTGTGACGTCTCTCATTCCTTCCAGGAGGTTGGCTTTGGCGGTGGTGGGGTCGTTGGTGAGGAAGAGGATCAGCTGGGTCGTTGGCGTAGGAGATGATGTTGAGGTTGTGTCGACGGGCGATGGCTGCGAGAGGGCTCATGTAGACTTTGAAGAGATTTGGGCTGAGTGAGGATCCTTGCGGGACACCGCAGATGACTTCGGTGGCCACGGATCGGAAGGGGGGTAGGCGGACTCTCTGGGTTCTTTCGGCAAGGAATGAGATGATCCACTCCAGGGCCGCTCCTTGGATTCCTGTGTTGCTGAGGCGCTGTATCAGGGTGTAGTGGCAGACGGTGTCGAAGGCTGCTGATAGGTCCAGGAGAATGAGGGCAGCCGTTTCTCCGTTGTCGAGCAGGGACCTGTTGTCATCGGTGGCTGCGATGAGGGCGGTCTCAGTGCTGTGGTTTGCCCGGAAGCCGGACTGTGAGGGGTTGAGGGATTTGTTGGTCTCGAGGAAGGCGGAGAGTTGTCTGTTTACGGCCGTCTCAATGACTTTGGCTGGAAAGGGGAGGAGCGAGATGGGGCGGAAGTTCTTCAGGTCCGTGGGGTCTGCGGTGGGTTTCTTGAGGAGGGCGTTCAGCTCGGCATGTTTCCAGCTCTCCGGGAAGGTGGCGGATGCGAAAGAGCTGTTGATGATGTTCCGGAGTTGGGGTGCGATGATGAAGTCGGCTTTGTTGATGATGTGAGAGGGCAGGAGTCGGCTGGGGATCCGGAGTGGATGGTGTTCATCAGGCGGGAGGTGTCTTCGGTGTTGACAGGCGTCCAGGTCTAGAGGGTGGTGGTTGGGGGCGCTGGTTCGGTGGTAGGGTGCGTGGTTGGTGTGTCGAAGCTGTTGTGAATGTCAAAGATCTTGCGGTGGAAGAACGAGGTGAGAGCGTTGCAGAGGTCTTGCGAGGGAGTGATGTCGGTGTTGCAGGCGCTGGGATTGGAGAGCTCTTTGACGATGCTGAAGAGCTCCTTGCTATTGTGGGTGTTGTTGTCCAGTCTTTCTTTGAATGCTGTCTTCTTGGTGGTGCAGATCAGCTGATGGTGTTTGCGGGTGGCGTTTTTGAGGGCGGTTATGTGTTGTATTGTATTGTATTGTATGGTAGGTGTACTTGTATAGCGCGGTCCTGTCGTCCCAAGGGCATCCTGGCGCTTGAGATCCGGTCAACAACACTTCCACTACTCAGACATTCCTAGGGAAGAGATGCGTTTTTAGGGCTTTCCTAAACGGGAAGTAGTCCCTTTGACTTCTCAAAGGGAGTGGCAGGGAGTTCCAGAGTTTGGCCGCTGCGACACTAAACGAGCGGCCACCCATCCTTACTCTCTGGAACCTCGGAACCACAAGCAATTGTGCCGAAGAAGAGCGAAGGGACCGCGAGGCAGAGTACCAAGCGAACTTATTCTGCAGTGGCACTGGGCCCTGTCGATGTACCGCCTTAAACACTAGGCACGCCGCTTTATGCAATATACGCAAGTGCACCGGCAACCAGTGTAGGTCCCTTAAGGCTAAGGTGGAGGAGCTAAGGTTAGGGTGAGAGAGAGCCAGCTTAGAGGCCATGTTCTGCACCCGTTGTAACTTCCCCAGCAGATTTTTTGGGGCCTTCAGAAGCAGCGCGTTGCAGCAGTCTAAACGACTCAGTATGGTCCCGCGCACTACTTCCGGCCTGGCCTGCTCAGGGAGAAGGGGCAAGACTTTACGCAGCATGCGTAACAGCATCATGCACGTGGAGATGGTCTTATTAACATGCATGTCCAGCTGTAAATTTGGGCCGAAAATCACCCCCAAGTTACGAGCTGACTCCGCGGCCGACACTGTCTCGGGGAAAGTAGATGGCCAGAAGTTCTCCGAAAGTACCCGAGGAATCCGGTCCATGGAGCAGTGGAGCACCTCGGTCTTTGTGCTGTTGAATTGCAAGGAATTGGCCCGAAGCCAATCTGCTGTAGCTGCCATGCAGCGATGGAATGTCCCCAGCGGGACCGCATTATTTCCTTCCAGGGAGAAGACCAGCTGGGTATCATCAGCATAATTGAAAGCCGAGATACCAAAAGATTTTATAAGCTGGACCAGAGGGCGGAGGTAAAGATTGAAAAGTATAGGGCTGATGGCCGAGCCCTGTGGAACCCCCTGCCCTACTTTCCGCAACTCCGATCGGAAAGGAGGAAGCGTGACCATCTGCTGCCGGTTGTTGAGGTAGGATACCAGCCAGTCTCTTGCCCCCCGGGTGACCCCGCACTCCTCCAGCCTCCTGATGAGGGTCCGATGGCAAACCGTATCGAACGCGGCCGACATGTCGAGCAGCACCAGAAAGGCTGCCGGACCACTATCGACACGCGAACGAAGATTGTCAAGTACGGTTACCAGCGTGGATTCTGTCCCATGCGCTGGACGGAAACCAAACTGTGTCTCATCGAACCACCCGATGTCTTCCAAGAAGCCCGAAAGGGAGCGGGTCACCAACTTTTCCATGATCTTAATAGGAAAAGGGAGCAAAGAGATCGGCCTATAGTTGGAAAGACAGGCGGGGTCCAGATTCGGTTTCTTAAGCAGTGGTGACACGACTGCCAGCTTCCAGCACTCGGGAACTGTTGCCGAGTCCAAAGACTGGAGGCAGATGGAGTACAGAGGCTGGAAGAGTTCCGCCTGAAATGTCTTCCAGAATTTGGGTGGCAATGGGTCAAGCGGAGAACCCGATGACACCGTTCGTGCCAGGCTGCAAAACTCCTCAAAGGAGGGAATGGGGAAGCGTCTTAGTTGGGGTCGACTGGACACAGCTTCCGGAGCTCCCAAGCTGGAGGCATGACCACTCAGCTGGAGTCGACTGGGCAAAGTGTCCGGGGCTGCCCGGGCTGCCTGGCTAGAGGCAAGCCTACTCAGCCGGGTTAGACCGGCCACGACGTCCGAAGCTTCCAAACTGAGGGCATGTCCACTCAGCAGGGGTTGACTGGAAGGAGTGTCTGGAGCTCCCAAACTAAGGACTGGGCAACTCGGCTGGGGTCGACTGGGTGACCCGTCTGGAGCTCCCAAGCCAAAGTCAGAGACATCTGGCCGGGGTCGACTGGACAGGCTGCCCGGAGCTCCCAAGCCGAGAGCAGGAGGCACTGGGTTTTTTAAGCCTTCCGTGATCTTAACGATCTTCTCCTCAAAGGCACTCACCAGGGAGTCAAACAAGGCCTGTGACGCAGGGATAGTGTTGGCCGTGCACAGAGGGTGGGTCAAGTCCCTGACGATTTTAAACAGGGCTTGTGACTTGTTGGGCGCCTGGTTCAAGGTGGTTTCCAGAAAAGCCGCCTTAGCCAGCCTGATCTGCACCTTGCCAGCCTAAAGGAAGCCCTCGCTGGCTCCGAGTACTGCTTCCTCCAGGCTCTCTCGGCACGTTTGCAGCTCAACTTCAGCTGCCGCAGCTCCTCCGTATACCAGGGACAAGCCCGGTTCAATCTACCTCGAGACTTACGGAGAGGCGCAACCTTGTCCAATGTATTCGAGATGGACTGGCACAAGGTGATATAACTTTCCTCCGCCGAATTACTCAGACAGAAATTATCTGGTAGTAAGGTAGGCAGCGGCGATGAGTTTAGAAGTCGAGACCAGGGTCTGCCTAATTTAGCCTGTCTGGCGCCGAGGAATACTCCCCCAGGCAGAGAGAGAAGGCAACCAGTGAGTGGTCAGTCCAGTATTGACATAGGATATCATTGACCACTACTAGTTGTACGTCTGCGAAGACCAGGTCCAAGGCATGACCTCTCCTGTGAGTAGCTGACCGGACCAGTTGTTGCAGCTGAATGTCGCTGAAAGCTTGACAAAGTGTCGTAAACGCACTGTCCAGCGGGCCACCCAGCCACAGGTTGAAGTCCCCTAAGACTAGCAACTTGGAGTGGGTATTAGAGAGGTCATATATCAGGTCGATGAAATCTGACAGGCAGTGTGCAGAGCCCGGCGGGCGATAGCACAAAACGCCCGTGAACAGTGTTCTTTCAAGATCTTTAAAAGAGAACCCCATCAGCTCAAAGCCCGAAACCTCTCTAATTTTAAGTTGGAAGAGACCCAGCGTTTCTCTATAAATGACGCCAATTCCACCACCCCTGTTCTTCACACGAGGGGTGTGAATGATTTTAAAACCTGGGGGGTAGGCCAAGCCCAGTTCAACCAAGCAGTCCTCCCGAGTCCAGGTTTCCGTAAGGAACAAAGCATCGAGCCCCGAGGACTCGATGAGGAAAGCGAACTCTGTGTGGTGCTTGCAAAGCGACCGAACGTTATGCAACCCACAAGAGAGGGAGTTAGGCATAGATAAGACACTAGCCTTCTGATTCGAGAGCGCCTGGCTCGGTCTGAGTTCAAGTAGGTCAGCCCGAGAATAGGCTAGGCGTAGAGAGTGCGGGGAGACAGAGGGAGCGGCCCTATGCGCGCCCATTTGCGCGCGAACGCTGCGCGCTTGCTCGTCCATCCTTTTATGATATGGGACCGAGCGGGAGTCCGCCTCCTGTGTCCCTTGCCCTAAGTAAGATGGCGACCAAAGTGCTACCAGCCTTCAACCCCACCCAAGATGGCGGTCGGACCCGCTAAGCTAGCTATATCCCGCCGAATGCGGGTGGAATCCAATTTACAGTGCGAGTGAGCCTGACTGTTCCCCGGCCTAAAAAATCCGACACCTAAGGTAGGCAGCACAATTTAATAAGCTCTAGCAGCTCTATAGCGCGTTACCAGCAGCACGACGAAATTTAAGTCTGTTGTCAGGTCGTGGTGCCAGGCTTTCTCGAGGGTGCGGCAGGTTTTCTTGGAGTTTTTGAGGTCGGTGGTGAACCATGAGGCTTTCCTGCTGCCGGGTCTGCTGGGAGGGTTCTTCAGTGGTGCGAGTTCATCGGCGCAGTTGGTGAGCCACAGTATGAGGTTGTGGGCTGCCTCGTCGGGGTCCGTCGTGTTGGTGGGCGGGTTCTGGCTGAGGGTGGTGGTGAGCTGGTCGGCGGTGATCTTGCTCCAGCTTCTGCGGGGAACTTGTTGTGGGTGGTGGTGGGTCGGGGTTCTCCTGCAATTGATGGGGACGCAGCTGTGGTCTGTCCAGTGTAGTCCGGTGGAGTGGCTGAAGGAGATGTGCTTGCTGGAGGAGAAGACGGGGTCAAGTATGTGGCCGGCATAGTGGGTAGGGGTGTTCACCAGTTGTTTGAGTCCGAGGTTGGCGAGGTTGTCCAGTAGGGCGGCGGTGTTAAAGTCTTTGTTGTTCTCCAGGTGGAAGTTGAGGTCCCCTAGGGGGATGTAGTTTGCTGAGGTGAGGGCGTGCGGGCTGATGAAGTCTGCGATGGCTTCGCTGAATTGTGTGCGTGGTCCCGGGGTTCTGTAGATGATAGTGCCTCTGAGGGTGGTCTTGGGGTCGGTGCGGATCTGGAAGTGAAGGTGTTCTGCGGCGTTGAGGGTGTCGTCGGAGTTGGTCGTGATTCGGATGGTGTTTCTGTGGACGATGGCGATGCCTCCTCCGGTTTGGTTGATGCGGTCCCTCCGGGTGATCTTGTAGCCGTCCAGGATGGCTATGGCAATGTCGGGGCCTGAGGAGGTGTTCATCCAGGTTTCCGTGAGGAAGGCGACGTCTGGTGAGGTTGTGTCGAGGAGGTTCCAGAGTTCCACTGCGTGCATGTGGAAGGAGCAGGTATTGAGCAGGATGCACTTGAGGTGGTTGTTGCATGGCGGGTGTGGTGCCAGTACGTAGGAAGGTGATTTGGCAGGCTTGGCAGGTGAAGGGTCCATGAGTGCGCTTCGGGGTGGCTTGGTAGCTGGTGGCGTTTTGGTCGGCATTGAGTGCGTGGAGGGTGGCTTCATCGTAGGTCCGTCGGGTGCACTGGCATCGTCTAGAACCAGGGGTCCTGGGGCTGGGCGTGGTCCAGGTACGGACGGGCGTAGACGGGCTTGCCTTTGGCACGCCTTCGGTGCACAATCGGAGCACCCGCTGCGCGTACGCACGGGATCCATTTAAGGCGAAGTGGGAGGGAGGAGCAGCTGAGAGGCGGGGGCAGGGCGGTCAATGCGGAAACAGAAAGGAAAAGGGGGCGGGCCTGCGAGGGAGCAGCGGCGGGAAGCGGGGAGCGGAGGGGGGTCACACCAGGGGCACAGTGACAAAAGAAGAAACGCAACAAAACTTACTTACAGTAAAAAGCACTAATACAGTAGATATAATACAAAACAATGAAACTAGGCACAGAAGGGCAAAACGGCAAAACGGGCGAAAAAGAGAGAGCAACAGCGAGGAGGCAATCAATCAATCAATGACATTTATAGAGCGCGCTACATACCCGTAGGGTCTCAAGGCGCTGGGGGTGGGGGGGGTGCCGCTACTGCTCGAACAGCCAGGTCTACAGCTTCTTCCTGAAGGAGAGGTGGTCTTGGGTCAGGTGCAGGTCGGTCGGGAGGGAGTTCCAGGTCTTGGCGGCAAGGTAGGAGAAGGACCTTCCTCCTGTAGTCGCTCTTCGGATGCGGGGGACGGCGGCGAGGGCGTGGTTGGCTGATCGGAGGTGGCGTTTGGGAGCGTAGAAGTTGACTCGGCTGTTGAGGTAGCTCGGGCCTTGGTCATGTAGGGCTTTGTGTGCGTGGGTGAGGAGGTGGAAGGTCATTCTTTTGTTGACGGGGAGCCAGTGAAGGTCTCTCAGATGTCCGGAGATGTGGCTGGTTCGTGGGATGTCGAGGATGAGTCTGGCTGAGGCGTTCTGGATCCGCTGGAGTCTCTTCTGGAGCTTGGCGGTGGTACCGGCGTAGAGGGTGTTGCCGTAGTCCAGTCGACTGGTGACGAGGGCCTGGGTGACGGTCTTCCTGGTCTCGGTGGGGATCCACTAGAAGATCTTCCGTAGCATGCGTAGGATGTTGAAGCACGCCGAGGAGACGTTGTTGACTTGCCTGGTCATGGAGAGGGAGGAGTCCAGGATGAAGCCCAGGTTGCGTGCATGGTCTGTCGGTTTGGGTGCGGTGCCCAGGGCGGGAGGCCACCAGGAGTCGTCCCAGGCGGAGGGTGAGGAGCCCAGGATGAGGACCTCCGTCTTGTCCGAGTTCAGTTTCAGGCGGCTGGTCGTCATCCACTCGGCTACCTCTTTAATCCCTTCGTGCAGGTTGGCTCTGGCGGCGGCGGGGTCGTTGGTCAGGGAGAGGATCAGCTGGGTGTCGTCGGCGTAGGAGATTATGTTGAGGTTGTTCTGGCGTGCGATGGCCGCGAGGGGGCTCATGTAGACGTTGAAGAGGGTGGGGCTCGGAGAGGATCCTTGAGGAACGCCGCAGATGACTTCGGTGGCCTCTGACTTGTACGGTGGTAGGCGGACTCTCTGTGTTCTTCCGTCGAGGAAGGAGATGATCCATTCCAGCGCCTTGTCCTGGATTCCGACGTTGCTGAGGCGCTGTACTAGGGTGCGGTGGCAGACAGTGTCGAATGCCGCGGAGAGGTCTAGGAGGATGAGGGCCGCTGTTTCTCCGTTGTCCATCAGGGCTCGGATGTCATCGGTGGCGGCGATGAGGGCGGTCTCGGTGCTGTGATTGGCTCGGAAGCCGGACTGTGGTCAGGGACGGACCTGTGGCGCTGGGGGAGAGACGCGCCTTCAGCTGGTGGGCCGTGCGGCATGGGCGTGTCCTGGGGTCAGGTCACCCCCATGATTTCCAAACATTCTGGACTGTCTATTGTTACTGCGGAACATGACTCTGAGGGCATCTGGTTGCTGACTCGCTTATCCAATGGCTCTTTGGATATTTATGTCATGAATATTTATTCTCCTAATAGTGATGATCCATCTTTTGGCATCTTCTTACTAAAAAACTTTTAGACGTTCCTCACAATGGCAATTTGATTGTTGGAGGGGACTTTATTCTCCCTATGGACATCATTTTGGACAGACACTCTGCTTTCAAATTTCGTCCCCCTAGGGCTCACAAACAGATGATGAACATGTGCTCTTCCTCTACTCTTACTGATGTGTGGAGATTGCATAATCCCACTGGTTGCGATTTCACCTTTTTTCTTCTCATCATTCTAGATTTTCTCATATTGATTATCTTTTAGTTCACTCAGTACTTCTAAAACATTCTTTGAATCCTGTCATTCATCCTATCCTTGTCTCTGACCATGCAGCGGTTACCTTTACGCTGCTGAATTTTTCAGACCATAAGGGAACTCGCACTTGGCGGAGTTACTTGATGCAGATATTGCACAGTTTTTCTTGGAGACCTCAGTTAGCTCTCCTGTGGTCTTATGGGATGCTTTTAAGGGTACGATTAGAGGCCAGATTATAAAAAAATGGCAAAAAGAATTCAGATATTAAGAAGGAACTTTCTACTTTAGCAGATACGATTAAGCAGAAGCAATCCCTATTTTGGATTTCTAAGAACAAGGCACTTTTACAAAATATTAAGAATTTTAAATATTCTTACAATTCTATTATATCTAAGAGAGCTCACATTGGCATCCAGGCGCAAAATTCTAAATGGCTGCTCCTAAAGAATTGTGCTGGGAAGGTGTTGGCGGCTACTTTAAAGACTCTAGTATTAGATCAGAGCAGATATCTTTTATAAATGATAGCTCTGGAACTAGGAAATTTCAAACTGAGGAGATTCTTGAGGTCTTCAGTGAGTATTACAGTAAATTATATACTCCTCGGAATCCATCCTCTCTTGATCAATATCAACAATTTTTAAATTCTATCCCTACTCAGTCTGTTTCTGATGCTGATGGGATAAAATTAGGAGGTTCGATCAATTCTGAGGAAATTGCCCATGCTATTAAGTCCACTCGCTCTGGGAAAGCTCCGGGTCCAGATGGGTTTCCCATTCTTTTTTATAAGACCTTACTCCCATCTTTCATATCTCGCCTCAAGGATGTTTTTGATGATTTTGTTTCCTCCGACTCTGTCTGCAGTTCTGCAACTGAGGCTACTATTGTAGTAATCCCTAAAGAGAATAAAGATCACTCGGATTCTAAAAAATGTCTTCCCATATCTCTTCTGAATATGGAAGCGAACATTTTCGCCAAGATCCTGCCTAAACGTCTGGAACCATATATCCCTTCGCTTATTCATTCATCACAGACTGGTTTTGTTAAAGGTAGGTTGGCTAGAGATAATATCCGTACATTTTGTCATATCCTAGGAAAGGCAAAGCTTTCCAGCCTTTTTGCGGCGGCTCCAGCCCTTGATGCCGAGAAGGCTTTTGACAAGGTTTCCTGGCCTTTTCTACATGCAGTGTTACGATCTCACAATCTTGATGATTCCTTTGTTAATATGGTGATGTCTTTATACACACATCCTAGGGCAAATATCAGATTCAATGGAGCTACCGCTTCCTTTTTTAATCTGTGTCAAGGTACTAGAAAGGGTGCTCTTTATCGCCTCTTTTGTTTTTGATATCTATTGACCCTCTTCTACTTAATCTTCGCCAAGATATTAAAGGATTTCAATTTGGTTCCACCTGCTTAAAAATGGCTGCTTATGCAGATGATGTTCTAATTTTTTCTGATGACATAGTTAATGCAATTCCTGCTATTTCCAAGACTATTAATGTTTTTTCGAGTGTGTCAGGATATACTCTCAATAAAGATAAAACGGAGATTTTTCCTCTGAACGCGTACTGTTTTCCTGCTCACATGGGAAATGCTGGCTTTAAATGGCAATCAAAATGCATTAAATATTTGGGGATTTGGTTCTGTCATACTTTAACAGACACAGTCTCATATAATGAATATCACATTTTAATTAAGGTTCGTCAACTTCTAGATACTTGGTCACCGAAGTACATTTCGTGGTGGGGACATCTTCAAACTTTAAAAATGATGATTACGCCCATTATTAATTTTGTGTCCTCAATGCTTCCTGTTAAGTTGTCTTCATCTTTTTTTCATGAAATTGATTCCCTCACTTCAAAATTCCTCTGGAGTAATAAGAGAGCCACAATTGCCTATAAGCATTTTAGGAAACCCTATGATATGGGTGGTTGTGATTTTCCTGACTGGGAACGATACCAAGTGGCTTTTTTAGCCTCTCAAGAGGCGCTTTGGTTCTCTACAGATCCTTGACATAGTCTGCTGTGGGTGTTTATTGAATGGGAATTATCTTCTCCTTTACCTACCTCTTCTTTTTTAACTGCGTCCACATTGTCTATTCCTTTTTCTTGTGCTATTATTTTAGATACCATTGCTGCCATGAAAGCTATTGATAAAAAAGTAGCTAAGCCAATCCATGAATATAGATGGTCGTCTTTGTGGTGCAATCATAAAATTAAGATTGATATTGATTCGAAATTAGGGGCCTATTGGGCGAATAAGGGTATTGCGTTAGTTCACCATCTTTATGGCCCAAATCATGATCCATTGCCTTTTTCTTCCCTAGCTCGGCAGTACTCACTCACTAATTTGGATTTTTATACATTTTTGAAAATTAAAGTTGCCGTTGCTAAGGTTCATTTTGATCAAGTTTCTCATACTGTTTCTCTTCTCTCTATGTGGTAAAAACAGGTCATGTAGCTTCTAAAATCTATAAATTTTTATCTTCCACTCCGCCTTTGTTATCTACTGTTACACAACAGAAATGGCTTCACCATTTTGACCACGATCTTTTTAAACATATTACCCCAGAAACTTGGCAAACTATTGGGAACCTCTCTTTGCGTAATAAAATTGCTCCTTCTTTAATTCAGTCTAAATTTGTCTCTCTCAATCTGTTGCATTGGACCCCGGTACGCCTGCACTCTCTCAATCTTAAGGATAATGATTTTTGTTGGAGTTGCAATTTAGCTGCTGGTACACATCAACACATGTTTGTGAATGTTCTTTACTTCAACCCTTTGGAAACAGGTTCATAAACATCTTGTTTTAATTTTTAACATCCAGTTTCAGCTTTCGTTACCCTTAATTTTGTTGGGTCCATGGGCAACATTATTGCCATTGCCGTTGGATTTCTTAGATATGCAGTTATTGGACTTGCTGCTGACAATTGCAGTGAAGATTATCCTTATGGAATGGAAATCTTTTGGATCCATATCATATCATACATGGTGGGCTTGGGTCTCTTTCCTCCGTGGGGCTCATACTTCAGTGGAGGAGAATCACATTTCCCCTTCTATTTCTAATGGGATATGGCGATCTTTGGATAGATATATGGACTTAGCTTTAAATGGTATGGTAGAGCAATATCCCTTTGTGCCGGCTCCTTAGTTTCATTTTCCCGTTTTTTTTTTCTTTTTGTAGCAGGAGACTCGTTCTCTTCTTTTCTCTTCCTCTCTCTTCTTTTGTCTTTTCCTCTCTTTCTCTTTTATCTCCTTCCTTGTCTTATCTCCAATGTTTGATCTTTATCAAGTGATGCACTTGACTCTTTAGTATGGTTTCATTTTGTTTTAATTTTATTTGCAACATACAAATCGCATTGTTTATAGGAGCTATATTTTGACCGTATTTTTAATGAATATGTATTGTTCTTTCGTACTTTTATTAAATCTTAACTATTTATAAGTCCTTTTTAAACTAATAAAGATATTAGAACTAAAAAAAAGATTGTACTGATAATTTCATGGAGAGATTTATCATTGAGTTGTGCCCTGAAGAAAGCTGTGGACCCATAAGGCTGTTCACTAGCTAAAACATGTTGGCATTTATCTATGGTCATAGGACCATTGTATCCTGGGAACACCCTACTCTTGTTATTTTAAAATCCACCATGTCTCCATATTGAAGGGATATCTGGAGTGTGTGGTGGATTTTTAATCTTTAACCCTCCTGGCCTTTTCTCATAAGTGCTCCCTAAAATACGGATGAGCCCTCCCTGGCCTTTAGTAGCCACGGTGAACCCGATAATTAGGCATGACAGTTCTGGAATTTTTGAGGGTTACTATACAAAGAGGTATTGCTCCCAATAGTGATAGAAGCACATTGTCAACCATCTGCTTGAGAACTTTTCCTACACTTAAATCTTAGTTCCATTTTTGGGGAGGATACTTATTGATTGTGGTCATCTGTATTGCGCGATTTGCACTCTGCTTTGCATAGAAGGAGTTTGGCTACTTTCAGGTCACCTGAAAACCATTTGGATGCCTTGTGGTGGCTAATCAGGGTTGTTCTACACAGAGGGGGATGGATGTCACTTGCTTCTGTGAGCCAGAGCATCATTGCCCGATTAAGCTCCTCAAGCCCCTTACTCTGGTTGGGAAGGGAATATGCTAGCAAATTACTAGAGACAGTGATATCTACTTTTTTCTAGTTCCTGGACAGTGTATTCGTGCCCAGGGAGGATTTTCTGAAGGAGGGAGCATCATTTTTAATGTAATCAAATAATGGTCTGACCAGAAACTGGGAATTTATTTTATTTTAAATATTTATATAGCACAACATATACCCGGAGGCGTCAAGGTGCTTGAGAAAACTACATCAGGTGAACGTTGACTGTGCATCAGCTGAGACCAACTCCAGGTTACAGGGTAAAGAGCCAAGTCTTTAGGCCTCTCCTAAAGAATAACAGAATGACTTGTACATTAGAGATATGAAGTTTCAATAACTAGGGGCCAGATGTAGGTAATGAAGATTTACCGATTCTAAAATATCGAATTTGACTGATTTGGTATTTTAAAATCTGTAAATGGGATGTAGGTATTTATTCGATAAGTATTACCGAATCGGTACGATTCGGTATTTACCGAAATAGTATTTACCGATTCGGTAATTCCCATTCATTCCTATGGGCCTGGAGGCCCATAGGAATGAATGTGAATTACCGAATCGGTAAATACCGATTCAATAAAATAGGGAAACATTCAAGGGTGGCAGGGTGTCACATTGACACCCTGTTGCCCCCCTGAATAGTGCTTGTGTGCACTTGTGGCACACATACATGCCCTAAGGGCATGTATGTCTGCCACATGGCACTGTTGAAAATGCACAGATTTGCATTCTCAAAGGTATTCGGTATTTACCACCAACTAATAATTGGAGATAAATACCGAATCCTTGGAGCACATAAGCACTCTTAAAAGTGCTTCCTACTTGCCATTTACCGATTCGGTAAATACCGAATCGGTAAATAATGATTCGGTAAATACCGAATCGGTAAATAATGATTCGGTAAATACCGATTCGGTATTTACTGAATCATCCCCTACATCTGAAATGTCTCAATACCGGTCAGTAAGCCTGAAATTTACCAAATTTTGGGTTTACCGACAGGTAATGGGCCACCTACATCGGGCCCCAGGTTTGGTCTAAAATATGGCCCTTGACATGGGTGGCAATGGACACCTGCTGAATAATGTTAAGGATAGACATGTGCTCAAACAAATTGGAAAACACCGGGCCCGCATTGGGGTCGTTTGACCATAGATCGAATTCCTAAATCAATAGTTTTTTTGCAAAGTCAATGGCCAAAGTGGATACTATATCACTCAGAGCAATTGGAATTGTGGGTGTGTACAGAGTGACATATGACAGAGGAGTTTGGTGAGTGTAATTTGATTACTATATTTTTTGCTAGGAAAATAGAGGAGTCAGTTTAGTACATTTATGTTGTTTATTTATAATTTCTGCAATCCCCCCTCGTTTTTTCCCTGAGATCTGTTCACATTCAGGATATAAAAGTTATCAGGAGTAGTTGCTACGTTGTTAGGCACAGAGTCCTTAGTGAACCAGGTTTCTGTTAAATATAGTATATCAGGAGATTTAGACTCAAGAAGGTCATAAATCTTGAGGTGCTGTCTGATCAAGGAGTGTGTATTCAAATACACAGTGTTTACATAATTTTTAGTGGGCTTAGGCACTAGGTGAGGGTCAGTTTCCTCCCTCATATTCTGGCTCACCGGTCTTCCTGGAAGTGGGAAAAGAGGCAGGTTTAATATGCTTAGACGATCAGATCTGTGCACCACAGAATCCTCCAGGTGGAGGTTTTCAGCAGCCAGTGCTCTCAGGGTATTGGGGGAGGAGGATAGTATTTGGGCATGGTAACTTGCCCCAGACTGCCGCATATGGGTGCATATGTGCTTACCTTTGGCGAGCCAGTGGCACGCCCGCTGCAAACCTGTGTTGCCTGCATCAAGCTAAAGACCCGGAGCTCTTACTGACTCCACCTGCACCATCCCTGATTGGCTCTACCCTTCCACCAATCAGAAGGCCCCTGAGTGTCTTAACAGCATGTGAAAAAAGCTTTTTGGAATCGCTCCCAAATGTAAAAATATTTAACATTTAACAGTGAAAATTGCTAGTAAATCTGTCCAGAGGTGATAAGTAATATCCTCATAGAAGGTATACCACAACCAATATAAGAGGAACTGGTCCCGACCGCTGCACTCTCCTCCTCCTCCTGTGTTGTGTACTAATTTTCTGGTCCCAGCTGCTGGTGAGTGAGTTTTGAGCTACACAGCGAAGAGCTCAACTGCTTCACGTGGATCCAGGGGCAGGCCGTGGCTCTGAGTGCAGGTGAAAAACCTTACTTGGCAGTACCTTGGGCCTGATATAATCCATCAGATCCTGAGCCCTCGTACACCTCCACGGTCTTTCCAATGGCTAATCTTTTCTCTGCTTCTCTATGTTTACTGTGTTTAACAGTCCAAAATGCTGCTTCTGCCTAAATCCTGATCCATTATAAAACAGTCTTCCAACAAGGGTACAGACAACTCAGTATCAAAGTCACTGGACACCATCATTGGAGTCTCAAGCTTCGTTGTTTTTTAACCACAAATCACTGTTTATAATTGTGTTGGTTAAACTGAGCTTGACCAACACTACAACCCTATGATGTAAGCAAACAGAAGCAGTGACTAGTCAGAGAAAGGAAGGGTATGTACCAAAGCTCCATTAAGTAGGCTTGAGAAGCATTCCCATGGGTCCCCACAACCTTGTCCCCCAGCCAATATCATACATTTCTTCCATGGAGCCCCTAAAAAAGGCAGTAATTGACCTAATTCTCTCCCAAATCCACATACTCAGAGAAGCACCATAGCGCCTAGGAACAAAACCCGATTGGAAGAATCGCCTTCCATCCCATTTAAGAGTCAAAGAAGCGAAGAGAATGAAGAGGGGCTAGAAGTCAGAGTGGAAGTACAACTGGTGATAGGATTGCCCCCCGCCTCTTGCCCATATGTGATCATCCTTGCTGTCTTTCCTGGCCTAAGGAAGGGTCAAAAGGAGTTGTATGAACAGTTATTCAACAAGATTGTAAACCGGTTGGGCCACTACAGAAGAGTTCCACCTAGATTGTCCAATAACATCTTGATGTTAAGGCAGGTGGGGTGGATTGGACCTAGGAGGGTAGATATACAAGTAGATTAGAATATTGTTAATTTTTATACTCATAATTTGGCTAAAAGATTCTTTCTATTGAATTTCAGTAGCCAGACAGAATTCATTGACATTGTTCTATTGCCTTTGGATTGTTTTAATGAACAAAATGATCAATCGAGTTTAGCACCTAATGTACCTTGGGGTAGCGCACAGGTAGCCTCAACAGTAAAATTTGAGGGGTCGGGTGAGCATGTCCAGCTTTTCTGCTATACCTACATATAACCGCTTTGATGCCTTTGCAGCTGTAGATTGACTTTCCAGAGAAGAGAATGGTCCCCCTCAGCATGATCCCAGAGAGGAGATGAATTTGTGTGTCAATGACATAACACGGAGGCCAACTGGGAAAGGAGTACTTTTGAACACTACGAAAAGTAATTTGTCCATACAGAGGGGGCAATTACAATGGTGAAACTCTTCCAACTGGATCGTTTGGAAGAGGTTTCTAATTGACTTGGGTTCTGCAAGTCCAACCGAACGATTACAATACTGTTCGGTCACACTTTAATTGACTTTAAAGGGAGCCTGTGTTCTGAAGAAGAACACATGCTACAATTGCAAAAAGGGGTGGTTTTGGAAATCCATGCGCCCTGTGATGTGCCCTTCATTTTGACTGCCACACTCAGCATGGTTGGGAAGAGGGGTCCATTGGGTCTCTCGTTGACAATGGCTTGCACCTTTTACCAAATTGGTTTCCTTGCTTCTAGTCAGGGAAAGGGGATTACACTCCTGGTTAACCCCTGCTCACCTCCTTGGTAGCTTGGCATGAGCCGACAGGCTTATCTCAGAGGCAGTGTGTAAAGCATTTGTTAACACATACTGTAATGGAGCAAAAACACTACAGATGGACTACACGCAGGTTTTATAAAAAGAAGTATTCTTTATTTAGACGCAACACAAGACCACAAATGACAAAGATCCATAAAACTTTAATCAAAAATAATGCTTCACGATGGTAGAGGTAGTTCAAAAATAGGCTATTCACTTAAAAGCAGTCTTTAGCAACAGATAACCCCAACTGGAGTTATCAAGATGTTAAGGTCAAAGAAATCCCAAAGTACGGTAAAGACCATGAGGTGCGCGGCATCAGGCCTGGAGTCAAAACAGACTCACACAAAACAGCACCTTCAAAAAGCAAAAACAAAGTCAGCTCATGGCGTCTGGAGATGTAGTGTCGTTGGCGCTCTGCGGCATAGGTTTCCTGCTTCGGAGAGGAGGTGACATCACAATGGCACCTGACCACGGTTCTGTACGATGTCACAATGTCGATGGATTCTTGACCACCCACGTCGAGGATCGACTCCTTGATGATGTCGGCTTTGGAGTCGGTGGCCGGTGTTGGGTCGACGTTGCAAGTCGGAGCAGCGCTCACGGCTTCGATGTAGAGTCCGGCGTCGGTGTTGCAATTTCCTTCTGTAGCAGCTAGACTAGCAAGTTCCAGATGCAGGCAAAAAGAAGGGGTGAAGTATTTTGTATCCCTGAAACTTCAGACTGGAGGCAAGCTCAAATTCAAGCCCTTGGAGAAACATTCTGCCAGATGATGAAAGTTCCTTAAAAAATCCTTCTCCTTTCCTTGGCAATAGAGAAACGACTGCAGGCCATCCCAGCAAACAGCACACTGGCAGGGGGGCAGTCCAAACTCCTGCAGCTTCCTTGGTTCTTCTCCTTGGCAAAGGTGTGTCTTGATTTCCCAGAAGTGATCTAATTCTTGTGGTCTGAGCACCCATATTTATACTACTATTCTCTTTGTTCTCTGAAGGCAGAAGGTCCTGTACCTAGTCCAAACCAGTTCTAGGGGCATTCTGCGGCTGCCAGTGTACACCTTCTTCCTGTGTCAGTGTGGGCCAGGACCATCAGACGCACCACATGAGGTGGAGCCAGCATTGTGGAAGGCAGGCACAGCCCTTTTCAGTCCCAGGTGCAGGCAAATAGAAGGGGTGAAGTCTTGTGTATCCCTGAGATTTTCAGACAGTAGGCAAGCTCAAATTCAAGCCCTTGGAGAAATTTTCTGCAAAGTGATGAAAGTTCCTTAATGGTTCCTTCTCCTTTCCAGGGCAATACAAAAACCACTGCAGGCCAACCCAGCAAAACAGCACACTGTCAGAGGGCCAGTCCAAACTCTTGCTGCTTCCTTGGTTATTCTCCTTGGCAAAGGATATCTTGCTTTCCCAGAGGTGATCTAAAGTCTTGGGGTCTGGCCCCCATATTTATACTACTATTCTCTTTGTTCTCTGAAGGCAGGCGGTCCGGTACCTAGTCCAAACCAGTTCTGGGTGCATTCTGCCAGTGCACACCTTCTTGCTGTGTCAGTGTGGGCCAGGGGCCATCAGAAGCACCACAAGAGATGGAGCCAGCATTGTGGAAGGCAGGCACAGCCCTATTCAGGACCAGGTGCTGCTCCTCCCATCACTCCCAATGCAGATAGGTCTATTCAGCCACGTGCTGACTCACCCTGTCTCCTGGAGCCCCCAGCACCAGCCCATGTCACTCACAAAACCAGACATACAAATACACAAGCTAGCAGAGGCAGGCTGGATGGTTAGGCAAGAAAATACCTACTTTCTAAAAGTGGTATTTTCAAACACAGGATGGTAAAACCAACTTGACTAAAAGATGTATTTTATCATCCTGAGTTCAGGCTTACTAAATGAAAAAGTCTACCATGTTCCCTGGGTCAGTTAGGATTATAAGATGTTATGATCAAACTACCCATTCTGGCCCATGAGGACAGGTAGTCTTGCAATAGTGAAAAACAAATAGGCTGTAATCACTATTGGGTCATGCCACACACATCAGGGCATGATCTGCCTTTTACATACAATGCACCCTGCCTTAGGGCTTACCTTAGGGGTGTCTGATATGTAGAAAAGGGAAGGTTTTGGCACTGGCAAAAGGGTGAATAATCCAAGTCGGTATGGCAGTCACAGACTGCACACAGGCGCTGCAGTGGCAGGCTTGAGACACACTTTACAAGCTGCTTTTGTGGGTGGCATGACCAGTGCTGAAAGCCCACCAGCAGCATTTGATTTACAGGCCCTGGGCACACATGGTGCACTGTACTAGGGTCTGAAAGGTAAATCAAATAAGCCAATCATGGAGTCAATAACCAACACATGGATTTACAATAGAGAACACTTGCACTGTGGCCCTGAATAGCAGTGACAGAGTGCCCAAAACATCTAAACCAGCAAAACATAGCAAAAACAGAGGAGGCAATCAGTGAAAAATGGAAGGGAGACTCACGCCAATGGTACCAGGTCTAACACCCCCAAAGTCAGATTCCCACAGTCGTTTTGTGTCGGGCAGACTGAATCAGGATGGCTATCCAAATCGGTCATCGTAACCGGTCATTCAGAAACCGTGTCCATAGAGATGTACGATTCAGCTACAAATGACTGGGGCTGTTTGAATTCTGATCTGAACCAATTTGGACAGCCTAAACAGTTTCCTTGCACTGTAATCGGTCATCCAAGAAGATGTCCGATTCGGTCCGAAACACAGCTTCTGATTCCAATGAATCTGAATCCTGTTCGGAGCCTTTCCGAACGGCATCGTAATCGACCCCTTAGTTGGAACATAGCAGGGTTAATCTCACTATCAGCAGATAAATAGGGTTGGACCTATGCAAAACATATGGGATTATGTGTTTACAAGAAACTTGGGACATAGAAGGGATTTTCTTTTTGGATTGGTTTATTGCCTTTCAGGCTAAAGCCAACGCCTTCCTGTCTGGTAGAGCAAAAGGGGGCCTGGCAACATTCATACGTTTAAGATTATGTTGCACTACAGAACTAATAACATTTGATTCTGGAATTATCTTGGGAGTGCTACTATCTTTTCCCCCAACATTAGGGTGCTGATAATCAATATGTATAAATAAGAATCTACAGAGCTAGCACTCAACGTAGAACGTAGAACTTAGAAGATTCTGCAAAAAAGCATTGTTAGAGTGGTCCTTCTCACAAATAGTCCTGCTGGTTAGGGATTTTAACGTACATCCTTTCAAGACATGTCAGGTCAGGGTGATACCTTATGGTCTCAGAGTTAAACCTTATTTATCTTTTATCGAAAGAAGAGTATGACTCCCCCACTGCTGTCCCAACTTTCGAGGGTAGAAGTAACACTACAACTATTGAATATTTTTTTGTATCTGCACGCCTGATTCAGCTGCTTGTGAAATTTAAAATAGTATGGAGTGCATGTAGTGACCACAATCCCATTACTGCAGAATTTGACTGGTGTGACTTTGCTGCCAAGATTTCCATCGTCTACAAATATCTGCTTACACTTAAAACTCAAGGGAGGAGTATTTTTTAGGCAAAGGTATGTTTGAATATTGACACACATAATTGCGCCATT
The DNA here is from genome assembly GCF_964263255.1 of Lissotriton vulgaris. Classification (NCBI taxonomy): domain Eukaryota; kingdom Metazoa; phylum Chordata; class Amphibia; order Caudata; family Salamandridae; genus Lissotriton; species Lissotriton vulgaris. The sequence goes on from NC_141691.1 coordinate 2,029,978,408, forward strand.
GTAGACTCATTCTCTACTATTTGTTCTGAGGTCTGGCGAGCCCTGACTAGACATAACCCCAAGATAATTAGCCCAGGTCCTAAATGGTTCAATAAGAATCATACAAGAGCCTATAAAGATTGCTCTAAAATCAAAACCAGGGCAGACATGCGCTGTTAAAGTGGCTAGGAGTGCATATGCGTTAGTTTGCAAGAGCATATTAAGTGTCCTGCTGAGAGAAGCTTGAGATAAGCTTAAGGAGGCTTGTAATACAATAAATAGTGCAGCCTTCTGAAAAGTATTTAACCAGCTAATATTTAATGAGGAAAGCGCACCGGATCTGAGTGTATAGATCATTTTGGCTGTATATATGTGGGTGACAGTGATTCTAATCAGATTGCATGTCCGGCCAAAGGAACCAGTGTCTATTTTGAATAGGGTGAGAGTAAGCATAGTGGAATTGTCACCCGGGAAGGTTCCGGGTCCAGATGGGGTTCCACGTGACCATTCTAAATCATGTAGAGATCTGTGGACGCCATTAATTACTGGACATCTGAATGTGGCAGCACAAGGCTACATTCCCTCTTCATGGAAGCAATCAGTTATATAGTACCCATTTTCAAAAAAGATAATTGAGCAGATCCAAACTGCTACTGTCCAATCTCATCTGATAGATGCAGAAGCAAAAATGTTTTGGGTAGGGTCTTCGTGAAAGTGATTAACAGGATTGGCTAATAATAAGCACATCTCATCAGAAATTCAATACAGGTTTAGGCCAGGGCAAGGCACTATAGAACATAATTCGAATTCATACCTTTTAGTCAGAAAATACACTCTGGTTAAAAAGTAAAGTATACATTTAGCCTTCATAGACTTCAGCCAAGTTTTTGACACAGTGATGAGATCTAATTTGTGGTCTGTCCTGAGGGACATAGGGGTGGTTGACACCTTAGTGGTGATTTTGCATGACTTGCACACGGGGCTCGAAGTCTTGGGAAAATACGGCCCATCAGGGGAATGAATTGTGCACTTTCAGTTAGGGAAGGGGGTATGGCAGGGTTGTATTTTAGGTCATATGCTTGTTATCTTATATATCAATTTGATCTGTTTTTAAGGGAACATTGTAAAGATGTCCCTGCAGAAATAGTGAACAACAAGATAGGTGCTGTATTTATTGCTGACTATATACTTTTGCGCCCTACACTTTTGTGGTGTTCGATATGGCAAAAAATGAGTTATAATTCAACAGATTGATATTGAGATTGTCTGAATATGGACGATAGCCTGCACATTGGTTGAATTATATAAAAACGATCCTGACAAATGTAGGTAAATCACAACTTTTTAATTCACCAGTGCTAATTTCTAAATCAGATATTGTATGGGTTAAGTGAGCATTTAAGGTGTATACCCATGAAACTAGAAACTTATGGGTCGATTAGGATGGCAGTTGGATAACCATTCGGAACTCCGTGGACGCAGAAATGAACCGTCTGCATGTGGCGAAGCAAAGCCGGCGGTCTGATTAGGATCAACCGCATAAAAATCCGACTGCGTTTGAACATTGCCATGAAAGACTGCCGGTAGCATGCGGAGCATGTGAAAATCTGTCAGCGAAGTCGTATTCACAGCGGAAAAACCCCAAACCACTACATGGCCAGCGGATTGACCGCACATGACATTTGGATACCATAGATGTGACAGCGGAATGATCTTCTGTTTCTGACTGCCATATTTGCAACCAGTGATGAATGGGAGAGCTGGTGGAAGGGTGTTTGTATACCCACCGCTGCGGCCACTCCGGAACAATTATGGCGGCCGACACAAAAAAAACACAACATGCCCACCAAGTGTACCCATCTAACTGGCTCAGCCTCAAAAAACACCTAACACACCCCAATGACACATCCCCATAGCAAAAAAAAAAATCCCAGGTCAACTCATACAACACACCTGACAGGAACACTCCATTTAACCACATCGCTGCTACGGGAATTTTCCTGCTGTGCTGCTTTTTTATGAACAGGGTGTGGTCGTGACGGAACCATTCCGTCATCAGCACAGCTCAACCGTGACTGATGACGGAATGGTTCCGTCACCAGCATCGAAGGGGTTAAACACACCCACATAGCTCAGTATAAATCCAGCCCCATTCCTGACCAGAATTCTTTGCAATACTCCACCACTGAAGTAAGCAACCCGATAGCACAAAGGAGAGGCAAACCACCACACATCTCACCGGCAACACAACACACTCACACACCACTTACATCACCACCACCACTCTCCCACCTGCACCTTTAACCCATTTGCACATCACACACCAAGGCACAGGAGAAAATGCCCAAATTCACTGACAATGAGTTGTCGGTCATGGTAGATGAGGTAATCAGAGTAGAACCACAATTGTTTGTAAACCTGGTCCAACAGACACCATTAGCCATCAGAACACAAATGTGATGAAGGACAGTCAGCAAGGACAATGCAGTAGGGACTGCCTCACACACCAAGAAGGAGATCATGTAGCAGTGGCATGACCTCAAGAGCAAGGTTTAAGAGACAAACAACAAGAACCTCAAGCTGGTTTGGATGATGGTGGTGCCCCCCCCCCTTCCACTAAGAACATTCATCAAAAGGGAGGAGATGGTGCTTGCCATATTGCATCTTGAATCAGGAATAGCTGGGGGAGTGGAGGTTAGTAAGTATCAATACATGTCTACAATCACACTGCTATGTACTGTCCTGCGTTCATGTGCACCACACACTCCCAACACATGTCTCACAGATGTAACATTCACTCCCTCTGAATTACCCCAAAGGTAGCTAGCAACATTCCCTTCGTTGCAGGTGTACAGGCAGCCAGCACTACAACTCCCACTAGGCCCCCTGTCCCACAGCTGAGCAGGATGGAACACTCCCTCCACCCAAGAGTCATGTGTAACAATTCCCTTCCTCTGCTTCACACGGAGCCTGCCACCTTAACAGGGAGGGGTGTATGTGGATAGGCAGCTAGCACTACAACTCCCACCAGGCACCCTTGTCCCACAGCTGAGCAGGATGGAGCAAACCCACCACCCAGAACCATTTGTCATTTATTCTATTAATCACATCCAACTTACAGGTAGGTAGCCATCTTAACATGGAGGGGTGTTTGCTCACATCAAACTTAAGGTAGATAGCCATCTTAATAGGTAGTGGTGTTTTTGTGTGGGAAGTCTGCACAACAACTCCCACCAGGCCCCCTTGTCCCATAGCTAAGCAAGATAGAGCACTCCCCCACCCAGAAGCATGTGGCAGCCATTTGTATCTCACCAACCAAACTTACAGGTAGGTAGCCATCTGAACAGGGAGAGGTGTTTGCTCACATCAAACTTAAGGTAGGTAGCCATCTTAACAGGTAGTGTTGTTTGTGTGTGGGATGCCAGCACCACGACTCCCACCAGGTCCCTTGTCCCACAGCTGAGTAAGATGAAGCACTCCCCCCACACCCACAACCATGTTTCAGCCATTGCACTGTTCACCTCCACCTAACAGGTAGGTAGCCATCTTAACAGGGAGGGGTGTTTGGGGGTGGCAAGTCAGCACTACAACTCCCTCCAGGCCCCCTTGTCCCACAGCTCAGCAGGAAGGAGCATTCTTCCTTACCTAGAAGCATGTGACAGACATTGCATTGTTCACCTTCAACTAACAGGTAGGTAGCCATTTCCACCGAGAGGGGGTGTTTGTGGGTGGAAGGCCCGCATCACAACTCCCACCAGGCCCCCTTGTCCCACAGCTGAGCAATATGGAACACTCCCCCGATACCCGCAACAATGTTTCAGCCATTGCATTGTTCACCTTCACTTAAGAGGTAGGTAGCCATCTTAACAGAGAGGGGTGTTTAGGGGTGGGAAGCCAGCACTACAACTCCCACATGGCCCCCTTGTCCCAGAGCTGAGCAAGATGGAGCACTTCTCCCCCGAAGCATGTGGCAGCCATTGAATCTCACCAACCATGAAGGTAGCCATTTCCACAGGGAGGGCTGGTTGTGGCTGGGAAGCCTGCACTGCAACTCCCACCAGGGCCCCTTGTCCCATAGTTGAGCAGGAAGGAGCACTCCCCCCACACCCACAACCATGTTTCAGTCATTGCGTTGTTCACCTTCACCTAACAGGTATGTAGCCATCTTAACAGGGAGTGGTGTTTGGGGGTGGCAAGCCATCACAACAACTCCCACCAGGCCCCCTTGCTTCACAGTTCAGCATGAAGGAGCACTCCCCCACACCCAGAAACATGTGACAGACATTGCATTGTTCACCTTCACCTAACACCCGTTTCCACAGGGAGGGGTGTTTGTGGGTGGAAGCCAGCAGCACAACTTCCCCCAGGCCCCCTTGTCCCACAGCTCAGCAGGAAGGAGCACCCCCCCACACCCAGAAGCATATGACAGCCATTCCATTAATCACATGAAACTTACAGGTAGGTAGCCCTCTTAACAGGGAGGGGTGTTTGCTCACATCAAACTTACAGGGAGGTAGCCATCTTAACAGGGACGGGTGATTGCTCACATCAAACTTACAGGTAGGTAGCCATCTTAACAGGGAAGGGTGCTTGCTCAAACTTACAAGTAGGTAGCCATCTTAACAGGGAGGGGTGTTTGTAGGTGGGGAGCCTGCACTACATCTCCCACCATGCCCCCTTGTCCCACAGCTGAGCAAGTTGAAGCAAACACCCATACCCACAAGCATGTGTCAGCAATGCCCCCCAACTGAACAGGTAGGTAGACAGTGCTTGCACCCTGCCATGTCTTTCAAAAACGATGGAGTCATATGACCACACCTGCCCTCACATCCCACCCAACTTGGCATAAGTCGAATAGCCACTTCCAGTGTGCAAACCGCTAAGCGTATGTAACTGTCACAGAAATTAAGTTTGATTTTCAGGGCACAATCATGAACAGCACTGAATGTAAGTGCCAAGGGGGCAGAGCATCAAGGCCCATATGAAAATAAAACAATCATGATCAGTTAGTAAAATAAAGCAAAGAACATGATATGAGGGATGTATGAGATAACAAGGGCTAGTACATGCTTAGAATGAATGTCGTCCATGCCGAGTAAACAACAAAGACAATTCACACAAAGTTGTTGTTCTGCAAGTCGTTAGATGACCATATGTCCTCATAATCATACAATCGTACGTGGAACATGGTAGCTATTGACATGTCACTCCATGGACAAGTAATGTATGCACCTCCACATCATGTCATGATGCTCAGTACCGTGCAGCCATACAAAGTGATCTCAATGTAAACTGTGTGGTGTGTGACATGTAACATACAAACATCTAACACCAAGCTTGTGGGTGCACTTCAATGACCATTTCTACTGTGTTCTAAAGGTGACCAAGAACTGCCTACTGTAGATGACAACTCCAGCTTGCAGAGCCTGTCTCCTTCCGGAAAGTGGACTCCCAGATGCAGACTCCCTAAATTCCTTGGATGCAGAGCCAGAACCCAGCCCATTAGGCCTGCCAGGGCTCATCAGGTCCCAGGCCCCCAATGTCCCAACCGCCACCACCTTAGCAACAACAACTGCTCTGACCCCTGGTATAACGACCTATGCTGCCTCCACAACTACCACCAGTGCTGACTGCGGCACTGTCCCTGCCTCAGAGGATGCCAACACCACCCCACAATCTGAGGAGGGCATGGAGAGTATGCAGGTGGGTCGAGTGGTGACGCCACAGGTCCAGGACAGCAGGGCAGGTGGGAGGGAAACTGGGCGGCAGAATGAAGAGGGCACTGGGACCAAAGCCCTGCCCAACATCTCCAGTATCCTTGGGGCATATGAACAAGCCCAGGGACAAACGGGAAAGGCTCTGGAATAATCACGTGCACTCTGCCTGCTCCTGGGGTCCATAGATAACATTTATGTGCCAAATCTTGGACCAGCTTGTGGGTATTCTGAGGGACAGGCCTGTGGCCCAATAGACAGCTTGACCTCCCCCCAGTAGCCCACAGGATGACAGTCCCAACAACTTACACATCTCCACAGACACTTCTGAGCCCAAAGAAGAGCCCCCCCCCCCCTGCCAAACGCTCAAGGGGCCATCCAAGTAAAAACCAGGGAGGATCACATGGCAAAGCACCAGCCAAATACCAGTCAAAGAGCCAGCCATGATGGCACCTCTCGCACCTTGCCGCTGACTTTGTTGACTATCCTTACCCACACTGCCATGTTGATGGCAGCCTTCTGTTGGACTGTGTCACCACATCAATGTGGTAACTACTCTATTGTCTCGTCTACCATCACTGACAACTCATTGATTCACTGTTCACCTTTTTGTAGATAATCACCTTCCTATCATATATACTTATTGTAAATAAATGCCCTTACAGCAAATGGGATCCGCTAATCGCCGTAGTGATATACACATTGGACATGGTGGTTGGCATGCTCCGCCATCACAATCACGAGCATAGGCACCAATTTCAAGCGGCCAAATCACGGTAGCAACTGCCTGGCCCCTGCGGTGTGTCACCGCCAATGCCCATGCCCTTTCAGCCAATGGGAACCACAATCTCGGTAGACACATGCCCTTTTGAAATTCGCAGTAGGCATGCTCTTCTACCCCGGGGCCGGTCATTGGATGAAATTGAAGGATACACAATCGTGATAGGGACCGCCTGGCCCCGCGGTGTGTCACTGCATATGCCCATGCCCTTACAGCTAATGGGAACCGCAATTGCGGTAGACAAATGCACTTTTGAAAATCGCAGTAGGCGTGCTCCGCTACCGCTGGCCGGTCATTGGATGCATTTAAAAAAAGCTGACTTGGAACACCAATTGAAGCAGCTGAGTACCACTGAAAAAAACCAAGGGGGCTAAATATGTGTGAGAGAGAGCAACACATTTCCACTGCATCCAGACACTGCTGACTGACACTCTTCACTACCAACTGCTGCTGTTCCTGTCTCCCGGAGCCAGTTATGGTGAGAACTGAGAACTTCAGGGCCCGTCCCTTCACCACAGAGGAGCTGGAGATCCTGGTGGATGAGGTGCTCTCACAGTAGGAGGGTGTATGGTGCTCCAGATATCATGGTAAGTGTTTCAGAGTGGAAGTGAGAAACCAGGGAGTGCACACATGAAGTTGATCTGCTGCAGTATGTGCCTGAGAGTGTGGGTTTGTGTGATGCACTGCCCAGTATGCTGACTTCAGGAAAATGGGGTTTGTACCCTAATTTACACATTTCTCAGGCTGCATTTCATGATGGGGACATGCAGTGTTTTTGCAGCCATTGCCTGTGCTAATGGCTGTTTGAGTCCATGAGGTCACATGTTCATTGGTGACGTTACAAAGACTTTCCGTCCAGAGGGTACTGATAGTAGTTTCTAGAAAAAAGGGTTTTTAGGGTTATAGTGAGTGTGTTAGCAACAGTTATTTTTATCTTTAGGCTGAATCCTTCTTCATATAAATTGAGTCAGAGGTTCATTGTTGTGTAGAAAAAGGCTCTTTATTGATTTTAGTAAAAACATGAACAGCCGACACGTGTTTCGCCCCCTGTGGCGATTCGCGCCAGGGCTTTTTCAAGGCTGTTAACAAACAGCTAGGCGCAGAGCGGTAGACCTGTAGTGTGTTTGACTTTGTATTGCCACCATGGATCAGTGAGCAGTATGCACCGGAGTGAAATGCCTGAGGGTACCACTCTTGGTGGAAATTCACATATGACACAGCAGATTGTTGTACTTCAGAAACATCCCCCTTCAATTATTTTCATTATGTGTAATGAATCACATGTGTAGGCACTGTTTGCCCTCTCGTATTGTACATGCATGTGACTTTCTGATGGCACATGTTAAACCTCAGTGTGAGCCCGCCTGGCCTGCACAGTTCCTGCCCAATTTAACGGAGAGCCATCACTGAATGGACTGAGTGAGACATATGTGTTGTCTGCCATCCTTAATGAGCTATCATAGGCCTGTGGATCTGTGGATTGCACAGATCATGTCCCTAAATGTGACCTTCATGACACAGTGAGCCTTTCACAGCCCAAGGACATTGAGGGGTGTGCATTGTTGGACACAGTGATTTAGCCTCAAAGCATCATTTACAATGTGATGTATGTCTTGCTCCCTCCCAAACTGCATTGGAGATGTGGGCCTTCTTCACATTGCCTTCTGTGCTGGCATACTGTATGTGCATGAGGTGGTCAGGTATTGTGTTCATCTTCATACCTGCATGCATTTGGGTACAATTGTCTTCTGCTAATGTACTCTGTGTCATGCTGCATGGCCTTTGCTAAAGATGTCTGAATAGCTGTGCTAAGTTTGTGCATGCTCCTGTACTGAGACACAGGGGTACATAAACCAGTGATACTGATATTTCCTCCTCTTGTCTCCCATGCCTGCAGCTTTAAGTCCACTAGCATAAGGCCATATGGAGTGCAATTGCATGCAAGGTGCAGGATCTGGGTGTCTCCAACCGATGGCACACATACTGTCACAAGAGGTGGTATGACATCTGCCGACTGAGCAAAAACGTGGCAGAGATGACGCTGGGGCTGCTCCCTCGGACTAGCAGGTTGCCACGCAGGAGTATGACACCACTAACGACCCACACCTTGGCAGTGACACAGCCAGAGCTGGATGGATGCTTGAGGGCCCATTACCAGCAAGTTGGGGGTGAGTATTCTGCGAAGGGTGACTTTGGGTGTGAGTGACTGCATGTCTCCCAACCCTGAGCCAGTGCAAACCTCTGTGATGTTTCTGGTATGATGCTATAGTTCGAAAGTGGCCTCTGTGTTGAGTGCAGCTGTCATGTATTTATGCCACATGTACTTTCTCATGTGTTTTATGTAATGGCCCTTGACATTGCATGCTGAGATGTGGCCTTACGGCATCGGCTGCATTAGGACAGTCATGTATATCACTGGGCAGTGAACAGCAGTGTGCTTTATTTTAGTGTACTATCATCAATGGGTGCATTACTTGAGCTCATAATTGTGAGGACAACACATTTGACACCAATGTTTAACTGTAGTTGTGCTTCAAAGCACAACATGGTAGAGAGCAGAAGCTTATGGCCATTATGAAATGACATTTGGGAAGCTGTATCTGTGTTGTCCCTTTAAAGTGACTCCCTATGTGACTGTGACAACATGTTGAGATGTACATCGTTTTCACCTACAGTCACGTAGGTAAGCTTACAGGAATCTGTATGTCAGGTTACATGGAGGCACGGGCAAGCTATTTGGCAGTGTGAACAACCCAGGGTCATTAATGCCAAGTATGCATGTTACCATGCATCTTTAGATTTTTGCAGTAAGGTTGCACATGCAGACTTCACAGGGGTGTGTGCAACATGGGGGTATCATCATCTTTTTTGTGCTTTGCTTGCATAAGATATTTGTGAGTATGGCACTAAACTTTACCAATATATGTCTCTTGCAGCATCTACCGAGGGCACTGAAAGACAGGGGACGGACATCAGTGGTGAAGCTTCAGGCACGACTGCTACACATGATCTCACTGACACTATTTTGACCAGTTCCTCAGAGGGGGACAGGAGTGCCCTTGAAGAATCACGCCTAGAAACACCAATCGCAATGTCATCTGACGCCAGCGGTGACTCCTCGATGTTGGCGGGCACAAGGAGTGGGAAATCTGCCTCTTCTTCCAGCACACATCGTCCAGTGCCCACCCTCACGGCAACCTCCACTAGGGCTGCCCATGCCCACAGCAATAAGAAGATTAGAGTGTCCTTCCCCTCAGGAACTGCTGCCCCTGACCCCGTCTCCCAAGCTGCCCTCAGTGTTTAGGCAGCGGACCTTTTGTGCCATTTGAGTGTGGGTCAGACTACTCTCCTGAATGCCTTCCAGGATCATGACAAGAAGTTGGCACAGGTAGTTGCCTTAATGGACGGGATTCATTCTGACATGGGTGGGCTACACAGAACTGTCCAGTCTTTGTCCTCCACAGTGACGCCAGCCATTCAGCTGTCACATGTTCAGAGTCTGGCTCCAGTCCCTTCGGCAACCACCCTGCCAGTGGCAACATCTGATGAGAGAGACCACACACCACAGCCCTCAGTCTTCTGCTAATGTACTCCATGTCATGCTGTATGGCCTCTGCTAAACATGTTTGGATAGCTGTGCTAAGTTTGTGCATGCTCCTGTACTGAGACAGAGTGGTACATAAACCATTGTTACTGATATTTCTTCCTCTTGTCTCCCATGTCTGCAGCTTAAAGTCCACCAGCATAAGGCCATATGGAGGGCAATTGCACACAAGGTGCGGGATCTAAATGTCTCCAACCAACGGCACACATACTGCCACAAGAGGTGGGATAACATCTGCCAACTGAGCAAAAACGTGGCAGAGAGGACACTGGGGCTGCTCCCTCGGACTAGCAGGTTGTCACACAGTAGTATGACACCACTAACGACCCGCATTTTGGCAGTGACACAGCTAGAGCTGGATGGATGCTTGAGGGTCCATTAGCAGCAAGTTGAGGGTGAATATTCAGCGAAGGGTGACTTTGGGTGTGAGTGACTGCATGTCTCCCAAACCTCAACCAGTGCGGAGCTCTGTTATGAGCCAGTGCGGAGCTCTGGTGTGATGCTATAGCTTGTCAGTGGCCTTGGTGTTGAGTGCAGCTGTCATGCATTTACGCCACATGTACTTACTCATGCGTTTGATATAATGGCCCTTGACATCGCATGCTGAGTCGTGGCCTTATGGCATAGGCTTCATTAGGGTAGTCATGGATATCACTGGGCAGTGAAAAGCAGTGTGCCTCATCTTAGTGTGCTATCGTCAATGTGTGCATTGCCTGACCTCGAAATTGTGAGGACAATAAATCTGACACCGATGTGCAACTGTAGTTGTGCTTCAAAGCACAATATGGTAGAGAGCAGGGGATTTATGGCCATTATGAAAGGACATTTAGGAGGCAGTATCTGTGTTGTCCCCTTAAAGTGACTCCCTGACTCCCTATGTGACTGTGACAACATGTTGAGATTTACATTGTTTTCACCTACAGGCACGTAGGTATGCTTACAGGAATCTGTATGTCAGGTTACATGGAGGCAGGGGCAAGCTATTTGGCAATGTGAACAATCCATGGGTCATTAATGCCAAGTTTGCATGTTACCATGCATCTTTAGATCTTTGCATTAAGGTTGCACATGCAGACTGCAAAGGGGGTGTGCACCTACATATTGCACAAGGGGGTGTAAGCAACATAGGGGTAACATCATCAACACAGCCCTCAGGTTCCAAGTACTCTACACGAAGCACAAAATATTAGCACTCGATGCGGGCCAGAGCGCAGACACCATCCCCAAAACTAAACAAAGTCACACAGGAGCGTAAAGGCAAAAACCCTTCTGGTGACGCTCAAGGTCATCAAGTCAAGAAGCAGGCCTCAGGCTTACATGCATCTAAATCAGCCCCACCCAAGGGCACTCCAATCCCAAAACCTGCTCACAAAGACAGGCAAACAGTTGCTGTGCCTGCTGTGAAGCTGGTGCCTGCAAAGAGTCTGCAGAAACAGCTCTCTAAGGCAGATTCACCCACAGCCTCAACTTCTACCCACACCCCTGTGAAGCTGGGACAGGAGGGCACTGTGAGGGGTTTTCCTCGTCAAAATGGGATGGAGGGGAAAAGGCAAAGCCAGGCCAAGCGTACCACCAGATCCAGCTGATCCCCGGAGGGGGGGCCACCACCTGCACCTGATGCACCTTTGGCGGAGAGAGAGGCTTTTGTGCCCGCCCCACTTCCTACTCCTACCAAAACAATTATTCCCTTTTGAATTCCCAAGAAGTGGAAAGGCAGCCCTCCACCTTCTCCCTCACACACTGTGTTTCATGGCAGCATGTCTCCGGCTCCCCGTGCCACCAAGTCACACGGTCAAAGTAGCTCTCCGGCTCCAACAGCCACTGATGCCTCTACCTCAGTCGGTCCCCCCTCTCCTAGGTCTAGTCTTCCAATGGTCCCTGACAATCAGCCACCTCCCAGTTCAACTGACAGCCAAGTCTGAGGCAAAGTCCCCCTTCCAAAGCCATCTCTCTCCCAGTGGTGCCTGGATAACCCATCTGTATCCCCAGAACAGTGTTGCTTCCCATGGCAGTATACGGTGTCACCCATTCCCTGTGTAGGTTCTCATGCACACATGTCCCTCCTTTGCACTATGGATTGGCCACTGGCCTTCCTGTTTGTAACATTGGATGCCCATTCCCATGCAAGTTCTCACGCACACATGTCCCTCCTTTGAACTATTGACTGGGCACTGGCCTTGCTGTTTGTAAATTTGGATGTCCATTCTCTGTGCAGATTCTCACGCACACATGTCCTTCCTTTGCACTATGGACTGGCCGCTGGCCTTTGCTATTTGTAACTTTGAATGCCCATTCCCTGTGTAGGTTCTCATGCACATATGTCCCTCCTTTGAACTATGGACTGACCACTGGCCTTGCTGTTTGTAACTTTGGATGCCCATTCCCTGTGCATGTTCTCATGCACACATGTCCCTCTTTGAACTATGGACTGGCCACTGGCCTTGCTGTTGTCTACTTTTCAAGCCTATCTTGGTGATATGTAATAAAGACAGTTACTCCTATTGTCTGCTTTGTAAGTGTCCTTGCTAAATAAAAGTGTTTTCTGTATGGGTGGGGTTGCATTTGACAAATGCTCTGTGATGTCTCTTTAACATTGCCAATTGCTTCTTTTACTTTTTCACGGTTTGCCAGTGATACGTGGCACTTTAGTTCTTCTTCATTCTGAGTCTTGAGGGTGCACTGATGGGTGTTTGTGATGATCTACTATTATCAGACTCATCATATGGTCAAGTTTGCTAAATTGTACACATGTCACGTTATGATGCAATACCAGAACAAAGGTGAATTCTATCTACAGGATTACTTGTGGGCTGGTCAGGGTCCATCATATCTGTGTGATCTTTCTTGATGTGTGCAAAGCAGCGTTGATGTACGATCACCTTGTGATGGCCTGTCTCCCTAGTCACATGGGTACATTTGGATCTGAGCACTTGAGTGGTCCTAAAGTGTGAAGGGGGTGACTTTGTCAGTAGTGTTGATGTATGTGCGCCCCTTCAATGCTAACTGCACACATGAATAACCCAGAAGCTGAGTGCCTCTTTGTTTCAATTGTCTGCCATGTGCTTCATTTTGTGGGCACGTGTAGGAGTTGTAGTTGGGGCACTGTGCAGTGTGTGGGTGTGTCCTTGCACTCCTGGGGGACACCTACTTGGGTGGTGGCAATTGTGAGTAAGCAGAGTGTGTAACTGGAGAGTCTGTGTTTGTGTTTTGTTGATCAGCCATGTGTCTTGCTACTGTTTGTACTCACTGTGCAGACCTGCTCAGCCACACTGACATAATGTGAGACTTTTCTCCTACATTGCTGTCACTTAACCCAATTTTGGCTCCGGTGTGGTATGTGGAGTCATGCTATCCCCTATAGGTGCTTCTCGTGTCTACACATTGTGAGTGACTCCTCTATTTGTTTGTGTAATGTACACTCCTCAACTGTTCACTACTGAAGTACACACCACTACAATCTTATGTCTTCCACCCCATGGCTTGCCAGTGTGGGAGCCTCCCCATTACTTCATAGTGTGACACTATGCTGTGTGAGGCTTTTCTGTGTACAGTACCAATGTGGTACTCAGATGTGTGTGCTACTGATTTGGTTGATGTGCACACTGCTTGGTGTGCATGCAGTGTTGTCAGTGTATGTTGTCTTGCACTTACTTGTTGTGCATACCCCTGATGTCCAGGTGAGTTTGCAATGTGATGGATTGGTATGTGCATCTGTTGTGTTTTTGTTGTGGATGTATGCTATGTTTGGCATGTGTTGACTCTTTCTACTGACATATGCTATATGTGTATGATGTTCTATTTGTGTGACATTGCCTGTAAGTAGTTGTTGCTGTATGATACACTCAGATGTGTGTTGCCAGTGTGGTATGCATTACTTTTGTGTCTGTCACATGGAGCAACTTGGATTCTTGATGTTGGGCATATTTTGTGTGCACATTGGAGTTCTGTCCTCCTATTTTTGACCTATCACTTTTCAGGATTGCACATGTGCATGCTTGTGGTGCAATATGGCACCATGTCCACTTGGTGGTGTAGTGTCTCTGTCTGTGTTAAATGATTGGCCCATTGATCCCAGTTGGTGTTCATGACTGATTTTTGTATTTGCAGTTCTTGTTTGTGTTGGGGTATGGTGTCTGTGCATTGGCCCTGAGTGAAAATGTTGTGTACTCCTGTTCTGTCTAGGGTCACATTGCCTTCCCACAGTTTGCTGCCCATGTGTGGGTTGTTGTACTTCTGTGTATATTGTTTGTGAGCTAGGGGTTTGGCTATTGTTTTTGTGTCCGCATTGGTTCAGGCATCCCAGGCATCCCTGAGTGTGAGTGTGATGTTTGTGGATGCACACGAGGGAGTGTGATTGGTTGTCATTGAACTCACAGGACACCATTTAGACCATTATTTGTTTATCTCACAGGTGTTAAGTACTGCAGGTGGGAAGAGGATGGATTTGTGTGAAGGTCCTACTTGTGTTTGACAGTCAAGGAGTGTGTCAAATGGTCATGTGTGTGGTACTGATGACATACACATGCCAAGTAAGTTGGGACAGATGTGTGGCTGGTCCCTGTATGACTTCCGATACTTCCTATCATTCCTGTGCCTATGCATGGCTTACCTTGATGTCACCCTGGATTGTTGTACAGAGGTCACTTTGGTTTAATTTCAGTCACTGTGCCACCAATGTCTGATTTGATTGCCTAAGGGTGGTGTGATATGTTCCTTCTCATGCATGTGATGTACAGATGCTATGTGGCTTGCTTCATTGTTTTCCAGCACTGTCCACTTCACTTTTTGCTGGCCCATTCATTGTCCTCCTGGGTGTCAGTGTTGGGTGTTTGTGTGTGATTTGACAGGCAGTGTGTACAGTTCAGTCGATGTTCATAGTCAATGTGAGTCTTCATTTTGTGATTATACTCAATTTGCCTAACATGAGTGGGAGGTAGGTGTGAGGAGGAGTGTTGTCCAGCCCCTGAGCTTCTTTGCAGGGTGTTCTTCTTCGCCCCCACCTTTCAAGACAGACTCTCTTGTCCCTTGGTTTGTGAGGTGCAGGGTCTGGCTACAACTGGCAGATGGATTGTGCAGGGGGGACACAGGAGAGGCACACAGCATGTTCCCAAATGGGTGGGGCAAGCATAGTGTGTGTAGGGTAGAGGTGGAGCCGTACGACATTGTGTGCAGGTTTTCCCACGTCTTGACTGCTGTGGTGACATGACCGGGACATTGCAGTGATTTTGCAGTTGATGTGTGACCCGTATGTGGAGGTGTGGGGTTCTGACAGTTAGGACATATATGGATACACTGGGGGATATGTTCCTGTTCCCACCAGGGTATCTGATGTGGACAGGAACTGTATATCAGCACATGAGTTTTGTGTTATGGTTGTGTGCGGAGTGGTGTTTTTGCGTACCTGCAGCGTTGTCTGCAACAGTGCATTATTTGCTGGTATTGGATCAGGTACAGCACCGGTATAGCTTGAAGAGCCAGATCCATTGCGGTCCGGACTGGGTGGAGGGGACCCTGAGTCTGGTTTCATGCTCCGCTGTTGTGCTTCCGTCGTCTGGGGGTGGGTGGTTTCTCCGTTGTGGTGTGATAGGTTGTTTGGGGCATCATAATTTGTACGGAGGGTAGGATGTCATTCTGCCTGGGGTCCCTATTGGCTCTCTCCACTGCGGTGGTGGGTGCAAATTTCTGTCAGTTCACGTCGCTCCGCGGTGGACGGAAACTGGGTAATGTTTGCCCATTGTAATATGGCGGGCACAAAGGCCACTGCTGAAGTGCTGAAAGGTAATTTTCTGCCACCGCCAGCACTGTGGTTGTGGCTCTGCCTGCCAGCCTAATGAGCCCCTTAGACTAGCAGCACAAACATTGCTATAATAAATATGTTATGTAAAATCTATGGATATGCAGTTATTCACGGAAGATTTTTAACATACGTTTGTCTGAACATGTTTCCCAATTACTAGCTGCTGGCAAAAGCTATCAGACTCTCCCATTTGCACATGTGATGCGTTCTCTGCACTAGACACATTACGCATTCTTTTAGTTTGCCCTAAATGGAACAATCTGCAACCTAAATATATTCGACCATTACTCGTGCCCTTGAATTTTAAGCAAGCAAGACCTGCTCCTTTTATATTTGCAAATGACAGAAAATTTTACTGTTTGCTGGTATTTTTCTAGATTTTTAACAGGAATGTATTATGCTCACGCATGACCCTGTATTTGTATAGAATTTTATGTTATGGACTTGAAAAGTATTAATTTATTTTGTACTTTTATGATTGCTGATGCTAATCGAGATAAAGTAAATTCTGACTGATATGGAAATTTCAAGTTCATGGTGTAAAAGTAAGGCGATACAAACCTACAATGATTGGCTCAATTCCAAGCTCTCAATAGGTCAATTTGTGAACAGATTACCCCAGTTTACTTGGCCACCTCATTTACAGTAGGTGATAAAAAACATGACCTGGCAATGGATATATTTATGATAGGAAGACAAACTGGAGAACCGTAGGTCAATGCTGGAGCTACCTTTGAAGTCTAGGCTTCTTTCAGTTATTTCAATGCAAACCTCCACACCAACCTTGGGATCCTATAAGGACATTATATCAAATGATATTGGAGCTACCTTTGACATCAAGCGTCGAGCCCACCTGAGGCCAATATCAAAGATGATATCTAATTGTGGGACGGAAGAAGCTATAGGCGCTCGTCATCAAGCATCTGGGACTCACCGAGTCACTTCAATTTGTTTGCAATGCATCAGTAATTTGCTACTATGCTGTCTTGCAAAGGTGACTAATGCAGGTCCAGCAGTAGACCAGATACTGCTAGGTGTGCAGTACAGTGGACAGTACCAGCTTGTTTTGGATGATTGAACTAAAGTTAACTTAAGTTAAATACATTTTAAAAAAACAATGACAAGTCAAGGTTGCATTCGTGAACCTATCCTGCACTGCTGAAAATGCAATTTTTTCAGATATCAGATATGAATTCATTCCGATTTCTTATTGAATTTTTATCCATTTGTACCCAAAAATAGTTACTCTAAGCTCTTAGCGACATAAAGAGGGATATTGCTTTTCAGTCAACATGTAAGCCAAAAACAGAACTTTTCGTAGATTTAGTGGCCTTTCCTGAAAACAAATTGTAAGGCTGAAATAATACCCTTATTAATAACTCGGGAAGGCATCCTTTACAACATTTGGTAGTTGCTTAGATCTGTCTTGGTTTATCAATAAATGTTGCTGCTGTTCATTGCCCTCCCCGAATGTAAAATATTTTGGCAGATGGTAAAGTTTTTTCAGGCAGTATCGCTCATGACCCGGCTGTGAAATAATACTTTGGGGCAGATTTTGATGCTGATGGACCTGAGTCCGTGTGACATCGATCTGGATCTGGGACCGACAGACCTCCTGTCAGAAGTCCCAAACCAGCAGTTTGGTCGCAATCCTATGCTATACGCGGCTCTGTCCGGTCCTTTCGTGAGGGTTTTCTATATTTATTTTTTGAACTATGGTTTCCGTTTCGACCCCGTTTCCGTGATACTCGTAATGCACTATGATACATCGTCTTATTTTTTTCTTACTTCTCGTTCTTTGAAACTTTTCACACAAATCACCTTTCGATTTCAAACTGTTTCACTTTATGGCACCCTATCCGGTTTTATGCACCATATACGCGATCATTGAGTTACACCGTGGTTGGAATTTAAAGGTAGCACGTTCATTTTGAACACCATTTTCGTGTGTTAATATTGTGAATACATTGATGGAGTAACTGATTTGGTCCTGTTTTACCCCTTGTTTCAGACCCCTGACGAAGGGTCTTGGTTTTCAGACCCGAAATGCATTGGGTGGATTTAAAATAATGTTGAGCTTGAACACTGCGACATAAGATGGACATTATGTAGGCAAGAAGCTATTGTTTGCCACTTGATCTTTAAAATGCTTTGAAGAATTCACAAGGTTTGAACTAAATAAACCAAACTTTGAGAAGAAACCAAGTTGTTTCATCGTTTACTGAGCGCACAGTCTGCGGGCAGGTTATCCTACCCACAACATTTTCTCTGCAAACGTTTTTAAGCCATTTGAAAAGTGCAATTCCACATAAATGTTTAAGTGATTAAAAAATGCAGAAAACAATAATGGCCCTTGATTTATATCAGTTGTGCCGTTTTTAACAAGAGAGTCAGACATTTGTCATTGGTAGTTTTATTTACATTAAGCATCTTCTGACAATGTGCGTTTGCTATCAGTGTTATTCATGTAAGGGAATTTCAACATCACTTGTGCATATCAATGTGAACTCTTTGAAGCTGCGCTCTTAAAGTCGCCAAGGGGGACCCGCTCCTTACCCAGTCATGCCGGATTATCAGAGGGATTCTGCAGGATGCTTGCCTTAATTTTAAATGTATTCATAAAAGCCTCAGTCATTGAGGCTTCAGTCCTAGAAGGACCTGTACGCTTTAGCTCCTGGCTCTAGTTTACAATATGTTGTGTCTCAAGAATGAAAGTTATAGATTTCCAGGGGCAAATATCTAAATAATGTATCTCCTGGTGGACTTTAAGCACAACGTAGCACAATTTGAGAATTGATGGCAACTTATTTATTTCTCTTATGTCTAACTTTGATAAAGACGGTATTACACCTTTGCACAGATACTCTTGACTTACTCCAGACTTACCTGCCCCGGCCATCAAGGCCACAGCCAGCTACAGGACACAATTTATTTTCATTTCTTCAGCTTGATTTATCCGCTCCAAGCACAGGTCATCCGCGTGGGATGGCTTTATATACAGAAGCAGTGAGAAAACCCAGAAAGGCTGGTTCTTTGGCTCTCGGGCACCCTTATAGAGAAGGTCATTTCACTTTTGTGCATTTAGGAGGATGGAAAAGACTTCACAGTGTGTTTGACAATGATGAATGGCCTACCATGCTAGGAGTGGTGAGAGGCAGGCGTTCCCCTTGACTTAAGTAGAAGAAAGTACTGAAGTAAAGACAAACACAAGTTCAAGTGCCACCCAACATAGGGCAGCGCTCAGCAAACATGCTACACTGTGGGCCCTCAGCAGAGGTTGGTGAGACGCCCTGCACTGGGTTTCCCTTCTTTTACTAAGTTTTAGTTTTCGATATGTATTCAGTCATCACTTTGGGTAAAAAAGACCTTTTTCAGTGCACATAAAGGTAAAACCTGAATTCATTGGGTGAGCCAGCGCAAACACAACAGACAGTACTATTCTGTGCAAAAGGCCTCCTTAATGATAAAAGACACATGCCCTAAAACATCCTCTGGCACACTGCCTGTCTTACAAGTTAACAAAACACATCACATCACTTAACCTAATTGCACTAACTAACCCAGCCTTAAAATTCTCCTTTTCCCAACATTTCCTCACACTTGAGAGCCTTACATCTCTCTTTGCTCCTATGTCTCCTTTCCCCTAAAGCTGGCTCTTTTGTCCAGGATTCATGGCCAGACCTTCTATCACCGTCTGCACCTAACACCACCACAGCAGACACCTTTCCCCCTTGCATTTTCCTGACTCCTATTTCAACAAATGCAATTTGCGAGAAACAAGGGCTTTTTGCAGTCTCCCTTAAGGGTGGGCGTAAAATCCATTTCGCAGGCAAATTTGCGGATTTTCCGCGATTTCGCGATCCGCGAATCTTGCAAAATCGCGGTAAAATCCGTGAATCAGCGGGGACGAATATTCAGCCAAGCAAGGGTTACAGCAGCAGGTGAAAAAGGTGAACCTAATTTCTTTGTAACCTTTTACAAAAGGGTTACAAACAAATAACTTCAACTTGGACACCTGCTGCTAATTGCTTCCTGGCGCCTCGTTGCCTTCTTGCAACTATTCTCTGACCCTGCACTGACCCTTGAAGCAGGGTCAGAGAATAGTTACAAGTAGGCAACGAGGCACCTGTCCAAGGAATTAAGCCTCATCAGAAAGCACTTACAGATATACAAAACAGGAAGAAGGGCGAGCATGGCAAATTCACCCATTGTGAGTTGTCAGGAGGGGTTAAACTAAAAGAGACCTTTACAGCACAATTTTCATATGCATTTTGCTAAAAATAAAAAGCTGTATGTTCTGTAGGGGCAACTCAGGAATCTGGCCCTTCAGAGATCCGGCCTCTCTTTCTTTCTCTCGTTCTCTCTCTCCCTCTCTCTTTCCCTCTCTATCTATCTATCTATCTATCTATCTATCTATCTATCTATCTATCTATCTATCTATCTATCTATCTATCTCTCTCTCCCTCTCCCATAAGCGACTGCATGGGTAAGTTCGCTATGCAAGCGGCTCGCGAAGACGCAAAAATCACCGCGAACATGCAAAAAACCCCGCGAACATGCAAAAAACCCAGCAAACACTCAAAAAAACAAAAATCCGCAAATTCGCACAAATTTGCGAATTTTGTGGATTGCGAATTCGCAAATCCGCAAATTCACAGATCGCAAATTCGCAAAATTCGCCCATGCTTAGTCTCCCCCACTTTTTGCCCCAATGTTTGAACTACTAGATGCTGGTTTACTGACTCTAATAGTGACTTGGGCTATGCTTACCAGATCCAGGGCCTGTGCTCTGAACAAAGGTATGTGGTTATTAGTTATAATTGTGATTTGTACTTTCAGCCTGCCTGTAATTCCCTAGTATATTGTAGGGCATGAAGGTTCAGAGACCCAGAAGAAATTATATGCAAATTCCACTTTGGAATTAAAGGTATTTCTAAAGATTTAAACAATTTTATGTCTACAAATAAATCACCACAATGGTCTACCCTAGGTGTCCACAGGGTAGGGTACCATGTAAAAATAGGTATGGATATTTTTAAATATATTTTGTATCAACTAGTGAGGGAATACCTGCCAATTTTGTTTTTCCCCATTGTATCACATCGGCCCCATAGCCTAACATAGAAATACTTCAATAAAGTATGACTTTTGACAGGAGTGACCTAAACATATTCTTCAAAGTATTACAGTGATAGATGGAATACATCGAACAACTTGTCAAGATTAGATTTATTGTAACTATCCCAGAAAATTAGGTATAGAACTTGCTTTCCTGATGCCAAAATTCAGCCTTCCACTGATCTGCAAAAAGTAGGAAAGTGCTACAAGGGCTACCTGCAACATCAACAATGAGGGCAACCAACTTGAGCTGACAAACCTCACCTGGAATTTACTTGGATTGACCAGGGCACTGTGGGAGTTCTAGTCTCAGGTGCTAAATGTCCAACCAGAGTGGCTGACTCCAAAGCCTACAGCAAGGAACACTTCTGGAAGTATATGTAAAAATAATACATCACAGGGGGCCTGGCTCTTCACTTGGTCCTGGTCCATCGCTACCATTTTTAACCCATTGAGCACGATTTACTGCTATGCGCTAACTTTACTTTTCATCTTTAAAAAATCAGATCTCTGGTTCCCTACATTGAATTTAGTTTGTTTTGGTGTCATATTCCCCATAACAATAAAACCTATTTTTATAAACTGGTGTGGGCTTTTATTGCATATTATGTATTTGCTCGCAGCCGATTCACTGGCAGAATATCTAGGAAACAAATATAGAAGAAATAAATATTGAGGAAAAAGTATAGAACACAAAAATATCTACTCCCTATACCTAAAAATGTAAGTAGTAAAATATGGAAACAAAATATTGTTTACAATAATATAGTTACATTAAATATCAATTTTTAAATATATATAATTTAAAGTATTTAATACAAACATTAATTTATAAAAGTAAAATATATTTAAATGTATATTATTACAAACAAAACAAATAAACGTACTTTTAAACATGTAAACATACACACATACATATGAACAGACATATATAAATAATCTCATATTTTAAATAATTTAATTTAAAAAATTGTAAATAATATGTCATCAAAATCTATCTATACATATTTAAATAGACCAAAAATATAAAATATAAAAAAAAGCATTCGACTTTTAAGTCTAATGTGTATACATATTTACTAAAACTTTATATAATTTAAATATTTTACAAATACCAAAATTGACATTAGTATTATAATAAATCAAATTAGGTGCCGAGAACAATGTCTGGCGAAAAGCCTCTGACGAACATTCAAAATTTCCTCGACAGTGTCGGAATCCTTCCAACCGACTAGGTCGGTTTTCATGCTGCCTGCTGATTATGATATTCGTGGTCGGAATGTGAATTGCTCAGTTAATCCAATCGGCTCTCAGATTTTTTGTGTTGATTGGAACTGCATCATAACCCTCTATGGACTGTGTTTTCAGCTTCGCGATTACAATGCCGATTTGCAACAGCCTTTTCGAGGCGGCAAGTCCGACACAAAAAGGTTTATGGAAAGTGACTTTGGGGGCCTCAAGTAGGCCCACTTCATTCTGAGACCTCTGGTTTTGGGCCGAGGGGGTACATAAGGGCCCCTCCTGTAAAACCATGCACAGTGTAGAAGGCACAATGGTGTGATCACAACATTGTGCAGGGTTTTCTGCACACACCCCATTTTTCCATAGGAGCCTGTGTTATAGCCGGTTGTCAGAACGCGGGCTCCCATAGGAAACAATGGGATTCTGACCGAACAATGTTCGATCCCATCATAATCAGTTGGGTGGAACCGCCAACAGCAAGTCAGTCAGTTCCGAGAGGGAACGTTTCCACACAACATCATAATGAGCCCTTTAGGGGCTGATTGCGATGTTGATTGGAAAGCCTCCGACCGCTAGTCACAATATTTCTGACCACAGTCAGAGGCTTTCCTACGGACTCTGCTGGTTTGAGCTCTGGCTGACTGATTATGATGTTGGCAGTCAGAAAGTAAATACTCAGAGTCTTCCTGTCGGTCAGAACCGCACCATAATCCCTATGGGTGGTGTTTATGATGTCAGTTTCTGACAGCCTTTACATGTTGGCCTTTCCAACACGGAAATGCTATCGGAAAGTGACTTTGGGAGCCCCTAGCAGGGCCCCTTGTCTCCAAGGGCTATGCTTGGTGGTAAAACAAATGCACCATGGGAGCCTGCCACAGGGTGCAGTGTTTTACACAGACACCCATTTCTCTATCAGAGCCTGTATTACAGCTGGTTCATGTCTGTGACACAACCTCCTATAGGGAACATTGGTAATCTGACCTAGCAGTGTTGGGCCGCATCATAATCAGTCGGTCGGAACTACTGACCACAGGTCGGTCGGTTCCGAGTACGAGGTGATGTCAGTCGGAGACAACTCCGACCTAAATTATAATATGCCCCTAATTATCTAAATTACAGCAACATAAAATAAATGATTACATATTCAAATAAATGCATATACATTTCTTACTAAATAAATATAAAAATAAGTACTCCCACCTAACACAAAACAACACAAAACAAAGTACATCACAGAAAAAAATATTTACCACTCTAACTACAACAAATATCAAATCCATTAAAACATTGGAAAACAGTACAATTGTTACTTCGCAGGTCCTCAGGATACCTGTAAAGAAAAATAACATAGGCCCTGTATAGTACTAGCCGTCTTGATTGTTGCGCCCTCTGGGTGTGGTAAGAAGGAAAGGAGGCACTACAATGAATTACAATGGAAAAACAATGAATCAACAAATGCACCATTAATACAAGGTGGCTAATAATCTGTGGGTAGAATTCTATTCATTCAGATTGTACTACATACCCATCTTTCATGATTAGCAAATTCAATATTGAAACCACTGTATCCAAGCACCCAGGATAAGCTGATCACAACTCATGCTGCTCAGCACTAGCTTAATCCAATTGAGAGTTCAAAAGTATGTCTCAAAAGAAAGCGCCAATAAGGAAAGTTCCTGTTTAATTAATATGTGTCCGACAGGACTAAATGGTACCTGTAATGCTGCGTAGTGTCAATCGCTACTCCTGGTGTATTTACAAGCAGGCTGTGAACATGCATGCCTGCGTAGGAATCATAAGATATCTGTAACGTCCTCTGCATGAATTCTGATCCAAGAGTTCGCCAACAGAGGACACTGTGCTAAGTGGCGGCCGACAAAGCCGTCCGAAATCAGGAAATTTCCTCCACACGAGCGCCACATGAGCAGCTCATCAAATGGAGAACACAGAGCTAAAGAATGGCGGAATACGCTGCTTAGAACAACAACCGTCCTCCACACGAGCGCCTGACCAGAGGGCTCGCCAACGGAGGACGAAAGACTAAGGAGTAACAACCGTTCTCCGCACGAGCGCCTGACCAGAGGGCTCACCAACGGTGGACAAAAGAATAAGGACTATCGGCCGATCGTGCGCAGATGCGCAATTCGGCCTGAAACAACGATTAGGGCTTACCTCCGTTAACCCCTTTGAAAGGTATCCACGAGAAACAAATGACCACCAAGGGTCCGGTAGGAAGAATTTCCAACGCCCTTCCTGAATGCCCACGTGATTATATGGGCGGACCCGCATCATCACGGCGAGGCGCCAGACCTCCTGGGAATCGTAGTTCATGACCAGTAATGAGCTTTTCGTTGTTCCGCGGCCCCTCATCAGTATGTAGTTGCGCTCGTGACAACTACCTGTGACAGTACATCCCCCTTTAGGGAGAGCGCAACAAAGGCCCCGCTTTCAAGGGATGTTTCCTGTGGAAAGAGGCCACCAGTCTAGGAGCTTGCACTCCCGAAGCGGTTTCCCGGGAATTCTCCTCCCCACCATACCCTTTCCAGGCCACCAAATACCACAACTTACGACCCTGCCATTTGGAATCCTTAATGCCACCCACTTCACACACCAGCTCCTTATCAATCAAAAGAGGTGGGGGCAACTTCCTTACAGATGAACGGGAAGGTTTCAGCAAGGAAATATGGAACACAGGATGGATGCGCACAAGCGAAGGCATTTCGAGACACATGTTGACTGGACTTATGCATTTCTCAATCAGGTATGGACCAATATATTTAGGATGAAACACACTATGTTTTCGGAATCGCACATTCCTTGTGGACAACCAGACGGAGTCTCCTACATGATACAAAGAACCAGGCCGTCTGTGTTTGTCCGCCGAGGCTTTGTAAGCCATCTTGGACTTCTCCAGGTGTTTCTGTGTTTCCTTCAGAGTGTCCTTGATATGTGCCACCCTGTTGGCCACTTCAGGCATGTTCGCATCCTGGATGGGATGGAGAAAAGGAAGGAACCTTGAATGGTGGCTATAGTCACAATAAAACAAGGACGCTCTTGTGGAACCATGCATTGCATTGTTATAGGCAGTCTCTGCCAACCGAAGATAATCCACCCATCCTTCTTTACTTTGATCTACGTAACATTGCAGATACTGCTTCAAGGTCGGGTTAAGACGCTCGGTCTGACCTTCTGTTTGCGGTTGAAAACTGGTAGACCAGGCCGATGTGACATGCAACAAAGAACACCATGTCCTCCAAAACTGGGCAGTGAACTGGGAACCTCTATCTGACACAATGATGCTGGGCAATCCATGCAATCTAACCACATGTAACATCAACATCCTTGCTAACTGGCCGGCAGTAAGCACCTGCTTGCAGGCTATGAAATGTCCCATCTTAGTGAGATAGTCCAAGACCACCAGGATTGTGGTATGACCCTGATCCAATGGTAAACTAACAACAAAATCCAAAGAGATATTCTCCCACGGCCTTGAAGGGGTAGAAAGAGGGTGTAACAATCCATGTGGCTTTAGATGGTCAGATTTCATAGTGGCACATGTCACGCAAGCAGAAACCCACTCCTTCACATCATTCCGAAGGGAAGGCCACCAGAACTTTATGGCTCCCTCGTATTACATTGAAAACTCCGTTCAGTTTTTCATAACTGACAGCCTGAACTAGAATTACTTTATCTTGGTCCCTATCCAATGTAAAAATCTGGATAGAGTTATACAAATGCAGACATATTTTTGGTTGGTCTTCCTAATAGGATAGGAGGAACTTTAGTCTAACCTTGTGGCTATTACTGCAATGTCTCCTTTAACCTTGCACAGACCGCCTAGACTTTTTGCGCTGTGTGGCCCATTGTGTTCATAGAGAAATATATCTTATTTTCACTAAATGCAGTTGTGTCTTTTTTTAATCAGGAATCAGCCCCTATTAAGGGCCTTCTTATATATAAATATATGAAGATATCATCTTCCTTTGATGTACTGCAATGGAATGAAATCTATTTGATGTAAGTTCATATCTTTGTACCATTACATGCCAAATCAATATGCATCTCTTGATGTTATGTTTGGATGGCTAAAATAGAATGGAATTACAGTCAAGTGTTAGTTTATAGGTTTGTGCTCTTTCAATTTACATCAAGCCAAGCAATAATGTATCCTGTATGGTTTTTTAACCTCTCTATTATGAGTCCAGTACTGTGCAAGCGTTGTAGCTGATCTGTCTACCAGTTGACTATGGCTGAACAAATTAGTACACTAGACCGGCTAGGCACTTAGGTCTTTCGAGTCTGATTTACATTTTTAACTTATGTTTTGTATACTGTCTGTTTTCAGAATAAATATTGCTAGTAATGTCTTTGTAATATTGCATATGTATATATGGTAGTCTGATATATGTTTTTTTGTGAATATATTTCTAGAGTATCATCTGCGACTCCTGAGGAAGGCGTTTTCTGCCGAAACGCGCGTCAAGTTTTTATGTTTCCCCAGCACTTTAGCCACCAACTATGACTTTGAATGTATCTTGAAATGTATTCTTTTTAGTATATATATGTAATGTCCCTTTTTTTTAATAATGATGTTTATATATGCCTGTTGATTGATGTTTTATTTTCATCATGTAGTCTGATTATTGTTCAGTTTCTATATGATTTTTAACATACCAATTAAAAACATGTTTTTTATATAATTCTTATTCCGATTGTTCCTTTTGCTCTTGGTCTAGGATAATTGTTCACTCATTTAGTTGATGTCCTAGGATTTTTTATTCACCTATTTTGTTACCCTGCCCTAGGAGTCGATTAACTACCACTACCCAGGGGGTCCTTGTTTTTCTCATTCGAACTTGGTTATTACTGCAATCCAACTGAGCTGACCGGGGTGAGATGTTTCACAGCTGTCAGGAATTGAAGGTTCCTGTGGTCGGTGTACACCGTAACCACATGTCTGGCTCCCATCAAGAAATGCCTCCACTCGGCGAAAGCTTCCTTTATTGCCAAAAGTCCTTTCTCAGCAACATGATAGTTTTGTTCAGCCTCATTAAGTTTCCTAGACAGAAACACTACTGCATGTAATTGCCCTGTGGAGGGATGTCTTTGGGACAAGATGGCTCCCAAAGCTACTTCTGATGCATCGGCTGCCAGAATGTAAGGTTTCTCTGGATTCGGGTGAAACAATATTGGGGCGGTTACAAAAGCTACCTTCAGGGCAATGAAGGCTGCTTGGGCCTCAGAAGTCCATTCAAATCTCTGTGACTTCTTCAATAACTGCGTGATGGGTACCACAAGGTTGGAGAACTGAGCTATGAAGAGTCTGTAAAAATTGGCAAAGCCACGAAAGCATTGCATATCCCGGACATTTTTGGGAGGGAGACAATCCTGGACGGAGTTGATTTTACGCTCAGCCATCTCCTGGCCAGAAGGGCTTCACATGACTCCTAAAAATTCCATTGTAGTCACATGAAATTCCCATTTGCTCAGTTTAAGGAACAAATGGGTTTTCTGTAGGATCCTTAGTACTGATGTTACATGATGGATGTGCTCCTCCTCTGTCTTGGAATAAACGAGCATGTTCTCTATTTATACTACAACATAATGGTCTAAGATCTCCGGAAGCACATCATTAATGAAGAATTGAAATACTGCAGGGGCATTGCAGAGCCATAACGGCATAACCAAATACTCAAATAAACTGTATCTGGTCTTGAACGTCATTTTCCACTTGTCACCACTTCTCATGCGTACCGAAAGATAGGCCCCTTTCAGATCGAGCTTTGTGTATATCCTGGCGCACTTTACCTGTTCCAGTAAGACACTAATGCTAGGTCTTTATGGTTACTGCATTCAGTGCCCTAAAGTCCACACATGATCTGAGTTCGCCATTGGCCTTTGGTATAAAGAAAAGTGGCGATGGGGCAGGGGATTTGGATGGACGAATAAAACCTATTTCAAGTAGTTTGTCCAAGTATTCTCTTAGGTGGAGATTATCCGGTTCCGTTAAGGCATACAGCCTCCCAATAGGAACTACAGCAACGGGAATAAGGTCAATTTGGCAGTCATACTACCTATGGGGAGGAAGCACTTCACTTGCATTTTGTCAAATACCCACTCATACTTCTGATACACTGACAGCAACTGCACCACCTTTTCTGCGTCTGTGGCAATCTGTAACCCACAAGCTAATGCTCTGGTGGGATTCTCGAGGGTCCTACCGCAATGCTCCTGGCAGAACTGAGAGTTCATTAATACTGTCTTGTTGACCCAATGGATTTCAGTGTTGTGTTTCTGTAGCCAGGGTAACCCCAAAATTATCCCATATTGAGGTGCCCTGATGATGTTGAAAGTGATCGATTCATGGTGCATGGACCCATATTGCATCATGATATATTCTGTGTGGTATCCTATAGGCCCAGGAACCAGTTTTCTTCCATCAACTGCATAGACGTCTTCTGGTGTGATTTTAAGAATCAAACCCATTCCTATTCACTTAGCCTCATCCCAATCCATGAAGAAGCCAGTGGCTCCAGAATTCATCATCACATCCATGGTAATCCACTCGTTTTGTATCAGTAGCAAGACTTCAATATACAGGTGACATTGTTCGGCAGGGTCTGGACATAACAAAGAAGGGATATACGCAGGACTCCAAGAATTCCCTTTGTTTTTCTTGGAGTCATCTCGTTTTCCGTAACTTTGTCCAGAGCGGCTGTCTCTATTTTGCCAGCACAAAACCTATTAGTTCTTAGTTTAACTGGACATTCTCGCACGTAGTGGCCTTTCTTGCCACAATATAAGCAGAGACCTTGTTTGCGGCGCGTCTCTTTTTCAGCATTAGTCAATGCAGCCTTGATGGTTCCTATATCCATAGGCTCGGACCTTGAGACCTGATGTGTTTCAGAAGACCCTGGGTGTCCATAAGAAGGTGAGTGTTTATCCTTCCTTTTCTTGTCGCCCTTGCGTTCACTCATTCTATGATCAAGGCGTATAACCAAATTAATCAAATCTTCACAGGTAGCAGGCTGCGGATCGATCTGGGCAATACCATCTTTCAGATCGTCCCTTAATCCTTGATGAAATAAGGCTGCTTGCTTGGACTCAGGCCTTTTGGTTTCCGCGACAAGACGTCAAAAGGAATTAAGATACACCAGCAGATCCTTGCTTCCTTGACGAAGCTCCAACAATTCTTTATCTGCCATGTATGAATCAGCCCTTCTATCAAATACTTTTATATATTCCTCTTGAAAAGCGTCCCAATCATCTAAGAGAGGGTCGTTCCTATTAACCAAGGGTACTGCCCATTGTGAAGCATCTCCTGCAAGGTACGGAATAAAGAATGCTACTCTTGCCTGATTGGTAGGGAAGGATTTCGGCTTACACGAAAAGTGTAGCAAAACTTGTACATTACTAGAATCCCCATTATACCTTTCTGTGGAATGGAAATCAGTAGTTCGACTACCACTGCACCATGCGCTGCAGCAGCAGTCCCTATGTTGAAGGGGTTGTTTTGTAACCCGTCGAACCTGGCCCTCAGATCTGCTGTTTCCTGTCTAGCAGTGGTTAACTCAACCTGTAGCGTGGCTAATGCCTCCATTACATCCTCAAGAGTGGCCATTCCCTACACTAACCAACCGGGAGTAATATATACTGTGGGTCGGAAATGTTGTTATTTTGCAAGTCCTCAGGATCGGTTGATGCACAAAAGGGGTCCACCTTTTGATCTACCCAAGTCTGATTGCCGTAATGGCACAGGTCAATAGAAGGATCAAGCGAGGGAAGAAAGGGAAGGAAACTGCGAGGAGGGAGATCTGTTACGACAAAGCACAGTGATCACTTACTCTGTACCAACACCTCGGCAATATCAATTCATCTATGCTATACCCTGTCGAAATTAATAACTGTAAAGAAAAATAACATAGGCCTTGTATAGTACTAGCAGTCTGGATTGTTGTGCCCTCTGGGTGTGGTAAGAAGGCAAGGATGCACTGCAGAAGAAATACAATGAATCAAAAAATGCACCATTATTACAAGTCAGCTGATAATATATGGGTAGAATTCTGCTGCTCACCACTAGCTTAATCAGATGAAGAGTTCAAAAGTATGCATCAAAGGAAAGCACCAATAAGGATAGTTCCTGTTTGACTAATATGTGTCTGACAGGACTAAATGGTAGCTGTAATGCTGAGTAGTGTTAATTGCTACTCCTGGTGTATTTATAAGCAGGCTGTGAACATGCATGCCTGCGTAGGAATCATATCATCGGGTGACCCCGGAGTTGTTAGCCCAGGCCCTCCAGAACCATCCCGTCTCCTACACCGGTGACCTGGATAACGACCTGGAAATCCTGCAGACTTGGCTCATAGACAGGCTGAATGAACTTGCCCCTGTGCTGCCCCCTCCAACCACCGCAAAATGGGTTTCGGCACCATGGTTCACTGAAGTGCTGGCGCATTCCCGTAGGCAGAGTAAAGTTGCCGAACGGACGTGGAGTGCTCAGTATGATACCGAGGCGAGGTTGACCTATAGATCTATGATCAAATCTTACCATCGACAAGTATTTCAGGAAAAAAAATGCTACTTCGCTTGGAGAATCGAGGAAGCAGCAAACTCCTGTAAGGAGATTTTCTTGATTGTTAGGGAATTTACAACTACGCGCTCTAACTCAGTTCAGGAAGCTCCGTCCGAGACCTGGGCTGCCACCATAGCCAATTTTTTCACTACAAAAATTAGGCTGATACAGGATTCTTTTCCCATTAGGCCGACGGTTGATTCTATGAACCTTCCGGAGGGACCAGCCCATCCATTATCCTCTTGTCCTGTGTTGGCGGTTTTTCCGCCACTCACGATGTCTTTGTCACTAACACTTATGACAAATCTTAAATCTGGATCGCCACGTGATCCCTGCCCGGCTAAATTCCTAGCTAAAATGGCAGCTACAGTCAACCCTCTAGCCAACCCCATCCTGAATCTTTCCCTTAGTCAGGGGGCTATCCCGCAGTCTTGGAAGCAGGCTATGGTTATCCCTCTCCTCAAAAAAACGAGCCTTGCCCCAGAAGTCCCTGCCAATTACAGGCCCATCTCGCTCCTTCCGGCATTTACTAAAATTCTTGAGAAGTATGTACATGGTGTGCTCTCCAATTTCTTGGAGTCCCATGAGCTATTACATTCCTCTCAATCAGGCTTCCGCCCCAATTTAAGCACAGAAACAGCACTATTGGAGGTTTCGGAGGTCGTTAAGGAGACGCTGGATGTTGGAGGCAGGGTGATGCTGGTCATGTTGGACTTGTCGGCGGCTTTTGACACCGTCCCCCACGAGGATCTCCTCGTAAGACTCCATGAGATCGGTCTGAGGGTGCTCAATTGGTTTTGTTCTTTTCTAGCCAACCGTCTCCCCTGGATCCGCTGAGATGTTGCCTCTGGGAGTCGGAGTTCCTCAGGGCTCTGTGCTGAGCCCAATTCTATTTAACATCTTTATGACCCCTTTGGCGACATTGGTGGAGTCCTTCGGGGCCCAGATCTTATCATACACTGATGACACCTAGCTTCTCTTCACCTGCCGGAAGGGTGAAGAATTCGATGGCAAAAGTATCCGTGAGTGCCTTGGGGCTGTTTTTAATTGGTTCCAGCTGAACAGCCTCAAGTGCAACTCAGACAAATCTGAGATACTTTTCTTCGGATGTTCATCTGATCCGGATCGGCATGGGTGGTGGCCCGCCAACATGTTCCTTCCAGCTCATTCATCTCAGTCAGCCAAGAACCTGGGAATTAAAATTGATAACTGTCTGACGCTCAAATCCCAGGTGCTGGCTCTTACAGGAACATGTTTTGGCATTCTTAGGATGCTCCGGAAGTTATTTCCGCTACTTTCGGAGGAACACAGGAGAACAAATGTTCAGGCCCTCATTGGATCCAGATTGGATTATGCTAACATCTTATACCTTGGCCTTCCGGAGTACCTCCTACAACACCTTCAGGTGGCCCAGAATGCTGCCGCACGAGCCATCTTCGGCCTTCATAGGCGAGCCAGCGCCTCCAGCCTATTGCAAGCTTTACATTGGCTCCCCATCCGGAAACGGATAATATTCAAGGCTATGACACTGGCCCATAAAGATGTGCATGCCACGGGAGCTCAATACTTGCAAAGGAGGCTGGCTTTCTACCATCCGGCACGATCTTTGAGATCGGAGTCCCTGTTTTTGCCGGTAGTCCCCCGAATAAAAAAAGCCCGCACTGGAGGACGATCATTTAGGCTGCTAGCTCCTCAGATGTGGAACTCCCTACCTCTGACCCTGCGTTCCACGCCTAATTTACTTGCGTTTAGGAAGGGTTTAAAGACTTGTCTTTTTACCTGTTAGAGACCTCCTGCCCTATTCAGAATTGTGCCCGCTTGTTCTTATTTTCTCTGTTATGTTTGTCTGTTCCTTCTTAGGTCATGTAGTACAAAGCGCCGGGACATTCCTCGGAGTAGCTGCGCGCTATAAAAGACCTATTTAACATAACATAACATAACATAACATAACATAAGATGTCTGTACCATTCTCTGCATGAACTCTGGTCTCTGAGTTAGCCAACAGAGGACGCTGTGCTAAGTGGCGGCCGACAATGCCGTCCGAAATCAGGAAATGTCCTCCGAATGAGCGCCACTTGAGCAGCTCATAAAACGGAGAAAACAGAGCCAAGGAACGGCGTTTAGAATAACAACCGTCCTCTGCACGAGCGCCTGACCAGAGGGCTCACCATCGGAAGACGAAAGATTAAGGAGTAACAACCATCCTCCGCACGAGCGCCTGACCAGAGGGCTCACCAACGGAGGACAAAAGAATAAGGAGTATCAGCCGATCGTGCGCAGCCAAGCAATTCGGCCTCCAAGCTTCAAGGAATCCAAAAATAAGGATTAGGGCTTACCTCCGTAAACCCCTTCGGACAGGTATCCACGAGAAACATACAGCCTCCAAGGGTCCGGTAGGAAGAATTTCCGACGCCCTTCCTAGTTGCCCACGTGATTATATGGGCAGACCCGCATGGTCACAGCGAGGCGTCAGGCCTCCTGGGAATCGTAGTTCATGACCAGAAATGAGTAATGAGCCTTTTATTGTTCCGCAGCCCCTCATTGGTATGTAGTTGCGCTCGTGACAACTACCTGTGAAAACGATTGACTATTCCCAGTACAATAAAAAAAAAATGAATATCATATTTAACAAAAAAGAATACTATTAATTTTCCTAGTCCAGTAAGTGCAACAGAAGGGAAAGTGTTGGATTGTAGAGGGTTAAAATCCTCTAGCCCCACTCCATGTAGTGCAACAGTAGGGAAAGTGTTGAAATGCAATAGAGGAGTAAAATTTACTATTCTCAATCCAGTGTTAGGGTGCAGCAGAGTGTACTATTCCCACTCCAGACAGTGCAACAGTAGGGAAAGTGTTGGATTGTGGAGGGGTAACATTTATTAACTCCCACTGCAGTCAGTGTAACATTAAAAACAAGTAATAGATCTTAAACAAATTTAAATAATTTAAAAAAAGTAAATTTGTTTAAAAATATGTTGAATACAATATAGAAATATAATTATTATCAAAAATGTAAAAAACTTTACTATCCACTCATACCCCTACAAAACCCACAACCCATATATAAATAAATAAAAAACGTTTACATTAATATAATTATTTAACAATTAAACTAATATTATTTATGAGCAAACAAATGTAAATTATTTAAGAATAATTAACATCCCATCCTTTTCCCGTTCAAACTCCACAAGCCCAGCCTATAATTACACTTAAAAACTATGAATGACACAATGAAATTAAGTAATTTACAAATAAATATTTATTAGTATTTCACAAGTAATTAACAAATAAAATAAGATAGCTTACTCCTCAATCTTCACCCCTGTGGACCCCACAACTCAAACATATTTTTTTATTAAACAAATAACACATTTAATTACCAGTTAATCAATATAAATGAACAACTAATAATTAAAACATGCTTTACTTTCCACTCTTTATCTTATAAACCCCACAACCCCCATAAAAATTAATTACACAATTAACATAACATAATTATCAATGAATTAATAAATTTTAACTAACAACTAAATACTAATATATAAAAAATAAATTACTCTTCACCTCTACCTCTATAACGCCATAACCCACACCTAAAAAATGAATGACACAATTAACATAATTAATTATCAATTAATTATGTATTATTATGTATTAACTAATTATGAATTAATTGGAAATAAATGACACACACACACTTGAACAAATTAATTACACTATCAATTAACAAATCATTATTAATTAACAACTAATTATTAATTGTTTAAAACAAAAACATATTTACATGAAAAATTACACTAACAAAATAAAATACCAATTAAATAAATAATATTAATTTAACAATAATCAATGATTTAATATAATAAAATGAATTCCCACCCTAAACCTCTATGAACCCACAACCCGCTACAGAACTACAAAACACAAAATGTCCTAAAATGTCATACCTACTAAATTTTTAACTAATATAGTAAGAAACATAAATGATAATTAAGCAAAATAAAGTCATATAGATTTTAAATATATACTAAAAAACATAATAAGTAAAAAACAATAATGTAAACAGCTATATTTTTACAAATGGTATTGACTTCTATATATTTAAAATCAATACCACTTACCTTGAAGTCGATATTCTTGAAACAATATTCTTGCACTGGATATTTCTATTTCACGATATTTCTCACTCAATAGATTTGTAGTTCAAATTTTTTTCCTCTATATTCTGTCTCATTAACCTCGCAGCCAAGATACCAAGGGTTGAGACAGGATTCATTTATTGAGAACTTGACTGGATTTTATTTGTGATTGTGGTGTTATTACCAGCCGAAGTCACCTTCCTGCACCTACTAATAAACCACATTCCTCATTGCCCATACAGGAAAAATGCACCTCATTAATGATGAACATCTGAAACTATTCAAACAGATGCTCATGTGCATCAGTAGTTGTGACCCGCACCATTTGCAAGTCTGCATCGTCCTAGTAACTTTCTTCCTCACCTTATTTATTGTTGTCTGCTTGAGTGGCCCAGACTACTCAGGCATCTTGATCAGCTCTCCATCTAATACCTTTTTCTTTCTCCCATAGCTCTTTTCATTTTTGTGTATAAGACCACACTTAACAACTGCAAAAATCATTTGCCCTCCACAATTCAATACAAATAAAAACAGACTCCCCCTGCGATGCTGAAACACAGTAAGAGTGAGCAGTAACAGATTCCAGGGTTGGACTATTTCAGACACTAGGTGCGGGCACAGAAATAAAAGTGGCTTTCATTAGTGATTTAGATAAATATAAAATTGGTCCATGTCTGGGTAGTAAAGAGCAAAAATACATTGTACAGGTGTTTTCCAATGTAAGGGAGATGGCATGAATTTGAGTTTGCTTCAAACTGTGTTAGTACCTGGGGAGACATTGGTTGAAATGGTCATTAGTTTTACCTATCTGGGTACTACTTTTAGTGAACGTCTTTAAAGCCTCGCCTGGTAAAAGCTGCCTTAAAACGTAAGCACCTAATGGGGCAGTTCACAAATAGTACAAAACCTCCCACACCAAACCCATGAGGCCTTCCTTTCTTTTATATGAGACTAGGACTTTGAGGTCAGCTTTTTGCGGGGCTGAGTTATGAGCACACGCAAATATTGATGCCCTTTCTACCACTGAAAATAAATAATTTTGTAAACTGGTTTCCCTTCCTATTAGCATTCCTCTGGTACCACTTTTTTTGGACCTGCATGCAAAAAGCCTTCATGACAAAGCTAGACTCCATCCCCTGCTATACTTGAGGCAGATATGGTCTCCCCCGGAAGTTGCACATTATGCCTCAGCCCTGCAGGATGTCATGCCAGCAGGCCATTCCTTTAAAATTCCTTGACTCTTACACATCAAAGATATGTGATATGCATTGGGCACAAGAACTTTGGATCCATGTAGCTGCCACTTTCTTTCCATCAAAAACTGGCCTGAACAAGCTTTACTGGTCAGCGATCAAGGCAAAAGTTCTAAGAAGAGCTGATCTTTCTAGATTGGCCAGAAGATTCCTTGATTTTAAAATTTATAGGGACCAAGTGACCATATCCAGTGATAGAAAGTTGTATTTTCAGTTTAGAGCAGGCACTCTCCCACTGAGAGCCTTTTTTAAGAGTTGGTCTGATGGGGCTATCGACTCGTGCCCTTTATGTCCCCCCCATTTTTGAGAGTGTGTCACATGTCTATTTTGTTTTCTCCACTTACACTTGTCCCCTCAAGTATTGTTTGGCCGCTACTTGTATAGGCATCTATATCAGCGCAGCCAATCAGTCGCACTTCATATTTTGAGGTGAGACTGTAGCTTAACCCTTGCTATACCAGTCTTCAAGATTCTCGGGCCATGTTGACAGTCCTTTTTAACCTCTTGGATACTTCCATTTTATTGTGTTTTACTGTGTTTTACTCACTTCATTATATCCCATGCTTTTGCAAATTATTGGAGAGATTTTATGACAAATTACACTGTACTGGTATATTTTCTTATGCATTTGTGTACTATATGTGCACTATTAAGACCCTGGTGCCCAAAATAAAGTATTTTGAATTGAGGGCCCCAGGCCATACAGGCCTCAGGATTAAGTTTGTTTAAAACATGCATCTCTCCACCCAAAGCATTCTTCTGTCTCCCATAGAATGCTTAATTTTCTTAAATAAGGTCACAGATCACACCTGCAAAAACATTTATCTCCAAATTCAGTAACAACAAATACAGACTTACCCTGCCATTCTAAAACACAGTAAGAGTGAGCAGAAACAGATCCTGGGGTCAAACTAGGTCAGAAATGACGCTTGGACAAAAACATAAGAGTGGCTTCCATTGCAGATTTAGATAACTATAAAAGTGGCTCATATTCGCTGATCCAGACAGTATAGAACTAAGATCTACTGTAATGGTGTTTTGCAAGGTAAGGGAGATAAACACACACAAAGAAGGGAAGGCTTCCAAATTAATTTAGTTTATCACAAGCTGTGTATCAGGAAAACCCACAGGGTTTTAAATATTGCCCTCACCCACTAGTTGGTGGTATGCTTCATCATTGGCCCCTTCTACACCCTGCTGCAAGCCACAATACAGGGAGGAGCTCAAAATATATATTTTTAAAACACTGATGTTAATTTCTCATGGAGTTAGCAGTCTATATACAATGCTCTACTGTTGGGTTAGAGGGGAAAAGATTTCTCCTACACGAGAAGTATCAGACATATATATTGTTTTAGCATCATATATCTATATATCCTCTATGCTTAAATATGCACACTGCATAAACTCTATTTGCTTTAGTTAGTTAGTAGGAAAAGGTTTATTCTGTCCATGGGTTCTATACTAATAAAGTAGGCCGAGAAACCGTACAGACGCCATCTTTTCCCTGCTTGTGTCAGACCCGAGCTGTGATCACGTGTAGTCTGCATTAGTTGTCAGTTCCCAGTCCATTTGAATTACTGAAAGCAGCTGAAGGCAAACTGTTCTCCCTCTGTCCTGGGACTCAAGGTCACATCTGGCTTTGGGTGCTATAAGCGAATTCCTGGAGGCGCCGTTCCTACATTCACAGGCACCAGGACGAAAGAAGTCACCCCGCCTGACCTTCCCAGTATTAAATAAGTAAAGCTTTGAACCAATCATGTGTGCCGTATATGGTCCTTCCTAGGTGCCCAAGAGCCAAGTGGTGTTTTTCCATTTACGGTGACGTCCCGTGATAAACTGAAAGTATATATGTGCGGTTTTTAATATAAGCCAGCAGTCTTCTCCGCACACCTGATGGGTGAGGATTGGAGAGGCTCCTCTATAGAGTATTTTGCATAATAAACAATTGAACTTTCTTCACTGCCAACTGACTAGTTATTTGGTAATTGGTATTGGGGCAATTGGTAGGTATAGCTCCTTTTGCTATTTTTATGGTACGTCAGGTTGGCCCCCCACCTTTTGCCTAAATGTTGATATACTTTGACCAAAAGTACCCTGGATCCTTTCCCTAAAATGTACTGTTGCAAAGCCCAATTGGCAACTCTTTAGCCACATGGAGGTCCCTTGTGAAGGGTACCCTAGGTACCAAGGGAACTGTGGCCAAGGAAGGCCGCTAAGGGATGCAGCACTTATTGTGCCACCCTTAGAGGCCTTGTACCTTCACACACACACACACACTGGCATTACAGGCAGAGTGTTTTGGTGTAGTACAAAGTAAAAAGTCGACATGACACACATCCCTGTGTGCCATGTATACAACCCACTGCCCTGGCATAGGTAAGCCACCCCTCTACTGGATCCACTATACCAGTGATGAGGATACAGGTGCGTGAGCACTGTACCCCTACAGTGTCTAAGTCATTTCTTGGACATTGTAAGTGTAGGAAATCCATTAAGAGTGTATGGATGGGAGGTCGTCATTATGAACTCCTCAACACCAAAATGTTCATACTGAAAACTGGGAAGTTTGTTATCTAACTTCTCAGCACATTAAACCCACTCTGTGGGCATATTAACAATGCCTCCTGTACAGCAACCTAATTTAGTGTCCTGGCTGAGTGGCTGCTATTCTTCTGCCACCGAGAGATATGTTCTGGACCCCTGGGTCAAGCTATTGCTGACCTTGGGGTCCTGAAACAAAGCACATCCTGGCCAAGCCTTCTCACCCAGGATAAGCAAAGTCACAACAGGGAAAGTTCAAAGGCTTGCTGCTTTTGTGAGCTACCCTAGCTATCTGCTCCCAACAACAGGATTACACCAGTTCTGAGCCCCCAAAACTAAATGAGGAGGAGAGGTGTGGCCACCTTTGCCACCACCACCCCTAATGCAAGAGAGGAGAAGAGAATCACACCTCTCAGTCCCTGCCATCTTACAGATGGGGGACCCAGCCAACCAGATAAAGGTGTATGCCCCCTCACACTGGAGAGTGGCATTATAGCAGGGCACCCACCCTAAGGAAGGGACCTATTAGTCCCTATCTGTATCTACCTGTAACACCCCTAAAATTAGTATTATGGGGCAGCCCTAATCCTTGCCTCCTCAGATCAGAGTCAACAAGAAGAAACCAGAAAAAGAAGGACCGAACAGCCACGCAGAGAAAGGAAGAGGAGGACACCCACTAACATGTCCCTACCTTTACTGGCCTGTCTTGACCTCAGACTCCTTTTGCAAAACATTGGTGTGTCGTGCATCCAGCAGCTCTCAAAACCCCAGTGAACCTGCACTGTCTTTGAAACCAAATAGACTCTGTCTTCCGTGAGCACCAAACTTGCTCAAAAGAAACCAACTCTGACTTCTGACGATTCTGTGAGTCTCTAACACTCCGCTCCAGGCACCCTGAGCCTGAGTGACTCAATAACCTCAGGAGGTCCCACTGACTATCCTAGCCTGGATCCCAGTGTCCCCTGGACCTCTACTAACTCAAAAACCAAATCTGCAGCTGAAAGGTTCCCTCAACTGCAACCAAAGGCAACACCCTGACCAACTCTATAACCTAAGTGGTCCAGAAAGACCAACAGCGGCTGTCCAACCTACTCCATTTACGAAATGCTTGGTATAGTGCATACAGAGCCAGCTTACCCCATCTACTCAGAGACATTTCTGCATACTTTGCTTTATGTTGTCCTGGTCTCCTCAACTGAAACAATTGATGGAATGAGTAAGACTGTCCCAGGTGTTTGGTTCAAACATTTGTGAGACACAACTGATTTGATGTGACAGGTGACCTATTGACTCTGCTCTAATCACATGATGACTAATGCTAAATATACAACCAAGTTGTGTGATTGTCTGCTGTACACAGCTAGGCTTTAGAATTGTCAAATGCACATGTTACCTCTCCAATCTATTGGCTTGAATATTTGGGAAATGTCATGTTTATTCCTTAATCAAACATGTAACATCTCAGGACATCTAATAAGATGCCTAATTCAAGTACATGTATGTCACGTCTACAAATGTCTTGTTAATAACCACTTTAATATATTACAATAGTATTATCTACTTATTTTGTTTTTCTTAGATTTCTGCTACTGTGTAACAAAAGGTTTGAATGTAGATGCCTCACTTCCACCAATACCAATGTTCCCTATTTGACCACAAGTCTATCTAGCAGAGCACTTGCCCAAAGCTTGGCCACTGAAGGCACACCCACTCCATCCCAGGACCAAACCTTTAGTGTTGACAACACTCCTGGGTGAGGATGACGGTGCTGGTCCATCTGATCAGCCTGCGCATACGGCAACAGTGAGTCTCACTGGGCCCACAACAATATCTCCCACCCCAGCTGCAACACCTCAGCCAATCTCATTCCCCACATCATGTATACCAAGCACAATGAGAACCAGTTTGTGCCCCAATCCTGGATCCTGATGTGACAATGACTACCCCGGCT
Organism: Lissotriton vulgaris; assembly: GCF_964263255.1. NCBI lineage: Eukaryota > Metazoa > Chordata > Amphibia > Caudata > Salamandridae > Lissotriton > Lissotriton vulgaris. Next base: position 2,030,019,106 of record NC_141691.1, read on the forward strand.
ACAGAGGAGCAAGGACCCAGTGATATAGGGCACCCTGGGCCAAGGGCACAGGTTAGTGGTGCTAGGGGTCATGGGAGGGCTACTGTGGGCCAGCAGAGTATATCCACTGGGGCCACTCACACCCAGGCCACCATCAAACAAGTCTTGAAAGCCTATAATGAGTCCCACAGCATGATGGGACAGGTGCTCATTGAAATCCGGGAGGTAAAGCAGCTGCAGTGGGACATACACCATCGGATGGAAGCCCATAATTCAAGCATGGGCTCTAAATCTGGGATGATGCAGTATATTCACACACAACTGGATGGCGCTTTTACAGCACTATGTTCCTCTTCCTTTGGTCCAACAACATGAGGATGATATACCTGCTGACATCCCTGTCCCTGCAGCTGTGGATCCCCCAAACAAAAATGCAAAGATCCAGGAGATATAGAAGGCAAGACCTCCGCCACAGCAGCAAGAAACCTCAAACCTAAGTTTCTCCAGAGTGTGCAACACATTCACTTTATGTACAATTTATGGACACATTTACCTTTCAGATGGCAATAGTATTATGGACATTTGACTTTAAACCATTTGGCATCTACAGCCATGGTTTCATTCACCATGACGGAAGTCTTCACTTTTCAGTTTTCCTGCTTGGTTCTTACAATGTTTCTTTTATCCTTGTTAATTTAAATAAATTCACTAGTCTGAAATAATGGTATGCTGTAGTTTCAATTTTCAGGTTTATTTATTTATGATTGTGGAACTCCAAAGAGGTCCATATAATTCACAAAAACACAATAAAAAAGATTTAGTTTTGAAGATTAAATTGACAAAGAAAAATATGCCTCCCCAACAAGAGATCAGAGACTACTAAACAGACTCAGAGGAAAAAAGGGTCTTCAAATAAAATCAAAGCAGCATATCATACAGTACAAAGTATTAAAGAGTCCTTTGAGCCATTAGTGCAAAAGTTAAGATAATAAAAAACATAAGATAGTGTATATATACTAAGAAATACCATCACAAGAATAAAAGTTAAATTGCCTACAAAAAACAAACGTTTGCAGCCACTCCCTTCATATCTAATGTACCTTAATTTAAATTTAACAAACATGTAAAAAAGTTACAAATCCTATGACAGAACATTTCATTAGGGGGATTATAAAGAGATTCCATTAGCTGTAGATATATTGATCTCATCCATTTTCGTTGGCCCAATAACAAAGCTGGCCAAATAAATAATACTCTTGGAGGCCGTTTTTGGACAGATTACAGACCATTGATGTACCATACAATTTGGCGTGTAAAGGGTTTAAAAGGAGTATACCCTGCCTCAATAGGAACTAAAAGTGGCAAATTCTCTGCGACAAATTCCAAGAAATATATGCCTGTACGTTATTTATTAAGAAGGAGTCAATAGCTGGATGGTTACCCATCTTTATTATACAGGCTTCCCTATCCATGAAGAAACTTGAATCCCAAGTGGCCTGTTTCAATACGTCCCTTAATTGGTATGGCGATAATGTAAAGATCAAGGGCTAGTCTAATTGCAGCAAATCAATCATAGTCATAACATTTTTAAAAACGTATTGTTCTTTTAAACCTTCTAAAATGTCTTTCAGAAGCCAAAACCTAATTGTACCATAATCACTCTTTGCCACACTCAAGACCCAATGCACAACCCCAGCGAGACCCTGTGCACAGGTACTTCTCAATCTAATTTGTAGCCTGAGAGCAGCCATGGAACATGTCAAATTAACTGAGGCTAGATTTCTAGGAATCTGGCCTTCGATTGCATTTAAAAAGTCCCAAGAATGTTTGCTGGAAATACCTCCAATGAAAGTGTAACATGTCTTTTTATGGTAGACCTATGAAAGGAAGCCCAACATTTTCCCCTGAGTGGTTGCTTTAAAGATCTAGGGTGAGATGTATGAAGCTCAAATGGGTTCGCAAATGCCGAAATTAGGCGTTTGCAAACTTATTTGAGCAAAATGGTATGTATGTAGCAAATTTCAGTACAAAATAAGGAATCGAAGATTTGCGATTCCTTATTTTGCGATTGCATGTAAGGAATCACAAAATTTGCGATTCCTTAAATGCAATGTATGATGCAAAAAATAATTGCTAATTGTCCCTAAGGAATCGCAAATTACCACCAACTTCAAGTTGGTGGTAATATGCAAATTTCTTGAAAAATGCCCATTTTTGCATTTTTCAAAGTGCCATGTGATGCACATACATGCCCTTAGGGTATGTATGTGCACCCATGCTTATTTCAGGGGTGCAACAGGGTGCCCTTTGGATACCCTTGCACCCTTGAATAGATTCTCAATTTGCGATTAGCAAATTGCAAATCACAAATTGAGAATAATTTCACATTCATTCCTATAGGCCTCCTGGCCCATAGAAATGAATGGGAAATTATTCCTTAATTGTGATTAGCAATTTGCTAATCGCAATTGAGGAATTTTAAGAAATCGCTAAACAATAGCAAATTTCTACATACATACCATTTTGCAATTCTCAAATAGCGATTCCTTAAAAATCGCTATTTGAGAATCGCAAAAGTGTATCTTGATACATCTGGCCCCTTATTTCCTATATGGGCTTTATGGATTAGGTTGCCACACACAATATAGGTATAGGATTTTGAAAGTTCAAATTTTTGGCTGCCTACAAACCCTACAAAATGTTCATACTTTGGCTTCTTTCTCCTATGCATACACATCATTTTACTTTTCGATATATTGTTCTTTATGTGGTGAGTCTCAAAGAATTTTTGGAGCGCCTGCAATAATCAGAGATTATGATGACGTCTGCATACAGTAGACAGGTGATCCATTTTCCACCAGTTGCCAAGGTGATGTCCTCACTTTGGGCCTGATAATCAAGGACATCTGAAATGCATCAAGAAAAAAGTAGGGGGGCCAGTAAGAATCCTTGCTTTATTCCATTTGCGGTACCAACTAGACCCAACGTTTTAAAGCCTACTCCAAAGCAAAGGATTATCTACTTTGTCAAATGCTGTGGACAAGTCAATAAAAGCTGTAGATACCATTCCTCCTCTAATTTTACTATCTGTTTTATTCACTAACCTGGAGAGCGTTCAAATTAGAAGTTGTTCCATGTTTCACCCTAAACTCAGTTTGCTACACAGATAAAATGTTATTGGCATCTGCCCAATCACTCATTTGGGACAAGAGCCATTTAGTAAAGACTTTACCCACTTAGTCAAGAAGCGCAATCTGACGAAAGTTTTGAGGAAGGTCACAGTCTCTTTTCTTGAATAGTGGAACTATGATACTTCTCTTCCAGGAGAGGGGAACCATTTTGTTTTTTGCTTCAAAAACGGACAAAGGATTTTACTCCACAGTGTACTATTTTGTTTTATTATAGTGATTGGTGTTTCATCGAGGGCCCATTGCAGCAGAAGTACGCATTTCCCTGCTCACTATTTCTATTTCTTTTTCCAGAGGTGAACCATACAAGGTAAAGTCTTCCTTTGAAATCGGGTACTTAAATGCTGCCTCATTTGCTGCATATAGTCCCTTTATAAAACTTACCAATTTATATGTTTCAATAGCGACAAGGAGTGATTGAGCTCTGGCACCACAGCCCTCCACAACAAGATACCAAAAAGGTCCTTATCTGGCCTTTTGAAACTGCATCTCTAAGTATTACCCAAATCCTAACTTCCCACTCCTTTCTTTTTTAAGTTCAAGAAAGTTTTATTGATAAATGCAAGGTTGTCAATAAAGAGTACATAGTAAAATCCTCATAACAAAACATCTAGAATAAACATACAGAATAAACATATTTGCAAGTAAACAAATCAGACGTATAATTAATATTGTATATGATAGAAAAAAATGAGTATCATTAAGTTGTAAAAGAAAGTAGAAACAGTTAGGGAATCAGGAGGGTTTAAGAACTTCTTGTTGCAATGGTTGTGGTTGGAAGAACTCCTCAGCACTTGCATCAAGAAATATTGTAACAGGTGACCATAAATCCAAATGTTTTGTTGCTAAATTAATAGGATGAACAAAAGCAATATCCAACCTGTGATTATAACAGATGGCATACCACCAAGCTTTGTAAGAAATTTTCATAAAATCTTTCCAATTTGCAGTAATTTGTTGAAAAACAGATTGAGAATTTTAACATTAAACGTTATGTTTTCTCAAACAGGTGAAAGACTCCCCAAAACGACATTGGTGAAAGAAAAGGGAAAATTGGTATTAAAGATTAAGTTAATTTGAGACCATACTTGTTTCCAAAATTTACAGCCAATATCACAAGAGAACAGCATATGGAATATATCAGCGTTTGGATATGAGCCTCTCCAACAAGCATTCGGGATAGTTGAACAGCTTTTGCTTAAAATGTGTGGTGATAAAAAAAGTATGTTATAGACAAAAAACAGTGTTTGTGTTGTGTTTGCTGCTCTCGAGGATTTGCGCAGTTTCATCCACAGTTTCTTCCATAAAGAAATCCGCCAAGTAATCTGGAAATCATGTTCCCATGCAGTTTCAACTTTAGATTTCTCTCTAGTGGTGTCGTACCTTGTAGAAAATTATAGATGGTCGAAGCTTTAGGTGTAGTTTTTAATACAGTGTGCAAAGGTATGTTTGAGTTTGGGTTGGTAGAAGTGATGGATGTGTTGGATATATGACAGTAAGTAGTTAGAACTGCTTCATTTAACAAGTTATATTTGGCAGTGAAAGAAACGGGTAGATTGAACTGTTGGCTAAGTGAGGAAAAGGATAGAAAGAGTGAGTGGGAAAATAGCTGATGAACCCAGATTAATTCTTTTCGTCTCCAGGCTTTCCAATAAATATAATAGCAGACTTTTATTGTGCCAAATGGTGGAGTTAAGGAAGGAGTCTGTAGAGTGCAAATCAAAAGGAATTAATGGGCAGAGGAGCTTAGAGGTCAGTTTATAATGGGAGTGGAAATTGTCTGCGGTTTACGTGAAAAAGAAAGATATTCTTAAAAAGAAAAGGGGGATATGAACATATGTTCAATTTGGGTCCATAAAGGGGATTCACCCGCAGATTCTAGTGACCAAAAGGACGTCTGACGTAAAAGGAATCCTTTCTGATACGTTCAAAAGAAAGGGAAGTTAACTCCACCTTCATCTTTAGAACAAATCGATCTCTGTAAAGACAGTCTGGGTTTTTTGTTGTTCCATAAAAAGGAAGAAAGAATTGAATTAATCTTATTGAATAATTTATTAGGAATTGGAAGTGGTATGTTAGATATAGTATATAATACTATGGGTGACAGCATCATCTTAATGGCGACTAGACGTCCCCACCAGGATAAATAAAGAGGATGCCATCTAGCAGTTTTTGGGTACACTTGTTCAATCATAATGTTACTGTGTCTGAGATGCTGGGTGTGATATATAATCCTAGATATTTAATATGTTGAGGACTCCATGTAAAATTGAAAGCCATAAAGTCTGGTTTGAAAGTATATTTGGTTAAAGGCAAAGTTTCACACTTGTCGTTATTTAGCTTATATCCTGAGAATAGGGAATATGTTTGGACTTCAGCTAGAAATGCAGGGATTGATTCACTAGGGTTAGAGATTCCCTCTCCTTTCTTAACCTGGCCCTTACCCGACTTCTTCTCATTATTAATAATATTATATGATAACCTTCTGAGTAATAGTTCAGATACTGTTCCCTAACTAGAGTATTTATTTCGTAATTAAATAGATCAAGGGATCGGGCCCCTTTAAAACATTTATTTTGGTTCACATATCTTGCAATTTCCGCTACTTGTTGTATAAGTTCTTTAAATGTTCTATTTCTTTTCCTGCCCAGCTTGGCAGTTTTCTCAAAAGTGACTTCTAGGATGCCATTGAGGCCTGGAGTAGGCTTGTTATTGCAATGGCATCTCCCTGTTTTCTTACCAAATACTAACAGACTCACCATCTAATACCCAAGGATCAGGAGGAGACAAATTACAATGTATAAAGAGAGTTAATTGCTTGTGGTCACTACAAAAGGAATCAGCAATCTTTAATTCCCAGCAAGAAGAAAGAAACACTTATCGCAACAACGTAGTCCAAAATGTACTGTCTCCTAGAGGTTTTACATGGAAAAGCTGCTGGTGAATCATAAGGATGTCTCCCATTTACTATACCACCATCAATCTTTTTTAATTCAACTGTTAACATTTTCCCTCTCATGTTAGTTCTTAATTTTTTTTTTTAGAAAAAGAACTTGTAGGATCTGTATGGGTTCTTCTTTTTCTTTACCCTGAAATCTATTCAATGTAAAATTATAAATCTTACAATTCAAGTCTCCTACCAAGATTATGTGTGTGAAAGATTATTTATCATAGGCTTTTTTAAATATAGGAGAAGCTCTCATTCAAGAGCGAATCATGAGAGGCATCTGGAGAAATGTAGGCATTTAGCAGCATCAACAGAGATCTTCTCACATCTCCATCAGGCTCATTTTAGCAATCATATTTCCATTTGATCTTACTAGCCAGTAGACAGGCCACCTCGCCTTTGCGTGTTGCCTCCTGGAAGGTGTTGCTTTCCAATCTGAAGTGAGAAAGTCCTTTCAAATCAAGTCAACCATGCACCACACCACATCAGCATATAAAGAACTCAAATAAAGCAACTTTTCTCTGTCATTTTATATGCCTGTCGCATTCCAGGATATGATTTTTAATTCATTGCTAGTAGAGTGGATGATGTGAGTGGTTACTGTTAAAGACACCCGACAATGCAAAAAGTAGCCAGTTCTATTTGGGGCTCTTATCTTTACAATTCTACTGAAGGGGAGGGGAATGCTTTAATTGACATTTGTCTACCATATTTATCAATAGGATTTTTTTTTCCTATGCATCAGGCTATGACCCCCCACAGACTGGTAGTAATTGGGATGGAAATTTGTCTAAGGTGCTATATCATGCTTCTGCTAAAATTGGGACATTAATCCCCCTACTTTGAAAATCTTTTGACCATTTCAATATCACATTTTCTGTAATTTTGGAATTAAGATTTAGCCTTGACTTATGACAAACGTAAGTGGTGAAAAGCGAGACTAGATTTATGTCACTACATCAAATAAGTGTCAAATTCTCAAGCCCTGAAAAACATTTAAGCAGTGGGAGCCTATTTAATATCAAATATGTATCAAACAAAAGGATGAAATACAGTCCACAGGTATCCACATTACACCAGGTGGGTTCAACACCAACTATCTCTGAATGACCTCACATTTTCTCAAAATCAGAGAAAGGATCAGAGAAAGGGTTTAGTACAGCTGGAATATAAAAGTCCCCTTTGTTCTACCATTGTAACTACTGCAGGCCCCTGAACTGGGGCATCAACATAACCACTTTTGGGAGCCTGAATGTTCAGTGGTGCCTCTTATGTCACTATGGACTCCACTGTAAATTCTTCTTTCGATAAGTTCACAAAGTCACTTTCCGGCTGAATAGCTTGTTGAGATCTTTGCTGAGGTTGAGTTAAAACCTCCATACTAGTTATAAACTCTATGTTTTCCTAGAACTGGATTCTCCTTTGCCTTTTTTAAAATAATTTCTGCATTTTGATTTAATCTTCTTCCATCTCTTCATTCCCATCCTCCCCTTCTCTTTCAAAAGCAAGGCCCCTAAATCTTAATTTTTACCACAGCTTTGCTAGGTTTTAAAAATAGGGAACATTTCATGATCCGCCCTTCTAGGTGAACCTTCCAAGCGTTTTACTTATGGAAAGGTGTTTGAAGTAGCTTGTATATCTTTGGGTAAAAGTTCAGGAGACCCCTCTGACATAACAGCTTTGTTAGCTAACTTTTTGCATTTACCAGCGTCCACAATAATATTAGCAAATACCTTCTCTGATATCACTTCCGCTTTCACTTGTTCTACATGGTAATTTGGAACAGTCACCCTTTCTGTTTACTTCTTAACAGCTCCTTTAGTATTTGAGTTATTGTTTCCAAAACACAGTCAGAACCTCCCACAAATTTTCTAGTAACTTACATTTTATAGTCTGTGTCTGTTAATTCTCATTTTTTACAAACATTTATATAAGTTATGTATTATGCATTTCCAACTTCCTCTTTTTCCCCTTCCCCTTCCCCTTTTGCCTATTGGTATCACCCTATTGTCTCTGGGAGATTGCCTAAGAATGTTGGTGATCTGGCAGTTGCTGGACTCCTGGTGGAGAGTGGAGACCGATAATAAAGAAACATCTGCTTCGTCTTCATTTCATCACTGGCAATGATCTGTGTAAAGGGACAGAAGACCTCTGTTGCTCCCCTTTTGGCGTACTACTCCACCTACCTGGAGAAGTGTGGCTCACTGGTTAGAGGAGGCAGACCTGGAAGCAGAGGTCAGCCTGGGACCAGGGTTCAATTCCAGGTTCGGTGGGGTCTTGAGTCCTAAAATGTCCATGGACTCGACAATTCTCGCTCCGGTGCCTACTCGATTCATGGGTTCACACTCTGCGACTCTGGGCAATAGCTTGCTTAATCTCCACAACGGCCCCTCGTGGCGGGATGCCTGGCTTTCACCTTGCGGATACCCTGCCGGGGTTATCTCACAGGGGAATACCAGGACGGTTTCCCTAAGCAAGCGCTTAGAAACCGCTCGGTTATTTGCGCTATATAAATTCCTGTACATTTACATTTACCTTCATCTTCTACTTTGGACTCACCCTGAGATACTGTTTCCCCTTTCATCACTTAAGGAGTTTCTACAATCTCCCTTTCTCCTCTGACAGTCATCCTGGCGGTCATACTCCCTGCCTCTCTGTTTCCGCTGGCTCCGGAAGGCTGTTCCTCTCACCTTGGGTGGGGTTTTACTAAATTGGACTGTGGGTGTACTTGTACCTTTCTCGAGGTGTGGCCATTTGGCCTCTCATTTGTGCAGTCCTATCTCCAAAAGGCTGTTCCTCTCACCCATGGGCTAGGTCTTACGGGATAATGCTGTGGGCATACTTCTGCCTTCCCCGTGGTGTGGTCATATTCAGAGGCATCTCCTAGGCGCACTTCTAGCTACGGAAGGCTGTCCATCCCACCCTTTTGTCGGAGTTTCAATGTTGCTATCCAATTGTAGGCTTGCCCCTGGTTCCCCAGGGTTCGGACTTATTGTGGAAGCATTTCCTTTGTGGAGTTCACGCCCCTTGACTCCCCATTAAGGGGCATACCCCTAGCCTCCCAATGGGTATGCTCCCTTCATGTCCCTCCTCTGACTCTCTGTGCTGCTCGTACCTCTTCCAGCATGTCAAATCACTGTGACAAGCACACCTCAGTGTCAGTTTCTTCAAGTACCACCATTCACTGAGTGCCTGTTACCTTTTCCAGTGTGTCAAATCACGGTGACACTCACACCTCAGTGTCAGTTTCTTCAAGTGCCACCATTCATCAAGCACCTGTTACAATGTCCTGCGTGTTACCTGAAATGCATCCTGATCAACACCCGCTCCGTCCACAGACACTCCGTCGAGCTCTGGAACCTGCTCGACACCACTTCACTGGACGTCGCCTTCCTCACGGAAACCTGGATGAACGCCTCTTCAGCGCCCGACATAGCCATCACCATCCCAGACGGCTACAAGATCATCCGAAGGGACCGCATCAACAACACAGGAGGAGGCATCGCCAACATCCAACGGAAAACACACTCGGAATCTCGACCAACAACGACGACACCCTCGCACCCTCCGAGCACCTTCACTTCCAGGTCCACATCAACCCCAAGACCACCCTCAGAGGCACCCTCATCTACAGACCCCCGGGACGGGCACGCAATTCAGCGAAGACATCGCCGACTCCATCAGCCCGCACGCCCTCTGCTCTGCTGACTACATCCTCCTCGGGGACCTCAACTTCCACCTGGAGAACAACAACGACCGCAACACCACCACCCTGCTGGACAACCTCGCAAACCTGGGACTCAAGCAGCTGGTCACCACCCCCACCCACTACGCCGGACACACACTCGACCTCATCCAGCAAGGACATCGCCTTCAGCCACGCCACCGGACTCCACTGGACGGATCACAGCTGCGTCCACTTCAGCTTCAAAAGGACCACGATCCACCACCACCAGCAACAGGTTGCACGCAGAAGCTGGAACAAGATCACAGCCGACCAACTCATGACCTCCCTGAGCATGAACCCTCCCACCGGCACACCGAACTCAAGCCAGGCGGCCACCAACCTGACCAAGTGGATCGGCGACTGCGCTGACGACCTTGCCCCCCTGAGGACCCCACCCAGCAGACCCGGCAGCAAGAAAGCCCCATGGTTCACCGACGAACTCAAGAACTCCAAGAAGAACTGCCGAGCCCTCGAGAGAACCTGGCGCAGAGTCCCAACTCCGGACAACATGGCTGCCCTCAAGCTCGCCACCTGAAAGCACCACCAACTCATCCGCGCCACCAAGAAAACCGCATTCAAGGAACGACTGGACAACAACGCACACAACAGCAAGGAACTCTTCAACATCGTCAAAGAGCTCTCCAACCCCAACGCCGGAAACAACGACATCACCCCTTCGCAAGACCTCTGCAACTCCCTCGCCTCCTACTTCCACAACAAGATCGCGGACATACACAACAGCTTCAGCACTCAACCGACGCACGCCACAACCGAACCACCGCTCCCCACCACCACCCTCCGCGCCTGGACTCCGATCAACACCGAAGACACCATCCGCACGATGAACTCCATCCACTCCGGATCTCCGACCGACCCCTGCCCTCACCACATCTTCAACAAGGCCGACGCTGTCATCGCACCCCACCTGCAGGACATCATCAACACCTCCTTCGACACCGCTATCTTCCCAGAGAGCTGGAAGCACGCCAAACTCAGCGCCCTACTCAAGAAGCCATCAGCCGACCCCAACGACCTCAAGAACTACCGCCCCATCTCGCTGCTCCCGTTCCCTGCAAAAGTCATCGAGAAGACCGTCAACAAGCAGCTGGCCGCCTTCCTCGAGACGAACGGATCCCTCGACCCCTCGCAGTCTGGCTTCCGGGCAAACCACAGCACCGAGATCGCCCTGATCGCAGCCACCGATGACATCCGTGCCCTGCTCGACAACGGAGAAACAGCGGCCCTCATCCTCCTAGACCTCTCCGCGGCCTTCGACACTGTCTGCCACGGTACCGTAGTACAGCGCCTCAGCAACGTCGGAGTCCAGGAGAAGGCACTGGAGTGGATCATCTCCTTCCTCACCGGGAGAACACAGAGAGTCCGCTTCCCTCCGTTCAGATCAGAAGCCACCGAAGTCATCTGCGGCGTCCCTCAAGGCTCCTCGCTCAGTCCAACCCTCTTCAACGTCTACATGGGCCCCCTCGCAGACATCGCACGCCAGCACAACCTCAACATCATCTCCTACGCCGACGACACCCAGCTGATCCTCTCCCTCACCAACGACCCCGCCACTGCCAGAGACAACCTACACGAAGGGATGAAAGAGGTAGCCGAATGGATGAAGAACAGCCGCCTGAAACTGAACTCGGACAAGACGGAAGTCCTCATCCCTGCGCCTGGGACGACTCCTGGTGGCCCCCCGCCCTGGGCAGCGCACCCCAACCTACAGACCACGCACGCAACCTGGGCTTCATCCTGGACTCCTCCCTCTCCATGACCAGACAAGTCAACGCCGTCTCCTCGTCGTGCTTCAACATCCTGCGCATGCTACGTAAGATCTTCCGGTGGATCCCCACCGAGACCAGGAAGACGGTCACCCAGGCCCTCGTCACCAGCCGTATGGACTACGGCAACTCCCTCTACGCCTGAACCACCGCCAAGCTCCAGAAGAGACTTCAGCAGATCCAGAACGCCTCAGCACGTCTCATCCTGGACATCCCCCGGCGCAGCCACATCTCCGGACACCTGAGAGACCTGCACTGGCTCCCGGTCAACAAGAGAATCACCTTCCGACTCCTCACCCACGCACACAAAGCCCTACACAACCAAGGCCCGGGATACCTCACCAGCCGCCTCAACTTCTACGTTCCCAAACGCCAGCTTCGATCGACCGGCCACACCCTCGCCGTCGTCCCCCGCATCCGAAGAGCCACCAGAGGAGGACGGTCCTTCTTCTACCTCGCCGCCAAGACATGGAACTCCCTCCCAACCCACCTCCGCCGGACCCAGGACCACCTCGCCTTCAGGAAGCAACTCAAGACCTGGCTGTTCGAGCAGTAGCGCACCCCCCCCTCCCCAGCACCTTGAGACCCCTTTGGGTGTGTAGTGCGCTATATAAATGCTATGATTGATTGTACTTAAATTTTAAACCAAAATTTACATTTCCCATGATTTAGGCAGGGGCTTGTTATTCAACGTACAGCTGCCAGGATAAGCATTTTGTGACAATATATTTATTCCTGTCTGTACGATTTTAACTTCCGTACCTTTTGGTCACTTTTATGTTTTCAATTATGATCCAATGTTTAAACGCCTGTCAGTATGTGTCCTATTCCCATATGTAATATTTTGGATTCCCCTGTATAAATTTCGTATTTTATAACAATTTTTTAACGTAATGAATTGATTTCATGTTTTGCTTGTATGATTTGTTTACAAATCGAAAAAAAGCTTTGAAATTGAATTGATTGATTGATTGATTGATATGCACACCAAAATATATCTTTTGGGGCAATAATTATTTACGGTGACAGGCACATCTTTTGCTATTTTCCTTTTTATACTTGCCTCTCCTCCGGCATTTACTTGCTCGCTTGCCTTCATCTCCAGCGAGCCCTTTCATGGTGACAGACACATCTTCTTCAGGGTTCTATGTTATTTTCCTGCCTTCAACTACAGTTTGTCATTCCACGGTGACACGCACACCTACTAATATTTCTTCTCTATGACCTACATTATTAGGGTTGTATTTTAAGATAGTGTGTAGTGACATTTCTGACTTTACTCATTGTTAGTATTTTACTTTCTCTTAATGTATAATTTTTGGTACATTTTAATATTAAAACATATGATGGCAGCTGCCAGTATGTCCCACGCTGCACCTTTCTTGAATGAATTCGGTGAACCAAGTATTCCATGGAAGAAATGGGAGAACATATTCTAATCCTATTTAATAGCGACCGGAGGTGAGAGGTTTAGTTCTACAAGAAAACAACAAAGCCTGTTACACAATTTGGGTCATACTGGAAGGAAAATATTTGAGTCTTTAACAGAACCTGAGATTGCATCCAATGACAGTGAGACCAATGAGGAAGAGGAGGATGCCTACAAAACTACTCTAATAAAGTTACAGATCCATTTTGGTTATAAGATTAATATTGTTCAAGAGAGACATACATTCTTTAGCAGGTCCCGAGGCAAACAAGAAAGTGTTTCTACCTATGTAGCGGTGCTCAGAGGTTTAAGCAAATTTTGTGATTTTCATGATTTAAATGATTCTCTCATAAGAGACCAACTGGTGTGTTGCACTAATAATAATGAGATACAAGAAAAGTTATTTAAAAAACAATGCAACCTTCAAGAGGCCAAAGAAATAGCTAAATCCATTGAACACAGAGCCATCTGCTTACAATAGATCAAATCACTGGATCCCACTATCAAGTTTCAGAAATAGCAAATTTAGAATCTAAACTTGTGGCACGTAAAATAAGGAATGACAGATGACAATGTCCCAATCAGGAGATTCAGAAAGTTTTAACTTCAGATGCTTCCACTGTGGAAGTAACAATCATTTGGCAAATAACCCTAATTTTCAAGCCAAAACTGTAATATGTAGAAAGTGGAACAGAAGGGGTAATTTAGCAATAGTTTGCAAAGGTTTCTCCCAAACAAACTGGGGGAATAATGTACCTGATGAGAAATCTCAAGTAAATAAAATAATGTTACAAGTCAAGGATGGTTGTGCAGACAATCAAGAAAAGTATCCTGTATGTGATGTGTACCTAGATGGTAAAACGGTTAAAATGAGTGCCGACTCATGTTCACCGTTTACTCTAATTAACTATTCTGATTATAAATCTATTGAAGGAGACAACAAGTGTAATTTGTGTACAGCTGATATATCACCCAGTGGACACACTAAGGACCCCATTTCTAGGAAAGTTATTATGACGATACTCACATCTTTTAAAGCCTGCTCAACAGTAGACAAAGTTTATATTATGGAAGAAGGGTCAAACATACTTGGTAGGCAACATCAAAGGGAATTAGGCATTTAACTTGACCCAACAATCCTGAACAAGTTTTAGACAATAAAACAGTCAGGTAGTAACAAACACATTATTAATAAATTTCCAGAAGTACTTTCTGAAAAGTTTGGCATTTTAAAAGACTTTCAACATATAATACTTTGAAATCCAATGCCAAATCGGTGGTACACAAGACTAGACCTATACCACATCTTATGTGGGAGCCCTTAAGAAATGAACTGGCAAGGATAGAAGATTTACGTATAATACAACCTATCGATTGCTCTGATTGGGTAGCACCCATTGTAATTGCAAAACAAAACCACAGTGAAGACATTAGGTTATGTGTTGACCTGAGTGATCTTAATAATTAACATCTGGGTGGAGGGACATTCCTTAGCTCTCATCCATGGGATGTTAAGTATGATGGGTGAAGCCACATGTTTCAGTGTCTAGGCCTCTATATGGCTTATCACTCAGTCGAATTGCACCCAGGCTCCAGGCGGCTTACTGCTTTTACCAAACCTATGGGCATGTTTATGTTCTGCCGCATGTCTTTTGGGCTTGCCTCTGCGGCAGCAATCTTCAAACAGATGCAGCAAGTTTGAGATGGGGTACAAAGGATCCTATGCCTTCAAGACGATGTCTTGATTTACGGGGCTACTAATGGGGAACATGACTAGACTTTGAGGGAAGTTCTTTCCAAATTCAAGAATGCTGGTTTAACCTTGAAGAAGGAGAGTTGCCAATTAGTTGTAGGTGCAGTAGAATATTTGGGACATTCAATTTCGAAAGATGGGTTTAAACCCACATTATGCTTACTGAAGCTATAAAAGATGACCCAGCACCTGTAAACAAGGAAAAACTCAAATTGGTGCTAGGGTTAGCAAAATATATGGCAAAGTATGTACTACACTTTGCAGATTTAACCTCTAACCTCGGAGAACTACTGAAGAGCCACACACACCTTCAGTGATTAGATGAAAAACAAATCTCATGCATGAAAATAAAGGATGATATTCCATCAGCTCCATATTTATGTAATTTTGAAGATATTCACAAAACCATACTTACTACTGAAGCTAGCAACAAGGGATTAGGAGACATCCTTTCCCAAATAATTGACAGCATAGAGAAAATTCTTGCCTTTGCTACACATACCCTCTCCAAATCTGAAATGAACTACTCTGTAGTTGAAGGGGAAGCCCTAGCTTGTTTTTGGGTGGTCAAGCAGACAGATCATAACCCTCTCATAGTTATGTTCATCCCCAAAGAAACATCTTGCAGTGCCCCCTCCCCATACAGTGAGATGGGTTTTAGGTTTAGAGAGCTTCTACTTCAAAGTAGAATATGTGCCTGGCAACTTAAATTCTGCAGTAGATTTTCTTTCCAGAGGTCCTTTAGACAAGGAGGAGCAATTTGAGACCATTGAACTTTCTATTCTACAAGTCATCTCTTCTACTATCACATCTCAAGAATGGCTAGAGTGTACGAGCCAGGATCCCTAACATGGTTGACCCAATTCCATTGGTTCTATTAGTGACGATGTCAGAAAATATTGGGAAGTCAATCATGAACCTAACATTAACCCGAAACTCCTACATAGAAATTACAAAATAATACCGCCAGAACCTTTACGAAGTAGAATTGTAGATCTTGTGCACGAGGATCACTTTGGTAGAAGCTTGACCAAAGCCAGAATCTGGGAAAGCTATTGGTTCCCCAAGATCGATACCATAGTAGAAAACAACATAAAACACTGCTGTATTTGCAGTAACAGTGACAAATCCAAAATGACTCATAAACTCCCATTTCCTGCTGTCTCAGCCCCAGACAAGCCATGGGAGAGGATTTCCTTAGACATCATTGGTCCTATAAATTGGAAAGGGGTGATGAATCAATTTGCTTTTGTTTTAATAGACTTTCAGTCTCATTGGACCGTGATGAGAATGGTGAAACAAATCACTTCTAATTCCCTCATTCGGTTTATGAAAGACAACTTTGTTACGGACGTATTCCATCCACCATTGTCATGACAGAGTTCCGTAGGATCTTAGATATCATTCAATTTAAGACCCCTCTTTACTGGCCTAGAGCAAATAGCATAGTAGAGAGAATGAACAGAATGATCAAGGAAAGCATACAATTAGGATGGGCAAACATGATTCCTGTGGAACGGGTCGTACAAGCAATGCTATGGGTATACCACACTACCCCCAAACAAGTCACGGGCATTTACCTTTTCACAGCCGTTAAAGGGAGAAAACCCTGCACTAAGTTATTTGCTAACTAGATGGGAGGTGATGTTGGTGTACAACCCAACATATAGCTTACCAGAAACAAGATCACCACACACCAAGCCAAATACAAGTTTTATTATGACTCTAAACATGGAGTCAAATATACTGCAAAAATTGCGGGAGATTGGGAATGTTCAGAAATCCTAGGAAAGGAAATCATGACTCCAACACATGCGGATTGTAGCTGTCAAGCAAAATATAGCCACCATGAATATTGGCCAGACATGAAGCATGGTTAGATTGTCTAAAACTCATCCTATTGCCAATGTGACACCCACTTGTAATCCAGCCCCATCTTTCTCGTACACATACCCTACACACAGCTCTTTTAGAAGTCATATAATCAGCAGGGCACCCTTATGGCACCAAGACTACAACATGCCTGGGTAATCTGTGTTTGCACCTTTTAAACCGAATGTGAACTCATTAGCTTGTCATTTTGTTTTCTTCCTTCCTACCTTTTTTTTCTTTTTGCTTAATTGTTTGAGAAGGAAGATGTATTATATTCTGTATCTCTTAATTCTCAGTTTGTACAAACATTTATATAAAGATCTGTATTATGGCATTTCCTATTTTCTCCTTTTACCCTTTCCCGATTACCTATTGGTATCTCCCTATTGTCTCTGGAAGCTGGCCTTAGAATGTTGGCAATCTGGCAGTTGCTGAATTCCTGGTGGAGAGAGGAGACCGATAATAAAGTCGCTCTGAAGATACATCCGCTTCGTCTTCATTTCATCATTAAATTTAGAGGATAATAATTGTTCTAGGCATACTGACAAACCCAAGACTAATACCTCTTTCCTTAGGGATTGACAATGTTGAATGTCACTTGTGTCTAAATGAGAAGTCAAACAGAGGTGTGAGAGGGAGTACTGCTAAATAAGTTCAATCTTACAAGGGCTATTACTACCAAGGTATCTATAATCTCTATGATCTTACTAGTATCATGGGAGATCTCCTACAGATCTATGTATCCAATCTAGGTAGGGTACAGTCCATATTGTGGATGCCCTCTACTAACCAAGAACCAAAAGGTGCTTCGATGTTTACATGCGGAGGTACATTTGCCATCTCTGATGATGTCAAGAAAGGACCTGAAAATATCAAAAGGGATGGCACACTATTTACTATTGGATCCTTCTGGGATTTTAGCAGTCCCCCCCTCCCAGGAAAACAGATTTATGCAATATAACACTCCCATCAGCATTAGTGAAAATGTCAACATGTGTATCATCATTCATAATCACATTAGCCCCCCCCCCCATTCAAATCAGTCCATACAATTGTTTCTACTTGAGGATTTCTCTCCATTTCCCTTCCCTAGAGGCTGAATATTTGGCTTCTTCCTTTCATTAATGTGACTGGAGCGTCTTTGTTCTGGAGAAGGCTAGATTTGGTCTTTACACAGGCTCTGATAGGAAGCAAACAACCAGATCTCAACTTTCTAGATGCTATCCTTTGTATAAGTCTGGCTAAAATTAGCTGTGCAAAGTATCAACTGCAGATATACTTGGTGCACTCTTATTCCAAGGCCCTTTGCTATCAGGATGAGGCAGCTGTAGACACCCTACAAAGGACTATTGGCCAAATATGGGTCTTGCAATATGCAGCTGGAAAAAAGAGTGTGTTGTAAGCCCCCCCAGAAAGAAGCAAGCTGCATTGGCCTAATGCCCCCCACTTCTGTACCTACTAGGAGATGATCAAGGCCCTAGAACCTTGCACATACCCACCCCAGTCTGACCTTGCTTGCTTCTCAGTGCACAAAGAACACACTCCACTTAGTTATTGCCCTCCTTCAAGGTACTACGGATTCTGCTTAGAGCCACACCAATCTTGCTGTTTAAAAGGGATACTCCTCAGGTCCTGGATAAATATGGGTGACACACATCTGGTTCCTTGAGGTCTCTAGACAGTCACTGTAGTTATATAAAAGGGACAGAGAAGAGGAGGGCCTCTAATATCTTTTTTCTTTTATTATATTTATTATGCAGTTCATAGCATGATCAAAGCAAATACGAAAATGTATATACATTAATCTTATTCAAAAGTACATATATATCATAACCAAGAGAGTAAACAAATATTACAGCCTAACTTGGGCTATCAATGGCTAAATGATCAATCATACGCTGCCAGATCTTATACCCCAGTTGTTTTTTCTTCACTGATCTGATACGATATAAATTAAATTCTAAATTAAATATGTTATAAAACTTTGCCCGCCACATCTCATATGACGGTGCCTCAGTTTTCAACCACACGGAAGCGATACATAATCGAGCAACTGACATAGCCATGAACAAAAAATAATGATTTTGATAATAAAGTGGCATACTGGCCATGTCTTTGCAGAGTCCAAACATCATATTTTCTCTATATATTAGCACATCAGATTTTAAAATAGTTGACAAAAATTTGGCAATGGAAGTGAAAAAAGAGTTCAAAACTCTATAATCAAAAAATATATGTACAATATCTGCTTTATCAGCTTGGCACCGATAACATTTCCCATTATATACATTGCCCCACTTCATCATCTTGACCGGTGTAATATATAAATGAAATAACATTTTATAGTGTTGAGAATGTAAATTAGCTGTCAGCGTAATCTTTGCAGCCATGTCGATAGATACTTGAATCAACTGATCAGGAATACCCAATCTGATATTCCTTTTCCCCTCTTGTATAGCAATA
Organism: Lissotriton vulgaris; assembly: GCF_964263255.1. Taxonomy (NCBI): domain Eukaryota; kingdom Metazoa; phylum Chordata; class Amphibia; order Caudata; family Salamandridae; genus Lissotriton; species Lissotriton vulgaris. Next base: position 2,030,038,248 of record NC_141691.1, read on the forward strand.
TCATCATCGCTTTGTTGACTCAGCAGGCAGTTATATAAAATCCCTATCTTAACCGGTTTATTCATAACTTCTAGCAGGGCATTAGTCCCATTGGATAGCATAGGCCGATGTTTTAAAATAAAATCTCGCACTTGTAATTATTTAAAGAAATCACTCTGAGGAATCCCATATTTTACCTTTAGATCATCAAATGTGACCATAGTACCAGCATATATCATATTTCCTAAAAATCTAATACCTTTATCCGCCCACGCCTTCATCTTACTATCCCAAAATATAGAAGGTAGTAATTCTGTTGACTCACAAGGTGTGTAAGGATTGATGCGATTAAGGGGAATTATTTTGCGTACCGCCCTCCAACCTTTAATTGCTGTTAATATAATCTTAAATCTTGTTCTTTTATAATAACTTGGCTCAAGAAAGCGTAGCAGCATTTGTCGAGATTGACAGCCTAATAACATTGAGTAAATGTTAGGGCTATCAAATATCTGTGTCTCACCCCCACAAATCAAAAATGTCATGTTTTGCAAAAGGCAAGCTTGATAATAAAGAACGAAATTCGGGATTCCCCAACCACCATAGAAATCTATCGGTTATAGATTGAAGCTTCATTAATTGTGGACGTGGCAGCTCAAGCTGTACGGTACGGAAATAATACAGTACCCTGGGTAAAATACACATTTTTAAAACATTTTGCCACCCTACAAGTGTCAAATGTAAACATTCAAACCTCTCCAACTGGCGCTTAACAGACTGTAAAATATCAGTCCAATTCACAGTGACTAATTCTAGGAGCGACATCCTAATTTTGATTCCAAGATACTTTGCTTCAGTAGTAACACGCATGTCATTAGGACATAGCCCATTAGTACACACGACCTGGGTTTTAGCAATGTTCAATTTGTACCCAGAAACTTTACCAAATTCACGTGTTAAAGTTTCAATTTCCCCCAATGCTTGTTCCGGGTCGGATGTCACAACAGCGATGTCGTCCGCGTAAGCTAAGACACGCACAAAATTATCCCCAATAACCATAGATTGTATACCCTGGGAACTTTCTAGCATCTGCAGCAGTGGTTCAATGTAGACAGTAAATAATAGCGGCGAGCATGGGCGTCCCTGCCGTGTACCCCTAGTGATATAAAAAAATGTAGACTCCCGGCCCATCACACAGATCTTGGCCCTTGGTCGTTTATACATAATTTGCAGGGCTAGCAACAACCGGGGTCCAAACCCCATTTTACCCATTTTACCCATTATAGCCCATATGAATGCCCACGCCACCCGATCAAATGCTTTTTCAGCATCTAAAAACACCAATCCCACATTTTTATGGAATACAGCAGCATAGTCTAGAACAGCAATCACCTGATGTAGATGATTAACAGTACTACGGCCCGGAAGAAAGCCATGGTGGTACAACTTGAACTAAGCAGCTAGCGAGGATTTTAGAATATATTTTGACGTCTACATTTATTAATGAAAAGGGTCGATATGACCCGGGAAGATGGAAGGGCTTATCTTTTTTTTTCAATACCGCTATGTTTGCGTCGTCCCAAGATGGAGGAGGGACTCCAGCTTGAGCGGCAAGTAAAGTGGCCAACATATCGTCTTTAATAATGGCAAATAGCAAGCGTTACATTTCTAACGGCAGTTTATCTGGACCAGCAGCTTTCCCAAGCGCAAGGTCCTTAAATGCACTTTCAAGCTCTAGCATAGTTATAGGAGCTTCCAGCTCTTCTCTGGCACCGGGCTCAATCACTGATAAATCAAATCTGGCCACAAACTGGTCGATCTGATCGAGGGATAGATATTCTTGAGTATACAATGACGTATAGTATTGTTGAAAAACCTGCAATATACCATCCATTGTCCCAACCAAGTGGCCCTGATCGTTCTCTAAAGTCGCTGATACACTGCATTGTCTGTCGACCCCGAAGCCTCTGCGCAAAACATCTGCCAACAGATTCACCATATTCATATCGCTCAGCTTGATGAATTTTATACTGTATTGCGTTATCATGAATCCAAACCCCATTGATCTAAGCCTTAGTGCACACAACCTTATTCTGTGCCATTTCAATATCTTGATGTGCGCTTATGGCCAATGTGAGTTCATATTCAGCGTTTTTCAAATCGACCAGCAATTTGTCCATTGCAGCTTTTTTCTTACGCTGTTGAGCCCACCCAAAGCTATATGTTTCACCCCGCAAGCCAGCCCTAAAGCTGTCCCATACCATTGCCTGAGACGCTGTACCTCTATTGAATTCTAAATACTGCTTGGCCCAGTCTTGGATAGACATGCAAATTCTTCATCAAATATAAGCTTCTTGTTGAATTTTTTTTTTACAAAAGTCACATCCAGCAGGAAACAACGAGAGAAAAGTCACAAAAGTACCCGAAGTTCTGTTTTAATCCGATGGCATGGAGAATATGGCTTCAGCCGCAGCTCCCCGGCATGAACTTTTCAGTCAGCATCCCGCAAATCAGCCTCTGTCTCCTCCTTCACCCACTGTCAGCTGTGCCGGGAGCCGTGCTGGAAACTACAGCGGCAATAAGCGCCTTGCTCACCGTCGGCTTCCCCCCCGACCTGAGGGAGCCACAGGCACATGACCAACGACTGGGGAGTTTATCGTAGCTGGATCCGGGCCAGAAACACCAACCTCTGATGGGAAAAACGCCAGGTACCGGAGCAGCACAGAGCCTCTCACACAAACGTCTGACTCGCAGAGGCCATCTTGCCTCTCTTGGGCCTCTAATATCTAGATAAGCATTGTGCACTCATTTAGCACTATTCCACCCTTATTACTGACCTATCCACTCCTTCCACTTCCCAAGGCACACTTGCCAAGCTTTGTTTCACCACTTCACATTCCCAAACCCCACCTCCTAATTGGACAACACTACAAAAATTAAATGTTCCTCCAAAATAGAATCATAGAGGTGCCTGCCCTGCCCTGCCCAATGGATGCCCATTCGTAAGGTAGTTACCCTGGCAGTGTCTTTCGGGGCACGTTTTGTGGCACTGCAGTGTGCTAACCCACATTATTTGTGTATGGATTGACCATCTGGCTTTTGTTATGTTGTGTCCGTGTGTTTTATTCAGGCAAATACATTCTAGTTAGTTTTTTATCACATAAGTCCTGATATTGCTTTTCCCTAGCTATTTTTAGAAACCTAACAATGTTGCAGAGGTTAAATTTTAATGCAAGGCTATTGTGTTTACACATTATGGAAGGTTATACGACATATATGTTTAGAGTGCACTTTGTTATTTACATGCAAAATTTGATATGCTATGTGTTGGTGATTCATTTTATGGGTAATCCTGATGACAACTTGCACCACCTATTGATGTGATTTGTTCCAGTAGGATGTGTGACTGTAGATGTGTTTGTTTCACCCTGACTTGTTATGAATAGGAACAGGTTTGTATATTTAGAGCTTAGAACCAGTAAAGGAGTCTCACAGAACAAGGGAAAATGTAACATGGGTGGGTGTGTGGGATGTAGGATGAATCCCAATTGGGACAAACATTAATTTGGTGGTATTTCAAATGGTAGAGGTTTTTAGCTTATCTTGAGCAATGTCTACATCATTTTGCTTGCACTTCTCCCTTTGATGTACGTTGGATATGGGTTTAATGGGTGCAAGTTAGTAATTTGTTTGGTCCCACCTGGAGGCTGGTTAGTTGTCATACCGTTTTGTCTCATGTCTTTGGACATATGTCCAATATTTTGTGTCTGCCTTACACCTACTAAGTTACATGAGAAGAATGATTTTACTGATGTGTTTGTTTAAATATATTGTACTTACATATTACACACACATGCTTAGCACTTGGTGATGCTATTGGTTGTTCCTGATATTCTTCAAGCCGTGGTGCCTGGGCACTGAGATGTTTAGAAGCATGGGCAAAGTGGGCTCTGGTCCAGGAAGCTAGACTTTCAGGGTTCCCCCTGATTGGGCCAACCCTGTTCCATAAAGAGTCTTTCCATATTGCCCTGAAATAAATAATGAAAAGATTGTTTTAACTAACACTTTCCAAAAACGTATTTTTAATGTGGACAATGTGTCAGAGTCTATAAAAGAAATTTTACAGATAAGGTGTGTTTCCAGATCAAGAACATTTCCATATCAAAACAGCACCTAGCATGTTGGGAAATGAGAAGTTATCATAGAGATTAGCTGCTGTAATGTTAGTGAGGAGCTGCTGTCTTTTTATTATATTAAAACACATATCACTATCCATGAATATTAGATGTGAATACATTTTGAATTTGTAGGAATGTGTCTGTGCAGTGTCAGAGACCTGGCAAAACAAGGCATCAAAGAGCTGAATTTGGATCAAACATTCAAAGCTGTTCTGGACAGGTACCCACAATATAGGTTTGACCCAGGGACCCCAAACGCCTTAAGATGTCCCTGCCTGTACATCTTTTAAATGAGAAGTCAACAGAAATGGGACAGATTGTGGCTTACCATCAGTTGTGTCCACGACAGTGTTTGTTTTGCACGTCAGCATACAGTAGCAGTAGGGCATATGCGCTCGGCTCCATGGTGGCCCAGGAAGTATGCAGATCAGTACAGGTGTGTTTGTGCCTTATATCCATCCTTTTCTGTCAACTCAACCAATCAATCAATCAATCAATCAATCAATCAATCAATCATAACATTTGTAGAGCGCACTACTCACCCTTGAGGGTCTCAAGGTGCTGAGGGGAGGGGTGCTGCTACTGCTTGAAAAGCTAGGTCTTGAGTAGCCTCCTGAAGGTGAGTAGGTCCTGGGTCTGCTGTAGGAGGATAGGGATGGTGTTCCAGGTTTTGACAGTGAGGTGGGAGAACGATCTGCTGAATAGGTTTTGCTGCCAGAGTCATGTCGGCTGCAAAGGCCATCATTATTGGGTTGGCGGGGAAACCGGCAGTCCGACAGACAAATTATTCTATCCCACCACCGTCATGGTTGAGATTTTCTGGCAGTACAGCAATCTTTTGCCTATGCACCTGCTTGCTGTGTAATTGGGTGGGGGACCACCAAGTTGGTGAGCATGGAAAACGATGGCAGTACCCTTTCCCCCAACCATTTTAAGCAGGACCTTAATTACATGTAAGAATGTGCTCAGAGGAGTCAGCAAAGATGGGAAAAAGGGACAGGAATATGAGAAAATGCAAAAAAAAAGGGTTCAATGACACAATATTTATGCACATTATATAAATATACAAAAATATCAGAAAGTAAATATTGTTAACAACAATATTGCCTTCCTATATTTAACTAATAAAGCCTCAAATATCAAAAACACAAATATCGTTGTTACAAATATGTTTTTTACTCATTTTGAAGCAAAAACATCTGAATCAAAAATATTCTTACCTTTAAATACACATATAAATAGTCAGAAATATTGCCTAACACAATATTAACTACAATAATAGTATCACGTAAATATTTGAATTATCATTAACAAACATAATCATAACTTGTTTTTACATTAAACAAAACATTAACATACACATTAAACAACATATACAATATTAAAAAAATATTCATAAATATTACACCAAATCAAAATATAACCAAATAAAATAACAAACTTAGTGACAAACTGTTTCCAAAAACTGCAAACATGTATACATCAATCTAAATATTAATAAATATATAGTGATAAAACAAAATTCAAATGTATTGAACTATATATTGAACTTTATAAGTAAAATTATGAATAAAACATACATTAGTGTTTACCATAGAATGACATTAGAGAAAAAAAATCAAACCAAAACAGAACTTACCAATAAAATTAAACTATAAAAGACTTAAACTATACAATCATACAAACAATGCAACCAACCAGATGAAATGTACACAACTGTTATTAAATTAGGACTCCAAAAAAGGACAAAATCTGCAATAAGAGGAAACTCTGCCAGAGATCCTCACCAGAGCCTCAAACCAGAAGTATATATATCAACAACTACCTTACAAAGTAAGTCAAACTTATATTCAAAGTAAAATGTATCTTTAATTAAAATGAATATTTTAAAATAACAAATAATTAACAAAGCTCTCTTGTACTTCTATTTCTTTATATGTACATAGTTAAAGAAAATACTACAACATCAAGAAAGTGTAGACCTATCGAAAAACAAATCAGGACACAAACCAGAAAAAAAAAACATTCACAATGCAATAGGTCTCGTAATTGCTTGTTTTTGGGCTATTGGCATTGTAAATGGCATTGCCTTTTATAATATTAAAATGCATTGTCATTTGCAATATCAATAGTTACGGATGGAACATCCTGGGCCTAACAAAAGAGAAAATAGGCCGTTTATCCACGAACCTCCGGAAGTTAAACGATATCTTCGCCATCCAAGAGACCTGGGCCCTGGAGAATACCATCTGGGAAGATTTCACCATAGCCGAATCATTTGCCACTCCATCTACAGCAGGTGGCCACGCATCTGGAGGTGTGCTGATTGCCGTAAAGAATACATTGGTCGCTAAATTAGAGACACTGTATAATGGCAAAGGCGACTACATTTTCCTCAGCATTGAGACTAAGAGTCGTGTTATGGGGAAAATAAAGCAAAAAATCATTCTTGGTTGTGTCTACCTACATCCCGTAAAAATTCTTTGGGAGATCACTTTAAGCAACTTGCTCCCTATAATAAATAATCTTGAAACTTTATTCCCAAATGATCTGTGGCTGATAATGGGTGACTTCAACTCCAACCTAATGGACATTGACCCCACCCAATCCTCTCAAATATCATCAGTAAATGAAGAGTGGGCAATCCCGGAGATAAAGTCCCAATACCAACGGAAGGAAGCCAATGTAATAAAATTAGCAACAAAATTAAACCAATCAGGCCTACGCATTCTCAACGGAAGGTTAGCCTCTGATCAACCAGCTGCATATACCCATATATCTTCATCCCGTATGGCGACTCTAGATTACATATGGATATCTTTCACTGCATTCCATCTGGCACACCAGTTCTCGATAATACCATCTCTAGATAGCGATCATGCTATTCTAGTATGCAAGATTGCCCTCAGCCAGCAACATCGCCCGACAATTCCCCTGATTGGAAAGGAATCAATCCTCCAGAATGTAAGAAAATTAAGATGGTCTGAATGGTATCGTGAAGCAGTAGAAGCGGAAGTCGACAATCTTCTCTCTGAACAGCGTCTGGATGGCACTGATTACCAGGCAGGATCCTCCTGGGAGGCAAGACTTAGCGAATTTAGAGATCAATTAGCATCAAAACTAACAAATAGCCCTCCGAAGGACCTTCCGGTCCCAACTACCTTGCTAGAGCAAAGAAAACTTATAATTTCTACAAAGAGCAAATTAAATAAGTTACAAAGAGTCCAAGCGAGCAACAAAAGTGAATATAAATCCCTGAGGAGTGACATATCTGCTGCCAGAAAAGACTATAGAAAGGCCAGATTCGCCCTAAAAAGACAAGAAGAAGAGTTCCGTTGGGCATCAGTCTTTGAGATAATTAAAACCAAGGACCAAAGGAAATTTTGGAATTGGATAAATGAGGCAACCAAAGCCACTAAACCACCCACTGCTGTCACTGTCTCCCCTGCTGACTGGGAGAATTACGTTAAAATATTATACACAGCACTGTATACATAATTTAACAGCAGTAATATCCAACTTACACCTGATCAGCTTATCACTGAGGATGGCACAACCTCCACCATCAAGATATTAACAGAAGAAATAGTAGGAGTCATAAAGAAAATGCACCCCAGCGGTGCCCCCGGACCCAACAGGATCCCTACGCAAGTACTCAAAGCCTCCGCACAAAAATGGGCCGCGATACTGACCCCTCTCTTCAAGGATGCAATATTGGGACATGCAATCCCGCCATCTTGGCAAGGATCACTCCTTGTACCTTTCCATAAAAAATGCTCACGCTCCAATCCCGATAACTATCGAATGATAACCCTGCTTGATGTGGATGGGAAAGCCTACGCAAGCGTACTTTTAAAAGAACTTACAAAATGGGCGGAAAAGAAAAACTTAATCCCTTTTAACCAAACTGGCTTCCGAAAAGGTTGCCACATTGAGGACAACTTGATTTCCATAGCCCATCTGATGGAAATAACCCTAGCGGCAAAAGTAAAATCAATGTACATGGGATTCATTGTCTTTCGTAAAGCTTTCAACAGCGTTAGTCGACTTAAATTGTGGGAAAAACTGGCAAGATGGGGCATCCCAGGGGCACTTCTAAAAGTATTAATAGCCCTACACACAGACACCTTGGTAAAAGTCAGAGTAACATCGAAATGGTCTAACTCTAATAAAATCTTCACAAATAAAGGCCTAAAACAAGGATGCAGCCCGACACCACTACTTTTCAATTTATATCTTGCCGACCTACCTGAATGGCTGTCCCGATCAAGAGCCTTTCCCCCAGGAATCGGCCAAAATAAAATCAAAATCCTGCAATACGCAGACAACACCATTCTCCTAGATCAAACCCAGGTGGGCCTCCAAAGACTGCTCAATTCCCTCGCCCAGTATTGCAAAAACAATATGCTAGAGATAAACGTTAGTAAAACCAAAACGATGGCAATTTCACCTGCAAATGGAAAAAAGACAGCGTAGTTTATAGAAGGGAAACCACTGGAGACTGTCGCTGCATACAAATATCTGGGCGTCTGGATTGACCATAAACGGAGATGTTCGGTGCATGCAACAGAGATGCAGGCAGTGTCTCGCAGTTTAGAGGGGGCCTTTATGAGAACGAAGAGCGCTCTGCATTCCCAAGATTTTGTCCCTTTGATAAAACTAATAAATGCAAAATTCCTGCCTACAATCTCCTTTGGTGCAATAATCTTCAAAGACAAAATGAACAACTGGCTAGATAGTGCACAATCTTTTTGTTGGCCTAAATCATTCTAGTCTCCCCTCACATTGGCTTAGTCCTCAGTGTGTGTGAACTGAATGTAGCAGTTGATGTGTCTCATTGTTGTATGCCTTGTATGCTATGTGGCTCCAGCTGATTCCATGAACTAATTGACATTTAATGATTCTATTTATCATTGTCTGATGCATCCCCTCTAAACCATGTTGTTGAGGTCTGCACATGACATTTGTGGTCACTGATATAGATCATTTCAGTGATATAATATTTAGCTTTGTTTTTGCCATTATGCCTGTCTAAGGTTGAAACTATGGAATAAAGATGTAATGAGACTGTACACTTGTATGTCTGTGTTGGGGTAAGTTGCACGTTGTTGACATTCCACATATCCATGCTTACACAATAATCTTCTACTTACATTTGTTAATTCACAAGGGGATATCTTCATAACTTGCTAGATGTGATTGATACTACACGTGCTAATGATTTTGTGACATGTGAATTTATTGCAGTGTACAATGTGAACATAAAACAATATACAGAAAATAGCGACTGCACAGGAGTATAGTATTGAGTGTTGGTAGATGAAACCATTGTTGTAGGTGCCACATTGTTTGAAATCGAAACCTGATCTACTCCTCTTGTCAGCAAATGGAAAAGCGTACAGGAATAGTCAATAAAATTAATGTGTTACACATAAAGGACATCAGGTGCAATGTTTCTTCCAGGAGATTTTGGCTGCCTTACCAACTGATCATCCTGGATGTTTTCTTGTACATCCTGGCCCAGAAGGGGGGTGGTCTGCTCCTGGGGTTACTGGTGATTAATCAGTTGACAAGTTGACAAGCCATCCTTTCCTGTGGCTGCAGCAGATCCTAGGAAGGGGTAAGTGTGGGGAAGCCCTGCAGAGTAAGGTTTTAATATCCATGAGCACCCCTATGAACTGCCCCATGTTGTTATTGTGGGTATCAAGCCTCTGGTCAATGGACCTCTGCAGCTTTAGCTGCTTCAAGTCCCGGAGTTCCTCAAGTACCTGGCCCATCACTTCTATGAGTCCATGTATGCTCCCAAGACTTGGGCTATATTGGCCTGGGCTTCAGTGGTACCAGTGGCATCACTTTGCGGGTCTACAATTAACTTCCTAACACCCCTGCACCCAAGGCTAGTGACTTTGGACCAGCATGCCCCCTCCAACTGGATCCTCCATCCTCAGTAAGAGTATTATTAATCCTCACCTCCAGAAGTGGGACTAGGATGCAGGAGATGTTACTTCCACTGCAAGTTCCACCGGTTGTTGGGGCAGAGGTCAGCTGAGATGTGCAGTTTGAATGAGAGGTGTAGGTGTGGGCAAAGTGAGACTCACTTTGCCATCTGCTGAGGCTGTACAGATGGGCCAGGTATGTCTTCCACGTCCATGTGCCCAGTAGATTCTGCATCAGTGGAGGATTGATGAAGGTGGGGAGGTGGAGTCTGGGCAGACATAGAATAGATTGTTATTGTTGTAAGTGTGGTATGTACATCAACATAATTTGGTGCACAGTGAGTTCAACAAACACTGGAGGAGTACCCCCTATGGGCCAAAAATAATTTTATACTAAGAAGAGATTCCTTCAGTATCAGGAGCTTAAGGCCTTGGTTTTAGCAAAAGATTGCCCCAACCTTTTTATATTGGACAGTCATAGTCCTTATAGAAGACCCCTCACTCACCAACCTAGTGGGTGACATGCTTCATCATCGGGGTCCCACCCCATAGGCCGAGTGCCTACAGGGTGTGCTGCGACACCTGATTACAGTGGCGCGGGTTTTTTGATTTTTATATGTGCGAATGGTAATTATGAAAAGTGTGTTAAAAAGGGTTCAAGTCTACTCACACCAAGAAGTTATTCTGGAGTGCTCGGACCCTATTAAAAATATATATGTTGCACCAGTGCCTATTTAGGAAGGGTTAGGTGCTACGAGACGTGTGAAAAAGAATAAATAGCGTAATGTGCTATGTGAATTATTTACAAGTTAAAATAGGTCTACATGTTTCAATCATTGGTCGTATTAGGTGGTTTTCGTCAGGACCGTGTTGCTTGGATGGGGTGGTACACACACGCTAAGGAGTGTCCAGTCCTCAACCAAATACAGACCTTAAATAGTGGTCTGGTGTTAAAAAAGTGCTTTTTCCTGGATTCAGGAGAAAAACCTGTGGGAATAAAAACATATAAAAACATATAAAAGGTTGGGTAAACGTACTGGGGATCACAATACAAGGGTACACATTTTTGTAGGTATTGTGCTAGGTGAGTACTCAAGTGATAGTAAAACACCTCGCTTTTCAAGTCGTACCCGTGGGCTGTCTGTGGTGGTTGACAGAAGTGCTCAGGCGGAGTTTACCGGAGCATATGTGTGTTGAGGGTAGATCCAACAACTAATTGAATACACTCGTTTTTAGGTACACGTGACTGGGGAAAGGGGGGTTGTGGGAGAGCAATCGCTATCTATAGTGCGGCGTTTCAACACGCCCGAGCATTTCTGACCGGTATCTAAGTTTTTGCATCAATTCACAACAACATTCATTTAAGGGGTTTTTTTGGCTTACACTTGAAGCTGCGATTTGCGCTTCATGGGCATCGAGTTGGCCAAGACTGCAGGTATCCGTTACCTAAAGAATTGCGGCAAATCGAAAAGTTTGTATCTCATGATACTGTAGTAGCAGATGGGCGCGTACTGCTACGGGACGCGATATTTGCGTCTCGGTTCTGTGAGGCAGGGCACTTACTTGCTGCTTCTGCTCGTCAGGCTTCACAACCTACTTGGTTCTGCACTCGAAAATGCCCCGTGGAGTAACCCGTAGCGGTAACGGCGTCTAGAAGTAGACTGACCGTTACTTCCTGGGTAGGCGTTGCTCCGTTCAGGGGGTTGTCATGAGCCAATCAGTGTGCGGCTCAGGGGTGGTGCCCGATGACGCTGTATGTGGCGTTTTCGGTCACGTGGCTTGCAGCGTTGTTTCGGTTACCTGGGTGACGCAGAACGCGAACAGCGCTCAGGGGCGGGTCGCGCTTTCGGAAAGGGAAAAAGGTTTAAAAAATCTTCATAAACTCAAAGTTGAGCGAAAAATTTGTACAGAGAGGCACAGAGGTATCAGATTGTACAGGACATGTACCCATAGTAGGTACACATGCTTCAGTTATTGTTTTGAATATTAAATCATAGTGTGATCTTGGGATTTTTAGAAATTTACAAGACAAGTTTGGAAACATAGTAAGGATTGCTTACACACCATATTACGGGGGGTTGTGTATTACCCCATTACTGAGTTCCATGGGATGTTATCGTTGAGCCCAGTTATGTGGGTGGCAAGCCTATAAACCCACCTTTGTTCCTTCTCAAAAAGGCGTTGGTTTATATTGTTTCCTGGTCTTATTTGTTCTATTACTGTCCAGCGGATGTCATCAGCATTATGGCCAGCCGACTGGAAATGTTCGGTAAGCCTTGTATTTGTCTTTTTGCACCTAATGGTGCTTCTATGTTCACCAATGCGTGTCTTAATTTTTCTGCCAGTCATACCCACGTATCTGAGGTCACAAGGACATGTTAGTAGATATACTACGTTTTCACTGTTACAGTTTGTATGTCCCCTGAGTGTCCATAGTTTGTTAGGTTCTAGTTGTAATGTTTTCACATTGTTGGTGAACGGGCATACGCTGCAATTTCCGCATTTATAGTGTCCTGTCACTTTTGGCAAACCCCATATGTTCAAAACAGACTCAGTCTCTGTTGTGGTTATTTTTGGTCTGGTATTCACTACTGCATCTCTGATGCTCCTTGCTCTTTTGTATGAAAAGAGGGGCTTTTCCCAATGTAAGTTTCCAGTATTGAGGATACTCCAGTGTTTTCCTATGATTTTTGTTACCTCATTGGAAATTGTATTATATGTTGTAACACATGTTAATGGAGGTTCCTCTTCTGTTCTGGTTGTATCCTCTAGGAGGGCCGCACGGTGTTGATTGCGGGCCCGTTTTTGGCTTTTATTCAGGATTTTGTTGGGGTAACCCCGATTTTTCAATTTGTTTGTGAGATCCTGTGCCTGGTGCTTGTAATCATCAAGTTCGCTGCAGTTTCTGCGTAATCGTAGGTACTGCCCATATGGCAAGTTTTCATGGCTGTGGGTTTGTAATGAGTGGCAGTTGTTAGTTTCCCATTGGTTTTCGTTATATTGAGGTCCAGGAAGATCAGTGAATTTGAATCTTTTACAATAGTGAATTTTAAAAGTTCATCTCTTGTATTGATCTAATTGAAGAAGCTTAATAGCGTATCTTCACTTCCTTTCCAGATTGTCAGAACATCGTCTATATATCTTCTCCAGAGTAAGATATTAGAACTGTAGGGGTTTTGCTGACTCAGGATGTACTTCTCTTCAAAATCGTAAACGTACAAACCCGCTACACTAGGAGCAAATGTACTGCCCATAGAAGTCCCCCCTATTTGGAGAAAGATCTTGTCCTCGTATTGGAAATAGTTTTTCTTCAGGGCCAGTCTTGCACATTCTAAGATAAATTCTCTTGGGGTTCTTGAGGTCCAGTCTTCTTTTTCCAGAGCCCTCTTGAGTACCTCTAATGTGGCGTCTTGAGGAATGCTTGTATATAAGCTCTCAATATCAAAGCTAACCAAGATGGTGTCATCATCTATAGTTAGCTGATCAAGGAGGCGTAATACGCTTTTTGTATCCCGCAAGTATGTGCTGGTTTTTTGGACCATTGTTTTGAAGAAGACATCGCAAAAACAAGATATGGGTTCAAGTAATGAACCAATGCCAGAGACAATGGGTCTCCCTGGTGGTGGAATTTTGTTTTTGTGTAATTTGGGCAGCGTATAAAAGTATGGAATCTTGCCTTCACTTTTACAGAGAAAGTCCGCCTCTCGTTTGGAGAGGTAGCCTTCTGCTTCCCCATGTTCCACTAATGATATTATCTCTCCTCTGAGGTCATCTGTGGGGTCCATCGGTAGTCTTCGATAGTTCAAGGGATCATCCAGTAATCTAAGGCATTCTGTCTGGTAAGCCGATTTATCCTGGATAACTATCCCTCCGCCCTTATCAGCTGGTTTAATGATAATGGTGTCGGAGTTTTGTAGATTTTTCAGTGCAATATTTTCTTTTCTGGTGAGATTCATAAAAGGTTTTTTAGGGGATGTTTTTTCCACCTCATTAAAAACGGCCTGTTCAAAAGTAGAGATTTCCACAGGAACCGTGTGAGGTGGTGGTGTAAATGTGGACTTATTTCGAAGTCCTGTTTCATTTGGATCAGTGCTTTCCTCTGTTGGGGTTTTCTTTTCAAAAAAAGCTTTTAATCTTAGTTTCCTAAAGAAGGAAGCTAATTCACAATGGAGTTTAAATTTGTCCAGATTTGCGGTAGGTACGAAACCTAACCCTTTGTTAAGTACTGATTCCTCATCTTTTGTGAGAGGTCTGTTAGACAGGTTAGTGATTAGGTTCTCCGATTGCTCGGTCCTGGTTGTTGGGCCTTGTTCTTGCCCTGGTTGGTATTCGGATCTTCCGGTGCCCAATAGACTTGGTTGCCCTGATTGGCGTTTTTTCTCCTGCCTCGTCCTCTCCCGCCCCGGTTTAAAAAAGGCGGCATATAAGGATTTTGGGGAAAGAACGGTTGTTGGAAGGGTGGTTGCCATCCGTACATAGGAAAGTTAGGTTGGTTGTACACATCTTGAAAATGTGGCATTGGCATTGGATTGAATGTAGGCCAACTGTTTTTCCCTCTGCCTCGTCCTCTGCCTCTCGTTTTAATACTTCCATTGCTGGAATTACCACTGGAGTTAGAAGTGTTACTGGACGCATTGCTTGAAGCGTCAGAGTTGTCATCCCCCTTGGATGGTGGTACATACTCTGGGTCCGAGTATGGATAAGCTTTCACCATCGTGAATCTTTTAAGATCTTTCTGAAATGTTTGCACTTTTTGTTGCGTTAGGTTGTCTTTATAGTCTGTCATCTCTTTATTCAGTTCGTCTAGCTTTTTCTTAAAGCCAGTGATAGTTGTTTTCATGTTGCCTTCAGCTGTTTGAATTTCTACTAAAAAATTTTCAGATAGTCTTAGTGCTGTTTTTAAAATTAAGACTATCCAGTCGTGGGTACAATGCCACGCTATGGCAGCCCAATCTTTTCGAAACACTGCGTCTTCCAAGAAGATTCGTGGGGCATTAGATACCAGTAGCCCTTTGGGTGCCATGTTTTTGTCCAAATATTGTTTTAGGATGGTCCCATGCAGGATTGTCCTAATTATGTTCCTCTTTAGCTCTGTTAGGTTTTCCCAATCCGTAGTTGCAGAAATGCTTTGAGCGATGCTGGGGTCCGCAAAGATAGAGATCACTCATCACTTCCTCGACCTCCTCAGAGGTGTAGGAGAGGCCTTGGTTATCGGCCATGGTTGAAGAAATTAGATTTAAGATTATGTGTCGCTCTCGCAGCAGTGCGCTGCCTAGTATGTGTATAACAAAAAGGAGAGTAAGGGAAGTTTGCACAGTCTTATGTGTGGTGGGAACTCCTGGTCCCCTAGACTAGAATTAAACAAACACTAGAGGAGTAACCCCTATTGGCCAAAAATAATTTTATACTAAGAAGAGATTCCTTCAGTATCTAGGGGACCAGGAGCTCCCACCACACATAAGACTGTGCAAACTTCCCTTACTCTCCTTTTTGTTATACACGCACAGTGAGTTCAGCCTGGGAGGGCCAATCAATCAATCAATCAAAGACATTTATAGAGCGCACTACTTACCCGTAGGGTCTCAAGGCGCTGGGGGAAGGGGGGTGCCGTTACTGCTCGAACAGCCAGGTCTTCAACTTCTTCCTGAAGGAGAGGTGGTCTTGGGTCAGGCGCAGGTCGGTCGGGAGGGAGTTCCAGGTCTTGGCGGCCAGGTAGGAGAAGGACCTTCCTCCTGTTGTCGCTCTTCGGATGCGGGGGATGGCGGCGAGGGCGTGGTTGGCTGATTGGAGGTGGCGTTTAGGAGCGTAGAAGTTGATTCGGTTGTTGAGGTAGCTCGGGCCTTGGTCGTGTAGGGCTTTGTGTGCGTGGGTGAGGAGGCGGAAGGTGATTCTTTTGTTGACGGGGAGCCAATGCAGGTCTCTCAGATGTCCGGAGATGTGGCTGGTTCGTGGGATGTCGAGGATGAGTCTGGCTGAGGCGTTCTGGATCCACTGGAGTCTCTTCTGGAGCTTGGCGGTGGTACCGGCGTAGAGGGCGTTGCCGTAGTCCAGTCGACTGGTGACGAGGGCCTGGGTGACGGTCTTCCTGGTCTCAGTGGGGATCCACCAGAAGATCTTCCGTAGCATGCGTAGGATGTTGAAGCACGCTAAGGAGACAGTGTTGACTTGCCTGGGCATGGAGAGGGAGGAGTCCAGGATGAAGCCCAGGTTGCGTGCGTGGTCTGTCGGTTTGGGTGCGGTGCCCAGGGCGGGAGGCCACCAGGAGTCGTCCCAGGCGGAGGGCGAAGAGCTCAGGATGAGGACCTCCGTCTTGTCTGAGTTCAGTTTCAGGCGGCTGGTCGTCATCCACTCGGCTACCTCTTTCATCCCTTCGTGCAGATTGGCTCTGGCGGCGGCGGGGTCGTTGGTCAGGGAGAGGATCAGCTGGGTGTCGTCGGCGTAGGAGATTATGTTGAGGTTGTGTTGGCGTGCGATGGCCGCGAGGGGGCTCATGTAGACGTTGAAGAGGGTGGGGCTCAGCGAGGATCCTTGAGGGATGCCGCAGATGACTTCGGTGTCCTCTGACTTGTACGGTGGTAGGCGGACTCTCTGTGTTCTTCCGTCAAGAAAGGAGATGATCCATTCCAGAGCCTTCTCCTGGATTCCGACGTTGCTGAGGCGCTGTACTAGGGTGCGGTGGCAGACAGTGTCGAATGCCGCGGAGAGGTCTAGGAGGATGAGGGCCGCTGTTTCTCCGTTGTCCATCAGGGCTCGGATGTCATCGGTGGCGGCGATGAGGGCGGTCTCGGTGCTGTGGTTGGCTCGGAAGCCAGACTGTGAGGGGTTGAGGGATCCATTCGTCTCAAGGAAGGCGTCCAGCTGCTTGTTGACGGTCTTTTCGATGACTTTGGCTGGAAACGGGAGGAGCGAGATGGGGCGGTAATTCTTGAGTTCGGTGTCCGCTATGGGTTTCTTGAGTAGAGCGCTGAGTTTGGCGTGCTTCCAGCTCTCAGGGAAGGTGGCGGTGTCGAAGGATGTGTTGATGATGTCTCGCAGGTGGGGTGCGATGACAACGTCGGCCTTGTTGAAGACGTGTTGAGGGCAGGGGTCGGTCGGAGATCCGGAGTGGACGGAGTTCATCGTGCGGACGGTGTCTTCGGTGCTGATCGGAGTCCAGGCACGGAGGGTGGTGGTGGGGGGTGGTGGTTCGGTCATGGTGTGCGTTGGTTGGTTGTTGAAGCTGTTGTGTATGTCCACGATCTTGTTGTGGAAGTATGAGGCGAGGGAGTTGCAGAGGTCTTGCGATGGGGTGATGTCGTTGTTTCCTGCGCTGGGGTTGGATAGCTCTTTCACGATGTTGAAGAGTTCCTTGCAGTTGTGTGCGTTGTTGTCCAGCCGGTCCTTGAATGCAGTTTTCTTGGCGGCGCGGATCAGCTGGTGGTGCTTCCGGGTAGCAAGCTAGAAGGTGGTCATGTTGTCCGGTATTGGTTCCCTTCTCCAGACTTTCTCGAGGGCTCGGCAGTTCTTCTTGGAGCTCTTGAGTTCGTCGGTGAACCATGGGGCTTTCTTGCTGCCGGGTCTGCTGGGCGGGGTCCTCAGCGGGGCGAGCTCGTCTGCGCAGTTGCTGATCCACTTCGTGAGGTTGTCGGCGGCCTGGCTGGGGTTCGCTGAGCTGGCAGGAGGGTGCTGGCTCAAGGAGGTGGCGAGCTGGTCGGCTGTGATCTTGTTCCAGCTTCTGCGGGCAACCTGTTGCTGGTGGTGGTGGGTCGTCGTTCTTTTGAAGGTGAAGTGGACACAGCTGTGGTCCGTCTATTGAAGTTCTGTGGCGTGGCTGAAGGCGATGTCTGTGCTGGAGGAGAAGACTGCGTTGAGTGTGTGTCCGGCGAGGTGGGTGGGGGTGGACACCAGCTGCTTGAGTCCAAGATTGGCGAGGTTGTCGAGCAGGGTGCTGGTGTTGCGGTCGTTGTTGTTCTCCAGGTGGAAGTTGAGGTCCCCCAGGAGGATGTAGTCAGCGGAGGGGAGGGCATGCGGGCTGATGAAGTCGGCGATGTCCTCGCAGAATTGGGTGCGTGGTCCCGGAGGTCGGTAGATCATGGTGCCTCTGAGGGTGGTCTTCTGGTCGGTGTGGATCTGGAAATGCAGGTGTTTGGCGGTGGTAAGGGTGTTGTCGGTGCTGGTCGTGATACGGATGGTGTTCCTGTGGATGATGGCGATGCCTCCTCCCATCTGGTTGGCGGTGCGATCCCTCCGGGTGATCTTGTAGCCCTCTGGGATGGCGATGGCGATGTCGGGTGCTGAAGAGGCGTTCATCCAGGTCTCCGTGAGGAAGGCAACATCAGGGGCTGTGGTGTCGAGGAGGTTCCAGAGTTCGATGGCATGTCTGTGGACGGAGCGGGTGTTGAGCAGGATGCACTTGAGGTGGGTGCTGCTGGTGTTCGACTTGGCCGGTGCTGGTGCGAGGCAGGTCCGGATGCAGGTGAACTTGCAGGCGTGGCAGCTGAAGGGTCCGTGGGTGCGTCGTGGTGTGGCTTGGTAGCATCCTGGGAGTCGACCGGCGTTGAGTGTGCTGAGGTTTGCGGCGGTGTACGTCAGGCGGGTCGGCCGGGGTCTTCGAGGGCCAGGGGTCCTGGCACTGGGCGCGGTCCAGGCGCGGACGGGCGTAGACGGGCTTACCTTTGGCACGCCTTTGGCGCACAATCGGCGCGCCCGCTGCGCGTGACCGCTGCGCGTTCGCACGGTCGCCATATATGGCGAAGTGCGCGGGGGGGCGGAGCAGCTGGGAGGCGGGAGCGGGGAGGGTACAGAAGGCGAAAGGGGCGGGGTTTAGCGGCGGTGGCGGGAAGCGGGGAGGGAGGGCGAAGGGCAGCGCAAAACGGCAAAACAGGAAGGAAATGGCAAATCTATCAAACAGGCAGTACAGAAGACAAAAATTAAACAATTACAACAGTTTATACTGCAAAGCAACAGGGGCAGGACAAGCGATCGCGGACCACGCCGCTGGAAGGCAGGGGTCGTGGTCACGCGGCGGCAGCGAGGCAGTTAGGCAGAAGGGGGCACACGCAGCAGCTGGTGGCCGTGCGGCACGGGGGTGTCCTAGAACTAGGTCACACTCACCTGCGTCGCACGGTCGCCATATATGGCCAAGTGCGCGGGGGCGGAGCAGCTGGGAGGCGGGAGCGGGGAGGGTACAGAAGGCAAAAGGGGCGGGGTTTAGCGGCGGTGGCGGGAAGCGGGAAGGGAGGGCGAAGGGCAGCGCAAAACAGCAAAACAGGAAGGAAATGGCAAATCTATCAAACAGGCAGTACAGAAGACAAAAATTAAACAATTACAACAGTTTATACAGCAAAGCAACAGGGGCAGGACAAGCGATCGCGGACTACGTCGCTGGAAGGCAGGGGGCGTGGTCACGCGGCGGCAGCGAGGCAGTTAGGCAGAAGGGGGCACACGCAGCAGCTGGTGGCCGTGCGGCGCGGGGGTGTTGACATTGTGAACTATTCCTGTTGTGTTTGAAATTGGGAGACATCAATTACATAAAGTTGTACTGTCAGGATCATTTGCTGTACTGACATGATTCATGTTTACATGAGGGTTGGACATGGCATCTCCCAATAACTGAAACACAGTGTAGAAGTTACATGTGTATTAGTACATTCTAAAACCTAGGTGTGTACATTGCAGGCATACACACAACTTGGTATCAGGTTTAGCATTGATAATCATGTGTGGTGTGCAGTGCCAATGAGTCACCAGCCATTTAATATCAGCTGGGGTATCTTCAGGCCCAAGCAGAATTGACATGGCCATGCTAAGCAGAACTCTGCAAAGTGCAAAAAAAACACTGCAGGGCTACCTGGAGTTCCACGAGCAAGCAGAGTTGCTTGCCATGCCCTTTTGCATGACTTTTTCTATCATACACAACGTGAAGTGCATTCTTGCACCAAAAATTGCACGCAAATGGCACAACGTGGTCCTCATGAGCACAGCAATCTTGTCTTGGCTCTATTTATGGTGTTGGGACCTATTTTTGAATCCCTGCCTATCTCTTGAATCCTACCCCTCTGAATGTTATCTACCCCTCATTTGTATTTATTACCTCACTCTGTGTCTTCGAATTTCTATAGTTTATGTAACATTTTTTTAAATTTTTTTGTGTTTTTATAAAACTTTGTACTTTTACATTTCTTGCGTTAATTAC
The DNA here is from genome assembly GCF_964263255.1 of Lissotriton vulgaris. Classification (NCBI taxonomy): domain Eukaryota; kingdom Metazoa; phylum Chordata; class Amphibia; order Caudata; family Salamandridae; genus Lissotriton; species Lissotriton vulgaris. The sequence continues at coordinate 2,030,058,512 of NC_141691.1, forward strand.
TACTTTTTTACTTCCTTACTTTCTTCTTTTTTCTTCTTGTTTCTTCCCCCCACCCAGCATCATGCAAGAGCAGGACAGTGGCAGTGTGTGAACCCCTCAAATCAACCAGTTGCCTACCTTACAATAAGTAGAGCCCGAGAGAGGTGTAGCTTGGTGTCATTCTTTCTAAGGTGGAGGTCGCTGTGATTCTTTTTTTACATGTAGTACCACCTCCTCTCTACCCAGGCAGCATGTGGCAGGTCTGGAAGTGGGTACGGCTCATAGGAGCATCAGCAGTGATGGGAGAGAGTGCAACGGGCTGTGCACTGCAACTCTGTGGTTCGGCGCACCCTACAGCAGCTTATCCACCTGTGGACGGACATCCTGGATAGGAACCAGGACATTCTCGACCTGCAGGTGGGGAGGTAGCTGGGCACGGTGAGTACAAATGATTTCTCTATTGTGTTCTATGCAAATTGTTTCCCAAATAGCAAGCAAGCTGGGTGCTATCACTAAGGTGAAGTTTATGTTACAGGTATTACGTGATCATTATCTAAACAGGTGCTCTGTAGCGCTACCTAATCCTACTCGTTGGCACTTGGTGGGCTCATTATTTAAAAAGTCATGCATAGACCCCCTGTCCAGTTTTTAAGATAGTGGTAGTTGTTATTAGTGGGTTAACATTTTCTCCCTTCCTTTCTTTTTGTAGCTCATTGAGTCCCAACCCCAAGCAATTTTCCAGTGTTGTGTGTGGGAAATAAGGATCTGCTTACTATGGTCACCCCCACTTTTTGCTGGTGTTTCACTGTTTTTCGACTTCATTCTGGCTGGGACCCTGCTATCCAGGACCCCAGCCTAGCTGGTTCCTCTCTAATTAGATTGCATGTGCTATAGGTACACTCCAGTATGGTTACTGGGGTACCCTTGTGAGTCCCTAGTATATGGAATGAGGTAGCACTCCCGACTAAAGAGAAGTGTACCCTGGGCACCTAGAAGTCCTTATATGAAGGTTTCACCATTAAGCATCAGAAAGTAAATGAAAATATTTGTTGCAGATATGCTCGTATTTAATCCATCTTGTTGTATTCACAAGGAAAAATTAAATTATAGTACAATCCTCCAATTGTCAATCGTGCAATCAAACAATCCAATGCATTTCGGCATATCACAAATGCCTTCTTCTGGGGATATAAATTCTGTGAAGTGATGGCGGCTAAAGCCCGAAAAACGAGTATCGAAAAGCATTAAACGAAGACTGGGATGTCAAGCTAGTGCTTAGTTAATTACAAAACGAGATCATGCCGAACCTATCTCAAAGTTAACTGACCGGTACGCGATTAGTTGCAAGTGCTTACCGTGGCGTGCACAGACGAGGTAAATGTGGATGCGGCTGTTCTCTGCCGGGTCTGGGCGTGGCTGAACCCCGGATGTGGTTAAAAGGCTAAATGTTGCTAAGCAACTGGTTGCTTAAGATTAAATGTTTATAAAACAATGTGCGTGACTTCGGTTACATTACAAACAGTGGAGTGTCAGTGAGAAGAACTCCGGTGATGTTTACGTATGAATAAACAGTGATGTTTACGTGTAAATAAAACGGTAGGGATAGTAGTGTTATCCTTGAGGCTGGAAAGAACAATAAAGTTTGTGAAGGTTGAACATGCAGCCAGATTAAAGGGGACGCGGTGATGAGTTAGTAATCAATTGATGTAAAGTTGATCACAAATCAATTCTTGGTTGCAAAAAAGATATGAAAACATATAAAGAACAATATTACTTGCATAAAAAATGAATATAATGTATGCTGACAGGGCTAACCACTGCTCGCATTCTGGAAACTCTCTACATAATCACAGTGTTGTTTATAAGTAACATGAGTATTCCACACCATCGTTAAGACCATGTGGCTTCATATTCGACAGTGTAAAAATCCAATAGTTCTCTCCTTAACAGTTCATTATGATTGTCTTAGCCTTCTTCCTTTGTAATGGTTTCCAAAGCGCAGTAGCGCATTTGGTTGATGCCATGTCCTGCTTCTAGAAAATGCTGGGCGACTGCTGATTTGGCTTGCTTGGTTCTAATGTTGGACTTATGTTCATTTAATCGTATTTTGAGTTTTCTTTCAGTCTGTCCAACATAAATTTTTCTGCATGGACACTTCAGCATATAGACTGCGTTAGATGTATCGCAAGTCGCCGTGGCTCTGATCTTTATTTGGTGTCCTTTCATGGGATGATTATTGGTTGTTCCTTTGATAACACTTTCGCAGTGGTTACAATTCCAACATGGAACTGTTCCTTTGAATTCGGTAGTGATGAGATTGGAATGTTTTATGAGTTCACCCAAGTTTTTGGCTCGTGTGTAGGCAAAGATGGGCTCAGTGTCGAAAATATTGTTGAAATCTGGTTCAACCCTGAGAATGTCCCAGTGTCTTTTAATGATCTGATTGAACTTTTTGCTGACTGTCGAATATTTGGAAACCATGGTAATGGAGTCTTTTTTGATTATTGCTGTATTGGACAATAGGTTGCTTCTGGATTTAATTGCACAGCGCTGCTTGGCCTGCTTGAGGATCTGGTGTGGGTACCCTCGGGATTTGAATCGTGATCTCATGGTTTTGACCTCTTCATTGAACTGGTTAGTGTCCGATGTTATCCTTTTGGCTCTGATGAGTTGACTGTATGGCAGATGATTTTTGAGGGATTGTGGATGGAAACTCGAGTAGTGTAAAGTGTTGTTCCTGTCCGTTTTTTTCTGAATAAACTTGTTTCAAATCCGGTGGTCGTATTGGTGATCCTGACGTCAAGAAAGGTTATGGAATCTGTTTGTATTTCATGAGTGAATTGTATTCGTTGGTCAATAAAATTTAATTGAGTGAGTTCATTTTGCAAAATGTTTTGGGGACCCTGCCATATTAGAAAAATGTCCTCAATGAATCTCACAAACATTTTAAGATGGTTAATCCATGTGGTCTTGCAGAGGATGTGATCCTCCTCGAATCTATGCATACAAATGTTTGCATAGGCAGGTGCTGCCGAATTGCCCATTGAAGTTCCAGTCATCTGTTGGTACCATTCATCTTTCCATATAAAATAACTGTGGAATAGGGTGAATTCTAGTAGCTCCATTACAAAAAGTTTAAGATCATTGTTCAATTCGGTCCTCAATAAGCAGTGTTCTATTGCTTCAATCCCCATGGAATGGGGGATGGACGTATATAAAGATGTGACGTCTACTGTGCACAGTAGCAGATTATTGCGGTCCTCTAGTTCCACACAATTAAGTTTGTTGAGAAAAGCAGTAGTGTCTCTTATGAAAGTGGGTGTAGAGATGACAATGGGTTAAAAATACTTGTCCAAACATTTTCCCACAGGATCGTGAATGCTGCCGCATGTGGAAACTATGGGCCTACACGGAGGTGTGTGAAGGTTTTTGTGAATTTTAGGAACTAAGAAAAATTTTGGACTTTTCGGATGTTGCGTTGTAAGATACTTCAGGGTTTTATCGGTGATAACCCCATTTTCATGTGCCATACTCAAAATGGTGTCAAGTCTCTCCTTGAATTGTGTAGTAGGATTGTTTTGTAGCATTAAATATGTGTTGATGTGCGAAAGGTGAAGGGATGCCTGGCCGTCATAGTAAGAAGTATTGAGGATGACAATTGCACCACCCTTGTCTGCTTTGACGCAGGTTACTTCATTATCGGTAGAAATGGACTTGAGAATGTTGATTTCTTTGATGGTGTAATTCTTGTTCTTTGATCTCGGTTGACAGTTGAGTTTAGATACATCGTTTTTAACTAGGGTCTCAAAAGTGTCGAGGCTTTTGTGTGTGACAGGTGCTAGAAAAGTACTTTTTGGACGTAGTCCTATCAGCTGATCTGGCTCTATATCGGCAGGTGTTTGTATTACATTTTGAAAAAAATGTCTTAAGCGGAGCTTTCTCATAAGTTTGAAGAACGAGATTTCCAACTCCAGTTTGTTGGTGTGGGCCGTCGGGATGAATGAGGTGCCTTTTGGTAAGGTTCTGATTTGTATTGTGCTGAAGTGAAAGTCAGAAATATTGATAACCAAGTTGTCAATTATTTCCCCTTGGATTTGTCCTTCATGCTCGTCATTGTTCGTGTTTGTGGAGGTTCTTTGTTTTTTTCTTTTTGCCCTCCTGGGTCTTCGTGTTGTTCTAGGCCTGATTCTAAAAAAGACTCAGTGGATGTTGATGGGATTTCAGGGACTGCTGAAACACTTTGGATGTTAGTGGTTGGTTTCTGAGGAGGAAACCGTCCTCTTCTTCCTTGTGGGTTCAAGGCGTCATCTTCTGATGATGATGTCTCGGTGTTAGCAGTGTATGGTTAGTTCTGTCACCGTTTGGCGTAAATGTCTGCCCACGTATAAACCTCTCCCATCTTGTAGTCGATGGTGTCTCTCCTTAGTTTCCTGACTTTGCGTTCGCTGACTTCAGCGGTGTGTTTAGCTAGCTGCTGATTGATGTCACCAATGATTTTGGTTAGTTCCTCAGCTGAGTAACTGCTTTCTAACTCCGTCTTCACTCGGGATATATCTCTAGATAGCTCCTCCAAAATGCTGGATAACTCTTCTATTATCAATAATATTAAATCCAAGCTGCATTTATTTAGGATGGCGTACCATCGATCTTTGAACTTCTGAACGTTCTTACATAAGGAAGGCTTAAGTGGTATCCTTAGACCCCTTGGAATTCTTTGCGCCCTGTGGTACTTGACCAAGGTGCTCGCATGCAGGCGCTGGTTTATTTCCTTTTTTGAAAGGTATAGCAATTGTCTTATATTTTGTTCCTTTGTGCGATTGGTCGATAGCTCTGTGGTTTCTTCTTTGATGAGTGCATAGATTCTACTTGCTTCCTCGTTTGTATAAGCAAAGGTTTCCGCTCTTGTGTCTGTGAGGTTGAATATCTCATCCATGTTTACACGCGTGCTGTCCAGATGGAGTCAGATAAATTACAACGTGCTATTAGGGTATTACTGGACGCACTGCAGTTTAGAAAAATTGTTTAAAGTCTGTGTGGTGCTCCAGGGTATTGCCCTCCGACTGGGAGCCTAGTAAATGCAATGAGGTAGCACTCCCCACTAATGAGAATTGTCCCCCGGGCTCTTGGAAGTCCTTAAATAAAGGTTTCACCATTAATCATCATAAAGTAAATGAAAATATTTGTTGTAGATATGCTCGTATTTAATCCATCTTGTTGTATTCACAAGGAAAAATTAAATTATAGTACAATCCTCCAATTGTCAATCGTGCACTAAAACAATCCCAATGCATTTCGGCATATCACAAATGCCTTCTTCTGGGGATATATATTCTGTCAACAAAGAAAACAATAACTGTATAAGAAGTAATGTGTGTGGGAAAAGTACCTAATTAATCTCAGAAAGAATGACAGTTGATGCAAGAGTCTATAGAGCAAGACTAGTTTGTGAACCACCTGTGCAGAGAGGTGCAACGTAAAAGGTTGAAAATGTGCCTTCTATCGGTGCTCGGACCCGTGACAGTGCTAAAAAACGGCGTGTGAGAGGCGGTGAAGTGATGGCGGCTAAAGCCCAAAAAACGAGTATCGGAAAGCATTAAACGAAGACTGGGATGTCGAGCTGGTGCTTAGTTAATTACAAAACGAGATCATGCCGAACCTATCTCAAAGTTAACTGACCGGTACGCGATTAGTTGCAAGTGCTTACCGTGGCGTGCACGGACGAGGTAAATGTGGATGCGGCTGTTCTCTGCCGGGTCTGGGCGTGGCTGAACCCCGGATGTGGTTAAATGGCTAAATGTTGCTAAGCAATTGGTTGCTTAAGGTTAAATCTTTATAAAACAATGTGCGTGACTTCGGTTACATTACAAACGGTGAAGTGTCAGTGAGAAGAACTCCGGTGATGTTTACGTATGAATAAAACGGTGATGTTTACGTGTAAATAAAACGGTAGGGATAGTAGTGTTATCCTCGAGGCTGGAAAGAACACTAAAGTTCGTGAAGGTTGAACATGCAGCCAGATTAAAGGGGACACAGTGATGAGTTAGTAATCAATTGATGTAAAGTGGATCACAAATCAATTCTTCGTTGCAAAAAAGATATGAAAACATATAAAGAACATGCATAAAAAAATGAATATAATGTATGCTGAGAGGGCTAACCACTGCTCGCATTCTGGAAACTCTCTACATAATCACAGTGTTGTTTATAAGTAACATGAGTATTCCACAGGATCGTTAAGACCATGTGGCTTCATACTCGACAGTGTAAAAATCCAATAGTTCTCTCTCCTTAACAGTTCATAATGATTGTCTTTGCCTTCTTCCTTTGTAATGGTTTCCAAAGCGCAGTAGCGCATTTGGCTGATGCCATGTCCTGCTTCTAGAAAATGCTGGGCGACTGCTGATTTGGCTATATGGTACATTAGGTACTATGGGCATAGGTACCCCAGAGGCCTACCAGGGGCTGCAGCATGTATTATGCCACCCCTGGGAAGCCTTCCAAAATGACACCACAGGACTGCTACTGAAACCTGGGTAAGTTGGTGCATGAACCCCTCACTAAGATATAGGTTACCTATATCTACCTTAATCACACCTACGGCAGGCCTTATCAATCCTGAAGGCAGAGTGCTTGGTTTTGTTCGAGAGGGTGTCCATGCATGAGCAGGACCACTCTGCAGCTTTCGGAATCTATTCTCTGAGGCTGTTCTGTGATGCAGCCAGACCATATACTCTTAAGTGCATTATAACCTTGTGGTACATTAGACCAGGCTGAAGTCTCTAAATCAATGCCAAGCAAGCATTGAAGAGGGAGGTCTTCACTTACCACAACTTTCTTGAGGCAGGTTACCCAGTTACTAAAGGGGTGTGCTCCAAGTCCTTTTCTAAGTGTCCTTTATCTTTAAAATTCTAACCGTGACTTTCCCCTTAGAAGAAAATTGTGATTTTTGGCTGTGTTCACACACTGCACGCATCTCCTATCACTACCTTGGGTAGCTCCTGATGACCCCAGCGGTTCTACAGGCTCTAGATCTTGTGTCTATGCAAGTTGTGGTTCTTATGCCCCTTTCTTAATATATGGTTTGTACGCTCCTAGGGCTCAACGTATATTGTGCTAATTTACTGTGTTATATTAAGTTTACTGAATGTACTTTTGCCTCTAGCCTCATAAAGAGACTAGAGGGATGTTTTTAGAATAAATACATATATTTTATATATATATATATATATATATATATATATATATATATATATATATATATATATATATATATATATATATATATATACATACATATATATATATATATATATATATATATATATATATATATATATATATATATATATATATATATATATATATATATATATATATATATATATACATTCAGCTTTTCCCGTAGGGAAGTTTTTTCCTCATGCACTCCCGTGTGAAGGATTCAAAAACCACACCGGGTTTTAAGTCAAATTACGATTTCTTTATTACAGCATCCAGCAAAACCTAACGCGTTTCGGTCTCTACGGAGACCTTGCTCACAGGTTAGTGTATTGTGAAAACAGTTTGCTTTTAATTAAAGAAAGGAAAAAGGGGTAGAAACCATTAGGGTTACGTCACTTCCTGTAAGTTATACAGGCATTCTGGGACATGTAGTTTGTTAATTAACAAATAGCGCAAAACGTTGATTTCTATATCTTTTAACAGAATGCACTTTATCAAAATTAATCATTCTTGAATTTTTTGCATATTAAATTCATGCATTGCTTAACAAAACCATATTAAAGCCCTCAAGTGGGCAGACCCGTTTTACACCATGATCATTCATCACATGTTATGCTAGTGAAGGAGTTCTCAAGTTTTGGATTTAAATCATACTTATTCAATCGTGTCATATAAAACAACTTTAAAAAACATATAATAAGGCCCTCCAGTGGGCAAAGACCATAATACATCATAAATCGTTCATCAACGCTTCACTGTGCAATCTAGTTGCATATTCCAACATGTCCAAAATGAAGAAAAATTATGTGAAAATAAGTGTTTAAATTAACAAAGAGTCAGCATCAGTCATTATCTGATAAGCGTGTGAATACAACTTTACAGGTGGCAGTGCAGTTCTTCATCCTGATTGTGCCCGAACGGGCTCAAGGTTCGGAAGTTCATAATGTGTTTAGACTCTTTTTGCCTCATCACCAGTTCGCGATCTCCACCTCTTCGATTCGGTCCAACACTTTCGATTCCATAGAAAATTAAGGATTTCCAATCACCTTTATGTTCCTTTTCCATGTGTCTAGCCATGGCATTGCTGCGATCAGAATTAATTGTCGCACGGACATGCTCCAAAATCCGAAGTTTAAGTTCTTTTTTGGTGCTTCCAATGTATTTTTGGGAGAATGGGCACTCAAGGGCATACACAACAAACTGAGTTTTGCAATTAATTAATTCTCCATGTTTTTTTGTTGGCCATCTTTATCTCTTTGGTTGTCTTTGCAATGCAGCAAACTTTGCATCCTGAACATTTGTAGAATCCTTTCGGTCTACGCCAGGCTTCTGGTTTTTTTTGTTCCTGAAAATGACTGTGAATCAATTTGTCCTTCAAATTCTTTGCCCTTCGATAGGTCACATTGGGGTGATCTCCTACAATTTGAGATACTGTAGGATCCATGTAGAGAAAGTGCCAGTTTTTTTTAAGAATCCTTGTGATGGCATGGTTGGCCGTTGAATGAGTGGTGATAACGCGTATTTTGTCTGATTCAACCTCTGTTGATTTTTGTTCGTCCATCAATAAGTCAGTTCTATTGATCATAGTAGATCGATTTGAGGCAATTTGTATCCAAGCTGGGTAATATTTTTTTTAAAAAAATCTGTTCTTAGCTAAGTCTTTATGTTTTTGCCAGTCGTTTTCGTTCTCCATACGGGATGTTTTGTAAAAGGCTAGGTTGATGAAAACTCTGAGCATGTAAAACCGCATTTGTCGCAGTACTTTTGCGGTGTAGTGTGGTGTGCAATACATTGTCTTTAACAAAAATCTCCGTATCCAGAAACACAACCCTGGAATCACTGATTGTGTAGGTAAAGTTTAAACCAAAATTGGAGTTGTTCAAAATTTTGAAATATGTTTCGAATTCCTCATTTGTTCCTTCCCAAATTAGCAACAAATCATTTATATATCTTAACCATGCTATGGTTTTTTGGACCGCTTGGTCGTTTTCCGATCTCCATGCCCATGTCTTTTCCATTGCCCCATTGTCAGGCAGGCATACGACGGACTAAAGGAAAAGCCCATCAAAATTTTGAACAACTCCAATTTTGGTTTAAACTTTACCTACACAATCAGTGATTCCATATATATTCCATTCCATATATATATATATATATATATTTTTTTTTTAAAGCTCCAAGTTTGCCCCCAAGGCATAGAAGCACTCCACACCAGGTAACAGTGAGCCATTTATTGGTAGAGAACAGCAACAGCACACCAATGCGTAATTCCAGCTTCTTGTCGTCGAATAGCCTGACGCGTTTCAGTGCCTTTAGCACTTTCATCAGAGGCTCGACAGTCTTTGCAGGCACAGCTGAACCACCGCCCTAAAGTACACAGTTCACGCCCTCCGATGGGCTGCTTCATTAAGCATTGTGGCCTTATGGGTCATGTAGTCCAAAATTAAACTCCCGAATGGGTGCCTTGGTTACTTGCTGGCGAGAAAAATACAGAGCCCTCAAATGAGCCTCAGCATGCTTTTCTGTCCATTAATCCATACCCGATGTCCCACCTGGCGGCTCCGTATCATGTTAAGCTCGTGGCCCCCACTTTGGCAGGGTGGTGCCTCTATCGCGGCTGGGCTGCCGCGTCAATTTTAAAGCTCCAAGTTTGCCCCCAAGGCATAGAAGCACTCCACACCAGGTAACAGTGAGCCATTTATTGGTAGAGAACAGCAACAGCACACCAATGCGTAATTCCAGCTTCTTGTCATCGAATAGCCTGACGCGTTTCAGTGCCTTTAGCACTTTCCTCAGAGGCTTGACAGTCTTTGCAGGCACAGCTGAACCACCGCCCTAAAGTACACAGTTCACGCCCTCCGATGGGCTGCTTCATTAAGCATTGTGGCCTTATGGGTCATGTAGTCCAAAATTAAACTCCCGAATGGGTGCCTTGGTTACTTGCTGGCGAGAAAAATGCAGAGCCCTCAAATGAGCCTCAGCATGCTGTTCTGTCCATTAATCCATACCCGATGTCCCACCTGGCGGCTCCGTATCATATGAAGCTCGTGGCTACCTGGTGTGGTTCTCCTTTCATTTGGTTATTCACGAGAATATAGACTGGTAAAACAAGCTGCTTTACATTCCTCCAATACTTAGCCTGAAGGCTGCTCTCCACAGCTACCACTAGGATAGCTTTCTGTAAAGGTTGTCTTTAGCCTACCATCAATAATGGGTCATTTGGAATGATGCAAGGTGCCCACTTGAATAGTGGACAGCATATGCCAGGCCAACTTCTCACATTGTGTAGTTACATGCATCTATGCATTTAAAAAAATGCAGACTGAGTTGGCTGTTCAAAGGAGATTGCGAGAATGAGATGAAAGCAAAATATATTTTGTTGCAATTAATTAATAGTTTCAAAATGTGGTGTAGGAAATTTAGAATAGGGTTAAGAAATTAGGAATAGGACAATGAAAGTATTGATATAAATAGGAGAGGAGATCTTATTTAGAAAAGTTTAATGTTACTTCACTTGTCTCTTGCATCCAGGGGCAAGAGGGATACCACTGATGTGCCAGCAGGTGAGGGAGCTGGAGGTGCCTCCATGAGCGCCACTGAGATGGCTCTACTGGCCCCAATAAGTCCTCCTGACGTTAATATTAAAAGATTTTCCCTAATTTTTACCACTGCACATTTAGAAAAAAATTTCTAACTCCTCTTCAATCTATGTGGCTCCTAAATTCTTCTTATTCCTACATTACTTATTTACTGATTATCACTATTTTATGTTTCTGTATTTGACTTCAAACTATCTATACTAGTCTGTCTGGAGCATCTTTCTCCTGCTTTCTCTCTCCCCTTACATTTCTTGTGGACTGATGGTATGGTAAAACTCAGTGAACCCATTTTAGGTAAGGTACTGTGAAGATTGCATGCCCAATAAAGGTAATCTATGCATGTCTGTTGAGAAGGCTTTCTTTTTCTTGCTCATTCTTAAAAAGTAAAACAAGAGAGTTTCTATGGCCATGGTGGCCCCCCCCAGCATTGTGTATGTACTAATATCATCAAGTACCAGCAGTTATTGTCTGTGCAACATGGCTGGAAGTATGAGGAGGATGGTCCCATTGCATTTGCCAAATAAGCCAATATGGCCTTCATTGGCCAAGTATTGCACCTCTTTATCAAGCTTCAATAAATCAGATTCATCATAGTTCTGCCACTCTATTACAAAACATTTTTGGTTGGCTTGACTGCGTAGCTTTTCAAACATTGCCAACCAACTAAACGTGATTTTTGGAATTTGTGATAGAAGATACTGAAACCAAACGGCAGTGATATTTTGTGATTGTATTTTATCTAAACAAAATAAGGGGAGGTGTATTTGGCATCTAAAATGTGTAATGTTTTTTCTAGCTGCACAGACCGCCAGTGCTGGGACCAGATCTGGCAGCACCGTGGAGGAGACGCAGCAGCGGTCACTGAGGGCGGAGTCCCAGCGGCAGCAGGGGTAGGTAGCAGTAAGTCGAATTGCTTCCTTATTGAAAAATAGTAATATATTCACTGCAAGGGTATTGGTGAATGAATACTGCACTTTAGCAGATACCTCTGGATTTGAGTAGTTATGTCCTCTTCAATCTGCAACTCAGCAGACAAATGTTCATAAATGAACTTTAGAGTCTCCACCCACCGCTTTGCTTACTCCACTAGCCCTATTTATCATCAGAGTCATTTGTACTGTTTTTTTTTTGTGTGTTTATTTCCCTGTTTCTTTCTTCCTGTGTTTTTGAGTATGTGTTGATAATTCTTTGAAATCACAAAATGTATGTCATTGATGTTTTAAATACCTATATGTACCTTTTATAAATGAGATTCTAATAAAAAACAAATGAAGAAAATATTTAAATAAATCACAAACTATTTTTGAATATAATTATTGGGTTTTGTTCTATCAATTTTGGTTACATGTCACTTTAATTATCCAATTAGCTTTTTTGTTTCCTTTAGTTTTTTGGCTTAATTACTAAGCTCACTACTACATGTTCTTCTAAAAAATAGTTTTATTTACTCCCTACCAGTAGTGAATGCACTAGAAGTAGGGGTCCCCCTTTTTCATAAATAACATAAATGAACTTTAGCAATGATGCGTGGATAGGAAAGGCAAAACAGGGTGGAAGTAAAAATGAGAGGTGAAATGTATGTAATAAGAGTGAAAGGATGCCTGGGTGAAAGAGGCATGCAATTGGGTGATGATAATAGGAATCTGCATGGCTGGGTGAAGGATGGACGAAAGTGTATAAATGGGTGAAAGGATGCCGGCCTAGGTGGGTGGAAGGAAAGCTTAGATGAGTTAAATGCAAAGCTGGACGGGTTAATGGGTGAAAGGATGCATGAGCAGGTAAATGGATGTTGGTGAAAGGTTCCTTGGGAATAAAGTGTGGGTGGATGGATTTATTGGATATATATGGATGGATGGTAAAGGTGAATGGGAGAATCTAATGCTTTAATGGTGTTGTATCAAAGCCAAGGGTGAAGGTTAAGAATGCTAGAATTGCAATGCATGATGAATGGATAATTGCTTGACATTTGTGGATGGGATAGTCTGTGACAAATGAGACAAAGCTATACCCCTTTCTTTAATCCTTTCCCCAGACTACAGTACATAGCTGTTCCCACTTACATCAGATAGGATATCTGCATGAGTGATTTCTTTTATTCTTAATATTAATAATAATAATAATAATAATAATAATAATAATAATAATAATAATAATAATAATAATAATAATAATAATAATAATAATAATAAATACATTTGTAAAGCGCATGGTTACGCCATCTCGGCATGTCTCTTGCACTAACTGGGTATCATTCATAATATTAATTTCCATTGTAGTCAGGGCAACATTGAAAGGCATTTTGCAGAAGAGCACGGCCATTGGCGTAAGATAATTGTCGATTACAGTTGCCCATGCTGCAGATTGAAGAGACTAGAAAAGCCCAACTAATGACAAGTACAAATAGGGTGCCTGTTGAGGCATACCTCTATTCATTGCTTTAGCACAACAAGATAGAGTATACTTGTACTCCACAGTGCTTAATGCTTCTCATAAATGAGTGGTAATTTATTTTGATTTTTCCACACAAAGGGGGTCATTAAGATAGTGGGCGGATCTCCACTTCCCGTATACTAACTGGAATGGGAATAGTAAATTATATATCTTTAGTGTCCAGCAACTTCCCTGACTTAATACTGACTGGAGTAGGAATAGTAAATTTGTATTTTTAGTTTCCAGCACCTTTCCTGACTTAATACCGATTGGAGTGGGAATAGTAAAATATATATGTTTAGTGTCCAGTACCTTTCCTGAATTAATACGGACTGGTGTGGGAATAGTGAATGATATATCTTTAGTTTCCAGCACCTTCCCTGAGTTAATACTGACCGGAGTTGCAATAGTAAATTATATGTCTTTAGTGTCCAGCACCTTCCCAGACGTAATACTGACTGGAGTGGGAATAGTAAATTATATATCTTTAGTGTCCACCACCTTCCCTGACTTAATATCGACTGGAGTGGAAATAGTAAATTATGTTCTTTTAGTTTCCAGCACCTTCCCTGACTTAGTACAGACTGGAGTGGGAATAGTACGTTATATATGTTTGGTCTCCAGCACCTTCCCTGACTTATTACTAACTGTAGTGTGAATAGTAAATTATATATATTTAGTGTTCAGCACCTTCCATGACATAATACGACTGGAGTGGGAATAGTAAATTATATATCTTTAGTGTCCAGCACCTTCCCTGACTTACTACCGACTGGATTGGGAAAAATAAATGATATATCTTTAGTGTCAGCACCTTCCCTGACTTAATACTGACTGGAGTGGGAATAGTAAATTATATTTCTGTAGTGTCCAGCACCTTCCCTGTCTTAATAATGCCTGGAGTGGGACTAGTAAATTATATATCTTTAGTGTCCAGCACCTTCCCTGAGTTAATAATGACTGGAGTGGGAATAGTAAACTATATATCTTTATTGTCCAGCACCTTTCTTGACTGAATACAGACTGGAGTGGGAATAGTAAATTATATTTCTGTAGTGTCCAGCACCTTCCCTGTCTTAATAATGCCTGGAGTGGGAAAAATAAATTATATATCTTTAGTGTCAGCACCTTCCCTGACTTAATACTGACTGGAGTGGGAATAGTAAATTATATTTCTGTAGTGTCCAGCACCTTCCCTGTCTTAATAATGCCTGGAGTGGGACTAGTAAATTATATATCTTTAGTGTCCAGCACCTTCCCTGAGTTAATAATGACTGGAGTGGGAATAGTAAACTATATATCTTTATTGTTTAGCACCTTCCCTGACTTAATACAGACTGGAGTGGGAATAGTAAATTATATATCTCTAGTGTCCAGCACATTCCCTAAGTTAATACTGACTGGAGTGGGAATATTAAATGATATATCTTTAGTGTCCAGCACATTGCCTGACTTAATACCAACTGGAGTGGGAATAGTAATTTATATATCTTAAGTGTCCAGAACCTTCCCTGACTTAATACTGCCTGGAGTGGGAATAGTAAATTATGTATGTTTAGTCTCCAGCACCTTCCCTGACTTAATGCTAACTGGAGTGGGAATAGTAAATTATATATCTTTAGTATGCAGCACTGTCACTGACTTAATACTGACTGGAGTGGGAATAGTAAATTATATATCTTTAGTGTACAACAACTTGGTGGGAGTAGAAAATTAAAGGTTCATTTTGATTGCAGGTGGATCGCCACCACAGGGCCAGCAGTGGCTATCAACGGCCTGGCGGTGGTGATCCGCCCGCCAAATGTCCCTTGTTCACCCCAGCCATATTAGTATGGCCGGGGGCACTGCGACAGACAGAAAGACCGTCCGCCGATTTTCTGCCAGTCGACTTGTCGACCGAGCAGAAAAAGCCCTCTAAATAGTGGCGGTGCCTTACAGCCATATTAGGATGTGACATTTGCAAACGCCTTTCCATGGCTGAGACTCCCCCATGAAAAGGCATGTGGTGTTCACAATGGGGGCCTGTTGCGGGCCCCCAGGGGCTTGGGGTTGGGGGTCTGCACTTGGGGGGTACTTATGGTACCCCTAACATTGGTATTAACAAGGTGGCAGGCACATCCTAATGGGCAGAGCGGGACCGCCCACCTCTGGCGTTCGGTCCTGTATGCCATTACGGTGACAAAGCTCTGTTGCGGTGACCTTGTGTTTCCTGTTGGCATTTCCTGTGCCCGCTCCTGTGCCCGTTTGTCCGCCCAACACGCAAGCCACTTGGGGTCATTGTTGCTCTTCCCCCACCGCAGCTCTCTGTCATTAGAGCACGGCCACAGTTGGGGGGGGCGCGAGCAGAAAGGACTACAAAGACCATCAGCCTTAGCGGCCGGAAGCCGCCTGTGCACGCCCCGCGCCTGGAGGCGCATATAACTGAGGTCATCTCCCGGTGGAGCGGGGTCTTACCTGGCAAAGCTCTGTTGCGGTGACTTTGTGTTTCCTGATGGCATTTCCTGTGCCCGCTCCTGTGCCCGTTTGTCCACCCAACATGCAAGCCACCTTGGGTTTGTTGTTGCTCTTCCCCCACCGCCGCAGCTCTCTGTCATCAGAGCATGGCCGCAGTTGGGGTGGGGCCGCGAGCAGAAATGACTACAAAGACCATCAGCCTTTGCGGCCGGAATCCGCCTGTGCACGCCCCCCGCCTGGAGGCACATATATCTGAGGTCATCTCCCCACGTCACGGGACGTGCGCGGGTGGCCGCCGGGCTAAGCCTGAGCAAAGGGCGTGCCGTTTGTGGCCGTCTGGGGCTGGCCAAGGCTTGGCTGGGCCACCCCCCTGACCTCAGGTTCTGCACAAGGGACAGCAAATAGGTATATGGACGTTTTGTATAGTATCTTGTTCTATATATGATAATTGCCTTTCCGGGACCCCTGTGTCACATAAGGGAAAGCGTATTGTCCATGTCAATGTCCACTCTTTCTGGAAAGGGCAAGCGGGTGGGGGGAGGATGTGTTGGTGGTCCGCTCGATCAGTTTATCGCCTGAGCTTGTACTGCTATTGAAAAGGAAATTGCCATTACTGAGCGTCGGCTCTCTTTAGAACCTTTTAATCACAAGCGCTCTTCACTAGGGCCACTAGCATTGGCAGTTTCCCCTGCTATCAACAACGAGCGTACCGTTAATGTCACATCTAGTACAGCTCTATCAAGCTCATTGAACATTACGGCCAGCCTGGAGAGACTTAATGTTTTAGACTCTCCCAGACAAACGGTCACCCCGCCTGTTCTAGGGCTTGTTACGCACATTGAGGAAAACGCCCCTACTTTCAGCAATCTTAGACTCCCCGTAAGCTCCCTGGTAAAATCAGAATCAGTGTGTATTGTAGGTGCCAGACTAGCCGCTTCCAAGAGGAGAAGAGTCACAAGTGATATAAGGGATGGGTACTTGAAAACCTCTAAAAAGTTTAAGGCAAAAAGCTCCAAGGTTAGTGTGAAAGCGGTTGGGTCAGGGAGAAAAGAGAAACCTATGCCATGTAGAAGAGGAGGATTTTTCCTTAGTGGTGGACAGTCCACGCGTCTGCCAGGAGAGCAGGAGAATGTTAGCCCAAATCCAACCCCAAACACAAGCTCCTCCCCCCAGATATCCCCTATCGGCCACATAGAGAAGTTCATGAAACCCCTGATTCTCCCCGTACTCAAGAGGGTGAAGGTATTGACGGAGAGCCTGGATAGATTTGAGCACGCCACTCTGGACAATTTCTTTTCCCTCAAATCGCTAATTAAACTTCAATCTAAGAATAGGCAGGATGTATGTGAGCTGATGGAAAACCAATTGAGGGATTTTACATCCCCAGTGGTGAGGCTATCAACAGCATCAGAGCTAGCGCCTGGACCGACCACGGGACTGATTGATGTAGTTCCACCAGCACCAACTCATTGTGCCCAGCCAGGTATCCCAACTTCTAATCCAAGCTTGGCTAATGGTCTAAACTGTCCCCGTCAAGGTGTACCAACCCAGCGTCAGGAATTTAATAGCGAACTGAGGAAAAGAGGGGGACCCAGTCACAACCAAACTGTAACATCACAGAACCCAAGCCCGGCTGTGATTGGAGCCACAAACCTTTCCCATATTAACCTACCGCCTGAATGCCTGCCGTATGTAGTTGTGCTTACTGGGGTCCCACAGCTTAAGGCTGGTAAACCAGAATCTTACTACGAGCTTAAAAATAAAACCACGCATTGGTTGAACGAGAACAGACCTCTGCCAAACCAGCTCGACGGTCAGGTTATCCATGATAGAAGGGTTAGCTGGGTTGGTAATAGGACCAAGGACACACCGGGGGATTGCATTTTGGTCAACATTCGGGATAACAGGGTCGCAAAGTTTATTTGTAACCATCACTACCGCCTTGGTGGCTCAGGAATTGGCACATACGACCTTAGCTACTTCCATCTGCAACCAACACGCCATCTGAATGGTCACCACCAGTCCTGGGGTGGGAGGCAAAGTGGGTCCAACTCTAATAACTTTTGCACCTGCATGGCCTCTGTTTTAAATGCAGGCAAAGAGGCCCATGGGACGCTGCGTGGACACTGACATGGCGTCTATCTTCCTGTCAAAAGAACACCTCTCACAGTGGACATGTCAGGATCTAGAGTGGCTAGCGAGCCTAGTGTTCCACCTGGGCCCACCCATCTCCTTGACACTTCTTCTTCTCCTCTTAATGTCTCTATTCCCACAGTTATGCCATTTCCTAATACTTCTTCATTCCAGAACAGCTCTAGGGCTGTTGCGCCAGAGGGCACGCTATTGGGGCTTCAACCCAGGTCCAGTATGTTTGCTATACAGTCTCCCTCTGAGTCTGTTTTAGCCGCCTCTGACATAAGGATCCTTAGTTGGAACCAAGCGGGTATATCCAGAAAGCTAGATCTCCCTGATTGGAATGCTCTGATTGAGTCTTACACAATTTGCATTTTCCAAGAGACCTGGAGTTTGGAGCCTTGCCACAAGGTTGGCTATACCAACTATTTTGTACCTGCAGTCTCCTCCAGCAAAGGGAGAGGTTGTCCCTCGGGAGGCCTTCTTATATGGGTTAGCATTTCTTTGGGCTGCCAAATTGTGCAAAAAGAAACCAACTCCCCAGATATACTGAGAATTTCATCTAGGGGTTCCCGAAGAGGGCGCACTCTGGAAATATTCAACATTTATGCGAAGCGCACCAAAGGTTGCTCTCCATCCCCTATGAACTCAGGCTGTGTTCCGAAAGCATGCATGTCCTAATCGCAGGGGACTTCAATTGTACATTAGAGCCTCTAGCAGCAGAGGACATCCTGGATACCTTTGAGAGGATGCAAGGAGGGGTATACCATCCCTAACAATCCATCCCATTAAGAGGTGGTCCCAATGGGCCATCCAGTTGAACACCTTAACCTTCGAATTTGGACTAAGAACAGTAAATGGCAGATCTATCTCGAACCCCACTGGAGCCCACACTTTTAACCGGGTGGATCACACCTCTAGGATTGACTACATCCTTTGGACTTCAAACTTTGGTGCTTTATGCACGATATGGAGACCTGTCATCTGTAACTCAGTCTAAGTTGGATACCCTTACCCAGGGGTCTCCAGAAGTATCAGTACTTTTCTGCGACACCATCAATGCATTGGGTAATCTATTCATAGTCCAAAGCAAGGGTTTCCTCCAAGGGAGCGCCGAGCAGATCAGGTTGGCCAAGAGAGTTTACAAACTCAAACTGTGCATTAGTGAAGCAATGAAAAATTGGGAGGATCAATACTGGCATGACCTTAAAGAAGCCAGTGCGGGGAGAGAGTCGAGAGGGTTCTGGAAAACAGTAAGGGCTAGGAAAAGGCCCGATAACACTCTTATCACCTGTAATATCACTGGCCAAATGTGGTTTGATCACTTTTTAACTTTATACACTTCCGATACAGATGTTAGGCAGGGGTCGATTATACCTTCTTTAATGGACCCCTCAGGGGAGTATGAAGCCCATTCGTTTACACCCAAGGAAGTGGAAAATGTGATCAAGTCCCTAGGGCCACATAAAGCAGCAGGCCAAGATGGGATACCGGGAGACTTACTTTGTCTGCATTATATTGAATGGGGGAGGATTATATCATCTTTACTCAATGCCATCCATAATGGTGCAGTAATTCCTGACTCTTGGAAGGGGGCTGAGGTCATCCTAATCTTCAAGAAGGGGCGTCGGGACGTTCCCGCCAATTACCGGCAAATAAGCTTAATCGATTCCACACAAAATGTTGTTGGTAAGGTAATTCTTGGGAGAATGCTACAGTGTGTTGAAGATAACAAAATCCTTTCTGATCTACAAGCAGGTTTCAGGTCCGGTACAGGGACTATTGAGCAGGCTTTTAGACTTCTGCTCATATATTGGAAAGTGGTCGTACTAGGCAAAGGCAGTCTTTATCTTGCGTTTATCGATTTAAAGACTGCCTTTGACCTGGTGCCAAGGGCTAGTCTGTGGGGGGTATTGTCCGATATGGTGATGCCCGCTTGTATTCTGTCAATTCTGATGAGGCTCCATATTGGAAATTTTGCCCAGGTGAGGTGGGGTACTCAGGGCCAGAAGTCCCACAAAATTCCAGTGAATAGGGGTGTCCGCCAGGGTTGTGTCCTTGCCCCCAATCTGTTCTCGCTTTATGTGAACGGAGTAGTGGAGCACCTTCTGAAAATTCCATCTGACGCACCTTCCCTGGCGGGCAAGCGAATACCAACCCTCCTATTCGCTGACACTACCCTACTCATTTCCAAGACCCCTGTGGGTCTACAGAGTCTTATGGACAGTTTCCAGTCCTTCTGCACCTGTAGGGGTCTTATAATTAATATGGATAAGACCAAATACTTGGTCCTGAACCCCCCCAGAAAACTTGATTGCCCACTGTCCCTGAACCTTGTTCCCCTCGAAAGGGTTGCAAAATTTGATTACCTAGGTATCCGCTTATCAGACACAATGCAGTGAAATTCTCACCTCCAGAAAATGCTATTGAGCCACAAAAGGGTAGTGGGGTCACTTCTTAAGGAACAGCGCGCTTTCTCAACCAAGCCAATCGCCCCGGTCATAGACATCTATAAAGCGAGAGGAGTAAGCGCGGCCCTCTATGGGGCAGAACTGTGGGGAACATGTAATGCAGACCACCTATCCAGATCAGAGAACAAATTCCTGAAGGACTTAATGGCCCTCCCACAGAGCACCCCCACAATACCTTTGCTCGTTGCCATGGGGTGTCGTCCAATTAGGGAACAGGCACAAATCCGTCCGCTTCTATTATGGGCCCGTCTATGGCGAGTCCCTGAATTAGCTAGCTATGCGGACGGGTTGACAGAAGTATTGTCTATGTCAGGCTGGTCCAAAATCAGGTGGCTTAAAGACGTTAAATCCCTGCTAGGAGAGCTGGGGTTAGAGGATGCCTGGGTATCTAGATCGGCTCCTCCCAAAGCGGTTCTTAAGACCCTTTACTGGAGCTGGGTTTATAGCAAAAATAGCTCCAACTCGAAGCAGGGCAGAGCAACAGCTGAGTTTATGAGGTTCAAGGATGTGGCAGCAAGGGAATCCTACCTTGATATCATTACAAAGCCAATCGATCAGGCTTTGTATTTCAAATTCAGGATAGGAACCCTTCCAGTGGGTGAGCTGACTGCTCGCTGGAAAGTCCCTTCCCAAACCTCACCCTTCTGTGCAACTTGTCCAACTTGTGCAACTAGAGTTGAGGCCGTTGCCCACATTTTGTTTGAATGCCCGGCATATACACTACCAAGAAACAGCTGGTTAAAACCCTTATGCAGAGAACTAGGCACCAGAAATCACATTGTAGCTCTGCGAATTTAAGATGGGCTTGGTCCATCAGAACCAAAAGGATTAATGAAATTGTATAATCAATATTTTTTACCCAAATTTTGTAATGAAATCTTTTAATTGTACACTTTTTTAAATTAATTTATTTTATGAGTATTGCACCTGTGGTGGAATTAAAGCTGATTTATTATGTTGTGCTTTTAAAGATATGTTTTATCGAAATAAAGCCTTATAAACTGAAAACAAAACTGACAATAATTTAATAGAGAATGGATAAAAGTGTGTTTGTAATTGCAAAAATTATTTTATGATATTTTAATAACATGTTTAGGGTAAAAGAATACATTTTATTAAGGCAATATTTTACAATTGATGAAACATAGAAACAAAATACATATTCGTAATGGATGAAAATGAAATATTTTGCATATATATATGTGTATTCATATACAATACTTTTTTTAACATCCATGTTTTTTACTTTTTTACATTTTAAATTATAGGTATATTATTTTTGTAGCAGGAACATTTTTTAAACATGTTTGTGTTTAACATTTTTGTAACAAACATAATTTTACAACATGTTTTTACAGTTTTGTTTTTGCATTTATAACATTTACAAAATATTTATATATATATATATATATATATTGTTGTATGTATAATATATCATATCATACATATTTTCACATAAAAAACATAGATACTTGGAGGTCCATTAGGATGTTGTGCGGAAAAAGGGTTTTTCTGCCCTCAAGCAGCGGTACACATGTCCGCCATATTAGTATTGCTAAACATAGGTCAATTCCCGTCCGCCACGGTGTGACACGCACCAACAAAGTGTGCCCGCCACTTCCCGGAGTGAGCCAATGGAGACTCCCCGCCATGCAGAATGACGTCCACCCCGCTCTGTGAGAAGTTAGCTTGGCATATGCTGTCTACTATTCTAGTGGGCACATTGCAACAGTCTAAATGACCCTTATTGATGGTGGTTGTAAAGTCAACCTTATAGACAAGCTATCCTAGTGGTAGCATGGACCAGCAGTCTTAGGCTAAAACGTTAGAGAGCATGTAAAGCAAGCTGTTTTACCAATTATAATCCCTTGAATACCAAACGAAAGGACATCACAGAAGGCATATATCAAATATATATGTATTTCTTTCTAACACAACCCCTCTGCACTCTTTATGAGGTCAGAGATCGAAATACATCACAAGCTATTCAATTAGCATACTATAAGTTGTACAAATACAGTTATGCCCTAGGGGACTCGGAAACCATATACTAAGTAAGTCGTATAAGGACCACTTCATAAACAGTGAATAGACCTAGGGCCTGGGGAATCGCTGGGGCTACACTACACAACCAAAGGTTAGTTAATAGGAGACCCACAGGAGACGTCTGCAGTGTCTAAACACAGTTGCGAGTCACCATTGACTTATAATGCAGAACGTTAGAGTTGTAAAATTGCAGTTTTAGGACGCTTCCGGATGGACTATGGTAAAATCCCTTTAAACTAGGAGTCAAGACCCAAAGGAGCACCAGAGTACTCGAGTTACCTCACCTATGGAAGCCGGGTGCATGGGTGTCTTTTCGTGTCGGGTTTTGTCGATGCTTTCCATGGAGATCTGCAAAGAAGTGCTGCAGGCGACCAGAGGAAAAGTGTCCGGGTGGATCCAAAGGTGGATCGGAGATGAGAAGAACCTGAAAGCAGAGGGGTCCAGGGCATTTGTCTTGGAGAGCTGCTGGGGCCAAAGTTTCATTCCAGGATTATCTAAAGTCCTGCGGACAAAACACTTATCTTCATACTAAAGAAATGGGCTAGATTACCTACTAGGTCCCTCCTATAGGTGGACCTGAGAAGGGGGTTCTTACATCCCTTTCCCTTTGTCCAGTTTCATGCCAGAGCGGGGCTGGAGTGCCCCAGCAACTGAATTGAACCAGGCTATGCATGGGGCCCCTTGTGTGCCCCAAGCAGTGTCTGTAAAAGCATCTTTCCATTCAACCTACCCTGCCCCAATACACTACCGGTGTCTGGGCAGGTGCTAGCACCTGCTTCAACAGGAAACTTATTGTCCAGGACTCCCTTGCTGGAGTTTCCCCCAGCAGCAGGAGGCCAGACTTGTGTCTGTGGCAGCAGCATCCATTTTGTGATGCTGAGGCTCTGTTTACCTTTAACCGGGTAAAGCAGTAACTACATGTCTTTTCCCTCTAGAAGGGTGGAATGCCACCCCCGCCGCCAGAACTTGCGGGTGGGCGTAGTATTCCAAAGTGTTTGACACCTTACACGACATGATTTGATAAAGCCAAACCAAAGCTCGCATTAACCGCGAGGATTATAATGCACTTAAGAGTATATGGTATGGCTGTATCATAGAACAGCTATAAGGAAATGGTTCCGACGGCTGCAGAGGGGCTCAGCTCATGCTACGGCACCCTCTCACATAAAACCAAGCACTCTGCCTTCAGGATTTTCAAGGCCTGCCATAGGAGTGACTTATAGGTGTATATGTGTCTATATATAAGGGTAGATATAGGTATACTATATCTAAGTAAGGGGTGATTACACTACCTTACCCAAGCTAAGTAATAAGCCTGTGGTGTCAGTTTGGATGGCCAGCCAGGGGTGGCATAATACATGCTGCAGCCCCTGGTAGGCCTTGGATGCACTTATGCCCTGGGTACCTATGGTACACTATACAGGGGCTCACAAAGGTGACCCAATACCCAATTAGGTATGTACCTAAAGTACATGGTATCAATTTAGAGAGAGAACAGCTGGGCTGTGGGTCTGATTAGCAGGCCCACAGCCACACTAGAGTCGAAAAACCAGAATATCACAGCAAAAAGTGGGGGTGACCATAGGAAGCAGACCTTACTCTCTTACACGCTCCACAAATTAGGAAGCCCCAAACAAGCAGACGCACCACAGCGGAGGCTTCGCACAATCAGAGACAGCATAAGTACAACAGCTGAGCGTGAGTCCTGGTCCCCTCCACCCGGTCACAACCGCTCTACACATGTTCCCGGTGCTGTACCTGATACATCACTATGAACTCATGGCCTGACGTGGACGCTGCCGCAGGTACACAACTACACAAATACAACACACAACACACAGGCTGACACAGGGTCCAAATCCACAACAGACACCTCTCTGAGGCAGTAACACATCCACAAGGGCACCCACACATGACCCACCTGCCACCAAGTCACCCCTCTGCATCCTGGAAACACATCTTCCGCGATCACGCAGCAATGTCCCGGTCATGTCAGCGCAGCGCAGAACACAAGGGAATACATGCGCACAAGAGGAAGGAGGCATCGACAGTCCAAGGCATGGGCAGGGCACAAAGACCCTAGGGCCACATCTCCCCCCAACACACATGAGCACACCCCATACAGGAACATGCCATGTGCCCATCCTGTGCACACTATGCACAATAACAAGCCTGGTCAAACTGCACCTGCACTGCACAACAAAAACCAGGGAGACAGCCACAGTAGGAGTGGCTGCACGGGAACACACAACACCGTAACACAGGGCCAGGGAAACATACACACCACAACACAACCACACACATGGAAATAAACATGAGTACAAGCACCACATGAACACATACAATGAACAAATGGACACACAGCCTTCATAGTCACACATACATACAACACACTGACACACACACACATACACCAAATGTCAACAGCAATGAAGCCCAGCAAATAGGAAAGCCAAAGTGGGATGTACACAAATGGAAGGCCATAGAGACACACATCAAGCATTTTCCCATCACATGCAAGACAAGAAACACAGAACACCCCCTCAGACCATCAAACCACACATGGCTGGTACAGTCAGTGAAGTCAAACCACAGCACCACAGTGCAACAACACAGGGAGACAGCAAGGCATCCCAGGTAAATGCACAAGGTACAAAGGAAGGCCTGGAAGTCAAACTGGGAACAGCGTGTACACAACCACCTCACAGGAGTACACCACTAACACAACACACAGGCCCCATATACATACTCCATTACTGACAAACACCAGGAGGAATGTACACACATACCCTCCTCACAACAGCAGCACAACACACCAGTGCCACACACACTGAAGACTGCCAATACTTGCCAGTCCATACACACAAAAACAAACACACACACCCTGGGTGTAGCCATAAACATCACACACAGGGATGCCACAGCAAAAGTCTGCACGCAAATATCACACAAACACACAACCCAAATGAAACACACACAGAACCACAACAAAAATAGACATACCCTCTCAGCCAAACCATGGCAAGGCAATGGGAGCACAGACACAACAGGAGTGCACAACCTCATCACTCAGTAACAAAGCACAAACAACAAATCACAAATCACACAAGAAGTTCACCACCACAGAACAACATAGCCACATCAAACCAACTACGGGTGCACAGGCCAAACAAACTGAAAAAACACTGCAGGACATCAGGGGATGCATATCAAGCAATGTCAAGTCCACATACACCCAGCACTGTACGCACAGCAAGCAGTGTGTGCACACCGAGCATAGCTGTCACACACAGACATGAGTGACACAACACCAACCCATACAACACAAATCAGCACAGCACAAACACAACAACACACCCAGGAAGTGAAGCAACAACACAGCCGACACACATACCTCCAACACAACCACAACAGATGCACAGATCTGGGACACAAAGGTGGAATCAAATTGAAAATAGCACTAGCCAGCACACACAGCTGAACAGGAAATGAGCAAATATGACTGCTAAAACAGCACAAGAACACCACAAAGGAACAATCATGGAAGAACCAGAGTGGTACATAGCCCCAGCCCAAACAAATGCACCACACAGCACAATGTCACAAATGAAATGAAGAGGAGGCACTTACACACACACACACAAAGCAAGGGGACAGCTGACATCCAAGTGAAGTGTACTGCATGTCATCAGTGGACATGGCAGGAATGCATAAAACACAATCAGAGGGAGTCCAGGACCACAACGATTACGTACAAGAAGCACACACAGGGGATGGTATTACACCACATACACCATGTCATACAGGAGTATAAAAGGCACCATGTGCCTGCAATGCCTGAGAAACACAACCAAAATGGCAGTGTTTAGCAGGAAGTCTGCACAGTCTACACAAACAGAATCAAGACACGTGGATGATCATAAAAACACAACAGTGATGTGCCAGTCACACACTCTGCACACTCACAAGTGACCAAAACAACAAATAGGAGTCAGACAGAACAGCATGGGCATACCAACACACTGCACACCTCTTGACACCCCAAGAGCACACATCTCATGTAGGCCATGTGACCAGGCTGACGGCCCAACCCAAGATGAACATTGACATACACAGTTGAGCACACATAAAGAAATACACCACATACATGATGACATTGCCCAGCCTGCATGCAAACCTGTGCACAGAGTCATACTCTGTGCTGGCACTGTCCCCCAAACTGATATGTGAACAATGTAGCCAACAATTGAAAACCTAGAAAATGAGAACTGCGAATGCAGGCTAAATTGACACCACAAGTATCAGTGTCAGAAAGAACTGAAGTCCCTGTCACCTCTGTGAAAAAGGAGTAGGTGAGCAAAGACCTTGGCAATGTTGAAGCGCCACATAGAGCATGGGACACAGACAAACATATGCACACACCAAAATATTTTTATTTAGTAAGGACACTGACAAAACAGACAGCAGGAGTAACTGTCTTTATTCACATGTTGCATAGAAAGGAACCAACAGTAGAGAAGAGCAAGGCACAAAATGCAAGGGCAGGACAGGAAGCCCAGTGGGCATGACAAAGTTCTTGTTGAGTACATGAGAGGCTGCACAGTGAATAGTCTAACACAGCAGAGCAACAGGGCAAGTGTCCAGGGCAACATTCTCAGCAAGTACATGAGAGGCTGAACAGGGAATAGTTCAACGCAGCTGAGCAACAAGTGCAGAGTGAATACATGAGAGGCTGCACATGGAATAGTCCAATACAGCAGAGCAACAGGGCCAATGTCCAGGGCAAAATGCACAGCAAGTACATGAGAGGCTGCACAGGGAATAGTCCAACACTACAGAGCAACATGGCCAGTGTCCAGGGCAAAATTCACAGCAAGTACATGAGAGGATGCACAGGGAATAGTCAAGCACAGCAAAGCAACTAGGCCAGTGGGCATGGCAAAGTGCAGAGTGAGTACATGAGAGGCTGCACAGGGAATAGTCCAGCACAGCAGAGCAACAGGGCCAGTGTCCAGTTCAGGGTGCACAGCAAGTACATGAGAGGCTGCACAGGGAATAGTCAAACACAGCAGAACAACAGGGCCAGAGGACCAGTTCAGGGTGCACAGCAAGTACATGAGAGGCTGTCACAGAGAATGGTCAAACACAGCAGAGCAACAGGGCCAGTGGCCAGTTCAGGGTGCTCAGCAAGTATATGAGAGGCTGCACAGGGAATAGTCCAACACAGTAGAGCAACAGGGCCAGTGCCCAGGGCACAATTCACAGCAAGTACATGAGAGGCTGCACAGGGAATAGTCCAACACTGCAGAGCAACAGGGCCAGTGTCCAGGGCAAAATTCACAGCAAGTACATGAGAGGATGCACATGGAATAGTCCAGCACAGCAGAGCAACCGGGCCAGTGGGCATGGCAAAGTGCAGAGTGAGTACATGAGAGGCTGCACGGGGAATAGTCCAACTCTGCAGAGCAACAGTGCCAATGGGCATTGCAAAGTGCAGAGTGAGTACATAAGAGGCTGCGCATGGAGTAGTCCAACAAAGCAGAGCAACAGGGCCAGTATCCAGGGCAAAATGCACAGCAAGTACATGAGAGGCTGCACAAGAAATAGTCTAACACAGCAGAGCAACAGGGCTGGTGGGCATGGCAAATGGCAGAGCGAGTACATGAGAGGCTGCACAGGGAATAGTCCAACATAGCAGAGCAACAGGGCCAGTGGCCAGTTCAGGGTGCACAGCAAGTACATGAGAGGCTCCACAGGGAATATTCCAGCACAGCAGAGCAACAGGGCCAGCGTCCAGTGCAAAATTCACAGCAGGTACATGAGAGGCTGCACAGGGAATAGTCCAGTAAAGCAGAGCAACTGGGCCAGTGGGCATGGCAAAGTGCAGAGTGAGTGCATGAGAGGCTGCACAGGGAGTAGTCCAACACAGCAGAGCAACAGGGCCAGTGGGCATGGCAAAGTGCAGAGTCAGTACATGAGAGGCTGCACAGGGAGTAGTCCAACACAGAAGAGCAACAGGGCCAGTGTCCAGGGCAAAATTCACAACAAGTACATGAGAGGCTGTACAAGGAATAGTCTAACACAGCAGAACGACAGGGCCGGTGGGCATGGTAAAGTGCAAAGTGAGTACATGAGAGGCAGCACAGGGAATACTCCAACACAGCAGAGCAACAGAGCCAGTGGCCAGTTCAGGCTGCACAACAAGTGCATGAGAGGCTGCAGAGGGAATAATTCAACACAGCAGAGCAACAGGGCCAGTGGCCAGTTCAGGGTGCACAGCAAGTACATGAGAGGCTGCCATAAGGAATAGCCCAACACAGCAGTGCAACAGGGCCAGTGGCCAGTTCAGGGTGCACAGCAAGTACATGAGAGGCTGCACAGGGAATATTCCAACACAGCTGAGCATCGGGGCCAGTGTCCAGGGCAAAATTCACAGCAAGTACATGAGACGATGCAAAGGGAATAGTCCAGCACAGCAGAGCAACTGGGTCAGTGGGCATGGCAAAGTGCAGAGTGAGTACATGAGAGGCTGCACAGGGAATAGTCCAACATAGCAGAGCAACAGGGCCAGTGGGCATGGAAAAGTGCAGAGTAAGTACATGAGAGGCTTTACAGGGAATAGTCCAACACAGCAGGGCAATAGGGCCAGTGGGCATGGCAAAATGCAGAGTGAGTTCATGAGAGGCTGCACAGGGAATAGTCCAACACAGCGGAGCAACAGGGCCAGTGTCCAGGGAAAAATTCACAGCAATTACATTAGAGGCTGCACAGGGAATAGCCCAACACAGCGGAGCAACAGGGCCAGTGTCCAGGGAAAAATTCACAGCAATTACATTAGAGGCTGCACAGGGAATAGCCCAACACAGCAGAGCAACATGGCCATTGGCCAGTTCATGGTGCAAAGCAAGAACATGAGAGGCTGTCACAAGGAATAGTCCAACACAGAAGTGCAACAGGGCCAGTGGCCATTCCAGGGTGCCCAGCAAGTACATAAGAGGCTGCACAGGTAATAGTCTAACACAGCAGAGCAACTGGGCCAGTGTCCAGGGCACAATTCACAGCATGTACATGAGAGTCTGCACAGGCAATAGTCCAACACAGCGGAGCAACAGGGCCAGTGTCCAGGGAAAAATTCACAGAAATTACATTAGAGGCTGCACAGGGAATAGCCCAACACAGCAGAGCAACATGGCCAGTGGCCAGTTCAGGGTGCACAGCAAGTACATGAGAGGCTGCCATAAGGAATAGCCCAACACAGCAGTGCAACAGGGCCAGTGGCCAGTTCAGGGTGCACAGCAAGTACATGAGAGGCTGCACAGGGAATATTCCAACACAGCCGAGCATCGGGGCCAGTGTCCAGGGCAAAATTCACAGCAAGTACATGAGAGGATGCAAAGGGAATAGTCCAGCACAGCAGAGCAACTGGGTCAGTGGGCATGGCAAAGTGCAGAGTGAATACATGAGAGGCTGCACAGGGAATAGTCCAACATAGCAAAGCAACAGGGCCAGTGGGCATGGCAAAGTGCAGAGTAAGTACATGAGAGGCTTTACAGGGAATATTCCAACACAGCAGGGCAATAGGGCCAGTGGGCATGGCAAAATGCAGAGTAAGTTCATGAGAGGCTGCACAGGGAATAGTCCAACACAGCAGAGCAACAGAGCCAGTGGCCAGTTCAGGGTGCACAGCAAGTACATGAGAGGCTGCACAGGGAATAATCCAACACGGCAGAGCAACAGGGCCATTGGCCAGTTCATGGTGCACAGCAAGAACATGAGAGGCTGTCACAAGGAATAGTCCAACACAGAAGTGCAACAGGGCCAGTGGCCATTCCAGGGTGCACAGCATGTACATGAGAGTCTGCACAGGCAATAGTCTAACACAGCAGAGCAACGGGGCCAGTGTCCAGGGCACAATTCACAGCATGTACATGAGAGTCTGCACAGGCAATAGTCCAACACAGCGGAGCAACAGGGCCAGTGTCCAGGGAAAAATTCACAGCAATTACATTAGAGGCTGCACAGGGAATAGCCCAACACAGCAGAGCAACATGGCCAGTGGCCAGATCAGGGTGCACAGAAAGTATAGGAGAGGCTGCTCAGGGAATAGTGCAACACAGCAGAGCAACAGGGACATTGGCCAGTTCAGGGAGCTTAGCAAGTACATGAGAGGCTGCACAGGGAATAGTCCAACACAGCAGATCAACTGGGCCAGTGGCCAGTTTAGGGTGCACAGCAAGTACATGAGAGTCTGCACAGGGAATAGTCCAACACAGCAGAGCAACAGGGCCAGTGGGCATGGCAAAGTGTAGAGCATATCCATGAGTATCTGCACAGGCGAGGGCAGGACAGGAAGCCCAGTGGGCATGGCAAAGTGCAAAGTGAGTACATTTGAATCTGCACAGGTGAGGGCAGTACAGGAAGGCCAGTGGACATGGCAAAGTGCAGAGGGAGTACATGAGAATCTGCACAGGAGAGGTCAGGACAGAAAGGCCAGTGGGCATGGCAAAATGCAGAACATATCCATGAGAATCTGAATAGGCGAGGGTAGGACAGGAAGGCCAGTGGGCATGGCAAAGTACAGAGCATATCCATGAGAATCTGTACAGGGAGTGTTTGCGACTGTACCCTTCCATGAGCAGCAACACAGTCAGGGGAGTAACAATCGGCAGAACAGGCCCACCTGTGAGAGAGACAGGTGTTTGAGCGGGACTAGCACTCATACTAGGCTGTCAGGTGGACTGGGAGCTGGCTGTGTGTCGGGGACATCAAGAGTAACTGCTTGGGGAGAGAGCGGTCCAGGTGAGGTAGGGCTATCAGTGGCTTGGCAAGCCGGAGGGCTGCTTGGACCAGTTGGTGTAGTGAGGTGGCGTAGTGGCACATGGAGATGGAGTCATGCGGACCTGAGACTCTGTGTAAGTGGGAGAGGTTTGGGTGGTGCCCTTCCACTTCTTGGGAATTCAGAATGGCTTCCATGTACTGAGGTTAATGGGAACTGGTATTGACACAACAGGCACACACACCAACAGAGCATCAGGTGCAGACCCTGCAATCCCTCTGGTGATGTTTTGTATCCTGCAGAACGCTTCATCTGGCTCCGCTTCTGGCCTTCCTTCCCCTGTTTGCCAGGTGTACCCCCTATAGTTCCCTCCTTCCCCTGTTTGCCAGGGGTACCCCCTTCCTTCCTTCACCTGCTTCACAGGGCTTGAAATTGGAGTGGATGTGGTGGGGGACTAGGACTCTGAGCCCTTCCTAGGTGTACCCTTGCCATACAACACCTCCTCATTGGGCCCAGAAACTGCATGCCTTGCTTTGTATGAAATTTTGGATATAGGAGAGCTCTTAGCTGGGGATGCCTCTCAGGCATGTGAGCCTGAGGTCTGCTTATTTGCTTTTGGGACTTGCTTTTCCCTGATGGGGTGGCTTTGCTCTTCTGTGGGGATGGTGTCTGTGGGCAGGCCCCCTTGGTTTGTTTCTGCTGGGTGCTTCTTGTGCTGTATCGTGACTGTGACACATGGAAAGCGTGGTCACTATCATCAGATGAGGCCACTAACTGGGGGGTGGACAAAGGCCCTGAGGGAGGAATGGGAGCATGTGCCTTTTGAAGGGCAGACATCACTGGACAACAAAGCCTGGACAGTACGGTGCAGCCCACCCATGTCGGAGTGTATGCCCTCCATGTAGGCAACCACCTGAGCTAATTTTTTGTCATGGTCATTGAAGGCAATGAGGAGGGCTGTCTAACCCACACAAAGCTGGTACAGAAGCTCAACAGACTCAGCACTGAGGACAGCAGGGGGACAGGTGCAGGGGCAGCGGTGCCAGGTGTGAATGTAACGTGTCCTCTCTTACTGACACAGACACATGCAGCACCAGAGGAAGTGGATGGGAGGGTGGGCACTGACCGCTGTGTGGTAGAAGATGATGCAGAATTTCCATTCCCTGTGTCCGCCAACATGGATGCATGTTAGAAATTGTTTAATTTTAAAAGCGCTGTATTTTTAATCTGCAAATTGCACTAACGCATTTCTACCTGCATTGCGTTCTGAGGGCTGATCTGCCCTAGCGCCACTGCATCCTGATCCCTGGTCCTCGCGCAGCAGATTACTTGCTGACGCCGGACTGGAGAGGGGCAAGCCGCCATCTTGGGGGAACTCGGGGGGTTGCGGAACAGTTGTTCATTTTTCCGCCCTCCCAGAGACTTAAAATCGCGCCCGAAGAACCCGCTCGCATATCTTGTGGCATAACTCTCCTGAGGCGGAAGCCGGGAGATTGCATGTTAGAAATTGTTTAATTTTAAAAGCGCTGTATTTTTAATCTGCAAATTGCACTAACGCATTTCTACCTGCATTGCGTTCTGAGGGCTGATCTGCCCTAGCTCCACTGCGTCCCGATCCCTGGTCCTCGCGCAGCAGATTACTTGCTGACACCGGACTGGAGAGGGGCAAGCCGCCATCTTGGGGGAATGCGGAGGGTTGCGGACCAGTTGTTTGTCTTCACGCCCTCCTCACGCCCCATAAATTTACATTAGATCTCATCCACGCAGCGGGCGATCGCAGCAAGCGCGCCAGCGGCGCGCCAAAGGCAAACCCGTCTGCGCCCGTCCGCGCCTGTCCTGCGCCTCTCGCCAGAGATGCTGGTGTAGATCACCCAGGAAAGGGATTCTACTCAAGAGAAGAGTTGCTTAGTCTGTGCCCCTCTAAGCCGCAGGGTTCTTTGGCCCCCTTTGACCCCATGAGTGGCCCGGTAACATGTATATGTGATCAATTCACTCTCCCTACTCCTACTACTATAGGAGCTCTTGGTATATCTCCTGCACAGCAACAACTAAAGGTGCTCCAGCTGAATGTGAGAACGTTACCGAAACACCATGCAGAAATATTTGATCTCATAGTGGACGAATCCCTGGATATCCTTTTTCTTACGGAAACATGGATGAGTGACGATCTGATGACTATTTCAAACTTAGCACTTCCACCTGAATATACAATCACTTTGTTAAATAGGCAGACTAGAGGTGGCGGCATCGCTGTGATTACTAGATTTGCCTATTCCTGCCTCTGTGAGAAAATTAACTTGAAAGGTGGTGAATGTCGCCATTTTACCATCACTCTCAACGCTCATTTTACCTTCTCAGGGTTATTAATATATAGGCCCCCTGGACCCATGTGTGGGTTTAATATTTCTCTCTTGGAGACTGTAGAAGCGTTTCCCATGGGGTCAGCTAATTTTAGCTTTTTGGGCGACCTTAACCTTCATTTTGAGTTAGAACACGATCCGACGATTCGCACTTTGATTGCTGATCTAGCCGCCTTTCAGCTCTTCCAATTAGTTAAAGGTCCAATCCACATTGGAGGCCATATGTTGGATTCAATTTTTACTAATATCGAGTCATCTAGCACCATCATCTCTACACCCATAGTTTGGGCAGACCATTTTTTTAGTTGAACTGACTTTTTGTATTTCTACCCCTAACATGTGTAAAACTCAAAGAGCCATGCGCAAAAGACCCTGGCGTAAGCTCCGCTTAGCGGATTTTCACGCCCTTTGGAATCTGATCCACTGGGCCCTTTTACTGATATTGAAACAGGTTATGACTCTTTTTGCACTTGGTTAACCCAGGCACTGGATAGACTTATTCCAGCAACATGGGGTAAAGGTCGCATGCAGAACGCCAATCCTTGGTACAACGATAATTTGGCGGGCCTCAAGAAGATCTGCAAAAGATACGAACGCGACTGGAGAAAAGATTATTCCTCTGAGAAAAAGACCTGCTATCTAAAAGAACTTAAGGTTTATCATAAAGCCATCTGCAGGACTGGGGCGGAGTACTATGCCACCAAAATAAAAATGAGCTCTAACCCGGCTAAGGTCATTTTTAAAATTCTTAAAGAACTCAGCACTAAAAAATCTGCTAACAATATTTTTACTTCGGCGGCTCAGTGAGAAGAGATAGCTTCCTTTTTTGTGGAGTAGATCCAGGGTATTTATCAAGCCTTTACCCCTGTGACGCAGCCTTGCTGTAGCTCGGTAACGAGTCTCAGTCCTGCCTCCAAGCTATTGGTTATTCCCAAAATCTCTGAAGAAAAATTCGATCAGCTAACTAAGCTTATTAAATCTGGTTACGCGGCGGACCACCTTAAGCCTGCCCAATTCAGAGACTCTTCTCTGTACTGTTTAGCCCCACTACATAGCCTTATTAACGCCTCCTTTTCGGCTGCCACTGTGCCAGTTAAGTGGAAGCAGGCATGGGTTTCTCCTATACTTAAAAAACCCACCTTAGACCCCTTGAATCCCGAAAACTTTAGACCTATTTTGTTGCTTCCTTGGGCTGCGAAGATTGCTGAGGCCCATGTAAACTCTATTCTTACCAACGTTTTAAATGCCAATGATACTCTGTATGAAACTCAGCATGGGTTTCGCGCCGGTCATAGCACAGAGACGGTGCTCTTGGCTATGACGGAGCATCTTCGGACCACTCTTGATCATGGCCAAACGGCGGCACTGATCCTATTAGATCTCAGTGCCGCTTTTGACACTGTCTCCCACCAGATCCTGCTGCATCGGCTTGAAGAGGCAGGGATCACGGATATGGCCCTTTCCTGGTTTAGGTCTTTCCTGACTGACAGATCATTTTGTGTTTCCACTCCTCCCTTCCTTTCTAGGACGTACTCTATTGGGCAGGGTGTCCCTCAGGGCTCGGCTTTGAGCCCCACCCTGTTCAATCTTTACATTCAGCCACTGGCTGCTGTCGCCAAAGCTTGGGACCTTAACATTGTGTGGTACGCTGACAACATGCAGCTAGTGGTTGCCCTATCGGAAAGTGTCACCATGGACCATGTAAGGTTCAAGGCAGGTCTGGCTAATTGTTTACAACTTAACGCCGCTAAGACAGAGGTGCTATTGGTGGGCAAAAACACTGAGTTATGGGGAGACCACTGGTGGCCTTCTACTTTTGGGAAAGCTCCTACACCTAAGAAAGAAGTGAAAAACTTGGGATTCTGGTTAGACTCAGCACTAAGCTTTGGCACCCAAACAAAAAAAGTTGCCGCCACCTGTTTTGGCATACTACGTAATCTAAAAACAATCCTGAAATTCTTTGACTCCGCTACTAGGCAACTAATTGTTCAAGCTATGGTGTTGTCCAGATTGGACTATGCCTGTTCACTGCTCTTAGGTGCTAATAAGGTGGAAATTGCCCGTCTGCAATGCATTCAAAATGCGGCTGCTAGAGCCTTAGTAGGTTTGCCCCGTTTCAGTTCTACCTCTGCTACTATTCGGAAACTCCACTGGCTTCCTGTAGCTCAGCGGATACAGTTTAAGACCTTATGTATTTCATTTAAAATCTTAAAACTGTCTACCCCTAAAATGCTAAAATGCTATTGCAAAGTGCAGAGTGGGTGGACGTTCTTTCCGCTTTTTAGCAGGAAAACTATGGAACACTCTACCAGTCCATATTCGGGAAATGGAGGAGTTGTTTCAATTTAGGAAAGCCGTCAAAACTCACTTATTCCCTTGAAAATATTTTTTTGTCTTTCTTTTTCTGATTTCAGTTCTGTTTTGCTCAGGATTAGCGCCGGGAAGCCCCTTTGCTGGGGCAGCTGTGCGCTTTACAAATCATATAACATAACATAACATAACATTCCCGCTGGCATCAGATAATATGGTACTTTGTGTCTCAGGCAGGGAATCCTCCTGCATACTCCAGACCCCCTCTGAGGCGCTAGTGGCCTCTGTGTCACTGGGCTCCTGTGCAGCTATAGTGCTAGTCTAATCACCATTGGTGCCCGGCTCCTGTCCCTCCGTGACCACTGGTGAATCTGCATGAGACAGAGATGCAATGTCAGTATAGTGGCATCAACAGGACAAAGCAATGCAATCAATGCAGCGCAAAACATGCCCAAATCTACCTGTTGCACACCACACTTTGCAATCACAATTCAGCAACTCACTACATAGACCACAACAGTACATGTAGCCCTGATCATCTGTCATGACAGAGCCATGTTAAAGCCACACAGCACAACACCCTGGCCGTGGCTGAAGTCTACCAGACACACAACTTGCTATGACCACACCTACGGACATGATGTGGGCACACCACTTGTTGCCACTGACATACCTTGAGGGAACAGGAGGGGACAACACAGACACCAATTACGACATGATAGTTCACAATGGCTAATAGCCCATGCCAAACTCTGTGTTGTACTCTGGGGCCCAAAGACTAGTGGGCATTGTTGTCAGATGTGTAAGCCTCAACATTCATGGTGAATGCAATGTGTGAATAGATGTAGTCAAACTAAGATTGGGAACACTGCTGAGGAATCTGGTACCTGTAGTGCTCCACCATGTTCTCCTTTAGATAAATGCTGCTGTGTGTCCAAAATAAAGCCTATTAAATCCACTGTGGTTTGGCGTGGCAATGGACCCCTAAAGGTCTGCTAATTACAGTCCTGCCAGCAGGAACCTCCACTTCGAAATCGGCACGCAGGAGTACTGGTACCGCAGATACGTGCTCGACGCCAGGCCGTTCTCGCGACCAGGCACTGCCGCTTGACAAAATTCAAACAGGTTGCCCAAGATGAGAGCGTCCTCCTGGGAGGTTATCTTCCAACTCTGGAGAATTGAGGTTTGGAATTTGTGGTCCATTGCCACGCCAACCCACTGTGGATTTAATAGGCACCAGAAAGAACGTTAAGTTTGAAATACGTTGAGCCATTAGACAGCTTGGCAATTCAACCCTTTTGTGCTCCATTCTCCAGAGTTAGAAGATAACCTCCCCGGAGGCCGCTCTCATCTGAAAGTTTAGAAGTGATTCGTCAAGCGAGGGCTGAGAAAAAAGGGGTCCCAAAACGTGTTTCCCCATGTTGATTTCCATAGGAAATTTTGTTACAAGCTACATCCCGAGCTGCTGAACGGAATTTCCCGAAATTTGGCCAACAGGTAGAGCTTGGTTCTGAAAGTGACCTTTTTTCTTAAATGGTGTGAATCTGTTCAGTAGTTTTTGAGAAATTAAAAAAATAAGAGTCAAGAAATCAATTTCCCATAGGTAACTTTGTGCAAGGCTACAGCCAAAAACTGAATCACCTCAAATTCGTCCAAAAGTTAGTGCTTGGATCAGAAAGCAACTTTTTTTTAAATACTGTGAATCCATTCAGTAGTTGCTGAGAAATTAGAAAAATAAAAGTTTCTATATCTTGGTGGAGCCTAAGTCCTGAGCACAAGCTTCACTGTGATTGGCTGCCAACACTCCAAACCAGGAAGTGTTGGCAGCCATCTAGTGACTCGGTAGAAGCGAGAAAACAGGGAAACAAAGGTATAAAACAAGAAAAAGGGGTAGGGTAGAAACACCCAGACCCTCTAGACATGCTTAGGGGGTCCCAGAAGGACCCCCGGGGCCAAAGAAATAATTTTTATAAAAAATAGCATTCAGCTCAATTTGTGCTGGGGTCTCAGGTTACCGCGTTTTATTTTAATGAGACCCCAGGATGGGCTAGGTCCCAGGGGCATTTCTTAAAAAAACAGCAGGGGCTCCACAGTCCCATGTTGGGAGGGGGATTGCGCGGCCACCGTCCTGGGTTTCTCCATTTGCTTATAACTTTGGCGTTGTTTGACAAATGTTTTTTGATCTGCTCCTAAGTTGAAAGTTTAGGGGTGATTGGTCAAGGGGGCGGTTGAGAAAAAAGGGGGGTCCCAAAATGTGTTTTCTCAATGCATTTTCCATAGGAAACATTGGACAAGGCTACAGGTCAAACTGCTAAACGGAACTATGCCAAATTTGGCAGGGAGAAAGGTCTTGGTACAGAAAGTCCGCTTTTGTTGAAATGGTGTAAATCCGTTCAGTAGGTTTTGAGATATTGAAAGAAAAAAATATATATATTTCTGGTCAGTGCCTAACTTTGAGCACAAGCTTGGCTCTGATTGGCTGCTAACACTTAGAGCAGAAAGTGTCCTCTGATTGGCTGCTAACACTTAAAACCAGGAAGTGTTAGCAGCCATCTTGTGCTTTGCATCGAGTGAAAATATAAAACTAAGGTCCGGGGCAATTTAATATACCATAGCTCTGTGTAATGATGATATGGACGCAGTGAAGGTTTAAGAGTTATTAACAATAAAGGAGAAACAGGTGAGCGCCATGCAGGAAGACTTCCACTCCAGGACACCAGTAGGAAGATAACCCTTTCACGCTCCCTCTGCCTAACAGCACCACTTCGCAGCTATGACTTTAGAAACCAGTCCATCGTCTTGCAGCTCTCTATCTTTGCGAGCTAGTACGGTGCTGTGCCTCTATGTCTGCGAGCTACTATGCTGCTGTTTCTTTGGGCGCAGATGGCCCATAGTTCTCCCTCTGCGAGTAGAGCGCATGGGCCGCAGTTGTCCCTCTGTGAGCCAGAGTGCAAACTGTTCATATGTCACACTATATGAGCATTGAAAAGCCATTTAGTGATTCAGTCCATCAGCTGGCATTTGTCCGAGGCATTTCTGAAAACATACTGGAGCTCTGTCAGTGAGAGATACCCCTTTCATGCTGCATCTCTCCACATAAGCAGGTAACGCACCCTCTTCCCACATCACCAGCATTCCTCCAACAACCTACTTGGGCCCACAAGTCTCCCTCTGTGAACCACTTGTTGGCTCACAGCACTTTGGGTGCGAGTTCCTGGGCCCCCAGTTATATCTGTGAAGCCAAGACTGGAAATATACTGCATGTCTCTTTCTGCCAGATACCCTATTTATGCTCCCTCTCCTCACATCACTGTCCCACAGGTATCCCTTTGGTAGCCGACGGCCCACACCTTTCCCTATAGCAATCGGCCCGTAGGTGTTCCTCTCCGAGCTGGCCCACAGCTCTCCCTCTGTGAACTGACTGGCCGTGGTTATCCCTCGATGAGCCAGCCAGTCGGCTCTCAGCTCTTCATCTACAAGCCAGCCCACCAGCTCTTAATTCTCTGAGAACAGATGCAATGGAGGCAATGATCATGCAGGTCGGACACCCAACACTGCTCCGATATCCCCCAGCAGGAGCTTGTTTCCGCCATCCCCCCTCGCCCACAACCCCCCACAAATATGACAGTCACGTTAGGGAATTTGGAACGTAAAACATTGGGATTTTTGTTTATTTATTAATAAAAAATGCTTTTGAGGTTGGACAAATAAGAATCTTAGTCATGTACGGATTAACATATTAAACATTTTATTATAACAAAACAACAACAAATAAAACTATGTACAGCTGTGGTGTGTCATCGCTGGAGCATTTGTGAATCACAGCCTTCAAGACAAAAAGAAAGATAAGATGGTGCGTCATGCATCCACCAAAGGAGAAAGAGTATGAGTGAGAGAGAGGAAGAGAGAGAGAAAGAAAGAAAGAGTGCAAGAGAGGAAGACAGATAAAAATTAGATTGAGAAAGAGTGGGATACAAGGAAGAGAGAAAGAGAAATAGTGTGAAGAAAGGAAGAGAGAAAGAGTGAGAGAGAGGAAGAGTGAAAAAGTAAGATACATGGAAAAGAGAAAGAGAGAAAGTGTGAGGGAAAGGAAGAGAGAGAAAGAAAGTGTGAGAGAGAGAAAGGAAGAGAAGGAGAGGGAGAGGGAGTGTTAACACTTGAGAAAATCTTCAGAGCTCACCTTTGTACCACCGGTGTGTCTCCAACCACGTGCCGGAACATAGTGCAACCTCAAGTTTAGTGATCTGAAAGATAGTATAGAATTATTATTATTTTTTTTAATTATTTTTTTTAAACCTTTATTTCTTTTATGCACAATACACAGCTGTCTGCCTACAACCCATTGGGCTGGCCGCTATGACATTCAGCAATATAACATCATACA
Organism: Lissotriton vulgaris; assembly: GCF_964263255.1. Taxonomy (NCBI): domain Eukaryota; kingdom Metazoa; phylum Chordata; class Amphibia; order Caudata; family Salamandridae; genus Lissotriton; species Lissotriton vulgaris. Next base: position 2,030,098,675 of record NC_141691.1, read on the forward strand.
TTGGAGCTCTCAACTTGCATGCGGGTTAAACGACCCGCAATGTGTCCATGTGCATAACGTAGAATCTAAGATAAGCATAGTAGGTTTCATTTTTAAACTTTTGATGAATTAAACATACAACATAAAAACCACACAAACACATGGCAAAAATCAATTGCAGGGACTCAAGAGGAGAGGGCAAAGAATCCAATTATCATACAACAATGAGGCATATGTCTCGGGTTGAAGGGTGGCGAGCAGCTCAATAAATACATATTATTACAGACAAACGTCCGGAACGTCAACTAAGGGGACAGTGAAATATCAATGGTGTAGTCCTGTGGGGGGGTGCAAATATTCCCACGGTAAGCATTCCATTGGGACTAAATTCTGCCCCATTTCTTAGGTCGGCCCGAGCCACATAGACCGTCTTTTCCCTGAACATGCACCAGTCCATGTTCTCCTTCCAAGCCGTTATTGTGGGTGGTCTATGGGAACCCCAAAGTTGCGCAATATCCCTCTTGGCAACCATGTTACCAAGAGTCTCCCAAAAAAGTCTGGGCCGTATTATAGTCCGTTGGTTCCCAAACATTAAGAAGGCATCGTTGGGCCTCAGGCAGTAGAGAGACCCCAGTGACCCTTTCCATAATTGCATGCACTCTAGACCAGAAGGCAAACACCTCAGGACACTCCCAAATAATATGCAGGAAAGTACCACTCACACCGCAGCCACGCTTGCATAACCCATCAAGGGAGTAACCCATTCGCACCAGACGCGTACCAGTCATATATACTCAATGGAGGATCTTCAATTGTACAAAGCGGAGGCGGGCAGGTATGGCCACCTCCTTAGGGGAGGAGACGGCCGTTTGCCAATCCTCGTCATCGAGTTCCAAGCCGTCAGCGATCCATGAAGCCCTAAGTCGCACAAGAAGATCAGCCCTGTTATTGATGGGTTTTTTGTAAATCAGGGATATAGTACTGTCCGGCACGTGGCCATCAAGAATACGATCCTCTAGCGGGGAGGACTGGGGAATCACTGTCCCTGGGGGGAAGACGGAGGTCAAGGAATCCTGCATTGAAGGTACCTGAAGTGTTCCCTGTCGTCAAGCTCATATTCTATTTTGAGTGCCTCAAAGGTCTTAACACTACCTTTGGACCAGAGATCCTCCACCTTGCTGATACCAATCATATCCCATTTATCGAATCCTTTTGTTCTCCACAAATTGCCCAGTCTATCAGAATCATACAACAGTGTCACTCGGGTTAACCTATCGCTCCATCCCATAGCAGCATTCGCGTCTCGCCACACTCGCACAGCACTTTTCGTAGGACCAGTCAGAGCGCTAAATGGTTCCTTAGATTACCGTGCCCTGTTAAAATTCCCACCTGGCAGGAGATGTTTATCCATCGCAAAGGCGGAAGCAGGACCAGGGGCGTAGGTTACGTGATTAACCGCGCACAGCTGCGAGGCCCAGTAGTAGCGTCTGATGTCAGGGAGGGCAATGCCACCGTCGTACCACGGCAAAGTGAGTTTTGGTAAGGAGATACGAGCACACCCGTCCCATATCAATTGTCTCTGAAGGCTCTCAACCTCATGAAAATACCCGGAAGGTATGGGATCAAAAAAATTCTGAAGTGCATACAGGAACCTAGGGAGCGACATCATTTTAAAGAGAGTCGCACGCCCCAATGGGAAGAGGGGCAAGCGACGCCACCGTGAGACGTCAAGTTTAAGCCGCTGGGGAGGAGCATGAAGATTACGGTCGTAACGGACGGTGGAATCCAAGTAGACATGAATCCCCAGGTACTTAAAACCAGTCTTGACCACCTGAATCGGGAATCCATGGGGCAACGTAGGGAGATCCCCGGCCAGAACATAAACACATGATTTGGTCCAGTTAATAACAAGACCCGAGTTCTTCCCGAAGGAGGGGAGAACATCAAAAAGCGCATTAAGAGACTTCCGGGGTGAGGTGAGATAAAGAAGATTGTCATCTGCATATAGCAAGACACGGTCTTCAAAGTGTGGTTTACCTTCCTTATGGATGACAATGATAGTGGCCAGGCGCTGATCAAGAGGAAGGAGGCCTGTTTCGAAGGCCTCGAGAAACATATTTCTCAAATATGGCACCATTTTGTCAGGCCGCACTTGTAGAGCTCAATAGGCAATCCATTGGGCCTCATGGCCTTACCGGATCGGAGGGCACGAATGGCACCAGCGACCTCATCCACTGTTATGGGCGCATCCATCAAGGTCCTGTCCTCATCAGAGAGGCAGGGTTGCGAGATATCACTCAGGAGCAAACGAGAATCGCACTCATCTCTATCACTCATAGAGGCATAGACCGTCCGAAAGTGGTCTACAAAGCAATCAACAATCCCAATCGGGTCAGACACACAATACCCATTCAACTTTTCAATCACCGGAACAACTCGATTCGCTCTCTCAGACTTGTCCAACCACGCAATAAGCTTACTCGCCTTATCACCCACATCATAGAGTCTGCCCAGCTGGTCACGATTCATAACTTTGGCCGCGTCTGTCACCAGGACTCTGTAGTCTGCCTGTTTCAAAGCTAGGGAGTGTAAAGTCGCAGGAGTATCATTTCCACCCAATTCACTTTCAAGTACAGTTATTTCATCCTCGAGACGCAATAATTCTTCATGCTTAGCCTTCTTAGTAGCAGCAATCAACGACAATGAATAACCCCGAATAACAGTTTTGAAAGCCTCCCATAGGGAAACAGAAGAGGAAACAGACCCAACATTTTCATCAAAATAGTAAACAATGGCCTTGATCAGCTCGGGGCGCGTCTTGGGGTTTCACAAGTACCAAGGATTAATAGGAGCAATTCTGCCCTCACTACCTACCCCAACCGCTACCCTTAGCCACAAGGGGGAATGATCAGAAATGCCCCTGGGGAGGTGACGGACCTCCCGCACAGAAGGAGAGTGGGCCAACGGCATTAGGAACTAATCAATTCTAGAAAGACTGCCTTGGGCTCCAGAATGGAACGTATATTGCAAGTGCGAAGGGTGTAGCAGCCTCCAAACATCCACCAATCCAAAGGTTTCCAGCAGTTCAGAAAGCCACATCTGGGAATTCGGTAAGACTCTGGGGGTTTATCGATCAGAGTTACCAGAGACCACAGAATTAAAATCCCCCCAAGAATAAGGAGACCATCAGGAAGCCCCAGCAAAATCCGACCGAGGTCAGCATAGGTAGTGGCCTGGATACTCGGGGGGACGTACACATTAACTATTGCGAGCATCCTACCCTCCCACCTCCCCGAAATAGAGCATATCGACCCCTATCATCAAGTGTTATATCATCTATTTCAAGGGGCAGAGAGGATCTAATCAGTATGCCCACTCATCTGGAACCGGAGGTGAATCCATCATGAGCAACCAGCCTATAACCACGTCTATCCAGGGCCCGGCAATCATTCTCCATCAGATGGGTCTCCTGTAACAAAGCAATGTCAGAGGACTGGCGTCGGAGGAACTGGGAAATGATGCCACGTTTTATCTTATCCCCCAGACCATTAACATACCAGGACAGCAACTTCAACTCACCACCCCCCATCCCAGTGAAGGACTGCAACCCTACCTCCTCGGAGCCCAACTACAGAAGGATAAGAGCAAAGTATACAGTGCCATGTGAAAAAAACAAATACAATAACAAAAACAGGCCCTCCCCCCACCCCCCAACAACCCCCCGTTACAACACCCCCCACCCTGCACCCCTGCGTATGACTAGAAAGCCACCCCAATTTGCAGTGTGCCTGTCGCCCTCTCATAACTACACTACACAAAGAACCCCGGAGGAGGAAAAGAGTCTACCCACACCCGAACCACCCTCAGGCTCAACCCTAACAATAAAGAAGCAAATGGCATAACTCAGCTGATAAATAGTAACAAGAAACGAGACGTCGAGAACCACAGTGTCACTCCTTGGCCGATGCACCCCCCTCTGCTCTACCAAGGCGTCCGCTCAGATCCTCTCTTTTTGGCAACGAGTCAAGCCAGTCACTGGCGCAGTCTGGTCGATCAAAGAAAAATGTTTGATCCTCATATTCAATGTAGTCGAGCTGGAAACAACATCGCATTCTTGAGGCCCAAGTTCCGCAAGCGCCTCTTCACTCCCTAGAAACCCATCCTTTGTCGCTGGACTTGAGGAGTAAAATCCGGGTAGATGTTAACAGTACTATTGTTGAACTTTAATGGGCCACGACCACGAGAGGCCTGGAGGATAGCATCCCTGTCCCGAAAATGGAAAAGCCTTGCAATAATAGGCCTCGGGGGGGCTCCTGGTTTAGTCTTCCCACCCGGAAAGCGATGAGCACGTTCAACCGCAAAGAATTTGCTGAGTCCGGCGGGAGCAAGATGGTTGAGGATCAGATCCTCCACAAGAAGGTCAACAGTGGTGTCATCTTGATTTTCCGGAACTCCCACCAAGCGAATGTTGTTCCGCAGGGCCCTATTTTCATATTCGTCCAGTCGTCGGGGCATCAGGTTGTGCGATGATCGCAGGTTACCAATCTCCGACTGTGCGTCTGCCATGTCGGTGATGAGACTGGAGGCCTTCAAATCCAAAGCCTTGACCCTCTCAGTCTTAGCCAGATCCGCTCTAATAAGTGTGACATCAACAGCCACAGTATCGATCTTGGAGACAATAGTCTCATATTGTAGCCCCATATCAGCCTTCATCCCAGTGATGGCACTCATTAGGTCCTGGAGCGAAACCTCCTATGGCGTGGTAAAGTCCGTACTGGGGTCCGCAAGAGTACGGCCGGCACTGCCGGGGGAACCCTTCGGTTGCGTATAGCGATCCATCACATTAGTCTGGATAGGTCCCCCACGGGTCGGCGTCTTCGTCTTGCGCCTCTCGAACTCAGGTTTGGAAGCCATATTGGAAGCCGTGCCCCGAAGGGGCCCTCTGGACCTGGTAAAAATGGCCGATGCTATTGAGATACCAACGCAGAATTTCAGGCCAATACTGTAGAATGCGAGTCGAGGGATGAAGCAAAGGTAGAGGGATATGGCAGGACAACACAGCGGATCGAAGCTACTCCGACTTGGGAGCCGAACCGCTCTTAGAATAGTCAATCGAGGGGTCGAGGAGAAATCGAAACTGAAAGCGACAATACTGCCGGCTGGGAGGATGTCCCTGAGGCCGTTGTTGTTGACTTACTCCTCGGCCCACCAGAGCAACCGGTCTCGATCGGGGGCGGGCCAGAAAGATGAAGTTGATGTAAAATCGGTTCCCGACATCCGATTTCGATTCTTGAAAGGATACCGAAGTCAGCAAGAGTAGATTTTCGAAAGACCATAATAAAAGTCAGGGTATTTCAAGGATAGTTGCAGGAGAGCAGCGCGGGTCCCGGGAGCCCTCTGCTCACGCGACCATCTTGGATGCCCGCGTAGCTCCTCCCAGTATAGAAATATTAATTGCAGAGTACATACAACTGCACAAGTATAATTCTTTGTTTTACCAATGTGCACTCATGCTCATGCATCGCATCCACTCCCACTGCTCAGAGGTGTGTGTGCACTCTTGTGCACCCAGGATGATGCACACTATCCACTTCTACTGCCCAGAGTTGACTGCCCACTGCTACGAAAAGAAAAAGTGAGCAGTGAGGTCTGAGTACGCAGGCGGCTGTGCACCCAGGCCTCACTGCTCAAATTTTCATGGACAGGGCGCCCTTCACATCATGCAGCTCCGCTCTTCAAGCCAAAAAGTCTCACATTTGGTGCTGAGTCTTGATAGCGCCATATTAGAGGACAAACTGGTGCACCTATCATCATCGCAGGTTACACACCTGCTCAGTCCTTGCGGTGCCACTAACTCAGTGATAAGTGAGACCACACATGTGGCGGTAGGCCCTCGCTGTTGGGCTCAGGCATACACTGCAGTGCAGCAGGGCACACAAAATATGAGATGTCCGGATCACCGGGACGGGTCATCACCATGGTGGTGTGCCTCTGCCAGTGGATGCGGTGGGAGCAACTCTAAAATGCCGTAGAGCATGTGTGCCCAGTCTTTTTTATTAGAAGCGTCACGTGTCCTGTGACGCCAATGCTTGATCGGTGCGGTGTGGGTGTATACCGGCCGTGAGGGAGTGGCTAACAACTAGACGTGTGACCAACAAATGAAAATATGGTCCATGTAGCATTGTTGTCCTACCCTTTAAGCGTAAGCGGAGTGGGCTTGCCTGGCGTATGCCAGTCCTGCATGAGGCTGTGAAGAAATACTCTGGGCGTGGTTCCGTCACCCTGGTTGCAATCTCCAATGTGTCACTCTGTGAGCCAAGTTGCACAGCATGGCCAACATGAAAGGTACGGGGAATCACTTACCCTACATTAAGCTACAGTTCTACTTAAGAAAGATGGTGGACATGACACATCCATGAGGATATGAATGTTTATTACACATTCAGTGGAGTGTTGCAGCTGTAGCAATATAGGGCCATGCAAACCCCAAATTTCATAGTTTGGCACATGGAGGGCAGCCAATTAAAGACAAGCTTGTTTTCGGAGTTAGGCTGCGCCAACATATGTACTTATCCAATCACTCCGCCAATCCCCACGCACTTATAAATTCACTGTACACTCTCCTTGCAGTAATTTAATGATCCAGTCTCTACGTACGTATTTGTAAAATAACAAGAGCAAAGATGCATAACCAAAGTTATCCCCCACTGTCAAAGGTAAGTTGGTTGCATACGCTGTCGAGAGCATAATGTAAAGTGGTCGGGCCCAGGAGCAGCATGTTTCATACATAATGAACACACGGACACAGCATATATATTCACTAAAAAAAACATATGTTTCAGCCACGCTATAGTTAGGAATTAGCATTTAAAAAACGTTAGAAATTCACAGAAAAAACGATAGGTTTCACACATGTTATAGTTAGCTTGACATTTCATTCATACAAAACCATTGAAATTACCCCGTTATAGTTAGTTCAGCTAACTATAACTTGCACGCCTGCAATGCACTGCTGATGACATCTCAAATGACATCACTGATGACATCATCCAGTGAATGTGTGTCTTTCTGAAAAATAAATATTTTTTATATATGTATATCTAAAGGTTGATAGAAGGATAAATGGGTAAAAAGGTGTCTAAATGTTTTTTTTGTAAAATTGATTGTATAACTGACTTATTAAGTATATCTTAGTGAATACATGTATTAGCGAGTAATGTTTAAATATGCAAATATCCGTATCAATGTCTCACTTTGTGTATAAGTGACTGCATGGGTTAGTAAGTAGCTACATGAGTGTCTATATGGGTTATTAGTTGTTTTTTTGAGTATCAGAATGAGTGTCTGTATGGTTTGGTGGGGGTATTACTTAGCGCACAGATGCATGAATGACTGACTCACTGTTTGTATGTGTTTTGAAGACAGCATGTGTGCAGGACTGTATGGGTGGATGAGTGTGTGTATGGGTATGTTAGTGAGTGAATGACTGCCTCAATAGTGTCTTAATGAGTAAGTACATATGTTTTAAACTAGTATATGTTGTTGTAAATTAGCATAAATGGGTTAGCGTTAGCAGAAGCCATCTTGCATTTAGAAGTTATCTTATCCGTTTTTTAGAAGCCATTTTAGTTTCTGGAGGCCATCTTGGCTACCATGTGCTGCCATGTGCATTGTCCTACCTTCCTTTTTGCTGCGCCTGAAGTCTGCCTAGTAACAGGATATATTTAGCCTCCCCCACTTCCACGCATGTTCAGAAATGCCTGGTAGAGTCTGCATCTGTTACTGATTAAGTTTTACATAGGAATGTGTTCACTACGTTCTGAAACTGTTAGCTCCTCCCACTTGGTTCCATATGTCCTTACTTGGTATTCCTTGTGTGCTCACAGGAACCAAGACTGCCCCCTTTTATGTATGCTTACTGTGTAAGTCTGAAAATGTATATAAGGCGCCAGCCTTCTGACTTCCTCAGACTGCCTCATTCATTTGCCATGGCTTTTGGGCGACGCAGCTTCACCTCACATGAGTGTAATAAATTGTCCTTTGATATTTCAGAATTCTGTGTCAGTCTCTCACTGCTTTTAAAGAATTCCAAGGTTTTTGAATACCACAATGTGAGTATTGATGTATATAAGTAAGGATATATGACAGTGACAGATTGGAGGAATTCCTGTATAAATAAGTATGTTTTTTCATAAATGATTGTTTAAGAAAGTAAGTATGTGTATGTTTCTGTAAAAATAAGTGTAGTGGTGTGTGTAGAGCTGTATATGCAAGTAAATGGATGTTTTTTTCCAATATATTAAAATTAAATTCTATATATTTCCTTTTTCATTTTTTGGGGGTAATTGTACTGTACGCGTACGATCGCACCATACTTTGTACTGGTAATTGTACTCTGCAAGTACCGGCGCATACGTTACGACTACATTTTGACGTTATGCGTCGGATCAACGCTGCTGTGTGACGTCATGTATGGCCCCACGTACGCGTACGGCGCAAACGTTTTTAATTGTTTAAAAACATATATTTATGTATTTAATGGAAATATTAAGGAAAGACATTATCTGGGATAATCATGAAAATATATTTTTTTTACTTTTAACCCCTTCGATGCTGATGACGAGCTCAGCTCGTCATCACCCACGGGTGTCGTGTGCTGATGACGAGCTGAGCTCGTCATGGTGCCACTAAAATGGCAATTTCCAGCGCAGGGGGGGGGAAACGCCTAGCAGCCAAGTGGTTAATAAGCGTATATTACTTTTAAAAGCATTTACGGAAATCGCGGCCGTAAGTCGTCCGTACGCACCGTAAGCGTACGCAAAGTCATGTGACTTTAAAACAACAGATTTGATTGATTCATAAGACTTCCTATTCCAAATGTTGAAAGACCCCACCCATTTTAATCATTTTTCTTTGACTTTCTCTAGAGAACCATCTCTTCTGTTGAGATCCAGTAAATTTAGAACCAAACTTCAGTATGGCTGCACTTGTGGAGTCCTCTTCTGAGCACTCTTCAGAGGAGGAATTTGTTCAAGAGCAGTCTCAGCAAAAAAGGAAAGAGGCTGTGATATGGAAATTTTTGACCTTCCCTCAACATCAAAAGAAGGTCAATGCCCCAAAAGTTACATGCAAATTATGTAACACAACTCTTTTTAGGGGCGACCCCAGCAAAAAATATTCCTTTGGAACAGCAAGCATGGTGCACGATGTGAAAACTCTGCACCCTAATATTTACGCAAGAGCTTGCACACAAAAACTGCGCGAAAACCCTCCACCTCCTGTTCTCAGCACATCTACTGCACCACCACCTCAAGCAAACTGTCCACACCCAAATATCGAACCTGGTTTTGCAGATCTCGTCATTCATTGCAAATATTGCAATGAGCTTTTGTGTTATGGTGAACAATCGATAGACTTGATTATCCGGAGGAAACGGGAGCACCGTTTTCACGCTGTTAATTTTTATTTTAATGATTTGTTCCTGTTGGACACTTTTTTGGTGTAGTTTCATTTTTTGTTAAAAAAAAACCTGTTAAAAACATCCCCAAAAAATTCAAAACTTCAAAAAAAACAAAAAAAACTGTTCTTTTCAGAACTACCTTCACTGGTCAAAAAAAGAGCTATATTTCTATGATAGTGTGTAAAACTTTGTTTGAATGAATGTGTAGTGCATAAATGAATGGATGAATACATTATCAGTGTATGGTGAATGGGAAAGTGCAGTATAAGGAAGTGCTACAGTAGAAATCTATAAGGTGTTTACTTATAGTATACTGTAGTACATCTGAAGCACTTGAAAGTAACATATGTGCATAAATATGTCATAAGCCTATGCTTCCCTTTGCACTGCTAGTGAAACTGCCTGGGTGAATTTGTAAGTGTTTGTTAGGGGCAGATTTACAACCCCCTTGTGCCTCTTTTACATAGCCGTTGCATCACTTTTCTGATGCAACAGTGGTGCAAAAGATGCGCCATGGTGTGGGGTATTTAGAATGTGACGTATCTGTAAGGTGCTTCACATTGTAAATCCCTGTACCAGAAGGAGACATTCCTACATGGGGGGGGGGGGCTTCCGGCGCAGGAACACCTCCTGAAAGTGGCTGAGTGAAATCTGCAAGATTTCACTTTGTCACTTTTGGGCTCATGCTGTGTCAAAACCCTGCTTTAGCTTGAAACAGGTTTAAGGATTGACACAGCATTCTGAGCATAGGGCCCCCAGGGCATTACTGAAGATGCATTGCACTTGCAACATAACTCAAACAATGCACCACCTTTACAGCACAGATACATCACATATCTGTGCCGTTTTTGTCCCATGGTGCACCGCATTGTAAATACGGCGCATCTATGGTGGTGGTGTCACGGTGCACAATAATTGGCATATTCCTGGGGATATGCCAGTTATTGTATATGTGCCCATTAGTGTTTTAATGTAGTGAATGATTACTACATACCGATGAATGAGTCACTACAAACTAAAACAGCAGTGACAGAGTGTTTGGTGGAAGTGTAAGGATACAAACTGGGGAATTGAAGGTATAAAAGACAAGTTTGCAAGTACATAGAAGACTGCATGCATAGTCTATAGGGGTTTGAAGCAGTCTATGGCCTAAGGCCTATTTTAATGCATGAGTACTTAGGTAGTGAGTGGATGATTATAGTTCTGCAAGGAAAGAGCCTGATTGAATTTATAACAGCTTCAGTTTTACCACAGGATATATATAAACACACACTGCTGAACGGCTCACTACAATATTTAAACAATAGTGTGATAGTGTTTGGTGAAAGTGTAAACATACAGACTGGGGAATTGAAGGTATAAATGACAAGTTTGCCGGTGCATAGAACACTGCATGCATAGTCTGTAGGTGTTTGAAGCAGTCCATGCCCTAAGGCACACTTTCCACCATGAGTACTTGGGTACTGGCTGAATGATTACAATTCTGCAAGGAGAGTGTGTGGCTGAATGTATAGCAGCTTTACTTTTACAACAGTGTATAGATAAGCATATACTGCTGTATGGTTCACTAAAATATTGAAACAGTAGTCTAAGAGTGTTTGGCCAAAGTGTAACTATACAGACTGTGTAATTGAAGATATAAAACGCAAGTTTGCTGCTGTATACAACAGTGAAGGCATAGTCTATAATGATTTGAAGCGGGGGGATGGGAGGGGTGCCAGCACAGGAACACCTCCTAAAAGTGGCTGAGTGGAATATACAAGATTTCACTTTGCCACTTTTGAACTCATGCTGCACTTGCTCGAAGCAGGTGAAAGGATTGACACAGCATTGCGAGCATAGAGCCCACGAGCATTGCTAGAGATGCATTGCACTTGCAACGCAACTTAAGCAATGCGCCGCCTTTACGGCAGATACATCACATATCTGTACCGTTTGAGCCCCATAGTGCACCACACTCTAAATATGGCACATCCATAGTGATGATGTCACAGTGCACAATGACTGGCATATCCCTGGGGATATGGCAGTTATTGTACATCTACCCATTAGTGTTTTAATATAGTGAATGGATTAGTACACACTGATCAATGAGTCACTACAAAACTATAACAGGAGTGACAGAGTGTTTGCTGGACGTGAAAGGATAGAGACTCCGGAATTGAACATATAAAAGGCAAGTTTGGTTTGCAGGTGCATAGAAGACAGCAAACATAGTCTATAAGAGTTGAAAACAGTCTATGGCCTAGGGACTACTTTGCTCCATGACTACTTAGATACTGATTGGATGATTACAGTTGTCTAAGGAGAGTGTCGAGCTGAATGTATAACTGGTTCACTTTTAAAACAGTGTATAGATAAACACATACTGCTGTATGGCTCGCTACAATACTAAAATAGCAGTAGAAGAATGTTTGTAGGAAGTGTAAAGATACAGACTGAGCAATTGAAAGTTTTAAAAACCAAGTTTGCAGGTGCATAGAAAAAGTCATTTATTATTTATTAATCTTCCCAACGCCCGATGCGCCAGCACACCTTTCCGAAGGTAGGTTTACGATTTACAAATGCTAGCAATTTTTAAATTTAGAAGTATAATAATAACAAATATTAATCCTTTTTTTTCTTCTAATAACAATATTTTTTATGCCTTCTATTTACGTGTTTTTAATTCTGGAAATGTAAAGAACACATTTTACAGAGTAAAACTTTTTAAACTCTCCAACGTATGTAGATAATAATATCTTATACGTGTTATGATCGAAACCTTTACAGCTTCACAGTTTGTAACTTTTCCGAACACGTGCAGAAGAAAAACAGTTAAAACGTGAGCACGTGTAAACTGCAAAACGTGCCATCTAAATAGGCGGACCCACAGCTTCCTTCCGTAGACTACTAAACAACCAACAACTATATAAATCACACCTACTGTGCAATTAGTTTTGTTTTCGCAAGTTATTTCTGAGTCGCCAATCTATGTTGCAGGTTCCGTTTTCTAGCATCTGATTCTCTTTTTGAATCAACAAACATATTCCGAATTGTAAGTTGTTTCAATATGGCATAGGCATAGTACTTAGTTATAATTTGTGGCTATTTATCAATATTTAAACATTTATATGTAGAAAAACACTTCATTGCATGTTTTTCGCTTTTTCTCTGTAACTTCAGCATCTTGATCAATATTCATGGACTGTACATTAGCCTTCCACGTGTGATGGCCTTGCATCTGAAACATTACATTAAAAAACAAATGTGTGTTACACGATGCCCCTGGTGTATGCGTGTGTGCTCATTATTGTGCTGCCTTTCGGCCTGGACATTGGTGGCTCAAAGGGTTGTCACAAGGCAAGGGTGGCACAAGTGAGGTTAAAAGTCACACAAATAATTTTAAAATAACAACACTCCCGGCTTCTGCCTCAGGAGTCCGATCCCTTCTAAGACGCGCTGAGAATCGGGCGCGATTTATATAGTGGGGAAGGCGTGGCCAAGTGGCAGTGGGCGTGGCCTGGGGTGAGGGCTTCCCTGACAATGGAGGCAAATCCTCATTCAGTCAAATATCTGTCTCATTTAAGGACCTACTGGACCGTTCTGTAGGCCTGAGCCAGCGGACAGCGCTGCCCTACAGACACGTGGCGTAGGCTTTTGGAACACTGTAGTGAGCTAATTACTAAGTAAACATGCACAAAGGCTTGCGCCACTGGATTACAAGCGCACATTATGCTTCTAGCATGCGCTCTTTTGCTTTGTATGTGAACGTTGGCATAAAATAATATTTAACCTTGTGTATTCTCGTGCACTCCAACTCCTCTGTAAACAACGATTTCCACTAACAGTTAGTAGATCATACTTCAAGAAGGAAGGATGCACTTAATTGGTGTTCTCTAAACCATCATTTACCTCAAGACGTTTCCAGCATTATATTATTTACCCCTTTTCAGACACTGAGTTGGTTGGCCCAAAATGGGTGGAGCGGGTGCTCACCCCGTGATGATGCCCTGGGCGTTCTGATACCTTCCATTAAGCATGGGCGAATTTTGCGAATTTGCGATTCGCGAATTTGCGGATTTGCGAATTTGCGATCTGCGAAATTCACGAATTTGTGCAAATTTGCAGATTTTTTTATTTTCTCTGCCCCACTCGTGTTTGTGCCCTTTTGCCCTCTGCCCCACTCATTTTTGTGCTCTTCTGCCCTCTGTCCCACTCGTTTTTGTGCTCTTCTGCCCTCTGCCCAACTCGTTTTTGTTGTCTTCTGCCCTCTGCCCCACTCGTTTCTGCCCTCTGTCCCACTCGTTTTTGTGCTCTTCTGCCCTCTGCCCCACTCGTTTCTGTGCCCTTCTGCCCTCTGCCCCACTTGTTTTTTGTCCCCTTCTGCCCTCTGTCCCATTTTGTGCCCTTCTGCCCTTAGCCCTACTTAGAATAGCGCCGGCAAGCTGCCAGCGCCATTCTAAAATAGTTACAAGGTCAGCTTCAACAGGAAGCACTAATAGATAAAGTAAAGCAGGTGCTCTAGTTGAAGGTCAAATTAAGTTACACAATCATTTTTCACCCCAAGTTTGGGGTGATTAATGATTGTGTAGCTGATTTTGAGATACAACTCGAGCACCTGCTTTAGTTTATCTATTACTGCTTCCTGTTGAAGCTGACTTTTGTAACTATTTTAGAATGGCTCTTGTAGCTTGCTGGCAGCTTTCCAGCGCCATTCTAAAATAGTTACAAAAGTCATCTTAAACTTTTGACCCAATCCGTTCCGCTCGCGGATTTTGCGGGAAATTTGCAAATCTCGCAGATTACAAATTTGCCAAAAATCTGCATAATCCGCAATCAGAACCGATTTTCCGCCCATGCTTACCTTCCATCGTAGTATCAAGACAACGTCCCCAACTGTAGACCTGCTGTTCCACCCTGTGAGAGGCACCCCTGAGAAGGAGCTCCCATCAGCACGTCGTCGGACACACCAGTGGTGGCAGGTGAGCAGTTAAGCCTCAGTGCGCAGGAGCTGCAATTGAGCACAGTGTGGGGGAAGGGGTTGGGGTGAAGCAGCCTGGGTGCACAGGTGCAGGCAAGCGATGTTGCCGTAGATAATAATGTAATCTCTGGCCTCATTCATGTTTTGTTTTAGGGACATACTGGACCGCACTCTTTCTTGCGGACCCCAGCATCCCAGACACACGGGTGACGGGAGGAGAACAGTGACGGCTGGGTGCAGTAGGCCAACGCTCTTTCTCCTCCTCCCTCTGTTCTTTTGACTCTCCCTACCCTTCTCCCTTCCAGCCACTCCCTCTCTGACCATCTTCCTTTCATTCTGACTAACTTTCCTTTTTTCTTGGTCATGGCACACATACTTATGTTTCTTTTTTGTCTTGCCGGTTTTGTACGCTGCTTCAGGAGGAGTCCCAGCCACATATTTCATGTTATACTGTTGTTTGTTTGAATAAAGTTGCGTTTCTATTTATTTGTTTTGTTTTAATAAAGGTTATTTACCAAGAAATAAGTGAGTGTATGGGTCTTCTTTTACTGACAACACTTGTCTGTAGTTTATTCTAAAAATATGTGGTTTATGGGAGGTTATGAGGAAAAACATTTGTAATTTTGCGGTGCATCTACCAAATATAAACAATCAGACTTTTACATAAATGAAGCCTGGGGAATTCTACAACTGCAAGAGTTCCGTGAATGACACCTTGTGTACAGCCCGTGTGATTACAGAACCAATAAGGCACTACCTAGGGCGATACAACATTTTCCTTCTCTATCTTCAACGAGGCAAACAAGGATTTGCTATCACAGGGTGGAAGCCATGCACCCGTCCAGTAATAGCAAACATAAATGTCCCGCAGATGCACACCCTGGGAGATTGTATGAGCTACACCAAGGAGATGGTTCTCCCTTGAGCATTGATGCATTGGTTACTGCATAACTATAGAATTAGTATAAAGGCATACTAACACTACTTGCACACGTCTAGTACAGAGGCCAGAGTGTAGAGAACAGGGAGAGGAAGCCCAAAATCAAAAAATATAAATCTTACCAGAGGTCGGTTAACATAGTTTAATGGGCCGACAACCCTAGGATGAGTAGAAACAGCTTCACGAAGAAAACGGGTCTTCAGCAGAATGCAAGCTAGAAATATTGGTGGGTACTATATATATATATATATATATATATTCACAGAAAAAAACCATAGGTTATAGTGGATATATAGTTAGGAATTTGCATTTACAAAACCTTGAAAATTCAATGAAAAAACCATTGGTTTTAGGCCATATATAGTTAGGGATTTGCATTTACAAAACCTTATTTTACTCGCATAAAACCATTGAAATTCCATATATAGTTATAAGCGCTAACTATATATCGCGCACCCGCAATCCACTGCTGATGATGTCACATATTACATCATTCATGACATGGTTAGTGACATCACTGATGACATCACTGATGACATCTCAAATGACATCACTGATGACATCACTGATTACAACATCCAGTGACTGTATGTTTCTGTAAAGTTAAAATATGTTTTACATATTGAAGAATGAGTGGATATATAAGTGTCTGGATGAAGGATTTACTAGGTGCATGACTGACTGACTGATTGAGTGAGTGATTAAATGTGTCTCACTGAGTGCATGGGTTAGTGACTAAACTGTTTTAATTTGTGCATCATTATATCTGTTGTTCTACAAACTGCTGCATATGTTGATCAGTAGCTATATGAGTAACTGTATGGGTTATTGATTGGATGTCCAAGTATTTGTATGGGAAAATGAGTGTGTGTGTATGGGTGGCTGGAAGGTGTGTGACTCTGTACATAGATGTGTGAGTAGTTGATTCACTATATGTATAGATTCAAAAGTGCATGTGCAAACAGCTGTATGGGCGGTTGACTGTGCATGAGTGTATTAGTGAGTGAATGGATATCTCAGTGCTGAATGTTAAATTAAGTACATATGTAAAACACAGTACATGTGAGAGTTGACATCTATAAATAACTGTGCATAAGAGCCAGTGAATGTGTGAGTGGCTGTATGGATCATTGTGAACATGTATCAGAGATTGTATAAGAGAGTAAAGTAAATATGTGTTAGTATATGTTTGAATAAGTAAGGTGTGTATAACTGTATAGTTGAGAAAATGGAGGTGTGATTGATTTTTGGCATAACTGACTAGGTGTGTGAGTAACTCCATGGATGAGTGACAGTCTGTGACTGTCTGTTTACACTGATTGTATCTAAGGTTATATTAGAGTCTGAAGAGGTTCATGGTATTATCACATGAATGATATCATCAGTGATGTTATCAGTCATGTCAAATGAGATGTTTTCAGTGATGTCATCAGTGATGTCATTTGAGATGTCATCAGTGATGTCATCAGTGATGTCACTAACCATGTCATGAATGATGTAATATGTGACATCATCAGCAGTGGATTGCGGGTGCGCGATATATAGTTAGCGCTTATAACTATATATGGAATTTCAATGGTTTTATGCGAGTAAAATAAGGTTTTGTAAATGCAAATCCCTAACTATATATGGCCTAAAACCAATGGTTTTTTCATTGAATTTTCAAGGTTTTGTAAATGCAAATTCCTAACTATATATCCACTATAACCTATGGTTTTTTCTGTGAATTTCATTGTTTTTTTAATAGCAAATATGAAAAGCTTTAAAATGTCAAGTACGTGATAGATAAAAACATTTTCGTATTTATGCACGCTGATGTGCTTTGAACGCTGCCCCCCTCCCCTCTTTTCTCTTAGTAGTACTCTCTCTTTGCAGATAGTGAAGAGTAGTTAACGCAGGCCTTTACCCCCGTTGTAATCCGTCCTGCCTGCTTGTCTCTCCATTTGATTGATTATTATCCAAGCATTTACTGTTTTTCAATTGATTCTCTTTGGTTCATTCTCTATTTACAAACAAGCACAAAGTCGCAATACTCTGTTTAGTCTTTGCAGATAGTGAAAAATCATGTAAAAAAATAAAAGTAATCGAGCAAAATCAGTAGGCCACTAATTGGATCTCTTTTTGACCTCGCTAAAATAGAAATATTAGGAACAACCCTTCATGAGAAATACGAAAATAGTGAGATGAACTGAGCTCCACACCATGAGGGCTGCAAGACAGCTCGACTCCATCACCCATCCCGCACAAAATAACGACAAACCCTATGCAAATATTAAAAATATAGACAACACACCAGCAAAGAAACAGGGTAAAACATTTTATTAAAAAACTATTTACATAACGTTGGTTTATAAGATGATGTCAGTAGTGGACCGATGTGTGAATAGGTCGAAAGCAGCACAAGGCTCCAAGATCCGGATGGCAACCTCCTGGATGTTGGGTGCCATAGTTCAGAGTTCTGAGTTTGAGCCTTTTTCAATGCCTGTGCTTTGTTGAATCAAAATGGCGGCTTGACACAAAGCTGACTCAAGCGTTGCTACTGATGCTATGCAGACCAAAACTGGTTTTCAGTTTGTACATTTTTCTAGATTTTTCAATCCAAGTCTGGTTGACTTTGTAGAACGATGGCTTCAAATTTTCAACATACAGTGTGGTGGCGCTGACTGGGAGGGGGCGCTTCGCTCCTGCCCCCTCCCCAAGTAAGATTTTCATACGTGAAAGTACGTTAATGGTTTTGGTCCCTGATTTGCTTCGATGTCACTGCCATTCTCAAATGGCATAAGTTGGGTGCCATAGTTAAGAGTTGTGAGCAGTGCTTGTAACACTGTCTGAAGCTTATTTCCACCTACTGCAGCTTCACTATTCTCAAAGTAAGTGAGTGTCGTTTGTGGACCTGACTGCATTAGAAAACAATGTGATATGTTACCTTCCTAAACAGCTTGACGGAGGCCCCTGAGGGGCGGTGTGATGGCCATGGACTCGGAGAAGACGCTTGGCTCCGACACCCTCCCCAAGTCTTATAGCACTGGTGTAGCCTGAGATCGCCCCCGACATAGGCGGCCGGCTCCCGGGGTCCGGCAGAACTTTTTGCCTTTTGATGACTCTTCAATTCTGAACCTTGTCCCACAATCCGTTTGACCTGAAGACACGCTGTAGTGGGGCGCCCCTTTACCGTTTCAGTTGCCATTCCGCCCGCTTTTGCTACACTGTGCCTCTTCCGCCATTCAGCTGTTTACCGCCCGCTCTTGCGACTACAGCGTCTCGCTCATCATGTAGTTGAGTTGCTCCCGCTCTTGCGGTGCAGCGATAGGCGGCTGCCACAGGACTCTCAAAATGGCGGCCGGCTCTTCGGTTTTGGGCCTGGTCCACTAAAATGGCCCTGGGACACCTTTGAACTCGGACGCCTCCCTGATAGGGCTTGGGTCCCATTCTCGAAAAGCGTCCCCTCAGCCGTGAAGATTCTACAAAAGTCTTGGGGGCCTCCGACTCCCGCAGGCTTCTGGTGGGGAGCGGCTGCCATGATTGCTCGTGGAATGGCCACGACGGAGCTACGAGATGGTAGTGGTCTCATGCTGACGCCAGCTTTAGTCTGAAACATCCAGAAACACTGTAGACTACCAATTCGATCAGTTCCGGTAGCGCCCCAACATGACCCGGAAGAGAAGAACTTGCCCTCCCCTCTTTGACTGATGGTTCTTGTTGCCTGTCCCCTCTGTTGTCATTTAACAGAACTTTTTGGACTGCTGAAAGGGGTTGTGTTCCGAACGCTGGTTGGTGGAGACATTTTGACTATATTCTTGACCTACGTTGTCGCGTAATGCGTTATATGACACGCCGCGTTAGCGCACCCGGAAGTGATCCGAGGCGCGGCGCGCAGCGCGTAACGTAAGCATAACAGGTCATGTGACTTGTTAATAAAACTTTTCATTGGTTCATTTTACTTTTGTTAATTTAATGATGAAAAGCTTGATCATATGACCTAAAAATTACGCTTTTTATTGTTTTCGAACAATATTTTTTTTTCAAACATATGTTATAATATTCCAGGCTAATGTACTTTCCCGGAAAATTTACAACTGTCTTGCAAGTAAAATATATTCCTTTTTCGAGAAAAAGGGCGTTTCTTCCTTCCATGACTGAGCCATTGAGTAAAAGAGATTCGGCCTGCTGTCTTAGTCGCCGATACGCCTGATTATCAGATTCTTATCGATCACTTTATGTTGCAGACATGAAAAACACAACTGCCCTTGACCATTTATCTTTACTGCGTTCCTACATATTATACCTTTTATTCGTCATGTAATTGGACTGCTTTATTTCACTTGCCTTTTACTGATTCGAAAACAGTGCCTAAAAGTAAAAACTTTACCAATGTAAATACTACTACCGTGTTTTGTTTTAAAAACCTTTATTGTGAAAATGTCAGTATACAAATACGGGCCTATAACCACGTGGGCCGGCCACGGAGCAAACTGAAATCGTATATGATGAGGAGACATTTACACTGTAGAAGAACGTAACGAGCGGGCCATTAGGTTGCAAGAACAAAGGTGTCTAACAGTTGCGGAATCGGTGGACGTACATTTTGTAATTAAAATACGACAGGGCCACTTACAATAACATTTTCTAGATATACATTTGCGGGCAAGGAGTTACGAGTCCCATTTATACCGGCGCCATTTTGGGCGAGGCCGGGCAGGTCCAAGATATAGTCAAAATGTCTCCACCAACCATCGGCCAGACCAGAACCCCTTTCGGCCCTTTATGCTACAAGATGGTGTCTTCCATTCAGAAAATATTGTTGGCAGCATTTTGAAAGGAAACAGAAACAGCCGTTCTCCTAGTGAGTTTCACATTGTTACATTTAGGAAGAATGTTGAAGTGTAGTATGTGGAAAATCTGAAGCCATTTTTCTACAAACTCTCAATCAGACTTGGATGGAAAAAAAAACCTGAAGAATGTACAAACTGAAAACCAATTTTTGTCTGTATAGCATCAACAGTAACGCTTGAGTCAGCTTTGTGTCAAGCCGCCATTTTCATTCAATCAATAGCGTCCCCCTGCACACATTCAGGGACCTGGTCGTGTCTTTAGATGAAACGGATTGAAGGAAAAGAAGCAGAAAGGAAAAGGAAAAAAGTTCCGCCGGACCTCGGGAGCCGGCCGCCTATGTCATGTGCGACCTTTGGCCACACCAGGGCAATAGTGAAGCTGCAGCAGGTGCAAATAAGCTTCAGACAGTCTTACAAGCACTGCTCAGAACTCTCAACTGAGGCACTCAACATCCAGGACTTGCCATTCGGATCTTGGCGCCTTGTGCTGGTTCCGACCTATTCACACATCGGTCCACTACTGACATCACCTCATAAGCCAACGGGGCACCCCACGCCGACTTTTGGCGCAGCATTGTAGGATGGCCACACCAGTGCGGCAACTTGCTGGACACAACATCGGGGCCATCCAGATCTCGGCGCGTTCGACTCACTGTATCGCAAGAGTGACCGCAACTCAGCTGGACACGCCATCTTTCGGCGCAGCATTGTAGGATGGCCACACCAGTGCGGCAATTTGCTGGACACCACCTCGGTGCCATCCGGATCTCGGCGCGTTCGAGTCACTGTACCGCAACAGTGACCGCAACTCAGCTGGACACGCCGTCTTTCGGCGCAGCATTGTAGGATGGCCACACCAGTGCGGCAATTTGCTGGACACCACCTCGGTGCCATCCGGATCTCGGCGCGTTCAAGTCACTGTACCGCAACAGTGACCGCAACTCAGCTGGACACGCCGTCTTTCGGCGCAGCATTGTAGGATGGCCACACCAGTGCGGCAATTTGCTGGACACCACCTCGGTGCCATCCGGATCTCGGCGCGTTGTGCTGCCTTCGGCCTATTCGCACATCGGTCCGCTACTGACGCCGCCTCACGTGCCAACGGATTTTCTACGCTTTTTGTAGCCCTATGCCGCATAACAGGTCATGTGACTTGTTTATAAAACTTTTCATTGGTTCATTTTACTTTTGGTTTCCTAAAGATGGAAGTCTTGGTCATATGACCTAAAAATAACACTTTTCATTGGTTTAGAACATTTTTTTTTCCCAAACGATGAAAGCCCCACCTTGTTTCTGGATCATTCAGACTGAAGCTGGCGTCAGCATGAGAGCACCACCATCTCGTGGCTCCGTCGTGGTCATTCCGCGAGCAATCATGGCAGCCGCTCCCCACCGGAAGCCTGCGGGAGTCGGGGGCCCCCAAGACTTTTGTAGAATCTTCACGGCTGAGGGGACGCTTTTCGAGAATGGAGCCCAAGCCCTAGCAGGCAAGCGTCCGAGTTCCAAGGTGTCCCAGGGCCATTTCAGTGGACCAGGCCCAAAACCGAGGAGCCGTCCGCCATTTTAAGAGCCATGTGGCAGCCGCCTATCGCTGCACTGCAAGAGTGGGAGCAACTCAACAACATGGTGAGCGAGACGCTGTAGCCGCAAGAGCGGGCGCAACTCAGCTAGATGGCCGCCACCTGGGGAGGCCCGTTCACGCCGCCTCCCCCACGCCCCCCCCCCCCGGGCCGCCGCACGCCAATTTTCGGAGCAGCATTGTAGGATACCAAAACCAGTGCGGCAGTTTACTGGACATCACCTGGGTGCCTGTCGTACATGTTGTGTCAGCCATGGGACACTGGACACAGTCCCATCAACATCTCAACGCGTTCTGCTGCCTTGGGACTATTCGCACAACAGACCGCTACTGACGAGGCCTCCCCCCGCACCACCCGGGACGCCCCACGCTGTTTTTCTGTGCTGCATTGTAGGATCCCAAAACCAGTGCGGCACCCAGGCGACATCACCTGGGTGCCGTCCAGAACTCTGCACGTTGTGCTGCCTTGGGACTATTCGCACAAAAGACAGCTTCTAACCGTTGTTGCTTTTTGAGTTGAAAAATGTTTAAATGTTTTTAGTTTTTGTTCCGTTCATTATAGTTAAAAGTTAATAAAGTTTTATAATCTTACTTTGTTGGAGTGTTATCTATTTTTTTTTAAACGGGTGAATAGGGCCTTGAATCGGGTTATTGTCATGTGTGGGCTTTGGAAGTGTGCTGCTGCAGGATCGGACATTTCAAACTCAAATGCACGTTCTTTTTCTTACCTTTCCGAAGCATGGAGCGCAATAGCAGGCAGAGAAAGGGTGATGCACGTGTTGAACACTACCTGGCCTGGCAAGTTGCTGGCAGTGCCCCCCCGCCCGCTCCTGAAAGAGGGCACACACACACCGCCGCCCCGAGTACTTCACAAATCTTTAAAAGACCATGCGCTTGTTCATGAGGCTTAAATGGTTTATCACCTCTTCTAGAACCCCTGCATCGACCCTCTGACGTTTCCTGGAAAAATTACCATGTAACACAATACCAAGCCCTGTCAGCTGAAACCCCCAAGGAATCGTGGGGCATATTATCAAGGGGGTTTATCTCCGCTTTTTTGGCTTTAAAAGCCATGAAAGCGGAGATAAAATTATCTCCCTATTACCAAGCTGTCGCTAACACCAGTTAGTGACAGCTAAAAGGAGATAGCGACCATCTTGGGCCCCGCTTTGCATGTCAGTGATACTTATCACTAATAACATGCAAAGTGGCGTGCCAAGATGTTAGCGACTGGAAACAGTCCCTAACATCGCTTTCTCCTATTACCAACTTTTGGAGATATTCGCGCTAAGCGCGAATATCTCCAAAATCTAACACCTGCCCTGAGCAGTTCTTAGCCATGTTATCCAATGGGAGGTGGATAACATGGCTAAGAGCATTTGCTTGATAATACATGAATATCGCTGACTTTTCTGCGATAATAGCAAGGTTTATCTGCGATAAAAATCGCCGATGTGCGGCGATAATTTTTGTCTCTAAACAAGTTAGAGACAAAAATTATCGCTAGTTGTTCGTAATATGCCCCCGGGTTTTTGCTTGCAGAAATCGGGAGGCGGGAGACTAGCACTGAAATCAGTAGTCACACGCCTGAATCGGGAGGGTTGGCATGTCTGAATTCTCTACAGCTGGGGCCATAAACTACATCCGCAGGGGTAGGTGATAGCCTGGGACCAGCCTGGCATCTAAAATGGCTGCCGTGCACGACAAAATTGTGGCATTGGAAAAAAGGCAAGATGGCGCAGCCGCTGGAAGAGATGTATCAACATATATCAGCCTCCTCAGCCACCCTCAGGAAACATAGGGGATTAGGATACGTCTCCCGCACCCCCTTATACCTAGTAATTTAATTAACGAAGCACAAAATGGCGAATTCCCGTTTCGCTACCAGTTTGCGGCCCAGTTCGCGGCCCGTGAAGAGCTTCTACCGTGAAAAATCATTTTTTTTTTCTTTTCCCCACGGGACCCTTTAATAACCCCAACAACATTCCTAGGGGGTCAAGAGGGGGATACCTTGCCCCCTTTCATTAAATTCCCCCTTCGTTTTTCACCTCTTCTTCTCTCTCGATCCTACCGAGAGACAAGATGGCGGCCGCTCCGGACTGTCACGCAGCAAAAAAAAAAAAAGCTCACGCACAGCCGCTGGAAGAGATGTATCAACATATATCAGCCTCCTCAGCCACCCTCAGGAAACATAGGGGATTAGGATACGTCTCCCGCACCCCCTTATACCTAGTAATTTAATTAACGAAGCACAAAATGGCGAATTCCCGTTTTGCTACCAGTTTGCGGCCCAGTTCGCGGCCCGTGAAGCGCTTCTACCGTGAAAAATCATTTTTTTTTCTTTTCCCCACGGGACCCTTTAATAACCCCAACAACATTCCTAGGGGGTCAAGAGGGGGATACCTTGCCCCCTTTCATTAAATTCCCCCTTCGTTTTTCACCTCTTCTTCTCTCTCGATCCTACCGAGAGACAAGATGGCGGCCGCTCCGGACTGGTTAGAATGTTGACAGACACCGGAGAGCCAATCAGCTTTCTGCGCGCAAAGTTCCGAAACGCGAAAAGTAAGCGGACCGGAGCGCTGTTACAGATATATATCTTGATTTAAACGTTAATTTCTCAAAATCCACTGAAGCACATATATTGAGACCTAGCAAAGGCACATCGGGCTAACAGTCCCTACAATTTTGCCAAGTTTCGTGCAAATCCATTCAGCCGTTCGAGCTAAAAGTGAGTCCAACCGCCCTATGGAAAACTCAATGTAAAAAACGCGTTTTGGGACCCCCCTTTTTTCTCAGCCCCCCCTTGACGAAACCCCACCAAATTTTCAGGGGCTGCTCAGAAACTAACTGTGCCATTTTCCTGAAAATTTCAGCCGATTCCGTCCACAAACGCCAAAGTTATTAGACATAGAATTTTCAAAAATGCCATAGGGAAAAAATCCTAACTATATATACCTACTGGCGATATATATATATATATATATATATATATATATATATATATATATATATATATATATATATATATATATATATATATATATATGTATGTATGTATGTATGTATGTATGTATGTATATACATATATATATATATATACATACATATATATGGTCCTCTATTAAAATCCTGGGATTCTAGCCATCTATCTGTTTATCTATCTATCTATCTATCTATCTATCTATCTATCTATCTATCTATCTATCTATCTATCTATCTATCTATCTATCTATCTATCTATCTATCTATCTATCTATCTATCTATCTATCTATCTATCTATCTGTCTATCTATCTATCTATCTATCTATCTATTTATCTATCTATCCATCTATCCATCTATCTATAAATATATCAGTCTGTCTGTCTATCCATCCGGGCTGGTTCTGTGCCCTAACCCTAGCTGGCAGCCAACCTTCTGTTGTGCATGGCCCTCAGCCATACGTGGCAAACACAAGGCTTTGCCTGTTCCTGGCAACCCACAGCAGACACTCAAGCCCTTCCCCCTTCTTTTAAACATTATTTGGAAGCTGCAAGGTTCTTGTGGGAAGCAGCGTGGCCTCTGTGCTCAAACAGGATCCCCTTGGGATTGCGTAAACTCTAAAGTCCCAAAAATATGTCTTTAAAATCTGTCCCCAGAGATGGTCCCTTTGGGACCCAGCAACAAGGTCAGCGTACCTCCATGG
Organism: Lissotriton vulgaris; assembly: GCF_964263255.1. Taxonomy (NCBI): domain Eukaryota; kingdom Metazoa; phylum Chordata; class Amphibia; order Caudata; family Salamandridae; genus Lissotriton; species Lissotriton vulgaris. The sequence goes on from NC_141691.1 coordinate 2,030,124,112, forward strand.
TCTGGTGGGTGGGCAGCATACCTACAAAAGAAAATAATAGGGTCCCTGTAAAGCAAATAAGCAAGGGGGAACCAGGGAAGAAACATGGAAATACAACATTCAAGCCCTTACAAAATAATCAACATCATACATTCATTGATAATAAGTAGTGTCCCATAGAAGAGCAGTTCAGTCAGTCAGTCAAAATACTTTATTGCGATAACTTAATATCATATAAAGACAATGGCAAAGTGCAAGTTGTTTAAAATACATATACAAAAAAGACATACTTTAAAAACAGTTAAAATACAATAAGAATAAAAATCATACAGCATATAACATGTCATATCAATATAAAATGCAAAATTGCAAAATGCTAAAAGCCCCAGAAAGACAGACATATCTGAAACCAGATATGTCCCTGTTACAGATCCCATTATAATTACAAAGTGCCTTTTAAAGTGCTCAGTTTGTGCTACTAAGGGGGGTTCCCGTATTTTTTAATCTGATATTCCTGCTCCTAATAGCACTCACTAGGAAACTAGCCACATGGAACATAATCCTAGGAGTCTGTAGAAGCTGTAAATAGATAAGAGCAGGTTTAACTTGAATAAATCCAGCCTCCTTAAGGATGGGCACAAGGAACTTCCTCCTTGCCTCTACGTAATGACTACAGAACATCACTAGGTGCATAGTATTTTGTTCGTAGAAATGATCCCAGGAACATGGTGACGCCTTTTCTGGGGTGTTCCATACAGGATAAAAACCAAGATTAAAATGTATCAGGTTAAAACGAAAACGAGTTAAGATAAACCTATGGTAAGGGTGAGTCACCTTGTTCAGGTAGTTTTCTGGGCCGTCAGGCATAGATAATATTAGACTGGCCCTAACACTTGGTTTTTTCAACTCACACTCTTCTCTCTCCAAAGATAAGAACTCTCTCATTGCACAGTTTGTGAGCGCAATATCTTTGGCTGTTATGGACTCTATTACAGAGTATAATTCTGGCCTCCCCAACTTGGAAAAATTTTCCTTAATGTAGGTCAACCACTTAATGTTGTTAACTTTGTCCAAACACAGACAATCTCTCATAATGGTATGGTTTAAAGGGATTTCTTTGTTAAGCCACATCCTCAGCCATGCTACCAAAGGTGCTGTTTTTATCAAGTCTGTGATGTAGCCTTCCCCAAGTTCCAAGTGAACAGTGTAGGACGGAGTCGATTGTGGGACACCAAGAACAGATCTAAGGAATTTATTTTCCATGATCTGTAGGAAATCCAGTCCCCTATAACCCCAAAATGAGCTGCCATAGGATGCCACTGAAATACATTTGGCCTTATAGATTTTCATTATGGCTGCAATTGGCCTGGCCCCCAACTTCTTAGCCCCTGAAGGGCTGAAGATGTTCTTGCTAACGAAGTTGCTCTGTTCTTTACCTGGGGTCCCCAATTACCCTTTTCATCAAATGTGATCCCTAAATAGGGGAAGGAAGTTACTCGAACAAGCTTTTCCTGTCCGCAAAAAAAGGTTTTGTGACAATTTTTCCTTGCTGCGCTGCCCATAAGCATAATTTGGGATTTCTTCGCATTTATTTTTAGGTCAAGTGAGCCCATAAAGGTTTCAAAGGCGTCCAGAAGGCGTTGGAGCCCCACCCCTGTACGTGCAAGGAGTACCGCGTCATCCGCGTAAAGGAGAACAGGGATCCCCTGCTCCCCTGCACGCGGAATATCGGGGGTCACGTCCCTAAGGGCAGGTTCCAAAGCATTCACGTATAATGTAAACAGTAGGGGTGCCATAATGCACCCCTGTCTGACCCCTTTTTCTGAAGCAAAGGCCTCAGTACACCTTCCACCCGTGCTAACTCTAATTTTAGCTGTAAGGCCCGAGTGCAGGTCAGCCAGTAGGTAAACTATTGTCCTATCCAAGCCCATTTCCAGCAATATTGACTAAAGCTTTGATCTGTTAACCAGGTCAAAAGCGGAGGAGAGGTCCATGAAACGGGGGTACATGGACCCCTCCTTAGCTTTGGTATATTTCTCTATCAACAAGTGGAGATTAAGACATTGATCCTGGGTACTTCTTTTGGGTCTAAATCCATATTGCACATTTGTCAGAATACTGTTCTCAGTTGCCCACTCATTTAATTTTGCTAGTATGACTCTTCCTAAGGTCTTAACTGAGGAGTCAATCAGTGAGATTGGTCTATAACATGCAGGATCCTGCCTGTTTCCCTTTTTAAACACAGGGATAATTATAGATGTTTTCCATGACTCTGGTATATTATCATGGCTTAATGCATTAAAGACCCTGCAGAGTAGTCTAGACCAAAAATTAGGGAAACATTTAAAGGCGTCTACAGGAACACCATCAGGTCCTGGCGCCTTTTTCTTCAGAGTACAGTCTATTGCTTGTAAAACTTCTGTTACCTCAAAGTGCAATTGGTTTCCATTGGCTATACTGCCATCCTGACCCCCAGGATCTCCACTACTGTGGTCAGAATAAATATCACTAAAGTGTTTTATCCAACCTTCATCAGGTATGTTAGTTTCGAGGGGGGAATTTTCCTCTCCTGTGAATAAAGGTTGGTTAACAATCTTCCAAAATTCTCCACTATTTTTCAATATTGCTGGATCTGATAGCTGGGTCCAGGCTTCATCTTTAATCTCTTTTTTCCTATCTGCTATGGCTTTTTTATACTGGGCTCTACAGGTGGTAATGAGTGCAGGGACTTTCGGGACAGCCTTCAAAGCATTTAGCAGTGCAGAGTGTGCTTTTGAGCATCTGCGATCAAACCATCTTTTGATGGGCAATGTCTTCATTTTAGGGCCAGCAAGCAATCTTTGATTAATCTTGCTGCAGATGCTACCAAAGGCAAATATCACTTACCTATTGTGAGCCTCACTAGATAAGCACACACCAACCTCGCCCTCAGCATCGGAGAGTACCTCTTGTACAAAGGATTCTGGAGTTATGCTATCCCATTTCAATCTGCGTCCCTGGTCTTTGACTTTAAGTGCTGGCCTGTTGTCGCAAGGACCATCTTTTCGCCCTATGAGATCAGTAGTTACTAAGTCCAAGGAGACAGGGTTATGATCACTAAAAACAGAGACCACAGTTTTATACATTAAAACCTTACCTAATAAACTCAATGAAATAAATATATAATCAATAATAGAGCCATTGTCTGTTCCCTTGAAAGTAGGGACCCTGACCCCCTCCCTCCCCGCACCCAGACTCATATAAGTTCCATCTTGCTAAAAAGTTTTCTAAACATTCCCCCTGTTTGTTATGTTCAAGGTGGATAGGCGAACAGTTAGGAGGGGATTCTTCTTCATCGCAAACGCACATTAATATACAAGGGTGGATGTTAAAATCCCCCAAGAAAATGATTTTAAAAAAAATTACGTTTTCACTGTAGACTGACAAGAACTGGTCCAATCTATCTAGACTATGTAAAGTACAGTCAGATGCATTGGCATTATAAAAATTTATAAATAAAATATTGGGATATTCTGCTGAGAAAAGTTAAAAAATTAGACAGTGGTCGGAGCCCGAATCACATTTCTTCAGGCGACCTTTAATATCTAATTTAAAAAGACTTAACAGGCCTCCCTTGGCTCTTCCTGCAACATTGGACACTGCTGGGATACAAAAATGACTATAGCCATCCAATGAAAAACTATTTTTTGTGTCCCAAGTTTCTTGTAGTGCAATAATGTCGAACTTACACATAAAATCTGACCATGCCGCGTTTCCTACTTTTGCCTTAATTCCTGCAATATTACAAGTAAGTATACTAAGTGCAGGTACATATTTCCCTTCATGGCTATTTTGTTTGGGCAAAAGTCAATCATTTTGGTCCAGAAAGGATAAAGGAGTATAACGATTAGACAACAAAAGTGGTTGTGCAAAAGGGTTTTGGTGAACTGAATGAGCTGGATGATTTGCAGTATTACAGTTTCGGTCTTGGCCCCATCTGTTATTCATATCCCAATTGTTGTCCCACCCGAGTGCAGGGGTCCTAGGGTAGGTGACATTCTGTTGTTCTCCATAGAATATTTTTAGTGTTGATGGGACAACGGTACCCTGTCTACGTTGGGGCGGGAGTATGTTAGTGAGGATGTTTGGCAGAACACCTGGATGTGAAAAACTCACTGCCACACAATCCCCTTTAAATTTTTTGGGACGATTTCCTAACCAAGGAACCCTTTTTGCGGTCTTGATCTCCCGAGCCAATTGCTGCCCCCCCTCACCCCCTCCGGGGCTAACCTCATGTTATTTGTGAGCCATTGTAATGCCTTATTTGACAAAGAGGTGAAAGATTCTACTATACCACCTTCTAGGGGGGGAACGTTGGCTAATACTAATACAACAGGTGACGCTTCAACTATAAATTGTAAAGGGTCCGTTGTGTGGGCTTGTGCTGGGGGGATGTCGACTGTTAGTAAACCATCACCTTTACCAACTATTTCATTAGCATTTGTCGCCGGTAACTGCGTTGGGGGATTATTGTGCAACGGTTCATCTATTCCCTCACCAGCAGCATTCCCTCCAGTGTTATTGCCCAAATTAGCAACCAATGTGGTAATATTTTCAACCCCCTCCACTGCCTTGTTCTGCTGTCCTCCCAGCTTTTTAACCTCAGATTGTAGTTTGTCTATTTTGGCTAATGATGGCTTTAATTTTACATTCAATCAGCTCAGCAATTTTTGAAAACAAGTCGTCATCAGCAATATATTTTACTTTCCCCTCTCCATTGTCCTTTAGTTTTGCCTTTGCGGTAAGTACCCTCTTCCTCCTTGTCCCCGACCTCAACCCTCCCCGTTTTGGCTGATTTTTTACACTAGAATGTTCAGGCCGAAGGGCGTGGTCTGAGGTGGGCTGATCTTCATCCGAAAGACACACCTGTACTTCCTGTTCAGAGTCAGAGTCTATATCAATCTCAGGATCCGCAGTAAGTACCTCAGGGGCAGGCACTACATTCTCAGATAAATCGCTCCAACCCTGGTTAGTAGGAGGGATAGGACGGTCATCGGAATCAGTCTCCAAAGGTGTAATGTCATCAGTGAGAGGAAGTATGGTGGGGCTCAGGCAGCGTAAGTCTGGAGATTGACTCTGCCCCAAAGATTCTCTCCTCTGTATATTTATTTTTTGCACAGTTGAACCAAATAATTTTCCATGGTGTTAGTTGTAGTAACAACGCCTTTTTTCGGCATCCTGTCACTATGGCCAAAAGACTACCACCTCAGAATTAAGTATAGGAGCTATATGAAAAACAACAGAATCTTACTTGGTTATTAGGGCTTTTTTCGTGTGTCCGGCAGCGTTTCTGGCCCTGTCCCTGTCGATTCCTGCCGATGAGGGCCGTAGAGGGCCCGCCCTTTGCCCGGGCTTAGCCCGGCGCACGCCCGCGCGCGTCCCGCGGCGCGGACGAAGCCTGCTCCCTTTGAAGCGCCTCCGGGCGCGCTAGCAGGCGGAAGTGGGCGGAAGTGCTGGCCGAGCACTCTGGGAGCTGTAGTCTCCCCGTGGCATCCACAGGCTTCACTGGACTGCTGCGGCGGGAGAGAACTGCAGCGTGAGCACCCCAGAGGTGGCGAGGCAATGAGCTGGTAAGTGCCCCCAAAACCGGCGTTTGCTGTCCTGCTCCTGCTCCGTGTATTTTCCAAATGACCCCCAAAAGAGCAGTTCATTCCTTTTATTATCAAATGATAAAAATGTTTTTTCTCTTTTTTTAAATAAATATACTTATAATTTATCACATACAATCAATTCAACATGTACAATATTCTTTGTAATTCAGATCAGACAAGGGAGTATCAGACAAGAGAACCACCATCTAATCAGGAGAAAACGATAATTTAAATACATGTCTCCACAACAAACATCAACAAAGAAAAGAAAAACATACAGTAAAAACTTAACACAATGGCAAAGACTCACAGTATTACCATTGACTCAAACAGAAGACACTATTGCAAATAACACCAAATATTTCAAGTATACAATACGCAATCGACACAATTGTGCTGACGCATGTTTTGGAAATGCTGAGAAACAAAAGTGGGGAGGGTCAGAGGGGATATGATTTAATGACCTGTCAACTTATGCCCCAAATATACGTCTAACACAAAAGAAAGAAGACCAGGTCAAAGTGTGGTGTGCTGTCCCAAATGGTGTGTAGGAATCACACGGAAAACCTTGTGGCTGGAGATGCTATGTTTCAATGGGCTTGGAAAGTCCCATCAGACCACCCTCTAGGCGGTATATCATCATTTGGGGGATGGCAGTAATTCCAGCACCGCCAATGTAACAGTGCGGGCCAGAAAATCAACCATGTTCTGCCAACATTGTGCCCAAAATGAAATGTGTGTTAAAGCAAAGCAGTGCCGTGAAAAAGGTGATACTTAAAATTGACTACCTATACTGCGGGGATAGCCTGACAGCAAAAGTATAGGTGTCATGATTAAAAACACGCCTAGTAGCGAGAGAGTAGAGCTACATAATGGCGTTGTGTGGACTGGTCAACTAGTTTCAGCTGTTAAGAGTAGTGCTCCAGCTTTCATCAGGACCTTGAATTAAGTGTGCTACTGCCAGATTAACTGAAGGGTGTACAAGTATAAGGAAGCACAGATTGCATCAGAATACTTTATAAATGGAGACGTATCACCCAGACTTGGAGACTCTGTGTCCTCTGCAGACAGGAAAGGAATGTTCTACCTGTCGGATAAGTAGAAGATAACAGATCCATGTTACCACACAGTCAACCACATAACTCCACACACACAATAAAGACAATCACCACCACTTGCATGAACAATTTGCGTCCTGCATTTGTAGATAAGCATATTAGCTGTATCTAGATAAGCATATTAGCTATATCACAAGGAGGCATTTCCTCTCAGTGATACTTACCCAGCCTTGTGTGGGTAATAGCCTCAACTTACCCGGCAACCGCTCGGGAAATTGAGGCCCTGCTCTAATGTGTAGAAAAAAGAGGAAAGAGAGAAGGACACAATAAGCAACAGTTCAAAAGTGTCCAGCCCACTAGCTCTATACACAAACCTAAAAAGCATGTCGAAGACCCCTTACTGTCCAGACCTCAACAAACTCTGTCAGTTCTGCCCACACCCATAGTTCGTTGGTGCACAAGACATTAACCCTAAACAAGGTGGGCTGGAGATAGTGCCAATGGTGACCATATAGCGCACTGTAAGTGATGTTCTGGATAGCTCTATGAAGTTGCTGCAAGGGAATGCTGCCAAATCAAGGTGTCAAAAACTAAAGTACATCCCCTGAGTCTAAATCCAATATAAAGGTAGCCGTCACAGCAATCATTGGTATGCCCAACCACTCCCAGGGAAGCCACTGCCTGTAGTAGTTGTAAAAGACTTTACCTACACCTCTAACCGCTTAACTGTCTAATCAGCTCTGTGAAAACTCACCTCTCCGTCGGTGCCTCGGCTCGGAAACGAGCGGAAGTGAAGGACTTAGGATGCAGTCTAGATCTATTGTCAAATTCCATGATCGCTCTGTTCTCCCAAAAATGTATTAACCCGTTAAGCGCGCGCAAACATTCCCCCCCGTGCGGACGTTCGATTGCGCTAACGGGATTCGGACGTCCAACGGTCGTGCGCAGCACTAGCAAGGTAGTGCACGCGGCAACCGTTGGACGTTCGAAGCACTGAACGGGTTAAATAAATCTTCAGGAAAAAAGATTGTAGATCTTGGTTCAATTCAAACTGGTTAAGGCCAGTACTAGGTATGAAGGACAGTCCACTGACCAGCAGGTTCTCAGAAGAAGTATCCAGGTAAATCCCAGAAAGATTAAAATAGGGATGGGCTCAAGAACAGGGGAACCTATTCTCTCCAGTATTGGTTCCACTTTGTCTGCAAAAATTGAGGTGGGTTGTCTGTCTGTTGATACCGTCCCCTCTCTTGGGTCTTGAACCTCCCTCTCGTGTACCCTCATCGGTTGCCTAGAAAAAGATTGTTTCTCCTTTGTCCATAGAATTTGGTTCTTCTATTACTATAATTCTCAAAGGAATTATCCCCCCTTCTCTGTCCAAATCTGTGGTGTAAGAGAAGATGAGTCTCCTTCTTAAAAAGATAATCACTGAGAGAGCTAAGTTCAGAGGTAATGATGTCTAGTTTCTTTTTGGCCTCCTCTGGAATTATACGCCTTTACAACTTTAAAAACTGCAAGCTAGAGTATATGCAGTATTTTTTAGACTGCAAAATACAGGTGATTTGCTGGGTCAAATGACTTGTCGGTATTTGGTTCTTACCTAGCTATTATTCAGGATCCAAATCGTGACCCTATTAAACCGCCTGGTGATATCCGTTTTTTAATACTTCCTTGAACTTCCAAAGTACGTACAGGGATGGATTCTTTACCCTTTATTCTAGAGTAATGAGGCGAGAGCATGGGTGTGATTTTTCTTCTCCAATTTCAGTTTCAATCATATTTTTTAGTCTGAAGACTTCATCGCGGATCCAGCGATTATAGGATGTCTTTGGTGCCATGTCCGATAAAGTAGGCATGCCATTTTCTATTGTCTTTTATTGCTAAAGAAATTTTAGGGAATGACAACACTTTAAACCCTTGATTACCTTTACAGATTCTAACTTGAGCTGCAGTATATGTGGTTTTGATTTCCAGATGCACTTCTGAAGCATCGTGAACACTTACTAGCCCCTCGGATTCAGAATAGCCTCTAAAAGTCTGTGGAGTAGCTTTTTTGAATTTCAATTTCTTCATCTTCTATACAACGCTTTCTTGTGTAACTATATTCTTCTGTGACATGGGATTTACTGTCCACACTCGGTTTCCGTATTATATTTTGTTATTTTGTCCAACTTTGAGTATCTTTGGTGGTGGTGACTTTCCAGATAAATGGCACTTATTCGGTTTCATTGGACTTCCAGGTTGAATTAAATTTGCTCCATTGTGTTTTTAAGATAGAGAAGTATGAGTAAATATGTATATAATTATTCATTGTGCCTCTTTCGTTCCCACAGAGTTTTATATATATATCTAACGGAGCCCCGAATGTATCTCGATACAATCACGTTATGAATGTATTTCTGAATTCAAAGCATCATATGAAATCAGCGCCCTGAAGAAGGATGGTACATGGTATTTAAAAAATGCGCGTCGGCACAATTGTGTCAATTTTGTATTGTACATTTGAAATATTTTGTGTTATTTGTAATGGTGTCTTCTGTTTGAGTCAATGGGAATACTGTGAGTCTTTGTCATTGTGTTAAGTTCTTACTACATATTTTTCTGTTTTTTGTTGATGTTTGTTGTGGGGACATGTACCGAATTTATGGATTTCATATGATAAGATGGTGGCTCTCTTGCCTGATATGAATTATAAAGAATATTGTACATGTTGAATTGATTGTATGTGATAAATTATGTGTTTATTTATTTAGAAAAAGAGATAAAAAAGTGTTTTATCATTTGATAATGAAAAAAATTAACTGCTCTTCTGTGGGATACTACTTATTATTAATGAATGTATGATGTTGATTGTTGTATATTCCCTGGGCAGCGTACCTAACCTTACCTTGCCCCTTTATAACTTATTGTTTTTTTATTTGGATGTTTATATGACCTCAGCAGCATTTCTCTTCATCTTTCAGTGAATAAATCAGAGCACAGGCCCCACTGGGATCTCGTAGAAGTTTTGCTCCAGAGGGAGAGTAGTGGCCAACATGGAAAAAAGCACCTCGGCCAATCACATCACTCTATTATTTGAAGTTTCTTGATCAAGAGACTCCTGCGAGACTCCTGTGTCATGCAAAGCCCTGTACCTAACCCCATGCCATGCCGTGCAAGCTCTAAGGCCAAGCTCCGAGGCCAGGTCCTGCTCTCAACCCCATGCCATGCATGTCTACTCACGACCATGGAGATCTTGTTTTACATTTGAAAAAAAGCATAGAATTCATTGAAAATACCAAAAGTTGATTTTAGGAGTGGGAGATAAACTCTGCTCCGACGACAGACTTTGCCGAGTTTTGCCACTCCGCGTTTTGCTTGGAGAACAGCGTTTGGCAAAAACTCTGCCTACCACTGCATGGTGGAGTTTACTGGCGCCCACCCTGTGGAAACACAGCATATGTTCAAGCCTCATTTCACAATCTGAGCTAAGGCCAAGCCCCTTACGTATCTCATTGAAACCAACCAAAACGAGGGATCACAGTCCGGAAACGAAGTTATAGAGGATGGTTGAAAGAGTGCTGTGGAAGAGGTGAGGTCAGGCCCTGTCTGTGTCATCTTTGGAGTTTTGACACCCAAGCCCCCTGGGAATGCTGGCCCTTCCAGAGGGAAAGCACATGGGAATGTCTTCGAGGTGTGCAGTACCATGAATGGCAGTGCACCTTGTAATACCCTACTTGTGACAAGACTTATCATCTGTGCAGCGCAAAATAGACACGCCCACGTTCAACGAATACCTCCTTATGCAGCACTTGGCAGCGAGTTGCAACTCTGACGCAGTGCAGGACTTCAGTGCATGCAGAGCACACAGATGCAACCTGCGAACACTCATGCAGCTAAAATTGAAACTGTCATTTGAATTGGAAAGTGGTTCAGATTTTGGTACTGGACCTTCATTCATAGCTAACATATACTTTGTTGTGCCATCATGCTGCAGAAGTCTTAGAAATGCGCATTATTTTAAGCACCACAATACGCGAAACAATTAGTCACAGTGAGGAGGGGTTGAAGCAAATTTTCCTGAAACAGTGGAGCTTTTTGCGTTGCATGATACAATTGTGAATTTAATTACTGTATTATGTGTACTGCACTTCAATCACCTGTAATGTTACAGGTGGTAAGAGAACATACAACTTACAATACATTTTAACTAATTTCAGGACAAGTGACTATTACTCTGTGGTGGGTGGAACTCCACAGAATTCCACGGAGTAAAACTACTTGAGTTCCACCCACCCCTATTAATGTGATGTTATAGTTAGGAACTGTAATTATATATTATTTTACATTATAGAAAATCTTTGGAAATTCAAGAAAAGGGGGTATGGCTAGGTGAAAATATCAGGTAAGGCATAACAGTTTAAACCAGCAAAACAACTGACATCACCAGTTTTAGTTACTGGAAGTAACTATAAATTGAGGCTTTAAAGTTAATATAACTCACACCCTTGCATGCACTACAAAATACCTCACATACCACATCACATTGATAACATCACTGCAATATCTGAAATGGCATTACTAATAACAACACTGTATTGTGGGCTTTACTTAGAATATGGATGTAAAATCCTGTCCTCTGTGGGTATTGGAAAAAATAAAGTTTGAACCAGTATTCTTTTTTTTCTTCTTTACTGATGACACTCAAAGTATACTCATACATATATACAATGGTGTCCTAAGAAATCCAAAAGAGTTGCTGTGCAGTGCTTGCAATAGGTGATAAAGGATTGTGAATAAATATATATAACAGCAAATCCAGCTTCTTATGATAGATACAACATTATTGATCTTTAGTAAATGTTTTTGCCAGTCATATTTCATAATCAGCCAATCAGAGCACACAATATCAGAGCAAACAATTTTATAATGTTGAAGGTTTCAACCCTAAGAGTTCCATTTAATGTAAACCGGGTCTTTATCAGAACCATTGATGCAGATGCAACCAGTATAGAGATGTAAACAGTGCTGCAGGTAAATATTGTGTGTACTAGAATATGTGCCTCACCTAAAACAAATCAAAATAAACCACCAGATAACATAAGCGATGAGAATGCCTACTATAAATGAAAAGACCACTGTAAGGTATAAGGAAATCATAATTTTAACATGCTGGTAAAAATCTTATACTATTAAAGAGTGTAAGTAACTATGTGAACTTACCTCTTTGGAGTGGAATATTGTAGTTATAGACTTTCAGGTATCTATACAAAATTGCAAAAACTTACAATCAGTGCATTATGTTGAGAATCAAGTGTGGCTAATAGCCTATTAACAAATTCTTGATAGGTATCTGGGGTTTCTAGTTTTGCATGACACATTTAATTTATAAATGATTGTGTTCCAAAAAGTCAGTGGCATAACAAAAGCCCCACAGCCCCAATGTTGTGGGGGACCCGATCTCAAGGGACTCCCCCGGCAGTGGGAGGTACCATGTGGAAGAGCTTTGGGGCGCATGTACTTTGCAAATGGGCCCCCTCCAGTTTTGTTATGCCACTGCAAATGGTATTTATTGGTCATTATAGAAATAATTGGCAGGTGTATGTAAAAGGTCTGGGGTGCTTCAAGAAACATTAGGAGATGCAGATTACACTCAGTAAGCGCTTACTGTGTGCTTGTGTTACTTTCTTTGTTATTAATAACTGTTAAAAACACACAAATGATGGACAGAATGCAGAACAAATCAAAACATTCACCCCCCGTCAAGAGATCTGGGTTAAATACATTGGGGCATAAAATTATCGCCGTTTTATCAGCAGGAAACTGACGATAGAACGGCGATAATGAGCCCTTGTTAATTCCCATAGAAGCCCATGTTCTGGTGTTAACATGGGCTTCTATGGGAAGTAACAAGGGAGTATTATCAAGCCCATTATCGCCATTTTATCAGCAGTTTCCTGCCGATAAAACGGCAATAATTTTAACACCGGTTCTTGATAATATACCCCACTGTTCTGTTGCTCGCCATGCCATCTCAGTTTAGAACCAGCCATATGTTCTCCCAAAAATGTATTAACCCGTTAAGCGCGCGCAAACATTCCCCCCCGTGCGGACGTTCGATTGCGCTAACGGGATTCGGACGTCCAACGGTCGTGCGCAGCACTAGCAAGGTAGTGCACGCGACAACCGTTGGACGTTCGAAGCACTGAACGGGTTAAATAAATCTTCAGGAAAAAAGATTGTAGATCTTGGTTCAATTCAAACTGGTTAAGGCCAGTACTAGGTATGAAGGACAGTCCACTGACCAGCAGGTTCTCAGAAGAAGTATCCAGGTAAATCCCAGAAAGATTAAAATAGGGATGGGCTCAAGAACAGGGGAACCTATTCTCTCCAGTATTGGTTCCACTTTGTCTGCAAAAATTGAGGTGGGTTGTCTGTCTGTTGATACCGTCCCCTCTCTTGGGTCTTGAACCTCCCTCTCGTGTACCCTCATCGGTTGCCTAGAAAAAGATTGTTTCTCCTTTGTCCATAGAATTTGGTTCTTCTATTACTATAATTCTCAAAGGAATTATCCCCCCTTCTCTGTCCAAATCTGTGGTGTAAGAGAAGATGAGTCTTCTTCTTAAAAAGATAATCACTGAGAGAGCTAAGTTCAGAGGTAATGTTGTCTAGTTTCTTTTTGGCCTCCTCTGGAATTATACGCCTTTACAACTTTAAAAACTGCAAGCTAGAGTATATGCAGTATTTTTTAGACTGCAAAATACAGGTGATTTGCTGGGTCAAATGACTTGTCGGTATTTGGTTCTTACCTAGCTATTATTCAGGATCCAAATCGTGACCCTATTAAACCGCCTGGTGATATCCGTTTTTTAATACTTCCTTGAACTTCCAAAGTACGTACAGGGATGGATTCTTTACCCTTTATTCTAGAGTAATGAGGAGAGAGCATGGGTGTGATTTTTCTTCTCCAATTTCAGTTTCAATCATATTTTTTAGTCTGAAAACTTCATCGCGGATCCAGCGATTATAGGATGTCTTTGGTGCCCTGTCTGATAAAGTAGGCATGCCATTTTCTATTGTCTTTTATTGCTAAAAAAATTTTAGGGAATGACAACACTTTAAACCCTTGATTAACTTTACAGATTCTAACTTGAGCTGCAGTATATGTGGTTTTGATTTCCAGATGCACTTCTGAAGCATCGTGAACACTTACTAGCCCCTCGGATTCAGAATAGCCTCTAAAAGTCTGTGGAGTAGCTTTTTTGAATTTCAATTTCTTCATCTTCTATACAACGCTTTCTTGTGTAACTATATTCTTCTGTGACATGGGATTTACTGTCCACACTGGGTTTCCGTATTATATTTTGTTATTTTGTCCAACTTTAAGTACCTTTGGTGGTGGTGACTTTCCAGATAAATGACACTTATTCGGTTTCATTGGACTTCCAGGTTGAATTAAATTTGCTCCATTGTGTTTTTAAGATAGAGAAGTATGAGTAAATATGTATATAATTATTCATTGTGCCTCTTTCGTTCCCACAGAGTTTTATATATATATCTAACGGAGCCCCGAATGTATCTCGATACAATCACGTTATGAATGTATTTCTGAATTCAAAGCATCATATGAAATCAAAGCCCTGAAGAAGGATGGTACATGGTGTTTAAAAAATGCGTGTCGGCACAATTGTGTCAATTTTGTATTGTACATTTGAAATATTTTGTGTTATTTGTAATGGTGTCTTCTGTTTGAGTCAATGGTAATACTGTGAGTCTTTGTCATTGTGTTAAGTTCTTACTACATATTTTTCTGTTTTTGTTGATGTTTGTTGTGGGGACATGTACCGAATTTATGGATTTCATATGATAAGATGGTGGCTCTCTTGCCTGATATGAATTATAAAGAATATTGTACATGTTGAATTGATTGTATGTGATAAATTATGTGTTTATTTATTTAGAAAAAGAGATAAAAAAGTGTTTTATCATTTGATAATGAAAAAAATTAACTGCTCTTCTGTGGGATACTACTTATTATTAATGAATGTATGATGTTGATTGTTGTATATTCCCTGGGCAGCGTACCTAACCTTACCTTGCCCCTTTATAACTTATTGTTTTTTTATTTGGATGTTTATATGACCTCAGCAGCATTTCTCTTCATCTTTCAGTGAATAAATCAGAGCACAGGCCCCCCTGGGATCTCGTAGAAGTTTTGCTCCAGAGGGAGAGTAGAGGCCAACATGGAAAAAAGCACCTCGGCCAATCACATCACTCTATTATTTGAAGTTTCTTGATCAAGAGACTCCTGCGAGACTCCTGTGTCATGCAAAGCCCTGTACCTAACCCCATGCCATGCCGTGCAAGCTCTAAGGCCAAGCTCCGAGGCCAGGTCCTGCTCTCAACCCCATGCCATGCATGTCTACTCACGACCATGGAGATCTTGTTTTACATTTGAAAAAAAGCATAGAATTCATTGAAAATACCAAAAGTTGATTTTAGGAGTGGGAGATAAACTCTGCTCCGACGACAGACTTTGCCGAGTTTAGCCACTCCGCGTTTTGCTTGGAGAACAGCGTTTGGCAAAAACTCTGCCTACCACTGCATGGTGGAGTTTACTGGCGCCCACCCTGTGGAAACACAGCATATGTTCAAGCCTCATTTCACAATCTGAGCTAAGGCCAAGCCCCTTACGTATCTCATTGAAACCAACCAAAACGAGGGATCACAGTCCGGAAACGAAGTTATAGAGGATGGTTGAAAGAGTGCTGTGGAAGAGGTGAGGTCAGGCCCTGTCTGTGTCATCTTTGGAGTTTTGACACCCAAGCCCCCTGGGAATGCTGGCCTTTCCAGAGGGAAAGCACATAGGAATGTCTTCGAGGTGTGCAGTACCATGAATGGCAGTGCACCTTGTAATACCCTACTTGTGACAAGACTTATCATCTGTGCAGCGCAAAATAGACACGCCCACGTTCAACGAATACCTCCTGATGCAGCACTTGGCAGCGAGTTGCAACTCTGACGCAGTGCAGGACTTCAGTGCATGCAGAGCACACAGATGCAACCTGCAAACACTCATGCAGCTAAAATTGAAACTGTCATTTGAATTGGAAAGTGGTTCAGATTTTGGTACTGGACCTTCATTCATAGCTAACATATACTCTGTTGTGCCATCATGCTGCAGAAGTCTTAGAAATGCGCATTATTTTAAGCACCACAATACGCGAAACAATTAGTCACAGTGAGGAGGGGTTGAAGCAAATTTTCCTGAAACAGTGGAGCTTTTTGCGTTGCATGATACAATTGTGAATTTAATTACTGTATTATGTGTACTGCACTTCAATCACCTGTAATGTTACAGGTGGTAAGAGAACATACAACTTACAATACATTTTAACTAATTTCAGGACAAGTGACTATTACTCTGTGGTGGGTGGAACTCCACAGAATTCCACGGAGTAAAACTACTTGAGTTCCACCCACCCCTATTAATGTGATGTTATAGTTAGGAACTGTAATTATATATTATTTTACATTATAGAAAATCTTTGGAAATTCAAGAAAAGGGGGTATGGCTAGGTGAAAATATCAGGTAAGGCATAGCAGTTTAAACCAGCAAAACAACTGACATCACCAGTTATAGTTACTGGAAGTAACTATAAATTGAGGCTCTAAAGTTAATATAACTCACACCCTTGCATGCACTACAAAATACCTCACATACCACATCACATTGATAACATCACTGCAATATCTGAAATGGCATGACTAATAACAACACTGCATTGTGGGCTTTACTTAGAATATGGATGTAAAATCCTGTCCTCTGTGGGTATTGGAAAAAATAAAGTTTGAACCAGTATTCTTTTTTTTCTTCTTTACTGATGACACTCAAAGTATACTCATACATATATACAATGGTGTCCTAAGAAATCCAAAAGAGTTGCTGTGCAGTGCTTGCAATAGGTGATAAAGGATTGTGAATAAATATATATAACAGCAAATCCAGCTTCTTATGATAGATACAACATTATTGATCTTTAGTAAATGTTTTTTCCAGTCAGATTTCATAATCAGCCAATCAGAGCACACAATATCAGAGCAAACATTTTTATAATGTTGAAGGTTTCAACCCTAAGAGTTCCATTTAATGTAAACCGGGTCTTTATCAGAACCAGTGATGCAGATGCAACCAGTATAGAGATGTAAACAGTGCTGCAGGTAAATATTGTGTGTACTAGAATATGTGCCTCACCTAAAACAAATCAAAATAAACCACCAGATAACATAAGCGATGAGAATGCCTACTATAAATGAAAAGACCACTGTAAGGTATAAGGAAATCATAATTTTAACATGCTGGTAAAAATCTTATACTATTAAAGAGTTTAAGTAACTATGTGAACTTACCACTTTGGAGTGTAATATTGTAGTTATGGACTTTCAGGTATCTATACAAAATTGCAAAAACTTACAATCAGTGCATTATGTTGAGAATCAAGTGTGGCTAATAGCCTATTAACAAATTCTTGATAGGTATCTGGGGTTTTTAGTTTTGCATGACACATTTGATTTATAAATGATTGTGTTCCAAAAAGTCAGTGGCATAACAAAAGCCCCACAGCCCCAATGTTGTGGGGGACCCGATCTCCAGGGACTCCCCCGGCAGTGGCAGGTACCTTGTGGGAGAGCTTTGGGGTGCGTATACTTTGCAAAGGGGCCCACTCCAGTTTTGTTATGCCACTGCAAATGGTATTTATTGGTCATTATATAAATAATTGGCAGGTGTATGTAAAAGGTCTGGGGTGCTTCAAGAAACATTAGGAGATGCAGATTACACTCAGTAAGCCCTTACTGTGTGCTTGTGTTCCATTCTTTGTTATTAATAACTGTTAAAAACACACAAATGATGGACAGAATGCAGAACAAATCAAAACATTCACCCCCCGTCAAGAGATCTGGGTTAAATACATTGGGGCATAAAATTATCGCCGTTTTATCAGCAGGAAACTGACGATAGAACGGCGATAATGAGCCCTTGTTAATTCCCATAGGAGCCCATGTTCTGGTGTTAACATGGGCTTCTATGGGAAGTAACAAGGGAGTATTATCAAGCCCATTATCGCCATTTTATCAGCAGTTTCCTGCTGATAAAACGGCGATAATTTTAACACCGGTCCTTGATAATATACCCCATTGTTCTGTTGCTCGCCATACCATCTCAGTTTAGAACCAGCCATATGGGAACAGTCCAGCCCGAACTGCCGAGCCAGGTCCACTCTGGACTGGAAAATAGCATCCTAGGACCGGTTTCAGGGTTTCACCCCTCATCAACCAGGCTGGCTTGAATCCAGTGGCAGAGTAAGCCTAAGACCCAAGTCTGGGCATACTTGCCACACTTCTGGCAAGAATGAAAAATCCAAACATTCAGCCCCAGTCAAGAGAACTGGTTAAATTAATTGTTTGTTTACTCACCATGCCACCCCAGGTTAGAAACTAGTCCTAGGATCGCCTCCACTCATTCTGGGGACACCTACATCTATCCTTTCTTATTTCGATGACCCAAGTACTGAACTTCAGTGAGACAGTACTGAAGTATGCTCTGACACACCTTATGCCCATTGCCAGCCAGTAAGGCAATAGTATCATCCCTGCAAGCCTCCTGTGTTTTGAATGCAATAAAGAGGTCATAAATATACTGAACTAACACTGAGATTTGTGGCAAACTCAAACTCTCGAGGTTCTTCTTCAAGACCTGATTGGAGATGGATGGATTTTCAGAAGACACAATTCTCCAGACGGAAAGCAAATATAAATTCGCTTTCCTTATGCAATGGAATGAAGAATAATGCCTGACAAAGGTCGATCACAGTGAACCAGGCAGCCTCACAAGGAATCTGAAATAGGATCACAGATGGATTCGGTACAACAGGCCAACATGAAGTCACAATGTTATTCACCTTTCTGTGGTCCTGAACTATGCAGCACTTACTGTTTCTGCAATCTCATGAAGGGCAAATTGCATGTGATCTCTTTTAGTGTGCCCTGTGAAATCATGACCTCAATCACAGATATAATCTCTGTCACCGTTTCTAGGGTCAGGGTGTACTGACATGTTCTCAGAAATTCTGCATTAGGCTTGATCTGTATGCAGCTGGCTAAACTTCTCACTTAAATCTGTCCAATTTTCATCCATGAAGTCCCATACCACCGGAGAGACAGTGTCACTCAAGACCAATGGCATGTCCTCCACTGTCAGCAAGGAAACATGTCTACAAAATGATTTTGATTTGCTAGTTTGAAAGGAATGTCATTGTCTTTAGTCTGCAACTTTATTCCCTTCAGCGAACAATATATTGTACAATTCAATTTACACAAGCGATTACGCCCTAACAAACAGACTTGACTTGAATCACACACTACGAACTGGTGATGATTCTGGAAGGTCCCGATTCTCACCGGCACTTCTGCAGTCAAAGGGTTTGTCATTCTTTTTTGAGCAACTCTGATTATGACCTACTGTCCCTCCTGTTTCCTGCACCTGCTCTTTCTTCTGTGCTATTTGCATTTAGACCGGCATTACCTTTTACATTATTCTTGGAACCTACCTCATCACTGCACTGTGGCATACCGTGGAATTTCATCCATGGACTCATTTTTCAAGCAGATCAAATATTCCTGGATCATGAGTGTGATTTCCAACCTTAGTCCTTTCACAAATTTTGAGACAAAGTGTCCCATGTCTTTAGAGTCAAGCGTTTCTAACCCACTGTACTGCTTGAAGGCTTGCAAGAGCCTCTCATAATAGGTATACACTGACTCTTTAGGCTACTGGGTTGTTCGATCTATATTAACCCAATCGATTTCTTAAAGGGCTAATTTGGACTGCAACCATGTGATCACCTGATCACACTTTTTCATAACCAAAGGCGAAGGGCCATGAGTTGAAGGATGCCTCTCTGGCATGCAATGGGCCAATCAACAACGAATTACATGCAGACCATAGATCACTAGGGACCACAATTTTATACAGTGTATTTAAATCAATCCACAACACTTTTGAGATTATAACAAAATGTTTGACTTGCTTGTACAATTCAGCAGTTTTCTCCCTCAATCTAGGAAAATCATTTGCGAAAGCAGCTCGGTCTGCTCTACCTCAAGCGACATACACGTACCCTCCACTAGGCACCTCTTGTAGCAGATACGCCTCAACTCCTGGTTTTTTCCCTTATGGAGGTGGTATTTCCCCTGTCACTTTTCTATCAGTCTTCTTCTTAGACCACCTTTCCTCCCACTTAGCAAGCATACTCCAAGCCAATATTCCTACAATCAGCTCTCGGATGTGTTTTTTCAATCCCATCACTCTTTTTCCACCAGTTCCTGGTCACGATAATTAAGCCTATGATTTCCTTGTAGCATTGCTGTTTGAGACAAGTCTATTTCACACCTCTGGACTAGTTCTGACAGCTTCTTGTGTGCTTGTCTTTCGTAATATACAACAGCTCATCTGACTCACAGGTCTCTATTCCCTCCAAAGGTCAATTTCCACTAAGAATGTCTACTACCTCAGCCTTCAATTTCACCACATCCAATAGTTTTGCCTTTACTGCAGCCTTGATGGTTCCCTGACGCGATGTACTGTTCTGGCCTTCCTTAATGTTATTGTGATCTCTTAACCAAGTCTCTAAGTCTGTAGCATCTAAGACATGTTAATTTCCAGCAGCTCCCTAAATTGCATTTATTTTAAAGTTGCACCCACTGGTCCCCTCATTGTTGTTTACCACATCCCCAAGTCTGAGCTTGTATTCGCCATGGGTATGGATCATATAGTACTGGAACACATGCGTATTCCCAACAGATCAGCAGTGGCTGTTAAAGGGGCACTAGATTCTATAGGCAATATAGATGGACCATTTCCATTCATGTTCCCCGATCTTCCCAATCCAGTTCTCTCTGTATGAGTGGACTGTCGCTGACTAAAGTTTCCCACAGAGCTCACGTCATTCCGAGGGACAAAAGGACCAATGCTGACCGGTACTGCAAGAGCTTTAGGTAACCATGAAGCAGCACTGATTGTTTTGTTCAATACCTCCTAAGGCAGACACCCCTGTCCCCCTCCTCCTGCGGCTATCATTCCCACAATTCCTGCATAAGGACTAGTTAGAAAGCTGACACACTTGCCATGTTATCCATGGAGGTTATCACATGAGAAACTATCACTGTTAGCATACTGCTTGAGGTGTTTCATTCCTGGGTTACCTTTCTTTCAGTTGATGCAAATTATAATTTGTTTCGTGCTTACAAAGTCACTGTTCCTTCAGCAGCATATCGTCCTTACTTGATGATTGAAGTTCTGTTGGCGTCCTGGGAGCATACTACTTGGTTGAATGGTGCCCTTTATATGGGTCCCTTAATTATTGATGGGGCTTCTTGGCCAGTTTTGGCTGGTTTTACACCACATCCAAATTATATAAATCTTACTTTAGTGGAGCTTCATTTGCTTTATGAACAAGTATTCCAACTCTATAGATGAGTCATACAATTTATTCATCATTCTTTCTTGGTGGCTCTGACTGGAACTCTGCCCCCAGCATCAATACAGGGTGGAGGCCTTGTGATTAGTCCTGTCATGTTTAACTCTGTGATGGGCAAACATCCTCAGAATCATTAGGACCTACCCTTTTCGATAGCTCAGAAAACTAAACATATTGATGCTGTTTTCCCACACACTACTCATGTAGAGAAACATAGCATCCTCACTATGTGTTTGCCAAGTGATTGTGATGAGGGGGACCCGGACTCGGGTCCTCCTGGCTTACGTGTTCATGTGTCCCCTCTTTTTGAACAGCACACTGACGCCTGGAAAACCACTGATGTCGACGTCTACAAGCCCTTACAGTGCACAGAGGACCCATTTTTCTTTAATTGGGCGGAGCCAGACCTGGGACCTGCCCTCTATTCACTGGTAAACCCCAGCCCTGAATTCGCGCAGGTGTGTGTTACACCCAGAGGAGGAGAAGAGTGGCAACAGGAGGACGGAGCGGAGTGGAGGAAGGACGAGGAGAGCGATGACGGAGAGGAGTGGAGGAAGGTTGAGGAGAGCGAGGACTGAGCGGAGTTGAGGAAGGACAAGGAGAGTGAAGACGAGCGGAGGACAAAGGAAACAGACAGGGAGGACCGAGGGCTTGAGAACACCTGAGGAAGACTGAGAAAGGAGAGAGGATGCAGCGACATGCCAGGAGGCCACCGGAAAGGCGCATCGCCCAGCCACGCTTCCCGGGAAGTGTGGCTAGGACTGGTACGGTCTCGTTTCCTGGGTTGGGCGGGACAAGCCCCCAACCTGACCAGCTTCGGGACACGCTGTGCACGAACCCCCCCTTCACCTCACCTCACAAGTAGCGGGGTAGTTAGTATGCACGTGTGACTCCTCACTCCCTTTCCTGATTTAGAAAACCCAGGTCGTCAGATTAACACGGGTTTTCTCTTTCTTTCCTGCTGCTATATATTGGTCCTCGTTTGACAACAGCGGAAGCCCATACTACACCTCTCAGACGACAGTGGGAGCTGAGACGGCGGGGAGCCTTAAGGGAAGCAACGGAGGACGCTGAAAACCCCCTCCCTTACTATCGAGTGCCGGTCCAGAAAAGGCAGCTGTACAAAACAATAAAACCTGCGTTACCTAAATACCCGTTGTCAGTGGATTTGTTCGGCACCCCACCCAAAACCCCACAAGTGGTGGAGTATGCGGGCACACAAGTAACCATCCGGGATACGACGATGGAGGAAATGTTACAGGCTCTCATCAAAGGCCAGGAAAAATTGGGATGGGCTGTGGAGCAACAGCTCGCCTCCACCCAACAAGACAGGGATACCTTTAGGAACACCATGGTGGCTCGACTCGAGGGGATGCAACAGACTGTAGACCCGGCCTGCATCCCCGTGAGGGAGAGTCAACCCCCACCCACCCCCGCTGGTATTTCCCTACAGAAATACGTTACAGGCGAAGATCCCGACGTGTTTCTAACAAACTTCGAGAGGGTGGCTTTGGCTTGTGGATGGCCGCTGGAGAAGTGGTCGTTTTTCCTCTCCCCCCTGTTGACCAGAGAGGCACAGGCGGCCTACCAGGTAGCCAACAGCAACGGACAGACCCCCTACGGACAGATCAAGGTTATCATCCTAGACCATCTGGTATTGGACGCGGAGGCCTACAGGGTACGCTTCCGCAAAGAAAGAGGACAAACAGGGGACAATCCTAAAACGTTGTTCTTTCGGCTGAAGACAGCGGCCGACAAGTAGCTCACCCCTATGTCCAGCACGAAGGAGGAAATCATGGACAAAATATATTTGGAACAGTTCCTCGAGGCCCTCCCCTACGGGATCCAGAGGTGGCTCAGACAGCACTCCAACCTGTCGACCACCCAAGCCATGGAGATGGCTGCCACCTTTGTCCGAGCACAACCCCGCTTACACTCAAGCGAGCCTGAAAAACTGTCCAGACCACCGTTCAGACCTGAACGTAGACCCCGAGTCCCTCCTGGACTCCCTGTCCCACGACCCATGACGCCGGAGGTTCCCCCATTCCGTGGTCCACAGTGCTTTGACTGTGGGGCATGGGGACTAAGGGTGGGCGGGCAGCTACGCTCCGTGCACGGAGTGTGCGTAGTGCCGGCTTCTACGCATTTTGCGTAGCAGGCGTAGAATTCGGCACTACGCACGCTCCACAGACGGTGCATAACTGGCCGCCACCCGCCTCCCTCCCGCCCTCCCTAAATCCTTTCATTTAAACGTTAGTAAGAATTAAAAGGCACTTACCTTGCGCGCCCCTGCCCGCCGCGTCTCCGGGACTCGCTCTCTTCATCTGCGCCACCTTGGGTACTAATGCGGCCGCCCACGCATGCGCATTAGTACCCAAGACGGCGCAGATGAAAAGAGGGAGCCCCGGAGACGCGGCGGGCAGCGGCGCGCAAGGTAAGTGCCTTTTAATTCTTACTAACTTTTAAATTAAAGTATTTAGGGAGGGCGGGAGGGACGGAGGCCTGCGGTGCGTAGTGGGGCTACGTGAAGTGCAGAGGTGGGCGTAGTTTCTCGCCCACTTCACGTAGCTCCGCGAAGCCCCACTATGCCCACTACGCCCAGGGTTAGTGGGGACACATCACGCGCCTCTGCCTCCAGAAATGACACCAGGAAGAACCCATGGACGTCAGCTATTTACCCAAGGCTGTCATGTATTCGGCGGAGCTCGGAGGCGCCTATCACGTGAGTGTCAAAGTCAACGGAACTGAGGTCAGTGCCCTCCTGGACTCGGGGTGTAAACAGTCCGTAATACAGGGTTGTTTTGTGAGGCCACTTCAGGTAATGCCAGATGCCATAGTGTATATTAAATGTGTGCATGGGGATGTCAAGGGTTATCCAGTTGCTTATATCCCCATTGAAGTGGAAGAGAGGAGTACCCTGGTAGTGAAGGTAGGAGTGTTGAACGCCCTTCCCGAGAAACTTATACTAGGGACGGACAACCCCCACTTCCTTGACTTGTTTAAGGGTTGCTTCAACAGAAAGGGACAATCAATACTACTTCCCTTCCTGCCCTGACCTCCCCTGATCCGTGGGAGGGGGATAAGAGTTTTCGATTTGCCCAGGCCAACGACGCCACACTGTTCAATGCCTGGGAACAAGCCCAAACAGATCAGGACAATCCACAGCCCCGATATCCCCGCTTTTTGATAAAAGAAGACCTCCTGTATAGACAAGCAAAACAGGATGACCCTATGCAGTTACTAGTGCCGACCTGTTTCCATGAACAAATCATGTTTTATGCACACACACACTTGTTAGCGGGCCATATACGGAGCGAGAAGACCACCTAGAACGTCCTAAGAAGCTTCTATTGGCCGGGAGTGTAACAGGACATCAAGTCCCATTGTCAGACGTGCGATGTATGCCAAAGAAAGAACACCCAAAGACCCCCAGCAGTACCTCTACAACCTCTCCCCTTAATCGGAACCCCCTTTGAAAGGGTCGGCATGGATCTCATTGGCCCTCTGCCACAGACAAAGAAGGGGTATCAATATGTCCTAGTAATTGTGGATTACGCCACTCGCTTCCCAGAGGCGTTCCCCCTGAAAGCCCCCACCTCCAGGAACATTGCAGATAAGTTCATGGAACTGTTCTCAAGGGTGGGGTTTCCTAAAGAAATCCCTCCGGACCAAGGGACCCCGTTTATGTCAAGAGTTATGCAAGAAGTATGTCACCTGCTTGGACTCCACCAGATAAAAACTTCTGTATACCATCCCCAGACCGACGGCCTGGTGGAGCGATATAACGGGACCCTGAAGTCCGTACTGAAGAAGATGCTAACGGTGAACGGAAGCGATTGGGACCTACTACTTCCCTTGGCCCTATACGTGATACGAGGCCAGAAGCAGAGCAGTTTAGGCTGCTCATCATTTGAGATGCTGTACGGGAGACAGCCCCGGAGCCTAATAGGGATGACCAAAGAGGTGTGGGAGGCGGAAACAACAGGAGAAACCTGATCCCTACTGGAATATAGCCAAAATTTGAAGAACAAACTGGGGAAGATACATGAATTGGCCTTCACTCATCTGGAAGCCAGTCAGAGAAAACAACAAACGCATTATGACAAGGGTAAGAAGTGGAGACAACTCCTCGTTGGCGATTGGGCTCTCGTGTTACTACCCTCGGCCACTAAGAAATTCCAGAACGAATGGCAAGGCCCATACAAAGTCCTAGAAACGATAGGAAAGACCACTTATCGGTTGCAACTGAGCGGGAGGAAAACCCAGATGTTTCATATAAACCTTCTAAAGAAGTGGTTGGGAACACCTCCAGTGTCATCCAACCTCGCTACTCCTATAGGAAACATCTCTGAGACCATGCTGGGAGAATTGGTGATCAACAACAAGTTGTATCTGAGCGAGCAAGAGGGACTACAAAAGATACTGCGACCATTTGAGTCGATATTTTCCAACCTTCCGGGTATAACCCGACTGACCGAACACCGGATAGAGACCCCTGCGGGTGTCACCGTCAAGCAACGTCCTTACAGGATCCCTGCAGCAAAGAGGGAAGCAATAAAGAAAGAAGTGGAGGAAATGATAAGACTTGGATTGATCCGTCCATCCAGAAGTGAGTGGTCCTCACCCATCGTGATGGTGCCCAAACCCGACGGAAGCAGCAGATTCTGCATGGACTTCCGGGCGTTAAATGCAGTTTCCTCCTTTGACGCATACCCCATCCCTCGGATCGATGAGCTAATCGAGAAACTAGGGGACGCAAAATACATCAGTACCCTAGACTTGACAAAAGGGTACTGGCAAGTACCATTAAGGGAGGAGGACAGTAAGAAGACAGCCTCCGCTACCCCTGATGGACTCTACGAGTTCAACGTCCTCCCATTCAGTTTACATGGGGCCCCAGCCACATTTCAGAGGTTAATGAATGAGGTATTAAGAGGACATCAGGAATACAGCTCGGCATATCTCGATGATATCATCATCTTTAGTCCATCTTGGGAGGAACACCTTCATCACCTGCAGGTCATCCTACAACAACTACGCGGAGCCGGACTGCACATCAATGCAAAGAAATCCAGGATTGGGTTCCAGAAGGTTAAGTACCTTGGGTACATGTTGGGACACGGAGCCATAGAACCACAGCTCGAGAAAGTAAGGGCCATCGCCAATACCCCATTTCCCAAAAACACGAAAGAAATGAGAGCTTTCTTGGCGCTGGTGGGCTACTACCGGAGGTTCATCCCCTCGTTTTCTGATGTAGCGGCGGCCTTGACGGACACCTTAAAGAAACGACCCAAGAACTATGACTTCCTAAAACCATCCCCGGGAATGTGGAAAGCCTTCCAGACATTAAAAAAAGCCATTACGCCCAGACCCGTGCTTACATCCCCTGACTTCACAAAACCTTTTACTCTGCACACAGATGCCTCTGACTTTGGAATCGGTGCCGTTTTGTCACAGGACACGGGGGTAGGGGGAGAACGGCCCATCCTATACATCAGCCGCAAGTTGTTCCCCAGGGAGGTAAGATATCCCACAGTTGAAAAAGAATGTCTCGCCATACGGTGGGCTGTAGACAAGCTACGCTATTACCTGGAGGGGCATCTATTTATTCTGTATACCGACCACGCCCCTCTTCTATGGATGAGTAGGAACATCTCTAACAACCCCAGGGTCATGAGATGGTTCCTTGTCCTGCAGCCCTTCCGGTTCCAAGTCCGACACAGTAAAGGGAAGGACAATGCCAGCGCGGACTATCTGTCCCGGTTTCCTCTCCCCGAACGGGAGAATCCTAGGGGGGAGGTGTGTGACGAGGGGGACCCGGACTCGGGTCCTCCAGGCTTACCTGTTCATGTGTCCCCTCTTTTTGAACAGCACACTGACGCCTGGAAAACCACTGATGTCGACGTCTACAATCCCTTACAGTGCACAGAAGACCCATGTTTCTTTAATTGGGCAGAGCCAGATCTGGGACACACCCTCCATTCACCGGTAAACCCCAGCCCTGAATTAGCACAGGTGTGTGTTACACCCGGAGGAGGGGAAGAGTGGCGACAGGACGACGGAGCGGAGTGGAGGAAGGACGAGGAGAGCGAGGACGGAGCGGAGTGGATTAAGGACGAGGAGAGCAAGGACGGAGCAGAGTGGAGGAAGGACGAGGAGAGTGAGGACGAGTGGAGGACGAAGGAAACAGACGGGGAGGACCGAGGGCTCGAGAACACCGGAGGAAGACCGAGAGAGGAGAGAGGCTGCAGCGACACGCCAGGAGGCCACCGGGAAGGCGCATTGCCCAGCCACGCTGCCCGGGAAGTGTGGCTAGGACAGGTACGGTCTCCTTTCCTGGGGTGGGCGGGACGTAAGCGGGACAAGCCCCCAACCGGACTAGCTTCGGGACATGCTGTGCACGAACCCCCCCCCCTTCACCTCACCTCACAAGTAGCGGGGTAGTTAGTATGCACGTGTGACTCCTCACTCCCTTTCCTGATTTAGAGAGCCCAGGTCGTCAGATTAACACGGGTTTTCACTTTCTTTCCTGCTGCTATATACCGGTCCTCGTTTGACAACAGCGGAAGCCCGGACTACACCTCCCAGACGACAACGGGAGCTGAGACGACGGGGAGCCTTAAGGGAAGCAACGGAGGACGCTGAAAACCCCATCCCTTACTATCGAGTGCCGGTCCAGAAAAGGCGGCTTTACAAAACAATAAAACCCGCGTTACCTAAATCCCCGTTGTCAGTGGATTTGTTCGGCACCCCACCCGAAACCCCACAGTGGTCTAATTACTCGTTTAGCGGACAGCATTACCTGGGGGATGGTCTTTGTCGAATTGTATACACTGTGCTTTGGCACCCCCCAAATGAGTATTCTGCCGAGCGGTCTGAAACATGTACAGGAGGAACACAAGTCAAGTCAAGTCAAGTCAAAGAATTTATATAGCGCGATACATACCCGGAGGGTCTCAAGGCGCTTGAGGAGGGGTGGGGAATTACTTGTCAAATATCCACGTTTTAAGTTGCTTTCTGAATGCTAGGTGATTCTGAGTAAGGCGAAGGTAAGTGGGAAGGGAGTTCCAGGTTTTAGCTGCCAGGTAGGAGAAGGATCTACCTCCTATGGTGGTTTTGTTGATGCGAGGTACAGTGGCAAGGGCTTGGTTGGATGATCGTAGCTGGCGGGAGGGGGAGTAGAAGGACAGTCGTGTGTTGAGGCATTCTGGTCCGATTTCGTAGAGTGCTTTGTGTGCGTGGGTTAGGAGCCGGAAAGTGATCCTCCTATTGACGGGAAGCCAGTGGAGGTTTTTCAGGTGACCAGAGATATGTTCTTTATGCGGGATGTCTAATATGAGCCTGGCTGAGGCGTTTTGGATTCGTTGGAGTTTTTTCTGGAGTTTAGCGGTAGTACCGGCGTAGAGGGTGTTTCCATAGTCCAGTCGGCTCGTGACAAGGGCGTGGGTGACCGTTTTCCTAGTTTCGGTGGGGATCCAACAAAATGTTTTTTTGAGCATGCGAAGAATGCAGGATGAAGAGACGGCGTTGACTTGTCTGTTCATCGAAAGTGAGGAATCCAGGATGACGCACAGGTTCCGTGCATGGTCTGTCGGGATGGGTGCTTTTCCAAGGGCTTCTGGCCACCAAGAGTCATCCCATGCAGAGGGGGAGGTACCTAAGATAAGGACTTCTGTTTTATCTGAGTTCAGTTTCAGACGGCTATGTTTCATCCATTCGGCTACTTCTTTCATTCCTTCGTGTAGGTTAGTTTTGGCGGTGCTAGGGTCATTGGTGAGTGATAGGATCAGTTGAGTGTCATCCGCGTAGGAGATGATGTTGAGGTTGTGTTGGCGTGCGATGGCCGCGAGGGGGCTCATGTATACGTTGAAAAGGGTGGGGCTGAGTGAAGATCCTTGTGGCACGCCGCAGATGACTTCAGTGGCCTCTGACTTGAATGGTGGAAGGCGGACTCTCTGGGTTCTTCCGGTGAGGAACGAGGTGATCCATTCTAGTGCTTTTCCTTGGATTCCAATGTTTCTGAGGCGCTATAGAAGGATGCTATGGCAGACTGTGTCGAAGGCTGTGGAGAGGTCGAGGAGGATGAGGGCGACTGTGTCTCCATTGTCCAGTAAAGTTTGAATGTCGTCTGTTGCTGCGATGAGGGCGGTTTCAGTGCTGTGTTTGGCTCGGAAGCCGGACTGTGAGGAGTCGAGGGAATTGTTGGCTTCGAGGAAGGCGGCGAGCTGGTTGTTGACAGCTTTCTCGATGACTTTGGCCGGGAATGGAAGGAGCGAAATGGGACGGTAGTTTTTGAGTTCGGTGGGGTCCGCTGTGGGTTTTTTCAGAAGGGCGCTGAGTTCAGCGTGTTTCCAGCTTTCCGGGAAGGTGGCGGAGTTGAGGGAGCAGTTGATGACGTCTCGGAGGTGCGGTGCTATGATGGAGTCTGCTTTGTTGAAGATGTGGTGAGGGCATGGGTCTGTGGGGGATCCTGAGTGGATGGAGTTCATCAGGCGGATAGTGTCCTCAGTGGAGATTGGGTTCCAGTCATTAAGGATGTTCGAGGGTGGTGAAGGTCGAGCAGATGGTTGGGTGGGTTGGTCTCCGGGTTGGTTGTCGAAGCTATTGTGGATGTCTGCAATTTTGTTGTGGAAGAATGAGGCTAGGGAGTCGCAGAGGGCTTGAGAGGGGGTGATGTCGTTGGAGTTGGCCGAGGGATTGGTGAATTCCTTGACGATGTTGAAAAGTTCCTTGCTGTTGTGGGCGTTGCTATCTAGTCGGTCCTTGAAGGCGGTTTTCTTGGCTTTTCGGATGAGTTGGTGGTGTGTGCGAGTGGCGTTTTTGAAGGCGTCCTTGGTGCTGGTGGTTGGGTCTTTTTTCCAGGCCTTCTCAAGGGAGCGGCAGAGTTTCTTGGATTTCTTAAGATCATCGTTGAACCAGGAGGCTTTCTTGCTGCCAAGTTTGATTTGTCGTTTTTTCAGTGGTGCTAGGATGTCGGCGCTGTTGGATAACCATAGGGTGAGGTTGGTGGCGGCTTGGTCGGGGTTTGAGGAGTGGGCTGGGGGGTTTAGAAGAAGCGATGAGGAGATCTGGTCGATGGTGATTTTGTTCCAGTTTCTTTGCAGAGTTGGTTAGGGGTGGTTGTTGGGTTTGGGCTTGTTGTAGGTGAAGTGGACACAGCTGTGGTCAGTCCAGAGGAGAGCCGTAGTGTGGCTGAAGGAGACATGATTGCTGGAGGTGAAGATAGGGTCGAGTGTGTGACCTGCGATGTGGGTGGGGGAAGTGACCAGTTGTTTAAGTCCGAGGTTGGCGAGGTTGTCCAAAAGGGTGGTGGAGTTATGGTCGTTGTTCTTTTCAAGGTGAAAATTGAGGTCTCCCAGAAGGATGTAATCTTTGGAGGGGAGCGCGTGTGGAGTGATGAAGTCCGTGATGTCCTCACTAAATTGTGCGCGGGGTCCTGGAGGTCTGTAAAGGAGGGTGCCTCTGAGTGTGGTCTTGGGGTCGATGTGGATCTGGAAGTGAAGGTGTTCAGAGTTGGCGAGATTGACGTCTGAGCTGGTTGAGATGTGGATGGATTTCTTATGGACGATAGCGATTCCTCCTCCTGTGTGGCCGGTACGGTCCTTGCGTATGATCTTATAATCTTCTGGGATGGCAATGGTGATGTCTGGGGCAGAAGAGGCGTTCATCCATGTTTCTGTTAGGAAGGCGACGTCCGGAGAGATGGTGTCTAGTAGATTCCATAGGTCAATGGAGTGCCTGTGGACCGATCGGGTGTTGAGCAAGATGCATTGTAGGTGGTTGGGGTCGGGAGTCTGTGGTGTGATCGTAGCGGAGTTGTTGTCGGTGCCGCTGAATTTGCAGGAGTTGCATGAGAAAGGTCCATGGGTGTGTCCAGGAGCGGCTTGGGCGCAGTTGGGGGAGCGGCCGGGGTTAAGGGCTAGGAGGGTGGTGGCATCGTAGGTAATGCGGGAGGGCTGGGCAATGCGAGGGCGAGGGGGTCTGGCGCTGGGGCGGTCCAGGCGCGGACGGGCGTAGACGGGCTTACCTTTGGCGCACCTTCGGCGCGACTGGGGCGCGATCGCTGCGCGTGAACGCTGCGCGCGGGAGCAACTGTCATATATGGAAAGTGGAGGGGGAGGGGCGAGGGCGGCTCAGCTGGGAGGCGGGGCGGGCTACGGAGGAGGACAACAACAAACAAAATGGAGGCGGAGGGGTGAGCACGGCAGAGCGCTTGGGGGAAAACGCGAAATCAGCGTGAAAGTAACACAGGCAATTCAAAAGTGCATACAAGCAAAGCGGCAACCAAGGCAGACAGCAGGCAATAAATATGAAGCAGTTTAGATTACAAAGCGCTGCACAACGATACCAAATGACACTGGGGAGCGACCACTCAGCCCAAAAGCGAAGAGCGAGTCACAGCGCTTCCAGGTAAGGGAGCGCTGTTTGTAGTCTGTGGGAGGGCGGCTCAGCTGGGAACCGGGGCGGGCTACGGAGGAGGACAACAACAAAAAAAATGGAGGCGGAGGGGTGAGTACGGCAGAGCGCTTGGGGGAAAACGCGAAATCAGCGTGAAAGTAACACAGGCAATTCAAAAGTGCATACAAGCAAAGCGGCAACCAAGGCAGACAGCAGGCAATAAATATGAAGCAGTTTAGATTACAAAGCGCTGCACAACGATACCAAATAACACTGGGGAGCGACCACTAAGCCCAAAAGCGAAGAGCGAGTCACAGCGCTTCCAGGTAAGGGAGCGCTGTTTGTAGTCTGTGGGAGGGCAGCTCAGCTGGGAGGCGGGGCGGGCTACGGAGGAGGACAACAACAAACAAAATGGAGGCGGAGGGGTGAGCACGGCAGAGCGCTTGGGGGAAAACGCGAAATCAGCGTGAAAGTAACACAGGCAATTCAAAAGTGCATACAAGCAAAGCGGCAACCAAGGCAGACAGCAGGCAATAAATATGAAGCAGTTTAGATTACAAAGCGCTGCACAACGATACCAAATGACACTGGGGAGCGACCACTCAGCCCAAAAGCGAAGAGCGAGTCACATCGCTTCCAGGTAAGGGAGCGCTGTTTGTAGTCTGTGGGAGGGCGGCTCAGCTGGGAGGCGGGGCGGGCTACGGAGGAGGACAACAACAAACAAAATGGAGGCGGAGGGGTGAGTACGGCAGAGCGCTTGGGGGAAAACGCGAAATCAGCGTGAAAGTAACACAGGCAATTCAAAAGTGCATACAAGCAAAGCGGCAACCAAGGCAGACAGCAGGCAATAAATATGAAGCAGTTTAGATTACAAAGCGCTGCACAACGATACCAAATGACACTGGGGAGCGACCACTCAGCCCAAAAGCGAAGAGCGAGTCACAGCGCTTCCAGGTAAGGGAGCGCTGTTTGTAGTCTGTGGGAGGGCGGCTCAGCTGGGAGGCGGGGCGGGCTACGGAGGAGGACAACAACAAACAAAATGGAGGCGGAGGGTTGAGCATGGCAGAGCGCTTGGGGGAAAACACGAAATCAGCGTGAAATTAACACAGGCAATTCAACAGTGCATACAAGCAAAGCGGCAACCAAGGCAGACAGCAGGCAATAAATATGAAGCAGTTTAGATTACAAAGCGCTGCACAACGATACCAAATGACACTGGGGAGCGACCACTCAGCCCAAAAGCGAAGAGCGAGTCACAGCGCTTCCAGGTAAGGGAGCGCTGTTTGTAGTCTGTGGGAGGGCGGCTCAGCTGGGAGGCGGGGCGGGCTACGGAGGAGGACAACAACAAACAAAATGGAGGGCGAGGGGTTAGCACGGCAGAGCGCTTGGGGGAAAACGCGAAATCAGCGTGAAATTAACACAGGCAATTCAAAAGTGCATACAAGCAAAGCGGCAACCAAGGCAGACAGCAGGCAATAAATATGAAGCAGTTTAGATTACAAAGCGCTGCACAACGATACCAAATGACACTGGGGAGCGACCACTCAGCCCAAAAGCGAAGAGCGAGTCACAGCGCTTCCAGGTAAGGGAGCGCTGTTTGTAGTCTGTGGGAGGGCGGCTCAGCTGGGAGGCGGGGCGGGCTACGGAGGAGGACAACAACAAACAAAATGGAGGCGGAGGGGTGAGCACGGCAGAGCGCTTGGGGGAAAACGCGAAATCAGCGTGAAAGTAACACAGGCAATTCAAAAGTGCATACAAGCAAAGCGGCAACCAAGGCAGACAACAGGCAATAAATATGAAGCAGTTTAGATTACAAAGCGCTGCATAACAATACCAAATGACACTGGGGAGCGACCACTCAGCCCAAAAGCGAAGAGCGAGTCACAGCGCTTCCAGGTAAGGGAGCGCTGTTTGTAGTCTGTGGGAGGGCGGCTCAGCTGGGAGGCGGGGCGGGCTACGGAGGAGGACAACAACAAACAAAATGGAGGCGGAGGGGTGAGCACGGCAGAGCGCTTGGGGGGAAACGCGAAATCAGCGTGAAAGTAACACAGGCAATTCAAAAGTGCATACATGCAAAGCGGCAACCAAGGCAGACAGCAGGCAATAAATATGAAGCAGTTTAGATTACAAAGCGCTGCACAACGAAACCAAATGACACTGGGGAGCGACCACTCAGCCCAAAAGCGAAGAGCGAGTCACAGCGCTTCCAGGTAAGGGAGCGCTGTTTGTAGTCTGTGGGAGGGCGGCTCAGCTGGGAGGCAGGACGGGCTACGGAGGAGGACAACAACAAACAAAATGGAGGGCGAGGGGTGAGCACGGCAGAGCGCTTGGGGGAAAACGCGAAATCAGCGTGAAAGTAACACAGGCAATTCAAAAGTGCATACAAGCAAAGCGGCAACCAAGGCAGACAGCAGGCAATAAATATGAAGCAGTTTAGATTACAAAGCGCTGCACAACGATACCAAATGACACTGGGGAGCGACCACTCAGCCCAAAAGCGAAGAGCGAGTCACAGCGCTTCCAGGTAAGGGAGAGCTGTTTGTAGTCTGTGGGAGGGCGGCTCAGCTGGGAGGCGGGGCGGGCTACGGAGGAGGACAACAACAAACAAAATGGAGGCTGAGGGGTGAGCACGGCAGAGCACTTGGGGGAAAACGCGAAATCAGCGTGAAAGTAACACAGGCAATTCAAAAGTGCATACAAGCAAAGCGGCAACCAAGGCAGACAGCAGGCAATAAATATGAAGCAGTTTAGATTACAAAGCGCTGCATAACAATACCAAATGACACTGGGGAGCGACCACTCAGCCCAAAAGCGAAGAGCGAGTCACAGCGCTTCCAGGTAAGGGAGCGCTGTTTGTAGTCTGTGGGAGGGCGGCTCAGCTGGGAGGCGGGGCGGGCTACGGAGGAGGACAACAACAAACAAAATGGAGGCGGAGGGGTGAGCACGGCAGAGCGCTTGGGGGAAAACGCGAAATCAGCGTGAAAGTAACACAGGCAATTCAAAAGTGCATACAAGCAAAGCGGCAACCAAGGCAGACAGCAGTCAATAAATATGAAGCAGTTTAGATTACAAAGCGCTGCACAACGATACCAAATGACACTGGGGAGCGACCACTCAGCCCAAAAGCGAAATGCGAGTCACAGCGCTTCCAGGTAAGGGAGCGCTGTTTGTAGTCTGTGGGAGAGCGGCTCAGCTGGGAGGCGGGGCGGGCTACTGAGGAGGACAACAACAAACAAAATGGAGGCGGAGGGGTGAGCACGGCAGAGCGCTTGGGGGAAAACGCGAAATCAGCGTGAAAGTAACACAGGCAATTCAAAGTGCATACAAGCAAAGCGGCAACCAAGGCAGACAGCAGGCAATAAATATGAAGCAGTTTAGATTACAAAGCGCTGCACAACGATACCAAATGACACTGGGGAGCGACCACTCAGCCCAAAAGCGAAGAGCGAGTCACAGCGCTTCCAGGTAAGGGAGCGCTGTTTGTAGTCTGTGGGAGGGCGGCTCAGCTGGGAGGCGGGGCGGGCTACGGAGGAGGACAACAACAAACAAAATGGAGGCGGAGGGGTGAGCACGGCAGAGCGCTTGGGGGAAAACGCGAAATCAGCGTGAAAGTAACACAGGCAATTCAAAAGTGCATACAAGCAAAGCGGCAACCAAGGCAGACAGCAGGCAATAAATATGAAGCAGTTTAGATTACAAAGCGCTGCACAACGATACCAAATGACACTGGGGAGCGACCACTCAGCCCAAAAGCGAAGAGCGAGGGTGGTCCAGCCCTGGATTTGGGAATGAAATTAGTAGAAATGTTCCCTATTGTCTCAAATATGTTTCTGACTAACATTAAAGGTAAAGCAGTTTGCTTGCAGGTGCACCCACGGCTGGTGGCGGTGACTGGAGCTCATCAGAAGCATCAGTTGACGATTAATATTGCGAATGTTTATACATCTTAGGACGCAATAATTTGGGAGTCAGACCATTTACACAAGTACAGAGTAAACCCCCTCCAGACAAGGAGGGTCGTCCAATCTTTCCCAAAAAGGCATGGAACATAAACATGCAGAATCCCAGGTTACAATCTATTCAACCCAGCATCACATTATTTAAAATTGAATATCCCCACATTGAACAAATATATGCTTGCACACACTACGTTGGTCTATCCCTCTTCCTTCATAGAAGATCTGTCCCTAAAAGGTTACAATTATTGGAAGGACACTATTGACTATTGATCTATTTGGGGCACTAAAATTTGGGAATGAGTCTATGCATCATGAATGTTCAATATCATCTCAACTAACTTTTTTAAATGAGACGGTCCAACAAACTACCTCTTTTGGTTTAACCACTGCTAACAATTCAAATACTGTCTCTATTCTATCTCCATTCTATCTCTGCCTCAATATGAGATATGGCTCACACATACCAACTAGATGCAAAATGGCACTTTTAATCCTTCTATGATTAATCCAGAGAGTTGGGTCATTTATGTTTTATTAATGCTGCTGACTGGTTTACCCAAAATAGACCTGATCTTCATTAACCCCATTCACATACATTTACGACTTATTCGGTTCGTAAATTATGTCAACAAAGTTTGGAACATTCCACACTATCATCTGTGAAGGTGAAGGATCATCTTTCACTTTTGTCAGATGACATTGATCTTTTAGATTTTCATTTATTCCCAAAATACATTTGCAGCAAACGTTTGTTTATGCAGCCTATAATGAATTGTGGAAGCTATCAGTAATGGAAGCAGTACTACGCTAATGCCAAATTGATCAAGATAATTTGGAAAGATGTCTTGCCATGGTTGATAACAGTATAAGCACACTGTCTTCTCGTATATCTACCTTTGACAATATTGTGTCGACCGGTATTGATCTTGTTCAGAATGAAGTATCTACTTTGTATCATGGTCAAAATCAACTGCGTTCAGTTATGCAATTTGGTTGAGCCTTACATATGTTTGAAAGTGGGAGAGTATCATGGGATTACCTGAATGCTTCCACATTGTTTTTGCCATTCAATTTAACAGATAAACAAAAACTAATGTCTATGAAAGTCGCAAAGTATGCTATGTTACACAGTGAGAAACTAGAACAGTTACCATTTACTGTAGCAAAAACATATTCAGTGGTGTGGTTAATACATGGTGTTATTTCATTTTCCAGTTCACGTTTCCAGCTACAGCTTGCATTAAAAACACTATCCTGTGGGTAGATATGAAAATCTTGGGAGCATTTATATAGATGAATTGTGGTCCTTGCTATACCCATTTTTGTCAGCATGCAGAAAAGGACGTTTTCTTACAGGCGAGGATTGAGAATCTACAGTAAGCAACTCGCTTGTGTGTAAGCAAGTAAAACTTCATGGCACCTGCAACGTTTCAGCCCCAAATGTGGCTTGTTTCTTTTAAAGAAACCCCAGTTTATGCATATTATTCCAACTCTCACTAACTGCTGCGGTTTACGGTAACAGTTTCACAACACGATACTTGATGCAGCAATGTCTTGTTTCTCCCATACACTGGAGCGTAGATAATTCACAGTGGCCTTTAATCCAACTTTGAAAGCAGATTTCAATAAGGTAAGCAGACTGAAAGAGCTATTGTTTCAATAAGAAGTAGCTCTCACATTAGCTTGTGAGACCTTCAAGTTACAGGTTAAAAGAACATAAAGTGGAATTCAGTCATTGCTAAACACAATGCTCCCCCAACACTTTTGGCAATTAATTCACCAAGGGGCACATGCACCAAGGTAATCATTTGCGATCTCCAAATCTTAAGGATTTGCTATTTGGTAATCCCAAATGCCTATGCATGAAGTAGACGCAAATATTTTGCGAATCCTTAATATCTTCAATAGCGAATTGCAAATTGTGATTCGCTATCAGGGAATGCATTCCCATTCATTCCTAAAGGCCTATTTGCTTATAAGAATGAATGGGACTGCATTCATAATGTGCCATTACCAAATTGGTAACTACAAATTGTAAATGCAATTGCAAGGGTCTTAGGGGGCCTATGACCCCCTTGATGAACCCCCCAAAAAGGTAAGTGTGTACATGTGGTGCACACACAAGCCCTAAGGGCATGTCTGTGTGCCACATTGCACTTTGAAAAATGCCCTTTTGTGCATTTTTCAAAGGATTCACAAATTACCACCAACCTGAAGTTGATGGTAATTTGCGATTTCTAAATGCAAAGTCGCATTTTGGTAATGCTAAATGCATTGCATTTAGGGACTCGCAAATTGCGAATCCCTAAATGCATTTGCAACTGTAATGCCTTTGATGCATCGGAAAAGGCATTTTACAGGTCGCAGACGGGCTGATTGCGGCTGGTAAAATGCTTGATGCATGTTCCCCTAAATCTTTAATGCATCGGATACGGCTGGCCTAGCCCACTTTTCTAAAGTTGAAGGATCAGGCCTTGTTACATTATTTCAGCTAATTTATTAGTAAACCCAGCTTTTATTCCTTCTATTTTGTCCAATGTATTTGGAGGGTTTCCCCTGCTGCTCGTCCTGATTTGTGACGTTCTGGTACTTCTATTGTTGTTCCGCAATGGCTGTTCGATCTGTGGGACTGCCAAACCAGGATCAGTTGCAGCTCTAGCGTGATCGGATGCATAGCTGTTTGGTTAAATGCCATTGGAAGCTCTTGACATTGACTATTGGCTGCCGTTCTGTTATGCTTTCTGTACCTGTGTGCAGCCTGTGTTCTACTGCATATGGTGTCCTTTTCAATGGGCCCTGGACGTCTGCCTGTACACCATGTCACATGCTGCCCTGGATTATGAACTGATAATGGATCCATTGATGTCCCATACCCAGGACAGTTGTGTGGGTAAGTGGCTTATTTATAATCCTTCGCTGGGGCCGGCGGCTGAAGCAAGTCCCGTGCCCATGCTCAGAGCCTCTTGGATCTCATTTTCATTGAAGTCGACACAAGTTGAAATGGCATACTCCTGACGGCCTGCGGATATGAGCAGCATGTCCGCTCATTTCTTTTACTTTATTGGATGGCAAACTTTTTTACTCTGGAAGCTTCTGACACTTTTTTGGGGCTGGCATTCCACATATCCTGCAAAGTGTTTGAATCGGAAAATATGCTATGATTGGATATGTTATTGGATACAAAAAGGAAATCTTCTCCATTTCTTGGTCCATCGAAATTCAGCTTTTGACAAGAGCTGCTGTTTGGCCCTTGACTCAGACTTCTGTAATAGTCCAGGGCTAACGTCCTGACCAAGGGGAGGGTGTCACATGGCCCATGGCGACATTGTCGTCTTTTCTAAGTTAGCATGAGAACGCTGCAGAATGTCCGCTGCTTTGCACATGTTACTACACAAGTTTATTTTGCAAATGCCTCTATTGAGACTTTCAAGTGAGAACCTATTGCTGTTTTCACACTTTTCAGGTTTCTGGGATTTACTCCGAACATTGTGAACAAGGTCAAACAACAATGCTTCTTGATATTCTGTTCTGGTCAGGCACTAGCACCTAGAAAAAACATACAGATGAAGCTGTTGTTTGAGAAGTCGAACTTTGGTCTTATTGGAATACATGGATCGGTAGCACACACTTGGAGAGGGACCTTTCTAGGGAGAAGACTATGACAGCACTTATGATGTAGAACTATCATCTATAGACTGAGGTATGGGGTCTGAAGATAACGCCCAGAGATCTTCTAATCTATAATCATCCTGCTTCTATACAAGGGGAAGGGGGTTAGGCTATGCTGTCTTTTACTATGAAAGCTGCTTTTATGATTTAGGGACTATTTGATATACTGGCTGTATTTGTGTTATGCATTTATCTGCTTATTGCGGCATGTATGCTGCATATTAGAGCATGTTAGTTAAAATAAATATTTTTTACTTGTTTGTGTCTGTCAGATCTTATTGTGGACAAGTACAAAAGTGTGATCAAAAGGGTGTCTCTTGCAACTGTATGTATGTATGTAGGGACTGAAATGCACGCCTCAGTCCCTGAACCACGTCCCGCTTGAAACCACATTCACTTGACTCTCACACCAACTCTGCCAGATATCTCACAATCAAATAAATCCCGAAATCCAACAAATGACATACAACCTTTTGATGCTCCTTTTGATCTTGGCACATCATCAAACTCTGTCCTTCTCCGCCGATTTCCGTCTCCCTCTGTTCTCGATCATTGGGCTCTATTGTGGGGCTCTGGGGTTCTAAGTTTTCTCTTTTCTAAAGTAATTCTGGATTCTTCACACGCTGTATGTGCAAACCATCCTTCTGTGCTACAAATTGAAAGGGCGGGCATATAAGTTATGGTCCTCTCTAGAATCGCAATCCGATGGTTGTTTTTAGCAGCATGTAAATAGTTAATAACACCAATCAAATCAACAGGAATTTCTCCCAACACATTGTAACCACAGATAATTATGTAAGGTTAGTTAATTTATTGCAAAGCCAAAAATAGCTGGACATAGAGTGTTAGAACTGGTATATTTTGGCACATTTTCCCTGTCTTATTGCTTCCAGACCTCCTGGTTTAATGTCTCTGCACACTTTCTCACTGTTGTTCAGTGTTGAAGTGCTCCTTCTATAAATTATGTTATGGATTGATGTTTCCGTGATTGACATGATTGATTTATTGGTAAGTCCCTAGTAGGGTGCACGGAAAGTACCAGGATCTGTAAATCGAATGCTACTAGTGGGCCTGCTGCACTGATTGTGCCACCCACAGAAATAGCCTTGTAAAAGTTTCTTAGACCTGCCACTGCAGTTTCTGCATGCTGTTTTTGCTCTCAAGTCGAATTGGCAGGTACACCTACTAATCAGTCCCTAGCCTTCCTCTTTCTTACATGTAAGTCTCCCCTAGGGTAGGCCCAAAGTAACCCTATTGGCAGGGTGCATTGTATGTGAAAGGTAGATCATGTACTTGTTTGTGTGACATGTCCTGATGGTGAACATCGGTGTAATTCATGTTTTACTATTAAAAGACTATCTGTCCTATAGGATAAAATGGGAGCTACTTTGTAACATCCGACAAGCATAACTTCCCACTGGGACAAGGTAGAAAAATTGAGTTTAGTATACCTGACCTCAGAATGTAAAAATGCATCTTTTAGTAAAGTTTATTTCCATGTTGTGTGTTTGAAAATACCACTTTCAGAAAGTGGGTAATTTCTTGCTTCACCAACCTATAAGCCTCTGCTGTGCTGTGGATTGACTGTCTGACTTTCAAGTGACAGGGGCTGGGGCATTCTTTCAGACTGCTACTGGGTGCTTGAGGTGTGTCCTGCTTCTCCTGGATGAGTCCGAGCTGGGCTGAATAGACATGGGCTGCATTTAGAGTAGTGGGAGGAGATTTCCTCACACCTAAATTGGCCTGGTTTGCATGGGATAATGCTATCTCCAACTCCTGCCAGGAAGCTGGCCCAGAGAAGACAGTAATGGCTTAGACATAAAAACAGACACTCTATGCCACAAGAGAACAAAGGGAAATGTGGTATAAATTTTAGGGCCCATACCCCAGGATTTTGGAACTCTTTTGGACTAAGGAACCTGCCAAGAAGAAGAGCTGGAGAAGCTGTTAGGAGGAACTACCTCTTTACTGTGTGCTTTGTGTGTTGGCCTGCATTGGCTGCTTTTGTCATGGACAGAGAAAGGACTGTACTGAACTTTCTGCAACATTTTTGTTTGAGCTTCTCCAAGGGTTTGAGTTAGAGCTTGCCCCCTGTTCAAAAAGTCTCAGGAACTGCAAAGATGTTACCTTCCTCTGGCTAACTCATGTGGTATACTCCAGCGAGAAATCTCCATTTGTCTACAGCTAATTTGGTGAATACAACAACATTTAACAGATCCAGGACAGGAGGGAGTTAAGCATGGGCGAATTTTGCGAATTTGCGATCCGCGAATTTGCGGATTTGCGAATTCGCAATATGCAAAATTCGCGAATTTGCGCGAATTTGCAGATTTTTTATTTTAGCGTGTTTGCGGGGAACTTTGAGTATTCGCGGGGCGCTTTGCGTGTTCGCTGGTTTTTTTTTGCCTGATTCATCACTGCCACCCTCTCGTTTTTTATGCCCTTCTGCCCTCTGTACCACTTGTTTTTGTGCCTTTCTGCACTCTGCCCCACTCTTGTTTGTGCCCTTTTGCCTTCGGCCCCACTGGTTTCTGTGCCCTTCTGCCCTCTACCTAACTCCTGCCCTCTGTCCCACTTTGTGCCCTTCTGCACTCAGCCATAAGTCAGCTTCAACAGGAAGCACTAATAGATAAAGTATAGCACGTGCTTGAGTTGAAGGTCAAATTAAGTTACACAGACATTAATCACCCCAAGTTTGGGGTGATTGATGATTGTGTAACTGAATTTGAGATTCAACTCTAGCACCTGCTTTACTTTATCTATTAGTGCTTCCTGTTGAAACTATTTTAGAGGCTCTGGCAGCTTGCCGGCGCCATTCTAAAATAGTTATAAAAAGTCAGCTTGAACTTTTGACCCAATCCGTTCCGCTCGCGGATTTTGTGGGAAATTCTCGAATCTCGCGGATTGCGAATTTACCAAAAATCCACAAAATCCGTGAGCGGAACGGATTTTCCACCCATGCTTAGATGGAGTGCCTTTAGCTCTGTGGCCTCATGGCTGTGGAATGAACTCCCAATCGATATCAGGCAAACAGAGAATTTAATGCAATTCCGGAAGAAGCTGAAAACTTGGCTGTTTCCGAGGGAGGAGTAATACACAGATGTATTGTCATTCTCTTTTTACATTGCATTACATTACATTAGCAGAAGATTTTCCATAAACGTGGCCACACTGTGGAACTCTCTCCCTCTGTACCTGCGCTCGGAAATGAGCTTGTTAGGTTTCCGTAAACTTTTAAAAACTTATCTGTTTCCTGCCTAATTCTTGTGTTTACTGTTCTGGCGTTTTCTCTCTGGATGAGCGCGGGGATGCCCAAGGGTAACCAGGCGCGATATAAAACTTGTTAATAATAATAATAAATAATAATA
This sequence comes from Lissotriton vulgaris, assembly GCF_964263255.1. Classification (NCBI taxonomy): domain Eukaryota; kingdom Metazoa; phylum Chordata; class Amphibia; order Caudata; family Salamandridae; genus Lissotriton; species Lissotriton vulgaris. The sequence continues at coordinate 2,030,166,686 of NC_141691.1, forward strand.
ATAATTACATTACCGCCTCTGGGACGGCATTTCTCAGATGCCATATAGGCAAATCACAAACTGGAGCTGTCACCAAGACCACTGTTATTTCCATGAACTAAAGGCATGGCAGAGGGTACTGCCACACTTTGTACCACAACCCTAGTCTCACCAACAATGACGATTACTACAGCCACTGAGCCGATGTGTGCTCTGCGACCTGTGTGCACTGGACTCCGCACCGCCTCGCCTTCACTCCACCGCCCAGGTCTCACTGACAATGCCATTGCCAGGATACATCAACGCATTGGTCTGCACTGTGATCTGGGGACCCGTTTGTAAATTACATAAAGCACTGTCCCATCGCACACCATAGTCTTGGCCAACCGACACCAGCCCCATCAACCGCCAATCTTCAACAGACACCACAGCTTGCCCCATGACCATCAACACCATGATGGGCACTGCTCTACTTTGCACCTCAGCTCTGGTCTACAGATGCCGCTGGACATCACCACAAAGTCATTGCCTGCACCATGACCTGAGGGCACCACAAGCTGGTGTTGACTCACACTGTTGGATTTGGTTGTTTTCAGCTAGCACCAGACTGAGCTACCAGCTTCAAGAAACTGCATTTTTAAGGTTATTCTTGCAAAGGGGATATTTTAAGTATTATATTTTTAATCTTTATCACTTTGCTCTTGTTTTGCACATATAAATATTGAATATCTTTCTAAACTGATGTGGTGTCCTTTTGTTGTGTTTTCACTTTATTGCTGCATGTTATGTGCAAATGCTTTACACACTGCCTCTGAGATAAGCCGAACTGCTCGTGTCAAGCTACCAGGGCGTGAGCAAGGTTTTTTTCAGTAATTTATCCCCCTTATCCTGACTTGGAAGAAGGATCCCAACTTGGACAGGGTAACAACCTGCCATCTAGATACTCCCATTTGTAACATAGAGACACCTCACAGTGAGAGAGTAGAAATACATTGGAAACAGCATGAAGCCAACTCTGTTGAGACAACATGGACAAAAAAATTACCTCAAGAAATAGGATGCAGTGGATCAGAAAACATGAGTCCAAATGTCCCTGTAATGAAGGCTAATGAATATAAAGCATCAATCTATCCCTACACTACCCCTAAAGTTTTTTTTTTTAACTTTATTAATATTTTGTAAATGCCATTGGAACACAGAGTCAACCTGCATGCAAATAAAGTACAGGTATCTTACTACTTGTCAAACCTTTACTATATCTGTCATGCATACTATTGGCAGATATATATGTTTCACTGCCTAAATACAAAGTTCAACATTAATCTCAGCATTGTGTTAACATTTCAGAGTTTTGTATCATAATACATCTTACTTTCATACATTGTTCCGTACATCTCTGCTAATTTCACTCAGAGCTGTTGTTATGTGTTCAGGATTTAAATGTTAAGTAGGGACGTATGTGCTCCCCCCCTCCGCGGCTCCCCACCATGTCTGACCCTATTCTTGTGTAAAAACGTTCATGTTCTGATCTTCTTTGTCTTCATTGAACAGGTAGGTACTGTATAGGCCCCAAAAGTTCAATGGGTGGCTACAAAGGGGAAGGACCTCGTTGTAATTTTCCGTTTGCATACTACAATATACCATGTCTCTCGACCAACTCTCAACAGTGGGTATCAGGCCCCAAGGCCAACAAATCGCCATTCTACGCTTTGCAATCGGCAGGGCAATGTGAACCAAACATCTGATTGCTTTCGGTACTTGCCTGGAGTACTCCAACAGGGCCAGCATGGGATTTGGTGTCTGCGTTGTGTTGATAATATCACACTAGCGCTAAAGTTACATCCCTAATTAAGGATCCTCAAGGAAAGATATAAAAAGTGTCAGCATATGGAGTCTTTTTAAAAAGTCTCCCTACCATGGATGGGTCGAAAAGCATTAATCCATCGAGACAGAGCTCGTCCTGAGATGCTCTCTCTCTGAAGGCAGAGAAACAGTGGGCCCCTTTTCCTACTTGCAATCCTCTTTAGTACTGGTATCTTCCCAAGAGTCCTTACAGGTCATGCCATCCACTCTTACCACGAAATGATAGGTACTTTTCTACGGGACAGCGATGTTCCTAAACTGCAGCATGTTAACCTTGATTCCTGAGCCTTACCTGGTGTGAAAATGCAAGTTCCCTTATCGAATCTATCTTGAAATGTATTTCCTTCTCTCCTTGCCTAACTAATAAAGCAAAGTCATTATTCCAGCTAACATGGGCACTTTTTCCACCTGTAACACAGATGTGTTAAAGAACAAAATCCACAGCACATATGAAATTCAAACTGCTAATTCTAACACAAGAGCTTCCAGAGAAATTACATTTCAGGTCTACAAGAATCAGCTAACATAGCAAAAATGTATGAGCTTCACAAAATTGCATAGTAAAGGGGGAGGTAGGTGGACGATCAAGATGGCTTCACACCTGTGAGGCTCTTGTCACTTGGCGGCATAATCCTGCAATTATCCTGCATACAGTCAAAATTTATTTGCCAGTAACGCCTGCTGCCTGCTCCCAAACCACCTTCATAGCTCGTTTGCCAAGTTTCTGCCAGATTTTATGTTTCTGGGTGCCCGCCTGTGTCCCTGGGAGGAGTGCCACTACGTATCCTGCTGGAAGGTCTGCCGGCTGAAAGTCTCACGTGAGGCCGGAGGTCTACACTTGCTGCGTAGGCCTGAGGCACGTCTCCACACAAGAGGTGAGTGGGATCGTCATTTTTCCTGGATCACTCCAATAGACTGACGGCGTCTGGGTTCCCCCCATGCCTGCAGCGTTGCCCCGAGCCATCACGGTGACGGGGTATTACTGAACTTTTCTACTGAACGCATGCAGGGCGATCCTGTCCAGACAAGCGCACTTCCTGGCCTTCGCTCTCGGCAGTCCCTTTCGCACAGTGATCAGGGTTGCCTGCCCCCCGGGCATTATATGCTTCTGCTGGGACTGGCTGCACAATGGGACACCCTCCTCTAGCTGTCCGATTGATGTTGATCCTCGCCTTTGTGGTTTGGAGGGAGAGAAGGCACCGGTCCTGGCTGGGCCTGTGGGACCTCGGGCATCTGGCTTGTATTGCCTGCTGTCGTTGAGGGCCATGCTGACCCCTGCGGTGTGGATTGGGGACCCCAACCCCATGAACACATTTAGATCAGCTTTGAGGGTGTCCCTCGCGCCCCTAATGTGATGGAAGGACGGCTTCTAATGCTATGCTGCTTGCGACTATTCTGGCTGTACATAAACACATTAACATCCAGTGTTACAACCCCCGAGTAGAGTGGCATTTCTGGTTTGGAGGCCTTAACAGTTACTGTCAGAGTGCACACATTGCCTTGATCGGATGCAGGGGTGCACATTTATACCTCCCCCTCCCACAGACACACAGACTCTGCTATATCCATTCACACCAACTTATTTTGACTTGGTCCCATTGCTGCTGACAATGGGACCAGTGAGTGTGGCTGTAATCTGTTTCAAGAGGCACAGTATAGTCACTACTAGAGTGTCGTGAGCAGCCGGAGCTCAGCTAAAGACACAACAACTGAGGGTGGATTAAGTCCATCCTCACTAGGCTGCCCGCCCAATTGTGTTCCACACCGGCAAGGTGCACTCCTTGAGATCCCTCTTTGACTCGAGATGGGTAAGATGGATGGTAAGCAACCTAACCAGCCTCTTGAGACATAAAGAGCTGCAACACGAGCCAGCTCAGATGATTGGGACCCGGCAGCAGCTGTGCGGTTATCGGTATCGACCGCCATTCAGGATGAGGGTGTCAAGAGTCTGCTACTAGATTTGCAGCAAAGCTTCTCTCACCTCTAAAACAAAATGGACTCCATGAATAGTTGTGCAGACTTTATAGTCCAAAAACTAGATAAGCATGATAAGAAGATTATGGAGGCAGATCGTCATATCTCAGACAATGAGGATACCACTACACAGGTGAAGGAACATGTTACACAGATGGACAAGCTTCTTAAGGTACACCTGTATCCTGTGCACACATACAAAATTAAAACAAGTAATACAATTGTAATTTAAAAGCAAAATTGAACAATATTCTTTGTCGATGTCTTAGTTTTGGTAATTTCTGGTGTACAACGCAGCCAGCCGACATGTTTTTTGTCAGAGTAAAAGTAATCCTGCGACTCTTCAGTTCTGGGTATGATACAAGAATTTGCCTAAGTGCAAGGCATGGCATGACAATAACTGGAGAGCATGATCTCCTCGCGGTAGATGTTTACATCACTCCATCACACGTGGAAACCAAGATGCAAACAAACCCAACAAAATAGCGTGGGGAGTACCCCGTACATTCGAAAAGTCTAAAGTAATCATATTTAACAGTGCCTATAAGACCTAATATTTCCAACCACAAACACCAGGAAAACCGTTGTGGCTAGTACGATTCAGAAAAGGGGGTGGTGATGGACAGAGTGTCTGATTTAAGCAGAACACTCCTACCCAGTCCAAAGATCAGGGCTTGATCCATCACTGTTTTTTAGCTCACTGCACCATCCCAGCTCAGAACCTGGCTACATGCAAATTAGTCTGTCCCTGGCCCAGTGCATCACGGGAACAGGGCTGACCAAACTACCAAGCCAAATTCTTATACTGGGAAGGAAACAAGCTTCCGGGGACCAGTTTCTGGCATTTCAGCTGTCTTCGGCCCGGCTTGCTTGAATCCTGATGGTGCAGTGAGCAAGGGACTCACATCTGAGTATAGCTTCCACGCTTATGGTGGACAAAACGATTCAGAAAAGGGGGTGGTGATGGACAGAGTATCTGAATTAAGCAGAACACTCCTACCCAGTCCAAAGATCAGGGCTTGATCCATCACTGTTTTTTAGCTCACTGCACCTTCCCAGCTCAGAACCTGGCTACATGCAAATTAGTCTGTCCCTGGCCCAGTGCATCATGGGAACAGGGCAGACCAAACTACCCAGCCAATTCTTATACTGGGAAGGAAACAAGCTTCCGGGGACCGGTTCCTGGCATTTCAGCCATCTTTGGCCCAGCTTGCTTGAATCCTGATGGTGCAGTGAGCAAGGGACTCACATCTGAGTATACCCTTCCACGCTTATGGTGGACAAAACGATTCCGAAAAGGGGGTGGTGATAGACAGAGTATCTGAATTAAGCAGAACACTCCTACCCAGTCCAAAGATCAGGGCTTGATCCATCACCATTTTTTAGCTCACTGCACCATCCCAGCTCAGAACCTGGCTACATGCAAATGAGTCTGTCCCTGGCCCAGTGCATCATGGGAACAGGGCAGACCAAACTACCAAGCCAATTCTTATACTGGGAAGGAAACAAGCTTCCGGGGACAGGTTTCTGGCATTTCAGCCGTCTTCGGCCTGGCTTGCTTGAATCCTGATGGTGCAGTGAGCAAGGGACTCACATCTGAGTATACCCTTCCACGCTTATGGTGGAGAAAACGATTCAGAAAAGGGGGTGGTGATGGACAGAGTATCTAAATTAAGCAGAACACTCCTACCCAGTCCAAAGATCAGGGCTTGATTCATCACTGTTTTTTAGCTCACTGCACCATCCCAGCTCAGAACCTAGCTACATGCAAATTAGTCTGTCCCTGGCCCAGTGCATCATGGGAACAGGGCAGACCAAACTACCAAGCCAATTCTTATACAGGGAAGGAAACAAGCTTCCGGGGACCGGTTTCTGGCATTTCAGCCGTCTTCGGCCCTATTGCTTGAATCCTGATTGTGCAGTGAGCAAGGGACTCACATCTGAGTATACCCTTCCACGCTTATGGTGGAGAAAACGATTCAGAAAAGGGGGTGGTGATGGACAGAGTATCTGAATTAAGCAGAACACTCCTACCCAGTCCAAAGATCAGGGCTTGATCCATCACCGTTTTTTAGCTCACTGCACCATCCCAGCACGGAACCTGGCTACATGAAAATTAGTCAGTCCCTGGCCCAGTGCATCATGGGAACAGGGCAGACCAAACTACCAAGCAAATTCTTATACTGGGAAGGAAACAAGCTTCCGGGGACCGGTTTCTGGCATTTAAGCCATCTTCGGCCCGGCTTGCTTGAATCCTGATGGTGCAGTGAGCAAGGGACTCACATCTGAGTATACCCTTCAACGCTTATGGTGGACAAAACGATTCAGAAAAGGGGGTGGTGATGGACGGAGTATCTGAATTAAGCAGAACACTCCTACCCAGTCCAAAGATCAGGGTTCGATCCATCACCGTTTTTTAGCTCACTGCACCATCCCAGCTCAGAACCTGGCTACATGCAAATTAGTCTGTCTCTGGCCCAGTGCATCATGCGAACAGGGCAGACCAAACTACCAAGCCAATTCTTATACTGGGAAGGAAACAAGCTTCCGGGGACCGGTTTCTGGCATTTCAGCAATCTTCGGCCCGGCTTGCTTGAATCCTGATGGTGCAGTGAGCAAGGGACTCACATCTGAGTATACCCCTTCACGCTTATGGTGGACAAAACGATTCAGAAAAGGGGGTGGTGATGGACAGAGTATCTGAATTATGCAGAACACTCCTACCCAATCCAAAGATCAGGGCTTGATCCATCACCATTTTTTAGCTCACGGCACCATCCCAGCTCAGAACCTGGCTACATGCAAATTAGTCTGTCCCTGGCCCAGTGCATCATGGAAACAGGGCAGACCAAACTACCAAGCGAATTCTTATACTGGGAAGGAAACAAGCTTCGGGGGCCGGTTTCTGGCATTTCAGCCGTCTTCGGCCCGGCTTGCTTGAATCCTGATGGTGCAGTGAGCAGGGGACTCACATCTAAGTATACCCTTCCACGCTTATGGTGGAAAAAACGATTCAGAAAAGGGTGTGGTGATGGACAGAGTATCTGAATTAAGCAGAACACTCCTACCCAGTCCAAAGATCAGGGCTTGATCCATCACCATTTTTTAGCTCACTGCACCATCCCAGCTCAGAACCTGGCTACATGCAAATTAGTCTGTCCCTGGCCCAGTGCATCATGGTAACAAGGCAGACCAAACTACCAAGCCAATTCTTATACTGGGAAAGAAAAAAGCTTCCGGGGACCGGTATCTGGCATTTCAGCCGTCTTCGGCCTGGCTTGCTTGAATCCTGATGGTGCAGTAAGCAAGGGACTCACATCTGAGTATACCCTTCAACGCTTATGGTGGACAAAACGATTCAGAAAAGGGGGTGGTGATGGACGGAGTATCTGAATTAAGCAGAACACTCCTACCCAGTCCAAAGATCAGGGTTCGATCCATCACCGTTTTTTAGCTCACTGCACCATCCCAGCTCAGAACCTGGCTACATGCAAATTAGTCTGTCTCTGGCCCAGTGCATCATGCGAACAGGGCAGACCAAACTACCAAGCCAATTCTTATACTGGGAAGGAAACAAGCTTCCGGGGACCGGTTTCTGGCATTTCAGCAATCTTCGGCCCGGCTTGCTTGAATCCTGATGGTGCAGTGAGCAAGGGACTCACATCTGAGTATACCCCTCCACGCTTATGGTGGACAAAACGATTCAGAAAAGGGGGTGGTGATGGACAGAGTATCTGAATTATGCAGAACACTCCTACCCAATCCAAAGATCAGGGCTTGATCCATCACCGTTTTTTAGCTCACGGCACCATCCCAGCTCAGAACCTGGCTACATGCAAATTAGTCTGTCCCTGGCCCAGTGCATCATGGAAACAGGGCAGACCAAACTACCGAGCCAATTCTTATACTGGGAAGGAAACAAGCTTCCGTGGACCGATTTCTGGCATTTCAGCCATCTTCGGCCCGGCTTTCTTGAATCCTGATGGTGCAGTGAGCAAGGACTCACATCTGAGTATGCCCTTCCACGCTTATGGTGGACAAAACGATTCAGAAAAGGGGGTGGTGATGGACAGAGTATCTGAATAAAGCAGAACACTCCTACCCAGTCCAAAGATCAGGGCTTGATCCATCACTGTTTTTTAGCTCACTGAACCATCCCAGCTCAGAACCTGGCTACATGCAAATTAGTCTGTCCCTGGCCCAGTGCATCATGGGAACAGGGCAGACCAAACTACCAAGCCAATTCTTATACTGGGAAGGAAACAAGCTACCGGGGACCAGTTTCTGGCATTTCAGCAGTCTTCAGACCGGCTTGCTTGAATCCTGATGGTGCAGTGAGCAAGGGACTCACATCTGAGTATACCCTTCTACGCTTATGGTGGACAAAACGATTCAGAAAAGGGGGTGGTGATGGACAGAGTATATGAATTAAGTAGAACACTCCTACCCAGTCCAAAGATCAGGGCTTGATCCATCACCGTTTTTTAGCTCACGGCACCATCCTAGCTTGGAACCTGGCTACATGCAAATTAGTCTGTCCCTGGCCCAGTGCATCATGACAACAGGGCAGACCAAACTACCAAGCCAATTCTTATACTGGGAAGGAAACATGCTTCCGTTGACCGGTTTCCTGGCATTTCAGCCGTCTTCGGCCCGGCTTGCTTGGATCCTGATGGTGCAGTGAGCAAGGGACTCACATCTGAGTATACCCTTCCACGCTTATGGTGGACAAAACGATTCAGAAAAGGGGGTGGTGATGGACAGAGTATCTGAATGAAGCAGAACACTCCTACCCAGTCTAAAGATCAGGGTTCGATCCATCACCGTTTTTTAGCTCACTGCACCATCCCAGCTCAGAACCTGGTTACATGCAAATTAGTCTGTCCCTGGCCCAGTGCATCATGGGAACAGGGCAGACCAAACTACCAAGCCAATTCTTATACTGGGAAGGAAACAAGCTTCCGTTGACCGGTTTCTGGCATTTCAGCAATCCTCGGCCCGGCTTGCTTGAATCCTGATGGTGCAGTGAGCAAGGGACTCACATCTGAGTATACCCCTCCACGCTTATGGTGGACAAAACGATTCAGAAAGGGGGGTGGTGATGGACAGAGTATCTGAATTAAGCAGAACACACCTACCCAGTCCAAAGATCAGGGCTCGATCCATCACCGTTTTTTAGCTCACTGCACCATCCCAGCTCAGAACCTGGTTACATGCAAATTAGTCTGTCCCTGGCCCAGTGCATCATGGGAACAGGGCAGACCAAACTACCAAGCCAATTCTTATACTGGGAAGGAAACAAGCTTCCGTGGACCGGTTTCTGGCATTTCAGCAATCCTCGGCCCGACTTGCTTGAATCCTGATGGTGCAGTGAGCAAGGGACTCACATCTGAGTATACCCCTCCACGCTTATGGTGGACAAAACGATTCAGAAAGGGGGGTGGTGATGGACAGAGTATCTGAATTAAGCAGAACACACCTACCCAGTCCAAAGATCAGGGCTTGATCCATCACCGTTTTTTAGCTCACTGCACCATCCCAGCTCAGATCCTGGCTACATGCAAAGTAGTCTGTCCCTGGCCCAGTGCATCATGGGAACAGGGCAGACCAAACTACCAAGCCAATTCTTATACTGGGAAGGAAGCAAGCTTCCGGGGACCGGTTTCTGGCATTTCAGCAATCTTCGGCCCGGCTTGCTTGAATCCTGATGGTGCAGTGAGCAAGAGACTCACATCTGAGTATACCCCTCCACGCTTATGGTGGACAAAACGATTCAGAAAAGGGGGTGGTGATGGACAGAGTATCTGAATTAAGCAGAACACACCTACCCAGTCCAAAGATCAGGGCTTGATCCATCACCGTTTTTTAGCTCACTGAACCATCCCAGCTCAGAACCTGCCTACATGCAAATTAGTCTGTCCCTGGCCCAGTGCATCATGGGAACAGGGCAGACCAAACTACCAAGCCAATTCTTATACTGGGAAGGAAACAAGCTACCGGGGACCAGTTTCTGGCATTCCAGCAGTCTTTGGACCGGCTTGCTTTAATCCTGTAGTACAGTGAGCAAGGGACTCACATCTGAGTATACCCTTCCACGCTTATGGTGGACAAAACGATTCAGAAAAGGGGGTGGTGATGGACAGAGTATCTGAATTAAGGAGAACACTCCTACCCAGTCCAAAGATCAGGGCTTGATCCATCACCGTTTTTTAGCTCACTGCACCATCCTAGCTTGGAACCTGGCTACATGCAAATTAGTCTGTCCCTGGCCCAGTGCATCATGGGAACAGGGCAGACCAAACTACCGAGCCAATTCTTATACTGGGAAGGAAACAAGCTTCCGGGGTCCGATTTCTGGCATTTCAGCCGTCTTCGGACCGGCTTGCCTGAATCCTGATGGTGCAGTGAGCAAGGGACTCACATCTGAGTATACCCTTCCACGCTTATGGTGGACAAAACGATTCAGAAAAGGGGGTGGTGATGGACAGAGTATCTGAATTAAGTAGAACACTCCTACCCAGTCCAAAGATCATGGCTTGATCCATCACCGTTTTTTAGCTCACTGCACCATCCTAGCTTGGAACCTGGCTACATGCAAATTAGTCTGTCCCTGGCCCAGTGCATCATGACAACAGGGCAGACCAAACTACCAAGCCAATTCTTATACTGGGAAGGAAACATGCTTCCGTTGACCGGTTTCTGGCATTTCAGCCGTCTTCGGCCCGGCTTGCTTGAATCCTGATGGTGCAGTGAGCAAGGGACTCACATCTGAGTATACCCTTCCACGCTTATGGTGGACAAAACGGTGTGCACCTGTTACAACACATTTTTTACAACGCACTACTGTTACAACGCATCTATTACAACGCAGATACTGTTACAACTCATGTTTTTACAACGCATTTTTTTTTACAACGCAGGTACCTTTACAACGCATACCATTACAACGTAAGTATTGGTAAGTATATAGTTATATTTTAAATGTTATATGTTTGGGGTAAAGGGGTATTTTTAGGGTTCAGGGTCAGTTTTGGGTTTTAGGGTAAAGGGGTATTTTTAGGGTTCAGGGTCAGTTTTCAGTTTTTGGGTAAAGGGGTATTTTTAGGGTTCAGGGTCAGTTTTCAGTTTTTGGGTAAAGGGGTATTTTTAGGGTTCAGGGTCAGTTTTCAGTTTTTGGGTAAAGGGGTATTTTTAGGGTTCAGGGTCAGTTTTCAGTTTTTGGGTAAAGGGGTATTTTTAGGGTTCAGGGTCAGTTTTTAGTTTTTGGGTAAATGGGGTATTTTTACGGTTCAGGGTCAGTTTTTAGTTTTTGGGTAAAGGGGTATTTTTAGGGTTCAGGGTCAGTTTTCAGTTTTTGGGTAAAGGGGTATTTTTAGGGTTCAGGGTCAGTTTTCAGTTTTTGGGTAAAGGGGTATTTTTAGGGTTCAGGGTCAGTTTTCAGTTTTTCGGTAAAGGTGTATTTTTAGGGTTCAGGGTCAGTTTTCAGTTTTTCGGTAAAGGGGTATTTTTAGGGTTCAGGGTCAGTTTTCAGTTTTTGGGGTACAGGGTAAAAATAAATTGAAATTAATTTTAAATTAAATTATTTAATAGAAAATAAATTAAATTAAATTACATTGCATTTTTTTGGGTTGAGGGTCAGTTTTGAGTTTTTGGGGTACAGGGGTACAGGGTAAAAATAAAGTTATAATTTTTTTAATTTACAATAATTAATTTAAATTATATTTAATAAAATTACTTTAATTTATTTTTGGGGTTTAGGGTCAGTTTTGAGTTTCTGGGGTACAGGGGTACAGGGTAAAAATAAAGTAATATTAATTTAAATTTAAATTAATTAACAGAAATTAAATTATTTAAAATTACATTAAATTATATTTTTAAAAATTAAGTTACTATTATAATATTAATATTAATATATACTTACCAATACATACGTTGTAATGGTCTGCGTTGTAAAGGTACCTGCGTTGTAAAAAAAATGCGTTGTAAATACATGCGTTGTTACAGTATCCGCGTTGTAAAATCCGCGTTGTAACGGTATGCGTTGTAATAGTCCGCTTTGTAACATCATATATCCCGACAAAACGATTCAGAAAAGGGGGTGGTGATGGACAGAGTATCTGAATGAAGCAGAACACTCCTACCAAGTCTAAAGATCAGGGTTCGATCCATCACCGTTTTTTAGCTCACAGCACCATCCCAGCTCAGAACCTGGTTACATGCAAATTAGTCTGTCCCTGGCCCAGTGCATCATGGGAACAGGGCAGACCAAACTACCAAGCCAATTCTTATACTGGGAAGGAAACAAGCTTCCGGGGACCGGTTTCTGGCATTTCAGCAATCTTCCGCCCGGCTTGCTTGAATCCTGATGGTGCAGTGAGCAAGGGACTCACATCTGAGTATACCCCTCCACGCTTATGGTGGACAAAACGATTCAGAAAAGGGGGTGGTGATGGACAGAGTATCTGAATTAAGCAGAACACACCTACCCAGTCCAAAGATCAGGGCTTGATCCATCACCGTTTTTTAGCTCACTGCACCATCCTAGCTCAGAACCTGGCTACATGCAAAGTAGTCTGTCCCTGGCCCAGTGCATCATGGGAACAGGGCAGACCAAACTACCAAGCCAATTCTTATACTGGGTGGATACAAGCTTCCGGGGACCGGTTTCTGGCATTTCAGCCGTCTTCGGCCCAGCTTGCTTGAACCCTGATGGTGCATTGAGCAAGGGACTCACATCTGAGTATACCCTTCCACGCTTATGGTGGACAAAACGATTCAGAAAAGGGGGTGGTGATAGACAGAGTATCTGAATTAAGCAGAACACTCCTACCCAGTCCAAAGATCAGGGCTTGATCCATCACCATTTTTTAGCTCACTGCACCATCCCAGCTCAGAACCTGGCTACATGCAAATGAGTCTGTCCCTGGCCCAGTGCATCATGGGAACAGGGCAGACCAAACTACCGAGCCAATTCTTATACTGGGAAGGAAACAAGCTTCCGGGGACCGATTTCTGGCATTTCAGCCGTCTTCGGCCCGGCTTGCTTGAATCCTGATAGTGCAGAGAGCAAGGGACTCACATCTGAGTATACCCGTCCACGCTTATGGTGGACAAAACGATTCAGAAAAGGGGGTGGTGATGGACAGAGTATCTGAATTAAGCAGAACACTCCTACCCAATCCAAAGATCAGGGCTTGATCCATCACCGTTTTTTAGCTCACTGCACCATCCCAGCTCAGAACCTGGCTACATGCAAATTAGTCTGTCCCTGGCCCAGTGCATCATGGAAACAGGGCAGACCAAACTACCAAGCCAATTCTTATACTGGGAAGGAAACAAGCTTCGGGGTCCGGTTTCTGGCATTTCAGCCGTCTTCTGCCCGGCTTGCTTGAATCCTGATGGAGCAGTGAGCAAGGGACTCACATCTGAGTATACCCTTCCACGCTTATGGTGGACAAAAGGATTCAGAAAAGGGGGTGGTGATGGACAGAGTATCTGAATTAAGTAGAACACTCCTACCCAGTCCAAAGATCAGGGATGATCCATCACCGTTTTTTAGCTTACTGCACCATCCTAGCTTGGAACCTGGCTACATGCAAATTAGTCTGTCCCTAGCCCAGTGCATCATGACAACAGGACAGACCAAACTACCAAGCCAATTCTTATACTGGGAAGGAAACAAGCTTCGGGGTCCGGTTTCTGGCATTTCAGCCGTCTTCTGCCCGGCTTGCTTGAATCCTGATGGAGCAGTGAGCAAGGGACTCACATCTGAGTATACCCTTCCACGCTTATGGTGGACAAAACGATTCAGAAAAGGGGGTGGTGATGGACAGAGTGTCTGAATTAAGCAGAACACTCCTACCCAATACAAAGATCAGGGCTTGATCCATCACCGTTTTTTAGCTCACTGCACCATCCCAGCTCAGAACCTGGCTACATGCAAATTAGTCTGTCCCTGGCCCAGTGCATCATGGTAACAGAGCAGACCAAACTACCAAGCCAATTCTTATACTGGGAAAGAAACAAGCTTCCGGGGACCGGTTTCTGGCATTTCAGCCGTCTTCGGCCTGGCTTGCTTGAATCCTGATGGTGCAGTGAGCAAGGGACTCACATCTGAGTATACTCTTCCACGCTTATGGTGGACAAAACGATTCAGAGAAGGGGGTGGTGATGGACAGAGTATTTGAATTAAGCAGAACACTCCTACCCAGTCCAAAGATCAGGGCTTGATCAATCACCGTTTTTTAGCTCACTGCACCATCCCAGCTCAGAACCTGGCTACATGCAAATGAGTCTGTCCCTGGCCCAGTGCATCATGGGAACAGGGCAGACCAAACTACCAAACCAATTCTTATACTGGGAAGGAAACAAGCTTCCGGGGACCAGTTTCTGTCATTTCAGCCGTCTTCGGCCCGGCTTGCTTGAATCCTGATGGTGCAGTGAGCAAGGGACTCACATCTGAGTATACCCTTCCACGCTTATGGTGGACAAAACGATTCAGAAAAGGGGGTGGTGATGGACAGAGTATCTGAATTAAGCAGAACACTCCTACCCAGTCCAAAGTTCAGGGCTTGATCCATCACCGTTTATTAGCTCACTGCACCATCCCAGCTCAGATCCTGGCTACATGCAAAGTAGTCTGTCCCTGGCCCATTGCATCATGGGAACAGGGCAGACAAAACTACCAAGCCAATTCTTATTCTGGGAAGGAAACAAGCTTCCGGGGACCGGTTTCTGGCATTTCAGCCGTCTTCGGCCCGGCTTGCTTGAATCCTGATGGTGCAGTGAGCAAAGACTCACATCTGAGTATACCCTTCCACGCTTATGGTGGACAAAACGATTCAGAAAAGGGGGTGGTGATGGACAGAGTATCTGAATTAAGCAGAACACTCCTACCCAGTCCAAAGATCAGGGCTTGATCCATCACTGTTTTTAGCTCACTGCACCATCCCAGCTCAGAACCTCGCTACATGCAAATTAGTCTGTCCCTGGCCCAGTGCATCATGGGAACAGGGCAGACCAAACTACCAAGCCAATTCTTATACTGGGAAGGAAACAAGCTTCCGGGGACCGGTTTCTGGCATTTCAGCCGTCTTCGGCCCAGCTTACTTGAATCCTGAAGGTGCAGTGAGCAAGGGACTCACATCTGAGTATAACCTTCCATGCTTATGGTGTACAAAATGATTCAGAAAAGGGGGTGGTGATGGACAGAGTATCTGAATTAAGCAGAACACTCCTACCCAGTCCAAAGATCAGGGCTTGATCCATCACAGTGTTTTAGCTCAGTGCACCATCCCAGCTCAGAACCTGGCTACATGCAAATTAGTCAGTCCCTGGCCCAGTGCATCATGGTAACAGGGCAGACCAAACTACCAATCCAATTGTTATACTGGGAAAGAAACAAGCTTCCGGGGACCGGTTTCTGGCATTTCAGCAGTCTTCGGCCTGGCTTGCTTGAATCCTGATGGTGAAGTGAGCAAGGGACTCACATCTGAGTATACCCTTCCACGCTTATGGTGGACAAAACGATTCAGAGAAGGGGGTGGTGATGGACAGAGTATCTGAATTAAGCAGAACACTCCTACCCAGTCCAAAGATCAGGGCTTGATCAATCACCGTTTTTTAGCTCACTGCACCATCCCAGCTCAAAACCTGGCTACATGCAAATTAGTCTGTCCCTGGCCCAGTGCATCATGGGAACAGGGCAGACCAAACTACCAAGCCAATTCTTATACTGGGAAGGAAACAAGCTTCCGGGGATGGGTTTCTGGCATTTCAGCCGTCTTCGGCCCGGCTTGCTTGAATCCTGATGGTGCAGTGAGCAAGGGACTCACATCTGAGTATACCCTTCCACGCTTATGGTGGATAAAACGATTCAGAAAAGGGGGTGGTGATGGACAGAGTATCTGAATTAAGCAGAACACTCCTACCCAGTCCAAAGATCAGGGCTTGATCCATCACCGTTTTTGAGCTCACTGAACCATCCCAGCTCAGAACCTGGCTACATGCAAATTAGTCTGTCCCTGGCCCAGTGCATCATGGGAACAGGGCAGACCAAACTACCAAGCCAGTTCTTATACTGGGAAGGAAACAAGCTTCCGGGGACCGGTTTCTGGCATTTCAGCCGTCTTCTGCCCGGCTTGCTTGAATCCAGATGGTGCAGTGAGCAAGGGACTCACATCTGAGTATACCCTTCCACGCTTATGGTGGACAAAACGATTCAGAAAAGGGGGTGGTGATGGACAGAGTATCTGAATTAAGCAGAACACTCCTACCCAGTCCAAAGATCAGGGCTTGATCCATCACCGTTTTTTAGCTCACTGCACCATCCCAGCTCAGAACCTGGCTACATGCAAATTAGGCTGTCCCTGGCCCATTGCATCATGGGAACAGGGCAGACGAAACTACCAAGCCAATTTTTATACTGGGAAGTAAACAAGCTTCTGGGGACCGGTTTCTGGCATTTCAGCCGTCTTCGGCCGGCTTGCTTGAATCCTGATGGTGCAGTGAGCAAGGGACTCACATCTGAGTATAACCTTCCATGCTTATGGTGGACAAAACGATTCAGAAAAGGGGGTGGTGATGGACAGAGTATCTGAATTAAGCAGAACACTCCTACCCAGTCCAAAGATCAGGACTTGATCAATCACAGTTTTTTAGCTCACTGCACCATCCCAGCTCAGAACCTGGCTACATGCAAATTAGTCTGTCCCTGGCCCAGTGCATCATGAGAACAGGGCAGACGAAACTACCAAGCCAATTGTTATACTGGGAAGGAAACAAGCTTCCGGGGACCGGTTTCTGGCATTTCAGCCGTCTTCGGCCCGGCTTGCTTGAATCCTGATGGTGCAGTCAGCAAGGGACTCACATCTGAGTATGTTCTTCCACGCTTATGGTGGACAAAACGATTCAGAAAAGGGGGTGGTGATGGAAAGAGTATCTGAATTAAGCAGAACACTCCTACCCAGTCCAAAGATCAGGGCTTGATCCATCACCGTTTTTGAGCTCACTGAACCATCCCAGCTCAGAACCTGGCTACATGCAAATTAGTCTGTCCCTGGCCCAGTGCATCATGGGAACAGGGCAGACCAAACTACCAAGCCATTTCTTATACTGGGAAGGAAACAAGCTTCCGGGGACCGGTTTCTGGCATTTCAGCCATCTTCAGCCCGGCTTGCTTGAATCCAGATGGTGCAGTGAGCAAGGGACTCACATCTGAGTATACCCTTCCACGCTTATGGTGGACAAAACGATTCAGAAAAGGGGGTGGTGATGGACAGAGTATCTGAATTAAGCAGAACACTCCTACCCAGTCCAAAGATCAGGGCTTGATTCATCACCGTTTTTTAGCTCACTGCACCATCCCAGCTCAGAACCTGGCTACATGCAAATTAGTCTGTCCCTGGCCCAGTGCATCATGGGAACAGGGCAGACCAAACTACCAAGCCAATTCTTATACTGGGAAGGAAACAAGCTTCCAGGGACCGGTTTCTGGCATTTCAGCCATCTTCGGCCCGGCTTACTTGAATCCTGAAGGTGCAGTGAGCAAGGGACTCACATCTGAGTATAACCTTCCATGCTTATGGTGTACAAAATGATTCAGAAAAGGGGGTGGTGATGGACAGAGTATCTGAATTAAGCAGAACACTCCTACCCAGTCCAAAGATCAGGGATTGATTCATCACCGTTTTTTAGCTCACTGCACCATCCCAGCTCAGAACCTGGCTACATGCAAATTAGTCTGTCCCTGGCCCATTGCATCATGGGAACAGGGCAGACCAAACTACCAAGCCAATTCTTATACTGGGAAGGAAACAAGCTTCCGGGGACCAGTTTCTGGCATTTCAGCCGTCTTCGGCCCGGCTTGCTTGAATCCTGATGGTGCAGTGAGCAAGGGACTCACATCTGAGTATACCCTTCCACGCTTATGGTGGACAAAACGATTCAGAAAAGGGGGTGGTGATGGACAGAGTATCTGAATTAAGCAGAACACTCCTACCCAGTCCAAAGATCAGGGCTTGATCCATCACTGTTTTTTAGCTCACTGCACCATCCCAGCTCAGAACCTGGCTACATGCAAATTAGTCTGTCCCTGGGCCAGTGCATCATGGGAACAGGGCAGACCAAACTACAAAGCCAATTCTTATACTGGGAAGGAAACAAGCTTCCGGGGACTGGTTTCTGGCATTTCAGCCGACTTCGGCCCGGCTTGCTTGAATCCTGATGGTGCAGTGAGCAAGGGACTCACATCTGAGTATAACCTTCCATGCTTATGGTGGACAAAACGATTCAGAAAAGGGGGTAGTGATGGACAGAGTATCTGAATTAAGCAGAACACTCCTACCCAGTCCAAAGATCAGGACTTGATCCATCACCGTTTTTTACCTAACTGCACCATCCCAGCTCAGAACCTGGCTACATGCAAATTAGTCTGTCCCTGGCCAGTGCATCATGGGAACAGGGCAGACCAAACTACCAAGCTAATTCTTATACTGGGAAGGAAACAAGCTTCCGGGGACCGTTTTCTGGCATTTCAGCCGTCTTCGGCCCGGCTTGCTTGAATCCTGATGGTGCAGTGAGCAAGGGACTTACATCTGAGTATACCCTTCCACGCTTATGGTGGACAAAACGATTCAGAAAAGGGGGTGGTGATGGACAGAGTATCTGAATTAAGCAGAACACTCCTACCCAGTCCAAAGAGCAGGGCTTGATCCATCACCGTTTTTTAGCTCACTGCACCATCCCAGCTCAGAACCTGGCTACATGCAAATTAGTCTGTCCCTGGCCCAGTGCATCATGGGAACAGGGCAGACCAAACTACCCGGATTGTTCCTTAGGAGTGAGAACGGGGCCGCTCGGAAGTGACTAAATAGTCATGGATAAGAAAACAACTAGACCAAGTCAGAAAAGAATTGCCGTGAACAATAGAGACAGAAGTCAGCAGAGAACAGTGAGGCAAACTCACAAGAAGTGCAGCAAATGCACAGCGCTCCATCCCATGCAAGCCTCAAACGTTATCAGAGGTTACTCTAAAACATATTAGCTAATAAATACCCAAGACAAATGTTAATTCCAAACCTGAATTTAAATATCTAGTACCAAGTATACCGCAAAGTGTACACGTCTAAAGCTTTCTAGTTATATAATTGAATTTAAAACAGAATCAAGATAAAGGTGTAAAATGGTGTCCAAAACTTATTGCCTCTGGCAAAACCCCTGGGTAAAGGTGATCAAGCATTAATGACAGTATAAAATTACACAGTAAGAACTGTACTGACGAATGGAAGGAAGGTATAGTGTATGAATGTAACAAGCCTCATCACAATTAATGGAGTTTCCCAGTAAAGATTGGTGAAGGTGTGCAGTTAGGAGATGGGAAAAAGGCTGTGCTCAAACATAGACAAGTAAAGGTCTGAACTGTAAGTCAATACATCATAGTGTACATACATTTGGGGAGCCTGCCTAAGGAGCATAGCTCAGCAATTATCATTTGTAATAGGGTTACACCAGATGCTCCGTATTATATAGACAATATGAATTTTCAGATACACACAATGAACATTTTGGATACACTGGGAAAACACACATATCAATGCAATATTTAATGCACTCAATCCTCCCAAAAATGTTGCATCTCAGAATCACAGTTGAGGCCATTTTCTGCCTTGTGTAAGCGCATAATCCACATTGCAATCGTGCGTCTCAGATGTAATTCTCTATTGCCCCCACGTGGACCAGGGTCAATGGATTCTATTCCGAAAAAAGTGAGTGTCTTGCAAAGGCCTTGTGTGGGACATAATGCAGCATGCGTCACTACAGGATGTCTCACATCCTGTTGATGTAGAGCCCTCATGTGTTGACCAATTCTGTCTTTGAGTGGCCTGATAGTCCTGCCCACATATTGTCTTCCACATCACCATTCAATTATGTAGACCACAAATCTCGTGGTGCAGTTGATATTAGATCTTATCACATACGATTTGTTATTGAAACTGTTGAACGTTTTGATTTTATGTTTGGCTCATTTGCAGGCTCCCCAAAAACCACATTTGTGGAAACCAATGGTATGAGGGGTGAGCCATGACTGTGTGCTACATGTTTTAGGTACTGTGGAGCTCAATCTAATACGAAGGGTTGAAATGAAATGAATGAAATGAAATAAAACTTATAACGCGCAACTTTGCCCGGAAGCATCAAGGCGCCTATAAAAGAATCATAAAAGGCAAAAACCAGCAAACTAAGGGTAAGCTTTGGCAAAGAGCCACGTCTCCAGGGCCTTTCTAAAAATTTGCATCAATGGCAATGTCCTAATTTCACAGGTCACAGTGTTCCACCATCTAGGAGCAAGGCTGGAAAAGGCTCTGCCTCCCCACTTGGCTCTGCGAACTCGGGGTACTGAGAGAAGAAACTTCTTTGAAGAGCGAAGGTTTCTCAGGGAGCGTAAGGAATCAGAAGATCTTTTACTCCTCCTATCTCTTTCCTATTCAAGGCCCCGTAAACCAAACAAAGGACGTTAAAAGAGATCATGGCGTCAATTGGAAGCCAGTGCAAGGATTTCCTGGCGGCTGTAGCCGATGACCTCCTAGGCAAGTCCAGAACGAACTTAGCCACGGCGTTCTGCACCATTTGAAGTCATTGTAGCAAGCATTTATTTACTCCAGCATAAAGGGCATTGCAATAATCAAGCCGAGAGGCTATCAATGCAACCACAATCTGCTTCTGGGCTTGTACGGTCAAATAATGCTTAATCTTCCGCAAGATCTTAATAATACCCCAGCAGGTGGAGATTGTCCTGTTAACTTGATGACCCATAGCAAGGGCCGGATCGCTCATGACCCTCAAGTTTTGTGCTAAGAGGGTAGGTACAGGGCAAGTCTCCAGAGATAAGGGCCACCATTCCGTCGACCAGATGTCCTCCTTCCCGCCAAACACAAGGATCTCCGTCTTCTCGCCATTTAGCCTCAATGAATTGTCAATCATCCATTGAGCAACTGCCTCCATACAGTGTCTAAAATTGGAGTCAGAGAAGCTGACAGACTGGGCGAGAGACAGTAAGATCTGGGTGTCATCGGCGTAGGAAACTACCTCCATCCCGAACGATTTTATGAGCCTGGCCAGTGGGGTCACATAGATATTGAACAGGGTCGGGCTTAATGCCGACCCCTCTGGGACCCCACATTTCACCGGCAGGGATGCAGATAGGAACTCCCCCAGCTTCACTCTCTGTTCCCTCTGGTCCAGGAAGGAGGCCAACAGACTTAGAGCAGGCCCCTCCACCCCTATTTCCCTCAGTCGAGATGTTAAGACGAGGGGAGACAGGGTATCAAATGCAGCCGTGAGATCTAACAGGATCAGCAGGGTACTCAAGCCCTTATCAACTGTGGTGCGGATGTTATCAAGCACCACAGTAAGGGCCGACTCCGTGCTGTGACCCTTTCGAAATACGTGCTGCGAATGATCCAAGAGATCAGAGGTTTCCAGAAAGGATGCAAGATGCTGGTTCAGATGGATTTCCAGCATCTTTGCTGGGGCTGGGAGCAACGAAATGGGGCGAAAGTTTTTGTAAACCGCCGGGTCTAAGGTAGGCTTTTTCAAGAGGGGTTTGACCACCGCTCTCTTCCATTGGAAGGGAAAAATACCATCCCTCATTGCCCTTTTCATGATCTCAAGAAAGGGAGGCAGGAGGGTATCCTTATATTGTTTAAGGAGTTTAAGACGGCAAGGGTCAAGGGGGGAACCCGACCTAGTTTTAGCCAAGAGGACGTCCAATTCCTGCAG
This sequence comes from Lissotriton vulgaris, assembly GCF_964263255.1. Lineage (NCBI taxonomy): Eukaryota > Metazoa > Chordata > Amphibia > Caudata > Salamandridae > Lissotriton > Lissotriton vulgaris. Next base: position 2,030,188,280 of record NC_141691.1, read on the forward strand.
GGAAAGGGGAGGAAAGCTAGACAGGAGGGCAGGATTAGCAGGTCTAACAGGTACTGGGGAGGGAGACACTTGAAAGGTGGAGGAAGATATTGAGGCCCTTTGTAGCTCTAAGGCCGAGACAATATCAGCAATTTTGATATGGAAATAGAGGGCAATATCGTCACACAGCTGTTGAGTGCAGGTGACGGGATCCGGAGTCTGCAGGGTAGTCAACGAATCCATGATCTTAAATAGCTCTTTCGGCGAGGTAAGGGCCGTGGTGAGATTCGAAAAGTATTCCTGCTTGGCTCTTATGATCTCAGCCTTATATTCCCTTAACAGAATTTTGTGGGTTTCCCTATCCTGAGTATTCCAGCTAGCCCTCCAGAGTCGTTCCTGCTTCCTGCAGCCCTGTCTTAGATATCTTAACGACTCCGAATACCAAGGAGCCAATGGCCTTTTTCTGGCAGAGTAGCGTAGGGAGGCAGGTGCTAACTCATCCATGGCGGCTGTGGTAGCGTTTTCAAACTTACGTACCACTGAAACCACATCCTCGTCCATAGAGATCGCCATGGTGGGAATTAGGGGAGCCAATCGGTCATTGGTTATCCTCCTCAAGTTCCATTTTCGAGGGCCCTTCGGAATGTTGTTTATGGGGTTAGTATCCAATTTCAACGGGACTGCGGAGTGATCCGACCAGGTGAGCGGGATAGGGGGCATCGGTAGTCAGCCGACTATCATTCGTAAAAACCCCATCCAGCGTATGGCCCGCCTGGTGGGTAATACCCTTAACTAATTGCTGCAGGCCATAGGCCGATAGGGTATCAAGGAGAGAGAGAGTTTCGTTCACCTCTAGATTTTCTAAATGAAAATTCAAATCACCCAAAACCGTGATGTGCTCACAGCCAAAGTAAGGTTCTAAGATACTAAACAAATGATTTCCAAAATCTGCTCCGGGCCCAGGGGGTCTGTATATAAGAATGCCCATAAATGGGACAGCATAGGAAGCATTGATAGAGAAATGTAGAGCCTAAAAGGCATCGTGGGGGGCTGATAGAGTGGTGATTCGACAGGAGTGAGAATCCCTGTATAGGATGCCCAGCCCACCACCGATACGACCCACTCTATCCATCCTAACTAGGGTTTAGCCCTCTGGCACTGCCTCGACCAGATCTGGTCCCGAGGATTCTTTAGCCCATGTTTCTGTAACGAAGACCCAGGAGGGTCTTCTATCCAAAACAAAATCCTTGAAGGAAACATTGTTCCTAACCAAGGACCTTGCATTAATCAGAAAACCATGGGTTCTGCCACTTCTGAAAGTAATCTGCGGGCTATTGGTTATGAAGCTCGCTAGGGGACTATCCGCTTATAGAATACCCCAGCGTTTGGTCAGGCTCTTTCTAAGGGTATAGCTAAGAGCATTGAAGTCCGTTATCATGCAAATCCTTTGGTCGCCAGTCTGGGACTTATGCTTGCTTTGTAAAGTGTCCTCTCGTTTAACATGAGCAATTCTGTTTTTGGCACATTTCAGTTTGCCTGAAGTGTATCCTCTTTTCTAAAATCTTAGTCTCATGTCTTTAATGCAGCTTTGAAACTCATTTTCATCACTGCAGTTTCTTCTGGCCCTGTTGAATTCCCCATATGGAATGGATTTGATTTGATGTGTTGGGTGGTGGTTTTCTGCGTGCAATAAAGAGTTACAGGAAGTGCTTTTGCGAAACAGACTTCTGTTGAGTTTGTCATCTTTGATATATAATTCAATGTCTAGGAAGTTGATAGTGGTCTTGCTGCACTCCATTGTAAATTGCATGCCAAAATTGTTGGTGTTGAGATAGGTGCTAAACTGATCTAAGTATTATTATGTACTTGACCATAGGAACAAACAATTGTCAATATAACGACCCCAAAAGATGATGCAATCAATCCATGGCGCTCCCTCAGTACCCTAGATCTAATCATTGTCTATACAACCCATAAACAAATTGGCAAAAGAAGGTGAACATTTCGACCCCATCCCCACACCTCTGATTTGCTTGTACCATTTGTTGTCAAAAAGAAAGAAGTTGTTAGGGAGAATAAGGTGCATCATCGTAATTAGCATCTCTTTGTGTAGCCATTGTGTAGCCGGTCTGTTGTCGTGTCACTGCCTGTAGACCTAATTCAGGTTGAATATTGGTATGAAGGGATACCAAATCCAGGGTTGCTAGGATCATACCAGACTGCCAATGCAAATCAGACAGTAAACTTAGTATATGTTTAGAATCCTGAATGTAGGAGGCCAAATTACGTACCAGTGGACCTAGAAAAAGGTCCAAATATTCAGACAATTTCTCTGTAGGGCCCCCTATGCCTGACACAATAGGTCAGCCTGGTGGAAAAGGAAGATGTTTATGAATTGTTGGTGTTGTGTATAAGCATGGGTTGGTCGGTCTGAAAACTTTCAAGTGGGCAATTTTTATCGTCATCTAGAAGGCCCTTTGATTGCCACTCTGAAAGATATTTGTTAATACCTAAGGGTCCCTTTGAATTGTGATTGATTGGTTCATAGCATGTATCGTCATTCAGTTGGGACATCATCTCCTTGTTGTAGTCAGCCCAATTCATGATAAATACATTCCTTCCTTTGTCCGCTTCCCTGATCAGTATGTCATTGTTGTTACTTATTGTTTTAAGGGCCAGAGACTCTTTCTTGCGATGTATCATCTTCTCTACTTGCCTAACTAATAAAACAATGGCATTATTCTAGCTAACAAGGGCACTTTTTCCACCTGTAGCACAAATGTGAGAAAGAACGAAATCCACAGCACACATGAAATTCAAACTGCTAATTCTAACATGAGAGCTTCCAGGTAAATTGCATTTCAGGCCTAAGAGATTCAGCTAACATAGGAAAAATACACATGTAAAGTTTTTGTCACTTGGCGGCATGATCCTGCAATAATCCTGCATACAGCCGAATTGTATCTGCCAGTACCACCTGCCGCCTGCTCCCAAACCTCTTCCACAGCTATGGGCTGAGTTTCTTCCAGATCGGATGTTTCTGGGCTGCTGGGTGCCCGCCTGTGTCCCTGCGAGGAGTGCTGCTACGTATCCTGCTAAACGTTCTGCCGGCTGAAAGTCTCACGCGAGGCCAGAGGTCTACACGTGCTGCGTAGGCACGAGGAGAGTCTCCACACAAGAGGTGAGCTGAATCGTAATTTCTCCTGGATGACTCCAATAGACTGACAGCATCTGGGATTCCCCCCATGCCTGCAGCATTGCCCTGAGCCATTAAGGTGAGGGGGTATTACTGAACTTTTCTACTGAATGCATGCGGATGCGATCCCGTCCAAACACGCGTACTTCCCGGCCTTTGCTCTCCGCAGTCCCTTTTGCATAGTGATCAGGGTTGCCAGCCCCCCCGGGCGATAAATGCTTCTGCTGGGACTGGATGCAAATCGGGACACCCTCCTCCAGCTGTCCTCTAGCTGTCCGATTGATGTTGATCTTCGCATTTGTGGTGCGGGGAAAGAGAAGGCACCTGTCCTGACTATGCCCGTGGGACCTCGTGACATCTGGCTTGCATCGCCTGCTGTCGTTGAAGGACACGCTGACCCCACGGTGTGGATTGGGAACCCCGACTCCATGAACATATTTAAATTGGCTTTGTGGGTGTCCATCACACCGCTAATGTGATGGAAGGACGGCCTCTAATGCTTCAGTGCTTGAGACTATTCTGGCTGTACATTAACACATCTACATCTAGTGTTACAACCACTGAGTAGAGTGGCGCTTATGGTTTGGGGCCTCAAGAGTTACTGTCAGAGTGCACACATTGCCTTGATCAGAGGCAGGGGTGCACATTTAAACCTTCCCCTCTCACGAACACACAGACTCTGCCATATCCATTCACACCAAATTATTCTGAGTTGGTCCTATTGCTGCTGACGGTGGGACCAGTGAGTGTGGCCGTAATCTCTTTCAAGGGGCGCAGTATAGTCACTACTAGCATGTCGTGTGCAGCTGGAGATCAGCTAAAGACACATTAATCGAGGGTGGATTAAGTCCATCTTCACTTGGCTGTCAACCCAATTGCGTTCCACACCAGCAAGGTGCACTCTTTGAAACCCCTCCTGGAGTCGAGATGGGTAAGATAGATGGTAAGCAATCTAACCAGCCTCTTGAGGCAAGAAGAGCTGTAACACGAGCCAGCTTCTACTTTTACCCTGACGAAACACGTGTCGACTGGCTGTGTTGTACAAAAGAAATTAAAGAAACTAAGACATCGACAAAAAATATTGTTCCATTTTGCTTATGAATTACACTTGTATAACTTGTTTTAATGTTTCTATGTGTGCACGGGATACAGGTATATTTGCATGTTGTAGGGTCTCCCTACACAGATTAAGGGGTTACAATGGTCTCCTCTTCCCAGGTAGCGCCATACTTAAATCACACAGACACTGACGCAAATAGGCTGAGCGCCATCACTTCCTATATACGAAAACCCTGAACCATTAGCATCAAGCTTCTTAAGGTCATTGCCGCCAAAAATGAAGATCGGAAGAGCACAGTAGGCGCAATAACATACGTCATAGGTATTCCGGAGAGCACTAACACAAGAGGCATGGAGGATTTCCTCAAAAGTCTCCTGACGAGCAGATTTGCCGGCGATACATTCTTGTCGTAATTGATAGTGGAACATACACACCGCTCTCTGGGCCCTCGTCCCCATCCAGGTGGCAACCCACGACCGGTCATAGCTCGCCTGCTTAACTTTGGTGATCGAGACAGTGCCTTGAAACTGGCTAGAGAAAAAAAGGACCTACAGTTGGAGGGAGTAGGATTCACCATTTATCCAGTCTGCACGGCAGCAGTTAAAGAAGCCCGCCCGAAGTTTCTTCCTGCCAAACAGAAACTTCGCAAGGTGCAGTTTGACTTTGCTCTCATATACCCTACCCACCTGCGTGTCAAACACAAGGGCAGACAACACTTCTTTCTCAATGTGCAGCAAGTGGAGGATTTCCTCATGAGCATCAAAAAACACTCTCACACCCGGATGGCAGATGTCGATCTTCTAGATCTACTTCTCCAACATTTGTGTAATGCACCTACAACACATGGTCTCAGTGGTGACATGCGCCAACATTCTTTTTTGTTCTGAGACTGATGTTAGTCTGCCCTTGAACTCTGGTCTCCTCAGTTTGTGGCTACGAGATCGTGGCCAAGAGGCAGCTGACACACACCATTGATTCCGGATGTGTGGTAGACGGTGTGCGGGAGTCAGATAAGTAGATTAAGAGACATATTCATAATGGTAAGGCATACACTATGACTGTTACATGAACAATGTCAAGCACCCCCTTTTTCCATGTTCTCCTCCCACTGGAGAGCTGTCCTTGTCACTTACTGGAGTCACTTACTGGTAAAGTGTACATATCGTGTATTTCTAGTGACTGCCCCTTGGGCGTTCCCCTTAACGTTCTATGAATTTGATTTGGACTATAATGGGTTGTGCGGGAAGTGTACTGGATGGGCATTACAATGATCAGAAGAATGCAGGGGACAGGCGAGAGACAGGATATGCACGTAGGAACAGCTATGATTGGAGCGCTGGCGCCAAAGCATATGAATCAGTGTAAACAACAATACAATATACATTTTACACCGAGCGCCAGTTCTCAGGGCCTGCCCACCCGGGAATCAGGATAACGTAAGAAGAATAGGCACTAAATACCGGTACACGATAAAAATCAGAATAATTTGCGAACTATATTGATCCTAAAGGAAGAAAAAGGAAGGAAGAAAAAGGCCATAGAAATAAATAAAGGCAAAACAAAAAAAAACTCTCAACCCCCCACCCTGCACCCCTGCAGATGGCTACAGCCTAACCCCACTAGCAGCGTGCCTGTCGCCCCAAGAAACTAACCCTAAAAGTAGGAAAAAGAATGGAGGAGGGCATATCTCTATGGGCTCCAAGCTCCTTTAGTCCCCCTGCCAGAAACAGACACCCCCTATCACAAGAAGACCAATGTATGACAACCCTTATAGAAGAAATTAGGGGGCACCGTGATACACTGTGATACACCGCCCAGCCTCAAACAGTTGCAGGTCGAACACCCATAAAAGCCACAACAAGCCGTCCCGATCTAATTGATCTTAACTTGACCCTTCCAAACCAGAACACGAACCCCCCCAGCTCGACCCAAAAGCACACAAAGGAGTCATAGAGGAGAAGGAAGTCATCAAAAATCAATCCGTTATAACACGTAGACAGTGAGTCCACGAGAACTTCAGAAGCAGAAAAACTCTTTCTCCTAGATGGACAGTCCCAATGTATCTTGCCCAGGAGTCGAAAGGTCACCAAGAAGAGAGAAGATGACCACAAGATGAAAGAAAAGTCAACATCAAACGTCTCCGGGAGGGGAACGCCTTTCGATACCTCCAAAGTCAATAGTGATGGAAGGTTTCGGTGGTACACTCATGACCTCGGGAACACTGTCCTCCAGGGCACCACCCGATGGTTCCAATGTTCGCTTCATCACGGGGACCTCGCACGGAGTCCAAATGGCCACGGCTCGAATTGCTGCAGATTGCTGTTCCAACAGTGAGGCATGGTCTGGTTCCACCAGTAGCATCTCAGATATGCTTGCATCCAATTTATTCAAGAAGACATCCACATGTAAGCGAAACGCCCAAATCTCAGCCAATATTGACCTCAGCGATGGCTCCTCCTCGTTCGTTCCATAGTCTCACGCTGGATACCAAACACAATCACCTCTCCCGGTGAATCTGGCATCTCCGTGGGGGACAAACAGGATCGCGAACGGGCAGATGCGGAGGGTGACCAGTCGTTATCCGTGGTCACGGTAACACCGTTTAACGCCGCAGGCCGGGATCCCAACTCACCGAACCCCGGCGGGGACCAACACCGGGTCTGCGGGACGGGGATCCCCGCCCGCAGTCAACAGCAAGAAAAGTCACTCCTCCATCAATGCTGAGCAAAAGAAATGATCGCCACCAACTTTGGGCATAAAAGTAGCCTCCACTCCGATTGACCGGACCCTGCCTGGGTCTCTCGGCCGATGTTGTTGCACTGCAGCCCGGCTGTGCAAGTGCTCGAGGCCCCGGCTTCCCCGCTGGAGTAGGCCACACTATTCTACTCGGTGCAACTTCATCAAACCAGCCGATAAAAGTTTCCAGATTTCACCATCGGAGTGCGGAACAGTTCACTCACACAGAGGCTGGGCGTAAAATCAGGATAATGTACAAGATCTTGTGGCGGGATAAAGAGGTCGGCGGAGCTGGGAGCCTAAGCAGCCATCTTGTTTGCCAGCCTAGCCCCTTGACATGTAGTTTTTTTTTAAATCTGGCATGGATCCGTCCCTCCAGGACCGGATTGGAGACCCCTGCTCTAGGGGCATGACGATTCTAGATAGGAAAAATGTCCCTTTCAAGCTTGGCGGGATAAACCATGACTCACAAGGAAGAAGCTGTATGGTTTGGGGCAAGCTAGGATCACAGTTGAACACACTTGTCTGTGGTTATGATCCTAATATAGATGACCCTGACTTCTTTACTACTCTCTGGGGGCACATTATTTTAACACTGCATTTTACCCCTCTCGTGATAGGTCCAACCCCCTTTCCCACAACTACACTAAAACATAGGACTTACTGGCAGATATAATCCCTGACCAAGGCCTCATCTATGCATGGCGACATGTGCACTCAGATGCGCTGGAAGGTACACATCATACAACAATGCTTGCAACTTGGGCGCGCATGGACTACTAGGTTGTCTTCTGTGTGATGGGTACGTGAATAACCAGCATGGATCATCTGGCCAAAATGTCTTCAGATCATTCACCAGTGCGACTGAAGTCCGGACGCGCTCTCTTCTCCTAGGAGCTGGAAGCTTATGCCAGATGCATTACTGGATTCTGCTTTCAGAGCAGAACTTGGCTCGGAAATTGCAGAGTTTTCTAAAGAAATTTTGGCTCGGTTACACAGGTGGGTGTGCTCTGGGAAGCCTTTTAGGTTATGATGCCGTGCTTCTGCATTACTAAGCATTTTGGTGTCCTGCATGACATGCAAAAGTACTACAAAATCTTGAAGGTGAGTTGAAGCGATTAGATGGTGACATGGGTCATGATACAACTGGGACATTACAGGTGTTGTTCAGGCATAAGCTGACTGACTATAGATATACCGCTGAGCGGGAATTGTGCTTCAGGGGAAAATACTACACAGCCCGCAAGTATGGGGAGGCGGGACGGGCAGGAAAGGCTCTATCAAAGGAGATCCGTACACCCCATTTCTCCAACCACATATTAGAAGTCTGTGATAGCAATGGCATACGTCACACGGATGGCCAAGATATTCTGTATTATTGTATTCCAACCTTTATAGCACTCACAGGATGCAATCCCCTGATTCCTCCTCATTCCTGAGAGACATTACTCTTGGTTGGCTTAGGATTGATCAGAGGGAATTCAAGGCAGCACCCCTTGAAGTTGATGAGATACGGACAGCAATAATGCAGATGAGGTCATGGAATACCCCAGGGTCTTACGGCCTTCCTATTGATTTCTACAAAACATATGCTGACCAGTGGACCCCATACTGAAAGAGGTATATGAAGAGGCGCAGGAGCCCTAGCTCCTTCTAGAGTCTCTCAGGGAGGACCTTATTACATTGCTTCTGAAATCCAGCAAGCCCACTGATTTATGTGATTCTTACCATCCTCTTATATTGATCAATAATGACGTGAACATCCTTGCCAAAGTACTGACAAACAGACTCAACCTGCTGATGGAGTAGTTGATATTATCGATCAGGCAAGCTTCATTCCCGGGAAGACAGCTTTGCACAATCTTTGCACTCTCTTCTCCATTTCGAGAAATGTTGACCTGCAGCAGGCCCTAGTGGTGGTCTTTCTGGACGCCATGAAGGTCTTTGACTAAGTCTAGTGGGACTATCTCTTCACCATACTACAAAATATGGAATTGCCCAAGGGTTTTCTATCTTGGGTAAGACTTCTTATACTTCCCCAGCGGCCAGAGTTCTGATTAATGGGCATATCTCCTCTCCCTTCTTGATCACGAGAGGCAACCATCAAGGCTGTCCCCTGTCCCCGCCAACTTTTTGCACTCACGATCGAAGCTCTCTCTGCTAGAATTAGACAGCACCATTAGGATAAGGCACTGAGGTGTCAACTGCTTCCTATTGTAATTTCCTTATATGCAGATGACGTCACAGATGAGTGGAGGAATGTGGCTCAATGGTTAGAGCGGCAGACCCTGATGCAGAGTTCTGGTCCGGGACCAGGGTTCAATTCCCGCCTCGGCGGGTCTTGGGCTCATAATTCCTCGGACCTGATTTCTCGCCTCGGTGCCTATTCTAATCATGGGTCCCACGCTGCAACTCTGGGCAATAGCTTGCTTAACTTCCACACCGGCCCCAACAGCGCTGTGGATGCCTGGCATCACCCTGCGGGTGCCCAGGAGTGGGCACTTCACAGGGAAAGCCAGGAGGGGTTCCACAGCGGTATGAGTAATAGCGCCAGGAAACCGCTTGGTGACAGTGCGCTCTACAAATACCTTGACATTTACATTTATTTACATTTACTCTGTATGTTAGAGACCTTCAAAAAGACCTTAATCCACTCTTGCAAGAGTTTGTGCGGTTCGGGAGGGGCTCTGGAATACACATAAACTGGACAAAATCTCAGATTTTCCCACTCATGCCCTTGGTGACAGAGTTTGCGCCCGACTTCCCAATCGAATGGTGTACAGCAAAGGTTAAATACTTGGGGGTATATGTCACTGCTGATCGTGATGAGCTTATGCACTTGAATTACGGCAGGGCACTGTACAGCATAACCAGTAGCGTCAAAAGATGGATAGCGCTTCCACTCTCCATGGCAGGGCGCACCTCCCTCTTTAAAATTATCATTCTCCCAAAACTCCTTTACCTTTTTTAAAATATTCCATATGACCCGGGTAGGCAATATTCCATATGACCCGGGTAGGCATTTCTTCTCAGCGCTATGCACAGAACTGATACGTCTGACATGAGAAGGCAAGGAACCCTGACTACAATGGGACAAACTTGTCAGACCTTTCTCTCGGGATTAGTTTGATTTCCCTGATTTGGAGCTCGACTATCTTTGCACACAGGCACATTACGCACATTATTGGTTTCATCCACCCAAATATATTCATCAAGTAGCAACAGAACATTGGTTAGCGGACCTTGTCCCTCTAGAAGGGGCTCTATTAAGCCTGGCCATGCCTCGAGACCCCGCCCCTACACCAATCACATGTACGGTACAAGCATGGCAACGCATTGCTAAAAACGTACACGCACCTCCATGTTGCATTCCCCCCTCCTTCCTCTGGTCTGCCATCCTGAGATGCCGCTATTACAGGAAGGAGTGTTTCACAGAACTAAAGCAAAGTTTCACATTACCTGCTGGCATAATCTTATCTCAATGGCAGATTCCACACCATACAACAGATGTTTGTTTGTGAGACCCCCACCCCATGGACATTTTTCTATATGTTAGACTCCACCGAGGCATAAATGAGCACACTCCCATGTATCCACAAGAGCCACAAGACCTCCCCCATTGCGGTCACAGCTGTGCAGTGATGATGCATCGCACGTGTTAGCGACAATATACCATAGTCTATACATCATATCGGTTTTGGATCTTTGCCTGGCTAGAGACAAGTGAGCCGCTGATATAGCACAAGAAATATCTGATAAACTGATATAAACTGCACAATATTGATGAATGTGATCAGTGCGGCGCAGATGGTCCTGACTTTCTGCATCTCACTTGGGAATGTGGTGCTATACAGACATATTGGCAACAGGCCTTCAAGGCATTGGAACAGATGACATTATTGCAGCTACACGCTTCTCCACTACTAGCACTGTAAAGCTAGATGGAGGAGATTAGCGTTGCATCCCGTCGATTTGTATCACTTGCTCTTTGAAAAGCCAGAAGAAGAATAGCATGTTGCTGGGGACCGGGTAGAGCGCCAAATTTTAAGGAGTGGATTAAGGACATGATTTTTTGGCAGGAACAGTCACTCACATATGCCGAACTACTCACTCTGACTTCCGGTCTTAAGGATATCTGGGGCCCCCTCAAGACGTATCTACTCGAGCACCCAATGGAGGCCCTCCATATGGCACAATCACCCCACACGAGACAGGCCCACATGTTTCCACAAATACTGAACTTCATCCCTAGAGTACATTTCAATCTTCACTTATAGCCCTCCACTCAATGCAGCAAAATATGCTTAACTGGCCCATAACATGTATTACTGTTGAAGACTGTTGTATTAATGACTGTTACCGTTCATGTTTTTAGGAAATTGGTGTGTATGCATACTTATGTATTTCAGTTGTATCTAACCAAACACTGTATATGCTGAGATGGGTGTATATTTAATAAAGCTAATACAATTAAAAAAAATGCATAGGAAATAGGGCACATTTAGTTAATATTCCGACCTTCATCGAAAATTACACATTCATAAACCCATTTAACGATGAATGATTTTCAGTTGCACAACACAATTTCTTTCATGTTAATGTTATCTGCTAGTTACATTTTCTTTCTACATTAACTCTTCATGTTTACTATTTAATGTCCTAAATACATCATGTTTTTCTTTATTATATTTCAAGATCCTAACACTGTATGTTGACATGACAAAGGATATATGCAGGTGCGCTCTACATGTGTGATTTTAACAAAACCCCTGTATATAAAATGACATTTTCTGCTATATCAGTCGTCATGTGAATCCTAGACCTTTGTCTTATGTAACATTTTCTAAAACTGATGTGGATAATTATCATTAATTTCATCTGTATGTGTGTGATGTAAAATTCTCCAACATCCACATGGACATGAGAGGAGCTGTAAAACAAAATAAATACATGTAAGAGAGAGGCTATGGAGAGATAAGACAGACTGTTGGAGGGTGATAGTGAGAGAATCAGTGAAAAGCCCCAATAAAGATTGCTGATCCCTGGAGTACTGTAAGGTCATTACTTACTATGCTTTAAATAATTATACAATTGAACATATGATGAAACATGTGCTGTAGAATGCACAATTTTTTTCATTTTTCCCCAAGCATTTTGGAGGGGAGAATCCACCGCTCCTCTCCCACGAGCCGAGTGGTCGCTCCCAGTGTCCCTGCAGACACATGGTATTGTAGCGCTGCTTTGCCTAAGAAAGCTGCATTTCATCTCGCCTGCTGTGCGCTCAGTTTCCGCTTTGAATCAGTCTCCGCTTTGTTTAATTAGCGCTGTGTTTTCATTGTTTGTGCTGCTTACAACGCGCATTGAATAGAAAGCTGCATTTGCATCTCGCCTGCTGTGTGCTCAGTTTCCGCTTTGTTTAATTAGCGCTGTGTTTCAGTTACCGCTTTCATTAATTAGCGCTGGGTTTTCTTGGATTGGGCTGGTTACAACGTTATTTGCGCGTTTGCCTCCAGCGCTCCGCTCTGCTCCCCCCTCCGCCTCCATTTTGTTTGTTGTTGTCGTCCTCGTGTGCCCGCCCCGCCTCCCAGCTGAGACGCCCTCCCACTGTCCTGAAATAGCGCTCCTCACCCTAAACACATCGTGACTCGCTCCTCTCCCACGAGCCGAGTGGTCGCTCCCAGTGTCCCTGCAGACACATGGTATCGTAGCGCTGCTTTGCCTAAGAAAGCTGCATTTCATCTCGCCTGCTGTGCGCTCAGTTTCCGCTTTGAATCAGTCTCCGCTTTGTTTAATTAGCGCTGTGTTTTCATTGTTTGTGCTGCTTACAACGCGCATTGAATAGAAAGCTGCATTTGCATCTCGCCTGCTGTGTGCTCAGTTTCCGCTTTGTTTAATTAGCGCTGTGTTTCAGTCACCGCTTTCATTAATTAGCGCTGGGTTTTCTTGGATTGGGCTGGTTACCATGTTATTTGCGCGTTTGCCTCCAGCGCTCCGCTCTGCTCCCCCCTCCGCCTCCATTTTGTTTGTTGTTGTCGTCCTCGTGTGCCCGCCCCGCCTCCCAGCTGAGACGCCCTCGCCCCTCCCCCGCCACCATCCATATATGACAGTTCTTCCCGCGCGCAGCGTTCACGCGCAGCGTCCGCGCCCAACCCGCGCCGAAGGTGCGCCAAAGGTAAGCCCGTCTACGCCCGTCCGCGCCTGGACCCCGCCCAGCGCAGGACCCCCTGCCCCTCGCGCTCCCCAGCCCTCCCGCATTACCTACGATGCCGCCACCCTCCTAGCCCTTGACCCCGGTCGCGCCCCCAACTGCGTCCAAGCCGCCCCAGGACACACCCATGGACCTTTCTCCTGCTACTCCTGCAAATTCAGCGGCACCGACAACATCTCCGCTACGATCACACCACACACTCTCGACTCCAACCACCTACAGTGCATCCTTCTCAACACCCGATCGGTCCACAGACACGCCATTGACCTATGGAATCTGCTAGACACCATCTCTCCAGACGTCGCCTTCCTAACAGAAACTTGGATGAACGCCTCATCAGCCCCAGACATCACCATTGCCATCCCTGAAGATTATAAGATCACACGCAAGGACCGTACCAGCCACACAGGAGGAGGAATCGCTATCGTCCATAAAAAATCAATCCGCATCTCAACCAGCTCTGACGCCAACCTCGCTAACTCCGAACACCTTCACTTCCAGATCCACATCGACCCCAAGACCACACTCAGAGGCACCCTCCTCTACAGACCACCAGGACCCCGCGCAAAATTCAGTGAAGACATCACGGACTTCATCACCCCACACGCGCTCCCCTCCAAAGACTACATCCTTCTGGGAGACCTCAACTTTCACCTCGAAAAGATCAAAGACCGCAACACCGCCACCCTCTTAGACAACCTCGCCAACCTCGGACTTAAACAACTAGTCACTTCCCCCACCCACATCGCAGGTCACACACTCGACCCCATCTTCACCTCCAGCAATCATGTCTCCTTCAGCCACACTACGGACCTCCTCTGGACTGACCACAGCTGCGTTCACTTCACCTACAACAAGCCGAAACCCCTCCAACCACCTCCAACCATCTTTGCAAAGAAACTGGAACAAAATCACCACGGACCAGATCTCCGCCTCGCTCCTTCTAAACGCCCCAGCCCCCTCTTCCAACGCAAACGAAGCCGCCACCAACTTCACCCTATGGTTATCCAACACCGCCGACACCTTAGCACCTCTGAAAAAACGTCAAAGCAAACCTGGCAGCAAAAAGGCCTCATGGTTCAACAATGATCTTAAGAAGTCCAAGAAACTCTGCCGCTCCCTTGAAAAGGCCTGGAAAAAAGACCCAACCACTAGCACCAAGGACGCCTTCAAAAACGCCACCCGCACTCACCACCAACTAATCCGAAAGGCCAAGAAAACAGCATTCAAGGATCGACTTGACAACAACGCCCACAACAGCAAGGAACTTTTTAACATCGTCAAGGAATTCACCAACCCTTCGGCCAACTCCAACGACATCACCCCCTCCCAAGCCCTCTGCGACTCCCTAGCCTCATTCTTCCACAACAAGATTGCAGACATCCACAACAGCTTCGACAACCAACCCGGTAACCAACCCACCCTACCATTTGCTGAACATTCTCCCCCCGTGAACACCCTTAACGACTGGAACCCAATCTCCACTGAGGACACCATCCGCCTGATGAATTCCATCCACTCAGGATCCCCCACAGACCCTTGCCCTCACCACATCTTCAACAAAGCAGACTCCGTCATAGCACCGCACCTCCGAGACGTCATCAACTGCTCCTTCAACTCCGCCACCTTCCCGGAAGACTGGAAACACGCTGAACTCACCGCCCTTCTGAAAAAACCCACAGCGGACCCCACCGAACTCAAAAATTACCGCCCCATCTCGCTCCTTCCATTCCCGGCCAAAGTCATCGAGAAAGCTGTCAACAACCAGCTCGCCGCCTTCCTCGAAGCCAACAAATCCCTCGACTCCTCACAATCCGGCTTCCGAGCAAAACACAGCACTGAGACCTCCCTCATCGCAGCAACAGACGACATTCGAACTCTACTGGACAATGGAGACACAGTCGCCCTCATCCTCCTCGACCTCTCTGCAGCATTCGACACAGTCTGCCACAGCACCCTTTTACAACGCCTCAATAACATCGGAATCCAAGGAAAAGCACTTGAATGGATCACCTCGTTCCTCTCCGGAAGAACCCAGAGAGTCCGCCTCCCACCATTCAAGTCCGAGGCCACTGAAGTAATCTGTGGCGTACCACAAGGATCCTCACTCAGCCCCACCCTCTTCAACGTATACATGAGCCCCCTCACGGCCATCGCCCGCCAACACAACCTCAACATCATCTCTTACGCGGATGACACTCAACTAATCCTTTCTCTCACCAATGACCCCAGCACCGCCAAAACTAACCTACACGAAGGAATGAAAGAAGTTGCCGAATGGATGAAACAAAGCCGTCTGAAACTGAACTCAGACAAAACAGAAGTCCTCATCTTAGGTACATCCCCCTCTGCATGGGACGACTCCTGGTGGCCGGAAGCCCTCGGAAAAGCACCCATCCCGACAGATCACGCACGGAACCTAGGCGTCATCCTGGATTCCTCACTCTCAATGAACAGACAAGTCAGCGCCGTATCCTCTTCCTGCTTCAACATTCTTCGCATGCTCAGAAAAACATTTCGCTGGATCCCCACCGAAACAAGGAAAACAGTCACCCATGCTCTGGTCACGAGCCGACATGACTACGGAAACACCCTCTACGCAGGCACTACCGCTAAACTCCAGAAGAAACTCCAACAAATCCAAAACGCCTCAGCCAGGATCATATTAGACATCCCACGCAACGAACACATCTCTGGTCACCTTAAAGACCTCCATTGGCTACCCGTCAATAAGAGGATCACTTTCCGACTGCTAACCCACGCACACAAATCACTCTACGACATCGGACCAGAATGCCTCAACTCACGACTGTCCTTCTACACCCCTTCCCGCCAACTACGTTCTTCCAGCCAAGCCCTCGCCACGGTACCTCGCATTAACAAGACCACCATGGGAGGCAGATCCTTCTCATACATGGCTGCTAAAACATGGAACTCACTCCCCGCTTACCTTCGCCTTACCCAGAACCACCTAGCATTCAGAAAGCAACTTAAAACGTGGATATTTGACAAGTAATCCTCCCCCCTTTCTAAGCGCCTTGAGACCCTCTGGGTATGTAGTGCGCTATATAAATTCTCTGACTTGACTTGACTTGACTTGACCGAAACCTCCACGTAGTGGTCAGGCTCACTTCCTGCGTTCGCTCGCTATGCACCGCCAAAATGTGCCAGGGCTGCTTTGGGTTCAAAGTCTGCACGCACAATCATCAGCTTGTGTCCTGCTTTCATATAACCATGGCCTTAGTGTCTTTCAACATGTCCCTCAAGGAGCACACCATCAACCAGTTGCAAATGATCCCTTCCAAAGGAGTCTCACTTATACTGGATAAATAGCTAATTGCAGCCAAGCCCTTTCCCTGTTGAAGTTCTGAGACATTGCCATAGATCACCATGAAGCCCCAGGAACACTGCACACAAGTAATGGTCACTAAGCTCCTAAACAAACCCATTGTACAAGACACCTGCTTCACAGACCACAAAACCTATGAGAACATCAGTGGTTCTTAATGGTAGATGACCTCATTCAAGACGCCTCGATGCTGTCCCCTTTACCATCCGATGTTGTCTGGAAGCGCCGGGATGCCCAAGGGTAGCTGAGCGCTATATAAGATTTTAAATAATAATAATAATAATAATAATAATAATAAATACTTGCTGGTTCAAATATAAGGCCATTCACATCAGGCAGCCAACTTACCTGCTAGAGAGACTCAATGTATCCTACAAGCACAAAGAGCACCTCTAGCCTTTGATTAGCGATTCTGCAAGTCCAAGAAGAAGAAACAAATAGACAAAACTTATCCTGGTTTTCCAAATTTAACATAAATGTGCTTTGAAACTGATATTGACTACCTGCTCTTGTCCATTCAAGAAATAGCAACAATCTAATTTTTTATACACTATTTGTCTCTTTTCTGAGATGTTTTTGCAATCTGTGTTTTCATGTTCTACCATCTACTCTGTACATGGACTGCAAGGAGCCACCACCAGGGTCATAGATCTCCTTTCAAGGTCAAGGGTTCTGCTATGCTCTTAGCAAATTCTGAATTGAAGGGGTTTCCTAATGAAAGCATAAGTGAACACATAGACAATCAGACTCTGTTATACTCAAAGCAAGAGGGAACTGCTATCCTGTCATTACTTGTCTATCCATGCAGAGCTAAACAAAACGACCACAGCTCATCATCTTTGTTCAGTATACCTCCAGTGGTTGCAGTTGCCAGTGTTGTATATTTGCTGTAATAAATTCTTCCCTTTGTTTAAAATGAACCACTTAGCTGAGCCACGCCCCTAGCTGCAGACAGTTTATCACGAGCTGACATACCTGCAGCCCTTGCATTCCTGCTGTAAAGAAGGATGGAAGGTACAGTTCATGCCTCTGTCAGTGTTGACTGTTTGACCGCTGACTATACCTTGCCATATAAGGCCACTACGCACAGAACCAACACCAGACCAACTTCCCTGTGTGCAGCTCCATCACATTGAAGGGATGAAGGTTTTTTTTGATGCCTTCCTGGTATATGTTCTTCTGATTGGGATAGGTAAGTGCTCCAGCAGAACCTAAAGGAACAACCTTTCTGTGGGTGGGCGATCACATATGGAAGCACCTATAGAACCTACATTGACCTGGATTGAACCAACTTAGGGGGGAGGTTGGAGTGTTTTCATGGGTCAATGGACTGAAGGGCCAACCAATTGTTTTCATTAGGCATTGTGCACACAACTCTACATTTTGATGGGTTTGGTGTTAATGAAAGAGCACCTGCCCCCTCTGCTTTTGTGGGGAGATGTTCATTTCTTGTGAGATAAGTGGCCTGAGAATGCAGCAGTTGCTATCTTAGTCATCAGGTTAACACAGAGATGAGAAAAATCAATTTCCAGTTCTTACTGGCACATTGCACACCCAAGTCAAAAAGGAAGATCATCCTGGAATCATTCTGAAGTCATCCGATGAATTCAGCTCAGCTATTCCTGCAATTGTCTTGGGAAGTCATCCCAAACCATCCTGAAGTATGCCTGTAGTGTAACATATTAAAAGGAGATGACTCTATAGTCATGAGAGAAACTACTCCAGTATAGATTCTTGATTACTTCAGGGGAAAGCATTTGATCTTTTTTCACTACTACAGGATGACCCCAGAATTAATTATTTTAGGATTAAGCTGGATTACTCCCAGATGATTTTATAAGTGTTTTCAGGATGGGGTTGTATTACAACACAGTGATCTTGAGACAACCTCAGAAGGAGGCTGATTACTCAAGGATAATCCCAAAATATCTTTAGAATGAGGCTGCACTAGTTGATGATGACTTCATAATGGGATGCATTACCCTAGAACATGTTCTGGCTGTATTACTACATGGGGATTTCAATATGTGGATGTCTATTCTATGATGATCTTGACTAGTAATGTATAAAACTGACAAATATAGAAAATTAAGAAGTCTGTGGTTTTTATTACTTCATTGGTAGAGCAGACTGCTGCTACAAAAACAAATATTGCTTCAGGTAGTCTACCAAGAAGAGCGAATTCCTTGTTTGAACACAAGAAAACCTCTCACTATTTTAGGTCCACAGAAAACAGAAGAGTGAACCCTAAACGGCATACTTGACTCGGAATATATTTTAGCTTTTCACAGACCACATACCCAGCCCAACCTGTAAGGACTTTAGGATATAATATTGTTACTCCAAGATAATTCCTCTATTACACCTTTATGAGGTTTCCATGATTGCAACGTACAACTGCAATTTAATAACACTGGTGTGTTAAGATATTTCATTGAGCAAAGAGTGCTAATAATATAATTGTACTTCTTTTAATTCTGCTGCACCCTTATTATTTTCATTTTGATCACTGTCATTCCAATCAAGTAATTTTGTTGATAGCAGATGTAAAACAATAACTGTATGTATAGAGGTTAGTACCCACAGTGCAGGTTTGGTATTGAGTTATTGTGCAACTATGAGTCTGCTCAGATAGTATGTTGTTTTTGAGTGACTAAGTAAGCCTTTCAGTGGTCAAGTGGGTACTGTAGTTTAGTGGCGATGTGAAGGTAGGGCTGCTATAGCAGACTCTGGAGAATGGCAGTGTTGGATGACTGTTCTCGTGGTTGTGGGCTGTATAAGTTTGCTGATGGAGTGCGGTTTGATCAAAAGATGTGAGTGGCCATTATTTTTTTGTGTGAAGAAATAAGTGTTTTGTGTTGTTCAGAGACATTTTGAGTGGCTTATATTACTATGTCGGGTCGGGAGGTCTTATACATGAACATGTGGTGGATGTGCATGAATTAGAGCATGGGTGCAACAGGCTGGGACAGATTATACAATAGATTTGGGTGAAGGAAAGTATTTTTGGTTATCATTGATGTTCTAAAGAGGGCTGTGAGTGATGAGTGCAACTAGGTGGTGTTAGGAAAATTAATGCATCGCATGTGTGGGTGGAGTATGAGTGTGTGGTTAATGATTACAAGAAATTTGCAAGGTCTATTGCAACCAACTCTGATGTATAATACTGATGGGGGTGTGAGTGGACCAGTGTTGGTAAATGACTGTTAGAAACCGGAGTAAATTGCTGGCAATGAATTGTGAGTCCTGTTGTGGAAGACTTTGGTAAGAAATGAGTGGTTGGACTGCAAATGATGTGAATGATTGTTGCAAATGGCTGAGGTTTGAGTGGTGGCAGGTTTAGCTCTGAGATGTGAAAGAAAGGTTGAGAGGCTGGGTCTTGGTGGTATTGTGAATGGTCGGTCAAGGGATACACACGCCACAGTAAGGTGATGAGTAATGAAGTTAGTGGGTGAGACAAGAGGTAGTTGTGTGGATAAGTTAATATGCATTTTTGTCATAGTGTGGCTGGTTGGTGCTGAACGCTAGTAGTGTTATAGGGACCTGAAGGCTAGATAGTGGAGTGAGTGACTGGTGCAGTAGGTGGTTCTGCAAGTGTATTTCATAGTAGTGTTCTGAAGGGATAACTGAAATTGCATGCAGCTGAATGTGTGTTGTGAGGTGTCAGTGAATGGGTGATGGAGGCAAGAGATATTGGATCTCATGTGTTTAATGAATTAATCAATCAGCATTTATAGAGAGTGGCGCTGTCACCCCTGTGGGAATCTGGATGCTGGGAAGTGAGGTTTTTGTTGTGCTAGGTTCCGCTGCAACAGGTCTTGGGGAAATATCAGGAAGAGAGAAAACAACAAGTAGATAAAGGCAAAACAGAGGATAGACAAATGAGTGAGCACAAAAAGCAAAACCGAGGGCACAATGACAAGTGAGCAGTAAGGAAAAACAGAGGGCAGAAAAACAAGCAGGCTGGAAAGGCAAAACACAGGGCAGAAAAATAAGCAGAAAAGGCTAAACACAGGGCAGAAAACCAAGCAGAAAATGCAAAACACAGGGCAAAAAGCCAATCAGAAAATGCCAAGCAGAGCAAAAGAGGACAAAACAGAGGGCAGAAAGATGCGCAGAAAAGGTAAAACATAGACCAGAAAAATGAGCAGATTATGCAGAAAAGAGCAGGAGAGAGCAGAAAAACAAGCATAAAGTCAGGTAGAAAAGGTACACCAAAGGGCAGAAAAGCAAGCAAAACAGAGGGCAGCAAACATATCAGACAATGCAAATGGCGGACAATCAAGCCAAAAAGGCAAAAGGGTAGAAAAACAAGCAGAAAAGACAAAAGGGCAGAAAAATGAGTAGAAGAGGGCAAAACAGGGAGCAGGAAAATGAGCAGAAAAGGGAAAACAGAGGGCAGAAAAACAGGGAGAGGAGGCACAACAGAAGGCAACAGGTAGACAGGCAGCAGAGTGTAGCATACTGAAGGGCAACCTGGACCGGAGAACTGTCATAGCGAAGCCGGCAAGAGGACCTGCTCAATAAGCCCACCATTAATCCGGTCCTGGGGCAGGGGAGCCACTGGGTTGGAAATAGAGGGAGGAAGGAAGAAACAAGTTGAAAAAGGTAAAACAATGAGCAGAGAACAAGCAGAAAAGGCAAAACAGCACAAAAGAGGGCAAACAGAAGGCAGACAAAACAAAACAAAGGGCAGAAAACTGGAAGAGAAAAGGCAACATGGAGGGCAGAAAAACAAGCTCAGGAGGCACAACAGAGGGACGCAGGAAAATTGGCAGCTGAGGGTTGTAGACTGAAGGGCAATCTTGACAGGAGAACTGTTGCAGGCAGAGCAGGCCCGAGTACCTGCTCAATTAGGTAAGCAGGTCCTGGAGGAGGGTGGGGTACTGGGTGAGAAACAGCAGGAGAAAAGAAGACACAAGCAGAAAAAGGCAAAATGGAGTGCAGGAAACAAGCAGAAAAGGCTAACCAGTGCAGGATGGGGCACACAGAGGGCAGAAAAACAAGCAGAAAAAAGCTAACATAGAATAGAAAGATGGGTATCAGGAAGGCTCCCAATTGCTTAAAAATACACCATTAAAAATCTGAAAGGCACTGAGAATGTATTTCTAGTAACTTAAAACAATGAATTTCAACTGAGTCCAATATCCAAAGGATGTCAGTACATCTATGTCTATCCAACCCTACCTCACACCACACTTCAAGCCTCATCCCTCTGACCAGGTGTGCCAAAGGCATCCTGTAATGCCCTTTCTAAGAACCCACCTGCCTCACATATATTTTTGCTTCATTTCAATATTTCAATAGTAACAAAAAACAGTTCATATGGGTACCACGTATTTCTTTCAATATCGCAAAGACAATTCTGATATTCGATTGACACTTTAGCATTTAAAGCATTTCAACCAAAGATTCCTAATAAAAAACAATTCCTTAAAAAACAGAATCCAAACCCTCTATATTTTCATATTGTACTTTATGAATTATAGTCATTCATGTATACTTTAATTATACAATTTACAAAAAGGCTGAAGGGTGAATAGATAGTGCAAAGTGACATAAAGTGCTCAGTGCTCACGGTGCAAGTGTGACCAAAAGGTTTATACAATTATGTACAAGTGAAATGTAAAAAAGACAAATTTAGTAGGGCCTATATTGTGCAATATCAAACTGTACACCGCATTAGTCAGTATTTAATACAGGAATTTGACACTATAGGTCTAGTATATTATACGTCGATGTTTCGACCCTCTGAAAGCGCCCTTTTTGGCGTCACGGCGGGTCTTCCTCAGGACTGTGTGGGACGGGGGGGACAGCCTACGTGAAATAATTAACAAGGGATGGTATTATTATGGATTCTGGATTGGAACATATACCAATACTGGCCACTAATGGCTAAATGGACTCACCTTATACCATTAGGCCCAGCCGGGCATCTGGTGGTTAGGGAACTGAAGAATTCAGCTCTGTTAGGAAAAGAGCCTAATTAGTGCCTTCTTTTTACTTTTAAAATGTTTGTCAAAACATAAGTCATTAAGACTAACAATAAATAATAGACTCCATTCATCTCGCTTACCTGTCGGTATGACAGTGACTTCTGTCGCCGACAGTAACTTCACATTAGTTGTTTGTTATTGGATCAAGGTTCACTTCTCTCTAAATAGATAACAAGGGTCATGTAATTAGTAATGGACCCCCTATCCTTAGAGGTGTTTTAAACCACCAAATTAATCATTTTAGTGCACTCAGCTCATTCAAAAATCGAGGCACCAACCAAAGATGGCGTAGTCCTTAAGTCTAATCCCTTTCGACTTGGGAATTCCTTGTTTCGGAAACAATTTAATTAACTAAGTTCGAAGTTTTGATTACGCAGCCAACCTTACGTATAATCTGGCAACACGTGACCACGGTTACAAGGCAACCGTGGACGCTCGAAAGTCTAAATTTATGGGGCATATTCTAGTTGTTTAACATAGACCTCGTCCTCAATTCATTTTAGTTACAGCAATTAATACCGCCATCCTCAGTATATTAGTGTTTGTTTTATTTAATTGACTAAGTTCGAAGTTTGGATTGCGCAGCCAACCTTACGTATAATCAGGCAACCCCTAATGTGCGGGGCTCAATTCTCGTTCAAGTCATGTTTATTCAAAGATTAGACTTAAGGACTACACCATCTTTGGTTGGCGCCTCGATTTTTGAATGAGGTGAGCGCACTAAAATGATTAATTTGGTGGTTTAAAACACCTCTAAGGATAGGGAGTCCATTACTAATTACATGACCCTTGTTATTTATTTAGAGAGAAGTGAACCTTGATCCAATAACAAACAACTAATGTGAAGTTACCGTCGGCGACAGAAGTCACTGTCATACCGACAGGTAAGCGAGATGAATGGAGTCTAGTATTTATTGTTAGTCTTAATGACTTATGTTTTTACAAAAATTTTAAAATTAAAAAGAAGGCACTAATTAGGCTCTTTTCCTAACAGAGCTGAATTCTTCAGTTCCCTAACCACCAGATGCCCGGCTGGGCTTAATGGTATAAGGTGAGTCCATTTAGCCATTAGTGGCGAGTATTGGTATATGTTCCAATTCAGAATCCATAATAATACCATCCCTTGTTAATTGTTTCACGTAGGCTGTCCCCCCTGTCCCACACAGTCCTGAGGAAGACCCGCCGTGACGCCAAAAAGGTCGCTTTCAGAGGGTCGAAATGTCGACGTATAATATACTGGACCTATAGTGTCAAATTCCTGTATTAAATACTGACTAATGCGGTGTACAGTTTGATATTGCACAATATAGGCCCTACTAAATTCGTCTTCTTTACATTTCACTTGTACATAATTGTAATAACCTTTTGGTCACACTTGCGCCGTGAGCACTGAGCACTTTATGTCACATTGCACTATCTATTCACCCTTCAGCCTTTTTGTAAATTGTATAATTAAAGTATACATGAATGACTATAATTCATAAAGTACAATATGAAAATATAGAGGGTTTGGATTCTGTTTTTTAAGGAATTGTTTTTTATTAGGAATGTTTTTTATTAGGAATCGTTGGTTGAAATGCTTTAAATGCTAAAGTGTCAATTGAATATCAGAATGGTCTTTGTGATATTGAAAGAAATACGTGGTACCCATATGAACCGTTTGTTGTTACTATTGTTTTACTGCCCAGGTTCATAGGGGATACTGGGTTAACCCCATTGGTTATAAGGTCATTTCAATATTTGGCAGACATGTGAGTGACTTGTTGCTACAGTCCATTTAAGTTATGAGTAGTTATCAAAAGCCACACCTAAAACCTTACTTCTAGTTTTTAAAGTAAATGTTTGTTAACCCTCACAAGGCTGTGGGAGTTTCAGACTCCTATATAGGACATGTCTTCTTTCAGGACCTCTGAATCTCAGTATGTACCAGGATTATGACATATGCATCAAATACACAATATTATTAATTCTGGTTCAGCTGTAAGTCCTTTGTTGCTGCCAAGACGTCTTTCCTGAAGAACCACATGAAACGTGCACCATACAGAAGAGGTCCCCTCCCAATTGATATTTGTAGACCACTACTGGCACCATTTTTTCCTGTACTGACTATAAGACATGTAGTATCCTAAAAATGTATCTCCCTGCTAAAGTCGGAACTGCTTCTCCAAGGAATGTGTTTCTAGCCTGTCCTCTATCAGTTCATTAAAATTGCCCTACTATGTCTTTTGCCCTTTCTTTGTGCATTTCCAGATTACTCCCCCTGATCCTGACACGAGTTTTCATACATGTTTATGAATTTAAACTTTGCAATTGTATTCCCTGAGTATGAAATTATAAATTGTTCTAACTCGGCCTTTAGAGCTGCAGTTTCTAATGGCACTGTCACTCCGCTGAATCTGTTCTTTGCGGGATAATTTTGAATAGGCATTAATGTAGATAGAAGAGATAAAAGACCCTTTGTGATGCCTATAGTGCCTCATGCTTTTCTTCAGGCTCTTGCATGCATTAGTGGGTGTCTTTGTAGGCAGCTATATGTTATCTCATACAGTGCTGGCAATGAATGCCTCGTTCATACAGGTCTAGCCTTTCAGAATTGTTTCTCCTATTTGTCCCTTCTGGGGGCCACTGGGGCTCTTTTCTCATTCACATAATGGTATTTAAAGAAGTCTGTAGTATATCTTTGTATATGATAATCTGGACCAGGACTACCTAGAAAAAACACAGCATCTGGGGTGAAATTAACCTGTTAAATAAATGTGATTTTATTATTCGGGCTTCCTGGTGCCATGCAAAGCCAAAAAATGATTCTTGAACAATTCAACAATATGAACAACAAAAATAAACTAAAAAGGCTGAAAGCAATGACAAAAGTTTGTCTTTACAGCCCACCTAACATAACTCAGGGTCATATTATCAAGAAAGCGCGATACATTGTCACCGCTTTTATCGGCAGGAAACTGCCGCTAAAGCGGGGATAATGGGCTTGATAATATGGCCTTGTGAATTCTCATAGAAGCACAAGTTAACACCAGAACCAGGGCTTCTATGGGAATTTACAAGGCCATATTATCAAGCCCATTATTTCAGCTTTAGCAGCAGTTTCCTGCTGATAAAAGTGATAAAACGAGCAGGGTAGAAACCCCTTGATCACCTAGGCCTGCCCAGGGGGTCGCACAGGAACCCCCAGGGCCAAAAAAAGCATTATTGTTTTAATGTTTGACTAAATTTGTGTAGGGTCCGTGAATCCGGCAGGACATATTTAAAAAAACAAAGCGCGGGCTCCCATGCTTCATTTTTTTAATCCCCAGGGTGGTCCAGGTCCCGGTGCCACACCATCATTATGTAGTGGGGCCCCCACATCCCCGGGAACCGCCACCTCCTCCGGGCTTTGTTAATAATGTGCAGGAGCTCTCTACCCCCCGCAGCCCCAGCGGCCGCCACCTCCCTGGTGCCTTAATTTATTTTGGGAGGGGGCCTCACAAGCTCACCAAAACCCAGAGGATTGCCACCTCCCAGTGGCTTTTTAATAAAAATAGAAATTGCAGGAGCCACCCTCACACTGCCTCAGGGACGACCACCTCCTCGGGCTATATTCCTTAAATGCAGGAAGCCTGTGGCCACTCTGCAGCCCTGGGATCACCACCTCCCTAGGGTTACTTTTAGTACCTAGGTGTGGGGTGGCTCGAGACCCCCACACTGCCCGATGGACCACCACCTCCCTAGGGCACACTTAATTCAAATCTGGGGGTCTGTTATGGACACCCGACCCTGGGGATCACAACCTCCCCATAGCATTAATCAAGTTAGGAGTGGGGACATGTGGCCCCCCTGCATGGGCCCTCCTTGGCCCTGGGGACTGCCACCCCCCAGGGCTAGCTCCAGCCATATCTCTGCGGGCCTCCCCTGGGACATTGCAGTTTGCTATCGCAGGGTGGGAGTACTGCTTCCTCCCTGCCATAGCAAACTTCTGCTTTGCTTCATGGAAGTAAGAGTAGGATGACTGTTCTTGTTAACATGAAGTGAAACAGATTTGCTTCAGGGCAAAGGGTGCTGCATGATTGCAGCTTTCTTTGTAAAATAAAAAGCAATGCAGGCTACGTGGGGGCAGAGAGCCAGCAGGGACTGTGGGGGCATTTGGGCTTCCCCGTTGTTTCCAATGTGAGGCCTGGCCCCAGGGGATGGGGTCCACAGGCCAAAAGAGTCCCAGGGAAGGGGGTCCATGTGTCCCCCTCCCATAAAATAAATAAATATTTTAAAAAAATAGGCAAAGCGCTAGAGAATGGGGTCCCCTGGGCCAAAAATGGTCACCCTCCTCCTTTAAATACTTGAAACAGCCCTGTTTAGGAACAAAGGCTCAGGCCCTGGGGGTGGGGTCACTAGAGACCAGAAAGTATTAAGGTCACAAAGCCCCCTTCTAAAAATAAAGCAAAATAGAGACGTCAGCATCTCACCGGAGGTCTCGTCCCCTTCCTGTACAACTCTGAAAAAATACCTCCTGGCGCATTCTGGGTTAGGGGTTAAGTCCCCTTGAATCCTAAAGGTCCTTAGTAGCTGACTAGTCCACCAGGTACCTCCAGTAAGCCCCACATAGTGGGATTGCTGAGAGGTGGTCCGAGGCCACGCCTCTTTTTACATCACTCTGCAAACACACCTCTTGGTACACTGCTGCTGCTTATGAGGTCCTCTTGTGCACTTAGAGTTAGGACTATTGGCATTGTAAATGTAAAGTGTTTTTCTCCTAAATGTTTTTAGGAGTAGAGTTGATGTACGGTGTATGTAGTGGAATTTTAGTGGGATGTGCTGCAATAAAAATATGTGGATTGAAAGTCTGTCGTATTCAGTGTACTGGAATTATGTAGAGTGGGATTATGTGTTATGGAGAGTAATATATGATATGGTAGTCTGTGTTGTGGAGTGGTAACCTCAGGTTTAGTCTTCCTCATTTCCATGGAAGCTAAACTATAAACTTAATGAGACAAAAAAAGAAGGAACCACTGAGGAGCACTTCTGAATCTAGCCGGAGATATGAGTAGGGCCAATGGAATTGTGCGACTGTCCAGCTGCACCGATCTCTGCATAATTAGACATTTTCTGCATTTGCCACAGAGTCCATCATCCTCTGCATAGTCTGCAGATTTGAACGAAAATCTTGTATCTAGCTCAAATGGCTCAAACGTTACTAATAAGGACCGTGTCTGTAATTCTGTTGCTTCTTTCTGCACTTCTATTGCCTATTTCAGCACCCATCTTGCCTCTTTGTGCACCTCTGATGCTTCTTTCTGCACTTCTATTGCATCTTTCTGAAACCCTCTTGCTTCTTTCTCGACCCATCTTGCCTCTTTCTGCACCTCTCTTGTTTCTTTCTGTAACTCTCCTTTCTCTTTCAACACTTCTCTTGCTTCTTTCTACACTTCTGTTGCTTCTTTCAGCACTTCTCTTACCTCTTTCTACACGTGTCCTACCTTATGTTTCAAGCTCAAATAGCTCAAAGGTTACCAAATATACAGCGTGGTGGGAGGCCCTTCGCAAACTGTGACTGGTCACCTGTAACTTATTGCTAAATATTGGTGTTAAATTACTACTAACGGTGTGCAAACCACTCTTGCTTCTTTCTATACCTCTCTTGCCTCTTTTTTCTGTACCTTCTTTTCTTTTTCTGCACTTCTCTTGTCTCTTTCTGCACATCTCTACCGCTTTCTGCACCTCCCTTCTTTCTGCACCTCTATTGCTTCTATCTGCAACTTTCATGGTTATTTCTGCTCCTCTTTTACCACTTTCTGCACTTCTCTTGCCACTTTCTGCTCTTCTCTTGCCACTTTCTGCACCTCACTTGCTTTTTGCTGCCCATCCCTTTCTTTTTTCTTTATCTCTCTTGCTTCTTTTGCTCCAATGTTGCCTCCTTCTGCACCTCTGTTGCTTCTTTCTGCACTTCTCTTGCTTCTTTCTCTACCTCTGTTGCTTCTTTCTGCACCACTCTTGCTTCTTTCTGCACCCTTCTTACCTATTTGTGGACCCCTCTTGTCTCTTCCTGCACCTCTCATTTCTCTTTATGTACCTCTATTCCTTCTTTGTGCCACTAGGTTGCGTCTTTGTAAAGTTGTCTGCCCATTTCTGCACCGCTGTTGCCCTTTTCTTGACTCTTTCTGAATCCCTCTTGCCTCTTTTTGCACCTCTGTTGGTTCTTTCTGCACTTTTCTTGCTTTTTTCTGCATCTCTCTTGCTCCTTTTTGCAAACCTCTTGCCTCTTTCTGCACTCCTTTTTCATCTTTCTGCACCTCTTTTACCAGTTCTCGCAACTCTCTCGCCTCTTTCTGCAGTTCTCTGGCCTCCTTCTGCACCTCTGGTGCTTCTTACTGCAATTCTCGTGCCTCTTTCTAGACCACTATTGTCTGTTTCTGCACCTCCCTTGTCTCTTTCTGCACCTCACATGCCTCTATCTCCATTTCTATCATCTCTTTAAGCACCTCACTTGCCTCTTTCTGCACTCCTTTTGTTTCTTTCTGCACCTCTCTTGTCTCTTTCATCACTTCTCTTGCTTCTTTCTATGCCTCAGTTGGTTCTTTCAGCACTCCTCTTGCCTCTTACTGCACTTTTTTTGACTCTTTATGAATGTGTCTTGCCTCTTTCTGCACCACTATTGCCTCTTTCTGCACCTCACTTGTTTCTTTCTCTACCCCTCTTGCCTCTCTCTGTACCCTTCTTCCTACTTTCTGTATCTCTGTTGCCTCTTTCTGCACTCCTATTCCCTCTTCTGCACTGCTGTTGATTCTGTCTACACTTCTCTTGCCTCATTCTGCACTTCTATTGCCTTTTTCTGTACCTTTGCCACTTCTTTCTGTGCTTCTTTTGCTTCTTTCTGCACCTTTCTTGCCTCTTTCTACACTTATCTTGCCTCTTAATGCACCTCACTTGCTTCTTTCGAAACTCCTCTTGCTTTTTTCTGCACCTCTCTTGTTTGTTTCGGCAACTCTCTTGTCTCTATCATCACTACTCTTACTTCTTTAAACACCTCTGTTGCTTCTTTCTGGACTTCTCTTGTCTCTTTCTGCCCTTCAATTACTTCTTTCTACATGTGTCTTACCTCTTTCTGCTCCTCACTTGCTTCTTTCTGCACCTTTTGTCCCTCTTTCCGTGACTCTCTTGCTTCTTTCTGCATCCTTGTTCTGTCTTCCTGCACCTCTCCTGCATGTTTTTGCATCATTGTTGACTCTTTCTGCACTTCTCTTTCTTCTTCCTGCACCTCTGTTGCTTCTGTCTAAATGTTGCTTGCCTCTTTCTGCAACCCTGTTCCTTCTTTCTGCACCTCTTTAGCTTCTTTCAACACTTCTCTTGCTTCTTTCTGCACTTCTCTTGCTTCTTTCTGTACCTCTATTGCTTCTTTTTGTAACTCATCTGCCTCTTTGTGCAGTTCTCCTGCCCTTTTCATCACCTCTGCTGCTTCTTTTTGTACTTTTCTTGACTTATTCTGCACCCCTCATTCCTCTTTCTGCACCTCCATTGGTTTTGTCTGCAATTATTTTTTTTCTGAATCTCTCTTGCTTCCTTCTGTACCCCTATTGCCTCTTTCTGCACACATCTTTCATCTCTCTTCACATCTTTTACCAGATTCTTCAACACTCTTGCCTCTTTCTGCACTACTATTTCCAGTTTCTCCACCCCATCTGTTTCTTTCTGCACCTCTCTTGACTCTTTCTACACTTCTCTTGCCTCTTTATGGACCTTACTTGCCTCTTTCTGCACTCCTCCTGCTTTTTTCTGCACCTCTCTTGCTTCTTTCTGCAACTCTCTTGTATTTTTTATCACTTCTCTTGAATCTTTCCATACCTCTGTTGCTTCTAGCACTCCTCCTGTTGCTTATTTCTGCACTTCTCCTGCCTCGTTCTGCATGTGTCTTGCCCCTATCTGCACCACTGTTGCCTCTTGTTGCACCTCACTTGTTTTTTTCTGCACCGTTCTTCCCTCTTTTTGTAACTCTCTTACCTCTTTCTGCACTCATGTTCCCTCTGACTGCACCTCTGTTGCTTCTGTCTACTCTTCTCCTGCCACTTTCTGGACTTCTCTTGCCTCTTTCTGTACCTCTGTTGCTTCTTTCTGCACTTCTATTGCCTCTTCCTGTACCCAACTTGGCTCTTCCTGCACCTCTGTTGCTTCTTTCTGCACTCCTATTGCTTCTTTCTGAACTTCTCCTGCTTGTTTCCCCACCGCTCTTGCCTATTTCTGTGCCTCTCTTCTTTCTTTCTGCAACTCTCTTGTCTCTTTCAACACTTATCTTGCTTCTTTCTATACCTCTGTTGCTTCTTTCAGCACTTCCCTTGCCTCTTTCTACACGTGTCGTAACTTTCTACACCTCACTTGCTTCTGTCTGCACCCTTGTTCCCTCTTACTGCACATCTTCTGCATGTTTCTATACCTTTGTTGCCTCTTTCTGCACTTCTCTTGCCTCGTCCTGCACATCTCTGCCATCTTTCTGCACCTCTCTTGCCTCTGTCTGCATCCATGTTTTCTCTTTCTGAACCTCTTTTGCCTGTTTCTGAAACTGTTTTGCAGTTTTCTGCAGTTGTCTTGCCTCTTTCTGTACCCCTATTGCTTCTTTGTGCACTTCACTTGCCTCTTTCTGTACCCCATGTTGCTCTTTCTGCACCTCTGTTGGTTCTTACTGAATTGCTCTTGCCTCTTTCTACATGTGTCCTACCTCTTTCTTCACCTCACTTGCTTCTTTCTGCACCCTTCTTCAATCTTTCTGTAACTCTTGTGCCTGTTTCTGCACCCCTGTTCCCTCTTTCTGCACCTCTCCTGCATGTTTCTGTTCTTTTGTGGACTCTTTCTGCACTTCTCTTGCCTCTTCCTACACCCCTGTTGCTTCGGTCTTCACTGTTCTCTCCTCTTTCTGCAACCCTGTTCCCTCTTTCTGCACCTCTGTTGCTTAATTCAGCACTTCTCTTGCTTCTTTCGGCACCTCTCTTGCTTCTTTCTGCACATCTCTTGCCTCTTTCTAAACTTCTTTTTTCTCTTTCTACATTTCTCTTGCCTCTTTCTGTACCTGTTTTGCTTTTTTCTGCACATTTATTGCCTCTTTCCGCACCACTCTTTCCTCTTTCTCCACCTCTGTTGGGATGTTCTTCACAGCTCTTGCTTCTGTCTGCACCTCTCTTTTAAATGTCTGTACCTCTCTTGCCTCTGTCTGCATCCCTAATATTTCTTTCTGCACCTCTTGTGCCTGTTTCTGCAGCTCATTTGCCTCTTTCTGCAGTTGTCTTGCCTCTTTCTGTACCCCTCTTGTCTCTTTTTGCACCTCTATTGGTTCTTTCTGCCCTTCTCTTTCTCCTTTCTTCATCTCACTTGACTGTTTCTGCAGTTCTCTTGCCTCCTTCTGTACCTCTAGTGCTTCTCTTGCTTCTTTCTGCACCATTCCTGCCTGTTTCTGAACTTCCCTAGACTCTCTCTGCACTTCACTTGGCCCTTTCTACACATCGTTTGCTTTTTGTATACACCTGTCTTGTTCCTTCTGCAATTCTCTTGTCTCATTCATCACTTGGCTTGCTTCTTTCTAAACCTCTGTTGCTTCTGTCAGCACTTTTCTTGCCTCTTTCCTCACTTATATTGCCTCTTTCTGCATGTGTATTGCCTCTTACTGCACCACTGTTGCCTGATTTCTGCACCTCATTTGTTTTTTTCTGCAACCCTCTTGCCTCTTTCTGCACCCTTCTTCCCTCTTTTTGTAACTTTCTCACCTCTTTCTGCACTCCTGTCCCCTCTTTTTGCACCTCTGTTGCTTATGTCTACACTTCGCTTGCCTGTTTCTGCACTTCTCTTGCTTCTCTCAGCACCTATGTTGCTTCTTTCTGAACTTCAATTGCTTTTATCCTGAACTTCTCTTACTTCTTTCACCACCTCTCTTGCCTCTTTCTGTACCTAAGTTGCTTCTTTCTACACCTCTCTTGGCTCTTTATGCATCACTCTTGCCTCTTACTGTACCTCTGTTGCTTCTTTCTGCACATTTTTTGCTTCTTTCGACACCTTTCTTGCCTCTTTCTATACTTCTCTTGCGTCTTTATGCACCTCACTTTCCACTTTCTAAATTCCTCTTGCTTTTTTCTGCACCTCTCTTGTTCCTTTCTACAACTCTCTTACCTCTTTCTGCACACCTGTTCCCTTTTTTTGCACCTCTTTTGCTTCTGTCTACACTTCGCATGCCTGTTTCTGCACTTCTCTTGATTTTCTCTGTACCTTTGTTGCTTCTTTCTGCACTTCTATTGCTTCTTTCCTGAACTTCTCTTACTTCTTTCACCACCTCTCTTGCCTCTTTCTGTACCTATGTTGATTTTTTCTGCACTTCTCTTTGCTCTTTCTACATCACTCTTGCCTCTTACTGTACCTCTGTTGCTTCTTTCTGCACTTCTTTTGCTTCTTTCTGCACCTTTCTTGCCTCTTTTTATACTTCTCATGCCTCTTTATGCAACTCACTTGCCTCTTTCTGTACTCCTCTTGCTTTTTTCTGCACCTCTCAAGCTTCTTTCTGCAACCCTCTTGTCTCTTTCATTACTTCTATTGCTTCTTTCTACACCTCTGTTTTTTTCTTTCAGCACTTCTCTTGACTATTTCTACACTATCCCTGCCTCTTACTGGATGTGTCTTACCTCTTTCTGTACCTCACTTGCTTCTTTCTGCACCCTTCTACCCTTTTTCTGTAATTCCCTTGCCTCATTCTACACCCCTGTTCCATCTTTCTGTACCTCTCCTGTATATTTCTGCACCTTTGTTGCATCTTTCTGCACTTAATTTGCCTGTTTCTGTACCTCTGTTGCTTCTGTATACACTTCTGCCTTTTTCTGCACCACTGTTCCCTTTATGCATCTCTGTTGCTTCTTTTTGCACTTCCCTTGCTTCTTTCTGCTCCTCTCTTGCTTCTTCCTGTACCCCCCTTGCATCTTCCTGCACATCTGTTAGTTATTTCTGCACTGGTCTTTCTTCTTTTGGCACCTCTCTTATAACTTTCTGCACCCCTCTTCCCTCTTTCTGTACCTCACTTGCTTCTTTCTACACTTTTCTTGCTTTTTTCTTCACCTCTCTTGTCTCTTTCTGCACTCCTCTTCCCTCCTTCTGTACCTCACGTTCCTCTTTCTGTACCCCTGTTCCCTCTTTATGCACTTCTCTTGCCTCTTTCTGAACCTCTGTTGCTTCTTTCTGCATTTCTTTTGCCACTTTCTGCACCCCTCCTCCCTCTTTTCGCACCTCTGATGCTTCTTTCTGCACTTCCCTTGCTTCATTATGCACCCCTCTAGCTTCTTTCTGCATCTTATTTGCCTCTTTCTGCACCTCTGTTGGCTCTTTCTGCAGTTCTGTTGGCTCCTTCTGCACCTCCGTTGGTTCTTTCTGTAATTCTCCTCCCTCCTACTGTACCTCTGTTGCTTCTTTTTGCATCTCTGTTGCCTTTTTCTGCTCCTCTCTTTCCTCTTTCTGCAACCCTCTTGCCTCTTTCTGCACCTCTTTTGCTTCTTTCTGCCCTTCTGTTGCCCTTTTCAGTACCCCTCTTGCCTCTTTCTGCACCTCTGTTGGTTTTCTCCGCGTTACTCTTGATTCTTTCTTCACCTCTCTTTCAAACTTCTGCACCCTCTCTTGCCTCTTTCTGCTATTTCTTTGTTTTTTCTGCACTGCTCTTGTTTCTTTCTGGAGCTCTCCTGTCGACATGGATATGTCTGTGGTTTGCATACTGCAGTCTGGTCAGCACATCCATGCCACACTTGGCATTGTGTACATTCTCATTCATGGTTCGCTTGCCTCCTTTGCACATGCCTGGTTCCCACCTATCCCAACATTCTGCTATTGTGTGGCTAAGGTGCCATGCCGTTGATGGCTCATGTACATGGCTAGCCCAGGTTACCACAGTAAGTTGTGCTATTGTGTATGGTGGTTGGGCATGTTGTTTGGATTGTTGTATTTGAGTTTGTAACATGTGCATTCCTAGGGTTGTGAGTTGAATGATTGGTGAGTTGGGGTATGTGGTGTGTTCACCTGGTACTTACCAACGAGGAAAGCATTTCATTAGGTGTCATCCTGGAAGCGCCGGTTGATGATGGACTGTCGGAATATGTAGGAATCATGCACACTGCCTGGGTAGTTGGTGATGACATTGGTGAAGAGCTCCAAGTGGTCCACTATTGCCTGCACATTGATGGAATGCATGTGTTTCTGTTGTGGTAATTGTGTGCAGTGTCGGAAGGGGGCACAAGTAGAACATGTGTGCAGTCAATTGCCCTCAACAAGTGCCGGAAACATGCTAAGGCGTAGAAGCCTTGCTTGGTCTCTAGCTGTTCCGGCGCAGTGTGGGGGAAAAATGTACTGGGGTAACAACCTTTTGATGGCATCCAAGACAGTTATGAGGAACTTTGATAGGGCTGGCTGTGAGACTCCTCCGACTCGGCAGTTGTTGGTTGGAAGGTACAAGAGGCCACAAGAAGCAGCACAGCCAGCAGCTTTGTCTGCGGAGGGATGTTGGTTGTCCTCTGTGTTGGTACCGTCAGCCTGTGGGCTATGATGATTGAGCTTGTAGTATGCAGCGTGGTGTTTCACAGCTTTTTACAAGGGAACATCTACTCTGTATATCATTAGCGTCAGTTGCTGGGGTCATCTGTGGGGGTGTTTTTTGCGGATGCTTTCACAGGCAAACTGGTGATGTGGACTGTTAGCACCAGCTTGTGAATGGGGCATAAATGTATTACCACTTTGGCTGCAATAAAATGCCGATAACTCGGCGATAGGTCCTTGAAAATATGCCCCAGGATATTGCAGGGCAGATTTACAATAACTGGTGCATCCCTGCATATCAGCAGGGATGCGCCAGTTATTGTGCATCATGCCTCCGCCACCATGAGGCAAAATAGGCACAGATGCATGAGGCATCTGTGCTGTAAAGTGGCACATTGTTGGAGTTGTGTCGGAAGCGCAACGCAGCTCCAGCAATGCTCTGGATGGCCCTATTCTTACAATGCTGCATCAATCCTTACGCCTGCTTCAAGCAGGCGCAGGGTTTTTACACAGCATGGGCCCAAAAGTGACTGAGTAAAATCTTGTAGATTTCACTAAGCCACTTTTAGGAGGCGTTCTTGTGCCGGAACGCCCCCCCCCTGCGCAGGAACGCCTCCTTCTGGCGCAGGGCTTTACAACGTGACACATCTCTTTCTGCACTTCTCTTGCTTCTTTCTGTTCCTCTATTGCTTCTTTTTGTAACTCACCTGCCTCTTTGTGCAGTTCTCCTGCCCTTTTCATCACCTCTGTTGCTTCTTTTCGTACTTTTCTTGACTTATTCTGCACCCCTCATTCCTCTTTCTGCACCTCCATTGGTTTTGTCTGCAATTATTTTTTTTCTGAATCTCTCTTGCTTCCGTCTGTACCCCTATTGCCTCTTTCTGCACACATCTTTCATCTCTCTTCACATCTTTTACCAGATTCTTCAACACTCTTGCCTCTTTCTGCACTACTATTTCCAGTTTCTCCACCCCATCTGTTTCTTTCTGCACCTCTCTTGACTCTTTCTATACTTCTCTTGCCTCTTTATGCACCTTACTTGCCTCTTTCTGCACTCCTCCTGCTTTTTTCTGCACCTCTCTTGCTTCTTTCTGCAACTCTCTTGTATTTTTTATCACTTCTCTTGAATCTTTCCATACCTCTGTTGCTTCTAGCACTACTCCTGTTGCTTATTTCTGCACTTCTCCTGCCTCTTTCTGCATGTGTCTTGCCCCTTTCTGCACCACTGTTGCCTCTTGTTGCACCTCACTTGTTTTTTTCTGCACCGTTTTTCCCTCTTTTTGTAACTCTCTTACCTCTTTCTGCACTCATGTTCCCTCTGACTGCACCTCTGTTGCTTCTGTCTACTCTTCTCCTGCCACTTTCTGGACTTCTCTTGCCTCTTTCTGTACCTCTGTTGCTTCTTTCTGCACTTCTATTGCCTCTTCCTGTACCCAACTTGGCTCTTCCTGCACGTCTGTTGCTTCTTTCTGCACTCCTATTGCTTCTTTCTGAACTTCTCCTGCGTGTTTCCCCACCACTCTTGCCTATTTCTGTGCCTCTCTTCTTTCTTTCTGCAACTCTCTTGTCTCTTTCAACACTTATCTTGCTTCTTTCTACACCTCTGTTGCTTCTTTCAGCACTTCCCTTGCCTCTTTCTACACGTGTCGTAACTTTCTACACCTCACTTGCTTCTGTCTGCACCCTTGTTCCCTCTTACTGCACATCTCCTGCATGTTTCTATACCTTTGTTGCCTCTTTCTGCACTTCTTTTGCCTTGTCCTGCACATCTCTGCCATCTTTCTGCACCTCTCTTGCCTCTGTCTGCATCCATGTTTTCTCTTTCTGCATCTCTTTTGCCTGTTTCTGAAACTGTTTTGCAGTTTTCTGCAGTTGTCTTGCCTCTTTCTGTACCCCTATTGCTTCTTCGTGCACTTCACTTGCCTCTTTCTGTACCCCACGTTGCTCTTTCTGCACCTCTGTTGGTTCTTACTGTACTGCTCTTGCCTCTTTCTACATATGTCCTACCTCTTTCTGCACCTCACTTGCTTCTTTCTGCACCCTTCTTCCATCTTTCTGTAACTCTTGTGCCTGTTTCTGCACCCCTGTTCCCTCTTTCTGCACCTCTCCTGCATGTTTCTGTTCTTTTGTGGACTCTTTCTGCACTTCTCTTGCCTCTTCCTACACCCCTGTTGCTTCTGTCTTCACTGTTCTCTCCTCTTTCTGCACCTCTGTTGCTTAATTCAGCACTTCTCTTGCTTCTTTCGGCACCTCTCTTGCTTCTTTCTGCACATCTCTTGCCTCTTTCTAAACTTCTTTTTTCTCTTTCTACATTTCTCTTGCCTCTTTCTGTACCTGTTTTGCTTTTTTCTGCACATTTATTGCCTCTTTCCGCACCGCTCTTTCCTCTTTCTCCACCTCTGTTGGGATGTTCTCCACTGCTCTTGCTTCTGTCTCCACCTCTCTTTTAAATGTCTGTACCTCTCTTGCCTCTGTTTGCATCCCTAATATTTATTTCTGCACCTCTTGTGCCTGTTTCTGCAGCTCATTTGCCTCTTTCTGCAGTTGTCTTGCCTCTTTCTGTACCCCTCTTGTCTCTTTTTGCACCTCTATTGGTTCTTTCTGCCCTTCTCTTTCTCCTTTCTTCATCTCACTTGACTGTTTCTGCAGTTCTCTTGCCTCCTTCTGTACCTCTGGTGCTTCTCTTGCTTCTTTCTGCACCATTCTTGCCTGTTTCTGAACTTCCCTAGACTCTCTCTGCACTTCACTTGGCCCTTTCTACACATCGTTTGCTTTTTGTATACACCTGTTTTGTTCCTTCTGCAATTTTCTTGTCTCATTCATCACTTGGCTTGCTTCTTTCTAAACCTCTGTTGCTTCTGTCAGCACTTTTCTTGCCTCTTTCCTCACTTATATTGCCTCTTTCTGCATGTGTATTGCCTCTTACTGCACCACTGTTGCCTGATTTCAGCACCTCATTTGTTTCTTTCTGCAACCCTCTTGCCTCTTTCTGCACCCTTCTTCCCTCTTTTTGTAACTTTCTCACCTCTTTCTGCGCTCCTGTCCCCTCTTTTTGCACCTCTGTTGCTTATGTCTACACTTCGCTTGCCTGTTTCTGCACTTCTCTTGCTTCTCTCAGCACCTATGTTGCTTCTTTCTGAACTTCAATTGCTTTTATCCTGAACTTCTCTTACTTCTTTCACCACCTCTCTTGCCTCTTTCTGTACCTAAGTTGCTTCTTTCTACACTTCTCTTGGCTCTTTCTGCATCATTCTTGCCTCTTACTGTACCTCTGTTGCTTATTTCTGCACTTCTTTTGCTTCTTTCTACACCTTTCTTGCCTCTTTCTATACTTCTCTTGCGTCTTTATGCACCTCACTTTCCTCTTTCTAAACTCCTCTTGCTTTTTTCTGCACCTCTCTTGTTCCTTTTTACAACCATCTTGCCTCTTTCTGCACCCTTCTTCCCTCTTTTTGTAACTCTCTTACCTCTTTCTGCACTCCTGTTCCCTTTTTTTTGCACCTCTTTTGCTTCTGTCTACACTTCGCTTGCCTGTTTCTGCACTTCTCTTGATTTTCTCTGCACCTTTGTTGCTTCTTTCTGCACTTCTATTGCTTTTTTCCTGAACTTCTCTTACTTCTTTCACCACCTCTCTTGCCTCTTTCTGTACCTATGTTGCTTTTTTCTGCACTTCTCTTTGCTCTTTCTACATCACTCGTGCCTCTTACTGTACCTCTGTTGCTTCTTTCTGCACTTCTTTTGCTTCTTTCTGCACCTTTCTTGCCTATTTTTATACTTCTCATGTCTTTTTATGCAACTCCCTTGCCTCTTTCTGTACTCCTCTTGCTTTTTTCTGCACCTCTCAAGCTTCTTTCTGCAACCCTCTTGTCTCTTTCATTACTTCTATTGCTTCTTTCTACACCTCTGTTTTTTTCTTTCAGCACTTCTCTTGCCTATTTCTACACTCTCCCTGCCTCTTACTGGATGTGTCTTACCTCTTTCTGCACCTCACTTGCTTCTTTCTGCACCCTTCTACCCTTTTTCTGTAATTCCCTTGCCTCATTCTACACCCCTGTTCCATCTTTCTGTACCTCTCCTGTATGTTTCTGCACCTTTGTTGCATCTTTCTGCACTTAATTTGCCTGTTTCTGTACCTCTGTTGCTTCTGTCTACACTTCTGCCTTTTTCTGCACCACTGTTCCCTTTATGCATCTCTGTTGCTTCTTTTTGCACTTCCCTTGCTTCTTTCTGCTCCTCTCTTGTTTCTTCCTGTAACCCCGTTGCCTCTTCCTGCACATCTGTTAGTTATTTCTGCACTGGTCTTTCTTCTTTTGGCACCTCTCTTATAACTTTCTGCACCCCTCTCCCCTCCTACTGTACCTCACTTGCTTCTTTCTACACTTTTCTTGCTTTTTTCTTCACCTCTCTTGTCTCTTTCTGCACTCCTCTTCCCTCCTTCTGTACCTCACGTTCCTCTTTCTGTACCCCTGTTCCCTCTTTATGCACTTCTCTTGCCTCTTTCTGAACCTCTGTTGCTTCTTTCTGCATTTCTTTTGCCACTTTCTGCACCCCTCCCCCCTCTTTTCGCATCTCTGATGCTTCTTTCTGCACTTCCCTTGCTTCATTATGCACCCCTCTAGCTTCTTTCTGCATCTTATTTGCCTCTTTCTGCACCTCTGTTGGCTCTTTCTGCAGTTCTGTTGGCTCTTTCTGCACCTCCGTTGGTTCTTTCTGTAATTCTCCTCCCTCCTACTGTACCTCTGTTGCTTCTTTTTGCATCTCTCTTGCCTCTTTCTGCTCCTCTCTTTCCTCTTTCTGCAACCCTCTTGCCTCTTTCTGCACCTCTTTTGCTTCTTTCTGCCCTTCTGTTGCCCTGTTCAGTACCCCTCTTGCCTCTTTCTGCACCTCTGTTGGTTGTCTCTGCGTTACTCTTTCTTCTTTCTTCACCTCTCTTTCAAATTTCTGCACCCTCTCTTGCCTCTTTCTGCTATTTCTTTGTTTTTTCTGCACTGCTCTTGTTTCTTTCTGGAACTCTCCTGTCGACATGGATATGTCTGTGGTTTGCATACTGCAGTCTGGTCAGCACATCCATGCCACACTTGGCATTGTGTACATTCTCATTCATGGGTCGCTTGCCTCCTTTGCACATGCCTGGTTCCCACCTCTCCCAACATTCTGCTATTGTGTGGCTAAGGTGCCATGCTGTTGATGGCTCATGTACATGGCTAGCCCAGGTTACCACAGTAAGTTGTGCTATTGTGTATGGTGGTTGGGCATGTTGTTTGGATTGTTGTATTTGAGTTTGTAACATGTGCATTCCTAGGGTTGTGAGTTGAATGATTGGTCAGTTGGGGTATGTGGTGTGTTCACCTGGTACTTACCAATGAGGAAAGCATTTCATTAGGTGCCATCCTGGAAGCGCTGGTTGATGATGGACTGTCGGAATATGTAGGAA
Source organism: Lissotriton vulgaris (assembly GCF_964263255.1). NCBI lineage: Eukaryota > Metazoa > Chordata > Amphibia > Caudata > Salamandridae > Lissotriton > Lissotriton vulgaris. The sequence continues at coordinate 2,030,228,763 of NC_141691.1, forward strand.
TCATGCACACTGCCTGGGTAGTTGGTGACGACATTGGTGAAGTGCTCGAAGTGGTCCACTATTGCCTGCACATTGATGGAATGCATGTGCTTTCTGTTGTGGTAATTGTGTGCAGTGTCGGCAGGGTGCACAAATAGAACATGTGTGCAGTCAATTGCCCTCAACAAGTGCAGGAAACATGCTGAGGCGTAGAAGCCTTGCTTGGTCTCTAGCTGTTCCGGCGCAGTGTGGGGGAAAAAATGTACTGGGGTAACAACCTTTTGATGGCATCCAAGACAGTTATGAGGAACTTTGATAGGGCTGGCTGTGAGACTCCTCCGACTCGGCAGTTGTTGGTTGGAAGGTACAAGAGGCCACAAGAAGCAGCACAGCCAGCAGCTTTGTCTGCGGAGGGATGTTGGTTGTCCTCTGTGTTGGTACCGTCAGCCTGTGGGCTATGATGATTGAGCTTGTAGTATGCAGCGTGGTGTTTCACAGCTTTTTACACGGGAACATCTACTCTGCATATCATTAGCGTCAGTTGCTGGAGTCATCTGTTGGGGTGTTTTTTGCGGATGCTTTCACAGGCAAACTGGTGATATGGACTGTTAGCACCAGCTTGTGAATGGGGCATAAATGTATTACCACTTTGGCTGCAATAAAATGCCGATAACTCGGCGATAGGTCCTTGAAAATATGCCCCAGGATATTGCAGGGCAGATTTACAATAACTGGTGCATCCCTGCATATCAGCAGGGATGCGCCAGTTATTGTGCATCATGCCTCCGCCACCATGAGGCAAAATAGGCACAGATGCATGAGGCATCTGTGCTGTAAAAGCGGTACATTGCTGGAGTTGTGTCGGAAGCGCAACGCAGCTCCAGCAATGCTCTAGGTGGCCCTATTCTTACAATGCTGCGTCAATCCTTACGCCTGCTTCAAGCAGGCGCAGGGTTTTGACACAGCATGGGCCCAAAAGTGACTGAGTAAAATCTTTTAGATTTCACTAGATTTCCCCCCCCCCTGCGCAGGAACGCCTCCTTCTGGCGCAGGGCTTTACAACGTGACACATCTCCCAGATGAGTCACGTTGTGAGTATCCCGCACCATGGGGCATCCTTTTGCGCCGCCGCTGCATCACAAAAGTGATGCAACAGCGGCGTAAAAGGTGCGCAAGCGGCTTGTAAATCTGCCCTTGCATTGGCTAGAAGTAGACCAGAAGAATATGGAATAGATAAGAAAGAGCAACAGCGGCACTGGTTATCACCGCTTTTCTTGGTCACACAGCTGGGCATGGCCTTCAGCTAAAAAAGAGTTGATGTCTAGGGAAAAAAAGAAGCTTTCAGTGAATATATTGTTCTTCTTAGAGAATCGTATTTCTAATATTGTATATGAAATATCTTTAAATAATTACATGAGGTTTGGTGAAACTTAGTACCTTCCAATTATTGAAAAACAAGTACGATCAGTCAGCTTCTGAAAGTGTATTCCCACTCAAAGTCCCTGCTGTCTCAGTACCTTTGTGCAGAGATTTTTCTACTCGCTGTAGGAATCTCGGGGAAAATAGGGAAGGGGAGGGAGAGAGAGGGACACCATTGGGAAACTTGCTTTCTGGCATAGAATCCGTTCAGTAACGGGAAGGCACAACACATTTCAGTGTTACAGAAGGTAGGTGAGAATACACTGGAAGACAAAGAATAGCAGGTAAGTGTGTTTAACCTGATGGTTGAACAATATGACATCAACAAATATTTACATAATGTACTGGTTTTGTCAGTTGGTGTTCCTTTTCTGAGCCTTGGGCCAAATCTGGAATCCAGCTGAGAGTCCCAGCACATTACTGCTAGCACACCTGATAGTTGACATAATAAAATAAAAAGAAAGGTAACACATTAACCATCAGCCAAGGCTGAAGGTGAAACTAATTGGGGATCCAAGAAGGAGTGAAATAAGAGATGTGAGTGATGAAAAAGAGTAAGAAAGCTGGAAGCCAATGCAACTAGCCACATGTTGTCAGGCAACATCTTGAAGTCACTTATAGTCTTAAAATTTGCTCTAACACCATTAACTCAGTAATGAATCCATAACCAGAAGGGAATGACTATTTATTCTACAATTAGTGGTCTAGTGTTCTCATTCTTAATAGTTTCCTCTGATCTATTTGCCATTGTTTCCAATTGTTGCATGCCTGATGCTTTGCTGTCTCCCATAGCTCACACTGGATCCTGCCAAAATCTATGAAATATATACCTCTTTGATTCAAATAATGTTCAAAGTGACTGGTTCATATAGTGTTCACCTAACAGCAAACATTCCCATTAGAAATGATGTTAGATCTATAAATGTATCACAAGAATAGTATATCCTGTTTAGGTTTAAATGTATAATACCTGAGAAAACCCAACCGAAAGAGAACAGCCAGCTTTAGTGTGAACATATTAACCCTGAAAAACACTAGTACAGTCACAAATTGCCATTTGAAGAAAAGAAAGTGAAATAGAAGTGAATATTTATATTTCTTCCTAAAAGGGCCAATACAATGTAACTTTGTTATACAAGGTAGTAGCCAGAAAGATTGTTCTAAGATTATTCTACTTGGATATTGATAAGGCTATCTCTGAAATGTTGTTTCTTCTTCCCTTTGTTTCCTACAGTTTATGCTCTTGGAATAAGGGTACAGGGGTTAGAAGCATACTTTATATCTAATCTCATCATTTCAAACACTGAAGAGAATTTGGGAATGGTAAAATCATATTTAATATTTTGGCAGTGTTTAATTATTTTACCAATTGGTGACATAGCTGAACTGAGAATAATCTTTACCAATCGTTGGACACATCGGTCCCCTCTTCAAATGACTATGGGGGTCATTCTGATGGTGGTGAGACCACATCCGATGGCTCATTGGATATGGTCCAACTGCTACTAGCTGCAGTGGTCCAATCAATGCATTACAATGCATGAGGTCAGAGGCAGCAGGCAGAGGGACAGTCTCACACTTTACAACAGGCTAAAGGAGCCCCCCTAAGGGTCAGTAATCCCTGCAATAGTGGTGATGCCATCTCAGTGCATGGCCATAGCGATTGCAATGTCCCTTTCCACCTGCCATTTCATGACAGTTCATGTGCCATGAAAAGGTGGGCAGAAAATGACTTTGTAGACCCTAGCTGGGCCCCCTTTCCCCCTGGTCATCCGCTACGAGGCCTAGGGGGCACCTATGGTACCCCCTAAACATTCCTGCACCATGGTGCCTGCAACAGGGTGCAGGGATGTTTTTAAGTGTACATTTGCGGTCCGCAGCACAAGCCGCTATAAAAAATATACACTTTGTGACTGCCATGCAGGTGCTTGCATTGTAATAAGTGCAGTGAGACAGCTGACTCCTTTTCGGGTGGTCCTGCTTCCGCTATGGTGAGTCCGACTGGCATCGTAATGATGCCCTAAATATTGATAGCAGATTAACTGCAAACTATCCCAGACTTTAAACATGCAATACAAGGTGTGGTGGCAGGTACCTATGAAAATATTGTTGTCATTATGCACGTGACAGAGGTGAAAACTTGCCTCAAATGTTCCCCATACCAACAAAATTCATAGCTGCAAGGTGTCCTACTTATATGTGTAATACCATCAGTTAATCCTGGCATTTTTACCCCTTGGAAATTACTGCTCGGTTTTTGAGCTGTGGTAAAAGCACAATTTTAAGTCTCAAAATACATTGCAACATGTGTTAAAATGTCAGGACTGCCTTAAGTGAGACAATTGCCACTGGGACACTTGTCAGCTATGGATACCCACACAACAGCATCCCCATCATAATATATCCAGGCAAAGGCAGCAGAAAAACAGTGGTGAGCATGCTTATAGCATGTTCTAGGTCCCTCAGAAATCAGGACAACACATGAATCTGGTGAAATTCAAAATTGTAAAGGTTTCCAAAGGAACCTTGCAATTGGCAGGGTTTATCACCTCAATAATGGCATCATATATTAGGTAAGAAGTAGGTGAATGACCCCCAACAGTGCCGAGGATTAAAACATTTGAATATAGCACGCTTATATTTTTAATCAATTGTAAGAGGAAATACGATATGAGTATGAGTGAGAGTAAGAGTGCAATACTCAGACTTTCTATTCTTAAAACAGTTCATTATAAGTCCATTAGACACACTGATATTGGGAAGACAAAATATGGCATGCATTACTTCTTTAAATCAAATATATGCTTTCGATATAACAACATTGTTTGTAGGCAGCTGAATACACCCTTATACACACTGTTTTTAAAAGTTTGAAAAAACGCCCTGCTCACCGTCAAATCCGGGACACTTCCGATCTTCTGCTGCTGGAACTTTGGTCCTGGTACTACTATAGACCCTATACACGGAAAATGTGCCCTAAAAACACTCCACTGAAATCCCCCAAAACAGCCTACAGAAGAAACTATATCAAGTCTGTACAAATATGATGATGGTCTTTGCTTTTCTTATTGAAATAAGATGCAAATGTATCAAAGCAGTGTTTTAAAACAAGTTTAAATCATTAAGCAGAGGTATTTTTCTACAATACCTTATCTGTATCCAGTTCAATTTATGCCATATTTAAAGAAAAACAACAGTTTTAACGGTTTTAAGACATCTATCTCAGCTACAGCAACTACGTGTTTTGATTGCCTAGCAAAGATACATTAGAACATAAATAAATATATACTTTGTGAATTAAAAATGGCCACTGCCATTTGTAAGTCTTATGATAATCCAGAGGCTTTGTAGGAAATGTACTTCACTGAACTCAGTGTTCCAGGTAGCATGTTCATCAAATACGTATAGCCTCTTTCTAAGCACACACTCAACATGAACCAACTGACTCTAAAGGCACATATTGTCACCAGTTTGGAGTATTGTACTGTTCCACAGGGCAGGCACAATGAACTAAATGCCGGCCACAAATCATAATTCAAGCCCTCATACAGTTTTAAAGTTTTATCAAATCATTACTATTAGAAATGGGATTTTTGGTTGGCTAGGGCAAATACCTAACACGGAAAGAAACCACTACTCTAGTCAGGGCAAGGGAGTTACACACCAAAGATAAACCCTGCTCACCCCCTTGGTAGCTTGGTATGAGCAGTCAGGCTTATCCAAGAGGCAATGTTTAAAACAGCTGCAACACAGTAGGCATGCCACAAAAGAAACCCCACACAAGGTTATATAAAAATAGCCACTGTCAGAACCATCAGAACAAGTAAGTAGTAAACCACCAATAACTACTGGTACCAACACTCATGCACACTCCACCTTAGGTATTCACTTTTAGGCATAAACACATTATGCTTAACCCTTGGGCATAATACATTGTGCATAAGTCACATTACACTGGCGGAGTGCACACATTAGGCATAACATTTTATCAGCTGTGCACTATAGGGACAACTTGCACCTGTGTACATATCCTGAATACCATAAGTACATCAGACCCCTCTTTGGTGTAAACCACACTATAGGTTATACATGTCAGCCCAGCACATTCCACAGAATAGTGTAATATGCAAGACATAATGATTATCCCTAGGCCTATACCTTGTCAACTGGCAGCCCCAGTGCCCCGGTGCTCTCCTGATGATGCGTTTAGCATGAGTAGGATCAGGACCTCAATCGATGATTGCAACAGCGACCTACTAGCTGTGTGGGCTGTTCAAATGCCCCTACTAGCCTCTACTGGGTGATGATGCAGCAATTAAGTACTGGTCACAAATTCTCACATGGGGCGGGGATGCAACTCACCCAGGTCCCCTGTTGTGTCAAAAGACGGCGACCCTTGTGTCCGCGCAGGGCTGCCATGCATAAACCTTGCTTTTGGAGGCTTCCTCCTCCACACATGAAGACACTGAACGGGCCTCGCAGGCCGAACCTAAGGCACAGAGCGACTTCTCTCTGCTCTCACTGGGGCACTTTTGCAGGACCCACGAGACTCTGGTACCCTCACCTCACCTTCAGCTGCTGCAAAAGAATATCCCAGGCACCCAGCGCCACTTGTAAGTACCGCTCACCCTATATCCCTTGCTGGAGATTGCCCGGGTGTCGTGAATGGGCCCAGCTGGGTTAGGACCTGTGTTGAGGCTTTCCCTGTTATGGAGCAAGGTTTCATACGTAAAAAAACTTGCTCAGACTCAATTCTCTCGAAATAACATGTGATAAATTAACCAACATGTTTTGTGAATACTAATAATTGCACCACACAACATTTTCTTCATCTAGGGGAAGCTTGTCTATGTGCTTCACTAACAAGTAATCCGGGTGTCTTAAAATGGCCACTGAAAACGCTGGAACTCTTTTGCGCATGCGTCTACTGCATCTACATAGATTAACGTCTTTGCTTTTGGTGGGAATTATTTGCAGCTGCGCAGTAGTATTAAAATGGCCGCTTTGAACATGAAACTCACATGGTAATGCCCATGGCTATGCTCAAACTAAACTTTGCATGTCTTGCTAAACTTCTAATGCAATATTTAAAATAAATTAAAGGGATTAGAGTAGAAATAAGAAATCTCCATTGTGTATGATGGTACGCATGCGCCTGGGACACAGTCAAATGACGAGTGGTGACATTGAAGCACTGCCAAATTCCATCTTACTAGTGATGCACCTGAAAACTTCACCTCTTGACCTGGAGACCCAGAGAGGGGAAGAAGAATTGGAAAATGTTTAAATACACTGTACATGAAGTATTATGAATGTGATTGGGAGGAATAAAGGATGGGAAGTCAAATTGAGGGTGGGAACAATGAACCTTACAAAAAGACATGAAATTAGTATGGTGTGAAGACCTCTCCTCATCCCACTGACCAATCAAATTAAGGGAATGCACACATTTTGAAACATTGAGGGGTGGTCCATACACTGAGGACAGTATACCTAAGGTAGGCTCAGACAGTTAGTTTGTCCCGACTCTTCACAAACCTGTCACTGACCCAACACTGCAGCAGATGAAGGCGGATGCCACGGAGCTCAGAGGGCTAATTGAGCACTCTGAGAGAAGAAACGAGGGAAGCAGAGGGAGAAGAATCTTAGATTGCTTAAGAAGAATCGATCCATCTAGAAGGGGAGATCAAGGAGAGTAGCACCAGAGAGGGTTGTGACGCTGGTGTTGCACTTAGAGGAGGTTACCTGTCCTGTTCTGCACCTGATCTGATCCTTAGACTCCCACTAGCCGGAGATGTCTTTCAACCCTTGGCCAGGGTTTGGTCCTCACACCATTATAGGTAAATATCTGTGTGGTATGTCCTTGTACCTTTTTCCTTTTCCAACCTTCCAGGGTACCAATCCCTAGAGATTCTACTAAGTCTTTAAATATTTTTGTTTTGATCAATATTTTCCTTCTTGAGAAGTTGGTGATTGAAAAGTATAGATATATTTATCTATGCAAAATATTGCATAAATAAAGGTTTTCAAACTCTCACGAGTCTACGGTAATTCAAAGAAATAAGAGTAAATGTTATTTATGCCTATTATGCTAACAACCTGATCTATCCACCAGAGGAAATTAAGCACTAAGGTGTTCAAGTTTGGTAAGAAAGGTGTAGAGGTAAAATATACTTCAAGGTATACTCAGTCTTGATCCTCATATGAGGATGGCCAGCTTATTACATGAATGTTTATGGGCCCAGGTGAGTGTGGTGTTTTAGAAATAAATCAAGCTAGTAATCTCGCTCCATCATTGTGTCTGTTCACACATGCATGGAACGGTGCCGCCCCTTCTCCAAAAACAAGAGAGAGGACTACCTCTGCCCCCCCATGGGCGGTCCACACCAATTGAAGGACACCGTCAGGGGCAAGGATGCCACTTGGCCTCCTTTGAGCGGCGTAAACAGAGAGGAGTCTCCATCAACGAGGCTTCTTCTCTGGGGAACTCACCTCCCCGCTAGGCTTTCTTAGGCTTTCTGTCTCTTGGAGGGCGTGTCCTATAGTCAGCACGACTCCCCTGCCTTCGCCAGTCCCTCTGATCTCTTAGTTTTAAATGCTATGGTCTGGCAGAGTATGGAGCCAAGTATCTGTTGGCTCTGCCTTCTTCCGCTCTGCCACCAATCAGACTTTGACTGCCTGCTTCATGGAGCAAAGTCTCCGTTGGTCTTCTGTCCTCCTTTCTCGGCCTGAGCATGGGTGGCAACCCAACACGCACACTGGGCAGCCTTCTATCCCACCCTCAGAAGAAATAAAGTGCTCTACATATGATTTGTTCAAAGTTGAAAAGAGGAGCGCTCTCCATGCGCTGCCACCAATCATGTAGGGCAAGTCACAATTTCATGGGGGACCACAGGGACACACCAGCAAAGTGTCTCCAGGAGGTCAGCACAAGGATTCATTTTGGTAGATTTGTAGGCACTCCCTAGCCCCAGAAAAGCAGACTGTCAGCACTTCCTGCAGCCCAGGCTCATGGTGGTTCCTCCTGGTCCCACCCAGTCCTTCAGCAGTGTGGGACCAGTTTTTTGATTTACTCACGTGGTCACTTATTGATAAGTGGTTTCAGCAAATGCAAATTATTCTATCCCACCACTATTCGACTAATATAGGAAGCTGGCTGCCTATATAGTGCACTAAAATGCAGTACAGTGTACAGAGTCCAGTAGAACCCTTATTAGTACACAGAGGTTAATGTAGATAATACTAGTGCTCTTTTTGTCATAGTGTGGGTGAGCAGTTAGTCTTCTCATTGGGTTGTTCTAACAATTTGTTGTACTCACAGAAGCAATAAGTGTGATGCACACTCAAGACCGAGAACTTCTATCTACAGTAAGTACTTTAGGAGCTATGATTTTTAAGAATTTGATAAATATATCATATTTGTGCACTTTGACATGGATATGTGATGATTACCTGCAAGTCTTCACCCCGCATGAATCACAAAACATTTATTAGTCCGCAAGTGCTGTATCAAAGCGTTGCAATCACCCCGCATAATTTTACCCCGCATATTCCTTTACCACGCATACCATTACAACACAAAGGCATGCATGGTGAAGGCATATACTCTTTAAAAAAAGTGGTTAAGGTAAGTTCATATATATAGTTATAATATATTTATAATATATACATATTATAAATATTTATATATATATTATTTTGAAATATTTAAATATATATATATTTTATAAACATATATGTGTGTGTGTGTGTATGCATGCATGTGTATATATATATTCACTGAAAAAACCATAGGTTATAGACCATATATAGTTAGGGATTAGCATTTAAAAAACCTTATTTTATTTGCACAAAACCATTGAAATAAATATATATAGTTAGTTGTACTAACTATATATCGCGGACCCGCAATCCACTGCTAATGATGTCACATATTACATCATTCATGACATGGTCAGTGACATCACTGATGACATCACTGATGACATCTCAAATGACATCACTGATGACATCACTGATGACATCACTGATGACAACACCCAGTGACTGTATGTTTCTGTAAAGTTAAAATATGTCTTACATATTGAAGAATGAGTGGATGTATAAGTGTCTGGATGAAGGATTTAGTAGGTGCATGACTGACTGTATGAGAGATTGATTAAATGTGTCTCACTGAGTGTATGGGTTCGTGATTAAAGTGTCTTAATTTGGCAATCATTATTTATGTTGTTCTGTAAACTGCTGCATGTTTAAATCAGTAGCTATATCAGTAACTATATGGGTTATTGAATGGTTGCCCAAGTATTTGTATGGGAGACTGAGTATATGTGTGGGTGGCTGGGAGGTGTATAACTCTGTGCATAGATGTGTGAGCAGTTGATTCCCTAGGTGTATGGGTTCAAAAGTGCATGTAGAAACAGCTGTATGGACAGTTGACTGTGTGCATGAGTATATTGGTGAGTGAATGGATATCTCAGTGCTACATGTCAAAGTAAGTACATATGTAAAACACACTCCATGTGAGAGTTGACATATATAAATAACTGAACATAAGAGCCAGTGAATGTGTGAGTGGCTGTATGAATCATTGTGAACTTGTATCAAGGATTGTATAAGAGAGTAAATATGTGTTACTATATGTTTGAATAAGTAAGGTGTGTATAACTGTATAGTTGAGGAAATGGAGATGTGATTGATTCTTTGCATGACTGACTAGGTGTGTGAGTAACTCCATGGATGTGTGACAGTCTGTGAGTGCCTGTTTACACTGAGTGTATCTAAGGTTATATTAGAGTCTGAAGATGTATTATCACATAAATGATATCATCAGTGATGTAATCAGTAATGTCAAATGAGATGTCAGTGATGTCATCAGTGATGTCATTTGAGATGTCATCAGTGATGTCATCAGTGATGTCATTTGAGATGTCATCAGTGATGTCATCAGTGATGTCACTGACCATGTCATGAATGATGTAATATGTGACATCATTAGCAGTGGATTGCGGGTCCGCGATATATAGTTAGTGCAACTAACTATATATGGAATTTCAATGGTTTTGTGCAAATAAAATAAGGTTTTTTAAATGCTAATCCCTAACTATATATGGTGTATAACCTATGGTTTTTTCATTGAATTTTCAAGGTTTTGTAAATGCAAATTCCTAACTATATATGGTCTATAACCTATGGTTTTTTCTGTGAATTTCATTGTTTTTTTAAAAGCTAATATCTATAGCTGTAAAATATATTCTTTATTAAGTGACGTATCACGTAGCCCGTGAGACGCCTCATGATGCATCGCATAACCGTGACGTATCGTCTCTGCAGCGCAAACCAAACCCAAAACGTAAGCGCGCCAGAACACGCTTAAAGATATATATATATTTTTTTAACCTTAATTAGACAAAATCCACACGTGCACATATCACAAACGTTCAAAAAACACAATATGTCGGACTCCCGTTACGCTGCCGGTTAGCTGCCCGGTTAACGTACCAGGAAGCACCTTTACCGCAAAAAATCGCAATTTTTTTTTTCTTATGCCCCGCAGGGAACTTTAATAGCCCCCTCATCAATCCTAGGGGTTCAGGAGGGGTCTGCCTTACCCCTTTCATTCATTTACACCTTTTTTTTTTCCACCTCTTGTCTCTCGATCCTACCGAGAGACAAGATGGCGGCCGCTCCGGACTGTTTACAATGTTGACAGCCAATCAGCTACTCCTCAGACTCCCGTTACACTGCCGGTTAGCTTCCCGGTTAGCTGCCCGGTTCGCGTAGCAAGACGCGTCTCTACGGCGAAAAAATCGGATTTTTTTTTTTTTGGCCCAGCGTGGCTCTATAATATCCCCCTCATCAATCCTAGGGGGTCAGAAGGGGTCTACCTTGCCCCCTTTCCTTCATTTCCCCCTTTGTTTTGGCCTCCTCTTGTCTCTCGATCCTACCGAGAGACAAGATGGCGGCCGCTCCGGACTGTTTAGAATGTTGACAGACACCGGAGAGCCAATCAGCTTCGCTTCGCAAAGTTCCGATACGCGAAAAGTTCGCTAACCAGAGCGCTACCCGTAGCGCTGTTACAGATATATATCTTGTTTTAAACGTTAATTTCTCAAAATCCACTGAAGCACATATACTGAGACCTAGCAAAGGCACATCGGGCTAACAGTCCCTACAATTTTGCCAAGTTTCGTGAAAATCCATTCAGCCGTTCGGGCTAAAAGTGAGGCCAACCGCCCTATGGAAATTAACATGGGAAAAACGCGTTTTGGGACCCCCCTTTTTTCTCGGCCCCCCCTTGACAACCCCCCCCCCAAATTTCCAGGAGCTGCTCAGAAACAAAATGTGCCATTTTCCTGAAAATTTCAGCCAATTCCGTCCACAAACGCCAAAGTTATTAGGCATAGAATTTTCAAAAGTTCCATAGAGAAAAAATCCTAACTATATATACCTACTGGCTATCGCCAGTAGGTAATATACATATATATATATATACATATATATACATATATATATATATATATATATATATATATATATATATATATATATATAACCGGCAGTGTAACGGGAGTCTGAGGAGTAGCTGATTGGCTGTCAACATTGTAAACAGTCCGGAGCGGCCGCCATCTTGTCTCTCGGTAGGATCGAGAGACAAGAGGAGACCAAAACAAAGGGGGAAATGAAGGAAAGAGGGCAAGGTAGACCCCTTCTGACCCCATAGGATTGATGAGGGGGATATTATAAAGCCACGTGGGGCCAAAAAAAAAAAAAGAAATCCGATTTTTTCGCCGTAGAGACGCGTCTTGGTACGCGAACCAGGCAGCTAACAGGGCAGCTAACCGGGAAGCTAAACGGCAGTGTAACGGGAGTCTGAGGAGTAGCTGATTGGCTGTCAACATTGTAAACAGTCCGGAGCGGCCGCCATCTTGTCTCTCGGTAGGATCGAGAGACAAGAGGTGGAAAAAAAAAAGGTGTAAATGAATGAAAGGGGTAAGGCAGACCCCTCCTGAACCCCTAGAATTGATGAGGGGGCTATTAAAGTTCCCTGTGAGGCAAAAGAAAAAAAAATTGCGATTTTTCGCGGTAAAGGTGCTTCCTGGTACGTTAACCGGGCAGCTAACCGGCAGCGTAACGGGAGTCCGACATATTGTGTTTTTTGAACGTTTGTGATATGTGCACGTGTGGATTTTGTCTAATTAAGGTTAAAAATATATATATATATCTTTAAGCGTGTTCTGGCGCGCTTACGTTTTGGGTTTGGTTTGCGCTGCAGAGACGATACGTCACGGTTATGCGATGCATCATGAGGCGTCTCACGGGCTACGTGATACGTCACTTAATAAAGAATATATTTTACAGCTATAGATATTAGCTTTTAAAAAACCAATGAAATTCACAGAAAAAACCATAGGTTATAGACCATATATAGTTAGGAATTTGCATTTACAAAACCTTGAAAATTCACTGAAAAAACCATAGGTTATAGACCATATATAGTTAGGGATTAGCATTTAAAAAAACCTTATTTTATTTGCACAAAACCATTGAAATTCCATATATAGTTAGTTGCACTAACTATATATCGCGGACCCGCAATCCACTGCTAATGATGTCACATATTACATCATTAATGACATGGTCAGTGACATCACTGATGACATCACTGATGACATCTCAAATGACATCACTGATGACATCACTGATGACATCTCAAATGACATCACTGATGACATCACTGACATCTCATTTGACATTACTGATTACATCACTGATGATATCATTTATGTGATAATACATCTTCAGACTCTAATATAACCTTAGATACACTCAGTGTAAACAGGCACTCATAGACTGTCACACATCCATGGAGTTACTCACACACCTAGTCAGTCATGCAAAGAATCAATCACATCTCCATTTCCTCAACTATACAGTTATACACACCCTACTTATTCAAACATATAGTAACACATATTTACTCTCTTATACAATCCTTGATACAAGTTCACAATGATTCATACAGCCACTCACACATTCACTGGCTCTTATGTTCAGTTATTTATATATGTCAACTCTCACATGGAGTGTGTTTTACATATGTACTTACTTTGACATGTAGCACTGAGATATCCATTCACTCACCAATATACTCATGCACACAGTCAACTGTCCATACAGCTGTTTCTACATGCACTTTTGAACCATACACCTAGGGAATCAACTGCTCACACATCTATGCACAGAGTTATACACCTCCCAGCCACCCACACACATACTCAGTCTCCCATACAAATACTTGGGCAACCATTCAATAACCCATATAGTTACTGATATAGCTACTGATTTAAACATGCAGCAGTTTACAGAACAACATAAATAATGATTGCCAAATTAAGACACTTTAATCACTAACCCATACACTCAGTGAGACACATTTAATCATTCTCTCATACAGTCAGTCATGCACCTACTAAATCCTTCATCCAGACACTTATACATCCACTCATTCTTCAATATGTAAGACATATTTTAACTTTACAGAAACATACAGTCACTGGGTGTTGTCATCAGTGATGTCATCAGTGATGTCATTTGAGATGTCATCAGTGATGTCATTAGTGATGTCACTGACCATGTCATGAATGATGTAATATGTGACATCATTAGCAGTGGATTGCGGGTCCGCGATATATAGTTAGTGCAACTAACTATATATGGAATTTCAATGGTTTTGTGCAAATAAAATAAGGTTTTTTAAATGCTAATCCCTAACTATATATGGTCTATAACCTATGGTTTTTTCAGTGAATTTTCAAGGTTTTGTAAATGCAAATTCCTAACTATATATGGTCTATAACCTATGTTTTTTTCTGTGAATATATATATATATATTCACTGAAAAAACCATAGCTTACAGACCATATATAGTTAGGAATTAGCATTTACAAAACCTTGAAAATTCACTGAAAAAACCATGGGTTATAGACCATATATAGTTAGGAATTAGCATTTACAAAACCTTATTTTACTCACACAAAACCATTGAAATTTCATATATAGTTAGTTGCACTAACTATATATCGCGCACCCGCAATCCACTGCTGATCATGTCACATATTACATCATTCATGACATGATCAGTGACATCACTGATGACATCACTGATGACATCACTGATGACATCTCAAATGACATCACTGATGACATCACTGATGACAACATCCAGTGACTGTGTGTTTCTGTAAAGTCAAAATATGTCTTACATATTGAAGAATGAGTGGATGTATAAGTGTCTGGATGAAGGATTTAGTAGGTGCATGACTGACTGTATGAGTGAGTGATTAAATGTGTCTCACTGAGTGTATGGGTTAGTGACTAAACTGTCTTAATTTGTGCATCATTATGTCTGTTGTTCTGTAAACTGCTGCATGTGTTGATCAGTAGCTTTATGATTAAGTATATGGGTTATTGATTGGTTGCCCAAGTATTTGTATGGAAGACTGAGTGTGTGTGTGGGTGGCTGGGAGGTGTATGACTCTGTGCATAGATGTGTGAGCAGTTGATTCACTAGATGTATGGGTTCAAAAGTGCATGTGGAAACAGCTGTATGGGCGGTTGACTGTGTGCATGAATGTATTGGTGAGTGAATGGATATCTCAGTGCTACATGTCAAAGTAAGTACATATGTAAAACACAGTACATGTGAGAGTTGACATATATCAATAACTGTGCATAAGAGCCAGTGAATTTGTGAGTGGCTGTATGGATCATTGTGAACTTGTATCAGGGATTGTATAAGAGAGTAAATATGTGTTAGTATATGTTTGAATAAGTAAGGTGTGTATAACTGTATAGTTGAGGAAATGGAAGTGTGATTGATTCTTTGCATGACTGACTAGGTGTGTGAGTAACTCCATGGATGAGTGACAGTCTGTGAGTGTCTATTTACTCTGAGTGTATCTAAGATTATATTAGAGTCTGAAGAGGTTCACCGTATTATCACATTAATGATGTCATCAGTGATGTGATCAGTAATGTCAAATGAGATGTCATCAGTGATGTCATCAGTGATGTCATTTGAGATGTCATCAGTGATGTCATCAGTGATGTCATCAGTGATGTCACTGATCATGTCATGAATGATGTAATATGTGACATGATCAGCAGTGGATTGCGGGTGTGCGATATATAGTTAGTGCAACTAACTATATATGAAATTTCAATGGTTTTGTGTGAGTAAAATAAGGTTTTGTAAATGCTAATTCCTAACTATATATGGTCTATAACCCATGTTTTTTTCAGTGAATTTTCAAGGTTTTGTAAATGCTAATTCCTAACTATATATGGTCTATAACCTATGGTTTTTTCAGTGAATTTCAATGGTTTTTTAATAGCAAATATCAAAAGCTGTAAAATGTCAAGTACGTGGTAGGTAAAAACATTTTCGTATTTATGCACGCTGATGTGCTTTGAACGCTGCCCCCCCTACTCTTTTCTTTAGAAATATTCTCTCTTTGCAGATAGTGAAGGGTAGGTAACACAGGCTTTTGCCCCCGTTGTAATCCGTCGTGCCTGCTTCCCTCTCCATTTGATTGATTGTTATCCTAGCATTTATTGTTTTGGAATTGGTTCTCTTTGGTTCATTCTCTATTTACAAACAAGCACAGAGTCGCAATACTCTGTTTAGTCTTTGCAGATAGTGAAAAATCGTTAAAAAAACAAAAGGAATCAAGCGAAATCAGTAGGCCACTAATGGGATCTCTTTTTGACCTCGCTAAAATAGAAACATTATGAACAACTCCTCATGACAAATACGAAACTAGTGAGAGGAACTGAGCTCGACACCATGATGGCTGCAAGACAGCTTGACTCCGCCGCCCACCCCACCCAAAATAACGACAAACACTATGCAAATATTATAAATATATACAACACACCAGCAAAGTAACAGGGTAAAACGTTTTATGAAATAACTACTTACATGGTAGCCTGCTGCAACATCGATCCAAACAAGCCTTTGTATTTGGGGCTCAAAATCAACAAGTAACAGGGTAAAACATTTTATTAAATATCTATTTACATGGCAGCCTGCTGCAACATCGATCCAAACAAGCCTTTGTATTTTGGGCTCAAAATCAACCATCAATAGTAAGATTTTCATAGGTGAGTGTAGGTTCATGGTTTTCCATCCACAGACTATAAGCCTGGAGTGGGAGTGAAAGAACAATAACTAGGTATGAAGGAAGGCAGAGGTTGTGGGAAGGACTCTGGATATGGTATGTTGCTTGTCCCTGAGATGCTTCGATGTCACTGCCTTGCACAAATGGCATAAGTCCTGGATGTTGGGTGCCATAGTAGAGGGTTCCGAGCAGCGCTTGTAACACTGTCTGAAGCGTATTTGCACCTGCTGCAGCTTCACTATTCTCAAAGTAAATGGGGGCTGTTTGTGGACCTGACTGCATTGGAAAACAATGTGATGCGGTGCCTTCCTGAACCACTTGACGGAGGCCCCCGAGATAATTGCGCCTGCTCCACACCTTGTCCCACAATCCGTTTGACCTGAAGACACGTCCTGTGGTGCCCTGGTCCGACCATCACATATACCTGCGCCAGGAGACGGCGTGGGGGGCAGTAGAAGGGAGAGGAGGCACGAACGAGCCTCCCCCACCTCCCCAGGTGGAGGTTTCTCAGCTACACCCCAGCGCTTCACTCGACCAGCTGACTTGCGCCCGCTCTTGCGACACAGTGCCTCGCTCGGCCAGCTGAATTGCGCCTGCTCTTGCTATTACAACGTCTCACCCGCTATCCAACGGAATTGCACCCAATTTTGCGGTACAGTGACAGGCGGCTGCTACGGAGCTCACGAAATGGCGGTCAGCTCCACAGACTTGGGCCTGGCCTGCAAAGATGGCTCTGGGCGACCGTGGAACCCGGACGCTTGACTGCTAGGGCATGGGCCCCATTCCCAAAAGAGTCCCCTCAGCCTTGAAGATTCTACAACAGTCACCGGGACCCCGACTCCCGTAGACTTCCGGTGGGGAGCGACTGCCATGATTGCTCGCGGAATGGCCATGAAGTAGCCACAAGATGGTGGTGCTCTCATGCTGACGCCACCTTCAGTCTGAAACATCCAGAAACACTGGCGACTACCAATTCGATCAGTTCCAGTGGAGCCCCAACGTGACCCGGTAGAGAAGAACTTGCCCTCCCCTCTTTGACTGATGGTTCTTGTTGCCTGTCCCTTCTCTTGTCATTTAACAGAACTTTTTGGACTGCTGAAAGGGGTTGTGTTTCGACCGCTGGTTGGTGGAGACATTTTGACTATATTCTGGACCTGCGTTGTCGCGTAATGCGTCATATGACGCGCCGCGTTAGCGCACCCGGAAGTGCTCCGGTGCGCGAGGCGCAGCTTCCCGGAAACGATCCAGAGCGCGGCGCGCAGCGCGTAACGTAAGCATAACAGGTCATGTGACTTGTTAATAAAACTTTTCATTGGTTCATTTTACTTTTGTTATTCTAATGATGAAAGGCTTGGTCATATGACCTAAAAATAACACTTTTCATTGCTTTCGAACATTTTTTTTTCCCAAATGATGAAAGCCCCACCTTTTTTTCTCACTCTGACTTGTAAAGCAAAGGACCCAGATGCATTTACAGTTTATCACTAACAATGTTCCAGGCTAATGTATTTTCCCGGGAAATTTACAACTGTCCTGCAAGTAAAATATTCCTATTTCCAGAAAAAGGGCGTTTCTTCGTCCCATGAGGGAGCCGTTGAACAAAAGAGGCTCGGCCTGCTGTCTTAGTCGCTGATAGGCATGAACATCGAATTCTTATCGATCACTTTATGTTGCAGGAGTAGAAAACACAACAGCCCTTGACCATTTATCTTTACTGCGTTCCTGCGTATTATACCTTCTAACCGTCATGTAATCGGGCTGCTTTATTTCACCTGCCTTTTACTGATTCAAAAACAGTGGCTATTATTCAAAACTTTACCAATCTAGGTACTACTACCATGTTTTGTTTTAAAAACCTTTATTGTGAAAATGTCAGTATACAAATACGGGCCTATAACCACGTGGGCCGGCCACGGAGCAAACTGGAATCGTATATGATGAGGGGACATTTACACTGTAGAAGAACGTAACGGGCGACCCATTAGGTTGCAAGAACTAAGGTGTCTAACAGTTGCGAAATCGGTGGACGTACATTTTATAATTAAAGTACGACAGGGCCAGTTACAATAAAATTATCTAGATATACATTTGCGGGCAAGTACCATGGGTGACGTTAATTCGAACTTTCAATAGTACAGTAATCAATAACACATCAGAACTTAATATCAATAGGGATGTCCAAATGTTCAATCAGTACTCGTCCCCGCCCGCCATGTGCTTCAAAACTGCAAACGTATCTCGTGATATCAAGGTTGGGCAATCAGTACACAACAAGGAGTTACGAGTCCCATTTATACCGGCGCCATTTTGGGCAAGGCCGGGCAGGTCCAGGATATAGTCAAAATGTCTCCACCAACCAGCGGTCGGACCAGAACCCCTTTTGGCAGTCCAAAAAGGTTCCGTTAAATGACAACAGAAGAGATAGGCAACAAGAACAATCAGTCAAAAGAGGGGACGCTTTCGTGAATGGGGCCCATGCCCTAGCAGGCAAGCGTCCGAGTTCCAAGGTGTCCCAGGGCCATTTTAGTGGACCAGGCCCAAATCCAAAGAGCCGGCCACCATTTTGAGAGTCCTGTTGCAGCCGGATATCGCTGCACCACAAGAGTGGGCGCAATTCAGGTGGATGGCGGGTGAGTCACTGTACCGCAAGAGCGGGCGGAACTCAGCTGGATGGCGGGCGAGACGCTGTACCGCAAGAGCGGGCGGAACTCAGCTGGATGGGGGGTGAGGCACTGTACCGCAAGAGCGGGCGGAACTCTGCTGGACGGCGAGGGAAACGCTAAGGGGCGCCCCACTGCAGATGAGGTGCCTCCACCTGGGGAGGCAGGAGAGGCCCGTTTGCGCCACCTCCCCCCCCCCAGCACCCCACGCCGTCTTTCGGCACAGCATTGTAGGATGGCCACACCAGTGAAACTTGCTGGACACCACCTCGGTGCCATCCGGATCTCAGCGCGTTGTGCTGCCTTCGGCCTATTGTAGCAGCAAGTGCGGGCGCAACTCTGCTGGAGGGCGAGTGAAACGGTAAGGGGCGCCGCACTGCAGATGAGGTTCCTCCACCTGGGAAGGCGGAAGAGGCCAGTTTGCGCCGCCTCCCCCCTCCCCCGGGCACCCCACGCCGTCTTTCGGCGCAGCATTGTAGGATGGCCACACCAGTGCGGCAACTTGCTGGACACCACCTCGGTGCCATCCGGATCTCGGAGCGTTGTGCTGCCTTCGGCCTATTCGCACATTGGTCCGCTACTGACGCCGCCTCACAGGCCAATGGATTTTGTGGGCTTTTTATAGCCCAAAGCCGCATAACATGTCATGTGACTTGTTTATAAAACTTTTCATTGGTTCAGTTTACTTTTGGTTTCCTAATGATGAAATGCTTGATCATATGACCTAAAAATAACACTTTTCATTGGATTGAAACATTTTTTTTTCCCAAACGATGAAAGCCCCACCTTTTTTTTCTCACTCCTCAATCCAAAAAGGTTCCGTTAGATGACAACAGAGAGAACAGGCAACAAGAACCATCAGTCAAAAGAGGAGAGGGCAAGTTCTTCCCTACCGGGTCACGTTGGGGCTCCACCGGAAGTCATCGAATTGATAGTCTACAGTATTTCTGGATGTTTCAGACTGAAGCTGGCGTCAGCATGAGAGCACCACCATCTTGTAGCTCCGTCGTGGCCATTCCGCAAGCAATCATGGCAGCCGCTCCCCACCGGAAGCCTGCGGGAGTTGGGGGCCCCGATGACTTTTGTAGAATCTTCAAGGCTGAGGGGACGCTTTCGAAAATGGGGCCCAAGCCCTAGCAGGCAAATGTCCGAGTTCAAATGTGTTCCAGGGCCATTTTAGTGGACCAGGCCCAAATCCGAAGAGCCGGCCGCCATTTTTTAGTCCTGTGGCAGCCGTCTATCGCTGCACCGCAAGAGTGGGCGCAATTCAACTGGATGGTGGGCGAGACGCTGTAGCCGCAATAGCGGGCGCAACTCAACTGGATGGTGGGCGAGACGCTGTAGCCGCAAGAGCGGGTGGTAAACAGCTGAATGGTGGATGAGGCACAGTGCAGCAAAAGCGGGCGGTAAACAGCTGAATGGTGACTGATGTAGGAGAGTAGGGTCTGCTATCCTATGGTCACCCCAAATTTTTGCTTTTTGCTTCACTGGTTTCTGACTTAATGTGGCTGTGGGCCTGCTAATCAGACCCACAGCCTGCTGTTCTCTCTCTAAATTACTGCCAATGCACTCTAGGTGCATTACGAATTGGAACTGGTTCACCTTATGAGCCCCTGTATTGGTGCACCCTAGGTGCCCAGGGCATAGGTGTATCCAAGGCCTACCAGGGGCTGCAGCATGTATTGTGCCACCCCTGGCCTGGCCTCCATATTTGACACAACTGGCTGATCACTCAGCTGGGGTAAGTTGGTGTAACCACCTCTTACTTAGGTACAGTATGTCTGTACCTAACCCTAAACTGGACACATATGTTCCTATCAGCCACTCCTATGGAAGGCCTCATCAATCCTGGAGGCAGAGTGCTTGGAAATATGTGAGATGGTGCTCTAGCATGAGCTGAGCCTGTCTGCAGGTGTCGGGAACCACTCCCTAAGCTGTTCCGGGATATTGCCATACCATATACTCTTAAGTGCATTATAATCCTCGCGGTTATTTGCTATCTTTGGTTTGGCTTTATCAAAACATGTCGAGTAAGGTGTCATACGAATTGGAATACTATCCCCTCGCCAATTCTGGCGACGGAGTTAGCATTCCACCCTTCTAGAGGGACACGACATGTGTGTAGCCTTAACCCCGGTTAAAGTTAAACAGAGCCTCAGCATCACAAAATGGATGCTGCCACCACAGACACGAGTCTGGCCTCCTGCTGCTGACCGAAACTCGGCAGATGGTGGCCTGGACAAAGGGTTTCCTGCCTTGGGAGGTGCGAGCACCACCCCAGACAGGATTTTGTGTATTGGGTAGGACAGGGCTGAATAGAATCAGACATGCCCGGGGCACACAAGGTGTCCCCGTGCATAGGCCAGCCCAAACCGGTCCTGGGACTTTCCAGACCCAGGCCTGGCGCGGAACTGGACAAAGGAAAGGGAGTGTAACCGCCCCCTTCCTGGTTCCTCCCAGAGGAGGGACTTAGTAGGTGATCCACCCCTCAGATTGGGAATAAGAGCGGGAGCAGTGCCATTGCACAGCAGATCATCCTGAATCAATTTTACACGAAGAAGAAGACTGGACTTCGACATTCTGCTGCACAGAAGACTGAAGAGAATCTCCCTTGTGGCCTAGGAGTGGCCACCCTGTGAACATAGGTACCAACCAGCAACTCGACGTCTGCTTTGCCGCCACCTCCCGCCGGAGACCGAGCCCAGAGCCCGACAAGAACCAGACTCCCAGACCTCTCAGAGCCCGATCCACAGTCCCTGCAAAGAAGGGACCCGTGGAGGCACCGAGTGACGTGGGACCGGACCTCTTGGAAGACACTCGAAAAGCTGACAGCGCAGCTTCTGAGGCATCCTCGACGTTGTCCTTTGGGGACTGAGAACCCCCACCACCGAGCAGCCCTTGCACCGAAGATCAGCCCTCCAGCATCTCCACGATCTGCGTGGGGCCCTTTTGCATTGTGCCACTCGACGCGCCATCCCGGCCACTAGCCACGTGGTCAGCGGCCATCTTGGCGACGAAACCGAAGATTTACACAGCAGGTCTGGTTGCTCCAGACCTACCCAAGCTCCTGTAAAAAGGAGCACCCACTCTGACCTTGCTGGTCCGAGTGATAAGCATCTTTCAACTTCTGCGTGGCTTGCATTTGCCAAGGCCTGTTTGCTCCGATCAGGTCGCCGACACCGCCAACAGCGAGAAGCCTACGTGGGACAGCTCGTGACCGACTCCTGGACGTCCTCAACCCCGGGTATCCACGTGGCTGCAGAAAGAAGCTACCCGACATCGCCTGATTCCAATCTGGTTCCACGGTAGTCACTGGCTAGTGACTTTGAACACTGTCCCCTCTGCTTTCAGGTCTTCACATCTTCAGATCCACCCTTGGATCCACCGGAACTCTTCTCATCGAGCCGCCTGCAGCATCTTCAGCTCCAAGCACCATCGACCGGCGTGACGAAACCCGACACTACTTCGACCCTGTTCACCCGCTTCCTGTGGGTGAGGTAACTCAGCTCCGCCAGTGCTCCTGCATTGGTACACATCTCAAGGGCCTGTGTCTAAAGTTTTAACTCCGTAGGTCACTCGGAAGGTTCCTAACTTTCTAACTTTGTACTTTTTACGCACCATAGACTTTGCATTGGAAAGTGCGTGCACTTTGAACACTGCACCCGAGTCCCGTGGGCCTCTCCCAACTTAGTCACTGCTAGTCTCGAATAGCTCCAGCGATTCCCAAGGCCCTAGGCCTCTTCACTTTCCTATTGGTATCTCTTATACCACTTTCTTAGTATATGGTTTAGGTGGCCCCTAGGGCTCATCCATATTGTGCAACTTTTGTGTATTTTAAACTGTCTTGTGATTTAACGCTTGTGCTTCTGTGCTCATAAAGAGTCCAGGGGATTTTATAGTTAATAAATCAATATATATTTTCAATATATATCTGTGTGGTGTCCCTTTCATTTGGTATTCAAGGGGGTTGTGTATGGTATAACAGCTGGCTTCACATGCCTTTTAGAGTTTAGCCTAAGACTGCTTTGTCCACGTTACCACTAGGATAACTGGTCTACAAGGTTGAATTACAACCATCATCATAAGGGTTGCTTGGCATGGTACAAAGTGATCACTAAGAATTAGTGAGCATTATATACCAGGCCAACTTCTCACATTGGTGAGCAGCGGATTGGGATCTGAGCTTGCTGTTGTTTTACCATTACAATCTTTGAGATTATCATTTGAAAGATCATACAGGTACCTGCTAGGTACATATAAAACAAGACTAGTATACTTAAGTTCTACTGAACTTAGTTGTTGTAGAGCAAAGGGAGTCGCACACCCTAGCTACAACTACTAGATAGGTTTAGTAGGTAAACACCAGTGTAGGTAGATTGCAACACATCCACCCACACTAGAGCAATGTCTGGAGCAGAGGGGTCCAGTGGACTTACTCCTGTTGAGAGTGACCCTCCAAGGGCACCATCCAAATTTGCTATTTTTTCCTTTAAGGAATTAAGACAGCTTTGTGTCTTAAGGGGTCTGAAGACAGGGCCTTCCCCTACTACAGACCACCTAAGAGAGCTCTTAGACCAGTCTGAGACTCTAAAGCCCTCTAAGGCAAACCCCACAGGGGATGCTGAAGGAGGCCATCCTTCAGAGGATGACACTGTAGACACCCCTGCCCCTATCATCCTGGTAGATGAGGAAGCCTCCACCACTGGAGCTCCTCAGGTAGATGTAGAGGAAGAGGAGGAAGAGGAGGAGGTGGAAAGCAGTGAGTCAGATGATGACAGAGATAGTCAGGTGCTGGTCAGTAGACTGAACCAGGCTAACTTAAGCCAACTTGGGAATGAATCTGGTAACAACCCATTCAGACCCCCAGGTGGACTTAACCAGGGGCATAGGAGGAGGAGGAATCACTCAGGTGAATCCAATACCTCCCATGTCTCTAGAGGCTCTCATGGTCACTCCAGGAAGGAGATGACTAGCCCTCAGAGAAGGGAACATGAGGCCAAGATGAGAGAGGCTGAGCTTAGGATCCAGAGGCAAGAGTTAGAAGTTGCCCTGGCCAAGGAGAAACTTGCTAGAGCAAGACAGCCTAGAGAGAGTGGGGTAATAGAACCCACTGGTGGCAGCAATATCCACAAGGATAAAGACAGGTCTTTTGATAACAGAAACCTGAGTAAGATTGTGCCCCCCTACAAAGCTGGGGATGATATCCATAAATGGATTACTGCAATGGAGAGAGCCTGCAGAGTACAGCAGATCCCTCAGGAGCAGTGGGCAGCAATATTGTGGCTCTCCTTTGAAGGTAGAGGCCGAGACAGACTCCTCACAGTTAGTGATGGGGATTCTAGAAACTACCTGGTCCTGAAGAGTGCTCTGATTGATGGGTTAGGCTTAACCACTGAACAGTACA
Organism: Lissotriton vulgaris; assembly: GCF_964263255.1. Lineage (NCBI taxonomy): Eukaryota > Metazoa > Chordata > Amphibia > Caudata > Salamandridae > Lissotriton > Lissotriton vulgaris. Next base: position 2,030,253,404 of record NC_141691.1, read on the forward strand.
GGTTAATGTTCAGAGATACCCAGAAGACACAGACTCAGGACTGGTCTGAATTTGTTGAGTGTGCCACTAAGGCTCTGGAGGGATGGTTGCTGGGAAGCAAGGTTACAGACTATGAAGGATTGTATAATTTGCTGATGAGAGAACAAATTTTAAATAATTGTCAGAACCAGCAGTTGCATCAACATTTGGTAGACTCAGATTTGACCTCTCCCCAAGAATTGGGAAAGAGGGCAGATAAATGGGTAAGAACCAGAGTTAAGCAAAAGAACCAGAACCAGAACCAGGGTGGTGACCAGAAGAAAACAGACCAGAAGGGTGGGGAGCAGAAAGCTAAAGACCAGAAGTCTTCAACAGGGCCCCAAACTGAGACAGAGGGTGGGTCCTAAACTTCCAAGAAGAAGAAGAAAGAAGGTCAGAAGAAACCCTGGTGTAAAACTTGTAAGAACACCTCTCACTGGAGAAGTGAGTGTAAAAAGGGTGGAGCCCCCAGCACTGCAGCCCCTAAGGCACCTGCACCCACTAGTACAGTTAGCAGTGCTGGTCCTCAAGCCAAGGGATTAGTGGGTATCACTTTGGGAACTGAAGGAGATTCTGACCTAGTCAGAACCCTCACACAGGCTGTTCTGGTTTGTGAAGGGGACATAGATTTGACCCCTGACATAAGTCCCAGTAACCTGGGCAAATACAGACAGACACCTTTGATCAACAATAAAGTGGCTCAAGCTTACAGGGACACATGTGCCAGTGTCACTATGGTGACACCTAACTTTGTGGACCCTGGACAATACATGCCAGACGATGATTACCTGGTGACCAATGCCAGCAATGTCACTACTACACATAGTGTGGCACTTGTTAACTTTTCCTGGGGAGGGGTAACTGGCCTAAAGAAGGTTGTGGTTAGTGCTGATCTCCCAGTAGAATGTTTCTTGGGCAATGACCTGGAGAACTCTCTATGGTCAGAAGTTGAGTACAGGTCTCATGCAGAGATGTTAGGGAAATCATCACATGTCCTTGCTGTGACCAGGTCACAGGCCAAAAAGTGCCTCTCTGAACCTCAGGTCTTGGATCCTGGAACAATGGACCAAGTACCTTCCAAGAAGAAGAACAGGCGGGTTAAGGCTGCGCCTTCCCAACTGCCTACAAGTGGGGATCAGGCTTTACAGGAAACTGATCTTGAGACCCCTGAAGGAACTGTCTCTGAAGAACTTGAACCTGATCAGGTTGAGTTTCTGGGGACAGGGGGGCCTTCTAGGGCAGACTTGGGGCAGGCTCAGTTAACCTGTCCTTCTCTTGAACCCCTCAGACAGCAGGCTGCTGCTGAGGCTGCTGGGAATGCTCAAGGTGCCCATAAAGTATATTGGGACGATGGACTCCTTTATTCAGAGGCTAGAGACCCCAAGCCTGGTGCTACCAGGAGGTTGGTTATACCTCTGCAATTTAGGGGCTTCCTACTCACCTTGGCCCATGATATTCCTTTAGCAGGACACCTAGGCCAGAACAAGACCTGGGACAGGCTTGTCCCTCACTTTCACTGGCCTCACATGTCTGAAGACACCAAGGAGTTTTGTCGCTCCTGTGAAACCTGCCAAGCCAGTGGTAAAGCAGGTGGAACAACAAAGGCCCCCCTGATACCACTACCTGTGGTGGGGGTTCCCTTTGAAAGAGTGGGGATTGATATTGTTGGTCCAATGGATCCCCCTACAGCATCTGGGCACAGATTCATACTGGTGGTAGTGGATCATGCCACCAGGTACCCAGAGGCAATTCCACTTAGGACCACAACAGCTCCTGTTGTGGCCAGGGCCTTACTTGGAGTTTTCTCCAGAGTGGGGTTTCCTAAGGAGGTAATATCAGATAGAGGTGCCAACTTCATGTCTGGATATTTGACAGCTAAGTGGAAGGAATGTGGTGTCAACTACAAGTTCACCACTCCTTATCACCCACAATGCAATGGGCTTGTTGAGAGATTTAACAAGACCCTAAAGGGCATGATTAAAGGATTACCTGAAAAGCTCAGGCGAAGATGGGACATCCTACTGCCCTGCCTTTTGTTCGCTTACAGAGAGGTCCCTCAAAAGGGGGTTGGCTTCAGCCCCTTTGAATTGTTGTTTGGGCACCCTGTAAGTGGACCCCTGTGTCTAGTGAAGGAAGGATGGGAGTTACCTCTCAAAAAGCCTAAGCAAGACATAGTGGACTATGTACTTGGTCTCCGCTCCAGGATGGCAGAGTACATGGAAAAGGCATCCAAAAACCTTGAGGCTAGCCAAGAATTACAAAAAGCTTGGCATGACCAAAAGGCTGTCCTTGTTGAATTTCAGCCTGGACAGAAGGTATGGGTGTTGGAGCCAGTGGCCCCAGCAGCACTACAAGACAAATGGTCTGGACCCCATACAATTCTGGAGAAGAAGGGAGAGGTTACCTACTTGGTGGACCTAGGAACTCCCAGGAGCCCCCACAGGGTGCTCCATGTGAACAGATTGAAGGCATATGTCAGCAGGGCAGACATGGGCTTGCTCATGGCTACAGATGAGGGACAGGAGGAAGAGAGTGACCCTCTCCAAGACCTGCTCACTCAGAACCCTGAGGATGGCTCAGTTGATGGTGTGGCCTTAGGTGGCAGCCTCACTGAACATCAGCAACATGACTGCAGACAAGTTCTACAGGCATACAGGCATATGTTCTCATTGACACCCAGTCAGACTAACTGGTGTACACATGTGGTGGACACTGGTGACAGTCTTCCTGTAAAGAGCAAAATTTACAGGCAACCTGACCACGTCAGGGACTGTATAAAGACTGAGGTGCAATAGATGCTGGAATTAGGTGTCATTGAGCCTTCAGAGAGCCCCTGGGCTAGCCCAGTGGTTCTGGTCCCCAAACCTCACACCAAAGATGGCAAGAGAGAGATGAGGTTCTGTGTGGATTACAGAGGACTCAATGCTGTCACCAGGACAGATGCACACCCTATTCCAAGGGCAGATGAGCTCATTGACAAGTTGGCTTCTGCCAAATATTTGAGCACATTTGACTTGACAGCTGGCTACTGGCAAATCAGGTTAGCTGAGGAGTCTAAAGCCAAGACAGCATTTTCTACCCCTAGTGGGCATTATCAGTTTGTGGTGATGCCCTTTGGTTTGAAAAATGCACCTGCCACCTTCCAAAGGTTGGTGAATCAAGTCCTCACTGGGTTGGATGACTTTTGTGCAGCTTATCTGGACGATATTGCTGTCTTTAGCTCCACCTGGGAGGATCACCTGGTCCACCTGAAGGAAGTGCTTGAGGCTCTGCAGAAGGCAGGCCTCACTATCAAGGCAACAAAGTGCCAGATAGGGCAGAGTAAGGTTGTATACCTGGGCCACCTTGTAGGTGGAGGCCAAGTTCAACCACTGCAGAGTAAGATCCAGACCATCAAGGACTGGTCCCCTCCAACTACCCAGACTCAGGTCAGAGCTTTCTTGGGCCTGACTGGGTACTACAGGAAGTTTGTTAAGAACTATGGGTCCATTGTGACTCCTCTTAATGATCTGACATCCAAGAAGATGCCCAAAAAGGTTCAGTGGACAGAAATCTGTCAAAAGGCATTTGATGACCTGAAGAAAGCCATGTGCTCTGCACCTATCCTGAAGAGTCCTGACTACTCAAGAGAGTTCATTGTCCAAACAGATGCTTCTGAGTTGGGAGTGGGAGCAGTGCTTTCACAGCTTAATGTAGATGGCCAGGACCAGCCCATTGCTTTCATGTGACCGGGGGTCGGTTCCACGCAGGGCACTCAATAAAAATGGCCTCTTCCGTGCGAGCCTTAACTTGCTCGTAGAGGGGCCGCAATGGGGTCCCGTCACAACAGCGCGATGGCCGGCATCGCGCTGTTGTGACGGGACCCCATTGCGGCCCCTCTACGAGCAAGTTAAGGCTCGCACGGAAGAGGCCATTTTTATTGAGTGCCCTGCGTGGAACCGACCCCCGGTTACGACTACACCCCCTTATAAACCGCAGTCCGTTATCGAGCCCAGGCAACACGCTAGGCTCCATCGGTTATGAATAATTCGACCGTTGTTGACCGGACTTAGTCTTCATTTCGATTCCATTGAATCGTCAATCCGGCATTACCAGTAATCGGAACTGATCGGAAGCTTGTCCATCCACGACTGGCCCATCCAGCCCGGCTCGTGGCTCACTTGACAACTCAGGCAAAATCAATTCTAGTCCTGAAGATGATCCCACTATATTATTGGAGATAGGGATCGAAACGTTCGTCGACTGTTTTGCAGTACTGCTCGTTATATGATCTTTAATTTGTCCGGCAGTTACTGTGGGTTTGTGCTTATTCAAGAACCTCTTGCATTGTATTATAAGCCACCCTGTTCTCCTTGTTTGCCTGTGAATTCTTTGTCCTTTTCCTTCTGTATTGTCTCCCCCTGACTTGGTACAGGCTTGTGCCCAGTTATTAATGTGCGAAATGTTTTCGCTTCATGCTGATTATCTTCACTACTTTGAAAATAAATACTTCTAGGTCCGGCTGGACACTGAAGCAAAAACACAGTCTTTATTTTTAGCCCGTGCAAATTAATCCTCTAAATATCATTACAAACCTAGGACCTTTGTAAAACAAAATTAGTAGCTTAACCCATGGTCCTTGGCCATTATTTTGGGTTCCCTTGTACACTAAATCTACTCTATATATTTTTAATGTGACACATAATTGTGAAGACTTTGATGTACAAAAAGGCATCCCTGGAATCTTCCGCTTCAGGCTCGGTCCCACACACCCTCACAGTGAGAATCCCCTCCCCAATCACAATACAGGATCGTTATCAGATAGTAGGAACGCATGTGGTGTGACGGATCTCATGGGGTGGGGGCCTTGATCTACTGTAACTCCTTTGAAGAGGGGTGATTATTTACAGTTGGGGCCATAAACTACATCCACAGGGCTAGGTGATAGCCTGGGACTGGCCTGGACAATCAGACACAGAGGAAGAGGAGTGTCAGAGGGTGCGGTAGTGAATAGGGTGAAAGGGAGGTGTCGGGCAGGCACAGGGTATGATTCTCAGGGAAGAGCAGCGCAGATGGGGGGAGGTTTATGGCCCATGCATGAGAGAGAGAGCGGGGGTGACCAGTGCGTGGGGGAGATGCTTGCGAGGGTGGGGAGCCATGCTGAGGATCGGCGGCGTGCAGAGAGTGGGTCTGGTCAAGGCATCTAAAATGGCTGCCGTGCACGACAAAAGTGTGGCATTGGAAAAAAGGCAAGATGGCGCAGACAATGTTTATCAATACGGATTAATTTATAACAATTATTTGTAACAATATATTTACTCGCAGTGCCAAAATGGCGGTCAACACTTCCTGATTTCCTTCGAATCGAACATTAACAGACGTCACGCAGCAAAAAAAAAAAAAAACGCTCACGCGCAGCCGCTGGAAGACATGTATCAACATATATGAGCATCCTCAGCCACCCTCAGAAAACATAGAGGGTCAGGATACGTCTCCCGTACCCCCTTATACCCATTTCTCACATTGTTTTTCCTCCATCTTGTAATTTAATTAAAACGAAACACAAAATGGTGAATTCCCGTTTTGCGACCCGGTTCGCTACCCGGTTCGCGAACCGAAAAGCACTTCTACCGCAAAAAATCAGTTTTTTTTTATTTGCCCCACGGGACCCTTTAATAACTCCAACATCATTCCTAAGGGGTCAAGAAGGGTCTACCTTGCCCCCTTTCATTAAATTCCCCCTTCGTTTTTCTCCTCCTCTTGTCTCTCGATCCTACCGAGAGACAAGATGGCGGCCGTTCCGGACTGTTTAGAATGTTGACAGACACCGGAGAGCCAATCAGCTTCGCTTCGCTAAGTTCCGTTACGCGAAAAGTTCGCGAACCGGAGCGCTACCCGGGACGCTGTCACAGATATATCTGTTTTTTAAAACATTAATTTCTCAAAATCTACTAGAGCACATATATTGAGACCTAGCAAAGGCACATCGGGCTAACAGTTCCTACAATTTTGCCAAGTTTCGTGCAAATCCATTCAGCCGTTCGAGCTAAAAGTGAGGCCAAACGCCACATGGAAAAATGAATGGGAAAAACGCGTTTTGGGACCCCCCTTTTTTCTCGGCCCCCCCTTGACGAAACCCCCCCAAATTTCCAGGGGCTGCTTAGCAACAAAATGTGCCATTTTCCTGACACTTTCAGCCGATTCCGTCCACAAACGCCAAAGTTATTAGACATAGAATTTTCAAAAGTCCCATGGAGAAAAAATCCTAACTATATATACCTACTGGCGACCGCCAGTAGGTAATATAAATATATATATATTCCACTTCAGAGCAATGCACAGTATAGCGTTCACCTTAACCAGGCCCCTCCTGTACGCTGAATTACTAGGGCAGAGCTTTCCAAACGGTGTGTCCCGACACAGTACTGTGTTGCCTGCAAATGTTAGGTGTGTCGCAGGGCTCTTAGCACGTAACTGCTGCTAATTAGGAGGGATTCCTTTGAAAGCGTATCTCAGAGTCTGCCACAGTAGTGCAGACTCCGCGACACTCTGCTCCATGGGGGCCAGGCGATTCACAACACAGCCTCATTAACAAGTTAATGGTCTTTTAAAGACCTTTGAAGTACTCGGTGGAGCTGTGTGTCTGTCTGGGATGCTGGGGTGAGGGGAAAGAGGGTAACAGGCAGAGGGAGAAAGACAAAGGGGGATAGAGGGAGAAAGACACAGACAGAGGGACAGATACAGAGGGAGGGAGACAGAGTGACAGATACAGAGGGATGGAGACGGAGGGTAAGATACAGAGGGAGACAAAGGGAGGGAGGGAGACAGATAGAGGGAGACAGAGGGAGGGAGACAGACAGAGGGAGACAGACGGAGGGAGACAGACAGAGGGAGACGAACAGAGGGAGACAGACAGAGGGAGACAGACAGAGGGAGACAGACAGAGGGAGACAGACAGAGAGAGAGGGAAACCATGGGAGACAGAGGGAGGGAGTCTGGGGTAGACTGAGGGAGGGAGTCCAGGTTAGACAGAGGGAGGGAGAGGGAGACAGAGAGAGGGAGGCAGATAGAAGGAGGCAGAGGGACACATATAGAGGGAGGAAGACAGAGGGAGGGAGACAGGGACGGAGACAGAGAGAGGGAGACAGAGAGAGGGAGACAGAGAGGGGGAGACAGAGGGACACAGATAGAGTGAGGGAGACAGAGGGAGGGAGACAGAGGGACGGAGACAGAGGGAGACAGAGAGAGGGAGACAGAGAGAGGGAGGCAGAGGGCAGCAGACAGAGGGAGACAGACAGAGGGAGGGAGGGAGACAGAGGGAGACAGATGGAGGTAGACAGATGGAAGGAGGCCGATGGAGGGAGACAGAGGGAGACAGACAAGAGACAGACAAAGGTAGGGAGACAGAGGGAGAGAGAGGGAGGGATACAGACGCAGAGAGAGAGGGAGGGAGATGGAGAGGTAGATAGAGAGAGTGAGTGAGACAGAGAGAAGGAGAGAGACAGAGAGAGGGAGGGAGACAGCGAGCGAGGGAGGTAGACAGCGAGAGAGGGAGGAAGACAGGCAGACAGAGATAGAGACAGAGACAGACACAGACAGACACAGACAAATAGAGGCAGGGACAGTGGCACCCAAATAGAGGCAGAGACAGACAGAGACAAAGAGCGAGACAGAGGGAGGGAGACAGGGACAGACAGACAGAGGCAGAGACAGGGACAGACAGAGGCAGACACTGAGATAGACAGAGAGGCAGAGAGGGAGACGAAGAGGGAGACAGAGGGAAACAGAGAGAGAGGGAGACAGAGGGAGGGAGGGAGGCTTAGGGATACAGAGGGAAGAAGAGGGATACAGAGAAAAGAAGAGGGAGACAGAGGAAAGAAGAGGGATTCAGAGGGAAGAAGAGGGAGTCAGAGGGAGGGAGACAGATGGAGACAGAAGGAGGGAAACAGAGGGAGACAGACCTAGGGAGAGGGAGAACGAGACAGAGGGAGGGAGACAGAGAGAGAGGGAGACAGAGAGAGAGGGAGACAGAGGGAGACAGAGAGAGAGGGACGGAGACAGAGGGAGACAGAAGGAGGGAGACAGACAGAGGGAAACAGACATAGGGAGAGGGAGGGGGAGGGAGGGAGACAGACAGAGGGAGAGGAGCAAAACAGACAGAGGGAGGGAGACAGAGGGAGGGAGACAGAGGGAGGGAAACATGGGGAGACAGAGAGCGGGAGACAGAGTGACACACAGAGAGTGACAGACCGGGAGAGGGAGTCAGACAGAGTGAGTCAGACAGAGGGACTCAGACAGAGGGAGTCAGACAGAGGAAGTGAGACAGACAGAGGGAGACAGACAGAGGGTTACAGACAGAGGGAGACAGACAGAGGGAGAGAGACAGAGAGAGGAAGGCAGAGAGACGGAGACAGTTAGCGAGAGAGAGGGAGACAGAGAGAGGGAGACAGTGAGAGAGGAGACAGTTAGCGAGAGAGAGGGCGAGAGAGAGAGGGAGACAGGCAAAGTGAGTGAGAACCCCCTGAATCCCCTTTAAGTGGTTCAGGGTTACTACGCTACGCTCGCTACACTGCCTTACTGTGTCCCAAAAATATGCATCTCCAAAAAGTGTGTCCCCAACATGAAAAGTTTGGAAAGCTGTGTACTAGGGTATGGGTACTGAAGAGCAGAAATTGTGCCACCCCAGAGACCCCTCATCAAGACCATGCAAACTGACACTACATCACTGCATCAAGGTACAGAGACACACATTCCATAAGAAATAGGTAAGTCACTCCTAAGCAGGCCAACAATTGTGGTGTGCAGTTTTTTCTTGAAACTGTGATTTTTCCAAGAACACCAGATTTCCTTCAGACTTTGAGAAAGCACCAAGAACCTCCCTTAGAGTGAAAGTATCATTCCCCTGCACACATCAGGCACTGATCTTAATGAGTATGGTTTGTCAACAGCTATAGAGGATCAGTTCTGTCTTCCCACTAAGGTTAGAGACAACACGATCTTCTGGAGCCACACTGTACTAATACCCAGGGTACTTGAGCCCCTACAGCAAACATCAAGACAAATAGTCTAAAATAGTCTCCAGCAATTCCAGAAGCAATTGACATTGGGACCCCTGAGACCCACATCATAAGTGGCCCATCTGTCCTGAAATTTCCTCTTCAAGTTGCCCGCTATTGACCACAAGGACTTCTTGACACTCAGTTCCCAGATGGCCTATCTGCTGTGCACTTCGTCCCACTGGCCCCAGTAACGATGAACCAGCTGTACTTCCATGGTCCTGTGACCCTTGTTACCTCCTCCCTCCAGTGGGACTCACCTGACTTACTTCTAAGTCCTCCTATGCAATGTCTTTCCAGGTGGCCCCCTTCATTGTAGCACACCAGCAACCAACAGTTGCTTTAGCACCCTGCTCCTGGCCACATCCAGGGCACTCCTGATCTTCTGCTGCTGGAACTTTGGACCTGGTCCTGCAATAGACCTAAATGAGGAGGTAAACGTCATGAAAGCATTGCCTGATTTTATTTGCATGTTTCTGCTTTCCTCCATTGACATCAATGGTGCTTGATTGAGCACAAAAATGATATATTTAACAAACTCTTAAAAATCCGGGGGAGGAGCCAAGCTAGCGACCACTATGGCCGCTTAGGGGGTCAGCTCCGCCGATCTCCCTCTCCCGCCACAACATACTGGCATTAATCCTGTTCCCCTGTCCTGCCCCCGTGTTTGGGAGGTGAAGCGGTGGCCTTTTGCGCTGAAACGAGCCTCCGCCGAGGCTCGGTAGCGGAGAGGCGCCTTCCTGCACTTTGAGGCCCGGTCCGGCGTTCAGACCAGGGCATTGCGTAGTTGGAGATCCGTCCTGCAGTGTGTCAACAACGGGGCTGGGAGGCGGCGAGGTCCCGGCCCGTTTCGATCGGCGTGAAGATGACCGCCGAGTGATTTGGGGCTCCGGACAATGCAGTTGAGATAGCGGGGCTCGGGGGGATATTGCCCAGGGTCTCTAAATGAGGCGCAAAAGGCAGCGGAAGACTGGAGTTGATCCTGCAGAGACGGAGAGCCTGTGAGACGGAATTGGCTGGCAGGACCCGAGCTGTACGTCCTCCAAAACAGTAAGGCCTGCAATTGGTGCCGTAACACCAGGTGGAGAATCAAAAGTGCTGACGGTCAATTCGCTCGGTCCGGTAAGGAGATCTCTTCGATAGAGGGGAGGTCGGCAAATTGCCCCAGGGAGCTTTCCAGAGGCCAGGCATAGGCTGGTGGTCGCAAACGAGTGGTGCTCCCAGAGGATTGGGAGGAAACCCATTGGCACGACTGAACTGAGGTGAGCTGTATTTGATCGCGGGAGGTGCCTGGGGGGCGGGTCACATTATAAAGAGCCCGTGAAAACACGGCTGAGGATTAAAGCGGTTGCTCGGGGGAGCTGTGGGAGTGACACCAGGCACATCGGGAGGCACCCATAGGAACCCCCAGTAAAATTAGATATCTCATCAGGGGACCTGAGACCGGGCTAGTTATGGATCGTGTGGATGAACAGTAGATAACGTATGTCGAGTGGTTGAGTTGGGCCTGACTGAGAGTAGCGATCTTAGAGCAGATATTAATAGCAAGTCGGCGGCCCTGGAGGGTTGAGTACTGCTCCCGTCGGCTGTGCGACTGGCAAGTCAAATGGCGGGTGGAATGACATTGTGTGGCCAGGAGGAGACTCTACGCAAGATCTGTAGGTGTGGAAGTGTTGATGGGAACATAGTGGCAAGATGGCAACTAGAACGGACCAGGATAGAGCTTTGTCCCAAAACACCAAAGGGTCCAGGAATGTTCAGTCCAACAAGCTGGATCGATACACTTTGCCTAGGGGGTCCCCCGTGGAGTCGAAATGGCCGCAAATGGGGGGTGAGGAAGGCACTCCAGCTGTGGTGGAGCCAATATTGACGGATCTCATGGCGGCTATTGCAGGAGTTCAAACATCTCTGGGCCAGAAAATGGAAACCCTAGACACCAAGATTGACACTGTCACCATTGAAATAGGGCTTATAAGAGCGGATCTCATAAAGACGGGTGAGAAAGTAAAGTCATTGGAGGTAAAAGCAGCTAGTCTCATTGACAATGTCAACCTACTGCAGCAGGAGGTGCTGGAACTTAAGGCATCAAGAACTCTCGCAGATCGCAAGCTAGACGAGTTTGAAGGTAGAGCATGGCGGAATAACGTTTGCATATCGGTAGTGCCTGAGAAGTCGGAGGGTCAAACGCCTGACCTGTTTGTTGAAAATTTGGTACTTAACCACTTCAAATCGAAAGGACTAAGTTACTTTTTTACAGTCAAAAGAGTGCATAGGGTCCCGGGGGGCCGGGCCAGGCCTGGGGCGCCCACCCGTCCTGTGATTGCCGGGGTCCTAAACTTTCGTGACAGAGATGTTATACGTCAGGTGGCTCGAGCGGGGCTTCAAAAATGCGACTCTCTCTTTCTTTCCGGATTTTACACAAGCTGTGCAAAAACAGAGACAAGGCTTCCTGTCGGTGAAGAGGAGACTATGTGAAAGGGTATGAGGTGCGGCATGCTCTTTCCGGCCCGTCTTCGAGTGGAACACAATGGGAAGGCTTGGTTGTTTGACAATCCTGAAGTGGCAGCGGAATGGTTAGACAGTGCATACACAGCAGAGACTGAGGGCCAACCCAGAGAGGAGGCGGATGAACAATAACTATTGTGCATGGTGCCTGAGCGGGCTTGATCTATGATGAGCAGAATGCAGGTGGTGGGACCGGAGGGCAATGCTTCTCTGATGCTGCTAATCCGAGGAAAATGTCCTGGGGAATCCAATGTATAAGGGCGGTGTTATTGGGGGGGGGGGGCGGGGTTTATTCCCAGGTCCTCCTCTATTTCTACTTTTAGGTAGTTGTTGAGTAGGTTGGGGCGACAGGCACACTGCAAGTTGGGGATGAGCGCAAGCTTCAGGTAGGGGTGCAGGGAGGGGGAAGGTGGGACAAGAGCTAAGGGGTCTTAAAAAATTTGAGGTTTCTTTGCAATTGTGAATTTAAAATGTGCAGTATATTTAGTGTTTGGTTTTTGTTGTGGGGTTTTTTTTGGCATCGTGTGACTTGGATATGTTGGACCAATTCTATTTCCTCTGGTAGACCGGGGTTGGGGATTGCCACGCTCACCTGGAATGTAAATGGGCTAGGGGACAAGATAAAAAGGGGGATGGACAGCCAGTTGATCAGGAGACAGTCCCCAGATGTGGTGTTGCTGCAAGAGACTCACCTGGTTGGAAATTGTTGTATGGCGCTGCATAAGGGTGATACATAAGGGGGATACAAACTGGTTACGCATGCCGGGTTCACCACGGGGTCCAGAGGGGTGGGAATACTAGTGAGGAATTCCTTCCTGTTGACTATTCAGGCCACTTGGGAGGATAATAGAGGCAGATATATTGGCGTTTCGGGGGTGTAGGAAGGAAGAACTGTTACCTTTTTGTCTGTATATGTCCCCCTGGCCCTGCAAGCAGACACCTTTCGTGGCCTGCGAAATAGATAGACACCCCGCCCGGATCCTGCCACTGTCGCGGAGGTGGTTGTCGGATTTCTTAGAAACCACAGGGCTTGCAGATGGGTGGCGTTTGGGGAATCCAGGGGAAAGGTATTACACCCACGCTTCTGGCGCACATCACTCCCTCTCGAGAATTGATTATATCCTGGTACCGACGTTGCAATTGGCAGGGATCCAAGAAGTAAGACATGTGGGTAAGCTTTGGCTTAGTGTAGAGGTGGGTTGGAGAGACGTGGGTCGGATAGCTCCTATAAGTGCATGCCACCTGAGAGACCCCGCCACCAAAAAAGGAGATTATACAGATCACGGAACAGTATTTTCAGAATAATGTCGGAACGGTGAAGTCAGGATGTTCCCTCTGGGAGTCATACAAACCGTGGTCCGAGGGGAAGTATTATCGCTAATCTCAGGAAAGAAGAGAAGGGGCTGAGCAGAGGTCGATAGAGTAGAGGCGGAGTTCGCAATATTGGAGGGGGAGGAGTCGGAAGAGAGCACCCCGAATGAGCGGCATTGTCTGAGACTCCTCCGAGACTAATATAGGAGCCTGGCACAAGGGAGGACCAGGGAACAACATGCTGACACCCTTGTATGAGCACAGCGATAAAGCAGGGAAATTGATCGCGTGGCTGGAGAGGAGAGAGTGGGGGTCTAGGCTGGTGCCAGTATTGCAGACAGAGGACTTAGTTAAAATTGAGGATCCACAGCAGATAGTGGAGGAATTCTCTGCTTATTAAAGCTTAGTGTATATGGCTACATGCACGTACACGGAGGCCAACAATGTAGCCATGTTGCGTGACATTCAGATGCCTGTACTGTCGGAGGAGGACAGGAAGTACCTAGATTCTCCCTTCACTAACAAGGAGGTTGCACAGGTGATTAGGGAGGTGGATTCTGGGAAGGCCACGGGCCCAAACTGAATCCCCATAGAACTATAAAAATTGAATGCCAACAAGCTAGCGCCGTTTCTCCTGGACTTGTTCGAAGAAAGCAGGGAGAAAGGTCTGCTCCCTTATGATCAACGAGTTGGTAATATAGTTGTTATAAATAAGGAAGGTAAGCCCTGAACGCTGTGCTCCTCCTATTGGCCAATCTCACTTTTGAATGCTGAGCCGAAGATACTGGCAAAATTGCTGGCAACCAGATTGGTCAAAGTGATCACGACTCTTGCGCATCCGGATCAATCGAGCTTCATGCCCCACAGCAACACAGCCCTTAACATAAGGAGGTTGCATGGGATTACAGCTGGCGCACCGCAGATACACGAACCGGCGATCCTATTGTCATTGGACGCGTTTGATAGAGTGGAGTGGCCCTATCTGTTTGCGGTCTTGGGCAAGATGGGTATAGGACAGGAGTTCGTTGACTGGGTCCGCCTTTTATACACGGGACCACTTGCCAGGGTGGTGGTGAATAACCACAGATCGGATCATTTCCCTCTGGGAAGGGGCACAAGACAGGGATTTCCTCTCTCCCCACTTCTGTTCGCTTTGGTACTTCAGCCACTGGCAGCGTGGGTACGCTGGGACAGGACAATTCGAGGACTGCGGTGGACATTCGAGTGGGACGATAAAATTTCACTATACGCGGATGACATTCTGCTCTATCTCATGGCCCCTAGGGAATCCTTGATTAGTTTCATGATGTCATGGCCATATTTGAAAGGTATTCGGGCTTCACTATCAATTGGTGGAAATGAGTGCTGTTTGTTATTAGCGGTGAACCCCTAGCTGTCCCAGGCTCCTGCCCATTACAAATAGAGATCGTGGGATTTCGATACTTGGGAATATATGTGACCAAGGACTTGAAGCTACGATTTGATAATAATCTCGGGCCCCCACTGGCCAGATTCCGCAGAGATGTGGTGAGGTGGAAAACATAATCCGCTTTCCCTGTTGGGTCCTGCAGTATTGTTCAAAATGTATTTTATTTATTTTATTTATTTAAACTTTTACCGCGCACAGCTACCCACAGTGGGTTTCCCGGCGCTAGGGACAGACTGGAGAAGAAGATATCAGATAGCCAGCATACAGGATCCAACTACTTATGTGAACAACAGCGTTTGATGGCGCTTCCTCGTTTCCTATACACCCTTCAAAACGCAATGGACCCTGTGCCCCCTTCGTATTTCAGGGAAATAAAGTCCCTCCAGCTGCAACTCACCTAGCCCTGGAACGACGGAGGGATCGGATTCCCGGACCTTCGGAAGTACTATTGGGCCTCCCAGTTGGCGGTGATTAACCATGCGATATACGAATCGCCCCGAGACCCTGGATATGCCATGGATCGGGGTCAGATGCCTGGCGGAGATTATACGAGAGCCCTCTATGCCAGGAAGAACCGACCTCCCCTTGTGTGGCCGGCAGCACATGCGGTTCAGGTGTGGCACACAGCTAACCGGTACCTTAAGTGTGATGGGACGATTATGCTGGCTACTCCACTGTGGAGTTCGGAGGGCCTTGTTAGCCTGTGGAAGTCGAAGGGCTTTGACAGGCGGGATATCATCGGGATCTCTCAGGTCAAAGATATGTGGGGGAAAGACGGAATTCTTAAGTTTTACGCCCTACAAGAAAGTCACCAGCTGCAGGAGAGCGAGAGGTTCTGATATTTGCAGGTCAGGCACGCTTTGTTGGCGAATATTCCCCTGGGTGCGGTGCCTCCTGGTGCCTCCCCACTGGAGAATCCGGTATTGGACGGCCATCTCCCAACCAAAACTATTTCCCTGATCTATAAAAAACGTATTAACCACGCAGAGGATCCGATGGGTAAAATTAGAGACCGATGACGTGCCTTGTAATGGATGATTAAGACTGGAGAGAGGCTGTTTCTTCCCCAAAAGTAGTCGCTATTCAAATGAGACTAAGATTAGTGCAGCTGAAGATCCTGCACCGGTCATATGTCACGGGTCCTCGGCTGGTGTGGATGGGTTTGGTGGAAGATGGGAGGTGTCGTAGAGGCGGTGGGGAGATTGGAACGTTCATGCATGTTTTATGGCATTGTATTGAAATACAGGACTATTGGGTTAAGATATATGGCAAGATTTGAGATGTGCTGGTGGTGGAGGTGTTGATGGAGACCCGACTATGTGTCCTGAATGTCTGGGAGCCGACTGATCTTAATACACATGGGAAACAATGGATGACCCTGGCATGCATGATAGCCAAGCGCAACATCGCACAATTATGGGGAGCCAGCCAGGTGCCGCAGGTGGGGAAATGGATGGAAGATTTAGGTTGGTGCATGTTTAGAGAGAGATCTGTGTATGTGGCTAGGTGTCACCCAGGGAAATGGGGGAAAATCTGGGGTGCGTGGAATTCCTTTAGGGTAGATATATGTACTCCTCCAGCTGTCAAGTTCAAGTTCAAGTTCAAGTTCAAGAATTTGTATAGCGCACTACTCACCCAGAGGGTCTCAAGGCGCTTGAGGGGGGGTAGGTACATTACTCATCGAATAGCCAGGTTTTTAACTGCTTTCTGAAGGAGAGGTGGTTCTGTGTAAGGCGGAGGTGAGTGGGGAGAGAATTCCAGATTTTTGCCGCTAAGTAGGAGAAGGATCTTCCTCCCATGGTGGACCTATGGATGCGTGGGATTGCGGCGAGGGCTTGGTTGGATGATCGTAGTTGTCGGTTGGGTGTGTAGACGGACAGTCGCGTGTTGAGGCATTCAGGTCCTAGGCCGTAGAGGGCCTTGTGTGCGTGGGTAAGGAGCCGGAAAGTTATTCTTTTGTTGACGGGAAGCCAATGGAGGTCTTTCAGGTTTCCGGAGATGTGAGCTTGACGGGGGATGTCCAGTATGAGTCTGGTGGAGGCGTTTTGGATGCGTTGGAGTTTTTTCTGCAGTTTGGCGGTGGTTCCGGCGTAGAGGGTATTTCCATAATCCAGTCGGCTAGTGACCAGTGTGTGGGTGACTGTCTTTCTTGTTTCGGTGGGGATCCAACAGAAGATTTTTTGAGCATGCGTAGTATGTTGAAGCATGAAGATGAGACAGCGTTGACTTGTTTTTATTATCGAGAGGGAGGAGTCTAGGATGAAGCCCAGGTTACGTGCGTGATCTGTGGGTATGGGTGCTGTACCCAGGGCCGGTGGCCACCATGAGTCGTCCCAGGCAGAGGGGGATGATCCTAGGATGAGGACTTCCATTTTGTCCGAGTTTAGTTTTAGACAGCTGTTTTTCATCCACTCGGCTACTTCTTTTATTCCTTCGTGTAGATTGGTTTTGGCGATACCTGGGTCTTTGGTGAGGGAGAGGATCAGCTGGGTGTCGTCTGTGTAGGAGATGATGTTGAGATTTTGTTGTCGCGCGATGGATGCGAGGGGACTCATGTAAACGTTGAAAAGGGTGGGACTAAGAGATGATCCTTGTGGTACGCCGCAGATGACTTCGGTGGCCTCTGATTTGAATGGGGGGAGGCGGACTCTCTGGGTTCTTCCGGTGAGGAACGAGATGATCCAGTCCAATGCTTTTCCTTGTATTCCGACGTTGCTGAGGCGTTGAATGAGGGTACTATGACAGACTGTGTCGAAGGCGGCGGAGAGGTAGAGTAGGATGAGGGCAACTGTTTCTCCGTTGTCCAGTAGCGTTCGGATGTCGTCTGTAGCAGCGATGAGGGCGGTTTCGGTGCTGTGTTTGGCTCGGAATCCAGACTGTGAGGGGTTGAGGGAATTGTTGGATTCCAGGAAGGCGGCGAGCTGATTATTGACAGCTTTCTCAATGACTTTGGCAGGGAATGGGAGGAGTGAGATGGGGCGGTAGTTCTTAAGTTCAGAGGGGTCAGCTGTGGCTTTCTTCAGAAGGGCGCTGAGTTCGGCATGTTTCCAGCTTTCCCGGAAGGTAGCGGAGTTGAAGGAACAGTTGATGACATCGCAAAGGTAGGGTGCGATGATGGAGTCTGCTTTGAATTTGAATTTAAAATATTTCTATAGCGCGGCGTTCACCAAACGGTTTCTTGGCGCTTTAGGAACATGGAAGGCAGAAGCAGAGAGATAAAAAAAGAAATGGATTCAGAAGTGGATTCACTGTGGAAAGGCTTGGCTGAACAAAAAGGTCTTCAGGCCCTTGTGAAAGAGAGAGTAATCTTTGGCCAACGTAGATGAGCAGGGAGGGAGTTCCAAAAGGTAGGTGCCAGAAATGAAAATTTGGACCCACCCCATTTTTTTCTCTTGAAACGGGGTACCTGTAGGAGAGCTTGGGACAAGGACCGGAGCTCCCTAGTGGGAACATATTCCTTTAACAGGGAGGAGATGAAAGCAGGGGCAGTTCCCTGGCGTGACTGAAAGACCATGCAGCCCATCTTAAAAAGAGAGCGTTGCCGAACAGGCAGCCAGTGTAGAGCCTTTAGAAGTGGCGTGGAGTGATGAGAGCGGGAAAGGCCGTACACTAGCTGAGCCGCCTGATTTTGCACTAGCTGGAGTTTCCTTAGACTGTAGGCCGGGATGCCGTTGTACAGGGCATTGGCATAGTCCAGCCGGGAGATCACAAGGGCAGACATGATTAGTTTTAGTGCCAGAGGGGAAAAGAAACGAGAAACGGTGCGGATAGTGCGGAGAGTGAAAAAGCAAGAAGAGACGACAGAACTAACTTGTGAATGAAGGGTGAGGAGGTTATTCATTCTTATGCCTAAGGTCTTGACTGTAGGGGAGGGAGTGGGAGGGGGACCAAAGGAAGAGGGCCAAAAGGAGGAAGTCCAGGGACTGGAGGAGCCACCCTTTGTTGAAGATGTGGTGGGTTCATGGGTCAGTTGGTGAACCTGAGTGGATAGAGTTCATCAGGCGGATGGTGTCTTCAGTAGTGATTGGGTTCCAGGCGTGAAGGTTGTGAAAGTGCTGTTTTGGTTCGGGGGTGGGTGGAGTGGACTGATCTTCGGCCTGGTTTTCAAAGCTGTTATGTATGTCGGCGATTTTGTTGTGGAAGAAAGAGGATAAAGAGTCGCAGATGTCTTGGGAGGGAGTGATGTCGTTGGTGCCGGTGGTGGGGTTGGTAAATTCTTTGACGATGTTGAATAGTTCCTTGCTGTTGTGGGCGTTGTTGTCAAGTCGATCCTTGAATGCTGATTTCTTGGTGGATCGGATCAGTTGGTGGTGTTTGCGGGTGGCGTCCTTGAAGGTGGTCAGGTTGTCAGTGGTTGGGTTTTTTCTCCAGGTTTTCTCGAGGGTACGACATACCTTCTTGAATTTCTTAAGGTCATCGTTGAACCAGGGAGCCTTATTGCTACCTAGTTTGATCTGGTGGTATTTCAAGGGTGCTAATTCGTCAGCGCTGTGGGAGACCCACTCTGTGAGTTTGGTGGCAGCTTGGTTTGGGTCCGATGATATGGCAGGGGGGTTTTGATTAAGCGATGTGAAGAGTTGGTCGTTGGTGATTTTGTTCCAGTTTCTTCGAGGAATAGGATGTGGGGGGATGTGGGTCGTGTTTTTTTGTAGCTGAAGTGAACGCAGCTGTGGTCCGTCCAGTGGAGAGCTGTGGTGTGATCGAAGGAGATGTGTTTGCTGGTGGTAAAGATAGGGTCGAGCATGTGTCCGGCTAGGTGGGTGGGGGTGTCAACAAGTTGTTTGAGTCCGAGATTGGCCAGGTTGTCCAGAAGGGTGGTGGTGTTGCTGTCGTTTTTCTTTTCCAGGTGGAAGTTGAGATCTCCCAGTACAATGTAGTTCTCGGAGGTGAGGGCATGTGGGCTGATGAAGTCCGTGATGTCTTCGTTGAATTGTGTGCGGGTTCCTGGTGGTCTGTAGATGGGGGTGCCTCTAAGTGTGGTCCTGGGGTCGGTGTGGATCTGGAAGTGGAGGTGTTCGGCGGTCGTGAGGTTATCGTCAGGGCTGGTCATGATTCGGATGGTGTTTTTGTGGACGATGGCGATGCCTCCTCCTGTTTGGTTGGTGCGGTCCTTTTGGATGATCTTGTAATTGTCCGGGATGGCTATGGCGATGTCGGGCGCTGAGGAGGCGTTCATCCAGGTTTCTGTAAGGAAGGCGACGTCCGGTGATGAAGTGTCGAGTAAGTCCCAGAGTTCAGTGGCGTGTCTGTGGATCGAGCGGGTGTTCAGTAGGATGCACTTCAGATGGTTAGACTCGGAGCTGTGTTTGGAGGAATTGGATTTGGTGTAGGTTCTGATGCTGGGGAACTTGCAGGAGTGGCAGGCGAATGGTCCATGGGTGTGTCCTGGGGCGGCTTCGCAGCATTGAGGTGTGCGGCCGGGGTTAAGGGCTGAGAGGGTAGCGGCATCATACGATATGCGGGAGGAGTGGGTTTTACGAGGACCAGGGGGTCTGGCGCTGGGCCCGGTCCAGGCGCGGACGGGCGTAGACGGGCTTACCTTTGGCGCACCTTCGGCGGGCATGGGGCACGTCCGCTGCTCGTGAACGCTGCGCGTCAGCTGTTCTGATATATGTAGATAGTGGATGGGGGCAGAGCGAGGGAGGGTCAGCTGGGAGGCGGGAGCGGGGTGGAGCTGCGGGCTGGGACGGCACAACAACAAGATGGCAGCAAAAACGAAAGTTAACAGGACGAGGTTGGGGTGGGCAGAGGCGCAGGCACAATCAGGCAGAAAATAATTTATAAACAAAGCGACCTGCAAGCTATACAAATATAGCGTAACGCTAAGATCTGGCAAAGCTGCAATTATTGAAATCGGGGCACACTTAGTAAACGGAGCCAATTACAAAACAGTAGCACAAGCAATTGCAGCGAGGAGCTACGATACCAGCTGGAGTCAGGGAGCGTGGGGGAGCGACCGCTTCAGATGGAGTCAGGACGGTCACAGCGCTGTGGTCAGAGGTGCGATCCTTAACTCTATTGTGGGAGGGAGGGTCAGCTGGGAGGCGGGACCGGGGTGGAGCTGCGGGCTGGGATGGCACAACAACAAGATGGCAGCAAAAATGAAAGTTAACAGGACGAGGTTGGGGTGGGCAGAGGCGCAGGCACAATCAGGCAGAAAATAATTTATAAACAAAGCGACCTGCAAGCTATACAAATATAGCGTAACGCTAAGATCTGGCAAAGCTGCAATTATTGAAATAGGGGCACACTTAGTAATCGGAGCCAATTACAAAGCAGAAGCACAAGCAATTGCTGTGAGGCGCTACGATACCAGCTGGAGCCAGGGAGGGTGGGGGAGCGACCGCTTCAGATGGAGTCGATGAAGATGCTGTGGCGATGGAATCCCTTGATCCCTGAGTAAAATCCTTGATGAAAATTTTAAGATATGGAAATGTATGAATAACTTTTGCGATTGTTTGTCCATCACCTGATGCTTTATTTTTTTGAATATGTTAATAAAAAAATAAAAAAATAAAAATGAATCATAACTCCTAAAGTACTTTATGATGAAAGAAGTTCTTGGTCTTAATATTATTATAATTTACATTATTTGAATAAATTGGTCTCAGTTTTATTCTTGAGTATGCCCCACATTTATTGTTCCTATGAGTACAACAAATGCCTAGGACCACCCCATGATAAGCCTAACTGCTTACCCACACTACGACAAAAAGAGCACTAGCATTATCTACTTTAACCTCTATGTACCAATAAGGGAGTTTCTGGACACTGTACAGTGTACTACATTTTAGTGCACTATATAGGCAGCCAGCTTCCTATATTGGTCGTTTAGCAGTGGGATAGAATACTTTGAATTAGCTGGAACTAATTGTTAATAAGTGACCACATGAGTAAATAAAATAATGTTCCTTATTCTAGTTTTGTTTGTTTCAATTGGCCAAATTTTTCAACATTTCTAAAATTAACTGATAAATCCTTGGCTAGGACCCTAAACTGAGTGATTATAAATTTAAAAGTATGTTACCATAGTGAGGACAAAGTATTTAGTGTTACAGATTTTATTTGCTTCATAAATAGTTCCCAACTTTACTGAAATAATGAGTGATAACAATAAGCAGGCTCAGATACTCAACCTGACCCCTTACATGGACCTATCCTACGCCAGACTAAGGCCCTCTGTAAGGGTTATAGTATCAATACTGACCAACAGGCTAACAAAGAAAAGCTGAGGAGGCTGTTAGCAGAATATGAAAGAAAGAACACAGAACTGGTAGCTCAATCTGATGAAGGTGAGACTACTGGAAATCACCCTGAGTAAGTGGATGAGTACATCCACTCGGGACTAGATGAGAAACCCTCAGCAGAAGATCTCATGATGGAAAGGTTGACCTGGAGGTTTAACTTAGAAGCTCAACTCCTAGGCAAAGAAAGACAGAGAAAATAAATGGGCCTAGGATCTACCTCTGGTGGCAGCAATTTTATATATAACTCAAAACTCCCAAAAGGGATTGTCCCTAAATACTCAGAGGGAGCTGACATCACTAAATGCGTCACTGATTTTGAGAGAGCCGAACAAGCTAGAAGGGAGCCAAAAGAAATTTGACTCTTCTCTTGTGGGAACTTTGCTCAGGAAAATGCAGGGATAGGCTCCTGACGTTGAATCAGAAAGATGCAGAGTCCCATGACCTCATGAAGGGTACCCTTATTGAGGTCTATGGACTCACCATTGAAGAAAATAAGATACAATTCAGGGTGAATCAAAAGAAACTGAGTTAGTCTGTTGTTGAAATCATTGACTTTTCAGTGAAAAGGTAGTTGGTTAACAAGTACCAAAGTGTATGACTATGGAGGGCTATACAATTTGATTTTGAAAGAGCATCTTTTACAGAAATTGTTACAATTGTATCTGTTAGACATAGGTCAGCTTTCTCGGCTAGAGTTGGGTAGCAGGCAGATGACTGGGTCAAAACACGGGTGACCAAAACTATAACTGGTAGGGGTGACCAAAATATTAAAACATAAACAAGCCTTTTCAGGCCCAAAACTATTCATAGGCCAAAGGTAGGTACCAGGGTAAGAACTTGGATCCAAGATGGCTCAGTGTTTTGACTTTAAGACAACTGGACACCAAGCTGGAGAACCTAGCTGTAAAAAGTAAAAGAATGCCTCCAGCACTCACATAGTAAATGCAGTAGTGAGTTTTCAGATGGGATCAGAGTTGATCCCTGACCATCTCAAGGTGGACACTGAAGCAACTTTAGTCTCAAGGGGAGGGGTCGGTATATCTACCCTGGCTGTCTGGCCCAGTAACCTGGCGAGATACAGATTAGAGATAGATATCAATAGGATTAGAGTGGAAGCCCTGTGAGACACTGGTGCCAGTATCTACATGGTAACTCAGCAACTGGTGTCCTTAGATCAAAATCTGCTTGGCAAGACCTATACAGTCCTCAATGCTGACAATCACGCTAATGTGCATTCAATGGCCTTGGTGACCTTAGATTGGAGAGGAGTTAGTGGCCTCAAAAGGGTGGATGTACCTTCTGATATTCCTGTACAGTGGCTACTTGGCAATAATATGGAGTACTCATAATGGACTAAGGTAGAGAAAAAAAAAACCTGCAGTAATGCTGGTAATACCTGAGTGGGTGTGTCTGAAAAGCAGAACATGGTGTAGAACCCAAGGTGCAAAAGAAGGGTTGCCGCCTGAAATTATGGATCAACTTTACAAGAGAAAGGATAAGAAGCCTGGGAAGCCAGCTTCTATACAGACACCAGATTCTGTCCCCTCTCCTAAGAAAGAAGACTTGTCATCCCCAGAGGGAACTGTGCCCCAGCAGCTTCGCCCTTTTAAAGAAGAGTTTTTGCGCCCAGGAGGAGCCTCTAGGGAAGATCCGTGCCAGGGCAGAGAACCTGTCCCACTCTTGCAAGCCTGGGAGAGCAAGTTGCTGATTAGAAAAAGGGGCTTTCAGTAGTTCTAATAGGACCTACTGGGAGGAGGAACTCCTATACACTGCGGCCGGAGACCCCAATCCTATTGCCAGAAGGAGAGTGGTAGTATCTCAGCAGTTTAGAGAGTTTCTCCTCACGTTGGCCCATGACATTCCTTTATCTGAGCATCTTGCCAGGACAAACACTTGGAGGAGGTTAGTCAACCACTTCCACTGGCCAGGAATGTCACAAAAGGAGTTTTGCAACTCATGTGTCACCCTTCAAGCCAGTTGCAATGCAGGCAGCCACCTAAAGGCCCCCCTTGGTTGGGATACCCTTTTAGAGAGTTGGTACGGCACTAGTTATCCTGAGGACATTTCCATTAGGGCAACCCCTGTCCTTGAAGTGCCAAAAACACGTATTTTTACTAGGGTTGGGTTTCCTAAAGAGGTAGTATCAAACAGAGATACAAACGTTATGTCTGCATACTTAAAACATGTGGACTGAGTGTAGGGTGACCTATAGGTTTGCTACACCATATCATCTGCAGACAAATGGGCTTGCTGAAAGGTTTAACAAGACCCTAAAAGGTATAATTGAAAAAAACCTCAGAATGAGATGAAATGTTTCACTACCATGCCTGCTTTTTGCTTACGGAGAGTTGCCACAAAAAAGGATTATGGTTTCCCCCTTTCAACTTTTGTTTGGGCACACTGTAAGGGGACCACCTTGTTTTGTAAAGGAAAGAAGGGGGAGAACTCTCAAAGAACCTAAGGAGAATATTGTGGATTATGTGTGCTGCCTCTATTTCAGGATGGCTGGGTACATAAAAAAAGCCAACACGATTTTGAGGCCAGGCAAAATCTTCAGAAGCTTCCGTATGACCAAAAGCTGTTATGGCGGAGGGCAAAATATATCAGTTTTGGAGTCTGTGGCACCTAGGGCCCCCACTACAAATGGACTGGGCCCTAATCTATTCTTGAAAGAAAAGTGGAGATCACCTCTTTGGTGGACCTTGGCACATCTATTAACTCGAAGAGGGTCATACATGTAAATAACCTCAAAAAGGATATAATAACAGGTCTGACATGACCATGTTCCTCGTCACTGATGAGGATCAGGGAGCAGAGAATTAACCTATCCCTGACATCCTATCTCACAACCCCAACGATGGCTCAGTTGAAGGACTGCTCTTCTCAGACTTCCTCACTGACCAACAGCAGACTGATTGGAGGCAAGTCCTAAATCAGTTTGCTGAGCTCTTTCCTTTGACCATTTGTCCAACTAACTGACATGATGTGGGCATTGGTGATAGATATCCTACCTGTCAAAAACTAAATTTACAGGCAGTCTGGTCATGTCAAAGAAACCATCAAGGCTGAAGTAAGCAAGATGCTGGAATTTGATGCTATTGGCCCGTCAGAGAGTCCTTGGGCCAACTCAGTTGTGTTTGTCCCAATCCTCATTCCCAGGGCAGAAATTAATAAATAAGGTTTTATGTGGACTATACGGGTCTCGTAGCAGTCACAAAAACTGATACACATCCAGTCCTAATGCTCATGAACTCATTTACAGGTTGGGACAGTCAAACATCTGAGAACTTTTCATCTCACATCAGAGTACTGACAGAGAATCCGTTCCACTCGCAGATTTCGTGGATTTTCGGTAAATCCACAATCCGCGAACTCCCGCGAATTTACCGAAAATCCGCGAATCCGCGAGCGGCGGATTCGGGGGGCAAAATTTCAAGCCTTCAAGCTTGAAGTTGTAACTATATTAGGATGGCGCCGGCAAGCTGCCAGCGCCATCGTATTATAGTTACTAAGTTAGCTAAGTTAGCTTCAACAGGAAGCACTAATAGATAAAATAAAGCAGGTGCTCCAGCACCTGCTTTATTTTATCTATTAGTGCTTCCTGATCGGTCTCTGACCTTTTTTACACACAAGAGGCATGAACTCGCATGGAAGCCCCGCACGTTTGGTCCCGCTCACACACTCGCGGTGTGCACCATCTTCCCGCCATTTACCCACTATGATAGCTCACTCAAGGGACCCCTGCGCCCTTCGGGGCGATTGCATAGTAACACACACATGGTTGCTGGAACTAGTTGAAGCTCAAATTCAGTGACTCATTCATCATCCCAAAAACAATCGTTAGCGTCGTCGAGGCTGAGCAGGTGTGCCTTCTTCCCAAATCTACCGTCGAAAATCAGCTGTGATGCTGATAGAGGCCTTTGTATCCTTGACTTTCAAGAGCGCAATCCTCGTGCTGTTCCTGTGACCAGGAGCTTCTTTCTCTTGATCTGCTGCTCTGATCAGTCTCTGACCTTTTATACACACAAGAGACATGTGAACTCGCATGGAAGCCCCGCACGTTTGGTCCCGCTCACACACTCTTAGTGTGCATTGTCTTCCCACCATTTACCCACTATGATAACTCACTCAATGGACCCCTGCACCCTTCGGGGCAATTGCATAGTAACACACACATGGTCGCTGGAACTAGTTGAAGCTCAAATTCAGTGACTCATTCATCAGCCCAAAAACAATCGTGAGTGTCGTCGAGGCTGGGCAGGTGTGCCTTCTTCCCAAATCTACCATCGAAAATCAGCTGTGATGCTGGATAGAGGCCTTTGTATCCTTGACTTTCAAGAGCGCAATCCAAATCCGCGAATACACAAATTCGCGGATTTTGCGGATCCGCGAATACGCAAATCCGCAAATTTGCGGATCGTGGATCCGCAAAATCCGCCCATGCCTAATCAGCATTCTCAACCACTATAAGGTTGAAACATGTAGACCAGACCACTTGCTGAGATACTCTTGGTCATAACTACCCTCAAGGTATCTCCACACAGTTTTTAACATTGTCCAGTTGCTCACCAATAAAGTATATTTCTTGAGTTTGTACCAGGACAATTTTTAACATTTCTTTTTTGCACTCAAACACAAACCAGCTCCACTGTAATTCAGGTGTTGTAGCACACGCTGGTGACATTCGGTCATCAGGGTGGACCCCGATGATGAAGCATGTCAACACTAGGTTGGTGAGTGAGAGGTTTTTATAAAAGGAAGAATTTTTCCTTTTTTCCAACATACATCCCATTAAGATTCCTTTGTTTGCTATATAAAAGAAACACTACATTGAAACAGGGCTGCGACTGGGGCAACACCACAGAAAGTTTGAAGGACAAGCCCCCTATTGCTCTAATTGACTGTGGACTCTGCCTACAGCTGACCTCAGGACTAGTGGGTCTCTCCAAGTGTCAGTGTTGCTGACCCTCTTATGACCAGTTGTGGGAATATTTGGACTCCACTACCCTCCAGATGCCCTGCAAGATTGCCAGAAATGGTTGATGTCTGTCCAAGGCACAGCAGAGGACAAAACCAGGACGGGGAGCCTATGAAACCAGCTCCATGCAGAGTGTTGCACATTAGAGGCAGGAGGCTAGCAGACATTGGTAAATCTATCAGGGAGTGAAGGTCAACTTCAACTAGAGTGCAAGGCTGAGCAGGTAATTCCCATAAGCAAGAAGGAGATCCTCTCGGTATCGACTCTGTCAAACTATCGTCCCATCTCCCTTCTTCCTCTGATGAGCAAATTTTCATTGTTTTTTCTTTTTTTTTTCAAAGCTTGAAAGAGCAGACAGTAACATAATAACAAATAACAAATTATAAATCATGGCTTCACATTATACATATTACGAACTTTACAAGAACAAAAAAAAAGGAGAAGGAGAAAAAAAGTAAAAAAGGTAGAAAGGAGACATAAAAAACCATATTTAAATCAACATTGAATCAGGCATCAAGAATATTTGCACTAAGTTCCATGCCAATCGTTCAACGGGGTCCATATTATCTGACCCTGTTCCCGCCTCCTTCTCCCCACCTCTGAAAAACTTCTGACTTTAAGTTGTGAAGGGCAAGAATCCTTGCCCTCCAGTTTACAAAGGTAGGAGCGTAGGGGCTAATCCAATCTGATGTTATACAGAGTCTCACTAAAGACATAGAAATAAAGAGAAGGGCAGATGCATATCTTGATCTCACCAGTACACAATTATTCTCACAACCCAAAATAACAAGCTCTGAGGAGAGTACAGCCAGAATATTAAGTCTAGAATTAATGAATAGTTCTACCTCCTGAAGGAATACGGTAAGGCTAGGGCAATCAAAAAACATATGTACATTGTTAGCGGCTAAGAGGCCACACCTCGGACAACAGTGACCTCTACTCCCTCCCCATTTAGACATTTTGGCTGGTGTATAGTAAAGATCGAATAATGCCATGTAGCTTTGGGAGCGCAGACTTCCTGATATTAGAACACTATCTGAGAACTCCAGAGCCTGCGAGATATCAAGCCCTGCCTTACCCAACTTTAACTCCCATTTAGCATTTTGCGAGAGAAGGTCATCTGGAAGGCCAGAAAGTAGCTGTTTATATAAAACACCAATTTTTGCTCGCCTCAAAATCAATTCCAGAAGTAAATTCTTACTTAATAAGCTAGATTCTTGATCCTTTATTTTAAACCCAAAAAAGATTTGTAAATATTTAAAAAATTTGTGAGTGTTTAAAGAAAACTTCTCCTTTAAAAATAAAAAAACTGGCAATAGATACTTCACTCCCTAAATCACCCAGAGACATTAGTCCCTTCAACATCCACCTGAATGTAATATGGTCTTGAAAGATCTGGGGTAGCAGTCTAACTGCAGCAAGCGGTGTATAATAATTCAGATTGGGGATAGAATATTTACGCCGAACCTTACGCCAGACTGAAAATATTGCTATTGCAACCTTAAACTTTGTTTTTTTGTAGTAACTGGGTTCTAAAACCCGTAGCAAACCCCCCTTAGCATCTTCCCCCAGCCCTATTTAAAAAATGGAGGGACTGCAAAAAGATGGCAGCGATGCTCTGTCCCCAAATAAAGGTATGGCAAAATGCTGAAGAAAAGTTGATCACCAGTACAGCACTAAATTCGGCACAGACCATCCTCAGCGATCAGGGGATAAATGCATTCACTTAGCCGCTCTCCGCGGTTGATGATACCCCCAAAGAAATCTTTTGCAGCATCTCTCAGCATGAGCAAGACTAGCTTGGGAGAATTCCAGCGGTATGGTTCTAAAAAGATACAGAAACGTAGGCAATATCAACATTTTCAAAACATTCCCTCTTCCATATAAAGACAAATGCAGATTATCCAGTCTGACCAAGGTGTAATTAACAGACTCGATAACGGGCAAAATATTCAGATCGGGAATCTTTTCGACTCTAGGTGCGATTTTAACACCAAGATACAGTGCACTTTGAGCAACTGGTACTTCAGAGGGACACATAGCTGCTGATTGGATGACCTGCGTCTTAGCAACGTTAAGTTTATATCCAGAAAACTTGCCGTGTTGCTCTGCTAAGTTCTTAATAGCTGAGAAAGCTGATGACACACTAGTGGTAAGGACTATAATGTCGTCAGCGAAAGCTACGACCTTATATTCTGACGTATTGACCCTAACTGATAGAATATTCAATGAATTGACAATTTTGCCTACAAAAGGGTCAATATACAAGGCAAACAGCAGGGGTGAGCAGGGGCACCACTGCCTAGTGCCTCTGCTGATGCTAAACAGCCTTGAAAGCAATACTATATGCCTCTGAGCACTCAATAAAATCATGTAAACTGGTTTACCCAAATATACTTGTACTCCAAATATTCAGCAGACCACAAATATAGAATTCCAAATAACATTTAGTCAGCCACTGTCTCTTGGTCGTCTTCAAAGTTTATTCCAAAGTTCCAGGTAAGTTCCAATTTTGGAAAATATTCTTCAGTACATCAATTCAAATTAGGATAATAATGTTGCCAACACGTGTTTCGCCGTGTGTAAATTTCACACATAGACTTCCTCAGGGCTGTAACAAAAATATATACAGAGCCCACCATTAAAATCCTACAAATCATAATATGTCTGGGAAGAGTAAGTATAGTCCCCATCACCTCAAGAGAGTGTTTATTTAGTGCAACATATGTGCAGGCATCATACCAGAGAAAAATAAGAGTGTAATTTATCCCATCCAGGAAACCACAATTATTTAGACCAGTTAAAGAATTAGTGTCTACCTTATAACCCAGTAACAAGAGAGCAGGAGGAAAATATTGATATTCACCTGAAAAAACTATTTTCAATCCTCTCTTATATATCCGACCTCCTTTCCATTGTTAGCCTGGCACAATGTCTGAGTAATAAAAACCAGACATTAGAGATATGATACAGATGTATATGGTCAACAACTCCCTATGTTCATATCAGAAGTCGACATTGTAATATAAACTAATATACTTAAAACCTTAAAGAAAAATATATATGGCTACACCATGTTTCAAAATATTCACCATACTCTTTATATCTATGTATGGCTCAGCCATTAACTTACGCATGCTAATTCCAATACCCTTACTCGGGTAAATATAAAGGACTCACCCATACATGTCGTGAAATATATCTTCACGTGTAATATAACGCTGTCTAAATCAAAGTCGTTCTAGAAACAAAATTACCATAATATATTAGTGCACGCTAAAATACCTGTTCAACATATAGATATGTCATGCGACATAAGGGCAATGTACACCCAATCTAGGAAAGAGCCTCGACTTACCCACTCCAATCCTGCGTATCTGTATGTAGGGGCGCTAAAAATTAAGAAAATATGCTATTCACTCTACTATCCCATATCTTTAAACTGCTTCTACAATAATTGATCTCAATGGTTCTCACCCTCGTATCTGATTTATTCAGCCAAGTCCCCAATCAAATCCGTTGTAAGTAAATAGCGTCTCAGTTAGCAGCGGTAGTCACAATAATGACATGAGACCTAAATATCCAAAAATATATACAACCACAATGAGCAATAGTCCTTCCAAAGTTTAAAGCATCAAATTAATAAGCACCTTACCCCACGCTCAAATCTTACCGAGGGGTAATCTGTTTAGGTTCTATCCAACCTCGAAACGTCCCAACCTGGAACACGAAGAGATTTGTTATAAGCTTCGTCAACAAAACGAAATACACAACTATTTAAATCGTAATAGTAATCTCAACACGCAAAGCGGCATACCCGTGTACCAGCGGCAAGTGTCCTCGCTGCACGTCAGCATTCCGTGCAGGCGCCATCTTGGAGAGTCTATAAATAGACTAATTCACAGTCGCCATGTTGTAATGGTAAAGTCACATTGCAAATATCGTAATTATAGTAAGCAATATCTGCTACGTTCATACATTATATAGAACGTTGTCACATTTATAATGCGAGTATCCAAATCCTCCGTGCCAGATAAACTGATTGTACGTTTCATCACGTGACTAATACCTGTATATGGTCATCGTGAAATATCATCCCGTATAATGTCTCAGATAAAATTAATGTAGCGCAAAATAACGTAATCAAGTCATTAATATCTAAGTAAGATTAAATGCTTATTCATCCTATGACTATCGCCCGTAACGTATAATCTGTATTTGTCCCATGGCTATCGTCAACAGAATGTAATGGATAAAAGAAGAGGCACTAATCTTAGATAATCCTGTTTAGTCGATACACTGATATGTATACGAGTTTTCACTGAAGTAAATTCTCGCACATATGCTGAAATAACATACGTGGTCCATGGTCGAACCAAAAAAATATAAAAATAAAATAAAGCAAATTAACACCAAGTGTAACAGGGTGTTAGTTAAGGAATTCAGTATAAGTGAGAATAGATAGAGGTGTATAAGCAGATCACTCACCAAAGTAAAATTCTCATAGTACATATAATACCTATAAACATCAGTATACTATACAATAGCACATATCTGTACTCAACAACAAATATAGGCTATATTTAGAGGGTAACATCAGATCACATCAGCAGTAGATATACACAGTTGAGAAAAAATATGTCAATAAGTACATCTCACCAATCAAACATTTCAACTGTTGCATTACCAAGTATAGGAAAAAACAGACATACAGCAAAGAACAATTTTTGCATAAAGAAAATATTAACACCCATCAAATAAGGCATAAATCATCATTATGAACATAATCAATCCTGCCCCAGATAATATTGGTATTCATTGTCGATATGCAAGCCCCTATCTACTGCCCTCAGTTTCATGATCCAGATCACTTCCCTTCTTCTCAATTTCAATTGTCTGTTGCCCCCCCTTGGGTCAGGCGCAACGTGATCTATACCATGATAGCTAAATTGGTGCTGTTCCTGTTTACCATAATGTTGTACACTGTGGGCTGCAATGGGGTATCTCGTATCACCATTCTTCCAGGCTCGGAAGTGTTCCATCATCCTATCTCTCAGTCTCCTGATAGTGCTGCCCACATATATTTGACCACATGAGCAGGATATGACATATACAACATAAGTCGTGTCACAGTTGATGAATGTATCAATGCCATATGTATCTGAACCATTGTAACTGAATTGAAGCACCTTCTTCTCTGCCCATCTGCATGAGTTACAACGTCCACATTTATGGAAACCCTTCCTTAAATCATTAAACCAAATTTCTTTCTTGGTTTTAATGGGATAACTTGGGCTCAAATCATTGGCTAGAGTCCTGCCCTTCCTATACGTAATTGATGGTCTATCAGTAATATAAGGCAGCAAGTCATTATCCGCCTTCAATATATGCCAATGTCTGTTAATAATAGAATATAGTAACTTGGATTCAGTATTGTATTGGGTAATCAACCGTACTTTGTCAGTACGACCACCAATTATCTCATTACCTGCCAGAGTATGCTGCCTCTGTAGATTCTTAGCTCTCCTCCTAGCCTTATCAATCACTTCACTGTTGTAGCCTCTTGCCAAAAATCTGTTAGACATATCCGATAAATTATACTCAAAGTCTTCATCTTCCGAGCAATTTCTCCTTGCTCTAACCATTTCAGAGTAGGGAATAGATCTTTTCTGACAATTAGGATGACAACTTCTTGCATATAACACTGCATTACAACTCGTATCTTTCCTAAACATTTTAGAGCAGAGTTTCATGTCCTTCACAAAAAGTTCTACATCTAAAAATTCAATTTTCCTAGTATCATATTTAGTAGTAAATCGCAGATTGACATCATTGTTGTTAAGGTAATCAAAGAAGCTATGTAAGTCAGCAAGCGAACCAGTCCAAATCATCAGACAATCGTCAATGAATCTGCCCCAATATTGGATGTGATCAATCCATCTCTGTCCACGATGGCCCCAGATCCACTCCGCCTCAAACCACACCATAAAGAGGTTAGCAAAAGACGGAGCAAATCTGGAACCCATCGCGGTACCAAGGCGTTGTCTGTACCATTTCTGATCAAATAAGAACACATTATTCTTCAATACAATATCTGTCATGTCTAACAACATGTTTGTGTGTTCAAAGAACTCCACTGATTTCTTGTTAAGGAAGGTCTCTACTGATGCTATACCTAGGGAGTGTTCAATATTAGAATAAAGAGAGACAACATCTAATGTCACCAAGTACATCCCTTCCTCCCAAGAAACATCCGACATAATATTCAGCATGTGTTTCGTGTCCTGGATATATGAGGGCAACGACTGTACATATGGTCTTAGAAATACATCAATGTACTGTGAGATCCTTTCTGTGGGACCACCTATACCAGAAATTATTGGTCTCCCCGGTGGATTGTCCCTGTTCTTATGGACTTTCGGTAGTGTGTATAGACATGGTGCCCTAGGTGTTGAAATATTAAGGTAATTATACTCGTCAAGATCCAATAAAGTCAAATCATACCACTCCTTGAGTTTCATGTTAATTTTGGTTTTTAACATGTCAAGTGGATTACTGCTAAGTACCTCATAGTACCTGGAGTCACCCAACTGTGAATAAATTTCTGCATTGTACTTGACAGTATCCATGACGACAATATTGCCACCCTTATCTGCCATACGAATGGTAATACTGTCATTGTCTCTCAAAGTCCTCAGCGCTGTTCTTTCTAAGGTAGTCAAATTATCTGGCTTTCTGTGATGCCCACTTCTAGAGCCCTTATCAATCATCTTGTCTATATCCAATTCCACCATCTTATGAAAAGTATCTATTGTGTTACCCGTTCCTAGTTGTGGTGTCCACTTAGATTTTAGTTTTAGGCCACTGCTCTCACTCATATATCTGTTAATTTCAAGATCATCCAGTAATTTTGCCATTGTAATAGGATCATGTTCACTTTCTGTGAGTGATAGTAGCAGTTTGGTTGCGTTCGCTCCCTCTATACTCAGGTCACTTATAGTCTGTGAATGTTCATAACTTTTCTCTTTAATAGGTACATGCACAAAATGTTTCTTAATTTTCAACAATCTGACAAACTTGTATACATCAATCTTAGCATGATACCAATCTGGCAACACATTTGGGCAAAAACCAAGACCCTTCTTTAGCAAAGAGATCATATCCTCAGTGGGCGTCATATGTGATAAATGAATAATCTCCAATTCCCAGTCTAATCTATTAGGACTGTCAATTACTCTTTCCACGACCTGAGTCTCATTCCTCTTCTTGGTGCCTGTTGACCCCTTGCCCCTTGATCCTCTTCTTGTCTTGACAGGCCTCCACCTCTGCCTTTGAAGGTACTGTCCCGATTACCTATTCTGCCTTGAAAGCAACCCTGAAACCAAAGTAGTGGCCTCTGGAGTAATATAGAGTGCCTGGATTGCCTGAATAAACTCAGGGCTGAACCCCTTCCACTGCAAGACTACCCATAAAAACCCCCAGGCTACCCTGTCAAACGCCTTTTCGGCGTCCAACAGGATTGCACGGAGGGGAGATGACGTGGCCTGGGCCCAGTCAAAGAGTGCAATTACACGGCGAACATGGTCAGCAGTGTGTCTACCTGAAATAAAGCCATACTGACGCGGGGACACTATTGGCGAAATCACTGATGAAAGTCTAGTGGCTGAAATTTTTGAATACATTATCTGAATTGATCAGAGATATAGGTCCGAAAGACAACGGATCCAATTCCGGCTTTCCCTCTTTTTAAAATTAAAATAATAGTAGTTTGCTGTCATGTAGCTGGTATTTGGCCAAACTGTGCCCCCCTAAAGGTTGCCAACATATGATCCCGGAGTTCCGAGCGAAACAAACTATAGAACTCCAGAGGGATGGTATCAGGGCTGGCAGCCTTCCCATTGGCTAATGAATTAATTGCCGACTCAACCTCATTCCAATCTATAGGGGCAGAGAGGACTGCTGAGCAGAAACCTGTAGCGTGTTCAAGTCGTGTAATAAAGCCTCTGCTACAGTTTCTAAATTAGAGTCCAAGTTTTCACCTGTATACAAAGTGCAGTAAAACTGCCGAAAAAACTCCATGACTCCCTCCGATGTAACCAGAATATGCCCCTGGGAATCCTGAATTCTAGTGACACTGTTGGCCAGTCCTCTCTGCTAAAGTCGCTTCGCCAAGACCCTACCTGATTTGTCCCCAGACTCAAACACCATAGAACGGAATTGCAGGTACTTAGCAGCAAGGTCTTGACCAAAGTACTCCAACAGAGAGGCCCTGACCCAAGCCACCTGCAACTGCCCTTGAGTTGTATCTCATCCCTCCTTAATCATACATACAAGTTGACACTCTGCCAGCCCCAATTCAGCAATTCTTCTATTAATTTGATGCTGAATAAGCCTTTGCCGAGAGTAAGAGAAACTCTTCGTTTCCCCCCCGAATTGCCGCTTTTAGTGTGTCCCAGACGGTAGTGCACGAAGCTGTCCCTCTGTTAATATTTTAAAATTTAACAACCCAGTTCCTCATATGGTCTATATATGATTGCTCCAGAAAAAGCTTCCTCTCAAAAGTCCAAGTTCTTGGGATACTTATTGTATGAGAGAAAATGCAATCCAGAATCAAAGGATTATGATCTGATAGAATTCTAGAAAGGACTGAAATAGATGTTGAAGCTACCAGTTGTTCGGACATAAAACACTAATCTACCCGGACCATCTTATTGTGGGGGGCAGAAAAGTATGTATATCCGTCAAGATGTTTATTATGGTAAAACCAAAGGTCTCTGAGGTAATGTTCTTGAACCATAGCTTAAAAAGACCTAAAGACTCTTGGCTTTTTGCCAACATAATTTTACCCCCCACTAAATAGAAATCAGCAGGGAGATGGATATTCAAATCACCACAGAGGTAAACAGGCTGGGGCTAGAGAGCCAACTCAATATTCAAATGCTGCAGCACTGCCGGATCATCCAGGTTGGAAGAATAGACTGTACATGCAGTTAAGGATTTACCATTTATTTGCAGCTCATTGATTACCCATCTCCCGGCATTATCTTGGCCAATCTTCTTACAAAGCACTGACCCCCGTTTTAATAAAACCGCCACCCCTCTAATTCTAGAACTCTGGTGAGAGCACCCAGTTAAATCATACCCTGGAATATTTAGATAGTCCTGATCACTCCAAGATACATGGGTTTCCTGCAAACAAAGTACGTCTAATCGCAAAGAATGAACAACTCTTGAAAACAATGCCTTTTTCTTGCCATCATTTAATCCAAAGATATTCCAGGAACATATGCGTATTTTACCCCGTGCCATCAATCCTGAAAAAAACACCTAAGCAAGACAAAACAGTCACCACCACCCCTTGAAAGAATAAGTGTCTCCTACTAACAGACATATTAAGATTTTTAGCCAATGGGCATGATATACCTGCCAATTCAAGCTTTGTTTAGCCCCCCCTGCCCCCTCCCCCCTTATGTCCCCCCATACCTCCCACCCATACCCCCCAGCAATCCCCAAACCCACCCCCCAGAACCCCCCATGACCCACCACCCCCAAAACACGGCATCAGGACATGGGTCCTAGTGATGAGCAGATTTTCAGAAGGGTATATTATAATAATGAACAAATTACAGAATACATAGAGTCTATTTGATGCCTGGACCCTTTGCAGTCCGGATTCAGACCTATGTTCAGCACAGAATCAGAGGTAACAGATTACATTAGACATTCTCTTGACAACAACAAACTGATGTTGTTTGACCTGTCAGCAGCTTTTGAACAGTGTCCCATTGCACATTGCTTCAAAGATAAGAGGAGACAGGGACTTGTGGATGAGCTGTACAAAGGTGCTCGAGCTTTGTAACTCATCACATGCAGACCATTAATCTTGGACCTTTCTGTTGCTGCACCATCGTGCTTAATGAGGGAGTGCCAGAGAATTTCTGTCTTAGCCCCACATCATTTAACATTTATGTGGCTCCCCTTGCTAAAATTATCAGAGAATCTGCATTCAACCCTTTGGATGATGTAGAACTTTCTCCTGCTGAATGTTGGTAGGTGAGACATTATGCTCTTTGACAAGGCTCAAATGCTATTCTTGGACGACGGAGAACTTGTTCCAGCTGAATGTTGGTAAGACAGAAAATATGCTCTTTGGCAAGACCCAAAAGCTTTGTTCTCCAGAGTAGTGGCCTCCAGACTTGGGTGCAGCACCTGTCATCCACACAGTGTTTAGAAATGTTATATTGTTCAACTGGATCAGACTCTCACTATGAAAGATCAGGTAGTGGCTAGCACTGCACCTGCTTTCACATGATGAGTCTCTGGCGTAAAGTGAATCTTTATCGAATAAACTCCAGGTGGTCCAAGACAGAGCAGCCCAACTAGTCCAGAATATGTCAGCAAAAACAGCTTATCTCCCCCTCCTGTTCTTACTTCACTGGCTCCCTATACGCAAGAGAATTAAATTCAAGATTTGGTTTATAGTACATAAAGCATTGAATGACATGCGATACAGTGATTTAACAGAAAAATGTTACAATACCAGCTGAGCAGATCTCTATGATCTGAGGCAAAATCCCTTCTTTCTACTCCCCGTAATCTTGTTCTGGGGCAATGCCTTTTCCTTCCTGGCTCCCCATTATTGGAATCAATTAGTCTTTAACCTTCTGAAGTGTATGGATCATCTTCATTTTAGAAAACTACTGAAAACTCAGCTGTTTTGCAACTAATTTCTCCCGGCCTGTGTTTATTCCTCAGTAAGGTGGAGATATTCCTTTGAAGTGATTTAGGAGGTTTGCAAATCAAATCAAACCAAAAACAAATGAAATCCTGCAAGTGTGCTGAGGCTTCAGTCAAAAATTGAGCTTAAGGAAAAGTACACACTTTTAGCTTTCAATGTCCTGTTTTACAGTGTAGTGGACTCCATAGCACCTGTACTGTTTATCCCATCCGTTCTACTTCTTCTTTTATGCAACATAGTACATTTTAGTGTGGGTAAAAAAATCTCTATTCTAAAAAAATAGAACTGGACTTTTCATTCACTTATTGTGGCTATTTTATTATTTTTGTTTTTTGAGTCTGCACTTCCCATCCTACCTCCCTGATACAGCCTGGACTGCTCATCATTGGAACATGTTAGATTTAATTCACAAAGGAAAACAAACACTTTTGTGTAAGTTTAAGAATATTTGTTATTCATAAAGGGATCTATGTGTAGTATCTTTACAAGTGTAGAGTCTCGGCACAGAAAAATACTTAAACTTCAACATACAATTTATGTATTTATTGACTATTTTACTTTTCCCTTTTCCAGAATACACTATTGAATTATTGAATAAGACATTCATGGCATAAACAAAATAATCCATATAACTTTACACTCAATACATTTCAGGCTCCAGAGAACTTCTTCATGTATAATTATATGAACTCTTCATGATGCAAATTCTGCTAGAGAAATATATAAAACTATTATCAGTTTTGCCATTGAAACATAAACACACGTTATACCAGGAACTTAGGACTACATAAAACTGGGCAAGAGATTGTTAAGATTCTATGTGTTTGTAGCTGTAGCCCTTGATAGAGCAACTGCTCAAAAAGCATACTTTTGTTTCTTCACTTTCCCAACTCTCTGTCAAGTGCCCGATGGCCTCTCCATGGGAGCAAACTTTCTCCCTGTTTACATCACTTCCAATCTTGCATCCCCATCTAATAACTGTGTGTACACATGGCTACCAGTCATTCTCTAATGTATTTATCTCCAATCCCCAGTGTCAGAAGTGGGCAGAAAATGGCCCAGGTACCAAAATAAAAGTGGTCATCATCATTAGTGAAGTGAAAAGTTTACAAAGGGCCCCAGGATTCCAAATTCAAGCCCTTTTGAACTTATAAATTGAATCTGTTGAGTATTTTGCAAGGTATGGAAGACTGCATGGATTTGAGCTTGCTGCAGCCAATGTTTGCTTTATGATCATGGAAATAAACAGTAAACAATGGCCCAGCAGAACATACCACAGGCCCAAAAATAGCCCAATAAAATAGCCCAAACATTGACATAAAAGACCATCCCATCGGGCACTGCATGATTGTTTTATTGATGAGTCGGGCCATACCACTCTCGAAGCCGCTCTAATGTGTGTATGAATAGATTTCATATATGCTTCCTCACCTAATGCCCATTCAGTTAGTTCTGAATTCTATCCATCAAAATATGAGACTATGTTTTGTACCTGGAGTTTGGAGAGAAATGTAGGTTTTTTACCCATTGTACGACTGTATATCACTCTGCAAGGCGCATCAACAAGACAGACTTTTTATTTCTCACCTTTTGAATTCATCAGGTGCCAGATTAGATCAGGAAATGTTTAGTGAAACAGCACTCACGTGCTGCTAACAGGAGCCCTCGTTCGCCAAAGCAGCTTTGTCCCGACTCTGGAAATGACAATTCAGAGATGCATGTAGGCGCCAAGCTTGAGCACTAACTTCAGATCCTTTTTTTGTGCTCTTCGACATGGCACCAATGCTTCTATTTTTTATATCAGTGTTTAGTGACTCCAAAATATCCTTAACAATAGATTTTGCTAGGGAATAGTGTCCCCTCCATCAATTATGGACTGTAAACTATAGAAAGCACTTGGTGGTTACACATCCACATAACATTTGTTATTGGCGAACAGGTTCCAAGTGTGGCTTGATGCCCTGTAACAATTGTTCCCTAATACACGCCAGAGCTATCAGTGAGTTTAAAGCTTAGTTGTTTGTCATCAAACATAAGAAGTAAGGTTAGTCATGTTGATAGTCCTGGATATGCTCCTGATCCAAGAATTAATCCCATTCCAGCTCCTAATCCAGCAAAAAAAAAATCAATCTAGGTGGAAATCCACCTTTCCAGTGAGATGTGGGCATTCATTTTTCTCAGTATCCTACTATGTCTTATTTCACAATCAGAGTCAATGCACTACATCATATCTGGGCCATAAATGACTGTGAGGCAGATTGAGAGGTTCAGTGAGGTAATGCTGCAGCATTAGCAGATGATTCCAGGTCAATATGGAGTGCCTTATGCTCCATTTATTTATCAGTGGCCTATAGTTGGACGTTTGCCAGTGGGGTGCTCATTTGCACTGATGGACCTCTTTGCCAGTGCCAGCCCATGCCTCTGTAGCTTTCCAAAGGCCAGGCAGGGGTTCCAGCATAAAGGAGATATGTTGAACCGCATTGTGATCTGCAGAGACACTGCAATGTATCTGGCTTTCTGGGGTATGGAGGCACACCTGGCTTAACAAATGTCACTCCAACCACTGCCAGCTATTCGATGATGTTAACATGCGTAGGGTTGGGTGTTCATCTGCGTGAACTTAGGGTCATTGGTCGCTGGTATCCAAAATAGTAGATTAAGCTAATCAATCTGGTCCAACCAAGGGCAATTCAGCTGGTGCCCAATGTGTTTCTTCCTTCCCTTTATTGTCAGTAAGTCAGTTTCTTAATGGATAGGACATCCTCAGTGTGGCATGTCAACAAGCATGATGGAAGGATGCATGATGTTACAACGCATACTTTTACAACGCACACCATTACAACGCATTCCATTCCAACCCATTCCATTACAATGGATTTTTTAAAACTACCTTTACAACACATTCCATTACAACGCATACTACCTTTACAATGCATACCATTACAACGCATAACATTACATTGCACGTATGTTAAATATTGGATATTGTAGGGGTAAAAATTACTATTCTAACTCCAGGGGGGGTGCAACAGTAGGGTAAGTTTGGATAGTGTAGGGGTAAAAATTACTATTCTAACTCCAGGGGGTGCAACAGTAGGATAAGTGTTGGATAGTGTAGGGGTAAAAATGACTATTCTAACTCCAGGGGGTGCAACAGTAGGGTGAGTATTGGATAGTGTAAGGGTACTATGCGTTGTAAGGGTATGCGTTGTAATGACTGCATTGTAATGACATGCGTTGTAGTGGTATGCGTTGTAGTGTCATGAGTTGTAATGGTTGCGTTGTAATGGCATGCGTTATAATGGATGCTGCGTTGTAAAAGTTTCGTTGTAATGGTAGTGTGATGTAAAAGTTGCGTTGTAAAGGTTGTTTACTTGATGGAATGAGGACTACACTGCTCTGTTTAATATCAGTGTAGCTCTGGTTCTTGAGTGTACCATTACATTTTATAGCTGTTGTCATCATCTTGCCAACCACAAGTGTCATTTGCATTTGGAGGGGGCTCATTAGATCTTTGTGCAGTGAGGTACTCCTCATTTGGACCTGTTTGCCACTTGCAGCAACACGCATTGCCCATAGTTGTATGACCTCAATGTCCATTGAAGGTGCCTTTGGGGATATCTTTTGGTTGAAAGGAACTTTCTATTTCATTGTTTGTTTCCTCCCATACTCTTGATTTCTTTGGGTTTTCTGGACGATTCACCAATGAATGAGTCCCAGTCATCTTCATTGCCATGGATTGGCTGAGAAAGGAGTGGAACACAAACCTCTTATATCACTCTCTGAAGTCAGACGGTCGTGTCCGGCACCTCAACCTCCAGAGCCTCCAACTTCATGCCTGACGATCCAGCTGGAACATTAAAGTTTTGGTAGATTTTATTCTGTCTGCTTGCCACGATTCTACAAATTTGACATACTCCAGAAAGTCTAACATGTTTGATGCCTGGTGTTATGAGCAAAAAATTGATCTATTGACACCCCCCTTGTTGGAAATGTGCACTCTCATTTGTTCAGCATGGCCATGCTGTTGGGGCTACCAAGACCTTGTTGGCCTTCTTTTGTCTTCCAGCCACCCATCATTGTTTGAACTACCCATCGTTCTTATATCTGTCATTATTTATATACTTATATAAATAATCTGTGTGTGCAATACTTCTTGTTTACCCTTGAATGTTCTTCAACAGCTGTTGATTAATACTTTAGAATGTAGAGTGTTGGTATAGCAGTTTATTCTGTGCGGTCCGCATTTTACAAATTCAGCACGCATTCGGGAGCACGCTTTCACTTACGGAATGCTTCACGTTGGTGGAGAGTAACCCTGTAGTGTTTGTATGCATTGAACACAGGTCTATGCTGTTATCTTTGCATGCTTCCTCATTGTGATGATGCTCAACATGCAATGCAATTATTTTACTAAACATCTTATGGTGGTTCCCATTGGCAGTACACCTGCAATCTTTTTGGATCAAGTGAATTGGAATTTCAGTGGATAATCACCAGGAAGTTGATTGGTCTGATTTTGCTGCTTTCTCACCTGTAACTTTTGGAATGTATGTGAGAACTGGTTATTGCATCTCCTGAGACTTTTGGTTTTTGTGTGGACGTTAAGGAAACAATGTTACTTTTCCAGCTGTTGGGATGGATTTCAAAATAAGAATAAAAGTACATACAGAACATTATTCAGCTGTTGGTGAACTGGTTTTATTATGTTATGTTATGTCATGTTAACTGTTTTTGTACCGCGCACAGCTGCCCCAGCAAAGGGGCGTCCTGGCGCCATAAGAAGGTATACACAACACAGCATAAAAGATACTTAATCAGAGATTTTTATTAAAAAGGAAGGTTTTAATGGCACGTCTGAACTGGAATAAGTCGTCCAATGCCCGAATTTCAGCATGAAGAGAGTTCCACAGTTTTGCGGCCACTACTCGAAAGGAGCGACCACCTGTCCTACTCAACAAGAAACGTGGGACAACAGACAGGTTCTGACCCATTGATCTCAAGGACCGAGACGGAACATAAGGGGTCAGTAGGTTCGTCAATATAGGGGGGGCCGTGCCTTTTAAGATTTTAAAAGCCAAGCAAAGCACCTTAAACTCAATCCTCTGACCAACAGGCAGCCAGTGGAGCGCTTGCAGTGTTCTTGAAACCGGACAACTTCTAGGCAGTCCTACCACCGCTCTGGCTGCGGTGTTCTGCACTCGCTGCAGCCGCATGAGTTCAGCCTAGTTTGTTCCTGCTAGCAGCGCACTGGCATAATCTATCCTAGATAGTACTGAGGCTTGGACCACTAACTGTCTGGTGGGGGCATCGAAGAATTTAAGTACAGGTCTGAGGCCCCTGATGATGCCAAAGCAAGAGGCTGCCACCCTCTTAGTGTGGCAGGTGAAACTAAGAGTAGAGTCCAGCCAGACCCCAAGATGTTTTATCTCCATTACAGGAGAAGGGGTCATTCCTAATTCGGGAGGCCACCAGTTATCATTCCACCATCCTGCCTGCTTTCCAACCACCATGACCTCTGTCTTCTTAGTGTTCAATTGGAGACAGTTCTGATTCATCCAATTGGCCACCACACGAAGCCCCTCGCGAAACCTGAGGGCCTCCACATCTGAGTCCCCACTCAACGTGACTGCCAGCTGCGTGTCATCCGCGTAGGATACCATTGTCAGGCCCCAACGCTTGACTACCGCAGCCAGCAGTCTAACGTATAGATTGAATAAGGTGGGGCTCAAAGATGATCCCTGTGGGACCCCCAGTGTCAGCGGGTAGGAGGTAGATTTACCGGGTGGGATAGCGACCTGGAATGATCTGTCAGAGAGGAAGGACCGGAACCAACACAAGGCGGACCCCCTAACCCTGCTTCCTCTAGCCGCCGCAAAAGGATGTCGCGAGAAACCGTGTCAGATCTAATAACAGGAGTGCCGCTGTTCGACCAGTGTCCAGCACGGAGCGCAGATGTTCAACCATAAACAGCAAGGCAGTCTCCGTGCTGTGGCCCGCCCGAAATCCATTTTGAGTGGGGTCCAAGATGTTGGCTTTGGCGAGATGGTCAGCCAGGATCCCATTCACGTGGGCCTCGGTGACTTTGGCGGCCCTCGGCAGCATTGAAATGGGGCAAAAATTCTCAGGTTTTACCGGATCTAGGGAAGGCTTTTTTAAAATAGGTGTCACTACCGCTTGCTTCCATCTGATAGGCACAGTCCCTGAGGCCAGCGGCAGGTTGATAAGAGCTAGCACGGGTGTGCGACATGTCGCCTGCATGTTCTTAAACTGGGCAGGTTTGAGTGGATCCACAGGGGAGCCAGATTTAATTTTTTGGCTAAATAAATCAAACCCCTCCTCGGAGAGAGGGGCCAGCAGGTCCAGAATCACATCATCGCCCATAGGGCAATCAGCTGGATCCGAATGTTGCAGATTAGTTGGAAAGGTGCGGTAAATTGCTTGCACCTTTTCGATGAAGAAGGATGCCAGACTTTCACAGTGGGAGTCTGTGCATATTTCCGCTGCGGTGGCCCTCTTGGTCATGAGGTCCTTTAGGACCTTAAAAATCAGTTTAGAGGGGTTGGGACTATTCCGAAACTCCTGCGCATAGTAGGCGACACGAGCTCTACAGATCGCTCTATGGTATGCCTTAGTTTGAGTTAAATAGCAGGTTTTAAGCACAGGGTCAAAAGATTTTCTCCACCGTCTTTCTGCTTGTCTACAGTCTCTCTTAAGAGACGCTAAGGTCTCATCATACCAAGGACTGTGGACTTTGGTCTGACAGTTGGAACGGACCAGAGGAATTAACGAGTCAAGGGCTGTCACAATCCAGTTACAGAATGATTCGTAGCCACAATTGACATCCAGTAGAAGATAAAAATCTTCTAACTTGAATTTATTCCACTGTCGTATGAGAGTGATTTTGTGCTGCATCAAAAAGAGGGGTTCAGACATAGGAATAGATGCCTTCACCAGCATATGGTCAGTCCATATCAGCTGGATAGGTGGGCATATAGTTATTTCCTCTAAATTAGTGAAAAACGGGTCCAGTATATGCCCACCCTGATGAGTGGGGGAAGTCACCCTCTGTGAAAGCTGCAAGGCTTCTAGATCGGCTAGACAGCTCCGAATGGAGGGTTGGGATGAGCAATCGAAGTGCAGGTTAATGTCACCTAACACATTAAAATGAGCACAGCCAAGAGCCTCTGAGCTGAT
This sequence comes from Lissotriton vulgaris, assembly GCF_964263255.1. Lineage (NCBI taxonomy): Eukaryota > Metazoa > Chordata > Amphibia > Caudata > Salamandridae > Lissotriton > Lissotriton vulgaris. Next base: position 2,030,297,862 of record NC_141691.1, read on the forward strand.
AATGTCCGGGAGAGCGGCCCTAAAGGCGGCATCGCAACCCGGAGGCCGATATATTAAAAGACCAGTAAAGCTATAACAGTGAGTGAAGGAAATTTTGAACCGGGCACATTCACATCCCGGAAGTTTTCATTCTTTCCATTCACAGGGGTAACGGAGCTTCACTGCCATGGCAATTCCACCCCCTCTCGAGCCGCGATTAAGGGTAACCACGGCATAGTCCGAGCGGAAGGCTAAGTTTAGTATCGACGTATCTGCATCCTGTAGCCAGGTCTCGGTCATAAAAAACACATCCGGAAAATCATTAGTAAGGATATCAAAGATCTCTGCATGATGTTTGACCAGAGATCTGACATTTAAGCTATATATACTAATAGCACTCACCCCAGACACATGAATCTGCCGGGATTGTATTTCTAAGGAGCAGATACGGGAGGGGGAAGGCAGTTGCCAGCAGCAGCAAGTGCAGCGGTAAGGGCCACATAGCGGTGCTACAAGTGGTAGGGGGCAGGTAGAGAGCCGTTCTCGTATAGCCAGCAGATCTTCTCTGTAATACCTGATAGTGGATGAGGCCATATAGTGAGCCATAAAAGACAGAGTCCTGCCGCGCTCCGCGCTTCCTTAGCGCTGAGTCGCGCCAGACGAAGGCGCGCCCGCTGCGCTGAACCGCTGCGCGGTTGAGGGAGCTTTAAGTAGGCGTCCCTCGCCTCAGCCAGAGCGCTAGAGCGCTCGCCGACCTACCCTGATCCATTTACATCTTCTTTACAATTTTATATTCAGAATTTCATTATTTAATGTTAAAAATTGCTGTGTAGGTTTAGGGGTTGGTGTGAGTAAAATGCAGTTTGATTCCCGAAGAAAGATTCTGCCTAATAAAGGGGAATCTGCAATGCCTTTGGTAAGATGTAAGGAGGAATGATTAACATATATGACTGCAATAGATTTTTTTTAAACCTTTATTAGCTTCGTTCAACACAGTGTCATGACAGTTACAGCATCTGCAGTTCAATAAGGCAATTTGTACGGTACATTCGGTAGAGAGAAAAAAGAAAAAAAGAACAATGGAAACATCACACGAGCAGTGGCTAGTACAGTGCAAATAAATCCCTCAGTGTCCCACAGTGGGAGGTCATGCGTCTATGGACCTTCCATTCTATCCAGCTGGGGGGGTCGTGGGAGAAGGGGGCCCCCTCCCTCCGTATGCAGGTGGAATATCAGGTAAGTAGGCGCGTTAGCGCGGTCCACCCCGATCCTGAATCGTCTCTGTCGCTAACAGTCCACTAAGTGCTTTACCTTGCGTAGTGGCGCATCTCTTGTGCAGCTAGGGTGTGCCGCTCCGCCCGGCACCTCAGATTGAGTTATGTGTAAGGGTGATCTAGTCGAGATTCAACTGAATGTGGCGTGCCGTGTTTTCCCACTCAGGTGTCGCCTACAGCTTCATGCTAGTGCAGTATTCATTGTGTATACATCCCCAACAGTCCATAGCACCGTAACGGTGGGAGGGTTAGTAAAATCTATCCCTAAAGTCGTATCGCATGGATCTCAATTATCCCAGTCTCTCCCTCAACAGTCCATCAACAGGCATGTTATCCCCTCCCGAGTTAGGTGGATCCAATTACTTTTCTTTGGCTTTTTAACTTAGCGTGTGAGACTTTCATGCTATTATTTTAATTGTGTGCCTTGTGCAGCCCGTGCTCGCGCTTGTGTTATAAGCGTGTAGGAGCACAGCGCTGCCTGCCATCAGACTTCCCAGCGCTTGTAAGCGCTTCGCCTTCTCCCCTCCTTTGCCTGGGACTCTGAGACCACCCTCGGCTGAGTGTTGACGCCGAGGGCTGGGATCTCACTTTGGCCGCCATCTTGGGGGTAGGACTCTTCACCCTCGCGCTCTAGCAGCGCTATAAAAAGCTATCCTCTCCCTCCGCGCAGCGGACTCGATCAGCGGTCGCGCCGGATCTGCGCCGGAGTCGTGCCAGAGTCCTGCCCGTCTGCGCCCGTCAGCGTCCCGGAGGCGTTTGGCGTGGCAGGTACCTCTGGCCACTATGCTTTCCTACTCCGCTCAAGAGCTCTACTCGTTGCGCAACTGGAATGCGTCGTGTCACTCAGTTTTTCTTGGCCGATATAGGGGTAAACATAAGTGCCCTGCTTGCCATTGGCACCCTGTTCGCTCCCTCCCTTCCCCTATCCCTGCTAAGGAGTGCAGCATAAAACACCTCTGTTTACTCCTCAATACGAGGTCGTTGCACCGACACACTCATGAGATTTTTGATCTCCTTTCAACGACCAGTCCTACCTGTTTGATGCTCACTGAGACATGGCTTAATGATTCCTCCCACCCGGACATTGTGGCAGCCATCCCCACTGACTATACCATCCATCGACAGGACAGAGACAAGGGCAGGGGAGGAGGAGTTGCCTTGGTTGTGAAAAAATCTCTTCCGTGTACGGTCACGCATACTCACACCATCGCAGGGGCTGACTCTCTAGCCTTTACCATCTCCCTATCGCCGCAACAAGCGTTGAAGGGTCTGATTGCTTACAGACCTCCGGGCCCAGTGGGATCCTTTCTTGATGATCTCCAGCAGGCTATGTCGGTCCTTGTCCTTAGATCAGAGTGGTGCATACTGGCGGGAGATTTTAATTTCCATATGGACGACCACAATGACCAGGACGCCATCAAATTGTTGGATATCGCATCCACCTTAGGCCTTTCCCCCTATCTTTCTGGTCCGACTCACGACAAAGGCCACACACTTGATCAGGTTTTTTCCACCACACCTATCATGGCTGTAACACTTCTGCCAGTCGTTTGGTCTGATCATTATCTTGCCCATTTTGAAATACCATCTACTGTGACCTCTCCGGCCAGTGCCATGAGGCAGCAGGGCAGCAGCTATAGGGCACTTCACCGGGTGACCCCAGATATGCTAACGCATGCTCTGGCAGATCACCCTGTGTCCTGTACGGGTGACCTGGAGAAAGATCTGGAGAGCCTGCAATCCTGGCTTCTTGCCAGACTAAATGATCTCGCTCCCTTACTGCCACCCAGGTCTGCTGCTCAACGGGTCTCTGCCCCCTGGTTCACGGAGGAGTTAGCCCACGCCCGTAGGCAATGTAAAGTTGCTGAGCGGGCTTGGAGAGCCCAGTATGAGCCTGAGGCTAAACAACGTTATAAAATCATGATGAAGTCATACCATGATTCAATTCTTCAGGGCAAGAAATGTTACTTTGCCAAGAGGATTGAAGATGCAGCTAACTCCTGTAAGGAGATTTTTTCAATTGTGCGTGAATTCACCAGCCCCCGGTCAATCTCTACTCAGGGTGCTCCGGTGGAGACCTGGGCTAACACTATTGCCAATTTCTTCACCACCAAAATCAGGCAAATTCAGGATTCTTTCCCGTGGAGATCTTTAGATGACTTATCTACGATGCCGACTGAGACAGCCTCTCTGTCTCCTCTTGGCCCAGCTCTGCTAGACTTTCCTCCCCTTCCGGTTGCCGCATCCTTAGCCTTGATGAGGAACCTTAAATCGGGCTCACCGTTAGATCCGTGCCCAGCAAAATTCTTAGCGAAAATGGCAGACGTCATCAACCCCATAGCTAATCCTATCCTCAATCTATCCCTGAGTCAGGGTTTTCTGCCCCAGGCCTGGAAGCAAGCCATGGTCATCCCCCTGATCAAGAAGCCCAATCTTGACCCAGAGGCGCCTTCCAATTATAGGCCAATCTCGCTCCTTCCAGCACTGACCAAGATCCTGGAGAAACACGTGCACAGCGTGCTTTCTAACTTCCTGGAGTCGAATGAGTTACTCCATGAATCCCAATCGGGCTTTCGTTCCAACTTAAGCACCGAGACGGCGCTCCTGGAAGTCTCGGAGATCATTAAGGAGGTGCTGGACACGTGAGGCAGGGTGATGTTAGTCATGTTAGACCTGTCGGCGGCGTTTGACACCGTCCCCCATGAGGATCTCCTCACTAGACTTCATGACATCGGTCTAGGGGGGACGGTGCTCAACTGGTTTCGTTCCTTTCTGGCCAACCGCCGGCAGACGGTCTGGGTCCCACCCGGGTCCGCCGAGATGCCGCCATTGGGAGTCGGAGTGCCTCAGGGCTCTGTATTGAGCCCCACTCTATTTAAAATCCTTATGACCCCTCTGGCGACATTGGCGGAGTCCTATGGGGCCCGGATCGTCTCTTATGCCGATGACACCCAGCTCCTATTCACCTGTCGTAAGAGCGAAGAGTTCGATGGAGAAAGGATCCGCGAGTGCCTTGGGCCTGTCTTTAGCTGGTTTTCACACAACAGCCTCAAGTGCAACTCGGACAAATCCGAAATACTATTCTTCGGATGCCCATCGTAACTAGATTGGCAGGGATGGTGGCCTGCTGACATGTTCCCTCCCACTCAGTCCTCTAAGTGGGCTAAGAACCTGGGAGTTAAAATTGACAACGAGCTCTCGCTCAAACCCCAGGTTTCTACTCTTACGGGAACATGCTTTGGGATCCTTTGAATGTTACGCAAGTTCTTTCCCCTTCTCTCGGAGGAACATCGGAGGATCACTGTTCAGGCACTCATAGGGTCCAGATTGGACTATGCAAATGTCCTATATCTGGGTCTGCCTGAATACCTCCTCCAGCGTTTGCAGGTTACCCAGAACGCTGCTGCTCGTGCAATTTTTGAGGATACTGTTCAAGGCCATGACACTCGCCCATAAGGCCTTGCATGGCAATGGTGCCAAATATCTTCAGAGGAGGCTGGACTTCTATCGACCTGCACGATCCCTCAGGTCCGAAGCTTTGGCTTTGGCTCGGGTGCCACGCATCAAAAGGGCTCGGCTAGGCGGCCGGTCCTTTAGATTCCTTGCTCCTCAGCTATGGAATTCCTTACCGGTGTCCTTGCGAAACACCGCAAACCTGCTTGTCTTTAGGAAAGACTTGAAAACCTGGCTGTTCGCTGGATAATCTGTCCCCTCTTTTAGGCCCCTGCTCTTTTACTGTTATGTTTTCCAGCTTTTTCTTTGGTTGGAGCACAAAGTGCCGGGACACTCCTTTGGAGTAGCCGTTGCGCTATAAAAGTCCCATTTTAACATAACCTAACATAACCTATAATGTGGGATGTGGCAAGGTGAGTGCAGTGTGAAGCACTGATACGCTCATGGGCCCGGAACCGGCTCGTCCTCTCCCGAGGAGTCACTTTGCGTCGCCTGAGAGAGCCAGTACACCTGTAAGGGGGACCAAAAGTCACTCGGAGCACAGCGGGCGGGTAGCAGTTCCGCATAATCGCCATGTTGTTCCTGACAGTATTGGAGGTCGTCCAATCATTCCTTAAACTTCGGCGCCCTCCCCCTTCCCCACCTTCAAGCAATCCTCCGCTTGGCGAGGAGTAACGCAGTGTCAACAAATTTACGATCTGACTTGGGCACATTTCTGGTATATCCTAGTAACATCACTATCGGATCCAGAGGGAGAGGGCCAGCAATCATTATCTGGAGGGCAGCATGTACCTGTTCCCAGTAATTTTGTATCGCTCCACATTCCCAGGCGAGATGTAGGAAGCCCGCGCCTTCCGCTCGGCATCTAGCGCACCTATCATCCTCCGAGAGGCGAAACCTCAACTTTCTGACTGGCGTATAATAGTATCTTTGCACAAACTTGTAATGAATGATTTTCAATCGACAGCTGGAGGATATTCTAGCCGTGACCGAGCAGCAATACCTCCACTGTTCGTCTGTGAGTGCAATAGGTAGTTCCAACTCCCAGTCAGCACGCTCTTTAGACAGGACGATCGGTCGCTGCTCACGAATGGCGGCATAGAGTTTAGACACCAAGTGCTTGCCATCCGATACAAGCATGACATGCAATGGCAGCGCCGTCCCTGGTTCCTCCGGAAAGTTAGGGAGAATGTCTCGCATACCCTGCCGGAGTCGAATGTAGTAGAACAGCTCCATAGGTGTCGGGGGAGCAGTCTGGAACATCTGATCTTTGGTACAGAACAGTCCATCCCGGAATAAGTCGCCCCACGTATTAAGGTGTATGCGGTTGCACATGGACCGGAATCCCTTTTCCAGTAAAAGTGACAGTTTCGGGTGGTACGCAAGAGGCAGTGCCGGTGTGTATAACATGGGAGCGTCCAGCAGTTTAGCTACTCTCCGCCAGGCATCGATCGTACAGGTTACAGTGGTAGCAGGCGTCTCAACATCCCCAATCACTCCCATCAGCATGCCCTTGAGCGGGAGTGGGTGCACTATCCAATCCTCCGCAGCAACCTGCGGCATAAAGGGGGCGGGGCTAACCCAGTGATACGCATGTTGCGCCTGTGCAGTGAGATAGTATACTTCCAAATCGGGCACATCAAATCCCCCCCTATCATACGGCTGTGTCAATACCGCCCAGCTAAGGCGCGGTTGTTTACCTCCCCAGAAAAGGCGAAGCAACTCAGAGCGAAGTCTTTTGAAAAAATAGGTGCCAGGGTGATAGGGTATGTTTTGAAATAAGTATAAGAAGCGTGGGAGGACGACCATCTTGATCAGGGAGGCTCTGCCTGCCATCGAAAGCGGGAGGGCCAGCCAACGGGACACAATGTCTGTCAGTCGCGAGATGGCCACACCGTAGTTTAACTGGATAGTGTCCTCCCTAGTGAGCGATATTTCAATGCCCAGATATTTCAAGTCCGAGCTACACCATTCCAAGGGGTAATCCAGCGGAAATTGGGTGACCGAGGCAGTGAGGGGGAAGAATTGCGACTTTTTCCAATTAATATGCACCCCGGATATGCCGCCAAACGCTACAAATTCCCTCAGAAGCGGGTTGAGGTTTTCTTGTGGATGTCGCACATATAGAGTGACGTCATCTGCATAGAGGGAAATATCAATCTGCCGCCTATGACAGTTAAAGGCACTGGCCTTGTGTAACTGTCGAATCCTGCAGGCCAACGGTTCTATTGCCAGGGCGAATAGTAGGGGTGATAGGGGGCATCCCTGTCTAGTCCCTCTTGTGATCGGCATCTGTGTCGACAGCACCCCATTAACGATGACTCTAGCGACCGAAGCAGTGTACAGCAACGTCACCCAGGCGATAAATATTCGGGGGAACCCCATTCTGCTCAAGATAGCCAGTAGATAGCCCCATTCCACTGAATCGAACGCCTTGGTGGCGTCCAGAAACACGGCAGCAACCGGCAATTCGGGTGCAATGGTAGGAATGAGGGAGAACAGCGTGCGCAGATTATGAGACGTGGCTCTCCCTGGGACAAAGCCAGATTGATCCGGCAGCACAAGAGTAGTCATGAGTAGGGACAGTCTAGTTGCTAGCACTTTCGCAAGAATCTTCACGTCACAATTCAGCAACGATAGGGGTCTATAGGCATCAGTGTCCGTTGGATCTTTTCCGGGCTTTAACAGCGAGGTGATCGCCACCTCCCTCATGGAACCAGGCAGTATCCCTACTTCTAGCGAGTCCTCGAAGACCTCTTTCAGTACCGGCGCCATGATGTCGATGTAACATTTATAGAATTCGGCCGGTAGGCCGTCCAGCCCTGCTGCTTTGCCATTACTGAGGGACATGATCGCTTCCCTAATCTCGTCAAGTTCGAAGGGGCACCCCAAGAACGCCCTGTCGCCATCGCTTAGCCAGCAAAGCACTATGTCCTCCAAGAAATTACCAAACTCTACCTCGCCTTCCTGCTGTGTGGAGTATAGGCTTTTGTAGTGTTGTAGGAAGGTGTCTTGAATTCCCTTAGAATCCTGGTGTATCCTTCCATCCCTATCAGAGATTTCCAGTATATGGGTGGCAAAGCGCTGGTGCCTTGTGAGTGCCGCCAGCACCTTCCCTGGTCGGTCCCCTTCGCAATACCGCCTAGCCGTCCAGTATTTACCCCGGAAGTTCACCTCCCTGGCTGCCTCCTCCTCATAGGTCGTCAGTTTGGCTCTGAATTTTACCGCTAGGTCAGGGCTGGGATTTCCGACCATCTCCGCCTCAAGCGCCATAAGCTCTGCTTCGAGTGTAAGTAATGTACGCACTATGCCTCTCAGTATTCCGCAGCTTTTAGAGATCGTGATTCCCCTTACAGTGACTTTGAAGGCTTCCCAAATGGTCTCGACCCTATCGACAGACCCCTTGTTCCTAGGAAAGAAGGCTTCGATCTCTTCCCCGAGTTCATGTTTAAAGACAGGGTCCAGCAAGGCCGAGGGGAAGAGCCGCCATGGCGGTCTTACCCTAGTATGTCCTGGCATGTCCAGGACAGCTAATACAGGGCAATGGTCTGAGTAGGTACGGGGCAGATGTTTCACCCGATCGATCCCTCCAGCTAGGCCCCGGGAGACAAAGCAGTAGTCGATCCTCGCCCATGAACGCGCATGTGCTGTGTGGTGGGTACCTTCCCTAGCTGCTGGATGTGAGTGCCTCCAACTGTCCACGAATCCTGCCTCTGTAAGTATTCCTTGAAGAGCGTCCCTGGCCTTTGTGTTGTACTGTCCACTACCGTCCGATCTGTCTACCACAGAATGTAATGATAAGTTGAAGTCCCCCCCCCAGATGATGTGCGTGACCTCGGTCTCCAACATGTGGCCCCACAATGACAAGAAAAACCCAGGAGTGTCGACATTAGGTGCGTAACAATTCACAAGCATGACCACATCAGTTCCCAGCCTTCCCCAAAGGATGACATACCTCCCCTCCTTGTCTACCCGCACACCCAACTTTTGGAATGGCAGCCTCTTATTGATCAAAATAACAGTCCCCCTAGAGTACGTGGAGTAGGAGGAAAATTCTCTCACACATGCCCATCTGCTCGCAAACTTGGGGACACTACCCGGGCTAAGGTGGGTTTCCTGGAGCATCGCTATCTGCACATGGTGCCGATCTAGATACGCAAGTACATTTCTGCATTTCCGGGGGTCATTGAGTCCACGGACATTCCAGGACATTATGGCGACCGTAGCCAAAGCATCATCACCTATGTGCGTCAACATATCCCTGAATGAAGCCAACAGCTGATGTTCCAGCACTCAGTTGAAACATACCAATTGTCAATCTCTCCACTGTCCAGTGCATTCTCTCCATCCGAACAACCATGCATTCATACACGCGCCCTCCAATATCCGTACACTTGCCAAGAACGCCATACACAGCAACCTCATCACTTCCAACAACTAGTATCCCAACAAACGAACATTCCCCCTGTCTCCATACAAAACTACCCAACCCAGGCTTTCCATTCCCTCCCCCCACCCACTGAAGCAACCCAAACTTGCCAGTACCATGATCCCCCCCCCCCGCCCCAATCCCTGCACTCAAGAACAACAGAAAAACCATGTGGGGAATTCCCTCTTGGGAACATTAGAGGTACGCACAAAAACACCCCAACACTCCCCTCTCGACCCGCATGCATCATACGGGAAAGACAGAGAAAGTGGGGTGGCGCCTGGCATGTATCATCCCTGCGGGTTAGAGCCCTCCCAATAAACCTGTGTCTCTCATCACCGCCCTCCAGTCCGGAGAGGTTACCATATAGTTCAGGTGAACCATCCACGCAGCAGCCGTCGCTCGTCCAGGTTACTGCTCCGCCGTCTGCCTGCCCAAACCAATAGCAATCCCTGCAGTGGGGCAGAGCACACCAAACTAATCATCGCTCCACAGTAAATCCGCAATGTAACATATCCACAATCCACGCCATCCCCGGCCGGTCATGGCAACCCCGCCGGTTGCAGGCCACAAATATCCAAGTCCAGCCTCAGTAACATCACAAGAAGTCAGCGACCAAGAGCAAGCCAAACTGTCATCAGGACTCCTCGTGCTCGACAGGACTCCCGCCCGCCTCGTATTCCCCCTCTTTTCGCCCATCTCTCCTAGCAGTGCGGAGCCTCTTAACGTAGTCCTCAGCTTGTTGTGGGTTCGTAAAAAAATGTTGTTTGCCCTGATGGGTCACCCTAAGGCGGGCCAGGTACAGAAGCGCGTAATCCACCTGCATATCCCTTAGTTTCCTCTTCACATCCAGGAATTTCCTCCGCTGGTCCTGCACCATGGGCGTGAAGTCCGGGTATAAGGAGAATTGTACTCCATCACAAGCCAGGTTTCTGTTCGTGCGAGCCGCGCGTAGTGCCGTGTCCCGGTCGCGATAGTTAAGCAGCCGGGCGATGATGGGCCGTGGCTGCGCCCCCGGCTTGGGAACTGGACCCAGGGAGCGGTGCGCTCTCTCGACAATAAATTGACTGGAGAAGGCCTCCTTGCCCACGGCAGTGATGAGAATGCGCTCTACATAGTCTTCCATGCGGCCAGTGTTGGTGGACTCCGGAACACCCGTGACGCGGATGTTGTTGCGTCTGCTTCTTGCCTCCAACTCCTCATTCTTCGCAGCTATCACTCTCAGTATATTGTCTATTCGAGATAGGCGCGCATCGTGGGCAGTCGTCGTGTCTTCTGAAGTAGAGATGCGTCTCTCCGCTTCTGTCAAGCGCTCCTCGTGGACCTCAAGTTTCTGCGCAACACCATCCATCCTGGATGATAGACGGTCAACCTTTTCCACTATCGTGGCGAAGCCCTGCCGCATCTCCTCCATCATCATTCGCAATTCCGGGGCCAGGGGCGCAGTGGGGGGTTCAGTGCCTGACGGTCCTGGGGCACCGCCGGTTCCCGCCGTGCTGCGCGGTGGTTTTCTGGCCGTCGCCGGTTCAAAAGATAGCTTGGGCTGTTTATTATCGTTCTTGCCCATTGCGCCTTGTAAGTGTGCACCCACTGGGTCCTGAGAGTGAGAGGAATATTTGCGCACACTTCCCACAGAGAGGACTATTCGCCCCAAAAACCCCCTCGCGTGGCAGTCTCTTCCGAGGCGGTTATACCTCGCCAAGGGACCAAGCCAACAGTGTTCCAGTGGCCCCCCCGCCTCCTCGAGCCCTCACTACAGCAATAGGGCTGGTCAATAATGTCCGCAGTGGAGGGCGGGTGTGGCGGATCTCTGTGGTAGGCTAAGCAGACCAGGAGCCAAGTGATGCCAGTGGGGGGGTGACGGGGCGCGCCACTTTTTCAAGACAGGAGCCCGCCGTACTGCCGGTAAAGATGACCCCCAGCGGTCCCCTGCCGCTCCGTGTGTATCGTGTGTATCGTTGCCAAGTCCGATCTGCCCCCTCAGCGGACCTCCGGGGCAGTGCACAGTCTCCCCTCACGCTGCAGCAGTCCTCGGGGGGGGGAGACTCACCTCCGGTGCTCCTCGGCACGCCTCCGGGCTATCGCGCACCCCTCAGTCCAGGCTCCGGCAGGTCTCTCCCCTCGCAGCGCGAGTATCGCGACTCCGGGGCCCAGTCGCCTCGTGGAGAGCCGCGGCCTCGCGTGGCTCAGTGTCCGGGGCAGATGAGCAGGTGTCCGTAGGCTCCCTCTCCGGTCAAAGTTTCGAGCCGTATAAGTCAGGCTCCAGGCGTCGGAATTTCACCAAACTCGGGCAAACGCTGTAAAACAGGGACGTCCACCAGCGTTATGATTTCTGGACGTTCACCCGCAGAATCGAAGGATATTTTAAGGATATTGCTGGCCAGGCCGCCAGAGCCTCACAGAAGTGCGGCCATTAGCGTGTGCGCCCTCTAGCGCCCCCATATGACTGCAATAGATGGTCAATGTATGGCGGTTGAGAATAAAAATTTATATTTTTACATTGTTTGGGCTCTGAGGATTAAGTGGTTTTTAGGAGCTTACCACATGTGGATTGTGAAGATTTAGATGCATACAAGGAATCATTATTAAGAATGGAACTCAGATTCAACCCACTATTAGCATTGCCCTTAACAGATTTAAATTCTATGATAGGTCACAAAAAGAAAGTGAATCTTTTGATGAATTTCCTACGGCACTGAGAGAACTTTCCATGGCTTGTAATTTTCGGACAATGTCACATGAATTAATCAGAGACCTGTTTGTAGTGCACGTTAAGAGTTTTCCTTGGAAGAAGGTTGCCATTGTTCTTTCTGGACCATGTTATTCCTTGGCACAGGAAGCAGCGTTTGCCTTAGTTCTGGTGGACTACCATTCCAAATGCCCTCAAGTTAAGTTTGTTGTGCAGATCATACAGCAGTGAGGGTATTGAATTTCTCAAAAAAATATTTGCTAGAGAAGGATATCCTAAATTTTTTATCACAGATAAAGGGGTTCAATTTAAATCTAATGAGATACAGAATTTTTTCACAAACATTGTAGCATTCAACATATTACATTGCATTGACCGAACCTCATGAAATGGCTAGGTAGAGAGGTTCAACCATGTGTTAAAGGATTTGGTGGCTGGAGAACACAAAGATGGGGATGAATTGAAGAGTATATTGAGGGAAAAACTATGGATGTATCGGACAACACAATAACATACTCACTTAGGTCAGTCCCTTTAAACTGCTTAAAGGGAGGAATCCCACTACAAAATTGTATCCATGGTGGTTCATGAAAAAGTTGGAGAAGAGTTGTGCTTGTGTTGATATTGAACAAGTTATCAAAAGAGTGGAGAGTGAGTAAGACAAGATGAAGGAGTGGTACAATGCTGAATGGAAAGCTAAAAATCTAATTTCCACGTGGGAGATTGGCTTAAGATCCTATTACCAGGCATTATAGTAAAGGGCATGCCTATATTTTGTAAGGCTTTGCAGGAGGTAAAAGTGAACACTAACAGTCCAGTCACATAGAATGGAAAGACATGGAATGTCAGACTTGTGGTCAGGTGTAAAGGTAATGGGTGGAAAAATGGTGGTTGGAGATTGTTTTGAAGAGGAGCACAATTTGACGTTGAATATGTTTCCTTGGTTATGTGGTGGTACCATGAGGGAACATGGGAATAGCAATGTCAGATTGGACACCAGAGTGGAAACTCTGCCCAGTGAGACTGTGGCATTTTGGGTTAAGAGAGCTGACAGAAGGAGACATGTACCTGGATAGTTTAAAGATTTTGCTGCTTATTGACCTGTTTACTTTTCCTAGTTAACCCCTTGCATGCTGATGACGGCCCCCAACTGTCATGCACTACGGTGCTCGTGTGCTGATGACGGCTGGGGGCCGTAATAGACCCGCCCACTCATGATTTTGCCGCAGAGGCGCAGAATCGCTGCCGCAAGGAAGGGGTTAAAGGTGAAGATGTGTTATGTCTTTTTATTACCTATTTACTTATACATTTACATATAAATGTATATTTTTATAATCTGGATATTGTGTTCAATACTTATTTGTTTTCACTTGAATGTTCCTAGATGGCGGTTGTTTAACCCTTTAGAATGTAGAGTGTTGGTATGACAGTTTACTCTGCACTGGATTACTTTGACTACATTTAAGATTTATGAAGAGCTTAACAAATGTATTCCTCCCTACTCCATTTGTCATAACTAAATCTGATTTTGGCATTGTTGATGATGTCTTTGTTTGAGCCATATATTAGTTCCCAATTGAGGTTTTAATGTTCAAAATGTTTATTTGCCATTACATGGGCGAGGTCTATCTGTGAGTTGAGCGTCACCTTACTTTTTTAGTTTTTTCTCTGACAAGTTGGTTCTTTAAATCAGAGCTGTTTTCCTTCCAAATGCAGTAACAGGGTAAATCCAATTAGCTTGCTTCTACCCCCTCCACTTCCTACAGAGAAGAAGACACTACAAAGGCTGGATCAAAAATGCGTGGCTCTCACCAAGGATTTCATGGTTGAAGACCAGTTTGCTGTAGGGTAAACAGTCAAAACAAAGGGAAAAACTGTATTGATGTGGATCATGTAAAGCTTTAAAGTATGAGACCCTCTGGCACATTACCACCTGAGGGTACATTGGCCTAGTCTGCCAGGGCGCCACCTCCTGCCAAAGCATTAGCAAGCGGAGTTTAGGTGGCCTAAATATGCAGAGTGGTAACATGGGAGTGCCTTCATACATTTGCTAATCACTAATGCATATAAAGCATTTTGCTCTTCCTCTGCTCCAGGACTTTCTTATGTTAACCATCAATTCAAGTACCTCCACTAAGTAGTCTTCTGTTTGGTAATCTATTCTTAAGGTGTGGAATCTGAAGCTAGAAGTATCCATCAGAAACAAATATTACATACATTTAGTAACAATCTTTCTGCTGGAAACTTTACCTACCTACTGATTCCTCAATGATTCCCAACCTCCTTCCCAATTTGAAGGATGGTCTTAAAAATGGCAGGTTAATATGGTTATGAGTTGTTTAATTGCACTGTTCAGGTACAGAATTGATTTTTTTCTTATCCCTTGGCCTTGTTGGCATGGGAACAATACATAGAAAACTGACATCTAGGTGCCAGGAAGGGATATATATATATATATTCACTGAAAAAACATAGGCTTTACAGACGTTACAGTTAGGAATCAGCATTTAAAAAATCTTTGACATTCACCAAAAAACCATAGGTTTCTGGGACGTTATAGTTAGTTGGACATTTAACTCATATAAAACCAGAGAAATTCTCCCATTATAGTTAGTTGAGCTAACTATAACTCGTGTGCCAGCAATGCACTGCTGATGACATCACATATTACATCACTCATGACATGATCAGTGACATCACTGATGACATTACTGATGACATTTCAAATGACATCACTGATGACCTCATCCAGTGAATGTGTGTTTCTGTAAAGAGTAAATATTTTATATATATATATCTATGCCTAGGTGTATTAAAGAATGAGTGGAAATACAAGTGCCTAACTGGATTATTTAGTAGGTGCGTGACTGACTGTATGCGTGAGTAATTGAACGTCTCTTACTGAATGCATAGGTTAGTGACTAAACTGTGTGCAAGTCTGTATTAGTCTCCCAGTTGGTATGTAAGTGGCTGCATGGGCTGGTGAGTAGCTACATGAGTGTCTATATGGGTTATTGATTTGTTGTCTGTATGGGTGCCTGAGTGTCTGTGTGGTTTTGTGACCCTGTGCATAGATGTCTGAGTGGGTGATTCACTGGTTGTATTGATTCAAAAGTGCAGCTGGAAAGGGCTTTATGGATGAGTTAGTGTGTATATGGGTGTGTTGGTGAGTGAATGAATGTCTTAGTGGTATATGTGTGAGTAACTACATATGTTTTAAGGCAGTATATGTGAGTGTTGGAGTATATAAATGACTGTACGTGAGAGTGGGTTATTTGAAGAGTGGTTTATAAATGAGTGTCTGCCTGTATTAGTGATTGTACAAGACAGTACGTATTTGTTAGTATCTGCATAAATAAGTGATGTGGTGTGTGTATAAATAACTGAGTTGGGGTGCATAACTGTATACATGAGTAAATGGGTATGTGATTGATTCTTTGCATGACTGACTAGGTGTGTGAGTATCTCTGTGGATGAGTGACTGCATGTATAAGTGGCTGGAGATGTGTGTAGACCTAGGAAATAGTGGGTGGTATGTAGTATCTGCCATTGTTGTGTGTATGGTTTCCAAAATAGTAGTCTGTATTTTAGAGTGGGTGTATCCAAGTTTATGTTAGGGCATCAGTATGTACATCAGATTATCATGTGGATGATTTATTCAGTGATGTGTTTTGAGATGTCATCAGTGATGTCATCAGTGATGTCACTGACCATGTCATGAGTGATGTAATATGTGACCTCATCAGCAGTACATTGCGGGCGTGCAACGTATAGTGAGCTCCAATAACTATAACAGGCGAATTTCTCTGGTTTTTTATGAGCCAAATGTCCAAGTAACTTTAGTGTTCCTGAAACCTGTGTTTTTTTGAATTTCAAACGTTATTTAAATGCTAATTCCTAACTATAACGTCTGTAAAACCTATGGGGGCCCGATTCACAGAACTAATTTTAGACAAAATCCTAAACTTACTACCATTTTGGTATTCACAGAAGGCACGTACTCATTTTGGTATTCACAGAAGTTAGGAGTCCTAACTTTAGGGCTCCTAAATGTCTTCTGTGAATACTGAAAGTCTTAAAATTGGGATTTTTCTCAGTTTAGTAGTAGTAAAGTTAGGACTCCTAATTTTATGGTTATGTTGCTTTTAATCGGCATAAGAAAGTGGGCCCACAAAAAGACTGTCGTGCAATTTAGTTACGCATCTCAGGTCGTCTCCAGAGCTTTTTACATGATCTAGGTCCAATATGGCTTTATCAACCTCCTTGCTAATATTGTCCAGGGCATTTTGATTAGTCATGACATGCGACCATTTGAGCCAGCGCATATCATTAGTGGGGATGACTTCAGGGGTATTGAGCTAAGCCCTATCTACCCCTAGTGGTTCTGACTTCTACCATAGGTGCGTAACACACAAGGGGTTATGATCACTTTCTTATCGTACCTTGACCATCATGTCCACTATTGTGTGCCAAAACTTCATGCTACAAAGGACGTAATCAATCCTGCTTTTACTACGCCCATTCTCAAATTTATTGCCCCAGCCCTATCTATCAAAGTTCTGCCATTTAATGCCCTCAATCCCCTTTCATAACAAACCGCATTAATCTGGATGACAGCCTCAGTCTACTTTTTTACAGGGTTAAGATCCAATGTCGGTACCCCCATTTGCTGGCCTCATCATCAACAAGATACCAGTCATGATCAGCCAGAGGTTCAAAAGTTGAATTTAAATCTCCCGCAATAACTACACTACTCTGTACTGATTGGAGTTCTAAGGGGGAGTCCAGGGCCGTTATAACCTGGGATTTCCCCACCCAGGACTCCCTCACGTACACATTATAGATGTCCAAACAACCCAAGGTGCCCAAATCTAATCTATTGAGCTGAATATCATTACTCTTGGTGGATAACTCCTTGATAGTAATAGATAATTGTTGGCGAACCCAAATGGTTAGACCACCCATCGGGCGCCCTTTCGCCCCTGTAATTGCGGGAACAAAAACATTTAAATAACCCTGGCAGAAGGGTAGTTCACACAACCAGGTCTCTTGGAAAACACAGATATCAAAATCATTGATGAATGTGAGCCATTCGGGCGATTGTGCTCTGGAAACCAGACCTGCTACATTCCATTAAATTAACGTACCTCCCCTGAAGCTACAACCTGTGGATAATGCAATATTTCCTTCACTTAATGGATTTATACTGGGCTGCCCCTTTGGTCCTAAGTTGGGACAGTTATTTGGGTGAATTATAATGGAGGCCTCCCCCAGGATGTTGCTGGGGATACTAGCACTGTCAGATTGAATACCAAATGGTAGTAAGTTTAGGATTTTGTCTTAAGTTAGTTCTGTGAATCGGGCCCATGGTTTCTTCAGTGAATTTCGAATGTTTTGAAAATGTTAATTTCATATTTTATTATTCATAAAATCTATATTTTTTCTATTTGTTTAAATAATATTTTGGAACTCCATTATCTTATTTGTTTTACTTTAAAAATCATGTAATGTTTTATATCTTCAATAAAAATATGTATATCATTATTTCTTATTTTTTAGAAAACTAGAGTCCCATACCGGTAGTGTACCAAGCTCCATTAGCGGGCGAATCCTATCCGCCTTATTGCTAAACTCGTAAATGATGCACATTTCGCACCCGACGGGTTTGTGGTACCACGTCCCAGGTAACAACATATACGTATGAAGTTGCGACAGCTGCTACTTTGGTATGCTACAGGTACGGAATACCAAGCCGCACTTTACGTCATGTATGAATGGGGTCACGCCCGCTGCGCATTGGGTATGCGTCGAGTGCACGCTGCCAGGCCCTGTGTTACTTCATAGACGTATGGTGTAGTGCTGGGTGCGGCATTCTTTCATTTTTTTTGTGTATCAAAAGGATATCTAAATAACGTTAAAGTGTATATGAGAGCAAGCGATAATCTAAAATATTTTAAACATTTATATATTTCTAACTGTATTAAACTTATAGTAAATGTATTTTCTCAAAATCGCGGCGGGTGCGGTTTCCTAGCACGCTGGGTGCACGATTTACATGTGACCTTAAAAAAAAAGCATTTGATTTGTTAAGAAAATTTCCCATTGTAGCAGTTGGAGATCATCACCTATTTTAGTCATTCTCTCTACAGCATTTGATGAGACACACTCCTTCTGCTTAGAGAGCTTTTTTGAAAACTTTTTGCCTTGTACACATATCTTACACTACACACAGCATGTAACCATCATCTTCATCAATAGTCATGGTCTGTAAAGTAGCCTTCCACCTGTGATAGCCATGCACCTCAAAAGTTACATAACCAAAGTTTTCCCCACTGCAAGAGGTAACATGGATACACATGCTGTCCACAGCACAATGTAATGTAGTACGGCCGAGGGGCAGTATAATGCAGAGATGATGAACACACGGACACAGATAGATAATGGAAGTTGGTACGGGCATGTGCGCTTGACTCCTTTTTATTACCAGGGTCACATATCCAGTGACGTCTGTGCTGGATGCTTGTGGGGTGAGTATAACCCAGCCTCCAGGAATGGTTGCTGCTAGCATCAACAACAACAGTAATCATTGGATCACACACAGAGATTCAATAATTAAAATGGTCAATAGTTTGTGCTGCTGCAAGGTAGGGACAGTAGATGTGAAACAATACAGAAAAAATGCTATTGTAAAAGAACCATAACTTGTGGTAAACTGAGACACAGGCAATAGACAAAAAGATTGTATCATAAAGGGTCCATCAGTTCTAGTGCACTCAGATAGCCACATCAAAAGCATTCAGCATGTGCACAGCCAGTGATGATATGTGCTGCGTGTGGGTCATACTAGGAACAATGTCTGTTGCCTACAGCACTGCATCATCTGCAATAACGACTCAATGTAAATTGTGAACACTGCTGTCTGCAGAGTAGGCCAGAGAGAGCGGTCAACAAGGGCCCGGAGCCACGTGACGTGGGCTTGAGCTGCCCAGTTTGTAATACACGAAGCAACAAAAGCATGTGCGGAGCATGCGATGATGTGTATGCGTGGTGTTGACAAAGCGCACTGGAGCATTGTCTCTTGCCTACAGGACTGTGTCATCTACAATAGCGACTCAATCTGAATTGTGAACACTGCTGTCTGCAGTGTAAATTGAAGGCAGTAGTCACACAGACATCAATGATTACTTCTTCTCACTTTCTCTTCACAAAATACAACAACATAAATTACAGAAAACTCTGCAATAAATAAATCAAAACAACTCGAATTGCGATCTCTGCTGTCCATAGTGTAGACTGTTATTCAGTATCCTTTTCCACTACCAAGAAGAAAGTGGTCATTGTACTAAACCTATAACTCATCTAAAAAAAGTTCTACAAGGAAGTATACTAAAAGGATATTGTGTATATTTCAATAGACATTGTAGTTACTTGACTATTGGATTCTGTAAATAAACAATCACCACTCTATCTGAAGTGTGAGCCCTGCTGACCGCAGTGTAGGGCATGGGAAGTGGTCATTAATGCCTCACAGCCACGTGCCAATGGATTCGAAAGCACAGAGTTAGTTGTACCTGATCGGAGGGGGTACACAGAATTCATCACAGACTTTAACTTCTGACATCCTCAATCATAGATTTAAGACCTGTTTCACTGTTCGGACCTGCTGTACCGCGCTGTAGTCTAGCCACTGTAGTCGACCATGCCTAATAATCATGTCCAGACGTTAGCTACGGAAGCACAGAATGTGATGTACCTCAAGGGAGGGACTTCTATGAAAACCAAGCGTAGGTAATATCGGACATTGTGCATTGTGGGATCTAGACACCATTTCACTGTTGGGACCTAGAGTTGGTTGCACCTGGTCAAAGGGAGCACCTTCATCTCCAACCTCAGATGCAGTTCTAACATCGTCCATTGTGGGATCAAGACACAGTTCCACTGTTGGTACCTGTTCGACTCCTGTTTCAGTAGTATACAGAGCACACCACGGTGCTGGGCCTCAGGGTGGGCGCTGTGTGCCTGTGTTGCAGTAGCCAGTATTGATCTCAGCTTGCAGACCTTGGCCCAGGATCTTCCGCCGGCAGGTGGTGGACCCTCTTTCACATACGGCTGTGTTGAAAGGTGAACTGTGCGACATATATGCATTGCAGGGACCATGACGGTTCCTGAGTACCAGCAGGCTGAGAGCATCATTCACGCAGCCAACTTCACTCACAGCGTCAACCTCGGGCGGTGGAAGGTGCGCAGACCTGGTATACATGTTCGCCATTCTAAAAAAAAAAACACACCCAGAGAAACGTGCCTTTTATTCATACCCCTACGCTAGCCGTACGTACGCCGAGCCAGCCCACTACACTAAAAATTGTGGGGGGAGGGGCCAAGTACCCTCTATGTTTTCACAAATTTCCCTACTGACTGTACTATCACGGTTACGTCCACTGTCCACTTCACTCAATAGACCATCAGTGTATGTTGACATGTACATGTCTGTTGTAGGAGAGTAGGGTCTGCTATCCTATGGTCACCCCAAATTTTTGCTTTTTGCTTCACTGGTTTCTGACTTAATGTGGCTGTGGGCCTGCTAATCAGACCCACAGCCTGCTGTTCTCTCTCTAAATTGATGCCAATGCACTTTAGGTGTATTACGAATTGGAACTGGTTCACCTTATGAGCCCCTGTAATAGTGCACCCTAGGTGCCCAGGGCATAGGTGTATCCAAGGCCTACCAGGGGCTGCAGCACGTATTGTGCCACCCCTGGCCTGGCCTCCATCTTTGACACAACTGGCTGAACACTCAGCTGGGGTAAGTCGGTGTAACCACCTCTTACTTAGGTACAGTATGCCTGTGCCTAACCCTAAACTGGACACATACGTTCCTATCAGCCACTCCTATGGAAGGCCTCATCAATCCTGGAGGCAGAGTGCTTGGAAATATGTGAGATGGTGCTCTGGCATGAGCTGAGCCTGTCTGCAGCTGTCGGGAACAACTCCCTAAGCCGTTCCGGGATAGTGCCATACCATATACTCTTAAGTGCATTATAATCCTCGCGGTTAAATGCTAACTTTGGTTTGGCTTTATCAAAACATGTCGAGTAAGGTGTCATACGAATTGGAATACTATCCCCTCGCCAATTCTGGCGACGGGGATAGCATTCCACCCTTCTAGAGGGACACGACATGTGTGTAGCCTTAACCCCGGTTAAAGTTAAACAGAGCCTCAGCTTCACAAAATGGACGCTGCCACCACAGACACAAGTCTGGCCTCCTGCTGCTGACCGAAACTCGGCAGATGGTGGCCTGGACAAAGGGTTTCCTGCCTTGGGAGGTGCGAGCACCACCCCAGACAGGATTTTGTGTATTAGGTAGGACAGGGCTGAAAAGAATCAGACATGCCCGGGGCACACAAGGTGTCCCCGTGCATAGGCCAGCCCAAACCGGTTCTGGGGCCTTCCAGCCCCAGTCCTGGCGCGGAGCTGGACAAAGGAAAGGGGGTGTAACCGCCCCCCTTCCTGGTTCCTCCCAGAGGAGGGACCTAGTAGGTGATCCACCCCCTAGATTGGAATAAGAGGGGGAGCAGTGCCATTGCACAGCAGATCATCCCGAAATCAACTTAAAACTAAGAAGAAGACTGGACTTCGACATTCTGCTGCACAGAAGACTGAAGAAGAATCTCCCTTGTGGCCAAGGAGTGACCACCCTGTGAACACAGGTACCAACCAGCAACTCGACGTCTGCTTTGCCGCCGCCTCCCGCCGGAGCCCGAGCCCAGAGCCCGACAAGAACCAGATTCCCAGACCTCTCAGAGCCCGATCCACAGTCCCTGCAAAGAAGGGACCCGTGGAGGCACCGAGTGATGTGGGACCGGACCTCTTGAAAGACACCCGAAAAGCTGACTGCGCAGCTTCTGAGGCATCCTCGACGTTGTGCTTTGGGGATTGAGAACCCCCACCACCGAGCAGCCCTTGCACCGAAGATCAGCCCTCCAGCATCTCCACGATCTGCGTGGGGCCCTTTTGCATTGTGCCACTCGACGCGCCATCCC
The DNA here is from genome assembly GCF_964263255.1 of Lissotriton vulgaris. Classification (NCBI taxonomy): domain Eukaryota; kingdom Metazoa; phylum Chordata; class Amphibia; order Caudata; family Salamandridae; genus Lissotriton; species Lissotriton vulgaris. The sequence goes on from NC_141691.1 coordinate 2,030,319,728, forward strand.
GGCCACTAGCCACGCGGCCAGCGGCCATCTTGGCGACGAACCCGAAGATTTAAACAGCAGGTCTGGTTGCTCCAGACCTACCCAAGCTCCTGTGAAAAGGAGCACCCGCTCTGACCTTGCTGGTCCGAGTGAACAGCATCTTTCAACTTCTGCGTGGCTTGCATTTGCCAAGGCCTGTTTGCTCCGATCAGGTCGCCGACACCGCCAACAGCGAGAAGCCTACGTGGGACAGCTCGTGACCGACTCCTGGACGTCCTCGACCCCGGGTATCCACGTGGCTGCAGAAAGAAGCTACCCGACAACGCCTGTTTGCACCCGACATCACCTGGTTCCACTCTGGTTCCACGGCAGTCACTGGCTAGTGACTTTGAACACTGTCCCCTCTGCTTTCAGGTCTTCACATCTACAGATCCACCCTTGGATCCACCGGAACTCTTCTCATCGAGCCGCCTGCAGCATCTCCTGCTCCAAGCACCATCGACCAGCGTGACGAAACCCGACACATCTTCGACCCTGTGCACCCGCTTCCTGTGGGTGAGGTAACTCAGCTCCGCCGGTGCTCCTGCACTGGTACACATCCCAAGGGCCTGTGTTTTAAGTTTCAGCTCCGTAGGTCACTCGGAAGGTTCCTAACTTTCTAACTTTGTGCTTTTTACGCACCATAGACTTTGTATTGAGAAGTGCGTGCACTTTGAACACTGCACCCGAGTCCCGTGGGCCTTTCCCGACTTAGCTAACTCCAGTCTCGAATAGCTCCAGCGATTCCCCAGGCCCTAGGCCTCTTCACTTTCCTCCTGGTATCCCTTATACCACTTATTTAGTATATGGTTTAGGTGGCCCCTAGGGCTCATCCATATTGTGCAACTTTTGTGTATTTTAAACTGTCTTGTGATTTCACGCTTGTGCTTCTGTGCTCATAAAGAGTCCAGGGGATTTTATAGTTAATAAATCAACATATATTTTCAATATATATCTGTGTGGTGTCCCTTTCATTTGGTATTCAAGGGGGTTGTGTATGGTATAACAGCTGGCTTCACATGCCTTTCAGAGTTTAGCCTAAGACTGCTTTGTCCACGTTACCACTAGGATAACTGGTCTACAAGGTTGAATTACAACCATCATCATAAGGGTTGCTTGGCATGGTACAAAGTGATCACTAGAACTAGTGAGCATTATATACCAGGCCAACTTCTCACATTGGTGGCAGCGGATTGGGATCTGAGCTTGCTGTTGTTTTACCATTGCAATCTTTGAGATTATCATTTGAAAGATCATACAGGTACCTGCTAGGTACATATAAAACAAGACTAGTATACTTAAGTTCTACTGAACTTAGTTGTTGTAGAGCAAAGGGAGTAGCACACCCTAGCTACAACTACTAGATAGGTTTAGTAGGTAAACACCAGTGTAGGTAGATTGCAACACATCCACCCACACTAGAGCAATGTCTGGAACAGAGGGGTCCAGTGGACTTACTCCTGTTGAGAGTGACCCTCCAAGGGCACCATCCCAGTTTGCTATTTTTCCCTTTAAGGAATTAAGACAGCTTTGTGTCTTAAGGGGTCTGAAGACAGGGCCTACCCCTACTACAGACCACCTAAGAGAGCTCTTGGATCAGTCTGAGGCTCTAAAGACCTCTAAAGCAAACCCCACAGGGAATGCTGAAGGAGGCCATCCTTCAGAGGATGACACTGTAGACACCCCTACCCCTATCATCCTAGTAGATGAGGAAGCCTCCACCACTGGAGCTCCTCAGGTAGATGAAGAGGAAGAAGAAGAAGAGGAGGAGGAGGTGGAAAGCAGTGAGTCAGATGATGACAGAGATAGTCAGGTGCTGGTCAGTAGACTGAACCAGGCTAACTTAAGTCAACTTGGGAATGAATCAGGTAACAACCCATTCAGACCCCCAGGTGGACTTAACCAGGGCCATAGGAGGAGAAGGCATCACTCAGGTGAATCCAACACCTCCCATGTCTCTAGAGGCTCTCATGGTCACTCCAGAAAGGAGATGACTAGCCCTCAGAGAAGGGAACATGAGGCCAAGATGAGAGAGGCTGAGCTTAGGATCCAGAGGCAAGAGTTAGAGGTTGCCCTGGCTAAGGAGAAACTTGCTAGAGCAAGACAGCCTAGAGAGAGTGGGGTAATAGAACCCACTGGTGGCAGCAATATCCACAAGGATAAAGACAGGTCTTTTGATAATAGAAACCTGAGTAAGATTGTGCCCCCCTACAAAGCTGGGGATGACATCCATAAATGGATTACTGCAATGGAGAGAGCCTGCAGAGTACAGCAGATCCCTCAGGAGCAGTGGGCAGCAATCTTGTGGCTCTCCTTTGAAGGTAGAGGCCGAGACAGACTCCTCACAGTTAGTGATGGGGATTCTAGAAACTACCTGGTCCTGAAGAGTGCTCTGATTGATGGGTTAGGCTTAACCACTGAACAGTACAGGTTAATGTTCAGAGATACCCAGAAGACACAGACTCAGGACTGGTCTGAATTTGTTGAGTGTGCCACTAAGGCTCTGGAGGGATGGTTGCTGGGAAGCAAGGTTACAGACTATGAAGGATTGTATAATTTGCTGATGAGAGAACAAATTTTAAATAATTGTCAGAACCAGCAGTTGCATCAACATTTGGTTGACTCAGATTTGACCTCTCCCCAAGAATTGGGAAAGAGGGCAGATAAATGGGTAAGAACCAGAGTTAAGCAAAAGAACCAGAACCAGAACCAGGGTGGTGACCAGAAGAAAACAGACCAGAAGGGTGGGGAGCAGAAAGCTAAAGACCAGAAGTCTTCAACAGGGCCCCAAACTGAGACAGAGGGTGGGTCCCAAACTTCCAAGAAGAAGAAGAAAGAAGGTCAGAAGAAACCCTGGTGTAAAACTTGTAAGAACACCTCTCACTGGACAAGTGAGTGTAAAAAGGGTGGAGCCCCCAACACTGCAGCCCCTAAGGCACCTGCACCCACTAGTACAGTTAGCAGTGTTGGTCCTCAAGCCAAGGGTTTAGTGGGAATCACTTTGGGAACTGAAGGAGATTCTGACCTAGTCAGAACCCTTACACAGGCTGTTCTGGTTTGTGAAGGGGACATAGATTTGACCCCTGACATAAGTCCCAGTAACCTGGGCAAATACAGACAGACACCTTTGATTAACAACAAAGTGGCTCAAGCTTACAGGGACACATGTGCCAGTGTCACTATGGTGACACCTAACTTTGTGGACCCTGGACAATACATGCCAGGCGATGATTACCTGGTGACCAATGCCAGCAATGTCACTACTACACATAGTGTGGCACTTGTTAACTTTTCCTGGGGAGGGGTAACTGGCCTAAAGAAAGTTGTGGTTAGTGCTGATCTCCCAGTAGAATGTTTGTTGGGCAATGACCTGGAGAACTCTCTATGGTCAGAAGTTGAGTACAGGACTCATGCAGAGATGTTAGGGATATCATCACATGTCCTTGCTGTGACCAGGTCACAGGCCAAAAAGTGCCTCTCTGAACCTCAGGTCTTGGATCCTGGAACAATGGACCAAGTACCTCCCAAGAAGAAGAACAGGAGGGTTAAGGCTGTGCCTTCCCAACTGCCTACAAGTGAGGATCAGGCTTCACAGGAAACTGATCTAGAGACCCCTGAAGGAACTGTCCCTGAAGAACTTGAACCTGATCAGGTTGAGTTTCTGGGGACAGGGGGACCTTCTAGGGCAGACTTGGGGCAGGCTCAGTTAACCTGTCCTTCTCTTGAACCCCTCAGACAGCAGGCTGCTGCTGAGGCTGCTGGGAATGCTCAAGGTGCCCATAAAGTATATTGGGACGATGGACTCCTTTATTCAGAGGCTAGAGACCCCAAGCCTGGTGCTACCAGGAGGTTGGTTATACCTCTGCAATTTAGGGGCTTCCTACTCACCTTGGCCCATGATATTCCTTTAGCAGGACACCTAGGCCAGAACAAGACTTGGGACAGGCTTGTCCCTCACTTTCACTGGCCTCACATGTCTGAAGACACCAAGGAGTTTTGTCGCTCCTGTGAAACCTGCCAAGCCAGTGGTAAAGCAGGTGGAACAACAAAGGCCCCCCTGATACCACTACCTGTGGTGGGGGTTCCCTTTGAGAGAGTGGGGATTGATATTGTTGGTCCAATGGATCCCCCTACAGCATCTGGGCACAGATTCATACTGGTGGTAGTGGATCATGCCACCAGGTACCCAGAGGCAATTCCCCTTAGGACCACAACAGCTCCTGTTGTGGCCAGGGCCTTACTTGGAGTTTTCTCCAGAGTGGGGTTTCCTAAGGAGGTAATATCAGATAGAGGTACCAACTTCATGTCTGGATATTTGACAGCTATGTGGAAGGAATGTGGTGTAAACTACAAGTTCACCACTCCTTATCACCCACAATGCAATGGGCTTGTTGAGAGATTTAACAAGACCCTAAAGGGCATGATTAAAGGATTACCTGAAAAGCTCAGGCGAAGATGGGACATCCTTCTGCCCTGCCTTTTGTTCGCTTACAGAGAGGTCCCTCAAAAGGGGGTTGGATTCAGCCCCTTTGAATTGTTGTTTGGGCACCCTGTAAGAGGACCCCTGTGTCTTGTGAAGGAAGGATGGGAGTTACCTCTCAAAAAGCCTAAACAGGACATAGTGGACTATGTACTTGGTCTCCGCTCCAGGATGGCAGAGTACATGGAAAAGGCATCCAAAAACCTTGAGGCTAGCCAAGAATTACAAAAAGCTTGGCATGACCAAAAGGCTGTCCTTGTTGAGTTTCAGCCTGGACAGAAGGTATGGGTGTTGGAGCCAGTGGCCCCAGCAGCACTCCAAGACAAATGGTCTGGACCCCATACAGTTCTGGAAAAGAAGGGAGAGGTTACCTACTTGGTGGACCTAGGAACTCCCAGGAGCCCCCACAGGGTGCTCCATGTGAACAGATTGAAGGCATATGTCAGCAGGGCAGACATGGGCTTGCTCATGGCTACAGATGAGGGACAGGAGGAAGAGAGTGACCCTCTCCCAGACCTGCTCACTCAGAACCCTGAGGATGGCTCAGTTGATGGTGTGGCCTTAGGTGGCAGCCTCACTGAACATCAGCAACATGACTGCAGACAAGTTCTACAGGCATACAGGCATATGTTCTCCTTGACCCCCAGTCAGACTAACTGGTGTACCCATGTGGTGGACACTGGTGACAGTCTTCCTGTAAAGAGCAAGATTTACAGGCAACCTGACCACGTCAGGGACTGTATAAAGACTGAGGTGCAAAAGATGCTGGAATTAGGTGTCATTGAGCCTTCAGAGAGCCCCTGGGCTAGCCCAGTGGTTCTGGTCCCCAAACCTCACACCAAAGATGGCAAGAGAGAGATGAGGTTCTGTGTGGATTACAGAGGACTCAATGCTGTCACCAGGACAGATGCACACCCTATTCCAAGGGCAGATGAGCTCATTGACAAGTTGGCTTCTGCCAAATATTTGAGCACATTTGACTTAACAGCTGGCTACTGGCAAATCAGGTTAGCTGAGGAGTCTAAAGCCAAGACAGCATTTTCTACCCCTAGTGGGCATTATCAGTTTGTGGTGATGCCCTTTGGTTTGAAAAATGCACCTGCCACCTTCCAAAGGTTGGTGAACCAAGTCCTCACTGGGTTGGATGACTTTTGTGCAGCTTATCTGGACGATATTGCTGTCTTTAGCTCCACCTGGGAGGATCACCTGATCCACCTGAAGGAAGTGCTTGAGGCTCTGCAGAAGGCAGGCCTCACTATCAAGGCAACAAAGTGCCAGATAGGGCAGAGCAAGGTTGTATACCTGGGCCACCTTGTAGGTGGAGGCCAAGTTCAACCACTGGAGAGTAAGATCCAGACCATCAAGGACTGGTCCCCTCCAACTACCCAGACTCAGGTCAGAGCTTTCTTGGGCCTGACTGGGTACTACAGGAAGTTTGTTAAGAACTATGGGTCCATTGTGACTCCTCTTAATGATCTGACATCCAAGAAGATGCCCAAAAAGGTTCAGTGGACAGAAATCTGTCAAAAGGCATTTGATGACCTGAAGAAGGCCATGTGCTCTGCACCTATCCTGAAGAGTCCTGACTACTCAAGAGAGTTCATTGTCCAAACAGATGCTTCTGAGTTGGGAGTGGGAGCAGTGCTTTCACAGCTTAATGTAGATGGCCAGGACCAGCCCATTGCTTTCATTAGCAGAAGGCTGACCCCCAGAGAGAAACGTTGGTCAGCTATAGAGAGGGAGGCCTTTGCTGTGGTGTGGGCCCTGAAGAAGCTGAGACCATACTTATTTGGCACTCACTTCAAGATTCAGACCGACCATAAGCCCCTCCTATGGCTTAATCAGATGAAGGGTGAAAACCCCAAACTACTCAGGTGGTCCATTTCCCTACAGGGGATGGACTTTACAGTGGAGCACCGCCCAGGGACTGACCATGGCAACGCAGATGGTCTCTCCAGGTACTTCCACTTAGAACATGAAGACACAACTGGTCAAGGTTAGTCTAATGTCCCTGCGTTTGGGGGGGGGTTATGTAGGAGAGTAGGGTCTGCTATCCTATGGTCACCCCAAATTTTTACTTTTTGCTTCACTGGTTTCTGACTTAATGTGGCTGTGGGCCTGCTAATCAGACCCACAGCCTGCTGTTCTCTCTCTAAATTGATGCCAATGCACTTTAGGTGTATTACGAATTGGAACTGGTTCACCTTATGAGCCCCTGTAATAGTGCACCCTAGGTGCCCAGGGCATAGGTGTATCCAAGGCCTACCAGGGGCTGCAGCACGTATTGTGCCACCCCTGGCCTGGCCTCCATCTTTGACACAACTGGCTGAACACTCAGCTGGGGTAAGTCGGTGTAACCACCTCTTACTTAGGTACAGTATGCCTGTGCCTAACCCTAAACTGGACACATACGTTCCTATCAGCCACTCCTATGGAAGGCCTCATCAATCCTGGAGGCAGAGTGCTTGGAAATATGTGAGATGGTGCTCTGGCATGAGCTGAGCCTGTCTGCAGCTGTCGGGAACAACTCCCTAAGCCGTTCCGGGATAGTGCCATACCATATACTCTTAAGTGCATTATAATCCTCGCGGTTAAATGCTAACTTTGGTTTGGCTTTATCAAAACATGTCGAGTAAGGTGTCATACGAATTGGAATACTATCCCCTCGCCAATTCTGGCGACGGGGATAGCATTCCACCCTTCTAGAGGGACACGACATGTGTGTAGCCTTAACCCCGGTTAAAGTTAAACAGAGCCTCAGCTTCACAAAATGGACGCTGCCACCACAGACACAAGTCTGGCCTCCTGCTGCTGACCGAAACTCGGCAGATGGTGGCCTGGACAAAGGGTTTCCTGCCTTGGGAGGTGCGAGCACCACCCCAGACAGGATTTTGTGTATTAGGTAGGACAGGGCTGAAAAGAATCAGACATGCCCGGGGCACACAAGGTGTCCCCGTGCATAGGCCAGCCCAAACCGGTTCTGGGGCCTTCCAGCCCCAGTCCTGGCGCGGAGCTGGACAAAGGAAAGGGGGTGTAACCGCCCCCCTTCCTGGTTCCTCCCAGAGGAGGGACCTAGTAGGTGATCCACCCCCTAGATTGGAATAAGAGGGGGAGCAGTGCCATTGCACAGCAGATCATCCCGAAATCAACTTAAAACTAAGAAGAAGACTGGACTTCGACATTCTGCTGCACAGAAGACTGAAGAAGAATCTCCCTTGTGGCCAAGGAGTGACCACCCTGTGAACACAGGTACCAACCAGCAACTCGACGTCTGCTTTGCCGCCGCCTCCCGCCGGAGCCCGAGCCCAGAGCCCGACAAGAACCAGATTCCCAGACCTCTCAGAGCCCGATCCACAGTCCCTGCAAAGAAGGGACCCGTGGAGGCACCGAGTGATGTGGGACCGGACCTCTTGAAAGACACCCGAAAAGCTGACTGCGCAGCTTCTGAGGCATCCTCGACGTTGTGCTTTGGGGATTGAGAACCCCCACCACCGAGCAGCCCTTGCACCGAAGATCAGCCCTCCAGCATCTCCACGATCTGCGTGGGGCCCTTTTGCATTGTGCCACTCGACGCGCCATCCCGGCCACTAGCCACGCGGCCAGCGGCCATCTTGGCGACGAACCCGAAGATTTAAACAGCAGGTCTGGTTGCTCCAGACCTACCCAAGCTCCTGTGAAAAGGAGCACCCGCTCTGACCTTGCTGGTCCGAGTGAACAGCATCTTTCAACTTCTGCGTGGCTTGCATTTGCCAAGGCCTGTTTGCTCCGATCAGGTCGCCGACACCGCCAACAGCGAGAAGCCTACGTGGGACAGCTCGTGACCGACTCCTGGACGTCCTCGACCCCGGGTATCCACGTGGCTGCAGAAAGAAGCTACCCGACAACGCCTGTTTGCACCCGACATCACCTGGTTCCACTCTGGTTCCACGGCAGTCACTGGCTAGTGACTTTGAACACTGTCCCCTCTGCTTTCAGGTCTTCACATCTACAGATCCACCCTTGGATCCACCGGAACTCTTCTCATCGAGCCGCCTGCAGCATCTCCTGCTCCAAGCACCATCGACCAGCGTGACGAAACCCGACACATCTTCGACCCTGTGCACCCGCTTCCTGTGGGTGAGGTAACTCAGCTCCGCCGGTGCTCCTGCACTGGTACACATCCCAAGGGCCTGTGTTTTAAGTTTCAGCTCCGTAGGTCACTCGGAAGGTTCCTAACTTTCTAACTTTGTGCTTTTTACGCACCATAGACTTTGTATTGAGAAGTGCGTGCACTTTGAACACTGCACCCGAGTCCCGTGGGCCTTTCCCGACTTAGCTAACTCCAGTCTCGAATAGCTCCAGCGATTCCCCAGGCCCTAGGCCTCTTCACTTTCCTCCTGGTATCCCTTATACCACTTATTTAGTATATGGTTTAGGTGGCCCCTAGGGCTCATCCATATTGTGCAACTTTTGTGTATTTTAAACTGTCTTGTGATTTCACGCTTGTGCTTCTGTGCTCATAAAGAGTCCAGGGGATTTTATAGTTAATAAATCAACATATATTTTCAATATATATCTGTGTGGTGTCCCTTTCATTTGGTATTCAAGGGGGTTGTGTATGGTATAACAGCTGGCTTCACATGCCTTTCAGAGTTTAGCCTAAGACTGCTTTGTCCACGTTACCACTAGGATAACTGGTCTACAAGGTTGAATTACAACCATCATCATAAGGGTTGCTTGGCATGGTACAAAGTGATCACTAGAACTAGTGAGCATTATATACCAGGCCAACTTCTCACATCTGTGCTCTGCATACTCAAGTCTGTCCGGCACATCCCTTCAACACTTTGCATTGTATACTTTTATAATCGAGAATCACTTGCCACCTTCACTCATACTTTGCTCCTACCTCTCCTCGCGTTCTGCATTTTGTGACAGAGGTACCCTGCCTTGTTTGGTTTGTGTACATGGCTAGCCACGGTCCCCACAGTACGTAGTGTTGTTGTGTCTGCTAGGTGTACATGTTGTTTGTCATGGTGTATGTGATTATATAAGGTAGCAAGTTTATTCACAAGCAGTGGTTTCTCCCATTTACATATCGCTGTCTTAAAGAAGATACAGAAGTTTTTCTCACAGGTGAAAAGTGCAACCACAATGGCAGTCATTCATTACTATGTCCAACTGCACAAAGCTTCTAAGCTTACAGCCCCCAATCTTGAGTGCTTTCTTAAAAGCACGCCAACTCCCACAATCAGACCAACATTCACACAGCTTTATAAAGGCAGTTATCTGCTTCTTAATAACATGCACTCCTATGGAATGTGAGCTGGCATACTGCATGTCCTTACTGTTTCAAACTGAGTAACTTCCTGTGGCAATGTCTCTTCCCACCCACACAAAGTAACTCCCAAACTTCAACTTGGCCTTCAATACCTACTTTTAAAACAGATTTTATTAAACTGAGCAAACTGAAAGCACTTTTGTTCACAACAGAAGTTTGCCTCACTTCTGCAAAATAAATTTATTGTCCGCAGACAGCACGAACTTCAATTAAAATACAGTCCCTTTGAAATACGAACCTCCCATTACACTTAGTGAATTGTTACACAATTTTCAACACATCAGGTTTGGCACACTTTTTTAACATGGTCTCCTCAGGCCTTGTCACATGCTTTCAAACTATTTTTGGTATAATACGAGACTTCATTCATTCGATCATCTCTGGAATAACAGGGACAGCACCCATAATGCTCGCTCTCTTTGTGGCCATCCTACTACTATTTGTGCATGTAAAAAATGGCTGTGCACCCTGTGGTAACAAGCATGTCCGACAGAATACGCCTCTAAGCGAAGCTACATCAATATCATGAAAAAATGGAACAACTTTTCAGCTGCCAGCCTCTATCTATTATCGGAGCACACTACAACATGACATTTATTTACACATATTCATTTATTTATTTTTGAGATTTGTACAGCGTGCAACTACCCGGAGTTGTCTCGGCGCTTTAAGATCAAAAACTACACGAACAAGTGCAATCTGTGTGCAACCATCTTTTAATAGCAAAACTTGCCCATTCGACTGGCGAAAGGATCTAAGCCTGGCCAACATCTCAAAAATAGGCATGGGCGAAATTTGGGAATTCGCGGATTTCCCTGCGAAGTCGCAAACAAATCTGCGAATTCGCAAATTTTCCAGCGAAATCGCGGATGTTTTTGCGATTTGCCCTGGAGTGCTTTCTACAGGCTAATCCAGTAAGTGCTCCCTCATTGGGTAAATGTATAGTGCTTTTACTACACTGCAGCTGCGTAAAGGGTCAGAAGATGTGTCTTCAGTGACCATGTGTGCCTGTAACACAGGCAGAGGCACACATGGTCACTGGAGACACATCTTCTGGCCCTTTACGCAGCTACAGTGTAGTAAAAGAACTATGGGGGAGAGTTACAAGCCGCTTGCGCCTCTTTTGCGCTGCAGTTGCGTCGCTTTAATGACGCAGCAGCAGCACAAAAGATGCGCCATGGTGCTGGGTATTAACAACGTGACGCATCTGAGAGATGCGTCATGTTGTAAAGCCCTGCGCCATCAGGAGGCGTTCCAGCACAGGGGAGGGCGTTCCTGCGCTGGAACGCCTCCTAAAAGTGGCTGAGTGAAATGTACAAGATTTCACTCAGTCACTTTTAGGCCAATGCTGTGTCAAAACCCTGCGCCTGCTTGAAGCAGGCACAAGGCTTGACGCAGCATTGGGGAGATAGGGCCCCCAAGAGTGTTGCGTGCTTATCTAGGTTCCTGATCGATACTGTGACCTTATGCCCCTATTCGGCTATAAATCCATTTATTCCCTATATTGGCATAACCGTTCAAGTGCGATTTTCTGAAAAGTCATCTCTGGCCTCACACGAACAGAGCCACATTCCAGCATGACTCTCTGCTACTTCCTTTGCGACCAATTAGTGCAATGACAGAGCAGCAGTCACTATCTGATATTCCTAGATAACACTCCGAGTTCTTCAACAAGATAAAAACTTAGCAAACCTGGAAATCCCCGCTTGCTATGTTTTGATTAGTAATGGAACTCTAATGAGCAACTGATAACTGTCACTTCCTAGTGACATCTTTAATTGACGTCTTATGTCCAGCAAACTTGCGTCAAACCCGGCACCTGTCAGGTATAAATATTACCCACGTTGCCTTAAGCAAAGAGAGAGATACGAACTGCGAGTTCGTTGCCTGTTGCTGATGCCAGCTGCCTGCATGACCCTGTGTTGGTAAAAACTAGCACTCTGTCGCTGCAGCCTGCTATCCTGTGGTGGTGAAGCTGCTGATTACCATTATCGCCGCTACAGCGCGAACTATGGTACAGTACGCTTGAGGAGCCGAGCAGCCGTCCTCTGCGAAGACATCCAGGCCAGCTGCCCGCGGACGCTGTCACCCCTCCTTCCTCGACACGCTGAGAGAAGCCGCTGCCTTTCTCGTGCAGAGAAATCCAGTCCCGGCGCTTCCGGTTTACCCTCGCGGGTGACTGGGATATCTCGAGAGACCCCTGAAGGAGATACCAATCCTCCATCATTCTATTCAGAGGTATGGTGTTGACTAAACCCTTAGACGAGAATTCTTGAAACAAACCTTGGCAAAACCAACTTAACTTAAGCTACTTACTTACTCCCCCTTTCACGTGTTAGGCTTAGGTCAGGCACACTGGGGTAGGCTTAGTTAGAAGCACCAGTTGAGTATGTTAGCCTAATGTATATATGACTGTATATATGTTTTATTACTTTTAAACCATTGTATGGCTAAGAAACCATATCAATGCTTTTACAGTTCTATTTCGCACTACTTATCTTACTGTACGTACTTTTCATAATAACAGTTATTGCAATTGTGGCAATACATTTCTCTTGTACGAGAAGAAAGACTGTTCAATAAATGTTAACCCTTTATTGATACACGCCCGTCTCTCTATTCTCTACATACTGTGAAAGTAAACTGCACTAGACTGACTGAGTGAAATCTATGTCTATTGTTTCACACGACCCTAGAGATCGACTCTTGATCTGAGGAGCAAAGTTGTCATGTTGCACGGTTGTTGGAAAACTGAATCCCTTCTTGTCTGTGCCAAGGAAGCTGATCACTTCCTATGCAGAGAAGAAAGTTTCCAGTGACCTCTGAGCTAGTTGGTAACACAACCCAATTAAGTTTAGCATAGTCAGTGGAGGCCTGGAATATCCGCAGTTCCACGTCGATACTACTGTTTATGTTATTCCAATGCGCAGGGCCTAGTGGGAAACTAGGAACTACACTACATGGCGCCCTAACGTTTGGTAAGGCGATAAACTAACGTAAGACTTGTAGAGTAACTCAGTCGTGCATATTTCACACCCCTTTCTCCCGTAAATACTCCAATAGACGTCTGGAGTGGGTGAAAGGTTAAAATCCGCCCGACCTTAGTAGGAAGAGATTCCTATGTAAAGCTCTGGTTTATTCAACGTTGAAGGATACAGTGTTCCAAAATATTGTGCACCTAATCTTTGTCTCCTTGGAGACCTACTCTGCAAAAACTGCATTTATACAATGTCAGTAGAAAACAACGGCACCACTGGGGCCGCAGCAGATGCGACTCAGCAAGGTCCCGAATACACAGACCCGGGTGCTATTATCATCCCGGTCCAGTTAAGAAGATCTATAACTTTAAAACTTATAGATAACGGACTGACACCTCAAGGTGGTACAGTAATTTTCGTGATAGAGGCTCACGAGTATCGGCAGACAGAGGTATTCTATTCATGGATAAACTTTCCAGCGGTAAACGCTATAACACAAGAGTTTCACTATTACAAAATAGAGAAACCTCCGGAAGAGTACGCTCCTTTCGAGGAGATTGAAATTCCACTTAAATTTCAAGAGCACCTGCTCTGGTTTAATGGCGCCCTAAAACACAATGATCACATAACTAGGCTTGGTCCACTAGGTAGACCAGGAGCCACGTGGCCGGTTCTAGCCAGCTACACACCACATCCTGACATTGCAAGAATGTCTAGAGAAGAGCTGTTAGCACAGCTAAACACATTAATAAAAATACATAGGCAATTAGTCCAATATGTAATACGGACTGCAACAGTCCAGCCAGCTGTTAATACACCACAGCTGACCCCTCATCAGGGGAACACAAATAAAATTACACCTCAGAACATACAGTCATGTCTTGGTAAAACACCCGTAAAACGGGAACAAATTCCTTTCTGGTTAGCCCACAAAATCACTCAAATAGAGGCAGTATTTCCTGATACTACCCCTTTTGAGAAACACAGAATCTTGACCATCTGCCTTCCTATGGGAATTGCACCACACGTGGAGGACTGCGACACTTGGGGTACAGTCTTTGCTTCCATTTACACAAAAACACACGGTGTTCCGTCTATGGCGGTAATACCAGAAGTGCTAAAACAGATTCAAAATGAATTTGGTCCAGAGCCCGCTTTAAATCTAGGTATGAAATTACTGAAAGACTTCAAGCAGGTCACGGCTATATTATTAGCCAACGTAAAGGGAGAAGCAGCATCTGTGGCGATTCGCCAGAAGTTGAAGGAAACAGATATAAAAAATCCTGTTGAGCTTGCAAAAATCATAGAAAAATGCTATGAAGAATTAGGTAGAGACAGCTTGGGTGGGAAACCAGTGAAGCCCCAACTGCTCGAAAATCCTGAAAAATTATTTATTAAAAATAATTCAAACACTCCTAAAAAGAGCTGGGATGGAAATAAACAATCCACTCCCAAGGAAAAAGTTTTCCAGTCCAGAGGAAGGTCTCCTCGACGGAGGGAAAGAACTCCGACTCGAGAACGCCAGTCTCCCCAGAGGGAGCCCTCTGAGAAAAGATATAACCTTAGAAATAGGGATAATCTGAAAAAACCTGATAGATATCAAAGTATTGATACACGTCCCTCTCGATCTCTTCCACAGAATTCGGAAAGAAGAGGACGGTCAGACCCAGGAGAGCACACCAAGTCCAAAGACAAGGAACCTGCTCAAAATAAGAAATCTCAATTTCAGAAAAAGAAGGTAGCCAGTATTAGAGTAATCAACCATGCCGAGAATACTGAGGACACAGTTGAAAAACGGGGAGTGGGCATTGACAATGTTGGACAGTGCAGCAGAAATCAGTATAGCGCGCAAGATCTTGATGAGTCATCTGGAGACAGTGGACACGAATGAATACATTCAGGTTGAAACTGCCGACGCCAGACTTAGCGAGCCCCATAAAATATACGAAATAACATTGCGTATAGAGGGTGATAAGACTAGGAAAATTAAGGGTCTATTTTGGGATAAGCTCTCAAAAGGCTATGATATTCTGTTAGCTGAAAAAGATTGGCCCCCGGAGTTTGTCAGGGAGTGCCCTCGTGGCGAAGAAGTGATTATGCCTGCCTTCTCGAATCACATACCGATTCACAAAAAATACACATATGCAAGGAAATGGGCAGTAGCCCAGGCACCTGCATTGTATAAAAATCATGTAGGATGGGATGAGGATTCACCGCCTCACAAAATCCAATTAAAAAGTGAACCAACTGCCCAACGGCAGTATCCCATAAAGCAAGAAGCTAAAAAACAGGTCAGGGAGATCTTAGATCAACTTGAGTACCAGGGGGTGATTGAAACATGCACCTCTCAAATGAACAATCCTTTGTTTCCTGTCTCCAAGCCAGACAATTCATATCGTCTAGTTTTGGACTACAGACACCTTAATACATGTTGCAAAACTTTTGCAGTACAAAACTCGCATAGTGCAGCCCTAATGAATAACATAGTTAGGAAAAAATACAAAACGACATTAGACATTTCTAATGGTTTCTTTTGTCAAAACATTGCACCAGAAAGCAGATATTTGACCGCTTTCTCCGCATTTGGGTCACAGAAAAAATTCTGTCGACTCCCACAGGGGTTCAAGAACAGCCCAGGACTATTCTCAGCTAGGGTAACAGAGTTACTACAAATCTATGATGATGAAGCATTATCTTACGTAGATGATATTTATCTCACAGACGACGACTTGGATACTCACTTGAAAAGAGTGAACACCATTATACTTGGGTTTGCAGCAGAGGGTTACAAATTCAACTTTAAAAAGTCCCGAATTGCCCATCTGACAGTACTGTTTTTAGGGTACGAATTATCAAGTGAAGGGAAAAGCCTAGCGGACAACTTCTTAGAGAAGTGCGCTGTACTCCAAGCTCCAAAAACTCTGAAGAATTTACAATCAATACTAGGTTTTCTGAATTTCGGAAGAACTTACATCCTAAATTACGCAGAGAGGGTTAAACCTCTCTACGAACTAATTAAACCTGATTTAAAACAAATCAATTGGACTCAAAAACACACAGAAATTTTGAGATCACTGCAAACAGACATGTTAGCAAAAACAAAATTAGATACACGTGACAACACGATCGATCTAGTAATCCGAGTCATCCCAGGAAGATGCGGATTCACGTACCTAACCTCTAATGAGGGAGAAAAGGTACCAATTTCAATTAAATCTCACTTGTACACACAAGCAGAAAAAACATTCAGTCGCACAGAAAGAACTGTGAACGCAGTGCAAATCGCATTAGCAAATGAACGAGAACTAGCACACGGCAAACGGATTAATATCCTTACAGCGGAATCCGCCTTCGAGGCGCTATTCAGCCCAGTAAACCTGCCTACAGTGTCACTGGATCCGAAATGGATACAGTACATAGATTCTCTAGGAGCGAAGACGTGAAATACTATTTCGCCCCGCAATTTGAAGAACTGAATGATTTAGAATATGAAGAAGAATATCCTCTGCCAATCGAAATCCTGCCTCTCCCACAATACGCCTGTATAATCTATACAGATAGCTTTGTACAGCATTTTAATGTAGAGAGTAAATCCTACAATGCAGCATGTGCGATCATTAAAGGTCGTTGGCTGTGCGGTAAATTCAGACCGAAAGTAACAAAAACTGAATCTGTAAGAAACTGTTCGGTTCAAAGAACTGAAATCAGATCTTTAAAGATGGCGCTCGAAAATGCAGAACGCGAATTCCCCACACTTATAGTGTGCGATTCTCATTTTTGCGTCAATTCTTACAATAACAAACTGCAGAGTTGGATCGAAAACGACTACAAAGATGACACAGGTGCCACAATAAAGCATAAAAAGCTCTGGAACGAGGTAGCTCTTTTACACAAAGAACTACAAAAGACTCACGTGATTCACGCACAGAGTCTTCAACGTGATGGCGTTCACGTTGCAGGGAATTCATTGGCTAATACAGCCACCGCGGAAGCAACTAACCCGGCTTCCGTAGCCACAAAAAAGCGTACAGATAAGTACATAGACGGGGAAACCATGCTAGCAGTAAAAACGACCGTAAAAGGCGACTGTGCAGCACTACCCGTAAACTATCCACTCAATTATGCATACATAATCGATGCAAACTCCGTTCCTTTTGCTCGAATCCCTGGAGTGGGGGACAGAGTAATTCCAAACAGGAGCAGGAGGGGCTTCCTCTTACTGGAAGCACACATGGGGTTGGGTCTGAGACACCAAACAATCAAAGCCTCTCTGAAAGAATTGCAATCAGAGTACTGGTGGCCAGGAATGAGTATAGATATTCAATGTTTTGCTCAAAAGTGTGAAGACTGCAATAGAGATCGCAGTAATAAACAGGCCAGTGTAGTTTCAGGATCCCTTCTAGACAGCATAAGGCGGTCTATCTGCGCAATCAAAGAAGAGAAGCGCGTCCCAGTGTACACAGTTAAGACGAAAAGCACTTAAAAAATGTGGCCCCAGCGCTCGGCTGACGCTAGAACGGTTATAAAAGATTTGCGAGTCTTTATCGGCACATACGCAATTACCACGTTCCATTCTGACCAGGGTCCTGCTTTCAGCTCTCGAGCCTATAAGGAGGCCATGGCCAGCATGGGAATTGGGTTGCGGTATTCTTGTCCGTCGCACCCCGGAAGGGAATAGTGTGGTAGAAAGAAAAAACCGGGACATAAAGCAATCTATAACAGCGAAGGTATTAGGTTCAGGCGCTGGGTGGGTCAAACATTTAATAAGTGTCCAGACTAGTCTTAACAACATGCCAAGAAATTCTCTAAAAGGTTTCAGCCCATACGAACTATTGTTCGGAATTAGAATGAACGTTCAGGACCTCGATAGTCAGATGTCAGTGGTACAAGAAGAAACAACGCAGTTTGATGTAAAAGACCGTTTGGCTGTTTTACAGGAACTGAATGAAACAAGAAAATCATTAAGCAACATAAAGTTAAAGCAACAGCCAAGTACCACTGACGAGGCACCACCCGCAACAGCCCCAGCAAGGCCTGTCTGGATTCCAAAGATTGGGGATCTAGTCAGAGAAAAGATCGCGGTTAAGAAGGAATTTGGGCCTTCTTACAGAAAAGCAGTACCTGTCTTGGCAGTCACCGGAACAAGATCAGTTGTGCTACCGCCCCTTGCTGGTAAAAAGGAGAACAGAGTCGTGTCTATCGATCTGGTAAAACCACAAGCATGTGGCCTATAATCAACAGTAGGCCCAGTGGACTCCCAAGAAACAACAGAATACCCAAACTTGCAACAATCCAAGAGGTTCAAACTGAAAGACTAATCACATTCGATCAGCCTGCAGTGCACAATGAAGGACTATGCAATAATGCCATGGAACTCGTGCCTCTTGAAACACAGATTGAAACAGTTCGTCAAGAAACAACACCAGTCTACAATGATGTGGCATCAGAAAGTGCTACCGAGAGACAGATTGAAAGAACAATCCCATCAATTGACAGAACTGCCTCTGGTTATTTCATCAACTTCGACAACTTCTCTGAAGATTTAAACGACCCCGAAGTGATGCCAGAAACAAAAAAGTCTTTTAAAGAAAAAGCAACGGCACTCTTTCATCAACTGAAGGAAATCTACCTTATTTCCCCTTGGCTAGAGTTCTGGTTCGGTCTAGGTGTATTTTTCCTCCTGCTTTGGCTCATCATGGTACTGTGTTTGGGAAAATTCATTGAAGGAAAATATATTACAATGGACACAGCAAGTCAGAACATCAACCTAGTCCTGAAACCACACAGATCATCCCACGTGAAGAAAAGAGAACTGTCAACAGTAAATGTCACAGCAATTCCAATACCTGGTGGGGTAGTATGGGAGAAAACAGACTATGAGATCTATGGTCCGGTCGAAATCCTGAAGTATCCTCATCAACTAAAGGTTTCCTTAAGTGACTTTGTGACACCTAGTACATTCTCTGATGATTGGGACTATAACAGTATTAATGACATGATGTCTGATTTAGTAATGTCAGCTAGATTCACAGATCATGATTATTTACAAGGTTCATCTAGTTATGAGCAGTTATTCTGTTATACCCACTATGGGGATCATTACTTGCATAAATCTGCACAGCCTAGAAATGTTTTTATGTATAATCAATGGGAACATTGTGCTACACCACCTAAAAGCAGTTCTAAAGCATTTTTTGAGAAATTCAAATACTTCTCAGGGTTTAACACCAGTGATGCAGAAACGTTTTATTACAAACTGTTAGATAAAACAGGAATGAAAACAATGCTGACAAATTCTAAATTGATATATTCAGAAGCATTTTATGACAAAATGATGACATTTGGTTTTGATTATTGGAAAAATAATATTGAAACGAAAACAATTTGGGGTACAAAAGATTGGCAGGTGCAAGGTATAGAAGCACTATTTAGAACCTGCATGATACCAGAACAAATGTTATTTTTAAATGACACAGTACACCAAACATCTTGTCTTGGCCTAGCTAAGATCAAAGAAATGAAAACACCGTCTATACCAAAGCCAATACCTGAAAATGCAACAGCTGATATTGAGTTAGACGTGTCACAAATTTTACATTTCAACAGAACAAATCCTGAATGGAAAAAGTGGTTAATCTGGCCTACAGACACAAATAGCTGTCAAGATAGGTTCCTGAATAAAACACAGGGTTTAAAAATGACCAGATCAGACCCTAGATACTCCCAGAGACAACATCCAGGGATTATAACAACATACAGTGTAGGGAAACTCTGCCTTGAATGGCTAACCTCGTCCACACTGGCTGAAATTAAGCAACACTTGTCTTTACTAAAAGATGGTGCTGATTTGCGCGATTTCATTCTTGGACCACGCAAACAGCGTCAAAAGCGTTTCATAGCGACCAGTATCTATGCTGCTTACAACGAGGCTTGGAAAGTAAAGCAAATTGAAACTGCTGAAAAAATACGAGAAATTGATCGTATTAATTTGGAGAAATCACTTTCTGTAGTAGACAATGGGTTAATGACTCTGTCTTCCAGAATATATTCTTTGGACAATATTGTATCCTCTGCCTTTGATGTGATAGACAGAGATTTGCTAATGTTACAACATGCCAGTCTCAATTACGCTCTATTATAGAATTAGGCTGGACGCTGCAAAATCTTCGTTCAGGCTATGTGCCTTGGCGTTTAATCAACACAACGTCATTATTTTCCAGTTTTAACCTTACTGATAAACAGATCAGTTTGGCACAGAAAGGAGCAGTCTATACAATCCTGAGCATCGAAAAACTCGAGAGATTACCATTGACAATGTCAGAGAGCCCTGTCATTGAATGGATAATACACGGAATTATCACAATTCCGATAACAACTTTCCGATTTCATAAATGCCTTGAGTACATACCTGCTGGCCAATATGAACAATTGGGTAAGGGATATGTAAAATCCGAATGGAAATTACCATACACTCATTCTTGCTATAGTGACAGTGACAAAAATGTATTTCTTAGTGGTGACAACTGTAAACACTCACTAAGCGGTATACTTTTGTGTCAGGGTATTAATTTACACGGAGCATGTGATGGAAATTCAAACAACCTCTCATGCCACCAGCTAGTCACACCTGCAACTCAGATAGAGCCCTTCTTTATGCAACTCGCAAACGGGAGTTACATTCTTAGAACGGATCACAGGTGTTGTGGCCTCGCGCCCGGGAAAAGTTATCTAGTACAAGTTACGTCCATGGTCAAATGTTGTATGCAAGCATTGTTTCCGAGCGGGCCTCCAGACATAGTGACTCCCCTCTGGCCTCGTCTGAATCTCTATTCTATACGAATTGATACATTAAGCAAAATAAAATCTGTGCTTTTACAGACAACAGTGCCTATAACGTCATCTAAAGAGACGTATGATCTTCTAGTCGCAAGGACGGCTACTGAAGTCCATGACCTTTTATCAACAAATTGCCCCGTGCATTTCGTAGAAATGTTCAGCCAACTCCTTAACATGTCTAGTGCAACAAGCATCCCAGGCATATTTAAGACAGTCTTTACGGGACTGCTAACACCCTTCCAGGCAATTTTGGGAATCTTTCCTAATTTTGTGCACTCCATTTTTGGCGGCATTCCACTATTTTTGGGACTCATCGCAGGGATCCTATTTTTGAACATTCTGCTACGTTATGGCAAGCCTCGGCTCAGACATAGCTCCCATGGGAATGGAAGAGACAATCCTAGCAATGCGCTACAGGGACAGGATAACTAACGTCCTCGGATTGGCCAGGCTGAGAGATCTAGACATGACCTGGTTCCTTTCATTCAGACCGATATGGCAAAATTGCATTTTACCTGTGCTACGGTGTATGCTTTGCGGCGATGAATGCGTGTTGGACATCTGTCTTTCACTTCCATCAGCAGTACCAATGGACGTCGATACTTTGCTCAGTCCAATAACGGCTCACGCATTGTGTTGTCCCCAGCGGCTACCAATCCTGATGACGGCATTCGTGGAGACTCCTGTACTACAGCCAAGTGGTAACAGTGGAGCGAGTGACAAAAGCAACATCATCCAGGTACAACGTTCTGTGAGCATTGCTGGTCCTGCCTTCGATGACAGCGATCATTCTCACACCTGCCAAGTTACAGCGCTATCTAATTTGGTTGAACTATCACCTGATTTTGTAGACCAATTCTTTGCGAGCCTGTCTGATACGATGTTCTCACCCATAGAGAAACAATAACTTTTGAGAAGCTTTCCGACACACAGCGTTCCCATGAACTCTGAATTCGGCCTTCAGTTTTGATCAACAAAAACTGCCAGGAGCTTTGGAAATCTATTTTCTTTGAATTGGACAATTTTTTTTAATATTGACCCCTTTTTTGGCACGAACAAATTCTTTGCTTAACGTAAAAACTATTCTTAGAGAACAGAAGCTTCACACTTCTATTTCTAAACACATCTAGAGACATAACAAAATAACACCAGCCTCTAGCACTCATGTTATTACAATGCATTTTTATGTGATGATTTATCTCGCATTTCTTCTGTCAGAGATGCTTCATGTGTAATTCTTTTTGCATAATCGTTCATTGATTTCATATGCAATACCTTTTGAATGATTACTATGCTTTAAAAAACGTACAGTACCTAAAATTCCATGTATTACAAGTACGCCTATTTCGAATGCATTTATGTATTTTGGGGTGGGCAATGTTACACATACATCTAATTGCTTTAGTTTTAGTAATTTGATGGACATGAAAACGTGGAGTGGGTGTTGCGTGCTTATCTAGGTTCCTGATCGATACTGTGACCTTATGCCCCTATTCGGCTATAAATCCATTTATTCCCTATATTGGCATAACCGTTCAAGTGCGATTTTCTGAAAAGTCATCTCTGGCCTCACACGAACAGAGCCACATTCCAGCATGACTCTCTGCTACTTCCTTTGCGACCAATTAGTGCAATGACAGAGCAGCAGTCACTATCTGATATTCCTAGATAACACTCCGAGTTCTTCAACAAGATAAAAACTTAGCAAACCTGGAAATCCCCGCTTGCTATGTTTTGATTAGTAATGGAACTCTAATGAGCAACTGATAACTGTCACTTCCTAGTGACATCTTTAATTGACGTCTTATGTCCAGCAAACTTGCGTCAAACCCGGCACCTGTCAGGTATAAATATTACCCACGTTGCCTTAAGCAAAGAGAGAGATACGAACTGCGAGTTCGTTGCCTGTTGCTGATGCCAGCTGCCTGCATGACCCTGTGTTGGTAAAAACTAGCACTCTGTCGCTGCAGCCTGCTATCCTGTGGTGGTGAAGCTGCTGATTACCATTATCGCCGCTACAGCGCGAACTATGGTACAGTACGCTTGAGGAGCCGAGCAGCCGTCCTCTGCGAAGACATCCAGCCCAGCTGCCCGCGGACGCTGTCACCCCTCCTTCCTCGACGCGCTGAGAGAAGCCGCTGCCTTTCTCGTGCAGAGAAATCCAGTCCCGGCGCTTCCGGTTTACCCTCGCGGGTGACTGGGATATCGAGAGAGACCCCTGAAGGAGATACCAATCCTCCATCATTCTATTCAGAGGTATGGTGTTGACTAAACCCTTAGACGAGAATTCTTGAAACAAACCTTGGCAAAACCAACTTAACTTAAGCTACTTACTTACTCCCCCTTTCACGTGTTAGGCTTAGGTCAGGCACACTGGGGTAGGCTTAGTTAGAAGCACCAGTTGAGTATGTTAGCCTAATGTATATATGACTGTATATATGTTTTATTACTTTTAAACCATTGTATGGCTAAGAAACCATATCAATGCTTTTACAGTTCTATTTCGCACTACTTATCTTACTGTACGTACTTTTCATAATAACAGTTATTGCAATTGTGGCAATACATTTCTCTTGTACGAGAAGAAAGACTGTTCAATAAATGTTAACCCTTTATTGATACACGCCCGTCTCTCTATTCTCTACATACTGTGAAAGTAAACTGCACTAGACTGACTGAGTGAAATCTATGTCTATTGTTTCACACGACCCTAGAGATCGACTCTTGATCTGAGGAGCAAAGTTGTCATGTTGCACGGTTGTTGGAAAACTGAATCCCTTCTTGTCTGTGCCAAGGAAGCTGATCACTTCCTATGCAGAGAAGAAAGTTTCCAGTGACCTCTGAGCTAGTTGGTAACACAACCCAATTAAGTTTAGCATAGTCAGTGGAGGCCTGGAATATCCGCAGTTCCACATCGATACTACTGTTTATGTTATTCCAATGCGCAGGGCCTAGTGGGAAACTAGGAACTACACTACAAGAGCATTGCTGGAGCTGCGTCGCGATTGCGATGCAGCTCCAGCAATGCGCTGCTTTTACGGCACAGATGCGTGACGCATCTGGGCCGTTTTTGGCACATGGTGCACCGCATTGTAAATGCGCGGACCATGGGTGGCGGAGGTGCGGCGCACAATAACTGGTGCATCCCTGGGGATGCGCCAATTATTGTATATCTGCCCCTATACATTTAGCCAACGAGGGAGCACTTACTGATTAGACAGTAGAAAGCACTCCAGTTGAGAACAGGTATTGCACAAAACAGTGGCATCTCCGTGGACAAACACGCAGGGCGGGATTCATTCTGCCCCCTGTTAGACTCGTTTCTTGTGCCCTTCTGCCTTCTGTTAGACTCATTTTTCCCTTGTTTTTCTGCCCTTCTGCCCCCTGTTAGACTCGTTTTTTGTGCCCTTCTGCCCTCTATTAGACTCATTTTTCCCTTGTTTTTCTGTCCTTCTGCCCTCTGTTAGACTCGTTTTTTGTGCCCTTCTGCCCTCTGTTAGACTCGTTTTTGTGCATTTCTGCCCCCTGTTAGACTCATTTTTTGTGCCCTTCTGCCCTCTGTTAGACTTGTTTTTCCCTTGTTTTTCTTCTCTTCTGCCCTTTGTTAGACTGCTTTTTGTTCCTTTCTGCCCTCTGCATCACCACATCATCACTCAGCGCTACCCCAGCATCACTCAGCACCACTACATTATCATTCAGCACCACAACAGGACCACTCAGCACCACCACAGCATCACTCAGCACCACCACGGCATCACTAAGCACCACCACAACACCACTCAGCACCACCACAGCATCACTCAGCAGCACCACACCACCACTCAGCACCACCACAGCACCACTCAGCGCCACCACAGCATCACTCAGCACCACCACAGCACCACTCAGCACCACCACAGCATCACTCAGCACCACCACATTATCACTCAGCACCACCAAAGGACCACTCAGCACCACCACAGCATCACTCAGCACCACCACAACATCACTCAGCACCACCACAGCACCACTCAGCGCCACCACAGCATCACTCAGCGCCACAACAGCACCACTCAGCACCACCACATTATCACTCAGCACCACCACAGCACCACTAAGCACCACCACAGCATCATTCAGCACCACCACATTATCACTCAGCACCACCACAGGACCACTCAGCACCACCACAGCATCACTCAGCACCACCACAACATCACTCAGCACCACCACAGCACCACTCAGCGCCACCACAGCATCACTCAGCGCCAGCACAGCATCACTCAGCGCCACCACATTATCACTCAGCACAACCACAGCACCACTCAGCACCACCACATCATCACTCTGCACCACCACAGCATCACTCAGCACCACCACAGCACCACTCAGCACCACCACAACATCACTCAGTTTGGGCTGGACTGTTCCCATGAGGCACAGGGTCAAACTGATTTGCATATAGCCATGTCTGAACTGGGGTGGCAGAGTGGGCTAAAGAACGGTGATGGATTAAACCCAGATCTTTTGACTGGGTGTGAGTGTTTGATTGATTCAGATGCTCCGTCCATCACCACCCCCTTTTGTACCACTTTTGGCCGCCATAAGTGTGGCAGGGTATGCTCAGACGTGAGTCCCTTGCTCACTTTGCCACTGGATTCAAGCAAGCCGGGCTGAAGACGGCTGGAATGCCCGAAACTGGTCCTTGGAAGCTTGTTTAAGGTCCAGAAAAGACATGGCTTGGCAGTTTGGGTAGGACTGTTCCCATGAGAAACAGGGTCAGACTGATTTGCATATAGCCATGTCTGAACTGGGGTGGCAGAGTAGGCTAAAGAACGGTGATGAATTAAACCCAGATCTTTTGACTGGGTGTGAGTGTTTGATTGATTCAGATGCTCAGTCCATCACCACCCCCTTTTGTACCGCTTTTGGCCGCCATAAGTGTGGCAGGGTATGCTCAGACGTGAGTTCCATGCTCACTTTGCCACTCGATTCAAGCAATCCGGGCTGAAGATGGCTGGAATGCCAGAAACCGGTCCTCGGAAGCTTGTTTCCGGTCCAGGGAAGACATGGCTTGGCAGTTCGGGCTGGACTGTTCCCATGAGGCACAGGGTCAGACCGATTTCATATAGCCATGTCTGAACTGGGGTGGCAGAGTGAGCTAAAGAACGGTGATGGATTAAACACAGATCTTTTGACTTGGTGTGAGTGTTTGATTGATTCAGATGCTCCGTCCATCACCACCCCCTTTTGTACCGTTTTGGCCGCCATAAGTGTGGCAGGGTATGCTCAGACGAGAGTCCCTTGCTCACTTTGCCACTGGATTCAAGCAAGCCGGGCTGAAGACGGCTGGAATTCCAGAAACCGGTCCTCGGAAGCTTGTTTCCGGTCCAGGGAAGACATGGCTTGGCAGTTCGGGCTGGACTGTTCCCATGAGGCACAGGGTCAGACTGATTTGCATATAGCCATGTCTGAACTGGGGTGGCAGAGTGGGCTAAAGAACAGTGATGGATTAAACACAGATCTTTTGACTGGGTGTGAGTGTTTGATTGATTCAGATGCTCTGTCCATCACCACCCCCTTTTGTACCGTTTTTGGTCGCCATAAGTGTGGCAGGGTATGCTCAGACGAGAGTCCCTTGCTCACTTTGCCACTGGATTCAAGCAAGCCGGGCTGAAGACGGCTGGAATGCCAGAAACCGGTCCTCGGAAGCTTGTTTCCGGTCCAGGGAAGACATGGCTTGGCAGTTTGGGCTGGACTGTTCCCATGAGGCACAGGGTGAGACTGATTTGCATATAGCCATGTCTGAACCAGGGTGGCAGAGTGGGCACAAGAACGGTGATGGATTAAACCCAATTCTTTTGACTGGGTGTGAGTGCTTGATTGATTCAGATGCTCCGTCCATCACCACCCCTTTTTGTACTGCTTTTGGCCGCCATAAGTGTGGCAGGGTATTCTCAGACGTGAGTCCCCTGATCACTTTGCTACTGGATTCAAGCAAGCCGGGGGGCTGAAGACAGCTGGAATGCCAGAAACCGGTCCTCTGAAGCTTGTTTCCGGTCCAGGGAAGACATGGCTTGGCAGTTCGGGCTGGACTGTTCCCATGAGGCACAGGGTCAGACTGATTTGCATATAGCCATGTCTGAACTGGGTTGTCTGAGTGGGCTAAAGAATGGTGATGTGTTAAACCCAGATCTTTTGTCTGGTTTGAGTGTTTGATTGATTCAGATGCTCCGTCCATCACCAACCCCCTTTGTACCACCACAACATCACTCAGCACCACCACAGCATCACTCAGCACCACCACATTATCACTCAGCACCACCACAGCATCACTCAGCACCACCACAGCACCACTCAGCTCCACCCCAGCATCACTCAGCACCATCCCAGTATCACTCAGCACTACCACAGCACCACTCAGCTTCACCACAATACCACTGAGCACCATCACAGCACCACTCAGCGCCACCCCAGCATCAATCTTCAGAACCATTCAACAACAACTGGTTCAAAGATGTTCTCTCAATGTTTCAAGCTTTATTACAAATGTCACAAAAAGATGTTAATATTTCACTTCTGCTCTTGGATTTTCGTCACAATAAAATACACTGAACATAATCTTCACAAAAGTTATTTACAAAATTATAAATTAAAATCACTTTTATTTAAGTATTAATTATTTTAAAAAATTAAAAGCGATTGTAATTTGTAATATAAATACATCTCAGTCACGTAAATACAAAACATGTTGCATTACAAATGCTATAGGTGTCACATTTCCGAAAGTTATAACTATTGGCATTGTAAATGACAAAGCTATTAATTTAGCTATTTTCAAAACCAACACATAAATAACAAAAATTATAATTTACAAGACCAATAGTGCAAACTTTCCTAATGCGAGACCTATTGCATTGCAAATGCTTGTTGTTATATCTGTCAGTGCTTCCTGTTGAGGTTTAATTTTTTTGACAGGCGCCTCATTGCCTACTTGTAACTATTCTCTGACCCTGCTTCGAGGGTCAGAGAATAGTTGCAAGTAGGCAACGAGGAGCCAGGAAGCCCTTACAGGCTTACAGCAGCAGGTGCCCAAGTTGAAGTTAATTTCTTTGTAACTCTTTTGTAAAAGGTTACAAAAGAGTTGCTTCGACTTTTGCACCTGCTGCTGTAACCCTGTAAGTGCTTGGCTGAAAATTCGTCCCCACTGATTTGCGGATTTTACCGCAATTTCGCGAGATTCGCGGGTCGCAAAATCGCGGAAAATCCACAAATTCCGTGAACGGAACGAATTTTCAGCCCATGCTTACCCAAAAATCGCTCCCGATATCCAGCAGGCAATGGAGTATCTTGAAAACCATGAACTTGACTGTGCGGGCAGTGGAGAAATGGCGGATGCAACATAAAATATTTTCTCGGCGGAATGGGATTGCTGTGCAGCCACGAAAGATCTCCTGCACCATGCGACCTTTGACAACATCACAGATTGCTTGCCAATTCAAATTGCCACTCCAACATTCTATGAACATTACTGTCCCTTCGAGGATATGTTTTGGATTGCTTCACTATTCTAACACAATGGCAACAATGACCTCTTGGAACATTACACATTTCAAGCCACTGAAGAACTTCCTCACTGCAATCTCCAAGACTTGTAAGAAATTCATGTTATTCTTGGATTGATTTTTTCGAACTTTTTTGACTTTTTCCTATATATTTTTTTAATACACTTCATTTGAACTATTTTCATATATTAACTTTCTAAGTGTGCTCAGGCATTTTAACTCTGTTTTTATTATTGCCCCTTATGTCTCCAGCCTAACCAGGGATGGGTGATGTATGGCCTATGCAAATATGCTATTTACATGCTAAATTAGCCTAAACCTGACATTTATTTTGAAACCATGTCTATTCTTTGTGCACACGTCTCTCTCTGCCTGCCTGTTATCCACAAAGCCCTTTCACACAAATTAACTCATCCTCAGCTCACGAGCTCGAAATCAAGAACAAAAAACACAACATTGTTTAAGAACGGGTAGGCACAGTGTGGTAATCGTATCCTACCTTCATTTTCATTATAGAATTTAGTCATTCATGTCTAATAGCTATTATTTATGTCACTTGGAACTGTAACATGTAATCTGGAATTCACTAATGCAGTAGCTCCAGTTTGGATACAACAGAAGCGGTTGGAGTTTGCCTCAGCTCGATGCCTTACCTCCTTGCACAAGACTGTTTTATTGAAAGAGCTGAAGACAATAATGTATGGTTTGAAGAGAAGGGTACTGAATGTGCTTCTGAGAAGTGAAATGTTTGTGTTCCTCCTCAAAGAGATTGCTGACTGTTCTACTGTTGATAATGTTTTGTTACAAAAAAGAAGTACCAGGGTACCTAAGATGTTTGATGATTACATTTTGCAATATTAATTTTTTTGTTTTGTTTTCTTAAAGGATACATGTGGTAATCATATCCTACCTTTATTTTCATTATAGAATTTAGACTCATTCAAGTCTAATAGGTATTGTTTATGTCACATGGAACTGTAACATGTCATGTGAAATTCACTGATGCAGGAGCTTACGTATGAATACAACAGAAGAGGTTGCAGTTTGCCTCAGCTGGAGGCCTTAGCTCTTACACCAGTGGGTGCATTTATGGCACTTTGAATAAACACACTTTTTATATAACTTTCGGACTCCATCGCTTTATTATACACAACTACTTTTTGAACACTACCCGCACAGCTATGCTACAGAGGCCAGTATGCTACAGCGTCCAGAGCATATCAGTTTATAGCACTCAGCTCATGGTTTAGGCGCACGCTTTCATCCTGAGTGTACCAGCAACTCACCTAAGCACCGTCTCACTGTGGGCAAAACAGCACTTTCACACCGGTAGGGGTAAATACTTTGCTTCACACTCCCTGTACAGCACACCCTAACCACCCCACAGAGCTTACAGCACTCCGACCCTCCTCTTTCCTACTTTTTTCGCCCATTTTTCCGCTTACTCACTTCAATGGAATCACAAAGTGGCTGCCAACACTTCCTAGTTGCAATTGTTCGCATCCAATAGGCAGCAAGCTTGTGCTCGTAATGCCTCAGCCAATCAGATGGCAGAATTCCCAAATATTGATATCTGTAAATTTCTCCAAAACTACTGAACAGATTTACACCAAATAAAAGAAAGTGTGCTTACCAGACCAAGACCCTTCTCCCTGCCAAATTTGAAGTAGTTCGGTGCACCCGTTCCACCTGTATCCTTGTCTAAAGTTTCCTATGGAAATTGCATGGTGAAAATACATTTTGGGACCCCCCTTTTTTCTAGGCCAGCAATGTTTAAATATGTAAATAGCTGTATTAGTCTCTCACTTTGTGTGTAAGTAAATGCATGGGTTGGTGAATAGCTACATGAGTGTCTATATTGGTTATTAGTTGTTTTTTTCAGTATCAGAATGAGTGTCTGTATGGTTTGGTGGAGGTATTACTTAGCGCACAGATGCAAGAATGACTGACTCACTGTTTGTATGTGTTTTGAAGACAGCTTGTGTGCAGGACTGTATGGGTGGATGAGTGTGTGTATGGGTGTGTTAGTGACTAAATTACTGTCTCAATAGTATCTTTATGAACAACTACATATGTTTTTAACTAGTATATGTGAGTATTGATGTATATAAGTGAGTATATGTGAGAGTGAGAGATTGGAAGAGTTCCTGTATAAATAAGTATGTGTTTCTAAGTGATTGTTTAAGAGAGTAAATATGTGTATGTTTCTGTAGAAGTAAGTGTTATGGTGTGTGTATAGCTGTATATAAAAGTAAATGGATTTTTGATAGTTTATTTGCATGTGTGAGTATATGTGTGAATAGCTCTATGTATAAGTGTAGGTGTGTAACAGGATGTATAGGTGTATGATATTCTTTTTCTGACGGAGATATGGCTGAGTGATGACATGACAGCCATACCAAACTTGGCACTACCCCCTGAATATTCGATTTCCTTGGTGAACAGAGCCACCGGAGGAGGTGGCATTGCTGCAATTACGAGGTCTACTTACTCCTGCCTCCATGAGAAAGTCAATATGGAGGGTGGGGAATGTGCACACATTAGTATCTCCATGAATACTCACTTTACTTTCTCTGGGATTTTAATATATAGACCTCCTGGACCCGTTTCTGACTTTAATAATACCCTCCTAGAGATAGTAGGAGCATTTGCCTTGGGATCATCGAATTTTAGCGTCTTCGACAATCTTTATCTCCACTTTGACCTGGAGCAGGACCCAACTATTCGCACTTTGTTTGCTGACCTAGCCGCCTTTCAGCTCTTTCAAATAGTCAAGAACCCAACACATATAGAAGGTCATCTGTTACATCCGATCTTGACCAATATTGAGACGGCCACCATGACTGCGCCTACTCCTTATGGCTGAGATACCCGCCACCCCCTCTCAACACAATCCCCAAGGATGGGAAACCGGAAACGGTTCTGAACTTTTGGAAGGCGGGAGGGAGTGACCCCCCCGGCCGTATTTATTAAAATATGAAACAAAATCAAAACATTAAAATAACAGTTTCATATTATGTACAATTTCATTTCCACATTACGATGTTTGGCTAACCTTAACAGATCTCTAATACAAAGGTTCTCCTAGCCGAACTAACATCCTACAAAAACATTTGACTTGAAATTGTACATCCTAACGTTAAGGGCCAACGGCAAGGTCGTAACCGGTGTCAGATCCCTAAACCAGAAATACCACCCTCACTTGTGAGGGGACCAACCGCACAGCAGAGGCGTACCTCAAGTGCATCTACCAATTTCCCTTGGACTTGACGGGGGCCCCAATGAACTCGACGCCATTTAACGGTCGTACGAGGACTCGTGTGAGGTGTCTAAAAGGTAGCGTAAACCCCCTCCCGAACCCCACACAACTTACCCATCTGCCGTCGCAGATGTCCTGGCCCCGGGAAATTCCCCAGGAGGGCCCGTAGCCCCTCCTATCCAGGAAGGGGCCTTGACCACCTTTCCTTTCCTTCCGGCGGCCTATCCTTAGACGGGACCGCCTCCCCGTTGAGGGGCCAATGGCCACCTCCCACGAGCGCTCCCATCCGTAATGGGTGACGCCCCCTCATAGGGATCTTCCAATTACTGCTCACCGATCATGACCTTACCGCCCGACAATAAATACGACAAATCTACCTAACTTACTAAATTACAAAAACAATTATACTTATTATAAGCATGATTACCGATCAAACACTAGTGCAAAATACTTAATTTGCAAAACATACTGAAAGTGACCATCTTTATTGCATATTCAAAATTATCACGACAATCATCACAACCTGCAAGAAATAGAGTTACCACATCGAAACTTTATTCAAAAACAACTAGCTGTCCTCAGGGGCTGGTGGGTGGGTCAAAATTGGCTCTTCGTTCCGTCTCGAGCTCACGTGCAGCGGGGAGGTGCAGCTTCAGAGCACAGGAACAAGAGGATGCTTTCCTGGCTTGTTGCTCCTTTTATCCGTCTTCAGGGCGGGCGTAAACCCGCCCCCGCCTGCCTCCGAGGGCGTGGCCGGTCGCGTCATTGTCTAGGACAACCCACTCCAGGGCGGGAAAAGGCGCGCCCCGGCTACGCCGCTTCGGGCATACCAGCCGAGACTCGCCTCCCGCCCAAGATGGCTTCCCAGGGGGGATCGAGGTACTCCACCATACGTTCGGGGGGACCGAATGGTCGCCCCTTTCCATATGGCTGAGATACCCGCCACCCCCTCTCAACACAATCTCCAAGGATGGGAAACCGGAAACGGTTCTGAACTTTTGGAAGGCGGGAGGGAGTGACCCCCCCGGCCGTATTTATTAAAATATGAAACAAAATCAAAACATTAAAATAACAGTTTCATATTATGTACAATTTCATTTCCACATTACGATGTTTGGTTAACCTTAACAGATCTCTAATACAAAGGTTCTCCTAGCCGAACTAACATCCTACAAAAACATTTGACTTGAAATTGTACATCCTAACGTTAAGGGCCAACGGCAAGGTCGTAACCGATGTCAGATCCCTAAACCAGAAATACCACCCTCACTTGTGAGGGGACCAACCGCACAGCAGAGGCGTACCTCAAGTGCATCTACCAATTCCCCTTGGACTTGACGGGGGCCCCAATGAACTCGACGCCATTTAACGGTCGTACGAGGACTCGTGTGAGGTGTCTAAAAGGTAGCGTAAACCCCCTCCCGAACCCCACACAACTTACCCATCTGCCGTCGCAGATGTCCTGGCCCCGGGAAATTCCCCAGGAGGGCCCGTAGCCCCTCCTATCCAGGAAGGGGCCTTGACCACCTTTCCTTTCCTTCCGGCGGCCTATCCTTAGACGGGACCGCCTCCCCGTTGAGGGGCCAATGGCCACCTCCCACGAGCGCTCCCATCCGTAATGGGTGACGCCCCCTCATAGGGATCTTCCAATTACTGCTCACCGATCATGACCTTACCGCCACAGGCCGGATAGTTGACCGGCTATCCGGACCCCCCACAACAACTCCTGCCTAAAGGTCATGTTATAAACTCTTTAACCAAGCCATTAGGTCTCCTATGAGTAACTCATTCCCCACCCGGGACAAATGAACACCATCCCCCAAATACATACTGTCCCCTTTGATACAACCATGCGAAACAGAATGCAGTGTACTTGAACGAAACAATCTACTCACTTTGTTATTTATTTTCCTTACTGAATGATTCAGAGCAGAAACCGAAATAGCCCCCCGCCACACTTTTCGTGGGATCATATGAGACAATGCAATTGTGCACCCTGGAACTCTTCTTGCCAACCAACTTACTGTGGAAAGCATCGCCTCAAGAAGAAGTCGTCTACCAGTGGCCACCAAGTCGTTGCCCCCAAGATGGACTATGATTATAGACGGCGGTGACCTTGTCCGCCCTAACAAACCCTCGAAAAATGATTGAAACTGGTCAATACAGAGCCCGCCCTTTCCGTAGAAGGACACACTGTACCCGTATTCCCCAGCCACGTGAATCATGTCACCTGCCTTGAATACGTCCACGGCACGCCTCACGTATGAGTGGCCCACGACCCACACCTCCTTTTTCACAGCCGGTGATGTCTGACCGCTGGTCCCCAGGTGTCGGGTCGACTGCACAGTCCGCCCCGCCTCGTAGGCTTGCGCAACTGAAAACCAAACAAAACAAGAAGCGTGAGTACATCATTACAGCTTCACAACATGTGCAACCGCACATACCTTTTATAACAGTTCGAGGACCAACGCCCCACACGTTTTACCTCTTCTACGCTCAGACCCCTGGCTGTAGCCTCTGTAGCAGCCCCTATCCGAAAGGAATGTGTCCCAAACTCGCCGGGGTTCAAGCCCGCGGCCGAAATTGACATCGCAAGCACCCGCTGGAACTGAAACCTCGTCAGTGGGGTGGTATCAGCGTGTCTCAACAAGGTCCCCCCCAATTATGCCGCCCTCAGCGCTAAATATTCCTCCACGCAGACAACAGGGCACATGGGAGACCCGGGAATCCTCTGTATGATTATGCAGTCCCCAATCGCACCCTGATCGGTTTTGGACCTGACAAACGAGACAGATATCGACTCCCCTTTGACCTGAATGTGCTCTCGGCACAGTTCCCCCATCGTATCCTGCTTGTTCTTCGCCACTAGTTCGCTTACCCGCATAGCCCCATGGAATGCTAGCGCAAAAGCGGCCCTGAATAACACTGTTTCATACTGGGATGAACACGTTGCAGGGAGTACGGATAATAACAGGGCCAACCTATCCAGACCTATCGGGTGCCTCACATCTGCTCTGCGACCCTCAAGGCGTTGCCACCCACGTAGCGCTTTTTGCACCACGAAAGACGCTGTCGGGTCCTGGATCCCATGAGCCCTTGCCATAAAGGAAATGGCGGCCCGATGCCTCTGGGCCGTAGCTACTGATTTGCCTGCCTGATGTAAAGACAGCAGAAATTTTACTACAAACTCTTCCTAGCCCCAAAGCTCCCCCCTAGCAGCCCCCAAAAAGGCCCAATAGGAACGGAACGCCCCTTCATATGCCTTCCTCGTCCTGGGTGCTAAACTCTCTCCCACGAGGTTTTGTAGTTCGGGACACCGAGAGACCAGAGAGCTTCGGGAAAGGGTGCCGCCACCGGGTCCGCTGTGGGCAGAAAACCCCAGAAAGCCTGCATACGGAAACGAGAAAGCGCATCAGCCGCTTGGTTCATTACCCCCGGCACATGTCTTGCCCTAAATAGCACATTCAATTGCATACCCAGTAACACAATTTCTTTGAGCAATCTCAGAATCCATTTGCATCGTGCTGCCTGACTATTGATACACTCGACCACGGTCATGTTATCAGACCAGAACACCACAGAGTGATCCCGGAACCCCTCAGGCCAAGTTTTCAGGGCCACCAGAATAGGGAAAAGTTCGAGAAAAGCAATGTTACTTGTCAGCCCGTCCTCGTGCCACCATGACGGCCATTTTTGAGCTGACCATTGTGTGCCAAATATTGCACCAAAACCAATACTCCCTGCCGAATCTGTCCACAGCCCCAGCTCCTCGGAGGACACCGCCGGTTTGTTCCAGACAATTCGACCATTGAAATCCGCCAGAAATGCCAACCAAATGCGCATGTCCTGGCGAACCTCTGCCGAGAGCCTCGTGCGGTGATGACCCTCCTTCAGGCCGACCATGGCTTGAGCAATCGAGCGGGAAAAGGTGCGGGCCATCGGCATTACTCTCAGGGCAAAATTCAACTGGCCCACCATTTGTTGCAATTGATGCAATTTTATCTTAGTCTCGTTAATACACGTTTCGAGGGATGCCCTGAATTTTAACACTTTTTCTCTCGGTAATCGAAAACAACCTTCCTCCGAGTCGAGCTCGATCCCCAGAAACTCGAGGCAAGTCGAGGGACCCACAGTCTTACCTGGCGCCAATGGCACACCAAAATGGTTCATTAAGACACAAAATTCAAATTAAGAGCAGAACAACTTAAAAGATTCCGTGAAGCATTTTCAAAAGGCCGCTACTACAGTTACTGCTGATATCACAGCTCCTGCAGCACAGGGTAATATTGGGGTACGGACCTCAGACATTGAGTTAGTGGGAAATAGAGTGATAATGGTGGCGATGGAGAATACTACTGATTTAAATCCCAACGCTAGTACTACCACTACCTCTATCGACAATACTAGCAATACTTCTACCCTTCGCAGCGACCCTGAAGCATTCCAGTCTTCAACCTGTGCTGACATTCAAGTTAAAACTCCCACAGTTACTACTAATGTCACCAGTTTCTCCCTCGATAAAAACTGTGCTGTGGAGGCTACTGAGACGGAAGGAATTGAAAATGATGCTAATGTTGACATAAGTGAAACAGATGAGGAATATGTGGATGTCAACGAACAGGGGAGTAACACACCCTTATGTTTGACTAAAGCCAAAAACAAAACAGTATCTAAAAAGCCCAAGGGGAAAAGTAAGAATAAGTTGGCTAAAATGGCGGGGAAATCAAAGTCAAACGCCTTGAAGGTTATCGCTGAAAATAGTCCTATCCGGCAGTGGGTGCAGGCTAAGGGTGGAGTGAAAACCATGGCTCTACGTCTATCTGGCAATAGCCCCAATGATGTAGTCATTGTATCCACCGATAAAACAAAGGGGGATGCTCCACCCAGTCCTATTCAGTCTATTCTTACAGAGAAATCAAAGGCAGTGGAGCTAGCACTGGAGCTGGCACTGGAGCTAGCATCATGGATCAGTTACAGCCTCAGTCTTCTGCATCCACCCTGAAATCTACTGAAGATAATACTGCCTCAACTTCTGCTTCTGCTTCTGGGTTAATTGATTGCAATAATATCAGCAATAGCGATAGCCTAATTGGTGACATGTGTGATACGCCGAAGGCTACTACTCCTGAGGTTGCCAGGACCCTACTAGGTGAACCTATTCTAGCTGTGTGCATGGGTGGCAATACTTTACCCTCATCTTCCGGGGCTACTGAATGGATACCGCAGGGCGAAGTGACTGCTTCTTTTCAGACAATTTTACACCTCTTAAACGAACAGAAACAAGAGGCTAAAGTTCATTACCAGCAAATGAGAGAGGACAACAGCAGAACTCAAATTTCTCTACAAGAGATGGCACGTAAATTGGGAGCTGTGTCACAGGACATAGAAGAACTGCAGCAGAGAGTGGCCGCTACGGAAGAGAGATCGCAAAACTCTGAAGCAGAGTTGAATAGGCATGATTCACAAATAACCCAGATGCAGGCCAAACTGGAGGATTTGGAAAATAGGAATAGAAGGCAGAATCTTCGTGTCTTTGGTATTGCGGAAGGAGCAGAGGGGGCAGATCCGAGGGCATACATTACCCATTTGTTTCAGAAGGCTTTCCCTGATCTCTCTGACTGGGACTGGGATTCACAGATCCAACGTGCGCATCGCTTACCCCTATTCCAGAGAGATAAGAGCGGGAAATTTCCAAGACCCATTTTGATTTACATTGGCAACTTTCTGCTTCGACAGGCCATCTCTTTGAAAGCACGGCCTAATACCCCAGTCACTATTGAGTCAGTCACCTTTTTTGTGAGATCGGATTTAAGTAAACTATCACTAGAGAAAAGATGGAAGCTAAAACAATTCATAGATCCGATTAAAGAACTCGGATTTCAAGCTTATCTGCAAGAGCCTGCAAAGCTTAAAGTGATAAAAAATGGTCGCTCATATCTTTTCTTTGATGCAGATGAGGTTGAAAAAGCAATTACCTCCTGGAAAACTGGGAAATGATTGATTGATTGAACTCAAGACTAATGTGAAGTAAATACTGGTGCAAATTTTCTTTTTCTTCTAGCTTCTCATTATACATACAAAAGTTTTGCAGGGCATGAATTTAATGCTTATATGACATTGAAATAACTAAAAGAGAGGCATTGAGAATATGTGTTGGATTGTATTGCACGGATTAACTATAAATACCTGGGCCCGATTAGCGTTTTTTTTCCACCCACCTACTGCCAAGTGAACGGCAGTCAACAGGAAGGGGGGATCTACAGGTAAACACGGGGTGGGGGGAGGTAATATTAGAGTGTGGGGTGGGTTAAGGGAAGTTATGGCTGGGGGTAAAAACTGCATCAAAGGACACAAAAATGACAAAGAAAAAATTAAGATGTTTAACAAGACACTGATTGTGATTATTTTTTTTGGTTACATAGGTTACTTAGGGAAGGAAATATATAATTTAGAATGCATTTAATAAAGTGCTTAACCTGGAATGTTTCAGGATTAAACAATAAAATTAAGCGCCGGCTTGTCTATGAGGAACTTAGGATGTATAGCCCACAAATAGTAGTCCTAACTGAGACACATATTGCCTATAAAGACAAAAAACGTATTAAACAATTAGGATTTGATCCAATAGTTTGCACGGAACTTAATGCTTCCATTAGGGGAGTAGCGATTTTAAAACATAAAGGGCTGAAATGTGAAATAATTAAGACTTTAACCGATAAAGCGGGGAGATGGGCGATAGCGCAGATAAAGTTAGAAAATTTCAAACTGACAATATGTGGAGTTTATGCTTCTAATCAAGATGAACCTTTAATCTTTGACCAAATTAACATGGAATTACTGGGATGGAGGGGTGAGATAATTGTGCTAGGAGATTTTAATTGTATAATGAATTATAAACTGGATATTACAAGAAAAATTGCTTTTCAAAGGATGAGGAAAACTAGGGCTGCAATTTTGGATCTGGCAGCAATTCATCTTTTAAAAGATGTATGGAGATCTTTAAATCCTGATATAGGTGGATATACTTTTTATTCTGCTGCTCATAAGGTGTGCTCACGCATCGATATGATATGGACATCAGGCTGGATTCTCGATAAATGTAAATGTTCAATGGATATATATCCAAGGGTGACATCTGATCATAATCCGATCTCTATAACATTTACACTTACAACGGAGGAAAATACTACTCGCTCCTTCTCTTTTCCACGCTACTTATTCTCTGACACCATGTTTATAAATCAGCTTAGGGAGCATATAAAGGAATTCATTGACATCAACAGACAATCAAGTTTACCATGGATAGTCTGGGATACATGTAAAGCTAGTGTACGGGGATTTACCCAACAATACATATGGCGACAAAATAAAGAACTTCGAACTATTAATCAGCAAAGGTTAAATGAAATAAGGGATACCGAACTCCAGATATCTGAGGCCATATGTAATAATGCTTCAAACTTAGAAGATCTGAACCTCAAATTAATCGAGCTTAAAACAGCAATTAAAAACCTTTTGAGGGAGAAAAGTATTAATAAACTTAGAAAGTATCATATGGAACAGTATGAAAATGGAGATAAAAGTGGGAAATTGCTGGCTTACAAAGTTGCGGAAGATCGTTCCATTAATATGGTTAAAGAAATTAAAGGGGACAATAATCAATTATTTTGTGATCCAAAATCAATTTTACAACAGTTTGCTTCTTTTTACCAAACTCTTTATACACCGGAAGATGTTATTTTAGATGATTGTATTAAGAATTATATTGATGTTAATAAAGTCAAGAACTTAGATTTAGATCAATCGGCTCAATTAGAGGCCGAGATCACGCCTTTAGAAGTGAGGGGTGCAATTAAATCTCTTGCAATGGGTAAAGCGGTCGGGGAAGATCTTATTCCCTTGGAACTGTACAAATATTGCACTGAAGAACTACTACCACTATTTGTTGATGTGATCAGTGCTATTGGTAATGGGCAACAAGCACCCAGATCATGGAATTTGACCCAAATTATTTTCTTTTTGAAAAAAGATAAAGCACCACAAGAGAGGGGATCTTATAGGCCTATCTCCCTTATTAACAGTGATGCCAAAATCTTCGCTAAAATACTGGCTACTAGATTAGCTCCATATATGTCCCAACTTGTCTCTCCCCAACAACATGGATTCATTCCTAAACGTGACACCACAGCACATATTAACATGGCTATATCAGCCTTTGATGCAGCACGGATTAAACACACTCCACTCGGTATGATTTTATTAGACGCCGAAAAAGCGTTTGACCGGGTGGGGTGGGGTTTTCTGTGGGCCACATTACAAGCATTTGGGATTAAAGGAAAACACTTACGTTGGATTCAATCTTTATATGATAATCCTATGGGTAAGGTTTCATATATGGGAAAATGCTCCTCTTTGTTTCCCATTAAAAGAGGGACAAGGCAAGGGTGTCCCTTATCACCATTACTCTTTGCTCTTGCAATAGAACCATTTTTAATTGCTTTACAACATCAAACTTTAATCTGCCCTTTTTCTAATGGATTAGAGAAATTAGATATCACTGTATATGCTGACGACATCGCTGTTTTTACTCCAGACGTCGCTAGGACTATGAAAGGTATATTAAAAGAAGCTAGCACTTATGGCTCGGTTTCTGGCTACAAACTCAATACCACCAAAACCCAAGTTGTCATGAACTATCAAGCTACAACCCCTGTCCCTGGAATTAGCAATATAGCCACCTACTTAGGTGTCAAAATTTGTGCGGATATTGATTCCATAATAGGATTGAATTATGAGCCCTTATTAAAAGAACCTGTCATGCAACTTAAGAAGTGGCATAAACTTCCTATCAATATCATTGGTCGAATAAATTTAATAAAAATGAAAATCTTGCCTAAATTCCTGTATCTGTTTCGCACAATCCCTCTGCGGGTCAATAATTCCTTCTTTTCCAGGTTAGAAGGTATAATTGGCAGCTTTGTATGGGGGTACAAAAAGGCCCGGCGTGCTCTATCACTACTTAAACTTCCTTTTAGTCAAGGAGGATTGTTATTTCCGGACTTCAAATTTTACTATTGGTCAGCATTTATGACTCGGATACGCAGCTTGGCTGTTTTGGATAAATGCATATATTTTCACAAGTTTTTACTAGGACTAGATGTCAATATGTTTGTGTATAGGATGAACGACCCCAATTATTTTAAAAGGGTAAAATTTAAGACCATAAGGGATACTGTGAGTATTTGGCGATCTATTATGGCTAAATGCAATACCTCTCTTTTTCATAATCAAACACCTTTATGGGGCAACCCCGGCTTTCCTACTATTTTTCATGATACAGCTTGTCAAGTGTTTTTAAACTCTGGTATTAGACTTCTGGGGGATTTATATGACAATCTTGGTTTTATGGCTTTTGATAAAATGAAACTATGCTTCAATCTACCAGAAATAGCTAGGTTTAAGTACTATCAGATCAGAGATTACCTGGTGAAAAAAATAGAACTTACTACAATCTCAGAATCTGAGATATGGGATTGCATATATAGGGATGATGATAAATCTATCATAAGCCTGGGCTATAAGCTCTTTTCTGATCTCAAGACCAGTGATGTTACCATTTTAACAGAGAAATGGAATAGGAAACTGGCCATAAATATTCCTACAGATTTGATTGTTAAATCCTTTAAAAGCCTAAACACAACAGTTCAATCTTCCAGCTTAAAACTGCAGATGTTTAAAACAATATGTCATTTATATTACACGCCTGACAGGATACTTAAATGGGCAATGAATAATACTTATGCAGATAAAACGAAATGTCCTAAATGTGATTTGAGGGGGGCTGACATTGTTCACATGTTTTTTACTTGCCCTCACCTCAAGGAATATTGGGAAGGAATAACTAAGGTTATTACTGAGAGGCTGGAGCAACCTTTTTTATTATCAAATACTGATGTTTGTGTAGGCATCAGTGGGGGGGAAAGGTTTAAAGATCTGCTGAATGTGCTAATTACTTGTGGAAGGTTAATTGTTGCCAGAGTTTTGATTGAAAAGAACCCACCAACAGTTCTAGAATGGTTGAGCTTAGTAAAGGAGATTTATAGTATGGAAGCCGCTATTGCAGATTCAAGAGGAGTGCAGGCCAGGCGGAAAATTGACAGAATATGGGGCCTATTCATGTCCTAGTAGGTGTATTTCAAAACCCAAGTTTTCCGATCCTTAATTTTATGCTTTGCACTGTTTAAGTAATGCTATTTTTATATTTATCCAAATGTAATTATGGAATATTGTCATCTTCTTATTTCTGCTCCTGTTTTCTTACGTGAAAAATGAATTGTTTATTGCTTATGTGATCCTTTGATGCAAATAAAAAACATTAAAAAAAAAAAAAAAAAAAGACACAAAATTCATTCAAGGCCTGTCCACATTCTGGATCCCCGGCCGCCCCCAGGAACAGAAAGTCATCGAGATAATGCATAACATGTCGAAAACCCGTCTTCTTTGTGAAGACCCATTGCAGAAAACAACTGAACTTTTCAAAATAGGCACAAGATATAGAGCATCCCATTGGCATACATCTATCCATGTAATAGCGACCCTGAAACGTGAAACCAAGGAGACGCTGATCGTCTGGGTGTACCGGGAGCAACCGGAACGCTGACTCGATGTCTGATTTTGCCATCAGCGCCCCGGGCCCTAGGCGATTCAACATGGCGACGGCCTCATCGAAAGATGCGTACCGCACCGAACACACTTCCGGGTCTATCGCATCATTCACGGAAAGAGCACGTGGGGCTGACAAGTTATGTATCAGCCGAAACTCACCCGGGTCCTTCTTGGGGACTACCCCTAAAGGGGAACAAACAAAGTTAGCAACCGGTGGCAAATCAAATGGGCCGGCGACACGACCTCGAGTCACCTCCTTCCCAATCTTCACCTGTACCACCGCCGTATGATGCAAGACCGATAGTTGATTCTTACAGTTTGCCACACCCTGAAAATCCCCCACTGGGATGCGGAAACCATATGAGAACCCGTTCCGCAACACCCCAGCGGAAGCATGATCCGGGTATTCGTTGAGCCAAGGAATCATTGCCATGGTATCGATCGGGGTAGGTAAAGGCGCCCCTCGGACTATATCAGACCTGTTTGGCGCCTCCCCTACCACCGTTCTCACCCGTTTTGGCTCTGCACATGGACTCAGGATTGGATGGCTGCCCACACCCCCCACACTCATGTCTGAATTTGCATGACCCCTGGGGCCTCGTACATTTCCCTCTGTTGAAATTCCAACAAATCCCCCTTTTACCTGTGTTGCCACTCGGCTTCGAGTGGTAGTCGTTACCTGTACCCGTCCGAAAGGGCATCCCGAGTATTGGCGGGAAGATTCACCTCCGCTACTCCCTAACAATGGTACTTTCAACATTCCCGTACTCTCCATCTTTTGCCATGACACGGAGTCGTAACAATCCCAAGTCAAATTTGGGTCATGTTCTTTAGCTTTTCTGAAAAGGTTGTCATAGCAAAACCACTGATTGCCCCCATACGCTCCGGAATACTCCATGATACGTGATTGATAAATAGGCAACTCGGTCAGCAACTCGGGCCTGCGCTCGCCCATAATGGAGGTAAAAATGCCCCACGCTCTGCCCCAAGTACCAATGTTCTCCTCAACCTTAAAGGCGGCCATTTTTGCGCGCCAAACACTCGGATGCATGAGCTCCTTTTGGCTCTTAACATGCTCCATCTCGTAATGATCGGTAAGCAAGGAAAAAATGTTCACATACTTATTCGCCCAAATCTTTTCCTTAATCTCCATTGGAACATGCTGAGCCACCTTTTCCCTCCGCGAAGGTACAGACCCCTCCCCCGCGATCGGCAGTAGCCGCTTACCTGAACCAGACGCATTCTCCGCCGCCGGAACCGGCGGGGTAACAGGAGACGATGCCTTCGCAGCCTCCCTAGATTCCCGCAGCTGCCTCATCACTGCCCTGGCGTCGTCAGCCGTGGTGCCCTCGTTATCTTTTCCCAACCACGCTGCCAATTGTGCCGCTAACTCGGGCGGCATATCTTCCCCGCTCACGGGGGTGACCACCACGGGGATCGGATTTCCCTCTTTCGGCACAGGGGTTGGTTCCTCAAGTGGGCTATCAGGGACCGGGGTTTCCCCCCCGAGTGCCCCTCTTCTGGACCTCTTGCCTCTTCCACCCGGGACTGCTCCCGGCAAAGGCCGTTTCGGTCCGCCCTCCCCGTCCTTAGCCGCCATCTGCTTCCTCAAATCGGCTACCTCCTTCATGAGCATGCGGAGCATCTGATCGGTGCTGACCCGCTTTCCGACTTTCTTGGGCATTCTCAGATGGAATCTCTGTAAGACAAAAAGAAAGATTACAACGCTCAAAATTGGCTCTTCGTTCCGTCTCGAGCTCACGTGCAGCGGGGAGGTGCAGCTTCAGAGCACAGGAACAAGAGGATGCTTTCCTGGCTTGTTGCTCCTTTTATCCGTCTTCAGGGCGGGCGTAAACCCGCCCCCGCCTGCCTCCGAGGGCGTGGCCGGTCGCGTCATTGTCTAGGACAACCCACTCCAGGGCGGGAAAAGGCGCGCCCCGGCTACGCCGCTTCGGGCATACCAGCCGAGACTCGCCTCCCGCCCAAGATGGCTTCCCGGGGGGATCGAGGTACTCCACCATACGTTCGGGGGGACCGAATGGTCGCCCCTTTCCAATAGCCTGGTCCGACCATCTTCTAGTTGAAATGATTTTTCCTATCCCTGCATCCACACCTTGCCATACTCAACGCTCCGCACTTAAAAGACCATGGCGCAAGCTTTGACTAGAAGACTTTCACGCACTTCTGGGGTCAGACCCTTTAAGTTCATTTAATAATGTTGAGACAGGTTATGATTCTTTTTGTGCTTGGATCACTTGGGCACTTGATTCACTTATACCTGCTACTTGGATTAAAGGGCGCATCAGGACGCTATTCCCTGGTATAATGACACCTTGGCGGCCCAAAAAAAGAGCTGTAAAAGATATGAACAGGAGTGGAGGAAAGAATATTCTCCTGGGAAAAAAGTGTACTATTTAACGGAGCTTAAAGCATATCACAGAGCTATAT
The DNA here is from genome assembly GCF_964263255.1 of Lissotriton vulgaris. NCBI lineage: Eukaryota > Metazoa > Chordata > Amphibia > Caudata > Salamandridae > Lissotriton > Lissotriton vulgaris. The sequence continues at coordinate 2,030,364,276 of NC_141691.1, forward strand.
GCAGGACTCAAGCAGAGTACTATGCTTCTGAGATAAAACTAAGTTCCAACCTTGCGAACGTCATTTTTAAAATTCTTAAAGAGCTCAGCATCAAAAAATCTTCAACATGTATTCCTACGTCAGAAGCCCAATGTGAGAACTTGGCCTCCATTTTTGTGGAGAAAATTTGAGCCATTTATCAATCCTTCCCCTCTAGGAATCTGTCTGGCTCACTTTCCCCTATGAGGCCTATTTTAGCCTCCCAACTGACTGCTATCCCGGAAATCTCTGGGGAAGATTTTAATAAACTAACCGTGCAAATTAAGACAGGCTCTCCGGCTGATCCACTCAAGCCTGCCCAGTTTAGAGATTCTTCACGGTTCTGTTTGGCCCAGCTACATCATCTAATTAACACCTCCTTCTCATCAGCTACTATTCCAGCTAAATGGAAACAAGCATGGGTCTCTTCTATACTAAAAAAGGATAATTTAGACCCCCTGAAGCCTGAAAACTTCAGGCCTGTCTTTCTCTTTCCCTGGGCTGTGAAGATTGCTGAATCACATGTTAATACTTTACTTACCAATGTATTGTGCCCCAATAATATTCTGGACGATACACAATAAAGGTCATAGTACTGAGACTGCTCTTCTGGCCATGACGGAGTATCTTTGATCCATCCTCGATCACGGTCAAACGTCGGCACTGATCCTATTGGATCTTAGTGCCGCCTTTGACACAGTATCTCATCAGATTTTGCTCCACTGGCTCGAGGAGGCAGGGATCACGGATATGGCCCTTGCGTGGTTTAGATCCTTCCTAACTGAGAGGTCATTTCGTGTTTCCATCCCTCCCTATCTATCTCGAGCTCATGCTATTGAGCAGGGCGTCCCCCAGGGGTCGGCATTGAGCCCCACTTTGTTCAATCTTTACGTCCAGCCACTAGCTGCTGTTGCAAAAGAGTGGGATCTTTCCATCGTCTCCTATGCTGATGACACGCAGCTAGTGGTTGCCCTGACGGAAGGATCTACCCCTGACTCTATTAGATTTAAAGTCGGCCTGACAGCTGTGGCAGACTGGATGACATCTAACTGTCTGCAGCTTAATACCAATAAGACAGAGGTGTTATTGGTCGGAAATAAAATCCACTTATGGGGAGATCATTGGTGGCCCAACGCCCTGGGTAAAGCTCCAGTACCTAAAACCGAAATTAAAAAGTTGGGAGTCTGGTTAGACTCATCTCTTAGCTTTGGTACTCACACTAAAAAAGTTGCCGCCACCTGTTTCGGCATCTTGCGCATTCTTGTACCGATCCTTAAATTCTTTGACCCAGCCACGAGACAGCTAATTGTCCAGTCAACGGTGCTGTCCAAATTGGACTGTGCCTGTTCTTTGCTGCTAGGTGCAAATCAAGCGGAAATTATTTGAATGCAGCGCATTCAAAATGCGGCTGCTACAGACTTATTAGGCCTCCCTTGATTTAGTTCCATCTCTGAGACCATACAGAGGCTTCACTGGCTCCCAGTGACCCAGCGAATTCAGTTTAAGACTTTGTGCATTTCTTTTAAAATCCTAAGATTGGCCACCCCTAAAATGCTTGGTAACTTGCTGACCTTGTATGTTCCTACTCGGGCCTTACGCTCTGCAGGCCAACACCTGGTCAGAGTACCTCAGATTATGCCGAGCGGAAGGATGTTCTTTCCATTTTTTAGCAGCAAAACTGTGGAATACTCTACCAGTCCATGTCCGCGAATTGGAAGCAATTAAAACCTATTTCTTTCCCCTTAACTAATCTTCTCTAGAAGTCTGCCATGGTGAATCCCTCACAGTTGCTGCTATCTGCCAAACAGCGCCGGGATGCCCCTTTGCTGGGGCAGCTGAGCGCTATGCAAGATAATTTAACATAACATAACTTAACATATGAGTACACATGATGAGTGAGTACATGTATGAGTGACTATATAGAACTATTGGTGAATAAGTGGATGTGTATGTAGATTTTGGAATTACTGAATAGGTTGTTCTAACTGGTATTGGTATCTCAATTTTTTAGAAAATGTTTGGTTCTATTTCTGAATGTGTGTATCAAAGGTTATATTAGGTGAGAGGAGGTATGCCACTCTTTCACAAGGATGATATCATCAGTGATCTCATCAGTGATGTCCTTTGAGATGTCATCAGTGATATCATGAGTGATGTCACTGACCATGTCATGAGTGATGTAATATGTGATGTCATCAGCAGTGCATAGCGGGTGCACGAGTTATAGTTAGCTTAACTAAATATAACGGGGGAATTTCAAAGGTTTTGTATGAGTGAAATATCCAGCTAACTATAACATGTGTGAAACCTATGGTTTTTTCTGTGAATTTCTAAGGTTTTTTTAAATGCTAATTCCTAACTATAACGTATGTGAAACCTCTGTTTTTTTCAGTGAATTTCAAAGGTTTTGTAAATGATAAGTTTTTAAATGTATTAATTATTATATTTGTTTCTTATTATACACATTTTCTTCATTTTTAGTATAAATATTTATGTTAATATTTTTAAATTATATTTCATATTCTTAATGTAAAATATTAAAACTAAATTACATTTTTTTGTCTATTACATTTTTCTTTCAAAATATTAAAAATAAATTCTATATAATTCTTTTTCATTGGTTTCTTTTTTTGGGGGGATAATCTGGCCATACGAGTACAATGATTGCACTATACTTTGTACAGTACTTTATTCTCTGCGCATACACATCACAAATGCGCTTTGACGTTACATATCGCATCTACACTTGCATGTGACGCCGTGTACGGTGTCCCGTACGTAAATGGCGCACACGCTTCTAATTGTTCAAAAACATATATTTATGTATTTAATGTACATATTAAGGGAAGACATTATCTGAGAAAATCATGAAACTAGTTTTTTTAAACTTATAATACGTGTACTTTACTTTTAAAAAGAATTACACAAATCGCAGAAGTACATCTTTCGCACTTGCATCGTAAGAGCACCATAAACACACCGTAAGCATACGCAAAGGCATCTGACTTAAAAAGAAGAGATTAGATTGCTTCATAACATTTTCTATTCCAACTCTTGAAAGACCCCTCTTATTTAAATCATTCTACTTTGATTTTGTAAGAAGAAGTATCTCTTCTCTGAAGCCTGTCAAATTAGAACGATGACAACACCTATGGAGTCATCTTTCAGCCACTCGTCTAATGGAGAATTTACTGAAGGGAAAAAAAGGTCAATACACCTCTTGTGACCTGTAAAATTTGCCAAACTACACTTTCCAGGAGCAATCCTGCAAAAAAATATTCATTTGCCAGTGCAAGTATGGTACGACACGTGAAGGCCTTGCATCCCAACAAATTTGCAAGAGCTGCAACACGGAGGTCACAAGAGGACAGACATGCTGCTGTAGCAAGTACATCAATTGCAACACCTGTGGAAAGCAGTCCACAACCACACATCGAACATCTGCATTTATCGTGACAAACTTTTATGTTACGGGGAACAGTCCATTGACCTCATAAAACGCAGGAAGCGTGAGCATCACTCTCATTGTCATTACGTTTATTTTCACATTCCATTTTGTTCCTGTTGGACACTTTTTGGGTTCCTATTCTATTTTTTAGCTTTTAAAAAAACGCAAAAAAACAGATCTTTTTTGAACTGCCTACACTACTCAAAGAAAGAACTATATTTCAATGTTAGTCTGTAAAAGTTTATATAGCAATGTTGAGGTTAGGAACACTATCCTCCCGGCTGAGCGCCAAATTGACAACGAAAACAAAGTTTCTGATTAAAGTTCATGTGTTTTTATTCAGTTCATCAAAAATAGTTCAAATCAGTTGATTTTGTAAGATTGCATGATTATCCTTGCCAACATAATCTCCTTCTTATGTAGCGATGTCTTTAGATAATATTCCACTTTATCATAACACTCAATGCATTTCGGGTCAAAGGAAACATGACCCTTCGTCAGGGGTCTGCAAATAAGAATCAAAACAGACCAAATTAATCACCCTCAATAATCCACAAATGTACCATATCTTCAACATGGTGAATGATCTATGCAACGTCACAACCAGAAAATGGAAAAGATCAGCAATGCATGTGCCGCCTCAGAAAAAGATCTACGCCACCAAAGTAAAGGACATATTTAAAACTTAAAATGGCAGAAGGATGCCACACCGAGACTCATGGTGAACCCGTTAAAATAACAAAATCTCACTGCCCTCCATTAAATATTACGACCTTGTAGCCCACACACATGAAACTTACGAGTGGTAGGATGCGTTCGCTCCTCAATGGATTCCCAATTCTACCCACAGGGTTACAACGAAAGCTCTCATAGGGGAAAACATCAGTCATGTGATCGTGACCGCAGCCAATGGTGTTGCGGCACACCGGTCACATGATATGAGTACCCTCACTTCACAACAAGGCTGAATGGCACGCAGCGCGTAACGTTGAAAGATAAATCAATGAATACATCGAGAATGCTAATAGAACCTACGAAACAATAAAAGAAATGGCATTGCATAAACGTTTGTCAACAGTACTGCGATAAATCAAAATTGAAGCAAAGTGAACACAGTTAATTGCAATCATCGGGAAATAAGCTACACAGCTTAACGGGGTACAGAAATATTCAAAAGTCAATGCTGAGGATCACTATGTTATAGAAAACACAAATGTTCTATCCGATCGTTCAACCCCAAAGGATGGGTGGAGTTAAGTTTTTTTATCCAATGGAACTCCGCTCTCAGTCTCTGCTTCACGGGATCCATGTCAGGGCGCTGTTGGATTGTCTCGATCACCATAAATTTCAGTTGAGAGATTTGGTGACTCTTTTCTTTCCAATGGTTAGCCACCGTTGATTTCAGATTGTTTAATCTAATGTTGCTCTTGTGCTCCCTGATACGGACTTTTCATTTTACATTCGGTTTGGCCGATGTATATTTTGCCACATGGGCACTTGATCAAATAGACGCAATTTGCGGTGTCACATGTACTGGAATGCTGCAATTCTATAGGGAAGCCTTTGGTAGGATGCATCAATGTTTTGCCGCTGATTACGTTATTACAATGAATACAATTTCCATATCATTTTCTCCTTGGCTGGAGTGTTAAGAAATTCTTTGAGGTTTTTAGATCTTTGATAGTCAAACGCAATGCGGTCATTGTATAAGCCATTGAGGTCCGGTTCAGTTTGTATCAGATGCCAATGTTTGTTGATTGTCCTTTTGATTTTATCTGAGTCAGATGAGTATTTCAATACACACACTGTTTTTTGTTCAGTCTGTCTGATTTTAGGTGCCAAAAGATCAATTCTCTTGATTTTGTCTACTTTCATTATTGAATGTTGTAAAATATCAGAAGGATAGCCTCTCCGTTTGTACTTTTCAGTTTGTTGTTTGATGGACGTTTTTGCTTCATCTTCATTGGATGTGATTCTCTTGAGTCTGATGTATTGTGACATGGGCAAATGTTTCTTCAATGGTTCAGGGTGAAAGCTCTGAAATAGAAGACAAGCGTTTCTATCAGTTGGTTTGTGAAACACTTTTGTGCTGATTTCATTATCACATATTCTGATTTGCACATCTAGGAATGATATAGTTTCATTGGAGATGGTATGGGTGAACTTTATCCTTTCATTGTGTAGATTGAGCATCTCAATGTTGGTTTCCAATCTTTCTTTCGATCCACGCCAGATTAAAAAAATGTCATTGATGAACCGCTTGAACATGATCAAACCTTCTGCCCATGTTTGATTGTTCAGAATGTGGTCTCTCTCAAACTTTTGCATAAAAATATTAGCATATGAGGGGGCCCCCCCAAAACCCATCGAGGTTCCATTGGATTGGTTGAAAAATTGTCCCTTCCACTCGAAATAACTATGGTATAATGCAAATTGCATTAATTCCAATATCAAGATTCTTTGATGCTCCTCTAAGTCGCTGTGCAATAAACTCCATTCGAGCGCTTCAATGCCTTCTCTGTGAGGAATAGAAGTATATAACGCAATTATGTCGATGGTGCATAACCAATAAATGTCTCCCTGCTGCAATTTTACGTTGTCTAGCATGTTTAAGAAAGCTGTTGTGTCCTTGATATATGTTTCACTTTTTTGGACTAAAGGTTGCAGGAATTTATCCACGAATTTCCCTACTGGTTCCGAGATAGATCCACAGGCCGAGACGATGGGTCTGAATGGTGGTTTGATGGGATCCTTGTGTATCTTAGGCAACATATACAGTTGCGGTCTTCTTGGATATTTCAGTTGGAAGAAGGCGTGTGTTTTCTGACTGTTCCATTTCATAGTAAGAGCATGATCCAAAATTTGTTGTAAAACTTTTTGATATTCTTGTGTGGGATCTGCTGTTAATGGTAAATAAATGTCTTGATTCTGGACATGATTGTTGACACTCAAATGATAGAACCGCGTATCCATCACTATAAGGGCCCCGCCCTTATCTGCTTTTTGGAAGGTCAAACTTTGGTCATGGCTCAAGTTCTTGAGCGTATTCCATTCTTTGGTGTTAAGATTGTTTCTCTTAGGTTTATTGAAAGGAATTTTTTGAATGTCTGACATAACTGCTCTTTCAAATGCCTCTATGGTCTTATGTGTCGTGGGTGCACAAAATGTACTCGGCGGTTTAAAGTCTTGATCCCATGCTGTAGTTACAGAAGTTTGATTGATATCCTTAAAGAAATACCTTAATTTCAAATTTTGGAAAAACTTAAAGAGAGCAATTTCTGTTTCACCAGCACTGGATCTGTACGTTGGAACAAAAGTGGTGCCTTTCTTCAATACTGCCAGCTGCATTTTGGTTAATTGTTTTGAAGAAATGTTGATGACTAGATCGTTTTCTGTACTTGACTCCGTGTCCTTCTGGCCACTTCCTCCTCTGTTTCTTTTTCTTTTTGCCCTTCTTGTTGCTGTATTAACGGAGGAGCGTTTGCTGCTGGACTTATGTCTAAAAAAGACGGCTGTTGAACAGTTGCTTGACTGGTTGAAGGTTGACTGGCTTGTTTATTTGTCTTGTTAATTGATGGTCTGCTTTGTGCAATGTCAGAATCTGATACCACACTTTCTTGTGAAGATGTTGTTGCGGATTGTTTTTGCTGGGGTTGTGATTGCCATTTTCTTTGGTTGTAAATCTCCGCCCACGAGTACACTTCTTCAAGTTTATAGTCTAGAGTATCGCGTCAATACTTTCGTATTTTTCTTTCGTTCACCTCTTTGGCATAACGGTCTAATTTCTGGTTAACATCTTCCAAAGATTTTTCAAGACCTGGAATTTTGTTTAACTCTTCTTTTAAAGTCTTGATCTCTTCTTCGAGCTCAAACAATACCTTTGAAAGTTCCTCCACTATCAACAGGATCAAATCGAGGGAACATTTGTTCAATATTTGATACCATTTTTCAAAAAATTTCTTAATGTTGGCCCCCTCAAATGCTAATATTTTTATGCAAAAGTTTGAGAGAGACCACATTCTGAACAATCAAATATGGGCAGAAGGATTGATCATGTTCAAGCGGTTCATCAATGACATTTTTTTAATCTGCGTGGATCGAAAGAAAGATTGGAAACCAACATTGAGATGCTCAATCTACACAATGAAAGGATAAAGTTCACCCATACCATCTCCAATGAAACTATATCATTCCTAGATGTGCAAATCAGAATATGTGATAATGAAATCAGCACAAAAGTGTTTCACAAACCAACTGATAGAAACGCTTGTCTTCTATTTCAGAGCTTTCACCCTGAACCATTGAAGAAACATTTGCCCATGTCGCAATACATCAGACTCAAGAGAATCACATCCAATGAGGATGAATTAAAAACGTCCATCAAACAACAAACTGAAAAGTACAAACGGAGAGGCTATCCTTCTGATATTTTACAACATTCAATAATGAAAGTAGGCAAAATCAAGAGAATTGATCTTTTGACACCTAAAATCAGACAGACTGAACAAAAAACAGTGTGTGTATTGAAATACTCATCTGACTCAGATAAAATCAAAAGGACAATCAACAAACATTGGCATCTGATACAAACTGAACCGGACCTCAATGGCTTATACAATGACCGCATTGCGTTTGCCTATCAAAGATCTTAAAACCTCAAAGAATTTCTTAACACTCCAGCCAAGGCGAAAATGATATGGAAAGGAATGTCTAAATGTTTCAATTGTATTCATTGTAATAACGTAATCAGCGGCAAAACATTGATGCATCCTACCAAAGGCTTCCCTATAGAATTGCAGCATTCCAGTACATGTGACACCGCGAATTGCGTCTATTTGATCAAGTGCCCATGTGGCAAAATATACATCGGCCAAACCAAATGTAAAATCAAAGTCCGTATCACGGAGCACAAGAGCAACATTAGATTAAACAATATGAAATCAACGGTGGCTAACCATTGGAAAGAAAAGAGTCACGAAATCTCTCAACTGAAATTTATGGTGATCGAGACAATCCAACAGCGCCCTGACATGGATCCCGTGAAGCAGAGACTAAGAGCGGAGTTCCATTGGATAAAAAAACTTAACTCCACCCATCCTTTGGGGTTGAACGATCGGATAGAACATTCGTGTTTGATATAACATAGTGATCCTCAGCATTGACTTTTGAATATTTCTGTACCCCGTTAAGCGGTGTAGCTTATTTCCTGATGATTGCAATTAACTGTGTTCACTTTGCTTACATTTTGATTTATCGCAGTACTGTTGACAAACGTTTATGCAATGCCATTTCTTTTACTGTGTCGTAGGTTCTATTAGCATTCTCGATGTATTCATTGATTTATCTTTCAACGTTACGCGCTGCGTGCCATTCATCCTTGTTGTGTAGTGAGGGTACTCATATCATGTGACCGGTGTGCCGCAACACCATTGGTTATGGTCGCGATCACATGACTGATGTTTTCCCCTATGAGAGCTTTCGTTGTAACCCTGTGGGTACAATTCGGAATCCATTGAGGCTCGAACGAGTCCTACCACTCATAAGTTTCATGTGTGTGGGCTACAAGATCGTAATATTTAATGGAGGGCAGTGAGATTTTGGTAGTGTAACGGGTTCACCATGAGTCTCGGTGTGGCATCCTTCTGCCATTTTAAGTTTTAAATATGTCCTTTACTTTGGTGGCGTGGATCTTTTTCTGAGGCGGCACATGCATTGCTGATCTTTTCCATTTTCCGGTTGTGACGTTGCATAGATCATTCACCATGTTGAAGATATGGTACATTTGTGGATTATTGAGGGTGATTAATTTGGTCCTGTTTTGATTCTTATTTGCAGACCCCTGACGAAGGGTCATGTTTCCTTTGACCCCAAATGCATTGGGTGTTATGATAAAGTGGATTATTTTCTAAAGACATTGCTACATAAGAAGGAGATTATGTTGGCAAGGATAATCATGCAATCTTACAAAATCAACTGATTTGAACTATTTTTGATGAACTGAATAAAAAGACATGAACTTTAATCAGAAACTTTGTTTTCGTTGTCAATTTGGCGCTCAGCCTGGAGGATAGTGTTCCTAACCTCAACATTGCTATATATTTCAAAAGGCACGCTTTGACTACATGCATCGACTAGAGTGCCACTTTAGTGCCCGGGATAACATTGTGTTCTATCGAGTCTGTAAAAGTTTGTCAGAATGAATGTGTAGTTTGTAAATGAATGAATGAATACATTACTACTGTATGGTGAATGTGAAACTGCTCAACTATAAGGAAGTGCTACAGCATAAATCGATTAGGTATTTACAGTATAGTGTAGTACTTCGGAAACACTTTAATGTAACATATCCATATGAATATGTGACAAGTCTATGCTTCAAATTACACTGCTAGTTAAACTACCTGGGTGAATTTGTATGTGTTTGGAACAGAGATTTACAATCCCCTTGTGCCTTTTTTACACATTTGCTGCGTCACTTTCGTGATGCAGCAGTGGTACAAAAGATGTGCCATAGTGTGTGGTATTCACAATGACATGCATCACATTTTAAAACCCTGCACCAGAAGGAGGTTTTCCTGCACAGAGGGTGGGGGGGAGTGGGTGGGGGGGAGTGGGCGGGGGGGGGGGTGCTGGAGGTGTTCTAATGCAGGAACGCCTCCTAAAAGTGACTAAGTTAAATCTATAAGATTTCATTCAGTCACTTTCATGCTTATGCTGCATCAAAACCATGCATCTGCTTCAAACAGGTGTAAGGATTGACACAGCATTGTAAGCATAGGGCCCCAAGAGAATTGCTGGAGCTGCATTATGTTTCCAGTGCAAGTCAAGCAATGTTCCACCTTCACAACACAAATACATCACATATCTGTACCGTTCTTACCCCATAATACACCACATTGTAAATACAGTGCATCCATGGTGGTGATGTCACAGTGCACAATAACTGGCATATCTTTGAGGATGTACCACTTATTGTACATCTGATGATTACTATTTGAATGTAGTGAATGGATTACTACACACTGATTAATGAGTCACTACAAAACTATAACAGGAATGACAGAGTGTTCCGTGCAAGTGTAAGGATAAAGACTGGTGAATTGAACATATTAAAGATAAATTTGCAGGTGCATACAACAGTGCATGCATAGTCTATACACGATTCAAACAGTCCATGCCCAAGGCACACTTTGCAACAACAGTACTTAGGTAACAACTGAATTATTACAATTCAACAAGCAGAGTGTGTGGCTGAATGCATAGCAGCTTTACTTTTACAACAACGTATAGATAAACACATATTACTATAAGGTTCACTACACTACTTAAATAGTAGTATGATAGTGTTTGCTGGAAGTGTAAGGATACACATTGAGGAATTGAAGGTACAAAAGATAAGTTTGCTGGTGCATGCCCAGTCTATAGAGGATTGAAAAAGTCTATGGGCTAAACCCTGTTTTAAACCATAAGTATCTAGATAGTGAGTGGATCATTACAGTTCTGCAAAGAAAGTTCCTCACTAAATTTATAACAGCTTCAGTTTTACCACAGTATTTTGGAAAAGAATATACAGCTGACTGGCTCACTACAATACTAAAACATAGTAGTCGTCTATGGAAGGAAGATGTGGCTCCGCCTATGTAAATGGCACGTTTTGCAGTTTACACGTGCTCACGTTTGAACTGTTTTTCGCCTGCACGTGTTCGGAAAAGTTTCAAACTGTGAAGCTGTAAAGGTTTTGATTTTGATAGTAACATGTATAAGGCATTATTATCTATATACGTTGGAGAGTTTAAATATTTACAATGTGGTGTATTATAGAGCAAAAATGGCACAGATATGTGATGTATTTGTGTTGTGAAGGTGGTGCATTGCTTGACTTGCGTTCCAAGCGCAACGCAGCTCCAGCAATGCTCTTGGGGTTCTATGCTTACAATGCTGTGTCACTCCTTACATCTGTTTCAAGCAGATGCAGGGTTTTGACGTAGCATAGGCCTAATAGTGACTGAATGAAATCTTATAGATTTCACTCAGTCACTTTTTGGAGGCGTTCCTATGCCAGAACACCTGCCCTCTCTCTCCCCCCACTCTCTGCGCAGGAAAGCCTCTTTCTGGCACAGGGCTTTAGAATGTGATACGCTTTCCAAATGCATCACATTGTAAATATCAGACACCATGACACATCTTTTGCACCACCGCTGCATCACAAAAGTGACGGAAAAGATGTGTAAAAGAGGTACAAGGAGGTTTTAAGTCCGCTCCTAACACATACAAATTCACCCAGGCAGTTACGCTAGCAGTGCAAATTGAAGCATAGACTTGTAACATATTTATATGGATATGTTACATTGAAGTGCTTCGGAGGTACTACAGTATACTATAGGTAAACACATTATTTATTTATGCTGTAGCACTCCCTTATAGTTTAGCACTTTCACATTCACCATACACTACTAATTCATTCATTTATGCGCTACACATTCATTCTGACAAACTTTTACACACTGATATAGAAATATAGGGGCATATTATCAAGGGGGTTTATCTCCGCTTTTTTGGCTTTAAAAGCCAAGAAAGCGGAGATAAAATTATCTCCCTATTACCTAGCTGTCGCTAACACCAGTAATGACATGCAAAGTGGGCGTGCCAAGATGTTAGCGACTGAAAACAGTCGCTAACATCGCTATCACCTATTACCAACTTTTGGAGATATTCGCGCTAAGCGCGAATATCTCCAAAAGCTAACACCTGCCCTGAGCAGTTCTTAGCCATGTTATCCAATGGGAGGTGGATAACATGGCTAAGAGCATTAGCTCGGTAATGCATGAATATCGCTGACTTTTCAGCGATATTCATGCATTGCGGCAATTTTTATCGCATTTGCGGTAAACCTTGGTAATACCAAGGTTTATTTGCGGTAAAAATCGCTATTGCTTGGTAATATGCCCCCAAGTTCTTTCTTAAGCCAGTGGAGGTAGTTCTGAAAAGAACTGTTTTTTTTATTTCTAGTTTTCGATTTTTTTGTATTTTTTCAGCAAGTTTTTAGTTGTTTTTTTTAAAGAAAAAAAATGAAACTGGAAACAAAAACACTGTGGAACAGGAAGAAAAAAGAAAAAAATATATTACTGCTTTGGGCAATGGTGCTCTTCTTTCCTTTTCACAATGAGGTGAATAGACTGCTCACCGTAACAGAGGAGTTCTCTGCAAAATTTACAATGAATTGTAAGATCCGCAAACTGAGGAACAATAATAGAATGCCGACTGCTCGGCAGAGGTGGTGGCGCAGTTGAGGTAGAAGGAACTGCAGGTTGAGGGTTCTCCTTGAACCTTTGTGTTGCCATCCTTGCAACACAAATTTTTTTGACATGGCGAAACATTGAGGCTGTCCCGAAAGAGTACTTTTTAGTGGGGTCACCCCTTGAAAGTGTAACCTCACAGATCTTGAACGTTACTTTCGGCGCATCCACCTTTTTCTGTCCCTCTGTATTTGAAAGAAACTTCCAAATGAAAGCTTCTTTTCTCTTTTTCTGAATTCTAAAAGACTACAGCTCCACAGAATAGATGTTTCTCCTGGGAAAGTCCAAGTAGGATGATCAAAATGAGAGGGGTCTTTCAACAGTTGGAATAGGAAGTATTATGAACCAATAAAACTCTCCTTTTATGGTCACATGACTTTGCATACGCTTAGAGTGCTCTTACGGTGCTCTTTAGATGCGAGTGCGTACGACGTACCTCTGCAATATGCATAATTGATTTTAAAAGTAATAATCGCTTATTAAAAGTTAAAAAGAACTATTTCCTTGATTGTCCTAGATACTGTCTTCCCTTAATATGTATTAAATACATAAATATATGTTTTTGAACAATTAGAATCTTTCGCGCCGTACGCTTACGGGTGCAAAAACAACAGTTTGTGGACAGAATGCAGAACACTGTCATACATTCACCCCAGTACAGAGATCTGGGCCTAAATCCATCATTTTTTGCACTCCACACCACCCCAGTTCAGACATGGCCATATGCAAATCAGCCTTGTCCGTGTGCCTCATGGGAACAGTCCAGCCCAAACTGCCAAGCCATGTCTTTCTTGGACTGGAATCAAGCATCCTAGGACCGGTTTCTGGCTATCAGCCATCTTCATCCAGGATAGCTTGACTCCAGTGGTGTGGAGAGCATGGGACTCACGTCTGAGCATACCCATCCCACTCGGGGTGACAAATGGAAAAACAATCCATCGTTTTTTTGCACTCCACACCACCCCAGTTCAGACATGGCCATATGCAAATCAGCCTTGACCCTGTGCCTAATAGGAACAGTCCAGCCAGAACTGCCAAGCCACGGGGCGCTGTATATGACATCACGCAGAAGAGATGATGCGACCTGCAAGGTCAAAGCGTATCCATTTACCGTACAAAGTGTGGTGTGATAACTGTACGAGTACGGTGCGATTACCCAAACAAAATATGAAAAAGGAATTATACAGATTTTAATTTTAAAAAATTGGGGGGAAAAATTGATTTATAAGAAAAAAATTGGGATTTAGATCAGTGATGTCATCAGTGATGTCATTTGAGATATCATCAGTGATGTCATGAGTGATGTCACTGACCATGAGTGATGTAGTATGTGACGTTATCAGCAGTGCATTGAGGGCAAGCAAGTTATAGTTAGCTGAACTAACTATAACGGGGGAATTTCAATGGTTTTGTATGAGTGAAATATCTACCTAACTATAACATGTGTGAAACCTATGATTTTTTCAGTGAATATATATATATATATATATATTCACTGAAAAAACCATAGGTTATAGACCATATATAGTTAGGAATTAGCATTTACAAAACCTTAAAAATTCACTGAAAAAACCATAGGTTATAGACCATATATAGTTAAGGATTAGCATTTACAAAACGTTATTTTACTCACACAAAACCATTGAAATTGGCATATATAGTTAGTTGCACTAACTATATATCGTGCACCCGCAATCCACTGCTGATGATGTCACATATTACATCATTCATGAATATGGTCAGTGACATCACTGATGACATCACTGATGACATCATCCAGTGACTGTATTTTTCTTTAAAGTTAAAATATGTCTTACATATTGAAGAATGAGTGGATGTATAAGTGTCTGGATGAAGGATTCAGTAGGTGCATGACTGACTGTATGAGAGAGTGATTAAATGTGTCTCACTGAGTGCATGGGTTAGTGACTAAACTGTCTTAATTTGTGCACCACCACCACCAAAAAAGGATGGACCACCTCCTCAGGTCCTCATTAATCAAGAGGAAGAAGAAGAGGAAGAAGAGGAAGATCAGCAAGTGAGAAGGCCGTTTTTGTAAGAAGAACCAAGGAGGTCCCATTTCAAAGTAAACTACATCTGGCAATTCTTTACATATCCCCAGGGCCCAAAAAAAGTGAATGCCCCTTATGTCACTTGTTTGATCTGTGACAAAGAACTATCCAGAGGAACAGGTAAAAAATACAGCTATGGGAATTACACCATGCATTGCCACGTGACCTACAAGAAAACCCCCCTCCTGTGGCCAGTACATCAGCTGAACAGACGGTAACGGGACTAGAGGCGAGGGAGACGGTCCCAAACATACAGATGAACTTTGGTAACATGAAACATACCTGTATTTTTTGCGGCAAGTTAATTTCCTATGGGGAAAAAAGTATAACTCTCATAAACACAGCTTATGAAAATCATAAATGTTCAAAACGGCCCCGAAAGTAAATTATCTTTTTTTTTGTTGCTCCTGTTGAGCCCTTCATAATGACTGTTTTTCGTTCCCCCACCAAAAAAAATAAAAAAAAATATGAAAACCATTCTTAAAATACAAAAAAAGACAAAAAATGTTCATAAAAATAATTAAAAAAAATTAAAACATCAAAAACAATAAAAAAAAAGTTCTTTTCAGAACTACCTCCCATTTATAAAAAAATGCTAGAATGTTTAGCACTCTGGCAACCTCTTATTTTAAAAAGTTCGCTTCCTGGTTCGCGCCCCGGTACGCGAACCCGAAGCGAAACAAAAAAAAAATTTTAAAAAAAGGAAGAGTGAGTATAAGGGAAGAAGACAGAGAGAATAATGTTAAAAGATAGCTAGAGGGAGTAACACAGAGATACTGTATAATAGATAATAGAAAAGGAATGAGGGAAGTAGCAAAGGCAGGAAACTGAGGGTTAAAGAAATGAAGCAGTGGAACTAATAAAAGTTAAATGTGATAGAGATGTAACGGAATGAGTACTAAACACTTACCTTATAATTGTCGTTAACTTAGTCACATGTTATTTTTATACTTTCAATCTGTGAATGAAAGAACAAAAATTTTAAAATTGATAGAAGGTAGTAAAAGATGAGTGAGCATGAGACAAGATGAGTGCATATTAAAAATCACAATTCAAAGTACAGAATTAATTATACATATTAAATGGTTTATTTTTTCTGTTCTCAGAATATATCAAATTTCACTCAAAACAGTGAGTTGAAGGTATTCATCATATAACAGCGGGGAAAAAAAAACACAATCAAACTGATTGTGTTTAAAAACCCCATATAATATAACCAATCAGAAATCAGAACTCCTCAAAAGTAACTTACTTTCCATGACGTCAAAGGATGTCCTATGAACAGCTTATACTCTGTTGTGCTGTTATTATTTTCTGCCCGCCACTTTCTGAAAGATAAGCTCCATCGTTTTAACAAAAATGTGACATACAAAGCAATTTAAAACAGCACACTAAATTACAGCAACACCTAGAATCATTATAGTCCAGTTACCTACCCTAAATTCTCACTTCCGAAAACAAGTCAAAAGGCAACATTGCTTCATAGTCAAATAGTAATCATTGCCGAAAGACCAGCCTTTTTTACATTTCAAATAAGCTGTGTAATATCCTGATGTTGTAAAAGGACCATCTTATCATATAATAGCTGCAGTTACAAATGTTCTTCCTGAAATCGACGACTGTGTAGCCAAAACATTTTTAATTAGACTTGACAACTTATTTACATCCGGTTTATATAGTTGGAATTGTAAAATTACATTTCACCCATAAGTTTCTATAAATAATGTGGACAGCATTGCAGACTTACATTACCTCTACTCCTTGTTTTGATCTGCTGCTTGAATTAGCTTATTAAAACAAACAATTTTTGCTCTGTGCTACACTTATCCACAAGGCTATATAGTGTAGGAGCTATTAGAACCTCTTGAAATTCCTCAGAACAAATCCCGAGATTCCTTCCCTAAAATTTTGGTTGTAAGAACACCAGGTAAGAATTTTTAAGGTGAAAAGGCAATCTTTTTTGAAAGTTAAAACAGAATCATTGCAGAATGACCAGCCGTTTCCAGACTTCAAATAAGTTGTGTAATGTCCTGATGTTGTTGAAGGACCCTCATGATATATAATTGCTGCAGTTATAAAAGTCCTTCCTGATATTGACAACTGAGAAGCCACAAAATTTTTAATTAAAGTTGTCAATTTTGTTCCATCAGGCCTACATCGTTGGAACATTAAAATGACATACTGGCCATATCTTCGTATAAATAATGTGGACAGCATTGCAGACTTACATTGGCTACACTCCATGTTTTGATCGGCTGCTTTACTAGCTTATTAAAGGATACTGATTTACTGTCTGGCAAAGTTAAATATATAAATCTTTCTGAGTCTACACTAGTAGTACTTGATAACGTACAATTCTCGCAGTCATGCTGCCATTGATAAGAAAGGCCAAACAGATGATCTACATCTACACCTTCATCTTGCAATACATTAAGCATATACATTAAAAACTCCTGACAATCTTGCTGAATATTTTGAGAGAATTGTGTTTGACCTGAACATTTGTCTAACAGATTTCGAATTTCAGACACACTTTCTACTCTTGTTCTATCAGCGCTACATTTCTCTAACACAGAATTCAACAAACAGCAAAAACTTTGATCCAAATTGATCACAATCTGTTCTTTTAAAGTTTCTAGAGAAAAAAACAACATTAACCACTACATTAGCATAGCAGTTGACACCAGAACTATTTTCAAATTGAAAACCAACAACATCAACAGAGTTCATTTTCTTTCTGCTTACAATTTTGGGTTCATCGACTTTTGGTCTTTTTGCTACAACCTCCCTACTATTAGTGATATTTCTTTATTTCCGGCCTACCACACGTTTCTCAAACAAAGGATATCGAGGCAAATGTGGCGCATACTCTCTTCTTAACCTATTGTATTCCTTAACACAATCTAGATCCGCACAAATGTTTGTGACATCACACTCAATCAAGTACAAACCCGATAAAGTTCTGACTCGTGACAATGCTACATAAGCCATACCCTCTTTGAACACAGAACTGCCAATATTCACCAAAGCACTGTCTACACTTAAACCTTGTGATTTATGGATTGTCACCGCATATGCCAAGCAAACAGGAAATTGCTTACGGCGAACATATAAGTCTTTTACAAGCAAAAACCCAGCTGTGCAACAACCAATTAGCTGTACTTCCTCAATGCCATCAAATTTAATTTTTAAAAATTCAATTCCATCTCTATTTCTGTATTTCTCAAAATCAACAACATTACCCATTGATCCATTTACCAGACCTCTTTCAACATGTAAATTCCTTCTCAAAATAATACGGCAATTTAAACACACATTCAGAGTCTTTTCAAAACCAGCAGTTTTAGATATAGTCTGCTCTAATAATTCCAATTTAGATTTCAAATTCTCATACAAAACAATTGTTGCACCTATATGCTCTATTCTGTCAATAGCTTCCAGTTTCACAATCTCTTGGTTTTCTAAATTCAACATTTTGTTGTTGAAGATGGAACATTCTGCAAGAGTTGGCATCAAACTTATTCCCGATTTCTTCTCAGTAATTTTATGAAAAATATTCTCTGGCAGAACGTCTTCTTCTGGATACAAATTTGACAGTAATTGTGCACGTAAAGCTTCTTTCCCACGCTCAGTCACTTTCCCGATTCTAACATCTTGTAGAATATTCTTGTAATCTTCATCCTTCGCCTGACGCATATTTTCACGCAGCTCAGCATAATTGAAGTTTAACCATATGTTAACATTGCCAATGCTTCCTAGGCACTTCCTGGTATCTTCATGCGTAAGCAGTTTAAACACTGGTTGTCCTTTCACTGGTGTCAGCTGCAGAAGATCACCGAAAACAATTATGTGTTTGCCACCAAATAATACATCATACTCTGTTTTAAGAACTTCCTGCATTCTCAAATGCACAAAGGCAAGCATGACATTGGGAACCATGCTTACTTCGTCAATGATAAGAAGTTTCATCTTCTTCAGGACTCTAGATACTTCACAACAAGCATCTCCTGATAACTTGTGGTATTGTAATGTGTTATCATGCTCCACTGGCAGCATCAGTAGCTGATGCAAAGTAATACCATTAATATTATGTGCTGCCAGTCCAGTTGGAGCGGTGACAACACAAGACAGTGATGACTCAGTCCTTTTCTGCAGATAACATGAAATTGCTTTAATGAGGAAACTTTTTCCAGTTCCTGCTTCTCCACTCACGTACAGTCGGACAGGCTTCAACGACGTACATGAGCACTCTTTCTTCTCATGACTTAATCCATGATCAATTTGGCTGGTAACTTCGTCATATATTTTCCTCTGCTCAACGTTGAGTTGTCTTTCCAACTGCATCCTCCTGAGCATGTGCCATGGCTCTTTCCACTTCAATCATGGCAGTGGCAGCTTCATTTCCGATAACTGGTCCACCTAGTGGATTCTGACTCAATCAAACAGAACTCTGACTGTCCTGAATACTGTCTCTAGCAATCTCGGCTGCAATTGTTGCTTCCTGCTCGATTTCTGCATTCAACATTTCTAGATATTTTGGAAAAACAGGACATTCTTTGGACTCCTTGGCTGCATTGAAAGAGACTTCATAACAGAGGAAATCTCCAAGCAGTTCCTCTTCTGCACGCCAAGGCTTAAAAAGTTGCAAACGAGCTAAATAGAAAAAATCTTTTCTTTCTGGAGATTCGCAATCCAATTTTCGATGATTTACCAATAGACTTTTTTTTGCTTGACCAGACATCCCTCACTTCCAATTACAGCATACACTCCTTTATCAATATCTTCTGTGATGTTCCTCTTGAAAATGTAATTTTGTAGAACCTCATACAGACAAACATTCTCCAGGTGACTGCTTCTATTTGGATAATATGTATCCAACATGTTGGTCTTCAAAATATCTGTACTGCGTGGTTCCTTCTCTGCCAAATACTCAATTTCCCGTACAGGTTTCAGAACTCAATTACGCGTTGCAGCAAGACCAAGACTTGCCCAAATGATACTCCTAGATTTGGCATGGAGACTTGCTGAAGATAACCAGTCAGAACATTCGTAAGCTCCGATTTCTCGATGCAACAACATCTTCAGACTGAATTTGTACAACTTCTTACTGAGGCTCTTTTCATGGGAAATGTCCTCCCACATATCCTTGAGTTCTGTCTTTTCTTTTTTTGTGATGTAAGACGTCACATACCGAGCCACAGCCATACAGTTGTCAGCCACAAACTGTATATCCATGTTAGTATTCCACATGGACAAAATCACTGGGTTGTAGTCATTGATGTTCTTGGACTCTTCGTTTCTTTTCAAATTGTATGTATTTTTTAGTGATTTCCTCGTCACATTATGTCGCAGCGAAGACATCAAATTGTTCACTCTTCCTTTAGATATCACCGATCGTGGAAATCCAAAATGACATTTTGTATAGTACTTGTTCTTGTTTCTGAATTTACGACGACAGTCTTTCCACAACGATGGCTTTGAAACCGTAAAACTTGTTCTCTTAGACTTTTGTCTTCCTTTGTCTTTGGAACAGCACATGTAGAATACTGTTCTATGAAATTCATCACTAAGTCATCCGGATCTGTTCCAAATTTGGGTGCATCTTTGATCCATAGCAGCATATGTATATGAGGAGCACCTCTTGCTTGATACTCCTTTCTCCAGAAGAAATCCAACACCTCTCCAAGAGGTGGATTTTTCTTGTTCATGATGAAAGACATCATAGCTTCAAATCTATGATTGAAGTACCTGCATACATTCACTGGATCCAAAGAGCACAGTTCTCCGGGTGTCTTGAATTCAATATTTTCAATGTTTCCATTTGCCTCTCGTAGAAATTCAAGTAAGTCTTCCCAGCCATACTCAGCACAGCTGACAGTGAGGAACCATGTGGGAGTTCCTAAGTTCGTCAGCATACATTTTAAGTCATTATGACGACGGTACCAATACTCATTAGTACCACGCTGACATGCCATCAGATTAATCAGGTGAGATTCCAAAATACTGTCTTGCACGTTGACTTTATCCATAAAGTCCCTTGCTGAGATATTTCGCAGTTGTACACCACTTTTCAGGATGTGGTTCACTGCATAAGACAGTCCAGACAGATCACTTTCAAACAATAGATGAAACAAATAGGGAATGCATTGACGAAACCTAGGACTTCTGCATACAATTGTAAAGTCCTGTATTCAGAAGCAGGAAT
The DNA here is from genome assembly GCF_964263255.1 of Lissotriton vulgaris. NCBI lineage: Eukaryota > Metazoa > Chordata > Amphibia > Caudata > Salamandridae > Lissotriton > Lissotriton vulgaris. The sequence continues at coordinate 2,030,385,315 of NC_141691.1, forward strand.
TTGATCAGGTCGCTCATCATATCGTCCTCCTCGACCTGTGGGAAATAACTGTGGAAAACACCGAGCTTTCAAACTTTCCTCCCAAACACTAATGGGATTCCCTTTGGCTTGTTTCATTTGAAACAACTCAATAGCATTCCCCATGACTTCCTTGAAATGCAAAGGATGGACACTATAATGTTCATATATTTCTTCATTTTTAGAGGCTTCTACTTTCTCAATTTGTCGAACACACAATTCGCTGTCTTCTTCTTCACTTACTTCCTCTTCTGCAACACATACATTCTTGTAGTACTCATTGTTTTTTATTAAATACAATGTTGCCTTTTTGACTTTCCTAACATCCACTGAATCTTGCCAGGTTTTCTTACTCTTTGTCGGAACCCCATTAACTAGGATAACCAAAGGTTCCTCTTTCACTTTCTCTACTCCAATTGTATTAATGTTTTTCTTCAAATCTAAAGGCAAATAAACAACTCTTCCCTTTAATCCTCTTTGTAAATCTGATGGAGGCAATTTCCCTGTCTTTGGCTCCATTCGTACAATAGCCTGAAAGGGATGCACACTTTGAATCAAAATAGATTCATAAGTATTTAAATCTTTTAATTCAGAAGGAATGTCAACCAATTCCAGATTATTATAAACCGCTCTAGCAGGCATCCGGTTTTGATTTAATTTGTTAAAACAATAAGTACACATACGTTGGTCCGATCCCAAACCAAAACAATTTTCTACCATCAAGTATGTGGCAAAATCCTTCCATTCACTATTGTTTTCCATTTCACTTTTTGCATATAAATCCACTAACTTAGTCTGATTCTTATAATAAGCCCGTCGACAACACACACAAGTGAAATTAAGCCTCTCACTTGATTTCACCTGAAAGATGGAAATTTCCTTGTGAAACTTATCTATATTAGAAATCTGTACACTCTCTTCCACATTACCTTCTTCTACTGGGTCAATTTCAACATTGTTCTCTTTACTAGCAAAGTAACAGAACTCAATTTCTTCACAAATATTCATCACATGTAGTTCTGAACCATGCAAAAGAGCAGTACTCAATTGTTTAAGCATAATTGCTGGACTTTTAGCATAATACAACATTCTCACTAATTTCCTCACTTTATTATGATGCACTGCAAGCATCCTGAAATGATAAAAAACACTCTGGCATACTGTTCTGGAAAGACAAGCCAGTGAATGCCCATGCAAACCTGTTACATCTCTCACTCTGCAAGGATCTAATTCTTGCAACAACTTCATTTTCTGTTTTAAACTTTTCTTATTAAATGTACGAACAAAATCACAAAGCAAATTGATGGAATCCTGTCGCACACTACAAATACTACTACATTTCCAGGTGTACTCTGGACCCTTAGGACGTCTTCCTAAAACCTCATCACCTAACACCACTTCTGCATCTGCAGACACGAGTTTTTCTTTTTCAACCGGACAACCATCTTTTACCTCATATGCTCGACCACTGGTGTCAACTGCATGCACCAAATCATTGTCCTGGAAGTAACTCTCCTCATTGAAAAATGCCTCACAACTTGAACTATGCATCCATTCTCCTGAGAAAACTTCACAAAAATTACTACGATTAACTACTCTCTTCCATCTACTATTTGATTTGAAATCAGAAATTACCGTGTTTAGTTTCCTAATTCTATTGATTACCAAAATAAATAACTTTCGCTTAATTTCGAAAGCATGATCAATAATTTTCTCTACATTTTTCTTTTTCTTATAAAATGCCACTTTCTGTTGGCCTTTCTTAAAAATTTTTAACCAATTGACAATTATCATGTTGCGGAACATTCGCCTACGAATGTCCCTGAATTGATTTACCCTTCTACTGCCATGCACAAACTTATCTCCTGCTCTAGCAGAAACTTTTTTGACGGGCCTTTCCTTTTCCTTTAAATTGTCTCTCTTCTTCTGCACTAAAACATGTTCAATACTGGTATTTTTTTGTCTCCAAATTCTTTTTAAAAATGAGTTCGTTTTCTTACCCGGAGCTTTTTTGGTGACTTGAAATGATTTCATAGTACAGGACTGCTGCAAATCTTTACCAAGGTGGAGTGTAAGTCGCTTTGCTTCTTTTTGTTTTCTCTGCCTTGAGGGCATTTTTAAAGTTTTCAAAAGATCTTCAGATAAATATGTGGAAAAATTATTAAAAAATGTATATTACCCACTATTACCAAACAGTAAACCAATAACAGTAGGCAAACAATTAACACACTAGTTGTCAATTCTACCTACAGTAATTTAACAACATAGACAAAGGGGGCGTATTTACAAGGCCCTTGCACCATGGGGGAAGTGAGTTAAAATTCCAAGCACACATGGGGTCGTATTTACAAGGCCCTTGCACCAGGGGAAAGTGACTTAAAATTGCCAAGCAGACATGAGGGCGTATTTACCACACCCATGCACCAGGAGGAAGTGAATTAAAATTTGCCAAGCACACATGAGGGCGTATTTACAAAGCCCTTGCACCAGGAGGAAGTGACTTGAAATGGCCAAGCACACATGAGGGTGTATTTACAAGACCCTTGCACCAGGGGGAAGTGACTTAAAATTACCAAGCACACATAAGGGCGTATTTACAAGGCCCTTGCACCAGCATAAGGTGTGGCCTATCCAGAGCTATGCTGGATTGTCTGGCAGCCATGGTAAAACCAAAAAATATCTAGGAGCAAAAAGGCAGGTCTTGCAGTCACAAAAGTGTGTTTGAGGTGAGGCCTACTCAGGGTTGCAGATGAAATTTTGGCTTGTTGAAGAGTACAGAGGACATAATACATGTGCAGGCCAACAGATGAAGTGAGTCATGTCCACTGCACACTTGAACAAAGGCCAGATCTCCTCTGTCTCCCTGGACAGGCCTAAGCCTCATCTGCACAATGTGATTAGTAATGTTAGGAAACACAGGTGATGTAATTGAAAAACGTGCAAATATTTTTGCTCATTTCACAATCACATAACCTGTGTTTCCTCAGCTTAGGTATCTCATTGAGCAGATATAGTCTAGCATATGCAAGAGTACGCAGAAGGTGAGGACTGTATGCAGCAGTGCAATGTACATAATTCTCCTCCTTTGACAATTAGAGAAGCCTCAGCATATCCATGCCCCCTAAACAGTCCTAAATGTATATCATTATTATCATAGTGACTATGAAACTCTAGCAGTACATATTGTGAAACTCAAATGACTTCAAGAAACGAGTTTTTAAACCATCAAACAAGCAAATTATTCTCCCATATTCATGTTGGGAAATGAAATATATATTTAAAAAAGCAAACCCCATGTTGTCCTTCTCATAAATGTTAAAAGTATTTTTTTTTTAAAAAACGATTTTCTGGCCATTTTTTGAAAACACAGCATAGCTCCTATGTACAAGCACACCCTAGCGGGCTTCCTTATTTTCTCCAAAAAGCATACTAATCTCTTTCTAAATTAAAAAAATCTTTTCTCACCTTAGCACAATTTTTAAACACATCATGTAAGCAAATTAGTCTCCCAGATTCATGGGAGAAGTACTTTAAAATTGTCTAGCACACATAGGGGCGTATTTACAAGGCACATGCACCAGGGGAAAAGGACTTAAATTTGCAAAACACTCATGAGGGTGTATTTACAAGGAACTTGCACCACCTTTAAAGTCACTTTTAAAATGAGGAAAATGACGTGAATGTGTCTCATAAGCCTTGTAAATATGCCCCCATGTTGACTATGTAACTCTTGCTGAACATATTGTGAAACCTAAATGACTTCAAGAAACGAGTTTTTAAACCAACAAACAAGCAAATTATTCTCCCATATTCATGTTGGGAAGTGAAATATTTATTTAAAAAAGCACACCCCATGTTGTCCTTCTCATAAATGTAAAAAGCATGTCTTTTTGTTAAAAAACGATTTTCTGGTCATAATTTGAAAACACAGCACACCTCCTATGTACAAGCACACCCTTTCAGTACTAATACTTCACTTTATCTATAATTATAATTTATCAAATAAGCAAAATCTTTTTGGAAAAAATAATGAAAACACTTGACACAAAACAACATTTTAAATGCACACCTGGCTTCCTTATTTTCTCCATAAACTATACTAGTCTCTATCTAAATTAAATTATTTTTTTCTCCCCTTAGCAAATGCTTTTTGAATTTCAAAACAGTCTCAGACACACACCAATTTTTCTTTAGCAGAGCAAAGGGTATGCACTCCAGAGGCTGCAACCAACAAAGGCACAGAAATGCTGTATTTCATCACACATATCTCTCATGTCACCCAATCAAAATTCTCCCCTCACTTTTTTCAAATCAACAGCCTTCCCCCCTCTGCCCTTTCTGCCCTTTTTCCATAGCAACTACCTCCTGAAAGACCTCTCATGTTTACAAGCTCACACAACAATGTTTCAAATGAACTCTGAACTCTCAGTACACCTGCTAATCCACTGCAATGTTTCTTAAAATCATTTTTTCTTAACCATTCAAATTACATCTTTCAAAGAACACATCCAAGCACCCTAACTTTCTGTTTTCAGAAATGGAAATCCACCAATCACTACTAGTGAATCATTAGCACTGAAACTCCACATTTTTATTTCTTTACACACTCCTACTCTTTCAACTGCCATTTCATTCCCACACTTCATCTGACTGCAGCAGAACCTCCTCTCACCATGTTTTCTGTCTGGATTCTTGGACATAGCTACATCCACTGGGCTCACAGGTATGCTGATAACAGACATTTACACAACCTCAATTTACAAAATGTGGAAATCAAATGGATTGGCCAAAGAGGATTGAGATGTCACCAATTGATACTATTGGTGAAAACCTTTTTACATTTGCCAAACCCTGACCTCATAATAGTGCACTGTGGAGGAAATGATTTGGGCACTTTGACTGGGGTCGGTCTGGAAATGCTCTTACAGGACACCTTTGAGCAATTAATGGCACTTTTTCCTCAAACTGCCTTGGTATATTCCAATATATGCCAAAGACAGAAATGGAGGTGGTCCAATCAAATTTGTCCACAAATTGAGAAAGCGAGGAAGCATGTAAATAAGTCTGTTTCAGCTTATATGAGAGACCATGGAATGGGGGCCATCTACAACAATAACTTGCGTTACTACATGCAAGATATCTACAGAGGAGATGGTGTGCACTTCTCAGATGAGGGAAACTAAGTTTTCATACAAAATTTAAGACTGTGTATTGGTACCTACTAGGAGTACCTAGAACTTACACAGAACCCAAAAGCTCTTTTCAGAGCTACCTTAACTATAATTACTCTTTTAAAATTTCGAATGTACCTTTTTTCACTAATTTTCACTTATGTTCGCTTCCCGGTTCACTATCCGGTTCGCGTACCGGCAGCTAACCGCGCGAAAAATGAAAAACATTTTTTTTTACATATATGAGCCTCCTCAGCCACCCTCAGAAAACCTAGGGGGTCAGGATATGTCTCCCGTGCCCCCTTATATTTATTTATTTGGGCATTTGTAAAGCGCCTGGTTACGCCACTGGCGTGTCCCCGCGCTGTGATAAGTGAAGGCTACCTGCTAAAAAGATGGGTTTTAAGCTTCTTCCTGAACAGGACTTCAGATGGTTCTAGTCGCAGTTCTAAAGGAAGGGCATTCCAGCATCTGGGAGCGAGGTGTCTAAAAGATCTTCCTCCCATACGTGCTTTCCTTACTCTGGGAACTTTTAGCAGCCCAGTCTGCGAGGACCGTAGCTTGCGTGTGGGCTCATAGTATGTCACCAGACTCTGGAGCGGAACAGGAGCTTTACCGTTCAGGATGCTGTGACATGTGGAGAGGGCTTTGAACTCTACCCTCTTCTCCACGGGGAGCCAGTGGAGGGCGAGTAGAGCTGGTTTGGAGGGTGACCTCCTAGGGAGCCTGAGTACAAGCCGTGCCGCGGCATTCTGAAGCACTTGCAGGCGGCCCATGACCTTGCTCGTGGCCCCCAGATATAGCAGGTTCCCGTAGTCAAGGCGCAAGGTGACCAGGGCGTGCACCAGCGTCCTCCGAGCAGAAATGGGAAGAAGATCTAAAACTTTCCTTAAGGCTCTCAGAACACAGAAACACACCCCGGCCACCCGGCTGATCTGGGGACCGAAGGCAAGGTCCTTGTCCAGCCTCACGCCGAGGTTCATGGCCTCGCGGCAGGGAATAGGGACCCCACCCAGGCAGGGCGGCCACCACGCCGACGACCAAGCAGATGGCCCTCTCCCCACCACGAGCACCTCAGTCTTGCTACCGTTCAGCTTTAAACAGTTTGCGGACATCCAGGTTGCCAGATCTTGCATGCAATTCCTGAAGATGTCCGCTGCAAGGCCGGGCGCACGCGATAGGGAGATGACCAGCTGCGTGTCATCGGCGTATGACACCAGGTGAAGACCGAGTCCCTCCACGATGGCTGCAAGGGGGGAGACATAAATATTAAATAAGGTTGGGCTCAGGGACGAACCCTGAGGGACGAACCCTGAGGCACGCCCTGGCCCAACTTAATCTCCTTCGAATAACATTCTCCCAGTCGGACCTGAAAACACCTGTCAGACAGGAAGGATCCGATCCAGCCAAGCGCTTCACCTGTAACCCCACCTTCATTCAGACACTGTAGCAAGGTGGAATGTGCTACAGTGTCGAATGCCGCGCTTAGATCAAGTAAGATCAGAGCCATGGTTTGGCCCTCATCAACGCCCTGTCGTAGCGCTTCAACTGCCACGAGAAGCGCCGATTCCGTCGAGTGACGGGGGCGGAAGCCAAATTGCGAGTCATGGAGTAGCGAAGCCTCCTCCACGAACTGCATAAGTTGAAGATTGGCTATTTTTTCCGCCACTTTAGCCATATACGGCAGGAGGGAAATGGGGCGAAGATTGTCAAGTTTCTCAAAACTGACATTGGCTTTCTTCTGCAGAGGTAGTACAACTGCTTGCTTCCAAGCAATGGGGACACTCTGGGACTTGAAGGAGGCATCTAGCAGGTGGCGAACATAGGGTTCAAGGACTTGCAGGCTGCCCTTCAACCGACTGGGAGTGGTCAGGTCTCTTGGGGAGCCGGATTTTATCAATCCGCAGATGCGGAGAAGTGCCTCTGAAGGAGGAGTGACGAAGGTGACTAATCGTTGTTCCCCTTTGATTTTGATGGCCTCCGGGTGTAAAGGGCTATTGTATACCTTCTGGGGGAAGGAATTGTAGATGTTAGTGACCTTATTTGCAAAGAACTCTGCAATACGGTCACAACCCTCCATTGTGCAAAGTTTCTTGGGCACCACAGCGGGCTTCCCTACCGCAATAGATTTATAGATTGAGAAGAGTTCCTTAGTGGACTGTTCAGCTTCTTCAATCTTATTGCAGTAGTACAGTGACTTGCCCTTTCTTATCAGTTTGTGATAGTTGCGCCTGCATTCTGTATACTCTGCTTTGGCGTGGGCCGAGTAGGCAGTTCTCCATTGCCTTTCAGCACGTTTACACGCTGCTTTGGCTGCCCGCATGTCCTCGTTGTACCAAGGAGCCGATCTCTGAGCTCGGCCCCCCATTTTTGCCGCACCAAGTGGAGCCACCAGGTCCAGGGCCTCCGTGATTCACTGGGCAAGATTGAGATTAATTTCTTCAACCCCCTCACCCCCAGGGTGACCCTTCACAGTTAACGCCTGATTGAATGTAGCTTGGGAGAACGCCGCCCATCTCCGCCTAGGGTGTTTATCGGCTGGAGGTTCGATCGGGCGCGGTCCCTGCATCTCAATAGTGAATGGGACGAGATGATGGTCGGACCATGAAATGGGGACCGGGATCTGAGCTCCACTTGGTTACAGTTTACGAAAACCGGGTCAAGAAGGTGGCCCATCTTGTGGGTGGAGTGCTGTACCTTCTGCTCAAACTGCAAGCCTGCCATGGTTTGACGGAGATCACTCGCCGCCTTGTCCGTAGGGGTGTCTAGATGTAGATTTAGGTCACCCAAGACTAAATATTTGTTAGTACCTAATGCGGCCTCAGTGACTCCTTGTACTAGCTTCTCAATGAAAGCTGAAGTAGAGCCAGGCGGGCGATAAATCAGAAGGCCTTTCAGAGTGAAGTTGCCGCTTATTGAGATAGTGAAAGCACCGGCTTCACTGTCCTCAATGGTAGTCCGTTCTAACTGACATTGATAAGCTTGTTTAGCAACTATAGCTATGCCACCCCCTCTCCCTGATATTCTATCTAATCTTTGTAGGCAATAGCCCTCTGGGATGGCTTAAATGATCTCCGGCATGGAGTCTTGGTCTAACCAAGTTTCCGTAAGGAAGAGCAAATCGCAATGCTTTCCGCTAAGGAGGTCATGGATGTCAAGACAGTGTTTACGTAGGGAGCGTACGTTCAGCAGGCCGCAAACCAGGGTGTGTTGGTCGCTGAATTTAACTTCCCCTAAGTGAAAAGCGAAGTTACAGTGGCTGCAGCCAGCGTTGTTTTCTACGTCCATGCTGTGTGAGCAATGTCCAGAATGCTCACTGCGGAGGAGCAGAAGATCCTCTCGACTCCAACCGACATGGTTTGCAGGAGGGGCAGGGGGTATGGCCCTGGGCCGCAATCGGCCGCGGACGGGCGCAGACAGGCTTAACTCAGGCGCAACTCCGGCGCGCCTTCGTCACGCCCGCTGCGCTCGTCCGCTGCACTGCCTACAACACATCCACCTTATATCCCCCCCAGCGTCCCAACAACTAGAGCGCTGCAGGTATCTGGTGGAAGTGTCTGGCTCGGACCCTCCACGCCCTCTGCTCGAACGGTGCTAGTCACCGGCGTCAGAATGAGGCGGGAGGGAGGGGTGAGTCCAGCACTCCGTTGCTAGGCAGCAGCAACTGCTTGTCAGCTTTGAGGAGCTCAGCCGAGCTAGATGCAGAAAACAAAACAACACACAGTGCAGAGTAGCTTGCACGCGCTGGCTCACCACAGTGCCAGGTGAGGAAAATAAAGTTTTAAAATTTTAAAATAGCACACGCGCTAAATCAGCATACGAGTCTTATTCACTGATACGCTGAAAGCGCTTCAATAAAAGCGGTACCCTATCCCAACATTCTTTATCCTCCATCTTGTGTCTAAATTCATCCGAAACACAAGATGGCGGACTCCCGTTACGCTGCCGGTTAGTTTCCCGATACGCTATCCGGAATGCTACCCGGTTCGCGTACCGGGTAGCTCTTCTACCGTAAAAAATCGCATTTTTTTATTTGCCCCACGGGACCCTTTAATAACCCCCACATCATTCCTAGGGGGTCAGGAGGGGTCTACCTTGCCCCCTTTCATAAAATTCCCCATTCGTTTTTCTCCACCTCTTGTCTCTCGATCCTACCGAGAGAAAAGTGGCGGCCGGTCCGGACTGTTTAGAATGTTGACAGACACCGGGAAGCTAATCAGCTTCGCAAAGTTCCGTTACGAGTCAGGTACGCGAACCGGGGCGCTAACCGGAGCGCTGTCACAGATATATCTGTTTTTTAAAATGTTAATTTCTCAAAATCCACTGGAGCACATATATTGAGACATAGCAAAGGCACGTCGGGCAAACCATATCTACAATTTTGCCAAGTTTCGTGTAAATCCATTCAGCCGTTCGAGCTAAAAGTGATTCCAACCGCCCTATGGAAAAATGAATGGGAAAAATGCGTTTTGGGACCCCCTTTTTTCTCGGCCCCCCCTTGACAAAACCCCCCCAAATTTTCAGGGGCTGCTCAGAAACAAAATGTGCCATTTTCCTGAACATTTCAGCCAATTCCGTCCACAAACGCCAAATTTATTCGACATAGAATTTTCAGAAATCCCATAGGAAAAGAATCCTAACTATATATACCTACTGGCGACCGCCAGTAGGTAATATATATATATATATATATATATATATATATATATCTGTACACAAAGTGATCCTTCAGCCCTTTGGACGCGCTCAGCAGTGTGTGCTCTGCCTAGGGGTCGGATCCTGACCCAGAAAATTATTTTTTTTCTTTCTTTTCTTTTAATTTTTCACTAAAATGTAACAAAAACTACATATCCCATAATGCCTCATAATTGGCTGTCTATGGGTCAGTATAAATAGAAACACTGTAGAGGGACTAACCAACCGTGAGCAAGGCCGTGTAAGGCTGAAACGCGTTGGTGGGGTGAATAGTCTTGAAATAAAGGCTTAACCAAGACATCCTGATTGTGCCGCCTCCTTTGTTTTCCAATATATATATATATATATAGATATATATATATATACATATATATATATATATCTATATATATATATATATATACATATATATTTATATATATTGAAAACACAGTTTGCTGAAATCAAGTCAGCTAACTAACACGAGCACGCTGTAAATCCGTTTTCAATGTGTTTATTCCATAAATGAAAATCCCCTTCCAGCATTTGACAGACGTGTTTCGCCGCTGTGGCTTTGTCAATGTCAATGACTTTGATAAAGTTTCACCATTTTAAAGGGCACGTGCAAGTTTAAAAATCCTAGTGAACATAAAAGAAGCCCACTGAATGTCCCAATACATGATTACTGAGTCGGCCATATTAAATGAAAATCCCCTTCCAGCATTTGACAGACGTGTTTCGCCGCTCTGGCTTTGTCAATGTCAATGACTTTGATAAAGTTTCACCATTTTAAAGTGCACGTGCAAGTTTAAAAATCCTAGTGAACATAAAAGAAGCCCACTGAATGTCCCAATACATGATTACTGAGTCGGCCATCTTAAATGAAAATCCCCTTCCAGCATTTGACAGACCTGTTTCGGCGCTCTGGCTTTGTCAATGTCAATGACTTTGATAAAGTTTCACCATTTTAAAGTGCACGTGCAAGTTTAAAAATCCTAGTGAACATAAAAGAAGCCCACTGAATGTCCCAATACATGATTACTGAGTCTGCCATCTTAAATGAAAATCCCCTTCCAGCATTTGACAGACGTGTTTCGGCGCTCTGGCTTTGTCAATGTCAATGACTTTGATAAAGTTTCACCATTTTAAAGTGCACGTTCAAGTTTAAAAATCCTAGTGAACATAAAAGAAGCCCACTGAATGTCCCAATACATGATTACTGAGTCGGCCATCTTAAATGAAAATCCCCTTCCAGCATTTGACAGACGTGTTTCGCCGCTGTGGCTTTGTCAATGTCAATGACTTTGATAAAGTTTCACGATTTTAAAGTGCACGTGCAAGTTTAAAAATCCTAGTGAACATAAAAGAAGCCCACTGAATGTCCCAATACATGATTACTGAGTCGGCCATCTTAAATGAAAATCCCCTTCCAGCATTTGACAGACGTGTTTCGCCGCTCTGGCTTTGTCAATGTCAATGACGTTGATAAAGTTTCACCATTTTAAAGTGCACGTGCAAGTTTAAAAATCCTAGTGAACATAAAAGAAGCCCACTGAATGTCCCAATACATGATTACTGAGTCGGCCATCTTAAGATGTAACACATTGACTGTTGTGGAACCATATCTGATGCAAAAATATTTTGCAAGAACCCATGGAGTGGCAAGGAAACTTATACATTTCAAATTGTAATTATGAATACAAACTTTCCATTATGTCAAGCCTCTATATGTACTCAAGAAAATTATAAATGAGAATTTTCACATTTTTAAATAAATATTCTGAGAAAACACTGGTTTAAGAAAATTATTCTTATTATGCCCTGAATGGGCACACGAGGAAATGTGGAAAGTGGAAATCTCTCATTCTCCATGATGTTCATACAACATATATTTTTCCACTATTTCTACCGGGATGTATAGCGTAAGCAGCATCTTCAAAAAGATTACATAAAATGTACAGAATCCCTCTATTTAGATAAATAAATAAGAGGAAAGAGAAAAACAAAGAGAAAAACAACAAAAACAAACAGTTCCTTGGGTTTCTGAAAATATATGTATAAATGAACTCTAATGACTTCAGGTGTTTTAATCCAAAGGTTAAAAGCATCTAACTATGCGTTTCAGTCTTTCTTGGCATTGTTACTCTAAATGTGACCACAATTCCTCATCATTGTTGAGACCCTGAGGTGACATGGTGTTTAATTCAATAATGTATAGGGATTCTAGGGCACGTACTTTCCTTACCCTGTCCCTTCCTATTTAATTTTTTTGCAATTGGTCTAAACAATAGAAAGATAAAAGGTCTTGGTTACTGTGATGGCATTCTTCATAGTGGCGTGCCACTGGGTAGGGTTTGTCTTTCTTCGCTATTGCCCGCATATGTTCAAGCACCCGTTTCTTAGTTGCATTAATGGTGCTCCCAATATACTTGATCTTTCAGGGGCATTCCAGACAGTATATAGTATACTCTGAATTACAATTAAGTAATTTATTGATGTCTCTTGCGGTCTTGCCTTTTTTGCCTGGTATCTCATAAGATGTTTTTATGACTATATTTGCACGCCTTGCATGTCATAAAGGGAAAGAACCCCTTTACTGGTTCTTTTATTTTGGTGGTAGCTTCAACGTGACTCGAGACCAATAGGTCTCTGATGGATTTGGACCTCCTGTACGTTATTAGTGGTTTTGTGGAGATGTGATTCTTTATTATATTATCGGTCTTAAGAATATACCAATTCTTGCGAAACAGCTATACAATTTTGGCTGACTGTAGATTGAAACGTGTAATCATCCGCACAGGGTCAGATGTGCCAGAGCTAGAAGTTATTTTGTTGGTTTTTGCTATCAGCAGATCTTTTCTTTGAATGACTTGAACTTTCTTAGCGGCAGTCTCTAGAGAATTATCTGAGTAGCACCTTGCTCTAAAAGGTGTGCATGTTTATAATCCTGCTCTCAACAGTTTCGCTTCATGTGCAGAAGTTCCCCGTATGGAATGTTGTGAATCATACTTCTTGGGTATAAACTTCTGGCATGAAGCAAAGCGTTCCTGGCAGTTGGCTTTCTATACAGTCTTGTTTCAATTTCAGAATCTTTGATGTAAACCTCCATATATGTATATATATTATCGCTAGTATGTAGTTAAAGTTAGGACCTAGTTTACATAGGAAATCCACAAAATTCTATTTTGAATAACTTTGGCGCTGGTGGACGAATGTTCCCGAAATTCTCCCAGAAAATGGCCTGCTCTGCTCCACTCCTTCCCTGAAAGTTTGGGGGTGATTCATCAATTGGGGGACGAGAAAAAAGGGGGTCCCAAAACGTGTTCTCCATGCAATTTTCCATAGGACCTTTAGCCAGGGCGACAGAGCTCGGTTCACAGATTGTTCTTTCTGTTAAATGGTGTAAATCCGTTCAGTAGTAAAATCACTAAGATATCTAGAGACAAAGTACTGTGCGCGTACAGTAAGTGTACTGAAAACCGTACAATTACAAGCACGAGCTGCATGCTGATTGTCTGTCAACTGTCTGTCAACACTCCAAACCGGTAGAACCGAGTCACAATAAAGCAGTGAAAGAATTGTAAAAAACACGCAAAGGGGGCATGGTAGAAACATCTTGACCCCCACATGGATCGTTAGGCCTCCCCAAATTTTTTTTCAAAAATCGTGTGGTACGCATAATGTACGCCTTTTGGGGAAAAAAACCCCAGAAGCTCGCTTTATTGTTAATTGGCCCCCCGGGGGGGACAAATATTGATGTCAATTTTTTTTCATAATGGGGGGCCCAGAGGGGACCCTCTGCCCTGGGGCTTTTACTATATGTATGCGGGGGGCTCAAGCCCCCCCAAGAGCCCCGGGGACCACCACTCCCCCTGGTCTCTTTTTATTTAAAAAAAACTGTGGGGGGGTTTCAAGCCCCCCCACACTCCGCGGGGACCACCACCTCCCCAGGGCTCTAATATAGAAAATCGGGGGGACGGACCACCCAGCCCAGGGGACCACCACCCCTCGGGCTGTGAAAAGTAAAAAAATACATTCACAGATTACTTGTCCTTTCGGAAACAAGCTTCTTTGCTCACCTTGAGCCGTAGCCGTCATTTAAAAAGGGTGCACCACGTGTCGAAGCAGGCTTCTGAGTCGTTGTTGCAATGGCCACACATCATCGCAGAATACACAAACGTAGAGCTTTCTAGGTTTCTTTTTGCGAGGGTTTCGTTAATTTGTAAAACACAACCTGTAAGATAAAAAAGTTGTTAAAAATGTGTGTAATTTTTTAATGAAACGAGAGAAGAAATAAGAGAGTTACTGAAAACAATACTCACAGCTCACCTTTTTGTGACCGGTGTTTTTCACCACGTGCCGGACATAATGCACCCTGAAGCTCTACATCTAAAAGATAATAAAATAAAGATGTTATGATTGGTAATTGTTACCGTATTAATTTGGAGTTAGATAACATTGCACTTTTATACACGTTCCTTCTCACATTTCTACAAACTATTTGTATTGGTAATATTCCGGACATTTCAGCAATTATAAAAACATTCCTGTATTGGGAAAAAATGTATACATGTAAATTAATACACTATATAGGAGTACGTTCATCTAAAACACCAAGTCGCATTTTTGTATCTAGTCTGCTACAACCCTTTGACTTCCTCCGATGCCTACTCAAGACTCACTGCTCACCTTTTCGTGGAAAAGACACCTTCTGCATGATAGTCCCTATCTAAAACAAAGAACTCTCATATATGGTGCCGAGTCTTGATATCTCTATGGCTAACGACATACTTGTGTTCCCATCAATCAATCAATCAATCAATGACATTTATAGAGCGCGCTACATACCCGTAGGGTCTCAAGGCGCTGGGGGGGGGGGGGGGGCCGCTACTGCTCGAACAGCCAGGTCTTCAGCTTCTTCCTGAAGGAGAGGTGGTCTTGGGTCAGGCGCAGGTCGGTCGGGAGGGAGTTCCAGGTCTTGGCGGCCAGGTAGGAGAAGGACCTTCCTCCTGTTGTCGCTCTTCGGATGCGGGGGACGGCGGCGAGGGCGTGGTTGGCTGATCGGAGGTGGCGTTTGGGAGCGTAGAAGTTGATCCGGCTGTTGAGGTAGCGCAGGCCTTGGTCGTGTAGGGCTTTGTGTGCGTGGGTGAGGAGGCGGAAGGTGATTCTTTTGTTGACGGGGAGCCAGTGAAGGTCTCTCAGATGTCGGGTGATGTGGCTGGTTCGTGGGATGTCGAGGATGAGTCTGGCTGAGGCATTCTGGATCCGCTGGAGTCTCTTCTGGAGCTTGGCGGTGGTACCGGCGTAGAGGGCGTTGCCGTAGTCCAGTCGGCTGGTGACGAGGGCCTGGGTGACGGTCTTCCTGGTCTCGGTGGGGATCCACCGGAAGATCTTCCGTAGCATGCGTAGGATGTTGAAGCACACCGAGGAGACGTTGTTGACCTGCCTGGTCATGGAGAGGGAGGAGTCCAGGATGAAGCCCAGGTTGCGTGCATGGTCTGTCGGTTTGGGTGCGGTGCCCAGAGCGGGAGGCCACCAGGAGTCGTCCCAGGCGGAGGGGGAAGAGCCCATCATCATCATCGCAGATTCTTCATCCGCTCAGCGCTTCGGGCACCACCAACACAGTGACCAAAGAGGCCACGTATGTAGTAGTGGACCCCTTATTCGGTACTTTGGTAACAACTCTAAAATGGCCTACAACACGTGCGCTCCATCTTTTTTATACATAGGGTCACGTGTGTAGTGACGAATGCACTGCACGAGCTGACCCTGAGGCGTGGCAGTCTCCAGAACCTTCGATGGCTCAGGGCATAGGGTCACGCACTCAACCTCATACAATACACTAAAAAAGAAGACAAACTGATGAGAGATGATTTGTGACGTTTTTATGTTGAAAGCCTGGATAATCATTAAATGGGGTCTGGCAGTGAAGTGTGTACTTCTTCTGTCTTCTGGAACAAGCCTTTCAGGGTCATGCAAAATCAAGCCATCTTTAATAATACCCTCTTGCTTCGTGTACATGTCAAAATATCTGATTTACCTGTTTTTGATTGGTTGTGAAACATTATAAGAAAACCTATTAGCGACCAATACCTTTCCTTCCACAGATTTTGAAAAAAAATTGATTGGCTGTTGTCTACTTACGTCTATCTTCCTGATGCTAATTTTGATTGACTCTCTTTTTTCTATGTGATGTTACAATACAGTCACCATGTATGTAGCCCATTTTGTGATGCACTTTATTTTACAATGCTTTACAAAAACTTCTTGTGGTATGATGCTTTTAACTTAAACTGTGTACTCTGCTTACGAGTTTGTTGACTATAAAAGTATTTCATTTTTTTATTTTCTATTCTATCATAATTGTGCTGACTTTTCTCCTTTAGTGTGCAGTACTATATTGTTTTACAAAATGTATAACTCTTCAAACCATCTTTGAAAGAAAAATACTCATATTTAAAAAAATATTTATTGAGTCTTTTATATTCATCATATGGGTGAAATGCAGAAATGCTTTTACATTCATTGGTATTACGCATCCCATCACGTAATTTTACTTTATCATAAGCACCCACTTCTTATGTTTACATTATATAAGTGTTGGCAGCCATCTTGTGCCTCGGTAAAACCGAGTCACAAGAAAGCAGTGATAGAACAGCAAAAACCACACAAAGGGGGCAGGGTAGAAACATATTAATCCCCTAGGTCTGCTCAGGGGGTCCCACATGGATCGTTAGGTCAAAAAAAAAATTCTTTCTTTTTAAATCACTGGGTACGAGTTTTAGGTGAAAAGGAAAAAAAACGTAGCCCGCTTTATTGTTAATTAGCCTCCAGGGGGGCTCCTTCAAGTAGGAAAGCAGATTGCTTTTCGTGACGAAAAGCAATGCCGGCTCCCAAAGGAAGTGAGGAGCCGGCTAGGACGTGGGGGTCTTGGGTCTCCTCCCACGGTCCTCAATGTTATATTTGAGCCCCGGGGGATGGGGTCCCTGGGGATTATAAAAAATTTGTGATAGAGGCTATTTTTGTTTTACGATAGATGTACCGTACCATGCAAGTATGGACGACGTACTGTGCGAATTCTGCAAGTCGTCCCATAAGCGTACATAAGCAAGAAAACATCAATTAAAAATAAATATTTTACAGATATCGATCAAGTTTATGTGTTTATATGTTGGTTGGTTCTAATGAGACCTTTTCTCTTTATTGGTACGTGTAAGTAAGTGCTTATGCATAGTGTAAATTTGTTGAGAAGCAGTGTTTTATGGAGTGCTGAACTTTTGACCTTTGTTGACAGTTGACTTTTGCATGATCTGTTGAGGGTAGGGTGGAAATTTATGTCAGTTAGAAAGGTTTGAAATGTTGAATCATTAAACATTTGTGTATGGTTTTGAATTAATGTGTGAAGGATTTTGATTTGTTATTTACATGTATATATGTGTAAATTGAGAAGGAAAATGTGCCATTTCTTGGTTTTGCTGCAAACACTGACCTAGAGAGATTCTGTATAAGAATATCTACTGTGTGAGTGGCATTCTTCTCAGTCTAGAAATCAACTTCAAAGGTGAGTTGATAAGTTGTAAGGGAATGTATGTGGTACATTTTGTTTTTAGTTCATTTCATTTCATAAATCTTTATTTCGGTAGTTTATCACCATAAAAGATATTTAGTATCCATTTCATAGTTGTTAAAACAATAAAACATTAAAAACATTTCAGATACATCAGGATCCATAGAAAAGAAAAAGAAAGAACATTTCAATAATACAGGGTATCACATTTTTACTACGGTGAGGATCAATAACCAGCCTTAAGGCACTGACTTCTCAAAAACCACATTGCACCAAGATATTTAGCCACAGCAAAAACAATGTGATCCGTCAAGTCTGTTTTCAACACTCTAAACGCGGCCAGGCACTCTGCAAACCCCAAATTCCTGCATACTGTGACGATCCATTTCTTGCGGGAGACGTTATAGGCCGGACAGAAAAAGATTATGTGCAGCTCAGATTCATTGGCCACTCTACAAGCCGGGCATAAACTGACTGCTGATTCGCTCCACTTACTAGTTAGAGCTCGAAGTGGAAGGGTCCCATGCCTCCATTGCAAATAGAGTTTCCTGATTAAGACAGGATATAGTTTGTCCAAGGCTGGTTTGAAACTGTAGATGTCCTTAATGCGTAAGAATGACTCCGTTAATGTCCCAAGATTTTGCCGACGACAGAGTGCCGCTATTTTGCTGTCGTAGTAAACCTTTGCCAGTCTCTTTTTGGGAATTAATGGGCAAGCGGATGAAGGATCAGACCAGAGTGTCGATAGGCCTAGACCCTCCAACTCAGTTTTAATACATTTAAGCCATTTAATTTTCCCTGCATTAGGCATGGCTAGCACCTCCTGAAGGCCCTGCCTGTAGCTAATCAGTTCTGGGACTGTCCACTGCCTACACCAATAGACCAAGGGACGCAGTGCCAGTTCTTCACTTAAAGGTCGCAGCCCTAGATCTAACCTTAATGGAACAAGGGGCGTGCTGGGCGGCAGTGCTACCACCCGCCTAATGAACTTGTTTTCCTCTCTCACCAGGTCTGGAGAAGCTACATGACCCCAGAGCTCGCAACCATACATGGCGGCCCCCCTTGCCTGTGCCCTGTAGATCTGGAGGGGTGGGCCAACGGGTTTTATAGGTGACCTGTTTTTTCCCATAAGCTTCATGACCACTCCCGAGTACTCGGCCAATTTGAGTAGTGATTTCTCTTGGTCTGTGCACCAGGTCATATTCTCATTTAACATGACTCCAAGGTACTCAAAGGTTCGCACCCTGTCGAGTCTGCTTTGCCCGATGGTAGGGCTAGATCGTAGTTTTGGTGGGGGATTAAAAACCATAAATTTGGTCTTTAGGGTGTTGATTTCTAAGCCATGTTCCCCACAAAATTCCACAAAGCCATTTAGGACACACTGAATCCCCATTGGGTACTTTGAAAGCTGCAGGGTGTCGTCAGCTAACATAATCGCCGGCACCCTGCTGCCTGCCAACTTGAGAGCGTCAGAGTTTGCAACCCCATTCAGGTTGGAGATTACCCCGTTGACGTAGAGGCAGAACAGGGTCGGTGCGAGCACACAACCCTGCCTTACCCCCCTGTCAACGGGGAACCGATTCGACAACGCCCCCTCCTTACCACACCTCACCTGAGCAAAGTTGGCGGTATGGAGATGGATAATCATCTCCAGCAAGCCCTTAGGGACCCCCAGTTTAGCCAGCACCTCCCAGAGTTTTCTGCGGGGAACCAGGTCGAAGGCCGCCCTCAGGTCCACGAATACAGTGTAGAGGCTGCCACCCTCCAGCTGTACCATTTTCCAAAAAATTAGGGCGAGCCAGAAGACCTGGTCTGTAGTGGGGACCTTCCTTCTGAACCCCGCTTGGAATGGACTCAGAATGTCATATTCCAACATCCATTCCGACAGACGATCCAGAAGTAGCCTAGTGAAGAGTTTCTGGGAAACATCTATCAGGCTTATTGGCCTGTAGTTGGCTGGGAGCAGAGGCGAGCCCTTCTTAAATATAGGGACTATCTCTGCCCCCAGCCAAGTTGGGGGGATCGTCATGCTGTTCAGAATTGCATTGAACAGCACCCTCGGATACGGGGCCCAGATCTTAACTTCATGCCTGTAGAGGTCACCTGGTAGCTTGTCAAGGCCTGGCGCCTTTTCAGCAGCAAGGCCCAAAATTGCCATAGTGAGTTCTTCCAAAGTGAACCCATCCATCGGGGATGCGCTTTCAGGGGGTTGGGCCATTACTGGTTCGGGTAGGTTCCCCAATTGATCCCGATCGGGCACGCTATACAAGGATTTAAAGTGGTCCTCCCACACAGCGGATGCAATATTTGCATCTACTGCCGCTATAGGTTCAGCTGAACCGTGCTTGACGATCTGCCAGAATTTCCGGGCATCTCGAAGTGCAAGGGCAGCCGACATTTCAGACCAGTTGTCCTGGTCTCATTCTATTTTAGCATTGCGGAGGATAGACTTATAGGCCAGCCGCTTTTCCCTGATCTTGCTAGGGGTTTCCCGGATTTTGAGGGACTCCAGAAGGTCGGCCTTTGCTCTCCTGCAAGAAGCATTGAACCAAGAGGCTCTTCTCCCCTTGTCCTTTTTCGTCCTGGCCATAGGGTTCAATACTTCTGCTAGGTTGGAACAGAGCTCAGAGTGAATATCCCCAAGCACGATGAACTTATCGGGGGTGGGTGACTGAGGGATGAGATCCATAACTTTTTCTAGGGCAGGGACCAGAGCCGCATTTAGCCTCTGGATATTTTTAGGGTTCTCCACTAATCTTGGCCATCTGATTCTACGTCTATTGCTAGTTGCAACTAGACCAACAGGAAATGCTGGATTTTCATCTGTGATAGCCAAAGGCATTCCCTGGACAGTGAATCTCAATGACAATACATTGTGGTCACTGTCAGTCCTTTTGACTATCGTAAAGTCCCTCACTTTGGCCCAATCCTTCGTTGAAACCAGGATATAATCTATCCGTGACTCGTGCCCTGGTCTATTGAAGGTGGGCTGAGGTGGGATGTCTCCCTTGAGTCGCCCATTACAAGCCCTCAATGAGTGGGATAAAGTGAAAGATGTTATTTGAGTGGCTAGGGGTGACCATGATTTTACTGGTGGGCCCGGCAAGGTGGGTATCTCCCAGAGATCATCCTCATCGCTAATTACCCCTTCCAAATGATCCGGGAGGGGCTCATACTGGATGTTAAAATCCCCCCCAACTACAAGTGATGGGCAGAGGGTGGCGGAGTCGAGGAACATAGCTAAGTCCTCAATTGTCCCCGAGTTGCCCGTTATCCCAACCGGTCTAGAGTATACATTTATTAATGCTACACTCGCACCAGATGCCCACGCCAGAACAACACACTGAAAGTCCGGTGAGTTGGTTTCGAGGTTTCTCGCCCTGCATCCAAGGTGGGAACCTACCCAAATCAACAAGCCAATGGACGGTCAACCCTTCCCACCCCATTTTGCCGCAATCTCAAAGGAAGCCTACCCTGTGCGGGATTGTTGTTCTCTGGCCCACGTTTCCTGGAACAGACATATGTCGTATTCCTCAATGAATTCCACCCACTCTGAGGAATCTAGTTTATTGGCCAACCCGTCAACGTTCCAAGAAAATATCGAAACTGTGCCGGGAGCCCCCGCCTTATCAATAGTATTAGAAACCAGGGAACACATGCTTGTCCTGCACTGGCTGTACTTGGGACAGGACAATCCCTCTGTTGACAGCGAACATGTTACATACAGGACCTCAGGAAGGGGATTATTCTTACTAATTTGGCAAACTAGGCCTAGGTTGGTAATATCATCTTTTGTAAGCTCAATGTTCAACAGCCTCCCCCTCTATGTGCCTAGTCTCACCCGTGATTTGGTTGCAGCCTCCAGCGAGATAGTGTGATGATGGTGAAGCAGAGCACGGTGAAGATTGAAACAGGGAACAGTGTGAATCTACCAGGGGCGGTGTTTCGGTGACCCTGTGTGGTAGTGGAGGAGCAGAGCACAGTGAAGGGTAAGACAAAGAACAGTGTGAGTCTGCCAAGGACGGTGTGTCGGTGACCCAGTGGGAAAGTCAGTCCACATCCTCAAGACATCCAAATCTGTTGTGGGTGGGTGCCCCATTCCACCCCCCATATGTGTCTTGCCAGTAGTTCGGTGGCCCACCCTGTACACAGTTTCTCACCGGAATCCTATTCCAGTTTCCCCCCGTATTGGAGTGAAAGCGCGGGGGATAAAAACAAGTTAGTGGTCTAGTTGCTATGGGCGAATTTGCTCCATAATTTCTCCATGAATGAATAAAGTGTGCAGTGTTGGGTCTTCGAAGGAGACAATAACACAATCACCTGTGATAGACTTGTGCGAGGTGCCTATCCAAGGGACCCGTCGCACCATGAGAATTTTACTTCTCAGGTGATTGGGTAATGGCCTGTTTACATTGAGCCAATGGATTACATTGTTTTTTAATGAACCAAAGTCTTCCTGCGGTTGGTATGGAATTTCCGGGACCCCTTGAGCACTACTACATATGGTACATCTGGGGGAAGATCAACATAACCCCTATAGTGATTTTTGAAAGATTTTTGTCTCTGTGGGGTATGGTGGTAAGTGTTACGATCTTTAGCCCTCAGGACACCCATGACTTTCGGAGCTGGTGCAGATTGAGCCGGCAACTCATTTGCGCTTTCCGCTACTCTATTGACGGAAGTGCTTTCATGGACCTTGTGCCGGGGTTTCGGAATGGGTTTAACCACCGGAGGTGCTGGTGAGATAGCAACCAGTACTGATGGGGTATGGGTCGCAGCTGGTGGGCTAGTTGGTTTATTGACAGGTATGGTCAAGGTGGCAAGATTTAGAATACTTTTTCTGTCTCGAGGAGCTGGGTTTCTATTCGAGAGAGTCTAACTTCCAAGGGTGTTAGGAGTTTTTTTAACGTTTCCCACACAATCGTTAGAAATTCCACATCTTTTCCTTCTATCGTGCAGAGTGGTACCCCACCATTCTTACTTTCAATTACAAGATTCTCATATACCCCCACCGACTTTGCTGAACTAGGTTCTGATACTGAGAGGCAACTATTTACCATGGGAAGGAGTTAGTGGGATGGCTGAGCTAGTACTTGGGAGGGTAACTGAGCCTTTGCAACCTTAGCCTTTTTCCTAGAGTAGGCAGTGGTATTGTTACGCTTTCGTTTATGAATGGAACCCTTTAGGGGGGTAGGTGAAATCCTCCCGCTCGTGACCTTACTCTTAGCAGTTGGTAGCGTCTCCAAGGGGGCCCCCTCAACCCCTCCCACCCCACCCAATGATGGACTAAGGATGGGGGGGATGCACGTGGAAACCCCACCTTCGATGCTGGGGCTGGGAGAGGTGCGACTGGTGGATGGTGAATGACTGCCTCCGTAAAAATAGGAACTGGGCCCATTGGGCGATCCGGTGTTTTGGCAAGGGCAAAATGACCCAAAGAGGATTTTTTGGCCATGGACAACTCCTGGGATAGCCTTCTAGCTGCATCAAGTTCAATGGAGAAACTATGCTGCATTTTACTGATCTCCATGTCTATGGCAGTATTGGTTCTGGTGATAAAGTCATCAAGTGTTCCATTTTGCAACTTCCCTTTGGCTGCCCTGCTTCTGTACTCATGTGTGGACATTGCACCTTGTCTTCAGCGAGCACGGCTAACAGGTGTGTCTTGCAATGACAAGAGTGGGGCCAAGGGGTGTAGCCCGGACTGGACTCTACCTTACTCGAACGGCCTCAAATGGCCCGCTCTTTGACCGGTCTCCGCCCCGAGCACTGTCCCGAGCACTGTCCCGCGCGCGTCCCGCGTTGCGGTGAAGTTTGCGTCAGTAATGTACGTGGGGGCTATGGGCGTGACCGCCAGGGGAAGATGCACCAGCTGCGCTGACTGAGGAATGCTGGGCTCGCAGTCCCCCGGTCGGTATCCTTCTCAGAGATTCCCAGCAGAACTCAACCCAAAAGGCTTCAAGCTGGGAGCGATGACAAGTTCCGCCGATTGCGGAACGCGCTCACACCAGCAGAAGCACTTCAGTGGGGAGACGTGGTTTTCACCAAGGCAGCAGTGCAAGAGTGCGATCCAGTGTCAGGCAGCAAGAAAAATCCGTGAGCGGCACCCGCGGAGCGGGTGTCGCGAAAGGTAATGAAGGCTGGATGCAATCGGCGTGACCACCCGGGAAAGAGGCACCAGCTGCACTGACTGAGGAATGCTGGCCCGCCCAGTCCCCCGGTCGGTATCCTCCTCAGAGATTCCCCGCAGAACTCAACCCACAAGGCTTCAAGCTGGGAGCGATGACAAGTTCCGCCGATTGCGGAACACGCTCACACCAGCAGAAGCACTTCAGTGGGGACACGTGGTTTTCACCAAGGCAGCAGTGCAAGAGTGCGATCCAGTGTCAGGCAGCAAGAAAAATCCGTGAGCGGCACCCGCGGAGCGGGTGTCGCGAAAGGTAATGAAGGCTGGATGCGATGGGCGTGACCGCCGGGGGAAGAGGCACCAGCTGCTCTGACTGAGGAATGCTGGGCCTCGCAGTACCCCGGTCGGTATCCTTCTCAGAGATTCCCCGCAGAACTCAACCCACAAGGCTTCAAGCTGGGAGCGATGACAAGTTCGCCGATTGCGGAACGCGCTCACACCAGCAGAAGCACTTCAGTGGGGAGACGTGATTTTCACCAAGGCAGCAGTGCAAGATTGCGATCCATTGTCAGGCAGCAAGAAAAATCTGTGAGTAAGAGTAATGTATTCTCTGCATTTGGATAACTATTGTGCTAAAATCATTTGGTAACTTAATTTGTTTAGTCAGTCACCTTTGTGCAATAAAGTGCAGCACTAAAAAATTTAGAATGTGTGTAGTCACTTTTTCAGTTGTTGAGTAGTTAATAGTGTTGGTTGTTTAGAAATAGGCTTGTGTTCTAAATCTACAATTTTGCAGTCATTATACATACACTGCTGCATATACTTTTGGCAGATTTATAAGCCCGTTTTGACTTTTTGTTGTTGTCTCACCTCATATTCCTTCTATCTACTCATTTTCCAGCCTCTCTGTTCATACTTCATCTTTCTCTTCATACTCCCTGATCTGTCCTCTTACTCTTCCCTCTCTCCCTTAATACACTCTGGGGCAGATTTACAAGCCCCTTGTGCGTTTTTGTTGTTTCATTGTGTCACTTATTGAAATGTAGTAAATATATACATGTAATGTGTAAAGCCACTTAACCGTTTTACAGTAGTAAATGTGTTTTGGTAAAATGCATGGTCTCATATTTTTTTGTGTAATATCACACTCTGTATCTGTGTACATTAAGGTATTATATTTGTCTCTTTTTCCATATTTTCTACCCTCTCTTGTCATACTCCCCCTCTCTCCTCTTACTCCTTCCTCTCTCCTGGTACTACCCTCTTTTTCTTATATTCTCCTCAGCCCCTCATACTGCCCTTCTGTGTGTTTATATTTCCCTGTCTCTCCTTGCATTCCTTCTGTCTCATCATGTTCTTCCCTCTCTCTTCATATTTCCCTTTTCTTTTCATACTCCCAGTTCTGTCCTCTTTCTCCTTTGTCTCCCTCTGTATACACTCTGGGCAGATTTACAAGCCCCTTGTGCTTCATTGTTGTTTTATTGTGTCAGTTTTTTTATGTAATGTTGGCAGAATAATGTAGTAGGTTGCATATGTATTTGCAAAATGAGTCAGGGTTGTTCACTGAAATGTACTAATTCTATACATGAAATGTGTATAGTCACTTAAACGTTTTCCAGTAGTAAATAGTAGAATGCATGGTCTCATATTTTTTGTCTAATATCAAACTGTGCATCTGTGTACATTAAGGAAATATATTCGCCTCTTTTTAAATGTTTTACAGTAGTAAATGTGATTTGGTATAATGCATGGTGTTATATTTTTTTGTTTAATATCACACTGTGTGTCTGTGTACATTAAGGAATTATATTTGCCACTTTTTCCATATTTTCTACCCTCTCTTGTCATACTCCCACCTCTCTCCTCTTACTTCTTGCTGTCTCCTGGTACTACCCTCTTTTTCTTATATTCTCCTCTGTCCTCATATTGCCCTTCTTTGTTTTTATTTTTCGCTGTCTCTCCTCATATTCCTTCGGTCTCCTCATTTTCTTCCCTCTCTGTTCATATTTCATTTTTCTCTTGATACTCCCTGTTCTGTCCTCTTTTTCCTTTCTCTCGCTCTGTATACACTCTGGGCAGATTAACAAGCCCCTTGTGCGTTGTTGTTGTTTTATTGTGTCAGTTTTTTTGATGTAATCTTGGCAGAAATAATGTAGTAAATTGCATATGTATTTGCAAAATGAGTCAGGGTTGTTCACTGAAATGTTGTAATTATATACATGGAATGCGTGTAGTCACTTAAACGTTTTTCAGTAGTAAATAGTAAAATGCATGGTCTCATATTTTTTTGTCTAATATCACACTGTGCACGTATGTACATTAGGGAATTATATTCGCCCCTTTTTAAACGTTTTTCAGTAGTAAATGTGTTTTGGTAAAATGCATGGTGTTATATTTTCTGTCTTTTTGTGCGTCTGTATACATTAAGGAATTATATTTGCTTCTTTTTCTATATTGTCTACCCTCTGTTGTCACACTCCCTCCTCTCTCCTCTTCTAAAATCTAAAATGTTTCAAACCTTCCATAAGTGCCAAGGAAAACATACCTTTTTGGAGGGGTGCAATACAGGGTTTTAGCTAAATCTATCCGACAACTATGCTGTATATTCCATCCCTAAATATTATATTTCTCAGTTCCAACTTTGCCGGTCATTTCCATGCAGAGCCAAGCCAACAAGCCTGGAAATGTCTGTCATGCAAATCCCACCGCTTCACCTAAAATATGATAAAATCGAACACGCTATGTTTATACAGCTCGTATTCTGAAAGCACCGATTTGAATGCGTTTTCATATATGATCATGTAGAAAGAGGGAATTGGTTAAATAAAATATTTGCATAAAATGACGCAGTGTATTTAAGCAGGGAAGCCCGGGTTATGACTGATTCTAACTTTAGCTCCACACTACTCTACAGAAAGAAGCTGGAAGAGTCACGGCATTGTTTGCATTGCTTACGGGCCACGTGACACTCTGTTGCTTCACTCCCCTCTGCCAGCCTGCCCGACCTCCCTGGACGTTCCAGCTGCAGGAGAGGGGGCTCTTTGCCCCTGCAGGCTTCTGCTGTCTACTGGTTCCTTTCTCCAGTGCTTTCAATGGAGAATTTGCAGTGTATGTACTTGCTGTGAGCTCAACCGCTGGCAGTGCTTGCCTTATCAATAACATTGCTGTGCTCCTTAGAAATCCTAGCCCCCTTTTCCTGCATTGAAGGCGGGTAGGCGCTCCACATCTCCCGATAGCTACTCCCCAGAATATATGGCACTATCTGGCCCATTGAAGCTATACAACCGGTGGTGTCTTTAAAGTGTCATTACTTGTTTCATCTGAAGTATTGCTGTATTGCCCAACTGAAAGACACCTTTTGAAGCACTTTGCAAAATGTGCATTAACATTAGAACACATCACCCAAACATAAACACCACAGCAATTAACTGTATTTTATTGCCTTGTACTGTATTTAAACACAGAGGGGAAAGATATCAGCACCTGTGGGAGCAAGGTCAGTAAGGGGTAGGGATACAGTTAGAAACAACTGTAAACATAAGGTTAAGCACAAACTCATGTAGCGGATGCCTTAGCCCACTTAGCTACCAAACTATGTCTGTGTGTGTGTATCTGTGTGTCTGTGTATCTCTGTGTGTCTCAGTCTGTGTGTGCATGTCTGTCTCTGTGTGTGCGTCTCTATGTGTATGCCTCTGTCTCTTTGTGTCCGTTTCTGTGTCTGTGTGCATGTCTCTGTGTTGTGTGCACATCTCTGTCTGTGTGTGCCTTTTGATGTGTCCGCGTTTCTGTATCTGTGTCCGTGTGAGTTCTCTAAGTGCCTGTTTCTGTCTCTCGGTGCACATCTCTATGTTGGTGTGCGTGTCTTTATATGTGTGTATTTTTCTGTGTGTGCGTCTCTATCGCTGTGTGTGCGTCTCTATATGTGCATTTGGCTCTGTAAGTACGTCTCTTTTCTGTTTGTGAATCTTTGTTTCTATGTGTGTCTCTGTGTGTGTGTGCGTCTCTATACATGTGTCAGTCTCTATGTGTGCGTGACTGTCTGTGTGTCTCTATGTGTATGTTTCTATGTGTGTGTCTGTCTCTCTGTGTGCGTTTGTGTGTGTTTGTCTCTGTGTGTATCGGTGCATGTGTTTCTCTGTATGTTTGTTTCTGTGTATATGTCTACTGTTAGCCTCACTGGCAATGTAAACATGGCATGGGAACGCTATAATACACATACTTACTCCACAGATACATACAAACCTGCCATTCCGTAACACACACAGTACACAAACCAGTAAACATATCCAGCTAAATATAAAGAATGCCTAATTCTCTAACTCTAAGTAATGTGAAACCTGTTGCATTGCAAATGCTTGTTGTTATATTCTCCTGTGTCCTCTTAGTGCCCTTCTTTGTGTTTATATTTCCCTGTGTGTCCTCACATTCCTCCTGTCTCCTTATTTTCTTCCCTCTCTTTTCATACTTCATCTTTCTCTTCATACTCCCTGTTCTCTCATCTTTCTCCTTTTTCTCTCTCTGCATATACTCTTGGGCAGATTTACAAGCCCCTTGTGCGTCTTTGATGTTTTATTGTGTCACTTTTTTTGATGTAATGTTGGTAGAAACAATGTAGTAAATTGCATATCTATTGGCAAAAGGAGTCACTGTTTTTCATTGAAATGTAGTAGTTATATATATATATAGAATGTGTATAGTCACTTAGTGGTTTTACGGTTGTAATGTGTTATGGTATAATGCATTGTCTCATATTCTTTTGTCTAACACCACACTGTACATCTGTGTACATTAAGGAATTATATTTGCCCCTTTTTCCATATTTTCTACACTCTCTTGTCATACTCCCTCCTCTCTCCTCTTACTCCTTCCTCTCTCATCATTCTACCTCCCTTTTCTTATATTCTCCTCTCTTCTTATACTTTTCGTTTCTCTTCAAACTTGCTCCTCTTTTTGCATACTTCCCCTACTCTTTTTATTCTCTCTCGTCTTTATATTCACCCCTGTCCTCATAGTTCTTACTATCTCCTCATAGTACTCCCTCTCTCTTTATACACTCAGTCTTCCCTTATATTTATCTTTTGTCCACATTTCTGTATCTCTCTCTCTTTATATTCCTTACTCTTTCTTCATATATACTCTTCTCTTATTATATTCGCTCTTTCTTCTTATTCTCGCCCTTCTTCTTTGCAGATACTCCCTATTCTTTTCTCATATTTTTCTTTTTCTTCTCATACTCTCCTCTCTATGCTCACACTTCTCTCCCTTGTCCTTATACCCCCCCCTGTTTTTATATTCTCCTCTCTCTTCTCTTACTTCTCTATGTCTCTTCATACTACTGCATTTTTCTTATATTCTCTTGTCTCCTATACTCCTTCTTTCTGTGTTCATATTTTCCTGTTTCTCTTCATATTCCTTTTCTATTTTCATTTTCTGTTCTCTCTGTTTATACGTCTTCTTTATGTTCATAGTGCTTATGCTCTTTTCTTACTCCTCCTTGACACCCTGCATACACTCTTCAGCACTTTCCTCATACTCCTCGTCTTTTCATACTGACCTTGCTCTTTATATGTATTTCTCTTGTCATACTCCAGCCTCTTTCCTCATACACTTTTCACTCTTCATAATCCCCCCTCTCTTTATACTCCTTATTTTCTTCTCATACTGTAGCCTCTGTTCTTGTACACCCCTTTTCTCCTTATGCTCCACTTTTCCTCACATTCTCTTCTGGTACTCTCCTCTCTCTCCTTAAACACGCCCTCCTTTCCTTGTATTCCTTTTTTGTTCTTATACTTGTGCCTCTTTCCACATATTCCTTCGTTTCTCTTTATAGTTGTGCTCTCTCTTTTTATACTGCCCCCTCTCTCCTCACACTCTCTTTCTTTCTTCTTATACTCTTCCTTCTCTCCTCATTCTTCCACCTTTCTCCTTACACTCTCCCGTACCTCTTCATACTTTCCAGTCTGCTCATACTCCCTTCATCTCCTTATATTGCAGTGTCTGCTTATACTCCCCTTTCTCCTCACATTTTCCCTTGTCTCATACTCCTTCTTCTTTTGTTGCAAGTCCTTCTATTTTCATAGTCCTTCCTTTGTCCTCATAATCCTCCCTCTCTGTAACCTTCTACACACCCTGACAATTTCAACGGTGTATCTGGTGTGTAAATTGGCGCTGTGGTTCCCGAGTTTACCCGCCTCAAAGCCTGAAAGTTCTTGCTTTATTATAGTAGTATAGACATAATAGTATATTTCATATATTTAGTTTTGTTATGTTATATATATTTTCCATAATAGATTCGATTTATCAACACTGAAAAAAATTCCTCATGCCTACAAAAGCTCAAAAGAGGAAACGACGGGGGCATGGTCCAAGATGGGTGCGTGATCGGACGCAGGTCTACGAGGCTCCCTGCCTGATCCTGCCCGTAAGCGCCAAATCACACCGCTGAACTCCCTAAACCACCAGGAGCAGTCGGCGCCAGCAGCAGAACACGGCGGGGACCCCGTACCAGCGCCCATACACTCAGGGAAAATAGCGGACGGGACCAGATCCACGACCTGCAGCTCCGGCAATGGCTGCTGCGGCAAGCGGCTAAACGATCTGCGCCCGCAAGCGGGACGCGGCAGCGCCGATCTCCCTGCAACACCGGGAGTAGTCGGCACCAGCAGCGGCGCACGGCGGGGATCCTGTAGTGGTGCCTACATATGCCAGGGAAGCAGAAGACGCCGTGAGTACTTCGGTCACGGCCGCAGCAATGGCGGCCGCGATGAGCGGCTAACCGGCCTACGGCCCGCCGCCCCTACCCTTCACTCCAAGGAGGCGACCAAGCGCCAGCGGACTTTGCTGCAGGGGCCCTCAATCGCTGGCCCTGAGAAGCCGGAGCCCCCACGGGGCGCACTCATTCAAGCCCGCGGTGGAGAGCGGCCCAGCCGGGCACAGGAAAATCGAGAACCCGGCTCCGGGCCTACTAGCCGCACGCCCACGGTCCTCCATGGTGATCCACTGATCGGCCCCGCAGTGAGGAGGAGGCCTGGCCGTGCACCACACTGCTTCACCCCGGACTAGGCTGACCCAGTTGCCGCACCCCGCGATTCGGGTGGCGGAGGATTTGCCCCAGGCCGGGGCACACTGGAACGAGTGGAACAAGGCCCTGCAGAGCCACAACCACAGCGCTGGAAAGAAGGTGAGGTGAGCGGAGGCGGGCGCTGCCAGGAGGTCTTGGGGGGCTCAATCGAGCTCCCTGCGGGAAACAGATGGACATGCCGAGCCTCACCGCCATCACTAGGGAGGAAACACAGGCCTCCGGGCCTAGTAATTAGAAACTTCTGCCTCGTGGGATGACACGGGGGACTACCGGGGAGTTGCCTAAAGAGGTTTGCGACTACATGAAGGGGGACACTGGTGGCCACCGGACTGAATGTAGCGGCCTGCTCATCTAAGGACACACGAGAGACTGTCAGGGGCCTGTTTATCAGCTAAGAGGCTTGAATCGGCTCACTCCATTGCTGTGTGTTGCTCGGCTGCACACACGACCACGACTACCTTGCGGTCCTGTGCCCAGAGAACGCAGATCAACTCTCTCACACACAAACATGGCACACGATCTGCCCTTGGCACTCGGCTGCTGGTTCCTTGGACTATCTTCGAGAACTCGGGGCCGGCCACCCGGATCGCTTCTGTAGCGGGCCGCACTATGTCAAACCTTAGGGGTAAAAAGGGGCCCCTAACACTTCCCGAAGTGCTGGCCAAGTCCCAGCCCAAACCCAGCAAGGACCCACCTTCCCCAGTGGCCGTGAAAACCTCGCCCACACCACAGGATGATCAGGTACCCATAACTAGATCATTCCTAGAGACCCTGTTTAATTCTCTCAGAGACAACTTCAAGTCCCTGAAGCAAGAGGTGGCGGGCGAGGTCCGTGAACTTCGTCGAGATATTGAGGAGCTTGGTGGACGGGTGGAGGCGATCGAGGGAGCCGACCACACCAGGAGCTACGAAATCACACAGCTTCAACAAGAAGTCCTGAGACTCACTGACCAGCAGCTGGACCTTCAGGCCCACGCGGAGGACCTTGAAAACCGTTCCCAGCGCAATAACATACGGGTCCCGGTGTCCCTCAAAAAGCGGAGGGGACCGACGTCGTGGGATACTTGTAAGCCCTGTTCTGGAACATTCTAGGGGAGTCTGCAGACTTTATTATATGCATTGATAGAGCGCATAGGGTCGGAATGCCTCGGCGTTCCTCTGCCCCTCCGCCGGACATCCTGGCCTTTCTCCCTGACTTTCCGCTGAAGGAGCGGATCCTACGGGAAGCCCGACAAGCACAACCCCTTCAGTTTCAGGGTAACTCGGTCACCCTATATCAGGACCTGTCGGCCATCACATTGCAGAAACGAGTTTAAAATAACAACGGACTTCCTGAGAAGCCAGAAGATCCCTTACTCCTGGGGCGACCCATTCAGACTGATCTTCAAATGGAATGGAACTCTAAATCAACTGAGATGTACCACCAACAAGAAATCCACGAGGCCCTTCTGGGGGGGCTGGCAGACGGTGGGCCGGAGACGGTCCCCTTCGCATCGCTTGAAGCCCGACACGACCATCATCTGCCAGGAAAGGGCAACAGCAGTAGCAGAAGTTGCCAAAGAGACATCCTCCTCCTCCGAATAACTCATACCCGAGATGGGAGATCACTTATAGCTTGAACATCGCTGGTGCTGGGGGGGGATTGGGTGGGGGGGCCGGTATGGCCGCCATCGGATATGACCCTTGTACGAACCTTTAACACATCCCTATGTGAACTAGCAGGACTGGGGCTATGTATTTTCTCTGTTGGAGGGATGGGGGGCGGGAGACGGGAGGCGATGGGGGCATGTTCAACTTTGGGACTATGGCTATGGACTATGGTTAGTCAGTTTGGCAGTTGGGTTGTTTGGAAGGGAGGTGTTCAGGGGGAATGGGTGGGGGTGCATGGGGGCCCAGTGTGCTGAAAGGGGAAAGTTAGTGGTGCCCTTGTCGTGGTTGACCCCTTCGGTCCCGAGGGAGGTTTGCTAATACACAGATCAGGGTTTACATGATCCCCTGTGATAGAGTCCACTCTGAAGGTATTGACTCTAAATGTTAAAGGTCTGAACAACCCTATAAAGATAAGGACGGTGATCTCGTACTTGGAGAATTCTGAGGCAGATATATGCCGACTCCAAGAAACCAACCTCTTACCTAAAGATTGGCACAGGATGCGCTCGTGCGCTTTTCCCCATCAGCTCTTTTCCTCGCTCCTGACAAAAAAGGCGGGAGTGGCTATTTTAATCTCCAAGCGCTTCAGCGGCTCCATGGGGGACAAAGTTGGGGAGATTAATGGCAGGCTGCTAGCACACACCTTCCTTCTAGGGGGGCAACGCTTTACAATTGCTTCACTATACGCCCCGAACTCGGGCCAAGAACCCTTCCTGAAACAAACCGTTTCGGAGTCCCTTCATTCCCCAACCTCGTTTCTGCTTGTCGGGAGGGGGGGCCTTAACTTGGTGATGGACTCAGTCACAGATAGATCAGGTCGTCGGAGCGGGGATTCAGGTGCAATAACGGCTGCTGGAAAAGAGTGGCTGCGGGACCATGGCCTGTTAGACCTTTGGAGATCTGCACACCCCACTTCATCACAATTCACGTTCTACTCACACGTTCATCACACATACCCTAGGTTGGACCACATCTTAGACTCGGCCGATCTGCTCCCTATTCTCAAAGACATTGACATTGTCCCTGCGGCGCTTTCTGACCACGACGCTGTGGAGTTAACTATACAAGTTCCCAGCTCCGCTCGCCCCCCAGGGTCGTGGCGTTCACACAAGACTCTCTTGCAATGGCCGGAAGTTATCAAACAACTCCACACATGCCTTACCGACTACCTGGCACTTAATGACACCCCTGAGATCCCCGTGACTGCCGTTTGGGGGGCCTTGAAGGGTGTAGCTAGAGGTGAGCTCATTGCCATCGTGTCAGAGGAGGCCAAGAAACGCAAAGCGAAGAGGGCTGACCTCATGGCCCGTGTCTCGGAACTCGAGAGGGTCCATAGCCACACAGGTGCCCTAAGGGTATGGAGACAACTTAAATCCTTCAGAGCCCAGTTGGCCAGTCTGGTTACGGACCGGGCGAAATTTGCAGCTTTGCGCCTACGCCACTCTTACTACGTCGGGGGGAACATAACAGGCCCCTTACTTGCTAGTGCCCTGAGAGCGATAACTCAAAGCTCTCAAATTACTAGTCTGACAGATGATACCAGCCAAGACATCTCTGGTGAGGCTCAGATAGCAGAAGCATTTCGTACGTTTTACGCTACATTATACAAAGGTGACGAAGTATTGCCGGAAGAGATCCATCGAAACTTAGAATCGGCGAATATAACGGAGTTGTCCCAAGACAATGTAAATTCCTTGGACGCCCCCATCTGCTTAGACAAAGTCATTGCAGCTATCTCCCGCCTGCGCCCTCTGAAATCTCCGGGCCCAGATGGATTCTCGGCCGGGTTTTATAAAACCTTTTGTCCACTGTTGGCCCCGGTCCTCACACGACTTTTTAACTCATTCGAAGGCCCGAGCTCTATCCACTCTGACATATTAGCGGCTGAGATTGTCGTACTGCCCAAACAAGGCAAAAAAAACCTCCAGCTGTTCAGCATTCTGCCCCATGTCCCTTCTTAATCTGGACCTGAAGATCTTTACTGGGATATTGGCTGCGCACCTTGGCCCATGTTTGCCTAGGACCTTAGAGCCTGATCAATCCGGCTTCATCCCCAATCGCCAATGTAGCGAGAATACTAAACGCATCCTACACCTGATAGATAAAGCTCACTTTCAGAACTCGGACTGCGCCCTGCTGGCCATTGACGCAGAGAAGGCATTTGATCGGGTGGACTGGCACTTCCTTCAACAGGTACTACGGCGCCTCCGCGTAGGTGACAGGTTTCAAGCCTGGATCGCGAGTTGTTACCACCATCCCCAAGCTCGCGTCCATTTGGGAGTCTTGCGTTCTGCTCCATTTGAAATCCAGCGGGGCAAGAGACAGGGTTGCCCCCTCTCACCCCTTCTTTTCGCCCTTTAGGTAGAGCCTCTCGTGCAGAAGATCCGTGACAACCCTTCCATCCGAGGTATGACTTTTGGCCGCGAGCCCCAAGTCATAGGCCTCTACGCCGATGATATCATTGCCGCTCTGGATGCACCGGACGACTCCGTCCCCGCATTCCTGAAGGAGCTAGAATCATTTGGGGCCATTTCCGGCTTCAAAATCAACAAAAGGAAATCAGTTATTTTACCCCTGGGCAGGAACGCACATGAACACACTTCCCCTCCTGCTTACGGAGGAGGTGTCTCTTCTGCGGCACATCTTCCATACCTGGGTATAACACTCACGGCCTCCACAGACTCCATGCTGACTCTCAACTACACCACCCTCTCCTCCCGGATCCGGTCTGATCTGGCTCGGTGGGCCAAGCAACCACTATCTCTACTTGGCCGCATCGCGGCGGTCAAGATGTCGACTCTGCCTAAGATCCTGTACTTTTTTCAGACTCTCCCTATGCTTCCCCCTAGGGGTACCATTCCAGCCCTCCAAGCTGCTATCCATCACCTCATCTAGGAGGG
Organism: Lissotriton vulgaris; assembly: GCF_964263255.1. Lineage (NCBI taxonomy): Eukaryota > Metazoa > Chordata > Amphibia > Caudata > Salamandridae > Lissotriton > Lissotriton vulgaris. The sequence goes on from NC_141691.1 coordinate 2,030,420,503, forward strand.
CAAACGTGCGCGCCTAAATAAACACCTAGCTTACAGGTCCACGGATGAGGGTGGTCTTGGTATCCCCAACTTGCTGCAATATTTCCAAGCGGCGCAGCTCCGATACCTGGTGGAAAGGTTTAGGCCAAAGTCTGAAAAATGCTGGTTATTCCAGGACAGAGCAATGGCGGGAACCTCCCTTTGGAAGATCCCGTTTCTTCTTCGACAACACAGACCACGCTACATGTTGCGATCCCCTATCACCCACACTGTCATGCAGGTCTGGAACATGGTTGGGACCAAACGGGATCTCACTAATTTCCCCTCTCCCCTTACGCCTGTTCTGTATACCCCGGAGTTCCCTCCGGGCAAAGACCCCAACACCTTCCTGCAATGGCGAGGAATTGGTAGCTTCTCCGCCGGTCACCTTTTTGACTTGCGAGGTTTCCTCCCTCTCGCAGACATAATTCAAAACTAAGATGTAGCTTCTCCTCAGCTTTTCCTGTATTTCCAACTCTGGCACTGGCTCACCTATCCGGATGTCCTCCCCTTGGTAGGTAGGCCCATGACAGTCTTCGAGAATTGACAGGTGATGAAGGACTCTGACAAGCACCTCATCACAGACCTTTACAAAATGCTTACACCAACCCCCCCAACAGGCAAAACAGTAGGCCAGAGGCGCTGGGAGGCAGAGCTGGGGAGAGCGCTGTCCCATAAGGAATGGGGCTATGTCTACTATAGAGCTGCACATACCACCCACAACACATATGCCAGGGAAACAGCAACAAAATTAGCTATATATTGGCACCTTACACTGGCCCGGCTCAACAAAGGTAACCCCGCATGCAGCGTATCATGCTGGAGGGGCTGTGGGGAAAGGGGCACTCTAACACACCTTCTATGGGAATGCACAGGGGTTCAAGACTATTGGAAGGCTGTCTTGGACGACATTGACTCAATATTTGAAACCGAAATACCTAGATTCCCGGCTTACGCCATTTTGGGATTACCCAATGCACTCACATTCCCCCTGAAATCCCTTAGAGGTCGCCAGATGGGAGTGGCTATGCAGGCCGCGACATAACTCCATCACTAGACCTACTCACACGGGTTGGTTACATAAGATATGGTTTACCCTAGACATGGAGCGCATTCGCGCCATGATTACGCAGTCCACGGCTGCTTACCAAAAAGTGTGGCTCCCACTGCTCTCCCTCCTGTCCAGCCAATTTAATGAGATCAAGTGCCCTAAATACCTACGTATTCTTAGACTTACCAGGAACACAAATGAATCCACACATCCACCTGAGTGACCGCTTTCGTTATCACGTGGCTGAGGCCTCGACTGTCCCACATGACGGGCACACTGGGCGGGGTGGGAACCGGGAGGTGGGACGGGGTAACATGGGGGGTTACAGTTGGGGTTTTTCTTACTATGGTTTCATTGTTGCGTGGCAAGGAGTGTCTGCACCTCTAATACCGTATCCCTGCGCTACCGGGCACAAATGAACATTCATATACTCTCTGTACACTGTGAATCTTATCTGCTTGATTGCCTTTTTTGCATGCTACGACTCCCTTGCATTGTAATGACAAATGACGCTCTTGAAACCAATAAAACAAATTTGAAAGTAAAAGAGGAAACGACGAAAGAAAGGTGTTTATTTAATGAGACGTCATCCACAAGATTTACATGAAGAACAAAGTGTTAAAAAACAAGAAAAAAAAGTCCTGGTAAGAGAACGAAGACTTTTCTGAGGAAAATATTAAACACTAAGAGTGGTGTGCAGTGTTAGTGTATCTGCAACGAAAAAGAAGAATAAAGAGAACAATCATGGAAAATCAACTTCTGAAAAAACAGTGTATAGTAAAAGGAGGAAAAACCTATTTAAAGAAATTAGGAGAAACAAATTTTATAATAGAGTTGTGTCGAATTAAATTAAGGAAGTGAAGAAAAAAACTGCATTTTATAAGAAGAAGAAAAGTATAGAAAAGCTAGTTGAGAAGGCTTTTGAATTGAAAAAAAAATATTTGTTTTAGTAATCAATAGAATTCGATCCCTAGATAAGCCAATCCATTTAATGAAGGCCAGAAGTAAGTGGAGAAGAGTAATTAACAGAAGTAGTTTTTCAGAGGTTTTTTTGGGTGAATTGAAACATAGTTCAAGTTCTGAACCTTTTTTTAATGAAGAGAGTTATCTTTAGAGTAATTATTTGTTGCATGCAGTTGACACTAGTGGTCGTGCTTATGAGGTTAGAAATAGTTGTCCTACTGAGAAAGAGAAAATTGTTCCTAGAAATGCAGAAGAGGTGTTAGCTGATGAAGTTTTAGGGAGACGTCCTAAAGCTCCAGTGTACACTTGGAATTGTCGTAGTATTTGTAGTGTACGGCAAGAATCTATTGATTTTTTAAGCAATTTCTTACGTAACTATACTAAGAAAAGTGTTAAATAAAAGATTAAGATGTTTCAAGGACTAGACCCTTGCAGAGTGAAAGAAAATACTGGTTGCAAGGTCATTCTCTGGCTTGTCTTTCTAAAAAAGTATGTTGAAGTGTTTTTCACCATTTCAGGATGTTAGCAGATCATCATAGTCAAATGAGGAAATTAGTCAGAAGATTGTATTATGCAAAAAGTCCAGCACTAATGTTTAAAAAGTTGAACAGAGCTCTTTTGCGTGGATCTGTATCAGATGTCACAAATGTTTGTGATGAAATTCAGGTAAGTTACTTTGGTCCTCAGGAAGACAGTGCAGAAACTGAGACATTAATAGAAGGAAATGTGAAAGAGAATGTTCTGTAGAAACTTTTGAGCAAGAAATTACAAAGTTTAAGGTTATTTCAGGTGAAAGGCCATATTATTCTTGTATCTGTTGTTGACAAACTCATTATAAAAATCAGACCAGGACTGTTGATCTGTATTTAAAAAGTGAAAAGGAAAATAATATTGAGTGGAAGGATTTTGCAACTTATTTGTTGGTAGAGAATTGTTTTGATGTGGGTCCTGCTCAGCGTATTTGTAAATATTGTTATAACAAATTGGATGAGAACAAAATGCCTGCTAAAGCTGTGCATAATAATCTTGAGTTGGTAAATATTCCTTTTGAACTGATGGATTTAAATACCTATGAGTCTATTCTTATTCAATGTGTGCGTCCATTTCAGGCTATTGTTCGTATGGAGCCTAAGACAGGAAACGTGCCTCCTTCAGATTTACAGAGAGGATTAAAGGGAAAAGTTGTATATTTGCCTTTAGGTTTAAAGAAAAATATTGAAACAATTGGTGTAGAAAATGTAGAAGATGAACCTTTAGTTATTCTTGTTAATGGCGTTCCTACTAAAAGTAAGAAAATCTGGCAAGAATTAGTGGATGTTAGGAAAGTGAAAAAGGCAACGTTGTAGCTGGTAAAAAATAATCAATATTATAAAAATGTGTATGTGAGAGAAGAAGAAATAACTGTAGAAGAAGATAGTGACTCGCCATCTGGACACATTGAAAAAGTGGATGTGTCCAAAACTGAAGAAATCTACGAACATTACAGTGTTCATCCACTTCATTCTAATGAAGTGATGGGAAATACTATATAGTTATTCCAAATGAAAGAAGCAAAAGGAAGCCCCATTAGTGTATGGGAAAAAAGCTTGGGAGCTTGTTGCTTCCCACAGGAAAAGGAGGATGATATAATGGCCAACCTGTGCAGATTCCTGCATCTGAATACCGGACATCAAGATTATATGCAGAAGATCCAAGATTTTGACAATGTATTCCATATTTGTTTCATCTTTTGTTTGAGAGTGATTTGTCTGGACTTTCTTATGCAGTAAACCATATATTGAAAACAGGTGTACATTTGAAAATGTTTCGGCAAAAGAATTTATGGATAAAGTACTACAGAAAGATAATGTTTTGGAATCTCAGCTAATTAATCTCATGGCATGTCAGCGTGGTACTAATGAATACTGGTACCATTGTCATGGAGAACTTAAATGATTGCTAAGGAACTTAGGAACTCCTACATGGTTCCTTACTCTAAGCTGTGTTGAATATGCTTGGGATGATTTACTTTTATTTCTTTGAGAGGCAAATCCAAATATACTGAATATTGAATACAAGACACCTGGAGGAATGTGCTCTTCGGATCCAGTTAATGTGCGCAGGTATTTCAATCATAGATTCGAAGCTATGATGTCTTTTATCACCAATAAAAAAAATCCTCCTCTTGGAGAGGTTCTGGATTTCTTTTGGGGAAAGGAATATCAAGCGAGAGGTGCTCCTCACATACATATGCTAATAAGGATCAAAGATGCTCCCAAATTTGGAAATGAGTCAGATGATACTGTGCTGTCTTTTATTGAAGAATATGCTACATGTGATATACCCAAAAGTACACAAGATAAGGGCTTAAGACACAAGTCTTACGATTCCAAAGCCATGGTTGTGGGAAATACTGTCTTCGAAAGTCCAAATCTAAGGACACGTTCTACACCAAATGTCATTTTGGATTTCTACGTCCTGTAATATCGAAAGGAAGAGTGAACAGTTTTATGTCATATTTGCGACTTACTATCACAAGAAAGTCTCTAAAAAATACCTACAACTCAAAAAGAAATGAAGAGTCAAAAAACATAAATGACTACAACCCAGTCATTTTGTCCATGTGGGATGCTAACATGGATATTCAATATGTTTCGGACAGTTCCATTGCTGTTGCTTGATATGTAACATCCTACATAATAAAATCAGAAAAGACAGAATTGAAGGAGCTGTGGGAAGAGATTTCCCACGAGAAGAGTCTAAGTATGAAATTATATAGTTACAGTTTGAAGATGATATCTCATCGAGAAATTGGAGTGTATGAATGTTCAGATCGCTTATCATCTGCAAGTCTATACTCCAAATCTAGAAGAATCATTTGGGTGAGTCTAAGTCTTGCTGTAAGACGAAATCGAGTACTTCAATCTGTACAAGAAATTGAATATTTAGCTGAAAAAGAGACAGAAAGTACTGATATTGTGAAAACAAATATGTTGCATACATATTATCAAATAGAAGTCATCATCTTGAGACCCTTTGTCTCTATGAAATGCTTCAAAATTATATTTTTAAACGGAATATTACAGAAAACATCATAAATGGTATATATGCCGTTGTTGGTTCTGAAGGATGTTTGGTGAAACAAAGAAAAGGACATTTGATTAATCACCGTAAACTGAGTTGCGAAACTCCTGACAAAAAGGAATTTTACTATTTAGCTCTTTTGCAACTTTTCAAGCCGTGGCGTTCAGAATTGCAATTACTTTGAGATTTTGAGAGCTATGAAGATTTGTTCAACGCAAGTAAAGATTGACCATGGATTACTTCATGAGAAGAAAGAGTGCTCTTGCTCATCATTTCAACCTATCCGATTGTACTTTAGTATACAAGCTGGAACAGGCAAAAGTTTTTTAATTAAAGTAATCACAACTTTTCTACAGAAAACAACTGAGTCGCATTTGTCTTGTGTTGTCACTGCTTCAACTGGATTAGCAGCCCACAATATTAAAGGAATTACTTTACATCGTTTATTAATTTTGCCAGTAAAGCATGAAAACAAATTAGAATACCACCAGCTATCTGGAGAAGCTTGTTGTGAAGTTTCAAAAGTCTTGAGGAAAATGAAACTGCTCATTATTGATGAGGTAAGCATGGTATCAAACTTACTGCTTGCCTTTGTGCATTTAAGAATGCAGCAAATTCTTAAAACAGAGTATGACGTATTATTTGGAGGAAACACGTCATAGTTTTTGGAGATCTACTACAACTTACTCCTGTAAAAGGACAACCAGTGTTTAAAACACTGGCGCATGAAGATACTAGAAAGTCTTTGGGGAGCATTGGAAATGTAAACATTTGGTCATATTTTGAGTATAAGGAACTTAATACAAATATGCGACAGGCAAATTATGCTGATTATGGAGCTATTCTTCAAGATATAAGAATTGGAAAAGTGACTATACAAGGCAAAGAAGTTTTACAGACACGATTACTTTCCAATTTGTTTCCAAATTAAAATATTGTCCCAGAGAAAATATATATGAGAATTGCAGAAAACAAATCTGTAATCTGCTTAATTCCATCACAGCGTGAAGGTTCTATATTCAATGAAGAAATGTTAAAGTTGGAAAATGAAGAAATTATAAAATTGGAAGCTATTGATAAAATTGAACATGAAGGAATCAATATTATTTTAACTGAAAAGTTGAAGAGGAAATTGGATTCTTTAGAGAAATCGATAAGTAAAACTGCAGGTTTAGAAAATAATTTATATGCATGTGTACACTGTAGGGTAATTTTACAACGTAATATGCATGTGGAAAAAGGTTTAGTTAATGGAGCAATGGGTAAAATTGTTGATTTAGTTAATTATGTAAATAGAGATGGTATAACATTTTTGAAAATCAAATTTGATGAAATTGAAGAAGTACAACAATTTAGTCGTTGTTCAGCTCGGCTTCTGCTTCTAAAAGATTTGTATGTTCGCAGAAAACAGTTTCCTATTTCTTTGACGTATGCAGTGACCATTCATAAATCTCAAGGTTTAAGTGTAGATAGGACTTTAGTGAATATTGGAAGTCCTGTGTTTAACGAGGGTATGATATATGTTGCTTTGTCTCGATTGTACTTGATTGATTTTGATTAGACAAGGATTAGTGCAGAAGCAAGTTGTGTGAAAGAGTATAATAGGTTAAGAAGAGAATATGCACACAATCTAGGTCAAAATCCAGTATTTGAAAATTGTGCGGTAGGTAGAAAAAGAAGATTTGAGTATATCTGTAGTGAAGCTGTAGAGAAAGAAAAAAACAAGATGAAGTTGTGATTGGAGGCTAAAAGAAAAAGGACAGTGTTGAAGAGAATGTTGGTTATCAGTTTGAAAGTAGTTCTGGTGTCAACTGCTATGCTAATGTAGTTGTTAATGTTTTTTTCTTTAAAGTTTGCAACAACAAATTGTTGAAAATCGAAAAGAAAGATTCTGTTTGTTGTTGTATTCTGTTTATGAGAAATATAGTGGTGATAAAAGTAAAATACAAAGTGTTTCTGATATTCGAAATGTTTTGGTCATATGTTCTGGTTCTATTCAATTTACGCAGAATATTCAGCAAGATTGTCAGGAATTTCTAATGTATATGCTTGTTGTATTGGAAGATGAAGGTATAGATATTGAATACCTTTTTGGCCTTTCTTATAAATGGCAACATGATTGTGAAAATTGTTTGTTTACATGTAGCAATAACATTGACAGAGAAAGATTCATATATTTGACTTGACCTGACTGTGAATCAGTGTCTTTTAAACAATCTAATTAAAGGAGCAAGTCAAAACATGGAGTGTAGCCATTGTAAATCAGAAATGTCATCAACATTATTTCTACAAAGATATGGACAGTATGTAATTTTAATGCTGCAACTTTGTAGAGCTGATGGAAACAAATTGGAAACTTTAATTAAAAATGTTGTAGCTACTCAAGTATCAATATCAGGAAGAACTTTTGTAGCTGTTGCAAATATTTTTCATGATGGACCTTCTACAACGTCTGGAAATTGCACTGTTTATTTAAAATGTCTGAAAGGTTGGATACATTGTAATGATAGTCAATTGGTTTTTAAACAACGTTTGCCTAAAGAGTTACCAAATTCTTACCTAATATTTTTAAAGCCAACATTTTAAGAACAAAATTTGGCCTTTCAGGATTACTGCTGTTAAGGTAGGGTGCACTGGTGTTGTTGAGTACTTTGTAAGTGAGGGTGAGGAGCTTGAAGGTGATCCTCTTATCGATGTGGTGCCAGCGTAGGTCTCTCAGTGTCAAGTTGAGGGATAATCCCTGGGGGACGTTGCAAATGATGTTGGTGGTTTTGGATCAGAAAGGTGGGAGACGGATGCTGAGGATTACTATTGAGGAACTTCTTTACTAAGAATTTGAGATATACTATTTGGCCATGAGGAAAAGTATATTAAACTATTAGACTATTTGTTGTATATTATTTCAGCATATATTTAAAAGTAACTTTGTTTACAGTGTATGAAAATTAATGATAGAGTTTTGGGAATTTAAGATTCTTTGACATATCTCATAGTTACGTAAGAATTTGCTGTTTGAAATAAAACATTTAACATATGTTTTATTTCAATTTTTTCGATTGTTATTGAGAATGTTGAATGATTTTTTTAAGATAATCTATTGATTGTCTTTTTTTTGCCCGCTGTTATGTGATGAGTACTATTGAATTCACTATTTCTAGTGAAATTCAATATATTCTGAGAACCGCAAAAAAAGGCAAATGAAATGGTTTACAAATTATTTGGTGTTGTAAAGGATATATTGTAACTGTCTTTTTTTTGTCTTCCACAGATGCTAATTTTATAATATATTTTTTTATTATTATTTATTATGTTTAAGATAAGTATAAATAACTGTTAAGAATGGCCAATGGAGTGTGCTTCTACAGAGGTAAAATACCAAAACATGGATGGAGTACAAAAGTGTTCAAAGATGGTTTGTATCTTTTATATACATTTGAAAAACTTAAAATATGAATGTACCAGTATTCTTTGCATTTTACTACAACACATCTACTACTTTGGACCAGGTAAGGTGAATAGACATATTGTACTTTTTAAGTACTGCATTTTATAATAACAGCCTGCTTTTTTTCCGATTTTTTAAAGGGCAAATTAGTTTATAAAGCTAGTTTTGTGTTCTGTTTTAGGAAAAATGATAAAATAAAGGGCGTATGATTTTGTACAGGACCTACAATATAAGAAATTCACTATGGAAAATCAACAAAACAATATGGAAGATGATTTCGAAATTAGTAACAGTGTCGTGGAAGAGCTGAACATACCTTTTACGAGCAGCAACAATGAAGAGGAAGAAATGAATGTTGGAGATATTAGCTGTGATTTTCTAGATGAAACCCTGGACAATGCTTTTGTGGGAGCCTTAGATGACATTGAGATTCATCAAATGACTTTTGAAAATGATAACCAGGAACATGAAATACCTGATAAAATTATTTTAGAAGCTCTATTAAATTATGAGATGTTACAAGAATAAATGTATTATTATATAATAATAATGGTTTGAGACACTCTGCTTGCAGACTTGAAATCATTCAGCTACTACCCAAGTACTCATGGTGCAAAGTGGGTCTTAGGGCAGGACTGCTTCAAACCCTTATAGACTACGTATGTATTTTTCAATGCACTGGCACACTTGTCTTTTATAGCTTCTATTTCCCAGTCTGTATCATTAGACTTTCACCAAACACTCTCACACCACTGTTTCAATGTTGTAGTGAGCCACTCTCCAGTATGTGATTATCTATACACTGTTCTAAAAATTAACCTCGTATACATTCAACTACACACTCTCCTTGCAGAATTATAATAATTCAGCCAGTACCTAATTAGTCATGGTGCAAAGTGGGCCTTGGGGCGTGGACTGCTTCAAACGCCTATAGACTATGCGTGTACTGTTCTATGCACCGGCAAACTTGTGTTTTGTACCTTCTATTCCCCAGTCTGTATCCTTATACTTCCAGCAAACTCTCTGTGATTTCTGATTCATTTTTGTACTGAGCTATTCAGTAGAATGTCCTTATCTATCTACTGTGCAAAAAATGAAGCTCTTATAGATTCACTCATGCACTCTCCTTGCAAAACTCTAATCATGCAGTCAGTACCCAAATAATTATGGAGCAAAATAGGCCTTAGGGCATGTACTGTTTTAAACCCATATAGAGTATGCTTGCAGTCTTCTATGCACCTGAAAACTTGCCTTTTATACCTTCAATTTCTCCAGTCTGTATCGTTAGACGTTCACCTAACACTCTCACACTACTGTTTCAGTATTGTAGGAACCATAGAGCATTATGTGGTTATCTATACAGTGTTGTAAAAGTAGATCTGCTATACATTCAGCTAGATACTCTCCTTGCAGAACTGTAACTGTCCAGTCAGTACCCAAATATTCATGGAGCAAATTAGGACTTAGGCCATGGATTGCTTTAAACCCCTATAGACCATGCATGCAGTCTTCTATGTACCTGCAAATTTGTTTTTATACTTTCAGTTTCCTAGTCTGTATCATTAGACTTTCACCAAACACTCTCACACTAGTGTTTGAATATTGTAGTGAGCCATTTAGCAGTATTTGCTTATCTAGGTACTGTTTTAAAAAATGAAGCTGTTATAAATTCCGTCAGGCACTTTCTTTGCAGAACTGTAATCATCCATTCAGTACCTAAGTACTCATGCATTAAAATAGGCCTTAGGCCATAGACTGCTTCAAACCCCTACAGCCTTTGCATGCAGTCTTTTATGCACCGGCAAACCTGTCTGTTTTAGACCTTCAATTACCCAGTCTGTATCCTTACACTTCCAGCAAACACTCTGTGATTGCTGATTCATCCAGTCAGTATCACACTATTCATGGAGCAAAGTAGGCCGTAGGGCATGGACTTCTTTAAACCCCTATAGACTATGCTTGCAGTCTTCTATGCACCTGAAAACTTGTCTTTTAAACCTACAATTGGCCAGTCTGTATCCTTACACTCCCTCCAAACATTCTGCTACTGCTATTTTAGTATTTTAGTGAGTCATGCAGCAGTATGTTCTTATATATGCACTGTTCTAAAAGTGAACATGCCATATATTCAGCCAGCCAGTCTTCTTGTAGAACTGTAAGCATTCAGTTGGTGCCCAAGTACTCATGCGCCAAAGTAGGCATTAGGGCATTAACTGCTTCAAATACCTATAGACTATGCATCCACTGTTCTATGCACCTGCAAATTTGCCTTTTCTATGTTCAATTCCCCAGTCTCTATCCTTACAGTTCCACTAAACTCTCTGTCACTCCTGTTATAGTTTTGTAGTGACTATTTGATCAGCGTGTAGTAATACATTCAGTACATTAAAACACTAATCAGCAGTTGTATCGTAAGTAGTACATTCCCATAGATATGCCACTTATTGTGCACTGTGACATCAGCACCATGGATGCACAGTATTTACAATATGGGGCAAAAACGACACAGATATGTGATGTATTTGTGTTGTGAAGGCGGTGCATTGCTTGACTTGTGTTGCAAGCGCAACGCGGCTCCAGCAAAGCTCTTGGGGCCCTATGCTCACAATGCTGTGTCAATACTGACACCTGCCTCAAGCAGGTGCAGGGTAAGCCCAAAAGTGACTAAATGAAATCTTATAGACTTCACCAAGTCACTTTTAGGAGGCGTTCAAGCGGCAGAACACCCCCACCCCTGGCGCGGGGCTTTACAATGTGATGCACTTTTCATTTGCATCACTTTGTAAATATCACACACCATGGCACATCTTTTGACCACTGTTTTGTTACAAAAGTGATGCAACGGCTGTGTAAAAGAGACACAGGGGCGGTTGTAACTCCGCCCCTAACACATACAAATCCCCCAGTCAGTTTCACCAGCAGTGCAAATTGAAGCATAGACTTGCAATATATTTATGTGCATATATTACATTCAAGTGCTTCGGAGGTACTACACTATACTATAGGTGAACACCTTATAGATTTATGCTGTTGCACTTCCTTATAGTTCTGCACTTTGACATTCACCATACACTAGTAATGTATTCATTCATTCATTTATGAACTACACATTCATTCTGATACACTTTTACACACTAACATAGAAATGTAGTTCTTTCTTTGACCAGTGAAGGTAGTTCTGAGAAGAACTGTTTTTTTGTGTTTTTAGTTTAAATTTTTTTTTTTAAATCAATAAAATTGAACTGGAACCCAAAATGTGTCCAACAGGGACAAAATGGAATGTGAAGAAAACAAACTAATGACGAAGACAGCGATGCTCCCGCTTCCTGCGTTTTATCAGGTCGATAGACTGTACCCAGTAACATAAAAGTTAATCACAATAAATGCAAATAAATTTAAGTTCACCAAAATCAGGTTCGATCTGTGGGTGTGGACTTCTTCCCACACGTGGTGGTGGTGCAGTTGACAACATCGTGAATATTGATCCTTATAACTTTGATTGGATCCATTGATGCTCCCCGCCCTCCTTGTTTCTGTTGTGAGCTATTTAGCCCAACCTTCCATGGTGAATACAATTTTAATTCTTTGTTTCATACCAGACGCACACGTGCGCCTGTGTTGTTTTAAAGATCCAATTTACTTTCACTGTAAATAGCATACATCGACTTTTGTATCTTGTAGAGAAACCAGTGTCCCCCAGGACCCCTTGTCCTGATGAAGACCCTAATCTAAGGTGTGACCCAATCTAGCAACACTTCTGGGGTCGAAACATCGACAGCTAATACCTTCCATCAGTCGATGCAACCACCATCCTACTCATTTATTTGTAGCATCGACACTATGGTTTCCCTTTTTAAATGATGAGCATTAATAACTCATTTATTATACTGGCTCAGGGCTCTGAAGCCAGACATAGTGTTTGTTTAAGAATCGTCAATTGTTATTTATTGCACATTCCCCTCCTACCTTCACTGTCCCTCACCTTCCCTCTCCTGGGTCACTGTAATAAATGTGGTTAAAAAATTGGATATAAAGAAATTTGAACGTGCGCATTGTGAATAAATAACAGTGTGCCTAACCATTAGTTTTGAATTTATTTTTACATAGCATGATATTAAGTGTTTTGTTTTGTTTGTCTATTTGTGATACTGTTACTGGGACCCCTTATTCTGTACCAAACAGCACCCAGGTCCCTAGTGACTTAATTGGGTAAAACCCCCATTCTTTAACATGTTCTGAGCAGGTGCATACCTGCGAGGGTTGAGTGTTGCTTGATATTATCAAGCTATACCATGGTGGAGAATGAATTACTATCTTATACAGAGGAATACATTACTGGACTGATACAGGATCAGGCTAACCAATTTCTTTCAAATACAGTCCCAAATATAGATGTCACTCTCAATGACAAGATTTCACAACTTGAAAGGTTAGAGAAAAAATTCATTAGAACTCGACTGCATGGCATTTATTAACCAGATATCTTCAAGAGAACATTATCCCTGTTGGGCTACAAATCAAAATTGAACCTGCAATTTTCGTTGATGTTCCTAAATTTAAGGAGGTTTTAGCTTTGTGGCCAATAACTGCTTCCGGCACTGGATGGTGCTGGGAGTGGAAACAGCAGCTGAACAAGTCCAAGTGTTGACAAAGGAGATTGCAGCTCTAAGAGCCGAGATCAGAGGGGGCGGCATGCTGGTCAATGCTAAAACTGCCTTAGAATCTCTGGATGCATCCCTAAAAGATTTTGACATCACAACTCAAACTAAAAAATTGCCGAAACTAGCTAAGGATTTATGTAATTTTGACAAAAAAACGTCTATCCTTATTTGCAACCAAACTATTACAAACAAGACAATCAGGGCCGGTTTGCAAAACGGGTACGTGGCGGTTACAGAGGTCGAAGAAATTTTACCACTTTTTTGGACTCATCCTACAGTTCCGGGAGTGAGTCAGATCAGGCAGAGGCAGCCCCTTCATACAACTACCAATACCAGAACTTTAATTACCATCAGCCCCCTTTTTTAGGCCGGGGTCAGGGCCAATGGAGACCTCCAAGAGGCCGAGCCAATTGGGGGAGAGGTCAACAACAAGGTCAACAACCCAATACTGGGAATTGGGATGGAGGCAAGGGCCGTGCACAGAAGCAGGTCACTTTCCAACGAGAGAATCATGGAGAAATCTCCACAAGGAGAAAAGTCTACCGTTGGTGAGGAATTCACCAGTTAATCAACATGGTGAGAACATTCCACCAGTTGCTCAGACTGTAGTAAGTAATCAGGAAATGCTAAACACTTCTAATGTGAGAACTGTAACGAATCCTGTTTTTGAACATCTCAAATGTCTTATGTGCCTACAACACCACCTAATAAGTTCCAACTTAAAACCGAACTTTATATGTTCTTTAGAAAGATCAGGCTACGATATTATTTCACGGATTCCACCACACAGCTAAGACCTTCTGTAACGGGCTTAAGAGAACCATCTACCTTCTTTCCTTCAACATACGCTATGAGTAATAACATTTTAGCGTTTGAGGAGCTTGTCATCAGGGATATTGACAAACTTTTAGCCAAACCCAAATACACTAGGTTTAACCTTAGAAAAATTGAGAAACAAGCACGTATCTCCCTGAAGAACAATACAGAAGTGGTAATCAAGCCAGAGGATAAAGGGGGAGCAATTGTGGTTCAGAATTTGAGTAATTACAAGTAAGAAATTTGCAGACAACTTTTTGATGAGACTAGCCATAAGAAAATAAGCAATGATCCTTCAAAAGACCTGGCCTCTGAAATTTTACAAGTTACCCAGAGGAGCCTTGATGAAGGTTTCTTGTCTAAACAAGAATTTAAATTCCTTAACCAAAGCCACCCTCGCCTGCCTACTATTTATAACTTACCCAAGGTACATAAAAATATGGCAAATCTACCTGGACGCCCTCTCGTTTCCGGCTGCGGGTCAATGCTTGAGCCACTGTGTCAGTATATTGACTTCTTCCTAAAACCCCTAGCCAGTCAAACCAGAACATACCTTCGCGATACCACCCAAGTCATCAACTTGATAGATCAAAGACCCTTTGTATCTGGACATGAATTGCTGGTCACTTGTGACATTGTATTGCTGTATACAAGTATCCCTCAGTTGGAAGCCATTAAAGTTATGGAAAGGGCCCTTAACAGTAGAACAGCTCCGGTCCAGGTGCCCACATATTTCATTCAGGAATTACTCCAAATAGCAATGATGAAAATTTTGTTCATGTACCAGGAAGAATTTTTCCTTCAAACAAAGGGCGTTGCTATGGGTTTACATTTGCTTCCAATTTAGCAATTCGATTCATGGATGATTCTGAGAGCAAATTCATCTTTAATTACATAAATCCCTTCAGTGCCCAATTGGCACTTAGGGTCCGATACATAGACGATGTTCTTTGTGTATGGACTGGGACCCCAGGTGCTCTGAGGCTGTTCCATACTTGGCTCAATGAACAAAGCACTGGTATTCAGTTCACGTTACGATCTAGCGACAAAGAGATTGCTTTCCTTGATATTCTGATCTTTGTGGAGCAGAACATCTCGCAAACAACTCAATATAGGAAACCAGCAGAGAGGAATTCCCTTTTGGAATATGGGAGCCATCATCCTAGCAGCCTTAAAGATAATTTACCAGTAGGACAGTTCCTACGTATTCGTAGAAATTGTTCCGGGAAAGCTGATTATGTCAAGGAATCACAAGAAATGTCCAGTCGCCTTCTAGATCATGGCTACCCTGCAAGACTGGTGAAAAGGGCACGCAAAAGGGCGTGGTACAATCCACAAGAAATGTTGCTACAACCAGAGGAGAAAAACAATAAAGCTCACGAACGTCTCATATGTGTTATAACTTTTTCGACTCGAAGCAATGAAATTAAAAGAGTCATTAATAAACATTGGGGCTTGTTGACGGATGACATTGAGCAGAATTCTCCTACTTTAAATTCTTTTAAACAAGCTCGGAATATCAGGGATCTAGAGGTCAGATCTTTCCTTGACTGCCCTAAACCACCCACTCTTTCATCAATGTGGAATCTTGCTCCCATTATGGGACATACCCGATGTGGATCATGTGTTGCTTGCCCTTCTACCTTTCCAACTAAGATTTTTACACACCAAGGCCAGAATTATACCTTAAGGTCACATACTAATTGTAACACCCAAAACGTTATTTACATGATCAAATGTCCTTGTGATCTGGTATACGTGGGACAAACACAGCAAAAAGTTAAGGTCCGAATATTACAACATGCCAGTAGGATCAGATGCAATGTTGTGGGGGCACCAATGGTGGATAATTGTCACAGACATGGACATACCCCTGATACCTTGAGGTGGTTGGTTTTGGAAAAGGTAACTTTGGGTCCAAGAGGTGGTGACATATCCCTGATCCTCAATACTCGTGAATCCAAATGGATGGCTATCCTGGACTCGATCCGCAATGGACTTAATGAAGCAGAAAGCAGTCATGCCCAGTTAGCTAGATTAGGACATTGAGTTCCCCTGTGAATCTTTTGTTAACTAAAAAACCCCGTCTTTCACCCTCCTGCGTGAGAGGTGCACGGGATACATGGCGTACGACATCTGGTTCGAAACATCATCTACACCCCTCTGCGAAGGAGGTGCATGAGATTCTGATACCAGGGATGAATGTAGTCATTGACACCCCTCTGTGTACGAGGTGCATGACATCAGAATAAGGCTTTTTCCATTTGCAGAAAATTGTATTGCCTTTAATACTCTATATATTTTTTTGTAAAGAAATGTGATTTGTGCCTCGGTTTATGGAAGCAATTTGACTCTGTGTAACACAACAGGCACTTATATCATGTAAAAAACCTGTACTACTGTGGGATGAGGAACTTCTATGTATATTAACAGTCAGCTCCTTGAGGTTCCCTTTCATTTCATTTTATTTTAGGTTATGAGATTGAAGCATATTCAGGATCGGCCATCTTGCAATTATAACTGGTGGCTGTCTACGCCCAACCAAACTAAGGGATTGATCCGTATTTATTGCCTTGCTACCTCCTTTATCACAGGCTCTTCTATTTAGCGACATCAGTCTGTCAGTTTCATAACCAATACGTGATTTTTGGAACTTGATTCATTTTTTGACGATCTATGGGGTTCTCGGCATAAACACTGAATGCCATCGGCCATCTTGCAATTATAACTGGTGGCTGTCTATGCCCAACCAAACTAACGGATTGATCCGTATTTATTGCCTTGCTACCTCCTTTATCACAGGCTCTTCTATTTAGCGACATCAGTCTGTCAGTTTCATAACCAATACATGATTTTTGGAACTTGATTCATTTTTTGACGATCTATGGGGTTTTCGGCATAAACACTGAATGCCATTTATGAGTCTGTCCTCTATTTCAACAGCTCCCACGTCAGCACGAACGCTGTTGGCGAGTAATATGCCTGATGTGGTGCGAGTGGTTGTTTGCCTACCTGATGCGGGGAGCGAGCAGTTACTCCGAACTTTTGGCGAATGCGAGGTGAGCATCCCTACATGGCCCCCGTAATTGTGGTTGTCTTTTACCAATAGACTACCGTGGATTTGCTGTTATGTCGGCAGCGGTGCACATTTTCACCGCATCCTTGTTGTCTTTCTTCTCCTTAGAAATGTCTACACCCTTCTTCAAAAAACCTGAGTAAAGATATCGGGAGAAGGTGGCCGTCTGTGCCGGTAGGTAGGAGTTAACCCCCACTAGTCCCATACTAGATTTTCATTTGGTTATTAGATGGTGTTCCACTGACTGTGCAGTTATACTTTGTTTGTGTCTTTTTTAGAGATAGGAAAGCGGCTTTGTTTAAAGACTAAACCAGCTAGAGACACGACGCCACGACGCTGTGGTATGTTATATGTTTTTAATATATTGGTCTGTATGCAACACTGAATCTGAAATGCTGACACCAGGTCTCGATCAGTTAGATTATTGTAAGCCTGTCCTCTCGGTCCTCTAGGTTTTCCCTGTATAATCATCGTACATGAGGGAGCCACTATCCCTAATTAGTTTTGGATTGTGATTTTTATAACACATTTAAAGGGTAGTAGAACTAGTTTTCAACAGTTATATGGTACTTTCAGGGACCTAATACTGATACAATTCCTTATGTTATTTTTCTTTCAGTAGAATATAGGTGATCATCTGACACCTTTCACTAGTGTTTCGTGACAACGTCGTGAATGTTGATCCTTATAAATTTGATTGGATTCAGTGATGCTCCCGCCCTCCTTGTTTCTGTTGTAAGCTATTGAGCCCAACCTTCCATGGTGAATAACATTTTAATTCTTTGTTTCATACCAGACGTGCGCCTGTGTTGTTTTTAAGCTCCAATTTTCTTTCACTGTAAATAGCATACATCCCCTTTTGTATCTTGTAGAGAAACCAGTGTCCCCAGGACCCCTTGTCCTGATGAAGACCCTAATCTAAGGTGTGACGCAACCTAGCAACACTTCTGGGGTCAAAACGTCAACAGCTAATACCTTCCATCAGTCGATGCAACCACCATCCTACTCATTTATTTGTAGCATCGACACTATGGTTTCCCTTTTTAAATGATGAGTATTAATAACTCATTTATTATACTGGCTCAGGGCTCTGAAGCCAGACATAGTGTTTGTTTAAGAATCATCAATTGTTATTTATGTCACGAATGACCCACCTTGCACATTCCCCTCCTACCTTCACTGTCCCTCACCTTCCCTCTCCTGGGGCACTGTAATAAATGTGGTTAAAAAATTGGATATAAAGAAATTTGAACGTGCACATTGTGAATAAATAACAGTGTGCCTAACCATTAGTTCTGACTTTTTTTTTTTACATAGCATGATATTAAGTGTTTTGTTTTGTTTGTCTATTTGTGATACTGTTACTGGGAGCCCTTATTCTGTACCAAACAGCACCCAGGCTCCTAGTGACTCAATTGGGTAAAACCCCCCTTCTTTAACACGTACTTGTTAGAGCAGCACGTGGATCGTCTTGCAACATCCATGTTGCAGCTCTCGCAAAATTGTTGGGGTGCAAGTTCTTCACGTGCTGCACCATACTCGCAGTGCCAAATTAGTCTTTTTTTGCAGAATTGCCCCTGGAAAGTGTTGTTTGGCAAATTTTACAGGTCACAAGTGGAGCATTAACCATGTTTTCCCCTTCAGGGAAAGTAAAAAAACTTCCATATAAGTGCCTCTTTTTTCTTCCTCCGCGGTGCTTCTGCAATGAATTCTCCATCAGAGGAATGGCTGGAAGACAAGTCCAACCGTGTTGTCATGTTTGTCTTTCATCTAATTTGACAGGCTTCAGAGAAGAGATGCTTCTTCTTAGAAAGTCAAAGTAGAATGATAAAAATAGGAGGGATCTTTCAACAGTTGGAATAGCAAGTGTTATGAACCAATCAAATCTCTTCTTTTTAAGTAACATGGCTTTTCGTACGCTTACGGTGCTCTTACGCTGCGAGTATGAACAACGTACCTCCACGATGTGCGTACTTGTTTGTAAAAGTAATATACGCTTATTAAAAGTTTTAAAAAACTATTTTCATGATTATCCTAAATAATGTCTTCTGTTAGTATGTATATTAAATACATAAATATATCTTTTTGAACAATTAGAAACTTTCACGCCGTGTACGACATCACACAGAAACGTGGATGCGATTCGTAACGTCAAAGCTCATTCATAACGTATGCACCGGTACGTGCAGAGTATGAATTGCCGTACAAAGTATGGTGCGGTCACCGTACGCGTACGGTACAATTAAAGAAAAAACAAAATAATAAAAAAGGAATTATATAGAATTGAATTTAAATATATTGACAAAAATCATTAATAAAAACAAAATATTTTTGAATTTACTTTTGTTATTATTTTACAGTAAACATATAAAATGTAACTTAACAAATAACATAAATATAAATATTTGTAATAAAAATTTAGGAAATTAGTATAAAAAGAAAGAAATATAATAATTAATAAATTTCAAAATTATCATTTACAAAACCTTTGAAATTCACTGAAAAAACATAGGTTTTACTCACGTTATAGTTAGGAATTAGCATTTGAAAAAACTTGCAGATTCACTGAATAAACCATATGTTTCAGCCACATTATAGTTTACATGTCTAGCTAGGTGTGTCAATAATTCTATGGATGAGTGACGGTGTATGAGTGTTTGTATAGGTGTATGAGTACATATAAAAGTGCTATATTGATGAGTGACTGCATGTATGAGTAACTGTATGGGTGAATCAATGAATGTGTGGGTATAGATAGGAATTAGGGAGTATATAGTAAATACTATTGATTTGTCTATGGTTTCGAAACTTGTAGTCTGTATTTTAGAGTGGGTGTATCAATGGTTATATTAGGGTGTGAGGAGGTGCATCAGATTATCACATATAATTGATGCCATCAGTGATGTCATCAGTGATGTCTTTTGAGATGTCATCAGTGATGTCACTGACCATGTCAAGAGTGATGTAATATGTGACGTCATCAGCAGTGCATTGTGTACAACTAACTATAATGTCCCTGAAACCTATTGTTTTTTCAGAGAATTTCCAAGGTTTTTGAAATGCTAATTTCTAACTATAACGTCCCTGAAACCTATGGTTTTTCAGTGAATTTCAAAGGTATTTTAAATGCTAATTGCAAATTATAATGTTCATTAAACCTATAGTTTTTTCAGTGATTTTAAATTATCATTTTATTCTCAACCTGGGAAAAACAGCTGATATTTCCAGTTTTCCAGCTATAGCTTCCACAAAAAAAATCGACACAATGAGAGCAACAACTAACGCTAAGAATATGCAGAGTAGGCGTTCCTGTGCAAAAATAACAGGAAAACACCACTTCCCAATATTTTCTACGAGCAGTCAAATCTGCGCTGCAATCCAGAAACAGGCGATAAACTGCGTTAGCAGTAGGAATGTAACATCTGCCTTTTACTAGTATGAAGTAGGACGACTACCTACAGTGTGAAAGGGAGCTCAGTCCAGAATCACATCTGAAGACCAACACATGTCATAGAGCTACTGATCATGCACGTACGACCCCCAAGAAGGCCACAAAACCCACTGCCAACACCCTCAGGTATCCCTTCAGACCACCCCCCTACTACCAACGAGGTAGCGCACAACAGGACAGTGGACTTTCCAAATACGGCATGGCCCCTCAGCCACACAATAGCTGAATGTTGCAAGATGTGGCAACCAAACATGTGTGAAGGACGCAAGTCACCCACCAATAATAATACACACAATACCGAGTGTAGCGGTGATGTGCTGGACAGGCCTCACTATTCAGAGCACAAACCTCTCCATGTGTACATATACTGCTGGTGCTTGTAGTTTTGTGGACAGTGGACGCAACCATGTTACCTCAGGCAGTGGGGAAGGTCTCATCATGTTCCTGTGTTGTCATCCCCTGTAAGCGGAAGCACAGTGGGATGGTCCAACGTACACCACTCCAGCGTAGAAGTTTGAATACATAGGACAGGGCTCTGGCCGTGGTTTCCTTGTGTGAAGGCCAACACATCTGCCAGAGTGGCCGCTCTCACCCTTCCACATGGCTGCCGCCATGACCGCGGGCATCCTCAACAACGGCCACCTGTGAACACAGCGGCACAGCACCGCAGAGTTATGTCTGACAAGACTACGGCCTTCCATCTACACTGCAGACAGCAGGGCTCACAATTCAGATGGAGTTTTGATTGCAGATGATGCAGTCCAGTAGGCAAGACACATTGCTCCCAATGCTGCCCGCCCGGACCACGCATCATCGCCGGCTGTGTACTCACTGAGCACCAGAGTTAACATTAAGTCAGTGCACCACAAGTTAACCCCACGTCGCCTTATTAAGGGAGAATTATTCAGACAAAAGACATTGCTACCAGTGCGGCCCACCTGCACCATGCATCATCGCAGGGTGCGCACACGCTTAGTGCTTTAGGTGCCACTAACTCAGTGCACCATAAGCCATTGCCACATACCCTTACTAGGGCAGAATTCATTAGACAAAAGACATTGCTACCAGTTCGGCTCACCCAGACCACACATCATCGCAGGCCCCCACACATGCTGAATGCTTCTGATGCCACTAACTGTGCAGCTCAACTCAACACCATGTGGCTGTGGGCCCTTGCTGACCACTGCCTCTGGCCTACACTGCGGACAGCAGGGCTCAAAATTAAAATTGAGTCTTGATTCATTAATTACAGAGTCCAGTAAGCACCTAACTACATTGTCCCTAAAACCTACATTATATCCTTTTAATCTCCATGCTTCAAGAACTTTTTTGATATCAATTATAGCTTTAGTACAATGACCAAATTAATCTTGCAAGTCTAAAGGAACTCTCAATGGCAGTCTACACTGTGGATAGCAGAGCTCACAGTTCGATTTCAGTTTTGATTTATTTATTGTGGAGTGAACTGTACTCTATGTCATTGTATTTTCTTAAGAGGAAGTCACAAAAACCAGTCCTTGATATCTGTGCTGAGAACTGCCTTTGAGCTACACTGTGGACAGCAAGGCTCGCAATTGCAGATGACGCAGTCCAGTAGGCAAGAGACATTGCTCCCAGTGCACCCCGCCCACACCAGGCATCATCGCTGAGTGCACACACGCTGAGCGCCACACCTACTACTAAGTCTATGAAGCACAAGTCAACGTCACGTGGCTGTTGGCCCTTCCTGACCACTGCCTCTGGTCTACACTGTGGAGAGCAGGGCTTATATTTCAATAATATTCCTGATGCAACTTGTGTAAGAGACTATAATCGGTTAAGTAAACCAAATGCTACCAATATGTGCAGCTAAAGTCAATGCCACGTGGCTTTGGGCCATTACTGACCACTGCCTCCGGCATACACTGTGGTCAGCAGGGCTCACAATTCAAATTAAGTCTTAATTCATTAATGTCAGAGTCCAGTAGGCAACTAACTATAACGTCCTCGAAACCTACATATTTTCACAATGTATTCCATACATATTTCATCTTTTGTTACCTACGCTGTGGTCAGCAGAGTTCAAAATTGGAATTCAGTCTTAATTTATTACTTGCAGACAGAATTGTACTCTATTTCCTTTTATTTTGTCAAGAGGAAGTGATAAAAAGCATTTCTGGATGTCTGTGCTGACTACTGCCTTCCATCTACAATGCGGACTGCAGGGGTCACAATTCAGATCGAGTTGTGACTGCAGATTACACAGTCCAGTAGGCAACAGACATTGCTACCAGTGCAGCCCTCCCTGACCACAAATCATCACAAGCTGTACACACACAGAAGGCTTCTGATGCCCCTACCTCAGCGCACCACAACTCATGGACTCTTATTGATAGAATGTTTTGTGTATGATTTCAGATCTTTTGCCCCTCCCTCAGTGTACCACAAGTCATGAACCCTTTACAATAGCATCTTTTGTGTATTATTTCACACCTGGTGCCCCTAACGTAGTGCAAAACAAGTCATGGACCATTTATGATTGAATCTCTGTGTGTGATCTAATGATTACTGTTGTACTTGTTGCCAGTACCTACCATTCCCTGAGGGCTGGCTTACACTCACCCCACACGCATCCAGCACAGATGTCACTAGACATGTGACTCTGGTAATTAAAAGGGGCGAGGGCACGTGCCCATACCCAGTTCAACAATCTATATAACTGTGCCCGTGCGTTCATTATGTATGCATGATTCTGCCCCTGGACCCTACCAAACTTTGGTTATGTAACTTTGTCTCAGTCAATGTATAACTACATAGGAAGAGACTGGATCTTTAGAGTACTTCAAGGATAGTGTATAGTGAATTTGTAAGTGCTTCGGAATTTGCAGAATGATTGGATAAATACATATGATGGCAGAGCCTAACCCCCAAGCACAAGCATGGCTCTAATTGGCTGCTGTCCATGTTCCAAAAACTGAAATTTGGGCTTTGCATGGCCCTGTATTGCTACAGCTGCAACACTCCACTGAATGTGCAATAAACATTCATATCCACACAGATAGCTCCTGTGCGTGATCTTTAATGTTGGGAAGTTTGGATGAATGTAGGGTCAGTGATTCCACCTACCTTCGATGTTGGCCATGTTTTGGAACTTTGGTCACAGGGGGACACATTGGTGCTTGCTGCCCGGGTGGTGGCAGCATTACTACAGGCACACTGACATCAGTTGATTCCTCATACAGCCCAGGACGGAACCACGCCCAGACATTGTTCACAGCCTCACGCAGGACTGGCATATGCCAGGCCAGCCAACTCCGCTTACGCATAAGGGGGGGACAACAACCCTACGTGGCGCAGATTTTCATTGTAGTGATCTGCTGTTCACAGTTCTAGTTGTCATTATGCCACAGCCATTACCGAACGGCTGGTTTACACTCACACCACACCCACCCAGCACCGGCGTTGCAGGAAATGTGACCCTGCCAGTAAAACGGACCGGGTGCACTTGCTCCACGCCATTTTCATTTCAGACTTGGTGGCACCGGATGCACTGTGGCCAGCACAGGCACACTGCTATGGGACGGTGACTTTCAGTGCACTGAGGAAAAGGCACTGTAAGTGCTGAGCGGGTGTGCAGCCTGCGATGATGCCCTGTCCTGGCAGTCCAGACAGGTTAGGTTTTGTGTGCCCTACTGGACCGCAGTGTAGGCCTGAGCACTCGAACAGCTGGGGCCTACTGCCACGTGGCGTGGCCTCACTGGTCACAGAGTTAGTGCCACTGCAAGGGCTGAGCGGGTGTGCAACCTGCAATGATGTCGGGTGCACTGGTATGTCCCCTGCCATGGTAAAATCAAGTTGCAGCACCAAATGTGAGACCCGGAGGTCTGCAGAGCAGGAATGCATGATATGCAGGGTGCCCTGTTCGCAGGCCCCGGACCTGGAACTTGCAGCCGCACTTGGTAGGTCCTCTTTTCTACATGCAGGTTGTGAAAGGTGAGCATAGAACCTTGTTTGCGCGGCAGTGGTCAGTCACCTCCGGGCAGTGGGAGTGGATGTGGTGCAGCAGCCTGGGTGCGCAGCACCAGGCAGTCACCTCCGGGCAGTGGGCGTGGATGGGGTGCAGCAGGTTGGGTGGGCAGCAGGGGGCAGTCACCTCTGGGCAGTAGAAGTGGATGGGGTGCAGCAGCCTGGATGCACAAAGGTGGGACAGCAATTTAAGCTTGCGCAGTCGAAAGTACTCTGCCATTACTGTACTTTGTTTCAGATGAGTGAGCTTTAGGGCTCCAGTATGTCCCGCCACATGGTTGGAGACACACCGGTGGCGGAAAGGTGAGCTGTGAGGGTTGTGTCCACAGTTTGGGCACTCACTGTCCCTCTCCATCTCTTCCTTTCTCTCCCACACACTTCTTCTATCTCTCTTCTTCTCGTGCACCCTGTTTCTTTCTTTCTCTCTCTCTTCCTCTCTCTCTTACTATTTCTCTCTCACTTTCTCACTCGCTTTCTTTTTCCCTCTCTCTCACTCTCTCTTCTATTCTTGCGCTCTTTCTCTCTCTCTCCTTTGATGGACAGATAATGCACAATCTTATCTTGCATTTTGTCTAGCGGGCTGTGTTTCACAGATTGACGATCCCACCACACGGACCTCTCCACAAGGTGAGGACTTCAATTCCCTTTAGTTATTGCCACCAGAGCTTAATGCGTGTGCAGCCTGCGATGATGCGTGGCCAACCTGGCAATCAACACCCACTTTAAATTGTATGCAATGGCTGAGGAGGTTGCTTCAACACGTGGTGGACCCTCTTACACATACGCCGGTGACAGAAGGTGAGCAGAGAGGCTTGTTTCCGTAGCAGCAGGAAGTAACTTCTGGGTGGTGGGAGTGGATAGTATGCAGCAGCCTTGGTGCACAAAAGGAGGCAGACACCTCTAGGCAGTGGAAGTAGGAGTGGATGGGGTGCAGTAGTCTGAGTGCGCAGGAATGGGCAGTCACCTCTGGGCACTGGAAGTGGATGGGGTGCAGCAGCCTGGGTACACAGGGGTGAAACAGAGAATAACGTGTCTGCAGTTGTATGTTCTCTGCCATTACTGATTCTATATTATGTTTCAGATGACTAAACTTGAGGGCTGCACTATGTCCCGGCACGTAGTTGGATGGAGACACACAGGTGGCAGAAAGGTGAGCTGTGAGGATTTTCTCCACAGTGTCAACACTCACTCTCCCTCTCCATCTCTTCCTTTCCTGTCACTCACACTCTTTCTCCCCCTCACTCTCTATCTCTTCGTTCTCTATCCCATTCTCTTTCTCTATTTCTCTGTCTCTTTCTCTCTCTTCCATTCTTTCTCTCTCTCTTCATCTCTGTCTCACTCTTTCTTTCTATCTCCCTTCCTCTCTCTCACACTGTTTCTCTCTTTCTCTCTCTCTTCCTCTCTCTCTTCCTATTTCTCAGTCTTCATCTCTCTCTCACACTTTCTTTCTCTCTCTTCTTCTCTCTCTTTCTCTCTCTCTCTCTCCTTTGATGGACACATGACGAATTATCTTTCTTTTTGTTTTGCAGGCTGTGATTCACAAATTGTCGAGGGATGCCTATACCTACTTTTATTTTGTTGTTTTGTTTAAATAAAATGTTTTATATGTTAATCCATTGATGACTGAGATTCTTATTTGTCCACTCCAAACTCATATGCATCTTCTTATTTAGAATTGTGCAACCTCAGCCAATTTTTTTTTTTTGTACAGTCTTATATAGCGCTCGACTTACCCTGGGGCATCTCGGCGCTTGCCTTGGGAACCCGTCCTGGCTTTTTCTCTGTGAGATAACCCGTACTGGGCATCCCCAAGGTGAAAGCCAGGCATCCCGCCGCGGGGGGGCCATTGTGGAGATTAAGCAAGCTAATGCCCAGAGTTTCAGAGTGTGAACCCATGATTCGAGTGGGCACCGAAGCGAGAATTATCGAGTCTGTGGACATTTGGGCTCAAGACCCTGCCACGTCGGGAATTGAACCCTGGTCCAGGGTCTGACCTTTGCTTCTGGGTCTGCCTCCTCTAACCAGTGAGCCATAGTTCTCCACTGCATGGTGTGGGCAGCCTGATTGTGCGCAGGGCTTGGTAGAGAGCGGCACAGTGCCATACCCAGTATTACATTCCAGATTTCCTAAGCTTGCTGTCACATTTGTTTGTGGGGGTGAGTGAGGGATGACGGACAAGGGGCTGGTGGCGGGGGGTGGCAGAGCAGTGTTGGGTGTCTGAGCTGCATGCTTATTGGCTCCATTGCATCTGTTGTCAGGTGTGGTTCTGGGCTGAGCTCCATTTCATGATGAAGATGTAGTTCAACTTTACACCAGCTAAGAACAGGTGTAAACTTCCTGCTACTAACACACCTTATCACCTGCTTTGTACTCTCTTCAAAGATCTTGTTGGTGGTTTAGAAACTTGCGAAGTGATGTGTTTGCTGCTTTTTGCATGGAAACGCCTACTCTACATCGCAATATTTGCAGGGGTCATCAGTGACAATGATTTTTGAAGCTGCTATCGCTGGTAAACTGATGATATGGGCTGCTCCAGCTTGTGAATGATGCATTAAATGTATCACCATTTTGGTTGCAATAAAGTGCCGCTAACTCGGCAATGTGTCCATCAGAATATACCCCTTGGTGTTTGAAAGGCCGAAGAAGTACTGAAGCGCTGCGCTGATAGCCATCGCTTTCACACGGGTGCTGCGCTAAGAGCCGCCCTAGAGTGGCGACTCGTTTTTTTTTAAACATCCACTGTCACTAATTTACATTTGCCTAGAGCACCTCATCCACCGAAGCATGCCAACATGTTCATTATTATTTTTTTTTAAATGAGAAGAGGGCTGCGTCGGCCCCCCTCCCGTCACCTATTCTGGCCCGAGGACCCCATCCCCGGGACCTGGACTCACCATTGGGGACTGTGGAGGGAGCCCCAATGCCCCCACGGTCCAGCCGGCTCCGACCATCCTGTGGTAGCTGGAATTGCTTTCCCACACGGGGAGCTGCTGACATGCAGCTCCCCATGTGAAAAAGCAATCAGCTTTGGATTTTGGAAGCAAGAGCAGGTTTCCCTGCTCTTGCTTCCAAAATCTGAAGCAGGTTTGCTATAACAGGGTGGG
Organism: Lissotriton vulgaris; assembly: GCF_964263255.1. NCBI lineage: Eukaryota > Metazoa > Chordata > Amphibia > Caudata > Salamandridae > Lissotriton > Lissotriton vulgaris. The sequence continues at coordinate 2,030,448,156 of NC_141691.1, forward strand.
AGCCACTCGCCTCCCGCCCTGTCATAGCAACCGGCAGTGTCCCGGGGATGGGCACCCCAGGACATTGCAGGAGCCTGCCCTGTGGTGTGGCGGTCCCCAGGGCCATCACGGGCTCCAAGATGGCTCCAACATGAGTGAAGCCTCGGGGAAGTGGTGAAGAAATACCTCATTAAAATAAAACACGGGAACACGCTCTTTATTGTTTCTAAACAATTTCGGTGGAATTCGCAACCCCAGTGTGTTTTGCGCCGACATTTCCAAAAAAAATATTCTTTTTCAGAGCAGGCATAAGGGGTCAGGGTGTTTCTACTCTGCCCCCTTCTCTTACTTCATATCTTTGTTTCTCTGTTTTCTAGTGACTTGCTTCTATCAAGTCACAAGATGGCTGCCAACACTTCCTGGTTTGGAGTGTTGACAGCCAATTAGAATGAAGCTCGTGGTCATGGCATCCGATTAGAATGAAGCTTGTGATGGGGAGGGTTCGCGACTCCACCGCTGCCCTAGATATTGAAACTTTTTTTTTTTTAACTTCTCAGCAACTACTGAAGGGATTTACACCATTTAAAAAAAACAAATCGCTTTCTGAACCGAGGACTAACTTTTTGCCAAATTTGGGGTAATTCCGTTCAGCAGTTTTGGCTGTAGCCTTGCCCAAAGTTTCCTACTGGAAATGATTTTTTGAAACTAATTTTTTTAGTTTCTCAAAAACTACTGAACGATTTACACCATTTAAAAAAAAGGTCGCTTTCTGGACCAAGCGCTACCTTTTTTGCCAAATTTGGGGTAATTCCTTTCAGCAGTTTCGGCTGTAGCCTTGCCCAAAGTTTCCTACTGGAAATTGATTTTTTTAAACTGATTTTTTTAGTTTCTCAAAAACTACTGAACGATTTACACCATTTAAAAAAAAAGGTCGCTTTCTGACCAAGCGCTACCTTTTTTGCCAAATTTGGGGTAATTACTTTCAGCAGTTTCGGCTGTAGCCTTGCCCAAAATTTCCTTTTTTTTTTTTATTTTTATTTTTTTTTATTTTAACTTTTTTATTCTTTTCATTTTTTCCGTAAGTTACATTACAAAATATACAGTACAGAATTTTCTCACAATTATACAGTCATATATATTATCATACAGTTAGAGCCAGGAAAGTAAAAAAAAAAAATATATAAAGAAACAAAAACAAATCAGAGTAAATCATGGCCTAACGTAATCCTGGAGAAAGAATAATTCATGCCGTACTATTCTTCCACTCTTCTATAGGGCGCCATATCTTCCCCCCCAAAATTCTTGCCCTTTTGCCTTTCTTATTATATAGGGCTCTCTCCAAATTATATGTATGTAGTAACCTTGCCATCCAAATTTGGAATGTTGGTGCAGATTTATCTTTCCAGGCTTTCGCAATAATTAGTCTGAAAACTACTGTGGCCAAAAATACAAATTCGGGATAGTTATTGTTATCGCCTATACTAATACCTAGTATTAACAACTCGTCTGTAAGTTTCACCTTTAGTCCTAACGATTTCTCAAGAAATTCCTCTATTGCCATTTTTAGAGTGCATAACTGAGGACACTGAGAGAACATATGCGTGAGATTAGCATTTGATGTATCGCAACGTGGACAAGTTGTACCGGTGCTACCCCCCCATTGTGCTATTCTAGCTGGTGTATGGTAAAGCGAGAAGATGGTCTTATAGTGTTGTGCTTGCAATGTAGCAGAACAAAGTATGGTTCTTCCAAAATCTAATGAAGCTTGCAGAGATTCCGGGTGAGCCCCAACTTGCTCAACCCATTTATTACTAAATTTCTCCCTGTCGTCGGTTTTATACTCCTGTAATTCTATATACAATTGTCTGATTGAACCCCTTAAGCCACTCCCTAGATATTCCATAATTCTACAGCTTGACATACATACTGGCCCCCCCTGTTTTAGGTGGAAGTAGCTTCTTATTTGCAGATATTTAAAGAAGTTATTTCCGGGTACTTTAAATCTATGTTGGATATCTTGGAATAGTAGAAACCCCCCTTCCCCATCCATCAGATCTCCTAGTTTCTTAACCCCTTTGTCATTCCACACTTTCATTGTATTATCCCAAAAAATTTCTGTTGGCAAATCGACATTTAGGTATAGCCTCAGGTATCTATTAACTCTTCCTAACCCTACTTTCTTCATAATAACCCTCCAAATTTTGTATACTGCCTCCAAGGTCTTGAATCTAGTATGTTTGAAGTAGGTAAACTCTACTGTATTAACCAGGGCATTCTCAGCCCTTTTCCCCCAGTAGCGCTTTATAAGCATTCTCTATACCTATCCCTTCCTCATGTAAAGAACTACCACCTAATAGCGCTTTAGAGTATTGCAATACTGCTGCCCAATAATAAAATCTAAAATCTGGTGCCCCCCAACCTCCCGTTTCCCGTGGTAGTGTCAGAAATCTGTATGCTCTGCGTGTCTTCCCTTGTGCCCAAATTAACCCATTCAGTGTTGTTTCTATTTTATTAAACCATGTCGCATCAAACAATAAAGGGATCGCCCTAAAGAAATATAAAAATGTGGGGAAAGTGACCATTTTAATAAAATTAATACGCCCCATTAAAGTCAAATGTAAATTATTGACCCTCTCCAGATTTCTCTTAACTTTCCCTAATAATGGCCCCATATTTATTTCAACCAGTTTCCCTAAGTCAGCCGTCACCTTAACACCCAAGTATGTTGCTTCCTGAACTACTCTAATATCTCTAAAGGTGGAGTAATTATTCTGCACTATCTGTGTTTTCCCTCTGTTTATTGAGTATCCTGAGAACATACCAAATTTCCTTGCCTCGTATTCAATTTCTGCCAGTGCTTGCGCTGGCTCTGGAGTGACAATTGCTACATCATCTGCATAGGCAAATAATTTAAAGTCTTTCTCATGCAATGTAACAGGTCTGATCCTACAGTTCGCTGTCAACCTTCTCAGATAAGGATCCAGATAAATGGCAAACAGCAGCGGAGAAGCTGGGCACCCCTGTCTTGTCCCCCTCCCGATCTGTACCGTTTTTGAATAGGATTTGTTTATTCTTATCCTAGCTGTAGGTTGTCTATATAGAGCCTGAATTGCAGCCATAAATCCTTTACCTATTCCTGCCCACTCCATCTCTTTCCATAAATAGGCCCAGGAGACCCTGTCGAAAGCCTTCTCGGCGTCTAAAAAGATTGCTGCCACAGGGTCTCCCAAGGCCTCTGCTGCATCCAGGACAGTGATCATTTGCCTGGTGTGTTGGGTAGTCCCTTTACCAGGTATAAACCCATGTTGTTCCGGGGACACCATTTTCTCAATGACCTTGCTCAACCTATTAGCAAGGGCCTTGGCGTATATCTTCACATCGGCATTGAGTAGAGTAATTGGTCTATATGACCCTGGTTCTGTTGATGGTTTATCCTTTTTTAATAACACAATAATATCTGCACCAGACCATGACTTTGGGACAAACCTACCTCCCTGTGCCAAACAACATAACGCCCAAAAATCTATGCCTATGACATCCCAGAAGGTTTTATAAAACTCTACAGGTATCTGATCCTGTCCTGTTGCTTTGCCTGCTGGAAGATCAGAAACTGCATCCCCTATCTCCTGGAACACCTCATCTAATTTGTCCCTCTCTTCTATACTGAATTCTGTCTGTGGTCTTGGTGTTAAATAGCCCATACTTTCTTCCTCAATCTCACTCGTGGTTGCATCTTTCTCGTATAAAACCTCATAATACCTCCTGAATACCTCCTGTACCTCCTCTACCTTATTCACCATTGCCCCAGCGCTATCCCTAATCTCTTTTATCTCCCCTGCTGCCAGCGTTTGCCTTGTTCTAATTGCCAGGAGATGTCCGACTCTTTCATTGAATTCGTAGCACTGCTCTTTTTTTGCTAGGTAATTCCTAGCTAGCTTCTGCGCTAACAAGACACCTGTTTCTGCTTTTTGCTTTTCCAACTCGAGTAAAATCGATTCAAATGGTTCCCTCTTGCTTATTGCCTCCACCAAAGCCTCTTCTATTGTCCATAGTATTCTAATCTCTTCTTCCGTTTTCTCCTTCTCCCTTCTGTTTCTTGCAATTGTATAGCTTAGTGTCTCCCCCCTTATACCTGCCTTGAAGCTATCCCATACCACATCTGCCGATGTAGAGTATCTATTAATGTCCCAGAATTGCATTATCCATGCTTTCATACTTATAATGTAATCCTCATCCTTTAGCAGCCCTCTTTCAAAGGTCCAGGTAGAATTTATTCTCTCTTTAACTTGAGCGGTTTGAATACTTAAAACTAGGGGGTTGTGATCTGACACTATCCTGGGGAATAGCTCTATGCTGGAAATACCAACAAGAGAACTAGATATGAAAAAGTAGTCCAGTCTTGCTATTGACTTATGTGGAGCAGAGTAAAAGGTGCTTCCTGAACCCATTGGATTTTTTTCCGCCCACATATCACTTAGTGCATTATGCCTAGCAAGATTTTGTACTGATCTATATACCTTTTTCTTCCTTCCCATATATCTCCCCCCATGCTCCTCGACCAAACCATTTAAGCCGTTAATGTTAAAATCTCCACAGCATATCACAGGTTCTGGCCATAATGCTAGTTCTCTGTCCACAAATTCATAAACATCCGGATCGTCATCATTTGATCCATACACTGAAACAATTGAAAATCGAAATGCATTTGTTTCCAACTCGATCATTACCCACCTCCCCTCACTATCCTCTTTTTTCCTTTTGACTTTTGTGCACCCTTTCCTTGCCAACACTGCGACACCCCTACACCTTTCTACCTGGCCTGTATAGGCAAGAACATCAAACCCCATTTGCTCCAACAAATACGTCTCATTAACGACTATGTGCGTTTCTTGTAAACAAACTACATCAATTTTCCAGAATCGCAGTAGTGCCCCCAATTTTTTTCTTTTTTCTCTTTTATTTAGACCACATATATTCAACGTAATTATCCTAGTTTCCATCTAACATTTTTTCCCTTTTTCCAGCTTTCCACGTACTCATATCCACTCCCTTTACTTCCAGCTTTTCCTCCCGACATAATGAACATAGTGACTTCTACCAATCTGTACTGTATTTTTACACCATCCACAAAACGTGCCCCCACACCGCCCTCCCCTCCTGTATCCCCCCCTCCCCAGCTGCTCCCCCCCCCCCTGTGACAGGCAAATAGGTCAGTGCTGACCTATGCGTGTCCACTATGCGTTGTAGCGTCGCCCCCCCCTCTCCTCCTCTATCCAAACACAAAGGGAACATCCTGCCCCCTGAAGCCTCTTATCCCCCCTTACTGCTCATTACTGGAGCTGGAGGGGAAAAGCGGCATCTGTCACAGCCTAAAAAAAAGTCTACTGCAATTGAAATCGCTGTTTGGGGAGCTTCGGAAGACTGTTCTTCCTAAAATGGCAAACAGGGCAAAGGACAAACAGACAGCACTCTCAAGTTTCGGCCCAGCTAAAGAGATAGGCCAAAAGGATCCAGGGAAGACTGGCACAATCCCGAAAACCAAGATGCCCCCACCCAACAAACGCTCAACACCCACGATCTCGATGGCTTCCAAGGCTCAGCAACGCAAAATCGAGAAAAACGAAAGAGCCGCCGAGAAAGATAGAGACAAGGCATTTAACCCGAGTGATGACACGCGCAGCGGCGGACTCAGCAATCAAGCATGTCATTCCAGCCAAGCGGGAAAACCCGCTACGGAGAAAAAGAAGGGCGACCTCACCTTCCGTCAGCCCTCGGTGATCGAGATTTTTAACAGCAAGGCACCCCCGGCGGCTCCAACTGAGGACACAGCGGCAGTCTTGGGCACAGAGAAACCTTCAGCAAGCGGCTCTGGAGGTAGCGTCCTCGTGGACGCAAGCAAAGGCGTTACTAGGCAACCACAGACGGAACCTGCGGAGCTCACGCTTTCCGCGGAGCAAGCTGCAACTGAGTCAGTCACCAACGGAGGGAAGGCTGAGCGCTTGATCGAGGAGAATGAGGTAAGAGCGGTAAAAGAGGTTAAAGTAAATGAACCCTTAAACACAGACCCTATGCTAGAAGCGCTACAGGAGGTGGAGGCAGGATTATTAACAGACCAAGCAAAAAATTGGAATAATGTACATAGTAACTCTGAGACATGTAACAGTATACTGCAAGGACAAAAGGACCAGCTTGCTACTCGCTATACAGAGGGCGCAGAGAGTGCAGAGGCAGCTGAGGGGGACAGGGAATTCTTCTCAGTCCCTGAAGAGTCAGATTCCACTATAACCAGTAGTGAAGAAGAGAGAGAAACAGGAGACTCGTGCTCTAGCACTGAAGATACAGGGGGCTCCAAAGAGAAAGGTACTCAAAAAAAACGCAGGCTGACTAGCAGGAGAACGGGCTCCCCTACAACCTTACATAAGAGCTCTCATAAAAAACTGATTTGGGACTACTCTGCTACCTCGAACCTCTACAAGGAGGATGGGCAAGACCCCCAGAATGAGGATGGGAAACTAGACCTAATATTTGCAACTCTAAAACAAATTCAAATGGAAGCTAGAGCTGAGAGTAGAAGAGCCAGGCATGATACTAAAAAAATTCAAGCTTCTATTAGGAGAATTAACAAAAAATGTGAGGAAGTGGGTGAAAGAGTTACTGTAGTGGAAGAAAGGACTGGCAGGATCGAGGATGAAGTGACAGACTGGCAGGCAAGCAGAGAAGAGCACTCGAAGCTGATGGAGGACCTACAATGGAAGGTGGAGGATTTGGAGAATCGCCAGAGGCGCAATAACGCACGTCTTCTTGGAATAGAGGAAGGGGCAGAGGGGCAGGACCCCAGAGGCTTCGTCATCAAACTGTTAAAAGGTGCCTTTCCGGAGTCCCCATGGCAATGGGAACATGAGGTGCAAAGAGCACACAGGTTTCCGCTCACGACAAAGGGGAAAAAAAGAGGTGATGGTACACTCCCAAGAGCGATGTTAGTTTTCTTTGGGAATTTTCTGGCGAGACAGGAGCTGATGGACAAAGCCAGACCAGACTCTAAAAAGACGGTGGATGGAACAACATTTTTTGCAAGACCTGACTTTTGCCACGTCACAGTGGAAAGGAGGTGGAGACTCAGGCAAATGATTGCGGCATTTCAGAGTCAAGGAGCTGAAGCCTACCTGATGTTCCCGGCAAAACTAAAAGTTATCGTTGGGGGTAGAGTCAGAATGTTTTTCTCAGAGATTAAAGCTGGAGAATATCTCGAAGAGTTAAAAGAGCTGAAGGGAAAAAGTGGAGCTAGAAGATAGTATCAAGCAGATAATTTAGAATAGGGTGGGGCAGAGGGGTAAAAAAGTCAAAAAAAAGAAATGAAGAGGAATGAAATGGTGAAGAACAGCCTTGCCCAAAATTTCCTATTGGAAATTGTTTTTTTGACTCTTATTTTTTGAATTTCTCAAAAACTGCTGAACGGATTTATACCATTTTTTTCTTTTAAAAAAAAAGGTCGCTTTCTGAACTAAGATCTACCTTTTTGCCAAATTTGAGGTAATTCTGTTCTGCAGTTTGGGCTGTAGCCCGTCTCAAAATTTCCTATGGAAATTAACATGGAGAAAAAGTGTTTTGGGATCCACATTTTTTTATCAGCCCCACTGGATGAATCACCCCCAAAATTCCAGGTTAGGAGCTGACCTAGATAGACTTTTCTTTATGAGAATTAAGCAAAGATTCTTAAAATGACATCAAAGTTATTAGCAAATCAAAAAATGTTTTCCTATGGAAACTAGGTTCTAATTATAACTACCTACTGGCAACCTCCAGTAGGTAATATAAAATGTGTTTTCCCCATGCAATTTTACATAGGGACCTTTAGCCGCAGCTACAGCCTGAACTGCTGAACTTAATTACACCAAATTTGGAAAAGAGGTAGTCCTCAGTTCAGACTTGTGCCTTTTGCTTAAATGGTGGCAATCTGTTCAGTAGTTTTTTCGATATTAAAGGAAAAATGTACAAATATATCTGAGTGGAGACTAACAACACTTCTCATTGTGATTTCTGATTGGCTGTCAGCACTTCATCCAAGAAATGTTGGCAGCCATCCTGGGACCAATATACATGATATAACCTCATTAAAAAGCATTCCAGTTACTAGAAGGTTTTAAGACTTTAGTTACATTATAAATCATTTGTTGATGGTACCATACTCATTTTAGGAATTGTGGTGTGTTCTAAGGTGATTGTGAAAAAGCCTTCTGCTGGGATATCATGAATAATGTTTGAGAGAAAACTATTTTCTCATGCTTGTCCCATAGAGGTTTGGAAGGTGCTCCAGAAGCTAAAAGGAGAGCATGTTTTCTGTAAATTCACATTATCTTTCTCAGTCATGTGAGATTGAAGTCTGACATTCTCAGTAAAACATGTACATCCAACAAGAGCAGAGTCTGTCAGTTGATTCCTTTGTGGTCTACTGTAGCTTCCCAGAGTGTTCTAAAGAACAACTAGAGCACTAACAGCCTTACTATTGACAAAATTATGGCACACCTGAAGCCATCTTGATTGGAACTGGTAACACTTAAAACATTTAACTTTAAAAAGGAACAAAATAAGGGAATTTATTTTGTCATAGAAATTATGGTTAGTGCTGTAGAAAGAAAAATGAGGACATGTTTAAGTGAGATCATAAATCCTCTTCTATTTAATTTGAAAATTCTGACATGCAGACTGAACAATTATTTTCAATACCAGCTGTAGACTTCCAGTTAACTCCCTGGTGAGCACTCCCCCCTACAGTATTTAAACACCACTGCCCTACCCTAAAACACTACCCCCAGCACGAGCCCCTACACTACACAAACTCCACTGCACTACACTAAACCCTAAAACACTACACCCTACAGTAGACAAACACCACTGTGCTTCCCTGAACCCTACACCACTACCACCAGCATGAACCCCTATACTCCCAAACACCACTGCACTACACTAAACCCTAAATCTACCCCAGCACGACCCCCCCACACTACCCAAACACCACTGCGCTACACTAAATGCTAAAACACTACCCCCTTCATTACACAAACACCACTGCCCTACCCTTAACCCAAAAACACAACCCCCAGTACAACCCCCTACACTACCCAAACACCATTGCACTACCCTAAAAGACTACCTCAGCACGACCCCCAACACTACACCAACACCACTGCACTACCCCAAACTCTATACCTACCCCCAGCAAGACCCTCTACACTACATAAAAACCACTGCACTACCCTAAACACTAAACCTACCCCAAGCACAACCCCCTACACTACACAAACACCATTGCACTACCTTTACCCTAAAACACAACCCCCAGCATGACCCCTACATTACACAAACACCACTGCACTTCCCAAAACCCTAAAACACTACCCCCAGCATGAGCCCCTACACTACCCAAACACCACTGCACTACCCTAAACCCTAAAAAACTACCCCCAGCATGACCCCATACACTACTCAATGTGTGGGTTCTTCAGACCCTTACAAGCGGGGTCTTCCTCAGTATGAAAGTTGGGAGTGCGAGGGACACCGTGCATGGGTTGGGGGGGCCTCTCACAATTTGCTGGAGGAGGGACAATGGGCTAAGTGGTTCCCAAACGTAAGATGGAAGAAGTGAGTAAACACTCGTGGAATTCTAGTAGGTTTGGTCCAGGTGAGGCATGGATCCAAAGGTAGTGTGGAATTAATCCGTATTGTTCTGTATGTCAGAGATCCCAAATGAATCAAGGGAGTCTGCAGCTCGTGTTCTCCTTAGTTGTTCTCAGGTGCTGAACACATAGCCTCTTTCAGTGTGTCAAAGGCAATCTGACAAACTGGGGTTAACACCTTGGCTGCTTGAGATATTCCTCTCCTGTGCTGGGCCCTAATAGAAATGGGTGTGGTCATGACGAGCTGAGCTCGTCATGAGCACATGAGCACTGTGGCTCAGGACGAGCTGAGCTCGTCATGAGCACCGAAGGGGTTAACACAAGCTTCGTAGACTGCTTTTTGGAAGTGAGTTCTGTCAGATGTCCAACAATGGTCCCATAGTTTTGAGCACATCTTTAATAATACCCAGTCAGACCAAGTAAGGCCCTAACATGCGTCTGGGTTTCAAGATCTGTCCAATCCGATATGGTTAGGATTTTGGCCTGAAGAGGACATACATGGGCCCACCTTTAAGGTGACTCAGTTACACAACAAAACTCTGCCATATTTGATACTTACTGACCTTACTAGTCAGGCCTGCCTGCTGCAGGGTCTGAGGCACTTCGCTAAGGTGGCTCAAGTGATCCTGCCAGGTGGAAATGTACACTGCTATGTCATAAAGGTAAGCTATAATGAACTGCGGCAGGGGCATTCTTTAAGCAAAAAACATTACTTTAAACTGGAAATGTCCCTCTGGAGTCAGGATCTCTTCTTTGCTCAGTCACTGAGGGCAATCTGCCAGTAGCCTGTGGATAAATTAAATATTCTCAGATGATTAGCAGCCCATAACTTTCAATGAATTCATCATCTTGAGGGTGAGCATCAGTCTTCGTGACTGCATTCAGTTCTCTGTAGTCCACACAGAACCTCAACACCACTGGACCTGCCCATAGACTATCAGAGGGTTTAAGTACCCCAATTCCAGCATCTGAGCTACTTCAGTCTTGATGCTAGTTCTGACCTGGTCAGGCAACCTTTAAAAATTGCTCTTGACAGTCAGGCTGTCACCAGTGTTAAAGGTGTGTATACATCAGCTGGTGAATGAATGAGTGAATGAATAAGTGAATATTTAATCTTTTTAACTGCAAACTTTTGCCAGAGGCATAAAGGTGCTGCGGAAGAGGCCAGCAGTTGAGACAAATGAAAGGCTCACCATGATTAGCTGGAGGAGGTCTTCAGGGTCTTGCGGAAGAGAGAGTGAGACTTTTTTCCTGAGATCAAGAGTGGGTGAGAATTTCAGAGCTTAGCAGCAGCAACAGAGAAGCCTCTCCCCCCATCTGGCTCTCCTAAACCTAGGAACTACCAACAAGTTTTTACCGGGTGATATGAACTGCTTGGTGGGAACATATAGTTGAAAAAGCCTTTTAATACCTACCGAGCCTAGATTTTAAAATGTCTTGTGAGTGAGGCAAAGGGCTTTATGCAGGATTCTCTGTCTTAGAGGAAGCCAATGCAGCTTTCTTATAGATGCTGAGACTGAGTGGAATTTAGGAAGGCCCATCATGAGCTGGCCACTGCGCTCTGCACCAGCTGCAATCAGTGGATGAGTCCCTTATTAATGCCCAAATTTATGGCATTAAAATAGTCCAATCTGGACATGACTAGATCAACAACTGCCTGCTTTTGGGAGGAAAAGGAAAGAAATTGAGAAATCTTCGTAAGGACCCTGATGAATCCAAAACAGGTGGACACCGTTCCTTTGATTTGAGGTCCCAGGCGAGAGGACGTTGTCTATGACACCAAGATTTTTTGCTATGGGACCTAGAAAGGGGCATGGGCTGAGCATATCAGGCCACCAGGCATAAGACCATATATACTGTTAGTTTCCAATGACCGATAACTCAGTTTTATCACCGTTAAGTTTGAGGTGGTTCTCTACCATCCAGGAAGCCACTGCCTGCATGCAGTCCTTAAAATTGGTTGCAGATGCTTCAATGCTGTTGGTGATAGACACCATAATTTGGGTGTCATCAGCATAGGACAGCACCTCGAGCCCAAAGGATCTAACCACCTTGGCTGGAGGGGCAACATAAATGTTCAAAAGAGTCAGACTCAAAAGAAGCCCTAAGGAACTCCACAGATGATTAGGGTCAGAGTAAAATGTATCAATTTTTACTATTCGTGACTAGTCTGTAAGAAAAGAGGTAAGCAACTTTAGGGCAGCACCCTTGACCTTAATTTTCCTAAGCCGGTCCAACAATCTCAAAGGAGATATGGTATCAAAGGCCGCCCTTAGGTCTAGGAGAATCAATAACGTGGTGTGCCCGGCACCGACATGGGTTTGAATGTTATTGATTACAGAAGTTAACACAGTTTCAGTGCTATAGTCATTTCTAAAGCCATGCTGAGAGCCATCGGCCAAATGGTGTTTGTCCAGATAGGAGCTAAAATGGAATTAAGATGTTTGTCCAAGATTTTTGCTGGGGCTGGTAACAAAGAGATGGGCCTTTTTTAAGAGAGGTTTCACTACCGCAGTCTTTCAAGAAACGATGGTACTGCCCAGATAAAATAAATACATTAAGTGTGATCCATGTGCTCCTGGGATAGAGGGGGAAAGGTGGATAAGTAGACCGCCTCCTGGTGGGTTGCGGAGGTATTGAGAGGGAAGTGGGGTTTGGCAGGGCCCATTTTGGATGCCTCAGAGTTGAGGGTTTCCTTTTTTTTAAAAAAATGTATTGAACCTTTTATGTTTTTATACAAACAAGTACAAGAGACAGAACAGTACACTGTGTTACACTATACAATGAGAAAAGAAAAGAAAAGAAAACATTCAGGCATTGGCAGATAAGGCAACCTATAGAAGTTATACATTGATATAATCCAAAATCATAATTAGATTCCTAAATGTTTTTACTCTTTACACCAATCCATCAAAGGTGTCCATATTCTCAGCCCCATACTCTTTTTCCTCTGCCCCTTAGTCCTATATATCGCCAGTTCAAGATTAAATTTATCTAATAGGCCCGCTCGCCAGGTCTCAAAGGCAGAGGGGGCAGTGCTAGTCCATTCTCGCATGACACAAGACCGGGTAACCACCTTGCAAATAAATAGGAATTGTTTTCTTTCTAAAGGCATTACTTTGGATGTTACTCCAAACAAAACTAATTCCCCCGTAATGGATACTGCAGAGTGCAAAACTATAGTCAAGAATTTTTCAATACAATAAAACAGTCCCTTCAGTTTTGAACATAAGAAAAACATATGTGCTGCATCAGCAGCAATCTCCCTACATCTGCTAAACGCTGTTCCCACCCAAGTCTGCCATTTTGATATCTTACTGGGAGTGTAATAGAGATCTAAGATTGCCATGTAATGTTGTGCTCTAGAGGGCCCTGTAATTAAAATGTCTTTGGCAAATTTGATTGATTCCTCTAGAAGGACACTAATTCCAATTCAAATTTTACGGCCCATTTTCCTCGAGTTGGGGCAAGTTTCTAGCAGCACTTTATAATACACACCAATTGGCATTTTCTTATGTAAGCCTTCCATAATAGGTATTCTATCTAAAAGTGAATTTAATGTAGATTACATGTATCCTGTAGGGTGATAAAAGATAAAAGAGACCCGTTAGAAATTATATCACCAAGCCAGCAAATGTCCTTCAGTCGCCATCTAGACATCACGTTATCTTGCCATATCGATGGCAGGATATGTGAAGCATCAAGAGGAGTGTACAGTGTTATATTCGATATTCCGATTTGGCGCTTGATTAGTCTCCATACCTTGTGAGCAGTTCTCAGAACGTTGAATCTCGTCTTTTTAAAATAACTAGGCAAACTAGGCTCAAATATTTTTGTTAGAATTGCTCTGTACTCCTTCCCCAATGCAAATTCATAGATGGACGGAGATTGACACAGAGCTAATCTAGCTTTATCACCAATCACTAATGGACCTATATACTGTAAAACAGCAGCCAAATAATAATACAAGAAATGAGGAATAACCCATCCACCTCTTTCTTTATGTAGGATCATTCTTTTATACGCTCGTCAATGTCGTTTATAACTCCATAAGAATCTGGTCGACATTTTTTCTAGCTCTTTAAAACAGCTAGGAGGGAATTCTAAGGGTATAGCATGAAACATATATGAAAACTTTGGAAAGGACCACCATTTTTAAGATATTGGCCCGACCGGTTAATGAAAAATTAAGGTGATCTATTCTTTGCAGTATTGAAATAGTTTTTTTTAGAAGTGCCTCAAAATCTGTACTCTGGATATCAGACAATGGGGTGCCAATTTTAATACCTAAATAGGTAGCCTCTGACACCGTTTTGAAATGTGTAGGAGGCAAAGGATCTTCTGCTAGATATAATATTTGAGTTTTAGATATGTTCAATTTATAGCCAGAAAAGGAGCTGAATTGACATGCCAAATTTTCTATATTAGGAGTTGTTTTTTGGATGTTTGTAGTGACTACTACGATGTCGTCTATATGTGCTAATTCAACCTAGAAATTTTAACAGGTTCTATATCTTTAACAGAATTCAATTTATTTAAAAAAACATCGATATAAAGAGTAAATAAAAGCGGGGAGCATGGCACCCTTGCCGTGTGCCTCTGGATATCAGAAGAGGAACGGATTAATTTCCTGCAATTTTAATGGAGGCAGTTGGCATAATATATAAAGCTTTCAGAGCCTGCAACATTCTAGGTCCAAAGCCCTTTTGACTCACCACATCCCATAAATACCACCATGTTACCCTGTCGAATGCCTTTTCGGCATCCAATAGGGTAATTCCTATAGGCGTCTTTGTCGCCTGAGCCCAATCCATAACAGTAATAAGACGTTGAATATGGTCTGTGGTATCCCTATTAGGGATAAAACCATGTTGGAAATTTGAAACTATTGGAGATATTATCTTGGAAATTCTGGTGGCCAGAATCTTCAAATAGATCTTGCTATCAGTATTTATTAAAGAGATCAGCCTATAGGAGGACGGTAAGATAGATGGTTTATCTTTTTTCAAAAAGGCCATAATAATTGAGTGTCTCCATGACTCTGGTGGTCTTCCATTCTGTGCTTCTATAAATGTCGAGATTTTATCTTCTTTTAGTATGTGTCGAAAAATCCTATAAAATTCCAAGGGAATTCCATCAGGCCCTGTGGCCTTGCCTGAAGCCAAAGAGAGAATAGCCGCTTCCGTTTCCTCCGAAGTAATATCACTTTCTAGGGCTGAGAACTGCTCTGTTGTTAATCTAGTCATAGATCCATCTTTGTTATAATCCAAAAAGCTTTCTACTGTATACATGAGATTCTCCTCCATATATAGATCAGAATAGTATTGTCTAAAAACTTCAAGAATCTCTTCTAGTTTTTTCACACTTTGGCCAGAGTGATCCAAAATACTTTTTATTGAATTATTAGCCTCCTTTTGGCGAATTTTCTTAGCTAAGATCCGTCCAGTATTTTCTCCTACTTCATAAATTTTAGCCTGATTAACAGCTATTTGTTCAGCTAGTTTTTGAGGAAAAATTCTCATACACTCTTGATTTTTGGATTGCTAATTCAGGTTTTATATCGTCAGTATCTAATGAAAGCCTCATTGCTGTTATAAGCTTAAATTCGCACTCTTGTAGCTTTTTAAATTGCAGAGCCATATTAACTCGAGATTGTTTTTGTTTATTTATGGAATATGAGAGTGTTTCACCCCGTATCCCCGATTTCATGGCATCCCAGACCATTTGTGGAGAGGCAGAACCACGATTAAACGATTAAATCCCATAAAATTGTTTATCCATTTCCCCATATGCTCTATATAGGAAGTGTCTACTAGTAATTTACGTTCAAATGTCCACTGATTACGTGAAGACCTTGCTAATCCTTCTGTGGGGCTATGATTCGATATTATTTTAGGGAAAATAAAATATTCAAGATCGGTAATTATTCTAGATGGTAAAAAAAGTAGTCTAAGTGTACAAACTTCTGGTGAGGGTTTGAAAAAAAAGTATATCCCAAAGCACCCATATTTTTTACATAACCAACATCACCCAGACCAAATTCATTCACTAGACCTCTTAAGGCCTTATAAACTTTAACTTTTCTATCAGAATATCCTTCATCATGAATAATATCATATTGTGCTTCAAGATGAATATTAAAATCCCCGCACAGTATAAGCGGAGCGGGCTATTCTGAAAGTTCTAAGCTGAGAAAATGTTTCAATTCTGGGTCGTCAGCATTTGATCTGTATATGGCAAAGATTGTCCAGAATTAATCCCCTAACCAGAAATCTGTAATCACCCACCTCCCCCAGGTATCAGTTTTTACTCGTTTACAGATACCACTTCCCCTTTTTTTTAAATTGCCACTCCTCTATTTGTTGAGCCTTGTCTAGAGGCTCCTACAATCTCCATCCCCAAATCCGACAGCAAATGTCTGTTACTCCATGCCAGGTGAGTTTCTTGTAGACAGAGCAAGTCACATCTTAGAGTCTGTATAATTTATGCCACCATTCCTCTCTTTTTTCTATCATTAAGCCCACAAACATTCCAGGAGCAGATCCTAAGCCTAGCCATCATCAAAAATCATATATCTTGTCTGAATGAATCTATAGAATAATACATTTTTACTGACTATAACACTGAGAGTATCTACCATGTCTCCATTTTTAATCGCCAATATCTTGATACATAACTTGAAACATCTCGGTATGAAAAATAATGTGACTCTGTACTTGTACTTGCCTGTCCCCCCTCCACCCACACCCACACCCCCACCCACCCACTCCTTTCCAAGAACCCTCCCACAAAAGGCAAAGGTATAATTGGGTCCTTATATGTGATGGAAAGAGAAGTAAGGTGAGCATACCTCTAATCATATCCAATCCCCCCACAGCGAGATACATAATAAGCCTAAACCTATAGTAGAGAACAGTACTCATGATACTCATGTTAATGGCTTTCCTTCAAATACATATGTAAGGAGAGTACAGCTCCTCACTATCATTAACTATCATTCTACCGTTTCTACCCATTGCCAATCCCCCCTCTCCCATATCGTATCAAAGACAAAAGCACTAGACACTAAAGAGTTGATCAGGGGAGTTGATCAGGTAAGAATGAAAAACAAAAAACAAAAACTACGCTTCTTCCTTAAAAAAAAAATATCTGCATCATCATCACTTTAGTTCAATTAATTCCATTCAGTTGTAGAATTATTATAGTGAAGCCAAAAATTCCTTAGCCCTGTTCTCTGGTGCAAAAAATTGAGGGGCATATTATCAAGGGGGTTTATCTCCGCTTTTTTGGCTTTAAAAGCCAAGAAAGCGGAGATAAAATTATCTCCCTATTACCAAGCTGTCGCTAACACCAGTTAGCGACAGCTAGTAGGAGATAGCGACCATCTTGGGCCCCACTTTGCATGTCAGTGATATTTATCACTAATGAGATGCAAAGTGGGCGTGCCAAGATGTTAGAGACTGAAAACAGTCGCTAACATCGCTATCTCCTATTACCAACTTTTGGAGATATTCGCGCTAAGCGGGAATATCTCCAAAAGCTAACACCTGCCCTGAGCAGTTCTTAGCCATGTTATCCAATGGGAGGTGGATAACATGGCTAAGAGCATTTGCTCGATAATGCATGAATATCGCTGACTTTTCAGCGATATTCATGCATTTCGACCGTTTTTTATCGCATTTGCGATAAACCTTGTTAATAGCAAGGTTTATCTGCGATAAAAATCGCCGATGTGCGGCGATAATTTTTGTCTCTAAACAAGTTAGAGACAAAAGTTATCGCTAGTTGTTGGTAATATGCCCCTGAGTTTTCTCCTTATGTACAATCTTAAACTTGGCAGGATTAAGCAAAAACACCTGTGCTCCTTTTTTCTGAAAGAGGGGTATGAGCTGCCGCAGATGCCATCTCTGCTGGACTGTCACTTGACACTAGTCAGGCCATACAAACAATTCTGTACCTTTCCCTTTCCGTTTTCGGTCAGGTCTGGCTAGGTCATAGAGTGCCTCTCTTGCGAGAAAGTTGTTCAGGCATATCAGGATTGCTCTAGGTTTTATATTCACAGCCCTTCTCAATTCTTTCATATGAAAAGGAAATTGATGTGCCCTTTGGACTTCTATATCACATTGTCACTGGGTTAACTCGGGGAAGGCTTCAGTAAAGAGATCTATAATAAACTGACAGATCTTTTTCCCCTCACTTCCCTCCGGTATACCCAGGACCTGTAGGTTGATCCGTCTTGACCTGTTTCCTGTCAATGTCATCACGTAAAGACAATAAACTAGTAATCTGCTTTTTCTGTTGGGTCATTGCGTCTTCCATCGATGAGATTCTTTCTTCAGCCTCCAATACTCTGGATGCAAGTTCATTACAGGTTTTAGCAACTCTTCGCACCGTGTTTCGGAGTCTCCGAGCTACTCCTTGAGTTCTTAGATTCTCAGTTTTAGTATCCTCGCTGTGCTGCAGCATGACCTGATAGACAGTTTCAAGTGTGATATTAGACCCTGTATGTATCTCGTTCATACTCCTAATGGCATCCGCAGACTGATTTCCAGTTGGTGACCTCTCAGTATCTATCGTACCAGGTACCATTGGAAGAGCTTGGGAATGCATGATTTTAACAAACTATACCTTCCACAGGAGGCAATTCCTCCATCCTTGCTGGTGTCGCATACCCTTCCTCATCATCTTCCTCTTCCTGTACAGAGCTTGCCGTGCATGTACTGCTGGCCAGGCTCCTATCGCCTCTCCATTCATCTTCACCCTCCAAGCTCTCCACTTCTAAAGCGTTAGAGAGGACTGACATTGAATAAAATGTGCCTGCGGAGTCAACAGAGTCTGTGTCTACAGTACGTTCTGATACAGCTCCTATCATACCTGCATTTACTGTATGCCCTGAATTCCCTGTATTTCCTTGCAGAATTGCCTGCCGCACAGATTCTCCTTGTAAGTAACCGGCCGCAGGCACTGAAACGGGCTGTGCCTCATCCAAAATTATCTCGCAATCTTCAGGCATAGGGGGATCTTCTATAGTTGAGCTTATAGTGTTACTATTTGCTGCTTCATTCAAACATTTATTTGAAATTACCGGCATTTGTTGCTTACCTTTAGGTAAGTTCTTCTTTTTGAACATTCCCAGGATTTTCGGGACCGCCCCTTCTGATGGTCCACTTTTTGCAGAGTTTGTTTCAGGTGTAATTCTGGTGGTATTTACAGATCCATTATTCGCAGAGAATATAGCAGTCTCCTGCTTCAAAATACTCTCTCCTGGACTCCTTATATCAGCTTCACTTGCAGCAGCTACCGCTCGCGGGTGTGATCTTCCCATTTTATTTTGCGGATTTGTATTGTTGCTTTTAGGAGGCATCTTCAAGCCCAACACGCTTTGTTCACACTGCTGGCTCACAGCTTTGCCATCACAAGGGTTAATACTTTTAAAGAAAGATTGTTTGGCATTTAAACACACCGCCGCCGCCGCCTTCCTCTTCTCCAAGTCAGGAAAAGTAAGCGCCACCCTGCACGCTGCTTCAATCGACACACTTGTGGGATGCTAAACGGTGGATCGGCAGCGGCAGCACCCGCAGCAGCGAAGCTGTTAAAGCTGTCCAAGTGGACACGGAAACTGCCTGCAAAGGCGAATCCAATACCCAATCATGCCAAAATGGAGAAATCCACAGCACAAAACCGCAAGTCAAACGGCCACCACTCGCTGTTAGGGAGAAAGGGTCCGATCAGAGGTAAGACGCATCACCGACTGCTCTCACGGATGCGCGCGCATCCGGAGTTGAGGGTTTCCAAGGAGGAATATATTTCTGAAATTTTCAACTGGAATAAGCTAGCCATCCTGTCACAAAGATCCTGCGAGGTATCTGTGTGAGCAGAAGTAGAGTGACTTGATTACATTAAAAAGACCCCAGGTGATACCTAAGGTTAGAGAAAACAGAGCACCAAAATGCCCCATCACCTGCTTGCAGGCTCTGTTCTGTTGCTCTGTCAAGTTGGTAGATAGCACCACTCCCTCTACTGACCCATACTGCACATTGTTAGAGAGTCGGTCTGCCACTGGCTCAGTCTCCTCTTCTCATCCCTCATCTGTGACAATCAACATGGTCATGTCTGCCCTGTCTTGACCTATTTTCATGAGAGACACAGTGTGGTTTCCAGGGGTTGTTTAGTTTTACCAGGTAGGTAACCTCTCCCTTATTCTCTAGGACAGGTTAGCACTTAGTCCACTTGTCCTGGAGGGCCCTAGGAGCCACAGGCACCAACACCCACGCCAATTTTCCTGGAGTATACTCAGATATGGTAGCCTTTTGGTCATAGAAGCGTTTCATGAAATCCTGGCTGGCCTCCAGTTTTCTTCTTGCCTATACATGTACTCTGCCATGCCAGAACTCATGCCTAGCACATAATCCAGGACATTGTCCTTGGCTTCTTTGAGGATTTTTCCCCAAGACTCTCTCACCGGGTACAATGGCCTTCTTACAGGGTGCGCAAACAACAACTCAAAGGGGTTAATTCCAACCCCTTTTTGTCGGACCTCCCTGTAGGAACACAGTGTGCATGGGAGAACAATCTATCTCCTCCTGAGTTTGTCATACAACCTATTGATCATGTCCTTCATGATCTTTTTGAACCTTCTCATCGGACCATTAGTCTGGGCATAATATGGGGTGGTGAACTTGTAGGAAAAACCACATTCTTCCCACATTGCCTTCAAATATATAGAAATGAAATGCATGCCCCTCTCTGAAACAACATCCTTTTCGAAAACAACTTAGGTAAACTCACCAAATAGGGCCCTAGCCACCAAAGGAGCAGAGACTGTTCCGAGTGGTATTGCTTCACTGTATCTTGTGGCATGGTCCACTACCACCAAGATACTTTTGTTCCCTATGCTGTTGGTGGCTATAGGGAAGCACAATGTCCGCCCCCTCTCAAAGGGAGTATCAACCTCTGGCAGTGATATCTAGGGAGCCTTTGGCTTGTCCCCTGTCTTGCACAAACCTGACAGGTTGCACAGGAGATGCAAAACACCTCCCCTTTGGCAGATATGTTGGGCCAAGACATATTCTGATCAAATTGACCTGCCAAAGGGGATATCATGACTTAATGGAGGGGATGGATTACCTGTACTTCTTGGGGACCACGAACCTGCTGTTGGCTCCCTCTTTGACGTCTCTAGCCGCAGCATATAGACCACTATTCTCCCAGTAGACTCTGTGGAATCCACTGGAAACCCCTTCTCTTGCCTGGAGGCAGTCTGCTTCAAGCTCTCAAAGTGGGGCACTCTCTCTGTCCGAGGCAAAACTCGTCTCCGTAGGGTCAACCAGTTCCTGTCAATGATGCCAAATCTGACAGACTTTGCAAGGATTGAATCCGTTCTTCAGTGGTCAGATTCCTGCTGCACATCTGGAGATCCTTGGGCGACCTTAACCAGATCCATTGTCCTTTCCCTTGCCATTGGATGCTTGGCCCATTATTCCTGGGTCAAAGTGTCCAGCATGTTCCTTCTGTTTAGATTGTGACCTGGAGACAGCACATACAAACTCTGGGAGAAGAGATCCAGCATTCTTGCATGAACCATTTTCTCTATCCCTGACCAGTAAGATGCTTCAAGATCATTTCCCAATAGACAGTCTACTCGGAGTGCAGAACACACAACTACCTGCTCAGGACTATCACACCTCCCGAATCCAAACTCATCATTGCCACAGTGTGGAGTCTGGCTCTGCTGTCTGCATAGGTTATCTGATGATACACACCAGGTATGATCTGCTCTGGGGACACCAGTGTTTCTGTGACCATAGTCACACTGGCTTGGCTGATAACCCTTTTTGTGAAAGTGGCTTGGCTTGGGGTCCCTCCCCCCAATCAAGTGTTTTATGAAGACTCTTTCTATTTTTAACTGCTTCCCAATGGGCTTTCCCCCAGGGGAGCTTTTCCTTCCTTCTTCTGCTCACCCCCCCAGTACTGATTGGAAAACCGGGTCCACAACCACTCATCAGCTAGGTCCACCAGCTCCCTACGGCTAGTCAGCTTAGAGTCCACTAGATACTGGCATAGCTTTTCTTGTGCATAATGAGTCATGATGTACTTTTTCAACAAGACATTATACAGTGCTTCATACATGCTCACTTGGTTACATCTAATCCAGCCTTTAGTACCTTCACCAAGATATCCACAAAAGTCCACGTAGGACTATATGTTAACTTTCTGGGTGTCCCTGAGCTTCACCCTGTACTGCTCTTGGAATGAGACCAAATTTCCTAACTAAACATTACCTCATGAGGGAGTAAGAGTTTGCCTCATCTCCCTGTAAGGTCAGGAGCCTATCCCTACCAGTGACTGGGATCAGTTCCACAGAAGTGAATCTCAAAACTTAGAGTGGACCTCGCTTATCAGAGGGTACTTTTTAAATGCAGTCAGCCATTTGTCAATACCATCACCTCGATGCACAGCCTGGGATTAAACCACTAACCCTGGGCATCTCAGCATCTTCTTCATTGTCGCTCACACCATTTCTTATTACTTTTGCCTCCTCCCACTTCTCTCTAGGTAGTGATAATTTCTCCTCTTCCAAGGTTTCTGAGGTCATCCAAGCTTCAAGCTCTTGTCTTCAGATGGCCCTCTGGGTTCTTTGTGGAGGAGCCTCCCCTCCTCCCATTAGCTGGAATTATGAACCTAGTATAAAAAATAATAGATGAAGTGTCATCATCGACCTTCTGGAGGTGATTGAAGGGGTCACCCTCCCCTTCCTTCTCTAGAGCTGTCTGTGTCCAGGTCTTAAAGGACCTAATCAACTCTGCTTTCTGACATTGTTGCTATTAGGTAGCCTCCTTGACTTACACTGAAACCTAAGTTCAGCCACTGTGAGTTTATGCAATTTAGTGGATTCAGGTCCTTTTTATTCATACTTTTCGGTCACACAAACTTCACAAATCCGCAACAGAACAGATATAGCAAAATCAAAAAGGTGGATTAATAATCACTTTTAGTCCTAATTTTAAGAAGGTAAAGATCCGTTTTATTTTAAGTCAATTTAGAAGATTGTTAAATATTGTAACTTACTTTAATGTATGGTGTAATTTAAATTCAAATACTTATCCTCAGAACTGAACACCAAATTTTGGAAGGTGGATTACTAGTAGGAGTAAATATGTTCTTGCCCCTATAAAATAAGGCCATCAACTCAACATAAAGTCCAGTTAAGGTCTCAATACATTAGCCCTTGACCCAACCTTTGGTAGGTGACTGCGAGCAGGCAGGCTTAATTCAGGAAACTGGTATGTAAAGCATTTAAAAACAAATTATACAGTAAAAAAGTAAGACACAACACACAATAAAAATCCACACCATTTTATAAAAATAGGAAATATATTTATCTTGGAAATGACACCAAAATAGCAGCAATCAAATATAAGGAACTAGAAATATGAATTGTTACAAATTAAAATCTTTCTAGTGCTTGAAAAAACATATAGCTCCAACTTGGGACATACAGTCATGCTCGCTTGACCAGGGCAAAGTCAAAAGTTTGAGCTTGACCACCAAGATCAGATACACTAAACAGGATGCCCCAGTCAGTCAAAATGTAGCATTCGGATGTAGAAACTTTTCTGGAGGATTTTCTCTTCACGTCATGCAGGCCCCTCCAATAGGTCAATTTCAAAGCAACATTATCAGATTGCTTCTTGTCGGGGCTCCGGTCACATCCTGGAACTCTGAAGTTCCAGAGATTTTAGTGAGATTTATCTGAAATCTAGATCGGCTTGCGGTTGAAGTAGCCAGCTTGACTGATGCCTATCGAGTTGGTCCAATTAAGGAGTATTTCCAAAACTTCTCCAAACTTCTGAAATGTCTTCCTGAAGTTCCTCTTGAGGGTTCAAAGTGTCTAAAACACACATCCAAGTTTCTTGAAGCTCTGAGATGGTTCTTGGAAGTTTAGGACTACAATTCCCACTATGCACCTCGCCAAATCCTTAAAAGTCCAATGGATGCACTCCAAGCTGGGGACTCTTGAGGGAAATGGAGCAGGGACACTCTGCTAACCTATTGCGTTCTGGGAGGCCACTCCTTAATCTTTTTTTTAAAGCTAGGCAAAGCCCTCAGGGTTGTAGTTCTATGTGTGCTTCAGGAGCAGTCTTTCAGATTGCAATCCTGTGTGGTGCAGACCAAAGTCCCAGCAAGGCAATACTTCTTCTCCTTGTAGTTTCAGGCAACAAATTAGAGTTGCTCTGCAGCTCTCACATATTTATTTAATGATCTGGTGTGACATGCAGCGGCTCACCCCTATCCAGCGAGGTGCAGAGTGCCAAACAAAAGCATGGCAGCATCCTACTAAGTGTGGCATATCACTGTTAAACAATGCACTGCACTTTAAAATTCAAAATGGAGAATTCCTCTCCAAGATAGTAAGACTAGGCTAAACCAACCTACGTGCATCTAATTTTACCTTTGTGAATACAGAAAATTAGTAAAGTTAGACATTTGGTCTAAGTTTAAGTTTGTGTATACCGAAAAGTTGTAAAATTGGACAAAAGTGCAAGTTTACCTTTGTGAATAGGGTCCCATATTTTGTAATATGTGTATGTGCATATATTGACGTATGCAATGGAGGCATGGCAGTGTTTGTCAGCACTGCAGAACTCTTGCCCCATGCTTTTAGTAGTGATGCTAGAATCATTAATTACTGCATCTTCTGTGCCCTGATTCATGTCATATGAGTTAATATATGTTAGCAGTTATCCTAAGGTGCAAAGATGTAGCATAAGAGGGACTGGGTATCACTAAAAAGTAATAACACATGTAGTGGGAGGCAAGATGGCGGTTGTGTGAAACTGCAGTGCACACTCATGACCGGAACTCTCTAAGAAAATAGTTTGCTAGTGCTGAGCTAAGGCTCTTATATAATTAGCAGAAGAGAGACAGAAGAAATGATCACGGAGTGCGATCGTGAGGGGTTAGAGCCTGTTAGTCATCATCTCCTGGCATTGGGCACAATAATCGGATTAGCGGTCCTGCGATACTTGGGAAGAGTATATCCCAAAGCAAAAGTGGGTTCTGAAGCTTACCCGTCAATTTTCTCCGGTGCTCATGCTCACGCTTCCATGCCTCCCAAAGTGGCAGCGACGGCTGACAAGGCCAGGGCGGCGAGGTTGGAGCAGTGTGAGACTGCTGACCTGGTGGACAAAGTGAGTGGAGGGTCATGGAGAGACTGGAGGCCGCTGCACCAGTATCCAAAATGCCAAAACATGGAAATGCTACGGCACAGAACGTGACTGATCTACTTTGAAGGGCACCGGCGAGATCGGTTCCAGTTCAAGGAGGGAAGTGTAAGCCCAGACTCAATGAAGGTATGGAGGCTGCTGTTTCAGCAACAATCGAGACTAAGCACGGAGATATTGGGGTAATAGAGAGTGTCCCTGATTCTTTCAGTGCCCCTGGAACACTTATGCTCACTGGTGAAAATAACTGCTTGGAGCCGAGGCCGGAGCAGCGTGTGAGGGGTCAACCCAATGGCGAAATCGATAGATGTCAAGTTTAAGGTATATTTTCACCGCTACCCTCTCTGATGTCAATAGATTCTGTGTCTGATGGGGCAAGGTGCTCTTACAACCCTATAAACTCCATGGGTGCTACCCAAGTGACTTAAATAACTCAACCGACTCAGCCTGATAACTTAGTTAAAATCTTTCAAGTGCAACTTACAAGGATGCAGGATCCTGCTAGGGCACAGAGCATAGGTCTCGCTAATGGGAATATTGGGAGCAACAATGCGACTGAGCTGGATAAAGACCCTAGTGATTTATTTCCCTTCTCTGTTAGAGGTGAATGGTCTGAGGATAAGATTTCCTGTGCCACAGATAAGAGCAGTAGTGAAAAAACTGATGATTCTGCATGTAAATCTAAAACTGTTCTTAAGAAGAAGAAAACGTGACATGGAACAAAAGATTTGGCATGGGATTATACTCCAACTAATCAACTCACTAACCCCCCTGTATGTCAAATCCTGATCAACAACCAGCTCAGTCAGCACACACAGGGTCTGATGCCCCAACATTGGATACTATCCTTCAGGATATTGGATCGCATTGTGAAGAGACATGCCAGGATGGGTGCAAGGCTCAAGCTGCTCTGCGCAAAGTACAAGGGGTTGTTCGTAAGCTAACCAGGACCTGTAGTACATTTGGGGATTGATTGACAGACTTAGAATCAAGGATTGTTTCTAATGAGCAAGAGGCTGTGACAAACCAGGAACGGGTTGATTAGCATGAGGCTGAGCTAGCAGATGTTAGATGGAAGTTAGAGGAGTTTGATAATCATCAGCGTAGGAATAAATTGCGAGTTCTAGGTGTTCTCGAGGGGGTGGAGGGGGAAGATGCTTGCTCCTATGTGGTTGACCTTTTTAGTGACTCTATGCCAGAGCTTACTGGGTGGAAATGGGCTTAAGAAGTCCAACATGCCCATTGTGTACCCTTTACTTTAAAGCAACCAGCTAAACCCGGGCCTATCCTCGCGCCATTCTTGTGTATTTTGCCAATTTTTTGCTCTACCAGGCGGTTTTTGAAAAAGCTAGACCAGAGTCAAAACGAGTCAGAAATAATGTCTCCTACTTTGTACGCCCTGATTTCTGTCACTCCACCGTTGAGAGGCGGTGAATGCTGCACCAATTAATTAAGCCATTTCAGGATAAGAAAGCACAGGCTTTACTTAACAACCCTGCTCAGCTTAAAGTGATTTGGGAGGCAAACCAAGTTTTTCTCTGAAATTAAGGCCAAAGAGTATCTCGATGGGTTAAGTTAGATCTAGATCAGATCTAGCTCAGAAATGTCTTGATTTTATTTTTGATGTTTTTTGAATTGGTCGTAGTAACACTAGACAAAATAAAACAGGAAATTAGATTAAAAGGGGTGAAACTGGGAGCTCAGCAAGTAGTATTATTTTATAAAGATATAATGACTGAGCTCTGGTCATGTATTGCATGCTCATCATTAACAGACTTTATTGGAGTTTGCACGCCTCGCACTAGTTGCTGGGATGGTTGTTGGGGGTTGGGGGAAGGTTGCGGGGGCAGGGTCTAATATAAAAGAAAGCAACTCCATTATTATTACTGATATCGACATGGTGACATTTGTAGCATTAATAAATGAAAAACAAAAACACAATGTATTTTGAAAGTTGATCAGGATTCTGAGAATAGGTTGGTAAGATCTTTGAAACTATGTAGCAAATTATAATGAGGAAGATAACAATCTGTACTTGGAATGTGGCGGGCCTATATGACAAGGGCAAGAGAGCTCATTTTGGTAAAATTATTGAACAAAATCCCTCAGATATAATCTGTCTACAAGAGACACACCTGCCTGGGGGAAAAAAGAGATTTGTTAAGGGTTGGGGGCTATAATATTCTTGCCTGCACAACACAAAACTCAAATATTTTGGGGGGGGGTAGCTATTTTAGGTAAATATCCTTAGGATTAGCTAAGCGGAAGGTTGTCAATACTCTGGGGAGGTGGGTTATTATAGAATTGTTATCTGGGGTAACTATTTGTTCGGTTTATGGTTCAAACCAGGATGACCCACAAATATTCAAGGATCTTGAATTAGAGCTTGCCTCATGGCCAAGATCATTGATTTTTTGTGGTGATTTAAATAGCTCTTTGGGATCCCCATTTAGGAAACAGATTCCGGTCAGATATTCAGGACGGAAACCAAGAGTATATAGAGCCATCTGCCAACCCAGAGATATTTATGGTTTGGTAGATATCTGGGTTGCCAAAAATCAACCTGATACTGGGTATACGTATTTCTCATATTCTCATAGCAAATATGTCAGGGTAGATTATATATTAGTGACTAGTGATTTGGTTTATCGAGCCGAAGTTTTTAAATATCCAAAAATATTTTCAGACCATAATCCCCTAATATTGATAATAAATGTACCTAATTTATCAGACACTCTACAAATTGGACATTCGATAGAAAGCTACTGGTAAATAAAGATTATATTGAATTTATCTGTGATTTGGCACAAAGCTACTTCAATATGAACCGCTACAGCGCATCTAGGGGGGTCGTTTGGGACAGTTCTAAAGCTGCCCTTAGAGGGGAAACAATCAGCTATGTGGCCAGAACAAAAAAACTGTGCAATATAAGAAATTGCCAGCTGATGCAAAACCTAGCCAGTGCTGAAGAAGAGCATATCTTATCTATAGTCCAAGGAGAAGATGGGGAGCATACCCTGTGCCGTATATTGAGCCTAAAAACAACTAAATAGTTGGCTAACCCAGCAAGCAGTGGAGACTTTTCAGTCTCACCGAAGTGCTATGTGTGAGAATGGGGAGAGAGCGGGTAAACAGCTGGCTTTATGCACTCGGTAAAAGATTTCATATAATACGATAGCCTCTATTAAAATAAACGGCCAGGAATATACAAACCCAGACGATATTACTGAAGTGTTTCAACAATATTTTCAGAAGTTATGTCAAAATGGTACTTTAGCCGGTCCAGAGGAAATTAGGAAAGCCTTTAGAGAATTTACAACAGATCTTGGGTGGTGTAAGGTCCTAGATGATCTGGCTAGAGAAAATATTGATAAAGAAATTAGTACTACAGAGGTACAACTAGCCTTGCCTGACTCAGCTTCAGGGAAAGCTGCAGGCCCCCACAAAATCCCCTTATAACTCTACAAAATACTAGGAGTACAAATATTACCCCTCTTGGTGGATTTATTTACTGGAATACAACTAACTGGAACTCCTCCAGAGTCTTGGAAAGAGACAAATATATTCATTTTTCCTAAGAGGGGTAAACCTGTTGAGAATCCATCTTCGTACCGACCAATCTCCCTGATTAACTCTGATTCTAAGCTTTATGCTAAAATTCCAGCTAATTGGCTCGGGAGGGTCATTCAACATCTGGTCTCCCCTGGCAACATGGTTTCATCCCCGGTAAGGGCACAACGGATCATACCCGCAGAGTCATCTCGCTTTTTGATATCATGTCCGGGACAGGGGACCAGATGTCGATGATCCTCCTTGATGCTGAGAAGGCTTTTGATTGGCTGTCATGGGAGTTTCTTTGGGGTGTGCTTGAACTAAACAGATTTGGGCCTGGGTTCATTAAATCTATTCGAGCTATATACCAACATCCAAAAGCTAGGTTTCAACTAATGGGTATAGAATCTCGTGCAATTAATATATTGAGGAGAACGAGACAGGGTTGTCCCTGCTCTCCGATACTGTTTGCTTTGTACATCAATCCTCTGATTATTCATTTGTTACAGACCCAGACAATTAAACGAGTTATTGTTGGCACAAATGAAACTAAAATACTAGCATTCTGTATCGGGCTGATTGCCACTTACTGAATGAGAATGGGGCAGTCAAGGATGTTCAAGCATGTGGCGCTCCTCCTGCGTCAGCGTACAGAAGGGATTGTGTTAGATATAAAAAAGTAAAACGCCCACGCTACAATGTTAGAGAACACTTCATTTAAAGAAGCCTGTGAAATATGTTTAAAAGAACAGGTTAACGTTCTTTCACTGTCTCATCATTCTTGAACATAAGTATTTACAATATTATATTCAACAATGCCATGGTTGCTGCTTTTTTATTTTAACAAACTAGCAACTATTGACAAAGCCAGTAGTCATGGCTTGTTGTTGCTGAAAAAATACTTGGTATATTATATATCTGCATTGAATGACAGAAACAACATAACACCAGTCGGGCGCAACACTATGCTAAGCGCAGATTTTTAGCCTACGTGTTTTAAACTGCCCTCTGAATTACATTCAACACCCCCTTTAAAGAGACACCCCAATTTTTTAAACACCTCTTAAAGCCCTGGACACAACACCATTTAACATTAACCTCACATCCTGACACTGTACATCATGTGTGACTCATGACTTTCATGTTTTCCGACTGCCTATGTGCAGGGGCATAGTGAACTCTGCCCCACCGCACTGCACCCCTTGCTGTAGTTCATTCTTGATACGCCCCCTCTCCCTGCAACTCTGCAGACAATGGCTCAGCTCATAATGTGGAAAGATGGATAAGTAAATAAGTATGGAATGTCCGAATGGTTGGATGAATTATTGAAATGATGAATGGATGAATAAAAGGCGAATGGATAGATAATGAAAGAAAGGATGGATAGATAAGCGAATGAGTGGAACTATGGATGAGACAAAAGGTAAATAGATGGATGTATGGGATGAACGGAGGATGGATGGGTAAAAGGATGGATGGGTGTGTTAAAGATGGAAAGAAGAGTGAAAGGGCAACTGATGGGTGAGTGAATTGGTGGATGGGTGTGTGAAAGGATAGATGACTGGATTAATGAAAGGGTAGATGATGGGCAACTGAATGGGTGGATGGATTAATTGATAAGTGAAATGGTGAATGCATGGATGAGTGAAACGGTGAATGTAAGCATTAATAAGTAAATGAATGGGGGTACATGGACAAAAGGATGGATAGATGAGTGAAGTGAAAAGGTGGATGGATGAGACAGCGGAAGGCAGAGTGCGTGAACAGATGGTTGGATAAGTGAAAGAATGGGTCTCAATTACTTTAAGGAAGATAAAAGGAGGTACATACCACCCACCCACCAGTAAAAAAAATGATGGGGAGCCACGGCCAACTGCCGATTAGGTCAAGGGAGCCACAGGTCAAAAAAGTTTGGGAACCACTGTGCTAAGCAATAAAAATCAGTTGAAATGCATGATTATTGCTGTAAAGTCTGCAATATTCATGCATTATCGAGCTACTGCTCTTAGTCATGTTATCCACCTACCATTGA
Organism: Lissotriton vulgaris; assembly: GCF_964263255.1. Lineage (NCBI taxonomy): Eukaryota > Metazoa > Chordata > Amphibia > Caudata > Salamandridae > Lissotriton > Lissotriton vulgaris. Next base: position 2,030,478,617 of record NC_141691.1, read on the forward strand.
GTAACATAGCTAAGAACTGCTCAGGGGCAGGTGTTAGCTTTTGGAGATATTCGCTCTTAGCCCGAATATCTCCAAAAGTTGGTAATAGGAGATAGCAATGTTACCGACTGTTTCCAGTCACTAACATCTTGGCACGCCCACTTTGCATGTCATTTCTGATAAATATCACTGACAAAGTGGGACCCAAGATGGTTGCTATCTCCTACTAGATGTCGCTAACTGGTGTTTGCAACAGCTAGGTAATAGCCAGATAATTTTATCTCTGTTTTTTTTTTTAAAGCCAAAAAAGCAGAGATAAACCCCCAAAGTTCTTTAACACACATCATTTACCTCCAATGTTTTCATATATCAGCGTTGCTGAACTGACTTCATAAAATCACTTTTAAGGCGCTCCTTGTGACAGTGCAGCCAATCCTGGCTGGAAGTGCTCACATAAAACATGACAGTGGTATGACCAGGATAGACAAAGAAATAACACAGTGATGGAAAAGTTTTTTTTATTTTTTATACTTACCTAAGAAATAGTAACAAAGTAAAACTACATTTCTTTAAAAAACATAGTATCTGTGGAAGAAAAGTAAAAATAGGGTTATAATGTCCATTTCTTTTTTTTTTTTTTTTTTTTTTTAAATCTTTTTATTGACAGATTTTTTGATATTTTTCCACCCTCTGGAGCCCAGAGGGGGCAAGGAACAAATGAAAGTATATATGAACAAAAAAACAATGATACATAATTAAAAAGAATGCCATGTCATATGACTCGTTATGACCTAAACAGAGAAATCCTTCTTCATATCTAAATATTTACACCGACCAGTCTAAACGTAATGAAGTCAATCTCCTTATACTTACATATTGAAATCAATTAAACACAATATACACAATATATACATTATACATTATATACAGATCATATACATAATATATACAATTCATACTTCTTCCTTCCATTTCGTTATTGGCTCCCATATTTCCAATCCTAATTTCCTTGCATTTTTCCCTCTCCTTGAGTAAATCGCTCTTTCTAAATTATATATACTCAACAACCTAGCTAACCATTGCTGGAATGATGGTGCCATTTGGTCTAACCATGCTGAAGCAATACATAGTCTATAAACTGCCATGGCCACAAAAATAAAGTAGTTTCCTACCTCACTTTCGTTGCTTCCGTCTACCCCTAGCAGAATAGTCGAAGATGTTAAATTAATAGATAGTTTTAATGCTCTTTGTAAAAACATTTCTATCTCCTTCAGTATAGTCGCCAAGCATGGGCATGTTGCGAATATATGGATAGAATCTGCGTCTATACTCGTGCACCTAGGGCAGTTTATTCCGGTTGTCGCCCCCCATTGTGCTAGTTTCGCCGGGGTGTAGTATAGCCAATACAAGGTCTTATAGTGCTGGGCCTGTAAAGACGCCGAGCATAAAATATTCTTCCCTAATTCTAATGATATATTGAAGCATTCCTGTTCTATACCCAGCTTCGCCGACCAAGTTTCCCCCCACTTAACCATATCATCTGTTCTTTGATCGTTTAGTTCAGCATAGAACCTTTTAATTGTGCAATCTACTCCAGTATGTATTATCTCTAATATGTTGTTTTTCTCAAATCCTCTTAGTCCCCCCGTTTTATTCTGTAGGAAGCTTCTTACTTGTAAATATTTGAAGAAGTGTCTTGTTGGCAAATTAAATTCTGTCTGTAAAGTTGAAAATTGTTTCACCCCTTGTGACACCATAAGGTCCCCCAATTTTGTTATCCCTTTTCGATGCCACTCTGTATATACTGAGTCGGAGAATATATCTCCCGGAAATAACATGTTCTCATATATCCTCGTATATCTATTAAACTTCCCCAGTCCAAATTTCTTCATAAAAGCCTTCCATAAATTATATGCACCCAAAATAGTCTTAAAACGTGTTCGTTTAAAATAAGCCGTGTCAAAAATTTTCAAAAAAATATTTTTTGTTTCTTCTCCCATCAGTATGCCATATATCGCTAGTGATCCCAAATGGTCTTCTCCTTCCACTTCTGCGCCACCTATTAATCCCACCATATATTGCAGGGCTGCAGCCCAGTAATAGAGCTTAAAGTCCGGTAATGCCCAACCTCCTCTTTCCCGCGGAAGTGCCATGAATCTTGCTGCTCTCCTAGTTTTGCCTTTACACCAGATAAATTTGTTAGTCATACGTTCAATCCTTTTAAACCACAAATTATCAAACCATAGGGGAATTGTCCGAAAAAGGTATAAAAATTTCGGCATTATTAACATTTTTACAATATTCACTCTTCCAACCAGTGTAAGATGGAGATTATTCAATCTGTCTAATTCTCCCCCTACTTTATGTACAATTGGATCAATATTTAATTCTACTATCTTTTCTAAATCTGAGGTTATCGTTATGCCCAAATAGGTTCCCGTCTGCACCACCCGTAAATCCTGACATATAGCGTTATTATTTTTTATAATTTGTGTTTTTCCAGTATTCAGAGAGTACCCAGACACCTTCCCAAATTCTATTGCCTCCTGTTCCACATATCTTATAGCCTCTGTGGGTGATGATGTTATAACCGCCACGTCACCAGCATAAGCCAAGATCTTACAGTCCCCCCTGAGTGTAGAAATTGGGGGAATGTCCATATTTGACTCCAATCTCCGAATTAACGGATCTAGATACACTGCAAACAGTAGCGGGGAGCATGGACAGCCCTGCCTGGTGCCCCTATTAATTTCTACTTTTTCCATTGAACCCGCATTGATTCCGATTGTGGCAACTGGATCTCTATACAATGTCTTTATCGCTGTCAAAAAGCCATTCCCAAATCCCATTTTTCCCAGAACACTCCACAAATATACCCATGATACATGGTCAAAAGCTTTTTCAGCGTCCAACAGTAGTACCGCAAATGGATCCCCGCTAGCCTCAGTTTTGTCCATAAGAGTAATTAACTTCCTTACGTGGTGCGTAGTCCCCCGGCCCGGTATAAAACCATGTTGGGTGGTGGTAACCAGAGGTGTTATTACGCTGGCGAATCTTATTGCCAGTGCCTTAGAGTATACCTTTGTATCTGTGTTCATGAGAGTGATTGGTCTATATGACCCGGGATCTGTTGGTACTTTCCCTTTTTTAAGGATAACAACAATTTCAGCCCCAGACCAGGTGTTTGGTGTTGAGTATCCCTTCTGTGCCTGTTTCATAATATAAAGCATATCTCCTCCTAGCTCCTCCCAGAACACCTTGTAGAACTCTAACGGGATCTTATCAGGACCGGCCGCTTTTCCTGAAGGTAGACTCTTCAAAGCTGCTTTTATTTCCTCCATATCTAATGGTTTGTCGATCCTCTGTTTCTCTATTTCATCCAGCTGACTCCCTTCATAATGGTTCAGATATTCCATTATATCTTCAGGATCTTTTATATCGGTTTCCAGATATAGATTTGTATAAAAGCTCCTGAAGACTTCCCTAATTTGTTGTACATTAGTTACAATCCCCCCTGAGCTGTCTTTTATTGCTTTTATCTCTCCAAATGATGCCTTCTGTCTCGTTCTGGCTGCTAACATTTTGCCAACTCTTTCACTCATCTCGTAACAATTCTCTCTATTAACCGTATATTGCTTAGCTGCCCTCTCTGCTATATATTCTTCTGCTTCCATTCGTAATTTTGCAAGTTTACTATATGCCGGGTCCATTACAGTTCCATTACTAGTTCGGTCTGCCCTATTGTTTAATTCCTCCTCCGCTAACAGTAATTCCCTTCTTACCCCATCACTTCTTTCTTTCTCCTGTTTCCTTTTCCTAGCCCCAAAACTAATAGTCTCTCCCCTCACACCAGCCTTAAAGCAGTCCCACACTATCCCCACCGGTGCTGTATGCCTATTTATATTCAAAAATTCAGTTATCCATCCCTTCATGTGTTGAATATATGCATCATCCACTAACAAAGCCTTTTCAAATGTCCACTCCGAAACCTTCCTTGCAGCTGTCATTCCCTTTAAAGTGGAAATAAGGGGATTATGATCCGATAAGATCCTTGGTAGTCTCTCAATATCTGCCCCATCAATGCCTTGACTGCTAATTAAAAAGTAGTCTAATCTTACACGTATTCTGTGGGGTGCTGAATAGTATGTGAAACCATCTTGGCCAGGCTTAAGAGTATCCCATACGTCAAGTAGTCCATTATTTCTAGCTAAATTATAAACTGCTTTGAAAACCCTTTTCTTCCTTCCCTTGTATTTGACTGGAGGTTCCAGCCCCAAACCCAATCCCCCTGCACCATTGATATTAAAATCACCTCCTATCATTATAAATGGAGCCCAGGTTGCCAACTCAATATCAATCTCTTCGAAAATTTCCGGATCATCTCCTGTGGATCCATAGATAGAACCAAGGGTAACCCATGTTTCCCCAACCAAGCATTCTACTAAAGCCCATCTACCCCAAGCATCCTCCCATTTTTTCCTAGTAGTAGTGTCTCTTTGCCTTGCCATTACAGCCACCCCCCTATTCCTGGCTCCCTGTCTAGAGTATGCTATGACAGTGAGGCCTAACTGGTCTAGCAGCCTAATTTCAGACGCCTGTATATGGGTCTCTTGGAGTATTAAGAAGTCTAGTCTTAGATTTTTGATCAGAAATGCCGCTTTCTGTCTTTTTAATTTATCATTAAGACCACACACATTCCATGTCATTATTCGGATACTCATCCTGGATTTTTAACAAATGTTCCCATAATTTTGCTCATTTAAAAAAAAGACATACTACATATTGGGACCACAGCCTTATACGGCTCATTTATTTCTTCCATTTTATATTTCATCTTGTTCCAGAATATTTCCTGCCTGCTATACTTCCAATTTTTTCCACGTTCCTTTTTTTCCCCGTGTTCCTAACCCCCCCCCCGTGTCCCCCACCCTGCACCCCCACCCCGACTAGCCCACCCCCCCTACAGGCAAATAGGTCCGTAGGACCTATGTGTGACAGCTGTGTCTGCCTGGGCCCCGCGCCCCTCCCCCCCCACTCCTGTTACCTTTCTACCTACTAACAAAAAAAAAAAAAAGAGTGCACACTTAGCTATACCCATTTACATAGCATTACAATACAATTCTCTGTTCTTGTGCTTCTTCTCTAATTCCAGCGTCAACGTACATACTTTTATATCTTGCTACCTTTTGACACCAGAGCTACCGCTTGTTCCCTATCAGCCTGTGACTGAGAATGCGAATGATTCTGTGGGTTCCTTTCTTTTAGCCATGCCAAAAATTCAGCCGCTTTAATTTCAGAGTGGAAGATCTTAAATTGGCCATCTCTTACCACCTTCAATTTACTGGGGAACAATAAGTATGCCTCACAGCCAATTCTTTGAAACGGTGCTATTAGTTCCCTCAGTCTCCACCTACGCTCTACCGTTGTGTGGCAAAAGTCTGGTCTAGCAAAAAACTCCACATCCTTGTATCTACACTTTGCCTGTGGCTTTGCTTTGGCCATAACCTCCTCTCTCAATAAATAGTTACCCACGTAGATTAATATTGCTCTAGGCTTATTTGAGACATCCCCCTTCCTCTGTGTAAATGGGAATCTATGGGCACGCTGAATCTCTGACTCCCCGTCCCAGCCTTTTAGATCAGGGAGTGTGCCCTTAAGAAGTTCTATAACGTAAGCTCTGGCATCCTGTCCTTCCCTTCCTTCCGGAATACCTAAAAGCCTAATGTTGTTTCTCCGCTGCCTATTCTCAAAATCTTCCAGCTTCCATAACACATCACTATTGACCTTCTCTTGATCTTGTCTAAATTCTTTCCAGCCCTTCATTTCATCTTCCAGGACCCCAGTTCTTTCTTCAATCTCCGTAACTCTCCCTGCCAGGTCTGTACATGCTTTGTTTACTTTTCGAAGGGAGCTTTGTATTTTTTTGCTTTCCTGTCTGGCTCTACGGCTCTCCACCCTTGCCTCAGTTTGTATTTGTTTTAGCATTGAGAACATCATTTCAAATCCCATTGGTGAATTATGACCTTGTGGTTGACCCTGGCTATGGATCTGATTTTCAGACTGGCCTTGGCTAGATCTCTGCTCATTGATCCGCAGAGAACCCAGGGTTTCATCTAAACCACCAACACCCTCTTTATACATCTGTGATGTAGCTGCGTAGTCCCAGTCAAGTTTCTTTGCAACATTAATAATTGCAGGGCTTATGGATCCTTTTGTTTTCCTCCTTTTTTTAGTCAAAACTTTAGATTTATGTTTTGTGAATAGCTCTTGGTCAGAAATCTCTCCAGAACCTGATGTAGCTACTGATCCTGTTGCCAAACCTGACAGTGTCTGATCGCTCTCCTGTTCCTCAGCGATAGAGGAGTCCTCTGACTCACTCCCCCCACCCCCGACCGCCCCCACATCTACGCCCTCCTCCTCACCCTCATTTACAGAAAAAAAACAATCGTCAGTCAGAGCAGTAAGACCAATATTATTAATACTGCTGTTGCCATTTACATTTCTCCCAGCTCAATCTGGTTACCCATACTAGGCTCGTTACTGTCCCCCCCTGTAACAACAACCAAATTAGAAACGGTAACTTCGCGCCTAATAGCATTGGTTTGCTCCTCCCTTATCACCTCTGTTAATGCTTCTGACAAATCCGAAATATTATCTGACATCAGGTTTAGAGATAAAGTAATTTCCTCAGACTGCTGTAGAACGCTACCATTATCCGCATTGACAACATCAGCATCAGATTTGCTTAAAACACTATTAACATTAACATTACTAACGTCGCCAGTATCAATTGTCATTTCAGTCCCATTTCCATGCCTCTCTTTAACCTACCCAATAAAGTTCTTCTCTTTCTCCTGTATCATACCTCCTTGTGGAGGTTCAACACCCATACACGTCTTCTCACTGAGATTCCCCAAGTTGATAGTTACTGCTGAAGAGCGAGATGCCAGCAAACTGCTGTCTAGTTCCTTCGTATGAGAGTCACGATCAGGGTCTAAGTCTACAACATCCACCGAGTCTGGCAGGGGTGCAGTGATAGCAGACATATGAAAGTTAACTGCAGGAGCAGGGACAGGGAAGAAAGCCTCCGAAACTAGTGGTTGTCTCAGATTCCCCTGTTCTGCCGCTTTTCCTTTACTTCCTTTATTTATCAAAGCTGCCTTGCTTTTTTCTTTTTTTCTGGGTTTCTCCCCCACGCTGCTGCCAGCCTCCTTACTTCGTATTGTATTCCTTCCTTGCTCAGCAACGCGCGGGTCCTCGCGCTCCTCCTGGTTCCGCGTCAATTTCTTTGCACGGAGGTTGGCCGCCGGAGCATCTGACTCGCTCCAGGCAGCTTTCTCCTCCCTCAGGGCTCTTGAAATCTTCGGCGCCATTGAGCACCACGCTGTCGACGGAGCAGCTGCTGAACTCCGCTGCCGATAACGCTGTTGCCGATACTGTTGTCTCCAGCTACTGGCCTTCACCATCAGCTGATGCGTGTTATCCAACGCCCATGCCAGCACAGCTTTCAATTTCAAAGAGGTTAGTGTCTCCGTAAAAAACATAAGCGCTGCTGGGGCTATTGCGGACTATACCTCTCTTTTACTCTTCACCAAACAAGAAACCCTGACACAGAGAACAGATGCCAGTATTCCGCCGTCCTTATGCCGTCATTTTCTTCACTTTCCGATTACAGTTCAAGAGCAGGGGAGCAGAGGGAAAACGCGTCTTCCCACTACAGACTGCCAGCGGCCATCTTGCCCCGTATTGACAAATTCCTAAGCATAGGCGATTTCTTCTAGGGGGGGTAAAACAATGAACCAAATCAAGCCAGCTGACTAGAGAACACGGATGTTTCAGAGCGTGTTTTTTTTCTTTCTGACAAGCACACCAACCGGCATCAAGCAACGGACTTTTTAAATTCATAATTTAGTGCATTTGTACACACCGCAGTCCTTCAAAGAGGGGTTTGTTTTTTATAATTTAACAGACGATCTCTTCCAAGAGTAATGAAACAGTGGAGCATATTAAGCACACTAAGAAAACCAGTTAGAGATCACTGATATTACAGCGCATGTATTAACAATCAAGCCAGCCAGCACTGAACAAAAGTTCTTTAAGTTCGTAATTTAGCGTTGCACCAACCACTATCCCTCCAAGTATGGTTTATAGTTTGAAGTTTTTAAAGTCTTTAACGGGGTCAAATGCTCTCCCTCCGGTATCCAGCAGTGCAAAGTCAATAAATCCAGCACGGACTCGGCTTTACACTTCTGACCTTTATCAGCGCAACAATGTTGCCATAGTGTCTCAAGTAAATGACTGGAGTCTTACCCGGGCCCATCTGCCGATTTTCGGCTCTCGGCTCTTATTAAACTTTTCAGCAGGCTTCACGCTGCTATTCCCTTCACCTTTCCGCTTTCGGTTCTTGCACGCCACTCGCTGCGCCACAGCTAGGAAGTCTCAGGCCAACGCCTTCCAGCGCCATCCTGGCGTTTCCAAGCTCTGTCCTTCTCCAAAGGCGTGTCCAAGATGACCGTTAGCTGATAGCTAGAACCGGACCAGATCTCCGTGTCACCGTATACCGTATCAACCCGTTCTTCGCTTCTTTCGCTCCTACTCAGTGTCACCCAGCAGCGGTATACCCTGCAACTTTTCACTTATCAGCCAGCGTTTCTTTTTTTGTTAGTCGGTCCGTAAGTCCATAGGTCCGGAGGAACAGGAGTGAGGAGAGCAGCTGCCTATACAGCCCACGCCTCGGTCGCCATCTTGCCTCTATAATGTACATTTCATAAAACAAAATAAAGTAGAAGTGAATGAAACAGAAAGTGAAAGAAAAAAAGACTGCGGGAGAGTAAGGGACAGAGACAGAATGTGTAGTATATAAATCAATGAGTAAGATAATTAATTGAAAAAGATAATAGCACTGAAGGAATGACTGTATAATCAAAAGTAAAGTGAGAGAGAAAATGAGACTATGATCAGTGTTAGTACACGAAATAAATACTCTTAAAGAAACAGACTAAGAGTACTGGAATGTCTTAAACAGATAGATAAAATAAAGGAAGAACAGTAAGGGAAACAGAGTGAAAATGGGTGAGTAACAGAAGATGAACGGGGTAGAAACAGATAAGGACTGTAAGAGACAGATAAATAGAAATGAAGTAGGGTAAGGGAAGTAAACTATAGATTTAAGTTTAGTAATTTAGCATAATTAATGAAAGCTGAGTAAGGGAACAAATATTAAGGTACGGTAAGAGAAAGGAATTAAGATTCAAGAAACAAAGGTGATACAGGATCAATAAAGGTGAGTCACCATGAGACAACGGAAGTAACAAACTGAAGAGATAGATAGACTGAATGAAAAAGTGACAGAAAACATGTAAGAGAAACAGGATAGAAAATTAAACAACGCAAAATGTGGATGAGTTAAAGGGAATAAGTGTGACTGAACAGCACTGACAAAGAAAGGGGATGAAAGGGATAAGGATAAGACAGAGGCAGAGGAAACTCTAGGATGTTATTAGTTGTACTTACCTTATAAATGTAATATCTGTGGAAGACAATAAACAAATCTGTTATAATACATATTTCTAAATCCAATGTAACAACATATTACATGGTTTATTTTTGCTGTTATCAGAATATATTGATTTTCACTATAAACAGTGATTTCAATAGAAATCACCATGTAACAGCGGGGAAAAAAAACACAGGGGCGTATTATCAAGGGATTTATCTATGCTTTTTTGGCTTTAAAAGCCGAGAAAGCGGAGATAAATTTTGCATGTTAGCACCCTTTTTCTCTACGCTTCCCCTTGCATCTCATTAGAGATGCAAAGGGGGCGTTCCAGAGAAAAATAATAGGAGAAATTTTGTTAAGCGACATTTCTCCTATGATCAAGGATATCCCTAACCCTGTTAGTAATAAAAAAGCAGCGCTAACTGCGGTTAGCACTGCTTTTTTTACACCTGGTATTTTCCTGACTTAGCCATGATATCCTATGGAAGGTGGATATCATGGCTAAGTTTGTGAGCCCCTATCATCAAGCTAACGCCAAACTTCGAGAGATTATCGTTGGTTTTCCAGCGATAATCTCTCATTTGGCAGTTAGCGTGAGGATTTGTATCACTTCTGAGATGAACGTTGCTAATAGGAAATTATCTCAGCGATAATTTCCGGCGATGCTTAGCGATAAAAAAATCGTTGCAAAGCCTAGTTAGCAATAAAAATCGCTACTCGTTGGTAATATGCCCCTAAATCTAAATGATTGTGTTTAAAAAACCCGTAGAAGATCTCTATACATAATATAAATACCTGAAAAAAACATGTCTTAAATGTTTTTCTCTAATTCGCAATTTCTTGAGTAAGCACAGTACATCTTCCACAGTTACAAACTAATTAAACCATACCACTTATTTTTAAATACCTCTCAACAAAGTTCCGTGCAAGTATGTTCTTAAAACATTTTTCTCAAGTACACATTTTGTTGTCTCATACTTTTCCGCGTGGCCAAATAGTATGAGTTAAGTAGTTATTTTCTCAAATTACTTAATCGTAGTCTTATCCATTCTTTTCTCAACCTTTCGAGTAAAAATTCCAACGCGTTCTGTACCATCAAACATTAAGTAAACTTGTACCTGATGCTATCACTATGCCAAATACAAGTTTCATTTCTAGATTTGCACACCCTCAGTCACATGATATTTCTAAACAACAGAGATTCATATCTTTACAGTATTAATCTTCCTACACCAAGTAATTTTACTGAAATTTGGGTTGCAAAAATAGCAGATAAGAATTAATTAATTCAAAAGGCAAACGTTTCTTAAAAGTCAATTGACTATCATTACAGAGCGTCCAGCCTGTTGGAGACTTCAAATAAGCTGTGTAATGTCCTGATGATGTTGAAGACCCTTCATGAAAAATAATGGATACAGTTACAAATGTTCTTCTAGAAATAGATATTTGAGAAGCCACAAAATGTTTAATTAAAGTTGACAATTTACTCCCATCAGCTGTGCATCGTTGAAACATTAAAATTACATATTGTCCATATCTGTGGATAAATAATATTGATAACATTTCAGAGTTACATTGAGTGCAGACTATGTTCTGATGCGCATCTTTAACTAGTTTATTAAAGGACACTGCTTCACTGTCTGGTAATGTTAAATATATAAATCTTTCAGTGTGTATATCAGGACTACTTGAAAATGAACAATTATCGCAATTATGTTCCCATTTATAAGAAAGGCCAAAAAGACTATCAATGTCTACACCTTCATCTTCCAAAACTGTAAGCATATACATAATACATTCCTGACAAGCTTGCTGAATATTCTGAGAAAATTGATTTAGTCCTGCACACATGTCTAAAACATTCCTTAGTTCTGAAACACTTGCTACTTCACTATTACCACTGCTACATTTTTCAAAAACAGAATTTAACGAACAACAAAATGTTTGCTCCCGATTTTGTACAATCTGTTGCTGTACATTTTTTAGAAAAAAAAAACATTAACCACTACATTTGCATAGCAGTTGACACCAGACCTGTTTTCAAATTTAAATCCAACAATCTCTTCAATACTAACCTCTTTCTTACTGCTACCAATGACAGCTACATCTTTTTTTTCTTCGTGTCTCTACTACTTCAGTACATTTTTCCACATTTATCCTTTTCTGACCAACCATACACGTTTGAATTAAAGGATATTGAGGTAAACTTGGAGCATATTCTCTTCTTAACCTATTATACTCCTTCGCACAATTTAAATCTGCACTAATCTGTGTCTCATCAAAATCAATTAGATAAAGTCCACATAAAGTTCTAACTCGAGATAAAGCAACATACGCCATACCCTCTTTGAATACAGTGCTTCCAATATTTACCAAAGCAGAATCTACACTTAAACCTTGAGATTTGTGAATAGTCACTGCATATGCCAAACAAATTGGAAATTGCTTCCGACGGACATATAAGCCTTTCACAAGCAAAAAACGGGTTGAACAGCGACTGAATTGTTGAACTTCTTCAAATCCATCAAATTTGATTCTTAAAAATTCAATCTCATCTCTATTTGGGTAATTGATAAAACCAACAACATTACCCATTGCTCCATTCACCAAACCTCTTTCTACATGTAAATTTCTCCGTAAAATATTCCGACAATTTAAACATACATACAGATTCTTTTCTAAGCCAGCAGTTTTAGATATAGAGTTCTGAAGAGAATCAAATTTTAACTTCAACTTTTCAGACAAAACAATAGTACTACCTTCATGCTCTGTTCTATCTTTACCTTCCAGTTTCTTAATTTCTTGATTTTCTAACTTCAACATTTTTTCATTGAAAACCGAACATTCTTTGAGAGTTGGCATCAAGCATATGACTGACTTATCTGCTACTTCTTTACTATATATTTTCTTAGGTACATTATCTTCATTAGGAAACAACTTGGAAAATAATCGTGTTCGTAGAGTTTCTTTCGCATCTTCAGTTAGTTTTCCAATCCTTATATCTTGAAGAATATTTCCATATTTAGAATCCTTTGCTTGTCGCATATTTTGAATCAGTTCATTATATTTGAAATGTGACCATATATTAACATTTCCAATACGGCCCAGGCACTTTCTGGTCTCTTCATGTGTAACAGTTTCAAATACAGGTTGTCCTTTCACAGGAGTTAGCTTCAGTAGATCTCCAAAAACTATGACATATTTGCTTCCAAATAACACACCATACTCTGTCTTAAGTATCTGTTGCATTCTTAAATGCACATAAGCAAGCATTAAATTGGATACCATGCTTACCTCATCAATAATTAAGGACTCTAGAAACTTCACAACAAGCTTCTCCAAATAGCTTGTGATATTGTAATTTATTTTCATGTTCAACTGGCAGCATCAGTAAACGATGTAAAGTAATACCTTTAATATTATGTGCTGCCAATCCAGTTGGAGCAGTAACAACACAAGACAGTGTTGACTGAATTCTTTGCTGTAGATATGTAGTAATTCCTTTAATTAGGAAACTTTTACCAGTTCCAGCTTCTCCACTTACATATAGTCGAATAGGTTCAAATGACATACATGAGCATTCTTTTTTCTCATGACGAAAGCCATGCTCAATGTGCTCTGTCACTTCATCATATATCTGTCTTTGCTCAAGATTAAGTTGCTTCTCCAATTCTTCTAAGTTTATTAATTCCTCTTGACCTTGCTGCATTGCTCTTTCCACCTCATCAATGGCAGTGGCTGCTTCATTTTGGATAATTGGTTGTCCCAGTGGATCTTGACTTAACGAAGCTGAACTTTGACTATCTTGTGAACTGTCTCTAGCAATCTGCGCTGCAATTGTTGCTTCTTGCTCTATTTCGTCATTCAACATTTGGAGATAATTACTGAAAACAGGACATTCTATACTACTTTTAGATGCGTTAAATGTCACCAAGGATTTCCTCTTCTGTACGCCATGGTTTAAAGAGTTGCAAAAGAGCTAAATAATAAAATTCTCTTTTGTCAGGTGTTTCGCAACTCAGTTTTCGGTGATTAATCAAGTGTCCTTTTCTTTGTTTGACCAAACATCCTTCATGTCCAATTACAGCGTGTACACCTTTATCAATATTCTCTGTAATATTCCTTTTAAAACTGTAGTTTTGAAGTATTTCATATAGACAAATGTTTTCAAGCATAGTACTTCTATTTGGATAGTATGTATCCAACATATTTGGTTCTTTCTGTGCTAAATATTCAATTTCTTGCACAGGTTTCAGAACACGGTTTCGTGTTCCTGGAAGAATCAAACTCACCCACAGGATAGTTCTTGATTTTGCATAAAGACTTGCTGATAATAATTTTTCTAATTCTTTCCTCTTCAAATGGTATGTCCGTTTATACAGCTTTCTTTTTTCATTTCTAGTCGGCATACTGATTTATGTTTCTGATAAAAATGACAATATGTTAAGAAAAAAGATAAAAAATATTATAGACCGCTACTAGCATATAACATACAAATTATAACCACTGGTTCATTTTATAGGTAGAATAAAGACAAAAAAACAGTCTCTGAACAGAGTAGGAAATCCTGTAGTGAATGTTGGTTCTAAATTTATGACAGTCCATAGCTGTGTCAGCATTATAGACGTATTTTCTAATTCTAATTTGTAAGGCATACAAACAGTACACTGTTTTTCAAGCACTGTAGGTGATCCTAGTGCTTTTAATTTTTTTGACTATAATCTCTTATACACTTCATGAGAACATGTATTCTCACTCTCAGAAAGCAGATCAGCGACTAATAGTACAAGAAAACTGTCTTCAAGAATGCTTTAGTATCAAAAATAATTTTATTTATTTAAAAGTTCATATTCTAAATGGACTTTTAGCATAATTTCATCGGGTACTTCATCAGATTCAAAATTCTCATCCTCAAAAATCTGCTCTTCCCCTTCCATCATCTCTAAATAAGCACTGTCGAATGTATTGTCCATAAAGTCCTCATTTTCTGTCTCAATTTCTTCCTCAAATACTCCATCTAGTAATTCCTTGACTAGTTCATTAGCGATTTCAACATTTAATTCACTTTTCTCAGAGTAATTCTCAATTTTTGTAATCTTTTTTGTGTCTTCTGTATCATTTTAAAAAATATAAAGACTAAATTATATCTTTTTCATCAATAGATAACGTAAAACTACCTTTACTAATATTTAAACTACATACATTTTTATACTTTGTAACTCATTAACTACATATATATATCCTCTTGTTTGAAAACAAATTGACACTATGAGCCTAGACATTAACACTATTCCTTTTTATTTATTTAAATAATTACGGCTGTAAAATTGTTTTTAGGTTTTCTGGATATTACAACTGTTGATAGACTTTATAATTGATTTTTAAGGATCCATTTTCTGAGTTCACCACTACAAACTGCTATTCAAACTATATACAGTCTGAAGGGGAGGCTCACAATGAACAAATCTAAACACTAACTTAACAAATTACTACTTCCCACAGAGACAGTTGCTTTTATGTTTCAATAGCATACTCAGCATGTGAATTTCATAGCATGTACACAACTTCATGCTAACCATGAGGAACCACATCATAATAAACCTCTGCAAATGTATGTAAAACAGTGCAGATAGATAGTACAGTCACAGATATGAAGAAAAGATGCCCATCACACCAAGAGCCATATCATAATACACCTCTGTAAATGAAGAAAAAGGACTACACACAGATGATACAGCATGAGTTAGAGAAATTATGAAGACTTAGCAAGAATTATTCCACGGAAACAGCAAACTCTTATAGTCAAAGGATAGATGAACCAGAACTGCATCGAAAAGAACACATGGACCAGGCCGAAAAAAAGATAGTGTCAACAGACAGTGGAAAAGTATGTCAAAATACATATCTAGTGCAAGCAGATACAGACATGGCAAAAATAGAAGATAAAATCATCCAGCAAAAGAGAAACTCAGCAAATATTCTAAAAAATCTTGCTTATTATTTTAATCTGCACCCAAAAAAATTGCCTTTCAAAAATACCAACTCAACTGAAAAAAAAGAATGTGATTGTTGAAAAGTCTATCAAGTAGAAGACAGGTTGTTGCTGTTCAGCACCAAACACTATAAAAAAGAGAAATACTGAAATTGAATTAACATATTACAGACATATTTATAACACAACATACACCCATTGTAGCAAACAACAAGCCTAACAGATATATATTCACTAAGATTCTCTACCATTAGATATCCTAATGCCTAACTAAGTTCAATAATTGTTTTTTAAACACATCAAATAACCACATTTTTCACCCAGATTTATTTTAAATCAAACTTCATTACAGTGTAATCTCCCACACATTTCCAGGATACTACATGCAATATTTATGATTTGCACTGCTAGACAGTCTCACTTAGCATATCTGTTACCAATTTTACTTGCCAAAATAAATCACCATGGAACACCAACATCACACTGTGTTTAAAGCCTCTTTTTATATAATTTTGGGTGAATAATTTGCTTTCAAGTTTTATATTTACATTCTGCTAATTATAGTGATTTGTTTTCTTTCCTACATTTTGACAATCACTAGTTGCACAAAACTAATGACAGAGATGGAGACAGATGTAGAGTAGAAAAGAGACACCGGACAGGAGAGATACAGACTACAGGAGAGAGAGATACAGTAGCAGGGAGAGGAACATGCAGAGACAGACCAGCATTCAAAGCACAAATGGAGAGACAGAAAAATAACAGGAGCAGAGAAAAGTCAAGAAAGAGAGGGAAGGTACAATAAAGAAAAAGATGAACATGGAGAGGGAGTCACAGAGTAGAAACAACAGACAGAGCACAAAGGAGACAAACGGCAGGAGGCACAGGGACAGAGAGGACAGCAGGCAAACAGTACAATAGGAAGAGAGAGAGCATGAGGAACACAGAGATGGACAAGCAGAGCAGAAGAGAGAGAGAGATGGAGAGAAGAAGGGTGAATAGGAGGGAGAGAGATATACACCACCATACAGACAATGCAGGAGGAAGACTGGAAGCAGGAGACAGAGAGAGATACAAAACGAGCACGAGAAGGAGAGAGATATCACAAGGGAGAGGGAAGGTAAGAGTGGATGATTCAGGCCAGAAAGGTAAAGAATGACAGAAGGGAAAAAAATATAGTAAAAAGGACAACAAAGAGATGGAGAGCAAGACAAACAGAAAGAATAGGACACAGAGTGAGGGAGAACACGAACTGCATAGAGAGAAAATGTATGAGAGACAGAAATGGTAGAAGTCAGAGGGTAGGCAACATGGAGAAAAACTGCACAATAGACAGAGATACAGAGGGCGAGCCAGACACACTAAAATATATGAAGTAAGCAGCACGAAAACAGTATGTTGAGAAAAGGAAAGCAGCAACACAGATATATGTATACTGACTCCACTAACTTAGTGCATGAACGTATCTGTTGCAAGAACTTCTGCATAACCTTATAGTCACAACTCTTTGTTTCCCTTTAGTCCCAACCCTTTCCCCTCTGACCTCTCACCCACCAGTGCAGCCCTCGGCCACAAACCACACTGTAAATGTTGCCCTCCATATTATTGTATGTAGGTATGGTACAACAGGTAACATCATACCTACAGCAACTGAGGACTATTACCTTTGACACAGATTCATAGCTGCACAAGTTAAGTTAACAGTCTGCCTATGCCAGGGCTCAAAAGTGGAGCCCGATAGACAGCAAGCCTACCTTTAAGAAACTGCCTGTGCTGAGACCCGAAGAGACCCGGCCAACTTAAAGCCCTGAAACTATCTTAATGTCTCCTCTCTCTTTAGACCTTTACATTTCACTTTCAAACCACATTTATTTTCCATGACACACGCTTCTTTTTCGGTGTTCCACATTCAACGCCTAGACACTTTACTCTTTTTACTATCAGAAGCCGCAGCTGCAACATGGCTAATGCACAAATTAATTAGTCTATCTTTCGCGTTTTTTCAGTGTTCGAAATCTATACATTTTTTTCACATAAATAGATGCGAGCGGCTCAGTACCTCCTGCTGGCATAAAACCAAGTCGCTCCCTTTCACTTACAAATGCCTTAGAGACGACAAAAAAATGTCGGGCAGATTTCCAAGCCCCTTACGCCACTTTAGCGTCACTTTTAACATGGCAAAAGTGACGCAAAAGTGCTGCACGGAGCAAGTTAATCTGCCCCTATATCTGTATAGTGTCCGTGAGTGTACTGAAACATGTAATTAGTTGTTCACATCCAGGCACTTCCAATTGCATGACTTATTTAACTAGAACCGCTGTAATGTTGCATGTGTTTTCAAAGATACACCAGTGCCTGCTATAATGCCGACTTTTTCCTTATTCTTCAACAGTGGTTATTTATTTTCATGCAATGAGAATTGTTATGAGTTTTTAAACGACAAAGCTTACGCTGTAATAGTCACTCTGCATATGCTTCCCTGTAAGAACCAACCCCGCATGGGAACCTCGATGTTTCCATCTGGCCGCGAATTCCGGCCTTGAATTTAAAGTTCAATCACAAGACATGTACATGAGCCTTATTGTCACAAAAACAAGTTACCCTAGCATCTGTTCACAAACATATCTCTTTCACTTAGCTAACATTCACAGAGAAGTGCATACCTTATGAAATGGTGACCTTCCTTTACAATTTGCTGAGGTGACTCCCATAATCTTTAACACATCCTCCACTTCAGGGCAGGCCTATTTTTTTATAACTACTAAGCAATGGTTTAGTGACTTCTTTGCCAGAAATTATTTGAAGTCATTCTGCTACTCTTCACTCCATAGTCGCCGACCTATTTTTGTGGACTTCCTGTTCTACTACCAGTGGCTGCTGCTTTTGTGTTCCTATTTTGTTTATTACAAAATGGATGACCGTCCCGTCTTCGCAAACGAGCCGGAGCACTTAGAACTGTATCGCCAGAGGATGCTTGAGTACTATGGCATCCTGCCACTTGCGACTTTGAGTGCATCATATGCATTATCATTTTGATTTTCCTATTTCACCTGTGTGCAGCCTGTATTTCATTGCCTGAGCTGTGATTTCATGTGGGCCCTGGACTTATGTCTCTGCAACTTGGTATCTCCTGAAGTGAATTACAATCATATCATGAATCCGTTAATTGATCATGAACAGCTTTGTTCCGACGGAGGGATTATGGCCTTTTTAGCGATACATGGAGTTCTGGGTCATTGGAATATATTCACAGAGGCGCAAGATTTTTTGGCACACAGCTACATAGAAAAGTCACCGAGTTGTCCTCTGATGGTACTAGAGGCTCCGGTAATTGAAGAGCATGTATGTTCTTTTCCTCTTTTCAATTGGATGGCTGACTTGTTTTCGGATGATAACAGTGACTTCCTTTTAGAAGCGGTTACTGCTTATTTCGCCTATTCAGTTGTTGGATGACTCTTATGCAAGCCATTGACGTCTACATTTTTTTCCCTCCCTATCTTTTTCACGTTTTCTTGGACTTCTTTTTTTATATGAACAGACCTATTGGCTTTACTAACAGTGGACATTACAATTTCGTACTGGTCAGATTTTCGTGTTTTATGTGGACTAAATATTCTTTCCTCACCTACTCGATTTCAAACTAAACTTTTCATTGAACTCTAATTTCAACAATTCAGTTGCTTATCTTACCTTATCTTATTTGAAACGTACTCGGAGCAAAATAGAGTAATATATGCTACATGTGCCCTAATTAGTGTGTAAAGTTAGCATGAGTTTTTTATAAGTTTAAACGCCATTTTCCCTTTCAGCTGCTTATTTGCGCCTGAGACACATCTGCTGCTTTAGTTTTCCATGTACTGAAATATTTTCGATTCATACGAGAAAAATATGTTCTTACACTAATATTAGCCATGCTTTTCGAGCTGTATCTCAGATCGAGTACTGAAACCTTTGAAAGATATTTCAATACAGTAGTTGTTTTCAACACTGATTTTCGAACGTTCCAACAGATAACATACATGCAGCTCCAGCCAACTTGTCGCTTTTGGTGCGTTTTCTATTTCCTTAAACAATATCATAACACAAAGTTGATAGTGCTTCGCATGCAGAGAACTGATTGTTAATGAGGTGATGTCTAACCACTAGCATTTTCATGCATGGTTGCTGAACTTAAAGTCAAGACACCTTCTTAGATTTAATAAAATGTAATATACTTCCTCAGAACGGTGTAGCATAAGTTTAGGTAAACCGTATTCATTTTACATCATACTATGCTTGCACCGTTTGTATTCTATGGACTAGTGACTATGCCGATTACTTTGTTTCTTACAATATCTGTACTCGTATTAGATAAGAAACTTCCCTTGAAAGCATTGGGTTACTGAATAAACATTTCAAAGAGACATGTTCTCTCTTTTAATCCATATTCTGAACTGAAATTATTGTATACTGAAAGAGTATTCATGTGTTCCACGTAACCTCAGCTGTACTAAGTTCATGTTTTCTTTTGTCGATCTGAGTTACTCATACTACAACCCGCAGGCCTGTGACGGCCCGGCAAACAATCGTACCTATGGTAAGAGAATCATTTATTACTGTTACCAAGCACCGCTTGATGTCATGAGTGATGTCACTGACCATGTCATGAGTGATGTTATATGTGACGTCATTAACAGTGCATTGCAGGCGCGCAAGTTATAGTGAGTCCAACAAACTATAACATAGGAATTTCAATGGTTTTATGTCAGTAAAATTTCCAGCTAACTATAACTGGTGTGAAACCTATGGTTTTTCAGTGAATATATATACATATATATATATATGATTCCCTCATCTTCATTGCTTGATTTTTCTCACAAGAAAGTGTCACTCATATTTGTTGGAATGGCCGCTATGCATGTCGTTTTGAGGCACGCCTGCACGCACTAAGCACTAGCCAGCAGTCCGGCGCAATTAACTGAAGTAGCAGCATGCCGTGCAGCGAGCAGCAGCAAGCCTGTTGAAAAAGGCAGTAATCAAGTAGTAACTAACTCTGCTTTCACATAGGTCATTGAACGGTGGAATCTGCTTGTTCATAAATGTTTTCTGACCGTAGTTTCTTCACGGGCACCTGAAATTTGGCATCTGTTTATTTTGCAATGTTCAGTCTCTGCCATGTCGTACATGTGAATGAAAGGTTTGATTGCTTTGTCCTGGAAGTTTAGGTGTGCAGTTAGTGCTCGGTGATGCAAGTTTGTTTTGCGCAATGTGACTGTCACAGGCCAATTAGTAGTAAAGACAAAGTATCAAAGTGGTCTAATGCTGGAGCGAGATATTGAATTTATGTGCAAATTAATGGTTTCCGGCTGTCAGGCAACGAGCCCGAAAAAGAGAGATATAAACAGAGTGATGGGAAGTGTAGGATGAGGACATGTCCTCGCACTTCCCTGGTGCAAGCTCCTCGTGTTATCCTCAGTTGCCAGCTTGCCACACTGCTTATCAATGCCGGACTAGGGATTATCCAGAAAATTAAAATAACTCCCTCTTTGACCATCCCTGTAAAGCGCCAATGAGCAAAGAGGGACCCCACCATCCCTTGAAGTTTTTAGGGGAGTTTGTGCTTAAGAAACCTGTTGTCGAAGTTAATGATAAAATAGGGTTTTAAAGAAATTCTCCCAACAAAAAATGGCTTCTGAATGCTTTCCCATAAAAAAATACAAAACGTATTTCCTGTTTGCTGAGGCCTTTCTCCACTTTTCCTATCATTAATTTTTGTTTTTCCTTTTCTCACCTTTATACTCTTTGTTTCCTTTTTGAAAATTCCAGCCTTTGTGACTGCAAAACTCTTTCAAAATCAGCCTTATATGGGTAAATGTAAAGTCTGTAGTGCTAATAAAAACGAATGCTGACAGTATAACACCTGATGTAAAGCCAGGGAACATTTCCAGTCCTCAATTCAAATATTCATTTGTTTCAAACACTAAGTGTTGAAGTTGAATTGTATTATATATTTAATGGCAATCGAACTTTGATACCGAGTAAACAACACATGTCTTGTGTTGGGCTGCAAATAATGAACATGGAGGGAGCCAGTAAGTGCATATTTTGTTACATTTGTCATCTCAAACCACCAACCTCCTTGATGCTTTTCAAAAACATAAATGTCAGACAATGATTAGCATTCAGCACATTTTAACTCAGCTACCTTTTAGGTTTGACTTGATGACATCTGCGTCATTCATGGCAGATGTTTTCATATGATATGCGCGAATGGACTAGGACACAGGTTTGTAGAATTGCTTGCATTTTTTTGAAAGAGATATGCAATTATGTCATCCAGGTGTTAAATATGTCAGCACGGACAATCTTGAGGTATCATAGAATATTGTGACAACTAACTTTCTCAACTAGGATGGCACTGAAGCCTTACTGGACAATCTATGCCACAATACATCACTGCTTTCTGCAAGTTGGTACCAACCAAAACAAGACCCACTGTATTTGGCATTAAATCCACTGAAAATTGTTCCATGTGGTGCCTGTGGAGGTAAAACAAACCAGTCTCAACCTGTAATGCAAGTTGCACAAGACTATTTTAACTGAAGATAGTCCCTCTCTAAAAGATACCTGTAAGGCCTCCATAGTACCGTAAGGGGAGCCAAAAAGTATTAATTTACA
The DNA here is from genome assembly GCF_964263255.1 of Lissotriton vulgaris. Lineage (NCBI taxonomy): Eukaryota > Metazoa > Chordata > Amphibia > Caudata > Salamandridae > Lissotriton > Lissotriton vulgaris. The sequence goes on from NC_141691.1 coordinate 2,030,500,744, forward strand.
AAATTCATCTAGCAGGTCTGACTGAATAAGAGAAATTTTCCGCATCTTTCAAGAACTGTCCAACCCAGATACCTAGAAGAACAACTCCTGCGCATCACAACAATATTGTGACAAAACTCCTGGATTCCTTTTGTTCAAAATTAGCACCATCAGTGACTCCAACATTATTGCCCTGTACCATCTGCCTGACGCTCTCTCTCCTTTCTTCACAGTTTTCATCCTTTCTCTGCCTCTGTCTATTGGTGCTATATTGCTATTGCTTCACTTGCAGCACTTAACCTTCATTGTTAGCTCTGGCATGGCATTTTAATGGCATTTTATTTATGAGCGTAGGCATAAACAATAGGAAGATGGGAGCCCATAAGGTAGTAATTATCGGGGTCCCCTTTAAGTGCATTAGTCATTTCAGCCGAAATATTGCAAAATTTAGCTTTAAGTGACTTTTTGATTTAATTTGTCTCAAAAAGTTTTCGGGCTTGGGGAACCTACTATCAAACCCTTACTTAAGGAAGGTTCCGTTGCTGAAAATTCAGATGCTGTATTACATCTGGCTTTCAGCAGTGGCAGTTGAGGATGTGGGTGGAGACATGTGGGTGGAGCCAGTGGAGGAAGTGGGTAGAACCGGGGGAAGGGGTGTGGTCTCCTAAAGAATTTGAGCACCTGCACTTAATATTTTACAAATTAAGCACTGGAGATAATTACACAACAATATGGTCGCTATTCTTGAGACTCTCTCAACAAAGATAAAACAGTAATTTTATGTACTGATAATATTGATAATGATGACCCAAGGAGAAGGGGGGCGTGGCTTGAACGCCGATGGCGATGGTCGCCTGAGAGCTCAGTTACGGGACTGAGCCCACTTTAATCCTGCAGATCGGAGTCCGCAGGGCGCCCCGATCCCGCAAGCCGATGGTTGGACCAGTGGGGACCTGCTGGGACGCCCGGTGATACTTGAAAACCGGTTGTTCCAACGAAAAACCGAGGTTCAGGGGATCGCGGAGTGAGACCCAAGATGGCGCTCGGATCTCCTCGACTTCTTGGCCGGGACCCTATACCCATGGGAACGTCGTAGAGTACGGCGCATCCGCTCTACATCCTTTCTTGCGGTGGAACGTTAGTCTGGTGGTCAATCAGGATGGACCCGAGCTCGGCGACCGTCCCCAGACAGACGGCTGGTTGAATTCTAGTCGGATCCAAGACATGGGCGACCAGCGGCCCAGTGCATGAAGACGTTCCCGCGAGCCGCTCCCAGCTGCCCCCACCGAGTGGCTGAACTTGATGGGCGGCACAGTGACCTGGCGCCGTAGAGTCTCAAGCGGGATTAGTGACACTCATTCCGGATCCTCTTCGGCCTGGCGGGCCTATCCGACCTGGCACCAGTCGTCCCCGCCTCCTCCTCATTGGCCTCCAACGACACATCGGTGGCACGACCCGAGGCCTCGGAGGAACAGCAAGCCCTGGAGACGACGATCGGCAACCCTCGGCACGACAACTGCGTGCCAGGTGCGACTTAGACGACCCCAACACTCAGTGGTACCGTCATCGAACTTTTCTCCACGGGGCTTGACCACCATGGGAAAATTGAAAGGGCCCAAGGGGACCACCCCAGCTGCCTCGGACACGGAGGCGCCGGATAAGGATGACCGAGGGGACCCGGAGAGATCTGGTGGTCCCCATCTGCAGCAACAATTTGACCGGGTCCTGGAGGCGATCGCAACCACGCGTTCGGCCCTTCAGCAAGACATCGCCCAGGTCGCGACGAGCTTGGGCCTCCTCAGGGCGGACCACGGTAAGCTCTCGGATAGGGTCAAGGAAGTGGAGAGCTCGGTGAAGGTCTTAGAGCCGGCACAGAGGACCCTGGCTGCGACAATGAAGGATGCCCTGTCCCGGATTGAGCCTTGGAAAAACGGGCGGAGGATGCCGAAGGACGCAATAGACGGAACAATATTCGGGTGGTGGGCCTGCCGGAAAAAATTGAAGATGGCGACATGGTGGCCTACTTGGAAGCTTGGCTCCGGGACACAATAGCTCCAGAGGGCCTGTCCTCCTTCTACACACTGGAGCGGGCGCACAGAGTACCGGCGAAGCCGCCGCAACAAGGCCGCACTCCGCGACCGGTGGTGGCGCGATTGCTGCATTTTCGGGACAGAGACCTCATCCTCAATGCCCGCAGACACAACGGCCCTTATCAGGTGGAGAATAGCCAGGTGAACATTTTCCCGGACTACACATATGAGACCCAGCGCAAACGGGCTTCCTTTCTGGCGATCAAGCGTGAACTTCGGAGCGAGGGCATCCAGTACTCGCTCCTCTTTCCTGCACGGCTCCGCATTATCGTGGACGACAAAACCCAGTTCTTTGATACCCCGGAGGACGTCTGCGACTGGCTCAAACTCTACAGGGCTGGCAAAGATGGGGTTAGCTCGTCGTCTCAACTGGCAATGGAACCTGGGCAACAACGCTACTCCAAAAGACTTCGCAGCCGCCGCGGCAAACCGGGCAGGCCTTCGACTGTGGAGACATTGGCGGAGCGGAGGGGAGTGCTAGAGATGGTGTCTACTCTATCAGGTTCGCACAATGGCCCCATTATCGAGGAGTCGGGACTTGGAGACGAAGGGGCGCGGACGGAAATGGAGGAATCGGAGACCGATAGTGTCCATTTGCCGGTGGTTACTCCGGGCTCGGCCGAGAGCATGCTGGATGGACAGGGGTGACGGGGTGAGATGCTTCCATTTGGGTGGGGGTTTGCGGCGGGGGTGGTGAGGGAAGGCGAGTGATCATAGGCCCGGGCTGGGGGGGAGGGGGGACCAGCTGGGCTATAGCGTTTTGATGTGGGCTCAACTTTTTCTCGGTAGCCCGAGACTCGAGGGCCCATTGCCGGCGCCCAGCCCGTACCTTGCCCTTAAGGCCTTCCTGCGGTGGCGACCGCAGGATTAGTTGGGGATTGTGAGGTTGTTGGGAGTGTGGTTTGGATGGGAACTAGATGGCATTATTTGGGTCCTGTTCTGGGGGGGGTGGGTAGGGGTTGTTTCGAATGGGAGTTGTTGTTTCTTTGTTGGGGAAAATGGCCGCCATCAGTGTTGCATTGACTGTTGCTAGTTTTTGGTTGGGGCCTGGGTGGGGAGGCCCGGAACGGACAATATGGGACAATGGTTGATATTGCTAATGTGAAATGCATCACTTGGAATGTACGAGGGCTTCACACTATGTCTAGACGCCACAAGGTTCACGCTTATCTAGTGCGTAGAGGGCTACAGATAGCGCTGCTCCAGGAGACTCATCTTAATATGATGGAGGGGGCGGCGCTTCAGCGTAGATGGAGGGGGCAGGTCTTCTATACCTCGTATTCAGCGTACGCGAGAGGGGCGCTAATCTGGATTAGAGCTGGGGTCCCCTTTCAGGTTACTAAGTCACTGGTGGATCTGGAGGGTCGATATGTGGCTCTCTCGGGCACTCTGGGGGGCAGGGACTTGAACATTTGCTGCATTTACGCGCCTAATGTGGACCAGCTTGCCTTCCTCTCCAGGTTATCGGGTTCGTTGGCCCATTTCCTCTCGGGAACCCTCCTCCTCGGTGGTGATTTCAATTCGGTAGTGGACGTAGAGGCCGACCGCTCGCACCCCCCCCTCCCAGACTCCCCAGTTCGCAGGGTGGCGATGGGACGGAAGGACTGGCAGTCACACTGGGGGCTCGAGGATATCTGGAGGGCACAGCACCCGGATACTAGGGACTACTCCTACTTCTCCAGCTTGCATGAGTTGCACGTGCGGCTAGATGGGTTTCTGGGATCGGCGGAGGTGCTCTCTGCTGCGGTCTGTTCTGAGTATTTAACCAGGACCATATCAGACCACAACCCCCTCCTGATGGACCTTCGTTGGTTTCCCGGGGTCTCGGCTGTGCCTACCTGGAAAATGCGCCCGGAGATCCTAGAGGATATAGTTTTTAAGGCGGACCTAGGGGACCAAATCTCGGAATACTTCGCGTCCAATGGGGGGTACTGCGGGATCGAGAGCGGTGGAATGGGACGCCTTTAAAGTGGTGGTCAGAGGCTACTGCATCTCTAAAAAAGTGGGCATGCGGCGAGTCATCCTTGATGACCTGGCCGCGGCCGATCGGGAGCTCCGTGAGATGGAACTTCGCCGCCCCGGTCGCCCTGAGCTCCAGGAGCGCACAGCGGCGGCGAGGGAGACGGTGGCGGCGGCGGTCGAACGGCTGCGCTGCTTTGACTATAAGGCCTACACTACTAGGTCGCTCGCGGAGGGAGATAGGTCGAGCGCGTTGTTGGCATGGCTGGCCAATCCCACGCGCCGGGCATCTTTAACGACGTCCATGCGTACGGCGGAGGGTGCTGAAGTACACACTCAGCCGGAGATTTTGGGCTGTTACCTGCGCTACTATGAGCAATTGTACCGCAGTGACTCTGCCAGGGACCCCGACCGGATTGAGGAATACCTACAACCCCTAGAGCTGCCAGCGCTGGAGCCGGACGAGGCGAAGGCTCCAGGCTCCGACATTGAACTGGGCGAAATTCGCAGCGCCATCAAAGGGATGGCGAGGAACAAGACCCCAGGTCTAGATGGCCTCCCGATTGAATTCTACTCCGCTTACGTTGACCTCTTGGCGCCTCGGCTACTGATAGTATACAGAGAAGCGAAGCGGCTGGGTCGCCTCCCCGGCTCAATGTGCGAGGCGTTAGTGGTTCCCCTCCTTAAACCTGGGAGAGAATCGGCTGACCCGGCGTCCTACCGACCTCTATCAATGCTGACGGTTGATTATAAGATCCTGAGCAGCATATTGGCATTGCGGCTGTTAGGGCACATGCGCTCTCTGGTTCACGAGGACCAGGCTGGATTCATTCCCAAGCGGAACACAACCATGAATATTCGCAGGCTGTTTCGCTTACTGGGGGAGTTGCATTCAGACGCCCCGTGCCCGGTGGTTCTTTCAGTAGACTTGGAAAAGGCCTTTGATAGCCTAGAATGGGACTACCTGCGCAGCGTCTTGCTACGATTCGGTCTGGGTGTGGGCTTTGTCAAGTGGACCACAGTGTTGTATGCCTCGGCGTCAGCCAGGGTGCGGGCTGGCCCTCTGATCTCCTCCCCATACCCGGTGGAGAGAGGCACGAGGCAGGGTTGCTCATTATCCCCGCTGCTCTTCGCGCTAGCGGTGGAGCCCTTGGCGCTGCTGCTCCGCTCCGGGGTTTACTTCGGCGGTTTGCGGACGCCTTCTGGTTCGCATCATGTCTCGCTGTATGCCGATGACCTGTTACTCTTCCTTGAGAACCCGGTTGCCGCCTTGAGGGGGGCCGCGTCGGCGCTAACGACTTTCGGAGTGGTCTCGGGCCTTCGGGTCAACTGGGCCAAGACTTGTCTGTTCCCGGTTCGCAAGGGGACGCCCAGCCCCGACGTCAGTGGTGAGATTAGATGGGAACCCGACTGTTTCAAGTACCTGGGGGTTTATATATATCACGACTCAGTTGACCTCCTGGATGGAAACATAGCCCGTTGCACTCGCGCGTTGCGTGGTAGCATGGACTTGTGGGCTACCTTGCCGCTCTCAGCGGCAGGACGGATCGCCCTATTGAAAATGGTGGCGGTCCCCCAGCTGCTTTACTACTTTCGTGCGTTGCCGATTTGGATCCCGCCGGCCACCTTTCGCCTATTGCGATCCATGGTGGTGGGATTCCTCTGGGGTTCGGGCCGCCGGAGAGTGGCTCTCAAGACCCTGATGAGGCCAAAAACTGAGGGTGGCCTGGCGGTGCCGGACTTTGAGAAGTACTACTTGGCGGCACAACTACAGACCTTCACCCAAGAGGCCGCGAGAGAGTTTCGTGGTCCGGAGACTGGGAGAGGCACGGGGATGCCTAGGCACGTTATCTCCTTCATCACATTGCGCCAACGTCTGGCCTTGCAGGACCTGACGCTCGAGGAAAAGACCATTCGTTTATGTTGGAATCAAGCCCACGCCCGGGGACAGCTGAGGTTGCCTTATGCACCTGAAATGCCGCTGGGTATGTTGACGGCCCTCCCTCACAGGGGAGATTGGTCGCGCCTGGGGCACTGGGAGGACGCGGGACTGCAGCTAGTGGGGGACCTATACGAGGACGGGGCGTTATTGCCCTTCCAAGAGATCGTAGACCGCTTTGACGTTCCCCGGGGTGATTTTCTTTTGCACGCGGCTCTGGTCCGAGCGATACAGTCGCACTGGAAAAGCGGGCTGGAGGAACCGCCTACATCCCCGGTATGCCAATATGTTATGATGTCCGCGGGGACGTTCAAAGCGGTCACATGCCTGTATAGCAGATTGATTGGCGAGGGGCTGCCCCCCCTCACCACTTTACGAACCCGATGGGAGGCAGACATAGGAAAGGAGATACCGGAGACGACCTGGTCACAACTCATGCGGCGGGCCTGGAAGGGCACGCGTCACGCCCGCTTCCAACTGGTCCACTTCAACGTGCTCCAGAGGGCCTATTTAACCCCAGCGAAGATCCAACAGTACTTTGCCGCAGACTCTGCCGAGTGCCCCAGGTGCCGGGCGCCGGAGGCGGATCTCTTACATATGTTGTGGTCTTGCCCAGCGCTGTCCTCCTACTGGCTTGGAGTAGGAGACACCCTGAATAGGGTGACAGGGAGGACCTTGTAGGTCGATGCAGCGGTGGGGCTTCTCTACTGGTTTCCGCACACCCCCAAGAATAAAATCTCAAGCAAATTTATTGATCTGGGGCTTCTCCTCGCTAAGCGGGAGGTAACCAGGAATTGGAAGGCAAGGTCTGGTCCAACAGAGGTTAAATGGCGCTGCGAACTGTTGAAGTGGGCGGCGGGAGAGAGTACGCTGAGATACCAATTGGCTAGGTGACAGCACAACGAGAAAGCGCTAGAGTCGGCACTGGAATGGGAGACATTAGTGCAAGCCCTCAGAGACGATTGCGCTTCCAGCGATTCCGAGAGTGAGGATGCGACACGTCCCGAGTCCCGATAGATGACTATTCTTCAGATGTCTATTGGATCCTCCGGGGTACCTCTCATAGGCCTTAACACATACACTACCATATACACTGATGGCGGGGTTGGGGGGGATACCAGTAGAATCATTAGTTTGTTATGGGGGTTTCCTTTGGGTTTTTTCTAGTAGGATGATTTAGAAAAGCAGATGAAGACCTTTGGATTATCCAGACCAGCTTCGACCTTATACCAGATCCCCTTTGGTGTTCGCCGCCCGACCCTCGGGTTGTGGGCTGAATGGCTGTGTACTCTTGTCGTTGGTCAGGGGAAGATGGGAAATGCTTAATTCTTGCTGATTATGGTTATTTTGCTGGTCCGATATGTGATTTTAACTAATTCCTGCAATAAAAATATATTTAAAAAAAAAAAATGATGACCCAAGGAAAACAGACACAGCTACATATCTTGGGGTATGTCTAAGTCCTAAGATTGAAAAAATTAGCAATCTGAAATTTGAACCCCTAATTAGGAGCATAAGAGAAGATCTTAGAAGAGTTAACAGTTTACATCTATCAATTATTGGCAGGGAGAATTTCTTTAAAATGAACATACTCCCTAGGATATTGTATTTGTTTAAGCTATTCCTTTATTTGTTGCAGATAACATTATAAAAACACTTGAATCGCAACTGGCTAATTTTGTTTGGCAATACGAGAAGATTAGGAGGTCACTGAAATATCTATCCCTACCACGAAATAGGGGTAGCCTAGCAATGCCCAACATAACATTATACTATTGGGATGCTCTTCTTCATCAAATGGTGGGACAAAAGGGCTGAAGACGGCTGGAATGCCAGAAACCGGTCCTCAGAAGCTTGTTTCCAGTCCAGGGAAGGCATGGTTTGGCAGTTCGGGCTGGACTGTTCCCATGAGGCACAGGGCCAGACTGATTTGCTTATAGCAATGTCTGAACTGGGGTGGCAGAGCGGGCTAAAGAACGGTGATGCATCAAACCCAGATCTGTTGACTGTGTGTGAGTGTTTGATTGGTTCAGATGCTCCGTCCATTACCACCCCCTTTTTGTACCACTTCTTCATCAAATGGCACCTCTTTTTAATAACAAGGCCCTGGACGAAAATACATCAGGCATAGAAATACCGTCTATATATGAATTATTGGTCAGAAAGAAAGCCCAAGGGCTCTTACTGAGACAACTAGAGCCAAGCTATTATAAAAAAATGTAATTCAAGATAATCACAGGGGTTTGGAAAGTTTGGAGGAAGGATTCTAGATTCATGGCAATTTCAAAGTTTAATAGGTATACTCCTCTTTGGCATTCCTCTCTACTACCCCCACAGGCTAATGGCGACATGGCCAAAAAATGGGAAGGCTTGGGTTTAAAAGCAATAGGTGATTTCTGGAAGGAAGGGACAGATACCCGGTTTGTGGCCCTATAGAGAACTTTTGAAATAGTCACCATTTTAAATTCATTCAGGTTAACACTATTCTCAATTTAAAAAACTCCTAGGATTACACTGGAAAGGATTCCATTTGTAGATATCATTGTTAAGATCTCGACAAGAATTGGAACAATATATAATCTACTCCTTGAAAACTACCAGACGACGATGAACACACAGAGTCGTCCTGGGCGGCAAAACTAGCTAATCCCAATATTGATATTGATATGAGCTTGTCTCTAACATCAAAAATACTTTTATCATCTAACCTAAAAGCTCAGCTGTATAAAACCATCTTCAATTTATATTTTACTCCTGCCAAGTTGTTTTCATGGGGGGAAAGAATAAATGATTTTTGCCCCAGGTGTGGATCAGGGCCAGCTACCTTGAACCATATGTTTTATGACTGCGCTAAATTAACATTACTTAACCCCTTCGATGCTGATGACGAGCTCAGCTCGTCATCAGCCACAGTGGTCGTGTGCGGATGACGAGCTGAGCTCGTCATCTAACACAGCTTTTAGAAAAAAGCCGCGTAGCGGAAAAATAACAACCGCAGCGATGCGGTTAAAAGGATGCTGTCTGGATTCTGGGAGGAGGTCTTTGGGCACACGTTGGGGGAATTTTCTACACTTTTTATTCTTGGCTTTGATAACACTGTAGGGCTAAGTGTCGAGGAGGAATCATGTATTTTTATTGGTACAGGGCATATAGAATTTTACTCGCTGCTAATTGGAAGAATGTTGATCCTCCAACCTTTCAAATGTGGTTAGATAGGTTCTTGGGCGTATATAACCAAGAAAAAGCTATCTACTCCACTAGTGGGAGACGATCTAGAATGCGTGGCAATAAGATCTGGTCACCAATTGCGGCCTGGACTAGAGATGTAAGAGGGCTGTAAGAGAATTTAATCACATTTGTAAAAGGATAGCTATTATTAATGATGTCTCTTAACGTAGGACTCGTCTTTGAAAATGCTTTTTTTTCATTTATCTTGGCAGTCTATGGCTGTACACTGACCAATTTTTCTTCTTTTTGTGCAGAATTGGTGCTTTTGTCTATGAATCATGAGTCTATTTATGTATATTTATTTACTTATATGTATTTCTATAGACTGGTTATATGTATTAACTGGAGTTGCTTAAATAAATAAATAAATAAATAAAAGTAATAACAGGTTTCTTTCTGAATCTATTTTGAAAACTGAAACTATCATGTGGGACTCTCGTTTTCAGGTCCTCTAGTGGCTGCAATGCCTGCCAAAGGGGGAGCCATGAACAAACCACGTAAGTACTGCTAATCATGGTAAATGTATCCTTAGATTTGTTTCATTACAATATTTCATTGAATAACATAGGGTGCACTGTCTCTTTGATATTACTGGGGGATTTTTAAATCCAATCGTTTCCACATGTACTGTGCACAAATGTCCTTATGTTCACTTCTGGGATCAGGTTACATATTACCTGGCTTCTTTAGCCACATAATGTTTTATGGTATTAAAGTCAAATTAGTTTCAATAATACAAGTGCAAAAAAACAATCTACTACAATATAGGTTTTTATATTTTGAAGTGCTGCTCCATCTTTTTTTATTATCTAACACTCAAGCTGAATTGTTGAGCTTTTTGAATATAACAATAAAGTATTGCTTTCTCCCCATGATATATTTCTTTCTACACAAATGTCATCTCTTGATCACAATGCAGCCAAAAGGATGGCATAACAAACTGTTTCAGTTATATTGGTGCATATCTTTGTGAAATATTGCTCTCTCCCAAGGTGCAAATATAAGATGTATTTTTGGCTTTTCAAATGTATGCTTACAATTATATAAACTGTGTGGTATCTGGGAAATAACGTCAATCTTTTATGCCCTTAAACTGGATCTGGTTGAACAGCAGAAACCCATCAAAAGGAACTTGATATACCCTTTGATTTAAAAGATGTGTTGCAAAATTATTATTTTTTGTACATTCATCATACCATCACTTTTAAAGAAGAAACTGAAGCAAGTGTGATGTTCTATCCCTTTTTTGGTTTTCAAAATGTACTTTATATTGTCACTTCTCATCCATGTACCTCAATCAACAAAAGGAAGTCTGCTTCTACTCAAAGGCGACTGTCCTCAAAGACTGCTCTATTCAATAATCCTTGACCTTCTGTTTATACATTAAAGATCTTTAAATCTCAAATTCCTGTGCAAAACATATGGCACTAGATGCTATATTATTTATGACATAATATATTTTCCATGCAACTGTCTTTTCTTTAACACAAAATACTTAAAGCAATTCCTGTGGTAATTCTCATAACCACTGTGTTTGTCATCAACATTACATTGCTTCCCTTCACAACCGTGAGGGTTTGCTCTAAATGTAGCAGTTTCAAACTTTAGATTTTGTTTGGTATTTTTTTGGAAGCCTCATGTAAATGAGAAGAATGAGAATAGGGCAATTGAATGTGCAAATATAAGTTGTCCATGCAGTCTTGTGTTTAACCGAAGTAGACCGACACGAATACTCTCTAAGTTCTGTATACTTATTTATGTATATTTACAGATAATTGCATATGTTTAAAAAATGATCTCACTTTCTATATATCTTTAACTTGTATAAATGCGTATATTGATATATGCATTGGAGGCACAGTATTGTTTGTAATTGTTATATTTTCTATCCCCATCTCGTATGATTTACTGTTTACTGCCATTCATCGTAAGGTTCAAAGGTATATCCTAAAAAGGATTGGGAACCACTGTTAAAGTAATAAAGTATTTGTAACTGAATATTTTTGAAATATGAATCTACATTCATTACAATTTAAGAGTCTCCTTTTCAGGTCCTCCAGTAGGTCCAGTAGGTCCAGTAGTTCCAGTGGCTCCAGTAGTTCCAGTGGCTCCAGTAGTTCCAGTAGCTCCAGTAGTTCCAGTAGTTCCAGTAGGTCCAGCTCCTGGCAGAGTGTTAAGCCCAAAGAAACCAGGTAAGTACTGCTTATCACTTTCAATACAGCCTTACATTTGATACATCACACTATTCCAGAGATTGCTATAGGGTGCACTGTCTATTTAATTTTGCTTGTGATTTAAAATGTACTCTGCACACTTGTACTAATGGTCTCTTTGATGCCAGGCTGCCTGGGATGGCTACGTGATTGTGGCACAGCCTACGGCGACTGGCCCTGTAGACACACAGGGATGGTATTGTTTAATTACACCTAGGAAACTGTTATGGCTCAAATATTGATGATGCTGAATTTTGTTTCTAAGCTTTGGGGACCTGTGATAAATATTCACTCAAGAGTTCTTTAAACGTAACATAGACTCTGTCCCAATGCTCTCCATTGTATGAGAGGCCTTTAAAGTTACCTTTCGCAGAACCTGCATTGCGTAAATCAGAGGTATGGTTCATGATGTCTGGAATGTTCTTTGAAAATTAAAGATTGAGATTAAACACCTGGAGTCCAGGTGGGTTAGACCTCATAATGGGGAGATGGAGGCCAAGCTCAGAGATACACTCACTGAATATTAGACCACTGCAGACCAAGGATGCTTGTTTCATAGCAAATACTCTTAGGCATGAACTTGTGGAGAGAGTGAGAGGCCTGGGAAGGTGCTGGCTGAGCAGATCTGTAGGCGACGGTTCTCTAATTATGATCTGGAAATGAAGGATGTGGAGGGCACTCTACATAAGGACACCACTGACATTTGACAAATTCTTTTGACATTTTACACTACATTCTGTACTACACAGAGAACAAATCCACTGGATATAAACTCTTTCTTAGTGTGGCTTTGGGATGGCTAAGCAATGCACAGCAGGAGTTAATCTCTTCTGACCTTGAGAAAGATGTGATTAGAACTGCTATAATACAGCTGTGTCCTGCATTGCCCCGGGGTCCGAAGGCCTACCAGGGGATTCCTATAAAACCTATGTGGGCTCACTGGTCCCAGTCATCAAGGCTGTATATGCCGAAGTGTGAGAGCAGGGCATCCTCCGACCATCAATTCAAGAAGCCATGATTATATTGTTTTTAAAACCTGGCAAGCCAGTGGATACCAGTGAATCTTATTGCCATCTTTCACTTATTAATTGTGACAAGACGATTCTTGCTAAAATACAAGCTAATCACCTGAACATTTTAATGGAGTTGCTGGTGTGGCCCAATCAATCCTGTTTCATACCGGGACGGGCTACATCGCAGCTCTTTGAACTACTTCAGTATATCAACCCAGACCTGGCAGTAATGGCTGTCATTCTAGATGCACAGAAGTAAACAACAAGACAAAAGACGGTGGGCTACACTCCCTGCTCCTCTATACCAGTTTCATATTTTGTAAAAAGACCCGTGCCACAAACCCAGATACCAACCGTCCCATGGTGTCACTGTATTCCAGACCCTTAAAGAAATGCTTGAATGTTGACGCAGGAATTCAAAAAATATATTATCCAAGAATTTGCTCAGAAGTTATTCAAAAGAGTTCTTTATTGTTCAAATGTTCATAAATGATTCACAAAAAGATGCAATTCAGCTCCCACGTTTTGTTCTCAGAGAGAACTTCATCAGGGCTGAAAGTAAACAAGAAACAAACATACATATACACAAACAGAAGAATTGGACATCAAGTAAAAATATCATGAGGTTAGCAGAAGGTGCATCTAACCTTAGTGGTAAATCCACAGAAGCTCCTTCCAACAGCAAAGTTTATGATATATCTGAATAGAAAGACAAAAACATTTTTTTTAAGAAACAAAAGAGAATAATATATACAGGGTGTGAGAACTTGGCCTGGTATATAATGCTCACTAATTCTTAGTGATCACTTTGTACCATGCCACGCAACCCTTATGATGATTGGTTGTAATTCAACCTTGTAGACCAGTTATCCTAGTGGTAACGTGGACAAAGCAGTCTTAGGCTAAACTCTGAAAGGCATGTGAAGCCAGCTGTAATACCATACACAACCCCCTTGAATACCAAATGAAAGGGACACCACACAGATATATATTGAAAATATATATTGATTTATTAACTATAAAATCCCCTGGACTCTTTATGAGCACAGAAGCACAAGCGTTAAATCACAAGACAGTTTAAAATACACAAAAGTTGCACAATATGGATGAGCCCTAGGGGCCACCTAAACCATATACTAAGAAAGTGGTATAAGAGATACCAATAGGAAAGGGAACAGGCCTAGGGCCTTGGGAATCGCTGGAGCTATTCGAGACTAGCAGTGACTAAGTCGGGAAAGGCCCGCGGGACTCGGGTGCAATGTTCAAAGTGCACGCACTTTCCGATGCAAAGTCTATGGTGCGTAAAAAGTACAAAGTTAAATAGTTAGGAACCTTCCGAGTGACCTAGAACGCTGAAACTTAAGACACAGGCCCTTGAGATGTGTACCAGTGTAGGAACACTGGCGGAGCTGAGTTACCTCACCCACAGAAAGCGGGTGCACAGGGTCGAAGTAGTGTCGGGTTTCGTCACGCAGGTCGATGGTGCTTGGAGCTGAAGATGCTGCAGGCGGCTCGATGTGAAGAGTTCCGGTGGATCCAAGGGTGGATCTGAAGATGTGAAGACCTGAAAGCAGAGGGGACAATGTTCAAAGTCACTAGCCAGTGACTACCGTGGAACCAGATTGGAACCAGGCGATGTCGGGTGCAAACAGGCGTTGTCGGGTAGCTTCTCTCTGCAGCCACATGGACACCGGGGGTTGAGGACGTCCAGGAGTCGGTCACGAGCTGTCCCACGCAGGCTTCTCGCTGTTGGCGGTGTAGGCGACCTGATCGGAGCAAACAGGCCTTGGCTAATGCAAGCCACACAGGAATCGAAAGATGCTTAACACTCGGACCAGCAAGGTCAGAGCGAGTGCTCCTTTTCACAGGAGCTTGGGTAGGTCTGGAGCAACCAGACCTGCTGTGTAAATCGTCGGTTTTGTCGCCAAGATGGCCGCATACCACGTGGCCAGTGGCTGGGATGGCGCGTCGAGTGGCACAATGCAAAAGGGCCCCACGCAGATCGTGGAGATGCTGGAGGGCTGATCTTCGGTGCAAGTGCTTCTCGGTGGTGGGGGTTCTTAGTCCCCAAAGCACAATGTCGAGAATGCCTCAGAAGCTGCGCAGTCAGCTTTTCGAGTGTCTTCTAGGAGGTCCGGTCCCACATCACTCGGTGCCTCCACGGGTCCCTTCTTTGCAGGGACTGTGGATCGGGCTCGGAGAGGTCTGGGAGTCTGGTTCTTGTTGGGCTCTGGGCTCGGGCTCCGGCGGGAGGCGGCGGCAAAGCAGACGTCGAGTTGCTGGTTGGTGCCTGTGTTCACAGGGTGGCCACTCCTAGGCCACAAGGGAGATTCTTTTCAGTCTTCTGTGCAGCAGAATGTCGAAGTCCAGTCTTCTTCTTTATTTCAAGTTGATTCAGGATGATCTGCTGTGCAATGGCACTGCTCCCACTCTTATTCCCAATCTGAGGGGTGGATCACCTACTAGGTCCCTCCTCTGGGATGAACCAGGAAGGGGGGCGGTTAGACCCCCTTTCCTTTTTCCAGCTCCTCGCCAGCCCTGGGTCTGGAAAGTCCCAGGACCGGTTTGGACTGGCCTATGCACGGGGACACCTTGTGTGCCCCGGGCATGTCTGATTCTATTCAGCCCTGTCCTACCCAATACACAAAACCCTGTCTGGGGTGGTGCTCGCACCTCCCAAGGCAGGAAACCCTTTGTCCAGGCCACCATCTGCCGAGTTTCGGTCAGCAGCAGGAGGCCAGACTCGTGTCTGTGGTGGCAGCATCCATTTTGTGATGCTGAGGCTCTGGTTAACTTTAACCGGGGTTAAGGCTACACACATGTCGTGTCCCTCTAGAAGGGTGGAATGCTATCCCCGTCGACAGAACTGTCGAGGGGATAGTATTCCAATTCGTATGACACCTTACTCGACATGTTTTGATAAAGCCAAACCAAAGATAGCATTTAACCGCGAGGATTATAATGCACTTAAGAGTATATGGTAAGGCAATATCCCGGAACAGCTTAGGGAGTGGTTCCCGACAGCTGAAGACAGGCTCAGCTCATGCTAGAGCACCATCTCACATATTTCCAAGCACTCTGCCTCCAGGATTGATGAGGCCTTCCATAGGAGTGGCTGATAGGAACATATGTGTCCAGTTTAGGGTTAGGCACAGGCATACTGTACCTAAGTAAGAGGTGATCACACCAACTTACCCCAGCTGAGTGATCAGCCAGTTGTGTCAAATCTGGAGGCCAGGCCAGGGGTGGCACAATACGTGCTGCAGCCCCTGGTAGGCCTTGGATGCACCTATGTCCTGGGTACCTAGGGTACACTGTTACAGGGGCCTATAAGGTGAACTAGTTCCAATTATGTTATGCACCTAGGGTACATGGAGTCCATTTTAAGGAGAGAGCCATCATCCTGGGGCCCTGAATAGCAGGATCCCAGGCCAACTATGTCAAAAACCAGCTAAACACCAGGCAAAAAGTTTGGGGGTAACCATAGTCAGATATCCACCTTCCTACATAACCCCCCCCCCCCCCCCCCCAAACGAAAGGAGATAAGGCTATCCTTGACCAGGTAAGCCTATATTGCCTAAGTGGCCATATAAGGAAGTACCAGCTCTGGCTTGGTAACCCCCTGTTTCATGGTCCACTAAGCAATCCCTCACCCTAAGGGTATCTGAGGGTCTCCACCATAGGGAATCTCTACCTGTGGTGTGTCTTTGCAAAGTCAAAGGCTGGTGTTGAGATGGAGTACTGAAGTTGGATTCCTCTGTAGGACTCAGCTTCCTCCAATCACTCTCCACCATGTGTGCCTTTCTTTCTTTGACTGAGTTGCACTGTGCTCTCAGGGTCAACCTGTGGCTACCTAAAGCTGGAGGCTGGGTCCCTCTGTTTGGCTTACTGAAGGGACAGGTCAGGTTTGGGGCCTTTTGGTCCCAGGTTTGGCTGTGCCCAACAATATCCATCTGGGGGAGTTCCCTAACTACTTTTAAGGGGGGATCCCTCAGGAGTTTTTAAAGTTTTCACCTCACTAGGGCTACTAGTTTCGGTGCCCCTAATCTGTTGATGGGGGTGCTTTATTTGACAGGGGACCCTTTGGGTCTCACTGTCCTTCTTGTCCTCTGCAGCCCTGGGCTGAGTAAGGCAAGGTAGAGAGGGGCAGGTTACCTGCTCCAGACTGGGTCCCTCCTGAGAAGGGTCCACTGCCATCAGAGGCTCTGTCAGGCCAGGCCTAACAACCTCTGGGACAGTTCCTTCATCAGGGGTAAGATCAGTTCCCTGAGGAGGCTGATCCTTTCCTAAAGTCTGGTGCGGAGGGAGATTTCTCTTCCTCCTCCATGCTCTCAGTTTGGGTGGAGTGATCCATCATTTCAGGCTTCACTACCCATGTATCTGTTTGAGTTTGGGCTGTGGCCATCACAGCCCCACCAACCTCTCAGGAGGAGACTCAGTTTGGGTATGAGCTGTTATCATAACAGCTCTGCTAATCTTTTCAGGAGGGAAGTTAGCTAAAGATGGGGGTGAGGTTTGCTCAGCCCTACCAACCTTTTCAGGAAGGGCATCTTGAATTGGGGCTGTAGCCATTACAGCCCCACTAACCTTTCCATGGAGATTTACCATTCTAGAATGGGTTTGCTGTTCAACCTCAGCCCAGGCTGAGATTTCCAAATCATTACCCAGTAGGCAATCTACAGGCAAGTTGGCTGACACTGCCACTCTCTTTGGGCCAGTGACACCTCCCCAGCTAAGATTGAATACTGCCATAGGATGATTGGTTTCTATGCCATCAATGTTTGTCACCTGATATTTGGCATCAGGTAAAAGTTGCCTTGAGGGGACTAGACATTCAGCCACCATGGTGATGCTAGCCCCTGTGTCTCTGAAGGCCTCAACTTTCAAACCATTGATGAGGGGCTCCTGTCTATACTTGCTCAAAGTGTTTGGGCAAGCAGTGAAATTGGCAAACCCCATGCCAGTCTCATAGACAAGAGTATCTGAGTTAGGGGACCTGGATAGGCGAGAGTCCACCTGTCCTCCAAAAGTAAACCCACCCAAATTCTTGGGGGTGCTCCCACCACCTGGGGGACCACTGCTAACAGTGACAGGAGGTGTTGGAGCCTTACCTGGAGGTATATTCTCTTTATTGCCATTCTTGGGACAACAACTATCTGTTTTGTAATGCCCAACCTGTTTACAGGTATGACAATAAGGCTTTTTCTGGGTTGTAGAAGTGTCTTGGGACCCACCCCCATTCTTGGAGTTTTGGGGCCCTGGGGAAGTCTTTTCCTTACTTTTATCCCCACCCTTCTCTTGAGGCTTGGTAGTCTCTTTCTTTTGGTCACCACCCTGGTTCCTAGGCCTGATCCTGGTTCTGACCCATTTGTCTGCCCTCCTACCCAATTATTGTGAGGAGGTCAGATCAGAGTCAACCAGGTGCTGATGTAGAAGCTGATTTTGACAATTACTTAAGATGTGCTCTCTCATAATTAAATTATACAATCCTGTATAGTCAGTAACCTTACTTCCCAGCAACCAGCCCTCCAGAGCCTTAGTGGCACATTCAACAAATTCAGACCAGTCCTGAGTCTGTGTCTTCTGGGTATCTCTGAACATTAACCTGTACTGTTCAGTGGTTAAGCCCAACCCATCAATCAGAGCACTCTTCAGGACCAGGGAGTTTCTAGAATCCCCATCACTAACTGTGAGGAGTCTGTCTCGGCCTCTACCTTCAAAGGAGAGCCACACGATTGCTGCCCACTGCTCCTGAGGGATCTGCTGTACCATGCAGGCTCTCTCAAGTGCAGTCATCCATTTGTGGATATAATCCCCAGCTTTGTAGGGGGGCACAATCTTAATCTGGTTTCTTGTATCAAAGGACCTTTCTTTATCCTTCTGGATATTGCTGCCACCAGTGGATCCTAATCCACTCTCTCTAGGCTGTCTTGCTCTAGCAAGCTTCTCTTGGGCCAGGGCAACCTCTAACTCTTGTCTCTGGATCCTCAATTCAGCCTCTCTCATCTTGGCCTCATGTTCCCTTCTCTGAGGGCTAGTCATCTCCTTTCTGGAGTGACCATGAGAGCCTCTAGAAGCATGGGAATTGTCACAGTCGCCTCAATGAGTCCTTCTCCTCCTAGGCTTCTGGTTAAGTCCACCTGGGGGTCTGAATGGGTTGTTACCTGATTCAGTCCCAAATAGGCTTAAGTTAGCCTGGTTCAGTCTACTGACCAGCACCTGACTATTTCTGTCATCATCTGACTCACTGCTCCCCCCCTATTCTGTCTCTTCTTCCTCTTCCTCCTCTGGGTCTACCTGAGGAGCTCCAGTGATGGGGCTTCCTCATCTACCAGGATGATAGGGCCAGGGGTGTCTACAGTGTCATCCTCTGAAGGATGGCCTCCGTCAGCATCCCCTGTGGGGTTTGCCTTAGAGGACTTTAGAGCCTCAGACTGATCCAAGATCTCTCTAAGGTGGTCTGTAGTAGGGGAAGGCCCTGTCTTCAGACCCCTTAAGGCACAAAGCTGCCTTAGTTCCTTAAAGGAAAAAATAGCAAATTTGGATGGTGCCCTTGGAGGATCACTCTCAACAGGGATGTTCCCAGTGGAACCCTCTGCTCCAGACATTGCTCTAGTGTGGGTGGATGTGTTGCAATCTACCTACACTGGTGTTTACCTACTAAACCTATCTAGTAGTCGTAGTCAGGGTGTGCTACTCCCTTTGCTCTACAACAACTAAGTTCAGTAGAACTTAAGTATACTAGTCTTGTTTTATATGTACCTAAAGGTACCTGTATGATCTTTCAAATGATAATCTCAAAGATTGTAATGGTAAAACAACAGCAAGCTCAGATCCCACCGCTGCTCACCAATGTGAGAAGTTGGCCTGGTATATAATGCTCACTAATTCTTAGTGATCACTTTGTACCATGCCACGCAACCCTTATGATGATTGGTTGTAATTCAACCTTGTAGACCAGTTATCCTAGTGGTAACGTGGACAAAGCAGCCTTAGGCTAAACTCTGAAAGGCATGTGAAGCCAGCTGTAATACCATACACAACCCCCTTGAATACCAAATGAAAGGGACACCACACAGATATATATTGAAAATATATATTGATTTATTAACTATAAAATCCCCTGGACTCTTTATGAGCACAGAAGCACAAGCGTTAAATCACAAGACAGTTTAAAATACCCAAAAGTTGCACAATATGGATGAGCCCTAGGGGCCACCTAAACCATATACTAAGAAAGTGGTATAAGAGATACCAATAGGAAAGGGAACAGGCCTAGGGCCTTGGGAATCGCTGGAGCTATTCGAGACTAGCAGTGACTAAGTCGGGAAAGGCCCGCGGGACTCGGGTGCAATGTTCAAAGTGCACGCACTTTCCAATGCAAAGTCTATGGTGCGTAAAAAGTACAAAGTTAAAGAGTTAGGAACCTTCCGAGTGACCTAGAACGCTGAAACTTAAGACACAGGCCCTTGAGATGTGTACCAGTGTAGGAACACTGGCGGAGCTGAGTTACCTCACCCACAGGAAGCGGGTGCACAGGGTCGAAGTAGTGTCGGGTTTCGTCACGCAGGTCGATGGTGCTTGGAGCTGAAGATGCTGCAGGCGGCTCGATGTGAAGAGTTCCGGTGGATCCAAGGGTGGATCTGAAGATGTGAAGACCTGAAAGCAGAGAGGACAATGTTCAAAGTCACTAGCCAGTGACTTCCGTGGAACCAGATTGGAACCAGGCGATGTCGGGTGCAAACAGGCGTTGTTGGGTAGCTTCTCTCTGCAGCCACGTGGACACCGGGGGTCGAGGACGTCCAGGAGTCAGTCACAAGCTGTCCCACGCTAGCTTCTCACTGTTGGCGGTGTCGGCGACCTGATCGGAGCAAACAGGCCTTGGCTAATGCAAGCCACGCAGGAATCGAAAGATGCTTAACACTCGGACCAGCAAGGTCAGAGCGAGTGCTCTTTTTCACAGGAGCTTGGGTAGGTCTGGAGCAACCAGACCTGCTGTGTAAATTGTCGGTTTCGTCGCCAAGATGGCCGCTGACCACGTGGCTAGTGGCCGGGATGGCGCGTCGAGTGGCACAATGCAAAAGGGCCCCACGCAGATCGTGGAGATGCTGGAGGGCTGATCTTCGGTGCAAGGGCTGCTCGGTGGTGGCGGTTCTCATTCCCCAAAGCACAACATCGAGGATGCCTCAGAAGCTGCGCAGTCAGCTTTTTGAGTGTCTTCCAAGAGGTCCGGTCTCACGTCACTCGGTGCCTCCACGGGTCCCTTCTTTGCAGGGACTGTGGATCGGGCTCGGAGAGGTCTGGGAGTCTGGTTCTTGTCGGGCTCTGGGCTCGGGCTCCGGCGGGAGGCTGCGGCAAAGCAGACGTCGAGTTGCTGGTTGGTGCCTGTGTTCACAGGGTGGCCACTCCTAGGCCACAAGGGAGATTCTCTTCAGTCTTCTGTGCAGCAGAATGTCGAAGTCCAGTCTTCTTCTTTATTTCAAGTTGATTCAGGATGATCTGCTGTGCAATGGCACTGCTCCCACTCTTATTCCCAATCTGAGGGGTGGATCACCTACTAGGTCCCTCCTCTGGGAGGAACCAGGAAGGGGGGCGGTTACACCCCCATTCCTTTGTCCAGCTCCTCGCCAGCCCTGGGTCTGGAAAGTCCCAGGACCGGTTTGGACTGGCCTATGCACGGGGACACCTTGTGTGCCCCGGGCATGTCTGATTCTATTCAGCCCTGTCCTACCCAATACACAAAACCCTGTCTGGGGTGGTGCTCGCACCTCCCAAGGCAGGAAACCCTTTGTCCAGGCCACCATCTGCCGAGTTTCAGTCAGCAGCAGGAGGCCAGACTCGTGTCTGTGGTGGCAGCATCCATTTTGTGATGCTGAGGCTCTGGTTAACTTTAACCGGGGTTAAGGCTACACACATGTCGTGTCCCTCTAGAAGGGTGGAATGCTATCGCCGTCGACAGAACTGTCGAGGGGATAGTATTCCAATTCGTATGACACCTTACTCGACATGTTTTGATAAAGCCAAACCAAAGATAGCATTTAACCGCGAGGATTATAATGCACTTAAGAGTATATGGTATGGCAATATCCCGGAACAGCTTAGGGAGTGGTTCCCGACAGCTGCAGACAGGCTCAGCTCATGCTAGAGCACCATCTCACATATTTCCAAGCACTCTGCCTCCAGGATTGATGAGGCCTTCCATAGGAGTGGCTGATAGGAACATATGTGTCCAGTTTAGGGTTAGGCACAGGCATACTGTACCTAAGTAAGAGGTGATTACACCAACTTACCCCAGCTGAGTGATCAGCCAGTTGTGTCAAATCTGGAGGCCAGGCCAGGGGTGGCACAATACGTGCTGCAGCCCCTGGTAGGCCTTGGATGCACCTATGCCCTGGGTACCTAGGGTACACTGTTACAGGGGCCTATAAGGTGAACCAGTTCCAATTATGTTATGCACCTAGGGTACATGGAGTCCATTTTAAGGAGAGAGCCATCAGCCTGGGGCCCTGAATAGCAGGATCCCAGGCCAACTATGTCAAAAACCAGCTAAACACCAGGCAAAAAGTTTGGGGGTAACCATAGTCAGATATCCACCTTCCTACACAGGGAATGCTAAAAAAGCTTTTTTCGCCTTCCCTTTATATTTTTTTAGTTTTTGTTTTCAGATATATCATAAACCTTGCTGTTGGAAGGAACTTCTGTGGATTTACTTGTAAAATTCAGGAACGTGACTACACTTAATATTCTTTTCCGCTGTCTAAGGTTAGATGCACCTACTGCTAATCTCATGATATTTTTACTTGATGAGGTAATTGGTGGAAAATATAAACTCTTCTACTTTGCCTTCCTTTTTTAGAGATCACCACTGTCCATTCAGTTTTTCTTGGTGTACATGATATAGCTGTACTTACGGCATAGGAGAACATATTAGTTCTCCCCTTAAATAGGGGTATTACCCAGAGAAGGTGAGTTGATATTTACCTTTCTCTTCATTTTGTGGATTTAGCTTTTAACTGGATGACCAGATATATGATTTGGGCTTTGGTCAGATCCATTATAGGGATTTCTTCACCTCTCCTTTTAAGTGTTGATTGGTCCTTTTGACCCTGACAATTTGTCCTTTTACTTTAGTGTTTTTTGATTGTTTCTGTGTTTGGTGCTTTTGTCTCTCCATTTATAAATGTATGAACTATTATTTTTGTAATTTTTTCCTTGTTTAAGATGTATGCATATTTTATTCATGTCTGTGTTTATGTGCAAGAAATATATATATATGTTTGCCTCATTTTGTGTCCTGTTTATATGGTGGTTGTTTTATATATTTTGTTCTTGTTAATGTACCAGATTTTATTTGTCATGTATAAACTTAAATGTGCACTCTGTCCAATTCTTCTGTTTGTGCATATTTATGTTTGTATCTTGTTTACTTTCAGCCCTGACGAAGTTTATTTATTTATTTGACGAATTTCTAAAGAGCACTATCACCTGACAGGCATCTTGGCGCTGGTAACACGGCAACCATAACGACGGGGAGGAGGCATAGAAAGAAAAAACAGATCTAGTTCTTCGGAAATAGCCAAGTTTTTAATTTCTTTCTGAAAGCAAGAAGATCATCATGTTGTCTGAGTGCAATAGGTAGAGTGTTCCACAACCTGGCCGCAGCGACCCCAAATGATCTATCCCCTGCTCTAACTTTTTTGAAGCGGGGTAATTTTATAAGCCTGCCCCCAGCGGAGCGAAGCATTCTGTTGGGAACGTACCATTCGAATTTTTTCTGAAGGAGGACAGGTCCCTTCCCATGTAGAGCCTTAAACACTAGGCAAAGGGATTTAAATGTAATTCTTTGTCTCATGGGGAGCCAGTGCAGCTCCACCAGTGCTCCAGAGGCGGACGACCTCCTCGGCTAGCCTAGTACCAGTTTGGCCGCAGCAGATTGCATCCGCTGTAACCTGTCTAAGAGGAATGCTAGGGATTCAAGGAGCAAAGCATTGTAGTAGTCCACCTGACTGAGGATCGTACTGCGTGCTATCAGGACGCGGGCTTGATAGGGTAAAAGAGGGAAAATCTTCCTCAGTGAATGAACAATAGCCAGGCAGCAGCTCACCACCTTCGCCACATGTGCCTCCAAGGAGAGGTTGCTATCAAATGTTACCCCCAGGTTGCGCACTGTCTTGACCGGCTGGCCAGGATTGGGGAACTCTGGGGGTCAAAGGTTCCTGGGCAGCCCTGCTGTGTGTCTGCGCACCTCAAAATGCATCATCTCTGTTTTGGCTATATTAAACTGTAGTGAATTCTCCCTCAGCCACTGTGACATGTCTTCTAAACATTCTTGAAACCCTTCTACTAAGATGGACTGGTCTCTCTCCAGGCAGAGAATAAGTTGCGTATCATCAGCGTAATTGACGACCTTGATGTTAAATCGCTTGATGATCGCCATCAAGGGTCTCAAGTAAAAATTAAAAAGAATAGGGCTGATGGCCGAGCCCTGAGGTACCCCATGTAGCACCTGAGTGGGGGGCAGATTGGTAAGGGGGAAGAGAGACCGCCTGCTGTCTCCCTGAGAGGAAAGAGTGAAAGCAACTAAGGGACACTCCAAGTCACCCCCACCTCTCTCAGCCGGCTCAGAAGGATGTTATGATTTACCGTATCGAAGGTGGCAGACAGGTCCAGCAGAATCAACACTGCTGCCTGACCCCTGTCTGCCCGCCCCCGAAGCTCATCCATTACGGTCACCAATGCCGTCTCAGTACCATGAGCTGGTCGGAACCCAAACTGCTCCTCCTCCAGATGTTTATCCATCTCTAAATGTGCGGACAGTGTACCACTTACTACCCGCTCAACTATTTTGGCAAGGAAGGGGAGAAAAGATATTGGTCTAAAGTTTTTTAGGCATTCTGAATCAAGGGAGGTTTTTTTTAGCAGTGGTGTTACCACCGCCTGCTTCCATTGGCGTGGCACCACCCCATCTGCAAGAGACTGGTTGCAGATCTTACACAGTGATGGAAAGAGTTCTGCCCCGAGCTCTTTCCAAATTTTACAAGGCAGTGGGTCCAGGGGAGAGCCAGAAACAATACTGTCTGCTATCTTATAAAAATCCTCAATTTGTAGGAGGGGAAATTCCGAGAGTGCCCCCAGGGCAACCTCTACCGTACTGTCACTCTCTGCCATCTCACCCAGGTCTTTAATGAGGGATAACTGCTTGTTCACTACTTTCAACGGAGAGGATGATATTAGCGACTTTATCGTGGAAAAAGTCGGCAAGACTATCACAAAGCCCTGGGATGGCAGGAAATCGATTTTGCAGCATTCAGGTTTAGTCAGGCTGTTAAGAATTTTAAAGATACAGCGAGAGCTGTTCGAGGCCCTAAGAATCTTAGCAGCGAAAAAATCAGCCTTTGCTCTCTTGATGACCTTTCTATAATCCACAATCTTTGCTCTCCAGGCCAGTTTGTCCTCCAATAGATATTTCCGCCTCCAAGTTCTCTCGGCCCGGTTACACACAAACTTTAATTTTTTCAGCCCCTCCCCAAACCAGGGGGCAGAAGTCCTCCCCCTGCTCTGAAAGGCCTTGAGGGGCACAAGAGCGTCCAGTGTCGAATTAATCTCATTACAGAGAGCGTTTTAGTTCTCCTCCACCTGGGCCTCAAACAAGAGGCAGTTATGCACCGAGAACACTTCCACCAGACCTTTCCTCTGTGTCAAGGCTCTCTAATCCCTGCCCACAGGGTTCGTCCTCAGCTTGCCTTCCCTTATGTCCCAACTGGCCATATTCAAAAAGAATTTGACCAAGAAGTGGTCAGTCCAGTGCATCAGGAGAACATTCCCCATATATAGCTGCTCATCTACTGCAAAGATGAGATCTAGCATATGTCCCCCCCGAGTGGGTGGCTACAGAGACCTGTTGACGCAATCCCAGCCCCTCACATGAATGGATAATATTGGTCAGACCTTTGTCAAGGGAGCCATTCGGCCAGAGGTTTAAATCACCCAAGAGTAACACTCTCCGGTGAGTAGCCGCCATATTAGTAAACGTTTCCAGCAAGAGTTGCTGCTGCAGCAGACTAAAAAAGCCCGGAGGGCGTTAACAGATGATCCCTGTCAGAGACTGACCAAGCTCATTCCCAAAGGTAAAACAAAGAAGTTCAACCCAGGCGCCAAGGTCAATGTCAAGAGTCTTTAAGTTCAAGGTGTCTCTATAAATTAACCCCACCCCTCCCCCCTTCCCCTTCAGCCTTGGCCTATGCAATAATTTGAAGCCCGGTAGGCAGGCTAGTCAAAAATCAACCTCACAGTCCAGCCGCGTCCAGGTCTCGGTCATTCATAACACCTCCAGTTCGTGAGCTTCTATTAATAGCTGAATTTCAGTCCTATGTTTGGGTAGGGACCGCACAGCAGCCCACAAGGGATGATGTCCTTGGTCAAAAAGTCAGACAAAGGAGCTGCAGTTCCTACCAGTCCCAGATCACCTCTGCTACTAGCTCCTCTGTTAAGGTTGTGCAACGTGGCAGACAAATATACCTTATGCTGTTTCCCTGGCCTTGGGTCCCAAGCGGCAGGGGGGGGAAGCCTGGCCGGCACCGAGCGCGTCCTAAGCGCGGACGGGCGCAGAAAGGCTTGCTTTTGGCGAGCCTTCGGCGCGCCGTCGGCGCGCCCGCTGCACTCGCCCGCGGCACAGTCGCAATTCCATGTAGCTAAATCCTGTGCCCCCTCCAACTGGGACGCTAGCTACCGGAAGGGCAGGACCAATCGCACAGACGGTCCCAGCCAATCGGAGCCGCGTTAGGAATCAGACCGGGAAGAGGCTAAAGAATCCACCGACCTCTCCCGAGTTAATGCTCCACCCCTCTGTATGCCGAGTGAAATAAAAACAGTCAGGAACTGGGGAAAAGATGCCGTCGGAAATAAACAGTAACAGAGCCTCACAGAAAAGCTTAAAATAAAGACACCATAAAAACACAGTTCAATCAACAATTATAAAGGTGTCCTCTCACGACACAGCACCGCATTACACAGACAGCAGAGAGACGTTTTCTCTGAGAACAAAACGCATAGGCTGAATTGCATCTTTCTGTGAATCATTTATGAAAATTTTAACAAGAAAGAACTCTTTTGAATAACTTCAGAGCAAATTCCTGGATAATATATTTTTCCATTCCCGCGCACACCATAGATGCCACAGAAGTGTTTGACTCCCTGGAGTGGGATTATCTATCTGGTGTGCTATGTCGAATGGGCTTTCCTACCCTCTTACTCTCTTGGATAGCCCCAGGGACCACTGCCTGCTCCTAAGAAAAAAGAAGAATGAAAAGTTGACTTTTTCTTTTTTTAAATCTTCCCATTTTCTTTTAAGGAAAACGGGATGCATTTTAAAAAAAACAATGCTTTATTTAAAAAGCAGTCCCAGACAAGGTGGTATGTTGACTTCCTGGGAGTGCTAGCCATTCCCAATGGGATCGCAAATTGCAACAGCCTCATTCATTTTCATGAACCATGCAATTTGCAACCCCATTGGGAATCACAAACAGTGCCTGAGACACTGTTGTACAGCCCAATTTGCAAATCACAAATTGCGAGGCGCAAATGTGACGCAATTTGCGAGTTGCAAATTGGTGGATCGTTCATAAATTCTACTGTTGAGCTGGACATTACTGACACTGCACTCTGCCCAAGTGCCATGGCGACACAATAACATCACAAATCTCTTTTTGCCTCACCATCTTTCTGAACACCAGATAGCTATGTCATTGAAAGATGCAAAATTCTTCATGTTTCACATTGAAAGATTAAAGAAGTGACCTTATACAATTGCAGAAATAGCATCCTTAGATTGGATAATCCATGGGTACATTAAACTGCCAATATCAACATTACACTTTCAGTACTATCTACAACACTATCAAGTGGGCAAATGTTCTCAGTGACTAAGACTACGAGAATTATTTAAGTTGGTCCTAAGTATGCAACAACATTTCTGGGGCATGCAAAGCTTACGTGGCGAGCCTGTCTTGCTACTTCATAAAATCTCCAGCAGCCATGATATGTCCGAATTTCAGACTACTCTCGAATCTGAATTATCTGATGATGAACAGATAAGGGTTTTTGTGGGATGAACCCAGGGGTCACCTTTGTGGTGACCGTATCTTTCATTGTAACATGTTGCACACAAGTCCTGTTTCCACCTGCCAGTGTAGTTAGGGAGGATACTTTGTGGCCTTCAATTAATCTTAACGATGTGCGTTTTGGCGCCCTAAGCGAACTGAAAGTAGGCATCTAGACACCTATCTTGGCACTTGCCAGTGACCTCCAGTTTCTGCTTGTTTCAGACTGACCAGTGACACCACAGCTGCATGGGTTTTCCCAGCCAGGTTTACTCACTCACCATTGTTCCTGCCAAAAGAGGCCCTGCCCAACCCTGGACCTAAATATTGCAGGACTCAGTGTGCCCATGCAGTGAACAATGCAACCCCATCTGCATCCTCAGTGCCTGGACCCACCCAGTGCCATGAACCATGGCCCACCCCACCCCCAACGATACACCCTTGCTGAGCTCTACACTATTGATGATGGATGCTGCAACAAACAATGCCCCCACACCCACCCACACTCCACAGTAGGACCTTTTGCCTGCAGCCACTGCCACTTCACATGCCACTGCAGACACACCAGACCAATGAACAGCCCCACACCAAACACACCCCAGACACTACTTCAACAAAACCACCAACTCACATGCACCCTTCTCCGGCAGGGGCACCAAAATGCCTTGGCAATGGCAACCAACGTAGGAGTTGAAAAAGGTCAAGTGTCGAGACCAGCAAGGTCCAAGTGACTCACCATGAGCAGGTAAGTCAGAGCGGGCTCCGACCAAGCAGGGGAGACCAATGGAGCCAAAGAAGAACTTCATGGGCCAAATCCACAGGACTTGCAAAAGGACCTGAAGCAGCTCACCAAAGGATGATGTCCCATGGTGTCCCACGGTGCAGGCAAGGTCTTGGCAGCTTGAGGCTGGAGATTTTTGGAGCCCCAAGATCTCTGGTGAGATCTTCCGGTTCTTTGGAACACACACAGGAGGTTGAGCTTTCTACAAGGGGATTAACTAGGAAAATAGAGCTGGAAAAGGTGCGGAGGTCCGGGGCAGAAGCTTTTATTGGAGGGCCTGTGACCCAAGAAGAGGATACATTGGATATTGAGGAAGATGAGGATCGAACTGAAATGTATTGAAGAATATGGGACTGTCTGTGGTGAAGAGGATTAACAGCTTACTTGGAGAGATGGTCCCCCCAGGGTAGGTAGCAGTGTCTCCTTCAAAGCCTGTCACCAGAGGAACTGGAAGACAGGAGAGAAAGTTGGAGCTGACTAAAGTAAAGTTGGAGAAGAGAAAATTGGCTCAGGAAGTTAGCTCGAGAGAGCTGGACTTACAAGCCAGGAAGTCTGGGTTCAACACAGATGGTGGCAGCTTATCTTTAGTGTGCTATGAGAAATAAGTACACATACTCAAGTGCCCAATGCCTGATTATGCGGTTGGATATGACATAGAACGGTAGCTTGATTCATATGAGATTGCTTTGCAGATGCACAACATCCCTGAGGGGGTTTGTGGGGCTAGTCTGTGGAAACTTATCCTTAATGAGGGAAGGAACGTTCTACTGGCCCTTGGGGGTGGTGACAGGATGAGCTATCCCTCCGTCAAGGAAGCTCTAATCAGGTAGTATGGTTTGACCGCAGTACAGGCAAAGGTTTAGGGAAAGTGTAAAACTATTTCCACAGACCTGGAGGGATTATGCTATTTCTTTTTTCAAGGTACTACATGGTTGGGTAAAGGGCAATAATGTTAAGGATATCAGGGGCGGTATACATTGATTACAAAAGAACACATGTTTAATATCTGTTTTAAAGATGTTAGCCAGCACATGGCAAGGTCTCTGACCTCAGAGAACATGCTAAGGAGGATGCCAGCTGGGTCAACACCAGGTTCCATTGCAATGTATCTGGAGGGATCACGACAAGGGTGGGCAGGGTCTTACAAGCAGAAGATGGGGGGGACAAAAATAAAACAATGGAGTACTCTAAAGGGCCAAAACTAGTTACATGGATCAGGATTCTCATCCCCCTGCTGAGAAGAAGAAGGAGAAGTGTTTCCTGACAATGAATCTACATGGAAGGCATCTCTTTGGTGTTATGAGTGTCATTAGGATGGTACTACAAGTGGGACGGCTAGTGTCCAAAGTGGGCACAGCTCCCCACTGGTGTGCAGTACCTGGGGTTGGCTTGTTTAGAGCTTGGGGAGGAGTTTGTGGGTACAGAGATGAGGCTACCCTAGTGTCCCTGGGTGATGGGGAGATGGTGCGTAGAGTCAGTGGGTCACTATCAATAGGCAGAGGGTGATGGCACTGAGACACATGAGCCTGCTGCAAGAATGGGATTGACGGATCATACTATTGCAGGAACCAGGCTGGCACATTGTGCTCGGAAGTGCTGTATCGCCTCCGGACCCTCTGCTTCGGAACCAGAGCATCGCTGCCACTGCGTGGAGTAAATTGATGCTTCACCCCTCCAGCATGAATTAACCCAGTGCATCACATTCTGAACTATTCACTTGGAACTGGAACTTTGCTGAATGGAACCGATGCATCAATGCAGTAGCATGGAGTAATTTGGCGCAACAGCCCACCTTGGTGGGGATCCTTGACGCATATCATGCTGTGGCAAGGGTTAAGGTGCTTTTGCTCAGCTGGTCCTGGGTGGGTCCTGAGGCCAGCCTGCGATCCTTTGCGGGCAGCCCGAAAACTTTCTTGTCCTGGTCCAGTGCGTCCAATTAGTTCCTTGAAGACGATTTGCTTCTAAATGTTATTTTTGCACTTAATATGTAAAAATTATTATCTTAACCTCTACTGATTGGAATGTTATCATTTTGGTCTTGTTTTATTACTAAAATTATACTCTTTCTAAACTGGTGTGGAGACTTTTTGTGGAGTTTTCACTGTATTACTGTGTGTTGTGTGCACATTGCCTCTTAAGTTAAGCCTGACTGCTCTGTGCCAAGCTACCAGTGGGTTCTCACAGGTTAATTTAGGGTGTGCATACCTCTGCCAACTAGAGACCCAATTTCTAACAGAGAACTAAAGTCCTCTAAGCACTTGGCTTGATCTCACTATTTATGTTGCCCAGTTATCCTTTCCCTGTGACAATATTTACTATACCCTGCTTCATGCCATTTCATGTGATTTTCTGTTTATTGGCATTACTAGTAAGGTTCAAAGATGTATCCCTGTTGCAGGTATTTTGCTCATACACGGAACTGTGCACAGAGACCAAAAAACTCACCTCAGTACCTAGAACCCCTAACCGACTAGTATCAGTGTCACATTACCTCTTCATCCTATAGCAAAGGAACCAATGATTAGACAAACCAGAACACATGACTTAGGATACACTCAGGAATGGTGGGAATCAAGAACACTCTTTTGTTTGTAATTTTCATACCAGTCCACAACATGGGTAAAAAGAGACACAATAAAGTTTAAAATATTTATTTTAAAGACGTGCTCTAAGATGCAGTATTTTTGCTGACATAAGCAGGCATATGATTACAAATATTTCGATCAGCATTGTAACAATTCCATAAAACACAAATTGAGAAATCATATTATAATGATAGTGAAAACAGGTCATTTGGGGCCAGATATATCAAGATACCCTGTTGCGATTCACAAATAACGATTTTTGGAGAATCGCTATTTGAGAATTGCAAAATGGTATGTATGTACAAATTCGCTATTTTTTAGCAATTTCTTAAAATTCCTAAATTGCTAATCGCAATTAAGGAATAATTTCCCATTCATTTCTATAGGCCAGGAGGCCCATAGGAATGAATGGGAAAGTATTCCCAATTTCCGATTCGCAATTTGCTGATCGCAAATTAAGAATAATTTCAAGGTTGCAAGGGAAACTTAAGGACACCCCGCTGCACCCCTGAAATTGACATGTGTGCGCATATGGCGCACACATGTCAATTTCAAACTTACGATTCCTTAATATTGCGAGGCTTTTTTTTTATATATTCCATTTTCCTATTTTTTTGTTGCAAACGCTAGCGGTTCGCAGCATTTGTGACAAAAAAATGGTTTGATACATCTGCCCCATATTGCCTTGAATGCCACCCTCCCTAGATAGGAACTATGTTTTATAATTAAGGCTCCCGGTTTTCCATTGAAACGGATTTTTCCACATAAATACGGATGGAATTTTTTTTTCTTCTTTCTGTATTTATGAATAGAAATAGAAAAATACGACCAAACCGGGATCAGAGAATTGTTTGGCCATTCCTGCTCCAGACAAATGGTTACCGCGCAAGGACCCTCTTCCTGATTTCGGTGTGTGCCTGCCCACATTAACACCTGCAGGGCCATTGATCTTTTGAAAGGCGGATATTCCTTCCTATGATGGTCTTGTATTGACCTCTGACCTGCCCTCTATAGCCCTGTTGTTTCACTGAGTGCTCCTTAAGGAGGCAGTGACACTGTAAGTAGCTAATGCAAGAGGGTAGAAATGAGTTGATTGCAGGATAGATTGTGAGGATGGCAGGGTGACAAAGCATTCAAAAACTCTTTCAACCCTTTCCCTTACCTGTGGCTTAAGATATTTGATCTTATATTTAACTGTATATTTAAAGTGTGTGGCAATAATAAGTAATTAACCAGATAGCCACTGAGTCACTTTGTGATACAAAAAAGATACTTTTGAATGTGACACAAATAGGGCTTAAAGACTGGCAGCATAACAACTGTTTGGAAATTAGGTCAAATTAACATTCAGATCCTTGCAGGCTATAAAACTAAACTTTCCACCATGACTTTGCGTGGCATGGAAAAACACAGCAAGACAACAATAGCAGAATGTAAACATTCATGGAAGTTGCATCTTGCTAGAGGGCATATTTGGAAACACTTTTCAAAGTTAAATTGTATTTTTTCCACCGTGGCCGCAGTTAAACTGTTTGGTGTTACGCACTAATGCACAGAAAACTTCTTCAACAAACGGATCTTTGTCATCAAAGTTCAGAAAAAGGTTCAACGCTACTAGGCAAGTAGAAAGTAAAATAAAGCAAATGATGCATTTCCAAAACCCGGTGTCTTCAATGCAGGGACAGTGTCTCCCTACTGGAAAATGTAGTTTGCATTAGCTTGGCTCATGTGGGTCTTTCTTATTTCAGGCTTCAGAAGTGTGAGGGAAATAGAGCCCGGCAGGACTAATGCAGGGCCTTCTGAGGAGTGCAACTTTATTCCTACAGCAGGAAAATGATGCATTCTCATTACTGCCCTATCCAGATGGGAGATTGTGGTGAAAAACGGAGATGGGACAATGGTATTGGCATGACTCTTTAAAGATCCTTGGTGGTCAGAAATAAGAGATTGATGACTCAGAGGTGTGGACACAACAGATCATTCTGCAGAGAGGAGCATGGAACTGGCAATTAGGTCAACGAGGCACCCAATATATCTAAATTATCATGAGAGCTGTCAGCTCTTTCACCCCCTCTTTAGCTAGGTCACTGACAGTGCACACAGATGCACTCACCTAAATTTACATCTAATAATCATGGCTAGTGACTTAGGGCCCGATGTAGGCAAATCCCATTTACCGATTTTGAAATACCGACTTTTACCGATTCGGTATTTCAAAATCGGTAAATGTGATGTAGGTCCCAACATCTGGATTCTTTACCGAATCCTTAACAATTCTTTAATTACCGATTCGGTAAATACCGAATCGGTAATGCCCATTCATTCCTATGGGCTTTGAAGCCCATAGGAATGATTAGGCATTACCGATTCGATATTTACCGAATCGGTAATTAAAGAATTCACACGGGTGCAGGGGGTGTCACTTTGACACCCTCTAGCACCCCCAAAACGGGGATGTGTGCAATGTGGCACACAGACATGCCCTAAGGGCACGTCTGTCTGTCACATGGCACATGTGTACATGCACAGATGTGCATGTACACAGGAATCAGTATTTTACCATGGATTTGTATTCCATGGTAAAATACCGATTCTGTAAGCCATATGCCAATAGAAAATTGGCTACCCACATAGCATTTTCGGTAATTTTACCGAATCGGTAAATATTACCGAATCGGTAAATATTACCGATTTGGTAATTATTACCGAATCGGTACTTATTACCGATTCGGTAATAATAACGATTCGGTAAAATTACCGAATATGTGCACCTACATCTCCCTAGCCCTTTACCGATCGGAAACAGCCGACAATCGGTATTTTCGGCAAATTCCGATCGGTAAAGGGCTACCTACATCTGGCCCATAGTGTTTTCAATACTGTAACACAGCAGCAGCTCCCCTATGTATTGTGTTTACTTAATTTGGCGTACATATGAATATTGCTAAACATATAACAACTGTGTGCACTGTCTATTTAAATAAACATGGAAAAATATTAGCTCCAGAGTCTTATCTTGCTTGCGCCAAAAATAAATGCAGATATATACAGATAAAATGACAAAAAAATAGATATGGATGAATACAGGCGGAAATGTTAAAAAGATAAATACCATGAAACCGGGAGCCCTATTTATAACTATTGAAGGTCTCTTAGGCTTGAATGGGGAACCCCATACCTCCAAGATCAGCAAAAGTGAATCAGATCAGGATCTGCAAAAGCTCACTCCCTCTGGAAACATATTTTCTCCAAGTGCCCAAATCATGCATGCAGGGCAATATTAAAGGCGCCAAAATTTCAGCTAGCTGCAGCTGCGTGCATGTTGTGTCTAGAGCATGAGTCGATCAGCCCGAACCACACCTAACATTGTTATGATAACCTTGGAGGCTTCAGCCCTCACTGTACAGACTAAGGTCGAGATGTAAGTCTAGGGACATTGAAAACAAGCCATTCTCATGTGAAGAAATGTATGCAGCCTAACTTACAACAACAGTTACATATAGTGTTGTGTGCAACAGCAGCAACAAGTTAAAATGGCGTTTAAACTTCTAAGAAACCTATGCTAACATAGCAATGTGCGCAAGCAGGGCCCTGCCTTCATTACATCCCAAGAGGGATTGGGCACCACTTTAAAAGTAATAAAGTGTATGTATATTTTGAAATTTGAAGATACAGTCATTACAATTGATGAATCTCTTTTTCAATCTTTTTTTCTATCAAAGTAGAAACGATAAAGAAGCAAGGTAAGTTCAGCTAATCACATTCAATACAGCCTTAAACGTATTACATTACAATATTCCACTGAATCACATAGGGGGACAAGTAAAACAAACCATCTAAATATGATAGGCTTTTATATTTTGAAGTTACTCCATCCCTTTTATTACCTAACACTCCAACACTGAAACTGAGTGTTTGCCCTTTTGACATTCCTTCCTTTTCCCCTTAGCATATTTCTTTTTGCAAAAATGGTTAAAGGAACTGACATCTCTAGATCACCTTGCTGCCATTAAGATATAGTGATACTCTGTTTTAGCTTTTAATATATATGTGCAGATTTTTTCAAATGTATTCTTAGAGTACAATATATGTGTGACATCTAGGAAACTTCGAAAAACTTTCATTACCTTAATCTGTATCTGGTTAAACAGCAGAAATCCATCAAATGGGGTCATAGCTGCCCTTTGATTTAAAAGAATTGTTCCAAAAGTATTTTAAATGTACATTAATCACACCACTATTTATAAAGAAGGAATTGCAACTAGGGTGATATCTTATCTCAAGATTACCTTGATATTGTCACTTCTCGCCCAAGCACCCCCCTCATTTAATGGAAGTCTGCTTCTAATGTTCCATGGCACACTGACATGTGTTGTGCATGTTCAATTGATGTTATACCATAGGCATTGCTGGCGTATTGTGCAATGATCACTGATGTCACCAAGTGAAGGATTTCAACAATGAGCACAACACTCTCTAAGCCATTCCTCTTTTCAGTAAATATTAAAGATTTCTAAGACTTAAATCTCAGTACACACAATGTAGCAGTAGAAGCTACATGCAGATGAAATTATATGATTTTCGTGCAGCTGTGGCCCTTTTTT
The DNA here is from genome assembly GCF_964263255.1 of Lissotriton vulgaris. Taxonomy (NCBI): domain Eukaryota; kingdom Metazoa; phylum Chordata; class Amphibia; order Caudata; family Salamandridae; genus Lissotriton; species Lissotriton vulgaris. The sequence goes on from NC_141691.1 coordinate 2,030,536,233, forward strand.
GACACAAAAATGCTTATAGCAATTCAGGTGGTGATTCTAATAGCCATTGTGTTTGGAAACAACATTAGAACGTTGAACTTTCAATCCTTGAGAACTTACTGTACATTTTTCAGTTTCAAACTTTAGATTTTGTACATTGTTTTTCTGAAGCTGCATTGAAATTCAAATGGTGAAAGTTGTACTACTGAATCTGCAAACATGTGCTGCCCAGTGGAGTGCTATTTCAACTCTGTGTATAGTAAAATGACTACTCTCTCACTAATGTATACATATTTATGTATATTTGCATTACTTGTAGGTAAATGCATATGTTTCCCACTTTCTCTCACTCTATATATTTCTTTAATATGTATTTGTGCATAGATAGTAACAAGCAAGGGAGTCTTGGCAGTGTTGATCAGCACTGCAGCTTTAAGTGACCTAAAGTTGTCTAAGCACTTGGAAAAATCGAACTATTTCTTTTGCCAGTGCTTTTCATAGAAGTGCTAGGACCAGTAATTACATGTCAAATATGCATTACAGTTTATTGGTATTTAAAGTAAGGTTCAAAGATGTATCGCTGATGGGACTGGCAAGCACCTCAAAATGAATAGAGAATTTGTATTTAAATTTATCTTGAAATTTGAAGATACAGTTTTTACAGTTTAGGAATCTCCTTTTCAGATACCACAGTAGGTCCAACTCCTACCAAAGCGTTAACCCTAAAGAAACCAGGTAAGTACTGCTTATTAATGTAATGTAGTTCATTAAGAACAGAATTCCACTGACTCACATAGAGTGCATTGTGATTTTACTGATGATTTTTAAGTCGAATCTTTTCCACATGTATTGTGCATAGGTGTGCTTCTAGTCACTTCTGTTATCAGGTCACAAATTACCTGGTTGCCTGAGTATTCCACCAAGTTGTGTCTCTTGGCATCGGTTGGGACCCCTCGGATGCGCACACTGTTTCACACAGAGCAATATCCTAGGCCTTCTTTAGCGCCACAGGTCTGCACTTAATGAATTGAATAAGGCTCCTAGGAAAGGGAGGGTCACTAAATTGTCTGCATCATTAGACTCTGAGGGGAGGGTTATGCAGTGTTCACTGTGGATGCTTTGTCCCTGATGATCCCCCAGTGGGCTTCATGAGTGTGTCCTGAAGTGAGCGGTCCCTCTTCGACCGGGCCGTAGACATGGCCTTTTTTCACCCTCAGAGACTGTCGTAGCTGTCCTTTGGTGGCTGACTACCCTGTCTAGGAGCAGGAGGAAGAAGACCCTGCATCAATAGACCCCTTCTAATGCACCCCATGGGGATTAATCTTGAGTCCCCGCTCCAAATGCTGGGCCTTTAGGTGCTTACAGACTGTTGAAGACAGGGCCGGAGCAAACAATGTCCCAAGAGGGAGCAAGATCACGTCACACACAAAGAGGTCCCCCTCAATGGCCCCAAGTCCCTGCAGCAAATAGCCACAGCTCATGGTGTGATCCACATACGACATACTGTGGGGGGGGGGGCATAGAGCCCAGAGCTGCGATCCCCCTCCGAATAAAGGCCCAACCAGCTCTGTGTAGTTTAATTTGAGTCCCACGCGATCACTGCATGCAGCGAGCTGGGAGCCTCTGCAGTCTGCTCTGGGTGTCCACAATCACCTAGGATGCCACTGAAGCCATCCAATCTCCAGGCACTTGTTTCCCAACGCAGGCAGTCAGGCTCAGTCGATGCGGCTCTCTGTCCTAGATGCGCATTGGGAGTCCCAGCAGGCTCCCCCCACATAGGAAGGCAGCCCACATGGCTTGACTGCCATGAAACAAGGGTGCTGGAGCATACAGAAGGAAGGCCTGGATACTGGGGGGAAGATCTTCTGCAAGTCTCACCTTCTGGTTCTGCAGAGGCTCACTCCAAGGGCTTCCCAGGTGGGGTTTCATCTGGGCTTGATGGGCCATCTGTCCTGTAGTCAAGACCTCACAGGAACGCTAGGCTCCTTTGGAGAATCTGCTATATTCCTCTGCAGTACCTGCTAGCCACAATCTTCTGGACCTTAAAGGCCCTTCGGTTGCAGGGGCATACCCAAAATTAGGCAGCTCCGGCTCTAAATGGGATTACCTCAGGGCCACCTTAAATTCAGTTCTGGCGGCCAATTCTGCAGATGCTGGTTGATTTGATTGCCAGGCAACGTGCTATTCAGAGCTATTTCAGTGGCGAGGATGGAGAGACAGTGAAATACGTCTTAGCCGCCCACCATCTTGGCCACATCACTCATGATTTAGTTTATTAAAACAATTACATGAAATATGAACATACTGTTTAGCCCATGCACACTCAGTTAAAGAAAAAGTAAAAATTATCTAAAAGGAAGGTCACTTTGATAAAAGCCCTGATTATTCAAGAATTCACGTAATAAAGTGCTAGTGCATGAGCTCATTGGATGGGTTGACTTAATGCATTATAATCTTGTTATTTGGTTAATAATACCTGGGAAAAAGTATTTGATGTTTTCATTATAAATATAGCCACCAAATATCAATATGACTGGGGAATACATTCAGATGCAAGTAACATTGTTTCTACAAAAAATAGGCATTGTTATTCTGAAAGGGTGTTTCGTGCTCAGAGTCTACTTGAACCCCCTGTACTTGTGATTATGTTTCCATTTGTACCTCCATGCACATAGTTTAGCTCAAAGTTTTGCTCAAAGTTTTGCTTTGCCTACATTTTCTGCCCTGCAACACAAATTTGTAAAACCTATTTTCCTTGCATATGAATTTAAGCAAATCAGATTGGCCTACCTATATTTACAACGCCTGGCCCCCCTTAAACTGTGCTTTTTTGTTTCTATTTTTTTGGGGGGGGTTTATGTGCACCTTGATAATAATGTACTGTGAATCTCCACTGTCTTGAAAGATTCAGACTTTCAAAGTCATTACCTCTTTATCCATTTTATACACCGATATATCAGTTTTCGACTTAAGTTTGCTAGTTTAAGTATGGATACATTTATACTATAAACTTGAATGATTTTCGTTGAAAATTAAATCAAAGTTTGTATAGATTGATTTATACTAATTATGGTAAGGTTGAAATATTTATCCTAAAAAGGATTAGATACAGCCCAAAATGAAGGAAGTCTTTTTAGCTGAAAATATTTCGAATTCTATAAATAATGTCATTACATTTTTGGAATTTATTTCTCACAACCTCTTGTAGGTAAAACTACTAGAAAAGTGGTAACCGTAAAGAAATCAGGTAAGGACAGATTATGTCTTTCAATACAGACTTACGTTTGTTGCGTTGATGTATCTTATAGAATCATATATGGTGCACTGTCTAATTGATTTTACTTTTCCACAAGAACCATGCAAGAATGCTTATGGTCACTTCTGTTATCATGTACAAACAAAAAGAGATACACTGTTCCCCAGTGAGGTGAAGAGAAAGAGGGGGAGAAAGTAACCAAGCGGAAAGGAGAGGGGTAAGGGGAATCCCCCTTTCGAAACTAAAACCCTCACACACCCAGCGAGCTAGGTGTCATGCTTCATCATTTGGGTTCTGCTCCTCGTCAGACTGGCGCTGCAATGTCGGAGGGGCAGCCGTAAAGAGGCTCTTTATCGGAGTTCTTTTGTTCCTGCCAGTTGGTGCATGTGGGTATGAGGGCTTTGGAAGAGGTGTAGAAAAAAAGAGGTGTAAAGTTAAAAAAGGTTAGTGAATCCATGACAATCTTTATTGGTGTGGTACGCTACCTTAATAAAAACAGTGAGGTGACAGAACACGTTGGTGCAAAGATCCAGTGGTGTCTGTCTTACCTAAAGGTCGACATGGACATGTTTCATGCTGTAAAAGCAATTCGTCAGGACCTACAATATAAAAGATTGGTTCTAAACAGTCTAGAAGGGTGTGTACCACCTTCCTCTGGAAGTGGGACTGCAGGCCAGAAGTTCCTGCTCAGTCCAAGTGGGACCTAGGAAAGGGGCGACAAATGGGACAACAGTAAACCCAAGATAATGCTCTCATGTCAAAATTAGGTCACCACAGCCTGGTTACAATATTAATGGCCAGTCGGCCCGGAGTGTATAGATAACCCAGTTGTTACTGAGAGATCCACAGGAAAAGGTGAGGAAAGAGTTAAAAACAGTTAAAAACAATGGGAATAATGTAGCAGAGGTTTGGGTGTGTCACTACAATTAGCCGTTTCAGGAATAGGCAATCAAGTAAAAATAAATGATGAACAAAGGGTCACAATAGAACTACTGTATAACAATGACTCACCCTATTGAGACCGACAATGGCATCTCCGGTCTTCTCAGGTAAAGGAGGCACCAGGAGTTGGTACCTTAGAGTGAAAATGAGACATCGTAAGGAATGGTAATGGGGATCCATAGGCTAAAGAGCAGACCCCCAGATCAGGTTCCCAGGTGTAATACCCTGGTTGCGGCTTGATTAATCTCACAGCCCGCTAGACACGGGAATGGCGGATCACTCGCCAGCAATGTAATCCCGGGGGACATGGGCGATCACGGGCACCCGTGCGCCGAACATGTCCGCCGATCCTGAAGGGTCAGTGGACTGCCGGAGTCAGGCAAACTGTTGATCGCGTAGTTAAGCCCGGGAGTGACATAGAAGACAAGAGCATCCTGGACTATGCAGTGCAGAGAGAACCAGGGGGCTCACAACACGGAAGTGATTACTGAGGTACCCCGATAAATGGGAGCCTGGGGTCGACAACAAAAGTTGTGTGAGATCAGCTGTAGTGAAGTCTCTTACCTGACCATAGTACGGATCACGCCGATACACCTACCCAAAACGTCAGGGTCAAAGAGAAGCCGGGGCACCAATGTTTGTGAACGCGGTGCTTTTGAACTCATAATTTCGGAAGTCTCAGGAAGATCCACGTGATGTGAGGGGTGGGGCCAGAGGGGTTGCATATACGTCTAGGTGTAGTTCACACAAGCGTACCTCCTAGTGGAGATCTAGGGGAGCGCACTAATGCGGCATCCATTATGGAGTGTGAATAAGACTAACTGAGATATAGGAGTTAGCTGCAAGATAAAGGGGTAAAAAAAGGCGTAGTCAGGCTACCCCAGGGAATTGAGTCATTCAGGCCATTTGTATCAGTACTGTATGTAATTGTGTCTCCTGAGGCGGAAGCCGGGAGCTGTGAATGCGCGATTTTTAAAAAAAATTTGATTACTGCACTGTTTCTTGTTTTTAAAAAGAACACTTCCTCACCTGTTTCCCAGGCATCCCTCACCACCGTACAGCGGACTCTAGCGCTGAAACGGGACCTAAACCCCCAGGCTTTTCTGACGCCATTGTAGCGAGGAGCACGGACACGCCCCTTCGCTTAGGCCACGCCCACTACAAACTAACTATATAAGCGCCACAAGCAAAGCGACGCTTGTATGTAATTGTGTCTCCTGAGGCGGAAGCCGGGAGCTGTGAATGCGCGATTTTTAAAAAAAATTTGATTACTTCACTGTTTCTTGTTTTTAAAAAGAACACTTCCTCACCTGTTTCCCAGGCATCCCTCACCACCGTACAGCGGACTCTAGCGCTGAAACGGGACCTAAACCCCCAGGCTTTTCTGACGCCATTGTAGCGAGGAGCACGGACACGCCCCTTCGCTTAGGCCACGCCCACTACAAACTAACTATATAAGCGCCACGAGCAAAGCGACGCTTGTATGTAATTGTGTCTCCTGAGGCGGAAGCCGGGAGCTGTGAATGCGCGATTTTTTAAAAAAATTTGATTACTGCACTGTTTCTTGTTTTTAAAAAGAACACTTCCTCACCTGTTTCCCAGGCATCCCTCACCACCGTACAGCGGACTCTAGCGCTGAAACGGGACCTAAACCCCCAGGCTTTTCTGACGCCATTGTAGCGAGGAGCACGGACACGCCCCTTCGCTTAGGCCACGCCCACTACAAACTAACTATATAAGCGCCACGAGCAAAGCGACGCTTGTATGTAATTGTGTCTCCTGAGGCGGAAGCCGGGAGCTGTGAATGCGCGATTTTTTAAAAAAATTTGATTACTGCACTGTTTCTTGTTTTTAAAAAGAACACTTCCTCACCTGTTTCCCAGGCATCCCTCACCACCGTACAGCGGACTCTAGCGCTGAAACGGGACCTAAACCCCCAGGCTTTTCTGACGCCATTGTAGCGAGGAGCACGGACACGCCCCTTCGCTTAGGCCACGCCCACTACAAACTAACTATATAAGCGCCACGAGCAAAGCGACGCTTGTATGTAATTGTGTCTCCTGAGGCGGAAGCCGGGAGCTGTGAATGCGCGATTTTTAAAAAAAAATTGATTACTGCACTGTTTCTTGTTTTTAAAAAGAACACTTCCTCACCTGTTTCCCAGGCATCCCTCACCACCGTACAGCGGACTCTAGCGCTGAAACGGGACCTAAACCCCCAGGCTTTTCTGACGCCATTGTAGCGAGGAGCACGGACACGCCCCTTCGCTTAGGCCACGCCCACTACAAACTAACTATATAAGCGCCACGAGCAAAGCGACGCTTGTATGTAATTGTGTCTCCTGAGGCGGAAGCCGGGAGCTGTGAATGCGCGATTTTTTAAAAAAATTTGATTACTGCACTGTTTCTTGTTTTTAAAAAGAACACTTCCTCACCTGTTTCCCAGGCATCCCTCACCACCGTACAGCGGACTCTAGCGCTGAAACGGGACCTAAACCCCCAGGCTTTTCTGACGCCATTGTAGCGAGGAGCACGGACACGCCCCTTCGCTTAGGCCACGCCCACTCCAGACACCTCCCCTTCCTACAAAAATGTGCCATCACAGAACGCGCAGCGGGCAAGCGCAGCGGGCGCGCCGTTTGCGCGCCGAAGGCGCGACTAAGGCAAGCCCGTCTGTGCCCGTCCGTGCCACGACCGGGCCCAGGGCATGCCACGCCGTCCAACCTAAGGTATGCATCAACCCAATGCCTACTCTTACTAGAGAAAAAATCCTCTCCCTAAACCACAACTGCAATAACTGTCACAATGTGATCAATGTTGACAAATGGTTAGGGCCTTTATGCTGCCGCTCATGCAAAATTTCTCTTACCCCAGAAAAACCGCTACCCGTTACGGAAGACTCGACTCCTGTCCGAGGAGCCCTAATCAACGCTAGGTCAATATGCAAAAATGGAGCTCATATCTATGATCTAATCACAGAAAACGATTTTGACCTATTATTTGTAACAGAAACCTGGCTAAAAGCATGGTGTAACCCTGTTATAGCCCAGGCTGTCCCCCAGGGATACCTCATTCAACGAATCGACAGACAGGAACAAAGAGGTGGTGGCCTTGCCATTATCCACCGTGACTCCATGAAGTGCTCCACGTTCGAACTTTCGGACATTAAGGGAGCAGAAAGCATGGGTTTCCGCATTCAGATAAATGACGAGAACACCTTTGCCGGCGTCCTCATCTACCGCCCACCAGGACCACAGAACGGTTTCTCACTCAGTTTCGAAGAGGCACTCAGCACTCTCACCATGAAATACGCCAATTTCACCATTTTAGGCGACTTAAATTTCCATTTGGACAAACTTGACGACCCTAACACAATATGGCTAAATGAACTAACCGATATTCTGGGGCTGGAAATACTAACCAAAAAGCCCACACACAAAGCAGGTCACATCCTGGATTGCATTTGCACCAATCTCACTACTCTAACTATAGCAACCCCCCTGCCTCAAACGTGGACCGACCACTGGCTGATCCCTTTCAACCTCGTTCTAAAAAACAGGGCAAACACTCCCAATCTAAAAGTCGACACCCAGGCACAGACAGATTGGAAGAAACTAGTAAACTCCCCTAATCTGCACCTCGTCGCTGAGAACTCAAAACCCCTCCCCACTGGTTGCACTGAAACAGACTACAGCAATTTCTGTACATGGATCACAGATCTCGGCGGACCCCCCAACCCGCAAAAAGCGAGAAAAAAGCAAAACAAAAAACGTGCCCCATGGTTCTCCCCCCACCTTAAAGACATGCGCTCAGAGGTTAGAACCCTCGAAAAGAAATGGCGCCGCAGCTATAGTGATACTGAACTCCTAGACTACAAAACTGCTAGGAAACATTATCACGCAATGATAAAAACCGCCAAAAAAGAGCATTTTCTTGAGGCCATCACTATGTCCAACAACAATCAAAAGCAAATCTTCAAAATAGTAGATGACTTCATGAATCCCAGAATCCTCAGGCAAGAGATTCCACCTTCACCTACCCTGTGCAATTCGATAGCAGACTACTTCGAACAAAAAATTCAAAACCTCATTAAAGATTTTCCAGACCCCCCTGAATCCCTTTTCCAGGAAAATCTACCAACTACTAACAAAAGCCCGCAGCTAAGTAAGTTTGCCCCGGTCAGTCTTGACGAAACTCGCCAAGCTATCCTCTCCATCAAGTCAGGCTCCCCTTTTGATCCGTGTCCCCCTCTGCTGCTCCAAACCATAGTGGACACAATTAACCCCACTATAAATAACATCATCAACTCTTCCCTTGCCACTGCTGCCATTCCTTCTGAATGGAAACTCGCTGCCGTGAAACCCCTTCAAAAAAAAACCCTAGCTGACCCTACCATACTCTCCAACCTCCGCCCTATATCGCTGCTTCCACTACTGTTCAAACTCACAGAGTCAGCGGTAAACAAACAGCTGACCACATTTCTGGAGGATAACAACCTACTTCACCCGAGCCAGGCAGGTTTCAGAGCAAAACATTCCACAGAGTCAGCCCTCCTACATACGGTGGAGACCCTCAAGACAGCAATGGACCAAGGTAAAAAAGCCGTCTTGATCCTGCTCGACCTGTCGGCGGCCTTTGATACGGTCTCACATCCCGTATTAATTGGCCGCCTGGCGAACTTGGGACTAACAGGAACCGCCCTAAACTGGCTGAAAAACTTCCTTAGCCATAGGAAGCAAGTCACCATACTGGGGAACTATCGTTCAGACGAGAAGGCTCTCAATACAGGGGTGCCACAGGGCTCTAGCCTAAGCCCAATTCTTTTCAACCTGTATATGACCCCCTTGATAGAGCTCATCACCTCCTTCAACATCAGCACAATATCGTACGCTGATGACACTCAGCTCATCCTTGTTCAAGACAACACCACCTCAGCTGAAGAGAATCTGAGAGACTGTCTCACTGCCACCTTTGAATGGATGAGAACTCACCACCTCAAGTGTAACTCAGGGAAAACGGAAATCCTCCCCTTTGGTCAGGACAACCTTTTTTGTCCGAAACAGTGGTGGCCCCAAGATGCTGAGGTCCCGCCAAACACAATCAAATCAGCCCGCAACCTCGGGATTAAGTTTGACGAAGCCCTCTCTTTCAAGCAACAAGCAGGTACCGTGGCAGGGTCCTGCTTTAACATCATCAAGGGCCTGAGAAGGTTCTTCGACCTCCTCCCCCTGACGGCCAGGAAGACAATCGCAGTGGCCCTCATTACATCCCGCTTGGATTACTGCAATAGCATCTACGCAGGTTCCAACAAAAGTGTCCTGCACAAACTGCAGATGGTGCAGAACACCGCAGCCCGCCTAGTACTGAGGCTGCCCAGGAAGTCATCTGCCTCAACAGCACTCAGAACCCTACACTGGCTGCCCATTCATAAAAGAGTACTATTTAAAATCCTACTTATCACCTTCAGAGCCTACCACCAGTCGGGTCCCTCCTATCTGTCCCAAAGGTTTGTAAAATACACCCCCTCTCGATCGCTCAGGTCCTCCAACCTGAACCTACTGGTGGTCCCCAGATTCAGGCTCTCAACCAAAGGTGGAAAAACTTTAGGTTTTTTAGGAGCTAGAGCCTGGAACAAGCTCCCCTCCCAGATGCGTCTGATCCCTTCAGAAAACTTGTTTCGTAAGGCTCTCAAAACCTGGATTTTTAATGCATCTGACAACCTCGTCCAAAAACGAATTTAACCAAACACATTTCAGTCAGCCTCCCCCCCCCCCCCCTCCCCCTACTAGTCGCCAGCATATTTCCTTTTTTCCCCTCCTCTGTGACACCTTTACCACTAGCGCCAAGATGCTCCTTGGAGTGTAAGTCGCGCTCTATAAAAACCATATCATATCATATCATACCCAGTACTGGGTACTGATACCAATGGCATTCACAAACATTGGTGCCCCGGCTTCTCCTTGACCCCAACGTTTTGGGTAGGTGTATCACTACAGCTGATCTCACACAACTTACATGTAACATTGTTTCTACAAAAAATAGGCATTGTTATTCTGAAAGGGTGTTTCGTGCTCAGAGTCTACTTGAACCCCCTGTACTTGTGATAATGTTTCCATTTGTACCTCCATGCACATTGTTTTTGCTCAAAGTTTTGCTTTGCCTAAGTTGTCTGCCCTGCAACACAAATTTGTAAAACCTATTTCCCCTGCATATTAATTTTTAGCAAATCAGCCTACCTATATTTACAACTCCTGGCCCCCCTTCAAATTTGCTTTTTTTGTGTCCATTTTTTATTAGGGGTTTTATGTGCACCTTGATAATAATGTACTGTGAATGTCCACTGTCTTGAAAGATTCAGACTTTCAAAGTCATTACCTCTTTATCCATTTTATACTCCGATATATCAGTTTTCGACTTAAGTTTGCTAGTTTGAGTATCGATACATTTATACTATAAACTAGAATGATTTTAATTGAAAATTAAATCAGAGTTTGTATTGATTGATTTATACTATTTATGGTAAGGTTAAAATATGTATCCTAAGAAGGACTAGATACAGGCCAAAATGTAGAAAGCTTTTTTAGCTTAAAATATTTAGAATTCTGTAAACAATTGTCATTACATTTTTGGAATTTATTTTTCATGTCCTCTAGTAGGTCAAACTACTAGAAAAGTGGTAACCATAAAGAAATCAGGTAAGGACTTTCAATACAGACTTATGCTCGCACCTGCTTTATTGTATCTATTAGAGCTTCCTGTTGAAGCTAATTTAGTAAGTATTTTAGGATGGCGCTGGCAGCTTGCCGGCGCCATCGTAAAATATTTACAACATGCCCCTTCCTGTGAGCCCAAAAACAATCGTGAGCATCGTCGAGGCAGGTGTGCCTTCTTCACAAATCTACCGTGGAAAATCAGCTGTGATGCTGGATAGAGGCTTTTGCATCCTTGACTTTCACGAGCGCAATACCCGTGCTGTTTCTGTGACCAGGAGCTTATTTCTCTTCATCTGCTGAACTGATCTTTCTCTGACCTTTTATACACACAAGAAGCATGTGTGAACTCGCATGGTAGCCCTGCCCGTTTGGCCCGGCCCACACACTCGCGGTTTGCACCGTCTTCCCGCCATTCACCCACTATGATGGACAGCTCACTCAAGGGACCCCTGCGCCCTTCGGGGCGATTGCATAGTAACACACACATGGTCGCTCGAACTAGTTGATGCTCAATTTCAGTGACTCATTCATTAGCCCAAAAACAATCGTGAGCGTCGTCGAGGCTGGACAGGTGTGCCTTCTTCCCAACTCTACCGTGGAAAATCAGCTGTGATGCTGGATAGAGGCCTTTGCATCCTTGACTTTCACGAGCACAATACCCGTGCTGTTCTTGTGACCAGGGGTTTCTTTCTCTTCATCTGCTGAACTGATCTTTCTCAGACCTTTCAAACACACAAGAGGCATGTGCACTCGCATGGAAGCCCCGCCCCAAATCCGCGGATCCGCAAATCCGCAAAATCCGCGGATTTTGCGGATCCACGATCCGCAAATCCGCAAAATCCGCGGATCGTGGATCCGCAAAATCCGCCCATGCTTAGTGGTATCTTAGAATCTTCTGCAACCTTTTATACCCTTAACCCCTTTGATGCCAAACCTTTTTCCCGCCCTGTGCTAACAACTTTTTTTTTGCTATTTGGGAAAGTTCTATATGGCACTGTACACAAAAAGCCTTGTCACCGGCAACCAACATAGTAGTCAAACATAGTGCAGTATTGGGACCAGCAAGGTCCAAATGACTCACCAGGAGCAAGCAGGGGAGCTCACTGGAGTCAAAAAGACCCAAAGAGGTCCAAAATGTTGTAGGCTTAGTAGTTGGAATAGGTCCTCGAGAAGCTCACCAAATGATGCTGGCTCACAGTGAAGAGGAAGTGGTACAGGTGAAGATCTTTGCAGCAGAGGATTTTTGAGGCTGGAGCTTCTTACAACTCGAAGATCTCTGGTGAAGACAGTCAACGACCCTTGGAAATGGCAAGTAGACAAAGTGCACAGGTGCACTGCTCCAGTAGTTATGAAGAGGGATACTGGCTTCATACTTGCTATCAAAACAGTGCAGGTCTGAACAGAGTTTCAGAACCACCACATGTGTTGCTGAACCTTTCAGAGTCAATGTGAGCACGAGAACAGCAGATCAGTCAGCTTTATTGCTGTGCCTGCTTTGCCTGCAGAGGAAGGGAAGTAACTCCTTCACTTCAAGGGAGATTCCTTTGGGTGTCTTGGATGTCCACTGGTTTGTAGAAGTGACTGTATGAAGCACAGGGACAGATGATGCAGAAGACTGGCATGACGACGAGAACAGGAGCAAAAAGAGTCTTCCCAGTTGCAGTCTCAGTTATCAAAGCAAAGTCTTACGAACCCCAACGTACACAGATGATTGAACATGAAGTGGTTTCGGATCTGAATCTTGTCCCACTATAAATCTAAGGACCCAACAATAGGCATGCCCTTAAGTACCCTAAGAAAAGGGTTGGTCCCACAGGAGGGGCTGGACAGTGGGAAGGTTACTCCAATTTCATTTGTTCCATTTTGCGCCACAGCGGGAGCTAACGGCTCTCTGAACTGGTAGGAAACCTATTATTCTGCCTTACCTTTCTCGAGCTTGCTCAGCAGCAGGACGAAAGAATCATATCTCTGGTCGGCAGCAGCCATAGTTTGCTGTCCAGGTCTAGAAGACTAGTACCTGGAGTACTGAGGGCCTCACAGAGGAGCTTTACGGTGCATGGAATCATACCTCCAACGCCATTACGTTGATACCAAACACAACAGGGTTCATTACAGCCAGTTTAGAGCCAGCCATTGCATAATGACCATGGCCACCCTCTATATCGTAATGGCTGATGCACTTACATCAAGAGAGAATGAACTCTATGGATTGTAGATTACCAATGATTTCTAACAAACCTTCTGGTGTCTTTCCTAGGCCCATTCTAATCTGTTTGGGGGATTTCTTACTACCTCAAGCGGTCTCCATCAAGGCAAGGCCTACTACCCCTATAGGTACAGATTCACTTTCAATATTTGTCAGATCTGACATTTACAAGGGCACCATGGATTGGCGATGGAAGCTACGCCAACTTATCGACCCCCTGAAGGCGGTTGGTGCACAGGTTTATCTCCAGGAGCCTTGTTGTTTAAAAATCTTAAAGGATGGCTATACTAAGCTAGCCTTTAGCGAGCAGGAGTCTCAGGAAGACCTCAACTATTGGCAAAAGGAGACTGAGAAATAATCCATACTGATAGCTGTTAGAAATGGGGGTCTCTAGTTGGCCATGGCTAGTGCCAATGTCCAAATAGGGACCCTTCTTCCTAAGTCAGGACAAGTGGGCTACCCCTTTTGAAAACCCCTGCTCAACCCTGTGGCAAAGTAGCACGAGCAGTTAGGCCTATCTCAGAGGCAGTGTGTGATGCATTTATGACCATGTACAGCAAGGCAGTGATGACTCCACAAAAGGACACAAATCAGGTTGGTATAGAAAAATAATATCTTTATCTAACAGTTTAACTTAAAACTCGGGAAGTGTTTCAACAAGCTACAATGCACGTAAACTAGTAGGGATTCAAAAAGACAATAGCGTATTCACCAGAACGTTAAAATGACTGAGTTCGAGGCCGGGGCCTACGCGACCCGTTGCTCACCAGGTACCTGCCGTTGAAAGGGGACACAGCACGCAGCTTCTTAAAGAAGTGGAGACGGTGACAGGCAGGCTCCCAGTGACCACAAACCGGGGCTGCGGAGGTCCGCTACGTGCACCCACAATGATTTGGGCACTTGGGGACAGGCGGGCTCTCAGCAGCAGCAGCACACGGCTGCACCGGCCCGGGCTGGTGATGGCGATGACTCCCATCTTGCAGCTCCGTGGTGGGCTCACAATGGCAGCAGCTCTCTCTTAGCTGCGGTGGCCCATGAGAAGATAGCGACAATCCTCGACAATGGTGAACAAGATGCGGGCACTCAGCAGCAGCAGCTCTCCCTTAGCTGCGACGGCCTGCAGGACAAATCAAAATGAGGCAAAGTTAGCAAAGGTGCGGGCACTCAGCGGCAGCAGCTGTACCTTAGCTGCGGCGGCACACCGGACAAATCACAATTAGGCAAAGTTAGCAAGGGTGCGGGCTCCCGGCAGCAGTTTCCTCTCAGCTGAGGCGGCCCACAGGACAAATCAGAAGGATGCAAAGTCGGCAAAGGTGCAGGCGCTCAGCGGTGGCAGCGCTCTCTTAGCTGTAGCCGGCCCACAATACGAATCAAAGAGATGCAAAGTTGGCCAAGGTGCAGGCACTCAGCGGTGACAGCACTCCCTTAGCTGCAGCAGCCCACAGGACGAATCACGGTGATGCAAAGTTGCCAAGGTGCGGGCACTCAGCGGCAGCAATGCTCTCTTAGCTGTAGCGACCCACAGGATGAAGGGTGATGCAAAATTGGCAAAGGCATGGGCACTCTGCGGCAGCAGCTCTCTCTTAGCTGTGGCGGCCCACAGGACGAAGGGTGATGCAAAGTGGGCAAAGGTGCAGGCACTCAGTGGGGCCAGATCTCTCTTAGATGCACACAGGTTCAGCGAAAGTTATGAAGGTTTGAATTCAGGTGGGCTCTCAGCAGTGGCAGCTCTCTCTTAGCTGCAGCAGCCCACACAGATTCAGCATAGGTTTCTAAGGTTCAGTCCTCAGTCCTCACAGTAATACTAGAGGCTCCAGATTACTTAACGGAGGCCTCAACTGCAAGCAGAATTCTTCGCACAGGAATTCTGACGGCTGACTGGGTGAAGTCTAATATCCATGAAAGTTCTGCAGGAGGCGCTCTCGATTCAGTCCCTTGGGTAGTTTCTTCGACAAGCTTGGTGAAAGTTCCAAAGTCCTTTCCACTGTTTCTTCTTGACATCCAGAAAGAACACACTTGGACAAAGTTCCAGGGCAGCATTTTATACCTAAAAAGTCTTTGTTCTCTAAAATCGCAAATCACTTGGTCCAGTCGGAACCAGTTCTGACTGGTGGGGTCAGGGAGCACTTGGTTTAGGAGGCAGCATCCTGCCTTTCAGAATTGGGGGTTTGCTATCAGACACCCAGAGGGAGGTAGAGCCATCATTCACCTTGCCAGGCACGGCCCTGCACAGATCATAGAGTCACCCCTCCGCATGCCCTGAATACCATTCTCTCCAGCCAGGTCTGACCCAGCTGCTCCTAAACCAGACGGCCAATACACATACTCGATCAGCCTAGAGTAACGCTTAGGTAAGAAACAACCTGGTTTTAAGAAGAGGCATTTACAAACACGGGATACATAAACAGTCCTCACTAAAAGGTGTTTCTCAGTGTCCCGAGCATAAACATATCAAACTAGAAGTTCCTATCAGGTACCTGGGTTTAGATAGGATGATAGAAGGCAATTCTCACCCGGCCCATTCTGGCCTATAGGAATGGATCGTTTAACAGTAGCGACAGTGAAAGGTAGGGTACCTGACTATCAGAACCTACTACACAGATCTAGGAATTATGGTTATCCTAATTCATACACTCATCTTTACACAGGGAGCATTCATGCTGTGGCACTGATTAGCAGTGGCACAGTGCCCAGAGCATCTAAATACAGCCAACATAAAAGAGAGGAAGAGAAAAGAGGAAGGGGGAGCCATGCCAATGATGCCAGTTCTAACAACCATCCCCTCCAGCTGAAATGTGGGGAGAACTAATCATCCCCTTGGGAGTTCTCATCACTAAAGTGGAAAGATCTGGACAGACCGTCAGCATTGGAGTGTTCTGTAGCAGGGCGGTGATCCGCAGTGAAATCCATACCCTGTAGGGAAATGGACCACCTCAGCAAATTGGTATCCTCACCCCTCATCTGCATCAACCATCTAAGGGGCCTGTGGTCTGTCTGTACCCGGAAGTGAATCCCAAACAGGTATGGTTTCAACTTCTTCAGCGCCCAGACCACAGCAAATGACTCACACTCAATGGCGCTCCACCTCTGTTCCCGGAAGGCTACCGGTTTGCCTAGTCCTTCCTCATTGATCTGTGACAGAACCGCCCCTATTCCATGTGCTTAGGCGTATGTCTGGACAAAAGATTCCTTGGAAAACTCGGGCACCTGAAGCACGGGTGCAGTGCACATGGCAGTCTTCAGGGCGTAAAAAGCTTTATGACAGGTGTCAGTCCAGTTAACCGTCTTTGGCTGCTTCTAAGAATTCAGCTAAGTCAAGGGTTCTACAATGTTGCCATATCCCTTGACAACCCTTCTGTACTACCCCATGAGTCCTAAGAAGGCCCTCACATGCGTCTGAGTCTTGGGGGGTTCCCCTGCCAGGATAGTTTCAATTTTGGGCTGAAGGGGTGAACCTGGCCGCTCCCCACCTGGTGCCCCAAATATACTACAGAACCCTGCCCAATCTGCCACTTACTGGCTTTGTGAGGCCTGCCCTCCGCAGTGCCTTCAATAACTCCCAAAGGTGGTACAGGTGGTCCTCCCAAGAGGAGCTAAACACCGCAATGTCATCCAGGTAGGTGACACTGAAGTCCTCCAGCCCTACCAACACCCTGTTGACCAACCTCTGGAAGGTGGCAGGGACATTCGTCATTCCAAAGGGCATCACCCGGAACTGGTAGTGCCCATTGGGTGGAGAATGCTGAAATCTCCTTTGCTCCCTCGGTCAAGACCATCTGCCAATACCCAGACGTCAAACCAAATGTACTGAGGTGTTTGGCAGCCTCCAACCGATCTACGAGCTCACCTGCTCTGGGAATGGGGTGTGCATCAGTCTTCGTGACTGAATTGAGGCCCGATAGTCCACACAGAACCGAGGTTCAGGGGAGGCACCAGGTTGTGCAGCTTTCGGGACCAGGACCACTGGGCTGTACCACGGGTGCTAGAGGACTCAATCCCCCTAAGGGCAAATGTTTTGATAACCTCATCCTCAATGTAGGCCCTTACCCGGTCAGTCACTCTGTAAGCCTTATGCTTAATGGGAGGACTGTCCCCAGTGTCCACGTCATGGACACACCAATCAGTGACACTGGGCATTATGGAGAACAAGTCACTGAATTGTCCCAACAGTTGGCGACAATTACCCTGATGCTCAGGAATCAGCGTGGGGGAGAGGAACACACCCTCTACTGACCCATACCACTCCCCTGCACACAGAAGGTGAGGAACGGGCTCACTCTCCTCCTCCATCCCATCATCTGTGGCTAGAAGCATGCCCACTTCAGACATCTCAAAGTGGGGCTTCAGGCGGCTAACATGCAGGACCTACAAGGGGTTCCTGGGAGTCTGCAAGTCCACCCCCTCAAAAGGGCATGTCAACCTATCCTGGAGTGCACAGGGCTCCACTGGGGCCATGACTCAAACCTTTTGTCCAGGCTGAAACTTGATCTGAGTGGCATTCTGATCGTGCCAGCATTTTATCTCTTCATGGCTGGCTTCCAGGTTTGCCACAGCAGGTTTCTACACAATAAGGCTGCAGTGTGGGTGCTGAGACACATTCCTCCTGATTGCAGAGGGGTAGGACCCTTGGGGAGACTAGAGGTGTGTATCTGAACACGGGGCCCCCAACCACGATAACCCGTATAGCTGTGTGAAGCCGTGCTTCATGGAGGGCAGTCCCCTGTGGATGTTCCTGTCTCTTCCGCTTAGGAGGGATGATTGGGGACCATTAGCCCTATGAGACTCTGATGCCTATTTAGTAGGAGATCGGGCCTGTGCCAATATAACCTATATAGACCCAGAGGAAGGGTGTGAGATATTATTGTGGACATCAGGAGGCAACACCCGGGAGGATAGTGGATCACCCTGTGGGGGTGGGAGACACGACTGTCTGAGGTAGCAGCTGTGGCAGCTCTCGGTGCGGCTTGTGGGCAGGGGGGCTCCGCCCAGGTCCTGCTATCCTCTAAGCTGTGGAGCAGAGCCGGATATTGATAGCTGAACCCACAGGAGAAGATACATGCGGCCCAGGCCTTGCCGGTGTGATCTGCCCTTGAGGGGGACCTCTGAGACTGTTGCCTGGAAGGGTAAGTGCCCAGATTGTACTACGACTAGGGATAAGACGTTGGGAGGCTCAGACAAACAGAGCACGTTGGACCGTAACACTGGGCCCGGAGACTCAGCGGCTAATCAAGGAGGGTGCAGGCCGGAATTCCATATAATGATGCACTCATGGCAGCCATTGCCCAATCTATGGTCGCCATGGAGGCGAAGATTGGTGAAGTGGACTCAGATGTCACACTCTGGCAGGAGTTGCGGAATGTGGTGGAGACCATTACCAAGAGCGAGACCAGGATCTCCAGAGTTGAGGACTTAGTCAAAACTTTACAGAAGAAGGTAGCATCCCTGGAGAGGATCACTAGGGGTCTGGCCTCGTGGTTGGAAGATGCGGAGGGCAGAGCTAGGATCAATAACCTACATGCTGTAGGGTTCCCTGAAGGATGCAAAGGGGGAGACATGGAACAGTTCCTGACTAAATTGCTTGTGAGTTGGCTCCCCCGGGAATCATTGTCCTGTTGCTTCATTGTCGAAAGGGCGCACAGAGCTCTGATGCGGAAGCTGCCCCAGGGAGCCAGACCAAGGCCTGTTATTGCAAAGCTGTTAAATTACCATGACCGAGAAGTGATACTAAAGTAAGCCAAGATAAAAGAACCCTTGTTGTTTGAAAACACCCACATCCTCATATTTACGGACTATCCAAGATTAGCCCAGAAGAAGCGACTGTCATTTCTGGCAGCCAAGGACCACCTTTGGGATCTGAAACTACAGTATGCATTGCTGTATCCCATCAGACTGCGAGTGGTGTACCAGTCTCTTATGAGTTTCTATGAATTGCCAGATGTCTTCAGCTGGACAGATGAGACAGTAAAGGTCCGACTTCAGATGCTGCCCAGGAGGGAATCTGATTCCTTGTCAAGTGATGCTGTTCGGAGCCACTTAAGCCCAAAATTAAAGGGACAAGGAAATAAAGATCTTGACGCCGATCTAGATCCTGCAGTGATCCCAGCAGATCTACCTCAGTTGTTCAGTAAGGGACTTCGGCCTCTTAGTTATGTGTGGCAGTTAATATAGGGCATGACTCCAGATGGGGGACCTCTGTATAATCAGTTGGAATGTCAGGGGCACGCTGGATAAAATTAAAAGAGGAGCGATACTGCAGCAGGGTCCTGATGCTGCAGGAGACGCATCTAATGGGTACCAAAGCATTGTGTCTCCACAGATATGGTTATTAGCAAGTATACTACTCTGGCTTTACCAGGGGGTCATGGGGGGTCGCAATTTTAATTCAGTTTCAGCATCTTCGGACATGAACGGACATCTAAGGGAGATACATATTTATCAGAGGCACCGTTTACGAGAAACAGCTGGTGCTAGGTTGTGTATATGCCCCCTGCCACTGTCATGGACTTTGGTCAAGTGTCTTACGACTCTGTGGGTGGATATTCCGGAAGGGTTGGCGATAGTACGGGTAGGACTGGAATGATGTGATGGACATGACCTTGGATACATGAAGGACTGCATCATGAATTCCCTAGTGACGGGACTGGGATGGGTGGACCCATGACAGTGGTAGCATATCAAGGAGCAAGGATACACGTACTTCTCGACAACCCATGATTTTCTCCCGTCTTAACTATCTCTTCGTGGCAATGGGCGCCATTGATAGAGTGAGAGCAGCTAAGATTCTCCCAAGAGGTTTATCCAATCATTCCCCAGATGTCTTGACCTTGTGGTTGGGCCCTGCGAAACGGCCCTTCTGGTGGCGCCTCTCCCAATGGCATTTACAAGATGAGAAGTATCAGGAGCATATGGGGTTGGCAGTTTAGCAATACCTGGACTTAAACATGGGGACAGTTGCAGAGGCTGCAACCCTGTGGGAGGCTATGAAACCCACTCTACGGGGGAGGGTGGATATTTTCTTCTGTGCGGCAGCGCGTCCAACCCAACAGGAGTTACTTCTGCAATCAGAGGCTCATATCATGGAACTGGAGCGTAGCAGTCGGAAGGAGAAAGGAAATCAAGTGCGCCAACAACTAGTGTTGGTTCATTAGACACATGGTGGCACCTTGATGGAGGAGGTACGTCTTGCATGGCTTGCTTCCCGAAGCATAATCTACTAGTGGGGTATAAGTCCAGTAAAATACTACATAGACTGGGTCAGAGCCCCTACATCGACAAGTTCTCCCTGGTATACCAGGTTGGACTGAGGGTTCTTAGTGACCCCTCCCATATAGCAACGAGCTTTGCCAACTACTTTGCAGTATGCCCCTATTGAATTATTACAGGAAGACCTGATACACAGTTTTATAGCAGACTTGCCACCCCAGGCTCTATCAGATAAGGCATGGTATAATCTTGATCTTCCACTTACCGAAGAGAAAATCTGCACTGCCCTGGGGGATTTGAACTCTGGGAAGGCGCCACGTCTGAATGGATTCCCATGCAAATTCTTCAAGAAATACTTTTCGAAACTGGGGCCTAATTTCCCACGTGTTGTAGACAAGGCGAGAGATCAGGGTTGTCTGCCGCGAGACTGGAGGCATGCTGAAGTGGAAGTGTTCCATAAACTGGGCAGTCCACCAGACCAACATGCTTCATACAGCCCATCCGGCCCATCTCACTTCAAAATGTTGAGGCAAAGATCTTAGCCAAGGTGTTTTCCAATCGACTTAAACCCCACATAACTGCCTTGGTCCATCCAGACCAGGCCAGTTTTATGCCACAGAGGGCTACGCGTCACAACATCCAGTGAGCCCACATGGCCATTTCCAGCATCAAAGTGAGGGGGGTGCAGGCCGCCCTTTTGCTGGCGGACATCAACAGGGCATCCAACTCCCTTATATGGGTGTACTTGTTCGCTCTCCTTGCCGTCTCAACATGGGACAGCGCTTTCAGTCCTATTGTTATATACGGATCTCATGTCATCTGCGGATTGCGGGATCCACCTCCTTTGCTTTTTCCATTGGCAGGGGCACCCATTAGGGGTGTCCCTTATTGCTAAACAGAAATATCGTTCCGATATGGGCACGGGTCCGAGAGGAGATGAAAATGTGGTTGCATATGCTCCTCTCTATCTATAAGTCACACAGATAATGAATCCATCCACACTGTTTTATTCACAATGGGAATGCATATTGAATATACAAAAGTTAGAACATTAAATACGTAGTTTAGGCAGTGCCCCAAGAAAGGGAAGTGGGGGTGGGGATGTGTGATCGTGTGAGGATAAAGTGAAGGAGAAGAACAATTATTCAAGAGTGACAGTACAATCAACCAGTAGAAAGCCTCTAGTTGACAAAGTTACATATTATGTACAGAACACATGACATATTAGTCAGTTTTTAAAGTAGAGCATACTTCACATTGTTCAATTAATGAAACATTCGGGCGTGAAGTTGACATTCAAGAGCATGTGGTTGTCGACGTTTCGACCCTTTACAATACGCAGGTATTAGTGCTATCCTTGCAGTAGGGTCTTCATCAGGACGGGAAACCGGGGCAAGCAACCTATTTAATATGTAAATAATCAACTTAAACTTGGGAAAGATATTCCTAAATGTATCAACACAGAAATTGGCACACTTATCCCTTGACGGGATTGGTATGGGGTCAGGAAACAAGATTATTAAACATAATTACGCAGACTAAGTGATATCAGCGATTAGTGCTCTAATTGTGTAATTTAAGTGACTATCGAAGAAGTGGATTACCAATATATTGATGATTTAGTATAGGGAGAACCGTTGGATATATAAACCAGCCCTACAGAGGTGCACATGGCCAAGGAGGACTGCTCGAGAGCTATAATCTCATAAAAAAGGCGCTAGCGTCGAACATGGTCTGGACTTTTAATCAACCACTTGACCTAATGTGCAGGTACCTGGTCTAGCTGTACTTCTATCACACAATTATTGGACCCCGGTAGGATTAGCGACCGGGGTATTCAGGTGGGTTGCTACAGACATCGACTTACCACTCAGTTATATGCAAAACGCATTCAACATTCAAAGCTCGAAGTCAGTCGGAGGTCAGACGAACCGACGGTGGTGTTGAATCTATCGGGATTGATAAAAGGGACCGTTATCTGGGGCCACATAAACGGAATTACACACAGGTAACTGGTGGCAAAGTTAGACTAAACTGCACAAGGCAGGAGGGAGACTCACATAGTATAGTAGCGTTGGCAACGCGATAATCCCAAAATCAACGCGGTCAATCAAGAAATAATCACACGGAATCTAGAGGGCGAGATAGAGAGAAACCCGTGAGTAGGCGACATTCACTTACGGTGACTGTTGATACCGAGCCGGTCTAAGACGAGGGTGAGGGGGATGCGCTTACCCAATGCGGAGTAAATCTCGCTCTCAGTAATGCTCGAGTTCGCAATGGCGAGCCGAGCTTCCGGGTTGATGAAGTTGCCATGGTGATGGAACCACGTGGTGTGGAACCACCATGTGGA
Source organism: Lissotriton vulgaris (assembly GCF_964263255.1). Classification (NCBI taxonomy): domain Eukaryota; kingdom Metazoa; phylum Chordata; class Amphibia; order Caudata; family Salamandridae; genus Lissotriton; species Lissotriton vulgaris. The sequence continues at coordinate 2,030,558,884 of NC_141691.1, forward strand.
GAGAGTAGAAAGACTAGATCTGTTGCCAGGTTACCATAAACATGGGCTCAGACACGATCGAATAGCGTGGAGCGGGGTGATACAATTCATGTTATATAATACTAGATTGTTGTTATACTAATTACATGAGTTGGAAGGGAGATTGTCATCCAGTAACATGTACCATGTATAAGCACACCGTTGAAAAAAGTGGGGCTAACTACCCATCACGGGAGGGTCTGCACCGATCTGGTCTTATAAAAAATCACAGTACATATCCCTTGCTACAAAACAAGGTGGTGGCGTACCTCTCACATGAGGGTAAAGGCCACACATGTCATTCACGGTAAATCCGAGCTTAATAGTCAAAAGTTTAAATAAAGTGGCGTGTCTTATTCAGAGCGGATAACTTGAAATAGAGACATTCACAAAAATAATAATAACCCAAATTCACATAAGGGTGGCGAACCTCTCACACGAGGGTAAAGGCCACTCATTTGTGCGGTATATAGGATATTTTGCAGGAGACATGAAAACAAGAGAAAATGAATGTATCAACACATGCATTCAACAGGCGTCAATATCAACATGGCGTACCTCTCACATGAGGGTAAAGGCCGTGCACAGAATACATCCGTTTGAAATCAAGACAGAGTAGCTAGTTGGGAGAAGGAGCTCATTAAGACCTGTCTCTATGGAGTAAAAAAAAACCATCCATTTCAGCTCTCGTGTGTTTAAAATGTTTGCGATGTTCCCACCCCGAGGGCCACCACTGGAAATTAATATCGGATGATATTGAGCAATCCGTGACACCTTTACACGCTTTTAAGAAGGCCAGAAGTGTCAAACACAATGTGGTCCAGTCCCTTCTAGCAACCCCTGAAGAGCCTACTATCACCAGTCTATGGAATCTGACTCCGGTGGTAGGCCATTCCAAATGCGGTAATTGCAAAGCTTGTGACAGTACAATTCAAACCAAAGAATTTGAACATCGCCACCACAAGATTGGCCTCAAGACTCATACTAATTATAATTCCTCTGACATCATTTACGCAATCGTATGTCCATGCCAAATGATTTACATAGGCCAAACACAACAAAAGGCCAAGGTGAGAATTCTCCAACATATGAGTAGAATCAGATGCCAGGTACAAGGTGCACCGATGGTGGAACATTTCACAGTGGCAGCACATCCACCAGAAAGCCTGAGATGGGTAGTAATTGAAAAAGCTGTGCTTGGCCCTCGGGGTGGGAACATCGCAAACATTTTAAACACACGGCGTGCCACAAGGATCGTCACTCAGCCCCACCCTCTTCAACATATACATGAGCCCCCTTGCGGCCATCGCTCGCCAACACAACCTCAACATCATCTCCTACGCTGACGACACTCAACTGATCCTCTCACTCACCAAAGACCCTAACACCGCCAAAACCAACTTACACGAAGGAATGAAAGAAGTAGCCGAGTGGATGAAGCACAGCCGCCTGAAACTGAACTCAGACAAAACAGAAGTCCTCATCTTAGGCACCGCCCCCTCCGCCTGGGATGACTCCTGGTGGCCGGAGGCCCTTATAAAAGCTCCTATCCCGATGGACCACGCACGGAACCTGGGCGTCATCTTGGACTCCTCACTCTCGATGACCAGACAAGTCAACGCCGTTTCTTCATCTTGCTTCAACATTCTTCGCATGTTCAAAAAAACATTTCGCTGGATCCCCACCGAAACTAGAAAAACGGTCACCCACGCACTGGTCACGAGCCGCCTGGACTACGGAAACACCCTATACGCCGGTACCACCACAAAACTCCAGAAAAAACTCCAACGCATCCAGAACGCTTCAGCCAGGCTCATACTAGACATCCTGCGTAAAGAACACATCTCTGGTCACCTGAAAAACCTCCACTGGCTCCCCGTAAATAAGAGGATTACTTTCCGCCTCCTAACCCACGCACACAAAGCACTTTACGAACTTGGACCCGAATGCCTCAACACACGACTGTCCTTCTACACCCCCTCCCGTCAGCTACGATCCTACATCCTTGCTACTGTACCTCGCATCAACAAAACCACCATGGGAGGTAGATCCTTCTCCTACCTGGCAGCTAAAACTTGGAACTCACTTCCCACTCACCTTCGCCTTACTCAGAACCACCTAGCATTCAGAAAGCAACTTAAAACTTGGATATTCGACAAGCAATTCCCCACCCTACCTCAAGCGCCTTGAGACCCTATGGGTATGTAGCGCACTATATAAATCTCTTGACTTGACTTGACTTGACTTGAAATGGATGTTCTTTTTTGACTCCATAGAGACAGGTCACCCCGCTCCACGCTAATCGATCGTGTCTGAGCCCATGTTTATGGTAACCTGGCAACAGATCTAGTCTTTCTACTCTCTCCACACGGTGGTTCCACACCACGTGGTTCCATCACCATGGCAACTTAATCAACCCGGAAGCTCGGCTCGCCATTGCGAACTCGAGCATTACTGACAGCAAGATTTACTCCGCATTGGGTAAGCGCATCCCCCTCACCCTCGTCTTAGACCGGCTCAGTATCAACAGTCACCGTAAGTGAATGTCGCCTACTCACGGGTTTCTCTCTATCTCGCCCTCTAGATTCCGTGTGATTATTTCTTGATTGACCGCTTTGATTTTGGGATTATCGCGTTGCCAATGCTACTATCAGTGAGTCTCCCTCCTGCCTTGTGCAGTTTAGTCTAACTTTGCCACCAGTTACCTGTGTGTAATTCTGTTTATGTGGCCCCAGATAACGGTCCCTTTTATCAATCCCGATAGATTCAACACCACCGTCGGTTCGTCTGACCTCCGACTGCCTTTGAGCTCTGAATGTTGAATGCGTTTTGCATATAACTGAGTGGTAAGTCGATGTCTGTAGCAACCCACCTGAATACCCCGGTCGCTAATCCTACCGGTGTCCCATAATTGTGTGATAGAAGTACCGCTAGACCAGGTACCTGCACATTAGGTTGAGTGGTTGATTAAAAGTCCAGACCATGTTCGATGCTAGCGCCTTTTTTATGAGATTATAGCTCTCGAGCAGTCCTCCTTGGACATGTGCACCTCTGTAGGGCTGGTTTATATATCCAACGGTTCTCCCCATACTAAATCGTCCATGTATTGGTAATCTACTTCTTCGATAGTCACTTAAATTACACAATTAGAGCACTAATCGCTGATATCAATAAGTCTGCAATATTATGTTTAATAATCTTGTTTCCCCACCCCATACCAATCCCGTCAAGGGATAAGTGTGCCAATTTCTGTGATGATACATTTAGGGATATCTTTCCCAGGTTTAATTCGATTATTTACATATTAAATAGGTTGCTTGCCCCGGTTTCCCGTCCTGATGAAGACCCTACTGCAAGGATAGCACTAATACCTGCGTATTGTAAAGGGTCGAAACGTCGACAACCACATGCTTTTGAATGTCAACTTCACGCCCAAATGTTTCATTAATTGAACAATGTGAAGTATGCTCTACTTTAAAAACTGACTAATATGTCATGTGTTCTGTACATAATGTGTAACTTTGTCAACTAGAGGCTTTCTACTGGTTGATTGTACTGTCACTCTTGAATAATTTTTCTTCTCCTTCACTTTATCCTCACACGATCACACATCCCCACCCCCACTTCCCTTTCTTGGGGCACTGCCTAAACTACGTATTTAATGTTCTAACTTTTGTATATTCAATATGCATTCCCATTGTGAATAAAACAGTGTGGATGGATTCATTATCTGTGTGACTTATAATTTTACTACTCTTAATCTTTGTCCTACTTTACTGGGACCCCCTCCTCTGAATACTTAGCTAGCCCCGGTCCCAGTGACTATATTTGGGTACACCCCCAATTTATACACCTCTCTATCTATGGTAGATTATCTATCTTTAAAATGGTGTATCTACCGCGTCTGCATTACCAGTTGCAGAATCACCCATACCCGATACTCCCAACGTGGTTTTGCCAGGTTGACTCAGCACTGGGCCAGTTTCTGTGGGTAGGGGGGAAGATTCCAGAGTGGCACTGCTTACGCACTTTCATTCAACTTACTACGGAGGATTTGCCACATCGGATGTCCAATCGTATTATATGGCTTCGCATAGAGGTATAATGGCTGCTTGCCATAGCTGGCTGCGCTGTCCGGCTTCCGAAGGTGGGATAACATAGGAATCTCAAAGTTGGGGGACGTGATGGGAGATGCCATTTTGAAATCACTCCATGATCTCAAACAGGAATATTAGATACCTAAAATACAATTCTATAGATACCTCCAATTTCGGCATGCCATCCGTCATAGCATTTCGTACTTAGAGGCTCTGCCCGAATTTAGTCCAATAGAGGCCAAGGTATTTATGGTTGATCTGTGCGACCATATAATCTAGAAAATTTACCAGTCACTAGTGACCAATAGCTCCAAGACATTGGCTAAGCTTAGGGAGGCTGGGTGGGTGATCTTGGCCCAATCGTTGAAGCTGATTGGATGGATGCACTGGCCTCCCCATGGGGAGCAGCGATAGCAACATGGTTACGTCTCATTCAATTTAAATACCTCCATCAGGTTCACTACACAATGCTTAGGTGGTGGAGAGCCGGTCTAGTGTCATCCCCGGTGCCTGTGGTGTGGTTGGGAGGAGGGGTCTTTGATACAAATGATCTAGCATTGCACAGCACTCGCTAGATTTTGGCAGGGTGTTTTGGCCTGTCTTGCAAACGCGCTGGGATGGGTGCTCCTATCCTCCCCAAGATTAGCAATTCTGAATAATATGGAGGGTATTGGAGGCACCTCTTACTGTTGGGACTGACACTGGCTAAGAGGGACTTGGCAAGGCTGTGGAAGGCACCGGCCACACCTTCTCTTTTAGCATGGAAAAGGAGACTTGATTTCTGCATGGGGCTGGAGATTCCGATTTTTGGGTCCAGAGGTTGCCTGCACCATCACCCCAAGTTTTGGAAAAGATGGGCAGATTATCAAGGCATTACTTAGATCCAGTGCCACTGATGAATGCATCCATATCTACATTGGTGTGTGGACCTCTTGGGTAGAAGACTGGTTGTCTGGTGATGGTCATTGTCTGCTGGGGTGGGCAAAGTGGTGGGAAATAGGATGTAGTGTTGAAAAAGTGCAACGGGAGAGTTATTGCGTTTACGTTGTGTTGTTCAATCTCATTATGATAATGATACTGTATAAACTACTTGTCAATGTCAATAATTTGCAATGTCTAATCTAGCAGATGTCTCCTGGGGTAAGGAGCTCTGCACTGTACCCGACCATTAACATAATAATGTTTTAAAAAATAATGTGGCACATTACAATATTCCATCAAATCATATAGGGGGACAAGTAAAACAAACCATCTAATATATTATAGGTTTTTATATTTTGAAGTGTGCTTCATTTCATTTATTACTTAACACTTCAACACTCCTTTTTCCCCTTCGCATATTTATTTTTTTCAAAAATGGTTACAGGAACTGACATCTCTAGATCACCTTGTTGCCATTAGGATGTATTGATAATCTGTTTTAGCTTTTAATATATAGGTGCAGATCTTTTTAAATGCATTCTTAAACATTTCAGATCTGTGTGACATCTGGGAAACTTGTATAAACTTTCAGTACCTTAATCTGGAGCTGGTTAAACCGCAGAAATTTATCAAATAGGGTTTTTAGCTCCCCTTTGATTTAAAAGCATTGTTCAAAAAGTATTTTAAATGTACATTTATCACACTACTACTTGTAAAGAAGGAACTGCAGTAAAGGTGATATAATAGCCCTTTTTTTTGTTTTTAAGATTTATTTGATATTGTCACGTCTCGCCCAAGCACCTCCATCATTTAATGGAAGTCTGCTTCTAATGGTTCATGGCAAACAGACATGTGCTGTGCATGTTCAATTGATGTTTACCATAGGCCTTGATGGTGTTCTGTGCAATGATCACTGATGCCACCAAGAGAAGGATTTCAACAATAAGCACAACACTCTCTGGGCCATTCCTCTTTTCAGTAATTATTACAGATTTCTAAAACTCAAATCTCTGTACACACAATGTAGCAATAGAAGCTACATACATATGAAATAATATGATTTCGATGCAGCTGTAGTCCTTTTCTTGACACAAAAATGCGTATAGCAATTCAGATGGTGATAATAATAGCCATTGTGTTTGGAATCAACATTAAAACGTTGAACTTTCAATCCTTTGAGAATTTACTGTATATTTTGCAGATTCAAACTTGACGTTTTGTATATTGTTTTTCTGAAGCTGCATAGAAATTCAAATTATGAAAGTCGTGCTACTGAATCTGCAAACATGTGCTGCCCAGTGGAGTGCTATTTCAACCCTGTGTAGAGTAAAATGACTACTCTCTCTGTGCATATTATGTATATTACAGTACGTGTAGGTAAATACATAAGTTTCACACATTCTCTCACTCTATATATTTCTTTAATATGTATTTGTGCATGGATTGCGACATGTAATGGAGTCTTGGCAGTGTTCATCAGCACTGCAACATTAAGTGACAAAAAGTTGTCTAAGCACTTTGCAAAATCGAAATATGTGCCCAGTGCTTTTCGTAGAAGTTCTAGGACCAGTAATTTCTGTATTTTCTATGATCTCCTTCATGTCCTATATGCTTTACAGTTTATTGGTATTTATAGTAAGGTTCAAAGGTGTATTGCAGATGTATTGCAGATAGGACTGGTAAGCACCTTCAAATTTATAAAGAGTTTGTATTTGAATCTATCTTGAAATTTGAAGATACTGTTTTTACAGGTATACACCTGTTACAACGCATTTGTTACAACGCACTACTGTTACAACGCGACTTTTACAACGCATACCATTACAACGCATTGCGCTGGGGGGCGCTCTAGGATAGGGAATAAGTATAATTTACTATCCAACACCTTCCCTAGGGTCCACGGGGACTGGAGTTAGAATAGTAAATTATACTTACCACTATCCAGCACCCCAAAGCGCTATGCGTTGTAATGGTATGCGTTGTAATGGTCGCGTTGTAACGATAGGTAGTTGTAATAGTATGCGTTGTAACATGGTACATCCGTTTTTACGGTTTGGGAATCTCCTTTTCAGTTGCTACAATGGGTCCAACTCCTAGCAAAGTGTTAACCGCAAAGAAACCAGGTACGTACTGCTTATTACTTAAATGCAGTTCGTTATATACAGAATTCCACTGACTCACATAGGGTACACTGTGATTTTATTGATGATTTTTAAGTTAAATCTTATCCACATGTATTGTGCACAGGTGTGCTTCTGGTCACTTCTGTTATCAGGTTACAAATTACCTGGTTGCTTGAGTATTCCACCAAGTTGGCTCTCGGCATCGGTTAGGACCCCTTGGATGCGGACACGACTTCACACAGAGCAATTTCCTAGGTCTTTGGTATGATCCTGCAAATCAATTTGTTGTTTCTGCAGCCAGAGCACCTCCTGTTGTAGCCATTCAACCTCCTCACTGTGACCTGTCTCTTTGTTCTCCAAAGTGGAGACCCTCCCTTCCACTTTGTCCTGAACATGGCGCACATAAGGAAGGTTGAAGGAGAGATCCTTCTTGACTGCCACAGGTCTGCCCGTAATGAATCGAATAAGGCTCCTAGGAAAGGGAGAGTCCCTGGGCTGTCTGCATTATTAGACTCTGAGGGGGTGTTCAGTGTTTACTTTGTATGCTTTAACCGCTGATGGTGCCTCAGTGGGCTTCATGAGTGTGTCTTGAAGTGAGCAATCCCTCTTGGCCCGGACTATAGACATGGCCTTGTTTCACCCTCAAAGACTGTTGTAGCTGTCCTTTGGTGGCTGAAGACCCTGTCTATGAGCAGGAGGAGGAAGTTCCTGCATCAATAGGCCCCTTCTAATGCACCCCATGGATATTAATCTTGAGTCCCCGCTCCAAACACCGGGCCTTCACGTGCTTAAAGACTGTTGAAGAGAGGGCCGGAGCAATCAATGTCCCAAAAGGGAGCAAGATCATATCACACACACAAAGAGGTCCCCGTCAATGGCCCCAAGTCCCAGCAGCAAAAAATCACAGCTCAGGGTGTGATCCACATACGATGTACAGTGGGGGCATAGAGCCCAGAGCTGCGATCCCCACAGAAGAAAGGTCCAACCAGCTCTCTGTAGTTTAATTTGAGTCCCACACGATCACTGCATGCAGCGAGCTGTGAGCCTCTGCAGTCTGCTCTGGGTGTCCACAATCACCTAGGATGCTGCTGAAGCCATCCAATCTCCAGGCACTTGTTTCCCAACGCAGGCAGTCAGGCTCTGTCCTAGATGCTCATTGGGAGTCTCAGTAGGTACCCCCCCCCCTCAATAGGCAGGCAACCCACATGGCTTGAATGCAATGGAACAAGGGCACTGAAGCATACGGAAGGAAGGCCTGGATACTGGGGGAAGATCTACTGTAAGTCTCACCTTCTAGTTCTGCAGAGGCTCACTCCAAGGGCTTCCCAGGTGGGGTTTCATCTGGGCTTGATGGGCTATCTTAAGTTTCACACATTCTCTCACTCTATATATTTCTTTAATATGTATAAGCGCCAAGATACTCCCTGGAGTGATAGGAGCGCTATAGAAATGTGCTTTACATTACATACATTACATATCTGCCCGGCAGTCAAGACCTCGCAGGAATGCTGGGCGCCTTTAGAGAAGCTGCTATACTCCTCTGCGGTACCTGCTAGCCGCAATCTTCTGGACCAGAAGGGCCCTTTTGTTGCAGGGGCATACCCAAAATTAGGCAGTTGTGGCTCTAAATAAGATTGCCTCAGGGCCGCCTTAAATTCAGTTCTGGCGGCCAATACTGCAGATGCGGGTTGATTTGATTGTCAGGCAATGTGCTATTCAGAGCTATTTCAGTGGCGAGGATGGAGAGACAGTTAAAGACTTCTTAGCCGCCCACCATCTTGGCCACATCCCTCATGATTTGAGTAATTAAAACAATTACATGGAATATGAACTTTCTGTTTAGCCCATGCACAATCGGTTAAAAAAAAAGGAAGAATTATCTAAAAGAAAGGTCACTTTGACAAAGGTCCTGATTATTCAAGAATTCACGTAATAAAGTGCTAGTGCATGAGCTCATCGGATGGGTTGACTAAATGCATTATAATCTTATTATTTGGTTATTAAAACCATTAAAAAATGGTTACATGTTTCCATTATGACTATAGCCACCAAAGATCAATATGACTGGGGAATACATTCAGATACAAGTAACATTGTTTCTAAATAGGCATTGTTATTCTGAAAGGGTGTTTCGTGCTCAGAGTCTACTTGAGCCCCCTGTACTTGTGATAATGTTTCCATTTGTACCTCCATGCATATAGTTTTGCTCAAAGTTATGCTTTGCCTAAGTTGTCTGCCCTGCAACACACATTTGTAAAACCTATTTTCCTTGCATATGAATTTAAGCAAATCAGCCTACCTATATTTACAACTCCTGCCCCCCCCCCCTAAACTGTGCTTTTTCTGTTTCCGTTTTTTATTTGGGGTTTTATGTGCACGTTCATAACAATGTACTGTGAATCTCCGCTATCTTGAAAGACTCAGACTTTCAAAGTCATTACCTCTTTATCCATTTTATACACCAATATATCAGTTTTCGACTTAAGTTTGCTATTTTGCGTATGGATACATTAATACTATAAACTTGAATGATTTTCTTCGAAAATTAAATCAAAGTTTGTATTGATTGATTTATACTATTTATGGTAAGGTTGAAATATTTATCTTAAAAAGGACTAGATACAGCCCAAAATGAAGAAAGCCTTTTTAGCTGAAAATATTTCGAATTCAGTAAATAATGTCATTACATTTTTTGAATTTATTTCTCAGATCCAACTACTAGAAAAGTGGTAACCATAAAGAAACCAGGTACGGACAGATTATGACTTTCAGTACAGACTTACATGTGTTGCATTGATGTATCTCATAGAATCATATATGGTGCACTGTCTAACAGATTTTACTATTCCACAAGAACCATGCAAGAACGCTTATGGTCACTTCTGTTATCATGTCATAGACAAACCGGTTACCTAAACCACATGATGTCTAGCTAGTATTAAAGTCAATGTATTTCAGTAAAACAAGTAAAACAAACCACCTATATTTTTTCATTCTGAATTGCTGCTCAATCCTTTTTCCATTCAACACTTCAACACTGAAACTGAATTTTGGCACTATTGAAACTAACAGTAAATGAGCTTTTTCTCCCCTTATTGTATTCCTTTCTTGCACAAATGATTACAGAACCTGACATCTCATGATCACATTGCTGCTAGAAGGATGGACTGAAAATCTGTTGTTGTTTTAAACATATAAGTGCAGATCTTTTCGAATTTCTCTCTGTTAAGATACAAACAAGAGATTTCTTGTAGGAATTTCAAATGTATTCTTACATTTAAGAGAGTGTATATCTAGAATCTTCTGCAACCCTTTATACCCTTAACCCCTTCGCTGCCAGGCCTTTTTCCTGACCTGTGCTAACAACTATTTTTTGCTATTTGGGGTAGTTTTAGCTTAGGCCCTGTACACAAAAAGCCTTGGCAACGTCAACCAACATAGTAGCCAAACATAGTGCAGTATTGGGACCAGCAAGTTCCAAATGACTCACCAGGAACACGCAAGGGAGCCCACTGGAGCCAAAAAAGACCCTCAAGAGGACCAAAAGGCTGTAGGCTCAGTAGTTGGAAGAGGACCTCGAGAAGCTCACAAAATGATGCTGGCCCACCGTGAAGAGGAAGTGGTACATGTGAAGATCTTTGCAGCAGAAGATTTTTTAAGGCTGGAGCTTCTCGGAGCTCAAAGATCTCTGGTGAAGAGAGTCAACAAGCCTTGGCAATGGCAAGTAGACAAAGTGCACAGGTGCACTGCTCCAGTAGTTATGAAGAGGGATATTGGTTTCTTACTTGCTATCAAAACAGTGCACGTCTGAACAGAGTTGCAAAAAAACCACATGTGTTGCTGAACCTTTCAGAGTCAATAGGAGCTCGAGAACAGCAGACCAGTCAGCTTTTGTGCTGTGCCTGCTTTGCCTGCAGAGAAAGGAAAGTAACTCCTTCACTTCAAGGGAGATTCCTTTGGGTGTCTTGGATGTCAACAGGTCTGTAGAAGTGACTGTATGGAGCACAGGCACAGTTGATGCAGAAGACTGGCATGACGACGAGAACAGGAGCAGGAGGAGTCTTCCCAGTTGCAGTCTCAGTTATCAAAGCAAAGTCTAACGAAGTCCAAAGTACACAGATGATTGAACATGAAGTGGTTTCGGATCTGAATCTCATCCCACTATGAATCTAAGGACCCACCAATAGGCATGCCCGTAAGTACCCTAAGAAAAGGGTTGGTACATTTTAGGGGTCTGTCCCACAGAAGGGGCTGGACAGTGGGGAGGTTTAATTTATCCCATTTTGCGCCACAGCTAGAGCTAACGGCTCTCCGAACTGGTAGGAAACCTATTATCCTGCCTTACCTTTCTCGAACATGGTCAGCAGCAGGAGGGAAGAATCATATCCCTGGTCAGTAGCAGCCATAGTTTGCTGTCCAGGTCCAGTACCTGGAGTACTGAGGGCCTCACAGAGGAGCATTACTGTTCATGGAATCATACCTCCAACGCCATTACGTTGATACCAAACATGAAAGGTTTCATTACAGCCAATTTAGAGTCAGCCATCGTATAATGACGCATGACCACCCTATGTATCGTAATGGCTGATGCACTTATGTCCAGGGAGAATGAACTCTGTGGATTGTAGGCTACCATTGATTTCTAACAAACCTCCTGGTCACTTTCCTAGGCCCATTCTAATCTGTTTGGGCAATTTCTTACTTCCTCAAGCAGTCTCCATCAAGGCGAGGCCTACTACCCCTATATGTACGGTTTCACTTTAAACATTTGTCAGATCTGACATTTACAAAGGCACCATGGATCGGTGATGGAAGCTTCGCCAACTTATTGACCCTCTGAAGGAATAATAATGGATGGCTATATTAAGCTACCATTTAGTGAGCATGAGGCTCAGGAAGTCCTCAACTCTTGGCAAAAGGAGACTGAGAAATAATCCATACTGATAGCTATTAGAAATGGGGGTCTCTAGTTGGCCATGGCTCTTGCCAATGTCCAAATAGGGACACTTCTTCCTAAGTCAGGGCAAGTGGGCTACCCCTTTTGACTACCTCTCTCTGCTAAGATAAAAACATGAGATGGGATTGACTTAGGGCCTCCTTAAATTCAGTTCTGGCGGGTATAGAGACAAAATATCGACTCCAAAATATCGACTGGACATAATATCGAGTTTTAAATATAGAGTGGACAAAATATCGACTGGACATAATATCGACTACAAAAATATCGTTTTTCAGGTAAGTGAAGTAATATCGACTGTATAAAATATAGATAGCAAAAATATCGATTTTTTAATAATATATAATATTTTATAGTGTATTTTTATGTAATAATATGTGTGAATAGTGTGTATTAATGTTATAAAATATTTTATTACATGAATTTTGTTTTTATAATAATTGCGTAATGTAATTCTGTAGCGGGTTGTGGGTTTATAGGGGAATAGGGTGGGAATTAATTTAATAATAATTAATTAATATATGTTTGTTAATATTTTTAATTAATAATTAATTGATAATTAATTAATATTAATTAGTTAATTAATTAATATAATTTTGAACATATTTTGTATTAGTAAATAATTGTTAATTAATTAATTGTAATTAGTTAATTACATTAATTAGAGTACATTTTTAATATATATAATTTTGTGTTATTTTTAAGTAATTAATTTGGAAAAAATAATATTAATTATTAAAATAATTACAGGTAATGTTCTAATATATTTACTTTATTGTTATTGTTAATTAATAATTAATTGGTAATTAAATAATATTGATAAATTTTGGGTAAAGGAGCATTTTTAGGGTTCAGGGTCAGTTTTCAGTTCATGGGTAAAGGGGTATTTTTACGGTTCAGGGTCAGTTTTCAGTTCATGGGTAAAGGGGTATTTTTAGGGTTCAGGGTCAGTTTTCAGTTCATGGGTAAAGGGGTATTTTTAGGGTTCAGGGTCAGTTTTCAGTTCATGGGTAAAGGGGTATTTTTAGGGTTCAGGGTCAGTTTTCAGTTCATGGGTAAAGGGGTATTTTTAGGGTTCAGGGTCAGTTTTCAGTTCATGGGTAAAGGGGTATTTTTAGGGTTCAGGGTCAGTTTTCAGTTTTTGGGTAAAGGGGTATTTTTAGGGTTCAGGGTCAGTTTTCAGTTTTTGGGTAAAGGGGTATTTTTAGGGTTCAGGGTCAGTTTTCAGTTTTTGGGTAAAGGGGCATTTTTAGGGTTCAGGGTCAGTTTTCAGTTTTTGGGTAAAGGGGTATTTTTAGGGTTCAGGGTCAGTTTTGGGTTTTTGGGTAAAGGGGTATTTTTAGGGTTCAGGGTCAGTTTTGGGTTTTTGGGTAAAGGGGTATTTTTAGGGTTCAGGGTCAACAAATAAGATTGTAAAAAATATTTTTATTATTTTCATTTATTATTTAATTATTATAATTTAATTTAAGTCGTTTTAAGTATATTTTAGTAATTAAAATTTAATATTAATTTAATTTAACACTGTTTTTAATAAAGTCGATATTTTTTACATCTATATTTTTGTTAACGATATTTTGTACTCGATATTTTTGTACTTACCTGTTTGTAGATACAAACTCGATATTTTGACTGTCGATATTTTGTCCACGATATTTTGGCAAGTCGATATTTTGTCCCTCGATATTATTTCAGTGATCCGTTCTGGCGGCCAATACTGCAGATGCGGGTTGATTTGATTGCCAGGCAATGTGCTATTCAGAGCTATTACAGTGGCAAGGATGGAGAGACAGTTAAAGACGTCTTAGCGCCCACCATCTCGGCCACATCCCCCATGATTTAGTTAATTAAAACAATTACATGAAATATGAACATACTGTTTAGCCCATGCACACTCAGTTAAAGAAAAAGTAAGAATTATCTAAAAGGAAGGTCACTTTGATAAAATCCCTGATTATTCAAGAATTCACGTAATAAAGTGCTAGTGCATGAGCTCATTAGATGGGTTGACTTAATGCATTATAATCTTCTTATTTGGTTAATAAAACCTATAAAAAAGAATTAGATGTTTCTATTAAGACTATAGCCACCAAAGATCAATATGACTGGGGAATACATTCAGATACAAGTAACATTGTTTCTCCAAAAAATAGGCATTGTTATTCTGAAAGGGTGTTTCGTGCTCAGAGTCTACTTGAACCCCCTGTACTTGTGATTATGTTTCCATTTGTACCTCCATGCATATAGTTTTGCTCAAAGTTTTGCTTTGCCTAAGTTGTCTGCCCTGCAACACAAATTTGTAAAACCTATTTTCCTTGCATATGAATTTAAGCAAATCAGCCTACCTATATTTACAACTCCTGCCCCCCCCTAAACTGTGCTTTTTCTGTTTCCGTTTTTTATTTGGGGTTTTATGTGCACGTTCATAACGATGTACTGTGAATCTCCACTATCTTGAAAGACTCAGACTTTCAAAGTCATTACCTCTTTATCCATTTTATACACCAATATATCAGTTTTCGACTTAAGTTTGCTATTTTGCATATGGATACATTAATACTATAAACTTGAATGATTTTCTTTGAAAATTAAATCAAAGTTTGTATTGATTGATTTATACTATTTATGGTAAGGTTGAAATATTTATCTTAAAAAGGACTAGATACAGCCCAAAATGAAGAAAGCCTTTTTAGCTGAAAATATTTCGAATTCAGTAAATAATGTCATTACATTTTTTGAATTTATTTCTCAGATCCAACTACTAGAAAAGTGGTAACCATAAAGAAACCAGGTACGGACAGATTATGACTTTCAGTACAGACTTACATGTGTTGCATTGATGTATCTCATAGAATCATATATGGTGCACTGTCTAACAGATTTTACTATTCCACAAGAACCATGCAAGAACGCTTATGGTCACTTCTGTTATCATGTCATAGACAAACTGGTTACCTAAACCACATGATGTCTAGCTAGTATTAAAGTCAATGTATTTCAGTAAAACAAGTAAAACAAACCACCTATATTTTTTCATTCTGAATTGCTGCTCAATCCTTTTTCCAATCAACACTTCAACACTGAAACTGAATTTTGGCACTATTGAAACTAACAGTAAATGAGCTTTTTCTCCCCTTATTGTATTCCTTTCTTTCACAAATGATTACAGAAGCTGACATCTCATGATCACATTGCTGCTAGAAGGATGGACTAAAAATCTGTTGTTGTTTTAAACATATAAGTGCAGATCTTTTCGAATTTCTCTCTGTTAAGATACAAACAAGAGATTTCTTGTAGGAATTTCAAATGTATTCTTACATTTAAGAGAGTGTATATCTAGAATCTTCTGCAACCCTTTATACCCTTAACCCCTTCGCTGCCAGGCCTTTTTCCTGACCTGTGCTAACAACTATTTTTTGTTATTTGGGGTAGTTTTAGCTTAGGCCCTGTACACAAAAAGCCTTGGCAACGTCAACCAACATAGTAGCCAAACATAGTGCAGTATTGGGACCAGCAAGTTCCAAATGACTCACCAGGAACACGCAAGGGAGCCCACTGGAGCCAAAAAAGACCCTCGAGAGGACCAAAAGGCTGTAGGCTCAGTAGTTGGAAGAGGACCTCGAGAAGCTCACAAAATGATGCTGGCCCACCGTGAAGAGGAAGTGGTACATGTGAAGATCTTTGCAGCAGAAGATTTTTTAAGGCTGGAGCTTCTCGGAGCTCAAAGATCTCTGGTGAAGAGAGTCAACAAGCCTTGGCAATGGCAAGTAGACAAAGTGCACAGGTGCACTGCTCCAGTAGTTATGAAGAGGGATATTGGTTTCTTACTTGCTATCAAAACAGTGCACGTCTGAACAGAGTTGCAAAAAAACCACATGTGTTGCTGAACCTTTCAGAGTCAATAGGAGCTCGAGAACAGCAGACCAGTCAGCTTTTGTGCTGTGCCTGCTTTGCCTGCAGAGAAAGGAAAGTAACTCCTTCACTTCAAGGGAGATTCCTTTGGGTGTCTTGGATGTCAACAGGTCTGTAGAAGTGACTGTATGGAGCACAGGCACAGTTGATGCAGAAGACTGGCATGACGACGAGAACAGGAGCAGGAGGAGTCTTCCCAGTTGCAGTCTCAGTTATCAAAGCAAAGTCTAACGAAGTCCAAAGTACACAGATGATTGAACATGAAGTGGTTTCGGATCTGAATCTTATCCCACTATGAATCTAAGGACCCACCAATAGGCATGCCCGTAAGTACCCTAAGAAAAGGGTTGGTACATTTTAGGGGTCTGTCCCACAGAAGGGGCTGGACAGTGGGGAGGTTTAATTTATCCCATTTTGCGCCACAGCTAGAGCTAACGGCTCTCCGAACTGGTAGGAAACCTATTATCCTGCCTTACCTTTCTCGAACATGGTCAGCAGCAGGAGGGAAGAATCATATCCCTGGTCAGTAGCAGCCATAGTTTGCTGTCCAGGTCCAGTACCTGGAGTACTGAGGGCCTCACAGAGGAGCATTACTGTTCATGGAATCATACCTCCAACGCCATTACGTTGATACCAAACATGAAAGGTTTCATTACAGCCAATTTAGAGTCAGCCATCGTATAATGACGCATGACCACCCTATGTATCGTAATGGCTGATGCACTTATGTCCAGGGAGAATGAACTCTGTGGATTGTAGGCTACCATTGATTTCTAACAAACCTCCTGGTCACTTTCCTAGGCCCATTCTAATCTGTTTGGGCAATTTCTTACTTCCTCAAGCAGTCTCCATCAAGGCGAGGCCTACTACCCCTATATGTACGGTTTCACTTTAAACATTTGTCAGATCTGACATTTACAAAGGCACCATGGATCGGTGATGGAAGCTTCGCCAACTTATTGACCCTCTGAAGGAATAATAATGGATGGCTATATTAAGCTACCATTTAGTGAGCATGAGGCTCAGGAAGTCCTCAACTCTTGGCAAAAGGAGACTGAGAAATAATCCATACTGATAGCTATTAGAAATGGGGGTCTCTAGTTGGCCATGGCTCTTGCCAATGTCCAAATAGGGACACTTCTTCCTAAGTCAGGGCAAGTGGGCTACCCCTTTTGACTACCTCTCTCTGCTAAGATAAAAACATGAGATGGGATTGACTTAGGGCCTCCTTAAATTCAGTTCTGGCGGGTATAGAGACAAAATATCGACTCCAAAATATCGACTGGACATAATATCGAGTTTTAAATATAGACTGGACAAAATATCGACTGGACATAATATCGACTACAAAAATATCGTTTTTCAGGTAAGTGAAGTAATATCGACTGTATAAAATATAGATAGCAAAAATATCGATTTTTTAATAATATATAATATTTTATAGTGTATTTTTATGTAATAATATGTGTGAATAGTGTGTATTAATGTTATAAAATATTTTATTACATGAATTTTGTTTTTATAATAATTGCGTAATGTAATTCTGTAGCGGGTTGTGGGTTTATAGGGGAATAGGGTGGGAAGTAATTTAATAATAATTAATTAATATGTGTTTGTTAATATTTTTAATTAATAATTAATTGATAATTAATTAATATTAATTAGTTAATTAATTAATATAATTTTGAACATATTTTGTATTAGTAAATAATTGTTAATTAATTAATTGTAATTAGTTAATTACATTAATTAGAGTACATTTTTAATATATATAATTTTGTGTTATTTTTAAGTAATTAATTTGGAAAAAATAATATTAATTATTAAAATAATTACAGCTAATGTTCTAATATATTTACTTTATTGTTATTGTTAATTAATAATTAATTGGTAATTAAATAATATTGATAAATTTTGGGTAAAGGAGCATTTTTAGGGTTCAGGGTCAGTTTTCAGTTCATGGGTAAAGGGGTATTTTTAGGGTTCAGGGTCAGTTTTCAGTTCATGGGTAAAGGGGTATTTTTAGGGTTCAGGGTCAGTTTTCAGTTCATGGGTAAAGGGGTATTTTTAGGGTTCAGGGTCAGTTTTCAGTTCATTGGTAAAGGGGTATTTTTAGGGTTCAGGGTCAGTTTTCAGTTCATGGGTAAAGGGGTATTTTTAGGGTTCAGGGTCAGTTTTCAGTTCATGGGTAAAGGGGTATTTTTAGGGTTCAGGGTCAGTTTTCAGTTTTTGGGTAAAGGGGTATTTTTAGGGTTCAGGGTCAGTTTTCAGTTTTTGGGTAAAGGGGCATTTTTAGGGTTCAGGGTCAGTTTTCAGTTTTTGGGTAAAGGGGTATTTTTAGGGTTCAGGGTCAGTTTTGGGTTTTTGGGTAAAGGGGTATTTTTAGGGTTCAGGGTCAGTTTTGGGTTTTTGGGTAAAGGGGTATTTTTAGGGTTCAGGGTCAACAAATAAGATTGTAAAAAATTATTTTTATTATTTTCATTTATTATTTAATTATTATAATTTAATTTAAGTCGTTTTAAGTATATTTTAGTAATTAAAATTTAATATTAATTTAATTTAACACTGTTTTTAATAAAGTCGATATTTTTTACATCTATATTTTTGTTAACGATATTTTGTACTCGATATTTTTGTACTTACCTGTTTGTAGATACAAACTCGATATTTTGACTGTCGATATTTTGTCCACAATATTTTGGCAAGTCGATATTTTGTCCCTCGATATTATTTCAGTGATCCGTTCTGGCGGCCAATACTGCAGATGCGGGTTGATTTGATTGCCAGGCAATGTGCTATTCAGAGCTATTACAGTGGCAAGGATGGAGAGACAGTTAAAGACGTCTTAGCGCCCACCATCTCGGCCACATCCCCCATGATTTAGTTAATTAAAACAATTACATGAAATATGAACATACTGTTTAGCCCATGCACACTCAGTTAAAGAAAAAGTAAGAATTATCTAAAAGGAAGGTCACTTTGATAAAATCCCTGATTATTCAAGAATTCACGTAATAAAGTGCTAGTGCATGAGCTCATTAGATGGGTTGACTTAATGCATTATAATCTTCTTATTTGGTTAATAAAACCTATAAAAAAGAATTAGATGTTTCTATTAAGACTATAGCCACCAAAGATCAATATGACTGGGGAATACATTCAGATACAAGTAACATTGTTTCTCCAAAAAATAGGCATTGTTATTCTGAAAGGGTGTTTCGTGCTCAGAGTCTACTTGAACCCCCTGTACTTGTGATTATGTTTCCATTTGTACCTCCATGCATATAGTTTTGCTCAAAGTTTTGCTTTGCCTAAGTTGTCTGCCCTGCAACACAAATTTGTAAAACCTATTTTCCTTGCATATGAATTTAAGCAAATCAGCCTACCTATATTTACAACTCCTGCCCCCCCATAAAAACTGTGCTTTTTCTGTTTCCGTTTTTTATTTGGGGTTTTATGTGCACGTTCATACCGATGTACTGTGAATCTCCACTATCTTGAAAGACTCAGACTTTCAAAGTCATTACCTCTTTATCCATTTTATACACCAATATATCAGTTTTCGACTTAAGTTTGCTATTTTGCGTATGGATACATTAATACTATAAACTTGAATGATTTTCTTTGAAAATTAAATCAAAGTTTGTATTGATTGATTTATACTATTTATGGTAAGGTTGAAATATTTATTTTAAATAGGACTAGATACAGCCCAAAATGAAGAAAGCCTTTTTAGCTGAAAATATTTCGAATTCAGTAAATAATGTCATTACATTTTTTGAATTTATTTCTCAGATCCAACTACTAGAAAAGTGGTAACCATAAAGAAACCAGGTACGGACAGATTATGACTTTCAATACAGACTTACGTTTGTTGCATTGATGTATCTCATAGAGTCATGTAGGTTGCACTGTCTAATTGATTGTACTTTTCCACAAGAACCATGCAAGAATGCTTATGGTCACTTCTGTTATCATGTCATAGACAAACTGGTTACCTAAACCACATGATGTCTAGCTAGTATTAAAGTCAATGTATTTCAGTAAAACAAGTAAAACAAACCACCTATATTTTTTCATTCTGAATTGCTGCTCAATCCTTTTTCCAATCAACACTTCAACACTGAAACTGAATTTTGGCACTATTGAAACTAACAGTAAATGAGCTTTTTCTCCCCTTATTGTATTCCTTTCTTGCACAAATGATTACAGAACCTGACATCTCATGATCACATTGCTGCTAGAAGGATGGACTAAAAATCTGTTGTTGTTTTAAACATATAAGTGCAGATCTTTTTGAATTTTTCTCTGTTAAGATACAAACAAGAGATTTCTTGTAGGAATTTCAAATGTATTCTTACATTTAAGAGAGTGTATATCTAGAATCTTCTGCAACCCTTTATACCCTTAACCCCTTCGCTGCCAGGCCTTTTTCCTGACCTGTGCTAACAACTATTTTTTGCAATTTGGGGTAGTTTAAGCTTAGGCCCTGTACACAAAAAGCCTTGGCAACGTCAACCAACATAGTAGCCAAACATATTGCAGTATTGGGACCAGCAAGTTCCAAATGACTCACCAGGAACAAGCAGGGGAGCCCACTGGAGCCAAAAAAGACCCTCGAGAGGACCAAAAGGCTGTAGGCTCAGTAGTTGGAAGAGGACCTCGAGAAGCTCACAAAATGATGCTGGCCCACCGTGAAGAGGAAGTGGTACATGTGAAGATCTTTGCAGCAGAAGATTTTTTAAGGCTGGAGTTTCTCGGAGCTCAAAGATCTCTGGTGAAGAGAGTCAACAAGCCTTGGCAATGGCAAGTAGACAAAGTGCACAGGTGCACTGCTCCAGTAGTTATGAATGGTAGGTAATAACGGGGTAAACCCTTGTCTCACCGACCTGGGTTAGCATATAGTTACAAAAAAATGGTCGGTTACATAACATATTCTGGAAATGAAATCATTGTTCAATTATAGAGGTACACACATGCACTATGTAACATTGAAAACGAATTTAATTCAGCAGGAACCGAGCACGATTTTGATTGAAATTTTCAGAAATTGTATTGTATGAAATGAAATATAATACTTATGAAAGTACTGGATACTAAGAATTCCTGCTGAATTAAATTCGTTTTCAATGTTACATAGTGCATGTGTGTACCTCTATAATTGAACAATGATTTCATTTCCAGTAGTTATGAAGAGGGATTTCTTACTTGCTATCAAAACAGTGCAGTTCTGAACAGAGTTGCAGAAAAACCACATGTGTTGCTGAACCTTTCTGAGTCAATAGGAGCTCGAGAACAGCAGACCAGTCAGCTTTTGTGCTGTGCCTGCTTTGCCTGCAGAGAAAGGAAAGTCACTCCTTCACTTCAAGGGAGATTCCTTTGGGTGTCTTGGATGTCGACAGGTCTGTAGAAGTGACTGTATGGAGCACAGGCACAGTTGATGCAGAAGACTGGCATGACGACGAGAACAGGAGCAGGAGGAGTCTTCCCAGTTGCAGTCTCAGTTATCAAAGCAAAGTCTAACGAAGTCTAAAGTACACAGATGATTGAACATGAAGTTGTTTCGGATCTGAATGTTATCCCACTATGAATCTAAGGACCCACCAATAGGCATGCCCGTAAGTACCCTAAGAAAAGGGTTGGTACATTTTAGGGGTCTGTCCCACAAAAGGGGCTGGACAGTGGGGAGGTTTAATTTATCCCATTTTGCGCCACAGCTAGAGCTAACGGCTCTCCGAACTGGTAGGAAACCTATTATCCTGCCTTACCTTTCTCGGACTTGGTCAGCAGCAGGAGGGAAGAATCATATCCCTGGTCAGTTGCAGCCATAGTTTGCTGTCCAGGTCCAGTACCTGGAGTACTGAGGGCCTCACAGAGGAGCATTACTGTTCATGGAATCATACCTCCAACGCCATTATGTTGATACCAAACATGAAAGGTATCATTACAGCCAATTTATAGTCAGCCATCGTATAATGACGCATGACCACCCTATGTATCGTAATGGCTGATGCACTTATGTCCAGGGAGAATGAACTCTGTGATTTGTAGGCGACCATTGATTTCTAACAAACCTCCTGGTCACTTTCCTAGGCCTATTCTAATCTGTTTGGGCAATTTCTTACTTCCTCAAGCAGTCTCCATCAAGGCGAGGCCTACTACCCCTATATGTACGGTTTCACTTTAAACATTTGTCAGATCTGACATTTACAAAGGCACCATGGATCGGTGATGGAAACTTCACCAACTTATTGACCCTCTGAAGGAATAATAATGGATGGCTATATTAAGCTACCATTTAGTGAGCATGAGGCTCAGGAAGTCCTCAACTCTTGGCAAAAGGAGACTGAGAAATAATCCATACTGATAGCTATTAGAAATGGGGGTCTCTAGTTGGTCATGGCTCTTGCCAATGTCCAAATAGGGACACTTCTTCCTAAGTCAGGGCAAGTGGGCTACCCCTTTTGACTACCTCTCTCTGCTAAGATACAAACATGAGATGGGATTGACTTAGGGCCTCCTTAAATTCAGTTCTGGCGGCCAATACTGCAGATGCGGGTTGATTTGATTGCCAGGCAATGTGCTATTCAGAGCTATTACAGTGGCAAGGATGGAGAGACAGTTAAAGACGTCTTAGCGCCCACCATCTCGGCCACATCCCTCATGATTTAGTTAATTAAAACAATTACATGAAATATGAACATACAGTTTAGCCGATGCACACTCAGTTAAAGAAAAAGTAAGAATTATCTAAAAGGAAGGTCACTTTGATAAAAGCCCTGATTATTCAAGAATTAACGTAATACAGTGCTAGTGCATGAGCTCATTGGATGGGTTTACCTAATGCATTATAATCTTCTTATTTGGTTAATAAAACCTATAAAAAAGAATTAGATGTTTCTATTAAGACTATAGCCACCAAAGATCAATATGACTGTTGAAGACATTCAGATACATGTAACATTGTTTCTACAAAAAAATAGGCATTGTTATTCTGAAAGGGTGTTTCGTGCTCAGAGTCTACTTGAACCCCCTGTACTTGTGATAATGTTTCCATTTGTACCTCCATGCATATTGTTTTTGCTCAAAGTTTTGCTTTGCCTAAGTTGTCTGCCCTGCAACACAAATTTGTAAAACCTATTTTCCCTGCATATGAATTTAAGCAAATCAGCCTACCTATATTTACAACTCCTGCCCCCCCCCCCCCTAAACTGTGCTTTTTCTGTTTCCGTTTTTTATTTGGGGTTTTATGTGCACCTTCACAACAATGTACTGTGAATCCCCACTATCTTGAAAGACTCAGACTTTCAAAGTCATTACCTCTTTATCCATTTTATACACCAATATATCAGTTTTCAACTTAAGTTTGCTATTTTGCGTATGGATACATTTATACTATAAACTTGAATGATTTTCTTCGAAAATTAAATCAAAGTTTGTATTGATTGATTTATACTATTTATGGTAAGGTTGAAATATTTATCTTAAAAAGGACTAGATACAGCCCAAAATGAAGAAAGCCTTTTTAGCTGAAAATATTTCGAATTCAGTAAATAATGTCATTACATTTTTTGAATTTATTTCTCAGATCCAACTACTAGAAAAGTGGTAACCATAAAGAAACCAGGTACGGACAGATTATGACTTTTAATACAGACTTACATGTGTTGCATTGATGTATCTCATAGAGTCATGTAGGTTGCACTGTCTAATTGATTGTTCTTTTCCACAAGAACCATGCAAGAACGCTTATGGTCACTTCTGTTATCATGTCATAGACAAACCGGTTACCTAAACCACATGATGTTTAGCTAGTATTAAGGTCAATGTATTTCAGTAAAACAAGTAAAACAAACCACCTATATTTTTTCATTCTGAATTGCTGCTCAATCCTTTTTCCATTCAACACTTCAACACTGAAACTGAATTTTGGCACTATTGAAAATAACAGTAAATGAGCTTTTTCTCCCCTTATTGTATTCCTTTCTTTCACAAATGATTACAGAAGCTGACATCTCATGATCACATTGCTGCTAGAAGGATGGACTAAAAATCTGTTGTTGTTTTAAACATATAAGTGCAGATCTTTTCGAATTTCTCTCTGTTAAGATACAAACAAGAGATTTCTTGTAGGAATTTCAAATGTATTCTTACATTTAAGAGAGTGTATATCTTAGAATCTTCTGCAACCCTTTATACCCTTAACCCCTTCGCTGCCAGGCCTTTTTCCTGACCTGTGCTAACAACTATTTTTTGTTATTTGGGGTAGTTTTAGCTCAGGCCCTGTACACAAAAAGCCTTGGCAACGTCAACCAACATAGTAGCCAAACATATTGCAGTATTGGGACCAGCAAGTTCCAAATGACTCACCAGGAACAAGCAGGGGAGCCCACTGGAGCCAAAAAAGACCCTAGAGAGGACCAAAATGCTGTAGGCTCAGTAATAATAATAATAATAATAATCTTTATTCGATTTTTTAGCATTTGCAAAACCATAAAAGATGACATTCAAACATTCACAGTAAAAATTTGCAGTTGAATATACACTTAAAAGAAGAGAAAGTGCCTAGAATTTACGTGACATATAGAATTGTCTTTTTAGTTTAAAGATTGTTTCTGTGTCTTAAAATGCACTTTAAAAAGTTCAACACATGATACACAATGGTTTCAGAGTCCAGAGATTGAAGTGCTAGCATAGCTGGATGACATTGTCTATAACCCCATTTTTTTAGTAAGGGGATAAGCCATATTTTTCGGTGGGTGTGGAAGAACTTGCAAAACAATATTGTATGCATGGTGGACTGTTGAGAAAGATCATCGCAAGGACACAGGTCCAGCTGAGTTTTCCAGTTATTTTTTTCCGGAAATGTCACAAGTCTGAAGAAGAGGTTCATTCTGAACCTTGTTAAAAGCATTTTTTCGTATGCGGTGATCTCTAAAGTCAAATAGAGCTGGATTTTTGGAGACTGCTGTGTTAAAATCGCATGCATGGTAGATTTTTTTGAGATCAATGAAGACAGTCTCAAAGATTCCAAATGGCTCAATGCAGTCTGTTTCAGTTCTTTTTTGGATATGTTTTTTAGGTCTTCTGGTTTATGATAATATTGTTGTAGACCCATGTCGGAAAAGAAGTGTCTTACATAGGAGAGCCAAGCTATTTTGTGGGCGTGGTCCAACTCCATAATGTCCTGTACGATGTTTTTGGTCAGAGTATTCTTTTCCGACAGCCAGACTCGCCTCCAAAGTAAGAGAGGTTGGATTTTAATTCAATCCTCAATGTATGATGTTCCCAGTTCTATGTGTGAGGCATAGGTGGAGGTGCCTCGTGGTGTTGATAGAAGGAATCTTATGAAAGTGTTTTCCTCTTTTTGAATAGAACCAGTAGGAATATGACCCCAGATCCCTGCGCCGTATAATGCGATGGATTGGCATTTCGCAGCATAGATCTGTAGTAGTTCTACCTGGGGTTTTTTCCCAAGTTTGTTTGAGAATTTCATTAATGCCATAATTGCACGTTTAAATAAATGTCTCCTAGCCTCAACCGCCGCTTTCCAATTTAGGGCGTCATCAATCATAACCCCTAGATAGGGATATTGTGAGGTCTTTTCTATTTTTTGTTCTTTCAAGTAAATGGATTTAGGAGCTTTTCTTGGTCCACCGACCACCATGACAAAAGTTTTTTTGATGTTGATGTGCAAGTCCAGAGCACCCATGAAATCTGCATATTTAGATAAGGATTTCTGCAGTTCAATGGGGGTACGCGCTAGTATAACAGCGTCGTCCGCGTATAATAGGGCGGGGATCAGGCGGTCTTTTGCTCTAGGGAGGTCCCTTCCTCCTCTCAACATGGTCTCTTCTAATCCATTGGTGTACAAGGAGAAGAGGAAGGGGGCCAAAACACAGCCTTGCCTCACTCCCCGCTTTATTTTGAATGGCCTCGTCAGTTTGCCTCTTGTCCCAAACCTCACTTTCGCCGTGGCTTCACTGTACAGCTCTCTTAAAAAGTCCAGAAGGGGGGGATCTACCCCCATTTCGCTCAGCAGTGACCAAAGCTTAGCATGCGAGACACAGTCGAATGCGGAGGACAAATCTACATAAACCATGTAGATGGCACCAGGTTTGGCGTGGGTGTACTTTGATGTTAATAAGCTTAGATTTAAGGCCTGTTCGATGGTTCCAAAACCCTCTCTGAACCCGAACTGCAGGTCCGAGAGGATCTTTTTGTCTTCTGCCCAGTCTTGTAGTTTTTCAAGGAGGACTCGGCCCACAACTTTGCCCAAAGAGTCAAGAAGCGATATTGGTCGATAGCATTTAGGATCTTGTCGGTCCCCCTTCTTAAAAATTGGTACCATGGTAGAGGAGGACCATGAATCTAACAGACCAAGTTTGGTTGTTGCCATGCAAACTCTTGTAATTATTGGTACCCAGAGGTCAGGAAGATGTTTGAATAGATCGACTGGGACCCCGTCAGGGCCGGGGGCTTTCTTGCTCTTGCTTAGGGATAGCACCAGTTCAAAGTCCTGCAAATCCACCTCCAGTGGTATAGGATAGGTTACTACAGTGGTGGTATACTGGGATTCTTCAGTACTAGATGTCAGATTGAAGATTTTCGAGAAATAATTCACCCACGTGTCCTCATCAATAGCCACATCGATTTTTGGGCCGTTGGAATCGGTTAGGAAAGGGGTTTTAACTATTTTCCAGAATGCCTGGCTGTCTTTCGTGAGTGCACTCCGATGCAAAGCATTCCACAAGGATTGTTTTAGCTCTTTTTTCCTTGTTTTTCTGACGGAGTTATACTCCCGTCGAAGTGATTGGATATTTAACTTGTCTCTGTTTGGTTTTCCGAGAGCTTTCCTCATATTAGTATGCGCTTTGGTACAGTCTCGGTTAAACCATCTTGTGGAACTATTTCGGTTAGATGTTTTAGTTAAGAAGTTTTTAATTTGTTCTATTATAATGTTGAAGTTTTCCAATATTTGTTTTGGTTCCGCACAGGGATCGAGACAGATCATTATGTTATCATATGCAGATGTTATTAATTGCTTTGTCAAGATGTTAGGGTCCACTTTTTCCCATCTTATGGTAAATCCGTTCCTTTTGCCCAATTCAAGCCGGTTCTGGGTTAGTGCGGAT
This sequence comes from Lissotriton vulgaris, assembly GCF_964263255.1. Classification (NCBI taxonomy): domain Eukaryota; kingdom Metazoa; phylum Chordata; class Amphibia; order Caudata; family Salamandridae; genus Lissotriton; species Lissotriton vulgaris. The sequence continues at coordinate 2,030,586,044 of NC_141691.1, forward strand.
GCGATGGTTGTCATCAATGTTATTGGTTGGTTTGTTCCTAGGTTTAGGCTTGTGGCGGAATGGTCGCTGAGGTTATTTTCCAACATTTTGAAATTGTTAGTTTGGGCTTTCAAAGCTTCTGTGCCTATTACATAGTCCACGGTAGTCTTATGGCCCCTTCCTCTGTACGTTGGTTCCAGTGTGTTATTTGGTTGATGGATAGGATTTAAAATTTGCAAATCCAAATCAGACAGTATTTTATTCATGGCTGTCCCTGCTCCTGAGTGGGTAAAGTGGACTAAGGGGTTGTTGTGCTCGTCCACCAGACCACAGGTATCGTTGTTGGGGCAAGGATGTGGGTTAAAATCTCCTCCCCATAATATGTGGGCATTTTCCGTTTTCTGTTTAGAGTGACAGTGTTCGGTTATTTTTTCCTGAATTATAGAAAGAATACGCAAAAAGTTTTCGTCCTCCAAATTATTGTATATGTTGATTATAGAAATAGAGAGTTTTTTCCCCAGCATGACAGTGAGGATCTGGAAGTTCGATAGTAAGTCTACCTTGAGAATCTTCATATCTGGGATTGTATTTGCCAGGTAGATTACCAGACCCCCTTTTGGTCTGCCTGAAATGCTGGGAAGGGCGGGGGATGTAAAAGTCCTGTACCCTACAAGGTGGAGGGACGCCGTTGCCCAGGTTTCTTGTAGGCAAATGATTTGAGTGTCCTTTAGGAAGCCAGCGGCCGTACCATCCTCGATCTTGTTTCGGAGGCCGGCCACGTTCCAGAAGATCACAGAAAGCTGGGTGGACATATTTTCTGAAGCTGTGTTTTCCATTTGTGGGGGGACTGTGATAAGGACAGGGGAGGTCACAGTTGTTTGTGGGGGCTCCAGGGGTATAATTGTTGGTCAATCGACCATTTCCAGGCCGCTAAACCTGTTCGAGGTTGGTATGCCCATCCAATTTTGTCCGTAGATGTTATCTCTGTAACTGGGTCCATAAGGTTGGTGGGGTGGTCTCTCCCATTGTTCCCAGTTTCTGAATCTATTTTGTGGGCCGATGAGCTGCCATGGGGCCTCCCTCTGCTGATGGTTCTGATTTACTGGCCACCAGGAGTTATTCGGGTCATTAAGTTGTGGTGGTAGTTTGGGACCAGTAAAGTCTAGCTCCCATGGCTGTGGGATTGGTTTCCGCCAGATGTTATCATTATCACGTAGGTAGTTGTTATTGTTAAACCTTTTTGGATAAAAGTACGACAGAGATCTTGTTGCAATCCCTCCTGAGGAGTTATTGTAGTCCCAGGAGCAGATATAATCAGCTATGCTGGGGTCCTCAAACGTGACAACTATGCAATCCCCCCGGATGGTTTTTTTCCTGTGACCTACCCACGAGGTACGGGATACTGATGCTATTTTGCTTTTCCAGGGTGGCGGGACGGGGCGATTTGTATTCAACCAATACTGGACTTTGTTCTTTAACGACCAGTTAGGTTCTGTCCCCTCACCTGTAAGTTCGGGGACCCCCGTCATGACTACCACAAATGGGGATACCTCAGGGGGCACGTTTAAAATAGGTCTGTGGTCAGTAATCCCCCCCTGTTGACCTTTTGTTTTTGGAGCATTTGCATTTGTTGTAGCGGGAGTTTTAGGAACAGTTGTATTTATTGTTGGGGTATTTACTGTTGGTGTCGGGTGGGAATTGGTTTGTGAGGGAATGGTCAGAGGCTTTGGGATTGTTTTCTGTGCAGTGGGAGGGTTTGTTACTGTGGGAACTTTTACTGCAATTTGTTTTTTGGTCTGTGGTGGAGGTAAAGTTGCAGGTTTCTTATGTACGGGAAGTGTGGTCGTGGGATTTGGGGCTGGTTTAGGCTGGGGTTGTGGGAGTATAGGTTTGAGGGAGCTAGAGATTTTTATTAATTGGCTCTCAATATTGCTGAGTCTGGTTTCTAAAGGGCGAATGTAGGAATTTAGGAGGGAGGCTATCTCCTTAATTAGCCTCGCTGATTCCCTGTCTCTACCTGATTGGTGTGGTATAAGGGGTTCTGGTATTAAGGAGTCTTGGAAATCTTGTGGTACATGATGGATTGTTACAATATTATTGTTTGGGGGAACCGTGGGGTGGGATAAAGTTGCCGGGTTTGTATCACCGACCAAAACTATGTGTTCGGACGGTTTGAGATTTTCGGTGTGCTCTGGAGTTTTCCTAGTTTTCCTTTTCTTTATGGCACCCTCCCGCTTCCCTCTCTTTTGCCTTATTTCTTCTGGGATTGGGTCAGGGAAGATGTCAGGGGTTTTCTCTAAGTCGCTCTCTGTAAAAGTTATGGATAATTGAGAAGCTGAAAGGTTTACATTATTTGGAAGGCTGAGTCTATTTGCAGTCGCCGAGGTTTGGTTTGGCGCTGACTGTAGTTCTGGCGTTCTTGCGGTTGCTAGTAGCCCCATTGAGGAGCGGCGTGCTATTGCAAGTTCGGATGAAACTCTTCCCTCCATTAGACTTATGCTTTGGTCTATGAAGGAATTTGCTTTAGCTAGAAAGTCATCCATTGGACCTAACAGTTTTTCTCCTATCCCGTTCTTTTTAGATTTTTTCTGCTTGCTAGATCTCGTATTCATTTTTCCGTGATATGTTGCTAGGAGATCTTTCTAAGCTGTCTGACAGGGTTATTGTAGAGGTCAGAGCGATGATGGTTATCTGTGTCAGGAAGACCAGTGTGTAGTGCTTAGGGATATGGGCCGGACCGGACTCCCACGATCTCGAACGGCCTCAAACGGCCCGCTCTTTGCCCGGTCTTCGCCCCAGCCTGCGTCCCGCGTTGCGGGATGGGCCCCTCTTCCTTTACGCTAGAAGGCTGGGGGCGTGGCCGCCGGGGGAAGAGGCAGCAGCTGTGGTGAGCTAAGGCTGCTGGTACTCGCAGTCCCCCGGTAGGCTTGCCGCTCTCTTGACCTCCGCTGTACTCAACCTGGGAGCGAAGATGGCTTTCCACCGACTGTGGACGCTCACACCAGGGAGAACGGAGGCAGGCAGGTGATGAGCGGCACCCGCGAAGCGGGTGTCGTGAAAGGTCAGCGTTGTATGCAGGCAGCAGGTTGTCCTTACAATGGGAGTCAGATTATGGCCAGGAACACACCACTCTGTGTGCGCAGCTCAGCGCTTCAAGAGGCCGAAGGCTGGGGGCGTGGCCACCGGGGGAAGAGGCAGCAGCTGTGGTGAGCTAAGGCTGCTGGTACTCGCAGTCCCCCGGTAGGCTTGCCGCTCTCTTGACCTCCGCTGTACTCAACCTGGGAGCGAAGATGGCTTTCCACCAACTGTGGACGCTCACACCAGGGAGAACGGAGGCAGGCAGGTGATGAGCGGCACCCGCGAAGCGGGTGTCGCGAAAGGTCAGCGTTGTATGCAGGCAGCAGGTTGTCCTTGCAATGGGAGTCAGATTATGGCCAGGAACACACCACTCTGTGTGCGCAGCTCAGCGCTTCAAGAGGCCGAAGGCTGGGGGCGTGGCCGCCGGGGGAAGAGGCAGCAGCTGTGGTGAGCTAAGGCTGCTGGTACTCGCAGTCCCCCGGTAGGCTTGCCGCTCTCTTGACCTCCGCTGTACTCAACCTGGGAGCGAAGATGGCTTTCCACCGACTGTGGACGCTCACACCAGGGAGAACGGAGGCAGGCAGGTGATGAGCGGCACCCGCGAAGCGGGTGTCGTGAAAGGTCAGCGTTGTATGCAGGCAGCAGGTTGTCCTTGCAATGGGAGTCAGATTATGGCCAGGAACACACCACTCTGTGTGCGCAGCTCAGCGCTTCAAGAGGCCGAAGGCTGGGGGCGTGGCCGCCGGGGGAAGAGGCAGCAGCTGTGGTGAGCTAAGGCTGCTGGTACTCGCAGTCCCCCGGTAGGCTTGCCGCTCTCTTGACCTCCGCTGTACTCAACCTGGGAGCGAAGATGGCTTTCCACCGACTGTGGACGCTCACACCAGAGAGAACGGAGGCAGGCAGGAGATGAGCGGCACCCGCAAAGCGGGTGTCGCGAAAGGTCAGCGTTGTATGCAGGCAGCAGGTTGTCCTTGCAATGGGAGTCAGATTATGGCCAGGAACACACCACTCTGTGTGCGCAGCTCAGCGCTTCAAGAAGCCGAAGGCTGGGGGCGTGGCCGCCGGGGGAAGAGGCAGCAGCTGTGGTGAGCCATGGCTGCTGGTACTCGCGGTCCCCCGGTAGGCTTGCCGATCTCTTGACCTCCGCTGTACTCAACCTGGGAGCGAAGATGGCTTTCCACCGACATGTGGACGCTCACACCAGGGAGAACGGAGGCAGGCAGGTGATGAGCGGCACCCGCGAAGCGGGTGTCGCGAAAGGTCAGCGTTGTATGCAGGCAGCAGGTTGTCCTTGCAATGGGAGTCAGATTATGGCCAGGAACACACCACTCTGTGTGCGCAGCTCAGCGCTTCAAGAGGCCGAAGGCTGGGGGCGTGGCCGCCGGGGGAAGAGGCAGCAGCTGTGGTGAGCTAAGGCTGCTGGTACTCGCAGTCCCCCGGTAGGCTTGCCGCTCTCTTGACCTCCGCTGTACTAAACCTGGGAGCGAAGATGGCTTTCCACCGACTGTGGACGCTCACACCAGAGAGAACGGAGGGAGGCAGGTGATGAGCGGCACCCGCGAAGCGGGTGTCGCGAAAGGTCAGCGTTGTATGCAGGCAGCAGGTTGTCCTTGCAATGGGAGTCAGATTATGGCCAGGAACACACTCAGTAGTTGGAAGAGGACCTCGAGAAGCTCACAAAATGATGCTGGCCCACCGTGAAGAGGAAGTGGTACATGTGAAGATCTTTGCAGCAGAAGATTTTTTAAGGCTGGAGCTTCTTGGAGCTCAAAGATCTCTGGTCAAGAAAGTCAACAAGCCTAGGCAATGGCAAGTAGACAAAGTGCACAGGTGCACTGCTCCAGTAGGTATGAAGAGGGATACTGGTTTCTTACTTGCTATCAAAACAGCGCAGTTCTGAACAGAGTTGCAGAAAAACCACATGTGTTGCTGAACCTTTCAGAGTCAATAGGAGCTCGAGAACAGCAGACCAGTCAGCTTTTGTGCTGTGCCTGCTTTGCCTGCAGAGAAAGGAAAGTCACTCCTTCACTTCAAGGGAGATTCCTTTGGGTGTCTTGGATGTCGACAGGTCTGTAGAAGTGACTGTATGGAGCACAGGCACAGTTGATGCAGAAGACTGGCATGACGACGAGAACAGGAGCAGGAGGAGTCTTCCCAGTTGCAGTCTCAGTTATCAAAGCAAAGTCTAACGAAGTCTAAAGTACACAGATGATTGAACATGAAGTGGTTTCGGATCTGAATCTTATCCCACTATGAATCTAAGGACCCACCAATAGGCATGCCCGTAAGTACCCTAAGAAAAGGGTTGGTACATTTTAGGGGTCTGTCCCACAAAAGGGGCTGGACAGTGGGGAGGTTTAATTTATCCCATTTTGCGCCACAGCTAGAGCTAACGGCTCTCCGAACTGGTAGGAAACCTATTATCCTGCCTTACCTTTCTCGAACTTGGTCAGCAGCAGGAGGGAAGAATTATATCCCTGGTCAGTAGCAGCCATAGTTTGCTGTCCAGGTCCAGTACCTGGAGTACTGAGGGCCTCACAGAGGAGCATTACTGTTCATGGAATCATACCTCCAACGCCATTATGTTGATACCAAACATGAAAGGTTTCATTACAGCCAATTTAGAGTCAGCCATCGTATAATGACGCATGACCACCCTATGTATCGTAATGGCTGATGCACTTATGTCCAGGGAGAATGAACTCTGTGATTTGTAGGCGACCATTGATTTCTAACAAACCTCCTGGTCACTTTCCTAGGCCTATTCTAATCGGTTTGGGCAATTTCTTACTTCCTCAAGCAGTCTCCATCAAGGCGAGGCCTACTACCCCTATATGTACGGTTTCACTTTAAGCATTTGTCAGATCTGACATTTACAAAGGCATCATGGATCGGTGATGGAAGCTTTGCCAACTTATTGACCCTCTGAAGGAATAATAATGGATGGCTATATTAAGCTACCATTTAGTGAGCATGAGGCTCAGGAAGTCCTCAACTCTTGGCAAAAGGAGACTGAGAAATAATCCATACTGATAGCTATTAGAAATGGGGGTCTCTAGTTGGTCATGGCTCTTGCCAATGTCCAAATAGGGACACTTCTTCCCAAGTCAGGGCAAGTGGGCTACCCCTTCTGACTACCTCTCTCTGCTAAGATACAAACATGAGATGGGATTGACTTAGGGCCTCCTTAAATTCAGTTCTGGCGGCCAATACTGCAGATGCGGGTTGATTTGATTGCCAGGCAATGTGCTATTCAGAGCTATTACAGTGGCAAGGATGGAGAGACAGTTAAAGACGTCTTAGCGCCCACCATCTCGGCCACATCCCTCATGATTTAGTTAATTAAAACAATTACATGAAATATGAACATACTGTTTAGCCCATGCACACTCAGTTTAAGAAAAAGTAAGAATTATCTAAAAGGAAGGTCACTTTGATAAAAGCCCTGATTATTCAAGAATTCACGTAATACAGTGCTAGTGCATGAGCTCATTGGATGGGTTTACCTAATGCATTATAATCTTCTTATTTGGTTAATAAAACCTATAAAAAAGAATTAGATATTTCTATTAAGACTATAGCCACCAAAGATCAATATGACTGTTGAAGACATTCAGATACATGTAACATTGTTTCTACAAAAAAATAGGCATTGTTATTCTGAAAGGGTGTTTCGTGCTCAGAGTCTACTTGAACCCCCTGTACTTGTGATAATGTTTCCATTTGTACCTCCATGCATATTGTTTTTGCTCAAAGTTTTGCTTTGCCTAAGTTGTCTGCCCTGCAACACAAATTTGAAAAACCTATTTTCCCTGCATATGAATTTAAGCAAATCAGCCTACCTATATTTACAACTCCTGCCCCCCCCCCCTAAACTGTGCTTTTTCTGTTTCCGTTTTTTATTTGGGGTTTCATGTGCACCTTCATAACAATGTACTGTGAATCTCCACTATCTTGAAAGACTCAGACTTTCAAAGTCATTACCTCTTTAAACATTTTATACACCAATATATCAGTTTTCGACTTAGTTTGCTATTTTGCGTATGGATACATTTATACTATAAACTTGAATGATTTTCTTCGAAAATTAAATCAAAGTTTGTATTGATTGATTTATACTATTTATGGTAAGGTTGAAATATTTATCTTAAAAAGGACTAGATACAGCCCAAAATGAAGAAAGCCTTTTTAGTTGAAAATATTTTGAATTCAGTAAATAATGTCATTACATTTTTTGAATTTATTTCTCAGATCCAACTACTAGAAAAGTGGTAACCATAAAGAAACCAGGTACGGACAGATTATGACTTTCAATACAGACTTACGTTTGTTGCATTGATGTATCTCATAGAGTCATGTAGGTTGCACTGTCTAATTGATTGTACTTTTCCACAAGAACCATGCAAGAACGCTTATGGTCACTTCTGTTATCATGTCATAGACAAACTGGTTACCTAAACCACATGATGTTTAGCTAGTATTAAAGTCAATGTATTTCAGTAAAACAAGTAAAACAAACCACCTATATTTTTTCATTCTGAATTGCTGCTCAATCCTTTTTCCAATCAACACTTCAACACTGAAACTGAATTTTGGCACTATTGAAACTAACAGTAAATGAGCTTTTTCTCCCCTTATTGTATTCCTTTCTTGCACAAATGATTACAGAACCTGACATCTCATGATCACATTGCTGCTAGAAGGATGGACTAAAAATCTGTTGTTGTTTTAAACATATAAGTGCAGATCTTTTTGAATTTCTCTCTGTTAAGATACAAACAAGAGATTTCTTGTAGGAATTTCAAATGTATTCTTACATTTAAGAGAGTGTATATCTTAGAATCTTCTGCAACCCTTTATACCCTTAACCCCTTCTCTGCCAGGCCTTTTTCCTGACCTGTGCTAACAACTATTTTTTGCTATTTGGGGTAGTTTTAGCTTAGGCCCTGTACACAAAAAGCCTTGGCAACGTCAACCAACATAGTAGCCAAACATATTGCAGTATTGGGACCAGCAAGTTCCAAATGACTCACCAGGAACAAGCAGGGGAGCCCACTGGAGCCAAAAAAGACCCTCGAGAGGACCAAAAGGCTGTAGGCTCAGTAGTTGGAAGAGGACCTCGAGAAGCTCACAAAATGATGCTGGCCCACCGTGAAGAGGAAGTGGTACATGTGAAGATCTTTGCAGCAGAATATTTTTTAAGGCTGGAGCTTCTCGGAGCTCAAAGATCTCTGGTGAAGAGAGTCAACAAGCCTTGGCAATGGCAAGTATACAAAGTGCACAGGTGCACTGCTCCAGTAGTTATGAAGAGGGATACTGGTTTCTTACTTGCTATCAAAACAGTGCAGTTCTGAACAGAGTTGCAGAAAAACCACATGTGTTGCTGAACCTTTCAGAGTCAATAGGAGCTCTAGAACAGCAGACCAGTCAGCTTTTGTGCTGTTCCTGCTTTGCCTGCAGAGAAAGGAAAGTCACTCCTTCACTTCAAGGGAGATTCCTTTGGGTGTCTTGGATGTCGACAGGTCTGTAGAAGTGACTGTATGGAGCACAGGCACAGTTGATGCAGAAGACTGGCATGACGACGAGAACAGGAGCAGGAGGAGTCTTCCCAGTTGCAGTCTCAGTTATCAAAGCAAAGTCTAACGAAGTCTAAAGTACACAGATGATTGAACATGTAGTGGTTTCGGATCTGAATCTTATCCCACTATGAATCTAAGGACCCACCAATAGGCATGCCCGTAAGTACCCTAAGAAAAGGGTTGGTACATTTTAGGGGTCTGTCCCACAAAAGGGGCTGGACAGTCGGGAGGTTTAATTTATCCCATTTTGCGCCACAGCTAGAGCTAACGGCTCTCCGAACTGGTAGGAAACCTATTATCCTGCCTTACCTTTCTCGAACTTGGTCAGCAGCAGGAGGGAAGAATCATATCCCTGGTCAGTAGCAGCCATAGTTTGCTGTCCAGGTCCAGTACCTGGAGTACTGAGGGCCTCACAGAGGAGCATTACTGTTCATGGAATCATACCTCCAACGCCATTATGTTGATACCAAACATGAAAGGTTTCATTACAGCCAATTTAGAGTCAGCCATCGTATAATGATGCATGACCACCCTATGTATCGTAATGGCTGATGCACTTATGTCCAGGGAGAATGAACTCTGTGGATTGTAGGCGACCATTGATTTCTAACAAACCTTCTGGTCACTTTCCTCGGCCTATTGTAATCTGTTTGGGCAATTTCTTACTTCCTCAAGCAGTCTCCATCAAGGCGAGGCCTACTACCCCTATATGTACGGTTTCACTTTAAACATTTGTCAGATCTGACATTTACAAAGGCATCATGGATCGGTGATGGAAGCTTCGCCAACTTATTGACCCTCTGAAGGAATAATAATGGATGGCTATATTAAGCTACCATTTAGTGAGCATGAGGCTCAGGAAGTCCTCAACTCTTGGCAAAAGGAGACTGAGAAATAATCCATATTGATAGCTATTAGAAATAGGGGTCTCTAGTTGGTCATGGCTCTTGCCAATGTCCAAATAGGGACACTTCTTCCTAAGTCAGGGCAAGTGGGCTACCCCTTTTGACTACCTCTCTCTGCTAAGATACAAACATGAGATGGGATTGACTTAGAGCCTCCTTAAATTCAGTTCTGGCGGCCAATACTGCAGATGCGGGTTGATTTGATTGCCAGGCAATGTGCTATTCAGAGCTATTACAGTGGCAAGGATGGAGAGACAGTTAAAGACGTATTAGCGCCCACCATCTCGGCCACATCCCTCATGATTTAGTTAATTAAAACAATTACATGAAATATGAACATACTGTTTAGCCCATGCACACTCAGTTAAAGAAAAAGTAAGAATTATCTAAAAGGAAGGTCACTTTGATAAAAGGCCTGATTATTCAAGAATTCACGTAATAAAGTGCTAGTGCATGAGCTCATTGGATGGGTTTACCTTATGCATTATAATCTTCTTATTTGGTTAATAAAACCTATAAAAAAGAATTAGATGTTTCTATTAAGACTATAGCCACCAAAGATCAATATGACTGTTGAAGACATTCAGATACATGTAACATTGTTTCTACAAAAAAATAGGCATTGTTATTCTAAAAGGGTGTTTCGTGCTCAGAGTCTACTTGAACCCCCTGTACTTGTGATAATGTTTCCATTTGTACCTCCATGCATATTGTTTTTGCTCAAAGTTTTGCTTTGCCTAAGTTGTCTGCCCTGCAACACAAATTTGTAAAACCTATTTTCCATGCATGTTAATTTTTAGCAAATCAGCCTACATATATTTACAATTCCTGGGCCCCCTTTAAATGTGCTTTTTTTGTGTCCATTTTTTATTAGGGGTTTTATGTGCACCTTGATAATAATGTACTGTGAATCTCCACTGTCTTGAAAGATTCAGACTTTCAAAGTCATTACCTCTTTTTCCAATTTATACACTGATATATCAGTTTTCGACTTAAGTTTGCTAGTTTGAGTATGGATACATTTATACTATAAACTAGAATGATTTTCTTCGAAAATTAAATCAGAGTTTGTATTGATTGATTTATACTATTTATGGTAAGGTTGAAATATGTATCCTAAGAAGGACTAGATACAGCCCAAAATGTAGAAAGCCTTTTTAGCTTAAAATATTTAGAATTCTGTAAACAAGTGTCATTACATTTTTGGAATTTATTTCTCATGTCCTCTAGTAGGTCAAACTACAAGAAAAGTGGTAACCGTAAAGAAATCAGGTACGGACTTTCAATACAGACTTACGTTTGTTGCATTGATGTATCTCATAGAATCATATATGGTGCACTGTCTAATTTATTTTATTTTTCCACAAGAACGATGCAAGAATGCTTATGGTCACTTCTGTTATCATGTCATAGACAAACTGGTTACCTAAACCACATGATGTGTAGGTAGTATTAAAGTCAATGTATTTCGGTAATACAAGTAAAACAAGTCATCTATATTTTTTTTAATCTGAATTGCTGCTCTATCCTTTTTCCATTCAACACTTCAACACTGAAATTGAATTTTGGCACTATTGAAACTAACAGTAAATGAGCTTTTTCTCCCCTTATTGTGTTCCTTTCTTTCACAAATGATTACAGAAGCTGACATCTCTTGATCACATTGCTGCTAGAAGGATGGACGGAAAAGCTGTTGTAGTTTTAGACATATAAGTGCAGATCTTTTTGAATTTCTCTCTGCTAAGATACAAACATGAGTTTTCTTTTAGGAATTTGAAATGTATTCTTACATTTAAGAGAGTGCATATTATATGTGGTATCTTGGAATCTTCTGCAACGTTTTATACCCTTAACCCCTTCTCTTCCAGGCCTTTTTTGAGCTCTGTGCTAACAACATTCTTTTTGCTACTTGGGGTAGTTTGGGGTAGCACTGTACACAAAAAGCCTTGGCAACGACAACCAACATAGTAGTCAAACATAGTGCAGTATTGGGACCAGCAAGGTCCAAATGACTCACCAGGAGCACGCAGGGGAGCCCGCTGGAGCCAAAAAAGACCCTAAAGAGGTCCAAAATGCTGTAGGCTGAGTAGTTGGAAGAGGACCCCGAGAAGCTCACTAAATGATGCTGGCCCACCGTGAATAGGAAGTGGTACAGGTGAAGATCTTTGCAGCAGAAGAGTTTTGAGGCTGGAGCTTCTAGGAGCTCGAAGATCTCTGGTGAAGAGAGTCAAGAAGCCTTGGCAATGGCAAGTACACAAAGTGCCCAGGTGCACTGCTCCAGTAGTTATGAAGAGCGATACTGGTTTCATACTTGCTATCAAAACAGTGCAGGCCTGAACCGAGTTGCAGAACCACCACATGTGTTGCTGAACCTTTCAGAGTCAATACCAGCTCGAGAACAGTCAGCTTTATTGCTGTGCCTGCTTTGCCTGCAGAGGGAGGGAAGTAACTCCTTCACTTCAAGGGAGATTCCTTTGGGTGTCTTGGATGTCCACAGGTCTGTAGAAGAGACTATATGGAGCACAGGCACAGATGATGCAGAAGACTGGCATGATGACGAGAACAGGAGCAAAAGGATTCTACCCAGTTGCAGTCTCAGTTATCAAAGCAAAGTCTAACAAAGTCCAAACTACACAGATGATTAAACATGAAGTGATTACGGATCTGAATCTTGTCCCACTATGAATCTAAGGACCCACCAATAGGCATGCCCGTAAGTACCATAAGAAAAGGGTTGGGACATTTTAGGCGTCCGTCCCACAGAAGGGGCTGGACAGTGGGTAGGTTACTCCCATTTGAGTTGTCCCATTTTGCACCACAGCAGGAGCTTATGGCTCTCTGAACTGGTAGGAAACCTTGTATCCTGCCTTACCTTTCTCGAGCTTGCTCAGCAGCAGGAGGGAAGAATCGTATCTCTGGTCGGCAGCAGCCATAGTTTGCTGTCCAGGTCTAGAAGACTAGTACCTGGAGTACTGAGTGCCTCACAGAGGAGCTTTACTGTGCATGGAATCATACCTCCAAGCCATTACGTTGATACCACATACGACAGGGTTCATTGCAGGCAGTTTAGAGTCAACCATCGCATAATGACGCATAGCCAGCCTATATATCGTAATCGCTGATGCACTTTCATCCAGGGAGAATGAACTCTGTGGATTGTAGGTTAACAATGATTTCTAACAAACCTCCTGGTCGCTTTTCTAGGCCTATTCTAATCTGTTTGGGAAATTTCTTAGTACGTCAAGCGGTCTCCATCAAGGCGAGGCCTACTACCCCTATACGTACGGATTCACTTTCAACATTTGTCGGATCTGACACTTACAAGGGCACCATGGATCCGCGATGGAAGTGTTAAAACTTAGGCTGCAGCGTCAACATTATCGGCGCCATCTTGCCTCCCTTTTCGAGCCCATTTGTGCGCGTAAGCGGCCGCCCTTTTGAGTACCATGGCCTCTCTGCCCATCGCGGATAGCCAGCGCGTCTCTTTCTCCCTCTCCTGACCCCGCATGCTGACAGCCCCCGCTCTCACATACCTTGGGTCATAAACCCCTCTTCAGCGCAGCTCTGCCTCGGAACCCCATCCTGTTCCCAGCGCGACACCTCCCTTCATTCCTTTCATGGTCCCGGGTCCTTTGATAAAACCCCCTTTCCTGTGTGCCCGTTTTGTCTTACTCGTTCCCAGGCCGCCACCTGGCCCTGCGGATACTGTTTATTGCCCCCCTGTACAGTGGGAAGCTTCCCCCATCAAAGGATCCGCAAGTTGATCAAAGCCCCCACCCTATGAGATCCGATCAATCTCACACATTCCGTGAATCGGCGGAATGTCCAGCTGCGCGATAATCATCACCTGTTGTGACCGGGGTGGGGACTCCAACTGTAAATGTGTGTGGGAACGGGCCTGAAGCGGGGGTTCCGAGGATGCCTTTCCGTACATCAAAGTATTGACAGAGTATACTTGTGTATAAGGGGCCAGGCCTCAGAGATGCGGTTAGAGCACCTCGAGAAGATACCCTGTTGTCTGATTTGATGTGTTCTGCTCCGTCGGAATAAAACTTCTGTTTCCTGCCTTCCAGTCTCCAGCGCCTGCCTCTTTGTTTGGTAACTTGAATGGGTACAGAGGCGGTTAACGCCGGGCAACTCTGAAAAAGGTCATCGGCCCTACCTTTTTCTACAGAAGCTAGGCCAACCTATTGACCCCCTGAAGGTGGCTGGTGCACAGGTTTACCTCCGGGAGCCTGGTCGTTAAAAAATAATAAAGGATGGCTATACTAAGCTAGCATTTAGTGAGCAGGAGGCTCAGAAAGTCCTCTACTCTTGGCAAAAGGAGACTGAGAAATAATCAATACTGATAGCTGTTAGAAATGGGGGTCTCTAGTTGGCTATGGCTTGTGCCAATGTCCAAATAGGGACCCTTCTTCCTAAGTCAGAAAAAGTGGGCTACCCCTTTGACAACCCCTGCTCAACCCTGTGGTAATGTAGAATGAGTAGTTAGGCCTATCTTAGAAGCAGTGTGTGAAGCATGTATGACCATGTACAACAAGGCAGTAACAACACCACAAAGGGACACAACTCAGGTTGGTATTGAAAAATAATATCTTGATCTAACAGTTTAACTGAAAACTCTCAAAGCATTTCATCAAGCTACAATGCACCTAAACTAGTAGGGACTCAAAAAGGCAATAACGCATTCATCAGAACGTGAAAATGACTGAGGTCAAGGCCGGGGCATACGTGACCCTTTGCGCACCAGGTACCAGCCATTGAAAGGGGACACAGCACGCAGTTTCTCAAAGAAGTGGAGACGGTGACAAGCGGACTCCCAGTGACCACAAATCGGGGCTGCAGAGCTCCGCAGCGTGCACCCACAAGGATTTGGGCACATGGGGGCAGGCGGACTCTCAGTGGCAGCAGCACATGGCTGCGGTGGCCCGGGCTGGTGATGGCGATGACTCCAGTCTTGCAGCTCCATGGTGGGTTCACAGCGGCAGCAGCTCTCTCTTAGCTGCGGTGGCCCACAAGACGATAGCGGCAATCCTCGACAATGGTGAACAAGATGCAAGCATCAGCGACAGCAGCTCTCCCTTAGCTGCAACGGCCTGCACGACAAATCAAAAGGAAGCAAAGTTAGCAAAGGTGCGGGCACTCAGTGGCAGCAGCTCTCCCTCAGCTGCGACAGCCCACAGGAAAAATCACAATGAGGCAAAGTTAGCAAAGGTGCAGGAACTCAGCGGCAGCAGCTCTCCCTTAGCTGTGACAGCCCACAGGACAAATCACAATGAGGTAAAGTTAGCAAGCCTGCGGGCTCTCAGCGGCAGCAGTTTCCACTTAGCTGCGGCAGCCCACAGGACAAATCACAAGGATACAAAGTTGGGAAAGGTGAGGGCGCTCAGCGGCGGCAGCGCTCTCCTAGCTGCAGCAGAATCACAGTGATGCAAAGTTGGCCAAGGTGCGGGCACTACGCCGCGGCAGCGCTCCCTTAGCTGCAACAGCCCACAGGATGAATCACGGTGATGCAAAGTTGGCCAAGGTGAGGGCACTCAGCGGCGGCAGGGCTCTCTTAGCTGCAGCGGCCCACAGGACGAAGGGTGATGCAAAGTTGGCAAAAGCATGGGCACTCAGTGACAGCAGCTCTCTCTTAGCTGCAGTGGCCCACCGGACGAAGGGTGATGCAAAGTGGGCAAAGGTGATGGCACTCAGCGGCAGCAGCTCTCTCTTAGGTGCAGCAGGCGACACAGATTCAGCGAAAGTTACAAAGGATCAAATTAAGGCAGTCTCTCAGTGGTGGCAGCTCTCTCTTAGCTGCAGCGACCCACACAGATTCAGCAAAGGTTTCAAAGGTTCAGTCTGCAGTCCTCACAGTAGTACTAGAGGCTACAGATTACTTGACGGAGGCCTCACCTGCAAGTAGAATTCCTTGCACAGGAATTCTGATGGCTGACGGGACAGGAGGCGCTCTCGATTCAGGACCTTGGGTTGTTTCTTCGACAAGCTTGTTTATTTATTTATTTATTTATTTACGCAACTTTTATAGCGCAACAAATACCCGGAGGTGTCTCGGCGCTGTAGAGCAACTGGAGTCTGTCATCAAATCATCCTCTTACTGATTAAACAGCCATGTTTTCAAGAGTCTGCGGAAGCTCATCAGGTTCGGGCGGTTTTGATGGCTAGTGGCAGGAGGTTCCAAAGTTTTGGAGTGGCCACAAGAAAGCGCCTGTCTCCCCAGGTGACCGATCTTGTGCGTGGCACCGGGAGGAGACTGTTATTGGCCGATCTTAATTGCCTCCTAGGAGTATACATCTGAAAGGCTTCAACCAGGAACCTAGGTCCAATGCCATGTACAGCCTTATAAGCAATACAGAGGGCCTTGAACTTAACGCGGTTCTCCACTCTCAGCCAATGAAGCTGACGAATACCAAGAGTGGTAGATTTGCGACGAGGGATGTTGAGGAGAATCCTAGCAGCCGCATTCTGAATAGATTGCAGCTTCGTTGTGACACGCTTCTGGGTGTGAAGGAAAAGTGCATTCCCATAATCCATCCTTGAGAAGACTAGGGTAGAGACCAGAGTCTTCCCAGCTGACGGCGGGAGATAAGGCAGCAGCTTCTTGATTTTTTTCAAAATGAAAAAAGACGACGACACCACCTTATTGGTGTGGAGGTCGAAAACCAACTTGTTATCGAAGATCACTCCCAGGTTTCTGGTTTTTTCTACTGGGACAGGTGGAGGGCCAAGCTTTTCTGGCCACCAACCAGGAGACCATTCAGGGGAGAGTCTTCCGAAGGTCATGATCTCGGTCTTATCCGAATTGAGGCGAAGGCAGTTCAGAGCCATCCAGCTACTGACCTCAAGCATAGCTTTCTGAAAGTTGGCTGCTACGGTGAGACCATCCTTGTGAATACCCAGCACCAGCTGGGTATCGTCTGCATACGATGTAAGCTGTATCCCATAGGCCTTTATTATCCTCGCCAAGTCCGCTACATAGATATTAAAAAGCATAGGACTTAGCGAGGAGCCTTGTGGGACTCCACAAGGGAGTGCAGAGGTAGGGGAATAGAAATCTCCCAACTTTACTGTCTGGGTACGGTTTGCCAGGAACGATGATATAAGATCCTTGGCACAACCGTTAATCCCCAAAGCAGTGACACGGTCGACTAAGGTGGCATGGTCGACCGTGTCGAAAGCTGCTGACAGATCCAGAAGGATAAGAACAGCTGCCCCTCCCTGGTCCATGATCACCCTGATCTCGTCAGAGGCCTTTATCAAGGCAGTCTCTGTTCCATGCCCTTTCCTGAATCCAAACTGCGTATCGTCGAGAAGTTGGTGAGTCTCGACGAACTCTGAAAGCTGTCTGTTCATCAGGTATTCGCATACTTTGGCAGGAAAGGGCAGGCACGCGATCGGTCTGTAGCTTGCAACGGCTGTGGGATCTAAGGAAGGTTTTTTCAGGAGGGGTTTTATGACAGCGTTCTTCCAGATACTTGGAAATTGGCCTGTCGAAAATGCAGTATTGCAGATCTCCATGAGAGGGCGGGAAATCACTTCTGTGAGTTTTAACATCACGGTTGGGGGACAAGGATCCAGTGGGGAGCCCGATTTGATGGTAGAAACAATTTTAATCACATCCTCATGTGATGCGGGTAGAAAGCATGAAAAATGGTCATGGTTGTGGTGGGACAATGTTTCTTTCCCGCTACCAGCTTGGTGAAAGATTCAAAGTCCTTTCCTCTGTTCACTCGGACGGAGTTTAGTCTTGACATCCAGAAGGAACACACTTGGACAACGTTCCAGGGCAGCTTTTTATACCTTAAAAGTATTTGTTCTCTAAAGTCACAAATCACTCGGTCCAGTCAGAACCAGTTTGGTGGGGTCGGGAAGCACTTGGTTTATAAGGCGAAATCCTGCCCTTTCAGAAAAAGGGGTCTGCTATCAGACACCCAGTGGGAGGTGGAGCCATCATTCTCCTTGCCAGGTATGGCCCTGCACGGATCATAGTCACCCCTCCCCATGCACTGAATACCAATCTCTCTCTCTAACCAGGTCTGACCCAGCTGCTCCAAAACCAGACGGCCAATACACATACTCGCTCATCCTACAGTAATGCTTAGGCAAGAAACTACCTTGTTTTCAGAAGAGGCATTTCCAAACACGGGATATATGAATAGTCCTTACTAAAAGGTGTTTCTCTATGTCCTGAGCATAAACATATTAAACTCGAAGTTCCTATCAGGTTCCTGGGGTTAGATAGGATGACAGAAGGTAATCCTCACCCGGCCCATTCTGGCCTAAGAGAATGGATCGTTTCACAGTAGCGACAGTGAAAGGGAGGGTACCTGACTATTAGAACATGCTAAACAGATTTAGGCATTATCGTTATCCTAATTCATACAATCATCTTTACACAGGGAGCATTCACGCAGTGGCATTGATTGGCAGGGGCTCGGCGCGCTGAGCATCTAAATACATCCAACGTACAAGAGAGGAAGAAAAAAGAGGAAGGGGGACCCACGCCAATGATTTCAGGTCTAACCCGCGTCCCCTCCAGCTGAAATGTGGGGAGAACTAACCATTCCCTTGTGAGTTCTCATTACTAAGGTGAAAAATCTAGACAGACCATCAGCTGTCCCCAGGTGATCCCCAATCATCCCTCCTAGGCAGAAGAGACAGGAACATCCACAGGGGACTGCCCTCCACGAAGCAAGGCTCCATGCAGCTATAAGGGTTACCGTGGTTGGGGGCACCGTGTTCAGATACACACCTCTAGTCTACCCAGGGGTCCTACCCCTCTGCAATCAGGAGGAATGTGTCCCAGGGCCCAATCTGCAGCCTTATTGTTTATAAATTGGCTGTAGCAGCCCCTCCCCAGGATGTGTTTAGTTACATGCTGGCTTTCAGAAACCAGATTCAGCGTTTCAGGAAACTTGCTGGGGCAAACTTGGAAGCCAGCCAGGAAGAGATGAAACGCTGGCACAATCAGAATGCCACTGAGATCGAGTTTCAGCGTGGACAAATGTTTGGGTCATGCCCCCAGTGGAGCCCTGTGAGTTCCTGGATAAGTGGACCGGCCATTTTGAGGTGGTGGAGCGCAAGAGTCCTGTTACCTACATGGTGGACTTGAAGTCGCCCAGGAACCCCTTGCGGGTTCTGCATGTTAACCACCTGAAGCCCCACTTTGAGAGGTCTGAAGTGGGCATGCTTCTAGCCATAGATGCTGGAATGGAGGAGGAGAGCGTGGCCGTTCCTTAAATACTGTGTGCAGGGAAGTGGGATGGGTCAGTAGAGGGTTTGGTCCTCTCCCCCACGCTGACTCCTGAACAGCAGGGTGATTGTCCCCAACTGTTGGGACAATTCAGTGACTTTATTCCCTGGTGCACAGTGTCACTGATTGGTGTGTCCAAGATGTGGACACCGGGGACAGTCCTCCCATTAAGCATAAGGCTTACTGAGTGACTGACCGGGTAAGGGCCTACATTGAGGATGAGGTTACCAAAATGTTTGCCCTTGAGGTAATTAAGTCCTCTAGCAGCCTGTGGTACAGCCCAGTGGTCCTGGTCCCGAAAGCTGCAAAACCTGGTGCCACCCCAGAACTTTGGTTCTGCGTGAACTATCGGGGCCTCAATTCAGTCATAAAGACTGATGCACACCCCATTCCCTGAGCAGGTGAGCTTGTAGATCAGTTGGAGGCTGCCAAATATCTCAGTACATTTGGTTTGACTAGTCTGTGAGTCGGTTTTTTAGGCGCTCAACTTGTTACGGTAAAATATTAGTTGACCTGATATCGTAGTAGGTGCTTCTTGGCCAGAGGAAAACCTTAACCTCTGTAATGAAAGAAGGGCAGAGACGTGTAAGAAGGCGTACACGTGGGCGTTCCCTTGAGGAGTTATAGGTGTGTCATAGGTGGGTGGATACATGGAGGGGGTCTGCGTGGTCAGCTGGAACCTTTACCCTACTTGTGTGCGCCACTTGGTCATGACGTGCAATTGACGTGTAACTGGGGGAAGCTGGGGGGAGCTGACTTTCATTCTAGTAGAGAAGCCTTGAGTGTCAGGACGACCTGCACGCCTGGTATTATCTGATATCTTAAGTTTGGAGGATGTATGGTCTGAAGTAAAGGTCGCTCGAGCAAAGGTTGCTCATCACTAAATGCCAGTGTGTGCATATATTTCTTCGTGCATTGCGTGGGGGCCATGGGCCTTCTATGGATGCGAGCTCTGTAAACCAGTTAAACACAGACAGAAAGGCTGGGCTCTATCTCTGTGGACGAGTTCTGTTTACCTTATTCACTAGGCAGGAATGTGTTTCTGTGGAGCAGAGCAGATAACTGTGAGCAAAACACTGTCTTGGCAGGCCGGACTGGGCTCCTCTCGGCTGAGCAGAAAGTATGCGAGAGGTCAGGGATACATAGCTAAACTGCAGCTTTCAGAGTGTCTGGGAGGCTTGAAGCCTGAATTCGGGTCCTGGCTCGGCTGAGCCACAAAACGGGTTCATCTCGACTTTTAAACGTGCACCATGCAAATACATTGGCAACATGGGCAACATAGGCCTCAGTGCAGAATTAACGTTTCTTTTATGGAAGGCTTGGTAACTGACACTCTAACATGGGACGGAAATGCAGAGGAATTATTATTACAAGCATGAGAGGGAAAGTGCATGGGTGACATGAACATACACGAAATGTGGGGTACATACAGGGGACACATTGGCCACGTAAAAATTTCTATTTCCTCACTAGTAGTACTTTCTGTAGATGTACCCCAGAAGTGTTTTTTTAATTTGAGTCCTCTAATTGAAAAGGTCAATCTTCATCCTACAAGGGTCCCCTTGTTCAGTAGTATTAAAACTGAGTCCTTTGCTCAGTAAAGAAATCATATGTTTGTCCAGGTTTATGGATGAGAGATTAATCACCTGTACATCCTGTTCAAGTACATTATTCACTTCTTGTTGCCGGACCTCAATCTCTCTCTGTAATCGTCTTTGTCCTCCCCTCTGGCCTCTGCGGGTTTTGTGTAAGTTTTGTTTGCTCTTGTATGGTTTGTTCTTCTCATTGTCCTGATTTCCCGAGAAAAAGTATTGGTGATTCCAGATGTCGATGGTGTGGCTCTAGGATCTTGATTGCCGTTAGCAGTTTCTTCTGCTTCGCTCTCTGTCTCAGGGACACTGCTTAAGGAGGTATTACTTGAGGAGATGTTGGAGGCACCGGATTTGGTTGCTTGTTGGTTACTCGTCCAGGTTTATCAAAAGGGGTTATAAACCTCAGATCATTTCCAAAGCGGACAAAAAAATTAAAAACATAAGCAGAGAGTCAACCTTAACTCCTAAAGTTCCTAAGATGGAAAAACAACAACCTGTGAGACTGATCACAGATTTTAACGAACTAAGTCCTGTGGTACGTAAAAGTTTCCACAAACACTGGGGGATCCTAAGTGCTGATAGAACCCTAACCACCATAATAGGAACCCACCCACAAATAACCTTTCGCAGAGGTAGGAATTTAAAGAACAGGCTAAGTCCAACTGTGCCCAAAGACATAAGAACATGTGATTGGTTGACCCAGAAATCTAAAGGTTTTTTCAAATGTGGAATGTGCTCAATGTGCAGATGGGCAAATCATGGAATTAAATCATTTTCCGATCACAGATCGAAACTACATAATATCAATACAAATATTAACTGTGACCCAAAATTTACAGTGTACATTATTGAATGTGCCTGTAAAAGCAGATATGTGGGGAGTTCTATCAGACCTCTCAGAGAACGCATAAGGGAACACGCAAGAGCATATGCCACTAAAGATCCAAGATACCCTATGGCAATACATATGGCTTCATGTCCATCACAAGGAAATATCAAATCCTTTACCTTCTATGGCATTGATGTTGTACAAGCAACAGTGAGAGGAGGAAACAGAGAACTATGCCTTAGAAGAGAAGAGGCGCTTTGGATCATGCATCTAGATACGACCAGGACAGGCAAGAACACTGATGATGAACTTCACTTCTTCTTGGGTCCTGATACCTGAGGGACAACTCCGATCAGACAATCTAACCCAAGTTTACTGAACCATACCTTGAGAAAACATAATGGATCTGACACTAAGACATTTTGCTTTAAAATGAGCATTTTTCTTACCCTTTGTTTGAAATAATTGCATATTTATAGGTGGCATCACAACTAGGTTGTAAAAAATATTTGTGGTGGTTATGCTAAGACCAACGTTGAGATCAATGTTAAGGTATGACTAGATTCTTTCATTTATGCTCGGACCAACAAAACTACATTGATTATCAAGTGGTTTGAGGATTCTTATCCTTTTCCTTCCGTTTACAGGGGAGTTGTGTGCTCAATTTCTGCCGATTAGTTGTTTTCATTTAATAGTGTGGTTTCATTCTTTTGAAAAATATCAAATGTATCATTCTTGGATAAACACAATATTTAATTTTGTCATGAAAAACTTGCGTTTACACTGTACATTAAAATTATAATTAATATGCAGCTGCGAATTGTTCTAAAACTCACATGCCCTGTGTTTCTAGAATTAGAGACTAAGCGCTTTTTTCCGGTGAAGTAACTCTTCTCTTTTGACACACCTTAGCCGTTTGAGCAGTCTAGCCTTTTAGAGTAGTCCTCTTTAAAAGGGGCGGGTACTACCGCATTCGGTGTTCCCGCACTTGGCAACCAACTCGCATCGACGCTACTACACAGGCTCAACACGGGTGAGAATCAGGGTCTTATTCACCTCGGGCAGAACCCATTAGGATCCATACAAATCCACACGGGCCCCCTCACTAAGCCTTTTTCTTTAATTTTCGGCCTCCGCTCTACAGATTTTGTCTATATAACGAATTCCCTACCAACAAATTGGTTTTGGCAACCTGACTGGTGCCGCCCTTTCGAAATTTAAAAACCACCCGATAAGGACCTGGTTGGAATTATCACCGGTTCCCCGGTGAGTTTACATACTTAATGTGTAATGACTGCTCAAAGAACATGACCTTAAAATATGCATATTTCCGTTATAGTTTAACGTCATTAGTAATTTTCTTTCGTTCCCCTTCTTTTCACCCACTTACAGACCACGCGCCTTGATCATTAAGATCAGGTAATTACTTCCCCATTTTCCAATTTTTAGATAATAGTGTTTCTTCCCTTTTCACAGCTGCTAATCACTTATGGCAATTTTGGATTTTGAAATCACCAAATTAGTGCTACATTGGGTCACGCCATAAATACAGGTCTTACCAAGTGACACGGCATATTGTTTTAATGTGCGATCTTTTAGGCACTGAAATGTCTGTTTGGGTTAAAAACAAAGTGATGTTTCATGTATGGACACGGTTATATTTTCCATTTCTAGCACTCGTAATTATTTGGCTCCGTATACGGTGATGATATTGTTTTTTTCTCCATGTTGGTGTTTATGGCTAAGTAACAATGAGTTCATGTACTCGAGTGCTAATATTCTTGTAAAATCGAGTGATACTTCCCATAGAACAACGGGGCTCGAGTTTCGAAGTAAAGTGGTAGACTATACGTAGGTACAGCCAAAATGGCATTGTAAGGAGATGATTGTTATTTACTAATAGGTAGCATATCCGACAACTTACTATAAGTTTTTTTAGAAAAAAGACTGTAAAAATGTATCAATCACTTACGATTAGTGATGACTATGTATAATTCGTTTATCACCTAGCAACTAGCCATTGATAGATAAGCCCCACGTTCCCAAGTAAGCTTGTATTCAACATGACACAAATCTAAGGACAAAGGGTTTTTCATTTACTGTTCTCTCATGTATTGCCGTACCGCCATGTTTTGAAGTGAAAATGCCATATTCGGTCATTATTTGAACTTACTACACTCGAGGACAATATATGTTTTTCATTATGTTATAATAACGAACTTGATTAGGGAACCTAAAACATTACTATTTATCTCACCGTACACTCGCACTTGTATTTTTAAATAACTAATTTCGTGTTATGAACTTATTTTTAACCCTAATTGCGCCGTTTGTCATGACACATTATTCTATCTCTAACACCAGGAGATTATTTTCATTTGAAAAGTAAATCTTGACTAGTTACAAGAAGTCACTATAAAAAGTTTTCTTTATCCAATCCTTTCTGTGTTGGTTTCCACGCCACAGGTGTCCCACTTTTACACGCGATTCCGTAGTATTGTGATAACGCATTGATTTTATTATTTTTTTCCAGCCCTGAAGAGTCACAGCCACATGTTGTGACGAAACACGTGTCGGCTTGAGTGATATGTGCAGTGATTCTCAAGTGGTGAACACTGCTGGTGAATAAAACTTTTGAAAACTTATACTTGGTTTGATCGATCCCTACTAACATTATTTTAACAAGAAATCATTCTACAGATACATATTGTGTGCTCTGGACCTTTTGCCCAAACATTTTTAGTTTGACATCTGGGCATTAGCAGATCGGCTTGACGGAGGGAGCAAAGGAGAAGTCAGCATTCTCCACACAATGGGCACTACCAGTTCCGGGTAATGCCCTTTGGAATGAATAATGCCCCTGCCATCTTCCAGAGGTTGGTTAACAGGGTGTTGGTAGGGCTGGAGGACTTCAGTGCCGCCTACCTGGATGACTTTGCGGTGTTTAGCTCCTCTTGGGAGGACCACCTGCGCCACCTCTGGGAGGTATTGATGGCACTGCGGAGGGCAGGCCTCATAATCAAAGCCAGTAAGAGCCATATTGGGCAGGGTTCTGTAGTGTATTTGGGGCACCAGGTAGGTAGTGGCCAGGTGGCACCCCTTCAACCCAAAATTGAAACTATCCTGGCATGGAAACCCCCAAGACTAAGACGCAAGTGAGGGCCTGCTTAAGACTCATGGGGTACTACAGAAGGTTTGTCAAAGATATGGCAACATTGTTCCACCCTTGACTGAGCTGACTTCTAAGAAGCATCCAAAAAAGGTTAACTGGACTGACACCTGTCATAAAACTTATGATGCCCTGAAGATTGCCATGTGCACTGCACACGTGTTTCAGGCGCCGGATTTTTCCAAGGAATTTGTCGTCCAGACATATGCTACAGAGCATGGAATAGGGGCGAATCTGTCACAGATCAATGAGGAGGGACTAGACCAACCAGTAGCCTTCCTAAGCAAGCGGTTACTTTTCTGGAAGAAGAGATGGAGTGCGATTTAGTGTGAGGCATTTGCTTTGGTCTGGGCGCTGACGGAGTTGAGACCATACCTGTTTGGGACTCACTTATGGGTACAGACAGACCACAGGCCCCTTAGATCATTGATGCAAATGAGGGGTGAGAATCCCAAGTTGCTGAGGTGGTCCATTTCCCTACAGGGTATGGATTTCACTGTGGAACACCGCCCTGCTATAGAACACGCCAATGCTGATGGTCTGTCTAGATTTTTCTGCCTTATTGATGAGAACTCCCAAGGGGATGGTTAGTTCTCCCCACATTTCAGCTGGACTTTACGCTTGTTAGACCTGGTATCATTGGCATGGGTCCCCCTTCCTCTTTTCCCTTCAGGACAGGAGATATTAGCCCTATAAGACACTGATGCCTATTTAGTAGGAGATCAGGCCTGGGCCAATATACACTACATAGACCCAGAGGAAGGGTGTGAGATATTATTGTGGACAGCGGGAGGCAACACCCAGGAGGATAGTGGATCACCCAGTATGGGTGGGAGACACGACTGTCTGCGGAAGCAGCCGTGGCAGCTCTCGGTGCGGCTTGTGGGCAGGGGTCTCCGCTATCCTCTAAACTGTGGAGCAGAGCCGGATATTGATAGCTGAACCCACAGAA
Organism: Lissotriton vulgaris; assembly: GCF_964263255.1. NCBI lineage: Eukaryota > Metazoa > Chordata > Amphibia > Caudata > Salamandridae > Lissotriton > Lissotriton vulgaris. The sequence goes on from NC_141691.1 coordinate 2,030,611,383, forward strand.
GAAGATCCATATGCTGCAGGCCTTGCCGGTGTGATCTGCCCCTGAGGCCCTGCAGGGGGACTTTTGAGACTGTTGCCTGGAAGGGTAAGATCCCGGATTGCACTATGACTAGGGATAAGACATTGGGAGGATCGCACAAACAGAGCACGCTGGACCGTTACACTGGGCCCGAAGACTTGACGGCTGATCAAGGAGGGGCGCAGGGCGGCATTCCAGATAATGATGCCCTCATGGCAGCCAATACACAATCTAGGGTCACCATGGAGGTGAAGATTGGTGAAGTGGACTCAGATGCCACTCTCAGGCAGGACTCGCGGTATGTGGTGGAGAGCATTACCAAGACCGAGACCAGGATCTCCAGAGTTTAGGACTTAGTCACAACTTTACAGAAGAAGGTAGCATCTCTGAAGAGGATTACCAGAGGTCTGGCCTCGTGGGTGGAAGATGCGGAGGGCAGAGCTAGGAGAAATAACCTACATTTTGTGGGGTTTCCTGACAACGTTTTGTGGGGGTTCCTGACTAAATGGCTTGTGAGTTGTCTCCACCCGGAATCAGTGTCCTGTTGCTTCATTGTCGAAAGGGCACACATAGCTCTGATGTGGAAGCCGCCCTCTGGCGCCAAACCAAGGCCTGTTATTGCAAAGCTGTTAAATTTCCACAACCGAGACGTGATACTAAAGTAAGCCAAGATAAAAGAACCCTTGTTGTTTGAGAACACTCACATCCTCATATTTCCAGACTAAACAAGATTGGTCCAGCAGAAGCGACTGTCATTTCTGGCAGCCAAGGACCGCCTTTGGGAGCTGAAACTACCATATGCATTGCTGTATCCCAACAGGCTGTGAGTGGTGAACCAGTCTCTTATGCTGTTCTATGAATTGCCAGAAAATGTCTTCAGCTGGACCGATGAGACAGTAAAGGTCCGGCCCCACATGCTTCCCAGGAGGGAATATGATTACTTGTAAAGTGATGCTGTTCGTAGCCACTTAAGCCCAAAATTAAAGGGACAAGGAAATCTAGATCTTGAAGCTGATCTAGATCCTGCAATGATCCCAGCAGATCTACCTCAGTTGTTCAGTAGGGGACTTTGGCCTCTTAGTTATGTGGAGACACTCCATGAACGGAGACCGTTGCTGATTCTTTTTCAGACCGGCGAAGCAAGAGTAGGGCTGGTAGGTTTGCCCGACTTGTTATAGCCGACAGGATCGCCCGTTGACTATGGGCAAGTTATTGGGGGACCATTGGCGGGGGCGAGCCGGGGGCTCCCGTTGGGGTCCACATGCCACCTCCGCCGTGACAGATACTTCATAAGTTGTGAGGTATAGGGGTGTGGGGGAAGTTGGGGTACACATGTTTTGAATTTGCACCATGCCACTACCAATCACAGCTACTACATGCACACTGGATGATAATTGTCACATACATCGACGTCCGAGACCCTGGTGTGGCAGGGCATGACTCCAGATGGGGGACCTCTGGATAGTTAGTTGGAATATCAGGGGCACGTTGGATAAAATTAAAAGAGGGGCTATACTGCGACAGGCCAAGAGATACCGCGCTGACATCCTGATTCTGCAGGAGACCCATCCAATGGGTACCAAAGCATTGTGTTTCCTCAGATATGGTTATTATCAAGTATACCACTCTGAATTTACCAGGGGGTCATGGGGTGTCACAATTTTAATTCATCGTAGAGTTCTGTTTCAGCATCTTGGGACATGGACGGACATCCAAGGGAGATACATATTTATCAGAGGCACCGTTTACGAGGAGCAGGTGGTGCTAGGTTGTGTATATGCCCCCCGCCACTGTCATGGGCATTGGTCGAGTGCCTTACGACTCTGTGGGTGGATATTCTAGAAGGGTTGGCAATAGATGGGGAGGACTGGAACAACGTTATGGACATGGCCTTGAATAGATGGAGGACTGGGGGTCATCCAATCTGCATCAGGGCACCAAATTGAATTCCCTAGTGACGGAACTGGGATGGGTTGACCCATGGCGGTGGTTGCATAATAAGGAACAAGAATACACATACTTCTCGACAACCCATGATTTTCTCCCGTCTTGAGTACCATTGATAGAGTGAGACCAGCTGAGGTTCTCCCAAGAGGTTAGTCCGACCATTCCCCAGTTGTCTTGACCTTGTGGTTGGGTCCTGCAAAACGGCCCTTCAGGTGGCGCCTCTCTCAATGGCATTTATAAGATAAGAAGTATCTGGAGCATATGGGGTTCGCAGTTGAGCAATGAGCAATACCTGGACCTAAACATGGGGATAGTTGCAGAGGCTGCAACCCTGTGGGAGGCTATGAATCCCACTCTACGGGGTGGATATTTTCTTCTGTGCTGTAGTGCGTCCAACCCAACGAGAGTTAATTTTGTAGTCAGAGGCTCATATCATGGAACTGGAGCATAGCAGTAGGAAGGAGGGAGGGAATCAGGTGCGACAACAGCTAGTGTTGGTCTGTAGGATGCTTGGCGGCACCTTGATGGAGGAAGTACGTCTTGCATGGCTCACTTCCTGAAGCAGAATCTACTAGAGGTAAAATACTACATAGACTGTTTCAGTGCCCCTACATCCACAAGTTCTCCCTGGTGTACCAGGTCGGATGGGAGGGTTCTTTGTGAGTGACCCCTCCCATATAGCAGCAAGCTTTGCTGAATACATTGCAGAGCATGGAAAGATGAAGCAGAGCTTACAAGAGAAAGAAACTCTCAGAAAAACATGTCATCAAGCACCAGTACAGTACCAGCACATGGTACATTTGAAAAAACCATAGGAGAGACCTATCAGGTGGATACATGCGAGGGCAAAAATGAATCTATTATTGAAATATCAAGTGCACTGGAACTAATAGACCAAGAGTACGATGAACCATACATTAAAGTAAGTAAAAAAAGGGAAGTAAACCCAGAACAGAGGGTTTACATATCAAGTACACTGAAACAGATAGATCAAGAGTACGATGAACCATACATTAAATTAAGTAAAAAAAAAGGAAAGTAAAACCAGAACAGTGGGCTCACATGGATTAAGTCAACAAGGTGGGAAACAAAAAAACTACAGTCACCCCTCCAAATTACAGGAACAAGCCGGATTACAATAATGTTGTCCAAAACACAACAGAGGAAATGCTGGATACTGAATTCAATCCTAAATCCCTTACAAACTTACATCTTGCTCTAGTCAATATATTAAAAACATCAATTAAAACCCTGAATATGCAGTCTGACAAACTGGACATCCAAATAAATTTAATGAATATAATTGCTGAATACATTTCAGGTATAAATAAGAAACTAGACATGATGATGAACCAATTAGGATACATTCAGAATGGAAAGGAAATACAGGCACAAGCCTTTAGTTGCCCCTGTTGTCCTGTAATGGAAAAATTAAGGGATTTACCAACTTTACTAACAAGCATATCACACAAATGCAAACGCGCAAACTGCTCACTTGATAATATGGATCTGAATAGCAAAAACTGTATCCAGGGAGGACATAATCATAACTTTGCTCCAATTACTAACAAAAATGGAGAAAATAATAAAGAGGAAAAATCGAGGGGAAAAATTTCCCAAAATGCTGTAACAAGTGAAATAGAAAATTCTACTGAAAAGCAGACAGTGTGTGGCGTAGAGAAGGTGGCAAACACAGTACATATTCCTGTCCCGGAACCGAGCTCTAGTTGTATGAAAGCAAATCACCATTAGCAGAAGCAAATGAATACAACAAACAAATCTCCACCTGTTCTAACGAAACGACAAAAAAACTAGCCAGAAAGGCTAGAAATCGTCTACACATTAGTTCAAACAAGCTTTATTCAACGATTGTCATAAAAGCAAACGGTACATATAAATACAAATTTAGGACATAAAATAATGTTAAAATTTGTACATATTTACATATAAAAAAATGTATATCCATTAAATTAATATGCACTGGATTAAAAGTTTAAGTTTGGCACCATGAATACAAGTTAATCAATTAGCATTCTACTTCTAATGGTCCAGGCCCAGCCCAAGAATTTTGCCACAGCTATATATATCAGTGCTGGAGCAAATAATTCTAGCTGCCACGACCCCCTGTCGGTATTCATCAGCCTGCACATTGGGCGGAGCCATGTTCTCCGGGGCACCGCGTACACTGGGCATTCAAATAGCAGGTGGCCTACGGTTTCCGAGAGCGCTGAGCATGATGGGCAAGAAGCCTTGGCTCCCGCAGACCAGCTGCTAGTGAATGCCCCAACCGGTAAGCTCCCAATTATCAATTGAAAGTACAATTTACAATCTAGGGGTTTTAGAATAACATCTTAAAAGGCTTCCAGCTTTGGCGCGTCGTTGATATCCATAAACAATCCGGTCAAAGACCTTGGGTCAATAGACCTAAAAGACCTGGAGACCACAAGCTGCCAATACAGATTCTTGAGTACCTTTTTAGGAGGGAACTGAGTGTTTATAGGATCTTCCCACAGATCCCGCAAACCCAAATCAATCAAGAGGCCCCTGATGTGCCCTAACCACTTAATTTTATGGTAGGTATCACTAGTAATTATATCAAGTAGGCCCCTTGAAAAAATTTCTAGTTCAGGGGTGGTCCAAATCCTCCTCCAGTATAAAACTGGTCATAAAGATGCTATAAACGCTATTGGGAACAACCCTAGATCATAAAAAAGAGGGTTCAGAGGGGTACTCTGGGCTAATTCCTTAAAAATGAGTTTTCAGAGATTGACATCCCCCTGAGATTTTCAATTCCCCACATTTCAACCCCATATAAAGCAGAACTGACCACTTTACCGTTATAAACCACCAATACCGGAGATATTGGTTTGGTAAGGGACTTAGAGTGTTCCAGACTCAGGGCCCCAGATAACTGGCTATGTTTTAGGGTGTCCATCTCAATTTGTTGTTTCCAGCACAAATTGTGCTGGATACAGACATCCAAGTAAGTAAAGGCTTGGACCCTTTCCAGAGGCCGCTTGTTCCTGGTCACAGTGCCCTTAAAAGATTTAGAGGCGTTAAAAGTCATAAACTTCGATTTTTGCACTTTTACTTCTAAACCCCGTGCTGTACAGAATTCTTCAAAGAGCCTCAAGCCATTTTGAAGCCCACTTGGGGTTTTTGCAACTAAAAGACAATCTTCGGCGAACATTAAAATGGGAACTTTTGCTCCAGCATTGATCGGTGCGTCAATATTGGAGTCAATTAGAATTTTAGCCACATCGTTAATGTATAAGGAAAATAGTTGGCGCCAGGACGCAGCCCTGGCGTACTCCAGTTTCCACTGGGAACGGCGGGGTTACATTCCCAGGACTCCCCCACCTGATCGGAGCATAATTTTGTTTGTGGAGACTTTTTTACCAGAAATAGGAGAGGCCTTGGAATACCCATGCCATTGAGGACATTCCATAACATAGAACGTGGAACCAGGTCGAATGCCACTCTTAAGTCTATAAAAGCGGCATATAGACTTCCATGTCCAATTAACACTGTCTTCCAGTACACTATTGCAAAATGCAGCACCTGGTCGACCGTGCTAATTGAAGTTCTAAACCCTGCTTGCAAATGGGATAAGATCTTATTGTCGCGTTCCCAGTCAAGAATTTTGTTTAAAACCAGCCTGCCAAATATTTTTGGAGAGGTGTCAATCAGGCTGATTGGGCGGTAATTTCCTGGCTGGGACTTATCCCCTTTTTTAAAAACGGGTATGATCTCCACCCCGTTCCAAGAGCTTGGTATAGGGGCTCCCCTACTGATCAAATTTGATAAAAGGAGTAAATAATGACCCCAGGAGTTCTTGTCTTGCAGAAATAGATCCGCGGATATGCCATCAATGCCTGGCGCTCTACCAGGGACCACTAGATCTAAAGCACACTGGACATCTTTCAGGGTAAAAAGATCTTCAGTTAGGGGTTCAAGAGGGACTTCCTCTATTGGTTGCGAGTCCTCACCCTTAGCATATTGTGGCTGAAAATATTCTACCCACTTTTCTTGGGGGACCCAATTCTGCGGCTTATCCGGGTTGGCATCCACACCCCACTTATAGACATTCCAGAATCTTCGTGTGTCTTTGCAAGATCCTGCCTCCTTAACGTCATTCCACCTTTTCTCATCCCAATCACGCTTGGCCTTTGAGACAGCATTTTTATAAGTCAGCCTGGCCGCCCTAATATTCTCAATCAACTCTGTTTTGATTGCTTTTCCCAGGTCAAGGCGGGCTTTCCTGCATTCACCAGAGTACCACCGTGATACCTCCGGTGCGCGGGAAACATTCTGCCTACATGGCTTAATAAAAACACTCTTTAGTTCCCCAAAAAGAACCTCATGAATCCTAGTCCCTTCTTCTAGTTTTAAAAGGTTATTGTCCGGTTCAGATAACAACAATAAATCTAGTTTCGCCTGGTCAAGCTTGCTGAGTATAAAATCCACATTCTCTTTGTGAAGTGAAACTTTGGACCATCGGACATGTTGCATGTCATTAGATATCACAATATCATGGGAGGGAGTAACAACCATCATAAGTCCAGAATGATCATGAAATTCCCTAGGTGAGATTCATAGACAGGGGATTGTGATCGCTCTCAACCCTATCTATAATCATCATGTCCTTGAGGAATCTCCACAGGCCCATGTTAAGCAAAATATAATCTATTCTACTCTTGCGAGTACCACTTTTAAATGTGAATGCCCCAACCTTATCACCTGTGGTCCTTCCATTATTTGCTCCTAGACCTTTGTTTAGGTAGATGGAATTCATCTGGACCACTATATCTGTCCATTTGTTGACTGGTTCAATATCCAATTTGGGAATCCCCCACTCGCTGTCCTCCTCGTCCGACACGTTCCAGCTTCCTTTCAAAAGTGGTTCAAAGTTTACATTAAAATCCCCCCCAACAATTACGTTAGAGGGTGAATATCGACTTTCCAATAATTCTTCTAGAAGCGATAGCACCTCGGATTTTCTACCCCGAGTACTTCTCGCATATATGTTATAAACATAGACTGGTATTTGATTTGGAAACTTAAGACTTAGTACCTGCAGATCCCTATGATTGATGGATATATTTTTTATTACTACCCCAAGGTCCTGCCTTACCCAAATCGTTAGTCCTCCGAGTGGTCTCCCCCTCCCTTCCTTCACTGCAGGGATACTATAATTTAGATGACCTGGGAAATGCAATTCGTCCATTGACCAATTTTCCTGAAATATGCATATTTCATGTTCTCTTATAAATAGTGCCCACTCAGGTATCTCTAATTTAGACTTCATGCCAGCTATGTTCCAAGAGAGAACGTACCCAGGTTTACCAGCACTAAGCACAGGGCTAGCTTGCCCTGCAAGCTCTAGGTTGGTGTCGGGGGGAATAACCTCAACAGAGGAGCAAGCTGGTAAGATTTGTTTTTTTAAGAGGGTTTACTGTAATACTATTAAGTTCCTGACCAATTATTTCACTAATAGCTACTTCGTTGGATGTTTCTATTGGGACTTGCAATTGAAGTCAATCATTGCAGTCTAGTCTCGAGCTTTCCCCATGAAAAGTATCATCCTGCTTCACTCTTATAGACTTCCAAAATTGCGGGAGGCTTGCTCTCATCTGGATCCTAGAATAATCCGGAGAGCAAGATCTAAATTCTAAGTTTAATAGTTCTCCGGCTACCATTGGATTTTTTAGAATAAGTTCTATACAATCATAGGCATCACCCTGGGAAGTAAGCCTACTTGCACGGAGAATATCCTCCTTAATCACCGACCTACAACCCCCTACGTGCCTAATCCAATGAATAGCTTTGTTGGTCAGAGTATCAGGTGATTCACATTCTCTGCCAACAGGGAGCTTGGGTATTTTAATCAAATATACTTGTGGTGACTTAGTAGTATTTTGATTACATTTAGTGAGCCCAGAGTTTAATGGAATAGAGGCCACTTGCTGCCGGCCAGATAAGGGATTGTAGTCAGCCTGGTTTAACCTAAGAGGTTGATTACCTCCCGATTGCCCCGATACACCACTTATTGGGATTGTATCAAGGCCCAGGGATGGGTGTTTTTCTACAGACACTAAAATCCCTGATCTGGCCGTCTCACTAGTTTTAGAATTTTTAGGTGCAGCAACATCTGATCTAGGCTTTTTACTTAGCAAGGAGGGAGCATTTCCTGCTTGGCCTGAAATGCCAACCTGATTGGTGCTAGGGGCTTTGGATGCTACAGGAACTTTATTATGTTCCACCTTTAGGTTGCTAACAATAGTGGTTAAGTGGTCAATCTTAGCTTGCATACCCTTTATTAGATCACATAAATGGGTTACCAGTTTAAACAGAGAGTTATCAGATATGTCAACTACCTCAGGAGCGACCTCAGAGGTGCTTTCTGTTGGACTTAGACCAGGTCCTGTCGTATCAAGCCCCTTTTCTAAATGGAAATTTTCGATTTGGGCTAGAACAGCAAACTTATTAGTACAGGGTAGATTTAAAAGGTTTTCAGGGCTCTGGTTTGTATTAGGTCCGCTCTCATCTGACTTATCCTCGCCATTTTTAAGTAATGACGGTTTGTCCCCTGAATGTGGTTTACCCATAAACATTTCCGGTATAACTGCTGGCCCCCTTATTTTACTCTTTCCCTGCTTGGCGCCCCCTGAGCCGACTACCTCACAGTCATCACCCCCTAGGTTGGGGATGGATGTTAGCAAATCAGTGCAGTCTAGGACCAATTCATCAATTCTGCCATTACACAGTTTCCCACCGCATGGAGCTTGCGCTTTCTAGCGGTCTTACACTTCTGCCTCTTTGGATACTTTCCTCCCTTAATAGCCCCTCCAACAACGTCAATAGGATCCTCTGGGTTTTTTCTTTTTCCCATTGTTCCAGACCTTTATGACCAGAAATAGTAGACCGACGATAAATGCACAGTACCTTTGCTGGTGGGTGTAAGAGGGGGGCCCAGCCCTGCCTCCTCCTACCCCGGATGGCCACAGACGGCCCGCCCTTTGTCCGGACTTCGTCCGGATCGACCCGCGCACGTCCAATGCCGTGTGGGCCTGGAGTCTCGAGCTTCATATACATTTGTTAAGACCTGAATATGCAGAGAATGAAGCCTGCTTAATTATGAGATAAAGTAATTCTATCTACGCATCGTGGATAAGGTAATGACGTGTACAGACATTTTTGTTTTTGGAGGTTTCTTGGAATATTAACAAGAAATAGAGTCAACTGACCAAGCTCATTATGTTTTTAGGAGTTAAAATTAACCCTGGGACAATGAGTGAAGATATTCCACGTGGTCCATTCTCACCCCCTTTCCCTACCACAGGGTAAGCATCTTTTTACCCTTCTTTGCGTTGCGAGATTGAAACTGGCCGCAATTTTAATGCAACAGCCTGATTTACACTCTTACTCCATTTCAGGTTCTACACTACTCCTTGGTTTGCCCATTGTATTTGTCATGATGAAGACGCGCACGGCCACGGTCTAACTCACCTTTAGGCCATAAGACGAGTCGAAACGTCGACATTCATTCCCTTTTTGACCTGGACCCTGACACACATTTTCTGGTGCAAAAAGTTCATAGAAGTCATGTTTCCCTCGATTGAAAAATGTGTATAAAATGTATATTGAAGGCCAGGTTATTGTAGGACGATGAACTGTGTAACCGTTCCTTCTGTGCAAATACTAATTGTGAATATTTCTATACCCTTATCTGTACTTTCTTTTCTAATCACCTGTAAATCCTTTATTTCCTGCATGCTCTCTTTGGGCAACCAACTAGCTTTTTTGAATAGAGATAGTCAAAAACGAAATAAATTAGAAATTGCCCCTGATTTTGTAATTATTGCTGTAGCATTTTGTTCCTTTTTCAAAGACTTAAACATTAAATGTCTAGGGTTGATCTGAGAGACATACCCCACAACTATGTGGTAATATGAATCATATACTAATTAATTCAGCTGAGTAAAGGAATGGTTGAAGACCACTGTTTTCTCAATACTATCTGAAAACTAAGTATATGGAGTTGCGCATGGGGAAATTGCCGTCCAATGCCAATCAAACGATCTGGAGGGCCCCAGGCCGAAAAGATTGCGATCTATGTGGAGCAGCTGAACAGGACTTTATGCATTTGATATGTATCTGCTCAGGGTTAGGGCACTGCCGTCAGAACTTGCTTAAGAGAAAGTTTAATGAAAACTGCATACGTACCTGTAGTTCGGCAATATTAATGAGTATGGACTCAAAGGACCAACAATCAATTTGTTATATAATCAAATTTTTAACTTATTTTGAGAATCTGAAGAAAGAATAATGTTGCAGTATTAGCAGATCTTGAAAAAAATTGCTAAATGTTTCTTAAGCTTGATATTAACTGATTTCATCTGATCTTTTTTAACAGCTCAGAAGGCAATATGTAATATATTTTATGTCATGGCACATTGTAATGGTTTTAATTAACTACACAATAAACTATTTACATTCTTTGCAGAGCTGTATGCCCCTAGGGAATTATTACAGGAAGAACTGATACACAGCTTTATAGCAGACTTGCAACCCCAGGCTCTATCAGATGAGGCATGGGATGAAGAGAAGATCTGCACAGCCCTGGGGGATTTGAACTCTGTGAAGGTGCCGGGTCCGAATGGGTTATCATGCTGATTCTCCAAGAAATACTTTTCTAAACTGGGGCCTCATTTTCTACGTGTTGTAGACGAGGAGAGAGATCAGTGTTGTCTGCCGCGAGACTGGAGGCATGCAGAAGTGGAAGTGTTCCATAAACTGGGAAGCCACCAGATCAACATGCTTCATACCGCCCCATCTCACTTCAAAATGTTGAGGCAATAAGCATAGCCAAGGTGTTTGCCAATCAACTTACACCACACATAACTGCCTTGGTCCATCCAGACCAGGCCAGTTTTATGCCACAGAGGGTTACACGTCACAATATCCAGTGAGCCCACATGGCCATTTCCAGCATCCAAGGGAGGGGGGTGCAGGCTGCCCTTTTGCTGGCGGACAAGGACAGGGTATTCAACTCCCTTAGGTGGGTGTACTTGTTCGCGCTCCTAGACCGCCTCAACATGGGACAGCGCTTTCAGTCCTACTTGAAATTGTTATATACGGATCTCATGTTGTATGAGGATTGCAGGATCCACCTCATTTGCATTTTCCATCGGCAGGAGCACCCATCAGGTGTGTCCCTTATCGCCATACCTTTTTGCTCTAGCAATGGAGCCCTTGGCGGCGTGGGTGCAGTTGGATGCACAGGTAGCGGGATTTGAGTAGGATCATGGGCTCTCGGACCACATCGCAATATATGTGGATGTTGTCCTATTCTTTCTTATGGACATCAACAAGACGGGACTAAGACTGCTTTGTGTCATGCAAATCTTTGGGGAATCATCTGGCCTATTTATAAATCCAAGTAAGTCCACTTTGTGGGCACTGGGGGATACAAATTGCTTGGGGCCGTGGGCATCGGCAGCGCAGGTGACGACAGAGGGCGTGAAATACCTGTGAGTCTTTCTGTCAGATGTGTCGAGGGTGGCTTGGGACAGAAATATCGTTCTGATATGGGCACGGATCCGAGAGGAGATGAAAATGTGGTCGCATATGCCCCTCTCTATCTATGGTAGATTAGCAATCTTTAAAATAGTGTTGCTACCGCGTCTGCATTACCTGTTGCTGAATCACCCATACCCGATACTCCCAGCGTGGTTTCGCCAGGTTAACTCGGCACTGGGCAAGTTTCTGTGGGTAGGGGTGCGGAGGCCAGAGTGGCACAGCGTACGCACTTTCAATCGACTTACTGTGGGGGATTGGCCACATCGATGTCCAATCGTACTACATGGCTTTGCATAGGGTTATAATGGTCGCTTGCCATAGCTGGCTGCTTTGTCCGGCTTCCGAGGGTGGGATAACATAGGAATCTCAAAGTTGGGGAACGTGATGGGAGATGCCATTTTGAAATCACTCCAAGATCTCCACCAGGAATATCAGATACCTAAAATACAATTTTATAGATACCTCCAATTTCGGCATGCCAACCGTCCTAGCATTTCCGACTTAGAGGCTCTGCCTGAATTTAGTCCAATAGAAGCCAAGGTATTTATGAGTGATCTGTGCGACCATAAAATCTCGAAAATTTCCCAGTCACTAGTGACCAATAGCTCCAAGACATTGGCTAAGCTTAGGGAGGCTGGGTGAGTGATCTTGGCCCGAATCGATGAAGATGATTGGATGGATGCACTGGCCTCCCAATGGGGAGCAGCGATAGCAACATGGTTACGTCTCATTCAATTTAAATACCTCCATCGGGTGCACAACACAATGCTTAGGTGGTGGAGAGCGGGTCTAGTGTCAGCCCCAATGTGCCTGCAGTGTGGTTGGGAGGAGGGGTCCTTGATACAAATGATCTGGCATTGCACAAACCTCGCAAGATTTTGGCAGGGTGTTTTGGCCTGTCTTGCAGACGTGCTGAGATTGGTGCTCCTATTCTCCCCAAGATTAGCAATTATGAATAATATGGAGGGTATTGGAGACAACATATAGAAGAGACACCTCATACTGTTGGGACTGACACTGGCTAAGAGGGACTTGGCACGGTTGTGGAAGGCACCGGCCCCACCTTCTCTTTTGGCATGGAAGAGGGGACTTGATTTCTGCATGGGGATGAAGATTCTGATTTTTGGGTCCAGAGGTTGCCCGCAAAAGCACCTCAAGATTTGGAAAAGATGGCCTTGCTCACTAGGCCACTAGAGTCAAGCTATCCTGGCTGAAGACGGCTGATAGCCAGAAACCGGTCCTAGGATGCTTGATTCCGGTCCACGGAAGACATGGCTTGGCAGTTCTGGCAGGACTGTTCCCATGAGGCACAGGGTCAATACTGATTTGCATATGGCCATGTCTGAACTGCGGTGGCTTGGTGAGGAAAATAACGATGGAATAAACCCAGATCTGTGACTGAGGGTGAATGTTTTGCCATTGTGCAACATTCCGTCCATCATCTTCTGTGTTTTGCAGGTTATCAAGGCATTACTTAGATCCGGTGCCACTGCTGGATGCATCCATATCTACGTTGGTGTGTGGACCTCTTCGGTATAAGACTGGTTGTCTGGTGATGGTCATTGTCTGCTGGGGTGGACAAAGTGGTTTCAAATGGGATGTAGTGATGAAAAAGTTCAAAAGGGGGAGTTATTGCGTTTACGTTATGTTGTTCAATTTCATTATGATAATGATACTGTATAAACTAATTGTCAATGTCAATAATTTGCAATGTCTAATCTGGTATATGTCTCCTGGGATAAGGAGCTCTACCCTGTACTCGACCATTGGCATAATAAAATCTGTTTGAAAAATAAAATGTGTCACATTACAATATTCCATCAAATCACATGGGGAGACAAGTAAAACAAACCATCTAATATATTATAGGTTTTTAAATTTTGAAGTGCTGCTCCATTTTATTTATTACTATAACACTCCAACACTCCTTTTTCCCCTTGGCATATTTCTTTTTTCAAAAATAGTTACAGAAACTGAAATCTCTAGATCACATTGCTGCCATTCAAATATGGTCTTAAGCTGCCCTTTGATGTAAAATAATTGTTCCAAAAGTATTTTAAATGTACATTTATCACACAATCACTTGTAAAAAAGGAACTGCAGCAAGGGTAATATATTATCCCTTTTTTGGTTTTCAGGATTTATTTGATATGGTCACGTCTCGCACAAGCACCTCCATCATTTAATGGAAGTCTGCTTCTAATGTTTCATGGCAAACAGACATGTGCTGTGCATGTTCAATTGATGTTATACCATGAGTCTTGTTGGTGTTCTGTGCAATGATCACTGATGTCGCCAAGCAAAGCATTTCAACAATGAACACAACACTCTCTGGGCCATTCCTCTTTTCATTAATTATTAAAGATTTCTAAAACTCAAATCTCTGTACACACAATGTGAATGAATGAATGAATGAAAGCTGTCTTATATTGCGCAGACCTAGCCCATGGGCATCAAGGCGCCTAACATAAATAATACATAATATATGTACCGGGAGCCCACTGAAAAAAGCCATATTTTCAATGCCTCCCTAAAAGGACCAATAGCGGGTTGTGCTTTTAGTTGAGGGGGAGGGTGTTCCACAACCTGGGGGCCAAAACAGAGAAGGCCCTTCCACCCCACCTGACTCTCCGAGCCCGAGGAACAGTCAGGAGATTCTTACTGTAGGAGCGTAAGCTTCTGCGGGGAGTGTAAGAGACTAGACGAGATCGTATATCTTCAGTGCCCTCTCCAGATAGTGCCCCGTAGAAAAAGCATAGGATCTTAAAAGAGATCCTAGCCTGAATTGGGAGCCAATGCAGACTCTTCCTGGCTAGGGTGGCAGATGAGCGGCTGGGGACATCAAGAATAAACCTAGCTGCCGCATTTTGTACAGTCTGCAGACGTTGTATCAGGCCCGAGTTAATGCCCGAGTAGAGTGCATTGCAATAATCCAGCTGGGCAGTAACTAAGGCCACTACAGTCTGTTTATGGGCTTTCAGAGAGAGATAATGATTAATCTTCCTCAGGGTCCTGATGACACCCCAGCAGGTAGAAACCATTCTGTTTACCTTCTGGTCCATAGAGAGAGAGGTGTCAATCATCACGCCCAGATTCTGGGCGGATTTAGTGGGCCGTGGGCACTCTCCGAGGGATGGGGGCCACCAGTCACTTGACCAGACATCCTGGCCTCCCCGAAGATCAAAACCTTGGTTTTCTCTCCGTTTTGCTTCAGTGAGTTACAAATCATCCACTGTGGGACTGCCTCCATGCACTTCCTGAAGCTAAGTACGGAGGTACTCACCGAGTGGGAGAGAGAGACCAGGATTTGGGTGTCATTGGCGTATGACACCACCTCCATCCCAAAAGATCTTACCAACCTGGCGAGTGGGGCCACATACATGTTGAAAAGAGTGGGGCTTAAAGCCGACCCCTGTGGTACCCCACAACGCACAGGCTTAGGAGGGGACACAAATTCTCCAAGCTTGACCCTCTGCTCTCTCTGATTGAGGAAGGAGGACAGCAGACTAAGTGCAGAACCCTCTACCCCTATCTCCCTGAGACGAGATGTTAAAATGGAGGGAGATAGGGTATCGAAAGCTGCTGTCAGGTGTAACAGGACCAGTAAAGTAGTCTGCCCCTGATCAACCCTTGTATCGATATTGTTAACGACCACAGTGAGAGCCGACTCGGTGCTATGGTGCTTCCGGAAACCATGCTGCATTGAATCCAGAAGGCCAGAGGAATTGAGAAAGGCAGTCAGACGTAAATTGAGAAGTGTCTCCAACATCTTTGCTGGAGCTGGCAGCAGTGATATTGGACGAAAATTCTTTAATATCTCTGGATCTAATGAAGGCTTTTTCAGCAAAGGTTTGACCACTGCCTTTTTCCAGGACACTGGGAAGATGCCCTCCGTTATGGCAAGGTTCATCACTTCAAGGTAGAAGGGCAGTAAAACTTCCCAGCAATCCTTCAGAATCCTAAGGGGACAGGGGTCCAGAGGCGAGCCAGATTTAATCCTGTTCAGAAGCAGGAGTGTGAGAGGAGAAAAATTGGAAAGATTACTAGAGGAGTCCGTGGGCGATGGAATCGGAAGAGGGAGAGGACCCAATAGGTCCCTTTGAGATTCCAGGGAGCTAAAGATGTCCACTATTTTTGTGTAAAAATTCTTGAGACCCATTTACAGGGTCTGGAATTTGTAAAGTACAGAGGGAATCCACGATCTTGAACAATTCCCTTGAGGAAGTGAGGGAGGCCGTTAGGTTGGAAAAATAGGCCTGCTTTTCCTCAGTTATCTTCCTTTTGGAGTCTCTTAGCAGAATTGTGTGCTTTTCCTTTTCTCTGGGATCCCAGCTAGTTCGCCAGAGCCTCTCCTGCTTCCTACAGTCCTGACTTAGAAGCCTGAGTGTCTCTGAGAACCATGGGGCCGACAGTAGCCATAGGAAGCAGGGGCTAGAAAATCCACCGCTCTAGCAACAGCATTAGAAAGG
The DNA here is from genome assembly GCF_964263255.1 of Lissotriton vulgaris. NCBI lineage: Eukaryota > Metazoa > Chordata > Amphibia > Caudata > Salamandridae > Lissotriton > Lissotriton vulgaris. The sequence goes on from NC_141691.1 coordinate 2,030,627,399, forward strand.
TCTAACGCAGCATCATGGGCCTCTGTCATGGGGGCCGTCCTAAAGTTGGCCATACGAGGGGTCAAGGTGTCATTGGAGATGTTCCTATAGTTCCACTTGGGTTCCCTTCTCTTAAGGAGACATGGTATCATGGAGGAAGAGGGAGATTTTAATTCCAAAGGGACAGCCAAGTGATCTGACCACACCAGGGGAATGGGGGGACCCGTTGTTAGTCTAGGATCATTAGAAAAGACCCCATCCAGTGTGTGGCCTGCTTGATGAGTTGGGCTATCCACCAGTTGCAGAAAACCATATGCCGCTAGGGAGTCCATCAAGCAGCCAGTATCGCTAGAACCTACATCTTCCAAATGGAAGTTGAAATCACCCATGATCGTCAAATTCGACCTACCAAAATAAGGCTTTAAAATATTGAGTAGCTTGAGGCAGAAACCCGATCTGGGGCCCAGGGGCCTATAAAACAGGAGACCAGAAAAAGAGACCGATGGAAGAGAATTTAGGGAAAAGAAAATGGCCTGAAAAGGATCGGAGGGTGAGGAGAGGGTTTCAATACAGCAGGTGACAGACCTCTTATAGAGGATCCCCAAGCCTCCCCCTCTGCGACCAACTCTATCCGATCTGGCCAGCGCATAGCCTTCTGGGACAGCGTTAGCTAGTTCAGGCCCAGAGGAAACAGAAGCCCATGTCTCTGTAATAAAGGCTTATGCGGGCTTCCTGACCGCAACAAACTCGTTAAAGGCAATGTTGTTCTTTACCAACGATCTGGCATTGATAAGAAAACCTCCTTCGATGATAGTATTACAAGTCAGCAAAGTAGTGGACGATCGCATGACGGGCTCAGTGACACCCGAATAACAGCAGCAGTGAGGAGGCCCCCGAAGGGCCTCAGGGATGAACCTCTGATGGCAGGGAAGTTTAGGGGGTTTCAATGCAGTTAAGTCATGCCATGAATAGATATAACTTACTCGAGATACTCCCAACATAGCAGCCTCTTCTCCAGCCCCCAGCGCGTCCTCAGCGCGGACGGGCGCAGACGGGCTGGACTTAGGCGCGACTTCGGCGCGCGACAGCTGATCGCGGAGAGAGACATCCAGGTTAAATAGGGGAGGACCTACAAGGCGAAGCCCTCGTGACCCTAGCCACCGATCAGGCAGGAGAAAAGCTTTTCGCCGGTGCCCTCCACAACAAACGGGAGATCCGGCGGTGGAACGGGGTGCTGGCAGGGAGGCGTAAGGTAAGATTGAAGATTTGACCCACAGTGCAAGTCACAATACAACACGTTTTAAAATTAGCAGTTAAGCAACTTTAATTTTTCCCATGCCACATCGTAGTCATGCAGCATAGCAAGTTAAAAACATCCGACCATTAAAACGCAAAAGCGATTATCATGAAGCATCCGAATGTAGCACCGGCACCATCAAATAAATGTAGCAATAGAAGCTACATACATATGAAATTATATAATTTCCATGCAGCTGTAGTCCTTTTATGACACAAAAATGCTTCTAGCAATTCAGATGGTGATACTAATGGCCATTGCGTTTGGAATCAACATTAGAAGGTTGAACTTTCAATCCTTTGAGAATTTACTGTATATTTTGCAGATTCAAACTTTACATTTTGTACATTGTTTTTCTGAAGCTGCATGGAAATTCAAATTATGAAAGTTGTACTACTGAATCTGCAAACATGCTGCCCAGGGGAGTGCTGTTCCAACCCTGTGTATAGTAAAATTACTACTCTCCTAGTAATATATACATATTATGTATATTACAGTAATTGTAGGTAAATATATGAGTTTCACACATTCTCTCACTCTATATATTTATTTAATATGTTTTTGTGCATAGATTGCTACATGTAATGGAGTCTTGGCAGTGTTCATCAGCACTGCAGCATTAAGTGACATAAAGTTGTCTAAGCACTTGGCAAAATCAAAATATTTCATTTTCAAGTGCCCAGAGCTTTTCGTAGAAATGCTCTGACCAGTAATTTCTGTAGGTTCTATGATCTCTTTCTTGTCCTATATGCTCTACAGTTTATTGGTATTTATAGAAAGGTTCAAAGATGTATTGCAGATGGGACTGACAAGCACCTTAACATTTATAAAGAGTTTCTATTTGAATCTATCTTGAAATTTGAATATACAGCTTTTACAGTTTGGGAATCTCCTTTTCAGTTGCTACAGTGGGTCCAACTCCTAGCAAAGTGTTAACCATAAAGAAACCAGGTAAGTACTGCTTATTACTTAAATGCAGTTCATTATGTACAGAATTCCACTGACTCACAAAGGGTACACTGTGATTTTACTGTTGATTTTTAAGTCAAATCTTATCACCATGTATTGTGCACAGGTGTGCTTCTGGTCACTTCTGTTATTAGGTTACAAATTACCTGGTTGCCTGAGTATTCCACCAAGTTGGCTCTCTTGGAAGCGGACACTGCTTCACACAGAGCAATTTCCTAGGTCTTTGGTATGAGCCTGCACATCAATTTGTTGTTTCTGCTGCCAGAGCACCTACTTTTGCAGCCATTCAATCTCCTCGCTGTGACCTGTCTCTTTGTTCTCTAAAGTGGAGACCCACCCTTCCACTTTGTCCTGCCCCTGGCGCACATCAGGAAGGTTGAAGGAGAGGTCCTTCTTGACCGCCACAGGTCTGCACGTAATGAATCGAATAAGGCTCCTAGGAAAGGGAGGGTCACTGAGTTGTCTGCATCATTAGACTCTGGGGGGAGGGGTATGCAGTGTTCCCTCTGGATGTTTTGTCCCTGACGATCCCCCAGTGGGCTTCATGAGTTTGTCCTGAAGTGAGCGGTCCCTCTTGGCCCGGACCATAGACATGGCCTTATTTCACCCTCAGAGACTGTCGTAGCTGTCCTTTGGTGGCTGAAGACCATGTCTAGGAGCAGGAGGAGGAAGGCCCAGCATCAATAGGCCCCTTCTAATGAACCCCATGGGGATTAATCTTGAGTCCCCGCTCCAAACACCGGGCCTTTAGGTGCTTACAGACTGTTGAAGACAGGGCCTGAGCAATCAATGTCCCAAAAGGGACACACATAGAGGTTCCCCTCAATGGACCCAAGTCCCTGCAGCAAATAGCCACAGCTCATGGTGTGATCCACATACGACATACTGTGGGGGGGGGCATAGAGCCCAGAGCTGCGATCCCCCTCCGAATAAAGGCCCAACCAGCTCTGTGTAGTTTAATTTGAGTCCCACGCGATCACTGCATGCAGCGAGCTGTGAGCCTCTGCAGTCTGCTCTGAGTGTCCACAATCACATAGGATGCCACTGAAGCCATCTAATCTCCAGGCACTTGTTTCCCAACACAGGCAATCAGGCTCAGTCGATGCGGCTCTTTGTCCTAGATGCGCATTGGGAGCCCCAGTAGGCACCTCCCACAATAGACAGGCAACCCACATGGCCTGACTGACTGCCATGAAACAAGGGTGCTGGAGCATACAGAAGGAAGGCCTGGATACTGGGGGAAGATCTTCTGCAATTCTCACCTTCTGGTTCTGCAGAGGCTCACTCCAAGGGCTTCCCAGGTGGTATTTGAGCTGGGCTTGATGGGCCATCTGCCCTGCAGTCAAGACCTCGCGGGAATGCTAGGCTCCTTTAGAGAAGCTGCTATACTCCTCTGCGGTACCTGCTAGCCGCAATCTTCTGGACCAGAAAGGCCCTTTGGTTGCAGGGGCATACCCAAATTTAGGCAGCTGTGGCTCTAAATAAGATTGCCTCAGGGCCACCTTAAATTCAGTTATGCCAGCCAATACTGCAGATGCGGGTTGATTTGATTGCCAGGCAATGTGCTATTCAGAGCTATTACAGTGGTGAGGATGGGGAGACAGTGAAAGATGTCTTAGACACCCACCATCTTGGCCACATCGCTCATGATTTAGTTAATTAAAACAATTACATGAAATATGAACATACTGTTTAGCCCAAGCACAATCAGTTAAAGAAAAAGTACGAATTATCTCAAAGGATGGTCACTTTGATAAAAGTCCCGATTATTCAAGAATTAACGTAATGAAGTGCCTCTGCATGAGCTCATCGTATGGGTTGACTTAGTGCACTATAATCTTGTTATTTGGTTAATAAAACCTGTAAACCAAGAAATACATGTTTCCATTATGACTATAGCCACCAAAGATCAATATGACTGGGGAATACATTGAGATACAAGTAACATTGTTTCTACAAAAAATAGGCATTGTTATTCTGAAAGGGTGTTTGGTGCTTAGAGTCTACTTGAACCCCCTGTACTTGTGATTATGTTTCCATTTGTACCTCTATGCACATAGTTTTGCTCAAAGTTTTACTTTGCCTAAGTTGTCTTCCCTGCAACACAAATGTGTAAAACCTGTTTTCCCTGCATAAGAATTTAAGCAAATCAGATTGGCCTACCTATATTTACAACTCCTGGCCTGCCCTTAAACTGTGCTTTTTTTTGTTTCCATTTTTTATTTGGTGTTTTATGTACACCTTGATAATAATGTACTGTGAATCTCCACTGTCTTGAAAGATTCAGACTTTCAAAGTCATTACCTATTTATCCATTTTGTACACCGATATATCAGTTTTCGACTTAAGTTTGTTAGTTTGAGTATGGATACATTTATACTATAAACTTGAATGATTTTCTTCGAAAATTAGAATAAAGTTTGTATTGATTGATTTATACTATTTATGGTAAGGTTAAAATATGTATCCTAAGAAGGACTAGGTACAGCCCAAAATGAAGAAAACCTTTTTAGCTGAAAATATTTCTAATTCTGTAAACAATTGTCATTACATTTTTGGAATTTATTTCTCATGTCCTCTAGTAGGTCAAACTACTGCAAAAGTGGTAACCATAAAGAAATCAGTTAAGGAATTTCAATACAGAGTTAGGTTTGTTGCATTGATGTATCTCATAGAATCATATATGGTGCACTGTCTAATTGATTTTATTTTTCCACAAGAACCATGCAAGAATGCTTATGGTCGCTTCTGTTATCATGTCATAGACAAACTGGTTACCTAAACCACATGATGTTTAGTTAGTAATAAAGTCAATGTATTTCAGTAATACAAGTAAAACAAACCATCTATATGTTTTAATTCTGATTTGCTGCTCAATCTTTTTTCCATTCAACACTTCAACACTGAAACTGAATTTTGGCACTATTGAAACTAACAGTAAATGAGATTTTTCTCCCCTTATTGTATACCTTTCTTTCACAAATGATTACAGAAGCTGAATTCTCTTGATCACACTGCTGCTAGAAGGATGGACACAAAATCTGTTGTAATTTTAGACATATAAGTGCAGATCTTTTTGAATTTCTCCCTGCTAAGATACAAACATGAGATTTCTTTTAGGAATTTCAAATGTATTCTTACAATTAAGAGAGTGCATATTCTGTGTGGTATCTTAGAATCTTCTGCAACCTTTTATACCCTTAACCCCTTCGCTGCCAGGCCTTTTTCCCGCCCAATGCTAACAACTTTTTTTTGCTATTTGGGGTAGTTTTAGCTTAGGCCCCGTACACAAAAAGCCTTGGCAATGGCAACCAACATACTAGTCAAACATAGTGCTGTATTGGGACCAGCAAGGCCCAAATGACTCACCAGGAGCAAGCAGGGGAGTCCACTGGAGCCAAAAAAGACCCTCAAGAGGACGAAAAGGCTGTAGGCTCAGTAGTTGGAAGAGGACCTCGAGAAGCTCACCAAATGATGCTGGCCCACCATGAAGTGAAAGTGGTACAGGTGAACATCTTTGCAGCAGAATATTTTTGAGGCTGGAGCTTCTTGGAGCTCGAAGATCTCTGGTGAAAAGAGTCAACATGCCTTGGCAATGTTAAAGAGACAAAGTGCTCAGGTGCACTGCTCCAGTAGTTATGAAGAGGGATACTGGCTTCATACTTGCTCTCAAAACAGTGCAGGCCTCAACAGAGTTGCTGAAACACCACATGTGTTGCTTAACCTTTCAGATACAATAGGAGCTCGAGAACAGCTGACTAGTCAGCTTTATTGCTGTGCCTGCTTTGCCTGCAGAGGAAGGGAAGTAACTCCTTTACTTCAAGGGAGATTCCTTTGGGTGTCTTGGATGTCCATACGTCTGTAGAAGTGACTGTATGGAGCACAGGCACAGATGATGCAGAAGACTGGCATGACGACGAGAACAGGAGCAGAAGGAGTCTTCCCAGTTGCAGTCTCAGTTATCAAAGCAAAGTCTAACGGAGCCTAAAGAACACAGATAATTGAACATGAAGTGGTTTCGGATCTGAATCTTGTCCCACTATGAATCTAAGAACCCACCAATAGTCATGCCCATAAGTACCCTAGGAAAAGGTTGGGATCTTTTAGGGGTCCGTCACACAGGAGCGGCTGGACAGTGGGGAGGTTACTCCCATTTCATTTGTCCTATTTTGCACCACAGCTGGAGCTAACGGCTCTCTGAACTGGTAAGAAGCATATTATCCTGCCTTATCTTTCTCGAGCTTGCACAGCAGCAGGAGGGAAGAATCGTATCTCTAGTCAGCAGCAGCCATAGTTTGCTGTCCAGGTCTAGAAGACTAGTACCTGGAGTACTGAGCACCTCACAGAGGAGCTTTACTGTGCATGGAATCATACCTCCAACGCCATTACTTTGATACCAAACACGACAGCGTTCATTTCAGCCAGTTTAGAGTTAGCCATCGCATAATGACGCATTACCACCCTATATATTGTAATGGCTGATGAACTTACATCCAGGGAGAATGAAATCTGTGGATTGTAGGTTACCAATGATGTCTAGTAAACCTCCTTGTCGCTTTCCTAGGCCCATTCAAATCTGTTTAGGCAATTTCTTACTACGTCAAGCGGTCTCCATCAAGGTAAGGCCTACTACCGCTATACGTACAGCTTCACTTTCAATATTTGTCAGATCTGACATTTACAAGGGCACCATGGATCGGCGGTGGAAGCTACGTCAACTTATCAACCCCCTGTAGGCGGCTGGTACGCAGGTTTATCGCCAGGATCCTGGTTGTTTAAAAATATTAAGGGATGGCTATACTAAGCTAGCATTTAGCGAGCAGGAGGCTCAGGAAGTCCTCAACTCTTGGCAAAAGGAGATTGAGAACTAATCCATACTGATAGGTGTTAGAAATGGAGGTCTCTAGTTGGCCATGGCTATTGCCAATGTCCAAATAGGACGGACCATTAATATAATGGGGTTGGACCCGGAAAAAATCTAAGGACCTGGGTATCAAGCGGTAAAGGAAACAAAGTTGTCCTAGACGCAGATCAATTATAACAATAAATGAAAACACATTAAATATTTATATGCGATTAAATCCTGTAAGTGAAAAGGGAGATAAACAACTAAGCCAAATGCATATATAATCAAACAGTACCCAAATGAATATATGCACAGTTTAGGCAAGGTAACATAAATTGCTGTTTATTCACGTTTGCTTCAGATTGAGAACTCTTATCGGTACAATGGAGAGCAGGGGTTACTGCCAGGCCCAGCGTGGGAAAGTGCAAAGGTTGGTGCTCGTGTGAGAAAGTAAAAGGATTTAGAAAGTTTATAGAATAAAGAAATTCTGCTACGTTGTGTCGTGCTAAGGTCCAATCTTCTTAGCAATGAGGAAAGCCTGCCCCTAAAGGCATTTCAATTATTTGTAATCAAGTTTCCTTTCACAGTGGTACAACATCTGTGAATGTGGTCAAGGGGCGGGGGATCAGCAGCAAGGGTGCAGACCCCAGAAGGGCAGGGGATCTTCGACGTTTCGACCCAGATGCAGTAAGGGTGGATAAACTCCTCAGCTACGGGTCTTCCTAAGGACGGGGTGGTGAGGAACCTAGGTAGAAGCAATTAACGCCCGAGCGATAGGGTGGGTAACCCGTCAATGGTGAACCAAATTACTCTAACAACCGACTCATATTTGACTTAATAAAGACATTCATAAGTGGAAATGAACTCCTTGTAGCAAACTTTTTAGTGTCAGGAGTCCGCATAAACAAGAAGCGTAATAAAGCACAAGTGTTATCATCATAATCCATTAATGATGTGAGAAACATTTATATATACTGTTTTTATTGAATCTATGAAACATGTCTATTTTACTGTTTTTACTGAACCTATGAAACACGTCTATTTTAATCATGATATATTTGTACATATTTTATTGTTGTATTCAATTGCTTTTTTTTGATGATGATCTGTACCCTGTGTCTTTTTGTGATTTTTAAAAAATCGAATAAAAGTGATTTGACTGACTGACTTAATAAAGACGTTCATAAGTGGAAATTAACTCCTTGTAGTTCCGCTGTGAGTAATGGGATGAGAGAAATCTAAATTCGCCACCAGTCAGCACAGTCAAACTCGGGTTCTGCTAAATAGCTGATACAATGACCTCCGAGCAGCGTTTTATAACTAAAAAGTCTTTGTTCTCTAAAGTCACAAATCACTCGGTCCAGTCAGAACCAGTTTGATGGGGTCAGGGAGCACGTGGTTTACGATCAATATCCTGTCCTTTCAGAATGAGCGGGTCTGCTATCAGACTCCCAGTAGGAGGTGGAGCCTTCACTCACCTTGCCAAGAACGACCCTGCATGGATCATAGAGTCACCCCTCCCCATGCCCTGAATACCAATCTCTCTCTCCAGGCAGGTCTGACCCAGCTGCTCCAAAACCAGACAGCCAATACACATACTCCCTCAGCCTACAGTAACGCTTAGGCAAGAAACCACCTCGTTTTCGGAAGAGGCATTTCCAAAAACTGGATATATAAACAGTCCTTACTAAAAGGTGTTTCTCTATGTCCCAAGCATAAACATATCAAACTCGAAGTTCCTAAAAGGTTCCTGGGGTTAGATAGGATGATAGAAGGTAATCCTCACCCGGCCCATTCTGGCCTTTGAGAATGGATCATTTCACAGTAGAAACAGTAAAAGGCAGGGTACCTGTCTATTAGAACATGCTACACAGATCTAGGCATTATGGTTATCCTAATTCATACAATCATCTTTACACAGGGAGCATTCACGCTGTGGCACTGATTAGCAGTGGCACGGCTCCCTGAGCATCTAAGTACAGCCAACATACAAGAGAGGAAGAAAAAAGAGGAAGGGGGACCCACGCCAATGATGCCAGGTCTAACACACGTCCCCTTCAGTGGGAAGAACTAACCATTGCCTTGGGAGTTCTCATCACTGAGTCAGCTCAGTCAAGGATGCAACAATGTTGCCATATCCCTTGACAAACCATCTGTAGCACCCCCAGAGTCCTAAGAAGGCCCTCACCTGCGTCTGTGTCTTGGATGGTTCCAATGCCAGGATAGTTTAAATTTTGGGCTGAAGGTGTGCCACCTGGCCGCTCCCCACCTGGTGCCCCAAATATACTACAGAACCCTGCTCAATCTGGCACTTACTGGCTTTGTGAGGCCTGCCCTCCGCAGTGCCATCAATACCTCCCAGAGGGGGTGCAGGTGGTCCTCCCAAGAGGAGTTAAACACATCAATGTCATCCAGGTAGGCGGCACTGAAGTCCTCCAGCCCTACCAACACCCTGTTGACCAACCTCTGGAAGGTGGCAGTAGCATTCTTCATTCCAAAGGGCATCACCGGGAACTGGTAGTGCCCATCGGGTAGAGAATGCTGAAATCTCCTTTGCTCCCTCGGTCAAGGCGATCTGCCAATACCCAGACATCAAACCAAATGTACTGAGCTATTTGGCAGCCTCCAACCGATCTACGAGCTCATCTGCCATGGGAATGGGGTATGCATCAGTCTTCATGATTGAATTGAGGCCCAGATAGTCCACGCAGAAACGAAGTTCTGGGGTGGCACCAGGTTGTTCAGCTTTCGGGACCAAGACCACTGGGCTGTACCACGGGCTGCTAAAGAACTCAATCACCCCAAGGGCAAACATTTTGGTAACCACATCATCAATGTAGGCCCTTACCCAGTCAGTCTCTCAGTAAGCCTTATGCTTAATGGGAGGACTGTCCCGGGTGTTCATGTCATGGACACACCAATCAGTGACACTGGGCACCAAGGAGAAAAGGTCACTGAATTGTCCCAACAGTTGGCAACAATCACCCTGCTACTCAGGAGTCAGTGTGGGTGAGAGGATTACACCCTCTACTGACCCATCTTGCTCCCCTTCACACAGAAGGTCAGGAACGGGCCCGCTCTCCTCCATCTCAGCATCTGTGGCTAGAAGCATGGCCACTTCAGACCTCTCAAAGTGGGGCTTCAGGCAGTTAACATGCAGGACCCGCAAGGGGTTCTTGGGAGACGGCAAGTCCACCATGTAGGTAACAAGACTCTTGCACTCCACCACCTCAAAGGGGCCGGTCCACCTATCCTGGAGTGCACAGGGCTCCACTGGGGCCGTGACCCAAACCTTTTGTCCAGGCTGAAACTAGATCTGAGTGTCATTCTGATCGTGCCAGCGTTTCATCTCTTCCTGGCTGGCTTTCAGGTTTGCCTCAGCAAGTTTCCTGAAACGCTGAGTCTGGTTTCTGAAGGCCATCATGTAACTAAACACATCCTATGGAGGTTTCCTGGGAGTTTTCTCCCAGCCTTCCTTGACCAGACTGAGAGGCCCTCTAACCGGGTGACCATAGAGTAGCTCAAAGGGACTGAACCTGAAGGACTTCTGTGGCACCTCACGGTAAGCAAACAACAGGCATGGCAAGAGGACATCCCACTTATGCCGCATGGGCTCACCTAGGTCCATAATCATGCCCTTGAGGGTCCAGTTGAATACACATAACTCAGCACGTATTTCAGACTAGTACTGCACAGTTGGTATACACACAATGCTACTTGAACACAAGGATCCAAATAACAGACCAGGCAACAACTTGAGTGAGAGTCACAATGAGGATGTTCTGTTTGTTTACATGAGCGCTGATCTATACAATTAAATTATGCCACCTCAAGAACACAAAGAAATAAACAGTTGTATTTCCCCTCAGGGCAAAGTAACACGCCTCACTCCACAAGGTTACACCACTTCCAGAGCCCAGAAAGTAGTGTTTGTTGAAAAGTAATGGCATAAAATCTTAGCAGCTTGGGACTCTGCACACTTCACATATTGAACTTGTATTGTATGTTCAAATTGTCCATCTTGTGGTCATAACACGTATGTGCTTGCATGAAAGATCTCTCACAAGGAAATGCATACAAACAACATAGACACATTTATTGAGACAGCTTGCACACTTCAAGGTGAAACACTGTTAGAAACAAATGGCGTGGACCATATAGTATATACATGGTCCAACGGAGGTCTTGATCGATTGACACACATTAGTCTGTACAATTGACAGGAAAGGAGTCTCAAGCACTCACGACCACTGTGGAGACATGTCTATGTAGATCAAGGCACACCATTAACCACTAACACTGGCCTCATTCAAAAACTGCCAGCTCATTCAAAAACATTGCACATGTTGTGTGGTGTGCACCACCTTGTGAGACAACTATAATGCAGACACATAAGTTTAACCTACACATTTTCTCATATGAACACAATCCATTCCAAACATTAACAACTCTCAACAAGTGTTGGGAGTGTGAAATTACTTCAAATGTGTCACTACTCACAGGGGCATCTATCACAAGATCATACAATTGTTAGCACATGACACACACTGGCTGTCATGTGGAGTGGCCCAAATATCCCAAACCACAACAATGCTTAAGCTAATGTGCCTGCAATTGCGAAGATCAAAATCATTGCTGCATTGTACACACACCCTTAACCACATGGGAAATGTGAGTACTGTAGTGTGCGCACTAGTACAAAAATGCGCAGCACCGCAACTACATATATGTTGCAAAGATATTTGAGGAACAATCATCTCTGTAAGCAAACAACATAGCCTGTAAATACCCCAATGACAGCACTGCCCAGCAACACAGGGGAAGTGCATGGCGATAACTCTATCTCACAAATCACATCCACAATTCACAACTGACAAGGCCAAACAGGCAAGCCCATCACACCTCCACTGCACTAGACCCCCATCACTCCATTAATGTGTTTGTAACAGCTCAATAAGTTAAACATCAGGGTTTCAAAAACTGTACAGCAACTTTTTTAAATGTACAGCATGGTCACCTCCATTGGCTGGCAATCCATATTGGTCACAAACAATCAGACAACAGATTATTGAGAATAGGCACACAGGCACTGCCCAGTGAGAGTATGCACAAGCTAAATCTTGTATCCATGGACAGTGTGCAGATGTAGCTAACACATGATAAATACAAAATATGGCAGGGACCAATGCCACTGAGGCACACCCATGCTGAACCCACATACAATGGGCATAGTGTTGGATGACACACATGATTAGGAGGCCACAGTGTTTCAGGGTACTGTGGTGGGCACACAGATCTGTGGGTCAAGAATTAGCTGGCTTCTCATGAATAACTGTCTTGTCACTATGCATATCTTGCAAATGATGTACATCATGTATGAGTATGCAACATGGCTCATGCATGCTGGTAGGGTTTGAGTCATATAAATTGCACTCTTATGTTGATACTCATGATCAGTGCTAACGAATATGAATGCCAAACACAGTGCACAGGTCGTGGCACAGGCAAGGTTACAACACATGTCACAGACCTCCCTCCCACATGATGATCAAATCAATGTGCTGTCTAATTACCTTGCACCCTAGAAGTACATGTGCAAAATTTGAAACACACAAACCAGGGGTCACATGGGGAGGAGGGGAAGGGATAGAAAAGAGTAGCAGATGAATATTGTGATCTTACACTACAATGCACAAATAGCCTGTCTAACCAGACCCCCCAACTGTGGGAGTGTTCATAGGCTTCAGAGCACCCAAGTACCATGTGACACACCACACTACAAACAGACATGTATATACCCCCTCCTTGCTGCTGTCCGTCCTCCAACTGCCTATGGAGGTCTGGAAAGACCATTTCAAGGACGCGGAGCATGTGGGGGTGAGGTGACGGCTGCCGCCATGCCGGCGTGGAGCTTTCAGCTTCAGCTTGACCCGGGCAATACAGCGGGTCTAGCACCGGGTGTCCTGCCACCTCTTCCTGATGTTGATCAGCCGACGGCGAGGGCCCCCCAAAGACCTGACAGCCCTGACAATGTCCGACCAGATCACCCCCTTCTCATAGTTAGTTACCTGTCAGGAAGACTAAGTTAAACAACATCACTACACCTGCTGCATGTCCCTGACACACATACTTGCACTGCATTGATGATGTGAACAGGGCATAGAAGGCTGACAGGACTTGCACCATTGTCCATCTGATTTTGCCCAGTGGGCACACACAAATGCAATACATGCCTTTAAAGGCAAAATATGGCATAAGGGGTTCAACACACTCACTGATCATGGCACACACTGTACAACACATGCAACTGCAGGGTGTTGTACAGCACACGACATGCTGTCACATATCCCACTACACCTACGAACCCTCAGCAGACCACACATACACATACTGGCACAAATCACTTTCCTGTCAGTCTCAGCATTGTATACAATCCTCACTTTGCACATGTCACACTTGACAAAGAGGTGCCACAGGTGTTGGGCTAACTGTGCAAGTCATGCACAGAACACTTCATACCTGTCTCATCAGATGGCTACAGCTTCTGCATACGCCATGCGGCTGTGGTGCAAAACATCACATACACACTCAGCCAGGTGACAAGGAACATACACACTCTTCAATGTCCATGGGTTCAAACACAGCATATGTACAAAATCACGACAGATTAAAAAAAAAAACAGAAACATCAGTGAGTACATTCAGCTGTCACTCTGGGGTGAACACTATTACAGATCATTAAATTATGACAAATAAGCCTGCACGGTGTGGCACAGCAGAATGTGTAAATCAGTATGCATGCAAGTAAGGAGTAAACACATTTTTATTACAACATGCTCTGCATGGGAGACACCACAATGTACACACCCTGAACTCACTGCCAAACCACATTGCATGTCTGATCCACAAATACACAATGGCTGTAGTGACACTCACACAACATGTGCACAGTCAAAGCTAGTGCAGTCATCACTCACCTGCTCCCCTGGTCTCCCATACAGCTTGCTGTTGTTTGGTAGGAGGGCATCCAGCAGGGCCTGGTTCTCCTCCTCACTGAATGCAGGTGCCCTCTCCATGGTCAGCAAAATCAGAGTCCAGGGAATGCAGAGACAGCAGCAGTGTGGTCCAGTCCAATGTTGTGCAGGGAAGTGCTCTCTCACAGACACATGCAGCCTTAAATCAGTGCTGCTGAGGGGCTTTCAGTATCAGGAGTACAGTGTGATAGGCCATATTACTTAGCATCCTACGTTTCATCCAATCACTTTTAACATAAGGCCCTGACACACATTTGCATGGTTCAAAATTTGAGCTTCAGCTCCACAACAACGTTGCAACATTGTATAGTTTTGCCCAACTGACTTTTGCAGGACACCTGTAGCACACACTCAAATCTCAGTATCCATGACAACCAGCGTGCATTCTGGCCCTACTACTCGTAGCCTAGGTGTCCCCTATGTATTTTTTGGGATCCACACACAAGTTCGGTGCGTTTCACATCGTGTATGGCACTTTTTTAATAGTGAAACGCTGCGCACACACGCACGCAATGTCGGGGTACGGTTTGCTCGTGTATGGCACGATTACAATAGTGAGACGAGGCGCACACACGCGCGTAATGTCGGGGTACGGTTCGCTCGCATATGGCATGATTACAATAGTGAAACGCTGAGCACACACGCACGCAATGTCGGGGTACGGTTCGCTCGCTTATGGCACGATTACAATAGTGAAACGCTGCGCACACACACACATAATGTCGGGGTACGGTTCACTCACGTATGGCACAAATACAATAGTGAGACTAGTGGCACACATGCACGCAATGTCGGGGTACGGTTCACTTGTGTATGGCACGATTACAATAGCAAAACGATGCGCACACACGCACACAATATCGGGGTACGGTTCCCTCGCGTATGGCATGATACAATAGTGAGACGAAGCGCACACACGCACGCAATGTCGTGGTACGGTTCGCTCCCGTATGGCACGATTACAATAGTGAAACGCTGCGCACACACGCACGCAATGTCGGGGTACTGTTCGCTCACTTATAGCACGATTACAATAGTGAGACGAGGCGCACACACGCATGCAATGTCGGTGTATGATGCATTTTACACAGTGCGTTTCACACGCTGATGTGAACACAGGGGTACGGTGCGTTTTACACAGTGCGTTTCACACACTGGAGTCAGAGCAGGATCATGGTACGTTGCACACGCTCACGTACGGCAGCATTACAATGGTGATACGAGGCGCACACATGGCAGGGATGTGAAATTACGGTTAACACAAGAATGTATATCAAGTTCTTGTCATTGCATACTTACATGAGCAGCCCCTAGGTGTGCCAGGCACTGATAAAGCACAGCATATCAGTTAATGTTGCATAATTGATGCGTGATGACCTGTTGATACATGTGATGTGTGATGGGGCACTATGTGGTACACATCACCTTTCCACTTGTCCCATTGGTATCATCATGCACATGTTGTCATGCACATAAGCACTGGAATTGCACAGTCATCACTTCCGGAACCTGTCTCATGATGCGAGAAACTGTGGCAATTTCTCACTCGCCAATTTGACGCAAATCAGGTCCCTATGTAACAATGTTATGTGTGTGTAATGCTGAAGATTGAATTTGCCGTTTGGGTTCCGTATAATGCATCTGCTGTTGGTGCATCTATAATGGGTCTGTGTTGTGACTGACATGGTTTTGCATGTACGCACACCATGGCACATGTGCCTTTTTAATGGCTTTTGGGTCTGATGGCATCATACATCATTGATCCACATGCATACATGTCTGCATCATGTAAATTGCTGTGGTGTTGCGTTTTCACATACACACCTCATTATCAAGTTGTCTGATATGTCCAATAGATATTCCATGTGACCTGGGTCTGTTCCTTGCAGTCAGCTATCTGTATGGGATGACAACCTTATAATGCAGGTCTGATGATGTGTGTCACTCCAGTGATATATTGCTTTGCTCACTCAGAGCAGCCCAGCAGTTTTTTAGTCTGCATGTAATGCTTTTTATATAAAACTTCAGATGTATCTTGGTTATTTTTGAAGTGCCAGGAAGCTGGCATATGTGTGCCGGATGTATTGCTTACACCAGAACCCATAGTACCTTTATGTGTACTAGCAGTGTTGCATGTGCAAGGTACATTGGAATCGTTTTTGGCTGACAGTTGTTCTGCATTCTTCAAAAATATGTCTGCAGGGCACCGCCTCTACCAAGGCCTTTTCCAGACTTGGAGACCATGAGGGAACGTGATTGCATCCGTCATTACAGATTCACTCGAGATTTGATTTAGAACTTGACGGACAGGCTGGAACCACATCTCCAACCGCAACACAGGTATCCAACTGCGCTGACACCAAAGCTAAAGGTGATGGCAGCCCTAAATTTTTTTGCCACAGGTACGTTTCAATTTACCATTGCAGATGTGGGGGGGATGTGCAAAACCTTGTTCAGCTGTGTCCTACGTGATGTCTTAGCTGTCATGTTAGAGCACATTGATGAATTCATCAAATTTCCAAACCCAGAAGAGTTGAGAGATGTCAAGGGTGAATTCTATGCCCTGGGAGGGATGCCACATGTCATTGGGTCCATTGATGGTACACATGTGGCTTTGGTGCCACCACAGGATCAGGAGCAGGCCTACTGCAATAGGAAGCATTATATCTCAATAAATGCCCTTGTGGTGTGTCTTGCTAACATGCTAATTTCACATGTTTGTGCACGTTTTCCAGGATAGTGCCATGATGCATTCACCATGAGGTGTAGCAGGGTACCACAGATGATGCGGCAGCTGCGCAACTATCAGGCATGTCTTGTTGGTGGGTATACTCTGTTTGCCCTGTATATTTACATTTTTATTTGCTTTGACGACATTGCTTTCCACAAATTTAAACACGCTGTAAATTTGTAGGAGACGCAGGATATCCCAACATGCCGTGGCTCATGACACCGCTCTGCAACTCAAGGACAGCTGCAGACAAGCGGTACAACAATGCACTCGGGCAGACCAGGCGAGTGATTGAGCAAACGTTTGGACTCCTGAAGAGCCGATTCCGGTGCCTTGGTAAGACTGGCGGATCACTCCCATACGCCCCGGTCAATTGCTGCACAACATGGCAGTTGAGAAGGCTGTGCCACTCATCCTAGATCCTGAGGAGCTGGAACATCCACCCGTTGAGTACGAAGGGCTTGGCCATGATGAAAGTGATGAGGAGGAGGATGAAATCCGGAGTCAGCTCATACGCAACTTCTTCTCTTAATGGTGAATCACTGGGAATTTGTGTGCAAGTTTGTGGCATGGAGTGGCATGTGTTGCATACTGTGTGTCCAGCTGACTGTATGCGAAAACATTTTGATGTTTGTTGTGATGTGTCCCACAAGTGATGATGTCATGACACACGCATATGTGCAATGAGTGAATTTGTAATGTACATGTGTACTACATTGTGATGTATTTTTACATGACCATGTCTGTATGCGATTCTTATTAATGTGCTCCCTTGTGTACCTGTCTTTCACAAGTCGCTCTGCCTGTTGTCTGGTCATGTCATCTTGGATCTCCTGCTATTCATCCTGATGTTTGCAACGTGTTTTTGAATCAGTGTTCCATGCACAGACATGTGGCAATGCCAGTTTGGGTAAGATATCTGAACATGGTATTTTGGGTTGGTATGCTGTGGGAATGTGCTTGTTGTTGAAGCATACATACATGTGTCATTAACATGGATCAGGATGCCTGTTCCAACACTCCCATGACTGGACAGTCACCCTTCTTGTCAGTCATCTGTTGTTGATTGATGACTCTGGTGAATACATCAATGTGTGTAAACCATGGTCCATACACATTGCGGATGTCACCGGTTTACATTGTGTGTGACATCACAACCACAGGCTCTGTGTGGAAATGCAACCTCACTGTGTGCAGCAGGATGTGTTTGGCTCATCACATTTATGTTGTGGGCCAGTACAGTTTGGTTTACATGTTGACATGTTGTGAAGGTGTGAACCACTGTATGTCCCACATGTTCTGACAAATGTCCAGTGAGTCTGTTCGTACAGATGCATTGCCCCCTGTGCCAGTATGTAATGTCACCATCCAGTTGCTACATCAGTGTCAGTGGAGAACACTGCTTTACAAGCCTTCTTGGTAACTATTTGTCAACTTTATATTCCCATGATTCCAGGAATGTTGGACTGATGACGGAGCAACGTAGTAGTGTTGCTACTGTAAACACTTCCCTTACACCAGTCGGTTGACGTTAATCGCAGCAAACCCTTGTGCTGTGCTGCATATCCTGGTCACGGTAGGGGTTGTAAGCTGGGTTTGTTCCTCATTACTCTCTGTAGAGTTTGGTCACACCTGCTTGTCATGTTTGGCATTGTAAGGCACAGTTTGAAGAGCCAATGATTGGCTCTTGCTAGGCTTCCTTGTCTTTAAATAATCCCCTTCCTTGTTGCATTAGCTAATTACGGCTCTAGCGGGTGGTGTGTATCTTACATTCATGACCCTCACTGATTCCCAGGGCTGACTACAGTTATTTGATTTGTGTGAGTAGCACTGCTACACATTCAATTCACTGTATTTTTTGAGCCACATTCATACACTGTGAGTAAGTTTGTGAGCGCATGGTTCTAATTGCATTGAAGCAGCCTGGTGAGCGTTAGACCCCCTCCATTTAAAGAAAAACTGCGATAATGTTATGTTTCCCTGTTAAAACCTCAGATGTAGTATCATTTCTAATCCTGTGCTGACAAATTGGAAACAGTGGCTGTGTTTAAAGTACACAGGTGTAAATGTTACAGCATACATCATGAGTATAATGTGATTCAGTGCCAAGAACTGTTGAATTGTTATGCTTGTTTACCTTTGTTTCAGATCTCCCTCCATGCTGTTCCCATCCTCTCCTTCCCTCGCCTGATCACCCCTTAGAGTCTGTCATTCATACTCAGACCAAGGGGCTATCTGGAAATGGACCCCTTTCAGCATCGCACAAATCAGAGGATCAAAGGTACCAACTGCCCCTGGCAGTCGTGTGGAGATAGTTTCAGCAGCTTTACAGGTACCCTCATTGCATTACAGTTATTTCATTGTGAGCAATGCTCTTGGCCATGTACATTGGCTAAATCAGCATGACCTCAGAATGCACTTTACCCATTTCTGTTGTAAAAGTATTCCTAGGTGTACATTGTGCCCCATTACTGTCACCGCTGATGTCTTTCCAGTGTGCATGCCTCCTCTATGGCATACTTTACAATGATTGAGGTCATGTGTACTGGGCGAAAATTCATGGTGTTTGTAATACGTCATGGTCCATTATGTGATTGACAAACATGCTTGTGTATATATTGTTTTAGCTTAAAACTCAGAACGGCCAGGCCACAAATGCTGATGCTATTTGTCCTCTGCCCCGCTTGGCCTTTTGGTGCCTGATCCTGTGGCCGTCATATTTAGTGATTGTTCACCCATTTCCTAGCAGTGACCCATTAGTAACCAGACACTCCTTCCTTTCCATACACATGTAACATGCTGCTATGCAAATATCCTTGTCTTTGTGTGCCACTTTTCCATGGTTTCTCACACCTTCTGCCATCATGTGCTCAGAGATTCCTGATGCTGCATCCCCAGTGACACCACAACACACAGTGGCCTGATTCTGTAACACAAAGCCTCCAATATGCTCCACCATCCATCTGTCCATTCTTAAGGCATACCGCAAAGTGTACGTGCCACAGTTGAACCGCTTCCATGACAAAAGCAGGCCTGTCAGCGCCTGCAACTTGCACAGTGCAAGGCCCTGTGGTCATTCAATGACACAGGTTACACTACAGACTCATGCTCCTGCCATCCTCCACACAGTGAACACCAGACAATCATGCACCTGGTATCAGACAACCCCTAAGAGTACAGGCTGTGTGTGCAACTCATACTGCCAACTCCACACTGCCACACATAACAGTGCATGTCCATACAAGCAGGTCATGTGCGTCGTTTAGCACACATTCTACTTACAACAGCACAACATTGGACTCTGTCACCTCATCAACACAACAGCACAACACAAAACCATCATTACTGTGACCTGGTTGTACGTAAGCCCCGCACACTACTTCTACATTGCCATCACAGATGGATACTAGACCACCCGCAAGGACGACACCAACTTTACAGGAGTATGATTGTCAAAAATGTGTGAGGTACACCCCCAGAGTGACAACCCCAAGGACCAATTGTGGTGATGCTCAAAATTTGCAGCTCTGACAGGATTTTAGTTGATTAGAAACCTAAAATCCTCAGCATATGATATTATTTATAGTCCAGACTTGGCAATCTATTCAGCCACCGTGGTAAAGTAAATATTAACAAAGTCTGCGTGCTCTGAGCAGAGCCCTGCGGCAATACCCCACATCTGTGTTTTGACTAATGAGTCAATGTTGTCATTGCGGACCGGATGTGTGCAGTCAGATAGTTAGGACAATATCCAGTTCAGCACTGAGGACCACACACCTATGGTCTTCATGTGGTTCAGAAGATTGTGATGGTCTACTGTGTCAAAAGCAGTAGACATGTCAAACAGTACCAACGCTGCCTTGGAATCTCCATCTACCTCCCAGCGTATCGAGTCTGTCATTTGTATGAGGGCCACCTGTGTTCTAAGGGTGGGATGGAAGCTGGATTGTGAGTCATGAAGGAGGCTATTAATTTCAAAAAAGTGCATCAGTTGCTTCCATGCAAATTTCACATAAATCTTTGCCAGGACTGATAGATAGATTTTGGTGTATGATTGGAAGCTTAAACAGGATCTGTGTTACCTTTACTAAAGATGTGCAGGAGGAACGTGTGTCTCCACACATCCAGGTTAGAGACCAATCTGAGGTAAGGGTTCCACATGACGTTTCAGTGTTGATAGTGAATCTTTACAAGGATGTTGTAGTGGTTTGTGGGCAGGGGGTTAGTCGGGGAAGTGGATTAACATATGCTAATTGAGCTGAGAGGCTACCACATAAATTGTGGTGAAACCTTAAACCACTGGGCTGCTACACAACGTTCCTGATGCTCCTCAGACATTGAACTAGTACTTCAGCATGCAGGCCCACAGGTAAACCAAAATAAAATGGGTCAGTGGTAGAGCAACTCCTGCCTGGAGGACAGACACACCACCATCCTGCATTGGTACATTAATGTTTGCATCAAGTACACCAAATCCACACCATCGCTAACTCATGATGCAAGTCTATCCACATGCTGCAACAGACCTTCAGATAGATCCACTCCTAGTCAAGACAGACAGCCACCCAGGTCCACAACAGCAGCCGGCTCAACTACATCAACAACCAATTCACAGGAAGAAGAGCCAGACTCCAGGAGGACATGTGCACACCCAGGGCGCATGTGCACACCTCATCATCAACATCCCACAGACGCATGACCGTCCACCTGAGAGTGTCACTTGACCCTGCTTGCAGGCCAGGTCGCCCCCCTGTCACCAAACAGCTCCACCTGTTCCCTGCCCGCTACAGCGTGAAGCGTGACTTTGCACCTGCTGTGCCCACCCTTCCACTGTGCAGTTGTGGTTGCCTACTGCACTTTCCCCTGTGATTAGTAACTTGTATTATCTTTCTCCTCCATGTACGCTGTGCTCTTTTTTCCATTGTACCCGCTAAGGCATGCACATGCAATTTTTTCACCCATCCGCACCCTTGCTTCTGCGCACCTCTTCCCGTCGCTGCCCCTGTGGCAGTGCCCCCTGGCCACCACGCTCCAGGCTCCCAGATGCACCTCCCTCCCCGCTTTAAAATGGCGGATGCTGTGCAGCTGCACAGCGGATGTGCACAGCGGGTGCGCCACTGGCGCACCGAAGGTGCACCAAAGTCAAGCCCATATGCGCCCGTCCGTGCCTGGACTGCGCCCTGCGCCCGAACCCCTGGACCCCAGAGCCACCACAACAACACCCTGCACTACAACTCCAGCATCCTCCACGCACGCAACCCCGGACGCGATAACTCCTGCTACTGTGCTACCCCAAAGCACACCCAAGGGACCTTCACCTGCGGGAACTGCAGCATCAAAAGCATCCAGCCAACCAAACCATCGAACAGAGAACCCACCACCTCCAATGCACCCTCTTCCATTGAACTCTGCGCCCTCCTAGGCTCAAACACTCTGACGTTGCCTTCCTGACGGAGACCTGGCTGAACATCACCTCGGCACAAGACATCGCCATTGCCATCCAAGAGGGCTACCAAATCTCCCGCAGGGACCGCACCAACAGAGTGGGAGGGGGAATTGCCATCATCCACAAGGACTCCCTCAGAGTCACAAACAACACCAACGACACCCTCACCACCGCAAAGCATATGCACTTCAAGATCCACACTGACCCCAACACCACCCTCAGAGTGACTCTCGTCTACAGACCACCCGGACCCCCACCACAGTTCAGCGACACCATCACCAACATCATCAGCACCCACGCCCTCGCATCCATGGACTACATCCTACTTGGGGACCTGAACTTCCACCTCAAAAACAACAACAACGCCAACTCTACCGCCCTGATCGACAACCTTGGCAACCTCAGACTCAAACAGCTTGTGACAACACCCACACACGCCACCGGACACACACTGGACCCCATGTCGTCTGCAAGTCCCCACGTCTCTGTCAACCACACCACCAAACATTACTGGACTGACAACAGATGCGTCCACTTCCCCTTCAGGAAGCACACCAAACACCACTGCACCCAACAGTTGCAACGCTGCTGCACGGGCAAGGTCACCAAGGACCAAGTGACCACCACCCTCACACTGGAACCACCCACCGACCCCACCGACCCCAACACCACCACCATCAACATCATACAGTGGATCAACAACTGCCCCAACACCCTTGCCTCACTCAAATCCACCGCAACCAATCACAACAACAAGAAAGCCACTTGGTTCAACAAAGACCTCTGGCCCTCCAAACGCACCTGTCGGAAACTGGAGGAGAACTGGCTCTTAAAATGAAAACCAGACAGCTACACAGCCCACTAGAATGCCACCCACAAACACAACCAACTCATTAGGACTACCAAGAGGACCGCCTACAAGGACCGCCTACACAACAACACACACAACACCAAAGAGCTTCTCAACTTTGTGAAGGACCTCTACAACCCCTCCTCCGACACCAACGACATTTCCCCATCACAAGACCTGTGCAAATAACTGTCCACCTTCTTGCACTGAAAGATCACCGACATCCACGACAGCTTCAACACCAACACCCCCTCATCCACCACCAAGACCACCACCCCTGCCACCCCCACAAGCACCAGTCACCCGACCGCCTGGTCCAACATCAGCGACAAAGACACCAGCAAGACCATGTACTCCATCCACTCCGGATTCCCACCTGACCCATGCCCTCACCACGTTTTCAACAATGCAAGCACAGCCATCGCACAACATCTCCAAAAAACTATCAACATCTCCTTAGAGACAGCAACCTTTGCAGAGAGCTGGCTGCACGTAGAGATCAACACCCTACTGAAGAAACACAAGGCAGACCCCAATGACCTAAAGAACTTCAGGACCATCTCCCAGCTCCTTTTCCCCGCAAAGGTCACAGAGAAGATTGTCAACAGACAGCTGACCCGCTACCTAGTAGACAACAACATCCTGTACCCATCCCAGTCCGGCTTTCACAGCAACCACAGCACCAAGACCGCCCTCATCGCCACCACCAATGACATCTGGATCCTGATGGAAAAAGGAGAACCAGCCACACTCATCCTTCTGGACTTATCAGCAGCCTTCGTCCCGGTCTGCCACTGCATCCTAACAGCATGACGCAGGAATCCAAGAGATGGCCCTGGCCTGGACAGCATCCTTCCATCCGGCAGTACCCCGAACATCTGCCTCCCACCCTTCAGCTCCAAGACCACCAAGATCATCTGTGGCGTCACACAGGGATCATCCCTCAGCCCGGCACAGTTCAATATCTACATGGCACCACTCGCCCATGTCATTCAACAACACAGCCTCAACATCATCTACTACACCAACGACACCCAAATTATCATATCCCTCACCAGAGACACCCACACTCCCAAAGCAAACCTCCACAGGGGAATGAAGTAAGCATGGGCTGAAAATTTGTTACGCTCGCAGAATTTGCGGATTTTCGTAAAATCCGCAAATCAGCGGGACAAATTTTCAGCCAAGCACTTACAGGGTTACAGCAGCAGGTGCAAAAGTTGAAGCAAATTTTTTGTAACCGTTTACAAAAGGGTTACAAAGAAATTAACTTCAACTTGGGCACCTGCTGCTGTAAGCCTGTAAGTGCTTCCTGGCGCCTCGTTGCCTACTTGCAACTATTCTCTGACCCTCCTCTGACCCTTGAAGCAGGGTCAGAGAATAGTTACAAGTAGGCAATGAGGCGCCTGTCACGAAAATTAAACCTCAACAGGAAGCACTTACAGATATAAAAACAAGCATTTGCATTGCATTGCAATAGGTCTCGCATTAGGAAACTTTGAGCTATTGGTCTTGTAAAATTAATAGCTTTGTCATTTACAATGCAAATAGTTATAACTTTCGCAAATGTGACACCTATAGCATTTGTAATGCAACATGTTTTGTATTTACGAAACTTAGATGTATTGATATTACAAATTACAATGGCTTTTAATTTTTTTAAATAATTAATACTCAAATAAAAGTGATAATAATTTATAATGGCAATAGCTTAAACTTTTGTAAATAACTTTTGTGAAGATTATGTTCAGTGTATTTTATTGTGAAGAAAATCCAAGAACAGAAGTGAAATAATAACATCTTTTTGTGACATTTGTAATAAAGCTTGAAACATTGAGATAACATTTTTGAACCAGTTGTTGTTGAATGGTTGCACAGATTGATGCTGGGGTGGTGCTGAGTGGTGCTGTGGTGGTGCTGAGTGATACTGGGATGGTGCTGAGTGATGCTCGGGTGGTGCTGAGTGGTGCTGTGGTGGTGCTGAGTGATGCTGTGGTGATGCTGAGTGATGCATGCTGTGGTGGTGCTGAGTGGTGCTGCTGTGGTGCTGAGTGATAATGTGGTAGCGCTGAGTGATGCTGTAGTGGCGCTGAGTGATGCTGTGGCAGCACTAAGTGGTGCTGTAGTGGTGCTGAGTGGTGCTGTAGTGGTGCTGAGTGATGCTGTTGTGGTGCTGAGTGGTGCTGTGGTGGTGCTGAGTGATGCTGTGGTGGTGCTGAGTGATGCTGTGGTGGTGCAGAGTGGTGCTGTGGTGGTGCTGAGTGATAATGTGGTGGTGCTGAGTGATGCTGTGGTGGTGCTGAGTGATGCTGTGGTGGCACTGAGTGGTGCTGTGGTGGTGCTGAGTGGTGCTGTGGTGAAGCTGAGTGATGCTGTGGTGGTGCTGAGGGGTGCTGTGGTGGTGCTGAGTGATAATGTGGTGGTGCTGAGTGATAATGTGGTGGTGCTGAGTGATAATGTGGTGGTGCTGAGTTATGCTGGGGTAGCGCTGAGTGATGATGTGGTGATGCAGAGGGCAGAAAGGCACAAAAAGCAGTCTAACAAAGCGCAGAAGAACAGAAAAACAAGGGGAAAACGAGGCTAACATAGGGCAGAAGGGCACAAAAAACAGTCTAACAGAGGACAGAAGGGCAGAAAAACAAAGGAAAAACGAGTCTAACAGAGGGGAGATGGGCAAAAAAAGCGAGTCTAACAGGGGGCAGAAAGGCACAAAAACGAGTCTAACAGAGGGCAGAAGGGCACAAAAAAAGAGTCTAAAAGAGGGCAGAAGGGCAGAAAAACAAGGTTATAACACTGGGCAGAAGGGCAAAAAAAACGAGTCTAACAGAGGGCAGAAAAACAAGGGAAAAATTTGTCTAACAGAGGGCAGAACGGCACAAAAAACGAGTCTACCAGGGGGCAGAAGGGCAGAAAAACAAGGGAAAAACGAGTGTAACAGAGGGCAGAAGGGCACAAAAAACGAGTCTAACAGGGGGCAGAAGGGCAGAAAAACAAGGGAAAAATTTGTCTAACAGAGGGCAGAACGGCACAAAAAACGAGTCTACCAGGGGGCAGAAGGGCAGAAAAACAAGGGAAAAACGAGTCTAACAGAGGGCAGAAGGGCAGAAAAACAAGGGAAAAACGAGTGTAACAGAGGGCAGAAGGGCACAAAAAACGAGTCTAACAGGGGGCAGAATGAATCCCGCCCTGCGTGTTTGTCCACGAATATGCCACCGTTTTGTGCAATACCTCTACTCAATTGGAGTACTTTCTACTGTCTGATCAGTAAGTGCACCCTCGTTGGCTAAATGTATAGGGGCAGATTTACAATAACTGTTGCATTCACAGGGATGCGCCAGTTATTGTGCACCGCAGCTCCGCCACCCATGGTGCGCCGCATATACAATGCGGCACACCATGTGGCAAAAATGGCACAGATGCATCAGGCATCTGTGCCGTAAAAGCAGCGCATTGCTGGAATTGCGTCGCAAGTGCGACGCACCTCCAGCAATGCTCTGGGGGGCCCTATCTCCCCAATGCTGCGTCAAGCCTTGCGCCTGCTTCAAGCAGGTAGAGGGTTTTGACGCAGCATTGGCCTAAAAGTGACTGAGTGAAATCATGTAGATTTCACTCAGCCACCTTTAGGAGGCGTTCCTGCGCAGGAACACCCTTCCCTGCACTGGAACGCCTCCTGATGGCGAAGGGCTTTACAACGTGGCGCATCTCTCAGATGCGTCACGTTGGTAATACCCAGCACCATGGTGCATCTTTTGTGCTACCGCTGTGTCACAAAAGTGATGCAACTGCGGTGCAAAAGAGGCGCAAGCGGCTTGTAAATCTGCCCCATAGTTCTTTTACTACACTGTAGCTGCGTAAAGGGCCAGAAGATGTGTCTCCAGTGACCATGTGTGCCTGTGCCTGTGTTACAGGCACACATGGTCACTGGAGACACATATCTGGCCCTTTACGCAGCTGCAGTGTAGTAAAAGCACTATACATTTACCCAATGAGGGAGCACTTACTGGAGAGTACTCCAGGGCAAATCGCAAAAAAATTCACGAATTTGCTGATTTTTTTTGCGCATTCGCGGGGAAATCCGCAAATTCACGGTTCGCGAATTCGCAAAATTCGCCCATGCTTACTCTCAACCAGCCCATTACCCTGCAGGTGATAAGGAGTGGTGAACCTATACATTACCCCCTATTCCTCCAAGTATATCAGGATACTTGATATACTTGGAGATGAAATTAGTTCCCTTATTGGACACCACCTCTAGGGGGAATCCCACGCGCGATAAAATCCCCATCAGTGCCCGTCCCACCTTGGGGGCCGTCACTCTCCTGAATGTGATGGCCTCAGAGTACCGGGTGGCATGGTCCACCAAGATTATCAAATGCCCACTCTCTCAAATGGGGTACTCACAATAGGAAAGGGCTGTAGTGGGACCTTAATCTTCCCCCCCACTCTTCCCACTTGCCTGGCAAGTCTCACACGTCCTGCAGTGAGCATCTGAGCTCCTGCGCATCTGGGGCCAATAGAAGTTGGTGACCAGCCTCTCAAAGGTCTTTGTCTGCCCCAGATGTCCGGCCAATGGCACATCATGAGCCAACTCCAATAGGAAGGTTCTGAAGCGCTGGGGTACCACCAGCACACGGGCTTACCTTGGCTCAGCAACCTTAGACTTGCTGTAAAGGAGGTCATTCTCCCAATAGATCCAATGTGACTCTGTCTGATCTTCTGCAGCCAGGACGGTAGCCTGTGATCCACCCCCCTCAAGAGAAGGCAGGTTCTTTGTTGCCGCAAACTTCCTCCCTGGACCGCCCCTCTTCCTGCTGCCAATAGGACAGATCTGATAGATCCCCCAGTTCAGCCACTTGTTACCCTGTAGGTTCCAGGGCACCCCCCTCAGCGTCTGCTCCCTCCTGGACAGTGGGAACCGTGGGGGCCAGTTTCCTGTGGCCCGTACTCCTTCTCTTTAAGGCCGGGGCCTGGGCCATAATTTCAGGCTGCAGGCCCTCATGAAGACCCTGCTGAGCTGTCATGGACCGAGTGGTTGCTCCTACCCGCTCAGGCAGGCCCAACATTTCCCAATGAGACTTTCTCTCCACTGTAGCCCACGGGGAGTTCTGTAGATCATTGCCCAAAATACATGAGGGACAAACTGCTCTTTGGACATCAACCTTGAGATGACAGCAGTCACGCTAGCTCCGGTGTCCCTGAGAGCCTCCATCCTATGGCCATTGATGGTCACCCACTGCCGGTACTTCTTAGTGTTATTAGGCAGTGTGGGGTTAGAGAACTTCTCAAAGTCTCCTAGCAAGACAAGAGTTAACTCTATGGGATCCCACCCACCTTGGACCTCCATCTCCTCCCCCCAGCGCTACATTGCAATCTGGCAGGATGGTGCACAGGGTGGTGCATGCAGGGATGCATTGGGGTCCCTCTGGGGGACACTGGGGATCATAATGCCTGTGGCCCACTTGACCACACTTAAAACAAGTTAGTGGCCCCCTGTGAACAGGCCTACCTGTTGGGGACACTGGCTTCTTCTCTGGGGGAGGCTGGGACACCACTGTTTTGTTCCCTTGGGAAATACTCTGGGGCCCTCTCTGGAACTCCCTCGGCTTACCCTTGTCCTCCTTACTTCTCTGCTGGGGACCCTGCCAACCTCTGGTGAAGTCTACCACAAAACCTTTGCGAACCAGGTTGCTTACCCTGCGTTCTGCCTCCTCAGCAAGCTTCCTAGGGTTAGTCAGCTTGCTATCAATCAGGTGTTGGCATAGCTCGGGAAAACAGTTACTAGAAAAATGCTCCCACGCAAACAAATCATACAACTGCTCAAAAGTTTCCACTTTGCTACCTTTTACACAACAATCCATTGTTATGCAGAAATAATACACATATTCAAACCATGTGGTACCCTCTTACTTCTTACAGGTTCTAAACCTCTGCCTGTACATTTCTGGGGTCCCACCATAACGGATCATCAAAGCTTTCTTCGTATTGGCATACACCATCCTGCTCTCCTCAGGCAGCCCCAACAGGGTATCCCTACAATCACTCACAAAGTGTCCCCACAACCCCGCTCTCCAATCCTTCTCAGAGACCCGGTGGGACAACATTGCTATTTCATATGCTGCAAACCTTTACCAAATATCCTCACTCTTGTGAAAATTCTTAATTATATCTTTAGAAATATAAACTCTACTTTCAGGAGTTACTAAAGGTATGCTGCAACCAGAGGGGGAGACCGGGACACTCCTCTCCCTGATCTCTATATCGCTCAACATTCTCTCATGCTCCATTTTCATTTTACCAAGTTCAGTTGACAATCGATTCATCTCAATGTCTAACTTCTTACTCTCAAGGTCCTCCTGTCCTTCTAATTTAGCCATCTCCAAACTATGCCTCCTATCTCTCTCCTGACCTCCAGCTCTTCTGGGGTCAGGCTCCTTTGGGATACACTAGTACCAGGATTGGAGGATGTTCTATCTCACCCCTTCTACTGCATCATCCTGCTGCCCTCCAGAATTCTCTTCCTCATCTCCAGTGGTCTGTCTAGCTTCCCACCAGGCCTTCGGCGCCTTCTGTTACTCCTCCTTCCGAGAGAGACCTATCACGGGGAAGGCGAATTGCTTACAAAATGACTTCAGCTGACTGGCAGTATAGGTATCTAATCTTTCTTCCTCAAAGGTGAGATTCTCCGAAGCATTGAAGGTTGGCCTTATTAGCAGTACTCATGGCTGCGATCAACAATTTAATTCTAGAACAACCAATCAAACAATAAAAATAAATTGTGGCTGCACTTTGGTCTACACTCACCAGTGGTGTCTACCAGTTATTGTACTTGGATCATAAATGCAAGTCCTGATCCTCACCGATGACCGCCAATGTTAGAAATAGGGGTGTCTAGTTTGCCATGGCTGGTGCCAATGTCCAAATAGGGACCCTTATTCCTAATTAAGGGCTAGTTGGCAACCCCTTTTGACAACACCCTGCTCAACCCTGTGGTAATGTAGCAAGAGCAATTAGGCCTATCTCAGAGGCAATGTGTGAAGCATTTAAAGGGCCGGGACACTCTTTGAGTAGCCGTGCGCTATATAAAACCTAGTATAACATAACATAACATTTCTGACCATGTACAACAAGACTGTAACAACACCACAAAATGATAGAACTCAGGTAGGTATAGAAAAATAATATCTTTATCTAACAGTTGAACTCAAAAGTCTCAAAGCGTTTCAACAAGCTACAATGCATTAAAACTGGTAGGGACTCAAAAAGGATATATCATGTTCACTAGAACGAGAAAATGACTGAGTTCAAGGACGGGGCCTACGCGACCCATTGTGCACCAGGTACCTACCATTTAAAGGGGACAGAGCACACAGCTTCTTGACAGGCGAACTCCCAGCGACCACAAGTCAGGGCTGCAGAGGTCCGTGGTGTACACCCACAATGATTCAGCCACTTGGGGACAGGCTGGCTCTCAGCGGTAGCAGCACGTGGCTGCAGCGGTCTGGGCTAGGGATGGCGATGACTCCCATCTTGTAGCTCCGTGGCGGGCTCCCAGCGGTAGCAGCTCTCTCTTAGCTGCGGTGGCCCACGAGATGATAGCGACAATTCTCAAGAATGGTGAACAAGATGCGGGCACTCAGCTGCAGCAGCTCTCCCTTAGCTGTGACGGCCCCAGGACAAATCACAATGAGGCAAAGTTAGCAAAGGTGCGGGCACTCAGCAGCAGCAGCTCTCTCTTAACTGCGACGGCCCACAGGACAAATCACAATGAGGCAAAGTTAGCAAAGGTGCGGGCACTCAGCGGCAGCCGCTCTCCCTTAGCTGCGACGGCCCACAGGACAAATCACAATGAGGCAAAGTTAGCAAGGGTGCGGGTTCTCAGCGGCAGCAGCTCTCTCTTAGCTGCGGCGGCCCACCGGACGAAGGGTGATGCAAAGTTGGCCAAGGTGCGGGCACTCAGTGGTGGCAGCGCTCTATTGTCTGCAGCAGCCCACAGGATGAATCACGGTGATGCAGTGTTGGCAAAGGTACGGGCACTCAGCGGCGGCAGCGCTACCTTAGCTGCAGCGGCCCACAGGATGAATAATGGTGATGCAAAGTTGGCCAAGGTGTGGGCACTCTGCGGCGGCAGCGCTCTCTTAGCTGCAGCGACCCACAGGACGAAGGGTGATGCAAAGTTGGCAAAGGCGTGGGCACTCAGCGGCAGCAGCTCTCTCTTAGCTGCGGCAGCCCCCAGCATGAAGGGTGATGCAAAGGTGCAGGCACTCAGCAGCGGCAGCTCTTTCATAGCTGCAGCGGCCCACACAGATTCAGCAAAAGTTTAAAAGGTTCAAATTCAGGTGGGCTCTCAGCAGTGGCAGCTCTCTCTTAGCTGTAGCGGCCCAAACAGGTTTAGCGAAATTTTAGAAGGTTTGGAATCAGGTGGGCTCTCAGAGGTGGCAGCTCCCTCTTAGTTGCAGCGGCTCACACAGATTCAGCGAAAGTTTCAAAGGTTCAAATTCAGGCGGGCTCTCAGCGGCGGCAGCTCTCTCTTAGCTGCAGCAGCCCACACAGGTTCAGCAAAAGTTTAGAAGGTTTGAATTCAGGTAGGCTCTCAGCGGAGGCAGCTCTCTCTTGGCTGCAGCAGCCCACACAGATTCATTGAAGGTTTCAACGGTTCAGTCCGCAGTCCTCATGGTAGAACTAGAGGCTCCGGATTACTCGACGGAGGAAACACCTGTAAGCAGAATTCCTTGCACAGGAATTCCGATGGCTGGCGCGGTTAAGTCTAATGTCCCTGAGACTTCGGCAGGAGGCGCCCTCGATTCAGTCCCTTGGGTAGTTTCTTCAGCAAGCTTGGTGAAAGTTTCAAAGTCCTTTCCTCTATTCACTCGGACAGAGTTTTGTCTTGACATCCAGACGTAACACACTTGGACAAAAATCCAGGGCAGCATTTTATACCTAAAAAGTCTTTGTTTTCTAAAGTCACAAATCCCTCCTGCCCTTTCAGAATGAGGGGGTCTGCTATCAGACACCCATTAGGAGGTGGAGCCATCATTCACCTTGCCAGGCACGGCCCTGCGCGGATCAAAGAGTCACCCCTCTCCATGCCCTGAATACCGATCTCTCTCTGCAGCCAGGTCTGACCCAGCTGCTCCAAAACCAGGTGGCCAATACACATACTCAATCAGCCTAGAGTAACGCTGTTTTTTCAGAAGAAGCATTGCCAAATATTGGATATATAAACAATGTTAGAACTGGGGGTCTCTAGTTGGCAGAGGTAGGTACCACTGTCCAAAGAGGGACCCTTCCTTCTAGTCAGGGTAAGAAAGATGCACTCTTTAGATAACCCCTGCTCACCCCCTTGGCAGCTTGGCACGAGCAGTCAGGCTTATCAAAGGCAATGTGCTAAGTATTTGTACCAACACAGTAACACAGTGAAAACACCACAAACTGACTCCACAACAGTTTAGAAAAATAAAGGTATTTAATCTAAACTACACAAGAACAAAAATCCAACATACACAGTTCAAGAATATGGTTTCAAATGAGGTCTTAAGGTTGCGTTAAAATAATCCACAGTTGCGTCACGTTTTAGCCAATAGTACCATTAGATGAAACAAAAGTTCCAAGTGAAAGCTGTAGCATTGAAAAGCAAGTGATGCATCACTCCTGAGACCCTGGGAAGGCGATGCGACAACCCCACTGGACGCAGAGGGCATGTTGCGGTCTGTATGGCCCGTTTGTTAGACCTGGCATCTTTGCTGTTGTTTCCCCTGTCTTTTTGCATCTGCCTTCTGTATTTTTGATGCTGTGCTGGATTTCGTTTTTGTTGGTTTAGATGCTTTGGTCACTTTGCCACTGCTGATCAGTGTCAAAGTGCAAGTGCTCCCTGTGTAAACTATTATTGTAATTGGTTATCCAATATTGTCATATTGGTATCACCAAGAAGTCCATAGTAAGGTGCACTGAGTGTGCCAGGGCTGGTGATACAAATGCTACTAGTGAACCTGCAGCACTGCCACCCACATGAGTAGCCCTAAAATGGTGTCTCAGGCCTGCAACCGCAGTGCCAGTGTGCAGTCTGCCATGTCCACCTAGTCAGTGTCCCCACTGACCAAGCCTAAACCTTCCCTTTATGTACACATTGGTTACCGCTATGGAAGGCCCAAGGTACCTCTTTGGGCAGGTGAAAGGTAGAGCATATACTAGGGCAGGTGACATGCTCTGGTAGTGAATTACAGCCATTTAAATTTTTCACTATTGTAAGGCTATCTTGCCCATAGGCTATCAAGGGGAATGCTGGCTGCAGTGGTTACCTGCATATCTTCCCATAGGAGCACGATAGGACATAAAAGTCTGGTATACCTGAACTCAGAATTTAATAACACATCTTTTAGGAAAGGTGTTTTTTAAATCCTATGTTTCAGAACAGCACTCTTAGAACGTGGCTGACCTTTCTGTGTGCCTTGGCCTGTTTGTGAATTGACTGTCTGGTTTGAGAGTAACAAGGGCTGGGGAGCCCCCAGGAGGCTGGATGAGTCAGCCCTAGGCTGAATGATTGCATCTGCATCTTGAGTGGTGGGAGGGGATAGCACCTGGGCCTGAATAGGGCTGTGCCTGCCTTCCACAATGCTGGCTCCACCTCATGCTGGGTGGCTGACGACCCTACCCCTCTCTCTGTAGGGAAAGGAGAAGCCAGTAAAAAAAGTGCTCAAGGAACACCCAGAACTCGTTCAGACCGGGCTCAGACCCCTCCTACACAAAGGGAACAAAGACTTTTAGGAGTATAAGTACAGGACCGCTGACTACAGAAAATTAGGACATTGAGAGCATGTTTATGCTCAATGTCCTGAGCATAAACATATCAAACTCAAATTTCCTATTAGGTTCCTGAGGTTAGATAGGATGATAGAAGGTAATCCTCAACCGGCCCATTCTGGCCTATGAGAACAGATCATTTCACAGTAGCAACAGTGAAAGGGAGGGTAACAGACTATTAGAACATGCTACACAGATCTAGGCATTATGGTTATCCTAATTCATACAGTCATCTTTACACAGGGAGCATTCACGCTGTGGCACTGATTAGCAGTGGCATGACTCCCTGAGCATCTAAATACAGCCCACATAAAAGAGAGGAAGAGAGAGAGGAAGGGGGCCCCACGCCAATGATGCCAGGTCTAACAATAACTATAATGTTTATGGATTGGTTCCTCATGATTTTTTGTACTTTCTTTCTGGTGCTTTCCTTTTTAGGTCTCACCTACGCAGCGGACCTTCAGCCGTCGCTCTGCTCTTTTTGGAAGCACCCACTCATGCTTGTGGCAGCATCAAGCTTGCGGGAGCGTGCAGGGGTGCGCCACAAGCACAAGTGTATGGTTCAAAAAGAGCAGACTGTGCACACGCACGCACTTGTCCCGGGCTTGTTAGGTCTCGCCTAGGCCAATCGCGACACCTGCACTTTACTTTGGCTTCAAATGTAAAGAAATAGAGGTTTTTTTCTATGTTTTTACTTTTGTAGCAAGCGCGGGTGAATTGTGGCACCCGCGCTTAATTTTAACTATGTTAAAAGTAAAACGTGGGTGCCACGATTGCTACAAAAGTAAAGAAATAGAAAAAACCATCTATTTCTTTACTTTTGCACCATTCACGGCACCCACGCTTTACTTAGCCATGCCGCACTTCATTGTTGCACTACAGGTTCCAGGTTATAGCATTTCAATGTCGTCTCTGTGATATCGCTGTTAATATAGATGACATTTCAAAAGCTCTTTTCCAAAACACTTTTGCATGATGCATTCCTAACTACAACAGTGTTTCCTTTCCTGCAGCCTTATCATTACTGGATTACATTTGCATTATAATGTATGGACCAGGCAGGGTTGGAGCACAGAATGCAGGCAGTTCAGACGGAAGTAGATGGAGGTTTGCCCAAGATCACTTCAGATCACAATCTTATTTTACAAACAGTTCAGTTGAAACCCTCTGTGAAGACTTGACAGCCTTTTCCTTTTCCACGATATTTGCTATCTGATGATGAGTATACTCTACATATGGGGAAACGTTTAGCAGAATTGTGTGCATTTTAATATTCACATTGCGTCTCCCCACATGGCATGGGATTCCATGAAGGCATTCATATTAACCAGCAATTTATATTCACCAAAAATAAAACTACGGAGGCTTCTATTAAAGCAGCACTGTCTTTTAGGAGACAGGATGAAGATCAATTACAGGTCTACATTAAATTAATAGAAGTGAAGGAAGCAGCATTCGGGATTATTAAGGAAAGAGTGGCAGCTTCCTTTATTACATTCAGCTCTGAACAGTACAAATATAGTGAAGAAGTGGGTAGAGTATTAGCCTATAAAATTGCTGATGAAAGACTAAAAGTAGGATCACTGAAATCAAAGGTGTGGATAATGTCCTACATATTAAAGCCCGGGGGATCTTGGAACAATTTGAGTCTTTTTATGAAGATTTCCATGCTCCTTCAGACCCAGTAGTACTAGAGTAGGTTTCTGAATACTTAGCTAGTGCTTGACTATCATTGTTAAAAGCCCAGGATGCTTCCCATTTAGAGCTAGAGAAATCGGCTGAGGATATTTGGTTCGCTCTGTCATGTCTTGCTATGGGTAAAGCTGCGGGTGAAGAACAGATTCCGATCAAATTCTGTAAAGTTTTTAAAAACATCCTAACTCCACTTTTTAATAAAGGTTTTTTTGAAATAGAGGAATCAGGTGCGGCACCACCCTCCTGGGACATTAAAAATATTGTGTTTTTTTTAAAGAAGAAGATGCCACCACCAGATTGCGGATCGTACCACCCGATTTCACTCAATAATGCTGATGCAAAATTGTTTGCAAAGACGCGTGGTTTTATTAACACTGCAAATATGGCATTTGATTTGGCTGAACAAACTAATGTTAAATTACGTATGATACTTTTGGACGCAGAGAAAGCTTTTGACCGGGTTGCATGGTGTTATCTTTGGGCGATTCTCACTGTAGTTGGAGTTCCTGCTCGATTTTTGATTAGGGTAAATGTGCTCTATAGCTCACCTCAGGCTAAACTAAGCTATGTTGGTCTACAGTCCAGTGCTTTTTGGATAAATAGACACACACGACAGGGATGGCCTCTGTCTCCCTTGTTGTTTGCTTTATATTTTGAACCTTTTATTCGAGTGCTATTGATGAAGCAAGGTATCTTACCACTTTCTCAAGGACCTAATGCATTAAAACTTAACAACTACACAGATGACATTGCAATCTTCTTGACGGATCCAGCTCGATCTTTATAATTAATCAATTAAGAGGCTGATAGATTTGGTATTTTTCCAGGATCCAAATTGAATATTAATAAAACTCAGGTCTTATTGAACTTTAAATCAGACAGCCCTTTAATGGGCATTTGTTCAGAAGCTACATATCTTGAGGTTTGTATCACCCCTCAGATTCAAAAATGTTATTAAATTATATTATGAAGTATTGCTGACGGAGACTGTTAAGAAATTTAAGAATTGGAAGATTACCTATTAGCATCATCAGACAATGTAACATTGTTAAAACGACAACCTTTTCTAAGTTTCTATATTTAATTAGGCACATTCCTTTGAAAATTTTGAATTTATTTTTCAAAAAATTAGATGGTGCAGTGGGCAGCTTTATCTGGGGATATAGGCGTGCACGTTGGGCTGTCAAATCAATAAAATACATATTTAATTAAGGCAATCTTGCTCTTCCTGATTTGAAATTGTAATTTTGGACTTCTTTTACGAGCACATTCCGTAGACTTTTTTCTCACAGGGACCAAGATTTTATCCATAAACTTTTGCCTAATCAAGATAGCTGTAAGTTTCTCTACTGAATACACAATCCAAACTATTTCAAGAGAGTACGTTTTAAGGCAGTAATGGGCCTAGCTATTGTTTGGTGGGAAATAGTTACTACGTATTATCTACCAACTTACTTCAATACGTTTCCGTTGTGGGATAATCCACTTCTCCAAGATATATTTCAAG
Organism: Lissotriton vulgaris; assembly: GCF_964263255.1. NCBI lineage: Eukaryota > Metazoa > Chordata > Amphibia > Caudata > Salamandridae > Lissotriton > Lissotriton vulgaris. The sequence goes on from NC_141691.1 coordinate 2,030,664,550, forward strand.
TTAGTACTGCTAAACAATGGGCTAGCCTTGAGGTAGATAAACTAGCAGATCTCTATGATGGCAATTACTTTTGTACTTTTTTGAAATCTGAAGGATTCTCTTTTCATACTTCGTCAACATTATTATAAGTACCTTCAAATTAGAGATTTTTTTGTGCACTCACAAGGGGTTAAGTTGCTGGATCCTCAGCAACTATTGACTTTTTTTCATGTACCTTCTTAGAAAAGACCAATTTGTGTTGCGTATTGGCTACTAGCCAGGATAGATTGAATCCTCTTGCTCCTCTAGCTGGGAAATGGAGTGCAATTCTTGCTGAGGAAATACCGGCTGCAACTCTAGAGGATTCATTAGCCACAGTAAAAGATGCAGTTTGGTCTAACAATCTAAGACTTCTACAATTTAAAACTATTTGTATGCTGGATTATACACTTCTGATAAGATAGCTAGATGCAAGACGAACTGTCCTAAATGTGGGGAATATGCTGCTAATATTGCCCATATGTTCACCACGTGCCCTCTACTAGTGGAAGTTTGACGCAAGGTCATGCTCGTTTTAAAAAAACGTCCTGAACTGGGTGCGATTCTTACTATTAAAGAGATAATCCAATCGAGAGAGGTGTGCATTAATATCTATAGTAATAGTTACTGCTAGACTAGCTATAGCCCGTGCATAGATCTCTCCAATGCCGTGTAATGTAATGAAATGGTGGAGTGTTTTTATTGAGGCCTTTAAACAAGAAAAAGCTTTGGCTGAGGCCAACAGTTTAAAGGCACAACGGAACGTTAACGCTATCTGACATGGTATGAACCAGGACTGATTGTCTAAATTTGCTCTATTTATTTTGTATGCTTATTATTTCCCAATCTCTTTATCTTCTTATGCTTTCTTTTTTTATCCCCCTTGTAACTGAAATGTACATGCAAAAGTATGTAATATTATATTTCTTGTTTGCATTCTCTGTTTGTCTCCTTTGCAAACAAAAATAAAAATAAAATAAAAAAAGGTCCAGACCACAACAAAGGCCTCTCCCTTTCATTTCATTTCTCTAGAGCTGACCAGTTTTTCTCCCTGGGTGTCAACCTTCTGCTTAGAAAAGCTACTGGTTGGTCTTGACCCTCTACATTTAGTTGTGACAAAGCAGCGCCTACCCCTGTCTCAAATGTCCAGTTTGGGCCAAGATAGCTCTGACCTGAGTATGGGTAGTGGGAGCTACCCAGTCCATGATGGAATGGATTTTGCTCACCAATGGCTAAACTTGGCCTCCACCTACCAGGTGAGCCAAGCATACAACCTTGCTGTGCTCTATTTGGGACTTGGTGGCCTTTATAGTGAGGGCCTTCGAGACATTTCTAAGGTGGACCTGGTGATACTCCCAGGTGGAGCTAAAGACATCAGTATCATATAAATATGCTATTCTACACGTTTCCAGACATGTTAAGACTTTGTTCACTAGCCTTAGAAATGTGTCAGATGCATTTTTGAGACCAAGGGGAATGACAATACATTGATAATGCCCTTGAGAGGTTAGAAATGCTGTTTTTGGCTTGGCATCCTCTTCTAGACTGATTTGTTAGTAGTCAGCAGTCAGGTCAAATATACTCAGATATTTAGCTTAGTCCAAAGTATCTATGAGCTCATCTGCCCAAAAAATAGTATGTATTTAGCGAAAACAAGGTGGCCCCAAAACTATTATCAGTGGCAGTCTATATTATAGCAAAGATTAATGGTACTGAGAGAGGCCACAAGGTCCTCGGGTAGCCTAGGCTAACACTACTAGAATGGTTATTGATCGAAGAAGGAACAAACAAATTAAGGAATGCCCAAAGGGGGATTACTACACAATTAATGCAGTGACACAAGGTTGCAGAAGGGAGTCAACAGCGTTTAGATCTCATTTGTTGAAGCTCATCATCAGGACAATAAGTGTGTGAGCAGAGGAATCAGGGTCCCCAACCGGGATGCGTGCTGAGAACCCTGCCAGCCAGAAATCCAGCCTAGCAGAACGGTGAGTAGAACGCCAGCCATGAAGTGGGCTCGTGAAAAGCCAGAGGAAAATTCAACAGGAGTGGCTGTATGATCATGGAAGCAATCCTCCTGGAAGTAATCGAATAAACCCGATGCTCCCACAGAAAGGACGTGGTTTGACTAATCCCTCGCGCCCTGCATTTACTCCAAACAGAATGATCATACAGAGATAAGTCCTCCCTGTTGCTAGAATTAGAGGTGCCTAAGCACTAGAATTGCTATAGGGGGCCTAGATCTCCTCTGAAAACATCTGAAACCTCCAAGGAGGAATAAAGGGGTACCTACTTCTAGGGACACCCTCTGTGCTCTCTGCACTATTCTCTTGGGGATCAGAGTTCAACAAGGTGGAGACATCGGAATCCTCTTGGTCATGCTCAGAATTAGGGCCACTAGGGATAATCCCTCCAGAACCTATATTCTGGAGCATCCCCATCCACTTTGTCCTGATCCTCTGACCTGTCAGGATTCTGGAGATCACATATAATAAGTCGCTCTGAAAAAATGCTTATTGGTTGGGTTGCTTCCTGTCTTTCACTTCCTAGAAGTACACTGGGTCCTTAGTTCCTGGATCGTAAGACCATTGTATCTAGAAGACTGGGTCCCATTGAGGTCCATCACTAAAGACATGGTGTCTATGAGTAGTGTGGTATTTTACCTACCTACCATATTGGAAATTAAACTTCCTAAGATTGGAGAAAGGGTTGTGCTAGAACTTTGACAACCAAACTAAAAGTTCAGCAGAAGTTAATTTGTCTATAAAAATATACATGCATAATGCTAGTGATATTTATTCAATTAATCCACTCCTAGATTAGTTAGTAAAACAATGCAGGCTTCAGTCCCAACTCCTGCAAACCAATGTAGGAGGGTGGCTTTGTACTGAGCAGCCCTCAAGTGTTGTCCAGAAGGAGTGTAAAGCAGCTTGTTTTACTCCTACTTAATTTTACAGTGTAGGTTAAGTGAAAATAAACATACAGTGTAGCTTCAAAAATATGTATTCATTATGAAAACTCAAACAAAGGCTCTGAGAGGCAACATAAACAATAAACAAGCAATCAAATATAAGCAGCATAAAAGGTAGACACATGAACGTAGGACGAGAGGAGATCTTTGGATTTTTGATCCTTTATTTCAAATGTCTGAGAGAAAAAGCCAATACAGCCAACACGCTGAACCCGTAACGGGCTTCTTTGGGGCATCCAAAGATGAGAAAGGCTCCTCTGGAGATACAAAATCTATTTCCGCACAGGTAGCGGGGGAAGACGGACCACCCACTGTATGTGCCAATCGAAATCTTTAGTATAGTCCAATTCTGGCAAGACAGTATTAGAGAGAGGTGTATATCCAATATAGAGAGTGGTGTATATCCAACACGTAGGTAGCACAAAAACACAGTGGTCTCCGGGGGAGACCAAACCATACACTAATATTGTGGAATGTGAACCACAAACTAAGTCAGGACTGGACCCAGAAGACATATAGGACTTGTGGACTCAAGGAACTAATTATGGTAAGTACCCAGGAACCCCAGGGAGGCAGTTTTTAAGAATAATAACCCTTCCTAGAGGACCCTGTTGAAATCCTGTGAAAGATGGAAGGTTGGAGAGTCACCTTACCAATGGATACCCAGATAACGGGGATACGTACACCAGGGAAGCCGGGCACATAGGTGCGAAGTGACTTTAGAAAAAGTCAGAGACTACAATAGAGAACTTCAATTAAGAGGCCGCTGGCAAAGAAGGTGAGAGTCTGGTGGATCCTAAAGAAAAACCCAAGTCAGGGGTACCTGAAAGCAGAGGGGACAGATTCAATGCCACTGAGGAGAGACCAGGGGACACGGAAGGGTAATGCCTACCAATGGCAGAGCTGCAAGTGAGATGACGGTGCCCTTGAAGTTGCAGCTGTGTGGACCAGGTTCCGCTGTGGAACACCAGGAGCCATTCCCAAGCTGTCCCATGTCAGATGTCAAGTGCCAGGGGGTGAGTGTCCGGCAGGGGCACCAAAATGCTGTGGCAATGGCAACCAACGTAGCTGTTGAAAAATGTCCAGTGTCGGGACCAGCAAGGTCCAAGTGACTCACCATGTGCAAGTAAGTCAGAGTGGACTCTGAGCAAGTGACTCATTCGTTGCAGGCAAGGTCTTGGCATCAGGATATGCTTGGAGCTGGAGCTTTTTGGAGCCCCAAGATCTCTGATGAGCTCTTCTGGCTGTTTGGAACCCACACAGGAGGTTGGGCTTTCTACATGGGGCTTCACTAGGAAAGTGGAGCTGGAAAAGGTGCTGAGGTATGGGGCAGAAGCTTGCATTGGATGGCCTGTGATCAAAGATGAGTATGAATTGGAGATTGGGGAAGATGAGGATCAAACCAATATTTATTGGAGAATGGGGCAGGTGACTAACAGCCTGCATGGAGAGATGGTTACCCCAGGAGAGATAGTAGTGTATTCTCCAACAGCCTGTTGCCAGAGGAGCTTGAAGAGGAAATTTAAGTTAGAGCTTGATAAGCTGAAGTTGGAGCAGAGAAAATTGGTTCAGGAAGTTAGCTCGAGAGAGCTGGACTTATAGGTCAGTAAGTCTGGGTTCAGCACAGATGGTGGCAGCTTATCAGTGTGCTATGAGAAAAAAGTATGCATACCCAAGTGCCTAATGCCTAATTATGGGTCTGGATATGGCATGGAAAGGTAGTTTGACTCATATGAGATTGCTTTGCAGATGCACAAGATTCCTGAGGGTGTTTGTAGGGCTAGTCTGTGGAAACATATCCTTAATGAGGGGAGGAACATATTACTGACCCTTGGGGGTGGTGACAGGATGAGGTATCCCTCCATCAAGGAAGCCCTAATCAGGTAGTATGGTTTGATCCCAGAGAAGTACGGGAAGAGGAGTTTGTGGGTACAGAGATGAGGTTACCCTAGTGTCCCTGGGTCATGGGGAGATGGTGCGTAGAACCACCAGACTGACAAAACTAGGAAGTACAGTCAGTGGGTTACTAACAATCAGAGAGGGTGATGTTGCTGAGACACATGAGCCTGCTGCAAGAATGGGATTGACGCATCATCACTGTTGCAGAACCAGGGTGGCTCAATGTCCAGTGAAATGCTGTATCATCTCCGGAATCACTGCTTCGGAACCAGAGCATCGCTGCCACTGCGTGGAGAAGATTGATGCTTCACCGCTCCAGCGTGAATTAACCCAGTGCATCACATATAGTACCAACCACTTGGAACTGGCGCTTTGCTCAATAGAACTGATGTATCAATGCAGTAGCATGGAGTAATTTGGCTCCACACCCCACCTTGGTGGGGATCATTGGCGCATCTCATGCTGTTGCAAGGATTAAGATGTTTTTGCTCAGCGGGTCCTGTGTGGGTCCTGAGGCCGGTCTGCGCTCCTTTTTGGGCAGCCTGAACGCTTGACTTTGTACTGGTCCAGTGTGACCAATTAGCTCCTTGAGCGCGATTTGATTCTGAGTGTTTTTTTGCACTTAATATTTATTTCTAAAATGACACTCTTTCTAAACTGGCCTGGAGACTTTTTTGAGGTGTTTTCACTGTATTACTGTGTGTTGTGTGCACATTGCCTATTAAGATAAGCCTGACTGCTCTGTGCCAAGCTACCAGTGGGTTCCCACAGGTTCATTTAGGGTGTGCATACCTCTGCCAACTAGAGACCCAATTTTTAACAGAGAACTAAAGTCGTCTAAGCACTTGGCTGGAACTCACTGTTTATGTTCCCCAGTTATCCTTTCCCCGTGCTTTTAATGGTAATGCTTGAACCATAATGACACTATTAACTATACACTGCTTCATGCCATGTCATGTGATTTTCTGTTTATTGGCATTTATAGTAAGGTTCAAAGATGTATCCCAAGAGTGATTGGGCACCACTTTAAAAGTAATGAAGTGAATGTATTTTAATTTATTTTGAAATTTGAAAATACAGTCATTACAATTGATGAATCTCTTTTTTTAGGTGTTTGTGTAGATCTTAGTAAAGTAGTAACGGTAAAGAAACCAGGTAAGTTCAGCTCATCACATTCAAAACAGCCTGAGACGTGTTAAATTACAATATTCCACTGAATCACATAGGGGGACAAGCAGAACAAACCATCTTATATATTATTGGCTTTTATATTTTGTAGTGCTGCTCCATCCCTCTTATTACCAAACACTCCAACACTCAAACTGAGTGTTTGCACTTTTGTAATTACTAATAAAATTCCTCCTTTTCCCCGTTGGCATATTTCTTTTTGCAAAAATGGTTACAGGAACTGACATTTCTAGATCACCATGCTGCCATTAGGGTGTATTGATAATCTGTTTTAGATTTTAATATATAGGTGCAGATCTTTTCAAATGTATTCTTAAAAATGTATTGAGTACAGTATCTGTGTGACATCTGGGAAACTTCTATAAAGTTTCATTACCTTAATCCCGATCTGGTTAAACCGCAGAAATCCATCAAATAGGGTCTTAAGCTGTCCTTTGATTTAAAAGAATTGCTCCAGAAGTATTTTAAATGTACATTTATCACACTATTACTTGTAAAGAAGGAACAGCAGCAAAGGTGATATATTATCCCTTGTTTGGTTTTCAAGATTTACTTGATATTGTCACTTCTCGCCTAAGAACCTCCATCATTTAATGGAAGTCTGCTTCTAATGTTCCATGGCACACTGACATGTGCTGTGCATGTTCAATTGATGTTGTACGATGGGCCGTGTTGGTATTCTGTGCAATCATCACTGATGCCACCAAGTGAAGGATTTCAACAATAAGCACAACACTCTCTAAGCCATTCCTCTTTTCAGTAAATATTAAAGATTTCTAAACTCAAATCTCTGTACACACAGTGTAGGAGTAGATGCTAAATGAAGATGAAATTATATGATTTCCATGCAGCTGTAGTCCTTTTTCGACACAAAAATGCTTATATCAATACAGATGGTGATTCTAATTGCCATTGTGTTTGGAATCAACATTAGAACGAGGAACTTTCAATCCAATTTACTGTAAATTTGGCATATACAAACTTTACATTTGTACAATGTTTTTCGAAAGCTGCATTGAAATTCAAATAGTGACAGTCGTGCTATTGAATCTGAAAACATATACTGCCCAGCGGAGACCTATTTCTACCCTGTATATAATAAAATGACTACTCTCTCAGTAATGTATATATATTTATTTATATTTACAGTACTTGTAGGTAAATGCATATGTTTCACACATTCTCTCACTCTATCTAATGCTTTAATATGTATTTGTGCATAGATTGAGACATGCAATGGAGGTTCGCCAGCAGTGCAGCATTAAGTGGCCTAAAGTTGTCTAAGCACTTGACAAAATCAAACTATTTCTTTTGCCCAGTGCTTTTCATAGAAATGCTAGGACTAGTAATTTCATGTCAAGTATGCTTTACAGTTTATTGGCATTTATAGTTAGGTTCAAATATATATTGCAGATAGGACTGGCAAGCACCTTAATATTAATAGTTTGTATGTGAATCTATCTTGAAATTTGAAGACAAGGTTTTTACAGTTTGGGAATCTCCTTTTCAGGCGCGACAGAAAGTCCAACTCCTCGCAAAGTGTTAACCCTAAAGAAACCAGGTAAGTACTGCTTATTACTTAAATGCAGTTCTTTAAGTACACCGTGATTTTACTCATGTTTTTGAAACCTAATCTTTTCCTCATGTATTATACACACATGTGCTTCCGGTCACTTCTGTTATCAGATTACAAATTACCTAGTTGCCTGAGTAGTCCACTAAGTTGTCTCTCTTGGCATTGGTTGGTTCTCCTCGGATGCGGACACTGTTTCACACAGAGCCATTTCCTAGGCCTTTGGTATGAGCCTGCAAATCAATTTATTGTTTCTGCAGCCAGAGTAGATCCTGTTGTAGCCATTCAATCTCCTCGCTGTGACCGGTCTCTTTGTTCTCCATAGTGGGGACCCTCCCTCCCACTTTGTCCTGCCCTTGGCGCACATCAGGAAGGTTGAAGGAGAGGTCCTTCTTGACCGCCACAGAAGTTCACAATAATGAATCGAATAAAGCCTCTGGAAAAGGGAGGGTCACTGAGTTGTGTGCTTCATTAGACTCTGGAGGGAGGGGTATGCAGTGTTCACTGTGGATGTTTTGTCCCTGATGATCCCCCAGTGGGCTTCATGAGTGTGTCCTGAAGTGAGCGGTCCCTCTTGGACCGAGCCATAGACATCGCCTTGTTTCACCCTCAGAGACTGTCGTAGCTGTTCTCTGGTGGCTGAAGACCTTGTCTAGGAGCAGGAAGAGGAAGTTCCTGCATCAATAGGCCGCTGCTAATGCACCCCATGGGGATTATTCTTGAGTCCCCGCTCCAAAAGCCGGGCATTTAGGTGCTTACCGACTGCTGAAGACAGGGCCGGAGCAATCAATGTCCCAAAAGGGAGCAAGGTCACGTCACACACAAAGAGGTCACCCTCAATGGCCCCAAGTCCCTGCAGAAAAAGGTACAGCTCAGGGTGTGATTCACATACGACGTACTGTGGGGGGCATAGAGCCCAGAGCTGTGATCCCCCTCCGAATAAAGGCCCAACCAGCTCTGTGTAGTTTAATTTGAGTCCCATACGATCACTGCATGCAGCGAGCTGGGAGCCTCTGCAGTCTGCTCTGGGTGTCCACAATCACCTAGGATGCTGCTGAAGCCATCCAATCTCCAGGCACTTGTTTCCCAACGCAGGCAGTCAGGCTCAGTCGAAGCGGCTCTCTGTCCTAGATGCGCATTGGGAGTCTCAGTAGGTACCCCCCCTCAATAGGCAGGCAACCCGCATGGCTTGACTGCCATGAAGCAAGGGCGCTGGAGCATACGGAAGGAAGGCCTGGATACTGGGGAAAGATCTTCTGCAAGTCTCACCTTCTGGTTCTGCAGAGGCTCACTCCAAGGGCTTCCCAGGTGGGGTTTCATCTGGGCTTGATGGGCCATCTGCCCGGCAGTCAAGTCCTTGCAGGAATGCTAGGCTCCTTTAGAGAAGCTGCTATGTTCCTCTGCGGTACCTGCTAGCCGCAATCTTCTGGACCAGAAAGGCTCTTTGGTTGCAGGGGCATACCCAAAATTAGGCAGTTGTGGCTCTAAATAAGATTGCCTCAGGTCCACCTTAAATTCAGTTCTGCCGGCCAATACTGCAGACGCAGGTTGATTTGATAGCCAGGCAACGTGCTATTCAGAGCTATTTCAGTGGCGAGGATGGAGAGACAGTTAAAGACTTCTTAGCCGCCCACCATCTTGGCCACATCCCTCATGATTTGATTAATTAAAACAATTACATGAAATATGAACTTTCTGTTTAGCCCATGCACAATCGGTTAAAAAAAAAGTAAGAATTATCTAAAAGGAAGGTCACTTTGATAAATGTGTAAATGTAAATGTGGCGTATTTGTATAGCGCGAACAGTGACCCGGAGGCATCCCGGCGCTTGTACTCCTACCACAAGGGAACCCCTCCTGGCTTTTCCTTGCGGGGTGTCCACTCCTGGGCATCCCATGGTGAAACCAGGCATCCCTTGTGTATCAGGGGGCCTTTGTGGAGACTAAGCACGCTATTGCCCAGAGTTGCAGCGTGGGACCCATGCTTAGAATCGGCACTGAGGCGAGAATATCCGGTCAGAGGAATTTAAGCCTGAAACCCGCCGAGGCTGGAATCGAACCCTGGTCCCTGGCCAGCATTCTGCATCAAGGTCTGCCGCTCTAAGCATTGAGCCACACTTCTCCACTAGTCCTGATTATTCAAGAACTCACGTGATGAAGTGCTACTGCATGAGCTTATTGGATGAGTTGACTTAGTGCATTATAATCTTGCTATTTGGTTAATAAAACCTATAACAAACCAAAGTCTAACAAAGTTAGACTTTGACTTGAGCCTCTAAGATCAATATGACTGGGGAATACATTCAAATACAAATAGCATTGTTTCTACAAAAAATAGGTGTTTGTTATTCTGAAAGGGTGTTGGTGCTCACAGTCTACATAAACCCCTGTACTTGTGATTATGTTTCCATTTGTACCTCCATGCACATAGTTGTCTGCCCTGCAACACAAGTTTGTAAAACCTATTTTGCCTGCATATACATTTAAACAAATCAGACCGGCCTACCTATATTTACAACTACTGGCCACACCTAAATTCTGCTTTTTTGTTTCCCTTTTTTTTATCTGGGGTTTTATTTGCACCTTGATAATAATGTACTATTCTGTTCTAGGATATGTATGTGAATCTCCACTGTCTTGAAGGATCCCGACTATCAAAGTCATTACCTCTTCATCCATTTTATACACCGATATATATCAGTTTTCTACTTAAGTCTGCTCGTTTTAGTACAGATTCATTTTTACTATATACTTGAATGATTGTCTTTGAAATTTAAATCAAAGTTTGCAATGATTGATTTATACTATTTATGGTACTGTTGAAATATTTATCCTAAGAAAGACTGAATTCAGCCATAAAATGAAGAAAGCCTTATCATCTGTAAATATTTTGATGTCTGTGAATAATGTCATTACATTTTTTGAATTTATTTTTCAGATCAAACTACTAGAAAAGTGGTAACCATAAAGAAATCAGGTATGGACAGATTATGACTTTCAATACAGACTTATGTTTGTTGCATTGATGTACCGCATAGAATCATATAGGTTGCACTGTCTTTTTGATTTTACTTTTCCACAAGAACCATGCAAGAATGCTTATGGCCACTTCTGTTATCATGTTATAGACTCACTAGTTACCTAAACCACATGATGTTTAGCTAGTATTAATGTCAATGTATTTCAGTAATACAAGTAAAACAGACCATCTATATTTTTTCATTCTGAATTGGTGCTCAATAATTTTCCCATCCAATAATTCAACACTGAAACTGAATGTTTGCACTACTGAAACTAACTGTGTTGACTGTCCCTTGATCTGCGTGGGGAGAGCTGGTGTTGTTGCTTAGGACGCCTTGTGACTGCGGACCTGCCTTGTGAGGGCCGCTCGCATTATGGAGCGAGAGGAATGCCTCTGCATACTAACTTTGAAACTAAACCCCTGTTAGCCCGCAGGACTGCGAGGAGCAGCGTGCTCAGCGGCGCTGATTTGCCGCAGCTGGTCCTCTTCCCGCCCCTGCCTCCTATTATTTAACCACCATATTGCACGCGCACACGGGACGCCCGCGGGCGGCCGCCGGGCTAAGCCTGGACAAAGGGCGGGCCCTCTGTGAACGTCCGATGCCGAACAAGGCCAAGCCAGGCCCTATCCCTTTATTTTTCACAATTTTGAGTGTATTCAATTTATAACACAATGGTTCTGCGCTCAGGGAAGGGGAGGAAGGTAACTCTTAATACCGCGGGTGGGGTAGTAACAGGGACCATGGACCAATTCCTCAAACGGGCTACGAATATATTGGAGAAGGAAATAGCCCTGATGGAAAAAAGATTGTCCCTTGATTGAGTGACAGGGAAGCGTTCATCCTTGGGTCACATTGGAGTAGCTGCTTCACCTGATCCTGGACCACCTGATTTAACTGCCGCCCAACGCTCCAAGTCAGACTCCTTGCTACAAGAGTTAGATGCTGTAGATGCTACTTTGAATTCCACCACAACTAGTATAGTTTCTGGTGGATCTCATGAGTCCTTATCCCCGCAGGGTATCTCTATAAATTCTCCACTATCCCCCACCCCCTCTCTATTATTCTTCTCTCCGGAAGTAACACCAAGTCCGGTTCCAAGAACGAAACCCAAGCCTAGTTCTAAGAAGAAAAATAAAAATAATAATACTAATAGCAAGAGGAAAAGAGGGGATAGGGCCCAGAAGGGGAGCTTGGCTAAAATGCCTAAATTAACTCATCTAGCAGGAAGCCCCCAACTACTCAGCGTATTGACTGGCGATACCATCTCAGATCCTGAACTTAGTACAAACAATGAGCTCTTGGGGAAAATAGAAGTTATGGTGAAATCTTTTATATTGCCCCTTATTGAACGGTCTAGAATGATTATTAGTAAACTAGACCAGCTAAATAAACTAGTAAAAGGGAATGGTAGCACATTGGACAAGTTATCTACTGCCAGAGAACCCGCTAAGACACTTAAGACACCTGCGATTGCTAATCAGCTACGGGGAACTTGTGGTGCTGCACAGGTAACTACTAATTAATCTGCAAATAAACATGCAGTTACCTCCAGGTCCAAGTCAGGGTGGTATCAAATCTGCCCATACTGATAAACCTGTAAATAATCCGCCTAGCGGCCTGCCTACGGCAGGCCAGGGGATATCTAAGTAACCTGTTTCTCTGTCCAAAGACATGGTTGAAGCATGTTCCAGTAAGAGTGGGAGATTGCTAACACCGGACCTCCCACCCGAAGCCAGCCCTCTAGTGGTTATTTTAACTGGCGTCCCAGCATTGAGGGAGCATGTGCAAGATTCCTTTGCTTCACTTGAAAAAACAAGGTTATCAACTGGCTTAGTTTGAATAGACCGTTGCCCCCCCCCCCCCCCATTTCATTAGTGAGATTGTAATGGTAAGGAGAACACCCTGGATTGGTAGAGAGGCCAGAAGAATAAAAGGCGACTGTATAGTGGTCACCTTTAGAAACTAAAGAACTGTCTCCCATATATGTGCCTGGTCTAATCAAGGGTTAGATGAAACCATCCAGACCCTACCATTAACCTTTTTTTATCCTCCCTCTAATGTAGGGGTAGCCATTAGAGGCTTTAATGAGTGGACAAGCGTAAATAGGAGGGGATTGAACAGGGGACATTGGAATAGACCAGACCCCCTCTTTAACCCAGATATGTTCCTTAGTTATAACCACTTTAACTGTTTAGAGGCGGTAGATTGACGGTACCGAATAGAAGAAATAAGCTCTCATTGGGAACAGGAAGGAGAGGGTAGGGACCCCTTGAAATTGGCAATTGGAAGTATGGCCCAATCCAGGTAATGCTGATGGCCCTAAAGATAGTATGGACCCAGGCGTGCCAGAGAAGGAAGATCACGGGGGGTTTGTCTACAACATAATCCCTGTATGTTAAAAAGTAGCGACGAGGGGGCCATAGATGTAATATCTAGGGAGCAGAACATAATTCCAACACAGAGCGATTAGACTGCCAGAGTGGTTATAAATTAGCATGTTGGAACATCGATTGTTGGAATAGTAAACTAGAGTCCCTGAGATGGAGAGAACTAATGGATAGATTCGATATTCTTTGCCTCCAAGAGACATGGAGTCCCATAGATATAAGTTATGAGGTATTTCTTTCATTCAATCTGCCAGCACAGGGATCAACTATGGGTAGAGCTAGAGGAGGCCTCCTAATCTTGCTCTCAGTCGACTTTCCGGTGAAGGTCATTTTGTATGAAAAGGTTGGATATCATTCACAGTTGTTATGGTTGCAACATTCTAATGGCCATAATGTTTTGCTGAATAATTATTACAATAGCTTGCCGGATCCTCTGCGTTCAATTGCATTAAATGAATTGGAGAAAGGCTTTGGATAAAATTTGTAATGTTAATCATGCTAACTTTGTATGTATTTGGGGGGGATTTTAATCCTCAAACGTGCCCACTATTGTTAACTAAGGCATGTGGGTTCAATGACGACAGAGGTGATGAGTGTGTACATTTTATTCATAATATGTATGGTGAGTCATTGAACTCTGTTTTAGCGAAATATGACTTGGTACCCCTGCAAACCGCATTGGATAGTGAGGGCAATATTGTTCCCACTTTCACTGGTAGGAATGCTGCCACAGTTATCGACCACCTGTTGATCTCATATAAAATTAGTGGGTTTTGTAATGTTCCGGTTGTATTGGATCTTGTGATGAGTGACCACAACTGTATTACATTCGATTTAACTATCTGGGGTAATAAATCACCAGTTGCTAAATCTATTGGCACTGATATTGTCCCATGCCGACCAAATGGTTTTAGGATTAAATGGAGGGGAGAAAATTCCGAAAATCTGCTGGTAAAAATTATGGCGGCTTGTCTGCCTAATCTGTATTGCTGCTTGAATGAGAATGCAGACTCGAGTAGCATTTTGAATGGTTTTAGTGAGATTAACACCATAATTGGAAATGTTATGACTGTCCCCAGGTCCAGTCGTAAGAAGCCGAGGTCTGGTTGTTTTGACACCGCATGTTCCATGGCATTATGGAAGTCGAAGAAGGCCCTAGCGACCACGCCCAAGGATAGGTTGTTTATCAAGAAACTCAGGGTTACTTATAAAGAGCAATTAAAACGCAGGAAACATGAATTACAGGAGGAAGCATGGGACAAGCTGACCAAGGCTGTTGAACTTTTCGACAGTAAACTGTTTTGGGATACAGTCAATTGCCCCCTCCTCAAGTGTAATAATATCCCTGCCCTCACTGCCCAGGTCAGTGGAGATTGCTGGGTATCACATTTCACTAGCAATTTTGAACCGGAGGAGGAGAGTGTTTGGCCCCGCCGGCATCCAATTATTGGCCAATTGTTCCATTGAACATCACTGTTCCCGAGGTAGAACATGCCATTAAAATTAGCAAGGGAGGGAAAGCACAGGGCCCTGATGGGGTACCCATCGACCTGTACAAGGCCGACATAGAATTATGGAGCCCCGTCCTGACTAAGGTTTTCAATGCGGCAATTGTTGAGAGTACCCCATCCACTTTGGTGAAATCAATAATTATACCAATATATAAAAAGCATTTACACAATGCAACGGTCTCGCCTTTGCCAAACTTAGAGCTATTGGCATTGTAAATGACAATATTTTTATTTATGTGTCTATCGCATCACCACAGCATCACTCAGCACCACCACAGCATCACTCAGGGGCACCACAACATCACTATGCGCTACCACAGCATCACTCGTCGCTACCACAGTATCACTCGTCACCACAGCATCACTCGTCGCCACCACAGCATCACTCGTCGCCACCACCGCATCACTCGTCGCCACCACAGCATCACTCAGCACCACCACAGCATAACTCAGCGCCACCACAGCATCACTCAGCGCCAACACAGCATCAATCTGTGCAACCATTCAACAACAACTAGTTCAAATATGTTCTCTCAAGGTTTCAAGCTTTATTACAAATGTCACAAAAAAATGTTAATATTTCACTTCTGTTCTTGGATTTCCGTCACAATAAAATACACTGAACATAATCTTCACAAAAGTTATTTACAAAAGTTTAAGCTATTGCCATTATAACTTACAATAACTTTTATTTAAGTATTAATTAATTAAAAAAAAGCAATTGTTATTTGTAATATCAATACATCTAAATCACGTAAATACAACACATATTGCATTACAAAGGCTATAGGTGTCACATTTGCGAAAGTTACAACTATTGGCATTGTAAATGACAAAGCTATTAATTTAGCTATTTTCAAAACCAACACATAAATAAAAAATGTGTCATTTACAATACAAATAGCTCAAACTTTCCTAATGCGAGACCTATTGCATTGCAAAGGCTTGTTTATTTTATTTTCTAACACCTGCTTTCCCCTGGCCTCCCCCTTCCCGTCCCTGCCCCCACCCTCTACCTCCGATCCCTGCTGGCTGCCGACGGTCTCTCTGCCTACCATAGTACTTTCTCTGTGCTCCGGAAATGGTAGGGAAAAGAAGATATATTTGGATTTCAGTTAGCCAATCCTGCAGCACCACACTTGCATCTCAAGTCCCATACATGCCAATAGACCAGATTCAGGCCTCAATAGGAGTCAATAGACAAAAAACATGTTTGTAAATCTCCCACTTACCTTTCTAAAATGTTGGAATGTATGCAATTGGCCCTATTCAGGAAGATTGCCTCTGCTTCAATAAAGGTCAGCGGGAACATACGGAAAAATACATTCTTCCGGATATTATCGTTGAAAATCTCTCACTTGCCGGCTCTGAAATGTTGGCATGCATACTTACACTATGAGCGTGACATTGCAACTTAGTACGGAAAAATGAAAATTAGAGGGGGGCAGAAAGTTGTATGAGGCAGCACAGATATTCGATGGTTAGTTTATAATTTTTGAGCGGAAAAGCAATTCTGTCAACACTTTCTGTATTTCGTAAACGCCCTTTAGACAGGGAACACACGTGTTCTCGTTTTCGCTCGCGGACACACCCTTGGGTGTCGCTTCGCCAGCCCGCAGCGCGTGCATTGTGAAAGTCGGGCGCGTGCACCGAACGGCAAGGGCAGTGCATTGAAAGTGTAAACAAGCACGTACATGTTTTAAATCAACAGTGGTAGAGAAGCTGCAGCAATGCATTGCAAACTTCCTAATTTCAGAAAAACATGCACAACTAGAAGTACTGCAGCTGCAGGGAAAGTGCACATCGAACCAGATGGATTGGGGAAAGAGGCATGTGACTCACTGGATCGCAGACTGGGGAGGGGTGTCGGCAGCTGCACAGTAAGAAGAAGGGAAAATAAACGAACATGCGGAGAATGACGGATGGGCTATGAGCAGTTCTCCAACATGGTACACAGGGAAAGGTCATGCCGATGTGCCCTGGTGGTTGAAGTGAACAGGGCGTGACTCGCCAACTCATGCAGCTTTTTTCCACGGGTGGCTGTACCTGAGCAGTTGATCCCTTTGCCGCCCTGGCCTGCTATCTAGAGGCGAACCATGTGTCCACAACAACCGGTTCCCTCGGCGCTGAAGAGCGTGCTGCTAATGGAAGAAATGCGAAGAACACCCAGGCGTGCTAGGCCTAGCCGCTACACTGCCTCTAGGTGCTAGGTGCAGAGCTTAAATGCCACTAACCCCGGGACTTCTAGCTGTTCCTTCCAGTCTGGATCGGAAGGTCGAGTACACACAGCAAGAGAAGAAAGGTTGACTGTGTGCCTGTAATATGCCATGCGCATGGATGGGAGTGATGTCGGCATGGCATGTACAACTCTCATCAGACCAGCCAAAGCTGCTTCCTGGAATTGTGCACTCAAGGCCCTATACCTCACCCTGGCATTCCAGCCGTTTTAATCAAAGGTGTTTTGGCATTCGTTGTTGGACGCCAGGCTGATGGACACGCAGGAGACGGCCAGCACCAGAAGCACCCAGGTGAGGCACAGCGGTGCCTCCGCCATGGCGGCCCGGAGGTTGGGGCGGGCTGTGGGCCTGGGGTCTCAAGCTGAGCACAGAGCGCCACCGCCTGTCTCCTCCTGCACAGGGTGGCCCTCCAGTATGCCCGGCCCACCCAACGTCCTGTGTCCAGGTCTGCCCTCAGCACCCAGTGCAACTCAAGGGCATGTTGTGTGCCGCAGCTGCAGATTTCCTGTCCCCGTCTGGGAGCCGAGGTTTGGGACGCAGAGTCCTGGCACCGCTTTGATACTGTCACAGTGAGCGAGTGCAAATGAGCAGAATTCCCAAACTCTTGTTTTTGCCGCCCTCTCCCTTCTTCCGCCCTAGGCGACCGCCTAGTCTGGCCTAATGGTGGAAACGGCCCGTGCTTTGAAGTGGTAAAATAAAACCATAATTTATAACAAAGAAAGGGGGTCAGAGGGAATATTTTACGACCAACCAATGCTACATCCCTAACAATTACTTGAATACCAACTTATGAATAGCACGGGGTCAGAAAATTGAGTGTGTTTACTGTGCGGTGATGGTATGCGCTATGATCAATGAATAGCGAAATCTATCACTGGGTCTCTCGAAGTGCTCAAAGAGATCCCATCAGACTTACACCCTGTACCGCCCTACATCATTTGGGAACCTTCAATAGCACATGGGGAATCGAGTGCCCAGTGCGAGATTTGGCCAGACTCAACCAAATCCATCACATCAATCCCAAACCGTCTGTGATGTAATCTGTAATGGGTATCAGGTGGTGGCCGAAAAGCAGTGCTAAATTGTGTAAACCAAAAAGTTTATAAAGTGCTATATCTAAAATTGAGTAAAGGGAGGAAAATATTTTTAATGGATACCTCCTTTTTCCGAACATTAAAAACAGTGCAAATAGTAGTCTTAACAAATAACTACACAGATGAAAAAATGGTTGACATGTTTCTGCAGACTTATATTGGGCCCATGGGTCACCTTGCTGCTTCATCAGGACCTATTTTGCTACTGCTAGGTGGGGTGATGTGAATCAAAATCAAAAACAGTGTGACAAACAAAGTAAATATCACCTGAGAGTCTCCTGTATTCACATTGTTGGAGTACACCAGATGAACAGACACACACACACATGGATGAAAAAGAGAAATGTACATTTCATTAGTGACAATATCATTTCAAAAGACAACTGCTGATCATTAAGTCCAGTCAGATTAGCGTACTGCAACACATCATGTAACCTTTTGTAGGTGTAACGTGAGAGCTAGATCGCCAGCGTATCTGCTAGTCATATGCACATTGTAAACATATAAGCTTACACCCACCTAATTTGTAGGAGAATATTGCCCCCCCTCACCTGGCCACAGCTCAGGTAACACGGAGCACCGTACAATTTTATTATTCCAACATACCTATGTCTGGTTCTCAAAATGATCTGAGAATAGTTACTAGGCCATCCCGTCGGTTTGTCCTAACCAGATTACGATCGGGAATTGTCCACCATTTGGTGGCCTTCCCACGCATGAAATATCATCCCTCTGCACCTTGCCCTTGTGACAGTATTACCAAACAGAGTACCACACATTCTTTACTGATTTGTGACCTTTTTTAACCCTTCCACATCGCATATTTGAAACCCTTATTTAAAAAAAGTCTGTTATAACGATAAAATCTGCAATGAGACTGTTATTCTCCCTAGAGGACCCTGATATTTGCTTTTTTACAGCTACGTTTATATTTTAAAGTCAATGGCCGCTAGGAAGAGTATGGTCTTTTAATGAACGGCACCTGTTCTTAGTATTTGTTCTTAGCATTGTTTTACTCATTGTTTTTAACCCAAAATTGGTAGTAAATTTGTATCAGAACGTATTGAGAAGTATGTACATTATGTATTTTTTTTGTATGCTTTTATGATTATTGTGCAATAATCGAATAAAGTTCTGAAACGAACAGTAAATTAGCTTTTTTTCCTCACCTTATTGTATTCCTTTTTTCACAAATGATTGCTGCTTGAAGGATGGATTGAAAAGCTATTGTAGTTTTAGACATGGAAGTGCAGATCTTATGAATTTCTCTCTGTTAAGATACAAACATGAGATTTCCTTTAGGAATTTCAAATGCATGCTTACTTTTAAGATTGTGGTATCTTAGAATCTTCTGCAACCTTGTATACCCTTAACCACTTGGCTGCCAGATTTTTTCCCCGTCTTGTGCTAACACCTTTTTATGAGACTATTTGGGGTAGTTATAGCTTAGGCCCCGCTTAGGGTCACCGACAAGCCTTGGCAACTGCAACCAACATAGTAGTCAAAAACAGTGCAGTGTTCGGAACAGCAAGGTCCAAGTGACTCACCAAGAGCAAGCAGGGGAGCCCGCTGGAGCCAAAAAAAGACCCTCAAAAGGACCCAAAGTCTGAAGGCTCAGTAGTTGCTAGAGGACCTCGAGAATCTCACCAAATGATTCAGGCTCACTGTGAAGAGGATGTGGTGCAGGTGAAGATCTTGGCAGCAAAAGATGTTTGAGGTTGGAACTTCTTGGAGCTCGAAGATCTCTGGTGAATAGATTCACCTAGCCTTGACAGAGATGCACTGCTCCAGTGGTTCTGAAGAGGGATACTGGCTTCAAACTTGCTATCAAAACAGTGCAGAGCTCGAGGGAGTTGCAGAACCCCCACATGTGTTGCTGAACCTTTCAGAGTCAACAGGAATTCGAGAACAGTAGATCAATCAGCTTCGTTGCTGTGCCTGCAGATGAAGGGAAGTAACTCCTTCACTTCAAGAGAGATTCCTTCGGCTGTCTTGGATGTCCACAAGTCTGTAGAAGAGACTATATGGAACACAGGCACAGAAGATGTAGAAGATTGTCATGACAACGAGAACAGGAGCAGAAGGAATTATCCCAGTTGCACCCCAGTTATCAAACCAAAGTCTAACAAAGTTAGACTTTGACTTGAGCCTCTAAGATCAATATGACTGGGGAATACATTCAAATACAAATAGCATTGTTTCTACAAAAAATAGGTGTTTGTTATTCTGAAAGGGTGTTGGTGCTCACAGTCTACATAAACCCCTGTACTTGTGATTATGTTTCCATTTGTACCTCCATGCACATAGTTTTGCTCAACGTTTTGCTTTGCTAAGTTGTCTGCCCTGTGACACAAATTTGTAAAACCTATTTTGCCTGCATATATATTTAAGCAAATCAGACCGGCCTACCTATATTTACAACTCTTGGCCACACCTAAATTCTGCTTTTTTGTTTCCCATTTTTCATCTGGGGTTTTATTTCCACCTTGATAATTATGCACTATTCTGTTCTAGGATATGTATGTGAATCTCCAGTGTCTTGAAGAATCCAGACTATCAAAGTCATTACCTCTTCATCCAATTTATACACCGATATATATCAGTTTTCTTCTTAAGTCTGCTCGTTTTAGTATGGATTAATTTTTACTATATATTTGAATGATTTTCTTTGAAAATTAAATAAAAGTATGTATTGATTGATTTATACTATTTATGGTAAGGTTAAAATATGTATCCTTAGAAGGACTGAATGCAGCCATAAAATGAAGAAAGCTCTATCATCTGAAAATATTTTGAATTCTGTAAATAATGTCATTACATTTTTTTAATTTATTTCTCAGATCCTCTAGTAGGTAAAACTACTAGAAAAGTGGTAACCATAAAGAAACCAGGTAAGGACAGATTATGACTTTCAATACAGACTTACGTTTGTTGCATTGATGTATCTCATAGAATCATATATGGTGCACTGTCTAATTGATTTTACTTTTCAACAAGAACCATGCAAGAATGCATATGGTCACTTCTGTTATCATGTTATAGAAACACTAGTTACCTAAACCACATGATGTTTAGCTAATATTAAGGTCAAGTATTTCAGTAATACACGTAAAACAGACCATCTATATTTTTTCATTCTGAATTGGTGCTCAATAATGTTCCCATCCAATACTTCAACACTGAAACTGAATGTTTAGCCTACTGAAACTAACAGTAAATTAGCTGTTTTTCTTCACCTTATTGTATTCCTTTCTTTCACAAAAGATTACAGGAGCTGACATCTCTTGATCACATTGCTGTTAGAAGGATGTACTGAAAAGCTGTTGTAGTTTAAGACATAGAAGTGCAGATCTGTTGAATTTCTCTCTGCTAAGATACAAACATGGGATTTCCTTTAGGAATTTCAAATGTATGCTTACATTTAAGAGAGTGCAGATTCTGTGTGGTATCTTAGAATCTTCTGCAACCTTGTATACCCTTAACCACTTCGCTGCCAGGTTTTTTCCCCGTCCTGTGCTAACACCTTTTTATGGGACTATTTGGGGTAGTTATAGCTTAGGCCCTGTCATGGGCACCAACAAGCCTTGGCAACGGCAACCAACATAGTAGTCAAAAACCGTGCAGTGTCAGGAACAGCAAGGTCCAAGTGACTCACCAAGAGCAAGCAGGGAAGCCAGCTGGAGCCAAAAAAAGACCCTCAAAAATACCGAAAGTCCGCAGGCTCAGTAGTTGCAAGAGGACCTAGAGAATCTCACCAAATGATGCTGGCCCACTGTGAAGAGGATGTGGTGCAGGGGAAGATCTTGGCAGCAGAAGATGTTTAAGGCTGGAACTTCTTGGAGCTCAAAGATCTCTGGTGAATAGATTCAACTAGCCTTGACAACGGCAGGTCAACTGCCGTTATGTTTCCATTTGTACCTCCATGCACATAGTTTTGCTCAACGTTTTGCTTTGCTAAGTTGTCTGCCCTGCAACACAAGTTTGTAAAACCATTTTTGCCTGCATATAAATTTAAACGAATCAGACCGGCCTACCTATATTTACAACTCCTGGCCACACCTAAATTCTGCTTTTTTGTTTCACATTTTTTTACCTGGGGTTTTATTTGCACCTTGATCATAATGCAGTATTCTGTTCTAGGATATGTATGTGAATCTCCCCTGTCTTGAAGGATCCCGACTATCAAAGTCATTACCTCTTCATCCATTTCATACAACGATAATATATCAGTTTTCTACTTAAGTCTGCTTGTTTTAGTACGGATTCATTTTTACTATATACTTGAATGATTGTCTTTGAAATGTAAATCAACGTTTGCACTGATTGATTTATACTATTTATGGTATTGTTGAAATATGTATCCTAAGAAGGACTGAATGCAGCCATAAAATGAAGAAAGCCTTATCATCTGTAAATATTTTGATGTCTGTAAATAATGTCATTACATTTTTTGAATTTATTTCTCAGATCAAACTACTAGAAAAGTGGTAACCATAAAGAAACCAGGTAAGGAAAGATTATGACTTTCAATACAGACTTACGTTTGTTGCATTGATGTATCTCATAGAATCATATAGGTTGCACTGTCTAATTGATTTTACTTTTCCACAAGAACCATGCAAGAATGCTTATGGTCACTTCTGTTATCATGTTATAGACACACTAGTTACCTAAACCACATGATGTTTAGTTAGTATTAAGGTCAATGTATTTCAGTAATACAAGTAAAACAGACCATCTATATTTTTTCATTCTGAATTGGTGCTCAATAATGTTCCCATCCAATACTTCAACACTGAAACTGAATGTTTAGACTACTGAAACTAACAGTAAATTAGCTGTTTTTCTTCACCTTATTGTATACCTTTCTTTCACAAAAGATTACAGAAGCTGACATCTCTTGATGACATTGCTGTTAGAAGGATGTACTGAAAAGCTGTTGAAGTTTAAGATATAGAAGTGCAGATCTTTTGAATTTCTCTCTGCTAAGATACAAACATGGGATTTCCTTTAGGAATTTCAAATGTATGCTTACATTTAAGAGAGTGCATATTCTGTGTTGTATCTTAGAATCTTCTGCAACCTTGTATACCCTTAACCACTTTGCTGCCAGGTTTTTTCCCCGTCCTGTGCTAACACCTTTTTATGGGACTATTTGGGGTAGTTATAGCTTAGGCCCTGTCAGGGGCACCAACAAGCCTTGGCAACGGCAACCAACATAGTAGTCAAAAACCGTGCAGTGTCAGGAACAGCAAGGTCCAAGTGACTCACCAAGAGCAAGCAGAGGAGCCCACTGGAGCCAAAAAAAGACCCTCAAAAGGACCGAAAGTCTGCAGGCTCAGTAGTTGCAAGAGGACCTCGAGAATCTCACCAAATGATGCTGGCCCACTGTGAAGAGGATGTGGTGCAGGTGGACATCTTGGCAGCAGAAGATGTTTAAGGCTGGAACTTCTTGGAGCTTGAAGATCTCTGGTGAATAGATTCAACTAGCCTTGACAACGGCAGGTCAACTGCCGTTATGTTTCCATTTGTACCTCCATGCACATAGTTTTGCTCAAAGTTTTGCTTTGCTAAGTTGTCTGCCCTGCAACACAAGTTTGTAAAACCTTTTTTGCCTGCATATAAATTTAAAGAAATCAGACCGGCCTACCTATATTTACAACTCATGGCCACACCTAAATTCTGCTTTTTTATTTCACATTTTTTTATCTAGGGTTTTATTTGCACCTTGATAATAATGCACTATTCTGTTCTAGGATATGTATGTGAATCTCCACTGTCTTGAAGGATCCCGACTATCAAAGTCATTACCTCTTCATCCATTTTATACACCGATAATATATCAGTTTTCTACTTAAGTCTGCTCGTTTTAGTACGGATTCATTTTTACTATATACTTGAATGATTGTCTTTGAAATTTAAATCAAAGTTTGCACTGATTGATTTATACTATTTATGGTACTGTTGAAATATTTATCCTAAGAAGGAATGAATGCAGCCATAAAATGAAGAAAGCCTTATCATCTGTAAATATTTTGATGTCTGTAAATAATGTCATTACATTTTTTGAATTTATTTCTCAGATCCAACTACTAGAAAAGTGGTAACCATAAAGAAACCAGGTAAGGAAAGATTATGACTTTCAATACAGACGTACGTTTGTTCCATTGATGTATCTCATAGAATCATATAGGTTGCACTGTCTAATTGATTTTACTTTTCCACAAGGACCATGCAAGAATGCTTATGGTCACTTCTGTTATCATGTTATAGACACACTAGTTACCTAAACCACATGATGTTTAGTTAGTATTAAGGTCAATGTATTTCCGTAATACAAGTAAAACAGACCATCTATATTTTTTCATTCTGAATTGGTGCTCAATAATGTTCCCATCCAATACTTCAACACTGAAACGGAATGTTTAGACTACTGAAACTAACAGTAAATTAGCTGTTTTTCTTCACCTTATTGTATTCCTTTCTTTCACAAAAGATTACAGGAGCTGACATCTCTTGATCACATTGCTGTTAGAAGGATGTACTGAAAAGCTGTTGTAGTTTAAGACATAGAAGTGCAGATCTGTTGAATTTCTCTCTGCTAAGATACAAACATGGGATTTCCTTTAGGAATTTCAAATGTATGCTTACATTTAAGAGAGTGCATATTCTGTGTGGTATCTTAGAATCTTCTGCAAACTTGTATACCCTTAACCACTTCACTGCCAGGTTTTTTCACCGTCCTGTGCTAACACCTTTTTATTAGACTATTTGGGGAAGTTATAGCTTAGGCCCTGTCAGGGGCACCAACAAGCCTTGGCAACGGCAACTGACATAGTAGTCAAAAACCGTGCAGTGTCAGGAACAGCAAGGTCCAAGTGACTCAACAAGAGCAAGCAGGGAAGCCAGCTGGAGCCAAAAAAAGACCCTCAAAAATACCGAAAGTCCGCAGGCTCAGTAGTTGCAAGAGGACCTAGAGAATCTCACCAAATGATGCTGGCCCACTGTGAAGAGGATGTGGTGCAGGGGAAGATCTTGGCAGCAGAAGATGTTTAAGGCTGGAACTTCTTGGAGCTTGAAGATCTCTGGTGAATAGATTCAACTAGCCTTGACAACGGCAGGTCGACTGCCGTTATGTTGCCATTTGTACCTCCATGCACATAGTTTTGCTCAAAGTTTTGCTTTGCTAAGTTGTCTGCCCTGCAACACAAGTTTGTAAAACCTTTTTTGCCTGCATATAAATTTAAACAAATCAGACCGGCCTACCTATATTTACAACTCCTGGCCACACCTAAATTCTGCTTTTTTGTTTCACATTTTTTTATCTGGGGTTTTATTTGTACCTTGATAATAATGCACTATTCTGTTCTAGGACATGAGTGTGAATCTCCACTGTCTTGAAGGATCCCGACTATCAAAGTCATTACCTCTTCAGCCATTTTATACACCGATAATATATCAGTTTTCTACTTAAGTCTGCTCATTTTAGTTCGGATTCATTTTTACTATATACTTGAATGATTGTCTTTGAAATTTAAATCAAAGTTTGCAGTGATTGATTTATACTATTTATGGTATTGTTGAAATATGTATCCTAAGAAAGACTGAATGCAGCCATAAAATGAAGAAAGCCTTATCATCTATAAATATTTTGATGCCTGTAAATAATGTCATTGCATTTTTTGAATTTATTTCTCAGATCAAACAACTAGAAAAGTGGTAACCATAAAGAAACAAGGTAAGGACAAATTATGACTTTCAATACAGACTTACGTTTGTTGCATTGATGTATCTCATAGAATCATATAGGTTGCACTGTCTAATTGATTTTACTTTTCCACAAGAACCATGCAAGAATGCTTATGGTCACTTCTGTTATCATGCTATAGACACACTAGTTACCTAAACCACATGATGTTTAGTTAGTTTTAAGGTCAATGTATTTCAGTAATACAAGTAAAACAGACCATCTATATTTTTTCATTCTGAATTGGTGCTCAATAATGTTCCCATCCAATACTTCAACACTGAAACTGAATGCTTAGACTACTAAAACTAACAGTATATTAGCTGTTTTTCTTCACCTTATTGTATTCCTTTCTTTAACAAATGATTACAGAAGCTGACATCTCTTGATCACATTGCTGTTAGAAGGATGTACTGAAAATCTGTTGTAGTTTAAGACATAGAAGTGCAGATCTTTTGAATTTCTCTCTGTTAAGATACAAACATGAGATTTCCTTTAAGAATTTTAAATGCATGCTTACATTTAAGAGAGTGCATATTAATAATAATAATAATAATAAAGAGCTTATAGAGCGCTCAGTAACGCCATCACGGCGTGTCCCCGCGCTGAAACTATCAGTGAACAGCGTAAGAGCCCAGGATCTTACGCAGTGTATAGATGTGTTTTAAGCATGGCCCTAAACCGCGATTCACTGCTCTCCAATCTCAGAGCAGGGGGGAGTTTGTTCCATTGTTGAGCTGCTTGGAGCGCAAAAGAGCATCCACCCATTCTGGCCTTCCTAATCCTGGGGACTGTCAGCAGACCGGCACCCTCCGAACGGAGGGTCCTAGTTGGTTCATATCGGCTGACTAGATCCTTTAGGTATGCGGGTGACCTGTCCCAGACAATTCGGTGACAGAAGAGGAGGCACTTAAACAGGACACGCTTCTTCACAGGCAGCCAATGAAGCGCGTCCAGCGCCTTTTTCGAGTTAGCTCTCCTGGGTCTTCTTAACACCAGTCTGGCGGCGGAGTTCTGTATGACTTGTAGGCGGCCTATGCTGCCCTCGGTTGCCCCAAGGAACAGGATATTTCCATAATCTAACCGCGAGGTCACCAGTGCCTGCGTTAGTGTCCTTCTGGCTGCTAAGGGAAGGAGGTCTAAAGTTTTATTTAGGGTCTTTAGTACTCCAAAACATTTGCCCACAAGACGCCTTATGTGGCCATCATATGAAAGAGAGGGGTTCATCCATATTCCTAAATTCTTAGCCTCCTGACATGGTATGGGGGTAGGGCCGAGACATGAAGGCCACCACTCGGCCGACCAATTTTCGCTTTTTCCCCCTACCACCAGCACCTCTGTTTTAGAGCCATTGAGTTTTAAGCAATGGGCATTCATCCACTCTGCTAGTGCCTGCATACATGATTTAAAGTTGTTAGGGGTGTTGGAGGTGTTCTGTGATAGGGAGATCAGCAGCTGGGTGTCGTCGGCGTACGACACCAATTCCACCCCAAATGAATGTACAACTTTCGCCAGGGAGGCCATGTATAGATTAAAAAGAGTAGGGCTCAGAGCTGAGCCCTGAGGCACTCCCTGGTCTAGTGACATCTCAACTGAGCGGCATGTCCCTTGCTGTACCTGGAAACATCTTTCCGTAAGAAACGATTTTAGCCAGCACAGCACAGGGCCAACGACCCCGGCTTCGCTCAGACACCGTAGCAGGATGGAATGCGCTACGGTGTCAAAAGCCGCGCTTAGGTCGAGCATGATCAGGGCCATTGTATGACCTGCATCTGCCCCTGCTCTTAAGGTCTCAGTGCCCCGTAGGAGAGCCGTCTCCGTGGAGTAGCCCGACCTAAATCCTGATTGAGAGGGATGGAGTAGATTCCATTTCTCCAGGTGCTCTGTAAGCTGGGCGTTAACCACCTTCTCAGCCACCTTCGCCACGTACGGCAATAAGGAAATAGGTCTAAGGTTTTCCAGCACCTCCATGCTTACATTTGGTTTTTTCCTTATTGGCAGTACTATGGCCTTCTTCCACTCCATAGGGACTTGTTGAGTGGAAAAGGAGGTTTGTAGGACGTGTCGGATGTGTGGTTCCAGGGCTATCAGGCCCTCTGAGATGACCCAGGCCGGAGCCGGATCATTGGGGGAGCCGGACTTCACACTTCGACAGATCTTTATTAACTTGTCAGCTGCGGGGACCTCAAAAGTTAGTAATGAGGAACCAGGGGCTGCCGGGGAGCTGCCTGCTATAAAATCTATGCCCTTATCTGGTTGTTGAGAGAAGGAAGCATAAATCTTAATAACTTTACTAGAAAAAAAGTTGGCGACTCTGTTGCATCCCTCCTTGGAGATCTTTGTGGGGGTATTAGCGCTAGAGACTAAAGATATTTCTTTGTATATTTTGAACAGTTCGCGTGAGGAGCTCTCGGCAGCCTCAATGCGTGTCTGAAAGTATTTGGCTTTAGCTCTACGCACCGCATACTGGTAGCTCCGGTGTGCTGAGCTATAACTGTTTTTAGCTTGTTCACTCGGATTCCTTCTCCATCTCCTTTCAAGTTTTTTACAGTTAGATTTAAGTTGCTGGAGTTCTGTAGTGAACCATGGGGCAGTACGTTTTCTGCCTTCTCTAGCTTTACCCTTGCTCATGGGAGCTAGCTCATCCAGGGTGGCCATTACAAGTAGAATAAATTCCTTGTTCGCCTGATCACTGTCCGTGGCACATAAAGGTTGTGCTTTCTGGATGGCACCTATAAAGTTTTCTTTAGAGTATTGTCTCCATTTGCGTTTCATAATATTTCCCATTCCATTGTCATTAGTCCTAGCAGGCTGGTAAAAACACTGAAAAGGGACCAGGAAGTGGTCAGTCCAAGGGAGCTGACAAGGGGTAAGTACTTTTATCATATCCCAACTAGCGAAGATAGGGTCCAAACAGTGTCCCCTCTGATGTGTAGCTGCGACACTTAGCAGGTTGAGCTGTAATTCTTGTAGAATAAGGCGAACCACCTCTGCCTCCTTCTGTACAGGATCCTCTAGGTGTAGGTAATATTCTGTGTCGTATCTTAGAATCTTCTGCAATTTTGTATACCCTTAACCACTTGGCTGCCCGGTTTTTACCCCGTCCTGTGCTAACACCATTTTATGGGACTATTTGGGGTAGTTATAGCTTAGGCCCTGTCAGGGGCACCCACAAGCCTTGGCAACGGCAACCAACATAGTAGTCAAAAACCATGCAGTGTCAGGAACAGCAAGGTAAAAGTGACTCACCAAGAGCAAGCAGGGGAGCCCGCTGGAGCCAAAAAAAGACCCTCAAAAGGACCAAAAGTTCCCAAGCTCAGTAGTTGTAGGACCTCGAGAATCTCACCAAATGATGCTGGCCCACTGTGAAGAGGATGTGGTGCAGGTGAAGATCTTGGCAGCAGAAGATTTTTAAGGCTGGAACTTCTTGGAGCTCGAAGATCTCTGGTGAATAGATTCAACTAGCCTTGACAACGGCAGGTCGACTGCCGTTATGTTTCCATTTGTACCTCCATGCACATAGTTTTGCTCAAAGTTTTGCTTTGCTTAAGTTGTCTGCCCTGCAAAACAAGTTTGTAAAACCTATTTTGCCTGCATGTAAATTTAAACAAATCAGACCGGCCTACCTATATTTACAACTCCTGGCGTCACCTAAATTCTGCTTTTAGTTTCCCATTTTTTTATCTAGGGTTTTATTTGCACCTTGATAATAATGTACTATTCTGTTCTAGGTTATGTATGTGAATCTCCACTGTCTTGAAGGATCACGACTATCAAAGTCATTACCTCTTCATCCATTTTATACACCAATAATATATCAGTTTTCTACTTAAGCCTGCTCATTTTTACTATATACTTGAATGATTGTCTTTGAAATTTAAATCAAAGTTTGCAATGATTGATTTATACTATTTATGGTATTGTTGAAATATGTATCCTAAGAAGGACTGAATGCAGCCGTAAAATGAAGAAAGCCTTATCATCTGTAAATATTTTGATGTCTGTAAATAATGTCATTACATTTTTTGAATTTATTTCTCAGATCAAACTACTAGAAAAGTGGTAACCATAAAGAAATCAGGTAAGGACAGATTATGACTTTCAGTACAGACTTACGTTTGTTGCATTGATGTATCTCATAGAACCATATATGGTGCACTGTCTAATTGATTTTACTTTTCCACAAGAACCATGCAAAAATGCTTATGGTCACTTCTGTTATCATGTTTTAGACACACTAGTTACCTAAACCATATGATGTTTAGCTAGTATTAAGGTCAATGTATTTCAGTAATACAAGTAAAACCGACCATCTATATTTTTTCATTCTGAATTGGTGCTCAATATTTTTCCCATCCAATACTTCAACACTGAAATTGAATGTTGGCACTATTGAAACTAACAGTAAATTAGCTTTTTTTTCTCACCTTATTGTATTCCTTTCTTTCACAAATGATTACAGAAACTGACGTCTCTTGATCACATTGCTGCTAGAAGGATGGATTGAAAAGCTGTTGTAGTTTTAGACATAGAACTGCAGATCTTTTGAATTTTTTCTCTGCTAAGATACAAAGTTGAGATTTCTTAAAAGACATGTTACAAATTCCTTCTAAAGTTCAACTATCACACCACTGCTTGAAACGAAAGAAATGCTTCAAAGTTGATGTTCTATTCCTTGTTTAGCTTTCAGGATTTGCTTGAGATGGTCACTACTCATCCATTCACCTCCATCATTTGATGGAAGTCTGCTTCTAATATTCCATGACACAGAGCAATCTGCTGTCAAGGCTCACTGGATGTTGTACAATCGGCCTCAAAGGCTGTTCCTATGCAATAATCACTGATGCCACCAAGTGAAGGAACTCAACACTATCCCACAATACTCTCTGAGCCATTGCCCTTTTGTAATCATTAAAGATTTCAAAATCTCAAACAACTGAGCCCAAAATGTAGCATTATAGGCTACATGCATATAGTCAGTCAGTCAGTCAATCACTTTTATTCGATTTTTAAAAAATCATAAAAAGATACATGCATATAAAATCATATGATTTCCATGTCTTTTTTTTTATCAAAATGCTAGTAACAATTCAGATGGTAATTTGCATAACTATTGTATTTGTCATCAATATTTTGTTTGGCATCAACATTAAAACCTTTACCTTTCTATCCTTGAGAATTTGTTCCAAAGTTTGTAGTTTCAAACTTTAAATTTTGTATGTTGATTCTCCGAAGCTACATACAAATTTCAGTAGTGCGGGGAGTGTTACTGAATGTACAAAGATGTCTTGCGCAATGGATTTTTGTATCTACCTGAAGTATAGTAATATGAATATACACTCAGTAATATATACATATTATATATACTTTTGTAATACATATGTTTCAACATTAGCTCACCCTATATTATGGTACGGTTTCTACTATCTATGTAGGAACCACTAATTTGTTGGACAACATAAATGTTGGGATGGTGCCAGACTGATTCTATGCACCCCTCATGATTCCTTGGACTAAAGCCCTGCCAGCTCACAGTGCCACCCTAAATACCTCTAACCCTAGGCAGGTAACATGGATAGGGCAACCTTAGAACATGAGAACCCGGACTCCCTCAGGAGTCGTGGTAAGAGCTCTAGAAACATTTTGCTCAGCTGTTTTTGTCACTGCTTACTCATGAGCATACAGAAGAAATACACAAAGGGGCATTTTCAATATTTATTGAACCATTGTCATCCTTGTATAAAATATATGTGCTGCAATGATGAACAGACAGATGCAAATAAAAGTGATCAACAATCTATGATTGGTGAACAGAATGATTGGTTTCACCAGTGTGTCAAGAATGTGCATATATGCTGGCATATAAGTACTGTCTATAGTATACCCATAGGTAATTTGTTCATATAAAAGATGCTAATATTATTAAAAAGGTATTTGTGAATGTTGAAATCCATATAAAATGTAAAAGATAATAAAAGCCAATTTAAAAGCAATTGAAGATGTTAAAAACAGGCTGTGTTGGTGCTTCACTCAACGGAACTGACAAAAGAGGTTGAGCTTTCTACAAGGGGCTTCACTAGGGAAATGGAGCTGAAAAAGGCGCTGAGGTCCAGACAGAAGCTTGCCTAGGAGGGCCTTGGAGCCCAAAAAAAGATGAATAGGAGAATGAGGAAGATGAGGATCTGAGCCAAGATTTATTAGAGAATCTGGGACTGCCTGTGGGGCATGTGATCAACAGCTGACATGGAGAGATGTCTTCCCCAGGACAGGCAACAGTGTATTCTCCAAAGGCCTGTCACCAGAGGAGCTGGAAGACAGAAGAGAAGGTATGATATTTAAGTTGGAGCTTGCTAAGCTGAAGTGGGAAATAAGAAAAGTGGCTCAGGAAGTGAGCTTGAGAGAGCTCAACTTACAGGCCTGGGTCCAGCACATATGATGGCAGCTTATCTTCAGTTTCCTATGAGAAAAGAGTACACATCACCCAATGACCAGATGCCTGGTTATGGAGTGGGAGATGACATAGAAAGGTTGTTTGATTCATATGAGATTGCTTTGCAAATGCAAATGCACAAGATCCCCAACAGGGTTTATGGGGCTTTTCTGTGGAATCATTTCCCTACTGAGGGGAGGGAAGCTCTACTCTCCCTAGATGGGGGTGGGACAGGATGAGGTATGCCCACATGAGGAAGCCCTATTCAGGAATTATGGTTTGACCCAAGAGAAGTGCAGGCATAAGTTTTGGGACAGTATAAAACTATTGATGTTAAGGATTATCAGGGGTGTATACATTGATTTCAAAGGAGTACATGTTTAATTTCTGTTTTAAAGATCTAAGCCAGCATTTGATTGAGGGTAAGTTCTCTGACCCCAGGGACCCTGCAAAGGAGTCTGCCAGCTGGGACAGCACCAGGGCTTATAGGAAGTTATCTGGAGGGAATACCACAAGGGTTGGGAGGGTCTTTACCGGAAGAAGGTTGGGGGGACAAAAACATAACTATGGAGTTCTCTAAAGGTCCCGAAACCTGTTGCATGAGTCAGGATTCCCATACCCCTGCTAAGAAGAAGTAGATAAGGTGGTTTTCTGGCAATGAGTCTGCATGGATGACATCTCTTAGGTGTTATGAGTATCATTAGAAATTGTACTAAAAGTGAGATGGCAACTGTCCTAAGTGGGCACAGCCTCCCTACCGGTGTGTAGTCACTGTGGTTGGCTTGTGTGAAGCTCGGGGAGAAGCTTGTTGGTACCAAGTTGAGGTTACCCTAGTGTCCCTGGGTGACGGAGAGATGGTGCGGAGAACCACTAGGCTGACAATACTAGAAAGTACAATTATTGGGTCACTATCAAAGGAGGTAAAGGCGCTGAGACACATGAGCCTTCTGCGAGAATGGGATTGATGAATGATCGCTGTTGCAGGAACCAGGTCAGCGCATTGCACTCAGAACCGCTATATTGCATCCAGGACCGCTGCTTTGGAACCAGCGCATTGTTGCCACTGTGTGGAGAATATCAACAGTTACCAATCCAGCAAGAATTGACTCAGTGCATCACATTCAGAACCACCACATTTGGAACTGATTCTTTGCTCAAAAGAACCGATACATTAATGCAGTAGCATGGAGGAATTTGGTGCAACACCCCAACTTTGTGGGAAAAATCGAAGCACGACATGCTGTGACAAGATTTAAGGTGCTTTTGCTAAGCGGGTCCTTGTGGGTCTTACAGCTGGCCTACCCTCCATCGTGGGCAGCCTGAACACTTGACTTTGTCCTGGTCCAGTGCGACCAATTTGCTCTGTGAGCACATTTTCTTCTAAATGTTATTTTTATACTTTATTTTTTTTTTATTCATATTGTAACTTCAACTTATTGGAATATTGTTATTTTGGTCTTGTTGTATTTATACAATTATACTCTATTTTCTAAACTCATTTGGAGACTTTTTTGGTTTATTACTGTGTGTTGGCTGCATATTGCCTCTTACGTTAAGCATGACTGCTTTGTGCCAAGCTACAAGAGGGTATGCAGAGGTTAGTTTAGAGTGTGCATACCTCTGCCAACTAGAGACCCAATTTCTAACTGAGACCTTGTGTAAGCGGGGGGCAAGATGGCCGTGCGGGGGCTAGATGGCCGATATCGGTATGCAGTGGGTGAGTCGCAACATTCTCCTCCTCCCTACCACGGTTAATCGATGGTGGAATCTCCCCTGCATGGCGCTGAGTCCGAATGCTGAGAGCCTCAAGATCCCAGTGACCAGAGAGCAGGCAGACGATTTACCTAAAAGGCACCCCAGAGGAATTTTCAGTCGAGTTTATTCCCGCATACGGGGAAAAATAATTGGCATTGCTGAGCTTGTAGTACGTACCTGGTTCAAGATGCCTTCTCGTATAGCGAAAGGGAGTGAACAGAAAGACGGCAAAGGGGGGATGAAGGACGTCATTGCCCAGAGAGAGCTGACCTCCAGAGAGAGGAATAAAATGGTCCCTAAAAACCCTCCACCAAGTGGTTTACAGAAGGGAGACGTTGGTCTTAAGAAGCCGATGAGTAAGAAAAACGGCCCCAACACTGCCGCTACCCCGAAGGAACATGGAGCAGCTACAAGGCCAAAAGTAAAAGAAAGTATGCTGCGTCAACCTACAGTGGCAGAGAGTTTCGCCAACATACCTGCCTGCAACGGAGTAGGAAGCACCGATACCGGGAGCCTGACGGAGGGAGGTAATGTTTGGAACATCCTCGTGGACGCTAGAGCTGGAGCAGTGGTTGCTAGGCAACAGGTGCAAGCGGGAGGACCGGCGAATGCGAAGCTGTCGGAGACGCTGCCTGATACGGATCAGATTCCGGAGCAAGTGCCCGAGTCAGGCTAGGAGGAAATGCGGGTTGAACCCGCCAAGACTGTTGAGGTATCAAGCAAAAAGGCAAGTGGGAGCGTGAGCAGCAGGGGCTGTCAGGCAGTCGGGATCTGAGTACTGGGCCAAGTCATGAAAGCGGGGGTACTGCTGGATATGCTAGATATGTAGAAGGGGTAGGGACACAAGACAAAAAGGCATTGAAGGGAGGCTTGGGGGTGCCACGGAGTGAGGAGTTATCCGGTGTATTTGGGTCTGGCCCGAGTACCTCAGATTGGGCAGAAATCATGGACTTGGCGAATGGTTTTGCATAGGTGGGGGATGGGACCCTAGCTGAAGCCGGTATAGGCAGTGGCGCCGCTTCCCCCGATAAATTCTTCTCCTTAAATGAAGATTGTCAGTCTCAGTCTGTGGCCTCCGATGAAGTAAGCTCAGATGAGTCTACAGGTACAGGAAGCAGTTCTCCGGCCCAGAGAAGTACGCAGAAGAAGCATTTGTCTAAAAGAAAGCCCTCTGCAACAGGCAGCACTATTGACCCCACGAGAAAGTTAGCCTGTGATTACTCCGCTACCTCCTTAACGTACATGGAGCAAGAAGGTTCCGCCTCGCTGACTGGCGATCAAGGCTCATCACAAGTACCCCAGCAACCGGTTATGTTGGACTTACTATTTAAAACGCTGAAATTAATGCAATCTGAGGTGAGGGGGGAAAGTAGGAGAGCAAGACAGGAATCGAGGAAAATTCAAAATACGCTAAGGAAAATGAGTAAAAGGCATGAGGAGGTGGTGGAGAGAGTATCACATGTGGAGGAAAGAACAGGCAGATTAGAAGACGATCCGAGAACCCTGAAATCTTATAAACAAGAACACCAAAAAGTGGCAGAAGATGTCAACTGGAAGCTGGAGGATTATGAAAACAGACAGCGCCGGAATAACATTAGACTCTTAGGGGTGACAGAAGGTCTGAAAGGGGAAGATCCCAGAATGTTTGTGGTTAATTTCCTAAAAGGGGCTTTCCCTGAGTTGGCGACCTGGCAGTGGGAAACAGAGATTCAGAGGGCCCATCGATTTCCGTTTGTGGTTAAAGGGGGGCAGGCGGGGAGCCAGGAGGGGAGACCCAGAGCATTGTTGATATACATAGGGAATTTCCTACTTAGGCACCTTATCCTAGATAAAGCCAAACCAGAGTCTAAACGTGCATTCAACAATGTCATATTTTTCGCTAGGCCGGACTTATGCCATACTACAGTTGAGCGTAGATGGAGACTGAGGCAGCTGATTTCTTCCATCCAGGCCCTGGGTTCAGAGGCCTATTTGTTGTATCCTGCAAAGCAGAAAATAGCTACTAAAGGCAAGGCTAAAATGTTCTTCTCCGAGATTAAAGCAAAGGCGTACAATGTGGAGGCTTTGGGGTTCAAGGAGAAGTAAGAGAAGGGCTCTCTGGGGGGGGTATGAAAAGGGGCAGGGAGGGGGTGGTGACAGCTGCTTCCCTAGTGTCCACACATAGGTCACGGGTGACCTATTTGCCTGTAGGGGAGGGGTAGAGAGGGGGGTTTTAGGGGAGGGGGAGGTGGGGGTTGGGGGTGGAAACAGGGCATGCGTTGCACACACAGAGACACACTATGAAGGTTCAATGTATATACACTCGGCATTGGGGGGAAAAAGGGAAAAATTTGAAAAGTGGAATAGAGATTTGATACCAATGCTTGATGTTTTTTAATGGCTTGTTGAATTATGACAGTGAATGTTTGTGGTTTAAATGATTTACAGAAGAGACTGCGAGTATCAGCATTTTTTAAATCAATGAATCCAGGTTTGATTTGTATGCAAGAAACCCATGTGGAGGGTGGAAGGGGCTACTTGTTGGAGCAGCTGGAATTCACTGTACTAGCATATACAAAACAAGGATCAAAGACCCGCGGGGTAGCTGTGCTAGGGAGAGGAAGAGATTGTATAGTCCACAAGAAAAAAGAGGATCAATGGGGGAGGTGGGTTATAATTGAAGTGGGCTTTAGGGGGGCTAAGTTTACGCTGGTTTCTGTGTATGGTTCGACAGGAGATGACCCTGACATATTTGAATTTTTGGACCAAGAATTATCAACCTGTTATATGCTGCGGGGATTTTAATATTAACTGTCTTTCCGGTGTCGAGATACAAGATAGACAGGGGTACAATGGGAGGAAGAAGAGAATGCATAGGGCTGTGGCTGATATGGCACTGCATAATGTTCTGTCAGATGCCTGGGCCACTCTTTATCCTCAGGTTGATGGTGCTACATTTTTTTCAGCTCCCCATAGAATCATGGTAAGACTGGACTACTTTTTAATTTCCAACTCATTAAAAGCAAGCTCACAAATTAGGAAATTACCCCGGTTGGTCTCAGATCATAACCTCTTGATTTTGTCATTTAGCTTAAGAGGTATAACAAGGAAACCATATAGCTGGACTTTTGAGAGAGCCCTCCTAAAAGATGAAGGTTATTGTAGATATATGGATATCTGGATTAAGGAATTTTGGAGTATCAACAAGGGGAGTACCAGTTCAGGCATTGCATGGGATGGGTTTAAATCAGGGGTAAGGGGAGAGACACTTGGTTATACAACGTACAGGCAGAAAGTAGAGAGGGATAGGGTGGAGCAACAAGTTAAAACCCTTTCGGTCGCAGAGGAAGAACTGGGTCGTCTAATTGAGCGTGGGCATTCATTGGATCAACAGCTGCTGGAAATTGTGGTATTAAAGGCTGAAATATCGGAAAGTATCGCTAATAAAACAGCTGCAAATTACTTGGCAAGGAAGGAACAGGCGTGTGAGCTAAGTGAAAGAGTGGGGCATATTCTTGCTGTTAGAACAAGGCAGAAGATCGCTGCGGGGGACATTAAGAGTATAAGAGATGAGCAAGGCAACCTGATTTCAGATCCATCAGGAATAAGAGAAGTGTTCAGGAAATTCTACAGAGAGTTGTATGACGTGGAGGAGGGTGGGAGCAGGGGAATCAGAGAGTATTTAGGAAATTTTCAAGCTGCTGAGTTAGAGGTAGAGGAAAGAGAAAATCTGGAATCCACTATAACACTTGAAGAATTAACAACAGCCTTATCAGATCTCCCATCAGCAAAAGCTGCAGGTCCAGGTCAGATCCCTGTAGATTTTTTTTTTAAAATATTCCTGGGAGTCCTTAGGTTGGAGTTACTGGATACGCTTATCCAAGCTCAGAGGGGGGTTTCGATTCCAGACTCCTGGGGGGGTACCGAAGTTATAGTCATCTTGAAAAAAGGTAAACCTCCCACAGCCCCTGGGTCATATAGACCTATTGCTCTAATGAACTCTGATGTCAAGCTATATTCAAAAATTTTGGCAACAAGATTGGCAGCAATCATTGAGAAATTGGTCTCCTCAGTTCAACATGGCTTCATTCCGGGAAAAGGCACCACAGAACATGTCAGAACAGTGATTACTTCATTTGATGCCATGGAGATACCGGGAGGCCCCGTCGCAGCCCTATTTCTTGATGCAGAGAAGGCTTTTGACAGGGTCGCCTGGGGGTATCTATGGGAGTCATTGAGACACTTTGGGATTGGTGAAGGATATATTAGAGAGATTCAGGCATTATATAAAGCACCAACTGCTAGAATTAAGATCAATAGAGAGCTTACCTCTGTGGTACAGATAAAAAGGGGAACAAGGCAGGGCTGTCCGGCCTCTCCTCTGCTCTTCGCGCTTTATATGGACCCTTTTCTACGGTGTCTTACTACTATCCCTGGAATCTTCCCCCTCTGTCTGAATGGATTGCAGATTAATGTGTTGGCATACGAAGATGATGTCGCTATAATTACCCCGGACCCATCAACGGCAATTGGAGAAATAGAACAGGAGGCCTTGAAATTTGGCAAAATCTCAGGCTATAGGCTCAATAGTAGTAAAACACAAATAATTAAGAACTCATTTGTTAGCTTTGATGATGTCCGGGTGGTTCCAGCGGCAGTTTACCTGGAGGTCAAAATATCGGCTAAACTTGAGACTGTGGTAGAACGAAACATGATTCCTTTATGGGCAAAAGTAAGTCTGGATTTGGTTAGGATGAACAATCTCAGACTTTCGTTGGTGGGTCGTACCAACGTAATTAAAATGCTTATACTCCCTAAGTTTCTTTATTTTTTTAGAACGATACCCCTAATGTTTGAGACTTCCTGGTTTAATAAGGTGGAGTCAATTTTGAATAAATTTATTTGGGCACATGGGACGACCAGGAGGGCCTATAAATGAATGACTTTACCCAGGGCAAGGGCGGGGTGGGGGTTCCCCGATTTTAGACTATATTACTGGGACTCGGCTCTGCAGTACATGCAGGGTCTGATTGGTGCGAGCGGGGTAGATCCAAACGTCGCTGCCTTCTCGACTTAGGTATATTCCATTGTTCTGGGTCCAGAAACAGAGAATGCATTTTTAGGCTGTACCGACTCCTCATATTACAAACGCACTCGGTTTAAGACTGTTTTGGCTGCGCATAATATCTGGACGGCCGTATTAAAAAAATGTGGACTTGGGAGATTCAACAGGTATACGAGACTGTATATGAATAAGACCCTACCACCTTCAATTTTTGCTGATGCTACCATGGCAGAGTGGGCTAGAAAAGGAATTTTCAAGATAGGGGATTTGCTGGGTTTAGACGAGAAGATGTTGCAATTCTCCGACCTTGAGGCAAAGTTTAATATTGGCAGACTGAGCTTTTTTAAATATCTGCAGGTCAGAAGTTTTCTGAGCAGGAAGAAAGGGGGGTGGCTGGCTTTGCTAAAAGTAACATTTTGGAAGCTATAGAACGGGGAGGGGAGGGCTCTATCTGCAGTTTTTATGCTACCTTGGCAGAGTTGAAGGTGGACGATATAGGAAAGTATGAAAATAAATAGGCAGTAAAGCTATGAATTCAGGGCCGGCATTTCTTGGATTCACTGGAATTAGGATGCTCAGTCCTTTGTTCAGCCCCGCTTCAATCCCAACACTATAAAACATTATACCAACTCTACTATACTCTGGCTCGTATTGCGCAGTAGGGATTACATGTCCACGCTGTAGTGAACCAGTAGCCGATAGCATACATATATTTGCTGCTTGCCCTCAATTACAAATTTTGCTTAAAGGTATGGAGGACTTCCTGGGTCGAACACTTGGGTTGATTGTCATGCTAACACCACCAGTA
The DNA here is from genome assembly GCF_964263255.1 of Lissotriton vulgaris. NCBI lineage: Eukaryota > Metazoa > Chordata > Amphibia > Caudata > Salamandridae > Lissotriton > Lissotriton vulgaris. The sequence goes on from NC_141691.1 coordinate 2,030,704,234, forward strand.
ATTATGTTAGGGGCTAGGGGGGTTGAGGGTGTGGAACACCGTGAATTTTTGTTTATAGCAATGGCGGTATACAGATTGATGATCGCTAGAGCTTGGCTGGATAAAGCACCCCCAGCACTGCAACAGTGGATTGCCATGCTTTTGGGGATTTTTAATTTAGAAAAAGGTATCTATGCTAGGAAGGGTAGAAGGGCAAGGAGGTTGGGGAGGAAAATATGGGAACCAGATCATCAATGGAAAGAGAGGGCAAGAGAAAGTGGAAGCTGAGTGGTGTGGTGCAATTTGTAAACTGTATGGTAATGCAATGTATTGTTTATGTTCAATATTTGATTACTTTATGTACCTAGCTGGCTTAATTATGTATTGATGCTTTGTGTGTTGCTACATGTGTGCCTACGAAAACTCAATACAAATATTTAAAAAAGAAAAAAAAAGAGACCTTGTGTAAGCACTTGGCTAGATCTCACTATTTCTGTTCCCCAGTGCTTTTAATGCTAATGCTTGAACCATAATGACAATATGTTCTAATACCCTCCTATATGCTATGTCATGTGATTTTCTGTTTATTGCCATTCATAGTAATGTTCAAAGATGTGTGATAAAGTGTATGGGGGACATTTACTAAGGTTTTGCACCAGGTGTGCGTCACAAAAGTCACGCAAAACTGCAAAAAATATTTTTCCGAATTAACTTTCCAGAGCTAAACTTGTTTAGCGCTTTAAATAACATAAAAGTAATGCGAAGCAGTGCATTGTGCTGCGTCGCATTGCTTTGACCATGGGGGCCGTGCCAAGGGTGGTGCAAGGGCGTTCCCATGCAACCACACAAGGTTTCTCACGCTAAACCCAATTTATTAAAAACGGTAGATTGCATTTAGCGTGATAACACTGTGCCCTTTTCAACTAGGTGAAAGGAAGGAGAAATGCTTTCATTTCTCCTTACCTTTCTGACTTTTACGACTTTGCATGTGCGCTGCACTGTGCAGCACATATGCAAAGTGAGAAAAGCTTTCCCTCGTGCCTAGCAAATTATTTTGTACGGGAAGGGTACCTTTCCTGTACAAAACCTATGCTACACTCATTCACACACCTTAGTGCTTAGTTTTTCCCCTTGTTATATTTCTTTTTTCAAAAATGGCTAAAGGAACTGACATCTCTAAATCAACTTGCTGCCACTAGGATATACAGATAATCTTTTTTAGTTTTAAATACATAGGTGCAGAACCTTTTGTATAGCTCTATGCCATGATACAAACATGAGATTTCTTTGGGGAATTTCAAATGTATTCTTAAAAATTGATAGAGTACAATATCTGTGTGTCATCTGGGAAACGTCTATAAACTTTCATTCCGTTAATCTGTATCTGGTTATCAAATGGGATCTTAAGCTGTCCTTCGATTTAAAAGAATTGTTCCAAAAGTATTTTAAATGCACATGTATCGCACCACTACTTGGAAAGAAGGAACTGGAGCAAGGGTGACGACCTATCCATGTTTTGGTTTTCAAGATTAACTTGATATTGTCACTCCTCTCCCAAGCACCCCCCTCATTTAATGGAAGTCTGCTTCTAATGTTTCATGGCACACTGACATGTGCTGTGCGTGTTCAATTGATGTTGTAGCATGGGCCGTGTTGGTATTCTGTGCAATCATCACTGATGCCACCAAGTGAAGGATTTCAACAATGAGCACAACACTCTCTAAGCCACTCCTCTTTTCAGTAATTAATAAAGATTTCTAAAACTCTCATATATATACACACACAGTAGCAGTAGATGCTACATGCATTGAAATTATATGATTTCCATGCAGCTGTTGTCCTTTTTTTGACACAAAAATGCGTATAGCAATTCATATGGTAAGTCTAATAGCCATTGTGTTTTGAATCAGCATGAGAACGTTGAACTTTCAATCCTTGAGAATTGACTGTACATTTTGCAGATTCGAACTTTAAATTGTGTATAGTATTTTTCCGAAGCTGCATGGAAATTCAAAGAGTGAAAGTCATGCTACTGAATCTGCAAACATGTGCTGCCCAGTGTAGTGCTATTTCTACCCCGTGTATAGTACAATGACTACTCTCTCAGTAATTTATGCATATTTATGTATATTTACAGTACTTGTAGGTAAATGCATATGATTCATACATTCTCTCACTCTATATGTTTCTTTAATTTGTATTTGTGCATAGATTGAGACATGCAATGGAGGTTCGCCAGCAGTGCAGCATTAAGTGGCCTAAAGTTGTCTAAGCACTTGACAAATCAAACTATTTCTTTTGCCCAGTGCTTTTCATAGAAGTGCTAGGACGAATAATTTCATGTCAAGTATGCTTTACAGTTTATTGGTATTTATAGTTAGGTTCAAATATATATTGCAGATGGGACTGGCAAGCACCTTAAAATTTATAGTTTGTATTTGATTCTATCTTGAAATTTGAAGACATGGTTTTTACAGTTTGGGAATCTCCTTTTCAGTCGCTACAGAAAGTCCAACTCCTCGCAAAGTGTTAACCCTGAAGAAACCAGGTAAGTAGTGCTTATTACTTAAATGCAGTTCTTTAAGTACACTGTGATTTTACTCATGTTTTTGAAACCCAATCTTTTCCTCATGTATCATGCACACATGTGCTTCCGGTCACTTCTGTTATCAGATTACAAATTACCTAGTTGCCTGAGTGGTCCGCTAAGTTGTCTCTCTTGGCATTGGTTGGTTCTCCTCGGATGCGCACACTGTTTTCCACTGAAGTGAGTGTTCCTTTTTGGACCGAGCCATAGACATGGCCTTGTTTCACCCTCAGAGACTGTCGTAGCTGTCCTCTGCTGGCTGAAGACCTTGTCTAGGAGCAGGAAGAGAAAGGCCCAGCTTCTAATGCACCCCATGAAGATTAATCTTGAGTCCCCGCTCCAAACGCCGGGCCTTCAGGTGCTTAAAGACTGTTGAAGACAGGGCCGGAGCAATCAATGTCCCAAGAGGGAGCAAGATCATGTCACACACAAAAGGGTTCCCCCTCAATGGCCCCATGTCCCTGCAGCAAATAGGCAGAGCTCAGGGTGTGATCCACATACAACGTACTGTGGGGGCATAGAGCCCAGAGCTGCGATCCCCCTCTGAATAAAGGCCCATCCAGCTCTGTGTAGTTTAATTTGAGTCCCACACGATCACTGCAAGGACCAGTGCTTCTCGGAGATTGGTTGATTCCATTCCATCAAACATCTAAGCTGGGCAGCTTGGTAGTAGCTGAGCAGAAGGGACACCATACGACCATCATCACACTTGGGTGATAGATTAAGGGCTATGGAGGTAGGGTTTCTTACTGTCCTACAGGAATTTGTTGATTTCCAATTGGAGAGAACTGATTGCGCTTGACTGGGGGGACAAGACAGAGTCTGAAATAAATATAGTATGCGCAGGAGAATGGTTATCTTGTCTGCAGCTGTGCGTCTCAACCAGGAGAGGCGAAGATGGCTACAAGTTGGCAGTTCCTTGCATGTTTGACAGGTAAGTGACAGGTAAGTGATACATAGTTAGTGGTCAATGTTTTAGGCATAGTCCAGGCTAGTGCGTTGCCTAAGTACAGTCTGGTATGTGTAGCCCACACAAAGGCAAACCGGAATCACAAACTGGCTTCATGAGAGGGCATGACTGAGAGGTACAATATCAGGGGCATTTGCTTGTTTGAGTCTGTCCCAAAAGCCTGAAGCTCAGTGACCGAGGCAGGAAATGAGGCCATGGAATCCGTGATAGGCAAGAATAACATTGTCAGCAAATAAGTTAATCAGATGTTGGTCACCACCGTAGGGACTCGGCACTACGTCCGGATTATCCCTCAACCATTGTGCCAGAGGTTGCAGGTACAGAGCAACAAGGAGAGGGGACATGGGGCAGCCTTAACGTGTACCTCAATGAATGGGGAATGGAGTAAACAATATGCCATTGACCCTGACCGAAAAAAGGGTGGAGCCCTAAAGATGCTCTGAACCCATGCACAACATCTGTCCCCAATGCCAAATTTCTACAGAGTATCAAGGAGGTACGGCCAGCTTATGCTATTGAACGCCTTTCCTACATCAATGGAAAGAAGTGAGCTTCTTGCAAAACCGATGAGACTTATCTATAAGGTGCAGCAGGTGTTTAGCTACATTGGGTGGTAGAAATGAATCCTGCTTGATCGGGATTGATCATGCCTGGCATTACTTGGTTAAGGTGCTGCACTAATATACTAGTGAATAGCTTTGCATCTACATTTAAAAGAGAAATTTGTCTGAAAGACCCGTAGACACCGGGATCGTTATCCAGCTTCAGAATCACTGAAATAACCGCCTCCAGCATGAAATCTGTAAGCAAAGGAATTTTGTAACCTTGTGAGTAGGGTAGATAAGTCCTGACAGAAAGTTCTATAAAATTGTAAGGAGAAGCCGTCAGGACCGGGCACGTTTGTGGTTCCAGGTGCGATATGGCCAATATCACCTCTTCAATGCAAATAGGTTGATTGATGGCAGAGACCTCCCCCTCAAGCAGAGAGGCGAGGGCAACACTTTGGAGATATGCAGAGGGATCTCCTTTGGAGACAACTGCTGCTTCGTAGATAAAACTGTAAAATACATGGAATGGCGATGTTATTCCCTCATCCAAGCTGGTCTTTGCGGAGGACCCTGTAGGGATCCTCTTCACTGATCCAGAGTGGATTTTGCTCCTTAGGCGATGCGCCAGCATGGGCCTGCAGAGAATGCTCAGCAGGTAAAAGATGCGTTTGATGCACACCATAGTGGATTTTGATGTATCCAAATCAAGGTGTTTGAGAAGAAGCTGGGCCTTCGCTAGCTACATCCTCGCTCCCAGGGCCCCTATGTGTTTATGGATTGCTCCCAATTCAGAATCAGAACTTTCAAGTCTGTACAGCGATAACAATAGCTATAATCTCCCCCTTAACAGGATTACCAAACAGAGGCTAGGGAATTCTCCCCTGTGTTGTTACATTGGAGATAAGATGCATATGCCTTCCGAATTGAATAACATTCACTGTGGCATGGGACTTAAGCAAGGTATCCCAAAAACGCTAATGGGAGCTCGGAAGAAATGAGCAGTCTGAGAAGTAGGGAGAAGGGAGCATGGTCAGAAGGTGAGCGCGTGGCAATAGAAGCTTCAGAGATAATATCTAGCTGGGTCAGAGATGCAAGAAAGTGATTGATACATGGTTATGTCTCAGGTTCAGCTGAGTAGTACATGTAGTCCCTAGTAGATAGGAGTAATTGTTGCCACATGTCCTGCAGTCCACAGTCATACTTCCACATAGACCTGCAGCTGAGAAGGCCCTCACTTGGTCAGAGCGTTGACTGTTACGGTTAATGGACATGTCCATAATCAAGTTCAGGTCTTATCTAGCTTAATAGCAGGATCTAAGGTCTGCAGCACTGAGTCCTAGGAATTTGTCAGGAATGTAGGAGAGTAGGATCTGCTTACTATGGTTACCCCCTCTTTTTGCTGGTGTTTCACTGTTTTTCGACTTTAGTCTGGCTGCGGCCCTGCTAACCAGAACCCAAGCTTATCTGCTTTCTCTCTAAATTGATTGCATGTACATTAGGTACACTCCAGATGAGTTACCGGGGTACCCTTGTGCGTCCTAGTATATGGTACCTTAGGTACTAAGGGCATAGGTACCCCAGAGGCCTACCATGGGCTAAAGCATGTATTATGTAAACCCAATTGGGAAGCCTTCCAAAATGGCACCACAGGTCTGCTACTGCAGCCTGGGTAAGGTGGTGCATGCGCCTCTTACTAAGATATGGGTTACCTATATCTACATTATATCACTGACACACATAAACCTATAAGTCACTCCTATGGCATGCCTTGTCAATCCTGAAGGCAGAGTGGTTGGTTTTGAGTGAGAGGGTGCCCATGTATGAGCAGGACCCCTCTGCAGGTTTCGGAACCTATTTTCTGGGGCTGTTCTGTGATGCAGACAGAACATATACTCTTAAGTGCATTATAACCTTGCGGTTATTGCTAAGTTTGGAATGCCTGCATGGAAACATGTTGTGCTTGGTGTCAAACACTTTGGAATCCTACCCCCCCCCCCCACCAGTTCTGGCAGTGGGGGTAGAATTCCACCCTTCTAGAGGGAGAAGACATGTACACACTTACCTAACCGGTAATAGTTTAAAAGAGCCCCAGCATCACAAAATGGATGCTGCAGCCACAGACACAAGTCTGACCTCCTGCTCCTGGAATAAACTCTGGCAGGGGAGGCCTGGACAATAGGTTTCCTGTCACAGGGAGGTGTAACCACCTCCCAGACAAGCTTTAGTTTAATGGGGCTGGGTGGGTGCATTCAGAGAATGCATTTCAGACAGTGCTTGGGGCACACTTGGTGTCCCTGTGCACATCCCAGCTCAAACTGGTTACAGGGGAACTCAGCCCCTGCTGTGGTGCAAAACTGGACAAAGGGAAAGGGGTGTAACCACCCCCTCCCTGGATCCACCCATAGGTGGATCCCTAGAGTAAGTCCAACCCCCTATCTTAGTATCAGTATAGGAACCCAGTCCTTAGGACTTTAGATTACCCTGGATGACACTCTGAAATGTATATCCTGAAACTTCGACATTCTATATCAACTAGAAGACGGAAGAATCTCCCTTGGGGTCAAGGAGTGACTCCAATGTTCAAACTAGCACCAAAGAAGCATCTTGCAGGTCTGCATTTCCAAGGCTCCCGCCGGATCCCGCCGGATTTGCGACTCAGGACACGGACGCAACGAAGCCTGATCTTGCCGTGAAGAGAACGGCTAAACCACTCCACCCTACCTGGAAGAAGCTCGGGGGGGACAGCGAGAGCCTCACGCCCTTGGGGCAAACGCCACCGCTGCAGAGCCCGTAGAGGCTGTATCTTGGAGTCAAGACCAGACACTACAGTCCCCAGAGTGCTTTGCGGGGGCGCAGAGCCAGTGATGCTGCCGGAGGGCGCTGGAGGTCCTCAAAATCGGGCCGGCCCTCCCGCTTCATGTGTGGGTTGGAAGTAATACCGCGCAGAAAAAGCATTTTACTAGACTATATACCCTTGAGAAAGTCGCAGGATCACTACCTATCGCGACGAAACGCATTGGCTGTTGTTGGCTGTTTGGAAGAAATCCGAATAAAGCGAGACAAAGAATTGAATTGGAAACAATATTGTTGACTTATACTTTCATATCGTTATAGCTGTTCAACTTTTAAAGGGAAACCTTGTTTGAACTTGTACGTGTGCTTGGGAGTGAAAATTGTTTCTTGAGAGTTTTCTCTTAACTTATGGAGTTTGGTGGTTCTCCATTCCTTTGAGCACCATGAAATATAATCTGGAGTTAATATACATTTAGTGCAAATCTAACCTTAGGCACCTTATACCTATACGCATAACCATGCTGCAATTGTTGTGTTTCTTGTTCATGCGTAATATGGACTCTTTTACTTGAAAGTCATGAATGCAAAACTAATATATCCGCAGAAGGGCCTTTTGCTGGCTTTGCTGGTCCATCCTGTTGAAAACCATCTAGCTTAATCTCCACATCTGCTGAGGCTCCCAAAATGTGATGAAAGAGAGCCCCAATGCATTCCACCAAGTTGGGTCTCTTGGCATCCGTTGAGACCCATTGTATGCGCACACTGTTTCACACACAGCAACTTTTTTTCATCTTTGCAATGAGCTTGTAAATAAATCTGTTGTTTCTGGAGCTGAAGCTCCTACTAGTGCAGCCATTAAATCTCCTCGCTGTGACCTGTCTCTTTGTTCTCCAAAATGGAGACCCTCCCTCCCACTTTTTCCTGACCATGGCGCATATCAGGAAGGTCGGAGGAGAGCCCCTTCTTGACTGCCTGTTGGTCTTCACCTAAGAAACTGAATAAGTCCTTTAGGAAAGGGAGGGTCACTGGGCTGTTTGCATCATTAGACTTGGGGGTGCTCAGTGGTCACTGGGGTTAGTTTGTCCCCAGTGGGCTTCATGAGTATGTCCAGAAGTCAGAGATATCTCTTCACCCAGGACATTGACATTGCCTTGTTTAACCCACAGAGACTGTCGTAGCTGTCCTTTGGTAGCTGATGACCCTGTCTAGGAGCAGGAGGAGGAAACCCTTGCTTCAGTAGGCCCCTTCTAATGCACACCATGGGGAATGATCTTGAGCCCCCTCCAATCAGTGTGCCTTTAGTTACTTACACATTGTTGAATAGAGGGCCAGAGCAATCAATGTCCCAAAAGGGAGGCAAATCCCCTGACTCACAAAGAAGTCCCCCTCAATGGCCCCAAGTCCCTGCAGCTCAAAGGCTCAGCTCAGGGTGTGATCCACATTCAACGTACTGTGTGGAGTAGAGGGCCCAGATTTGCGATCCCCACACAAGAAATGCCCAACCAGCTCTGTGTAGTTTTATTTGAGTCCCACATGATCACTGCATGCAGCGAGTGGGAGCCTCTCAGCAGTCTGCTCTGAGTGTCCACAATCACCTAGGATGCAGCTGCAGCTGCATCTACTCTCCAGGCACTTCAAATATGGAGGCCCAGGCTCCAGGGCCATGCAGGTGTCAGGCACATGTAGTGGGCCTGGTAGGATGCGTCCTCTGGCCCGTTCCTCAGCCTCTGGCCACAACTGAGTAGACCCGATCCCTCGTGGGGAGGCCTTGTTGCCCAACGCAGGCAGTCATGGTCAGCCGATGCAGGTCTCTGTCCTAGATGCGCATTGGGAGTCCCAGGAGGTACCCCCCACCAGAGGCCGGCCACCCACATGGCTTGACAGCCATGAAACAAGTGGGCTGGAGCACACAGAAGGCAGGCCCGGATCCTGGGGGAAGATCCACAACACGTCTCACCTTCTGCAGAGGTTCATTTCAAGGGCTTCCTAGGTGAGATATCAGCTGGGCTTGCTGGGCCACCTGCCTTGCAGTCAGAAACTCGCAGGAATGCTGGGCTCCTTCAGAAAGGCTGCCGTACTCCCCTGTAGCAGCAGCCAATTACAATCATGTGGACGAGAAAGGTCCTCTGCTCACGGGGGCCTACCCAAAATTAGGCAGTTGTGGCGCCAAACTGACTGCCGACGGGTATTGACAGATGGATATTCAGAACTATTTTAGTAGTGAGGAAGGAGAGACAGTGAAACATGTCTTAGCCGCACAGCACCTTGGCCACACCCCTCATGATTTAGTTAATTCCAACACTACATGAAATAAGAGCATACTGTTTAGCACATGCACAATCAGTTAAAAAAAGGTAAGAATTATTTACAAGTAAGGTGACTTTGTTAAAAGTCCTGATTATACAAGAAATCATGTGATAACATTATTGAGCATGAGTTCATCGGATGAGTTGACTTAATGCACTATAATCATCATAATTGGTCAGTAAAAACTGTAACACATTTTTACATGTTTCCATTATGAGTGCAGCCACTAAAGCGCAATATGACTTGGGAATACATTCAGATACCAAGAACAAGTAGGTGTTGTTAAACTAAAGGGTGTTGGTGCTCACAGTCTACTTTACCCCCTAAACCTATGATTATGTTTCCATTTGTACCTCCATGCACATCATTTTGCTCAACGTTTTGCTCTGCCTAAGTTGCCTGCCCTGCAACACAAATTTGTGAAACCTATTTTGTCTGCATATAAATTTAAGCAAATCAGACCTGCTTACCTATATTTACAACTCCTGGCCACACCTAAACTGTGCTTTTTTTGTTTCCCATTTTTTATCTGGGGTTTTGTGATCACCTTGATAATAATGCACTCTCCTGTTCTAGGATATGTATGTGAATCTCCACTGTCTTGAAGGAACGAGACTTTGAAAGTGATTATCTCTTCATCCATTTTATACACCGAAATATCAGTCTTTCGGCTTAAGTCACTAGATGCAAACATGATATTTATTTTAGGTATTTCCAATGTATTCTTACATTTAAGAGAGTGCATATTCTGTCTGGTATCATAGAATCTTCTGCAACCTTTTATACCCGTAAACCCTTTGCTGCGAGGCCTTTTTGGGCTATTTGGGGTAGATAGAACTTAGGCCCTGTCAGGGGCACCGACAAGCCTTGGCAATGGAAACCAGTATAGTAGTCAAAAAAAGTGCAGTGTCAGGACCAGCAAGGTCCTAGTGACTCACCAAGAGCAAACGTGGGGGGCACACTGGAGCCAATACAAAAACCCTTAAGTGGACCGATAGGCCGTAGGCTCAATAGTTGTACAGCACCTCGAACAGCTCATCAAACGATGGTGGCTCACAGTGAAGAGGATGTGGTGCAGGCAAAGATCTTGGCAACAGAAGATGCTTGAGGCTAAAGCTTCTTGGAGCTCAAAGATCTCTGGTAACTCCCTAACCGTGCCTTAAGTTCTCCCGCAGCGCAGCAGAATTAGAGTGGGCGGGGCTGCATCGGCCAACGGACACGCGCAGCACCAGCGAGGTAGTGCTTGCGTCAGCCAATGGCCAACGGAAGCACGGAACGGGGTAAAGAGAGTCAATAAGCCTTGGCAACAGCAAGTCAATATAATGCACAGGCGTACTACTTCAGTGGTTCCGAAGAGGGATACTGGCTTCAAACTTGCTACCAAAACAGTGTAGGTTTTGAGGAAGTTGCAGAACCACCAACAGTGCTGCTGAACCTTACAGAGTCAATAGGTCCTCGAGAACAACAGACCAATCAGCTTCATTTCTGTGCCTGCCGATGAAGTGAAGAAACTCCTTCACTTGAAGTGAGATTCCTTTGGGTGTCTTGGATATCCACAGGTCTGTAGAAGAGACTTTATGGAGCACAGGCAGAGAAAATGCAGAAGCCTGGCAGGATGACAAGAACAGGAGCCGAAGGAGTATTCCCAGTTGCAGTTTCAGTTATCAATGCAAAGTCTAACAAAGTCCAAAGTGCACAGATGATTCAACATGAAGTGATTTCGGATCCGAATCTTGTCCCATTATGAATCTAAGGACCCACCCATATGCAAGCCCTTAAGTATCCTAATAAAAGGGTTGGAACATTGTAGGGGTCTCTCCCACTGGAGGGGCTGGACATTGAGGAGGTTACTCCCATTTCCTTTGTCCAGTTTACCGCCAGAGCGGGAGCCAACAGCTCCCTGAACTGGTTCCAACTAGAGCATTCAAGGAGGGAACCAAATGGGCCCTTCAAAGCATACACGTGGCGCTGGCCAGCACCGCCACCCTGTCCTAATACACTCAGTTCTGTCTGGGGGGTGGTCACACCTCCCTGTGACAGTAAACCTACTGTCCTGCTTTACCCTGCTTGAGCTCCCTGAACTGGTTCCAACTAGAGTATGCAAGGAGGGCACCAAATGCGCCCTTCAAGCAGTCTAGTGAAGTTGCAAGTTCCCCAAGCCTGTCCCAATACACTAAGTCCTGTCTGGGAGTTGGTGACAAACCTATTGTCTTGTTTTCCCTTTCTTGAGCTTCTCAGCTGCAGGAGGACAGAATCATACCTCAGGTCAGTAGCAGCAATATTTTGCTGTCCGGTCCTAGAAGACTGGTACCGGCAGCGCTGAGGGTCTCTAGAAGGAGATTTACTGTGCATGAAATCATACCTCCAACATTATTACAGTGATGAGGTATGATTCCCAAATGTTTGATACAAAACAGCACAGCCAGTTTAGAGTTAGCCATCACGTAATGATACATGACCACTCTATATATCGTAATGGCTGAAGTACTTCCATCCAGGAAGAATGAAATAGTGTCGATTGTAGGGGGGTCCTGCTCATGCACGAGCACCACTAAACTTATAACCGAGCAACCTGCCTTCAGGATTGAAAAGGGTTTCCGGCCTCAGTGCAGTGACCTCAGATATAAAGAAACGTACATCTGTCATGAGTAGTGATAGCACCAGCTTACACAGTCTGCAATGACAACTTCTAGTCTCAATTTTAGTGGTCTCCAATAGATGGCATAATGTATGCCTTAGCCCATGGGGGACCCCTGGGTTATGTACGCCCGGGGTACCTTAGTACCATATAATAGTGACTTATAAGGATACATCATTAGCCAAACTCGGGGTGTCTAATTACTCACCATGTCAAATTTAGAGAAGAAGCACAGAGACTGGGCCCCTGATTAGCAGGATCCCAGTCAGACTATTCAAAAAAATATAATGACAAAATGTGGGGGTAACCATTATAGCAGATCCTACTTTCCTACACTTCTTGGAATTTTGTACTTTCGGTATTTTTTGATTTATAAAATGATATTATATTTTTCTAAATTGGTGTGGAGACTTGTTGTGGTATTGTCACTGTATTACTGTGCGTTGCCTGCACATTGCCTCTTAAGTTAAGCCTGCCTGCTCTGTACCAAGCTAACAGAGGGTACGCACAGGTTAGTTTAGGATGTCCATACCTCTGTCAACTAGAGACTCAATTTCAAACAGAGACCAAAAGTCATCTAACCACTTGGCTGGATCTCACTATTTCAGTTCCCATGTTATCTTTTCCCTGTGCATTTTATGGTAATACTAGAAGCATAAATAACAATATTTTCTATTCCATGTTTCATGTCATGTGTTGTGATTTTCTGTTTATTGGCATTTATAGTAAGGCTTAAAGGTTTATCCCAAAAAGGACAGAGCAATATTTCAAAATGAACAAAGTGTTTGTATCTTAATTTATTTTAACATTTGAAGCTACAGTCATTGCAATTGAGGAATCTCTTTTTCAGCTGTTCATGTGGATCCAATCAAAGAGGTAGCCATAACGAAACCAGGTGAGTACAGCTTATCACTTTCAATATCGCCTTAGACGTGTTACATTACAATATTCCACCGAATCACATAGGGGGAGAATTAGAGGAAACCATCTTATAAAATATAGGCTTTTGTGTTTTTTAGTGTTGCTCTATCCCTTTTATTACCCAACACTCAAACCAATGGTTGTGCTTTTGAAAATGACAATAAATGCCTCTTATTCCCCTCGGTATATTTCTTTTAGCAAAAATGGTTTCAGGAACTGACATCCCTAGATCACCTTACTGCCATCAGGATGTACGGATAATCTGTTTTAGTTTTAAATATCGAAGTGCAGATCTTTTTTCATTTGTTCTTAAAAACTGATAGAGTATAATATCTGTTTGGCATCTTGAAAACTTCTATAAACTCTAATGACCTTCATCTGAATTTGGCTAAACAGCAGAATCCATCAAATAGGATCTTAAGCTGCCCCTCGATTTAAAAGAATTGTTCACAAAGTATTTTAAATGTCCTTTTTTCACACCACTACTTGTAAACAAGGAACTGCAAGGAACTGCAGCAAGGCGATGTCCGATCCATTTTGTGTTTTCAAGATTTACTTGATATTGTTACTACTCACCCATGCACCTCCATCATTTAATGGAAGTCTGCTTGCAATGTTCTATGGCACACCGACATGTGCAGTACATGTTCATTGATGCTGTACCAAGAGCCTCAATGGTGTTCTGTGCAATGATCACTGATGTCACCAAGAGAAGGATTTCAACAATAAGCACAACGCTCTCTGGGCCATTCCTCTTTTCAGTAGTTATTAAAGATTTCTAAACTTCTAATATCTGTACACACGGTGTAGCAGTAGAAGCTACATGGGTATGAAATTATATGATTCCCAAGCAGTTGTAGTACTTTCTTGACACAAAAATGCTTATAGCAATACAGGTGGTAATTCTAATAGCCATTGTGTTTGGAATCAACGTTGGAACGTTGAACTTTCAATCCTTGAGAATTTACTGTAAAATTACAATTTCAAACTTTAAGTTCTGTACATTGTTTTTCTGAAGCTGCATGGAAATTCAAATTATGAAAGTCGTGCTATTGAATCTGAAAACATGTGCTGCCCAGTGGAGTGCTATTTTTACCCGAAGTAGGGTAAAATGACTACTCTCTCAGTAATGTATACATATTTATGTTCATGTACAGTACTTTTAGGTAAATGCATATGCTTCACGCAATCTCTCACGCTATATGTTTCTTTAATATGTATTCGTGCATAGATTGATACATACAATGGAGGCGGATTGGTGTCACTACAAAGCATGCTTTTACATCGCATGCCTTTACAACGCGGTTTTTACCACGCAGTCCATTACAACGCATAATGCTTTTAGGCGCTGGATAGTGAATTATTTAATTTACTATTCCAACTCCAGTCCCCGTGGATAGCAGGGAAGGTGTTGGATAGTAAATTAAATATATTCCCTATCCTAGAGCGCCCCCCAGCGCAATGCGTTGTAATGGTTTGCGTTGTAATGGTTGCGATGTAATGGTAGTGCGTTGTAAAAAATGCGTTGTAAGTGATGTTCCCCAATGGAGGCTCGTCAGCAGTGCAGAATTAAGGGGCCTAAAGTTGTCTAAGCACTTGGCAAAATCTAGGGGCCTCATTTATGAAAAGTGACGCATCGCTGCGTGAAAACAGCGATGCCTCACTTTTCACTGCGCACTTCTTGCGACACCAATGATGCGTCATATTTAATGTATGACGCATCATGTCACAAGGACTTACAGATACATCAGTATTTCTGACGCATCTGTAAGCGCAAAAGTGACGCATTGCTGGAGTGTGTCACAAAAGTGACGCAACTCCAGCAATGCGTTCTTTCACATGGGGAAAGCCCCATGTGAAAGGGCTTGCATCAGTCTTACGCCTGCTGTGAGGCAGGTGCAAGATTTTGACGCAACAGCATCCAAAAAGTGATGCAGTGAAATCCCCCTCTGCATACATTATACCTGACGCAGGTATAATGTGGCGCAGGGGTTTAAAAAGTGACGCATCTACCTACATGCGTCACTGTTTAAATATGGTGCAACAAGGCGCATTTTGTACGCCGCTGGTGCGTCACAAAAAGTGACGCACCGGCGGCGCAAAACTGACGCAAGGCCACATAAATAAGGGCCTAAATATTAATTTTGCCCAGTGCTTTTCATGGAAGTGCTAGGACTAATACTGTATTTTCTATGATCTCTTTCATGACATATGCTTTCCAATGTATTGGTATTTATATTAAGGTTCAAAGAGTATTGCAAAAAAGGACTGGAAAGCACCGTAAAATGAATAGACAGTTTGCATTTGAATCTATCTTGAAATTTGAAGATACAGTCATTACAATTTGGGATTCTCCTTTTCAAATGCTCCAGTAGATCAAATTACTAGCAAAGTGGTGACCATAAAAAAACAGGTAAGTACTACTTAAATTAAATTTTTTACAGTACAAAGTTGCACTGAATCACATAGGGTGCACTGGGACCTTGCATGACAACTCACGGAATTCAAAGGAAAGTATCTGGATAAAGGGTGCACATATCTCAGAGTAGGAGGCGGGACCCGGGTCTGCTGCTAAGGACAACTTCTCTGTCCCCAGGATAAATCATAGTTTATGCAACCAGGAGGTATGGTCAGGGGACCTCTCTGAGCCCCAGAGAAAGAGTATGGCCTGGTTGCTGCCCCAGGGCAAAAGTAATTGGCCTCCCTCTATTAGAGTGAAGCGGGTAAGTTAGGAGATTTAGGAGTCCCAATATGGTGCAAGCTTTGAACCTTGGAATGGGAGTACCGAAAGCAGAGTCAGTATCATTTAGAACTTAATTCCAGGATCAGGTAAGCTACGGGCATTGTCTTAAGAGGTGGAGCAGGGTACCTGTACCACCATACCTCCACCAGCATTCCTTCTAGTGGCTTGTGTTCCATTTCTAAAGCCTCCTTGGGCTTAGATACCAATAGGAAATAATTGTACAAGCGGTCTCAGTGCTAGCCATTCTGTGCGCTATGTGGTGCACTCTCCAAAAAATGTCACCCCAATCTTTGGTTGGAAGAGTCCTGCCCAGTTCTACCTCCTCTATCAGGTGTCTTCTGTATTTATTCTGGGGCATCTCCATCCCCAATAAGGTGTAGAGGTCCATTACGAGATGTTTTTCATCTAATTTAAGGAGTAGACGCTTCTCAAAAGGGGTCTTCAGTCTCCCTGCACCCTGCCATGTCCCAGAATCAGTCACCCAGTGTCAGAGTTTAAAATTGTTTACACTGCCTGAGTCATTCAAGGAGTAATCAGATTTCAGTTTGTCATAGGGGAAAAGTCATTGAGTATCAAAAAAGTAACTAACCTGCTTACAGTCCCTTCACTTCAGCATCGGAACAACTCTGGTTGCATCCCAGGGAAGAAGTTGAGGTTAGATCAAGGTCGATGGGCAAGGAAAGGTTGTCAAGCCTGCCCTGATCACGACTTGGTCCCATACTTTAAGTGTGGCTTTGGTCACCCGGGAGAAGTAGAGGCCCCATGCCCTGTGTTTACACGAAAGTCAAACTTCTTTCCATTAGGCACAGTTCTTCTCGGAGAACCTCTAAATTTGTCAGCCTGATCTTAGCGGAGCAGAAGGGGTACCACCAGACCACTGTCACACTTGGGTGATACATTAAGTGCTGTGGAGTTGAGGTTTCTTATCGTCTCTCAGGAATCTGTGGATGTCCAATTGGAGAGAATGGATTGTGTTTGTTTGAGGGGACAAAGGTAGAGTCTGAAATAAATATAGTATGCACTGTAGAATGGTGATCTTGACTGTCGCTATGCAACCCAACAAGGAGAGGTGAAGATGGCTCCAAGTTGACAGGTCCTTGCGTTTTTGACAGGTAAGAGGTGCATAATTAGTGGCCAATGTTTTAGGGATAGTCTAGTCCACAGAGTTTTCCCTTATTATGGCATGGTATCTGTTGCCAACACAAATGGTAAAAGGGATCACAAAGTGGCTTCATGAGAGGGTGTGACGGAGACGTTCAATATCTGCGATACTTGCATGATTGTTTTAGACCCTGAGACTCTCCAAAAATCATGAAGCTCAGTGACCAAGGCAGGGAGTGAGGCATGGGCTCCTTGATGGACAGAGTAGCACTGCCCTCAAATAAGGTGTTCAGATGTTGGTCACCACCAAAGGTACTCCACACTATGTCCGAATTATCCCTCAGCCATTGTACCAGAGGCTGCATGTACAGAGCAAAAAGAAGAGGGGGCGTGGGGAAGCCCTGATGTGTACATCAATAAATGGGGAATGGAGGAGAAGATATGCCATTGACCCTAACCAAGGCTCGGGGGCCCTATGGATGCTCTGGACCCAAGTTCAAATCTGTCCTCAATGCCAAATTTCTACAGAGTATCAAAGAGGTAAGGCCAGCCCATGCTTTTGAATGCTTTTTATGTGTCAATGTAAAGAAGCAGAGCTTATGAGACATTTAAAAGGCGAAGCCCGTGTTTAGTGTTATTGCTACATTGGAGTGTGAAAATATATCCTGCTTCATCAGGATCGATCATTTCTGGCATTAGTGGGTTAGGCTGGTGAGCTACTATACTAGTGAATAGCTTTGCATCTACATTTAAAACTGAAATAACAACCTCCAGCATGGAATCCATAAGCAAAGGAATGATGTAACCTGGTGAGAAGGGGAGATAAGTCCTGACACAAGTTCTATAAAATTGTAAGGTGAATCCGTCACTCCTGTGCACGTTTGTGGTTCCAGGTGCGATATGGCCAATATCACCTCTTCAATGAGAATAGGTTTCTTGACGGCTGAGGCCTCCCCCTCAGGCAGAGAGGTGAGTGCAACATTTTGGAGATATGCCAAGGGATCTCCATTGGAGACATCTGCAGATTCATAGATAGAACCGTAAAAGACCTGAAAGGCCGATGCTATTCCCTCATCTGAGTAGGTCTTTGTGGAGAACCCTGAAGTGATCCTCTTCACTGATCCAGAGTTGATTTGTTGCCGTAGGTGATGCTCCAGCATGTGCCTGCAGTGGATACTACCCAGGTAAACCATATGTTAGAGGCATACCATGGCGTATTTCGCCCTATCTCTATTTGAGAAGCAGCCAGGCCTTATATAGCTCCCTCCTCGCTGTAAATATGGATTGCTCCCAATTAAGAAACTGAAGTTTCAAGACTGTGCCGCATATCTCAACAGGGGTGATTCTCAGCATTGTTACCTTGGAAATAAGATGCAAATATCTTCTGAATCAAATCAACAGTGGCCTGGGACTTTAGCAAGGTATCAAAAACATGCTAATGGGAGCTCCAGGCCGTGGAGTCAGGGAGATGGAAGCATAGTCAGAGGGTGAGTACATTGTATTAGATCTTCCAGATATTAGATCTAGCTAGTTCGGGGATGCAAGAAAGTTATTTATGCATGTGTTTGTCTCACGTGCAGCTGAGTATTACATGTAGTAACCTAGTAGATGGGTGTATTCATCACCACACATCCTGCAGTCCACAGTCCTTAAGCCAACATAGTCCTGCAGCTGAAAGGCCCTTACTTGGTCAGAGCATTGGTTATTATGGTTCATGTCCATGTCTCTAACTAAGTTCATGTCCCCCTATCTTAATATCAGCATCAGGAGTCTGCAGCACGGAGGCCAAGGATTTTGTGGAAGGACTCCTATCTCTTCCATTAGGGGCATAAACATGCACCATTTTAAAGTGAATGGCGCAAACTCAATCTGTAGAGCCAAGGGACTCCTTGACCTCCACTATGGTAGATATGATATCTCTCTTAAAACCCCTCAAGAAGAAAATGGCACTTCTCCCTTCTTCGCAAAACAAGCGGACTAGAGCTGGTGCAGGAAATAGTGAGACTAGTATGGACTTCTATGGACATCCTTAGAGATCAGGACAGTCTCCTTTTGGAGGCAATTGCACTCCTGGATTGATGAAGGAAAGAGACAAATACCAAGCTTTTAGTGGAGTTGTTAAGGTCCTGTATCGTAAGGCTGGTAACCTTGAGCTCCTGGATTTCTAAAATTGAGGGCAGAATGCTTAAAAGATTACACCAATGAGCTGGAAGGGCATGTATCAATAAAGTGTTGACTCCCACAGTGGATCGCCATGATCTGAATTCAAAAGTCAAAGATTGACCATTCTACAGGAAGGAGAAAAAACACATGGGAAATTCATCAGTCCATTGATCTCGGAAACAGCATATCGGATGTGGTCTCAGCAACCGTAGCCAGTACCCTCCCTCCCACGTTGTCTAGATCATAGCGCACATCAGGAAGATCAGAGGACAGGTACTCTTTGATTGCCAATCAGTCTTCACATAAGGAAAGGAATAAGGCCTCTAGGAAAGGGCGGGTCACTAGACTGTCTGAATCATCAGACTCTGGGGTGTTCAGTGGTCACTGGGGATGCTTTGTCCTCTGTTGATCCCCCAGTGGGCGTCACAAGCATGTACTGAAGTGAGCAATCCCTCTAGGCCCGGGCCATAGACATGGCCTTATTTCATCCTCAGAGACTGTCGTAGCTGTCCTCTGGTGGCTGAAGACCCTGACTAGTAGCAGGAGGAGGAAGGCCCCGCATCAAGATGCCCCTTCTAATGCACACCACAGGATTGATCTTGAGTCCCTGCTCTAATGTTGGGGCCAGAGAAATCGATGTCCCAAAAGGGAGGCAGATCACCTCACACAAAAAGAGGTTCCACTCAATGGCCCCAAGTCCCTGTGGCTTAAAGGCAGAGCTCAGGGTTTAATCCACAAGTGGCGTCACCCTGGGGAGGTAGGACCCAGAGCTGTGATCCCCCTAAGAAGCAACCAGCTCTGTGTGGTTTCATTTGAGCCCCATAAGTTGATTGCAAGCTGTGAGCTGAGAGCCTCTCAGCAGTCTACTGTGAGTGACCACAATCACCTATGCTGCAGTCACAGCTGTCTACTCCCCAGGCACTTTAAATATAAAGGCCCATGCTCCAGGACTGTGCAGGCATCACAAATGTGTAGTGGGCCTAGTAGGAGGACCAGCGCTGAGGTCCAGAGGAGATGATCAGGGCTTCCTCCACCCCGATCCTCAGCCTCTGGCCACAGCTGAGTAGAGCCAATCAATTTTGGTGAAGGCCTTGTTGCCTGATGCGGCTGCGCAGGATCAGCAGATGCGGATCTCTATCCTAGATGTGCATCAGGCGCCCTGGTAGGTACCCCTACCCCAGGCAGGCCACCCAGTTTTGCCAACCAATGGACTGTCTCAGTGTCAACTTAGATCCAGACCTGGTACTGCCGGCCAATACTGTTGACGGGGGTCAATTAGATTGCTATTCAGAGGTATTTTTGTGGCTTGGATGGAGAGACTGTGAAACACGAATTAGACACCCACCATCTTGGCCACACCCATCATGAGTTAGTTAAATAAAACCATGACATGAAATAAGAACATACTGCTTACCCCATGCACAATCAGTCAAAAAAAATGTAAGAATGTTCGAAATGTAAGGTCACTGATAAAAGTCCTGATTATTCATGAGTTCATGTGATAAAGTGTCAGTGCATGAGCTCATAAGGTGGGTTGACATAATGCAGTATAACTTTGTTATTTGGTTAGTAAAAACTGTCCAAATTTTTACATGTTTCCATTACGAGTACAGAAAACAAAGATCAATATGAATGGGAAATGCATTCAGATACCAGTTACATAATTTCTACAAAAATAAGTGTATCCGAAAGTGACATTTATTTAATGATTTTTTGCTTTAAAATTTCCCCCAGGCGTCAAGCTCTATCCGGAGAATGTTTTTTTTAGCAGTACCCCAACAAGTCGGTAGATGGCGTCGGTCGACTCTGCATATGTCGTCAGCGCAGTGTAAGCCAGGCTGACATCTCAGTGCCTAATTAGAAGCCGCCCCTGCGTGCTGAAATCAGTTCTTTCTTTTTCTTTGCCAGCCTAGCACAGATTCGGAGATAGCAACCCCTATAGCAGATTTTTGACTAAGCTTTTTTCGACTTTTGTCAACTTTTTTGAGTCTTCGACTGCAGGTGCATGAGGGATGTCCCACCGTCGACCGGCTTCAAACCCTGCAAGGCCTGTCGGAAACTGATTTCTGTGATGGACCCGCACGTCGTGCGCCTTTTGTTGTCTGGAGCGCTACCATGACTCTAAGTCATGCTCCCCCTGCAGGGCCATGAATCCTAAGTCTTTGCAGGAGCGGTCCTGAAAGCTCTTGGAGACCCGGCAGTCTGCTTCATGTTGTTCTTGGTCTCGCTCTTAAGGAAAGTCTTGAGACCGCTCGCCGATCCCCACACCTTGTCCCACTCCAAGTCTTCAAAATTCTCTGGTAAGTCGAAGCACAAGAAGAAGGTGAAGATGCACCTGGGCTCTCAGCCTTCTCATTGTCAGTTGGCTGATGTGTCAAAAGACTCGGATTGTTGTTCTTTTAAGGCCTCATCTTCGGTTTCGGTGCTTCCTTCTGGGATGACTCCATGCCTCTACTCGTTTCTGGGAGCTGGGGCATCCCCTGTCCAACTTCGTGTCTTGTACGGAGCCCTCCATTGCATCTTTCGGTAGCCTGACTCTGCCGGCGTACCTTTGGGCCCTGCGGAGCCAGTCAGTGGCCCAGGGCCTTCGATGCCAGAGACTCCAGCCCCGACATAGAGGGTACCCATGGATCGAGTCCTGAATCCGGATCGATACTGGTCAACCTAACTCGACCTTCCCCGGCGCCAATCCCGAAGTTGATGCCCCGGTGTCAGATGTACTCCCGACTGACACCCTCTCCAACCTAACAATGAGATGGACCCAGAGCCAGACAGAAGTCGGTCAACGTCAAATCCAATGCCAGACAGTAATTTTGGTCCTCTTTTCATCCCTGGTGTTCCCTATCACCCAGAAGGTGGTATTGAGGATTAGGAGGGGTTTCTGGACCCTTTTCCAGACCAGCTAAAAGAGCCTGACTAGAGAGAGGACCTGGGTGACGCCAGTGGTCTGGACACTTCCCCAGACCTTGGTATGCTTTCACCCCCTACAGTGGCTAAGGATGAGAGAGCGTCTTTCACTGTGTTGGTGCGAAGGGCAACTGAAGTCCTAGGATTGGAGCTCCCTTCAGTGGCAGTCAGGATTAACCACCTGACAGAGGTGCCTCAGAAGGCGGGTACGTCCTCTGAACACTTTTTGTTGTTCAAGGAAGCCCTCACAGACATCCTTCTGGACACCTCGTCCAAGCCCAGTACAGGGGCTCCTAGGGAAAGGGCGATTGCCCGATGCCACCATTCTGCTCTGGGCGACCCGGTTTTCCTCACTGATCACACTTCCCCTGAGATCTTGGGGGTTCAAAACTCTTCCTCCCAGGGTGCAGTCTCATATGCTCCCCCAGATAGGGAATCCAAGAAGCTGGATCATCAGGATCACATGTTCTCTTCCTTCATTTTTGTGCTTCAGACCTTAAATACTGCGCGCCTCTTGAGACAATACTTTCTGGGATATGGTCATGCAAGTGCTTCCTCAGTGCCCAGAGGAGGCCTGGGCCATTCTTTTCCAAGCTATGGCAGATGAGAGGGATGTAGCAAAATTCATGATTCACTTTTAACTGGATAACACCGACTAACTGGGCAGAACGATTCCCTGTTACTAGCCCTTAGGCACTATGCCTGGTTGAGGACGTCTGGGTTTTCCGGAGATGTCCAGTCAACCTTGCTGGATATGCCATTCAATGGCTGTTGCCTTTTCAGTGACAAATCAGACTCGCAATGGATCGCTTTAAGGATTCTCGGACTGTGGCGAGATGCTTGGGCCTTCCTGCATCGTCCCATCCGCCTAAGTCTACTTTTCGCCCCATTTGTGTGCTATGTTAGGGATCTCCATTGGAGAAATATGCAGCTTCGTAGATAGAACCATAAAAGGCCTGAAAGGAAGATGCTATTTCCACATCTGAGCAGGTCTATGTGGAGGGCACTGTGGAATCCTCTTTACTGATTTGCAGTGTATGTGGCATATTCCGCCCTATCAAAATCAAGGTGTTTGAGAAAAAGTCGGGCCTTCTCAGGCTCCCTCCTCATCCTAGGGCTCTCTGTGTTTTTATTTATTGCTTCCAATTCAGAAACAGAACTTTCAGGACTATTCTACTTATCTCAAAGGAGTTTATTCGCAGCTGCAAAAATGGCTATAATCTCTTCCCTTAACAGGCATCCCAAACAGAGGCTAAGGAAGTCTCCCCGGTACTGTTACCTCGGAGATAAGATGCAAATACCTTCCAAATAAAATAGATAGGAGACTGAGACTTAAGCAAGGTATCCCAAAAACGCTAATGGGAGCACCGGGCCAAGGAGATGGGCAGTCTGAGAGTTAGGGAGATGGGAGCATGGTCAGAGGATGAGCACATGTCAATAGATGTTTCAGAGATAAGATCTGGCTGGGTAGGGGTAGCAAAAAAGTTATCGATACATGTGCATGTCTCATGTGCAGCTGAGTAGTATGTATAGTTCCTAGTAGAGGGGTGTAATTGTTGCCACAAATCATGCAGTCCAGAGTCCATAAGCCAACATAGCCCTGCAGCTTATAAGGCCCTCACTTGGTCAAAGCGTTGTCTATTACGGTCTATGTCCATAACCAAGTTCAGGTCCCTTCTAGCTTAATGCCAACATCAGGGGTCCGCAGCACGGAGGCCAAGGAATTCAAGGACGAACTCTTATCTTTCTTAAGAGGCATAACGGTACACTAGAGTAAAGTGAAATGCGCCCACCCCAATCCAAACTGCCAAGGAGACCCCTTGACCTCCACTATGGTAGATTATATATCTCTCTTCATGCCCCTTGAAAAGAGACTGGCACCCCTCCTTCTTTTCAGGACAAGAGAACCAGAGCTTGTGCTTGACCCAGTGAGACTGCATTCTTCGGACATCCTTAAAGATCAGGCGAGTCTCCTGTAAGAGACACATATCACTGCTAGATTTATGAAGGAGAGAGACAAACGCTAACCTTTTATTGGAATTGTTAATGCCCTCTATGGTAAGTCTAGTAACCTTTAGCTCCTGGAAGTCTAAATCTGAGGGCAAAATGCAGAAGAGATTGCACCAATGAGCTGAAAAGCCAAAGATTGACCATGGTAGAAGAAGGAGAAAAAAGCACCCCAAAAAGGCCTCACTAACAAAACATAAAAGCAAACAGAAAGTACTTGCATCAGTCCATTGATATTAGAAACAGCATATGGGGCCTGGTCCCAGCAGTCATATCGAGTACCAGGGCAGAATTCCAGGGTGGAAAAATCTCTTATCAACAAAGAGTCTGTTGGGCCAATTTGAAGCAGCAGGACTCCCTTTTGCCATCCCTCCCGCACACAGCCCCATCCACCAGAGGAGAGAGAATTGTAACTAATAACGACCCCCAGGTTCAATTAAGGAAATGGCCCGATTAGAGTCATCCGGGTCACTCATGACCACCTCTCAGCCTTCCATACCAAATGAAGAGTCGGTCAGATTTAGAGTATACAAACCAAATATCTATTTATTTAGGTACACTCAGAGTGGAGCCCAATCTGCCCAGTCGCTGGGAGTGCTGTAGAGGGACGGACATCAACAAGCATAACAATATATTATGTACATTTCCAAACCAATGAGAGCACACCCACAATGGAATTATCCAAGGAGATGC
Source organism: Lissotriton vulgaris (assembly GCF_964263255.1). Taxonomy (NCBI): domain Eukaryota; kingdom Metazoa; phylum Chordata; class Amphibia; order Caudata; family Salamandridae; genus Lissotriton; species Lissotriton vulgaris. The sequence continues at coordinate 2,030,728,591 of NC_141691.1, forward strand.
AGCTGGACAGTCAATTACAAAGGAGTACGTTTCGATTCTGAGGCCGGGCACACATTATCTACTATTCAAGTTCACTCTGCCTGTAGCGACCACTAGTCAGGTCGGCGGAGGCCTATATCTAAAATGAAAGTTATGCTTTAATAAGAACAATGCATTCATTAGTGTAGCAAAACTGAGCTCCAAAGAAAGTCTGTTTCTCAGAAATGGCAAAGGATTAGTTTTGATAATAATTCAAAATGGTGGCCATACACAAAATGGTGCTGCGAATGCTAACCATACATAAAACAATGCGAAATCCTATTTTTCTATTCTAATATTAAGATGCATCAACCTTGTTGTTTTCACCAGACAGTGCATCCAGGACAGACTTCCTTTCCATTGCCATACTGTCCGGATCAGGCCACAGCCTATCAGAGGGTGATTTAGGTCTGACCCGGTAGACTGGACTGTCATCCCTAGTGAGATGGATTCTCAATGAGAATCACCCTTTAGGCCTCTGTGAGAGAGTGAAATTAGTGCTGCTTACGTTTCAAACAGAAAATGTTCCAGAAAAGATGGCCACTGGAAAAGGAGATGGCGGAGTTCCTCAGGCGAGCAAAAGTCACGCCGCTTCTGAAGCTTTCTGGCCAGCAAGTCTTGATACAGCAGTGGTGCGTGGTCTCTAAACTGGAGCTGGAAATTATCCTTGTTCCTGCATATAATAGTCTCTTTTACTTGGTTGGAATTCATGAATGCACATTAATATATCCTCAGGAGGTCAGTTTCCTGGCTTTTGTGGTCCCATCCGATGGACCCAATCTAGATTAATCTCCAAATCTGCTGAAGTTCTCAAAATGTGACGAAAGAGATTCCCTATGTATTGAACTACGTTGGGTATCTTGGCATCTGTTGGGACCCCTAGAATGCAGAATGTTTTTGTCAGAGAGAAATTTTCCAAGTCTATGGCATGAGCTTGTAAATCAATTTGCTGTTTCTGGAGCTTCTCCTGGTGCAGCCTTTCAATCTGCACGCTGTGACCAGTCTCTTTCTTCTCTGAAGCGGAGACCCTCTCTCCAACTTTGTCCAGATCATGGCCTACATCAGGAACGTCAGAGGAGAGATCCTTCTTGGCAACCTGTCAAATAAGGCTTCTAGGAAAGGATAGGTCACTGGGCTGTCTGCATCATAAGACTCAGGGGGTGTTCAGTGGTCACAGGGATTCTTTGTCCCCTGATGGTCTTCCAGTTAGCTTCACGATTATGTCCTGAAATGAGTGATCTCTCTTGGCCTGGCCGGAGACATAGCCTTGTTTCACCCAGCTGATTAGAGCAAATCCCTCATGGTGAAGACCTTGTTGCTCGACATAGGTGCTCAGGCTCAGCTGATGCGGATATCTGTTTTAGATGCGTGTTGGAAGCCTTCGTAGGTACCCGCCACCACAGGCAGGCCACCCACATGGCTTGACTGCCCCAAAACAAGAGTGCTGGAGCATACCGAAGGCAGGCTCGGATCCTGGAGGAAGCTCCACTGGAAGTCCCACCTTCCACTTCTGCAGGGGCTCGCTTCAAGGGTTTCCCAGCTGGCCTTACAGGTTTGCGTGCCGTGCCATCAGAAACCGGCTGAATGCTGGGCTCCTTCACTGAAGCTGCATTACTCCTCAGTGGAATCTGCCAACCACCATGTTGTGGACCAGAAAGGCCCTCTGCTCTCGGGAGCCATCCCAAAATTAGGCAGTTGTGGCACCAAATTGACTGCCTCAGTTCCACCTTAGATTCTGACCTGGTTCTGCTGGCTAAACTGCTGACAGCGGTTGGTTGTATTGCCAGGCAGTGTGCTATTCAGAGATATTTCAGTGGTAAGGATGGAGAGACAATAAAATACGTCTTTACCGCCAGCCATCTTGACGACACCCCTTATGATTTAGTTAATTAAAACCATTACATGAAATAAGAAAATACTGTTTAGCCCATGCACAATCCGTTAAGAATGGTCTGAAAGTAAGCTCACTTTGATAAAAGTCCTGATTATTCAAGAATTCAAGTGATAAAGTGCTAATGCATCAGCTCTTCAGATTAGTTGACTTAATGCACTATAATCGTTTTATTTGGTTAGTAGAAACTGTGATGCAGCCTTACTCACAGCCCCGCCTGCAGCCTCGCTCAAAACCCCGCCTGCAGCTGCACTCACAGCAACCCGCAGCCCAATCGGAGACAAACATCAGCAGGCAAGGGCAGCAGAGATGTTTTAATGCATGGGCAAAGTGGGCTCTGGCCCAGGGCCCCAGTCTTTCAGGGTGCCCCCTGACAGTCAGCTCCATTCTCCAGAGTTTTGCCCTAATGACCTTGAATATTTCTTAAACAAATTGTTTTAAATACTGTTTTCCTCTCATTTATTTTTTATGATCCTAATGTATGAGTGTCTAGTACAGCCATTTTGCAGAGAAATGTTGTGTTTCTGTTTCATGCAATATACATTAAAAAAGTTTCTTTTAGATCAAAACAAGGCCTAACATATAAGAAATGGGAGGGCGTCACACCGATTATTTGCAGTAATATTGGTGAGCTGCTGCTGTGTTACAATATTGAAAACACACATAACTATCCCTGAATATTAGATGTAAACACATTTAGGGCCTTACTTATGAGAAGTAATGCATCGCTGTGTGAAAACAGGGATACAACACTTCTTGGTGCACCCTCCTTTCGACATGATGGATACAGCATATTTACTGTATGACACATCATGTCGCTAGGAGTAACAGATATGTGAAAGGGCCTGCATCGGTATTACACCTGCTGTGAGGCAATGTAAGATACTGATGCAATGGCATCCTAGAAGTGGCACACTGAGTTCTCGTAGATGTCAAGGCGCCACTTCTAAGAGACTTTTTGCGTGGGAACACCCACCCTGCATACATTATACCTGGCGCAGGTGTAATGTGGTGCAGGGGTTTACAAAGTGATGCATCTGCCTAGATGCGCCACTTTGTAAATAGAGCGCAACATGGCACATTTTAGAGTGTTAGTTTGCACTATCAGGGTCCTAATACATTTAAATGAAATTAAATAGCGTATTTAATAAAGCGCGCAGCCACTCAGACTAGAGTGTACTGGTGCGTGACAGTGGGAGGAAAGCATGCGTAAAAGACCCATCAGTTATTAAAAAGCTAGGGGGCATATTATCAAGGGGGTTTATCTCCGCTTTTTTGGCTTTAAAAGCCAAGAAAGCGGAGATAAAATTATCTTCCTATTACCTAGCTGTCGCTAACACCAGTTAGCGACAGCTAGTAGGAGATAGCAACCATCTTGGGCCCCACTTTGCATGTCAGGGATATTTATCACTAAAGACATGCAAAGTGGGCGTGCCAAGATGTTAGCGACTGGAAACAGTTGCTAACATCGCTATCTCCTATTACCAACTTTTGGAGATATTCGCGCTAAGCGCAAATATCTCCAAAAGATAACACCTGCCCTGAGCAGTTCTTAGCCATGTTATCCAATGGGAGGTGGATAACATGGCTAAGAGCATTAGCTCGCTAATGCATGAATATCGCTGACTTTTCAGCGATATTCATGCATTGCGGTCGATTTTTATTGCATTTGTGATAAACCTTGGTAATCCCAAGGTTTATCTGCGATAAAAATCGCCGCAGCTCGGCGATAATTTTTTCACGCTAACCAACCAATAGCGATAATTATCTCTATTGCTTGGTAATATGCCCCCAGGTTTTTAAGTTCTTCCTAAAAGAGAGTAGGTCTGTGGTTAGTCCCAGAGACTCAGGGAGTCTATTCCACTATTTTGCACTTAGAGAGCCGAGGGATCTGCCTTCAGTGCGGGCATGGCATATTTTAGGCACAATGGCCAGGTTGCCATTGTAAGACCTTTGGGGTCTAGATTTTGTGTAGCGATTAACCCGCCTATTTAAGTAGCCGGATCCTAAGCTGTAGAAAGCTTTAAAAAAGACAGTCATCGCTTTAAAGTCAATCCATTCTTTTATGAGGAGCGACTGTAGAGACTTAAGAATAGGGGTCACACTAGATCTGGGTTTAGGTCTGAGGATGGCTCTGGCCGCTGGGTTTTGTACCCCTTGTAGGCGCTCGATACGGATTTTGGGATGACCGAGGTACAAGCTGTTGACATAGTCAAGCTTTGATGTCACCATAGCCTGCACCACGGTCTTTCTACTCTTAAGCGGTAACAGTGGCAGGATTTTTTTAAGCATCCGGAGTAATCACTCAGATTTTGGATTTGAAAGCGCATGGATAGTGTCTTGTCTATGAAAATTCCTAAGTTTTTGACTTTCTCCTTTTATGCGGGCGGGTGCGGCAGATCTTTTGGCCACCAAGAGCTCCAGTCAGGCATTTCTGGATTACCAAAGAAAATAACTTTATTTTTGTCAAGATTGCACTTCAGCTGATTGATCTTAGGCCAGTTAAAAACCTTTGTGAGGCAAGACCGAATCATTGCCCCGTCAAAGTCGGTTCCTTTTTCACATGTAAAAATAAGCTGAGTGTCATTAGCGTAGGAAACAATTGTGGCGCTCTCTTCCTCGACCAGAAATGCAAGGGGGGGTAGATATATAATAAAAAGGGTAGGACTGAGAATGGAGCCCTGAGGGACACCTACATTCATGGCCGGAACTGGGGATGAGAAAGGGGGAGCCAGATGTCCTGAGATCTATGTTAAGGCCACCCCCCAGGCCGATGTTAGAAAGTGTCCCCAGGAGCCTCTCATGTGGGACGGTATAGAAGGCCAGCGATAGATCGAGCAGTATCATAACAGCTTTGCCTCCCTGGTCCAGCTTACCCTTGAGAAATGTAGTCACTTCCAGCAGAGCGGACTCCGTACTGTAGTTAGCCCTAAAACTGGATAGGGACTCATGAAGGAGCTTCCCATCTTCAATGTGTTTTTGGAAGGCCTTGTTTACACGCTTCTCTAATACTTTGGAGTGCGCAGGAAGAAGGGAGATTGGTCTGTAGTTGGCAGGGTCAGTTGGTTTAATGTTAACCTTTTTTATCAGTGGAAGAATCTTAGCATTCTTCCATAATTTCGACATGTTGCCTGAGGAGAGGGAAGCATTAAAAAGCTGGTTTACCGTGGGGTTTATGGTGGGAGCTAATAAGTTCAGGTTATTTGCAGAACATGGGTTGGTAGGAGAGACAGCCTTAATGCTTTGGAGAAGGGTCAGTTACTCTTCAAGCTGAAACTCAGAGAAAGCTAGTAAAGATGGAGGATCCGAGAGGTGAAATTTGCTATTAGAACTAAGGTAGAAGGTCAGTTCTTCCTCTGAGATGTTAGTGAAAGCTTGTTGGATCACAGTGATATTTTTGTGGGAGAATTTAGCTATTTGCTTAAACCATTCTTCCATGCATGGCACTTCCTTTGTGCCGGCTTTCAGGGCGGTAAATGATTTAACTAAGCTAAAGATTTCTTACTCTTATTTTGGGCATTTTCTATCTTGGTTTGAAAGAAATTTTTCTTGCCTGCCTTCACAAGAATGTAATGAGCTTTTAAGGGTCTTTGTACACCTTTCTGTCCTCAGGTAGATAGGATTCACACCATTTCCGTTCCATTTTTCTACAATTTATTTTACTCGATCTAAGGGAATCTTTAAGCCATGGAGCTGGTGGGGCCAACCTCTTTCAGTAGCTGGAAACAACCGGTACTGCTGCACCAATGTTGGTTCAGAGCCATGAATCTATTGCAAGGGCGTCCGAGGCGGGCAGCCATACAGCTCCGGTGAGGAATGACAGAGGGCATCTGCTAACATCAGAAGGGATATTTTCTGGAAGGTCCTATAATTAGGGACCCTCTGCCCTGCGTTAGCCCTAGGGGCTGTGGCAGAGTTAGGAATTATGACTTTTAATAGGAGGGGGTCAGAACAGGTAATGGAAAGAAGTAGGCTTACTGATATGTCAAAGTTGTGAAAGATTTGGTCCAGTGTATGGCCCTTCTCATGGGTGGCCGAAGAAATAGATGGAAACATGTTTCAGGCCTGCAGCGTCTCCAACAAGAAAATTGTTTGAGGGTCTTTTCCATTGTCCATATGTATATTGCAATCTCCCAGAATAAGGCGGTTGTTGTATTGTAAGGCCAGGGAGGTGGTGGCTGTATTAATCTTAGTAATACAATTTCCATTGCACCGGGGGGTCTGTAAATCAGAAAACCAGCTATGCTATGATGGGGGATAAGGTACAGCGGAAGCTTAAGGACTCTGCGCCTTCAATGTTTTCCATGTGGATGGGAGAGCAGTCTAGTTTTTGATTGTAAATTATGGCAACACTGCTCCCCTTCCCACTCGGTTGGCCCTGCCTAAGGATTTTATAACCCATAGGGGTGGCCGAGGTGATAGTAGGGGTGGAGGCTTCAGACAGCCATGTCTCAGTGAGAAATAAAAGATCAGGATGTTCGTCTAAAAGTAGTTCATAAATGTGTAGTTCATGCATTTTGTACAGAGCAACAATTTGAAAAGGTGGCCTTTAAGTCCTCTGTTTTCTTATTGTTTTTACACCTATTGTTGTGTGGGAGGGTTTTGGGTGGGAGTATCTTGGACTGGAGGAGATACCAGTTGCACTTATTGCATCGAAGGTATACCGCCAAGCTCGGATCAGCCGCTGTACACTGACTTAATGGTAGCTGCCTAAGGTTAAGCAGTGTTTCCCTATTATAATATAGTTGAAGAAACTCACTGGAGGGGATCTGGGCGGCACGCCCGTTGCACGCGTCCGTTTGCATCAGGAATATTTAGGCTAATGCCTATGATGCTAACGTAGCTGAGGAAGCGGAAACTGCGTGGGCGGAAGCGAGTAGCCAGATGGTAGGCCCAGCCCTCAGCACATTCGGCATATCAGCTGCAGCGGACCAGGAATGGAGGAAAAGCAAGATGCCAATCTGAGCAGCTAAGGAGTTGTAGGCAAGTAGGATCAAGTAAAGTGCAAGTGCGCGTAGGTAGGAGAAATCGTTAAAAAGCACAGAGTAATTCAGCCACACATATACAATTTAAAAAGTGTTAAAAACCTAGTAGCAGGGCAGGAAACACTAAATCCTACTGCTGTCAGCTGCGCGCTTCCGTTTTTATCAGGAATATATAGGCTAATGCCTATGATGCAAACTGGATCACTAACCAGCTGAGGAAGCGGAATCTGCATGGAGAACAGGGGCTCAAATTGGATCATAAATTTAAAGCTGTTCCGAACAGGGGCACCCAAAATATTTTTTGCCCAGGGCCCCCAAAATCCTTAAGCTGTCCCTGAAGGGCGGCGCTTAGGGCAAATAAAAGGGGGTGGTCTGCCACTGGAAAGTGCTTTGCGTTCTGTCACATATTCCCGCCAAACCCTCTCTGTTACCCGTAATTAACGCCTAACCCTCTCTGTTACCCGTAATTCCCAGCACTTAACTGTAAATCCTTCAATGATGCGTCAGATAACAGGAATGTCTTCTGTGTCTTCTCTTGAAGACCTCTTGTGCTTTTCTCTTCTGGGACTCAGCTCTTCTTCTGGGGCATGCAGTGGAGTGGATTTTTCTGCGCCGGCTGCTTCTTTCCACTTCAGCATCTCCAGGTCAGCTCTCCCCTTGCTCTGGCTTTCCTGTTCCTGCTAGGGAGAGACAGAGAGAGTTTATTTTTAAAGAATCATAGCCTCCTGCTTAAAAGTACCATTATATATACCTGAGCATTATGAATTAGTACCTATCTGATTCTCTTCTTTTCAAGTAGTATAGAGCTTATGTCTCTGTCACGATGTACAGATGCATCATCTCTTATTCTCTAAGAGAGTGGTACTAGTTACTTATTCATGTATTATATGGATAACTATCTTAACCTCGCCCACCACCTTTTTGTGCAACATTTGTCTTTGTTTTTTATCCTGACTAGGACAATAAGTTTTTAGTTTTTTTTCCTAGAAGGTCAGGACAGTAATTATTTCTTTGAGTCTAATGAATCCAGATGGTGGTGTCCGTTCAGGTTAGTACTGTTCGCTCTTGTCATGATTGAATGCCGGATTCTGCAGTCTTAATGTTAACATGTAAAACTTCCGCTTTTTTATAGGCACAACATTTTTTGCCATAACTTCAATTGAAATAGAAGATGGATGTCCAGCAAGTATTCCTCCTACATTTAAGAACACATCCTTCATAATATACTATCATTGTTTGCAGAGGCATTACCTCCTGTCATTTTGTCACCCATATACTAAACACATGCAATTCAACCTAAGGACATCATACTAGATGTGCCATGGGTTCTACTCCTTCTCCCTTTCCTTGTTTTGTTCCCCCTCTTCCCAACGTTCAACTCTTTGGCTTTGATACTGTTGGGCTGAAGTGGTGGGTGAGGGAAGTTTGGATCCAGCATCTGTTTGTCCACCTCGCCCCTGTCGAAACACCAGTCGAGCCTCAAAAAAGGTGTAACAAATGTGTACATGTTTCCATTATGAGTACAGCCACCAAAGATCAATATGACTGGGGAATAGATTCAGATACCAGTAACATAGTTTCTACAAAAATAGGTGTTGTTATTCCCAAAGGATGTTTGGTTCTCGTAGTCTACTTTACCTCCATGTACTTCGGATTATATTTCCATTTGAACCTCCATGCACATAGTTTTGCACATAGTTTTGCTTTGCCCTAAGTTGTCTGCCCTGCAACACAAATTTGTAAAACCTATTTTGTCTGCATATGAATTTAAGCAAATAAGACTGGCCTACATATATTAACAGCTCTTGGCCACACCTAAACTGTGCTTTTTCCCATTTATTATCCGGGGTTTTATGTGTGGCTTGATAATAATGTCCTCTCCTGTTATAGGAAACGTATGTGAATCTGGCCTCAAGGTTTTTCTTTGCCATCTTCACATTTTCAGCCATACGTGAATGCATGCCAAGGACATAGCCCACAATATCCTGTTTAGAGTGTTTGAGAGGTTTCTCCCAGCCCTCTTTTACCAAACGCAATGGACCCCTAACTGGATGTTCACACATAACTTTAAATGGACTGCAGCCAACGCCCTTTTGTGGAACCCCTCTGAAGGCAAAGAGAAGGAAGGTTAGTAAGACATCCCTTTTTTGCCGGAGCTTTTTTTTGAGTACCATGATTATACCCTTAAATTTCAACAAATCCATTGCACTCTAGATGTTAGGGTTTGGTAAGAGTATCGCTTAACATTGTTGCAACATAATTAGACATGATATCTGTTAAAACCTCCTTAGGGAGGCCCACTCTGAAAAAGATTCACAGGAGGTCCCTGGCCTTTACAGGATTTGTAGTGATTCTAAGGGGAATAGTCCTTGGATACCTAGTAGAATTTTCTACCATCACTAGTGTATAACTGGGTCCAGATGTAGTTGAAGAGTTCAAGGCGCCAACAATATCAATCCCTGGCCTCTCAAAGAGAACCCCTCCACTGGGAGTGGAACGAAGGGGGCCTTTTTAGTGCCACCTTTAAGTTTTTGTCCATTCATTTAAGGCTGTTGTCTGCACTTGCTCAAGTTAGTGGGATTTGCCAGTAAGGTGGCAATATCCTTGCAACTATTACAGACAAGAACAACCTGAGTTTGAGATTTGACTAGGCCAGAACACTCCTCCAATTCCATGGTTAATTCTACTAATGCCTTGTTTACTGTACAGCCACTTGTAGTGGGGCTAGGGAGAGCAGATGTTTTAGGGGCAGTGGTAGTAGGTTCCTTGGCCTTTGGATAGTCAGCATCTCTTGTCCAATAGTTATTTACTTTACACAAATAGCACCAACATTTCTTTTTACCCTTCTAGGGGTTGTGGTACTTACCCCAGATGCCGGTTTTTGAGGACCTTGAGAATACTCCATTTTGACTTTACCCTTCTTCCCACCCTTCTCCTCGGATTAGAAGAATTGTGCTTCTTCTGCTCCACTCTACCACCATGTTTTTTTACTTCTTAACCCTAGTGCTTACCCATTTGTCGTCCTTCTTTCCCAATTTTTGAGGAGAGGTCAGATTAGAGTCCATCTGATTGGTTTTGACAATTGTTAAGGATATGCTCCCTCATCATCAAATTGTACAATCACTCAGAGTCCTTTACCATGTTTTCACTAAGCCAGCCTTCCAGACCCTTAATAGCGCTAGCACTAGCACTGCCAACTACATCTAACCAGTGCTTCTGGGTGTATTTGAACGTAATCTTGTATTGCTCAGTGGTGTTAGAATGAAAATGTTTACTTTATTTCTGCCTGTGCTTTATTCTACGTAAGTTAGCATTCGCATGACCATTTTTATATTTGGCTGCCATTTTGAACCATGCTCAAAACTGTTCCTTGTTTTTACGAGAAACACTCTGTGGAAGTTTTCATTTCTCCAAGGTTGGGCCTCGCTCTCCTAATGAATTCACTGTTCTTGTTAGCGCATACCTTTCCCACTAGATAGAGGCCTTCTCCCACTGGTCTATTTGCGGGCACGGACAGAGTGACCTTGGGTAGGAGATATTGTGTGCCCGGCTCAGCATTGAAACCTATCCTTCTGTACTTCTTTGTTTTAGCTGCATCTGCCCGGAAATTTCCATTATGAGCGGGCCTACATTTGTTCTGAATAGTATATAATGTATCTCCATGCCTGCTAATGCTAATCTCTCTGCAACACTCTACAGAGACGTGGGGCCCATTAGGATGTCGTGCGGATCGCCACCGCCATGTGGGCAGTGGCGAGCCGCCCAACATCCTTGTCCGCCACCCATTTTCCCCTCGCCATATTACTATGGCGTGGGGGACCGTGGCGGACGGAAAGACCACTTTTCCACCCCAGTTGCCTTGCGACTGGGGCGGAAAAGGATATCAGACACCAGCAACCATATTAGTATGGGCTTTGGGGAATGCATTTCCGTGGCGGCAATACTGCCATGGAAAGGCAGGCGGTCGTCACTTTGGGGGCCCCCTGCGGGAGCCCATGGTGAAGGCGAGGTGGGGGGTGCACTTGGGGGGTACCTGTGGTACCCGCCTGCATTTGCATACACAATGGGGCAGGCACCGCGCGGTGCCTACCGCTTGTGTATGCAAATGCATCACATGCATTTTTAGCATTGTGGCGGGCAGTGCTGAGAGCACCGCCCGCCACAATGTTAAAAAGATACTATGTGCCCGCCACTGTGGCGGGCGCATCCTAATACCTAATACCCCCCACGGGAACCCCACTCTTATGGCGGGCGGTCCCATAATCCGATAGGATGACGGGCAGACTAAGTCCACCCGTCATCCTAATGACCCCCTTGGTTTGTATTACCAACTCTTCATTTGGTATGGAAGGCTGAGAAGTGGTTTCGAGTGACCCGATTGAACCTAAATGGGCAACTTCCTTCAGTGGGTGAGCCAAACCTGTCTATGAGTACACTTTAAAAGACTGAATAACTGACAGCATCTTCTTTTCTAACAGTGATTAGCCTGTTTCTACCTTTTTTAGCAAGGGAGAGCCACAGGAGAGCTGTCCACTGCCCTTGAGGGAACTTCTGAATTGTACAGGCCCTCTCAAAGGCAGTGTTCCATTTGTGAATATAATCCGCCTCCTAGTAAGGAGGGACTATCCTGCTCAGGTTCCTAGTGTCAAAGGATGTTTCTCTGATTATATGTACACTATTGCTGCCACCATGGGATTCTAGTCCCAAATCTTTCCAAGCCCTCTGAACGTTCATGGTCTCTTTATCAAGGGAAAACTGCTCTGAGCTTGAGTATAACTCTCTTAAGTTTGATCAGGTGGTACTCCCTCTCTAATAAGTCCTCCCTCTTGCTAGGGATGGACGTCCCTGTGGAATGATCTGAAATATTGGACTCGGCAGAGGGGGACCTAGAACTCCTTTGACTATTCTGAATGCCCCCAGGAGAAATTAAAAGGGACTTACATCTACGGACACCCTGTGTGCCATCTGCACTATTCCCTGGGGGATCCGAGTACATCAAGGTAGAGTTATCAGACTCCTCTTGGTCATGCTCAGAATTTAGGGTCCTAAGGGGTACTGCTCCTGACCTATCTTCTGGAGCGCATTCCCACCCACTTGTCCTGATCCTTCAACCTCTCAGGGTTCTGGAGGTCATCTATGATGACCAGCTCTAAGAGTTGATTTGTGGTTGGGTTTCTACCTGTCGTTAACCTCCTAAAAGTACACAGGGTGCTTATTTCCTAATACCACTGTATCTAGAAGATTGGATCCCATTTAGGTCCATTACTGAAAACATGGTGTCTAGGTATAGAGTGGTTTTGCACCTACTACCCTAGTGGAAATGAAACTTCCTAAGGTTAGAGAAAGTGTTGTGCTAGACTCTTGACAAGCAATCTAAAAGTTCAGTAGATCCTACTTTGTCTATAAACATATCACCTGTGCCTAATGCTATGCTAATGATGTTTCATTAAGTAATCCACACTCAGTTTAGTCAGTAAAATAGTGCAGGCATGAATCTCAACTGCTACACACCAATGTAGGGTGCTAGCTTAGTATATGGTGCTCACTTATGTAAGTGTGGCACGCTGCACTAATCCAGAAAGCCCTTATAGTGATTGTAGTGGTCTTACATAACCTTGGAAAGCTCTCTAAGTGGTTGCCGTGGAGAGCAGCTATCAGGCTTAGTCCCGAGAAGTGTAAAGCAGCTTGTTTTACCAGTACATTTGCAATTTCTCGAACCAGGAGATAGAACCACAATACATACAATACTTTGGTATTAGAAGACATAAGTAGCACAAATATACAGTGGTGTCCGGGGAGGCCAAACCATATACTAAAATAGTGGGATTCGAACCATGACCTAAGTCGAGACTGGACCCAGAAGACGAAGCAGAGTCGTGGACACAAGCAACCACTAACTGTAAGTGCCCAGGAACTTCAAGGAGGCCGTGTGCAGGGTGGGACCCTGACCACTGACTTGATACAAGTCAATGGGTAAGTCACTGTTACAGGTTTTAAGAATAAACCTTTTCAGAGGACCCTGAAGTAATCCAGTGGCAAATGGATGGTTGGAGAGCCACCCCATCCGTGAATACCCCAAGAACCCCAATATCATACGCAGACGATAAACAGCTGCTTTTCCCTTTTGACAAATGCGCACCTTCAATACAGCTAACCTTCTCCTCGGGAATGAGAGCCAATTCCCACTGGATGAAGAGCAATCTACTACAGTGTAATGTCGGGAAAACAGAGATTTTACTCTTTGGAGAGTACCCTTACTTTGATCTCCTGAGTGGTGGCCGACTGACCTTGGCACCCCACTTGCCCCTAAAGTCTCTGTTAAGAACCTAGGCATCCGTCTGGATCAAGCCCTCACCTTGAAGGAGCATGTCGCTCAGACAACGAGCACCTACTTCCATACTCTGGGCCTACATCGTCGAATCTTCCATCTCGTTCCGGATTCCACTCGGAAGACTCTGACTCAGGCACTTATATTGGGCCACCTGGACTACTGTAACAGTCTGCTGATCTCTGCTAATTAGACCTTGATCAGCAGACTGCAAGTGGTCCAGAACACGGCGGCGCGACTAGTTCTTAACATGCCCCCTAGGACAGCCTCCCACCCTCTTCTTCTGCAACATCATTGGCTTCCCTTACACCAACGGGTAAAATTCTAATTTTGTTGTACCATCCATAAGGCACTCTTCAATCTTGGCCCCATTTATCTATTGGAGAAATTGATACTCTACCAGCCCTCTAGGTCTCTCTGCTCGAGCTCCAAACATCTTTTGGAGGTTCCTCGACTTAGGCGGGCAAGACTAGGGAAAAAAGCCCTTTCCTACCTTGGCCCTCGTTATTTGAATGAGCTTCCCGTGCACCTGAGACAGTGCTCTAACCATTCCCACTTTAGGAAGCTGCTTAAGACCACCCTTTTCTGTTTTTGATTCCGGTTTCATTCGCACTTATCTATGACGCCCGTCCGAGGCACAGAGATACTCCTCCGGGAGTCGATTCTGGCGCTATGTAAACACTAAAAAAAAATAAGAACCAGGATACCTACACCAGGGAAGGCAGATGCATAGGTGCAAAGTGACTTTGGAAACTGCTGTGGCTACAATGGAGGATTTCAGTGAATATGCTGCTTGCGAAGAAGGTGAAAGAATCCGGTGGAACTCAAGTGTGGATTTAAGATGAAAGGTACCTGCAAGCAGAGGGGACAGAGTCTATGCTACTCAGGAGTGACCAGGAGGTATGGAAGACGAATGCCCACCAAATTCGGTACTGCAGGTGAGTTGACGGTGCCCTTGAAGTTGCAGCTGTGCAGACCAGGCCATGGTGTGAAAGGCTAGGAGCCATGCATGAGCTGTCCCATGTTTAATTCAAGAGCCAGTGGGTGAGTGTCCGACAGGGGCACCAACAAGCCTTGGCAATGACAACCAATGTATTAGTCAAAAAGGTGCAGTGTTGGGACCAGCAAGGTCTAAATGACTTATTATGAGCAGGTGAGTCAGAGCAGGCACTGAGCAGGCAGGAGAGCCCACTGGAGCCAAACAATACCCTCAAGGGAACCCCCTGGCTTGAGGCTTAGGAGTTCTAAGAAAACATTGAGCAGCTTACCAAAGGATGGGGGCCCACGGTACAGAGGATGCGATCCAGGCAAAAATCTTGGCGGCAAGAGATACTTGTGGCGGAAGCTTTTTGGAGCCCGAAAATCTCTGGTGAAGAGAGTCAACAAGCCTTGGCAACGGCACGTCAATGTGGTGGACAGAGGCACTGCTGTAGCGGTTCCGACAAGGGATACTGGCTTCAAACGTCCTAGAAGGACAGTGCAGGCCTCGCTGTAGTTGCAGAACCATGAGCTGTGTTTTTGAACATTTCTGAGTCTGTAGATGCTGAAAAACAGTAGACTGGTCAGTTTTGTTGTTGTGCCTACAGATGCAGGGAAGTGACTCCTTCACTTCAAGGGAAATTCCTTTGGGTGTCCTGGATGTCCACAGGTCTGTAGAAGAGCATGTATTGAACACAGCCGTAGAAAACGAAGAAGACTAGCAGGATGACGAGACCAGGGGCAGCATGAGTCTTCCCATTTGCAGTCTCCATTCCCAAAGTGAGGTTCAATGATGTCCGTAGTTCACAGATGCTTAAAGATCAAGTTATTTCGGATTTGAATTTTGTCCCACGACGAATCTAAAGACCCACAGGTAAACCCTTAAGTACAAGTCAACCTCCAGCTCATGTTCAAAATTATGTTGTGAAATGACATCAATTTAACCCCTTCCATGCTCATGACAAGCTCAGCTCGTCATGAGGCACAGTGGAGCTGTGCTGATGACGAGCTGAGCTCGTCATGAACAATAGACTTCATCATAAATCAGCACAGGAGGGGAAAATGCACAGCAGCGATGTGGTTAAATAGTGAGTTGTATCACTCTCTAGACAACACGTATTTGGTTGCCTTAATGGGAAAATATTCAGTAACTTCTTCAGGGGTAGAAAAGTAAAGAGATACAAATAAAATCCACTATAATGTGTTGTTTATAGAAATGTGTTGTTATAAATCACCTCTTTGTGACTTTAGTGCTGAACATTAGATCTAAAAAGAGTATTTCTGAATGTGTATAACTAGTGGAAACCCATTTGCAAAGTACAGTGCCTCAATTCCTGCAATGCATTAATACATTCATGGTTCAAATTTATAAATAGAAATAACATTTTCCTTTGTATATTGGGAAAAGCAATCAAGGACTTTAATCTTTATGATACAAAAAGTTATTTATGAAGGCCTGAATCTAATCAAAAAAGTTATGCTCCCCTAACTTCAGAGATAAAATAACAAATAAAAACTAATTTTTATAATTATATGATACCTAATCTTCTCTTTAGAATTCCCTCTGGAAAGAAACAGATGAGGACAATTGACTCCAATTATATATTAACCAATTCTGCATTCTTAATCTATTTACATGACTGGACATACTTTATATTGTGTTCTAATTCTGGCCTGAAAGTCATCTGCAATTCATCGTTTCCAAATATGGGTTGTGCAATTTGCATCCAAATTGTTTTCCTCTGTTGGGTGCTCCAAATACGGATCCTGCTTGTCCTCGAAGCCGATCCTTGAATATGAAAACGAGGGGATATCAGATTATAATTTAACCACTTAAGTGCTTAGATATAATTCTGTTAACCATTCAATAAGAAAAAATTCCTGCATACATGTGGTGTTAGTCTTCTTTGTTAGGCTTAGTTCGCAAGTTTGTTATGCGTAACAAGCGTGACCGGACTTCTGTGTTCTTAGCTCTAGGAGGCACCAATAGTGAAAACAGACAAGATTTCACAAGTCTATATTTTGGCATGTCAAAATCATCACCACCACATTAACCGCATGTTAGGGAATAGGGTGGGTCTCCCTACCTCATTAGCAATGCAATGACTTTGTCTCTAGGAAATGTTTTCTGTGGATTTCTTTAGGGCAATTTCATCCTACAGTTTTCCACCTGTGCCATAGTCACTAAGCCCTTAAGTACCCTAAGAAATGGGTTGGGACGATTCGGGGGTCCCTCCCACAGGAGAGGGTGGACAGTGGAGTACATACTCCAATGTCCTTTATACAGTTTTCACCAGAGCGGGAGCCAAGGGTTCCCTGAACTGGTTCCAACTAGAGTATGCAATGAGAGCACCAGATGAGCCCTACAAAGCAGCCTAGTGGTGCCGGCAAGTGCCCCACCCTCTCCCAATACACTAAGTCTTGTATTGGAGGTGGTCATACCTCCCTGTGACAGGAAATCTATTATTCTACCTTCCCCTGCTCGAGCTTGGCTCAGTAGCAGGAGGGCAGAATTAAATCTCTGGACGGCAGCATCCATAGTTTTCTGAAAGGGTCTTGAAGACTGGTACCAGGAGCAGTGAGGGCCTCTCAGAGGAGATTCACAATGTATAGAATTATACCCTAAACACCATTTACAGTGTTGTGGTATAATTCCAGCAATTCTAATATCAAACATGACAGGGCTAGTTACAGCCAGTTTAGAGTTAGCCAACATGTAATGATGCAAAGCAACTCTATATATTGTAATGGCTGATCCACTTACAACCCGGGAATATCGACTCCATGATTTGTAGGGGTGTCATGCTCATGCACAGGTACCGTCACACTTATACCAAGCACCCTGCCCTCAGGATTGGAAGGCCTGCCTTAGGGGTGACTTATAGGTTTTAAGTACAGTGACCTCAGATATAAAGAAACGAATAGCTGTTGTAAGTGGTGCTAGCACCAGCTTACACAAGCTGCAATGGCAGGCCTGTAGTAACAATTTGAGTGGTCTCCCATGGGTGGCATAATATATGCTTCAGTCCATTGGGGACCCCTGGGTAGCTTGGTACCATATCCTAGAGACTTTTAAGGATACATCAGATGCCAAATTTGGGGGTACCTAAGTGCTTACCATGTGCAATTTAGGGAAGAAGCACAGATACTGGGGTTTTGATTAGCAGGATCTCAGTCAGACTAGTCAATAAAACATAATGACACCAGCAAAAAGGGGGGTGACCATGAAAGTAGATCCTACTTTCCTACTGGCCACCATAACATTTTGTTCACATAACGTATCAATGCCACATTTGCTTTTTTTTGTTCCAACATCCCGGGGATTCTAGGTACCCAGGGGTTTTGCATTCCCCTGGGGACTGAGAAATTACCCAAAACACAGCTGCATTTTAGGTGTTTTGGGCAACAAGTAACAAAGGAAAAAGTGTCTGTTTATTCCATTGCAATTGGCTTCAGCAAAGGTTTTGTGTTCGCAGCTTTTCGGCACAGGCAGACTTGAAAAAGGATAGACACACCTGAGCTTCTAAATCCCTACCTGGGCTTAAGGAATTCAATGATTCCTCATTGGGACTTCCAGGGCAGCTGGAATGACCACTTTCTTTTGCTGCCTTCTCTCAGGAAAGGCAGGCTCAGTGGAAAGGGCCATCAGGCAGGTGTGGGAGGCATGTATCAACCCGGTCCTGGGCCCCTCAGTGGTCTGATCCCTGGCAGCAACCAGCTGCGTACTGCTAGATCACAAGATGATCTGGAGGACCCTGTCCAGAGGAAGGCTACCATTCTTACTTGTAATCTGTGCGCACCGAGGAACAGAAGGTTCCACCAGCAAAATTGCATTTAACCTTAAGGAAGCAAATCGGGAATTCAAGGGCAGCTGGTATGTCTGCTTTCTGTCCCTTCCTGCTCTTGGGGAAGTAAGTCTTGGAGGAAATGCCCGTGGAGGTAAGAGTGAACTTGGGCCCCTTGGGGTTGGCCCAGGCCCTGGTGGCACCTGGCTGAGGACTGTCAGTCCACAAGGGGTCCATGGTACCCAGTCCCTAGTAATCCAGTGGAAAAATCCCTTTTTTGTAATAAATGCGCGCTGACTGACAGAGGGGTCCAAAGGCGCAGATGCTTCCATCCTCCTGGAGCTCTGGCTGGATTCAAGGAAGCAAATAAGCACTCATCTGGACTTCAAGCACAGCACTGCCATCTGTAAGTGCCTTTGGATAGCAGTGTGTGTGACCAGATGGCCAAGGGGTTCAGCGCGACCAGATGGCTATGCTTAAAAAAATGACTTCTGCTTGTTCCTGGAGGGGTTGCGGATTATTTGTCCTGGGTGCTTGGAGTCCCAGCTGGGCCTCTGTCACGGGGCTGCAAGGGCATCCCTGATAGAGCTCTGACCTAAGGCCCACAAGCACCTTAACATGCAGGCAAAGCAGGAGAACTCTCCCTGAGCCAGATGCACACCAAGCCTGTGCCCTTGGCAGTGCAGCAAGCCATAGGATGAAACCCAGGGTGGGAGTACCGGCTCCCAGGACCGGCAGGGCCCTGTTGCTCAGGCATAGCTCCTAGAAACAGCGGAGTGGGGAGGCCTCCCCAGGCCAATGGGACCCAGTCCCGTGCTATTTGACACTCTGTGGGCCTGTGGGTGGAGCCAAGCATTGGGGGTCCCAAGGACCTTCAGGGGTCCCCGGTCAGAGCTTTTGAACCCAGCAAGGCAGGGGAAGACTCCCCAGGTACAATGGACCCATGTCCCAGACCTTTAGTTGGGTAGCAAGCTGGAGTACGACGCCCACGGTGACAAGGGTCTGCCCTGGGGCTTGGCACGTGCACTGTGCCCAGTGGGAGCCCCTGGGCCCAGGCGCACCGGCCTGGCTACATCAGGATGGCCTCCACAAAACTAACAGTAGCCTGTTACAGGGGCTTGGCCAGACAGTAGTATGGATAACAACGTGAGAAGTTAGCCTGGCATATGATGTCTACTATTCTAGTGGGCACCTTGCACCAGTCCAAACGACCTTTATTGATGGTAGGTTTAAAGTCAACCTTTACAGAAAGCTATCCTAGTGGTAGCTGTGGAGAGCAGCCTACGGGCTAAGACTTAGAGGCGAGTTAGGCAAGTTGTTTTACAAGTCTATAATCTCTTGAATGATCAAATGAAACCACACCACATAAGGTATATATCAAATATATATGTATTTCTTCTAAACACAACCCCTCTGGTCTCTTTATGAGGTCAGAGGTAAAAGTACAATACAAGGAACTTAATTAGCATACGTTAAGTTGCAGAGTATACGTTATGCCCTAGGGGCCTCACAAACCATATACTAAGATAGTGGTATAAGAAAAACGTGAGGGTTAGAAAGCAGCCCTAGGACCTGTAGAACCGCTGGAGCAACTAGGAACCACCCAAGGTAGGGACGCAGGAGACCCACGGGGGACGCGTGCGAGTGTCTAAACACAGCCGCAAATCACCATTGACTTTCTATGAAGAATGAACAAGTTACAATTTTAAAGATTAAGGGCACTTAGAGGTGAACTACGATGGAGCCCTTTTAGACTAGGACACTTCCAGAGTCAAGACCCACGGGACCACCAGAGTTCTCGTGTTACCTCACCCAGTAAAGCCGGGTGCATAGGTGTGTTTTGGTGTCGGGTTTCGTTGTCGATTCCAATGGAGAGCTGCAAAGAAATGCTGCATGCGACGAGAGGAAAAGTGTCCGGGTGGATTGGGGATGTGAGGAATCTGAAAGCAGAGGGGACAGAGTCTGGGTCACTAGCCAGTGACCAGGATGGCGACAGGAAGATGCCAGCCGATGTCATGTGTTTTCAGGTAAAAGAGGTGAAGCTTGACTCTTCAGCCACGAGGACCAGAAGGTGTCGACGATGACCAAGAGCTGGATTCGAGCTGTCCCACAAAGGATGTCGAGTGCTGCAGCGCCGGAATCCAGATTGGACCCAACAAGCCTTGGCAACAGCAACCCGTGCAAGATGACAAGATTGGATTCAGTGCAGACCAGCAAGGTCTGAGGGACTCCTCCTTCGGAGGGGAGTCAGAGCACATCTGGAGCAATCAGGAAAGCTCAAGAAACAAAGCATTGGCTTTTGTGGGGGCTCACTAGCCAATGGAATAGGAACTGCGAAGGAGCCTTGAGCTGCGGTGAAGAAAGGGGACTCACGGGTCACTCGTGGAGTGCTGTCCTCTGTACTTCAGTGCAAAAGGTGCTCAGACAGGGGCTTCGAACACCTCAATGCACAACTTTGGGATACCTCGGGAAGTAGGTGCAGTTGCAAAAATGCAGGATGTCCAGGAGTTCCAGTTCCACATCTCTCATTTCAGCTACATGTCTCAGCCCTGCTGGGAACTTGTGTCAGCCTTCAGAGATGTCTGGAAGTCCATGTACTGTGTCGCAGATCCTTCGGCATCCGACGGGAGCCTCGAAAATGCAGACCGGCAAAGATGCTTCTTTGGTGCCTGTTTGAACAGGGAGGTCACTCCTTGACCTCAAGTGAGAATCTTCAGACTTTCAGTCTAAATGAAATGTCGAAGGTCCAAGATTTCTTCTTCAGAGTTTCATCTAGGATTATCTAAAGTCCTAGGGACTGGGTTCCTATACTTATACTAGGTTTAGGGGTTGGGCTAACTCTAGGTTCCCAACTATGGGAGGACCTGGTGATTACACCGCTTCCCCTTGGTCCAGTTTCGTGCCAGAGCTGGGGCAGAGTGCCCCAGCAACCGGTTTGAACTGGGAAAGGCATGGAGCACCTTGTGTGCCCCAGGCAGTGTCTGAAAAGCATTCACTGAATGCAACCCACCCTGCCCCAATACACTAAAACCTGTCTGGGGAAGTGCCAGCACCTTCCTGGATAGGAAAACTATTGTCCAGGCCTCGCCAGCCGGAGTTTCATACAGCAGCAGGAGATCAGACTCGTGTCTGTGGCAGCAGCATCCATTTTGTGATGCTGGGGTATGTTTAACTTTAACCGGGTATACCAGTGTGTACATGTCTTCTCCCTCTAGAAGGGTGGAATGCTATCCCCGCACCAGAACTGGTGGGGGGTAGTATTCCACAGTGTTTCACACCAAACACGACATGTTTTGATGAAGCCAAACCAAAGTTAGCAATAACCGCGAGGATTTTAATGCACTTAAGAGTATATGGTATGGCTGAATCATAGAACAGCTATAAGGAGATATTTCCGAAAGCTGCAGAGGGGCCCAGCTCATGCTAGGGCACCCTCTCACACAAAACCAAGCACTCTGCCTTCAGGCCTGCCATAGGAGTGATTTAAAGGTTACTATGTGTCTGTATGTAAAGGTAGACATAGGAATACTATATCTAAGTAAGAGGTTCTTACACCACCTTACCCAGGCTGCAAGTGCAAACCTGTGGTGCCATTTTAGAAGGCTTCCCAGGGGTGGCATAATACATGCTTCAGCCCCTGGTAGACCTCTGGAGTACCTATCCCCTGATTACCTAAGGTACCATATACACGGACTCACAAGGGTAACCCAGTAACCAATCAGGTATGTACCTAAAGTACATGGTATCAATTTAGAGAGCGAACAGCTAGGCTATGGTCCTGATTATCAGGGCCACAGCCAGACTAAAGTAAAAAAAACAGTGAAACACAGCAAATAGTGGGGTTAACCATAGGAAGACGATCCTACTCTCCTACAGACTGATCCTAGGATGGGGGGCCCACACAGAGCTTCTGAACCAGGCCAAGCAGGAAAAGGCTCTCTGGGTCCGATGGACCCCCGTCTCAGACTCTTAGTAGTGGGGCAGGCCATAAGACAGAGCCCAGGGGGGAGTGCCAACCGTGGGCATGGTGGGTACCGGACAGAGGTACTGGAACCCATCCCAGACCATTGGCAGTGGGACAGACCGGAGGCCGGAACCCAGGGTGTGAGCACCTGCCCCCAGGACTGGCAGAGACCCATTGCCCGGGTGTTGCTCCTGGACCCAGCCGAGTGGGGGAGGCCTCCCCAGGTCTGCGAGACCCATCCTGAGCAATTTGCAGCTCAGTGGGATTGAGGATTGAGCCAAGGTCCCAAGCCTGGCTGCACCAGGGAGGCCTCCACCAGACCCAAGGGAGCCTGTTCCAGGGGCATGCAGTGGGCTGGAAGATAGAGCCCAGGATGGGGGGTCAACACAGAGCTTCTGAACCAGGCACAGGAGGGGAAGCCTCAATGGATTTGATGGACCCCAGTCTCAGCTCCTTGGTAGTGGGGCAGACTTGAAGAGAGAGCCCAGGCTGCGAGTGCCAACCCTGGGCCTGGTGGCCGCTGGTCAAAGGTATTGGACCCCATCCTAGGCCCTTGGCCGTGGAGCAGGCCAGAAGACACAGTTCAGGGTATGGGCAACCACCCAGGGCCTGGAGGAGTCCGGCAGGACCCCACAACCCGTTCAGAGCCCCATGACTCATTTGCACCATAGAGGACTTCACAGGGTCAATGGAAGTCCAGACTGGGTACTGTGAGATGCAGCAGATGCAGGGACAGGGACAATGTTAGGGAGCTACAACCCAGGGGCCCAGGTGATCAGAACTTCTGATCTCGTACAAGCAGGGGAAGCATTCCTAAATGCGAAGGACCCCTGTCCCAAGCACTTGCGGCAAGCTGGAGCCCAGGGTGGGAGCACCCGTCCTATGGTCCGGTGGGGTCCTGGTCAGAACTCATGGACCTGACCAAGGATGGGAAACCTCTCCGTGATCAGAGGAACCCCTGGTGGTTTGCTCTGTGGCAGACTCAAGGATGGAGCCAAGCATGGTGGCTTCCACCTTGGGTCCCAACAGGTCCCCGGTCATAGCTTCTGAACTCAGCCAAGCAAGGGAAGGCTCCCCAAGTCCAATGGACCGCCATCCCAGGACCATGGCAGTGAAGCAGGCTGGAGCCAATGGTTGGAGTGCCCGCCCAGGTGCCCAGCAGGGCAACTGGCTAGGTAAGAGCTCCTGTACCCAGCCGTGCATTGGAGACCTCCCAGGTCCACAAGAGACTTTCCCAAGGGTTTGGCCCTGCAGTGAGCAAGAAGATGGAGCCCAGGATGGGGGAACCCACCCCAAGGACTGCCACGGTCAGGGTCAGAGCTTCTGAACAAAGCCTAGCAGTGGAAGCCTCTCAAGGCCCATTCCCCATGAAAGTGAGATAGTCCAGAGGATGGAGACCAGGGTGGGATCATCTGCCCTGGGCCTGACGGGCCCTGGTCAGAAGCCCTAACCTGGCTGCACAGGGGAGTCCTCCCTGGGTCCACAAGGCCCTGTCCTGGGCACTCTTCCGTGCTCCAGGCCTGAGGACGGTAATCCGGATAGTGGGCCCTCATTCCACGGCTTGCCGGAGGCCCCGGTCTAGGGCTAGCTTGTAACTGGTAGCTGGCTGAGAACAGCCAGACAACAAGGGGATCCAGGTTTTCCTGCCCCTAGTAATCTGGATGAAGGCTACCCCCCTCAATCCATGTGCACTGATTGACACTGGGGACCAAATGCATGCATGCACTCAACCTCATGGAGCCCTGGCTGGGCTCATGGAAGCAAATAAGCCTTCATTGGTACTTCCATGATAGCCCAGCCATTGGTTGCCTGAGTGGAAAAGATGGCATGAAACCAAATAGCCAGGTCAGGGAATCCTTCGGCCTGGATGCTCGGAGCCTAAGCTGGGCCTCAGTCACTGGGCTTGTGGGTACTTTATCACAAAAGTGAAGAGGTGGAGGCATCCCCGGGCCTGACAGAACCCTGTCCTGGGCTGTTAGGGGTGTGACAGGCATGTACAGAGCCCTGAGTGGGAAGGCCTCCCCAGAAGCTGGTGGGGCTCTTGGACCCAGTTGGAGCTCCTGGATCCGTTTATGTAAGTAAAGGCTCCATGGGCTCAGAAAAAATATAACACTCATTTTAACATTTATGTTCCCATAGATTTGGGACCCTAGCTCAGCCAGCACCCAGGGAAGCCTAGCCAACCTATTTTTATCCAGGGAGGCTGACTTGCATGGCTCTCACCACATTTTCTTACCCAGAATCCATTGCAAACCTCAAACTTTGACTATAAAAGACATATTTACTCACATTTCGTTGATGAAAGTTCTGGAATCTCCAGGGAGCCACAAACTCCCTTCCAACCAGAATTCCCCATGTCTCCCGAAACAAATACAAACTGACTTGAGTGGGTAGACCTAGTGCGCAATACATGAAATGGCCTAAAACGTAACACAGATGCAAAGTATTTTTCCACAGAAAACGGACTCTTTCTTTTTTTTTACCAATGAGCTGATCGCCTTACTTTACTTCCAATGTAATAACATCAGTGCAACATTTAAATGCCTTGGGCTGCAGGGGAAGCTCTTCCCCTGCTCCCAAGGCTAGAATTCATTGTTAAGTCCCACTGCTGTAAACAGCAGAGGGATTTCCTGGACGTGTGCAGAAGACGTAGTGGTTATGTTCTTGGCACAGAAATGGTTAACTGAATCTGGTTGAACAGCAGAAATCTATCAAATTGTAATACTTCCAATGTTCAATGGCACACCAACATGTGCTGTACATGTTTAATTGATGAAGTACCAGGGGCCTTAATGGCTAATCCGTGCAATGATCACTGATGTCACCAAGAGAAGGATTTCAACAATGAGCACAACACTCTCTGGGCCATTCCTGTTTTCTGTAATTATAAAAGATTTCTAAATCTCAAATTTCTGTACACACAATGTAGCAGTAGAAGGTTCATGCATATAGCATTATATGATTTCCATAAAGCTGTAGTCCTTTTTTGGCACAAGAAATTCTTATAGCCATTCAGATGGTAATTCTAATAACCATTGTTTTTGGAATCAACATTAGAACGTTGAACTTTCAATCCTCGAGAATTTACTGTAAATTTTGCAGATTCAAACTTTAAATTGTGTACAGTCTTTTTCTGAAGCTGCATAGAAATTCAAATAGTGAAAGTAGTGCCACTGACTCTGCAAACATATGTTGCCCAGTGGAGTGCTATTTCTAGCAGAAGTATAATAAAATTACTACTCTCTCAGTAATTTATATGTATGTATTTATACTTACAGTACTTGAAGGTAAATGCATATGTTTCACACTTTCTCTCATTATATATGTTTGTTTGATATGTATTCATCCATCTATTGATACATGAAATGGAGGCTCGGCAGTGTTTGGCAGCAGTACAGAATTAAGTGGCCTAAAGTTGTCTAAGCACTTGGCAAAATCTAACTGTTTCCTTTGTTAAGTGCTTTTTATGGTAGTGCTAGGACCATTAATTACTGTATTGTCTATGACCTCTTTCATGTCATATGCTTTCCAGTTTATCAGTATTTATATTAAGGTCGAAATATGTATGGCAAAAGGGACTTGGAAGCACCATAAAATGAATGGAGTTTATATTTGAATCTATCTGGAAATTTAAAGATACAGTCATTACAATTTGGGAATCTCCTTTTCAGCTGCTCCAGTAGTTCCAAATCCTAACAAAGTGGACACCAAAAAGAAACCTGGTAAGTAAATCATGTCATTTTCAGTACAGCCTTAAGTGAATTGCATTACATTATCCCAATGAATCATATAGGCTGCTCTGACTATTCCTTTTTAGTGATGATTTTTAAGTGCAATCTTTTGCACAAGAACCCTGCAGAAATGTGCTTATGGTCACTTCTGTTATCAGGCTATAGATAAATATTTGCCTAAGCCACATGATGTAGAGTCAGTTTTGATTTGATAATACAAGTATAAAAAAACCATGCAATGTTAGATAGGAAATTATTATTAAATGCTGTTCCATCCTTTTTATTATACAATGATTCAACACTAAAACTGAATGTTTTATCTTTTAAATATATTAGTAAACTAAGCTCTTTCTCACCTTAGCGTATTTGTTTCTTTAGCAATTGATATAGATGCTTACATCTCTTGATCACCTTGATACAAGAGAGATGTACAAACAGCTCTTTTAGTGTTAGATAAATAAGTGAGTGCTTTATATTGCTACCTGCCATGATACAAACATGATATTCCTTTCAGGAATTTCAAATGGATTCTCACAATTGAGTGATAGTGTAGCATCTGTGTGGTATGTTGGAAAACTCTGCAATCATTTTATGCTCTTAAACTGGATCTGGCTGATCAACAGGAATCCATCAAATGGGATCTTAAGCTCTCTTTTGATTGAAAAGTCATATTCCAAAATTCCTTTTAACTTACACAACTATTTGGGAACTGAAAGAAAGGGGATATCCTATCCCTTTTATAGATTTCAAGATTTATCTCATATTGTCACCTGTCATCCATGCACCCCCATCTTTTAATTGAAATCTGCTTCTTTTGGTCGGCAGTACACCAACATCTTCTGTCCATGTTCACTTGATGCTGGACAAGCACCCAGTTTTGTTCAATAATCAATGATATCAACAACTGAAAGACTCAACACTATGATCCATTGCTGTCTAGTTTATTGCCCTTTTAAGTTATCGTCAAAGATGTCTAAATGTCAAATTACTGTGCACATAATGCTGCAGTAGAGGCTTCAATCATAAAAAAATCAGCCAAAGTAAGTTTATTCGGTTTCAAAACAAGAATCATAGAAGTGCATAAAATTGACATAACAAGTTATAATGGCAATGGCCTATTTACAATGCAGCGTGAAAGGCAATTAATGCAATTAAAATATTAAGAAAGATAAATAAAATAGAATAAAATGAATACAATCCTTAAAATTCAATCTTTAGATGCACACGCCATTTGGTTCACCGCACACTTGGGCTGTATGCTGATGAATCGAGCTAGTCCTGAATCAGCTACATCTACTAGTACTGTTTCCTAATAGTCATTTCAACTTTAATGTAGTTGGAAACCCTTGCACATATATCAAATGTAGCAAAGGAGTGCATGAAGTTAACAACATCAATATAAGAACATTGCCTAATTTCTTTTAAAATCAGTACTGTACATTTTCTTCTAGGCTATTTATAAAGAGTGCAAAATAGCATAAAGTGTGTTGTTCTTTGAACTGCCACATTGTCGCAAGGGCAGGGTACCAAATTGTTTGCCCACCCAGTTTGTTTCGGAAATGCCACAAAAAAATGCAGGGTGAGTAAACGGAATCTTGTTAAGTAAAAACGTGTCCGGATATTTATAGTGAACGATAAATAACATTTGTGCTGGCAGGGAATAATAAGGAGGTTGAGAGCGGCTAGTATTTGCCCCTATGGAATGCACCTGTTATATGACATTTTTTTAATTCTCATGAATACCGACTGGGCAATCGAAGGAATGTTCCAGGCCTAGCTTATAAAAGCAATCCCTGACAAATCAAAGCCAAGGGATAGTTAGTGCTCCACCGAGACTAAGACAGTCTTTTATGATCTCTTTAGAGAAGACCAACTCCTCCGATACCCAAACATTAGCCCATAAACGCAGGGGGGACGATGTCTATGCAGTCCTCTACAAAGTCAAGCCAAACCCATGATGACAAAGAATTGTGGGGGCACTATTTGGAATCATCAATAGCTTTCCCATACTCTTGCTTCACAGGTTGCCACTGACACACATTTGGCTTTGGAGAGTGTAACTAGCTCAGTCACCTGTTTATGTCCCAATCTGCAGGCAAAATGGAAAAGCCGGTCAACAACTCTACCCAAATTGTGCCAACTTTTTTTTTTTCCTCTTCTCACCTGTAAGCATATTGCAGAGTGTTGCACCTGATGTTATGGCCCTGGGCGCCCTCTGGCCAACTGCACTTGCTTAGGTCTCCCGACCAACTCCTTACACTGGAGTTAAGGTGTAATCATAGGACCGGGTACTTTGCATTGTCAGTTACCAAAACAGTCTAAGATCTTGGCCCATATTGATAAGGGGTTGCCATAGATTAGTCAGAATACTGCTAGAGCCAGCAAGATGAAGACGAGCCAACGCAAATGCTGTTTAAGCCAATCTTCCGTTCTTGGGGGCTTGGGTCTTTCCATTTCAGACAGATTTCGCTATGTGCCAGCAAAATAAGACATAATAATCCTCTGTCCTGCACTGCCAGGTCCTTTGTTGAGGAGCAATTATCGGCAAAGAAAACTAAAGACCCGTTGACCACAATACTCAAATCAAAGATCTTGCATAAAAACTTCCCAATCCCTTCCAAAACGATCCCAACACCGGGCACTCAAAAAAAAATGAATGTCGTTAGCTTTAGGGGCCATACATCTATTGCACTTCGGCTCGGGGGTGGGGCAAATTTAGTTTTTTTAGCTGGGATGTAATATATTTGATTAGTCACCAAAAAAATATTCTTCTTTAAACTGGCTGATTTTTTAAACTCATAAAGAAGTTTTAAAGAAGGTTCTAAAAGGTCCCCTATTGTAGACTCAAAGGGGGTTTATTTCCATGCAGAAGTGTGTGTTGGAATGTTCTGCTTCAACCAGTTTCCATACCTCCATTCTTCAGCAGTTGTGGTGATTTAAAAAGAAGCTCTGTATCCCAATCTCCCCTTACTCCCCCGCACTCTGCCTCAAACCAAGATTTTAATTGTAAAAACTTAAATTTAGATAAACCTGGACTTATCCTAGCTCTCAGTATCTTCAACAGGTGGATACCATTTGCATCCCCCAGATCTGACCAAGTAGAGACTCCAACTCTCTTGATTGGTATGGCCAGTCTGTCTTTAAGACGCAGAGGAGTCCCCGGGAAGTCCCAGACAGGGGCGTGGTTTGAATAGTAACCTATCCCTCACCTATTCCTTACTTTAAATCAGATTGCTAGTGCATTTTTTAGGACCTTCAAGCGCACTTTTTGGAAAAACTTTGGTGATCCATATTTATGGAGAAATCCTTCTGTACTGCCCCCCTCTTCATTCTTAACCAGCTCACTAAGCAGTGCCCCCCATGCTGAAGCCACAGGGTTTGCCAGAAACATCCGGGTGGCTTTAAATTGAAACGCTACCAGGTACCAGCTGATGTCTGGAATAGCGAGCCCACCCTTGACCAACCTCAGCCTCAGCTTCTTCCATGACAACCTCACTCCTTTGTCTCCCCATACAAAACTCCAGATCTTACTCTGTATTTTCATAATAGCCTGCTGGGGAAATGTCAGGGCGACGGCATTGAAGATATAAGTCAACTTAGGAAGGATAGTCATCTTGACTAGGTTTACCTTGCCAAATATAGTTAGAGGGAGGTTCTTCCACATTGCGAACAGACGATCTACTTCCTTAGTAACTTTTTTCAGGTTCAAGGAGGCTATCTTATTCAACTCTCTAACTATAGTAATGCCGAAATATTTAAATTCCGTACTGGTCTGCCCCCTCCACTGCTCAACGTTCCAGCACATTACCTCCATCTTGGAGGAGTTGGCTAGATATCCCGAAATTAAACCAAACTCCCCCAGGAGGGTCTCAACCCTTGGTATTGTTACTGCTGGGTCGCTGGTGTAGAGAATAATATCATCGGCATATAGGGCTATTTTTGATGAATATTGCTGAGATTGGAAAGGAAAAATGTGTTCATCTAACCTTATAGCCTGGGCAACGGCTCTATATATAGGTCAAACAACAGGAAGATAAGGGTCACCCCTGCCTAGTTCCCCTCTGAATCTCGAAACTAGGAGTAAGCGACCCATTTATCAGGATTTTTGCTGAGGCTCCCTGATAGCATTGTCTCAAAGTGTGAATAAACACGGGCCCGAAGCCCATTGCTTCCAGTACCTCCTAAAGATAAGACCAGCAAACCCTATTGAACGCCTTGGCGGCATCTAAAGCAAATACCGCCAAGGGTTCCGCTCTTATTGTGGCGAGATCTATATTGCCAATAAGTAGCTGTGTTTGTTCCTGTATGTAACCTCCGTTGATGAATCCCTTTTGGTCAGAAATGACCAGTCTGGAAGCCAATTTGGCTAATCTCCCTGCTAATATACCCATGAAGATTTTATAGTCGGAATTTAGCAGGGAGATCGGACGATAAGAATCTGCTCTCAGAGGGTCCTTCCCAGCTTTAGGTATTAGGACAATAGTTGGTTCTCTCCATGAACTAGGGATTTGCCTGATGGATTATAAATTGACTGAATTAGAGTTCCCAAGGCTGGAGTAACCTCATCCGCCAAATGTTTATATACCTCATTTGGGAGGGCTTCCAAGCCGGATGCTTTCTTGTTTTGCGTAAGGGAAGACAGAGATTTAGTGTTCAACCATGATCGTATCTGATGTTTTGAAGGACATAAATTCTTTTGATAGAGATCTGAGAAAAGGGAACGCAGGCAGTTCTTTATATCTTCAATGTCTGTAGACTTGTCCCCACTGTTGTTTATGATTAACTCACTAATGTTGTTTTTTGTGAGGTCAGTTCTAGCTTTCCATGCTAGTAGGGCACTGGACTTCTCCCCACACTCATAATTCTCCATGTTTTTATATAGCCATTGAGGCTTACACTTCTCATCTAGCTTCCCTCTAAGGTCTTGCCTGGCTAGTTCAAGATCCTCCTGTACCTTACTCAACCTTTCAGGAGGCCCTTCCATTACCAAGGTAAATTCAGATTCTAGTTCCCTGATTTTATCCTCTCTCCATTTAAAACTCCTAGTTTTCAGCTTGGTTTTTAGAGCATATAAGACCATGTAGCCGGCCCCTAAGATTGGCCTTAAAGGCGTCCCAGACTACTTCGATGGTGGTAGAGCCTATATTGATCTCAATAAACTCTAAGGAGGAAGCTTGAATGCTCTGGATAATATCAGGATCAGCCAGTCTTCTCCTGTTAAGTATCCATCTAGTCTGGGTTTGATTTACTGTCTTTTTGTATGAAAAGAGGACGGGGCATGGTCAGAGAGAAGGAATGGGAGGATTAAAATAGCAGACGTCTTAGTCAGGAGTTCTTTACTCACTAACATATAGCCGATCCTGGTAAAAAGATGTTTTTTTTACTGTAAAATGTAAACCCGGCTGCCTCTCCCATCTTCCCCCTCCAGGTATCTGCCAAATCCAGGTCATAGATCAAGTTCTTCATTGCACACCGAAAACGAGGTGCCCCTATTTAGTGACTTTGATTTGACCTATCCCTAAGGGGATCTAGGAGGACATTAAAGTCCGCCCCCACAATCATTGGCAGGTTCTCCAAAATTAACTTTGAATAAAGTTTATAGATATAGGATGAATCGTCCACATTTGGGCTATAAAAGAAGGCACAGATTAAGTCCGTGCCATCAAGGTCCAGGTGCGCGATGATCCACCTCCCAGTTTGATCTGTCTGAGTTGATTTGATTGAACACACCAACTCCCGCTTTATCAAAATCGCAACGCCCTGATTATTTATAGTTTGACTAGAAGAACAGAAACTCTCAACACAGGGGGTTTTAGAAACAGGTTTCTAGATTCCTCGGCGATTAGGTTTCTTGTAGGATACATATGTGTGCCTCGGAAAATTCTAAATACTTCATTATCAGTCTCTGTCTCCTTTGGCATCTAAATCCGTTAACATTCCAGGAGATGATGCAATTCTTATAGTGCTGAGCTGTTACCCCTGCCATCTAGTTAGAGATCTCTGACCCAAAGCTGCTGTCCCACATACTAAACTCCAAATGTGAGATGAGTATTTTTTTATTTTTTCCCTCTGCTCCCCACCCAGTGCCCCTTACCCCCCACCCCCACCCCCCTGTGCCCCATGACTCCCATGAGGAACCCTCCCTTCCAGAAAAGGCGAGCCTTTATGGCTGCGCCCACCAAAAAGAAAAGCAGAACAATTTTTACATAGAAAAAAAAATGAATGAACGATCTTAGGCTCCGCGGTAAAAAGCTTTTTTGTATTGTTATCATACCCCCTGTGTGATCATTTCCCAGGTTTTCCTCCTCTGATTTTCTTCATAAACTCATCTACCTCTTCGGTTGTATGAAAGAGGTGCATTTGATTGTTAAACATAGCTTGTAGCTGGGAAGGGGATTTCAACTGGGCCTTAACTCCTAAGCTTTTTAACTCCTCTAACTTGCTCCCTAGCTCCTATTTCCTGGTGGCTGTTGTGTGGGATATATCCAATCTTATCTGAAAGGCAATTGGCTCTTGCCCTGTCAGTGAAAAGGAGACCGATCCTTCTTTAAGCCCAGCTGACAACATCTGTTCTTTGACAGTATAGGAGAGAAAATTGACCAAGATCTTCCCAGGCTTATGTTGGCTGGGCTTCTTCTTAAACGAATCCCGATAGACCCTTTGAATCTCCAGTGACAAATTTATATCCGGGAAAAATTTAACAGCAGCATAATGAATCCTTTAAGGTCTGTCCCTACGAGGTTCTCTGGTGTATTCAGGAGTCTCAAGTTGTTTTTCCAGGAATAGTTTTCCAGCATTTCTAGGTCTTCTCCTAATGCCTTATTCTGGGTTGCCAGCTTTGCCATATATGTTGTGACAGGACTTATCGCCTTCTTGATTATTGGAATCTCTGCCTCAAATTGATCTGTTCTTGCAGCCACTTGCTCCAATTTCTAAGCCAGCACCTCACAAGAGGATTTAATTGCTGCCTGATTGGCTTCAGAAACTGAAAATCTGTTTGCAAATCCGCCTGGTTCATCTCCGAAACCTTAAAACCACTTATCATTTCTCCCTTCATTGCAATCAGGATGTCTGATAGGGATTGCACAACTGAACCAGTGCTTCTAAAGTTCACCAACTCAGCGTCTCCAGTTTCGATGGTCATAATTGTACCCCCAGTGGTTAATACTTCATTCGCCCTTTCATGCGGGTCGTCGGAGGGGGGATTTTGCTGTATATGCAGATTGTGAACTTCTAAGGCATTAAATCTATTAGACAGCGTTAGCTCCGGGTGGGGTTCAGGTGAAGTCGGAGGTGGATTTGTACTAGGCTGCTTAGTCTCCCTCTGCTTACATTGCTGGAACGGAGTCAAAAGAGTCGCGGGGGAAGGGACTTCGCTATCCCCATTTGGTACCTTAGATTTAACTTTAGATTTGATCTTAGGTTTAGAGATGCCTCCTTCCTTTTCCTCTTGGAGGAATCTTCCTCTTATTTAAGCTGCGGTGCTCAGGCTTGTTGTAGAAGATATAACTCTTTGGTAGGTTTTTAAAGAAGGGGTTATTTTAGTTTTAAAGACAGTTCTTTTCTTCCCCCTGCTTTTCCCTCTGCTTTTTGGAACCTCCCGTGCATTTACTTCGGCTTCCCCGGTCGTTGCGCTTTGCTTCTTCTGTAAACCCCTATCGCCGGTCTTCAAAATAGGAGGATATTTCCTCTGGGTCACTACTGGTAAGATAATATCAGGATTCTGTACCGAATTAGCTGCCCTGATCCTGAGCATATAGCGACTTATTTTAGGGGGAGAGAGAGAAGAGAGACCTCCTTTTACTTCCTCTACCGCCTTTTGAACCGCTGACTCCTCTAACTTCATCCCCCCCACCTCCATACAGCACAAAGAGGAGTTGTTCGAGAGGTTAGAGAGGTTGCCAACCTCCCAGCGCACATATGTGGGGGGGTCTATCCTCTGGAGGCCCCACCTAAAGAAAAGCTGGTACTGGGAATCTCTTCCAAAAAACACCTCTGCTCTGAAATAAACACACTGACCTCTGGCCCTGATTGTCTCTGGAACGTGTTACTTGACCTCAGAAAACCTGCCCCAGAGACCCCAGACGCAGGCTCAATGTGCTCGGTGAACTCAGCTCCAAACCCGATCGAAAAACGAAACCAGAAACAGGCTGCGTCCCGTCTTCGGAGCCGCGCAGCCTCCTCCCACCTCCAGTCGCAGCACTCGCGTTCAGCGTGCTCATCAGGAAAGGCCTGCTCCCCGCCAGCGTTGCAGCCTCCTGCGTACTCTCGCATGCTCCCCCAGCCCTCCAGACTTAAAGCGGTGCAATATACATCCAGGGAAAAAGAAAAATCCACCCCGGAGGTCCAAAGTCGTCATCCATTCATCAGAAAGATGAGCGCAGCCGCGGCTGTTTAGCTGGCGGCCACCATGTTCCTCCCTCTGCCTTCTGCGCGTGCTCTGTTGTGACCCAATTGTGCATCCATAAGATAACAAGTGAATCCCAATTCAGCCTATTGATAAAAAGGTTCCCTAGGTAAATTAAAATTATTCATTTTTTAGATCTTCTTATCTCTCACAGCATAGTTTCTAGTTTTGGTCATTTTAGGCCCACACACCATAACGTATGACTTAGTAAAATTTACCTTTAAATCAAGTGACAACATAAAATCAGCAAATGCATTAAGTCATTTTTGAAGGCCAATTGCAGTCAAGGCCATTAAAACAGTTTCATCCGCATAAGAGAGAAGTGGAACCTGAGTGCCCCCAGTACGTGGACAATCAAGTTCTTTAACTGACAAGAAAGCATCAAGGCCATTGGTGTAAATTATGAAAAGAAAAGGAGCTAAAATACATTACTGTCGGACACCTTCTGTCGAGGCAATAGGCCTAGTTTTTTTCCCATTGAGCGCCATATCTTATAGTTACCGATGTGGAAGCATGGAGCCTGCGACGAAGAGAAATTAAAGCTTTCTCAACCCCCATTTTTCCCATCAGTGTTCACAGCTTATCCTGATTAACGGTATCAAAGGCACTGGACTTGTCCATGAAGGCCATATGAATAGAGCCCTTCCTGCCCTTCATGTACAAGCTCAGAATCAGGGACAAGTTGAGGCACTGTTCGGTGGTGCCCATCCCTCTCCTAAAGCCATACTGTGAAGTTGAGCAAGGACAACCCTTCCCAACAAATTTGCTGTGGCATCAATAAGGGAGATTGGCCTGTATCAGGAAGAGTCACATCTATTGCCTTTATTTTATAAATTTGTTTTTCTTTCAAAACTTCATCTCTTTACAAAAGCAAAAAATACAAAGGACACTTGTTCATTCTCATGACAGTACACTGACAGTAGATTCTTGTGAACTCACATTGCAATACATAAATGATACAGCGGATACATAGTATTGCATAGTATTTAAACAGCATGTTGTGCCCTCCAGAAAACCAGGAAAATAAAATACATTTCAAACCCAATCTCAAGTCATACACTAGGCTAACAGTATATCACAGTTCTACATGCTATCACAGGTCCCATTGAGCCGCCCCCAGCTATTTCATTATGGCACTGCAGAACTGGTTAGTCTCTCAGCTCGGCTCTCTCCCTCAGCAGTCTCAGCTCCTCCATTCGTAGTTGGAAACTTATAGCAGTTCATGACAAATGTGCAAAACTTTTCCCCCAATCCTGCCTTCACCAGAACCCGCTCCAGGTATGGCCAGTGGACACAATCAAAAGCCTTTTCAGCATCAATGGTCAACACCATAAATTCTTCGGGCATTCTTCGGGCATTCATGTGGCTTTCTCTATCAAGTGCAGAGCCCTCTTGGTGTTGCCAGGGGTCTGGCGTTCTGGGATAAATTCAGTCTGATCCGAATCGATCAGGCCACTCATAAGGGGGGCAAGCCGTGGCACTAGAATGCCTGTGTAAATCTTAAGGTCAACATTAAGACACTGCGATTGGTCTTTCCCTGGTTTGGGGATAATGGAAATAGTAGCATCTAGCAGGTCTCCGGGGATCGCGCCCTGAACTGAAAATGAATTGAAGAGGACCGTCAGAAGGGGGGCTACTTGTGAGCAGAACGTCTTATAAAAGCTGCCAGGAAAGCCGTCTGGCCCAGGTGCTTTTGCTAACCATACCACCCTCCTGGTCCTTCTCGACCTTACGGCAGCCTTCGACACCCTGCCTCCCTCGGTTTTGGTTGCTAGGCTCAGGGAGATAGAAGTCGGAGGCTCAGCCCTTAGTCTCCTGGCCTCCTTTCTCCATCAAAGGGAGCAAAGAGTGAAGCTGGGTGACTTTTTGTCCCCCTCCAAACCAGTGCACTGTGGGGTCCCCCAGGGATCCTCCTTAAGTCCCATACTTTTTATTATCTATGTGGCCCCACTTGCCAGGGTAGTGAGATCTTACAGGTTTGAGGTGTTGTTGTACGCCGACGACACTCAAATCATGGTCTCCCTTACACAGTCTGTGAATGACTCTCCCCTGAATTTTAGAACCTGTATGGAGGCAGTATCCCAATGGATGATCCAGAACTTTTTAAAATTCAACGGAGAGAAGACAGAGGTCTTGATCTTCGGGGGTAGTCAAGACATTTGGTCAAAAGACTGGTGGCCGGACTCCCTTGGTGATTCTCCTCGTCCCTCCCACTCTGCTAGGAACCTGGGGTTCCTGATAGATACCTCTCTTTCCTTTGAACGTCAGGTCAGCAGGACCCTGTCCACCTGTTGTGGTATCATTAGGATCCTCAGAAAGATCTCATCTTATGTTTCTCCTGATGCCCGGAAGCAGGCCACAGTGGCTCTCGTCTCCTCGAGATTGGATTATTGTAATGCTCTGTATGTGGGCATGAACAAGAGCCTTGTTTATCGCCTACAGATGGTGCAGAACGCTGCGGCCAGGATGGTCCTCAATCTCCCCAGGCTTGCCTCTGTATCCTTGGCCAGGAAAAACCTTCATTGGCTGCCCGTCCAGTCTAGAATCTCTTTCAAGTTTCTTTGCCTTGCCCACGGGGCTATTTATGGCTCTGGATCAGAGGGCATTAGGTCTCTCCTTCATCCCTACTCCCCCAGTAGAGCCCTCCGGTCATCTTCCAAGAATCTCCTCTTAGTCCCTAGATTTGCAAAAGCAAGATGGGGAGGTAAAGCCATTTCCACCTTGGTACCTAAGCTCTGGAATTCCCTCCCCCCTGAACTGGTAGGACAACCCTCTCTGGCGCGTTTTTGCAAAGAATTGAAAACCTGTTTTTTTCGAGAGGCCTACTCGTAGACTTGGATCCGGTGATTTGAGATTTTTTGTTCTGTTTGGCACCTTGATGTCCTTGGGCTAAGTTGCGCGGTATAAATCTCCCCTCACTCACTCACACAACTTAAGATGCAATATAGCCCTAATAACCTCTTCTGGCCGAATGTCATGATCCAAGAGATCTGCCTGCTCTTTCATGAGGGCGGGGAGAGGGACAGATGCAAGGAAAGACTCTCCCGCAGATGACTCAATGGAGGACCCGGCATGAAGGGAGGCATAAAAATCACTAAAGGCTGCGGTTATATCAGCATCCTCCATAACCCGCCTACCTCCCTGTGGGAAAATCTCCTGTACGGCCTGTCGCCATCTTACCTCGCTCAATTTGTTGCCCAACATGCGCCCGCACCTGTCCCCACCAATATAATATGTATGTTTCAGCCTCAAAGCAGCATACTCCGCCCGGGCCTGGTCTAACGCTGCCAACTAGTGTTGCATGGCCTTAAGTTGCTTCCAAACACTGGGAGCCCCCGTTCGCTGGTGTATTAGTTCCAGTTCCCTCAAGTCAAGTCAAGTCAGGATTTATATAGCGCGCTACATACCCAGAGGGTCTCAGGGCGCTTGAGGAGGGGGGGGGGGAGTTACTTGTCGAATATCCAAGTTTTAAGTTGTTTTCTGAATGCTAGGTGGTTCTGAGTAAGACGTAGGTGAGTGGGTAGAGAGTTCCAGGTTTTAGCTGCCAGGTAGGAGAAGGATCTACCTCCCATGGTGGCTTTGTTGATGCGAGGTACAGTGGCAAGGGCTTGGTTGGAGGATCGTAGCTGACGGGAGGGGGTGTAGAAGGACAGTCGTGTGTTGAGGCATTCGGGTCCAAGTTTGTAAAGTGCTTTGTGTGCGTGGGTTAATAGGCGGAAAGTAATCCTCTTATTTACGGGGAGCCAGTGGAGGTTTTTCAGGTGACCAGAGATGTGTTCTTTACGCGGGATGTCTAGAATGAGCCTGGCTGAAGCGTTCTGGATGCGTTGGAGTTTTTTCTGGAGTTTTGCGGAGGTTCCGGCGTATAAGGTGTTTCCATAGTCCAGGCGGCTCGTGACCAGTGCGTGAGTGACCGTTTTTCTAGTTTCGGTGGGGATCCAGCGAAATGTCTTTTTGAGCATGCGAAGAATGTTGAAGCAAGATGATGAGACGGCGTTGACTTGTCTGGTCATCGAGAGTGAGGAGTCCAGGATGACGCCCAGGTTCCGTGCGTGGTCCGTCGGGATGGGTGCTTTTCCAAGGGCCTCTGGCCACCAAGAGTCATCCCAGGCGGAGGGGGAGGTGCCTAAGATGAGGACTTCTGTTTTGTCTGAGTTAAGTTTCAGACGGCTGTGCTTCATCCACTCGGCTACTTCTATCATTCCTTTGTGTAAGTTGTTTTTGGCGGTGTTAGGGTCTTTGGTGAGTGAGAGGATCAGTTGAGTGTCGTCAGCGTAGGAGATGATGTTGAGGTTGTGTTGGCGTGCGATGGCTGCGAGGGGGCTCATGTATATGTTGAAGAGGGTGGGGCTGAGTGAGGATCCTTGTGGCATGCCACAGATGACTTCAGAGGCCTCTGACTTGAATGGAGGGAGCCGGACTCTCTGAGTTCTTCCGGTAAGGAACGAGGTGATCCATTCCAGTGCTTTTCCTTGGATTCTGATGTTTCTTAGGCGCTGTAATAGGGTGCTATGACAGACTGTGTCGAAGGCTGCGGAGAGGTCGAGGAGGATGAGAGCGACTGTGTCTCCATTGTCCAATAGAGTTCGGATGTCGTCTGTTGCTGCGATGAGTGCGGTCTCAGTGCTGTGTTTGGCTCGGAATCCAGACTGTGAGGGGTCGAGGGATTTGTTGCTTTCGAGGAAGGTGGCGAGCTGGTTGTTGACAGATTTCTTGATGACTTTGGCCGGGAAAGGAAGAAGCGAGATGGGGCGGTAGTTTTTGAGTTCGGTGGGGTCAGCTGTGGGTTTTTTCAGAAGGGCGCTGAGTTCTGCGTGGTTACAACTTTCCGGGAAGGTGGCAGAGTTGAGGGAGCAGTTGATGATGTTTCGGAGGTGTGGAGCTATGATGGAGTCTGCTTTGTTGAAGATGTGGTGAGGGCATGGGTCAGTTGGGGATCCTGAGTGGATGGAGTTCATCAGGCGGATGGTGTCCTCAGTTGAGATTGGGGTCCATTTGTTAAGGATGTTCAAGGGGGGTGAAGGTCCTGCAGTAGGTTGAGTGGGTTGGTCTCCGGGTCGGTTGTCGAAGCTGTTGTGAATGTCTGCGATTTTGTTGTAGAAGAAGGAAGCTAGTGAGTCGCATAAGGCTTGGGAGAGGGTGATGTCGTTGGAGTTGGCTGATGGGTTGGTAAACTCTTTGACGATGTTGAATAATTCCTTGCTGTTGTGGGCGTTGTTATCTAGTCGGTCTTTGAAAGCGGCTTTCTTGGCAGACCGGATTAGTTGGTGGTGTATGCGGGTGGCGTTTTGAAGGCGTCTTTGGTGCTGGTTTTTGGGTCTTTTTTCCAGGCCTTCTCGAGGGAGCGACAGAGTTTCTTGGATTTCTTAAGATCATGGTTGAACCAGGAGGCGTTTTTGCTGCTAAGTTTGATTGGACGTTTTTTCAACGGTGCTAGGCTGTCGGCGCTGTTGGATAGCCATTGGGTGAAGTTAATGGCTGCTTGGTCGGGGTTTGAAGAGTGGGCAGGAGGGTTTTGAAGGAGCGATGAGGAGATCTGGTCGATGGTGAGTTTGTTCCAGTTTCTACGCAGGGTTGCTTGAGGGTGGTTGTGGATTGTGGTCTTATTGTAGATAAAGTGAACGCAGCTGTGGTCCGTCCAATGGAGAGCTGTGGTATGGCTGATAGAGACATGTTTGCTGGAAGTGAAGATAGGGTCGAGTGTGTGACCAGCAATGTGGGTGGGGTAAGTGACAATTTGTTTGAGTCTGCTGAGTAAGCTCCTCCCTTTTACGCGCGTGTTTGGCGTTGTATGCCGCCGAAATCGCAATGAACTCACCCCGCAGCACTACCTTTAACGCTGCCCATTGCGTCACCAGTGTGGTGTGTGTATTGCTATTATGTTCAAGATAGTCTGCAATAACCCCATTGAGTCTCACAACCGCCTCCTTGAAATGCAACAGCGTTTCCCGCAACCTCCAGCTCTGCGTCACGCGCAAAACCGACGGGAGGGAAAACACAACGGTCACTGGCGCATGATCCGAGAGAGAAGCAGTACCTATATCTATACCCGTCATGAGTGCCTGAAGTGATGTGGAGGCCAATAAGTAATCTAAACATGAGTATGTCTTGTGTGCATTAGCATAATAAGTGTACTCCCTGTCCCCAGGGTGAAAGCTATGCCAGAGGTCTACCCAGCCTACCTCCCGCAACTGGGCCAACCTATCTGTGAGAGAGCCCCTGACTGAGAGGTGCGCTGACATGACCTATCTAGGGTGTTGTCAAACAGAAGATTAAGGTCCCCGCCCAGCAGGACATGGCGGTCCGTCGTTTTGGAAGCCTCACTAAGTGCAAGATGAAGAAACTTCTCCTGACCCTTATTAGGAGCATGGACAGAGCCTATAGTAAATTCTGAAGAACGCAGAGAGAACCTATAGGTCAGTAGCCTCCCTTTTTTACACCGCCCCGTCTGCAAAACCTTGCCTCTAAATCGCTGATCCACCAAGATCGCGACACCTGCAGTTTTTGTGGCGGCAGAGGAAAAAAATTGTAATGGGAAACAACGAGACCTGAGTCGCTGACAATCCCTCTGTGGTAAATGCATCTCCTGTAGGTGGAATATATCGGCCTGAAAGTGCTCCAACAAGGAGAGGACTGCCTTGCGCTTCACTGGGTTATTAAGTCCCCTGACATTTAACGTCAGGACTCTACGTTCGGTGTCAGGCATTACTCACCAAGTACGCGGATGTGCCCATGAAATACAGCTAACTGCAACTGGAATGAATGTGGTAACCTTGCACCTCAAAGTTTAGTAGGGACAGTACACTGGAACCTCCCCATGGAGCTCCATGGACTTGGAACAAACCAACCCCCATCCCGACTACCCTACCCCAACTAAAGCCCCAAGAAAAAATAGGCAAAACAAGTTCAAATTGTCCTTCATCCTCAGATGACTGGTAAAGCGTTATAGTGGGGTAATCCATGAAACACACAACAGCTCCCCCTCCCACCGACGACCCCTGAAATGAGAAAATAAAAAATTAAACCAGCAAGTATAGGCAATATCCATAAATCAGCCAGTCTGTGGAGAATTGGTGTCCAAGGCAGCCGCCTCAACCGCAGCTCTCTGGCCCTGGCTTCCTCACCCTCTGGCATCACTTTTGCATACGCCACCGGGGCCTGGAATCATCCCCGTCAGCCACCTGACTCGCCGTCGCCTGTTCCTCCACAGGTAGATCAATGCCCAACAGTCGGCAGGCCTCCGAGACTGAACGTAGCTGGTACATTTTGTTCTCCAATTTAAAGACCAGGCGGAATGTGTGGCCCCAGCTGTAGGCAATTTTCTGCTGCTGTAAATGGGCCGTAACAGGCTTAAAAAGTATGCGCTTCTGCAAAGTGAGCGCTGAGAGTTCTTGATAAAGAACCAGTGACTGCCCCTGAAATGTCAATGGCTGCATCTGCCTGGCCCCCTGTAGAATCTCTTCCTTCGTGCGAAAGTCCTGAACACAGACCAGTATGTCAGGAGGGGGCGCCAAAGTGGCTTGCAAGGCCCCATCGCCTTGAGCCCTATCTAGACGCAGTTCCTAGTCCAACGGGCGCCCCAAGATATGGTTGAAGAGTTCCCTTGCATAGCGAAACAGGTCTTTTGTTTTCTCGCTGGGTGGCACATTGCGAATCCGTATATTATGCTGCCGGGAGTGGTTCTCCAAATCTTCCAGATGAGTCTAGAGATCAACCTGCTTATCGTGGAGTCGTACAATTTCTTTTTGCAGAGCCGCGAGTTCCGTATATCATTATTATCGCCATTTGTTTAAAGCTCGGCAACCCTTTCTGCAATACCGTCCACGGCCTTGCAAACCTCCCTAATTTTACTAGTAAATGCTTTCTTCAGG
This sequence comes from Lissotriton vulgaris, assembly GCF_964263255.1. Classification (NCBI taxonomy): domain Eukaryota; kingdom Metazoa; phylum Chordata; class Amphibia; order Caudata; family Salamandridae; genus Lissotriton; species Lissotriton vulgaris. The sequence goes on from NC_141691.1 coordinate 2,030,770,549, forward strand.
GTGTGAATATCATCTCTCAGGGACGTGAATAAGGACTCCAAAAAGGACTTGGTAATAGGCTCCGAGCCAGGCGCGAGCTCCAACATTGCTTGTTTCGTGGCCGATGCCATGGTGCCACGCTGCTGGCTCCTGGACCTTGCCAAAGAGTTCCTTCACTGTTTTATCACTGCGCCCCTGGAAGTGGACATCGCCCACCCCCGACGCCATCGCTCCTCTCAGACCAGGCCCATATCCAATGTTTACCCAGCAGACAGGTCCACCGACTATAACTGCTGATAGTCCTCTAGGCCCCCGTCCCGCTCACGGCCTACCGTTGCAGAGGTGCCAGGCCGAGTCACCCACCTTGCTCTCGCAGTGCCGGGACTTTCAATACTCTCTCTCTTAGTAATGCTCCAGTCACAGCATTATCCGGGCGGTTACCACGGGCCCACCCGATATCATCTGGTCCGCTCCTCTCATGGGGTACCGCCCTGGCCACGGCAACTCCAGCAGTCACAGGCACTCACAACAGTGCCTATTCCACTGCACTAGGCTCAGTACGCCTGCTGCACTGTGCCTAAGCTCCAAGGAGTGCCATATATTCAAGTGGGGCCCACCGTTGTCCTCTACCCCACTTTTACTCCCAGTCACAGGGCCCCCAGAGACAAATACAGTGCTGTCACCGGGGGGTGCACAGCTCAGATAGGGCCCACCGCTGTCTTCTGCCACTCACTTGCTTCCAGTCACAGGGCCATCAGCCTCGGGCACAGCCTGATCGCCAGGGGGTGTGCAGTCCAGATCATGATTCGCTAGGCTAGCCGATGCCACACGCAGTAGCCGCCCCAGCCGAGTCCACACCAAGGGGCTCTCGCGCCACTGCCCACAAACCAGTTCTCAGCCCGGGCCCGCCATCATCCAGCCAAAGCCCAAATTTCACCATCTGAGGCGGGATCCGCTACCCCCACGCTTCGCCTCGGCAGCACCCCTAGGCCAGTCCGTGCCGCCTCACTGGTCGGATGTAGGGCACCTGGACTCCGCCGCTTCCGGCGATGCTCCACATGCTGCTCCCTCGCCGGTGAACTCAGCCAGAGCCACCTCCATCCCGGGGCCGACCTCCAGGGCATACTGCTGATGGGACACTGCTGCTGTCCCCGGCGATCCCCCTTTCTACCACTGCTAAAGAGCTGTTCCGGACTTTGCTGAACTTCGGTGCAAGGGGCCACGATCAGCGGCAATCTCAAAATGGCGTCCCCGCCGCCGCCCAGGTCAGCTCACGCGGTCCGATCGGCCTCCCTCGGCCAGCCGTGGTACTTCGATCATTAAAATCGACTCCGGCCACCAATGAACGCCTCCCCGGCCATCGACTATGTCGCCGCTGCTATCACCAATCCGGCGTACCCCGGCGGGGAAACACCACCTCTACGGGCCTCCGCATCTCGACCGCCAACCAAGCTCCCAAGGCCGAAAAGGCTGGGTCCCAGGGACCCCCTCTGGCACCAACTAACGCTCCGGGGCCCCCTCCCTCCAAGCGCGCCCTTCGCTGTTGCCGCTGGATACTGCAACGGCCCAGGGGCCGGTGCTGTGTGGGCTGTCGGTGGAAGCTCCAGAGCTTTCGGTCTGCTCACGCCGCCATCTTGGCCACGCCCCCTTGTGCAAGTCCTTTAGAACCATAATATCTGTAAGCACTCTAGCTGCCACTGTGATTATCCTCACTGGTCCCCCCGAGTGGTCTCGGTCAGGATCCAATACTAAGTTGAGGTCTCCTCCGCAGAGCTGCTACCCTGTCCCACAGTTACGTACCTTATCGGACAGTGTAATATGAAAGCTAGGATTGTCGTAATTAGGCCCATAAATATTTATAACAAGCATATCTATTCCCTGCCACCAACATTTGGATATAACATATTGTCCGTCCACATACATTACCAAAGCTTTGAGTTTGAGGGATGAATGAGGGTGAACCCAAATAAACACTCCACGGGCATGTGTGGTAAACCCCGCTGCATGAGTGTAACCCTGCAACCCTCTCTTGTGAAGCATGGGACTATCAAGAGGATGATGTGTTTCCTGTTTTAATGCAATGTCTATTTTGTGTCTCGTCAAGTACGCTAGCACCTTTCGCAATTTCCTGTGGTCATTAGGACTCATCACATTCCATGTGAGAGCACTTATTTCTCTCTGCTCTACAGTCTTATGGGATGAACTACAAAGTGTGTCATGATTGAGCGCTGTCAGGCTATTTGTGTCTTCCATGTGAACCTACAACACTCGCATTCACCATGTGTAATGAGTAGCGTCCACAATCAATGTCAAAGAAACGAATCCCCATCCCACCCCGATCACCAACCACGCCAGGTGAACCCCAACAGTGCCTGGGTGACAAAATGACAGACAGCCCCCCAATACCATCATTTTAAACTGAAAAATTAAACAATTCAATGAGAATCAAAAAAGGAGTCTCCCCTCCCCAACCCCCTAGGCACTGTTCTCCAAGTGTGTGTTTTACGCATGGGCAGAAGTAGCACGCCCTCCAAAAATAGGAAACTTTGGTTCCCTGTCTCGAAAGTTAAGTAGCTTAGCTATAAACAGTTTCGGGGCAGTGCCAAGCGCCGGGGGAAGGCCCAGGGAGAGATGTGCCCTCTTGACCACGAACAGAGGCGAGAAAGTTTCGCTACCAAGAACTGTAACTTTCAATTTCTCAACTGTTAGAAATGGGATGCCTGGCTGGCCAGGGCTTGCGCCAAAGTCAGTCAGAGACCATCACTCCTAAGTCATTGCAAGGGAGTTACACGCTCACCCTCTAGGTAACGTGGCGCGAACAGCCAGGCTAAACTTGGAGGCTATGTGAGTTAAGTATTTGTGCACGCACCCCAGTAACAACACCCAAGGCCCACCACAAAGGAAACTCCACACAAGGTTATATATAAAAATAGCCTTTGTATTATACCAAAACACATTAGATAAAACACACACTTTACAATGTGCCAACAGGCACGGGCAGTATTTACAGGGGATATGTACAAGACAGGGCCACCTGGACCACTGTCAGGAAGCAGCACTTTTAGAACTTAGCACTAGGTAGAATTAGCACTTAGAACATAGAGTATAAAATTACTGTAGCACATAAAGCACACAACCAGTAATCACTGGTAACCGGTAAGTACCACCTACGCAATCATAACCACCTTAGGAACAGGTCACTCAGGGAACCAGGACCTCACTAGCACCACCTGTACTAGCAAGAACAACAACCTAAGTATCACAATACCTGAAGGGGCATAGGCACATTGCACATGATGCATCACAACACATTCAGAGGTGTAGGGAAGGAAAACACATGATGCATAACATACATTCAGCGGTGTAAGAACATGGGACATGACGCATTAAAACACATTCAGAGGTGCAGGGAAGGAAAACACATGATGCCTAAAAACATTCAGAGGTGTATCAAGGAACAATTGCGCCAACTCACATAAGTCACCACCTGTGACTGTCCCTGGGGCTAGGACGCCCTGTGTCCCAGTGTCAGGGGCCTAAGCGTGGCAGCTGCCCACGAAGTGCTGGGCAGCTGGAAGTCTCCTTTGGGTTCCAAGAAGGAACAACAGCGCAAAAACGATGTGGGAGCCTAGCAGGCTCTGAAACAATTTACTGGGCCCTCAAGAGCCTCTCAGGCTCCAAGTAAATAAATGCCCCCACGAGCCTCTCTGGGCTCTCGAAGACAATTGGGGCCCCTGAGCCCCTCGTGGGCTCTCAGAAACAATTGCCGCCTGTTGGGAGCATCTCGGGGGCTCTAAACAAACAAATGGGCCGTCATTGGACGGGGACCCTAAGGCAAGGGAAATGCCACCTCGAGCCTCGCAGGCTCGTAAATACAAATGTGGCGCCAATGGGGGGAGCGGCCCGCTATCTACCGGGGTTGCTCTACCACCCAACAATGCCCCCTGAATGTAGGTAGAGCCTCTCTGGCTCTAACTCAAGTGTGGCCCGTCGTTGGAGTCCTTCTCGGACTCGGGAGAATGAAGAGGCCTTCGGGCGGCCCGAGCCTGGCTGGGCTCGAACACCAGCAATGCCCCTGAGCCTCAAGATGCCCACACTCACCGGGCCTTTGTCTTGCGGCGGCTCTCCTTCTCTGGAGCCGCGGCTGCTCCCTCTGTGCTGCGGCCGGTCTCCTCGGCGAGGGCCGTGCCCTCCTGGTCACCCGGTCCTGCTCCTGGGGACCGGGTACTTCTAAAGGCGGTGGGCGGGCTTCTGGGAGCAGGGCAGACTCTTCTTTCTCTCCCCGGGGCTCTCCCTTCACATGGGAGCCCCGGCAGGCAGCTTCCGGATTCCTCTTCTGGTACAGGAGCACGGGGTGGGCTCCCGTCAGCTTCCTGTTGTCCAGCTCGTCTCGCCCCCGGCCTTCCTGACTTCCAGCTCGGGCACAATCCGGGGTGAGCACCCGCTCGACAATCACAGCGGCAAGATCCCTGGCAGCGCAAAATGCAGGGTGGGCACCTGCCTGGAACACAAAGCGCTTCCAAGCGCTAGCAGGTCGATATAAAGCGCTCCCAAGCGCTATGAAAAGAGAAAGCGCTTCCATGTGTTTTAGGGTTGCATACAGCGCTCCCAAGCGCTATAAAGGCATATCAAGCGCTCCCAAGCGCTAGCAGGAACTAAAGAGTCCAGGATAAAGGTCCTTTAGCAGAGCAAGGTAGTGGGGGCAAGGCTGGGCCAGGGGCCAGCTCACTGGGCCCTCCAGGCAAGAAGGCAGTCCTAAGTGGCGGTTCCTCCTGGCGCCAGCAGCAGCAGCCCCCCTCAAGTAGGATCAGGAAGAGAACCCCTAGCAAGGGGACACAGCCCCTTTTTATACTAATAAATCCTTTGTCTGTGTGTGCAGGGTGGGGGAGAAACCAGTCGCAGCTGGTTTTGGAGCACCCTTGATGGCTCAACCACCCCTTTTATTCACTAGGGAGGCTATGGTCGTTAGACGCACCACAGGGGGCGGAGCCAGCATTGTGTGGGGAAAGCCCAGCCCCATTCAGGAGCCAGGTGCAGCCCTCCCTCACATCACTCATGCTGATCTCTCCACTCACTCCTGGGCAAACCCATCCAGACTTCCTGGAGCCAGGCTTGCCAGCCAGCTCCAGCCAATCACACTCCAGCACCCTCACAGCACACGTACAGCCGTGTCTAGAAGTGGCACTTCCACACTAGACACACACACACCGCATACATCATTTCGCAGCATTCAATCACACGAGTCCCCACATACCAGACTCGAGCGTGTACACCCCACGCATCAGGAACTACCAGGGACACATACATTCCCCATGCATTCCTATGGGAGGGCAGGTCTATCTCATCACATGCACTCAGAGTGCGCACGCACTTTCCACTGGGACACAGTGAAAGTGCGCAGAACCCAAAAATCACCATCACCAATTCACCATTTAAAGCAAAGGTTTTAGGGGTGAACCTGCCAGTAGGGCCAGGTCCAACATCAACAAATTGTTCCATGTTGTCAGTCAGGGTCGATTCCGGCAGACCCGTGATCCTTAGCTTACTGCGTTGTGACCACGCCTACTGGTCCTCTGTCTTATCTTAGAGAACCTGCATTACTCTCCCCAATTTTTTGTATTCAGCATCTAGCATTGTCTGGGCAACTTTCACTTCTGCGACCAGGCGCTCCAATACTGTCTAACTGTTCTGAATGTTTGTCCAGCCTTTCAGACATTCTGTCCATGTGGTAGGAGAGAGAGTCCATCTTGGAGCCAAGGACCGAAAGGCTGCTTTGCAAACCCTTTTTCATCGCAGCAAGCATAGTGCAAATGTCGCCATCAGATTCTTCTTTGGGCAGGTCCTTCGTGATATCTCCTTAGACCGTAGCAGCATCACGTACCTTAGATTTCCGCTGATTAAACGTTAGCTTCGATTGTGTTCTGTCAACTTTGCTCATTGCTACAGAGGAAATATTACTTTTCAAGGTGTCGAATAAAGCGGGACCGAGTAGTACTCTGCCCACACAATGGCCTCCACCAAACCCAGTGATCTAGTCAAGACTTTACGATGGCGAATTACTCACAATGCAATGCACGATGTGGCTACCGTAGATCTCAAGGTGCAACGTATCAATCAAAGCATGCCTTGCAGCAGTTGTGTGGAGATCAAAGCCTCATGTCACCTGTCTGGGGCCCACACCACCCTACTATCGAGGACAATAGGTTTACTAGGGTGTCAGCATCACCGCGTCCACTCTAGCCTCCAATGTGGAGCGCAGGTCACCACAGGATAATGCAGAGTATAGCCAGAGCCTGTTATAACCAAATGTCTTGCCCTCCACAGAACACGTGCCGGTGCACACTTCATCTAATAATCCACGGGAGGTCAGATTATTTAGTGTCTTACAATGGGTTGCCCAAGCACCGCAGGTACGTCATCCACACCTCTGGGGCCGCCAATCTTCCACCAGTATTTCCCTCTACTCACAATTACGCTCAGTGATTTCCATGTGGGCACGCAGCGAGCAACCCACCTCCAGGGGTAGCTGGACACAGCAAGTTTGCTGCCGTTCTTGCCCTAGCCAAGGCAATGTGGATAGGGAATCCCACCATGCCCGCAATCAAAATGGCAGGCCATCCTATCTCCACAACGCCACACCAAGTGATCTAGGGTGTAGGGTTTCTGCTTGTCCTCCGGCGCAGCTCATCGCACTACAGCCGCGTCTCGGCAGGATCACCTCAGGCGTCTGTCCGAATACCACCGCCGCAGCGTATTTGTTCAGCCCTCCACTCGGTGTGGCACCCCAGCTGCGTCTCCAGCAACAGTCGTCTCCAGCACAGGCTAAAGCCACCCAAGCGTCAAACTTGCCTGTGTACTATGTGCCTCCACTGTCAGCTCACTTCTTGCCGAGAGGGTCTTGGCCCGGATTCACTCCCCGCCAGTACAGCACCGATCACAACGGCCGGTTTTCGGGCGCAGGTCTTCGCCGCGGCTCGATGCGTTAGGCCGTCTCATTTCAGTGCGGGAGCCCGGGGATCACGGCCTACTCCCGCCATGCAATGATCAAATTCCTTTACTTCACCATCTGGGCAGCTACAGGAGTCGCAGTCAGGACACTCCGCACCAGAGCTCATCCGGTGATGGAAACAGCCCTAGAGAAGCTATCAACACGTTTCAAATGTCGGATAATTGCTGAATAAATTGATGGTCATGTGGAACTTCACGCTTAGGTGTCCACCTTCCCCGCGAGTTAGCCCCCCCCCATTGCCTTTTTTAAACACAGAGACTAAAATGGCCTCCTTCCAAGTTGCTGGGATAGGGGCCGTTACCACTGCTTTGAACACATTGGACCATAATGGGGCCCACAGATTAGGTTTACTTGTAAAAAGATCTATTGACACTCCGTCCAGGTCAGGAGCTTTCATGCTAATTCCTTTTGCTATAGCTTCCTTGACCTCAGCTACTGAGATTGACGCACTCAGGTGAGAGGCCGAGATTAGGTTTTGGGGCATATCCTCCCTGGGGATCTCAAAATGGAAGCCTTTAGGTTTAAATATAGCCGCATAGTGAGCTTCCCAAACAAGCCCCAGAATCAGGGAATGAAGCTTGCCCATCTCCCCATTAAATAATGGCCGATTTATATTTTCCCAGAAACTTTTTGAGACCTTAAGGGAACTGGCGCTCTCCAGATCATCCCAGACTGAATGCCTTAGCTCTTCTTTCTTCTGCTTGACTATACATTTGAATGGCTTCCAAGCATACTTAATTTGAGCCTTGTCTTGGTGGTTTGTATGCAGTGCCAGCTTTAAAATGTCATGGGCTCTTGAGCATTCCACATTAAATCACCTTATCTCTGGGGGTCCATCACCTTAACTGATTTAGTCAAGCTTTTTAGAAAGGATCAATTGAAGTTCCTGAGTGATCTCAGCTGGGGGCGAGTCATGGGCTAAACACTTCATAATGGAGTCGTAATTAGTAAGGACAAATTTTGCTTCAAACAAAGAGGGATTTACTTTATTCCAATTAAGTCCTACCCCTGTAGTAGGACTAAAATGAACCTGATAGCCATCAACATTCCCTGGCTGAGCTAATGTACTAAGGGATGGTAGGAGGGGATTATGTTCACTCGCATTACTTGAATCCACCTCAAATTTGCCAATGAGTGGCAGGAACATCCGTGAAATAAACATAAAATCAATAAAACTCTCCCTACCTCACCAACATAGGTAGGCACTGTATTGAGGTCATTCTCCACAATATTAGACTGTAGACCCTCAATCTGGGGGTTTGGTTAAAATGTGACAGGGGCTGCCCCTCTATACTTAGCATCCCGCAGGCATGGCCAGAGCTATGTGGGCAGACTGAACAAATATAGTCACCTACCCAAAGAATACATAAGAGTTGCCATTTCTCAGAAATGTTGTTAATTTTTGCCTGTAAAACCGAATTAACCTGGCAGATTTTGTGATAAAAATTATTGTAATACCAGTTCACCTCTAGTAACGTGACTTGTAACATATTGGAAATCAGAATTAACTGAAACCAGGGAGATGTACAAACAACAATGATTTTTATAGCCTAATAATTTACTGAGATTCGCATTGCCAACCCTCCTTTTACCCTCCCTGATGACGAGGGTGTTGCGTTGACCCTGTGAGAACAATAACCATTCAGTGCAATGTCCTTCATACAGTCTCCTGAAGACAGATGATGTCAAAACCTTTGATATATGTTAGCCAAACCTCGTCGGTCAGTTTAGAGTGCATACCTGCTATGTTCCATGAAATACATTTAGGTAGAGACTTATGGTGACCCTGGTTTCCCAACCTCATGAGTTAATTATTTTTAACTTGGTCAACTGTAATATTGGGGTGACCCGGATCCTCCCTTGTCGTTAATTAAATTACGGTGAGGGGAAAAATTTCTGCATTTGTCCCGGTTCATCCTACTAATGTTTATTTTAGGGGAAGAGATTTCAAAAAGATCTGCAGAATCCCTATTAGTGAATACATCAGTGTGAGCTCCTGTTCCTTGAGCTTTGTAAGGCAATCCCAATCCCACCCCAGCTGCTGGTGGACTAAGACACTTGATTAGTTAATCAATTTCTGACTGCGCAGAAAGGACATCAAAACGGTTATAATGGCTAAATTGGGGAGGCTGTGTAAACAGATGCCTGCTAGGGCCCACCCACAAGGACTGTTTTCTCATCAAGTGTTCAGGATGTGGAGGGTAGAAAAAACCCAAAGGATAAACTTCTATCGGCTTGTCATCTGTGCCTTTAAAATGCGTCAGGGCAAAGCGTATACACCATGCATTATTAAAATTAAGCACAACACAATCTCCTCCACCACCTTTGATCGTATGACCCAGCCAGCTCACTCTCTTGGCCATGATAATATTATCCGACCAATTTATCTTCAGCGAGATTATCTTAGAACACCAGTGGGTCGATTTGTTGATAAGACGTTGACAGGTTTCTTCCTGAACAGTAGCCAGACATGGAACCCCCTTCAAGATCAAAGTATACGGTGTGCATTCTGGTGGTAAATTTAACAGGACATTGGAACCCCTCCCACCTCTATTTTCTTGACCTATGTCATTGATATTTGCATTTCCATGTGACAGACCACGCCTATCTGTTGTGAGTGAACTTAATTGATTTGTGTTCCCTTGGCCATAAGTTGTTACTAACTATGATGGATTCTTCCAAAAAGGAATCGCCAGTTTGACTCACCCCACGTCCAGTATCTTCTTCCATTAGCGCTGAAGTTGTGGCAGTGGCCGTAGAGATATCAATCAAAGTCTCTCCAGAGCACCCTGAAGCACCGGGCAACATTGTGGAAGTTTCTAGCGAGGGTAGCCCCCCCACTGCCTCATTAACTCCTTCTGTTACCTCCGAGTCCTCTAGGATCTCCTGGGCCTCTTGAGTCTCATTGCCCTTAGGAGAGGTGGCGTAATCATCGCCGTTGACTTTATCCAATAATGGCACAGTTGGGGAGACTATCACTGCTGGTCCTGTTTCTGTGATGGGGCGATTCTATCCTTAGACAATCCTAATGGTGGATGTGATAGCGCCTGTGTTTCGAATTCTTCATTAATTACTATGGGAGTGTCTTGTGTCCTGACACTAAGCGGGGGGCTGAATTCTTCCCCGAAGCCACCCCAGTCTTTGAACCATCAGTAATGTCAGCACTAGCGCCCTTCTGCACAAGCACTTTTGGTATTGTTCCACAGTTAGTTAGCACAGGAGGGCGCAGAATCGTCTTACCTGCCTCCTTCCTGTCGCTCCCCTTCAGAATCACAGAGTCTTGGGATGCATTATGCGAGGATAGGGGCTGTAAAGTAGAAGCAGGGTTCGCCGTGAAATTCACCTGGGCCAACACTGCTGCCGCTGCCCCCGAGGTTGTAGTTGTAGATGCTGCCATTGATATAGCTATCGCAGGAGTTGAGGTAGCCAAGGAAGTAGAGGCTACAGGGATAGAGGGAGCAGCCACCGCCACTGCAGCTGCAGTTGCAGAGTTTTTTGTAGTCCGCGTAGTACGTGATGGGTGTTTGGGCGACATAGCTCTGTGCAAGCTTGCAAACGCCGATTTGGCTGCCTTCCGTGTTCCAGACAGCCCAAACAAATCGATTCTAGATCTGGCGAGCCAGTTTCCAAATGCTCGCCGTACAACCAGAGGCAGCCACAGCATCCGTTACGAATCCGTCGGGAGGCCACCGGAGAGCCTGCAGGTAAGAGAGAGAAGTCGAGATGTCGGTCTCTTTTTGTTTCCTTCTGGAGCCAATTTTCCAAAAACTCTCAAAACCAGCCGAAGGCAGCCACTGCACCCGTTGTGTAGACGCCAAAGAGCCTGCAAGTAAGAAGGGGGCGAGTAAGCGAAAGTGAGCGAGACGCCGGTTGCTGTTCGTTCTCTTTGCTTTATCATTCTCGCTATCACATCCGCATTTTGCTTTTTAAGATTTCAGTTAAATTGTCGGTTAAGCTGCTGCTATGAATGTCCTAGCAATCTGCTGACTCCAGTGGAGGGGAGAGCTCTCGGCCTGCCGCGTAGCAGAGTCCTCACTCTGCCATCTTAGACTCCGCCCTCCGATTCCGGTTGAGGAACAGCCCTCCTTCGAGGACCTTGATGATGAGACAGAGGAGGAGCAGGATAAGCCTACAGATAACTCTTTGACCAGGTTGTCCACACGAAGACGTAGAGGCAAAGCTAAGGCAAACTACAAGAAGAAGGGGATAGTTTTGTCTAACCTGAAGCGCCCTGCAGGAGGAGTGCCCCTAGCTGCTAAAAAACTGGCTACTGACAAAAGTCCGCTAAGGAGATGGATTGAGGCTAAGGGGCTAGTTAAGAACATGGCGCTAAGGCTTTCAGGGGGTAGCCCCACAGATAAAGGGACGTCACAGGTCCCTATTTCGGGGCCACTCAGTGCGCAAACCCCACAGGAGAGAAAGATCAATTGTCATCAGCTACAGGCCCTAATCAGCCGGTTTTTGTAGATACAAATACAAACCCAAACAAATCTTGTGATGAGACACTGAACCCAACAGAGGGGACCGGGACGGGGAATACCGACTAAGCATGAGCGAATTTTGCGGATCTCGCGTTCGCGAATTTTGCGGATTTGCGGATTCGCAATCCGCAAAATCCGCGAATTCCCGCGAATTTGCGGATTTTTTTTTTTTTTGTGTTCGCCCGTGTTTCTGCCAGTTCGCGAGGGTTTTTACAATTTCGCAATTTGCGAACTTACCTATCGGGTCGCAAGTTTTGCGAACTTGTTGTTTCTACGTGTCCAACCTGTTTGGGACACTCTTCTTCATCACTGCCACTCTCTGTCACCACTGCCACTCTCTGACTACTCATGCCACCCTCTGGCCCACCCATGCCACCCTCTGTTTCATCACCACACCCTCTGGTTGTCCAGTGTACATTATTTTCGGCAAAGCAAAGCACACCTTCCCTGCCTCAAGTGACCTGAATTAATTTGGGGCTGATTAATGTGTCACAGAATATTTTTTTAGCTGGCACCTGCTTCCTTAGTGCGCCCTGATTAGTGATCTTTTGCACTTGCTAAGTGCTTTCATTGTTGCAAAATTAGTTACAACACCTGCCCTGCCCCAACTGACAATAATGAATTAGGGGCTGATTAATGGATTTTAACTTCCAGCCTGGCTCCTGCTTGTCTCCCTTAGCTGTAATTCATGACCTTTGTGGCATATGTGTAACTATTCTGAGGTTCAGAGCAGGGTCACATAATAGTTTCAACTGGCAACTGAACTCTGGAGGGGCCCCTCAGGAAGCACTACAGGAAATGGCTACTAATGATGTGCCTGAACTTTTGAACCTGGTAAGTAGTTACTTTCAGTTTTGCTTAGATCGTATTTCTGCAATTTCGCACTTATTCGCGGGGCGCGAACTCACGCGAACAGTGCGAGCAGTGCGAGCAAAATCCGCTGCTCGCGGATTTGCGGATTTTGCAGGAAATTCGCAAATCTCGCGGATTGCGGATTTCCCGAAAATCCGCAAAATCCGCGAGCGGAACGGATTTTCCGCCCATGCCTAATACCGACCACTCCCAGTTGGATACTATATTAAAACGTTTGATTAGCCAAAGGGGAGATTCGGAAGAGCATTATCAACAACTGAAAAGTGACAATGTAAGACTGCAAACTGCCATATCAGATCTAACTTCCAGCTTAACTGGCGTCACACAGGAGATAATAGAGCTTCAGCAACGTACAGTTGTAGTAGAAGAGGAGACATCATGGATAGGTCTCACTGCGGAGCGTCATAATGCTCAAATAACCCAACTACAGGGGAAAGTCGAGGACTTGGAAAATCGGCAAAGGAGATCCAATCTTAAAGTTTATGGAATTCCGGAAGGACTTGAGGGGTCTGACCCTAGGGCATTTCTGGTGAAACTGCTACCTCAAGCCTTTCCGAAACTCTCTTATTGTGATTGGGACTCCCAAATACAAAGAGCACACCGACTTCCAATCAGCTTAAATCATCAGCACAACAAATCCCCTAGCCCGTTTTTATTATACTTTGGCAATTTCCTGCTTCGACAAGCCGTATGGCAAAAAAGCCAAACCCAATACCCCAATAACTATTGGCAATCTCTCCATCTTTACCCGCTCAGATCTTAGCAAAGTTACAATGGACAAAAGATGGGAAATGCGAAAACTAATCGATCCAGTCAATAAATTGGGAGGACAAGCATATTTTCAGGAACCCGCCAGACTTAAAGTAATCATGAATGGGCGTACAAATTTCTTTAGTGACGTTCACGAGGCACAGGCATTTTTGTCTAGTTTCAATTGAAGCAAGGACTGAAAGGAAAGGGGAACAAAAATAATTTTTGAGGGGGGCTTATCCCTATTTACTGCAAATGACATAAGTATGTTAGACAGATAGTAATGGGAATGCAAAGGGACACGGGAAATTCAAGGTTGAAGGGGGGGATTGAAGTGTTAATCATAAGGTATCACTAGGTATCAACTATGATGGATTCTTGAGTTACTAAAACCGCAATATTGTTACTAACAATATTAGACAGTGACTCTATGCAAAGAACCTGGCCATTTACAGTAGATTTTGTGCTTGAAGAAATCAAGTGACTTGACGGGGCACTAGGAGTGATATCAATTATGTCGGAGCTTCTAGGGCAAGCAATATTATCAGTCTTGTTTTTGGGATCTGAGTCATTACCAAGACCCATTAGAACTCGGGCAAGCTGTTCTTAAATGCTAGCTAACCTCACTAGGATGGGTGTCAAAGCCGCTTGTACAGTTCTACTGAATTTGTCTACATTGTTATCAACATTGTTATCCAGTTCATTTAATGCAACTCTTCAACATCGTGAAAGAGCTTTCCAACCCCAGCGCAGGAAACAACGACATCACCCCATCGCAAGACCTCTGCAACTCCCTCGCCTCATACTTCCACAACAAGATCGCGGACATACACAACAGCTTCAACAACCAACCAACACACACCATGACCGAACAACCACCCCCCACCACCACCCTCCACGCCTGGACCCCGATCAGCACCGAAGACACCATCCGCACGATGAACTCCATCCACTCCGGATCACCGACCGACCCCTGCCCTCACCACGTCTTCAACAAGGCCGACGCTGTCATCGCACCCCACTTGCGAGACATCATCAACACATCATTCGACACCACCATCTTCCCTGAGAGCTGGAAACACGCCGAACTCAGCGCTCTACTCAAGAAACCAACAGCAGACCCCACCGACCTCAAGAACTACCGCCCCATCTCGCTCCTCCCGTTTCCAGCTAAAGTCATCGAGAAGACCGTCAACAAGCAGATGGCCGCCTTCCTCGAGACGAACGGATCCCTCGACCCCTCACAGTCCGGCTTCCGAGCCAATCACAGCACCGAGACCGCCCTCATCGCCGCCACCGATGACATCCGAGCCCTGATGGACAATGGAGAAACAGTGGCCCTCATCCTCCTAGACCTCTCCGCGGCATTCAACACGGTCTGCCACCGCACCCTAGTACGGCGCCTCAGCAACATCGGAATCCAGGACAAGGCGCTGGAATGGATCATCTCCTTCCTCGACGGAAGAACACAGAGAGTCCGCCTACCACCGTTCAAGTCAGAGGCCTCCGAAGTCATCTGCGGCGTCCCTCAAGGATCATCTCTGAGCCCCACCCTCTTCAACGTCTACATGAGCCCCCTCGCGGCCATCGTACGCAAACACAACCTCAGCATAATCTCCTACGCCGACGACACCCAGCTGATCCTCTCCCTGACCAACGACCCCGCCGCCGCCAGAGCCAACCTGCACGAAGGGATGAAAGAGGTGGCCGAGTGGATGACGACCAGCCGCCTGAAACTGAACTCGGACAAGACGGAGGTCCTCATCCTGGGCTCCTCGCCCTCCGCCTGGGACGACTCCTGGTGGCCTCCCGCCCTGGGCACCGCACCCAAACCGACAGACCACGCACGCAACCTGGGCTTCATCCTGGACTCCTCCCTCTCCATGACCAGGCAAGTCAACAACGTCTCCTCGGCGTGCTTCAACATCCTACGCATGCTACGGAAGATCTTCTGGGGGATCCCCACCGAGACCAGGAAGACCGTCACCCAGGCCCTCGTCACCAGCCGACTGGACTACGGCAACGCCCTCTACGCCGGTACCACCGCCAAGCTCCAGAAGAGACTCCAGCGGATCGAGAACGCCTCAGCCAGACTCATCCTCGACATCCCACGAACCAGCCACATCTCCGGACATCTGAGAGACCTTCACTGGCTCCCCGTCAACAAAAGAATCACCTTCCGCCTCCTCACCCACGCACACAAAGCCCTACACGACCAAGGCCCGAGCTACCTCAACAGCCGACTCAACTTCTACACTCCCAAACGCCACCTCCGATCAGCCAACCACACCCTCGCCGCCGTCCCCCGCATCCGAAGAGCGACTACAGGAGGAAGGTCCTTCTCCTACCTGGCCGCCAAGACCTGGAACTCCCTCCCTCCCGACCTGCGCCTGACCCAAGACCACCTCTCCTTCAGGAAGAAGCTGAAGACCTGGCTGTTCGAGCAGTAGCGGCACAACCCCCCCCCCCCCCAGCCCCAGCGCCTTGAGACCCTACGGGTATGTAGCGCGCTTTATAAGTTTCACTGATTGATTGACTGATGCATTAGCTCGCCCTCCTCCAAACTAGGTCCTTGAGGGATTGCTAGTTGAATGAGTTTATTAGTTCTTTTACCCCTTGGAGAATGACCTTTTAGTTTGCAGTCAACCCCTGCCACGTCCTTTTGCTTTGCTTTTTCCACTATTTGCGACTTGCAATACAGTAGGGGGCAGATTTACAAGCCCCTTGCGCCACTTTTGTGTCATTTGTAACATAGGAAAAATGACGCAAAGTGGCGCAAGGGGCTTGTAAATCTGCTCCAATGTTTCTCCACTGGACAAGTGAGGGGTCAGTTCCTTCTTTGGGGGCAAGTAAGACACCCTGGCCTGAAATAATTACGGTGGGTGATAAAGGAGGTTGCGGCCTCTGCTCAACATCGGTTTCCGAGGTAGATATTTGACAGTCAGTTGGGGAAGATGGAATTGAGCAAGGAGCTATTGAAAGTCTGCGTTCAGCTATTTTAATCTCCTTTGTTAACACTCCTAACGCTTTTGCTAGATAACCATCCAATGTTGTGTTCATTGTATTTGGTGTGGCGGTTGGCTTCCGTTTCCTCAAAGTACAAATAACTGTTAATACCAATACCGAATGAGGAATAAAAAAAAGATATGTTGTTTTACCTTCACGTAGCTTCCCAAAACTACGTCCTAAAAACAGAAATCCCAAGAGTGGATAGTGAGGGACCAAGAGGGGTGGCCGAGCCCAGGCTCCTCCGGACTTTGACGGACGCAGATGGGCCCGCCCTTGGCCCGGGCTTCGCCCGCGAGCGTCCCACGCCGCGGACCCAAGATTGCTTTTAAGCGCCTCCGGAGCTTTGGAAATGGTGCCGGTCCCTTCTGGCGCCTGCTCCGTCCTCGGGTCAATTCAGGTCATATGATTTCCATGCAGCTGTAGTCTTTTTGAGACAGAAAAGGTTTGTTACTACTCAAATGGCAATTCTAGTAACCACTGGTTTTGACATCAACATTAGGATGTATAACCTTTCATCCTTGAGAATTCTTGCTAAATTTTGGAGTTTTAAACTTTAAGTTTTGTGTGGCATTTTCCTGAGGTTTTATGCAAATTCCAATAATGAGGAGGAGTTAATGTGCAAACAAACGGTATTCAATGGACTGTCGTGCTACCCTAAAACAAATTAACATTAATGTTCCCTCTCAGTGATATATACATATTTATGAATATTTATCGTACTTTTATGTAAATGCTTACTTTATAAACATTCTCTCACTCTATATATTTTTCAGATATGTATACATGCATACATTGGCACATGCATTGGGGCACAACAGAGTTTGTGTTCGCTGCGACATTCAGAAACCATACGTGTCCAAGCACATGTCTACATGTCACTATCTCTGTTCACATGTATCCTTGCATGCTTTTGATGCTAATGCAGAACCAGTTATTACTGTATTTTCTATGCCGCTTCATGTCATGTGATTCACCGTTTACTGGAATTTATTGTATGGTTGAAAGACGTATCCTAAGTGATAGTTGAAACAGCTCTAGAATTAATGAAATGTTTATATATGAATTTATTTTGAAATCTGAAGATAAAGTCATTAACATTTTGGAATCTTCTTCTTAGCTGCTGGAAAAGGTAGAGGCCGCAGGGAAGTACTAATCACAAAGAAAGCAGATAAGTACGGCTTTTCACCTTCAAAACACCCTTAAGTTTGATGCATTACCTCATCCCACAGAATTATATAGGCTGCCCTGTCTATTTGAATTTACTGATGTTTTATATGAACGTGCGTAAGGTCACTTCTATTATTAGGTTGCAAATAAACTGGTCCCCAAGCCACATGACCTTTAAACAGTTTTACAGTCAATGTTCTTTGGATAATACAAGTAAAACAGACCATCTAATATGATTTCGTTTTTTAGGTCTCGCCTTTACCATTCCGCAGGAATGGGAAATGGGGAGA
Source organism: Lissotriton vulgaris (assembly GCF_964263255.1). Taxonomy (NCBI): domain Eukaryota; kingdom Metazoa; phylum Chordata; class Amphibia; order Caudata; family Salamandridae; genus Lissotriton; species Lissotriton vulgaris. The sequence continues at coordinate 2,030,788,107 of NC_141691.1, forward strand.
ATTCAAGTCGGCTATTTTCTCTTCAAACCAAAGGGCTTTCAGCCGCGGTTTTCTTGCAGTTCACGTGAATCACGTGATCAAACATGCACGAGCATTCACGTCCAGGGCTTCTCCTCCCCTAGCAGCACTCCTCCCACACCAGCAACTCACCCCTCCCACACCAGCACCTCCCCTCTCTCTCCACGCAATCACAGCCTACCCCTCCCATGCCAGCACCTCCCCCCTCCCACACCAGCACCTCCCCTCTCTCTCCACGCAATCACAGCCTCCCCCTCCCACACCAGCACCTCCCCCCTCCCACACCAGCACCTCCCCTCTCTCTCCACGCAATCACAGCCTCCCCCTCCCACACCAGCACCTCCCCCCTCCCACACCAGCACCTCCCCTCTCTCTCCACGCAATCACAGCCTCCCCCTCCCACACCAGCACCACCCCCCTCCCACACAAGCCTTGCCGCACTGCCGAGCCTGTCCCAACAACACAACCCAGCTCCGTCACATGGCTTCTGCTTTGCTCACTTTCGCTCTCCTCAACCCTTCCACTCTTGTTTTCACCTCTAGTCTCCCACCTCTGTCCACATTTTCCCTGCTGTTTCTTCATGCTCGTCTTCATCTTCCTCCAAAAACAAGCACCCTGCATTCGGAACGGCCCCTTTAATGCATTTCTCCTCCTCCTCGCTATCGACCGACATATTTTTTTTAACCCAAAAGCAAAAGACCCGGAGTGCTCACCCCCTCCCCCACCACCTTGTTGTAAATACTGGTGGAGCCGCTCACAATATGGCTGACTCTCTGACTGTTCCCTAGCTACTCGCCCTCCCTCTTCTTCCGCACCCCCCTACTCCTCCGTCGGACCCCTGCGGAGTTTGTTTTTATTTTTTTTCCAGTTTTATATTTCCATCTGAGCTCACTTGAAACTGTGAAATAAACTTGGCAGCGTCGGGCCTTTTGTGTGCATGGCGGAATCTCAAGGGTAAGGAGCTTCCAGTTACCGCGTCGCTGCATACAGGGTGTGTGCGTGTTAGCCCGGCCTCGGCAAGGAATCCTTCGCTGCTTTTTCGACGAGCCCGAAGGCGCCACTGGATTGTCGGGCCTGTTACTGCATAATGTTCCCCTGTGCCTGGAAGGGAGGGGGCGATGCACCAAAACAGTGTCAAACATGCATTGCTTCAGTCGCAGTTTCATTAGGATTTGCTGGATCCTTGTTTATCTGCTAAGACGAACAGGGGGGCACCTGATGGACTCAACATATATGGGGATTGATAAGGTACAATGTTTTAGGTGTTATTTAGTCCGATTCCTTTATTTTATGAGCGCACATTGTGTTGTTAGTTTGGGAACTAGTTAGGACATGCATGTAAGTGAGCTGCATTACAGACCTGCTTTTATTTATGTATTGACTTACCTTATTTTAATGGCGAGAAGTGCCTATAACAAGTTAAAGATTGCTATTTTTTTGCCCTGGAAATCAATTTCACAGTGAATAGGTATTTGCCATGCATTTATGCTGTGGAGGATGGAGATTCATTTGGCAAAACTAATATTTGACTGGCCTGTGCTTCCCCAGCCTTTTAGTGGTCGTCTGACAAATCTTTTTCTGTTAAGGCCCAGATCGACTTGTTTATTTTTGGGGCGAAATCTTCAATTGTCATCTCCCTTTCTTCACCTTCCATTTCTTTCCGTCTTAGCCTCCTCTTCCTCTCTTTTCCCTGTACCCGTCCTCGTGGTACACGTGCCCTTTCGTGCAAAGCATGCAGCACTGGTGAATACTTTCACGCATAGCAACGCACTCCCCCGTCTACCCTCTCCTCAGCTCACCTCTACATCCCGCTCGAGATAGGCCCCTAGGGTACAGCGGCTCGTGCCCCTCCCCCGTGCACTTCTCCCCTCGCTCGCATTCCCGCCCCCCCCACCAGGCTCTCCCGCCCCCATCCGGCTTCCCTCCGGCAAACAAAATTCAATTACTTCGATTCCAGAAAGACCTTCAGAGCTCAACTCAAAGCGGATTTTTGGACCCTGAATGTCTGTCGATAAAATACCTCCGAATCATCCATGCATTTTTTTTATCCAATGTAACACCTGGCAGTTACCTTCCTTCTCGCTTGCGTGTTTTTTCAAACGAACAAGGGACATGAGTTGCTTTGTTACTTTATGTAGAGCTGCCACATGAACTAATAAACAAACGTGACCCTTTCAAATCCTTTGTGACTTTTGAGAGATGCGGCACTTCGATTCCGAGGAATGGTAATTTTGGCTTTTTCCATTCAATAAATATCTCTCTCTCTCTCTCTCTCTTGCTCTCTCTCATTCTCTCTCACTCTCATTCTCTCTCTCTCTCTCTCTCTCATTCTCTCACTCTCTCTCATTCTCTCACTCTCCCCCCTCTCTCTCTCTCATATTTTAGAAGTTTCGTTCTTACTCGTGCGTGGCCACCTGGCTTTGCAAGATTTACAGCGTGTGACTACAATGAAGTGGCGCCTCTCTGGCGCCAGCAACTGCTGTTCACTTTAAACGGAAACAAGCCTTTTGAACAAACTTAGTAACTTTGCCTCCTTTGAAACAGAGCCTAAAGGTTATACTGTGAAAGCAACTGCTTTTCAGTTATATAAAAACAAGCCTTGCAAACAAGCAACTGCTTCTCACTTATATAAAAAAAAGCCTTTTGCACAAACGTAGTAACTTTGCCTCCTTTGAAACAAAGCCTACAGGTTATACTGTGAAAGCAACTGCTTTTCAGTTATATAAAAACAACCCTTGCAAACAATGTTTGGTAATTTGCCTCCTTTTATACAACGCATACAGCGCCAGCAATTGAAAATAAAGCATCAGACAGCTAGCGGCATTACCTCTGGACAGCCATTCCCACTTGTTTCTTTTTGGCTACTTTCTGAACGGGGAAATATATATATATTTGACCCAGGTACTAAAACAAATATATAGAGTTCTCTCTCTCCGTCCCCACACGTTTTCCATTGACGGTTGGCTGCTTCTCTTAAAGACTTGGGGGAGGGCAGACTGAAGTCGTTAAGCAAAGAAAACAAGCACTGGCGTTGCCAATAGGTTTCGCATTTGAAAAGTTGGAGCTATTGGTTTTGTAAATGACATTTTATATTTATATATTGTTATTCACAATGCCAATAACGACATAAAAATATAAAATGTCATTTACAAAACCAATAGCTCCCACTTTCCTACTGCGAGACCTATTGGCAACGCCAGTGCTTGTTTATTGTGAAGGGCTGTGTGATCATTTATTATCCAATGCATCAACATTCAAACTGAGTGTGTGTGTTTTTGTAAATAACAGTACATTTGTTTTTTCTCCCCTTGGTGCATTTCTTTCTTTCCCAGATGGTTATCGAAGGTGACATCTCTTGATCAACTTGCTGCAAGAAGGATGGACTGAAGGCTGTTTTAGTTTTATAAATATATCTATGCATATCTTTTCATACTGCTCAATGCTAAGATACAAATATGAGGTTTCTTTTAGGAATTTCAAATGCATTATTTCAAATTATAAAGTACAGCATCTGTGTGGTTTGTGGGAAACCTCTGCAATCATGTATTTTAGAAATGCATCCGGTGGGAATTGTAGCTGTCCTTCGATGTAAAAAGAAATGTTCCAAAATTCCCTTTAATGTATATTTATCACACCACTGCTTGGAAAGAAGGAGCTGCAGCAAGGGTGATGTCCTATATGCGTATTTTGGCTCTCAAGAGTGACTTGGTAATGTCTCTACTCATCCATGCACCTCCATAATTTAATGGAAGTGTGCTTCTATTGTTCCGTGGCACACCGCCATCTACTGTCCGTTCACACTTATTTTTCTGCCATGGAACTCAAAAGCTATGGGGCAGATTTATGTTAACTGGCGCATCCCGAGGGATGCGTCAGTTAACTTGCGCCACAGCTACGTCACCCATGGTGCAAAAACGGCACAGATGCGTGACGCATCTGTGCCGGAAATGTGGCGCATTGCTGGAGTTGCGTCGCAAGAGCGACCCAGCTCCAGCAAGGCTCGGGGGTACACCATGTGCACAATGCTGCGTCAAGACCTATGCCTGCTTCAAGCAGGCGCAGGGTTTTGACGCAGCATTGCCCTGAAAGCGACTGAGTGAAATCTCATAGATTTCACTCAGCCACTTTTAGGAGGCGTTCCTGCGCAGGAACACCCCCCTCCAGCACAGGAACGCCTCCTTATGGCGCAGTACTTTACAACGTGACGCATCTCCTAGATGCGTCACGTTGTAAATAGGGCGCATTGTTTGCTCCACAGTTGCGTCAAATAAAGTGACGCAATTGCGGCGCAAAGAGGTGCAACGGCCTCATAAATCTGCCCCTTTGTGTTTAATGATCGCTGCTGTCACCAAATGAAGGAACTCAGCACTATGCCACCGCACTCACTGGGCAGGTTCCTTTCCTGTATTCATTAAAGAATTTTAAATCCCAAATTTCTGTGCCCAAAGTGTAGTGGAAGAGCCCACATGTTTGTAAAATCATATGATTTCCATTCAGCTGTAATCCTTTTTTGATACGAAATGCGTGTAACAAGTCAGATGATAACTCTAATAATCATTGTGTTTGTAATCAACATTAAAACACTTCCCTTATTCATACTGGAGAATTTGGTCTTACTTTTGCAGTTTCAATCTTTACATTTTGGATGGCGTTTTTCTTAAGCTTCGTGCATACTCCATCAGTGAGAGGAGTGTCTACCCGAAGTATAGTAACATATTACTCCTTCAGTATTATATATGTTTTTATCTACATTTGTAGTACTTATAGGTAAATGAATATGTCCCACACAATCTCTCACTCTATATACTTTTTAATATGTTTATGTGCATATATTTTGTTTGTTTTCAGCGCTGCAGCATTCAGAGGCCTACCGTTGTTGAAGTACTTGTCTAAATGTTACTCTCTCTGTTCCTCAGTTATACTTTCCCTTTGCCTTGCATTGTGATGCTAGGCCCATTTGTAATGTGTGTCTCACCCCCCCAAGGAAGACGCTGCAGCCACAGTATGGTTAGACACTATTTTAATTTAACTTTCCCTATTGAGCGCCGAGCCGCTGCTGTCCGTACTCGGCTCTTCGCGCCAATGCCCGCGATCTGCGCGCGCAGCCCAACATGGCCGCCAGCACGTCACGTCGCCGACGTGACGTGCGAACACTAGACTGCGCCACTACATATCTCCCCTTTTTCCAACACAGAAACAATTTAACTTACAGTCCACCGTTCATGTCAAAGTCTCTGAACCTTGCGGCTTGACCACCACTCTACCCCTCCGGGTCAGTCTCACCGGGGTGGTGGGGGCCACTCCTTCGTTTCTTCCTCCGCTTCCTTCTCCTCTACTCATGTCCTCTCCGACCGTCTGCTCCTGGTCGCCGTCACCAGTCATTTCCCTTTGCTGTTCTCCTCCTCTCACCCCTGGTTCTGCCTCCAGATGTTCTTGTTGGACAGTTCCTTCTTCCTCGTCTCCTAAGTCTGCTCCGCCTTGGTCCCAACTTAGAATCTTGTTGCATCTCGCCATTCGGTCCTGCGACCATACGTTTCCGTCGCTCAGCAAGGCCGCTCTGACCAGTACTTCCTTCACCTGCATGGGCTTACTGTATTTACTCTCTCCTTTCCTTTGTAGCGTGGCCATCTTTACTCGCATCCATTCCCCTTTTTCCAGTTCAGTGTTCTTCACGTTTCTCCGGTTGTCGTAGTGTTTAGTGTAAACAGCTTGTGCTTTATCCAGGTTGGCTTGCACCACTGCTGGGGACCACTCACTCTTTATTGTTTTCTCTTTCCACACCCGATTGTCTTGGGTGAATGGTTCGCGGCCTCTCAATATCTGGAAGGGGCTATAACCGGTCCCTGTGGGGGTGATCCTGTATGCCCACACCATGTGCCATATCTCCTTTTCCCAGTCCTTTTTGTCAGAGATGGCGGCTTGAACCGACCCCATCACCTCTCTGTTAAAACGCTCTACCAGACCGTTCCCAGCAGTGTGGTATATGGATGTATGCTTTGCTAGGATGCCGTTCCTTTGCATAAAATCATTCAATTTCTCTGATCTGAATTGGGGGCCATTGTCGCTTAGGATGGACTTTGGGATACCTTCCCTCACAAAAGTGTCTGCCAGAAATGTTTTAATGGTCTCAGTGTCCATTGCCTCGTCTACCTTCAATTCCGGCCACTTCGAGTACCTGTCCACGAGAACACATACGTACTGTTGGACTCCATGTACATCTAAGATCGGGCCTAGAATATCCACCGACAACTCCTCCCACGGATTTCTCGGGGGTCAAATTTGCCCAGAGCCGGACGCAGAGGTTTGAGAGTCTTATCTGCGCCTTGGCACCGTTATCAGTTTACCAATTCCCAGGTGTCCCTCGTGGAGCATGTCCAATAGTTTGGGGATGATGCCTGTTGGGGGGATGACCATCTCTCCCCTGTACACAAATACTCCTCGGTCGTCCATCGACAACTCTTCCCTGACTTCAAAATATGGGTTGAGGTCCCCGCGGGTCTGTCTCTTGTCAGGCCATCCCTGGGTGATGTATGATTTAACTTCGTCTAGGACCTGGTCTTCCTCATACACCCGTTTCCATTCTTGATGGCTGATGGTGTTTTCCTGGTCTTCCGTGAGTGCTACCCATTCTTCTGCTCCCACTTTGTCTTCCTCGCTCGGCTCCATGGCTGCTGCTCTGCTCAGATAGTCTGCCACTCTGTTCTTGCTACCTGGTATATACTCCACGTCGTATCTGAATTCAAGCAGTTTCAGCGTCATTTTGGAGATCCTGGGTGTAGCATCTGCATGTCCACTCAATGTTAGCACTTTCAGTAGGGGCTTATGATACGTCCTCAGTTGGAACCGTGTGCCCCATAGGAACTGCCTGAATCTGGTCGTAGCCCACACCACTGCCAGCATTTCTTTTTCTATTACGCTGTACTTCTTTTCTGTGTCACTCAGCATGCGGGATGCAAAGCTGAGTGTCTCCATCCTTCCTTGCCCTCGGTCGTGCATGAGGACAGCATCCAGCCCCTTATCGCTGGCGTCTGTGGTCAGTACTGTCCTCCCTTGGGGGTCATACCCTTAGAGTGGTATTGCTCCTGCTACTTCTTTCTTGATGACATCAAATTCCCCTTGTGCTTCCTCTGACCAGCAAAATTCCGTATTGTCTCTCGTAAGCTGCCTCATGTGATGGGTCTTGGAGGCGAAGTGCTGCAAAAACTTACTATAATACTTCGCCATTCCTATAAATGATCTGACTTCTTCTTTGTTGGTGGGTGGAGGTGCCTCACAGATCGCTTTCTCATTCTCTGCTTTAGGAGTCACTCCTGGTACTCCTATTTCGTGTCCTAAGTAGGTCACCGACTCCATTCCAATCCGGCACTTAGTCCATTCCGCTGTGAGGCCCTTTCTCTCTAGGATCTTCAGTACATTGCCGAGTTTTGCGTCATGGTCGGGCCCCATCACCAGGATGTCGTCCTGGAAGTATTGGACGCCGATCGTGTCTTTGAACAATTGGTGCATCAGCTTCTGGAATACTGCTGCCGCTGAGACCAGCACGAATGGCATGCGGCGGAACTGATAACACCCAAACGGGGTGATGAACGATGTGAGTCTGCGGCTCTCCGGGTGTAGTGCAATCTGGTGGTAGGCTGAGGTCAAGTCTATAGTGGAGTACCACTTGATTCCCCTGGTGCTGGCCAGCATCTCCTCGATTCTGTGTAAGGGGAACCTCTCCACCACAATGTTCTTGTTCAGTTCGCGCAGGTCTACACACAGCCTGACCTTCCCGCTGGGTTTCTTAACTACCACCAGAGGCGCCAGCCACTCAGCACACGTGATGGGCTCAATGATCCCCTTTCTTTCTAATTTAAACAACAAGGGAACCCATTCGGTTATCCAGGGACCGTGGGTAGCTATACTTTATAAACAACAGTGGTCCCAAGGAGTCTGTGGATATAAATTTAGATAAAATACAGTCCACAATAGGAGCTATATTGGCCACTGTCCAGCCGGACAGGGTATTTTTATTTTTCAGTGAAATATATAGTAGAGTAGACAAAGGCACAATCCTGTACCGTTTTGTGAACGAACAAAGAGGGTTTTTTAGGCAAGAAAGAGCATAGTTGGCCACTTGTAATTCGATAAGGTTTTTTAAGTAGTGCCAAGAAAGTGCTAGTCACAGCATCAATCAAACAGAATTGTTAGGCTGTAAGAACACTTTTAACAAGTCGACGTTTCGATCCCTTATGCTCAATATTACGGGATCATCATCAGGACTAACAATACATTTGCTTGCCTGGTATAAACATTTTTAACACACATCCGCCTAATAAGTGTACAAATACATGGGAGGAAAATAACAAGGGGATAAACAAGGGAGAGAGAGAGAGAGGAAGTTACCCACTGTGTTAAAACTCTGAGTGTCACTGACATTGCACTGTATTCGGAACCGACTTAGCGTGCCTAATGATTACATGCAAGTGGTATCTGTAGCCTTGACTCACGCTGAAAAGTGAGGTGGGTGACATAGGCATTTGGATAATCATAAAATGGTAGATCGGTAGTGCTCTTATTTCAAAAGTTGGAAAGACTTGAATTACATCCTTTCTACAATTAAAAATAGTCACTCCCAAGATCTTTCAGTATATCTAGCGATTTCAATACAGAGACCGAGTGTGATCTTCAATCATGGCCATTCGTGTCAACTCATGTACCATGCACGCTCATCCGCATTCATTCCGTGTCTATCTGGGGGCTGGGGGAACGCTTACCCAGTGGGGGTCGGAAGGGTTCAGGGATAAGATTGCAAATGTGGACACTGCTTTAAGAGAACCTAAGGTAAAAGAGAGACCAATAAATACAGCTGGGCCAGTGAGAGGTTATATTACTGATTATTAGTTCGCGGTTGCCACAATTACCTGGTAAATACCGGTAGTGATGTGTACTCTGCCTCGTCTTCAATTAAACAAGAAATGTCTGGGGGTAGAAGACTGGGTTTAGTAACGAGATAATATAATATAAGAGGCTCGGAGTTGCTGCCAGCAAGTAGGCGGGCTTACCTTAGAGTTACTGTTGGCCCGTGTGGTCCATTATCTGCTCGAAATCGAGTCTGTGAAAGAAACTCTATTTCAGTAAGCTGGCGTGTAGGGGCAAGTGGGGCGTTTAAGCTCTATCGAATGGGTCGCTTACCTTAAGAGGAAAGAGCCTCCTCGGTGTCCGTTACCCTGGGTGTTCTGTAGAATTACAGTCACTCCGGAGCTGGGGAGGGGAACGCTAGATAAGCGTGATCTTGCAGACAGAGATGAGGGACTAAGCGCGCATGGGCGCCATCTTGGAGTGGGGTTTTTGGTGTTTCGTCATTATGCAGAGTGATGTGCACCAGTGATGTGCTGTGCTTATCTAGCGTTTACTGATGATTTCAAATGCAATCTTTTCCACAAAAATCTTGCTCAAATGTGATGATGATCACTTCTGTTCTAAGGTCATGGATAGCTTGGCTGCCTAAGCCCCATTATGTTTTGATAATAGGACAGTAATTGTGGTTCGGAAATCCAAGTAAAACAACCCATCTAATAAGATACAGGTGTTTTATTCTTAAATGCTGCTCAATCCTTTTTATTATGCAACACTTACTTAATAAATAAATACAGAATTTGACATCTATTGCTGCTAGAAGGATGTACTGAATGCTGTATTTGTTTTAAATATATAAGAGCAGAATTTCTTTAGAACTGCTTTCTGCTAAGATACAAAAATGAGACTACTTTAGGAATTACTCATTTATTTCTACAAGTAAGACAGTATAGCATCTCTGTGGTAATTAGGACATTTCTGCTTTACAAGTAAGAGCGTACAGCATCTATGATGCAACTAAGAAAGTTCTGCAATTTTTCATGGCCAGAAACTGGATTTGGTTGAATAGTAGATATTCATCAAATGGGACATCAAGCTGCCCTCTGATGTAAAAGATGTGTTCTAAAATTCCTTTCAATGTACACTTATCACACCACTATTTGGAAAGACGGAACTCCAAGAAGGGTGATGTCCTATGCCTCTTTAGGCACTGTGGGGCAGATTTATGAGGCCCTTCTCTCTGGGCCATTGCCCTTTTCTTTAATCATAAAGGATTTCCAAATCTCAACAAACGGTGACCAAAATGTAGCAGTAGAGGCAACATACATTTGAAATCATCTGACTCCCATGCAACTTTTTGGGACACAAAATGCTCATAAATATTCAGATGGAAATTTGTATAAGTACTGTGTTTTTGCTTTCAACAATGTGTAGTGTATCAATATTAAAGCTATTGGGGCCAGTACGTGCCAATTAGGGTAATTTTGAGTTTTGTACCTGGGTTAGGGGCTGTAAGGTATCTGAGTACAGTTTATTGACCCTCAGGCTAATGGCAGATAGCCCTCATTGGAGGAGCAAAGGAGAGGTCAGCATTTTCCACAAAATAAGGACATTATCAGTTTAGAATATTGCCCTCAGGTTTAAAGAATCTCCCTGTATCTTCCAAAGGTTAGTAAACAGGGTCATGTTGGGTCTGGAACTGTTCAGTGTAGTTTATCTGGAGGCTATAGCTATGTACAGTTCCATCTGAGATGGTCACTTGAGCCACATGAGCAAAGTGCCCCAGGCCCTGTAGCAGGCAGACCTGACTATTAAGACCAGTAAGTGCCATATGGGGCAGAGTTCAGTTATGCACCTAGGTTACCTTGTAGGTTCGGTTTCATGTACAACCACACAGAGGGCCTTCCTTGGTCTTAAGATGTATTCAACACTATCGGACGATTGTTGCTCGCCTGACCAAAATCACTTCAAAAAAGCAACCAAGCAAAGTTATGTGGACCCCAGATTTACAGAATGTCGTTGACACTCTGAAAGAGGCTATGTGTTAAGCACCAGTATTATTGACCCCTAACCACACAGAGAAATGTGTGGCTCAGACAGATGCTTCAGTGTGAGAAGTTGGCCTGGTATATGATGCTCACTAGTTCTAGTGATCACCTTGTACCATGCCAAGCAACCCTTACGATGACTGGTTGTAAGTCAACCTTATAGACCAGCTATCCTAGTAGCGTGGACAAAGCAGTCTTAGGCTAAACTCTGTAAAGGCATGTGAAGCAAGCTGTTTTACCATACACAATCCCCTTGAATACCAAATGAAAGGACACCACACAGATATATATTGAAAATATATATTTATATTTATTTACTACAAATATCCCCTATACTCTTTATGAGCACAGAAGCAAATGCGTTAAAACAAAACACAGTTTAAATATACAAAATCTGCACAATATGGATGAGCCCTAGGGGCCACCTAAACCATATACTAAAATAGTGGTATAAGTACCATGAATCGGAAATGAAGTAGGCCTAGGGCCTGGGGAATCGCTGGAGCTGTTCAGGACTAACAGTGAAGAAGTCAGGAAAAGCCCGCGGGACTCGGGTGCAGCGCTTCAAGCACACGCATACACCAATGCAATGTCAATGGTGCGTAAAAAGTTACCAAGTTAGTGAAAAGGGAACCTTTCGGATGACCTAGAACCTAGCAACTTGGAACATAGACACTAGAGGCGTATTGCTACACAGGGGCACCGGAGTGCCAGGTTTACCTCACCCACAGGAAGCGGGTGCATATGTCTCAAAGTGTGTCGGGTTTCGTCGCGCTGGTCTATGGAGCCTGTAGATGAAGAGGCTGCAGGCGGGTCGTCGTGGAGAGTTCCTGTGAATCCAAGGGTGGATCTAAAGAGGTGAAGACCTGAAAGCAGAGGGGAACATGTTCAAAGACACTAGCCAGTGACTACCGTGGAACCAGGATGGAACCAGGCGATGTCGGGTGCAAACAGGCAAAGAGGTGATGATTGTCTCTGCAGCCACGTGGACACGAAGAGATCGAGGACGTCCAGGCGTTGGTCACGAGCTGACCAACAAAATCACTAGCTGATGGCGGTGTCGCATTTCTTGATAGGGGCAAACAGGCCTTGGCTAATGCAATCCACGCAGGAATCAATGCAAGCTTCTCACTCGGACCAGCAAGTTCAGAGCGGGTTCTCCTTTTCAGGGGAGCGAGGGCCAGTCTGGAGCAACCAGACCAGCAGTGTTGTTTGTAGGTTTCTTCATCAGAATGGCCGCTAGCCATGTGGCAAGTGGCCTGGATGGCGCGTCGAGTGGCAAGTGCAAAAGGGCCCCACGCAGATTGTGGAGTTGCTGGGGGGCTGATCTTCAGTGCAAATCCTGCTCTGTGGTGGGGCTTCTCAAACCCCAAAGCACAGCATTTAAGGTGCCTTGGGTGCTGCACAGTCAGCTTCTCGGGGGTGTTTCAAGAGGTCCGGTCCCACGTCTCTCGGTGCCTCCACGGGTCTCTTCTTTTCAGGAACTGTGGATGGGGCTCTGAGATGTCTGGGAATCAGGGTCTTGTTGGGCTCTGGACTCGGGCTCCGGTGGGAGGCGGCAGCAAAGCCGATGTTGAGTTGCTGGATGGTGCCTGTATTCACAGGGTGGTCACTCCTTGGCCACAAGGAAAATGCTCTTCAGTCTTCTGTGCAGCAGAATGTCGAAGTCCAGTTTTCTTCTTAGTTTCAAGTCGAGTTCAGGATGATCTGAAGTCTCGGGACACAGCTCCTACTCTTATTCCAAATCTGGGGGCCGGATCACCCGCTAGGTCCCTCTTCTGGGTGGGACCACGAAGGGGGGCGGTTACACCCCCTTTCCTTTTACCAGCTCCGCGCCAGGACTGGGGCTGGAAAGCCCCAGCACCGGTTTGGACTGGCTTATGCACGGGGACACCTTGTGTGCCCCAGGCATGTCTCATTCTATTCAGCCCTGTCCTACCCAATACACAAAATCCTGCTTTGGGTGGTGCTCGCACCTCCCAAGGCAGGAAACCCTTTGTCCAAGCCTCCCTCGCTGGAAGGACTCCCAGCAGCAGGAGGTCAGACTTGTGTCTGTGGTGGCAGCATCCATTTTGTGATGCTGAGGCTCGAGTTTAACTTTTGCCGGGGTTCAGGTTATGTACATGTCGTGTCCCTCTAGAAGGGTGGAATGCTACCCCCGTCGCCAGAATTGGCGAGGGGGTAGTATCCCAATTCGTATGACACCTTACTCTACATTGTTTGATAAAGCCAAACCAAAGTTAGCAGGTAACCGCGAGGATTATAATGCAATAAGAGTGTATGGTATGGCAATATCCTGGAACAGCTAAGGGAGTTATTCCCGACAGCTGCAGACGGGCTCAGTTCATGCCAGAGCACCATCTCAAATGAAACCACGCACTCTGCCTCCAGGATTGTCGAGGCCTTCCATAGGAGTGGCTCATAGGTTAACAAGTGCCCACATAGGTTAGATACAGATATACTATATCTAAGTAAGAGGTGATTACACCAACTTACCCCAGCTGATGGATCAGCCAGTTGTGTTAAATATGGAGGCAAGGCCAGGGGTGGCACAATACATGCTGCAGCCCCTGGTAGGCCTTGGATACACCTTTGCCCTGGGTACCTGGAGTACACTGTTACAGGGGCCTATAAGGTGACCCAGTTCCAATTCGTAATGCACCTAGAGTGCATTGGCAGTAATTTAGAGAGAGAACAGCAGGCTGTGGGTCTGATTAGCAGGCCCATAGCCACATTAAGTCATAAACCAGTGAAGCAAAAAGCAACAATTTGGGGTGACCATAGGATAGCAGACCCTACTCTCCTACACACCCCCCCCCCCACCCAAACGCAGGGACATTAGACTAACCTTGAACAGTTGTGTCTTCATGTTCTAAGTGGAAGTACCTGGAGAGACCATCTGCATTACCATGGCCAGTCCCTGGGTGGTGCTACACTGTAAAGTCCATCCCCTGTAGGGAAATGGACCCCCTGAGTAGTTTGGGGTTTTCACCCTTCATCTGATTAAGCCATAAGAGGGGCTTATGGTCGGTCTGAATCTTGAAGTGAGTGCCAAACAAGTATGGTCTCAACTTCTTCAGGGCCCACACCACGGCAAAGGCCTCCCTCTCAATAGCTGACCAACGTTTCTCCCTGGGGGTCAGCCTTATGCTAATAAAAGCAATGGGCTGGTCTTGACCTTCTACATTAAGTTGTAAACCCACAGCTCCCACTCCCAACTCAGAAGCATCTGTTTGGACAATGAACTCTCTTGAGTAGTCAGGACTCTTCAGGATAGGTGGAGAGCACATGGCCTTCTTCAGGTCATCAAATGCCTTTTGACAGTTTACTGTCCACTGAACCTTTTTGGGCATCTTTTTGGATGTCAGATCATTAAGAGGGGTCACAATGGACCCATAGTTCTTAAGAAAGTTTCTGTAGTACCCAGTCAGGCCCAAGAAAGTTTTGACCTGAGTCTGGGTAGTTGGAGCGGACCAGTCCTTTATGGTCTGGATCTTACTCTCCAGTGGTTGAACTTGGCCTCCACCTACAAGGTGGCCCAAGTACACAACCTTACTCTGCCCTATCTGGCACTTTGTGGCCTTGATAGTGAGGCCTGCCTTTTGCAGAGCCTCTAGCACTTCCTTCAGGTGGACCAGGTGATCCTCCCAGGTGGAGCTGAAGACAGCAATATCATCCAGATATGCTGCGCAAAAGTCATCCTACCCAGTAAGGACTTGATTCACCAACCTTTGGAAGGTGGCAGGTGCATTTGTCAAACCAAAGGGCATCACCACAAAATGGTAATGACCTCCTGGGGTAGAAAATGCAGTTTTGGCTTTGGATTCCTCAGCTAACCTGATTTGCCAATAGCCAGCTGTCAGATCAAATGTGCTCAAATATTTGGCAGTAGCCAACTTGTCAATTAGCTCATCTGCCCTTGGAATAGGGTGTGCATATGTCCTGGTGACAGCATTGAGTCCTCTGTAATCCACACAGAACCTCATCTCTCTCTTGCCATCTTAGGTGTGAGGTTTGGGAACCAGAACCACTGGGCTAGCCCAGGGGCTCTCTGAAGGCTCAATAACACCTAATTCCAGCATCATTTGCACCCCAGTCTTTATACAGTCCCTGACATGGTCAGGTTGCCTGTAAATCTTGCTTTTCACATGAAGACTGTCACCAGTGTCCACCACATGGGTACACCAGTTAGTCTGACTGGGTGTCAATGAGACCATATGTCTGTATGACTGCAAAACTTGTCTACAGTCATGTTGCTGATGTTCAGTGAGGCTGCCATCTAAGGCCACACCATCAACTAAGCCTTCTTCAGGGCTCTGAGTTAACAGGTCTGGGAGAGGGTCACTCTCTTCCTCCTGCCCCTCATTTGTAGCCATGAGCAAGCCCATGTCTGCCCTGTCAACATATGACTTCAGTCTGTTGACATGGAGCCCCCTGTGGGGGCTCCTGGGAGTTCCTAGGTCCACCAAGTAGGTAACCTCTCCCTTCTTTTCAACAATAGTATGGGGTCCAACCATTTGTCTTGGAGTGCTGCTGAGGCCACTGGCTCCAACACCCATACTTTCTGTCCAGGCTGGTACTCAGTCAAGACAGCCTTTTGGTCATGCCAAGCTTTCTGTAATTCTTGGCTAGCCTCAAGGTTTTTGAATGCCTTCTCCATATACTCAGCCATCCTGGAGCAGAGACCAAGTACATAGTCCACTATGTCTTGTTTAGGCTTTTTGAGAGGTAACTCCCATCCTTCCTTCACCAGACATAGGGGTCCTCTTACAGGGTGCCCAAACAACAATTTGAAGGGGCTGAAGCCAACCCCCTTTTGTGTGACCTCTCTGTAAGCAAACAGAAGGGAGGGTAGAAGGATGTCCCATCTCCGCCTGAGCTTTTCAGGTAATCCTTTGATCATACCCTTTAGGTTCTTGTTGAATCTTTCAACAAGCCCATTACATTGTGGATGATAAGGAGTGATGAACTTGTAGTTGAGACCACATTCCTTCCACATAGCTGTTAAGTATCCTGACATGAAGTTGGTATCTATATCAGATACTACCTCCTTAGGAAACCCCACTCTGGAGAAAACTCCAAGTAAGGCCCTGGCCACAACAGGAGCTGTTGTGGTCCTAAGGGGAATTGCCTCTGGGTACTTGGTGGCATGGTCCACCACCACCAGTATGAATCTGTGCCCAGATGCTGTAGGGGGATCCATTGGACCTATAATATCAATCCCCACTCTTTCAAAGGGAACCCCCACCACAGGTAGTGTTATCAGGGGGGCCTTTGTTGTGCCCCCTGCTTTACCACTGGCTTGGCAAGTTACACAGGAGTGACAAAACTCCTTGGTGTCTTCAGACATGTGGGACCAGTGAAAGTGAGGGACAAGCCTGTCCCAAGTCTTGTTCTGGCCTAGGTGTCCTACTAAAGGAATATCAGGGGCCAAGGTTAGAAGGAAGCCCCTAAAATGCAGAGGTATAACCAACCTCCTGGTTGTACCAGGCTTGGGGTTTCTACACTCTGAATAAAGGAGCCCATCATCCCAATATACTTTATTGGTACCTTGAGCATTCCCATCAGCCTCAGCAGCAGCCTGCTGTCTGAGGGGTTCAAGAGAAGGACAGGTTTACTGAGCCTGCCCCAAGTCTGCCCTAGAAGGTCCCCCTGTCACCAGAAACTCAACCTGATCAGGTTCACGTTCTTCAGGGACAGTTCCTTCAGGGGTCTCAAGATCATCTTCCTGTGAAGGCTGATCCTCACTTGTAGGCAGTTGGGAAGGCACAGCCTTTACCCTCCTGTTCTTGTTCTTGGAAGGTGCTTTGTCCATTGTTCCAGGATCCAAGACCTGACGTTCAGAGAAGCACTTTTTGGCCTGTGACCTGGTCACAGCAAGGACATGTGATGATATCCCTAACATCTCTGCATAAGTCCTGTACTCAACTTCTGACCATAGAGAGCTCTCCAGGTCATTGCCCAACAAACATTCAACTGGGAGATCAGCATTAACCATAACTCATTTTAGGCCAGTTACCCCTCCCCAGGAGAAATTAACAATTGCCACACTATGTGTAGTAGTGACTTTGCTGTCATTGGTCACCAGGTAATTATCACGTGGTATGTATTGTCCCGGGTCCATAAAGCTAGGTGTCACCATTGTGACACTGGCCCATGTGTCCCTGTATGCTTGAGCCACTTTTTCATGAATCAAAGGTGTCTGTCTGTACTTGCCCAGATTACTGGGGCTTATAGTAGGGGCCAAATCTATGTCCCCATCACAAATCAGAACAGCCTGTGTAGGGGTTCTGACTAGGCCAGAATCTCCCTCAGTTCCCAAGGTGATACCCACTACCCCCTTAGTTTGTGGGTCAACACTGTCAACTGTACTAGTGGTTGCAGGTGCCTTAGGGGCTGCAGTGTTGGGGGCTCCACCCTTTTTACACTCACTGGACCAGTGAGATGGTTTTTACATGTACTACACTAGGGTTTTCTTTGACCTTCTTTCTTCTTGGAAGTTTGGGACCCACCCTCTGAATTAGTTTGGGGCCCTGTTGAAGACTTCTGGTCTTTAGCGTTCTGCTCCCCACCCTTCTGGTCTGTTTTCTTTTGGTCACCACCCTGGTTCTGGTTCTTTTGCTTAACTCTGGTTCTAACCCATTTGTCTGCCCTCTTTCCCAATTCTTGGGGAGAGGTCACATCTGAGTCAACCAAATGTTGATGCAACTGCTGGTTCTGACAATTATTTAAAATGTGTTCTCTCATAAGCCAATTGTACAATCCTTCATAGTCTGTAACCTTACTTCCCAGCAACCATCCCTCCAGAGCCTTAGTGGCACATTCAACAAATTCAGACCAGTCATAAGTCTGTGTCTTCTTGGTCTCTCTGAACATTAACCTGTACTGTTCAGTGGTTAAGCCTAACCCATCTATCAGAGCACTCTTCAGGACTAGGTAGTTTCTAGAATCCCCATCACTAACTGTGAGGAGTCTGTTTGGCTTCTACCTTCAAAGGAGGGCCACAAGATTGCTGCCCACTGCTCCTGAGGGATCTTCTGTACTCTACAGGCTCTCTCAAGTGCAGTCATCCATTTGTGGATATCATCCCCAGCTTTGTAGGGGGCACAATCTTACTCAGGTTTCTATTATCATAGGACCTGTCTTTATCCTTAGGGATAATACTGCCACCAGTGGATCCTAATCCACACTCTCTAGGCTGCCTTGCTCTTGCAAGTTTCTCTTTTTGGCCAGGGCAACTTCCAGTTCTCTCTTCTGGATCCTAGACTCAGCCTCTCTCATGTTGGCCTCATGTTCCCTTCTCTGAGGGCTAGTCAGCCCACTTCTGGAGTGACCATGAGAACCTCTAGAAGCTTGGGAGGTGTTGGATTCACCTGAGTGATTCCTCCTCCTCCTGTGCTCCTGGTTAAGTCCACTTGGGGGTCTGAGTGGGTTTAACCCTGACGCAGTCCCAAATAGGCTTAAGTTAGCCATGCTAAGCCCTCTGGCTGGCGCCTGACTATTTCTGCCATCTTCAGAATCACTGCTCTCCCCTTCTATCTCCTCATCTTCCTCCTCCTCCTCAGGCTGAGTATCTCCAGTGACTTGGTCATCCTTATCTATCTGGACAACAGGGACAGGGGTGTCAGTAGTATAATCTTCAGTGGGAGAGCCTCCTTCAACATTCCCTGTGGGGTCTGTTTTAGAGGTCTTTAGAGCTTCAGACTGGTCTAAAAGCTCTCTAAGGTGGTCTGTGGTAGGGGTTGGACCCGTCTTGAGACCTCTTAAGGTACAGATCTGCCTCAGTTCTTTAAAGTTTAACATAGCAAATTTGGATGATGCCCTTATAGGGTCACTCTCAACAGGGGCAGGACCAGTGGACCCCTCTGCTCCAGACATTGCTCTAGTGTGGGTGGATATGTTGCAATCTACCTACACTGGTATTTACCTACTAAACCTATCTAGTAGTTGTAGTCAGGGTGTGCTACTCCCTATCCTCTACAACAACTAAGTTCAGTAGAACTTAAGTATACTAGTCTTGTTTTATATGTACCTAGCAGGTACCTGTATGATCTTTCAAATGATACTCTCAAATATTGTAATGGCAAAACAACAGCAAGCTCAAATCCCAACCGCTGCCCACCAATGTGAGAAGTTGGCCTGGTATATGATGCTCACTAGTTCTAGTGATCACCTTGTACCATGCCAAGCAACCCTTATGATGATTGGTTGTAAGTCAACCTTATAGACCAGCTATCCTAGTAGCGTTGACAAAGCAGTCTTCAGCTAAACTCTGTAAAGGCATGCGAAGCAAGCTGTTTTACCATACACAATCCCCTTGAACACCAAATGAAAGGACACCACACAGATATATATTTAAAAAATATATACATATTTATTTACTACAAATATCCCCTATACTCATTATGAGCACAGAAGCAAATGCGTTAAAACAAAACACAGTTTAAATATACAAAAGCTGCACAATATGGATGAGCCCTAGGGGCCACCTACACCATATACTAAAATAGTGGTATAAGTACCACAAATTGGAAAGGAAGTAGGCCTAGGGCCTGGGGAATCACTGGAGCTGTTCGGGACTAACAGTGAAGAAGTCGGGAAAGGCCGGCGGGACTCGGGTGCAGCGCTTCAAGCACACGCATAAACCAATGCAATGTCAATGGTGCATAAAAGTTACAAAGTTAGTGAAAAAGGAACCTTCCGGATGACCTAGACCTAGCAACTTGGAACATAGACACTAGAAGTGTATTGCTACACACGGGCACTGGAGTGCCAGGTTTACCTCACCCACAGGAAGCGGGTGCATATGTCTCCTCAAAGTGTGTCGCGTTTCGTCACGCTGGTCTATGGAGCCTGTAGATGAAGATGCTGCAGGCGGGTCGTTGTGAAGACTTCAATTGGATCCAAGGGTGGATCTGAAGAGTTGACAATGTTTAAAGTCACTAGCCAGTGACTACCGTGGAACCAGGATGGAACCAGGCGATGTCGGGTTCAAAAAGTCGAAGAGGTGAAGATTGTCTCTGCTGTCACGCGGACACGAAGAGGTCGAGGATGTCCAGGTGTTGGTCACGAGCTGTGCCACAAAGGTTCTAGCTGATGGCGGTGTCGGCTTCTTGATCGGAGCAAAAAGGCCTTGGCTAATGCAAGCCACGCAGGAATCGATGCAAGCTTCTCACTCGGACCAGCAAGGTCAGAGCGGGTGCTCCTTTTCAGGGGAGCGAGGGCCAAACTGGTGCAACCAAACCAGCGGTGTTGTTTGTAGGTTTAGTTGCCAGAATGGCCGCTAGCCACGTGGCAAGTGGCCGGGATGGCGCATCAAGTGGCAAGTGCAAAAGGGCCCCATGAAGATCGTGGAGATGCTGGGGGGTTGAACTTTGGTGCAAATGCTGCTCCATGGTTGGGCTTCTCAAACCCTAAAGCACAGCATCGAGGGTCCCTCGGGTGCTGTGCAGTCAGCTTCTTGGGGGTCTTTCAAGCGGTCCGGTCCCACGTCTCTCGATGCCTCCACGGGTCTTTTCTTTTCAGGGACTGTGGATCGGGCTCTGAGATGTCTGGGAATCAGGGTCTTGTCGGGCTCTGGGCTCGGGCTCCAGCGGGAGGCGGCGGCAAAGCAGATGTCGAGTTGCTGAATGGTGCCTGTATTCACAGGGTGGTCACTCCTTGGCCACAAGTGAGATGCTCTTTAGTCTTCTGTGCAGCAGAATGTCGAAGTCCAGTTTTCTTCTTAGTTTCAAGTCGAGTTCATGATGATCTGAAGTCTCGGGACACAGCTCCTACTCTTATTCCAAATCTGGGGGCCGGATCACCTGCTAGGTCCCTCCTCTGGGTGAGACTCGGAAGGGGGGCGGTTACACCCCCTTTCCTTTGTCCAGCTCCGTGCCAGTACTGGGGCTGGAAAGCCCCAGCACCGGTTTAGACTGGCTTATGCACGGGGACACCTTGTGTGCCCAGGCATGTCTCATTCTATTCAGCCCTGTCCTACCCAATACACAAAATCCTGTCTGGGGTGGTGCTCGCACCTCCTAAGGCAGGAAACCCTTTGTCCAAGCCTCCCTCGCTGGAAGGACTCCCAGCAGCAGGAGGTCAGACTTGTATCTGTGATGGCAGCATCCATTTTGTGATGCTGAGGCTCGAGTTTAACTTTAACTGAGGTTCAGTTTATGTACATGTCGTGTCCCTCTAGAAGGGTGGAATGCTACCCCCATCACCAGAATTGGCGAGGGGGTAGTATCCCAATTCGTATTACTCGACATGTTTTTATAAAGCCAAACCAAAGTTAGCAAATAAGAGTATATGGTATGGCAATATCCCGGAACAGCTAAGGGAGTTGTTCCCGACAGCTGCAAACGGGCTCAGCTTATGCCAGAGCACCATCTCACATGAAACCACGCACTCTGCCTCCAGGATTGTCGAGGCCTTCCATAGGAGTGGCTCATAGGTTAACATGTGTCCAGATAGGTTAGATACAGATATACTATATCTAAGTAAGAGGTGATTACACCAACTTACCCCAGCTGATGGATCAGCCAGTTGTGTAAAATATGGAGGCCATACCAGGGGTGGCACAATACATGCTGTAGCCCCTGGTAGGCCTTGGATACACCTATGCCCTGGGTACCTGGAGTACACTGTTACAGGGGCCTATAAGGTGAACCAGTTCCAATTTGTAATGCACCTAGAGTGCATTGGCAGTAATTTAGAGAGAGAACA
This sequence comes from Lissotriton vulgaris, assembly GCF_964263255.1. Taxonomy (NCBI): domain Eukaryota; kingdom Metazoa; phylum Chordata; class Amphibia; order Caudata; family Salamandridae; genus Lissotriton; species Lissotriton vulgaris. The sequence goes on from NC_141691.1 coordinate 2,030,809,721, forward strand.
GCAGGCTGTGGGTCTGATTAGCAGGCCCACAGTCACATTAAGTCATAAACCCGTGAAGCAAAAAGTAAACATTTGGGATGACCATAGGATAGCAGACCCTACTCTCATACATTCAGTACAAGGGATTGGGTCTGTATTGGCATGGGTAAATGGAAAAGTCCCTGATCTGCCAGTTACCTTCATTAGCCAGCAACTTCTCCCCAGAGATCAAAGGCAGAGCGCTGTTGAGAGGGAAGCCTTTGCTGTGGTTTGGTCACTGAAAAAGCTGGTACCATACTTGTTTGATACTCACATCCGTGTTCAAACCAACCACAGACTTCTCAGGTGGATGATGCACATGAGAGTGGAGAATGTAAAGCTATTGAAGTGGTCCATTTCATTACAGGGGATGGACTTTACAGTGAAACGCAGACCTGATAAGGGCCCATGCCAATGTAAATAACCTTTTCAGGTTTTTCCACTGATTACTACTAGGGTGTAGGTTAGTTACCCGCCACCTTTTTTGGTGGGGGGATTTGAGAAAGTCATCCTTTTTGTCCTGATCAACCCCATTTTAAGGTATGGTAAAAAGGGTAGGGTGTCATGGTAAAATAAGCAGGGACATGTTAAAAGATGTTGTTTATGCCCAGGTGTGGAAAATACTACCCATATCTTCTTTCTCTATTGTAGCACTTTAGCTCCATAGGCTAACATGAGGATACTGTAATACAGTGTAACTATTAAAAGGAGTGATCTAAAATAATATTTCAAGGATCTAAAAGATTGGTAATTATAAATCCAACAACTTGCCAGGTTGGATTTATCATAACTGATACAGAAAATAAGCTCTATAATTTATTTCGGGGGGACTAAACATCTAGCCTTCTTGCAGACACTCCTGATTGGCTAGCCTTTAACAGGCCTAGCCAAACTGCATTGATGAGGTGATACGTGCCTTTCAAAGGGGTAAGCTCTGAAGCTGCAGAGCAAAGGCCAGGAAGAGGGCTGGGCACACAAACTGGGCTTCAAAAAGAACACGAAAGTAAGCAATGCCAGCAAGGCCAACCCTCTCTTCCTGTACCTCCCCAGCCAGATGGGAGATCCAGGATGGGAATTTACAGGATGTCTGGAAAAAGGAGTGTTAAGGTGAATGAGCTGCGCCAGCAGGTTGGTTTAAACCAGTTCCAACTGTACTGTGAAGGAACTCTCTGTCTTGCATTCACAGTGCTTTGTGAGAAAAGAAAATGCCTCACTTTGGAGGAAGCTGTCATTCTTTTCAGTGAAACTCTATACCCCATTGATCATTGGTGCCCCTCTGCTTTTTGCCCGATAGTATAGGAGAAATATGTGAGAGCTGCATAGCCACTCAGATATGCTGCTTGAAACTACAAGGAGAAGAAGGACTGCCCAGTTAGAACCCTGTCCTGTAACCCAAAGGATTCAATCATGTGTTTGTTAAGCACAACTACTCACCTATAAGAGTCTCAAGGCACTGGCAGGGGGCGAGGCGCAGTTTCCTGTCCATCAAGGTGGAAGTCTATCGAAGAGCCATGTTATGAGGTCCCCCGTGAAGTTTGGGTGTGATGTCGTCTGTCTGAGGTGTAGCAGGAGGGTGTTCCAGGCTCTTGCCGAGAGGAAGGAGAAGAAGCGACCTCCTCATTTGTACTTCCTGGTGCAAGGGACCACGGCGTGGGAGAGCTGGGCTGATCTCAGGGTCCTTTGGGGTGCGTGGAATGTGAGCCAGCTATTCAAGTATGCTAGACCAGTGTTGTGGAGGGCTTTGTGTGTGTGGGTGAGAATCTTGAAGGTGATTCTTTCCTCAATGGGGAGCCAGTGGATTCTGTGCAGGTACTGGGTGATGTGGCAGTGTTGTGGCAGTTTGAGGATTAGTCTGGAGGGGGTGTTCTGTATGTTATTTAGTTTGCAGTGAGGTTTTTATTGTTCCTGGCATAAAGTGCATTGGCATAGTCAAGTCTGCTGGTGACAAGGGCATGTTTGCCGTTCTTTCTGTGTTTGAGGGGATCCAATTGAAGGTCTTGCGGAGGAGGCAAGGATGTGGCAGCAGGAGGATGCAACAGAGTTGTTTGAAGTCCAGGATGATTCTGAGGTTGCGTGCGTGGTCCGTGGGTGTGGGCGGGCTTCTGAGGGCAGAGGCTACCAGGTATAATTCTAGGCATCGTGGTGTGGGCCCATGATGAGTACTTCTGTTTTGTCCGTGTTGAGTTGTAGAGAGTTGCTCTTCATCCATTTTATGACTGCTTCCATGCCTTCTTGGAAGTTGTGTTTGACTGCATTAGGTTTGTTGGATAGGGAGAAGATGAGTTGGGTGTCATCTGCATATGAAACAATGATGAGTCTGTGGGTTCTGACGATGGAGACGAGCAGAGCCATGCAGATGTTGTACAACATGGGGCTGAGGGAGGATCCTTGGGGGACTCCGCAGGTGGTTGGTGTGGGGTCCAAGGGGAAGGAAGGGAGTCTGACCCATGGCGTTCTGCTGGTGAGGAATGAGCGGATCCAGTCAAGGATCTTGTTCCAGATCCCTGCGTCATGAAGTCTGCATGTTAGGGTGTGGGGGGAGACTGTGTCAGAGGCCGCTGAAAGGTAGAGGAGGATGAGGGCTACTGTCTCTCCTCCATCCAGGAGGGAGTGGTAGTTGTCTGTTGCAGCATTGAGGGCGGTTTCCATGCTGGGATGCTTTCTGAAGCCGGATTGGGAGGAGTCAAAGATGTTGTGTTCTTCGATGAAGGTGGCAAGATGGCTGTTGATGGCTTACTCAATGACTTTTGCTGGGAACGGGAGCAGGGAGATCAGTTTGTAGTTCCTGAGGTTGGTGAGGTATACTGACGGTTTCTTAAGGAGGGGGTTGATTTCAGCATGCTTCCAGTTGTAGGGCAAAGAGGCGTTCATGAGGGATCGGTTGATGGTGTGGCGGAGCATGGGGGCGATGGTGTCGCTGGCTCTGTTGAAAATGGGGTGGGGCAGGAGTTCATGGGGGCCCGAGTAGATTGACTTCCTTTTCTTCAGTGTGTCTTTGGTGGTGAGGGCTGTCCAGCTGTCAATCGTAGGCTTCAAGGTGTTGGGGTTGTTGGTGAGGGTTCTGTGTGTTGGCTGTCCCTGTCCAAATGTTCTTGATTTTGTGGTGGAAGAAGGTGCTGAGTTTGTTGTAGAGGTCTTGTGAGGGAGGGATGTATTTAGACTCGCTGATGGATTGGGTGAACTCCTTGATGATGCTGAAGAGTTCTTTGCTGTTGTGCGCATGCGTGGAGATTCTGTCCTTGATCGCTTTCTTTCATGCATTTCCGAGGAGTTGGTTGTGGGCATTGGTGGCGGCTCTGAATTTGTTGTGGGCTTCAGTAGATTTGAAGTTCCTCTAGGCCTTTTTGAGGCAGCAGCATGTGCATCTGGACTCTCGGAGTTCGGTGGCTTTCCTGGCACATGTGTTGTTGATCTTCTTGAGGGGGCTACAATGTTGTATGGGATTGTACTCTGAAAGGCTGCTCCTGCTTCACCCTTGGAACTATACCCTTGAGGACTTTGCCTTGCTTCAAAAGGGATTACAGAGTGAGCTCCCTGAAACCACCAGGTTAACAGAGCTCACCTGCACCATCTCTTTCAAGAATGCCCCAGTCTGGAGGGCGTTCAGTGGACCTTTGAGGATTTAGCCAGGTATATTGTAGGAATTGTAGTCCCAAAGTTCAAGAGACCATCTCAGAGCTTCTAGACCATTGAAATTGTGTTTTGGACACTTGGAACTCTCAAGAGGAACTTCAGGAAGAAGTTTCAGAAGTTTGGAGAAGGTTGGAACAAATTTGAGAAAAAATTGCATAAGGTGATCGACGCATCAACGAGAGTCAGGCCACCGATGTCAAACCGCGACCAGGCCTGGATTTCACGTTCTTACCGCTGAAAGCTTCGGAGGTCAAGACTTCAAGGATTCCACTGAGGCCTTGCCCTGAGCCAAGCCACCGTTGTCGACTCAAAGCCAAGCCTGAAGAGGAGCCTCGCACAACAAAAGTGGAAAATCCTCCAGAAATGTTTTAAGTGCGAAGGTAAAATTTGACAATTGTGTCCCTCTTAGTGTATCTTACCTGGGCTCCTTTACAGTTGGCCTAAAATGTTGACTTTTTCCCGGTCAAGCACAACTGGAAGTTCCAAGATGGTACTATATGTTTTTAAGCACTAGAAATTCTTTATTTACAGTTCTCCCATTGGATTGTTGTCATGTTGGTGTCATTTTAATCTTTAAAATAATTCCAATGTTTATGAATTAGTTGTGGATTTGTATTGTGTGGTGCATCTTACTTATTTAATGTATTGGTGTTTTTAAATGCTACACACACATATCTCCTAAGATAAGCCTGCCTGCTCGTTGCAGCAGCCAACAGTTGAGCAAGAAAATCATTTATTGAGAGCTTATCTGGCCCTTATATTGAGTTGGTGGCTTTATTGTTAGTGATAGGTACATACTTACCCCTACTAATCATCCACCTTCCAACCTTTGGTCTTCAGCAGTGGGGATGTGAACTTGTGTTTAAATTATATCATACAGTAAATTAAGTAAAGATCTTGAAACATTCTCTAATTTTACTTAAAATAATACGTTTGATTTTAGAATTTTTGTGATTTGGACTACAACTGATTTTTGATCCACCTTTTTGATTTTCTAAATTTGTTCCATTTATGATTTGTAAAGTTTGTGTGACCCAAAACTAGGGATACCATGCATCTAGATCTGGCTAAACTGAACAAACTCACAGTGGTTGAGCTTAGGGTTCTTTGTAGGTCTAGGTGGCTACCTAATGGTAACACAAATAAGAAGGTAGAGTTGATAAGGTCCCTTGAAGCCTTGGCACACGCTGCTCCAGTGAGGAAAATGGATGGGAGCTGTCCAACCACCACAAGGGGGCAGGTGATGACATTGTATCTATTTATAATAGTGACAGGCTCATACTACCAGAGAGGCAAATCCACAGTCAATCAAAATAGAGCCTTCAGAAGAGAAGAGCTGTATGCTCAGCTTCCATAGCTCTGGAAGAGAATATGTCAAAACTAGCTAAGGAGATGTGGAAGGAGTGAAAATAAAAACAAAATGGTGGCAGCAACAATGAAGAAGATGCTGAGATGCCTAGAGTTAGTGGGTTTAATCCCAGGATTCCCATGGTAATAGTTCCACTGTGCACATAAGGGGATGACATTGACAAATGACTGACTGCATTTGAAAGGGGCCTTCAGGTCTGAGGGTTCCACTCTAAGTATCGGGGGAAAGGCTCCTGACCCTTCAAGGGGATGCAATGGTTAGTCAAGAAATTTGGTTTGACCCCCAAAGCAGTACATGGTGAAGCTCAAGGACACCCAGAAATCTACCACACAGTTCTGAGTGGACATTGTGAACATCTGAGTGAAGGCACTAGAGGGCAGGACTAGTGGTAAACAGGTGAGTTCTTATGAGGGGCTGTACAATTTATTGCTGAAGGAACACATCCTGACTCATTGTTTACAAGAGAAGTTACTCCTGAGCCTAGTGGATTCTAAGTGGATTAGTCCTGGAGAGATGTTGGAGCGAGAGCCTCGGACCATCCTACATTCCCTACACTGGCTCCCTATTCGGAAGCAGATTGTTTTAAAAAACTTACGCTGGCGCATAAGGCACTCCATGCTGTAGTAGCTGAATATATTCAGAAACGTCTTGCTTTCTACAAACCAACTAGATCCCTCAGATCGGAATCTCTTGGTCTTGCCATTGTCCCTGCTGTTAGGAAAGCAAGGGTAGGGGGACACTCTTTTTAACGCCTAGATCCCCAGCTATGGAACACCCTCCCTCTGTCGCTCCGCTGTACTTCAAACTTGCTGGCTTTCAGAAAGGGTCTGAAGACATGTCTCTATGGACAGTGATCTGCTAGTTTCTTTTCTACTTTTCTGCCTGACCTCTGTAGACTGCTGTGGGTTAGAAAGCGCCGGGACACTCCTTGGAGTAGCCGAGCGCTATATAAGACACCCATAACATTAACATTAACATACACTGTTAGGGTTGATTTGCAATATGGCATCTTTCATTTGGGTAAAATAGAAGAAAGATAGAAACAATTATAAAAATTGATTGTTCCTAGCTGGAGGTAGAACACTTGTCAAACATCACTGGTAGCACCTGTTAGTTACCACTGGACCATCAGTTCTACACAAAAACATCATTTCCAAAGCTTTTGTGTCAGAGAAAAAGGGTGCTGTCCTACTTCCATGTCCATGTCGTTTTGCTGTTACATGCCACACATCTACACTTAATTTTCGTTATTTATATACATATAGCCCTTCTTTTCTTTCCATCTCAGACTTGCCCCATGCATTTCTTTTTCTTACTTAACCATTCCCAAAGTCTCATTTCACAAATGAAGGTATTTCTTTCATCGCAAACCTTGCCCCTTCCACATGCCACAACATGTCACAAATGTCTGACATGCACTCGCTTGACTAAAAAGGCCAGCAATCTCACAGACACTGCTAGGGGATGATTTTCAAAGTGAAAGCTTTTTTAAATAACTTTATTTATCGATTTCATATTGCTTACAACATTGCATGATCATTCACTGTGATCAGAGAAATCGAGTAAGAATAAAGACAAGTATCATTTGCAAAACAAGTATACTCAAGCGTGTAACGTACCAATGTCTCCGGGTAGCATATATATTGTGATATCAACATCTGACCAACCTGGACCAGCGGGCTCTCCCTCATTGTCTGGCCTGTACTTTCTTTGACATAATAAACACAACAATTGAGCAGTTGGGTGGAACATGAATTATGCCACCCCAGAGGGGACTATCCCAGCAGGCTGTTGTGAAATAAGGGCGGCAATAATCTCCCAAAAGTAATTTTTAAGAGGTTCTGAAATTTAATTTTGGCTGGATGTCGAGGGTTGAGTTGTAGCATGAAGGTCACAATTAGTATTACAGTATGTGAGGCTATTGAGCCAATCTTTCACTGTGGGGGATGCCCTACTTCCCCATTTGAGATCTATTTCCCTCTTTGCTAGCAAAAGGGCAATGGCTGTGAATTTGCACAACTTCTTTTGGAGACCCTTCACAAGGCGACCTCAGGTGTACTGATCATATCAAGGTGGGTCATTTGTGTTATTAATCTGAAGATTAATCTCCAGAAGTCTCCAATCTTAGCGCAGTTCCAAGTCAGGTGGGCAAAATCGGCTTGCGAGACACCACATTTAGGACAATAGTGCGTGGTTGATTGGGATCAATGAAGTGAACCTTCACTAGGGTCATATAGACCCTCCACAAATATTTGAAGTGTATAAGCTTATGTCTGCGGTTTAAGGAGACCTTTATCGTTTGTGCACAACAAAAGGACCAGTGAGAGTCTTGAATTGGGTGACCAAGGTCCTACTCCCATGCCTCCCGTAACTACCTGCTAGGGACTAATGACATACATGCTTTGTATAGCTTCGAGGTTAGGTGTTCTGCCCCGGAACTTGTGATTAAGAGAGTAAGTGGAGGAAAGTACTTGGGCTCCAACGGGTACTCCGGAATATTAACTCTGAGCGCCCTCCATATCACGTTAAATGCAAATGGCTCCATTTATCCTGCCTCACTGAACCTTCCACCCTGTGTGCTACAGTTAACATAGCCCCCTGGAAACAGATCCCCAATCTTATGTATTGAATATGTAGTGAGTGTACGCTGTGCCAGTTTTTGTTCGGTAATGGGGATCCAGGGGTTATTATTGACAGGGATCTCCAATGAGTATAGAGCACCAAAACCAGTTACTTTTGTCAACGTATGCCAGGCCCAGCTAGTGGTGCAAACTGTTTGGATATCCCGGGGATCCCTGGCACAGCCCTATGGCTGCACTGTATATAGGGGCGCCGGGAGCACCAGGTCAGGCTGAGGTCTTGTGTAGTGGATCGGCGTGTCTGGGTGATGTCAGGAGTGTGCCAAACTGCACTGCGCAACCAAATAGTATATCTGAAGATTGGGGATCCCAGAACCACCTCTTTCATATGGTAAGGACATGGTGTCCCATTTAACTCTAGGTCTTTATCCCCCGACCAATCTTATGAGATAAGAACGCAAAGTGCTAAAGATGTCTCTCTTCCCACTCTATCGGACACAGACCGAATGTTTATGGACAGTGCCCTAACTGCTGACGAAATCGCAATGGCTACAAGAGCACCACGCTCAGGAAAGGCCCTAGGTCCAAACAGCATTCCAATCATACTTTACAAACTTCTACCAGATAAATTGGCCCCTATCTGAAGTCCATGTTCGAGGACAGCCTTAAGCAGAGTTCACTGCCATGTGACCAGAGGATTGCCACTATTGTTACAATCCACAAGGAAGGGAAAGCCAACACGGAATGTGCCTCCTATCAGCCTATATTGCTACTAAATGTAGAACCAAACATTTTAACTACAGTGCTCACCATGAGGCTGATTAAGGTGATAGGGGACCTTGTACACCCAGATCAGTCAGGGTTCATGCCTACAAGAAACACTGCACTTAACCTGCAGAGATTTCACGGATCCTGGGCAGAGTATCGTCAATATGTGAGGATGCAATTATAGTCTCCCTTGATGCCACTATGGCATTTGATACACTGAAATGGGCTTATCGTTTTTCAGTACTTCGGTTTTGGACAGAATTTCTGGTGCTGGGTGCGACTGTTATATAGCATGCCGATGGCTCACATAGGCGTGAACAACAGGAAGTCAGAGCCATTCACACTCAGCCGAGGGACCTGTAAGGGGTGCCCTCTTTCTCCCTTACTGTTTGGTTTGACCCTCGAACCCCTTGCAGCATGGATCCATAAGGATGCAATGAATGACACAAAATATTTTGGGAGGGTCAAGTTTAAGACATCACGGGACATTGTAATTATTTGGCGGGCATTTCTTATCAAGTGCAAGACATCGTTGTTTCACTCTAGATTTCCCTTATGGGGCAATCCAAGTCGTCCAGAAATTTTTCATGATAAAGTTGGTAAACATCTATCTAGCCTGGGCATAAAAATTCTTGGGGACCTATATGACCATAACGGATTTATGAAATTTCAAGCATTGAAGGATGTGTATAATCTTACAGAAGGGGTGCGGTTTAAGTACTATCAGATACGTGATTACTTTATACGCAGGTTGAACCTTACAGCTATTTCAGATTCTGATATTTGGAACTGCTTATACTCGGATAAATAATTGATTAGCCCTGGATATAAAAGTTTAAATTGCAATAGGATTGACGACTGTGTGAAACTAGCGGAGAAATGGAGTAAAAAAATGGACACTGCTGTCATAACCACTACTATCTCCACAGCTTTTAATGGCATTAGCAGATCAATACATTCTTCTAATCTAAGGCTGCAACAATATAGAACAATATGTCAGCTATACCACACCCCTGAAAGAATAAGCAAATGGTCATCAAATTATACTAACAGTGATCGCACAAAGGGCCCAAAATGTGACTTAAGGGCAGCTGACTTGAAACATACGTTTTTTCTCTGTCCTGAACTAACAGAATTTTGGGTAGGAGTTACTAAAGCTCTTTCTCAGAAGTTTGGGCGACCCTTCTTACTTACAGTCCTAGAAGTATTAGTGGGTGGCAGAATAGGAACATCTGTCAGAAAGACTTAATCATCATTTTAATTGCCTGTGCTAGACTGACAATAGCCCGGGTCTGGATATCGCAGAGCCCACTGACAATTATGGAGTGGTGGAGTCTGGTCAAGGACACATATGATATGGAATATGCATTGGCAAAAACAAGGGGGATTCAATCTTTATGGAAACTGGAGAAAATCTGGGGATATATAATTTGTTTTTGTTTTTTTCATTATTAGTATTTGGTGTCACAATTACTATGAATTGCTAAACTTATTTTTCTACTTTAATTAATTCTTTTTGCTTTTATTTCTTTCTCGATGCATATGTGTATGTCATTTGTTATCTCTCATGTTGTCAATAAAAAAAGTAAAAAAAAAAAATCAAAATAGATTGATAAATGTAAAAAAAGTTGCACTTACCAAAAGTATCCAATGACAGTCAGTATTTGTCGGGCAAAGAACAGTGTCTATTTTGTCCAAAGGTATCTGAAGAGTTAAAAATGGCAATCATGATAAACTGTATTATATTACATACAAAATACATACGTTTAGACTTACAATTCGAAAACGTGAATCTCAACACAATATATATTCAATATCGACAAACTTCCGTTGAAAAACAGCTTACATTTCTCACTCTTCAAAACATGACTCAAATCTATCAAACATTATTTCAAAGAATCACTAACTTTCAATATTGCTTTGCACCAGTAACACTGAAAAGTCACATAACAGATATGAATATTTACCCGAAAAGTAGAAGAATGATATTTGCCGAGGAAGATACAGGACAACACTGTTGCTGATATTGCTAAACACTAAGGTTAAAATTAAAGAATTTCAGGACACACATTGATGGAAAATTATTACTTAAAGATAGGTAACTATTAGGAATGAAAATATACATACATTTAGTCTTGTCAAACATATTTTTGAGAGGAAGGCATTGATTACCTGTAAAAATATATGAAAGCACATGAGCTTCTAAAGAGGAACCAACATGTACATCATACGCTTAATTAGCCATAGTATACACAATTTACATGTAGCAGAAACTAACCTCATCCACTATCCATTGGTCCATTTTAAGTTACCAAAAAGAACTGTTGTATATTTTACAGCTCAACACTATTGCTTACAAAAGTTCTTTTACTGGTTTCTTCTACTCATTCAAAACTTTTTTCAGGAATATAGATTGACTAGATGCTGGAGATGGATAACGTGGTGCAGCTGGTACAGGTGCTGAAGATTGTACAGGTGCTGAAGATGGTACAGGTGCTGGAGAATTATCATTTGTCATGCTTCCTGCTAATTTTGAATAGTTTTCAAAAAGTAACATTTCTTAAGGAAAAAATTACTTTAACAGCCTACCACAAACCATTCTCAATCACAAAAAGGTAATCAGAAATACCTTTCTTACATTAATGTAGTTTGTAAAATATGTTGTGTGCAGAAAGACACAATCACGTATTCTTCTTCAACCTACTACCTTCGCACCTATATTGGAGAGAATTACACCAGCCAATAGAACTTCATTGATCTAGACATCCAAATTATGTGCCATTACATAAAAAACAAGTTTTCTTTAATAGATTATCTTTGACGTTCGATTTATAGGGCCTCAACATGTTGACATAAGTTGTATGTAAAGGCATGTTGCTACCATTGATTAACTTTGCATGCTTTCCTTCCATTTCGGAAATATTGTAGGGCCCAGTAAAGACCCAAAATCCAACTTTTTCTCGTTGTTCACCTGCAATTTTTTAAGATCACTTGCAGCCTGATTCATGTACATGCCGTTTTGCGTGTCCCTAATAGCGAATAATAGCGATTCGCTATTGAGAAAACGCAAAACGGCATTCATGTATTTTTCGGGGAAAAAATAGCGACTCGCACGCGGGCGCTAAAGCCGTTAGCGACCTACAAAAAACGCAGAAAAATCGCAATTTCCGGGCACCAGCGATCGGGATTGCGACTCGCAATCCCGATCGCACGGGATAGCGACTCGCAATCCCGTGCGATCGGGATTGCGAGTCACATTATCGCGGGATCCGGAAATACGGGATGACGCTTTCCGAGCACCGTGATGACATCACAACCAGGAAGCAGCCAAATCCCACCCCCAAACACCACAGTGACGCAATCATCCGACTCTACACGACGGAAAGCTGCCGCCAAACCGCCGATAGCGACTCCCGACCCGGCAGAAATAGCGACCGCCATGTCTGAACAACCTCTGCCTGGCCCCAGCAACAGCGCTAGCCGCAAGCGCAAACTGAAGTTCTCCGAGTCGGAGCTGAAGAACCTCATAGAAGGGGTGGTGGCCCAACACGCCCAGCTCTTTGGTGCCAACTCCAGGAGGGTCCCCGAACAGGAGAAGCGGAGGATCTGGGTGGGGATTGCCTCCAGCGTGAACTCTGTTGGTGTTGCGGACAGGTCGGTGGAAGAGATCAAGAAGCGCTGGTACGACCTCCGAGGGCGTGCCAAGGAAAAGGTGGCGGCGCGTCTCGGTGAGTCATCAGGCACCGGAGGTGGTGGACCGACTGTCCCACCCAACACCCCCCTGGAGGACCAGGTAGAGGACACCTTGGAGAGGGAGGCGTGTGTTGGCGTGACCACTCTGGACTCCTCCCGCCCAACCCACAACACCCAAGGTAAGTGGCATGCGACTGCGCCCCTGTCCCCTATGACCGTCCCTGCCCGAATAGGCTCACTCATTGGCCCTTAATCATGCCTATGTTGTGCATCAGGAAATGCCCTGAGGCATTGTGGGAGACGTAGTATGTCCACAATGTAGTAGTACCACAATGCGGCCTGAAAGGTTCCTAAGCGCACAAATCCACAGCCATCCAGGGAATGTCACCCAGCATGCATGTAACATCTGCACGTCTGACAGTCACATGCACCTAATGAGTATCCACTTACCCTCACAGGTGCAGATGATAGCAGTGACAGTGAGAGGCTGGTGATCGTCGAGGAGGCCCAGGAGGAGGAATCCCTACCCGCTACCCAGCCACCATCCCCTGCCGCTGCGCCAACACCAGCAGCCAGGCCCCCCACCGTACCTGCTGCACCATCTGCAGGCCCACCGGTCACCAAGGCCAGGCCCCCCACCGTACCTGCTGCACCATCTGCAGGCCCACCGGCTGCCAAGGCCAGGCCCCCCACCAATGTGCCTCCAGTGCCTGCCGCACCTGCGACACCAGCTGCTACAACACCTGCAGCTCGTCCTCCACGATCTGGGCCAGCCACATCCGCTACACAGCGGCAGAAGAGCAGGAGGGGCAAAGGGCATCTCCATGCCTGCATGAGCGTGGAGCGGCGAATGCTCCGTCTACACCAGAGGCAGTCGCAGCAGCAAGGAGCCATCCAGCTCCAGCTGCAGAAGATCGGCCGCAATGTGGCGGGAGTCGGCCAGCGGGTGGACCGCATGACGGCGGCCATTGAGCGCATGACGGCGGCAATGGAGGCCAATACTGCTGCGCTGGGGAAGCAGCGCAGTGTTGCACGCAGGCGCCACCACCAGCTGCTGAGCCAGATGGCGACCTATAGTCGCTCCAATTATGTGGCAGCAAATGCCACCACCCAGCTGTCGCGGGGCTCAATGACCCAGCAGCACCAGCTGGTCCAGTGCTGCGAGGAGATTACCCGGGTGCTGGAGCACTTGACCACCGCCGTGGTCCCACTGCTTGCACCTGTCCTACCGGCCATCGTAGGGGGAGATGATGGGAGTGAGGCTGCCTCCAGCGTGAGCAGCAACTCTGCCACGCAGGCCCCCCCACCTAGGCGCAGCACCAGGGCTACGCCTGGTCCATCTGCCCAGGATGAGGATGAGGAGCCTCAAAGGCGCCTGGGAAATGTGCGCAGGAAGCACCAATGACATTGTGTCAGGGACACAGGCGCAGGCTGAAGATAAGCCTGCCATGCACATTAACATGCAGTATGCTGGAATAATGTATTTTTTTGTAAATAGTTCTTACCATGACCCTTTTCTGTTGTGAATCAAACAAATACATTTATTTTGAAGCATACATTTGCCTTGTGTTATCATTACATTTTACATGCAATTGTGATATGTGGGGTGGGGGAAGGGGGTGGGCTAGAAATTGTTAGCTGTGATGTGGTTGCGACGTCTGTGGCCTTCAGCTGGGTTCTCCCCGCGTGCATGGTGCGCATTTGCTGGTGGCCGGTCGTCCCCCTCAGATTCACTGCCTGAGATGTCAACTGGTATCCGGCGCTTGGTTGCAATGTTATGAAGCATTGCACAGACAGCCACAATGCGGCAGCACGCTGAAGGACTGTAATACATGGCCCCACCTGTCTTGTGCAGTATACGGAACCTGCTCTTGAGCAGGCCAAATGTCCTTTCAATACAGTTCCTTGTCCGGATGTGCGCAACATTGTAGCGCCGTTGCTGAGGTGTGGCAGGGTTGAGGTAAGGGGTCAGGAGGTATTCCCGTAGGGCGTAGCCACTGTCACCTGAATGAGAGGAGCAGATGTTGATTGCCTGTGCAGCGCAGTTACTTCATAGCAATGTGACATTGTCGACAAAGTGTACTTACCAAGTAGGTGTCCTTCCCCAAACTCTCCCCTCATCAGTCGTGTGTGGAGTCCGCTGTGCCTGAAGATGAAGGAGTCATGGGTACTCCCTGGGTACTGGGCCACAATGTCAGTGATGATGCTCTTGGCATTGCAGACCATCTGTATGTTGAGGGAGTGGTAGGACTTTCTGTTGCGGTACATATACTCCGTGCCAGCTGGTGGGCAGATGGCGACGTGGGTACAGTCTATGCAGCCGAGGACATGGGGAAAATGGGCAACATTATAAAATTGTAGTTTAGTGAGGTCCAATTCCTGTTGGCTCGTGGGAAATGTGATGTGCCGGTGGAGCTGGCTGAGCATGGCGTCAACAAAAGTGTGGAGGCAGCGTGACATGGTGGGCTGGGATATCCCCCCAGCAGCGGCTACTATGCCCTGGAAACTGCCGGAGGCCAGGAGGTGCAGGCTGCACAATACCTGCACATGTGTGGGCACAGAATTGTTTCGCCTTGTTGGGTGCTGCATGATGGGGTCGAGTTCTTGTATCAGCCAGGTGATCATTTCCCCATTCAGCCTGTATTTAGCATAAATCTGTTCTCTGGTTTGGCCCAGCAAGGTGACCCGCAGCCGGTAAATCCTTGCCTGCCTCATGCGTCTCCTCCGTGCTGCTCGCTGTAGCCTTCGCCGCCTCACCACCATGTACATCCCAGGCATTGTGGAACGCCTAATGCTGCTGCTGAATGTCCTTATGTGTGATTGGTCAGGCCTGGAACTGTTGGTGATTGGCTAACAGTTTTTCAAATTTGGCTTCATCATGGCTTGTATGGTTACCACCTGCTTTGAGCTGTCCTTAAATTGCGCCGCGCAAACGTGCGATTTTGCGCTTTTTCGCTAATGTATTTCTTGCATGAATGCCGATTGCGACAATATTGCGTTTCGCTAATCATTTCGCAGATTCCGTGGTTGGTCGCTATTTCCGTATCACTAATGCTCGACTTCCCGGAGTCTGCGACTATTACTGCGTAATCGCTATTCCAGTCGCAAATATTTTTTTGCGATTTCGCTATTTCGTACTTGAATGCCGATTCCGTCTTTTGCGCCCGCAATTGCGTTATCGCAGCCATTGCGGGCGCTATTTCGCTTTATGAATCAGGCTGAAAATCTTCTTCCCTGAAGGGGCATGGCTTATATTTCCTCAAAACTCTATATTTTTCTTTCAGCATTTTTCTGGGCAACCTCAATATTTTGCTTTGTCTGCTTCTACAACTCTGCTTTTTTAAAATTAGGATAGAAAAAAATAGATCTCATGTTTTTAACAAGTATTGAACAAGTACATATCACACACATTTGTGTATTAATACACACAATGAAGTACTCTAAATTTCACATTGCAATGATAAATCAATACTGAAAAAATTACACTACCATCAACAGTGAATTTTTTAGATAGTCTACGCAATCCACACATTTTACATGCTCACATTCAAGTATAAAGAGATAAGCAACTATAAAGGTGTGTGAATATACAATTAGTAAAAGAACTGTCACGGGGTCTTCACAGCTCAATAAGCCCACAAAGTTTAAGCGAGGGATACAGAGTACAGTCCATACAAAGAGAAGGGTAAGGCCTTCCAAATGGATGCAGTTTGAAAACATGATAGTTTAACAAAGGGCGCTCAGGCACTGCAGTGACAGGCCTGACTTTTATATTTAGGGTTACTTGTGTGGGTGGCACAATTACTGCTGCAGGCCCAATAGTAGCATTTACATGAGCAGCCCTGGTATACATTGTATACATAACTATCAAGACTAACATAATAATCATGGACAAACAATTGCAATTACAATTTCAAAAGGCAGCAATTCTACTTAAAGACTGATCATGAAGTGGTGAATTGTCCAAAACATCTATTTTGGCAAAAGCATGTGTAAAAAAGATGTAGAATAGAGGGAAATATTGTTAGGGAACCTAAGCCAAATAAAGGGCCAGTACTACACCATAGTGCCAAGGGTACAAATCCAGCAATAGTGCAGCCAAGAGACAGGATAAAAACACACTGGTATTAAATAGGCCACACTGAGGGACAAACAGAAAAGAGTTCGAAAATTCAGAAGATCCACAGGTCATAACCATGCAGGCGTCACGGTGAGGCACTACAAACAGTTTTCTCAGCTTGATATACCACCTTTGAGCACAGAAGTGAGTCCCACAAGTGCACAAATAATTATTATTTATCATCAATTAAGACTATGCTAGTCTCAGGAGGCAAAACTTTCGTAGGCCAACTAGACCACTTAAAAAAAACAACTATAGGTCACGTGAGGCAGCAAGAAATATTAAAAGTCAGTGGAGGAATAAAAGGGAGCTAATATGATGATTAGGAGGGAGTACATACGTTGAAACACAAAGCACGTGGCGTAGCACAAAAAGGCAACACAGATATTAATGAACGCACAATATATAAGAAAAGAGGCCTGGGAAGGCCATATGAGGCAGTAATAAATATAAAAATTCATTGGAGAATTAGGAGGGAGCAAATACGATGAAGCACAAATCACGTCCCGCACAAAACAGAGCTGGGAGGCCCACGTGACTCTGAAAAAAAAAACATCAAGCACGTAAAATGTATAAGAAGAGAGACGAAAGCATGTGACTCACTTCAAAAATACGACACAGAAATTCATGCACGCACAATTTATTAAAGAGAGGCCTAGGAGTGCCCCGTGACGCGGAAGGAAATAAATATTACGATCATCCAAGTACGATCAATAAGAATAGAGGCCTGGGAAGGCCACGCGAGGCAGTAATAAATAATAAAAGTCATGGGAGAATTAGGACGGAGCAAATACGATGAAGCACAAAGCACGTACCCCACAAAAATAAAGCAAAACAGAGCTGGGAGGGCCACGTGACGCAGAAATAAATACCATCAAACACATAAAATGTATAAGAACAGAGATGAAAGCATGTGACACACTTTATAAATACGACACAGAAATTCATGCACGCACAATTTATTAAAGAGAGGCCTAGGAGGGCCCTGTGATTCAGAAGGAAATACATATTACGATCAATAGGAATAGAGGCCTGGGAAGGCCACGTGAGGCAGTAATAAATATTAAAAGTCATAGGCGAATTAGGAGGGAGCAAATACGACGAAGCACAAAGCACGTAGCTCACAAAAATAAAGCAAATCAGAGCTGGGAGGGCCACGTGACACAGAAAATAATTAATACTATCACGCATGCACAATTATTAAGAATAGAGACCAAACCATGTGGCATAGCTCAGAAATACGACACAGAAATTCAAGCACAAAAAAAGATTCGTGGATGCTGGGCATGGGTTAAGAATGGGACTGCCTGAGAGTAGGGGCTGGGCCGCTGGGTCTGGCGTGGACTGGGCCTAGAGAGGAGGCTGATGGTGTGACGGCTTCTCCTACCTTTGCTTCTGTTGTCTCTTGTCTTGTCTTCAAAGGCTGGGTCATTAACTGGGCCTGAGGCTGGGCTGGGCGCAGGCACTGCTGCCACTGCGCCTATGGTAGCTTGGCAGGGCGGCAGCAGCAGTGACACCACTTTGAGTGAAACGAGTCCTCCTCAGCTTCAGCAAACAGTTCGTAGTATAATCAACCACAACAAGAGTCTGTCTGTCACCGCAGCACAGGCAGGCAAAAGAGAGTGTGCTCATGTCAGTGCCTGCATTATATGGGAACCTTGGGGGCTGACCAAACAATGCCCAGGGCCGTCATTGGTATCATTTTCACGTACTACAAGAATGACAGCCCTAGGGGACCTCCTATTGGCTCATTTTTGAGCTTCCACGCTTAGTAATAGCAAGACAGCTAGGTGGTGACATCTGAGGAGTGTGGGCGGGCGTGCAGCGTGCATGTGCAAGTGTGATTGTGTGCACCAAAAAATCAAAAACAGAGAGAGACGGGGGCGGGTTTATCATGTGCGCAGAGGCAGGCCCAGAATTGGACCTCCAATAAGAGACCACTTGTAACCACTTTCGTAGCGCGCGCTCTGCTCTGATTTGACACTGAGAGGGTGTGATGACATCACGCCACGTATCCTCTTGTGGGTGCTCTCCAGGCCAGTAAATTGCGCCCAAACACTACAATGTAGCCAAATACTAGCCCACCGCTAGGCATGGGCTTTTCCCGCACAACTGGGAAAAAAAGACACCCAATTGTGCAGGAAATAGAGCAATCTGTCAACCTTGTCTAGAAAGATGCGAGGTTACTTAAAAGTTTACTTGTACAAGGATGGGAGGTTACTTATAACTTAGGATGACAGTCATTGGTTAACCAATATGTACGAGGGGTTCAGAGTTGTGATTGGTCAAACAGGATGTCAGATTGATGGACGGGGCACAGTGCCTTTTCTAAAAAATACACGTATGCGCACAGTGAGTGCGAACTGTTGGGGTACACACCCAGATGGAGGGGCAGATATGGCGTCTAAGCACACAACATCCACCGAAATACTCAGGCGGCACGCATGTGCGAAGTGTAGAGGGTACACAGCTAGATAGGGTACCCAGTTTGATAGAACACCGTCTCCCCTCATGGTCTCCAAAGTTCCAATTGAGGCGCAAAACATTCTGCTACTGCTATTTTAATATTGTAGTGAGTCATACTGCAGTATGTTCTTATGTAGACACTGTTCTAAAAGTGAAGGTGCTATATATTCAGCCAGACAGTCTCCTTGTAGAACTGTAAGCATTCAGTTGGTACCCAAGTAGGCATGCACCTTAGTAGGCCTCAGGGCATGGACTGCTTCAAATCCCTATAGTCTATGCATCCACTGTTATATACACTGGCCAATTTGCCTTTTATATCTTCAATTCCCCAGTCTGTATTGTTACACTTTCACCAAACACTCTTACACTACTGTTTTATTATTGTAATGAACCATACAGTAGTATTTGCTTATCTACATATTGTTCTAAAAGTGAAGTTGCTATACATTCAGCCAGACACTCTCCTTGCAGAATTGTAATCATTCAGCCAGTACCCAAGTACTCATGGTACAAAGTGGGCCTTAGGGCATGGACTGCTTCAAACCCCTATAGACTATGCATGCACTGCTCTATGCACCCGCAAATTTGGCTTTTATATGTTCAATTTCCCAGCCTCAATCCTTACACTTCCACCAAACACTCGGTCACTCCTGCTATAGTTTATTAGTGACTCATCGATCAGTGTGTAGTAATCTATTCACTACATTAAAACACTAATCAGCAGATGTACAATAAGTGGTACATCCCCAGAGATATGCCAGTTATTGAGCACTGTGATATCATCACCATGGATGCACCATATTTACAATGTGGTGCACCATGGGGCAAAAACGGCACAGATATGTGATGTATTGTGTTGTGAAGGCGGCGCCTTGCTTGACTTGCATTGCAAGCACAAAGCAGCTCCATCAATGTTCTTGGGGCCCTATGCTCACAATGCTGCGTCAATCCTTACACCTGCTTTAAGCAGGTGCAGGGTTTTGATGCAGCATAAGTCCAAAAGTGACTGAATGAAATCTTATAGATTTCACTCAGTCACTTTTAGGAGGCGTTCAAGCGCCAGAAAACCCCTCCTCCCCCCCTGCGCAAGAAAACATCCTTCTGGCACAGAGCTTTACAATGTGATGCATCTTCTATATACGACACTTTGTAAATACTGCACACCATTGCACATCTTTTTCACCACCGCTGTGTCACAAAATTGATGCAATGGGTGTGTAAAAGAGGCACAAGGGTGTTGTAACTCCACCCCTAACACATACAAATTCACCCAGGCAGTTTCACCAGCAGTGGAAATTGAAGCATAGACTTGTAACATATTTATGTGCGTATGTTACATTCAAGTGCTTTGGAGGTACTACAATATACTATAGGTAAACGCCTTATAGATTTATGCTGTAGCACTTCCTTATAGTTCTACACTTTCATATTCACAATAGACTACTAATGTATTTTTTTTGTATTTTCTTAAAAAGTTCTTTTTTTTTTAACTTTAAAAAAATGGAACTGGAACCCAAAAAGTGTCCAACATGGATAAAATGGAATGTGAAAAAAACAAAACTAATGACAAGAACAGCGATGCTCCCGCTTTCTGCATTTTATCAGATCGATAGACTGTTCCCCGTAACATAAAAGTTCATCACAATAAATGCAAAGGAATTTAAGTTCAACAAAATCAGGTTCGATCTGTGGATGTGGACTGCTTCCCACACGTGGTGGTGGTGCAGTTGATGTACTTGTACAGCAGCAGGTGGATCCTCTTGCAGCCTCTGTGTTGCAGTTCTCGCAAAATTGTTGGGGTGCAACTTCTTCACGTGCCGCACCATACCAAAGGAGTATTTTTTTGCAGGATTGCCCCTGGAAAGTGTTGTTTGGCAAATTTTACAGGTCACAAGTGGAGCCTTAACCTTTTTTTCCCCTTCAGGGAAAGTAAAATTCTTCCATAAAAATGCCTCTTTTTTCTTCCTCCGAGGTGCTTCTGCAACGAATTCTTAATCAGAAGAATGGCTGGACAGGCTTCAGAGAAGAGATGCTTCTTCTTAGAAAGTCAAAGTAGAATGATTAAAATAGGAAGGGGTTTTAAACAGTTTGAATAGGAAGTGTTATGAACCAATCAAATCTCTTCTTTTTAAGTCACATTGCTTTGCGTACACTTACGGGGCGCTTACGATTCTCTTACGCTGTGAGTACGAACGACGTACCTCCACTTTTTGCGTACTTGCTTTTAAAAGTAATATACGCTTATTGAAAGTTTAAAAAAAATATTTTCATGATTATCCCAGATAATGTCTTCCTTTAATATGTACATTAAAAACACATAAATGTATGTTTTTGAACAATTAGAAACGTTTGCGCCGTACTCGTACAGAGCGCCGTACATGATGTCATACGGAAACTTTGATGCGATGCGCAATGTCAAAGCGTATCCGTAGCGTGTGTGCAGGTACGCGCAGAGGACGATTTACCGTACAAAGTATTGTGTGATCACCATTAAGTATGGGCGAATTTTGTGAATCAGCGGTTCGTGAATTCGCGCGAAATCGCACAAAAATCTGCGAATTCGCGAATTTCCCCACAAAATCACAATTTTGCACCATACTTAACTGGAGTACTTTCTACTGGCCAATCAGTAAGTGCTACCTCGTTGGGTAAATGTATAGTGCTTTTCCTGCACTACAGCTGCGAAGGGCCAGAAGAGTTGCCTCCAGTGACCATGTGTGTATAACTTTGCCATTGCACCGAAGGGTGCCGGGGTCCCTCGAGTGAGCTGTCCATCATATTGTGTAAAGGGCGGGTAGACGGTGCACACCGCTAGTGTGTGGGGGGGGCAAACGGGGGGCGTCTTTACGAGTTCACATGCCTCTTGTGTGTATAAAAGGTCAGGCACCAATCAGAGCAGCAGATGGAGAGAAAGAAGTTACTGGTTACAGAAACTGAAAGGGGATTGCACTCGTGAAAGTCAAGGATGCAAAGGCCTCCATCAAGCATCATAGCTAATTTTCGACTGTAGATATAGGGAGAAAGCACACCTGCCCAGCCTCGACAAAGCGCACCATTTTTTGGGGCTGATTAAGGAGTTACTGAATTTGACCTTCAACTCGGGCACGTGCTTTATCTATATCTGTAAGGGCTTCCTGTTCACGGAGCCTCGTTGTCTACTTGTAACTATTCTCTGACCCTGCTTCGAGGGTCAGAGCAGGGTCAGAGAATAGTTGCAAGTAGGCAACTAGGCGCCGCTCGGGAACCACTTACAGGGTTACAGCAGGTGCCCAAGTTGAAGTTAATTTCTTTGTAACCATTTTGTAAATGGTTACAAAGAAATTAGCTTCAACTTGGGCACCTGCTGTAACCCTGTAAGTGCTTCCTGAGTAAAATTCGTCCCACTTGCAAATTCGCAGATTTTGCCGCGATTTCGCGCGATTTGCAAATCGCAAAATCACAGAAAATCTGCAAATTCCACGAGCAGAATGAATCTTCCGGCCATACTTAATCACCGTACGCGTACATTGCGATTACCCCCCAGAAAATAAATGAATAAGGAATTATATAGAATTTAATTTTAATATATTTAAAAAATAAATTAATTAATAAAATAAAATTTAATTTCGTTTTATTATTTTTTAAGAATATGAAATATAATTAAAAATATATATATATATATATATTATAAAAATTTAAGAAATTTGTATAAAAAGAAACAAATATAATAATGAATACATTTAAAAATTATCATTTACAAAACCTTTGAAATTCACTGAAAAAACTTTATAGTTAGGAATTAGCATTATAAAATCCTTAGAAATTCACTGAAAAATACATAGGTTTCACAAACGTTATAGTTAGGAATTAGCATTTAAAAAACCTAGAAATTCACTGAAAAAAACATAGGTTTCACACATGTTATAATTAGCTGGACATTTCACTCATACAAAACCATTGAAATTCCCCCATTATAGTTAGTTCAGCTAACTATAACTCGCGCGCCCGCATGCACTGCTGATGACGTCACATATTACATCACTCATGACATGGAAAGTGACATCTCTCATGAGAACACTGATCACATTTCAAATGACATCACTGATGACCATCCAGTGAATGTGTGTCTTTCTGAAAAATAAATATTTTTTTTATATGTATATTTAAAGGTCGATGGAAGAATACATGGTAAATAAGTGTCTAAATGGATGGGGTTTTTTGTCAAATTTATTGTATAACTGACTTATTAAGTGTATCTTAGAGAATAGGTGTACTAGCGAGTAATCTTTAAATATTTAAATATCTGTATCAGTGTCTCACTTTGTCTATAAGTGGCTGCATGGATTGGTGAGTAGCTACATGAGTGTGTACATGGGTTATTAGTTGTTTTTTTGAGTACCAAAATGAGTGTTTGTACGGGTCGGTGGGAGTATTACTTAGCGCACAGATGCATGAATGAATGACATGTCTCACGGAGCTTTCAGTGAGTATGCTAAATGGGAGCAGCCCGACAGACTGTCCAGCTGCACACACCTAGATTACTCCCAAATCTGTTCGAACAATAGACTACACTTTCACGGATCACAAGCTATTCCCCTCTATCACGAACTTCCAAATATTGGATAGGTCTGAAAGCGACCACCAAACGCAAACATGCACGTTACTAATTAACACAGACAACCCTGTGCCACCCAGAGTACTATCACACCAAACGCAATGCTTTAATTTAAAACGTCTGGCTTGGAAATCAGATTCGATCAATGACATCATGGGGACCTGCACCAACTTTCTAGAAAGACTTCAAACAGAACCCATAAACACTCAGGTATTGGAGCGCTTTATCCTAGAATTAAATCAAAAATTTTGTGAGCAGGCCACAGGAAAAAAAGTCAATAGTCACCAAGGGGCTGAATGGTTCACAAAAAACCTCAGGATGCAAAAACAACAACTGAACAATACCTCAGGAGATTACGCACTCAGGGCTCCGCTCCCTCCCAGGACCTCCTGCAACTAATCACCAAAGCCAGAAAAGACCTAGAAAAAGCCTTCAAGGCAGCAAAAAAAGTGTTCCAAGAACAATTCTGGGCCAAACTCCACCATTCTAACAAACAAAGGGACTCAAGGCAGTTCTGGGCATTAATAAATCAGTTAGCAAATGGCAAGAACCAGCATTACAACTCTGACATCATGGAGGACTCCTGGAGTGCCTACATTGATTACCTATATAACGATATGTCAATGGTTCGTCCGGCAACTCACGGATTAGAACCAGGCGAGAAGTCAATTGTTGCAGGCCATACCAGAATCACCCCCAACCCTGAAGCATTCGAATATTCCCCTCAAATCTGGAAGGAGCAAGTACTAAAAATAATTAAAAAACAGACCTGAGGGACCCAAGGGTCTGCTCTCCTCACGCCACTTTTTTCTTCAATTTTAGCTTCTTCTTCCATCCCAGACTCTTGGAGGGGCAGTATTCTAAATCCAATATACAAGTCCGGTGCCCGCTCGACCCCTCCAACTATCGTCTGAGAGCCTTAATTGATGTAGAGGCTAAACTATATGCATCAAACTTGCTGGCAGACCTGGAGGACTCGGTCGGATGCAGTAACCTCATCCCCTACACCCAAACAGGATTCAGGGCTGGGATGGGCACACTCACTAACATCTCTGCTGTCACCCTGCTCACCAACCAAGCTCCCGAAAAGTCCATGCCTTTGTATGCATGCTTCATAGACCTGAACCTAGGAACAAAACTGGGTCCTGGCTCCTCAACAGTAAGGCTAAGCCTAATTAAACTCACAAAACAACACTATTGCCAGTACCGGATAACGTTTCTTGGTTATCTCACAACAGACTGCTATGAATAAAACATGGCAGTCTTATATAACTTTTGTTACTAATTTATTATAACCATTTTTTGTTTACTCAGAAAACTTTTTCATTTTTTCAAAAACATTTATGTGCATGTGCGAATATAAATATACAAAATATACACATATATACAAATGTTACAAAATAAAGGACAATTCCTTATTTCATTAACTACACATCCATACTAAACCTTTCACACTACAGTCGCTCTATTCACATTCTCACACAAACAAGAAACCAACAACAAATCCAAGGAATGTCGCTTATGCGGAGGTTAGGACGAGTCCCTCCTACACTTATTTTGCATATGCCCTTCCCTGGTAGTGACCCAAAGACCGGTTCTCCGGGAATCCTTCAGGAAGGAACAAATATGTAAATGCAGAGCTGCTGTCATCCAATATCTCGGGGGGCTATCAATCCAGTTGTCCTGCAGAGCAATCACATTTCTCGAAATGGCAGCAATAGAACTGGAAAAAAAGGAAATCATTCACTAATTTAAAAAGTTCCAGCATACCTATTAACGCCATTGTCTCAATGTTTCAAATTCTTTTGTTTTTAAATTTAAAATGTATTTTTACTCATGGTGGTTCCCCCACCCTTTTATGATTTTTTTAATGAAATCAAATAAAAGTATTTATGACTGACTGACTGAATGACTCACTGTTTGTATGTGTTTTGAATACAGCATTTGTGCAGGACTGTATGGGTGGATGAGTGTATGTATGAGTGTGTTAGTAAGTGAATGACTGTCTCAATAGTATCGTTATGACTAACTATATATGTTTTAAACTAGTATATGTGAGTATTGATGTATATAAGTGAGTATATCTGAGAGCGACAGATTCTAAGACTTCCTGTATAAATAAGTATGTGTTTCTATAAGTGATTGTTTAAGAGAGTAAGTATGTCTACGATTCTGTAGAAGTTAGTGTAGTGTTGGATGTAGAGCTGTATATGCAAGTAAATGGATATTTGATAGTTTATTTGCATGTGTGAGTATGTGTGTGACTAACACTATAGATGAGTGTCGTTGTATAGCAGGATATATAGGTGTATGAGTACATATGATGAGTGAGTACATGTATGAGTGACTATATAGAACTGTTGGTTAATGAGTGGATATGTATGTAGATTCTGGGATTACTCAATAGGTTGTTCTAACTGGAATTGGTATCTCCATTTTTTTGAAAATGTTAGTTTCTATTTTTGATCGTGTGTATCAAAGGTTATATTACAGTAAGAGGAGGTGTGCCACAAGGATGATGTCATCAATGATGTCATCAGGGATGTCATTTGAGATGTCATCAGTGATGTCATGAGTGATGTCACTGACCATGTCATGAGTGATGTAATATGTGACATCATCAGCAGTGCATTGCGGGCGCGCAAGTTATAGTCAGCTGAGCTAACTATAACAGAGGAATTTCAAAGGTTTTGCATGAGAGAAATGTTCAGCTAAATATAACATGTGAAACCTATGGTTTTTTCAATGAATTTGCAAGGTTTTTTAAATGCTAATTCCTAACTATAACGTGTGTGAAACCTATTGTTTTTTCAGTGAATTTCATAGGTTTTGTAAATGAGAATTTATAAATGTATTAATTATTATGTCTTTCTTTTTATACTAATTTCATATATTTTTAATATAAATATTTATTTGTATTTTATTTTTTAGATTATATTTCATATTCTTATTATAAATTTGCAACAAAACTAAATTGCAAAGTATTTTTTTAATGATTTATTGCTTCGGTTGCAGGTATAACACAGCTCCAGAAATTCTCTTGGGGCCCTATGCTCACAATGCTGTATCAATCCTTACACCTGCTTCAAGCATGTGCAAGGTTTTTATGCAGCATAACCTCAAAAGTCACTGAATAAAATGTTATACATTTCACTCAGTCACTTTCAAGAGGCTTTGCTGCACCCCCTTCTGTACAAGAAAGCCTCTTCGGCGCAGCTTTTTACAATGTAATACACCCTCCAGATGCGTCACATTGTTAATAGCACACACCAGGGCACATCTTTTGCATCACCGCTGTGTCACAAAAGTGACGCAACAGCTGTGCAAAAGATGCACAAGGAGATTGTAAATCTGACCCTAACACATACAAATTCACCCAGGCACTTTCACCAGCAGCGCAAATTGAAACATAGACTTGTAACATATTTATGTACATATGATACATTCAAGTGCTTCGGACATACTACAGTATACTATAGATAAACACCTTATAGATTTATGCTGTAGCAGTTCCCTATAGTTCTGCACTTTCACATTCTCCATACACTAGTACATATTCATTCATTCCTTTATGAACTACACATTCATTCTGACAAACTTTTACACACTAACATAGAAATATAGTTCTTTCTTTGACCAGTGAAGGTAGTTCTAAATAGAACTGGTTTTTTTGTGTTGTATTTTTTTGGTGTTTTCTCAACAATTTCCAAGCGGAACAAAAGAATGAAAAAAAGAACAACTAATGTTGAGGACAGCAATGATCCTGCATCCTGCGTGTCATCAAGTCTATAGATTGCTCCCCATAACACAAAAGTTTATCGCATAGAATTTTAATGCATAGAATTTTAACTTTAGCAAAGTCAGAATCAATATGTGGGTGTGGACTGCTTGCTGAAAATGCTGCTGCCGCAGTTGATGTGCTTGGTGCAGAAGCAGGTGGGTTCTCGTGCAACCTCCGTCTTGCAGCTCGAGCAAAGTTCTTGGGGTGCAAGTTCTTCACATGTCGCACCATATTTGCTGTGCCAAAGGAGTATTTTTTACATGGATCACCCCTTGAAAGAGTTGTTTCGCAAATTTTACAGGTTACTTTTGGAGCATTTACCTTTTTGTGACCTTCTGGAAAAGTGAAAAACTTCCAAAATAGAGCTTCTTTCCTCTTCTTTGGACGTTCTTCAGGAATAAAATCTCCCTCTGAAGAACTGCTGGAAGATGACTCCATTGTTCCTATTATGGTGATCTTCCTTCTATATGATAAGATTCTCAGAACAAATGCTTCTTCTTAGAAAGACAAAGTCGAATAATTATTATGGGGCGGAACTTTTAACAGTCGCAATAGGAAAAGTTATGAACCAATCAAATCGCTCCCTTTAAAGTAACATGGCTTTGCGTATGCTTATGATGTGCTTGCACAGCTGTTTCAATACGATTACGCATGATGTTCTACCGCGATTTGTGTAATTCTTTTTAAAAGGAATATCTGATTATTACAAGTATTAAAAAAAATCATAGTTATCCCAAATGTCTGCCCTTAGTATGTACATTAAATACATACATGTTTTAAACCAAGTAGAAACATTGCTCCCTTTCGCATACAGAACGCCATACATGACGTCACACCGAAGCTTTAATGCGACGCGTAACGTCAAAGCATATTCGTAACTTATGCACGGGTACACGCTGAGTATGATAAGCGGTACAAAAGGGGGTGGTGAAGGGGGTGGTGATGGACTGAGCATCTGAACCAATTAAACACTCACACCCAGTCAACAGATCTGGGTTTAATCCATCACCGTTCTGCCATGTCTGAACAGGGGTCGCTGAGTGAGCTAAATAATGGAGATGGAATAAACCCAGATCAGTTGACTGGGGGTGAGTGTTTGATTTGCTCAAACGCTCCATCCATCATCCCCTTTTGTATCTCTTTGTTCGCCCTAAGTTGGCAGGGTATGCTCAGATGTGAGTCCCTTGCTCACTTGGCCATTGGATTCAAGATAGCCTGGCTGATGATGATTATGAATCCAAAACCGGTCCCAGGATGCTTGTTTCCGGTCCTGGGAAGACATGGCTTGGCAGTTTGGGCTGGACTGTTCCCATGAGGCACAGGGCCAGACTGATTTGCATATGTCCATGTCTGAACTGGGGTGGCTGAGTGAGCTAAAGAATAATGATGGATTAAACATAGATCAGTTGACTGGGGGTGAGTGTTTGATTTGCTCAAACGATCCGTTCATCATCCCCTTTTGTATCGCTTTGTTCGCCCTAAGTTGGCAGGGTATGCTCAGACATGAGTCCCTTGCTCACTTGGCCACTGGATTCAAGATAGCCTGGCTGATGAGGATTATGAATCCGAAACCGGTCCCAGGATGCTTGTTTCCGGTCCAGGGAAGACATGGCTTGGTATTTCGGGATGGACTATTCCCATGAGGCACAGGGTCAGACTGATTTGCATTTGGCCATGTCTGAACTGGTATGGCTGAGTGAGCTAATGAATGGTGATGGATTAAACCCAGATCAGTTGAGTGGGGGTGAGTGTTTGATTTGCTCAAACGCTCCGTCCATCATCCCCTTTAGTATTGAGTATGAGTATCGAGTATGATAAGCAGTACAAACTATGGTGCGATCACCCTCTCAGTAACAAATCAGAGCTCAGGGCACTCTAAGTAGAATGATTAGAAGTGCTGACTCATTGTAGATCAGATTCTGGGCTTGCCTCTGCGTACATTATAATACCGCCCCCATATCTCTCTGTTGTTAAATGTTAGTGCACACATTCATACTTGCGCGGTGCACGCCCGCCCACACTACCCACATGCCACCACCTAGCATGCTTGCTATCATTTAGCCTGCAAACCAATACATTACCCTATGGCATGTCCCCCAGGGCCATCATTCTTGCAGACCACGAAAACGCTACCAATGATGGCCCTGGGCTTAGTTTGGTCAGCCCCAGCGGTTCCCATATAATGCGGGCACTGACGTGAGCACGCTCTCTTTTGCCTGCCTCTGCTGCGGTGACAGACAGAGTGTCGAAAACACCCCACACTCACCGAAACCACAGCCTTTCAAGACATGACAAAAGACGACAGAAGCAAAGGTATGAGAAGACGTCACAACATCAGCCTCCACTGTAAATTGTCTATGCATAATGATATTTTTTTATCCTTCATATGGCTTTCCTACCCCTCAATGATTTTAAATTGTACTTACATAATTGAAATATTTCTTTATAAGTCACGAGGTCCTATACACCTCTAATCTTAAAAATTATGCGTTCATAAATTTCTGTGTCGTATTTCTGTACTACGCCACGTTCTTAGGCCTCTATAATTATTAATTGGGCGTCCATGATAGTTTTGTTTTCTGCGTCACGAGGCCGTCCCAGGCCTCTATTAACTTATAACTGATTCATCTTGTAGAATGTGAAGGGGTGAAAGGTAGGTCAGTGGTTCTAAGCCACGTGGTTCTAAGCCACAGGCAGCTTTCAATGCAATTGTTAATAACTTGTAAAGGGCAGTGCTTAATTTGTAAATAAATAAGTGCCAGGGCTATCATCAGAAGGCCACTGCAGCTTGCACTACACATTGCCCCAGCCAAGCTGCCAATGATAGTGACAACACAGCTACTAACCACCACACTCTTACAAGTGTGACAATTCAGACTATTCCATCCCCCTAAGCTATAAGAATGGCTTGGGCGCCAGGAAATAGTAATTTTGTATGTATATTGAATTAATAATTAACTGTTGTTGTGGTCATCATTTGCCGACAGCACCACCTTGTGGCAGACTGTCACAAGTGCATGTGTTCACAATTAAGTGCCAGTGTCGAGCACTGGAAACCACCTCCTCATATCAAGCACTGGTAAAAAGCTCATTTTTTTGGCAAAGGGCCATCATGCCAGGTGGTGGTAGGAATAGGTGGGAGTGTGCCTGGGTGGATCGTATAATGTTTTGGACCCTGTGCGCTGAGGAAACTTACCGGCTGCTGCTCAAAACGCCAAACTCCCTTGCCATCCTGCCTCCCCGTATCCCTGGAGGGATTGACCGCCCTGCCACTAAAGTGGCTATAATGGGTTTTGTAATATGCTCTATTCAATTCCAATCGAAGCTCATGTCAGATGTGAAGGACATCTAACTTGAGCTTCGATTGGAATTCCATGGAGCATATTATCAAACCCATTACCGCAACTTTAGCAACACTTTCCTGCCGATAAAGTGGCAATAATTTTGTCGCCCAGGCTTGATATCATGACCCAGAGTGCGTAGTGTACAGCACCTTCTCTATAAAATCTATAATTTCCTCCCAACAATGACAACAGATATGTTACAATACTCTGACAAACAGATCCACAAGCTTATTACGCCACTTTTGAGTCACTTTTGACATGGGTAAAGTGCGGCAAGAAGCTAGTAAATCTACATCTCACTTTTCAATACAAATCTCAACTCTAGACTCTGCGACACAGTTTTAATGTTGTTTTCTCTTTTTCTCTTAAACTTAGACACTGCTGTCTTGGATGTGTAGAAGAATTGTTCAGAATAAGTTGAGACACCAACTGCCTGAAATGTTTACCCGCAAAGTTTATACAACGGTAAGCACAGAGGCCTAGATGTACAAAGCCTTCATAGGAATGCATTAGAAATAATTCGCCATAACAGGCGTCAGTAAGGCAGTAGGCACTTCCATATAGACATCACTTGAACGCTGCACTATAACAGAACTGGAATGTACGAGTCACACTGCACATGTAAAACCGTAGAGTTACCAAAACTTGTAGGGACATAGTATCAAGAAGGGCAATAAAATAATCTCTGTTTCAGCGGCAGGAAACTGCTGCTAAAGCGGCGATAATGGGCTTGATAATATGCCTTTCTGAATTCCCATAGTAGCCCAGGTTAACACCAGAACCTGGACTGCTATGGGAATTCACAACAGCATATTATCAAGCCCATTATCGCTGCTTTAGCGGCAGTTTCCTGCCGCTGATCAGCGATAATTTATTGCCTTTCTTGATAATAAGCCCCGTAATGCTTCAGCTCATTTACTCACATCTACATAATTCTAATTTTCTTTTTTCTTTTGCAGATTACCAATCGGACACCTTTTGGAATCCATTTCACAATTTGTTTATAACATTGTTTAAGTTATTTTTCCAGTTATAATATAGTTATAATTGAGTTTCGTTTATATTTATTGTTTGATAAAAGTTAATTTAAAAAAAAACGACATACTTCTTTTATTTTGTGGGGGAGGGGTATGACGGCCCACAATAAAAATAATGTTGAAATACTATAGTAAGATATTCAAGACTAGGATTGAAAACTATGAGTTCTAACTAACAGATATAATAAAAACAACGGTCAGAAACTAAGAAAAACGCGATGGACGTATTACATAATCAAAGTTTGGCACCTCGGCACAACCTTTCAAATAAATATATAAAAAATATGACTATTAATACTGTACAAAAGTACAGCAGCGGATGACACACATGAACCAGGAAAAGAAAGCAACAGATTTACTAACTGATACAAAGAAAGGTTTGCTTGTTGAACTTGAAGAAAAACGTGGGCTTCGAAACGAAGCTGAGCATGTGAAGAGAGTACACCAAAAAAAAAGGAAAGCTTAACATACTATCATAGAAATGAAGGAGCATATTATCAACAAAAGGCGATACATTATCTCTGCTTTTATTGACAGAAAACTGCCGATAAAGCGGCGAT
This sequence comes from Lissotriton vulgaris, assembly GCF_964263255.1. NCBI lineage: Eukaryota > Metazoa > Chordata > Amphibia > Caudata > Salamandridae > Lissotriton > Lissotriton vulgaris. The sequence goes on from NC_141691.1 coordinate 2,030,841,683, forward strand.
AATAGGCTTGATAATAGGCGCTTGTAACTTCCCATAGCAGCCCAGGTTCTGGTATTAACCTGGGCTCCTATGGTTATTCACAAGGGCATATTATCAAGCCCATTATGGCTGCTTTACCTGCAGTTTCCTGCCGATAAAAACGACGATAATATATCGCCTTTTGTGGATAATATGACTCATTGCTCTTTTTTTGACCAGTAAACGTAGGTGCATAATATCAGAGACCGGTGTTACAATTATTGCTGTTTTATTGGCAAGAAACTGCAGATAAAATGGTGATAATTACCATCATAATACGGCCTTCTTATTTCCCATAGAAGCCCATGTTAACATCAGAACATTGGCTTCTATGGCAATTAACAAGGACATAATATCAAGCCCACCCTCCTAACAATAATAAAAGCCATAGGCCCTTGTAAATTCCCATAGCAGCCAAAGTTCTGATGTTAATCTGGGCTTCTATGGTTATTCACAAGGGCATAATATCAAGCCCATAATTGCCACTTTATCGGCAGTTGCCTGCCGATAAAAACGACGATAAACGAGTGATAAACCATGTTCATGCTGTATCACTGTATATAAACTGGTGATGTCTAGTACTATCAGTTTATACTGAGGTTGCCATACATGTTTCTCAATACGCTTCATTAAGTCTTGTGAGTCTCTTACGTAGGCTGGTAAGGTTTTCACCAAAGGAGAGAGAAATGAATCTATAAAGGTTGAGAGATTTTCAGTAACACTCCCTTTAGAAGAAACAATTGGCCTCCCAGGCGGGGCTTCCCTATTTTTGTGTATCTTAGGGATATGATAAAATGTTGGTGCTACTGGGTTCAGACATCTGAGGAATAGGTGCTCATTCATGTCCAGCATCGATTTGTCCAACCATGTCTTAATCATCACGTGGTATCTTTCAATGCTGTCCAAATAAACCTCCTTTGAAACTTTTTGGTAGCAGTTCGGATCCGACAGCTGTCTTAATGCTTCTGTCTTGTAATTAGTTCTGGTTTGTAATACGACATTGCCGGCTTTATCAGACGGTTTGCAGATTACAGTATTATCACTGCTGAGAGTTTTCAATGCCTCACTTTGTTCTTTAGTGAGGTTAGATGTTATTCTTGTACGATTAAGTTGTGTCCTGAATCCCAGCAAGTCTTCATTAACAGCTTCTGCAAAAACATCTATGGCATCATGAGGCATCATGAGGCATCTGTGGCAGGAATTGTGACTTAGGTTTAAAATTACTTTGATCCTTGTCTTGACTTAAACCTAATGGTCGCGTTCTTTTAACTACATCCTGTGTAACTGTGCCCGATGAATTTATGTCGCGGTCTGTTTGTAATTCATGCATTAATTCTAATGCTGCAAGATCTTCTCCAGCTAGAGCATCAGTTGCTCTTGTTGTTGATAATTGTTTCTTAGATTTTTGAAAGGATGGTTTCATTTTAAAGAACTAGTAAAGTTTGAATTTCCTTGTTAATTTGAAAAGATCGATTTTTGTTTGTGTATATTCCATCGTGTTATAGGGACAAAAAGTTAATCCGAGTTTTAATACTTCCTCCTCGGCTTGTGTCAGAGATCTAGTTATAAGTTGATAATCCTAAGATTGTCTAATTCCACTTTTTGCCGCAATTGTTGCGTGTAGCTCTGCTTGGAACTTTTGTTTTTCCGCTTGTACCGGCCCCTCCTTGTTTTTCTTTTTCGTCCTCGGGGTGGCCGGGTCTTGCCTCCTCGCAACCATGTCTGCCTCATGATGAGAAATTCCTCCTGAAAAGGAGTTCTTCTTGCTCTTCTTGGAGCGCCATGATCAGCCGAGGAATCATCCGGAGTGATATCAGATTCTGAAGTTTCTACTCGTTCCTTTGCAGGCTCAGATGCTTGGGCTCTGAATGCTTTGCGTGTTCCCTTAAATTTTTTCGCAAATGTTAGCACTCTGCCCTGTGCATAATCGCGCTTGTCGCGTTTGAACTTCTCTTTTGTTCTTTGCAGTTCCTCATTCTTCTTTTTGTCTGACTCCAGGTCAATTTCCGCTTCCAATTTTTTATTTCTTGAAGAGCTTTTTCCCGATCGCTCCAAGCGAATTTGACCAGGATAAACAGCATTCCTTTGCTAGATTCCGTGGTATGTGCTGCCCACTCGTCTAGCAATTTAGGGTCTGGATTTTCATAGGCTGGAATCGTGTATATTCGTAGACCCCTGGGTACACAATCTACATCAATATAACTTTGCAAAGAGGTGGCTTCCCACCATTTCCTCAATTCACGTTCATACAATCTTTCTAGAGCTGTGAATTTTGCTGTGAGGTTGGTTGATGTGGGTGGTGTTCTTATCCCCTCCTGTTTGTCATCTGGTAAAGATTTATTTTTAAACATGCCTAGCGCTGCTTCTCGGCGTTAATTTACGTTCAACATGTTTGCATCCTTATTAATCCCTAATGCAGTGCCCCTCGTTCTGTTGTATTGTCAAAGGTCAGTGCGAGTTGAATTTAGATAGAAAAAGCATTCGCTTACCGGCTGGGCTTACTACAGCTGACGTCTCACCGACTCCAATGCTGAGCTTTAGCGTAGCCACAACTGTTTCTTCTCACAACCGTGCCGCTGTTCTTTTAATTTTCGTTCCGCTTACACCTCCTCATGGCGCACTTGAAGAATGGGTGCCTTAAACGCGGCGGTGCAGCCGCGTACGTATGTCGTTAATATTGAGCTTCATAATAAGGCCCTGTTATTTTCCATAGAAGCCCATGTTAACATCAGAACATTATCATCTTCTATGGGAATTTACAAGGACGTATTACCAAGCCCACCCTCCCAACATTAATAAAAAACTCCAGACAATGCAGGTACCCGGGGCTGAAAGGTCATTTTACATATCACTGCCCCAGAAATGTGGTGTTCCCAGTGACGTGTACAAGGGAGAGAGAGAGAGAGCTCAAAACACTTTTTTTTTTTTTAAAAGACCAGAGGGGTGCCGCTCACGGAAACTGCGGGGAGTAGGACTGTAACCCCTCCGCATACTTCAAAATAAAACCAGAGCAGTGCCGTTCCCCAGTGCTCGGGGTACCGTACATGCCCCCATTATAAAATTGCCCCCGTAATTTGTCCCCCCGGGACATAATGAATAATCCGACTTCAACTTTTTTTTCACCTTTTCCACTGCGTACAAGTACTGCACGAGTAGCCCGCCATTTTTTATTAAAAATTAAATAAAAATTTAGCCTAAAGATCCATGTACCACCCCCTGACCAAGACTATAGATTCAGAATCCTTCCACCCTGTCCCGTTTCCTTATTTCTCAACTTTGTTTTACTGTTTTCTTGTGACTCTCCTCTCCCGACAAACAACATGGCAGCCAACACTTCCTGGTTTGGAGTATTGACAGCCAATCAGCATGCAGCTCCTGCTCGTAATTGTACATATTTCCATACACATACGCCGCGATTTTTCTTGAAAAATATAGTAAAAAAATAGAGCGTAAAGATCCATGTACGACCCACTAAGCAAGCCTAGAGGGTCAGAATGTCTCTACCCTACCCCCTTCCCTTATTTATCAACTTTGTTTTACTGTTTACTTGTGACTCGGTTTTAGCGAGGCATAAGATGGCTGCCAACACTTCCTGGTTTCGAGTGTTGCGAGGCAGTTCACAGCCAATCAGCATGCAGCTCGCGCTCTTAATTGAACAGATTTCAGTACGCGTGCCAAAGTTATTCCAAATAGAATGTTGTGGATTTCCTATGGAAACTAGGTCCTAACTATAACTACCTGCTGGTTGTTAAGGTTATTGAGTAATTAACAATCACCAGAAATAATACTATTAATGTGTATCTGTGGCACTGTTAAGCAATGTTAAGGCTTGTTTTTACAGTGTCAAGATGGCGGCCAAAAAGAAACGCCCGAGTCCCTCCTTGACTTTGTTGACACATCAACATCATGTGACTTGGGTAACAACCAATAGCTTAAAAGAAAATGTATCAATGGCGGCTTTTATGAAATACGAGACTAAGCCATAGGCGAAACGCGTCTTTTTTCATGTTTGCGTCCACGGACTTTTGAAAATAAACCCATTTTGTTGCAGTAAGCCTGTTTCCTTTTCCTGTTTTAAATGGTGGGAAAAACAAGTGTGATATATATATATATATATATATATATATATATATATATATATATATATATATATATATATATATATATATATTACCTACTGGCGGTCGCCAGTAGGTAGTTATAGTTAGGATTTTTTTCAATGTTAAATCTCAAAATTCTATTTGGAATAACTTTGGCACCGGTTGACGAATCTGCCTGAAAATTTCATGAAAATGGCCTCGTCGAGCTCCGGTCCTTCCCTGAAAGTTTGGGGGGGATACAATAAGCGGGGGCCGAGATAAAAGGGGGGTCCCAAAACGCGTTTTCCCCATGTTAATTTCCATAGGGCGGTCGATTTCACTTTTAGCCCGAACGGCTGAATGGATTTACACCAAACTTGGCAAAATTGTAGGGACTGGTAGCCCGATGTGCCTTTGCTATGTCTCAAGATATGTGCTCCAGTGGATTTTGAGTAATTTAGGTTCAAAAAAATATATATATCTATAGCAGCGCACCGGTGCGCGCACCAGGGAGCGCTCCGGGCGCGTGACGCGAGGTGCGCATGGAAAGCTGATTGGCTCTCGGGTGTCTGTAAACATTCCAAACAGTCCAGAGCGGTCGCCATCTTGTGTCTCGGTAAAATCGAGACATAAGAGGTGGCTAAAACAAAGTGGGAACTGACCATAAGGCGTCAGGGATAGACCCCTTTGACCCCCTAGGTTTGATGTGGGGGCTATAAAAGGGCCCCGCGGGGCATTTAAAATATTTTTTTTTTTTTCGTTTTGCGCGGGGGAAGCGCACGGTGCGCGCACCGGGGAGCGGCCCGGGGAGCGCACTATGATGAAAAAAGGTGACAGAGTTTTCAAAAAATGAAGTTTTGATTTAGAAATTGGAGGTAGTTCTAAAAAGAACTTTTTTTTTTCTTCTTTTTGTTGTTTTATATTTTTTTTGTGTTTTTGGAACTTTTTGAACTTTTTTTGGCTTTTCAAAACAGTTTTATATTTTTTTTTGTATTTTTTAGGGGGAGAAACAAAAAAAGGGAATTGAAACTGGCTCAACTGGAGCAAAAAAACAAAAAACCCAAAAAATTATTTCTTTTTGGGGCACTTGTGATTATCACCTGCAAGGACGATGAGCTTAACACTTTGTTCCCCATAGGAGATAAGCTTGCCACAAGCAGTACAAGTAATTTTAAAATCAGCAAATCTCGGCTGAATGCAAGGCATCACCTCAGATGTTTCTGGTTGCGAGGAAGGGGGTTGGTTTCTTTGGGAGGGGGTCCTTGATGACTGGGAGAGGTTACTGGCCAGTTCCCGGAACTCTGCACGAGAGTAGTTGTTTGGATGCTTTCTTGTCATGTGCCGAATCATGGTATAGTTACCAAAAGAATATTTCTTGTTTGGGTTGCCCCGTGAAAGTTCATCATTGCAGATGAGGCAAGTCACCTTGGGAGCATTCACCTTTTTTTTCCCCTCTGGAATTGAAAAAAACTGCCAAACAATGTGTGGTTTGGATTTGTAAGGTGTATTTTCTTCTGGCAGCCATCTTCTTCTCCCCTCCTCCTCTTCCTCTTCCTCCTCCTCCTGTTCTTGACCACCAATATAATTTGGAGCTGGTCCTCTTGGTGGTGGTGGTGGTGGTGGTGGGGCAGATGCACCAGCTGATGCTACTACTGAAGCCATTATTTGGAGCAAAAAAGTAGAGAGAGCAACAAACAGGTCTTCCTCAGTCAAAGGACAAAGTCAGAATAAGGAAAAAAGGTGGGGTCTTTCATCATTTAGAAAAAAAAACTGTCCTGAACCAATGAGAAGTGTTATTTTCAGGTCACAAGACCAGGGGCTTCATCATTATGAAACTAAAACTGTTATGAACCAATGAAAAGTGTTATTTTCTGCTCACATGACCCGACGCGCTTACGCTACGCGCACGGGGGCGCGCAGCGTAAGCGCGTCGGAAGTTTACGTTGTGCGATCGTATTCGCTCGAGTACTTCCGGGTGCGCTTACGCCGTGCGTATCACGCGGTCGCGGCTACGCGATACGTCACGATCATGTTTTCGTTTGCGATATTGGCGCTCACGAGACGCTCCCCGGAGCGCGCCCGGAGGCGCTTTTCAGAAATACGCTTTTCGGGGCGCACTCCGGGGCGCGCTCTGGGAGCGCTCCCCCCAAAAATAAAAAAATAAAAAATGGGATAATTGTAGAGACAGGTAGCCCTATTCTGAAGTGGTTTGTAAAAAAATTAACTTTATAAAAATATGTATTGTGCTACATTGGGCTTAATATATGTTAGAGCCAAAATGTAGCGCAAATGTAGCCCAAAGTAGCCCAATGTAGCCCAAAGATGGCCACCAGAGATCAAAAATTGTAAATGTAGCCCAAAATTCAACTAGATGTAGCCCAACTGTAGCCCAATGACAGAATGTACCAGAGTGTTAAAAAGAACAACTAGAGTGCTAACAGTCTTATTTATAAAGTGAAACTTATAGTTAGGAATTAGCATTAAAAAAACCTTTGAAATTCACTGAAAAAAACCATAGGTTTCACACCAGTTATAGTTAGGAATTAGCATTTAAAAAACCTATTAAATTCACTGAAAAAACCATAGGTTTCACACCAGTTATAGTTAGCTGGAAATTTTACTGATATAAAACCATTGAAATTCCCACGTTATAGTTAGTCGGACTCACTATAACTTGCGCGTGCAATGCACTGCTGATGACATCACATATTACATCACTCATGACATGGTCAGTGACATCACTCATGACATCACTGATGACACCATCCAGTGAATATGTGTCTTTCTGAAAAATAAATATTAGTGAGTTATGTTTAAATATTTAAATACATATATTAGTGTTTCACTTTGTGTATAAGTGGCTACATGTGTTGATAAGTAGCTACATGCGTATGTATATGGGTTATTTGATATTTTTAGTAGTATCAGTATGAGTGTCTATATGGTTTGGTGGAGGTATTACTTAGCACATAGATGCATGAGTGACTGACTCTTTGTTTGTATGTGTTTTGAAGACAGCATATGTACAGAACTGTATGGGTGGATGAGTGTCTATATGTGTTTGTTAGTGAGTGAATGACTGTCTCACTAGTGTCTTTATCAGTAACTACATATGTTTTAATCTAGTATATATGAATATTGATGTATATACGTGAGTATATGTGAGAGTAAGAGATTGTAAGATTTCCTGTTTAAATAAGTATGTGTTTCTATAAGTGATTGTTTAAGAGAATAAATATGTGTAATTTTCAGAAGAAGTAAGGTGGAAGTGTGTGTATAACTCTATATTCAAATAAATGGTTGTTCAATAGTTTATTTGCACGTGTGAATGTGTGTGTGAGTAACTTTTGGATGAATGTCGGTGTGTAACAGGATGTATAGGTGTATCTCTTCATATGATGAGTGAGTATATGTATGAGTGACTATATAGAACTGTTGGTGAATGAGTGGATGTGTATATAGATAGTGGAAGTACAGAATTGCTTGTTGTAACTGATATAGGTATGTCCATTTTTTAAAAATTTCAGTTTCTATTTTTGAATATGTGTCTCAAGGGTTACTTTACACTGAGAGGAGGTCTGTGACTGTGTCACAAGGATGGTGTCATCAGTGATGTCATGAGTGATGTCACTGACCATGTCATGAGTGATGTAATATGTGATGTCATCAGCAGTGCATTGCACGCGCAAGTTATAGTGAGTCCGACTAACTATAACGTGGGAATTTCAATGGTTTTATATCAGTAAAATTTCCAGCTAACTATAACTGGTGTGAAACCTATGGTTTTTTCAGTGAATTTATATATATATGTATATATATATATATATATATATTTATATATGTGTCTTGACAAAGCTATACCTCTCTGCAGAGCTCTAATTAGAGCAAAACACTGTGTCAGGGGTTGCTTTTATTCATTTCAGGTTGGCTTGGTTGGTATTTTACCAAATCAATGCTGTAATACTGTGCCTGGAGTGATTAATGGCTTTGTTCATTGTACAGTTCGGCAAGGACAGCACTGAGCTAGTCCTATGCTTAAAAACTTTGCTGTAGGAATGGCAAAAGACTTTTTCCATTTCTATCTCGGCGTGGATAGCAATGTGCTAATCCTATGCTTAAAAACGTTGATAGAAAAGCAGACATTTGAGGCGAGCAGAGTATTGAGAGTGCTCTAACAAGAGCTGCTTTCCACCTAAACTGCTGAGAACTACCCAGAGCTCTCTTCTTCTTTTTTGAGTCACTCTATGCCTGAAAGGGTTTTGTTTGATATATATATATATATATATATATATATATATATATATATATATATATATATTTGCATTTGTGATTATGTGTGTGAGTAACTTTTGGATGACTGTCGGTGTGTAACAGGATGTATAGGTGTTTCACTACATATGATGAGTGAATATATGTATGAGCGACTATATAGAACTGTTGGGGAATGAGTGGATGTGTATATAGATGGTGGTATTACTGAATTGGTTGTTGTAACTGGTATGGGTATCTCTATTTTTTTTTGAAAATTTTAGTTTCTATTTTTGAATATGTGTTTCAAGGGTTACATTTACATTACACTGAAAGGAGGTCTGTCACTCTGTCACAAGGTTGGTGTCATCAGTGATGTCATGAGTGATGTCACTGACCATGTCATGAGTGATGTAATATGTGACGTCATCAGCATTGCAGGCGCACAAGTTATAGTGAGTCCAACTAACTATAACGTGGGAATTTCAATGGTTTTATGTCAGTAAAATTTCCAGCTAACTATAACTAGTGTCAAACCTATGGTTTTTTCAGTGAATTTAATATTTTTTTTTAAATGCTAATTCCTAACTAACTATAACTGGTGTGAAACCTATGGTTTTTCAGTGAATTTCATAGGTTCTTTAAATGCTAATTCCTAACTATATAAGCCCTGAAACCTATGTTTTGTTCAGTGAATTTCAAAGGTTTTTTTAATGCTAATTCCTAACTATATAAGACCTGAAAGCCCACCAGGAATCTCCAGTATGCGCCAGGGGACTGCATTGCAGAGAGGTGTAATGATGCCAGGCCCCTTTTTACACCTCTCTGCAACGCAGCCCCCGTGCATGTTTAAAGAGGGGTAACTAATTCCCCTTGCATACTGGGGGCCCCTGTGGGGCCAACTAGCCCACCTGGAACCTCCAGTATGCGCCAGGGGGCTGCATTGCAGAGGTGTAAAGAGGCTATGCCCCTTGTTACACCTCTCTGCAACGCAGCCCTCTGCCGCGTTTGCAGAGGGGGAACTAATTCCCCTTGCATACTGGGGGTCCCTGGGGGCCAAATAGCCCACCAGGAGCCTCCAGTATGCACCAGCGGGCTGCATTGCAGAGAGGTGTAATGAGGCCACACCCTTTTTTACACCTCTCTGCAACGCAGCCCCCGTGCATGTTTGAAGAGGAGGAATTAATTCCCCTTGCATACTAGGGGTCCCTGGGGGCCAACTAGCCCACCTGGAACCTCCAGTATCAAGTTCAAGTTCAAGTTCAGTAATTTGTATAGCGCACTACTCACCCAGGGGGTCTCAAGGCGCTTGAGTGAGGGTGGGTGCATTATTTATCGAATAGCCAGGTTTTTAGCTGCTTTCTGAAGGAGAGGTGGTTCTGTGTGGGGCAAAGGTGAGTGGGGAGAGAATTCCAGGTTTTGGCCGCTAAGTAGGAGAAAGATCTTCCTCCCATGGTAGATCTATTGATGCGCGGGATTGTGGTGAGGGCTTGATTGGATGAACGTAGTTGGCGGGTGGGTGTGTAGAAGGACAGTCGATTGTTGAGACATTCGGGTCCTAGGTCATAGAGGGCCTTGTGTGCATGAGTGAGGAGACGGAACGTTATTATTTTGTTGACGGGAAGCCAGTGGAGATCTTTCAGATGACCGTAAATGTGAGCTTGGCGGGGGATGTCAAGTATGAGTCTGGCTGAGGCGTTTTGGATGCGTTGGAGTTTTTTCTGTAGTTTGGTTGTGGTTCCAGCGTAGAGGGTGTTTCCATAATCTAGTCGGCTAGTGACTAGTGCGTGGGTGACTGTCTTTCTTGTTTCGGTGGGGATCCAGCGGAATATTTTTTTGAGCATGCGTAGGATGTTGAAGCATGATGATGAGACGGCGTTGACCTGTCTGGTCATTGATAGGGAGGAGTCTAGGATGAAGCCCAGGTTAATTGCGTGATCTGTGGGTATGGTTGCTGTTCCTAGAGCTGGTGGCCACCATGAGTCGTCCCATGCAGAAGGGGATGATCCTAAGATGAGGACTTCCGTTTTGTCTGAGTTTAGTTTTAGGCGACTGTTCTTCATCCATTCGGCTACTTCTTTCATTCCTTCGTGTAAATTGGTTTTGGCGGTGTTAGAATCTTTGGTGAGGGAGAGGATCAGCTGGGTGTCGTCAGCTTAGGAGATGATGTTGATGTTGTCGAGCAATGGATGCGAGGGGACTCATGTACATGTTGAAGAGGGTGGGACTGAGTGATGATCCTTGTGGTACGCCGCAGATGAATTCGGTTGCCTCTGATTTGAATGGGGGGAGGCGGACTCTCTGGGTTCTTCCGGCGAGGAATGAGATGATCCAGTCCAACGCTTTCCCTTGTATTCCGATGTTGCTGAGGAGTTGAATGAGGGTGTTATAACAGATAGTGTCGAAGGCGACAGAGAGGTCAAGTAGGATGAGGGCAACTGTTTCTCCATTATCCAGTAACGTGTGGATGTCGTCTGTAGCGGCGATTAGGGCTGTTTTGGTACTGTGTTTGGCTCTGAAGCCGGACTGCGAGGGGTCAAGTGAATTGTTGGTTTCAAGCAAGGCGGCAAGCTGACTATTGACGGCTTTCTCGATGACTTTGGCCGGGAAGGGGAGGAGTGAGATGGGGCGGTAGTTCTTAAGTTCAGAGGGGTCCGCTGTTGGTTTCTTCAGAAGGGCGCTGAGTTCGGCATGTTTCCAGCTTTGGGGCTGCATTGCACAGAGGTGTAATGAGGCTATGCCCCTTTTAACACCTCTCTGCAACGCAGGCCACTGGCGCGTTTGCAGAGGGGGACTAATTCCCCTTGCATACTGGGGGTCCCTGGGTCATATCTGCCCAAACACCGATATTCCAAACGATTGAAAATGACTTTTCTTGAGAAACATTTGGATTTGGATTATCATGTCCTATACTTTGGAATTTTTGAAAGACTGACTTTGAGGATGCTATAAATTACTCAAATCTGCCCGAATTGTGTGGGTAAACTTGATACCTAGTCACTTTGAATAAGAATGTACTTACGTCTCATCTAACATTTGGAAGAAATATCTAGTTATATGACAACAGGATACCGACATAACTTGAAGGAAATAAGAACGCCCCGAAGAAGTTCTGTTGTACAGAATGAAACGTTTCGGCTGGCTGTGGTACATAAACTTAAGGAAAATAAAAGCATTTGAATATACACCAAGATTCAGCGCTTCAATAAGGACTCTAAATAATATGATTTGATTGGACTTATTGTGCAAGTGGTGCTGTGCCAAACTTTGGAATATTCTCCACTACTCTCTACTACTTACTCTCTCCTACTCCACTACTTTCAAATACTCACTCTCTACTACTCATTCTCTACTACTCTACTACTCTCTACTACTCTCTCTCTACTACTCACTCCCTACTACTCACTATCTACTACTCTCTACTACTCACTCTCTACTACTCACTCTTTACTACTCACTCTCTACTACTCTCTACTTCTCACTCTCTACTACTCTCTACTACTCACTCTCTACTACTCTCTCTCTACTAGTCTCTACTACTCACTCTACTACTCACTCTCTACTACTCTCTACTATTCTCTCTCTCTGCTACTCACTCTCTACTACTCTCTACTACTCACTCTCTACTACTCACTCTCTACTACTCTCTACTACTCACTCTTTACTACTCTCTGCTACTCACTCTCTACTGCTCTCTACTACTCACTCTACTACTTACTCTCTACTACTCTCCACTACTCACTCTCTACTACTCACTCTCTACTACTCTCTACTACTCACTCTACTATTCACTCTACTACTCTCTACTACTCACTCTCTGCTACTCTCTCTACTGCTCTCTACTACTCTCTACTACTCACTCTCTACTCTCTATTACTCACTCTCTACTCTCTACCTCTCTCTTCTTCTCTCTCTACTAGTCTCTACCTCTCTACCGCTACCTCTCTACCTCTACCTCTCTACCTCTACACCTCTACCTCTCTACCTCTCTCTACATGCACACATATACACATATATATATGCATATGCATTTATATATATGTATGTGTATGTATATATTTATATATATACATACATATATAAACATATATAATCTGTATATCTATATAAATACAAATATAAATGCATGCTTACATATACATATATGCATACAGATGCATGTTATTTACATGAAAGTTTAAAAAACACTAATAAAAGCAAAGCTAAAAAGCCACCTCATTACAAAACACAATGGCTTTAACTTAAACGAGGGCGAGATCTATTGCATTTTCAATGCTTGTTTACTTTGGTTCCATCAAGAAGGCATTCAGATGTGTCACACATTTGCCATAAATGCTGAATGTTAGCACTCTAGTTGCTCATTGGATCACTGTAGTAAAGCTACTGCTCACCAGGGAAGTCTGCTGCTGGTATTCAAAGGGCATGTTTCAGTCTGCATGTCAGAATTTTTTCAATGAAATAGAAGAGGATTTGAGAAGTCACTCAAAATGATCCCTAATTTTTCTTTCTGAAGCACTAATCATACTTTCTATGGCAAAATGAACCCCCTCATTTTGTTCCTTTTTAAATGAAATGTTTTCAGACTTACCACTTCATTCCAATCAAGATGGCTTCTGCTGTGCCATACGTTTATCATAAGTAAGACTGTTAGCGCTCTAGTTGTTCTTAAGAACACTCTGGGACATACTGTCATTGGGCTATACTTGGGCTACATCTGGGTGATATTTGGGCTACATTTGGGCTCTTTTGTCTCTGGTGGCCATCTTGGGAGACTACATGTCAGAATTTTTTTATGAAATAGAAGAGGATTTGAGAAGTCACTCAAAATGTGCACTAATTTATCTTTCTGCAGCACTAATAATACTTTCTATGGCATAATATACCCCCTCATTTTGTTCCTTTTTAAATTAAATGTTTTAAGAGTTACCACTTTATTCCCATCACGATGGCTTCAGGTGTGCTATAACTTTGTAATAAGTAGGACTGTTAGCGCTCTAGTTGTTCTTTAGAACACTCTATGAGGCTGCAGTAGAACACAAAGGAATCAACTGACATTCTCTGTCCTTGTTGGATGTACATGTTTTACTGAGAATGTCAGACTTCATTCTCACATGACTGAGAAAGATAATGTGAATTTACAGAAAATATGCTTTCAGTTTAGCTTATAGATCCCCTTCCAAACCACTGTGGGAAAATCATGAGATATTAGTTTTCTTTCAAACATGATTCATGATATCACAGCAGAAGGCTTTTTCACATGGTAAAATCACCTTAGAACACACCACAATTCCTAAAATGAGTATGGTACCATCAACAAATGATTTATAATGTAACTAAAGTCCTAAAACCCTCTATTTACTACAATGCTTTTTAATGAGGTGCTATCATGTATATTTGTCCCAAGATGGCTGCCAACACTTCTTGGATGAAGTGCTGACAGCCAATCAGATCAGATGTGTGGTCAGGCTCCGCCCAGATATATATATTTTTTTTAACCTAAATTACTCAAAATCCACTGGAGCACATATCTTGAGACATAGCAAAGGCACATCGGGCTACCAGTCCCTACAATTTTGCCACGTTTTGTGGAAATCCATTCAGCCGTTCGGGCTAAAAGTTATTCCAACCGCCCTATGGAAATTAACATGGGGAAAACACGTTTTGGGACCCCCCTTTTATCTTGGCCCCCACTTGACGAATCCCCCCAACAAGCTTGAAATGCCAGAAACCGGTCCCCAGAAGCTTGTTTCCTTCCCAGTATAAGAATTGGCTTGGTAGTTTGGTTTGCCCTGTTCCCATCATGCACTGGGACAGGAACAGACTAATTTGCATGTAGCCAGGTTCTGAGTTGGGATGGTGCAGTGAGCTAAAAAACGGTGATGGATCAAGCCCTGATCTTTGGACTGGGTAAGAGTGGTCTGCTTAATTCAGACACTCTGTTCAACACCACCCCCTTTTCTGAATCGTTTTTGGCCACTATAGGTGTGGCAGGGTATACTCAGACATGAGTCCCTTGCTCACTGCACCATCAGGATTCAAGCAAGCCAGGCCAACGACGGCTGAAATGCCAGAAACTGGTCCCCGGAAGCTTGTTTCCTTCCCAGTATAAGAATTGGCTTGGTAGTTTGGTTTGCCCTGTTCCCATCATGCACTGGGAAAGGAACAGACTAATTTGCATGTAGCCAGGTTCTGAGCTGGGATGGTGCAGTGAGCTAAAAAACGGTGATGGATCAAGCCCTGATCTTTGGACTGGGTAAGAGTGGTCTGCTTAATTCATACACTCTGTTCATCACCACGCCCTTTTCTGAATCGTTTTTGGCCACTATAGGTGTGGCAGGGTATACTCAGACATGAGTCCCTTGCTCACTGCACCATCAGGATTCAAGCAAGCCAGGCCGACGACGGCTGAAATGCCAGAAACCGGTCCCCGGAAGCTTGTTTCCTTCCCAGTATAAGAATTGGCTTGGTAGTTTGGTTTGCCTTGTTCCCATCATGCACTGGGTCAGGAACAGACTAATTTGCATGTAGCCAGGTTCTGAGCTGGGATGGTGCAATGAGCTAAAAAACGGTGATGGATCAAGCCCTGATCTTTGGACTGGGTAAGAGTGTTCTGCTTAATTCAGACACTCTGTTCATCACCACCCCCTCTTCTGAATCGTTTTTGGCCACTATAGGTGTGGCAGGGTATACTCAGACATGAGTCCCTTGCTCACTGCACCATCAGGATTCAAGCAAGCCGGGCCGACGACGGCTGAAATGCCAGAAACCGGTCCCCGGAAGCTTGTTTTCTTCCCAGTATAAGAATAAGCTTGGTAGTTTGGTTTGCCCTGTTCCCATCATGCAATGGGACAGGAACAGACTAATTTGCATGTAGCCTGGTTCTGAGCTGGGATGGTGCAGTGAGCTAAAAAACGGTGATGGATCAAGCCCTGATCTTTGGACTGGGTAAGAGTGGTCTGCTTAATTCAGACACTCTGTTCATCACCACCCCCTTTTCTGAACCAGCGAAGAGTTAGTTAGCATTCTAGAGTGGCTTAATCTAGGCGATCCAAACTTAATATTCACCGGACACCATAGTAATTCCAGGGTGGAATTTTTAGATATCATCATAAAAGAGGAAGAAGGGAGTCTTAAAGTTGAGCTTTTCACTAAGCCAACAGATAAAAACTCATTATTATACTACTCAAGCAATCACCCGAAGGCACAAAAGGATAATGTGCCCTTCGGTGAATTTCTTAGACTGAGAAGAAACTGTTCCAATCTAGAGGATTTTTATAAACATTCTGAAACTACCAAGAGAAAGTTAAAAGAAAGGAGAAGTGTGGCTCACTGGTTAGAGGAGGCAGACCTGGAAGTAGAGGTGAGCCCGAGACCAGGGTTCAATTCCCGGCTCGGCGGGGTCTTGAGTCCTAGAAATGTCCATGGACTCGACAATTCTCGCTCCGGTGCCTACTCTATTCACGGGTTCACACTCTGCGACTCTGGGCAATAGCTTGCTTAATCTCCACAACGGTCCCTCGTGGCGGGAGTTGCCTGGCTTTCACCTTGTGGATACCCTGCTGGGGTATCTCACAGGGGAATACCAGGATGGGTTCCCTAAGCAAGCGCTTAGAAACCGCTTGGTGATTTGCGCTATATAAATCCTGTACACTTACATTTACATTTACCCTAACAAATTGATTAAAAATTCCTTTAAACGTGCACATTTTTATAACAAAGACAGTTTGTTAGACCAAAATAAAACCCGATCCAATACCAAGATGGATAGAATCACTTTTGTGACCCAATACTCACATGTCAGTAATCAGATCAAAAATATTGTCAACAGAAATTGGCTGATCTTAAATTTTAACTCAGAAAATAAACTTAGTAAACCCCTCTTCTCCTTCCGGACAAACAAAACCTTGAGGAACTGTCTAATTCATATGTACAAACCCTAGAAAGAGACACAGTTTACATTGACAGGAACTATGGCATCAGGCAACTACAAGTGTGGGAATTGTTCCATTTGTCCCCACTGTATTGTTAACAACACTTTTGAATACAATGGTAAAAAGTTCATCCCAAATACGTTTAACAACTGTCGAAGCCAGAATGTCGTGTACCTGCTTGTGTGCCCCTGCAACTTGGGTTATGTTGGGGAGACAAGCAGAGAATTACGTACGCGTGTTCTGGAACATAAATCGGCAATCCGCACTAAAAAGTGCAATGCGCCTTTGACTGACCATTTTAGCGATTTGAGCCACTCTTCAGATGGTTCATTTTGGAAAAAATTAGAACTACTAGGCGAGGAGGAGATATTGACAAAATTAGAAAAACACGAGAACAATGTTACTTTTACCATCTGAATATTATCCCTAAAGGATTGAAAACCAGAGAAGGCTGGGCAAAGTGCATTTAGCGCATGATGCACTTAGGTAGGTTGACTATAATATACCCATCTTTTAATAACATCTCTTTAAAAATGAAAACAGGTTGCTTTCATATGTTACAATTCCTCTCTCCATATGTGACCACCTAGTATGGATCCACCAAATTGGGTTCCGGTTACCATTGTACCCTTCCACTGTAAAAGACATGGTGCCTCCCCTTTATATCTTTGGAAACGTACCAATGCATAATTGAGTGATTTTATTTTGGAAACTGTATTATGAACCAGACAGTGGGTTTGCCGTTTCTCTCATAATATAACCTAACGCATGAGTTTACACTTACCATGACCCTTGTTTTATACTATTTTTCCTGTTTTTAGAATTATTTCTGCACTTGGTGGAAATACTAACTATCCAACAGTATGCTGTGCCGTCCCTTAAACTTTGACATGTAATTGTAATTTTGGCGAACTGCGTTGCTCCGCCACCGCTAACATCGCTCTAAGGCGATTACAAAGGAACGCCCCATAGCGGACCAGATAGGGAACCCTGTAAGGCAAGCTCGTGAACTATCCTTCGCGGCTGCGTATGAACCAATACGAGGAAAGATTGATGTCTCTCCATATGCAAATAATTAACTTTGGGTAAGAACAATCCGAATAGGTCCTCGATTTAACCAATCCGAATCCGGGAGACGGATATTTAAACCGGGCGTGTTTTCTGCAATTTTGGGAAACGCCACGGAGAACATAGAAGCTGGGCGCCAAGATCGAATTAGAAAGGTAAGCCGTAACTAGGCACAGCTCATACTTTTTTCAAACCTTAGATTCTAGCGAGTGCGATTTTACGTTGAGGACAGTCTTATCTCATACGGCACACCGCTTTTGTATTTATAGCGGTCTATCTCTGAAACGAGTGCCAGAGAAGAAATAGGGCTTCGCTCTTTACAGTTCAAAGATGAGCAATATTTACAGCTCGATTCCACAGCTTAAGTCACCCGCCCACAGCCTTTGATACAGGTATGCCTGTCTTCATTTTTACTGTGACTTTAGATTTAGACTGAGCAGGTGCACGATAACAGTAACAGTTCTAGACTGATGTTGTTTATTATATATTTACTGGTTACCTCTTGGTGTATTCTTAATATAACAAGACGTTTTAATTGTTCCGTACATGGTGAGGCTATTTTAAATCAACCAGATACAACATCCTCGAACCACATCAAGGTACACATCCATGATTTTCAATTATAATAGATACAGGTGGACAGATATACAGACCTTACATTAAGTTTGGATTTCCCCTTATGCCTTGTATCTCAGGTTAGAGGCCTCGATTTTGTGTATTGTGCAATATACCAGCAGAAAGAGGAACACAGTGTGGGAACCTATACATGACTGTTCACACAAGGGTAAGATACATTCCCCTAATTTTAGAGGACTGATCCGAAATAGTATGTCTTAGAACACCTTTCCCTTACCCATATAGGTTGGTTCTAGCACTTTAGCAAACATCTCTAAAATTAGTATTTAAATGACCTATTTAGTTATAATTAGTAGGCCTCAACTGTATGATTGTCCTCAGCCAGTGTAAACATTCTATACATAGGCTTACTGTGCCCCAATGGGGTGTATTCCTTTATCATAAACCATTCAAGAATTTTTCCTTAAAGACATTTGGGGAACATGTTATTTTCTTTAATCTTTGTATCCTTTAATCTTTATATTAGAAAAGTAACATACAGGATGTTTTTAAATTAAATGCCTTTTGTCGTTAACAAATGTGACATGTGAAAGAGATGTAGATATTCTCCCTAACGTATTGTATATTTATTCTAGGGAAATTTTAATGACCCCCTGGTTACGACATACATTGTGTTAAGTCTTGAGAAAGGTGGCCAAAACCTGGGAAATCCACCGAAACGCGTCGATGCTTTCTTGTCCTGTATAATTCAAGACTCTGTCATCGTTGTAGATACATTGATTATTTGAGTACAAAATATCGATGCTAGAAACCAGGAGTCTGAATATACAATTAGTATTGTACAACTTCTATGTCTTACTGTTTCTGTCTTTGTGCACCAATTATGCGGGTCATAATTGAATGTTATGAATATTATGATTTGTTTTGAAAAGTTTTTATTTAGCTTCCATTATTGTTTTGTTTAGTATTCATTGTATTTTAATGTATTTTGTATGTATACATAATAAATTGTGATCTCCTTTTTACTTTAATTAGTTTGTGGATTTGTCTAAAAATCTTTTAATTTAGGTAGTGATTGCTCTTGCCATTTCTTTATAGTTCTTTTCAAGGGAACTTCGCTTTTACCAAGCCTTAGTCAACCAGAAATCCCCATTTTTAACAACATGTGAGAAAAACTTCTGTATGTTCTTTAAGACAGCGATATGTAAATGGGAGTAACCACTGCTCATGAATAAACGCAGTACCTTATATAATCACATACAATATGATAAACAACACATACACCTAGCATACGCAACAACACTACATACTGTGGGAACTGTGGCTAGCCATGTAGACAAGGCAAACATGGCATGGCACCTCTGCTGCACAATGCGGAATGCGGAGAGAGATGGGAGCAAAGTATGTGCAAAGGTAGCAAGTGATTCTCAATTATAAAAGTATACAATGCAAAGTGGTATGGGGATGTGCCGGACAGACTTGAGTATTCAGTGCACAGACATGTACATGTCAACATACACTGATGGTCTATTGAGTGAAGTAGACAGTGGATGCAAACATGATAGTACAGTCAGTAGGGATGATTACGGAAGGGTAGCACGCACGTGCCTCCTCCTCCCCTCCAAATCTTTAGAGTAGTGGGCTGGCTCGGCGAACGCAGGGGTAGCGTAGGGGTATGAAGAAGAGGCACATTTCTGTGGGTGTGGCTTTGTTACAGAATGTCAATGTGTCTGCCAGGTCTGTGCAGCTTACACCGCATGAGGTTGACGCTGTGAGTGAAGGTGGCTGCGTGAATGATGCTCTCAGCGTGCTGATATCCTGAAACCGTCATGGCCGATGCAACGCATATATGCCCCACAGTTCACCTTTTGACACCACCGTATGTGAAAGAGAGCCCACCACATGCTGGCAGAAGCTCCAGGGCTGGGGTATGCGAGCTCTGAAGGCTCCTGAGACTAACGCAGGCGACTGTGACACAGGCACACAGCACTCAGCCTGTGGCCCAGCAGCGTGAAGTGCTTTGTATACTACTAACACAGTAGTCCAACAGGGATCAACAGTGGAACAGTGTTTTGATACCATAGTGGATGATGCTAGAACTGTACCTGAGTGTGGAGATGAAGGTACTCCCTTCGACCAGGTGCAACCAACTCTAGGTCCCCACAGTGGAACGGTGTCTTGATCCCACAATGAAAGATGTCCGATATTACATGTTGCTTGGTTTTCACAAAACTCCCTCTGTTGAGGTGCATCAGACTATGTGCTTATGTAGCTAACTGTTGAACATGATTATTGTGCTTAGTTGGCACCAGTCGGTGCAGTACATCGCGGTACAGCAGGTCCGAACAGTGAAACGGGGTCTTGAGTTGATGTCAGAAGGTAGTCTGTGTTTATTTCTGTGTACCCCCTCCGATAAGGTGCAACCAACTCTAGGTCCCAACAGTGGAACAGTGCCTTGATCCCACAATGGACGATGTCCGACATTATCTGCAGCTTTGTTTTGATAGAACTCCCTCAGTTGAGGTGTATCACACTGTGTGATTCTGTAGCTAACTGCTGTACAGGATTATTGGGCTTTGTTGGCTCAAGTCGCAGTACTACAACGTGGTACAGCAGGTCCGAATAGTGAAATGGGGTCTTAATTCTATGATTGAGGATGTCCGAAGTTAAAGTCTGTGATGATTTCCGTGAACCCCCTCAGGTCAGGTGCTACCAACTCTAGGTCCCAACAGTTGAACCATGTCTTGATCCCACAAGGGACGATGTTAGAACTGCATCTGAGAGTGGAGTTGAAAGGTACTCTCTTCGACCAGGTCCAACCAACCCTAGGTACCAACAGTGGAATGAAGTGTTGATCCCACAATAGATGATGTTAGAACTGCTAAGAGAGTGGAGTTGAAGGTAGTCTCTTTGACCAGGTACAACCAACTCTAGGTCACAACAGTGGAACCGTGTCTTGATCCAACAATGGACGATGTTGGAACTGCATCTGAGAGTGGAGATGAAGGTACTCCCTTTGACCAGGTGCAACCAACTCTAGGTCCCAACAGAGGAACAGTATCTTGATCCCACAATGAAAGATGTCCGATATTACCTTCTCTTTGGTTTTCAGAGAACTCTCTCTTTTGAGGTACATCAGACTCTGTGCTTGCCTAGCTAACTGCTGCACATTATTATTGTGCTTGGTTGACACCATTCAGTGGAGTGGTACAGCAGGTCCGAACTGTGAAACAGGGTCTTTATTCTTTGATTGAGGTTTGCAGAAGTTAAAGTCAGTGTTGATTTCTGTATATCCCCTCCGATCAGGTTCAACCAAGTCTGTGCTTTTGAATCGAACTGTATGTGGCTGTGAGACGTTAATGACTTAGTGGTGATTGTTTAATTACAGAATCCAGTAGTCAAGTAACTACAACATCTATTGAAATATACACAATATTGTTTTAGTATACTTGCTTATAGGTTTAGTAAAATGATTAAATGCATCTTGCAAGTCAAAAGTAACAGTAAATAGTGTAGACTGTGGCCAGATGAAATCGGAATTCGAATTGTTTTGATTTAATTATTAGTTTTCTGTAATTTATGTTGTTGTATGTTGTGAAGAAGCAGTGAGAAAAAGCATTCATGGGTGTGTGTGTGAGTACTGCCTTCAATTAACACTGTAGATAGCAGTGTTCACAATTCAGATTGAGTCAGTATTGTAGATGACACAGTTCTGTAGGAAAAGACATTGCTCTAGTGCGCTCTGTCTGCACCACTCATTCACATCACTGCAGGCTCCGCACACGGTCTTTGTGGCTTCGCGGATTGAAAACTGTGAAGCTCTAATCAATGTCACTTGGCTTTGGGCCCTTGCTGAACGCTGTCTCTGGCCAACCTTACTGCTGCATAAATTATCAATTCTTTTAATCTTGAATCTCTGTGTGTGATCCAATGATTACTGTTGTAGTTGATGCTAACAGCAACCATTTCCTGAGGGATGCTTTGCACTCACCCCACACGCATCCAGCACAGACGTCACTGGATATGTGACCCTGGCAATGGTTGAAGTGGTGAAAAAAAAGTAGGGGAACTGTGAGCGGATAATTAGAGGGCGGGACTAACCCAAGGATTGGGTCAGTGGGCGGAGTCAGATGTGTGGCCAGAAAGAGCAAATCATTCTAATTTTTAGTTTTTGTTTGGCATTTTACTACCCAGTTACAGCTTATTATGCCATTTAATTCAACCAATGAATACACGTCTATTTAAGGAAAAATATGAGTTGTTGACATTCAGAAAGTGGGATTTGTTTCCAATCACAAAATGCCACATCTACGCTTAGAAGTGGAATCATAAGCCATTTGTCTCTGAGCATGGAGTTTCTGTCTTCAGCACTTCTCCCTTTTTCTACAAGAGCAGTTCATACATGAATGGCATTTCCTAGTTTGCACATGCTTACTATATAATTATGTGACTTGACTGAGAAGTTGAGGACCCTTTGCAAAGGTTGACTGGTCACCTTTCTCACTACCACATTTGTATGTTACACTGTTACTAATAAGGCACAATCTTCGCTGAGACTGTTACCATGTGTGGGAATGTCAAAATAATCAAGTATCAGAAAATATGCTGCATTACGCTGTAGCCTTTCTTTTGCTGCATAATTTAGTAAACAATGGCATCATTTTGCCCCCCCATTACTGCATTATTCCAGTGCCCCAAAGCAGGCAGCACATACTAAAAATGCATGTGCATGAAGGAGAGAGACCATACAGTTTGTGTACTTAGTTTGGTATGTGGGCAAATCCTGCATTGTGGATCCTTGGTGAGTTGCAGCTACTACTGCTGAAACCAAGCCAATAAAGGTACTAATGGATGAAATGGACTGGGCTCAAGGGCAGGGCAGAATTTAGCACTGGTAGAGCCCTTTGCAACAATATTTGTTGGTACCACCAATGACCACCTCCGTCATGGATTCCCTCCAGTGCCGGCTTTAGCGCTGGTGGCACCCTTTGCAACAATCTGTTTTGACGCCCCTTTTCCCCATGACCTCCTCCTTGGATTCTCTCACTACCATCTGGCCAAAGTGCCCCTTATCTCTCCATAGACCCTCTCTCCAATACATTTAATTTGTTTTGAAGTGCTGGTGAAGGCTGGCTTTACTAATCCAACTTACTATCCACATAAAATATAGATCTGTTCTTTGCAGCAGGCATATTAACCTGCTGTGCTACTTTAAGGTGAGTCAAAACTGCCACTAGACAAAACTCCATTAAGAGTTATCATGACATTTTTATTTGTGCCTGAAAGCTGGAGGCACAAGGAACTCTGCAGGAGGTGATTTTAAATTGTAAGTTGTTGCTAAACACTGCACCCCCCCAAACAGGTCAGCACCCAATGCAGCTGCACCGGTCGTGCCACCCTAAAGCCGGCTCTGATTCCCTCACTACCAACCTTTACCAGTGCTCCTCAAGTCTCCATAACAACACTCTCTCTCTATCAGATGCATTTAATTTGATGTACAGCGCCACTGATACCAGTGTAGGTTGTCAGAGAACTTTACATCACATACATTACACAGAGACAATCAATCATAAATGTGTAAATCACTGTATAGGAAATATTACATAAGACAAAGGACTACAAGGTGTAGGAGTCCCATGTAGGCAGTGTAGTTTAATAGTAGCTGGTCTGGAGAAACACAAACTCTGAATTTAGAACGCAACCCATGGTTGGAGTTTCTCTTTAATACCCACAATTGATTTCCATCCAAATGAACTCTTTTTGCAACATTAGGATAATCAAAAACTGGGGAAAAAAACAATGCTCTAATTTATACCTTGCAGTTTGCCTGCAGCTCTTAGATGGTAGTTAATAGCTCACTGTTCTATGTTAGGATTTCAACTTACAAACTGCAAGTAATAAAAAGATCTCTCTGACAAAAGCAGTTACCCACTGACCTACTTACATAATGTGCAGTTTGTGATCTGCATGGAATATGTTCTCTGCAGCAGGCACATTAACCCTCTACACTCTTTTTCTATGAGTCAAAACTTCCACTTTACAGAACTCTCTCTAGGAAGAACATTAATCAACAGAATTATCATGCCATTTTTATAGTTGCCGAAAATTGCTGGAGGCCAGGAAGGAGGCAGCAAGTGCTTTTAGAAACATAATATATTTGCCCATAATCCTGTGAGTTTGCAATCCGGTAGTTGACTCCTTGTGAAAAAAAAAATACAAGTCTTTATCCTTAAACAAGTTTTATATGAGAATATTTCTCTGATTCCAGACATGTATTTTGATGACTTCTCAGACTAACAGGCTACACGAATGCTAAATTCCAAACATCCGCACAGCTGCAGCAACTATGGATCACAATTGCCTTAGAAAGGATGCTTTGGACCACAAGGAACTTCAGGCGTTTACTCTGGCGGTCGCCATTTAAAGTCTTGGGAGGGTCCTGTGACTCCTTAGAGATAAGCTGTTATATTTGTTTCCTAGGCTGATTTTAAAACGTGCTTCACTTTTCCCGATCCTGAAAGCATGCATGCGTAGGAGATCAGGTGTAATACGGCGCACAGATGTGAGAGCATCATTTGCAGCGTCCGAATAATAAGCATATGTATTTCATCAGCACACTTTAGAGTCACACTTTTTGTTATAGTCATAATCATTATTGGAATTATCGCTGCTATTGTTGTTATTATTTTTACTTTTATCTCTGACTAAGCCAGTGTTTCACCTGTGTATGTTAGGGGTCTCGCTGAGAACCTCTTTAACAGAGAGGAGCAACTGAAGCGCAAGGAGAAAGTGGA
Organism: Lissotriton vulgaris; assembly: GCF_964263255.1. NCBI lineage: Eukaryota > Metazoa > Chordata > Amphibia > Caudata > Salamandridae > Lissotriton > Lissotriton vulgaris. The sequence continues at coordinate 2,030,866,397 of NC_141691.1, forward strand.
AAGGAGCTGGCCTGTGTAACTCCCGACTCCCTCAAGAGGTGAACTGAGTCCTAACCCTTGCCACAAGTCACCTGGAGTTCTCCCTGCAACAGTGGTGCACCGACCAGGCTCCAAGTCTAGTTTCTTGCCAGTGCTCTTAGTCTTTAAGATTCCTTTGAAGCGCCTATAAAAGAAAGCAATATTTGTTTAGTTATTTTTTCACATTTTGAACCCTTTATTTCTCTACGTCCCTAGGTTGCAATATGAATTACAAAGTATATATTGTACATGTTGAATTGATTGTATGCGATAAATGATGTCTATATTTATTTATAAAAAGAGATAATAAATATGTTTTATCATTTGATAATAAAATTAATTAACTGCTCTTCCGTGGGACACTACTTATTTTGAATGAATGTATGATGTTGAATATTTTGTAAGGGGTTGATTGCAGCGTACCTAACCTTACCTTGCCCCCTCATAACGTATTGTTTTTTTATTGGATGTTTATATGGCCGCAGCAGCATTTCCCTTCATCTGGCAGGGAATAAATCAGAGCACAGGCCCCCGTGGGATCGCATGGAAGCCTTTTGCTCCAGAGGGAGAGTGGTGGCCAACATGGAAAAAAGTACCTCCGCCAATCACATCACTCTATTATTTGAAGCTTCTCAATCAAGAGACTCCTGCGAGACTCCTGTGAGATGCAAAGCCCTGTGCCGAACCCCATGCCAAGCCGTGCAAGCTCTAAGGGCAAGCTCCGAGGCCAGGCCCTGCTCTCAACCCCATGCCATGCATGTCTACTCACGACCATGGAGATCTTGTTTTACATCTAAAAAAAATCATAGGGGCAGATTTACAAGCCACTTGCGTCTCATTTACGCCGCAGTTGCGTCACTTTTGTGACGCAGCGGCGGCGCAAATCCTACACCATGGTGCGGGGTACTTACAACGTGACGCATCTCGGAGATGCGTCACGTGGTAGAGCCCTGCGCGACATATAGGCGTTCCTGTGCAGGGGGAGGGCGTTCCGGCGCAGGAACGCCTCCTAAAAGTGGCTGAGTGAAATCTACAACATTTCACTCAGTCACTTTTGGGCCCTTGCTGCGTCAAAACCCTGCGCCTGCTTGAAGCAGGAGTAAGGATTGACGCAGCATTAACTAGATCTGGCACCCAGAGCATTGCTGGAGCTGCGTCGCGCTTACGACGCAACTCCAGCAATGCGCCTCTTTTACGGCACAGATGCGTCACGCATCTGTGCCGTTTTTGCTCCATAGTGCGCCGCATTGTAGATGCGGCGAATCCATGGTGCCGAAGCTGTGGCGCACAATAACTGGCGCATCCCTGCTGATTTGCAGGGATTCACCAGGTATTGTAAATATGCCCCATAGAATTCATTGAAAATACCAAAAGTTAATTTTAGGAGTGGAAGATAAACTCTGCTCCGACACGGATTTTGCCAAATTTTGCCACTCCGCGCTCTGCTTGGAGAACAGCGTTTGACAAAAACTCTGCCTACCACTGCATGGTGGAGTTTACTGGCGCCCACCCTGTGGAAACACAGGCATATGTTCAAGCCTCGTTTCACAATCTGAGCAAATGCCAAGCCCCTTACGTATCTCATTGAAACCAACCAAAAGGAGGGATAACAGCCCGGAAACGAAGGTATAGAGGATGGTTGAAAGAGTGCTGTGGAAGAGGTGAGGTCAAGCCCTTCTGTGTCACCTTTGGGCTTTTGACACCCCAGCCTCCTGGGAATGCTGGCCCTTACAGAGGGAAAGCACATGGGAATGTCTTCGAGGTGTGCAGTACCATGATTGGCAGTGCACCTTGGAATACCCTACTTTTGTGAAGACTTATCATCTGTGCAGCACAATATAGACACGCCCACGTTCAAGGAATACCTTCTGATGCAGCACTTGGCAGCGAGTTGCAACTCTGACGCAGTGCAGTTCTTTAGAGAGTTCCCATAGCTGGACTTCCATGTTCCTGCTTGCAGTACTGGCAGGAGAAGGAGGCGAGCTTTCAGTGTCCTTTGAGGCCAGGGAGCACATGTAGGGGATGCTGTGGAGGGAAACATCTCTGGTTTTCCCCTAAGGTTCTACGTTCCCATGTAATATACCTACCGCAGCAGTGGAGGAGGAGGAAAGCAGCGGATGTCCCGATGGCTGCTAGCCCCTGTAAGCACATGGGCAAGTTTCAAATGCAGGTTTGAATGTATGCTTATTTAAATATATATTAGATGAGAAGAAAATATTGCAGCCAGGAGATATATTTGACAGGTGCTGTTGCTTGTCTTAAAAACGAATTCAGGGCAAGTGCTCAAATACTCACAAAGGGAGAGTAATGTGAATTTAAATAATAAAATTGGAGTGTTTTGTTTATTTTATTAGTCTTGACTGAAGACACAGCTCTGAGGTAGACAAACAAGGGAAGATGTACACTGTGAAGCGCGCTGTGCATGGAGAGCTCACATACCCAACCTGCAGACACACATGCATGTGCGTCCGCGGGGGGGGGGGGGCAAGGTGGGGCGCTTGCCCCACCCCCTGATGCGCCTCTCTTTGCCCCCCCTCCTCCTGTGCACACCCATGTGCACAAATGCATCCCAGAGGGAGGCCTGACGCCGGGGCTCATCCTCAGGCAGGACATCATCCAACCGTCCGCCTTAATTTTAGGCATTGCAGGGAACAGAGCTGTTCCCCTGTGAAAGGCCTCAGCTCCCTGATGGGGCCGCCTCGCACTCCTCTGAGCGCAAGAGCAGCCCCACCCCGCCCACTATCATTCTGTGTGGGGCTGATTGCCACATACAGAATGACAATGGGTCAGTCGGGGCTGGCACAGCATGTGGTGGCCGCCTCCAGCCTTGGTCCAGGGCTGCTGCTAGGTGCAAATCCAGTTAACCAAAGGAAGGTGGTAAAAGAAGTTCACAGGAAGGGATTATAGTTATAGTATAGCAGCCATGGTTGCTGCTTTTTTATTTTATGCAACTAACAATCATAGACAAAGCCAATAGTTCTGGGTTTTTGTAGGTGTAATGTTACTTGTTCCAGGTGTAACGTTACTTGTTGTATTATATATCTGGATGCAATGACAGAAGCAACAAAAATACCAGTCGGGCGGCACATTATATTAAGCACAGATTTTTAGCTTACATGTTTTAAGCCACATATTTTATTACATTAACCCCCTTTTGGAGAGACCCCCTCTAGTTTTTTCATCCCACTTAATGCTCTGTAAACAACACCATGCCAGTCACCCCACGTCAAGGCACTGTGCATCATGCATGACTCATGCCTTCCACTTTTTCAGATTGCCTATGTGCAGGTGCATAGTGAACCCTGCTCCACCCCACCCCTTGCTTTAGGAACTACAGCAAGGGTGGAATTATTGATAGGTCTAATAATTAATGTGAAAAGGTGAGTGAGTGAAGGGATGGGTGGATGGATGGCTGGATAGATGAGTGCATTGATGGATGGATAGATGAGTGAAAGGGTGGATGACGGGCGAGTGAATGGGTGGATGGATGAGTGAAATGATTGGATTGATGAATTGATAAGTGAAAGGGTGGATTGATGAATTGATAAGTGAAAGGGTGAATGGATGGACGGATGAGTGAAAGGGTGGATGTAAGGCTGGATGAGTGAGTGAAAGGGCGGGTAGATGGACAAAAGGATGGATCAATGAGTGAAGGAGTAAATGGGTGGATGGATCAGTAAAAGGATGGATGAATGATAGGTTCAATAGATGGATTCATGAGTGGATGAGTAGATGGGTGAGTGGGTGGATGGAAGGATGGATGGTTAAGTGAAAGGAGAATTGAAAAAGGAAGGGTATGGGTAAATGGATGACTGAGTGGGTGAATGGCTGGATGGATGAGTTAATGGATGGATGGGTGGAAGAGTGTATGGATGAGTGTATGGATGGATAGGGTGAAAGGGTAAATAGATGGATGTTGGATGAGTAAAAGCGTGGATTGAGGGATAAATAAGTGAAATGATGGATGCAAGGAATCGTGATGGATAGGTTTGTAAATGGATGAATATGGACATTGTTGGGCACACAGATGAAAGGACAGAATGAATGGTGAAAGACTGAATGATGGATGAAAGTATGATTACACATTGCAAGCCCCATTATCTTAAGCAACATTTCCTATACATTGACTTTCCCATTTATATGAGTTATTGTCTCTTTATAATATGTGTGTGTTGTAACACACTCCAACACTATGCCCCACATACTTGGGATGAGTAGCACTACAGAAGAAATTAAATACACATGAGAGAGGGTCTATGTGAAGATGAGGAGCGCTATTGGAGGGTGGTATCAAGGCCAGACTGGCCGGACCGGGCATCAGGTGTTTTCTCTGTGAGCTGGAAAGGTGGGGGCGGTTCTGTTACCGCAAAAGTGCCTGCACATTTGCTTAAAGTTGCGCGTATACTGACAAACCATGAAGTGCACAATTGTCTCAACCTAATATAAACTTATTTTCACTTGTACTTTAGTGGTTGTCTACTTACTTACTTACATCAGAGAAGGTTGCACAATAGTATATGTCTGTAAACCTTACCTTTTGTCCTGAATTTTGACCCGCTGTCCTGAATTTTTGTCCCGAATTTTGACCCTTTATCCTGCATTTTTACACTCACTGTCTGGGAATTTGCACCCATGCCGGTTGGCTTGTAAATCTGCCCCACAGCATTTAGCTTTTGGGATGCCAGTAGGGTAGTTTTAAGGTTCAGGGTGGGTATAGGTTTTGGTGTGGCAGTGATAATTTTAGGGTTCACTGTGGGCATGAGTTTTGGAGTGCCAGGGGTAATTTTAGGGTTCAGGGCCGGTATGGGTTTTGGGATGCCTGGGGTAATTTTAGGGTTCAGGGTGGGCATGGGGTTTGGGTTGCAAGGGGGGACATTTTAGGGTTCAGGGTGGGTATGGGTTTTGGAGTGCCAGGAGGACAATTTTAGTGGTCAGGGCGGGTATGGGTTATGGGTTGCCAGGGGGCTAATTTTAGGGATCAGGGAATGTATGAGTTTTAAGGGGCCAGGGGGGTAATATTAGGGTTCATAAGTGTGCTCTAATTGTTGTCCAGTTTCAAATGCAGAATTCACCACTTTTTTTTCTCAGCTTGGCCTGAGCATTACCCGATCCTGAATGTCTGCCATTTTAGCCCTGACCCTATTGATTATTATTAGCCATGCACCTTCGTTTGCCAGGTTAGCCCCCCCCTTGGAAAAATTTCTGCAGATGCCCATGCACACATGCAGCTAAAATTGAAACTGTCATTTGAATTGACAAGTGGTTCATCTTTTAGTACTGGACCTTCATCCATATCTAACGTATACTCTGTTGTGCCATCATGCTGCAGAAGTCTTAGAAATGTGCATTATTTTAAGTACCACAATATGCGAAACAATTAGTCACAGTGGGGAGGGGTCCTAGCAAATTTTCTTGAAACAGTGGAGCTTTTTCATTGCATGACTCAATTGTGAATTTAATTACTGTATTATGTGTACTGCATTTTTTTCACCTGTAATGTTACTGGTGGTAAGAGAACATACAACTTACGATACATTTGAACTAAGTACAGGACAAGTGACTACTCTGCGGTCAGTGGAACTCCACAGAATTTCACAGAGTAAAACTAAATGAGTTCCACCCACCCCAATTAATGTGATGTTATAGTTAGGAACTGTAATTATATCTATTTTTACATTATAGAAAATCTTAGGAAATTCAAGGAAAAAGGTTATGGCTAGTTGAAAATATCAGGTAAGACATAGCAGTTTAAACCAGCAAAACAACTGATATCACCAGTTATAGTTACCGCAAGTAGCTATAACATGAGGCTCTAAAGTTAATATAACTCACACCCTTGAATGCACTACAAAATACCTCACATACCACATCACATTGATAACATCACTGCAATATCTGAAATGGCATGACTAATAACAACACTGCATTGCGGGCTTTACTTAGAATATGGATGTAAAATCACTTTGGAAGAGAGGCTAAATCAGTCCTCTGTGGATATTGGAAAAAATAAAGTTTGAACCAGTATTCTTTTTTTTTCTTCTTTACTGATGACACTCAAAGTATACTCATACATATATACAATGGTGTCCTAAGAAATCCAAAAGAGTTTCTGTGCAGTGCTTGTAATAGGTGGTAAAGGATTGTGAATAAATATATATATATATCACAACTGAAAATTCAGCTTCTTATGATAGATACAAAATTACCGCTCTGACTATTTCATAATCAGCCAATCAGAGCACATAATATAAGAGCAAACATGTTATAATGTTGAAAGTTTCAACACCTAGAGATCCATTTAAGGAAATTCGGGTTTTTATCAGAACCAGCGATGCAGAGGCAACCTGTATAGAGATGTAAACACTGCTGCAGGTAATTATTGTGTGTACTAGAATATGTGCCTTGCCTAAAACAAATCAAAATAAACCACCAGATAGCATAAGCGATGAGAATGCCTACTATAAATGAAAAAACTACTGTAAAGCATAAAGAAATGCTCATTTTAACATGCTGGTAAAAATCTTATACTATGAAAGAGTTTTAGTAACCATATGAACTTACCACATTGGAGTGGAATATTGTAGTTATGGACTTTCCAGTATCTATACAATATTGCAAAAACCTACAATCAGTGCATTATGTTGAGAATCAAGTGTGGCTAATAGCCTATTAACACATTCTTGATAGGAATCTGGGGTTTCTAGTTTTGCATTACACACTTAATTTCTATAAGATTTTATTCTACAAAGTCAGTGGCATACCAAAAGCCCCCACAGCCCCCATGTTGTGGGGGACCCGATCTCCAGGGACTCCTCTGGCAATGGCAGGTACCTGGTGGGAGAGCTGTGGTGTGCCAGTACTTTAAAGGGGGCCCCCTCAAATTTTGTTATGCCACTGCAAAAGGTATTTATTGGTCATTATAGAAATAATTGGCAGATTTATGTAGAAGATGCAGAGTACACTCAGTAAGAGCTTACTGTGTGCTTGTGTTCCTTTCTTTGTATTAATAACTGTTAAAAACACACAATTGATGCAGAATGCAGATCAAATCAAAACATTCACCCCCAGTCAAGAGATCTGGGTTAAATACATTGTTCTTTTGCTCACCATCCCATCCCAGTTTAGACCCAGCCATATGGAAATCAGTCTTGACCCTGTTCCTCATGGGAACAGTCCAACCCGAACTGCCAAGCCAGGTCGTCCCTGGACTTGAAAAAAGCAACCTAGGCCCGGTTTCAGGGTTTCACCCCTCATCAGCCAAGCTAGCTTGAATCCAGTGGCAGAGTAAGCCGGCGACCCACGTCTGGGCATTCTTGACACACTCATGATGAGAATGACAAATCCAAACATTCAGCCCCAGTCAAGAGAACTGGTTAAATTCATTGTTAGTTTGCTCACCATGCCACCCCAGTTTAGAAACTAGTCCTAGGATCGCCTCCTCTCACTCTGGGGACACCTTCATCTAGCCTTTCTCAATTCAATGACTAAAGTACCAAACTTCAGTGAGACAGTACTGAAGAATGCTCTGACACACCTTATGCCCATTGCCAGGCAGTAAGGCAATAGTATCATCCATGCAAGCCTCCTGTGTTATGGATGCAATAAGGAGGTCATCAATATACTAAACTAACACTGAGATTTGGGGCAAACTCAAGCTCTTGAGGTTCTTCTTCAAGACCTGATTGAAGATGGATGGACTTTCAGAAGACACAATTCTCCAGACGGAAAGCAAATATAAATGTGCTTTCTTCATGCAATGGAATGAAGAATAATGCCTGACAAAGGTCGATCACAGTGAACCACGCAGCTTTACAAGGAATCTGAAATAGGATCACAGATGGATTCGCTACCACAGGCCAACATGGATTCACAATCTTATTCACCTTTCTAAGGTCCTAAACTATGCAGAGCTTTCCCCACGGTTTCTGCAATCTCATGAAGGGCAAATTGCATGTGATCTCTTTTAGTATGCCCTGTGAAATCATGACCTCAATCACAGATATAATCCCTTTCACCGTTTCCAGGGACAGGGTGTACTGACGTTTTCTCAGAAACACTGCATTAGGCTTGATCTGTATGCAGCTGGCTCAACTTCTCACTAGAATCTGTCCAATTTTCTTCCATGTGAAGTCCCATACCACCAAAGAGACAGTGTCTCTCAAGTCCAGTGGCATGTCCTCCATTGTCAGCAAGGAAACATGTCTACAAAATGATTTTGATTTGTTAGCTTGAAAGGAATGTTATTGTCTTTAGTCTGCAACTTAATTCCCTTCAGCGTACAATATATGGTACAATTCAATTTACACAAGCGATTACGCCCTAACAAACAGACTGGACTTGAATCACACAGTACAAACTGGTGATGATTCTGAAAGGTCCCGATCTTCACCAGCACTTCTGCAGTCAAAGGGTTTGTTATTCTTTTTTTAGAAACTCTGATTTTGACCTACTGTCCCTCCTGTTTCCTGTACCTGCTCTCTTTTCTATGCTATTTGCATGTGGACCAGCATTACCTTTTACTTTAGGCTTGGAACCTACCTCATCACTGTACTCTGGAATTTAATCCATGGACTCATTTTGCCAGCAGATCAAATTTTGCTGGATCATGAGTATGATTGCCAACCTCAGTCCTTACACAAATTTTGAGACAAAGTGTCCCATGTCTTTGGAGTCAAGCGTTTCTAACCCACTGTACTGCTTGAAGGCTTGCAAGAGCCTCTCATAATAGGTATACACTGACTCTTTAGGCTACTGGGTTGTTTGATCTGTATTAACCCAATCGATTTCTTAAAGGGCTAATTTGGACTGCAACCATGTGATCACCTGATCACACTTTTTCATAACCAAAGGCGAAGGACCATGAGTTGAAGGATCCCTCTCTGGCATGCAACGATTTTACATGCAGACCATAGATCACTAGGGACCACAACACTTTTGAGATTATAACAAAATGATTGACTTGCTTGCACAATTCAGCAGTTTTCTCCCTCAATCTAGGAAAATCATTTGTGAATGCAGCTTGGTCTCCTCTACTCCAAGGGACATACACGTACCCTCCACTAGGCATCTCTTGTAGCAGATACGCCTCAACTCCTGGTGTTTTCCCTTCTGGAGGTGGTATTTCCCCTGTCACTTTTCTATCACTCTTCTTCTTAGACCACCTTTCCTCCCACTTATCAAGCATACTCCAAGCTGGTATTCCTACAATCAACTTTAGGATGTGTTTTTTCAATCCCATCACTCTTTTTCCACCAGTTCCTGGTCACGATATTTAAGCCTATGATGTCCTTGTGCATTGTTGTTTGAGACAAGTCTACTTAACACCTCTGGACTAGTTCTGACAGCTTCTTGTGTGCTCATCTTTTGTAATATACAACAGCTCATCTGACTCATAGGACTCTATTCCTTCCAAAGGTCAATTTCCACTAAGAGTTCTACTACCTCAGCCTTCAATCTCACCACATCCAATAGTTTTGCCTTTACTGCATCCTTGATGGTTCCCTGACTCAATGTACTGTTCTGGACTTCCTTACTGTTATTGATATCTCTGAATCAAGTCTCTAAGTCTGTAGCTTTTAAGACATGTTAATTTCCGGCAGCTCCCTACATTTTTTTTAATTTGCACCCACTGGTCCACTCACTGGTGTTTTCCACATCCTCAAGTCTGAGCTTGTATTCACCATCGGTATGGATCATATAGAACTGGAACAAACACATATTCCCAAAGGATTGGCAGTGGCTGGTAAAGGGGCACTAGATTCTATAGGCACTAGAAATGGACGACTTCCATTCATGTTCCCTGACCTTCCCAATCCAGTTCTCTCTTTATTTGCAGCCTGTCGCTGATTAAGGTTTCCCACTGTGCTCGGGTCATTCAGAGGAACAAAAGTACCAATGGTGACCGGTACTGTAAGAGCTTTAGGTAACCATGAAGCAGCGCTGATTGTTTTGTTCAATACCTCCTACGGCATACACTCCTGTCCCCCCTCCTCCTGCAGCTATCATTCCCACAACTACTGCATTAGGACTTGTTAGAAAGCTGCCACACTCTCCATGTTCCTTGTTTTTGCCAGCTCTCACCTTCCCTCCTCTGACAGTAGATTGTAAGGTGGAGGACAATCCAATAAACAACCCATCCAACAAGTGGCCATCAGTATTTCTTCCGTCGTTTCCATCTTCCCTTCTATTCTGATTCTGAGAATCTACCTCTCCTACCAGAATTGGGTACAACCTTTCTCTTTCAAGAGTATTTACTCTCCATCTCCTGAGCTGTGTATCCCATTGCACTTCCTGACATGCCCTCAAAGCTTAACTCATGTTCTCTTGGTATATTTCCCTTTTTCTTGTATGTGCTTCCCCTATCCATACATCTAACACATAAGACTGTGTTAGTCTAGGTAAAGGTTGCAGCGCAAACAACACTCCTCTCAAATAGTGCAACACGTCCAACCGAAAACATGGAAATGACAATTATCCTTCTTTTTCAGTGATTTTGTGCCAATTTTGAAGCCAAATTATAGTATGGAGCCCCACTTCTGTTACCAAATAGAGTGTTGGAGAGTCCTCGGGTGACGCTTCTTCACCCACTCGAGTAACACCTATGAAATGATCCTGCAACACTCTAAAACATGCCATGATTGTCCGCTGCTTTGCACACATTTATTTTGCAGGTGACTTTTTTGATACTTTCACATGAGAAACTATCACTGTTTTCACATGTTGCAAGTTCCTGGCATTTAGTCTGAACTTTGTGAACAAGGCCGAACAACAATGCCCCTTCTTATTCTGTTCTGGTCAGGCCCTAGCACCTAGACAATACATACGGATGCAGCTATTGTTTGGGAATAGGTACTTTGGTCTTCTTGGAATACACGGATAGGTAGCACACACTTGGAGAGGGATCTTTCCAGGGAGAATAGCTTGATAGCACTTATGATGTAGATCTACCATCTATAGACTGAGGTACGCAGTGTGATGATACGGCCCTGAGATCTTCTGATATATAATCATCATGCTTCTATACAAGGGGAGGAAGGTTAGGCTATGATGTCTTTTGCTATGACAGATCCTTTTATGATTCCTGTACTACTTGCTATGATGACTGTATTTGTGTTATGCACTTTTCTGCTTATTGTGATAACTGTTCTGCATATTAGAGCACGACAGTGAAAATAAATATTTTAAACTTGTTTGTGTCTCTGTCAGATGTTATTGTGGACAAGTACAAGAGTGTGAGCTAAAGGGTGCATCTTGCAACTGCTATTTCTTGGAAAGTCAGGAGTATTGTGTCTTAAAAGGTTTTTAGGCCCATTTTGAGCTAACGTTTTGTTCATTAGTTACATACAACTTGGCATAACCAGTTGCCATTCCGGCACTTAACTGGGCGGCGGTTATACACCATTGGAGGCAGCATGGGCTCCCCAATGCGGGGGCTACCATTATTTGCGTGGTCGAGGTAGATCCAGCATACTTCTTTGAGGTGTTTCATTACTGGGTTACCTTTCCTTCAGTTAATGCAAATTATAATTTGTTTCATGCTTACAAAGTCACTGTTACTTCAGCAGTATATCGTCCTTATTTGATGATTGAAGTTCTGTTGATGTCCTGGTAGCATATTCTTTGGTTGAATGGTGCCCTTCATATGGGCCTCTTAATTATTGTTGGGGCTTCTTGGCCAGTTTTGGCTGTTTTTTCACCACATCTAAACTATCTCAATGTTACTTTAGTGGAGCTTTATTTGCTTTATGAACAAGTAATCCAACTCTATAACTGAGTCATCAATGTATTCATCATTCTTTCTTGGTGGCTCCGACTGGAGCTGTGCCACCAGCACCAATACAGGGTGGAGGCCGGGTGATTATTCCAGTCATGATTAACTCTGTGATGGGCAAACATCCTCAGAATCATGAGGACGTACCCTTTTGGATAGCTCAGAAAACTAAACATATTGATGCTGTTTTCCAAAACACTATTCCTGAAGAGAAACACAGCATCCTTACTATGTGTTTGCCAAGTGGTCTGATTCCTCCTTTAGCGGACAACATCACCTGGGGGACGGTCTTTGTTGAATTGTATACACTGTGCTATGGCAACCCCTAAATTAGTGTTCTGCAGAGCGTTCTGAAACATATACAGGAGGAACACGGGATAGCCCAGCCCTGGATTTGGGGATGAAATTAGTAGAAATGTTCCCTATTGTCTCAAATATGTTTCTGGCTAACATTAAAGGTGAAGCAGTTTGCTTGCAGGTGCACCCACGGCAGGTGGCGGTGGCTGGAGATCATCAGAAGCATCGGTTGACGATTAATATAGCGGATGTCTATGTATCCTAGGACGCAATAATTTAGGAGTCAGACCATTTACACAAGTACAGAGTAAACCCCTCTAGACAAGGAGGGTCGTTCAGTCTTTCCCAAAAAGGCATGGAACATAAACATGCAGAAGCCTAGGTCTTGGGCTGGTTCACTTCCAAGTTTTATTTATCTTGATCAATGCGGTCAAGTGACATTAGAAAATGCTTTCAAATATATTTTGGTGGTTGTGGATTTGTGCACTAGGTTTCTCTAGGTATGGCCACAGTGCTGTGCTGACGCTCATTCTGTTGTAAAATATGTGCATGTCTTTGTAGGGACTTATGCCTGTGGCACCTTCCATTCTGACCAAGTTCTGGCTTTTGCCTCTAAGGCTTACTATGATTCGATAAAGTCGATAGGGGTGCTGATACATTTCTCTTCTCTATATCGTCCTGAGGTCAATTCCTTTGTGGAGCAGATGAACCGTGACTTAAAGCAATCTTTAACAGCAAGGGTATGTGATACAGGCTGGGGCTGGTTGACTCATCTCAATGGGGTTTAACATGCACTAAATACCCTCCCTAGAAGACCTCTAGGTGGGTGGAGCCATAATGAAATGCTTTTTGGCTTTAAGATGTTTATGCCAGGCCTTGACGGTCTTGATGTTGTGGCAGCTGCCACAACATTTGACGTAGATAACCATTCTGCTATGTTACAGGATTTACAAAAGAATCAAGATGCTCTAGCAAAATCTCATTTGCCCTCTCCAACAGATGCAGCAGTGCTGGTTCCTGTTTCTGGCTGGCTTCCTAAAATTGGTAATCTAGTCTGGGAAAAAGTGTCCAACAAAAAAGAATTTGGTCCCACATAACATGCCACGGTCCCAGTACTTGATTTAAAGGGCATCTGCACTGAGATCTTACCTCTGCTGCCTTGGTGCAGAGACGATCAGTTCATTCTAATTGAACATGTCAAGTTTCATTATGGGGCTGATGCTCAATAGTATGCCTACAAGCATTCTGTGTTGGGATGTTTCACTCCATCAAATGAGATGTGGTTCTTCGGATTCTGCCAGGCAACTGGAGGGGGCAACTGAGCCTTCAAATGATGTATTGCCTGTTTTTCCTTTAACCTCTGCAATTGTAGAAAAGGAGTATAGTTCCCCCCAGTTGAACTTACAGTTGATATCCCAGAAACTATAATACATTCAACTTCTAATGAAGAACAGACAGCCCTCTTTCTTTCAGCTCAGCTCCAATGGTTACTATATTGATCAAGGTAACTTTTTTATGGATATATCTACATTCTCTTTGTCTGTAGCTGTGCCTTCTACACTGATTTGTGTTTTTATTTTGGTTTGAAAAGTACTTACCTAGTCCCACCATGGACTGGATCATGTTATCAATTGTGTTATTTTTCATGTAGATTGGATTTGTGACTGTCTTTTTCCTTTGGATTAATGGGCATTACTTGCCTGAATGATCTGCTGTAGAACGGGTTGACGGAGTACTGGCTCATTATGCTTCTTTGTATAAAATGTAAAAGAGGCCAAACCGTGTTAATATTTCAGCAGTCCTGATCGCTGATGGCATTGTTTGGGACAAAGTGCCATTCAATTTATATGGTTCTAGGGAGTCCCTACAAATTAAAAAAATCTTCTGTGTTTCCTTGGGAGAAGCCTTTTTTTTACCTGGCATGAATTCAGATGATTTGAATGCCTGTGCTGTTAATTATTTGTTTACTGATTTGCAATATTATACAGTTTTTGTTACAGAAGATCTATGTTTCAATTAAGCAAATTATTTTGTTGCCAACATTATAGACATCACTTCACAAAACCCGTACTCAGTGACCCACTTTTAATTATATAAAATGAGAACACTGCCCCCCACCATCTAAAGGGAGTTCCATTACAAAGAAAAGTAAATGTGCATATTTTACTGGTTACAATCTATTCAACCTAGCATCACAATATTTAAAATAGAATAGCCCCACATTGAAAAAATATATGCTTGCACACACTACGTTGGTCTATCCCGCTGTCTTCATAGAGGATCTGTTCCTGATAGGTTACAAATTAATTATTGGAAGGACACTATTGACTTAAAGTCTATTTGGGGCACTAAAATTTGGCAAGTGCAAGGGAATGAGTCTATGCATCTTGAATGTTCAATATCATCTCAACTAACATTTTTAAATCAGACGGTCCAACAAACTACCTGTTTTGGTTTAGCCACTGCTAACAATTCGAATACTATCTCTATTCTATCTCCATTCTGTCTCTGCCTCAATATGAGATATGGCTCACACATACCCACAAAATGGCACTTTTATTCCTCTATGATAAATCCAGAGAATTGGGTGTTATGGCCTAAACACCGCAATGCATGCCATTTATGTTTTATTAATGCTGCTGACTAGTTTACCCAAAATAGACCTGATCTTCATTAACCCCATTCACATACATTTACGACTTATTCGGTTCGTAAATTATGTCAACAATGGTTGGAACATTCCACTGTGAAGGTGAAGGATCATCTTTCCCTTTTGTCAGGTGACATTGATCTTTTAGATTTTTTTTTATTCGCAAAATACATTTGCAGTAAATATTTGGTTTATGCTGTCTTTAATGACTTTTGAAAGCTATCAGAAATGCAAGCAGTACTAGGCGTATGCCAAATTGATCAAGATCATTTGGAAAGAGTTCTTGTCATGGTTGATAACAGTATAAGCACACTGTCTTCTCGTATATCTACCTTTGACAATATTGTGTCGACTGGTATTGATATAGTTCAGAATGAAGTATCTTTTTCAAAATCAACTGCGTTCAGTTATGCAATTTGGTTGAGCCTTACATACGTTTGAAAGTGGGAGAGTATCATGGGATTACCTGAATGCTTCTGCACCTTTTTTGCCATTCAATTTAGCAGATAAACAAAACCTAAAGTCTATGAAAGTCAAAAGTATGCTATGTTACACAGTGAGAAACTAGAACAGTTACCATTTACTGTAGCAGAAACAGATTCAGTGGTGTGGTTAATACATGGTGTTATTTCATTACCCAGCTCATGTTTCCAGCTACAGCTTGCATGAAACACTATCATGTGGGTAGATATGAAAGTCTTGGGAGCATTTATATAGATGAATCGTGATCCTTGCTATTCCAATTTTCTTGGCAGCAAGCAGAAAAGGAAATTTTCTTACAGGGGATGTTTGGGAATCTACAGTCAGCCACTGGCTTGAGTGTAAGCAAGTAAAACTTCATGGCATCAGCAACGTTTCAGCCCTAAATGTGGCATGTTTTTTTTTTAAGAAACACCAGTTCAGGCATATTATTCTAGCTGTCAAAAAACTGCTGCGGTTCGCGAGCAGGTATCCCGTACATAGTAACAGTTTCACAACAAGTTACTTGATGCAGCAATGTCCTGTTTCCCCCATACACAGGAGTGGGGATAGTTCATTGTGGTCTTCATTCCAACTTTGATAGAATATTTCAATAAGCTAAGCAGACTCAAAGAGCTATTGTTTCAATAAGAAGTAGCTCTCACATTAGCTTGTGAGACCTTTGAATTACAGGTGGCAAGAACATCAAGTGAAATTCAGACATTGCTAAACATGATTCTCCCCCTACACTTTGGGCAATTAATTCACTAAGGGGCACATGCATCCAGGTAATCATTTGCGATCTCCAAATAGCGAATTTTAAGGATTCGCTATTTGGTAATCCCAAATGTCTATGCATGAAGGATTTTGCGAATCCTTAACATCTCCAATAGCAAATTGCAAATTATGATTCGCTATCAGGGAATGCATTCCCATTCATCCTATAGGCCTATTTGCCTATAGGAATGAATGGGAATGCATTCATAATGCAAATGTCCTAGGGGGTCTAAGGCCCCCTTGATGAACCCCCCCAAAAAGGTAATTGTGTACATGTGGTGCACACACAAGCCCGTCTGTGCGCCAGATGGCACTTTGAAAAATGCCCTTTGTGCATTTTTCAAAGGTTTCGCAAATTACCACCAACCTGAAGTGGATGGTAATTTGCGATTCCGGGATACAAAGTCGCATTTTGGTAATGCTACATGCATTGCATTTAGGGATTCGCAAATTGCGATTCCCTAAATGCTTTTGCAAATGTAATGCCTTTGATGCATCAGAAAAGGCATTTTACTGGTCGCAGATGGGCCGATTGCGGCTGGTAAAATGCTTGATGCATGTTCCCCCCAATCTTTAATGCATCTGATACGGCTGGCCTAGCCCACTTTTCTAAAGTTGTAGGCCTTGTAACATTGTTTTAGACTAATTTATTAGTAATCCCAGCTTTTAATCCTTCTATTTTTCCAGTGTATTTGGAGGGTTTCCCCTGCTGCTCCTCCTGATTTGTGTTGTTATGGTACTTCTATTGCTGTTCCGCAATGGCTGTTCAAATTGTGGGACTGCCAAACTAGGATCAGTTGCAGCAGTACTGTGATCGGATGCAGTAGCTTTTTTGGTTAAATGCCATTGGAAGCTCTTGACATTGACTATTGGCTGCCTTCTGTTATGCGTTCTGTACCTGTGTGCAGCCTGTGTTCTACTGCATCTGGTTTCCTTTTCAATGGGCCCTGGACGTCTGCCTGTACATTACGTCACATGCTGCCCTGGTTTATGAACTGAAGATTGGTCCATTAATGTCCCATTACCAGGACTGTTGTGTGGGTAAGTGGCTTATTTACAATCAATCGCTGGGGCCGGCGGCTGAAGCGAGTCCCCTTGCCAGTGCACAGCGCCTCTGAATGAATGAATGAATGAAGGGGGAATTTGTCGAGCGCAACTTAGCCCAAGGCCATCAAGGCGCCAGGAAAGATGGTACAGCTGCTAATGATATGAGTTAGTGCCAAACTACGAGTAAGCTTCTACAAAGAGCCAGATTTTTAGTGCCTTACGGAAAAGCGAGAGCTATGTTTATCCTCTTAGCTCAGCAGGAAGCGTGTTCCACAATCTTGGGGCAAGGGAGGAAAACGTCCTCCCGCCCCATCGAGCTTCAACAACTCGGGGGACGGTCAGCAGTTTTTTATTAGAGGAGCGTAAGGCTCTGCTAGGAGCATACAGAGATAGAAGGGACCTAATGTCTTCTGCGCCCAATCCATGAAGGGCGCCATAGGTGAGACACAGGATCTTAAAGTTGATCCTGGACTGCATAGGAAGCCAATGCAGATTTTTCCTGGTTAGGGTGGCTGAGACACGTGTAGGGGCGTCCGTGACAAACTGGCCACTGCATTTTGCATGATCTGAAGGCGCTGAACCAGCTTTTTGTTTATGCCTAGGTAAAGTGCATTGCAGTAGTCCAGCCTTGACGCGACGAGGGCCACCGCAACCTGTTTCCGAGCTTCAGGGCAAAGATAGTGGGTGATCTTTCTCCTCTTGGATCTTATTTTCATTGAGGTCGCCACAAGTTGAAATAGGATACTCCAGACAGCTGCGGATATGAGCAGCATGTCTGCTCATTTTATTTACTTTATTGGATGGCAACCTTTTTTACTCTGGAATCTTCTGACACTTTATTGGAGCTGGCATTCCAATTATCCCGCAAAGTTTTTGACCCGGAAGATATGCTACGATTGGATATGTTATTAGGTACAAAAAAAAAATCTTCTCCATTTCTTGGTCCATCGAAATTCAGCTTTTGACAAGAGTTGCTGTTTGGCCCTTGACTCAGACACCTTGGATTTGCTTACCACAGACTTCTGTATTAGTCCAGGGCTAACGTCCTGATCAAGGGGAGGGTGTCACAAGGCCCATGGGGACATTGTTGTCTTTTGTAAGTTAGCATGAAAATGCTGCAGAATGTCCGCTACTTAGCCCATGTTACTACACACTTTTATTTAGCAAATGCCTCTTTTGAGACTTTCAAATGAGAACCTATTGCTGTTTTCATACTATGGGATTTACTCCGAACATTGTGAACAAGGTAAAACAACAATGCCTTTTGTTATTCTGTTCTGGTCAGGCACTAGTACCAAGACAAAACATACAGATGCAGCTGTTGTTTGGGAAGTCGTACTTTGGTCTTATTGGAATACATGGATCGTTAGCACACACTTGGAGAGGGACCTTTCCAGGGAGAAGACCATGACAACACTTATGATGTAGAACTACCATTATAGACTGAGGTATGGGGTCTGAAGGTAACGCCCAGAGATCTTCTAATCTATAATCATCCTGCTTCTATACAAGGGGAAGAGGGTAAGGCTATGCTGTCTTTTACTATGAAAAGCTCCTTTTATGATTTAGGGACTATTTGCAATACTGGCTGTATTTGTGTTTTGCATTTATCTGCTTATTGCGGAATGTATGCTGAATATTAGAGCATGTTAGTTAAAATAAATATTTTAAACTGGTTTTTGTCTTTGTCAGATCTTATTGTGGACAAGTGCACAAGTATGATCGCTTGCAACTGCGATTCTTGGGAGAGTAGAAGTGTTCTGTTCCGGGATATCTAGTCACCTGTGCCTCTGTGAGTGAGTAGGAGGGCAAGTGGGACACTATAGCTAGTCAGTCCTGTGCTCATGAGTACTAAGGTGGTAGGATGACTCAGTCCCTATATACTAAGGTCCCATACGCATAGTTCTGTGTTTGCGCAGAATCCCTGCAACAAGTTGTCTTAGGTGAACTGTCAATGACATCTCATGACAACTTCTCAATTCTTAGCTTAGACAAGCACAATAACCCAGATGTCTTCTAGACCATTAATTACATCCCGGTATATTAGGCTCCTTTGTGGCCTGAAATGCACACCTCAGTCCCTGGACCACGTGCCGCTTGAAACCACATTCACTCGACTCTCACACTAACTCTGCCAGATATCTCACAATCAATTCATTCCTGAAATCCAACAAATGACATACAACCTCTTGATACTCACTCTTCAGCTAGCCGCTGATCTCGCCGCACCAACAAACTCTGTCCTGCTCCGCCAATATCCCTCACCCTCCGTTCTCAATCATTGGGCTCTATTTGGGGCTCTGGGGTTCTAAGTTTCCTCTTTTCTAGAGTAATTAGGGATTCTTCTCATGCTGCATGTGCAAACCATCCTTCTGTGCTACCAACTGAAAGGGCCGGCCTATAATTTCTTGTCCTCCCTAGAATCCCAATTCAATGGTTATTTTTAGCAGCATGTAAATGTAGAGGGGATAAAATAGTTAATAACACCAATCAATTGCTTCCTTACCTCCTGGGTTAATGTCTCCTCACACTTTCTCACTGTTGTTCAGTGTTAAAGCACAAGTGCTCTTTCTATAAATTATGGTATGGATTGATGTTTCCGTGATTGGCATGATTGATTTACTGGTAAGTTCCTAATAGGGTGCAATCAAAGTACCAAGGTAGGTAAATCGAGTGCTACTAGTGGGCCTGCTGCACTGATGGTGCCACCCACAGAAGTAGCCTTGTAAAAGTATCTTAGACCTGCCACTGCAATTTCTGCATGCTGTTTTTACTCCCAAGTCGACTTGGCAAGTACATCTATTTATCAGGCCCTAGCCTTCCCCTTTCTTACATGTAAGTCTCCCCTAGGGTAGGCCCAAAGTACCCCTATGGGCAGGGTACAGTGTATGTGAAAGGCAGGTCATGTACTTGTGTGTGTGATATGTCCTGATGGTGATTATCAGTGTAATTCATGTTTCACTATTAAAAGGCTATTTGTCCCATAGGATAGAATGGAAGATACTTTGAAACATCTTACAAGTATAACTTCCCACTGAGACGCAGTAGAAAAATTTAGTTTGGTAAGCCTGAACTCATGATGCAAAAATGCATCTTTTACTAAAGTTTATTTCTATGTTGTGTGTTTAAAAATACCACTTTTAGAAAGGGGGTACTTTCTTGCTGAGACATCATATGAACCTCTGCTGTACTGAGGATTGACTGTCTGACTTTGGAGTGACAGGGCCTGGGGATGTGCATTCTTTCAGACTGCTACTGGGGGGGTTGAGGTGTGTCCTGCCTCTCCTGGATGAGTCAGGATAGGGCAGAATAGACCTGGGCTGCGTTTAGTGTAGTGGGAGGAGATTTTCTCGCACCTGAATGGGCCTGGTTTGTATGAGATAATGCTTTCTCCAACTCCTGCCAGGAAGTTGGCCCTGAGAAGACAGTAATGGTTTAGACATAGAACAGACACTCTCTGCCACAGGAGAACAAAGGGAAATGTGGTATAAATATTAGGGCCCAGACCCCAGGATTTTAGAACTCTTTTGGACTACAAAATCTGCCAAGAGGAAGAGTTTGAGAAGCTGTTAGGAGGAACTACCTCTTTACTGTGTGCTTTGTGTGTTGGCCTGCATTGGGTACTTTTGTCATGGGCAGAGAAAGGACTGTACTGAACTTTCAGCAACTTCTTTGTTTGAGTTTCTCCAAGGGTTTGAGGTAGAGATTGCACCCTGTTCAGAAAGTCTCAGGAACTACAAAGATGTTACCTTCCTCTGGGTAACTCAAGTGGTATACTCCCATGAGAAATCTCTGTTTGTCAAACACAACAACATTTAAAAGATCCACAACAGGAAGGAGAGCCTTTAGCTCTGCGCCCTCACGGCTGTTAAATGAACTCCCAATCGATTTCAGGCAAATGGAGAATTTAATGCAATTCAGGAATAAGCTGAAAACCTGGCTGTTTCCGAGGGAGGAATAATACACAGATTTATTGTCTTGTCTTATTCTTCTCTCCTCCCCCCTTAACTGTCTGCCTTATTTTGGGGATGCACTATAACAACAAGGTAACTCTCTCAGCGCCAGTATACCTGTTGGGTGACAGTGCGCTATATATATTTAGTATACATTACATTACATTACATTACATTACATTACATTACATCACATTACATTACATTACCACCTTTGGGATGGCAATTCTCAGGTGCCATAGAGGCAAATCACGAACTGGAACTGTCCCCAAGACCCATGTCATTTCCGTGAACTAAAGGCATGGCAGAGGGCACTGCTACACTTTTTACCGCAACTCTAGCCTCACCAATGATGACAATTGCTACAGCCACTGAGCTGATGTGTGCTCTACGACCTGTGTGCACTGCACTCCACACTGCCTCGCCTTCACTCCACCGCCCATATCTCACTGACGATGCCATTGCCAGGTGACATCAACGCATTGGTCTGAACTGTGGTCTGGGAACCCCGCTCGTAAGCTCTGTCTCACTCCCGCACCATAATCTTGGCCAACCAACTCCAGCCCCATCAACCGCCAATCTTCAATGGACCCACAGCTTGCCCCATGATCATCAGCACCATGATGAGCACCGCCCTGCTTTGCACCTCAACTCTGGTCTCACAGATGCCGCTGTACAAGCACCACAAAGCCATTGCCTGAGGGCACCACAAGCTGGTGTTGACTCAAACTGTTGGATTTGGTTGTTTTCAGCTAGCACCAGACTGAGCTACCGGCTTCAAGGTAGTGCATTTTTTAGAATATTCTTGCAAAGTGGATATTTTGAGTAATATATGTTGAATCTTTATCACTTTGCTCTTGTTTTGCAAAGATAAATATTGGATATCTTTCTTAACTGGTGTGGTGTCCTTTTGTAGTGTTTTCACTTTATTGCTGCATGTTCTGTGCAAATGCCTTACACACTGCCTCTGAGATAAGCTTGACTGCTCGTGTCAAGCTACCAGGGCGTGAGCAAGGTTTTTTTCAGTAGTTTATCGTCCTTATCCTGACTAGGAAGAAGGGTCCCTACTTGGACAGGGTAACGACCCGCCACCTAGAGATTCCCATTTCTAACATAGAGACACCTCAAAATGAGAGAGTAGAAATACATTGGAAATATCATGAAGCCAAATCTGTTGAAGCAACATGGACAAAATAATTACCTCAAGAAATAGGATACAGAGGATCAGAAAGCATGAGTCCAAATTTCCCTGCAATGAGGGCTGATGAAAATAAAGCATCAATCTATCCCTACACTAGCCCTAAAGTTTTTTCTTTACTTTATTAATATTTTGTAAAGGACATTGGAAGATAGTCATCCTGCATGCAAATAAAGTACAGTTATCTTACTACTTGTCATACCTTTACTATTGCTGTCATGCATACTATTGGCAAACATATATGTTTCACTGCCTAAATACACGGTTCAACTCTAATCTCAGCATTGTGTTAATATATCAGAGTTTTGTATCATAATACATCTTACGATCATACATTGTTTCGTACCTCTCTGCTAATTTCACTCAGAGCTGCTGTTATGCGTTTAGGATTTAAATGTTATGTAGGGTTGTAAGTGCTTCCTCCCTCGGCGGCTCCCCACCATGTCTCACCCTATTCTTGTGTAAAAACGACCATGTTCTGATCCTCTTTGTCTTTATTGAGCAGGCAAGTTTTGTATAGGCCCCAAAAGTTCTTTAGGTGGCTACGCTGAGGAACGATCTCGTTGTAATGTTCTGTTTGCATGCTACAATAAACCATGTTTCTCGACCAACTCTTAACAGTGGGTATTGTGCCGCAAGGCCAGCACATTGCCATTCTAAGCTTTGCAACTAGCAGCGCTATGTCAACCAGACATCTAATTGCTTTTGGTACTTGCCTGTAGTATCCCAACAGGGCCAGAATGGGATATGGTGTCTGCGTTGTGTTAATAATATTACACTGGCGCTAAAGTTACATCCCTACTCAAGGAAAGAAATAAAAGGTGTGAGCATATGGAGTCTTTCTAAAAAGTCTCTCCACAATCGATGGGTCAAATAGCATTAACCTATCGAGACAGAGCTCGTCCTGAGATGCTCTCTCTCTGAAGGCAGAGAAGAAGTGGGCCCCTTTTCCTACTTGCAATGCTCATTAGTACTGGTATCTTCCCAAGAGTCCTTACAGGTCATGCCATCCACTCTGAGTACAATATCAGAGATACTTTTCCACAGAACAGCAATTGTTCCTAAAACTGCAGCATGCTGACCTAGATTCCTAAGCCTTACCTGGTGTGAAAATGCAAATCCCCTTATCGACTCTATGTTGTGATGTATCACCTTCTCTTCTTGCCTAACTAATAAAACAAAGGCATTATTCTAGCTAACAAGGGCACTTTTTCCACCTGTAACACAAATGTGAGAAAGAACAAAATCCACAGCACACATGAAATTCAAACTGCTAATTCTAACACGAGAGCTTCTAGGGAAATTGAATTTCAGGCCTACAAGATTCAGCTAACACAAAATTGCATAGTAAAGGAGGAGGTAGGTGAACGATCAAGGTGGCCGCACAATATCCCTGGGCGTAGCACTTCGCTACGCCCACGGAGTGGACGTAGTGTTGCCTACTTCGCCATTTGCGAAGTAGGCGTAGCAGGCAACACTACGCCCACCCCGCGGGCATAGTGAAGTTGCCCGTCAGTTGCCCGCCACCCGCCTCCCTCCCGCCCTCCCTAAATACTTAAATAGCATTTTAGAAAATGATTAAAAACCACTTACCTTGTCCGCCGCGTCCCCGGGGCTTCCTCTCGTCATTGCGCGATTCGCGCTGTCGTCTTTGATAGTAATGCGCATGCGTGGCTGCCGGCACATGCGCATTTCTCTCAAAAAATGCCCATGGGCAGGCGGCCATGCATGCGCATTACATTTCAAGACGGCGGCGCGAATCGCGCGATGATGAGAGGGAGCCCCGGGGACACGGCAGACAAGGTAAGTGGTTCTTAATCATTTTCTAAAATGTAATTTAAGTATTTAGGGAGGGCGGGAGGGAGGCAGGTGGCGTGTAGTGGGGCTGCGCGAAGTGCGCAAGTGGACGTAGTGTCTCGCCCACTTCGTGTAGCTTAGCGAAGCCCCACTACGCCCACTACGACCACCTTTACAACACACCTGTGAGGCTCTTGTACCTTGGCGGCATGGTCCTGCAATAATCCTGCATACAACCAAATTTTATCTGCCAGTAAAGCCTGTTGCCTGCTCCCTAACCTCCTTCACAGCTCCGGGCCGAGTTTCTGCCAGATCATATGTTTACGGGCTGCTGGGTGCCCGCCTGTGTCGCCTAGGAGGAGTGCCACTATGTATCGTGCCGAAAGGTCGGCAGGCTGAAAGTCTCACATGAGGCCCGAGATCTACACATGCTGCGTAGGCCTAAGGCACGTCTCCACCCAAGAGGTGAGCGGGATCGATTTTCTCCTGGATCACTCCCATAGACTGACAGCGTCTGGGTTTCCCCCCATGACTGAAGCGTTGCCCCAAGCCATCATGGTGAGTGGGTATGACAGTACTTTTCTACTGAACGCATGAGGAGGCGATCCCGTCCAGACAAGTGCACTACCCGGCCTTCGCTTTTGGCAGTCCCTTTTGCACACTGATCAGGGTTGCCTGCCCCTCCCCAGTCGATATAAGCTTGCGCTGAGGCTGGCTGCACAACGGGACACCCTCCTCTAGCTGTGCGATTGATGTTAATCCTCGCCTTTCGTGGTGCGGGGGAGAGATGGGCACCTGTTCTGGCTGGGCCTGTGGGACCTCGTGGCATCTGGCTTGCATCGCATGCTGTCGTTAAAGGGGCATGCTGACCCCGTGGTGTGGATTGGGGACCCCGACCCTATTGAACACATTAAGATCGGCTTTGTGGGTGTCCCTCATGCCCCTAATGGGATGAAGGAGGCCTCTAATGATTTGCTGCTTGAGACTATTCTGGCTGTACGTCAACACCTGAACATCATGTGTTACAACCCCCGAGTAGAGTGGCGCTTGTGGTTTAGGGGCCTCAACAGTTACTTTCAGAGTGCACATATTGTCTTGATTGGATGCAGGGGTGCACATTGATACCTCCCCTCCCACAGACACACAGACTCTGCTATATCCATTCACACCAAATTATTCTGAGTTGGTCCCATTGCTGCTGAACATGGGACCAGTGAGTGTGGCTGTATTCTCTTTCAAGGGGCACGGTATAGTCAATACTAGAGTGTCGTGTTCAGCCGGAGCTCAGCTAAAGACACATTAATCGAGGGTGGATTAAGTCCATCCTCACTTGGCTGCCCGCTTAACCCCTTCACTGCGGCGGGCGCATGCTGGTGATGGAACCACTCCGTCACCAGCGTCGGTTCTGCTGTGCTTATAACGGAGCGGTTCCGTCATGGCCCCGCCCGCTCAATAGAATGCTCAGCGCAGGCGTGGAATTCGCACCGCGCAGGAGCGTCGGGCGGGCCATGACAGAACTGCTCCGTCATCAGCACAGCGCCACCGCAACTGATGACGGAGCGGTTCCGTCATCAGCAGTAACGGGTTAATTGTGTTCCACACCAGCAAGGTGCACTCCTTGAAACCCCTCCTGGACTTGAGATGAGTAAGATGGATGGTAAGCAATCTAACTAGCCTCTTGAGATAAGAAGAGCTGCAACACGAGCCAGCTCAGAGGATCAGGACCAGGCAGCTGAGGAGCAGATATCAGTATCGACCGCCCTTCAGGATAAGGATGTAAAGTCTGCTACTAGTTAAGCAGCAAAGCCTCTCTGATCTCTCAAGCAACATTGACATGAACAGTTGTGTGGACTTTATAGTCCAAAAACCAGATAAGCATGATAAGAAGATTATGGAGGCAGACCATCGTATCTTGGACAATGAGGATACCACTACACAGGTGAAGCAACAGGATACACAGATGGAAAAGCTTTTTAAGATATACCTGTATCCCGTGCACATACAAAATTAAAACAAGTTATACAAGTGTAATTCAAAAGCAAAATGGAACAATATTCTTTGTCGATGTCTTAGTTTCCTTAATTTCTGTTGTACAACGCAGCTAGCCAACACGTGTTTTGTCAGGGTAAAAGTAATCCTGCGGCTATTCAGGGCTGGGTATGATACAAGAAATGGCTTAAGCGCAAGGCATAGAGTGACAGTAACTGGAGAGCACATGTTCTCCTTACAGTAGGTGTTTACATCACCCCATCACACTTGGAAACCATGATGCAAACAAACCCAACAAAATAGTGTGGGGAGTATCCCGTACATTTGACAAGTCTAATGTAATCATTGGTTGTTTCGGACAAGTCTAGGTCAAACACGACTTATAGGCACTGTTAATTATGATTACGTTAGAATCTCCCTACACCATGGTATGCCTTCTGTAGGAACTGGATATAGACATGGATATCTCTATATCTAGTGGTCTCAGAAACAAATCGAAATGGACTCCCACTCTCCCAGGGAGCAATGCAATTGATACTTTTTACAAACGAGTTCTAGACGACTTAGATGACCATGACTGTAAGAAAAAACCTACTGTACAATTTTATCATGACAACCTTGGACCAGGAGAACGAATAACCTTTAAAACATTTGGGGCCAGATGTAGGAGCCCTAATACCGGTCGGTAACGGCCGAATTCGGCCGTTACCGACCGGTATTAGGGTTTCCAGATGAAGGGGGACAATATTTTACCGATTCTGTAAATTTACCGAATCGGTAAATTTACAGAATCGATAAAAAACCGAATCGGTATATTTACTGATTCGGTAAATTACCGAATCGGTAAATATACCGATTCTGTAATTACAAATGTAGGTGGCACAGTTTACAGTGCCACAGGCCCTTAAGAGTCGGTATTTTACCACACAATCCTATTGTGTGGCAAAATACCGAATTCAGGTGTGCATGCACATCTGTGCACACACACCTGTGCAATGTGACACACAGACATGCCCTTAGGGCATGTATGTGTGCCACATTGCACACAAGCCTGTACTTGGGGTGCTAGAGGGTGTCAAAGTGACACCCCCTGCACCCTTGCAGGATTCGGTATTTACCGATTCTGTAAATACAGAATCGGTATTTCCCATTGATTCCTATGGGCTTTAAAGCCCATAGGAATCAATGGGAAATACCGATTCTGTATTTACAGAATCGGTAAATACCGAATTTTACAGATTCGGTAATTCAGATTTTAAAATTACCTACATCTGCCCCCTTCCCATTTACAGACTCTTATATACCGAATCGGTAAAATTCGGTATTTAACCGCTTCGCTGCGGCGGCTTTTCCCGCTGTGCGCGGCAAATTCAAAATTACCGCGTTACGTGACGAGCTGGCCTTGTCATCCGCGCAGGACAGGTAAGCGCGATGACGAGCCCAGCTCGTCAATAGCCTCGAAGGGGTTAAGAGTCTGTAAATGGGAATTACCTACATCTAGCCCTAAGTAACGACAATGACATACTGATCAGGGAAGCGGACTGAGAAGGGATGGTAGTTATCATGAATCGGGCTGACTACTACAAGGATTTCATGTTGCAACTGAATGATGATACATGCTATGAACCAATCAATCACAGTCTAATGGGACCCTCAGATATTCTGATTAACAAACATTCTTTCAGAGTAGCACACCAAGCGCCTTCTAGATGACGATGAATATGCATACTTGAAAGTTTTCAGACCTACTTACCCATGATTTATAATTTATAAATATCTTCCTTTTCCACCAGGCAGACCTTTTGTGTCGGGCATAGGTGGCCATACAGAGAAATTGTCTGAATATATGGATCTTTTACTAGGTCCACTGGTACGCAATTTGGCCTCCTACATTTAGGATTCTAAACATATACTGAGTTTACTTTCCGATTTGCATTGGCAGCCCGGTATGATCCTAGCAACCCTGGATGTGGTATCCCTTTATACCAATATTCAACCTGAATTAGGTCTACAGGCAGTGACACGACAACTTAACAACAGCCTGGCTACACAATGGCTACACAATGAGATGCTAATTACGATGAAGCACCTTTTTCTACATAACAACTTCTTTCTTTTTGAAAACAAATGGTACAAGCAAACAATAGGTGTGGTGATGGGGTCCAAATTTTCACCCGCTTGCCAATTTATTTATGGGTTTTCTAGAAAATGATTGGCTCTGGGGAACTAAGGGAACAACATGGACTGATT
This sequence comes from Lissotriton vulgaris, assembly GCF_964263255.1. NCBI lineage: Eukaryota > Metazoa > Chordata > Amphibia > Caudata > Salamandridae > Lissotriton > Lissotriton vulgaris. Next base: position 2,030,894,602 of record NC_141691.1, read on the forward strand.
ACGTCATCTTTTGGGGTTGTTATATTGATGATTGTTTGTTTCTATGGTCAGGTACACAATCAGACTTAGATCAATTTAGCACATATCTCAACACCAATAATTTTGGCATGCAATTTACAATGGAGTGCAGCAAGACCAATATCAACTTCGTAGACATTGAATTATACATCAAAGATCACATACTCAGCAGCCATCTTTTTCGCAAAAGCACTTCCTGTAACTCTTTATTACATGCAGACAGCCACCACCCCACACTTCAAATCCATTCCATATGGGGAATTCATCAGGGCCAGAAGAAACTGCAGTGAGGAAACTGAGTTTCAAAGCTGCAATAAAGACATGAGACTAAGATTTCAGAAAAGAGGCTACACCTCAGGCAATCTGAAACGTGCTAAAAACAGAATCACTCATGTTAAACGAGAGGACACGTTACAAAACAAGCGTAAGTTCCAGACTGGCAACCAAAGGGTCTGCATGATCAAGGACGTCAATGATCTTAGCCACATCCTTAGAAAGAATCTGACCAAACACTGGGGTATTCTATTAGCAGATAGTTCCCTAGCGAGCTTCATAACCAATCGCCCGCAGAATACTGTCAGACGTGGCAGAACCCTACGAACTAGATAGAGCACAATAGTATCTAAAACATGTAGCACACAGTCATGGCTTACCCCTCATACCACTGGTTTCCACAAATGTGGTTCTTGTAGAGTCTGCAAATAGGCAAAACCTAAAATCACAATGTCCAACAGTTTCAATAACAAATCATATGTGTTAAGATCTAATATCAACTACACCACCAGATTTGTGGTCTACATAATTGAATGTAGATGTGGGAGACAATATGTGGGCAGCACTTTCAGGCTACTCAAAAACAGAATTGGTGAACACGTGAGGGCTCTTCATCAACAGGATGTGAGATATCCTGTAGCGGCACATGCTGCATTATGTCCCGCACAAGGCCTTCGCATGGAATTCTCTTTTTTCGGAATAGAATCCATTGACCCCAGTCCACGTGAGAGCAATAGAGAATTACATCTGAGACGCACAGAAGCAATGTGGATCATGCGCTTACACACAGTGGAACATGGCCTAAACTGTGATTCTGCGATGCAACATTTTTGGGGGGATTGAGTGCATTAAACATTGTATTGATATGTGTGTTTTCCCAGTGTATCCAAAATGTTCATTGTGTGTATCTGAAAATTCATATTGTCTATATAATATGGACCATCTGGTGTAATCCTTTTACCAATGATAATTGCTGAGTCATGCTCTTTAGGCAGGCTCCCCAAATGTATGTACACTATATTGTTTTGACTTACAGTTCGAGCCTTTACTTGTCTATGTTTGAGCACAGCCTTTTTCCCATCTCCTAACTGCACACCTTCACCAATCTTTACTGGGAAACTCCATTAATTGTGATGAGGCTTGTTACATTCATACACTATACCTTCCTTCCATTCGTCAGTACAGTTCTTACTGTGTATTTTTACACTGTCATTAATGCTTGATAACGTTTGCCCAGGGGTTTTGCCAGAGGCGACAAGTTTTGGACACCATTTTACACCTTTATCTTGATTCTGTTTTCAATCCAATTATATAACTAGAAAGCTTTCGACGTGAACACTTTGCGGTATTCTTGGTACTAGATATTTACATTCAGTTTTGGAATTCCCCTGTGTCTTGGTTATTTATTAGCAAATATGTTTTAAAGCAACCTCTGATAACGTTTGAGGTTTTCATGGAACACAGCGCTGCGCATTTGCCGCACTTCTTGTGAGTTTGCCGCACTGTTCAGACCCCCCAGGATATTGCGGCATGAATTAGTAAATTTAGCGGCACAAATCTGGAAATTTAGCGGCACAAATCTGGAAATTTAGCGGCATTTTTGCGGCATTTTCTTTTGCAATTTTTCCAACATCAAACACAGATATCTTATTTTTTTGTTATTTTATAACATGAAGATATGTATATTTGGTTTATTTACAATTTAGATCATTTGTTTTAGGAGCTGACTAGCTACAAGCGATGGAATTGCATGAAAACGTCAATGAGGACAAAAAAAATTGGGAACCACACTACACAACATTACATTAGTGGTCATAAAGAGAATGGGTCCAATTCGCCGTCAGTACAATTCTTTAAAAATGAAGGTTTGTGTGGGGAAGCCGACAGGACGAGTATTCCTGCAGTATGGTGCCGGGTACCCGAAACCATACTGAAGGAATACTCGTCCTGCCGGCTTCCCCACACACCGGGGCATCTAATTTACTGGGAGCTTCCACACTCCCTGTGACTTGTAAAGTGGACGCCAGTATACCTACACCATTTGAAAGAACCTACCGCACAACACAATTACCCTACAAACCTTCATTTTTAAAGAATTGTACTGACGGCGAATTGGACCCATTCTCTTTACCTGGTCCCGAGCGGGCCGGGTCGGAATTATCACCGGCAAAGCGACCTGCGGTCCGCCACCCTTTAATCACAGCCCTGAGAAGTCGCGGAATTACTGTATTCCATTGCGACAAAACACGTGTCGGCTGGCCAATTAAATACAATAAAAGAGGATCCGAATCACACAAACATTGGTGTTTTCTCTGTCAGCGGAAACTTGAACTTCAAAGTGTGCATTGAGACACCGAACTTCTGTACTTTTTTCATTTAGTGTGCAACAGGCATTTTTTTGCTCTGAACCAGAGGGTGGCAGTGATGAACCAGAGGGTGACAGTGATGAACCAGAAGGTGGCAGTAGTGAACCATAGGGTGGCAGTGATGAAACAGAGGGTGAAAGTGGTGAACCAGAGGGTGGCAGTGATGAACCAGAGGGTGGCAGTGGTGAACCAGAGGGTGATAGTGATGAACCAGAGGGTGGCAGTGATGAACCAGAGGGTGACAGTGATGAACCAGAGGGTGGCAGTGGTGACCCAGAGGGTGGCAGTGGTGAAGCAGTGGTGAATCAGAGGGTGCTGTGATGAACCAGAGGGTGGCAGTGATGAACCAGAGGGTGACAGTGATGAACCAGAGGGTAGCAGTGGTGAAGTAGTGGTGAACCAGAGGGTGCTGTGATGAACCAGAAGGTGGCAGTGATGAACCAGAAGGTGGCAGTGATGAACCAGAGGGTGGCAGTGGTGAACCAGAGGGTGATGTGATGAACCAGTGGGTGGCAGTGATGAACCAGAAGGTGACAGTGATGAACCTGAGGGTGGCAGTGGTGAAGTGTGGTCAACCAGAGGGTGCTGTGATGAACCAGAGGGTGGCAGTGATGGACCAGAGAGTGACAGTGATGAACCAGAGAGTGGCAGTGATGAACCAGAGGGTGGAAGTGGTGAACCAGAGGGTGCTGTGATGAACCAGAGGGTGGCAGTGATGAACCAGAGGGTGACAGTGATGAACCAGAGGGTGGCAGTGGTGAACCAGAGGGTGCTGTGATGAACCAGAGGGTGGCAGTGATGAACCAGAGGGTGACAGTGATGAACCAGAGGGTGACAGTGATGAACCAAAGGGTGACAGTGGTGAACCAGAGGGTGGCCGTGATGAACCAGAGGGTGACAGTGATGAACCAGAGGGTTACAGTGGTGAACCAGAAGGTTGCAGTGGTGAACCAGAGGGTGGAAGTACTGAACCATAGGGTGGCAGTGGTGAACCAGAGGGTGGCTGTGATGAACCAGAGGGTGGCTGTGATGAACCAGAGGGTGGCAGTGATGAACCAGAGGGTGGTACTGCTAAACTGCCAGGAGCCCCGTTGGTTGTGACCCCCCGTGCTGCTGAGCTGCCCAGGGGTTGTGAGCCCCTGCGCTACTGAACTGCCCCGGGGCCCAGTGGGTGTGAGCCCCCGTGCTGCTGAACTGCCCCAGAGCCCTCTCAGTGTAAAAATCATTTGTGCTCAATTGCCTGGGAGCCCTCTGGGTATGAGCACACATTGTGCTAAGTGCCCCCCTCGCCCGAGTACATATATACCCATACCGCACAGCACCATTATGCTCTTGCACCATGAAGTCTGGTGCCTGGATGCTCCTGATCCGTGTAGGTGATACCATTGTCTGGTGCAGTTTAAATGTAAAGTCATTACTTGCTACACAGCACCAATAAAGAATAAACATGTGTCCCCTCTGGCACCGGTATGCGCATGTACCAGGCATGCAGCACCCGCATGCCACTGCACCCTACTGCCCAGCGCCAGCATATTCCTGTACGGGGCAGTTTAGTATGAGATGGGACATTGTCCAGCAGCAGCAGCTGCATGCCCCTGAACCCACTGAGCAGGATCAGAATGGCTTTGTACCAACACACGCAGCAGAGCTATCTTGGACATCTGAAGGATTCTGGGGTCCTATGCCAAACGTATTTTTGCATCCATAAGTTTCCCGAGCTCCATCCCCGTGAAGCTCCTGTGACCAGGGGGCTGCTTTCTCCTCATCTGCTGCGCGGTCTCTGACCTTTTATCAACAAGATGCATGTGAACTTGCATAGAAGCCACACTCGTGGTATGAAACGTCTTCCCGCCCGTCCCCACTATAATGGCCAGATCACACAAGGGACCTTGGCGCCTTTTGGCGTGCTGGCAAAGTTACAGGCACACATGGTCACATACTTGTGCAAATGGCAAAAAATCAACGAGTTCGCAGATTTTTATGCCATTTTGTGCGAATTCACAGACCGCGAATTTGCACATTTCGCCCATGCTTAGTTTTCATCATGGTTTCCATGTGTGACGGGTTGACGTATACATCTACTTTGAGGAGAGTATGTGCTCTCCAGTTGCTGTCACTCAAGTATGCCTTGCGCTTAGGCCATTTCTTGTATCATCTCCAGCCCTGAAGTGTCACAGGACTACTTTTACCCTGACAAAACACATGTCGGCCAGCTGTGTTGTACAAAAGAAATTAAAGAAACTAAGATATCAACAAGGAACATTGTTCCATTTTGCTTATGAATTACACTTGTATAACTTGTTTTAATTTTGTATGTGTGCATGGATAAAGGGATATTTGCAAGTTGAGGGGTCTCCCTACACAGATTAAGGGGTTACAATGGTCTCCCCTTCCCAGGTAGCGCCATACTTAATACTGTCATACACAGACACTGACGCAAATAGGCTGAGCGCCATCACTTCCTATATACGAGCATCAAGCTTCTCAAGGTCATTGCCACCAAAAATTAAGATCTGGAAGCACAGAGTAGGCGCAATACCATACAGGTCATAGGTATTCAGGAGAGCACTAACATCGGAGGCATGGAGGATTTCCTCAAAAGTCTCCTGACAAGCACATTTGCCACTGATGCATTCTGGTCGTAATTGATAGTGGAGCGTGCACACCGCTCTCTGGGCCCTCGTCCTCCTCCAGGTGGCAACCCACGACCGATCATAGCTCGCCTGCTTAACTTTCGTGATCGAGACTGCTTTAAAACTAGCTAGAGAAAAAAAGGACCTATAGTTCGAGGGCGTAGGATTCACCATTTATCAAGACTTCACAGGAGCAGTTCAAGAAGCCAGCCAAAGTTCCTTCCTGCCAAACAGAAACTTCGCAAGGTGCAGATTGACTTTGTTCTCATGTACCCAGCACACCTGCGTGTCACATACTAGGGTAAACAACGCTTCTTTCTCAATGTGCACCAAGTGGAGGATTTCCTTAAGAGCATCAAAAAACACTCTGCAAACCGGGATGAGAGATTTCGACTTTCTAGATCTACATCTCCAGAATTTGTGCAATGCACCTACAACAAATGGTCTCAGTGGTGACATGCGGCAACATCCTTTTTTTTCTGAGACTGATGTTAGTCTGCCCTTGAACTCTGGTATCCTCAGTTTGTGGCTACGAGATTGTGGCCCATGAGGCAGGTGACAAGCACCATTGATTCCGGATGTGAGACATATTTGTAATGTTAAGGCATGCACTATGACTGTTACATGAACAATGCCAAGCACCCCCTTTCACCACGTTCTCCTCCCAATGGAGAGCTGTCCTTGTCACTTACTGGAGTCACTTACTGGAAAAGGGTACATATTATGTACTTCTAGTGACTCCCCCTTGGGCGTTCTCTTTAATGTTCTATGTATTTGGCTGGGACTATAATGGGTTGTGTACTGGGTGGGCATTACAATGCCAGCATGATTGGGTTGCTGTTGAGTGGGGTTGGGTGGGGATTTGTTGTTTTTTCTTTAATTGTTCACACCTCCTCAGCCAGAAGACATGTGGATAATAGCCATTAGATGTAGATCCCATTTCCTTCAGGCATGCTTTTGACCACATATACATGGCCCCCACTGACTGAGGTGCATAAAAATACCTGCTTACTTGGAATGTTAGAGGCAAATGTTGCCAGATCTTAGCGCATCTTGATAGACACCAAATTTATATAGCTATGCTACAGGAGACACTCTTTGAAATGCGCTGCCCTCCTGTCTTTGCTAGTAGATGGGTGGGGGATTGGATCTTCTCCTCTTATTCTGCATACTCTAGGGGCATGACAATTCTCGTTAGAAAAAATTTCCCTTTCATGCTTGGTGGGGTAAACCTTGACTCACAAGGAAGGAGCTGTATGGTTTGGGGCAAGATAGGATCACAGTTGGTCACACTTGTCTGTTGTTATGGTCCTAATATAAATGACCCTGACTTCTTTACTACACTCTGGGGGCACATTATTTTAACACTGCATTTCACCCCTCTAGTGATAGGTCCAACCCCCTTCCACAAAACTACACTAAAACACAGGGATTACTGGCAGATATAATTGCCGACCATGGCCTCATCTATGCATGGCGACATGTGCACCCATATGCGCTGGAAGGGACACATCATACAACAATGCATGCAACTTGGACGCACCTGGACTACTAGGTTGTCTCCCGTGGGATGGGTACGTGCACACCCAGCATGAACCATCTGGCCAAAACTTATTCAGATCATGCACCGGTGTGATTGACGTACGGACCCGCTCTCTTCTCCTAGGAACTGGAAACGTAAGCCAGATCCACAACTGGATTCTGCTCTCAGGGCAGAACTCAGCGCAGAAATTGCAGAGTTTTTTTTTTCAAAGAAATGTTGGCTCGGTTACACAAGTGGGTGTGCTCTGGGAAGCCTTTAAGCTTATGTTGCAGTGCTTCTGCATTACTAAGCATTTTCCTGTCCTGCATGACATGCAAAACTACTACAAAACTTGAAGGTAAGTTGAAGCAATTAGAAGGGGGGCGTGGCTTAAACCCAGATGAGAATTGACGCCTGAGCTGTGAGTTCCGGTCCGATCTCGCCATTTATCCTACTTGAGAGCCTCCCCGGTGGTGCTCATGGCCCAGTGTGTGCTCCCTGCAGCAGTGAACCACCTGAGTACATACCTGGAGGCGGTGGAGGGTTGTGACGGACATCAGAGGGCCAAGAGCAAACGCCTCCCAGGGGGACCCCGGCCATCTTGATCGGGCCTGAATCGGGCCACTCATCCCCAGCCTCAAGTGTGTTTGCAGTCGACAACCGGGAGCGGCGTTCGGGAGGCACCTGGGGCTTCTTCCCGGAGAGAGCGGCCTGAGTACACCAGCGGTGGTGGCCGGGGCGATCAGGAGCTGCTCGCCACAGCGGACCGGACCACCCATTCGGCAGCTGGCAGCGGACTGTGCCCCCGCCCAAGGCAGCAGTGTGAACTTTCTGGGAGGCGGACGCCCTGGGGCGGATCTGTGGCTGTGCCGGCAGGAGCCCGGGCGCCACCCATGCATTAGGCGGACAGGCCGATCATGGTGAGCGGATTGTAGCGGCCGGTGGCCCCCACTCCTGTTGATGACCCGGATCCATGTGGAGAGTGCTGCCCTCCTGGGGGCTTGAGTGGAAGGGGGTGCAGGACGGAGCAGTGCTTGCTAAGCGTGCTCCCCGCATTCTGGCCACCATCTGTTGCTAACTTCCTTGGGACTACTTCGTCCCTTCTCCTGCTGATACCACAGCTTTTCCCACAGAGGATTGCTCACCTGGGAGGCCCGCCTAGGCCCATAACGCTCCTGGGGACCTTTCCAGGTCGGTGCGGACTACGACACTGGCCTCACAGTGTGGCGCACTGAGCGCAGAGGCTACCCCCTTGGCTGCAGACGGCGATTGGTGCCTGGCAGGTGTCCTGACCTGAACTGGTAGTGGTGATTGATGGTGCTCTGGAAGGGCCTGGCAATGCAGCTGTGAGGCTGCCCGGGTGGACCGTGTGTTGCGGTGGCCCTGCCTAGGACGCAGTACTGCTTGCTCCGGCTCAAGCCACCAGGCGCAGAGGGAGTCCTGAACTTGCAGCAAGAGTGTATAGAAGGTAGCGCCTTCCAGGTGCGGCTTGGAGATGGGGACTTGGCGCCCGGGCACATGGCGGGGGGGTGCGAAGCTCAAAGGGAGCAGATTGGCCTACCTACGCCGCGGCGACGTTGGATGTTTCTTTGTCGTAGCCGACTGGCGGGAAAGAACCAGGTCTTGGTTGGTCGCGAATCCCAATCGGATTAACTCTTGCATGCCTGATACGGGCCTCTCCGGGCGAAGGTGGAGTTCACGGGTGGTGCTCTCCCACTGAGGACGATTGCAGGACTTGCGGACCTGTCGCGACCGGGGGGGGTTCCTACAGCTCGGGATGACGTACATAGGAGGCTGGCAGGGTGGCCTCTCGGCTCACCCATCCAATGACCTTGCCGAGGGTGACAAGTGACCGCCTCCTGTCCCTGAGACAGGCGTTTGGAAGTGCCGGGGCTTTGATATTGCACCGGGCAGTCGGCCCGGGGACTGCAAAATGGGGGAACCGTGCAAAGTGCTGGGACGGCGCCGGTCGACCAGGTTGAAGACTCCCAGGACCCCTTGGAGCAGGGCTTGCCTGGAAGCCAGACCGCAGGACTGCAACAACAGCAGATGGACCAGATCCTTAAGGCCATATCAGATACACGAGCCGCGATACATTAAGATATCGCGCAGATGGCAACCAGCCTGGGATCATTAAAGGCAGCCCACGACAAGTTAAAGGATCATGTCAAAAGCACCAAGCTGGTGCTGGAACAATTGGAGCCGGTTCAGAAGGCAATGGATGCGACGATGGGCGACCTACTGCGGCGAGTGCAACACCTGGAGAAGAGGGCTGAGGATGCAGAAGGGCGCAATAGGTGCAACAACATTCGGGTGGTCGGGCTGCCTGAAAAAATCGAGGGGACTGACATGGTCACCTATCTGGAAGCGTGGCTGAGGGATGTGGTTGCCCCTGAGGGCCTGACACACTTTTATACCCTGCAAAGGGCGCATCGAGTACTGGCCCGCCCGCCGGTGCTGGGCCGCTCCCCTCGTCCTGTGGTAGCACGCCTGCTGCATTTTAAAGATCGGGATATCTGTGGTGTCCTCTGCATGAAAGAAAGCTCAGGAACCAGGAAAGTAAACCAGGAGGTATTTATTAAACCTCATCCACAGGAGACAGCATAATAACTGACCAAGAGGGAACACAACCAAGGCAAGGTTCCAGAACCACTACAGTAAAGGTTCTTGGTACATTAAAGGCACAGTAACTATAAGTAAGCACCTTCACATATCTCCCCCCAACAGAAAAATAAGAACATTAAGTAAAACAGATAAAACAAAATTCAAGCAATAATGAAAGTGAAAAAGTCATAAAGCATAGTCTCTCAAATAGGAGGGTGGTCTACGTATTCTTTGACCTCTAGAGGGAAGCATGGGTAAGTTAAGATCATTGGCAGAATTGGAAAACATATGAGATAAACCTTGTCTATCATAAGAGAAATCAGGTACAGGTATTCTTGACTTAACGACAACAACTCTGCTTTTATTCCAAATTCTACCATCCTCTGTTTTAATGGCATTCCTGAATATTTTCACAACAGCTTTTACATCAGAGAATTTGGACCAATTCCTACAACCAACAGGAGCTTTGATGCGAACTAGGTCACCAACAAGAACTTTTTGAGCATTTACACACTTTCTCTTATCAAAATAAATCTTTCTCTCATCTTGCTTCCTCTCCTCCCTCCTTCGCCATTCACCTATTCCATTATCAACCAGGCCTTTATTAAGATCCATCCAACCAGGACACAGATAGGTGTTGGGAGCCCTTCCTTTAAACAAAACAAAGGGGGATCTACCAGTAGTTGTGTGGGGAGCATAGCGATAAGCATTTATTCTGTCTTGTAGGACAGATTTCCAATTTAATCCAGATGATCTTGCTAACTGTATAGCCTCTTTCAGGGTTTTATTAACCCTCTCAACGGCACCGTTGGTTTCTGGGTGATATAAAGAACATTTTTTATGTAAAATACCTGATTTTCCCATAAACTCTTCAAAAACCCTTGAACAGAATTGTGGTCCATTATCTGACAGGAGACTATTAGGGAAACTTTCTTTTTTAAAGATGGTATCTAGAAACTTTATTACTTCTTCAGATGTGATCTCCCTTACAGCGCTCACCTCAATCCATCTGGAATAGAGATCCATAAGGACTAAAAGATAAGGTGTATCACTTACACCTGACAATGGACCAACTATATCTATGGCTAGTTCGTCCCAAGGATGTCTTGGAAGGGATCGCTTAACCATTGGCATCTGTCTAGTTTTTAGTATTTTATCACTTGCAGAACATTCTGGACAATCTCTCACTAATCTTTCTATCTCCAAATCCATCCCTGGCCACCAAAATTGCATGCGTAAAATTTCTTTGGTTTTTACGATACCAAGATGTCCAGAGTGAGCATGAGATAAAAGTTTTTTTCTAATACCCAGTGGAGGAACCATTTTTGTTCCCCTAGTTAAAAAACCAGAGTGAATAGAAAGCTCATCAGAAACCAAGGTCCACGGTTTCTCTAAGCGAGAATTATTGCTCAAAGACAGCATAACTCTTTTTATTTCTTCATCTTTTTCAAGTTCATCTCTCCACTCCTTTTCCTCAATCGCTCCCTCTGTAATCTCACATACATTTATAGATTCATCACAACAACCTACAACATCATCTTCTTCAAAATTCTCTTTCCCAACCATTCTCGAGAGACAATCAGCAGATTTGTTTGATATACCTGGAATATAATCAACAGAGAAATCAAACTCTTGTAACGAAACAATCCATTTTCTAATTCTTGAAGAGATTGAATCCAATCCCTTTTTATCAAAAATTTCTTTTAAAGGTTTATGATCTGAAAAAACTAGAATCTTTGTACCCCAAATTAGGTTTTTTAATTTTCTCAGAGCCCAATAGATGGCAAGGGATTCTTTTTCTATAACGGAATAATTTAATTCCGAGCCCCTTAGACATCTTGAGGAGCAGCAAATCAAGTTGTCCTTCCCGTTTCTTTTTTGAATTAGGACAGCACCAAGTCCTTTTTCACTTGCATCGGTGAATAAAATTGTAGGTAGACCTGGTACAAATGCCTGAAGAGAGGGAGCCTTGTTCAATTCAGATTTAATCCCTACAAATTCAGATTTGCATACATCAGACCACACATACTCCACATTCCTCGAAGTCAACCTTCTCATACACTGTGTTTTGTCTGCAAAATTAGGAATAAATTTCCCATAGAACTCCACCATACCAAGGAAGGAAATTAATTCTTCCTTATTCTCTGGATCTTTTATTTTGTTGATGGTGTCAACTAATTCTTTTTTTGGAAAGATGCCCTTGTCAGTTATTCTATGCCCTAAGTAATTTACTTCCTTCACACCAAATTTACATTTACTTTTTTTTAGTGTCATACCTGCATCTTCCAAACGTTTGAGCACAGCACAGACGCGACCAAAATGTTCTTTTGAACTATTTCCATAAATAAGTAGGTCATCTTGGTAACATCTTACACCAGATATTCCTTTTAAAATTCTTGCCATAATCCTTTGAAAGACGGAAGCCGCTGACACAAGGCCAAAGGGCATCCTTTTATACCTAAAAGTACCCATGGGGGTGATAAAGGCAGTTAGGTCTTGAGAATATTCATCTAATACAACCTGATGATAGGCTGAGGCAAGATCAAGTGTGGTGAAATATCTGGCACCTTCAAGGGTGCTAACCATTTCATCAATATTCGGAAGGGGAAATTTGTCCACAACTACTTCCTTATTTAATGCTCTTAAATCAACACAGAGCCTAATCTCACCTGTTGGCTTCTTAACTATGACAACGGGAGCCAACCACTCAGTAGCCTCCACTTGTTCAATGACATCATTCTTTAGCAATTTGTCTATTTCTTCTTTTACCTTATCCTGTTCCATCAATGGTATTCTTCTAACTTTCGCTATGACAGGGACAGCATTCTCTCTTAATCTAAGGTGATGCTTATAACCTTGCAAGCAACCTAAGTTTTCTCTAAATACTTTTGGAAATCTACTAGCTAAATCCTCTCCCAATTCCTTATCCGACTCATTTCTCTCCACTATATCTACCTGATGAATCTGTACTTGCGGATCTGCATTGGGATCTAAAGTTACACCAAGTTGACCTTGATGTACCCAGCCTAACAAGATATCACCCTTCTTTGCCACATATATTTTCCCTACAATAATTCTACTCCCAAGTGCAATCTCCGCCATGAAACATCCAACCATTTTAATGGGGTTATATGAGTACCCAAGAGGCCTAACATCTGATCTCATTAGTCTTACTTTTCCAGCGAAATGCTTATTAAATAATTCTTCGTCAATTAAAGTGATACGAGAACATGAGTCGAATTTAAAATCTATCATTACATTTCCTACTTTTACAGGATGAATTGGATGATCTCCTTCCTCACATTTTATCTCAAATGTAACAGTTCTGACTTGTGGTTGAGACTGATTCCAACGTTTTCTAGACATGTCAGGTCTAAACATTTTTGATCTGCAACATTTACCATAATGTCCCTTCTTGCCACATACATTGCATATAATTCTTAAAGCAGGACACACTGGAGAATTAGCTAGATGGCCTACTTGGCCACATCTAAAACATGTAAATTTATTACTTTGTCCCGGAAAATTGCTTTGAAATCCAGGATTTGTAGAGAAATCATCTTTTCCTGAGGCAGACTGAGTTTCGTTCTTGTCTTGTTTCTTGACTTGACATATTACTTCTTCAACTTTTGTGTCTTCTTTCTTTTCAACGATAGATGTTTTATCCTTTTCTTTTTTTAATTCCCCAACGCACTTTGTCATGTGTTCTACTTGTTTAGCTATTGCTAAAACTTCTTCAAGGGGTGGTTCATCTTTTAACCAGAGTTCTTTTCTTATTTCATCATGGGCACATCTGAGGACAAATTGATCCCTAATCCTTTCATCGAGTGTTAAGCCAAAATTGCAAGAGGAAGCTAGTTTCCTTAATGAAGAAACATAGTCCTCTACAGTTTCATCTCTCTTTTGTTCCCTTAAGCCGAAGTGATAGCGTTCCATAATGGTACTAATCCTTGGAAGATAATGTTTATCCAGTTGTGCAATCGCAATTTCGTATTCATTTAAATTACGTTGTTCCCCAGCAGATAGATCAGGGAGATGTTCTAGGACATCTTGTCCTTCTCCTCCTAAACAATGTAAAAGGAGGGCTAGCTTCCTTTCTGCACTTAGGTTAGTTCCGCAAACTCTTGCGTAGTTGGCAAAAATCTTTTTCCATTTTTTCCACTTTATATTGGGTTCTCCTGGAGTATTTAGAAAAAATGCGGGTTGAGTTACATTTTGCATTTCAAAGACCCTCTTTTAAAGTTTTAATTATGTTAAATTCTTTATTATTTTCTTTATTTTAAAAGAAAGAATGTTCACAACAAGAAGAGTTTGTTTTCAGAATCTTCCTTTCTCTTGCTGTGTTCTTTTCCTCTAGGCTAAACAATTGTTGAGTTAAAGAAGATCATGGAATTCTTCAATAATGGTTAGAATAGAATGATCTGTCTTTCTTTCTTGTACACGATATGATTCTTTTGATGACAATACAATGTGAAATGATTGCGCAAGAAAAAGAGAAACGTTCTTTTTTTTTTTTAAATGAGTTGCGTTTTTTAAACGGGACAGCAGAGGGCGCTGTTACATCACAATAGAACGAGCAGAGTAGCGCGAGCAAAAGAATCCATGCGCGTGTATCGCTCGTAATGTCTATTTCATAAGCGCAAGCAAGACAATTTAAGAACGAGTAGAGAAGCACGAGCAAAAGAATCCATGCGCGTGTATCGCTCGTAGTGTCAATTTCATAAGCGCGAGCAAGGCAATTTAGACACGAGCGTTGTTCAGCGCGAGCATTGTTCGTTTTGTCTCTTTCATATAAAGACAGACCTTTTCTTTTAATAAAAATATTCTCCTCGAGAAGCCTCCCACCTTACTCCTCACCGCTTTTAATTGTACCAGCCGCTGGGAAGACTCCGCTTCCTTCTTCTTTATTTTTAACTGCCGCTGGAGGAGAAGGGGAAATTTTCTTCTTTTCTCAGTCTCTGTGTTGAGGTGGAAAGTGATGTGGATTCACCCGATCGTCGCCATAATAATGTGGTGTCCTCTGCATGAAAGAAAGCTCAGGAACCAGGAAAGTAAACCAGGAGGTATTTATAAAACCTCATCCACAGGAGACAGCATAATAACTGACCAAGAGGGAACACAACCAAGGCAAGGTTCCAGAACCACTACAGTAAAGGTTCTTGGTACATTAAAGGCACAGTAACTATAAGTAAGCACCTTCACAATATCATCTTGCGAAAGGCCAGAGCGTCTGGCCCATATAAGGTGGACAATGCATCCGTCTCTCTTTATCCTGATTACTCTCAGGAGGTGCAGCGAAACTGGTTCTCCTTCCTGGCGGTCAAGAAGGCCCTCCGGGATGAGGGGGTGCAGTATTCGCTATTGTTCCCGGCACGCCTGAAGGTGATGGTGGATGGTGCTGCGACTTTCTGTGACACGCCGGAGGATGCCTGGCAGTGGTTGGAGCGGTACCGAGCGGGCACGGACGGCGCTGGCAAATGGGATGTGCCACCTGAGGCACGCCCGCAGCCCCACAGGAGCCGGCACAACCGGAAACGCATGCCGCCCAAACGATTCCCATCGGCATCGCAAACAGATCTGGAGCGGTCGGGGGCCCTCCAGGCGGTGTCTGTCATCTCCGGAGCAACTGCGATGGCCTCCCTGGTGGATTCTGGTTCCCGGCAGGGATCGGACGAGGGGGAATCCGGGGGCTCGGAGGAGGCTCCCAGTGAACTACCTCATGTCACCAACCGGACTGCTGATGGCCTGATAGACGAGTGACCCTCTGGGATGCTGCATACTGAACAGTAAGGGGGCACACTGGAACTGTGGCATGGAGACGCCTGGGGTGGCTGTGGGGACATTTGCTGGACCTGATAGGGGTATGCTTTTCTTCTGATGTGGGGTGGGCTGGGGGGAAGGAACCCTAGGGGAGGGGAGCACGGGTGGGGCGGGGCACTGCTGGGGTGAGGAAGTTGGTATGTGCGAGATTGGACTGTGGAGCGGGGGTAGGCCACTTGCTGGTCAGATCGGTTGGTGCAGGGTCACCCCCTCTATCTCACGTACCTTGTGAGTCTCTGGTAGCTACCAGAGTGCACCGTTAGCAGGGGTTTGGGTTTGGATGGGTAACATTGGTTTGGAACCTGTTCTGGGGGAGGGTGGGCTGAGGGTTTGTTGGGGTTGTTCTGTGCTGGGGGGGTCTATCAGCATACCCACTAGGATGTGTGAGATCGGGCTGAGTTGGGGATTCAAGGGAACTGTCAGTGCGCCTGTGTCATGATATGGTTTTTGGAGCGTTTACTGTTTTGGTTCCGTCCTGAAGGAGAGACGAACCACAACTACCAGAATGCCTGGCAGGGGGGAGGCATCAACATCTATTTAGTTCCGCGCCTGCCGAGGCGCTGTGTACGTGATTCTGGATTTTGGGACCAATGTGCTTTGAACCAGTGGTTCTCGCATTTGGCAGTGAGCCGGCCAAAGCGGAGATTTCTTCTTCAGACACTCGATGTGCGGCGGCTGCCGTGTGCAGACTTCCGGTGTTCCCCTTCTTGCCCCGGCTGGACGTGAAGTTAGTTGGAGGGGTCAAGCGGCTTGTATTCGAGGAGGCCGCTCTTGGAAGATTACTTTCTCTCGGCTGAGAGAAAGACAAGCGGGGAGCGCTGCTTCCCGTTTACGCGTTCGGCGGCTGCTGAACGCGGTTTAAGCACCGGCTGGGGTTTACCGCTATCCAGAAGGAAAATAGAGGCTCATTGTTTTCCTGGTGTAAAAGGATTCAGAGGTTGTAGCCTCTTGTGGAAATCGTGAGTACTAGCGCTTTGAAAGAGGCGCGTTCCTGAAATTTGTTGAGATTTCATAGACATTTTGAGAACTCAGTTGTTTACTCCAGTCTCCGGACATTGGGAGTGCGAGACTTTTGTTCTATTCGTGGAATCTCCTCGAGTCCTATAAGACTCTACAGTTTAGTTTTTGGCATATATTCCTCTTCTTTTTCGTTTTAAGAGGTTTCATTCAAAGGATTTATAGTTTGCTGCAAACCCAGGAAGACTGGAAGGTGTGTTTGGGTGAACGCAGTTGTAAAAGAACGTTGGGGTGTGGAATCGCCTTCGTGAATGCTGATCCTGTTTTCTGTATTACAGATTTGTGTGTCTAGGTGGAAGACGTTTATTCCACTACCTACCAAGAGGGAGAAGAAGAGATTTCAGTTGGTGCCCGTGGAAGGTGGTGTCCTAGCGAGAATTACCAAGAGTAGTTAGTAGGAATGTATCATTAATGATTGTTTGTCTTTCTTTGCTCTTCTCGTTACAGCCTCCCTTCCCGTTCCAGTCCCTTCCTGACCTTTCCCTCGCCTGATTTCCTTATGCTCTGTGGTATTTGATATTCAGAGTGTAGGGCAGTCTGGAGGTGGACCCCTATATAGCATCGCCCTGATCCTGAGGATACGCGGTCGTGACAGAATCACGTACCCAAGTATTTATATCCTCCTGGTCAGGGAGTGCTGTAAGGATGGCCACTCTAGATGACGTACTGCATGCGCTGAGTGTGGTTCAACATGAACTTGAAGCGTCTAGAGCTGAAACTGCCTTGCTAAAAGAACGTTTTGATAGACAAACGCGCAATCCGTTTGATGCTACTGCTGGTGGATCACCTATACAGGTTACTGTGTCTCCCCCTATACCATTGGCAAGTCCGGAGAGGTATTCTGGGGATCGGCTAGGATACAGACCTTCTTGTCCCGGGTCGCCTTACACTTCTCGTGTAGGCCAGCCTCTTTCCCTACTCATTTATCCCGGGTTGCCTTTGCTATTTCCTATCTAACGGGGGACGCTGCCAACTGGGCTGTACCTTTAGTGAGAACAGATGATGCTCTTTTGTCTGATTGGGAAGAATTCCATGTGGAGTTTGAGAGGGTCTTTGATAGATGTGCTACTACGCTGACTGCGGATAAAGAGTTGTTGGGGTTGCGTCAGGGAAGGAAGGAACTCGTAACATATATGACAGCCTTCAATAGATTGGTGGTAGAGACATCTTGGCCTGAGGCAAAACGGATGGCGTTATATTATTAGGGTTTCAATGAGGACCTCAAAGATGTGTTGGCACAGATAGACCCCCAACCTAAGACCTGTATTGATTTGATTAATCTTACTTTGAGATTGGATCATCGTATGACTGACAGAGGTGGAGAACGTAAGAGGGGTGACAGATCTGGAGGTGGACCGCCTCTGGGGGGGTCGGTCTAGTGTAAAGGATACGGGACCGGAACCCATGGAGTTGGGGGGGATTCAGCCACCTTCAACTAAAGCAGAGAGGGAGAGTAGAAGATCTATGGGTCTCTGCATGTATTGCGGAAAAAATGGGCATTATGTCCGGGACTGCACCATGAGGCCAAAAAAGACCAATTACTTCACTCCAGCGAAGCAGTTAGCAGTAACTAAGGCAGCGACTAGTCATGTTGGTCTTCCTAGTACTGCGGTTTCGTCTGTGGAACGGAAGAAATCACCTGAGTGGAAAATACCGTCATTGGAGGTATCCACATGTAAGAAGTCTGAGACTCATATTGTGTTATCCATGTTCTTGAACACTGACCACGAGAGTCATCCTGTAGTGTCCATGATTGATTCTGGTGCGACAGGAAATTTTATTGATCAAGGGTTGGTTGACAGACTGGGGTTGGTGCAGGTGCCTATTGGTAAACCTGAAATGGTGTTGGCCGTGGATGGCACGCAGTTGAAGTCTGGCCCTGTTACAGCCCATACTGAGAATGTGGAACTGGTTATGCCTGGGGGGTAGGAAGCCACGAGAAAGGATTGCATTGAACATCATTGAGGCTCCTCAATATGAGGTAATACTTGGGATGCCCTGGTTGTGGCAACACAATCCTTCCATTGATTGGAGAGCAAGAACGGTTGGTTTTGAGTCTGAGGAGTGTGAATGTCGTTGTTTGTTGTCTTTGGTATCCCATGTGACCTCTTTGGCCCAAGGGTTCACCATAGCCACGGCGGTGGAAAAGGAGATTGAATTGCCATCTGCATATGATTGCTTTCGGGATGTTTTTAGTGACGTGAAGGCGAAAACACTGCCCCCGCATAGGGAGTATGATTGTCAAATTGACTTGGTAGAAGGGGCGGTGGTGCCTTCATGTAGAGTGTATGCCCTTTCAGTTTCAGAAACAGAGCATCTGAGGAAATACATTGATCACTTCAGTTCCCTTGGGTTCATTCGTCCTTCACGCTCGCCTGCTGCCTCGCCAGTTTTTTTCATCTCAAAGGCCAATAAAGAATTGAGGGCATGCATCGATTATAGACAGCTGAATAAGGTGACTGTGCATAACAGGTATCCGCTTCCACTCATCGCCGTCCTTTTGAATCAGGTCCGGGAGGCAGGGATTTATACGCGCCTGGACTTAAGAGGGGCTTATCATTTAGTCAGGATACGGGCAGGTGATGAGTGGAAGACGGCTTTTAAGACCTGTTTTGGTCTTTATGAGTATCTGGTGATGCCGTTTGGGCTTTGTAATGCCCCGGCGGCATTCCAGTTTTTCATGAATGACATAATGAAGGAGTATCTTGACAGGTTTGCTATCATCTATATCGATGATTTGTTGATCTATTCTGTGACGTCAGCACAACATGTGAGTCATGTGTTCTTGATATTGCAAAGGTTGCAGGAACATCACTTATTCTGTAAATTGAGTAAGTGTGAGTTTGGCGTGGAAGAGGTGGAATTTCTGGGGGTGATCCTTAACCCTCGAGGATTCAGAATGGCTGATAGAAAGGTGAAGGCGGTTCTGGAGTGGCCGGTTCCTTTGAATGTGCGCGACATCCAGTGCTTCCTGGGGTTCTCTAATTATTATAGGAGATTTATATCCCATTTTTCACAGCTGGTTTCTCCTATAACTCGCTTGTTGCAAAAGGGAGTTCCTTTTTTGTGGACACTGGAAGCCACGGAAGCTTTTGAACAATTAAAATCAGCGTTCAGTTCTGCTCCCATTCTAATGCACCCCCAGATGGATATGCCGTTTATAGTTGAAGCAGATGCCTCTGATGTGGCAATTTGGGGCAGTGTTATCCCAGCGAGATCAAGCAACAGGCCAATTGCACCCTGTAGCTTTTCTTTCGAAAAAGCTAAATCCAGCTGAGGTGAATTATACTAACGCCGAAAAAGAACTGTTGGCTGTGAAGAAGGTGTTTCAGGAGTGGAGGCACTACCTGTGGGGAGGAAATCATCCAGTGACAGTGTATTCTGATCACCGTAACCTGGTGTATTTGAAGACGGCTCGGCATCTGTCCCAACGTCAGATGCGTTGGATGCTGTTTTTCGCGGAGTACGAGTTTACTATTACTTTCCGACCGGGGGTAGAGAATAAAAAAGCTGATTCTCTATCCCGGTGTTTGAATTCAGAAAGTGATGAGAGGAGGGCTCCCAAATCTACCCTATCACCAGAGGTGGTGTTGTGTTCGGTCCAGGTGGACCATTTTCTGGAGGTAGTAGCTAAGCAGCGTACTCCGCAGCAATGGGAAGAGTGGGCGGACGTGACAGTTCATCGGTCACTTAAAAATGGATTACCCATGGTGCAGAACAGGTTGTTCCTTCCGACCAATGCACTTCGTTTGATGGCATTTAATTGGTGTCACAATGCCTTAATGGACGGTCATCAGGGACATCAAAAAACCGTACATGAAGTGCAAAGACATTTCTGGTGGGAAGGCTTGGTAAAGGATGTAAGACTGTGGGTAAACCAGTGTGAAACCTGTGCGAGAGCTAAGAACACACAAGCTAAGCCAGCAGGGCTACTCATGCCATTGCCAACTCCGTCGAGGCCGTGGCAGGTCATAAGTTTGGACTTTGTGTTGGGTTTGCCCATGGATAAAGGGAATGATGCCATCTTGGTTGTGGTGGATTGTTCCACCGAAATGGGACATTTCATCCCTTGCAGAAACCTTCCTTCAGCTTCCCAAACAGCTCAGTTGTTACTGTCTCAGGTGGTCCGGCTTCATGGGGTTCCGCAAGTCATCATCTCGGACAGGGGTCCGCAGTTTGTGGCCAGGTTCTGGCATACCTGGTGTAAAGCTTTGAATATCTCTGCAGCCTTGTCGACCAGTTTCCATCCGCAATCTGACGGTCAGACAGAGAGACTGCATCAGACTTTAAAAAAGTATCTTCGCTGCTATGCGGATGAGGCTGCAGATTCATGGGTTTCTCTGCTGTGGCTCGCGGAACTGTCTTATAATAATGCATGGCACTGTTCCACTGGGGAGACGCCATTTCAGGCAAATTCTGGATTCAATGCTAACATCCTACCTGTGACCATACCCTGTGATGTGGCCAATCATCTGACGGTGGCTTGCCAAGTGAAGGCACTTTTGAAAATCCATCACAAGGTGCAAGCCTCTTTGGATAAGGCAAAGGTTTCTTATAAGAAATGGGAAGATAAGCATCGGAGGGAAGAGCCAGAGTATAAGGTGGGGGACAGAGTGTGTCTCTCAACAAAAAATATCCGTTTCTGTTTCTGGAGCATATTTCATCCCCGTTACATTGGGCCTTATACTGTGGTGAGAAGGGTGAATCCGGTAGCATACAAAATTAAGCTTCCAGTTACATTACGTATTCATCCTGTCTTTCACTGCAGTTTATTGAAACCAGCCTTTGCGGCTCTCAGGAAGGCTGTCCCTCCTGTTTTGCTTGATGGGAATCTGGAATATGAGGTGCGCAGGATTGTGGATTCCCGTTTCAGGCTTAAGAAGTTGTGGTTCCTAGTATCCTGGAAGGGGTATACTGCCGAGGATGATTCATGGGAACCGAGTTCCGAGGTTCATGCTCCAGTTACTATTCGTTGTTTTTTTGCCAATCATCCGGGTAAGCCGGGGGCAAGAAGGCGCTGGTAAGGAGGGATATACTGTCACAATATGGTTTTTGGAGCGTTTACTGTTTTGGTTCCGTCCTGAAGGAGAGACGAACCACAACTACCAGAATGCCTGGCAGGGGGGAGGCGTCAACATCTATTTAGTTCCCCGCCTGCCGAGGGGCTGTGTACGTGATTCTGGATTTTGGGACCAATGTGCTTTGAACCAGTGATTCTCGCGTTTGGCAGTGAGCTGGCCAAAGCGGAGATTTCTTCTTCAGACACTCGATGTGCGGCGGCTGCTGTGTGCAGGCTTCCGGTGTTCCCCTTCTTGCCCCGGCTGGAAGTGAAGTTAGTTGGAGGGGTCAAGCGGCTTGTATTCCAGGAGGTCGCTCTTGGAAGATTACTTTCTCTCGGCTGAGAGATAGACAAGCGGGGAGCGCTGCTTCCCGTTTACGCGTTCGGCGGCTGCTGAACGCGGTTCAAGCACCGGCTGGTGTTTACCGCTATCCAGAAGGAAAATAGAGGCTCATTGTTTTCCTGGTGTAAAAGGATTCAGAGGTTGTAGCCTCTTGTGGAAATCGTGAGTACTAGCGCTTTGAAAGAGGCGCGTTCCTGAACTTTGTTGAGATTTCATAGACATTTTGAGAACTCAGTTGTTTACTCCAATCTCCGGACATTGGGAGTGCGAGACTTTTGTTCTATTCGTGGAATCTCCTCGAGTCCTATAAGACTCTACAGTTTAGTTTTTGGCATATATTCCTCTTCTTTTTCATTTTAAGAGGTTTCATTCAAAGGATTTATAGTTTGCTGCAAACCCAGGAAGGCTGGAAGGTGTGTTTGGGTGAACGTAGTTGTAAAAGAACGTTGGGGTGTAGAATCGCCTTCGTGAATGCTGATCCTGTTTTCTGTATTACAGATTTCTGTGTCTAGGTGGAAGACGTTTATTCCACTACCTACCAAGAGGGAGAAGAAGAGATTTCAGTTAGTGCCCGTGGTAGGTGGTGTCCTAGCGAGAATTACCGAGAGTAGTTAGTAGGAATGTATCATTAATGATTGTTTGTCTTTCTTTGCTCTTCTCGTTTCAGCCTCCCTTCCTGTTCCAGTCCCTTCCTGACCTTTCCCTCGCCTGATTTCCTTATGCTCTGTGGTATTTGATATTCAGAGTGTAGGGCTGTCTGGAGGTGGACCCCTATATAGCATCGCCCTGATCCTGAGGATACGCGGTCGTGACAGCCTGGGGTTCTACTAATGGTTCGTAATGTCTATATACTTTTGAATGGGGACCCTACCTGAAGTGAAATGTGTAACTTGGAATGTACGGGGCTGAATCCCATGCTGAAACGACACAAGGTGCATGCCTACCTAGTCCGCAGAGGGATCCAAGTAGCTTTTCTGCAGGAGACACATATTGACCAAACCGAGGGGCAGGTCTTGCAGCGCAGGTGGCGGGGCCAGCTGTTTTATACTACTTACTCAGCTTTTGCGCGGGGAGTTTTAATTTGGGTGAGGGCGGGGGTCCCATTCCAGCCCCTAGAGACGTTAGGGGATCCTGATGGGAGATATGTGGCTGTACAGGGTAGGCTTGACGGGAGGGATTTGACGCTGTGCAGTGTGTATGCCCCGAATGTGGAGCAAGCAGCTTTCTTTGCGCGATTATCAGTTAAATTGGCGACAGTCTGAGCGGGCACGGTCCTCCTTGGAGGGGATTTCAATTCGGTAACAGATGTGGAGTTGGACAGGTCGTACCCACCGCTTGCGCAGTCGGCGGTTCATAGGATGGCGAAAGGGAGACAGTAGTGGCAATCTATGTGGGGATTGGTCGATGTCTGGTGGACGCAGCACAGCGCCGATAGGGATTATTCCTTCAATTCCTCCCCGCACGATCTCCATGTCCGGTTTGATAGTGTCCTCTGTTCACCGGATGTCCAGGGTCTGATCCACCACAGCGAGTATTTGGCAAGAACAATTTCTGAACATAACCCTTGCTTGGTGATGGTCCAGTGGTTCAGGCAGCGCCAAGCTATTCCCACGTGGCGATTGAACCCGTTGGCGTTGGAGGACTTGGTCTTTAAGGCCTCGGTGCAAGACAGCGTGGAGTGCTATTTTGCGGCGAATGAGGGTACCGCGTCGAGCAGGGCCCTTGAATGGGACACCTTCAATGCGGTGATTAGAGGTGCCTGTATTTCAGCCACGGCGGGGGGCGCGCAAGACCCTCCTGCAAGACCTCGCGCATGGCGAAGATCAGTTGCGTGCGGCGGTGTGAGCTGGCCACGACGATCCCGAGGCTCACGAGGCTGTCTCAGCCGCCCGTGAGGAGGTCGCGGTGCAGATGGAGCGACTCCGCTGCTTCAATCATAAGGAGTATCTTGTTGGGGCACACGCTGAGCGCGATAAGGTGGGCTCCCTGTTGGCTTGTCTGGCCAATCCTGCAGCCCCTGGCACCCCAATCTTGGCTTTAACCAAGGCGGAGGGGCGCTTGGTCTACACCCAAACCGACATCAATGGTCAGTTTTTTTAGTACTATGCACGACTGTATCAGAGCACGATGCCCAGTGCACCGGAGGGACTGGATGACTTCCTGGCCACCGCACAGATGCCGCGCCTTGAGCCGGAGCATGGGGACAAGCTAAGTGATGAGATCTCTGTGGGGGAAATACGCGCAGCCATCAAACACATGGCTCGCCGCAAGACCCCTGGTTCAGATGGCCTACTGATTGAGTTCTATGTGTCTTACATTGACATCTTGGCCCTGCGGCTGCACGCTGTTTTTAGGGAGGCATGGGACGCTGGTGTTCTTCCCGCAACCTCCCGGGAGGCCATCATAATACCCCTCTTGAAGCGAGGGGGAGAGGCCTGCTCTTGCCTGTCCTACCGCCCCCTATCTATGCTCATGACTGATTACAAAATCCTGAGCAGGGTCCTCGCGACGCAGCTGCGTGCCCATATGTGCACATTGGTCCACCCAGACCAGGCAGGCTTCATTCCCCAGCGCACCACGGCCACCTGTGTGCACCGCCTATTGCGGGTTATGGGTGGTGATTTCGGAGGGCTCCCGGAGGCCGCTGTGCTTTCGATTGATATCGAAAAAGACTTTGACAGTGTGGAGTGGCCACACATGTTCCGGGTCGTGGAGGTGTTTGGGCTAGGAGAACGATTCGTAAAAAGGACGGCTTTACTGTATAATGTGGCGAAGGCTAGAGTGAAGACGGGAGCTACGATATCGGTGGCATTTCCAGTTGGCCGGGGGACGAGTCAGGGCTGTTCCCTATCCCCATTGCTCTTCGCGTTGGCCAATGAGCCACTGCTGGCGGCTCATGCTCAGATGGGACAGACCTATGAGGGCCTGGCACTGAGGGGAGACCCTCACTACATCTCCTTATACGCAGATGATTTGTTGATGTTTTTGGTAGATACCGATGATTCCCTTCCTGGGGCCAAGCGCCTTCTTCTTCTCTTCGGCGGTCTCTCGGGCTGCGGGTCAATTGGGGAAAGTCATGCCTCTTCCCGGTGGCACCGAAGGACGGTGAATCCCGGATGGAGGGGAACCTTCGCTGGGAACACCGTTGCCTGCCCTATCTGGGCACTCAGATTTACCACACTCAATTAGATCTGCTGGAAGGCAACATCAACAGAGCGATCAGGAATCTACAGGGTTCCATAGGGTTCTGGCGACCCTACCTCTCTCGGTAGCAGGTCGGGTGGCATTGCTGAAGATGATTGCTCTTCCTTGTCTACTATATTTATTTCGTACCTGCCGATGTGGGTGCCAGCGTCGGTATTTCTCAAACTTCGCTCCTTAACCACGGGATTCATCTGGGGATCAGGCAGACGCCGGGTCACTTTAACAACTTTGATGTGTCCCAGGACTGATGGGGGTTTGGCGGTCCCAGATTTTGAGTGGTACTATTTGGCGGCGCAACTCCAATGGCTTACTCAAGCAGTGGCTCGCGGAATTCATAGTGCTGTCCAGAAGCTCGAATTAGGCCGCCTTACCCTTGAGGAGCACACTATTCGCCTCTGTTGGCTCCGGAGTCACAGGCGCATGTGCACCTCTCGCCCATATGCCCCGGAAATTCCTTTGGGGATGTACACGGCCCTCCCACATGGTGCGGATTGGTCGGCGCTGGCAACCTGGGAGGAACTTGGGTTGCACATGCTTGGAGACCTATATCCCGATGGGGCGCTGCTGACCTTTCAGGAGCTGCACGACGCTCATGGCCTCCCGCTGGGGATTACTTGTTACATGCCGCCCTGGTGGCCAGTATCCAGAAACACTGGGGTGGGGGCCTCTCCAAGCCACCAACTTCTCTGGGTTGCCACTATGTGGTAATGGCAGCTGGCACTTTCAAGGCCA
The DNA here is from genome assembly GCF_964263255.1 of Lissotriton vulgaris. Classification (NCBI taxonomy): domain Eukaryota; kingdom Metazoa; phylum Chordata; class Amphibia; order Caudata; family Salamandridae; genus Lissotriton; species Lissotriton vulgaris. The sequence goes on from NC_141691.1 coordinate 2,030,920,193, forward strand.
TTACCTGTCTATACCGGAGGCTTTCGATGGAGGCCATGTTGCCCCTAGATGTGCTGCGAGGCAAATGGGAATTGGATCTTGGGAGGCCCGTCCCTGAAACGACGTGGCCTCAACTGGTTCGGCGCGCCTGGAAGGGCACGCAAAACACCAGGTTCCAACTGGTCCAGTTTTTTACGCTTCATTGAGCGTATTTGACGGCTGTCAAGATTTCGCAATATTTGGGGGCGCCACGTCCCTCTGCCCAAGATGCGGCGCGGACAGAGCAGACTTCGCCCACATGTTTTGGGCGTGCGCAACGCTGGCGGCTTATTGGATTGCGTTGGTGACCTGTTTGAACGCGGTCACGGATCGGCAGATAGAAGTAGATATGGGCGTTTGCTTGTTGCTCTGGTTTCCGCACACTCCCCAGACGAAAGTCACTAGTAAGTTTTTTGTGATTTGGGTTTAATTATGGCCAAACGAGTACTCACCTTGCATTGGAAGTCACGCCGTGGCCCCAGTTATGCGCGTTGGAAGGCGGGCTTTCTGCGCTGGGCACGTGCTGAGAGCTCTCTCCGACTGCAACAGGCCAGGTGTTTAGATAATGACAAGGCAATGGAAGTGGCTAGGGCATTGGAGGCACTGGTGACAGAGCTGCAGAGACTGGCGGATGGGTTGAGTGACAAGGAGGAGGCTGTGCTGTAGAGCCGGGGGCTGGATGGGTAGCCCGCTTTCCAGCGGACTGTTTTTTTTTTTAACATAGGACTGGTGGGCGCGCACAGACGTTGTCCGCCTAACGCTATTGGGTAACATAGAGCACGTTACTAGAAGGAGGGTACTCATGATTGTTGAATCTATATGAGTTGAGCGGGGCGCACTGACAGGGGTGGGGAGGGTCGTTGGGGGGGCAAAAAGAGCTTACAGTATAAAAGGCATGAATATCACTGATTATGTTGTATTTTGGAACCGGTGCGTATTACTGTAATGTGGTACTAGATGTTCCTTCTATTTAGGAATGCCAATAAAAACTATATTTACACGGGCAAGATGGCCGCCGTGAGGTTGTGGTGAGAAGTTGCTCCAGACCTCTCTCCCCGTGATACCCAGATGACTGTGGGATAAGGGCGATATACCCCTCTTATGGAGTTGGCTGTTTGGCTGCAGGCGAGATTAATCAGCATACGCTCAGCATACCCAGCAACCAAAGTTAAAATCAACAGGTTTTTGCTTAAGCTAGCTGGGTGGAAGGCGGAGGTTCGGGTGCAGCTGGCGAGGATGCCGACATGCTTATCTAAAGCAGAGAAGGACAAGGAGAAGACAAAAGCACTACAGGATACTCCAACGCATCAGCAAGGAATGAGTGCCAGAAGTACCCCGGCAATTTAAAAAAAACAATAACATTGTGGCATCAGGATTGCAACAGCGCGGGCCTGGCGCCATTCGAAAAGTTATACCCCCGGCTCAAAAGGGGAAGAAAACGGAGACTTGTCTGAAACCAGAAGCAGTGGCTGCAGAGAGGATTGATGGGCCTGGGCAGGATCCGGATCACCCCACAGCAGACACTCTAACGGATTTGACGCAAGGATCGAGTAAGGGAAAAGAAGCGGCTCTGAGACAGCCTACCTTGATAGAGGCGTTTACACCCAGATCGAGCCCCCAGCCAGACACGGAGCAAATCGCACACAGGAACGTCCTCGAGGACGCAACGACAGACGCTCCCAGCGTGGAGTCAGCGGTTGCCAGGCAACCTCGGGATTTGGCCACAGTACCCGGCAGTAGCGGCAGCGGCACCAGCGGTACCAGAGACGGAGACGGAGACAATGAAGGAACCATAGCGCCTCAGGTAACGTAGGCTACATGCTCTAGCAGCAGTGGGCTGAAGGAGGCCAAGGACCCCAGAAATGACTTAGGAGTTGATTTGAGTGGGGCGCTTTTTAGAGCCGGGACAGCTGGGAGCGCAGATATGATGGAGGCGTTATTACAACTGGAGGCTGAGATGGGCAATAAGGTTAAAGAAGTGATCACCGGGAACAGTAATCTTAGCCTCGCTGGGAAAAGTGCATCCCTAGATTTTGGTAGAAGGACACTGAGTCCAGAGGAAATAGAGGGTGCCTCATTGGAAGGAGAATGTTTCTACTCAGTGAATGAGAACACTGATGCTACTCAGACAAGTGGCGACACCTCAGAGGAGGGAGAACTAGACGGGGAGACAAGCTCAGGGTCAAGCTTGTCAAGGAAAGAAAGCATGCAGAAAAAGAGAAGGGTGAAAGGGAGGAGGCATGGTGGAGACACAGGATCACCCTCAGTAGGGGGGAAGAAGTTAGACTGGGACTATTCTGCAACTTCTCAGACCTATTTAGAGGAGAGTAACCCTGGTAATACTCCTATTCCAGCAGAGTACATGGCCCCCTTTGACATGATTTGTACCACACTTAAGCAGATGCAAGGGGAAGCAAGGGCAGAAAGTCGAAGGGCAAGGCAAGCCACAAAAAAGATTCATAACACCCTCAAGAAGGTTAATAAACTATACAATGGTATCGCAGAGAGAGTGACTGAGGTGGAGAAGCGGACTGGGAAGTTAGAGGACGATGTTGGGGCATGGCAGGATTTCAAGTTGGAGCAGGAAAAACTGACAAATGATCTGCAATGGAAGTTGGAGGATTTCGAAAACCGCCAGAGGCTGAATAACATTCGCATTTTGGGTGTGGAGGAAGGAGCAGAGGGGCAAGACATTATGAACTTTATGGTTAAACTGTTAAGAGGAGCCTTCTCTGAATCACAGTGGGAGTGGGAAAGGGAGATTCAACAGGCTCACAGATTTCCTTTCACCATCAGAAAAGGTCGAGGCGGCGAGGGGCAGGCAGGGCTGCCTAGGGCTATCTTGATATATGTCGGTAATTACCTGCTCAGAGAGGAAATAATGGATAAGGCTAGGCCTGACAGAAAAAGAACCTTTGAGGGAACTACCTTCTTTGCCAGGCCTGATTTCTGCCACGTAACAGTTGAGAGAAGGTGGCGACTTAGGCAGCTCATTAAACCTTTCCAGGCCTTAGGTTCCGAGGCATTTCTCCTGTTCCCCGCAAGGCTAAAGGTAGTTACAAGGGGCAGAACAAACATCTTCCTGTCAGAGATTAAGGCCCAACAGTTCTTGGAGGAGATTAAATCACAGAAAGGGGGTTGAGAAACGCAGAGCTGTTAAAATGCTCGGACGAAAGACGAGCAGAAGCTGAAGTGGGAGTATGCACCATAGAGTAAGGCTTTATAACTTGGTATGTCGCTGTCTGGGGTATCACTGAGGGGGTAACATGTACAGAATAGTGAAATCATTCACAGAGGGGAGGGATAGGACTCATAGGTGTACACTGGATGAAGGGGTGGTGGGGAGAGAGGAGTGATTGCCACAAGCTTTAGCGGCTACACACAGGTCCCTCAGACCTATTTGCCAGTAAAGGGGGTTAGTAGGTGGGGGACTGAGGGGGGCAGGGTGGGCTTAGGGGGTAAAAAGAGGGTTAAAAACATAAAAACTGAAGGTGACATAGGGTGTAAGAAGCAGCGCAGGAAAGCACAGTTCAGCGAGCAGGGAGTTCAAATTTTACAGTACACATTAGATATAAGTTGGCGGGTACTTGATAAATATCAGGTATATTATCAAAGCAAGGCGTTCGCCCGGGTAAGGTATGCAGGGTTGGGCAAAACCTATGATGTATTTTAATGAGTTGTAGAATTGCTACTTTTAACATCTGCGGTCTGAACAATTCTGGTAAAAGATTAAGGGTTGCGGCACTACTTAGGACACTACAGCTGGATTTGGTCTGCCTCCAGGAAACACACATTGAAGCCTCTAAGGGCTATCTTTTAGAGCTGCTAGGGTTCTCCGTTCTGGCAAATTCTAAGCAAGGCACGAAGCATAGAGGGGTGGCAGTATTAGGGAGATCCACTGACGTAGAGGTGATAAAGAAAAAGGAGGATCAGTGGGGTAGGTGGGTAATATTAGAAATAAGATTTAAGGGGGAAAAATGTACCATAGTCTCCGTGTATGGTTCCACAGAAGACGATCCGGAGATATTCCAATTTTTAGACACTGAGTTGGCATTGTGGCCCGAGCCAATTATATGCTGTGGCGACTTTAATGTTCACGATCCCAGTAGTTCATTTCTGCAGACAGGGAGGATATATGTAGGGAGGAAAAAAAGAACCCACAGGGCACTGACAGATATGGTGACAAATAACTCTCTAGTTGACCCATGGGTCAAGCTGAAACCTGGAATAGATGGTAGCACATTCTATTTTGCCCCTCATAAATTGCTTGTTAGGCTGGATTATTTTCTGATATCAACCCCCCTGCTGGCAGAGGCACAAATAGAGAAACAGCCTCGAATTGTTTCGGACCATAGCCCACTGATCCTAACTATTAGAATGGGCCAGGCGCGGCGAAAGGATACACAGTGGACATTTGATAGAACCCTTTTGAAGGATGAAGCATATAGGGATTATATGATAGAATGGATTAGGGCTTTTTGGGATATCAATAAAGGTACGGCTCCCTCCGGTGTAGTATGGGATGCTTTTAAGGCTGGGGCAAGGGGTGAGACAATGAGCTATGTGTTCTCAGCCCAGAAAAGGACACGACTCAAAATTAAGGAAGTTTACCAAAAGTTGATAAGGGTTGAGGAGGAATTGGCGCAGGACATGCGTGCGAAGGCACCAATTGAAGAGCATTTGCTTAAAATTATGGCTCTTAGGGCAGAAGCTGCAGAAAGCATCTCAAAGAAAGCAGCAGAGAATTATCTAACTAAGAGGGAAGCTGCTTACGAGCTTAGTGAGAAGGTGGGCCACTTATTGGCAGTACGTACTAGACAGAGGCTAGCAGCATCAGACATTGCGGAGATTATGGATGGGAACGGGGTCATGGTCACTGAAACAGCTAAAGTAAGGGAAGTGTTCAGGCAGTTTTACGAAGAATTGTATACTGGGGACAGGACAGGAAACTTAAGCGAGGTTGAAAGCTATCTCAGTGATATTATGCCTCCGGTTATCTCTAGGGAGGAAAAGGCTAGGTTGGACTCCCCCTTTAGCCTTGAGGAATTTCTAATGGCACTAAGTATGTTACCATCAGGTAAAGCAGCCGGCCCAGACCAACTCCCGGTGGAGTTTTACAAAGTGTTTTATCAAGTTATGGCAATTGATATGTTTAATGTCATGTTGGAGGCCCAGAAGGGGGTCATGATACCTGCCTCATGGGGGGAAGCGGATATCATTGTCATTTTAAAAAAAGGTAAAAATTCAACACTCCCATGGTCATATAGGCCTATTACACTGATGAACGCAGACACCAAAGTGTACTCCAAAATATTAGCAAGAAGGCTGGCAGAGGTGATAGAGGGTTTAGTAAGCCATACTCAGCATGGGTTTATTCCAGGCAAAAGTACTACACAACACATTAGGCAGGTGGTCACAACCTTTGATGCGGCAGGTGTCCTGGAAGATCCTATCGCAGCACTCTTTTTGGATGCCGAAAAGATATTTGATAGGGTCTCCTGGGAATACCAGTGGCAAACGTTAAAGTGGAATGGAATGGGGAATAGTTTTATAACCGCGATGCAGACTCTGTATAAGAATCGTTTAAGAAGGATTAGAGTTAACAGAGGACAATCGTTAGCAGTTAGGATTGGGAGAGGGACAAGACAGGGCTGCCCGTCTTCCCCATTGCTCTTCACTCTTTATCTGGACCCCTTGATAAGGAAATTGGAGGGCAACCCAAGGATTCTACCATTAAGGCTGAATGGGTGCGAGGTAAAGACGCTTGCCTATGCCGACGACGTGGCCATTTTGACATCCAATCCCAGCATGGCCATAGGGGAAATCGAGTCCGAAGCACAAAGGTTTGGGCAAATATCGGGGTACAGCTTAAATAGCTCAAAAACTCAGATAGTGTGTAACCATCACATTGTTTGTAATGATCAAAGAGTTGTGAGCTCAGCGGTGTATTTGGGGGTTGCAATCACAGCTGATTTAGACTCACTGGTACAGAACAATCTTGCGCCCTTGATGTTAAAGGTCAAGACGGATCTAGATCGAATGAATAATTTGCATTTGTCATTAGTGGGCTGTACCAATGTCATAAAAATGTTAATATTGCCCAAATTTTTGTATTTCTATAGGGCAATACCGTTATTTTTTTACTCGAAATGGTTTAAAGATCTGGAAAGCATTCTGAATAGATTTATTTGGGCTCACGGCAAGACTCGTAGGGTGTATCGTTTTATGTCATTGCCTAGAGAAAGAGGAGGATGGGGGGCGCCCGACTTCAGACTATATTACTGGGCATCTGCACTGCAATATATGCGGGGACTGATTGGAGGGGGTGGGATGGATGACAGAACAACAAATGATTCATCTAGGATATATTCTGTAGTGTTGGGACCGGAGGTTGAGAATTCTTTTCTTAAATGTACTGATTTTGCTTATTTCAAAAGAACCAGATTTAAGACTGTCCAAGCCGCAATTAAGATTTGGAACGCTGTGATGAAGAAAACTGGCCTGGGCCGGTACAATTGGTATACCAGGTTGTTTAAAAATGTCTCCTTTCCTATACAAATTTTTGGGGACACCACAATGGTGGGCTGGACGGAAAAGGGGATGGTTCAGATTGGGGATGTGAGGTGCACGGAGGGGGTGTTTCAATTTACAGAATTAATGAGCAGATTTGGATTAGACAGGAGGGATTTCTTCAAATTTCTGCAATTAAGAAGTTTTCTCGGAAATAAGCAGGGTGGGCCTGTGGGGTTTGATAAGGTAGAAATATTGGAGAAAATAAGGTTAGGGGGGACTGCTCTATTCGGAGCTTCTATGCAAGCCTGATAGCAGCAAAATCGGATGATATGGATAAGTATAGTGCTAAGTGGGCAGATACGTTGGAAGGTGAGGTTAGTTGGTTTCAAGAGTCACTGGATTTAGGTCGCACTCTGCTCTGCTCAGCGCCGCTGCAGTCGCAGCAGTACAAAACCCTCTACTCGTTGTACTTTACACCAGCAAAGATAGCAAAATGGGGGGGCAGTGTAGGTATTACATGTCCAAGATGTAGTTCCCACGATGCAGATTTAATACATATATTTGCTACATGCCAGCAACTACATACAGTGATAAAAGAGATCGAGAAGTTTCTGGATGCCTCCCTGGGTATCCAGATCACCCTAAAACCGGCAGAAATATTGTTAGGATTAGTTACAGATAGTAATATTACTCAGGGGGAGTTTGTTTTTGTTGCTATGGCAGTTTATAGGCTCTGCATAGCCAGGGCCTGGCTGGATAAAAGCCCCCCATCAATGCAAGTCTGGCTGTCTAATCTTTTGTCAACTTACAATCTGGAAAAAAATATATATGCTCGGAAGGGTAGAAAAGGGAGGACATTGGGGTTAAGGATATGGGACCCTATTATTAGATGGAGAGAAGGCCTGGGGTTGATTAATTAGGTTAGGAAAGTTTCGGATGTCTTAGCTCCATGTATTGTAGAAATTTGAGATGATATTAGCTCACTGAACTTAGTAGGATGTTTTGAAAATTGTGTTTACGATGGCAATGATTTGATAAGTAGTGTGCTGTAAGAAATTAATTGTATTATTGGAGAATGTGTGTTGTAATGTGCTAACTGTGCAATGGTAAAAATAAAAAATATTTAAAAAAAAACTATATTTACAAAAAGAAAAAAGTTGAAGCAATTCGAAGGTGACATGGGTCATGATACAACTGGGACAGTACAGGTGTCGTTCAGGCATAAGCTGACTGACTATAGCGATACCACTGAGAGGGAATTGCGCTTCAGGGTAAAATACTATACAGCTCGCAAGTATGGGGAGGTGGGACGGCCTGATAAGGCTCTATCAAAGGAGATCCGTACACCCCGTTTATCCAACCACATATTAGGAGTCGGTGATAGCAATGGCATACGTCACAGGGATGGCCAAGATATTCTGCATCATTCTATTCTGACCTTTACAGCACTCGCAGGATGCAACCCCCTGATTTCTTCGCATTCCTGAGAGACTTTACTCTTGGCTGGCTTAGGAATGATCAGAGAGAATTCCTGACGGCACGCCTTGAAGTTGATGAGATACGGACAGCAATAATTCAGATGCGGTCAGGGAATGCCCCAGGGTCTGACGGCCTTCCTATTGATTTCTACAAAACATATGCTGACCAGTGGACCTCATACTGAAAGAGGTCTATGAAGAGGCGCAGGAGCCCTAGCTTCTTCCAGAGTCTCTCAGGGAGGCCCTTATTACAAACCTAGCAAGCCCGCTGATTTATGTGATTCTTACCATCCTCTTATATTGATCAATAATGATTAGAACATCCTTGCCAAAGAACTGACAAACAGACTCAGCCTGCTGACGGAGAAGTTGGTATTACCGGATCAAGCAAGTGTCATTCTTGGGAAGGCAACTTTTCACAATCTTTGCACTCTATTCTCCATTTTGCGAAATGTTGACCCGCAGCTGGCCCTAGTGGTGGTTGTTCTGGACGCAACGAAGGCCTTTTACTATGTCGAGTGGTACTATCTCTTCACCATACTACAAAATATGGGATTGCCCAAGGGCTTTCTGTCTTGGGTAAGACTTCTATATACTTTCTCAGTGGCCAGAGTTTTGATTATTGGGCATAGATAGCAAAATGGGGGGGCAGTGTAGGTATTACCTCTCCCTTCTTGATCACGAGAGGCATCCATCTGGCTGTCCCCTGTCCCCTCTACTTTTTGAACTCACATTTGAAGCTCTCTCTGCTAGAATTGGACAGCACCACTACGATAAGGCACTGAGGTGTCAACTGCGTCCTATTGTAATTTCCTTATATGCAGATGACGTCACCCTGTACGTCAGAGACTCTCAACACGACCTTAATCCACTCTTGCAAGAGTTTATGTGGTTCGGGAGGGGCTCTGGAATATACATAAACTGGACAAAGTCTCATATTTTCCCACTCTTGCCTTTGGTGACAGAGTTTGCCACCGACTTCCCAATTGAATGGTGTACAGCAAAGGTTAAATACTTGGGGGTATATGTCACTGCTGATCGTGATGAGCTTATGCGCTTGAATTATGGCAGGGCTCTGGACAGCATAACCAGTAGTGATAAAAGATGGATAGCGCTTCCACTCTCCATGGCAGGGCGCACTTCGCTCATTAAAGTTATCATTCTCCCAAAACTCCTTTACCTTTTTAAAAATATTCCATATGACCCAGATAGGCATTTATTCTCAGCGCTATGCACAGAACTAATACGTCTGACATGGGGAGGCAAGCGGCCCGACTACAATGGGACAAACATGTCAGTCCTTACTCCCGGGATTGGTTTGATATCCCTGATCTGGAACTCCACTATCTTTGCGCACAGGCACATTACGCACATTATTCATTTCATCCACCCACATATATTCCCCAAGTAGCTACACAACATTTGTTAGCGGACCTTGTCCCTCCGGAAGGGGCTCTATTAAGCCTGGAAATGCCTTGAGACACCGCCCCTACACCAATCACATGTAGCGGTACAAGCATGGCAATGCATTGCTAAAAATGTACACGCACTTCCAAGTTGTATTCCCCCCTCCTTCCTCTGGTCTACTGTGGAAAAAAGGTAGGGCTATGACCTTTTGAAGATTTGCCCGGCGCTAACCGCCTTTGTACCATTCAAATTACCAAGCAATGAGGCAGGCGCCGGAGACCAGAAGGCAGGAAACAGAAGTTTTATTCCGACGGAGCAGAACACATCAGATCGGACAACAAGGTATCGTCTCGAGGTGCTCTAACAGCTTCTCTGAGGCCTGGCCTCTTATACCCTGGTTTATGACATGTGAGCATTCTTTATTGCATAAAAGACTCTTTAAACTTATGAAATGACGCCCCCATAATCCTCGTGTCAAACCCACCCCCACATACATCCACAATAGAGGTCCTCACCCTGCTGATAACAGGAGGGGGCTATCACGCGGCTGAGTGTTCCGCCGATTCTTAGGATGTGTGCGCCTGATCGTATCCCATGGGGTGGGGAGGCCATGACCAATAGTGGATCCTTTGAAGAGGAGCGACTCCATACAATAAGGGGCAGTAAACGGTATCTCCCGGCTTAGGCGATGGCCTCGGACCTGTGTGGACAGTCGGACTCGGGGGAAGGGGTCATCAAAGGGGTGGTATTCATGCCGCGTGGACAATCAAGCGCGGAGGGATGGTTTATCAACAGAGGGGTATTCATGGAAGGAGAGGAGGTGCTGGTCAGGCGCGGGCGTGACTCCCAAGGACAGGGTCATTCAGGAGGAGAAGGGTTATGCTCATGTGAGGAAGGGAGGGGGAGCCAGGGTGCGCGGAGGGTGCTTGCAGGGTCAGAGGAGCGCGCTGGCGATCGATCGTGGACAGGGAGACCATGATACCTAAAAATGGCTATCGTGCGCGTTGTACGTGGGTGACAAGCTGGCGCAGATGATGTTCAGCTCGTAAACTAAAATTCCACAGTCCTCCCTTTTAACATGTCTCGCCAACTTGTCAGTTCGGATTTATCCCCATAAGGCCACGTATTTCTACTTCATAAAGGGGACTCGTGTGCTCATTTCGGAAGTCCAAAGTCTTTGGGCACATACAGTTAGAAACGAAACTGCACAAAGATGGCAGACATTGGATACCTAAACAACACCCACATAATATCACCACAGGTATCAGTACGAAGGAAAACAACCTCCAACCCCAGTCCTTCAAAGTGTCCCAAAACCAGTTCCCAAGCGACCATCCTTCTTGTTCTTGGTGAACCTCCGAGGAAAGTCTGTGGAGGTGCTCAATTGCTTTGTAGACTGAAGGCGAGTTATCTGGCACGTAGGTGCAGCAGCTAGATCCGATGATGCGGCATGCTCCTCCTCGATCGGCTAGGACCACATCTAGAACAAGGTGGTTTTGAAGGGTCACAAAGCGGACCGCCTGAAGCTCCGCCGTGTTGTTAGCGAGGATGCCAGCTGTGATGTTGATCGTTGTTTCTACTGCCTGGGTCAGGTGTCGGATAGCGCGGCTGTTTGCCATTGGGCCCCACAGAGGAACAAGTCCCTTTGCTGCATCTAGGAACTGTGCTCCAGTGGAGTCGGCTTGTCAATGTCATCTGCACGCCTCTGCCGGTGATGGTTGGCAGGGGCTACATACGTGGGGGGAAGAACGAAGGCAATGTAACAGATACCCTTCCAACCTTTCGTGAGCCAGGTGTAAGCCTTGGTGCCACACACAAAGTACATATTTGGAGAAGCAACAAAGGAAGGGGGATCAACTGAGTTCAATGTTCTGGTGATTCGGCAGGAACTGCGACCCACCAGTTGTGTTCCCTGGCCTTCGAGACACACAAGACCTGTGACATTGATAACAGAAAGAGCCACAGTCAGAGTGGCGGTAGTTTGTTTTCGCAGATGAGAGAAGGTGGATCTAGCTGGATTGTGGAGTACCTGTACTTCGACTCGTTCTTTGGCTGGAATGTCTTTAAGGAAGGTGGCGCCTGTGAGCGCAGGACACAGGGGAGCAGAGGTCTTTCCGGTTTTGTTCAGCCAGAACCCAGAGTAGAAGTGCGACACTGTCTGGCCGGAAGTGGCGTTGTCCTTGTGGCTCTCTTGCATGAGGATCAACCAGGCGAGGCAGGAGCCGTGAACTGAGAAAGGAGAAGGGATGAAGGGGATGGAGTGTCCAGTGGCATGCGGGAGCAACCCGCAGATCCAGCAGTTCGTGGCATTTGCAGCAAGGTTGTGTTGGTGCAACAGTTGCACGAAGGAATTGTTCCAAAATTCCCTGCGCCTTTCTCGGAGCTGAGGCGACAGGGAGATTAGGTGATGCTCTTTCATGGGGGTTGGTTGTGCAGTGGGCAGCAATGCCTCATGAGCCGGTGTGCTTTCCTCCAGAATCCAGAAGGAGGTCATGAGGAGGAGGCAGAAGAGGAAGACAATAAAGAGGGCGATTGTCCTTGATTTGTCCAAATTGTCAGTCTGTGGGTTTCTATAGTGGGCATTTCCTGTTGCTTCCATCATCTTCATATCTGGCGCTTCCATCATCTTCTTATCTGGCGCTTCCATCATTTTCAAGGGGCTCGGTAGCGGGCAGAACCACAGACTTCGTTTAGCTTCTCTCCCGGTAACCCTTGGTTGTGTTTAGGTCACCTTTCTGAGATTCGACTTAGTCTGTGGCCTACTTAGCCGAAGCTCCCTCCTTTCGTCGCAGGAAATACCCTTCTCTGGTCGGCACAGTGGGGTCAGAGAATTTTGCAAGTTCAAGTGCCCCAGTATCGGGATAACAGTTCAATGTCGGTCGGTCCTTGTTCAGGAGCTCTTCTTGGGATTTGACGTTTTCTGTCGTGGCCAGGTTCGCAGAGACCTTTCGGCAGTGATGTGCGTGCAGCCAGTGCCTTTTCCCCTCCACTCGAAGCGCCGTCCGTGTGGTAATCAGCACTTGCCAGGGGCCCGTCCACCGGGGTTCTAGGCTCTTGGTCCGTTGGAAGTTGCGGACTAGAACGAAATCCCCCGGTTGGATGTCGTGGCCTGGGCCCCTGGAAACATCGGGGATGGCCTGCTGCACCTGTTGATGAATGACAGACAACGTTTTAGTTAACTTGCACAAATAATCAGACAGTAGGACGTCCGGGACGTCATGAATGGAGGTTGGTTTGGGAGCAGTCCAGAGGTTCATCGGTCGCCCGAATACAACCTCGTAGGGGGTCAAATGGCGTTTGGTGGGAGTAGAGCGCATCGATAGCAAGGCCAAAGGGAGAGCGTCTGGCCATTTAAGTCCGGTGGTTGCCACTATTTTTGACAATTTCAACTTCAGTGTGGCATTATGGCGTTCTACCAGGCCGGCGGATTGGGGGTGGAAGACTGCGTGAAATCTCTGTTTCACCCCCAATCCCTTTAGGATTAGTTGGATAACCTCTGCTATGAAGTGGGGGCCATTGTCGCTCCATAAAATTTGACAAAGGCCATAGCGAGGGAAGAATTCCTTCAGTAGTACTTTGGCAGTAGTCATAGCAGTGTTGTCACGGGTTGGATAGGCCTCTACCCATTTGCTGAAGGCACATACGACGACTAGTACATACTTCAAGCTTTGGCATCTCTCTAGTTGGATGTAGTCCATCTGAAGGACCTCAAAGGGGTGATTGGGGGTCCCAAACCCTCCCCGGGGTACCACAGTTCCTTTCCCGGGGTTGTGTTGCAGACAGATAAGGCACTGCTGGACTAGGCGTCTGGCTGAGTCGGGGATTTTGTCGTTGTGCCAAACTTTGGAAGTGAGTTCGATCATGGGTGCAGATCCTATGTGTGCGGGGGAATGAGCCATTGTCAGTATGGGGATCAGGTATGAGTCAGGTAGCAACCATTTGTTTGCATCTTTTGTTCGCCAGCAGCCCTCATCATCCTTCAAACCCACCCCGGCCCACTTAGTCAGTTCGTGAGGGGTGCTGGCCGACTGGATGTCTCTGATCATTTCCCTTGCGTCAGTCCATTTCTCTGCCTGTGACCTGGTCACATACATGCGTGTCACCGTCCTATTCCCAGCTGTGGTTCATGCAGTGATGTCGGCCAGTGCATTCCCTTGTCCGACTAAGTCTGTCACCTTCTTGTGTGCCTGGCATTTGATCACTGCTAGTCGTTTGGGGAGGAGAACCGCTTCAATCAGGGCAGAAACCAGATATCCGTGAAGGATAGGGGTGCCGTGGGACGTCAGGAATCCCCTCTCCCTCCACAGGAGCCCAAAATGGTGAACCACCCCGAAGGCATACTGGCTGTCTGTATATACGTTCGCGGTGGTCCCTGTGGCTATGGTGCATGCTCGTGTGAGGGCTATCAGCTCTGCTGCCTGGGCAGATCGTTGTGTGATGCAGGCTGTTTCAACTACTGTTCGGGCTGTCGTTACTGCATAGGCAGCTGAAGTGGTGCCATCTGGGAGTTTGATGCATGAGCCGTCTACCCATAGCTCTCCATCGGGGTCAGTGAAAGCAGTGTCTCGGAGGTCAACTCTACTCCTAGTTTGTTCGTCCGTGAGGGTCACACAGTCGTGTATGGGAGGAACGTCAGGGTCATTTTCAGGCAGGGGCAGTAATGTGGCAGGATTCAAAGTCGTCCATCTCTTTAGTGTGATGTGGGGTGCAAGCAGCGTCAGTTCGTACCCTGTCAGTCGTGCGCTAGTCAAATGTTGAGTCTTGGTTTGGTTCAGAAGGGTGTCGACTGCATGGGGGACTAACACAGTGAGGGAGTTTGAAAGTACGATTCCTTCGCTCTGACGGATAGAGACAGCAGCGGCAGCTACTGCTCGAAGGCAGGCAGGCAAAGCTCTGGCTACAGGATCGAGAGTGGCGGAGAAGTAGGCACAAGGGCGCTGTTTAGGACCTATAGACTGGGTCAGGACAGACAATGCACACCCCTCCCTTTTGTGGGTGAAGAGGGAGAAGGGTTTGGAGTAATCCGGGGTTCCCAGGACGGGTGCTGAACAGAGGGCGTCTCGCAATTCCTTAAAGGATGCTTGACACTCAGGGGTCCAAGGGAGCGGGAAGGAGGCATCTTTGGTCAATAGGGCAAGTAGGGGTTTTACAATGAGGCTGAAATTAGGTAACCACTGTCTGCAAAAAGAGGTTAGGCCAACCAAAGAGCGGACTTGCTTTTGTGTTTTTGGGACGGGGGTGTCTAGGATGGTTTGGATTCGGTCGGGTGTGAGTTTCCTCCCTTCTTTGGACAGGAGATGGCCTAGGTATGTCACTTGTGGCTGGCAGAACTGTAATTTCTTTTTGGAAACTTTATGGCCGTTCTCTGCAAGAAAGTGTAGGAGTTGGACAGTGGCTGTGATTGCAAGTGGGGTGGTGTCGGCCGCCAAAAGGATATCATCGACATATTGAATCAACACCACTCCATCTGGTAGCTGGAAGGCATCCAGTTGTCTTTTGAGGGCCTGGCTGTAAATGCTGGGGCTTTCAGTGTACCCCTGGGGAGCTCTACAAAATCGGTACGAGCGGGTTTTTTAAGGTGAAGCCGAAGAGATAACGGCTGTCTGGATGGATGGGGATAGAGAAAAACGCATTCTTAAGGTCGATAACAGTAAAGGTGGTGGCAGTGGACGGGATGAGGGTCAGAATAGTGGTGATATCTGAGACTACGGGGTATTGGGGTACAACCACTTTGTTAATTTCTCGCAGGTCGGTGATGAAGCGGTACGCTTTCTCATCTCCTTCGCCTTGCTTCTTAACAATAGGTAGGATTGGGCTGTTGCAGACGTTGCTAACCACCTCTTCAACCACTCCTGCATCTACCAGAGACTGAATGATCGTTACCAGTGCCTTCTCGCCCTCGGGGGATATCCGATATTGTGGGAGTTTCGGGAGCATAGCGTCCTGTCTTACAGTTATATGAATGGGGTCAATCATCATTCGTCCCACATCAGAGTCATTTTTGGCCCATAGGTACGGAGGCAGGGTATCAAGCATGGACAGGTCAGCATCAGTTATGGAGCACATGTGTCGTGCAGGGCAAGATTTGGGTATGTCTGGGTTGTCGTACAGGATGACTCGGATTCCATCTGGGGAACACCTAATGGTAGCTCGAAAATGTTTCAGTAAGTCAATGCCCATAATGGCGTCAGGGGAGTTGGAGGAGAGCAGAAATGTTGTGTCAGTGGTGTTGTTTTCTAGGTCAAAGGTGATAGGTACGGACAGGGGGTTGGTGGAGGGCGTCCCATCGAAACCTATTGATGTAATGTGTGAGCCAGACAAGGGTGCCCTTGGAATCAGTCGTTTCGATAACACACTACGTGTCGCCCCAGTGTCTACCAAAAATGGAGACTCTGTACCCAGGACCTTAGCGGTGACATAAGGACCTTGCTGGTCAACACAGAGCTCGACTGGATCCCTCCCTTGCCCCTGGCAGTCCTATGCAAAATCGGGGGCATTCTCACCGTCGGATAGTTGATATTGGTTTTGTCGGGGGCGGTCAAATGTGTTCAACCTCCCTGATCTGTCATTGTTGGTGTCGTTTGTGTGCCCTCGTCCTTGTCCTCTATTTCTCGGACCACCCGCCACATCCCTGGGGTCCCTATTCCTGTTCATCTCTAGCAGAACCGGACACTGGGATTTCCAATGACCGAATCCTTTGCAGAAGGCGCATTGGTCATCACTAATGTCTCTACGTCCAGTGTGGGGTGTTGGGAAGTGATCTTTAGGAGGTGGATTTCTAGGGGTGGTCGATTGGTAGTTCCCCCTTTGGTGTTCCCGTCCTACTGCTATACCTTGTATCTGGGCTATCATCACCCTTTCTTTCAAATCTTTCTTCTTTTTCTCGGACGCCCTATCATTCTCATTCTTTTGGTGCTCGTAATACTGAGCCATCTGAAGGATAGCTGCGGGTTTGGAGGCCCCCCAACTACTCTCACTCGTCTGCAGTTTTTGGGAGACCTCTTGTGATAGGCCCTTTACATAATTTTGTACAAACAGGTGTTGTCCGGTTGCGGTGGTCATGTCTTGGCCACTGTAGTCGGAGAACACTGTCTCGAACCGGGAGAAGTATTCTGACACATCTTCCTGGGGTTTCTGACGACAGGCCGTGACTATCGACCAATCCACCTTTTTCTCTGGGATCAGTGTCTGTAACTTCTGGACTAATTTGTCTGGGAGTTCTAATATGTCCTTTACTGGTTTCCTTCCAGGCTCTCGCTGTCTGTCTAGTTCACTGAGTTGGTTCCAGGTATGTCCAAACATATATGTGTGGTCAGCCTTCCGGATTTGCTTCCACACATCAGCTGGCAGGCATAACCCGAAAAACAAGTCAATGTCCGCTAAAGTCATTATCGTCGAACCCAAGGCTGTGCCTAATTCAGTATAGAATGCTGTCGGGTTCTTTCTTAAATCGGGCAGAGTTTGTTTAAAAGTTAGGATATCTTGTCGGTCCCATGGTTGGTAAACCCAATTGTACACAACCCTTCCTTTTGCATCTGTGTGATTAATATCATCGCTTGTTCCCTGGCCACGTGGCGGGATCCAGTAAGGGGCCGCCTCTCTGATGGGCATCATAGTGTTGGCTACTTCTACTGGGGTCGTTTCGGGGACTGTAACCTTGGCTTCTGGTTTTTGTTCCGTGAGGTGGCGGAAGACCTCAAGCGTCTGCATGAAGAGCTCCGCCGCCTCATGTTCAGTCCCATCTCCAACATCAATCTTCCTATCCAGCGTTGTCAGTTTAGCGGGGCCCTTACTTTGATACCTATCCTCATATGCGTTCAGGGTGTGGTAGCTGAATCGCAAAATGAAATGCCGTCTGTGGCTGTCGGCATGCGAATTATACATGTTCATTGTGTATTCTTTGCTCTCCCTTCGTTCTACTAATGTCTTTGCTATTTTGTCAATCCCATCCCGTTCATCTTTGCTGAATCTGTTTGGTCTGGCTGGTGGGTGCTCGCTAGCCTCGGGGGCATCAGTCGGTGCTGCTAAGGTGGCTGGTGCGGAGGCCGTGAGGGCTGGTTTGCTAGCGCTAAGGCCGTTCTCGCTCGTACTCTGGGCCTGCAGGTGTTGTTGGCAGGGAGCATATGGAGGGGGCATGTAGATGATTGGGGGACCTAGCAGTAACTCATCGTTCGTCCGCTGTTTGGAGGGCAATTCAGGGTAGAGCGCAGAGGGGGTCCTAATAGGGCATTGACCTGTCGACCCTGATTCTTGGTTCTGTGCAGCTTCTTTTCTTTCTTTTATTTCTTCTTCTAGTTGCTTAGCGGCTAGGTGGGCTGCCTTTCGTAATTCTTTCCCTATTTTTGCTTCTTCTCTTTTCTTTCGTTGTTCCGTTTCTTTGCGCCACATGCCAATACTATCGAGCATAGTGGGCGTGGTCTTATTTTTCTGGAGCGCTATTTCCAATGTTTTTATTTTATTTTCATCAAAGGAACCTATCAGTGGCCACTGACTTTCAGGGTTCTTCTTCGTATATTTATGCCATAGCTTAGTATAAGCTATAGCGACTAGTCCATGCTTAGTGAACATGTCCTTATTAGGGGTGCCCTCCAGTGGAGCTGGATGGTTCATCTCTAATAAGCGGTCCGGGCTGTACAGGCTACCAATCAGTGGGGAGAAGATAGGCATGACGGGTTACAACGGGGACAAAGGTCTGCACTACCTATCTTATCACGGCGGACAAAGACTAGACAGAATATTTCTATTCTACGTTGTTTGTAGGCCGTGAATACCTCAAAAGAACCAATACCGAACACTTAATGTACGGTCAATCAAACAATCAATGGGGAGAATAAGTGGGTACGACGTGTTAAAGTTTTGCGTTACCCACTCTTTCTCTACCTGCAAAGAGAGACCTTGTTCTTCCCTGTTTGCAGACAGAGAATCTCCAGACAACAATCCACGAACGACAGTTCGGGAAAACAGTGGGGGAGGAAGATAGGCACGACGGATTACAATGGGGACAAAAGTCTGCGTTACCTATCCTTCACTGCTTGCAAAGAGAGAGCCTGTTGTTTTCTACGTTTGCAGACGGTGAATCTCCAGAGGGATCAACAAAGCGTAATACTAGTATTATCCAAATCAAACAATCATTTCTCAATTTGTCGTGTTTACACGACCTTACCCGGACCGCATGGACGGTTTCCTGTCTTCTGAATCCAGCGCCCGATCGTCCTCTCTTCTTCGTGATGTTCGTGGCACTCCTGATGGTTCCCAGTCAGGACCGTAGATCACTCGAGAGAGGTCTGTTCGGAACTAGTGAAGGTCGGATGATCGGCTGTCAGACGAGGGTCTATCGGACACGAGCTCTCCCGATCGTTTCAGTCGTTCACTCTGTCGTCGGGACCTCTCCCACTGGATCCACGTGTCGCTGATGGGCCCCACGCTTTGGGACACCAATTGTGGAAAAAAGGTAGGGCTATGACCTTTTTCAAGATTTGCCCGGCGCTAACCGCCTTTGTACCATTCAAATTACCAAGCAATGAGGCAGGCGCCGGAGACCAGAAGGCAGGAAACAGAAGTTTTATTCCGACGGAGCAGAACACATCAGATCGGACAACAAGGTATCGTCTCGAGGTGCTCTAACAGCTTCTCTGAGGCCTGGCCTCTTATACCCTGGTTTATGACATGTGAGCATTCTTTATTGCATAAAAGACTCTTTAAACTTATGAAATGATGCCCCCATAATCCTTGTGTCAAACCCACCCCCACATACATCCACAATAGAAGTCCTCACCCTGCTGATAACAGGAGGGGGCTATCACGCGGCTGAGTGTTCCGCCGATTCTTAGGATGTGTGCGCCTGATCGTATCCCATGGGGTGGGGAGGCCATGACCAATAGTGGATCCTTTGAAGAGGAGCGACTCCATACAATAAGGGGCAGTAAACGGTATCTCCCGGCTTAGGCGATGGCTTCGGACCTGTGTGGACAGTCGGACTCGGGGGAAGGGGTCATCAAAGGGGTGGTATTCATGCCGCGTGGACAATCAAGCGCGGAGGGATGGTTTATCAACAGAGGGGTATTCATGGAAGGAGAGGAGGTGCTGGTCAGGCGCGGGCGTGACTCCCAAGGACAGGGTCATTCAGGAGGAGAAGGGTTATGCTCATGTGAGGAAGGGAGGGGGAGCCAGGGTGCGCGGAGGGTGCTTGCAGGGTCAGAGGAGCGCGCTGGCGATCGATCGTGGACAGGGAGACCATGATACCTAAAAATGGCTATCGTGCGCGTTGTACGTGGGTGACAAGCTGGCGCAGATGATGTTCAGCTCGTAAACTAAAATTCCACACTACCATCCTGAGATGCCGTTACTACAGGAAAGAGCATTTCACAGAACTAAAGCAAAGTTTCACATTACCTGCTGGCATGACCTTATCTCAATGTCAGATTCCTCACCATACAACAGATGTTTGTTTGTGCGACCCCCACCGCCATGGACATTTTTCTATATATGTTAGACTCCACCGAGGCATAAAGGAGTACACTCCTATGTATCCACAAGAGCCACAAGACCTCCCCCGTTGCATTCATTGCTGTGCAGTGATGATGCATCACACGTGTTAGCGACAATATACCATAGACTATACATCATACCGGTTGTGAGAAGTTGGCCTGGTATATAATGCTCACTAATTCTAGTGATCACTTTGTACCATGCCAAGCAACCCTTATGATGATTGGTTGTAATTCAACCTTGTAGACCAGTTATCCTAGTGGTAACGTGGACAAAGCAGTTTTAGGCTAAACTCTGAAAGGCATGTGAAGCCAGCTGTATTACCATACACAACCCCCTTGAATACCAAATGAAAGGGACACCACACAGATATATATTGAAAATATATATTTAGATTTATTAACTACAAAATCCCCTGGACTCGTTATGAGCACAGAAGCACGAGCGTTAAATCACAAGACAGTTTAAAATACACAAAAGTTGCACAATATGGATGAGCCCTAGGGGCCACCTAAACCATATACTAAGAAAGTGGTATAAGAGATACCAATAGGAAAGGGAACAGGCCTAGGGCATGGGAATCGCTGGAGCTATTCGAGACTAGCAGTGACTAAGTCGGGAAAGGCCCGCGGGACTCGGGTGCAGTGTTCAAAGTGCACGCACTTTCCAATGCAAAGTCTATGGTGCGTAAAAAGTACAAAGTTAGAAAGTTAAGAACCTTCTGAGTGACCTAGAACGCTGAAACTTAAGACACAGGCCCTTGAGATGTGTACCAGTGTAGGAACACCGGCGGAGCTGAGTTATCTCACCCACAGGAAGCGGGTGCACAGGGTCGAAGTAGTGTCGGGTTTCGTCACGCTGGTCGATGGTGCTTGGAGCTGAAGATGCTGCAGGCGGCTCGATGTGAAGAGGTCCGGTGGATCCAAGGGTGGATCTGAAGTGGTGAAGACCTGAAAGCAGAGGGGACAATGTTCAAAGTCACTAGCCAGTGACTACCGTGGAACCAGATTGGAACCAGGCGATGTCGGGTGCAAACAGGCGTTGTCGGGTAGCTTCTCTCTGCAGCCACGTGGACACCGGGGGTCGAGGACGTCCATGAGTCGGTCACGAGCTGTCCCACGCAGGCTTCTCGCTGTTGACGGTGTCGGCAACCTGATCGGAGCAAACAGGCCTTGGCTAATGCAAGTCAAGCAGGAATCGAAAGATGCTTAACACTCAGACCAGCAAGGTCAGAGCGAGTGCTCCTTTTGACAGGAGCTTGGGTAGGTCTAGAGCAACCAGACCTGCTGTGTAAATCGTCGGTTTTGTCGCCAAGATGGCCGCTGACCACGTGGCTAGTGGCCGGGATGGCGCGTCGAGTGGCACAATGCAAAAGAGCCCCACGCAGATCGTGGAGATGCTGGGGGGCTGATCTTCGGGGCAAGAGCTGCTCGGAGGTGGGGGTTCTCAGTCCCCAAAGCACAACGTCGAGGATGCCTCAGAAGCTGCGCAGTCAGCTTTTCGAGTGTCTTCCAAGAGGTCCGGTCCCACGTCACTCGGTGCCTCCACGGGTCCCTTCTTTGCAGCGACTGTGGATCGGGCTCTGCGAGGTCTGGGAGTCTGGTTCTTGTCGGGCTCTGGGCTCGGGCTTCGGCGGGAGGTGGCGGCAAAGCAGATGTCGAGTTGCTGGTTGGTGCATGTGTTCACAGGGTGGCCACTCCTAGGCCACAAGGGAGATTCTCTTCAGTCTTCTGAGCAGCAGAATGTCGAAGTCCAGTCATCTTCTTAATTTCAAGTTGATTCAGGATGATTTGCTGTGCAATGGCACTGCTCCCACTCTTATTCCCAATCTGAGGGGTGGATCACCTACTAGGTCCCTCCTCTGGGAGGAACCAGGAAGGGGGGCGGTTACACCCCCTTTCCTTTGTCCAGTTCCGCGCCAAGCCTGAGTCTGGAAAGTCCCAGGACCGGTTTGGACTGGCCTATGCACGGGGACACCTTGTGTGCCCCGGGCATGTCTGATTCTATTCAGCCCTGTCCTACCCAATACACAAAACCCTGTCTGGGGTGGTGCTCGCACCTCCCAAGACAGGAAACCCTTTGTCCAGGCCACCATCTGCTGAGTTTCGGTCAGCAGCAGGAGGCCAGACTCGTGTCTGTGGTGGCAGCATCCATTTTGTGATGCTGAGGCTCTGGTTAACTTTAACCGGGGTTAAGGCTACACACATGTCGTGTCCCTCTAGAAGGGTGGAATGCTATCCCCGTCGACAGAACTGTCGAGGGCATAGTATTCCAATTCGTATGACACCTTACTCGACATGTTTTGATAAAGCCAAACCAAAGATAGCATTTAACCGCGAGGATTATAATGCACTTAAGAGTATATGGTATGGCAATATCCCGGAACAGCTTAGGGAGTGGTTCCCGACAGCTGCAGACAGGCTCAGCTCATGCTAGAGCACCATCTCACATATTTCCAAGCACTCTGCCTCCAGGATTGATGAGGCCTTCCATAGGAGTGGCTGATAGGAACATATGTGTCCAGTTTAGGGTTAGGCACAGGCATACTGTACCTAAGCAAGAGGTGATTACACCAACTTACCCCAGCTGAGTGATCAGCCAGTTGTGTCAAATATGGAGGCCAGGCCAGGGGTGGCAAAATACATGCTGCAGCCCCTGGTAGGCCTTGGAAACACCTATGCCCTGGGTACCTAGGGTACACTACTACAGGGGCTAATAAGGTCAACCAGTTCCAATTCGTAATGCACCTAAAGTGCATTGGCAGTAATTTAGAGAGAGAACAGCAGGCTGTGGGTCTGATTAGCAGGCCCACAGCCACATTAAGTCATAAACCAGTGAAGCAAAAAGCAAAAATTTGAAGGTGACCATAGGATAGCAGACCCTACTCTCCTACACCGGTTTTGGATCTTTGCCTGGCTAGAGACAAGTGAGCCGCTGATATAGCACAAGAAATATCTGATAAACTGATATAAACTGCGCAATATCGATGAATGTGATAGGTGCAGTGCAGATAGTCCTGACTTTCTGCATCTCGCTTGGGAATGTGGTGCGATACAGACATATTGGCAACAGGACTTCCAAGCATTAGAACAGATGACATCATTACAGCTACACGCTTCTCCACTTCTAGCATTGTAAGGCTACAAGGAGGAGATAAGCGTTGCATCCTGTCGATTTGTATGACTTGCGCTTTTAATAGCCAAAATAAGAATAGCATGTCGCTGGGGACAGGGCAGAGCACCAGCTTTTAAGGAGTGGAGTAAGGACATGATATTTTAGCAGGAATAGTCACTCATATACAGAACTACTCTTGACTAACTTCCCGTCCTAAGGTTATCTCGGCTCCCTCAAGACATATCTACTCCAGCATCCAATGGAGGCCCACCATACCGCACAGTCACTCCCACACGAGACAGGCGCACATGCTTCCACAAATACTGAACTTCATCCCTAGAGTACATTCCATTCTTCACTTACAACCCTCCCGTCGATCCAGCAAGATATGCTTTGATGGCCCATGACATGTATTACTGTTAAAGACTGTTTTGTTAATGACTGCTACCATTCATGTTTTTAGGAAACTGCTGTGAATGCATACTTATGTATTTCTGTTATGATAAGCATGTAATTAAACAAACACTATGAAATTACACATTCATAAACACATTTAACGATGAATGATTTTCAGTTCTTTCATGTTAATGTTATCTGCTAGTTACATTTTCTTTCTACATTAACTCTTCATGTTTACTATTTAATGTAATAAATACATCAGTTTTTTTTATTACATTTCAAGATCCTAACACTTTATGTTGACACAACAAAGGATATCCAAACGGGTCCTCAGCAAGGCACTCGGAGCAATGATCAGCCGCGCTACCTTAAAGAAAACGTTAACAAAAACAATGGTCCTTGACCCAATTCAATGCAATGATTATATCAAAAAAGTAGTCCTTAATTTACTAACTTGGAGCCCAAATAAATTTTGCTCTTTGAAAAAGATCCAGACTTATTCATACAGTCACAGAGCCCAACAACTGTGTCATATTTATAGAAAAATATAATATTTTTATTTTTACTAAACCATGCTTATAACCTCTTAGAATTCAAAGGTTTCAAGTTCCAATTTTATCGGGTTTTTTTCAATATTTACAATGTTTTTAAAGGTACGCATAACAAGGTGCTCATGGAGAACGTGCATAGAGTTAGTGCTCGAAAGATGGCGCGAGTGATTTAAGAGAAAGAGAAAGAAGAGTTGGTGACAATTTATACAAGTGAATATACTGATTCAATACTAATAAAACAAAACAAAATGTCCTGTCCACTTTCAAAGTTCGCAATCTAGTGTGTTAGAATATCATTCTTTTTTTACACGTTTTAACACTAGATGTATAGTGGTCCAGGGAATCTTAATAGGGGTGTCGACGTTTCGACCCGACTTAATGCCTTGGGGTAACTGATAGCCTCTGCTTGCGGGTCTTCTTCAGGACTAGAGAGCACCCTCCGTACCTGACGTAAACCAGTTCCCTAATGGTAATTCAAGTGGTCGTCATCAAAAATCGACCTAGGATCTATATATCCATCTCGCAAAATAGAATCCGTGAGAGTTAATCCACTCTCAATGGTGGTGAGCTCACTCAGTCTATGTATCCAAGTTGCCAGAGTGCTTATGTAGTGACGTCAGATTAAATCCATTCGCAAGGATGGTAAGTTCCAAATGATGTTGAGGACTCCCTCACAATCAATTCCATGTACGCCAAACATGATGCAAAGGGGGGAAGTCCGTTATACAACGACCGGCGATGTATAACGTACTTCCCCCCTTTGCATCATGTTTGGCGTACATGGAATCTAACAAGAGTGACCACACCGGCACTAACATATAATATCCCTCATTGAGGTGGGAAGATACATTGGAGATCTCAAACTGTGAGGGAGTCCTCAACATCATTTGGAACTTACCATCCTTGCGAATGGATTTAATCTGACGTCACTACATAAGCACTCTGGCAACTTGGATACATAGACTGAGTGAGCTCACCACCATTGAGAGTGGATTAACTCTCACGGATTCTATTTTGCGAGATGGATATATAGATCCTAGGTCGATTTTTGATGACGACCACTTGAATTACCATTAGGGAACTGGTTTACGTCAGGTACGGAGGGTGCTCTCTAGTCCTGAAGAAGACCCGCAAGCAGAGGCTATCAGTTACCCCAAGGCATTAAGTCGGGTCGAAACGTCGACACCCCTATTAAGATTCCCTGGACCACTATACATCTAGTGTTAAAACGTGTAAAAAAAGAATGATATTCTAACACACTAGATTGTGAACTTTGAAAGTGGACAGGACATTTTGTTTTGTTTTATTAGTATTGAATCAGTATATTCACTTGTATAAATTGTCACCAACTCTTCTTTCTCTTTCTCTTAAATCACTCGAGCCATCTTTCGAGCACTAACTCTATGCACGTTCTCCATGAGCACCTTGTTATGCGTACCTTTAAAAACTTTGTAAATATTGAAAAAACCCGATAAAATTGGAACTTGAAACCTTTGAATTCTAAGAGGTTATAAGCATGGTTTAGTAAAAATAAAAATATTATATTTTTCTATAAATATGACACAGTTGTTGGGCTCTGTGACTGTATGAATAAGTCTGGATCTTTTTCAAAGAGCAAAATTTATTTGGGCTCCAAGTTAGTAAATTAAGGACTACTTTTTTGATATAATCATTGCATTGAATTGGGTCAAGGACCATTGTTTTTGTTAACGTACTGTACCCAGGTCCCAGACCGGTTTGGGATACCCCATTTTTGATAATGGTTACCTTAAAGAAAACAGCAGGACCAGGTATTCCGTGAGTTGTAATTTTATTTGGCAACAAACGGCAGCATAACGTTTCGGCCTCTCACAGGCCTTGATCACATGGTGTTACACGTTAGAAAGGCAGAATTTAAAGTGCTAGTGCATAATAGTGGTAACCAATCACAGTAGTGTAAAGTGCATAGTGAAGTAAACATAGTAAAAATACTACGTAATTACTAACATATATCACACGCTCTGCAGTTTTACACATAATAAAAATTTGTGCCGGTGTTGGGATAAATCCCATAAACAGAATACATAGTAACAGTGTGTCTATATACAGTGAAATATATATGTATATACAATATATACAATATTTCTACAATTGCCGGATAAATCCGATGGCATAATCAGGCTCCCCCAGGGAAGGATAGACAAACCAATAATGCATGTGTTACTGCTTAAATGCAAGTAGGCAGTTTGAGTCTAAAGGATATATGCAGGTGCGCTCTACATGTGTGATTATAACGAAACCTTTATATATATAAAATATATATATAAAATTTAATTTTCTGTTACATCAGTCGTCATGTGAATCCTACACCTTGTAGTCCCCTTTGTCTTGTGTAACATTTTCTAAAACTAATGTAGATACTTATCATTAATTTCATCTGTATGTGTGTGATGTAAAATTCTCCAACATCCACACTGACAAGATTGGAGCTGAATAAGAAATTAAATACATGTGAGAGAGAGGCTATGGAGAGATAAGACAGACTGTTGGAGGATGATAATGAGAGAATCAGTGAAAAGCCCCAATAAAGATTGCTGTACCCTGGGGTACTGTTAGATCATTATTTGCTATGCTTTAAAAAAATAATACAATTGAATATATGCTGAAACTTGTGCTGTAGAATGCACCATTTTTCTAATTTTTCCACAAGTTTTTTGGAGGGGAGAATCCACTGAAACCTCCATGTAGTGGTCAGGCTCCCTTGCTGCGTTCGCTCGCTATGCACCACATAGCAGCTGCTCTGACAAAATGTGCCAGTGCTGCTTTGGGTTCCCAGTCTACACGCACAAACATCAGCTTGTGTCCTGCTTTCTAATAACCATGGCCTTAGTGTCTTTCAACATGTCCTTCAAGGAGCACACTATCAACCAGTTTCAAATGATCCCTTCCAAATGAGTCTCACTTGCGCTGGATAAATAGCTAATTGCTGCCAAGTCCTTTCCCTGTTGAAGTTCTGATACATTGCCACAGATCACCATGCAACCCCATGAACACTGCACACAAGTAATGGTCACTAAGATCCTAAACAAATCCATTTAACAAGACATCTGCTTCACAGACCACAACACGTTTGAGAACATCAGTGGTTCTTAATGCTAGATGACCTCATTCAAGACTCCCTGGTTCAAATGTAGGACCATAAACATCAGGCAGCCAACTTAGCTGCTAAAGAGACTCAACGTATCCTCCAAGCACAAAGAGCACCTCTAACCTAAATTTGCTTTTAAACTGATACTGACTACCTGATCTTGTCCATTCAAGAAAGAGCAGCAATCTTATTTTTTAGACACTATTTGTCTCTTTCTGAGATGTTTTTGCAATCTATGTTTTCATGTTCTACCATCTACTCTGTACATGGACTGCAAGGAGCCACTACCAGGGTCATAGATCTCTTTCAAGGGCAAGGGTTCTGCTATCTGTCAGCTAATTCTGAATTGAAAGCATAAGTGAAAACGTAGAAATTCAGACTCTTTTATAATCAAACCAAGAGGGAACTGCTGTCCTTGCATTACTTGCCTATCCATGCAGAGCTAAACAAAACGACCACAGCTCATCATCTTTGTTCAGTATACCTCCAGTGGTTGCAGTTGCCAGTTTTGTATATTTACTGTAATAAATTCTTCCCTTTGTTTAAAATGAACCACTTAGCAGAGCCACGCCCCTCACTGCAAACAGTTTATCACCAACTGACATATCTGCAGCCCTTGCATTCCTGCTGTAATGAAGGAAGGAAGGTACAGTTCATGCCTCTGTTAGTGTTGACTGTTTGACCACTGACTATACCTTGCCATATAAGGACACTACGCACAGAACCAACACCGGACCAACTTCCCTGTGAGCAGCTCCGTCACATTGAAGGGATGAAGGCTTTTTTTGTTGTCTATCTCGTACATGCTCTTCTGATTGGGATAGGTAAGTGCTCCAGCAGAACCTGAAGGAACAACCTTTCTGTGGGTGGGGGATCACATATGGAAGCACCTATAGAACCTACATTAACCCGGAGTGAACCAACATAGGGGGAAGGTTGGAGTGTTTTCATGGGTCAATGGACTGAAGGGTCAACCAAGTGTTTTCATTAGGCATTGTGCACACAACTCCACATTCTGGTGGGTTTGGTGGTAATGAAAGAGCACCTGCCTCCTTTGATTTTGTGGGGAGATGTTCACTTCTTGTGAGATAAGTGGCCTGAGAATGCAGCAGTTGCTATTTGAGTCATCAGTTTAACCCAGATATGAGAAAAATCAATTTCCAGGAAGATCATCCTGGAGTCATTCTGAAGTCTTTCGATGTATTCAGCTCAGCTATTCCTGCAATTTCCTGGGGAAGTCATCCCAAACCATCCTGAAGAATGCCTGTAGGGTAAAATATTAAAACGAGATGACTCTACAGTCATCAGAGAAACTACTTCAGTATAGTTTCCTGATAACTTCAGGGAAAAACATTTGATCATTTTTTACTACTACATGATAACCCCAGAATTATTTCAGAAGTAAGCTGGATTACTCCCAGATGATTTTATTAGTGTTTCAGGATGGGGTTGTTTTACAACACAATGATCTTGAGACAACTTCAGAATGAGGCTGATTACTCAAGGATAATCCCAAAAAATCTGTAGAATGGGGCTGCACTAGTTGATGATGACTTCATAATGGGATGCATTACCCTAGAATACGTTCTGGCTGTATTACTACATGGGGATTTTAATATGTGGATGTCTATTCTATGATGATCTTTACTAGTAATGTGTAAAACTGACATATACAGGAAATTAAGAAATCTGTGTTTTTTTTTACTTTGTTGGCAGAGCAGACTGCTGCTATAAAAACAAATAAAAAATTGCTTCAGGTAGTCTACCAAGAAGAGCGAATTCCTTGTTTGAACACAAGAAAACCTCTCACTATTTTAGGTCCACAGAAAACAGAAGAGTGGACCCTAAACGGCATACTTGACTCGGAATATATTTTAGCTTTCCACAGACCACATACCCAGCCCAACCTGTAAGGACTTTAGGATATAATCTTGTTACTTCAAGATAATTCCTCTTTTACTCCTTTATGAGGTTTCCATGATTGCAACGTACAACTGCAATTAAATAACACTGGCGAGTTAAGATATTCATTGAGCAGAGAGTGCTAATACATTTATTGCCCTTCTTTTAATTCTGCTGCACCCTTATTATTTTCATTTTGAACACTGTCATTCCAATCAAGTAATTTTGTTGATAGCAGACGTAAAACAATAACTGTAAGTATAGAGGTTAGTACCCACAGTGCAGGTCTGGTATTGAGTTATTGTGCAACTGTGAGTCTGCTCAAGAAGTATGTTGTTGTTGAGTGACTAAGTAAGCCTTTCAGTGGTCAAGTGGGTACTGCGGTTTCGTGGCGATGTGAAGGAGGGCTGCTATAGCAGACTCTGGAGAATGGCAGTGTTGGATGACTGTTCTCGTGGTTGTGGGCTGTATAAGTATGCTGATGGAGTGCAGTTTGATCAAAAGATGCGAGTGGCCATTATTTTGTTTGTGAAGAAATAAGTGTTTTGTGTGGTTCAGAGGCATTTTGAGTGGCTTATCTTACTATGTAGGGTCGGGAGGTCTTATACATACAAATTTGGTGGATGTGCATGAATGAGAGCATGGGTGCAACAGGCTGGGACTGGTTATACAATAGATTTGGGTGAAGGAAAGCATTTTTGGTGGTCATTGATGTTCTGAGGAGTGCTGCGAGTGATGAGTGCAACTAGGTTGTATTAGGAAAATTAATGCATTGCATGTGTGGGTGCAGTGTGAGTGTGTGGTTAATGATTACAAGAAATTTGAAAGGATTATTGCAACCAACTCTGATGTGTAATACTGATGGGGGTGTGAGTGGACCAGTGTTGCTAAATGACTGTAAGCAAGCAGAGCAAATTGCTGGTGATGAATTGTGATTCCTGTTGTAGGAGACTTTGGTAAGTAATGAATGGTATGGACTGCAAATGATGTGAATGATTGTTGCAAATGGCTGAGGTTTGAGTGGTGGCAGGTTTAGCTCTGAGATGTGAAAGAAAGATTGAGTGGCTGGGTCTCAGTGGTATTGTGAATGGTTGATCAAGGAATACACACCCCACAGTAAGGTGTTGAGTAGTGAAGTTAGTGGGTAAGACAACAGGTAGATGTGTAGATAGGTTATTATGCATTTTTGTCATAGTGTGGCTGGTTGGTGCTGAAAGTTAGTAGTGGTATAGGTGCCTGAAGGCTAGAGAGTGGAGTGAGTGACTGGTGCTGTAGGTGGTTCTGCAAGTGTATGTCATAGTAGTGTTCTGAAGGGATAACTGAAATTGCATGCAGCTGAATGTGTGCTGTGAGGTGTCAGTGAATGGGTGATGGAGGCAAGAGATATTGCATCTCATGTGTTTAATGAATTAATCAAATCAATCAATCAGCATTTATAGAGAGTGGCGCTGTCACCCCTGTGGGAATCTGGATGCTGGCTAGTGAGGTCTTTGTTGTGCTAGCTTCCTCTGCAACAGGTCTTGAGGAAATGTCAGGAAGAGAGAAGAAACAAGTAGAAAAAGGCAAAACAGAGGATAGAAAAATGAGTGAGCAGAAAAGGCAAAACAGAGGGTACAATAACGAGTGAGCAGTAAGAAAAAACAGAGGGCAGAAAACCAAGCAGGCGAAAGAAGGGGGTTCCCCAATGGGTTTCTTGTTGGATGTAGGCGGGTCGAGGGGGGAGAAAGACTGAACAAAGAACAAAGAACGTACCCCGCCAGTTGATAACGTGGTCCCAAATCTGGGATCCCAATATATGTGGGGTGATAAACCTAGAAGTTGGCACTGCACATTACAAGATTAACATGATTCAAAAATTTGCATGAGAGAGTTTTTAGCAAATATATAAGTATTTTTATTTTAGTGTAGAAAACATTTATATACACCTATAACACATGATTATTTTATAAATATTGCACAAAACACATAGTCAATTTGAAAAAAGATAAAAGTGACAAGATTGCATTCTTCTTTTGACCTACCCAGTAACATTTCATACTTCAATCATACTATCATTCTTTCAGTTTTTCACGGCCTAATCTTACCTAAAGTTCAGACATTCCACTCTCATACTTCAATCCATACAAATTGTTCTGTTGTATGCCACATAAAGATGGTAAATATGTGGCATAGAGCAGAGTATCGTTCCAGACAATTGATCTTATTTCGGCACCTAATTGGTACTACATACTGTGCCGTATTTCTGGAGCCACGAGCCGACGCGCGTTTCGGTGAATGGCCAAATGGGCCACACCTTCGTCAGGGCTGGGAGATGTTGACTGGGAGGAAACGGGATAGTAATCTAAAAATAAAGACACAATGCCTTAGTATTTATCTATACAACAGTTGGGTTAATAAAGGCATATATCATTCTAATGCATTTTTCTTTACCAAAACATAGATAAAAAATTGTTTTTGAGAACATGATTATCATCTTCAATCTCATACTTCTATAGTAGCCATTACGGCAGTGTGCAGTGCCAAACAAACCTAGGACCACTCCCTAAGTCAGACTCCCAAACGGTGAGATCTGTAAGAGGCAATTTAGATAACCTAGGCTAAGTAACCAAGAGAAAACAACTAAAGCATTTTTAGCATCTTTCATATCCCACATTAACTCGCATCATACAAAATACTCATTCTCGAATACATGTTGACCAAACACAAGAAAGGATTATTATACATCAGGTTGGTCCAGGGGTACAACATTTAGAAGCCAACCTTTTGGTATTTCCAGGGCCTTAGATATAAGATAAATTAAAGTAGGTGACAGCGAACAACAACAATATAGGATCGTATCTGGTTATTTTGACTGAATATTAGTGCACAAGGTGGACTTGATTTACCTATTAATAGTTTCTAGTCTAAGAGACGATGTAAAGGCTCACAGCACAGTCTAGGTGTTTTAATTTTACCTGAGATAGTCAGTGGAGGGTTCCTTAGAGCAAAAGGGCGCACAAGAAGTTTTTTCGGCAAAGCAGGAAACTATTAGAAAAAATATT
The DNA here is from genome assembly GCF_964263255.1 of Lissotriton vulgaris. Classification (NCBI taxonomy): domain Eukaryota; kingdom Metazoa; phylum Chordata; class Amphibia; order Caudata; family Salamandridae; genus Lissotriton; species Lissotriton vulgaris. Next base: position 2,030,952,231 of record NC_141691.1, read on the forward strand.
TTTAGTTTATATATTCTCCTGATTGATTTCTTCCCACCAAATTGCCAGTACATTTTTTAGTTCCATTACCTGAATAATAAATTTGTTTATCAAAGGAAGAATTCCACTGAGTAGGGATTTATAGGTGAACGAGGTGCTGGGGGTTGCTACACTTTGAAGTGTTTTCAGTGGTGTCACGCAGGCGTCCCTAAAGTTAAAAGATACTATGAATGTACATGATGGCCATTATTCACCTAGTCAAAGATTGTAATTGTTTCTAGTTTATACACACCATGAGTGTTGACTCCAGGGCGGCTAGTCTGAAGAATCTGTGTCCCCCAACGTGGCTGGCATATATCTGCCTAATGGAGAACAGTAGTCGAATAAATTAGACTTGCTGGCGCGTTTTGTTTGGAGAAAACCGGACTATCGGTTAATTGTACTTACTTGGCTGGGAGGGCACAGTCCGTAGCTAGAATTCCGTCGACCCTTCCCCACAGGGGACAAGGTTCACTAGTGCACTTAGTCAAAGGGTCCTTACACGAGGCTGCCTAGTGTTTAGAAGCAAAAAGAGGGGAGAGTGAGGAGAACTCTACGCGCATTTTAATTTTGATGAAACGAGAGACATCGGTAAAACACACTTACTCGGCGTTCCTACCAAGACGTCCATCGATGAAGTTCTGTGACAGGCGCATTAGTTTGCAGGTCTTTAAACGGAGCTGCCTGGAGTTTAGAGGTAAAAAGAGGCAGGATGAAAAAACCTCTTTACGCATTCTATTTTAGCGCCAGCGGGGGGCATCGACAGAGCGTACTTACTTGATGTTCTTTCCAAAGCGTCCATATGTGGGGTTCCGTCGATTGGCTGAATCGACCTATCCTCAACCGGGGCAGGACTCGCACAGGCACTGAGCCTAGGCGGTTTTTAAATAGCCCGAATCTCGCGCCAAACAAGCAGTCAATCAGCTGCTCATTGATAGTAAGGTAAAAAACGGACTACGTGATTGTCAATAGCTCTGCGGCGGCCATCTTTGAATGGGGATTGGAAAATTCTATGACTAGTATTATCTAGCTGTAATCGCCGTCTTTGAAAAGGATTATATTATTTCATTTACAATCATTTAGCGCGATTTGGTATAATCATATTTAACTTATGATATCAGAAAATTGTTAAATTTTAAACCCATTCTTTTAATTCGGTTGGAACTTGTCCACCATCCACGTTATGATGGAAGAGCCGATATATTTATTTAGGTTCAGATAGGGTTATCTTAGGCATCTTGAAAATACTACTAAAATGAAAAGAAAACCAAGCAGGCCGGAAAGGCAAAACACAGGGCAGAAAGCTAAGCAGAAAAGGCCAAGCAGAGTAGAAAAGGACAAAACAGAGGGCAGAAAAATGCACAGAAAAGCAAGCAGAAAGTCAGGCAGAAAAGGTACACCAAAGAGCAGAAAAGCAAGCAAAACAGAGGGCAGAAAACTTAGCAGACAATGCAAAACAGACAATAGAAAATTAAGCCAAAAAGGCAAAAGGGTAGAAAAACTAGCAGAAAAGGCAAAAGGGCAGAAACATGAGTAGAAGAGGATAAAACAGGGTGCAGGAAAATGAGCAGAAAAAGGAAAATAGAGGGCAGAAAAACAAGTAGAGGAGGCACAACAGAAGGCAGCAGGTAGACAGGCAGCAGAGGGTAGCAGACTGAAGGGCAACCTGGACCGGAGAATTGTCATAGTGAAGCTGGCAAGAGGACATGCTCAATAAAGAAGCACTGAGCCCATCATTAATCAGGTCCTGGGTCAGGGGGGCCACTGGGTTGGAAATAGAGGGAGAAAGGAAGAAACAAGCAGAAAAAGGCAAAACAATGAGCAAAGAAAAAGCAGAAAAGGCAACACAGAGCATAAGAGGGCAAACAGAGGGCAGAAAAGCAAAACAGAGGGCAGAACACTGGAAGAGAAAAAGCAACATTGAAGGCAGAAAAATAGGCTCAGGAGGCACAACAGAGGGCAGCAGGTAAATTGGTAGCTAAGGGTAGTGGACTGAAGGGCAACCTGGACAGGAGAACTGTTGCAGGCAGAGCTGGTTCAAGGACCTGCTCAATTAGTTAAGCAGGTCCTGTAGGAGGGTGAGTTACTGCGTGGGAAACAGCTGGAGAAAAGAAGAAACAAGCAGAAAGAGGCAAAACAGAGTGCAGGAAACAATCAGAAAATGCAAACCAGTGCAGGATGGGGCAAACAGTGGGCAGAAAAACAAGCAGAAAAAAGCAAACATAGAATAGAAAGATGGGTATCAGGAAGGCTTCCACTGTGTGTTAAAAAAACAATTACTTAAAAATACACAAGTAAAGATATTCTCAATGTTACTGAGAATGTATTTCTAGTCACTTAAAACAATGTATTTCAACTGAGTCCAATATTCAAAGAATGTCAATACATCTATGTCTATCCAACCATACCTCACACCACACTACACATCTCATCCCTCAGTCCTAATGGGGTCTTCCGACCAGGTGTGCCAAAGGCATCCTGTAATGCCCTTTCTAAGAACCCACTGCCCTCACATATATTTTTACTTCAGTTCAATCTTTGGCAGACATGTGAGTGACTTGTTGCTACGGTCCATTTAAGTTATGAGTAGTGCTTAAAAGCCACACATAAAACCTTCATTCTCATTTTTATTAAAGTACATGTTTGTTAACACTCACAAGGCTGTGGGTGTTTTAGACTCTAATATAGAACATGTCTTCTTCCAGGACCTCTGGATCTCAGTAGGTACCAGGATTATGATATATACAGGGCCATCCCATCGAATACCCAATAATATTAATTCTGGTTCAGCTGTAATCAGGTGACTTATCAATCAATCAACCAAGCATTTGTATAGCGGGCTACTCACTCGGAGGGTCTCAAGACGCTTGGGGGGGGGTCTGCTACTGCTCGAACAGCCAGGTCTTGAGTTGCTTCCTGAAGGAGAGGTGATCTTGGGTCAGGCGGAGGTGGATGGGGAGGGAGTTCCTTGTCTTGGCAGCCAGGTAGGAGAAGGATCTTCCTCCCGTTGTGGCTCTTCGGATGCGGGGAACGACGGCAAGGGCGTGGTTGGTCGAACGTAGCTGGCGGGTGGGAGTGTAGAAGGTCAGGCGGTCGTTGAGGTATCTGTGGCCTTGGTTGTGGAGAGCTTTGTGTGCGTGGGTGAGGAGTCTGAACGTGATTCTCTTGCTGACGTGGAGCCAGTGCAGGTCTCTCAGGTGTCCGGCGATGTGGCTGTGTCGGGGGATGTCCAGGATGAGTCGTGCTGAGGCGTTCTGGATGCGCTGGAGTCTTTTCTGAAGTTTGGCTGTGGTTCCGGCGTAGAGGGAGTTGCCGTAGTCCAGTCGGCTGGTGACGAGGGCCTGGGTGACAGTCTTCCTGGTTTCGGTGGGGATCCACCGGAAGATCTTGCGCAGCATGCATAGGATGTTAAAGCATGACGAGGAGACGGCGTTTACTTGTCTGGTCATCGAGAGGGAGGAGTCCAGGATGAAGCCCAGGTTGCGTGCATGGTCCGTTGGTTTGGGTGCGCTGCCTAGGGCAGGGGGCCACCAGGAGTCGTCCCAGGCAGAGGGTGATGATCCCAGGATGAGGACTTCCGTCTTGTCTGAGTTCAGTTTCAGGCGGCTGTTCCTCATTCACTCGGCTACGTCCTTCATCCCTTCATGTAGGTTGGTTCCGGCGGTTGTGGGGTCGTTGGTGAGGGAGAGGATCAGCTGGGTGTCGTCGGTGTAGGAGATGATGTTGAGGTTGTGTTGGCGTGTGATGGCTGCGAGGGGGCTCATGTAGACGTTGAAGAGGGTGGGGCTGAGTGATGATCCTTGTGGTACGCCGCAGATGACTTTGGTGGCCTCGGATCTGAATGAGGGGAGGCGGACTCTCTGGGTTCTTCCAGCGAGGAAGGAGATGATCCACTCCAGTGCCTTCTCCTGGATTCCAACGTTGTTCAAGCGCTGCACTAGGGTGCGGTGGCAGACCGTGTCGAACGCTGCGGAGAGGTCCAGGAGGATGAGGGCCGCTGTTTCCCCGTTGTCGAGCAGGGCTCGGATGTCGTCGGTGGCTGTGATGAGGGCGGTCTCGTGCTGTGGTTGGCCCGGAAGCCGGACGGCGAGTGGTCGAGGGATCCATTTGTCTCGAGGAAGGCGGCCAGCTGTCTGTTGATGGTTTTCTCGATGACTTTGGCAGGAAATGGAAGGAGCGAGATGGGGCGGTAGTTTTTGAGGTCGGTGGGGTCCGCTGATGGTTTCTTCAGTAGGGCACTGAGTTTGGCGTACTTCCAGCTCTCTGGGAAGGTGGCTGTGTCAAAGGAGGTGTTAATGATGTCCCGGAGGTGGGGAGCGATGGCGGGGTCGGTCTTGTTGAAGACGTGGTGAGGGCAGGGGTCGGTTGGTGATCCGGAGTGGATGAGTTCATCGTGCGGATGGTGTCTTCGGTGTTGACCGGGGTCCAGGCTCGGATGGTGGTACATGTAGTATCCTAAAATGTATCTCCCTGCTAAAGTAGGAACTGCTTCTCCAAGGAATGTGTTTCTACCCCGTCCTCCATCAGTTTATTATTATGGCCCTACTATGTCTCTTGCCCTTTCTTTGTGCATTTCCAGATTACTCCCCATGATCCTGACAAGAGTTTTCACACATTTTTATAAATTTTAAATTTTAAATTTTATTCCCTGAGTATGAAATTATAAATTGTTCTAACTCTGCCTTTAGAGCTGCGGTTTCTAATGACACTGTCACTCTGCTGAATCTGTTCTTTGGGGGATAAATTTGAATAGAAATTAATGTAGATAGAAGAGATAAAAGACCCCTTGTGATGCCTATAATGCCTCATGCTTTTCTTCAGGCTTTTGCATGCATTAGTGGGTGTCTTTGTAGGCAGCTATATGATATCTCATACAGTGCTGACAATGAATGCCTCGTTCATACAGGTCTAGCCTTTCAGCATTGTTGTTCCTATTTGTCTCTTCTGGGGGCCACTGGGGCTCTTTTCTAATTCACCTCATGGTATTTAAAGAAGTCTGTAGTATATCTTTGTATATGGTAATCTGGACCCGGACTACCAGGAAAAACACAGCATCGGGGTGAAATTAACCTGTAAATTAAATTTGATTATATTATTCGGGCTTCATGGTGCCATGCAAATCCCCAAAATTATTCGTGAACAATTCAACAATATGAACAACAAAAATAAACTAAAAAGGCTACAAGCAATGACAAAAGGTTATCTTTAAAGCCCACCTAAAATAATTAAATGTCCATCTAAGTTTAAAGTCAAGGTGTTCCATAGCTTAGGTTTTAGACATTTCAAAGAGTGCTGCCCTCCCCAGATGGCCCTGTTGAGGGACAATCAACATACAAGTTGACTTGAATTGCAAGAGAATAGTGGTAGAACAGTGCTGTTAGTGATTGGCTTTGAAGCAAACCCACTTCAGGTAAAAGTATGAGTGGACTAGGCTTAGGCACTTAGGGCTAGAAGTACTACCATTTCATTTTTCGGGTCACAAATTGCAATTTTTTGTGATTTGCAATGTACGGCTCACTAAATTGAATGCACAACAGTGTCTGAGACATTGTTTGCAATTTCCAAATGGGTCCCAAGCAGCCGCGGTCCGAGCAAGTTAGTGGCTGGGGCGGTGGGGTCAGGGGGTCGAGGGGCGATGCTGAGGGAAAAGTAAATACATATTTCATTTGTTTTCTGTATTGTCCCTCAAATGTCTTTGGTGCCATTTGAAGAATCTTGGCAACATTTTTAAAACTAATGCCCTGCTCAGGTCAGCTCCTGTCTTGAAAGTTTCAGGGTGATTTTTAAGCGGGGGCTGAGAAAAAAAGGGGGTTCCCAAAACTCGTTTCTCTGTGTTCATTTCCATAGGAAACTTTTGTCACAGCTACAGCCCAAATATATGAGCAGAATTATATCAGAGCTAGGTCTTGGTCCTGGGTGCACTCTGTGCATTAAATGGTGTAAATCCGTTCAGTAGTTGCTGGGAAATTCCTATTTGAAAATAGAATATTATCTGGTGACCTCAGTGGATCTGCGAACCATTTGGAGCATGTGGTTGATTCTGATTCACTTCCAACACTTCAAACCGAGAAGTGTTGGCAGCCATCCTATAACTCGGTTGAACCAAGTCACAAGAAAAAAGGTGAAAAAATAAAAACAAGAATAAGGAGCAGGGTAGAAACCCCTTGACCCCCTAGGCCTGCCCAGGGGGTCGCACGTGAACCACCAGGGTTAAAGAAAGCATTATTGTTTTAATTTTTGACTGGATTTGTGTAGGGTCCGTGAATCCGGCAGGACATATTTAGAAAAACAGTGCGGGCTCCCACGCTTCATTTTTTTAAACCCCAGGGGGGTCCTGGTCCCAGTGCCACAGCATCCTTATTCCTTATGTAGTGGGGCTTTGTTAATAATGTGTAGGGGATTTCTACCCCCCACAGCCCTGGGGGCCGCCACCTCCCTGGGGCTTTAATTTATTTTGGGAGGGGGCCTCGCAAGCTCACCAAAACCCAGAGGACTGCCACCTCCCTGAGGCTTTTTTATCGAAATAGAAATTGCAGGAGCCATCCTCACACTGACTCAGGGACGTCCAGCTCCTTGGGGCTATATTCCTTAAATGCAGGAAGCCACGTGGCCCCCCTGCAGCCCCCGGGATCACCACCTCCCCAGGGCTACTTTTAGAACCTAAGTGTGGGGATGCGCGGGACCCCCACAATGCCCTAGGGACCACCACCTCCCTGGGCACACTTTATTCAAATCTGGGGGTTTGTTATGGACCCCGGGCCCTGGGGATCACAACCTCTCCTGATCATTAAACAAGTTGGGAGTGGGGCCATGTGGCCCCACTGTATGAGCCCTCCTTGGCCCTGGGGACTGCCACCCCCCAGGGCTAGTTCCAGCCATATCTCGGTGGGCCTACCCTGGGACATTGCAGTTTTCTATCGCAGGGTGGGAGTCCTGCTTCCGCCGCCGCCCTGCCATAGCAAACTTCTGCTTTGCTTCATGGAAGTAAGAGCAGGAAGGAAGACAGCTCTTGTTTCCATGAAGCGAAGCACATTTGCTTCTAGGCAAAGGGTGCTACATGATTGCAGCTCTCTTTGTAAAAAAAAGCAATGCAGGCTACGCGGGGCAGGGAGCCAGCAGGTACCTTGGGGGCATTGGGGATCTCCCCGTGGTTTCCAACGTGAGGCCAGGCCCCAAGAGATTGGGTCCACAGGCCAAACGAGGCACAGGGAACGGGGGCCATGCGGTCCCACTACCATAAAATTAAAACATTTTTTTTAAAAAGAGGCAAAGCTCCAGAGGATGGGGTCCACTGGGCCAAAAATGGCCACCCCTCTCCTTTGAATCCTTGAAATCAGCCCTGTTTAAAAACAAAGGCTCAGGCCCTGTGGATGGGGTCACCAGAGACCAAAACGAATTAAGGTCACACTGCCCCATTCCAAAAATAAAGCAAAAAAGAGAAGCCGGCATCTCACCATAGGCCCCGCCCCTGTCCCACTCTGCAAAAATACCTCCTGGTGAATTCTCGGTTAGGGGTTAAGTCTACCTTGAATCCTAAGGGTCCTTAGTGGCCAACTAGTCTACCAGGTGCCTCCAGTAAGCCCCACATAGTGGGATTGCTGATAGGTGGTCCGAGGCCACGCCTCTTTTTACAGCACTCTGCAAACGCGCCTCTTGTTGCACTGTTGCTGGAGCAATGAGGTCCTCTTGAGCCCTGAGAGTTAGGACTATTGGCGTTGTAAATGTAAATGGTTTTTCTTCTAAATATTTTTAGGAGTAGAGTTGATGTAAGTTGTATGAAGTGGAATTTTAGTGGGATGTGCTGCAGTAAAAATATGTGGATTGAAAGTCTGTCATATTCAGTGTACTGGAATTATTTATAGTGGAATTTTGTGTTATGGAGAGTAAGTATATGGTATGGTAGCCTGTGTTGTGGAGTGGTAACCTTAGGTTTAGACTTCCTAATTTCCATAGAAGTTAAACTATAAACTCAATCAGACAAAAAAGGAGGAACCATACTGAGGAGCACTTCTGGATCTAGTCGGAGGTATGAGTAGGGCCACTGGAATTGTGCGACTGTCCAGCTGCACCGATTTTTGTATAATTATACATTTTCAGCATTTGCCACATAATCCATCATCCTCTGCATAATCTGCAGATTTGAACAAAAAAAAACTTGTTTCTAGCTCAAACTGCTCGAACGTTACCAATAATGCAGCATGGTGGGAGGCCCTCTGCAAACTGTGAATGGTCTATTGCCTCTGTCTGTACCTCTGTTGCTTCTTTCTGCACTTTAATTGCTTCCTTCTGAGCTTCTCTTGCTTCTTTCTCCACCTCTCTGGCCTCTTTCTGCACCTCCCTTCTTTCTGCACCTCTATTTCTTCTATCTGCAACTTTCATGGTTATTTCTGCACCTCTCTTACCTCTTTCTGCACTCCTCTTACCACTTCCTAAACCTCACTTGCTTTTTCCTGCCCATCCCTTTCTTTTTTCTGCATCTCTATTGCTTCTTTTGCACCAATTTTGCCTCTTTACGCAACTCTGTTGCTTCTTTCTGCACTTCTCTTGCTTCTTTCTCTACCACTCTTGCTTCTTTCTGCACCACTCTTGCTTCTTTCTGCACCCTTCCTACCTATTTGTGTACCTCTCTTGTCCCTTTCTGTACCTCTCATTCATCTTTCTGCAGTTCTCTTTCCTCTTTCTGTCCCTCTATTCCTTCTTCTGCAACTAGGTTGCCTCTTTGTAAAGTTCTCTGCCCTTTTCTGTATCTCTGTTGCTTCTTTCTGCACTTTACTTGACTTATTCTGAATCCCTCTTCCCTCTTTTTGCACCTCCGTTGGTTCTTTCTGCACTTTTCTTGCTTTTTTCCACATCTCTCTAGCTCCTTTCTGCAAACCTCTTGCCTCTTTCTGCACTCCTTTTTCATCTTTCTGTACCTCTTTTACCAGTTTCTGCAATTCTCTCGCCTCTTTCTGCAGTTCTCTTACTCCCTTCTGCACCTCTGGTGCTTCTTTCTGCAATTCTCTTGCCTCTTTCTAGACCACTACTGCCTGTTTCTGCACCTCCCTTGTCTCTTTCTGTACCTCGCTTGCCTCTTTCTACACTTCTCTTATCTCTTTAAACACTTCACTTGCCTCTTTCTGCACTCCTCTTGATTTTTTCTGCACTTCTCTTGTTTCTTTCTGCAACTCTCTTGTCTCTTTCATCACTTTTCTTGCTTCTTTCTATACCTCTGTTGCTTCTTTCAGCACTCCTCTTGCCTCTTACTGCACTTCTCTTGCCTCTTTCTGAATGTGCTTGCCTCTTTCTGTACCATGATTGCCTCCTTCTGCTCCTCACTTGTTTCTTTCTGTACCCCTCTTGCCTCTTTTTGCACCTCCGTTGGATTTTTTTGCCCTTCTCTTGCTTTTTACTGCATCTCTCTCGCTCCTTTCTGCACTCCTCTTTCTCCTTTCTTGATCTCACTTGACTGTTTCTGCAACTCTCTTGCCTCTGTCTGCAGTTCTCTTGCCTTCTTCTGTACCTCTGGTGCTTCTTTCTGCACTTCTCTTGCTTTTTTCTGCACTAAGTTTCCCTGTGTGTTTTCTAGACTCTTTCTGCACTTCACTTGCCTACTACTACACTTATTTTGCTTTTTGTATGCACCTGTCTTGTTCCTTCTGCAATTTTCTTGTCTCATTCATCACTTGTCTTTCTAAACCTCTGTTGCTTCTTTCAGTTCTTTTCTTGCCTCTTTCCTCACTTATCTTTCCTCTTTCTGCATGTGTATTGCCTCTTTCTGCACCACCGTTGCCTCTTTCTGCACCTCATTTTTTTCTTTCAGCAACCCTCTTGCCTCTTTCTGCACCCTTCTTCCCTCTTTTTATAACTCTCTTACCTCTTTCTGTACTCCTGTCCCCTCTTTTTGCACCTACGTTGCTTCTGTCTATATTTCTCTTGCCTGTTTCTACACTTCTCTTGCTTCTTTCTGCACCTCTGTTGCTTCTTTCTGCACTTCTATTGCTTCTTTCGTGAACTCTCTTACTTTTTTCACCGCCTCTCTTGCCTCTTTTTGTACCGATGTTGCTTCTTTTTGCACTTCTCTTGGCTCTTTTTGCATTCCTCTTGCCTTTTACTGTACCTCTGTTGCTTCTTTCTGTACTTCCCTTGCTTCTTCCTATACCTTTCTTGCCTCTTTCTATACTTGTCTTGCCTCTTTATGCAACTCACTTGCCTCCTTCTGCACTCCTCTTGATTTTTTCTGCACCTCTCAAGCTTTTTTCTGCAACCCTCTTGTATCTTTCATCACGTCTGTTGCTTCTTTCTACACCTATGTTTTTTCTTTCAGCACTTCCCCTGCCTTTTTTACACTTTGCCTGCCTCTTGCTGGATCTGTCTTAACTCTTTCTGCACCTCACTTGCTTCTTTATGCACCCTTCTACCCTTTCTCTGTAATTCCCTTGCCTCTTTCTACACCCCTGTTCCCTCTTTCTGTACCTCTCCTGTATATTTCTGTACCTTTGTTGCATCTTTCAGTACTTAATTTGCCTCTTCTTGTACCTCTGTTGCTTCTGTCTACACTTCTCCTGCCTCATTCTGCATCCCGTTTCCCTTTCTGCATCTCTGTTGCTTCTTTTTATACATCCCTTGCTAATTTCTACTCCTCTCTTGCTTCTTCCTGTACCCCTCCTGCCTCTTTCTGCACTTCAGTTAGTTACTTCTGCACTGCTATTTCTTCTTTTTGCACTTCTCTTATACATTTCTGCACCCCTCTTCCCTCATTCTGTACCTCACTTGCTTCTTTCTACACTTCTCTTGCTTTTTTCTTTACTTCTCTTGTTTCTTGCCTCTTTATGCCCTTTCTTTGTTTTTTTTCTGCACTGCTCTTGTTTCTTTCTGCAACTGTCTTGTCTTGTCACTTTCATCACTTCACTAGCTTCTTTCTACCCCTTAGTTGCTTTTTCAGCACTTTTGTTGCCTTTTTCTGCACTTCTATTTCTGTTTCTGCACCTGTTTTGTCTCTTTCTGCGCCACTGTTCCCATTTTCTGCACCTTACTTGCTTCTTTATGTACCCCGCTTGCCTCTTTATGCACCCATCTTCCCTCTTTCTGTACCTCTTTTACCTTTTTTTTGTACCCTGATCCCTCTTTCTGCACATCCCCTTCCTGTTTCTGCATAAGTGGTGCCTTCTTTCTGAACCTTGTTGCTTTTCCCTGCACCTCTCTTGCCTCTTTCTGCACCCCTCTTCTCTCTTTCTGCTCCTCTATTGCTTCTTTTAGCACTTCCCTTGCTTCTTTCGGCACTTCTCTTGCTTCTTTCTATACCACTCTTGCCTCTTTCTGCATCCTCCTTCCCTCAATGTGCACTTCTCTTGCCTCTTTCTGCTCCACCCTTTCCTCTTTCTGTAGTTCTCTTTCCTCTTTGTGTACTTCTTTTGCTTCTTTCTGGCCTTCTGTTGCCTCTTTCAGCACCCTTCTAGCCTCTTCCTGTACCTCTGTTGGTTCTTTCTGCGCTGCTCTTGCTTCTTTCTATACCTGTATAAAGGGGCCTCACCTAGAACGTATGGTGGGCCACTTGAAAAATGCCACTCGCTTTTAAATTTGTGAAATGCTGCTAATTTTATACTTTTTATGCTGTTGTATTCTTTTAAAATTTGTATTTGCAATTGGTAGGCTGCCCTTCGCACTGACTTTTGGCGCATTGCACTCTTAGCAATCCCTCACTTCTGTTCTTTGCACTTCCTGAGCGGGGTTACGGTCTAGTGTTGCTATAGGAGCCGCTGTACAGAAGGGCTGAGTGGTGGGTGGGAGGAGCTACGGTCCTTTAAAAAAATTAATGCCGGAGCAAGTGCGCAGTGCGCGCACGCAGCGGGCGTGCCGAAGGTGTGCCGAAGGTGCGCCTAAGGCAAGCCCGTCTGCGCCTGTCCGCACCAGGTCGGGACCAGGGGCCAGGACGCCTGGCCCCGGCCGCATGTACTCAATGCAGGCACTCCTGTCCATGAGCCTCAGTGGGCCGCCGGTACAGAGCACACTTATAGCTAAGCTCAGGCGGGTAGGGCTGCTGATGTCTCAAGTTAGCCCAATTCCCAAGTCCCTAGTTAGCCCAAAAGAGCTAAGTCAAATCACTCTATCCCTAAGACCAACCAGTTTGGAGAGCCCCCAAGGTTGTAGCTTTGCTTTGCTTAACACCCGCTCATTACAGAAGCACTGCCTTGAGGTTTTTACGCTTCTTCAACAGGACTTCCTGGGCGTTCTGGGTCTTACGGAAACCTGATTAGAAGACTCCTCTTCTACAGATCTGGTAGCCTCGCTACCACCTAACTTCGTAGCTATTCATCATAATAGACCTAGTAGCTCGAAGGGTGGGGGAGTTGCTATCATCCATAACTGTTCATTCAAGACAGAAACCCTCTGCGCAGAAAGCATAGACGATGCTGATGTATTGGGGGTTACATTTTGTTCTCCAATGAACTGTTTAGTGCTACTAATAGTCTACTGCCCACCGCGTATGCCACCTAGATTTATGGAACCCTTCCTGGTACTGGTTCATGATCTCTGCTCCTGCTATCAAGGACTAGTGGTGAGGGGGATTTTAATTTCCACCGGGAGGAAAGCCTGAAGGTCAGCCAATAATATCAGCTAGAGGAGGCCCTAATCTCCTTAGGTCCCCGCCAACTGGTGGTTGGGTCCACGCATGAGAAGGGTCATACATTAGACCTGGTCTGGTCCTCCTACTCTTTGACTAGTCCTATTGACATCTCACCATGCTTTGGATCGGACCACCATCTAATTCAGGGCCATTTTGTCCTCCCTAATCAAATGGAAAATGCTGAGGAGCTGGAACAAGATTAACGTTGATGACTTGACTACCACTCTATTACTCTCTGAACCTCCATGGACTTTAAGGGGAGACATAGAGGATGATAGTGCCACTTTATCGTCGAGGCTTAAGTATGCCATCGATATTGTGGAACCAGCGTGCAGGGTGAAAATTTCCAACAAAGTTAAAGAGGCACCCTGGTTTATGAAGCACTTAGGACAATGAAGCAATCTCTCCGCCAGTGTGAAAGAGCCTGGCGTAAAACTTATGAGCTCACCACCCAAGCAGCCTATGTAACAATGTTTGCCTCCTACAAAAAGGCCATTAGATTGCGGAAGGCAGAATTCTATGAATTTAAGATTGCTACTGCCATCAACCCCCCAGAAAGGATAAGGGGCAAAAACCCTCTTTCAGTCAGGAGGACTGTCATAACTTCCAGTCCTCCTTTATGGGAAAAATAAAGGATATTTTGACGGAAATCCACTGTACTCCCGTCTTTCCTTGTTTTACAGGCCCTACCGTTTCACCACCCATGTTTGTTCATCTCTCTCCACCCTGCCGTTACTTACCAAGGAGTCCCTGACCAGCCTGGCTGGGAGGGTGAAATCTGGCTCACCTGCTGACCCCTGCCCTCCCAAGATCTTTAAGGTGGCCTTCCAGGGAATTGAGGCTGAGGTGCTTTCCCTCCTCAATCGTTCCCTGGAAACAGGCTCGCCCCTACCAATTTTAAGGAAGTCTGTGTCGTCCCGCTGTTAAAGAAATCTGGCTCAGACCCAAAGAATCTAAAACATTTTTGGCCAATTTCACAGCTGTGTTTTTTGGCTAAAATATTGGAACAACACGTTCTGTCATCCCTCTCACGCCATCTGGAAAATAATCCTCTTTTAGAATTTAATCAGGCCGGCTTAAGGCCTCATCACAGCACGGAATTGGTCATGCTTTCCATGATGGATGATCTGAGACTTAGGGCAGATAATAAAATGCTGTGTGTCCTGGTGCTGTTGGACTTGTCCGCAGCATTTGACACGGTCAATCATGAGCAATTGCTGTTGCGGATTGCAGACCTAGGAATTCAAGATAGGGCTCTTGCCTGGCTCAACTCCTTTCTCATAGACCATTCTCAGAGGGTCCAGTTAGCTGATCTGGTGTCTCACCCAGCCACCCTTTCTTGTGGTGTGCCCCAGTGCTCAGCATTATCTCCCTTGCTCTGTAATGTTTATTTAGATCCCTTGATCTCCGCAATGAATCAGATGGAGTATCGGATCAATAACTATGCCGACGACACCCAACTTAACATTCAGATTGACTGTTTCTCAATGGCCCATCTAAGAATGCAAAACATTCTAAAATTCACTGTCAACTGGATGTCGGCTAACTTTTTATAGATTAACCCCGATAAAATTGAGGTGCTGGCCATTACCACACTCTCCAGTCCTTGGAATGAGCTCTTCTGCCCAAAAGAACGTGGGCCTTCTCCGAAACCTGCCATGGCCGTGAAAAGTCTTGGCATCAAAATTGATTCCAAACTGTCCATGATACAACAACTGACGGTGGTCGTGGGAACTTGCGTTGGACTGCTGAGACAGCAGCATAAACTATCTCCGCTCCTCTCCTTCGCCACAGTTAGACGGGCAGTCTCAGCAATGATACTGTCGTGTCTAGATTATGGCATCTCTTTGTACTCTGGTCTTTCACAACAACTGTTAACCAGATTGCAGGTTGTCATGAATGACGCGGCTAGATTAATCTTCAAGAAACCTATACGAGTACACGCTATGCCCCTACTTCGCTATCTACACTGGCTCCCGGTCAGGCAGAGAATCAAGTTCAAAGGCCTCTGCACATAAATCCTTGTACAGCCTAGCTCCAAGTTACATCAAGGACCGCCTATCGAACTATGTCCCCAGTAGAATGCTTTGGTCAGCAGAGGACTGTCTACTAGTTTGCCCCCGCTTTAAGCTGTCCTCCATAGGTGGGAGAACCTTTTCCACATTGATTCCTCCAGTGTGGAACAGCCTCCGACAAACTTACGCAAGGAAGTGAACCTCCTCCCCTTTAGGAAAAAGCTGAAGACCGTTCTTTACTCAGAAGCTTGGAGCCTAATTTAAGCCAGCCTACCCAATCCATTGAGTCCAGGTGTGCCCTCTGCAGCGCTTAGAGACCTCTGGGTAAAAATGTGATTTATAAATTAAAATTACAATTACAATTACATCTCTTGCACATTTCTGTACCCCAGTTGCCTTTTTTTGCAGCCCTCTTTCCCTTTTTGCACCTCTCTTGCCAGTTTATTCAACTCTCTTCCCTCTTTCTGCAGTGCTCTTGTCTCTTTCTGCACCTCTGCTGCTTCTTTCTGTACTTCTCTTGCCTCTTTCTGTATCCCTCTTGCCTCTTTCTGCATGTCTGTTGGTTCTTTCTGCAGCTCACATGCCTCCTTCTGCACCTCTGTTGCTTCATATTGCACTGCTCTTGCATCTTTTTGCACCTCTCTTGCCTGTTGCTAGTACCTCACTTGCCTCTTTCTGCATCTCACTTGCCCAGCCACCTCGACATGGTGTGAGCCAGACCTTAAACATATAAAGGTCAAATGCAGGAGAAGCAAGCAAATCTGGAGATCAGACTACACTAAAGAACACAAAGCAGCCTACAACCTAGTGCTAGAACACTAAAAGGAGGCAATTATTGAAGCCAAAGGTTATTACTGTACCTACAAAAATTGAGGAGGCTTACAATTCGTCTAAGGAACTTTTTAAATCTATCCAACTTTTAGCCAACCCGCTGCAGGCCAATCAGTTTAGACCGGATCAAGCTTTTTGTAATGAACTCGACCTTTTCTTTCATAAGAAGGTGCAGTTGATCTACAACGATCTCCTAAACATGCACAGTGCCACGGATGCTTGTAAGGAGCCTTCAATGGAGAAGAAGGTAGCCCATTGCCAGATAACCAGTTTTCGGTGGCTCTCTCAGGAGGATGTGAACAACCTCCTCCTATCGATAAAATCAGGTTCACCAAATGATCCCTGCCCCGCGGCTGCTATGCATCTAGTCTCTGAGAGGATCAGTTTTTATCTGACCCTCTTTTAAATCAAGACCTAGAATCCAGTATCTTTGCTTGTGTGTGGAAGAAAGTATGTATCAGGCCAATACTTAAGAAGCCGGTTCTCGACCCTACTGAGACTTAACACTATCGCCCAATCTCAGGGCTGCCAGTAGCAGCTAAAATTCTCTAGAAAGCCATCAACAAGGAGCTTACTTTATCTCTTGAGTCCAACAACCTGCTCAACTCTACTCAACTTGGCATTCGGTCGTGCCATTCTGCCGAGATGGCCCTGATTATGGAAGGGGGGGGCAGAGCTGTTCTCATCCTCCTAGACCTATCAGCAGCATTTGACAACACGAATCACATAGTGTTAGTGCGGTGGCTGAGGGATGTGGGAATCGAGGGCACAGCTCTGGCCCTCTCTCCTCCTTTCTGGCAGCAAGGGAGCAGAACATATATTGGGACAGTATGCAATCTGACACCTTTCATCTCCCGTGCAGAGTACCGCAGGGCTCTGTCCTGTCTCCGACACTTTCAACATTTATGTCACTCAGTTGGCCAAACTCATTAGAAAGCACAGCTTTACTTTGGTCTCATACGGCGATGATTCTCAGCTCGTCATATCAGTTTCCAAAAGACCCGCTATCATAGTAGCTTTCATGCCTGTTTGAAAGAGATTATGAGTTGGATGAGTCAAAATTTCCTCAAGATAAACACTGACAAGACAGAGATACTGGAGGCCAATCACTGTGGAATCAACCCGGTGGCTGACAGATGCAGGCGAATGCCCCCGTCCTACTGCTATGGTCAAGAACCTGGGTGTGATCTTTGATGACCAGCTCAATTTCGCGGCCTCGGTCAATCGTCTGACCTCCTCCTGCTTCTTGTTATTGAAGACCCTACAGAAGATCTTCCCATTCGTCCCACAGGAGCTCCTGAAAAAAGTAGTAGTAGATCTTTTTCTCTCAAAACTAGATTACTGTAATGCTCTTTTTATGGGCATTGACAAATCTCAGAGGATGAAACTGCAATCACTGCAAAATGCTGTGGCACAATTGCTACTGAACATACGCAAAGGTCACTTTACCTCAGCAGACATAAGATCACTTCACGGGCTCCCCATCCAGCAACAAGTGGAATTTAAGGCCCACTGTTTAGTGCACAACGCAATTTATGGAGGTGGTTCAGTGGAGATCCTGAAAATGTTTGCATAGTACACTCCTACCAGAATGCTTAGATCTACGAACATAGGCATTATCTCCTCCCCTTAAAATTCAGAGATCTAGATGGGGAGGCCGGAGTCTATCATAATGTGCATCCAAATCATGGAACCAATTACCATCTACAATGAGACTTCAACACAACCGGCAGCTTTTTAGGAAAACGCTGAAATCCTGCCTGCTTTCTTCAAACTAAACCATCGGTGCTAGCGCTTAGTCTTTCCTCTGTACACCCCTAGCCCCAAGAAGCCAAAGCATACATGGCCTTTAAAGATTACTATCCTATCCTATACTTTATCCACTTCTATTGCCTATTTCTGCACGTCATTTTCCTCTTTATGCACTTCTCTTGCTTTTTTATGCGCCTGTCTTGTTTCTTGATGCAATTTTCTTGTCTCTTTCATCACTTGTCTTGCTTCTTTCTACCCCTCTGTTGTCTTTTTCTGCACCCCTTTCCTCTTTCTGCACCTCTGTTGCTTCTTTCTGTACTTCTCTTGCTTCTTTCTACACCCCTCTTGCCTCTTTCTGCACCCTTCTTCCCTCTTTGTGCATCTCTCTTGGCTCTTTCTGCACCTCGCTTTCCTCTTTCTGCACCTCTCCTACCTGTTTCTGCACCTCTTTTGCCTCTTTCTGCACTTCGCTTGCTTCTTTCTGCATGTGTGTTGCTTCCTTCTGCATTTCTATTGCCTCTTATTGCTCCCCTATTCCCTTTTTTTGTACATCTGTTGCTTCTATCTGCACTTCCCCCAACTTCTACTCTTTGGTACACAAATTTACAGAGTATTCTGTTTAAAACACATGTATTCAAGTATGTTTATGGTTAGTTCTAATTAACATTTCAATAGGTAAAAGACACAAGCATTCATACCTTCACAATGATGATGGGCGAAGCGCTGAAACTGTTTAGACACTCATCCCCAGTCACAGATCTGGGTTGAATCCCTCATCATTCTTTAGCTCAATTTGCCATATCAGTTCAGACCCACCTGCATATGCAAATCAGTCTTGACACTGTGCCTCATGGTAACAGTCTAGCCCGTACTGCCAAGCCAGGTGTTCCCTGAACTGGAAACAAGCTTCTTGGGACTGGTTTCTGGGTAACGACCTTCATCAGCCAAGCTAGCTTGAATCCAGTGGCAAAGTGAGCAAAAAAAAAATATAGATTTAGGCCCAGATCTCTATACTCTATACAATGTATGACATTGCTCTGCATTCTGTCCATAAATTGTTGTTTTTGCATTTGTCATCCCGAGTGGGATGGGTATGCCCAGACGTGGGTCCCGTGCTCTCCATGCCAGTGGAGTCAAGCTATCCTGGCTGATGGGAGGTGAAACCCCAAAACCGGTCCTAGGATAGTTATTTCTAGTCTAGGGAGGACCTGGCCTAGCAGTTCAGGCTGGACACTGGGTCAAGACTGATTTGCATATGGCTGGATTCAAACTGGAATGGCACGGTGATCAAGAAAATGATGGACTTAGGCCCAGATCTCTGTACTGGGGTGAATGTATGATGTTGTTCTGCATTCTGTCCATCAACTGTTGTTTTTGCATTTGACATTACAACAGTGACACACAGAATTAGTTACCTCCTTGGCAAGGGCAACCCTTAACCACGCTCAGAGCCCCTGGTTGATGAACCACAACCCAACGCTGGACTGTCGTACACAAGTCCACTCCGCTTACAGTCACAGGAGAATACAATACAGCTACCTGGCCCAGGTCTACCCCACTGCCTGAGATGACATGGTTATGTCCACTGTACACAGCACAATGTAATGTGGTTATGCCTGGGGCCCTCAGCAGGGAGGCCTGGGTGCACAGGGGCGGGCAAGGCAGGTTCGGGGACCAGTGGCCCGGGGTGCAGCAGACGCACAGGATTGCAGGCAACACCACTCATGACGTCGGTGTTGGCCTCGTGGCGGGGTGAGAGGCACAACCCTGGCAGACACATTTGCCATTCCGAAAGAGAACCACACCCAGAGCTATGTGCTTTTTATTCACACCCCCTACTCTGGTCTGGCGTATGCCGGGCTAGCCCACTCTGCTCACACATACAGGGGGGGGGACATAACAAACTACATTTCTGTGATCTTACCCACTGGCTGGGGTGACATGGTTGCATCCACTGTCCACTACACTCCAAACACCAGCAGTGTATGTCAACATGGATATGTCTGTGGTCTGCATACTGCAGTCTGGCCAGCACATCCACACCACACTTGGCATTGTGTACATTCTCATTCATGGGTCACTTGCCTCCATCTCTCATGCCTGGTTCCCACCTTTCCCCACATTCAACTATTGTGTGGCTGAGTTGCCACGCCGTTGATGGCTCATGTTAGCCCAGGTTACCACAGTAAGTTGTGCTGTTGTGTATGGTGGGTGGGCATGTTGTTTGGCATGTTGTATGTGAATTTGTAACATGTGCATTCCCAGGGTTGCGAATTGAATGATTGATCAGTTGGGGTATGTGGTGTGTTCATTTGGTACTTACCAACGAGCAGAGCATTTCCATAGGTGCCATCCTGGAAGCGCTGGTTGATGATAGACTGTTGGAATATGTAGGAATCATGCACACTGCCTGGGTAGTTGGTGAGGACATTGATGAAGAGTTCTAAGTGGTCCACTATTGCCTGCACATTGAAGGAATGTGTGTGCTTTCTGTTGCGGTAATTGTGTGCAGTGTCGGCAGGGGGCACAAATTGGACATGTGTGCAGTCAATTGCCCCCAACACGTTCGGGAACCAAGCTAAAGTGTAGATGCCCAGCTTGGTCTTTAGCTGTTCTGGCGCAGTGTCGGAGAATAAAGGTACTGGAGTACCAAGCTGATGATGGCATCCAAGACAGATGTGAGGAAGTTTTATAGGGCTGGCTGTGAGACTCCTCCTACTCTGGCAGTTGTTGGCTGGAAGGTACCAGAGGCCAACAGATGCAACACAGCCAGCAGCTTTGTCTGTGGAGGGATGTTGGTTGTCCGCTGTGTTGGTTCCCTCAACCTGTGGGCTACGATGTTTGAGCTTGTAGTGAGCAATGACATCCTCTGGTGTTAGGTCTGTGAAGCTGGTGTGTTTTCTGAAGGTCAGCTGTCTTTTTCTGCGCTGCCTCTGTGGTAGTCCGGATGGGGGCAGAGAAGTCCAGGGGGGGACGGGCCTGGGGTGGTGGCAGTAGGTATTGTGGTACTCTTGGGGCACCGAGCTGTATAATCAGTAGATCCATGGCATCTGTTGTTCTTTTGGTGTGGCTCTGGGCTGGGCTACCTTTTATGGTGCAGGTTGTCGTCCGACTTTACATAAGGTATGAGCAGGTGTTAAATCCCTGATGCTAACACAGCTTATTGCATGTTTTGGGATCTTATCGCCGATCTGGCTGGTCGTTAAGAAGGTTGCAGAGTGGTGTTTTCACGGCTTTTTACACGGGAGCGCCTATCATTAATGTTAGTTGACGGGGTCATCTGTGGCAATGTTTTTGGCGGATGCTATCATAGGCAAACTGGTGATATGGACTGTTAGCACCAGCTTGTGAATGGGGCGTACATTTATTGCCTCTTTGGCTGAGACAAAGTACCAATAAGTTGGCGATAAGTCCTTGAGAATAGACCTGGATATTATGTTGGCTATAAGTAGACCAGAGGAAAATGTAATAGATAAGAAATAACAACAGCGGCACTGGTTATCACCGCTTTGTTTGATCACACAGCTGGGCATGGCCTTCAGCTAAAAGAAAGTTCACGTCTAGGGAAAAAAAGAAGCTTTCAGTGAATATATTGTTCTTCCTAGAAAATCGTATTCTAATATTGTACATAAGATATCTTTAAATAATTATCTGAGGTTTGGTGAAACTTTGTACCTTCCAATTGTTCAAACACAAGTACGATCTGTCAGCTTCTGGAAATGTATTCCCACTCAATGTCCCTGCTGTCTCAGTACCTTTGTGCAGAGATTTTTCTACTAGCTATATGAATCTCGGGGAAAATAGGGAAGGGGAGGGAGAGAGAGGAACACCATGGTGAAACTTGCTTTCTGGCATAGAATCCGTTCAGTAACGGGATGGTACAACCCCATTTCGGTGTTACAGAGAAAGGTAGGTGAGAATACACTGGAAGACAAAGAACAGCAGGTAAGTGTGTTTAACCTGCTGATTGAACAATATGAGATCAAAGAATATTTACGTAACGTACTGGTTTTGTCAGTTGGTGTTCCTTTTCTGAGCCTTGGGCCAAATCTGGAATCAAGCTGAGAGTCCCAGGACATCACTGCTAGCACACCTGATAGTTGACATAATAAAATGAAAAGAAAGGTAACACATTAACCAGCAGCCAAGGATGAAGGTGAAACTAATTGGGGAACCAAGAAGGAGTTAAATAAGAGAAGTGAGTGATGAAACAAAATTAAAAAAGCTGGAAGCCAGTGCAACTAGCCACATGTTGCCAGGCAACATCTTGAAGGCATTATAGTCTTAAATCTTGCTCTAAGTCCATCAACCCAGTAATGAATCCATAACCAGAAAGGTTAATGACTATTTATTCTACAATTAGTGGTGTAGTGTTCTCATTCTTAATAGTTTCCTCTGATCCATTTGCCATTGTTTTCAATAACTGCATTCCTGACGCTTTGCTGTCTCCCATAGCTCACACAGAATCCTGCCAAAATCTATGCAATATATTACTCTGTGATTCAAAACAATGTTCAAAGTGACTGGTTCAAATAGTGTTCACTTAACAGCAAACATTCCCAATAGATATTATAATAGATCTATAAATGTATCACAAAAATAGGATATCTTGTTTAGGTTTAAACTTATAATACCTGAGAAAACCACACCGAAAGGGAAACAGCCAGCCTTAGTGTGAACATATTAACCCTGAAAAACACTAGTACAGTCACAAATTAAAATACCATTTGAAGAAAGGAAAGTGAAATAGAAGTAAATATTTATATTTTTTCCTAAAAAGGCCAACACAATGTAACTTTGTTATACAAGGTAGTAGCCAGAAAGATTGTTCTAAGATTATTCTACTTGGATTTTGACAAGTCTATCTCTAAAATGTTGTTTCTTCTTCCCTTTGTTTCCTACAGTTTTATGCACTTGGAATAAGGGTACAGTGTTTAGCAGCATACTTTATATCTGATCTAATTATTTCAAACACTGAAGAGAATTTGTAATGGTAAAATCATATTTAATATTTTGGTAGTGTTTAATTATTTTACCAATTGGTGACATGGCGAACTGAGAATGATCTTTACCAATCGTTTGATACATCAGTCCCCTCTTCTAATGACTATGGGGGTTATTCTGCTGGTGGTAAGACCACATCCGATGGCTCATTGGATACGGCCCAACTGCTACTAGCTGATGTGGTCCAATCATTGCATTACAATGCATGAGGTCAGTGGCAGCAGGCAGAGGGACAGACTCACACTTTGCAACGGGAACAAGGAGCGCCCCTGAGGGTCAGTAGTCCCTGCAATAGTGGCGTTGCCTTCTCAGTGCATTGCCATAGTGACTACAATTTCGCTTTCCACCTGCCATTTTATGACAGTTCATGTGCCATGAAAAGGCAGGTGGAAAGCAACTTTTTAGACCCTATTTGGACCCCTTTCCCCCTGGTCATCCACTATGAGGCCTAGGGGCACCTATTGTACCCCCCTAAACATTCCTGCACCATGGTGCCTGCAACAGGGTGCAGGGATGTTTTTAAAGTGTACATTTGCAGTCCGCACCACAAGCCACTATGAAAAATATACACTTTGTGACTGCCATGCAGGTGGTTGCATTGTAGTATGTGCAGTGGGACAGAGAACTCCTTTTCAGGTGGTCTTTCTTCTGCTATGGTGCTTTTGACGGGCATAGTAATGATACCCTAAAAATGTATAGCAGGTCAACTGCAAACTATCTCAGACTTTAAACATGCAATACAAGATGTGGCAGCAGGTACCTATGAAAATATTGCTGTCATTATGCACGATCCACATACCAACAAATTCGTAGCTACATGGTGTCCTACTTTTATGTGTAATACCTTCAGTTGATCTTGGCATTTTTACCTCATTGTACTTTACTGCTAGGGTTTTTGAGCTGTGGTAAAAGCACAATTTTAAGTCTCAAAATAAATTGCAACATGTTTTAAAATGTCAGGACTGCCTTAAAGTGAGACATTTGCCCATGGAACACTTGTCAGCTATGGATGCCATCACAACAGCATCACCATCATAATATAGTCTGGCAAAGGCAGCAGAAAAACAGTGGTGAGCATACTTGAAGCATGTTCTAGGTGCCGTAGAAAGCAGGACAACACATTAATCTGGTGAAATTCTAAATTGTAAAGGTTTCCAAAGGAACCTTGCAATTGGCAAGGTTTACCACCTCAATAATGACATCATATCATATTAAGTAAGAAGTAGGTGAATGACCCCCAACAGTGTCCATGATTGTTTTTATTTAAAACATTTGAATGTAGCACTCTTATATGTTTAATTCATTGTAAGAGGAAATAAGATATGAGTATGAGTGAGAGTAAGAGTGCAATACTAAGACTTTCTAGTCTTAAAACAGTTGACTATAAGTTCATTAGACACACTGATATTGGGAAGACAATAAATGGCATGCATTACTTTTTCAAATTAAATATATGCTTTCAATATAGCAACATGTTTTGTAGGCAGCTGAATACATCCTAATAGACACTGTTTGAAAAACACTAAAAAACACTCTGCTCACCGCCAAATCCGGGACACTCATGATCTTCTGCTGCTGGAACTTTGGTCCTGATACTACTATAGACCCTATACATGGAAAATGTGCACTGAAAACACTGCAAAAAACACTGAAATCGCCCAAAACAGCCTACAGAAGAAACTCTATCAAGTCTGTACAAAGACGATGATGGTTTTTGCTTTTCTTATAGAAATAACAAGATGCAAATGTGTCAAAGCAGTGTTTTGAAATTAGTTTACATCATTAAGCACAGGTATTTTTCTAAAATAACTAATCTGTATCCAGTTCAATTTATATCATCTTTAAAGAAAAACAACAGTTTTAACAGTGTCAAGACATTTATCTCGGCTACAGCAACTAGTGTCTCAATTGCCTAGCAATGATACTTTAGAAGGTAAATAAATATATACTTTGTGAATTCAAAATGGCCACTGCCATTTGTAATTCTTATGAGAATCCAGCGGCTTCATAGGAGATGTACTTCAATGAACTCAGTGTTCCAGGTAGCACATTCATCAAATACGTCTAGACTCTTTCTAAGCACACACTCAACTTGAACCACTAGTCTTTTCTGACTCTGAAGGCACATATGGTCACTAGTTTTGAGTATTGTACTGTTCCACAGGGCAGGCTCAATGAACTAAATGCCGGCCACAAATCATAATTCAAGCCCTCATACAGTTTTAAAGTTTTATCAAAGCATTACTATTAGAATGGGATTTCTGGTTTGCCAGGGAAAATACTTAAGCCGGGAACAAACCATAACTCTAGTCAGGGCAAGGGAGTTACACACCGAAGATAACCCCTGCTCACCCCTTTGGTAGCTTGGCACGAGCAGTCAGGCTTATCCAAGAGGCAATGTGTAAAACATTTGCGCAACAAACACAAAACAGCTGCAACACACTAGGCACACCACAAAAGAAAATCCACACAAAGTAATAAAAAAAATAGCCACTGTCAGAACCATCAGAACAGGTAAGTAGTAAACCACCAGTAACTACTGGTACCAACACTTATGCATACACCTTAGGTATTCACTTTTAGGTACAAACGCATTATGCATAACCCTTAGTCATAAACAAATTGTGCATAGGTCACATTACACTGGCGGAGTGAACACATTAGGCATAACATTTGATCAGCTGTGCACAATAGGGACAACTCGCAGCTGTGCACATATCCTGAATACCATAAGTACATCAGACCACTCTTTGGTGTAAACCGCACTAAAGGTTATTTATGCACAACATCAACAGACTAG
This sequence comes from Lissotriton vulgaris, assembly GCF_964263255.1. Taxonomy (NCBI): domain Eukaryota; kingdom Metazoa; phylum Chordata; class Amphibia; order Caudata; family Salamandridae; genus Lissotriton; species Lissotriton vulgaris. Next base: position 2,030,977,258 of record NC_141691.1, read on the forward strand.
CACATTCCACAGAATAGCGTAATATGCAAAACATAATGATTATCCCTAGGCCTTTACCTTGTCAACAGGCAGCCCCAGTGCCTCGGCGCTCTCCTGTTGATGCCCATTAGCATGAGTAGGATCGGGACCTCCATTGAGGATTGCAACACGACCTACTAGCTGCGCGGGCTGGTCAAAAGCCCCCACTAGCCTCTACTGGGTGATAATGCAGCAATTAAGTACTGGTCCCAAATTCTCACATGGAGCTGGGGTGCAGCTCACCCAAGTCCCCCCGTTGTGTCAAAAGTCAGCAGCCCCCTGCGTCCACGCAGGGCTGCCTTGCATCAACCTTGCTTTTGGAGGCTTCCTCCTCCACACATGAAGACACTGGTCGGGCCTCGCAAGGCTAAACTCAAGGCACAGAGCGACTTCTCTCCTCTCTCACTGGGGCACTTTTGCATAGCCCATGAGACTCCGGTACCCTCACCTCACCTTCAGCAGCTGCAAAAGAATTTCCCAGGCGCCCACTAGTAAGTACTGCTCCCCCTATATCCCTTGCTGGAGATTGCCCCGGGTGTTGTGAGTGGGCCCAGCTGTGTTAGGACCTGTGTTGAGGCTTTCCCTGTGATAAAGCAAGGTTTCATATGTTAAAAAAACTTGCTCGGACTCAATTCTCTCGAAATAACATGTGATAAATTAACCAACATGTTTTGTGAATACTAATAATTGCACCACACAAAATTTTCTTCATCTAGGGGAAGCTTGTCTAAATGCTTTACTAACAAGTAATCCGGGTGTCTTATTATGGCCGCCGAATACGCGGGAACTCTTTTGCACGTGTGTCTACTGCATCTACGTAGATTAACGTCTTTGCTTTTGGTGGGAATTCTTTGCAGCTGCGCAGTAGTATTAAAATGGCCACTTTGAACCTTACATGGTAATGCACATGGCTATGCTCAAACTAAACTTTGCATGTCTTGCTAAACTACTAATGCAATAGTTACAATAAATTAAAGATATTAGAGTAGGAATAAGTGGTATATCTTGCATTCATTTATTTTCGAATTCTAACGTGTTCTTCTTTGACTTTATTATTAGTTCGTATTTGGGCCTGAGTACTGAGAGTGAAACTAAGGTCACAGGAAAGCCGTGCAAGCATTGGTTAAAGTTGTTCAGTAGACCAAATTTTGATTGGTTATTAGAATAAAAGACGTGCTAGTCTTAGAGAAGCATTGAAGTGAAGTAAACAATTGATAAGTTGTCAAAATAGTATTTTCAGTATTAATAGACAGTCGAGATTATATGTGGAACCCCAATCCAACTATAATATGGTCACGTCCAGATAGAAGACTTATAGGGTTGGCCCACGAGCAGTACATCAGAGAGGAACCAAGAACCATGTACGGAGATAAAAGGAAAATGTAGTTTAAGCAGAAGATTAAAATGTATTTAAAAAATGATAAACCCATTAAGGCATTATTATTCCTCCCCTGCAAACACCTGCATATGATGATAGACTGAGGTTACCACACTTGTGACTGGTTAGAAAACTGGATATAATTTACAAAAGATAATGGAGTTTTAGCATTTCCTGAGCATGGAACATAGAATGGGAGAATCAACATAATTTGAGAACTCACATGAATGAGTTAGACCCAAGACCTAGATTAACTCAGTATGAAGCATTAGATGAATGGGAAACTGAGGCTTTTGAACGAGACAGACCTTGATGTGACAGAAACTAAATTGTATCCTAAATTTCCCAGAGAAACTCAACATATGCAGATGAAGCAATGGAGACAGGCTATGGTAGTGGAAGGAATATATCCTGCATTTAACACAGAAGAACCGACAGGAAGTATATGTACAGAAAAAACATACCATTTATTGACTGGTAATGGAGATCTTGAAGATGATTATTTTGAAGATATATTAATGACAACTCCTCCACCTTATCAGGAAAACATAAATAGGACTACTCCTAGTGCCCCATTTCTGAAAACACCATTAGTTCCACAGATTGTACATTAGACTACACTGGAAAGGGTACTTCAAGGAAAGGAAAGAGAAGCAATAAGTAAAAATAGAAGTGAGTTAATCCAGAAAAAAACAATTAAATACAAATTCTGGAGCACCAACAATACCAGTGACTATAGGCGCTGTTGTTCCCTTATATATGGGGATAAGCAAGCATGTCCTAAAACTGCATTTTATATACTCAAATTACGGTACCCAGAAAAGAAAATATAATAGTTGATGACCAGGCAAGTGACTGTGAGTCAATAATTTCATTCATGGATTTGCCTAGAAGGGAACCAATAAATGATTAATTCAGGAAAATTACTCATGGGTGCTCAAAAGAGGTACAGATTGAAACATCCACAGGGACAAAAAGTGCCACTGTATTAACCCCATAAGAAATAGAACGGTGGACACGAGAAATAGAAAAGCCAAAATCTCAACCAAAGGTATTGGAAATATTTATATTAAGAGTAGAATTGGAAGAAATTATAGCTGGGAATGTGAATAGAGAGATTAAATACTTTCAGTGAAGAAGAAGTATTATTTATATGCAGATGTATTGCTCTAAATAGAAAAATATTTCATGAAAAACAAATTAATTTGGCCACAGAAATGGAAATTGACATAGTTAAATCCAAAGTATTGCAGAAACCAAATAGAGCAGAATTTTCAGACAAAGATGTAGAGAACATGAATGTTTCACGAAGAAAATTACAGATAAAAGAATTGTTGACGTTGGTGCAAAATGGTGAGATTTGGATAGATGGAAATGGAAGAAGAGCAGGCAAATCGAACAACATCTGAGTATATTATGAAGGAAACAGAAAAGCTTGACAGATTGTGCCCAATGAGAGAAGTTCCAGTAGGAGGTTATGTAGATGTTCCATGGACCCAAAAGGATATTTTATATTTTACAAATGATTTCCCAAAGTTTAGAGAAAAAACAGTAGAATGGTATAGGCAAGTTGAGATGTTTCTGAAAGTTTCAAAAGTTGTTTTGAAGGATTTAGATGGTTTATTTGACATAGTTGTTCCTGCTGACTTATGGGCAGATTGTAAAATTACAGTAGATTGGCCTAATGATGAGTATCCAAGAGATGCAAAGACAGGAGCCCCCTCACATGAGGTAATGAAAAAATATCATCAAGTAATAACTTATTAGAAGGGAAAAATTACTCCAAAAGAAACTGATTGGATAAAAATAGACAGACAACCCATGAAAAATATGAGTCAGTACATGCACATTATAAGCGTCTTTTACAGGTATTCAACAAGTACAGTGGGTTTGAAAACATTGAGAATAAAGATATGACACATTTTGTATATCGGTTTGTAACACGACTAAGGGCAGATATATCACAGATTATCAAAGAACTTAAGTTGTGTTGGCAAGCAAAGCCTATAGATGAAATCCTTAAATATGCAAAATACTGTGGGGATGAAATTGACAATAGACAAACAAAATTAGAAGAAAGGGTAATGCGGGCACAAGTAAATTAGCAGAGCAACAAGAGCCTCAACTAAGTAATCAAGCAGATAATGAAGGAAAAGGGCAAGGCCAAGGTGAGAATAGTGGGGGTAAACCAAGAGGGTGAATGAACAGAGAAGAGGGAAAGAAAAAGATTCCCTGTCACAGGTCTGGAAAATAGTGGCATTGGAAAAATGAGTATAAACTTATACAGAATAATAATGTCCAAAATGTAAATATAAATCCACAGATGCAGAATGAGGTGCCAATGAGGCAACCACATCAGATGTACAGAATCAATTGCCATCTGCCCCTATGCCAAATGTTGTAACTCAAGCCAAGTCTAGTGTTGACAACGGATTCTAGGAGGGAAGTGGTAGGAAAAATTCTGTAATGCACACAGTTTCTTTTGCAGGATATATTTTTTGATGAAGCCTTAAAGGGGAGGAAGAGGAATGTGCAATTGGCGCATCCTTGCTGGTAGATCAGTCAGGTCCATACATAGACAGTAAGGTTGAGGGATATGACATCCCCTTCTTGTTGGAGACTGGCGCTACCCTTTCTACTGTGAGAACAGCAGACATCCCAAACCTACCTCTCTCGGGAGAAGCGATCCAAGTAGTGGGCGTTTCTAATAAATAAATTAGGACCCCAATTACTGAACCAAAGGAGGTATTATTGGCAAATTTAAAGAGATGCACAAGCTTGTTGTTTGTGACTCAAGTCCCGTAACTCTGTTGGGAAGGTGTTGCAATTCAGACACCTGATGAAGGAGGAATATACAAGACCATGTTAGTCAAATAGGGAACAGAGGTAAATGACATTTTTACCGTAATAACTCCAGACAAGTTACCAGAAGAAGTCCAAACCACGGTAAATCCTATCTTTTAGAATTTTACTGGAATAGAAGTAGTATTATTGTCAAATGTAGATCGAATAAAAGTAACTGTAAAGAAGGGTGCGTTTATCCAAATACCCGACAATATGAAATGAGCCCGGAAATAAAGCTGGTGTTGCCGGCAGAAATTGAACGAATGGTTTTAAGGCATGCTAAAGAAATAATGAGTAGCCCTTGTTATTTGCCTTTAATTGGTATAAAGAAATCTAATTGAAAATATAGGGAGGTCCAAGATTTGAGGAAAATTAATAAAATTGTTGTACCATGTTGTCCAATAGTGCCAAAGCCAGCAGAATTGGTTGAGCAAGGCATTCTAAAAGAAATAATGAGTAGCCCTTGTAATTTGCCTTTAATTGGTATAAAGATACCTAATGGAAAATATAGGATGGTCCAAAATTTGAGGAAAATTAATAAAATTGTTGTACCATGTTGTCCAATAGTGCCAAATCCAGCAGTAATTTTATATCAGATACCGTGGAATGCGGGATGGTTTACCAAAATTCATTTACAACATGCATTTTTCTCCATCCTATTGCATCCCTGTAGCCAATTTTTGTTTTCATTTAAGTCTGATGAGCCTGTTTACTTTTGAAATTGTTTTCCATAAGGGTACACTGAAAGTCCATTTTCAATCAAATTCTGAAACAATTTCTCGAATCTCTGGTGTTGCCCAGGCAATCAGTTCTGGTGCAGTGCATTGATAACATATTAGTTGCCTCAAAAACCTGGAGTGATTGTGTAAGTGATTAAATTGCATTGTTAAATCACCTGGCTGAAGGAGGACATAAAGTGTCACCAGCGAAATTACTATTTTGCACCACCTCAGTTAAATATTTGAGACACCAAATGGAAAGAGGAGTCAGAAGAGTGACCTCAGAAAGAATACAAATAATACGACATATGCAGTTACCACAAACCCAACAAGAGTTCAGGATGTTTCTGGGAGTTGTAGGTTATTGCAGGCAGTGGATTGTGGGATTTGCAGTACTGGCCAAACCTTTGATAAAATTGACCCAGAAACGGGCAAAATATCCAGTAGAGTGGGATGATGAAAGCATGACAGCTTTTACAAAATTAAGAAACTGCCTGTTTGAAGCTCCTGCTATGGCTATGCCAGACTATTCAAAAGAATTTACACTATTCTGTGACGAGAGAAAAATTGTGCACTTTCAGTCCTAACACAGAGACATGGTCTAATGCGACGTCCTGTGGCAGATTTTTCTGCTACATTGTACCAAGGGGCATCTGCATTGCCAGGATGTCTAAAAGCTGTAACTGCAACATGCATGAGTCTAGAACAAAGTGAATCCATTGTATTGGGACACCTAGTAAAGGTACATATCCCACATGCAGTAGTAATTTTACTGACAAGAACACAAACTCAGTACCTTACTCCTACTTACTAGGCTGACTAAATATGAGCGAGTTATATTAGGGGCTGAGAATGTAACGATAGTCAGATGTACTGCCTTAAATCCAGCAACCTTGTTGCCAGATCCATATAGTGAAGAAGTAATGGATGATGTTGAACATGAATGACTTGACGTTACTGAATTAAGTACCAAACCTCATCCAGACATAACGGAAGAACCTATAGAAAACGCAGAACATGAGTTGTTCGTAGATGGCTCATGTATGCGCCATGAGGAAGGAAAATTAAGTGCTGCTTATGCTGTGTGCACATTGGCTGGAATAGTCGAAGCATCCTATTTACAAGGAGTCAAGTCTGCACAAGTAGCCGAATTGATAGCTTTAATTAAAGCTAGTAAAGTTGTGAAAAATTGTAAAGTGAATACATACACTGACAGTCATTATGGTTACAGGGTTGTGCATGACTTTGGCCAGCTCTGGATGCAGAGGGATTTAAAGACTTCTTCAGAAATCCCTATTAAAAATGGACATTTTGTAAAAGAATTATTTAAAGCAATTCAATTGCCAAAGGAAGTGGCATGGAAAATGTGCTGCTCACCAATCAAGAAATGATAAAGTGACAGCTGGTAATCGTTATGCTGACCAAGTTGCCCAACATTGTGCTAAATACAAAATAGCAGTAAACAAGAAAATTGATGCATGTGGAAACAGCTGCCAACTTATGCTACTTTGGGGCATAGGAGCATGGAGAGAAATTAAAGACTTACAAGATGTAGCAGAGGAGAAACAAAAGGAAGAATGGGAGAAAATAGGTTGTCAGAAAAGGGTCCAGAATGGTGTATGGATTTATCTAGATCGAAGACCTGTGTTACCTGCCTATTTTCTTGCACCAATGGCTAGGATGTATCATGGAGACACACACATAGGCAGAGATGCAATGATTAGACTTTTTAGATAAGATTGTTTCAACGCGAGGTTCAGGAATTATTGTGTTTTTATCTAGGAACCTGAATCAATATCGCTATTTTATGCCCTTGTACGGCTATAATCAATAATATCCCTATAATGGCATAAGAATCAGATCCATATTTAAGTAAATAGCCCTTGCAGTCCAAAGCACGGTAGAAGCTACTTCCTTAGATTCCTAGAAAGCACAACGAGTTATTTCGACACACCAAACCTCCAGCAACCTGGGAAATCCCCATTTGCTTTTGTTTTGATTTGTCATTAAACTCCTGCGAACACTAAAGGAACAGTCAGTTCTTAGTGACATCTTTATTGACGTCTTATGTCTAAACATTACATCAAACTCAGCACCTTTCAGGTATAAATATACCAACGTTGCCTTGAGCAAACACACGGTGGTGGTTTTGGAGCCGAGCAGCTATCTACTTGCCCAAGAGCCCAGCTGATGCGAGAGCCCGCGGACGCTGCCCCTCCTCTTTGACGCACTGAGAGAGACGCTGTCTTTTCTCCTGCCGAGAAATCCAGCTCCGGTGTTCTCAGCCGCCTTCACGGGCTGCTGGGATATCGAGTCCTGAAAGAGAGATACCAGACCTCCTGCATTCTATTACCCAGGTACGGAGCTGACTAAATCCTTAAAGAGAATTCTTGAGTCAGATTCTTGGCAAAACCAACTTAACTTAAACTGCTACTTACTTACTCCTTCCCACGTATTAGGCTTAGGTCAGGTACATCGGGGTAGGCGTATTTAGAAGCACCAGTTGAGTACGTTAGTCAATGTATATATGTATGTATATATTTTATCCATTTTAAGGTATCTTTTTGCTAAGAAACCATATCAATGCTTTTACAGTATTATTTCATAATACTCTTTTTACTGTACGCCCTTTACTTTACATTAAGTATTGCAATTATGGCAATTCATTTCTCTTGCATGAGAAAGAAGACTGCTCAATAAATACACCTTTTATTGAAAACGCCTGTCTCTCTTTTCTCTGCACTCTGGTGAAACTAAGTACGCACATCTGACTGAGTGAAATAGCTGTCTATTGTTTTCACACGACCCTAGAGATACACTCTTATTCTGAGGGAGCAAAGTTGTCATGGTATATGGTTGTCAGAAGCTAATCCCTTCTTGTCCATCCAGGGAGGTTAAACTCCTCCTCGTTTATTCGAGAAAGTTTCTGGTGACCTCTGAGCTAGCTGGCAAACCTTAAGTCTAATATAGTCAGTGGAGACCTAGTCGACCTCAGTCCCACGTCTACACTGCTAAATATATTATTCCAATGCGCAGAGCCTATTGGGAATATAGGAACTACACTACAGAATGTCACAGAGAATCTTTGCCAGAGATGCTTAATTTGTCAAAAAATGAACCCAGGCAGAAAAACATTAGTCTGCCCAGGAAAGATTGGGAAAGCTGAAGGTCCATTTATAAGACTCTAAATTGATTTCATTCAGTTACCTGCTTGTCGAGAATTAAAATATGTACTTTTCATTGTTTGTTTATTTTCAAAGTGGGTGAAGGCATACCCAACCAGAAGAAATGACAGTTTAACTGTGGCCAAACTTCTATTAAGGGAACTCATACCTCGGTCGGTTTTCCAGTTATGATTGAATCAAACCGAGGGTCCCGCTTCGTCTGGTGTGCCCTCTGACACCAGAGCTGTTGCTGACACCAGAGGGGCTCTACACCGAGAGCCTTCAGTCATCAATTGTTGAGGGGGCTGATTTTGTTAGGCCTCACGCCGCACGGGGCTCGAGAGACCAGGAGTCCGTGAGTGATTGCACCTGTGAGTAGCCCCGCCCCCCGGCACACCGGGGGCTTCATAACTGCTTGCCGGACACGCTGGCGGGGTTCCCACTTCGTCTGGTGTGCCCTTTGACACCGGAGCTGTTGCTGCCACCGGAGGAGCTCTACACCGAGGGCCTTCAGTCATCAATTGTTGAGGGGGCTTTTTTTTTTAAGCCTCACGCTGCACAGGACTCGAGAGACCAGGAGTCCGTGCGTGATTGCACCTGCGAGGAGCCCCACACATCTGTGGATATAGTTACTTCCGGCTCGCGGAGCGCGGGACGCGCGCGGGACAAGCCGGAAGAAGCCCGGACAAAGGGCGGACAGTCTGTGACAGTCCAGGGCAGTCCGAGGCAGGGCTGGGCCACGGATTTTAGTTGATTGAATCGTGGACATTGCATGTTCGGATGTGGTTGTAGAGCCCATTTAAATACGCACAAGTGAGATTTTAATCCATTTTGTTTGTATCCAGGATTGACTTTTAAAGTTTCAGGGAAAGAGCTGTTGTAAGCCCATTTAGTAGCGTAGTTTGGAACTTAAGTGGTCCTAACTTTAAATTTAACATTTTAGGATATTAGACCGTGCCAACAATGTCTAAAGCCAAAGCCGGTAAAAATCCTCCTGTTTCAGCCACACTGGACAATTATCTTGAAAAAGTGGTCGATAAAATTAACAAAGAACGACGATTGTCGTTTGGTCGTGGGAAGCCCTACAGATTTACCATCTACATCGCCTAAATCACCTATCTCCCTGTCTACCTCCTCACTGGACGATAGTTGTAATCATGATCACCCGGATAATTCAACTATGGAGGCACCTACCGATTTAGCGATTAATCAGGCTACACCTACGTACGTGAGTGTGGCAATTCCAGTTCTACTTTTAGGTCTGGGGTTGCAATAGACGTCTGCAGTGATGGTATGTTGGCAGTGGAAGGGCAGAGGGTAATCCCTTCCACCAGAAACGCATTGCCTGGGATTAACATATTAAGCCCATCCAGCATCATGCTTGATTAAGCCACTAGGATCCCGACATGTTTAATTGGTAGCTGGAATGTGGCAGGTTTAGCATCAAAGGGTGATTCAAAGGGTTGGTTCGAGTTTGTCAATGCTTTTGATATAATTTGTTTCCAGGAAACATGGTGCAAAGGCTTAACGAGCTACAATGGTTTTGTTTCATACCAACTACCCGCTATAGCCTCACTTTCTGGCAGAGCTAAGGGAGAGCTCCTGGTCCTGATCTCTGTAAAACTCCCTATTATTGTGAAAAAACACGTACTGGTTGGGGCTCATTCTCAGATCTTATGGCTTTATCAGGTGCATGGTAGAAATATTCTTTTAATCAATTTTTGTAATAATATTTTCGATAGTACAAGGCATCTGGTGGTAACTGTCCTAGAGAGTGCCCTGGATGACATAATTGTGGGATCTAATGTCGCTTTTGATTTTATATGGGCAGGGGATTTTAATACTGTTGCTTGTCCCCTCACTAACCATAGGGTCTGTGGGATTACTAACCACTTTGGGGATGTTGACCTTCATTTTCCACATAATCACTATGGGGAGTCCTTGAATAAACTCTTGGCCTCCTATGATATGGAAATACTGGTCAATGCAAAGAACGATTTAGGTAATACAATTCCCACGTTTACGGGTAGGAACGCAAATACTGTAATCGGTTTTATTTCGATGTCCTCTAACCTTATCCCATGGTGTAAGGCCCCTAAGGTTGTGGATAATATACTTAGCGATCATAATTGTATTACTATAGAGGCCACCCTATGGAAAGAAAAACTTGTACCTAATACAGGTGTCATTGTTAATATTGAACCACACAGAACGAATGCCACAAGAATCAGATGGAAAGGGGACAAAGCTGAAATGATGTCCAATTCAATTGTAAAAAGCTGTTTAGTAGAAATCATTGCTATCCTTGAGAGTGTTGAGGTTACTGTTGATACTGTCCATAATTTTATTGTTATCCACCTTATCATTGACAGTAAATTTACCAAATCTGCCAAGGGCAAACCAGTCCACACAAGGGGTGGTTCGATCATACATCCACAACCGTGTTAAAGGAGCTGAAAGGGGTACTGGCAGCTAAACCTAGAGTCACAAGTGAGGTTACCCAGCATAGACATACTTACCAGGCGGGTGTAAAGCGCAGGAAGATTGAGTTACAGCAAGAAGCCTGGGATAAACTAACACACGCTGCTGAAACCTCTAACTGCTCTTTATTTTGGGCCACAGTTAACTGTCCATTTCTCAAAGACGATAAGGTGCCAGAATTAACATCTAACATTGACAGGAAAACCTGGGTGACTCACTTTTCAACTATCTTTGACTCGGACAGACCGTTGGGTGATCATGATTGTTGTTGGCCTATTGACCCCTTGAATATTACCACCACGGAGGTCCTAGAAAGTATCAGGTCCAGTAACGGGGGGAAGGCCCAGGGCCCCGATGGGGTTCCCATCGACGTGTATAAATTAGTCCCTGAGCTATGGGGCCCAATGTTAACTAACATTTTTAACGCTGCTGTATGTGACGGTGTTCCTCCAGCATGGGAGTAATCTATCATAATACCAATTTACAAGAAAGGAGATAGGGGGGATGTGAAGAATTATCACCCCATCTCCTTGTTAGATTCCTCAGTGAAAATAATGAGTAGGGTGCTATTAACCTTCCTGATGACTACACCAAGGCAGCCATCTAACTCCCACTGCTTCTGTGATGTGTCTCATACCCTCTAACAGGAAATCAGCGCCAAGATGCTCCTTCCGGAGCGAACGCTGCGCTTTATAAATACCCCCACAAATTCCACAAATTCCACAAATTAATTAGGTTGGAAGAATGGGTTGAATCTAAAGGCATTCTGGCCAACAGCCAATATGGCTTCAGAAGGGGGCGAGGGACCATAGAACAATGTCTAAATCTTGAACTCCTGATAGGAAAGTATACTCAGGCTAAGACGGGCTCTCTTTATCTCTGCTTTGCAGATTTGAGCAGTGCCTTCAATATGGTGGACCATGCCATCCTCTGGGCCAAATTGATAGAAGTGGGGGCACCCGAGGGTATCGTCTTTTTTCTAGCCCGACTTTATGTCAATCTGCGCACCAGTGTATGCTATGGTCCCAGTGGGGAGTGTACCACTAAGTTCAAGATTGGGCGAGGTATAAGGCAAGGGTGTGTCCCCGCCCCCTTACTTTTTACTCTTTTCATTAATGAAGTTGATATTGTTTGAAAAACGATAGTGGCAGATGCCCCAAAAGTTAATGACCTCGACATCCCGGTATTACTTTACGCAGACGACGCTGTGTTTTTGTCCAGCTCCATGACCCCCATAGGCCTTCAACGTCTGATGGATAGGTTCTCGCTTTTTATCAGGGACAGAAAACTGTTGATTAACAAGTCCAAAACCTATACCATGGAATGTGGCACAGGGCTTGGGAAACCCCATTCATACTTTATTGATGGACATAAGGTCTAACAAGTGGACAACTTCTGCTATCTTGGCATTACATTCTCTAAGAACTGCAGCTGGGCCAGTGAGCTTAATAACTTTCGGGCCAAGATGGCAAAAAGTGCCCACGGGGTTTTTAAATTTGCCACCAAATTAGGGGACAAATGGATTTAAGACATGTTAAAGATCTATCAATCGAGATGTCTCTCCATTGCCCTCTATGGTGCCGGGGCCTGGAGATTTACTCGGCTGGGAGCTTACAAGTAGAGGAAAATCACTTTTTAAAGAGACTCTTGTGCCTGCCCAAATCAGCTTCTAATGACTTAGCCCACAGAGAGCATGGAATTCAATATCTGTCCGACCTGATTGCCTTAAGACCGTTAATGTTATGGTGCGCGATCTGGATGAAAGAGGAGACATCCCTAAATAGAGCCATTATCGGTGATTGTCTCTCTGTTGACAACCATCTAAAGATTCCATGGATTAAATGTATAATTAACAGCTATCAATAGATCTATGGCTTTAATATAAAAGTGGATAGATAGGCTGCCTCAGGTTTGTCCAAAACTGAAATGAAGAATGCCTTCCTGATTTACAAGTCAGAGAGGCGGATAAGCAATAGTGGCAATCTTTCCACCTGTGTGTTCCATGGTAGATTCAACGAGAGTGTGGGTTACCAATCATACCTGAGCCAAGTAACCAGAGTGTCTCATCGGTTTGACTTAACTAGTTTGAGGTTTGGGATTGTGCACCACTTGGTGGCCTTCCCTTCAAACAATAAGCACCCGGCTGGTCAGTGCCCTTGCGACAACACTACTGCACAAAGCACCCTGCACTTTTTATTGCTATGTAAACTTTATGGAAATATTCGCATAGCTTTTTTAAAACCCATATTTGTCAAGTTTGGTGTTAGTACTGTACATGATTCTATGAAGCTGCTTTTTAACATGCACCACCCTGATGTTTGTTTTTTACTGCCACATTCCTTCTCAAAGCAATTAAGACAAGGGAAAGTATGATTTTTTAATTATTTATTCTGTTCTAGTAAATTTCTGCCATGATCTTTTATTGGTTATTTTAATACTTTTATGAAATTTTATGTGCTTTTATGGACATTATTTTTATGTTCCGAATAATGACTATGAAATGAAATAATGAAATAATTGTTCATTTCATCTTCTGGAGTGGTAGAACAATTGAATGGCACAATCAATTCAAGGCTGGGAAAAGTGTGTGCAACCACCCCACTGAAGTGGCCTGATGCTTTACCTCATGTCCTGATAGGACTCAGAAGTATCCTTGACAAAAATACAGGTTTGAGTCCCCATGAGATACTCATGGGAAGGGCAATGAGGCAGGGATGTATACCAGGACACAAGCTGTTAAATATATCTGATGATTTGGTACTGGAGTACTGCAAAGAGTTGGCTGACCAGGTACATTCTATCTCTCACCTGGTTGGGAAAGGCGCTATTGCCAGGCAGACTACTCAAGTGCGTGATCTGAATCCCGGTGACTGGGCAGTAGTGAAAGATCACACTCCAGAATCGTGCCTAGCATACAGGTGCAGATGCCACATCAGGTTATATTGAGCATTACAACAGCTGTAAAATGTGCATGCTTGCCAAATTGGATTCATGCAAGCTATACCAAAAGAGTGGCAGCACCTTACGAGGTAGATCCACAATAAGTCCAAACCGTGGAAGAGGCTGAAGATTGTATAGCTGAAGGATCACAGATAACACATCCTGAAGTAGCTGAAGAACAACCTAGCACTAGTCAGAAATGACTAGATCTCAATAGTAGGCATACCCAAAATTATTGTGAAAGCAAGAAGTCAAACACGATTAGAAAGACAGAGTTATAGTTAGGATGAGACAGGAATAGAAGAACGTACTCAGATCACAGCAGACAAAGATACTATTGAATCTGAGGAGGACCAGATATGAAAAGAGCAATATACTCAGACAGAAGAAAATAGAAACAACATCCCTGAGTCTGAGGAGGTACAGACAGGTATTACAGAAAACGCCCAGGCAGAAGAAAGTCAAGAAATCATAAGACCTGAGCAGGACCAGTTATGTAAAGAAAAACAAGTTCAGGAAGAAGAAGCATAACAATGTAAAATCAAACAAACTCATGAACAGGGTCAGAATAGAATAGAAGAACACATCCAGGCAGAAACTGCTAAGGAAATAAGCCCTGGACAAGGTCAGATTCAGGAATTCAGAAGTTGAAAATAAACAAGTTGTGCCACAAATTAATGAAAACAAAAGAACACTTAAAGAACCTGAAAGCACAGTGCCAGCTAAAAGGCTCAGAGAAGGTGATACTTTGCCTATTATTATTAAAAGACTGAAATATCGTCTTAAGACAATAAATGAAGAACCAGAACAAGTAGATGAAGCAACTAGTCAATCTGGACCATCAACAGAAAAGTCAAAAAGAAGAAGTCCACGTTTGAAAAGACTGATTAATAAATTCTAGGGTCCTGAATGGACATATGTGATTCTTGAGGGTTTTGAGAATCTGGTAATAAGTGGAGAAAATGATGAAGAATTAAATGCTGATCGAATTGAAGAAGAAGTGAGACCAACTTGAAGAAAAATAAATCTACAGGTTGTATTCTATTCAAAAGTTACAAAGAGGGGAATACATCTCCTTAGTCTGAAATAGCTGGTAATAGAGCTGCTGGAAAACCAAACAAAATCGTATACAAATATGCTGTAGAATATGCATATGTAGTCTATTTTTAGTGCTCATAGTGTGGTTGTGACTGACAATAGCCATTCCTTATCTAATGACTGCAAATAAACAGAATGACACTAATGCACATGGAAAGGTAGCTAAAATTATGAAAGACAGAGTGGAATTAGAAGCAACAGATGAGACAGAATTACATCACAGTGTGTATACAAATTATATAGATTTAGATAATTTTTGCTTATTTACTTAGAAGGCGTAACATATCATAATTTTCCATTGACATATGGTATTTAATGTAGTATTTTAGCTAGTTTATTTTATAGAACTGGAAAATTACAACATTATTAGTCTAACATAGATGTGATTTTTTCTGAAATTCCTTCGCGCAGAATTATGAACCCTGTCCTTAGCAGTAAAGATTGACAATTAATGGGTGCATATTCTGTAACAATGAAAACAATAATTTAGTAGAGAAAAGGAGACATGATTTCATAGAAGGACAACTGAACCTAAACCTCAGATACCTAAATGGGCTGAGAGGGAAGATTTTATTGCAACTGGCAAGACTCATGCTGCTATGTCCCTGAACCTTGAAAAGAAGGGGAACATCTGCCTCCATAGGTTAAAAACAGGGTATAACAATGTATTCATTGGTTTCAGTTAATGTGAACACAATTTCCTGATAATTTGGTGTTGGGGACAAAAAGGTGGAACTGATCCAGTATTTCCTAGAGTTTATTATGTTTGTGGAAACAAAGCTTACTTTAAGCTGTCAGATTATGGGTATGGGGGTTGCTCTTTCAGAATAGTATTCCCAAAGATATACCATGTAAAAATAATCACTGGAAACAATGAAGAAAATAATGGACTAACACACAAGAAAAGAGAAAATTTTTTCAGAAATTGTACGAGATATATTTAGTGCATTAATACCTTCAGTGAGAGTAATTTTGAATAAGCAAATCATTTGTAAATTATCTACAGTGGTGGATCAATTATCGAATGACACTGCTGGAGGATTCTTAATGGAAAATACCAAATTAGTTGCAGTAAGATTAATGGTTTTGCTCTTGATATATTATTGGCAAAAGAGGGCTGAGTCTGTAAAATGTTGAAGGCGCAGCATTGTTGCACCTACATAACAGACAAAAGTATCAAATTTGGAAATATGTCAAAAACAATATGAATTTGGAAGAAGAGTTGAAACCACTGGAAGTTGATAGTGCATGGAAGAAACTAACTGATAGCATTTCTTCTATATGTTGTTGTTTTTCTAATGTTGGAATAAGTATTATAGGTTGAATACTGATGCCAATACTGGGAATGACCCTATTAGTCTTAATAATAATGATTTTGTGCAAATGCTGCAGAAAAATAAAATGGGATGGAGTAAATGACAAAGGGAGGAACAAAAAATATGATGAAATCCAGCTTGAGGAAATAAAAGGAGATATTTACAAAAGAATGAAAGGTTTTCACAAGAAAAAGGGAAAGGAAAATTCCAAAAGGATTGAAAAAATATAAATGGGAAGTTTCTTAATTTGGCATCTGGTCCAGAAATTAGTAATGGCATAAAATTCCATCAAAGAGGGTATTGATGGAGCAAGGTTTCATATGTAAAGAAACTTGCTGGAACTCAATTCCCTCGAAATTACATGTAATAATTTAACCAACAAGTTTTGTGATTACTTATAATTGCACCACACAACATTTTTTTCATCCATGGAAAGCTTGTCTATGTGCTTTACTTACAAGTAATCTGAGTGTCTAGAAATGGCTGCTGAAAACGCGGGAACTCTTTTGCACATGCGTCTACTGCATCTACAGAATATGACGTCTTTGCTTTTGTTGGTAACTCTTTGCAGCTGCGCAGTAGTATTAAAATGGACCCTTTGAGCCTTACTTGGTAATGCACATGGCTATGCTCAAACTAAACTTTGCATGTCTTGATAAACTACTAATGAAATAGTTAAAATAAAGTAAAGGTATTAGAGTAGAAATAAGAAATCTCCATCGTGTATGATGGTACGCATGCGCATGGGACACAGTCAAATGACGAGTGGTGACATTGAAGCACTGCCAAATTCCATCTTACTAGTGATGCACCTGCGAACTTCACCTCTTGACCTGGAGACCCAGAGAGGGGAAGAAGAATTGGAAAATGTTTAAATACATTGTACATGAAGTATAATGAATGTGATTGGGAGGAATAAAGGATGGGAAGTCAAATTGAGGGTGGGAACATAGAACAATGAACCTTACAAAAAGACATGAAATTAGTATGGTGTGAAGACCTCTCCTCATCCCACTGACCAGTCGAATGTAGGGAATAAACAAATTTTGAAATATTGAGGGGTGGTCCATACACTGAGAACAGTATAACTAAGGTAGGCACAGACAGTTAGTTTGTCCGACTTATCACAGACCTGTCACTGACCCAACACTGCAGCAGAAGAAGGCGGATGCCACGGAGGTCAGAGAGCTAATCAAGCACTCTGAGAGAAGAATCGAGAGAGGTGGAGGGAGAAGAATCTTAGATTGCTTAAGAAGAATCGATCCATCTAGAAGGGGAGATCAAGGAGAGTAGCACCAGAGAGGGTTGTGACGCTGGCGCTGCACTTAGAGGAGGTTACCTGTCCTGTCCTGCACCTGATATGATCCTTGGGCTCCCACTAGCCAGAGATGTATTTCAACCCTTGGCCAGGGGTTGGTCCTCACACCATTGTAGGTAAATATTAATCTGTGTGGTATGTCCTTGTGCCGTTTTCCTTTTCCACCCTTCCCAGGTACCAATCCCTAGAGATTTTATTAAGTCTTTAAACATTTTTGTTTTGATCATTATTTTCCTTCTTGAGAAGTTGGTGATTGACATGTATTGGTATTTGACTCACAAAATATTGCATAGATAAAGGTTTTAAAACTCTCCCGAGTCTGTGGTCATTCAAGAAAATAAGAGTAAATGTTATTTATGTTTATTATGCTAACAACCTGATCTATTGACCAGAGGAAATTAAGCACTAAGGTGTTGAAGTTTGGGAAGAAAGGTGTAGAGGTAAAATATACTTCAAGGTATACTAAGCCTTGATCCTCATAGAGGATTGACAGCTTATTGTATGAATGTTTATCGGCCCAGGTGAGTGTGGTGTTTTAGAAATAAACCAAGCTGGTAATCTCGTTCCATCACCTGTGTCTGTTCACCTGTGCACGGAATGGTGCCTCCCCTTCTCCAAAAACAAGGGAGAGGAATTCCTCTGTCTCCCCATGGGCGGTCCACAACAATCGAAGGACACCATCAGGGTCAAGGATTCCACTTGGCCTCCTTGGAGTGGCGTACACAGAGCGGAATCCCCATCGACGAGGCTTCTTCTCTGGGGAACTCACCTCCCTGCTAGGCTTTCTGTCTCTTGGAGGGCGTGTTCTATAGTCAGCAGGACTTCCCTGCCTTCGCCGGTCTGATCTCTTAATTTCCAATGCTACGGTCTGGCAGAGTATGGAGTCAAGTATCCATTCTTCGGCTCTGCCCTCAATCAGTCTTTGACTGCGTGGCTTCCTTTCTCGAAGGTGTGATGCCTTGCCTGCAGTCAAGCTACAACCGCTTGGCTTCTGCCTGCTTGATGGACTGCTTCATGGAGCGAAGTCTCCATCAGTCTTCTTTCCTCCATTCTCGGCCTGAGCATGGGTTGCACGCCAACACGCACACTGGGCAGCCTTCCTCAACCCGTCAGAAAAAAGAAAGTGCGCTACATATGATTTGTTTAAAGATGAAAAGAGGAGCGCTCTCCACGCGCTGTCACCAAACATGTAGGGCAAGCCACAAAATCATGGGGGACAACAGGGGCATACCAGCAAAGTGTCTCCCGGAGGTCAGCACAAGGATTCCTTTTGGTAGATTTGTAGGCACCCCCTCACCCCAGAAAAGCAGCCGGTTAGCTCTTCCTGCAGCCCAGGCTCATGGTGGTTCATCCTGGTCCCACGCAGTCCTCCAGCAGCGTGGGACCAGTTTTTGATTTACTCAAGTGGTCACTTTTGACAAGTGGTTTCAGCAAATGCAAAGTATTCTATCCCACCGCTATTTGACTAATATAGGAAGCTGCATTAAATGAAGTACAGTTTACAGAGTCCATTAGTACACAGAGGTTAACGTAGATAATACTAGTGCTCTTTTTGTCGTAGTGTGAGTGAGCAGTTAGGCTTCTCACTGGGTTGTTCTAAGCATTTGTTGTACTCACAGAAGCAATAAGTGGGATGCATACTCAAGAATAAATCTGAGATAAATATCAAGACCAAGAACTTCTATCTACAGTAAGTATTTTAGGAGCTATGATTTTTAAGAGTTTGGTAAATATATTATTTTTGTGCGCATTGATGTGGATATATGATGATATCCCGCAAGTCTCACCCCACATGAATCACAACACATTTATGAATCTGCAAGTGCTGTATCAAAGTGTTGCAATCACCCTGCATAATTTTACCCCGATAATGCCTTTACCACGCATACCATTACAACACAAAGGCATGCGTGGTGAAGGCATATACTCTTTAAAAAGTGGTTAAGGTAAGTACATATACATATATTTAAAATATATATACATTCACTGAAAAAAACATAGGTTTAACACTCGTTATAGTTAGGAATTAGCATTTAAAAAACCTTTGAAATTCATTGAAAAAACCGTAGGTTTAACTCCAGTTATAGTTAGCTGGAAATTTTACTCATACAAAACCATTGAAATTCCCACGTTATAGTTAGTTGGACTCACTATAACTCGCGCGCCCGCAATCCACTGCTGATGATGTCACATGCTACATCATTCATGACATGGTTAGTGACATCACTGATGACACTGAATCACGTTCCGTCTTCTCACCCACGCACACAAGGCCCACCACGACTCGGGCCCCAGGTACCTCAACAAACGCCTGACCTTCTACACTCCCACCCGCCAGCTACAATCGACCAGCCACGCCCTCGCCGCCATTCGCCGCATTCGAAGAGCCACCATGGGAGGAAGATCCTTCTCCTACCTGGCAGCCAAGACTTGGAACTCCCTCCCCATCCATCTCCGTCTCACCCAGGACCACCTCTCCTTCAAGACCTGGCTGTTCGAGCAGTAGCGGACCCCTTTCCCCCAAGCGCCTTGAGACCCTCCGGGTAAGTAGCGCGCTATACAAATTTCCTGATTGATTGATTAATTGATTGGCTAGGGTAGTGCCTCATCCCACAGGAAGTTGTCACTTAGAGGGTGTTGAAACCATAAAAGTAGGTAGCCAATTCGCTACTACCTGTCTCCCCCTGTAACGCTCCTAAATTTAGTAATTAGGTGACAACGCTAGACCTGAAACCTAGACACGTCTGAGAACTGAAACCCTGCTGCAGAAGAAATTCATGAAAAACCCTGCCTCTATGGCTCAACAATTGTGGTGTGCAATTTTGTCTTGAAACTGTGATTTTTCCAAGAACACCAGATTTCCTCCAGACTTTGAGAAAGCACCAAGAACCTCCCTTGGAGTGAAAGTATCAATCCCCTGCACACCACAGGCACTGATCTTAATGAGAATGGTTTGTCAACAGTTCTAGAGCTTCATTTATTGCTCCTATGAGTACAACAAATGCCTAGAAGTACCCTATGATAAGCCTACTGCTCACCAACACTACGACAAAAAGAGCACTAGTATTATCTACTTTAACCTCTATGTACCAAGTAGAGATTTTCTGGACACTCTACAGTGTACTACATTTTAGTACACTATATAGGCAGCCAGCTTTCTATATTGGTTGTTTAGCAGTGGGATAGAATACGTTGCATTTGCTGGAACTGCTTGTCAATAGGTGACCACATGAGTAAATCAAATAATATATTTTAAATATTAATTTTTAAATATTTAAATATATACATATTTTATAAACATATATGTGTATGTGTGTATGTGTGTGTGTGTGTGTATGCATATATATTTATATTTATGGTCATGTGATCCTAGAAGCCACATCACTCAGGGGGCGTGTTTTTGTACTCACAGCATATAAAAAATTGTAAAATAAGTAACAACTTTGCATGTGATGAAGGGCCCATGAGCCCGAAACGCGTCATTGCTACTGCTGTTCACCTGTGCCATTAAAAACAACTGAGGCCAGATCCTGTGGTCCGTCTCCTTTCTATGCCTCGCCGATCGAAGGGATTGGAGGTTGCTTGGGGAGTATCTTTGTGTGTGTATATATATATATATATATATATTACCTACTGGCGGTCACCAGTAGGTATATATAGTTAGGATTTTTTCTCTATGGGACTTTTGAAAATTCTATGTCTAATAACTTTGGCGTTTGTGGACGGAATCGGCTGAAATTTTCAGGAAAATGGCACATTTTGTTTCAGAGCAGCCCCTGAAAATTTGGTGGGGTTTCGTCAAGGGGGGCCGAGAAAAAAGGGGGGTCCCAAAACGCGTTTTTCCCATTCATTTTTCCATAGGGCGTTTGGCCTCACTTTTAGCTCGAACGGCTGAATGGATTTGCACGAAACTTGGCAAAATTGTAGGGAATGTTAGCCCGATGTGCCTTTCCTGGGTCTCAATATATGTGCTCCAGTGGATTTTGAAAAATTAACGTTTTAAAAAACAGATATATCTGTGACAGCGTCCCGGGTAGCGTCCGGTTCGCATACTTTTCGCGTAACGGAACTTTGCGAAGCGAAGTTGATTGGCTCTCCGGTGTCTGTCAACATTCTAAACAGTCCGGAGCAGCCGCCATCTTGTCTCTCGGTAGGATCGAGAGACAAGAGGTGGTGAAAAACGAAGGGGGAAATGAAGGAAAGGGGGCAAGGTAGACCCCTCCTGACCCCCTAGGATTGATGAGGGGGATATTAAAGTGCCCCGCGGGCCAAAAAAAAAAAAAAAAATTTGCAATTTTTTGCCGTAGAGGCGCGTCCCGGTACGCGAACTGGGCAGCTAACTGGGCAGCTAACCGGCAGCGAAACGGGAGTCTGAGGAGAAGCTGATTGGCTGTCAACATTGTAAACAGCCAGGAGCGTCCGCCATCTTGTCTCTCGGTAGGATCGAGAGACAAGAGGTGGAAAAAAAAAAGGTGTAAATGAAGGAAAGGGGTAAGGTAGACCCCTCCTGACCCCCTAGGATTGATGAGGGGGCTATTAAAGTTCCCCGAGAGGCAAAAGAAAAAAAAATTGTGATTTTTCGCGGTAGAGGCGCTTCCCGGTACGCGAACCGAGCAGCTAACCGGCAGCGTAACGGGAGTCCGCGTTCTTGTGTTTTTGGAGCGTCCGGTTTGCGTACCGGGTAGCGTTCCGGTAAGCCTAACAAGGGAAAAACCAAGAGAAACAGTAAAATAAAATTTTAAGGAATAGATTTCCACCAAACTTGGCAAAATTGTAGGGACTGTTTGTTTGATGTGCCTTTGCAAGGCCTCAAGATATGTGCACGTGTGGATTTTGTCTAATTAAGGTTAAAAAAAATATATATATTGTGGTAAATTTAAATTACCTATACTTAATTTATGCGGTAAAGTTCAATAAGAATAACTCAGTCAAAAAATAAGAGGCAGAGTCCGTGGCATCTGAGTTTAAAGGGATTTTTATTCCTTAAAAAGGAATTGGTTCGAACCAGGTATCATGTTCCATCACCACGAGGGTTCAGGAAGGGAATGGACATGGACATGTACAATGCTTTATTAACAGATATCATATATATAGTACATGCATTCAGTGATGATGAATGCAGAAGGCATAACAGCTGAGAGAAACGAGATAAGAACACATGTGCGTAACAGAAGGCGTGCACAAGGGCGTACAAGGAGGTGTGTGCTAGAAACGTCATAGAGAAGTGTCACAGGTGGGTGGATCCCTAGAAGAATCATGCAGAGTCAGCAGAAATATATGGCAGAGATGCGCGCGCAGCAGCATGACGTCTGATTGACGCGGAACTGGAGGGTGAAGGGGACTTGACATTTAGCCCTACATGAGGAGACAGAAGTCTGGGGTGTCAGAACAACCTAATCCCAAATCATATCTAATATCTTGTGTTTGAGGAACTGTATTATCTAGAAGGAAAGGTCTCTCGGGCAGAGGCTATTCTATACTGACTGCTAGTGCGTGCATATGCGACTACGTGTCTACGTGTAAAGCAAGGGGGCCATGGGCCTACCATGGTAACAGGAGCTATGAATTACTTGCACGGAGACAGGAAGGCCGGGCCCTTTGCTCTGCAGCTGGGAAGGATGTTTACCTAAACTACTAGACAGGAATGTATTTTCGAGGAGCGGAGCAGATAACTTGAAGGCTGAATACAGTCTTGGCAGGCAAGCAGGTCGAGCCAGGCACCGCTCGCCGCACAGGGAGTAAGGCAAGGGTCAGGAAGCAGCAGACTGCAGCTTTCAGGGACAGAAGGCAGAAAGGGCTCGATGGCAGGAATCAGGGCCTAACTCACCAGAGCCAGGAAAACATGAAAGTGCACCATGTAAAGACGGTGGCAAGGCATACTTAGGAACTGAATATCCGACCCATTCATGGTGGATCTGAAAGAGGACATGTTAACGTTGGACGCAAATGTATTTGCGTCTTCATAGCTGGTTGTGGAGGGAACATACATGTACTTGAAGCACGCACATGGAGCCGTTGGGGTCTACGTTAGGGGACACAATTGACCATAAAAATTCATATTACCTCATTCCCTCCTTGTCCCCTACGGACCCTTCATGATATATCAATCCTCATTAATCTATCAATCTGTTCATGTAACATCATTTGCTCTTCTTTCTTCTTACGGTGTTTTGAACGTGGACTTGAATGAGGAATACATGATGTGGCGCACAAGCCGCAAATCGCTGGCCCACATTGTAGACATAGACAACAACTGAACACGATGAGAAGGGCTATTCCTAGGAAGGATAGGACTTTCCATCCCCAGGCGGATAACACGCTCCAGAACCAACCGGACCAAGTCCAGGTGCCTGGATTCTGGTGTATCTGACTTGCAATTTTGTGAAGACGGGTTATGGCTCTATATACTGATGGCGCGTTTTCTGGAATGAAAACACAGCAGCTCGATCCGATGACTCTACAAGCTCCGCCCCTATCGCCCAGAATGACGTCAAGGACAAGACGATTTTGAAGAACAACAATCCGCATAGCAGACTGCTCCTCCGTTAAGTTGCCTAGGGCGGAAGTAGTTTCATTCACTACTGCTTTGAGGGTTCTAGTTAATTTACGTATCAGTTTACTATTAAAGACAGCACCTAAGTAGGGAAAGAAACCTTTATTGAAGTCTGTGTATTGCTCCCATGCCGTTTCAGTGTAGTCGACAATCGGGAGGTCTCTCTTGGGTCTGACGTGTACTAGATGGGAGTCCCTATGATAATCAAGAGGGGATAGGAAAACAGGTGGCAGAAGGAATGCAATGTAACAGGTGCCATCCCAATCTAGAGGTAAGCGTATATATGCGGTATGACCACAAATGAAGTAGGAATGACGGGAAGCTTTAAATGAAGACTTGCCTTTATCACTGAATTCGATCACAGTAGTACATTTACTATGACCCAGGTGTACTGAACCATTCTTTCTGACACATAATTCACCTTTGACTGGTAATACGGACATAGCGGGCAAGACTGGTTCGGTTTCGGATTCAACATTCAGAATCATGAGGTTAAGTGTAAAGTTACCTAAACCATATACTTCGTTTTCTAGATCAGTCCCTGTCCTTTTGGGAAGACCCTCCTTGTCAGGGAAACATACTCTATGCAGAACAGTGTTCAGATTTCCCCATACCTAGTTGCCCTGGTAAACTACGGAATTGGAATCTAGGGAATTAATTAAACTAAACCATGCACCACAGGAACCATTGTGTGTGAACGGGTACGGGAAGAGGGGCAGAACTCCCTTGTATTTCTGATAGGGAGGGAGTCGACCACATATCCAACAATTTGTAGCATTGCTGGTCTGATGGGAATGATGTAACATACTAATGAATGTATTGTTGCGCAGCGCAAGTCGGTAAGATAACTCATGCGGGGGTAGTTCACTGAAAGAGTGCTCGGCAGTGACATTTAAGGAGGAATGTGCACGCTTGAAAATAGGATAGTATATATGTAACAGTATACTTGCAGCAATAATCATAAGACTCAGAAAAAACATAATCAATAGTGTCACAATACAGTGACTACGAAGTGATTTACAATATTCACGTTTCTTGAGCTGTTTCTGTCTATCTCTCTCTCTATTGGGGTCTAGGGGATACATGTCAGAAACTCGTCTAACCGATTCACCTAGGGGAGGACTTAAACAATTAAACTGTCTGACTTGCTAGACCTCAATTTTAATTTATATTCTTGAGAAGAAGTTTTCTCGACCAGGGGGAGTTTCGAGTCAGTCTGTGGAGGAGGGCAGGGCTGGGAGTCTAGATCTGGCGGCAGTCCATGGCATTTTTTGACATGACTCGAGTGAAGCCAGCCCTTACGGCCCTCGACTTTAATCGCAGTCCTTGTAGTCAATAGTACTAGCTTCGGCGCTTGCCAACGGGGCTCCAGCGGACTTCTCCTGTCAAAGTTTCTCACGAAGACGAGGTCCCCTGGAACAACCTCATGTGGCTTCACCTCGGTGTTGTCGGGAAAAGCTGCAGCAACCTGTGAACGACATGATTGTAGTGCAGACATCAAGGAAGCAAGGTAATCTGTCAGCATGTTACAGTCAACATCAGTAATTTTGAGAGGCAGAGGCGTCCCCCACATATTCGGTGGCCTACCAAAGACCACCTCATACGGGGATAGCCCTGTTCGTGAGTGTGCGACCATCCTCATGTAAAAGAGTGCAACTGGTAGAGCTACTATCCAGTCGACGCCTTTCTCTCTACAGATCTTGGCAAGACGAATTTTCAGAGTCTGATTATGACGTTCCACGAGACCTGCTGCCTCGGGATGCCGGACACAGTGGAATCTCAATTGATAGCCTAGCAGGAGTGATACCTGCTTCATAAGCTCGGACGAGAATGGCTGACCGTTATCTGAGTATACGATACGGGGCAAACCATACCTGGGGAAGAATTCACGAACCAGCTGCTTGGCAGTGGTCGGAGCAGTGTAATCTGGGACTGGATATGCTTCTGTCCAACGGGAGAGTGCACATACAACTACGAGGACATATTTGAATCCTCAACAATGTTCCATCTGGATATAATCCATCTGGAGGACTTCAAAAGGGTGATCGGGAGGATGAAATCCACCTTGCTCTACGGGAATGCTTTTACCTGGGTTGAACTGACAACAGATCATGCAAGTACGCACTTTCTGTTTGGCTGCTGCTCGTAAATGTTTATTGAACCAGAGGTTTTGAATACTGTCTAACATGGCTTTTTCTCCTAAATGTGCAGGACTGTGTACTGTGTTAATGATAACTTGAACCATAGAGTCGGGGAGAAACCATATAGATTTTCCCTTCGTCATCCATCCCTGTTCTGTCTGGATCCCTCCTAGTTCAACCCATTTCTTGATTTCGTCTAATGTAGCATGTGTCTGTATGTCAATTACATCTAGGGCGGGATCCTTAACTGTCATGCAATGTGTCGGTGTCGGGACTATTGTCTTTGTCAGGTCAGTTGCGTGAGTCTGAGTCTGAGCTGTATGCTTAGCTGTTCGGTCTGCCAGGTCGTTACCCTGGGAAATTGTATCTGTAACCTTCGTATGTGCCTTGCACTTCATGATGGATATGGCTGTAGGCAGATGTATTGCGTCTAACAGAGCTTGAATGAGGGGACCGTGCAGAATTTTGGCCCCGTGAAAGGTCATAAAACCGCTCTCTCTCCAGAGTACACCGAAGTCGTGTACGACTCCGAAAGCATAACGTGAATCTGTGTATATGTTAACTCTCTTGTTCTTTGCTCGAATACAGGCTTGAGTCAGAGCAATGAGCTCTGCTGCTTGAGCTGACAGGGTGTCAATACAATTCGTTTCTATGACTTCAGTTTCTGTTGTGACTGCGTAGGCGGCCACTAGTTCTCCTGTACTTGTTCTCATGCATGAACCATCCACATAAAGTGTCAGGTCTGGATCTGGTAATGCGGTGTCTGTCAAGTCTTGTCTGGGTTTCGTCGTAATGGTAATGACTTCAATACAATCATGTGCCAAAGGATCTGTCTCACTTAATGGCAGAAGTGTAGCAGGGTTCAATGTGTTACATCGTCTGATTTCTATGTGTGGCTGAAATAATGTCAATTCATAACCTGTCAGTCTTGCTATAGTCAAGTGCTGAGTCTGTGTTCGGTTTAAAAGAACTTCCACAGAGTGTGGAACTTGTACTGTCAATTGATGTCCTAACACTATGGAATCGCTTTGTCTGATTGCTAGAGCTGTCGCTGCTACAGATTTCAAGCATGCAGGCAGCGCCTGGGCTACTGGATCCAATGTACTAGAAAAATAAGCACACGGTTTGTGTGAACCTGCTTGATCCTGAGTGAGTACTGACAATGCAGTACCTTCACGTTCGGTGACAAAAAGTGTAAAAGGCTTGCTGTAACATGGTGTCGCTAAAACTGGTGCTTGACATAAGGCTTTCTTTAAGTCGTCAAAAGCTTGTGTATGTTCCTGAGTCCAAGGGAGGGCAGTCGATGTCGCTGCCTCCTGGGTTGTCAACTGTATGAGTGGTTTCGCTAGAAATGCATACTGAGGGATCCATTGTCTACAGTAAGAAGTGAGGCCTATAAAGGCTCGTACCTCCTTTTGTGTCTTGGGTTGTGACATGTTTACAATTAACTGGATACGGTCAGGTGTTAGCTGTCTCCCCCCTTTGGACAGCAAGTGCCCAAGGTAAACCACTTGCTGAACACAGAATTGCAGCTTCGAAGGGGACACCTTGTGTCCCTTGTCAGCCAAGAAATGTAAAACCGTCAGTGATGCTTGCTCACATTCAGGTTCGTTGCGGGCGGTGATCAGTAGATCATCGACATACTGTAACAGGGCAGTGTTGTCAGGCATGTGTATACTGTCTAGTTGTCTTTTCAGTGCTTGGCTATAGATGCTGGGGCTTTCTGTGAATCCTTGAGGTGCGCGTGCAAATTTGAAGCTTCAACCACTTAAACAGAATCCGAAGAGATATTGGCGTTCCGGATCAATTGGGACACTAAAGAAGGCGTTCTTCAGATCAATTACAGTAAAGAACGTTGCTTCGGAATCAATGGCAGTCAATAGAGACGAGATGTCTGGGACCACGGGATACTGTGGTACGATGCATTTATTTAGTTCTCGTAAATCGATCACTAATCGATAAACAGGGGGTGCATTTGGATCAGTACGTTTAAGAATTGGAATGATAGGGGAGTTACATAGATTCGAGTCGGTTTCTACAACCACTCCTTGTGCAATGAGCTTGTCAATGATTTTCAGCAAAGCCACTACAGCATCTGGGGGTAACTTGTATTGTCGGATTCGTGGTAGTACTACTCCTGGCCTGAGTGTGACTCGATATGGTGTAATGTGCATACAACCTACATCAGTGGGGCCTTGTGCCCATAAATGTGCAGGAACATTCTGTAATCTGGGATCAATATCTCTCAATACATAGTGACCCTTAAAGTCACGTAAGAACAGTCTTACTCCTTCCGGAGAACAGCAAATCACAGCTCCTAGAGCTTTCAGTGTCTTGATACCTAACAAGTTTTCTGGACATGATTTCGTTAATAACAAATCTGTGGTGCAAGACAACGGACCAACTAAAAGAGGTACTGGTTTCGATACTTCATTTACAATAGGTTTGCCTGAAAATCCAAGGGAAACATTCTGGGAGCCTGAGAGGGGTGCCCCTGGAACCTCGTCATGACTTATTGTTGTTCTGCTTGCCCCTGTATCAATCAAAAACTTTCTATCTTTTCCTAACACTTGGCTATGTACATAAGGACCCTCTTGATCTACAGGAACCTCAATAAGAGGCAAGCCAACTTCCCTCTCTAGGCTGTTTCATGTGTATCGCTGATAATCGGGGTAATCAGTTTGGGCATACTGGTACATCTGCTGAGTTGCATGTTGTGTTGCGGCAATCGGTTGTGGCTGTGGTACCGCTACGGTCTGTACTGTCTGTTGCGAAGCCTGCATAGGCTGTGCATTCTGTGGTACTTGTTGTTGGACCTGGTCCTGTCTAGGAGGACGCGGTCTTTCTTTAGTTTTACCGGTAGCTATATTGTGTTTCAAAACTGCACAATCATTTATATAGTGACCTGGCTGTTTACAATAGTTGCATGTCCCTTTAACAGGAGCTGCTGAATTATTGGACTGTGTCATAACCTTTATCTGACCGTCAGCTGGAACTGACTGGGCTACTAACATTTTCATTTTCGTGTCTTTCATGCGTCTTTGTTCGTGATCATGTTCTTCTCTAATTCTGTTCTGGTGGTACTGTAACATTTGTAACATTTGGGAAGGCGTGTTTGCTGGCCATGTGCTCTCGACTTTCAGAACACGATTCTTGACTTGGGGCAGAGAATTCTCGACTAATTTGGATACAAAAAGGTGTGGGTATGACTCGCTACTTGCTTTCAGGCCACTATTAATAATAAAACATTTCTCAAATCGGGAATAAAAATCACTAGTGTCTTCATCTGGTTTCTGTTTGCAGGCTGAGATTGCATCCCAGTCTTCCTTTTTCGTTGCTAATAAACGTGGCAGTACTTGTACTAACAATCCTGGTAATGCTTTAGTTTTATCCCCGAGCCCTAGGCCTGGGGTTCTAGTATTTTCTTCGTTCTCTAATGCAGCCCAATCAATCTTTTGCTCTCCCACCTCCCATTCTTTTTCTTTGAGTTTCTCGTAAATACCGACAGGCAATAATACTTTCAATATTTTCATGATGTTGGGATAGGTATAATCACCCATGAGTAACATGTCTTTTATTTCACGGTGGAAACCTGCAGGGTCTTTATCGTGACTAGGCACTAATTTCTTCATTTCCAATAATTCCATTTTAGTTATGGGCGTGTACACAAACACACGTCTAAAGGTATTATCATCATTCCTGACTGGGTGCACCTCTCGTAAGGGATTCTGTCTGTCTATGTAATACATTTTTCTTTCTACGGGTGGAGCTGGAACAAACTGTGGATTCAGGAAAGCACTATATCTGTGCCGATGTTCTAGAATTACCTTAATTAAGTCGGTACCTAGGCCTCTCCATTTATTCATGAGTAGCTCTATTAATATATCAGGTAGGGGACCTGGATCAGAATGTTGGCTTTTATACAATATAAGGAGATGTTGTATCATGTACATACTAGCTAGTCGCTGTTCGTCTGGGGAAAGATTCAAAAAGGTCGGCGCTAATGCGTCATCACTATATTTGTCAGAATTGTCAGCCCATTGTACTGCTGACCTGGCTAATTCTTGTTCATCCATGGAATCGAGTACATGGTACCCCATTCGTTCTTGAAGTATTTTATCGGTAGCCTGAAATAAATGTTCAGGAGTCTTTGGATTTGACATAGCAGAGTGAAAAAGTCTCTTGCTTTCTGGACGTATCGGTTTATTAAAGGATCTACCCCTTCCCACATATGCTATCGTTCCTCTATCTTCTGTCTCTGTCTCTGGCTCATCCTCTGAGGATTTATTCTCGTCTGCTTTTTCTTCCCTTTCAGCTTTCTCTTTTGCATGGAATACTACTATTTCTTTACGAATCTTTCTGTACATGCTCTCTATACAATTTTGTTTATCATGTTTTCCGTCTGAAATATTCTGACTCCATGCAGTTAATACCTTCATCTCTTCTTCATTTACACCAGGCCGGTCTCGTTCTCTTATGAAACAGTTTATGAGGAATCTTAATAGTAGGCTCTGAATGTCTACTTTCTCATGTGCCATGGCCTCGTGAACACATTCCGGACCCTCCCCCGTCTGAACAAAATGATATATCCTGTCTAGATTAGCTTTTATTCCTGGAAACAGAACTAAAAAGTCTGCAGCACGTCTTATACGTATTGAGGCTAATAACATGCAACCATCTTTGCCTGGTATGGGGTCATATCTACAGTATGTGATAAGTTCTTTCGCCTTTTCACTGCTAATCGGTTTCGGAGTACGTTGCATTGCTAGTTCTCTAGTATTTAATCGGTGTACTGGTGGCGGGGTCTGGAAACCTCCTGATGCACCTCCTGAAGCGGAGGCTTGAGCATGATCTGTCGGTAGGGCCGTGTCAGGCCCGAAAGGGTTAAGCAGATTAATAGGGTTAATGGGGTTTGCAGGAAGTGGTGGAGGAGTGTCCTGTCGTTGGGGATGACGGTCAGGGGGATGACGATCAGCGGGTGGTATGCGTGCAGGCGGAACATTGATATATTCGGGAGCTACATCGTCTAAATAAGAAGAAAGGAAAATATCTTTTGTGGTCTTGTGACGTAATTTAGTCGGAACCAATGGAGGGGGCAGATCTCTTGGTACTTCCGGGGTCGCCTTGGGCAGGCCCTCGGCCAGGACTGGATACAATCCTGTCATAATAGCATTACTACGTCTATCGTGTTGTTCTATCCTAACTCGTTCTCCTTCTTCCAGTAGTTCTTTTTCTTTGGCTTTTTCAGAATCCTCCTTACTTCTCTCTGCTTTTCTGAGTGCTTTCTCTGTCCGTCTGTGCGATTCTTTACGCCATAATTCAATGGCATCTTTCTGTGACTGTCTGGCTTTCTTTTTCCATAACGCTTCTTCTACTCTCATGATGCACTCGGCATCCCATGTCCCTGTAACGGGCCATCTCTGATTCTCTGCTAAATCTTTGGTATAGTCCACCCACAAGTCGAGAAATAATACAGCATCTAAGCCGTGTTTGTGGTACATAAAATACCCTGGAGTGTCCCTGGGTGGGATGGGAACAGCTTCCTCGAGTATCCCTTTTCTAGTTCCTATCTGTTTCAGTTTCGAAAACAGCGGCATGTTGAGCCGTGATACTTGGTACTTGACACTTACTCGTATTTGGACACCACTAATACAATAAACACAGTAATGAAAATCAAACAATCACTCATACCACGACATTAAAACACATTTAAACATTTTGAAAACGAACAACAATAACTAGAATAAAACTAGCTACCTGCATACTGGATATACTGCTAAACAGTACAGATACACCGCTAAACAGTGCAGACCGGGTCTGTGTACCCAAACCCGTCTTGACCGGACACAAACTAATGCACCCGTCTAGATGCGTCCCCAGTAACGGTACTCACCGGGAAGCACGGAAACGGAAGGCCTCGGAAACTCGACACTGGACTGGACCCTGGACTCGACTGGACTGGACTCGACTCGACTCGTGACGTAGGTACTTCGGAACTTCGGAACTGGTGGGCCTCTGAATACCTCGGACCTTGCTCTCTCAGCTGGGCTCTGGTCGGGATACTCCACACTCCTCACCGCCTCGTCTGGGTGTCGATCGCAGCCTCAGTCACCTCCGTTGGCCTGAGGGAGATACAGGAAATCCTGCGGGTACGCGTAGTTGTCCGTCCGGCTGTGGCAGGGGACTAGGCCTGCAACGCACCGCCGGCGCGTAAGGTGGGGGAGGGGTCCCTGTTCGGGCGCCAATTATGTGGTAAATTTAAATTACCTATACTTAATTTATGCGGTAAAGTTCAATAAGAATAACTCAGTCAAAAAATAAGAGGCAGAGTCCGTGGCATCTGAGTTTAAAGGGATTTTTATTCCTTAAAAAGGAATTGGTTCGAACCAGGTATCATGTTCCATCACCACGAGGGTTCAGGAAGGGAATGGACATGGACATGTACAATGCTTTATTAACAGATATCATATATATAGTACATGCATACAGTGATGATGAATGCAGAAGGCGTAACAGCTGAGAGAAACGAGATAAGAACACATGTGCGTAACAGAAGGCGTGCACAAGGGCGTACACGGAGGTGTGTGCTAGAAACGTCATAGAGAAGTGTCACAGGTGGGTGGATCCCTAGAAGAATCCTGCAGAGTCAGTAGAAATATATGGCAGAGATGCGCGCGCAGCAGCATGACGTGTGATTGACGCGGAACTGGAGGGTGAAGGGGACTTGACATTTAGCCCTACATGAGGAGACAGAAGTCTGGGGTGTCAGAACAACCTAATCCCAAATCATATCTAATATCTTGTGTTTGAGGAACTGTATTATCTAGAAGGAAAGGTCTCTCGGGCAGAGGCTATTCTATACTGACTGCTAGTGCGTGCATATGCGACTACGTGTCTACGTGTAAAGCAAGGGGGCCATGGGCCTACCATGGTAACAGAAGCTATGAATTACTTGCACGGAGACAGGAAGGCCGGGCCCTTTGCTCTGCAGCTGGGAAGGATGTTTACCTAAACTACTAGACAGGAATGTATTTTCGAGGTGAGGTTCCGTGACGATTTGAACCCGTGTTTTCAATATTGTCGGAAATACATAATATTGGTATCAGCGAACCGCAAATGGTCCATTTAGCATATCCTGGTGTTTTCGCTACGCTACGAGCAAGAGTACTCCTGTTACAAACATTTCTCCGATCTACCCATGGCATCCATCTTAGATCATGGCAGCCATTTTGTGTTTCTTGCCCTCACATACGCAATAACCTTTGATCACTTCATTTCGATTAAGGACACGTAGCCTTAGCCGGTGATTCACCTCTTTAGTGACACGTGCACCTTGGAACAGAACACGCTGTAGCTGCATGACTCGACAAAGGCTGCCTCCTCTGCCCGAGGCCAGTCCTGCTATACTGGTTCTTGTGGTCGTTGGCCTGATCATGATTAGGCGGCCGAAGCTGGTAGCCTTGCCCATTTACGAACCACAAACATCCCTTATCCTGCTTTTCTATCTTCTGCACCTGGCTCTGCTCCTTTCCTTCTGGGCCTTTATTAGGGGGAGGTAACGAAATTTACGATGAGGCGGTCCGGGTCTTGAATGAAAAGTTGACATGAGATTATGATGGAAAAGTGGGAACCCCTCGTTCGTAATGTTTTGACATCAGATATTGTCGACGATTCCTGTGCAACGCCAAATATTTATTGTTTAGGACACAAAGGTTTGGGAATGTACTAACATGTGAAGAATTTGCCTGCAGCTCAATTTTTAGTATATAAGGAGCAACCCTCTTTGTACAAATCGAACAGACTCCTAGACACTGCCCATGCGTAGTTTCTGTGACTTCTGTGTCCCTGCAGTAATAAACCTTTGATCTTTGACGCCACCATCGAGAAGCCCGTGTTTCTGTTTATTTGTGCACCAAGACAGGTGGAACTCCGGGGTCTTCGGGTGTTGTTCCCTGACACCTCTGGACGGAACCAAAAAGTCCAGAACTCCAATTGGCGCCCAACGTTGGGCGACGTCATTCGGTACCGGTCCAAAAGCCTGAAGAGTTCGAGAAGCTTCGTGTGAAGATTCCTGAGGGAGGCGCCCCACTTCATCGATCCCGGCATATCGCAAAAGTGGCCCGACGTTCTCTTCCACGAGGGTTCCCGTTCAGGACGGCTGCAGTGGGTCGTTGCCTTGACCGTCGCCCTGTCTTGGACCCGAGGTGCAGTCCTTAGTACGGCGAAACGTGACGGGTTTCTCCTTGGTGACGTCTTCAGTGCCTCAGTTAAGTATTTAGTGATTGCTAGCTGGTTATTTCGTGAGGGTTGTTAAAATCCTTTTTTTGGTTCTTGGTTTGGTTTGGTTTCGTAAGATTATCACTGGTTGTTCTGGTTACGATAATCTATTTGGTTTAGTTTGGGTATCGATACATTGGTTCGCTTTTGGTAGGCCTAAGTTCTTAGTTCGAGTGCACATCCCTGTTTGTATTGTTTGTTCTGTGTTCCGGATTACAAAATGGTAAGTCGGAGAAATTGTATGTTGGCGTGTTTTGGTTGCAACAGTGATTCACGATTGGAGGACTCATGTCTGGTTCCTCCGATTGGGACTCCTCTATATGATCTTTACTGTAAGCATGGTGTGGGTCCTATATCGTATAATGAGGTATGGGTCCGCTACACTGAGAAAGACGGTGTCCTTAGTTGGCCACTGCATGGTAGTTTTGAACCCGAAATCCTTGACAATTTAGAAGTGAAATTGTTTAAGAAGAAAGCCCGGCCGGCAATGTTTGATTCTTTCCGTTACTGGCGAAAAGAGTCTAAACAGAGAGAGATTAAAAGGTTGAAGAAAGAACAGAAAGAGCAAGAGTTAACTTTAGAACAAGCGGCTAAGCAGCTGCAAGATAACGAGCCTGAGAAGGCAATGGAGATAGCTACTAGAGAGCGTAACTTAGCGATAGATAAGTGCTATCCTGCCTTGCCATCGAGTACGACTAAGATAGTAGAGAATCCCGAAAATGATCCTCTGTTATCTTACTTGTTACGGTCACCCCCACCGTATGCACAGGGTACTACGGCTCCACCTGTACCAAATGTTCAATTGCCGGTTGCTGGACAACCTGGCATTCCTGCTCTTGCCCCTCAGAATCAAGCTCCTGTACCTCCTGTGGTCAATGTGAATGTTCCTACGGCACCTCCTCTTCCTGGGTTGCCGACTTCTTTGCCTATACCTGTATCGCTTACACCTACTGTTTCACAAGCTATTCTCCTCGATACTCCTACTGTCCCGCTATCTGTTCCAACTGCTACTGTGTTCTCTGCATCTGCCAGCATGTTGACTCCGCTTTCTGTTCGTCGGAGAATCACTGATTCTGTCTCTAACATTTTGTCTCCTTTCTATAAATCTTTAATCAAGACTCCTACTTCTGACTCTGTACAAAGACGTAGTCAGCTCCCAAGTACTGAGGAACGGGGAATATTAGATTCCACGGCTCTCAGATGGATTTCAAAAAGTAGGAGATATAGTACGAGAGATGTACTAGATACATTTATGCAGTGGAATGAACCAACGCAACGATATGTCTTTGACGAGATGTGCTCTCTTTTACGTGAGGAACTAGAAGAAGATGACTCTGAATTGAATTTAGAAGACTTAATTAAGGTTCAGAAAGAGTTTGCTGCAGGAATGATAGTAGGTCAAAATATAAAAGAAGCGATGGAACTGATTTTAAGTTATAGGAATGATCCATCACTTCGTTCACCGAGAGATTTAGAGAAAAGTAGTACGAAGCTGAATCGCCAATATCCAATGAGGGAGGTTCCTCCAATTTGGCGCGACGCTGTACAAGCTGATGCTGCCAATGGTATTGTAGCCGCTCCGGCGCAATTCCAAAGAGTGTGGATACACATTCCGTGGAAGCGAGCTGAAGTGTTAGCAGTGAAGCAGGCCTTGCCAGACCCGCGCAAGAATCCTGCTGGGTACTATAAGGAACTAGCACAAACAGTTGAGGCCTGTGTAATGAATCTGGCGGACATTGACATGTTATTTGGGAATGTAGTTCCGCAACCAATTTGGGCTAAAATTCGTAAAGAGAATCACCCAGTTGCCCTAGGTGGTGATTGGGCAGCTATCATTGCAGCGGATGGTCAGCAAATAGGTGGTTCCAAACCCGAACCTCTAATTGCTAATCTTCCAGGTAGAATAATCGACTTAATGAAGACTCTGATGCCCGCATTGCGTGTTAATTGGGACAAGCTGTCCGCATGCAGGCAAAAGAAAGACGAAAGTGTCTCCGACTTTTTCACGAGGTTCGAAGAGACTTTTGTAGATCATAGTGGTCAGGATATGAGCACAGAAGGAGGACAGAGATTGTTTGTTGATAAATTCGTGCACAATTTGTTACCTGAATTATGCAATAAATTAAAAGATTCCGAGAGTGCGTGGGCTGTTTCTACAACTGCGCAAATACTTGCAACTGCACAGTATTATGAAAATAGGGATAAAGAAGAGAAAGAAAAATCAGATAAAAAGACGAAAGACTTAAAGACTAAAGTTCTTTTGCAACAGGCATATCCGCCTCGCATGAATCAGAATAACACGCAGCAAGGATCGTATCAAAGGACAGATTATGGCTCTCAGAGGCCACAATACCAGTGGAACCAGTGTGCGTATTGTAAGAAAGAGGGTCATTATAAAAATGAGTGTCCAGTCTTAGCGCAAAATAACGCAGCAGCAGCTCAGAGAGGTCGTGGTGGTTTTGTGCAGAATTCTAGAGGTCGAGGACGAGGTGCTATGCCTCCACAGACAAATGATCGCCCTTCCAATCACTTTGATCAACGAAATGGACAGTCTGCCCAACAAAATAGATCTCAACAGTATCATGTTGAAGACTATTGTGAAAATGATGAGGGATTTCAACAAAATGAGTACTAGGACAGCCATGGACAGAGAGAGGGAGTAGTATCAGTTCCAGTGGATCAGAGTGGGCCTTATGTCGCAGTAGCAACATCAGGTGTAGTCGAACCGTTTCTGTTGGATACTGGTGCCGCAAAAAGTTCGATCATTCATGCGAAACTCCCTGGCGCACCTTTGTCCGGCTTAACAAATGTTTCTGTAGGTTTTTTAGGCGCCCCCGTTTACAACCCGGTATCTGGTCCTTTGGCTATTTCTGTTGGACCGTGTCAATTAAAAGCACCCCTGATTTTGACGACAGGTTGTAATGAAAATCTGCTTGGTTTAGACTTGTTAAAACGCCTATATGCGACATTGTACTGTTCTCCGGAAGGAGTACAGCTTACGTTGGGTAAAATAATTACCTCTCCGATGTACTTGTCTATGGATGCACTCCCGCCAGAGCTGCGTTCACTCCCTAATACTCTTTGGCGACTGGTCCTAATGATGTAGGCCTTTTAGAAATACCACCATATGTAGTCACTTTGAAAACAAATGTAAAATTTCCACGAATTCCTCAATACAAAATATCTAGTGAAGGTGAACGTGCACTTTTATTGATTGTACAAGATTTGATTAAGAAAGGTGTGGTTGAAGAAACTAGAGGAAATGTCTGTAATAGTCCTGTATTACCGATTTTGAAACGAACCGATCCTACAAAGCCTCCAGTATATAGGTTTGTTATAGATCTCAGAGAAGTTAATACAATTGTGGTTCCGCAGTTTCCTGTGGTACCAGACATTACTGCCTTGTTAACATTGATTCCTGCTACAGCTACATGGTTTTCAGTCATCGACTTGAAAAATGCCTTTTTCAGCATTCCGATAGCCGAGGAAAGCAGAGATATTTTCGGCTTCTGTCTAGGAGGTCGAAGCTTCAGATTTAAACGCGCTCCACAAGGCTATTGTGAAAGCCCATCCATTTACAGTCAGGCATTAAAAAGTCAGTTAGATTCCTTTGTACTTCCTCCAGGTTCTGCTCTAGTGCAGTATGTAGATGACCTTATAGTGGCTGCAGATGACAAGGAAACTTGCAAAGCAGCTACAATTTCGTTATTGTATCATTTGTCTAATTTGAATCACAAGGTGTCACCTTCGAAAATGCAATATTGCTGCCAAGAAGTGACCTACCTAGGTCATCTCTTGTCAAAGGAGGGAAGGAAGTTGACCCCAGAGAGAATAAAAGCAATTACGCAGATGAGTGTTCCTCGCACACAGAGAGAAGTACGTGCCTTTCTAGGTATTACCTCTTACTGTAGACAGTGGATCCCAAATTTTTCTCTTTTAGCAAAACCGTTGGTAGCTTTGACTGGGAAAAATGTTCCGAGTCCGGTGCCATGGTCTGCTGAATGTCAGGAGAGTTTTTCTGAGTTACGAAATGCACTATGTTCAGCTCCTGTATTGGGTACACCCGATTACAGCAAGCCATTCACGCTCTATGTTCACAAAAGAGAAGGTTGCGCGTTGAGTGTTCTGACACAGAAATTTGGTGATAAACAACGCCCTTGTGCGTACTTTTCATCAACATTAGATCCAGTAGCTAGAGCGTTACCTAGTTGTTTGAGAGCTACAGCAGCAGCTGCGGCTTCCATTCGACAATCTGCTGGTTTGGTGATGAATAATATGCTAGTGGTCATGGTTCCTCATGCTGTGGATACACTCATGAACAGAACCAAGACACAACACCTTACCAGTGCGAGATTATCTGGCTACGAGCTGACATTGCTAGCAAGTCATATCCAGATCAAAAGATGCAATGTATTGAATCCAGCAACACTGTTGCCGACTAATCAAGAGTCGAGTGATTCCGAACCTCATGATTGTTGTTTCAGAACCGAAGAAGAGACAAAAGGACGAATTGATTTGAAAGACACTCCATTGTCAGATCCCGATGGCACGTTGTATGTTGATGGGTCATGCTTTAAATTGGAGAATGGTGATGTGAATGCTGCTTATGCAGTAACGACCTTGAGTACGATTGTGGAGACTGCAAGAGTGAGTCAGAATTCTGCCCAAGCTGCAGAGTTAATCGCTCTAACAAGAGCGTGTGTTTTGGCTAAGGGAAAGAGAGTGAATGTGTTCACAGATAGTCAGTACGCGTTTGGCGTGGCCCATAATTTTGGCCGTTTGTGGAAAGAAAGAGGTTTCATTACGTCCCATGGGACTAAGATTCAACATGGTCAGTTAGTTAACGACTTGTTGGAATCTCTAACCTTGCCGACTGAAGTTGCGATTGTGAAATGCAGTGCTCATAAAGCAATCACGGATGATGTTGGTCGTGGGAATGCTTTTGCTGATGAGACTGCTAAACAGACAGCTAGAAATATGATGAGTAGAATGTATGTTGCAACATCTGCAAGATGGATTTCCGAGTCTGGAATGTGTGAGGATACAGTGGAAAGTGTGAAAGAGATTCAGAAAGAGGCAACTGAGGAGGAAAAACGTGCAGGGAAAGAAAGTACGGGCAAGTTGGATCCGAGTGGGTGTTGGATTGACTTGTCGGAACAGCAGCGTTGGATGTTGCCTGATGCGTATGTGCTTGCAGTGGTGACAATGGCGCATGGAGTAGCGCACATAAGTTCTAAAGGAATCTGTAAAATGTTGGCCCCAGTTTGGAAGAATGATGGGATTAGTAAATGTGCAGAGAGAGTGGTGAAAAATTGTATGGTATGCCTGATGCATAATCCTGGCAAGGGAACTCCTACTCCTGCTGGTCATTTCGCTCCACCCTCTTGCCCCTTTGAGGTAATTCAACTAGACTTCATTCACATGGATCGTTGTAATAATCTAAAATACGTCCTGGTGGTAGTTTGTGCTTTCTCCAGATGGATCGAAGCATATCCACTAAAGGACAATACTGCTCTATCTACTGCCAAAATTCTTCTCAAAGAATATTTCCCTAGGTATGGAATGCCACGGATTGTATGGTCAGATAACGGAAGTGAGTTTATAGGGAAAGTTATGCAGAGTGTGTGTGCCGGTTTGGGCATTAAACAGAAGTTTCACAGTGCAAACCATCCCCAGTCCGCTGGTTTGGTTGAGGGTTACAATGGCACCCTCAAACTAAAACTTGCTAAAATACAGGCATCCACGGGTTTATCCTGGCCAGACGCACTACCCTTGGCTTTGTTATCCACGAGAGCGACTGTGCATTCTAGAGTAGGGCTTAGTCCATACGAAATTGTTTTCGGCCGTCCCGCTAATGTCTGGGGAGTGCCCAGGCCGAAAGAATTTTGTTCTCTAGAATACCCAATGTTGATTGATTACCTTTACGACTTGACTGCTAAATTGAGTCTTATTCACCAACAGGTTTTCGATGCATTGCCAAAGCCTCCGGAGAGTCCAGGTCATCAGCTGAAACCCGGCGACCACGTTGTGGTCCGAAATTTTACAAGGACAAAGAACCTTCAGCCCAAGTTTGTCGGTCCCTTCCAGGTGCTGCTTGCGACGAGAACTGCCGTTCGTGTGGCTGGACGTAAGCACTGGATACACGCAACTCATGTCAAACGTGTACCTTTGCCACTTCCTTACGACGACTGGGTGAAGAAGGGAATTGGTGCCTCTGAATGCGAGCAAACACCCAAGTTTATCCCTTTCAGCGATGCCGAATTGATAACTGACACTCCGAACTCTGACTCTCCTCCTGAAAAGACTCCTTTGAACTCTGAACATTTGTCCTCTGCATCAGAAAAAACTCTGTCATCTGCGAACCTGAACACTGCAACAGCTACTAATGATATGTTATTTTCCGATCAAACAGTTCCTGCAAAACTAAGATACAACTTACGATCTCGTAATATGGACAAATAAAGCAGGAAACTGCCTATTGTGATATTTGAAATTTTGAACTTTTGCCTTCAGCCAGGAAGTTTGCTATTGTTTCACTGTTTTTCAAAAATTGCCTTGCCGTCTGGGTAGCCGTAGGGTCGTGGCTGTGTGCCTAGTTGAATCTGCGGGGGTCAGACACAAGGTCGATCTTTCTGTTGGTTCTGGGAACTCCCAGGGCTGATAGAGGCATTTTCATCTACGTACACATCATCAGTGGTCGCGAGCGGATTGTAGAAGATGGAGCTTCCTGCGCTGCAACGAGAAAAAATGATTTATGTTCGCAGAAACAGACTTTACAGAATCCTTCATAGTAAATGTTTTCTGATGCAATGTGCTATTACATTTTTAATTGTTTTAATAACGTTGGTGGGTGGAATCGTCTTTGTTATAAATTTAATCTTTGTGCCAGTAACTGCAGTACCTCCCCTTGATCCTGCTATTTCTACTGTTTCCTCTATGCATTCTTTTCACTCGTTTCCTGAGCAAGCTCGACGCTCAGAATTCATTAATAATACTTTTGTACAGCTCTTGCACCAACACCAACTGGTAGTTAACACTACAGACTGCTGGGTGTGTGGCTTGATACCCCACACTATGGATAAAGGTATTCCCTATCTGGTTTTGCCTTTTAGCTATAATGGATCATTTCAGGCCTTTCAAACCATCTTTGCTTATGCCCTTGAAACCTATCCTCCGCGTCCACCACGTTCCACTAAATATAACTTTGCCAACAAAGCTTTAGTCCAGGGAATTATTCACATGATCAAGGACGTCAATAATACTCCATCTTACCCTAGAGACGAATTACGAGTATATTTGAGTTGGAATTCTTCAGAGTATCGCCTTAGTTTGGGAGAAAGCAAACGGAAAAGCTCCACTCCAATCTGGGTCGTACCTCACCGAGGTCAGGTCTGTTTGCAAGGTAATGGGAGAAATCCGAGAGCTCAGCTAGGGAGGAGTGAGTGCGTAGAGACTTACGTGTTTCCGTCTAACTCTTCCCCTGCCTTCCTTACTGCTAGGGGTACCTACTTCATCTGTCAAGACAGAGCGTATACATGGTTGCCTGCTGACTTTTCAGGATCATGTTATATTGCTCGATTATTGCCCCCAACATACACTGCATCATCTGATTATCACAAGACCAGAGTAGCAAGAGGTGTTTTTAGCAAGGAAGACACCGCTGGTCAGGAAGCTGGATACTTCTTCAAAGGCTTCCTTCCGTTCTGGGGGCCTATGGCCAATAGTAGAAACATACGTCAGCTAACACGGGTAGTTGAATCTACTATTACCGAAACTGCTGGTGCCCTTAGCAATTTGACAGCTGAGCTTCAGGCGGATAGACTCATGACGTTGCAGAACCGTATGGTTCTAGACGTAATACTTGCAGATCGAGGTGGGGTATGCAGAATGATCCAATCGAGCTGCTGTGTCTTTATTCCCAATAATGCTCCAACAGTCTATGAGGCGATCTCTAAGCTACACAAGATTTCCGACTCTATACACGTAGACAAGGGAAACTGGTCCGTCATGGAGTGGTTTTGGACTCTGATATCAGCGTGGGGATGGAAGGTTCTGATGGTCATTGGTGTCATCTTAGTATTCCTATTCTCATGCTGCCTGATTATCCAGTGTGGTCCTGCTCAGTGTAGTCTTTGTGCTGCATCCTGTTTTAGGAAACCACCTGCGTTTGGAGAAAAGGCGCGAGAAAGGATGATGATACAACAACATGTCATTGACCTGATGAGCATAGAATTAGACTCTGACATAGACTGAGTCATTGCCTATGTAAGGGCAAAAGGAGGGTCTGAGGTTCCGTGACGATTTGAACCCGTGTTTTCAATATTGTCGGAAATACATAATATTGGTATCAGCGAACCGCAAATGGTCCATTTAGCATATCCTGGTGTTTTCGCTACGCTACGAGCAAGAGTACTCCTGTTACAAACATTTCTCCGATCTACCCATGGCATCCATCTTAGATCATGGCAGCCATTTTGTGTTTCTTGCCCTCACATACGCAATAACCTTTGATCACTTCATTTCGATTAAGGACACGTAGCCTTAGCCGGTGATTCACCTCTTTAGTGACACGTGCACCTTGGAACAGAACACGCTGTAGCTGCATGACTCGACAAAGGCTGCCTCCTCTGCCCGAGGCCAGTCCTGCTATACTGGTTCTTGTGGTCGTTGGCCTGATCATGA
This sequence comes from Lissotriton vulgaris, assembly GCF_964263255.1. Lineage (NCBI taxonomy): Eukaryota > Metazoa > Chordata > Amphibia > Caudata > Salamandridae > Lissotriton > Lissotriton vulgaris. The sequence goes on from NC_141691.1 coordinate 2,031,020,187, forward strand.
TTAGGCGGCCGAAGCTGGTAGCCTTGCCCATTTACGACCCACAAACATCCCTTATCCTGCTTTTCTATCTTCTGCACCTGGCTCTGCTCCTTTCCTTCTGGGCCTTTATTGGGGGGAGGTAACGAAATTTACGATGAGGCGGTCCGGGTCTTGAATGAAAAGTTGACATGAGATTATGATGGAAAAGTGGGAACCCCTCGTTCGTAATGTTTTGACATCAGATATTGTCTACGATTCCTGTGCAACGCCAAATATTTATTGTTTAGGACACAAAGGTTTGGGAATGTACTAACATGTGAAGAATTTGCCTGCAGCTCAATTTTTAGTATATAAGGAGCAACCCTCTTTGTACAAATCGAACAGGCTCCTAGACACTGCCCATGCGTAGTTTCTGTGACTTCTGTGTCCCTGCAGTAATAAACCTTTGGTCTTTGACGCCACCATCGAGAAGCCCGTGTTTCTGTTTATTTGTGCACCAAGACAGGTGGAACTCCGGGGTCTTCGGGTGTTGTTCCCTGACACCTCTGGACGGAACCAAAAAGTCCAGAACTCCAGAGGAGCTGAGCAGATAACTTGAAGGCTGAATACAGTCTTGGCAGGCAAGCAGGTCGAGCCAGGCACCGCTCGCCGCACAGGGAGTAAGGCAAGGGTCAGGAAGCAGCAGACTGCAGCTTTCAGGGACAGAAGGCAGAAAGGGCTCGATGGCAGGAATCAGGGCCTAACTCACCAGAGCCAGGAAAACATGAAAGTGCACCATGTAAAGACGGTGGCAAGGCATACTTAGGAACTGAATATCCGACCAATTCATGGTGGATCTGAAAGAGGACATGTTAACGTTGGACGCAAATGTATTTGCGTCTTCATAGCTGGTTGTGGAGGGAACATACATGTACTTGAAGCACGCACATGGAGCCGTTGGGGTCTACGTTAGGGGACACAATTGACCATAAAAATTCATATTACCTCAATATCTGTAAGCGTGCTCCGGCGCGCTTACGTTACGGGTTTTGTTTGCGCTGCAGAGCCGATACGTCACGGTTATGCGACGCGTTATGAGGCGTCTCACGTGGCTACGTGATACGTCACGTAATAAAGAATATATTTTACAGCTATAGATATTAGCTTTTAAAAAACCAGTGAAATTCACTGAAAAAACCATAGGTTATAGACCATATATAGTTAGGAATTTGCATTTACAAAAACCTTGAAAATTCACTGAAAAAACCATAGGTTAGAGACCATATATAGTTAGCTGGACATTTTATTGATATAAAACCAATGAAATTCCATATATAGTTAGTTGCACTAACTATATATCGCGCACCCGCAATCCACTGCTGATGATGTCACATATTATATCATTCATGACATGGTCAGTGACATCACTGATGACATCACTGATGACATCACTGATGACAACTCAAATGACATCACTGACAACATCACTGATAATATCATTCATGTGATAATACGATGAACCTCTTCAGACTCTAATATAACCTTAGATACAATCAGTGTAAACAGACACTCACAGACTGTCACTCATCCATGGAGTTACTCATACATCTACTCAGTCATGCAAAGAATCAATGACACCTCCATTTCCTCAACTATACAGTTATACACACCTTACTAATTCAAACATATTCTAACACATATTTAATTTCCTATACGATCCCTAATACAAGTTCACAATGATCCATACAGCCACTCCCACATTCACTGGCTCTTATGCACGGTTATATATGTCAACTCTCACATGCACTGTGTTTTACATATGTACTTACTTTGACATGTTGCACTGAGATATCCATTCACTCACCAATACACTCATGCACACAGTCAACCGCCCATGCAGCTGTTTCCACATGCACTTTTGAACCCATACTTCTAGTGAATCAACTGCTCACACATCTATGCACAGAGTCATACACCTCCCAGCCACTCATACACATACTCAGTCTCCCATACAAATACTTGGGCAACCAATGAATATCCCATATAGTTACTCATATAGCTACTGATTAACACATTCAGCAGTTTACAGAACAACAGACATAATGATGCACAAATTAAGACAGTTTAGTCACTAACCCATGCACTCAGTGAGACACATTTAATCACTCTCTCATACAGTCAGTCATGCACCTACTAAATTCTTCATCCAGACAATTATACATCCACTCATTCTTCAATATGTAAGACATATTTTAAGTTTACAGAAACATACAGTCATTGGATAATGTCATCAGTGATGTCATTTGAGTTGTCATCAGTGATGTCATCAGTGATGTCAATGACCATGTCATGAATGATGTAATATGTGACATCATCAGCAGTGGATTGCGGGTGCGCGATATATAGTTATTGCAACTAACTATATATGGAATTTCATTGGTTTTATATCAATAAAATGTCCAGCTAACTATATATGGTCTCTAACCTATGGTTTTTTCAGTGAATTTTCAAGGTATTGTAAATGCAAATTCCTAACTATATATGGTCTATAACCTATGGTTTTTTCAGTGAATATATATATATATATATATATATATATATATATATATATATATATATATATATATATATATTACCTACTGGCGGTCGCCAGTAGGTAGTTATAGTTAGGATTGTTTTCCATAGGGAATCTGCAACATTCTATTGGGAATAACTTTGGCGCCGGTTGAGGAATCTGCCTGAAATTTTCCTCAAATTTGCCTCGCGGTGCTCTGCTCCTTCCCTGAAAGTTTGGGGAGATTTGTCAAGCGGGAGCCGAGATAAAAGGGGAGTCCCAAAACATGTTTCCCCGTGTTAATTTCCATGGGGCGGTTGGACTCACTTTTAGTTTGAACGGCTAAATGGATTTCCACCAAACTTGGTAAAATTGTAGGGACTGGTAGCCCGATGTGCCTTTGCTATGTCTCAAGATATGTGCTCCAGTAGATTTTGAGTAATTTAGGTTCAAAAAAATAAATATATATCTATAAGCGCGCCCCGGTACGCGCACCGGGGCGCGTACCAGGGCGCTACGCGAGTTCGCGAGCAGAAAGCTGATTGGCTCTCGGGTGTCTGTCAACATTCCAAACAGTCATGAGCGGCCGCCATCTTGTGTCTCGGTAGGATCGAGACACAAGAGGTGGCAAAAACAAAGGTGGAAATGACCAAAAGGGAGCAGAGTAGACCCCCCCTGACACCCTAGGTTTGATGTGTGGGCGATTTGCGCATAGGGAGCGCCCGGAACGCGCACCGGGAAGCGTACCGGGGAGCGTACCATAGGGAAAAAAGAATGACAGAGTTTTTAAAAAATGTAGCCTTTTTTTATAAATTGGAGGTAGTTCTAAAAAGAACTGTATTTTTTCTTCTTTTTGTTGTTTTATATATATATATTTTTTTTTATATTTTATACTTTTTTTTGGCTTTTATGAACAATTTTATATATTTTTTGTTATTTTTATTGAGACAAACAAAAAACGGCTCAACTGGAGCAAAAAAAATCATGAAAAAATTGAGGTTATTTTGGGCAATTGTGGTTGTCACCAGCACGGTTGATGAGTTTAATGCTTTGCTCACCATAGGTAATTGTTTTTCCACAAAATATACAAACGATTTTGTATTGTCCAAACTGGGTTTGTATGTTTGGGACCATCTCCCTTGTCTCTGGACCCGATGGAGTGGTTTGCTTACTTTTGGAGGTGCTGCGAGAAGATTGGGGAGGGTTTCTGGTCAGTTTTCTGACCTCTGCCGCAGCATAGTTGTTAGGGTGCAGGCGTTGCATGTGGCGAATCATGGTGTTATTGCCAAAAGAGTACTTTTTGTTAGGGTTCCCCCTGGAAAGTACAGTGCCACAGTTTAGACAAGTAACCCTTGGCGCATTTACTTTCTTGAGGTCCTTTGGGATTGAACAAAACTCCCAGATAATGTGCTCCTTTGGCTTATATGGGGTAGTATCTTCAGGCAGGAACCTCCTTCTCTCCTCCTCCTCCTCCTCCTCCTCCTCTTCCTTATCTCCACCACTGTAGTGTTGTGGTGGTCCTCTTGGTGGTGGTGGTGGTGGTGGCTGAGATGCTCCTGCTGCTGCTGTTGCTGTAGCCATTTCTGAGTACAAATAGGTAGTAATAGGTCTGGAAACAGGTCTTCCTCACTCAAAGTACAAAGTGAGAATGAGGAAAAAAGGTGGGGTCTTTCATCATTAGGAAAACAAAACTGTCCTGAACCAATGAAAAGTGTTATTTTCAGGTCACATGACCAGGGCTTTCATCATTTGGAAACCAAAACTGTCCTGAACCAATAAAAAGTGCTATTTTTAGGTCACATGACCTGACGCGCTTATGCTACGCGCCCCGGGGCGTGCCCAGGGGCGGGTCCAGTGGAGCATAGCGTAAGCGCGTCGGAAGCTTACGTAGCGCGATTGTATGCGCTCTAGTGCTTCCGGGTGCGTTTACGCCGTGCGTATCACGCGGAAGTGGCTACGCGATACGTCACAGTGATGTTTTCGTTCACGGCAATAGCGCTAACCAGACGCTCACCAGTACGTGCACCGGGGCACGCCGCATGACTGCGCTTACCGGTGCGCTCACCGGTACGTGCACCGGGAGCGCTCCAGGGCAAAAAAATTAAAAAAAATAAACCATGAACAATATACATTAAAAAAATAGTATTACATAAATATACAATATAGGATTCATTTAAAAAAATATTACATTGCATAGGTATAGAAATTTGCTATTAAAAAACCTTTGAAATTCACTGAAAAAAACATAGGTTTGAGGCCCTATATATAGTTAGGAATTAGCATTTAAAAAACCTATGAAATTCACTGAAAAAAACATAAGTTTCACACCAGTTATAGTTAGGAATTAAAATATAAAAAGACCTTTGAAATTCACTGAAAAAACCATAGGTTTCACACCAGTTATAGTTAGGAATTAGCATTTAAAAAACCTATTAAATTCACTGAAAAAACCATAGGTTTCACACCAGTTATAGTTAGCTGGAAATTTTACTGACATAAAACCATTGAAATTCCCACGTTATAGTTGTAAATGTAAATGTAAATGTATGTAAATGTTTAGGCATTTATATAGCGCACTACTTACCCGGAGGGTCCCAAGGCGCTTCGACCGCTGCGAAACCCTTCCTGGCTTCCCTGAGAGATGGTCCCTTAATGGGTATCTCCAAGGTGAGACCAGGCATCCCCGGCGGTCTGGTGGGGCCGTTAGTGAAGATGAGGCAAGCTAATGCCCAGAGTTGCCGAGTGTGATCGCTGATCAGAGTGGGCACCGAGGCGAGAGAATTATCGAGTCCGCTGACCCTGGTCCAGAAACGTGCCGCGCCGGGAATCGAACCCTGGTCCCGAGCCGTCCTCTGCTCTCGGGTCTGCCGCCTCTAACCAGTGAGCCACACTACTTCACAGTTAGTTGGACTCACTATAACTTGCGCGCCTGCAATGCACTGCTGATGACGTCACATATTACATCACTCATGAAATGACATGACTGTGCCTCTGTGATTGTATTTTTTGTGCCTTCCGTGCCCTTGAATTGTCGCCGTCCCATTGTCATTTCCCGCCGCTTTTCCCCGTCCCCGATCCCCGTCGCTGACCCCTTGTGGCCCGCCCACTTTTTCCTTCTGTAACCCACCCATTGGCCACCCCGCTCCCGCCTCCCAGCTGCTCCTCCCTCCCACTTCGCCATTTATGGAGGTCGCCCGCACGGGAGCGTAGCGGATGACCGCAGCGGGTGTGCCGATTGTGCGCCGAAGGCGCGCCAAAGGCAAGCCCGTCAATGCCCGTCAGCGCCTGGACCGCGCCCAGCGCTAGGATCCCTGGCCCCCGAGAACGCCAGCCCACACAACAGATGTACGACCCCACCACCCCCAACGAACTCAACGCTGGCTGGAACACCGCCTGCTGACTGCACCAGCAACCACCACCTCAAGTGCATCTTGCTCAACACTCGCTCTGTCCACAGGCACACCGTGGAACTCTGACACCTGCTCGACGCGACAGCACCAAACGTCGCCTTCCTCACAGAAACCTGGATGAACGCCTCCTCAGCGCCCGACATCGCAATAGCCATCCAGGACGGATACAAGATCACCCGGAGGCACCGCATCAACCAGACGAAAGGAGGCATCGCCATCATACACAAGAACACCATCCGCATCTCGACCAACTCCAACGAAACCTTACCGCCGCCGAACACCTCCACTTCCAGATACACACAGACCCCAAGACCACCCTCCGAGGCACCCTCATCTACAGACCCCCGGGACCACGCACACAATTCAACGAAGACATCACAGACTTCATCAGCCCGCACGCCCTTCCCTCCATCGACTACATCCTCCTAGTGGACCTCAACTTCCACCTGGAGAACAACAATGACAGAAACACCACCACCCTGCTGGACAACCTCGCCAACCTCGGACTCAAGCAACTGGTGAACACCCCCACCCACTACGCCGGCCACACGCTTGACCCCGTCTTCTCATCCAGCAAGCACATCTCCTTCAGCCACTCCACCGGACTCCACTGGACCGACCACAGCTGCGTTCTCTTCAGCTTCAGAAGAACCACGACCCACCACCACCCCCAACAGGTTCCCCGCTGGAGCTGAAGCAAGATCACCGCCAAGCAGCTCACCGCCTCCCTCAGCCAGAACACTCCCACCAGCACAACGGACCCCAACGAAGCAGCCAGCAACCTCACCAAGTGGCTCACCAACTGCGCTGACGACCTCGCACCACTAAAGAACCCTCCCAGCAGACCCGGCAGCAAGAAAACCCCCTGGTTCACCAACGAACTCAAGGACTCCAAGAAGAACTGCCGCACCCTTGAGAAAGCCTGGCGGCTCGACCAGACCACAGACAACAGGACCACCCTCAAGCACGCCACCCGCAAACACCATCAGCTGATCCGCGCCACCAAGAAGACGGAACTCAAAGAACGACTGGACAACAACATCCACGACAGCAAGGAAATCTTCAACATCGTCAAAGAGTTCTCCAAACCCAGCGTCAGAAACAACGACACCACTCCCTCGCAAGACCTCTGCAACTCACTCGCCTCGTTCTTCCACCGCAAGATCGCCGACATACACAACAGCTTTGACGCACCAACCACGCACCCAACCATTGAACCAATGCCCACCACCACCACCCTCTGCAACTGGACCCTGATCAGCACCAAAGACACCACCTGCACGATGAACTCCACCCACTACGGATCACCAATCGACCCCTGCCCACACCACGTCTTCAACAGAGCTGACGCCATCATCACACCCCATCTCTGGGACATCATCAACACCTCCTTCCACACCACCACCTTCCCGGAGAGCTGGAAGCACGCCGAGCTTACCGCCCTCCTGAAGAAACCAACGGCGGACCCCACCGACCTCAAGAACTACCATCCCATCTCGCTCCTTCCTTTTCCTGCCAAAGTCATCGAGAAGACCGTCAATAGACAGCTCGCCGCCTTCCTCGAGATGAACGGATCCCTCGACCCCTCGCAGTCCAGGTTTCTGGCCAACCACAGCACCGAGACCGCCCTGATCGCAGCCACCGACGACATCAGAGCCCTGATCGACAACAGGGAAACAGCGGCCCTCATCCTCCTGGACCTCTCTGCGGCGTTCAACACTGTCTGCCACCGCACCCTAGTGCAGCGCCTCAGAAACATCGGAATCCAAGAGAAAGCACTGGAGTGGATCATCTCGTTCCTCGCCAGAAAAACCCAGAGAGTCCGCCTCCCCCGTTCAGATCCGAGGCCACCGAAGTCATCTGCGGCGTACCACAAGGATCTTCTCTCAGCCCAACCCTCTTCAACATCTACATGAGCCCCCTCACAGCCATCGCATGCCAACACAACCTCAACATCATCTCCTACGCCAATGACACCCAACTGATCCTCTCCCTCACCAACGACCCCGCCACCGCCAGAGCCAGCCTACACGAAGGGATGAAAGACGTCGCCGATTGGATGAAGAACAGCCGCCTGAAACTGAACTCAGACAAGACGGAAGTCCTCATCCTGGGATCATCACCCTCCGCCTGGGATGACTCCTGGTGGCCCCCTGCCCTGGGCACCGCTCCCAAGCCAAAGGACCACGCATGCAACCTGGGCTTCATCCTGTACTCCTCCCTCTCGATGATTAGTCAAGTCAACGCTGTTTCCTCATCATGCTTCAACACCCTGCGCATGCTCCGCAAGATCTTCAGATGGATCCCCACAGAAACCAGGAAGACCGTTACCCAGGCACTCGTCACCAGCCGACTGGACTACGGGAACACCCTCTACGCCGGAACCACAGCCAATCTTCAAAAAAGACTCCAACGCATCCAGAACACCTCCGCACAACTCATTCTGGACATCCCCCGACAAAGCCACATCACTGGACACCTGAGAGACCTGCACTGGCTCCCCGTCAGCAAGAGAATCATGTTCAGACTCCTCACCCACGCACACAAGGCTCTCCACGACCTGGGCCCCAAGTACCTCAACGACCGCAAGACCTTCTACACGCCCACCCGCCAGCTACGATGGACCAGCCACGCCCTCGCCACCGTACCACGCATCCGCAGAGCCACCGCCGGAGGAAGATCCTTCTCCTACCTGGCAGCCAAGACTTGGAACTCCCTCCCCACCCACCTTCGGCGTACCCAAGACCATCTCTCCTTCAGGAAGCAGCTCAAGACCTGGCTGTACGAGCAGTAACATACCCCTCTCCCCCAGCGCCTTGAGACCTTCCCGGGTGAGTAGCGTGCTTTACAAATGCTGTGATTGATTGATTGATTGATATAAGATATATATATAAATATGCACAAAGATACTCCCCAAGCAACCTCCAATCCCTTTGATCGGCGAGGCATAGAAAGGAGGCGGACCACAGGATCTGGCCCCAGTTGTTTTTAATGGCACAGGTGAACAGCAGTAGCAATGACGCGTTTCGGGCTCGTGGCCCCTTCATCACATGCAAAGTTGTTACTTATTTTACAATTTTTTATATGCTGTGAGTACAAAAACACGCCCCCTGAGTGATGTGGCTTTTAGGATCACATGACCATAGATATAGTAAATATACTCTTGGTTTTTATACATTGCCTCATACGCGCTTTTGAACAAAAGAAAATATAAAGTGCATTAATGCAAATTAAATGAGGAGGAAGGGGTGGCAAGATAAACAATTCAGAATACAAAATTGAATACTACTTCACATAGCGACATAAATGCTCATAGCTGAGTATGTGTAAACAGCAGACTGGTTAACACAATCTATTCTAGGACGAATCCTTACTTGCTCTCCCCTCAGTGGTTAGTCATAAAATATAACCGTCCTCACTACTTCAAAAGGCTAAAACTGACGAATCAGGGGGAATATAGTAAACAATTTAAAGTGCTAAAAACATTTTTTTGTGTAAATATGCAATCTGTTGTAAACATCACATTAATTTTTTATATATATAATTAGATGTAACTCCTTTACCAATTGTGCAAAAATAGCTGTGCTAATATGAAAGTGCAAAAAAGCTTATGATTAAAGTGCCACCTAAAAGATGCTGGGATATAGAAACTATGTAAAAAATGTTGGTAACAATATAAAATCTAGGGTATAGCCTAAATTCATTGTTAAAATCACATAAAAAAGCACATTTCTAAAAACACCCTATTACATCCAAAATGTAAAAAAATGTGAACACCCTATACAATCAGAAAAAGAAAGCAGAATTTCATTATAATCACAAAGAAATGGAGCTATTCAATGAGGCAACAGGGAAAATGACTACCTCAAGAAATATAACATGCTACTAGAATATCAAGTCCCCCAAGGCCGATATTTCTGTTAATACCATACTTGGTGGCAGGGAACCTCACGACCAGTATTATTCCGCCAGGGCATGACTCAGAGTGCAGGGCATAAAACATCCAGATCAACTAAGCAGCACCGAAAACCGACCAGCGAGCACAACCACAGATTAAGTCCTAGAGGAAAGTATATATGTCCTCTGAATTATTCAGACCATTCGGCCATTTACTATCACATTCTAAAATCATGGTTGTCTCCAACTGCCTCAACTTCTGTTCCCTATTTCCACCCCTGCGCAGTTTTGGTATAGATCCCACTACAAAGTATGATAAGCAGGCCACGTCATTATTATGTTTTTTCTTAAAATGGCGTGCCACCGGGTAAGTAGGGTCACTGTGCAGGATGGCTCTAAGATGCTGTAAAATCCTGACGTGCACCTGCAGTTTAGTGCTGCCTATATAGTTAAGGCCGCAAGTGCATGTCAGTACATATACTGCAAAATCAGTTTTGCAGTTAAAACTGCCAACAATGGGAATATCTCTCTGTTGAAAAGGCGTTTGGTAGTGTGTTTTGTTGCTTCCAAATTTGCAAGCCCTGCAAGTTGAATACTTGCGAAACCCTGTGGCAGGCTTTAACCACATATTAGTCTGTCGTGTTTCTGGGGTACTAGTGTCTAGAAGAGACCCCATGTTTTTTGCCCTACGGAAGGTGACCAATGGCTTATCAGGCAACTGAAAGCTTAGTATAGAGTCAGTAAACAGAATTGGCCAATTCTTTTTAACAATAGATCTAATTTTATTCTCCTCATTGCTGAAGGACGTAATTAGCATAGGACAGTCATTGGTGGCGATGGTGGGCATTACTTAATTCTCTGTCTCTTCACTGCTTACTGTGGTTGACTGAAAAAGACTCTCCCTAGGGCGTGTTTTTCTGCTTTAGTTAACGCTTGCTGCAATAAAGCGTTAGAATAGCCCCGCTTCCTGAGTCTGGCATTAATTTCCAGTACGCATTTGTCAAACTCAATGGGTGAAGTACATATTCGTTTTAGCCGCAGTATCTCACCAAACGGAATACTCCTTATTGTGTATTTGGGATGAAGACTGGCTGCATGCAGAGTAGTGTTTCCAGCCGTGGGCTTTCTGAAAAGTGTGGTTTCTAGTCTATCATTCTTAACAAAAACCTTCACGTCGAGGAACTCCTTTTCCTGTTTACTTATTTTCGACGTGAAATTAAGATTAAGGAAATTGTTGTTAATCTCATTGACAAACATGGATGTTTCATCCTCATCCCCCTTCCACAGAATGAAAATGTTGTCTATGTAACGTAGATACTTTACAACTTTTTCATTGACCCATACTCTGTGGCAGGCTTTAACCACATATTAGTCTGTCGTGTTTCTGGGCTACTAGTGTCTAGCAGAGACCCCAGGATTTTTGCCCTACCGAAGGTGACCAATGGCTTATCAGGCAACTGAAAGCTTAGTATAGAGTCAGTTAACAGAATTGGCCAATTCTTTTTAACAATAGATCTAATCTTATTCTCCTCATTACTGAAGGACGTAATTAGCGTAGGACAGTCATTGGTGGCGATGGTGGGCATTACTTCATTCTCTGTCTCTTCACTGCTTACTGTGGTTGACTGAAAAAGACTCTTCCTAGGGCGTGTTTCTGCTTTAGTTAACGCTTGCTACAATAAAGCGTTAGAATAGCCCCGCTCCCTGAGTCTGGCATTCATTTCCAGTACGCATTTGTCAAACTCAATGGGTGAAGTATATATTTGTTTTAGCTGTAGTATCTCACCAAACGGAATACTCCTTATTGTGTATTTTTGATGAAGACTTGCTGCATGCAGAGTAGTGTTTCCAGCCGTGGGCTTTCTGAAAAGTGTGGTTTCTAGTCTATCATTCTTAACAAAAACCTTCACTTCAAGGAACTCCATTTCCTGATTACTTATTTTCGACGTGAGGTTAAGATTATGGAAATTGTTGTTAATCTCATTGACAAACAAGGATGATTCATCCTCAACCCCCTTCCACAGAATGAAAATGTCATCTATGTAACGTAGATACTTTACAACTTTTTGATTGACCCATACTCTGTGCTGGATGTTCAGGACTTGTTCCTCCCACCAGCCTACGTGTAGACTCGCGTAGCTGGGTGAGAAACAGGATTCCATAGCCACTCCCCTTACCTGTCTCCAAATGTCCTTGCCAAACAGTAAAAAGTTATGATTGAGACACCATTCTATGAGACTAATAATAACCTTATTATGCTCATAGAACTCGGCAGGCCGTTTGCTCAAAAAATATGCTATGGCTTGCAAGCCACTAGTGTGTGCAATACTTGTGTAGAGAGACTCTACATCTAAACTTATCAGTAGCATATGCTTATTCCACTCCAATTCCTCAATTTTGTGCAAGAAGTCACTTGTATCTTTTACAAAACTGGGCAACAATCGCACCATATCCTGTAAAAAGAGATCAATATACTGTCCCACATGTTCACTAGCACTTTTTATGGCCGAAATAATTGGTCGTCCTGGCATAGGGCTGACACATTTATGAACTTTAGGAATCAAATAAAACACAGGGTGGACAGCGAATTCATTATGCATAAATGTGAATTCCTCTATATAAATCAGGCCCTCTCTCGCCATTTGTGTAGTAATTTCAAGAGAGTATCTTTTGCCGGGGACACTCAGTTCCTGGATGACCTATCTGCTGTCCCCTTGGTCCCACTGGCCCCAGTAAGGATGAATCAGCTGTGCTTCCATGGTCCTGTGAGCCTTGTTACCTCCTTTCTCCAGTGGGACTCACCTGACATACCTCTATATTCTCCTGTGAAATGTCTCTCCAGGTGGCCCCCTTCGTTGTAGCACATCAGCAACCAACACCTTCAGCACCCTGCTCCTGGTCAAATCAAGGGCACTCCTGACCTTCTGCTGCTGGAACTTTGGACCTGGTCCTGCAATAGACCTAAAATGAGGAGGTAAACTTCATGAAGGAATTACCTAATTTTATTTGCATTTTTCTGCTTTCTTCCATTTACATCATGATTGCGCACAAAAATGATATATTTACCAAACTCTTAAAAATCATAACTCCTAAAGTACTTTATGATGATAGACGTTCTTGGTCTTGATATTCTAATATTATATAATTTTTTTATAAATTGGTCTCAGTTTTAATCATGACTATGTGCCATATTCATTGCTCCTTTGAGTACAACAAATGCCTAGAACTACCCTATGATAATCCTAACTGCTCTCCCACACTACAACAAAAAGAGCACTAGTATTATCTATTTTAACCTCTATGTACCAATAAGAGATTTTCTGGACATTGTACAGTGTACTACATTTTAGTGCACTATATAAGCTGCCAGCTTTCTATATTGGTCGTTTAGCGGTGGGATAGAATACTTTGCATTTGCTGGAACTGCTTGTCAATAAGTGACCACATGAGTAAATCAAATAATGTTCCTTATTCAATTTTGTTTGTTTCAATGGGCCTAATTTTTCAAAATTTCTAACATTAACTGATACATCCTTGGCTCGGGCCTTTAAACTGAGTGGTTAGAAATTTTAAAAGTATGTTACCATAGTGAGGACAAAGTACTTGGTGTTACAGTTCTTTTAGCTTCATAAATAGTTCCCAACTTTACTGAAATGATGAGTGAGACCGATAAACAGGCTCAGGTGCTCAACCTGACCCCTTACATGGACCTATCCTATGCCAGGCTAAGGCCCTCTGTAAGGGTTGTAGTATCAAAACTGACAAACAGGCTAACAAAGAAAAGCTTAGGAGGCTGTTAGCAGAATATGAAAGAAAGAATACAGAACTGGTAGCTCAACCTGATGAAGATGAGACTACTGGAAATCACACTGAGTAAGTGGATGAGTCCATCCACTCAGGACTAGATGAGAAACCCTCAGCAGAAGATCTCATGATGGAAACGTTGACCTGGAGGTTTAACTTAGAAGCTCAACTCCTAGACAAAGAAAGACAAAGAACATAAATGGGTCTAGGATCTACCTCTGGTGGCAGCAATTTTATATATAGGGAAAGCGAAGATTCCTTTGACTCAAAACTCCCCAAAGGGATTTTCCCTAAATACTCAGAGGGTGATGACATCACTAAATGTGTCACTGATTTTGAGAGAGCGCGACTAGATAGAAGGGAGCCAAAAGCAATTTGACTCTTCTCTTGTGGGAACTTTGCTCAGGTAAATGCAGGGATAGGCTCCTGACGTTGAATGAAAAAGATACTCCCATGACCTCATGAAGGGAACGCTTGTTGAAGTCTCTGGACTCACCATTGAAGAAAATAGGATACAATTCAGGGTGAATCAAAAGAAACTGAGTTAGTTCTTTGTTGAAATCATTGACTTTTCAGTGAAAAGGTAGTTGGTTGACAAGTAACAAAGTGTATGACTATGAAGGGCTATACAATTTGATTGTGAAAGAGCATTTTTTACAGAAATTGTTACAATGAGAAGATACAGTTGTATCTGTTAGACATAGGTTAGCTTTCTCGGCTAAGGTTGGGTAGCAGGCATACCACTTTGTCAAAACAAGAGTGACCAAAACTATAACTGGTAGGAGTGACAAAAAGATTGAAACAAAAATGAGCCTTTCCAGTGCCAAAAACTATTCACAGGCCAAAGGTGGGTACCAGGGTAAGAACTTGGATCAAAGAAGGCTCAGTGTTTTTTTATTGCAAGACAACTGGGCACCAATCTGGAGATACTAGCTATAAAAAGTAAAAGAATGCCTCCAGCACTCACATAGTAAATGCAGTAGTGAGTTTTCAGATGGGATCAGATGTGATCCCTGACCATGTCAAGGTGCACACTGAAGCAACTCTAGTCTCAATGGGAGGGGTGGGAATATCTACCTTGGCTGTCTGGGCCAGTAACCTGGAGAGATACAGACAAGATACAAATATCAATATGATTAGGGTGGTAGCCCTGTGAGACACTGGTGCCAGTATCTCCATAGTAACTCAGCAACTGGTGTCCTTAGATCAAAATCTGCTTGGCGAGACCTATACAGTCCTCAACGCTGACAATCAAGCTAATGTGTATTCAATGGCCTTGGTGACCTTAGATTGGCGAGGGGTTAGTGGCCTCAAAAGGGTGGTGGTGCCTTCTGATGTTCCTGTACAGTGTGGAGAAGTGTGGCTCAATGATTAGAGTGACAGACCCTGATGCAGAGGTCTAGCCCGGGACCAGGGTTCAAAATTCCACAGACCTGATAATTCTCACCTCGGTGCCTATTCTAATCATGGAGTCCCACTCTGCAACTCTGGGCAATAGCTTGCTTAATCTCCACAACGGCCCCCACAACGCTAAGGATGCCTGGCCTCCACCTTGGGGGTGCCCAGGAGTGGACGCCTCACAGGGAAAGCCAGGATGGGTTCCACAGCGGTATTCGTACAAGCACCTTGAGACCCTTGCGGGTGAGTAGTGCGCTATACAAGTATCAATTTACAGTGTCTGCTTGGCAATGATCTTGATTACTCATAATGGGCTGAGGTAGAGAAGAAAACACCTGCAGTAATGCTGGGAATACCTGAATGGGTTTATCCGAAAAGCAGAGCATGGTGTAGAACCCAGGGTGCACAAGAAGGGCTGCAGCCTGAAATTATGGATCAACCTTCTAAGAGAAAGGATAAGAAGTCTTGGAAGCCAGCTTCTATACAGACATCAGATTATGTCCCCTCTCTTAAGGAAGAAGACTTGTCATCCTCAGAGGGAACTGTGCCCCAGCAGCTTGGCCCTTATAAAGAAGCGCTTTTGGGCCCAGGAGGAGCCTCTAGGGAAGATCTGTGCTGGGGCAGAGAACCTGACCCACTCTTGCAAGCCTGGGAGAGCAAGTTGCTGATTCAAAAAGGGGGCGTGTCAGTGGTTTACATAGGACCTACTGGGAGGAGGAACTCCTATACACTGAGGCCAGAGACCCCAATTTTATTGCCAGAAGGAGAGTGGTAGTATCTCAGGAGTTTAGAGAGTTTCTCCTCACCTTGACCAATGGCATTCCTCTATTTGGGCATCTTGCCAGGACAAAAACCTGGAGGAGGTTAGTCAGCCACGTCCACTGGCCATGAATGTCACAAAAGGAGTTTTGCAAATCATGTGTCACCTCTCAAGCCAGTTGAAATGCAGGCAGCCACCTAAAGGCCCCCTTAAGTCTCCTTCCAGTGTTTGGGATACCCTTTGAGAGGGTTGGGACTAACATTGCTGGTACCCTTAACAATCAAACATCATCAGGAATCCAATGTATATGAGTGGTAGTGGATAATGGCACTCGTTATCCTGAGGAAATTTCCATAAGGACAACTCCTGTCCTTGAAGTGCCAAAAACACTTATTTTATCTTTACTAGGGTTGGGTTTCCAAAAGAGGTAGTATCAGACACAGATACAAACTTTGTGTCTGCATACTTAAAACATATGTGGACTGAGTGTAGGGTGACCTATAGGTTCGCTACACCATATTATCTGCAGACAAATGGGCTTGCTGAAAGGTTTAACAAGACCCTAAAAGGAATGATTGAAAATGCCTCTGAATAAGATGAAATGTTGTTTCACTACCATGCCTGTTTTTTGCTTACAGAGAGGTGCCACAAAAAGGAGTAGGGTTTCCCCCTTTGAACTTTTGTTTGGACACACTGTAAGGGGACCACTTTGTTTTGTATAGGAAGGAAGGAAAGAACTCTCAAAGAACCTAAGCAGAATATTGTGGATTATGTGTGTGACCTCTATTTTAGGATGGCTGAGTACATAAAAAAAGCCAAAACAAATTTTGAGGCCAGTCAACATTTTCAGAAGCTTCCGTATGACCAAAAAGTTGTTATGTTGGAAAGCAACATATATCAGTTTTGGAGCCTGTGGCACCTACGGCCCCCACTACAAATGGACTGGGCCCTACCCTATTCTTGAAAGAAAAGTGTAGGTCACCTCCTTGGTGGACCTTGGCACATATAGGATCTAGAAGAGGGTCATACATGTAAGCCACCTAACACGCTATAATGACTGGGCTGACATGACCACATTCCTTGTCAACGATGAGGATCAGGGAGCAGAGAATGAACCTCTCCCTGACCTCCTATTTCACAACCCCGAATATGGCTCAGTTGAAGGGCTTCCCTTTTCAGACTCCCTCACTGACCAACAGCAGACTGATTGTAGGCAAGTCCTAAATCAGTTTGCTGAGCTCTTTCCTTTGACCATTGGTCCAACTAACTGACATGATGTGGGCATTGGTGATATCCTACCTGTCAAAAACTAAATTTACAGGCAGTCTGGTCATGTCAAAGAAATCATCAAGGCTGAAGTAAGCAAGATGCTGGAATTTGATGTCATTGGCCCGTCAGAGAGTCCTTGGGCCAACTCAGTTGCCTTTGTCCCAATCCTCATTCCCAGGGCGGAAGTAAATAAAGAAGGTTTTATGTGGACTATACGGGTCTCGTAGCAGTCACAAAAATTGATACACATCCAATTCCTAGGGCTGATGAATTCATTTACAGGTTGGGGCAGCCAAGCATCTGAGGACTTTTCATCTCACATCACAGTACTGGCAGAGAGGTCTGACACCTGTAGCAAAAGTGAAATCAGCATTCTCAACCACAGATGTTCACTTCCATTTCACTGTGATGTCCTTTGGATTAATTGATGCCCCTTCCACCTTTCAGAGGTTGATGAATAAAGTCCTTGCTGGATTATAGTCCTTTAGTGCAGCTTTTCTCGATTATATTGCTGTCTTTAGCTTCAACTAGCAGGATTCCCTGATTCACCTCCAAAAGTTCCTGGAGACTCTGCAGAGGGCAGGCAAGACTATAAAAACAAAGAATGCTAGATAGGGCAGGACAAGGTTTTATACTTGGGCCATTTTGATGATAGAATGCCATGTTCCAATATTAAAACCCCAAATATAGACTACTCTAGATTGGGAAGCTCCAACCACCCAGACCAAAGTGAGGGCATTCCTTGGCTCGACTGGGTACCACAGGAGACTTGTGCAGGGATATGCATCCATTGTGGTCTCCTAACAGCACCTACCTCCATTAAACTGCCCAAGAATATTAACTGGACAGTGAGCTGTCAAAAGGACTTTGACACTCTGAAAGAGGCAATGTGCTCAGCACCCATTCCAAAAGCTCCAGATGATACTAAGAAGTTCATAGTGCAGAAAGATGCCGCTAAACATGGGATAGGAGCTTTCCTAGCCCAAACCAATGATGATGGCCATGACCAACCTATTCCTCACATAAGGAAGCGGTTTTCCCCATCGAGCTGCATTGAAGTGCCATTGAGAGGAAAGCCTTTCCTGTGGTTTACAAACAAAATCCCGCGCACTCAATGAATCTCAACAATTTTTATTTTTTTTATTTATTTTTTAAACTTGTAGGGCGCAAACAGCTACCCAAAAAGGGTTTGCCGGCGCCTAGAACACAGCACAGAAGATGGTGAGCATCCAGCTAAGGTCGTTCAAGATTATTGATCGAACAACCAGGTTTTTATTTCTTTTCTGAACCTGGAGTAACTCCCCTCCTTGCGTATATGGGGTGGTAGTGCGTTCCAGATGGATGGACCCTGGTGGGCAAAGGATCTCCCTCCCATCCTGGAGAGCTTGAATCTGGGCACACAGAAATTTGCTGCTGATTGTGACCGTAGGTTTCTTTTTGGGATGTAGGGATGAACTAATGCCTGAAGGTATTTGGGTGCAGTACCTGCTTTGATTTTAAACATATAGTTTTGGGTCTTGAATCTAATGCGGTTTTCCACCCTGAGCCAGTGAAGTTCACGCAGGTAGGGGGAGACGCAGGTGTTTTTTGGTGTGTAACAAAGAAGTTGAGCAGCCAAGTTTTGTACAAGCTGTAGTCTCTTTATAACTGCTTTGTTTGCACCTAGGTACAAGATGTTTCCGTAGTCAAGCCGAGATGTAACTAAGGCATTGACTAATGTGACAGTTAGTTTTTCAAATTGATACAAAAGGAATTTCTTGTTCAACGTTTTGACCCAATTCACTTCCGGGTTTCGAACGCGAGGAACACGAGGGCAATTGTGCCGCAGGAAATCGTAACTCACGTACCCGTGGTTACGTTTGTGGTTGTTCTTTCAAGAGGAATATACCATTTGGACTTTACCGGACTCAGTGAAAATGGAAACTTGGAGAATTATATAGGAAATTGGAATTCCACATAAGAGCGGTGACTACATCTATTGTGACTTGGAAAATTTAAAGATACCCGCGGTTGGAAGTATCACTGGAATTGGGTTGAGACATTGCTGGTTCAACATTGGAGCCCTGAAGAGTTGTAGCTTCTGTATATTTACAGTCCTACAACGAAACACATGTCGGCTGGCTGAATATTAAGTTACCTAAATTTGATGACCCAATAAAAAGGAGAGACACACGAACCTCCATGAAAACAACGTTGAACAAGAAATTCCTTTTGTATCAATTTGCAAAACTGACTGTCATATTGTTGTTGAGATTCATTGAGTGTGCGGGGTTTTGTGTGTATATTGTAAGGGTGTGTTTTTCATACTCTAATTGAGGGGTTCCCAAGGGTCTCCCCTTCCTGCCTGCACCATTATCTTTGAGATATACTTTGCACGTTCACTTTTCTTTAGCGCCTACAAATCCTGAATACTTAAAACCCTTTTCTGTGGTTTGGTCCCTGAATAAGCTGAGACCATAGCTGTTGGTTCTCAATTCCTTGTCCAAACTACCCACAGACATCTCATTTGGCTCATGCAGCCAAGAAGAGAAACCCACAATTTGCTAAGGTTGTCCGTATCCCTAGAGGGAAGAGATTTTAAAGTGGAACACAGACCTGGGACTGACCATGCAAATGCAGATGACCATTGCAGGTTCTTCCACTTAGTTGATGAAGGCTCCCTAGGCAAAGGTTCGCTTCAGCCTCTTTCATTTGACATGGTTAGCCCTCACATTTGTCTGAGGTGATTTTTATCTCTAAGTGCACTGGGTCCCTGCTAACCAGTTTTTGAGTTCCAGATCTCTTTCCCAAAACTGTACCATGATTGGCACAACTTCAGCCACTATTGTAAGCCCCTCGTAAATGGTACCCCTGGTACCTAGGGCATAGCCACAAAAGAGGGTCCACTTGGGCTAGCAGCACTCGTCCTTTAACATCAAGTCTGTCAATGGTGGGTGATTCTACAATGTGTTAATCTATTCATTGTGGGTATTAAGCTATTATTATTTTGTTCTACTCTGATTAAATTTTCTGTTATATCTGCTGTAGATGTGCTAGGTTGAAATTAGGTCAGAAATGTTACTCAATTGTAGAGTTTTTAGTCAGGTTGGGTTCCTTTCTCAATGTGAGTTTCTAGTAATAGTTGTCCATAATCATTGCTGCATACAGTATTAGTGTAGTCTGCTTATACCATCTTAAAATGTATACATTTTACTTCAAACTCATTTCAACAATGATCAATATTTTCATTGGTCGTATGATGTGACCAATGTGCATAATGGCTTTGTCATTCATTTTCTGATATACATATTTATCATCATATTGCAGAGCTAGCAATAAGGAACAATGTACCTTTAAATTATATGCAGCTAATCCTGTTGAAGCAGTCACTCAATGACTATGAAGTGCATTGTGATAGTGGGCTGTGATGACAATCATGAGAATAGTTATTTGAGTTCTCATTTGCCTGCTAATGTGCAGTAATATTTGTCAATTAGTACTGACCCTGTTCCCATGAGGCACAGGGTCAGACTGATTTGCATATAGCCATGTCTGAACTGGGGCGGCAGAGTGGGCTAAAGAACGGTGATGGATGAAACCCAGATCATTTGACTGGGTGTGAGTGTTTGATTGATTCAGATGCTCCGCGCATCACCAAACCCTTTTGTACCGCTTTTGGCCGCCATAAGTGTGGCAGGGTATGCTCAGACGTGAGTCCCTTGCTCACTTTGCCACTGGATTCAAGCAAGCCGGGCTGAAGACGGCTGGAATGCCAGAAACCGGTCCATGAGGCACAGGGTCAGACTGATTTGAATATAGCCATGTCTGAACTGGGATGGCAGAGTGGGCTGAAGAACGGTGATGGATTAAACCCAGACCATTTGACTGGGTGTGAGTGTTTGATTGATTCAGATGCTCCGTGCATCACCACCCCCTTTTGTACCGCTTTTGGCCGCCATAAGTGTGGCAGGGTATGCTCAGACGTGAGTCCCTTGCTCACTTTGCCACTGGATTCAAGCAAGCCGGGCTGAAGACGGCTGGAATGCCAGAAACCGGTCCTCGGAATCTTGTTTCCGGTCCAGGGAGGACATGGCTTGGCAGTTCGGGCTGGACTGTTCCCATGAGGCACAGGGTCAGACTGATTTGCATATAGCCATGTCTGAACTGGGGTGGCAGAGTGGGCTAAAGAACGGTGATGGATTAAACCCAGATCATTTGACTGGGTGTGAGTGTTTGATTGATTCAGATGCTCCGTGCATCACCACCCCCTTTTGTACTGCTTTTGGCTGCCATAAGTGTGGCAGGGTATGCTCAGACGTGAGTCTCTTGCTCACTTTGACACTGGATTCAAGCAAGCCGGGCTGAAGACGGCTGGAATGCCAGAAACCGGTACTCAGAAGCTTGTTTCCGGTCCAGGGAAGACATGGCTTGGCAGTTCGGGCTGTACTGTTCCCATGAGGCACAGGGTCAGACTGATTTGCATATAGCCATGTCTGAACTGGGGTGGCAGAGTGGGCTAAAGAACGGTGATGGATTAAACCCAGATCATTTGACTGGGTGTGAGTTTTTGATTGATTCAGATGCTCCGTGTATCACCACCCCCTTTTGTACCGCTTTTGGCCGCCATAAGTGTGGCAGGGTATGCTCAGACGGGAGTCCCTTGCTCACTTTGCCACTGGATTCAAGCAAGCCTGACTGAAGACGGCTGGAATGCCAGAAACCAGTCCTCGGAAGCTTGTTTCCGGTCCAGGGAAGACATGGCTTGGCAGTTCGGGCTGGACTGTTCCCTTGAGGCACAGGGTCAGACTGATTTGCATATAGCCATGTCTGAACTGGGGTGGCAGAGTGGGCTAAAGAACGGTGAGGGATTAAACCCAGATCATTTGACTGGGTGTGAGTGTTTGATTGATTCAGATGCTCCGTGCATCACCACCCCCTTTTGTACCGCTTTTGGCCGCCATGAGTGTGGCAGGGTATGCTCAGACGTGAGTCCCTTGCTCACTTTGCCACTAGATTCAAGCAAGCCGGGCTGAAGACGGCTGGAATGCCAGAAACCGGTCCTCGGAAGCTTGTTTCCGGTCCAGGGAAGACATGGCTTGGCAGTTCGGGCTAGACTGTTCCCATGAGGCACTGGGTCAGACTGATTTGCATATAGCCATGTCTGAACTGGGGTGGCAGAGTGGGCTAAAGAATGGTGATGAATTAAACCCAGATCATTTGACTGGGTGTGAGTGTTTGATTGATTCAGATGCTCCGTGCATCACCACCCCCTTTGTACCGCTTTTGGCCGCAATAGGTGTGGCAGGGTATGCTCAGACGTGAGTCCCTTGCTCACTTTGCCACTGGATTTAAGCAAGCCGGGCTGAAAACGGCTGGAATGCCAGAAACCGGTCCTTGGAAGCTTGTTTCCGGTCCAGGGAAGACATGGCTTGGCAGTTCGGGCTGGACTGTTCCCATGAGGCAAGGGTCAGACTGATCTGCATATAGCCATGTCTGAACTGGGGTGGCAGAGTGGGCTAAAGAACGGTGATGGAATAAAACCCAGATCATTTGACTGGGTGTGAGTGTTTGATTGATTCAGATTCTCCGTGCATCACCACCCCCTTTTGTACCGCTTTTGGCCGCCATAGGTGTGGCAGGGTATGCTCAGACGTGAGTCCCTTGCTCACTTTGCCACTGGATTCAAGAAAGCCGGGCTGAAGACGTCTGGAATGCCAGAAACCAGTCCTCGGAAGCTTGTTTCTGGTCCAGGGAAGACATGGCATGGCAGTTCGGGCTGGACTGTTCCCATGAGGCACAGGGTCAGACTGATTTGCATATAGCCATGTCTGAACTGGGGTGGCAAAGTGGGCTAAAGAATGGTGATGGATTAAACCCAGATCATTTGACTGGGTGTGAGTGTTTGATTGATTCAGATGCTCCGTGCATCACCACCTTCTTTTGTACCGCTTTTGGCTGCCATAAGTGTGGCAGGTTATGCTCAGACGTGAGTCCCTTGCTCACTTTGCCACTGGAATCAAGCAAGCCGGGCTGAAGAAGGCTGGAATGCCAGAAACCGGTCCTCGGAAGCTTGTTTCCGGTCCAGGGAAGACATGGCTTGGCAGTTCCGGCTGGACTGTTTCCCATGAGGCACAGGGTCAGACTTATTTGCATATAGCCATGTCTGAACTGGGGTGGCAGAGTGGGCTAAAGAACGGTGATGGATTAAACCCAGATCATTTGACTGGGTGTGAGTGTTTGATTGATTCAGATGCTCCGTGCATCACCACCCCCTTTTGTACCGCTTTTGGCCGCCATAGGTGTGGCAGGGTATGCTCAGACGTGAGTCCCTTGCTCACTTTGCCACTGGATTCAAGTAAGCCGGGCTGAAGAAGGCTGGAATGCCAGAAACCGGTCCTCGGAAGCTTGTTTCCGGTCTAGGGAAGACATGGCTTGGCAGTTCGGGCTGGACTGTTCCCATGAGGCACAGGGTCAGACTGATTTGCATATAGCCATGTCTGAACTGGGGTGGCAGAGTGGGCTAAAGAATGGTGATGGATTAAACCCAGATCATTTGACTGGGTGTGAGTGTATGATTGATTCAGATGCTCCGTGCATCACCACCCCTTTTTGTACCGCTTTTGGCCGCCATAAGTGTGGCAGGGTATGCTCAGACGTGAGTCCCTTGCTCACTTTGCCACTGGATTCAAGCAAGCCGGGCTGAAGACCTCTGGAATGCCAGAAACCGGTCCTCGGAAGCTTGTTTCCGGTCCAGGGAAGACATGGCTTAGCAGTTCGGGCTGGACTGTTCCCATGAGGCACAGGGTCAGACTGATTTTCATATAGCCATGTCTGAACTGGGGTGGCAGAGTGGGCTAAAGAACGGTGATGGATTAAACCCAGATCATTTGACTGGGTGTGAGTGTTTGATTGATTCAGATGCTCCGTGCATCACCACCCCCTTTTGTACCGCTTTTGGCCGCCATAAGTGTGGCAGGGTATGCTCAGACGTGAGTCCCTTGCTCACTTTGCCACTGGATTCAAGCAAGCTGGGCTGAAGACGTCTGGAATGCCAGAAACCAGTCCTCAGAAGCTTGTTTCCGGTCCAGGGAACACATGGCTTGGCAGTTCGGGCTAGACTGTTCCCATGAGGCACAGGGTCAGACTGATTTGCATATAGCCATGTCTGAACTGGGGGAGCAGAGTGGGCTAACGAACGGTGATGGATTAAACCCAGATCATTTGACTGGGTGTGAGTGTTTGATTGATTCAGATATTCCGTGCATCACCACCCCCTTTTGTACCGCTTTTGGCCGCCATAAGTGTGGCAGGGTATGCTCAGACGTGAGTCCCTTGCTCACTTTGCCACTGGATTCAAGCAAGCCGGGCTGAAGACGGCTGGAATGCCAGAAACCGGTCCTCGGAAGCTTGTTTCCGGTCCAGGGAAGACATGGTTTGGCAGTTCGGGCTGGACTGTTCCCATGAGGCACAGGGTCAGACTGATTTGCATATAGCCATGTCTGAACTGGGATGGCAACGTGGGCTAAAGAACAGTGATGGATTAAACCCAGATCATTTGACTGGGTGTGAGTGTTTGATTGATTCAGATGCTCCGTGCATCACCACCCCCTTTTGTACCGCTTTTGGCCGCCATAAGTGTGGCAGGGTATGCTCTGACGTGAGTCCCTTGCTCACTTTGCCACTGGAGTCAAGCAAGCGGGGCTGAAGAAGGCTGGAATGCCAGAAACCGGTCCTCGGAGGCTTGTTTCCGGTCCAGGGAAGACATGGCTTGGCAGTTCGGGCTGGACTGTTCCCATGAGGCACAGGGTCAGACTGATTTGCATATAGCCATATCTGAACTGGGGTGGCAGAGTGGGCTAAAGAACGGTGATGGATTCAACCCAGATCATTTGACTGGGTGTGAGTGTTTGATTGATTCAGATGCTCCGTGCATCACCACCCCCTTTTATACCGCTTTTGGCCGCCATAAGTGTGGCAGGGTATGCTCAGACATGAGTCCCTTGCTCACTTTGCCACTGGATTCAAGCAAGCCGGGCTGAAGACGTCTGGAATGCCAGAAACCAGTCCTCGGAAGCTTGTTTCCGGTCCAGGGAAGACATGGCATGGCAGTTCGGGCTGGACTGTTCCCATGAGGCACAGGGTCAGACTGATTTGCATATAGCCATGTCTGAACTGGGGTGGCAAAGTGGGCTAAAGAACGGTGATGGATTAAACCCAGATCATTTGACTGGGTGTGAGTGTTTGATTGATTCAGATGCTCCGTGCATCACCACCCCCTTTTGTACCGCTTTTGGCCACCATAAGTGTGGCAGGTTATGCTCAGACGTGAGTCCCTTGCTCACTTTGCCACTGGAATCATGCAAGCCGGGCTGAAGAAGGCTGGAATGCCAGAAACCTGTCCTCGGAAGCTTGTTTCCGGTCCAGGGAAGACATGGCTTGGCAGTTCGGGCTGGACTGTTTCCATGTGGCACAGGGTCAGACTGATTTGCATATAGCCATGTCTGAACTGGGGTGGCAGAGTGGGCTAAAGAACGGTGATGGATTAAACCCAGATCATTTGACTGGGTGTGAGTGTTTGATTGATTCAGATGCTCCGTGCATCACCACCCCTTTTTGTACCGCTTTTGGCCGCCATAAGTGTGGCAGGGTATGCTCAGACGTGAGTCCCTTGCTCACTTTGCCACTGGATTCAAGCAAGCCGGGCTGAAGAAGGCTGGAATGCCAGAAACCGATCCTCGGAAGCTTGTTTCCGGTCCAGGGAAGACATGGCTTGGCAGTTCGGGCTGGACTGTTCCCATGAGGCACAGGGTCAGACTGATTTGCATATAGCCATATCTGAACTGGGGTGGCAGAGTGGGCTAAAGAACGGTGATGGATTAAACCCTGATCATTTGACTGGGTGTGAGTGTTTGATTGATTCAGATGCTCCGTGCATCACCACCCCTTTTAGTACCGCTTTTGGCCGCCATAAGTGTGGCAGGGTATGCTCAGACGTGAGTCCCTTGCTCACTTTGCCACTGGATTCAAGCAAGCCGGGCTGAAGACGGCTGGAATGCCAGAAACCGGTCCTCGGAAGCTTGTTTCCGGTCCAGAGAAGACATGGCTTGGCAGTTCGGGCTGGACTGTTCCCATGAGGCACAGGGTCAGACTGATTTGCATATAGCCATGTCTGAACTTGGGTGGCAGAGTGGGCTAAAGAACGGTGATGGATTAAACCCAGATCATTTGACTGGGTGTGAGTGTTTGATTGATTCAGATGCTCCGTGCATCACCACCCCCTTTTGTGCCGCTTTTGGCCGCCATAAGTGTGGCAGGGTATGCTCAGACGTGAGTCCCTTGCTCACTTTGCCACTGGATTCAAGAAAGCCGGGCTGAAGACGTCTGGAATGCCAGAAACCAGTCCTCGGAAGCTTGTTTCCGGTCCAGGGAAGACATGGCATGGCAGTTTGGGCTGGACTGTTCCCATGAGGCACAGGGTCAGACTGATTTGCATATAGCCATGTCTGAACTGGGGTGGCAAAGTGGGCTAAAGAACGGTGATGGAATAAACCCAGATCATTTGACTGGGTGTGAGTGTTTGATTGATTCAGATGCTCCGTGCATCACCACCCCCTTTTGTACCGCTTTTGGCCGCCATAAGTGTGGCAGGTTATGCTCAGACGTGAGTCCCTTGCTCACTTTGCCACTGGAATCAAGCAAGCCGGGCTGAAGAAGGCTGGAATGCCAGAAACCGGTCCTCGGAAGCTTGTTTCCGGTCCAGGGAAGACATGGCTTGGCAGTTCGGGCTGGACTGTTTCCATGAGGCACAGGGTCAGACTGATTTGCATATAGCCATGTCTGAACTGGGGTGGCAGAGTGGGCTAAAGAACGGTGATGGATTAAACCCAGATCATTTGACTGGGTGTGAGTGTTTGATTGATTCAGATGCTCCGTGCATCACCACCCCTTTTTGTACCGCTTTTGGTCACCACAAGTGTGGCAGGGTATGCTCAGACGTGAGTCCCTTACTCACTTTGCCACTGGATTCAAGCAAGCCGGGCTGAAGATGGCTGGAATGCCAGAAACCGGTCCTCGTAAGCTTGTTTCCGGTCCAGGGAAGACATGGCTTGGCAGTTCGGGCTGGACTGTTCCCATGAGGCACAGGGTCAGACTGATTTGCATTTAGCCATGTCTGAACTGGGGTGGCAGAGTGGGCTAAAGAAAGGTGATGGATTAAACCCAGATCATTTGACTGGGTGTGAGTGTTTGATTGATTCAGATGCTCTGTTCATAACCACCCCTTTTTGTACCGCTTTTGGCCGCCATAAGTGTGGCAGGGTATGCTCAGACGTGAGTCCCTTGCTCACTTTGCCATTGGATTCAAGCAAGGTGGGCTGAAGACGGCTGTAAAGCAAGAAACCGGTCCTCGGAAGCTTGTTTTAAGTCCAGGGAAGACATGGCTTGGCAGTTCGGTCTGGACTGTTCCCATGAGGCACAGGGTCAGACTGATTTGCATATAGCCATGTCTGAACTGGGCTGGCAGAGTGGGCTAAAGAACGGTGAAGGATTAAATCCAGATCATTTGACTGGGTGTGAGTGTTTGATTGATTCAGATGCTCCGTGCATCACCACCCCCTTTTGTACCGCTTTTGGCCGCCATAAGTGTGGCAGGGTATGCTCAGACGTGAGTCCCTTGCTCACTTTTCCACTGGATTCAAGCAAGCTGGGTTGAAGACGGCTAGAATGCCTGAAACCGGTCCTCAGAAGCTTGTTTCCGGTCCAGGGAAGACATGGCTTGGCAGTTCGGGCTGGACTGTTCCCATGAGGCACAGGGTCAGACTGATTTGCATATAGCCATGTCTGAACTGGGGTGGCAGAGTGGGCTAAAGAACGGTGAGGGATTAAACCCAGATCATTTGACTGGGTGTGAGTGTTTGATTGATTCAGATGCTCCGTGCATCACCACCCCCTTTTGTACCGCTTTTGGCTGCCATGAGTGTGGCAGGGTATGCTCAGACGTGAGTCCCTTGCTCACTTTGCCACTGGATTCAAGCAAGCTGGGCTGAAGACGGCTGGAATGCCAGAAACCGGTCCTCGGAAGCTTGTTTCCGGTCCAGGGAAGACATGGCTTGGCAGTTCGGGCTAGACTGTTCCCATGAGGCACTGGGTCAGACTGATTTGCATATAGCCATGTCTGAACTGGGGTGGCAGAGTGGGCTAAAGAATGGTGATGAATTAAACCCAGATCATTTGACTGGGTGTGAGTGTTTGATTGATTCAGATGCTCCGTGCATCACCACCCCTTTTAGTACCGCTTTTGGCCGCCATAAGTGTGGCAGGGTATGCTCAGACGTGAGTCCCTTGCTCACTTCGCCACTGGATTCAAGCAAGCCGGGCTGAAGACGGCTGGAATGCCAGAAACCGGTCCTCGGAAGCTTGTTTCCGGTCCAGAGAAGACATGGCTTGGCAGTTCGGGCTGGACTGTTCCCATGAGGCACAGGGTCAGACTGATTTGCATATAGCCATGTCTGAACTTGGGTGGCAGAGTGGGCTAAAGAACGGTGATGGATTAAACCCAGATCATTTGACTGGGTGTGAGTGTTTGATTGATTCAGATGCTCCGTGCATCACCACCCCCTTTTGTGCCGCTTTTGGCCGCCATAAGTGTGGCAGGGTATGCTCAGACGTGAGTCCCTTGCTCACTTTGCCACTGGATTCAAGCAAGCCGGGATGAAGACGTCTGGAATGCCAGAAACCAGTCCTCGGAAGCTTGTTTCCGGTCCAGGGAAGACATGGCATGGCAGTTCGGGCTGGACTGTTCCCATGAGGCACAGGGTCAGACTGATTTGCATATAGCCATGTCTGAACTGGGGTGGCAAAGTGGGCTAAAGAACGGTGATGGAATAAACCCAGATCATTTGACTGGGTGTGAGTGTTTGATTGATTCAGATGCTCCGTGCATCACCACCCCCTTTTGTACCGCTTTTGGCCGCCATAAGTGTGGCAGGTTATGCTCAGACGTGAGTCCCTTGCTCACTTTGCCACTGGAATCAAGCAAGCCGGGCTGAAGAAGGCTGGAATGCCAGAAACCGGTCCTCGGAAGCTTGTTTCCGGTCCAGGGAAGACATGGCTTGGCAGTTCGGGCTGGACTGTTTCCATGAGGCACAGGGTCAGACTGATTTGCATATAGCCATGTCTGAACTGGGGTGGCAGAGCGGGCTAAAGAACGGTGATGGATTAAACCCAGATCATTTGACTGGGTGTGAGTGTTTGATTGATTCAGATGCTCCGTGCATCACCACCCCCTTTTGTACCGCTTTTGGCCGCCATAAGTGTGGCAGGGTATGCTCAGACGTGAGTCCCTTCCTCACTTTGCCACTGGATTCAAGCAAGCCGGGCTGAAGATGGCTGGAATGCCAGAAACGGGTCCTCGGAAGCTTGTTTCTGGTCCAGGGAAGACATGGCTTGGCAATTCGGGCTAGACTGTTCCCATGAGGCACAGGGTCAGACTGATTTGCATATAGCTCCCGCCTCCCAGCTGCCCCGCCCACCCGCGCACTTCGCCTTAAATGGCGACCGTGCGAACGCGCAGCGGTCACGAGCAGCGGGCGCGCCGATTGTGCGCCGAAGGCGCGCCAAAGGTAAGCCCGTCTACGCCCGTCCGCGCCTGGACCGCGCCCAGTGCCAGAACCCCTGGACCACGAAGACCCCGACCGACCCGCAGGACGTACTCAGCCGCCACCCTCAGCGCACTCAACACCGGCCGACGCCCAGAGTGCCACCAAGCCACACCACGACACACCCACGGACCCTTCAGCTGCCACGCCTGCAAGTTCACCTGCATCCAGACCTGCCTCGCACCAGCACCCGCCAAGTCGAACACCAGCAGCACCCACCTCAAGTGCATCCTGCTCAACGCCCGCTCCGTCCACAGACACGCCATCGAACTCTGGAACCTCCTAGACACCACTGCCCCGGACGTTGCCTTCCTTACGGAGACCTGGATGAACGCCTCTTCAGCTCCCGACATCGCCATCGCTATCCCAGAGGGCTACAAGATCGTCCGGAGGGACCGCAACGCCAACCAGATGGGAGGAGGCATCGCCATCATCCACAGGAACACCATCCGTCTCACGACCAGCACCGACAACACCCTGACCAGCGCCGAACACCTGCATTTCCAGATTCCACCGACCCGAACACCACCCTCAGAGGCACCCTGATCTACCGACCTCCGGGACCACGCACCCAATTCAGCGAGGACATCGCCGACTTCGTCAGCCCGCACGCCCTCCCTTCCGCTGACTACATCCTCCTGGGGGACCTCAACTTCCACCTGGAGAACAACAACGACCGCAACACCAGCACCCTGCTCGACAACCTCGCCAATCTTGGACTCAAGCAGCTGGTGTCCATCCCCACCCACCTCGCCGGACACACACTCGACGCAGTCTTCTCCTCCAGCACAGACATCGACTTCAGCCACGCCACAGAGCTTCAATGGACGGACCACAGCTGCGTCCACTTCACCTTCAAGAGAACGACGACCCAACACCACCAGCATCAGGCCGCCCGCAGAAGCTGGAACAAGATCACAGCAGACCAGCTCGCCGCTTCCCTGAGCCAGCACCCTCCCGCCAACTCAGCGAACCCCAGCCAGGCCGCCGACAACCTCACGAAGTGGATCAACAATTGCGCAGACGAACTCGCCCCGCTGAGAACCCCGCCCAGCAGATCCGGCAGCAAGAAAGCCCCGTGGTTCACCGACGAACTCAAGAGCTCCAAGAAGAACTGCCGAGCCCTCGAGAAAGTCTGGAGAAGGGAACCTACACCAGACAACAGGACCACCTTCAAGCTGGCCACCCGGAAGCACCACCAGCTGATCCGCGCCGCCAAGAAAACTGCTTTCAAGGACCGGCTGGACAACAACGCACACAACTGCAAAGAACTCTTCAACATCGTGAAAGAGCTATCCAACCCCAGCGCAGGAAACAACGACATCACCCCATCGCAAGACCTCTGCAACTCCCCCGCTTCATACTTCCACAACAAGATCGCGGACATACACAACAGCTTCAACAACCAACCAACGAACACCAAGACCGAACAGCCACCCCCCACCACCACCCTCCACGCCTGGACCCCGATCAGCACCGAAGACACCATCCGCACGATGAACTCCATCCACTCCGGATCACCGACTGACCCCTGCCCTCACCACATCTTCAACAAGGCTGACGCTGTCATCGCACCCCACCTGCGAGACATCATCAACACATCCTTCGACACCGCCACCTTCCCTGAGAGCTGGAAGCACGCCGAACTCAGCGCTCTTCTCAAGAAACCCACAGCGGACCCCACCGAACTCAAGAACTACCGCCCCATCTCGCTCCTCCCGTTTCCAGCCAAAGTCATCGAGAAGACCGTCAACAAGCAGATGGCAGCCTTCCTCGAGACGAATGGATCCCTCGACCCCTCACAGTCCGGCTTCAGAGCCAATCACAGCACCGAGACCGCCCTCATCGCCGCCACCGATGACATCCGAGCCCTGATGGACAACGGAGAAACAGCGGCCCTCATCCTCCTAGACCTCTCCGCGGCATTCAACACTGTCTGCCACCGCACCCTAGTACAGCGCCTCAGCAACGTCGGAATTCAGGACAAGGCGCTGGAATGGATCATCTCCTTCCTCGACGGAAGAACACAGAGAGTCCGTCTATCACCGTACAAGTCAGAGGCCACCGAAGTCATCTGCGGCGTCCCTCAAGGATCCTCTCTGAGCCCCACCCTCTTCAACGTCTACATGAGCCCCCTCGCGGCCATCGCACGCCAGCACAACCTCAACATAATCTCCTACGCCGACGACACCCAGCTGATCCTCTCCCTGACCAACGACCCCGCCGCCGCCAGAGCCAACCTGCACGAAGGGATGAAAGAGGTAGCCGAGTGGATGACGACCAGCCGCCTGAAACTGAACTCGGACAAGACGGAGGTCCTCATCCTGGGCTCCTCACCCTCCGCCTGGGACGACTCCTGGTGGCCTCCCGCCCTGGGCACCGCACCCAAACCGACAGACCATGCGCGCAACCTGGGCTTCATCCTGGACTCCTCCCTCTCCATGACCAGGCAAGTCAACAACGTCTCATCGGCCTGCTTCAACATCCTTCGCATGCTACGGAAGATCTTCTGGTGGATCCCCACCGAGACCAGGAAGACCGTCACCCAGGCCCTCGTCACCAGCCGACTGGACTACGGCAACGCCCTCTACGCCGGTACCACCGCCAAGCTCCAGAAGAGACTCCAGCGGATCCAGAAGGCCTCAGCCAGACTCATCCTCGACATCCCACGAACCAGCCACATCTCCGGACATCTGAGAGACCTTCACTGGCTCCCCGTCAACAAAAGAATCACCTTCCGCCTCCTCACCCACGCACACAAAGCCCTACACGACCAAGGCCCGAGCTACCTCAACAGCCGAGTCAACTTCTACGCTCCCAAACGCCACCTCCGATCAGCCAACCACGCCCTCGCCGACGTCCCCCGCATCCGAAGAGCGACTACAGGAGGAAGGTCCTTCTCCTACCTGGCCGCCAAGACCTGGAACTCCCTCCCGACGACCTGCGCCTGACCCAAGACCACCTCTCCTTCAGGAAGAAGCTGAAGACCTGGCTGTTCGAGCAGTAGCGGCAAGGCGCCTTGAGACCCTCCGGGTATGTAGCGCGCTCTATAAATGTCTTTGATTGATTGATTGATTGATTGAACTGGGGTGGCAGAGTGGGCTTAAGAACCGTGATGGATTAAATCCAGTTCATTTGACTGGGTGTGAGTGTTTGATTGATTCAGATGCTCCGTGCATCACTACCCCCTTTTGTACCGCTTATGGCCGCCATAAGGGTGGCAGGGTATGCTCAGACGTGAGTCCCTTGCTCACTTTGCCACTGGATTCAAGCAAGCCGGGCTGAAGACGGCTGGAATGACAGAAACCGGTCCTCGGAAGCTTGTTTCCGGTCCAGGGAAGACATGGCTTGGCAGTTCGGGCTTTACAGTTCCCATGAGGCACAGGGTCAGACTGATTTGCATATAGCCATGTCTGAACTGGGGTGGTAGAGTGGGCTAAAGAACGGTGATGGATTAAACCCAGATCATTTGACTGGGTGTGAGTGTTTGATTGATTTAAATGCTCCGTGCATCACCACCCCCTTTTGTACCGCTTTTGGCCACCATAAGTGTGGCAGGGTATGCTCAGACGTGAGTCCCTTGCTCACTTTGCCACTGGATTCAAGCAAGCCGGGCTGAAGACGGCTGGAATGCCAGAAACCAGTCCTCAGAAGCTTGTTTCCGGTCCAGGGAAGACATGGCTTGGCAGTTCGGGCTGGACTGATCCCATGAGGCACAGGGTCAGACTGATTTGCATATAGCCATGTCTGAACTTGGGTGGCAGAGTGGGCTACAGAACGGTGATGGATTAAACCCAGGTCATTTGACTTGGTGTGAGTGTTTGATTGATTCAGATGCTCCGTGCATCACCACCCCCTTTTGTACTTCTTTTGGCCACCATAAGTGTGGCAGGGTATGCTCAGACGTGAGTCCCTTGCTCACTTTGCCACTGGACTCAAGCGAGCCGGGCTGAAGACGGCTGGAATGCCAGAAACCGGTCCTCGGAAGCTTGTTTCTGGTCCAGGGAAGACATGGCTTGGCAGTTCGGGCTGGACTGTTCCCATGAGGCACAGGGTCAGACTGATTTGCATATAGCCATGTCTGAACTGGGGTGGCAGAGTGGGCTAAAGAACGGTGATGGATTAAACCCAGATCATTTGACTGGGTGTGAGTGTTTGATTGATTCAGATGCTCCGTGCATTACCACCCCCTTTTGTACCGCAATTAGTATTACAGCTGCATTACTTTTTGTGTTTTGTTGATCATGAATAATTTGTAGTTGGATTTGCTGAAATATTTGATGTTGGCAGTGAAATGCTCTTCTAGTGAATCATTTGAGCTTTGCATTTTCAACATCACAAATAGCTATGTCAACTACAATTTTGATAAAGGGTCTCCTAAAAGTACTTAACCTTTTTTTACCGTTTGTTTTCATTATTTGCGTGTGTTCTATTTGAGATTTGCACTACTTGTGTTTCTTCTTGTTAAATGTCATGTTGCAACATTTATATGTATGTTAGGTAAACTGAAAGTTTTAAAATTGAGTTTATGTTACTTTAATTTCCAATTAATTACCTTGTCCCTCACTGTGGTCCCAAATGTTTAAGCCAGCAACCTTTGCTTGGAATCAAATTGTTGTTCAAAACAACTTCTTAAATTCAGATAGCAGCTTTGCATACTTTTTAATATTTTTTATTTTATATTTTGTAGTAGAGGTTACCTAAGTCAAAAGTTAATTGCTAAATTGTGTTCATTTGTTTGGGAATGCAAATCTTTAGAGCTGACTTACTCTAATTAATTTGTAAGCTTTGGGTAGAGGAAAATAGGTTTTATATTAGGATTTGTTCCCAAAACCTCTTTTGTTAAAGTTGTTTGTGATCTACTGCTACTTACGTTTATGTTCACAGGATTTTAGAGTATTATATGATTGCAGTTCTTAGTTTTTTGTGGGTTTCAGTAATTGTTTCTCTTTTCAACATATATTGGTTTTCTCTTGCTATTTTCAGATAACGTATTTATTTATTTGTATCTTCCACTTTTAAGGATTAGCATTGTGTTATAGCTGTTTTGTGAAATCATTAGTATTTGTTTTGTCAGTTTTAAAACATATATCTTGCAAATAGGCTCTACCAATTTAGTGTGCCCAGATTGTTACGCTTTTTGATCACCTGGTCATGGACCTTTCCAGTGGATAAGCCTCACTATCTGGGTCTCACTCCCAGTAATTTCATGGTAAATTGGATTGTGCAGGTTTACCGCCAGCCTTTTAAGAGGAGCTTGCTACGATAAATCTAGGGTAAAGGGGTACTGGGCTTATTACATGTGTGCACATATATGTACAGACAGGCACAGGCTGAACATAACAGACTACAGTGGTGTGCAGCTTGGTAGCTGCACACAGGTAACCTGCATGCACCCACTTTGAAACGTCTAAACTTTAATTTTAAATATCACCTCAATATAGGCCTTATTGTGCTTAAAGGCAGTGTGCAGAGTTTTTAAAAGACTGGCATGTAGGAATTAATGTTGAACATGTCATTGTAGTTAAATATCGCAAAAAACAATGTTCTCTGCAGCAAGGCTGACTGCATTGATAGAGATTCATTGGCATTCAGTTTTACATTTATCAAATGCTACATTTATATTAGCAGGAGAACAACACAGGGTCTTGACTCCTAACCAGCAAGGCTAAGTCAAATAAACATCAAATAACAACACAGCTGCCAGTACTGTTTGTCAATTCGTGAAGGTGTCATGAGAGGGATGATGGGGCTCCCTCCGGTACTCGGTCATCACAAATGTGGCAACTGCGTGTGTTGTTTGTCAACAGAGGAAGGTGCAGTGTTCACTTTTAACAGAATACACTGGAAACATGACACCTTCACGAATTGCCAAACAAGAAATATAGTTTATGGCATCTGGTGCCCATGCCCAAAATCATATATAGGCAAAACTACGCAGGAAGCCCGACAAAGGATCACGCAACATAAGTCCAGAATAAGGAGACAGGTACCCAATGCGCCATTGGTCCACCACTGGTTAGCGCTCAAACACAAAGAAGAGGACCTACGCTGGGCTATTATTTCTAAGATCGAACAAGACCCCAGAGGTGGCGACATCGAACTATGACTTGGACAGAGTGAGGGAAACCCAAGAATGGAATACGGGTAAGCAACTTACAGTCAGGATTCCCACTGTGCGCCTGCAGCAAGTTCATAACAATCGACCAATTCCCCCATTTCTTACTTTTTTCAGGCACCGTCGGCCCACACAGAACGGTGATCAGGTCAGTCCTTTTTTATCACAGTTCCCATTAGGTGGAGGATAAGGCAGTTTTAATGGGCAGTGTGTAACGAGTTTGCTTGATTATGTTTTCATGTGCAGAAATAGTGGGATCACATCAGGACACAACCCCCCCACCAGACACCATTTCAGAATTTAGAAGGTAGGCGGTTGCTAGCCGGTTGGTGGCTATGTTTGAATACACATGCTTTCTGAGTGACTAGGGTTTCTAATTTGAGACACGTGTTTTTGTTTTTTGTAGAATACTTGTTGGTCCTGAGGAGAACCCCGCAATAGGGGGGTTCGAAAAGCGTTGACCTTTCCTGGCCCATTGTCAATACCAAAGATTAGAAGGACTTTGTTAGGAAATTGTATGAGTTACTCCAACTGACTCTGTTTTAGCACACAAGTTCTATGAAAAAGTAAAGAAGGGTATTGTAATATGCACAATGAAGTTTTATTGTTGACAAAAGGCCTTACCTCAGAGGTTTATGTTGTACGGTTGTGAATGTGAGTGGTATGTATGGAGTGAGTTAGAGCTGTTGTGTATGTGGTGTCAATTTGTAATAATTGTGTTCGACATTGTTAATATTGTATATATTTGTATATATTTTGTTTATGCACCAATAAAACTTTCTTGAGAAAAAATGAAATTCGGACTAGTGAGCAAAAATGACGCAATAAACTAGTGACGTAAGTAAAAACAGACCGGCATGTTTTATTCATAAAAGGTCATTGCACAAAAAGTAAGAAATCGTGTCCAGTACTGGCAGCTGTGTTGTTATTTTACATTTATATTAGCAGCAGGCAGAAACATACATCTTCCACTTCTTATAATTGCACTTTTAAGTCCTCTTTAATGCTGAGGTTGGGTTTCAAATGACTATTTCAGAAAAAAATACACTTTCAGAAAGTTTGCATTCTTCCACATAACGTTTCTGAAAGTTACCAGCTCCTGCGCTGGTGATGGTTCTCCCACTGGAAAATGTGTATGTGGAGCAGATAGTGCAAAAAGGGTTTCGTTGTGGGCAGGATTGGTCTTCCTGAAAGAATGACTAGAAAAGTATTTGGGCCATGTCCTGATTACCCCTCAAAGGGTCTTCCCCCAGCACACACAAAAAATTCTGACACCAGGCTTTTTTGTTATCAGCAGGTTCAGAAATTGGGTGGGCTAGACAAAAGGGAAATTCCTCATCCACAAGCTGGACTGTTTATAAAAGGAACAATACATTAAACCAGGGCTGCAACTGGGGCAATATCACAGAAAGTTGGAAGGACAAGCCCCCTATTGCCCTAATTGACTGTGAACTCTGTCTACATCTGACCTCAGGACTAGTGAATCTCTCCAAGTATCAGTGTGGCTGACCCTCTTACATTCCCTAATGACAAGTTGGGGGTATATTTGGACTTCACTACCCTCCAGATGCCCTGCAAGTTTGCCAGAAATGTTTGATGTCTGTGGAAGGCACAGCAGAGGACAAAGCTGGGACGGGGAGTCTATGAATCCAGCTCCATGCAGAGTGTTGCACTTTAGAGCCAGCAGGCTAGCAGGCATTGGGCCAGATTCACAGAACTAACTCACAACAAAATCCTAAACTTACTACCATTTTGGTGTTCACAGAAGGCACGTACTCATTTTGGTATTCACAAAAGGTACTTTATTAGTTTGGTATTCACAGAAGGCACTTACTCATTTTGGGATTCCCAGAATGCACTTGCTCGTTTTGGTATTCACAGAATGCACATACTCATACTAACTTTATTTCCACACTCAGTCCGGAGATTCTTGCCCGGTGGTGGAGATTCTGGCCCGGTGGAGGAGATTCTGGTCTGGTGGAGGAGATTCTATCCCAGTGGAGGAGATTCCGGCCTGGTGGTGGAGATTCCAGTCGCTGTTGGAGATTCCGGCGGTAATGGATTCCACCACTGGGCGGAATCTCCACCACCGGGCCAGAATCTCCACCACCGGGCTGGAATCTCCACCACTGTGCCGGAATTTTTGGCCTGAGTGCGGACATAAAGTTAGTATGAGTAAGTGCATTCAGTGACTAGCAAATTGAGTAAGTGCATTCTGTGAATACCAAATTAAGTAGGTACATTCTGTGAATACCAAAATGGTAGTAAGTTTAGGATGTTGCAGTAAGTACGTTCTTTGAATCGGGCCCATTGCACCTGGTGGTTGGAGTTTGGAACCAGGAGTAAAACAAGCCCAAGGCCATCCAAATTGGTCCAATGGGGCCAAAGTTGCACACGTTATAAGATTTTTAGGAAGAAAATGAGCATGTGGCTCTCATATTTTCTTAAATTACCCAAGAAGTGGGCTATGCCCCAGGGCCTATGTAATGTTTATTTAATTATTTCTCCAGGGAGTGGGTGTGTGTTAACACCCAGTGTGGACTCTCTATTGGCCCAGTGATACCGTCCCTGACCAGCCTAACTTCAAAGGGGACTTGGGACCCCATCCCTTGTCCCAAAGACAAGATCAAGTGCCTGGGATCCCATCCCCAGGGCCCAGAGGTAGTCCCCACCCAGAGAGGCGAGCAGAGGAGCAGACAATATACCCACTCCAGAATGGAGCATACAACTTCCCGCACACACACTGACATCTGGTACAGTTGGCTGGGTGGGGAGCCGGACAGAGAGAGTGGAAGTAGGCAACCCATGATGCCCCAATATGGCAGTAGCCTTGGGGATATCCCGGGTGGGACCAGGTACCCCCTCCTTTGAAAATGCAGCAGAAGAGCTGCTCAGAAAATAGTAATTTCTCCTTAGAGAATGCTTAATTTGTATATGCTTTTCTCGGCTTGTGATAGCCAATAGATGGCAAGGACACCAACATCCTAAATGTACACACACTGGTCAGAAAAAGTAGGCATGCTAAACAACACAGCTTCAATGCAACAATGCCAACAACTAAAATTCACTGGGCTAAAAAAGGTTTGCAAGTTAAACAACAACCACACACATCCAACAAATGCATTTATTTAACGCACACAAAAAATGTGAAATTCCAAAAATAAACACATTTTGCAATTCAATCCAATGCCCTAAATTATTTTTAAATTCAACACTCATCACAGACGCAGTTGTTTCATGCACCCATGGAGCTCTGGGCCTACTGGCTGAAAGGCCTACTGGCAGACTATTGGGCTAGTAAACCAAATAAATATTGCAAATTAACTTCAAACATTGGAGAAAATGTAGTGAACTGTGCAATCTGTTTCCTTTCTAAAAGATGAAAAATTTCTTACAAAGAAACAACAAGGCCCCTACTGCAACTACAGCCACCCACCACATTAAATTTAAATAAATCGATGAAAAGTACAAAAAATATAGTTGCAATTCCCCAATCAAACAAACAACACCAATTTTCCAGCTTACTTGTGAAATCTCAAATCCAATGATATATGATGCAGCAGCCACAAGAATGATCCTTCCAGCTCCAAATCCAAATGAAAAGTGAACAGGAAATGGACAAAGCACTGAAAGGAGTCTGTTGGACAGGAATATTAACTTGAAGACTCTGGGGAACTTCCTTCCTCTTAAAAAAAAGTAAAAAAAGAGAAAGGACTCCTTGCACAAGAAAGTACAGCCAAATGTCAATCTGAGGAGTTGTTTTCATCAAAATCATCATTTTGAGAAGGTGTTGATGCTGCTCGAGAGAGATTCTTCTCCAGATTGCAAATTCTGTGTGTTCGGGATCACGATCTTCACAAACTACTGCGGAAGTTGAAAGTCGTGTTCATGATCGCACACTCTCGCGGGACCATGTAGGCGGCTACCAAATCTTGTCGCACCCTCAAGCAAATGGGAAATCTAATCTGCAGTCACAGGCATCCTGGTGAGTCACTCCTGCATATGCAAAAACGCATTCTGAATGCACCAAAAAAAAAAGAATCAGCTGGTATTGGAAAGTTTTGGGTGATTCATCAACTGGGGGTCCCAAAACATGTTTTCCCCATTCATTTTCCAAGATGGAGTATAGACTAACTCTGGGTGTAAAACTCCACTTCGGTGCAGAGCGTGGAGTTTTTGGTAACTCTGCGTTCTACGCCGAACGCAGAGTTGCCAAAACTCTGCAAACTCTGCGAGCAGAGCAGAGTGTTATGCCCAGGGTTGGTCTATAAATCATCTTGGAAATTAAATGGGGAAAGCATGTTTTAGGACCCCCATTTAGTGAATCACCCAAAACTTTCCAGATACCAGCTGAATTGAGGTGTAAACTAATTTTGAACCTTTTGCAAAGATTCATAAAATGGCACAAAAGTTATTAGCAAAGCAAAAAATGCTTTTCCTATGGAA
Source organism: Lissotriton vulgaris (assembly GCF_964263255.1). NCBI lineage: Eukaryota > Metazoa > Chordata > Amphibia > Caudata > Salamandridae > Lissotriton > Lissotriton vulgaris. The sequence continues at coordinate 2,031,060,436 of NC_141691.1, forward strand.
ACTAGTTCCTAACTATAATTACATATATAACAGCTATCTGTAGTACACATATTAATATCCTTTCATTTTGACTGCATACACTTGGAACAATGGACTATGGAAGTACACATTTTTAGCCATGCCTAGAGCTGAGTAAATATATATAACTTTTGGTATGTATTTCTGTATAGTTCTATAAACAAATTTTGAAACATTTGATGCTGCTGACATCCGTAGATAGCACCAGACACCTCCTTTGGGTCAACTTATGCTCTAAAAATACTCCTGCTATGTTATATGATTTTAAAGAATTCATCAACGAATTTGACAAACCCAACAGCAAAACAACACATGTCTCACCCTCCCAAGACCTCTGCAACAGACTCAGTACCTTGTTTACCTCAAGATTAAGATGATATATGACAAATTCGACAACCAAGTCCTCCTCACCTGTCTAGTTCCTACCCTCACCCCCAGTGACACACCCAACAGACTCCGCTTACTTCAACCACACTCACGACAGAAGACACCCTAAAGACCACGAAGAGCATCTACTCTGGAGCACTCTCGGACCACTACCCAACCTGCATCTTCAAAAGATCCATCACAGCCATCACACCCTAACTCCACTTTACTATGAATTGCTCCCTTGTCACCTACAAATTCCCTGCTGATTGGAAACATGCTGGAGTAAACCCCCTCCTGAAGAAATCCTCTGCTGACCCGACAGACCTCAAATACCTCAGGTTCCAATTACAGCCAATGTCATCAAAATGGCCTTCAAAACCCAGCTAGCAAACGTTACCAAACCCAACAACTGCCTGGACATGTCCCTATCTAGATTCCGCAGCAACCACAGCACCAAGAACACCCTACTTGCCGCCAATGACAACATCTGCTCCATCCTAGACCAGGACCAAAAGGCAGCCCTCATCCTCGTGAACCTCTCAGCTGCCTTCAACACCATCTCCCACCACACACTAGCCACCAGACTGCACAAGACCTGCATCCGTGAAAAAAGCCCTTGATTGGATATGCTAATTTCTCTCAGGCAGAACTCACTGAGTTAGACTTTTACCCTACCTCTCAGAACCAATAGAGACTAGATGTAGAGTGCCCCAGGGATCCCCCTCAGCCCCACCATCTTCCACTTCAACGTGGCCCCCCTCACAACCATTGTCAGAAACCAGGGGCTCAATATCATCTCCTTGGTTGACGACACACAGGTCATCCTCTTCCTTACAAAATAACCCAACATCACCAGGAACAAATTGCAAAAAGGGATGAAAATCATTGCCACCTGAATGAAGTAAGGCTGCCTGAAACTCAACTCAGAGAAAACAGAATTCCTCATCCTTGGCGGGACAACCCCTGGTGGCCCCCTGCCATCAGAAACCTCCCACCCCGACGGACCACACTCAAAACCAGGCATCATCCTTGACTCATTGATCACAATGAACCGTATGATCAACGAAATATCCTCAGTTTGCTACAACACCCTCAGCATGCTCTAAAAACAATTTTATTAGTGAACCAAGAGGAAAGTCAATTATGTGCCCCCTATGTGACCTGTGTTATTTATGGAACAACATTACAGTTTAGGAAATCACCCATTAGAGATTTTGTACAGCGCATATCCTGAAGTCATGTATTTCAAGGTGCTATCATATGTAATATTGAAGAAAGAGTGGCGTTGTGCTAAGAGTCGACTTCTGGCTCACGCTTAACTTAAATCTTCAGTGTTTTTCCACCTCCATCACATAATGGAATTAAGTAGAGGAAGGCAAAGTTGTGTCTATGATTTGACTATCATCAAATAATTTAGTGAAAATGGAATACCATCACCACATTGCAGGACTCCTTTCAAGATTAAAGTAAAGTTAGAGCATTATTGGGTTACAACTTTTTTTTCAGATTACATATTCACTACAATTATTTAGTTTGATTTAAGTGTTTCCTATATTGATTAAAAAAGAGAGCAAAGAATTGTGTTCAGAAATGAGAAGTCAAGAGAGCACAATTGTTCATGAGGGGAGGCCTGGATTAATAAAAGTATGCTTTCTAGTTTCATAGACTCCATCTTGCTCATTACTCAGCAACTGGGGTATGAGTGGTTCCTATGATGAGACTGAGGATCTACGCTCATGAACAATATGCATTGTGCTTTGGAACATGCCCAGACTTTAAATACAGATTAGACAACTAGCATATTTTGCTAAAGTCTTCAAGTTCCATAGTCACATGACTAAAAGGTTCTCATTATCCCACATCTAGCCAGAGAGGTGTATGTGTCTGAACCCCAAAATGCACACATTGTTTGGGGTAATTTTCCATGGACTTTTTATAGCACTTTTTACCTTATCAGAGACAAAGAGCTTGTGAGGCCAAACATTCTATTTCATTCCAATTAAATATTTGAGTTACTTACTTTGTGAACTTGACTAGCCAGAGGTAGCAACAGCAAGCAGAGAAGGCTTACTTATACTCGTACCCTAAGGTAACTATATCTCGCTCCCCGCCATGCACAGTTTTTACATCAATCAATTCACTGCAAATGTTGAAGTGATATTATCAATGATGTCAATAAATGACATGATTGGTGATTTAATATGTGGGGTAATTAGCAGTGCATTGCGAGGATGCTGGTTATAGTTAGCTTTAGGTCACAAGTTATGAGATAACTATAACCGCAGAATTTCTGTGGTTTCGTCTGTGCAGTCTGAAACTAACTATAATGACCCTGTAACCTTCATTTTTTATAGTGAATTTTCTTTTCTTAACATTTCTACTTCCCAACTATACCTTCCACCATGAGTGGCTGTATGGGTATGTAAGCGGTTGTGTGAATGGTCACATTGTTTCGTTAGTAGTTGTGTAAATGGGTGTCTGAGGCTGTCAAGGGATGTGTAAGTGATACATATTAATCTTTATTTCATAACTCCAAAAATATTGAACAGGTCTACACCAAATTACAAGCAAATCTCTATCTATACCAAGATCTAACTTTCTGCTAAATTTTGTGTAGCAAGAAAAACATGCTTTTCCTTTGGAAAGTAGCTCCTAAGTATATATATATATATATTCACTGAAAAAACCAGTCATCAGTGATGTCATCAGTGATGTCACTGACCATGTCATGAATTATGTAATATGTGACATCAACAGCAGTGGATTGCGGGTGCGCGATATATAGTTAGTGCAATAACTATATATGGAATTTCATTGGTTTTATATCAATAAAATGTCCAGCTAACTATATATGGTCTCTAACCTATGGTTTTTTCAGTGAATTTTCAAGGTTTTGTAAATGCAAATTCCTAACTATATATGGTCTATAACCTATGGTTTTTTCAGTGAATTTCATTGGTTTTTTAAAAGCTAATATCTATAGCTGTAAAATATATTCTTTATTACGTGACGTATCACGTAGCCACGTGAGACGCCTCATGACGCGTCGCATAACCGTGACGTATCGGCTCTGCAGCGCAAACAAAACCCGTAACGTAAGCGCACCGGAGCACGCTTACAGATATATATATTTTTTTTAACCTTAATTAGACAAAATCCACACGTGCACATATCTTGAGGCCTTGCAAAGGCACATCAAACAAACAGTCCCTACAATTTTGCCAAGTTTGGTGGAAATCTATTCCTTTAAATTGTATTTTACTGTTTCTCTTGGTTTTCCCCTTGTTACGCTTACCGGAACGCTACCCGGTACGCAAACCGGACGCTCCAAAAACACAAGATGGCGGACTCCCGTTACGCTGCCGGTTAGCTGCCCGGTTCGCGTACCGGGAAGCGCCTCTACCGCGAAAAATCACAAATTTTTTTTCTTTTGCCCCGCGGGGAACTTTAATAGCCCCCTCATCAATCCTAGGGGGTCAGAAGGGGTCTACCTTGCCCCCTTTCCTTCATTTACACCTTTTTTTTTCCACCTCTTGTCTCTCGATCCTACCGAGAGACAAGATGGTGGCCGCTCCGGACTGTTTAGAATGTTGACAGACACCGGAGAGCCAATCAGCTTCGCTTCGCAAAGTTCCGTTACGCGAAAAGTATGCGAACCGGAGCGCTACCCGGGACGCTGTCACAGATATATCCGTTTTTTAAAACGTTAATTTCTCGAAATCCACTGGAGCACATATATTGAGACCCAGCTAAGGCACATCGGGCTAACATTCCCTACAATTTTGCAAAGTTTCGTGCAAATCCATTCAGCCGTTCGAGCTAAAAGTGAGGCCAAAAGCCCTATGGAAAAATGAATGGGAAAAACGCGTTTTCGGACCCCCCTTTTTTCTCGGCCCCCCCTTGACGAAACCGACCCAAATTTTCAGGGGCTGCTCAGAAACAAAATGTGCCATTTTCCTGAAAGTTTCAGCTAATTCCGTCCACAAACGCTAAAGTTATTACACATAGAATTTTCAAAAGTCCCATAGAGAAAACTATATATACCTACTGGCGACCGTGCTCAACCAAAGCCGTTTTGGCGATCCCAGTCGCCTTGCTCACTGGTAACAAGTGCTCACAATCCCCTTAATTTTTAAATAACCGCACCTCCAATCCGCAGTCACCACAGAATCATGGAAATTAAAAACAGACCCCTACGGGCATGTTGATACTGACAACCTTGCCATGTAAAGACAGCCCCCTTCATTACGGTTACTGCCTAAAAACTCCCTGTGCTTAAATATTACTTTTGATTTTTAAAAGCACAATTCATATAAATTCAAAATATACTTAATTAAATATACGCTGAATTTAACATTTGGGAATAATTCATCTTACTGTACAAATACAAAAAACGCTTGCATATTATACATAATGTTAATAAAAACATCATACAAAAACGCCTGCACATTATTCATACTGTCAGTAAAAACATTTGTTCATAAAGCCCCGAATGGCAATATTGTACATCTGTATTACAGCTCCATTAGATGACTGAAGATAGTGCAAAATAATCTCCTTATTGTGTAATCATGTGCTGTGTGAACTCCCAGCCGGGAGTGTTAGAAAACATTCATAATCAAAATAAAGGGCAGGAAAACTTGGGCATGATAAAAATCTAAGTTCGACCTTAACCCCTTCGACGCTGATGACGAGCTCAGCTCGTCATCAGCCACGGGGGCGTGTGCGGATGACGAGCTGAGCTCGTCATCTAACGTGGCTTTTGAAAAAAAGCCGCACAGCGCGAAAATAACCGCCGCAGCGATGCGGTTAATACCGGTACTAATACTTTATACATTTCATATCCCTCTACCGGTAGTAGTAATAAGCTATATCCAAACCAGGGAAAGAAAGAACACATATCCCACTAAGACTTCATATGCTGACACTCCATGATAATACGTATACCATTATTGGGGACAAACCACTCATTATGATAAATATGATTTAAAAACATTTAAAACATATAGAATATTAAATATTTAAAAAAATGTGTCTAACTAAAGACTCCATTAAATACATAAATATACAATTCATAATGAATCCATATCAAACCCCCACCCCTAGGTATTCAAGACCAGCGATTTTTTTACAGCAAACTATTTACAAAAAATGATGCAAATCTTTGCAAATATTGAGCCCCCTAGGGGTCTTTGTCTCAAGTTCCACTATATACCTTGTCTCCAATCGGCGCAACTGTTTTTCTCTATCGCCCACTCATTTATTTAACGGAACGCTCTCTATCACAAAATACTGCAAAACATTTACGTTATTGTCATGTTCACTTTTTACATGCCTGGCCACTGGGTATGTTGGGTCAGAATTGACTGTGGCTCTCAGGTGCTGCAGTATTCTAGCCTGTACCGGTAGCTTTGTGCTGCCTACATATTTGAGGCCACAAATGCTTGTCAACACATACACAGCAAATTCCGTTTTGCACGTGTAGTGCCCCTTGATTTTGATAGGGGTATCTGAAAATGCATTGGTGTATGTGTTTGTATTAGAGCCAAATCTGCAGGCCCTACATGAGCTACACTTATAGAAGCCGTTCCTGCCGGTTAACCAATTGTCTTTGGTGTATAGTTCTGGGCTAGTCTTGACTAGATCTGTTCTCATGGAGTGAGCCTTGCAGAATGTGAAGTTAGGTTTAATTACATACACCCTGTTAAGAACATTGTCGATCATCACTATAGACCATTCTTTCTTGATTATCTTTTTAATAGTCTGGGACTGTCGACTATATGTTGTAATAAATCTGCAGGTTCTACTAGATTTACCCTCCTGAGTAGTTTCAATTTCCCCTTGTTCCTTGCTTAGACTACTTGCTTCTACCACAGGTTTCTTCTGGAGAAGCATTGCTCTGTCAATCTGGTTAGCTTTTCGCAGGGCTGCATTCAAGTTATTTCTTTATAGCCACGCTCAAGCATTCTACCCTTCACTATTGCTTGTGCTTCTGCGAGAGCTTTCTTCGTGCTACAGGCTCTTCTAATTCTCAAGAACTCGCCATTTGGCAAACTAGCTATGGTGTGGTTGGGGTGAAAGCTTTTGGCATGGAGCAAGGTATTGCCTGCCTTTGGCTTCTGGTAAAGACTTGTTTCAATTTTATTATCCTCGATAGTAACCCGAATATCCAGAAAACTAATGGAGGTGGGATCAATATGGTAGGTGAAGTTTAAATTCAGTTGATTCCTATTGATGACATCCACAAAACTCTTAGCCTCCATTTCCGTTCCCTGCCAAATGATGAAGATGTCATCAATAAACCTCCATAGCCGTACAATATGTTTGTCAACCAAAGCACCATGCTCCCCTTTGAGGACATGCTCCTCCCACCAGCCCACATTTAAACATGCGTAGCTGGGGGAGAAGCATGCCCCCATCGCCACTCCTTGTGTCTGCCTATAAATTGTTCCATCAAACAAGAATCGGTTATTGTTTAAGCACCAATGTATCATTTTCAACAACATTTTGTTGTGGTTATAACATTCAATACCCCTTTTTTTTAAATAGTGTTCCACTGCGTTAAGACCATCAGTGTGTTTTATACAGGTATATAATGATGCAATGTCCAAAGTTACCAGTAAATAGTCCTCTTTCCATTCCATACTACTCAATTTGGATACAAAATCCTGTGAATCTTGAATGTATGAAGGCAATACCCTTACGAATTCTTGCAGATAGTAGTCCACATATTTCTATGTGTTTTTAAAAGTGCTATTAATAGCAGAGATGATTGGCCGCCCCTGCAGTGGGTCAACTCCTTTATGGACCTTCCGTATGAGGTAGAAGGTGGGCAAGGTTGGATGTAGGTTGAGAAGGAATGTATGCTCTTCCTTAGTAAATAGCCCTTCTCTCAACCATTTATTCCGATCTTTTTTATATTCTTCCTTGGCTGAACGCTTCATCTCTGTACACTTTCTTATCCCAGAAGACAATGTTCCCTCCTTTATCGGCTTTGTTGATGACCACAGAGTCATTATTTTTCAGCTTCTCCATTAGTTGGAAATATTGCCTTCCTTTCTCCTTAATCTTAGTTCTAGATCTGCACGTCCTTTTTTGCAATGTCTTAAATTCCTCAGTAATCCTTTCGTGGAAGACATCGATAGCGTCCCTTGGCATGACTGGGACGAAAGTTGAAGGTGCTCTGAATGGGCTTAGTACAATTCCACTGGTTGTAATATTTTCGAGTTCCAGAATCTCCTGTGTATTTGAGACAACCTGCTCACTTGTATCCAGCCTCAAATTATGAAGAGTCTTTAGTAGTGGAATTTCCTTCACAGTCAGTCTACCAGCCATTCCCAGTTTTTGTTTATTCTTTGTTGTTTAATTTTCGCCATGATTTTTTATAGCAAAATATTTACTGAGTTTCAATTTTCTGATGAACTTATAGACATCCACCCTAGTTTGCACAAAGTTGAAGTTACTCTCGGGACAGTAGCTGAGGCCTAACGTTAAAAGTTGTTTTTCAGCCTCATTTAATTGTATATCCGTCAGGTTCACTATAGTTTGGTCATTTTTCCTTAATTTTGTTTCTTCTTCCAACTGCGTTTTTTCTGCTGCCAATTTCCTCGCTTTTTTTGCACATTTTCTACGTTGACGACGGCTCCAGTTCCTGTCTGTTATTGTGGGCTTGGCTGCTGTTGAAAACGCGGTCTCAGGGACTGGGGTCGTTGTTCCCGGATGTACTCCAGTCCCTCCGCGTAAGATAAAGGGCCCAGGGTCTCAGATATCTGACCTGTACTTCCCCGATCGGAGTCATTGTCACTCGAAACCAAACTCCCATCAGAACTCGATCTGGCAGCCTGAGTAGTGGAGGTGGATGCTTGATTCACTTGATTACCACCTCCCTGCGCAGAAGTGACCATTTTATTCAATTTCTGTTTCTTAACCTGATCATATTTCCGGGCAAAGGTGAAAACTTGCCCCGTTTCATAGTCATTTTTGTCCCTTGCAGACTTCCACACCTTCCTTTTCTTTATTGTGTCCTCCAGTTTGCTTTTTCTGACGTGCATTTCTCGTAGTGACTTTTCAATTGCCACCTTATTGTTTTCATTCATCAGGGCATCTATTTCCCCATGCAAGCGTTCTATTTCTTATAAATCAGTCTCCCGATCAATTCTTGCATATTTTATGAGGAGGCAAACCAAGCGCATAGACGCCTCTAAATTGCTGTCCGCCCATTCTTTTAGTAACATAGGGTTCGGTTTATCAAAACTCGGCGCTAACATCATGCGTAACTCTCGTGGTATTTTCCCCGCATCATGATATTTTTCTAGGGATTTAGCTTCCCACCACTTGGTAACCTCACTCTTGTGATGTTTTTCAAATTGCTTGAGCAAAGTTCTTACGTTCGGACTTGGATCCGTTTTATCAACAGACGCCTCTTGATTCTTTTCTACTGCCGGTAAGTTGTCGAACAATTCAAATGCCACTTTGTCCCTGTCTTTAGCTGAGTCTTCCATTCTGGCACGGCAATAATATACACTCTCAGATAACTAAACACCGCTGCATTTACCCCCGGGAAACTTTCTACTAAGGTTGCTAATACCTCCCCTACTGCCTTTTGGTTCCATAATTTTAACTCGGAGTTTCGACTAACTGTTTGATATATCCAACGCCGCCTCGTTTCGTCCTCCGACTCGCGGGCAATGCTGGTTACTCAATCGCGGAATTACTCTCCAACAATCATCACCACCTGGCAGCGGGCTCAAAGCAAAAAAGCTCACTTGAACTGCTTATCCTGGTCGACTTGTCGAATAACTTCTAGCCACTTCCTGGGAGGGGTCCGTCGTAGGGAGGCCAAGTCGTGCCTCACCGATGAAAATCCAGTTTCCACCCTCAGCGCCACTTGCATGCGCCAACAAAAACGAGAGAGACGGACTCTTCATTCATTCAGTAGCCGCTGGTATTTTTATTTTTCCTTTATGCTCAACCAAACGCGTTTTGGCGATCCCAGTTGCCTTGCTCGCTGGTAACAAGTGCTCCCAATCCCCTTAATTTTTAAATAACCGCACCTCCAATCCCCAGTCACCACAGAATCATGGAAATTGAAAACAGACTCCTACGGGCATGTTGATACTGACAACCTTGCAATGTAAAGACAGCCCCCTTCATTACGGTTACTGCCTAAAAACACCCTGTGCTTCAATATTACTTTTGATTTTTAAAACAAAGCACAATTCATATAAATTCAAAATATACTTAATTAAATATACGCCGAATTTAACATTTGGGAATAATTCATCTTACTGTACAAATGCAAAAAACGCTTGCATATTATACATAATTATAATAAAAACATCAAACAAAAACGCCTGCACATTATTCATACTGTCAGTAAAACATTTGTTCATAAAGCCCCGAATGGCAATATTGCACATCTGTATTACAACTCCATTAGATGACTGAAGATAGTGCAAAATAATCTCAGGGTGCTTCTACCCTGCCCCCTTTGCGTGTTGTGCACCTTTGTTTCACTGCTTTCTTGTGCCTTGGTTCTACCGAGGCACAAGATGGCTGCCAACACTTCCTGGTTTGGAGTGTTGACAGACAGTGGCATCCAATCAGCATGCCTTTCACAGGAAAGCAGCATGCTCATTGGCTGTCAACACTTCTAACCAGGAGGTGTTGGCATTCATCTTGTGCTAGGTAGACCGAGGCACAAAAGAATCAGAAAAACAAACGTGTAGAATGCAAAAAGGGAGCAGGGAAGAAACACCCTGACCCCCTAGGGCAGCTCAGGTGGTCCCACAAGGATATTAACATATTTAAACGTTATCCGCTAATAGAACTAGCATTTAAAAAACCTTGCAAATTCACTTAAAAAACCATAGGTTTCAGGTCATAGATAGTTAGGAAATAGTATTTAAAAAACCGTGAAAGTTAACTGAAAAAACCATAAGTTTCAGGTCATATATAGTTATGAATTAGCATTTAAAAAACCATTGAAATTGCTCCTATATAGTTAGTTGTACTAACTATATTTCGCGCACCCGCAATCCACTGCTGATGATGTCACATATTACATCATTCATGACATGGTCAGTGACATCACTGATGACATCTCAAATGACATCAATGATGACATCACTGATGACATCATCCACGTGACAATCACATACACCTTTTCAAACACTAGTAAAATCTTTCATCACTCTTTGTAAAATACAGAGTATCATATTTGAATCCATTGACACAGCAATACAAGTATTTTAAAACCCACTCATTGATTCCTAGATGTATACACACATCTAATCACTTACCTGTAGATTCATTCATACATGCTGTCAATGAAAAATAGAACAATATCAAAAATACTTATACACCTATATCGAATTTACACACCAGCACACAACCTATTCACATATGAAGTTATCCTACTCACTTATGCAAACAATGGATCATACTTACATACTTAGTTAGCTACACACTACAAAAGCGCAAGATTCAAACAGCTTAGCTGGTGTGAGCAGCGTGAGATAGGCGCTGGTGGCGAGCGATGTTTTTAGGAGGAATCTAGTCGATTGTGTGGCTGAATTAAGAACCACCCTTCGTTTTAATTCATTTGTACAACTTTTGTGAATTTAAATAACAAGATCTATTTTTAAAAAGTGTGTGGGTGATTTGCTGGCAGAAATTGTACATTGTACCTTTGCACTTTGCCTCTTTGCACTTCCCCGGTCGGTCCCCGTTCCGTCACGGCTATCTGTGCCGCTTGTACGGAGGGACGCAACTCCTCCCCCTTGCAGATTTACTTCCGGGGGCGCTTCCATATATTGAAATGTGTCCACGGCCACGCAGCGAACGTGCGCAGCGGGCGCGCCAAAGGCAAGCCCGTCTGCGCACGTCCGTGACCAGAACGCGGCCAGGGCCTGTCATGCTGCCAATTCGAGGTCAGGTGCAGCCAGGATTGTCTGGTCTAGAGAGGAGCTACTGGCGCTGGAATCAGAACAGCCCTGCAAAGCCTACTCACTCGATCCTCCAGCTGACCTAAGTCCACAGGCCTGCCCGCTCTGTGGTATTTCGTTGAAATGGGTCACTCTCTCTGGATAGTGCTCTCTTCATAAGCCTAGCACCCAGCCTGACTTTTGCCGCTGCAGCATGAAAGCGGGTCTTTTAAACTGTCGGTCCTTGGCTAAACATGCAGATGACATCTGGCTATTGCTTGAGGACGCTGAGTGGGATGCGCTGTTCCTAACTGAAACGTGGCTGAACGACCACACTATTCCGCCATTGCCCTGGCGGTGCCACTTGGCTTTAAAATGAGCTTTTTTGCCTACAAATCAACCCATGCCAGTCACTGGCTGGATTGGTTATCTATCGTCCCCCAGATTGTTCAAAGGTGATCTCTACGGCGCTTATTGACGCCATCGTCCAAAGCTCCATCCTTCACTCTCACTTCATAGTGGTGGGGGATTTTAATGTTCATGCCGAGACAGCGGCCTGCCCGCTGGCGGAGCTGCTTATTTCAACACTTAGGGCCGCTAACCTGACATTGTTCAGCAGAGCTCCTACACACAAAGCAGTCCATATGCTTTACCTGATTTTCTCTAACATCAGGGACCTGTCGGTGGGTACACCGCAATAGCTGCTTTGGTCGGATCATGCACTGATCCCGTTTTTGGTCAGGCTACCTGGGGAAGGCCCGAGACTGGGAGGCACTCCTTTTTGCAGAGACAATGGAAAAGATTGGTCCCTGGAACCATGGGCCCCGTCCTGGCTCGAAATCCCCCAGCACTTTCTTCCGATGTAAATAAGGACGCAGTGGCTATGTCACAATGGATAGGTGATAAGGTGACATCTATTGCACCTGCATAACAGGCAATGTCCCATAGGGGCTCTCCCTCTGCACCATGGTTTTCATTGGAGCTAAGGGCGGAGAAGTCAGCCTGCAAGAAATTAGAGACTTTGGAGAGTGAGTTATTTTATTCAGTCGAGGGATCGTTATAAAGCCGCCATCCGTGCATTGCACAAATCTATAAAAATAGCAAGGGAACTCTTTATTTCCACCCCCATTCAACAAGCAGAACATTCCAGCAAAGAAGTGTTCAAGATAGTGCAGTCCTTCTTTAAACTGAGATGCATTGAGTTGGATGTGACCCCGTCAAATATACCATGCGACAATATTTCTGAATATTTTGAGAAAAAAATTCTGCAAGTGTTCGACACTTTTAGTCCACCAGGCCGCCCTGTCAAGTCAGACTTAGTGAAGTCTAGGGCTCCCCAAATGACCTTATGCCAATTCCAACCAGTTACACTTGATGTGGTCATACAGGAAATAAATAGATGTAAATCAGGATCTCCTGATGACCCTTGTCCACCAAAGCTATGGAGTTTGATGGCGGAATTTGTTGCGCCTACTCTACAACACATATGGAATATGTCCATCTCTACCAGAGTGTTCCCGGAGAGTTGGAAGTATGCCACCTTACTCCCACTGAAAAAAAAGCTGAACGGTGCTTCAGAAGACAAGCAATCTCCGCCCCATCTCATTACTGGCGGCTCCGGGCAAAATGCTAGAAAAATTAATCCAGCGGCAACTAAACAAATTCACGGATTAATGTTCTCCATGAAACTCAATTAGGTTTTAGATCCGGTTTTAGCACCGAGACTGCCCTGATCAAGGTTGCCGAGTCAGTCAGGTGGTCGCTGGATTCAGGAGCATCGGCAATGTTGGTGCTCCTGGATCTATCGGCTGCCTTTGACACGGTGGATCATGGCAGGCTACTACAACGTCTGGCTAAGATCGGCCTCCAGGCCCAGGCACTTGGATGGCTCCACTCGTATTTGTCCGACAGATCTCAGAATGTGGCTTTAGGCGCCTTTTCCTCGAAATCCAGGAGACTGAACTGCGGGGTACCACAGGGATCAGCTCTTAGCCTTTTGCTTTTTAATTTTCATTTGGCCCCGCTGTTTACGCTCATTGCCAAATGGTGAGTCACCGCAATTTCCTATGCTGATGACACCCAATTGGTCTTCCCATTGTCTGAGGTATCAGAGGCAGCCTTTGCTAACTTCAAGGGCTGCCTTCGTGATGTGGCCTGCTGGATGAATACCAATAAACTGAAATTAAATGCGGGCAGAACGGAGGTTATCTTCTTTGGGAAAGGTGCCCACCCTCCTGCCGAGTTCTGGTGGCCTGCCGAAATGGGCCCTGCACCGATTCCCAGCAAAAAGGCAAAAAACTTTGGGGTTACATGGGATGATGGCCTATCCTTTGCCCCCCACATACAGCAGGTCATTGGAGGTTGCCTTAGTAAACTTAGGAACCTAGGGAGATTTCTTCGACTGCTCCCGGAGGGCTGCCGAAAAACGGTTATTCAGTCCATGATCACCTCTAGGTTTGATTATGCCAACAGCCTTTATATAGGCCTCCCGAAATGTATGCTACAACGGCTGCAAACCGTTCAGAATTCAGCTGTAAGATTGTTCAGGCATGTCCCTTTTAAACACCACATTTCCCCACACCTACGCTTGCTAAATTGGTTTCCTGTGGCCAACAGGATACAATTCAAGGCTCTCATCCTGACCTACAGAGCCTTACATGGAACCTGTCCAAATTATCTAAAAAAACGACTGCCTAGATACTCTCAGGCCAGACTCCTCCGTTCTAACCACAAGGTTCATCTTCACGTCCCCTGAGTAGAAAGGGCCCACTTGGGTGGTAGAACCTTTTTCGCAAGTACGGCACTTCTTTCAAATACCCTGCCACCTGAAATACAACAGGCATCCTCAGAACCCAGTTTTAGGAGATTACTGAAAACATGGTTTTTCACGCAATAATTCTAACTCCTTTGTACTATGACTCTTTCTGCTCACCCAGCGCCGGGACACTTCCTCCGGAGGTAGCCGCTCGCACTTTATAAAACTCAGTATTATTAATATTATTATACAAACACCAATTCATCTATTCATTCAGATAGTAAGTCATATTTAGTATATTATAAAATCATTATTACAAGTATACAGTTATCCATACAGTCACTCACACAATCATTGAGTCTTATATATACTTATTTATATACAACAACTGACACATACACTGCCTTTTATTTTTCCAGTTTGTTGGACATGTACCATTGAGAAATATGTTTGCTCATCACCACACCCATAAAGATATTCACTCACCCAAACAACTGTTATAACATGTAGTTTTAACTTCATATATCTACTGAATCAACTATTCACACATCTTTGGGCAGTCACACACCCTCCACCAAACCACACACACATTCACTCTCCCATACAAAATTCTCAATTAACTAATCAATAACTAATATAGACTTTCACATAGCTAGTAACAAACAGGAGAACCAGTTTACACAACTGAGAAAGGGATATGGATATTCACACAGTTTAGTCACTATCCACTATATTTAGCGAGACACTGTACATTGTTAAAGTCCTCCATCCAAATATTTATTTTTATATATCCACTCATACTTCAATGTAAATTGCTATATATATAATACATATTTAAATAACGAAACAAACCACATTCACTGGATGATGTCATCAGTGATGTTATCATTGATTTCATTTGAGATGTCATCAGTAATTTCACTGACCATGTCATGAATGATGTAATATGTAACATCATCAGCAGCGGATTGCGGGTGCGCGAAATATAGTTAGTACAACAAACTATATAGGAGCAATTTCAATGCGGGTGAATGGATTTATAAGAAATTTGGCAAAACTGTACAGTCCGGCTCGCAGAATACGCTTTTTTTGGAATGGTGTAAATCCGTTCAGTAGTTGCTGAGGAAATTAAAGTTAAAGTCAATTATATATCTATACGCGCGCACATGTGCGCGCACCCAAACGGCTGCGCGCGCGCGGAATTTTGTTGCGTGACGTCTGTTAACGTTCGATTCGAAGGAAATCAGGAAGTGTTGACCGCCATTTTGTCATTGCGAGTAAATATATTGTTGATTTCAAAGCGTTGGAATATGGAAAGGGGAGAAGGTAGAGATTGTTTTGCTGCGTAGGTTTTCTCAGGGTGTGCAGTAAGGCCCTTAAGGCGAAAATATATATATATATTTTTTTTTTAAAGTTGCGTGGTGCGCGCACCTTTTTACAAGAGTGTGAAAATGGAGATAAATCAGAAGTTTGAGTGCTTAGATATAAGGTGGCTCTGAAAAGAGCCATTGTGTTAATTGAGTGTTTTCTGCATTTATAAGTAAGTACCGATGCAGAGCCTGATGTTGCAGAGGAAGATTCTGTTTCCCTCATTCGTGAAATGAACACCGTCTCTCCTATAGACGTCTTGCATGTGGTATCGCAAGTTGTTGTGGTAAATAGAACCCATGCTATAATCTCTGAGGAACGCAGAAACAGATTTATTTACATGTCTCCTTGCTTTCTCAAATTGTGCACAATGGTGATTGGACCAATTCCATTTCTGTCTTTGGCATATATTGGAATATACCAAGGCAGATCGAGGAAAAAGTGTCATCAATTGTCGAAAGGTGTCTTTTAGAAGCATTTCCAGACCTACCCCAGTGATTGTGCCTAGATCGTTCCCTCCACAGTGCACAATTATAAGGTCTGGTTCTGGGAGATGCATAAAAGTTTTCACCAATGGAATCAATTGGTGACATTTCAATCCTCTTTTGGAAATCCATGTTATGTGTACATTTGGTAAGCTGAGGTTGCAAATTCGTCTGCTTACTGCATATTTTTCACTCCAGTGAATATAACTGTGTCCTATTAGCCAGACCTTCATTTTCAAGAGATTTGTAGTCGTCCTCCGATCGGTTCTGGAAGTGGAATGGTAGTTAGAAGTTGAAATTCTAAATAAAGAAAAAGGAAGAGGCTGGGTGTGGTTTAAAAAATAAAAATGATTGGTTGATTGTAAGAAGTGGAGATTGAACAGTACGTTGCATGTTAATGTTTATGTTAAACGAAAAGTACTATTGGGTGTGAAAAAAAAAGACATGTAACAGAGCTGTGGATTGGCAGGTGTTTCTGGAGGGAAAACAGTGTTGTTACTTTGCTGTAGAACGTTGAGATATGAACTTTTGACCTGTGCCTTCAGCCAGGTGCAGAATGAGGTGTTACCATGGAAACAGCCAGAGATGGCAGTGGGTGATGGGTGACTTTTATGTGACATTGAAAATATTG
This sequence comes from Lissotriton vulgaris, assembly GCF_964263255.1. Classification (NCBI taxonomy): domain Eukaryota; kingdom Metazoa; phylum Chordata; class Amphibia; order Caudata; family Salamandridae; genus Lissotriton; species Lissotriton vulgaris. The sequence goes on from NC_141691.1 coordinate 2,031,076,987, forward strand.
TGAGGGAGAACCAACTGAAATGTAATTGCTTACGTTACGCGCTCCGCATTGCTTCCGGGAAGCTGCGCTTCGCGCCTCGCGCACCGGAGCACTTCCGGGTGCGCTAACGCGGTGCGTCATATGACGGATTACGCAAGAATGCGATACGTTGTTGGGGCTCCACCGGAACTGATCGAATTGGTAGTCTACAGTGTTTCTGGATGTTTCAGACTGAAGCTGGCGTCAGCATGAGAGCACCCCGTGGCTACGTCGTGACCATTCCGCGAGCAATCATGGCAGTCGCTCCCCACCGGAAGTCTGCAGGAGTCGGGGGCCTCGGTGACTCTTGTAGAATCTTCAAGGCTGACGGGACGCTTTTGGGAATGGGGCTCATGCCCTAGCAGTCAAGCGTCCGAGTTTCAGGGTTGCCCAGAGCCATCCTTGCAGGCCAGGCCCAAGTCTGTGGAGCCGACCGCCATTTCCTGAGCTCCGTGGCAGCCGCCTGTCGCTGTATCGGAAGAGTGGGTGCAATTCAGCCGGACTTTATAATATTTGTCGTTATTTTGGGTGGGGTGGGCGGCGGAGCCAAGCTGTCTTGCAGCCATCATGGCGTCGAGCTCGGTTTCTCTCACTAGTTTCATATTTCTCATGAGGGGTTGTTCCTAATTTTTCTATTTTAGCGAGGTCAAAAAAAGATCTCATCAGTGGCCTACTGATTTTGCTCGATTCCTTTTGTTTTTTCTAACGATTTATATGTTATAGTTTGCTAGCACGATACAGCGGCAAGTCAGCATTTTATAAATATGTCCTTTTTATTAGGGGTGTCTTCCGGTGGAGTCGGACGATCTACCTCTAATAAAGGGTCCGGGTTAAACCAACTACCATCATGATTTTGTATATCTTCTGAGCTGGATTTAAGCGCACAATTGTTAAAGTATGAAACGTTTTATATTTCTAAAAAAAATACCAAGGTGTGTACATCCGGTAACGCACGAAAGTTTAAAAAGACATTCGGCTCCATTTACTGAAAAGTTTCATAAGAATAAAAAAGAAGTCTAGGTACAGTCTCTTTGACGTACTATAAGTTCTTTGAGGGGTGTATGAAGAAATTCAATAAGTTCAAATCGCAAGGTTTTTACGAAATATATAGGCCTGTGCGCGCACTCGGTCGCGCACGAAAGCCTGGAAATGCGATATCCATTTTATTGACAACTGTTGCCGAGAGTGCGCACACCGGGTCGCGCACGAAAGTTTAGTAAGGCTATTTTTATTTACAGACAAATTTTAATGTGTTTAAAAAAAGGCAAGGTACAGACTTTCGAATTCTGTATTGCTTTACAAGGAGTCTCTATGCAACTTGAACAGTGAAGAAAACGGCTTGTTTTCGAAAAAAATATTGTCAGAACTTTATTGCCAAAAGTATAGGTTGCATACACGACATTTTTCTGAATTAGCATTTTAAAAACCAATGAAATTCACAGAAGAAACCATAGGTTTTACACACGTTATAGTTAGGAAGTAGCATTTAAAAAACCTATGAAATTCACTGAAAAAACCATAGGTTTGACACATGTTATAGTTAGCTGGAAATTTTACTGACATAAAACCAATGAAATTCCACGTTATAGTTAGTTGGACTCACTATAACTTGCGCGTGCAATGCACTGCTGATGACGTCACATATTACATCACTCATGACATGGTCAGTGACATCACTGATGACACCATCCTTGTGACATAGTGACAGACCTCCTTTCACTGTAATGTAACCCTTGAAACACATATTCAAAAATAGAAACTGAAATTTAAAAAAAAATGCAGATACCCATATCGGTTACAACAAGTAATTCAGTAATTCCACCATCTATATACACATCCACTCATACATATACTCACTCATCATATGAAATGATACACCTATACATCCTGTTACACACCGACAATCATCGAAAAGTTACTCACAGACATACTCACACGTGCAAATAAACTATTGAACATCCATTTATTTGAATATAGAGTTATGCACACACTTCCACCTTACTTCTATTGAAAATTACACATATTTATTCTCTTAAACAATCACTTATAGAAACACATACTTCTTTAAACAGGAACTCTTTCAATCTCTTATTCTCACATATACTCACTTATATACATCAATATTCACATATACTAGATTAAAACATATGTCGTTACTGATAAAGACACTAGTGAGACAGTCATTCACTCACTAACACACACATATACACACTCATCCACCCATACAGTCCTGCACATATGCTGTCTTCAAAACACATAGAAACAGAGAGTCAGTCACTCATGCATCTATGTGCTAAGTAATACCCCCACCAAACCATATAGACACTCATACTGATACTAAGAGAAACATCTAATAACCCATATACATACGCATGTAGCTACTTACCAACACATGTAGCCACTTATACACAAAGTGAAACACTAATATATATATTTAAATATTTAAACATTACTCACTAATATTTATTTTTCAGAAAGACACATATTCACTGGATGGTGTCATCAGTGATGTCATGAGTGATGTCACTGACCATGTCATGAGTGATGTAATATGTGACGTCATCAGCAGTGCATTGCACGCGCAAGTTATAGTGAGTCCAACTAACTATAACGTGGAATTTCATTGGTTTTATGTCAGTAAAATTTCCAGCTAACTATAACATGTGTCAAACCTATGGTTTTTTCAGTGAATATATATATATATATATTACCTACTGGCGGTCGCCAGTAGGTAGTTATAGTTAGGATTTTTTTCAATGTTAAATCTCAAAATTCTATTTGGAATACCTTTGGCGCCGGTTGACGAATCTGCCTCAAAATTTCCTCAAAATGGCCTTGCGGCGTTTCGGTCCTTCCCTGAAAGTTTGGGGGGGATTCGTCAAGCGGGGGCCGGTGTTAAAAGGGGGGTCCCAAAACGCGTTTTCCCCATGTTAATTTCCATATGTGCTCCAGTGGATTTTGAGTAATTAAGGTTAAAAAAAATATATATATCTATAGCCGCGCACTGGTACGTGCACCGGTACGCGCACTGGGCACTCCACGCGAGGTGCGCACGGAAAGCTGATTGGCTCTCGGGTGTCTGTAAACATTCGAAACAGTCTGGAGCGGCCGCCATCTTGTGTCTCGGTAGGATCGAGACACGAGAGGTGGGCAAAACAAAGAGGGAAATTACCATAAGGGGGCAGGGTAGACCCCCCCTTGACCCCCTAGGTTTGATGTGGGGGCTATAAAAGGGCCCCGCGGGGCATTTAAAATATTTTTTTTTTCGTTTTGTGCGGGGGAAGCGCCCGGTACGCGCACCGGGGAGCGGCCCGGGGAGCGTACTATGAGGGAAAAAGATGACAGAGTTTATAAAAAAAGAAGCCTTTATTTAGAAATTGGAGGTAGTTCTAAAAAGAACTTTTTTTTTCTTCTTTTTTTTGTTTTATATTTTTCTTGTGTTTTTTGAACATTTTGTACTTTTTTGGCTTTTCAAAACAGTTTTATATTTTTTTTGTATTTTTTTAGGGGGAGAAACAAAAAAAGGGAATTGAAACTGGCTCAACTGGAGCAAAAAAACAAAAAACCCAAAAAAGTACTTCTTTTTGGGGCACTTGTGATTATCACCTGCAAGGACGATGAGCTTTACGCTTTTTTCACCATAGGCGATAAGCTTGCCACATGCAGAACAAGTGATTTTAAAATCAGCAAATCTTGGCTGAATACAAGGCATCATCTCTGATGTTTCTGGTCCCGATGAAGTGGGTTAGTTTCTTTTGGAGGTGGTCCTTGACGACTGGGGAAGGTTACTGGCCAGTTCCCTGAACTCTGCACGAGAGTAGTTGTTTGGGTGCCTTCGGGTCATATGACGAATCATGGTATGGTTACCAAATGAATCACTTTTTTCTTGCCCTCTGGGATTGAAAAAAACTCCCATACAATGTGTGGCTTGGGTTTGTATGGGGTATTTTCTTCAGGCAGCCATCTTCTCCTCCCCTCCTCCTCTTCCTCTTCCTCCTCCTCCTCTTCTTGACCACCAATATAATCTTGAGCTGGTCCTGTTGGTGGTGGTGGTGGTGGGGCAGATGCACCAGCTGCTGCTGCTACTGAAGCCATTATTAAGATCAAAAAGGTACAGAGATGTACAAACAGATCTTCCTCAGTCAAAGGACAAAGTCAGAATAAGGAAAAAAGGTGGGGTCTTTCATCATTTTGAAAAAAAACTGTCCTGAACCAATGAGAAGTGTTATTTTCAGGTCACAAGACCAGGGGCTTCATCATTATGAAACTAAAACTGTTATGAACCAATGAAAAGTGTTATTTTCAGGTCACATGACCCGACGCGCTTACGCTACGCGCCCCCAGGCGCGCCCGGGGGCGCTCCGGGTCGCGTAGCGTAAGCGCGTCGGATGTTTACATTGCACGATCGTATTCGCTCGAGTACTTCCGGGTGCGCTTACGCCGTGCGTATCACGCGGACGCGGCTACGCGACACGTCATGATCATGTTTTCGTTCGTGATATTGGCGCTTACGGGACGCTCCCCGGCGCGCGCCCGGGGGCGCTTTATAAAACTACGCTTTTCGGGGCGCTCCCCGGGAAGCGCACCGGGAGCCCTCCAAAGCAAAAAATAAAAATAAAAAATTGGGAAAAATTGTAGGGACTGGTAGCCCTATTTTTAAGTGGTTTTTACGAAAATTAACTTTGATAAAATATATATTGTGCTACATTGGGCTATATATATGCCAAAATGTAGCCCAAATGTAGCCCAATGTAGCCCAAAGATGGCCACCAGAGACCAAAAAATCCAAATGTAGCCCAAATATCAGCTAGACTTAGCCCAACTGTAGCCCAATGACAGAATGTACCAGAGTGTTCTAAAGAACAACTAGAGAGCTAACAGTCTTATTTATAAAGTGAGACTTATAGTTAGGAATTAGAATTTAAAAAACGTTTGAAATTCACTGAAAAAAACATAGGTTTCACACCAGTTATATTTAGGAATTAGCATTTAAAAAACCAATGAAATTCACTGAAAAAACCATAGGTTTCACATCAGTTATAGTTAGCTGGAAATTTTACTGGCATAAAACCAATGAAATTCCACGTTATAGTTAGTTGGACTCACTATAACTTGCGCGCCTGCAATGCACTGCTGATGACGTCACATATTACATCACTCATGACATGATCAGTGACATCACTCATGACATCACTGATGACACCATCCAGTGAATGTGTGTCTTTATGAAAAATAAATATGTTTTATATTTGTATTTGTAAAGGACGATGGAAGAGTAAATGGTTAAATAAGTGTGTAAATGGATGTTTTTTTTAAAAGAATTGATTGGTTAACTGCCTTATTAAGTGTATCTTAATGAATACATATATTAACGAGTAATTTTTATATTTTTAAATATATGTATCAGTGTTTCACTTTGTGTATAAGTGGCTGCATGGGTTGGTGACTGACTCACTGTTTGTATGTTTTTTGAAGACAGCATATGTGCAGGACTGTATGGGTGGATGAGTGTGTATATGTGTGTGTTAGTGAGTGAATGCCTGTCTCACTAGTGTCTTTATGAGTAACTACATATGTTTTAATCTTGTATATATGAGCATTGATGTATATAAGTCAGTATATGTGAGAGTGAGAGATTGAAAGAGTTCCTTTTTAAATAAGTATGTGTTTCTATAAGTGATTGTTTAAGAGAGTAAGTATGTGTAAGTTTCCTTAGAAGTAATGTGCTAATGTATGTATAGCTGTATATGCAAATAAATGGATGTTCAATAGTTTATTTGCATGTGTGAGTATGTGTGTGAGTAACTTTTGTAAGACTGTCGGTGTGTAACAGGATGTATATGTGTTTCACTATATATGATGAGTGAGAATATGTATGAGTGACTATATAAAACTGTTGGTGTATGAGTGGATGTGTATATAGATGGTGGAATTACTGAATTGGTTTTTGTAACTGGTATGGGTATCTCCATTTTTTTTGAAAATGTTAGTTTCTATTGTTTGAATATGTGTTTCAATGGTTACATTACACTGAAAGGAGGTCTATCAGTCTGCCACAAGGATGGTGTCATCAGTGATGTCATGAGTGATGTCACTGACCATGTCATGAGTGATGTAATATGTGACGTCATCAGCAGTGCATTGCAATTGCGCAAGTTATAGTGAGTCCAACTAACTATAACATGGAATTTCATTGGTTTTATGTCAGTAAAATTTCCAGCTAACTATAACTGATGTGAAACCTATGGTTTTTTTAGTGAATTTAATAGGTTTTTTAAATGCAAATTCCTAACTATAACTGGTGTGAAACCTATGGTTTTTTCAGTGAATATATATATATGTATATATATATATGTATATATATATATATTCACTGAAAAAAACATAGGTTATAGACCATATATAGTTAGGGATTAGCATTTACAAAACCTTATTTTACTCACACAAAACCATTGAAATTCGCATATATAGTTAGTTGCACTAACTATATATCGCGCACCCGCAATCCACTGCTGATGATGTCACATATTACATCATGCATGACATGGTCAGTGACATCACTGATGACATCACTGATGACAACTCAAATGACATCACTGATGACAACATCCAGTGACTGTATGTTTCTGTAAAGTTAAAATATGTCTTACATATTGAAGAATGAGTGGATGTATAAGTGTCTGGATGAATGATTTAGTAGGTGTATGACTAACTGTATGCGAGAGTGATTAAACTAACTATATATGGTCTATAACCTATGGTTTTTTCAGTGAATTTTCAAGGTTTTGTAAATGCTAATTCCTAACTATATATGGTCTATAACCTATAGTTTTTTCAGTGAATTTCAATGGTTTTTTAATAGCAAATATCAAAAGCTGTAAAATGTATTCTTCTTTTAATCGAAAAATATATTTTATAAGTTTTTAATATAATATTTTTATGTATGTATATTTTTATAAATTATTTTATTTTGTTTCACTACCGGTCCGCGTACCGGGTAGCTTCCCGTTAGCTCAATTTGGTGCCGCGGCCCAGTCCGCGAACCGGTAAACGTTCCATTAGAGCAACTGCCGCGTTAGAAAACAACATTGTGATGCGTTGCGTAAGCGCGACATATCGCGTTGCCGCGTAATGCGTCTTATGAAGTGCCGCGTTAGCGCACCCGGAAGTGTTCCGGAGCGCGAACCGAGGCGCGAAGCGCAGCACCCCGGAAGCGCTCCGGGTGCGTAGCGGGACGCGTAACATAAGCGTAACAGGTCATGTGACTTGTTAATAAAACTTTTTATTGGTTCATTTCACTTTTGGTTTCCTAATGATGTAAGGCTAGGTCATGTGACCTAAAAATAACACTTTTCATTGGTTTAGAACATTTTTTTTCCCAAATGATGAAAGCCCCCACCTTTTTTCTCACTCTGACTTTCAACTTTGTGAGAGGAAGACCTATTTTTATTATTAAGAGATGGCTTCAATAGTAGCTGAAGCTGGTCGACCCCCACCAACACCACCACCTCCTAGGAAGGAAGGACCACCTACCCAGTTCATTCCCAACCCTGAGGAAGAGGAGGAAGAAGAGGAAGAGGAGGTACATGAACAGCCCCGGAAATCCCACCACAAGGACAATTTCATTTGGCAGTTTTTTAAATTTCCTCAAGGCCAAAAAAAGGTCAATGCCCGTCATGTAACATGCCTGATCTGTAAAGAAGTTCTGTCCCGAGGCACAGATAAAAAGTATAGTTTCGGGAACTATACTATGCATCGCCACATGCAAAGGTGGCATCCAATAAATTACAGCGTGGCTGAGGTGCGTAACCGCCGTGAAAACCCACCAACTCCTGTGGCCACCACCTCAACACAGGAAAGTCTTTCGGGACCAGAGGCGAGGGAGACGGTCCCCAGTATCCAGACCAATTTTGCACACATCAAGCTAGTGTGTATTTATTGTGGGGGATTACTTTGTTACGGCTAGATGAGTGTAAACTTAATGAACAGAGCATATGAAAATCACAGGTGCTCAAAACGCCCCAAAAAGTGATTTTTTTTTTGCTCCTGTTGAGCCATTTCTAATGCCTGTTTTTCGTTGCTCCCCCCCCAAAAAAACCCAATTTTTTTAAATTGTTTAAAAAATACAAAAAAAATAAAAAATGTTCAGAAAAATAATAAAAAAAATATAAAACAACAAAAACAATAAAAAAAAGTTATTTTCAGAACTACCTACCATTTATAAAAAACTGCTAAAATGTTTAGCACTCTTGCAATCTCTTTTTTTTTTATTCGCTTCCTGGTTCGCGCCCCGGTACGCGAACCGGAAGTGAACCAAAAAAAAAATAGTGAATATAAGGGAAGGAAACAAAGAGAATAATGCTAAAAGAAAGACAGCTAGAGGGAGTAACACAGAGATACTGTGTAATAGATAATTATACAAAGAAAAGTTGTAAGAGGGAAAAATTGAGAAAAAGAAAATAGAAAAGAAAGTGAAAGAAAAAAAGAGTGTAGAAGAATAATAAACAAGAGTTACTTGGAGAATGTGAATGAATCTTCAAATTAAAAAGAAAGAGAGTAAAGGATGTGGAGTAAGAGGTAGGGATAGAACCGGTCTAAAACAACAACCCTGAGGGAAGGTGTTAAAAAAACAGTGAGTGAAAGTAAATAGGATTAAAACAAGGTGTATGATAGTGAATAAGATTAAAACATGTGGAATGACAGAGAGAAAAAACAGAAAGAAGAAAAGAAGAAGTTATAGAAAAGGAATAATTGAAGCAGCAAAAAAATGAAAATAAGATAGTGTGCTTGAACTACAGAGAGAAAGCATAAAGAACAACTTGTAAAAGAGTGAAGAGACAGTGACAGTTTGTGTTAGAGAGACGGACTGAGTAAAAAGGAGTGAGGAACTGTGAGAACAGAGGGACTGACAAAAGGAGTGGAAGGAGTAGAGTAAGTGAGTAATTGAAAAGGAATGAGGGAAAAAGCAAAGTAAGGAAACTGAGGGTTAAGGAAATAAAGCAGTGGAAGTATTAGAAGTTGAATGTGATAGAGATGTAAGGGAAAAAGTACTAAATACTTACTTTATAGTTGTTGTTAACTCCATCACTTATAATTTTTTTAATTTCAATCTGTGAAAGAAAGAACAAAAAATTGAAAAATATTAAAACATGTATTTAAAAAATAGAAAAGACAAGGTATAAGGTTGGAAATCATACAATTTTATAAAGAAATAAAGTTAGAGATAAAGATTCAGAAAGGAAAATAAAGTAACGGTGAAAGACAGACAGAGTCAAAAAGAAATAGAAATAGAGTAAATTACTAAGTGAATAAAAAGGAGGATAGATTCAGTGACAGAAAAGAAAGATAGAAGAGAAAAATAAACTAAAGATGTGTAAGATACTAAAAGAATGTGAGTAAGGTAAACTAAATAAGGAAAGGGTGAATAAGGAAAAGAGCGTGAGGGAGAGAGGGGACACAGAAAGTGAAGGAAAGAGTGTCAGATACAGACTGAGTGAAGCAACAAAGAAAGATAAATGAGTGAAGGTGAGTTATACTAACTGATTGCAACAAAAAAGGAGAACCCAAAATTATTTAATTTCGAAAACAAAAGGTAGAAAAGATGGAAAAGGGAAGCGAAGCAGAGGGTCTAAAAGCTGGAAAATGGTGCATGAGAGAAAAGAAAAAAGCAGAGTTGGAATAAGGAAACAAAGGTTGAAAGATAAGTGGAGTTAGAGAACAAGGGTGAAAGAGAATAAAACAAAAGGCAATGTGAGTATGTAAAGAGAATTGATATAAGGTAGTAAAAGACAAGTGAGCATGAGACAAGATGAGTACAAATTTAAAATCACAATACAAAATATAGAATTAATTATACATGTTAAATGGTTTATTTTTGCTGTCCTCAGAATATATCAAATTTCACTAAAACAGTGAGTTGAAGGTATTCATCATATAACAGCAGGAAAAAAAAACACAATCAAAATGATTGTGTTTAAAAAGCCCATATAATATAACAAATCAGAAATCAGAACTCATCAAAAGTACACTTACTTTCCATGACGTCGAATGATATGCGATGAACAGCTTATACTCTGTTGTGCTCTAAAAAATCCGTGCCCGCCACTTTCTGAAAGAAAAGCTCTTTGTTTCTGGGTAATATGTTAGAAACAATAAATGACTTTTTGCTCTCTACCACACTTCTCCTCAAGGCCAAATTGTGTAAGAGCCAATTTAATCTCTTCGAATTCCTCAAAGCAAATACCGTCATTTTCTTTTTCGCCGACTTTCAGAAAGAAAACGTCCAAAATCACTTTCACAATCTTGTACTAATAATATCTCCCCTTCTAGTTTACTCATGTTTCACATTTCCTATAACATTGATACCACTTACTATGAGGCACACTTACACTACCTCTATGACTTTTCCAATTTTTTCATTCTCTTGATCTCAGTTACTAACAAAGCAATTTTAAACAACAGAGTAAACCATATCAACTCTTTGAATCATTATAGACCAGTTATGTATCTCTATGACTACTTTACATTTTTATTCATTATGATCACTCTAGTTCACAAAGCAATTTAAAACAGCAGACTAAAATTTATCAACTGCTCCAATCTTCGTAGGCCACTTTCCTTCCCTCAAATTTTGGGTTTAAAAACACTAGGTAAGAATTTTTTTAATCAAACGGTAAACGTTTTTTGAAAGTTAAAACAGAATCATTGCAGAATGACCATCCGTTTCCAGATTTTAAATACGCTGTGTAATGTCCTGAAGTTGTTGAAGGACCATCATGATATATAATTGCTGCAGTTACAAAAGTCCTTCCTGATATTGACAACTGCGAAGCCACAACATTTTTAATTAAAGTTCTCAATTTAGTTCCATCAGACCTATATCGTTGGAACATTAAAATGACATACTGGCCATAACGTCGTATAAATAATGTGAACAGCATTGCAGACTTACATTGGCTACATTCCATATTTTGATCGGCTGCTTTTACTAGCTTATTCAAGGATACTGATTTACTGTCAGGCAAAGTTAAATATATAAATCTTTCTGAGTCTACACTAGTAGTACTTGATAGCCTACAGTTCTCGCAGTCATGCTGCCATTGATAAGAAAGGCCAAATAGATAATCTACATCTACACCTTCATCTTGCAAAACATCAAGCATATACATTAAAAACTCCTGACAATCCTGCTGAATATTTTGAGAGAATTGCATTTGACCTGAACATTTGTCTAAGAGATTTCGAATTTCAGATACACTTTTTATTTTTGTTCTATCAGTGCTACATTTCTCTAACACAGAATTTAACAAACAGCAAAATCTTTGATCCGAATTGACCACAATCTGTTCTTTTAAAGTTTCTAGAGAAAAGACAACATTAATCACTACATTAGCATAGCAGTTGACACCAGAATTATTTTCAAATTGAAAACCAACAACATCTTGAACAGCATCCATTTTATTTCTGCTTCCAATTTCGGGTTCATCGACTTTTCGTGTTTTTGCTACAACCTCCCTACTATTGGTCACATTTCTTCGTTTACGGCCTACCACACATTTTTCAAACAAAGGATATTGAGGCAAATGTGGCGCATACTCTCTTCTTAACCTATTGTATTTCTTAACACAATCTAGATCTGCACAAATATTTGTCTCATCACACTCAATCAAGTACAATCCAGATAAAGTTCTGACTCGTGATAATGCCACAAAAGCCATACCCTCCTTGAACACAGAACTGCCAATATTCACCAAAGCACTGTCTACACTTAAACCTTGCGATTTATGGATTGTCACCGCATATGCCAAGCAAACAGGAAACTGCTTAGGGCAAACATATAAGTCTTTAACAAGCAAAAACCTAGCAGAGCAACAACCAATTTGCTGTACATCCTCAATGCCATCAAATTTAATTTTTATAAATTCAATTCCATCTCTATTTCTGTATTTCTCAAAATCAACAACATTACCCATTGATCCATTTACCAGACCTCTTTCGACATTTAACTCTCTTCTCAATATGATACGGCAATTTAAGCTCACATTCAGAGTCTTTTCAAAACCCGCAGTTTTAGATATAGTCTTCTCTAATGAATCCAATTTAGATTTCAAATTTTCAGACAAAATAATTGTTGCTCCCATATGCTCAATTCTGTCAATAGCTTCCAGTTTCCCTGTCTTGGTTTTCTAAATTCAACATTTTGTTGTTGAAGATGGAACATTCTTGCAGAGTTGGCATCAAACATATCCCAGATTTCTTCTCAGTAATTTTCTGAAAAATATTCTCTGGCAGAACGTCTTCATCTGGATACAAATTTGACAATAATCGTGTATGTAAAGCTTCCTTCCCATGCTCAGTCACTTTTCCAATTCTAACATCTTGTAGAATATTCTTATAATCTTCATCCTTCGCCTGATGCATATTTTCACGCAGTTCAGCATAATTGAAATTAACCATATATTAACGTTGCCAATGCTCCCTAGGCACTTCCTGGTATCTTCATGCGTCAGTAGTTTAAACACTGGTTGTCCTTTCACTGGTGTCAGCTGCAGAAGATCACCGAAAAAAATGATGTGTTTGCCACCAAATAACACATCATACTCTGTTTTAAGAACTTCTTGCATTCTCAAATGCACAAAGGCAAGCATGACATTGGAAACCATGCTTACTTCGTCAATGATAAGAAGTTTCATCTTCTTTAGGACTCTTGAAACTTCACAACAAGCATCTCCAGATAACTTGTGGTATTGTAATTTGTTATCATGCTCCACTGGCAGCATCAGTAGATGATGCAAAGTAATACCTTTAATGTTATGTGTTGCCAGACCAGTTGGAGCGGTGACAACACAAGACAGCGATGACTCAGTCCTTTTCTGCAAATAACATGAAATTGCTTTAATGAGAAAACTTTTTCCAGTTCCTGCTTCTCCACTCACGTACAGTCGGACAGGCTTCAACGACGTACATGAGCACTGTTTCTTCTCATGACTTAATCCATGATCAATTTGGTTGGTAACTTCGTCATATATTTTCCTCTGCTCAACGTTGAGTTGTCTTTCCAAATCTTCTAAGTTAACCGCATCTTCCTGAGCATGTGCCATGGCTCTTTCCACTTCAATCATGGCAGTGGCAGCTTCATTTTTGATAACTGGTCCTCCTAGTGGATCCTGACTCAATGAAGTGGAACTCTGACTGTCCTGAGAACTGTCTCTAGCAATCTCGGCTGCAATTGTTGCTTCCTGCTCGATTTCTGCATTCAACATTTCTAGATATTTTGGAAAAACTGGACATTCTATGGACTCCTTGGCTGCATTGAAAGAATCTTCATAACAGAGGAAATCTCCAAGCAGTTCCTCTTCTGCCCGCCAAGGCTTGAAAAGTTGCAAAAGAGCTAAATAGAAAAACTATTTTCTTTCAGGAGAGTCGCAATTTAATTTTCGATGATTAACCAATTGGCATTTTCTTTAACCCTGGGCGAAGAACTACGCTCCGTTCGCGGAGTTTGCGGAGTTTCGGCAACTCCGCGCTCCGCGGAGAACGCGAAGTTGTTGAATACTCCGCAAACTGCTGCGTAGCGTAGTTCTCGCGCGCTCAATAGCATTTTCACGTGCGCGAGGATGCTTGTCGGTAAGACCGAGTTGCCGAACACGCAGAAACTGCAAGCTGGCACAGAATAACTCGCGAACACGTTAGTAGTGACCGGAAATAAGGGGACGCGAGCGGGCAGGACAAACCTCATGGGTAACTTCGCGCGCTACACATCCCGAGCATGCAGGCAATCAATCAATCAATCAATCAGGATATTTGTATAGCGCGCTACTCACCCAGAGGGTCTCAAGGCACTTGGGGGAGGGGGGTCCGCTACTGCTCGAACAGCCATGTCTTGAGTTGCTTCCTGAAGCAGAGGTGGTCTTGGGTCAGGCGGAGGTGGATGGGGAGGGAGTTCCAAGTCTTGGCTGCCAGGTAGGAGAAGGATCTTCCTCCCATGGTGGCTCTTCGGATGCGTGGCACGGCGGCGAGGGCGTGGCTGGTCGATCGTAGCTGGCGATTGTTGAGGTACCTGGGGCCCAGGTCGTGGAGGGCCTTGTGTGCGTGGGTGAGGAGTTGGAACGTGATTCTCTTGCTGACGGGGAGCCAGTGAAGGTCTCTCAGGTGTCCGGAGATGTGGCTGTGTCGGGGGATGTCCAAGATGAGTCGTGCGGAGGCGTTCTGGATGTGTTAGAGTCTTTTCTGGAGTTTGGCTGTGGTTCCGGTATAGAGGGTGTTTCCGTAGTCCAGTCGGCTGGTGAAGAGTGCCTGTGTGACCGTCTTCCTGGTTTCGGTGGCGAGCCATGGGAAGATCTTTCGAAGAATGCGTAGGATGTTGAAGCATGATGATGAGACGGCGTTGACTTGTCTGGTCATCGAGAGGGAGGAGTCCAGGATGAAGCCCAGGTTGCGTGCGTGGTCCGTTGGTTTGGGTGCGCTGCCCAGGGCAGGGGGCCACCAGGAGTCGTCCCAGGCGGAGGGTGATGATCCAAGGATGAGGACTTCCGTCTTGTCTGAGTTCAGTTTCAGGCGGCTGTTCCTCATCCACTCGACTACGTCTTTCATCCCTTCGTGTAGGTTGGTTCTGGCGGTTCCTGGGTCGTTGGTGAGGGAGAGGATCAGCTGGGTGTCGTCAGCGTAGGAGATGATGTTGAGGTTGGGTTGGCGTACGATGGCTGCGAGGGGGCTCATGTAGACGTTGAAGAGGGTGGGGCTGAGTGATGATCCTTGTGGTACGCCGCATATGACTTCGGTGGCCTTGGATCTGTATGGGGGGAGGCGGACTCTCTGGGTTCTTCCTGTGAGGAACGAGATGATCCACTCCAGTGCCTTCTCTTGGATTCCGATGTTGCTGAGGCGCTGCACTAGGGTGCGGTGGCAGACCGTATCGAATGCTGCGGAGAGGTCCAGGAGGATGAGCGCCGCTGTTTCCCAGTTGTCGAGCAGGGCTTGGATGTCGTCAGTGGCTGCGATGAGGGCGGTCTCGGTGCTGTGGTTGGTGCGGAAGCCGGACTGCGAGTGGTCGAGGCTGGTTGGGCGAGCGCAATTGGTGATCCACTGTGTGAGGTTGTTGGCTGCTTGGTTGGGGTCCGTTGAGCTGGCGGGCTGGTTCTGGCTGAGTGCAGTGGTGAGCTGGTCGGTGGTGATCTTGTTCCAGTTCCTGCGGGGAACCTGTTGCGGGTGGTGGTGAGTCGTGGTCTTTCTGAAGCTGAAGTGGACGCAGCTGTGGTCTGTCCAGTGGAGCCCGGTGCAGTGGCTGAAGGAGATGTACTTGCTGGAGGAGAAGACTAGGTCAAGCGTGTGTCCGGCGTAGTGGGTGGGGGTGTTCACCAGTTGCATGAGTCCGAGGTTGGCGAGGTTGTCCAGCAGGGTGGTGGTGGTGTTGTCGTTGTTGTTCTCCAGGTGGAAGTTGAGGTCCCCTAGGAGGATGTAGTCAGCGGAGGCGAGGGCGTGCGGGCTGATGAAGTCTGCGATGTCTTCGCTGAATTGTGTGCGAGGTCCTGGGGGTCTGTAGATGAGGGTGCCTCTGAGTGTAGTCTTGGGGTCGGTGTGTATCTGGAAGTGAAGATGTTAAGCGGCGGTGAGGGTGTCGTCTGAGTTGGTCGTGATGCGGATGGTGTTCTTGTGGACGATGGCGATGCCTCCTCCTGTCTCGTTGACGCGGTCTCTCCGGGTGATCTTGTATCCGTCCGGGATGGCGACGGCGATGTCGGGCGCTGAGGAGGCGTTCATCCATGTTTCCGTGAGGAAGGCGACGTCTGGAGATGTGGTGTCGAGCAGGTTCCAGAGTTCCACGGCGCTCCCGAAGACGAAAAATGGCTTGCGAACGGGTCAAGCAAGCTACTACGCATGCTCGCGGAGCTATGCGTAGTTCGCGGAGTGCAAGTGCATCTTCGCGTAGCTCGCGGAGTGCGGCTACGCGAACTACGCCCAGGCTTAATTTTCTTTGCTTGACCAGACATCCCTCACTTCCAATTACAGCATACACTCCTTTATCAATATCTTCTTTGATGTTCCTCTTGAATATGTAATTTTGTAGAACCTCATAAGAGACAAACATTCTCGAGATGACTGCTTCTATTTGGATAATATGTATCCAACATGTTGGTCTTTGAAATATCTGTACTGTTTGGCTCCTTCTCCGCCAAATACTCAATTTCCCGTACAGGTTTCAGAACTCGATTACGTGTTGCAACAAGACCAAGACTCACCCAAATTATACTCCTGTATTTGGCAGAGAGACTTGCTGAAGATAACTGATCAAAACATTCGTATGCTCCGATTTCTCGATGCGACAACATCTTTAGACTGAAACTGTACAACTTCTTACTGAGGCTCTTTTCATGTGAAATGTCATCCCACATATCCTTCAGTTCTGTCTTTTCTTTTTTTTGTGATATAAGACGTCACATACCGAGCCACAGCCATACAGTTGTCAGCCACAAACTGTATATCCATGTTAGCATTCCACATGGACAAAATCACTGGGTTGTAGTCGTCGATGTACTTGGACTCTTCGTTTCTTTTTAAATTGTATGTATTTTTGGGTGATTTCCTCGTCACATTATGTCGCAGCGAAGACATCAAATTGTTCACTCTTCCTTCAGATATCACTGACCGTGGAAACTCAAAACGACAATTTATATAGAACTTGTTCTTGTTTCTAAATTTACGACGACAGTACTTTCTACAATGATGGTTTTGAAAGCGTAAAACTTGTTCTCTTAAACTTTTGTCTTCCTTTGTCTTTGGAACAGCACATGTAGAATACTGTCCTATGAAACTCATCACTAAGTCATCCGGATCTGTTCCAAATTTGGGTGCATCTTTGATCCACAGCAGCATATGTATATGAGGAGCACCTCCTGCTTGATACTCCTTTATCCAGAAGAAATCCAACACCTCTCCAAGAGGTGGATTTTTCTTGTTCGTAATGAAAGACATCATAGCTTCAAATCTATGATTGAAGTACCTGCATACATTGACTGGATCCAAAGAGCACAGTTCTCCGGGTGTCTTGAATTCGATATTTTCAATGTTTCCATTTGCCTCTCGTAGAAATTCAAGTAAGTCTTCCCAGCCATACTCGGTACCGCTGAGAGTGAGGAACCATGTGGGAGTTCCTAAGTTCCTCAGCATACATTTTAAGTCACCATGACGACGGTACCAATACTCATTAGTACCACTCTGACATGCCATGAGATTAATCAGGTGAGAATCCAAAATACTGTCTTGCACATTGACTCTATCCATAAACTCCCTTGCCGAGATATTTTGCAACTGTACACCACTTTTCAGGATGTGGTTCACTGCATAAGACAGTCCAGACAGATCACTTTCATACAGTAGATGAAACAAATAGGGAATGCATTGACGAAATCTAGGATCTTCTGCATACAATCGTAAAGTCCGGTATTCAGAAGCAGTAATTTGATCAGGTCGCTCATCATATCTTCCCCCTCGACCTGTTGGAAATAACTGTGGGAAACACCGAGCTTCCAAACTTTCCTCCCAAACACTAATGGGACTCCCTTTGACTTGTTTCATTTGAAACAACTCAATAGCATTCCCCATGACTTCTTTAGAATGCAAAGGATGAACACTATAATGTTCATATATTTCTTCATTTTTAGAGGCATCTACTTTCTCTATTTGTCCAGTACACAAATCGCTGTCCTCTTCTTCACTTAGTTCATCTTCTGCAACACATACATTCTTGTAGTGCTCATTGTTTTTCATCAAATACAATGTTGCTTTTTTGACTTTCCTAACATCCACTAAATCTTGCCAGATTTTCTTACTCTTTGTCGGAACCCCATTAACTAGGATAACCAGAGGTTCCTCTTCCACTTTGTCTACACCAATTGTATCAATATTTTTCTTTAAATCCAGAGGCAAATAAACAACTCTTCCCTTTAATCCTCTCTGTAAATCTGAAGGAGGCAATTTCCCTGTCTTAGGCTCCATTCGAACAATAGCCTGAAAAGGATGAACACTTTGAATCAAAATAGATTCATAAGTATTTAAATCCTTCAGTTCAGAAGGAATGTCAACCAATTCCAGATTATTATGAACCGCTCTAGCAGGCATCCGGTTTGATATAATTTGTTAAAACAATAAGTACACATACGTTGATCTGATCCCAAATCAAAACGATTTTCTACCATCAAGTATGTTGCAAAATCCTTCCATTCACTATTGTTTACCATTTCACTTTTTGTATATAAATCCACTAACTTAGTCTGATTCTTATAATAAGTCCGTCGACAACACACACAAGTGAAATTAGGCCTCTCACTCAGACCCCCACTCTATCTGTCCCCCATTCCCAGAGCCAACCCTGACAATTTGAAAGCAAAAGAAGACCCCCCCCACTTGAATTGCATGCTTATCAATAGCCGGTCCGCAGTCAAACATGCAACGGAAATAGCTGAATCCATCCTCTCCCATGACCTGGATGTAGCCTTCATAACTGAAACGTGGCTAAACTCCCTATCCCACCCCATTCTGGATATGCTGGTGCCTCCCGGCTTCTCAATTATCCGCAAAGACAGGCCCATTCATAAAGGTGGCGGCATAGCGATCATCTACAAAAGCAACCTCGCAGTCTCTGAAGCTCCCTCCTACCTGCACAGCTCCTTCGAATGCCTGTCGGTCAACATCAAATCTCACGGTCATAGCTCTCGTCAGTGCCACCTCCTCTACCATCCCCCAGGCAATTCCAACAAATTTAAAGCTCAGTTATCGGATCTGATCACCCAATCCGCACTTAATGGCGACGACAATCTAATTATGGGCGACCTCAACCTTAGATGGAACGACCACAAAAACCCGCTGATTCAATCTCTCAACACCCTTCTACAAGACAACGACTTGGTCCAACATTGTTCAGAAGAAACACACTACAGAGGAGCGACCCTGGATGCCATCATTGCGAACAAAACTGCAGTCTCGATTGACCACATCATCCCGGTGGACTGGTCAGACCACCACATAATTTTATTTCATATCATCCAGCCGGCTGTGTCACTCCCACCCACTCAAGCCCCCCCCAAATGGGTCAGGAACACCTCCAGAGTTCCCAGAGACAAGCTTGAGGAAGGACTCAGCACTCTCCTCCCGAACACGTCGGAGCCCCTCTCTACCTCGGAACTCACCTCGCTCTACCATTCCAATCTAGAGCTCGTCCTAGATCAGCTGGCACCTCTGAAACTAAAAAAATCCAGAAGCATCCCCTCCAGAGCATGGTTCTCTACTGACATTAATGAGGAAAGAAGACACCTTAGATCCGTGGAAAGAACTTGGAGAAACAACCCCTCCGCCATGCATCGGGACCAACTCAAGGCAGCCCGCAAAATCTACCATACTCACATCAAAAGTAAGAAGGCTTCCTTCTTCAGTTCTGCATTAGACAATGTGAGAAACCGCCCCAAGGAACTCTTCGACATCATTAGAAACCAAACCTCCATTCCCAAGGCAGCCAACTTAGCTGCCTCCAAAACCCAATGCGACAACTTCGCAAGCTTCTTCAATGAAAAAATCGCCAAAATCGATCGCTCCTTCATCCAGAGCACTGCAATCATCCACAACCCCCCAGTAACCTCACCTTTCCGCTGGTCTTCTTTCCAGCCGGTCGAGGTTGAAATGATAAGCAATCTTATCGACGCAGCGAAACCCTCCTCTCACTCTCTCGATCTACTTCCCTCGAGACTGACCAAGGACTTGAAGCTCACCCTAGCCCCAATCTGGGGCAAGATCATCAATAGCTCCTTAAGCGAGGGCCTCATCCCTGACTGCCTTAAACTAGGACAAGTCACTCCTCTGCTCAAAAAACCCGGCCTTGATCTCACAGACATGAACAACTTCAGACCGGTCTCGAATCTTCCGTTCCTAGCCAAAATTCTGGAAAGATGTGTGCTTTCACAATTAAACCAACACTTAGAGAATTCTAACCTACTGGATCCTCTCCAATCCGGGTTCAGAAAGGGCTGCAGTACGGAAACCGCTATCCTAAATGTCCTTGATGACTTGCACATGTCACTTGACTCCAACCAATGTAGCCTCCTCATTCTCCTTGACCTCTCGGCTGCGTTTGACACAGTTTGATCACTCCCTCCTACTTAATGTCCTCAGAGAAAGAGCGGGCATCGAAAACACAGTCCTAAAATGGTTCGCCTCCTTTCTTAACAACCGCTCTCAAAGAATAAAGATCAATAGTTTCGAGTCAGACCCCCTCCCCATCAACAGAGGTGTTCCCCAAGGATCAGTACTCTCCCCGCAACTTTTCAACATCTACATGGAACCCCTCACCTCTCTCCTAAGGAACTCTAACATCCCCTTCCACCTGTACGCGGATGACACTCAACTCTACTTGGAAACCACATCGATCGCTGACATTCACTGACTTAATGCTACACTCATGGAGGTTCAACACTGGCTCTCAGCCAACCACCTCAAACTGAACGAAGAGAAAACGGAAGTCCTCCTAATTTCGAACAAAGATGAAAACCCACAAATAGTGGAATGGCTCAAAGCCTTAAATGCCCCCAATGTCTCTCTTACTCCAACGGACTCAGCAAAATCACTAGGAATCACTCTCGACCCCAAACTGGACATGAAGAAGCACATCTCCAATACCGCCAAAAGCGCGTTCTTGAACATGAAACTTCTCTACAAAATTAAACCCTTCCTCCCCACCAAAGATCTGAAACATGCCACCCAGGCACTTGTGCTCTCAAGAATTGACTATGGCATTGCTGTACTGACTGGAACAGCCAAGTCACACCTGGGACCCCTCAACTCCACCCTCAACGCTGCCGCAAGAATGATCACAGGAACAAAGAAATTTGACCACATCTCACCGGCACTCAAAGAACTGAAATGGCTCCCGATTGACCAACGAGCCAACTTCCGCACAGCTTGCCTCACACATAAAGCCTTGCATACAGGCAAACCAGAATACCTGGCCTCTAAACTCAAAAGGGCTGGACAATCCAGGAACCTCAGAAGCTCCAACACACTCCTGCTCATCCCGCTGAAATCACAGAAACGCAAGACCTCAAACAAATCTTTTGCGGGGAACGCTCCCAGGATTTGGAACTCCATCCCCCCACATATCAGAACGACCACCTCCTTCCCACAATTCAAAACGCTACTCAAAGCCCCTTGAACGCTCCGGTGCTTAGCGAGAAGCCCATCTCCCAACAGCAGAAATCTGATAGCCTTTGCGGAACTCAGAACTAACTGATTCGCCCCCGAACTCCGTCTCTTACTGCGTTATTATTGTTGTTGTTCTGTTGGTGTACAGGCTATATTTCCCTCCTATCGTTTCTGATTCTTGTTTTCTATGCTTATTGCCCTGGCTGCATCTCTCTATTTGCTGTGAAGCGCTCTGATACCCTAGGGTCCAGCTAGCGCTATACAAAACTTCAATAAATAAATAAATAAATAAAAACGTGGAAATTTCCTTTTGAAACTTATCTGTACTGAAAATCTGTACACTCTCTTCCACATTACCTTCTTCTACTGGGTCATTTTCAACATTGTTCTCTTTACTAGCAAAGTAACACAACTCAATTTCTTCACAAATATTCTTCACATCTACTTCAGAACCATGCAAAAGAGCAGTGCTTAATTGTTTAAGCATAATTGCTGGACTCTTAGCATAATACAACATTCTAACTAATGTCCTCACTTTATTATGATGCACTGCTAGCATCCTGAAATGATGAAAAACACTCTGGCATACTCTCCTGGAAAGACAAGCCAGTGAATGACCATGCAAACCTGTCACTTCTCTCACTCTGCAAGGATCTAATTCTTGCAACAACTTCATTTTCTGTTTTAAACTTTTCTTATTAAATGTCAGTACAAAATCACAAAGCAAATTGATGGAATCCTGTCGCACACAGCAAATACTACTACACTTCCAGGTGTACACTGGTCCCTTAGGACGTCTTCCTAAAACTTCATTACCTAACACCTCTTCTGCCTCTGTTGACACAAGTTTTTCTTTTTCAACTGGACAACCGTCTTTCACCTCATAAGCTCGACCACTGATGTCAACTGCATGCACGAAATCATTGTCCTGGAAATAACTCTCCTCATTAAAAAATGCCTCACAACTTGAACTATGCATCCATTCTCCTGAAAAAACTTCACAAAAATTACTACGATTAACTGTTCTCTTCCATCTACTATTTGATTTGAAATCATAAATTGCCTTGTTTAGTTTCCTAATTCTATTGATTATCAAAATAAATAACTTTCGCTTAATTTCAAAAGCCTGATCAATATTTTTCCCTACATTTTTCTTTCTCTTATAAAAAGCCACTTTCTGTTGACCTTTCTTAATATTTTTTAACAAATTGCCAATTATCCTGTTGCGGAACATTCGTCTACGAATGTCTCTAAACAGATTTCTCCTTCTGCTACCATGCACAGAGTTATCTCCTGCGCTAGCAGTAACATTTTTGAGGGGCTTTTCCTTCCCGTTTAAATTGGCTCTCTTTTTCTGAAGTAAAACATGTTCTGTAGTGATACTTTTTCGTCTGCAAATGTTTCTTAAAAAAGATTTTGTTGTCTTACCCGGAGTTTTTTTGGTGACTTGACAAGTTTTTATTGTAGAGGACTGCTGCAATGGTTTACCAAGGTGGGGTATAAGTCGCTTTGCTTCTTTTCTTCTCCTTTGCCTTGAGGGCATGTTTGAATTTTTCAAAAAATCTTGAGTTTAATCTGTGGTAAATTTTTTAAAAAAATGTTATTAAATACTATTACCAAACAGTAAATCAATAACAGTAAGCAAACAATTAACACACTAGATGTCAAATTCTACATATGGTAATTTAGCAGCATAGACAGAATATGTACTGCTAGAGTTTCATAGCCAGTATGGGGCATATTTACAAAGCCTTTGAGCCGTTTTAAGTCAAAAAACAAATTTTTAAAACACATCAAGTAAGTAAATTATTCTCCCAGATTCATGGGGAAGTGACTTAAAATGCCCTAACACACATGAGGGCGTATTTACAAGGCCCTTGCACCACTTTTGCGTCACTTTTAACATGGGGAAAATGACGTGAAAGTGGCTCAAAGTCCTTATAAATATGCCCCATGCTGACTATGAAACTCTAGCAGTACATATCAAGAAACCTAAATAACTTCAAGAAACGTTTTTAAACACATCAAGTAAGCAAATTATTCTCCCAGATTCATGGGGAAGTGACTTAAAATGCCCTTACAAACATGAGGGCGTATTTACAAGGCCCTTGCACCACTTTTGCGTCACTTTTAACATGGGGAAAATGACGTGAAAGTGGCTCAAAGTCCTTGTAAATATGCCCCATACTGGCTATGAAACTCTAGCAATACATATCAAGAAATCTAAATGACTTGAAGAAACATATTTAAACACATCAAGTAAGCAAATTATTCTCCCAGATTCATGGGGAAGTGACTTAAAATGCCTTAACACACATGGGGACGTATTTACAAGGCCCTTGCAGCACTTTTGCGTCACTTTTAACATGGGGATAATAACGTGAAAGTGGCTCAAAGTCCTTGTAAATATGCCCCATGTTGGCTATGAAACTCTAGCAGTACATACCAAGAAACCTAAATGACTTCAAGAAACGTTTTTAAACACATCAAGTAAACAAATTATTCTCACTGATTCATGGGGCAAGTGACTTAAACTGGCCTAACACACATGGGGGCGTATTTACAAGGCCCTTGCACCACTTTTGCGACACTATTAACATCGGAAAAATAACGTGAAAGTGGCTCAAAGTCCTTCTAAATATGCCCCATGCTGGCTATGAAACTCTAGCAGTACATATCAAGAAACCTAAATGACTTTAAGAATCGCTTTTAAACACATCAAGTAAGCAAATTATTCTCCCAGATTCATGGAGAAGTGACTTAAAATGCCCTAACACACATGAGGGCGTATTTACAAGGCCCTTGCACCACTTTTGCGTCACTTTTAACATGGGGAAAATAACGTGAAAGTGGCTCAAAGTCCTTACAAATATGCCCCATGCTGACTATGAAACTCTAGCAGTACATATCAAGAAACCTAAATGACTTCAAGAAACGTTTTTAAACACATCAAGTAAGCAAATTATTCTCCCCCATTCATGGGGAAGTGACTTAAAATGCCCTAACACACATGAGGGCGTATTTACAAGGCATACTAGTCTCTATCTAAATTAAATTAATCTTTTCTCTCCTTAGCAAATGCTTTTTGAATTTCAAAACAGTCTCAGACACACACCAATTTTTCTTTAGCAATGCAATGGGTATACACTCCAGAGGCTGCAACCAGATTATTCTCCCAGATTCATGGAGAAGTGACTTAAAATGCCCTAACACACATGAGGGCGGATTTACAAGGCCCTTGCACCACTTTTGCGTCACTTTTAACATGGGGAAAATAACGTGAAAGTGGCTCAAAGTCCTTATAAATATGCCCCATGCTGACTATGAAACTCTAGCAGTACATATCAAGAAACCTAAATTACTTCAAGAAATGTTTTTAAACACATCAAGTAAGCAAATTATTCAACCCCATTCATGGGGAAGTGACTTGAAATGCCCTAACACACATGAGGGCGTATTTACAAGGCATACTAGTCTCTATCTAAATTAAATGAATCTTTTCTCTCCTTAGCAAATGCTTTTTGAATTTCAAAACAGTCTCAGACACACACCAATTTTTCTTTAGCAGAGCAAAGGGTATACACTCCAGAGGCTGCAACCAGATTATTCTCCCAGATTCATGGAGAAGTGACTTAAAATGCCCTAACACACATGAGGGCGGAATTACAAGGCCCTTGCACCACTTTTGCGTCACTTTTAACATGGGATAAATAACGTGAAAGTGGCTCAAAGTCCTTATAAATATGCCCCATGCTGACTATGAAACTCTAGCAGTACATATCAAGAAACCTAAATGACTCCAAGAAACGTTTTTAAACACATCAAGTAAGCAAATTATTCTCCCCCATTCATGGGGAAGTGACTTAAAATGCCCTAACACACATGAGGGCGTATTTACAAGGCCCTTGCACCACTTTTGCATCACTTTTAACATAGGGAAAATAACGTGAAAGTGGCTCAAAGGCCTTGTAAATATGCCCCATGCTGGCTATGAAACTCTAGCTGTACATATCAAGAAACCTAAATGACTTCAAGAAATGTTTTTAAACACATCAAGTAAGCAAATTATTCTCCCTGAATCATGGGGCAAGTGAAATATTTGTTTAAAGAAGCAGACACCATTTTTTCCTTCTCTTAAATTTAAAAAGCATTGCTTTTCCATAAAAACGATTTTCAAGTCATAATTTGAAAACACAGCACAGCTCCTATGTACAAGCACACCCTGTCAGTACTAATACTTCACATTATCTCCAATTCCAATTTCTCAAAGAAACAAAATCTTTTTGTAAACCATTTGACACAAAGCAACATTTTAAATACACAACTTTCTTCCTAATTTTCTCCCTAAAGCATACTAGTCTCTATCTAAATTAAATGAATCTTTTCTCACCTTAGCAAATGCTTTTTGAATTTCAAAACAGTCTCAGACACACACCAATTTTTCTTTAGCAGAGTAAAGGGTATGCACTCCAGAGGCTGCAACCAACAATGGCACAGAAATGCTGTAATTCATCACACATATTTCTCATGTCACCCAATCAAAACTCTTCCCTCACTTTTTTCAAATCAACACCCTTCCCCCCTCTGCCCTTTCTGCCTTTTTTCCATAGCAACTACCTCCTGAAAGACCTCTCATGTTTACAAGTTCACACAACAATGTTTCAAACGAACTCTGAACTCTCAGTACACCTGCTTATCCAGTGCAATGTTTCTTAAAATGATTTTTTCTTAACCATTCGAATTACATCTTTCAAAGAACACATCCATGCACCCTAACTTTCTGTTTTCAGCAATCAAAATCCACCAATCACTGCTACTGAATCATTAGCACTAAAACTCCACAATTTATTTCATTACAAACTCCTACTGTTCCAACTGCCATTTCATTCCCACACTTCATCTGACTGCAGCAGAACCTCCTTTCACTATGTTTTCTGTCTGGATTCTTGGACATAGCTACATCCACTGGGCTCACAGGTATGCTGATAACAGAAATTTACACAACCTCAATTTACAAGATGTGGAAATCAAATGGATTGGCCAGAGAGGATTGAAATGTCACCAATTGATACCATTGGTGAAATCCTTTTTGCATTTGCCAAACCCTGACCTCTTAATAGTGCACTGTGGAGAAAATGATTTGGGCACTTTGACTGGGGTAGGTCTGGAAATGCTTTTAAAGGACACCTTTGAGCAATTGATGGCACTTTTCCCTCAAACTGCCTTGGTATATTCCAATATATGCCAAAGACAGAAATGGAGGTGGTCCAATCAATTTTGTCCACAAATTGAGAAAGCGAGGAAGCATGTAAATAAGTCTGTTTCAGCTTACATGAGAGACCATGGAATGGGCTCCATCTACAACAATAACTTGCGTTACTACATGCAAGATATCTACAGAGAAGATGGTGTGCACTTCACAGATGAGGGGAACAGAGTTTCTATCCAGAATTTAAGACTGTGTATTGGTACATACTTATAAATACCTAAATCTTCCACAGACCCAAAAGCTCTTTTCAGAGCTACCCTAACTATGATTACTCTATATAAATTTTAAATGTAACTTTTTTTAAACTAATTTTCACAATTTACGCTTTCCGGAGCGCTACCCGGTTCGCGCACCTGGCGCTAACCACGCGAAAATTTGATTTTTTTTTTCTTTTTTGGACATATATGGGCCTCTTCATCCACCCTCACAAAACCTATGGGGTCAGGATATGTCTCCCTTGCCCCCTTTTACACAAACCCAGCACTGTTTATCATCCATCTTGTGTCCAAATTAGACCTTAACGCAAGATGGCGGACTCCCGTTACGCTACCGGTAAGCTACCCGGTTCGTGTACCGGGTAGCGCTTCCACCGAGAAAAATCAGAATTTTTTTTATTTATTTTTTTTGCCCGCGGGGCCCTTTAATAGCCCCCACATCAATCCTAGGGGGTCAAGAGTGGTCTACCTTGCACCCTTTCATTCATTTCCCCCTTCGTTTATTTCCACCTCTTGTCTCTCGATCCTACTGAGAGACAAGATGGCGGCCGCTCCGAACTGTTTAAAATGTTCACAGTCACCAGGGAGCCAATCCGCTTCTCCACCCGAAGTTCCTTTACGCATCTGGTACGCGAACCGGGCGCTAACCGGGACGCTGTCACAGATATATATATTTTTTTGAACAATAATTTCTCAAAATCCACTGGAGCACATATCTTGAGACCTAGCAAAGGCACATCGGGCTACCAGTCCCTACAATTTTGCCAAGTTTCATAAAAATCCATTCAGCCGTTCGAGCTAAAAGTGAGTCCAACCGCCCTATGGAAATTAACATGGGGAAAACACGTTTTGGGACCCCCCTTTATACTCGGCCCCCACTTCACGAAACCCCCCCAAACTTTCAGGGGACGCTCAGAAACAAAATGTGCCATTTTCCAGAAAATTTCAGCCAATTCCCTCCTTCAACGCCAAAGTTATGCAACATAGAATTTTCAGAAATCCCTATTCAAAAAAATCCTAACTATATATACCTACTGGCGACCGCCAGTAGGTTATATATATATATATATATGCAATGCACTGCTGATGACGTCACATATTACAACATATTACATCACTCATGACATGGTCAGTGACATCACTCATGACATCACTGATGACACCATCCAGTGAATATGTGTCTTTCTGAAAAATAAATATTAGTGAGTAATGTTTAAATATTTAAATATATATATTAGTGTTTCACTTTGTGTATAAGTGGCTACATGTGTTGGTAAGTAGCTACATGCGTATGTATATGGGTTATTAGGTGTTTCTCTTAGTATCAGTATGAGTGTCTATATGGTTTGGTGGGGGTATTACTTAGCACATAGATGCATGAGTGACTGACTCTCTGTTTGTATGTGTTTTGAAGACAGCATATGTGCAGGACTGTATGGGTGGATGAGTGTGTATATGTGTTTGTTAGTGAGTGAATGACTGTCTCACTAGTGTCTTTATCAGTAACTACATATGTTTTAATCTAGCATATGTGAATATTGATGTATATAAGTGAGTATATGTGAGAGTAAGAGATTGTAAGAGTTCCTGTTTAAATAAGTATGTGTTTCTATAAGTGATTGTTTAAGAGAATAAATATGTGTAATTTTCAATACAAGTAAGGTGGAAGTGTGTGTATAACTCTATATTCAAATAAATGGATGTTCAATAGTTTATTTGCACGTGTGAGTATGTGTGTGAGTAACTTTTGGATGACTGTCGGTGTGTAACAGGATGTATAGGTGTATCACTTCATATGATGAGTGAGTATATGTATGAGTGACTATATAGAACTGTTGGTGAATGACTGGATGTGCATATAGATGGTGGAATTACTGAATTGCTTGTTGTAACTGATATGGGTATCTCAATTTTTTTTTAAATTTCAGTTTCTATTTTTGAATATGTGTTTCAAGGGTTACATTACAGTGAAAGGAGGTCTGTCACTATGTCACAAGGATGGTGTCATCAGTGATGTCATGAGTGATGTCACTGACCATGTCATAAGTGATGTAATATGTGACGTCATCAGCAGTGCATTGCACGCGCAAGTTATAGTGAGTCCAACTAACTATAACGTGGAATTTCATTGGTTTTATATCAGTAAAATTTCCAGCTAACTATAACTGGTTTTGTCAGTGAATTTAATAGGTTTTTTAAATGCTAATTCCTAACTATAACTGGTGTGAAATCTATGGTTTTTTCAGTGAATTTCAAAGGTTTTTTAAATGCTAATTCCTAACTATAACTGGTGTGAAACCTGTGGTTTTTTCAGTGAATTTCAAAGGTTTTTTTAATGCTAATTCCTAACTATATAAGACCTGAAAGCCCACCAGGAATCTCCAGTATGCGCCAGGGGACTGCATTGCAGAGAGGTGTAATGAAGCCACAACCCTTTTTACACCTCTCTGCAACGCAGCCCCCGTGCATGTTTGAAGAGGGGAAACTAATTCCCCATGCATACTGGGGGCCCCTGGGGGCCAATTAGCCCACCTGGAACCTCCAGTATGCGCCTGGGGCTGCATTGCAGAGGTGTAATGAGACTATGCCCCTTGTTACACCTCTCTGCAACGCAGCCCACTGCCGCGTTTGCAGAGGGGGAACTAATTCCCCTTGCATACTGGGGGTCCCTGGGGTCAACTAGTCCACCAGGAGCCTCCAGTATGCGCGAGGGAGCTGCATTGCAGAGAAGTGTAATGAGGCCACACCCTTGTTACACCTCTCTGCAATGCAGGCCACTGGCGCCTTTGCAGAGGGGGGACTAATTCCCCTTGCATACTGGGGGTCCCTGGATCATATCTGCCCAAACATCGATATTCCGAACGATTGTAAATGACTTTTCTTGAGAAACATTTGGATTTGGATTATCATGCCCTATACTTTGGAATTTTTGAAAGACTGACTTTGAGGATGCTATAAATTACTCAAGTCTGCCCGAATTGTGTGGGTAAAATTGATACCTAGTCACTTTTAATAAGAATATACTTATGTCTCGTCTAACATTTGGAAGAAATATCTAGTTATATGACAACGGGATACCGACATAACTTGAAGGAAATAAGAACGCCCTGAAGAAGTTCTGTTGTACAGAACGAAACCTTTCGGCTGGCTGTGGTACATAAACTTAAGGAAAATAAAAGCATTTGAATAT
This sequence comes from Lissotriton vulgaris, assembly GCF_964263255.1. Classification (NCBI taxonomy): domain Eukaryota; kingdom Metazoa; phylum Chordata; class Amphibia; order Caudata; family Salamandridae; genus Lissotriton; species Lissotriton vulgaris. The sequence continues at coordinate 2,031,106,865 of NC_141691.1, forward strand.
ACACCAAGATTCAGCGCTTCAATAAGGACTCTAAGTGATATGATTTCATTGGACTCATTGTGAAAGTGGTGCTGTGCCAAACTTTGGAATATTCTCCACTACTCTCTACTACTTACTCTCTCCGACTCCACTACTCTCAAATACTCTCTGTCTACTTTTCATTCTCTACTACTCTACTACTCTCTACTACTCTCTCTCTACTACTCACTCCCTACTACTCGCTACTCGCTACTCCCTACTACTCACTATCTACTACTCTCTACTACTCACTCTCTACTACTCTCTCCCTACTACTCACTCTTTACTACTCACTACTACTCTCTACTACTCACTCTCTACTACTCACTCTCTACTACTCTCTACTACTCACTCTACTCTTCACTCTACTACTCTCTACTACTCACTCTCTGCTACTCTCTCTACTGCTCTCTACTACTCTCTACTACTCACTCTCTACTCTCTATTACTCACTCTCTACTCTCTACCTCTCTACCTCTCTCTTCTTCTCTCTCTACTAATCTCTACCTCTCTACCGCTACCTCTCTACCTCTCTACCTCTACACCTCTACCTCTCTACCTCTCTCTACACGCACACATATACACATATATGCATATATATATGCATATGCATTTATATATGTATGTGTATGTATAAAAAAACAACAAAACATTTTTTTTTTAAACAGCTACTTATAAAACTGTCATTCTTTTTCCCCATGGTACACTCCCCGGTACGTGCACCGGTGCGCGTACCGGGCGCTCCCCCCGCGAAAATCAAATTTTTTTTTTTTTTTTTTTGCCCCGCGGGGCCCTTTTATGGCCCCCACCTCAAACCTAGGGGGTCAAGGGGGGGTCTACTCTGCCCCCTTATGGTCATTTCCCTCTTTGTTTTGGCCACCTCTTGTGTCTCGATTTTACCGAGACGCAAGATGGCGGCCGCTCCGGACTGTTTAGAATGTTTACAGACACCCGAGAGCCAATCAGCTTTCCTCACGCAAGTCGCGTGGCGTGCACGGTACGCGTACCGGTGCGCGTACTGGAGCGCTGCTATAGATATATATATTTTTTTGAACGTAAATTACTCAAAATCCAGTGGAGCACATATCTTGAGACATAGCAAAGGCACATCGGGCTACCAGTCCCTACAATTTTGCCAAGTTTGGTGGAAATCCATTCAGCCGTTCGGGCTAAAAGTGAAATCGACCGCCCTATGGAAATTAACATGGGGAAAACGCGTTTTGGGACCCCCCTTTTATCTTGGCCCCCGCTTGACGAATCCCCCCCAAACTTTCAGGGAAGGACCGGGGCGCCGCGAGGCCATTTTCAGGAAATTTTCAGGCAGATTCGTCAACCGGTGCCAAAGTTATTCCAAATAGAATTTTGAGATTTAACATTGAAAAAAATCCTAACTATAACTACCTACTGGCGACCGCCAGTAGGTAATATATATATATATATATATATATATATATATATATATATATATATATATATATATATGAAAGAACCTTCTCCACAGGCAAGAAGAAGAGACCACATCAGGGGAGGCAGTGGAGGCGTCCTTTATTGCAGGTAAACCAAATTCAAATTCGTTTCTGAGGCAAATGCATTTCGGCGATCTATGTCGCCTTCTTCAGCGCCAAATGGTTTGAGCAGGAGCTGGGCGTTAGTCAAGGTTTTAATGCCGCTGGCCTCTCCTGCATGATGTCAGTAACCTCCGCCCCCTCAAGCAGCAATAGTTTATGTTCTTGGCTAATTAACATGGAGGACGCCCCATGCATCTGTACTCCATGTCCCAGAATGCTGTGGACTGCTCTGGGAAATCAGCGAGGGTAAGTGATGAACCATTATGCGGGATACTGGCATCTAGTGATTACAATGCCGGCGTCTCCTACGCTCCCCAAACCGCACCCCCACCGAGTCCCAGCATAGCGTTAAGTAGGGGTAGATCCGGAAGTCCAGCTCACCCAATGTGGCGTAAAATTACTCCAGCACTGCCCATTTGCTTGCCGAGTCCAGTGGTGGGTCCCGGTACTCCCAGTAACCTAGGTACAGACATCACCACCAAAGCGGATTCCAAGTATGTCCGGGGCCATCTTTTGGTGCAGGGATCTCTTTAAAAGCACGACTTGGCACTCGTGCTGAAAATGTATGAAAGAACGTTCTCCACAGGCAAGAAGAAGAGACCACATCAGGGGAGGCAGTAGAGGCGTCCTTTATTGCAGGTAAACCAAATTCAAACTCGTTTCTGGGGCGAATGCATTTCGGTAATCTATGTCGCCTTCTTCAGCGCCAAATGGTTTGAGCAGGAGCTGGGCATTAGTCAAGGTTTTAATGCCGCTGGCCCCTCCTGCTGATGTCAGTAACCTCCGCCCCCTCAAGCAGCAATAGTTCGTGTTCTTGGCTAATTAACATGGAGGACGCCCCATGCATCTGTACTCCATGTCCCAGAATGCTGTGGACTGCTCTGGGAAATCAGGGAGGGTAAGTGCTGAACCATTATGCGGGATACTGGCATCTAGTGATTACAATGCCGGTGTCTCCTCCGCTCCCCAAACCGCACCCCCACCGAGTCCCAGCATAGCGTTAAGCAGGGGTAGATCCGGAAGTCCAGCTCACCCAATGTGGCGTAAAATTACTCCAGCACTGCCCATTTGCTTGCCGAGTCCAGTGGTGGGTCCCGGTACTCCCAGTAACCTAGGTACAGACATCACCACCGAAGCGGATTCCAAGTATGTCCGGGGCCATCTTTTGGTGCGGGATCTCTTTAAAAGCACGACTTGGCACTCGTGCTGAAAATGTATGAAAGAACCTTCTCCACAGGCAAGAAGAAGAGACCACATCAGGGGAAGCAGTGGAGGCGTCCTTTATTGCAGGTAAACCAAATTCAAATTCGTTTCTGAGGCAAATGCATTTCGGCGATCTATGTCGCCTTCTTCAGCGCCAAATGGTTTGAGCAGGAGCTGGGCGTTAGTCAAGGTTTTAATGCCGCTGGCCCCTCCTGCATGATGTCAGTAACATCCGCCCCCTCAAGCAGCAATAGTTCGTGTTCTTGGCTAATTAACATGGAGGACGCCCCATGCATCTGTACTCCATGTCCCAGAATGCTGTGGACTGCTCTGGGAAATCAGCGAGGGTAAGTGATGAACCATTATGCGGGATACTGGCATCTAGTGATTACAATGCCGGCGTCTCCTCCGCTCCCCAAACCGCACCCCCACCGAGTCCCAGCATAGCGTTAAGCAGGGGTAGATCCGGAAGTCCAGCTCACCCAATGTGGCGTAAAATTACTCCAGCACTGCCCATTTGCTTGCCGAGTCCAGTGGTGGGTCCCGGTACTCCCAGTAACCTAGGTACTGACATCACCACCGAAGCGGATTCCAAGTATGTCTGGGGCCATCTTTTGGTGCGGGGATCTCTTTAAAAGCACAACTTGGCACTCGTGCTGAAAATGTATGAAAGAACCTTCTCCACAGGCAAGAAGAAGAGACCACATCAGGGGAGGCAGTGGAGGCATCCTTTATTGCAGGTAAACCAAATTCAAATTCGTTTCTGAGGCAAATGCATTTCGGCGATCTATGTCGCCTTCTTCAGCGCCAAATGGTTTGAGCAGGAGCTGGGCGTTAGTCAAGGTTTTAATGCCGCTGGCCCCTCCTGCATGATGTCAGTAACCTCCGCCCGCCCCTTATTCACTGAAAAAACCATAGGTTTTAGACCATATATAGTTAGGAATTAGCATTTACAAAACCTTATTTTACTCACACAAAACCATTGAAATTCGCATATATAGTTAGTTGCCCTAACTATATATCGCGCACCCGCAATCCACTGCTGATCATGTCACATATTACATCATTCATGACATGGTCAGTGACATCACTGATGACATCTCAAATGACATCACTGATGACATCACTGATGACATCTCAAATGACATCACTGATGACATCTCATTTGACATTACTGATCACATCACTGATGACATCATTCATGTGATAATACGATGAACCTCTTCAGACTCTAATATAACCTTAGATACACTCAGTGTAAACAGACACTCACAGACTGTCACTCATCCATGGAGTTACTCACACACCAAGTCAGTCATGCAAAGAACCAATCACACCTCCATTTCCTCAACTATACAGTTATACACACCTTACTTATTCAAACATATACTAACACATATTTACTCTCTTATACAATCCCTGATACAAGTTCACAATGATCCATACAGCCACTCACACATTCACTGGCTCTTATGCACAGTTATTTATATATGTCAACTCTCACATGTACTGTGTTTTACATATGTACTTACTTTGACATGTAGCACTGAGATTTCCATTCACTCACCAATACACTCATGCACACAGTCCACCGCCCATACAGCTGTTTCCACATGCACTTTTGAACCCATACATCTAGTGAATCAACTGCTCACACATCTATGCACAGAGTCATACACCTCCCAGCCACCCACACACACACTCAGTCTCCCATACAAATACTTCGGCAACCAATCAATAACCCATATAGTTACTCATATAGCTACAGATCAACACATGCAGCAGTTTACAGAACAACAGACATAATGATGCACAAATTAAGACAGTTTAGTCCCTAACCCATGCACTCAGTGAGACACATTTAATCACTCACTCATACAGTCAGTCATGCACCTACTAAATCCTTCATCCAGACACTTATACATCCACTCATTCTTCAATATATAAGACATATTTTAACTTTACAGAAACATACAATCAATGGATGTTGTCATCAGTGATGTCAACAGTGATGTCATTTGAGATGTCATCAGTGATGTCATCAGTGATGTCACTGACCATGTCATGAATGATGTAATATGTGACATGATCAGCAGTGGATTGCGGGTGCGCGATATAGTTAGTGCAACTAACTATATATGCGAATTTCAATGGTTTTGTGTGAGTAAAATAAGGTTTTGTAAATGCTAATTCCTAACTATATATGGTCTATAACCTATGGTTTTTTCAGTGAATTTTCAAGGTTTTGTAAATGCTAATTCCTAACTATATATGGTCTATAACCTATGGTTTTTTCAGTGAATTTCAATGGTTTTTTAATAGCAACTATCAAAAGCTGTAAAATGTATTCTTCTTTTAAAGGAAAAATATATTTTATATGTATTTAATATAATTTTTTTATGTATATAAATTTTTTGACGGAACAAATGTATCAACTATCATGCTGAAGAAGAGTGTGGGGAAAAAAAAACAAAGAGGAGGACTAAGAGGAAAGAACAATCAGTTCAAAAATACAATTGCTTTAAAGCATGAAGTGCTTTTCCACACATTTACATTTAAATAACCCATATTAGAACATACAAAATATCTACAGATGAGACGGTGTACATTGAATTTTAGACTCTTCATTGGTCCCTACATGTTGGTACTTACATCACCCACACAACACAACAGCTCTATTCAGAGCTACCCTACCTCAAAGAACTCTAAAATATTATTTTACTATTGCCCTTGGTTTTCCCCTTGTTACGCTTTCCGGAACGCTACCCGGTGCGCGGACCAGGCGCTAACCGTGCGAATTTTTTTTTTTTTACATATATGGGCCTCCTCAGCCACCCTCAGAAAACCTAGGGGTCAGGATATGTCTCCCGTGCCCCCTTATACCCATTCCCAACATTATTTATCCTCCATCTTGTGACTAAATTCGTCCGAAACACAAGATGGCGGACTCCCGTTACGCTACCGGTGAGCTACCCGGTTTGTGTACCGGGTAGCGCTTCCACCGCGAAAAATCAAAAAAAAATGTATTTTCTTTTTTTGCCCCGCGGGGCCCTTTATTAGCCCCCACATCAATCCTAGGGGGTCAGGAGGGGTCTACCTTGCCCCTTTCATTCATTTCCCCCTTCGTTTATTTTCACCTCTTGTCTCTCGATCCTACCGAGAGACAAGATGGCGGCCGCTCCGGACTGTTTAGAATGTTGAGAGTCACCGGAGAGCCAATCCGCTTCTCCTCGCGAAGTTCCGTTACGCGTCTGGTACGCGAACCGGGGCACTAACCGGGACGCTGTCACAGATATATATATTTTTTTGAACGTTAATTTCTCAAAATCCACTAGAGCACATATCTTGAGACCTAGCAAAGGCACATCGGGCAAACAGTCTCTACAATTTTGCCAGGTTTCATAGAAATCCATTCAGCTGTTCGAGCTAAAAGTGAGTCCAACCGCCCTATGGAAAACTCAATGTTAAAAACACGTTTTGGGATCCACCTTTTTTCTCGGCCACCGCTTGACGAAACCTCCCCAAACTTTCAGGGGACCCCATTTTCCTGAAAATTTCAGCCAATTCCGTCCATCAACGCCAAAGTTATTCAACATAGAATTTTCAGAAATCCCTATTCAAAAAAATCCTAACTATATATACCTACTGGCGACCGCCAGTAGGTAATATATATATAACATTTCTATGGCAAAATGAAACCCCTCATTTTGTTCCTTTGCAAATTAAATGTTTTAAGTGTTAACACTTTATTCCAATCAAGATGATTTCAGGTGTGCCATACTTTTGTCATAAGTAAGACTGTTAGCGCTCTAGTTGTTCTTTAGAACACTCTGGGACATTCTGTCACTGGGCTATAGTTGGGCTACATCTGGCTGATATTTGGGCTACATTTGTTTTTTTTTGTCTCTGGTGGCCATCTTTGGGCTACATTGGGCTACATTGGGCTACATTTGGGCTCTAACATATATAAAGCCCAATGTAGCCCAATATATATTTTTCAAAGTTAATTTTCGTAAAAACCACTGGAGCATATGTCTTGAGACATAGCAAAGGCACATCGGGCTACCAGTCCCTACAATTTTGCCAAGTTTTGTGGAAATCCATTCAGCCGTTCGAGCTAAAAGTGAGTCCAACCGCCCTATGGAAAACTCAATGTTAAAAACACGTTTTGTAACCCCCCTTTTTTCTCGGCCCCCGCTTGACGAAACCCCCCCAAACTTTTCAGGGGACGCTCAGAAACAAAATGTGCCATTTTCCTGAAAATTTCAGCCAATTCCGTCGATCAACGCCAAAGTTATTCAACATAGAATTTTCTGAAATCCCTATTCAAAAAAATCCTAACTATATATACCTACTGGCGACCGCCAGTAGGTAATATATATATATATATATACCGATGGCGAGGGAAAAATAAAGCCACTTTGGATTTAACTTCTTGGTGTTATAGAGATCTGTACCTGATGGATGTGTGAGGAGTCACATAGCAGGACCTTGTTTCTATACATATATATATATATATTCAATGAAAAAACCATAGGTTATAGACCATATATAGTTAGGAATTCGCATTTACAAAACCTTATTTTACTCGCACAAAACCATTGAAATTCCATATATAGTTAGTTGCACTAACTATATATCGCGCACCCGCAATCCACTGCTGATGATGTCACATATTACATCATTCATGACATGGTCAGTGACATCACTGATGACATCACTGATGACATCTCAAATGACATCACTGATGACATCTCAAATGACATCACTGATGACATCACTGATGACATCTCAAATGACATCACTGATGACATCTCAAATGACATCACTGATGACATCTCATTTGACATTACTGATCACATCACTGATGATATCATTCATGTGATAATACAATGAACCTCTTCAGACTCTAATATAACCTTAGATACAATCAGTGTAAACAGACACTCACAGACTGTCACTCATCCATGGAGTTACTCACACACCTAGTCAGTCATGCAAAGAATCAATCACACCTCCATTTCCTCAACTATACAGTTATACAAACTTTACTTATTCAAACATATACTAACACATATTTATTCTCTTATACAATCCCTGATACAAGTTCACAATGATCCATACAGCCACTCACACATTCACTGGCTCTTATGCACAGTTATTTATATATGTCAACTCTCACATGTACTGTGTTTTACATATATACTTACTTTGACATGTAGCACTGAGATATCCATTCACTCACCAATACACTCATGCACACAGTCAACCGCCCATACAGCTGTTTCCACATGCACTTTTGAACCCATACATCTAGTGAATCCACTGCTCACACATCTATGCACAGAGTCACACACCCCCTAGACACCCGCACACACACACTCGCTCTCCCATACAAATACTTGGGCAACCAATCAATAACCCATATAGTTACTCATATAGGTACAGAATAACACATGCATCATCTTATACAACAACAGACATACTGATGCACACATTCAGACAGTTTAGTCACTAACCAATGCACTCAGTGAGACACATTTAATCACTCTCTCATACAGTCAGTCATGCACCTACTAAATCCTTTATCCAGACACTTATACATCCACTCATTCTTCAATATGTAAGACATATTTTAACTTTACAGAAACATACAGTCACTGGATAATGTCATCAGTGATGTCATCAGTGATGTCACTGACCATGTCATGAATGATGTAATATGTGACATCATCAGCAGTGGATTGCGGGTGCGCGATATATAGTTAGTGCAACTAACTATATATGGAATTTCAATGGTTTTGTGCGAGTAAAATAAGGTTTTGTAAATGCGAATTCCTAACTATATATGGTCTATAACCTATGGTTTTTTCATTGAATTTCAATGGTTTTTTAAATGCAAATTTCTAACTATATATGGTCTATAACCTATGGTTTTTTCAGTGAATTTCATTGGTTTTTTAAAAGCTAACATCTGTAGCTGTAAAATGTATTATTCTTTAAATCCCAAAATATATATAGATATTTATTGATAATTTTTTTTAAATATTTTTTTATTCGCTTCTATTTCGCGAACCGGGAAGCTTTCCGTTAGCTCATCTTGATGCCGCGATCTAGTCCGCGAACCAGTCAACGTTACGTTAGAGGAACAGTGACGCGTCGCGGAAGCGCGACATATCACGTTATCGCGTAATGCGTCTAATGACGCGTCGCGTTAGCGCTCCCGGAAGTGCTCCGGACCGCGGTCCAGAAGCGATCTGGGACGCGGCGCGCGCCGCGTAACGTAAGCGGAACAGGTCATGTGACTTGTTTATCAAACTTCTCATTGGTTCATTTCACTTTTGGTTTCCAAATGATGTATGACTAGGTCATGTGACCTAAAAATAACACTTTTCATTGGCTCAGAACTTTTGTTTTCCCCAAATCATGTAAACCCCTCCTTATTTCCTCACTCTGACTTTCATCTTGGTGAGAGAAAGACCATTTATCTGAAGATCCACAATGGCTTCCATTCTTGCTGCAGCTGGTGGACCCCCACCACCACCTCCACCTCCTCATAAGAAGAGAGGACCACCTAGTCAAATTCTGACTAACAGAGAGGAGGAAGATGAGGAAGAAGAAGAAGAGGAGAGAGAGGGACAACAATTTGTTGATGAGTTGCCCCGGGTTTCTAAACGAAAATCCAGTTTTATCTGGCAGTTTTTCACCATCCCTCCTGGAACAAAGAAAGTGAATGCAAAATATGCCACCTGCCTCATCTGTGATCACACATTGTCGAGAGGCACAGAAAAGAAGTACAGTATGGGGAACTATACAATGCATCGTCACATGAGCAGGTGGCATCCCTTGAACTACAGCCGGGCTGAGTTAAGGGATCTTGTAGACAATCCGACGGCAACTCCTGTGGCAAGATCTACATCCACATTGTCTTTGACGGGAAGAGAGGCACAAGAGACTGTGCCAAACATCCAACCTAACTTCCAGCACATAAAGTTATCTTGTGTTCACTGTGGTGAAATGCTGTCATATGGCAACATGAGTGTCAACCTCATGAACATTGCATATGAAAATCATAAATGCCCTAATGCACCCAAAAAGTAATTTTCTTTTTTTTGCTCCAGTTGAGCCGTTTTGAAAGCCTGTTTTTTGTTGTCTCCCCTCCATAAAAAAAACAAAAAAAACATAAAACAGTTCTAAAAATACAAAAAAATCAAAAAATGTTCAAAAAATAAAAAAAAAATATAAAACACCAAAAACAAAAAAAAACAGTTCTTTTCAGAACTACCTCCCCTTTCAAACAAAATTGCTAGAATGTTTATCACTCTGGCAAGCTCTATTTCTTTTGGTTCGCTTCAAGTTCGCTGACCGGTTCGCGAACTTTAAGCGAACTAAAAAAATATTTTTTTAAAAAAAAGAAGAGTTAGTATAAGGGAAGTAATCAGGGAATAATGTAAAAAGAAAGACAGCTAGAGAGAGTAAATGAGAGATAGTGTCAATGACATCATCAGCAGTGCATTGCGGGTAAAAAGAGTGGAAAACATTTACCTTATAATTCTTGTTACCTTTTTTAAATATTTTTCCATACTTTCAATCTGTAAAACAAAGAACAAACATTTCAAAAAATATTAAAACATGTATTTAAAAATTAGAAAAGACAAGGGAAAAGGTTCAAAAACAAACAGTTTTTCAACAACTTTGACATTTACAGAAGTCTCTGCTTCTCTACGTTCACTACACAATCCTAAAGATATATATTCGAAAGAAACTGTATCTTGATGTTGCTGAACTGAGGCCTATTTTGGAACATGATGTTTTTCTTGCACTGCTAATGTCTCACAATAGTGATGCAATAGCAGCGCAAAAAAGATGTAAAGCCATAAAAAAATTGTGTCTAACATTGTAAATGATTGTTTTAGGATGCAAATAAGATGTGTGCTTTCAAGAGCTTTCTTTGAGGTGAGGCCTCTTTTTTTTATAAAAAAAAAAACACTACCCAGAAGTACAGCACTCTAAGCATTAAAATTGATATTTACAGAACTCAGCTTACCCATATGTACCACACATTTCTAAATGTATATCATAAGGACAAAAAGCATAACATTAATTATACATGTTAAATGGTTTATTTTTGCTGTTCTCAGAATGTATCAAATTTCACTTAAATCAGTGACTTGAAGGTATTCATCATGTAACAGCGGGGAAAAAAAAACACAATCAAAATGACTGTGTTTAAAAAACCCATACAACCTAAGAAATCTGATTTCAAAACTTCTTAAAATTAACTTACTTTCAATGACGTCGAAGGATCTCCTATAAACAGCATCCACTCTGTTGTGCTTTAAATATTTTCAGCCCGCCACTTTCTGAAAGAAAACCTCCATCGATACGTGAAATATGTTACATAGAAAAAAAACTTCTCTCATTATATCACATGTTTCCACTAGGCCAAATCATGTTGCCGCGATTCGCAAATCTTGTAATTCTTCCAATCAAATCCCGACATTTTCTATTTTCGCAACTTTCAAAAATAAAATATTTGAGATTATTTTCACAATCCTGGACTACTAATATCTTACTCTTCTTTGTCACTCATGTTCTCCTTTTCCTATGACACTGATACTGCTTACTATGAAGCAGACTTACTTGCATCAGGTTTATATAGTTGAATTTTTAATCGAGACAGCATTGCAGACTTACATTCCCTCTACTTAAAATTTTGGTTTTAAAAACACCAGGTAAGAATTTTTAAGGTCAAACGGCAATTTTTTTTTGAACGTTACAACAGAATCATTACAGAATGACCAGCCGTTTCCAGACTTTAAGTAAGCTGTATAATGTCCTGATGTAGTTGATGAACCATCGTGATAGATAATTGCTACAGTAACAAAAGTCCTCCCTGATATTGACAGCTGAGAAGCCACAAAATTTTTTATTAAAGTTGACAATTTTGTTCCATCAGGCCTACATCGTTGCATCATTAAAATGACATACTGGCCATATCTACGTATAAATAATGTTGACATCATATCACATTTACATTGACTACACTCCATGTTGTGATCCGCTGCATTTACTAGCTTATTAAAGGAGACTGATTTACTGTCTGGCAAAGTTAAATATATAAATCTTTCTGAGTCTACACTAGTAGTACTTGATACCATACAGTTCTCGCAGTCATGCTGCCATTGATAAGAAAGCCCAAACAGGTGATCTACATCTACACCCTCAACTTGCAATATATCAAGCATATACATTAAAAACTCCTGACAATCTTGCTGATTATTTTCAGAGAAGTCTGTTTGACCTGAACATTCATCTAACAGATAACGAACTTCAGACACACTTTCTACTTTTGTTCGATCAGTGCTACATTTCTCGAAAACAGAATTCAACAAACAGCATAAAATTTGTTCAGAATTCAACAGAATCTGTTCTTTTAAACTCTCTAGTGAAAAGAGAACATTAACCACTACATTTGCATAGCAGTTGACACCAGAACTGTTTTCAAATTGAAAACCGACAACATCTTCAACAGAATCCACTTTATTTCTGCTAACAACTTTCGGTTCATTGACTTTTAGTCTTTTTGCAACAACTTCCCTACTATTACTACTATTTCTACGTTTCCGGCCTACCACACGTTTCTCAAACAAAGGATATTGAGGCAAATGTGGCGCATACTCTCTTCTTAACCTATTGTATTCCTTAACACAATCTAGATCCGCACAAATGTTTGTGACATCACAGTCAATCAAGTACAATCCCGATAAAGTTCTAACTCGCGACAATGCCACATATGCCATACCCTCCTTGAACACTGAACTGCCAATATTCACCAATGCACAGTCTACACTTAAACCTTGCGATTTATGGATTGTCACCGCATATGCCAAGCAAACAGGAAACTGTTTACGGCGAACATATAAGTCTTTAACAAGCAAAAACCTAGCAGAACAACGAGCAATTTTCTGTACTTCCTCAATACCATCAAATTTAATTCTTAAAAATTCTATTCCATCTCTATTTCTGTATTTCTCAAAATCAACAACATTACCCATTGATCCATTTACCAGACCTTTTTCTACATGTAAATTCCGTCTCAAAATGATTCGGCAATTTAAACACACATTCAGAGTCTTTTCAAAACCCGCTGTCTTAGATATAGTCTTCTCTAATGAATCCAATTTTGATTTCAAATTATCTGACAAAATAATTGTTGATCCCATATGCTCTAATTTGTCGATAGCTTCAAGTTTCACAATCTCTTGCTTTTCTAAATTCAACATTTTGTTGTTGAAGATGGCACATTCTGCAAGAGTTGGCATGAGACATATCCCGGATTTCTTCTCAGTAATTTTCTGAAAAATATTCTCAGGCACAATCTCTTGTTTGGGATACAAATTTGACAGTAACCGTGCATTTAAAGCTTCTTTCCCATACTCGGTCACTTTTCCAATTCTAATATCTTGTAGAATATTCTTGTAATCTTCATCCTTTGCCTGACGCATATTTTGATGCAGTTCTGCATAATTGAAGTTTAACCATATATTGACGTTGCCAATGCTCCCTAGGCACTTCCTGGTATCTTCATGCGTGAGTATTTTGAACACAGGTTGACCTTTTACTGGTGTCAGCTGTAGAAGATCTCCGAAAACAATAATGTGTTTCCCACCAAATAAGACATCATATTCAGTTTTAAGTACTTCTTGCATTCTCAAATGCACAAAGGCAAGCATGACATTGGAAACCATGCTTACTTCGTCAATGATAAGTAGTTTCATTTTCCTCAAAACTCTTGAAACTTCACAGCAAGCATCTCCAGATAACTTGTTGTATTGTAATTTGTTGTCATGCTCCACCGGCAGCATCAATAGACGATGCAAAGTAATACCTTTAATATTATGTGCTGCCAGTCCAGTAGGAGCGGTGACAACACAAGACAGCGATGACTCAGTCCTTTCCTGCAAATAACAAGAGATTGCTTTAATGAGGAAACTTTTTCCAGTTCCCGCTTCTCCACTCACGTACAGTCGGACAGGCTTCAACGACGTACACGAGCACTCTTTCTTCTCATGACTTAATCCGTGCTCAATTTCCTTGGTAACTTCATCATATATTTTCCTCTGCTCAACGTTGAGTTGTTTTTCCAAGTCTTGTAAGTTAACTGAATCCTCCTGAGCATGTGCCATGGCTCTTTCTACTTCATTCATAGCAGTGGCAGCTTCATTTTCGATAATAGGTCCTCCAAGTGGATCTTGACTCAATGAAACAGAACTCTGACTGTCCTGAGAACTGTCTCTGGCAATCTCAGCTGCAATCGTTGCTTCCTGCTCAATTTCCAAAGTTAGCATTTCTTGATATTTAGAAAAAGCAGGACATTCTATGGACTCCTTGGCTGCATTGAAAGAGTCTTCGTAACAGAGGAAATCTCCAAGCAGTTCCTCTTCTGCACGCCAAGGCTTGAAAAGTTGCAAAAGTGCTAAATAGAAAAACTCCTTTTTTTCTGGAGATTCGCCACTTAATTTTCGATGGTTTACTAATTGGCATTTTCTTTGCTTGACCAGGCATCCCTCACTTCCAATTACAGCATACACTCCTTTCTCAATATCTTCTTTGATGTTCCTCTTGAATATATAATTTTGGAGAACCTCATATAGACAAACATTCTCAAGGTGACTGCTTCGATTTGGATAATATGTATCCAACATGTTGGTCTTCAAAATGTCGGTACTGTTTGGTTCCTTTTCTGCCAAATACTCAATTTCCCGAACAGGTTTTAGAACTCGATTTCGCGTTGCAGCAAGACCAAGACTCGCCCAAACGAGACTCCTGGATTTGGCATAGAGACTTGCTGAAGACAATCGATCAGAACATTCGTAAGCTCCGATTTCTCGATGCGACAACATCTTCAGACTGAAACTGTACAACTTCTTGCTGAGGCTCTTTTCATGGGAAATGTCCTCCCACATATCCTTCAGTTCAGTCTTTTCTTTTTTGGTGATGTAAGATGTCACATACCGAGCCACAGCCATACAGTTGTCAGCCACAAACTGTATATCCATGTTGGCATTCCACATGGACAAAATCACTGGGTTGTAGTCATTGATGTACTTGGACTCTTCGTTCCTTTTCAAATTGTATGTATTCTTGGGTGATTTCCTCGTCACATTATGTCGCAGCGAAGACATCAAACTGTTCACTCTTCCTTTAGAAATCACCGGTCGTGGAAAGTTGAAACGACATTTGGTGTAGAACTTGTCCTTGTTTCTGAATTTACGACGACAGTACTTTCCACAACGATGGCTTTGGAAACGTAGAACTTGTTCTCTTAGACTTTTCTTCTCCGTTGCGTTTGGAACAGCACACGTAGAATACTGTTCGATGAAATTCATCACTAAGTCATCCGGATCTGTTCCAAATTTAGGTGCATCCTTGATCCACAGCAACATATGTATATGAGGGGCACCTCTTGCTTGGTACTCCTTTCTCCAGAAGAAATCCAACACCTCTCCAAGAGGTGGATTCTTTTTATTTGTGATGAAAGACATCATAGCTTCAAATCTATGATTGAAGTACCTGCATACATTCACAGGATCCAAAGAACACAGTTCTCCAGGTGTCTTGAATTCAATGTTTTCAATATTTCCATTTGCCTCTCGTAGAAATTCAAGTAAGTCATCCCAGCCATACTCGGCACAGCTCAGAGTGAGGAACCATGTCGGAGTTCCTAAGTTCCTCAGCATACATTTTAAGTCACCATGACGACGGTACCAGTACTCATTAGTACCACGCTGACACGCCATGAGATTAATTAAGTGAGAATCCAAAATACTGTCTTGGACATTGACTTTATGCATAAAGTCACTTGCCGAGATGTTTCGCATCTGTATACCACTTTTTAAGATGTGGTTCACTGCATATGACAGTCCAGACAGATCGCTTTCAAACAGGAGATGAAACAAATAGGGAATGCATTGCCGAAACCTAGGATCTTCTGCATACAATCGTAAAGTCCGGTATTCAGACGCAGGAATTTCACGAGGTCGCTCATCATATCTTCCTCCTTGACCTATGGGAAATAGCTGTGGGAAACACCGAGCTTCCAAACTTTCCTCCCAAACACTAATGGGACTCCCTTTGGCTTGTTTCATTTGAAACAACTCAATAGCATTCCCCATGACTTCCTTGGAATGCAAAGGATGAACACTATAATGTTCATATATTTCTTCACTTTTAGAGGCCTCTAGTTTCTCAATTTGGCCAGCACACAAATCGCTATCCTCTTCATCACTTACTTCCTCTTCTGCAACATATACATTCTTATAGTACTTATTATTTTTCTTCAAATACACTGTTGCCTTTTTGACTTTCCTAACATCCACTAAATCTTGCCATATTTTCTTATTCTTTGTCGGAACCCCATTAACCAAGATAACCAGAGGTTCCTCTTCCACTTTTTCTATTCCAATTGTGTTAATGTTTTTGTTCAAATCTAGAGGCAAATAAACAACTCTTCCCTTTAATCCTCTCTGTAAATCTGCTGGAGGCAACTTCCCTGTCTTTGGCTCCATTCTTACAATAGCCTGAAAGGGATGGATACTTTGAATCAAAATAGATTCATAAGTATTTAAATCCTTCAATTCAGAAGGAATCTCAACCAATTCCAGATTATTATGAACTGCCCTAGCAGGCATCTGGTTTTGGTTTAATTTATTACAACAATAAGTACACACACGTTGATCCGATCCCAAATCAAAATAATTTTCTACCATCAAGTATGTGGCTAAATCCTTCCATTCACTATTATTTTCCCTTTCACTTTTTGCATATAAATCCACTACCTTAGTCTGATTCTTATAATAAGTGCGTCGACAACATACACAAGTGAAATTAGGCCTCTCACTTGATTTCATCTGAAACGTGGCAATTTCCTTCTGAAAATTATCTGTACTGGAAACCTGTACATTATCTTCCACATTACCCTCTACTTCAGGGTCAATTTGAACATTCTCATCTTTACTACCAAAGTAACAAAACTCAATTTCTTCACAAATATTTTTCACATCTATTTCAGAACCATGCAAAAGAGCAGCACATAACTGTTTAAGCATAATTGCTGGACTCTTAGCATAATACAACATTCTCACTAATTTTCTCACTTTATTATGATGCACTGCTAGCATCCTGAAATGATGAAATGATGAAAAACACTCTGGCATACTCTCCTGGAAAGACAAGCCAGTGAATGACCACGCAAACCTGTCATTTGTCTCACTCTGCAAGGATCTAAATCTTGCAACAACTTCATTTTCTGCTTCAAACTTTTCTTATTAAATGTCCGTATAAAATCACAAAGCAAATTGATGGAAACCTGTCGCACACTGCAAATAGAACTACACTTCCAAATGTACACAGGACCCTTAGGACGTCTTCCTAAAACCTCATCACTTAGCGCCTCTTCTGTCTCTGTTGTCACAAGTTGTTCTTTTTCAACTGGACAACCATCCTTCACTTCATAAGCTCGACCATTGATGTCAACTGCATGCACCAAATCATTATCCTGAAAATAAGTCTCTTCATTAAAAAATGCCTCAGAACTTGAACTATGCATCCATTCTCCAGAAAAAACTTCACAAAAGTTAGTACGATTTACTACTCTCTTCCATCTACTTTTTGTTTTGAAATCAGAAATTACCTTGCTTAGTTTCCTAATTCTATTGATTACCAAAATAAACAACTTTCGCTTGATTTCAAAAGCATGATCAATAATTTTCTCTACATTTTTCTTCTTCCTATAAAATGCCGCTTTCTGTTGGCCTTTCTTTTTAATATTTTTCAATAAATTAACTAATATCCTATTACGGAACATTCGTTGTCGAATGTCCCTAAACTGTTGTTTCCTTCTACTATCATGCACAGAGTTATCTCTTCCTCTACCAGTAACATTTGTGATGTGTCTCTCCTTTCCATTTAAATTACGTTTTTTTTTGTGAACAGACACATTTTTTTGTGCAAAATTTTTTTTACTACAAATATTTCTTAAGAATGATTTCGTGCTCTTACCCGGCCCTTTCTTGGTGTTTTGACAAGTATTTGGGGAAGAGGACTGCTGCAATAAAACATCATCCTGCTGTCTTTGACGTTTTCTAGCCTTTCGTATTCGACTTCTGGAAGGCATTTTCCAAACTATGAAAGAATCTGCAGTTGAATCTGTGAAAAAATATAATATAAAATGTTATTAACCACTATTACCAAACAGTAAATAAATAACAGTCATCTAAAACTTAATGCCGTACTAATTATTTAACATAGCAAATATTTTCCACCAGCACTGCAAATGCTCTTAGCCATGTTATCCACTTCCTAAAAATAACATCAAAGACACTAAAATGCCTTCTAAATATGAACCCAAACAACCTATGAAGCAATGTGGAAAAAACTGCCGCAATGCATGAATATAGCAGAAAAATCAGCGACATTCATGCATTTTCCAGCAAATGCTCTTAGCCATGTTATCCACTTCCTATTAAATAACATGGCTAAGAACTGCGGAACGCTTTCCATTTAAAAAGGGAAAAATAACATCAAAGACACTAAAATGCCTCCTAAATATGAACCCAAACAACCTATGAAGCAATGTGAAAAAAAACGGCCACAATGCATGAATATAGCAAAAAAATCAGCGATATTCATGCATTTTCCAGCAAATGCTCTTAGCCATGTTATCCACTTCCTATTAAATAACATGGCTAAGAACGGCTCAGGGCCCCATGAGGAACGCTTTCCATTTAAAAAGGGAAAAATAACATCAAAGACACTAAAATGCCTTCTAAATATGAACCCAAACAACCTATGAAGCAATGTGAAAAAAAACGGCCACAATGCAAGAATATAGCAGAAAAATCAGCGATATTCATGCATTTTCCAGCAAATGCTATTAGCCATGTTATCCACTTCCTATTAAATAACATGGCTAAGAACTACTCAGGGCCCCATGAGGAACGCTTTCCATTTAAAAAGGGAAAAATAACTTCAAAGACACTAAAATGCCTTCTAAATATGACCCCAAACAACCTATGAAGCTCTAACAGTACATATCCTGAAATTTAATTCATTTCAAAATTCGTTTTTAAACACAGCATATAAATCAATTGTATACCTGCATTCATGAAGAAATAACTAAAAATATCCTTGAGACACATGAAAGTGTTTTCTGGAATGCCCTAGCACCATTTTTGGGACACTATTAACATGGCTAGGTAACTCCCATAATCAAAATCTAAATTTGCGAAGCACAAGTGGGAGCGTATTTACAAGACACTTGTCCCATGAGGAACACTTTACATTTTAAAAGGCGAACACAACATCTTAGACACTCAAATACCTTATAAATATGGCCCAAAACAACCTATAAAGCTCTAGCAGTACATATCCAGAAATGTAATTGATTTCTTAAATCGTTTTTAAAAGCAACATATCTGTTTCAGCTTACATAACAGACCATGAAATGGCCTCCATGTATTACAATATCTTGTGTTACTGCATGCCAGAATGTTACACCAAATATGCAATTATAATTTCTCTATGAAACTAATTCTATTAGTATATCACTAGAGACAAAACCACATTTTAAAAACACAGCTTTCTTCATCATTTTCTCCTTAAATCATACTATTCTCTATCTAAATTAAATAAATCTTTTCTCACCTTAGCAAATATTTTTTGAGTTTTGAAAACAGTCTCAGAAATACACCAAATTGTCTTCAGCAGAAGAAAAAGGATGCACTCCAAAGGCTGCAGCTATTGAAAGCACAGAAATACAGATATTCTTTTCACATATCTCTCATATTAGCCAATCATACCTCTTCCCTCACTTTTTTCAAATCAAAACCCTTCCCCCCTCTGCCCTGTCTGCCTTGTTCCCATAGCAACCGCCTCCTGGAAGACCTCTCATGTTTCCAAATTCACAAAACAATGTTTCAATTGAACTCTGAACTCTCAGTGCACCTGCGTATCCAGTGCAATCTTTCATTAATTGTTTCTTCCTTGACCATTCAAATTACATCTTTCAAAGAACACATCCATGCACCCTAACTTTCTGTTTTCAGAAATGGAAATGCACCAATCACTGCTAATGAATCATTAGCATAGTAAAACCACAGTTTTTTTTCTTTAGAAACTCCTACTGTTTCAACTGCCCTTTCATTACCACACTTCATCTGACTGCAGAACAACCTTCTTCCACCATGTTTAACGTCTGGATTGTTGGACATAGTTACATCCACTGGGCTCAAAGGTATGCTGAGAGCAGAAATTTACACAACCTCAATTTACAAGATGTGGAAATTAACTGGTTGGGCCAAAGAGGATTAAAATGTCACCAATTGATTCCATTGGTGAAAACCTTTATGCATTTGCCAAAACCTGACCTGTTAATAGTGCACTGTGGAGGTAATGATTTGGGCACTTTGACAGGGGTAGGTCTGGAAATGCTTTTAAAGGACACCTTGGAGCAATTAATGGCACTTTTTCCTCAAACTGCCTTGGTATATTCCAATATATGCCAAAGACAGAAATGGAGGTGGTCCAACCAATTTTGTCCACAAATTGAGAAAGCGAGGAAGCATGTAAACAAATCTGTTTCAGCTTACATGAGAGACCATGGAATGGGCTCTCTGTACAACAACAACTTGCGTTACTACATGCAAGATATCTACAGAGGAGATGGAGTTCACTTCTCAGATGAGGGCAACAGAATTTTCATTCTGAATTTAAGACTGTGCATTGGTACCTACTTATAAGTACCTAAATGTACCATAAACCCAAAAGCTCTTCTCAGAGCTACCCTACATCTGATCACTCACAATTATTATTTTTCTCTAACTTTTTTCACTAATTTTCCACAAAATTCGCTCCCCGGAGCGCTACCCGGTTCGCTAACCGAAAGCTAACCTCGCGGAATTTTTTAAAAAAAAATGTTTTTTCCCGCACATATAAGCCTCCTCAGCCACGCTCAGAAAACCTAGGGGGTCAAGATAAGTCTACCATGACCCCTTCTACCCATTCTAAACATTATTTGCCCTCCATCTTGTATCTTAATGCGAACGAAACACAAAATGGTGGACTCCCGTGACGCTTAAGGTTCGCTAACCGGGCAGCTTCCCGGAAAGCGGTCCTAAAAAAAGGCGGGAAAGTAATTTACAGAAAAACGACTAGAGACACTCTCACCAAATATAGATTAGCTCATACTACATAACAATCCCTTCCATTCTCACAAATTTCATTGAAATTCCATTTAGCCATTTAGCCTGTAGACCTCTCCAAGTACCGTGAGGTAAATTACTTCACAAAACACATCTGAATTGTTGGAATTGACAACCAATGAAAATGTTACTTTCATTTTCTACTTTTATTACCTGACATTTGATTGGTTATATACCTGTATATATATAAAGGGAGAGAAGGAAACACAGCCATTTTGACTACTACTTCTTGTTGTACCTCCTATTTCAAAAGCTTCAAAAAACTTCAACTTCTTTGTGAAGGTAAGTTATAATTTAATATATTGTGCACTATGACTTAATATAGTAGACTTTTTCTGCTAGATATACACTATCCCTCTGTAGTAGTAATGTATTTAGATAGACTTCTCTGTTATAGTTATCAATGGAGTAAGGCTTGTCTTGGTTAAATCACATACACTTTTTTATAGTCCTATTTCCACTCTCATACTATACACTGCCAAAAGATAAATTCACTGATAAAAACTGCCTATCTAAAATTAATCCCAACAGTGCCCTATCTCTACTAATATATATTTTCTTATTCAAAATTTCAGGCAAAATGGAAGGCGAACAACAAGTTTCATTTTCGATTGAACTGAAGGAGAACAGCCAAGACAAACTTGATGACTTTATGGATGACAGTAGAGACCACGAACTTCTACAATGTGTTGAAGCAGTAGACAACTTGCTTCAAAATGAAAAACAATTACACCCTATAATAAATTATGACATTTCTGACAATGAAATGTTAGAAAATTTAATAAAGTATGAAACACAATCATAATAAAAAAAATAAATAAACAAAGAAAACAAAAAAAAACAAGAAAAACAACAAACAATTAACATACAGTATTAGAAAAGTCTTTCATTCTTTTATCCATAAAGTTCGCTGCCCAGAAAGCTATCCGGTTCGCGAACTTGGCGCTTACCACGCAAAAAAAAATTTTTTTTTTTTGGACCCTCTAGGCCCTTTTAAAACCTCCACATAAAACCTAGGGGGTCAACGAGGATCTACTATGCCCCCTTATGGTAATTTCCCCCTTTGTTTTGGCCTCCTCTTGTCTCTCGATCCTACCGAGAGACAAGATGGCGGCCGCTCCGGACTGTTTAGAATGTTGACAGACACCGGAGGGCCAATCAGCTTCTCATCGCAAAGTTCCGTTACGCGAAAGGTTCGCTAACCGGATAGCTGCCCGGAGCGCTGTTACAGATATATATCTTGATTTAAACGTTAATTTCTCAAAATCCATAGAAGCACATATATTGAGACCTAGCAAAGGCACATCGGGCTAACAGTCCCTACAATTTTGCCAAATTTCGTGAAAATCCATTCAGCCGTTCGGGCTAAAAGTGAGTCCAACCGCCCTATGGAAAATAACATGGGAAAAACGCGTTTTGGGACCCCCCTTTTTTCTCGGCCCCCCCTTGACGAACCCCCCCCAAATTTCCAGGAGCTGCTCAGAAACAAAATGTGCCATTTTCCTGAAAATTTCAGCCAATTCCGTCCACAAACGCCAAAGTTATTAGGCATAGAATTTTCAAAAGTCCCATAGAGAAAAAATCCTAACTATATATACCTACTGGCGACCGCCAGTAGGTAATATATATATATATATATATATATATATATATATATATATTCACTGAAAAAACCATAGGTTATAGACCATATACAGTTAGGAATTTGCATTTACAAAACCTTGAAAATTCACTGAAAAAACCATAGGTTAGAGACCATATATAGTTAGCTGGACATTTTATTGATATAAAACCAATGAAATTCCATATATATTTAGTTGCACTAACTATATATCGCACACCCGCAATCCACTGCTGATGATGTCACATATTACATCATTCATGACATGGTCAGTGACATCACTGATGACATCACTGATGACAACTCAAATGACATCACAGATGACATTATCCAATGACTGTATGTTTCTGTAAAGTTAAAATATGTCTTACATATTGAAGAATTAGTGGATGTATAAGTGTCTGGATAAAGAAGTTAGTAGGTGCATGACTGACTGTATGAGAGAGTGATTAAATGTGTCTCACTGAGTGCATGGGTTAGTGACTAAACTGTCTTAATTTGTGCATCATTATGTCTGTTGTTCTGTAAACTGCTGAATGTGTTAATCAGTAGCTATATGAGTAACTATATGGGATATTCATTGGTTGCCCAAGTATTTGTATGGGAGACTGAGTATGTGTATGAGTGGCTGGGAGGTGTATGACTCTGTGCATAGATGTGTGAGCAGTTGATTCACTAGATGTATGGGTTCAAAAGTGCATGTGGAAACAGCTGCATGAGTGGTTGACTGTGTGCATGAGTGTATTGGTGAGTGAATGGATATCTCAGTGCAACATGTCAAAGTAAGTACATATGTAAAACACAGTGCATGTGAGAGTTGACATATATAACCGTGCATAAGAGCCAGTGAATGTGTGAGTGGCTGTATGGATCATTGTGAACTTGTATTAGGGATCGTATAGGAAATTAAATATGTGTTAGAATATGTTTGAATTAGTAAGGTGTGTATAACTGTATAGTTGAGGAAATGGAGGTGTGATTGATTCTTTGCATGACTGAGTAGATGTATGAGTAACTCCATGGATGAGTGACAGTCTGTGAGTGTCTGTTTACACTGATTGTATCTAAGGTTATATTAGAGTCTGAAGAGGTTCATCGTATTATCACATGAATGATATTATCAGTGATGTTGTCAGTGATGTCATTTGAGTTGTCATCAGTGATGTCATCAGTGATGTCACTGACCATGTCATGAATGATGTAATATGTGACATCATCAGCAGTGGATTAAGGGTGCGCGATATATAGTTAGCGCAACTAACTATATATGGAATTTCATTGGTTTTATATCAATAAAATTTCCAGCTAACTATATATGGTCTCTAACCTATGGTTTTTTCAGTGAATTTTCGAGGTTTTGTCAATGCAAATTCCTAACTATATATGGTCTATAACCTATGGTTTTTCCAGTGAATTTCATTGGTTTTTTAAAAGCTAATATCTATAGCTGTAAAATATATTCTTTATTACGTGACGTATCACGTAGCCACGTGAGACGCCTCATGACGCGTCGCATAACCGTGACGTATCGGCTCTGCAGCGCAAACAAAACCCGTAACGTAAGCGCGCCGGAGCACGCTTACAGATATATATATTTTTTTTAACCTTAATTAGACAAAATACACACGTGCACATATCTTGAGGCCTTGCAAAGGCACATCAAACAAACAGTCCCTACAATTTTGGCAAGTTTGGTGGAAATCTATTCCGTTAAATTTTATTTTACTGTTTCTCTTGGTTTTCCCCTTGTTACGCTTACCGGAACGCTACCCGGTACGCAAACCGGACGCTCCAAAAACACAAGATGGCGGACTCCCGTTACGCTGCCGGTTAGCTGCTCGGTTCGCGTACCGGGAACCGCCTCTACCGCGAAAAATCGCATTTTATTTTTTCTTTTGCCCCGCGGGGAACTTTAATAGCCCCCTCATCAATCCTAGGGGGTCAGGAGGGGTCTACCTTACCACTTTCCTTCATTTCCCCCTTCGTTTTTCACCACCTCTTGTCTCTCGATCCTACCGAGAGACAAGATGGCAGCCGCTCCGGACTGTTTACAATGTTGACAGCCAATCAGCTTCTCCTCAGACTCCCGTTACGCTGCGCGTCTCTACGACGAAAAATCGCAATTTTTTTTTACTTTTTTTTTTTTGCCCCGCAGGGCACTTTAATATCCCCCTCATCAATCCAGGGGGTCAGAAGGGGTCTACCTTGCCCACTTTCCTTCATTTCCCCCTTCGTTTTTCACCACCTCTTGTCTCTCGATCCTACGAGAGACAAGATGGCGGCCGCTCCGGACTGTTTAGAATGTTGACAGACACCAGAGAGCCAATCAGCTTCGCTTCGTAAAGTTCCGTTACGCGAAAAGTACGCGAACCGGAGCGCTACCCGGGACGCTGTCACAGATATATCTGTTTTTTAAAACGTTAATTTCTCAAAATCCACTGGAGCACATATATTGAGACCCAGCAAAGGCACATCGGGCTAACATTCCCTACAATTTTGCCAAGTTTTGTGCAAATCCATTCAGCCGTTCGAGCTAAAAGTGAGGCCAAACGCCCTATGAAAAAATGAATGGGAAAAACGTGTTTTGGGACACCCTTTTTTTTCGGCTCCCCCTTGACGAAACTCCCCTAAATTTTTAGGGGCTGCTCAGTAACAAAATGTGCCATTTTCCTGAAAATTTCAGCCGATTCGGTCCACAAACGCCAAAGTTATTAGACATAGAATTTTTCAAAAGTCCAATAGAGAAAAAATCCTAACTATATATACCTACTGGCGACCGCCGTAGGTAATATATATATATATATATATATATATATATATATATATATATATATATATATATATATATATTCACTGCAACTCCTCCACCACGTGAAGAAGCAGAGGCCACACCGGAGACACTGATGGAAGCACTTTATTTGACAAACGGCAAGATGCATTTCGGCCAAGTTGTGGCCTTCCTCAGTTGCCATCAAATGTATGCTGGAGACACAGTCACTCGTTAAAATCACCCTGCCACCATCCCATTGGTTGTGGGTCGCCACACCCCCTTGTAGAGTTTCAAAACAGCTTGCAGTTCGTACACACTACAAACCCCAGGATGCACTTCAAGGTAAGTTTTGAATGGGGTGTGTCCTTGTGGATTCACGAAAATGTGGCAGGTTCACGACTTGACACAGTCAATATCCAGAAATTAATGTCATTAAGTGCTCCCTCCCGTCTCCGAACGTTCCAGCCTCTCAAACACACTTGTCAGACGACATATATATGTGATGGTGATGGTGATGGTTTTCCCACAAAATATACAAGTGATCTTGTATTGCCCAAACTGGTGTTGTATGTTTGGGACCATCTCCCTTGTCTCAGGTCCCGATGGAGTGGGTTGCTTTCTTTTGGAGGTGCTGGGTGAAGATTAGAGAGGGTTACTGGCCAGTTCTCTCACCTCTGCCGCAGCATAGTTGTTACGGTGCTTGCGTTGCATATGGCAAATCATGGTCTGATTACCAAAAGAATATTTTTTTTTGTAGGGTTCCCCCTAGAAAGTTCACAGCCACATATCAGACAAGTCACTTTTGCTGCATTGACTTTCTTCTGGCCTTTTGGGAATTTGAAAAACTCCCACACAATGTGCTCTCTCGGTTTGTAAGGGGGATTGTCTTCAGGAAGGAACGTCCTCTCCTCCTCCTCTTCCTCCTCCTCCTCCTCTTCTTCACCACCAATGTGGTGTTGTGGTGGTCCTTGTGGTGGTGGTGGTGATGGTGGTGGTGCAGATGCTCCTGATGATGCTGATACTGTAGCCATTTCTCAATGAATGAAAACAGGTCTTCCTCACTCAAAGAACAAAGTGAGAATGAGGAAAAAAGGTGGGGGCTTTCATCATTAGGAAGTCAAAACTGTCCTGAACCAATGAAAAGTGTTATTTTCAGGGCACATGACCAGGGCTTTCATTATTTGGAAACCAAAACTGTGACCCGACGCGCTTACGCTACGCTTATGCCGTGTGTATCACACGGACGCGGCTACGCGATACGTCACAATAATGTTTTCGCTAACGTGACGCTCACCGATATGCACCCTGGGGCACGCCGCAATACTGCGTTTATCGGTGCGCTCACCGGGAAGCGCACTGGGAGTGCTCCAGGGCAAAAAAAAAAAACACGAACAATATACATAAAAAAAATAGTATTACATAAATATACAATATAGGATTCATTATAAAAAATATTACATTTCATACCTATAGAAATTTGCTATTAAAAAACCTTTGAAATTCACTGAAAAAACCAAAGGTTTCACACCAGTTATAGTTAGGAATTAGCATTTAAAAAACCTATGAAATTCATTGAAAAAACCATAGTTTTCACACCAGTTATAGTTAGGAGTTATCATTTAAGAAACCTAATAAATTCACTGAAAAAAACATAGGTTTCACACCAGTTATAGTTAGCTGGAAATTTTACTTCACATATTACATCACTCATGACATGGTCAGTGACATCACTCATGACATCACTGATGACACCATCCTTGTGACAGAGTGACAGACCTCCTATCAGTGTAATGTAACCCTTGAAACACATATTCAAAAATAGACACTAACATTTTCCAAAAAATGGAGATACCCATACCAGTTACAACAACCAATTCAGTAATTCCACCATCTATATACACATCCACTCATTCACCAACAGTTCTCTGTAGTCACTCATACATATACTCACTCATCATATGTAGTGATACACATATACATCCTGTTACACACCGACAGTCATCCAAAATTTACTCACACACATACTCAAACATGCAAATAAACTATATAACATCCATTGATTTGCATATACAGCTATACACACACTAGCACATTACTTCTAAGGAAACTTACACATACTTACTCTCTTAAACAATCACTTATAGAAACACATACTTATTTAACCAGGAACTCTTTCAATCTCTCACTCTCACATATACTCACTTATATACATCAATACTCACATATACTAGATTAAAATATATGTAGTTACTCATAAAGACACTAGTGAGGCAGGCATTCTTTCACTAACACACACATATACACACTCATCCACCCATCCAGTCCTGCACATATGCTGTCTTCAAAACACATACAAACAGTGAGTCAGTCACCAACCCATGCAGCCACTTATACACAAAGTGAAACACTAATACATATATTTTAATATTTAAAAATGAATTGCTAATATATGTATTCACTAAGATACACTCAATAAGCCAGTTAACCAATCATTTTTTTTAAAACCATCCGTTTAGACACTTATTTAAAAATCTATACTTCCATCGACCTTTACAGATACATATGTAAAACATATTTATTTTTCAGAAAGACACACATTCACTGGATGGTGTCATCAGTGATGTCATGAGTGATGTCACTGACCATGTCATGAGTGATGTAATATGTGACGTCATCAGCAGTGCATTGCAGGCACGCAAGTTATAGTGAGTCGAACTAACTATAACATGGGAATTTCAATGGTTTTATGTCAGTAAAATTTCCAGCTAACTATAACCGAAGTGAAACCTATGTTTTTTTCAGTGAATATATATTCAGTCAGTTCTGAAGTAGAAATTGACGCAGAAGAAGGTACAAGTGGCAGAAATGTAAATTATGGCCCGGCACCAACAGTTTTTGAGTAATTTGCTTTTTTAGGACAGGAACGCAGGTTCAATTTGAGACCAAGGCAATTCATTCAATATGCAAAACCTCCAAGAGGAAAAGGCAAAGGAACAAGAGGAGAAAAGGTGCAAAACTATTACGGGCAAGGAGAGCCCGCGAAGAAAAAGAAGAACTGATAGAGGACGACAAAACTTCCATTGTCAATCTAACGGACATTATACTAACCAAAGATGAAGAAAAAATACTGAAGTTGGGATTGTCATTCTGTCCTGAGGACTATTTTGATTATGTTTCCACCAGAATTGACACCTTCAAATTCATAAGACATTTGAAATTAAAAAAACATTTTCTGAACAGTGCCAATTTGACCAATCAGTCTGGGAGTTTAATAGAGGTTATGGATGATAATGAATTAAGAGTAGACGACATGAACCTCATGTTGGAGTTTACCAGATGCAACATTGATCGCAAAATGAAGCGACACCACAGAGAGACAATATTGGACAAGCAACAGACATAGCAACAGAAGAAAATTTGAATATCATGAGCAATGATCCTACATCATTCAGACCAACCTCAAGATTTACCCCAATTACCAGTAGAGACTCGATTGACATTTACAGTGAATTGGTGGTAAATGACTTAAAAAATTTGTGCACAAAAATCCACTCTAAGAATAATAAATTTTCACAGCAGCAAAAAGAATATCATGCTTTGGTGAATAAGTTAGCGAACAATTCAAATTGTATTGTATGTAACGCTGACAATGGTGAAAATGTAGTATTGTGGGGGAGGCAACAATATCTTATGGAAGCATTTAAACAACATAACATCCAACAAAACTATGTGAAAGTAGAAGAGTCGGTCATGATCAATAGCCATCTGATATATAATTGCAAATTATCAGAATGGTACATGCAAGGCCTGTTGAAAAAAGATGAAATGTCATTTCTCAAGATAGACAAACCTGTTACTCCAGTAATGCATTTAATACCAAAAGTACATAAAGATCAGAAAAACCCACCTGGCAGGCCAATAATCTCTGCGATACAAAGCGCCTTGTCAAACACATCTAAATACATCGACTCATTTCTGTGCCCACTTACCAAATCCCTCCCATCATATATTCAAGACACTGGGGACTTTTTGAAAAGAGTTTATGATCTCCCATGGGAAGAGATTATATATTGGCAACCATTGACGTAACTAGCTTGTATACAAGCATAAGACATCAAGATGGTCTGAATGCGGTTAGATACTTTCTGGGAAGTAGACCAGTCAAATATTGGGCTCATACACAAATGATCTTGGAAATGACTACGATATGTCTGCAAAACAATTATTTTCTCTTTAATGGGGAACTCTTCCATCAAGTCTGTGGTACTGCGATGGGTACCTGCTTCACCCCCAGCTTTGCTAATTTGCATATGGGCTGGTGGGAGGAGCAGGTAGTCCGGAAGCAGTACCCAGACATCTGGCAGACAAACATCATGCATTGGAGTAGGTTTATTGATGACCTCTTCATTGTGTGGAAAAGCACGGAAACTCAGTTGGTCAACTTCATTAAGAACCTGCAGCATAATGATTTAAACCTGAAGTTTACTAGCAACATCAGTAAAACTGAGGTAAATTTTTTGGACCTCACAGTCTACATTGAAGATGGTAAACTAGAAACATCTCTCTATCGAAAACCGACCGCGGGTAACAGGTTGTTACACGCAAAGAGTTTTCATCCTCAGAACCTGATCCGTAGCATCCCCTATGGGGAGAGTCTACGTACTATACGGAATTGCAGTAATGAAAACAAATGTAATGATGCCCTTGAAAATCTGAGTAAACGTTTTAAAGCCAGAGGATACACCACAGAATGTGTTAACTCGGCAGTCACAAAAGCAAAGAAAAAACCAAGAGAGGAAATTCTTTTTGGAAAAAGTAACAGCATTAAAAAGAAAGAAAAAGAAAACAAAAATATTTGTAGAATGATCACTACTTATAACACTGAACACACTCAAGTTAGAGGTATTCTGAACAAGCACTGGCATTTAATACGGAATGATCCTGTTCTAGGCAAAATTGTCACCAAAAAACCACAGTTAACATTCCGAAAAGCCAGGTGCTTTAAGCAGATGATGGTCAGCAATACTCTCAAAGTTACTCTCCCCAAAAAATCAGCTAAATTGTGGCTTATCAAAAAAGAGGGTTTTGTAAAATGTCTAAAATGCAAGGCATGCATCCATGGCAAAAATACCTTGACTTATACATCTAATCTCTCAGATAGAAAATTTAAAATCAAGGGTCATTACCACTGCAAAACTGACCATGCTGTCTACGTGCTCCAATGTCCATGTGGCTTGAAGTACGTAGGCAGCACCACCCTCCCTGTTCACATGCGAATCTTACAGCATCCTCAAGCCATCAAAAATAGAGATAAGGCATATCCTGTCGCAAGACATTTTGATAAAAAACATCAAAGGAATTTGGCAGGATTGTCCTATTTCGTGATAGATGCTTTTCAGAAAAATGACAGAGATGGGAATTATGAAAAAAGCTGCGAAAACTTGAGTCGATGTGCATAATAAAGTTAAATAGCATGTACCCGGGAGGTCTTAATATGGAAGAAGATCTTCATAGACACCTTTAATTCACTAGCAGCAAAAACTTTCCGATGTTTGCAGTTGTTTTTAACATTTTTTTTCATTTATGGATGGTATTGGGTTATATGGTGATAGTCCAGGAAAGAATGTTAGACATGAAATGTGTTGCCTACAGAATCAATCAATCAATCAATCATTGACACTTATAAAGCGCGCTACATACCCGTAGGGTCTCAAGGCGCTGGGGGGGGGGTGGTGCCGCTACTGCTCGAACAGCCAGGTCTTCAGCTTCTTCCTGAAGGAGAGGTGGTCTTGGGTCAGGCGCAGGTCGGGAGGGAGGGAGTTCCAGGTCTTGGCGGCCAGGTAGGAGAAGGACCTTCCTCCTGTAGTCGCTCTTCGGATGCGGGGGATGGCGGCGAGGGCGTGGTTGGCTGATCGGAGGTGGCGTTTGGGAGCGTAGAAGTTGACTCGGCTGTTGAGGTAGCTCGGGCCTTGGTCGTGTAGGGCTTTGTGTGCGTGGGTGAGGAGGCGGAAGGTGATTCTTTTGTTGACGGGGAGCCAGTGAAGGTCTCTCAGATGTCCGGAGATGTGGCTGGTTCGTGGGATGTCGAGGATGAGTCTGGCTGAGGCGTTCTGAATCCGCTGGAGTCTCTTCTGGAGCTTGGCGGTGGTCCCGGCGTAGAGGGCGTTGCCATAGTCCAGTCGGCTGGTGACGAGGGCCTGGGTGACGGTCTTCCTGGTCTCGGTGGGGATCCACCAGAAGATCTTCCGTAGCATGCGTAGGATGTTGAAGCACGCCGAGGAGACGTTGTTGACTTGCCTGGTCATGGAGAGGGAGGAGTCCAGGATGAAGCCCAGGTTGCGTGCATGGTCTGTCGGTTTGGGTGCGGTGCCCAGGGCGGGAGGCCACCAGGAGTCGTCCCAGGCGGAGGGTGAGGAGCCCAGGATGAGGACCTCCGTCTTGTCCGAGTTCAGTTTCAGGCGGCTGGTCGTCATCCACTCGGCTACCTCTTTCATCCCTTCGTGCAGGTTGGCTCTGGCGGCGGCGGGGTCATTGGTCAGGGAGAGGATCAGCTGGGTATCGTCGGCGTAGGAGATTATGCTGAGGTTGTGTTTGCGTACGATGGCCGCGAGGGGGCTCATGTAGACGTTGAAGAGGGTGGGGCTCAGAGATGATCCTTGGGGGACGCCGCAGATGACTTCGGAGGCCTCTGACTTGTACGGTGGTAGGCGGACTCTCTGTGTTCTTCCGTCGAGGAAGGAGATGATCCATTCCAGCGCCTTGTCCTGGATTCCGATGTTGCTGAGGCGCCGTACTAGGGTGCGGTGGCAGACCGTGTCGAATGCCGCGGAGAGGTCTAGGAGGATGAGGGCCGCTGTTTCTCCATTGTCCATCAGGGCTCGGATGTCATCGGTGGCGGCGATGAGGGCGGTCTCGGTGCTGTGGTTGGCTCGGAAGCCGGACTGTGAGGGGTCGAGGGATCCGTTCGTCTCGAGGAAGGCGGCCATCTGCTTGTTGACGGTCTTCTCGATGACTTTGGATGGAAACGGGAGGAGCGAGATGGGGCGGTAATTCTTGAGGTCGGTGGGGTCCGCTGTTGGTTTCTTGAGTAGAGCGCTGAGTTCGGCGTGTTTCCAGCTCTCAGGGAAGATGGTGGTGTCGAAGGATGTGTTGATGATGTCTCGCAGGTGGGGTGCGATGACAGCGTCGGCCTTGTTGAAGACGTGGTGAGGGCAGGGGTCGGTCGGTGATCCGGAGTGGATGGAGTTCATCGTGCGGATGGTGTCTTCGGTGCTGATCGGCATCGGGGTCCAGGCGTGGAGGGTGGTGGTGGGGGGTGGTTGTTCGGTCATGGTGTGCGTTGGTTGGTTGTTGAAGCTGTTGTGTATGTCCGCGATCTTGTAGTGGAAGTATGAAGCGAGGGAGTTGCAGAGGTCTTGCGATGGGGTGATGTCGTTGTTTCCTGCGCTGGGCTTGGAGAGCTCTTTCACGATGTTGAAGAGTTCCTTGCAGTTGTGTGCGTTGTTGTCCAACCGGTCCTTGAATGCTGTTTTCTTGGCGGCGCGGATCAGCTGGTGGTGTTTTCGGGTGGCAAGTTTGAAGGAGGTCCTGTTGTCTGGTGTCGGTTCCCTTCTCCAGACTTTCTCGAGGGCTCGGCAGTTCTTCTTGGAGCTCTTGAGTTCGTCGGTGAACCATGGGGCCTTCTTGCTGCCGGGTCTGCTAGGCGGGGTCCTCAGTGGGGCGAGTTCGTCCGCGCAGTTGCTGATCCACTTCGTGAGGTTGTCGGCGGCCTGGCTGGGGTTCGCTGAGCTGGCAGGAGGGTGCTGGCTCAGGGAGGTGGCGAGCTGGTCTGCTGTGATCTTGTTCCAGCTTCTGCGGGCGGCCTGTTGCTGGTGTTGGTGGGTCGTTGTTCTCTTGAAGGTGAAGTGGACGCAGCTGTGGTCCGTCCATTGAAGCTCTGTGGCGTGGCTGAAGTCGATGTCTGTGCTGGAAGAGAAGACTGCGTCGAGTGTGTGTCCGGCGAGGTGGGTGGGGGTGGACACCAGTTGCTTGAGTCCCAGGTTGGCGAGGTTGTCGAGCAGGGTGCTGGTGTTGCGGTCGTTGTTGTTCTCCAGATGGAAGTTGAGGTCTCCCAGGAGGATGTAGTCAGCGGAGGGGATGCCCACTTGGGCTTTATCCATAAAATTGCAGCAGTTTAATTCCTATGTATTTCAATGGTTTTTTAGCTGCATAATTCCTTTGCAATACAATGGTTTACATGAGCACTTGCTCAAAATTTGCCACCGCCCGATGATATTTAAGGCACTAGTCACTTTACCAGACGACATTTAGATTGCAATACAAGGTAAAAATGTTGTTTGTAGACTCAAAATGAATTGAAATTGTCTACGAAAATGCATGGGATGAGCTATGTTTTACCGCTTTTAATACATGTCTTGTAAAAACTACGAGTCTGTTTTCTGTGGCAATAGAATTGTAGTTTCATTCACGTGATTGAGCATCATTGGGCTTTAAGTAATGCAAACTTTATTCGCACTGTGGTGAACAAGCCTGGTGAACAGGCGAAACGCGTCCCAGCAGCCGACTTGTGCAATAAACTTTTGTAAAAGCAGAACATGGCGTCGTCTTCCTGTGCCTGCATGTAGAGGAGTGTTTTATATATTAAGGACTTGGTCGAGTCAGTCCTTGGCGACGACGCACTCTTCGTTTTGGTGCTGCGGTGGATGTGACTCGGCAATTGGAGCCGTATATATATATATGTATATATATATATATATATATATATATATATATATATATATATATATATATATATATATATATATATATATATGTGTGTATATATATATATATATATATGACGCTCAAAGTCCTTTCCCTCAAAAAAAGGAACAACACCACTCAGGGGGGTGGTGAAAATCACAGCGGTCTTTAATGAAAAGTTAACAAACGCGTTTCGGCGCTAGCCTTCATCAGTGTCAATGACACTAAGCACATGACTTAATTTTAAAGCTCCTTCATGGTCACAGACATAAGCAAAGGACTAGCCCAAAGTTAAATATAAACGCCATCTTGTAACGGATAGTGTGCGATACATAACATATGCATTTGCACCCCATGCAAGAAACTAATACAGTACATCGGTGAAAATACAAGAGGTATGGGCATAAAATGATCATTTTACAAAATATATAATGTAACAACATCTAGCCGTGGATCGGCATAAGTCCTTTGACAATCAGTCTGTCCCTGTAGGAGTAAAGCATGGATCAGCGAGACAATCATTAAAAGCAAATACACAAATATACATATATAGAAATATGATGAATGGCCATCCTACCTCTGATATTTCTATATCCTGTGCTCCCGGGAGCCAACAAAAATGTGATGACCATTACATACCACATCATAACCATGACGGGGTTAATCGATATACCCCTACAACCATCTCATCCATATAAGAGAGATAAAGTAAAAGGAAAGAAAAAAAGAAAGAAAAAGAGGAGGGGGAGGGGGGAAAAGGGGAGGGGAGGGAAAGAAAAAAAAAGAAAAAAGGGGGATAGAAAGAAACAATGGAAGAGATGGAAATAACAATCCAATATATATATATATACACAAATATTAAATAGGTGAATAAACTGTGTGCGGTCATAACAAAAATTCATCATCATGAAACATCCTAATTCATTATACCAAGGTCGTCTTACAGATTTGTCCTAAACACTAAACATGAGCTCCAACAGCCATACTGCTATTTCCCCTGAGTAAATTATTTCCCTAAGTGGAAGGCCATCTCCTCCCCACTGTTGAGACCTTCAGGATGTTTAGTAGCTAAATCGATAATATACCTCGATTCCAGCCTTCTGAATCGTCTCAACTTATCTCCGCCCCTGATGTTACTAGGTATACAATCCAGCCCAAAGTATTGCAGTTTGCTATGGTCTTTATTATGATACTCATACTGGGTAGGAAGGATCTACCTTATCAATGGCCCTAAGATGTTTTAACACCCTCAATTTTAGTTGATTGATGGTGCTCCCGATGTATCTAAGGCCACACGGGCACACCTAACAATACACTGCGTAAACAGTACTGCAAGTCAAAAATTTCTGGATTACCATGGATCTACCTGTCACCTGATTTTCATACCGGAGGAATCTCTTACTGGCTGCTCAGGATTTGCAGCAGCCACATGGGTAAAACCCACTCATGTCCTTAAGTGTATTAGGCCTGACAGTAGGTTTATTGAAATGGCTATGTACCAATATGGCCGGGATGCCCGCCACCCCCTCCCAACACCAATTCCCCAAGGGGAGGAGACACACACAGGTTTGAGCTTTTGGAAGGCGGGGGGAGTCACCCCCCGGCCGTATTTATTAAAATATGAAACAAAATTTAAAACATTAAATTAAAACGTTTCATGAATTATGTACAATTTTACTTTCATTACATTTTGATGAAGACATGTTCTTTGGCTAACCTTAACAGATCTATAATACAAAGGTTTCCTAGCCGAGTCTAGCATCCTGAAAATGCATACATTCTAAAATAAAATTGTACATCCTAGCATTAAGGGCCAATGGCAAGGTCTTAACCAGTGTCAGATCCCTACTAGCAAACTCCTGCCCTCACGGTGTGAGTGGCGCATGTGCAGAGGACCTTACCCTTGTTGCCAACTGTAACTTCCCTTGTCGTGGGGGCCCCCTTCCACTCGACGCCATCTTAAAGGTCATCTGAGTTCCCGTGTGAGGTCTCTGTAGGAAGGACAGCGTGGACTCCCCCCCCCTTCCCCACACTCTCTTCCGCCGGAGCGGATATCCGGCCCCCGGGAAATTCATAGGAGGGGCATCTAGCCATCTCCCCCTAGGCAACCCATCCGTAGTGGGTGCCGCCTCCCCGTGGAAGGGGCCAATGGCCGCCTCTCCCCGGGCGCTCCCATCCATTCTGGGTGGCACCCCCCTCTAGGTACCTTGAAATTACTGCTCACCGATCATGACCTTACCGCCCGACCAAAAAATAAATATGACAGTTGTTACCTACTAAGGAAAGAAAATTGCCTCATCTGACACAGCTTGACGATTCATCAACTATTCATTCTATAAAGGGAAAAAGTTCTAAAGCAGTAAAACAATTTCTTTATGCGATACACTTCTTTACTTTTCTACAAAGGAAAAAAGGCCTATACACATGACTGCTTCTCTTTAATACCATTGGATGACAATTACTTTATTCAAACAACACTGCAAGAGGGGCTGGTGGGTGGGTCAAAAATTGGCGCTTGTTCCGTCGAGGGCTCACGAGCAACGAGTGGTGCAGCCTTCAGAGCACTGGAACAAGAGGACGCTTCTTTGGATTCCCGCTCTATATATCCGTCTGCGGGAGGGCGGCGACCCTCCTCAGGTACGCCCACTGGGCGCGGTCTTCCGGGCGGGTGTCTAGGACAACCCCTTCTGGGCGGGAAGGGCGTGCTCCGGCTACGCCGCTTTGGGCATACCAGCCGAACCACGCCCCCCGCCCAAAATGGTTTCCCAGAGGGATGGGGGCACCCATCCATACGTTCGGGGGGACCGAGTGGTCTTCCCTTTCCATATGGCCGGGATGCCCGCCACCCTCTCCCAACACCAATTCCCCAAGGGGAGGAGACAGACACAGGCTTGAGCTTTTGGAAGGCGGGGGGGAGTCACCCCCCCGGCCGTATTTATTAAAATATGAAACAAAATGTAAAACATTAAATTAAAACGTTTCATGAATTATGTACAATTTTACTTTCATTACATTTTGATGAAGACATGTTCTTTGGCTAACCTTAACAGATCTCTAATACAAAGGTTTCCTAGCCGAGTCTAGCATCCTGAAAATTCATACATTCTAAAATAAAATTGTACATCCTAGCATTAAGGGCCAACGACAAGGTCTTAACCGGTGTCAGATCCCTACTAGCAAACTCCCGCCCTCACGGTGTGAGTGGCGCATGCGCAGAGGACTTTACCCTCGTTGCCAACTGTAACTTTCCTTGTCGTGGGGGCCTCCTTTCACTCGACGCCATCTTACAAGTCGTCCGAGTTCCCATGTGAGGTCTCTGTAGGAAGGACAGCGTGGACTCCCCCCCTTCCCCACACTCTCTTCAGCGGGAGCAGATATCCGGCCCCCGGGAAATTCGTAGGAGGGGCATCTAGCTGTCTCCCCCCTGGGAGGGGCCTATGGCCGTCTCCCCCTAGGCGACCCATCCGTAGTGGGTGCCGCCTCCCCATGGAAGGGGCATATGGTCGCCTCCCCCCGGGCGCTCCCAACTATTCTGGGTGGCGCCCCCCTCTAGGGACCTTGAAATTACTGCTCACCGATCATGACCTTACCGCCAAAGGCCGGATAGTTGACCGACTATCCGGCGCCCCCACTCCTCCTAAAGGTCATGCTTCCTCAAACCCCTTAGCCATGCTATGAAGTCTCCTATGAGTAAATCATTCCCCTCCCTGGACAGGTGAACCCCATCATTCAGATACATGTGATCACTCCGATTACACCCGTGGGGAATGCTATGCAACTGTGCGGAGCGAAACAATTTCCCAATTTTATTGTTGACCCTCTTTACCGAGTGGTTCAACGCTGACACAGAGAAACCCCCCCGCCAAACCTTCCTGGGGATCATGTGGGACCAGGCAATCGTGCATCCCGGGAGTCTCTCAGCCAACCAGCTAACTGCCGACAGAGTGTGTTCTAATAACACTCGTCTTCCCAGCTTCACAAAGTCATTGCCCCCCAGGTGTACTATGACTATAGATGGCGGTGAACTTTGCCGCCCTAAAAGACCCTCCACAAACAATTGAAATTGGTCAAAACAGAGGCCACCCTTCCCATGGTAGGTCACTCTGTACCCGTATTCCCCAGATGCGTGAATCGCGTCACCTGCCTTGAATACGTCCCCGGCGCGCCTCACATATGAGTGGCCCACGACCCATATCACTCGCTCTCCAGTCGGTGATCCTCGACCGCTGGTCTCCTGGTGCTGGGTTGACTCCAAATTCCGCCCCGCGTGACAGGCTTGCGAAACTGTAATTCAAACAAAAGACAAGAAGCGTGAGTGCATGTCAATTGGCCTTTACAACATGTGCAATCGCACATACCTTTTGAATCAGTTCGAGGACCAACGGCCTAGCTGTTTCACTTCCTCCGCACCCTGACCCCGGGCCGTAGCCTCAGTAGCAGCCCCTATTCTAAATGAGTGGGTCCCAAAATCGCACGGGTCCATGCCTGCGGCAGCGATTGTAAGTGCTAGCACCTTCTGAAACTGAAATCTCGTTAGAGGGGTGCCATCCTTGTGCCTAAGCAGGCTCCCACCCCATGTAGCCGACCTCTGTGCCAAGTATTCCTCTAAACACTTTATCGGACAAGTGGGGGACCCTCGAGCGCGCTGCACAACAACACTATCTCCCATAGCCCCCTGGTCTGTCTTGGACCTGGCTTTCGAGATTAGCATCGAATCACCCCTTATTTGTACGTGATCCCTGCATAAGCCTCTCTCCATATCTTTCTTGTTCCTCGCCACAAGTTCGCTCACCCGCATAGCCCCATGGAATGCCAAGGCGAAATCTGCCCGGACCAGAACTGCTTTGGAAGGGGAGGAGCACGTCTCATCCAGCTTTGCTAAAAGCAGAGACAATCTTTCTAGGCCAATCGGGCGCCTCGTATCTTGTCTGCGACCCTCCAGGCGTTGCCAGCCGCGGAGCGCCTTCCTGACTAAAAAGGAACCCATCGGGTCCCTTATGCCGTGTAGCTGTGCCATGAATGAAATGGCCGCCCGAAGTCTGTTGGCAGTTGCCGCTGATCGGCCTTCTCTATGCAGCGCTACCAAGAAACCCAGATAGGATTCCTCCTGTCCCCAGCTATGTCTCCCTGCCGGACCTAAAAAAGTGCAGTAGGAACGAAACGCTCCTTCATAAGCCGTCCTCGTCCCGGGGGCTAAGCTGGCTGTCACGAGGTCTTGTAATCCGGGGCACCGATCAGCCATAGTGCTTCGGGGAACGGTGCCGCCACTATGTCCGCTGTGGGTAGATAGCCCCTGAAAGCCTGCAGGTGTGAACGAGAGAGTGCATCAGCTGCATTATTCAGTACACCCGGCACATGTTTTGCCCTGAACTGTACATTCAATCTCATGCAACGTAAAACAATTTCCTTTAAAAGTCTCAAGATCCCCTTGCAGCGAGCTGCCTGTTGATTAATGCACTCAACCACAGTCATGTTGTCGGACCAAAACACTACTGAGCGGTCACTAAATTCGTCCGGCCATGCCAACAGAGCAACCCAAATGGGAAACAACTCTAAGAAACCAATTTTACCTGTCAGGCCACTGGAGTGCCACCATGTCGGCCATACTTGAGCCGACCATCGGTTACCGAAGGTGGCGCCAAATCCCACGCTCCCGGCTGAACCGGTCCACAAACCCAGTTCGTCCAACGATGCTGGCGGCTTGTTCCACACTACTCAACCGTTGAAGTCCACCAGAAATGCCAACCAAATGCGCATATCCTGGCAAACCTCCGCCGACAGTCTCGTACGGTGGTGTCCCTCCTTGAGGCCGATCATAGCCTGTGCAATAGAGCGTGAGAAAGGGCGAGCCATCGGTATTACTCTCAAGGCAAAGTTAAGCTGGCCCACTGTTTGCTGTAACTGGTGCAGGGTCACTTTCTCTTTGCCCAGGCATTGTGTTAAGGAGGCCCTGAACTTGGCCACCTTTTCCATCGGCAAACGGAAGCATCCTTCCACTGAATCGAGCTCAATTCCCAGAAACTCCAGTGAAGTAGATGGCCCCACCGTCTTACCTGGTGCCAATGGGACTCCAAACTCCTGCATGAGGATGCAGAAGTCCTGGAGCGCCTGTGCACATTTCCCATTGCCGGCCGGCCCTAAGAAAAGAAAGTTATCTAGATAGTGCATCACTTGTCTATGTCCTGTGGCCTCTGTGAATGCCCACTCTAAAAAACAGCTGAACATCTCAAAATACGCACAAGATATGGAGCAACCCATAGGCATGCATTTATCCATGTAATAACTTCCTTGGAACGTAAAACCTAGCAAGCGCTGGTCGCGCGGGTGCACCAGCAGCAACCTGAATGCCGATTCGATGTCCGATTTCGCCATCAGAGCCGCGGGGCCCAGGTGATTCAGTAAGGCAACGGCCTCATCAAACGATGCATACCGAACCGAACAGACATCTGGATCGATGGCTTCGTTCACCGATGCGCCCCTTGGGTCCGACAAGTTGTGAATGAGTCTATACTCCCCTGGGTCTTTCTTTGGAACCACTCCTAGAGGTGAACATACGAAATCCGCCACCGGAGGGCATGGAAAAGGCCCCGCTACCCGTCCTAAGCTGACTTCTTTGTAAATTTTCTTAGCTACCACAGCTGGGTTATGTTGGACAGATTGCTGATTTTTACAAAAGGAGTTCCCCCGAAAATCCCCCGCCGGGATGTTGAAGCCATATTGGAAACCGTTCCTCAAAATCCCAGCGGAGACATGATCAGGGTATTTGTTCAACCAGGGAGTCAAAGCCATGATGTCGACGGGTGAAGATGATTGTTTCCCAAGCATTACCTCACTCCTGCTTGGACCCCCCCTTTCCTGAACCACCGTTCTTCGATCTACAGCTACTTTCCGGGTGTGAGGAGTTCCCACAGCCCGCACACGCATGCCGGAACCTACATGTTCCCTGGGGCCTGTTACAGTTGCCTCTGTTGAAGCCCCAACAAACCCCGCGCCTGCCCCCATTTCCACCGGTCTTTGGCTGCGATTCCCCCCCCGGGGCCCGCTCAAAAGGGCTGTGCAGGCTTTTGGTGACTTGTTCCAGGTCCGCTCCCGCCCGGCGAGGGCGTACCTGCTGACCCAGCCAGGAGCTGCTTGTGCCACGAAACTGTGTCGAGGCAATCCCAGGTCAAAGTTGCATCAAACTCCTTAGCCTTTTGGAATTGTACGTCATATCCTTTCCACTCATTCCCCCCCATACATGTTATAGAGATCCATGATCCTATTCTGGTAACAGGATAGCTCGGTCAACACTTCAGGCTTACGTTCCCCCATTACTGCCGTAAATATCGAGAAAGCCTTCACCCAGTTTGCTACGGTCTCATCGACCCTAAATTCCGCCATTTTGGCCTGCCATACACTGGGGTGCCATAAATCCTTCTGGGTTTTTGCATATTCCATCTCGCGATGGTCGGTCAATAATGAAATTAATTCACATACTTGTCCCCCCATATCATTTCCTTTGTGGCCGGTTGGGATGTGCTGGGCCACCCTTTCGCGCCTCGAAGGCACTGAACTTTCCCCCACCATTGGCAATGGCTTCTTACCAGGTTCAACCGCTGCGTCCGCCGACTTTTCCCGGCCAACCGTAGGTACTCCTGGCGCCACCTGAGGGTAAACAGAAGGAACATTCGCCGTCCCGGCTTCTCTCGACTGCCGTAACTGCTCGATTATTAATCTAGCTTCCTCGGCCGGATCCCCCGCAGCCACTGCCCCCGCTTTCTTTTTGAGCCAGGGCAATACTGCCGCTAACTGGAGGGCCAGCTCTGGGGGCATTTGATCATCGTTAACTGGGTTAATCACAACAGGGATTGGCAAACCTATATCCGGACTCGGTACCAGGCTGTCCACCGGTGTGATGGGGGCAGCTGGGGGCACCTCCGGGACCGGATCCTCCCCGGAAACCGCCCTCCTTTTGCTACGCTTCCCCCTACCCTCAGGGCCGACTCCCGGCAAGGCCGGGCCTATCACCTTCTTCGGACGGCCCGAGGGATTGTTCTGGCCCGCTAACTGCTTTTTGACTTTGGCCAAACCTCGACCGATTGAATCTACCTTACCCAATTTTCGGTCCATGATCGCCATACGGTTCGACAAGGTGCGCAGAAACTTCTCCAGCTCGGAGCTCTTTCCTGCTTTCTTG
The DNA here is from genome assembly GCF_964263255.1 of Lissotriton vulgaris. Classification (NCBI taxonomy): domain Eukaryota; kingdom Metazoa; phylum Chordata; class Amphibia; order Caudata; family Salamandridae; genus Lissotriton; species Lissotriton vulgaris. The sequence continues at coordinate 2,031,149,226 of NC_141691.1, forward strand.
CCGGCCATAGCTTCGTTTAATCCGCTCTAGTCGATCGACGAGGTCCCAGATCCTTCACTCCTGGCACTGAAAGAGAAACAACAAAATTACAAGTTCCCAAAAATTGGCGCTTGTTCCGTCGAGGGCTCACGAGCAACGAGTGGTGCAGCCTTCAGAGCACTGGAACAAGAGGACTCTTCTTCGGATTCCCGCTCTATTTATCCGTCTGCGGGAGGGTGGAGCCCCTCCTCAGGTACGCCCACTGGGCGCGGTCTTCCGGGCGGGTGTCTAGGACAACCCCTTCTGGGCGGGAAGGGTGTGCTCCGGCTACGCCGCTTTGGGCATACCAGCCGAACCACGCCCCCCGCCCAAAATGGTTTCCCGGAGGGATCGGGGCACCCATCCATACGTTCGGGGGGACCGAGTGGTCTTCCCTTTCCACATATCCCCCAACGATCTACTTTTACTGAAGGTCACCAGAGGGTATGGGGGCAAATCCTCTTTCAGCATACTGTCTGTGAGCAAGATGTGCCAGTTCTTACGCATCATGACCTTGAGGTGATTGGCTTCAGAGAAATATGGTGTGATCATCCTGAATTTACTCTTTTCTGTAGTAGTATTCATAGTTGGCTATTTCTTCTCTTTCTTTTTAAGCAATTCAGCCCTTGGAATTTTCCTGACTCTCCTAAGTGTGTTCTGCAATAGGGAATCATCATATCCTCTGAGTCGGAAGCATGCCAGGCACTCAAGGGCTGCCCTCTCAAACTCCCGTTCTTGTGTGCTGTTTCTACGGAGTCTGAGGAGTTCCCCATACGGGATACTCCTGATGAGTATGGGTGGGTGACTGCTCTTCGCAAATAGAATTGAGTTCCCTTCCGTTTCTTTTCTATATAATGAGGAATGTACCTGGCCCTCATCAATATACACCCTCAGGTCCAAGTAGTCGACTGCCACTTGGCTAATTGTTCCTGAAAGATGCAGATTGTAGCAGCTGTTTTTCAAACCCTCAATATACTTTTCTGCGCTGATAGTCGTACCCTGCCACACGATGAAAAGATCATCAATGTAGCAGTACCAATGTACCACCCTACCATGCTCCTGACCCATCTTCCAGCTCCTGGGCACCTGCTCCTCCCACCAGCCAACGAACAAGTTCGCATAGCTGGGAGCGAAGCAGGTACCCATCGCCGTACCAGAGGTTTGCCTGTAAAGCTGTTCTACAAACAAAAATATGTTGTTATTTAAGCAGAACTGCACAAAATCGAGAATCATGGTATTATGCTGTACAAAGCGTAGTTGATGTTTATCTAGATAGTGCCTGACAGCATTCAAGTCATGTTGATGATCAATGTTTGTATAAAGACTGGTGATATCCATCACCATCAGTAGGTAATCAGACTCTCAGCTCATATCTGCAATTATATCCAGGAAATCTTTTGTATCCTGGATGTATGAGTCTAGGCTGGTGACAAGGAAAAAAAAACAGAGTCCTTGAACTTAGACATATTTTCAGTAAGTCCATAGATAGAGGCAACGATGGGACGTCCTGGAGGAGATGTAGAGTTCTTATGGAGCTTAGGAAGATGGTAGAACATCTGAGTCATGGGGTTATTGCTTCGTAGAAAGAGGTGTTCATCCTTTCCCAACATATGCAAATTATACCATTTCCGAATCAGTTCGTCGTACTCGTTGATGCTCTCCTCATAAGCCTTGCTAGTAGTTAAAGAATAGTACTTGGGGTCAGACAACTGCCTCATTGCCTCTTGCTGGTAGTATTCGCTGGTTAGCAGTACCACGTTGCCCCCCTTATCAGAGGGCTTTATTACGATCTTGTTATCCCCCATGAGATCACGCAATATATATATATATCAGTTATCTCTAGTACACATAATAATATCTTTTCATTTTGACTGCATACATTTGGAGCAATGGACTGTGGGGATCTCCTTCCTGGTAGCCAAGGCCAGGAATTTCCTCCCTCTCTCAACTTCTTGCAAGTCTCTACACTGCTCCAGTTCAGAGAGGACCACAAGACCTGGCTCTTTGGTTGACCTAAGCACATAAAGGAGCTGCCCTCTCTCCCCAGTGCCTTTAGACCATTGCAGGTGATCAGCTGGGCTTTACATACCTTGATTGATTAATCTATGTAATGGTGTTAGAAACAATAGTTTTGGTTTCAGCTACTGAACATTCCTTTACCAGTCAATGCAGGGGACACAAACTATCTAAAAAAAGCAGTTTAATTACGTGAAAATAACAGTTGTGTTCTTTTCCATTCTTGGCAGTTGATCTATACATTTTGTTGTTTTTTGCTTGACCTACAATTTATGCCCAACAGTTTTGTATTGAAATAAGAATGGAACATGTAAACCATTGTGTAGTGTTCTTATCAGAGGCTGAGCCAGCCTCTCTGGTGATGTTCTATGGCTCATGCACTCTTCTTTTGTTTTAGTGTGGAATGTAGTTATGACACAATGTTTAGCCTCAAACTCAAAGTCAGTTATTTGCTGGACTTTGAGGGATGGGGTCTCTTACTTTGAGGATACGATAAAGAGCTCTTCAAATTACCTTTCTGCTGGCCTGCTGTTCATTTCATTAACCCCTCTTTATTTTGGCGACGATTGGAATTCACCCACCGTAAGAGACCTCAACTCAACTCTTTATTTTTTTTATTATTCTACATTTCTTCGGAGTAACCACTGGATTATTAATGGACGTTTGGGAAACCTCTTCTTACGATTTTGTCTCTGTGGGTCAAAGACTACCTTTTGTCTTATTTTTACAAAAGATTTTATTTACAACTTTTCTTTTCCTAAGAGTCCTAATAGCGATACTTGCCGACCTTTTCTCTCCAAGCTGCTTTCTTCAAGACACTGGGAGATTGTGAGAAGCGAATTTCACTAGATTTCTGCAAGTATCTACAGAAAGAATTAGCCTTTTATCGACAAACATACCACGAGCAGCGTTGATCTTCGAACTGTTGCTTGGCAACCGCCAACATACTGCGAGCAGCGTTGATCTTCGGACTGTTGCTTTGCAACCGACTTTGCCCAGCCTGAGCTTTTCCAAGATGGACCTGACACGCCCTACAGAATGCCCACACTTCATCACTCTTTCTGAAGCGTCATCGAACATTCCTCCAGACGCTCCTAGCAACCACTCAGCTCGCCTAGAAACGTCTTCACGTCATAAAGCCGCGTCTAGACGTCACCGCGCAATGTGTGGACGTCATCACGCAATGTGTAGACTTCATCGCGCAACGTCCTGGGTGCCATTTTTCTTTACTCCGACGCTGATCAGCAAAGCTTGCTCCACTAACGCTGATCTTCACTTAAATGTTCTGCTGTTACCATGCTAATCAGCACAGCTTTCCTTCAACGCTGATCGACACAGCCCTGTCTGTTTATTCTTCACTACGCTGATCGGCACAGCCTTCCTTTCAACGCTGATCAGCACAGCTGCTTCCAGTCAGCTGATCAGGACATCTTCTACATTGTGGCTTGAAAAAAAGGTACTCTACATTGTTTCACGCTGATCAGCACAGCATTTAGCAGATTAGAAACTTACCTTTACTTATTTGATATCGTTGTCCAACAACAAGGGAAGAGAAGAGAGCAAACAACACCTTAACTTATTTTCATAATTTTTCTTTTTTTTGGTACATTGTTTTTCATGTTGTGCTTTACTATGATTTGTGTGTAACTACTTTACATTTATCTTACTATTACCTCCTTTTCTACTAGTTCTAGTGGAGAAAAATACTACATTTTCTACATTTTAAGTGTTGTTCAGAAATTGACTCAAACTCTCAACCATGCAAAATGTTACTGCTCCTCCATTTTTTCTTTCTGAGCCTGGAGACCCGCCCATACCATGGCTTAAATGGTAAAAAGTCTTCTCTCATTATGCAAGGGTATGTGGCACCTCTTTAAGCGCAGAAAGAAAATCCTCTTATTCATGCGCTCTTTGGGTTCAGAGGGACAGGATGTCTTTGAGAACCTTCCTGAATTATCTGATGCTGAACGGGGGTCACTTAACGAGTACGAAATATGCATTAAGAAAATGGAATTGCATTATCTTCCGAAAATGAGCATGGTGTTAGAGCGTTTTCATTTTGGAAAGATAATGCAAAGGCAGGATGAAACTGTAGAACAATATTTCACAATATGTCACATCTCTTCGCAAACTTGCTTCAACATGCTCTTTTGGAGGGTCCCAGGATGAGCGACTCAGAGATCAGCTCATGCTGGGTTCCTCTCTTTAAAAAGCCAAAGATTGCTTGTGGCAAAAAGACAACCCTTCACTTCAAGAAGTTATAACTGCCCTGAAATTGCATGAGAATTCTAGTACCTGTGCAGAAACCATTCAGAAAAATAATGTTGATGAAAAAAAGAATGCAACGGAGGTTACAAAAGTTAAAACATCTACTTCAGCCATGTCACATAAAACATCCAATCCAGAGTCAGAGTTCGCTGGTGGCAACAAAAGTTCAATTTCTAACACTAAACCTTCCAGCTTTAAGTGTTTTTGTTGTGGTAACACTGGACATTTAGCTAATTCAAAGGATTGTCCAGGCTGGAAGGCAACCAAATCCATCTGTAAGAGAAATGGGTATTTCTCCAGATGTTGTAGATCCAGCAAAGGTCAAAAAAAGGTGAGAGAGGCAGACGTATATGATCGAAGTGAAGAGGAATCAGTAGTATGTCAAGTTGATGATCTCAAAGCAGAGGGACCTGTAGAAAAGGTTCTAATTAATGAGAGTGTTGTGGATATGTTGTTTGACTCAGGTGCTAAAATTACGCTTGTACCTAAGACATTCTTTAAAAAAAATGTACTAAACAGAGTCAAACTTCTCAAACCGGACATAATTCCGAGAGGTTATGGTGGTCAGAAAATAAATCTGTTGGGATACTTCATGGACACAATTGAAGTTAAAGGCAGGATCACAGCAGGGAAGATTTATCTGTGAATGAAAGGAGATTCACTTATCAGTTGGGTGCATCAACGAGACCTTGGGTTCTACCTTGATCTTAAAGAGGTTCCTTCTGTACGTCTGAGAGATCTTCCTAATGTTGCTGTGGTTTCAGAACATGGTGATTAGGTTAAGAAATGTCCTAATGTTTTTGATAAGAAACTTGGTTGTCTTAAGAAATACCTGCATCTCATTAAATTAAAAAAGGAGTCATTGCCCAAGGTTGTCAAAGTCAGAAATATGCCAATATTGGTCAAAGACAAAATGAAGGAAGAATTGGATAAATTGATTGCTAATGGTGTTATTGAAGAAGTTGAGGCCACTGAATGGGTTTCTCCGGTGGTTATGGCCCAGAAGGCCAACGGAGAGGCAAGATTATGTATTGATATGAGGAAACTCAACAAGGCTGGTTGATCATTACCCGCTTCCCAACATTGCCGAGATGTTGTCTTCCTTGGATGGGGCTACGCACTTCTCCACTAAGCATGGGCGAATTTTGCAAATTCGCGATCCGCGAATTTGCGGATTTGCGAATTCGCGATCCGAAAAATTCGCGAATTTGTGCGAATTTGCGGATTTTTGTTTTTTTGCGTGTTCGCGGGGTTTTTTGCGTGTTCGCGGGGTTTTTTGCGTGTTCGCGGGGATTTTTGCGTCTTTGCGAGCCGCTTGCATAGCGAAGTTGCCCATGCAGTTGTTTATGGGAGAGGGAGAGAGAGATAGATAGATAGATAGAAAGAGAGAGAAAGAGAGGGAAAGAGAGAGGGAGAGAGAGAACGAGAGAAAGAAAGAGAGGCCGGATCTCTGAAGGGCCAGATTCCTGAGATGCCCCTACAGAACATACAGCTTTTTATTTTTGGCAAAATGCATATGAAAATTGTGCTGTAAAGGTCTCTTTTAGTTTAACCCCTCCTGACAACTCAAAATGAGTGCTTCCTGATGAGGTTTAATTCCTTGGACAGGTGCCTTGTTGCCTACTTGTAACTATTCTCTGACCCTGCTTCAAGGGTCAGAGCAGGGTCAGAAAATAGTTGCAAGTAGGCAACGAGGCGCTAGGAAGCAATTAGCAGCAGGTGTCCAAGTTGAAGTTAATTTGTTTGTAAACCTTTTGTAAAAGGTTACAAAGAAATTAGGTTCAACTTTTGCACCTGCTGCTGTAACCCTTGCTTGGCTGAAAATTCGTCCCCGCTGATTCGCGGATTTTACCACGATTTCGCGAGATTCGCAGATCGGGAAATCGCGGAAAATCCGCAAATTCGCCCGCGAAACGGATTTTATGCCCACCCTTATTCTCCACGTTAGACTTGTCTTCGGCCTATCATCAAGTCAGGCTCCATCCCTCCTGTCAAGAGTTTACGACTTTCCTTACTCCATTTGGCACATACAAATTTCGAAGGATGCCTTTCGGTTTGACTTCAGCTGCTTCTGTGTTCCAAAGGGTGATGGAAAACATTTGGTTGGTCTTCATGGGGTTAAAGTCTATCAAGACGATGTGCTGGTTCATGGTGTGATTTATAACGAGCATGATTAAAGAGTAAGTGAGGTTTTGGGTAGGTTACAAGAGTCGGGTCTCACTCTTAGATCAGATAAGTACAAGTTTGACAATCTTTTGCTAACCTGATTGCTTGCACCAATGACATCCCCTCTTCACAAGCCCTTTGTGATGATATTGCTAACCACCTTGAAGATAAAATAAACCTGATCTATGATAAATTTACTGGAGATAGCGACCTTTTCAGAGAAGTACCCCCCCCACCAAACCACATTCAAATATAGACAATATTTGTCTTCTAGAGAGCTTTACCCCTGCTTAAGGTGGATACTGTGGAGGAAGTTCTAAAATCTGCTAAATCAGGGTCATCTTTAGGTAAAGTGTCCGCTAAGATTTCCTTTTTACTATCTGAATAACTTTCTCCTTCCATCTGCCAGATAGTAAATCTATCAGGGAGTAAAGGTCAACTTCCACTAGAGTGCATGGCTGAACAGGTAATTCCCATAAGCAAGAAGGAGATCCTCTTGGTATCAGCTCTGTCAAACTATCGTCCCATCTCCCTTCTTCCTCTTATGAGCAAACTTTCAGAAGGTTATATTAATAAACAACTTACAGAATACATAGAGTCTATTTGATGCCTGGACCCTTCGCAGTCCGGATTCAGACCTATGTTCAGCACTGAATCAGAGGTAACAGATTACAGTAGATACTCTCTTGACAACAACCTGGCCATTCTACTGATGTTGTTTGACCTGTCAGCAGTTTTTGAACAGTGTCCCATTGCACATTGTTTCAAAGATAAGAGGAGACAAGGGCTTGTGGATGAGCTGTACAATGGTTCTCGAGCTTTTTAACTCATCACATGCAGACCATTTATGAATGGATGAATGAATGAAATGGGTTTTATAGAGCACACATAGCTGCCTCGAGGAGTCCAAGCGCTAAGATTACCACTGAGGCTTAGGTTGCTTGAAGGAAGGATATCTACCCGACTACTGATTATTGAACAGGAGCGTTTTCAGCTGTTTGCGAAATGAGATGAGATCGGGTTTGGACCTTAGATGCTGGGGAAGAGCATTCCACATCTGGGCCACATTGTAGGAAAAAAAGCGGCCTCCCGATCTTGTTTTCTTTATTTTAGGAACAATGGCCAAATTGGCATCGGTTGAGCGCAGCTGTCTGGTAGGATGATAGGGTGTAATGAGAGGTAGATTGATTACTGGGCCTAAAGACCAAAAGGCCTGATGTGCAATACAGAGGGATTTAAAGCTGACTCTTTCCCTAACGGGGAGCCAGTGCATCTTCGAACTTTCCATTCCTGCACCATTGTGCTTAATGAGGGAGTGCCAGAGGATATCTGTCTTAGCCCCACATCGTTTAACATTTATGTGGCTCCCTTTGCTAAAATTATCAGAGAGTGTGGATTCAACCCATTGGATGACATATAACTGACTCTAGCTGAATGTTGGTAGGTGAGACATTATGCTCTTTGGCAAGACCCAAATGCTCTTCTTGAATGACGGAGAACTTGGTCCATAAAGTGAATCTTTATCCCATAAACTCCAGGTGGTCAAGGACACAGCAGCCCAACCAGTCCAGAATACGTCAGCAAGAACAGCTTATCTCCCCCTCCTGTGCTTACTTCACTGGCTCCCTATATGCAAGAGAATTAAGTTCAAGATTTGCTGTACAGTACATAAAGCATTGCATGACAGACGATACAGTAATTTAACAGAAAAATGTTACCATTCCAGCTGAGCAGATCTCTATGATCAGAGGCTAAATCCTTTCTTCCTACTCCCCGTTTGAGGTAATCTTGTTCTGTAGCAATGCCTTTTGCTACCTGGCTCCCCATTATTGGAATCAATTACCCTTTAACCTTCTGAAGTGTATGGATCATCTTCATTTTAGAAAACTACTGAAAACTCAGCTGTTTTGAAACTAATTTCTCCTTGCCTGTGTTTATTCCACAGTAAGTAGATATTCCTTTGAAGTGATTTAGGAGCTTTGCAAATCAAATCAAAGCAAAAACAAATGCAATCCTGAAAGTGTGCTGAGGCTTCAGTCCAAAATTGAGCTGAAGGAAAAGTACACACTTTTAGCTTTCAATGTCCTGTTTTACTGTGTAGTGAACTCAATAGCACCTGTACTGTTTATCCCATCAGTTCTACTTTTTCTTTTATGCAACGTAGTACATTTTAGTCTGGGTAAAGAAAATCTCTGTTCTAAAAGAAAAGAACTGGACTTGTCATTAACTTATTGTGGCTATTGTATTATTTTTGTTTTTTGAGTCTCCATTTCCCACCCTACATCCCGGATACACCCTGGACTGCTCATCATCTTTACATTTTAGCTCTAATTCACAAAGATAAACGTACACTTTTGTGTAAGTTTAAGAATATTTGGTATTCATAAAGGGATTATTATATAGTATCTTTACAAGTGCAGAGTCTCAGCACATAAAAAGTCTTAAACTTCAACATAAAAATTATTTATGTTCTGATTATTTTACTTTTCCCTTTTCCAGAATAAACTATTGGAAAGGGGCGACCACTCGGTCCCCCCGCACGTATGGCAGAGTACCACGATCCCCCCGGGAAGCCATCTTGGGCGGGAGGCGTGTCTCGGCTGGTATGCCCGAAGCGGCGTAGCCGGGGCGCGCTTTTTCCCGCCCTAGAGTGGGCTGGCCTAGACACTGACGCGGCTGGCCACGCCCTCGGGGCAGGCAGGGGCGGGTTTACGCCCGCCCTGAAGACAGATAAAAGGGGACGCAAGACCGGAAGGCATCCTCTTGTTCCTGTGCTCTGAAGCTGCACCTCCTCGCTGCACGTGAGCTCGAGACGGAACGAAGAGCCAATTTTGACCCACCCACCAGCCCCTGATGACAGCAAGTGGTTTTGAATAAAGTTGATGGATAACTCTGATTTTCGTTTACAGGTTGTGGTATTATCGTGATGATTTTGAGTATGTAATAAAGAATGTCGATTTGTGTTACGTTTTGCAAATAAAGAAATTCTGCTTTCGTGTTCATTGGTAGCAGGCTTTTAAGGAAAGTATAGTTGCTACTATAATTTTAGTTTAGTCATTTAGTTAGCCTTGTCGTATTTATTTTGGTCGGGCGGTAAGGTCATGATCGGTGAGCACTAATTGGAAGATCCCTATGAGTGGGCGTCACCCAACATGGATGGGAGCGCTCGGGAGAGGTGGCCATTGGCCCCTCAACGGGGAGGCGGTCCCTTCTAAGGATGGGTCGCCGAAAGAAAAGGAAAGGCGGTCAAGGCCCCTTCCTGTGTAGGAGGGGTTACAGCCCCCTCCTGGGGAATTTCCTGGGGCCAGTGACGTCTGCGACGGCAGATGTGGTAAGTTGTGCGGGGTTTTGGGGGGGTCTACGCTACCTTCTAGATACCTCACACGAGTCCTCGAACGACCTTTAAGTGGCGTCGAGTTTTATTGGTGCCCCCGTCAAGTCAAAGGGAAATTGGTAGTTGCACTTGAGGTACGCCTCAGTGCTGTCGCCCCTCACAAGTGGGGGGTATTTCTGGTTAGGGATCTTGACACCGGTTATGACCTTGCCGTTGGCCCTTAAACGTTAGGATGTACAATTTCATAATTTCAAGTAAATGTGTGTAGGATGTTAGTTCGGCTAGGAGAACCTCTGTATTAGAGAATCTGTTAAGGTTAGCCAAACATCGCAATGTGGTAATGAAATTGTACATAATATAAAATGTTGATTTAATGTTTTAATTTTGTTTTAATAAATACGGCCGGGAGGGTTACTCCCTCCCTCTTCCAAAAACTTCAAGAACTGTTTCCGGTTTCCCTCCTTTGGGGATTGTGTTGAGAGGGGGTGGCGGGTATCTCAGCCATATGAATTATTGAATAAGAAATTCATGGCATAAACAACATAATCCATGTAACTTTACGCTCAATACATTTCAAGCTCCATAGAACATCTTCATGTATAATTATATGAACTCTTAATAAGGCAAATTCTGCTAGAGAAATATATAAAAACATTATCATCTTTACCATTAAAACATAAATACAAGTTATAATAGGAACTTAAAACATCAGAAAACTGGGCAAGAGATTTTTAAGATTCTATGTGTTTGTTGTTGTAGCCCTTGATAGAGCAACTGCTCAAAAAACATACTTTTGTTTCCTTACTTTCCCAACTTTCTGTCAAGTGCCCGATAGCCTCTCCTTGGGAGCAAACTTTCTCCTTGTTTACATCACTTCCAATCTTGCATCTTCATCTAATACCTTTGTGTACACACGGCTTCCAGTCATTCTCTCCTATATTTCTCTCCACTCTCCATGGTCAGAAGTGGGCAGAAAAAGACCCAGGCACCAAAATAGAAGTGGTCAACATTAGTGAAGTAAATTGTTTACAAAGTGCCCCAGGATTCCAAATTCAAGCCCTTTTGAACATATAAATTGAATCTGTATAAGTATTTTGCAAGGCATGGAAGACCGCATGGATTTAAGCTTGCTGCATCCAATGTTTGATTTGTTATCAGGGAAATCAACAGTAACCACTGGCCCAGCAGACCATACAACAGGCCCAAAAACAGCCCAATAAAATGGCCCAAACACTGACATAAAAGACCATCCCATCGGGCACTGCATGATTGTTTTATAGGTGAGTCCGGCCATACCAATCTCGAAGGCCCTCTAATGTGTGTTTGAATAGATTTCATATATGCTTCCTCACATAATGCCCATTCAGTTAGTTCTGAACTCTTTCTATCAAAATATGAGACTATTGCCCAGATGCATCAAAGTACTGTTTTGGGATTCCTAATTTGCGAAAATTACCGAATCGCAAATTAGGAATCTCAAAATGGTATGCATCATTTTTTTGGCATTTTTTTGTGATTCGGTAAAAATCGCAATTTTTACCGAATCGCATAAAAAATGCGATTTTCAAATTGCGAATTTGCAATTCCCATTCATTCCTATGGGCTGAAATGCCCATAGGAATGAATGGGAATTGGGAATTTGCAATTTGAAAATCGGAATTCAACAAAGCATTTCAAGGGTGGAGAGGGGGGTCCAAAGGACCCCCCCCTGCACCCATGAAATGCACTTTTACCTGTAAGTTACATACACACATGTCCTAAGGACATGTGTGTCTGTAACTTAACAGTTTTAAAAATGCATTTTCGTGCATTTTTAAACAATTTTGCAAATTACCACGAGGTTCAACTTCGTGGTAATTTGCACTTGCAATTTCAAAAAACGCATATGTTTTACCAATGATGCATTGCATTTAAGGAATCGCAAATTTGCGATTCCTTAAAAGCAATCGCATTTTTGGAATTCGCTAAAAATAGCGATTTTCCAAAAATGCTTGATGCATCCCAGAAACCAATTTAGGAAGTGCAAACGGCCGATTTTTGCGATTCGCACCGTTTGCACTTCCTAAAAAGGTTGATGCATCTAGGCATAAGTTTTGTACTTGGAGTTTGGAAAGAAATGTACGTTTTTTACCCATTGTACGACTGCATATCACTCTGCAAGGCGCATCAACAAGACAGACTTTTTATTTCTGATGGAAATTTCTAACTGCAGATTTCTCACCTTTTGAATTCATCAGGTGTCAGATTAGATCAGGAAATGTTGAGTGAAACAGCACTCACATGCTGTTAGGAGGACCCCTCGTTCTCCAAAGCAGCTTTGTCCTGACTATGGAAATGACAATTCAGAGATGCTTGTAGGCACCATGCTTGAGCACTAACTTCAGATCCTTTTTTTGTGCCCTTTGACATGGCACCAATGCTCCTCTTCTGAATTTTCTATCAGTGTTCAGTGACTCCAAAATATCCTTAACAATAGACTTTGCTAGGGAACAGTGTCCACTCCATCAATTATGGACTATAAACTATAGAAAAATCAGAAAGCACATGATGGTGACACATCCACATAACATTTGCTATTGGCGCACAGGTTCCACGTTTGGCTTGATGTCCTGCAACAATTGGTCCCTAATACACCCCAGGGCTATCAGTGAGTTTGAAGCTTAGTTGTTTGTCATTAAACATAAGAAGCAAGGTTAGTCATGTTCATAGTCCTGGATCTGCTCCTGATCCAAAAATTGATCCCATTCCAGCTCCTAATCCAGCACAAAAAATCAATCTAGGCGGAAATCCACCTCTCCAGTGAGGGTGTGGGCATTCAGATTTCTCAGTATCCTACTATATCTTATTTCACAATCAGAGTCAATGCAGGATTTCTGGGTCATAAATGACTGTGAGGCAGAAAGAGACTTTCAGTGAGGTAATGCTGCAGCATTAACAGATGATTCTAGGTCATTATGGAGTGCCTTATGCTCAATTTATCCATCCATGGCCTATAGTTGGACTTTCGCCAGTAGGGTGCTTAATTGCACTGATGGACCTCTTTGCCAGTGCCAGCTTATGGCTTTGTAGCTTTCCAAAGGCTAGGCATGGGTTCCAGCATGAAGGAGATATGTTGAACCCCATTGTGATTGCTGAGATACTGCAATGTATCTGGCTTTCTGGGTTATGGAGGCCCATCTAGCTTAACAAATGTCATTCCAACCACTGCCAGCTATGCCATGATGTTATCATGCCTAGGGTTTGGTGTTCATCTGTATGCACTTGAGATCATTGGCTGCTGGTATCCAAAATAGTAGATTCTGCTAATCAATCTGGTCTAACCAAGGGCAATTCAGATGGTGCTCAATGTATTTCTTCCTTTCCTTTATTGTCAGTCAGTCAGTATCTTAATGGATAGGACATCCTCAATGTGGTATGTCAACAAGCATGATGGATTGAGGGCTACATTTCTCTGTTCAATATCAGTGTAGCTCTAGTTCCTGAGTGTACCATTACAGTTTATAGCTGTTAGTGAACCATCTGGCTGACTTTCTGAACATCAGGATTGACAACCTTTGTTGTCATCATCTTGCCAATCACAAGTGGCATTTGCATTTGAAGGTGGCTCATTAGATCTTTGTGCAGTGAGGTACTCCTCATTTGGACCTGTTTGCCACTTGCAGCAACACGCATTGCCCACAGTTGTATGAACTCAATGTCCATTGAAGGAGCCTTGGGGGATATCTTTTGGTTGAAAGGAACTTTCTACTTCATTGTTTGTTACCCCCATACTCATGATTTCTTTGGGTTCTCTGGAAGATTGAACAATGACTGAGCCCCAGTCATCTTCATTGCCATGGATTGGCTGAGAAGGGTGTGGCACACAAACCTCTTATATAACTCTCCCAAGTCAGATGGTCGTGTCCTGCACCTCAACCTCCAGAGCCTTCAACTTCATGCATAACGATCCAGCTGGAACATTAAAGTTTATTCCATCTGCCAGTGGACTTGGTATATTTTATTCTGTCTGCTTGCCACAATTCTGCAAATTTGACGTACTCCAGAAAGTCTAACATGTTTGATGCCTGGTGTGATGAGCAGAAAATTGATCTATTGACGCCCCACTTGTTGAAAATGTGCACTCTCTTTTTTTCAGCATGGCCATGCTGTTGAGACTACCAAGACCTTGTGCCGTCTTTTGTCTTCCGGCCACCCATCATTGTTTGAACTACCCATTGTTCTTATATCTGTCATTATTTATTTACTTATATAAATAATCTGTGTGTGCAATACTTCTTGTTTACCCTTGAATGTTCTTCAACAGCTGTTGATTAATACTTTAGAATGAAGAGTGTTGGTATAGCAATTTACTCTGTGCTGTCCGCATTTTACAAATTCAGCCCGCATTCCGGAGCACGCTTTCACTTACGGAATGCTTCACGTTGGTGGAGAGTAACCCTGGAGTGTTTGAATGCATTTAACACAGCTATGTGCTGTTATCTTTACATGCTTCCTCATTGTGATGATGCTCAACATGCAGTGTAATAATTTTACTAAACATCTTATGGCGGTTCCCATTGGCTGTACACCTGCAATCTTATTGGATCGTGTGAACTGGAATTTCAGTGGATAATCACCAGGAAGTTGATTGGTCGGATTTTGCTGCTTTTTCACCAGTAACATTTGGAATTTATGTTAGAACTGGTTACTTCATCGCCTGAGACTTTTGGTTTTTGTATAGACTTTAAGGAAACAATGTTACTTTTCCAGCTGTTGGGATGGATTTCAAAATAAAAATAAAAAGACATATACAGAACATTATTCAGCTGTTGGTGAACTGGTTTTATTACATCTTCTTTACAATTTTATATTCAGAATTTCATTATTTTATGTTCAAAATTGCTGCGTAGGTTTAGGGGTAGGTGTGAGTAAAATGCAGTTTGATTCCCGAAGAAACATTCTGCCCAATAAAGGGGAAACTGCAATGCCTTTGGTAAGATGTAAGGAGGATTGTTCAACATATATGACTGCAATAGATGGTCAACAAATGGGGGCTGAGAATAAAAATTTATATTTTTACATTGTTTGGGTTCTGAGGATTAAGTGGTTTTTAAGGAGCTTACCACATGTGGATGATGAAGATTTAGATGTATTCAAGGAATCATTACTAAGAATGGAACTCAGATTCAACCCACTATAAGCATTGCCATTAACAGATTTAAATGCTATTATAGGTTGCAAAAAGAAAGGGAATCTTTTGATGAATTCCTTACGGCACTGAGCGGACTTTCCATGTCTTGTAATTTTGGACAATGACAGATGAAATAATCTGAGACCTGATTTTAGTGCACATAAAGAGTAAAAGAATACAAGAACAGGTATGGGTTGTAGGGGATCATACATTGCAGGGTACTATTGCTTTTGCAAAGGCTTTAAAGCAGTCGAGGAAATGGATGTCAGTGGTAAAGAAGAATAGCCCCAGCAGTGATGATGTGTGCTCAGTTAACACCGCTAAGGCCAAACTTCTTAGTGTGAGTAGTGGCGCACCTATAAAAAAGAAATTAGGGGAAATCAACGGCATGTTATAGATGGTAGCATCAATCATGTTGCCTTTTTTCTTCACTCTCCTGTCATTGGGAAAGTATGTATTAAGTGTAGACATTTAGGACATGTTGCCTGTGCGTATAGGGATATCAAAAAGAATAATGTATCCCAATGAGGTACAGTGTTTTCTATAGGAGAAGGTGGGGAGCATGCTATGAGATGTGAGTGTGGCAGAATGGAGAATTACACTAAAGGTGTGGTGGTGTCCATCAGTAATGTTAATGCTGAAGGAGAAGAGTTCAAAGGCCTCCCTAAGTGCACTGTCAATGTGTTAACTATGGAACGGGAACTGATGGCGGATTCAGGTTCTCCATGGACCATTATCACCAAAAAATATTTTTTTCTGTGCCACTATTAATACATGCCCACTGGGGCTTACAATTTAGAACATTTCTAAAGAATACAGGATTTAATATCATTGGCCCACTTGGGTACTATGTTGATTAAGTGTTATGTACTTTTTGTACACACTTAAATAGTATGTGTAATATTACATTGTATTACATATGAGGTTGGTGTGACTATGCACAGAAATTGGTGTATTGATATGCGTAGACTCGGATCGGCTACCAGTAAATTGACCGATCTAGTATGCTGCCATGTTATGCTGTTTGAAGAATGGGGGAGTCAGGTCCTGGGACGTGGGGCTAGCTGGACCATTAATATAACTAAGTACACAGATTGCCAGCCACACACTTACTTAAATCCTCTATTTTTGAGGGAACAAACCATAAGAGACTTCCTGGTTCGTACGGGTATATCACTCAAACCCTTTTATTATTTATTTGTTTTTTGTCTTTTTTTAAGTATTGATGTATGAAAGGGACACCTTATCGTTTTGTACACCTTATATACAATTATTTACAATTCGCGATTATTTACAACACAAACACAAACACATAACTAGTTGTATTATACAAAGTGAATTGCTCTGATATATATACACTCAAATATTCATACTACGAAGAAAAAATCATCCGTAATTCCATAAAGACCAGAGTCAAAAGTATAAACTTGATGACAATCATAAATCAATGAACTACAGTTGAATGTAGGCAGTTCAAAAAAGGAAAAATAGACTTCAAATTAATTCATTCAGTCAATTCAACCAATAAATGGCTAATCTTTTTACTCCAACGCGTTTCGAATCCAGTATGTCAACTCTACGGATTCTCATCAGGGCTCTGTCTTAATACGGGATATATGCAAGTGTATAAAATAAAACTTGTTTTAGCTACATTTCTGACAGTTGTTTAGCTTCCAACTACATTTAACTCGGATTCCTCATATTACCTGTTGAACCAGCCGCCGCCAGTCAAATGTAGGGTATTAGTTCTGACTGAATTTCTTTTCTTTTCGGGATCTAAAAACAAATGCAGGTAGCATGACCTGTTCTTGCTCACTTTCTAAGACCAGAATGGGGCACATATGTTATCAACATACCTTACTGGATCATGCTTGTGATCCTACGTTTCCACCAAATGGGGGTTAATTTTCAGTCTTGTATTACAGCCTGAAAATAATGAGAATAACGTTTTACACGCTTTTTATGCACAGATGGAGAGAGTATGGCACTCGTTGCTCTACTCGGCATACCTGCTCTGAGGGATTCCTCGCTTGGGCTGTTCGTGTTCTAATTGGTTGCAGTGGTAAACGCTTTCTAACCATGTAGGCACCGCTTTCCTCAGTCCTTAATATTTGCGCTCGCTTTCCCTAGAGGAAATAACAGCGTTTTATTAGGTTTATGGGGCTACTGCAATATTGGTGGCAAATCAAACCCATGTTAGCTCTAGACTTACTTGAACAAGCTGTGACTCAGCATCTAGCTCTCATTCACTTAGTTTGGCAGCCATGTTGTAACATGGTTTTGGACCTACTTATAGCTACTTGCTTGGCGGCCATCTTAGAGTGGGGTCGCTAGAGAGAGCTCTCATTCACTTAGTTTGGCAGCCATGTTGTAACGTGGTTTTGGACCTACTTATAGCTACTTGCTTGGCGGCCATCTTAGAGTGGGGTCGCTAGAGAAGGTTATCATTTAGATGTGAAAAAAGGTGAATTTAAACCACATATGAAAACATACGCGCAATTACCATCGACCCTTTCTTTTGGAGGCACTATACTAGATAAAGGTCACACTCTAGATATTTCAGAACGCGAGTTGAGCCCGCTGAGTGCGCTATTAAACTTAAGTATAAGGTAGGCCTCTTTTTTTAGTAGAAGTTTATCGTGGTCGATGGGTCTAGACTGTTGCAGAACATATAGAATTGACCACTTCAAGTCATTCTCAGTGTGTTTATTTTCAATGCAATGCTCCACCATAGGTGCTGTAAGCACTTTATTCTTGATTCTAGACTTATGTTGCGTTATGCGCATATTCACTTGTTGTGTTGTCTTGCCTATGTAAATCTTATTACATGGGCAGATGACTACATACACAACATTTCGTGTTTTACAATTTGAGAAACTTAAGTGTTTCCACTTAATATTCCCATGTTGGAATTCCTTCCCTTCCACAGTAGTCCCACAGGCCACGCATGTCCCACATTTATGATGTCCCTCAATGGGTTTCATTCCCCATTGAGACAATAGGTCACTCTTAGGTTTGGGTAATGCTATCTCGGCTCAGACAAGATGTTGTCCGATGCTCCTGTTCTTACAATACGCGAAAAGAGGACGGGGAAATGGACAGTCCAGGTTTTCTAGTAAGTGCCAATTTTTTAACACGGTTTGTCTGAATTTGTTTGTGTCAGGCCCAAATGTGGTGACACAGACCATCCGGTCTAGTTCAGCCTTTGATTTTGTTTGTAGCAAACATTCGCGTGGTGTACATCGTGCCCGCTTGAATGAGTTTTTTAACAGTTTTTTCGGATAACCACGGCTTTCCATTTCGTGACAGAATGTGTCAGCGTGTCTTTCATACTCTGACAACTCCGTGCAGTTTCTCCTGATGCAGAGCAGTTGGCCATAGGGCAAGTTAGCCTTCAAGTTCCTGGGGTGGTCACTTTGGTGGTGCAGTATTGTGTTTTTATCAGTCTGCTTCTTGTACAAAGAGGAGACCAACTTCCAGTTTGAACATGTGATTTCCACATCCAGGACCGTCATTCTTGTGTCACTGATCTCAATAGAAAATTTAATGTCTGGATGTTTGGAATTAAGCCATCCATGAAATTTCATCAACTCCGTGTGGCTCCCCTGCCACAGGAGCCACACGTCGTCGATATATCGTAGCCATTGCTTAATGTGACTGCAATATGGGTTATCCTTTTCAATAAATTTCTTCTCATATTATGCCATATACAATATGGCCATCTCAGGAGCATAGGGGCATCCCATAGCAGTCCCTTTGGTCTGCATAAAGAACTGCTCATTGAATCGGAAGTAATTTTTGCGCAACGCTATTTCTGGCAATTTGAGAATAAAGCTGGTAGAGACTCGATGTGGTCTTGCACGAGCTTCTAAATAAAGCTCAATTACTTCCAATGCCTCTCCCTGGGGTATTTGAGTATAAAGGGACGTGACGTTCATTGTCACAAGCAATTGTGATGCAGGATTAAAATCAGTCCCTTCTACTTTGACGAGGAAATCCATTGTGTCTCTGAGATATGATTTAACAGAGCTAATAGATGAAGACGAAAGGAAATATTTGGTGGTGGATCATCCAACAATGGCCACAATATATTTCCTCCCAAAAGTGCACAAAGATGCGGTGCACCCCCCGGGAAGACCTATTGTTTCCGCAAATGGATCATTGTTGGAACCAATGGCAAACTATGTGGACCACTTTTTGCAACCCTTTGTGGAAAAACTCGATTCTTACATCAAAGATACCAGCGACATGCTACGCAAAATTGAATCAATTGCATGGGATGACTCCTATTCCCTAATCACAATGGATGTGATTTCATTGTATACGACCATAGCTAATGATTTAGGGATAAATGCATGCAAGTACTTTTTACAGGAGAGAGACATTCATCTATGCAATCACAATCGCATGATAATTGAAATGTTGGAAATATGTTTGACTGGCAACATTTTTCTATTTGGAGACGAAATATATAAACAATGCAATGGAACTGCAATGGGCTTTTCTTGTAGCCCTAGCTATGCCTGCCTCACCATGGGATGGTGGGAAAGAGAAGTGGCGTGGAAGACAACGAATAAAAAATATGTGACCAAAATAGTCCAATGGACAAGATTTATTGATGATTTATTCATCATATGGAAAGGTACTTCATCGGAATTCCAGGAATATTTTAACATACTGAATACAAGTATGGAAACCATCAAATTCACTTATCAGATGAACAAAAGTGAAGCTATCTTTCTGGATCTAAGAATATACGTGAAGGACAACAAACTGGAGACCACTCTACATCGTAAATCAACATCTACAAACGCCACTCTGCAAGCTGACAGCTTCCACCAAAAATCGCTGATTGAGAGTATCCCGTATGGGGAATTTCTGCGGATACGCAGAATATGCAGCGAAGAAAATGAATGGTTGAAAAACAGCAAAGATTCAATACAAAGACTCCAAAATCGAAAATATAGTGCCAGCACTGTGGGTAATTGCTGGAAAAGAGCAAATGAAAAAGCCAGAAAAGACTGTCTAATGGTGAAACAAAAAGAAATAACGCATCCACAGGAAATAAGATTCATAACAGACTACACTCAAAATCATCAAGAAATAAACTCAATCCTGAAAAAGAATTGGAAAATCCTAAAGTTAGATTGCAGCATTGGTACTTTAGTGGGGGATCACCCCACAATAACATATCGTCGTGCTACAAACTTAAAAGATCGGCTTATACAAAGTCATTTCAATCCTGAAAACAAAAACAGTGACTGGTTGAAAACAAAGGGATTTGTAAAATGCTATAATTGCAAGACGTGCCAAATAGCAAAGCCAACATCTGAGGTCCAAATGGCAAACAATAAAATGTGGAAAATTGAGAAACTAATCACATGCAAGAGCAGATATGTGGTGTACGTGGTTGAATGCGCCTGTAAGAAAAAATACATAGGGAGCACAACATGTGAATTAAAGAAAAGGATTCTTGAACATACACGTGCAACCACCAATAAAGACAAAAATAATGCCATTGCCAAACATATGGAAACAAGCCATAACGGGGACTGGAAACTACTAAAGTTCTATGGCATTGACCAAGTATCAGAGAACAAACGAGGAGGAAATCTGGAGAGAACACTACGTCAAAAAGAATCCCGACACATTTTAAATTTCAGGACTATGACCCCGTTTGGGCTGAATCAGTCCGAAGAATTATATGTGCATATCAAATAATCCAAGACTTAATAGAGACATATAACAGTACGATAATAACAACTGCATAAATTAAAAATATGTATTAAACAGGATATAATAAGATAATGCACGATGTAACACACTGAGATATCAAAAATAGTTATGTGTCGGATGGGTTTGTTGCCAATCACAGAAAAAATCCCCTAAAGTGTATGGTGTAATACATAACAGACTATGAAAATAATTTTGACTACAAGTCCCATAAGCCCAAGGGGTGTGTGGATCACATGTCAGGAAGTGATGTAATGCTTTTGGTTTTTCAAACATGTTATATGCAAGTAACTGAAAAGTATTGGTATTGCCGTGATCAAGCAGCGGCTGCTGCGAAACGCGTCAGCGCTTTGTTTTGCTGTCTGATTTGGAGCATAACAATGGAATATCACATGAAATAAATTTTGAAACTGAACATCCTTGGTGAGTGCGACCCTCTCTGCTTTGGGAAACTAAAGCTTCTTTGGCAATATATATATATATATATATATATATATATATATATATATATATATATATATATATATATATATATATATATATATATTACCTACTGGCGGTCGCCAGTAGGTAGTTATAGTTAGGACCTAGTTTCCATAGGAAATCCTCAACATTCTATTTGGAATAACTTTGGCCCTGGTTGAAGAATCTTAGCGTTTTCTCAAAGAAGATGGCTCGGTCCGCTGCGCTCCTTCCCTAAAAGTTTGGGGGGGATTGGTCAAGTGGGGGCTGAGATAAAAGGGGGGTCCCAAAACGTGTTTTCTCCATGTTATTTTCCATAGGACCTTTAGACTCGGCTACAGGTCGAACGGGTGAATGGATTTATAAGAAATTTGGCAAAACTGTACAGTCCGGCTCGCAGATTACGCTTTTTTTGGAATGGTGTAAATCCGTTCAGTAGTTGCTGAGGAAATTAAAGTTAAAGTCAATTATATATCTATACGCGCGCACACGTGGGTGCACCCAAACGGCTGCGTGCGCGAGCGGAATTTTGTTGTGTGACATCTGTTAACGTTCGATTCGAAGGAAATCAGGAAGTGTTGACCGCCATTTTGTCATTGCGAGTAAATATATTGTTGATTTCAAAGCGTTGGAATATGGAAAGGGGAGAAGGTAGAGATTGTTTTGCTGCGTAGGTTTTCTCAGGGTGTGCAGTAAGGCCCTTAAAGGCGAATATATATATATATATTTTTTTGTTAAAGTTGCGTGGTGCGCGCACTCGGTCGCGCACACCTTTTTACAAGAGTGTGAAAATGGAGATAAATCAGAAGTTTGAGTGCTTAGATATAAGGTGGCTCTGAAAAGAGCCATTGTGTTAATTGAGTGTTTTCTGCATTTATAAGTAAGTACCGATGCAGAGCCTGATGTTGCAGAGGAAGATTCTGTTTCCCTCATTCGTGAAATGAACACCGTCTCTCCTATAGACGTCTTGCATGTGGTATCGCAAGTTGTTGTGGTAAATAGAACCCATGCTATAATCTCTGAGGAACGCAGAAACAGATTTATTTACATGTCTCCTTGCTTTCTCAAATTGTGCACAATGGTGATTGGACCAATTCCATTTCTGTCTTTGGCATATATTGGAATATACCAAGGCAGATCGAGGAAAAAGTGTCATCAATTGTCGAAAGGCACTTTTAGAAGCATTTCCAGACCTACCCCAGTGATTGTGCCTAGATCGTTCCCACCACAGTGCACAATTATAAGGTCTGGTTCTGGGAGATGCATAAAAGTTTTCACCAATGGAATCAATTGGTGACATTTCAATCCTCTTTTGGAAATCCATGTTATGTGTACATTTGGTAAGCTGAGGTTGCAAATTCGTCTGCTTACTGCATATTTTTCACTCCAGTGAATATAACTGTGTCCTATTAGCCAGACCTTCATTTTCAAGGGATTTGTAGTCGTCCTCCGATCGGTTCTGGAAGTGGAATGGTAGTTAGAAGTTGAAATTCTAAATAAAGAAAAAGGAAGAGGCTGGGTGTGGTTTAAAAAATTAAAATGATTGGTTGATTGTAAGAAGTGGAGATTGAACAGTACGTTGCATGTTAATGTTTATGTTAAACGAAAAGTACTATTGGGTGTGAAAAAAAAAGACATGTAACAGAGCTGTGGATTGGCAGGTGTTTCTGGAGGGAAAACAGTGTTGTTACTTTGCTGTAGAACGTTGAGATATGAACTTTTGACCTGTGCCTTCAGCCAGGTGCAGAATGAGGTGTTACCATGGAAACAGCCAGAGATGGCAGTGGGTGATGGGTGACTTTTGTGTGACATTGAAAATATTGTGAGGGAGAACCAACTGAAATGTAAATGCTTACGTTACGCGCTCCGCATTGCTTCCGGGGAGCTGCGCTTCGCGGCTGGCGCACCGGAGCACTTCCGGGTGCGCTAACGCGGCGCGTCATATGACGGATTACGCAACAACGCGATACGTCGTTGGGGCTCCACCGGAACTGATCGAATTGGTAGTCTACAGTGTTTCTGGATGTTTCAGACTGAAGCTGGCGTCAGCATGAGAGCACCCCGTGGCTACGTCGTGGCCATTCCGCGAGTAATCATGGCAGTCGCTCCCCACCGGAAGTCTGCAGGAGTCGGGGGCCTCGGTGACTCTTGTAGAATCTTCAAGGCTGAGGGGACGCTTTTGGGAATGGGGCTCATGCCCTAGCAGTCAAGCGTCCGAGTTCCAGGGTTGCCCAGAGCCATCCTTGCAGGCCAGGCCCAAGTCTGTGGAGCCGACCGCCATTTCCTGAGCTCCGTGGCAGCCGCCTGTCGCTGTATCGGAAGAGTGGGTGCAATTCAGCCGGATGGCGGGTGAGACGGTGTAATAGCAAGAGCAGGCGTAATTCAGCTGGCCGAGCGAGGCATTGTGCCGCAGGAGCAGGCGGAACTCAGCTGGCCGAGTGAAGCTGGGGTGTAGCTAAGAAACCTCCACCTGGTGAGGTGGGAGAGGCTCGTTTGCGCCGCCTCTCCCTTCCAGTGCACCCCACGCCGTCTCCTGGCACAGGTATATGTGATGGTCAGACCAGGGCACCGCAGGACGTGTCTTCAGGTCAAACGGATTGTGGGACAAGGTCCAGAATGGAAGAGGCATCAAAAGGCAAGAAGTTCCGCCTGACCCCGGGAGCCGGCCGCCTATGTCGGGGGCGATCTCAGGTCATACCAGGGGAACAAGACTTGGGGAGGGGGCAGGAGCCAAGCGCCCCCTCCGAGTCCGCGTTTCTTGGACCCTGAAGTATGGCACTCAACATTCAGAACTTATGACATTTGTGCAAGGCAGGGACATCGAAGCCTCTCAGGGACCAAGTATATCCAGAGTTCTTCCTACAGAAGGTGGTGGGGGTGGCAGCATTAGCAAGGCATCCCCCCACACAACTTGTCGGACCCTGAAGTATGGCTCTAAACATCCAGAATTTATGACATTTGTGCAAGGCAGGGACATCGAAGCCTCTCAGGGACCAAGGATATCCAGAGTCCTTCCTACAGAAGGTGGTGGGGGTGGCGGCATTAGCAAGGCATCCCCCCACACAACTTGTCGGACATGACCTCTGGATGTACTGGGTGTTCAATTTCAGAATTGAAACTACTAAGAAGCAATTAGAAGTGTTGTTTTCATGTTGCAGTAGGCTGCCATGTAAATAGTTATTTAATAAAACGTTTTATCCTGTTACTTTGCTGGTGTGTTGTATATATTTATAATATTTGCATAGTGTTTGTTGTTATTTTGGGCGGGGTGGGCGGCGGAGCCGAGCTGTCTTGCAGCCATCATGGCGTCGAGCTCGGTTCCTCTCTCTAGTTTCATGTTTTTTCTAACGATTTATATGTTATAGTTTGCTAGCACGATACAGCGGATAGTCCGCATTTTATATATATGTCCTTTTTATTAGAGGGGTCCTCCGGTGGAGTCGGACGATCTACCTCTAATAAACGGTCCGGGTTGAACCAACTACCAACAAACGGGGCAGAGATAGGCATGACGGGTTACAAAGGGGACAAAAGTGTGCACTACCTATCCTTCACTATCTGCAAAAACTAAACAGAGTATTGCGACTTTATGCTTATTTGTGAACAGAGAATGACCCAAAGAGAACCAATTTCGAACAATCATAGGCTATTGGCAGTGGGCAGAGAGGCCATGACACAGAAAATGGCTGTTACTTACGTGCATGATGGGGCCTAAAAGGAACTAGATGGCGTGGCCACTGTTTCGCGACTTTCACTTTACTTTTAACAATGGCTGTGGTGAACATAAATGAACGCCGCTTATGTATACCTAATTTTAGTCATTTTCCACAAAAAACTTTTGATATTTGCAATTAAAAAAACCAAAGAAAATCACTGAAAAAACCATAGGTTATAGACCATATATAGTTAAATATCTGAAGTCCATCTCTGCACTCGATGGAGATACAGGTCGTCGATCAGAAGAGGTGCTGGCCACCTCTAATGGTAATAGCGTGGCCAGGGCTCTTGTCGTTGCCTCTGCAAATTGCAGAGGGTGCACTTGTTTGACATGCCGCACCATGGTATGTATGGAAAAGGAATATTTTTTTGCTGGATTTCTTCTTGAGAGAACCAAGTCACATATCGTGCAGGTTACTTTTGGTGCATTCACTTTCTTTTGATCTTCAGGATAAGTGAAAAATTGCCAGATGAAAGATTTATTTTTTCTTATTAAAGGTAGTCGATCATTTTGGTCAGATTCGGAAGATGAATGAGATACGGTAGCCATTTCACCAAAGTCTTCCGAAAGATGTAGGACGTTGTTCTCTCTTGAGAGTAGAAAAGATAGTGAGGGAACTGGGTGGAGTGGTGCGTGTAAATTCCAGAATTGAAACTATTAAGAACCAATTGAAAGTGTTGTTTTCATGTTGCAGTAGGCTGCCATGTAAATAGTTATTTAATAAAACGTTTTACCCTGTTACTTTGCTGGTGTGTTGTGTATCTTTATAATATTTGTCGTTATTTTGGGTGGGGTGGGCGGCGGAGCCGAGCTGTCTTGCAGCCATCATGGCGTCGAGCTCGGTTTCTCTCACTAGTTTCATATTTCTCATGAGGGGTTGTTCCTAATTTTTCTATTTTAGCGAGGTCAAAAAAAGATCTCATCAGTGGCCTACTGATTTTGCTCGATTCCTTTTGTTTTTTCTAACGATTTATATGTTATAGTTTGCTAGCACGATACAGCGGCTAGTCCGCATTTTATATATATGTCCTTTTTATTAGGGGTGTCCTCCGGTGGAGTCGGACGATCTACCTCTAATAAACGGTCCGGGTTGAACCAACTACCATCCTGATTTTGTATATCTTCTGAGCTGGATTTAAGCACACAATTGTTAAAGTATGAAACGTTTTATATTTCTAAAAAAAATACCAAGGTGTGTACATCCGGTAACGCACGAAAGTTTAAAAAGACATTCGGCTCCATTTACTGAAAAGTTTCATAAGAATAAAAAAGAAGTCTAGGTACAGTCTCTTTGACATACTATAAGTTCTTTGAGGGGTGTATGTAGAAATTCAATAAGTTCAAATTGCAAGGTTTTTACGAAATATATAGGCCGGTGCGCGCACTCGGTCGCGCACGAAAGCCTGGAAATGCGATATCCATTTTATTGACAACTGTTGCCGAGAGTGCGCACACCGGGTCGCGCACGAAAGTTTAGTAAGGCTATTTTTATTTACAGACAAATTTTAATGTGTTTAAAAAAAGGCAAGGTACAGACTTTCGAATTCTGTATTGCTTTACAAGGAGTCTCTATGCAACTTGAACAGTGAAGAAAACGGCTTGTTTTCGAAAAAAATATTGCCAGAACTTTATTGCCAAAAGTATAGGTTGCATACACGACATTTTTCTGAATTAGCATTTTAAAAACCAATGAAATTCACAGAAAAAACCATAGGTTTTACACACGTTATAGTTAGGAAGTAGCATTTAAAAAACCTATGAAATTCACGGAAAAAAACATAGGTTTGACACATGTTATAGTTAGCTGGAAATTTTACTGACATAAAACCAATGAAATTCCACGTTATAGTTAGTTGGACTCACTATAACTTGCGCGTGCAATGCACTGCTGATGACGTCACATATTGCATCACTCATGACATGGTCAGTGAAATCACTCATGACATCACTGATGACACCATCCAGTGAATATATGTCTTTCTGAAAAATAAATATTAGTGAGTAATGTTTAAATATTTAAATATATATATTAGTGTTTCACTTTGTGTATAAGTGGCTACATGTGTTGGTAAGTAGCTACATGCGTATGTATATGGGTTATTAGATGTTTCTCTTAGTATCAGTATGAGTGTCTATATGGTTTGGTGGGGGTATTACTTAGCACATAGATGCATGAGTCACTGACTCTCTGTTTGTATGTGTTTTGAAGACAGCATACGTACAGGACTGTATGGGTGGTTGAGTGTGTATATGTGTTTGTTAGTGAGTGAATGACTGTCTCACTAGTGTCTTTATCAGTAACGACATATGTTTTAATCTAGTATATGTGAATATTGATGTATATAAGTGAGTATATGTGAGAGTAAGAGATTGAAAGAGTTCCTGTTTAAATAAGTATGTGTTTCTATAAGTGATTGTTTAAGAGAATAAATATGTGTAATTTTCAATAGAAGTAAGGTGGAAGTGTGTGTATAACTCTATATTCAAATAAATGGATGTTCAATAGTTTATTTGCACGTGTGAGTATGTGTGTGAGTAACTTTTCGATGATTGTCGGTGTGTAACAGGATGTATAGGTGTATCACTTCATATGATGAGTGAGTATATGTATGAGTGGATGTGTATATAGATGGTGGAATTACTGAATTACTTGTTGTAACTGATATGGGTATCTGTATTTTTTTGTAAATTTCAGTTTCTATTTTTGAATATGTGTTTCAAGGGTTACATTACAGTGAAAGGAGGTCTGTCACTATGTCACAAGGATGGTGTCATCAGTGATGTCATGAGTGATGTCACTGACCATGTCATGAGTGATGTAATATGTGACGTCATCAGCAGTGCATTGCACGCGCAAGTTATAGTGAGTCCAACTAACTATAACGTGAAATTTCATTGGTTTTATGTCAGTAAAATTTCCAGCTAACTATAACATGTGTCAAACCTATGGTTTTTTCCGTGAATTTCATAGGTTTTTTAAATGCTACTTCCTAACTATAACGTGTGTAAAACCTATGGTTTTTTCTATGAATATATATGTATATATATATATATATAAATATATATATATATATATATATACATATATATGAATCAATCCTCTACACACTGGCACAGGAAGACGACGCCATGTTCTGCTTTTACCAAAAAGTTTATTTTACAAGTCGGATGCTGGGACGCGTTTCGCCTGTTCACCAGGCTTGTTCACCACAGTGCGAATAAAGTTTGAATTACTTAAAGCCCACTTACGTTCAATCACGTGAATGAAACTACAATTCAATTGCCACTGAAAACAGACTCGTAGTTTTTTACGGGTCAGGTATTTTAAAAGCGGTAAAACATTCTTTTAACCCTTGTATTTATATAAACATTTACGCAGTCGGTATTTAGCATTATTAAAATATTAAAATGCAATTTCATTCAGAACATTTAATAAAAAGACTAGTGCATTCGAGTGTCAACCGACGAAAAAAAAGCCTAAAAAAAATAAATAAATAAAAAACTACGAGTCTGTTTTCAGTGGCAATTGAATTGTAGTTTCATTCACGTGATTGAACGTAAGTGGGCTTTAAGTAATGCAAACTTTATTCGCACTGTGGTGAACAAGCCTGGTGAACAGGCGAAACGCGTCCCAGCAGCCGACTTGTAAAATAAACTTTTTGGTAAAAGCAGAACATGGCGGCGTCTTCCTGTGCCAGTGTGTAGAGGATTGATTTACACATAAGGACTTGGTCGAGTCAGTCCTTGACGACGACGCACTCTACGGTTTGGAGCCGCGGTGGTTTTGACTCAGCGACTGGAGCCGTATATATATATATATATATATATATATATATATATATATATATATATATATATATATATATATATATATATATATATTTACTGAAAAAACCATAGGTTTCACACCCGTTATAGTTAGGAATTAGCATTTAAAAATCCTTTGAAATTCACTGAAAAAACCATACATTTCAGCCACGTTATAGTTAGGAATTAGCATTTAAAAAACCTTAGAAATTCACTGAAAAAATCATAGGTTTCACACATGTTATAGTTAGCTGGACATTTCACTCACACAAATCCTTTGAAATTCCCCCGTTATAGTTAGTTCAGCTAACTATAACTCACGCGCCCGCAATGCACTGATGATGACATCACATACTACATCACTCATGACATGGTCAGTGACATCACTGATGACATCTCTGATGACATCTCAAATGACATCACTGATGACATCATTGATGACATCTTCCAGTGCATGTGTGTTTTTCTGAAATTTAAATATGTTTTATATATGTATATGTCAAGGTCGATGGAAGAATAAATGGGTAAATAAGTGTCTAAATGTTTTTTTTGTAAAATTGATTGTATAACTGACTTATTAAGTATATCTTAGTGAATACATGTATTAGCGAGTAATGTTTAAATGTCTAAATATCTCACTTTGTGTATAAGTGGTTGCATGGGTTAATAAGTACCTACATGAGTGTTTATATGGGTTATTAGTTGTTTTTTTGAGTTTGAGAATGAGTATCTGTATGATTTGGTGGGGGGTATTACTTAGCGCACATATGCATGAATGGATGACTTACTGTTTGTATGTGTGTTGAAGACAACACGTGTGCAGGACTGTATGGATGCATGATTGTGTGTATGGGTGTGTTAGTGAGTGTATGACTGCCTCAATAGTGTCTTTATGAGTAAGTACATATGTTTTAAACTAGTGTATGTGAGTACTTATGTATATAAGTAAGGATATATGACAGTGACAGATTGGAAGACTTCCTGTATAAATAAGTACATGTTTCTATAACTGATTGTGTTAGAGAGTAAGTATGTGTACGTTTCTATAGAAAGAATTGTTGTGGTGTGTGTAGAGCTGTATATGCAAGTAAACGGATGTTTGATAGTTCATTTGTCTGTTTGAGTATAAGTGTGAATAACTTTATGTATAAGTGTAGGAGTGTAACAGGATGTATAGGTGTATGAGTACATATGATGAGTGAGTACATGTATGAATCACTATATAGAACTATTGGTGAATGAGTGGATGTGTATGTAGATTTTGGAATTACTGAATAGGTTGTTCTAACTGGTATTGGTATCTCCATGTTAAAAAACAGTTTAGGTTATATTTTTGAATGTGTGTATCAAAGGTTATATTAGGGTGAGAGGAGGTCTGCCACTCTTTCACAAGGATGATGTCATCAGTGACGTCATCAGTGATGTCATTTGAGATGTCATCAGTGATGTCATGAGTGATGTCACTGACCATGTCATGAGTGATATAATATGTGATGTCTTCAGCTGTGCATTGCGGGCGCACAAGTTATAGTTAGCTGATTTTGTATGAGTGAAATGTCCAGCTAACTATAACTTGTGTGAAACCTATGGTTTTTTCAGTGAATTTTTAAGGTTTTTTAAATGCTAATTCCTAACTATAACATGGCTGAAACCTATGTTTTTTTCAGTGAATTTTAACCCCTTCCGTGCTCATGACGAGCTCAGCTCGTCATGAGGTATACCTCTAGGGTGCTCATGACGAGCTGAGCTCATCATGACCGAACCCATTTACATTAAGGTCCAGCACAGGGGAAGAATCTGCCAAGCAGACTAGGTGTTAAAGGTTTTTTAAATGCTAATTCCTAACTATAACGGGTGTGAAACCTATGGTTTTTTCAGTGAATTTCAAATGTTTTGTAAATGATAATTTTTAAAGGTATTCATTATTATATTTCTGTCTTTCTATACTAATGTCCTACATTTGTATTCTAATTATTTATAGGTATTTTATTTTTAAGTTATATTTCATATTCTTAATGTAAAAAAATAACAAAACAAAAGTCAAAAATATTTTTTTTTATAAATTTTTTTTCCCATTTATTAAAATCAAATTCTATATATTTTCTTTTCCCTTTTTTTATAATCGCACTGTACGTGTACGGTGATTGCACATACTTTGTACAGGTAATCATGCACTGCGTGTAGAAATGCATACGTTACGGATAGGTTATGACGTTACACGTCGGATCGACGCTTCCGTGTGACATCATGTACGAAGCCCCATGCGCGTACAGCACGAAAGTTTCTAATTGTTTAAAAACATACATTTATGTATTTAATGTACATACTAAGAAAATACATCATCTGGGATATTAATGAAAATACTTTGTTTAACTTTTAATAACCGTATATAGTTTTGAAAGCAATTACGAAAAATGCAACTGTACAGCGCATATACTCGCACAGTAAACACACAGTAAATGCACTGCAAGTGTATGCAAAGCCATGTGAGCATGAAAGGAAAGTTTTGATTCGTTCATAATACCCCATATTTAAACTGTTGAAAGACCCTTCCTATGTTGATCATTCTACTTGGACTTTCTCAAGAGAAGCATCTATTATGTGGAGCTGTAGTCCTTAAGAATCAAACTATACAATGACTGCTCTTTTTAAAACTTCATCAGAACATTCCTGTGAGGAAGAATTTGTTTCTGAGCAGGTTTGTTTACATATCCTGAGGGAATGAAAAAAGTCAATGCACCGAAAGTAACTTGCAAGATCTGTGAGGTTACTCGTTCCAGGGGTGATCCCACTAAAAAATACTCTTTCAGTACAGCCAGCATGGTTCACCATGTCAAAAATGTGCATCCAAATAACTATGCAAGGATGGCAACAGAAACGTTGCAGGAGAATCCTCAACCTGCAGTTCCAACTACCTCAACTTCACCACCCCCTCCTCCGAGCAGTCCGCATCCTATTATTGTTCCACAGTTTCCAGATTTGAAATGTAACTGTAAATATTGCATCAAATTACTTTGTTACAATCAGCAGTCTATTGATCTCATTGTGAAGAGTAAAGAAGAGCATTGTTGTCCAAAACATTAATTTTATTTTTAACTTTTTTGTTCCTGTTCCACACTTTTTTTGTTTCCAGGTCCATTTTTTTTTACATGTTGAAAAAATCCAAAAAAATAGAAAACTAAAAAGACAAATAAAACAGTTCTCATCATAACTACCTTCACTGGTCAAAAAAAGTACTATATTTTGATATTAGTCTGTGAAAGTTTGTCAAAATGAAAGTGCTGTTCATAAATGGATAAATGAATACATTAGTAGTGTATGGTGAATGTGAAACTGCCAAGTGAGCGTAAAAGTGAGAGTGTCTGGCTGAATGTACAGCAGCTTCACTTTTAGAACAGTATATACATAAGCACATACTGCTGAATGACTCACTTGAACATTGAACCAGTAATGTGAGAGTGTTTGGTGAAAGTCTAATGATACACACTAGGGAATAGAACCTATAAAAGACAAGTTTGCCGGTGCTTAAAAAAAATACATATGTTGTCTATAAGGGTTTGAAACAGTCCATACCCTAAGGCCCACTTTGCACCGTGACTACTTGGGTAGTAGCTAAATGATTACAATTCTGGAAGCAGAGTGTCTCAAACCATTATTATTATATAAATATACATGTATTCTTGTAACATTTCATCAGTTAATGCAGCTTCTATTTTAATTTCATCAGGAATTTCATTTTCCTGTATATCATTTTCAAAAGTCATCTGATGAATCTCAATCTCATCTAATGCTTCCACAAAAGTATCATCCAAAGTTTCATCAAGAAAATCACACCTGATATCCCCAACATTCATTTCTTCTACTTCAATAACGTTGCTCATAAAAGCTATGTTCATCTCTTCTACCACAGTGTTAGTATTTTCAAAATCGTCTTCCATATTGTTTTCTTGATTTTCCATTGCAAATTTGTTATGCTGACCTCCTTCTACAAAAACATGAACACTTTATTTGATCTTTTTTCCTAATACAGATCACAAAACTAGCTTTATCAACTAATTTGCCCTTTAATAAATATTATATAAATACCATTCTCAACTACTTTATAACATTATATAATTATAATTATTTATATGAACGTTCAGTTTTAAAATTTCCTAAATTACCAAACCTTATTACTAGCTGAAAAAAACAGGCTGTTATTATAAAATACTGTAGTAAAAAAGTACAATATCTCTATTCACCTTACCTGGTCCAAACTAGTACATGTGTTGTAGTGAAATGCAAAGAATACAGGAACAGTCAGTATATTTATATTTTAAGATTTTCAAATCTATATAAAAGATACAAACCATCTTTGTATCATAGACATGGATTCATAACGGAAACTAACAAAGAACAATTATTTAATAACCTACCCCACTCTATCTCTATTTCTTATCTATAATTTAGTCTAACACTACTAATTATCTACTCCTGGTCTTTCGAACTAGCCTCTCCTCTAGTATTTATCTGCAACCCTTGTGCTTTCTCTTCAGGAATATCTCTGAAGCAATTCAAAACGGGTCTGAACTCGGGAACGTCTTAGGTGAAGTGCGCACTCGTTAGGGAGCGCGTGCCTCACCAAGGATTCCCCACAGGTGTGTGGTAAATGACTAGACCGCCTCTGCCGCTTTTCTCGAGTAGGCTATATTTGAATTTCTCTGTTGCACTAAAGCACTCCAAGTCTATTTCCTTGCGGAATCTTCATCTCTCCTGCGCCAGCTAAAGTTTAAATAAGCCATTATCGTATCCACTGATTAATTAGGGGTTCTGACAGGTACACTCACTATATTATTTTTTGAAATGTCTGTAACAAATACAAACCATCTTTTCACACTTATGTTCTCCAATCCTTGTTTTGTTACTTCAGATTGGTTGAAGCACGTTCCATCGACTATTTTAAACAGTTCTTTGTACTTACCTTAACCATAATAAATATTAAAAAAATGATGTATTATAAAATTACCATCTGTGAAAGGCACGAAAAATACAGTTACAATATATCTTTTACAATACAAAATAATTTGTAAAGTATTACATTTGCCTTTCTTGCTGTTCTCAGAATATATTGAATTTCACTAGAAACAGTGACTTGAATACTACCCATCACATAACAGCGGGCAAAAAAATAGACAATCAATAAGATAATCTTTAAAAAAAACATTCAACATTCTCAATAACAAGCTAAGAAATAGAAATAAAACATATCTTAAATGTTTTTTCTAAGAGCAATTGCTTACGTAAATATGACACATCTCAAACAATCATAAAATAACAAAGCATTATGATTAATTTTCATACACTGTAAATAATGTTACTTACAAATATATGCTGCCAAAATATACAACAAAAACTCGTTATTGCTTTCACATACTTTTCCGCACGGCCAAATAGTATGTGTCAAAATCTTACTTTGCAAACTGTTCATTAGTAATCCTGAGCATCTGCCTCCCAGACTTCTTATCCAAAACCACCGACATCATCTGCTCCATCCGCCAGTCTTCATCCCTCAACCCGACACTATTCAACATCTACATGGCCACCCTCACAAAAGTAGCAACCATCGCAATCCTAACAACATCTCCTCGCCAACAACACCCAGCTCATCCTCTTCCTCACCAAAAAGCGACATACCATCAAAAGCAACCTCCACGCCACAATGAAGGACGTCACCAACTACATAAAGAGCAGCTCTCTAAACATGAACTCGAACAAAATGAAGGTACTCATCCTCAGACCCACCCTCTCAGCCTTGGACGACTTCTGCTAGCTGACTACAATGTGGACAGTACCAACACCTACCAACCATGTCCACAACCTAGGATTCATCCTCAACTCCTCCCTCTCCATGTGTAAGCAAGTCTACACCGTCTCCTTGTACTACTACACTCCACATACTCCGCAACATTTACAACTAGATCCTAACCAAAAGAAGAAGAACAGAGACACAGGCCCTCATCAGCAGCAGACTACACTGTGACAAAAAACTTTACACAGCAATTCCAGCCAAACACCAGCAACAACTACAACAAATCCAAAACACCTCCACCTGAGTGATCATCAATGTCCCCTGCTGCAGCCACATCACCCACCACCTGCTCCACCTACACTGCCTCAATATCAACAAGACGATCATCTTCAACCCCCACTTACAAAATACTACACAACACCAGAATAATCTACCTTAACAGCAGTAATCCAGAAAGGCCAAATTTTGATCTTAAAATGTTGTCTTTAAAAATATTAAGTAAGAATTTGGTAACTCTTTAGGCAAACGTTGCTTAAAAACGAATTGACTCTCATTACAATGTATCCAACCTTTCAGACATTTTAATTAAACAGTTAATGTCCAGATGTTGTAGAAAGTCCATCATGAAAAATAATTGCAACAGCTACAAAAGTTCTTCCTGATATTGAAACTTTACCAGCTGCAACATTTTTAATTAAAGTTTCCAATTTTCTTCCATCACCTCTACAACTTTGCAGCATTAAAATTACATACTGTCCATATCTTGTATAAATAATGTTGAAGACATTTCTGATTTACATTGGCTACACTCCATGTTTTGACTTGCTCCTCTAATTAGATTGTTAAAAGACACTGATTCACAGTCAGGTAAAGTCAAATATATGAATCTTTCAGTGTGTATGTTGTTGCTACATGTAAACAAACAATGTTGACAGTCATGTTGCCATTTATAAGAAAGGCCAAAAAGGTTTTCAATATCTATACCTTCATCTTCCAGTACAGCAAGCCTAAACATTAAAAATTCCTGACAAACTTGCTGAATATTCGGCGTAAATTGACTAGAACCAGAACATATGTCCAAAAGATTTTGAATATCAGAAACACTTTGTATTTTACTTTTATCACTACTACATTTCTCATAAACAGAATACAACAATGAACAGAATCTTTGGACCCGATTTTCAACAATTTGCTGTTGCAAACTTTCAAGAACAAAAACACATTAACAACTACATTAGCATAGCAGTTGACACCACAACTATTTTCAAACCGATAACCAACATTCTCTTCAACACTGTCCTTTTTCTTTTTGCTTGCAGGCGCAACTTCATCTTTTTTTTTTCTTTCTCTACATTTTCACTACAGATATTCTCAAATCCTCTTTTTCTACCTACCACACGCTTTTCAAATACTGGATATTGACCTAAATTCGGTGCATATTCTCTTCTAAGCCTATTATACTCTTATACACAATTTCCATCTGCACTAACCTTTGTCTCATCAAAATCAATCAAGCACAATCCAGATAAAGTTCTGACTCGAGACAAAGCAACATATGCCATACCCCCTTTAAACACGGCACTTCCAATATTCACTCAAGCACTATCTACACTTAAACCTTGAGATTTATGAATGGTCACCGCATATGCCAAAGAAACCGGAAACTGTTTTCTTCGCACATACAAAACTTTTATAAGCAAAAACCGAGCTGAACAATGACTAAATTGTTGTATTTGATTTGATCAAATTGGATTTTCAAAAATTCAACACCATCTCTTTTTACCTAATTATCGAAATCAACAATTTTACCATTGCTCAATTTACTAAACCTTTTGTCCACATTCAAATTTTGTCATAAAATTGCCCTACAGTATACACATGTATACAAATTCTTTTCTAATTCAAATTCCTCTTCAACTTTTCACTCAAAATAATAGTGATTCCTTCATGTTCTATTTTATCAATAGCTTCCAATTTTAAAATGTCTTCCTTTTCCAACTTCAACATTTCTTCATTAAATTTAGAACATTCACGTAGTGTTGGCATTAAGCAGATTACAGATTTATTTTCTGCAATTGTCATGTATATTTTCTCTGGTACAATATTTTCATATGGAAACAAATTGGAAAGTAATCATCCCTGTAAAGCTTGTTTGCCATGTCCAGTAATTTTTCCAATTCTTATATCTTGAAGAATAGTTCCATAATCAACATCATTTGCTTGTCGCGTATTTGTAATAAGTTACTTATACTCAAAATATAACCAAATGTTTACATTTCCAATACTCCCCAAAGACTTTCTAGTATAACCATTAGTGTCAACTGCATGCAACAAATCATTACTCTGAAGACAACTTTCTTCATTAACAAAAGGCTCAGAACTTGAACTATTTTTCCATTCACTCAAAAAACCTCACAACAATGACTTCTGTTAATAATTCTTCTCCACTTACTTTTGGGCTTCATTAAATCAATTGGCTTATCTAGTGATCGAATTCTATTGATTACTAAAATAAACAATTTTGTTTTCAATTCGAAAGCTTTCTCAAGTACATTTTCTATACCTTTCTTCTTCCTATAAAATGCTGTTTTTTTACATCCCTTCAATTTCAATTGAACACAACTTTATTAAAAAACATTTTTTTCCTAATTTCTATAAATTGGTTTTTCCTTCATTTACTTAACACTATTTTTTCAGCAGTTGACTTTCCATGATTGTTCTCTTTATTCTTCTTTTTCATTTTCGTTGCAGGCACACTAATACAATTTTTTCCTTTGTGCACACTACTCTTAGTCTTTAATATTTTCCTCAGAAAAGTGTTCTTTCTCTTACCAGGACTTTTTTCTTTTTCCTAACACTTGGTTCTTCATATAAATCTTGTGGAGGACTTCTCTTTAAATAAACACATTTCTTTTGTTGTTTTCTCTTTTGACATTTGGTAGGCATGATACAGTTTATTCAGTACTGATAAATAGAATCTATTACAATATATATATATATATATAACATTACAAAAATAAATATATGAAATATTCTATAATATTACTTATAAGAACAGAGGGAAGATTATGACAAGAAACGTGAGACTATGAAAATAAAAGTACTAAAAACAAGAGAGGAAGAATTATGAAACAAGGGAACATATAACAAAAAAGGGGAGTATAAATAGACACTGCAATATAATGGGATAAAGGAAGTATGAATAAAGTGGAAAGTATCATTAGGTAAGGGAGACTATGAAGTGAAAAATGGAAATATGAGGAGAGAAGAAAGAGTATAAGAAGAAAAAAGAAACTAAGAAGACAGAGGGGGCACTAAAAGAAGACAGACAGAGAAAGACTCTAAAGAAAAAAGAAGGAATATGTGAAAAGATGCACAACTATAAGAACAAAAAAGGAATACTAGCAAAGAACAGTGTGTATAAGGACAGACAGAACAGTACCAGAAGAGAGCATGAAGAATGTGGGGAAAAGTGGAGCATAAGGAAAAAAGGGGTGTACAAGAACAGAGGATACAGTCTGAGGAGAAAAGAAGGAGTATAAACAGATGGAGGATTATGAAGAGTGAAAAGTGTATGACGAAAGAGGCAGTATGACAAGAGAAACAAATATAAATAGAGAGATCAGTATCAAAACACGGACCATATGAGGAAAGTGCTACAGAGTGTATGGAGGGAGTCAAGGAGGAGTAAGAGAAGAGAGCAAACAATATGAACAGATTTAAGAAGTATAAACAGAGAGGACGGAAAATGAAAAGAGAAAAGAAATATGAAGAAAAAGAGGAAAATAAGAACACAGAGAGAAGGAGTATAGAACAAAAGGAAATATAAGAAAAACGCAGTACTATGAGGAGACATGCACAAGTAAGACAAAAGAGAGGATAATATGAAAACAGGAGGGAGAATAAGATCAGGGGGAAAAATGAATAGACAAATATAACAATAAGAAAATACGTCAATATTAGTAGAGAGTGCAAAGTAAAAGAAAAGAGAGGAGAAATGTGAGTACAGAGAGAAGAGTATTAGAAGAAAAAGAAAAGTGTGAAAAAACAATAGGGAGTACCTGCAAGGAATAGCGAGAATAAGAAGAAACAGACAATACAAGAACAGAAGAGTTTATATGAAGAAAGAGGAAAGAATGTAAAAAGATACAGAGACAAAAATATGGAGAAAAGTCAATTATAAAGAAACACTGACCATATAAGGAGAGAGGGAGTACTATGAGAAGACAGTAAGAACTATGACAACAGTGGTGAATATAAAGACAAGAGAGAATATAAAGAGGAAGACAAATATACAAAAAGAGCAGCAAGTATGACAAAAAAAGTATAAAAAGAGAGCAGAGTAAAAGAAAAAGAAGATAGTATAATGATAGAGGAAGGAGTAAGACGATACAGGAGGGAGTATAACAAGAGAGTGTAGAAAATATGCAAAAAGGTTTGAATATATGGCCACATTATCAAGCCTGTGCGATAAAATTATCGCTCTATGGAATTCCAATCGAAGGTCATGTTAGATCTCCTTCACATCTAACATGGGCTTCGATTGGAATTCCATAGAGCCAATAATCAAGCCCATTATCGCCACTTTTGTGGCAGTTTCCTGGCGATAATTTTATCTCCCAGGCTTGATAAAATGGCCCATAGTTCCTTAATATACACACATGCACAGTATGATATGACCCAAAACAATTCTAAGACCATACATCTTACCAAAACACATTTTCTACTGTAAAACGTTTGAAAAGGTGTGAATATTACTCCTTAATGTACACACATGCAAAGAGTGATATTGTGCAAAAAAAATTAGACCATGGATTTTACCATTTACTACAGAGAAACGTTTAAATTACTATACATATTCCATGTATATAAGTACAACATTTCAGTGAACAACACTGACTCATTTTCCAAATACATAAGCAATTTACCACATTTGTTCTGCCAATATTACATCAAAAAAACTAAGGGGCATATTATCAAGGACCGGTGTTAAAATTATCGCCGTTTTATCGGCAGGAAACTGCTGATAAAACAGCGATAATGGGCTTGATAATACGCCCTTGTTAATTCCCATGGAAGCCCATGTTAACATCAGAACATGGGCTTCTAAGGGAATTAACAAGAGCGTATTATCACGCCCAATATCGGCATTTTATCGGCGGTTTCCTGCCAATAAAACAACTATAATTTTAACACCAGTCCTTGATAATATGCCCCTAACACAATAAAACAACAAAGACTCACAAGAGGCTTGTAAATCGACCCGCACTATATACAGAGGGAGAGAAACAAGAAAGAGGACAGAATCGGGAGTGTCGAGAAAAAAATTAAATATGAAGAGAAAGGTAAGAAAATAAGAGACAGAAGGAATAGGAGAAGAAACAGAAAAATATAACGACAAATAAGGGCAATATGACCGCCGAGGACAAAATAAGAAAAACACAGTAGTACAGAGAGAGAGAAAGGAGTAAGAGGAGAGAGAGTGAAGTATAAAAAGAAAGGCTAGAAATTATGAAAAAAAAGGGACAATTATAGGGCCATATTATGAAGAAAGGGCGACAAATTATCGCCGCTTTTATCGGCAGGAAACTGCCGCTAAAGCGGCGACAATGGGCTTGATAATATGACCTTGTAAATTCCCGTAGAAGCCTAGGTTAACACCATAACCTGGGCTTTTATGGGAATTCACAAGCGCATATTATCAAACCCATTATCACTGCCTTAGTGGCAGTTTTCTGCAGATAAAAGCGGCTATAATGTATCCCCCTTTCATGATAATATGGCCCATAATTCCATAATGTACACAGATGCACAATGTGATATTAAACAAAAAAACATAACAGCATGCATTATAGCAAAACACATTTACTACTATAAAACATTTAACAAGGGACGAATATAGGTGCATATTATCAAGACAGGCGATAAAATTATTGCCACTTTATCGGCAGAAAACTGCTGATAAAGCGTTGATAATGGCCTTGATAATATTCTCTAAGGCATTCTGTAGTGTAGTTCCTATATTCCCAATAGGCTCTGCGCATTGGAATAACATAAACTATAGTTTAGACGTAGGACTGAGGTCGACTAGGTCTCTGTTGAATATGTTAGACTTAATTGTGTGCCAGCTAGCTCAGAGGTCACTAGAAACTTTCTCGAATACACAAGAAGGGATTCGCTTCTGACAACCATATAACATGACAACTTTGTTCCCCCTGAAATAAGGAATATATCTCAAGAGTCGTGGAAACAATAGATGGCTATTTCACTCAGTCAATCGTGCATGCTTCGTTTCACCAGAAGTGCAGAGAAATAGAGAGACGGGCGTTTTCAATAAAAGGTTATTTATTGAGCAGTCTTCTTTCTCATGCAAGAGAAGTGAACTGTCACAATTGCAATACTTGTCATAAAGTAAAGTGCGTACAGTAAAATGAGTATTATGAAATAATACTGTAAAAGCATTTATATGGTTTCTGAGCCATAAGATACTTAAAATGGACAAAATACATACAATGGTAAAATAATGACTAAACGTACTCAACTGGTGTTTC
This sequence comes from Lissotriton vulgaris, assembly GCF_964263255.1. Classification (NCBI taxonomy): domain Eukaryota; kingdom Metazoa; phylum Chordata; class Amphibia; order Caudata; family Salamandridae; genus Lissotriton; species Lissotriton vulgaris. Next base: position 2,031,190,257 of record NC_141691.1, read on the forward strand.
TAAGATACACCTAACCCGGTACACCTAATCTAAGCCTAGTACAGGGAAGGAGTAGATGAGTTATCATTTTTGCCAAGAATCTGAATCAAGAATTCTTTAAGGGTTCAATCAGCTCCGTACCTTGGTTATAGAATGAAGGAGGTCTTGTATCTCTTTCTCAGGACTCGATCTCCCAGCAACCCGCAAGGGTGACAGGGAAAGACCGGAGCTGGATTTCTCGGCAGGAGAAAAGACTGCGTCTCTCTCAGTGCGTCAGTGGGAGGGTCGGCTTCCTTCGGCACTCGCATCAGCAGGGCGTTGGGCAAGTAGATAGCCGATCTGCTCCAAACCACAGTGTGTTGCTTAAGGCAGATGCTGGTATATTTATACCTGGAAGGTGCTGAGCTTGACATAAGGTTGGACATAAGACGTCACTAAGAACTCAGAGTTCTTTCAGGACTCCAAGAGTTCTAGGACAAATCTATACAGAAGCAGGGGGAATTCCCGGGCTGCTGGAGGCTTGGTTTATTAAACACCTTGGGTGCTAGGGGGTTTTCCCCTCCGGTGCTGATCTATCATGGATCCCATTGTTCATGACAAGGTCAACTCGTCAAACGCACAGCGCAGGTAAAGCCCATGACGAGTTGACCTTGTCATGAGCATGGAAGGGGTTAAGAACGCGTTGTGCTTTCTAGGAGTCTATGGGAGTAGCCTTGCCGTATTTGGACTGCGTTGGCTATGTCTTAATATGGTTATGATTCTTATGCCTATATAAGGATATGATTTGATATAACCACATGAGGGCATGAAATCGGGAATATTTACTAGAGTCCTAGAATCATCTACAACAATTCCAATCGAAGCCCATGTTAGATGTCCTTCCCATCTAACAGGGGCTTCGATTAGAATTCCATAGAGCATATTATCAAACCCATTATTGCTGCTTTATCTGCAGTTTTCTGCCGATAAAGCGGCGATAATTTTATCTCCTGTCTTGATAATATGCCCCATAATTCCTTAATGTACAAAGATGCACCACATACATTCCCATACAATTTATCAACCCACCTTTAAAAATTAATTTGTAGATTAAGAAGAATGCCACTCACACAGTAGATATTCTTATACAGAATCTCTCTAGTTCAGTGTTTGCAGCAAAACCACGAAATGGAACATTTTCCCTCTCATTTTACACATACATACATGTAAACAACCAATTAAAATCCTGCACACATTAATTCAAAACGAAGCACACATTTCTATTGCTTTAACATTTCGAACCTTTCCAACTGACATAACTTTCCACCCTACCCCCAACAGATCACGCAAAAGTCAACTGTCAACAGAGGTGAAAAATTCAGCACTGTATATAACACTGCTCCTCAACAATTTTAGACTATGCGTAAGCACTTACTTATAAGTACCAATAAAGAGAAAAGGTCTCATTACAAGCAACCAACATATAAACACATAAACTTGATAGATATCTGTAAAATATATATTTTTTATTGATTTTTTATTGCTTATGTACGCTTATGTGAAACGACTTTCAGAATTCGCACAGTACACGTACACTAAATATAGCATAAAAACAAAATGGCATCTATCACTAATTTTTTTCAATCCCCAGGGATCCCATCCCCAGGTGCTGAAATATAACGTTCAGCACCGTGGGGAGAGCCCCAAACCCGCCACGGTCCAAGCCGGCTCTGTGGGTCCTTCGGGAGCCAGTATTGCTTTTTGTCAGAGAGACCAGCTTACCTGCTGCTCTCTCAGACGAAAATGAATCTGTTTTCCTACGTGAAACAGAACTCTCGCCCTACCATAGCAAACAGCAGTGTCGAACAACCAATCATTTCTTTTCTTTTTTCAAAACTGCATGTTGTCCACCATTTTAGAAAAATCTTACTTTTCAAACTGCCATTTCATTTACAGAGACCTTCAGAGTGCATCCAGATCTCTCCTCAAGATGTTTACAGTGTGGATTGTGGGACACAGCTATATTTTCTGGAGCCAAAGGTACACACAACAGAAAATATTTCACAAAGACCTACATTTACCAATTGAAGACATTAAATGGATTGGACAGAGAGGATTAAAGTGGCATCAATTGATGCCATTGGTGAAATCCTTTTTACATTTCCAACACCCTGACCTCATAATTGTGCACTGTGGTGGAAATGACCTAGGCACTTTAACAGGGATAGGTCTGGAAATGCTTATGAAGGACACCTTTCAACAACTGTTCCCCAAAACTGCCTTTGTATATTCTATTAGATGCTAAAGGCAGAAATGGAAGTGGTCCACCAACTATTGTCCACAGATTGAAAAAGCTAGGAAACATGTGAATAAATCTCTTTCTGCCTTTCTCCGAGACTATGTTTCAATGTGGATGCCATCTATAGGAGAGACAGTGTACATTTTACAAATGAGGGAAACAGAGTATTCCTCTTGTACTTTATACTGTGCATTGGTACATACTTGTAAGTACTAAAATCTCCCAATAAACACAAGGGCTCTTTTTAGAGCCACCCAACATCTAAACACATTCACTTCATAAATATCTGAAAAATATTCTTCTTTAACTCCCTTATGGGACGACTTTGAATCTTTGCACCATACGTCGTCCATTCATGCTTGGTACGTGTACGATAAATCTTCCATAAAAAAATAGCCTTTATCACAAATTTTGTATAATCCCCGAGGACCCCATCCCCTGGGAATCAAATGTAATGTTGCAGACCATGGGAAATGCCCCAAGTCCTCCACGGTGCCAGCCTGCTCCCCACTTCCTGCAGGAACTGGCATTGCTTTTCATCACAGACAGCAGCTTGCACGCTTACATTTTTCTTTCAAAGATGATTCCAAGAGTTCTACAGTTTTATAAAATAATATAGTACCTCACGCTAAAGGAGAAAAGTCAGCACAATTATGATAGAATACAAAATAGAAGAAAAACATTTAATACTTTTACACTCAACAAACTGGTAAGCAGAGTACAAAGTTTAAGTTAAAAGCACCCTACCACAACTAGTTTTTGAAATGCATTGTACAATAAAATGCGTCACAAAATAGGCTACATACATGGTGACTGTGTCATAACGTCCCATAGAAAAAAGAAAGGCAAAAAAAAATTAGCATGAAGAACATAGACGTAAGTAGACAACAGCCAATCAATTTACTTTCAAAATCTGCGGGAGGAAAGGGATTGGTCGCTAATAAGTTTTCTTATAATCCTTCACAACCAATCAAAAACAGGTGTAAAACGTTTTTTTGTTTTTAACATACGAGTAAATAAGATATTTTGGTATGTAAAAAAAGCAAGAGGGAATTATTAAAGATGACTTGCTTTCCGACAGGCTTGTTCCAGAATAAGTATGCACTTCACTGCCAAACCCCATTTAATGAATATTGAGGCTCTCAACTTAAACATGTCACAAATCATCTCTCATCACTTTCTCTTCTTTTTTAGTGTACTGTATGAGGTAGAGTGTGTGACCCTATGCCCAGATCCTTCGAAGGTTCTGGAGACTGCCACACCCCACGGCCAGCTCCTGCTGTGTCCCGGAGCCGACTGGCCCCTCTCCCAACATTCAAAAGCCCCGCGGGGAGATGGTAAATTAATACTGAATATGTTGGTACATGCCACTCTTACGCTACCAGGAAAGCACAACAACAGTATAAGGCCCAAATTTCCATTGTAGTGATTTCTTAGTTGCAGGTCTAGTTGTCAGATCAACACACATACTCCCTCATGGCTGGTATACACCCACACCATACCCATCCAGCGCATTCGTCACTACACATGTGACCCTATGTATAAACAAGACGGAACAAATGTGTTGAATGCCATTTTAGAGTTGTTCTCAAAGTACCGAACAAGGGGGCCCACTACTACATGTGTGGCCTCTTTGGTCACTGAGTTAGTGGTGCCCGAACACTGAGCGGGTGAAGAACCTGCGATGATGATGATGGTAGCACGACTATGTTGTTAGCCATAGAGATATCAAGACTCAGCACCATATATGAAACTTCTTTGTTGGAGATCGGGACTACATCATGCAGAAGATTTCTTGAGATGAGCAGTGAGGCTTGAGTACGCATAAGAGAGAGTCAAAGGAATGTAGCAGACTAGATACAAAAATGCGACTTAGCATTTTAGACGAACACACTCCTATATAGTGTATTTATTTACATATATACATTTTTTCCCCAATAGCAGGAACGTTTATATAATCACTGAAATGTCCAGAATATTACCAATACAAAAAGTTCGTAGAAATGTGAGAAGGAACGTGTATAAAAACACAATGTTATCTAACTCCAAATTAATATGGTAACAATTACCAATCATAACATCTTTCTTTTATTATCTTTTTGATGTAGAGCTTCAGATTGCATTATGTCGGGCACGTTGCAAAAAACACCGGTGACAGAAAGGTGAGCTGCGAGTATGTTTTTCAGTCACTCTCTTATTTCTTCTCTCGTTTTATAAAAAAATTACACACAATGTTAACTACCTTTTTATCTTACAGGTTGTGTTTTACAAATTGATGAAACCCCCGCAAAAAGAAACCTACAAAGCTCTACGTTTGTGTATTCTGTGATGACGCGTGGCCATTGCAAAAACGACTGAGAAGCCTGCTACAACATGTGGTGCACCCTCTTTGAATGACGACAACGGCACAAGGTGAGCAAAGAAGCTTGTTTCCTGAAAGAACAAGTTATCTGTGAAAGGAGAGAGTGGGTAGTGTGCAGCAGCTTGTCTGTGTAAAAATGTATAATTACCTCCAGTGACAACAGATAGGTTACAAATGTCAGAGCAACATATCTATAAGCTTATTGCGCCACTTATTGTGACACTTTTAACATGTGAAAAGTGGCGCAAGAAGCTTGTAAATCTTCGTCTGACTTTTCAAGAAAAACTCCAGACTCTGCAAATTAATGGGGTGCAATAGTCTAGGTACGCTATTTTTAGAACTCACAATAACATTCACTTTTGTCAGAAGTCAACTCAGTTTACATGAGATTAATCAAATGTTCTTTTCTTTGCTGCATCAAACATTGTTTAGAAGCAATCACGACATATTGAACAACAGCAATGGAATTGTCTACAACGTATTGAATATACTTCGACATGTTAAAGCACAGTTGAATTCAAGTTGTGAATTCTGGTGGCAGCAGTGTTTATGCAAGGTAAGCACAGCGGCCTAGATATACAATGCCTCCATTGCAATGCATTAGAAATATATCGGCATATTTACAATCCCGTTGTGCCACTTTTGTGTCAGTAACGCAGTAGGCACTTCCATATAGACACCACTTGAACGCGGGACTTTAACAGAAGTGAAATGTACTAGGCACACTGCACACGTAAAAGCGTAGTGTTACCTTCACTTGTAATGCTTCACCTTATTTAGTCACATCTACAAAACTTTAAACTCTTTTTTTTCTTATTTGTTTTGCAGATTACCTACCCAACGTCTTTGGGAGTCCAAATCACAATTTTTTTATAAGGCTATTTTATTAAAGTTATTTTTCTAGTTGTTTATTATATTATATTTAAATTACGTTTACAGTTATTGTTGTTTTAATAAAAGTTAATGATAAAAACTATATACTTGTATTTTTTTGGGGGGGTTGACGGTCCACAACAAAAATAATATTTATAATTTGAAGTACAATAGTAAAATGCTTGACAGTAGGATTGAAAAGTACTGGCTATACAATAAGTTATATTTTTTCTTGATGGACTACAACATTGAAAGGAAATCAAAGTAAAACAAAACAATGTGTACCACCTCAATGACCCCCTCAAACCATGAAAATGACCACCCCCCGGAGATTTCTATATTGTGTGAGCAAGGCTGCGTGGCCCATCGCCTGATGCCCTGGAGTCCGCCATGCCCAGACCCGGTTCCTGCAGTGTCCGGGGGGAAACAGCCATTACAACGCGGTCATAACCACGCATGACCTTCACCACAAATTCATTAGCACGCATATGGCTTTACCATGCATACCTTTAGCATGCATGCTTTTACAACTACTATACATTTACCACGCATGATAAATGCATAGGCACGGTAATGGCTTTGTGGTGAAAGTCACGCATTGTAATGGCTGTGCCTTACATGCTTCAAATTAGTTTTTAGGTATCCTTGTGACCAAGTCTGATAAGATCAGAGGCCAATGACAAACACCGTGGTGTCTGTGGCAGGAAATCTCATGGATCACAGAGAAGATAGGCGTGGGGTAAATTGAAAGTAGCAGGTCTAAAAAAAATAACGGCGGAAAACTACTAAAATGGCAGTGGACTTAGTATGTAATAACCATTTGGCGCCTCAGCAATACGTTTCAAATAAATATAGATAGAATATGATTATTAATATATTACAAAAGTATAGCAGTGGATGAGGCACACAACCCAGCAAAAGAAAGCAACAAATTTAATACCTGAAATGAGGAGGGGTTTTTTTGGCGAACTTGAAGAAAAACAAAGGAGCGTGGGTTCGGAAATGAGGCTGCGCATGTGTAGAGAATACAACTGGTGCAGAAAAAAACAGAAAGTTTTACATACTATCATAAAAATATAGCTCTTTTTTTAACTAGTAAAGTTAGTTCTTAAAAGAACAGTTTTTTATGAGCCCCAATCCCCCACGGTCCCAGCCGGCCTTGCTTTTCATCACCCCGGGCACTGCAGAAGGCAGCACTGTAGGCACCCCGGAACACTGCAGAAGCCGTCCCTTAAAGGTGGTGGTCCCCAGGGCCATCAAAGGCTCCAGGAAGGGGGCCATGCAGCCCCCCTCCCAACATTCAAAAGCCCTGAGGGGTGGTAGTTCCCGGGGCTGGGTGGTCCGTCCCCCCTATTTTCTATATTAGAGGGGGTTGGGGCGGCTGAAAACATACTTAAATTTTTTTTTTTAAAGCACCAAGAGGGTGGCTGTCCCCAGGGCTGAGGGGGGGGGCGTAGGCCCCCGCATACTTCAAAATAAAACCCCAGGGGGTGGTGTTCCATGGGGCTCGGGAGACCTTACAAGCCCCCCATTATGGAAATAAATTGCCCCCAGAATTTGGCCACCCTGGGAGCTAATTAAGACTAAAACAACTGACTTCTAGTTTTTTTTCCTTTTCCACCGCGTATGAGTACCATATGCGGATCCCGTGATTTTTTATTTAAAAAAAATAAAATTGGGCCTAAAGATCCATGGAGGACCCCCTGAGCAGGCCTAGAGGGTCAGGATGTTTCTACCCTGCCCCCTTTCCTTATTTTTCAACTTTGTTTTACTGGTTTTTTTTTTACTCGGCTCTACTGACACTTCCTTGTTTCGAGTGTTGACAGACAGTTGACATCCAATCAGCATGCAGCTCGTGCTCGTAATTGTATGGTTTTCAGTACACGTATTGTACGCGTAGGGAAAGGGGTCTGAAAACATACTTTAAAAAAAAAGAAGAAAAAAAAAGCCCCAAATGGTTGGCGGTCCCTGGGGTTGCGGGGAAGGAGGCCATAAGCCCCCCCCGTATACTTCAAAATAAAACCCCTGGGAAAGTAGGTCCTAACTACAAATTGCGGGGTACGAGTATGGTACGCGTATGGGATGGCAAAGGAATAAAAAACTAGAAGTCCGTGTTATTCTTAATTAGCCCCCGGGGGAGCCAAATCCAGGGGGCAATTTTTTTCCATAATGGGGGGCTTGTAAGGCCCTCCGAGTCCCGGGAAACGCCACCCCCTAGGGTTTTATTTTAAAGTATGTGGGGGACTTACGGCCCCCCTCGTAGCCCCGGGGATCTCCATACCCCCAAGCTTCTCTAGGGGCCTCGTCCTGCCATCGACCTGTGTAGGCTTCCACCAGCTGCCCGTACAGTTTCATGGACCTGACAATGAGTTCCCAAGTGTAGCATCCGTTGCAGTGTTCTTAGTCTTTTTGTTCTTTTGCTGACTTACCAGTTTGTGTTCAAGATTTGCTGTCTTAATTGTGTAGCTTTCTTTTGTGTGTCTTTTGTACAGCCTTGTTTTGTGTATCTTCTTCTGTATCTGACTTTGTTTATTCAGTGTTTGATCCAGTGTTCTGAACATAGCAGTACATCTGTAGACATGTAGTTTACTCCTGTCCTTTCTCTCCCTCCACTCTAATTGACAACGTAATGGGGGAGTCAAAGTAAGGCACTTCTGTTGTCACTGTTTTAAGTTTGCAACACAGTAGGTAGGACACGGGTTAAGAAACCCAGCCTCCACCACTCTTGGACCCTCCTGGCTCATGGTGCCCCCTCGTTTGCTATGTCTTAAGTATTTAATCTTTGCACTTGACAGTGGTCCTCCTACAGTGTATTCTCATCATAGTCCAAGCACATTCAATCCATCATTTTATCTGTTCTTGCCTATTCTGTGTGGTGGTATCGTCAGCACTTATTGCACATTATAGAATACCTTGAGTGTACCCGCCCTCAAAACGACTCCACTGGCCATTGTACATGCAGACCTTGGACCAACCTGTTCATCTATTTTTGCATCTTGAGATTTAATCTCTTACCTCTGTTCTTTACCTCCTATTTTACCCATTTAAATTTTCAAATCTTCTTGGAACGACATTACTAACCCTTATCATCGAAAAAGTAACAAGTTTCCGAAATCATTTTATATGTGAGTTGTGTATGTTATCCTAATATCCAACATTCCAATGACATGCTTTGTACCTTTATGTAATGTGCTTTAGTTGCAGTGTTCTATCTTGTCTTAGTGTGTATGTTATTACAATCAAAGGTAATATATTCCTGTATATCCTAAATAAAGCACTTGACATAATGCATATTGTATATATATATATATATGGAGTCAATAACTCCTTTCTCCCTTTCAAATGCATCCGATTTTTTGCAGTGGAGATCACTTCCATTGGGTATCCTCTTTCAAGGAATCTGATGCTCATTTTTTCTATTTCCTCATTCAGATCATTTTCCTCAGAGCAGTTTCTTTTTGCCCTTAGCATTTGGCCATAGGGGATACTCCATTTCAATCTTATGGGATGCCCACTGTTAGCATGTAGAATGCTATTGCATGCTGTTGGCTTTCTGTGGATTTTTGAACAAAGTTTGTTGTTATTGATAAAGATTTCCACGTCTAGGAATATTAAAGAATGGGATCTAGTTGTAGATGTGAATTTTAGATTGTATCGATTATAGTTCAAGGATTTAATGAAGGCTTCCAGTGAGTTCTCATTTCCGTCCCAAATGACGAACAAGTCGTCAATGAAACAACACCAAAGTTTGATTTTTGGCCCATCAGGATCCTTTTATTCTTTCTTTATCACATCACTTTCCCATGCACCCATCAAGAGGTTCGCATATGTGGGTGCAAATGAAGTCCCCATTGCTGTCCCCTGTTTCTGGAGATATGTCTCCCCCAGGAACAGGAAAGCATTGTGGGTCAAGCAGTATCGGAGCATATCCAGTAACATATTTGAATGTTCTAGAAAATTTACAGATCGTGCCTTGAGGGCTTCCTTCACAGCCTCAATGCCATCCTCATGGCGTATTGAGGTGTATAGTGATGTGACATCAATTGTTGCCATTTGGTAAGTTGATTTCCATTCACATGTGGATATTCTCTGCAAGAAATCCATTGTATCCCTTAGAAAAGATGGTAGATTAGTCACATCGTTCATCAAGAAAATGTCTATGAATCTTGAAGTAGATTCTAACAGGGACCCTATTGAGCTCACAATGGGTCTCCCTGGTGGACGGTCTAGTGACTTGTGGATTTTTGGTAGGAAATATATGGTTGCCATGATCGGGTTGCTTGTTTTCAGGTAGTTGTATTCATCAAAGTCTAATAGACCCCTATCTTTCCAGGTTAACAGCATAGAGTGGTATTCGTTCGTCCATTCTTCCATTGGATTCATGGTAAATTTCTCATAATGGTCCTGGATAAGAAGTTGTCTCTTTGCTTCCTCAATGTAGTCTGTGACATTCTGGATAACGAGGTTACCCCCTTTATCTGAGGCTTTTATGATTATGGACGCATCATTCTTTAAGTCTATCATTGCCTTTTGTTCTTCCAAAGAAAGAATTTGTCTTTTAGTTTGTCCATTCTCTGTTGATTTATCCGAAATTTTCATTTTTTCCTCGACCATAAGTTCATGAAATAGGTCCACTTTGTTGCCTGGTGGGAGTTGTGGGCAGAATTTTGAGTTCCTTTTTAATCCACTGATTCCACCTGTGTTGGTGGCTAGACCAATGTTTCCACAAAAGTTTATTTCCATTTCTGGGGTGATTGTGTTATCCTCTTGGCTATTAGAGGGGGTCTCCTTGATCGATGCTAGAGTTATCATGGCAGTTAGGTCCTTCTGTGTGACAGTTGATATTCTATTCATTTTGGAGGCACAAGTCTTTTTCTTATTCTGATTTCTTTCAGCAAAGTGTTTTTTGAGTTTCACTTTTCTGCAGAATTTATACAGATCAATGCGTGCGTTGGGTACATTCATAGTTTTTGTCAGGCAAAAAGAGAGACCTTTATTTAAAAGTTTTAAATGATTGTCCGAAAGATGTTTGTTCGATAGATTTACCACTATGTTGGGCAAGGACATTTTTTTCTTGCTGTTATTTTGGCTTTCCTTTGCCTCGCTTTGCTTTTACTTCTTTTTCCACCCCTTCTGGTTTTTGGTTTGTCGGGGGTTTCTTTGGTGGACGTTGTTCCCTTCCCCAAGCATTGGATCTGCCTCTTCCTCTTTGTCGCGTGACCATGTGCGCTAGCTTGATCTCCCCCTGAAAATCCAATGGGGTTGTATTTGATTCTCCTTCGACCGAGCTCACCTCAGAATCATCTATTTCTTCTGTGGGATCAGTGGTTCTATCCATGTTTTTATCCATGGCAACATGGCTCCTTAAGGTGTCATATTTTCTTGCGAAGGTGTAAATTCGGCCATTCATATAATCCAACCTGTCTCTTGTAAACTTATTGGCCTTCCTTTTCTCTACCTCCATCTCATGTTTAGCTACCTTCTTTTCCATGTTTTCCAATGCTTCCGTGCTCTCTTCAGTTGTTGGAATGTCTGCGAGTTCTGATTCTAGAGCCACTATCGTATTCATAATTTTTTCAAGTTTTCTCTCCGCATGAATGATTAGGGTCCTCATTAATTTATAGGAGCATTCGTTTGTGTCAGTTTGCCATATTTTTATTAAATCAGTGTCCAGGTCATTCAAGGTTGGCATTATTAGGATTCTCAAGCCTCGAGGGACTCTTTTAAACTCAATATATTTTTCTAATGATGTTTTCTCCCACCATTTATTGACTTCCTGGATTCGCTGATTTTGTAGTTCTCGTACAATGTTGGCAATTGTTCTCTCCTTAGTTTTCTCTCCCCCATCTTTCTTAGCGTTAGAAAGTGCTGTTGGTGGGTTGTCATCGTTCAGAAGCTCACTTACCCTTAGCTGGCGATTTCTTGTTTTATCTGCCATGTTTAACTTTGCTGAGTTGGGTTGTTATTTATCTTCTTCTTGATACACAGTTAAATTTGCTCGGTGTGTTGAGTGTTCGTAATTAATTTGGGATAACCAGTTCCCCTAGTCCTAAGGTATGCTGGACCCAAATACACGCGTCTGTTGCTCCCTGTGAAGCACCCTGTGCTCACAAGGTTAATCCAAAAATGCTGCACTGTCCCTTTAAGGATTTTCTGTTCTCGTCGATCTCACCGATGACGTGGTGCCTCAGTCTCCTCTCAGGGTAGTTCGCTTTTTAATGTTTCCCTTTCACTCGGGATTTGTTGCCAGGCTGTACGTTTAAAAACTGGTGAGTGATATTGCGTGTATTTCCAGGTTCATTCCATAAAAGTTGTTACACACGCCAAACTTACACGCTACACCAGGGCTTCCTTCGCCGGAGCTCGTTGAGCCGAAGGGTGATTGCCTCTCACCCCACCCGCACACAGCCTCCGCTGCGCTACAAAGTTAGGCAGACTGACAAACTCCACATCGATTCACTCACCCCAGCACCGGTCGTCTCCGTACTGCTCTGTATGCGTTTCTTCCACTGCGAATCTCCCCGCAGCGGGTCTTCACGAGCCGCCTGGCTCTGCAGCAGAGGCATCGGCCGTTTTCTTCAAAATTGCAGTCAGCTGGATTCCGATCCCCCGATCGGTCACGGCCGCTTCACCTCGCCTTGGAGTGCCTGTGTTGCGCGTTCCAGCTAACGCGCCAAATTTTGCCACAGCTTCTTCTTCCTACGTTAGGTAGACCAAAGACACGGCACAGCAACAGATAGGTTTCAGCGTTCTTTATTTACACACCAGTGCAAAAAGTAACGTGCATCAAATGGACGGTCTACGCGTTTCGGCTCCTGCCTTCCACTGGACCATAGAGTTCCTAGGTCTAGACCTCGCTTAAATAACGTGAACAGTGTAAGTACCCTCTACCATTTTCATGATCATCTAGACCAACCCACTCAGCAAGGTAAGCACATGATCAGTACATGTTTAAAAGTATATACATTAATATGTACAATTAACGTAAAGTACCCAAAGTAATCCAGAACCATACATTTAAATGAAGTATTTACACCAAATTATGTTCCGTTTTACCTATCAATGTCCAAATTAATGTGAAGTACCATTGGTAACACAGAGCCTATAATTCTAAATAAAGTATTTACATGGGTTATTCACAGTCAGATCCATCTAGTCATGTATAATTATTGTTGCCTATATATATATATACACACACACACATATTACCTACTGGCGGTCGCCAGTAGGTATATATAGTTAGGATTTTTTCCCTATGGGATTTCTGAAAATTCTATGCCTAATAACTTTTGCGTTTGTGGACGGAATTGGCTGAAATTTTCAGGAAAATGGCACATTTTGTTTCTGAGCAGCCCTTGAAAATTTGGGGGGGTTTTGTGGAGGGGGGGCCGAGAAAAAAGGGGGGTCCCAAAACGCGTTTTCCCCATGTTAATTTCCATAGGGCGGTTGGACTCACTTTTAGCCCGAACGGCTGAATGGATTTTCACGAAACTTGGCAAAATTGTAGGGACTGTTAGCCCGATGTGCCTTTGCTAGGTCTCAATATATGTGCTTCAGTGGATTTTGAGAAATTAACGTTTAAATCAAGATATATATCTGTAACAGGGCTCCGGTTCGCGTACTTTTCGCTTATCGGAACTTTGCGCACGGAAAGCTGATTGGCTCTTCGGTGTCTGTCAACATTCTAAACAGTCCGGTGCAGCCGCCATCTTCTCTCTCGGTAGGATCGAGAGACAAGAGGAGGCCAAAACAAAGAGGGAAATTTCAATAAGGGGGCATAGTAGATCCTCCCTGACCCCCTAGGTTTTATGTGGTGTTTTTAAAAGGGCCCAGCAGGGTCCAAAAAAATATATATATTTTTTTTTTCGCGGTGAGCGTCTAGTACGCGAACCGGAAAGCGTTCTGGGCAGCGTACTATAAGGATAATAGAATGATACACTTTTCAAAGACTGTATGTTAATTGTTTGTTTTTTTTTCTTTTTTTTTGTTGTCTTTATTTTTAAAGTTATTTTTGTTATTTTCATTGTTTTTCATACTTTATTAAATTTTCTAACATTTCATTGTCAGAAATGTCATAATTTATTATAGGGTGTAATTGTTTTTCATTTTCAAGCAAGTTGTCTACTGCTTGAACACATTGTAGAAGTTCGTGGTCTCTACTGTCATCCATAAAGTCATCAAGTTTGTCTTGGCTGCTCTCCTTCAGTTGAATCGAAAATGAAATTTGTTGTTCGCCTTCCATTTTGCCTGAAATTTTGAATAAGAAAATATATATTAGTAGAGATAGGGCACTGTTGGGATTAATTTTAGATAGTCATTTTTTATCAGTGAATTTATCTTTTGGCAGTGTATAGTATCAGAGTGGAAATAGGACTATAAAAAAGTGTATGTGATTTAACCAAGACAAGCCTAACTCCATTCATAACTATAACAGAGAAGTCTATCTAAATACATTAGTACTACAGAGGGATAGTGTATATGTAGCAGAAAAATTCTATTATATTAAGTTATAGTGCACAATATATTTCGTTTTTAAAAATTATATCTTACCTTCACAAAGAAGTTGAAGTTTTTGGAAGCTATTAAAAGGTGTTGTACAACAAGAAGTAGTAGTCAAAATGGCTGTGTTTTCTTCTCTTCGGTTATATATATTCAAGTATATAACCAATCAAATGTCAGGTAATAAAAGTAGAAAATGAAAGTAACATTTTCATTGGTTGTCAATTCGAACAGTTCAGATGTGTTTTGTGAAGTAATTTACCTCACGGTATTTGGAGAGGTCTAAAGGCTAAATGGCTAAATGAAATTTCAATCAAATTTGTGAGAATGAAAGGGATTGTTATGTAGTATGAGGTAATTTATATTTGGTGAGAGTGTCTCTAGTCATTTTTCTGTAAATTACTTTCCCGCCTTTTTTTGGACCGCTTTCCGGATAGCGGTCCGGTCCGCGTACTTGGAGCGTAACGGGAGTCCACCATTTTGTGTTTCGGTCGAATCAAGGTATAAAATGGAGGGTAAATAATGTTCTGAATGGGTAGAAGGGGGCATCGTACAAGTATTTTGCCCCCCTACGTTTTCTGAGGGTGGCTGAGGAGGACTATATTTGCGAAGAAAAAACTTTTTTTGTGAAATTTTGCGCGGTTAGCTTCCAGTTCGCGTACCGGATAGCGCTCTTTAAGCGTAGTTTGTTGAAAATTACAGAAAAAAAGCTAGAAAAAAAATAATAAAAGTGTGTGATCAGATGAAGGGTAGCTCTGAGAAGAGCTTTTGGGTTTATGGTACATTTAGGTACTTATAAGTAGGTACCAATGCACAGTCTTAAATTCAGAATGAAAATTCTGTTGCCCTCATCTGAGAAGTGAACTCCATCTCCTCTGTAGATATCTTGCATGTAGTAACGCAAGTTATTGTTGTACAGGGAACCCATTCCATGGTCTCTCATGTAAGCTGAAACAGATTTGTTTACATGCTTCCTCGCTTTCTCAATTTGTGGACAAAATTGGTTGGACCACCTCCATTTCTGTCTTTGGCATATATTGGAATATACCAAGGCAGTTTGAGGAAAAAGTGCCATTAATTGCTCAAAGGTGTCCTTTAAAAGCATTTCCAGACCTACCCCTGTCAAAGTGCCCAAATCATTACCACCACAGTGCACTATTAACAGGTCAGGTTTTGGCAAATGCATAAAGGTTTTCACCAATGGTATCAATTGGTGACATTTTAATCCTCTTTGGCCCAACCACTTAATTTCCACATCTTGTAAATTGAGGTTAGGTAAATTTCTGTTCTCAGCATACCTTTGAGCCCAGTGGATGTAACTATGTCCAACAATCCAGACGTTAAACATGGTGGCTGAAGGTTGTTCTGTAGTCCGATGAAGTGTGGTAATGAAAGGGCAGTTGAAACAGTAGGAGTTTCTAAAGAAAAAAAACTGTGGATTTACAATGCTAATGATTCATTAGCAGTGATTGGTGCATTTCCATTTCTGAAAACAGAATGTTAGGGTGCATGGATGTGTTCTTTGAAAGATGTAATTTGAATGGTCAAGGAAGAAACATTTAATGAAAGATTGCACTGGATACGCAGGTGCACTGAGAGTTCAGAGTTCAATTGAAACATTGTTGTGTGAATTTGCAAACATGAGAGGTCTTCCAGGAGGTGGTTGCTATGGATACAAGGCAGACAGGGCAGAGGGGGGAAGGGTTTTGATTTGAAAAAAGTGAGGGAAGAGGTATGATTGGCTGATATGAGAGATATGTGAAAAGAATATCTGTATTTCTGTGCTTTCAATAGCTGCAGCCTTTGGAGTGCATCCTTTTTCTTCTGCTGAAGACAATTTGGTGTATTTCTCAGACTGTTTTCAAAACTCAAAAAATATTTGCAAAGGTGAGAAAAGATTTATTTAATTTAGATAGAGAATAGTATGATTTAAGGAGAAAATGATGAAGAAAGCTGTGTTTTTAAAATGTGGTTTTGTCTCTAGTGATATACAAATAGAATTTGTTTCTTTGAGAAATTGTAATTGCATATTTTAAAAACGATTTCAGAAATCAATTTCATTTCTGGATATGTACTGCTAGAGCTTCATAGGTTGTTTTGAGCCATATTTATAACGTATTTGAGTGTCTAAGATGTTATGTTTTCCTTTTAAAATGTAAAGCGTTCCTCTTGGGGCAAGTGTCTTGTAAATACGCTCCCACTTGTGCTTGGCAAATTTGGATTTTGATTATGGGAGTTACCTAGCCATGTTAATAGTGTCCCAAAAATGGTGCTAGTGAATTGCAGGAAACACTTTCATGTGTCTCAAGAACATTTTTAGTCATTTCTCCATGAATGCAGGTATACAATTGATTTATTTGCTGTGTTTAAAAACGAATTTTGAAATCAATTACATTTCAGGATATGTACTGTTAGAGCTTCATAGGTTGTTTGGGGTCATATTTAGAAGGCATCAGCGACGGCTCGTGGAGGGAGTTACGGTGAGGCAGGAGGGTGGGGAGGGGGAGGGGCAGGGCGGAGGTTGCTAAAAACCGGCATATGGATGATAGCAGGTAAGTAAACAATTTAATTAATAAAACGAATTTCGTAGCTCGCACTGCATTGCATTTTGCGATGCAAGGCGCACTACGAAATTCGTTTTATTAATTAAATTGTTTACTTACCTGCAATCATCCATATGCCGGTTTTTAGCAACCTCCACCCTGCCCCTCCCCCTCCCCACCGTCCTGCCCCACCGTAACTCCCTCCACGAGCCGTCGCTGGAAGGCATTTTAGTGTCTTTGATGTTATTTTTCCCTTTTAAAATGGAAAGCGTTCCTCATGGGGCCCTGAGCAGTTCTTAGCCATGTTATTTAATAGGAAGTGGATAACATGGCTAAGAGCATTTGCTGGAAAGTGCATGAATATCGCTGACTTTTCAACGATATTCATGCATTGTGGCCGATGTGCGGCGATAATTTTTGTCTCTAAACAATTAAAACGAAGCACAAAATGGCGAATTCCCGTTTCGCTACCAGTTTGCGGCCCAGTTCGCGGCCCGGGAAACGCTTCTACCGTGAAAAATAATTTTTTTTTTATTTTCCCCACGGGACCCTTTAATAACCCCAACAACAATCCTAGGGGGTCAAGAGGGGGATACCTTGCCCCCTTTCATTAAATTCCCCATTCGTTTTTCACCTCTTCTTCTCTCTCGATCCTACCGAGAGACAAGATGGCGGCCGCTCCGGACTGTCACGCAGCAAAAAATAATTAGTACGGCATTAAGTTTTAGATGACTGTTATTTATTTACTGTTTGGTAATAGTGGTTAATAACATTTTATATTATATTTTTCCACAGATTCAACTGCAGATTCTTTCATAGTTTGGAAAATGCCTTCCAAAAGTCGAATACGAAAGGCTAGAAAACGTCAAAGACAGCAGGATGATGTTTTATTGCAGCAGTCCTCTTCCCCAAATACTTGTCAAAACACCAAGAAAGGTCCGGGTAAGAGCACGAAATCATTCTTAAGAAATATTTGTCATAGAAAAAGAATTTCTCCAAAAAATGTTTCAGTCCTCAAAAAGAAAAGCAATTTAAATGGAAAGGAGAGACCCATCAAAAATGTTACTGGTAGAGGAAGAGATAACTCTGTGCATGATAGTAGAAGGAAACAACAGTTTAGGGACATTCGACATCGAATGTTCCGTAATAGGATAATAGTTAATTTAATGAAAAATATTAAGAAATGCAAACAGAAAGCGGCATTTTATAAGAAGAAGAAAAATGTAGAGAAAATTATTGATCATGCTTTTGAAATTAAGCGAAAGTTGTTTATTTTGGTAATCAATAGAATTAGGAAACTAAGCAAGGTAATTTCTGATTTCAAAACTAAAAGTAGATGGAAGAGAGTAGTAAATCGTACTAACTTTTGTGAAGTTTTTTCCGGAGAATGGATGCATAGTTCAAGTTCTGAGGCATTTTTTAATGAGGAGACTTATTTTCAGGATAATGATTTGGTGCATGCAGTTGACATCAGTGGTCGAGCTTATGAAGTGAAGGATGGTTGTCCAGTTGAAAAAGAACAACTTGTGACAACAGAGACAGAAGAGGCGCTAAGTGATGAGGTTTTAGGAAGACGTCCTAAGGCTCCTGTGTACATTTGGAAGTGTAGTTCTATTTGTAGTGTGCGACAGGTTTCCATCAATTTGCTTTGTGATTTTATACGGACATTTAATAAGAAAAGTTTGAAGCAGAAAATGAAGTTGTTGCAAGATTTAGATCCTTGCAGAGTGAGACAAATGACAGGTTTGCGTGGTCATTCACTGGCTTGTCTTTCCAGGAGAGTATGCCAGAGTGTTTTTCATCATTTCAGGATGCTAGCAGTGCATCATAATAAAGTGAGAAAATTAGTGAGAATGTTGTATTATGCTAAGAGTCCAGCAATTATGCTTAAACAATTATGTGCTGCTCTTTTGCATGGTTCTGAAATAGATGTGAAGAATATTTGTGAAGAAATTGAGTTTTGTTACTTTGGTAGTAAAGATGAGAATGTTCAAATTGACCCTGAAGTAGAGGGTAATGTGGAAGATAATGTACAGGTTTCCAGTACAGATAATTTTCAGAAGGAAATTGCCACGTTTCAGATGAAATCAAGTGAGAGGCCTAATTTCACTTGTGTATGTTGTCGACGCACTTATTATAAGAATCAGACTAAGGTAGTGGATTTATATGCAAAAAGTGAAAGGGAAAATAATAGTGAATGGAAGGATTTAGCCACATACTTGATGGTAGAAAATTATTTTGATTTGGGATCGGATCAACGTGTGTGTACTTATTGTTGTAATAAATTAAACCAAAACCAGATGCCTGCTAGGGCAGTTCATAATAATCTGGAATTGGTTGAGATTCCTTCTGAATTGAAGGATTTAAATACTTATGAATCTATTTTGATTCAAAGTATCCATCCCTTTCAGGCTATTGTAAGAATGGAGCCAAAGACAGGGAAGTTGCCTCCAGCAGATTTACAGAGAGGATTAAAGGGAAGAGTTGTTTATTTGCCTCTAGATTTGAATAAAAACATTAACACAATTGGAATAGAAAAAGTGGAAGAGGAACCTCTGGTTATCTTGGTTAATGGGGTTCCGACAAAGAATAAGAAAATATGGCAAGATTTAGTGGATGTTAGGAAAGTCAAAAAGGCAACAGTGTATTTGAAGAAAAATAATAAGTACTATAAGAATGTATATGTTGCAGAAGAGGAAGTAAGTGATGAAGAGGATAGCGATTTGTGTGCAGGCCAAATTGAGAAAGTAGAGGCCTCTAAAAGTGAAGAAATATATGAACATTATAGTGTTCATCCTTTGCATTCCAAGGAAGTCATGGGGAATGCTATTGAGTTGTTTCAAATGAAACAAGCCAAAGGGAGTCCCATTAGTGTTTGGGAGGAAAGTTTGGAAGCTCGGTGTTTCCCACAGCTATTTCCCACAGGTCAAGGAGGAAGATATGATGAGCGACCTCGTGAAATTCCTGCGTCTGAATACCGGACTTTACGATTGTATGCAGAAGATCCTAGGTTTCGGCAATGCATTCCCTATTTGTTTCATCTCCTGTTTGAAAGCGATCTGTCTGGACTGTCATATGCAGTGAACCACATCTTAAAAAGTGGTATACAGATGCGAAACATCTCGGCAAGTGACTTTATGCATAAAGTCAATGTCCAAGACAGTATTTTGGATTCTCACTTAATTAATCTCATGGCGTGTCAGCGTGGTACTAATGAGTACTGGTACCGTCGTCATGGTGATTTAAAATGTATGCTGAGGAACTTAGGAACTCCGACATGGTTCCTCACTCTGAGCTGTGCCGAGTATGGCTGGGAAGACTTACTTGAATTTCTACGAGAGGCAAATGGAAATATTGAAAACATTGAATTCAAGACACCTGGAGAACTGTGTTCTTTGGATCCTGTGAATGTATGCAGGTACTTCAATCATAGATTTGAAGCTATGATGTCTTTCATCACAAATAAAAAGAATCCACCTCTTGGAGAGGTGTTGGATTTCTTCTGGAGAAAGGAGTACCAAGCAAGAGGTGCCCCTCATATACATATGTTGCTGTGGATCAAGGATGCACCTAAATTTGGAACAGATCCGGATGATTTAGTGATGAATTTCATCGAACAGTATTCTACGTGTGCTGTTCCAAACGCAACGGAGAAGAAAAGTCTAAGAGAACAAGTTCTACGTTTCCAAAGCCATCGTTGTGGAAAGTACTGTCGTCGTAAATTCAGAAACAAGGACAAGTTCTACACCAAATGTCGTTTCAACTTTCCACGGCCGGTGATTTCTAAAGGAAGAGTGAACAGTTTGATGTCTTCGCTGCGACATAATGTGACGAGGAAGTCACCCAAGAATACATACAATTTGAAAAGGAACGAAGAGTCCAAGTACATCAATGACTACAACCCAGTGATTTTGTCCATGTGGAATGCTAACATGGATATACAGTTTGTGGCTGACAACTGTATGGCTGTGGCTCGGTATGTGACATCTTACATCACCAAAAAAGAAAAGACCGAACTGAAGGATATGTGGGAGGACATTTCCCATGAAAAGAGCCTCAGCAAGAAGTTGTACAGTTTCAGTCTGAAGATGTTGTCGCATCGAGAAATCGGAGCTTACGAATGTTCTGACCGGTTGTCTTCAGCAAGTCTCTATGCCAAATCCAGGAGTCTCGTTTGGGCGAGTCTTGGTCTTGCTGCAACGCGAAATCGAGTTCTAAAACCTGTCCGGGAAATTGAGTATTTGGCAGAAAAGGAACCAAACAGTACCGACATTTTGAAGACCAACATGTTGGATACATATTATCCAAATCGAAGCAGTCACCTTGAGAATGTTTGTCTATATGAGGTTCTCCAAAATTATATATTCAAGAGGAACATCAAAGAAGATATTGAGAAAGGAGTGTATGCTGTAATTGGAAGTGAGGGCTGCCTGGTCAAGCAAAGAAAATGCCAATTAGTAAACCATCGAAAATTGAGTGGTGAATCTCCAGAAAAAAAGGAGTTTTTTTATTTAGCACTTTTGCAACTTTTCAAGCCTTGGCGTGCAGAAGAGGAACTGCTTGGAGATTTCCTCTGTTACGAAGACTCTTTCAATGCAGCCAAGGAGTCCATAGAATGTCCTGCTTTTTCTAAATATCAAGAAATGCTAACTTTGGAAATTGAGCAGGAAGCAACGATTGCAGCCGAGATTGCCAGAGACAGTTCTCAGGACAGTCAGAGTTCTGTTTCATTGAGTCAAGATCCACTTGGAGGACCTATTATCGAAAATGAAGCTGCCACTGCTATGAATGAAGTGGAAAGAGCCATGGCACATGCTCAGGAGGATTCAGTTAACTTAGAAGACTTGGAAGAACAACTCAACGTTGAGCAGAGGAAAATATATGATAAAGTTACCACGGAAATTGAGCACGGATTAAGTCATGAGAAGAACAAGTGCTCCTGTACATCGTTGAAGCCTGTCCGACTGTACGTGAGTGGAGAAGCGGGAACTGGAAAAAGTTTCCTCATTAAAGCAATCTCTTGTTATTTGCAGGAAAGGACTGAGTCATCGCTGTCTTGTGTTGTCACCGCTCCTACTGGACTGGCAGCACATAACATTAAAGGTATTACTTTGCATCGTCTACTGATGCTGCCGGTGGAGCATGACAACAAATTACAATACAACAAGTTATCTGGAGATGCTTGCTGTGAAGTTTCAAGAGTCTTGAGGAAAATGAAACTACTTATCATTGACGAAGTAAGCATGGTTTCCAATGTCATGCTTGCCTTTGTGCATTTGAGAATGCAAGAAGTACTTAAAACTGAATATGATGTGTTATTTGGTGGGAAACACATCATTGTTTTCGGAGATCTTCTGCAGCTGACACCAGTAAAAGGTCAACCTGTGTTCAAAATACTCACGCATGAAGATACCAGGAAGTGCCTAGGGAGCATTGGCAACGTCAATATATGGTTAAACTTCAATTATGCAGAACTGCATCAAAATATGCGTCAGGCAAAGGATGAAGATTACAAGAATATTCTACAAGATATTAGAATTGGAAAAGTGACCGAGCATGGGAAAGAAGCTTTAAATGCACGATTACTGTCAAATTTATATCCCAAACAAGAGATTGTGCCTGAGAATATTTTTCAGAAAATTACTGAGAAGAAATCCGGGATATGTCTCATGCCAACTCTTGCAGAATGTGCCATCTTCAACAACAAAATGTTGAATTTAGAAAAGCAAGAGATTGTGAAACTTGAAGCTATCGACAAATTAGAGCATATGGGATCAACAATTATTTTGTCAGACAATTTGAAATCAAAATTGGATTCATTAGAGAAGACTATATCTAAAACAGCGGGTTTTGAAAAGACTTTGAATGTGTGTTTAAATTGCCGAATCATTTTGAGAAGGAATTTACATGTAGAAAGAGGTCTGGTAAATGGATCAATGGGTAATGTTGTTGATTTTGAGAAATACAGAAATAGAGATGGAATAGAATTTTTAAAAATTAAATTTGATGGCATTGAGGAAGTACAGCAAATTGGTCGTTGTTCTGCTAGGTTTTTGCTTGTTAAAGATTTATATGTTCGCCGTAAACAGTTTCCTGTTTGCTTGGCATATGCGGTGACAATCCATAAATCGCAAGGTTTAAGTGTAGACTGTGCATTGGTGAATATTGGCAGTTCTGTGTTCAAGGAGGGTATGGCATATGTGGCATTGTCACGAGTTAGAACTTTATCGGGATTGTACTTGATTGACTGTGATGTCACAAACATTTGTGCAGATCTAGATTGTGTTAAGGAATACAATAGGTTAAGAAGAGAGTATGCGCCACATTTGCCTCAATATCCTTTGTTTGAGAAACGTGTGGTAGGCCGCAAACGTAGAAATAGCAGTAATAGTAGGGAGGTTGTTGCAAAAAGACTAAAAGTCAATGAACCGAAAATTGTTAGCAGAAAGAAAGTGGATTCTGTTGAAGATGTTGTCGGTTTTCAATTTGAAAACAGTTCTGGTGTCAACTGCTATGCAAATGTAGTGGTTAATGTTCTCTTTTCACTAGAGAGTTTAAAAGAACAGATTCTGTTGAATTCTGAACAAATTTTATGCTCTTTGTTGAATTCTGTTTTTGAGAAATGTAGCACTGATCGAACAAAAGTAGAAAGTGTGTCTGAACTTCGTTATCTGTTAGATGAATGTTCAGGTCAAACAGACTTCTCTGAAAATAATCAGCAAGATTGTCAGGAGTTTTTAATGTATATGCTTGATATATTGCAAGTTGAGGGTGTAGATGTAGATCACCTGTTTGGGCTTTCTTATCAATGGCAGCATGACTGCGAGAACTGTATGATATCAAGTACTACTAGTGTAGACTCAGAAAGATTTATATATTTAACTTTGCCAGACAGTAAATCAGTCTCTTTTAATAAGCTAGTAAATGCAGCGGATCACAACATGGAGTGTAGCCAATGTAAATGTGATATGATGTCAACATTATTTATACGTAGATATGGCCAGTATGTCATTTTAATGATCCAACGTTGTAGGCCTGATGGATCAAAATTGTCAACTTTAATAAAAAATTTTGTGGCTTCTCAGCTGTCAATATCAGGGAGGACTTTTGTTACTGTAGCAATTATCTATCACGATGGTCCATCAACAACATCAGGACATTATACAGCTTACTTAAAGTCTGGAAACGGCTGGTCATTCTGTAATGATTCCGTTGTAACGTTCAAAAAAAAATTGCCGTTTGACCTTAAAAATTCTTACCTGGTGTTTTTAAAACCAAAATTTTAAGTAGAGGGAATGTAAGTCTGCAATGCTGTCTAGATTAAAAATCCAACTATATAAACCTAATGCAAGTAAGTCTGCTTCATAGTAAGCAGTATCAGTGTCATAGGAAAAGGATAACATGAGTGACAAAGAAGAGTAAGTTATTAGTAGTCCAGGATTGTGAAAATAATCTCAAATATTTCATTTTTGAAAGTTGCGAAAATAGAAAATGTCGGGATTTGATTGGAAGAATAACAAGACTTGCGAATCGCGGCAACATGATTTGGCCTAGTGGAAACATGTGATATAATGACAGATGTCTTTTTTTCTATGTAGCATATTTTACGTATCGATGGAGGTTTTCTTTCAGAAAGTGGCGGGCTGAAAATATTTGTAGCACAACAGAGTGGATGCTGTTCATAGGAGATCGTTCGACGTCATTGAAAGTAAGTTAATTTTAAGGAGTTTTGAAATCAGATTTCGAAGGTTGTATGGGTTTTTTAAACACAGTCATTTTGATTGTGTTTTTTTTTTCCCGCTGTTACATGATGAATACCTTCAAGTCACTGATTTAAGTGAAATTTGATACATTCTGAGAACAGCAAAAATAAACCATTTAACATGTATAATTAATGTTATGCTTTTTGAAATTATGATATATATTTAGAAATGTGAGGTAGATATGGAGAAGCAGAGTCTTCTGTAAGTGTCAATTTTAATGCTTACAGTGCTGTACTTCTAGGTATTGTTTTTTTTTTAAAAAAAGAAATAGGCCTCACCTCAAAGAAAGCTCTTGAAAGCACACATCTTATTTGCATCCTAAAACAATCATTTAAAATGTTTGACACAATTTTATGATGGCTTTACATCTTTTTTGCGCTGTTATTGCATCACTATTGTGAGACATAAGCAATGCAAAAGAAGCATCATGTTTCAAAATAGGCCTCATTTCATCAGCATGAAGATACTGTTTTTTTAAAATAAATATCTTTAGGATTGTGTAGGGGTCGTAGGGAAGTAGAGGTTTCTGTAAATGTCAAAGTTGTTTAAAAACTGTTTCTTCTTGAACCTTTTCCCTTCTTTTTTCTAATTTTTAAATACATGTTTTAATATTTTTGGAAATGTTTGTTCTCTCTTTTACAGATTGAATGTATGAAAAATTTGCTTGAAAAGTTAACATGAATTATAAGGTAAATGTTTTCTACTTTTTTAACCTACATTCCACTGCTGATGATGTCACTGACTATGTTATGATTGATGTAATAAATGGGCATGTTTTACTGCAATGGTAGGTCTTCACATCTATTATCTCGTCTGTATTCTTCAACAAGCATAAATTTGATATGCAACCCAGAGTACGGTTCACCTTAAACAAACTTTTAGAGAGGACACACCTTATCGTCACCCTCACTCAATCATTTAATCTATCACATTTAACATCTATTAGTTCTACTGCTTCATTTCTTTAATCTTTACTTTCCTGTGTTTGCTACTTCTCTCCTTCCTTTCTCTATTACTTAATTTTTCTATTCCTTCCAGTATTTTTCTCAGTCCCTGTCTTCTCATACTTCTTCATTATTATTCACTAATTCTGTCTCTATTAATGTTACTGTTTATGAATGATCTCCAAAAATTTTAAAAACAAGAACAGTAAGTATAAGGATAGGAAAAGACATTTATGTTACAAGAAAGACAACTATAGGAAGTAAACAGAAAAAACTGTTACTCGCAATCCACTGCTGATGATCTCACTGACCATGTAAAAAATTATGTAATATATGACATGATCAGAAGTGAATTGCGGGTAACAGTATCTTTTCTTTACTCCCTATATCTGTCTTTTTTTGTAACATAACTGTCTGTTTCCTTTCCTTATACTTACTGTTCCTTTTTTTAAAAAAAAATTTTTGGTACGCTCAAAGTACGCGTACCGGAGTGCGAACTAGTAGCGAACTAACAGAAATAGAGCTTGGCAGAGGTCAAAGAATTCTACCAATTTTTTTAATAATGGGGAGGTAGTTCTGAAAAGAACTGTTTTTTTTTGTTTTTGTTGTTTTAAATTTTTTTTATTAGTTTTCTGAACATTTTTTATATTTTTTTGTTTTTTTCTGAACATTTTGTATTTTTTTTTATTTTTGGGGGGGAGGGGGGAAACAAAAATGATTCATCGAAGACGGCTCAACAGGAGCAACAAAAAAAAAAAGAATTTACTTTTTGGGGCGTTTTGGGCACACATGATTGGTGATGGCTCTCATTATCAGGGTAATGCTACTTTCGCGGTAGCAAAGTGTCTGGTTGCACCGCACACAGACTTGCTTCACTTCTCCCATGTTGATTTGGATGTTCGGG
Organism: Lissotriton vulgaris; assembly: GCF_964263255.1. NCBI lineage: Eukaryota > Metazoa > Chordata > Amphibia > Caudata > Salamandridae > Lissotriton > Lissotriton vulgaris. The sequence continues at coordinate 2,031,216,402 of NC_141691.1, forward strand.
ATCAGCTCCCTCGCCTCCGGTCCCGATACCTCCTGAACAACAGATCTTCTTGCCATTTCTGGCGGATTTTGTTGTTGGTCGCGAAGTTGTGCATTGCTGTAATTGTTAGGGTGCCATCGACTCATGTGCCTGTGCATTGTATGATTGCCAAAACTGTACTTTTTGTCTGTGCCCCTTGAAAGTCGTTCGTCGCAAATGCGACAAAAGACGTATCTGGCATTTACTTTCTTTTGGTCAGCAGGAAATTTAAAAAATTGCCAGATATAATTTTCTTTTCTATTATATCTTCTGGGCTCCTCTGGCAAAAACTCGTCATTTTCTTGCTGTTCTTCCTCTTCTTGATTTTCCTCCTCTTCTATAATTAGTGAAGCAGGTAGTCTTTTCTTCCCATGAGGAGGTGGAGGAGGTGGAGGGGGCACACTGGCAGAAGCAACCATTGAAGCCATTGTTGATGAATCAAAAAAGTTCTTTCTCTCACCAAGATGAAAGTCAGAGTGAGGAAAGAAGGAGGGGTTTTCATCATTTGGGAGAAGGAAAAATTCTAAACCAATGAAAAGTGTTAATTTTATATGACATGACCAAGTATTACATCATTAGGAAACCAAAAGTGAAATGAACCAATGAAAAGTGTTATTTTCGAGTCACATGACCTGCTGTGTTTACGTTTCGCGCTTTGCTCCGCTTTCCGGTCCACTTCCGGGTCCGCTAATTTGGCGCGTCCAACGACGTATTACGCGATAACGCAAAACGTCATGCAAACGTAACAGTTACGCTAAAGGAACGTAGACCGGTTCGCGTACTAAGCCGCGGCTTTAAATTGAGCTAACGGGAAGCAGACCAGTTCGCGGACTGGGAGCGGAACAAAAAAAAATGTTTTAAAAAAATTGTCTAAAGAACATGAAAAATATATTTCAAAATTTAAAGAACAATACATTGTACAGCTACAGATATTAGCTTTTAAAAAACCATTGAAATTCAATGAAAAAACCATAGGTTATAGACTATATATAGTTAGGGATTAGCATTTAAAAAACCTTATTTTATTTGCACAAAACCATTGAAATTCCATATATAGTTAGTTGCACTAACTATATATCGCGCACCCGCAATCCACTGCTGATGATGTCACATATTACATCATTCATGACATGGTCAGTGACATCACTGATGACATCACTGATGACATCTCAAATGACATCACTGATGACATCACTGATGACAACATCCAGTGACTGTATGTTTCTGTATAGTTAAAATATGTCTTACATATTGAAGAATGAGTGGATGTATAAGTGTCTGGATGAAGGATTTAGTAGGTGCATGACTGACTGTATGAGTGAGTGATTAAATGTGTCTCACTGAGTGCATGGGTTAGTGACTAAACTGTCTTAATTTGTGCATCATTATGTCTGTTGTTCTGTAAACTGTTGCATGTGTTGATCAGTAGCTATATGAATAACTATATGGGTTATTGATTGCTTGCCCAAGTATTTATATGGGAGACTGAGTGCGTGTGTGGGTAGCTGGGAGGTGTGTGACTCTGTGCATAGATGTGTGAGCAGTTGATTCACTAGATGTATGGTTTCAAAAGTGCATGTGGAAACAGCTGTATGGGCGGTTGACTGTGTGCATGAGTGTATTGGTGAGTGAATGGATATCTCAGTGCTACATGTCAAAGTAACTACATATGTAAAACACAGTACATGTGAGAGTTGACATATATAAATAACTGTGCATAAGAGCCAGTGAATGTGTGAGTGGCTGTATGGATCATTGTGAACTTGTATCAGGGATTGTATAAGAGAGTAAATATGTGTTAGTATATGTTTGAATGAGTAAAGTTTGTATAACTGTATATTTGAGGAAATGGAGGTGTGATTGATTCTTTGCATGACTGACTAGGTGTGTGAGTAACTCCATGGATGAGTGACAGTCTGTGAGTGTCTGTTTACACTGATTGTATCTAAGGTTATATTAGAGTCTGAAGAGGTTCATCGTATTATCACATGAATGATATCATCAGTGATGTTATCAGTCATGTCAAATGAGATGTTTTCAGTGATGTCATCAGTGATGTCATTTGAGATGTCATCAGTGATGTCATCAGTGATGTCACTGACCATGTCATGAATGATGTAATATGTGACATCATCAGCAGTGGATTGCGGGTGCGCGATATATAGTTAGTGCAACTAACTATATATGGAATTTCAATGGTTTTGTGCAAATAAAATAAGGTTTTTTAAATGCTAATCCCTAACTATATATAGTCTATAACCTATGGTTTTTTCATTGAATATATATATATATATATATATATATATATATATATATATATATATATATATATATATATATATATATATTACCTACTGGCGGTCGCCAGTAGGTATATATAGTTAGGATTTTTTCTCTATGGGATTTCTGAAAATTCTATGTCTAATAACTTTGGCGTTTGTGGACGGAATCGGCTGAAATTTTCAGGAAAATGGCACATTTTGTTTCTGAGCAGCCCTCGAAAATTTGGGGGGGTTTCGTCAAGGGGGGGCCGAGAAAAAAGGGGGGTCCCAAAACGCGTTTTTCCCATGTTAATTTCCATAGGGCCTTTGGCCTCACTTTTAGCTCGAACGGCTGAATGGATTTGCACGAAACTTGGCAAAATTGTAGGGACTGTTAGCCCGATGTGCCTTTGCTAGGTCTCAATATATGTGCTTCAGTGGATTTTGAGAAATTAACGTTTAAATCAAGATATATATCTGTAACAGCGCTCCGGGCAGCGATCCGGTTCGCGTACTTTTCGCTTATCGGAACTATGCGAAGCGAAGCTGATTGGCTCTCCGGTGTCTGTCAACATTCTAAACAGTCCGGTGCGGCCGCCATCTTGTCTCTCGGTAGGATCGAGAGATAAGAGGAGGCCAAAACAAAGGGGGAAATTTCAATAAGGGGGCCTAGTAGATCCTCCCTGACCCCTAGGTTTTATGTGGAGGTTGTAAAAGGTTTCTGCAGGGGGAAAAAAAAAAAAAAAAAAAAATTATTTATGCGTGGTGAGCTCCTAGTACGCGAACCGGGTAGCGCTCTGGGCATCGTACTATAAGGATAAAAGAATGATAGATTTTTTTAATACTGTATGTTAATTATTTGTTGTTTTTGTTGGTTTTTTTTGTTTTCTTTATTTATTTATTTTTTTTATTATGATTGTGTTTCATACTTTATTAAATTTTCTAACATTTCATTGTCAGAAATGTCATAATTTATTATAGGGTGTAATTGTTTTTCATTTTGAAGCAGGTTGTCCACTGCTTCAACACATTGTAGAAGTTCGTGGTCTCTACTGTCATCCATAAAGTCATCAATTTTGTCTTGGCTGCTCTCCTTCAGTTCAATTGAAAATGAAACTTGTTGTTCGCCTTCCATTTTGCCTGAAATTTTGAATAAAAAAATATATATTAGTAGAGATTGGGCACTGTTGGGATTAATTTTAGATAGGTAGTTTTTATCAGTGAATTTTTCTTTTGGCAGTGTATAGTATCAGAGTGGAAATATAACTATAAAAAAGTGTATGTAATTTAACGAAGAGAAGCCTAACTCCATTCCTAACTATAACAGAGAAGATCTAAATCCATAACTACTACAGAGGGATAGTGTATATGTATCAGAAAAAGTCTATCATATCAAGTTATAGTGTACAATATACTTCATTTTTAAAAATAACAACTTACCTTCAGAAACAAGTTGAAGTCTTAGGTAAGTATTGAAATGTGATGTACAACAAGAAGTAGCAGTCAAAATGGCTGTGCTTTCTTCTCTTCCTTTATATATATTCAGGTATATAACCAATGAAATATCAGGTAATAAAAGTAGAAAATGAAAGTAAGATTTTTATTGGTTGTCAATTCCAACACTTCAGATGTGTTTTGTGAAGTAATTTACCTCAAGGTATTTAGAGAGGTCTACAGGCTTAATGGCTAAATGGAATTTCAATCAAATTTGTGAAAATGAAAGGGATTGTTATGTAGTATGAGTTAATCTATATTTGGTGAGAGTGTCTCCAGTCCTTTTTCTTTGAATTACTTTCCCACCTTTTCTTTGGGCCGCTTCCCGGGAAGCAGTTTAGTCCGCGAACTAGAAGCGTAACGGGAGTCCACCATTTTGTGTTTCGGTCGAATTAACATATAAAATGGAGGTTAAATAATGTTCAGAAAGGGTAGCAGGGGACACGGTACAAGTATTTTGACCCCCCAGGTTTTCTGAGGGTGGCTGAGGAGGACCATATGTGCGGAGAAAAAACATTTTTTAAATAATTTTGGGCGGTTAGCTTCCAGTTCGCGTACCGGGTAGCGCTCTTTGAGCGTAGTTTGTTGAAAATTACAGAAATAAGTTAGAGAAAAGTATTAATTGTGCGTGATCAGATGAAGGGTAGCTCTGAGAAGAGCTTTTGGGTTTATGTTCCATTTAGGTACTTATAAGTAGGTACCAATGCACAGTCTTAAATTCAGAATGAAAATTCTGTTGCCCTCATCTGAGAAGTGAACTCCATCTCCTCTGTAGATATCTTGCATGTAGTAACGCAAGTTATTGTTGTACAGAGAGCCCATTCCATGGTCTCTCATGAAAGCTGGAACAGATTTGTTTACATGCTTCCTCGCTTTCTCAATTTGTGGACCAAATTGGTTGGACCACCTCCATTTCTGTCTTTGGCATATATTGGAATATACCAAGGCAGTTTGAGGAAAAAGTGCCATTAATTGCTCAAAGGTGTCCTTTAAAAGCATTTCCAGACCAACCCCAGTCATAGTGCCTAAATCATTTCCTCCACAGTGCACTATTAAGAGGTCAGGTTTTGGCAAATGCATAAAGGTTTTCACCAATGGTATCAATTGGTGACATTTTAATCCTCTTTGGCCCAACCATTTAATTTCCACATCTTGTAAATTGAGGTTGTGTAAATTTCTGTTGTCAGCATACCTTTGAGCCCAGTGGATGTAACTATGTCCAACAATCCAGACGTTAAACATGGTGGGAGAAGGTTGTGCTGCAGTCAGATGAAGTGTGGTAATGAAAGGGCAGTTGAAACAGTAGGAGTTTGTAAAGAAAAAAAACTGTGGATTTCCAATGCTAATTATTCATTAGCAGTGATTGGCGCATTTCCATTTCTGAAAACAGAAAGTTAGGGTGCATGGATGTGTTCTTGAAACATGTAATTTCAATGGTCAAGGAAGAAACTTTTAATGAAAGATTGCACTGGATACGCAGGTGCACTGAGAGTTCAGAGTTCAATTGAAACATTGTTGTGTGAACTTGCAAAAATGAGAGGTCTTTCAGGAGGTGGTTGCTAAGCAAAAAAAAGGCAGAGAGGGCAGAGGGGGGGAAGGGTTTTGATTTGAAAAAAGTGAGGGAAGAGTTATGATTGGCTAATATGAGAGATATGTGAAATGAATATCTGTATTTCTGTGCTTTCAATAGCTGCAGCCTCTGGAGTGCATCCTTTTTCTTCTGCTGAAGACAATTTGGTGTATTTCTGAGACTGTTTTCAAAACTCAAAAAGTATTTGCTAAGGTGAGAAAAGATTTATTTATTTTAGATATAGAATAGAATGATTTAAGGAGAAAATGATGAAGAAAGCTGTGTTTTTAAAACTGTGGCTTTGTCTATAGTGATATAGAAATAGATTTTGTTACTTTGAGAAATTGTATTTGCATATTCGGTGTAGGATTCTGGCATGTAGTAAGTCAAGGTATTGTTGTATATGAAGCGCATTCCATGGTCTTTTATGTAAGCTGAAACAGATATGTTGTTTTTAAAAACCATTTTGAAAACAATTAAATTTTGGATATGTACTGTTAGAGTTTCATAGGTTGTTTTGGGTCATATTTATAAGGCATTTGAGTGTCTTTGATGTTATTTTTTCATTTTTAAATGGAAAGCATTCCTCATGGGGCAAGTGTCTTGTAAATACGTTCTCACCTGCGCTTGGCAAATTTAGATTTTGATTATGGGAGTTACATAGCCATGTTAATAATGTCGGAAAAATGGTGCTAGGGTATTCCAGAAAACGCTTTCGTGTGTCTCAAGGACATTTTCAGTCATTTCCTCTTGAATGCAGGTATACAATTGATTTATATGCTGTGTTTAAAAACGATTCTTTTCTATGATGATATGTTTTCTCTTTTAAATGGAAAGCGTTCCTCATGGGGCTCTGAGCAGTATTTAGTCATGTTATTCAATGGGTGGTGGATAACATGGCTAAGAGCATTTGCTGAATAATGCATGAATATCGTTGACTTTTCAGCGTTATTCATGCATTGCGACCGTTTTTTTCGCATTTGCGAGCAGTTCTTAGCCATGTTATCCAATGGGAGGTGGATAACATGGCTAAGAGCATTTGCAGGATAATGCATGAATATCGCTGACTTTTCAGCGTGATATTCATGCATTGCTACCGCTTTTTATCGCTAAGGAGAAAATGATGAAGAAAGCTGTGTTTTTAAATTGTGGCTTTGTCTGTAGTGATATAGAAATAGATTTTGTTACTTTGCGAAATTGTAATTGCATATTCGGTGTAGCATTCTGGCATGCAGTAACACAAGTGTGCTTGGCAAATTTAAATTTTGATTATGGGAGTTACATAGCCATGTTAATAATGTCCAAACAATGGTGTTGAGTAGTTTTTAGCCATGTTATCCAACATGGGCTTCGATTGGATTTCCACAGAGCATATTATGGAGCCCATTATCGCCGCTTTATCAGCCGTTTTCGGCCAATAATGCGACGATAATTTTAGTGTACAGGTTTGATAATATTTCCCTACATTCGCAGGGCTAGGTGATAGGCTGAGACCAGCCTGGCATGTAAAATGGCTGCCGTGCACGACAAAATTGTGGCATTGTAAAAAAGGCAAGTTGGTGCAGACATTGTGTCTCAATAAGGATTCATTTATAACAATGTGGTATTTTATCAAGCCTGTGCGCTTCAATTATCGCCGCTTTATCGGCCGAAAACGACCGATAAAGCGGCGATAATGGGCTTGATAATATGCTCTATGGATTTCCAATCGAAGTACATGCTAGATGTGAAGACATCTAAAATGGGCTTCGATTGGAATTTCACAGAGCATATTATCAAGCCCATTGTCGCCGCTTTATCGGCGATAATTTTAGCGCACAGGCTTGATAATATATCTCAAAATATTTTATCGCACTGAGAAATTGGTGGTCAACACTTCCTGATTTCCTTCGAATCGAACGTTAACAGACGTCACGCAGCAAAAATTTAAAAAAAGCTCACGCACAGCCGCTGGAACACATGTATCAACATATATGAGACTCCTCAGCCACTCTCAGAAAATATAAGGAAATAGGATACGTCTCCCGCACCTCCTTATTCCTAGTAATTTAATTAAAACGACGCACAAAATGGCGTATTCTCGTGCAGTTTGCGGACCAGTTCGGTGTTTGGGAAGCGGTTCTATCGTGAAAAATATATATTTTTTTATTTTCCTCAGGGGACCCTTTAAAAAATTCCAACAACATTCCTAGGGGGTCAACTGGGGTATACTTTGCCCCATTTTATTAAATTTCCCCTTCGTTTTTCACCTTTTCTTCTCTCTCGATCCTACCGAGAGATAAGATGGCGGCCGCTCCGGACTGTTTAGAATGTTGACAGACACTGGGGACCCAAGCAGCTTTGCATTGCTAAGTTCCTTTTCGCAGGTGGGAGCGTATTTACAAGAAACTTGCACCATGAAGAACGCTTTCCATTTAAAAAAGAAAAATAACATCATACACAGTCATATGCCTTGATTTGCTATGTTAAATAATAAGAAGGGCATTAAGTTTTTGATGACTGTTATTCATTTACTGTTTGGTAATAGTGGTTATTAACATTTTTTATTATATTTTTCAACAGATTCAACTGCAGATTCTTTCATAGTTTGGAAAATGCCTACCAAAAATAGAATTATAAAGGCTCGAAAACGTCAAAGACAGCACGGTGATGTTTTATTGCAGCAGTCCTCTTCCCTAAATACTTATCAAAACACCAAGAAAGCTCCGGGTAAGAGCACAAAGTCTTTCTTAAAAAATATTTGTAATAAAAAAAGTATTTCTCGCCCAAATGTTTCAGTTCAGAAAAAGAAGAGTAATTTAAATGGAAAGAAAAGACCCATGAAAAATGTTACTGGTAGAGGAAGAGATAACTCTGTGCATGATAGTAGAAGGAAAGAACAGTTTAGGGACATTCGACAACGAATGTTCCGTAATCGGATAATAGTTAATTTATTAAGAAATATTAAGAAATGCAAACAGAAAGCGGCATTTTATAAGAAGAAGAAAAATGTCGAGAAACTTATTGATCATGCTTTTGAAATTAAGCGAAAGTTGTTTATTTTGATAATCAATAGAATTAGGAAAGTAAGCAAGGTAATTTCTGATTTTAAAACAAACAGTAGATGGAAGAGAGTAGTAAATCGTAGCAACTTTTGTGAAGTTTTTTCCGGAGAATGGATGCATAGTTCAAGTTCTGAGGCATTTTTTAATGAGGAGAGTTATTTTCAGGATAATGATTTGGTGCATGCAGTTGACATCAGTGGTCGAGCTTATGAAGTGAAGGATGGTTGTCCAGTTGAAAAAGAAAAACTTGTGACAACAGAGACAGAAGAGGCGCTAAGTGATGAGGTTTTAGGAAGACGTCCTAAGGCTCCTGTGTACATTTGGAAGTGTAGTTCTATTTGCAGTGTGCGACAGGTTTCCATCAATTTGCTTTGTGATTTTATACGGACATTTAATAAGAAAAGTTTGAAGCAGAAAATGAAGTTGTTGCAAGATTTAGATCCTTGCAGAGTGAGACAAATAACAGGTTTGCGTGGTCATTCACTGGCTTGTCTTTCCAGGAGAGTATGCCAGAGTGTTTTTCATCATTTCAGGATGCTAGCAGTGCATCATAATAAAGTGAGAAAATTAGTGAGAATGTTGTATTATGCAAAGAGTCCAGCAATTATGCTTAAACAATTATGTGCTGCTCTTTTGCATGGTTCTGAAATAGATGTGAAGAATATTTGTGAAGAAATTGAGTTTTGTTACTTTAGTAGTAAAGATGAGAATGTTCAAATTGACCCTGAAGTAGAGAGTAATGTGGAAGATAATATACAGGTTTACAGTACAGATAATTTTCAGAAGGAAATTGCCACGTTTCAGATGAAATCAAGTGAGAGGCCTAATTTCACTTGTGTTTGTTGTCGACGTACTTATTATAAGAATCAGACTAAGGTAGTGGATTTATATGCAAAAAGTGAAAGGGAAAATAATAGTGAATGGAAGGATTTTGTCACATACTTGATGGTAGAAAATTATTTTGATTTGGGATCGGATCAACGTGTGTGTACTTATTGTTGTAATAAATTAAACCAAAACCAGATGCCTGCTAGGGCAGTTCATAATAATCTTGAATTGGTTGAGATTCCTTCTGAATTGAAGGATTTAAATACTTATGAATCTATTTTGATTCAAAGTATTCATCCCTTTCAGGCTATTGTAAGAATGGAGCCAAAGACAGGGAAGTTGCCTCCAGCAGATTTACAGAGAGGATTAAAGGGAAGAGTTGTTTATTTGCCTTTAGATTTGAATAAAAACATTAACACAATTGGAGTAGAAGAAGTGGAAGAGGAACCTCTGGTTATCTTGGTTAATGGGGTTCCGACAAAGAATAAGAAAATATGGCAAGATTTAGTGGATGTTAGGAAAGTCAAAAAGGCAACAGTGTATTTGAAGAAAAATAATAAGTATTATAAGAATGTGTATGTTGCAGAAGAGGAAGTAAGTGATGAAGAGGATAGCGATTTGTGTGCTGGGCAAATTGAGAAAGTAGAGGCCTCTAAAAGTGAAGAAATATATGAACATTATAGTGTTCATCCATTGCATTCCAAGGAAGTCATGGGGAATGCTATTGAGTTGTTTCAAATGAAACAAGCCAAAGGGAGTCCCATTAGTGTTTGGGAGGAAAGTTTGGAAGCTCGGTGTTTCCCACAGCTATTTCCCACAGGTCGAGGAGGAAGATATGATGAGCGATCTCATCAAATTCCTGCGTCTGAATACCGGACTTTACGATTGTATGGAGAAGATCCTAGGTTTCGTCAATGCATTCCCTATTTGTTTCATCTCCTGTTTGAAAGCGATCTGTCTGGACTGTCATATGCAGTGAACCACATCTTGAAAAGTGGTATACAGATGCGAAATATCTCGGCAAGAGACTTTATGCATAAAGTTAATGTCCAAGATAGTATTTTGGATTCTCACTTAATTAATCTCATGGCGTGTCAGCGTGGTACTAATGAGTATTGGTATCGTCGTCATGGTGATTTAAAATGTATGCTGAGGAACTTAGGAACTCCGACATGGTTCCTTACTCTGAGCTGTGCCGAGTATGGCTGGGAAGACTTACTTGAATTTCTACGAGAAGCAAATGGAAATATTGAAAACATTGAATTCAAGACACCTGGAGAACTGTGTTCTTTGGATCCTGTGAATGTATGCAGGTACTTCAATCATAAATTTGAAGCTATGATGTCTTTCATCACAAATAAGAAGAATCCACCTCTTGGAGAGGTGTTGGATTTATTTTGGAGAAAGGAGTACCAAGCAAGAGGTGCTCCTCATATACATATGTTGTTGTGGATCAAGGATGCTCCTAAATTTGGAACAGATCCCGATGACTTAGTGATGAATTTCATAGAACAGTATTCTACGTGTGCTGTTCCAAATGCAACGGAGAAGAAAAGCCTAAGAGAACAAGTTCTACGTTTCCAAAGCCATCGTTGTGGAAAGTACTGTCGTCGTAAATTCAGAAACAAGGACAAGTTCTACACCAAATGTCGTTTCAACTTTCCACGGCCGGTGATTTCTAAAGGAAAAGTGAACAGTTTGATGTCTTCACTACGACATAATGTGACGAGGAAATCACCCAAAAATACATACAATTTGAAAAGGAACAAAGAGTCCAAGTACATCAATGACTACAACCCAGTGATTTTGTCCATGTGGAATGCTAACATGGATATACAGTTTGTGGGTGACAACTGCATGGCTGTGGCTCGGTATGTGACATCTTACATCACCAAAAAAGAAAAGACAGAACTGAAGGATATGTGGGAGGACATATCCCATGAAAAGAGCCTCAGCAAAAAGTTGTATAGTTTCAGTCTGAAGATGTTGTCGCATCGAGAAATCGGAGCTTACGAATGTTCAGATCGATTGTCTTCAGCAAGTCTCTATGCCAAATCTAGGAGTATCGTTTGGGCGAGTCTTGGTCTTGCTGCAATGCGAAATCGAGTTCTAAAACCTGTCCGGGAAATTGAGTATTTGGCGGAAAAGGAGCCAAACAGTACCGACATTTTGAAGACCAACATGTTGGATACATATTATCCAAATCGAAGCAGTCACCTTGAGAATGTTTGTCTATATGAGGTTCTCCAAAATTATATATTCAAGAGGAACATCAAAGAAGATATTGAGAAAGGAGTGTATGCTGTAATTGGAAGTGAGGGATGCCTGGTCAAGCAAAGAAAATGCCAATTAGTAAACCATCGAAAATTGAGTGGTGAATCTCCAGAAAGAAAGGAGTTTTTCTATTTAGCACTTTTGCAACTTTTCAAGCCTTGGCGTGCAGAAGAGGAACTGCTTGGAGATTTCCTCTGTTACGAAGACTCTTTTAATGCAGCCAAGGAGTCCATAGAATGTCCTGCTTTTCCTAAATATCAGGAAATGCTAACTTTGGAAATTGAGCAGGAAGCAACGATTGCAGCCGAGATTGCCAGAGACAGTTCTCAGGACAGTCAGAGTTCTGTTTCATTGAGTCAAGATCCACTTGGAGGACCTATTATCGAAAATGAAGCTGCCACTGCTATGAATGAAGTGGAAAGAGCCATGGCACATGCTCAGGAGGATTCAGTTAACTTAGAAGACTTGGAAAAACAACTCAACGTTGAGCAGAGGAAAATATATGATGAAGTTACCAAGGAAATTGAGCACGGATTAAGTCATGAGAAGAAAGAGTGCTCATGTACGTCGTTGAAGCCTGTCCGACTGTACGTGAGTGGAGAAGCGGGAACTGGAAAGAGTTTCCTCATTAAAGCAATTTCTTGTTATTTGCAGGAAAGGACTAAGTCATCGCTGTCTTGTGTTGTCACCGCTCCTACTGGACTGGCAGCACATAACATTAAAGGTATTACTTTGCATCGTCTACTGATGCTGCCGGTGGAGCATGACAACAAATTACAATACAACAAGTTATCTGGAGATGCTTGCTGTGAAGTTTCAAGAGTCTTGAGGAAAATGAAACTACTTATCATTGACGAAGTAAGCATGGTTTCCAATGTCATGCTTGCATTTGTGCATTTGAGAATGCAAGAAGTACTTAAAACTGAATATGATGTGTTATTTGGTGGCAAACACATCATTGTTTTCGGAGATTTTCTGCAGCTGACACCAGTAAAAGGTCAACCTGTGTTCAAAATACTCACACATGAAGATACCAGGAAGTGCCTAGGGAGCATTGGCAACGTCAATATATGGTTAAACTTCAATTATGCAGAACTGCATGAAAATATGCGTCAGGCAAAGGATGAAGATTACAAGAATATTCTACAAGATATTAGAATTGGAAAAGTGACCGAGCATGGGAGAGAAGCTTTAAATGCACGATTACTGTCAAATTTATATCCCAAACAAGAGATTGTGCCTGAGAATATTTTTCAGAAAATTACTGAGAAGAAGTCCGGGATATGTCTCATGCCAACTCTTGCAGAATGTGCCATCTTCAACAATAAAATGTTGAATTTAGAAAAGAGATTGTGAAACTTGAAGCTATCGACAAATTAGAGCACATGGGACAACAATTATTTTGTCAGACAATTTGAAATCAAAATTGGATTCATTAGAGAAGACTATATCTAAAACAGCGGGTTTTGAAAAGACTTTGAATGTGTGTTTAAATTGCCGAATCATTTTGAGAAGGAATTTACATGTAGAAAGAGGTCTAGTAAATGGATCAATGGGTAATGTTGTTGATTTGGAGAAATACAAAAATAGAGATGGAATCGAATTTTTAAGAATTAAATTTGATGGCATTGAGGAAGTACAGCAAATTGGTCGTTGTTCTGCTAGGTTTTTGCTTGTTAAAGACTTATATGTTCGCCGTAAACAGTTTCCTGTTTGCTTGGCATATGCGGTGACAATCCATAAATCGCAAGTTTTAAGTGTAGACTGTGCATTGGTGAATATTGGCAGTTCTGTGTTCAAGGAGGGTATGGCAAATGTGGCATTGTCACGAGTTAGAACTTTATCGGGATTGTACTTGATTGACTGTGATGTCACAAACATTTGTGCGGATCTAGATTGTGTTAAGGAATACAATAGGTTAAGAAGAGAGTATGCGCCACATTTGCCTCAATATCCTTTGTTTGAGAAACGTGTGGTAGGCCAGAAACGTAGAAATATCAGTAATAGTAGGGAGGTTGTTACAAAAAGACTAAAAGTCAATGAACCGAAAGTTGTTAGCAGAAAGAAAGTGGATTCTGTTGAAGATGTTGTCGTTTTTCAATTTGAAAACAGTTCTGGTGTCAACTGCTATGCAAATGTAGTGGTTAATGTTCTCTTTTCACTAGAGAGTTTAAAAGAACAGATTGTGTTCAATTCGGAACAAAGTTTATGCTGCTTGTTGAATTCTGTGTTAGAGAAATGTAGCACTGATCGAACAAAAGTAGAAAGTGTGTCTGAAGTTCGTTATCTGTTAGATGAATGTTCAGGTCAAACAGACTTCTCTGAAAATAATCAGCAAGATTGTCAGGAGTGTTTAATGTATATGCTTCATGTATTGCAAGATGAGGGTGTAGATGTAGATCACCTGTTTGGGCTTTCTTATCAATGGCAGCATGACTGCGAGAACTGTATGGTATCAAGTACTACTAGTGTAGACTCAGAAAGATTTATATATTTAACTTTGCCAGACAGTAAATCAGTGTCCTTTAATAAGCTAGTAAATGCAGCGGATCACAACATGGAGTGTAGCCAATGTAAATGTGATATGATGTCAACATTATTTATACGTAGATATAGCCAGTATGTCATTTTAATGATCCAACGATGTAGGCCTGATGGATCAAAATTGTCAACTTTAATAAAAAATTATGTGGCTTCTCAGCTGTCAATATCAGGGAGGACTTTTGTAACTGTAGCAATTATCTATCATGATGGTCCATCAACAACATCAGGACATTATACAGCTTACTTAAAGTCTGGAAACGGCTGGTCATTCTGTAATGATTCCGTTGTAAGTTTAAAAAAAAAATTGCCGTTTGACCTTAAAAATTCTTACCTGGTGTTTTTAAAACCAAAATTTTAAGTAGAGGGAATGTAAGTCTGCAATGCTGTCTAGATTAAAAATCCAACTATATAAACCTGATGCAAGTAGGTATGCTTCATAGTAAGCAGTATCAGTGTCATAGGAAAAGGAGAACATGAGTGACAAAGAAGAGTAAGATATTAGTAGTCCAGGATTGTGAAAATAATCTCAAATATTTTATTTTTGAAAGTTGCGAAAATAGAAAATGTCGGGATTTGATTGGAAGAAATATAAGACTTGCGAATCGCGGCAACATGATTTGGCCTAGTGGAAACATGTGATAGAATGAGAGAAGTTTTTTTTTCTATGTAACATATTTTACGTATCGATGGAGGTTTTCTTTCAGAAAGTGGCGGGCTGAAAATATTTATAGCACAACAGAGTGGATGCTGTTTATAGGAGATCATTCGACGTCATTGAAAGTAAGTCAATTTTAAGGAGTTTTGAAATCAGATTTCTTAGGTTGTATGGGTTTTTTAAACACAGTCATTTTGATTGTGTTTTTTTTTCCCCGCTGTTACATGATGAATACCTTCAAGTCACTGATTTAAGTGAAATTTGATACATTCTGAGAACAGCAAAAATAAACCATTTAACATGTATAATTAATGTTATGGTTTTTGTACTTATGATATACATTTAGAAATGTGAGGTACATATGGGTAAGCTGAGTCTTCTGTAAGTGTCAATTTTAATGCTTACAGTGCTGTACTTCTGGGTACTGTTTTTTTTTAAAAAAAGAAAAGAGGCCTCACCTCAAAGAAAGCTCTTGAAAGCACACATCTTATTTGCATCCTAAAATAATCATTTTAAATGTTAGACACAATTTTATGATGGTTTCACATCTCTTTTGCGCTGTTATGGCATCACTATTGTGAGACATAAGCAATGCAAAAGAAGCATCATATTTCAAAATAGGCCTCATTTCATCAGCATGAAGATACTGTTTGTTGAAAATAAATATATTTAGGATTGTGTAGGGGTCGTAGAGAAGTAGAGGTTTCTATAAGTGTCAAAGTTGTTTAAAAAGTGTTTCTTCTTGAACCTTTTCCCTTCTTTTTTCTAATTTTTAAATACATGTTTTAATATTTTTGGAAATGTTTGTTCTCTCTTTTACAGATTGAATGTATGAAAAATTTTCTTTAAAAATTAACAAGAATTATAAGGTAAATGTTTTCTACTTTTTTAACCTGCATTCCACTGCTGATGATGTCACTGACTATGTTATGAATTATGTAATAATTGGGCATATCTGTTATCTCGTTAAAAAAACGAACAGTAAGTTTAAGGATAGGAAACAGACAGTTATGTTACAAAAAAGACAGCTATAGGACGTAAACAAAAAAAACTGTTACTCGCAATCCACTGCTGATGATGTCACTGACTATGTGAAAAATAGTGTAATATATGACATGATCAGAAGTGAATTGCGGGTCACAGTATCTTTTCTTTACTCCCTATAGCTATCTTTATAGTAACATAGCTGTCTGTTTTCTTTCCTTATACTTACTGTTCCTTTTTTTAAAAAAAAATTTTTGGGTGCGCTCAAAGTTCGCGTACCGGAGTGCGAACTGGGAGCGAACTAATAGAAATAGAGCTTGGCAGAGTTCAAAGAATTCTACCAATTTTTTTTAATAATGGGGAGGTAGTTCTGAAAAGAACTTTTTTTTTGTTTTTGTTGTTTTAAATTTTTTTTAGTTTTCTGAACATTTTTTATATTTTTTTGTTTTTTTCTGAACATTTTGTATTTTTTTTTATTTTTTGGGGGGAGGGGGGGGAAACAAAAATGATTCATCGAAGAGGGCTCAACAGGAGCAACAAAAAAAAGAAGAATTTATTTTTGGGGGCGTTTTGGACATACATGATTTTTGATGGCTCTAATGATAAGAGTTATACTACTTTCGCGGTAGCATAATGTTTGATTGCACCTCACACAAACTTGTTTGACTTCCCCCATGTCCATTTGAATATTTGGGATCAGCTCCCTTGCTTCAGGTCCCGTAACTTCTGGCACAACCGATCTTCTGGCTATTGCTGGTGAATTCTGTTGTTCGTCTCGAAGCTGAGCTGCACTGTAGTTATTTGGGTGCCACCTGCTCATGTGTCTGTGCATAGTGAAATTCCCATAACTATATTTTTTATCCGTGCCTCTAGAAAGACGTTCATCACAGATTCGGCAAAAGACATACCTGGCGTTCACTTTCTTTTGCCCTGGTGGAAATTTGAAAAATTGCCAAATGACATTTTCCTTCCTGTTGTATCTCCTGGGCTCCTCAGGCAAATATTCAGACTCTTCCTCCTCTTCCCGCTCTTCCTCTTCTTGAAAGATTGGTTGAGTTGGTGGTCCTTTCTTTCCATGAGGAGGTGGAGGTGGTGGTGGGGGAACACTACCAGAAGCAACAACAGAAGCCATTTCCCTGGATTGTACAAAGGTCTTTCTCTCATCAAGATGAAAGTCAGAGTGAGGAAAGAAGGAGGGGTTTTCATCATTTGGGAAAAGCCAAAGTTCTAAACCAATGAAAAGTGTTAATTTTAGATCACATGACCTAGTATTACATCATTAGGAAACCAAAAGTGAAATGAACTAATGAAAAGTGTTATTATCGAGTCACATGACCTGCTGTCTTTACGTTTCGCGCTTTGCGCCGCTATCCAATCCGCTTTCGAGTCCGCTAACTTGGCGCGTCGGATAACGTATTACGCGACAACGCAAAACGTCATGATAACGTAACAGTCACGCTTAAGGAGCGATTACCGGCTCGCGCACCAAGTCGCGGCTTTGAATTCAGCTAACGGGAAGCTGACCAGTTCGCGGACTAGGAGCGGAACAATTTTTTTAAAAAAAAAAATGTATAAAAAAAATGTACAATATATTTTATGATTTAAAGAAAAATACATTTTACAGATAGAAATATTAGCTTTCAAAAAACCATTGAAATTCAATGAAAAAACCATAGGTTATACTCCATATATAGTTAGGAATTAGCATTTACAAAACCTTATTTTACTCGCATAAAACCATTGAAATTCCACATATAGTTAGATGCGCTAACTATATATCGCGCACCCGCAATCCACTGCTGATGATGTCACATATTACATCATTCATGACATGGTTAGTGACATCACTGATGACATCACTGATGACATCTCAAATGACATCACTGGTAAAATCACTGATAACATCTCATTTGACATGACTGATCACATCACTGATGATATCATTCATGTGATAATACCATGAACCTCTTCAGACTCTAATATAATCTTAGATACAATCAGTGTAAACAGACAGTCACAGACTGTCACTCATCCATGGAGTTACTCACACACCTAGTCAGTTATGTAAAAAATCAATCACACCTCCATTTTCTCAACTATACAGTTATACACACCTTACTTATTCAATTATATACTAACACATATTTACTTTACTCTGTTATACAATCCCTGATACATGTTCACAATGATCCATACAGCCACTCACACATTCACTGGCTCTTATGCACAGTTATTTATATATGTCAACTCTCACATGTACTGTGTTTTACATATGTACTTACTTTGACATGTAGCACTGAGATATCCATTCACTCACTAATACACTCATGCACAGTCAACCGCCCATACAGCTGTTTCCACATGCACTTTTGAACCCATACATATAGTGAATCAACTACTCACACATCTATGTACAGAGTCACACACCTCCCAGCCACCCATACACACACACTCAGTTTCCCATACAAATACTTGGACAACCAATGAATAACCCATACAGTTACTCATATAGCTACTGATCAACATATGCAGCAGTTTGTAGAACAACAGATATAATGATGCACACATTAAAACAGTTTAGTCACTAACCCATGCACTCAGTGAGACACATTTAATCACTCACTCATACAGTCAGTCATGCACCTACTAAATCCTTCATCCAGACACTTACACATCCACTCATTCTTCAATATGTAAGACATATTTTAACTTTACAGAAACATACAGTCACTGGATGTTGTCATCAGTGATGTCATCAGTGATGTCATTTGAGATGTCATCAGTGATGTCATCAGTGATGTCACTAACCATGTCATGAATGATGTAATATGTGACATCATCAGCAGTGGATTGCGGGTGCGCGATATATAGTTAGCGCATCTAACTATATATGGAATTTCAATGGTTTTATGCGAGTAAAATAAGGTTTTGTAAATGCTAATTCCTAACTATATATGGAGTATAACCTATGGTTTTTTCATTGAATATATATATATATATATATATATATTACCTACTGGCGATAGCCAGTAGGTATATATAGTTAGAATTTTTTCTCTATGGGACTTTTGAAAATTCTATGTCTAATAACTTTGGCGTTTGTGGACGGAATCGGCTGAAATTTACAGGAAAATGGCACATTTTGTTTCTGAGCAGCCCCTAAAAATTTGGGGGGGTTTCGTCAAGGGGGGGCCGAGAAAAAAGGGGGGTCCCAAAACGCGTTTTTCCCATGTTAATTTCCATAGGGCGGTTGGACTCACTTTTAGCTCGAACGGCTGAATGGATTTGCACGAAACTTGGCAAAATTGTAGGGACTGTTAGCCCGATGTGCCTTTGCTAGGTCTCAATATATGTGCTCCAGTAGTTTTTGAGAAATTAACGTTCAAACCAAGATATATATCTGTAACAGCGCTCTGGGCAGCGATCCGGTCCGCTTACTTTTCGCTTATCGGAACTTTGCGCGCAGAAAGCTGATTGGCTCTCCGGTGTCTGTCAACATTCTAAACAGTCCGGAGCGGCCGCCATCTTGTCTCTCGGTAGGATCGAGAGAGAAGAAGAGGTGGAAAACGAAAGGGGAATTTAATGAAAGGGGGCAAGGTATCCCCCTCTTGACCCCCTAGGAATGTTGTTGGGGTTATTAAAGGGTCCCGTGGGGAAAAAAAAAAAAAAATGATTTTTCACGGTAGAAGCGCTTTACGGGCCGCGAACTGGGCCGCAAACTGGTAGCGAAACGGGAATTCGCCATTTTGTGCTTCGTTAATTAAATTACTAGGTATAAGTGGGTGCGGGAGACGTATCCTAATCCCCTATGTTTCCTGAGGGTGGCTGAGGAGGCTGATATATGTTGATACATCTCTTCCAGCGGCTGTGCGTGAGCTTTTTTTTTTTTGCTGCGTGACAGTCCGGAGCGGCCGCCATCTTGTCTCTCGGTAGGATCGAGAGAGAAGAAAAGGTGAAAAACTAAGGGGGAATTTAATGAAAGGGGGCAAGGTATCCCCCTCTTGACCCCCTAGGAATGTTGTTGGGGTTATTAAAGGGTCCCGTGGGGAAAATAAAAAAAAATGATTTTTCACGGTAGAAGCGCTTCACGGGCCGCGAACTGGGCCGCAAACTGGTAGCGAAACGGGAATTCGCCATTTTGTGCTTCGTTAATTAAAGTACTAGGTATAAGGGGGTGCGGGAGACGTATCCTAATCCCCTATGTTTCCTGAGGGTGGCTGAGGAGGCTGATATATGTTGATACATCTCTTCCAGCGGCTGCGCCATCTTGCCTTTTTTCCAATGCCACAATTTTGTCGTGCACGGCAGCCATTTTAGATGCCAGGCTGGTCCCAGGCTATCACCTAACCCTGCGGATGTAGTTTATGGCCCCAGCTGTAGAGAATTCAGACATGCCAATCCTCCCGATTCAGGCGTGTGACTACTGATTTCAGTGCTAGTCTCCCGCCTCCCGATTTCTGCAAGCAAAAACCCGGGGGCATATTACGAACAACTAGCGTTAATTTTTGTCTCTAACTTGTTTAGAGACAAAAATTATCGCCGTACATCGGCGATTTTTATCGCAGATAAACCTTGCTATTATCGCAGAAAAGTCAGCGATATTCATGTATTATCGAGCAAATGCTCTTAGCCATGTTATCCACCTCCCATTGGATAACATGGCTAAAAACTGCTCAGGGCAGGTAGTGTTCAACACGTGCATCACCCTTTCTCTGCCTGCTATTGCGTTCCATGCTTCGGAAAGGTAAGAAAAAGAACGTGCATTTGAGTTTGAAATGTCCGATCCTGCAGCAGCACACTTCCAAAGCCCACACATGACAATAACCCGATTCAAGGCCCCATTCACCCGTTTTTAAAAAAATAGATAACACTCCAACAAAGTAAGGTTATAAAACTTTATTAACTATTAACTTTAACGAACGGAACAAAAACTAAAAACATTTAAACATTTCTCAACACAAAAAGCAACAATGGTTAGAAGCTGTCTTTTGTGCGAATAGTCCCAAGGCAGCACAACGTGCAGAGTTCTGGACGGCACCCAGGTGATGTCGCCTGGGTGCCGCACTGGTTTAGGGATCCTACAATGCAGCACAGAAAAACAGCGTGGGGCGTCCAGGGTGGTGCGGGGGGAGGCCTCGTCAGTAGCGGTCTGTGTCCAGTGTCACATGGCTGACACAACATGTACGACAGGCACCCAAGTGATGTCCAGTAAACTGCCGCACTGGTTTTGGTATCCTACAATGCTACTCCGAAAATTGGCGTGCGGCGGCCCGGTGGGGTGTGGGGGAGGCGGCGTGAACGGGCCTCCCCAGGTGGCGGCCATCTAGCTGAGTTGCGCCCGCTCTTGCGGCTACAGCGTCTCGCTCACCATGTTGTTGAGTTGCTCCCACTCTTGCAGTGCAGCGATAGGCGGCTGCCACATGGCTCTTAAAATGGCGGACGGCTCCTCGGTTTTGGGCCTGGTCCACTGAAATGGCCCTGGGACACTTTGGAACTCGGACGCTTGCCTGCTAGGGCTTGGGCTCCATTCTCGAAAAGCGTCTCCTCAGCCGTGAAGATTGTACAAAAGTCTTGGGGGCCCCCGACTCCCGCAGGCTTCCGGTGGGGAGCGGCTGCCATGATTGCTCGCGGAATGACCACGACGGAGCCACGAGATGGTGGTGCTCTCATGCTGACGCCAGCTTCAGTCTGAATGATCCAGAAACAAGGTGGGGCTTTCATCGTTTGGGAAAAAAAAATGTTCTAAACCAATGAAAAGTGTTATTTTTAGGTCATATGACCAAGCCTTCCATCTTTAGGAAACCAAAAGTAAAATGAACCAATGAAAAGTTTTATAAAGAAGTCACATGACCTGTTATGCGGCATAGGGCTACAAAAACCGTAGAAAATCCGTTGGCACGTGAGGCGGCATCAGTAGCGGACCGATGTGCGAATAGGCCAAAGGCAGCACAACGCGCTGAGATCCGGATGGCACCGAGGTGGTGTCAAGCAAATTGCCGTACTGGTGTGGCCATCCTACAATGCTGCGCCGAAAGACGGCGTGTCCAGCTGAGTTCCGGTCACTCTTGCGGTACAGTGAGTCGAACGCGCCGAGATCCGGATGGCACCGAGGTTGTGTCCAGCAAGTTGCTGCACTGGTGTGGCCATCCTACAATGCTGTGCCGAAAGTCGGCGTGGGGTGCCCCGTTGGCTTATGAGGTGATGTCAGTAGTGGACCGATGTGTGAATAGGTCGGAACCAGCACAAGGCGCCAAGATCCGAATGGCAAGTCCTGGATATTGAGTGCCATAGTTGAGAGTTCTGAGCTGTGCTTGTAAGACTATCTGAAGCTTATTTGCACCTGCTGCAGTTTCACTGTTGCCCAAGGTGGTGTCCAGCAAATTGCTGCAGTGGTGTGGCCATCCTACAATGCTGCGCCGAAAGACGGCGTGTCCAGCTGAGTTCCGGTCACTCTTGCGGTACAGTGAGTCGAACGCGCCGAGATCCGGATGGCACCGAGGTTGTGTCCAGCAAGTTGCCGCACTGGTGTGGCCATCCTACAATGCTGCGCCGAAAGTCAGTGTGGGGTGCCCCGTTGGCCTATGAGGTGCTGTCAGTAGTGGACCGATGTGTGAATAGGTCGGAAGCAGCACAAGGCGCCCTGCACTGTTGAGCTTTTTTCAATGCCTGTTTTTTGTTGTTTCCCCTCCATCAAAAACAAAAAAAAATATATAAAACTGTGCAAAAATACAAAAAAATGTTTAGAAAAGCAGTGCTTGTAAGACTGTCTGAAGCTCCTTTGCACCTGCTGCAGCTTCACTATTGCCCTGGTGTGGACAAAGATCGCTCATGACTTAGGCTGATTGAGAGTTTGTAGAAAAATGGCTTCAGATTTTCCACATATTACTCTTCAACATTCTTCCTAAATGTAACAATGTGAGACTCACTAGGAGAACGGCTGTTTATCTTTCCTTTCAAAATGCTGCCAACAATATTTTCTGAATGGAAGACACCATCTTGTAGCATAAAGGGCCGAAAGGGGTTCTGGTCTGGCCGATTGTTGGTGAAGACATTTTGACTATATCTTGGACCTGCCCTGCCTCGCCCAAAATGGCGCCGGTATAAATGGGACTCGTAACTCCTTGCCCGCAAATGTATATCTAGAAAATGTTATTGTAAGTGGCCCTGTCTTATTTTAATTACAAAATGTACGTCCACCGATTCCGCAACTGTTAGACACCTTAGTTCTTGCAACCTAATGGCCCGCTCATTACGTTCCTCTACAGTGTAAATGTCTCCTCATCATATACGATTTCAGTTTGCTCCGTGGCCGGCCCACGTGGTTATAGGCCCGTATTTGTATGCTGATATTTTCACAATAAAGGTTTTTAAAACAAAACACGGTAGTAGTATTTACATTGGTAAAGTTTTTACTTTTAGTCACTGTTTTCGAATCAGTAAAAGGCAAGTGAAATAAAGCAGTCCAATTACATGACGGATAAAAGGTATAATATGTAGGAACGCAGTAAAGATAAATGGTCAAGGGCAGTTGTGTTTTTCATTTCTGCAACATAAAGTGATCGATAAGAATCTGATAATCAGGCGTATCGGCGACTAAGACAGCAGGCCGAGTCTCTCTTACTCAACGGCTCCGTCATGGAACGAAGAAACGCCCTTTTTGTCGAAAAAGGAATATATTTTACTTGCAGGACAGTTGTAAATTTTCCGGGAAAGTACATTAGCCTGGAATATTATAACATATGTTTGAAAAAAAAATAATGTTCGAAAAAAATAAAAAGCGTAATTTTTAGGTCATATGACCAAGCTTTTCATCATTAAATTAACAAAAGTAAAATGAACCAATGAAAAGTTTTATTAACAAGTCACATGACCTGTTATGCTTACGTTACGCGCTGCGCGCCGCGCCTCGGATCACTTCCGGGTGCGCTAACGCGGCGTGTCATAAAACGCATTACGCGACAACGTAGGTCAAGAATATAGTCTAAATGTCTCCACCAACCAGCGTTCAGAACACAACCCCTTTCAGCAGTCCAAAAAGTTCTGTTAAATGACAACAGAGGGGACAGGCAACAAGAACCATCAGTCAAAGAGGGGAGGGCAAGTTCTTCTCTTCCGGTTCATGTTGGGGCGCTACCGTAACTGATCGAATTGGTAGTCTATAGTGTTTCTGGATGTTTCAGACTAAAGCTGGCGTCAGCATGAGACCACTACCATCTCGTAGCTCCGTCGTGGCCATTCCACGAGCAATCATGGCAGCCGCTCCCCACCAGAAGCCTGCGGGAGTCGGAGGCCCCCAAGACTTTTGTAGAATCTTCACGGCTGAGGGGACGCTTTTCGAGAATGGGACCCAAGCCCTAGCAGACAAGCGTCCGAGTTCCAAGGTGTCCCAGGGCCATTTTAGTGGACCAGGCCCAAAACCGAAGAGCCGGCCGCCATTTTGAGAGTCCTGTGGCAGCCGTCTATCGCTGCACCGCAAGAGCGGGCGCATCTCAACTACATGGTGAGCGAGACGCTGTAGTCGCAAGAGCGGGCGGTAAACAGCTGAATGGCGGAAGAGGCACAGTGTAGCAAAAGCGGGCGGAATGGCAACTAAAACGATAAAGGGGCGCCCCACTACAGCTTGTCTTCAGGTCAAACGGATTGTGGGACAAGGTCCAGAATTGAAGAGTCATCAAAAGGCAAAAAGTTCCGCCGGACCCCGGGAGCCGGCCGCCTATGTCGGGGGCGATCTCAGGCTACACCAGTGCTATAAGACTTGGGGAGGGTGTCGGAGCCAAGCGTCTTCTCCGAGTCCATGGCCATCACACCGCCCCTCGGGGGCCTCCATCAAGCGGTTTAGGGAGGTACCATATAACATTGTTTTCAAATGCAGTCAGGTCCACAAACGACCCTCACTTACTTTGGAATAGTGAAGCTGCAGTAGGTGGAAATAAGCTTCAGACAGTCTTACAAGCACTGCTTTTGTAAACATTTTTTTTTTTTTTTGTATTTTTGCACAGTTTTATATATTTTTTTTTGTTTTTGATGGAGGGGAAACAACAAAGCACAGGCATTGAAAAAGGCTCAAACTCAGAACTCTGAACTATGGCACCCAATATCCAGGACTTTCCATCCGGATCTTGGCGCCTTGTGCTGCTTCCGACCTATTCACACATCGGTCCACTACTGACATCATCTTATAAACCAACGTTATGTAAATAGTTATTTAATAAAATGTTTTACCCTGTTTCTTTGCTGGTGTGTTGTCTATATTTTTAATATTTGCATAGGGTTTGTCGTTATTTTGGGCGGGGTGGGTGACGGAGCCGAGCTGTCTTGCAGCCCTCATGGTGTGGAGCTCAGTTCATCTCACTATTTTCGTATTTCTCATGAAGGGTTGTTTATAATATTTCTATTTTAGCGAGGTCAAAAAGAGATCCAATTAGTGGCCTACTGATTTTGCTCGATTACTTTTATTTTTTTACACGATTTTTCACGATCTGCAAAGACTAAACAGAGTATTGCGACTTTGTGCTTGTTTGTAAATAGAGAATGAACCAAAGAGAATCAATTGAAAAACAGTAAATGCTTGGATAATAATCAATCAAATGGAGAGACAAGCAGGCAGGACGGATTACAACGGGGGTAAAGGCCTGCGTTAACTACTCTTCACTATCTGCAAAGAGAGAGTACTACTAAGAGAAAAGAGGGGAGGGGGGCAGCGTTCAAAGCACATCAGCGTGCATAAATACGAAAATGTTTTTATCTATCACGTACTTTACATTTTAATGCTTTTCATATTTGCTATTAAAAAACCAATGAAATTCACAGAAAAAACCATAGGTTATAGTGGATATATAGTTAGGAATTTGCATTTACAAAACCTTGAAAATTCAATGAAAAAACCATTGGTTTTAGGCCATATATAGTTAGAAATTAGCATTTACAAAACCTTATTTTACTCGCATAAAACCATTGAAATTCCATATATAGTTAGAAGCGCTAACTATATATCGCGCACCCGCAATCCACTGCTGATGATGTCACATATTACATCATTCATGACATGGTCAGTGACATCACTGATGACATCACTGATGACATCTCAAATGACATCACTGATGACATCACTGATCACAACATCCAGTGATTGTATGTGTCTGTAAAGTTTAAATATGTTTTACATATTGAAGAATTAGTGGATGTATAAGTGTCTGGATGAAGAATTTAGTAGGTGCATGACTGACTGTATGAAAGAGTGATTAAATGTGTCTCACTGAGTGCATGGGTTAGTGACTAAACTGTCTTAATTTGTGCATCAGTATGTTTGTTGTTGTGTAAGCTGCTGCATGTGTTGATCAGTAGCTATAAGAGTGGCCATATGGGTTATTGATTGGTTGCCCAAGTATTTGAATGGGAGGCTGAGTGTGTGTGTGGGTGGCTGGGAGGTGCGTGACTCTGTGCATAGATGTGTAAGCAGTTGATTCACTAGGAGTATGAGTTCAAGAGTGCATGTGGAAACAGCTATATGGGCGGTTGACTGTGCATGGGTGTGTTGGTGAGTGAATGGATTTCTCATTGCTACATGTGCAAGTAAGTACGTATGTAAAACACAATACATGTGAGAGTTGACATATATAAATAACTGAACATAAGAGCCAGTGAATGTGTGAGTGGCTGTATCGATCACTGTGAGCTTGTATCAGGGATTATATAAGAGAGTAAATATGTGTTATTATATGTTTGAATAAGTAAGATGTGTATAACTGTATAGTTGAGGAAATGGAGGTGTGATTGATTCTTTGCATGACTGACTAGGTGTATGAGTAACTCCATGGATGAGTGACAGTCTGTGAGTGTCTGTTTATACTGAGTGTATGTAAGGTTATATTAGAGTCTGAAGAGGTTCATTGTATTATCACATGAGTGATGTGATCAGTGATGACAAATGAGATGTCATCAGTGATGTCATTTGAGTTGTCATCAGTGATGTCATCAGTGATGTCATCAGTGATGTCATTTGAGTTGTCATCAGTGATGTCATCAGTGATGTCATTTGAGATGTCATCAGTGATGTCATCAGTGATGTCACTGACCATGTCATGAATGATGTAATATGTGACATCATCAGCAGTGGATTGCGGGTGCGCGATATATAGTTAGCGCTTCTAACTATATATGGAATTTCAATGGTTTTATGCGAGTAAAATAAGGTTTTGTAAATGCTAATTTCTAACTATATATGGCCTAAAACCAATGGTTTTTTCATTGAATATATATATATATATATATATATATATATTTATATATATATTTTACATCGAGTATGATCATATGAATTTTGAAATTGATAATCAGGAAAATGAAATACATGATGACATTATTTTAGAAGCTCTATTAAATTATGAGATGCTACAAGAAAAAATGTATTATTATATAATAGTAATGGTTTGAGACAGTCTTCTTGCAGAATTGTAATCATTCAGCTAGTACTGAAGTACTCATTATTGAAAGTGGGACTGCTTTTAACCCCTATAGACTATGTATGCACTCTTCCATGCACCGTCAAACTTGTGTTTTATACCTTCAATACCCCAGTCTGTATCTTTACACTACCAGCAAACACCATCACACTTCTGTTTTAATATTGGTATGAGCCACATAGCACAATGTATCACATTTATTTTCTGTTTCCACCTCAAACACTGATATTACAGTGAGGATGTTTTTAGAATAGTTGCAATGTATTCAAAAATGTTTTATGAAAGCAGTTAAAAGAATGATATTATAGTACACAAGTTTCTAAAAAGTTTCAAGGAATCACAAAATATTTTATGTGAGCACCATAAACCTTGATATTACAGTAATGAAGTTGTGAAAATAGTTGCAGTGTAGCTTAAAATATTGAACGTGAGGAGAAAAAAAAAAACACTGTGACATCAAACAACAGTAAAGAAGTTGTGAAAATAGTTTCAATATATCACAAAAACTAATTTCACTTCACTGAGAACATGTTTCTTTTCTATTGACAGATCTTATATCTTACAAGTGGAAAATGTCACTTATACAGTAAGCATTTCTTTTTGGCATGTAGTGCTGTAGATTTAGATGCTTTTCATAGTCCTGCCATGTCGTGTTGTGCTTGGCCGAGGTAGTAGCTATAACAAAAAGGCATGATAAAGGGCCTTCAAGTTAAATCAGATTATGAAATTCAAGAATAATTGATAACCCGAGTCAAAAAAGGCAGCAAGTAGGTGTGTATATGTGTGGATGATGTGTTGATTGAGTGGAAGATGAAAAATGTAATACATAAGAAAGGCTGCAAGTGTGCAAATTGCCCACTGCCTTTAGCCGGGAAAGTAGTTACAACAAAAAGGCTCGATAAAGGGCCATGAGTTTGAATCAGAATATGACATTCAAGAATAATTGATAACCCCAGCCAAGAAAGGCAGCAAGTGTGCTAATTTCCCACTGCCATTGGCTGGGGTAGTAGCTACAACAAAAAGGCTTGATAAAGGGCCATGACTTTCAATCAGAATATGAAATTGAACAATCATTGATAACCCCTGCGAAGAAAGGCAGCAAGTATGCACATTTTCCACTGGTTTCTGTCAAGGTAGTATCTACATGAAAAAGGCTCGATAAAGGGCCTTGACTATGAATCAGAATATGAAATTGAAGAGTAATTGATAACCCCAGCTAAGAAAGGCAGCAAGTAAATATGTGTATGTGTGGATGATGTGTTCATTGAATGGAAGATGAATAATGTTAAAAGTAAGAAAGGCTGCAGACGCGCAAAGTAACCACTGCTTTATTAGGGAAGTAGATCTTTGGATACCCAGCTCATTATACAGACTGTGCGTAGCAAGAAAGGATGCAAGTGTGGAAATTACCCAATGCTATTTACGGGAAGTAGTTACCAAGAAGGCTGAAAAAAAGGGCCTGCACTTTAAATTTGTATTACAACAAGAATAATTGATAACCCCAGCCAAGAAACTGTGCAAATATCCTACTGCCTTTGGCCGGGGTAGTAGTTACAACAAAAAGGCTTTATAAAGGGCCTTGACTTTGAAACAGAATATGAAATTCAAGAATGATTGATAACCCGAGCCAAGAAAGGCTGCAAGTGTGCAAATTTCTTACTGCCTTTGGCCGCAGTAGTTGTTACAACAAAAATGATTCGATATAGGGCCTGCACTTTGAATACAGATATGAAAAAGAAGAATAGTTGATATCCATAGCCAAGAAAGGCAGCAAATAGGTGTTTGTATGTGTAGATGATGTGTTGATTGAGTGGAAGATGAATAATGTCAAAAATAAGAAAGGCTGCAAGTGTGCAAATTACCCACTGCCTTCTGCCGGGGTAGTATCTACATGAAAAAGGATCGATAAAGGGCCTTGATTTTGAATTAGAATATGAAATTGAACACTAATTGATAACCCCTGTCAAAAAATGCAGCAAGTGTGAAAATTTACCACTGCCTTCGGCCGGGGTAGTTGTTACAACAAAAAAACTTTATAAATGTGTAATGACTAATGTTGAGGACAGCGATGTTCCTGTTTCATGTTTTTTATGAAGTTGATAGACTGTTTCACGTAACACAAAAGTTCATCGCAATTAATGCATGGAAATTTAAGTTTACCAAAATCAAGATCAATATGTGAGTATGGACTGCTTGCCGAAGATGTTGTTGCAGTAGTTAATGTGCTTGGTGCAGCAGCAAGTGGTTTGTCCTGCAATCTTTGTGTTGCAGCTCAAGCATGTGACGCACGATATTTGCTGAGCAAAAGAAGTATTTTTTGGATGGATCAGCCCTTGAAAGAGTTGTTTGGTAAATTTTACAGATTCATTTTGGAGCATTAACCTTCGTCTGGGGTAATAGCTACAACAAAAAGGCTCAATAAAGGGCCATGACTTTGAATCAGAATATGAAATTGAAGAATATTTGATAACTCCAGCCAAGGAAGGCAGCAAGTGTGCAACGTTACCACTACTTTTGGCTGGGGTAGTTGATACCTATTACAAGATAATGTAAAAAAAAACTAATGTTTAGGATAGCGATGCTCCTGCTTCCTGCATTTTATCAGGTTGGTAGATTGTTCCAGGTAAGACAAAAGTCAATCGCAATAAATGCATAGAAAGGCAGCAAGTGAGCATATTTTTCTCTGCCTTCAGTCAGGGTAGTATCTACATGAAAAAGGCTCGATAAAGGGCCTTGACTTTCAATCAGAATATGAAATTGAATAGTAATTGATAACCCTAGCCAAGAAAGGCATCTACAAGAAATTGAATATTTAGCTGAAAAAGAGCCAGAAAGTATATGTATTGTAGTGTATTGCTTCATAACACTTCCTATTCCAACTGTTGAAAGATCCCTCCCACTTTATTCATTCTACTTTGACTTTGTAAGAAGTACCATCTCTTCTGAGAATCCTGTCAAATAGAAGGAAGATCACCATAATAACAGCATTGGACTCATCTTCCAGCTATTCTTCAGATGGAGATTTCATTCCTGAAGAAAGAAGCTCTAATTTGGAAGTTATTTACTTTCCCTGAAGGGCAAAAAAAGGTTAATGCTCCATTAGTAACTCATAACATTTGCCTAACAACTCTTTCAGGGGGTGATCTATCCAAAAAATACTCCATTGTCACACCAAATAAAGTACACGTAAACAACTTGCACCCCATCAACTTTGCTTCAGCTTCAACACAAAACTTGATTTTGGTAAACTTAATGTTCTATGTATTTATTGCGATTAACTTTGGTGTTACATGGAACAGTCTATCAACGTCATAAAAAACAGGAAACAGGAGCATCACTATCCTCCTGGGGTGGACTGGGTGCAGCCGCCGCCACCGCACCTATGTAGGCCTGGCTGGGCGACAGCAGCAGTGACACCACATTGAGTGTCATGAGTCCTCCCCTGCTCGAGCAAACATTTCATAGTACAATCGACGACAACAGTCTGTCAGTCACCACAGCACAGGCAGCCAAAAGAGAGCGTGCTCATGTCAGTGCCCGCATTATATGGGAATCGCTGGGGCTGACCAAACCAAGCCCAGGGCCTTCATAGGTAGTGTTTTCGTGCTCTACAAGAATGACGGCCCTGGGGGACCTCTCATTGGCTAATGCATTGGCTTCCAGGCTTAGTAATATCAAGAAAGCTAGGTGGTGACATCTGGGGTGTGTGGGCGGGCGTGCACCGCGCATGTGCAAGTGTGAGTATGTGCACCAACAATTAACAACAGAGACAGACGGGGCGGGGTTATCATGTGAGCAGAGGCAGTCCCAAAATCGAATCTCCAATGAGTGACCACTTGTAATCATTCTCGTAGCACGCCCTGTGCTCTGATTTGAGACTGAGAGTGATCACACCATACTTTGTACTGCTAATCATACTCAGCGCATACCCGCGCAAACGCTACAAATACACTTTGACGTTACGCGTCGCACCAAAGCTTACGTGTGACGTCATGTACGGAGCCATGTACGCGAAAGACGCCAATGTTTTTAATTATTTAAAAACATATATTTGTGTATTTAATGTACATACTAAGGATAGAAATTATCTGGAAAATTATAAAAATAATTTTTTTAACTTTTAACAATCGTATATTACTTCTAAAAGCAATTACGGCGGAACGTCATGCGTACTCGCATCGTAAGAGCACCGTAAGCACACCGTAAGCGTACGCAAAGCCATGTGACTTTAAAAGAAGAGATTTGATTGGTTCATGACACTTCCTATTCCAACTGTTGAAAGTTCCGTCCCATTTGAATCATTCTTTTTTGACTTTCTAAGAAGAAGCATCTCTTCAGAGAATCCTGTCAAATAGAAGGAAGATCACCATAATAACAGCAATGGAATCATCTTCCAGCCATTCTTCAGAGGGAGATTTCATTTCTGAAGAACCTCCAAAGAAGAGGAAAGAAGCTCTAATTTGGAAGTATTTTACTTTTCCTGAAGGGCAAAAAAAGGTTAATGCTCCTAAAGTAACCTGTAAAATTTGCCAACATTTTTTTCAAGGGGTGATCCATCTAAAAAATACTCCTTTGGCACAGCAAATATGGTGCGACACGTGAAGAACTTGTACCCCAACAACTTTGCTAGAGCTGCAAGACGGAGGTTGCAGGACAATCCACCTGCTACTGCACCAAGCATATCAACTGCTGCAGCAGCATTTTCAGCAAGCAGTCCACACCCACAAATTAATGCTGATTTTGGGGAAGTTAAAAATTCATGCATTTATTGCGATAAACATTTGTGTTATGGGGAACAGTCTATCGACCTGATAAAATGCAGGAAGCAGGAGCACCGCTGTCCCCGACATTAGATTTTTTTTCTTTCATTCTTTTGTTCCTGTTGGACACGTTTTGGGATCCAGTTTCATTTTTTTGGTTTTAAAAAAAAATTGCTGAAAAAACACAAAAAATAGAAAACAAAAAACACAAACAAAACCAGTTCTTCTCAGAACTACCTCCACTGGTCAAAGAAAGACCTATATTTGTATGATAGTGTGTAAAACTTTGTCTGAATTAATGTGTAGAGCATAAATGTATGAATGAATACATTAATAATGTATGGTGAATGTGAAAGTGCAGAACTATAAGGAACTGCTACAGCATAAATCTATAAGCAGTTTACCTATAGTATACTGTAGTACCTCAGAAGTACTTGAATGTAACATATGCACATAAATATGTTACAAGTCTATGCTTCAATTTGCACTGCTGGTGAAACTGCCTGGATGAATTTCTATGTGTTACCGGTGGATTTATAACCCCCTTGTGCCTCTTTTAACACAGCCATTGCATCACTGCACTGGTGGTGAAAAAGATGTGCCATGGTGTGTATTATTTACAATTTGACACATCTGGAAGGTGCATCTTATTATAAAGTCCTTCTCCAGAAGGAGGTGATATCACAGTACACAATAACTGGCATATCTCTGGGGATGTACCACTTATTGTATATTTGCTGATTAGTGTTTTAATGTAGTGAATGGATTCTTTTAGAACAGTGTATAGATAAGCACATAGTGCTATATGGTCACTATATTACTGAAACAGAAGTGTTTACTGGAAGTGTAAGGATTCAGATTGGGGAATTGAAGATATAAAAGACAAGTTTCCCTGTGCATAGAGCACTACATGCATAGTCTATAGGGGTTTTCTCAGGAACTACTGAATGGATTTACACCTTTTAACAAAAAGCACAATCTGCAAACTGAACTCTACCTCTCTGCCAAATTTGGTGTAATTCCGTTAACGTACGCGTACGGTACAATTACCAAAAAAACACAATGAAAAAGGAACTATATAGAATTAAATTTTAATATTTTGGAAAAAAAAATTATCCCCAAAATAATTTGCAATTAGTTATGTTATTATTTTACAAAAGTAATATGAAATATAATTTAAAAAATGAAATAAATATAAATATTTATATTACAAAATGTAAGAAATTAGCATAAAAAGAAAGAAATATAATAATTAATATATTTAATTATTATTTTTTACAAATACTTTGAAATTCACAAACAAAAACGATAGGTTTCACACACGTTATAGTTAGGAATTAGCATTTCAAAAACCTTGCAAATTCAGTGAAAAAAACATAGGTTTCACACACGTTATAGTTAGGAATTAGAATTTCAAAAACCTTGAAAATTAATTGAAAAAACCTTTGAAATTCCCCCTTTATAGTTAGTTCAGCTAACTATAACTCGCGCGCCCACAATGCACTGCTGACGACGTCACATATTACATCACCCATGACATGGTCAGTGACATCACTGATCACATCTCAAATTACATCACTGATGACATCACTGATGACATCATCCAGTGAATGTGTGTCTTTTCTAAAAAATAAATATTTTTTATATATGTATATCTAAAGGAAGAATAAATGGGTAAATAAGTGTCTAAATGGATTTTTTTTATTGATTGTATAGCTATAGAAAAGTTACCATATCTATTCTAGCATCTGGGAGGGATAAAAGTTTAGGAATCTGCATAAATATAGCATACACTCCAGAAATATCATTACCAAAGGTGTGTAACTTATTCTTCTGCACTGGAATATTGTTCCAATATTTTGTTCAGAACCTCAGTTTCCAGTCCTGTTGACTTGAATTCTCATGATTATGCATGCCTGCTGGCCCACATTGGCTGTTCCATAGCATCCCCATTGAGGTATTGTACTTGGGTGAAAAATATGCATTTCCCATGCAGATATATGTACGCCTTATCAGTCATCCAGAAATGTTATTTTTCTCTAGCGCTGCTCAGGAACAAATGCCTCCTCACGCAAAGGGAGCAATTAACAGTGCTTCCTTCAGCTCTGGAGAAGGAATGAGTGGGGAAAAAATATGCATTCATTAGCTATCACATTGCATCAGGCTTTGGACAGCCCAGGCCCACTGAAAAGAGGGTGCCACAGTGTCTCTGCGCACTTTCTCATTACTGTTCAGTGTTCAAGTGCAAGTACTCCTACTGTAAATCATGTTATGGATTGGTGTTTCCATGATTGGCATGCTTGATTTACAAGTAAGTCTCTAGTAACGTGCACTTAGAGTGCCAGGTCCTGTGAATCAAATGCCACTAATGGGAGTGCAGCACTGGTTGTGCCAGCAATAGAAATAGCCATGTAAAGGTACCTCAGACCTGCCACTTCAATGTTGATTTGACAGGTGCACCCAATTGCCAAGTCCTAACCTTCCCTTTTATGACATGTAAGTCACCGCTAAGGTAGGCCCAAGGTACATCTATGGACAGGGTGCAGTGTAGGACATGTACTGGATTTTTGTGGCATGTCCTGATAGGGAACTGCAGTGTAATTTGTTTTTCACTTGCTTAACCAGCCACTAGGGGGTTGAGGTGTGTTCTGCCTTTCCTGGATGAGTCAGGGCTGTGCGACCTGAATAGCCCTGGTCTGCCTTACACAATGCTGACTCCAGCTCCTGACAGAAAGTTGGGCAAGAGAGGACAGAAATGGTTTGGACTAAGCATGGAGACTCAGTGCCACAATAGAACACAGGGCTCGCAGAACTTTAGAACTCTTTGAACTCAGAAACCTGCCAAGAAGAAGCTGTGAGGAGGACCTACCACTTTGCTGTCTGCTTTGCTGAGTTGGCCTGCTGTAGCTGCTACTGTCTTGGGCAGAGAAAGGAGTAGACTGAATTTTCTGCAACTTCTTTATTTGAGTTTCATCAAGGGATATAGGTTGAGCTTGCAGCCTTTTTGAGAAGTCTTAGGAACATCAAAGACTTCACCTTCCTATGAGTGCAGACTCTGAGAACATGTGTCTGAGTTAAACAGAGGGCAACCGCAACCCAAGGATGCCACTGAGTCCACCGGCGTTTTTGTGACCTGAAGGCACTGCCGCACTTCACAACGCAACCCTGGTGTCACCTCCGCCGTCATCGAGTCCCTGCTTGCACCACAACATGTGGGCACTGCACTCCACACCACCTCATTTCACTCTGCTGCCCTGGTCTCACTGATGCCGCTGGACGGTTACCACCAAGCAGCTGAAAGCACCGCAACTTGAGGGTACTGAACACCACACAACTCCGTTTCATACCGCTATCTCGATGACCAACACTGCCGGATCAAATCCCCGCAGTTGGCCGGAACACAAGTCTTCTACTGACGCCGGTATACACCGACACCATCAACCAAAACTGTTGGATTTAGTTGTTTTCAGCACCGCGGGAGCTACCAACCTAAAGGAACTGCATTTCAAGGTTATTTTTTCAAAGGGCTAATTTCAATTATTATATGTTGGTTATCTTTTTGGTGTTGTTTCACATAAATTAATATTGGTTATTTTTCTAAAACTGTTGTGGTATCCTTTTTTGTTAAACCTGTTTATTAGCAATTATTAAAAATAATACAATAAAACCAACAAAATACAGAAATGTGCAACATGGTAACATAAATTGGGGTATCCCTTTGTAATGTTTTCACTGTATTATGTTTTAGGATGTATTAGGAGGCCCCGGGCGCGGGGCACGACCAGTGTGGGGGAGCGTCAGGCGACAAGAAGGGCCAACTGAGCGCTCCCCCCTCCTTTATTCCAAGGGACGGGGGGAGAGGGCGGGCCGCCCCCTCCCCTCACCCCTCGAAGCCAGCCCCCTTGACCCGGAAGACTGCACCACGCCTCCCGGGTCAGGGATTGGGCGTCGGCCGACCAGTGGTTTGGCGCACAGCTCCCGCATATCCATTGGGTGCGGGGAGATCACACCCCCACACCACCGGAAGGCAAGGGGAGAGGGGATCGCCGCACCGCCATGCGGGTGGGGGGGCCAAGGGCCCCCCCTTTTCACATGGTCAGTGACGGCTACCGCCCCTCTCCCTGTATGCCCACATCAACCCAGAACACAACGAAACGGAACTGGATATGTCTTTGGAAGGCGGGGGGTCGCAAGACCCCCCGGACGTATTTAATAAGATTAAGATACAAAATAATAAAATTGTTAATCAAAATAAACAATTTTTTATGCAAAAATATTCAGAAACATTTAGATACATTCATATCTAATACAGCTTGTTTCCTAACCGAATCTAACACCCTCATCTGAAAATTTTTGCATACTAACATTTATGGAGATATGGCAAGGTCGCTAACCGGTGTCAGGTCTTACAAGCTGTGCCCTTACGCAGGTGCGCATGCGCAGCCTGGCCCGTTAATTACCCGGTCCACCCCTGCAGCCGAGCCTGTTAATTACTCGGTCCACCCTTGCAGCCGAGCCCGTTAATTACTCTGTCCACCCATGCA
This sequence comes from Lissotriton vulgaris, assembly GCF_964263255.1. Classification (NCBI taxonomy): domain Eukaryota; kingdom Metazoa; phylum Chordata; class Amphibia; order Caudata; family Salamandridae; genus Lissotriton; species Lissotriton vulgaris. The sequence continues at coordinate 2,031,252,840 of NC_141691.1, forward strand.
GCTGAGCCCGTTAATTTCTCGGTCCACCCATACAGCCGAGCCCGTTAATTACTCGGTCCACCCCGTGAACTTCATTTAACCAGTGAAGGAGGGCCCTAAATTGCATTACCAGCTGCCCCTGAAGTTCTAGGAGGGGCCAGTGACTCCTCCTCCCCCTGGGCGGACACCTCCAAAGGATGATGCCGCCCCCTAAGACCTTAAAATAGCTGCTCACCGGTCATGACCTTACCCCCACAAGCCAGCATTGTTACCAGACGATCTGGCCACTCCCCTTCCTACTCCTCAGAAAGGTCATGTTCCCCTCGCAAATCCCTCAAGCCATGCTAATATGTTGTTCGACCACAGAACGTTCCCAGCCTCAGTCTAGTGCACCCCGTCCCGCAGGTAGAAATGCTCCCCCCAAATACACCCATGAGGAATCGTCTGCAACTGGGGGGCTCGAAACAATTTGTCCAACTGTGTGTTGATCCTCTTTACCGAGTGATTCAACGCCTTAACCGAGTCCCCCCTCGCCACTGCCAACGAGGGATAAGTTGCGACCAGACTACCGTGCAACCCGCGCATGTTCTAGACACCCACCCCGCAGTGGATATGATTTCATCTATCCGGATGTGTCTCCCCAGTTTGGTCAAATCATTCTCCCCCAGGTGAACTATCACCACTGACGGGGGGCGGGTTGCTGAGATAATATTTCCAAAAAGTAGTCCTTGAAATTCCTAATGCCCAAGCCTCCCCTCCCGAAGAAGGAGATGGAGAACCCCTCTTCCTCAGCCTTTCTCATCCTGTCACCTGCAAGAAATACATTTTTCGCGCGCCGAACATAAGAGTGGCCCACGATCCAAGTCACCATTGTCTGACGATCTTCTTGTTGCTTGTGTTGCGATGCTGATGTTTCCTGCCGACATTCGGCAAGTTCCTCTCCCGCGTGACAGGTTCGAGAAACTGTAAAACCAAGAGATACCAAGCGTGAGTCATCTGGCTATGTCACAACATGTCAACACGTACATAACGTTTGTAACACTCAGAAGACCACCTCCCAATCCTTTTAACTTTTTCGGTTGGGAGTCCCCTTACAACTGCCTCAGTTGCTGCCCCGATTCTGAAAGAGTGGGAGCCAAATTCCTTGGGATCCAGGCCTGCTTTTGCGACCGTCAAGTCCAGGACTCTCCTAAACTGATACCTGGTCAAAGGAGTACCATCCATGTGACACAATAGTGCCCCCCCAGCGTACCGTCCCGCTGCCTTCTAAAAGCCTCCACATGCGAGACTGGGCAACAAGGGTTGGTCCGAGCCCGGTGAAGCACTATGGTATCCCCCCTTCCCTCCTGGTCAGTCTTCGATCTTTGAATCGTTACCCACATGGTATCATCATGGATCACCACACAGCCCACTTGAAGGCCACCTATTTTGTCAACTTTTGACGCAGCTACTAGCTCGCCTAATCTTAGGGCCCCATAAAACGCCAGTGTAAACGCTGCTTTGAAAAGCAGCACTTCCCATGATGAACTACAGACACCCTGGAGTGTTAACAACAGGGATGTGAGCCTTGCAAGCCCAATCGGCTTTCTCGAATCCATCGAGTGTCCCTGTATACGACGCCAGCCCCTCAAAGCCTTGCGCACTACAAACAAGTTCGTAGGGTCCCTTACGCCCCTAGCTTATGCAAAAAAGAAAACTGCCGCCCTGTGCCTGTTCGCGACGGCCACCGAGGGCCCTTCCATATGCATTACTCTAGGTATGCAACAAAACTGTCCTCCTGTGCCCAGCTAGCCTCCCAACTGTGCCCTGAGAAAGTACAGTAAGACAAGAACGCCCCTTCGTATGCTGTCTTGGTCTTGGGAGCTAAGCTAGATGCCACGATGTACGGTAGTCTGGGGCACCAATCCGCCAGAGAGCAACCGGGAAAGGTGCTGGTGATGGGTCTGCTGCTGGAAGCTGCTCCCTGAACACCTGCCTTTTAAAGCGAGAAAGGGCATCAGCTGCATTATTGAGAACGCCTGGCACATATTTGGCCCTGAAAGTCATAGTCCATTTTAAACATTGCAGCACAATCTCCTTTACCAAGCGCAGTATGAATGGACACCGTGCCGCTTGCTGGTTAATGCATTCTACCACGCTCATGGTGTCCGACCAGAACACCACTGACTGATTGCTAAGGTGTTCTTGCCAGACCATCAGTGCTACCCATATCGGGAATAGTTTCAGGAATCCGATGTTGGTGGTCAATCTCCACCACCCCCATTCTTCAGGCCATTTCTGGGCGACCCACTTGGTCCCCAGGATGGCGCCAAAGCCCACGCTACCAGCAGCGTCGGTCCATAAACCCAACTCTGCTGATGTCGTGGGGGGGCCCGGCCACACTATCCTGCCATTGAAATCCTCCAGGAATGCCGTCCATATCCACATATCCTGGCGAACCTCAGCTGACAACCTAGTGCGGTGGTGTTTCTCTCTCAAACCCCTCATAGCTTGAGCAATCGACCGAGAGAAGGGGCGAGCCATTGGGATGACTCGCAATGCAAAGTTCAATTGACCCACCGTCTACTGTAGCTGCTGCAAGGTAACCTTTTCCTTGAGTAGGCACTGGCGCAAGGCCACCCTGAACTTAAACACTTTGTCTTTGGGTAACCTGAAGCACCCCTCCAATGAATCAATCTCGATACCCAAGAATTCCAAACAGGTGGACGGGCCAACCGTCTTCCCGGGCGCTAGCGGAACCCTGAAAGCCTGCATGAGCACACAAAATTCATGCAATGCCCAGGCACACTCCTGAGGTCCCGCCGCTCCCAGGAAAAGGAAGACGTCCAAGTAATGCATGACCTGTTTGTGGCCCGTGGACTGTCTCATGACCCACTTTAAAAAAGAGCTAAAAGTCTCAAAGTATGCACAAGAAAGCAAACAACCCATAGGCATGCATTTGTCCACGTAAAATTTTCCCTCAAAGGCGAAACCAAGTAAGTGGTGATCAAAAGGATGCACCGGCAACAGACGAAAGGCAGATTCAATGTCCGATTTGGCCATGAGAGTGCCCCGCCCCAGTCCCTGCAATAGCTCTACAGCTTGGTCAAAGGAAGCATACTTCACACTACAAATTCCTTCGTCTATCGCAGCATTCAAGGACGCCCCTCTCGGTGCAGATAAGTTGTGGATCAGTCTAAACTCGCCCTTCTCTTTCTTGGGGACTACGCCCATGGTGAACACACAAAATCGTGCACTGGAACTTCCTGGAATGGCCCCGCTATCCTACCCAAAGAAAGTTCCTTTTGGATCTTAGCCATAACTACCGCAGTATTATGTTGTACTGATAACTGATTCCTACAGTGCACACTGCCTGTGTATCCCCCAGCCGGGATCCCGAAACTTTGGGAGAAACCTTCCTGTAGTAAAGCAGCTGCAGCGTGGTCTGGATATCTATTCAACCATGGGATCATTACCAGGACATTAACGGGGGAGGGGCTAACCGTGCATCCAGCGCTACTCTGGTTTCTTAACCCCCCCCCTCTCTGACTCTGGTTACCACTTCTAGATCTGCATGTTGTCTCAGAATGGGAGGTGTGACCACAGATTGCGCATGCATGTCTGAATCGACATGTGCCGGCGGGCCTTGTACAGGAACGCTTATTAAAGTCCCAACGCAAACCCTTCCTTTCCCCGCCGCTTCCCCTATTCTTCTCTGGGAACTCATTCCCCGGCGCCGCACGAAAGGGCTGCTGGCTTTTAGCGGGGAACACACTGGCTACGGTCATGGGTTGGGCAGGGGCCATGCTCCCTGCGAACTGTTTATGTCACGACAGCGAGTCCACCTTGTCCCATGATAACGACAAGTCGAACTCCTTCGCTTTCCTGAAATTAACATCATATTCCTTCCATGCGTCCCCAGTATACTGTTCTCTCCAACCTACAATCCTGCTCTGATAGCAAGCAATTGCCGCATGCAGATTTGGAGGGCGTTCAACAGTGATAGCCGTAAGGATGGAGAAGGCCCTGATCCAATTGCTCAGAGTTTCCTCCACTCTAAACTTCGCACACTGTACTCTCCATTCACTAGGATGCATCCATTTTTTTAGTATTTTGGCATTTTCCATTTACCTATTGTCTAATAACAAAGAGAAAATATATATGTACTTTCCCGCCCAAATCATCTCTTTCACCGCCCGAGAAACATGTTGCGCTAAATCTTCGCTCCTAGACGGGATCGTACCGTACCCTAAAGGAGGCAGGGCTGCCTCCTTACCATTACCGGACACCGGGGCCGGTCCCGCGTCGCTTCCATTCGGTCGAGCGGCATCCAAACCTACAGAAGAAGGAGAAACAGAGGCCGCAGCCGCACTCGCAACTGTTCCCGCCCTAATCTTTTCCACCATCTTGGCCGCCTCTGCGGCATGGTCTAGTGTTGAGGGCATCATACCCCCCTTCTGCAGCCAAGGAAGTATAGCCACTATCTGCGCTGTTAACTCGGGAGGGATCTGAGGTTCGCAATCCGGTACTGCAGCCGGCACCACCGGCGGGGGGGCGCCATGGATGCTGGCACCGGAGGCAACGGTAGTGGGCCAACTGGGGCAGGCAGCGCCGGCCCGACAGGAGTGGGCCCTGCTGGCCAGGCGGGAGCCGGTGCCATGGGAGCCGGGAGTACCGGCTCCGGGGTAGTGGGCACCGCCACAGGTGCATGAGTGGGTGCACTGCGCCTTGGTCTTTTGGACTTGCCCCTTTTGGGCGAGGAGTCAGAATCCCCGTCCAGCAAAGGCGTATCGATCTGCCGCTTGGGTCTACCGCGTGGGCCTGCAATATCATCCATCCTTTCCATCATACGAGCCTTTAGGCCGTCAACCTTAGTCAATCTCTTATCCATGGCATTCATCTTACGCATCATGGCCTGCAACATCAACTCCATGTTTGACCCCTTAGCGCCCTTGGCTCCCGGCATTTTGATTATTGATCGATTCGCTTACTGCTCGGATTCGCAACCCGTGCTCCCTGTACCTTCACGAGACGGAGGATGGGCAGGGGGCTATGAGCACCACGCAACTGCGACCGCAACACTGGCTTTTCCAAGTGTTAGGGGTGACCAAACTCTAACGTAGACCCACCCGGCGGCCACACGAAGCAATGAAATGCAAGCCCCCCGCTTTCCTCTTACTGTCAATGCCTTGTGTGTCCTGTACTCTACAGATCCACTGTACACCGGTACACCGCGTGAATGCTTCGGTCTTTACGATCAACTCTCTGTCTGTCTGCTTCCAACATCGCGCTACCACACACTCCTCACAGCAAGCCTTGACCTGAAAGATAAAACAGAAAATTAGGAGGCCCCGAGCGCGGGGCACGACCAGTGTGGGGGAGCGTCAGGCGACAAGAAGGGCTAACTGAGCGCTCCCCCCTCCTTTATTCCAAGGGGCGTGGGGAGAGGGTGGGCCGCCCCCTCCCCTCACCCCTCGATGCCCGCCCCTTTGACCCGAAAGACTGTACCATGCCTCCCGGGTCAGGGATTGGGCCCGCGTATCCATTGGGTGCCGGGAGATCACGCCCCCACACCACCGGGAGGCAAGGGGAGAGGGGATCACCACACCGCCATGCGGGCGGGGGGGCCGAGGGCCCCCCCTTTTCATTTGGTCATGTGAAGGTCTGACTGCTCATGCCAAGCTAATGAGGGGGTGAGCAGAGGTTATTTAGATGTGCACCCCCCTTATCCTGACAGGAAAGAAGGGTATCTCCGTGGACAGGGTAACAACCTGCTAACTAGAGACTTCCAAGTCTAACATACATCAATATAACATATTTGTGTCATTACAATGACACTACAATGACCAACATCCAATATAGGGAAGCTGAGATATAAATTTTGAAAGATTGTGCACATTTCCTTTCCTTCATTTAAAAACATATAACTATATCTTAAGACATCTGGTCATGCTTGCCTGGGACAAAGTCAACGTTTATGGCCAACCAAGATGGAACTCTGGTTGGATAAACTAAACAAGAGGCCTGGTCTAAATTTCACCTTTGGACTTAGAAACGCTTCTGGATGATTTTCTCTCGAAGTTGTGTGGTGTCCTTCATCGGATTCCTTCTTGGTGAGGCCTTGTCCCATCCTGGAAGCCTGGAGGCCTGGAGCCACAAAGCTTTTACCTGAATGAACCTGTAATCCAGGCCGGATCCTACAAGGGTTTAGAAGCTCTGAGATGGTCTTTTGAAGTTTGGGACTACAATTCTCCCATTGCACCTTGCCAAATCCTTAAAAGTTTACTGGACTCTATCCAGGCTAGGGAAGTCTTGAGGTAGATGGTGCAGGCATGCTCTGGTAACCTGTTGCTTTCAGGGAGTCCATTCCTTAATCCTTTTTGGAGCAAGCTCTCAGGGCTGTAGTTCCAAGCGTGCAACACGAACAGTCCTTCAGATTGCAATCCTTTGTGGTGCAGACCATGGTTCTAGCATGCAGTCCTTCTTCTCCTTGTAGTTTCAGTCAGCAAATCCATGGTGCTATGTAGCTCACACATATTTATTCAATAATATGGGGCGACAGCCAGGGGGGTACTCCTGTCCAATGATGTGAGGGTGTCACCCTGGACCATGACAACTCCCTCCAAACTGTAGAATATTCTTGTCTCACAAACCACTGCACTTTAAAATTCAAGATGGGGCATTCCTCTCGAGGAGAGTTAGAACTGGCTATATCAACCTACTGATGTGGCTCATTTCCAGTAATACTCTCCCTCCAAACCCTCTGAAAATTCGATTCCTGGGTCTGCCATCTAATTGGAGGTACAGGAAGAGGAGAAGGCCTGGTTTGCATTCCTTAATGTCCTGATCTCTATGAAGCCAACTTTGACTTATCCAGCCTCCAACCTTGCCTTTTTTTCTGCAGCTGTAGCACTCCCCTCTTCAGATAAACTCTGGTCTTTGCAGGCCAATTATCACCTCATCAAAGCAGCTTGGCTAAGCCCATTAAGGCTGCTCAATCAGGAGAGGCTAATAGACAGTTGAATTTTGGCTCCCAGAAAAGAAAGTTCAATAACTTCGTTTGGCAGTGTTTCCTTCACTACAGCTTATAGAACATCTTTTATAATGTCTCTGCTTTTAGTTACTAGGCACCCAGCCCCGGGGGTACCCAGGGGAGTCCTTAGGGTGGCATATGTGCATAGACAAGGTAGATTACTACTTTGGAAGTGCCTTTAGGTCTAAAGTTAAATTTGCATATAATTTACTTTCAAAGTACGTCTGCAAAGAGGACTACATTTAAAAATGACAGCAGACAACACACTAGTGCACATTACAGTGCAGAAAATCTACTAGGCCTCTAAACCTCCCTGACCAATTATGTACCAGGGACTCATAGGTAGTTTGAATCCCTCTTGCCCTTTTATATTCAAGGGACTTACTGAGGTCTGTCATTGCCAATTTAGATTATACGTAATTACCAAATAAACATTTTATTCAGAGCATTGGCCTTGAGCCTTGGTTAGCAGAGCCCAGACACAGTCAGAGTCAGTTAGCACCAGTTTTAGTCACAGAATGGGGTGATCACTGCAAAGGATGACTTTCTCACATGTCCCCCCAAATGAAGGCAGATGGGTAGCTAAACTACTCCCTGGGTGTCCTCATTAGCTAAGTGGAAAAACCTGGAAAGTATATCTGAATTGGCAGGGGTAGCTTCAGATCTGTGTTCCACTGTGAAGTCCATCCCCTGTAGAGAAATGGACCACCTCAACAGCTTTCGATCCAACCCCTTATCTGCCTGAGCCACAGGAGAGGTCTGTGGCCAGTTAGCACACAGAAGTGAGTACCAAACAGGTATGGTTTCAGGATTTTTAGGGACCAAACCACAACAAAGACTTCCCTATTAATTGAACTCCACCTTTGTTCTCTAAGGAGTTTTTCACTGGCTAATAAAGGCAGCTAGCAGATCAAGGCCCTCCTCATTGACATGTGCCAACACTGCCCCAATCCCTGGTACTGAAGAATCGGTTTTAACCACAAATGCATTTCTGTAGCCAGAGAACAGTAATGCTGGTGCTGAACACATGTAGTATATAATACAGTGGTCCTAGTATTAGAACATCAAAATCGTGCTAAATAGGGGAAGAAAAAATACAATATTACTCAAAATAAAAGGTTAATTCAAGACTGAATCAGTTGTTGCAGTGTTATTTAATCACACTGAAACGTATTAGCATATAGTCAAACAGGTATTAAAGGACATAAATTATTGTAAAAAACGTCATCATTATAGTGCCTGAAGGGGAAGGGTAGGGGGGAGCGGGAGCGAAAGTGATTCTTGTGACGTGGTAAAGTAGAAAAAATATAGAACCTCAACACCACTGTACCTGGCCATAGACTATCAGAGGGCTCAAGTACCCCCAATTCCAGCAACTGAGCTACTTCAGCCTTGATGCTAGCTCTGACCTGCTCAGACAACCTCTAAAAAGTGCTCTTGACAGTCAGGATGTCACCAGTGTTAAAGGTGTGTATAGATCAGCTGGTGAATGAATGAGTGAATTAATGAATGAATGAATATTAATCTTTAAAACAGCAAACTTTTGACAGAGGCGTCAAGGTGCGGCGGAAGGGACCAGCAGTTGAGGCACATTAAAGGCTCACCATGATTAGATGGAAAAGAGCCAGGTCTTCAGGGTCTTGCGGAAGAGAGAGTGAGACTCTTGTCTAGAGATCGAGAGTGGCAGAGAATTCCAGAGCTTAGCAGCAGCAACAGGGAAACCTCTCCCCCATCTGGCTCTCCTAAACCTAGGAACTACCAAAAGTTGTTACCAGGTGATATGAACTGCTTGGTGGGAACACATAGTTGAAAAAACCTTTTATTACCTTCCGAGCCTAGATTTTAAAATGTCTTGTGAGTGAGGCAAAGGGCTTGATGCAGGATTCTCGGCCTAGAAGAAGCCAATGCAGCTTTCTTATAGATGCCGAGACTGAGTGGAATTTAGGAAGGCCCATCACCAGCTGGCCACTGCGTTCTTCACCAGCTAAATCAGTGGATGAGTCCCTTACTGATGCCCGAATATAGGGCATTACAATTGTCCAATCTGGACAGGACTAGGGCAACAACTACCTGCTTTTGGGAGGAAAAGGGAAATAAATTGAGAAATCTTTCTAAGGACCCTGATGATTCCAAAACAGGTGGACACCGTTCTGTTGATCTGAGGTCCCAGGGAGAGGAAGTTGGCAACTATGACACCAGGATTTTTTGCTATGGGACCTGGAAAGGGGCATGGGCTGAGCATATCAGGCCACCAGGCACAGGACCATATAGACTGTTGGTTTCCAAAGACCGAGACCTCAGTTTTATCACTGTTAAGTCTGAGGTGGTTCTCTACCATCCAGGAGGCCAATGCCTGCATGCAGTTCTTAAAATTGGTTGCGGATTCTTCGATGCTGTTGGTGGTAGACACCATAACTTGGGTGTCATCAGCATAGGGCAGCACCTCCAGCCCAAAGGATCTAACAATCTTAGCTAGAGGGGCAACATAAATGTTAAAAAGAAGTCAGACTCAATGAGGAGCCCTGAGGAACTCCACAGATGGTTAGGGTCAGAGTAAAATTGATCAATTTTTACTATTTGTGACCTGTCTGTAAGAAATGAGGTAAGAAACTTCAGGGAAGCACCCTTAACCTTAATATTTCTTAAGCCGGTCCAACAATCTCAAAGGAGATATGGTATCAAAGGCCGCCCTTAAGTCTAGGAGAATCAATAAAATGGTGTGCCCATCACTGACCTGGGTTTGAATGTTATTGATTACAGAAGTTAACACAGTCTCAGTGCTATGGTCATTTCTAAAGCCATGCTGAGAGCCATCGGGGAAATTGTGTTCATCCAGATAAGAGCTAAGATGGGAATTAAGATGTTTCTCCAAGATTTTTGCTGGGGCTGGTAACAAAGGGATGGGCCTTTTTAAAGAGAGGTTTCACTACCGCAGTCTTCCAAGAAACGGTGGTATTCCCAGATAAAATAACTACATTAAGTGTAGAGGTATGGTGAGGTACAATTACCTTCCTTCCTAACTTCATGATCTTCAAGGGGAAGGACTCCAGCGGGGAACCAGAGGTAATTCCTCTTAACAGGTGATCCATGTGCTCCTGCGATAGAGGGGGATGCGGATAAGTAGACTGCCTCGCGGTTGGGTTGCGGGGGTATTGAGAGGGAAGTGGGGTGTGGCATGGCCTATTTTGGATGCCACAGAGTTGAGGGTTTCCAAGGAGGAATATATTTCTGAAATGTTCAAATGGAAAAAGCTAGCCATTCTGTCGCAAATATCCTGGGAGGTGTCAGTGTGAGCAGAGACTGAAAGGAAGGAGAGAGACTTGATTACATTAAAAAGACCCCAGGTGATACCTGGGGTCAGAGAAAATGGAGCACCAAAAGGCCCCAGCACCTGCTTGCAGTCTCTGTGCTGTTGCTCTGTCAAGTTGGTAGATAGCACCACTCCCTCTACTGACCCATAATGCACATTATTGTATAGTCAGTCTGACACTGGCTCAGTCTCCTCCTCTCATCCCTCATCTGTGACAATCAACATGGTCATGTCTGCCCTGTCTTGATGGAGTATCAGTCTATTTACATGAGAGACACAGTGAGGTTTCCAGGGGTTGTTTAGACTTACCAGGTAGGCAACCTCTCCCTTAATCTCTAGGACTGGTTAGCACTTAGTTCACTTGTCCTGGAGGCCCTAGGAGCCATAGGCACCAACACCTATGCCAATTGTCCTGGAGTATACTTAGACATGAGAGCCCTTTGGTCATAGAAGTGTTTAATCAAATCCTGGATGGACTCCAGTTTTCTTTTTGCCTATACATGTACTCTGCCATGTCAAAACTCATGCCTAGCACATAATCCAGGACATTGTCCTTAGCTTCTTTGAGGGTTTTTCCTCAAGACTCTCTCACTGGGTACATTGGCCTTCTTACAGGGTGCACAAACAACAACTCAAAGGGGCTAATGCCAACCCCTTATTGTGGGACTTCCCTGTAGGAACACAATGCATGGGAGAACATTTTATCTCCTCCTGAGTTTGTCATACAACCTATTGATCATGTCCTTCATGATCTTTTTTAACTTTATCATCAGACCATTAGTCTGGGCATGAAAAGGGGTAGTGACCTGGTAGGAAAAAACACATTCTTCCCACGTTGCCTTCAGATAGATGGATATGAAATGCATGCCCCTATCTGAAAAAACTCCTTTTTTAAAACCACTTAGGTAAACTCACCAAGTAGGGCCCTAGCCACCAAAGGAGCAGTGACTATTGGTATTGCTTCACTGTATCTTGTGGCATGGTCCACTACCACCAAGATACTTTTGTTCCCTATGCCGTTGGTGGCTATAGTGAAGCACAATGTCCACCCCTTCCAAAAGGGAGTACGAACCACTGGCAGTAATATTTTGGGAGCCTTTGGCTTGTCCCCTGCCTTGCACTGGCCTGACAGGTTGCACAGAAGATGCAAAACACCTTCACTTTGGCACATATGTTGGGCCAATAAAAATGGTTAACAAACCAGTTCCAAGTCATATTCTGATCAAAATGACCTGCCAAAGGGGATATCATGACTTAATTGTAGAGGATGGATTGCCTGTACTTCTTGGTGACCACCAACCTGCTGTTGGCTCCCTCTTCGCGGTTTTTAGCCTCAGTATATAGAACACTATTCTCCCAGTAGACTCTGTGGAATTCACTGAAAACCCCCTTCTCTTGCCTGGAGGCAGTCTGCTTCAAGCTCTCGAAGGTGGGACACTTTCTCTCTCTAAGGCAAAACTCCTCTCTGGAGGGTCAACCAGTTCCTGTCAATAATGTCAAATCTGACATAATTTGCAGGGATTGAATCCCTTCTTCAGTGGGCCATTCCTTCTCTTCAGGGTGAGATTCCTGCTCCACCTCTGGATATCCTTAGGATACCTTAACGAGATCAACTGTCCTTTCCCTTGCCATTGGATGCTTGGCCCATTATTCCTGGGTCAAAATGACCAGCATGTCCTTTCTGTTTAGTCTGTGACCTGGAGACAGCAGATACAAACTCAGGGAGAAGAGATCCAGCATCCTTGCATGAACCATGTTCTCCATCCCTGACCAGTAAGATGCTTCAGGATCGTTTCCCAATAGACAGTCTAATGGGAGTGCAGAACACAGAACTACTAGCTCAGGACTATCACACCTCCCAAATCGAAACTCACCATTGAAATGGTGTGGAGTCTGGCTCTGCTGTCTGCATAGGTTATCTGATGATACACACCATGTACGATCTGCAATGGGGACATAGTCAAACTGGCTTGTCTGATAACCCTTTTTGTGAAAGTGGCTTGGCTTGGAGTCCCTCCCCGCATTGACATGTTTTTATGAGTTTTGTGAAGACTCTTTCTATTTTTGAACTGCTTTCCAATGGGCTTTCCCCCAGGGAAGCTTGTCCTTCCTTCTTTTGCTCAACCCCGGTGCTGATTGGAAACCTGGGTCCTCAACCACTCATCAGCTAGGTCCACCAGCTCCCTACGGCCCATCAGCTCGGAGTCCACTAGGTACTGGCATAGCTTTTCTTGTGCATAATGAGTCAGAATGTGCTTTTTCAACATATTATTATGCAGCACTTCATACGTGCTAGCTTGGTTATCGCTAATCCAGCCTTTAGTACCTTCACCCAGATATCAACAAAGTCCACCTAGGACTATATGTTAAGTTTCTGGGTGTTTCTGGGCTTCACCCTGTACTGCTCTTGGAATGAGACCAAATGTCCTAACTAAACATTACCTGATGTGGGAGTAAGAGTTTGCCTCTTCTCCCTGTAAGGCCAGGAGCGTATACCTACCAGCTACTGGGATCAGTTCCACAGCAGTGAATCCCAAAACTGAGAGTGGACCTCTCTTATCAGAAGGTCCTTTTTAAATAGAGTCAGCCATTTATCAGTATCATCACCTCAATGTACAGCCTGGGATTAAGCCCACTAACCTTGGGCATCTCAGCATCGCCTTCATTGTGTCTCATGCCATTTCTTATTAATTTCACCTCCTCCTTCTTCTCTCTAGGTAGTGATAACTTCTCCTCTTCCAAGGCAAGGCTTTGGAAGCCAACCAAGCCTCAAGCTCTTGTCTACAGATGGCCCTCTCTGGGTTCTTTGCAGAGGAGCCTCCCCCCTCCCATTAGCTGGAAGTATGAACGTAGTTCCAAAAATAATAGATGAGGTGTCATCATCGACCTTCTGGAGATGATTGGAGGGGTCACCCTCCCCTTCCTTCTCTAGAGCTGTCTGTGTCCAGGTCTTAAGGGACCTAATCAACTCTGCCTTCCTGACCTTGTTGCTATTAGATAGCCTCCTGGACTTACACTGAAACCTAAGTTCAGCCACTGTGAGTTTATGTAATTTAGTGGAATCAGGTCCTTTGTATTTATACTTTTCGGTCGCAAAAACTTCACAAATCCGCAACAGAACAGATATAGAAAAATCGAAAAGGTGGATTAAAGATCAGTTTTAATCCTAATTTCAAGATGTTAAAAATCCGTTTTATTTTAAGTCAATTTAGCAGATTGTTAAATATCAAAACTTACTTAATTGTATGTTGTAATTTAAACACAAATACTTATCCTCATAACTGAACACCACATTTTGGAAGGTGGATTACTAGTAGGAGTAAATATGTACCTGCCCCTATAAAATAAGGCCACCAACTCAACATAAAGTCCAGTCAAGGTCTCAATATATTAGCCCTTGGCCCAACCTTTGGTAGGTGACTGCGAGCAGGCAGGCTTAATTAAGGAGACTGGTATGTAAAGCATTTGAAAACAAATTATACAATAAAAAGTAAGACACAACACACAAAAGTAATTCACACCAATTTATAAAGATAGGAAATATGTTTAGCTTGGAACTGACACCAAAACAGCAGAAATGCAATATAGGGAACAAAAAATACGAATTGTTACAAATGAAACACTTTCTAGTGCTTAAAAACATATAGCTCCAACTTGGGACATACAGTCATGCTCGCTTGACTGGGGCAAAGTCAAAGTTTGAGGTAGACCAACATGATGGAGCACTGGTCAGATACCCTAAACAGGAGGTCCCAATCAGTCAAAATGTAGCATTCAGACTTAGAAACTTTTCTGGAGGATTTTCTCTTCACTTATGCAGGCCCCTCCAATAGGCCAATTTCAAAGCAACATGATCATTTTTCTTCTTGTCGAGGCCCCGGTCAGATTCTGGAACTCTGGAGTTCCAGAGATTTCAGCGAGCTGTACCGGAAATCTAGATTGGCTTGCTGTTGAAGGTAGCCGGCTTGACTGGTGCCCATCAGGTTGGTCCAACTATGGAGTATTTCCAAAAGTTGCTCAAAACTTCTCCAAACTTCTGAAATGTCTTCCTGAAGTTCCTCTTGAGGGTTCAAAGTGTCCAAAACACACATCCAAGTGTCTTGAAGCTCTGAGATCGTACTTGGAAGTTTAGGACTACAATTCCCACAATGCACCTAGACAAATCCTTAAAAGTTCAATGGATGCACTCCAAGCTGGGGACTCTTGAGGGAAATGGTGCAGGAACACTCTGCTAACCTATTGCATTCTGGGAGTCCACTCCATAATCTTTTCCAAAGCAAGGCAAAGCCCCCAGGGCTGTAGTTCTGTGAGTGCATCATGAACAGTTTTTTTGGAATGCAATCCTGTGTGGTGCAGACCAAGGTCTCAGCAAGGCAGTCCTTCTTCTCTTTGTAGTTTTAGGCAACAAATCAGAGTTGCTCTGCAGCTCTCAAATATTTATTTAATGATCTGGAATGACATGCAGTGGCTCACCCCTATCGAGCGAGGTGCACGGTGCCAACCAAAAAGTATGTCAGCATCCTACAAAGTGTGTCATATCACTGTCACACAATTCACTGCACTTTAAAATTCAAAATGGAGAATTCCTCTCCAAGATGGTAAGACTTGGCTAAACCAACCTATGTGCATCTAATTTTACCTTTGTGAATACCGAAAAGTTGTAAAGTTAGACATTTTGTCTAAGTTTAAGTTTGTGTATAAGTAGTACAATTAGACAAAAGTTTACCTTTGTGAATGGGCCCCATATTTTATAATATGTGTATGTGCATATATTTATGTATGCATTGGAGGCATGGCAGTGTTTGCCAGCACTGCAGAACTCTGAGACTAAAGTTGTCTAAACACTTGGTTAAATCTCACAATTCCTGTTCCTCAGATATTCTTGCCCCATGCTTTTAGTAGTGATGCTAGAACCATTAATTACTGCATTTCTGTGCCCTGATTCACATCACATGAGTTATGGTGTGGTAGGAGGTGTGGTTCGTCCGTAGAATAAAGTTAGAAATAGAAGGACTCTCCATCCTATTTTAAGTCACTATTTCTCTGTTGCACGTTTTCTTACTTTTCCATCAAAGATCAGCCATCATTGTTGGTCTGCTTGTATGGGTGGACCAAATCCTTGACCAGCAACTAATGGTGCGGCGCTTGAAGTCCCAATGATCAGGGGACTAGCCTGATTTGCACCAGGGTTTGCCCACATGGTAGGAGTGATCATTAAGTCAATTTGATGGTAACTCTTTGCTAATTGTTTTAGATTTGTCAACCATGTATGAATGATCTACCGTGTTGGTCTTTCCTATACATACTGTGTTCACCCTGTTTTGAAATAAGCTGTCTTGATGTGACTCATCCACCCCGAGATTTTGTCAACTCGGATTGACAGTGCAGCTACATAACTAAGCTGGTAGACCCCCTGTTTTTTGTGCATTGGAGGCATGGCAGTGTTTGCCAGCACTGCAGAACTCTGAGACTAAAGTTGTCTAAACACTTGGTTAAATCTCACAATTCCTGTTCCTCAGATATTCTTGCCCCATGCTTTTAGTAGTGATACTAGAACCATTAATTACTGCATCTTCTGTGCCCCGATTCACATCATATGAGTTAATATATGTTGGCAGTTAAACTAAGGTGCAAAGATGTATCATAAGTGGGACTGGGTATCACTGAAAAGTAATAACAGGTTTGTTTCTGAATCTATTTTGAAAACTGAAACTATCATGTGGGACTCTCGTTTTCAGGTCCTCTAGTGTCTGCAATGCCTGCCAAAGGGGGAGCCATTAACAAACCACGTGAGTACTGCTAATCATGTTAAATATATCCTTAGATTTGTTACATTACAATATTCCATTGAATCACATAGGGCGCACTGTCTCTTTGATTTTACTGGGGCATTTTTAAATCCAATCTTTTCCACATGTATTGTGCACAAATGTCCTTATGATCACTTCTGGGATCAGGTTACATATTACTTGGTTGCTTTAGCCACATAATGTTTAGATGGTATTAAAGTCAAATTAGTTTTAATAATACAAGTGAAAAAAACAATCTACTAAAATATAGGTTTTTATATTCTGAAATGCTGCTCCATCCTTTTTTATTATCCAGCACTCAAGCTGAATGTTTAAGCTTTTGAATATAACAATAAAATATTACTTTCTCCCCATAATATATTTCTTTCTACATAAATGCCATCTCTAGATCACAATGCAGCCAAAATTCTGGCATAACAAACTTTCAGTTATATTGGTGCATATCTTTCTGAAATATTGCTCTCTCCTAAGGTGCAAATATGAGATGTGTTTTTAGCTTTTCAAATGTATGCTTCCAATTATATCATCTGTTTGGTATCTGGAAAATGACTTCAATCTATTATGCCCTTAAACTGGATCTGGTTGAACAGCAGAAACCCATCAAAAGGTCCTTGATATACCCTTCGATTTAAAAGACGTGTTGCAAAATTATTAATTTTTGTACATTCATCATACCACTACTTTTAAAGAAGAAACTGAAGCAAGTGTGATGTTCTATCCCTTTTTTGGGTTTCAAAATGTACTTTATATTGTCACTTCTCATCTGTGTACCTCCATCAACAAAAGGAAGTCTGCTTCTACTCAAAGGCGACTGTCCTCAAAGACTGCTCTATTCAATAATCCTTGATCTTCTGTTTATACATTAAAGATCTTTAAATCTCAAGTTCCTGTGCAAAATATATAGCACTAGAGGTTATATTAATATGACATAATTTATTTTATATGTAACTGTCTTTTCTTTAACACAAAATACTTAAAGCAATTCCTGTGGTAATTCTCATAACCATTGTGTTTGTCATCAACATTACATTGCTTCCCTTCACAACCGTGAGAGTTTGCTCTAAACTTTAAATTTTGTTCGGTATTTTTTTGGAAGCCTCATGTAAATGAGAAGAATGAGAATAGGGCTATTGAATACGCAAATATAAGTTGTCCATGCAGTCTTGTGTTTAACCGAAGTAGACCTACACGAATACTCTCTAAGTTCTGTATACGTATTTATGTATACTTACAGATAATTGTATATGTTTAAAAAATTATGTCACTTTCTATATATTTTTAACTTGTATAAATGCGTATATTGATATATGCATTGGAGGCACAACATTGTTTGTCAGCTCTGCAGTATTCTGAGATCTGAAGTTGTCTCTGTTCGTCAGTTATCCTTGGCTAGTGCTTTTCATGGTAATGCTTGAAACAATAATTATTATCTTTTCTATCCCCATCTCGTGTGATTTACTGTTTACTGCCATTCATCGTAAAGTTCAAAGGTATATCCTAAAAAGGATTGGGAACCACTGTTAAAGTAATAAAGTATTTGTATCTGAATATGTTTTGAAATATGAATCTACATTCATTACAATTTAAGAGTCTCCTTTTCAGGTCCTCCAGTAGTTCCAGCTCCTGGCAAAGCGTTAAGCCCAAAGAAACCAGGTAAGTACTGCTACTCACTTTCAATTCAGCCTTACATTTGATACAAAACAATATTCCAGAGATTGATATAGGGTGCACTCTCTCTTTGATTTCGCTTGTGATTTTAAAAATCCCAACTTTTTTACATGTACTCTGCACAATTGTTCTAATGGTCTCTTTGATGCCAGGCTGCCTGGGGTGGCTACGTGATTGTGGCACAGCCTACGGCGACTGGCCCTGTGGACACACAGGGACGGTATTGTTTAATGTGGAGCAGAATGGATTGCCATTCAATTACCATAGGAAACTGTTATGGCTCAAATATTGATGATGCAGAACTTTGTTTCTAAGCTTTGGGGACCTGTGATACATATTGACTCCACACTCATTCTCTGGGGTGGTGACTTTAACACTGCACTTGTTCAAAGTGCAGACAGATCACATCCCCAAGTGTATCGTTGCACCAACGCCTGCTGAAATATTCAAGATATCATGTTTGAACACCAATTATTAGATACCTAGAGGACTCTGTACCCATTGAGCAAAAAGGGTACGGTTTACATGACTGTACTATAACTGGTCGAGATTTGAGTACTGGCTCAAATCTCAGGGCCTAGGCACATGGCTGTCACATGCTACTCATCTGGCCCGCATATATTCAGACCACTCTATGGTCCTATCAAAGCTAACCCAGCCGTCTGACCCACCAACCTACCAATCCTAGAGACCTTCCACTATGGCACTTCTAGATAATCTATTCAGAGAGAAATCGAGACAGGCAACTCAAGAGTTATTTAAACGTAACATAGACTCTGTCCCTCTGCTCTCCATTGTATAAGAGGCCTGTGGAGAAGTGTGGCTCAATGGTTAGAGTGGCAGATCCTGATGCATAAGTTTAGCCCGGGACCAGGGTTCAATTCCCTGCCTCGGCGGGTCTTGAACTCAAAATTCCACTGACCTGATCATTCTCGCCTCGGTGCCTATTCCAATCATGGAGTCCCACTCTGCAACTATGGGCATTAGCTTGCTTAATCTCCACAATGGCCCCCACAATGCTATGGATGCCTGGCCTCCACCTTGGGGATGCCCAGGAGTGGACGCCTCACAGGGAAAGCCAGGATGGGTTCCACAGCGGTATTAGTACAAGCGTCTTGAGACCCTAGCGGGTGAGTAGTGCGCTATACAAGTATCAAATTACATTTTTTTTTAAAGTTACCTTTTGCAGAACTTGCATTGCGTAAAGCAGAGGTATGGTTCATCATGTCCAGAATTTTTAATTAAAGATTGAGATTAAACACCTGGAGTCCAGGTGGGTTAGACCTCATAATGGGGAGATGGAGGCCAAGCTCAGAGATACACTCACTGAATATCAGACCACTGCAGACC
This sequence comes from Lissotriton vulgaris, assembly GCF_964263255.1. NCBI lineage: Eukaryota > Metazoa > Chordata > Amphibia > Caudata > Salamandridae > Lissotriton > Lissotriton vulgaris. The sequence goes on from NC_141691.1 coordinate 2,031,271,969, forward strand.
AAGCATGCTTGTTTCATAGCAAATACTCTCAGGCATGAACTTGTGGAGGGAGTGAGAGGCCTGGGAAGGTGCTGGCTGAGCAGATCTGTAGGCGACAGTTCTCCATCTATGATCTGGAAATGAAGGATGTGGAGGGCACTCTACATAAGGACACAGCTGACATTTTTCAAAATTTCTTGACATTTTACTCTACATTCTGTACTACACAGAGAACATGTCCATGGATATAAACTCTTTCTTATTGTGGCTTTGGGATGACTAAGCAATGCACAGCAGGAGTCACTCTCTTCTGAACTTGAGAAAGATGTGATTAGAACTGCTATAATACAGCTGTGTCCTGCCATGCCCCGGGTTCCGTAGGCCTACCAGGGGATTTCTATAAAACCTATGTGGGCTCACTGGTCCCAGTCATCAAGGCTGTATATGCCGAAGTGTGAGAGCAGGGCTTCCTCCGACCCTCAATTCAAGAGGCCATGATTATATCATTTTTAAAACCTGGCCAGCCAGTGGATACCAGTGAATCTTATTGACATCTTTCACTTATTAATTGTGACAAGACGATTCTTGCTAAATACTAGCTAATCAACTGAACATTTTAATGGAGTTGCTGGTGTGGCCCAATCAATCTTGTTTCATACCGGGACGGGCTACATCGCAGCTCTTTGAACTAATACAGTATATCAACCCAGACCTGGCCGCAATGGCTGTCATTCTAGATGCACGGAAGTAAACAACAAGACGAAAGACGGTGGGCTACACTCCCTGCTCCTCTATACCAGTTTCATATTTTGTAAAAAGACCAGTGCCACAAACCAAGATACCCACCGTCCCGTGGTGTCACTGTATTCCACAACCTTAATGAAATGCTTGAATGGTTCGCAGGAATGCAAAAAATATATTATCCAAGAATTTGCTCAGAAGTTATTCAAAAGAGTTCTTTATAGTTCAAATGTTCATAAGTGATTCACAAAAAGATGCAATTTAGCCACCTTTTCGTTCTCAGAGAGAAATTCATCAGGGCTGAAAGTAAAGAAGATACAAACAGAAATATACACAAACAGAAGAATTGGACATCAAGTAAAAATATCATGAGGTTAGCAGAAGGTGCATCTAACCTTAGACAGTGGTAAATCCAAAGAACTTCCTTCCAACAGCAAAGTGTATTATTTTCTGAATAGAAAGACGAAAATTCTTTTTTTATCTTTTTTTAGAAACAAAACAGAACAATATACTTGAAAAAACATAAAGGGAAGGCTAAAACGCTTTTTTAGCCGTCCTTTTATATTTTGTACGTCTTTCTATTCAGATATATCATAAACCTTGCTGTTGGAAGGAACTTCTGTGGATTTACTTGTGAAATTCAGTAACATGACTACACTTAATATTCTTTTCCACTGCCTAAGGTTAGATGCACCTACTGCTAACCTCATGATATTTTTACTTGATGAGGTAATTGGGTAAATATATAAACTCTCTCTACTTTGCCTTCCTTTTTTAGAGATCACCACTGTCCATTCGGTTTTTCTTGGTGTACATGATATAGCTGTATTCAGGGCATAGAAGAACATATTAGTTCTCCCCTTCACTAGGGGTATTACCCAGAGAAGGTGAGTTGATATTTACCTTTCCCTTCAATTTGTGGATTTAGCTTTTAAATGGATGATCAGATATATGATTTAGGCTTTGGTCAGATCCATTATAGGGATTTCTTCACCTCTCCTTTTAAGTGTTGATTGGTCTGTTTGATCCTGACAATGTGTCCTTTTACATTAGTGTTTTTTGATTGTTTCTGTGTTTGGTGCCTTTGTCTCTCCATTTCTAAATGTATGAAATAATGTTTTTGTAATTGTCTCTTTAGGATGTATACATAATTTATTCATGTCTGTGTTTATGTGCAAGTAATATATATTGTTTGCCTCATATTTTGTCCTGTTTATATGGTGGTTGTTTGATATATATATTTGTTTCTCGTTGAGGTACCAGATTTTCTTTGTCATGTATAAACTTAAATGTGTACTCTGTCCAATTTTTCTGTTTGTGTATATTTATGTTTGTATCTTGTTTACTTTCAGCCCTAACGAAATTCTCTCTGCGAACGAAACACGTAGGCTGAATTGCGTCTTTCTGTGAATCATTTATGAAAACTTGAACAATAAAGAACTCTTTTGAATAACTTCAGAGCAAATTCCTGGATAATATATTTTTTGCATTCCTGTGCACACCATAGATGCCACAGGAGTGTTTGACTCCCTGAAGTGGGATTATCTTTCTGGCGTGCTATGTCGAATGGGCTTTCCAACCCTCTTACTCTCGTGGATAGCCCCAGGGACCACTGCCTGCTCTTAAAAAAATGAAGAATGAAAAGTTTACTTTTTCTTTTTTATATAATCCCATTTTCCTTTAAGATAAACGTGATGCATTTAAAGAAAACCAATGCTTATTTAAAAAGCAGTCCCAGACAAGGTGGTATGCTGACTTCCTGGGAGTGCTAGCCAATCCCAATGGGATCGCAAATATCAACAGCCTCATTAATATTCATGAACCATGCAATTTGCAACCCCATTGGGAATCACAAACAGTGCCTGAAACACTGTTGTACATCCCAATTTGCGAATCACAAATTGTGAGTCACAAATGTGACGTAATTTGCGAGTTGCAAATAGGTGGATCGTTCATCTGGCCCTGAGTCCTTATTTATGGCTTATTTAATATCACAACACATGATTATGCTGAAAAAAACTGTGCAAAGCACAACATATCTTGAATTAGCCATTAAAAACGATTTGAACACACCATGGAATCCCACTCTTACACAGTTTGACAACCAACAGTGGTTAACACCATTTGATGACTACACTATTGATACAGTGCTGCAAAAGAGTAGACGTAACTCATCAGATCCGAGTAGATGGCTAGGTTGATCACTAAACACTAAGAAGTTTCTGGATAGATTCCTAGCCAACATCAAGAGATTTACAGGAAACAGGCATGACATGCTATATGTATAGAGTAAACATTGAGGAGTGGTAACTATATACAGTATTGGCAAGTTGTGGCTTGATTGGCTAGAAACCTCAACACTGTCACAGATAAAACAGCACTTTCCCTCTTATCTGATGACCTAGATGTACGAGAATTCTTGAAGAGTTCTCAGACACCACACCAAAAGTGCTTCCTTCAAACTGTCTATAAAGAGATATGGGAAATATATCAACAAGAAGCTGCTGAAAGGTTGTCTGATAATAACGGTCAATTTAGAATAGGCTCTGGCAGTAGTACATATTGGTATGACTACCTTATCATCTAGAATGTATTACTTAGTGTTGTACTCAGGGGTCTCTGGTTGGCACAGGTATGCACTTGTGACAAACAGGGACCCTCTCCTCTAGTCAGGGTAATAGAACTACTCCTTAGAAATAACCCTTGCTCACCCTCTAGGTAACGTGGCACGAGCGGACAAGGCTAACCTTCAGGGTGATAGTTAGTTAAGCATTTCTGATCACATACAGCAAACCTACTGACACACCACAGACGGACACCAGTCGTAAGGTTGTATCAAACATACGTAGACTTTATGTAAAATATATTCTTCATATGCAGGATTATCACAAGACCACATAACGTTTAGCGATTGAGGCCACCAGATTTAAATAGTCAATAGTTCTTAGTGTTCTTGTCAGCAAGGTACGCTGTGGGTCAATGCGCGCTTCGCACTGGTGACGCGACCCGTTGGGGAATGATGGACGACAGGGAAAACAAAGGTTGCGGACCCTGGATCCGATATAAACTCGAGATCGAGCTCAAGTGTACCTTGTTGTGGCTTTCCGAGGCGTTTCAGGCGCGGCCTCAGGTGAGCGCGGACCCGGGACGAGGACGGTGGTTCTCTGAGGATTTATCCGGCTCGGAGCCCCCTCGAGGTGCGAGGCGGGTGAGCGGGACTGTGGAGGGTTGCGGTGATCTGTGTTTGGAGCAACTCACGGGGCAAGGCCCCATTCAGGCGTGAGGGACGTACTTCTTCTTTGTACGCTGGGTCGTACCTGTGGATCTGTGTGGGTTGTCACGTTCTCGGGCAGACAGGTGCAGCACCGGGCCTTCAGTACCAATGTACGGAAGGCCTTCTTGAGGTGAGGCACGGGCCTTCGTATGCAGGAGGGCAAAGCAAGACAGTCAGGTACGTATCGACGTACGGACCGTCCGGGGCTATCAGATGCGCTCCGTGCAGGTTCCGGTGGGAGAAGATGAGAGGCGCACAACGCGCTCTGTAGCAGGCAAGGTGTCAGGAGAGCGAGCGGTCCGGCACTGATACGGAGAGCGACTCAAGCTTGAGCGGGGCTCTCTGCGGCAGGGCGACCAGGCTCCAAACTGTCACGACCTTAGGGGGTCGAAGGCACCCGAGTCACAACTCCCGCGAGGGAAGAGAACTTAAGGACCCAGCAGCAGACGGGCACAGGCAGAATTGAACCCACTGGTCCTGGGGTTCAGTTCAGGGGGCAAGCACGAGATCAATCCCTTGGAGATTGTTTCAGGCACAAGTCTTCAAAATCCTCTCTGGTCTTTCCTCTCCGTTCTCAGCAAGGCACCACGGCAGACCAGTCTACAAGGTCAGGGAAAGGTTTCCTTCCTTCAGCTTCTCTTGGTCCTTCTAGTCAGGCAGAGGTTTGTCGTGGTCAAAACAGGATCTGATTTGGTAGGAACGGAGCTCCTCTTTTTCTACACCGTTTCTTTTGTCTTTACCGGCCAGGGGGGCCTTTGCATAGTCCATCTCAGCTTTTGAGTACTTTGTTTTGCAAAGTCTGGTTTTCCCTTTCAGTGAGCAGGGCAGGCCCCGCAGACGCTCCGCAGGAGGTGGAGCCAGCATTGTAAAGACAAGTACAGTCCAGGTATACTCTGTTGACAGTCTTCCCCTCCCTTCTTACAAGGTGTAGGGCAGAGTCGTCAGCCTCTCTCCTGGGGTCGGAGCCGGCATTGAGGTGGCTGAGCACAGATCTATTTAGAGTCAAGGGGCACTCCCCCCACCCATCCTAGCGTAATCTTTCTATTTCCCACCTGTCTTCCCGAAGCCCTGTCATTCACACAACCCAGACAGTAAATACACATAAGAGCAGAGGCAGGCCGAGATGGTTAGGTAAGCAAATGCTAACTTTCTAAAAGTATATTAACAGAGACAATGTCCCTAGACCAGAGAACGATGAATTTCAATAAATATAGACTCAATAGTTCCATATCCAATGTCCAGCCGGACAGTTTAATTTTCAATATGCAAGGTACATAAAAGTTAGGTGTGATACAAGTGGGACACCAGCCGGTGCCCAACTAACACACTCGGGGGAAAGACAAACAGGGGATTCTCAGGCAAATTGAGGCAGTCTGAATATCATAAATTATACACAGACAGTCCAAAATATACACATATGCAAATAATAATATCACAAGATAAATAGGCATTTAGTGTATAAAAGTCGACGACGTTTCGAACCCTATTCTAATTCAAGGTTCATCCTCAGGACAACAAGAGATTGCCTAACAGTTATATATATATATACCGAATGCCCACGCTGTGGGGTTATATTGCCAAAATACATAATTAAGGAAACGATTAGAAAAAGAGGGGGGAACAAAAGCAGAAGATTAGATACATATAGGACATGTTAACCATCCAAAGCTAGCAATAAGATCTGTCCTGTAGGACCACAATTATGCCACTCACAGTGAATTGTATAGATAACCCAAAAATTAATAAGGACCTAAATCGGCTGTCCATGCACTAATAAAGAGCATGACAACACGGAGGGTAGAAGCGTGTGTTCAGTAACGCCGTGACAAAAAAATCAAATAATAAATAGTAAGTTTTGTGTTGCCTGGAGCACAAATATAGATAACTTTCACCTATACGCCCCGGCTTATCTTTTGGCCTCGATTTGCTTTCAGGAGTGGCCATTTTGAAATTTTCTTGCGCACCATTGAGCCTACTCCGGCGCTCCCGGGTAAGCTCAGCGTTACTTGAACAACTGCATGGTGGTTGGTCACTGTATAAGTCTTGCACCTCACAGGATAGTCCATTTACTAATTTTATACCCGGCCCATGAGGAGTATTATTACCCTGCGCCTTGGCGTACCTGTCAGGTTGGCTACCACAGACTACAGCGGTGGCAGGCTATTAGCGCGCTTCTACGCTATGCTGTTCTCATTTCTTTTAAACTGCTCAGCCCAGCTGACCGATAGCTGTGTTGTGCACTTGGTATACTTTTTAAAGTTTTCTTCGCTGATTAAAGCCCTGCGCGCTGCGTGTGCAACGATGTATGTCATTTTTAAAACGTCTTCTTGCTGATTGTGAGCATTGCGCCTGCACTATCACTCGGTATCCTGAGAACCTACCTTCATCTTTCTCGCTCTTGACCCTGGTCCGCCCCGGCTGTGTGCCGTTTGAGCGGAGGGTCAGCCCACGAGCGACACTTCCTGCCTGGTCCTGCTCCACTTCCGCCCTGCCTCTCCACCGTGCAGGTCAGCGGTCCAGTGGCTCACGGTAACCAGCTATATATGGCAACCTGGTGCAAGCGCAGCGGACGAGCGCAGCGGGAGCGCCGACTTCGCGCCGAAGTCGCGCACAAGTCAAGCCCGTCTGCGCCCGTCCGCGGCCGGACAGGGCTAGGGGCGCGTCACTCTGCCCATTTGCTTACCTACTCCTCAGCAGACCTTCTTAGTCTCCAGGGTTCTTGGTCCTTACCTGCGGCCATACGTTCCCGTATTTCCTTACTTGGCTTGTCCCCCTCTCACGTTCCCCCTCCCCCTTACCACGTTCCCACCAATCCCCCGAGGGGTACTACCAATCCTGCACTCGCCAAAACTCTTAAAGCTTGCTATCTTAATACCCGGTCCGCCGTTGCTCACTCGCATGAGCTATCGGTATTGTTGGACCTTCATGCCCCTGATTTGCTGTTTCTCACAGAAACATGGTCTCGTGACGATTCCCTCCCCGCCCTTTTGGCTACCTTACCAGCTTCATACTACGCCCTACGCTCGGACCGCCTTACCGGCAGGGCTGGGGGAGGTGTAGCGCTTATTGCCCGAGCAGATTTGCCTTTTCAAATTCTCCCGCTGCCCGAAATTGCTACGACCGAGTACCTGGCCATTCGCACCACTTCCATTTCCCCTCCTCTTACCTGCTTACTTATCTACCGCCCCCCCCAATCACCCTTATCGTTTCTCCCTACTTTTTTGGAAGTATTAGCCACAATTGTTGTTAATAACACTTCCATCCTGCTCTTGGGTGATTTCAATTTTTGGCCGTCAGACCCTGCAGAGTGTTCTTCCTCTAAGGAATTTTCAGAAACCCTCCGATCTTTTAATTTTATACCCCACATCCACTCCCCCACCCATGCTAAAGGACATGTGCTAGACCAGATCTGGTCCTTGAACTGCCCTGTAAATTCTGTTTCTATTTCACCCTGCACCTGGTCGGACCATCATTCGATCTACTTTACCCTTCCCATATATCCCCCGGTCAAACCCTCACTTCCTAAAAACGTTTGGGTCCGGTCCTGGGGACGAGTAGACCCAGGCAATCTCTCTGACTTACTTACTGCCTCCTACCCTTCATTACAGGGGTTATCTACTCTCACCCAAGCCGCTTCCATCAACCAGTGGCTCACCTCTGGTTGTGACTCCATTGCCCCACTCAAGCGGGTTACGTCTAAGCGGGAGAAGGATGCCAACCTGTGGTTTAATGAGGACCTCAAGACTACTAAATTAGCTGTACGTAGAGCTGAGCGTGCCTGGAGGAGAAATTACTGCCCCCTACTGAGTCTGGAGTTTATTAACATCCTGGCCCAGTATAAGCAGGCCATCTTAGGGGCAAAAACAGCTTATTTCTCCTCCAAAATCCTCGCCGCAGAGAACCAATCGAAAGTAATCTTCTCGATTGTGAACAACCTGGCATTCTCTGACAGAACTACACTAAAACCCACTCCCTCACCTGAACTCTGTCACTCCCTTAATAACTTCTTCATCCAGAAAATTTCTACCATCAAGGCCAACATTCCTCCTCCCTCTCCTACGTTTGTGGACCCTCAGTGTCCCCCCCCTAAGGGTCACCTTGACGCTCTTCCTCCGCTGACTAAGGAATGCCTTACCTCGATTATTCCCTTGGTCAAATCTGGTTCCCCTCTTGATCCTTGTCCCTCTCACATTCTCCGTCACATTTTTTCTTCATGTTCCGATCCCCCCCTTCACTTCCTTAACAGCTCACTCTCCCAGGGTGTGGTGCCCACACCACTGAAAACTGCTATCTTTGGCGGGGATCGGAGGCACTGCTTTGGTCTGGTTATCCTCCTTCCTGAGGGACCGCACCCAGGCTGTTCGCCTGGGTGACTTTACTGCGGATTTCCGGAAAGTTCAGTGCGGGGTCCCCCAGGGCTCTTCTCTTTCCCCCCTCTTGTTTAATCTTTACATTGCCCCACTTATTTTTTCTTTACAGCAGATGGAGGTCGCAGTATATAATTATGCTGACGACCTCCAACTTGTTTTTGATCTGTCCTCCTCTCCCTCTTCTATCTCTAATTTCCAATCTACCATGACCCACATTCGTGACTGGATGAACCACAACCATCTAAAACTCAACCCAGATAAGACCGAGCTGGTGTTGACGGGTGGTTCATCCAGCCCCTGGTCTCCTCTGTTCTGGCCCCCTTCCCTGGGTTCCCCACCTGTCCCCTCTTCCTCAGTAAAAACCTTAGGTATCAAGATCAATTCTCAACTTACTCTCCACTCCCAGGTTAGCTCTGTGGTGTCCTCTTCCTTTCTCTCACTGCGTACTATACGCAAGGTGTCCCGTTTTTTTTCTTTTCAGGCCCTTAAACTGATCACCTTGGCGATGGTCATCTCCCGCCTGGACTACAGCAACGCCCTATATGCTAGTATACCTGCATATAGTCTTAAGCGGTTGCAACAGATCCAGAACCAGGCCGCCCGCCTGGTGTTCAAACTACCAAAATTTCACCATGTCACCCCCCTCCTTAAATCTCTACATTGGCTCCCCGTTCGTGAACGTGTCCAGTTCAAGCTGGCCTCTATCACCTTCCAAGCGAGACTGGGCACGGCACCGGCCTTCATCTCTTCCGAGATCACTCCCTATGTCCCCACCAGAGACCTTCGCTCATCCACCCAGGCCCTTCTTACGGTCCCGCGATTTCGGAGGAAGAAATGGGGCGGTTCGAAATTTGCGATCCTCGCCCCACTCCTCTGGAATTCCCTGCCCCCTGAGCTTAGGACCATGACTCTTTATTCCCAGTTTAGAAAACAACTTAAGACTCTCTTGTTTTCTAAAGCTTTTAATTAAAGTCTTCCTCCCACAGTCTGAATTGCTTTATTTCATTGTCCAGTTCACCCTGTTTCTGTAAGTTGTAGCGCCATGAAGCCGCTGGCGAACGTGCGCTTAATAAATAATTTTAAATTCAAATTAAATTCAAATTGGCTACTATTGCTATGTCTATGCGCTCGTGCATACAGTTTCTGACTGCGCCGCTGGCACCGTGTACACACGTGGTTTCCTTCTCTTGGTGTCACTTTTCATAATTCATGTGCACAGCCAAATTTGGTTCACTGAGTATCTCAGTTTATTTATTTTTTATTTTTTATTTGATATTTTTGTCACGGCGTTACTGAACACACGCTTCTAACCTCCATCTTGTCATGCTCTTTATTTGTGCATGGACAGCCGATTTAGGTCTTTATTAATTTTTGGGTTATCTATACAATTCACTGTGAGTGGCATCATTGTGGTCCTACAGGACAGATCTTATTGCTAGCATTGGATGGTTAACATGTCCTATATGTATCTAATCTTCTGCTTTTGTTCCCCCCCCTCTTTTTCTAATCGTTTCCTTAATTATGTATTTTGGCAATATAACCCCACAGCGTGAGCATTCTGTATATATAACTGTTAGGCAATCTCTTGTTGTCCTGAGGATGAACCTTGAATTAGAATAGGGTTTGAAACGTCGTCGACTTTTATACACTAAATGCCTATTTATCTTGTGATATTATTATTTGCATATGTGTATATTTTGGACTGTCTGTGTATAATTTATGATATTCAGACTGCTTCAATTTGCCTAAGAATCCCCTGTTTGTCTTTCCCCTCAGTGTGTTAGGTGGGCACCGGCTGGTGTCCCACTTGTATCACACCTAACTTTTATGTACCTTGTATATTGAAAATTAAACTGTCCAGCTGGACATTGGATATAGAACTATTGAGTCTATATTTATTGAAATTCATTGTTCTCTGGTCTAGGGACATTGTCTCTGTTAATATATAATCACCCAAGGTCCCTAGCTTACCACGCCTTTGAGTACCCTTGTGTTCCATATATAATATGTAGCGCAATCTTTTGATTGCAAGGGTTGCACCCCTATCCCCTTTTCACAAGTGGGTTCCCTCCCTTTCCGTCTACCACACCTCCCCCTTATTTTTACTTACTGCTTTCCTTGGCATGTCTGACCATACGCCCCTTTACAATGAGGACTATATCAAAAAATTAACGGAAGGTCCATCCTTACTCACTGATACTTCTGAGACCACAACTGCACAAAATATCCCTCTAGGTGACCAACTTGAAAAAATCAAGAAGAAGCTGGTTAGATTACAGCTAATTATACTCCTACTAACTAAGTATCTTAGATCTAATATTATCCCACTAGGGCTACAGGTCCGCAATATACCTAGTGTGTTTACGGACCACCCCAAATACACAACAGGATTTAGCTACATCAGTACCACTTGCTCCAGGCATTGGTTGGCTCTTGGTATTGATATAGCCACAGAGGAATTAAAGAAACTAGAGATTGAGAATCTAGACATTGAGAAGCAGATTGCAGAGAAGTCCACTGTTCCAGAATGTCAGAAACTCCTCGATGAAATCGAGAAAAGTGTAGCAGGCTTTTACAGAATTGAGCAGAATAAAAAAACAAATAAAGTGAAAAAAGATATTAAAAACTTTTCCCAGGAAAGGGCCTATCCCTACCTGGTAAAGGACTTCTATATAAACAGAAGATACAGCGGCCCTCAGAATCTCAATCAGAGACCTTGGGGTCGATATATTAAAAGACAAACACTTGTTGGGTTTTCAGATACTTCGGCTGAGTCATCTGACAGTTCAGACCAAAGTGAAACACCAGGTCCCTCAAATAGGACTCCTTTTTTAGCCAGAGGCCCCCCAGACCTCCCAAAGAGAGGGAAAGCCAAGCAACCACAGCGCTGGCCTTACCCACCTGGAGAACGCAACACCCGACGTCAACACTACCAATGGCAGACTCAAACATCTTGAGTACTGTCCCTGCTCCTGTTAACTCTGTAACCCCTAATAACGTGCTTCCTATTTTTAATCTGACACAACATTCTCTCTCCAGCAGTAAGCTGTCTCTGTTAAGCAAAGGGCTTTCTTTTGTCCCTACCATCCACCCGAATTACCTGGAAGTACAAACTGAACTCCTTAGGTTCTTTCGTAAATTGAGATTACATGCTTTCTTTCTGCCAAATCCCCAACCTTCACCCATCTACAGTACCCCCTTTAGACCACCATCAACCTTTTCACCTACAGGCAATATGGTTCCAGCGGAACTGCTCAAGTTTGAGAAACTTGTCCTGAATGATATAACCATTCTTGAAAAGCGCCATTCTTTTATCCCTTATAATATCTCTTTGGAAGAAAAGAAGGCAATAACAAGCTTGAAATCCAATATTAAACTCATCTTCAAACCTGCCGATAAAGGCAGAGGGATTGTCATGCAAAAATTGGATACCTATAGGATCGAAATTCAGTGACAACTTGACAATCCAGAACACCATGTCAAACTTCCCAAAAACCCTACCAAAAACATACAGAAGATGATATCTGAGGTTACTCTCGAGGGTGTGGAGTGTGGTTTCTTGAGTTACAAGTAGTATGTGTTTCTCAATGCTAAATCACCAAGAATTCCGGTGATATACACACTCCCTAAGGCTCATAAAAATACTGAGCATCCGCCAGGACGGCCCATAGTGTCCGGTTGCGATTCAGTGTTAGAACCTCTGTGATTTTTTGTGAATCATTTTATTAAGGACTTTGTACTGACAACTGAATGTTACATACGTGACAGTATACACATGATCAACATAATAGAGGAGTACCCTTTTGACCCCACGTCCAGTGTACTTTGTACTCTGGATGTGGAGTCATTGTATACTAATATTCCTCAAAATGACTCTATTCTTGTTATTCAGGACACTCTAAACAAACGACCTAGGCCCCACAGAATACCAACCTTGTTCATCTTGCAGTTACTAGAGATATGTCTGACTAAAAACTACTTCTTGTTCGATGGCCAATATTTTTGCCAGATCAAGGGTACTTCCATGGGGGCAATTTTTGCCCCCCACTTGGCCAACTTGTATATGGACAGTCTTGAATGTGGCCGCATTTTGTCGTCGACTAATCACTTCCACAGTGGTATTACACTGTGGAGGCGATATATCGATGACATTTTTATGATTTGGACTGACTCAGATGAGTTACTCCCGTCATTTCTACAATGGCTAAATAGTAACTGCAGTGGCCTAACTTTCACGCTGTCCACCAGCCATTCCAACATTCCTTTTTTGGACCTCAATATACAGGAGAAGGAGGGAATTCTTATCACTAGTTTGTATAGGAAGCCCACCGAAAGGAATACCCTTCTGAGTTATCAAAGCCACCACCCTCGTGCGCTTCGCGACTCGCTACCATACTCCCAATTTCTTAGACTACGCAGAAATTGTTACCAGAAGGAGGATTACTTCAGGGAGGCCAAAACCTTGAGCGCCAAACTAGGGGCGCGTGGATACCCACGGAAGGTAATTCGCTCCTCCATGAAACGCGCCTGGTATAGTCCTAGAGAGGTACTACTTGAGCCTAAAACCAAGAAGACACAGAACCAGTTGGTTTGCGTAACCACTTTCTCACCCGCATCTAATGCTATCACTAAAAGCATCAAGAAACACTAGCCTGTGGTTAATGCAGGGCGTCTCCAACTTGATAAACCGCTCATTGCTTTTAAAAAATCTAAAAACATTAAGGACCACCTTGTACGTGCAGCATTGCCTTTATCAGATCATGATGGTACTCTGGATAATCTATGGGGACTTCCCCGGCTGACAGGACATGCAAAGTGTGGTAACTGTTCAGTTTGTGATGCTACTATCGAGGGCAAAGATTTCGTCTTTAATGATGTTAAATTTGTACGAAAACAATTTTCTAAATGTAACAGTGTCAATGCTGTATATGCCATCATCTGCCCTTGTTTAAAAATCTATATAGGGCAGACAACTCAAAAGGGGAGGTTGAGAATGTGTCAACATAGGAGCAGGATACGCTGTAGGACTCCCAATGCTCCCTTGGTGGACCATTTTAATGAACTTTTACATACAGAACTGGATTTTAAGTGGACAATCATCTCTCTGATCAGGCTACCGTCTCGAGGTGCTGACCTACAACGTCTCCTGAACAAGGAAGAACTCCACTGGATTTTGAAGACCAAAAGTCTCCACAGCGGTCTGAACAGGATGGAGGACTGGACTCCATTGATTTAATGACTGTAATGTGTCCTTTGTGCTGAGCATGATTGATTATTGGATAGCATTGTTCTTATTGTTCTAATTTTGTTACCATTCATACAAAGTTTGTTCCATGCAAACACTTTGTGGTCCTCTTGCAATATTGATTTTATGTCACACTGCCCTGGCCACATGCCATTCTAATGTTTCCCTTCACATTTTCTTGAATTACACTCACCGTTATAATTCTAATTGCGCCGACATTGTCACGACTGGTTTGGTTCACTTATTTTGTAAACTCACTGTGCACCGCGGAACGGCCGTATTCCTGATGTACCCTTATAAATCTCTAGTATATGGTCCTAAGGTGCAGGCAGGGGCCCTCCAGGGGTGTAGCATGTAATATACAATTCATGGGAGACCACCCAAATTGTAACTACAATCTGCCATTGAAGCCTTTGTAAGTTGGTGCTAGCACAACTTACGACCAAAATAAGGTTCCTTATATCTGAGGTCACTGCACTCAAAACCTATGACACCCAAAAGCAGGCCTTTCAATCCTGAAGGCAAGGTGCTCAGTTATAAGTGTGAGGGTGCCTCTGTATGAGCAGGACACCCCTAGGATCCTCAAGTTCATTCTCCTGGGCTGTTAGGGCATCAGCCATTACAATACATCCAGCGGCCATGCATCATTATACAATGGCTATTTATAAAATGGTCTTAACTATCCCTTCTGTGTTTGGTATCAAACATGTTAGAATCATACCTCAACACTGTAAAGAGTGTTGGCTGTAAAAAGTTGGGCTCATAGCCTCATACCCCAACACTTGTAAACTGTGTTGGAGATATAATTCCATGCACTGTGAAGCTCCTCTGGGAGACCCTCAGTGCTCCCGGTACCAGACTTCTAGACGCTTACAGCATTCTATGGCTGCTGCTGACCAAAGAAACGATTCTGCCCTCTTGCTGCTGAGACAAGCTCAAGCAGGAAAAGGCAGGACAGAAGGTTTCCTGTCACAGGGAGGTGTGTCCACCTTCCATACAGGACTTAGTGTATTGGGACATTCTGGAGGCACTTGCCAGTGCCACTAGACTGCTTTGAAGAGCAGATTTGTGCCCTCCTTTCATACTCCAATTGAAACCAGTTCAGGGAGCCATTGGCTCCCACTCTTGCGCGGCACTGGATGAAGGGCAAGGGAGCATCCTCCCCACTGTCCATCCCCCTCCTGTGGGAGGTACCCCTGAAACATCCCAACCGTTTCCTTAGGGTACTTAAGGGCTTACCTGTGGGTGGTTCCTTAGATTCATCAAGGGGGAAGATTCCGATCAGAAACCACTTCATCTTCAACCGTCCGGGCACTTTGGACTTCGTTAGACTTCGCTCTGAGAACCGAGATTGCAAGTGGGAAGACTCCTGCTGCTCCTGGTCTCGTCACCCTGCCAGTCTTCTGCATCGTCTATGTCTGTGCTCATACATGCACTTCTACAGACATGTGGACATCCAAGACACCTGAAATAATCTTCCTTTAAAGTTAAAGAGTAACTACCTTGCATCGGCAGACACCGCAATGAAACTGACCGGTCTGCTGTTGCTGAGTTCCTGTGGACTCCGGAAGGTTGCGCAACACAGTTGGTGGTTCTGCAACTCTTTTGAGGCCTGCAATGTCCTCGTAGAAAGTTTAAAGCCAGTATCCCTCGTTTATAGGTAGTTTCCCTAGTCGGACTACTGGAGCAGTACCCCTGTGCACCGCATTGACTTGCTGTGAAAAGGCTTGCTGACTCTCTTCACCAGACATCTTCGGCTTCAAGCATCTCTTTAAAGCAATATTCTTGCCTGCACCACATCTTCTATACCATGGGCCTACATCCTTTAGAGAGCTGCTCAAGGTTCTCTTGTACCTGGTGGTCCTCTCGAGGTCTCTGTTAGCTCCAGTGGGCTCCCCTGCTTGCTCTGGCCTGCTCTGACTTACTTGTTCATGGTGAGTCACTTGGACATTGCTGGTCCCAACACTGCCCTTTTTTCAATGACTATGTTAGTTGCCATTCCCAAGGCGTGTTGGTACACCTGCCGGACACTGGCCCCCTGACTCTTGACATCCGCCATGAGACAGCTTGTGAACAGCTCCTGGTCTTTCATATGACTCCTGGTCCGCACAAATGCAATTTCAATAGTACCCTCAACGCAAATACATCTCCAACATCGGCGGGCATTCGGCTTACGTGCCTCCTGGTCACTCCTTAGTGGCATAGACTCAGCCCACTCAGCTTGCAGGTACCTCTCATCTTGAATCCAACTTTCAGTTCCACAGTACTCTATTACCTTCTTCGCCAGCGGCATAGTTTCTGAAGTCCTCTATTGTGGTCTATGGAGGACTCTGGCATCACTTCCCACCTATGCACCTATGCACCAGGCTTCCCTGGTGTAAGTATCTTGGTTCGTGGGCTATCGACGGTTGAGGTGACTCTCCAACCTTACTATTTCCATGGGATGCATAGGGTTTCCATGGGCTGTCTTCAGGGTTCTTTCTGAAGGGCTACACAACACTTGGTCATGTTCCCACTCTGCACACAGCCTCCATGGGAATCCTAGAGTCACACCTTTGGGTTGTTCCTTGGGTTCACAACTCTTCTACGTCTTCTGGGTCCAGTTCAGACTTAGGTCATGGTTTGCATTTCACAATTTTAGTATATGGTTAGGTCTCACACTAGAGACCACTGTGTATGTGTGCTACTTACTTGTTCTGTTAAGAAAGTATTGTGTGTATCATGGTTATATGTCTGGGTAGGAAATATTGCAATGTGTTAGTGAGTATTATTAATAAATACATATTTTTCAAAACTAAACTGTGTAGTTCTTTTTCACTTAACCTATACCATAAGATTAAGTACAGGCGGACCAAGTTGCTTTACACTCTTTCTGGAATAAGCCTGAAGGCTGTTTTCCACAGCTACCACTTGGAGAGCTTTCTAAGGTTGTCTAAGACCACTTAAATCACAATAAGTGTTGTCTAGAATAGTCCAAGGTGCTACACTTACATAAGTGACAACCATATACAAAGCCATCCTCCTACATTGGGGTGCAGCAGTTGGGATTCAAGCCTGCTTTGTTTTATAAACTAATCTAGGTGTGGATTAATTTAAAATACACCACTAGCATTAGGCACATATAATATTTTATAGACTAAATAAGTTTTACTGAACTTTTAGATTGGTTGTTAAGGGTCTAACACAACCCTTTTTCCAATCTAGGGAGAGTAGGTGCACCACCACACACCTATTAACCATGCCTTTAGTTGGGGATACCTGTATACGCTAATCTGCTATGTACAGTGGTTTGAAGTACCAGGAACTAAGGACCCTCTGTAGCCCTACCAAGATAAATGCAGGTAGTAGCCCAACCACTAAGCATCTCTTAGAGTTGCTTAGCAAAGATGATCTCAAGAACCCTGACATGGCAGAGGATCAGGACAGAGTGGTTGGGGATGCTTATGAGGGGTTACCCCCAGTGGCCCTAATTCTGAGCATGACCAAGAGGAGTCTGATGACTCCACCTTGGTGAACTCTGATCCTCCAAGGAATAGTGCAGGTAGAGCAGAGGGTGTCCATAGAAGGAGGTCCCGCTTTATTCCTCCTGAGAGAGTTCAGAGTAGGAAGGGGAGGTCTAGGTAACCCTCTGTCAAATCCAATGCTTCAGACCATTCCATATGGATCTTCATCTCTAACAAGAGGAAGGACTCCTTGGAAAGGGAATCCCACCTGATCAAACTTGAGAGAGTTATTCTCAAGCAGGATCAGTTGGCCCTTGACAAGGCGACCCTGGACGTATAAAAAGCTAGGCAGCAACTGTGACTGGTGTCCCATGGGGGCGGCAATAGTGTACCTAGAATCAGGGAAGCATCCTTTGACACTAGAAAACTGAGTAGGATAGTCCCTCTTTACCAGGAGGGGGATGATATTCATTAAAGGGTCACTGCTTTAGAGGGAGCCTGTAAAGTTCAGAAGGTCCCTCAATGGCAGTGAGCAGCTATCCTGTGTCTCTCATTTGCTAACAAAGATAGAAACAAGTTCCTCACTGTTAGAGAAGAGGATGCTGACAATTAGTCAGTCCTGAAGAGTTCACTTATAGATGGGTTTGGCTTAACCACTGAAAATTACAGGAATATTATTATCATTATTATTATTATTATTAATTATTATTATTATTATTATTATTATTATTATTATTATTATTATTATTATTATTATTATTATTAATATTAGTATTTTTAGAAAGCTTATAAAGCTCAATGGTTACTCCAATCTGAGCATCCCCGTGCTAGGCCAAAATGTATCCCAGCAACCCTCCCCAGCTGCCCACAAGATGTGGCAACTTACTACTTTTGCCCTCCCTGGAGGTGACTGAAGAGCCAGGTTTTCAATTTCTTGCGGAATAGAGACTCCGACTCAGCTGTCCTCAAATCCACTGGGAGCTCATTCCATGCCTTAGCTGCCAAGAAAGAAAAGGATCTTCCGCCTATCCGCGCCTTCCACACCCTGGGCACAACCAGTCCAGCACTGTCCAATGATCTCAAATTAGGAGCAGGCTGGTGGACTGTCAGGA
The DNA here is from genome assembly GCF_964263255.1 of Lissotriton vulgaris. Lineage (NCBI taxonomy): Eukaryota > Metazoa > Chordata > Amphibia > Caudata > Salamandridae > Lissotriton > Lissotriton vulgaris. The sequence goes on from NC_141691.1 coordinate 2,031,290,133, forward strand.
GAGGTCGTAAAAAACATTTGTTCCTTTCCCCAAGGATCCTGTGACTGAGACATAAGGCCTTAAAGGTAACTCTGGCCCGAATAGGGAGCCAATGCAGTTCCTTCAAAGCTTCTCCCACCGAAGCCCTCCTTGGGACTTTCAGGATAAGCAGGGCTGCCGCATTTTGGACCTTCTGCAAGATGTTAAGATTTTTTGCAGTCATCTCTAGATACAAGACATTGCAATAATCAAGGCGAGATGTGACCAACGCCTGTACAATAGTTCTTTTATCATTCAGGGGGAGAAGGTCCAAGATCTTACGTAGCATCTTCAAAATGCCAAAACAAGACCCAGCCACATCCAATATTTGTGAGGAGAAGGCGAGATTTTCGTCAAACCACACTCCCAAATTTTTCACCTTGTCTTTTGTCAATGGCATAGTTTCCAGTGCATCAGGCCACCAATGCTGCAACCATAACCTCTGTCTTTCCTGCATTTAACTGGAGACACCTCAATCTCATCCAATCCATAAGTTCCCCCAGGCAGGTTCTGAAATTGCCTGCCCTTCCAGGTTCCTTCTGTTCAAGGGTCACGACTAGCTGTGTGTCATCAGCATAAGACAGCAGCTGAATTCCATGCTTCAGAACAATCTCTGCAAGTGGGCGCATATAAATATTGAATTGGGTTGGGCTGAGAGCCGAACCCTTTGGCACCCACTGGTTTAAAGGACAGACTCTGGAGCAGAAAGGATGTTGCAGGACCTGAAAGGATCTATTTTCCAGAAAATTCCTCAACCAAATCCACGTGACACCTCCGACCCTGACTTCCCATAACCGCTCAAGTAGGAGGGCGAGCTCGGGTCACAGTGTCAAACACAGCGCTTAGGTCCAGCAGAATTAAGGCCGAAGTCCAACCTTCATCAGCCGCAGCCCTCAACACCTCGGCTCCCAGCAGGAGAGCAGACTCCGTACTGTGCATAGGCCTAAAGCCGTACTAGGTATCATGAAGAACCCGCCTCTCTTCCAAGAACTCTGAGAGCTGGCTATTCAGATGTTTTCTCTGCAATTTTAGCTACATAGGGAATTTGAGAAATGGGTCTTAGATTTTCAGGACGAGCGGGGTCCAAAGAGGGTTTCTTCTGCAGAGGGACCACCATTGCATTTTTCCAGTTGCTGGGGACCTGCCCCGTGCTAAAGGACAGATTCAATAGCGAGGTGAAAACAGGGTTAATCATTTTCATTCCTAGTTGGAACGTTTTTGGAGGGACCGGATCCAGAGATGGCCCAGATTTCACCACCTCCATCAGCCTGAAAACATTGTCATCCACCAGAGGACAGAGGGCAAACATATCCACTGACCATGGAGTCTCCAAACCAGGCGCAGGGTCATATCTCCTACTTCTTTCTGAAAAGATGGCATAAAGCTTAGCAATCTTATTGTAAAAAAGTCAGCAACCTTATTACAATAGTCCATAGAGGCAGGGAGCACAGCTGTCACCCATTCTAGAGAGGATACTTTTTTCACTATCTGAAAGATGGTCTTCGTGGAATTATTTGCAAGTTTAATTTGCCCTGTGTAATATTCCTCCCCACTCTCCTGATCTGGTGATGGTAAAGCTTCAAAGCCTCTATATATTTCTGTCTATTCTCATCCCTATAGCTCTTCCTCCATTGGTGCTCAAGATGCTTACAGCTGGATTTCATTTGCGCCAAGTCTCCTGAAAACCACTTCGCAGAGGAAGAAGTACGCCCACTTTTACATTGTTTTAGCAGTATCAGGAAGTCCACAGCATCCACCATCCAACTAGATATTAAATTGTCAGCATTCTGGATATTGTCCCCAACCTCAGGAGGTCTGTCCACCAGTGCTTCTTCAAAGGCATCCTGAGTTAATACTGCCCATTTCTGGACCAAAATCGGTTTGGAGCAGCTACCCTGGAGGGCCTGACCTGGCACCAATAAACTAAAAGGCATTAGGTAGTGGTCTGACCAGGCAACAGGGACCGGCAGTGTGGCAACTGTCCCTGCACAGTTAGTGAAAATGTTGTCTAATTTATGACCTTAGTTATGTGTGGAAGTATGGACCAGTTGGTTCAGGCCCAAGGCGTGAAAGCCTGATAAAAACTCAGTCGATTCTTTACAGCCGTCTTTTTCCATATGTAAATTAAAATCCCCTAATAGGAGAAAGTTAGAGTAGCGGAGCACATGTGGAGGAAGAGCTTTCAAAAGTTCATCAATAAAAGCTCTCCCCAGATCAGGGGGTCTATTAGTAAATAGCCCAGACTCAGAACTAGAGCTAGTGAAATTAAACTAAAAAAAGCCACTTTGTAGCTAGAAAGCAGGAGTTTCTCCAATTTAGGCTGAAGATCGCTCCTGAAAATAGTAGCAATGCCACCCCCCTTCTGGCCAGCCCTGTCCACCCTCAGAATCGCATAGCCTTCAGGTATAGCCTCCAAGATATCAGGGGCAGAAGTCTTGTTAAGCCAAGTTTCAGCCAATAATAGTATAGCTGGTTCATGGTCATTAAGAAGATCGCAGATTTCTATCCTATGTTTACTGAGTGTTGTTTACTGAGGATTAAGTTTAGAGACACCCAGAAGGCACACATCCAAGACTTGGTAGATTTTATTGTCAGTGCTATTAATGCTCTGGACGGCTGGCTTCATGGAAGCAACGTACAGGACTCTGAAGGATTGTTCTATTTGTTGATTAGGGAGTACATCCTTTAATAACTGTCAGACCAACTATTGCACCAGTACCTGGTGTACTCTGATCTGACTTCTCCCCAAGAATTGGGAAAGAAGAGAGGGCAAGATGGCGGCCGCACAGTTGGCTGTGTGAGTGTGCGCTCCTCACCTCTGCAGAGAAAGACGCCAGCAAAGCCGTTTACCTGCTCCTTTTATGTGCTGGCTGAATGTCGTTGGAACTGGGGCTGGTCTAAGACCTTCTAACGCAGGGAATCGCAGCGTGGCGTGGCTGTGACCCGATGGAGGATTAACTTTGACAGCTTTTGTTTGTTCATTTCCCCCGCGGGATTGCGTTAGCGTGTTCCGCGAAGCACGGAGCATGGGGCGGGCACTCCAACCCTTTCAGCTCGGCGGATGCTGTGGTGCTTGACGGCCTCGAGGGGCGTGTGACTGAGAACTGCTGAGGTAACATCTTGAGGCGGCCGGCATAGGAGACGGCTGCAGGCTGGTGTTTGGGGAAAAGGAGGACCTCTTTAGTGATACTTTGGTGCAGGACATTTGTTAGTTACATCGGTGGCGCATTATTACTGCAGAGCAGCAGGATAAATCATGGCCCAGAAGGGCAGAGGCACGAAAAAAACAGGCACCAACGCCAACGCCGTCAATGCTGTGAACCCGAATGTATCAAGCACAGTTCAAGCCTTGAACCCCCCTGACCTCACAACTGGCATATCTGGGGACAGCACCGGATCTGTAACTGGAACTGCAGCGCCTACTAAGGCTAGTCAAGGTGAGCCAAGCGTAAATTCAAATCCAAATGCAAATGGAAGTGGGAAAGGCTCTGAGGTTAGTTTAAAATCTGCTACTGTGATAACATTAAATGGCAACTCTGGTAATACTGGGATTATGAACGGCTTGGCTCCCCCTGAGTCCATTATCAGTGTAGAGGCTGAAATGAATAAAACATACCGAGTAGTAAATGAGGATTTGGCTGATTCAGAGTCTGCAATTTCAGAGGGCATGTTTTATTCTATGATTCAGTAGTTTGGTTTGCCCTGTTCCCATCATGCACTGGGACGGGAACAGACTAATTTGCATGTAGCCAGGTTCTGAGCTGGGATGGTGCAGTGAGCTAAAAAACGATGATGGATCAAGCCCTGATCTTTGGACTGGGTAAGAGTGGTCTGCTTAATTCAGACTCTCTGTTCATCACGACCCCCTTTTCTGAATAATTTTGTCCACCATAAGCGTGGAAGGGTATACTCAGATTTGAGTCCCTTGCTCATTGCACCATCAGGATTCAAGCAAGCCAGGCCGACGACGGCTGAAATGCCAGAAAGCGTTCCCCGGAAGCTTGTTTCCTTCCCAGTATAAGAATTGGCTTGGTAGTTTGGTTTGCCCTGTTTCCATCATGCACTGGGACGGGAACAGACTAATTTGCATGTAGCCAGGTTCTGAGCTGGGATGGTGCAGTGAGCTAGAAAACGGTGATGGATCAAGCCCTGATCTTTGGACTGGGTAAGAGTGGTCTGCTTAATTCAGACACTCTGTTCATCACCACCCCCTTTTCTGAATCAATTTTTATTCTATGCCAGATCTCTCAGTTGTTTCAGAGGATGACTGTAACAATTTGCCAGGTGAATGGGGAGATAAGGAGGCACTTACAGTGGAAGACGAGGATGTGGACACAGAACAGTCACCTATACAGGTCAAGAGTTAGGTTGATTACCAAGATACTGTCAGACGGAATTTTGGACTGGGGTGAATGTGTGACATTGATCCACATTCGGTCCATCACTTGTTTTGTTTGCAGACGGAATTTTGAGGCAGAGAGTCTAACACAAGCGATGACTCCCCTTGTACAACCCGCCTGCGAAGGCGAGGAAAGTGAACAGAAAGAGCAAGCGCTAGGCCAGAATCACGGTCTAATGGAGGAAGAAGCTAACGGGGTCACTCTGGATATAATTTATAAGATCATTATGGCACATAGGGCAGAGACCAAAGCTGAAAGTAACCGTACTCATGGAGCAGTCCGGAAAATCCAAAATACCATGCGCCAAATGGCCAAATCTTTTAACGAGCTTACTATGCGAGTTACAGAAACGGAGGAGCGCATTTCCAGTGCCGAAGACTCATTGACAAAACAACAAGCGGCTATAGAGACTCTACAGGCGACAAGAGCAGATGTGGAATGGAAATTGACGGACTTAGAAAACCGCGCAAGGCTCAATAATCTACGAGTTTTAGGCATACCTGAAATGAGAGAAGGGAAAGATGTTCGGAAATTCATTATTGAGACTTTCACAGAAGCCTTACCCGAGTTAAGCAACTGTCAATGGGAGAATGAGGTCATCAGGGCACATCGATTCCCGTTTACTCAGCACAAATCTCATGGAGCCCTAAACTCAGCAGCGGGATCAAAAAAAACAGCCACATGCGATATTGATATGCTTAAACAATTTTATTCTGAGAGAAGCACTGTATGATTTAGCTCGTCCGGATAAGCGTCGCACAGGCAGTGGGTGCAAATTCTTTGTCCGCCCGGATTTTTGCCCCACAACCGTGACACTAAGATGGCAATTTCGACAGCTGTTTTCGCCATTTCAAGCCAAGGGGGCACAAGTATTCCTCCTAAATCCAGCAAAGCTTAAGGTGATCTACCGGGGGCAATCTAAATACTTTACATCGGAGTCCCAGGCACAAGCGTATCTGAAGACCATAGACACTAACACTTGAGCATCTTAACCTGAGTCTGATAACAAAGAACTTGGCAATTCAATTCACAGGGTGCGAACTTGGTATTACAAAGAATTCTGTCGACTTCAGCCCGCATTAGCAGCATAAACTAAGTCTGCTATATGACTTAAGTGTAGTTTTTGAGCAGATTAATGGAACACTTATAATCAGAAATATGTAGTTTTGGGTTTTTGATTAAAAGTCTTAAATGGTATAGAGATGTTTTTCTTTGACTAACATCTATAGGTAATCTCGGTTAACTGATATTCTTGGTCGGATAGAGATAAGCTGCTTCTTTTTCTTTTTCTTTGTGTTATATCTGTGGTAAAAATAGAGGGAAAAAAAGTATTAAAAGGGTGACGGCCTGGCAGGCTTCCTGTGAAGGTGGATCTCGCAAAACCCGCATCACCAAGGACTATGTCCTTTTGCCCTATAGTGGGTGGTAGGGGAGGGAAGGGTGGAAGGGAGGGTGGGGCTGGTTGGGGCAACCTGGGAGGGGGATTAAATATAAAAAGAGATTACGAGTGCATTTTTTTCTTTATTTTGTATGTTTGGTATGCAGGGCAGTGGTGGAATGGCATTTTGGTTACTTTGAGATTATGGAATGACAGCTAGAATGTTGAGATTAGGTACACTGAACATCAGGAGTCTTTATGCTATAAATAAAAGACAGCAGGTGGCTAGGGAATTGCAGTGGCTTAGCTGCGATATCATCTGTCTCCAAGAGACGCATGTAGCATGGTCTAAGCGGATATTTCTGACTGAGCTCTGGTATAATGTTTTAGTATGCACTAAGCAAACTTCTACAACCCGAGGGGTCGCCATATTAGCTAGAAAACATATTTCTGGTTCTGGGCGGGTCTTGGAGGATAGCGGTGGCAAATGGGCAATTACGGAATGTATCATCGGCACCTTCAAATGTATGGTGTGTTCAATTTATGGATCTAACTTTGATGAGCCAGCTGTTTTAGAATATCTTAAGGCTGAATTAGCAACCTGGCCTACCCCAGTAATAGTTTGTGGGGATTTAAATATCAATCTCTAACTAGACTCATTAGGTAATGATAAATATTTGTATGTAGGTAGGAAACCTAAAGTATATAGAGCATTACAAGCACTCTTTACCTCACATGGATTGACTGACGCCTGGTCTTATCTCAGGGGTGGTAAGCCTGGCTATACTTTCTTTTCGGCACCTCACCAGAAATCGGTGCGCTTGGAATATTTTTTAGTGCCACAAAGCTTACTCCATGACGCACAAATCCAAGTATATCATGGCCCTGTAATCCTCTCCATTCAGATAAGCTGACCTCCTTATTTACCTTTGACCGTAAGTTGCTGTTAGATATAAAATTTCAAGAGTATATGAAAGAATGGGTTGCAGAGTTCTTTAATTATAATACAGGGAGTACTGAGAGGGGGATAGGGATACGTTCAAAGCGGCTTTTAGAGGGGAGGTCCTCAGTTTTGGGCTATACGCGCAAAAACAACTGCGTGCCAAGCTGCAGGAGCTATACAGTGATCTAGGAAAGGTTGAAGAGCGCTTGGTTCAGGATATACGCTTAATCAGAGATATCCAGGATTCAGCGGAAGAGGTGGCCCGATGCAAGGCAAAGGTGAATTATCATTGGAGAAAGCAGGCGGCAATAACTTACTCCACTAAGCGTCAGTTCTTATATGAGTATGGGGAGGCAAGTGGCAGGTGCCTGGCCCAGAGAATGAGAACCAGGGAAGTTGCACAGCGAATCGAATGTATTAAAGATGTAGCCGGGCAAACGTAGACACTGAGATGAAAATTGTGGAAGTCTTTAGGCAATTCTACACTCGTTTATATGATAGAGAAGACTACGACATTAGTAAAGCTATAGCTCTGTTAGGACAATTCTGTGAGCGAAACTTAGATAGCAAAACTGCAGCTAATTTAGAGGCTCCAATAGAGATGTTTGAACTTGAAGCAGCAATTAAGGCACTACCAGCAGGTAAGGCAGCGGGCCCTGACAAGCTTTCGTTTGAGGTCTATAAATCTTTCTTTCAAGTTTTGAAACATGTTATGTTAGCCACATTCAGGATGGCACAGACTGGGACGTATCCTAAAACGTGGGGTGAGGCTGGTATTGTGGTTTTTAGAAAAAAGGGGAAACCTGCAGATCAACCAGCCTCTTACAGGCCTATCTCATTGTTGAATACTGACGGGAACATTTATTCGAAAATATTGGTGACAAGACTTTCAGATGTGATATCCCCACTGGTCTCTGTATATCAGCACAGGATTATTCCCAAGCGGGGCACAACTGATCACGTCAACCGGGTGATTGCTTTAATAGACTATGCAAACGGTCTGGGAATCCCATTGAGCCTTATATTGTTGGATGCTGAGAAGGCCTTTGACCAAGTGTTGGGGGCCTTCATATGGGACCTAATGAAGTTTCGAGGGTTTGGGCCAAAATTTATAAAATCGATACAGACACTTTATCAACAACCCAGCACACGGATCTATGTAATGGGGCTACAATCAGCATTGGTTTCAATACAAAGGGGGACAAGGCAAGGATGCCTGTGTTCCCCATTGTTATTTGTCCTTTACATAGATCCATTCTTAAAAATGATAGAGAAGAGTCCTCGGGTCCACCCAGTCAGGATACAACACCAACAATATCGGGTACTAGCGTATGCAGATAACGTTGCCGTGCTTTCCCCAAGGCTGGCTCTAGCAATGCCTGAGAATGAACACCTAGCAGCGGTATATGGCTCGGTATCCGGGTATAAATTAAACACTGCTAAGACCCAGATATTATGTGTCAATATCAAGTCTTTTTCCGATACCCGGGTTCTATCAGAGGTCACATATCTAGGGGTACAGATCAATACCTCGGCCTCGGCTACGGTAGAATCCAACTGGCAGAAGCTGCTTACTGGGATTCGTAAACAACTGGATCAATTTGAATGCCTTCATCTGACGCTTGTAGGCAAGTGCAATACATTAAAAATAATGGTACTACCCAAGATTTTATATTTTTATTGATGCGTAACATTAGAGATCCCCCTTGTATACATTACAGAGTTGCAAGCGATCTGTATGAAATTTGTACGGGCTCGAGGAAAGGAGCGGCGTGCCAAAAAGTATATGGTACTGCCAAGGGCGGTCGGGGTTGGTCGGTACCCGATTTCCTTCTATATTACTACGCTTGTATGCTTCTACGTATGAATATTTTGCTCACAGGGGTAGGACCTTTGGAGCCAGCATTACAACCATCAATATATGGTCTGCTATTGGGGGCGGAAGCCAGGAATCACCTTTTCCTTAATATGGATTGCAACTGCTACAAATGCACCAGATTCAAGGTGGTAGCGGCTGCCTATAAAGTCTGGAAGGCAATAAAAAATTACTATAAAATTGAAAAGACCTCTATATATATACTCCATCGGCTGCCCCGATCATACACCCCATTATCTACTGGGACTGTACAGTGGTGAGTTGGCGAATAAGAAGGTTAATTACTGTTGGGGATTTATATACAGGGGATGGCTTAAAGTCATTCAGTCAGTTGAAGCAACAATATCAACTCCCAACTGCACATTTTTTCAAATATTTGCAAATCCGTGAGTATTTAATGAAAACTACTATAAGCATGGTATCTAACCCTCTTATAGAGGCCAATAAGAAAGGTGCTCGAATCGGAGTACTTTATAATTTAATGCTAGAGGCCATGCCTAATGACTTAGAAGCACAAGTGACTAAATTGGGAGAATAGGTTAGGATGTCAAGGAATACCGCTTGAAAGGTCAATTGAACTTGCTGGACGAATACTTATGTATGCTAATCTTATAACACAACATTATAAAACCTTGCTTTATATGTATCGTACTCCCGACAAAATTTCAAAGTGGGGTGGAGACCCAGAAGGAAAATGCTTCAGATGTAGTGCCCAACAGGCGGATGTATAGCATATTTTTGGCACTTGTGTAAAATTAGGGGAACTGTTTAGGCATGTAAATAAGTTTCTATCAGAGATTTTGAGTACCCCTTTTCAGCTCTCAATAATGCAGATTTTGTTGGGTGGAGATATGGAGTGTGGTCAAGTCGAGCCTACTGATAATACCGGCTATCTGATTTTTGTTGCTACAGCGGTTCTAAGGCTCTGTATTGCCTCATGTTGGCTACAAAGTGAACCTCCTTCATTTGAAGCATGGCGAACTCGGTTCTTATTCACTTATAATATGGAATATAATTTGTATGTCATGAAGGGAAGAAGGAAAAAGGCATTGGGGCAGCAAATATGGGGTCCGGTTAGAGCATATATGGATGCAGAAGATTGATTAATCCTGATTTTCTATGTACCACTTTTAATACCTATAACTGATTTTCCGCAGGATTGCTACGAAATACTGCAGTATATGGTTCATTATATAATATATGAAACAGAGGATTTAATCTAATTTTGCTTAGGTTTTAAGGCTTGATCTGGCTGTACCTCCATATTTCTCTTTATCTTTTCTCTTTTGTTTTTTGAAAAATAATATCTAGTATATTGTTCTTGCAACCCTACAATTAATTGATGACAAGTTGTATGTTTTATTTTGTATTTGTGATCTCTACCTCAATAAAGAAATTTAAAAAAAAAGAATTGTGAAATAAGGCAGATAAATGGGGGTGAACCAGGGTTAAGCAGAAAACCTATGGAAGTAATGGTGACCAGAAAAAGGATTCTTTCAACATCTAAGAGAAAGGTGGGGATCAGTCTAAATAGAAGCCCTCTGAAGGTCCCCAAAAGTCTTCCCCTGAGGGTGAGACCCAAATCCCTTCTTCCCCTGGAAAGAAACCTTATTGCTATCTCTGCAAAGAGAAAGGCCACTCTCTTTGCAGAGATAGTACACCAATTGTCCCAAGGCCAGCAAAAAGAATACTACTACTACTACTACTACTACTACTAGTACTACACTCCCTAGTGCCCAAAGTAGTAAGCCCCAGGTGGTAGCAGTACATCAAAAAATGGAGTTGCGTTCTTATGGGTACTGAGATGAATACTGGCCTAGCCAGATCCCCCACACAGGCCACCGTAGTCTGTGATGGTGGCATCAGTTTTCCCACTTTTACTGTAAGTCCCAATACCTTGAACAAGTATAGACAAGACCCTCTTAGTAATGGTCAGAACGCTGTACCCCGTAGGGACAAAGGGGCTTCTGTCAGCATGGGGACAGGAACAGTGATGTCCCCACTTCATGTACATGTACATGTACCTGGTTACCAACATGAAGGTGTTAGGACATATCATCCCATGACCATAATCAATGTCAGCTTGGGAGGGGTCACTGGCCTTAAAAGGGTTGCAGTATCCCCAAAACTTGCCTGTAGATTGCCTCTTGGGCAATAATCAAGAAACTCCAGTGTGGGCTGAAGTAGAACTGAAGGCCCATCTAGAAATATTAGGCCTTACTGTGCAGGATGGTGTGACTCTTGGGGAACGAGTCCAACCGCAGGGAAACCCAGGAGCAGTGAAGCCTAAAAGAATGGTGCACTCTTCTCCAACAGAGAGCACAAGGGAGGTAGCAAAGTCTTCCTCCCCCAGACTTTAGCTGAGGGTCAGCCTCCTCAAGGAACTTATCCTATCCCTTGTGAAAAAATTGTCCCAGAGGAGATGAGTCCTGCCCTGTCAGAACCAGTAAGAGCAGGGAACCCTTCCAATGAGGTACCCAGACTGGAGCAGGTATCATGCCCCTCTCTGACAGGACTCAGTCAGCCTAGTGCAGCAGAGGCGAGTGATATCAGTGGACCCCATAGGGCCCACTGGCAAGAGGAATTCCCTCCTCCACAGTTTAGGACATAGCAATACTAACCTGGTGGATATTCCTCAGCAATCTGAGGGATCCCTCTTATACTTAGAAAGCAAAATACCCAACTGGACTCCAGTGGGCAAAGTAATACCTGGGACAAGGCTGCCCCAGACCTTCCCTTGCCCTATATTGTTCCAGCCAGACAGCATCAACCAAAAACTGTAAGCAACAAGAGGTTGACCCGGAGGGATAAGTATAGGTCAGTCATAGAGAGGAAGGCCTCTGCTGTGGCCAGTGCTCTGATGAAGTTGAGATCAACCCTGTTAGGGTCTCACTTCCCTATTCAGACACAGCCCAGGTCCCTATCTAAGCTCAAACAGCCAAAAGAGGCACATTTACTACACGCCTTTCTTCTCGTATGCAACAACTATCATGTTTATGCTGACTCCATTAGAGAAGCATCTATCACTAGCTTGGTGGGCGTGATGGCAGTCTCATAACCTTAGGTAATGCTTTAGGGGTTGGGTGGAGACATGCAAGGGCTTTGTGAAAAGTATGTTTATTCTGCAAGAGAGAGGCATGCAAGTGAGACAGAGTTCTTAAAGTGAAATGACATACAAATTATTTTTTTTACAAATATCGCCTTCTGTCTAACAAATCGACATTCCAGTATCACTTGTTCAAGTTGCTGCATGCTTCTCAAGTTTTACTGTGAGGCAGTACAAGGGAACAGGAGGAAAGCTGTATCATCTAAGGACAGGAAGAGAGCTGGGGCATGGCCAGTAAAGGGCTTGGTGGGTACCAGAACAACAGTGCAAATCGACACAGAAAAACTGCAAAACAGTGTCAGGCCAAAACTATCCCAGTGCCAGAAAAGGGCCAAAAGTACCCCAGGAATAATACAGATTTGTCAGAAATGTTGTACCATAGTGCCTATAACTTGGACCATAACAATGCTAGACAGAAAACTGCAGTCTCAGAGTATATCTGCAATAGTTCCAGAAATAACCACACCACCAAAACAATACCAAAACAAATGCATAACTAACTACAATTGCTTCAGGGGCAAAAGAGAACGGCCTTTGTACCACAAAATGCACTGGAAAGTGAAAACTCAAACAAGGCACTGGAAGAACAAGAAGCCGGCATGCGAACAGCACTGAATTTGTTGTGTGATTGCCAGCTCTAATTCATGTTCCGCATTGTATCTGCTGCTGACCTGCCAAGGTTTCACTGTCATCCATTCTGTCCTCAGCCTCAAAAATATGACGGCCTGCTTGTGCTTATTTTATTCCTAAGAAGCCCAACGTGGACCTATCAGACCCAATCAACTTACGACCTATCACCAGCAGCATGACTCCAACGAAACTACTTGAGAAATGCATTTATTCGCAGCTCTTCAAACATATTGAGAAATATCAGCTCCTGGATCCCCATCAGTCAAGATTGAGAGCAGGCCACGGCACTGAAACAGCAATAATTCACATTGTTGATGACGCCATGAGCCCTTGACCAAAATGTCTCTTGTCTCCTGAAAACTTGATTGATCTCATACAACATAGGATGGGATTGTTGGGCCAGGTACTAAATTGGTTTTCCTTCTTCCTTCACAATCGCACGCAAAGGATCAAAGTTAATTATGTGCTCGCTTCCAGGACCCCTGTCCTGATTGGAGCCCCCCAAGGTTCTACGCTCTCGCCCACTCTCTTCGGTCTATTTATGAAGCCTCTTGCTGTCATTCTGAACAGAGCCATCATTCAGTGCCACATGTATGCGGACGACACGCAATTGTACCTGAAGATCTCATCGCAAGAGGACATAAAAACTTCAAATGCTTGCACTTGCCCAAACTCAGCAATGGTTAGCTCAGAATCATCTCGTACTAAACACTCTCAAAACAGAATTTATTTTGATCACCCCACCTAAAGACTCAGCTCCTACCCTTGACTAGATTAAACACATAACTGCTCTGAGCTGCATACCTCACATTGCAGACTCTGTAGGTATCACCTAAACATGCAAGCACACATCAGTGCTACTACTAGGGGAGCCAATTTCAAACTTAACATACTGAAGAAAATCAAACCATTCCTCCCCCCCGAAGTTCTCAGGCTGGTGGTCCAATCTTTGATTATCCCTAGATTGGAATATGGGCTGGTGACCATCGCAGTATTTCCCAAAGCCAGCTTGGCCCCACCCAGAGCTACCTTAAGTGCTTCAGATAGGCTTTTGACGGGTTCCAAGAAATTTGACCACAATTCATACAACCTTTTGCAACTAAACTGGTTATCAATAGAAGCTAGAATCCGCGTCAAGATAGTTTGTCTGACTCATAAAAGCCATACACCACAATTCCCATAGGACCTGGAGTTCTGGACTTTTTGGTTCCGTCCAGAGGTGTCAGGGATAACACCCGAAGACCCCGGAGTTCCACCTGTCTCGGTGCACAAATAAACAGAAACACGGGCTTCTCGATGGTGGCGTCAAAGACCAAAGGTTTATTACTGCAGGGACACAGAAGTCACAGAAACTACACACGGGCAGATTCTAGGAGCCTGTTCGATTTGTACAAAAAGGGTTGCTCCTTATATACTAAAATTTGAGCTTGAGGCAAATTCTTTACATGTAATACATTCCCAAACCTTTGTGTCCTAAACAATAAATATTTGGCGTTGTACAGAAATCGTCGACAATATCTGATGTCAAAACATTACGAACGAGGGGTTCCCACTTTTCCATCATAATCTCATGTCAACTTTTCATTCAAGACCCGGACCGCCTCATCGTAAACTTCGTTACCTCCCCCTAATAAAGGCCCAGAAGGAAAGGAGCAGAGCCAGGTGCAGATGATAGAAAAGCAGGATAAGAGATGTTTGTGGGTCGTAAATGGGCAAGGCTACCAGCTTCGGCCGCCTAATCATGATCAGGCCAAAGAACATGAGAACCAGTATAGCAGGGCTGGCCTCGGGCAGAGGAGGCAGCCTTTGTCGAGTCATGCAGCTACGGCATGTTCTGTTCTAAGGTGCACGTGTCACTAGAAAGGTGAATCGCCGGCTAAGCCTACGTGTCCTTAATCGAAATGAAGTAATCAGAGATCATTGCGTATGTGAGGGCAAGAAACACAAAATGGCTGCCATAATCTAAGATGGATGCCATGGGTAGATCGGAAATGTGTTTGTAAGTCGAGTACTCTTGCTCGTAGCATAGCGAAAACACCAGGATATGCTAAATGTATCATTTGCGGTTCGCTGATACCAAAATTATGTATTTACGACAATGTTGAAAACACGGGTTCAAATCGTCACGGAACCTCAGACCCTCCTTTTGCCCTTACATAGGCAATTACTCAGTCTATGTCAGAGTCTAACTCTATGCTCATCAGGTCAGTGACATGCTGTTGTATCATCATTCTTTCTCGTGCCTTTTCTCCAAACACAGGTGGTTTTCTGAAACAGGTTGCAGCACAGAGACTACACACAGCGGGACCACACTGGATAATCAGGCAGCATGAGAATAAGAATACTAAGATGACACCAATGACCATCAGAACCTTCCATCCCCACGCTGATATCAGAGTCCAAAACCACTCCATAAAGGACCAGTTTCCCTTGTCTACATGTATAGAGTCGAAAATCTTGTGTAGCTTAGAGATCGCCTCATAGACTGTTGGAGCATTATTGGGAATAAAGACACAGCAGCTCGATTGGATCATTCTGCATACCCCACCTCGATCTGCAAGTATCACGTCTAGAACCATACGATTCTGCAACGTCATGAGTCTATCCGCCTGAAGCTCAGCTGTCAAGTTGCTAAGGGCACCAGCAGTTTCGGTAATAGTAGATTCAACTACCGGTGTTAGCTGACGTATGTTTCTACTATTGGCCATAGGCCCCCAGAACGGAAGGAAACCTTTGAAGAAGTCTCCAGCTTCCTGACCAGCGGTATCTTCCTTGCTGAAAACACCTCTTGCTACTCTGGTCTTGTGATAGTCTGAAGAAGCAGAGTATGTTGGAGGCAACAATCGAGCAATATAACATGAACCTGAAAAGTCAGCAGGCAACCATGTATACGCTCTGTCTTGACAGATGAAGTAGGTACCCCTAGCAGTAAGGAAGGCAGGGGAAGAGTTAGACGGAAACACGTAAGTCTCAACGCACTCGCTCTTCCCTAGCTGAGCTCTCGGATTTCTCCCATTTCCTTGCAAACATACTTGGCCTCGGTGAGGCACGACTCAGACTGGAGTTGAGCTTTTACGCTTGCTTTCTCCCAAACTAAGGCGATACTCTGTAGAGTTCCAACTCAAATATACTCGTAATTCGTCTCTAGGGTAGGATGGAGTATTATTGACGTCCCTGATCATGTCAATAATTCCCTGGACTAAAGCTTTGTTGGCAGAGTTGTATTTAGTGGAACGTGGTGGACGCGGAGGATAGGTTTCAAGGGCATAAGCAAAGATGGTCTGAAGGGCCTGAAATGATCCATTATAGCTAAAAGGCAAAACCAGGTAGGGAATGCCTTTATCCATAGTGTGGGGTATCAAGCCACACACCCAGCAGTCTGTAGTGTTGACCACCAGTTGGTGTTGGTGCAAGAGCTGTACGAAAGTGTTATTGATAAATTCTGAACGTCGAGCTTGCTCATGTTCAGGAAACGAGTGAAAAGAGTGTGTAGAAGAAACAGTAGAGGTAGCAGGATCAAGGGGAGGTATTGTAGTTACTGGCACAAAAATCAAATTTATACCAAAAACGATTCCGCCCACCAACGTTATCAAAACAATTAAAAATGTAATAGCACATTGCATCAGAAAACATTTGCTATGAAGAATTCTGTAAAGTCTGTTTCTGCGAACATAAATCACATTTTCTCGTTGCAGCGCAGGAAGCTCCATCTTCTACAATCCGCTCGCGACCACTGATGATGTGTACGTAGATGAAAATGCCTCTATCAGCCCTGGGAGTTCCCAGAACCAACAGAAAGATCGACCTTGTGTCTGACCCCCGCAGATTCAACTAGGCACACAGCCACGACCCTACGGCTACCCAGACGGCAAGGCAATTTTAAAAACAATAAAACAATAGCAAACTTCCTGGCTGGAGGCAAAGTGTTAAAATTTCAAATGTATAAAATAGGCAGTTTCCTGCTTTATTTGTCCATATTGCGAGATCGTAAATTGTATCTTAGTTTTGCAGGAACTGTTTGATCAGGAAACAGTGCGTTATTAGTGGAGGTTGCAATGTTCAAGTTCGCAGATGGCAAAGTTCCTTCTGATGCAGAGGGCAAGTGTTCAGGAGTCAAAGAAGTAGTTTCAGGAGGAGAGTCAGAGTTCGAAGTGTCAGTTATCAGTTCGGCATCGCTGAAAGGGACAAACTTGGGTGTTCGCTCGAACTCAGAGGCACCAATTCCCTTCTTAATCCAGTTGTCATAAGGAAGTGGCAGGGGCACACGTTTGACGTGTGTCGCATGTATCCAGCGTTTGCGACCGGCCACACGAATAGCAGTTCTCGTTGCTAGCAGTACTTGGTAGGGGCCAACAAATCTGGGTTGAAGGTTCTTCGTCCTCGCAAAGTTGCGCACCACAACGTGGTCACCTGGTTTCAGCTGATGACCTGGACTCTCCGGTGGCTTTGGCAATGCATCGAAAACCTGTTGGTGAATAAGACTCAATTTAGCAGTCAAGTCGTAAAGGTAATCAATCAACATTGGATATTCCAGAGAACAAAATTCCTTTGGCCTTGGCACTCCCCAAATATTAGCGGGACGGCCAAAGACAATTTCATACGGACTAAGCCCTACTCTGGAATGTACAGTCGCTCTCGTGGATAACAAAGCCAAGGGTAATGCGTCTGGCCAGGATAAACCCGTGGATGCCTGTATTTTAGCGAGTTTTAGTTTGAGGGTGCCATTGTAACCCTCAACTAAACCAGCAGACTGGGGATGGTTTGCACTGTGAAACTTTTGCTTTATCCCTAAACCGGCACACACACTCTGCATAACTTTCCCTACAAACTCACTTCCGTTATCTGACCATACAATCCGTGGCATTCCGTACCTAGGGAAATATTCTTTGAGAAGAATTTTGGCAGTTGATAGGGCAGTGTTGTCCTTTAGTGGATATGCTTCGATCCATCTGGAGAAGGCACAAACTACCACCAGGACGTACTTTAAGTTATTGCACCGATCCATGTGAATGAAGTCTAACTGAATCACTTCAAAGGGGCAAGAGGGAGGAGCGAAGTGACCAGCAGGAGTAGGGATTCCCTTGCCAGGATTATGCATCAGGCATACCATACAATTTTTCACCACTCTCTCTGCACATTTACTAATCCCATCATTCTTCCAGACTGGAGCCAACATCTTACAGATCCCTTTAGAACTAATGTGTGCTACTCCATGTGCCATCATCACCACTGCAAGCACATACGCGTCAGGCAACATCCAACGCTGTTGTTCAGACAAGTCAATCCAACACCCACTCGAGTCCAATTTACCCGTACTCTCTTTCCATGCATGCTTTTCCTCCTCAGTCGCCTCTTTCTGAATCTCTTTCACACTTTCCACTGTATCCTCACACATCCCAGACTCAGAAATCCATCTCGCAGACGTAGCCACATACATTCCACTCATCATATTTCTAGCTGTCTGTTTAGCGGTCTCGTCAGCAAAAGCATTCCCACGACCAACATCATCCGTGATTGCTTTATGAGCACTGCATTTCACAATCGCAACTTCAGTCGGCAAGGTTAGAGATTCCAACAAGTCGTTAACTAGCTGACCATGTTGAATCTTAGTCCCATGGGACGTAATGAAACCTCTTTCTTTCCACAAACGGCCGAAATTATGGGCCACGCCGAACGCGTACTGACTGTCTGTGAACACATTCACTCTCTTTCCCTTTGCTAAAACACACGCTCTCGTTAGAGCGATTAATTCTGCAGCTTTGGCAGAATTCTGACTCACTCTTGCAGTCTCCACAATCGTACTTAAAGTCGTTACTGCATAGGCAGCAGTCACATCACCATTCTCCAATTTAAAACATGACCCATCAACATACAACGTGCCATCTGGATCTGACAACGGAGTGTCTTTTAAATCAATTCGTCCTTTTGTCTCCTCCTCGGTTCTGAAACAGCAATCATGGGGCTCGGAATCACTCGACTCTTGATTAGCCAGCAACAGTGTTGCTGGATTCAATACATTGCATCTTTTGATCTGAATATGACTCGCTACCAGTGTCAGCTCGTAGCCAGATAATCTAGCACTGGTAAGGTGTTGCGTCTTGGTTCTGTTCATGAGTGTATCCACAGTATGAGGAACCATGACCACTAGCATATTGTTCATCACCAAACCAGCAGATTGTCGAATGGAAGCCGCAGCTGCCGCTGTAGCTCTCAAACAACTAGGCAACGCTCTAGCTACCGGATCTAATGTTGATGAAAAGTACGCACAAGGGCGTTGTTTATCACCAAATCTCTGTGTCAGAACACTCAACGCGCAACCTTCTCTCTCGTGAACATAGAGCGTGAATGGCTTGCTGTAATCGGGTGTACCCAATACAGGAGCTGAACATAGTGCATTTCGTAATTCAGAAAAACTCTCCTGACATTCAGCAGACCATGGCACCGGACTCGGAACATTTTTCCCAGTCAAAGCTACCAACGGTTTTGCTAAAAGAGAAAAATTTGGGATCCACTGCCTACAGTAAGAGGTAATACCTAGAAAGGCACGTACTTCTCTCTGTGTGCGAGGAACACTCATCTGCGTAATTGCTTTTATTCTTTCTGGGGTCAACTTCCTTCCCTACTTTGACAAGAGATGACCTAGGTAGGTCACTTCTTGGCAGCAGTATTGCATTTTCGAAGGTGACACCTTGTGATTCAAATTAGACAAATGATGCAATAACAAAATCGTAGCTGCTTTGCAAGTTTCCTTGTCGTCGGCAGCAACTAGAAGATCATCTACATACTGCACTAGAGCAGAACCTGGAGGAAGTACAAAGGAATCTAACTGACTTTGTAATGCCTGACTGTAGATGGATGGGCTCTCACAATAGCCTTGTGGAGCGCGTTTAAACCTGAAGCTTCGACCTCCTAGAGAGAAGCCGAAAATATCTCTGCTTTCCTCGGCTATCGGAATGCTGAAAAAGGCATTCTTCAAGTCGATGACTGAAAACCATGTAGCTGCAGGAATCAATGTTAACAATGCAGTAATGTCTGGAACCACAGGATACTGTGGAACCACAATTTTATTAACCTCTCTGAGATCGATAACAAACCTATATACCGGAGGCTTCGAAGGATCAGTACGTTTCAAAATTGGTAATACAGGACTGTTACAGACATTTCCTCTAGTTTCTTCAACCACCCCTTTCTTAATCAAATCTTGCACGATCAATAAAAGTGCACGTTCGCCTTCACTAGAAATTCTGTATTGAGGTATTCGTGGAAATTTGACATTTGCTTTCAACGTGACTACATATGGTGGTATTTCTAAAAGGCCTACATCGTTAGGACCAGTCGCCCAAAGAGTATCAGGGAGTGAACGCAGCTCTGGCGGGAGTGCATCCATTGACAAGTACATCGGAGAGGTGATTCGTTTACCCAACGTAAGCTGTACTCCTTCCGGAGAACAGTACAATGTCGCATATAGGCATTTTAATAAGTCTAAACCAAGCAGATTTTCATTAAAACCTGTCGTCAAAATCAAGGGTGCTTTCAATTGACGCGGTCCAACGAAAATAGACAAAGGACCAGATACGGGGTTGTAAACAGGGGCACCTGAAAAACCTACAGAAACATTTGTTAAGCCGGACAAAGGTGCGCCAGGGAGTTTCGCATGAATGATAGAACTTTTTGCGGCACCAGTATCCAACAGAAACGGTTCGACTACACCTGATGTTGCTACTGCGACATAAGGCCCACTCTGATCCACTGGAACTGATACTACTCCCTCTCTCTGTCCATGGCTGTCCTAGTACTCATTTTGTTGAAATCCCTCCTCATTTTCACAATAGTCTTCAACATGATACTGTTGTGACCTATTCTGTTGAGCAGACTGTCCATTTCGCTGATCAAAGTGATTGGAAGGGCGATCATTCGTCTGTGGAGGCATAGCACCTCGTCCTCGACCTCTAGAATTTTGCACAAAACCACCACGACCTCTCTGAGCTGCTGCTGCGTTATTTTGCGCTGAGACTGGACACTCATTCTTATAATGACCCTCTTTCTTACAATACGCACATTGATTCCACTGGTATTGTGGTCTCTGAGAATTATAATCTGTCCTTTGATATGACCCTTGCTGTGTATTATTCTGATTCATGCGAGGTGGATATGCTTGTTGCAAAAGAACTTTAGTTTTTAAGTCTTTTGTTTTCTTATCTGATTTCTCTTTCTCCTCTTTATCCCTATTTTCATAATACTGTGCAGTTACAAGTATTTGCGCAGTTGTAGAGACAGCCCACGCACTCTCGGAATCTTTTAATTTATTGCATAGCTCTGGTAGCAGATTGTGTACAAATTTATCGACAAACAATCTCTGTCCTCCTTCTGTGCTCATATCCTGACCACTATGATCTACAAAAGTCTCTTCGAACCTCGTGAAAAAGTCGGAGACACTTTCGTCTTTCTTCTGCCTGCATGCGGACAACTTGTCCCAATTAACGCGCAATGCTGGCATCAGAGTCTTCATTAAGTCAATTATCCTACCTGGAAGATTAGCAATTAGAGGTTTGGGTTTAGAACCACCTATTTGCTGACCGTCTGCTGCAATTATAGCTGCCCAGTCACCACCTAGGGCAACTGGATGATTCTCTTTACGAATTTTAGCCCAAATGGGTTGTGGAACTATATTCCCAAATAACATGTCAATGTCCGCTAGATTCATTACACAAGCCTCAACTGTCTGCGCCAACTCCTTATAATATCCGGCAGGATTCTTACGCGGATCTGGCAAGGCCTGTTTCACTGCTAACACTTCAGCTCGCTTCCACGGAATGTGTATCCACACTCTCTGGAATTGTGCCGGAGCGGCAACAACACCATTTAGTGCGTCAGCTTGCACAGCTTCACGCCAAATTGGTGGAACCTCTCTCATTGGATATTGGCGATTCTGCCTCGTACTACTTTTCTCTAAGTCCCTCGGTGAACGAAGTGATGGATCATTCCTAAAACTTAAAATTAGTTCCATCGCTTCTTTTATATTTTGACCTACTATTGTACCTGCAGCAAACTCTTTCTGAACATTAATTAATTCTTCTAGATTTGATTCAGAGTCATCTTCTTCTAATTCCTCACGTAAAAGGGAGCACATCTCGTCGAACACATATATTTGTGTTGGTTCGTTCCACTGCATAAATGTATCTAGTACATCTCTAGTACTATATCTCCTACTCTTCGAAATCCATCTGAGAGCCGTGGAATCTAATACTCCCCGTTCCTCAGTACTTGGGAGCTGACTACGTCTCTGCACAGACTCAGAAGTAGGAGTCTTAATTAAAGATTTATAGAAAGGAGACAGAATGTTAGAGACAGAATCAGTGATTCTTCGACGAACAGAAAGCGGAGTCATAATACTAGCAGATGTAGAGAACACAGTAGCAGTTGGAACAGATAGACCAGAAACAGTAGGAGTATCAGGCAAGGTAGTAGGAGTATCAGGCAAGGTAGCTTGTGAAACAGTAGGTGTAAGCAATACAGGTATAGGCAAAGAAGTCGGCAACCCAGGAAGAGGAGGTGCCGTAGGAACATTTACATTAACCACAGGAGGTACAGGAGCTTGATTCTGAGGGGCAGGAGCAGGAATACCAGGTTGTCCAGCAACCGGCAATTGAACATTTGGTACAGGCGGAGCCGTAGCACCTTGTGCATACGGTGGGGGTGACCGTAACAAGTAAGACAACAGAGGATCGTTTTCGGGGTCCTCTACTATCTTAGTTGTACTCGATGGCAAGGCGGGATAGCATTTGTCTATCGCTAAATTACGCTCTCTAGTAGCTATCTCCATTGCTTTCTCAGACTCGTTATCTTGCAGCTGCTTAGCCGCTTGTTCTAAAGTTAACTCTTGCTCTTTCTGTTCTTTTTTCAACCTTTTAATTTCTCTCTGTTTAGATTCTTTTCGCCAGCAACGGAAAGAATCAAACATTGCCGGCCGGGCTTTCTTCTTAAACAATTTTACTTCTAAATTGTCAAGAACTTCAGGTTCAAAACTACCATGTAGTGGCCAACTAAGGACACCATCTTTTTCAGTGTATCGGACCCACACCTCATTATAAGATATGGGACCCACTCCAAACTTACAATAAAGATCATATAGGGGAGTTCCGATCGGAGGAACCAGACATGAGTCCTCCAACCGGGAATCACTGTTGCAACCAAAGCACGACAACATACAATTTTTCCGACTTACCATTTTATAATCCGGAATACAGAACAAACAAACACAAACAGAAATGTGCACTCGAACCAAGAACTTAGGCCTACCAAAACGAACTAATGTATCGATACCCAAAACTGAACCAAGAGATTATCGTAACCAGAACAACCAGTGATAATCTTACGAAACCAAACCAAACTGAGAACTAAAAGGATTTTAACAACCCTTACGAAGTAACCAACTAGCAACCACTAAATACTTAACTGAGGCACTGAAGACGTCACCAAGGAGAAACCCGTCACGTTTCGCCGTACTAAGGACTGCACCTCGGGTCCAAGACAGGGCGACGGTCAAGGCAACGGACCACTGCAGCCGTCCTGAACGGGAACCCTCGTGGAAGAGAACGTCGGGCCACTTTTGCGATATGCCGGGATCGATGAAGTGGGGCGCCTCCCTCAGGAATCTTCACACGAAGCTTCTCGAACTCTTCAGGCTTTTGGACCGGTACCGAATGACGTCGCCTCACGTTGGGCGCCAATTGGAGTTCTGGACTTTTTGGTTCCGTCCAGAGGTGTCAGGGATAACACCCGAAGACCCCGGAGTTCCACCTGTCTCGGTGCACAAATAAACAGAAACACGGGCTTCTCGATGGTGGCGTCAAAGACCAAAGGTTTATTACTGCAGGGACACAGAAGTCACAGAAACTACACACGGGCAGATTCTAGGAGCCTGTTCGATTTGTACAAAAAGGGTTGCTCCTTATATACTAAAATTTGAGCTTGAGGCAAATTCTTTACATGTAATACATTCCCAAACCTTTGTGTCCTAAACAATAAATATTTGGCGTTGTACAGAAATCGTCGACAATATCTGATGTCAAAACATTACGAACGAGGGGTTCCCACTTTTCCATCATAATCTCATGTCAACTTTTCATTCAAGACCCGGACCGCCTCATCGTAAACTTCGTTACCTCCCCCTAATAAAGGCCCAGAAGGAAAGGAGCAGAGCCAGGTGCAGATGATAGAAAAGCAGGATAAGAGATGTTTGTGGGTCGTAAATGGGCAAGGCTACCAGCTTCGGCCGCCTAATCATGATCAGGCCAAAGAACATGAGAACCAGTATAGCAGGGCTGGCCTCGGGCAGAGGAGGCAGCCTTTGTCGAGTCATGCAGCTACGGCATGTTCTGTTCTAAGGTGCACGTGTCACTAGAAAGGTGAATCGCCGGCTAAGCCTACGTGTCCTTAATCGAAATGAAGTAATCAGAGATCATTGCGTATGTGAGGGCAAGAAACACAAAATGGCTGCCATAATCTAAGATGGATGCCATGGGTAGATCGGAAATGTGTTTGTAAGTCGAGTACTCTTGCTCGTAGCATAGCGAAAACACCAGGATATGCTAAATGGATCATTTGCGGTTCGCTGATACCAAAATTATGTATTTACGACAATGTTGAAAACACGGGTTCAAATCGTCACGGAACCTCAGACCTAGCAAATAAACTTGAGCTATCGGGCTCCAGCCAGATCCTCAGAAGTACGTCCACCCTTCTCTTGAAACATCCAAGATTCAAAAATAAAAGTTCCTACAACTGTGCGTTCTCTGGTCTTGCGCCGGAAATCTGGAACTCCTTGCCATTCGACATCAGATCAAATCCTTCCACTAATTCCTTTAAAAAATGGGTCAAAAGACTACTAATAAACGAACGTTAAATCAATGATCATACTCTTGTGTTTTGTTATTAACCCAAAATCTTGAAGTATTGTCACTGATGTACTATATCACTTTTATCTTCTTTTGTTTCCAGGCCTCAAAAGCTCATTTAACTACATATACTATTGATTTGCCTCGTTCCGCCTCAGTCAATATTCCTTTATGCACATCGCACATCTTGGTTCTTCCTATTGTATGATGCTTTACTCAGAGTGCTCTATGGCACCTCGGATAAACCCCCCTTTTCTTTATTCTTGAATGCTTTTCCTCAGTGCTGAGCTGTTTGGCCTGACCACTCATGACAGGAAATCTACCAGCAGAGATTCCCAGCATCTCTACATGAGTCCTGCACTCTACTATATATCAGGCTGATTTTTTTAGAGCATTGCATGACTGACAGTCTACAGGTTGATCTGGAGAAACCACAACTGTACAGGGCCAGTTACCCTTCCCCAGCCTAAATTCACACCAGCCAAGGAATGATCAGTCCTGGCATTGCTAGAGTTTCTGTTAGAAATGTGACAACGGAGTTACACGCCAAAGATAACCCCTGCTCAACCACCTTAGTAGCTTGGCACGAGCAATAAGGCTTATCCCGGAGGCAATGTATAAAGCGTTTGTGCAACACACACACACAGCAACAACACACTAGGCACACCACAAAAGGAACTCCACACAAGGTTACATAAATAAATAGCCTTTGTATTGTCATAAACACATTAGAACATAATCACACATTTACACTGTGCCAACTGGCACGCGCAATATTCACAGGGGATTATATACACATGTAAGGGCCATCACAGACACATCACAAAGTAAAAATAGTAAATGTAGAACCACTAATAACATAGAACAAAACTAGTAATTACTTGCAAAATACTGTATCCAGTATTATCCTGCAACATAAATCATTGTATGCAAAACATAATCATAAATCACCTTAAGCAATAACCTCATAGGATGCATATACATCAGTATGTCTGAATCACAATTAGGCCAAAACATTGTGCATAAATAACCTAACCCTAAACAAGGTATGCACTCACTGTAGGCATGAACATAATGCACAAAGATCAGCAGTACACGCATCATGGGCAAACATCACCTTCCCCTAGGGCCTTGCGCCCTTCTGGAGCATACAGATACCCAAATAACCCCCAGTCCAATTGGCCTTCTCTAGGGGGGCCCAATGCCCCTTTTTCCAGAATGTCAGGTCTCCAAAAGGCCCCCAAAGAAGTAGTTGCACTGGCACTCCTGTGCCCTGGGTCCCCAACTAGCACTCTTTAAAACAAATGTGCCCAAATGTTGCAGCTGTCTGCGCTCTCGCAGGACAGGTGGGATTGCCAACTGAATGGCACCACTGTGCCTGGGGAGGCCCACTCTGAGACTTCCAAACATAAACTAGCCAACAAAGTACCCCCTTTGGTGCAGCTGCCCCAAACTGGTGATGCAGCTGTGTAAATAAATGCGGCACTGGCACTACTGTGCCCTCTGGACTCCCACTGGGGCCCTTAAAGCAATGTGTCTCACTTTGGTGTGGCCCGCTCTCCTGAGGGTCCACTCAGAAGCCCCTAGCACCGACAATGTGCCTTGAAAGGAGCTTTCCTCAATGGGCTCTTCAACAAATGCAGCCTCCCAATTGACCTCACTCACCGGCCCTTCTGTCGAGGGGCGAAGTCTCCTCTGGACTCCCGTTGGCTGGTACCGCACTAGGGTCTTCTCCTCTGCTCCAGGACTCCTTCCTGTAGGTACCGGGAAGACAGCTGCACAGGACTCTTTCCTGTTGCACTACCGGTGTCATGCAGGTGGAGTAGGCTCCCACCTGGATCTCTTCTTTTGGGCTGGTACAGCAACACTTATTGGTTGGGTTGCTTCCTATCTTTAACTTCCTAGAAGTACACAGGGTCCTTAGTTCCTGGAATTTAAGACCACTGTACCTAGAAGACTTGGCCCCTTTGAGGTCAATTACTAAAGACATGGTGTTTAAGAGTAGTGTGGTGTGGTACCTACCTAACCTAGTGGAACATAAACTTCCTAATATTGGAGAAAGGGTTGTGCTAGAACCTTAACAGCAAAACTAAAAGTTCAGTAGAAGTTACTTGATCTATAAAAAAACTATATGTGCATAATGCTAGTGATATTGCTTCAATTAATCCACTCCTAGATTAGTTGGTAAAATAATGCAGGCTTGAATCCCAACTGCTGCACATCAATGTAGGAGGCTGGCTTTGTACTGAGCAGTCTTCAAGCGTTGTCCACAAGGAGTGTAGAGCAGCTTGTTTTACCAGTACTTAATTTTATAGTGTTGGTTAAGTAAAATAGAACCATACAATGTAGCTATAAAAATATGTATTTATTATAAGAACTCACTAACACATTGCAATATCTCCTACCCAGAAATATAACCACAATACACAAAATGCTTTGGTAATAGAACACGTAGGTAGCACAAAAACACAGTGGTCTCCAGGAGAGACCAAACCATATACTAAAATTTTGGAATGGAACCACAAACTAAGTCGAAACTGGACTCAGAAAACATATAAGTCTCATGTACTGATGGACCTACCCAAGGTAAGTACCCAGGAAACCCAGGGAGGCGGTGTGCAGAGTGCAAACATAACCGCTGACTCAATACAAATCAATGGGTAAGTCGTTGTTGCAGTTTTTAAGAAGAATTACTTTTCCCAGAGGACCCTGTAAAAATCCTGTAAAATATGGAAGGTTGGAGAGTCAACCCACCCATGGATACTCAGATAACCAGGATGCGCACACCAGGTAATCCGGGTGCATAGGTGAGAAGTTACTTCAGAAGTTGCCATAGACTACAACTGAGGACTTCAATGAAGATGCAGAAGATAAAGAAGGTGAGAGTCTGGTGGAACCCAAAGGAGGATTCAAAGTTAGAGGTACCTGCAAGCAGAAGGGACAGAGTCTACACCACTCAGGAATGACCAGGGGACATGGAAGAGTAATGGCCACCAATGTCAGAGCTGCAAGTGAGTTGCCGGTACCCTTGAAGCTGAAGCTGTGCAGACTAGGTGGTGCTGTTGAACACCAGGAGCCATTCACCAGCTGTCCCATGTCAGATGTCAAGAGCCAGGGGGTGAGTGTTCGGCAGGGGCACCAAAATGCTTTGGCAACAGCAACCAAGTAGTAGTTGAAAAAGGTCAAGTGTCGAGACCAGCACGGTCCAAGTGACTCACCATGAGCAGGTAAGTCAGAGCGGGCTCAGAGCAAGCAGGGGAGACCAATGGAGCCAAAGAAGACCTTCATGGGCCAAAACCACAGGAGTTGAAAACCACCTACAGCAGCTCACCAAAGGATGATGTCCCACGGTATCCCAGGGTGCAGGCAAGGTCTTGGCAGCTTGAGGCAGGAGCTTTTTGGAGCCTCAAGATCTCTGGTGAGATCTTCCGGTTCTTTGGAACCCAAACAGGAGGTTGAGATTTCTACAAGGGGATTCACTAGGAAAATAGAGCTGGAAGAGGTGTGGAGGTCCAGGGCAGAAGCTCGCATTGGATGGCCTTTGACCCAAGAAGAGGATGAATTGGAGATTGAGGAAAATGAGGATCAAATCAAAATGTATTGAAGAATCTAGGACTGTCTGGTGTGAAGGGGATTAACAGCCTGCATGGAGAGATGGTCCCCCCAGGGTAGGTACACATACCCAAATGCCTGAGACCTCATTATGCAGTTTAATATGACATAGAAAGGTAGCTTGATTCATATGAGATTGCTTTGCAGATGCACAAGATCCCTGAGGATGTTTGTGGAGCTAGTCTGTGGAAACATATCCTTAATGAGGGGAGGAACGTACTACTGGCCCTTCGGGGTAGTGACATGATGAGGTATCCCTCTGTCAAGGAGGCCCTAATCAGGTAGTATGGTAGTATGTTTTGACCCCACAGAAGTACAGGGAAAGGTTTAGGGAAAGTGTAAAACTATTCCCACAGACCTGGATGGTTTATGCTATTTATTTTTGCAAGGTACTACATGGTTGGGTAAAGGGCAATAATGTTAAGGATATCAGGGGCTGTATACATTGATTACAAAAGAATACATGTTTAATATCTGTTTTAAAGATCAGACCCAGCACTTGGCAAGTTCTCTGACCTCAGAGAACATGCTAAGGAGGATGCCAGCTCGGTCAACACCAGGTTCCATTACATGGTATCTGGAGGGATCAAGACAAGGGTGGGCAAAAAGAACAAAGGAGTCCTCTAAAGGGCCCAAAACTAGTTACATGGGTTAGGATTCCCATCCCCCTGCTGAGAAGAAGACGTAGAAGTGGTTCCCTGACAATGAGTCTGCATGGAAGGCATCCCTTGGGTGTTATGAGTGTCATTAGGATGGTACTACAAGTGGGACGGCTAGTGTCCAAAGTGGGCACATCGTCCCACTGGTGTGCAGTACCTGGGGTTGGCTTGTTTAGCGCTCTATCCATCCTGCAATCAACTCATTTCTACCGGTCTTGCATTACCTACTTACAGCGTCACTGCCTCCTTAAAGAGCACACAGTGAAACAACAGGGATATAGAGGGCAGGTCAGAGGTCAATACGAGACCATCATAGAAAGGAATTTCCGCCTATCAAAAGATTAATGGCCCTGCAGGTGTAAATGTGGGCAGGCACACACCGAGATCAGGAAGAGGAACCTGACGAGGTAACCATTTGGCTGGAGCAGGAATGGCCAAACAATTCTCTGATCACGGTTTGGTCGTATTTTTCCATTTCTATTCATAAATTCAGATGGAAGAAAAAAAAATCCATCTATATTTGTGTGTAAAAATCGGTTTAAATAGAAAACTGGGAGCCTTAATAATAAAACATAGTTCCTAGCTAGGGAGGGAGGAATACAAGGCACTATAGGATCTGTTTCCACTATCATTGTAATATGATTTCTCAATGTGTTATTAATGGAATTGTAACAATGCTTATTGCATTATTTTTAATCATATGCCTGCTTATGTTAGCAAAAATACTGCATCTTAGAGCACGTCGTTAAAATAAACATTTTAAACTTTATTGTGTCTCTTTTTACCCATGTTGTGGACTGGTATGAAAATAACAAACGAAAGAGTGTTCTTGATTCCCACCATTTCTGAGTGTATCCTAACTTGCGTGTTCTGGGTTGTCTAATCATTGGTTCCTTTGCAATAGGATGAAGAGGTAATGTGACACTGATACTAGTCGGTTAAGAGTTCTAAGTAATGAGGTGAGTTTTTGGGTCCATCACAACTCACTGAGGTCCAGAGTCTCTGTGCACAATTCTGTGTATGAGCCAAATCCCTGCAACAGGGATACATCTTTGAACCTTACTATAAATGCCAATAAACAGAAAATCACATGAAATGGCATGAAGCAGGGTATAGTAAATATTGTCATTAGGGTTCAAGTATTACCATTAAAAGCACAGGGAAAGGATAATTGGGGAACTTAAATTTTGAGATCCAGACAAGTGCTTAGACGACTTTAGTTCTCTCTTAGAAATTGGGTCCCTAGTTGGCAGAGGTATGCACACCCTAAATGAACCTGGTAGAACCCACTGGTAGCTTGGCACAGAGCAGTCAGGCTTAACTTAAGAGGAAATGTGTATTTGTGATCTCTACCTCAATAAAGAAATTTAAAAAAAAAGAATTGTGAAAGAAGGCAGATAAATGGGGGTGCACCAGGGTTAAGCAGAAAACTCATGGAAGTAATGGTGACCAGAAGAAGGATTCTTTCAACATCTAAGAGAAAGGTGGGGATCAGTCTAAATAGAAGCCCTCTGAAGGTCCCCAAAAGTCTTCCCCTGAAGGTGAGACCCAAATCCCTTCTTCCCCTGGAAAGAAACCTTATTGCTATCTCTGCAAAGAGAAAGGCCACTCTCTTTGCAGAGATAGTACACCAATTGTCCAAAGGCCAGCAAAAAGAATACTACTACTACTACTACTACTACTAGTACTACACTCCCTAGTGCCCCAAGTAGTAGGCCCCAGGGGGTAGCAGTACATCGAAAAAATGGAGTTGCGTTCTTATGGGTACTGAGGTGGATACTGGCCTAGCCAGATCCCCCACACAGGCCACCTTAGTCTGTGATGGTGGCATCGGTTTTCCCACTTTTACTGTAAGTCCCAATACCTTGGAAAAGTATAGACAAGAGCCTCTTAGTAATGATCAGAACGCTGTACCCTGTAGGGACAAAGGGGCTTCTGTCAGCATGGGGACAGGAAAACTGATGTCCCCACTTTATGTACATGTACATGTACCTGGTTACCAACATGAAGGTGTTAAGACATATCATCCCATGACCATAGTCAATGTCAGCTTGGGAGGGTTACTGGCCTTAAAAGGGTTGCAGTATCCCCAAAACCTGCTGTAGATTGCCTCTTGGGCAATAATCAAGAAACTCCAGTGTGGGCTGAAGTAGAACTGAAGGCCCATCTAGAAATATTAGGCCTTACTGTGCAGGATGGTGTGACTCTTGGGGAACGAGTCCAACCGCAGGGAAACCCAGGAGCAGTGAAGCCTAAAAGAATGGTCCACTCTTCTCCAACAGAGAGCACAAGGGAGGTAGCAAAGTCTTCCTCCCCCCAGACTTTAGCTGAGGGTCAGCCTCCTCGAAGAACTTATCCTATCCCTTGTGAAGAAATCGTCCCAGAGGAGATGAGTCCTGCCCTGTCAGAACCAGTAAGATCAGGGAACCCTTCCAATGAGGTACCCAGACTGGAGCAGGTATCATGCCCCTCTCTGACAGGACTCAGTCAGCCTAGTGCAGCAGAGGCGAGTGATATCAGTGGACCCCACAGGGCCCACTGGCAAGAGGAATTCCCTCCTCCACAGTTTAGGACATAGCAATACTAGCCTGGTGGATATTCCTCAGCAATATGAGGGATCCCTCTTATACTTAGAAAGCAAAATACCCAACTGGACTCCAGTGGGCAAAGTAATACCTGGGACAAGGCTGCCCCAAACCTTCCCTTGCCCTATATTGTTCCAGCCAGACAGGATCAACCAAAAACTGTAAGCAACAAGAGGTTGACCCGGAGGGATAAGTATAGGTCAGTCATAGAGAGGAAGGCCTCTGTTGTGGCCAGTGCTCTGATGAAGTTGAGATCAACCCTTTTAGGTTCTCACTTCCCTATTCAGACACAGCCCAGGTCCCTATCTTAGCTCATTTCATTTCATCAACTTGTATTCGATTATAGGTTTGTATAATCATAAAAAGTACATTTATTTTAAAAAGAGGAAATTTTTAAACATAAATTTGAGAATAAAATCAATAGACAAAGGATCACAAAACTTGAATCACTGTGAAGAAAGGAGTTTCGAAATGGTGATACTGTTTCTGCGAAAATGAGAGAATACAGGTTTAGATAGAGACTTTGCGACGGGTTGATATTACTGTTTTAAGAAAGATTGCTATCAATTTTGCTTCATGCGGAGATTTCGGGGATTGTAAGTGGGAAAGTGCTGGATACGATTGTCTTAGTCCGCTAGATCGGAGGATAGGGAGAATCCATGTTTTTCTTGCTGGTCTGTAGTATTTGCAAAAAAGGACGACATGGATCGTGGATTGTAGAGAAACTCCATCACAAGGACAGCTCATCAGATTTCGGGACCAGTTCTTCATTTCCAGAAATGAGACTAAACGGTGAAAAAGATCAAACCGGAATCTTGTGATTAAAATTTTTTCGTAGTTCGACAAAAAGTATGTCAGGTAGGGCTGAATGAGTTTCCCTGTCTGCAATGTGCAAATTTTTTCATTTTGTGCTTTAGTGATCTCAGCTTGGTTGCGGAGTTCCCTTAGATGGCCCATACATATTTGCTTCAGCTGTCTCTTCGAGATGTCTTCAATAGAGGGTGGTTCAAGGAAGTAGTGCTCACAGTCAAGATCTACAAAGAATTTATGGATATAGGTAAGCCACGGAATTTTCCGCCAGTGCGCTAGGCCAAGACAGTCTGTGATGAGGGAACGGGTAATATGACTTTCGGGGTTGCACCATATACGCTGCCACAGTAGGATAGGCTGGCATCGTATGGTGTCGATAATATATTCCATACCAAGCTCCCGGTGTGAGGCTGAAATCGGGGAACTTTGGGGAAGGGTTAGGATGTATTTGATGAAGGCGTTTTCGGTGACCTGGAGTTGGTCGATACATCCATAGCCCCAGATACCTGCTCCGTAAGTAGCCACACTGTGGCATTTCGCATAGTATATGGTTAACAGTTCCGCTGGGGCTGGTTTGCCTAGTTTCCTTGAAAAAGCAGTTAGTGCTGATGTAGCACGGCGGAAGTTAAGATTTCTGGCTTCCACTGCCTTACGCCAAGTCATTGTATCATCCACTAGAATGCCCAGGTATGGGTACACCGATGTTTTTTCTAGTGTGCTGTTGTTAATAAGTATGGGCTTGGAGACTCATTGCCTTGGGCCGATGTTCATTGTAAACGTTTTTTTGATGTTAACTTTAAGGCCTAGTGAGTCCATGAAGGTCACATATTTGTTGAGTTGCCGTTGGAGTTGGTTCGAAGTCCGTGCCAGAATGACGGAGTGGTCGGCATACAGGAGAATGGGTATCGGGCGGTGGTCTATCTGCGGGAGGTCCTGGCTCCCTTCCAGCATAGCCTGTTCAAGCCCATTTGTGTATAGGTTGAACAGGAAGGGAGCCAGTGCGCATCCCTGTCTTACTCCTCTTGAGATTTTAAAGGGTCGTGATAGTTCACCGCCGATGCCAAATCGAACTCGGCCTTCTGCGTTGGTGTATAACTCTCTTAGGAAGGCTAATATGGGTGGGTCCACTCCGAGGTGTTCTAGGATCTGCCATAGCTTTGCGTGCTGTACGCAGTCGAACGCCGCGCTTAAGTCTACATAGACCAGGAAGATGTTGCCTCCTTTAGCGCGCGCGTACTTTCCAGCCAGGAGGACAAGATTTAGGGCCTGTTCGACCGTTCCGAGCCCCTTCTGGAAACCATATTGCAGGTCAGTAATGATGTTGTTCTCCCGGGCCCAAGATTGTAGTCGGTCCAGGAGTATTCGACCTGCAATCTTGCCCATGGAGTCCAGAAGGGAAATCGGCCTGTAGCACGCTGGGTCGTTACGGTCCCCTTTTTTGAAGATGGGCAATAGTGTCGATGTTGACCATGAAGGGAAGAGACCGATTGAGACGACTGCAGCCATGACACATGTAATTATTTTCGACCAATAGTCGACGTCGTGTAGGAACAAGTCCATAGGGACCCCGTCTGGGCCGGGGGCCTTGCCTGTTTTTGAGGCCTTGATTGCCTTTCTGACCTCATTTAGAGTAAAGCGTAAGTTGATTGGATAGATGTTGCTCTTTACCCGTTCAGGTTCCTGTACTTGGATTGTTGGTATGGCATCCGATGGTATTCCGAAGATTTTTGAAAAATGGGAGACCCAGTCATCCTCAGTTATTGCCATATCGAGATGGTCAGGGTCGCTGATGTTGGCCAGGAGAGGTGATCTTATGGTCTGCCAAAAAACAGTACTGTCTTTCCTTAGTGCACTATCATGTAGTCGAAGCCATAGATCTTGCTTTATCTGTTTTTTACGATTTTTCCGGGCAGTATTGTAGGTTTTCCTTAGCTGGGAAATTTTTTGAGGGTCTCTCGGTTGCTGTCGTAAGGTTTCTTTGAGAGACGTAAGGGCCTTCCGACAGGCGGTATCGAACCATCTCGTGGTAGGGAGTTTTCGCTTCTTTTTTGGGTTAATGAATAGCTCGTCCCTTATTACTTCCTGGATGTTTTGGAAAGAGGTGACTATTAATTCTGGGGGTGCCTCGGGGGACAGACAGTTGGTTAGCCAGAGGTGTGTTTTTTCGAGAACCCTCTGTGTCATCTCATCCGGATCGATCTTTGTCCATTTAATTGCATACCCGTTCAGCTTCTTCATGGCAAGCGATTGTTGGTCTAGGGAACTAGCTTTTGAAGAGGGTATCCCAGCTTGCTTCATGTGGATTTCCACAATGAGTAGATAGTGGTCGCTGACTGGGTTGGACCCAATTTTATAATTACTTAGTTGCCCTTTGTAAGAGTTTGAGGCTAAAATATAGTCGATGGTTGACAGACAGCCTCGCCCGTGAAAGGTGGGTAGAAAGACCTGCTCCGGATTGACTAGTTCGTTGACAAAGTCAAGGTCTAGGGTGAAGAGGATTTCGTTTAATTTATTGCCCCCTGGCGTGTGCACAAAGTGAGGGATGGGGTTTCCAAGTTCGTTCTGGAGCCCACAGTTCCTATTTTTGTGCTTTGGGCACAGTGTAAAATTAAAATCGCCACCCCAGATGAGGTAGATTGTGGATTTATTGTTTGTTTTTTGGAATGAGAGTAAGTATGCGACTATTTCATCTAGGTGTGAGCAGCATTCCGCAGTGCCTGAGTTATTGTAGTAATTTATGTATATATGTAAATCTCCTTTCGTTACTGTTAACTGTGTGATTTGTATGATTTGGAAGAAGGGTGTTTCCTTTAACAGTTTCACAGTGAGTGGAAGGGTATTTGAGATGAAGGTCGTAAGCCCGCCTTTTGGTCTGCCCATACTACTAAATACTGCTTGGGTAAAAAATGTTTTATAGCCCGCTAAATGAAGTGGAGTTGTACACCAGGTCTCTTGCAGGCACAGAATTTGATGGCTCTTTGCTGTGTCGAGCCATAAGGAAGAGGTTATTTTTGTAGTTAGGCCTGCGACATTCCAATAAGCGATAGTCAGAGTCAGGGTTGAGGATTCCGTCACGGTGTGTGGTGGTTTTGTCGGGTTCTTATTAAAGGCTACGGGTTGCTGAAGACACAATCCCGAATTAGTGTCAACTTCTGTTGAGGGGATAATAGTCGGAGCCTTGTTTGGAGCGTTAGGTAATCCCTGGCAGGTATGTGTAGGTTTTTCAGTTTTGGTGAGGGAAATATTATATGATTCCTGCGATGTGATTTCGTGACTCACATGTGGAGACTCTGGGAATATTAGATACTGCTTAGCGTTCAGTGATTGCAATGTAGTATCGGGTTTAAGATGTCTCGATTTGTCCCTGAATGGTCAATCAACCATTTCGAGACAATCAAAACGGTTTTGGGTTGAGAGGCCCTGCCATCCTTCATAGGTTTGATAGGGTCTTTCTTGCCAGTAGGGCCTCTGGCGTTCTCTGGGCCTTTCTCTCGGTCCACCCCTACCTACATAGTCATATGAGTATTCCATCTGTTTCCATGGCACTTGGTACCATGGCTCCTGGTTCCATGGTTCTTTGGGGAGCTGGTGCCATGACCAGGGTGGAGGGTTACGTTGATGTTTTGCTGGCGGATAAAAAAAGGAGAGATGACGGGCGTCAATCCCCCCTTTTTTATCAAGCTGAGGCCAGGCACAGATGTAGTCCACTGTTGAGGGATCTCTGCATGTTACAATGATGCAGTCTCTGCGGATTGTCTTTGTCGTTTTGCCTATCCAGGCTACCCTACGGGCTGTTGTGATCCCTCCGGATAGGTGGGATTCGAGCGGTCTATTGATGCTTAACCACTGCATGGCTTTGTTTTTGAGGGACCATGCTGTTTCGGGTGTGTCATCGGTTAGCTCTGGTACACCTGTGAGAACTATTGTGTGAGGAGTGGCTTCCGGAGGCAAGTGGGCAGGGCGTCTAGCTGCTGAAGGTTTTTTGGATGTGTTTTTAGGGGTCGTTTGAGAGGGCAGTGGTTTCGAAGGAAAAGTTTCGGGCCTTTTTCCTGAGCCGGCTCTACTGCTGTCTGTGTTTGTCGCTGGACCTGGGGTGTCTATCATGACTGGATCTGTGATTACTGTTTGCTGAATGGATATAGCAAGAGGTTTCTCTTTCTGAGGTTGGGGCATTTTAGCTGCAGATTTAGGTAATGTGGTGTTTTGTTTGTGGTTTTTCTGTGCTAAAGACGTTGGATTTGTGTGATTGGCTGTTTTCTGTATGTGGCTAGATGCTGTTTTTTAGGTGGCTGCGACATGTTACGCTGACCCTTTGTTTCTATACGGGTGTTTGTGTCTAGAAGGGTAGCCGAGATAATGGTTAGCTGAGCTTCGAGATTCCTGATGCTGAGTTGAATGGGCTTTAGGTATTGAAATAACAGATCTTTTGTTGTAGTGAGGATTTGTGAGGTAACTCTGCAAGTTTTGCATTGGTTTTCTAAATGGTCGTTGGAAATTGCCTTGTGGGGTTGTTTAGTTACTGGGGGAAATAGTATGCTATGGGACGCTATGGAGTTTGAATGGATTGGCGCGTGTTCTGAACACGGGGCATTGGTTGCTAGTTCTTCAGTGATTGCTGGGTGAGTTTTTGAGATTGCTCCTTCCCTTTCCCCTTGTTGAAGCGGGTTATCGTGTGGTTGGGCGTCCCCCTGGGTATGACAGACAGCTAGATCAGGGGTTGTTTCCAGATCATCAAACGTAATGGAGAGATCTGACTCGGACTGTGTGACGGAAAGGTTTACTACCGACGGGACTGTGTTTGTGTCTGGTACTGACAGAGACATTGGAAGTGAACAGTTTTGTGTGCTGAGATGGATCGGAGTGGTGGCATTTGCTATAGCGCCTAGAGAGGAGCGCTTCGCATTAGCACTCATGAGATCTAATGATACTCTCTTTTCCATCAGAGCTATGCTCTGGTTTATTGTCTCGTTGACCCGCGAGATAAATAGGTCGATAGGACCTGTAACTTGAGCTACCTCCTGTGCATGTTTGGATTTTGGCTTGGTGGAGCTCCTTGTTTTTGGTGGCATGGTGGTTACCTAATTGCGGGTTCAGTGATGAAAGAGGGGTGGCCCGGACCGGTCTCTATCGGGCACTAACGGGCCCGCCCTTGGCCCGGGCTTTGCCCCGGGCTGCGGCCCACGGGCGTCCCGCGATGCGTGTTGCTGGCCTCGTTTAAATCTGTAAGGAGTGAAAGGGGGCGTGGCACTGGGAGGGGGCGCGGCTCACGCGGGAAGAGGAAACAGCTGATGGACTTGACGCTGTTCCTCGCAGTCCCGGGGCCGCGCCTCTCACCTCCTCTGCGGCCTCGCGAAGGCTTCCTCCTCCCTCTGGTGGTACGATGCTTTGGGCAAATGAAGAGCTACTCCTGTAGCGTGATGCAGGTAACAAGGTGGAACACTCAGTCAGAACCTCAATACGAGCGGCTCCCGCGCAGCGGGGGCCGCGAGAGGTTTTAAACTCCTTGATGGGGGTGGGCACTGGGAGGGGGCGCGGCTCACGCGGGAAGAGGAAACAGCTGATGGACTTGACGCTGTTCCTCGCAGTCCCGGGGCCGCGCCTCTCACCTCCTCTGCGGCCTCGCGAAGGCTTCCTCCTCCCTCTGGTGGTACGATGCTTTGGGCAAATGAAGAGCTACTCCTGTAGCGTGATGCAGGTAACAAGGTGGAACACTCAGTCAGAACCTCAATACGAGCGGCTCCCGCGCAGCGGGGGCCGCGAGAGGTTTTAAACTCCTTGATGGGGGTGGGCACTGGGAGGGGGCGCGGCTCACGCGGGAAGAGGAAACAGCTGATGGACTTGACGCTGTTCCTCGCAGTCCCGGGGCCGCGCCTCTCACCTCCTCTGCGGCCTCGCGAAGGCTTCCTCCTCCCTCTGGTGGTACGATGCTTTGGGCAAATGAAGAGCTACTCCTGTAGCGTGATGCAGGTAACAAGGTGGAACACTCAGTCAGAACCTCAATACGAGCGGCACCCCTTATCTTAGCTCAAACAGCCAAAAGAGGCACAGTTACTACACGCCTTTCTTCTCGTAAGCAACAACTATCAGTATAAAGTGCGTGTTTACGCACTGCTTGCATGTATTTAACACACATAAATGGCATTGTCTTTTACAATGTAGTCTTTTTTAAAATATTTAAGGTCAGGAGCTGCCCACCTAACTAAAATCTGCATGTACCCCCATGCAGCATTGCTTTGATACAATGTTGTTTATGCTGACTCCAATAGAGAAGCACCTATCACTAGCTTGGTGGGCGCGATGGCAGTCTCATAACCTTAGGTAATGCTTTAGGGGTTGGGTGGAGACATGTAAGGGCTTTGTGAAAAGTATGTTTATTCTGCAAGAGAGAGACATGCAAGTGAGACAGAGTTCTTGAAGTGAAATTACATACAAATTATTTTTTTTACAAATACCGCCTTCTGTCTAACAAATTGACATTCCAGTATCACTTGTTCAAGTTGCTGCATGCTTCTCAAGTTTTACCGTGAGGCAGTACAAGGCGACAGGAGGAAAGCTGTATCATCTAAGGACAGGAAGAGAGCTGGGGCATGGCCAGTAAAGGGCTTGGTGGGTACCAGAACAACGGTGCAAATCGACACAGAAAAACTGCAAAACAGAACAGAAGTGCCACAACTGAACCAGCACTGTGCCACAGCTAAATTTGCAGTGCCAGAAAAAAATCATAAGAGTGTCAGGCCAAAACTATCCCAGTGCCAGACAAGGGCCAAAAGTACCGCAGGAATAATACAGATTTGTCAGAAATGTTGTACCATAGTGCCTATAACTTGGACTATAACAATGCTAGACAGAAAACTGCAGTCTCAGAGTATATCTGCAATAGTGCCAGAAATAACCACACCACCAAAACAATACCAGAGGAAATTCATAACTAACTACAATCGCTTCAGGGGCAAAAGAGAACAGCCTTTGTACCACAAAATGCACTGAAAAGTGAAAACTCAAACAAGGCACTAGAAGAACAAGAAGCCAGCATGCGAACAGCACTGAATTTGTTGTGTGATTGCCGGCTCTAATTCATGTTCCGCATTGTATCTGCTGCTGACCTGCCAAAGTTTCACTGTCATCCATTTTGTCCTCAGCCTAAAAAATATGACGGCCTGCTTGTGCTTATTTTATTCCTAAGAAGCCCAACGTGGACCTATCAGACCCAATCAACTTACGACCTATCACCAGCAGCATGACTCCAGCGAAACTACTTGAGAAATGCGTTTATTCGCAGCTCCTCAAACATATTGAGAAATATCAGCTCCTGGATCCCCATCAGTAAAGATTAAGAGCAGGCCACAGCACTGAAACGGCACTAGTTCACATTGTTGATGACGCCATGAGAGCCCTTGACCGAAATGTCTCTTGTCTCCTGAAAACTTGATTGATCTCATACAACATAGGATGGGATTGTTGGGCCAGGTACTAAATTGGTTTTCCTTCTTCCTTCACAATTGCACGCAAAGGATCAAAGTTAATTATGTGCTCGCTTCCAGTACCCCTGTCCTGATTGGAGCCCCCCAAGGTTCTATGCTCTCACCCACTCTCTTCGGTCTATTTATGAAGCCTCTTGCGGTCATTCTGAACAGAGCCAACATTCAGTACCACATGTATGCGGAAAACACGCAATTGTACCTGAAGATCTCATCGCAAGAGGACATAAAAACTTCAAATGCTTGCACTTGCCCAAACTCAGCAATGGTTAGCTCAGAATCATCTCGTACTAAACACTCTCAAAACAGAATTTCTTTTGATCACCCCACTTAAAGACTCAGCTCCTACCATGACTAGATTAAACACATAACTGCTCTGAGCTGCATACCTCACATTGCAGACTCTGTAGGTATCACCTAAACATGCAGGCACACATCAGTGCTACTACTAGGGGAGCCAATTTCAAACTCAACATACTGAAGAAAATCAAACCATTCCTCCCCCCCGAAGTTCTCAGGCTGGTGGTCCAATCTTTGATTATCCCTAGATTGGAAAATGGGCTGGTGACCATTGCAGTATTTCCCAAAGCCAGCTTGGCCCCACCCAGAGCTACCTTAATTGCTTCAGATAGGCTTTTGACAGGTTCCAAGAAATTTGACCACAATTCATCCAACCTTTTGCAACTAAACTGGTTATCTATAGAAGCGAGAATCCGACTCAAGATAGTTTGTCTGACTCATAAAGCCATACACCACAATTCCCATAGGACCTAGCAAATAAACTTGAGCTATCGGGCTCCAGCCAGAACCTCAGAAGTATGTCCACCCTTCTCTTGAAACATCCAAGATTCAAAAAAAAAAGTTCGTACAACTGTGCGTTCTCTGGTCTTGCGCCGGAAATCTGGAACTCCTTGCCATTCGACATCAGCTCAAATCCTTCCACTAATTCCTTTAAAAAATGGGTCAAAAGACTACTAATAAATGAACGTTAAATCACTGATCATACTCTTGTGTTTTGTTATTAACCCAAAATCTTGAAGTATTGTCACTGATGTACTATATCTCTTTTATCTTCTTCTGTTTCCAGGCCTCAATAGCTCATTTAACTACATCCACTATTGATTTGCCTCGTTCCGTCTCAGTCAATATTTCTTTATGCACATCGCACATCTTGGTTCTTCCTATTGTATGATGCTTTACTCAAGTGATCTATGGCACCTCGGATACACCCCCCTTTTCTTTATTCTTGAATGTTTTTCCTCAGTGCTGAGCTGTTTGGCCTGACCCCTCATGACAGGAAATCCACCAGCAGAGATTCCCAGCATCTCTACATGAGTCCTGCACTCTACTTCATATTAGGCTGATGTTTCTAGAGCATTACCCAACTGACAATCTACAGGTTGATCTGGAGAAACCACAACTGTACAGGGCCAGTTACCCTTCCCCAGCTGAAATTAACACCTGCCAAGGTATGATCAGTCCTGGCATTGCTAGTATTTCTGTTAGAAATGTGATCTCTGGTTGGGTTGGCTAAGTCTTGCGCCAAAGCCAGGCAGAGACCACCATTCTATTTAGGGCAACGGAGTTACACGCCAAAGATAACCCCTGCTCAACCCCCTTAGTAGTTTGGCACGAGCAGTCAGGCTTATCCCGGAGGCAATGTATAAAGCGTTTGTGCAACACACACACACAGCAACAACACACTAGGCACACCACAAAAGGAACTCCACACAAGGTTATATAAATAAATAGCCTTTGTATTGTCATAAACACATTAGAACATAATCACACATTTACACTGTGCCAACTGGCACAGGCAATATTCAACATATACACATGTAAGGGCCAATTGGACCACTGTCAGACACATAACAAAGTAAAAAGAGTAAATGTAGAACCACTAATAACATAGAACAAAACTAGTAATTACTTGCAAAATACTGTACTCAGCATTATCCTGCAACATAAATCATTGTATGCAAAACATAGTCATAAATCACATTAAGCAATAACCTCATAGGATGCATATACATCAGTATGTCTGAATCACAATTAGGCCAAAACATTGTGCATAAATAACCTAAGCATAAACAAGGTATGCACTCACTGTAGGCATGAACATAATGCACAAAGATCAGCAGTACACACATCAGGGGCAAACATCACCTTCCCCTAGGGCCTTGCGCCCATCTGGAGCATACAGGTACCCAAATAACCCCCAGGCCAATTGGCCTTCTCTCGGGGGGGACCAATGCCCCTTTTTCCGGAATGTCAGGTCTCCAAAATGCCCCCAAAGAAGTAGTTGCACTGTCACTCCTGTGCCCTGGGTCCCCAACTAGCACTCTTTAAAACAAATGTGCCCAAATGTTGCAGCTGTCTGCGCTCTCGCAGGACAGGTGAGATTGCCAACTGAATGGCACCACTGTGCCTGGGGAGGCCCACTCTGAGACTTCCAAACATAAACTAGCCAACAAAGTACCCCCTTTGGTGCAGCTGCCCCAAACTGGCGATGCAGCTGTGTAAATAAATGCGGCACTGGCACTACTGTGCCCTCTGGACCCCCACTGGGGCCCTTAAAGCAATGTGTCTCACTTTGGTGTGGCCCGCTCTCCTGAGGGTCCACTCAGAAGCCCCTAGCACCGACAATGTGCCTTGAAAGCAGCTTCCCTCAATGGGCTCTTCAACAAATGCAGCCTCCCAATTGACCTCACTCACCGGCCTTTCTGTGGTGGGGCGAAGTCTCCTCTGGAGTCCCGTTGGCTGGTACCGCACTAGGGTCTTCTCATCTGCTCCAGGACTCCTTCCTGTATTTCCTGTAGGTACCGGGAAGACAGCTGCACAGGACTGTTTCCTGTTGCACTACCAGTGTCATGCAGGTGGAGTAGGCTCCCACCTGGATCTCTTCTTTTGGGCTGGTACAGCAACACTTATTGGTTGGGTTGCTTCCTATCTTTAACTTCCTAGAAGTACACAGGGTCCTTAGTTCCTGGAACTTAAGACCACTGTACCTAGAAGACTTGGCCCCTTTGAGGTCAATTACTAAAGACATGGTGTTTAAGAGTAGTGTGGTGTGGTACCTACCTAACCTAGTGGAACATAAACTTCCTAATATTGGAGAAAGGGTTGTGCTAGAACCTTAACAGCAAAACTAAAAGTTCAGTAGAAGTTACTTGATCTATAAAAAAACTATATGTGCATAATGCTAGTGATATTTTTTCAATTAATCCATACCTAGATTAGTTGGTAAAATTATGCAGGCTTGAATCCCAACTGCTGCACATCAATGTAGGAGGCTGGCTTTGTACTGAGCAGTCTTCAAGCGTTGTCCACAAGGAGTGTAGAGCAGCTTGTTTTACCAGTACTTAATTTTATAGTGTTGGTTAAGTAAAATAGAACCATACAATGTAGCTATAAAAATATGTATTTATTATAAGAACTCACTAACACATTGCAATATCTCCTACCCAGAAATATAACCACAATACACAAAATGCTTTGGTAATAGAACACGTAGGTAGCACAAAAACACAGTGGTCTCCAGGAGAGACCAAACCATATACTAAAATTGTGGAATGGAACCACAAACTAAGTCGAAACTGGACTCAGAAAACATATAAGTCTCATGTACTGATGGACCTACCCAAGGTAAGTACCCAGGAACCTCAGGGAGGCGGTGTGCAGAGTGCAAACATAACCGCTGACTCAATACAAATCAATGGGTAAGTCATTGTTGCAGTTTTTAAGAAGAATGACTTTTCCCAGAGGACCCTGTAAAAATCCTGTAAAATATGGAAGGTTAGAGAGTCACCCCACCCATGGATACTCAGATAACCAGGATGCGCACACCAGGTAATCCGGGTGCATAGGTGAGAAGTTACTTCATAAGTTGCCATAGACTACAACGGAGGACTTCAATGAAGATGCAGATGATAAAGAAGGTGAGAGTCTGGTGGAACCCAAAGGAGGATTCAAAGTTAGAGGTACCTGCAAGCAGAAGAGTCTACACTACTCAGGGGTGACCAGGGGACATGGAAGAGTAATGCCCACCAATGTCAGAGCTGCAAGTGAGTTGCCGGTACCCTTGAAGCTGAAGCTGTGCAGACTAGGTGGTGCTGTGGAACACCAGGAGCCATTCACCAGCTGTCCCATGTCAGATGTCAAAAGCCAGGGGGTGAGTGTTCGGCAGGGGCACCAAAATGCCTTTGCAAGAGCAACCAAGTAGTAGTTGAAAAAGGTCAAGTGTCGAGACCAGCACGCTCCAAGTGACTCACCATGAGCAGGTAAGTCAGAGCGGGCTCAGAGCAAGCAGGGGAGACCAATGGAGCCAAAGAAGACCTTCATGGGCCTAAACCACAGGAGTTGCAAAACGACCTACAGCAGCTCACCAAAGGATGATGTCCCACAGTATCTCAGGGTGCAGGCAAGGTCTTGGCAGCTTTAGGCTGGAGCTTTTTGGAGTCTCAAGATCTCTGGTGAGATCTTCCGGTTCTTTGGAACCCACACAGGGGGTTGAGATTTCTACAAGGGGATTCACTAGGAAAATAGAGCTGGAAGAGGTGCGGAGGTCCAGGGCAGAAGCTCGCATTGGATGGCCTGTGACCCAAGAAGAGGATGAATTGGAGATTGAGGAAAATGAGGATCAAATCAAAATGTATTGAAGAATCTAGGACTGTCTGGTGTGAAGGGGATTAACAGCCGGCATGGAGAGATGGTCCCCCCCCAGGGTAGGTAGCAGTGTATCCTTCAAAGGCCTGTCACAAGGGAAGCTGGAAGATAGGAGAGAACGTTGGAGCTGGCTAAGCTGAAGTTGGAGGAGAGAAAATTGGCTCAGGAAGTTAGCTCCAGAGAGCTGGACTTACAGGCCAGGAAGTCTGGGTTCAGGACAGATGGTGGCAGCTTATCTTTACTGTGCTATGGGAAAAAAGTACACATACCCAAATGCTTGAGACCTGATTATGCAGTTTAATATGACATAGAAAGGTAGCTTGATTCATATGAGATTGCTTTGCAGATGCACAAGATCCCTGAGGATGTTTGTGGAGCTAGTCTGTGGAAACATATCCTTAATGAGGGGAGGAACGTACTACTGGCCCTTCGGGGGTAGTGACATGATGAGGTATCCCTCTGTCAAGAAGGCCCTAATCAGGTAGTATGGAAGTATGGTTTGACCCCACAGAAGTACAGGCAAAGGTTTAGGGAAAGTGCAAAACTATTCCCACAGACCTGGATGGATTATGCTATTTCTTTTTGCAAGGTACTACATGGTTGGGTAAAGGGCAATATTGTTAAGGATATCAGGGGCTGTATACATTGATTACAAAAGAATACATGTTTAATATCTGTTTTAAAGATCAGACCCAGCATTTGGCAAGTTCTCTGACCTCAGAGAACATGCTAAGGAGGATGCCAGCTCGGTCAACACCAGGTTCCATTACACGGTATCTGGAGGGATCACGACAAGGGTGGGCAAAAAGAACAAAGGAGTCCTCTAAAGGGCCCAAAACGAGTT
The DNA here is from genome assembly GCF_964263255.1 of Lissotriton vulgaris. NCBI lineage: Eukaryota > Metazoa > Chordata > Amphibia > Caudata > Salamandridae > Lissotriton > Lissotriton vulgaris. The sequence continues at coordinate 2,031,335,034 of NC_141691.1, forward strand.
ACATGGGTTAGGATTCCCATCCCCCTGCTGAGAAGAAGAAGGAGAAGTGGTTCCCTGACAATGAGTCTGGATGGAAGGCATCCCTTGGGTGTTATGAGTGTCATTAGGATGGTACTACAAGTGGGACGGCTAGTGTCCAAAGTGGGCACATCGTCCCACTGGTGTGCAGTACCTGGGGTTGGCTTGTTTAGCGCTCTATCTATCCTGCAACCAACTCATTTCTACCGGTCTTGCATTACCTACTTACAGCGTCACTTCCTCCTTAAAGAGCACACAGTGAAACAACAGGGATATAGAGGGCAGGTCAGAGGTCAATACGAGACCATCATAGAAAGGAATTTCCACCTATCAAAAGATTAATGGCCCTGCAGGTGTTAATGTGGGCAGGCACACACCGAGATAAGGAAGAGGAGCCTGACGAGGTAACCATTTGGCTGGAGCAGGAATGGCCAAACAATTCTCTGATCACGGTTTGGTCGTATTTTTCCATTTCTATTCATAAATTCAGATGGAAGAAAAAAAAATCCATCTGTATTATTGTGTAAAAATCGGTTAAATAGAAAACTGGGAGCCTTAATAATAAAACATAGTTCCTAGCTAGGGAGGGAGGAATACAAGGCACTATAGGATCTGTTTACTCTATCATTGTAATATGATTTCTCAATTTGTTATTAATGGAATTGTAACAATGCTTATTGTATTATTTTTAATCATATGCCTGCTTATGTTAGCAAAAATACTGCATCTTAGAGCACGTCGTTAAAATAAACATTTTAAACTTTATTGTGTCTCTTTTTACCCATGTTGTGGATTGTTATGAAAATAACAAACGAAAGAGTGTTCTTGATTCCCACCATTCCTGAGTGTATCCTAAGTTGCGTGTTCTGGGTTGTCTAATGATTGGTTCCTTTGCAATAGGATGAAGAGGTAATGTGACACTGATACTAGTCGGTTAAGAGTTCTAGGTAATGAGGTGAGTTTTTGGGTCCACCACAATTCACTGAGGTCCAGAGTCTCTGTGCACAATTCTGTGTATGAGCAAAATCCCTGCAACAGGGATACATCTTTGAACCTTACTAACCTTACTATAAATGCCAATAAACAGAAAATCACATGAAATGGCATGAAGCAGGGTATAGTAAATATTGGCATTAGGGTTCAAGCATTACCATTAAAAGCACAGGGAAAGGATAATTGGGGAACTTACATTTTGAGATCCAGACAAGTGCTTAGACGACTTTAGTTCTCTCTTAGAAATTGGGTCCCTAGTTGGCAGAGGTATGCACACCCTAAATGAACCTGGTAGAACCCACTGGTAGCTTGGCACAGAGCAGTCAGGCTTAACTTAAGAGGAAATGTGCACACAACACACAGTAATACAGTGAAAACACCACAAAAAGTCTCCACACCAGTTTAGAAAGACTATCATGCTAGTAATAAAACAAGACCAAAATGATAAAATTCCAATCAGTAGAGGTTAAGATATGAGGTTAAGATATGAGGTTAAGATATGAGTGCAAACTAATTGATTGCACTGGACCAGGGCAAGAAAGTGTTCAGGCTGCCTGCAAAGGATCGCAGGCCGTCCTCAGGACCCACACAGGACCAGCTGAGCAAAAGCACCTTAATCCTTGCCACAGCATGATATGTGTCAATGATCTCCACCAAGGTGGGCTGTTGCGCCAAATTACTCCATGCTACTGCATTGATGCATCGGTTCCATTGAGCAAAGTTTTAGTTCCAAGTGAATAGTTCTGAATGTGATGCACTGGGTTAATTCGCGCTGGAGGGGTGAAGCATCAATCTTCTCCCCGCAGTGGCAGCGATGCTCTTGGTCCAAACCAGATGGGATACAGCACTTCTGAGCACAATGTGCCACCCTGATTCCTGCAACAGTGATGATGTGTCAATCCCATTCTTGCATGGACGGAATGTTGCACAATGGCAAAACATTCACCCCCAGTCACAGATCTGGGTTTAATCCATCGTTATTTTGCTATCCACACCACCCCAGTTCAGACATGGCCATATGCAAATCAGTCTTGACCCTGTGCCTCATGGGGACAGTCCAGACCGAACTGCCAAGCCATGTCTTCCCTGGATTGGAGACAAGCACCCTAGGACCGGTTTCTGGCTATCAGCCTTCATCAGACAGGATAGCTTGATTCCTTTCCCTTACCCGTGGCTTCAGTTATTTTTAACTGCTTATTCAAAGTGTGTGGCAATAATAAGCAATTATCCGGATAGCCATTGAGTCACTTTGTGAAACAAAAAAATACTTTTGAATGTGACCAAAATAGGGCTTATAGACTGGCAGCATAAAAACTGAATGGAAATTAGGTCAAATTAACATTCAGATCCTTGCAGGCTATAAAACTAAACTTTTCACCATGACTTTGCGTGGCATGGAAAAACACAGCAAGACAACAATAGCAGAATGTAAACAGTCATGAAAGTTGCATCTTGCTAGAGACAGCCAGGGCATATCTGGAAAAACTTTTCAAAGTTAAATTGTGTTTTTTCCACTGTGGCCGCAGTGAAACTGTGTGGTATTACGCACTAATGCACAGAAAACTTCTTCAACAAACAGAACTTTGTCATCTAAATTCAGCAAAAGGTTCAATGATACTAGGCAGTAGAAAGTAAAATAAAGCAAATGATGCATGTCTAAATCCCAGTGTCTTCAATGCAGGGACAGTGTCTCCCTACTGGAAAATGTAGTTTGCATTAGCGTGGCTCATGTGGGTGTTCATTATTTAAGGCTTCAGAAGTGTGAGGTAAATAGAGCCTGGCAGGACTAATGCAGGGCCTTTAACTTCTGAGGAGTGCAACTTTATTCCCACAGCAGGAAGATGATTTATTCTCACGACTGCCCTATCCACATGGCGAAAGGCGGAGATGGGACAATGGTATTCGCATGACTCTTTAAAGATTCTTGGTGGTCAGAAATAATAAATTTCTGACTCAGAGGTGTGGACAGCAATGTGCACCTCAGAGCATTCTGCAGAGAGGAGCATTGAACTGGCAATTAGGGCAACGAGGCATCCAATATATTTAAATTATCATGAGAGCTGTCAGCTCTTCCATTCCCTCTTTAGCTGGGTCCTTGACAGTGCACATATGCACCCACCTAAATTCGAAGTGTGTTTACATCTAATAATCATGGCTAGTGACATAGTATTTTCAATATTGTAACACAGCAGCAGCTCACTAATGTATTGTGTTTACTTAGTTTGGCGTATTTATGAATATAGCTAAACCTATAACAACTGTGTGCTCTGTCTATTTAAATAATTCAGAAAAGGGGGTGGTGATGGACAGAGTATCTGAATTAAGCAGAACACTCCTACCCAGTCCAAAGATCAGGGCTTGATCCATCACCGTTTTTTAGCTCACTGCACCATCCCAGCTCAGAACCTGGCTACATGCAAATTAGTCTGTCCCTGGCCCAGTGCATCATGGGAACAGGGCATACCAAACTACCAAGCCAATTCTTATACTGGGAAGGAAACAAGCTTCCGGGGACCGGTTTCAGGCATTTCAGCCGTCTTCGGCTTGCTTGAATCCTGATGGTGCAGTGAGCAAGGGACTCACATCTGAGTATACCCTTCCACGCTTATGGTGGACAAAACGATTCAGAAAAGGGGGTGGTGATGGACAGAGTATCTGAATTAAGCAGAACACTCCTACCCAGTCCAAAGATCAGGGCTTGATCCATCACCGTTTTTTAGCTCACTGCACCATCCCAGCTCAGAACCTGGCTACATGCAAATTAGTCTGTCCCTGGCCCAGTGCATCATGGGAACAGGGCAGACCAAACTACCGAGCCAATTCTTATACTGGGAAGGAAACAAGCTTCCAGGGACCGGTTTCTGGCATTTCAGCCGTCTTCGGCCCGGCTTGCTTGAATCCTGATGGTGCAGTGAGCAAGGGACTCACATCTGAGTATACCCTTCCACGCTTATGGTGGACAAAACGATTTAGAAAAGGGGGTGGTGATGGACAGAGTATCTGAATTAAGCAGAACACTCCTACCCAGTCCAAAGATCAGGGCTTGATCCATCACCGTTTTTTAGCTCACTGCACCATCCCAGCTCAGAACCTGGCTACATGCAAATTAGTCTGTCCCTGGCCCAGTGCATCATGAGAACAGGGCAGACCAAACTACCGAGCCAATTCTTATACTGGGAAGGAAACAAGCTTCCGGGGACCGGTTTCTGGCATTTCAGCCGTCTTCGGCCCGGCTTGCTTGAATCCTGATGGTGCAGTGAGCAAGGGACTCACATCTGAGTATACCCTTCCACGCTTATGGTGGACAAAACGATTCAGAAAAGGGGGTGGTGATGGACAGAGTATCTGAATTAAGCAGAACACTCCTACCCAGTCCAAAGATCAGGGCTTGATCCATCACCTTTTTTTAGCTCACTGCACCATCCCAGCTCAGAACCTGGCTACATGCAAATTAGTCTGTCCCTGGCCCAGTGCATCATGGGAACAGGGAAGACCAAACTACCAGGCGAATTCTTATACTGGGAAGGAAACAAGCTTCCGGGGACCGGTTTCTGGCATTTCAGCCGTCTTCGGCCCGGCTTGCTTGAATCCTGATGGTGCAGTGAGCAAGGGTTCATCACCACCCCCTTTTTTAATCTGTCTATTTAAATAAACATGGAAAAATACTAGCTCCAGAGTCAAAATAAAATGCAGATATATACAGATAAAATGACAAAAAATAAATATGGATAAATACAGACGGAAATGTTAAAAAAATAAATACCATAAAACTTGGAGCCCTATTTATAATTATAGAAAGTCGCTTAGGCTTGAATGTGGAACCCCATACCTCCAAGATCAGCAGAGGTGAATCACATCAGGATCTGCAAAAGCTCCTTCTCTCTGGAAACAGATTTTCTCCAAGTGCCCAAATCCAGCACGCAGGGCGATATTAAAGGCACCTGAAGTTCAGCTAGCTGCAGCTGCATGCATGTTGTGTCTAGAGCATGGGCCGATCAGCCCGAACAACACCAAACATTGTTATGATAACCTTGGAGGCTTCAGCACTCACTGTGCAGACTAAGGTCGAGATGTAAGTCTAGGGACGTTGAAAACTAGCCATTCTCATATGAAGAAATTCACGCAGCCTAACTTACAACAACAGTCACATATAGTGTTGTGTGCAAAAGCAGCAAAAAGGTAAAATGGCGTTTAAACTTCTAATAAACCTACGCTAACATAGCAATGTGCGCAAACAGGGCCCAGTCTTCACTATATCCCAAGATGGATTGGGCAGCATTTTCAAAGTAATAAAGTGTATGCATCTTAATTCATTTTGAAATTCGAAGATACAGTCATTACAATTATGAATCTCTTTTTCAGGTGGTCAAGTAGATCCTATCAAAGTAGAAACGATAAAGAAACTAGGTAAGTTCATCTCATCACATTCAATACAGCCTTAAACGTGTTACATTACAATATTCCACTGAATCACATAGGGGGACAAGTAAAACAAACCATCTAATATATGATAGGCTTTTATATTTTGAAGTGCTGCTCCATCCCTTTTATTACTCAACACTCAAACTGAGTGTTTGCACTTTTGAAAATAACAATAAATTCCTCCTTTTTCCCCTTGGCATATTTTTTTGGGCAAAATCGTTAAAGGAACTGACATCGCTAGATCACCTTGATGCCATTGAGATACAGTGATAATCTGTTTTTGCTTTTAATATATATGTGCAGATCTTTTCAAATGTATTCTTACAGTACAATATATGTGTGTCATCTGGGAAACCTCTAAAAACTTTCATAACCTTAATCTGTATCTGGTTAAACAGCAGAAATCCATCAAATAGGGTCATAGCTGCCCTTTGATTTAAAAGAATTGTTCCAAAAGTATTTTAAATGCACATTAATCACACCACTACTTGTAAAGAAGGAATTGCAACTAGGGTGGAATCTTATCCCTTTTTTGGTGTTCAAGATTAACTTGATATTGTCACTTCTCTCCCAAGCACCTCCATCATTTAATGGAAGTCTGCTTCTAATGTTTCATGGCACACTGATATGTGTTGTGCATGTTCAATTGATGTTATACAATAGGCATTGTTGGCGCTCTGTGCAATGATCACTGATGCCACCAAGTGAAGGATTTCGAAAATTAGCACAACACTCTCTAAGCCATTCCTCTTTTCAGTAAATATTAAAGCTTTCTAAAACTCAAATTTCTGTACACACAATGTAGCAGTAGAAGCTACATGCATATGAAATTATATTATTTCCGTGCAGCTGTAGTCCTTTTTTGACACAAAAATGCTTATAGCAATTCAGGTGGTAATTCTAATAGCCATTGTGTTTGGAATCAACATTAAAATGTTGAACTTTCAATTCTTGAGAACGTACTGTCAATTTTGCAGATTCAAACTTTATATTTTGAACATTGTTTTTCTGAAGCTGCAAGAAAATGAAACTAGTGAAAGTTGTGCTACTGAATCTGCAAACATGTGCTGCCCAGTGAAGTGCTATTTCTACCCTGTATATAGTAGAATTACTCCTCTCTCAGTAATGTATACATATTCATGTATATTTGCATTACTTATAGGTAGATGCATATGTTTCACACATTTTCTCACTCTATATATATATTTAATATGTATTTGTGCATAGATTGTAACAAGCATGGGAGTCCTGGCAGTGTTCATCAGCACTGCAGCATTAAGTAAAGTAAGGTTGTCTAAGCACTTCGAAAAATCGAACTATTTCTTTTGCCAGTGCTTTTCATGGAAGTGCTAGGATAAGTAATTACATGTCAAATATGCTTTACAGTTTATTGGTATTAATAGTAAGGTTCAAAGATGTATCGCACATGGGACTGGCAAGCACCTTAAAATTAATAGAGAGTTTGTATTTAAATTTATCTTAAAATTTAAAGGTACAGTTTTTACAGTTTGGTAATCTCCTTTTCAGGTACTACAGTAGGTCCAACTCCTACCAAAGCGTTAACCCTTAAGAAACCAGGTAAGTACTGCTTAATAATTAAATGTGGCTCGTTAAGAACAGAATTCCACTGACTCACATATAGTACATTGTGATTTTAGTGATGATTTTTAAGTCCAATCTTTTCCTCATGTATTGTGCACAGGTGTGCTTCTAGTCACTTCTTTTATCAGCTTACAAATTACCTGGTTGCCTGAGTATACCACCAAGTTGTCTCTCTTGCCATTGGTTGGTTCTCCTGGGATGCGCACACTGTTTCACACAGAGCAATTTCCGAGGTCTTTGGTATGAGCCTGTAAATCAGTTTGTTGTTTCTGCAGCCAGTGCACCTCCGGGTGCAGCCATTCAACCTCCTTACTGTGACCTGTCTCTTAGTTCCTCAACGTGGAGACCCTCCCTCCCACTTTGTCATGAACATGGCGCACATCAGGAAGGTTGAAGGAGAGATCCTTCTTGACTGCCACAGGTCTGCCCGTAATGAATCAAATAAAGCCTCTGGAAAAGGGAGGGTCACTGAGTTGTCTGCATCATTAGACTCTGAGGGGAGGGTTATGCAGCGTTCACTGTGGATGCTTTGTCACTGATGATCCCCCAGTAGGCTTCATGAGTGTGTCCTGAAGTGAGCGGTCCCTCTTGGACTGGGCCATAGACATGGCCTTGTTTCACCCTCAGAGACTGTTGTAGCTGTTCTCCGGTGGCTGAAGACCTCGTCTAGGAGCAAAAGGAGGAAGACCCCGCAACAATAGGCCCCTTCTAATGAACCCCATGGGGATTAATCTTGAGTCCCCGCTCCAAACGCCGGCCCTTCAGGTGCTTACAGACTGTTGAAGACAGGGCCGGAGCAATCAATTTCCCAAAAGGGACACACAAAGAGGTCCCCCTCAATGGACCCAAGTCCCTGCAGCAAATAGCCACAGCTCAGGGTGTGATCCACATACGATGTACAGTGGGGGCATAGAGCCCAGAGCTGCGATCCCCACAGAAGAGAGGCCCAACCAGCTCTGTGTAGTTTAATCTGAGTCCCACGCGATCACTGCATGCAGCGAGCTGTGAGCCTCTGCAGTCTGCTCTGAGTGTCCACAATCACCAAGGATGCCACTGAAGCCATCCAATCTCCAGGCACTTGTTTCCCAACGCAGGCAGTCAGGCTCAGTCGATGCTTCTCTCTGTCCTAGATGCGCATTGGGAGTCCCAGTAGGCACCTCCCACAATAGACAGGCAGCCCACATGGCTTGACTGCCATGAAGCAAGGGTGCTGGAGCATACAGAAGGAAGGCCTGGATACTGGGGAAAGATCTACTGCAAGTCTCACCTTCTGGTTCAGCAGAGGCTCACTCCAAGGGCTTCCCAGGTGGGATTTCATCTGGGCTTGATGGGCCATCTGCCCTGCAGTCAAGACCTCGCAGGAACGCTGGGCTCCTTTAGAGAAGCTGCTATACTCAACTGCGGTACCTGCTAGCCGCAATCTTCTGGACCAGAAGGGCCCTTTGGTTGCAGGGGCATACCCAAAATTAGGCAGCTCTGGCTCTAAATAAGATTGCCTCAGGGCTACCTTAAATTCAGTTCAGGAGGCCAATACTGCAAAAGCTGGTTGATTTGATTGCCAGGCAACGTGCTATTCAGAGCTATTTCAGTGGCGAGGATGGAGAGACAGTGAAATACGTCTTAGCCAATCACCATCTTGGCCACATCCCTCATGATTTAGTTAATTAAAATAATTACATGAAATATGAACATACTGTTTAGCCCATGCACACTCAGTTAAAGAAATAGTAAGAATTATCTAAAAGGAAGGTCACTTTGATAAAAGTCCTGATTATTGAAGAATTCACGTAATAAAGTGCTAGTGCATGAGCTTATTGGATGGGTTCACTTAATGCATTATAATCTTGTTATTTGGTTAATAAAACCTGTAAAAAGGATTACATGTTGCCATTATGACTGTAGCCACCAAAGATCAATATGACTGGGGAATACATTCAGATACAAGTAACATTGTTTCTACAAAAAATGGGCATTGATATTCTGAAAGGGTGTTTGGTGCTCACAGTCAACTTGAACCCTCTGTACTTGTGATTATGTTTCCATTTGTACCTCCATGCACATAGTTTTGCTAGTTGTGCTCAAAGTTTTGCTTTGCCTAAGTTGTCTGCCCTGCAACACAAATTTGTAACCTATTTTCCCTGCATATGAATTTAAGCAAAACAGATCGGCCTACCTATATTTACAATTCCTGCCCCCCACCCTTTAAATTGTGCTTTTTTATGTTTCCATTTTTTATTTGGGGTTTTATGTGCACCTTGATAATAATGTACTGTGAATCTACACTGTCTTGAAAAGATTTGGACTTTCAAAGTCATTACCTCTTTATCCATTTTAAACACCGATATATCAGTTTTCGACTTAAGTTTGGTAGTTTGGGTATGGATACATTTATACTATAAACTTGAATGATTTTCTTCGGAAATGAAATCAAAGTTTGTTTTGATTGATTTATGGTAAGGTTGAAATATGTATCCAAAGAAGGACTAGGTACAGCCCAAAATGAAGAAAGCCTTTTTAGCTGAAAATATTTAAAATTCTGTAAATAATGTAATTACATTTTTGGAATTTATTTCCCATATCCTCTAGTAGATCAAACTACTAGCAAAGTGGTAACCGTAAAGAAATCAGGTAAGGACTGATTATGACTTTCAGTACAGACTTACATGTGTTGCATTGATGTATCTCATAGAATCATATATGGTGCACTGTCTAACAGATTTTACTATTCCACAAGAACCATGCAAGAATGCTTATGGTCACTTCTGTTATCATGTCATAGACAAAACGGTTACCTAAACCACATGATGTTTAGGTAGTATTAAAGTTAATGTATTTCAGTAAAACAAGTAAAACAAAACCACCTATATTTTTTCATTCTGAATTGCTGCTCAATCCTTTTTCCATTCAACACTTCAACACTAAAACTGAATTTTGGCACTATTGAAACTAACAGTAAATGAGCTTTTTCTCTCCTTATTGTAATCCTTTCTTTCATAAATGATTACAGAAGCTGACAACTCTTGATCACACTGCTGCTAGAAGGATGGACTTAAAAGCTGTTGTAGTTTTAGACATATAAGTGCAGATCGTTTTGAATTTCTCTCTGCTAAGATACAAACATGAGATTTCAAATGTATTCTTACATTTAAGAGATTGCATATTCTGTGTGGTATCTTAGAATCTTCTGCAACCTTTTATACCCTTAACCCCTTCGCTGCCAGACATCTTTCCCTCCCTGTGCTAACAACTTATTTTTTGCTATTTGGGGTAGTTTTAGCTTAGGCCCTGTACACAAAAAGCCTTGGCAACGGCAACCAACATAGTAGTCAAATATAGTGCAGTATTGAGACCAGCAGGTCCAAATTACTCACCAGGAGCAAGCAGGGGGGCCCACTGGAGCCAAAAAAGACCCTCAAGAGGACCAAAAGGCTGTAGGCTTAGTAGTTGGAAGAGGACCTTGAGAAGCTCACCAAATGATGCTGGCCCACCGTGAAGAGAAAGTGGTACAGCAGAAGATTTTTGAGGCTGGAGCTTCTTGGAGCTCGAAGATCTCTGGTGAAGAGAGTCAACCAGCCTTGGCAATGGCAAGTGGACAATGTGCACAGGTGCACTGCTCTAGTAGTTATGAAGAGGGATTCTGCTTTAATACTTTCTATCAAAACAGTGAAGTCCTCAACAGTTGCAGAACCACCACATGTGGTGCTTACCCTTTCAGCTACAATAGGAGCTCGAGAACAGCAGACCAGTCAGCTTTATTGCTGTGCCTGCTTTGCCTGCAGAGGAAGGAAAGTAACTCCTTCCCTTCAAGGGAGATTCCTTTGGGTGTCTTAGATGTCGACAGGTCTGTAGAAGTCACTGTATGGAGCACAGGCACAGTTGATGCAGAAGACTGGCATGACGACGAGAACAGGAGCAGAAGGAGTCTTCCCAGTTGCAGTCTCAGTTATCAATGCAAAGTCTAACGAAGTCCAAAGTACACAGATGATTGAACATGAAGTGGTTTCCGATCTGAATCTTGTCCAACTTTGAATCTAAGGACCCACCAATAGGCATGCCCGTAAGTACCCTAAGAAAAGGGTTGGGACATGTTAGGGGTCCATCCCACAGGGAAGGCTGGACAGTGGGGAGGTTACTCCCATTTCATTTGTCCCGTTTTGCGCCACACCGGGAGCTAATGGCTCTCTGAACTGGTAGGAAACCTATTATCCTGCCTTACCTTTCTCAAGCTTGCTCAGCAGCAGGAGGGAAGAATCATATCATTGGTCGGCAGCAGCCATAGTTTGCTGTCCAGGTCTAGAAGACTAGGACGAATCTCAGTGATGCAAAGTTGGCCAAGGTGCGGGCACTCAGCAGCCGCAGCGCTCCCTTAGCTGCAGCAGCCCAAAGGACGAATCATGGTGATGCAAAGATGGCCAAGGAGCGGGCACTCAGCGGCGGCAGCGCTCTCTTAGCTGCAGCGGTCCACAGGACGAAGAGTGATGCAAAGTGGGCAAAGGCATGGGCACTCAGCAGCAGCAGTTCTCTCTTAGCTGTGGCGGCCCACAGGATGCAGAGTGATGCAAAGTGGGCAAAGGTGCAGGCTCTCAGCGGTGGCAGCTCTCTCTTATCTGCAGCGGCCCATACAGTTTCAGTGAAAGTTTAGAAGGTTTGAATTCAGGTGTGCCCTCATCAGAAGCAGCTCTCTCTTAGCTGCAGTGGCCCACACAGATTTAGCAAATGTTTCAAAGGTTCAGTTTGCAGTCCTCACAGTAGTACAAGAAGCTCCAGGTTACTTGACGGAGGCCTCACTCAGACAGAGTTTCGTCTTGACATCCAGATGGAACACACTTGGACAAAGTTCCAGGGCAGTGTTTTATACTTAAAAAGACTTTGTTCTCTAAAGTCACAAATCACTCGGTCCAGTCAGAACCAGTTCGGTGGGGTCAGGAAGCACTTGGTTTACGAGGTGACATCCTGCCCTTTCAGAATGAGGGGGTCTGCTATCAGACACCCAGTGGGAGGTGGAGCCATCATTCACCTTGCCAGGTACGGCCCTGCACGGATCATAGTCACCCCTCCCCATGCCCTAAATACCATTCTCTCTCTCTAGCCAGGTCTGCCCCAACTGCTCCAAAACCAGACGGCCAATACCCATACTCGCTCAGCCTACACTAGCTTAAGCAAGAAACTACCTCATTTTCAGAAGAGGCATTTCCAAACACGGGATATATAAACAGTCCTGACTAAAAGGTGTTTCTCTATGTCCCGAGCATAAACATATCAAACTCGAAGTTCTATCAGGTTCCAGGGGTTAGATAGGATGATAGAAGGTAATCCTCACCCGGCCTATTCTGGCCTATGCAAATGGATCATTTCACAGTAGCGACAGTGAAAGGTGGGGTACCTGACTATTAGAACATGCTACACAGATCTATGCATTATGGTTATCCTAATTCATAAAATCATCTTTACACAGGGAGCATTCACGCTGTGGCACTGATTAGCAGTGGCACAGCACCCGAGCATCTAAATACAGCCAACATACAAGAGAGGAAGAGAAAAGAGGAAGGGGGACCCACCCCAATGATGCCAGGTCTAACACGTGTCCCCTCCAGCTGAAATGTGGGGAGAACTAACCATCCCCTTGGGAGTTCTCATTACTAAGGCAGAAAAATCAGGACAGACCATCAGCATTGGCATGTTCTGTAGCAGGGCGGTGTTCCACATTGAAATCCATACCCTGTAGGGAAATGGACCACCTCAGCAACTTGGGATTCTCACCCCTCATCTGCATTAACCATCTAAGGGGCCTTTGGTCTGTCTGTACCCGGAAGTGAGTCCCTAACAGGTACAATCTCAACTTCTTCAGCGCCCAGACCACAGCAAATGCCTAACTCTCAATGGCACTCCACCTCCTTTCCCAGGAAAGTAACCTCTTGCTCAGGAAGGCTACTGGTTGGTCTAGTCCCCCCTCATTGATCTGTGACAGAACCTCCCCTATACCATGCTCTGAGGTGTATGTCTGGACAACAAATTCCTTGGAAAAGTCAGGTGCCAGAAGCATGGGTGTGGTGCACATGGCAGTTTTCAGGGCATCAAAAGCTTTCTGACAGGTGTCATCCCAGTTAACATTCTATGGCTGCTACTTAGAAGTCAGCTTGGTCAAGGGTGCAACAATGTTGCTATACCTCTTGACAAACCTTCTGCAGTACCCCATGAGGCCCTCACCAGCGTCTGAGTCTTGGGGGGTTCCCATGCCAAGAAAGTTTAGATTTTGGGCTGATGGGGTGCAACCTGGCAGCTCCCCACCTGGTGACCCAACTGTACTACAGAACCCTGCCCAATCTGGCACTTACTGGCTTTGATTGTGAGGTCTGCCGTCCGCAGTGCCATCAATACCTCTCAGAGGTGGCGCAGGAGGTCCTCAGAAGAGGAGCTGAACACTGCAATGTCATCCAGGTAGGCGGCACTAAAGTCATCTAGCCCTACCAACACCCTGTTGACCAACCTCTGGAAGGTGGCAGGGACATTCTTTATTACAAAGGGCATCACCCGGAACTGGTAGTGCCCATCGGGGCAAAAATGCTGACCTCTCCTTTGCTCCCTCGGTCAAGGCGATCTGCCAATAACCAAACCAAATGTGCTGAAATATTTAGCAGCCCCCAACCGATCTACAAGCTCATCTGCTCTGGGAATGGAATGCGGATCAGTCTTCGTGACTGAATTGAGGCCCTGATAGCCCCCGTACAATTGAAGTTCGGGGGTGGCACCCGGTTGGGCAGCTTTCGGGACCAGGACCACTGGGCTATACCAGGGGCTACTAGAGGACTCAATCACCCCGAGGGCAAACATTTTGTTAAACTCATCCTCAATGTAGGACCTTACCCGGTCAGTCACTCAGTAAGCCTTATGCTTGATTTGAGGACTGTCCCTGGTAGCGCCATGTCATGGACACACCAATCAGTGACACTGGGCACCAAGGAGAACAAATCACTGAATTGTCCCAACAGTTGGCGACAATCACCCTGATGCTCAGGGGTCAGCGTGGGGGAGAGGATCACACCCTCCACTGACCCATCCCGCTCCCCTGCACACAGAAGGTCAGGAACAAGCTCGCTCTCCTCCTCCATACCAGCATCTGTGGCTAGAAGCATGCCCACTTCAGACCTCTCAAAGTGGGGCTTCAGGCGGTTAACATGTAGGACCAGCAAGGGATTCCTGCGAACTACAAGTCCACCACGTAGGTAACAGGACTCTTGCGATCCACCACCTCAAAGGGGCCGGTCCACCTATCCTGGAGGGCACAGGGCTCCACTGGGGCCATGACCTAAACCTTCTGTCCAGGCTGAAACTCGATCTGAGTGGCATTCTGATCGTGCCAGCGTTTCATCTCTTCCTGGCTGGCTCCCAGGTTTGCCTCAGAACGTTTCCTGAAACGCTGAGACTGGTTTCTGAAGGCCAGCATGTAACTAAAAACATCCTGAGGAGGTTTCCTGGGAGTTTGCTCCCAGCCTTCCTTGACCAGACTCAGAGGCCCTTTTACCGGGTGACCATGGAGTAGCTCAAAAGGGCTGAACCCTAAGGACTTCTGTGGCACCTCACAGTAAGCAAACAACAGGCATGGCAAGAGGACATCTCACTTACACCTCATGGGCTTACCTAGGCCCATAATCATGCCCTTGGGGATTCGGTTGAATCAATCTCAACCAGCCCATTACCCTGCGGGTGGTAAGGAGTGGGGAACTTACACTTTACCCCACACTCCTCCAAGTATATCAGGAGACTTGATATCTTGGAGATGAAATGAGTTCTCTTATTGGATACCACCTCTAGGGGGAATCCCAAGCGCATGAAAATCCCAATCAGTGCCCGTCCTACCACGGGGGCCGTCACTCTCCTGAGTGGGATGGCCTCAAAGTACCGGGTTACATGGTCCACCAAGATTATCAATGCCCACTCTCTCGAAAGGGGTACTCACAATGGGAAAGGGCTGTAGTGGGGCCTTAATCCTCCCCCCCTCTTCCCACTTGCCTGGCAAGTCTCACACATCCTACAGTGAGCATCTGAGCTCCTGCGCATCTGGGGCCAGTAGATGTCGGTGACCTGCCTCTCAAAGGTCTTGGTCTTCCCAAGATGTCCGGCCAATGGCACATTATGAGCCAACCGCAATAGGAAGGTTCTGAAGCACTGGGGTACCACCAGCACACGGCTGACCCTGGCTTAGCAACCTTAGGCTTGCTGTAAAGGAAGTAATTCTCACAATAGATTCAATGTGACCCTGTCTGATCACCTGCAGCCAGGGTGGCAGCCTGTCGCTGCACCCCTTCAAGAAAAGGCAGGTTCTTTGTTGCTCGCAAAATTCTTCCCTGGAGGGCCCCCCTTCCTGCTGCCAATGGGACAGATCTGGTAGGTCCCCCAGGTCAGCCACTTGTTCCCCTGTAGGTTCCAGGGGATCCCCCCCCCTGCTCCCTCCGGGACAGTGGGAGCCATGGGGGCTGGTTCCCCCTGCCCCCTACAACTTCTCTTTAAGGCCAGGACCTGGGCCATAATTTCATGCTCCAGGCCCTCCTGAAAACCCTTTTTAGCTGTCGTGGACCGAGTGTTCGCACCTGCCCACTCAAGCCGGCCCAATATTTCCAAATGAGACTTTCTCTCCACTGTAGCCCACAGGGAGTTCTCTAGATCACTTCCCAACAGACAGTCTACTGGCCTCACAGCCACGTGAAGAGTTCCTGATACCCCCCAAGCCCCCGTACTCGAAGGGAACCTGAGCCACCTCACACTGGCTCTCCGAATTGTCTGCTGACACTACGGGGCAGAATGCATGGGGTACAACCTGCTCTTTGGAGACCAACCTGGAGATGACAGCAGTCACACTAGCTCCGGTGTCCCTAAGAGCCTCCACCCTACGGCCATTGAGGGTCACCCACTGCCGGTATTTCTTAGTGTTATTAGGCAGTGTGTGGTTAGGGACCTTCTCAAGGTCTCCTAGCAAGATAAGGGTGAACTTTACGGGATCCAACCAACCTTGGACCTCCATCTCCTCCCCCCAGGGCTACACTGGTGCATGGGGTGGTGGATGCAGGGATGCATTGGGGTCCCTCTGGTGACACTGGGGATCATAATGCCCCTGGCTCACACTTAAAACAAGTGAGTGGCCCCCTGTGAACAGACCTACCTGTCGGGGACACTGGCTTCTTGTCTGGGGTAGGCTGGGACACCTCTGCTTGGTTCCCTTGGGAATTACTCAGGGGCCCACTCTGGAACTCCCTCGACTTACCCTTGTCCCCCCTACCTCTCTGCTGGAGACCCTGCCCACATCTGGCGAAGTCTCCCAAAAAACCTTTGTGGACCAGTGTGCTCACCCAGCGGTCTGCCTCCTCAGCAAGCTTCCTAGGGTTAGTCAGCTTGCTATCAATCAGGTGCTGGCGTAGCTCTGGAAAACAGTTATTAGGAAAATGCTCCCATGCAAATAAACCATCCAATTGCTTGACTTTGCTACCTTTTACCCAAATATCCATTTCTATGGAGAAATAAGATACACATTCAACCCATGTGGTACCCTCTAACTTCTTACAGGTTCATTTAATTTTAAAGCTTTATTCGACATTTGTCATAAAAGCATTCACCTAGCCCTAATACAATAAATACTACATGTAAAAATACTTCTAAAAATACATATTAAACATGAAATGTCGAATAAATACATGATTATAAGATACATAGAATTACATCAGATTGTCACAAATCATTAAAAATAGATTTTCTATAGGATTAAATACAATAATCCATATGGCAAAGTGCAAGGTTGAAGATATACATAAATTCATTATGATGCAATTGCCATTAACGATCGGGTACGAATTAACCATGACCAGGCAAGAAATTTTGCTACCCCAACCACAAACAATGTGGAACAATCTGTCTCAAGTATCCTGAGGGCTTCAGATTGGCTGCGGGTTCCCAAGTTTGAGCACACAGGTTTTAACCATTTACGTCTGGGGGACGAGTACAGTGGACAACAGAACAAAAGATGGGAAATGTGTTCAATATGTTCGTTACAATGGTGGCAATGCTCATCCCATGCCGCGGACCAATGCTTCTTAAACGCGTTCAATGGGAGTGTACCTATGCGAAATTGAAAATAGAGTTTTCTATCATGGGGCTTTTCAATAATATCTCAAAATGGTTCGCAAGAAGGGTACATTTTTATATTTAAGAAGCGAGATGTTAAATTTAAGCTTGTGCTGTCACTAAACATTGTAAGATAAACCATTTCCCAATATAGGTCTTTTAGCTTTGCCTTTGTAGGGAAGCAGGTTACATCTTTGGTGTCCCATAGGTAATCCAGTTTCAATTTTATAAGGAGTCCCCGAAGCTCCCTTAACCATGGAATACTATGAAAGCGGTCGAATTTAATGACATCCGTCAATGCCGCTGCATAGTGGCTTAGTTCTGGGGTCACCATAATCCGTCTCCAGTATAGAAGAGGGCGTAGCCTTGCTATGTCCTCTATGCATTTTCTTCCCAGATCCAATTTTAGCGGGATTGTCGGTGTACTTTGTGGGACCATCACAATCCCTCGTAAAAACCTGTTTTCAGCTCGGCCCAATTCTCTCAGATTTGAAAACCCCCAAAGTTCAGAGCCATATAGACAAGCCCCCAGGACTTTCATAGAATAAATTTCCAACACACTGTTTACTGGCTTTGTCAGCGAGGTGCGATGTTTTAAGGTAATTGCACCTGCTAGCTGCCTGAATTTTAATAAGGTTGTGGTTATATGTTGTTTCCAGCTCATGTTTTCTTGTAGAGTGATGCCTAGGTAAGAGAAGGAGTCCACTCTTTCTAGGGGTGTACCTTTGTATTTTATTACTCCTTCGAAGGTGGACTGCTGGTTGAGGCACATGAACTTTGTTTTGGTGGTGTTCAATTCAAGGCCCCTCCCATCACAAAATACACCAAAGGCATCAACCACTTTTTGAAGCCCACTAGGGGTGCGGGAAAGTAGGAGTGTATCGTCCGCAAACATGAGGACTGGTACACGAGAGCCAGCAATTACTGGGGCGTCACTAGCAATCTTCTCTAGATGTTCAACGATGCCATTTATATAAATAGAGAAGAGAGTTGGCGCTAAGACACACCCTTGTCTCACCCCACGTTCTACCGGAAAGGGATCAGTTACTTCTCCCTGTTTGCCCCACCTTATCCTTGCAAAATTGTTTTCGTGTAGGCGAACAAGGAGTGTAAGCAATTCCTGACTTAAGCCTACGTCCGCCAAGGTCTGCCAGAGTTTTTCTCTGGGGACCAAGTCGAAAGCGGCTTTTAAGTCCACAAAGACTGCATACAATGTCCCCTTCTTTAGAGTAACGTTTCTCCAATAGATTGTTAAAAAGTGGAGGACTTGGTCAACGCTACTAGTAGAGGGACGAAAGCCAGCTTGATACGGTGACAAAATATTTTTTTCGTCGATCCATTGCTGCAGTTTGTTTTGGACTAATCGGCCCATTAGTTTTTGTGCTGTGTCAATCAAGCTTATTGGTCTATAGTTTTTAGCCAGGGATCGATCACCTTTCTTATATATGGGAATGATTTCAGCTCCCTTCCATGAGGCAGGCACTTTCCCTCCCATAGCCACCGCGTTGGCCAGCATTGCAAAATAACTACACCAGGACTTCCGATCAGATAGAAAAATATCAGCCGGAATTCCATCCATGCCTCGAGCTTTACCCCCTGCTACACAATCCAATACAGTACTCACATCTCTTTCAACAAATATAGGTGATTTGTAGTAGACTTGTGGAGGAGGACAATCATTAGTAAGCATGGGATTACGGGCATACTGTGGCTGGAAGTATTCTACCAATTTGTTTTCGGGACATGGTTAGTGGGCTGGAGTGCTATGCCACCCTTTGCCCATTTTACTGTGGCCCAGAAGCGCTTTGAGTCCTTGGAGGCACACGCCTCCTTGAGTTCTCGCCAACAATCCTCATCCCAACGCTTCTTTGCTACTTTTTGCGCCTGTCTGTACTGGTTTCTCGCCAGTCTTACTGTATCTGCACTTCCTAATCTTAGTTCCCTGCTAAGATTATCTCGAGCTACCCTGCAGCTCTTATCATACCACCCTCTAATCTCCTGGGCCATTTTCTTTTTATTTGAGGCTACTGTTTTAACAAAAAAACTTTGAATTTTGGAAAACAATTTCTCATGAGCAGCCATCATGTATTCTATGAAGTCAGTCCTCCCATAATGGGACTTAATCTTAGAGACTTCATCCACCACTATTTCCTTTAAGATCTCTATTTTTGCAGTGTCTTCTATGAGCATACTCCACTTCAAATGGCGAAGGTCATTTGAACTTACAAGGTCTTGCGTAACCATTTGATCCCCTCTTGGCTGGTCGGGTATTTCATGGTAGGGATGGAGTGTCAGGCACAAAGGATTGTGATCACTTTCTATTTTGTCCTTCACTTCCATGTCTACCAATTTGTCCCAGGCCCTTACATCCAGAAGTATGTAATCTATTCTGCTGGCCGATCGGCCATTGTCAAAAGTATTTTTCCCCATTGAATCTGACAGTGCCCGACCATTTACTGCTCTGAGCCCTCTAGAAAGACAAAAACTTTTCAATTGGATAGCTACTGTGCTCCATTTTCTGATTACTGGTATATCTAATTGTGGAATTCTCCACCTAGTGTCCTCATCTTCGGCCAGGATCCTATCCTCTTCGCCCAAAGGTTCGAAGGTGGTGTTAAAGTCCCCGCCTATTATTATATGAGGTGGCACTGGTAGCATTTCAATGTGACACTCGAGGGTCGTTATGGTCTCTGATGGTTTACCCCTAGCAACTCCCCTAGAGTAAAGATTAAACAGGGATAGTTGTTGGCCATTTTGCCAGCTAATGTCGAGTGCTAAAATATCATTGGAGGGTATAGACCTTTGCTTAACCGAGCAATTCAAAGTTTGACGTACCCAGGTTAGCAAGCCCCCCGAGGGACGACCCACTCGATTTCTTGTAGCTGGGACGAAAAAGTTCAAATACCCTTGTCGGAAGATTGGTGCGAGCGACCAAGTTTCTTGGAGCATGATAATATCGTACTGGTCGATAAAGTCGACCCAGTCTGGGATATTTAACTTATTTGTTATTCCTGCTATATTCCAAGAAATAATAGATAATGGCGGTATGGCCGTTTGGTGGGGTGTCTGTTCAATATCGGGGGTATTTATTGTTCCTACACGATCTATGTCTCGGGCCAAGGCTCCACTCAATGTTGGTAGCTTCTCAGTTACCTCTAATGCTCTTTTTAGAACCATCGGCACTTTATTTACTTCCTCTGGAGCGGGAGTAAAGGATACATTAGAGGCCAGGGACACTTTATCTAATGGAGGCTCATCTGTAGTGGGAATCTTAACATGTCCTTGGTCCAGGTGGATTTCAGGAGGGATAGAGGAGGCACATATGAGTCAATCACACTCGTTTAGATCGGACAGTGCAGAATAATGATTATCCAAGTTTAGCCCCCATTCGCATACTTGGTTAATCCTGGTCCTTCTATTTCCCACAACTGTCCACTTTGTTCTCAGTATGCTAGGTTTAGCTACGAGACCTCTTCTACTGTAGAAGAAATCCAGTGTCAGTGGTACTATTTCTGCTGTTCTATGTTGTGGAGGAAGGATGTTCCGTAGGACATCAGGCAATACTTCAGGGCCCTTGAAATTCAAAACCACACAATCCCCTTGGAATTTCTTTGCCTTGGTGCCTATCCACTTGACCCTTCTTGCTGTAAGCAGATCATCAGATAGTTTTTCCTTACCCCAGGGAGATATATGCATGTTGTTACTAAGCCACTGGAGAGCCTTATTTCTTAAGGAATCTGAAGACTCGATCTGCCCTGTTTTCAACGGTGGTGTGTTTGCTAGTACTAGTATCAAGGGCGAGGCTTCGACAATCAATTCAACAGGGCCGTTTTCTAGGTTGGGAATCTCAGTGGTAGTGTTGCCTACTGCTTGTGCTGGATCTAAGGATAAAGCCGTATCAGGTGTGTCATCGTGCCTAGAGCTAACTTGTTGGATTTGCTCTGATGGAACTTGTGGGCCTGCATTCATGTTCCCCCCGAGAGTTTTCCCTGCAGCCTCTATGTTTTCAAATTTAGTTGTAATTAAATTTGATATTTCCCCCACCCCCTCATTGGTTTTCCTTAGGATGGTCTCTAGCTTATTAACTTTATTAGCTAGTTGGTCTACTTTCGATATGAGGGGTTTCATTAACCCTGATAGTTTGGACTCTAGTATGCCCATGAGCTTATTTAAAAGGGTATCCTCCCCGTCTACACTTTCGCACTCTTCCTCCCTTATCCCTTCTTCCACCCTTTTCTTTGTTCTTCTAGGAGGAGTGACAGGTTTGTTCTTGCATGAGCGTAGGCCACCTCTTCTAGGTGGTGGCTTGGTGACCCCTTTTTTAGCTCTTGGTGCAGGGACGGGAGTGGGAGGGGTATTGCTCTCTGGGTCTAACTCCACAGTTGCATCAGATTTATTTGGCTCTTCTAAGATAATTAGATCTACAAGAGGATCAAGTTGTTGAACGATGGAAGCCGTGGATACATTTATTGTGGAGAAATCATTAGGGTCCTCAATCGGGTCGGCGGTAATAATTTCATCACTTGCAGACTGGAATACCCCTGATTGATTAATTTGGGCACAAGGTGGCGAATCCATAAGTCCCAGGGAGGACCTCCGATCATTGTTGATTTTTGCCACTACCTGGACCAGATAATTGTCCATTGTATTTGCCGGGGTGACTGGTGTTTTTTGCCTTGACATGGTGATCAGTCAAATATGAACGATAGTGCCTTGATGGCGAATGTAGCAATAGTAGCCCAGATGCAATATGAATATATAAATAAGTCGCCTTACCGCAAGTAGATTTGTAAGATAGGGGAAAGAGGGGTGGCCCAGTCCAGTCTCTCACTGTCCAGAACGGGCTAAAACGGGCCCGCCCTTGGCCCGGGCTTCGCCCGGCGTCCCGCTCGCATCCCGCGCGATGGGGGTGACGCGCTATTTCAGCGCCTCCTGGCGCGCTGGTGATGCGGAGTGCGCCGCTCGGGAGGCTGGGGGTTGTAGTTTTCGTTCCCCCCCCCGTCCCACGCTCCACTCGGCTGCCGGGACTCCTGGATGGCAAGGGAGTCAAGCAGCGGGGGGCGGGAGTGCACTCTACCGAGGGCGATGTAGGCAGGCAAAGCAGGTAGGCGTCTGGGCACAGTGGCGGCAAGTAGTTTGCAAAAGTCAAATGGTTCCCCACTTCAACTGGGGTGACGCGCTATTTCAGCGCCTCCTGGCGCGCTGGTGATGCGGAGTGCGCCGCTCGGGAGGCTGGGGGTTGTAGTTTTCGTTCCCCCCCGTCCCACGCTCCACTCGGCTGCCGGGACTCCTGGATGGCAAGGGAGTCAAGCAGCGGGAGGCGGGAGTGCACTCTACCGGGGGCGATGTAGGCAGGCAAAGCAGGTAGGCGTCTGGGCACAGTGGCGGCAAGTAGTTTGCAAAAGTCAAATGGTTCCCCACTTCAACTGGGGTGACGCGCTATTTCAGCGCCTCCTGGCGCGCTGGTGATGCGGAGTGCGCCGCTCGGGAGGCTGGGGGTTGTAATTTTCGTTCCCCCCCCCGTCCCACGCTCCACTCGGCTGCCGGGACTCCTGGATGGCAAGGGAGTCAAGCAGCGGGGGGCGGGAGTGCACTCTACCGAGGGCGATGTAGGCAGGCAAAGCAGGTAGGCGTCTGGGCACAGTGGCGGCAAGTAGTTTGCAAGTTACAGGTTCTAAACCTCTGCCTGTACATTTCTGGGGTCAAACTATAACGGGTCATCAAAGCTTCCTTCATATGGGCATACATCATCTGGCTCTCCTCAGGCAGGTCCAACAGGGTATCCCGACCATCACTCACAAAGTGTCCCCACAACCCCACTCACCAATCCTTCTCAGGGACCTGGTGGGAAACTGTTGCTTTTTCATATGCGGCAAACCATTGCCCAATATCCTCACTCTTGTGAAAATCCTTAAATATATCTGTAGGAATATAAACTCTATTTTCAGGAGTTACTGAATGTATGCTGCCATCAGAGGGGGAGACCAGGACACTTCTCGTCCTGATCTTAATCTCCCTCAACATTCTCTCATGCTCCATTTTCATTTTCTCAAGTTCAATTGACAATCAATTCTTCTCAATGTCTAACATCTTACTCTCAAGGTCCTTCTGGTTTAGCCATCTCCAAACTATGCCTCCGATATCTCTTCCTGTCCTCCAGCTCTTCAGGGGTGAGAGAATAGAGTAGTACGTGGATTGGAGGGTGTTCTATCTCCCCCCTCTACTACATCATCCTGCTGCCCTCCAGCATTCTCTTCCTCATCTCCAGTGAACTGTCTAGCTTCCCATCAGGCCTTTAGCGCCTTCTGTTACTCCTCCTTCCTAAAGAGACATATCACGGGAACAGTGAATTGCTTACAAAATGATTTCAGCTGTCTGGCAGTATAGGTATCTAATCTTTCCTCCTCAAAGGTGAGATCCTCCGAAGCATTGGAGGTTGGCCTTCCTATATTAGCAGTACTCATTGCTGCGATTGACAATTTAATTCTAGAACAACCAATCAATTAATAAAAATAAATTGTGGCTGCGCTTTGGTCTACACTCACCAGTGGTGTCTACCAGTGATTGTGCTTTGATCATAAATGCAATCTCTGATCCTCACCGCTGACCGCCAATTTTAGAAATGGGGGTCTCTAGTTTGACATGGCTGGCGCAAATGTCAGAAAAGGGACCCTTTTTCCTAAAAAAGGGCGAGTGGGCAACCCCCTTTGACAACATCCTGCTCAACCCTGTGGTAACATAGCACAAGCCTATCTCAGAGGCAGTGAGTGAAGCATTTATGACCATGTACAAGAGGGCAGTAACGACACCACAAAAGGACACAACTCAGGTAGGTGTAGAAAAATAATATATTTATCTAACAGTTTAACTCAAAACTCTCAAAGCGTTTCAACAAGCCACAATGCACATAAACTAGTAGGGACTCAAAAAGGCAATAACGTAATTCACCAGAACGTGAAAATGACTGAGTTCAAGGCCAGGGACACAGCACGCAGCTTCTCGAAGAAGAGGAGAGGGTGACAGGCCGACTCCCAGTGACCACAAGTCGGGGCAGCAGTGGTCCGCAGTGTGCACCCACAATGATTCGGGCACTTGGGGACAGGCGGGCTCTCAACAGCTTCAGCACGCAGCTGCATCGGTCCGGGCTGGTGATGGCGATGACTCCCGTCCTGTAGCTCCGTAGTGGGCTCACAGCAGTAGTAACTCTCTCTTAGCTGCTGTGGCCCACAAGATGATAGTGACAATCTTTGACAATGGTAAACAATATGTGCGCACTCAGAGTCAGCAGCTCTCCCTTAGCTGTGACGGCCCCAGGACAAATCACAATTAGGCAAAGTTAGGAAAGGTGCAGGAACACAGCAGCAGCAGCTCTCCCTTAACAATGATGACCCACAGTACAAATCACAATGAGGCAAAGTTAGCAAACGTGCGGGCACTCAGCGGCAGCAGCTCTCTCTTAGCTGTGACGGCCCAAAGGACAAATCACAATGAGGCAAAGTTAGCAAGAGTGCGGGCTCTCAGCGGCAGCAGCTTCTGCTTAGGTGCGGTGGCCCAAAGGACAACTCACAAGGATGCAAAGTCAGCAAAGGTGCGGGCTCTCAGTAGCAGCTCTCTCTTAGCTGAGGCGGCCCACAGGACAAAGGGTGATGCAAAGTTGGCCATGATGCAGGCACTCTGCGGTGGAAGCACTCGCTTAGCTGCAGCGGCCCACAGGACGAATCACGGTGATGCAATGTTGGCCAAGCTGCTGGCACTCAGCGGTGGCAGCGCTCCCTTAGATGCAGCAGCCCACAGGATGAATCACAGTGATGCAATGTTGGCCAAGGTGCAGGCACTCTGCGGCGGCAGCGCTCTCTTAGCTGTAGTGGCCCACAGGACGAAGGGTGATGCAAAGTTGGCAAATGCATTAGCACTCAGTGGCAGCAGCTCTATCTTAGCTGCGGTGGCCCACAGGAGGAAGGGTGATGCAAAGTGGGCAAAGGTGCAGGAACTGAGTGGAGGAAGCTCTTTCTTAGCTGCAGCGGCCCACACAGATTCAGCGAAAGTTTCAAAGGTTCAAATTCATACGGGCTCTCAGCAGTGGCAGCTATCTCTCAGCAGCAGCAGCCAAAACAGGTTCAGCAAAAGTTTAGAAGGTTTGGATTCATACGGACTCTCAGAGGCAATTTAAAAAAAGGTGGGTAACCCAATATACCCTTGCGGGCTCGGGCAAATAATTTGAAATAAAAAGTGCCGGCAAGGGTTTTGTTTAAAGCAAAACAATAATTAACAGAAGTCAGACTATATCATATATGTATAAATTTATCTGACCAATGCACATTGGGATCTGTACATAAATTATTAAGCATGGGTGTAAAATCCGTTCCGCTTGCGGAATTTGCGGATTTTCGGCAAATTCGCAATCCGCGAATTCTCGCAAATTTGCCAAAAAATTCGCAAATTCGCACGCAGCGCATTTTTTTGTTTGGTGATACAATATTGCGGCGCACGGCGTTCACTTACCGTCATTCAGCGTTTGCAGAGTTGTTTTTCTCCATGTTTTGCGTGTGCTGCGCCATTTTGGATCTTGCTGCGGGATCCCGCGGGAGTTTGGCGACCGCGATTACGTCATCGCGGCTTGCCACCTTGCACAGCAACATTTTGTCAACGTGAGTACGCCGTGATCACGCATCGCGGGAGTTCGCAATTGCGAACACGTAGATGAGACGGGCAGCAACAATCTTGCACTCGCAAAATTGCAAAATTTGCAATCCTGCACATGAAATCCACCAGCAAGCAGCATAAACCACCTGAAAATGATGATCCTCAGGTTGACATTTGCCTGCACTTTTTTTGCAAGGAGTCCATTTTGGGGGGGGGGGAGGAAGGAAGTGCCCCACAGTCTCCAACTTCCTGTTCCTGTCCAGCAGGCTCCTCCCAGTGCTTTCTTCATGTGCTGGTCACTTTGATTTGGATATTGACCTGGAAGGATTACTTTTTGTGGATGCTACTGGATATTTGGATTTGAGGCCTTTTTGACTTTCTTTGGATCACTTTGGATTAGAAATTTCACAAGAAAGTTTGTTTGGGGCATTACAGTTGCTGCAACTACAATTTTGGAATTTTCGATGTTTGGGTTGTTGTTGGGGCCTTTTGCCCAGGGGTACTCAGTGGTGCATGGACTGAGTCTTTCTGTGGGGTCTCTTTAATGTAAACATCATGGAGGGCATGGATGGCATTGTATTGTGGTGATTTTTGTGTGTTGTTCTATTTTTTGGCTGTTGTTTGGGCCTTTTGCCCAGGGGTACTCTGTGGTGCATGGGCCTAGACTTTCTGTGGGGTGTCTTGAATTTGAACATGATTGAGGGCATGGATGGCATTGGATTGTGGTGATTGTTGTGTGTTTTTTTGATTTTTTGGGGTGTTGATGAGGCTTGTCCATGTGGGTGGGGACCATTTTGAGGACTGGTACAGGCAGGGCCTGGCCATGTGGTAGCGGTTCTAGGGGCTATCTTGAAGCCAGGCAGTGTGCTTTTTTTGTGCCATAGGCCTGCACCCAGTCTGCCATGCTTTCATCCATTATGCCCAGGGGTGCTCTGTGTGCATGGGCCTAGTCTTTCTGTGGGGTGTCTTGAATTTGAACATGATTGAGGGCATGGATGGCATTGGATTGTGGTGATTTTTGTGTGTTTTTCGATTTTTGGGCTGTTGTTGGGGCCTTTTGCCCAGGGGTACTATGTGCTGCATGGGCCTAGTCTTTCTGTGGGGTGTCTTGAATTTGAACATGATTGAGGGCATGGATGGCATTGGATTGTGGTGATTTTTGTGTGTTTTTCTTGATTTTTTGGGGTGTTGATGCGACCTGTCAATGTGGGTGGGGGCCATTTTGAGGACTGCTACAGGCAGGGCCTGGCCATGTGGTGGGGGTCCAGGGACCATCTTGAAACCAGGCAGTGTGCTTTGATGTGCCATAGGCCTGCACTCAGTCTGCCATGCTTTCATCCATTATGCCCAGGGGTACTCTGTCAGTGGTGCATTTTATTGGTCTTTCCATTTTGCAGGGTGGGTATAATAAAAATGCATACTTGCAAACTATTAATTGAAGCCCTACATATGCAACATTTATTTAACTGATGTTCCTCTGGCTTCTTTTGCTTTTAGGTGCAGAAAGACGAATCATCAGCCTCATCGTTCCTCATCATCAGTGCCAGGAACAAGTCCTGCTGCCGTGTGTGCAGCACAATGTCACGTGTGGCCACAGACAACTCTGCAACTTGTGCAACTGCGGCCTGCTGTTCTGACATCTGAAGAAGATGGCCCCAAAAAAAAGTTCCCCGTAGCTCCTCTAGCAAGAAAGTTGCCAGTAAGGAGCAGAAGAAGCAATTGGCGCCACTTACCAAGGAGACTGGTGTGCCGACCGCCACATTTTTTGGGAAAAAAAAGTACGCCTGCAGCAGCAGCGGGGTCTGCTGGGGACCAAGCTAGGAGCAGCACCCCCGCTCCATTGGGCTCAGTGCCACCACCACCACGCCAACTTAAGTCCAAGCCCTTGAGTGCTTCAGAGGCAGCCAGTATAGTTGTTCAATCACCATCGACCAGTGATGTTGGCTCATCGCAAGAAAGTAGCAGCATCCCTCAATCAGCACAGGTTGTTGTAACTCATCTGACGAGTGTTCAACAACCACAGCCGCAACAACAACCACATGTGCAAGCACAAGCCCAAGTACATGTGGAAAGAGATGCAGCGCAAGGAGATGCGCAAGCAGAGGTGCATGGATCGGCACAAGTGCCCACAATAGTTGTTCCTCCCGAAGTAGGGGCATATCAGGAAATCGACATTCAAGCCGAGGTATCATTTGAGGAAGCCACTCCTCCTGATCATTCATTGTCTTCCAGATCCCTAGCAAGGAAAAGAGCAAGGATGGTGTCTACATCTTCTTCAAGCCCCCTTCCTTCTGATGATATGGATCCAAATTGGGAACCACCACTGCCGTCTGAGAGTGAAGCACACCATGATCTGACAAAGGTAGCTAAGCGTAAAAGGAAGGTCCCCGAAACTCTCGTACTTATGGAGTGTGATGATGACGCTGAAGAAGAAGTGGCTTATACTACTGCTGATGAAGACTCTCACGACGATGACGCAGTCATCATAAACTACGTCACTGCAGCCCCAGCGGGCATCAAGCAAACAGACATTTTTACCCTAGCCCGAAATGCTGCTGATCGTGATGTTGTCGACGAGGCAATGGGACCACCACCAATGCAGTTAACTAGTACACAACCACCTACTGCTTCCATATTTTCTCGCCAGAAGGGACCTCCATCCACCTCGACCTCTATTTCCTCAATTAGTGGTGCTGCAAGTGCACAACGTAGTAAAGTTCAGCAACCCAAATCCTCCACTTCATCTGGCATTAGCATTACCAGTATAGCCTCCTCCGCCCCCCACAGACATTTGAAGTCCGCAGTTCTGGACTTCTTTAGTGTTAGCCCAACAAGTATAGCCATTTTTTACCATTTGTAAGCTTGGGGTTAGTCGTGGTAAGCTTTGTACCAACTATGGTACCGGAGGCCAGAGAGGTCATCTTGAGAGACAGCACACTGTCAAATGGCATGCGCACCTAAAGGAGATCAAGGAAGCCAGAATTGCAAGTCAACAAACTGTACCCATTGATGTTTCATCTGATGATGACGAGGAGGAAGAAGCGTCAAACATTTCTTCACTCTGACCCAGTACCCCTGACAGCAGCACACCCCCTGCAAGATATATGAGCCACACTAAGTGTGCGGGAGAGAGTGAGACACCAATGCGAAAATGTTCATCATCACCGAGCGTAACTGGGTCGAAGAAGTCATCAACATCATCCCATAAAATGGTCCAGCCGACTATTAGAAGCACGTTGTTTTCAGATGCGCCATTTGAACGCAACCACCCAATGACACGTCTGTATAACACTAAGCTGGCTAGAATGCTAGCGCTGGACCTTCTCCCTTTTTCATTTGTGGAAGGGGTTTGTTTTCTTGAATTAGTGGCAAGGCTCTGCCCTAAATGGAAGGTTCCTAGCCCTACATGAAGATGTGCTGGAGGTGATTGGGGCAGCTTTGCAGAAGAGTGCTGTTCAGACTATACATCTGACAACAGACATGTGGACCAGTTTCCAAGCCGTTGATTACATGTACATCACTGCACACTGGGTCTCTTTTTCAGGGGTTAAAGCAAAGCTAAGAGCAGGTGTTGACCCGGACAATGTTTTTAAAGCTGCTCGGAAACTAGCCATGTTTGGCATGGAGAAAAGTCATACAGGAGAAAACATTTTGCATGCGTTTAACACAAAGGTGTTACAATGGCTGTCCCCACGAAAATGCATGATTGGTTATGTTTCCACGGATAATGGCACCAATGTAGTTAAGGCCATGGATATGGGTAACTATTTCAGAGTGCCGTGTTTGGTGCACTGTAGAAACCTGGCTGTTAAAAAATTCTTGAGTAAAGAAAGTCCAGTGTGCGAGTTACTGACCACCTGCTGAAGAATGTGCACACATTTCAACCATTGCTTTAAGGCCCGGAAGCAGCTGAGGTGCCTGCAACATGAACAGAAACTGCCAGTGAAAGCACTCATCCAGGAGGTGGCAACAAGTTGGAACTCAACCTTCTACATGCTTGAGCGTCTGTTTTAGCAGTGTGCGGTAGTCGATCATTATTTCTTTACACAGGGTGCAGCTATGAAGGACCTGAGGATACATGTGGAGCAATGGAAGCTAGTTCAAAGCTTGACAGACATGCTTCGTCTTTTTGAGGTCTCCACGCGAGCAGTCAGCAGGGAGGACTGTAATTTGGGAAAAGCTATCCCATTATTGTGCATGCTAGAGCACCAACTGAAGGCGGTGTGTTCTACGTTTCAAAATGCTGAAGAAAAGAAAAAAGCCTTTGAGTTGGCGGAGAAGTTTTTAGAGCGCCTACTTTGTGATGAACGTCTTCAAAAGATCCACACAGAACAGCATTACATTTGTGCTATTATTCTGGATCCAAGGTACAAAAAGCCACTGGCAGGCAGAGTATTCTTTCCTTTTGATGACGCAGAAGTTACAAAGAACAAACATTGGCTAGCTGTGGCAGCCAGTAGGTTTGAAAAAGAATGGCAGGAAATTGAAGGAAAAGGCAGTACATCAGCATCAGCAGGCCATCCGGAGTCAAAAGAATCCACTTCTGCATCTGTGGCTGTTGCAGAAGTGAGTGATTTTCCCTCTCAGCCGTTAAAGACACCAGCAACCGGATCATCTGCACCAGACACAACAGTAACATTGTGTGAAGAAGAGGATTGGCTAACTCAGCTTGGGTTTGCTTCTCAAAAGGTCCCAGTAAAAAGTAAGCAAAGTGGAGGAACCGTGGAGAACCTTGAGTCGATGGTGCAGGACTATCTGAATGACTCAACAGAGGTCTATGTTCATGATGACCCATTGGCGTATTGGCATGGAAAAAGAGAATTGTGGCCAGAGATCACCAACCTGGCTATAAATTACTTGTCTTGCCCACTTGCAAGCGTGTCTTCTGAACGTGTTTTCAGTGCTGCTGGTGGCATTGTAACTTGCAAAAGGACCCGCCTCTCGCCCAAAAATGGGGAGAGGTTAACAATGATCAAGATGAATCAGCACCTTATACCACCAGATTACAAAATACAAGAATACACACAGGAAGAAAATGAGGAGGACACCAACACCAACTTAGATAAGGGAAGTTCTTCTCTGTTAGGTGACCTACTCCCGCCTGAATTGGCAGAGTATGAGGACGAGCTCTTCTTCCCTGACACCGAGCCCTGAAAATGAGTCAATGAATCACTAACTTTCTTTTTCGTCCTTATTCACTTTTATTCCTGTGTGTCTGTCTTTCTTTGTGTTGCAAAATCTATATAAAAAAACTTTAATCACCTAATCACAAAAACAAGCCCATCAGCAGAACTGTCTTCACTTGTTTGCTTATTGATTTGAAGGTGCCGCAGTCTGCATTCCTCAGGTTCACAAGTTCACAAGAACATGCTCCTCTATCCTCCTCCTCCAGACTCCTATTTCCCTCAAAGCAGATGGCTGGATTACGCCCAATGAAGAAAGGCTCTGCACTTGTAGGGGTGTTCTACTTCCTTGTGGGCGAGTTGACAGGTCTTGGGCCATTGCTAATACCGGATAAAAGTGGTTTGGAGAAAATCGGAGCAGAAAAAGATTTTGCACTTTTGATCACTTGCCTGTCTTTGGGGTGCTGTTTGGTGGGCTTTTAGGTTGTTGTGGGTGGGTTTTGCGGTCTGGGAGAACTGCTGGCACAGTCTAATGTTGATTGCATTTGTTTTTCAGGAAATCCATAGTGGAAAAGGGGAGTTAGGGCCTAGCTGCACAGCACGTTTGGACTGAATTCCAGGTAGTAGGACCATTTTTGCTTTTTGCCAGTTTGGGGGTGTTCTGCTTTTTTGCGGGTGGCTGCAGGGGTCTGGGGCCATTGCTGGGAATGTCTAATACCGGATCAAAGTGGTTTGGACAAAATCGGAGGTGACTTTTTTTTGCGTTTTTGCTGACCTGCTTGTCTTTGAGGTGCTGTTTGGGGGGGTTCTGGGTGTTTGTGGGTGGGTTTTGGGGTCTGGGAGCACTGATGGGTATGGATACTTTCGATTGAGAGAGGTTTGAAGCAAATCCATGGTGGCAAAGGGGAGTTAGGGCCTAGCTGCAGAGCGTGCGAGGAGTGATTTGGGAAATTTGCCTGAAAATTTCAAAGTCCCCATTTTTGTAGTTTTTCTTTTTGGCTGTTTGGGGGTCTTCTACTTGTTTCCACCTGGGTTGATGGGTCTGGGGCCATTGCTGGGAAGGTCTAATACAGGATAAAAGTGGTTTGGAGAAAATCGGAGCAGAAAAAGATTTTGGGCTTTTGATCACTTGCCTGTCGTTGGGGTGCTGTTTGGCAGGCTTTTAAGTTGTTGTGGATGGGTTTTGGGGACTGGGAGCACTGGTGGCACAGTCTAATGTTGATTGCATTTGTTTTTCAGGAAATCCATGGTGGAAAAGGGGAGTTAGGGCCTAGCTGCACAGCGCGTTTGGACAGAATTGAAAAAAGGCCGAAAATATTCTAAGTATGAGATTTTCCATTTTTGCTTTTTGCCTGTATGAGGGTGTTCTGCTTTTTTGTGGGTGGGTTGGCAGGTCTTTGGGCATTGCTGGGAAGGTCTAATACCGGATAAAAGTGGTTTGGAGAAAATCCATGCTGAAAAGTGTTTTGGCACATTAACTTAGGGTTCGTTAGGGTTAGCCCTAGCAGCAGGATTGCATGTGTTTCGGAGTGTTCTTTTTGCAACTGAGTTCTGGGGTCCTAGAGCACTTGTGGGAATGTGTAATTTTGGTTGCAAGTGGTTTGAAGAAAATCCATGGTGGGAAAGGGGAGATTTGGCTTAGTTAAAGAAAGCGTTTGCCACTATTCTTAACTTAGGGCTCGTTAGGGTTAGCAGTATTGTATTGCATGTGTTTGGGTGGGGGGCTGTTTGTGGGGGCGTTTGCGATTCTTGGAGTGATGCTGGGTATGGATACTTTTGCTTGCTTGCAAGTGGTTTGAATACACTCCATGGTGGGTAAGGGGGGATTTGGGCCTACTGTACTTTCTAAGTACGTTTTGTCACCATTTTCTACTAGGCCTCGTTTTTAGAGATCTGATTGGAGGTCTTCTACATTTTTGAGACTGGGTTTAGTAAGGGTCTGGGAGCACTGCTGGGAAGGTCTAATTTTGTTCTAAAACACAGTTTACAGTACACCTAGCTTGAGGGGAAAGATCCGCTAAATTAATTCGCCCATACTTATTTATCCTTCAAAAGTAGACTCAGACAGAGTACGCACTTTCAAAAATATTGTACTGTCTATTAGGAAACTCAAAGTGTGACTTTTTGCACCACACAGCGCACATACCTTATATTTATTTGTCAGTGGTGTTTCTAATGGTAACCATGCATGCAGTAGTGTATGCACTTCCTTTATGTCACTTAAAAGATTTATGGTTAGCTTTGTACCCAAAGATTTGTTTATCTTCAATTAT
This sequence comes from Lissotriton vulgaris, assembly GCF_964263255.1. Classification (NCBI taxonomy): domain Eukaryota; kingdom Metazoa; phylum Chordata; class Amphibia; order Caudata; family Salamandridae; genus Lissotriton; species Lissotriton vulgaris. The sequence goes on from NC_141691.1 coordinate 2,031,368,221, forward strand.
TGTTTTTCCATGCAGTGCTTTTTTTTCTTCTCTCAACAAAACCTTCCCAAAAAACCCCATTCCCATCCATTTTCCAAACCCTAACCCTCTTCCCCCGGGCAGTGTGGTCTTGATTGATGTGTGACTAAATGACAGCAATAATTCCACACACTTGCTGGGGAGGATAAGGTCATAGCAACAGGCTGGTGAAGGAATCCGAGGATATATTCTTACTCAGCTTGACACTGAGTCACTATTGGCACATGAAAGCAGATTTTCATGTGCGCCATCAACTTGATTGGTCATCAAGAACATCCTCCTCCTAGAAGTGGCAAATTATTACGCTGCTGTGTCCTTCACCTTCAGTACTATTTCTTGTAGTAGTAGCCAATGTCTAAGATATTCAACGCAAGTACTAGTTATACTTTCAATACTTTACCATTTGTTAGGCTACATTGTGGCACTGTTCTAGTGTACTGTCACCTGCTATATTCTCTATCGTACCGTTCTAATGCAACGGTAAGGACAAACAAGGTTTAATTTTCTTTTTTTTCAGATGCTGCAACTGCCACTGTGTAACACCACAAGTACCACCGCAATGATGACTTTTAATCCGCCCACGATTGCCAACCCTACAGGTTAGATAAGCATTTGGGGGGAGGTATTATAATGGAGTATTAGGAGAGACAAGAGACTAACAGTCCTAGGACTATTGAATTCACTTACTCTGTGAGAGGCACTTACTTTTGAAAACATTTGGGCCATTAGTACTTACACCACTTGAATCAAGATGCCACTTAAGTTATAGGACTGTTAAACCCCCACCCACCAGCCTCAAAAGCAGTAAAAAACGCGTATGCTAAGATAAAGTTTAAACTATATTTATATATCCCTAACATAAATAATCTCCCGCAAGACCCAAGTAACCCCAACGAATGTCCGTGAAAACTAAGTCAAAAAAAGTAGAAAACCCAACTCCCAATTCCCACCCCCCAGAAGTCTTTAAAAAAGGGGCAAGGGACAGTCTCCTCCTACTGCTGGCTGCTGTTGACTTTTCGGGCCAGGTCAGCATGCTCCTTGCGGAGGGTCTCGTGCAGGGTTTTGGTGTTGAGGAGCTCCTGCTTGAGGTAGGACACCCTGAGGGAAAGGCGATGCATCCTTTTTTTGCAACTGCTGTGGGGGGCAGCTGATTTCTTTGCTGCTCGGCGGTGGCGGGTGGCTGCGGTACCCCGGCTCCGTACCGCTGGAGACCTGCTACGCTGACTGGCTGACCCAGGGAGTGCGGAGGAGGCTGCAGGTGTTGCCGTGGATGTTGTCGACGTACTCTGCATGTCCTCCTCCTCCTGGGCCACAAGCCACCGATATTTGGCGACAGTGGCCTACAGCCTCCATTGCAGGGCCCTTTTAGCCAGCTCCTTCCGTGTTGGTTTGGAAGGAGCATCTATATGAAGAAAGAAAGACCAGGTCTGTAACCAATGCTCTTTAAGATTAACACAAAATGATTCAGCAGAAAGTTGTGTCACAGTAGAACTAGCAATTTGCAAGCGCAGTACATAACTATTGTGGCCAGTATCTATCTAACCTCCCACTTCTTCATCCTTGGTCTAACATTAGTGGGAGTTTAAGGAATCAATTCTACGAGTACTATGGACTCACTCCATTAGAGTCAACTATGACAGTACACCAGTCTTATTCTTCTTCTTCTCTCTTGTTTAGTAAAATTGGTACGTTAATTTCTGCAAGCCGGCATAATGCCAGCGCAGTCAACTTGCACCCGAGAAAAACAGACTCCCGCCATGATGAGTGAGACAGACTTGCGTTACTGTACCAGTCCAGTAAATGCAGGTGGTGATGCTCTTACTTTTCTATTACGGGTGGCACTGAGAATACTCTGTTACAAGGGCTACTGCTTAAATAATTTAACTACAGTGCCAATGAATACTAGAAAAGGAAAATTAAGAAGATAAATAATCTGATTATCTTTCACTGCACATGGCATGGATTTGCTTACATATGGGATGACTTTAGGTGCTTTGCTTTTTATTGAGTGAACAGTGATACATCCACATATGAATGACCGAGTTCTACTAAACTTATTAACAGAGGTAGTGAGTGGCCATTGTAATAGCCGGATATATGCTGTGCTTGCAATACAAACTACTGCTACTATTCATGGTAGTATTCGGACAAAATTACAACTTCTTTTCCTTGCCTTTCCTATACTGGGATGGACGTGCGGGTACGGTGTTACATGCTCCTCAAAGTAACACTTAGTTCATTAAGTGACCGTCTACTCTCTCTAGATACACATATGCTATCTAAGAGTCAGATAGTACCCATCCAGGCATCCATCCATTCAAACTATATGTCAATCATTCTTCTTTATGTCTCTCATCGGGACAAACCTTACGTTTTCTCACGGGGAGCACAATATGCAGTCTGCAATCTCAATAAGTAAGGAATATAAGAGCTTACCACTGCCTGCCACTACCATGGCAACCCGCACAGCAGTTTCATCCGGCACTTGCACCGCCTCCTCCCCAGAAGTCTCCTCCTCCACCTCCGCGTTGGGCCCAGCACCAGATGTTCCACCTACAGAGTACATTTAAGAATGTTAGATGTCATAGACATACACCACTCACTAGTATTTTGTCTAGGAATGAAGAAATGTGAATACAGAAACCAATCTAATAATTTGTGACTGTCTACTCTAAAGTAAAATTGTCCCTTTTTAAAAAAGAAGGGTGTTGTCTTGCTGCACTTTTTGGCACAACTGATGAATGCTTGCTTTTAACACGCACCATTTTTCTCTTAACAGACAGAAGCTTCACTTCTAAGAACAAATCATCATCACTAGGAAGGAGTGACCAACGATTCAGCACCAAAAAGAAAAATTAAAGTTCAAACCAGGTGAGGGCTCGGCTCGCCCACAATAAATGTGTTAAATAAATCATTAAGCACTTTTCCATTTTTAATTAACCGTTTATGTTTTATGACAAGCTTGATTTTAATAAATATTTTTACTTTTAATAAAGCTTTAAAAATTAGATAGACTCTGTGGTGTTTGGTCAAGAGTGAATGATCAAAAGGTTTTGCAATTTGCAAGCATGAGTCCATGCCTCTGACACTTATCGACTCTGACTCCGTACTCTTGTCCTGCGTTGGATAATCATCATTGGGGATCAATCATTGATGAATTTGGGAGCTAAAAGACTCTGCCACACTATCTAGTCAGTAAGGAGATTTGGGGTTCTTCAAAGTCTGATATCACTAAGGTATGTGGAAAGTCTACCTGCGCCTATTATAATTGATAAACAATGCAGTGTCCATAGTTCTGTTTGTGCAGATTTGTCCCTGCAACAGTAGTAGTATGGATTGTCCTCCTATCCAAACCAAAAGCAAAGTAGTATCTTAGTCTTTCTTGGTGGTCATTCACCATTTTATTGTTGGTAATTGTCAAAGCATAAACATTTAGAAGATCTAAAAAGACATTATGGACAATCCCAGAGGACTGTACTCAGTGCATAGAGCTATTGCTGACTAGAATGGGAGTTTACTTTAACACCTTTTGCCAAATGTGCAATCTTAGTTAGCTACACAGACAGACTAATAAGAATAATCTAGTAATACCACAGGGATTCATAGTAGAGGCAGGATAAGAATTTAGATACAGTCTACAAGAAGATCAAAGACAATTTAGAAAAAATTGAATGAGGAAAGCTAGGAAAAAATAGGTACTCTATATTAAAAATCAAACTTACCGGAGCCAGCAAAGGAGCCCTCGCCTGACCGATCCTGGCCTTGTACAGCAGCAGCAGCCTCCTCCTCTGTCCTCTTGTCCCTGGGGGGAGCTGATGTACAACATGAAAGAAAGAAAGACCCGAAAACATGGATGATTGTTGTCAACCAAATGAATCATTTCAAAAGAACAATAACAAAATATTTTGGCGAAATAGCAAATAGACAACTATTCCACGGGATATATTGACCTATCTCATGTGGTCTACTACGATATTAGTATTGCTTGAGTTGCAGACCGTCGACTTGGAAAGTTATGTAACTCACTAAACAAACTACTAAAAAGGTTCGCCTAGGACTGGCAGGCCGCAGTCCGCAGCACGCGAAGGGACAGACAAACTCTATCGCGATTGCAGATCAGCGACAACACTAAAAAGTTTCCTACTACATTAACCAGTCATTAAAATACTCAAACTATCAATCCACCACCACTATTTCTTCTTATTGCCAGGTGTACAAAGGAAGGACTGGACTTGAGTCTGTAGGGGCATATTTACAAGCCCCTTGCGGTTCTTTTGCTCCATTATTGCGTGACTTTTGTGACGCTGCGGCAGAACAAAAGAGGCGCCATGGTGCGGCGAAGAGAACGCATCCTAAAAGTGACTGAGGGAAATCTACAAGATTTCAATCATTCACTATTAGGGCAATGATGCGTGACTCAAACCCTGCCCCTGCTTGAAGCCAACGTACGGCTTGACGCAGCATTGGGGAGATGGGGCACCCCAGAGCATTGCTGGAGCTGGGCCATCGTTGCGACGCAACTCCAGCAATGCGCCGCCTTTACGTCACATATGCGTGACGCTTCGGTGACGTTTTGGGCCCATGGTGCGCCGCATTGTAAATACGGCGCACCATGGGTGGTGGTGGCGTGGCGCACAATTACTAGCACATCCCTGCTACTTTGCAGGATTGCGCCGGTAATTGGAAATCTGACCCTTAGTGTCTAGCATTACGCAGTTCTTTAAACTACACTCATACATAATTTCTCAGGCCAATGAAATGAACACAAAATCGAAAACAAATAAGCATAGTAGCAACGCTACTGAGAAGGAGAGCAGTGCACCTGAAATGCCCAGAAGATTTTGAAATATAATTAAATTTACCTACAATGTAATTGGCAGCATTATTGCTCTTGGTAAAAAACAAAAATTTGCAATATAATAACACACAGAGCAGGAGATCCGTCCAACGGTGGGTGGCCTGGTTGTAGGTGCGCCGGAGCCGAGAGTGTTGATACATGGCCCGGCACACCTTCTCCCAACCCTTCCGGCGCTCCCGGATCCCGTAGCCGCTAGCGATCTTGCCGCCTGCCATGATGGTCCTGGGGAGTCGGCGCTGGACATAAAACACTACTGCGGCCACCTCCTCCGCGCTAAAGATCTCCTGGGCTGTGCCTTGCTCCCCCCTCAAACGCCTGCACGGGAGCCGGGCACGGTGTGCGGGACCCTGCCCCTTCTCAGGCTGCTTCCCGGCTCCCTTTACCATGGTCTGGGCAGAAAGGAAGGTAAATAATAAATAATAAATAGAATAGGGAAGAAGAAAAGGAAAGAGTTTAAAAAAGTAGTTTAAAATTAACCAAAAGTACCAGAAAACACAAAAATATAGAGCTAGAAAAATAGAGGGATAGATAATAAGTAAAATAGATTAAAAACAACTTCAAACAAGCAAAGGATGGCAGAGATTGACAGAGGATACAGAAAGCATGCCCAGAACCATAGCAATGAATAAGAAACAAGATGGCCGCGCCCGTTCACGACCGCGTGGGTAAGTTCGCACGAGATTTCCCTCACGATCACATGCAAAATTCTACTAGCAAGCCGCACACTTTGCGAGATTACACATAGCGCCCGGAAACGGAAATACATCACGCAAACAAAAAGGCCGCGCCCGTGTACGACCGTGAGGATAACTTTGCGCCGTTGTGCTACAAGCGGCTCGCTAAAACGCAAAAAATCTTGCGAACTAACACGCCGCAAAAAAACAAATCACATATTCGCACAAATTTGCAGCTTCGGAATTCGATCTCGCGCAAATTCGCGCCCCGCGAATCCCGCAAAATTGCAGAAAAACGATTTTTGCAAAACTGAAAGCACTCAGCAGGTGCAAAAGTTCAAAATCATCATTATTAAGCATTCCCTGTAGTGCTTCCTGAGGGGCCCCTCCAGAGTTCAGTTGCCTACTTGCAACTATTCTATGACCCTGCTCTGACCTTCACAGCAGGCTCTGAGAATAGCTGCAAGTATGCTGCAAAGGTCCTGTTAAAAAAAATTACACTGCAACAGAAAGCTATTATTACAGATAGGGAAGCAGGTGCCAGACTGGAAGTTCAAATGCAGTGACACATTAATCAACCCCTAATTCATTCATGTCAGTTGAGGCAGGGCAGGTGTGCTTTTCCCCCCATAATCTACAGTGATGAACCAGAGGGTGGCAGTGATGTACCAGAGGGTGGCATGGGTGAGACAGAGGGTGGCAGTGGTGAAACAGAGGGTGCTGTGATGAACCAGACGTAGAAACAACATGGTCGCGACCGTTGTGACCCGACAAATAAGTTCGCGTTTGCGTACTGGTACAAAACCCTTACAAACTGGCAGAAACCCTTGCGAACACACAAAAAATTTCTGCAAATTCGCGGAAGTTCACGGATTTTACAGATTGCAAATTCGTGAATACGCAAATTTGCGAACCGCAAATTCGTAAAATTCGCCCAAACTTATAAATTATCTCAAGTTACTTTGTTTATGAGACATAAGAATTAATCAAAAGTTGAAAGAATAGCAACATGGGAAATCTTTTTGAAAAAAGATTCTTTTACATATGTAAAAAGTTCATAGGGTAAAAATCATGAAATTAATCAAAGAGTTTCAAATGCCTAAAGGAATAAGTAAATTGACCTCTCAAACATTTGAAAACAAGTCCAATCTAGATGAATGAATAACAGATGACTCCTGTTGTACTAATAGTGAATATCAAATGCGTAATTAATAGCCAGCGTAGAGATGGACTTTAACCGTCTAAGAGGCTCTCAGAGGCGGCATCTCCCTCTTAGCTGCATCAGCTCACACAGATTCAGCGACAGTTTCAAAGGTTCAAATTCAGGCGGGCTTTCAGCAGCGTCAGCTCTCTCTTAGCTGCAGCGGCCCACACAGGTTCAGCGAAAGTTTAGAAGGTTTGAATTCAGGGGGGCTCTCAGCGGCGGCAGCTCTTTCTTACCTGCAGCAGCCCACACAGATTCATCGAAGGTTTCAACGGTTCAGTCCGCAGTCCTCACAATAGAACTAGAGGCTTACTCGACGGAGGCCTCACCTGTAAGCAGAATTCCTCGCACAGGAATTCCGACGGCTGGCGGGTTGAAGTCTAATGTCCCTGAGACTTCTGCAGGAGGCACTCTCGATTCAGTCCCTTGGGTAGTTTCTTCGGCAAGCTTGGTGAAAATGTCAAAGTCCTTTCCCCTGTTCACTCGGACAGAGTTTTGTCTTGACATCCAGGAGGAACACACTTGGACAAAGTTCCAGTGCAGCATTTTATACCTAAAAAGTCTTTGTTCTCTAATGTCACAAATCACTCCTGCCCTTTCAGAATGAGGGGTTCGGCTATCAGACACCCAGTGGGAGGTGGAGCCATCATTCACCTTGCAAGGTCTGACTCAGCTGCTCCAAAACCAGATAGACTTATTAAAGGCAATGTGCTAAGTATTTGAACACTCACAGAAACACAGTGAAAACACCTCAAACTGACTCCACAACAGTTTAGAAAAATAAAGGTATTTAATCTAAACTACACAGGACCAAAACAACAAAAATCCAACATAGACAATTCAAGAATATGGTTTCAAATGAGTTCTTAAGGTTGCGTTAAAATAATCCACAGTTGCGTCATGTTTTAGCCAACAGTACCTTTAGATGCGACAACAGTTCCAAGTGAAAGCTGTAGCGTTGAATAGCAAGCAATGCGTCACTCTTGAGACCCTGGGGAGGCGATGCGACAACCCCACTGGTCGCAGCGAGCGTGTTGCGGTGACTCCGGTCTGTATGGGGCGGGATGCGATACCTTGCGTGGATTCCGGAGCACAGGTTTTGGTGGAAACGGATTGCAAAAGGAAATGTACGATGCGACGATCTTCTCCAATCGCGGCCCCTCGATGCGATGGGTCTGCGACGATTCTCGCAGCGACATGATGAGGTCCGCAAGCAAGCGGTGCAACGATCTGACCCAGTGATGACAGGGTCTGCGACGATGCTCCCAGCTATGGTAATCTTCCCGCACCGGACTGGTGCAGCGGCAACAGGTGCTGCAATGATCTCAGCATTCGTAGCGGCGGAAATTTCCTCGCACTGACAGGGATGCGCTCCTCAAGTGAGCAATGCGCTAAAACTTGCAGAAAGTCTTTAAAATATTGGTTTCCAGCATCGCAACACACACAGGTACAACTTCCATAGGCACCACAACTGGCCCAAGCACTCTAGTAAGGACAGAACTCTCTCAGCGGAGTTCAGGGAAGCTGGGGGTAAAGTCCTTTTGTTCCTGGGACTTCTTAACAGGGAGCCAGCTCTTCTTCAGGGCCTTTGAGATTCCTTGAAGCAAGGGGGCACAGCACAAAGCAAAGTCCTTCCCCTCCCCTTGGCATCAAAGCAACTGCAGGTCAGTCCAGCAAAGCAACAGCAGAACAATCTTCCTTCCTCAGTGTTCAAGCTTTCTCGTTGGCAGAGCTTCCTTCTTGATTCCAGGTTTATCTAATTTTCTGTAGTTCCCTTTGTGCAGGAGGTCTCTGAGCCCGGTCTGAACCAGTTCTGGGTGTTCCTTGAGCACTTTGTTTTCCTGGCTTCTCCTTTCCTTTCAGAGAGAGGGGCAGGGTCGTCAGCTGCCCAGCAAGAGGAGGAGCCAGCATTGTGGAAGGCAGGCACAGCCCTATTCAGGCCCCGGTGTTATCCCCTCCCACCGCTCAAGATGCAGATGCAATCATTTAGCCAAGGGTTGACTCATCCTGCCTCCTAGGGGCTCCACAGCCCCTGTCACTCTCAAACCAGACAGTCAATTCACAAATAGGCCAAGGTACACAGAAAGGTCAGACAAGAGAACAGCCACTTTCTAAAAGTGCTGTTCCCAAACACAGGATTGAAGAAACCACCTTTCCTAAAAGATGTGTTATTAAATTCTGAGTTCAGGGATACCAGACTTTTTTGTCCTAATCTGCTCCCATCGGAAGATATGCAGGTAACCACTGTAGCCAGCATTCCCCATGATAGCATATGGGCAAGATAGCCTTACAATAGTGAAAAACGAAAATGGCTGTAATTCACTACCAGAGCATGTCACCCGCACTAGTACATGCTCCATCTTTCACCTACAGTACACCCTGCCCAAGGGGGTACCTTTGGCCTTCCATAGGGGTGACCAATGTGTACAGAAAGGGGAGGGTTAGGCCTGGTCAGTGGGGGCACTGACCAGGAGGACACGGCAGTTCACAGACTGCACACAGGCACTGCAGTGATAGGCCTCAGACACCATTTTAGGGCTACTCATGTGGGTGGCACAATCAGTGCTGCAGACCCACTAGTAGCATTTGTATCACCAGCCCTGGGACACTCAGGGCACTTTACTAGGGACTTCTTGGCCAATATGCTAATCATGGGTAACCAATTACAATAATAATTTACACAGCGAGCACTTGCACTTTGACACTGATCAGCAGTGGCAAAGTGCCCAAAGCTTCTAAACCAGCAAAAACGAAATCCAGCACAGCGTCAAAAATACAGGAGGCAGAGGCAAAAAGAGAGGGGAAACCACGCCAAAGATGCCAATGTCCTGAGCATAAACATATCAAACTCAAAGTTCCTATCAGGTTCCTGGGGTTTGATAGGATGATAGAAGGTAATCCTCAACCGACCCATTCTGGCCTAGGAGAACGGATCGTTTCACAGTAGTGACAGTAAAAGTGAGGGTACCTATTAGAACATGCTACACAGATCTAGGCATCATGGTTATCCTAATTCATACAGTCATCTTTACACAGGGAGCATTCACGCTGTGGCACTGATTAGCAGTGGCACGGCTCCCTGAGCATCTAATTACAGCCAACATAAAAGAGAGAAAGAGAAAAGAGGAAGGGGGACCCACGCCAATGATGCCAGGTCTAACAATAACTATAATGTTTATGGATTGGTTCCTCATGATTCCTTATACTTTCTTTCTGGTGATTTCCTTTTTAGGTCTCACCTACGTAGCGGACCTTTAGCCGTCGCTCTGCTCTTTTTGAAAACACAAACTCGTGCTTGTCCCAGCATCCAGCCTGTGGGAGCGAGCAGGGGTGTGCCACAAACACAAGTTTATGCTTCCAAAAAGAGCAGACAAGGCGCGCACGCACGCACCCATCCCAGGCTTGTTAGGTCTCGCCTAGGCTAATCGCTACACCTGCGCTTTACTTTGGTGAAGCGCAGGAGCGCGATTGCTTCAAAAATAAAATGTTGTTTTCTATTTTTTTACTTTAGTAGCAAGCACGGGTGAATAGCGGCACCCGCGCTTTATTTTAACCATGTTAAAGGTAAACCGTGGGTGCCACGATTGCTACAAAAGTAAAGAAATAGAAAAAAAATCTTTTTCTTTACTTTTGCACCAATCGCGGCACCCGCTTTTTACTTAGCCATGCCGCACTTCTTTGTTGCACTACAGATTCCAGATTATAGAATTTAAAAGCTGTCTCTGTGATATCGCTGTTAATGTAGATGCCATTACAAAAACTCTTTTCCAAAACACTTTTGCATGATGCAGTCCTAACTAAGGTTTGCAGCGCCTCCAAGTGGAGTTACAACAGTGTTTCCTTTCCCTGCAGCCTCATCATTACTGGATTAGATTTGCATTATAATTTTATGGACCAAGCAGGGTTGGAGCACAGAATGCAGGTGGCTCAGACGGAAGTAAATTTGGTAAGGAGTCATAAGAACACGAGGAGAAACAGTGGTTTTCGTTGACATGTGTCTTTCCAGATCTCTGAAGTTTTCCTGTGTTGAGGGAATATAACCTTTGACCACTCCCAAGAGATACTCTTTCAGTCCCCTGTACACCTTTGTTTCCTGACTTTTAGATGCCTGAGGGTCATACCTTCCACTTGCCATTCTAGGGTTTCACACCTGGAGGGGCTGCCAGGACCGATGGAACCACCCCAGGGCCCCACTGTTGATAAGTGTCCAGGGCAGGTTGGCTTGGGACACTTTTTTCCAAGGCTGATTTTGCTTCCCACTCCGTCTAGACTCCTCCCTCTCACTTCACAGACTCTCCCTCTCATTTTACAGACCCTCACTCTCCCTTCACAGACCCCTCCCTTTCTCTTCACTGACCCCTCCGTCCCTCTTCACAGACCCCTCCCATTCTCTTTACAGACCCCTCACTCTCTCTTCACAGACCCCTCACTCTCTCTCCACAGACACCTTCCCTTTCTCTTCACAGACCCCTCCATTTATCTTCACAGACCACTCACTCTCTCTTCACAGACACCTCCCTTCCTCTTCACAGACCCCTCACTCTCTCTTTACAGACCCCTCCCTTTCTCTTCACAGACCCCTTACTCTCTCTTCGAAACCCCCTCCCTTTGTCTTCACAGACCCTTCGCTCTTTCCCCGCCCCAGATTCTCTATTCATTCCCTGCCTGCATGTCTAGAATTAACAAGCATTGACATAGCCAATAGGTCTCGCCTTTGGGACTTTGTAAGTGTTTAGTTATCCAGCACAATATCCTTAGTGCAACAACATCAAGTGTGGCATGGCTAAACACTTATAAGGTCCCAAAGGCGAGACCTATTGGCTAGGCCAATTCTTGTTATTTTTACATTTTTTGCTTGTTGATTTCTCTTGTTTCTAGTACATGCCATAGAAATTATTTCTCTAATTGAAGGCAGTCTGCATCCGACCTTCCTTAAGTGCTGTCTTTTTGGACAACAATAAGGGGGGTGATTCCTTTCTTCAGATACGGGGTGGGTGAGACGTGGGGGAGGGCTTGTATTGTTGTAGGATAAAAGCTAAGGAGCTAAATATGGGAAGCTTTTTACTTGGGGGAGTGGTTTTTGGATGTACTTTTGGAAAATGTGTCCAAATTGAGATATTTGGTGTCATAACATGGCAGTGATTAAATGCTTATGCTGGAATGTATCTGAGTTAAATGCCGCTCATAAACACCAACTTGTACGTGAAGAGTTAAAGATGTATCACCCACATTTAGCCATTCTAACAGAAACTCACATAGCTTAAGGATCGAACATTGCTCAATCATCTTGGCTATAATACTGTTGTCTGTTCATCGCAAACTGTCTCAATAACGGGCTTGGCTATACTAATTAGTACATTTTTTGGTCTATAAAAGTGGCCGTGTTATAGCTGATATTAGGTGGAGGTGGGCTATTGCTCAATTGATGGTCCATACCACTAAATATGTTTTGTGATCTATGGGCCTAACATAGACAATCCAATGGTTTATAATACACCTATGTTAACTTTGCTCGATTTTCAGGGGACTTTAATTGTTATGGGTGATTTCAACTGTGTTATAAATCAAGTATTAGATTCAACTTCTCTGCATTCTATTTCTAGAATGCCGAAGGTACGGGCTTCAGTTTTGGAATTTGCTAGCTTGCATGAAATTCTTGATGTTTGGAGGTATTTGCATCCAGAAGCCCCAGGGTTTACATTCTACTCTTTCCCACAAGGGCAATATTCGAAGCTTGATATGGCTTGGGTCAGTAATACAGTTGTGAGTACAGCTGAGATGAAGGTTTGCCCAAGATCACTTCAGATCACAATCCTATTTTACAAACAGTTTAGTTGACACCCTCTGTTAAGACAGGACAGCCTTTTTCTTTTCCACGATATTTTCTATCTGATGATGAGTATACTCTACTTATGGGAAAACGTTTGGCAGAATTTTAGCATTTTAATATTCACATTGCGTCTCCCCATTTGGTATGGGATACCATGAAGGCATTCATATTCACCAACAATTTATATTCACCAAAACTAAAACTAAGGAGGCTTCTATTAAAGCAGCTCTTATGACTCTAACTAGCTTAGAGCTCTCCCACGCACTGTCTTTTAGGAGACAGGATGAAGATCAATTACAGATGTACATTAAATTAATAGAAGTGAAGGAAGCAGCATTCGGGATTATTAAGGAAAAAGTGGCAGCTTCCTTTAAGATATTCAGCTCTGAACAGTATGAATATAGTGAGCAAATGGGGTAGAGTATTAGTCAATAAAATTTCTGATAAAAGACTAAAAATAGGATCACTGAAATCAAAGGTGTGGATGATGTCCTGCACATTGAAGCCCTGGCTGATCTGGGAACAATTTGCGTCTTTCTGTGAAGATTTCCATGCTCCTTCAGACCCAGGGGTACTAGAGGAGGTTTCTCAATACTTAGCTAGTGCTCGACTTTCATTGTTAACAGCCCAGGATGCTACCCAACTAGAGCTAGAGATATCGGCTGAAGATATTTGGTTCGCTCTGTCATCTCTTCCTTCAGGTAAAGCCGCCGGTGAGGAACATATTCTGATCGAATTTTGTAAAGTTTTTAAAAACATCCTAACTTCACTTTTTATTAAAGTTATTTTTCAAATAGAGAAATCAGGTGTGGTACCACCCTCCTGGGACATTACAAACATTTTTTTTCTAAAGAAGAAGAAGCCACCACCAGATTACGGATCGTATTACCCGATTTCACTCATTAATGCTGATGCAAAATTGTTTGCAAAGATTTTGGCTAACCGCTTTTCTCCATTAATGTTGAAATTGGTGTCTGGGCAACAGCATGGTTTTATTATGGGAAGAGATAGGTTGACCATATTAACACTGCAATTATGTCATTTGATTTGGCTGAACAATCTAATGTTAAATTAGGCATGATACTATTGGACGCAGAGAAAGAGTTCAACCGGTTGGCATGGGGTTATCTTTGGGCTATTCTCACTGTATTAGGAGTTCCTGATCGATTTTTGATACGGGTAAAGGCGATCTATAGCTCACCTCAGGCTAAACTAATCTATGTTGGTCTACAGTCCAGGGCTTTTTGGATAAATAGGGGCACACAACAGGGATGGCCTCTTTCTCCCTTGTTTGTTTGTTTTATATCTTGAAACTTTTATTCGAGTGCTATTGATGAATCAAGGTATCTTACCACTTTCTCAAGGACCTAATGAATTAAAACTTAACTACACAGATGACATTGCATTCTTCTTGACAGATCCATCTCAATCTTTATAATTAATCAATTAAGAGGCTGACAGATTTGCTATTTTTTCAGGATCCAAATTGAATATTAATAAAACTCAGGTCTTATTGAACTTTAAATCAGATAGCCCTTTAATGGGCATTTATTCAGAAGCTATATATATTGAGGTTTGTATCACCCCTCAGATTAAAACATTTGATTACATTAATCTACGAAGTATTGCTGTCGGAGACTGTTAAGAAATTTAAGAATTGGACAGATTACCTATAAGCGTCATCAGACAATATAACATTGTTAAAATGGCAATCTTTTCTAAGTTTCTATATTTATTTAGGTCCATTCCTTTGAAAGTTTTGAATTTGTTTTTCAAGAAACTGGATGGTGCAGTGGGCAGCTTTATCTGGGGATATAATTCAAATATCAACAATGGTTCTGTCGGGTATGAACCTAATTGCTTCAAAATCTGCACAAAACCTTCAACATATTATTAGTCATAATTATATCACTTTTCATGACTCCTGAAATAAATCGTTAAATGCAAATCCAAACACAAGAGAGGGTCAAGAAATGTTTTAATCATTGAATTATTATTCATTCATGATTCAATTTTATCTTTAGAGAGACCCTGTACCAATGCATAGAACATATTGCAAAAGAGCTGAAGTGGTTCCAAGGGGAATAGCCTCTACATACCCAGTGGCTTTGTCCACCACCACTAGTCTATAACTATGTCCAGATGCAGTTGGAGAGTGCAAGGGACCAACAATGTCAATCCTGCCCTCTCAAAGGGAACATCAACCACTGGGAGTGGAAATAAGGGGCCCTTTGTAGTGCCACCTGACTTACCACTGGGTTGGCAAGTGATACAGGAGTAAAAAAAGTCCCTGCTGTCTCCTGACATATGGAGCCAGTGAAAATGCGGGAGAATAATGTCCCAAGTCTTGCTTTGCCTAAATGTCCTGCAAGGAGAATGTAATGATCCAGGGAAAGAAGGACACTAAGGGCAGGCAGAACTGGCATAGCGCAACTACGCGGAGGTCCTTGGAGTTGAGAACAAACTCGGTGGAACGCCACACTGCTCTACTTCCGGCCTCCACCTCCCTAAATATTACCATGAACAAATTAATGTAAAAAGAAATAAAATCACACTTACCTGTACTGCGGCGTCGCCGGGCTTGAAAAAAGTGTGCATGTGCGTGCGCGCAGTTGTCTTGAAGACGTCTTGCAAGAAATGTGCATGCAGTGTGCGTGTGCATGCGCAATTCTCATAACATGTATGTCCAACGTCTGTGAGGAGGAGGCGGACATCCCGGGCACATGTAGTACAGGTAAGTGTGTTTTAATTTATTTTCTATTAATTTGTACATATTTTTTTAGGGGGGTGGAGGCTGGGGCTGGCCAACTCTGCTCCGCTGCGGAGTGGGAGTTTTGCCCTATACTCCGCTTTCTCCTCAGAATGCAGAGTAGACAAATCTTCGCACACTCCACTGGCAGGGCGGAATTCTCCACCCACCCTTCATTGAAACTTCTCAATTTCAGGGGTATTAGCAACCTCCTGGTCGCATCAGTCTTTGGGTCTCTACCTTCAGAAAACAGGAGGCCATCTTCCCAATAGATCCTCTGGTACCCACTGACAACCCTGCCTCCTCAGCAGTAGCTTGCTTTCTGAACTGTTCAAGAGGGGGCTTTAAACACAAGTCTGCCATTGAAGCAGACCCTGCCCCCAAGAACTCTGCCTGTGCAGTCCCAAGGGACTGGGATTATCTCCCTCAGGAGACTGTTTCTTCTATTAGGAGTAATATTGTGACCTGATCCCTGGTGACAGCAAATTCATTGGCAGAGATGTCTATCAAATCAACATAAGACCTGTACTCTACTTCAGATCAGGTTGATGTTTCTAGAGAATTGCCCAAGATTTAATCTACAGGTTGGTCTGGAGGTACCAGAAACTCTATAGGGCCAGTTACCCCTCCCCAGCTGAAGTTCACAACTGCCAAGGAATGATCAGCCCTGACATTGCTATTGTTTGTTACTTGATACATTTGTCCAAATCTGATCTGTTCAGAAGACACACGTTTCTCTGCCACCATTGGGAAATTGATTTACAAAAGGGGGTGGTGATGAACAGAGTGTCTGAATTGAGCAGACCACTCTTACCCAGTCCAAAGATCAGGGCTTGATCCATCACCGTTATTTATCTCACTGCCCCATCCCAGCTCAGAATCTGGCTATATGCAAATCAGTCTGTCCCTGGCCCAGTGCATCATGGGAACAGGGCAGACTAAACTACCAAGCCAATTCTTTACCAGAAAGGAGACAAGCTACCGGGGACCGGTTTCTGGCATTTCAGCCTCTTCGGCCCGGCTTGCTTGAATCCTGATGGAGCAGTGAGAAAGGGACTCATGTCTGAGTATACCCTGCCACACCTATAGTGGCCAAAATCGATTTACAAAAGGGGGTGGTGATGAACAGAGTGTCTGAATTGAGCAGACCACTCTTACCCAGTCCAAAGATCAGGGCTTGATCCATCACCGTTATTTATCTCACTGCCCCATCCCAGCTCAGAATCTGGCTATATGCAAATCAGTCTGTCCCTGGCCCAGTGCATCATGGGAACAGGGCAGACTAAACTACCAAGCCAATTCTTTACCAGAAAGGAGACAAGCTACAGGGGACCGGTTTCTGGCATTTCAGCCTCTTCGGCCCGGCTTGCTTGAATCCTGATGGAGCAGTGAGAAAGGGACTCATGTCTGAGTATACCCTGCCACACCTATAGTGGCCAAAATCGATTTACAAAAGGGGGTGGTGATGAACAGAGTGTCTGAATTGAGCAGACCACTCTTACCCAGTCCAAAGATCAGGGCTTGATCCATCACCGTTATTTATCTCACTGCCCCATCCCAGCTCAGAATCTGGCTATATGCAAATCAGTCTGTCCCTGGCCCAGTGCATCATGGGAACAGGGCAGACTAAACTACCAAGCCAATTCTTTACCAGAAAGGAGACAAGCTACCGGGGACCGGTTTCTGGCATTTCAGCCTCTTCGGCCCGGCTTGCTTGAATCCTGATGGAGCAGTGAGAAAGGGACTCATGTCTGAGTATACCCTGCCACACCTATAGTGGCCAAAATCGATTTACAAAAGGGGGTGGTGATGAACAGAGTGTCTGAATTGAGCAGACCACTCTTACCCAGTCCAAAGATCAGGGCTTGATCCATCACCGTTATTTATCTCACTGCCCCATCCCAGCTCAGAATCTGGCTATATGCAAATCAGTCTGTCCCTGGCCCAGTGCATCATGGGAACAGGGCAGACTAAACTACCAAGCCAATTCTTTACCAGAAAGGAGACAAGCTACCGGGGACCGGTTTCTGGCATTTCAGCCTCTTCGGCCCGGCTTGCTTGAATCCTGATGGAGCAGTGAGAAAGGGACTCATGTCTGAGTATACCCTGCCACACCTATAGTGGCCAAAATCGATTTACAAAAGGGGGTGGTGATGAACAGAGTGTCTGAATTGAGCAGACCACTCTTACCCAGTCCAAAGATCAGGGCTTGATCCATCGCCGTTATTTATCTCACTGCCCCATCCCAGCTCAGAATCTGGCTATATGCAAATCAGTCTGTCCCTGGCCCAGTGCATCATGGGAACAGGGCAGACTAAACTACCAAGCCAATTCTTTACCAGAAAGGAGACAAGCTACCGGGGACCGGTTTCTGGCATTTCAGCCTCTTCGGCCCGGCTTGCTTGAATCCTGATGGAGCAGTGAGAAAGGGACTCATGTCTGAGTATACCCTGCCACACCTATAGTGGCCAAAATTGATTTACAAAAGGGGGTGGTGATGAACAGAGTGTCTGAATTGAGCAGACCACTCTTACCCAGTCCAAAGATCAGGGCTTGATCCATCACCGTTATTTGTCTCACTGCCCCATCCCAGCTCAGAATCTGGCTATATGCAAATCAGTCTGTCCCTGGCCCAGTGCATCATGGGAACAGGGCAGACTAAACTACCAAGCCAATTCTTTACCAGAAAGGAGACAAGCTACCGGGGACCGGTTTCTGGCATTTCAGCCTCTTCGGCCCGGCTTGCTTGAATCCTGATGGAGCAGTGAGAAAGGGACTCATGTCTGAGTATACCCTGCCACACCTATAGTGGCCAAAATCGATTTACAAAAGGGGGTGGTGATGAACAGAGTGTCTGAATTGAGCAGACCACTCTTACCCAGTCCAAAGATCAGGGCTTGATCCATCACCGTTATTTATCTCACTGCCCCATCCCAGCTCAGAATCTGGCTATATGCAAATCAGTCTGTCCCTGGCCCAGTGCATCATGGGAACAGGGCAGACTAAACTACCAAGCCAATTCTTTACCAGAAAGGAGACAAGCTACCGGGGACCGGTTTCTGGCATTTCAGCCTCTTCGGCCCGGCTTGCTTGAATCCTGATGGAGCAGTGAGAAAGGGACTCATGTCTGAGTATACCCTGCCACACCTATAGTGGCCAAAATCGATTTACAAAAGGGGGTGGTGATGAACAGAGTGTCTGAATTGAGCAGACCACTCTTACCCAGTCCAAAGATCAGGGCTTGATCCATCACCGTTATTTATCTCACTGCCCCATCCCAGCTCAGAATCTGGCTATATGCAAATCAGTCTGTCCCTGGCCCAGTGCATCATGGGAACAGGGCAGACTAAACTACCAAGCCAATTCTTTACCAGAAAGGAGACAAGCTACCGGGGACCGGTTTCTGGCATTTCAGCCTCTTCGGCCCGGCTTGCTTGAATCCTGATGGAGCAGTGAGAAAGGGACTCATGTCTGAGTATACCCTGCCACACCTATAGTGGCCAAAATCGATTTACAAAAGGGGGTGGTGATGAACAGAGTGTCTGAATTGAGCAGACCACTCTTACCCAGTCCAAAGATCAGGGCTTGATCCATCACCGTTATTTATCTCACTGCCCCATCCCAGCTCAGAATCTGGCTATATGCAAATCAGTCTGTCCCTGGCCCAGTGCATCATGGGAACAGGGCAGACTAAACTACCAAGCCAATTCTTTACCAGAAAGGAGACAAGCTACCGGGGACCGGTTTCTGGCATTTCAGCCTCTTCGGCCCGGCTTGCTTGAATCCTGATGGAGCAGTGAGAAAGGGACTCATGTCTGAGTATACCCTGCCACACCTATAGTGGCCAAAATCGATTTACAAAAGGGGGTGGTGATGAACAGAGTGTCTGAATTGAGCAGACCACTCTTACCCAGTCCAAAGATCAGGGCTTGATCCATCACCGTTATTTATCTCACTGCCCCATCCCAGCTCAGAATCTGGCTATATGCAAATCAGTCTGTCCCTGGCCCAGTGCATCATGGGAACAGGGCAGACTAAACTACCAAGCCAATTCTTTACCAGAAAGGAGACAAGCTACCGGGGACCGGTTTCTGGCATTTCAGCCTCTTCGGCCCGGCTTGCTTGAATCCTGATGGAGCAGTGAGAAAGGGACTCATGTCTGAGTATACCCTGCCACACCTATAGTGGCCAAAATCGATTTACAAAAGGGGGTGGTGATGAACAGAGTGTCTGAATTGAGCAGACCACTCTTACCCAGTCCAAAGATCAGGGCTTGATCCATCACCGTTATTTATCTCACTGCCCCATCCCAGCTCAGAATCTGGCTATATGCAAATCAGTCTGTCCCTGGCCCAGTGCATCATGGGAACAGGGCAGACTAAACTACCAAGCCAATTCTTTACCAGAAAGGAGACAAGCTACCGGGGACCGGTTTCTGGCATTTCAGCCTCTTCGGCCCGGCTTGCTTGAATCCTGATGGAGCAGTGAGAAAGGGACTCATGTCTGAGTATACCCTGCCACACCTATAGTGGCCAAAATCGATTTACAAAAGGGGGTGGTGATGAACAGAGTGTCTGAATTGAGCAGACCACTCTTACCCAGTCCAAAGATCAGGGCTTGATCCATCACCGTTATTTATCTCACTGCCCCATCCCAGCTCAGAATCTGGCTATATGCAAATCAGTCTGTCCCTGGCCCAGTGCATCATGGGAACAGGGCAGACTAAACTACCAAGCCAATTCTTTACCAGAAAGGAGACAAGCTACCGGGGACCGGTTTCTGGCATTTCAGCCTCTTCGGCCCGGCTTGCTTGAATCCTGATGGAGCAGTGAGAAAGGGACTCATGTCTGAGTATACCCTGCCACACCTATAGTGGCCAAAATCGATTTACAAAAGGGGGTGGTGATGAACAGAGTGTCTGAATTGAGCAGACCACTCTTACCCAGTCCAAAGATCAGGGCTTGATCCATCACCGTTATTTATCTCACTGCCCCATCCCAGCTCAGAATCTGGCTATATGCAAATCAGTCTGTCCCTGGCCCAGTGCATCATGGGAACAGGGCAGACTAAACTACCAAGCCAATTCTTTACCAGAAAGGAGACAAGCTACCGGGGACCAGTTTCTGGCATTTCAGCCTCTTCGGCCCGGCTTGCTTGAATCCTGATGGAGCAGTGAGAAAGGGACTCATGTCTGAGTATACCCTGCCACACCTATAGTGGCCAAAATCGATTTACAAAAGGGGGTGGTGATGAACAGAGTGTCTGAATTGAGCAGACCACTCTTACCCAGTCCAAAGATCAGGGCTTGATCCATCACCGTTATTTATCTCACTGCCCCATCCCAGCTCAGAATCTGGCTATATGCAAATCAGTCTGTCCCTGGCCCAGTGCATCATGGGAACAGGGCAGACTAAACTACCAAGCCAATTCTTTACCAGAAAGGAGACAAGCTACCGGGGACCGGTTTCTGGCATTTCAGCCTCTTCGGCCCGGCTTGCTTGAATCCTGATGGAGCAGTGAGAAAGGGACTCATGTCTGAGTATACCCTGCCACACCTATAGTGGCCAAAATCGATTTACAAAAGGGGGTGGTGATGAACAGAGTGTCTGAATTGAGCAGACCACTCTTACCCAGTCCAAAGATCAGGGCTTGATCCATCACCGTTATTTATCTCACTGCCCCATCCCAGCTCAGAATCTGGCTATATGCAAATCAGTCTGTCCCTGGCCCAGTGCATCATGGGAACAGGGCAGACTAAACTACCAAGCCAATTCTTTACCAGAAAGGAGACAAGCTACCGGGGACCGGTTTCTGGCATTTCAGCCTCTTCGGCCCGGCTTGCTTGAATCCTGATGGAGCAGTGAGAAAGGGACTCATGTCTGAGTATACCCTGCCACACCTATAGTGGCCAAAATCGATTTACAAAAGGGGGTGGTGATGAACAGAGTGTCTGAATTGAGCAGACCACTCTTACCCAGTCCAAAGATCAGGGCTTGATCCATCACCGTTATTTATCTCACTGCCCCATCCCAGCTCAGAATCTGGCTATATGCAAATCAGTCTGTCCCTGGCCCAGTGCATCATGGGAACAGGGCAGACTAAACTACCAAGCCAATTCTTTACCAGAAAGGAGACAAGCTACCGGGGACCGGTTTCTGGCATTTCAGCCTCTTCGGCCCGGCTTGCTTTAATCCTGATGGAGCAGTGAGAAAGGGACTCATGTCTGAGTATACCCTGCCACACCTATAGTGGCCAAAATCGATTTACAAAAGGGGGTGGTGATGAACAGAGTGTCTGAATTGAGCAGACCACTCTTACCCAGTCCAAAGATCAGGGCTTGATCCATCACCGTTATTTATCTCACTGCCCCATCCCAGCTCAGAATCTGGCTATATGCAAATCAGTCTGTCCCTGGCCCAGTGCATCATGGGAACAGGGCAGACTAAACTACCAAGCCAATTCTTTACCAGAAAGGAGACAAGCTACCGGGGACCGGTTTCTGGCATTTCAGCCTCTTCGGCCCGGCTTGCTTGAATCCTGATGGAGCAGTGAGAAAGGGACTCATGTCTGAGTATACCCTGCCACACCTATAGTGGCCAAAATCGATTTACAAAAGGGGGTGGTGATGAACAGAGTGTCTGAATTGAGCAGACCACTCTTACCCAGTCCAAAGATCAGGGCTTGATCCATCACCGTTATTTATCTCACTGCCCCATCCCAGCTCAGAATCTGGCTATATGCAAATCAGTCTGTCCCTGGCCCAGTGCATCATGGGAACAGGGCAGACTAAACTACCAAGCCAATTCTTTACCAGAAAGGAGACAAGCTACCGGGGACCGGTTTCTGGCATTTCAGCCTCTTCGGCCCGGCTTGCTTGAATCCTGATGGAGCAGTGAGAAAGGGACTCATGTCTGAGTATACCCTGCCACACCTATAGTGGCCAAAATCGATTTACAAAAGGGGGTGGTGATGAACAGAGTGTCTGAATTGAGCAGACCACTCTTACCCAGTCCAAAGATCAGGGCTTGATCCATCACCGTTATTTAACTCACTGCCCCATCCCAGCTCAGAATCTGGCTATATGCAAATCAGTCTGTCCCTGGCCCAGTGCATCATGGGAACAGGGCAGACTAAACTACCAAGCCAATTCTTTACCAGAAAGGAGACAAGCTACCGGGGACCGGTTTCTGGCATTTCAGCCTCTTCGGCCCGGCTTGCTTGAATCCTGATGGAGCAGTGAGAAAGGGACTCATGTCTGAGTATACCCTGCCACACCTATAGTGGCCAAAATCGATTTACAAAAGGGGGTGGTGATGAACAGAGTGTCTGAATTGAGCAGACCACTCTTACCCAGTCCAAATATCAGGGCTTGATCCATCACCGTTATTTATCTCACTGCCCCATCCCAGCTCAGAATCTGGCTATATGCAAATCAGTCTGTCCCTGGCCCAGTGCATCATGGGAACAGGGCAGACTAAACTACCAAGCCAATTCTTTACCAGAAAGGAGACAAGCTACCGGGGACCGGTTTCTGGCATTTCAGCCTCTTCGGCCCGGCTTGCTTGAATCCTGATGGAGCAGTGAGAAAGGGACTCATGTCTGAGTATACCCTGCCACACCTATAGTGGCCAAAATCGATTTACAAAAGGGGGTGGTGATGAACAGAGTGTCTGAATTGAGCAGACCACTCTTACCCAGTCCAAAGATCAGGGCTTGATCCATCACCGTTATTTATCTCACTGCCCCATCCCAGCTCAGAATCTGGCTATATGCAAATCAGTCTGTCCCTGGCCCAGTGCATCATGGGAACAGGGCAGACTAAACTACCAAGCCAATTCTTTACCAGAAAGGAGACAAGCTACCGGGGACCGGTTTCTGGCATTTCAGCCTCTTCGGCCCGGCTTGCTTGAATCCTGATGGAGCAGTGAGAAAGGGACTCATGTCTGAGTATACCCTGCCACACCTATAGTGGCCAAAATCGATTTACAAAAGGGGGTGGTGATGAACAGAGTGTCTGAATTGAGCAGACCACTCTTACCCAGTCCAAAGATCAGGGCTTGATCCATCACCGTTATTTATCTCACTGCCCCATCCCAGCTCAGATTCTGGCTATATGCAAATCAGTCTGTCCCTGGCCCAGTGCATCATGGGAACAGGGCAGACTAAACTACCAAGCCAATTCTTTACCAGAAAGGAGACAAGCTACCGGGGACCGGTTTCTGGCATTTCAGCCTCTTCGGCCCGGCTTGCTTGAATCCTGATGGAGCAGTGAGAAAGGGACTCATGTCTGAGTATACCCTGCCACACCTATAGTGGCCAAAATCGATTTACAAAAGGGGGTGGTGATGAACAGAGTGTCTGAATTGAGCAGACCACTCTTACCCAGTCCAAAGATCAGGGCTTGATCCATCACCGTTATTTATCTCACTGCCCCATCCCAGCTCAGAATCTGGCTATATGCAAATCAGTCTGTCCCTGGCCCAGTGCATCATGGGAACAGGGCAGACTAAACTACCAAGCCAATTCTTTACCAGAAAGGAGACAAGCTACCGGGGACCGGTTTCTGGCATTTCAGCCTCTTCGGCCCGGCTTGCTTGAATCCTGATGGAGCAGTGAGAAAGGGACTCATGTCTGAGTATACCCTGCCACACCTATAGTGGCCAAAATCGATTTACAAAAGGGGGTGGTGATGAACAGAGTGTCTGAATTGAGCAGACCACTCTTACCCAGTCCAAAGATCAGGGCTTGATCCATCACCGTTATTTATCTCACTGCCCCATCCCAGCTCAGAATCTGGCTATATGACCCTTGCTCATTGCACCATCAGGATTCAAGCAAACCGGGCCGAAGACGGCTGTAATGCCAGAAACCGGTCCCCGGGAGCTTGTTTCCTTCCCAGTGTAAGAATTGGCTTTTGTAGTTTGGTTTGCCCTGTTCCCATCATGCACTGGGACAGGAACAGACTAATTTGCATACAGCCAGGTTCTGAAACTGGGATGGTGCAGTGAGCTAAAAAACGGTGTTGGATCTAGCCCTGATCTCTTGACTGGGTGAGAGCTTTCTGCTTAATTCAGAGACTCTGTCCCTCACCACCCCTTGTTGTAAATATTTTTGTCCACCCTAAGCGTGGAAGGGTATTCTCAGATGTGAGACCCTTGCTCATTGCACCATCAGGATTCAAGCAAACCGGGCCGAAGACGGCTGTAATGCCAGAAACCGGTCCCCGGGAGCTTGTTTCCTTCCCAGTGTAAGAATTGGCTTTTGTAGTTTGGTTTGCCCTGTTCCCATCATGCACTGGGACAGGAACAGACTAATTTGCATACAGCCAGGTTCTGAAACTGGGATGGTGCAGTGAGCTAAAAAACGGTGTTGGATCTAGCCCTGATCTCTTGACTGGGTGAGAGCTTTCTGCTTAATTCAGAGACTCTGTCCCTCACCACCCCTTGTTGTAAATATTTTTGTCCACCCTAAGCGTGGAAGGGTATTCTCAGATGTGAGATCCTTGCTCATTGCACCATCAGGATTCAAGCAAACCGGGCCGAAGACGGCTGTAATGCCAGAAACCGGTCCCCGGGAGCTTGTTTCCTTCCCAGTGTAAGAATTGGCTTTTGTAGTTTGGTTTGCCCTGTTCCCATCATGCACTGGGACAGGAACAGACTAATTTGCATACAGCCAGGTTCTGAAACTGGGATGGTGCAGTGAGCTAAAAAACGGTGTTGGATCTAGCCCTGATCTCTTGACTGGGTGAGAGCTTTCTGCTTAATTCAGAGACTCTGTCCCTCACCACCCCTTGTTGTAAATATTTTTGTCCACCCTAAGCGTGGAAGGGTATTCTCAGATGTGAGACCCTTGCTCATTGCACCATCAGGATTCAAGCAAACCGGGCCGAAGACGGCTGTAATGCCAGAAACCGGTCCCCGGGAGCTTGTTTCCTTCCCAGTGTAAGAATTGGCTTTTGTAGTTTGGTTTGCCCTGTTCCCATCATGCACTGGGACAGGAACAGACTAATTTGCATACAGCCAGGTTCTGAAACTGGGATGGTGCAGTGAGCTAAAAAACGGTGTTGGATCTAGCCCTGATCTCTTGACTGGGTGAGAGCTTTCTGCTTAATTCAGAGACTCTGTCCCTCACCACCCCTTGTTGTAAATATTTTTGTCCACCCTAAGCGTGGAAGGGTATTCTCAGATGTGAGACCCTTGCTCATTGCACCATCAGGATTCAAGCAAACCGGGCCGAAGACGGCTGTAATGCCAGAAACCGGTCCCCGGGAGCTTGTTTCCTTCCCAGTGTAAGAATTGGCTTTTGTAGTTTGGTTTGCCCTGTTCCCATCATGCACTGGGACAGGAACAGACTAATTTGCATACAGCCAGGTTCTGAAACTGGGATGGTGCAGTGAGCTAAAAAACGGTGTTGGATCTAGCCCTGATCTCTTGACTGGGTGAGAGCTTTCTGCTTAATTCAGAGACTCTGTCCCTCACCACCCCTTGTTGTAAATATTTTTGTCCACCCTAAGCGTGGAAGGGTATTCTCAGATGTGAGACCCTTGCTCATTGCACCATCAGGATTCAAGCAAACCGGGCCGAAGACGGCTGTAATGCCAGAAACCGGTCCCCGGGAGCTTGTTTCCTTCCCAGTGTAAGAATTGGCTTTTGTAGTTTGGTTTGCCCTGTTCCCATCATGCACTGGGACAGGAACAGACTAATTTGCATACAGCCAGGTTCTGAAACTGGGATGGTGCAGTGAGCTAAAAAACGGTGTTGGATCTAGCCCTGATCTCTTGACTGGGTGAGAGCTTTCTGCTTAATTCAGAGACTCTGTCCCTCACCACCCCTTGTTGTAAATATTTTTGTCCACCCTAAGCGTGGAAGGGTATTCTCAGATGTGAGACCCTTGCTCATTGCACCATCAGGATTCAAGCAAACCGGGCCGAAGACGGCTGTAATGCCAGAAACCGGTCCCCGGGAGCTTGTTTCCTTCCCAGTGTAAGAATTGGCTTTTGTAGTTTGGTTTGCCCTGTTCCCATCATGCACTGGGACAGGAACAGACTAATTTGCATACAGCCAGGTTCTGAAACTGGGATGGTGCAGTGAGCTAAAAAACGGTGTTGGATCTAGCCCTGATCTCTTGACTGGGTGAGAGCTTTCTGCTTAATTCAGAGACTCTGTCCCTCACCACCCCTTGTTGTAAATACCATTGGGAAATTGGTCCCTGTGACCATGTAAGACATAGCGTTTCATAAAGCTTTATTTGATTTTTACAATCATAAAAGCATATACAACAGCAAATACATCAGAGTTAAAACAGCTATGAAATGTAAAATTTACTCTGACCCAAGAATAAAAACTTCCATTAAAACATTAAAACCAATATATACAATGATAAAATATTTCAGACATGTGCACATATTGCAGTATAAAAATTTATAAATCTGATCAAGGACACTGGGCAATTAGGCGCATCCTCAAGATCCAGACCCGGCCTAAGAATGTTGCCAGAGCTATTACAATGGGTAGTAATGCATCAGTACGCAATATACGTTCGGCCTCCGCAGCCTCTCTGGTGCCTAGAGACCTACAGATTGTTATCAGCCAAGCCCGACGTGGGACTGCATAAGAATCACAAACCCAAAGGATGTGTGCCAAAGACTCAATAGTGGTACTACATCCCGGACATCCAGCAAACGAATGAGATGACCATTTCATCGTAAAGGAACTTAGAGGCAGAGTCCCCACCCTGAACTGGAAGTACAGTTTGCGATCCATGGGTTTTGTGATTGCATCCCAATATAATTCCTGTCTGGGGGCCACTTTGTGATCCATAAACCGGCTAGTGAGAGAAGTAGACACTTGTTGTCTTGCACCTTTCGCTAGGAACAGTTCCCAATACTTAGCTTTTAGCAAAGATTTCGATGGAAAAATGGAATTTAAAGGATCTGTCCACAGCACGGTCAATCCTAGCTCCCCTAGAAGGGTTCGGACTGCCCCTAGCCATTCGATACGGTGCAGTGTGTCTGCCTTGATAACATCTAAAAAACCCTGGGCGTAGCCAGCTAGTTCGGGAGTAGTTCATAATCTTCTCCAGTACAGGAAGGGGCGCAGTTTAGCTACAGCTGCTATTGGTTTCTTACACAGATTGAATAACAGTTTACGCATTGGGGTGCTCTGGGGAAGTCCTGTGATGTTTCTTAGAAACCTGTTTTCAGCTGTGGTGAGGGCTACAAGGCTCTCACAAATCCATACCTCTGAACCATACAATGCAGAGCTAACAGCTTTCAAATTATAAATTTCAAGGGCTGGACTGATTTGCTTAATTAGGGACTGGTTATACTCCTGACAGAGAGCCCTGGATATCTGTCTAAGTTTGAGAGAGGCTAAGTTTTTGCCAGTCCCATTTCATACTACCCTGGAAATTAACTCCTAGATCTATAAACTCTTTAACTACTTCTAGGGGCCCTTCCTTCAAAGCAAAGCCTCTCGTGTTTTCCTTACGCGTATTGAACGCCATTAACTTAGTCTTCAACACGTTGACCTCCAAGCCCCTCTCACAACAAAAATCTTCAAAGATTTTTAGAGCTTTCTTTAATCCACTAGGGGTCTTGGAGAGAATCAACCTGTCGTCGGCAAACATCAGGATGGGTACCTTTACCCCAGCTAAGCAGGGAGCGTCGGTAGATGTACTGCTCATGCGTTCATCTATTCCGTTGATATATAACGTGAACAGCGTTGGAGCCATCACACAGCCTTGTTTAATGCCGCGTTCCACAGGAAATGATTCGGTGACTTCCCCATGTCCCCATCTGATTTGGGCCATGCTATCTTCCTGAAGTCTACAGATCAGAGTTAAGAGATCCAGTGGAAGGCCTAGTTGTTTCAGAACAAGCCATAATTTCAAATGGGGGACTAAATCAAATGCTGCCCTAAGATCTACAAAGGCGGCATAAAGGCTACCCTTGCCCAAAGTAACTAGCGTCCAGTATATTAAAATGAAACGGAAGACCTTATCAATGGTGCTTGTGGCTGCTCTAAATCCGGCTTGTAGGGGTGATAAAATTCGGAACTCCTCAATACACCCTTGGAGTCTATTTAGCACCATCCTTCCCATTATTTTCTGGGAGCAGTCAATAAGGCTGATTGGCCTGTAGTTCCCTGGGCAATCTTTGTCCCCTTTCTTGAAGATAGGGATGATTTCTGCGTTTTTCCAAGATAAAGGAATCGAAGCCCCTTGTGCAATTGCGTTAGAAAACAGAAAAATATAACGGCACCAGCTAGATTTATCATATAACAGTGTATCACCCGGTATCCCATCTGGCCCAGGGACTTTCCCAGGTAGGATAGAATTAAGCGCTTTCTCTGCCTCCCTCATGGTAAAAGTTCCCCCTCATACATCAAATGTATAACTTCTACGTCCCCCGCCCGGGGGGTAGAAGAGTATTGAGGTTTAAAATGATTGACCCAAGCTGTTACTGAAACATGATTCTGTGGACGTTCGGCCTGACCCCCATTTGGCCATTTATAAGTGTTCCAGAATAGCTTAGGGTCCTTGGAAATGCACGCCTCCCTCAGGTCCTGCCATCTTTGTACTTCCCAGGCTTTTTTGGATTGAAATTGAGCAGCCTTGTAGAGTGCTCTAGCTTCACGAACCTTAGAAGGAACACCACCCTTGATAACCTTCCCTAAAGCCTCGCGTGCCCTCCGGCAATCATCATTATACCAACGACATAGCTTAAATTCCATTGATTAAATGCTGTACTTGCCCAAGTTAGTGGGACTTACAAGCAAGATGGCAAGATCCAAGCCACCATTACAGACAAGTACAACCTGAGTTGGAGTTCTTACTAGGCCAGAACCCGACTAAAAACCCAGGGTTAACCCTACTAATTAATTGGTTGCTGTACTACGGAAAGCAATTGTTTTAGGGGCAGTGGTAGCATTTGTCTTAGCCACTGGACAGTCAGAATCTATTGTCCAATGGGTCTTACCTTTAATAAAATAACACCAAGGTTTCTTTTTACCCTTCTAGGAGGCTTATTTGCAAGCCTCTTGTGCCACTCTTCCATCATATTGAACATGAGAAAAGTGATGTAAGGGTGGCGCAAGGGGCTTGTAAATAAGCCCCTAGGAGGTTTGAGACTTAGCCCGAGATGCCGGTTTTTGGGGATGTTGAGAATGCTCCTTTTTGACTTTGCCCTTCTCTCCACCCTTTTCTTGAGGATTAAAATAATCTTGCTTCTTTTGGTTTTTCTCTTAACCCTTGTGCTTACCCATTTGTCTGCCTTCTTTCCCAATTCTTAGGGAAAGGTCAGATCAGAGTGTTATATCCTGTTCATCTCTTTCCCTGCTGCTCAGCCTGTGTGTGTGATGTCATTGGAATGTTCCTGTGTGCATGGTTTGAATGTGTGGTCAGTTTGATTGAGTGGGCTGAGCAGCTGGATGCTGCTCCCGGTGGGGCCTCCTTCCCTCCTCCTTACCTCCTTCCTATTTACCTATTTACCAGCTTTTAATTAATGAACACCCTTTCAAGAATACCTACGACTACTGGATCTTCTTACCTTACAAATTACAATTTCTACTTTGCAACACAGAGTCCACCTGACTAGTTCTGACAATTGTTAAGGATGTTCTCTCTCATTAAATTGTACAAGTCCTCATAGTCCTGTACCTTGCTTCCATGAAGTCAGCCTTCCAAAGCCTTATTAGCACTGTCAATGAAATCTACCTAGTCCTGGATGTGTGCCTTCTGAGTGTCTTTGAACTTAATCCAGTATTGCTCAGTGGTTAAGCAAAACTCATCTATGAGTGCACTCTTCAGGACTGAATAATTGTCAGCATCCTCTTCTCTCACAGTGAAGAGCTTGTCTCTACCTGTGTTCGCAAAGAAGAGCCATAGGATAGTTTCCCACTGTACTTGAAGGACCTTCTGAACTTTACTTGCCCTCTCGAAGTCAGTGATCCATTTATGGATAGCATCCCCTTCGTGGTAGGAGGGAATATACTGGTCAGGTTCCTAGTGTCAAAGGATGTTTCTCTGATTCTAGGTACGCTATCGCTGCCATCATGGGGCCCGAGTTCCAAATTCTTTCCAGCCCTCTGAACTTCCAGGGTCTCTTTATCAAGAGCCAACCATTCTTGCCTGAGCTTGAGTCTAACTAACTCAATTTTGATCAGGTGATTTTCCCCCTCTACAGAGTCCTCCCTGTTGCTAGAGATAGAGGTCACTAAGCATTGGACTCGGCAGAGAGGGCCTAGATCCCCTCTGAATACATCTGAACTCTCTGAGGAGGTACCTACTTCTTGGGACACCCTCTGTGCTATCTGCACTATTCTCTTGGGGGTCAGAGTTCAACAAGGTGGAGACATTGGAATTGTCTTAGTCCTGCTCAGAATAAGGGCCACTAGGGATAACCCCTCCTGACCAATATTCTGGAGCATCCCCACCCACTTTGTCCTGATCCTCTGACATTTCAGGATTCTGGAGATCACATATAATAAGTCGCATGAAAAATGCTTATTGTTTGGGTTGCTTCTTTTCTTTCATTTCCTAGAAGTACACTGGGTCCTTAGTTCATGGAACTTAAGACCATTGTATCTAGAAGACTGGGCCCCTTTGATGTCCATCACTGAAGACATGGTGTCTAAGAGTAGTGTGGTGTTGTGCCTACCTTCCAAATTGCCACCACCAACTGGGTATCATCTGCATATGATACCCAAGCCATTCCATTCCTTCTAGCCACCTCCGCTAACGGGCGGACATAGACATTGAATAGGGTAGGGCTAAGGGACGAGCCCTGCGGCACTCCCTGTCCAATGCTATGCTCCTTCGAGATGTAAGGGGGGGTGGAGACTCTGAAGGACCTGTTAGACAGGAAGTCTCTGAACCACCCCAAGGCTGCCCCTGTGACTCCAATTTCCTCCAATCTCGTCAAGAGGACCTCATGTGACACCGTATCGAAGGCAGCACTGAGGTCCAATAGGACCAGTGCTGCAGTTCCGCCGGCGTCAAGAATGGAACGGAGGTCTTCAGAAACACTGAGCAAGGCTGTCTTGGTGCTGTGACCAGCTCTAAACCCGTGTTGGGAGTCATCCAGGATGTTATTGGTGAGGAGGAAGTTGGACAAGATGTTATTGACGTGTGCCTCGGCCACTTTAGCAGGCCAAGGGAGCAGGGAGATCGGCCTAAAGTTCTCCGGGAGTGAGGGATCTAAAGTGTTTTTTTTTAGAATAGGGGACACCCACGCCTGCTTCCATTTGGAAGGAACACTGGCGGTGGAGAGTGACCGATTGATGATGTCACGGACATGATCTGTGATGAGTACATGAGCTTCACAGAAAAGGTCAGGCTTTAAAGGGTCTGCCGGAGATCCGGATTTAATCTTTCTACAGATTTTAGAGAAATTCTCACGGTCAAGTGTAGGAAGGGAAGTGAGGGAAGGCCTGGTAGGATCAAAGGTGACCGGTGACTGTGGGCCTTTGGGGAAGGTGTCGTATATCTTCTTGATTTTATCTGTGAAAAAATTGGCCATGTTGTTGCAGAGGTCGGGCGAGGTAGTGATGGTGTTGACAGATTTTTTTGCCGTGAGGTCTTTCAGAATTTTAAAAACCGATTTTGAGGTGTTAGACGTCGGAAACTGCCGTAGACCACAATGGAGGACTTCAGTGAAGATGCCCCTGGTGATGAAGGTAAAAGAGTCCGGTGGAACCAAGCGGCAGATTCAAAATGAGAGGTACCTGCAAACAGAGGGAACATAAACTATTACATTCAGGAGTGACCAGGAGGCATGGAAGACGAATGGCCACTGATGTTGCTGCTGCAGGTCAGTAGACGGTGCCCTTGAAGTTGCAGCTGTGCGGACAAGGTGATGCTGTGGAAGACCAGGTGCTATTCATGAGCTGTACCACATTGAATGACAAGAGCCAGGGGATGTGTGTCCAGCAAGGCACCAACAAGCCTTGGCAATGACAACCAAAGTAGTAGTTAAAAAAGGTGCAGTGTTGGGACCAGCAAGGTCCAAGTAGCTGACTACGAGCTGGTGAGTCAGAGCAGGCCCAGCACAAGCAGGGTAGCCCACTGGAGCTAAAGAAGACCCTCAAGACCCCTCAAGAGGACCCACTGCCTGAAGGCACAGGAGACGCAAGAGGACCCCTAACAGCTCACCAAATGATGGTTGCCCACGGTGCAGAAATATCTTGTCACCAGGAGATGCTTGAGGCTGGAGCAGCTTAGAGCCCGAAGATCTCTGATGATGAGATTCAACAAGCCTTGGCAGCAACAAGACAATTCCGACAAAGGGTACTGGCTTTAAACTTGCGATGAAGACAGTGCCGGCCTCGCAGACGTTACAGAACCACCACCTGAGTTATTGAACCTTTCAGAGTCCGTAGGTGCTTATGAACAGCACACCAGTCAACTTTCTTGCGGTGCCTACAAATGCAGGGAAGTGTCTCTTTCACTTCAATGGAGACTCCTTAGGGTGTCTTGAATGTTCACATGTCTGTAGAAGAACCTGTATGGAGCTCAGGCACAGACGGTGCAGAAGAATGGCAGTACGATGAGACCAGGAGTGGCAGGAGTCTTCCCATTTGCAGTCTCCATTCCAAAAGCTAAGTCCAACGAAGTCCAAGGTGCTCGGATGGTTTAAGATGAAATGGTTTTGGATCTGAATCTTGTCCCTCATCGAATCTAAGGACCCGTCCACAAGTAAGCCTTTGAGTACAAGGCAACCTCCTGCACACACTCCAAATTATTTTGTAAAAGCATCAATTTAAACAGACTGTCATCCTCTTCTTTTTGATCTTTATTGATTACTTATCTAGTGAGTTGAATCACTCTCTAGACAACAAGTGTTTAGTCGATTAGTGGGAAAAAATCCTGCAACTTCTTCAGGTCTAGGAAAGTTCAGCGATAAAAAAATATAATGCATTGCAATATGTTGTTTATGGAAATGTGACTTTAGTGCTGAACATTAGATTCAAAAGGAGTTATTATGAATGTGTACAAATAATGGAAACCCATGCGCAAAGTTCAGTGCCTCAATTTCTGCAATGCACTTACACATTCTTGGTTCAATTATATAAACAGAAATAGCATTTGTTTGTATACTGGGAAAAGCAAACAATCAATTTCATCTCTATAATAAAAAAAGTTATTTCTCATTTCCTGACTTGTGACACATATGTGAAACTAAAAAAGGGAGTCTTTAATTGTGTAGCGTATTCACGAAGGCCTTAACCGAATGAAAAATGTTGTGCTCCTCTTACTGGTTGGAATTCCGACCCGAACATCATTTGCAGTTATGCAACAAACAGGGTTGCACATCTCATGAAGTTGAATAGACCAGTATAGGTAGAAAAATAACTTATTTATTCCAAAAATTCTTTTTTTTAAATTCATTGAGTTTAGACAATTCAGCCAACACTTTTCATTACCATATAGGGAACTTCCTCAGGGCAAACAATATGTTATGTGTAAAAGTGCACTTCGAAAGGGATGTCAGTTGTTAATGATTTTTTTTTTAAAGTTGGGGGCTCTTCACATAGAGCAATATACTCCTGCAAACTCTTGTGTTTGACAAGAAAACCTTCCACTGAATATCTGGGAAGAGGGGGTCCAAATATGGTGAAGCTGCCCCGCGTATAAGATCAACAACCAAGTATTGGCTGTATGTGACAGAAAGAACTTCCAATCGATATCTGGAAAAAGCGGATCCAACCGTGATAAGGTGACACCAGGTATTTGCAGTTATGATAACCCAGGACACTCCTAGGATGGATGGTGACTTGAGCTAGTATGACGAAAATCATATGCCTTCACAGAAGCATAGGTCAATTGGAAAGTTGATTTGGAGTGCCTCTATAGTTTCATCGCATCACCAAGAAATTTCCAAAGAAAGTCTTCATAAGGTACAGTGTATAGCACTGTATACAGCCAGCTTATACAGGCTGCTTTGTCAAGCCTGTTGTCACAATTTGAGTTCTATCCTGTGGATGGCTAATTACATGCTTCAGACCATGGGTAAGCCCCGGTGTACCTATGACTGGGTACCTTAGTACCATATACTCAAGACTTATAAGGATACACCAGTGGCCAAATTTGGGGGGTACCTAAGTACTCACTATGTTCAATTTAGGGAAGACTCATAGAGACTCAGGTCCTGATTAGCAGGATCCCAGTCAGACTAGTCAATAAAACATAATGACAACGGCTAAAAGTGGGGATAGTCATGCAAGTAGATCCTACTTTCCTACAGGCCTAAATAACATTTTGTCCACACAAGTTATCTAGGCCAAATTTGCATCCCTTTTTTCCAACATCCTTGGAATTCAAAAGGTACCCATGTTTGTGGGTTCCCCTCGAGGGGACTGAGAAATTAGCCAAAATACAGGTAAATTTGAGGCAATTTTGGAAATTAGTGCCACAGAAGAAAGCGTCTGTTTATTTCCCTGCAAATGGAATCCACAAAGGGTTTGCATTGCTATAATCATCATCTACCCAGTTTACCTTGAACAGGCAGACTTGAACTGCAACAGACACACCTGATTTCCTAAAGCTCTACCTGGGCTTAAGGAAGCCAATGATCCCTCACAGCGACTTCCAGGGCAGCTGGGATGACCACTTTCTTTCACTGCCAGCTCTCAAAGAAAAGGCAGGCTCAGTCGAAAGGTCCATCAGGTATGTGTGGGAGGCTGGTGTTGACCCATGCCTGGGTGCCCCAGTGGCCTCATCCTTGGCAGCAACCAGCTGAGAACCACTGGACCACAAGAGGGTCTGGAGTACTAATTATAATCTGGAGGAAGGCTATCACCCTTACTTGTATTTTGTGTGCCTTAGCACAATTACTCTTAACCTCCTGAAGCGCCGCCTGGGTTTAAGGAAGCAAATGAACCCTCGTCGGGACTTCCAGGGCAGCTGGGATCTTCACTTTCTGACCCTTCCTGCTCTTGGGAAAGTCAGGTTTGGAGGAAATGCCCAGGGATGCGAGGCAAGAGCGGACCTGGGCCCATGGTGGTCCAGTAGGGGTAGCCCGGTTCATGGCAGCACCTGGATGAGTATCACCAGACCACAAAGGTGTCTAGGCCAACCTGTCCCTAGTAATGCAGAGAACAATGCCTCCCTTTCTTGCAATGAATGACCAAGGGACAAGGGCCTGAGACCCCCATCTCAAGGACTTGACAGAGGGTCAGGCTGGAGGACGGAGCCCAGGGTGGGAGCGACTCCTGGGCCTGGTGGGTACTGGTCAGAGGTACTGGACCTCGTCCCAGGTCCTTGGCAGCATGGCAGGCCCGAGGACAGAGTCCAGGGTTAGGACACCTGGTGCTTCACAGGGCTCAGCAGGGCACCTCACCCCATTCAGAGACCTTTGACCCAGCCACACTAAAGAGGACTCCACAGGGCCCATGGGAGCCCTCACTGGGTGCTCTGCAATGCGGCAGACACAAGGAAGGGCCCACATTATTTCAATACAGCCTTACACATGTTTCATTACAATATTCCACTAAATAACATAGGGGGAAAAGTAGAACAAACCATCTAATATAATATAGACTTTTATATGAAGTACTGCTCCTTCCCTTTTAATACCCAGCACTCCAACACTAAAACCGAGTGTTTGCGCTTTTGAAAATAACATGTTCCTCCTTTTGTCCCTTGGTATATTTAATTTTTGCTAAAATGGTCACAGGAACTGACATCTCTAGATCACCTTGCTGCCATCTGGATGTAGTGATGATCTGTTTTAGTTTTAAATATATAGGTGCTGATCTTTTGAAATGTATTCTTAAAAATTGCTGGGGGCATATTCTCAAGGATCTATCGGCGAGTTATCAGCACTTTATCGCAGCCAAATTAACAATAAAACTTTCGACCCATTCACAAGCTGGTGCTAACAGCCCCTATCACCAGTTTATCTGCGATAGCAGCCATAAAAAACATTGACACAGATGACCGCAGCAACTATTTCTAATGAGATGCAAAGTAGACGTTCCTGTGCCAAAAGTTGTGACAACACCACTCCCCAAAATCACAAAACAGGTGACAAGGCGTGTTAGCTACATGACATTTACACCTGCTCTGACCTGGTGTAAAGTCAGACAACAGCCTGCACTAGAAAAGACATAGAGCTACTGATCAAGCAGGCCGGATACCCAAGAGGGCCACAACACCCACCACCACCACGCCCATGACACCTCCCTACACCCCGGAAACCCCCACCAACCCCCCACCTCCCCGGACCCACACAATGCCCTCAGACCAACACTGAGGTGGCGCAGACAAAGACAGAATCCCGCAGAAAACACACCACCCTCACAGACCCAACACCAGAGAATATCATTGCCCACTGCAGGCTCAAAGGGACAACCCACCCCCGCATCCTGACCACAGCCCAATACAAGTTCTACACAATGGTCGTGGATGACATCATCAGCCTGGTACCCCACTATCTATACTTCCCCCACACTGCACAGGAACAGCTGGAGACAAAGCAAGCTGTATACGCCATAGCTGGCTTCCAGCACGTGTTTGGGGGAAAATGACTGCACACATGTCATACTTGTGCCCCCTGCAGACACTGCACACAATAAACGCAATAAGGGACCACCGGGGAATCTATACAAAAGTCGACACCAACCAGGCAGTGTGCATGATTCCTACATCTTCGGACAATCCATCAACCAGTGCTGCCAGGATGGCACCTACGGAAAGGACACTGCTCGTTGGCAAGTACCAAATGAGCACACCACACACCTCAACTCTACAATCATGCAATGCACACCACTGTGAATGCACATGTAACAGACTCACATACAACATGCCAAACAACATACCCACAAGACACAACAACACAACTTACTGTGGGAACCTGGGCCAGCCAAGTACATAAGCCATCAATGGCATGGCACCTCAGCCACACAATAGCAGATGGTGGGTAGAGGTGGGGACCAGACATATGCGAAGGAGGCAAGTGACCCACACATGAGAATATACACAATGTAAATGTAAATGTACATGTATTTATATAGCGCAAATTGCCCACATCGCAGGCATCTATGCGCTTGCTTAGGGAACCCGTCCTGGTATTCCCCTGTGAGATACCCCGGCAGGGTATCCACAAGGTGAAAGCCAGGCATCCCGCCGCGAGGGGCCGTTGTGGAGATTAAGCAAGCTATTGCCCAGAGTCGCAGAGTGTGACCCCGTGAGTTGAGTAGGCACCAGAGTGAGAATTTTTCGAGTCCGTGGAATTATTGAGCCCAACCCCCGTCGGGGCGGGGAATTGAACCCTGGTCCAGGGCCGATCTCAGCTTCCGGGTCTGCCGCCTCTAACCCCTGAGCCACACTTCTCCACAATGCCAAGTGTGGTGTGGATATGACGGCCAGACTGCTGTATGCGGACCACACACATATCCATGTAGACACACACCGCTGCTGTATCGAGTGTAGTGGACAGTGGATTCAACCATGTCACCCCAGCCAGTGGGGAAGCTCACAGAAATGTAGCTCGTTACGTCCTGCAGTAAGCGTGAGCAGAGTGGCGCACGCCAGGCCAGCGTAGGGGTGTAAATAAAAGGCATGTAACTCTGGGGGTGGCCCTCTTCGGGAATGCCCAATGTCTCTGCCAAGGTGGCACCTCCCTCCCCACCAAAAGGCCTATGCCATCGCCATGAGTGGAGTTGCCTGCGATCCGGTGCGCCTGCTGCTCCCCGGGCCGGATGTCGCCGAAACAGTCTTGTCTGCCCCTGCGCACCCAGGCCTTGCTGTGGAAGAGGGCCAACCACGTGCTGGTGCAAGCTGAAAGTCCGAGGGCCGAGAGCCTGGCAGCCTCCTCAAACCATCACTGGCCTCCGCGACACAGACCCGCAGTACTCCTTTCTTGTTGACGTACTCCACCGACATACACAGCGGACTAGTAGGTCACACATTTGGAACTGAGTCTTGATTACTCTATGGCAGAGAACATTATTTACGGCAGATTTTATGTCCCTATACTCCCTATGATGTGGTGCCACCAAGTTTGTGAATAGCATTCCAACCACAAGTGTCTGTGGCCACCCGTGGACTACTGCCCTCGGGCCACACTGTGCACGAGTAGGTCACACATTCGGAACTGAGTCTTGATTTTTCAATTTTTCATTGTACCGGCATCATCGCAGACTGCATCCTCTAACAGCCCCGGTGAAACTAACTCTGTTCCCTGGCATTCATTGATACTCTCTGGTTGACCTTTGGTGGCATCTGAGTTTATGAATCTTCATGAGTCTTCATCCTCATGTGGCTGATACCGAATTGGTGGTGAAAAAGAGGCTGTAGCATTCCACTCCTCCATTTGCTGCTTCTGGATGGCTTCTGCCCTCTGCATCATGCCCTGGAGGACACCTTCTACTGTCCCTCGCAACCCTCCACCACATGCTCCTTGAACATAGACGAGGACCCGCTCAGACAGCATGGCCTTACTTCAGTGCACTGCAAGTCACCATCCAGTGGCGGTGTGCCTGTGCTGGCCGCTGTGCATTCGGGGCTATTAACTTTGTGCAGCTAAAATCAGGGACTCTCTCATTGAATATTGGATGGCCTCTGAGATGATGGCCTTGGGCTCATCAACGCCATGTGTCTGTGGCCCTGCGCTGTCCACTGCCTCAGGCCTCCACTGCGGTACACCATGGCTCAAGCATCAAAATCGATTCCTGACTGGCCAGGAGGTCGCATCACCGCAGGATTCACAGGCCACCAAAGCTAGGATCACCTCCAACTGCCAACTGCAAGTGTCGAAACAGTGGTTCTGGCAGACTAAAGGAGATGCTCATACCTGTGGTGCATGCCATCATCTGCCTGATACCTGCTCAGCACTCCAGGGGCCACTAACTCAGTGCACCGCTACCCATGCACAGTTACTGCTTGAGTTTTGTGCTGTGGAGAGGTAACACAGCAATACGAAGATAGGACAAGGGTACTCCCAGTATTCATTTTTAGGTCTAGAGGAGGGAGTAAAGGCAAAAAACTGGAAAGTAGAACCTCTGTACTGACCTGTTTCTTATTCACAACTATGAATGAATCTAATACATTTCTCTAAAGATGCAACATGAGTGAAAATATTCACATAAACATAAAGTACTTTAGTTTGTTATTTATTGTCATTTAACAATTAAGATCAAAAAAAACATTTCATTTTTTTCATATTTTATAAATATTTTAGTGCAAGAAAGATTTTTAGCAAGTGAAAGAAAGTTAATTCGGACTGCACAACGAAAAAAACTATCAAAAAACCTCATGCATTCTTCATCATTCATTCCTAGTCTAACACACTCTCAATTGTGATATAATGCACAAAGAAATACATACAAAAGACAACAGTACAACTGAGATCCCAATGGGTTCTTTACAAATTAAATGTCCAATTTTTTCATCTTTGACAGTTTCCAAGTTCGTAAGTCATTTATTCTTAGGTTTCTCTCTCCTTGTGGTCTTGTTATACATGGGTCTCAGGTGTATATGGCCTATGTACGTTTCGGTGAACTTTGTAATATCACCTTCATCAGGGCCAACATTGAACACAAACTAATACAAGCATAGTTAAAATCAGGGGGTCCTTTATATCTGAAATTTAAAAAGATATGCAATCAATTTACATATTAATTTGACATTTGTCTGTTGCATCCTAGTAACAATACATCATAAATTTCCGTTTATTTTTAATTTCATGCTGCTATGCTAAATTTCAGGCTCGCATAACAATGCCTATA
This sequence comes from Lissotriton vulgaris, assembly GCF_964263255.1. Classification (NCBI taxonomy): domain Eukaryota; kingdom Metazoa; phylum Chordata; class Amphibia; order Caudata; family Salamandridae; genus Lissotriton; species Lissotriton vulgaris. The sequence continues at coordinate 2,031,408,282 of NC_141691.1, forward strand.
GTGAGACTATGAGAACGGAGTAGTTTAAGTGTCTATATAGATGCGCCAAGGTTAATCAATGTTACACCCAGATAGAAGAAGATATTCTTTAGTTCAGTTTATAAAGAAAGAAAAAAGAAAAGAAAAAAAGGAACACAGAGTTTCTCCTCATGCATGTGCAAATCCAGAAAAGGTAAAGTGGAAAAGTGAGTCAACAAACCCTCCACCAGGCAGTGTTCCTATCAAGAGTTACCTACTTAGTATAAAAAAAGGGGAGTCGCGTTAATGAGTGCAAATAGTAGGTATGCGTTATCAAAAGAGGGGATGATTTGTTCTGCTACGGAGTAGTCTAAAAAATGGGATAGACATGGTTAAAACTACGTTCTATAGGATGGAGAACCATTAATAAGAGGTAAGGGATAGTATACTACCTATTATTAGTTTGTAAGAGCTCTCCAGATGTCAGCTTACACAATCACCATTGGCGTGCGGTCGGTACTTGTCATAAGGTGTGCTGTGGATTATGCGATATCTAGGACAGACTATAGCTTATATTAGATATCGATCTCATGGGAATAGTTGAGGTTGTTATATTTCCCTATTCATGACAAAGGTAATTGAGGGTCCCCTTACCTAAGGATTACTGCTGTCGAAATCGATTTGGGTTTTTATTGCTATTTCATTTTAAAGTTGCTCACAAATTAAATATGTCTCCAAAATATGATAGCCTACACGGGTAAAAACATCAGTTGAGAATTACATGATTAGTTCTGAAACGATTCCATTAAGGCATGAAAAAAGACACATAATTAGGTCCAAAGTTTAAATCACACATTACGATGGTGAGTCATTTGTTATAAACTGATGGCCAGATTAGGGAGGACGATAGTTTACAAATACTAGTGCAAACCAGAGTTCGGGCAGGGTTAATACATAATACACCGGTAGTACAAAGCATGTCTTTTATTGATGCCACCGTGTTATAGAGCAGACAAATACTGGTGCTAACTAACATTCGTGCAAGATGGTAAAACATCTTGCACCGAAAATGCGATGAATGTCTTTAATTGATTGACACTTACGCCTGGGTTCAGAATCGAGCATTGCAAAAAGCGAAAAATATCCTTCCTCAAACCAGGGAACAAGCTAAAAGAGCTTCGATAATGTACTCTACGTGCTCTATATTTACAACAAGCATGCATTTGAAGAGGACTCAAAAAATCTCGGACAGAGAAGGCGTGAGGCTGGATGAATGCACCAATTATCTAGTGCTTAGTTTAACGAGCATAAAATAGTGGTCGGCTATCCGTTTCTCTTACCTGTACACGGGCTGACGAGCCTCATAACCGCCCCAGCACTCCATCGTGATGTCGCGACTAGAAACAGTCCCGGATGGGGGCGGCTTAAGTAGCCAGTGAGATTGGCTAAAATTAATGACAGCTGTGAAACACCTCATGTGGTAGCTAAGTGTAAGGGAACATAGTTGAAGGACTAACGAGTAAGGGTTGGAGCCCATTCCTGGCATGTGACACGTGTCACTCTGTCATGTGGCATATGCCACAGCTGATGTGTCATATGCCGCAGATTTTTTACATGGTCTTTTATGATTATCAGTTGAGGATTTCCAAATGACTATCTTTCACTCTGCTAAAATAAATAAATTGTTTAAAAAAAGAAAAACAATATAAAAATAGACTTTCCCCAGCTGGGGTTTGAACCCTGGTCAAAAACACTCATAGACCCTGTGAACTGCCCCTGTACGATCTGTTCTGCATTGATTTTCTCAGCCCAAAGACTTTGTGTCTTTCAAAAAGGGTGATGTCCCTTTTCTCTTTCCATGCTGGTTTTCTTCCAGCATGTCACAAATCTACACTTGATTTTCGTTATTTATAAACAAAGAGCCCTTCCTTTCTCCCATTCTGGCACTTGGCCCAAGCATTTAGTTTTCTTAAACAACCATTTCCAAAGTCTCATTCTACAAATTAAGGGATTTATTTCATGGCAAACCTGCCGCCCCCTTCCACGTGCCAGTGCATGTCACAAATATCTGACATGCACTGGCTTGACTAAAAAGCACACAAATCTCACAGACACTGCTAGGGGTGATTTACAAAAGGGAATCTTTCATTTGGGTAAAATGGAGAAAAAAAAATTTAAAGAATTTTAGAATCGATTTTCCCCAGCTGGGGTTTGAACCCTTCTCAAAAAACACTCATAGACCCTGTGAACTGCCCCTATACCACCTGTTCTGCATAGTTTTTCTCAGCCCAAAGCCTTTGTGTCTTTCAACAACCATTTCCAAAGTCTCATTCTACAAATTAAGGGGATTTATTTCATAGCAAACCTGCCCCCCCCTTCCACGTGCCAGTGCATGTCACAAACCTCTGACATGCACTGGCATTAAATAAAAAGCATTTGCAATACAATAGGTCTCACATTCACGCAAGTTTGAGCTATTGGCATTGTAAATGACTATGCCTTTTATTTATGTTTTACAAAGCGAAACATAGATAAAAGGCATTGTCATTTACAATGCCAATAGCTCAAACTTGCGTGAATGTGAGACCTATTGCACTGCAAATGCTTGTTTTAAGAGCGCTGTGCTTTTCACGAGCGCTTCTGCCTACATGTTAACAGTAGTCCACATATAAGGTCCCAAAGGGGAGACCTATTGGCTATGCCAATGCTTGTGCTGCATATGCTTGCAATACGAAATCAAAAAATATGTAGCCATCGCACAAGCTCGTCATGGCATAGTGTTTGAATGCTGAACTGCAATAACATCGTTCATCCAGACTCTTCAAAGACAGAAGTAATGATGAATTATTATTGTATGGAGGGCTCGACCGAGCCTATTGGCCATGTGTGTTGCTTTGAAACTATCCTTGGGAAAGAATACTACAGGAGCCACTCAAAAGCAAGTGAAATGATATCCACTTACATGAGGTGGAAGACTAACCGCCTATTCAGTGGAGCCTTCTCATTTAAAGTTCAGCAGAGAGATAGTAAACAGTTCTCTTTCCAGTTATATGTAAAGCGCTCTGTTGCCCGTGTGGCTGGGTCTGCGCTATATAAATACTACAAATAAATAAATATTAAAAGACATTGGTTTGTCTCTTTCAGGTCGATGTCAAACAATTAGCAAACCTCTATATAATGGAACCAATGCTAATGATCACAACGAAAAAGATTTATCTCAAATAGGCTAATTACATTAAAAACACACACACACACACAAAGCAGCACAGGTACAGAATGAGGGACAAATCAATGCGTCTTTCTAATGAAGAAGAAATTATTGGTTTCTTGGTAGCACATGCATCTCAAAGATTTGTGGCCAACTGCAAATGGTTGTTAATGTATGACCTCATCTAGGACTCCTTGTGAGTTCTGCAAATAAAATATTTCATAATTGCCAGCACTGTTGAAAAAAAATCGCATTATCTTGCATTCAACACCTTCAGGATTAATGACTCTTTGCTACTGACGTCCCTCCTCAACCGTGGCAACAGCACAATATTTCTGCCCAGTATGTATTATGTTTGTATGTTTCCACATACCAAGCAATAACTGCTCTTGGTTTGAAAATACCTATAACGACCTGAAAGTTGGCTGCACGCGCACACTAGCACTTGAACACTGCTCCACTCTTAGTTAACAGGCACACATTCTGAGGCGCCACAATGAAGATGCAACCCTCCGTCGTTTTTAAATAAGCTGAACATGTTTAAGGGCTTTCACACCGGTTCTTATTCAGGAATGTCATTAGAAAGAGACCTTTCAAGAGAGGAGTCTGCTGAACTCGGCGATGACAGCAGCCGATAGCACCTCTCTAAGCCACACTCAAACAAGCCTATGTGGAGCTGGCGCTCGGGTGCCTCGAGCTGCTGCAGCGGACCCTGGCGTCTTTAATCCACCTCATGTTCCAGTGAGGGTGCAGCACATGGCACGAAGACCTAACGCTGCTTTTCTAGCACTTGTCCGACCTGTCCCTTCACCTCATCGTCCACAATAACCGCCTGGGTGGCAGAAGACTGACAAAGGGCACCCGGCGCGGGTCAGTCATCTCTGTTTGCAGCCTCCAGACTTTGCTATAATGTTCGCATTGTAATGACAGGGGAAAGTTAAAGTGCAGCATGCGCACGTTGTAGGCACGCCATGAGGGTGCACATCGCTGTCCGGGCCCAAGCCCAAAGACATGTTGTGAGAGTGCACATTGGCTGTCCGGCTACGCTGGGTAATGGTGATGCGACATGATTGAGAAGCCTAGCCATGAACTGGGACTTGTCTGGGGATGACTGCTGCAGCACCATGCCAAAAAGGTGAGGCAGAGGCGGCTGTGAGTCGGCTGTGGAGATTGTGAAGCTGCCGGCTGCCAACTGAGCAACGACTGAGGTAGGGCCCAACCAGGGGCGTAAGGACAGGGTTTTTAAAAGCGGCTATACGGAATATTTCCAGCGAGCTAGAACGTGCAGGGTGGGGTAGGTTTGCTTGCAATTAATGAAAGCTTTTAGAAAACAAACAGAGCCAAGGACTCGAGGTAAGCACAGGAGGGGGTGCGCATGCGTGTGTCTGTGTGCAGGGGGGCTGGGTGTGCGTGTGTGTGCGCGCCGTTTCTGCATGCGAGCCAAGCGGAAGCAGGGGCTGTCTGTGCACGTCTGAGAAGCACGGCCACAAACCCAAATCGCCGCGTGCACCAATCTGTCTCCCTTGGGAGGCATAACAACAACAAAAGGTCTCGCTGGCGAGCCCTAAAAAGGACACAAATCTCACAGACACTGCTAGGGGTGATTTACAAAAGGGCATCTTTCATTTGGGTAAAATAGAAAAAATGGAAAAGAAAATAAAAATCGAATTTCCCCAGAGTGGTGTGGCTTGGCGCTGATGAAGTGAACAGCACAGCGTACAAGCTCCTGTCAGCCAGCCGCCGTCGAATGCCATCCTGACTCCCTGAACTGGAAAGCTTCTGCAGCGCGCCCTCATAATCATACAAAGGGTGAGGTGGGTGTTGGAGACGGAGAAACCCGTCCGAAAGACCTAAAACAGGGGAATAACAAAATCTAACCATAGCTGGGAGGTGTGCCTAGATGGCAGCGCCCATGACGATGTTGCGGAAAACCCAGCCGACAGCACTAACCAAGCGGTAGTGTACAGAGACCTAGAGTGTCCCCTCCTGTCCCGCTACAAGCCCTGGAACATGGCCTGGAGACTCCCCAGGACTGCACCAGAGGAGCGGAGCGGTGGTGGACGCAGAACTGCTAGGGATCCCATATGGTAGGCCTGAGCACAGAGCTTGATAATCACTGGGGAGAGCGAGCAAGGCAAATCCTGGGGAACGTGGAGCTGGTCCCCAGGAGGTGAGCAGACTGCAGCGGTATGGATGTGAGCAGCAGGGCCATCAGCTAACAGCCTGGACAGAGGCAGAGGAGGCCTCCTCTCTCCTTCAGTGCAACAGAGCGATTATGGCCCTCGAGACTTTGGTGGGCGCTCAAAAGAAAGGGAGGCCCAGAGAAGCCAGGTGAGAGCGGCAGAGACAAGGGATCAGGACCACGCTTCAGAGGGGCCTGAGCATCCTGGAGACTGGGGGACCCGAAGATGTTATGGGAGTGAGCCCCTGCGAGGCTCCTAGAAGCGCACCTAGAAGCGCACCCAGAGCCCCAGCAGAGGCAACTGTAAATGAGAGTCCAGAGAAGCGGCAGGCCTCCCCAAGTAAGCAGCAAGCAGCAACTCAGGCATTGAGACCTGGGGAGAAGGGCAGACGATCAGCCACACCAACAAGGTGGCCTACTATAGCGGAGTGGGCCTAGCGGCGTTGACAGGGTTGGTGAGCGGTCCTAGGGCTCGCCTATGCCAGGGACTAAATATGCAAAACAAGGGAGAGAACCCCCCCAAGGCTCGTGACCTCAGGGATCATACCGGTAGAACACAGAGCCCCCCCAGGTGGGGAAGAAGGGTGACACAAGTGAAGCAGGCAAGCTAACTAGAGTGCTTGCCCGCTTGAGGTGGTGCAAGTGATAACCTGAACAGTGCGAAATGGTGCACAAGGCCAGAACATGGCATTATCTGGAGACCCTTGGCAGACATTGAGGAGAGTGGACTCAGGCCCACACTGAAAACATAAAGTGCCCTGGAAAGCCTGGTGAAGAGTGGCGGGAACATTAGGCATAAACAGATGCAACTAGCCTAAGTGCGAGTCAGACTACATAACAGAACGTAGAGCGCTCACCAGAAGAAGAGAACCAACGTGCAACGCGGACTACCTGGAGCGTCCTATGAGCACACGCTGCACTAGAAGCACCGCAGATCAAGAGGACACAATGGGGAAGATTCCCCAAAATAAGGACACATAAGAGGCCCCAACCGAAAAATCAATGAAGGAGAGGGGGAAGAGCCAACCACAGGCAGAAAACTCTGGAGATCATTCGCTGCAGGACATTCTACAGGCCATAACCTCCTCTAGCAAGCGCCTGGCAACCAAAATCAACTTGCTGGGTCTAGATTTGGACCTGCTCAGATAAGATCACAAAATGTTGGCAGACCGCATTAAGACAAATGAATATCCGAGACTCTGCCGGACATAGTCATAATGAAGCAACGATTCGCGGCGCTTGCACATTGGAATTCCAAGCCGAATACTTTGCGAGGAAGCAACCTTAGAAACATAGGTCTAACTGAAAAAATAGAAGGCCGCAACATGATAGACAACCGGGAAAGATGGCTGCAAGAGGGAGTAGCGCCAGACGGCCTATCGAGCTTCTTCGCCCTGGAGAGGGCGCATGGAGTCCATGCGAAACCACCTGTAAAAGGAGCTCCACTGCGGGTGGTAATAGCGCAGCTCCTCCATTACAGGGACAGGGACCACTTCCCAGATTTTTACCGGGAGGTACAAAGACAGAGAGGATCCTACCGGGAGAGAACAGCACCCGAGGCCGGCGAGCCTTGAGAAAGACTCTAGCCCCCACGCAAGAAGAGGCACAGCTTGCGTGCTTAAACGCGATCCACATGGTGGCATTGATCAGTGGTACAGGGAGAAGGCCAGCTCCCCCTAGGAGCAGAGAGACTGCAGCATGTTCTGGCTCGGAGCAAGGGTCCAGTGACTCAGAGGCACAGAGTGTGGCACTCTCAGACGTAAGAAGGGCGATTAGAGGACCGAGAAATAGGTATAATTAGCATATACACCCCATTGCAGAACAACCAGCCTTCTTCACCAGACTGAATCACTGCCTGATGCAATATCTGATGGGCAATACCCTAGTAGGAGGTGACTTTAATAGTGTGGACAACACGCTCCTAGATAGATCTCACCCTCCACTGTGAAATTCCCAAGCAGCGCGCATCTTGCATGCGTTCACCCTAGAGACAGAGTTGGGTACGGATAGATGCCTCGAGGACCTTACACCCCCAAGATAGAGACTACTCCTATTTCTCTGCGGTGCATGAGGCACATGCGTGACACAACACTTTCTTATGTGCAGCAGAAATCCAACGCCATGGTGTTGCTGCGGAATATCTTGCATTCACAATATCAGACGAAAAGCCAATGGTCCTGTCCCTGAGATGAAGGCAGCCTGTATCAACGATCCCCACATGGAGGCTCTGCCTGGACACCCTGGAAGACCAGGTCTTCTGAGAAGAGATTAGGGGGGAGATAGCGCACTACTTTGAGGCCAATGCGGGGATGGCCTCTTCGCCGAATGCAGAGTGGGACGCTTTTAAGGTGGTCCTGGGGGGCCAATGTATAACACCTACCACCGGGGTTAGGCGCGTCATCCTGGGAGAAGTAGAGGGAGCAGAGACAACCCTTAGGGGACTGGAATGTACGAGACCAGAACACCCTGGCCTTCAGCATGCAGTTTTGGAGGCCAAGGAGAAGGTGGCAAGACAGAGAGACTTTGATGCTTCGACTATAAGAACTATCTAGAGAGCACCCATGCAGAGCAGGACAAATCGGGATCACTCCTGGTGTGGTTGCCAAACTCCGTGAGCAGGAGCCTGCCGCTGGTGGAAATAGAGGATGAGGAAGGGATCAGGCCCTATATGCAAGTGAAGATTAATGAGGTCTTCGCCCACTACTATGTAAAGCTATGCACAAGGTCGCAAGAAGGTGAACATGCGTAAGAAAGGGAATACCTCGCAGGCCTGCAGATGATGAGGCTGAACCCTGAGGAGGCAGAAGAGCTAGGAGCGGACATTACACAGCAGGAAGTACGAGTCACCATCAAGGGCATGGCAAGGAATAAGACCCTGGGCACGGACGGCCTACCAGCGGAATTCAATGCAACCTATGTGGAGGAGCTGGCCACCCCCCCAACTGGTCATGTGTACCAAGAGGCTTGGGAAGCAGGCATACTGCCAGAGAGCACTAGTGAGGCCCTCATAATTCCAGTACCTCATCCAGGGAAAGAGCCACACAACTATACAGCCTCTAAACCGTTATCCCTGCTAAACATGGATTACAAAATCCTAAGCAAGGTCTTGGCAATGCTCCTTCTCCTCCACATACCCAAATTGGTCCATGCAGACCAAGCAGGGTTTATCCCGGGGTGGAATATGGCCATAAACATCAGACTACTCCTAGCTGTCATGGGCTCCAACGAGTACGACAAGGAAGTGGCGGTGCTCACGGGAGACATAGAGAATTTATTTTTGACATTTATACAGCGCGAACAAATGCCCGTAGGCGTCTCGGCCTTTCATAGCCTTGAGTGGCCCACCTCTGCGAAGTACTGACCAATATGGGACTGGGAGGAAGCTTTCTGGCATGGGTGCGACTACTGTACGCATCCCCCATGGCCCAGGTGCACACAGGGAGGACCTTCTAACCCAGACAGGGGGTGGAGAGGGGTATGAGGCAGGGATGCCCCTGGAGTGAAGGGCAAGGAGTGGGCAGGACTATAACGGCCTGGGGCCAGGAGTGGTACAACATTTCATAGCCCTGTATGCAGACAACCTCTTGCTGTTTCTCAGTGACACAGCAGGTGAATTGAGAGGGGCGCTGGGCATGCTAGCCATGGCCATAAATATCAGACTACTCCTAGCTGTCATGGGCTCCAACGAGTACGACAGGCAGGAAGTGGCGGTGCTCACGGGAGACATAGAGAATTTATTTTTGACATTTATTCAGCGTGAACAAATGCCTATAGGCGTCTCGGCCTTTCATAGCCTTGAGTGGCCCACCTCTGCGAAGTACTGGCCAATATGGGACTGGGAGGAAGCTTTCTGGCATGGGTGCGACTACTGTACACATCCCCCATGGCCCAGGTGTGCACAGGGAGGACCTTCTAACCCAGACAGGGGGTGGAGAGGGTTATGAGGCAGGGATGCCCCTGGAGTGCAGGGCAAGGAGTGGGCAGGACTATAACGGCCTGGGGACAGGAGTGGTACAACATTTCATTGCCCTATATGCAGACAACCTCTTGCTGTTTCTCAGTGACACAGCAGGTGAATTGAGAGGGGCGCTGGGCATGCTAGCCAGGTTCGGTACCATATCTGGCCTCAAAGTTAACTGGTGGAAATCCAACTTATATCCTATGATGCACAATGCCCTTTTGCCACTTCTCACTGAACTAGAGAAATTGAAATGGGAGCCCAGCTGCCTGAGGTACCTTGGAGTCAAATATATCACAGCTCAGCAGAGTTACTAGAGGGTAACGTGGGTAGAGTGATAAGATCAGTGAAGTCTGGGATGGAATTCTGGGGACAGCTGCCGTTATCTGTAACTGGACAGGTAGCAATATTAAAGATGGTAGCACTCCCGTGACTATTGTATTACTTCGGGGATCTCCCGGTATGGATCCCAAGAGCAATATTCAAAGACCTTGACTCACTGATCACATCATTTATCTGGGTAGCGGAACGCAGAAGAGTACTGTTGACCTCCTTGCAGCGCTCCACAGTGGAGGAACAAATGTAAAAACAATTGATGGACAGAATTTCTCACAATGGCAAAACATTCACCCCCAGTCACAGATCTGTGTTTAATCCATCGTTATTTTGCTCATCACACCACCCCAGTTCAGACATGGCCATATGCAAATCAGTCTTGACCCTGTGCCTCATGGGAACAGTCCAGCTCGAACTGCTAAGCCATGTTTTCCCTGGACAGGAATCAAGCATCCTAGGATGGAGGGAGGCCTAGCCGTCCCTGACTGATATTATATAGGTGGCCAGTTGTGCTGGCTGATCCAATGGCTGTTGGCGGATCGTACTCCAGAGAGGAAACGGTACCCGGCTGTACCGGATGCCACAGCCCTAGCGATGATCCTGCTACGGGTTCGACAGAACGCATAAGAAAACACAATGGAAACCGGGGTGGTGGTTCGCTGCTGGGCTAGATACCTGAGTCGGGTAGACGCCAAGATTCCATACTCCCGGGACCTACTTATCACAGGACTAAGCTGTCTGCCACAGGGAGAGCACTGGACGGGGTTGGAGGACTGGAAAGGGGCAGGCCTGAAAGTGAAAGGGGACATATACCAAGATTCTACACTGCTCCCATTCTAAGTATTACAAGCAGCATATGACTTACCGGGAGGCCAGTTCCAGAAGCATGGTGCCCTTACCAGAAGAATTAGAAAACACTGGGGAGTGGGAGGCATGGAGCCCCGAGCAGTAGCCTGATGCTATCGGCGGGGAGGATCAAGACAGTCTCCTGCCTCTACAAGGTAATCAGGCAAAACATGCAAAGGTTGTTAGAGTGCCTGCGTTTACAGTGGGAAGAAGACCAGGGGAAGCAGATCCCAGAGGTGGTGTGTGACAAGATCCTAGAGCGCACCCCGCACAATTTAAATTAATCAATTTTTACATGCTGCATAGAGTGTACCTCACCCCATCCCGCATTAGGAGATATTTTGGGACGGAGACAGCTTCATGCCCAAGATGTGGAGAGAGGGAGGCACATACAATTCATATGTTATGGTGCTGCCCCACACTACAATCCTTTTGGGAGGAGATACGGCAAGTGGTGGGTGATCTCTTTGTCAAAGAGCTCCCACAAGCTCCGGACCACTTCCTGCTGGGATAGTTCCCACATACTGCCAAAAACAAGGCGAGTGGGAAGTTTGAAGACCTGGCCTATGTTCTGGCCAAAAGAGAGATAGCCAGGAATTAGATGGCATTGGGGGCGGATTTCTTCCTGGGAAAAAGAACACGAAAAGAGGGTGGGAGCAGAAGGTAGACTACTGCTCAGGGAGGCCAGTCGAGGAATAGGTAATATTGATAGGGCTAGGGCATGGGAAAACCTAGTGATTGAACTGACGGCATATAGACAAGATAATAGTGGGAAGGGCTCCTGTCAGCTGGCGACGCCGGAACGGGAAAGAGAGAGAGGTGAGCACCCGGAACAGGGACAATAGGCACCATATCACAATGAAACTAAAAGACTAACTCATGAGAACCCAACAATACCTAGGGATTACATTATGACCACTTCAGCGCAACTCAAGGGGAGACTTTTATGTTAATAGGGGAGTTAAATTAAATAAACCAGAGAGTAATAATCTTGCGTAAAGTATACTGGATATGATATGAATCATGTTTATGTATGTCAATGATGTCTTAAAAACTCAATAAAATCTGGTTGTAAAAAGAAAAATTGAATTTCCCCAGCTGTGGTTTGGACCCTTGTCAAAAAGCACTCATAGCCCCTGTTAGCTACCACTGTACCATCTATTCTACATGCATTTGCTATGCCCAAAGCTTTTGTGTCATGGAAAAAGGGTGCTGTCCTTATTCCATTTTCAGGGCATGTTGCTTTTACATGCCACAAATCTACACTTGATTTTTGTTATTTATAAACAAAGACCCCTTCCTTTCTCTCACTCTGGCACTTGGCCCATGCATTTATTTTTCTTACACAACCATTCCCAAAGCCTCATTCCACAAATTAAGAGATTTCTTTCATAGCAAACCTTGCCCTCCTTCTACATGCCACAGCATATCACAAATGTCTGACATGCACTGGCTTGACTAAAAAGGCCACAGATCTCAGAGACACTGATATGGGTGATTTACATGGGACATCTTTCATTTGAACAAAAATTCCCAGCTGGGGTTTGAACATTTGTTGAAAAGCATTCATACCCACTAAGAGCTACCACAGTTCCATCTATTGTCCTAAAAGAATATTTTGGCCCACAGCCATTTTGTCATGGAAGCAGTGTTTCCATCCCTCTTCTATTTCTATGTAATTTTGTTTTTACATGCCACAAATTCTATGTCATGACCGGAGGCTCTGATTATGCTTCTTGTTAGACCTGGCACCTTGGCGTGAGTCTCCCTTCCACTTTTTGCTGATGTGCCTCCGATGTTTTGCTGGTTTTCCGATACTCAGGGCACTGCGCCACGGCTGATCCGTGCCGCAGTGCAAGTGCTCCCTACTGTAAATTGTACATACGATTGGTATCCATGATTGGTGCATTGGATTTACTGTTAGTCCCTAGTAAAGCGCACGAGAGAGTGCCGGGGCTTGTAGATGCCAATACTGCTGGTGGGCCTGCAGCGCTGGTTGCGCCACCCACCGAAGCAGCCGTAAAGATGTGTCTGGGAACTGCGACCGCAGAACCCGCGTGCGGTCTCGTACTATCACGCTAGCTGGGCAAGTGCCCCCACTTGCCAGCACCGACCCTTCCCTTGACTACATATTAGTCACCCCTATGGTAGGCCTACGGGCAGGGTGCGTTGTAGGTGCAAGGTAGGACAAGCCCTGATGTGCGTGGCATGTCCTAGTAGTGACTTACAACGAAGACCGTATTTCACTACTGAAGGGTACCTGCTCCATTAGGCCAGACTGGGCTGCGAGGGTTATTACACCCTATAATCCCCGCAGGCTCAAGGAGCATGGTAGTGAGTCATGTTTAGTATGCCTGAACTCAGGATAAGGAGATATTTCTTGTAGTCAAGTTTATTTCAGTATCCTGGGTTTGCAAATGCTACTTTTAGAAAGTTAGCATTTGCTTGCTTAACCATTTCAGCCGCCTCTGCTGGTGTGTATCTGACTGTCTGGGATGTGTGAGTGACAGGGCTGGAGGGATGACAGGTGGTGAATGCGCAGATTACACCTTAGTGGGAGGTAGGAGTGCCTCTTGACTCGAGCTGTCACTGTGCTCGACCTCCACAATGCTGGCTCCACCCTCCTGGGGAGCGGCGGATGACTCTGCCGGCACCTGGCCCCGGAAGGGCGAAGCCCCCATCAACAAGGTACTCTGGCCACTCCTGTCCGGACAATGCTGGCTCCACCTCCTGGGGGGCGTCTGATGCGCCTGCCCCTCACACTGAAAGCAGAAGCCGGAGTACACCCGCGGGGGTACTCCAGAACTGAGAGTGGCTGCGCAAAGGCCCCCCTGGCCTGCGAGAACAAAAGAATTGGCCTATAAAAGACGGAGCCCTGCTCCTTGAAAATTAGATCCGGTTTGGGCCACAGAAAGACTCTGCCCTACGAGAAGGACCGTGAGAGACAAGGAAGGGTGCTGACTCTTGCCTGTGTCTGGTGCCTTGCTGCTGAAGGAGAGGAAGACAATAAGACTACGAAAAGACTATTGTGCTACTTGTGCCAAACTCTGCAAAGAGATCTCCAAGGGCTTGCAACTGAACTTGCCCCCTGACCAGCGTCCCAGGACCAGTGGACGCTACCCCCTTGGAAAGCGACTGCGGGTGCTGACCATCGCCGCAGCACTGACGGAGGAATCTCCTCTAAGGCATCAACATCCTCCCGACCACCATGACCGGGGCCCAAAGCAACAGCAGAAGCAAAGTGAGGACCAGCCGCCGCTGGCCCGAACACCGTGACCGCAACTGCACCGGGAGCCCGAGAGCAAAGCAAAGGAGGACCCGTCCGGTCCGAGCTATCGAGGTGAAGGCATAGCAAGCCCTCACCCACCTGCAAAGACGGACAACTGCCCTACGAGAATCCGCCAAGTCGGTAAGCCTGCCCGACAGCCCAGCTGTGAGCCACAGCTGCACCGACATTTGGCTGGGTACGTCCTGCACTTGGGGACCGTACTGCCACTTGTCTCCACCGCACAGCCGCCGCCTCCAGGGTCGGAGCGGGCGACGAGGAAAGGACCCTGCCGCCACAGAACACCGCTGCCCCGGACGACCAGTGACCTGCTCGGCCGAAGAGCCGCAACGATCAGCGACCCCGGGAAGGCAACGCGACGTGGGACAGATCCCTTGGAAGCCACCGGCTCCACAAGAACTTTGAATAACACCGGCCTACGGGCCTCAAGAGAACTTCCATAAGAACTGTGGTAACCCGAATTAAGTAAACTTGCAACCGTCTTCGTAAAGTTATTGACTGTATTCACAAGCCTGCTTAAAATCTATATAAAGATATATATTTTTACAAGAATACAGTCTGGTCTCGTTGTGTGGTGGGTTGGTTGTAAAGGTGTACTGTTGCAAGTGTTTAACCCTATGTGCCCCAAAGATTAGCCTACGACTGCTTAAGCCACACTACCTAGATGGTAAGCAGAGGTTGTCTGGAAGGTAACCCTCAGCCCTGACGAGGAAGAGAGAGCCCCTGCTTGTCGCTAGTGGTACACTGCGCCAACTAGAGCCTCCCCCTTCCTACATTGGACGCAGCGGTGAGGATTTCGAATTTACACTTGCGATAGTTATACCTGAGCTTCTGACCACTACACAAGGATTACGGTACAGTTACTAAACCACAGACTTTGCTTTTTGAAAGAAGATTCCGCGTGCAGAAACCATGCCGGGCACAAAGAGCCTGGATGGAGCGGAGTCCACGACCTCTGAGGTGTTGGAGGTGGAGTGGGACGCCGCAAAGCTGGATAAGTACACCAGAGTTGAACTGAAGTTTTTCTGTAGGAAACTCAAAGTTCCGCACGCTGGCTGCAAAAACAAGCCGGAGCTCTACAAGGCCCTGAAAGCCTGGGTGGAGTCCAGAAAGACCCCGGAGGAGCAAGACGTCCTCGCCGAGCAGAATGCAACGACGGAGCAGAATGCACCTGGGGATCTGATCGATCTCGAGAGGCAAGACAGCGAGCACAGCTTTGGTAAAGGCCTGTCGCCAGAGGAGCTGGCGGACAGGAAGGAAACCCGGAATCACGAGAGAAAATTGGCAGAATTGAAAATCCAGCTGGAGCTGGAAACCAAAAGAATGGCGCTGGAAGAGCGAAAGCATCAGATGGATTATGAAATCAAGATGAGGGAGATAAGTCTCAAGGAGAGAGACTTGGATCGGCCTCCCTCTGGTGGCAGCACATCGCCAGTGCAGGTAGAGTCAAGAGTGCACATCCCGAAGGACGTAGTTAAGGAGTTCTTTAAGGGGGATGACATAGGACAGTGGTTTAGGGCATACGAGGTAGCCATGTCCTCCCACCGGGTCCCTGACAAGGATTGGGGAGCGGGGTTGTGGGGAAGGTTCCTTAGCGAAGGGAGAGATACCTTGCTAGATTTGCCCGTTGAGAATCAGAGATCCTATGCCCACATGAAAGAAGCTTTATTAAACAGGTACGGGCTTACCCCTGAAATGTATAGACAGAAGTTTAGGGGATGTACTAAGCGGCCTGGGAATACGTATGTGGAGTATGTGACTTACTTTTGCAGAGCACTGGATGGTTGGGTGAAAGGTAACAAAGTTAATGATTTTCAAGGTCTCTTTGATTTAATTGCATGGGAGCACTTGGCTGATCACTGTTTTCCTGAGTTACGCCAACACCTGATCGATAGCAAGCTGTCCAACCCGAGGAAGCTTGCTGAGGAGGCGGACCGCTGGCTCAGCACCAGGGTCCACAAGGGTCCCGTGGGAGATTCCGCCAAGAGTGGGCAGGGTCCCCAGCAGAAGAGTGGGGGGGACAAAGGGGGAAAACAGAAAGGGTTCCAAAAAGGCCCCCAAAGTAGTTCCCAGGGGAATCCGCAGCAGGGTTCTCAGCCTCCCCCACCCCAGAAGCAGAATGGGGCCCCGACAGGTAAACCTGTTCCAAAGGGGCCCTTCAATTGTTTCAAATGTGGCGAGCCTGGGCACATATCCAGTGACCCCAAGTGTCGCCTATTTGGAAAACCTGCACCCACTGGTGCTCCGCCCCGACAAGTGACTAGCGTTCACCTGGGAGAAGAAATGATGGTCCCGGGGGGTGGAGATCCCGTTCACATGACCCTGGTCTCGCTAGGAGACAGTGAGATGATCCCGACAAGCTACCTGCCCTCTAACACTAAGAAATATGGGCAGGTAGTGATCATCAATGGTAAGGAAGCTGAGGCTCTTAGAGACACAGGAGCCAGTGTGACTGCAGTGAGGCAGCACCTGGTGTCTCAAGAGCAGGTTGTACCCCATGCCTACTGTAGGGTTATCAACGCTGATAATTCTGAGAGTCAGTGTCCGATGGCTCAAGTTCCCTTCGAGTGGGGGGGGTCTCTGGTACTCTGCAGGTCTGTGTGAGAAAAACCATGCCTGTTGACTGTTTGCTAGGGAACGACTTGGAGCACTCCCCTTGGGAAAAGGTGGAGAAAGCGACTCACCTGCGGATGGTGGGCCTGCCTGACTGGGCGTGCGTGACCACCCGGTCGATGGCAGCCAGTAAGGGTGATCGAGAGGTCCTGGGGCCTGATGGAGAGGCCCAGGAACCGGCTTTAGGGAGAAGGCGCAGGGGGCGCGGGAAACCGGCCCCTGAAGTTCCTACGGTCCAGGAGGAGGCAGACCTTGAGGGGGATGCCCTGGAGCCTACAGGGGAACAGATCGCCGAACTGGGGGACCTGCCTGAGCTGACCCATTGGCAGCAAGAAGGAGGACCCTCCAGGGAGGAATTCTGCAGGGAGCAGAAAGAATGCCCTTCTCTCGTGGGTATGCGGCAACAGGCTGCAGACCAGGCCAATGGTGTTCAGGCCAAAACACATTACGTGTACTGGGAGAACGACCTCCTGTATTCGGAGCCTAAGGCTGCTGAACCTGGGTCAGCCCGTGTGCTGGTGGTACCCCAGAAATTCAGAGCCTTCCTACTGGGTCTGGCTCATGATGTGCCTTTAGCGGGACATTTGGGGATGGACAAGACCTATGACCGGCTTGTCACCCACTTCTACTGGCCCCAAATGCATAAAAGCTCAGACGCTTATTGCAGAACCTGTCCGACTTGCCAGGCAAGTGGGAAGACGGGAGGGAAGAACAAGGCTCCCCTCCAACCCTTCCCTGTGGTCGGTACGCCATTCCAGCGAGTGGGTATTGACATTGTTGGGCCTCTGGACCCCAAGACAGCCATGGGCAACAGGTTCATCCTGGTCTTGGTGGACCATGCCACCCGGTACCCTGAAGCCATCCCTCTGAGGACAGTGACGGCTCCCGTGGTGGGGCGTGCACTGATGGGAATTTTCTCACGTGTAGGATTCCCTCTAGAGGTGGTGAGCGACAGGGGGACCAATTTCATATCGAAATATATGAAGTCCCTTTGGCAGGAGTGTGGCGTAACGTACAAGTTCACCACACCCTACCATCCCCAAGGTAACGGGTTGGTTGAAAGATTCAACCGAACCCTCAAAGGCATGATAATGGGCCTGGAAGGTCCGATGAGGCGTAAGTGGGACGTCCTCTTGCCATGCCTGCTGTTTGCATATCGCGAGGTACCACAGAAGTCCCTAGGGTTCAGCCCCTTTGAACTGCTGTACGGTCACCCCGTGAGAGGACCGCTGAGTTTGGTAAAGGAAGGCTGGGAGCAATCTCCCAGGAAACCTCCCCAGAATGTATATAGCTACATGCTGGCCTTCAGAAACCAGACCAGACGCTTCAGACAACTTGCCGAGGCAAATCTGGAAGCGAGCCAGGAAGAAATGAAGCGGTGGTACGATCAGAATGCCACTCTGGTCGAGCTTCAGCCTGGACAGGAGGTGTATGTCTTGGCCCCAGTGGAGCCCTGTGCCCTTCAAGATAAGTGGACAGGACCATTTGAGGTTGTGGAGCGCAA
The DNA here is from genome assembly GCF_964263255.1 of Lissotriton vulgaris. NCBI lineage: Eukaryota > Metazoa > Chordata > Amphibia > Caudata > Salamandridae > Lissotriton > Lissotriton vulgaris. The sequence continues at coordinate 2,031,426,173 of NC_141691.1, forward strand.
GAGCCCCGTGACATACTTGGTGGACATGAAGACGCCTAGGAACCCTTTACGGGTCCTACATGTCAACCGCCTCAAGCCCCACTTGCGAAGGTCCGAAGTGGGCATGTTGTTGGCAACCGATGACGGGATGGAGGAGGAGTCGGAGCCTCTTCCTGACCTCTTGGTGGCCTGTGAGAAGGATGGGTCAGTGGATGGAGTTAACCTCTCACCCTCCCTGACCGCCGAACAACAGGAGGACTGCCGCCAGTTGCTGGGACAGTTTCCAGACCTGTTCTCCCTGGTTCCGAGTGTCACAGATTGGTGCGTCCATGATGTGGACACTGGAGACAGCTTACCGGTGAAGCACAAGGCTTACCGGGTAACTGACAGGGTCCGGGCCTGCATTAAGGAGGAGGTCTCCAAGATGCTTGCCCTCGGGGTGGTTGAGTCTTCCAGCAGTCCTTGGTCCAGCCCCGTGGTCTTGGTTCCGAAGGCTGCTGCGCCGGGAGCCACACCCGAACTCCGGTTCTGTGTGGACTACAGAGGACTCAATTCAGTCACGAAGACTGACGCGCACCCCATCCCCAGAGCTGACGAGCTCATTGATCGGCTAGGGGCTGCCCGGTTTCTCAGCACGTTTGATTTGACGTCTGGGTACTGGCAGATCGCCTTGACCGATGGGGCAAAGGAGAGGTCGGCATTCTCTACACCAGATGGGCATTTCCAGTTCCGGGTTATGCCATTTGGAATGAAGAATGCCCCTGCCACCTTTCAGAGATTGGTCAACCAGGTGTTGGCTGGACTGGACGAGTTCAGTGCCGCCTACCTGGATGACATCGCGGTGTTCAGCGGCACCTGGCCCGAACACCTGCGACACCTCTGGGAAGTGTTGATGGCCCTGCGCAGAGCAGGCCTCACAATCAAGGCAAGCAAGTGCCAGATTGGGCAGGGTTCAGTGGTGTACTTGGGACACCAAGTTGGGAGTGGCAAGGTAGCCCCCTTGCAGCCCAAAATCGAAACCATCCTGGCTTGGGAACCCCCCAAGACCCAGACTGCAGTGAGAGCCTTCCTGGGGCTCACTGGGTATTACAGGAGGTTTGTCAAGGGCTATGGCACGATCGTGACCCCCTTGACAGAGCTGACTTCGAAAAAGCAGCCCAGGAATGTGATTTGGACTGACACCTGTCAGAAGGCTTTCGACACCCTGAAGACTGCCATGTGCACGGCGCCCGTGCTCCTGGCCCCAGATTTCTCCAAGGAGTTCATTGTGCAAACAGACGCTTCAGAGCATGGTGTAGGGGCTGTTCTTTCACAGATGACTGAGGAGGGCTTTGACCAACCCGTAGCCTTCATAAGTCGGAGGTTACTTCCACGGGAAAGTAGGTGGAGTGCAATAGAGCGTGAAGCATTTGCTGTGGTCTGGGCGCTGAAGAAGCTAAGACCCTACTTGTTTGGGTCTCACTTCCGAGTTCAGACGGACCACAGGCCCCTCAGATGGTTGATGCAAATGAGGGGTGAGAACCCGAAACTGTTGAGGTGGTCCATTTCTCTACAGAGTATGGACTTTACGGTGGAACACCGCCCTGGCACCGATCACGCCAACGCTGACGGTCTGCCCAGATTTTTCCACCTTAGTGATGTGGAACTCCCTGGGGAAGGGTAGTTCCCCCCACATTTCAGCTGGAGGGGACACATGTTAGACCTGGCACCTTGGCGTGAGTCTCCCTTCTACTTTTTGCTGATGTGCCTCCGATGTTTTGCTGGTTTTCCGATACTCAGGGCACTGCGCCACGGCTGATCCGTGCCGCAGTGCAAGTGCTCCCTACTGTAAATTGTACATACGATTGGTATCCATGATTGGTGCATTGGATTTACTGTTAGTCCCTAGTAAAGCGCACGAGAGAGTGCCGGGGCTTGTAGATGCCAATACTGCTGGTGGGCCTGCAGCGCTGGTTGCGCCACCCACCGAAGCAGCCGTAAAGATGTGTCTGGGAACTGCGACCGCAGAACCCGCGTGCGGTCTCGTACTATCACGCTAGCTGGGCAAGTGTCCCCACTTGCCAGCACCGACCCTTCCCTTGACTACATATTAGTCACCCCTATGGTAGGCCTACGGGCAGGGTGCGTTGTAGGTGCAAGGTAGGACAAGCCCTGATGTGCGTGGCATGTCCTAGTAGTGACTTACAACGAAGACCGTATTTCACTACTGAAGGCTACCTGCTCCATTAGGCCAGACTGGGCTGCGAGGGTTATTACACCCTATAATCCCCGCAGGCTCAAGGAGCATGGTAGTGAGTCATGTTTAGTATGCCTGAACTCAGGATAAGGAGATATTTCTTGTAGTCAAGTTTATTTCAGTATCCTGGGTTTGCAAATGCTACTTTTAGAAAGTTAGCATTTGCTTGCTTAACCATTTCAGCCGCCTCTGCTGGTGTGTATCTGACTGTCTGGGATGTGTGAGTGACAGGGCTGGAGGGATGACAGGTGGTGAATGCGCAGATTACACCTTAGTGGGAGGTAGGAGTGCCTCTTGACTCGAGCTGTCACTGTGCTCGACCTCCACAATGCTGGCTCCACCCTCCTGGGGAGCGGCGGATGACTCTGCCGGCACCTGGCCCCGGAAGGGCGAAGCCCCCATCAACAAGGTACTCTGGCCACTCCTGTCCGGACAATGCTGGCTCCACCTCCTGGGGGGCGTCTGATGCGCCTGCCCCTCACACTGAAAGCAGAAGCCGGAGTACACCCGCGGGGGTACTCCAGAACTGAGAGTGGCTGCGCAAAGGCCCCCCTGGCCTGCGAGAACAAAAGAATTGGCCTATAAAAGACGGAGCCCTGCTCCTTGAAAATTAGATCCGGTTTGGGTCACAGAAAGACTCTGCCCTACGAGAAGGACCGTGAGAGACAAGGAAGGGTGCTGACTCTTGCCTGTGTCTGGTGCCTTGCTGCTGAAGGAGAGGAAGACAATAAGACTACGAAAAGACTATTGTGCTACTTGTGCCAAACTCTGCAAAGAGATCTCCAAGGGCTTGCAACTGAACTTGCCCCCTGACCAGCGTCCCAGGACCAGTGGACGCTACCCCCTTGGAAAGCGACTGCGGGTGCTGACCATCGCCGCAGCACTGACGGAGGAATCTCCTCTAAGGCATCAACATCCTCCCGACCACCGTGACCGGGGCCCAAAGCAACAGCAGAAGCAAAGTGAGGACCAGCCGCCGCTGGCCCGAACACCGTGACCGCAACTGCACCGGGAGCCCGAGAGCAAAGCAAAGGAGGACCCGTCCGGTCCGAGCTATCGAGGTGAAGGCATAGCAAGCCCTCACCCACCTGCAAAGACGGACAACTGCCCTACGAGAATCCGCCAAGTCGGTAAGCCTGCCCGACAGCCCAGCTGTGAGCCACAGCTGCACCGACATTTGGCTGGGTACGTCCTGCACTTGGGGACCGTACTGCCACTTGTCTCCACCGCACAGCCGCCGCCTCCAGGGTCGGAGCGGGCGACGAGGAAAGGACCCTGCCGCCACAGAACACCGCTGCCCCGGACGACCAGTGACCTGCTCGGCCGAAGAGCCGCAACGATCAGCGACCCCGGGAAGGCAACGCGACGTGGGACAGATCCCTTGGAAGCCGCCGGCTCCACAAGAACTTTGAATAACACCGGCCTACGGGCCTCAAGAGAACTTCCATAAGAACTGTGGTAACCCGAATTAAGTAAACTTGCAACCGTCTTCGTAAAGTTATTGACTGTATTCACAAGCCTGCTTAAAATCTATATAAAGATATATATTTTTACAAGAATACAGTCTGGTCTCGTTGTGTGGTGGGTTGGTTGTAAAGGTGTACTGTTGCAAGTGTTTAACCCTATGTGCCCCAAAGATTAGCCTACGACTGCTTAAGCCACACTACCTAGAGGGTAAGCAGAGGTTGTCTGGAAGGTAACCCTCAGCCCTGACGAGGAAGAGAGAGCCCCTGCTTGTCGCTAGTGGTACACTGCGCCAACTAGAGCCTCCCCCTTCCTACACTTCTCATTTCTTTACTCCGAATTTCAGCAGCTATTCACAATAACGTAAAACACAAACTACATAACTCATGTTTCCCTGTACCTCCCATGTCACATGCTCCAATTATATATGAGCTACCCATATAACTGTAGACGTCACCATTTTGTGTCCTCTTTCTTTGCTGCTTCGCAGCCAGATAAGTGCAGTTTAATTATTTAGGCTTGTACTGCCGTAATTATAGATATCTCATATCTCTATCACATAGCATGTTTCTTTTTTATATGCTTGTTATGCCGTAATTATAGGTATTTCATACCTCTATTTGCTGTGAATGTCATGCTTTCTACATGTTGCAGTTCTATGAGGGCAGGAGTGGTAAGGTTACCAATCACCCACTGCGTGCACTACATCGCTGGGTCACTTCCTTCATTTTTTGAATACTTAAGGCGGTCGGACTCGTATGCTGCATGCTGCCTCAGTGGAGCAGGTAGTAGACAGCGCATGTCTCGCTGATGTGTGCAGCATCTTTTACTTGTGAACAAGGACCACACAACACGCATGTGCAGAAATCGAATGCGACACTCGGGGATATTGATCAGCGTGTTTGCTGGCTTTTTCTACATACAACGTGACCCGTCTCTGTATGTGGTGGCAGGGGTGAATGCTCCCCCTAAGCCCTTTCTCACAAGTGTGTGCAGGGCTTTATACATTTGCATAGGCTCTGAATGGAGTTGGTTTTTTGGTGCAGGCAGCTCCCTTCACATTTAAATTAAGGCACAATCATTGGCCTGGCAGGGTGTTTTCTACTCCCCCTTACTCTTTTAACTCCCAGTAAATTGAGTATGCATGCAGAGTGAATTGTACAATGGGATCCCTATATGGTGGAGGAAGACATCTACTATGAACAAGGTGATGACCAGCTACAGCTGGATTTTGTGGATGCACTGGACCGCGCTGTACAGCAATCTGTGAATACGGCCCTAGTACGGGCACTAGGTCCCTTCACGGGGAGCTGGGTCAGCTTGCATGCCAACAAGGCTGGCAACCCCAACTTCCTCTGGCCAACAATGAGGTGGGCCCATCAAAAAAGAGCAAAGTCAAGAGTAAATCACAGCCAGAGGTACATGGAGATGCTTTTGAACAGCTAAGGCACAAGAGAGACACTAAACACTATTATAGCGCCATCCCACAGGGAGAGTCTGCTCAGTCTCACATCTCACAGTACGCAGAGGCCCTAGACTTAGACTGCTCTTCAAACACTGAAGACAGTGATGAGGGTGAGACCCAGTAAGAGGAAATGGGCTCCAGTCCATACCCCTCGAGTGCTCCAATTCGAGCCCAATGAAGTAATTCACCCCAGGGAGTCAATTTATTTATTTGTATTTATTTATGAAGTTTTATATAGCGCAAACAGGATCCCGAAGGATATTTGAGTGCTTTACAAGAAGGATGAGGATGGAAGGAGGGTAATACATACAATAGCGACCTTAAGTAGGAATAAAAGCAAGAAGAATCACATAATTACAAGAAGAATATGTCAAAGTAGCGTAATACAGTAAGCAGGTACATAGCGGACTAAACGGGGGCACACTATGAGATTAAGAAGAGCATCATCCAAAGATGGTCCAATGGTTGTATGATCAATGATCTAGTGCAGGTTACCTTAACCCAATTAAGGTAGAAATGTGTTTATTAAGAATCTTTTGGCTTCCCGTTTGAAAGCAACCGCTGAGGAGATTCTGCGTATTTCCGGTGGCAGAGAGTTCCATATATTTGGGGCGGCACCGGAGAAGGCTCTCAGGCAAGTTCTCTTTTTCCTAAAGATTTGAGGTTTCAATAGGAAAGTGTTAGTGCTTCTTAAGGCTCTCCCCCGCAGGATAATTCAAGTTTTTGCGTTAGGTACCAGGGAGTTTTGAAGTGTAGGGCTTGGTGCTCCAGAGCGGCAATCTTGAACTGGATTCGAGCTTCATAGGGTAACCACTTAAGAGATTTTAGGCCTGGGGATATGTGCACATTTCGTTTAGTACCAGTAACCAGTCTGGCCGCAACGTTCAGTGATGCCCTTATTGGAGCCATGGTGTATTTGGGAAGGCTACAGAGCATAGCGCTGCCATAGGCTGATCTTGGTAAGACGAGCGTTTGAACTACCTGCTTGAAATCTGTTTGTGGAAGGAATGGTTTGATATTTCTAAGTGTCCTCATCAAGTGATTTGTTCCTCTACATGTTGCTGATATGATTATTCATGTTCAGGTGCTTGTCCAGGGTGATTCTGAGAGACTTGGCTGAGCCTATAATGAGGGGGGTGCAGTTGAAAGCCGTGAGGTGATTATCCAATGGTCTAGTTTGGGGATGTGGTTCGGAGGAGAGATAAGAAGGAATTCAGTTTTTGAGATGTTGAGCAGGAGATGGTTCTCAGTTAACCAATTTTGAGTATACGATAGGGTAGAGTTGAGTGAGATGATGTTATCTGGGGGGTAGATTTTCAAGTAGAGTTGTGTATCAACCGCATTCATATATAAGAGAATGTTCATAAAATTTAGTGAGTTTGATAATGGTTCCAGGAAAAGGTTGAAGATTATAGGAGATAGGAAGGACCCTTGGGGTACGCACATGAGAACTGGGGAGGTCTGGGAGAGAGAGTGGTTTGCCTTAATTCTTTGTGATCTATGGTGGAGGAAGGACGAGAACCATTGTAATGCCCTACCAAAGCCCATCTTGTTCTTTAGAATGGATAGGAAGTTGTTGTGATTGACCGTGTCGAATGAGGAGTAAAGGTCGAGGAGGATTAGGAGGCAAAATTCCTTTTGGTCAAGAATTTTTAAAATGTCATCCATAACGTGAGTGAAAGCCGATTCAGTGCTGTGCCCCTTCTGAAAGCCAAATTGATGCTATCACTGTCCCTTTTATGAAAAAATACGCAAGGGATCTAAAAAAGGGCCTGGATCGCTCATGTCAGATGTGCCATGATAAACTTCTTCACCTGGCAGGAATCTTGACTAAGATCTTAGACTTAGCATACTGAGTCACAGAGTCCAACTCCCCAGTAAGTACTGACGATCTGATTGGCTGGGCTCAGTAAGCAGTCTGCATATTGGGAAACGCTAACAGCACCATGTCTATGGCCTGCCGGAGATCTATCCTGATGAGAATAGATCCTAATCTCAATGATCTATCCAATGCGTAAACCAGTCCAATTGCCGACAGCCTACTATTCGGGGGCTCCTTTGTTAAGGAACAGTCCAGATTTTGTGCCACCTACTCGACTATATACAAGGTCCAAATGTCGCTAAAAAGAGTATTCTGGAGAGACCTTTTTGTCAGGGCCGGGTGCCATGGAGGGTGTGCTAGGCTGTGGAACCCACCAAAGCTCTCAACAAAGCTACTATGCCTTTGGCAAAGGTGGTTGGTATGGAGACCAACCAGATCCCACATTCTATCCCACTCAACCCAAAGGTCGACCACCCCAGATTCTGCCACAGATCCGGACACGGACAATAGAATGCAATCAAGGACACAAGATTTACTGGAATGAGTTATTCCCTTCCCAGAAGTGATATTTGGAGGAAGAGTGTCGCTATTCACAACAACTGTAAATGCTTATCCATGGACCCATGTGTACTGGAGACAAATCAGGGCTTCAAACTGGAATCTCCAACTCAGTCTGGCCCCCCAAGACAAATGTATTTTTTTCAAACACAACAACTTTTATATTCAAACTCTGCAAGACAAAGGGGCAATATGCCTGACAACTCCACACCCCAAAGGGTTCATGAGACCCATATTTCTGTTTGTTTGAAAAGAAGGGCAGAGGTCACTACTAGTCCTAAACCTCAAAGATTTCAATGTCTGGATATTGTACTGACATTTAAAAATGAAAGAAATTCTCTTGCTAAGAGATATTCTACAGGAATGCTACTGGATGGTCAGTCTGATCCTGGAGGTTGCCTACCTTTCCATTCCCATATTCCCACCTCACAGATGGTTTCTACAGTTCATATGACAAGGACCGTGCATGGAATTCAAATCCCTTTCATTCGGTCTCTCATAGGCCTTTGGGGTTTCAATAAATTGATGAGACCTGTCGTAGAAGCACTGAGGGCTTGAGGAGTATGTCTAATTGACTAGACAACCGCCTGTTGATGGCCCAGGACCTTCAGACACTCAGGACTCATCTATCATTGACTATACAACTTCTTCAGAAGCTGGGATTCCTGATCAACTCCCAGAAGTCAGTCCTGTCGCCAGTCCAGCAAATGGCATTTCTGGGTTTTCAGCTAAAATCAGCCCGAGCACAATTGCTCCTTTCAACCCAAAACACTTGCAATATCAAGAGGGAATTGAGGTCTGCGTTGTGCAAACAGACTGTATCATTGAGGTAGATTGCCAGAATCATGAGACTCCTGGCCTCATCGATACAAGCCATATTTCCAGGCCCCCTCCATTACAGAACCCCTTCAGATATTAAACATCCTACTGTTGCATATGTCATATTGTTTATGGTTGTACTGTTTCTTTAACATGCTTTTGCATATTGTTTTCCATTTAAATCCCTGTTGCTATGGAGCATGTATGTTCTGTGTTCCAAGCGGAGAAGTTTGGCAGTTGCTGTTGGGAGCAGAAGTGATACTGTGTTCCTCTTCAATAAATCTATTATTTTTTATAATTTTTGGACTTATTTCTTACACCTACTTTTCTGGAAGGGTCTATCTTACACAGAACAAGTCCCACTGATGGGCAAAGCCAGAACAGAGATGGTGGTTGGACCACATGGAATCCTAGAATGGTCGAGCCATTTTCAGCACCTCGCTAGAAATAGGGATTGAATTGGAGGCCAGCCGGTTGAGTTGGGGAGTGAGGTGTGGGACGATGTCAACAGGGGATTGGTGGTCGGAGGAGGAGCTCAGGCTCCACATAAATTGCCTGGAACTCCTGGCAGGCTCTTTTGCTATCAGAAGTCTCTCCCCGACAAAGACAGACTATTAATTCTTACTGAGAATGGACAACATCTCAGCAGTCCGCTACGTCATCAAGACAAGACAAGACAAGATTGCCAAGGACTTCTGTCCCTTCTGACTCAATCATTGCATCTCCCTCATAGTGGAGCATCTACTACGCAAGAGGAACACCATAGCCGACTGGAACTCCAGACACTTACAAGATTTCAGCAACTGGAAACTGAATCGCTCAGTTTTCCAAACTCTGAACAGATTGTCGGGCCCGTGTGAAATAGATCTGTTTGCATCATGACTCAATCTGCAACGGGCACATTTTTTGAGCTTGCGCTGAGATCCAGCTGCCCAGGCGACAGATTAATTTATCCAGGACTAGGATCAGTTCCAAGGCTATGCCTTCCCCCATTCCTCATGATTCCCTGTGTTCTGTCACAGATCAGTTGGCAAAGAGCAGAATTCATTTTGGTGACACCTAACTAGAGAGCGCAACCTTGGTTCCCAGTAGCTCTAACTCTCGCGAGTGCGCCTCCAGTTCTACTCCCAGTTCAGCCGGATCTCCTCCTAGACCCGGAAGGTATTCCTCACCCATTGAATCTATCAAGTCAACTCAAGCTGATGGCTTGGATGTTTTCAGGCAAAAATAGCATACCCAAGGCATTTCACAGCAAGCTGCATCCTTCATCAGGTAGGTATTCTTTAGCTCAGAGGAGATGGTGTGCTTGGTGCAACACATGGAGTGTTGATCCCGTGGGGGCACAACATTGTATAGTAATAACATTTCTATCAGAACTAGGATCTTCAGGTTTAGTATACCAAACAGTTCATAACTTCAGATCAGCAATCTCCGCAGGACTCCTCACAGTAGAGGGTAAACTATTAGAGGACCAACCTCTAGTCTGCAAATGGTCAACCCTCCGAGACCCAAGTATACACCCATTTGGGGCATGAATGTTGTTCTCAAATTCTTGGAGCAATGGCCTGCAAACAAATACTTGTCGTGCAAACAGCTTTCGGGCCAAGCTCACAATGTTATTATGTCTGATATTTTGTGGCTAACAGTCTTGAAAAGTAAAAGTGTTTTTGAGGCATGCAAAATACATAAAAAATTGTGGCAGAAGGTATACAGAAAGAGTTTGTGAGAAACAAATTTATGGGACTGGTCTCAGAATGAAAGAGAAGGAGGGTTATTTATTTAAGTTTGAAAATCTTTATTGAGTTAAATAAAGCAATGTAAACCATCAGTACAACAGCACAAATAAAGAGCAGCAGGAATTAAAATAATTATTGAGAATATTATACCATCATAACAAGAAAAGCCCCAAAAGGGGAAAACACTATACAAATGAAAAAATGCTGGGGTTATTTATTTATAAAGCATTAAAAGCAAGTGTGGATGAATTATTTTATAGCTGACGCTTCAAGAATTCTATTAAGGACACGGAGGTGAGGAATATGCTTCTCATTTCTTTACTAGTAATTTCAGCAGCCAATCTCAATAAAGTATAACACCAACTACATTATCCACGTTTCCCTGTACCTCCCATGTCACATGCTCCAATCATATATGAGCTACCCATGTAACTGTGGAATTCACCATTTTGTGTCCTCTTTCTTTGTTAGATTAGTCCAAAAGAACAGAATATTCCAAAGGGAAACAGGGTAAAAGTCACCAAAGATCCTTACAGCCCAACATGGACTCAAAACTTCCAGTTGATCCAACAGGGATGTATATCCACAACCGCATGCCTAAAAAATACTTTTACTTTTCAAGACTGTTAGCCACAAAATATCTATTCATTTTTCTCTGTATGTTCTCTATAATAGGACTGCTAAATGTTTTCAATTATGTAAGAAAAGTGCATTTGAAACATTCTACTGGTCAGTCTAGAACCCTGGAAAACAACCAAGCAGCTTCTTAGTTCCTATATTTTGCCTAAAGGATTTTGCATCTAATAACATGAGTGAGGTCAGTTGCGCTGTTGCTGTATGCTATCCCAATGTTTTATTTTATGATGTTGTCTTTTTAACTTTTTAATTGGTGGCTAATTATCATTTACTTTTGTATTTTTACTTGATGGGCTCTCACATCCACACGCTGGGGAATTTTTCTTTCTTCATGGTTCAGCCCCATTTCGCCACGGCTGTGTGTTGATTGGGAGGGGGGCATTCCCGAACCAGCCAGACTTGCGTCTCACGGCATGTCCGGATTTTTCCTATTTAAACCCATGCCATGCCATGGCGGCTGTGCCTAAGGCTAGCCCGTATGCGCCCTTCCGCGTCCGGACTGGACCAGGGGCCAGAACCCCTGCTTGTTTTTGCTTGCAGCCTCAACTCACTTTCTTCTCTCACGATCTTAGGAGTTTTAAACTCACCCTAATGATGTTTGTCAGGTTCTTGCCCCTGATGCCAGCATCAGGTTCTGCTCTCATTTTTTATTTGATAATATCTTCCCCACTTATTCACGCCCTGGCCCCCACCCTTCTTTCGAAGGAGAGACTTCCCACCTTTCCAGAGTTGACAATTCCGGCTCACATTCATCTAGGGTTTTCCGCTGTTTCAGTCTCAATTGTCGCTCCCTTCCAAAACACCAGTTGTACCATTTCACTTCCTAGTTGACATGGAGCCAGATGTGGTTTTTAACACAGAACTAGCTCCACAACAGGTCCATACCAGATGTGATTGCGGCACTACCACAGAAGTTTGCTCTATTAAGAATAAATAGACCTCTGAAAACTGGTGGAGGAATTGCAATTATTTAAAAATAATCTATAGCTGCAAAATTCAGGCACTCACGATTCCCAACTGCAAAGCCCTACTTTTCTGTCTCCCATTCTCTTCAAATCTTACCTTTTATGGTGCCCTCATTTACCATCCCCCTGGCCCATCTAAAAAGTGGGGTTCCCAGTTGACCAAATAGCATTCGCCTCTTGTTCTTCGTGTGACAAATTTTCTGTGGGGACTTAAATTTTCATTTTGATAATCCTAGTAATAAATCTGCTCAAACTCTTTTGGACAATCTGTTGACAATCTGTTGACTCTGAATCAATTCTGCACTTTCCCATGTAGCAGGCCATCTTTTGGACCCTATTTTGTTTAATTTTCCTGTTGTGTCCACAGCTCCTCCCATTTAGCTCGGCTGGTCTTATCACCTTGCCATTCCTTTCTTTATTGATTTCTTCTTGGCTTATTCGCTTCGCCCTCCCGCCTTGCTAAAGAAAACTCGGAACTGGTCTCTACTTGATATAAAGGTAGTAAATGAGCTGCTTTGGCAGACTGTTCATTCCATTTCATCTCAACTGGACTAGGACAAGCTACTTGTTGATCACTGGTTGTCTGAGGCTATCGATTCCATTCTTCCCCTTTCTCCTAAATACCAATCTAGAGTGCTTCCCCTAAAGTTTAGGAGAGGCTGTGGAGGAAGCATTATGCTCCAGAGACCAAAGCCACTTATCTGGAGGCACACAAAAAATATCATGCTCTTTGCAGATCTGCTCGTGTATCCTTTTTTTAAATTTCTTTTTATTGTAATTTTGTTAAAACAACATACAATCGTTTTCTATATGTATTTCACAATGCAATATCCTATTGGTCCAAATGTCCAGCACGATAGTTCTCAATACAATACGAACATGGTACATGTACAGTTTAACCATCATATCACATCAGTGGGGTAACCGCATATGGGCTTCAGCCCCACCTTATCCACCCCTACATCTTCTGAAATATACAATTGCCCAGGAGGAAGAAACAAACAAGGCCATCAGAGTTGACATCCACCCCTCTCACAGCACCAAACCCGAACACCAACAACCTGTCAGTGGCAACGAACCAGGAGGCCGCAAAGTCTGTAACAACCACACCCCCTACCCCTACCCCTCATGCACATGCAACATCAAATCCTCATTACCCCACGTCTGTGGCCATCGAATCTCCGTTACCCAATTCAGCAGTCTCTCTAGCAATGAGATAACATGTGAGGGGGGCCCAGATGTCATTCGGCCTGGAAGCCACCGGTAACAATTCCGCATATGTGGCAAGTCGTTCTTGACAGGTAATTAAATAATCAAGCCATGTCTTAAATTTAGGCACCCGGCCCCTCCCCCATCTGCAGGCCACCCTTCATTTTGCCATGAGAAGTGCCATTGCTACAAACCGCCTGTGTTCTACCTTTACCGGAGTAACAAACCCCAACAATGCCATTAAGGGATTCGGCATCAGTGCCTCATCTATCATGTGCTGCAATGCCTCAAAAATCTCATTCCAATATTCCCAAATGTTCGGACAGTCCCATGACAGATGCAAAAAATCCGCCCCAGGGGCGCGACATCTGTCACAGCGATCGTCCTCACTCAGCTTAAATCTGTGCATCTTAGCAGGTGTATAATATAATCTATGGAGGAACTTATAATGTATGATGCGGAGTCTTCTGCTCGCTGAAACCCTCTCCGTGTGCAGGCAGCAGGTCTCCCATTGTGAGTCTGTCAAGTGTCTCCCTAATTCTGCGTCCCATTTCAGCCGCGCCTGAGCTGCAGATCTCTCTGTTTGCACATGCACTATGTTGTAAATCAGTGAAACTAGGCGCATGGGTTTGAGCTTTTCCAGCACCGCATGCAATGGCGTCAATCGCGCTGGCTCATCCAGAAACGTTAGGGTGATAGCTTTCACCCCCTGCCTTAATCTAATATATAGAAACACATCTAACGGCGTCTGCGTCGCTTCCGGACACATATGTGCTAGAGCACGGAACTCACTGTCATGGTACATATCCCCCCAATTAACCAGTCCATACTTGCCCCTGAATTTCCTAAATACCTCCTCTTGCAGTAGCGGGATATCCGGGTGATAGGTGAGGGGCATCAGTGGTGAATATGCCAATGGCACTCCCAACATCTACGTGATCTTGTGCCACGCCTTAAGTGAATTATAAAGTGCATTCGGTTGCCTTTCTCTGGGACTGATTTTGCTGTATAGTTCCTCATCGAGCGGGACAGGGTGGGCCAGCCAATGTTCCGCCGCTACTTGTGGCATGTAGCGAGGTTGTTTAATCCAAAACCACACGAAGTGTGCCTGTGCCGCTATAAAGTATAACTCCAAATCAGGTACCCCAAAGCCCCCTTGGGAATAAGGTCTAGTTAACACTTCCCATTGTAGTGGAGGCTGTTTACCTCCCCACACTAGGCGTATTAATTCAGATTTCAGGGTTTTGAAGAAGTAGGAGCCCAGGTAGTAGGGTATATTCAGAAATAAATATAGCACTTGCGGGAATATCACCATTTTAATTAATGGAGCGCGTCCTGCCATAGACAGGGGAAGCGCCACTCATCTTGTCACACAGTCGCCAGTCTTGGACATAATAGTCCCATAATTTTCCCTCATCAATTCCTCCCTATTCCTAGTAACTTTGACTCCTAAGTATTTATCAGCACCATTCCAAGGGGTAGTCCGTTGCAAAACGTTTCACAGCCTTCGTGAGTGGGAAAAAACTAGATTTGGTCCAGTTAATCTGTATACCGGACATGCTTCCAAAGACTATGAATTCCCAGAGTACCTGGTTCAAATTCTGATGTGGGCCACGGATATATAAGGTAATATCATTCCCATATAGTGAGATAAATATCTGGCGCTGAAAGCACCGCAAAGCCTTATCATTGTGACTCTGCCTCAATTTTGCCGCAAGAGGTTCCACTGCCAGTGCGAATAGCAGCGGCGATAGGGGACACCCCTGTCTGGTCCCCCTTGTTATCTCAAACGTTTGGGAAGTGTGTCCATTGATCAAAACCTTGGCCATTGGTTTGGTATAAAGTAGTTCAATCCAGGCTAGAAACAAGGGGGGAACAACCTTTACAACACAACTTTTACAATGCACTACCATTACAACAAAACTTTTACAACGCAACATCCATTACAACGCATGCATTTACAACGCAATCATTATAACGCATGACACTACAACGCACACTACTACAATGCATGTCATTACAATGCAGTCATTACAATGCATACCATTACAATGCATAGAATTACAACACATAGTACCCTTACACTATCAAACACTTACCCTACTGTTGCACCCCCTGAAGTTAGAATAGTAATTTTTACCCTTACACTATCCAACACTTACCCTACTGTTGCACCCCTTGGAGTTAGAATAGTAATTTTTAGCCCTACACTATCCAACACTTACCCTACTGTTGCACCCCCTGGAGTTAGAATAGTAATTTTTACCTCCACACTATCCAACACTTACCCTACTGTTGCAACCCCTGGAGTTAGAATAGTAATTTTTACCCCTACACTATCCAACACTTACCCTACTGTTGCACCCCCCTGGAGTTAGAATAGTAATTTTTACCCCTACACTATCCAACTCTTACCCCACTATCCAATACTTACCTTACATGCAATGTAAAGTTATGCTTTGTAATGGTATGCATTGTAAAGTTATTATGCGATGTAATGGAATGCGTTGTAAAGGTAGTTTTAAAAAATTTGTTGTAAATGCATGCGTTGTAATGGAATGCGTTGTAAAGGATGTTGCGTTGTAAAAAATGTGTTGTAAAGGTAAGTGTTGTAAAAGTATGCGTTGTAACGTCATGCAACCTAACAAGGGTGGGAAGCCCATCCACTTCATCACCCCAAATAGGTATCTCCATTCAAGCAAATCAAACGCCTTAGTAGCATCCCAAAAAATAGCAGCCATAGGGAGGTCAGAGGAGGTGGTGTGCAGGATCGCAAATAGCATCCTTAAGTTATGAGAGGTTGCCCTGCCAGGCACAAACCCCGACTGGGCTGGGAGGATCAAATGTTCCATCAGCAGACTCAATCTTGTTGCTATCAGCTTAGCTAAAATGTTCGCATCACAGTTAAGCATCGGAAGTGGCCTATAGGAGTCACAAAGGCCAAGGGGTTTGCCGGCTTTGGCAAAGACATTATCAGCGCCTCCCTCATCGACCGTGGCAAGAGCCCCACCTCTAACGCGTCCTCATAAACTTCCCAAAGCACCGGAGGCATGATGTCTATATATGTTTTATAGAATTCCACTGGAATTCCATTGGTGCCTTTGGCCTTGCCCGACTGCATGCTCCTGATGGATTCCCGTACCTCACCCAGCTCGAAGGGCGCACATAAGAAAGTCCTCTGCGTGTTGCTCAGCCATCCCAATGCCACATCCCCTAGGAAGTCACCCAGCTGCTCAACCGAGGTGCCCGTTGTGGTATACAGTGCGCTATAATGTTCCAAGAACGTTTTAAGTATATTGTGCGTGTCTCGATGAGTGACGCCCCCGAATCCTGTATTTCCATGACAGCGTTGGAACAACGTGGTTTTTCACCTTTTGCGCCAGAATTTTTCCAGGCCTGTCTCCTTCTCTATACTTTCTGGCCACCCAGTACTTACTTTTGAATTTTGCCTCCCTCTGCGCTTCTTCCATGTACAGGGACATTTTTTCCCGAAAGGCTATTTGTGCTTCTACAGTGGAGGCTACCGCGAGTTCTGCTTCTAGCCGTTTAAGCTCCCTATCAAGAGCCCCGATCGTGGCCTGAATATCTTTAAGCACCCCCACACATTTCCCTATACAGTATCCCCGTATTGTTCATTTAAAGCCTCCCAAATCAATTCTACGCTTTTCACTGAGTCCTTGTTCCGTGCAAAAAAGTCAAGTATTTCCTCTCTACGTTCTTCTTGAAAGACTGTGTGTAATAAAATGGAGGGATTCAATCTCCACGGGCTCCGCGGCACATTAAAGTCCGAGGATGAGAGCGCCAGTAACGCCGGCGCATGATCAGTGTATGTTCTAGCAAGATGCCTTGTGTCTATTATTGATGGTGCAAGTCCGCTAGATACTAAAAAATAGTCCAGTCTGGACCATGAGTGTGCCTGCGCTGTGAAATGTGTACCGTCCCGTTCCAGTGGGTGTCTATGCCTCCAAGCATCTATCAAACAATAAGCCTCCTTGACGTCCTTGACTGCAGCCTGCGCTCTAGTGTAGTGATGTGGCGCTGAGTGGGATTTATCTGCACTGGGATTGTACGTGACATTAAAATCACCTCCCCAGACTACGTGTGTGACCTCTATTTCAAAAATCTTGGCCCATAGGTCATCAAAAAACCTGGGGTCATCCACATTTGGACCATAGCAACACACTAGTAACACAGATTGTGTCCCCAGTCCACCCCATGCCATACAATATCTTCAATCTTCATCGCATAAGGAGCCTGCCATTTGGAATGGTACCTGCCTCTTGATCAGTATGGCAGTCCCACGGGCGTAGCTCGAGTAGGACGAAAAAAGCCTAGTTTCCGCCCACTTACTTACAAAAGTAATTGGCCTATTACGCTGGCAGTGAGTCTCCTGTAGCATAGCAATGTGTATGTGGTGACGATCCAAGTATCCCACTCAACCCAAAGGTCGACCACCCCAGATTCTGCCACAGATCCGGACACGGACAATAGAATGCAATCAAGGACACAAGATTTACTGGAATGAGTTATTCCCTTCCCAGAAGTGATATTTGGAGGAAGAGTGTCGCTATTCACAACAACTGTAAATGCTTATCCATGGACCCATGTGTACTGGAGACAAATCAGGGCTTCAAACTGGAATCTCCAACTCAGTCTGGCCCCCCAAGACAAATGTATTTTTTTCAAACACAACAACTTTTATATTCAAACTCTGCAAGACAAAGGGGCAATATGCCTGACAACTCCACACCCCAAAGGGTTCATGAGACCCATATTTCTGTTTGTTTGAAAAGAAGGGCAGAGGTCACTACTAGTCCTAAACCTCAAAGATTTCAATGTCTGGATATTGTACTGACATTTAAAAATGAAAGACATTCTCTTGCTAAGAGATATTCTACAGGAATGCTACTGGATGGTCAGTCTGATCCTGGAGGTTGCCTACCTTTCCATTCCCATATTCCCACCTCACAGATGGTTTCTACAGTTCATATGACAAGGACCGTGCATGGAAATCAAATCCCTTTCATTCGGTCTCTCATAGGCCTTTGGGGTTTCAATAAATTGATGAGACCTGTCGTAGAAGCACTGAGGGCTTGAGGAGTATGTCTAATTGACTAGACAACTGCCTGTTGATGGCCCAGGACCTTCAGACACTCAGGACTCATCTATCATTGACTATACAACTTCTTCAGAAGCTGGGATTCCTGATCAACTCCCAGAAGTCAGTCCTGTCGCCAGTCCAGCAAATGGCATTTCTGGGTTTTCAGCTAAAATCAGCCCGAGCACAATTGCTCCTTTCAACCCAAAACACTTGCAATATCAAGAGGGAATTGAGGTCTGCGTTGTGCAAACAGACTGTATCATTGAGGTAGATTGCCAGAATCATGAGACTCCTGGCCTCATCGATACAAGCCATATTTCCAGGCCCCCTCCATTACAGAACCCCTTCAGATATTAAACATCCTACTGTTGCATATGTCATATTGTTTATGGTTGTACTGTTTCTTTAACATGCTTTTGCATATTGTTTTCCATTTAAATCCCTGTTGCTATGGAGCATGTATGTTCTGTGTTCCAAGCGGAGAAGTTTGGCAGTTGCTGTTGGGAGCAGAAGTGATACTGTGTTCCTCTTCAATAAATCTATTCTTTTTTATAATTTTTGGACTTATTTCTTACACCTACTTTTCTGGAAGGGTCTATCTTACACAGAACAAGTCCCACTGATGGGCAAAGCCAGAACAGAGATGGTGGTTGGACCACATGGAATCCTAGAATGGTCGAGCCATTTTCAGCACCTCGCTAGAAATAGGGATTGAATTGGAGGCCAGCCGGTTGAGTTGGGGAGTGAGGTGTGGGACGATGTCAACAGGGGATTGGTGGTCGGAGGAGGAGCTCAGGCTCCACATAAATTGCCTGGAACTCCTGGCAGGCTCTTTTGCTATCAGAAGTCTCTCCCCGACAAAGACAGACTATTAATTCTTACTGAGAATGGACAACATCTCAGCAGTCCGCTACGTCATCAAGACAAGACAAGACAAGATTGCCAAGGACTTCTGTCCCTTCTGACTCAATCATTGCATCTCCCTCATAGTGGAGCATCTACTACGCAAGAGGAACACCATAGCCGACTGGAACTCCAGACACTTACAAGATTTCAGCAACTGGAAACTGAATCGCTCAGTTTTCCAAGCTCTGAACAGATTGTCGGGCCCGTGTGAAATAGATCTGTTTGCATCATGACTCAATCTGCAACGGGCACATTTTTTGAGCTTGCGCTGAGATCCAGCTGCCCAGGTGACAAATTAATTTATCCAGGACTAGGATCAGTTCCAAGGCTATGCCTTCCCCCATTCCTCATGATTCCCTGTGTTCTGTCACAGATCAGTTGGCAAAGAGCAGAATTCATTTTGGTGACACCTAACTAGAGAGCGCAACCTTGGTTCCCAGTAGCTCTAACTCTCGCGAGTGCGCCTCCAGTTCTACTCCCAGTTCAGCCGGATCTCCTCCTAGACCCGGAAGGTATTCCTCACCCATTGAATCTATCAAGTCAACTCAAGCTGATGGCTTGGATGTTTTCAGGCAAAAATAGCATACCCAAGGCATTTCACAGCAAGCTGCATCCTTCATCAGGTAGGTATTCTTTAGCTCAGAGGAGATGGTGTGCTTGGTGCAACACATGGAGTGTTGATCCCGTGGGGGCACAACATTGTATAGTAATAACATTTCTATCAGAACTAGGATCTTCAGGTTTAGTATACCAAACAGTTCATAACTTCAGATCAGCAATCTCCGCAGGACTCCTCACAGTAGAGGGTAAACTATTAGAGGACCAACCTCTAGTCTGCAAATGGTCAACCCTCCGAGACCCAAGTATACACCCATTTGGGGCATGAATGTTGTTCTCAAATTCTTGGAGCAATGGCCTGCAAACAAATACTTGTCGTGCAAACAGCTTTCGGGCCAAGCTCACAATGTTATTATGTCTGATATTTTGTGGCTAACAGTCTTGAAAAGTAAAAGTGTTTTTGAGGCATGCAAAATACATAAAAAATTGTGGCAGAAGGTATACAGAAAGAGTTTGTGAGAAACATATTTATGGGACTGGTCTCAGAATGAAAGAGAAGGAGGGTTATTTATTTAAGTTTGAAAATCTTTATTGAGTTAAATAAAACAATGTAAACCATCAGTACAACAGCACAAATAAAGAGCAGCAGGAATTAAAATAATTATTGAGAATATTATACCATCATAACAAGAAAAGCCCCAAAAGGGGAAAACACTATACAAATGAAAAAATGCTGGGGTTATTTATTTATAAAGCATTAAAAGCAAGTGTGGATGAAATATTTTATAGCTGACGCTTCAAGAATTCTATTAAGGACACGGAGGTGAGGAATATGCTTCTCATTTCTTTACTAGTAATTTCAGCAGCCAATCTCAATAAAGTATAACACCAACTACATTATCCACGTTTCCCTGTACCTCCCATGTCACATGCTCCAATCATATATGAGCTACCCATGTAACTGTGGAATTCACCATTTTGTGTCCTCTTTCTTTGTTAGATTAGTCCAAAAGAACAGAATATTCCAAAGGGAAACAGGGTAAAAGTCACCAAAGATCCTTACAGCCCAACATGGACTCAAAACTTCCAGTTGATCCAACAGGGATGTATATCCACAACCGCATGCCTAAAAAATACTTTTACTTTTCAAGACTGTTAGCCACAAAATATCTATTCATTTTTCTCTGTATGTTCTCTATAATAGGACTGCTAAATGTTTTCAATTATGTAAGAAAAGTGCATTTGAAACATTCTACTGGTCAGTCTAGAACCCTGGAAAACAACCAAGCAGCTTCTTAGTTCCTATATTTTGCCTAAAGGATTTTGCATCTAATAACATGAGTGAGGTCAGTTGCGCTGTTGCTGTATGCTATCCGAATGTTTTATTTTATGATGTTGTCTTTTTAACTTTTTAACTGGTGGCTAATTATCATTTACTTTTGTATTTTTACTTGATGGGCTCTCACATCCACACGCTGGGGAATTTTTCTTTCTTCATGGTTCAGCCCCATTTCGCCACGGCTGTGTGTTGATTGGGAGGGGGGCATTCCCGAACCAGCCAGACTTGCGTCTCACGGCATGTCCGGATTTTTCCTATTTAAACCCATGCCATGCCATGGCGGCTGTGCCTAAGGCTAGCCCGTATGCGCCCTTCCGCGTCCGGACTGGACCAGGGGCCAGAACCCCTGCTTGTTTTTGCTTGCAGCCTCAACTCACTTTCTTCTCTCACGATCTTAGGAGTTTTAAACTCACCCTAATGATGTTTGTCAGGTTCTTGCCCCTGATGCCAGCATCAGGTTCTGCTCTCATTTTTTATTTGATAATATCTTCCCCACTTATTCACGCCCTGGCCCCCACCCTTCTTTCGAAGGAGAGACTTCCCACCTTTCCAGAGTTGACAATTCCGGCTCACATTCATCTAGGGTTTTCCGCTGTTTCAGTCTCAATTGTCGCTCCCTTCCAAAACACCAGTTGTACCATTTCACTTCCTAGTTGACATGGAGCCAGATGTGGTTTTTAACACAGAACTAGCTCCACAACAGGTCCATACCAGATGTGATTGCGGCACTACCACAGAAGTTTGCTCTATTAAGAATAAATAGACCTCTGAAAACTGGTGGAGGAATTGCAATTATTTAAAAATAATCTATAGCTGCAAAATTCAGGCACTCACGATTCCCAACTGCAAAGCCCTACTTTTCTGTCTCCCATTCTCTTCAAATCTTACCTTTTATGGTGCCCTCATTTACCATCCCCCTGGCCCATCTAAAAAGTGGGGTTCCCAGTTGACCAAATAGCATTCGCCTCTTGTTCTTCGTGTGACAAATTTTCTGTGGGGACTTAAATTTTCATTTTGATAATCCTAGTAATAAATCTGCTCAAACTCTTTTGGACAATCTGTTGACAATCTGTTGACTCTGAATCAATTCTGCACCTTCCCATGTAGCAGGCCATCTTTTGGACCCTATTTTGTTTAATTTTCCTGTTGTGTCCACAGCTCCTCCCATTTAGCTCGGCTGGTCTTATCACCTTGCCATTCCTTTCTTTATTGATTTCTTCTTGGCTTATTCGCTTCGCCCTCCCGCCTTGCTAAAGAAAACTCGGAACTGGTCTCTACTTGATATAAAGGTAGTAAATGAGCTGCTTTGGCAGACTGTTCATTCCATTTCATCTCAACTGGACTAGGACAAGCTACTTGTTGATCACTGGTTGTCTGAGGCTATCGATTCCATTCTTCCCCTTTCTCCTAAATACCAATCTAGAGTGCTTCCCCTAAAGTTTAGGAGAGGCTGTGGAGGAAGCATTATGCTCCAGAGACCAAAGCCACTTATCTGGAGGCACACAAAAAATATCATGCTCTTTGCAGATCTGCTCGTGTATCCTTTTTTTTTATTTCTTTTTATTGTAATTTTGTTAAAACAACATACAATCGTTTTCTATATGTATTTCACAATGCAATATCCTATTGGTCCAAATGTCCAGCACGATAGTTCTCAATACAATACGAACATGGTACATGTACAGTTTAACCATCATATCACATCAGTGGGGTAACCGCATATGGGCTTCAGCCCCACCTTATCCACCCCTACATCTTCTGAAATATACAATTGCCCAGGAGGAAGAAACAAACAAGGCCATCAGAGTTGACATCCACCCCTCTCACAGCACCAAACCCGAACACCAACAACCTGTCAGTGGCAACGAACCAGGAGGCCGCAAAGTCTGTAACAACCACACCCCCTACCCCTACCCCTCATGCACATGCAACATCAAATCCTCATTACCCCACGTCTGTGGCCATCGAATCTCCGTTACCCAATTCAGCAGTCTCTCTAGCAATGAGATAACATGTGAGGGGGGCCCAGATGTCATTCGGCCTGGAAGCCACCGGTAACAATTCCGCATATGTGGCAAGTCGTTCTTGACAGGTAATTAAATAATCAAGCCATGTCTTAAATTTAGGCACCCGGCCCCTCCCCCATCTGCAGGCCACCCTTCATTTTGCCATGAGAAGTGCCATTGCTACAAACCGCCTGTGTTCTACCTTTACCGGAGTAACAAACCCCAACAATGCCATTAAGGGATTCGGCATCAGTGCCTCATCTATCATGTGCTGCAATGCCTCAAAAATCTCATTCCAATATTCCCAAATGTTCGGACAGTCCCATGACAGATGCAAAAAATCCGCCCCAGGGGCGCGACATCTGTCACAGCGATCGTCCTCACTCAGCTTAAATCTGTGCATCTTAGCAGGTGTATAATATAATCTATGGAGGAACTTATAATGTATGATGCGGAGTCTGCTGCTCGCTGAAACCCTCTCCGTGTGCAGGCAGCAGGTCTCCCATTGTGAGTCTGTCAAGTGTCTCCCTAATTCTGCGTCCCATTTCAGCCGCGCCTGAGCTGCAGATCTCTCTGTTTGCACATGCACTATGTTGTAAATCAGTGAAACTAGGCGCATGGGTTTGGGCTTTTCCAGCACCGCATGCAATGGCGTCAATCGCGCTGGCTCATCCAGAAACGTTAGGGTGATAGCTTTCACCCCCTGCCTTAATCTAATATATAGAAACACATCTAACGGCGTCTGCGTCGCTTCCGGACACATATGTGCTAGAGCACGGAACTCACTGTCATGGTACATATCCCCCCAATTAACCAGTCCATACTTGCCCCTGAATTTCCTAAATACCTCCTCTTGCAGTAGCGGGATATCCGGGTGATAGGTGAGGGGCATCAGTGGTGAATATGCCAATGGCACTCCCAACATCTACGTGATCTTGTGCCACGCCTTAAGTGAATTATAAAGTGCATTCGGTTGCCTTTCTCTGGGACTGATTTTGCTGTATAGTGCCTCATCGAGCGGGACAGGGTGGGCCAGCCAATGTTCCGCCGCTACTTGTGGCATGTAGCGAGGTTGTTTAATCCAAAACCACACGAAGTGTGCCTGTGCCGCTATAAAGTATAACTCCAAATCAGGTACCCCAAAGCCCCCTTGGGAATAAGGTCTAGTTAACACTTCCCATTGTAGTGGAGGCTGTTTACCTCCCCACACTAGGCGTATTAATTCAGATTTCAGGGTTTTGAAGAAGTAGGAGCCCAGGTAGTAGGGTATATTCAGAAATAAATATATCACTTGCGGGAATATCACCATTTTAATTAATGGAGCGCGTCCTGCCATAGACAGGGGAAGCGCCACTCATCTTGTCACACAGTCGCCAGTCTTGGACATAATAGTCCCATAATTTTCCCTCATCAATTCCTCCATATTCCTAGTAACTTTGACTCCTAAGTATTTATCAGCACCATTCCAAGGGGTAGTCCATTGCAAAACGTTTCACAGCCTTCGTGAGTGGGAAAAAACTAGATTTGGTCCAGTTAATCTGTATACCGGACATGCTTCCAAAGACTATGAATTCCCAGAGTACCTGGTTCAAATTCTGATGTGGGCCACGGATATATAAGGTAATATCATTCCCATATAGTGAGATAAATATCTGGCGCTGAAAGCACCGCAAAGCCTTATCATTGTGACTCTGCCTCAATTTTGCCGCAAGAGGTTCCACTGCCAGTGCGAATAGCAGCGGCGATAGGGGACACCCCTGTCTGGTCCCCCTTGTTATCTCAAACGTTTGGGAAGTGTGTCCATTGATCAAAACCTTGGCCATTGGTTTGGTATAAAGTAGTTCAATCCAGGCTAGAAACAAGGGGGGAACAACCTTTACAACACAACTTTTACAACGCACTACCATTACAACAAAACTTTTACAACGCAACATCCATTACAACGCATGCATTTACAACGCAATCATTATAACGCATGACACTACAACGCACACTACTACAACGCATGTCATTACAATGCAGTCATTACAATGCATACCATTACAATGCATAGAATTACAACACATAGTACCCTTAACTATCAAACACTTACCCTACTGTTGCACCCCCTGAAGTTAGAATAGTAATTTTTACCCTTACACTATCCAACACTTACCCTACTGTTGCACCCCTTGGAGTTAGAATAGTAATTTTTAGCCCTACACTATCCAACACTTACCCTACTGTTGCACCCCCTGGAGTTAGAATAGTAATTTTTACCTCCACACTATCCAACACTTACCCTACTGTTGCAACCCCTGGAGTTAGAATAGTAATTTTTACCCCTACACTATCCAACACTTACCCTACTGTTGCACCCCCCTGGAGTTAGAATAGTAATTTTTACCCCTACACTATCCAACTCTTACCCCACTATCCAATACTTACCTTACATGCAATGTAAAGTTATGCTTTGTAATGGTATGCATTGTAAAGTTATTATGTGATGTAATGGAATGCGTTGTAAAGGTAGTTTTTAAAAATTTGTTGTAAATGCATGCGTTGTAATGGAATGCATTGTAAAGGATGTTGCGTTGTAAAAAATGTGTTGTAAAGGTAAGCGTTGTAAAAGTATGCGTTGTAACGTCATGCAACCTAACAAGGGTGGGAAGCCCATCCACTTCATCACCCCAAATAGGTATCTCCATTCAAGCGAATCAAACGCCTTAGTAGCATCCCAAAAAATAGCAGCCATAGGGAGGTCAGAGGAGGTGGTGTGCAGGATTGCAAATAGCATCCTTAAGTTATGAGAGGTTGCCCTGCCAGGCACAAACCCCGACTGGTCTGGGAGGATCAAATGTTCCATCAGCAGACTCAATCTTGTTGCTATCAGCTTAGCTAAAATGTTCGCATCACAGTTAAGCATCGGAAGTGGCCTATAGGAGTCACAAAGGCCAAGGGGTTTGCCCGGCTTTGGCAAAGACATTATCAGCGCCTCCCTCATCGACCGTGGCAAGAGCCCCACCTCTAACGCGTCCTCATAAACTTCCCAAAGCACCGGAGGCATGATGTCTATATATGTTTTATAGAATTCCACTGGAATTCCATTGGTGCCTTTGGCCTTGCCCGACTGCATGCTCCTGATGGATTCCCGTACCTCACCCAGCTCGAAGGGCGCACATAAGAAAGTCCTCTGCGTGTTGCTCAGCCATCCCAATGCCACATCCCCTAGGAAGTCACCCAGCTGCTCAACCGAGGTGCCCGTTGTGGTATACAGTGCGCTATAATGTTCCAAGAACGTTTTAAGTATATTGTGCGTGTCTCGATGAGTGACGCCCCCGAATCCTGTATTTCCATGACAGCGTTGGAACAACGTGGTTTTTCACCTTTTGCGCCAGAATTTTTCCAGGCCTGTCTCCTTCTCTATACTTTCTGGCCACCCAGTACTTACTTTTGAATTTTGCCTCCCTCTGCGCTTCTTCCATGTACAGGGACATTTTTTCCCGAAAGGCTATTTGTGCTTCTACAGTGGAGGCTACCGCGAGTTCTGCTTCTAGCCGTTTAAGCTCCCTATCAAGAGCCCCGATCGTGGCCTGAATATCTTTAAGCACCCCCACACATTTCCCTATACAGTATCCCCGTATTGTTCATTTAAAGCCTCCCAAATCAATTCTACGCTTTTCACTGAGTCCTTGTTCCGTGCAAAAAAGTCAAGTATTTCCTCTCTACGTTCTTCTTGAAAGACTGTGTGTAATAAAATGGAGGGATTCAATCTCCACGGGCTCCGCGGCACATTAAAGTCCGAGGATGAGAGCGCCAGTAACGCCGGCGCATGATCAGAGTATGTTCTAGCAAGATGCCTTGTGTCTAATATTGATGGTGCAAGTCCGCTAGATACTAAAAAATAGTCCAGTCTGGACCATGAGTGTGCCTGCGCTGTGAAATGTGTACCGTCCCGTTCCAGTGGGTGTCTATGCCTCCAAGCATCTATCAAACAATAAGCCTCCTTGATGTCCTTGACTGCAGCCTGCGCTCTAGTGTAGTGATGTGGCGCTGAGTGGGATTTATCTGCACTGGGATTGTACGTGACATTAAAATCACCTCCCCAGACTACGTGTGTGACCTCTATTTCAAAAATCTTGGCCCATAGGTCATCAAAAAACCTGGGGTCATCCACATTTGGACCATAGCAACACACTAGTAACACAGATTGTGTCCCCAGTCCACCCCATGCCATACAATATCTTCAATCTTCATCGCATAAGGAGCCTGCCATTTGGAATGGTACCTGCCTCTTGATCAGTATGGCAGTCCCACGGGCGTAGCTCGAGTAGGACGAAAAAAGCCTAGTTTCCGCCCACTTACTTACAAAAGTAATTGGCCTATTACGCTGGCAGTGAGTCTCCTGTAGCATAGCAATGTGTATGTGGTGACGATCCAAGTATGATAAAACCTGTCTCTTCTTACGGGGATCCCCCAGGCTCTCACATTCCAAGATAGTATATTAAGGTCAGTGTTACCCACCCCAGACATCATTTCTACCAATCCACATCTTAAGCAATGGGGAACAAGGATGGGCCACCACCCTGCCAGCCTCCCACCTGTCAGTCTCATACCATAGTTCTCTTGGTTCCACTTGTACCTCTGGACCTCTATTCGTTGGACCACACAATTCGAAGACGATAAACTCTCAAACTATCCCCTGTGACCCCCCTCCATCCTCCCCCTCCCACTGAAGCAACCCAATCTTGCCAGCACCCTTTGTCCACCCCACTTCCCTATCCAATAGGAACATACAAAATGTAGTTCCACTAAACCCAGAACACTACCAAACATTAGTGGATGATACTCTCTGGGGACCTACTCTAGAGGGCCTCACAAGTTCTCCTCTCCCATGAAGGACCCCCACGATGAAACACCAGGATCCTCCACTGCGGGAGAGGTGGTCCGGAGTCCAATAATGGCCAACAACTGGTGCACATTTGAACTTACGTCCCAGTGTCATTAGGCTTTGCCATTCCCATACTTGCCAGCTGTTCTTGGATTCTCGCGGTGCGGCCCTCGTCCACTCAGTGCGGATGTTCGTCTTCTCTGGCCGGTGATGACCTCTGCTACCCATTGCGGCTCTCTCAATCTCGGTTTTGCCGTTTCATTGATCGTAGGTATTCCTTCACATGGGCAGGATTGGTGAAGAATTTCTGTTTGCCCTGATGCGTCACATGCAGACGAGCTGGATATAGCAGGGCATAGTCTATCTGCGCCTCTAAAAGTTTTTTCTTGACGTCTATGAACTTTCTGCATTCTTCTTGTACCATGGGGGTGAAATCAGGATAAATTGAAAATTCATTTCCCTCATAGGTCAATGTTTGTATATTTCTGGCTGCCCGTAGGGCCACATCCCTATCACAAGAGTTAAGTAGCCGTGCAATTATGGGTCAGGGCGCTGCTCCCGGGACAGGTCGCGGGCCCAAAGACCTATGTGCCTGCTCAACATTGAATTGCGAGGAGAAGGCATCTTGCCCCACAGGCGAAAGTAGCATCTTCTCTACATATTCCTCCATTTTGTCAGTGTTTGTGGATTCCGGAATCCCCACCACGCCTATGTTTGTGCGCTGACTGCGCGCTTCTAAATCCTCATTCTTGGAAGCTATAATCCTCAAGATGTTATCCATGCGAGCCAATTGAGTTGAGTGTCCAGCTGTAATGTTATTATTGTCCGAGATACACCTTTCTACTTCCACTATTCGTTCCTCGTGTGCGTCCAATTTGTGCGCAATTGCATCCATCCTAGACAACATGCGGTCCACCTTGTCTACAACGGTTGCGAACCCCTGTCGCATTTCTTGCAATATGTGCTGCATGTCTTCACCTTGCGACCCAGTAGCTTGTTCTCCCCCTGTTGCTCCCGTGTCAGGCTGCCTGCTTCTGGAGCTGGATTTAACGGTCTCGAAGGTGAGTTTCGGCTGCCTGGCATCTGGTTTGCCCATCCTGTCCTGGGGCGTTTCACTACGTGCGAAACAGGGAGTTCTGCACAGCTTTTACGTTGTGTGTGTACACTCACTCAAGACGTGTCACCGCCTTGCATGGCGAATTCTACGAACGCCGTCAACCAGCAAGCGAGCTTCCTGGACACCACTGCCACCCACTGTTCCTGAGGGGAGGAGATCCAACCACCTAGCCACTTCAACTTGGTGATGCAGTGCCCGGCTCGTAGGGGCGCCACCCTGGCGTCTCTTCTAGCGTTCTTCCCTGGCAGGTGGCCAGGCTGTGTGTTGCAACGTTGGTCTATAGGGCAATACCAGGGGCGCAGTGGCACCATGCAGTGTTCCCAAATGAAAAATTAGCGTAACCTTCAGCACCCTGCCTGCACGGCCCAGGAGGCTCGGCTTCCTATGGTGGTCGCCGGGGCGGCAGGCACGGGGGAGGGGGAGGACTCCCCCACAATGGCCCAGTCCTCAGTGGCTGTTCCCAGGCAGCATCAGCGTCTCTCGCCAATCGTGGTTCAGTGGTGGCCCAGTCTTTCTGCCCTCACCTCGAGCGGAGGGGACCTCTGGTCTCATCACCGGGCATCAAGCGCACAGCCCCAGGGCAGATCGTACCTGGCCTGCTCGTTGCTCTCCGCTGCTTTCCCTCACCCGGCTGGATCTTGGCTGTATTTCCGATCGGGCGGGAGTACCGGGCCTTCAATGTGAGGCACTCCCACAACAGTGTTGGGTACTGGGGAGCAAGACCAAATCTGGCAGGGTCAGGAGGCCCCCGCTGCCACCCAATGCAGCCTCACATTCGCCCTCCTTTGCTGCAGGCTACTCAGCAAGTCTTGCGGCCCCCGACTGCACACAAGGATGAGCCCCTGTTACTTGGCCCCCGCCCGTCACCAATATGTATGTTGCCACGTTGTGGCAGCCACGTTCAGCGCCGCCGCCGCCGCCTCCCAGTCTGTAGGGTCGTCCGCCAATGTTCTGGCTCGCGGCACCATTAAAAAAATTGGCCCCCACGGTGCGCTGCACCCAGGACGCCGTCCCGCGTCAGCACCGGCCAAACAGGGCACAACTGCACCCAGGATCACGGGCTCCTCCGCTCCTCTCGCACATCCACGGGGCCCAGCTTCCACTTTTCAAACCACGGGCTATCCCAGCCTCTCCTGCCGCCGTGCACTTCTGCTAGCCTGTCCCTCTGCAGCCGGTCAGATTACAGTCGGCTCCTGCCTGAGTATGCCGCAGCCGTTCCACTCCAAAGTTGTACTGAGTGTCCTTCAGGCACCAAGGTATGGATCACTCGCTTTTCAGATGCACATCTAAAGTCGTTAGGAGGATAATTGCAGGATAATTATTCTGAACCTCGGGAGCCTCACGTGAGTGCGGCCGTACAGATGTGCGCCCTCTAGCGCCCCTCCTGGCCGCGCATCCTTCTATATGGATAACATTACTTCTGCCCAAAAACCCGATTTAAAGTTGTGTCTGAACTTTCTGCATCCAATATGTTCTTGCCATCCCCCTCCCTTCCACTACACCATTGCAATGAACTTGCACAGTTTTTTCATAATAAAGTTGTGACTAATCATCATGAGCTTAAGTTGGATTTCAATTCTCATGACAACTTCATCTTTCATCTTTCCCACTACTACTCAACTTTCTGACCCTGCTGTGACTGTTCCCCCTGATTTTGCATCTGATGAATCTTGTCAAGTTAAGGCTTGGCTCCCAATTGATTGAATTCCTTTGATAAATCTTATTGGAAACATCAAGTCTAGCTCCTCACTTGATCCTCTCCCTCCTTCCAAGCTCAGATGCCTGGATGAGCCTTCCCTTGAGGTGATTGCTCAGCTCCTCAATTCCTCCCTAAATCTGGGCCAGTTTCCTCGCAACTGGAAGCACACTCTTGTGCTTCCACTGTTGAAAAAGACTTGTTTAGATCCCCTCTGCTGATCTAACTTCAGGCCTATTTCTCTTCTCTCCACTTTTTCTAAATATTGGAAAACACATTAACTCTCAAATTTCTGCTCAATTGGCGAAACATAAACTATTTCATCCATCTCAGTCTGGCTTTCGTTCTGGTCACAGTACTGAATAAGCTCTGTTGGGGGTCATGGAGGACCTTAGGCAGCAGCTTGATTGTGGTGGCTAAGCAGCGCTCATCCTTTTGGATTTCAGCGCTGCTTTTCATACGGTATCCCATTCCATTCTGGTGTAGCGCTGCGTAAGCTCTGGTATTGTAGGTGTAGCCTTGCAGTGACTGATTTCTTTTTTGGAGGATCAATCCTTTCAAGTCTTTTCACACACCCTGAAATCTAACTCTGTTGCCTTGCCATCTTGAGTTCCGCAGGGTTCGATCCTGAGTCCTCCATTTTTTAAACTTTACGTTCGCCCTTTGGCAGACATTGCGGAAACATCTAGGTTGACCATCTTTTTATATGTTGACGATACGCAGATTATCTTTTCTTTATCCTCTGCTCAATATCAAGATCCTTCTTTACTTAAACATGGTGGATGTCCAGCAAAGCTTTCAGGCTAAATGGTTCTACAACGGGGGTGCTCATCACTGGCCTTTATCTTTGGGACCTTTACCCACCCCGGTTCCTAAGGTTAAGAACCTGTGATTTTCCATTGATAGCAAGCTCTTACTCACTACTCAGGTCTCCGGAGTTACCTCGGCGGGCTTTGTGGTCCTCAAGAGGTTAAAGAAAATTCTCTGGCTAATACCACCTGATGATCTGAGGACTGTACTGCAGTCTTTGGTGATCTCCAGGCTTGATTAGGGTAATGTATTGCACCATGGTGGGGACAAGACCTCTGTACGCCGTCTCCAGCTCATTCAGAATGCAGCTACCCGCCTACTCTATAGGTTGCCTTGCCACGCCTCTGTCTCCCCTTTGCCCTAGCAACTCCTCCGGGTCAGGGTTGGCAAGCGTATAGAATTTAAGGCTCTCTGCTTCATGTTTAGAGCTCAGCACGGCCTGGCCCCAGCATACATACCATATCTTGT
The DNA here is from genome assembly GCF_964263255.1 of Lissotriton vulgaris. Classification (NCBI taxonomy): domain Eukaryota; kingdom Metazoa; phylum Chordata; class Amphibia; order Caudata; family Salamandridae; genus Lissotriton; species Lissotriton vulgaris. The sequence continues at coordinate 2,031,457,933 of NC_141691.1, forward strand.
CAAACCCTATTGACCTTCTCGCAATCTAAGATCTGCTAATCTTCTCCTTTTCTCAGTCCCTATAGTAACGCTGGCCCGTATGGGTGGCTGTTCATTTTCTTCCTATGACCAAAATTGTGGAACTCTCTTCTGCTAGAACTCAGGAATTGTCAATCCCTGTTTGCCTTCTTTAAAAAGCTCAAGGCTTTTCTTTTTAGCCAGGCCTAATGCCAATTGAGCTTCGATCTCACTTGTTCTGCTGTCGGCGCCGGGAAACCGTGTTGGGTAGCTGCGTGCTTTATAAATCTTTAAATTAAAAAAAACTGCATTATCTTTTCTATTTCAAGTATTAGGGTAATTCATTGATAGGCCTTCCTCTATGCCATGTGACACCCCTGTTTAGCTCCAGTTATTTTGTGAGGCTGTTTTCAAATAAATTGCCATACAATGGAATAATCTACCACATCAACTACCACTTTTACCTGCTTAAGCAGTGGAAAGTGCCACCTTTCATATGCCGGTTGTGTCACTCTTTCTGGAGAATTGCTGACAGAAACAGGATTCTCGCTCAAAACAAAAGAAAGGGGGACCAGGAACTAAATATGGTCTAGTGTCCATGCACCCACTGATAATCCAAAATCAATGAGGACACTGTTCCTAAAACCAGGGTGCAAATATGTCACCCTCACGGTGTCAAGAGGAAAATGGAAAAGAGAGCAGGAAGAAGTAAGAGAGGAGAGAAGAAAGAAAGAGGCAGTGGTTTCTGGATTCTGACATAGCCACTCCACATTGTGCCATTAAGACAAAGTAAGCCTAAAGCATGTGCCTGGATCAAGGTCTGTGGGGCCTTAAGATCACTGTCCAAAACCTTCCAAATCACCATGTAGTTACTGTGTAATATATCAATGTCCTAAATGTGATCATATCAAAGACACTTTGTCAAACGAACACTGAAATGTGCTAATTGGTGCTTATTGTAAGTCTGTGGCACGAGGTGAAGCATAAAGCGACTCTCTTTTTGGTGAAAGGGAAAATATTTTTTATTGGGTTTTGGCCCAAAGAGAAAGGTCAAAACCCAAGGAAGGAAGAGAAAGACAGAAGAGAGAAAGCAGATATGAAATGGAAACTGCAAGAGTGAAATAAAGACGCATGAAGTGTAAGTTGGTAGATAAAACAGATATGACTTACAGTTGGCAAAACCACTTTAGGATGAAGAAAAGCTTTGGTTTGCTAATTGCTTAGCAAGTATACAGACATAAACGTACACATATGATAAGACATGGGTGCTCAGTTAGAGTAATTAAGCATGACTACCGAACACAATTGGTGTTTACTTCAGCTGCATGATGATGATACATGGTGATGCACAGAAAGGCCTAAGGAGAGCACTAGTAGCAGCGCATAATTCGTAAACATACTAGTGCTGGTACCTGCAACTTTTATGAGAAGCCCGTGGGCCGTGCAATTAAAAGTTGGTACGTGAAATTCCAAAGCTGGTTGTCTCAAAACTCATGATGCACCTTAACTCCACTGACACACATATACCTGCCCATTAATTTCACTCTTGCCTATCCTGCTTCCTCCCTTTGTGACATTCTAATTTTTTCTCTTTCTCTATCTTTCCATTTTTTCCCCTCTTTTGCCATCTTGAAGCAACAGATGCAAAACAAAATAAGTGCTGGTCCCCAAAAATAAGTGATACTGCCCCACACCGGCAACCACTGGCTCTATTTAAGTACTGACTGATGGAAGGATAATCTAACTTTGGGTATTATACAACTATCATGGGGCAATAAACGATTGAGCACAAGCAGCTCTCAAAAAGCAAGTGTTCTGTAGTATACTGCCCATACATAGAACTTTATGGTATCTTATAGTGTTATGACACACAACAGCAGTTAGGCACGCGTGTTCCCAAAAAGTAGGTCATAGGCGTAGGAGACATATATCCCTGCTCAATGGACAGGTGTGGCATAAAGGGGGGCGGATAGAGCCAATATATTGTGTAGTGGGCTTGAGCAGCCTGAAAATATATCTCCATAACTGGGGCCTCAAAACCCCATTGAGGCATGGTTGCGTCATGGTCCGCCATCCCACTCTGGGTTGTTTCTCGCCCCATGCTAGTCTGATGAGTAATGATCGGAGGGTTTCGAAGAAGGGGCGTCCCGGGTTAAAGGGTATATTATTGAATATACAATACAATAAGTAGGTAATACTATAATTTAGGTATTAGGACCATTTTCATCAAGGCCAATCTGCCAGCCAATGAGAATGGCATTGCGATCCATCGAGACACCCAGTTAGTGATGGTTTCAAGCCCAGTGCCACAGTTAGTGCAAAGCATTTCTTATTTATTTCTTGTTATTATCACGCCTAGATATGTTATTTCCATTTCGCACAATTTGAATGAGAACTGAACAGTACTGGGCGTGAGCTGGAATATCTGGAATTTACTCCAGTTGATCCCTACCCCGGAGAGGAAACCAAATCTGATAAACGCTCTTAGGATCGGTTTGAGGCTAATATGTGGGTTCCGTAAATAAAGGGTGACATTGTCCGCACATAATAATATTAGTATCTAATGTGAGGGGTCTGGTATAGCATGCTCTCCATGATGTTGCCGTACCTTGGCTGTGATGGGTTCGATGGCGATAGCAAAAAGCAAAGGGGACAGAGTGTAGCCCTGGCGTGTGACTCGCATAATGGGGTTGGATTGGAGTATAGACAGTTAATCTGTGTAATGGCCTTAGGCTAGACATACAGCAGCTTTATCCATGCCAGGAATGTCTGGGAATGCCCATTCTACCCAGTCAGTCAAGAAATACTTTATTCGGTTCAATTTTCAAAACCATAAAAGTACAAGAGACACATATAAAATGGTCCAAGGATCACAATACATCATTAAAAAAGTTACATGTTACGGTAAAAAAGAGGCAAGCGTTAATAAAAACATTACAGAATAAAAAACTAGATTCAGTTATACAATAGGCAATGTTAGTAATGGGTATTCTACATCCAATTGATCTTTTTACCCAGTCTCACTGCAATGGTTAAAAATTTGGCCACATTATAAATTTCCCAGATATCAGTTAACATCTGAAGATATAATAAAGCTGGTTTAACCTGCCTGGACCCTCTCTCCTTTAACAGGGGAATAATGAATTTTTTCCTAATGTCTTTGAAGTGGGTACAAAAGAACAGGTAATGGGCAGTGTCCATAATTGAGTAGCCATCACAATTACATATGTTAAGTTCCGAGTCCCTGGTCCAGCCAGGGCGCCCGGAAATCAACAAATGGACTTAGTTCAATCGGAACTTAGTGAGAAGGTACCTGTGGCTTGGATTGTTGACGACCTTCAAATAAAGTTCCGGTTCATGATCTGAAGAGACAATCAATTGATGAGACCTAACAGAGGGTTTTATCAGCTCCCTGTTTTCTCTGTCCATTCCACTATACAACAAAAAAGTGTTCTTTGTCCACTTCAAATCAGCCTTCACAAGGGCGGATGGATTATGAAACAGTTCAGGTCTTCCCAGCTTAACACACAATTGTTCAACATATTTCAGCCAGGGGATTTTGTTCCAATGATCTAATTTTAGGCAGTCCTTCCGGATTTCATGATTAACTTCAAGCTCTGGATTGAGCCACACAGATATCCATTTCAGAAGGGGAGCCATAGAGACTCGATCTTCCAAAAAATCCACCCCGCATTCCTGGTGTACAATAAAGCTTGCCGTGGATTTTGGCAAGGAAAGAATGGATTTTAAAAAGTTATCTTCGATCACTTGGAGAAATTTAACAGGCCTAAAGCCCCACAGGTCTGCGCCATACATAGCAATGGCTATACATTTGGCAGCATACACTTTTAGGTCTGCCTCTATGGGCTTCACCCCAAGTTTACGTGAGAAACCGAGGACTGCAGATATGGATCGTGCCAAAACCTTTTTTTTCTCCAGCATTTGGGGGTGCCATGTAGAACAATCGTCAAACACTACACCCAGATAAGGGAATCTGGAAACTCTTGATAACTTGTGACCATTACAGTGTAAAGTCATGACATTTTTTTTGGCCTTAGCATGGTGGCCTACCACCATTACATGGGATTTGCCAAAATTGATACTTAAATCCAGTTTTATCATAAAATTATAAAAAGAGTTCAACAGGCTTTGCAGACCCACTGCAGTTCTAGCTATAAGAGCAGCATCGTCTGCGTACAATAATGCGGGCAATGTATATTTCCCTGCCCTAGGTATATCTTTACATGTTGTGCCCAGTATTCCACCCAGATCGTTAATATATAGTGTGAAGAGCAGGGGAGCAAGAATGCAGCCCTGCCTTACACCATTGGTGATACTAATTTTCCCTGTGCAGTTCCCTTTTCTGTCATAACGGACAGTAGCGGTAAGGTCCTTATGGAGGTCTTCTAGGAAATACACAATATTTGGGTCAATACCTATGCTAAGGAGCTGGCCCCACAACTTGGATCTGTTAACTCAGTCAAATGCCGAGGACAGATCCATGAAGGCGATATACAGGGATCCATGCTTTACTTTAGTGTATTTTCCTATCAGCAGTTGTAGATTTAAACTCTGATCAATGGTGCTCCTTCCCTTTCTAAAACCATACTGAAGGGGGGAGAGGGTGTTAGTCTCCTCTAACCATTCAGTAAGTTTGCTGAGAACCACTCTCCCTATGACCTTAACCGCAGAATCTATTAGGGATATAGGGCGATAATTTCCGGGTTCCCCCCTGTCTCCTTTTTTAAAAATAGGGACAATTACTGATTGGGTCCATGATTCTGGGATACCTACTTTAAAAATGCAGTTGAAAACTCTAGCTAAAATTTTGGACCAGAATAAAATATCCACTTTAAAAAGATCGGCGGGAACCCCATCCGGCCCGGGAGCTTTATTACTAGTAATTTTTTCGATGGCTAAGGCCACCTCTTCCTCCTCCACCGTTAGGCTATAGGGGAGTTGGTATAAACTAGTCGTGTCCTCAGCCCCAGGGGTTTCCTGTTCATAAACAGATTTAAAGTGCAAGTGCCATTTGTCTTCTTGGATGCCACAATCCAGTTTGTTGTTGCATGAGTCCGAAAAGAATGATTGGTTGACCACGGCCTAGAATTTGGCGCTACTTTTCAGGACATCAGTCGAGGTCAGGTCGGCCCAAGCGTCCTCTCTGATCTCACGCCGCCTTTTCTCGATGGTGGTCTTGTATGCTTTCCTGAGGGTAGCCACAAGCTTTCTGTCTACTGGTTTGGATTTTAGAGCTACTTTGAACTTGTGATTGGCAGCAGAACAATTGTTGTCAAACCAGCCTACCTTTTCTTGAGTTTTCCTTTTACACTGTCGTGTCAGGTGGGACACGATGTCGGCGCAGACCCTATTGTACGCCTCTAACACCTCTATGTCCCCCGCCTGGTCATTCAAGCAGAGTTTAAAGGTCTCCTGGCTACTTATACACAGATTACCAAAAAAGTCCTCAGGAATTATTTTACACCATTTAATTCGGCGGGCCTGGTCAGTTGGTCGTAAATCACATTTATCTACTAGACTCAAGCTGCCATCCTTAATTTCAAATACATTCTTAATTTTTAGTACAACCAGATTGTGGTCACTAAAATGGGACCTTACAACAGTATAACAAATAATATGACTGCCATAACTGCTGCTCAAAAAAATGTAATCAATGGTGGACCCACTGCCATGACCCGTAAAGGTTGGAATGCCCTCTTCCCCCCCGAGTGGCAACATTAATCCATTTTCAGCTAGCAGGGATTCTAAAAAGGTTCCCTGCTCTGAATGTTCAAAATGGATATTCTCTTCTTCTGGGGGGCCAAATAGAATATTGGGGGGACATTTTTCCTGGCAACCATGGACATTAAAATCTCCCAGTAAAATAACAATACAATCAGGCTCCATAGACTCCTGGAAGTTGACTAAGAAAGAGTTTAACCTCAGCAGGTTGTCAACTGGGTGTTCTCTATCAAAGGAGTTGTAGAAGTTCACTAACAGTACAGCATTAAAGACCCTATGTGTAATTAAAACTGCAAGACAGTAGGGGCTACCAGTAGGAATTTCTTTTTAGGTGCCTGAGATTTTTGCAGATATCAAAGTAACCAGACCACCTCTGGCCCGCCCTCGCTTTGAATTAACAGCTGGGAGAAAGAAGGTGGTGTAACCGTCCACTGTAAGCAAATTTTCGGTCGCCCACGTTTCCTGCATGGCAATTATGTCCATAGTACCTATGAGGTCTCTCCAACGAGGGTCATCAGTTTTATTCCTAAGGCCCGCAATGTTCCATGTGGCCAGTGCGATCCCCCGCCTGCCCCTTTCATTCCCATCAATCACACACAAAGCTGTCCCTCCCTCAGTACCCTGACCTATAGTTAACGTTGGATCAGTACTTAGCTCAGGGTTTAATTCTTGTGCAGGCTGACTGCTCTGTGGAGAAGTGTATGGGGCATTTAGCAATTGTTTAGTGGAGGAGCCCAATGTTTGTCAATCTACCCAATCCGTAAATGACGGGTAATCATAATGATTGAACGTTAGGACATTGAAGTAGTTTTCTTGCCCGTTCACATAGTGATAGTCATAATGTGGGTGATTATTTTGGGGCCCTGCAGCAAACCCACCCTGGAAAGGTCTAGCCCTTCTTCTCCTGACCACATTCCACCCGTCCTCACCACCCTCCTCCCAGCCCCGGGGTTGAGCCTCCCATGGGGGATTGAACTTCTGTCTGTTTTTAAGTTCCTGGGGGCCCTTTAACCAACTCCATCTTCTATCGGGTTGATTCCACTGAGCATAGAAGTAGGAGAGAGGCCTGGCAGTGACCGTGCTCGCCTGATAGCGCGGTATGCCGGCACAGATGTGATTTACTACCTGTGGGTTCTCAAAGGTGACCACAACGCAGTCACCTTGTAGGTTTTTCCTGTTGCCTCCAACCCAAGGAGTTCTCTCCACCATTAGGATGTTACTGGGCATGCCGGGCGGTAGTGGGTGATTTTTGGACAGCCAGTGACATACCTTATTTTTTAGGGTTTGGTAGGACTCTGTTTCAGGTGGTACAAGTTCAGTAACCCCGGTCAAGATCACAACGTAGGAGCATGCATCCGGGGGAAGATGGATGTTTCTCCGTGGTTCTCTCTTTTCTTTTGGAGCCTGGTCTAATTTAGGAGTCGGGTGTGGGGTCTTTAAACTTGACCTGGGGGTTACCTTAGATTTGACAGGATTCGATGTCTGTTTTGAGTCAGGGGTTTTTGAAGTAGTGCCTCCTGAGATGATGGTATTAGTGGGGTTGCTGGGCAAATTTTTTTTGATCATAGGGATGTTTTTGTCGACTATGGAAGGCTTATTCGTGACCTTCTTTGCGGGGGGTATCTTGTTATCCAAACTGAAACTGGGAGCACTTATGTCTTTATGAATGTTTTTTAAGATGGTTTCTAAGCAACGTAACCTAACCTCAATGGGTTCAAAGAGGATTTTTAACATTTCGAAGATGTTGTTATTTACCATGTTTAAGCTGTTCCTATCCTCGTTGCTTCTGACATGATTATCTACTTCACCACTTAAATCCAAAATTTCCTCTAAACTGCTGTCTATAACGGTATCGTCTGGTAAGCTTAGGGGTAGGCCCACGTTAGCTTGGTGAGCTCCATCCGTGACAACAGTGTGAGCAACCAGAATGCTGTTCGAGTTTAAAGGCGCCGGGTCTAGGGTAGTTTGATCTAAGTTCTGAGTAGTCTGTGCTTTTTTCCCTTTACGTGTAACAGGTTTGGTCTTTTGTTTAGGAATTGCCCCCTCTTTCATGCCCCTCTGATGTGCATTAACCATAGAAGCATTTCCAGACTCATTAGATAAATCGCTCTCTACTAACAAAGCGAGATTAGGTGTTGCCTCTAATCCTTCTTGAGAGCTGAAATCATCATGGCCCCCCTCATTATGTACAATAGCAAGAGTATTTGGACCTGTTGCCGCATGTGGGGTGCAGGCTTGAGCTATGAGGCCTAAGGAAAATCTCTTGGCCATTGCCAAATCTTGAGACACCCTTCTATCCATTAAAATAATCCCTTCGTCTATAAGGGCATGAGTCCGAACAATAAAATCATCAAGGGTACCAGTCAGTTTTTTGGCTCCAGCAGCTGCCATGCTTCTAGTCTCTCGACAGTTCATAACAGACCCCGAAAAAATGGCAGTGCGAGGTTGCAGAAATTACGTATAGGCAATCACAAAAGTCAGTCTGTAATATTGGTCCCAGTAATAGTGAAAAGAACAATGGGCAAACTTACAGTTGTTTTGGAGGTCCGTGGGCCCAAGGGCTGGGAATCAACTGACAGAGTGTGTGGCCCAGGCCAGGCTCCTTAGGCCTCTGAGGGCCACAGAGGGCCCGCCCTTTGCCCGGGCTTAGCCCCGCGCTTGGTCCCGCACGCGTCCCGCTACGCGGAGGAGGTGATGTTATTTTAAGCGCCTCCGGGCGCCTTCTTGCGCGTCATTGTCGCGCGCCCCCGCACAGGCTCCTGGGTGTTGGAGTCCCCCCGCTCTGCTTCCGTGTAGATGTTGAGATGCGGCGGCAGGGGGGACTCGGCTCCTATTCCTCCGGACGCTGGCAGATTTAATCTCTGCTACGGCGAGGTGGCGGTCACTCCCTCTGGTACGTAAATTCTCCAGGAAAGGCTCCCCCCGTTCTACCCAATATTATGAACATGTAATCCCATTTCTCCTGCGCTGATCTCCGGGTCAATGTTGTGCAGTAATGCGAATGTTGTGGTCTCAGGACCTTGACGGAATGCAGGCCCATTATTGCGGCCCGGATTTCGTCCTCCGCGATAGCGGCAGACAGAAACTCTCTGCGAGAGTTGTTGGTCCACCCAAGAGCAGTGTCCTTTAAGTAGGACGCTATGTCAGGAGGTACTTTTCTATGCGTGTGAAGTTTTGCATAGTTGGCAGTCAAAATATTAAGGATCTCCTACGATTCGATATGCCTAGTGCTTTCCTCGTCCATTATTTATCAAATCTGATTAGCGAAACCAGGGGGGCTGGTTTCCTCGGACAGAGTTCTGCCGGGCTGCCTGCCTTCACCGAATAATCTGGCCACATGATATTTAGATTGGAATTTAGATTCACGTTCCGCCTCATTGGAATATTCAATTAGTAGATCTTTAAGCTGAACCCTTCTCTTTGGGCTAGGGGCAGAAGTTAGGAGCTCCTCTGTTTTATTGATGTCTCTTTAAGTCTATTTAGTGTTCCCCTGATGGAACGAAGGATCCCTCTGCTTTTGGCTATACATAGCCCCCGAATGGTGACTTGAAGATTTCCCATACACATGCAAGTGTTGAGACACTGTTTTTATTGCGAGGGAAGAATTGAAGAATTTCCTGCTGTATTTCTTCACAGAAGGCTCTATCTAGCAAGGTTGTGGGCTGGAGTCGCCAGGAACGATATGGAGATTCATTGTCCGGCGGCTTTAGTCTCATGAGCAGGGGGGAATGGTCTAGGGAGGTTTGTGCCAAGTGTGTCACAGCCTTGATCCAAGTGTTAAGTCCCTTCAACAGTAACCATAGGTCTATTCAGGACCAGCTGGAGTGCACTCTAGAATAGAAGGTGCCCTCCCCTCATGATGGATGGAGGGACCTCCAGTGGTCAAATAGCTGGTGATATGTCATGATGCCCGTGAGGTGTTTGGTTGCCTGCGGATGTGAGGATGAGGTGCCATGTGAGCAATCGGAAAGAGAGTCTAGTGTTAAGTTAAAATCAGCTCCCCATATAATGAAAGTGGAACCTATTGCTAATATGCGACCCCATACCATGGCAAAGTAGCTGGCATCATCAATGTTGGGGGTGTAGCAACTAACATGGGTTACTGTGTGTCCCTCTAATCTGCCCCACATCACTATGAATCTACCCTGTGTATCTTGTAGTGTCTCTAGAGGGCAGTATCTTATGCTATCTTTGATGAGGATTGCTGTGCCTCTAGCATACGTCGAGTAGGAGGAGAAGCAGCTGTGTGCTGCTCATTTCTTTCCAAAGGTGGGTGCTGCTATATGGTCCAAGTGTGTTTATTGCAACATAGTCACCTGTACTTGGTGTCTTTCTAAGTATCCTAGGATCTGTCTGCATTTGCGAGGGCCTCGGAATCCTCAAATGTTCCATCTCAGGAAGTGTACACGTGCATCTTGTCTGCTCTAGGTTCCGCTAAATCTGTCTTGTCCTCTCTGGGACCGGAGGGGTCAATGTGTTCTGCCATGGTGAGTTTGTATGGATCGTTCTCTATGCTTTTGTAATTGTATATGCTCAGTATTAATCTGTGCAGCCCCGCTGTGTGTATCAAAAGTAAGACTGCCCCCCACCCATACCTGCAGCCCAAACCTGTAGGTAAATAGTATCCCTCCCAAACCCCCCATTATGTGTTCTCCCTGAAGTGTTGTGCATGGATAGATGTTGGCACCTCCAGGAGAATAGACTCATAAATGACAATTTAGTAACATGCAAGAGGTGTAAGAGCTAAGACTTGTAAAAGCAGTATACTAACATATGAGTCAATTAGTAACATAACTTCAACATACTACATCATTCAGGGAATTCCCACTGGGGGAAAGCACCAGAGAGTCTGTCAGCGCACCTCGCAGGAGCGAGGCTGCCCGGGAAGTCGTTATTGCTTGGCGATTTCATTAGTCCCGGCAGTACAACCCATGCAGGCTCCATCAGGGTCCGTGCTTAGCCATTCCCCCAGGGCAGGGTTGTCGCATATTTTCAAACCGATTAGCAATGAAACAAGGAATGCATAGTCCTACCAGTGATGCAGGTGACCAATTCCATACAATGACCTGGCCTTAGTCTTCTTCAGGAGCAGGTGGCGTCCGTCGGGAGCCAGGATCACTTTCATGAGTTATGGGTGATCGTCTTGTTAAAGATGTGTCTCATCCCATGGTAGGGGATTCGCAGTCTGGTGGGGTAGAGGATTAAGTACTGTATGTTAGTTTGCTGGAGTTTCCGCTTGACCGGTAGGAACTTCCTGCACGCTTCTTGTACTGTTGTTGTGGTAAAATTAAATTACCTATACTTAATTTATGCGGTAAAGTTCAATAAGATTAACTCAGTCAAAGAGAAGAGGCAAAATCCGTGATATTTGAGGTTTCTCAAAAGGGGTTTTATTCCTTAAAAAAGAATTGGTATTGGTTCGAACCAAGGTGGCATACCATTCCGTCACCACATAGGTTCGGGAAGGGACTGACAGACAATACTTTATTGACAGTTATTCGTATATATAGTCAATGCATTACAGTAAAGGCAGATGCAGAAGGCGTAACAGCTGAGAGGAGAGATAAGAATACACATACGTAATGAAAAGGCGTTACAATAGGCGTGCATGAAGGCGTGTACTAGAAAAGTCATTAACAAGATGTCACAAGTGGGTGGATCCATAAGAGAATCCTGCAGTGTCAGCAGAAATACATGGCAGAGATGCGTGCGTAGGCAGCATGACGTGTGATTGACGTGTAACTGGAGGGTGAAGGAGACTTGACATTTAGCCCTACATGAGGAGACAGAAGTCTGGGATGTCAGATCAACCTAATCCCAAATCGTATCTAATATCTCGTGTTTAAGGAACTGTATTATCTGGAAGGAAAAGGTCTCTCGGGCAGAGGCTATTCTATACTGGTTGTGAGTGCGTGTATAAGCGTCTATGTGTCTGTATGAGATGCGAGGGGGCATGGGCCTACCATGGTAACAGGAGCTATGAATTAATTGCACGGAGACAGTGAGGCCGGGCCCTTTGCTCTGCAGCTGGAAGGATGTTTACTGAAACTACTAGACAGGAATGTATTTTTCGAGGAGCGGAGCAGATAACTTGAAGGCTGAATACAGTCTTGGCAGGCAACAGGCTGAGCCAAGCTCCGTTAGCCGCGCAGGGAGTAAGGCAGAGGTCACGGACTCAGATGCAGGCCCAGGCTGAAGCATTCAGAGTCAGAAGGCAGAAAAAGGCTCGATGGCAGAATTCAGGGCCTACTTCGCCAGAGCTGAAAAACGTGTAAAGTACACCACATAAAGACGTTGGCAAGGCATACTTAGGAACGGAATATTCGACCCATTCATGGTGGATCTGAAAGAGGACATGTTAACGTTGGACGCAAATGTATTTGCGTCTTCATAGCTGGAAGTGGAGGGAACATACATGTACTTGTAGCGCGTACACGGAGTCGTTGGGGTCTAAGATAGGGGACACAATTGATCATAAAAATTCATATTTCCTCATTCCCTCCTTGTCCCCTACGGACCCTTCATGATATATCGATCCTCATGAATCGATCAATCTGTTCACGTAACATCATTTGCTCTTCTTTCTTCTTATGGCGTTTTGAATGAGAACTTGAATGTGGAATATATGATGTGGCACACAGGCCGCAAATCGCTGGCCCACATTGCAGACATAGGCAGCAACTGAATACTATGAGAAGGGCAATGCCTAGGAAGGATAGGACCTTCCATCCCCAGGCGGTCAACGTTGTCCAGAACCAACCGGACCAAGTCCAGGTGCCTGGATTCTGATGTATCAAACTTGCAATCTTATGAAGACGGGTTATAGCTTTGTATACTGATGGCGCGTTTTCTGGAATGAAAACACAGCAGCTTGACCCGATGACCTTACAGGCTCCGCCCCTATCGGCCAGGATGACGTCAAGGACGAGACGATTTTGAAGAACAACAACCCACATAGCAGACTGTTCCTCTGTTAAGTTGCCTAGGGCGGAAGTAGTCTCATTCACTACTGCTTCGAGGGTTCTAGTTAATTTGCGTATCAGTTTGCTATTAAAGACAGCACCTAGGTAGGGAAAGAAACCTTTATTGAAGTCTGTGTATTGCTCCCATGCCGTTTCAGTGTAATCGACAATCGGGAGATCTCTCCGGAGTCTATTGTTTACTAGATTGGTATTTCTATGATAATCAGGAGGGGCTAGGAAAACAGGTGGCAGAAGGAATGCAATGTAACAGGTACCATCCCAATCTAGAGGTAAGCGTATATATGCGGTATGACCACAAATGAAGTAGGAATGACAAGTAGCTCTGAATGTAGACTTGCCTTGATCACTGAATTCGACCACAGTCTAACATTTACTATGACCTAAGTGTACTGAACCATTCTTTCTGACACACAATTCACCTGTGACTGGGAATACTGACATAGCAGGCAAAACTGGTGCAGCATCGGATTCTACATTCAAAATCATGAGGTTGATTGTATAGTTACCTAATCCATATACTTCATTTTCTAGATCAGTTCCTGTCCTTGTGGGAAGTCCCTTCTTATTAGGATAACAGGCTTAAAGCAAAACTAAGTTTAGGTTTCCCCAAACCCAATTTCCCTCTTAAACTACAGTATCAGAATCTAAAGAATTAATCAATCTAAACCATGCACCACATGAGCCATTGTGTGTGAGCGGGTACGGAAAGAGGGGCAGAACTCCCTTGTATTTCTGGTAGGGAGGGAGTCGGCCACATATCCAACAATTTGTAGCGTTATTGGTCAGATGGGAGTGATGTAACATACTAATGAATGTGTTGTTGCGCAGCGCAAGTCTGTAAGACAATTCATGCGGAGGTAATTCGCTAAAAGAATGTTCGGCAGTGACATTGAAAGCAGATTGTGCACGCTTGAAAATAGGGTAATATATATGCAATAATATACTGGCAGCAATAATCAGCAGACTCAGAAAAAACATAATCAATAATGTCACTATACAGTGACTACGAAGTGATTTACAATATGCACGTTTCTTGAGCTGTATCTGTCTATCTCTCTCTCTATCTCGGTCTAGGGGATACATGTCAGAAACTAATTTAACCGATTCACCTAGGGGAGGACTTAAACAATTAAACTGTCTGACTTGCTAGACCGTAGTTTCAGTCTATATTCCTCGGAGGCGGTTTTCTCAACCAGGGGGAGTTTTGAGTCAGTCTGTGGAGGAGGGCAGGGTTGAGAGTTCAAGTCTGCAGGAAGTCCATGAAACTTTTTGATGTGGCTCGAGTGCAGCCACCCTTTTCTGCCCTCAACCTTCACGGCGGTCCTCGTCGTCAGAAGAACCAATTTCGGGGTTTGCCAGCGGGGCTCCAGCGGACTTCTCCGGTCGAAATTACGAACAAAAACAAAATCAGCAGGGACCACTTCATGGGGCTTCACCTCGGTGTTGTCGGGAAAGGCTGCTGCTACCTGTGAACGACAAGATTGTAGTGCAGACATCAAGGAGGCAAGGTAATCTGTCAGCATAATACAGTCAACATCTGTAATTTTACGAGGTATAGGCGTCCCCCACATATTTGGTGGCCTACCAAAGACCACCTCATACGGGGATAGCCCTGTTCGAGAATGCGCTACCATCCTCATATAGAATAGCGCAACTGGCAAAGCTACTATCCAGTCAACGCCTTTCTCTCTGCAGATTTTTGAAAGTCGGATTTTCAGAGTCTGATTATGGCGCTCCACGAGACCTGCTGCCTCGGGATGCCGGACACAGTGGAATTTCCACTGATAGCCTAACAGGAGTGTAACGTGTTTCACAAGCTCGGATGAGAATGGCTGACCGTTATCTGAGTACACGATACGGGGCAAACCATACCGTGGGAAGAATTCACGAACCAGCTGCTTGGCAGTGGTCGGAGCAGTGTAATCGGGGACTGGATATGCTTCTAACCATCGGGAAAGTGCACATACGACTACGAGGACATATTTGAATCCTCGACAACGTTCCATCTGGATATAATCCATCTGGAGGACTTCAAAAGGGTGATCGGGAGGCTGAAATCCACCTTGCTCTACAGGAATGCTTTTACCTGGATTGAACTGACAACAAATCATGCAAGTACGCACTTTTTGTTTGGCTGCTGCTCGTAAGTTTTTATTGAACCATATGTGTTGAATACTCTCTAGCATGGCTTTTTCTCCTAGGTGTGCTGGACTATGTATCGTGTTAATGATGACTTGAACCATAGAGTCGGGAAGAAACCATGTAGATTTTCCCTTCGTCATCCATCCCTGATCTGTTTGGATCCCTCCTAGTTCGGTCCACTTCTTGATTTCGTCTGGTGTAGCATGTGTCTGAATGTCAATTACATCATTTGGGGGATCCCTGACTGTCATGCAATGTGTCGGTGTCGGAACTATTGTCTTTGTCAAGTCAGTTGCATGAGTTCGATTCTGAGCAGTTTGCTTAGCTGTTCGGTCTGCCAGGTCGTTACCCTGGGAGATGGTATCGGTGACTTTTGTATGTGCCTTACACTTCATGATAGATATTTCAGTAGGTAGGTGAATTGCATCTAACAGAGCTTGAATGAGGGGACCGTGTTGAATGTTGGCACCGTGAGAAGTTAAGTAACCTCTCTCTCGCCAGAGGACTCCGAAGTCTTGAACGACTCCGAATGCATAACGTGAATCAGTGTATATGTTAACTTTCTTATCTCTGGCTTGAATACAGGCTTGTGTCAGAGCGATGAGCTCTGCTGCTTGAGCTGACAAGGTGTCGATACAATTGGTTTCAATAACTTCGGTGTCTGTCGTGACTGCGTAGGCGGCCACTAATTCACCTGTACTTGTTCTCATACATGAACCATCCACGTAAAGTGTCAGGTCTGGATCTGGTAATGGAACGTCTGTCAAGTCTTGTCTGGGTTCCGTCGTAATAGTAATGACTTCAATACAATCATGTGCCAATGGGTCTACGCCACTTAATGGCAAAAGTGTGGCAGGATTCAATGTACTACAGCGTCTGATTTCTATGTGTGGCTGAAACAATGTCAATTCATAACCTGTCAGTCTTGCTATAGTCAAGTGTTGGGTCTGTGTACGGTTTAAAAGAACTTCCACGGAGTGTGGAACTTGACTGTCAATTGATGTCCTAGTACTATGGAATCGCTTTGTCTGATTGCTAAAGCTGTCGCTGCAACTGATTTTAAGCACGCAGGCAGAGCCTGGGCTACTGGATCCAATGTGCTAGAGAAGTAAGCACACGGTTTGTGTGAACCTGCTTGTTCCTGAGTGAGTACTGACAAGGCAGTACCTTCACGTTCTGTGACAAAAAGTGTAAAAGGCTTACTGTAACATGGTGTTGCTAAAACAGGTGCTTGACATAAGGCTTTCTTTAAGTCTTCAAAAGCTTGTGTATGTTCTTGAGTCCAAGGGAGAACAGTCGATGTCGCTGCCTCCTGAGTTGTCAACTGAATGAGTGGTTTTGCTAGAAATGCATATGGGGGAATCCATTGTCTGCAGTACGAAGTGAGGCCTATAAAGGCCCGCACCTCCTTTTGTGTCTTGGGTGGTGACATATTTACAATTAACTGGATGCGATCAGGTGTGAGCTGTCTCCCCACTTTGGACAGCAAGTGACCAAGGTACACAACTTGCTGAACACAGAATTGCAGCTTCGAAGGGGATACCTTGTGCCCCTTGTCAGCCAGAAAATTTAAAACCGTCAGTGATGCTTTTTCACATTCGGGTTCGCTTCGGGCGGTGATCAACAGATCATCGACATACTGAAGTAGGGCGGTGTTAACAGGCATGTGGATACTGTCGAGTTGTCTTTTCAGTGCTTGGCTATAGATGCTGGGGCTTTCTGTGAATCCTTGAGGTGCGCGTGCAAATTTGAAACTTCGTCCATTTAAACAGAATCCGAACAAGGATTGGCTTTCCGGATCGATTGGGACGCTAAAGAAGGCGTTCTTGAGGTCAATTACAGTAAAGAACGTCGCTTCTGAATCAATAGCTGTCAGTAATGAAGAGATATCTGGAACCACAGGATATTGTGGCACAATGCATTTATTCAATTCGTGCAGATCAATAACTAATCGATAAACTGGGGGTGCATTTGGATCAGTACGTTTAAGAACTGGAATGATAGGAGAATTACATACATTGGAGTCGGTCTCTACGACCACTCCTTGTGCAATGAGCTCGTCAATGATTTTCAGTAAAGCCACTACAGCATCTGGAGGTAACTTGTATTGTCGAATTCATGGTAATACCACTCCTGCTTTGAGTGTGACTCGATATGGTGTAATGTGCATACAACCTACATCAGTGGGGCCTTGCGCCCACAAATGTGCAGGGACATTTTGTAACCGGTGATCCATGTCTCTCAATACATAGTGACCTTTAAAATCTCTCAAGAATAATCGTACTCCTTCCGGAGAACAGCATATTATAGCTCCTAGAGCTTTCAGTGTCTTTATACCTAGCAAGTTTTCTGGACATGATTTTGTAAGCAATAAATCTGTAGTCCGTGTCAAAGGACCAACTACAAGAGGAAGAGGTTGCGATACTTCGTTTATAATAGGCTTTCCTGAAAATCCAAGGGAAACATTCTGTGAGCCTGAGAGGGGTGCCCCTGGAACCTCATCATGACTAATCGTTGTTCGGCTTGCCCCTGTATCAATTAGAAACTTTCTGTCTTTCCCTAATACTTGACTGTGTACATAAGGACCCTCTTGATCTACAGGAACCTCAATAAGAGGCAAGCCAACCTCCCTCTCTAGGCTGTTTCATGTGTATCGCTGATAATCGGGGTAGTCGTTTTGTGCATACTGGTACATCTGTTGTGTCGTGTTTTGTGTTGCGGCAATAGGCTGTGGCTGTAGTACTGCTACGGTCTGTTGTGAAGCTGGCATAGGCGGTATATTCTGTATATTCTGGGGTACTTGTTGTTGGACTTGATCTTGTCTAGGTGGACGTGGTCTCTCCTTGGTCTTACCCGTGGAGATATTGTGTTTCAGAACTGCGCAATCGTTGATATAATGACCTGGCTGTTTACAATAGTTACATACCCCTTTAACAGGAGCCGTCGAATTACTGGGCTGGGTCGCACCCTTTTTGTGACCATCAGCTGGAACTGACTGGGCAACTAACATTTTCATTTTCGTGTCTTTCATACGTCTTTGTTCGTGTTCTTGTTCCTCTCTAATTCTATTCTGGTGATACTGTAACATTTGTAACATTTGTGAAGGGGTATTAGCTTGCCAAGTACTCTCGACTTTCAGTACTCTGTTCTTAACCTGGGGCAGGGAATTCTCGACTAATTTTGTTACAAAAAGATGTGGATATGACTCGCTACTTGCTTTCAGACCGCTGTTAATACCAAAACATTTTTCAAATCGGGTGTAAAAATCACTAGTGTCTTCATCGGGTTTCTGTTTGCAGGCTGAGATTGCACCCCAGTCTTCCTTTTTCGTACTTAATAAACGTGGCAATACTTGTACTAACAATCCTGGTAACGCTTTAACTTTGTCTCCAAGCCCTAGGCCTGGAATTCGGGTATTTTCTTCGTTTTCTAATGCAGCCCAATCAATCTTTGCATTCCCTACTTCCCATTCTTTTTCTTTGAGTTTCTCGTAAATACCGGCAGGCAATAGTACTTTCAATATTTTCATAAGGTCAGGATAAGTGTAATCACCCATGAGTAACATGTCTTTTATTTCACGGTGAAAACCTGCTGGATCTTTGTCATGGCTGGGTACTAGTTTTTTCATTTCCAATAATTCTATTTTAGTTATGGGCGTGTACACAAACACGCGTCTAAGCGTATTATCAGCATTCTGAACTGGGTGCACTTCTCGTAACGGATTCTGTCTGTCTATGTAATACATTTTTCTTTCCATGGAGTGTGCTGAATCAGACTGTGGACACAGGAAGGCACTATATCTGTGCCGATGTTCTAGAATTACTTTAATTAGATCGGTACCTAGACCTCTCCATTTATTCATGAGTAGTTCTGCTAATATATCAGGCAGGGGACCTGGATCAGAGTGTTGGCTTCTATACAATAGGAGTAAGTGTTGTATCATGTATGTACCAGCTAAACACTGTTCGCTTGGTGTCATATTCAAAAATGTGTGTGCTAACGCATCATCACTATATTTCTCAGGATTGTCAGCCCATTGTACTGCTGACCTAGCTAATTCTTGTTCGTCCATAGAATCGAGTACATGGTACCCCATTCGTTCTCGAAGTCCGTTGTCAGTGGCTTGGAATAAGTGTTCAGGCGTTCTCGGATTAGACATGGCTTCCTGAAAAATTCTTTTACTTTCTGGACGTACTGGACGCATGGAATTATTATAGGATCTTCCTTTACCTACATAAGCTATCATTTCTCTAACTGGTAGTTGTGCTTGTCCTGCTGTCTCTTCTGGTGCGTCCTCATCCCCCGAGGATTCAAGTTTGTCCGAATCTATTTCTGGTGCTGGCTGTCTTCTTTCATGTATCTTTATTACTACATTTCTGATCCTTCGGTACATGTTTTCTATACAAGCCTGTTTATCATGATTCCCGTCTGCTATATTCTGACCCCATCTATGAAGTCCTTTTATTTCTTCCGGGTCTGCACCCGGCCTATCCATTTCTCTTATTAGGCAGTTTATAAAAAAACGTAATATCTTGCCTTGAGTATCTACTTTTTGGTAGGCCATGGCCCCGCTAATACTTTCAGGGCCTACCCCTGTTTGAACAAAATGGTATATTCTATCTAGATGATCAACCATTCCAGGTAGTGTCAATAAAAAGTTTGTAACTCGTCGCAATCGTACTGATGCGAGCATCATTCTGTCGTCATTCTTTTTACCAGGTACTGGATCATATCTACAATCTGCGAGACATTCTTTATATATGTCAAAATCGGCTGCTTGAGGTGTACGTTGTTGTGCTAGATCCCTATAAGTCCACCGATGTGCTTGTGGTGGGGTTTGGAAACCTACCGCCCCTCCGGACGCGCCTCCTGAGGCGCCGGATCCGAAGGGATTCGTTGGGTGCAAAGTAGGAAGAATAGGTGCAGGAAGAGGTGGAAGAACGGCTGGAAGGGTTGGAACGGGAGGAGGAGTAGCTTGTCGCGGAGGTGGGGGCTGACTATCTCGGGGTCGAGCGCCGCCAGTAGGAGGTGTGCGTGGCGGTGCGGTATTAACATATTCGGGGGCTACATCATCTAGATAGGAAGAAAGGAAAATATCCTTTGCGGTTTTATGATGCATTTTAGTCTGGAGCATTGGAGGTGGCAGATCTTTTGGTATTTCCGGGGTGGCCTTAGGTAAACCCTCGGCCAGAAGAGGATACATACCATTCATAAGGGTGTTTCGTTGTCTATCTACTTGTTCTATTTTTACTCGGATACCTTCCTCAACTAATACGTTTTCTCGGGCCTTGTCTGAATCCTCTTTACTTTTCTCTTCTTTTCTGTGTGCTTTTTCGGTACGCCTATGCGATTCTTTACGCCATAATTCAATGGCATCTTTCTGTGACTGTCTGGCTTTCTTTTTCCATAATGCTTCTTCTACTCTCATGATGCAATCTGCATCCCATGTCCCAGCAGCGGGCCATCTCTGATTCTCTGCTAGATCCTTGGTGTAGTCCACCCATAAATCAAGATATAAAACGGCATCTAGGCCATGTTTGTGGTACATAAAGTACCCTGGAGTGTCCCTAGGTGGAATGGGAACGGCCTCCTCGAGTATCCCTTTTCTGGTTTATATCTGTCTTAATTTGGAGAATAACGGCATCTTAAAAATCAGGCGACTTGGTTCTTACTTGAATTTGAACACAATTAACACAATAATCACAATAATGAAAGTCGAACAGTCACTCATACCATGACATTTTGAAAACACATTAAAACATTTTAAAACGAACAACAATGATTAGAATAAAACTAGCTACCTGCATGATACTGGATGTACTGCTAAACAGTACGGATACACCGCTAAAACAGTGCAAACAGGATATACTGCTAAACAGTACAGATACACTGCTAAACAGTGCAAACCAGGTCTGTGTACCCAAACCCGTCTTGACCGGCACAAATCAATGCGCACGTCTAGATGCGTCCCCAGCAATGGTACTCACCGGGAAGCACGGAACGGAAGGCCTCGGAAACTCTGGACTGGACTGGACCGGACTGGACTCGACTCGTGACGCAGAAACTTCGGAACTTCGGAACCTGGTGGGCCTCTGTATACCTCGGATCTTGCTCTCTCAGCTAGGCTCTGGTCGGGATCCTCCGCACTCCTCACCGCCTCGTCTGGGTGTTGATCGCAGCCTCAGTCACCTCCGTTGGCCTGAGGGAGATACAGGAAATCCTGCGGGTACGCGTAGTTGTCCGTCCGGCTGTGGCAGGGGGCCAGGCCTGCAACGCACCTCCGGCGCGTGAGGTGGGGGAGGGGTCCCTATTCGGGCGCCAATTATGTGGTAAAATCAAATTACATATACTTAATTTATGCGGTAAAGTTCAATAAGAATAACTCAGTCAAAAAGAAGAGGCAAAATCCGTGATATTTGAGGTTTCTCAAAAGGGGTTTTATTCCTTAAAAAGGAATTGGTATTGGTTCGAACCAAGGTGGCATACCATTCCGTCACCACGTAGGTTCGGGAAGGGACTGACAGACAATACTTTATTGACAGTTATTCGTATATATAGTCAATGCAATACAGTAAAGGCAGATGCAGAGGAGAGATAAGAATACACATACGTAATGAAAAGGCGTTACAATAGGCGTGCATGAAGGCGTGTACTAGAAACGTCATTAACAAGATGTCACAAGTGGGTGGATCCATAAGAGAATCCTGCAGTGTCAGCAGAAATACATGGCAGAGATGCGCGCGCAGGCAGCATGACGTGTGATTGACGTGTAACTGGAGGGTGAAGGGGACTTGACATTTAGCCCTACATGAGGAGACAGAAGTCTGGGATGTCAGATCAACCTAATCCCAAATCGTATCTAATATCTCGTGTTTAAGGAACTGTATTATCTGGAAGGAAAAGGTCTCTCGGGCAGAGGCTATTCTATACTGGTTGTGAGTGCGTGTATAAGCGTCTACGTGTCTATATGAGATGCGAGGGGGCATGGGCCTACCATGGTAACAGGAGCTATGAATTAATTGCACGGAGACAGTGAGGCCGGGCCCTTTGCTCTGCAGCTGGAAGGATGTTTACTGAAACTACTAGACAGGAATGTATTTTTCGAGGAGCGGAGCAGATAACTTGAAGGCTGAATACAGTCTTGGCAGGCAACAGGCTGAGCCAAGCTCCGTTAGCCGCGCAGGGAGTAAGGCAGAGGTCACGGACTCAGATGCAGGCCCAGGCTGAAGCATTCAGAGTCAGAAGGCAGAAAAAGGCTCGATGGCAGAATTCAGGGCCTACTTCGCCAGAGCTGAAAAACGTGTAAAGTACACCACATAAAGACGTTGGCAAGGCATACTTAGGAACGGAATATTCGACCCATTCATGGTGGATCTGAAAGAGGACATGTTAACGTTGGACGCAAATGTATTTGCGTCTTCATAGCTGGAAGTGGAGGGAACATACATGTACTTGTAGCGCGTACACGGAGTCGTTGGGGTCTAAGATAGGGGACACAATTGATCATAAAAATTCATATTTCCTCATCGTGCTGAAGTCTGGGTAGATTGAGTGCTTGTTCACTTCGTAAACCAGTTCTTGCTTTTCCCTTGCTAGTCTCAGCACTGTGTTGTGGTCTTAGTAATTGAGTAACCGCACCAGTATGAGCCACAGAGGCGCGCCCCATGGCGGTCTGGCTGCAAGTGAGCGATGGGCTCTCTCCACCACTAGAACTCTGAAGATTGCCTCCGCGCCAAAGATCCCAAGCAACAGTCATTCTACACAGTCTACCATGCAGCCAGTTGTGGTAGACTCCTGGATCACCACTATAAGCACGTTGTTCCTGAGTCACCGCCTATCCAAGTCTTCAGTCTTTGCAGCAATAATTTTTAACAGTTTATCAATCTCTTGGAGATGTTCACAGCAGTCAGAGGAAGAGTCTTTGAGGTTGGATATCAGCTGTTCCGTTTTGGTAATGCGGCCATCATGCTTCTCCAACGTTTGTGTGATGTAGTCCATGTGCATTTTCATGGTGTCCATTTTGGACTCAATAGAAGTGAGGCTTTGGCACATCATGAGGAGAAGTTCTTTTATATCTGTATCTTGTGGGGTAGTAGTGCTTTTCCAGGTTGGGAGTTGGAGTTTGGCCGGTTTGCCATCCGTTGGACCCATGATTTTCCCCTCTACGTGGTATGGGCGGGCGCGGAATGCCTCTCAGGAAGATCAGGAAGCAGCGGCTAGCTCTGCTTGTCCCTCAGGATGTGCAGATCCCACTCAGGTCAACAAGCGCCAGTTTGTGCCTTCGGGCGGTTATACAGGCCAGTTTGTGCCTTTGTGCAGTTATTTATGTGAGCCCTGGCTCTGCCACGTCCCAACTCTTCACCCTCCGCCCTGATTCTTGTGTTGCTGAAGAGGGCCTGGCCCACAAAAAGCAGTGTGTCTTGCTTGAGATTTTGCAGGTAATGTCCACTTCAGCCTGTCTTACCGAGTATTACAAGGCAGCAAGGCTGCTCTGCGCCCCAGTATCAAGGCCTCACCATTCCATGCGCCAACTCCCGGTGCTGTAAAGGTCGCATAGGTCTATCAGCATCCTTCTAGCAGCGCGTCTGAACAGGGTTCTCCTCTTGCCCCCTTCAGGTCCCAGGTGAGTGTGCAAATCAGGATCGGGGAGCCAGCCGCATCAGCAATCTCGCAACTCATATTAAAGTGGCCCTTCACCTCAGCCGAGGCCCAAGGTAGCTCAGGGGAAGCAGCTTGGGTACAGCCTGGCTCAGCCTTAGCGTCGGAGCAAGCCTAACTCAGCTGGTCCCGATCGAACTCAGCGGGTGACCCTCTCCCCGTAGTGTAGCTCTGCGTTGGGAAGCTCGTGGTTCCTGGCGGTGGTACAGCCGTGGTCTCTCCGCAGCAATTCCATGCAGCAGGGCAAGGCGATGCAGACCCGGTTAGCTAAATCACAAGCCGCCATCATGAACAGCTGTAGGCTGCAAAACAGGGATGCGCTGCGAGTTCACTTAGACGGTGTCAGCGAGTCCGCACTCTTCTCATCAGCTCCCTGGTGAGCCACGTTGGGCATAATGTGATTCTGGCGGTTTATGGTCCTGGGCTATCAGAGCCTCACTGCAGTGTGGTGATCTTGTTCATCGGCTCTCAAGAGCCCCCTAAGTATTTGCCAATCCATGTAAAAAATGTGTGACATGCTGTGGCACATGGAAAAGAAGGAAAAGTGTGGTGTAAAAACGATTGTGTGTAGTAGACTTAATCATGGTTATATATGGTGCACTGGTCATTACTGAGGGAAAAGCATATGTTTTTACCAGGGTTCTAACCTCACCAGGAGAAATTTGCTTTTTTAATATTTCCCTTAATTTTTCGACTTTACCGAAATGAAAGATGTTCCTTTTTTAAATCCCCCAAAAGAGTGTCTAGGGAGATTTGTGGCCTTTTTAGTCTAGCCAGTGCACATCAGACATTTTTTACATGCTGTGACATGTGGAAGAGGTGCAAGGTTTGCTATAAAAGAAATCCCTTAATTTGTGGAATGAGAGTTTGGGGATGGTTGTGTAAGAAAACTAAATGCATGGGCCAAGTGCCAGAATGGAGGAAGGAAGGGCTCTTTGTTTATAAATAACAAAAATCCAGTATAGATTTGTGACATGCTGGAAGAAAACCAGCAAGGAAAGAGAAAAGGGACATCACCCTTTTTGAAAGACACAAAGGCTTTGGGCAGAGAAAAGCTATGCAGAACAGATGGTACAGGGGCAGTTCACAGGGTCTACGAGTGATTTTTGACAAGGGTTCAAACCCCAGCTGGGGAAAAACGATTTTTAAATTCTTTTCAATTTTTTTTCTATTTTACCCAAATGAAAGATTCCCTTTTGTAACTCACCACTAGCAGTGTCTGTGAGATTTGTGTGCTTTTTAGTAAAGCCAGTGCATGTCAGAGATTTGTGACATGCACTGGCACGTGGAAGGGGGGGCCGGGTTTGCCATGAAATAAATCCCTTAATTTGTGGAAAGAGACTTTGGGAATGGTTGTGTAGGAAAACGAAATGCAATGGCCAAGTGCCAGAATGGGAGAAAGGAAGGGCTCTTTGTTTATAAATAACGAAAATCAAGTGTAGATTTGTGACATGCTGGAGGAAAACCAGCATGGACACAGAAAAGGACCATCACCCTTTTTGAAAGACACAAAGGCTTTGGGCAGAAAAAATCTTTGCAGAACAGATGGTACAGGGGCAGTTCACAGGGTCTATGAGTGTTTTTTGACAAGATGTTCAAACTCCAGCTTGGGAAAATCAATTTTTGAATTATTTAAAAAATAAAATTCTAGTTTACCCAAATGAAAGATTCCCTTTTGTAAATCACCCCTAGCAGTGTATGTGAGATTTGTGTGCTTTTTAGTCAAGCCGGTGCATGTCAGATATTTGTGACATGCACTGGCACGTGGAAGGGGGGCATCTTTGCTATGAAATAAATCCCTTAATTTGTGGAATGAGACTTTGGGAGTAGTTGTGTAAGAAAACTAAATGCATGGGCCAAGTGCCAGAATGGGAGGAAGGAAGGGCTCTTTGTTTATAAATAACGAAAATCAAGTGTAGATTTGTGACATGCTGGAAGAAAACCAGCATGGAAACAGAAAAGGGACATCACCCTTTTTGAAAGACACAAAGGTTTTGGGCAGAGAAAAGCGATGCAGAATAGATGGTACAGGGGTAGTTCACAGGGTCTATAAGTGTTTTTTGACCAGGGTTCAAACCCCAGCTGGGGAAAAAACGATCTTTAAATTCTTTTCAATTTTTTTTTCCATTTTACCCAAATGAAAGATTTCCTTTTGTAAATCACCCCTAGCAGTGTCTGTGAGATTTATGTGCTTTTTAGTCAAGCCAGTGCATGTCACAGATTTGAGACATACACTGGCACGTGGAATGGGGGACCAGGTTTGCCATGAAATAAATCCCTTAATTTGTGGAATGAGACTTTTGGAATGGTTGTGTAAGAAAACTAAATGCAATGGCCAAGTGCCAGAATGGGAGGAAGGAAGGGTTCTTTGTACTTAAATAATGTAAATCAAGTGTAGATTTGTGACATGCTGGAAAAAAAACAGCATGGAAAGAGAAAAGGGACATCACCCTTTTTGAAAGACACAACGGCTTTGGGCTTGGAAGTCTATGCGGAACAGATGGTACAGGGCAGTTCACAGGGTCTATGAGTGTTTTTTGTCAGGGGTTCAGACCCCAGCTGGGGAAAATCAATTTTTAAATTCTTTTCAATTTTTCCCTCCATTTTACTCAATTGAAAGATTCCTTTGGGAATGGTTGTGTAAGAAAACTAAATGCATGAGCCAAGTGCCAGAATGGGAGGAAGGAAGGGCTCTTTGTTTATAAATAACGAAAATCAAGTGTAGATTTGTGACATGCTGGAAGAAAACCAGCATGGAAACAGAAAAGGGACATCACTTTTTTTGAAAGACACAAAGGCTTTGGGCTGAGAAAAACTATACAGAACAGATGGTACAGGGACAGTTCACAGGGCCTATGAATGTTCTTTGACCAGGGTTCAAACCCCAGCTGGGGAAAAACGATTTTTAAATTCTATTCAATTTTTTTTTCTATTTTACCCAAATGAATGATTCCCTTTTGTAACTCACCCCTAGCAATGTCTGTGAGATGTGTGTCCTTTTTAGTCAAGACAGTGCATGTCAGAGATTTGTGACATGCACTGGCATGTGGAAAGGGGGCCAGGTTTGCCATGAAATAAATCCCTTAATTTGTGGAATGAGACTTTTGAAATGGTTGTGTAAGAAAACTAAATGCAATGGCCAAGTGCCAGAATGGGAGGAAGGAAGGGTTCTTTCTACTTAAATAATGTAAATCAAGTGTAGATTTGTGACATGCTGGAAAAAAAAACAGCATGGAAAGAGAAAAGGGACATCACCCTTTTTGAAAGACACAAAGGCTTTGGGCTTGGAAGTCTATGCGGAACAGATGGTACAGGGGCAGTTCACAGGGTCTATGAGTGTTTTTTGACAGGGGTTCAGACCCCAGCAGGGGAAAATCAATTTTTAAATTCTTTTCAATTTTTCCCACCATTTTACTCAAATGAAAGATTCCGATTTGTAAATCACCCCTAGCAGTGTCTGTGAGATTTGTGTGTTTTTTAGTCAAGCCAGTGCATGTCAGAGATATGTGACATGCACTGGCAAGTGGAAGGGGGGGGCTAGGTTTGCCATGAAGTAAATCCCTTAATTTGTGGAATGAGACTTTGGGAATGGTTGTGTAAGAAAACTAAATGCATGGGCCAAGTGCCAGAATGGGAGAAAGGAAGGGCTCTTTGTTTATAAATAACGAAAATCAAGTGTAGATTTGTGACATGCTGGAAGAAAACCAGCATGGACACAGAAAAGGAACATCACCCTTTTTTGAAAGACACAAAGGCTTTGGGCAGAAAAAATCTTTGCAGAACAGATGGTACAGGGGCAGTTCACAGGGTCTATGAGTGTTTTTTGACAAGATGTTCAAACCCCAGCTTGGGAAAATCCATTTTTAAATTATTTTAAAAAAAATCTATTTTATCCAAATGAAAGATTCCCTTTTGTAAATCATCCCTAGCAGTGTATGTGAGATTTGTGTGCTTTTTAGTCAAGCCAGTGCATGTGAGAGATTTGTGACATGCACTGGCATGTGGAAAGGGGGCCAGGTTTGCCATGAAATAAATCCCTTAATTTGTGGAATGAGACTTTTGAAATGGTTGTGTAAGAAAACTAAATGCAATGGCCAAGTGCCAGAATGGGAGGAAGGAAGGGTTCTTTCTACTTAAATAATGTAAATCAAGTGTAGATTTGTGACATGCTGGAAAAAAAACCAGCATGGAAAGAGAAAAGGGACATCACCCTTTTTGAAAGACACAAAGGCTTTGGGCTTGGAAGTCTATGCGGAACAGATGGTACAGGGGCAGTTCACAGGGTCTATGAGTGTTTTTTGACAGGGGTTCAGACCCCAGCTGGGGAAAATCAATTTTTAAATTCTTTTCAATTTTTCCCACCATTTTACTCAAATGAAAGATTCCGTTTTGTAAATCACCCCTAGCAGTGTCTGTGAGATTTGTGTGTTTTTTAGTCAAGCCAGTGCATGTCAGAGATCTGTGACATGCACTGGCAAGTGGAAGGGGGGGGCTAGGTTTGCCATGAAGTAAATCCCTTAATTTGTGGAATGAGACTTTGGGAATGGTTGTGTAAAAAACTAAATGCATGGGCCAAGTGCCAGAATGGGAGAAAGGAAGGGCTCTTTGTTTATAAATAACGAAAATCAAGTGTAGATTTGTGACATGCTGGAAGAAAACCAGCATGGACACAGAAAAGGAACATCACCCTTTTTTGAAAGACACAAAGGCTTTGGGCAGAAAAAATCTTTGCAGAACAGATGGTACAGGGGCAGTTCACAGGGTCTATGAGTGTTTTTTGACAAGATGTTCAAACCCCAGCTTGGGAAAATCCATTTTTGAATTATTTAAAAAAAAATCTATTTTATCCAAATGAAAGATTCCCTTTTGTAAATCACCCCTAGCAGTGTATGCGAGATTTGAGTGCTTTTTAGTCAAGCCAGTGCATGTGAGAGATTTGTGACATGCACTGGCACGTGGAAGGGGCGGGCAGCTTTGCTATGAAATAAATCCTTTAATTTGTGAAATGAGACTTTGGGAATGGTTGTGTAAGAAAACTAAATGCATGAGCCAAGTGCCAGAATGGGAGGAAGGAAGGGCTCTTTGTTTATAAATAACGAAAATCAAGTGTAGATTTGTGACATGCTGGAAGAAAACCAGCATTGAAACAGAAAAGGGACATCACCCTTTTTGAAAGACACAAAGGCTTTGGGCTGAGAAAAACTATACAGAACAGATGGTACAGGGACAGTTCACAGGGCCTATGAATGTTCTTTGACCAGGGTTCAAACCCCAGCTGGGGAAAAACGATTTTTAAATTCTATTCAATTTTTTTTTCTATTTTACCCAAATGAATGATTCCCTTTTGTAACTCACCCCTAGCAGTGTCTGTGAGATGTGTGTCCTTTTTAGTCAAAACAGTGCATGTCAGAGATTTGTGACATGCACTGGCATGTGGAAAGGGGGGCCAGGTTTGCCATGAAATAAATCCCTTAATTTGTGGAATGAGACTTTGGGATTGGTTGTGTAAGAAACCTAAATGCATGGGCCAAGTGCCAGAATGGGAGGAAGGAAGGGCTCTTTGTCTATAAATAACGTGTAGATTTGAGACATGCTGGAAGAAAACCAGCATGGAAACAGAAAAGGGACATCACCCTTTTTGAAAGACACAAAGGCTTTGGGCTGCGAAAATCAATACAGCACAGATGGTATAGGGGCAGTTCACAGGGTCTATGAGTGTTTTCTGACGAGGGTTCAAACCCCAACTGACGAAAATAGTTTTTTAAATTATGTTTTTTTAATTTAATCCAGATGGAAGATATATCTTAAAAATATTCCACTAGCACTTAAGGGGATTTACAACACAATTATACCTCAAACAACATAGACACAAAATGTGGCATACTTTGGCATATGTCGTGGCATATGTCACATGCTAGACTTGGGCTCCAACCCCTTCTCGGACTAACCTTACTGCCGAGTGTGACTGATAATATCGGTTTCAAGAAAGGACTTTCTAACAAAGTTGAATACTCATGTAGCATGGCGCCTATGAGTGTACTCGAGAATATAAAACAGTACATTAATTTCATGAGATAAAACGGGCCGCATATGCATTTAGGAATGTCCTGATTCCGCCCATGGGCGGAATCAGGACATTCCTAAATGCATATGTTTTAACCATGTCTAAATGCATTCCTAAATGCATAGTTTTAACCATGTCTATCCTATGAAATGAATGTACTCTTTTATATACTCGAGTACACTCATAGGGCCATACTACATGAGTATTCAACTTTTTTAGAAAGTCCTTTCTTGATGCCGATAATATCAGTCACACTCGGCAGTAAGGTTAGTCCTTCAACTATGTTCCCTTACACTTAGCTACCACATGAGATGTTTCACAGCTGTCATGAATTTTAGCCGATATTACTGGCTACTTAAGCCGCCCCCATCCTAGACTGTTTCTAGTCGCGACATCACGAGGGAGTGCTGGCTCGGTTATGAGGCTCGTCGACCCGTGTACAGGTAAGAGAAATGGATAGACGACCACTATTTTCTGCTCGGTAAACTAAGCACTAGATAATTGGCGCATTCATCCAGCCTCACGCCTTCTCTTTCCGAGCTTTTTCGAGTCCTCTTCAAAAGTATGCTCGTTGTAAATATAGAGCTCGTGGAGTACATTATCGAAGCTCTTTTAGCTTGTTCCCTGGTTTGAGGAAGGACATTTTTAGCTTTTTGCAATGCTCGATTCTGAACCCAGGCGTAAGCGTCAATCAATTAAAGACATTCATCGCATTTTCGGTGCACAATGTTTTACCATCTTGCACGAATGTTAGTTAGCACCAGTATTTGTCTGCTCTATAACACGGTGTCATCAATAAAAGACACGCTTTGTACTACCGGTGTATTATGTATTAACCCTGCCCAAACTCTGGTTTGCACTAGTATTTGTAAACTATCGTCCTCCCTAATCTGGCCATCAGTTTATAACAAATGACTCACCATCGCCATGTGTGATTTAAACTTTGGACCTAATTATGTGTCTTTTTCATGCCTTAGTGGAATCGTTTCAGAACTAATCATATAATTCTCAACTGATGTTTTTACCCGTTTAGGCTATCATATTTTGGAGACACATTTGATTTGTGAGCAACTTTAAAATGAAATTGCAATAAAAACCCAAATCGATTGCGACAGCAGTAATCCTTAGGTAAGGGGACCCTCAATTACCTTTGTCATAAATAGGGAAATATAACAACCTCAACTATTCCCATGAGATCGATATCTAATATAAGCTATACTCTGTGCTAGATATTCCACAAGCACACCTTATGACAAGTACCGTCCGCACCCCGATGATGATTGTATAAGCTGACATCTGGAAAGCTCTTACAAACTAATAATAAGTAGTATACTATCCCGTACCTCTTATTAATGGTTCTCCATTCTATAGAACATAGTTTTAACCATGTCTATCCCAATTTTTTAGACTACTACGTAGCAGAACAAATTATCCCTTCTTTGGATAACGCATACCTACTATTTGGACTCATTAACGCGACTCCCCTTTTTTTATTCTAAGTTGGTAACTCTTGATAAGAACACTGCCAGGTGGAGGGTTTGTTGACTCACTTTTCCCCTTTACCTTTTCTGGCTTTGCACATGCATGAGGAGAAACTCTGCGTTCACTTTTTTTCTTTTCTTCTTTTCTTTCTTCATAAACTGAACCAAAGAATATCTTCTTCTATCTGGGTGTAACCTTTATTAACCTTGGCGCATCGATATAGACACTTAAACTACTCTGTTCTCATAGATTCTCACTATAGGCATTGTTAGGCGAGCCTGAAATTTAGCATAGCAGCATGAAATTAAAAATAAACAGAAATTTATGATGTTTTGTTACTAGGATGCAACCGGCAAATGTCAAATTAATATGTAAATTTAATGCATATCTTTTTAAGTTTCAGATATAAAGGAACCCCTGATTTTAACTATGTTTGTATTAGTTTGTGTTCAATGTTGGCCCTGATGAAGGTGATATTACCAAGTTCACCGAAACGTACGCAGGCCATATACACCTGAGACCCGTGTATAACAAGATCACAAGGAGAGAGAAACCTAAGAATAAATTACTTACGAACTTGGAAACTATCAAAGATGAAACAATTGGACATTTAATTTGTTAAAGAACCCATTAGGATCTCAGTTGTACTGTTGTCTTTTGTATGTATTTCTTTGTGCATTATGTCACAATTGAGAGTGTGTTAGACTAGGAATGAATGATGAAGAATGCATGAGGTTGTTTGATAGTATTTTTTCGTTGTGGGGTCCGAATTACCTTTCTTTCACTTGCTAAAAATGTTTCTTGCACTAAAATATTTATACAATATGAAAAAAATGATGAAATGTTTTTTGATCTTAAGTGTTAAATGACAATACATAACAAACTAAAGTACTTTATGTTTATGTCAATACTTTCACTCATGTTGCATCTCTAGAGAAATGTATTAGATGTATTCATAGTTGTGAATAAGAAACAGGTCAGTACAGAGGTTCTACTTTCCA
The DNA here is from genome assembly GCF_964263255.1 of Lissotriton vulgaris. Taxonomy (NCBI): domain Eukaryota; kingdom Metazoa; phylum Chordata; class Amphibia; order Caudata; family Salamandridae; genus Lissotriton; species Lissotriton vulgaris. The sequence continues at coordinate 2,031,490,002 of NC_141691.1, forward strand.
GAGGTAACACACAAATGTCACCTTGAGCACTGTGGGAGACCTGGGGCGATGATGAGGGAGATGTTGCAGGTGTCACACACCCCACTGCAGATGAATCAGGTATATCTCGAAGGGCCACCATCCTAGACATTTTTTGACATGAGCGCGTGCAGCTGTAGTTCCCCAAACTCAGTGCACTCCAACTCAGAGGCAGTTATGTTTGCATATTGGGTGACCTCTGTACTTGCTCTGGCTACCTCCATGAAGCTCTGCAGTTGTTTCTGTAATGCTGGTGTTTTCTGTTTCTGTTCTAAAAGTGTTCACTGTTCTAGTTGTTGCCAGCACCAACCACTCCATGAGGGCTGGCTTACACTCACCCAACACACATCCAGCACAGGCGTTACTGTACATGTGTCCCTGCCAATAAAGGGGCTGGGTGCACGTGCCCATAGCCAGTTCCGCAAACTATCTGCGTTTGCCCATTTGGTCATGATGTATGCATGAGGGCCCCGGGCCCTACAATATTACATTGTGCTGTATACAGCAGAAGCAAACATGTCACTGCAGGCAGCAGGTACAACCTTGTACATGTAGCTTTGTCATCACCCACTCAATACGTAAGAGGAGTGGACTGGGCTGTTGTACGCAGGTCCAGCGTGGGCGTGTGAATGATAATTGCATACCTCTGGGCGTGGTTCTGTACCGGAAAAGTGCAAATGTGTGTGTCTCTGTCGCAGTTAGGGTCTCCTTTCTGGGGTATAGGTGGTCCTTGAAGGGAAATAGGCAACCATGTATGTGATCTAGTTCATCTTCCCTGGGTTCGCCCCTAGCCGCACCTATACGGCCACGCCCTTTTGGCATTCTATCAACTGGCATTAGAATGCAATGTTTGCTCGGTAAGGTTTTGGGGGCCAGCCATGCTGGCCGGTGCTTCCTGCTGTGTGTTCTGTGCAGGGGGTGGGTTCTCCTCTATGAAGCTTGGCTGCCCTGGCCCTGGTGATGGGTTGGATGGGATGTCCATGAGCTGTTGTAGGGCATCGGTGTCAGAGGTGTGGTAGTCCTCTCCAGAATACCTGATGAGTTGTCTGCTCTTCTCTGCTGGAGATGTTGTTTGTCCCTCTGCAATGTGAAGGGGAGATGCATGTTGACATTGTGTTGACATGAATGTTAGTGCATTGTTTTTGTTTAAGTGCAGACTGCATGAAAATGTGAATTGTGATTGTTTGGGAGGTGCAGGATTTCGATGAAGGCCAGTGGACATTTGGACTACATGACGGAAGTGAGTTTGTACGCGTACATTTCAATCTCACAGTTTCCTCCTCTGTTAGATGTAGTTGGCCTGTTTCTGCGCGTGGGCAGAGCCAGTTGTGATCTCTGTTCTGCAGTGTCAGGGTTGCACATTGTACCACATTGTTGTAAATGTGGATGTGTGTGCTGCAGTGTGCTACGGTGTTCAGGGACATAATCCAGGATAATTGTGGGTGTGCTACACATGATTGTTCATATGTGCCATTGCGCCCATCTCCCCACATCCCCCCAGTCCCTGTTCATTTCTCACCCTGTTGAGGTTGGGACAGGTCCTCTCGAGCTGTATCCTGACTTCGAACTCCTGTCGCCTTTGCTGCCTTCCTGTTGGCAGCGTGTTTGTGCTAGGTTTACCTTTTCACATCATGCCAGCGCCTCTTAGTCTCCTCCATTGCCCTCCTTCACACTCCGACTGCATTCATGTTAGTGTAATTGTGGGTCAGTTGATAGTTGTGTTCTGTCACCTCCGTGACGCTGATCTGGTTTTGCTGTGGACTGCATCCCGTCTTCCTCTTCTTCTACTCCTTGCCCTTCCCCGACCCGGAAGTTTATTGCTGGTGGTCTCTTGGGATTGTGGGGTTTGCGTTGGCCTGTGCACTCGGTCGGGGTGCATCCATGGTGATACGCACTTTGAATTGCTTTTGTGTGTTCTTTTTGTTGCTTTAATAGTGCATTTTCCCACCTAACACATGGGATTTGCATGCCTGGTACTGCTTTTCTCTGCTTTTTGAATCGCAGTTGGCTTCATCGCATCTTATTTTGCGTTAGTGTTTCGCATTTTTGCGGCGTCACGTTGACTTTATTGCGGACATTTGACGCGTTGTTGTGGGCCTATTGCATGGTGCCTCCGTGTTGTCAATACTTAGTTAACAAAGCATTGTTTTACCGCGATAGAGTGCGTTGTGTAGAGTTGCTTTAAGCTCAATTTTCAGTAATTATCACACATTTTTGAGATTATCCCCCATAGAGTACAATATCTGTGTGTCATCTGGGAACATTCTATAAACTTTCATGACCGTAATCTGGAGCTGGTTAAAATGCAGAAATGAATCAAATATGATCTTAAATAGCCCTTTGATTTAAACGAATGTTCTAAAAGTATTTTAAATGTACTTTGATCACACCACTATTTGGAAAGAAGGAACTGCAGCAAGGGTGATGTCCTATCCATTTTTGTTTTTCAAGATTTACTTGATATTTGTCACTTCTCTCCCAAACATTTCCATCATTTAATGGAAGTCTGCTTCTAATGTTTCAAGGCACACTGACATGTGCTGTGCATGTTCAATTGATGTTGAAGCATGGGCCTTGTTGGTATTCTGTGCAATGATCACTGATGCCACCAAGTAAAGGATTTCAACAATTAGCACAACACTCTCTGGGCCATTCCTCTTTCCAGTAATTATTAAAGATGTCTAAACCTCCAATATCTGTACCCACAATATAGCAGTAGATGCTACATACATTGAAATTATATGATTTCCATGCAGCTGTAGTACTTGTTATGTCATAAAATGCTTACAGCAATTCAGATAGTTATTCTAATATTTATGGTGTAAATGTGGATGTGTGTGCTGCAGTGTGCTACGGTGTTCAGGGACATAATCCAGGATAATTGTGGGTGTGCTACACATGATTGTTCATATGTGCCATTGCGCCCATCTCCCCACATCCCCCCAGTCCCTGTTCATTTCTCACCCTGTTGAGGTTGGGACAGGTCCTCTCGAGCTGTATCCTGACTTCGAACTCCTGTCGCCTTTGCTGCCTTCCTGTTGGCAGCGTGTTTGTGCTAGGTTTACCTTTTCACATCATGCCAGCACCTCTTAGTCTCCTCCATTGCCCTCCTTCACACTCCGACTGCATTCATGTTAGTGTAATTGTGGGTCAGTTGATAGTTGTGTTCTGTCACCTCCGTGACGCTGATCTGGTTTTGCTGCGGACTGCATCCCATCTTCCTCTTCTTCTACTCCTTGCCCTTCCCCGACCCGGAAGTTTATTGCTGGTGGTCTCTTGGGATTGTGGGGTTTGCGTTGGCCTGTGCACTCGGTCGGGGTGCATCCATGGTGATACGCACTTTGAATTGTTTTTGTGTGTTCTTTTTGTTGCTTTAATAGTGCATTTTCCCACCTAACACATGGGATTTGCATGCCTGGTACTGCTTTTCGCTGCTTTTTGAATCGCAGTTGGCTTCATCGCATCTTATTTTGCGTTAGTGTTTCGCATTTTTGCGGCGTCACGTTGACTTTATTGCGGACATTTGACGCGTTGTTGTGGGCCTATTGCATGGTGCCTCCGTGTTGTCAATACTTAGTTAACAAAGCATTGTTTTACCGCGATAGAGTGCGTTGTGTAGAGTTGCTTTAAGCTCAATTTTCAGTAATTATCACACATTTTTGAGATTATCCCCCATAGAGTACAATATCTGTGTGTCATCTGGGAACATTCTATAAACTTTCATGACCGTAATCTGGAGCTGGTTAAAATGCAGAAATGAATCAAATATGATCTTAAATAGCCCTTTGATTTAAACGAATGTTCTAAAAGTATTTTAAATGTACTTTTATCACACCACTATTTGGAAAGAAGGAACTGCAGCAAGGGTGATGTCCTATCCATTTTTGTTTTTCAAGATTTACTTGATATTGTCCTTCTCGCCCAAGCATTTCCATCATTTAATGGAAGTCTGCTTCTAATGTTTCAAGGCACACTGACATGTGCTGTGCATGTTCAATTGATGTTGTAGCATGGGCCTTGTTGGTATTCTGTGCAATGATCACTGATGCCACCAAGTAAAGGATTTCAACAATTAGCACAACACTCTCTGGGCCATTCCTCTTTCCAGTAATTATTAAAGATGTCTAAACCTCCAATATCTGTACACACAATATAGCAGTAGATGCTACATACATTGAAATTATATGATTTCCATGCAGCTGTAGTACTTGTTTTGTCATAAAATGCTTACAGCAATTCAGATAGTTATTCTAATATTTATGGTGCTTGTAATCAACATTAGAACGTTGAACTTTCAATCCTTGGGAATTTACGGTAAAAATTACAGATTCAACGGTTACATTGTGTGCAGTGTTTTTTTGAAGCTGCATGCAGATTCAAATAGTGAAAGTCATGCTACTGAATCTGCAAACATATGTTGCCCAATGGAGTGCTGTATGTAGCAGACGTATGGTAAAAATCTCTCAGTAATACACACGTTTTTATGTATACTTACGAGACTTGTAGATAAATGCATATGTTTCACAAATTCTCTCACTCTATTTATGTATTTAGTATGTATGCGTGCATGTATTGATACATGCAGTGAAGGCTTTGCAGTTTTCGCCAGCACTGCAGAATTAAGTGGCCTAAAGTTGTCTAAGCACTTGACAAAATCCAACTATTTATTTTGCCCAGTGATTAATTACCGTATATTCTATGACCTCTTTTATATCATATGCTTTCCAGTTTATTGGTATTTATAGTAAGGTTTAAAAATGTATTGTAGATGGGCCTGGGAATCACCATAAAATTAATAGAGCGTTTGTATTTGCATCTATCTTGAAATTTGAATCTCCTTTTCAGGTGGTCCAGTAGGTCCAATTCATCACAGATTGGTAACCAAAATAAAACTAGGTAAGTATAGCTTATTACTTAAATGCAGAACATTACAATACAAAATTGCACTGAATCACATAGCGTTCACTGTCTCTTTGAATTTACTGATAATTTTTAAATCCAATCTTTTCCACATGTATTGTGCACACATGTCTTTCTGTTCACTTCTGTAATCAGGTTACAAATTACCTGGGTGCCTAAGTTACATGATGTTCCCATAGTTTAAGTGGGGAGGAGTAAAGGCCCCAGGCGTTGTGTTTACCCAGAAGCCAATCTTCTGGGTACACCCTTTGACTTGGTCCATGATGGATTAGTGCTTCTCAGGGATTGGGTGATTCCATTCCACCAAACATCTAAGTTGGGTTGCTTGGTAGTAGCGGAGCAGAAGGGGTACCGCCAGACCACCATCACACTTGTGTGATACATTAGGTGCTGTGGAGTTGGGGTTTCTTCATGCACCAATGGAATTTATTGATGTCTAATTGGAGAGTATGTATTGTGTTGGGTGGGGGGGGCAAGGCAGAGTGTGAAATAAATATAGTATTCACAGGAGAATGGTTATCTTGTCTGCAGCTGTGCGTCCCAACCAGGAGATGCAAAGTTAGCTACAAGTTTACAGGTGCTAGCGTGTTTGACAGGTTAGAGGATGTAGCCTTACGGCTAGAGCGGTCGACTTCGAAGTTGAGGAACCCGGTTGGAGTCTTGGCAACAACGCACCACATACTGCGATTCTGGGTAAATCACTTAACCTCCCCATGCCTAACAAAAATGAATGTGTCCTTCTGTATTCTGTAATGTGTAAATACCAATAAAAATAAATAAATAAAGAAAATAAACTTGTATTCATGTAAAGCACTCTGATACCCTATATCTCGGGTCTAGTTCAAGCTATATAAAACTCCCCCAAACATTTTTTAAATAAAGAAAGAGATGCATAGTTAGTGGCCAATGTTTTAGGGATAGTCTAGGCAAGTGATTTGCCTAAGTATAGTCTGGTATGTGTAGCCCACACAAAGGGTAACAGGCATCACAAAGTGGCTTCATGAGAGGGTGTGACTGAGAGGTTCAATATCAGGGACTTTTGCATGTTTGTTTTAAACCCTGAGACTGTCCCAAAAGCCTGAAACTCAGTGACCTAGGCAGGGAGTGAGGCATGGGCTCAGTGTTGGAAAGAATAACATCGTCAGCAAATAAGCTAATCAGATGTTGGTCAGCACGAAAGGGACTCCCCAGTATGTTAAGATTATCCATCAACCATTGTGCCAGAGGCTGCATGTACAGAGCAAAAGGAAGAGGGGTCATGGGGCAGCCCTGGCATGTATCCCAATGAGAATGGAGGAGACGATATGCCATTGACCCTTGACCTAGGCTATAGATGCTCCGAACCCATGTACATTATATGTCCCCATGCCAAATTTCCACAGAGTATCTAAGAGGTAAGGGCAGCTTATGCCATTGAACACCTTTGAATTTGAATTTTTAAGAATTTATAGAGCGCACGTTCACTATGCAGTTTCTTGGCGCTGGGGGAATACTAAGCGGAAAGGACACAAAGGACTAGGTGCTAAAAGCTTGCTGGAATAAAAAAGTTTTAAGGGCCTTGTGAAACTCCATATAGGAAGGGGAGTGTCTGACTGAGGGCGGAAGAGTGTTCCAAAAAGTGGGAGCGAGGACCGAGAATTACTGGCCTCCCGATGACTAATAGAGATTTGGTGGACGAACGAAGATCTCTAGGGGGGCAGTACTTGGTAAACGCAGAGTTGATAAAGGCAGGGGCCGTGCCCGCCCGGGCTTGAAAAGTGAGGCATCCGAGTTTAAAGAGGGCCCGTTGTTTGATAGGGAGCCAATGAAGGGCAAAGAGGAGAGGAGTGATGGGATTTGGATAGGCCATATACCAGGCGGGCTACCTGGTTCTGCACCAGCTCGAGACGTTCAAGTGCATAGACAGGGGCGCCATTGTAGATAATGTTGCCATAGTCGATCTTTGATAGGACCATGGCCATTAAGATCAGTTTAAGTGCAGGGAAAGAAAAAAAACCTGGATATTTTCCTAATGATACGCAGGGTAAAGAAACAAGAGGAGACAACAGAACTAATGTGGGAATGAAGTGTGAGATGATGATTAAGTGTGATTTCAAGGGTCTTGACAGAGTGAGAGGAAATAGGAGGGAGACCAAGGGAGGGGGTCCAGAAAGAGGGAGACCAAGGGTTGCCAATGCCACCCGTCAGAACCAGCTCTGTTTTATCCGGGTTGAGTTTGAGGTGGTTCCATTCATCCAATCCCGGATAAACAGCACGACGGACTGGAAGCTAGCGATACCTGATATAGGGGAGGAGAAATTAAAAATAAGTTGGAGGTCATCAGCGTAGTTGTAAACTGTGACCTCCATTTGTTGCAGTGCAAAAATAAGAGGGAAAATGTAGAGATTAAATAAAAGGGGAGAAAGAGAGGAGCCCTGAGGGACACCGCAGTGCACACTGGGAGGCGTGGCAGAGATATTGGCCAGGTGGATAGCCTGGGTACCGTCAGACAGGAAGGAGCCTAGCCAGGCCAATATCTGTCCCCCTATGCCCTCTGCCCTGACACGGGACAAGAGAATGGAGTGGTTCACCGTGTCAAAAGCCACGGACAAATCCAGAACGACTAGGGCCTGGGGGGTGTTGGCATCGAGCCCCTCCCTGAGTTGGTCCATGACCGAAATAACCACTTTCTCAGTGGAATGGCGGGGGGCGAAAGCCTGCCTGGCAGGGTGCAAGGTAGTTAGTGGCCTCTATGAAGGAGCTGAGCGTCTAGGTGACATGGGACTTAGCTACCTTTCCCAGGTACGGGAGAAGGGATACAGGGCGGTAATTTGCCGGGGAGGCAGGGTCCGCCCGGGCTTTTTTAGTATAGGGATAATAATAGCGGTCTTTAAAGGGATAGAGATGGAACCATGCGTGAGGGAATCATTCAAGAGGGTAAGGGCAGGGGATGGACAATCAAAAAAAATCTGGCGGAGGATGCGAGCCGGGCAAATGTCAGCTGGAGAGCCAGACTTAACGCGCCTAAGTAGGGGAAGCAGGGATTCTTTAGTTAGTGCAGGGATGTGAGTAAGGGATAGATTGTTGCCAGGTGGTTGGAGGTCAGTGAAGGTAGGCTAAGAGGAAGGAATATTGGCTTTGATACAAACAATTTTCTCAATAAAAAACTCGTTAAGCGAGTTGCATGGGGACTGGGAAGGGGGAAACTTGGGCAGAGTTCTCTCCGATGATGCCAGCTCGTGGACGGTGGCAAAGATCTCACGTGGCTGGCTTTCCGCAGCTAGAATACGACCCGAAAAATATTCTGTCTTAGCTGCCAAGATGTCTTTTTTATATTCACTAAGAATGGTAATGTAGTGTTGCCTACGGGTCGGGCAGTATGCTATTCTCCAAGCTCATTCAGCCTGTCGTAACTCCAGTTTCTTAGCTTTAAGGCTAGGGCTGAACCACTTGTTGGCATTGTGGGTGCGGTTGATGCAGATCCGCTTCAGTGGGGCCACTAGGTCACAGGCTTTAGTAAGCCAGCGATCTAGGGTGGTAACATGTGAATGTGGGGCCGAGCCCGATAGATCCGGGCAGGTGGTAGTTAGCGAGTTGCACAAAGATGAAATGTCAACTCGATTCCAGTTCCTTGCCCAGGTGTTTTTGGTGACAGGAGGTGTTTTATCAAGGCTCAAGAAAGCAAGCATGGAGGGAACAGAACATGGACAGGGCAAAATATTTGGAACAGAAATCGGGATGTTTAATGTCCATATCTGTTCAAGAATATGGCCTCGGTTGTGGGTAGGACCATGAACGTGCTGGGTGAAGTTGAGACTAAGAAGCAGTTGAGTAAAATCTTTGGATATACTGTCCTCGGCGAGATCAGTAGGCCAGAAATTAAAGTCTCCCAAAAGGAGGACAGAGGCACTATTGACTGCCAAGGTGGCCAGTAAGTCTTGGATGGCGGGGAGGAAACCAGGGGATAGCTGGGGTGGCCGGTACATTAGTACACAGGTAAAAGGAATCTTAAAGGAAGTGGAGCGTACTACAAGGTGGTCGGCTGCTGGTATTGTAGGTGAGGCAAGTGTCTGAAAATGGAGTCCCTTACGGGCAATCAGGGCTACCCCGCCGCCGGCTCTCACCTCCGGTCGGTCGGCATGGGGTATAAAGTAGTGGGGCGGGAGGGCCGCCAGGACGCTCGGTAGGGAGTCAGAACGATACCATGTTTCAGGTTAAAAACAATAGATCTGGGGAAATAGAATCTAAGAGGTCAAAAATTTGAATTTGGCGCTTAACAGCAGATCTTGTGTTCAGAAAGAGGGCGATAGTAAGGGGGGGGCGGGCATGGTGGACATAGGAGAGGCAATACCAAGGGCTTGAACATAAGATAAAGTTTCAGAGTTTAGAGGCCAGTTTCTGTGGAGAAAACGCAATTGAGACGAGGAGTATGCTACAGATCGGGCATGGTGGTGTGCCCCTAGCCCCGGTCGCCAACTTCGGTTTCCGGAAGCACATGTGCGCTTTATGCGGGAGAGCCTCGGACAACTAGACCGCCTAGTCTGGTCTCCGTGTACTTCAGGCTCTCCCAAGATGGCGCCAGCTTTCCATCTGACCGGCACAGAGAGCCGTAGGGGAAGAGCCGCCCTCCATGCAACGGCAGAGGAGCCGCCATGGACCGGCGCGTGTGCAGCCACAGGAGATGGTAAGTCACACAATGCAGAGTGTTACAGTACACCAACGATTCAAAATTATACAAGGCACCTGCACCTATTTGTACAATGCGCCAGGAACAGCACAAGCAAAGTTTAGAAATACGGCGGGGTAAATAGTAAAAGGCGCCTGCACCTAATCGTGCAGCGCGCCAGGAATGACAGGTGGAAAATGCTGTAATCTTGATTAGCGAGTAGCAGGAGCTAACACGATGCACACTGTGGATCCTTTAGCCTCGAAGCCCCCAGTGACGCCAGGAGCCGCCACCACCCTGACGAACACCTTTCCTGCATCAATGGAAAGAAGCAGAGCCTCTGGTGAGTCCGATGAGACTTATCTATAAGGTGCAGAATGTGTTGTTCATTGGATGTTGGAAATTAGTGCTGCTTGATCGGGATCGACCATGGCCGGCATTAGTGGGTTTTTTTGGGTCCTCATTTACCACCATAGTTTCGAGTGTAGCCACATGTGAAAATACGACACACTGTCACAGTATATAAACTGGCAGGGATTATCTTATGGGGAGTACTAACTTCCATCAGCAGTGACGCTTCCTCCAGAGACAACCACCAAAGAAACCTGAAGAAAAAAAAGAAAAAAGTGTGAAACAGGGTGACCATTACTGCCATTAAGTGCTGGGATTCCAACCGTAAAAAGGCATTGCAGGGAGAATGACCCACAGCTGCGTAATCATCGGACCAGGGAAAAAAAATAAAAAAATACCCTGGCCAACTCAGTGGACCTAGTTTAGCAAATGCCAGAATGCTCTCTTATCTTGATTCCCAGCCATAGCCAAGTCAAGTCTAGACACCTGCAAGACTAAAGCGTACCAGTCATTAAGAGAAGGTGGTGCAGGGTCTTTAAATTTTTTGCAGATTTCCCTTCTTGCAAGTAAGATGGAATAGAACAGCAGACTTTTGGCGGGGCTCCGGAGCCCATCCATGACCCCAAATATTACAAGGGGGAGCTCTACCACCACTTGAAAGCCCAACGAAGTGGTAAGTGTGTTACTAATAGCGTTCCAAAATGGAGCCAAGGGGGGCTTTCAAAAAACATGTTAGCATCAGAGGCAGCTACCAAGTCACACCTGGCACAGGCCACTGGGTTTCCTTGCGAAAATTTTGACAGTCTGTGTGGGGAATAATATACTCTATGAAGAGTAAAAAGATGGTTCCTATGTAACCATGCAGGCTTGACGATGTCCCCAAAAACCTTGCACGATGTAATCCACAGATCTTGCACATTGCGACCGACAAGTAAGGGACCCCACAGCAACTCTGGTAGCTGAAAATCACCATCCACTTCTTCTTGAATCAGATTGTACCATAGGGAGATCTTCTTTTAGGCCGGAGGTTTGTCTAATAATACGGATACTAACTGACTGTGACCGCCAAGAGGGAATCTGCTCCCACGGGAGGGTTAGGAGATGTAAGAATGAGGCCAACTAGCAATTAGCATGTATTCAAACCTCGAAAAATTTGGGCCAATTTTGTTCTTTTGAAGAACCGGGGGAATTAAGGCCCGGCGGCGCAAGGTACGCCTAAATCTTCGAGTTCTCCTGCCTGGTCGAACAGAGACACCGGACACTCCGCTGGCTTAGAAGATCATATTTTATTAGCTGCAGCCATCACAGTTGTCCCTGAAGTACAGAAAGTATGTTCAAAGGAGACTGCTCACGAACTCCGTGGCACACATGTTTATATACATTTTAGATACACAATGAACAATCCCAAGACATAAAAATTGGATAAGTGCGAAGGGTTCGGAAAGCAAAGTATTACGTAACTTCAAACAAACGTGGTTGTCGGCTGTATTTGTTACCCAACCCCTTAAGCCATTCGCAAAGGAACCCACACAATCCAACTTGCAGGTGAGAAAACACATTTGTATGCTTAAGAAGGACAGTTGTGGAATCAGAGAGTCCATAAAGGAAATGGCAAAGGACAGCAGATAAGAGAGAAAGAATGGTGCGAACCTACAGATAGTCTGGATGGGGATTAGTTAATAAGACATGGATTGTTGTGCTCGGTCAGACACTGACACTAGACCTGTAAATAGAGGCGAAAAGGTTACTTAGTATGTGAATGCAGGGAAATGACAGAGAAATACCTGGCTGGCGGTGCTGCCTGAGTGAGGGCAACACAAAATGGGGGCCAGTCGCAAAATGGCAGACAAACATGAATAAAGTCGAGAAATACAGAACTCTCTGACCTGCTTTAAATCCTTCCTTGACCACCGCTCCTTTCAGGTCTGGGAGAATGACATCCAGTCCCCCGATACCCTCCTCCAGTGTGGTGTGCCCCAGGGCTCATCTTTAAGCCCGACATTATTCAATGTCTACATGTCCCCACTGGAGGAGGTTGTCAACCCGTTCGGAGTGAAAATCATCAGCTATGCTGATGACACTCAATTAGTGGTGTCTCTATCCCACCCTAACCAAAAACCCTCGGACCTTTATAATTGTCTTACGGAAATCCAAGGATGGATGAACAGTTCGGCATTAAAGCTCAATGGTTCAAAGACGGATATTCTCCTCCTTGGCCAGAAAGGGCTTTCCCTCTCGCAGAACCTTTGGCCACCCTGCTTGGGTGATCCTCCGGCCCCCAAGCCCGAGATCAAGAGCCTAGGAATCTGGCTTGAAAAAGGCCTTTCTTTCAAGATGCAAGCCAAAAGAGTCGCCGGAACCTGCTTCTGGCTCCTTAAATCCATCAGGAAGATTCTGCCACTACTTCCTCCTGTCTCCCAGAAACTGTTAATCCAAGGCCTTATTATGTCAAGGCTGGATTACAGTAACACCATCTATCTGGGTGCCCCCGAAGCAACCCTTAATAAACTTCAAAGAATTCAGAACGCTGCGGCCCGGATTCTCACCAACACTCCGGCGAGATCTTCGGCCAAGCCAGCACTGAAATACCTACATTGGCTCCCAGTGAGAGAACGAGTGAAGTTTAAAGCTCTCTGTCTAGCACACAAACTTCTACAGGACAAAGGCCCCTCCATCCCGAAAAAATTCATAAGGCCTTATAAAGCCTCAAGATCCCTCCAATCTGACCATGAACACCTCATCACTATTCCTAGAGTGGTGGACGGCGCTTTTCTGTCAACACAGCCCTCCTTTGGAATTCCCTTCCTCTTGTTCTTAGGACAGAACCAGACTATCTCCGATTCAGGAAACGGTTAAAAACTCACCTGTTCCCTTGAGCCCTTCTCCCCTTCTCTTTCCTGTCACTTCCCCTGTTACCCTCTAGCTTGTGAGGATCTTAGCGCTGGGATACTTACGGGTGACTACGCGCTCTACAAAACCCAATAATAATAATAATAAATAAACCTCACTTTAAACATTCCCATGGGAGCAAGCACCCTTCCATAAATAGGTCACCCCAAACCTCCAACCCTGCTTCCCTTAACGGAACAACTAAACTGTCTCCCAGCCACTCCGGGATCTCAAGAAGACCCCAAAGAAGTGGCCTACTAGAGAAGTATCCCAACTTTATTTACATCCTCAATTTAGCCCAAGTTTTTGCCATCCCCTGCAAGACCTTCAGTTTGATCTTCTTAAAAAACTTGGGGTCTCTAAATTTAAACAGGAAGCCTGACTGAACAACTCCTTCCCCTTTAAGCAGAGCTAAAAACAAGCTCCCAATTCCAAAATCTGTAGGCATCTTTAACAGCATTCGGGCATGGAAAAGCTGGAACGCCCATGCATAGGTTTGCAGATCCGGAGCTGCCAAACCGCCTTTCTCCCTGCGTCGCCTAAGTTTCTTCCAAGCAATCCTCGGGATATGTTTATCCCAAGTAAAGAAAGTAATTTCCCCCTGTAATTTTACTAATAAAGATGGATCAAAATAAAGAGGAATGGTATTAAATAGAAAGGAAACTTTAGGTAAGATAGTCATTTTGATTAAATTGACTCTCCCTAGTAAAGATAATGGAAGGTGTGCCCATGATCGCATACGTTTGCGACAATCCTTTGCGACAGCCGAAAAATTATTTGTAGCAATTTGATTAATGTCTTTCACAATATTGAGACCTAAGCGCATGCTAGAACTGGGCTGTATACCAGTATCACAGTCATCATCATTCCAAACCATCATGCCGGTTTTGGAGGCATTAACCTCATACCCTGAGATTTCCCCAAATTCCAGAGCCGCCTTAGTGGGTTAAGGTGGTGCACTACTATACTAGTGAATAGGGTTACATCTACATTTAAAAGAGAAATGTGTCTGTATGACCTGTAGAGGGCCGGATCATTATCCAGCTTCAGAATCACTGAAATAACAACCTCCAGCATTGAATCCGTAAGCAAAGGAATGATGTAACCTGGTGAGAAGGGGAGATAAGTCCTGACACAAGTTCTATAAAATTGTACGGTGAATCCGTTACTCCTGTCCACTTTTGTGTTTTCAGGTGCGATAGGGCCAATATCACCTCTTCAATGCGAATAGGCTTATTGACGGCTGAGGCCTCCCCCTCAGGCAGAGAGGTGAGTGCAACATTTTGGAGATAAGCAGAGGGATCTCCATTGGAGACAACTGCAGCTTCATAGATAGAACTGTAAACTGCCTGGAAGGCCGATGCTATTCCCTCATCTGAACAGGTCTTTGTGGAGGACCCTGTAGGAATCCTCTTTACTGATCCAGAGTGGATTTTGCTGCAAAGGCGATGTGCCACCATGTGCCTGCAGCGGATGCTCCACAGGTAAAAGCTATGTTTGAGGCACACCACAGTGAATGCCAACTTATCCAAATGAAGGTGTGTGAGAAGAAATTGGGCCTTCTCTAGCTCCCTCCTCGTCCTAAGGGCCCCAATGTGTTTATCGTTTGCTTCCAATTCAGAAACAGAACTTTCAAGACTGTGAAGGACAAAAGTAGCTATAATCTCCCCCCTTACCAGGCTTCCGTAACAGAGGCTAGGAAAGTCTCCCCAGTATTGGTATCTTGTAGACACAATGCAAATACTTTCTCAATCGACTGTGGCATGGGACTTAAGCAAGGTATCCCAAACATGCCAAGGAGATGGGCTGTCTGAGATTTAGGGAGATGGGAGCGTGGTCAGAGGGTGAGCGCATGACAATTGATGTTTCAGCAATAAGATCTAGCTGGGTCAGAGATGCCAGAAAGTGATCGATACATGGTTATGTCTCATGTGCAGCTGAGTAGTGCATGTAGTCCCTAGTAGATAGGTGCAATTGTGGCCACATGTCCTGCAGTCCACAATCCATAAGACCACATAGACCTGCAGCTGAGAAGGCCCTCACTTGGTCAGAACGTTGACAATTAAAGTTAATGTCCATGTCCATAACCAAGTTCAGGTCCCATATAGCTTAATATGAGTGTCTGTGGTCTGTAGCACAGAGGCCTAGGAATTTGTAAAGAAGAGCTCATATCACTCATTAGGAGCATAAGCATACACCAGAGTAAAGTGAATTGCACCCACCCCAATGAGAAGTGCCAAGGAGACGCCTTGACCTCCACTATGGTAGATATGATATCTCCCTTAAAGCTCCTTGATAAGAGAATGGCTGTCCTCCATTCTTCATTGGACAAGAGAACCAGAACTGGGGCAGGAACCAGTTAGACTGAATTCTTTGAAGATCAGGTGTGACTTCTGTAGGATGCAATTATCACTCCTGGAATGAAAAAGGAAAGAGACACATGCTAACCTTTTAGTGGAGTTGTTAAGGCACCCTATGGTAAGGCTAGTAACCTTGAGCTCCCAGAAGTCTAAATCTGGGGGCAGAATGCTGAAGACATTGCACCAATGAGCTGGAAGGGCATTTGTCAATAAACTGTTGCCCCCCCACCGTAGACCACCATGATCCAAATTGAAAAGCCAAATTTGACCATGCTAGAGGAAGGAGAAAACCACCCATGAAATGCCCTCGTACAAAACATGAAAGTACTTGCATCAGTCCATTGATCCCAGGAACAGCATATGGCGTGTGGTCCCAGCCAATTCCATGGCAGAATTCTAGAGTGGTAAAATCTCTATTCAACGAAAAGGCCATTGGATCAATTTTAATCCCCTGTCCCATCCCCACCTGCCAGAGGAGAGAGAATTTTGACTAATGATTCCCAGTCTCAAGATGTATCAACATTGTTGTTGTCACAAGATGGTGTGTTCAGGAGAGACTTCCTTTCCATTGCCATAAACTCAGGATCAGGCCTCAGACTATCAGAATGTGATTTGGATAGTTTCCAGTGCAGTCACCTTCTCCCCGTCCGACCCTGTGGACTGGACTGTTATCCCTCGTGAGAAGGATCCTCAATGACAAGCACCTTGCAGGTCTCCACAGGGAGTGAAGTTAATGAAGCTTAAGTTTCAGATGGAAATTGATCCAGAGTGGATGGCCCAAGGAATAGGAGAAGCCAGCGTTCCTTAGGCGAGCTGTGACCGAGCAAAAGTCATGCCGCTTCTGAGGCGTAATGGCCAGCATGTCTATATACAGCATAGGTGCGTGTCCTCTAAACTGGAGGGGTGTACATCCTTGCTCATGCTAGTATGGACTCTTTTACCTGGAAGTCATGAATGCAAACTAGTATATTCGCATGAAGGCCTTTTACTGGCTTTGGTGGTCCAACCAGATGGAACGGGAAACAACCTTTACAACGCAACTTTTACAATGCAACATCCATTACAACGCATGCCATTACAACGCATGACACTACAACGCATACCACTACAACGCATGTCCTTACAACGCAGTCATTACAACGCATACCATTACAACGCATACCATTACAACGCATAGTACCCTTACACTATCCAACACTTACCCTACTGTTGCACCCCTTGGAGTTAGAATAGTAATTTTTACCCCTACACTATCCAACACTTACCCTACTGTTGCACCCCCTGGAGTTAGAATAGTAAATTTTACCCGTACACTATCCAACACTTACCCATCTGTTGCACCCCCTGGAGTTAGAATAGTAATTTTTACCCATACACTATCCAACACTTACTCTACTGTTGCACCCCCTGGAGTTAGAATAGTACATTTTACCCCTACATTATCCAACGCTTACCCATCTGTTGCACCCCCTGGAGTTAGAAAAGTAATTTTTACTCCAACACTATCCAACACTTACCCTACTGTTGCACCCCCTGGAGTTAGAATAGTAAATTTTACCCCTACACTGTCCAATACTTACCATACATGCTATATAATGGTATGCATTGTAATGGTATGCGTTGTAAAGGTAGTATGCATTGTAATGGAATGCGTTGTAATGGTAGTTTTGTGAAATGTGTTGTAATGGCATGCGTTGTAATGGAATGCGTTCTAATGGATGTTGCATAGTAAAAGTTGTGTTGTAATGGCATGCGTTGTAAAAGTATGCGCTGTAATGACATACATCCAGATGGAACCCATCTAGCTTAATCTCCACATCTGCTGAGGCTCCCAAAATATGACGAAAGTAAGCCCCAATCTATTCCACAAAGTTTGGTCTCTAGGCATCCATTGTGACCCCTCGGATGTGGACACTGTTTCACACAAGCAACTTTTTCAGGCTTTGGTATTAGCCTGTAAATCAATTTGTTGTTTCTGGAGCAGGAGCACCTCCTGGTGCAACTGTTCAAGCTCCTCGTTGTGACCGGTCTCTTTGGTCGTCAAAGTAGAGACCCTACCTTCCACTTTGTTCTGACCATGGCGCACATCAGGAAGGTGGGGGGAGAGGTCCTTCTTGATCGCCTGTATGTCTTCATGTAAGGAATAGAATAAGGCCTCTAGGAAAGGGAGGGTCACTGTGCTGTTTGTATAATTAGACTCAGGGGTGCATTGTGGTCACTGGGGATGCTCTGTCCCCTGATGGCTTCCCGTGGGCTTCACAAGCATGTCCTGAAGTCAGCGATCCCTGTTGGCCCAGGACATAAACATGGCCTTATTTCACCCACGGAGACTGTCCTAGTTGTCGTTTAATAGCTCATGACCCTGTCTAGGAGCAAGGAGGAAGAACACCCTGCATCAATAGGTCCCTTCTAATGCACCCCATGGGGAATAATCCTGAGTCCTTGCTTCAATCGCCATGCCTTTAGGCACTTACCGACTGTTTAAGAGAGGGCTAGAGCAATCAATGTCCCAAAAGGGAGGTAGATCCCCTCACACAAAAAGAGGTCCCCCTCAATTGCCCCAAGTCCCTGCGGCTCAAAAGCTCAGCTCAGAGTGTGATCCACATTCGATGTACTGCGATCCCCCACAGAAGAAAGGCCCAACCAGCTCTGTGTAGTTTAATCTGAGTCCCACGCGATCATTGCATGCAGCGAGCTGTGAACCTCTGCAGTCTGCTCCAAATGTAAACAATCGCCTAAGATGAAGCCGTAGCCACTACTCTCCAGGCACTATAATTATGAAGGCCTAGGCTCCAGGGCAGTGCAGGCATCACACATGTGTAGAGGACTCCTCTGTCTTAATCCTCAGCCTCTGGCCACAACTGAGTAGATCTGATCCCACGCATTGAAGGGTGTGTTTGGAAAGGCAGTCAGTCAGGCTCATCTGATGCAGAACCTAAATGTGTGTAGGGAGTCCCTGTAGGCACCCCTCACAATAGGCAGGCCACCCACATGACTTGACTGCCATGAAACAAGTGTGCTTGAGCGTACAGAAGGCAACCCCTGATCCTGGGGGAAGATCCACTGTGGACCAGAAAGACCCGCGGAACGCGGGGGCCAACCCAAAATCAGGCAGCTGTGGCTCGAAATGGTCTGCCTCAGAGCCACTTTAGATTGAGACATGGTTCTGCAGACCAATACTGCGGACAGGGGTTGATTCTATTGCCAGGCAGTGTGCTAGTCAGAGCTATTTCATTGGTGAACCACCCTCTATCTTGGCCACATCCCTCGAGACTTAGTTAATTACAACAATACATGAAATAGGAACATACTGTTTAGCCCATGCACCATCAGTTAAAAAAAGTAAGAATTATCTAAAAGTAAGGTCACTTTAATAAAAGTCCTGGGGGCATATTATAAAGGACCGGTGTTAAAACTATTGCTGTTTTCGATACGCAAGTAAGAATCATGTGGGGAGGAGTAGAACGTATAGTCCCTATCCATGTGGTTTTGTAGTCTCTATGTGTCAACCAGATGGAAACGATGGCACAGGTTAAGGAATGCTTTGTGTGACTTGTTTGATTTGAAGGTGCACCGTGAGTCTCTATCTAGAATTGGGTCCATTGGAAGATTGAAATCCCCAGCCAATAGGTGCACAGCCGAGTCTGGAATATTCTCGACCTGCTTCGCTAGGCCCTCCCAGAAACTTAAGTCGCTAGTATTAGGAGCATAAATGTTGGTGACATAAAACTCTGTATTATCTCTGCTTAGTTTGGCCGTATCCCATCTGCCCTGTTCGTCTGCCGATGAAGAGAGTAATTCCACTTTGGATTTTTTCGCTATCAGCACCAATACTCCATTCTTCCTTCCCATCGCCCCAGAACCTACCACCTCAGAATAGTATTTGTTCCTTAACGTATAGAATTGTTTAGTGTCTAGTTTGGTTTCCTGCAATAGTACAATATCCCCTTTTTGCCTGTGCAAATAATCCAGTAACTTTTGTGTTTTAATGGGTTGATTTAATCCTTTTACATTCAGGGATATAATTTTCAATTTGTCTACAGTGGCCACCCCAAGAGGCGTGTCAAATGTGGAATGCGTCATTTCAAACAGTTACAGACATTATATGATCCATATGATTCTTAGGAAAGTTTGTTCTATGCAGCCCAGTGTGAGCATGGTTTGTACAAATTCCAACGACTTGCTGAGTGTGGCACCCGACCAGTTAAGATATCGAGTAATCGTGTAAGCTTGTAAGGATGACATGAAAACGTCTCACTGCTAAATTTTACAAAAGTTTTGCCTCTTCTCTGGTGGACCCCCTTCTCCACTTGTTCCGAGAAATAAGCGACACGGGTGAAGTGAAGGGTACCCTGGCTGAGGCTATCATCACAGTACTCCCAAAAGATGGTAAGGACCCCTCCCTCCCAAAACATTATAGACCCATTTCCTTAATTAATCTTGACTGCAAGATCCTAGCCATGATCCTCTCGGCCCATCTACAGCGAGTTCTTCCTAACTTAATCCACCCTTCTCAAGCAGGATTTCTAAAAAATAGACTATCTAGTGATAATACTAGAGTACTGGCACATGTGCTGGAGAAAGCAAAGCTTCTAAATACACCCACTGCGGCAATAACTTTAGATGCCGAAAAGGCTTTTGACAAAGTCGACTGGGCCTTTCTCGAAGCAGTGTTGCATAAATTCAACTTAGGCGCAACATTTACGTCATGTCCCTCTACGCCTGTCCCACTGCATG
Source organism: Lissotriton vulgaris (assembly GCF_964263255.1). Classification (NCBI taxonomy): domain Eukaryota; kingdom Metazoa; phylum Chordata; class Amphibia; order Caudata; family Salamandridae; genus Lissotriton; species Lissotriton vulgaris. The sequence continues at coordinate 2,031,509,922 of NC_141691.1, forward strand.
GGTTAGAGCAGGTGACTCTTTTTCCTCTTCCTTATGTTTGAAACAGGGTACAAGACAGGGGTGTCCTCTCTCCACATCCTGTTTTTTGTTAGCAATTGAACCGTTCCTATATCACATAAGGCATAATGATGCCATTGCCGGTATCCCATTTCAAGATTGCACCATAAAACTAACCGCATATGCAGACGATGTAATCATTATGTCGGAGAGAGCTGATGAGGCTATTCCTGTGCTCATGCACACCATCGACGAGTTCTTTAGGGTCTCAGGCTACAAGCTGAACAAGGACAAAACGGAGGTCAAACTGCTGAGCAAAATCGGGAATAGTGACATCCCAGGAACTTCCGGCCTCACCTGGCAACCACAATGTTTTAAGTACTTGGGTCTTGATTTTGGGAAAGATTTAATATCATCCATAAAAATTAATGAGGAACTTACCCTGAAAAAGATTTCCACACTGTTAGACGGCTGGTCACCCAAGTTTCTCTCTTGGTGGGGCAGAGCAGAGACTCTTAAAATGATGTCCACCCCACTGGTGAATTATCTAGCTAGCCTGCTTCCTATGACTATTACGGACGACTTTATCAAGAAGGTGGCTAAGCTGTTTGGTGGGTTTCTGTGGCTAGGGAAGAAAGCCAGGATATCAATGAAAAAGCTGCAACTGGCAAAAGAAAAGGGCGACCTGGGTCTTCCCTCATTCAGGAATTACCAGACGCCTTTCCTCTGTAAGCAGGGAGCTCTCTGGCTGGTAGACTCTCCATCCTATGTCCAAGTGTGGTAAGCCATTGAAAAATCTATCATCGCACATGCACCTCTACCAACCCTCCTTACTATGGACATAGCACACTTACCTCATTCCAAATACATCCTGCTGAATACCAGACGAGCCTTGCTTAGGCTAGACCAATCCCATAAAACTAACTCTACTATCAAAAAAAACACTTTTATGTTACTTTGGAGAAATCCCATGTTCAAATTAGACGGCAAAACCCTCTTTTGGGAATCATGGGCTGAAAAGGGTATTAACATGGTTAAGGACCTCAACGAGGGAGCGCAACCCATTCCTTTCTCGAAATTACAGATGACATATAACCTGTCCCCCATAGACTTCTACCAGTTCCTGAAATTGAAATCCATAATTTCAAAGCGTAACCTCACCACTGACACACCTTGGCTTGTGACACACCTACCACATCTCATTCACGCTGGCCACTTCTTGTCTAGAGTCTATAAACTACTCCTCCCTTTGCCCATGAAATCCCACAGACAGACGGAAGGCAAATGGGAATCGGAACCTAACTCGACGGGATTGATGTTAGACTGGGACAAAATACATAAAACTGCCTTAGCCAACAAAGTGTCCCCAACTGGGACACGATACATAAAACTGCCTTAGCCAACAAAGTGTCCCCAATTCTCTGCCAGACAAAGTATATGCTGCTAAACAGAACGTTCTGGACTCCAGAGAGGCTATTTAAGTGTCACTTGAGAGATACACCTACTTGCTGGAACTGCCAGACAGGGACCGGGATCTCGCCCATATGCTTTTTCACTGCCCTATACTGCAGACATTATGGGGGGAGATCTTTGATTATATTCCCCCAGTCTTTAACATTAACCCCGCAAGGGATTTTGTCTATGTTATACTAGGAGCACTAGACCCACAGCTACATGACACTCATGACCGTCAACTTCTAGATCTGATGCTAACACTGGCATGCAAGGTTATCTTGTGCAAATGGAAAAGCTCATCGGAGGTCAATTTCAAAATCTGGCAGGAGTGGCTCTCCTTTTTGAGAGGAGCAGACAATCCGGCATTGCAATCTGCTACATGGCAGCCTTCAAATAAGAAACTATGGAAATCTCTTGATGTAATGTCTTTTCACTATGACCCCCGTGAAGTAACATATAATGCTGTATTTATTCATGTATGGTCCATTGCTTGTATAGCTCTGCACCTGATCACACTGTGAATACCATTTTTGCTGATAGCTTGGATGTCATGTATTTGGTCCTTTTATCTTCTTTTTCTTTTAGTTATGTGTACGTGTAAGTGTTACTTAATAGTATGTTTGAATCAATCTATGTAATTGAAGCTTTACTGTATTGTTTTTTCCTTTCTTTTTCCTCCATTTTCAATAAAAACAATTTGAAATAAAAAAAAACTATTGCTGTTTTATCGGCAATCATGGGCTTGATAATACGTCCTTGTTAATTCCCATAGAAGCCCATGTTAACCTCAGAACCTGGGCTTCTATGGAAATTAACAAGGGCGTATTCTCAAGCCCATTATCGATGTTTTATCGGCAGTTTCCTGCGGTTAAAATGGCAATAATTTTAACACCGGTCCTTGATAATATGCCCCCTGATTATTCAAGAATTCACATGATGAACTGCTAGTGCATGAGCTCATTGGATGAGTTGACTTAATGCACTATAATCTTGTTATTTGGTTAGTAAAAGCTGGAACAAATTTTTAAACGTTGCATTTATGAGTACAGCTACCAAAAATCAATATAACTGGGGAATACATTCAGATGCCAGTAACATAGCTTCTACAAAAAACAGATGTTGGTATACTGAAAGGGTGTTTAACTCTCACAGTCTACTTTACCGCACTGTACTTGTAATTATGTTTTTATTTGAGGCTCCATGCACATAGATTTGCACATCGTTTTTCTTTGCCTAAGTTGCCTGCCCAGTGACACAAATTTGTAAAACTTATTTTGTCTGCATTGCACTTGAATTGAAGCAACTCAGACTGGCCTACCTAAATTTACAGCTTCTGGACACACCTAAACTGTGTTTTTTTGTTTCCCCCTTTGCATCTGGATTTTATGTGCACCTTGAAATTAATGTACTCTCGTGTTCTAAGATATGAATCTCCACTGTATGTAAGGATCTAGATTTTCAAAGTGAATAATCTATTTTGTACACTGATATGACAGTCTTTCGATTTAAGTCTGCTTGTTGTATTATGGATACATTTTTACTTAATACTTGAATGATTTCCTTGGAAAATTAAAGTTTTTATTGATTGATTTATACTGTTTATGGTAACGTTGAAATATGTATCCACAAAAGACTACACACAGCACTAAAATGAAGAAAGTCTTTTTATCTGAAAATATTTTGAATTCTGTATTACACTTTTGTCATCTCTTTCTCAGGTATATTTTTACCACCTCGTAGAAAAGCGGTAACCATAAAGAAATCAGGTAAGGACAGCTTATTACTTTCAATACAGACATACGTGTGTTGCATTGATGTTTCTTAGAGTCATATAGGGTGCACTGCCTAATTGATTTTTAAATGCAATCTTTTCCACAAGAACCATGTAGGAATGTGCTTATGGTCACTTCTGTTATCATGTTATAGACAAACTGGTTACCTAAACCACATGATGTTTAGCTAGTATTACAATCAATGTATTTCAGTAATAAAAATAAAACAAACCATTTATATATTTTTTGATTCGTTATTGCTGCTCAATCCTTTTCCCAATCCAATACTTCAACATTGAAACTGAATTTTTGTGCCTTTGAAACTAAGAGTAAATTAGATTTTTCTACCCCTATTTTATTCCTTTCTTTCACAAATGATTGCAGAAGCTGACATTTCTTGATCACATTGTTGGTAGAAGGATGGACTGAAAAGCTGTTGTAGTTTTAGACATATAAGTGCAGATCTTTTTAATTGCTCTCTGCTTAGATACAAACATGAGATTTGTTTTAGGAATTTCAAATGTTTTCTTACATTTAAGAGAGTGCATATTCTGTGTGGCAGCTAACAATCTTCTGCAACCTTTTATACCCTTACCCCTTTGCTGTCAGGCCTTTTCCCCACCCTGTCAGGGGCACCAACAAGCCTTGGCATTGGAAATCAACATAGTAGTCAAAAAAAGTGCAGCGTCCAGACCAGCAAGGCCCTAGTGACTCACCAGGAGCAAGCAGGGGAGCCCACTGGAGCCAATAAATAAAAAAAGAGGATCAATAGGCTGTAGGCTCAGTAGTTGAAGGAGAACCGAAAGCAGCTAAACAAATGATGGTGGCCCATGGTGAAGAGGATGTGGAGCAGGCAAAAATCTTGGAAGCAGGAGATGCTTTAGGTTGTACCTTCTAGGAGCTCGAAGATTTCTGGTGAAAAGAGTCAACAAGCGTTGGCAATGGCAAGTCGACACAGTGCACAGGTTTACTGCTCCAGTGGTTCTGAAGAGGGATACTGGCTTCAAACTTGCTATCAAAACAGTGCAGGCCTTGAGGGAGTTGCAGAACTACCACCGGTGTTGCTGAAACTTTTGGAGTGAGTAGTAGTTTGAGAACAGCAGAATGGTCAGCTTCATTGCTGTGCCTGCAGATGCAGGGAAGTGACTCCTTCTCTTCAAGGGAGATTCCTTTGGGTGTTTTGGATGTCCCCAGGTCTGTAGAAAAGACTGTAAGGAGTACCGGCAGAGAAAATGCCGAAGGCTGGCAGGATGACAAGAACAGGAGCAGAAGGTGTCCTCTCAGTTGCAGTCTCAGTTATCAAAGCAAAGTCTAACAAAGCCCAAAGTGCCCAGAGGATTGAACATGAAGAGGTTTCACATCTGAATCTTGTCCCACTATGAATCTAAGGACCCACCCTTAGGCAAGCCCTTAAGTACCCTAAGAAAAGGGTTGGTACATTTGAGGGATGCCCTTCCAGAGGAGGGGATGGACAGTGTGGAGGTTACTCCCAAATCCTTTGTCCAGTTTCGCACCAGAGCAGCCTAGTGGCCCTGGCAATTGCCCCCACACTGTCATAAACACTCTTTCCTGTCTAGGAGGTGGTCACACCCCCCTGTGACAGGAAACCTATTGTCTTGCCTTACCCTGCATGAGCTCCCTAAACTGGTTCGAACTGGAGTATGCATGAGGGTACCAAATGTGCCCTTTAAAGCAGTCTAGTAAAGTTGCAAGTGCCCCCACCCTGTCTTATCACACTAAGTCCTGTCTTTGAGGTAATGATAGGAAACCTATTGTCTTGCCTTCCCTTTTATCGAGATTTCTCAGCAGCAGGTGGGCAGAAGTGTATCTCTGGTAGGCAGCAGCCATAGTTTGCTGTCCACATCTAGAAGACTGGTACCGGGAGAACTGAGGGCCTCCTGGAGGAGCTTTACTGTGCATGGAATCATACCTCCAACACCGTTATGGTGTTGGGGTATGATTCAAAAATGTTTGACACCAAACACAATGAGGTTTGTTACAGCCAGTTTAGGGTTAGCCATTAAGTAATGATGCATAGTCACTCTATATATTGTGATGGCAGATGCACTTACATTCAGGGAGAATGAACTCCGTGAATTGTAGGGGTGTCCTGCTCATGCACGAGCACCATTACACTTATAACCTAGCAACCTGCCTTCTGGATTGAGAAGGATTGCCTGCCTTAGGGGTGAAATATAAGTTGTAAGTACAGGGTTGTAAGTGCAGTGATCTCAGATATAAGGAAAGTTATATCTGTAGTAAGTAGTGATAGCACCACCTCACTTGGCAGGCCTGAAGCCACTAGTTTAGTGGTCTCCAATAGAAGGCATAATACATGCTACAGCCCATGGGGGACCCCTGGTGTACCTCTGCCCTGGGTACCTTCGTACCATATACTGGGGACTTATAAGGATGAATCAGTAGCCAATCGGGGGGTGCCTAATTACTCCCCATGTCGAATTTAGGGTAAGCATGAGCGAATTTTGCGGATCTCGCGTTCGCGAATTTTGCGGATTTGCGGATTCGCAATCCGCAAAATCCGCGAATTCCCGCGAATTTGCGGATTTTTTTTTTTTGTGTTCGCCCGTGTTTCTGCCAGTTCGCGAGGGTTTTGTACACTTTCGCAAATTGCGAACTTACCTGTCGGGTCGCAAGTTTCGCGAACTTGTTGTTTCTACGTGTCCAGCCTGTTTGGGACACTCTTCTTCATCACTGCCACTCTCTGTCACCACTGCCACTCTCTGACTACTCATGCCACCCTCTGGCCCACCCATACCACCCTCTGTTTCATCACCACACCCTCTGGTTGTCCAGTGTACATTATTTTCGGCAAAGCAAAGCACACCTTCCCTGCCTCAAGTGACCTGAATTAATTTGGGGCTGATTCATGTGTCACAGAATATTTTTTTAGCTGGCACCTGCTTCCTTAGTGCGCCCTGATTAGTGATCTTTTGCACTTGCTAAGTGCTTTCATTGTTGCAAAATTAGTTACAACACCTGCCCTGCCCCAACTGACAATAATGAATTAGGGGCTGATTAATGGATTTTAACTTCCAGCCTGGCTCCTGCTTGTCTCCCTTAGCTGTAATTCAGGACCTTTGTGGCATATGTGTAACTATTCTGAGGTTCAGAGCAGGGTCACATAATAGTTTCAACTGGCAACTGAACTCTGGAGGGGCCCCTCAGGAAGCACTCCAGGAAATGGCTACTAATGATGAGCCTGAACTTTTGAACCTGGTAAGTAGTTACTTTCAGTTTTGCTAAGATCGTATTTCTGCAATTTTGCACTTATTCGCGGGGCGCGAACTCACGCGAACAGTGCGAGCAGTGCGAGCAAAATCCGCTGCTCGCGGATTTGCGGATTTTGCGGGAAATTCGCAAATCTCGCGGATTGCGGATTTCCCGAAAATCCGCAAAATCCGCGAGCGGAACGGATTTTCCGCCCACGCCTAATTTAGGGAAGAAGCACAGAGACTGAAGTCCTGATTAGCATGATTATAGTCAGACTAGTTAGAATAAACATAATGACACCAGCAAAAGTGGGGGTGACCATGAAAGCTGTTTCTACTTACCTACACCACCTCCCCAAATGTAAGGAGATGAGACTAACCTTGTCCGGTTGAGTCTTCATTTTCTAAGTGGAAACATCTGGAGAATCCAGCTGCATTGGCATAGTTACTCTGAGGCCTATGATCTACTGAAAGCTCCATCCCCTGTTGGGAAATGGACCACCTCAAAGGTTTTGGTTTTTCACCCTTTATCTGTTTATGCCACAAGAGGGGCTTATTGTCTGTCTGAACAAAAAAGTGAGTACCAAACAGATATGGCTTCAAATTCTTTGAGGCCCAGACCTCAACCAAGGCCTCCCTTTCTATAGCTGATCAACCTTCTGCCTATGAAAACTACTGGTTGGTCCTGGCCCACCTTTCTTAGTCATTCTCTTGAAGGTGAGGTCTTTTAGGGGAATCACAATGGACCCTATCCTTTATAACAAACCTCCTATAGTCCCAGTCAGGCCCAAGAAAGCTCTGACCTGAGTAGTCGGAACAGCCCAGTCCATGATGCTCTGGGTTTTGCTCTCCAATGGCTAAACTTGGCCTCCACCTACCAAGTGACCCAAGTATACAACCTTACTCTGCCGTATCTGCCAACTTGGTGGCCTACTGGTATTTGCGAGTACCAGTAGGCCCTTAAGGCATGTGTATGCGCAACATGAAACTTTGAAAATTGCACAAAAGTGCATTTTTCAAGGTTTTTGCAAATTACCATGAAGTTCAACTTCCTGGTAATGTGCTACTTCTATTAGGGAAATCAATTTTTTTTTTACTTTAATGCATTGCATTTAAGGAATCTCAATTTGGGATTCCTTAAATGCAAAGGCAATTTAAGGAATCGCAATTTAGAGATTCCTTAAATTTCGATTTTTGCATTTGGGGAGATCCATCCCAAATGCAAAAATACTGGTCACAAATGGGCAGAATCTGGGAATCTGCCAATTTGCAACCGGTTTTTGCTTTGATGTATGTGCCTGTAGGTTCCTTACCTAAACCAGTGCTCAGAGCGAAACAATTTAGGAGTAATCTTTGACACCAAGCTATTCTTTGAAGCACAAATCAACTTGGTCACCTCGGCTTGCTTTTTTTTTAATGCATTTTCATGATGGATATTCTGCCAAGAAGAAATAGCGGGAGCTTTATCCATTTTTCAATATTGTCTTCCAGTTTGCTAAAATTCATCCCATAGTTTTCTATAAATACCGTGTCAGAGTCTGCATGTAGTTTAATCCCCAAATATCTGCTTGCGTGTGTTGTCTATTGTAAAGGATAGTCAAGCTCAAAAAGAGGGGTACCTGGAGTGAGAGGAAATATAATAGATTTGGGCCAATTAACATGCAATCCAGAGAGACCACCAAATCGCACCACATCCCGCAGAGTAGCAGAAAGATTAGATCCCGGATGTCTGACGTATAGTAGTGTATCATCAGCATACATGGATACTATAATTTTTTAACGCGGGAAGCTTATGCTCCGATTTTGGTGATATTCCCTCAAAACGCAGGCCAAGGGTTCGGACACCAGAGCATAAAGCAGTGGAGATAAAGGGCAGCCCTGCCTCGTCCCTTGGGTTATGTGAATGGCGTCCGTCACTATATTACCTATTTTTGTGCGGGCTGTGGGTTTGCTATAGAGTGTACCAACCAGTTGTAAGAAAACTGGGCTCACTCCCATCCTAGTTAAAACGTGCTTCATGAACGGCAACGCAACAGAATCAAATGCCTTCTCTATATCTAAGAAGACTACCACAGCTGGCATTTCCGGCTTGGTATGTTGCAAAACACCAAATGCTGTGAGTAAGTTGTAAGTTAGATTTCTGCCAGTAACGAATCCCAGTTGTTTCGGTGCCACCAAGATTGGAACGAGGGGGACCAGTCTATTTGCCAAGATCTTTGCAAATATCTTTGTGTCCACATTGGACAGAGACAAAGGGCGATAAGAAGCACAGTCCTCCGAAGATTTTCCGGATTTGAGAAGTGCGACTATAACTGGCTCGGACATGGATGGAGGAATGTGAGGAGCAGTAAATCTATAAAGGCCCTGTAGAATGCGACCGTGAGCCCAATCTGATCCCGGAGCACTACCCACCCTCAGGCTGGATAGTGCAAGAAGTATTTCCTCTTTTTCTATGGGCCTCATGCGAAATTCCCAGTGTATGTTAGTGAGCCATGGGAGTCGTATATATGACAGGTAATCTATAATTTCCTCATCTGTTGCAGTGTTCCTAGAAGCATACAGCTCTGAGTAAAATTACCGGATTCTATCAGCCACATCAGTAATTTCCTCGTCTGTTGCAGTGTTCCTAGAAGCATACAGCTCAGAGTAAAATTACAGTAATCTATCAGCCACATCAGTAATTTCAGTTAGAAGCACACGCTCAGCAAACCTACCGGCACCAAACGTAATGTTTCTCTACGTTTCCTAAGTAGTTGCGCTAGAACCGTCCCAGGTCGCTCGCTCTCACCATACGCCCTAGCAGAGGCGTATTTACCAAGGTGCTTGATCTCGTCATCAGCTGCTTCGTTATATTCACCCAGTAATTCTGTAAGCTCCCCTCCGTCCGAGCTATCTGAGTCAGTCAGCAACCGTCGCTCAAGGGTCTTAATTTTCCCCTCTAAATCAGTAAGACGCTGAAGTATGGCACGGAGGACCCCCGAGTGCTATGAGATGGTGATCCCCGGATATAAACCTTGAATGCCTACCAAACCACTTGGTAATCATCTAGAGAGCCCACGTTTTTTAAAAAAAGGTCTCAATAGCCTCAGCTAGATCTTCCCTGAAAACTGCGTCAAGTAGGGAATAGGGAGGAAACCGCCATGTGAATGGAGGTATGCGTCTGCTAGGCACGTCTAGCACTAGGAGTATCGGTGAGTGATCAGAGTGTTTGTGGTAGCACCTGACATGTTTGAACCCTGTCACAAAGTGACCTAGCTGCAAGCCAATAGTCGATCCGAGTATGCAAGTTATGATAAGCAGAATAGTGTGTGTAGCCCCCAACGTGTGGATATTTCAAGTGCCAAACTATGTTTAAATCAAACCTTAACAGCGCACATTTGATCTCTCTAGCTGCAGCAATTACATTCCTCTCAGGCCCCCCTGATCTGTCCAATGCGGGACTCCGAACTAGATTGAAGACACTCCCCCATAAATGTTTACCTTTGCCATAGCTGCAGACATTATCTGCCAGCTTTGCAAAGAAATCTGGGCTATCAAAATGTGGGCCATATATATTAACGACAAGCAATACCATGCCCTTCCCTCAGCACCTAGTAATATTGTATCTACCTTCGGCATCGGTAAGCAGTGGGCTAATAGTGAGTGCGGATCAAGGATTGATCTATGAAATGACTCTGTGCGCAAGCATGGTGAAGCCAGCAGCAGGTATGTTACCCAGTAGGCCTCTTCGGCGCAGCATGAGGGAATTAAGTGGGAGATGAGTTTCTTGTAGAAGAGCCTTGTCTACATTGTGTCTCGTCAGGTAGGAGAGGACTTTGCAGACTTTTCTATGGTTGTTTAACCCTTGGACGTTCCAAGTGAGTCCTCTAAGTGTGTACTCTGGGAAGTCCTGACCGCGCCCCTCTACATGGGTGCTAGGATCGATCATCGATGCCTACTTCGGTAAAGCGTGGTGTAATGATACAATGCAACAAGGGAATCTGTCCAATGGCATGTGTACTGCTAAATCTGAGTCTCAACAACCCTCTACCCCCCACCCACATCGAGATCCCCCAACCAGGACCTGATGAAACAATACCCATTATTTCACGGGAAACAACACATACATTGCAGTGAACCCAAATAACAAAAAAGGTAAAGGCTGTTCCGCCCATCCAAAAGCAACCAGAACCAAAAGCCCAAATGTGTGTTACACGTGTTGCCAACGGTATCTCGTCTTCTAAATGGGCAACAATCTACGGACCTCCGTGTTCCAATTGTATATTTAAGCATTAACCAAAGACTCACAAACCCTGCCTGTATTTTATACATGCAACCCAGCATACAACCCTTTAAATCCCTCATCCGAACATTAATTGGGCATGCCGAGGAGAACAATATATGCAAACAAAAATAACAATGCAGCTTAAAAGAAATACAAAAAGCCACCCCAACCCACACCATGACCATCATCAACAACAGACCGCAATGTGCAATTCTCCTATTGTATCATTCTGATCTAAGTATCCAACAGAAAAAGGATCAGTCCTGTTCCTCCAGGGAGCCTCCGACCACTCCAGCCAAGGCTTCAGTCTCTGGGCTGTGTCTCCGCTCCTTTGCCCAGTCCTTTATAACTTTTAGCAACATCTTAGGGTCTGTGAAAATATGTGACCTGCCCTGGCAATTGACACGCAGGAGTGCCGGATACAGCATCGCATAGTCAATGTTTTGATCTCGTAACATCTTCTTGAGTGACACAAACTGGGGACGTGCCTCCTTCACCTTCACTGTGAAGTCTGGTAAAATGGCAAGTGTAGACCACTCAAAGTGCAAAGTTAGTTTCTCACTAGGAATCGTTAATGCTGTGTCTCTATCACAATAGTTGAGTAGCTTTGCAATTATGTGCCTCGCATGTGCTCCAGTTGCAGCATGAGGGCCCAGGGAGTGATGTGCTCGTTCTACCACAAACATTGGTGAGAAGGCGTCAGGACCCAGAGTGCAAAGAAATGATGGATTTAGGCCCAGATCTTTGTACTGGGGTGAATGTAAGACATTGTTCTGCATTCTGTCCATCAACTGTGTTTTTTCAATTTTCACCCTGAGTGGGCTGGGTATGCTCAGACGTGGGTCCCAGGCTCTCCACATCACTGGAGTCAAGCTATCCAGGCTGAAGAAGGCTGATAGCCAGAAACCGGTCCTTGGATGCTTGATTCCGGTCTAGGAAAGACATGGCTTGGTAGTTCGGGCTGGACTGTTCCCATGAGGCACAGGGTCAAGGCTGATTTGCATATAGCCATTGTCTGACCTAGGGTGTTGTGGAGTGCAAAGAAATGATGGATTTAGGCCCAGATCTTTTTACTGGGGTGAATGTCAGACATTGTTCTGCATTCTATCCATCAACTGTGTTTTTTGCGAATATGAGGTACAGGCATATTAAAAATAGTAGCCACAAGTTCAGTCTCCTCCCCTCTTTCAACAGCAGATGACCAAGGTAGGTCACCTCCTGTCAACAATATTGGAATTTAGAAAAGGATACTTTATTACCGTTAGCCGCTAGATGAGACAATAATTTAACGGCAGCTTCCTTACAACCTTCCTCAGTATCTGAAGCCACTAACAAATCATCCACATAATGGAGGAGGACATTTCCTTGGGGCAAGGTCAATTCATCCAATACTGCATTCTTAGCTTGACTATAGATACTAGGGCTCTCGGTATACCCCTGAGGAGCGCAGCAAAATCTAAAGCTGCGCCCAGATAACGAGAATCCAAAATTATGACGGCTATCAGGGTGGATTGGAATGCTAAAGAAAGCATTTTTCAAATCTATAGCGGAGAAATACTTTGCAGTGGGAGGAATCATAGTAAGAATCATAGTGATGTCCAAAACCACTGGTTATTGGGGTACCACTTTTTTATTAATTTCTCGTAAATCAATTACAAAACGATAAGTATCAGCATAATCAGGACCACTTTCTGCAGGGGCCTTTTTTAAAATTGGTAATATAGGACTATTACAGGTATTGGAACCTATTTCTTCCACTACACCTTTGTCAATCAAATCCTGTATAATTGATAACAATGCCCTCTCACCAGCTGGTGAGATCTTGTACTGCGGAATGCGCAGTAATCGAGCATTTGGTTTTACGGTAATAGAGACAGGCGGGATCTTTAAAAGACCAACATCCATATCAACAGTTGCCCACAATGTAGGTGGGATAGCAGCAAACTCGGGAGGAAGGGGCTCTTTTTTCACAAAACATTGCAGAGTATGCTGATCAGGTGATTGAATAGTAAATACACACCATCAGGGGAACAATAAATCTTTGCATGCAATTTCTTCAACAGGTCCAGTCCCAATGGATTTTCCCCACAATTTGAAGTCAACAAAATTGGGGAGTCCACGGTAACTGGACCTATGGTAAGTGGGAGATGTTTAGAAATGGGGCTCACTACATTATTTTGCCCCGACAGAGCAACCCCTGGGACCAGTGAACGAGCAATCAAACTATTCATTGAACCCGTATCTACTAGAAAATTCTTGGCAGTCCCCATTAATTGCCCTCGGACATAAGGCCCTCGCTGATCAACGGGTGCAGACACCTGGACCCTACTCTGTCCGTGGCTGTCCTATGTATAATGTATAATTATACCCATCTGTTCCATCCGTCCCGTAATCTTCATTATAGTACTGCCTCCCTCTCAAGTTATCAAAATAATTCCCTCCTGACTCATCTCGCATCAACTCCTCTCTTCTCATATCACTCCGATCGACTCCACCTCGACCCCTTCCTCTCCCGCTTACTGCTCCATTTTGAGCTAATAACAAAGGACACTGAGCAAGCCAATGCCCTTCCTGTTTACAGTACGCACATTGGTTCACTCCTAAAGCGACAGCCGGGCCTCCGCCTTGTTCTGCTCCCGCCCCCCTCAGGACAAACCCTCTTCCTCCTCCATCTCTGCCTCATTGTCTTATTACTTGCTGTAATAATACCCGAGTTTTGAGGTCCTTTGTTTTCTTGTCAGATTTGTCTTTACTCTCTTTTTCTCGATGCTCATAATATTGAGCCAAACTCAGGATAACAGAAGGAGTGGAGGTAGTACATGTACTCTCTGCCGCTTGTAGCCGTGCAGAGATTTCAGGTAACAAGTTAGTCACAAAGCGATTAACAAACAATCTTATGCCACTTTTTTCTTATTTATTTATTTATTTTAAAAATTTATAAAGCGCAGCATATACCCGTGGGTGTCTTGGCGCTATGACTTAGCTAACGATCTCTGATTGAGCATGTGTCTACCTTAAGAAATGTTGTCCTGAGCAGTTATTGGTCAAATAACCAGGTTTTTACCAATTTCCTGAATTGGAGTAGCGAAGGTGCCGATTTTATTTCCTTTGGAAGCGTGTTCCAAAGTCTGGCTGCAGAATTGGTGAAGCATCTGTCGCCCCATGTAACCGTCCTGGTACGTGGCACTACCAGTAGATGCCTCTGTTCAGATCGTAGAGATCTTTTCGGTAGATAGTGGAAAAGTTTCTGTTTGAGAAACGCTGGGCCATGACCCTTGAGAGCTTTAAAGGTGAGGCACAAGGTCTTGAATCTGATGCGATTTCTCACCGTTAACCAGCGGTAGTTCCTTATTGCTTGCTTGGTGGACTGAAATTTGGGAATGCCAGATAGTAGCCTTGCGGCAGCATTTTGAATAAGCTGCAGTTTGGCTACCACCCGTGCCTGAGCATTTACAAATAATCCGTTGCAATAATCAAGTGATGAGAGTACTAAGGAGCTCACCACTGTTTTCCTTGTACTCTCAGGAAGATAGGGCAGGATTTTTCTGATGATCTTAAGCTTGTAAAAGGCAGACGAAGCTACCTGATTGGCATGGCTGGAGAAATTGAGTTTGTCATCGAAAATAATTCCTAGATTCCTGACCTTATGCACAGGTTCTGGGGGGGCTCCAAGTGGAGTCGGCCACCAAGTGGTGGACCACTGGGGCGATAATTTTCCAAAAATCATTACCTCAGTTTTATCTGAGTTGAGACGTAAGCAATTCTCAGCCATCCATTCCTTGATGGCCACCATGCCTTCCTGGAACCTGGCGGCTATTTCCTCACCATCGTTCTTAATTGCGATCACCAGTTGGGTGTCGTCGGCGTATGAGGTAAGGCTCATCCGGTAGTTCTTGATTACCCTAGCTAAGTCCGACACATAGATGTTAAAAAGTGTCGGACTTAGGGATGAGCCTTGCGGAACGCCACATGGGAGGGCGAGCTCAGTAGATTGAAATGCGCCCAGGGTCACTGCTTGCGTTCTGTTAGACAGAAACGAAGTCAGAAGCTCCTTAGCCCTTGAGCGTATGCCCATTTCTTCGACCCGGTCAATCAGGATGGCATGATTGACCATGTCGAAGGCCGCCGAGAGATCCAGCAGGACCAGTATCGCTGTTCCTCCTTGGTCCCTGATGGTTCTGATGTCATCGGCAGCCTTTATAAGAGCGGTCTCTGTTCCATGTAGTTTCCGAAACCCGAACTGAGACTCGTCCAGGAGGTTGTTCTGTTCGATGTATTCAGCTAGTTGGCTGTTCATAGCTTTCCCCACTATTTTGGCTAGGAAAGGCAGGCTGGCGATAGGTCTATAGTTTTTGAGGATTATTTTATCTAGACCAGTCTTTTTGAGGAGGGGTTTCAGTAATGTGTTTTTTAACTTGTCCAGGAAGATCCCGGATTGGAACATGGCGTTGCAAATTGGGGTAATGACTTCACTAACCACGTCAGTTACTGGAATGAGAATTTTAGGAGGGCAAGGATCTAGAGATGAGCCTGTTTTTACCGGTCTCATGAGATCTTTTATCTCCTCATTCGTTACCTCCCTGAATTTAGCAAATGAGCAGTCCGGGTTATTTCTTAGTTGTTTAGGTTGTATGTTAGTATCAGATAAAGTAACAGAAAATTCGGAGTATATGTCGTTTACTTTTGAAAAGAAGAAACCTGCTAGATTATTGCAGAATTCCTGTGAATGGGGAGGGCTCAAGTCTACCGCTTTCCCTGCCAGAGTCTTGACTACTTCAAACAATTGTCGACTTGAATTTTTTGATTTTTCGATTTGCTGCTCAAAATAATTCTTTTTTTTCCTCCTGAATCATTTTTTTGTAAATGGTTAGTTCGTCTTTGTACTTGGCCTTACTTATGTTATCGTAAGTCTTGCGCCAGATTCTTTCCTGGTTCCTGCAGATCTGTTTTTGCTTTCTGAGGATCTCTGAGTACCAAGGTGCTGAAGGCACTTTCCTATTTTTCGAGATGGTTTTTAGTGGAGCATGCGTTTCCATCGCGTTGCCTACCCAATTGAGAAACTGACCTACTGCTTCAGTAGGGTCTAGCTGAATATCCGGGCGAGTATTAGACAAGGACATCCTGAAGGTATCGTAATCGATGTCCTTCCATACTCTAAATTTATTCTGAGAAGGGGTCTGTTTAGAGGGGTCGGTCCGTTTAATCGGTATATGACACAAAATGGCATGGTGATCTGTCCATGTAAGCGGCAGTATGTTGGATACCTCCAACTCATTGATGTTGGAGAAGATGGCATCCAAGGTATGTCCAGCATCATGAGTTGGTGCCTTTATGTGCTGGTTTAAACCCAGTGTGTGACATTCTGCTAATAAAGATTGAGTGTCAGCCTCGTCCGTCTTGTCTAAATGGAAATTTAAGTCTCCCAATGCCATAAAGGAGTCCTCGATGGCTAGAGGTTCCATCCAGGAAGTGAAGGAGGAAAGAAACTCTACGCGAGGACCTGGTGGTCTATAGATGAGCACTCCTTTAAGGTTTTGTGAAGGGTTCAGGTTGATGGCAAAGTGTAGCGCCTCACATGCTGGCGATGGTACGGGGGAAATTCTGACCGGGAAAATATCCCGGGTAATAATTGCCAAGCCTCCCCCTCTTTTTCCCCCCTGCCTGTCCCGCCTATACACCTTAAAGCCGTCTGGTACTGCTACCTGTAAGTCGGGCTCGGATGTATCATCCGTCCATGTTTCGGTTACAAAAAGGATATCTATTGCGTAGTCCACAATTAGATCGGCGATATCCTGCCTATGCCGAGCCAAGGAGCGAGCATTAATGAGGGAGATAGTTATAATAGTATGTTTGGCGGTGCCATCATTCAGTTGGTTGACTTTATTATTAATTAGAGGTACGGGAGATTTGCAGTCCCTACAACCAATTTCAATTTGATCAAGGAGATCCTCTGGGTTGTGCTGGGTACAAGTCATCAGGTGTCCTGGATTCCACTTACGTATTTCGTCAGAGGTGTAGGTAATCCTTTCGGTATTAAATGGCACAGGGGGTATGGCGCTAGGCGCGGGTCTGGCGCGGACGGGCGCAGACGGGCTTGCCTCTGGCGCGCCTCTGGCGCGCCCGCTGCCCCGCCCGCTGCGCGGGCGGGGTGGACGTCTGTTTTTATCCAGTTTTGAGGAGGGTGGGAGGCGTCCAGCTACTGGACCGCCACCCTTCCTACCTCCAGTATGGCGCCCACGTCAGCACGTATTCTGCTGCGCGTGATGCTAGAGCGTGATGAAGCGGCAATTTTTAGCAATGGGGTCTGTTTAGTTAAAATGAATACAAGTTGGAAAGTATGTGAACAAAAAATAAGGCACACGATTTAAACACGATTTTCTGACAGATTTTGTCCACTAAAATCAATGAACACACCCTCAAATCGAGTAAAGAAATCAGAAACACTCTCATCCTTCCTTTTTTTTGCAGGCGGTTAACTTATCCCAATCTACCTTCCGGAGTGGAATTAAAGAATGCATGTACGTAATGATCCGACCAGGTAATGCCAAGATTTCTGGACTTAGTTTATCACAGGGTTTCCGATCCATGTCCCAGTCCTTAAATTGTTCCCAGGTTCCTCCCAACTCACTGGCATGATTTTGATCATGTACCTGTTGCCACACATCGACAGGGACCAGTAAACCAAAAAACAATTCTATATCAGCTAATTTCATTACGGCTGATGAAGCGGCCTTGGTAAGTTCTTTGTAATAAGCAGTGGGATTCTTCCAAGGTTCAGGTAGTTGCGACTTCAGAGAAAGGACCTCACTCCTTTTCCAAGGAGTATATACCCATTGCTCTTAAAATCGTGCCTCTACACGAGGTCAGGTCACTTGATCATTGGCATCTCTTAGCTCTGGGAGCTCAAGATGATAAATAGGATGGACTTCTTGCATAGGGGGCTGAGAGTCCCAGTTTGGGCATTTTGAGAATAACCGTTCATGATATTTCGTTATAATCTCGACATTTCTCTATACATCTTCTAACCCTAACTCAAACTTATGCGCCCAATTTACAATGTCATATAGAACCTGTTGGGCTCTCCCATCTGCGAAACATTGCTCCTATAGGGAGATTAAATGATTGGCCATGGCTTCCAAAGCATATTGCTGCATAACCGGCTCATAGTCCCTAAGGGTCCTCCATATATCTATAAGGGTATAGATGGGATTCCGTAACCACTGAGATGCTTGATTCAATACAAGCTGCTTCTCCTCGTACCCCACCCACAGACAACGACGACCAAGCCGGGGCCAGTGAAGTCAGTATATCCTGGAACAGAATGGGGGACAACAAAGTGGCAGGCAATAAAGTAGCTGTGGCAGGCGCTGAGGAAGTAAGTGCATGAGTAGGTCCTGTATGAGCTGGGGCCGTAGATGCAACAGGCGCCGTAATTGCGGGGCTGTCGGGGCTGGGGCCGTAGCAAGAGGTACCGCAGGCTATACTCGCTGCGTAGCATAAGGGGGCGGTGGACGCGTGTATTCAATAAATCCTCTATTTCATCTTCCGGCTCGGTTTGAGCTGTATAGCTTTTATATACCTGCAACCTAAACTGTCTAAACTTTCTATCCGTACAATCAATACTTTTCTCAGTCTCTTCTTTGTCATATGCTTTAGCCTTCTGTGTTATGGTCTGACCTATTTTATTTTAAGCAACTTTTCCTCCCTTATGCACCTGCGTTTTGCCTCTTTCTGCCATAGCTTTAAAGAATCGAACATCGCTTGCCGGCTTCTCTTAGAGAACAGTTGATCCTGTAAATACTGTATCATTTTCTCATCAAATGACCCAGTTAAAGGCCCTTGCAATTCCACGTTATCTTTAGTATATTTATGCCATAAATTATTAAACAAAATAGGCGAAATACCATGTTTAACATACATATCAAAACTCGGACTGCCCTCTGGCGGAGCAGGCTTGCTTTTGTCTAATTGTTCGCTTTTACGGCGGCAACAACACCCAAAACACAGTTTACTAAAACACTACATCCTTATTTACTAGCAATAAAACCTACTTATGAGAAAACAGTCTTTCAAACATGGCCATGTTTAAATATTCTCAATCTTTCTTCAAAGAGTTACACACAAAACGGACAAACAAAAGCATACAATATTCAAAATTCAAAATGTCTTTTCCAAAACCAAAACCAAAGAACGGAGCCCGTCTACTCCCGTTCGTGAAGAACTTGTTGATTCAAAACACCAGACCGACAGATAGCAAAATCAGGCAGTCCGAAGACTACCAAGAGGCCATCAGACAGGAATTAACCACAGACCGGCCTATAGATCATCCAGCGTCTTCCTGGTTCACCTTCAGGACTATTCTGACTGAGCCCGCTGCCTTAGCGCCGCTTCAGATGTGTCCAAAAGGCTACCCAAGTGCAACCGCGGGTATTTCCTAGAACAGTCCGTCTGGGTGCACACCACACGTGCCACACTAAGGCGTCTGATCGAAACCTCTATTATTCACCAAACAAGTCAGTGCAGCCACAACGCCACCCCATCAGACCTCCAAAGTTCCCCGTGGTACACCGACCACCAAATCCAATACAGTTAATTGTTTCCAAGACGCCGCTCAACAGCGTAATCAAAAAACATCAAAATCCATACACTCACCTGATGCACACAGATACAATTGCGTGTTCTCCACTGCCCACTCCTGACCACCAACATGGTCAGCTCCTGGGCTACGCCCGTAGGACTCCGGTGAGGGGTCGCTAGCAGCTGAGGCTCTCTGATCGAGAGAGCGTAGTTCAGCCAGAATGGTTAATCAGTCCACCCCCTCGACCAGAGCACCCCTTTCTTTGTCCTTCTTGCCCCGTTTACGGGAGGATGACCCCAAACGCAGAGTCCCACCAGAGTCACCAACTGACGTACCATAAAAATAACCCATGGAGCTATACCTACCAATAGCCCCAATATCGTTTTACAAAAAAAATCAGTCAGTTGGCAGTGAAGAAAAGTCAATCATTCATTAACACAAATACTCTATAGAGGAGCCTTTCCGTGGTCACCCAGCTGGTGCGAAGAGAAGAATGCTGGTTCACAGTCAATACTTGGCATGTATACCTTTATCATAATGCATGAGATCACCGTACATGGAAATATACTAATTGGCACTGAAGCTTGAAGGAAAGACCATATATGGCACACAAGGCTAGTTTGAAAGTCTGCTTCTACTATTATTGGGGAGGGTCAGGAGGGGTGACTTCCTTTCGTCTCTGTGCCTGGGAGCACAGGCACGGCGCCTTCAGGAATGTGCTTATCACCTCTGAAGCCAGATGCGACCTTGGGTCTCAAGAGGAGAAAAGAATAGTGTGCATTCAGCTGCTTCTTATAGCTCAACTAGCAGGGGCCTACTAACTACTGGATACTGGAGGACAGCACCTGACCACTGCCTAAATCTAATGTGTGTGCATACAAAATGGCGTCTGTCTGGTTTTTGGTTCATTTTAGGGAATACAAAAAGGCAACGGGTAAAGGAATTCCCTATCAACTTAACTAATTGTTTACAGCTATAGCGAATATTGATAGATTACACATACAGATAGATACATCATGCTAACAAAAGATTACTATCACTACAGGAAAATCGATTCTATCCCTCATTTTATCTTGAAAATATTGAGAAAAATCTGTCTGGCAATTTCAGAACCTGAGGAAAACGGTGGTATCGGTGCTGATATCAACAAGACTGTAATATTGCAATGCCCTCCTTTCCAGTTCTCCTAAGCGTAGCATTAAAACCTGCAGACTGCTCAGAATGCAGCAGCAAGAGTACTACTAGGTATTTATAAATTTGACTCCGTTTCCACAGCTTTATTCCATCTTCAATGGTTACCGGTAGCCAAGAGGATCCAATATAAAACACACTGCATTACCTTTAAATCACTCAACAACTTAGGGCCAATGCAATTGGCAAAATATGTTATTCCATATACACCTGAAAGACCCCTCAGATCTGCTGAACATGGAAACATAATTGTTCCTAGAGTACGTAGAGCTAGGTGGGGTGGTAAGAGTTTCACAACCACATCAACCAGGCTGTGGAACTCTTTGCCAACAAGGCTAGAAAAAGAGTCCAGCCTGTTAACATTTAGAAATGGCCTTAAAACCTGTCTGTTTAAGGCATAACTCTGCAAAGAAGCAGACCCTGCTTAAGGACTGACTCCAAGGTCACAGCAGGGAGGCCATGACAGGCTTGTAATTATTTCGACAATATCCAATAAATCGAAGGTATGAATAAATGTAGAATTAAGATTCAAATGTTTATTTTCATACAGTCTGTAACTTGCCTACATATGCTAACATCTTTATGCATCGCTTCGAGGAGAACCACATCACACACCGTGAACCTTGGGTCACACATTGTAAGACCTTCCTAAGATACATCGATGACCTGTTTTTTGGTCAGGCAACAAAATTGATTTATTCAGTGTCTTAGCACAACTTAACACCTTTAATGATCAGATACAGATCACACATGAGATCAACCTCAACAGCATCCAATTTTTAGATGTCCGGATTCTACTTCAAGATGACCACCTTGAAACAACAATATTTCACAAAGGAACCGACAGAAACAGCATTTTGCACTTCCAGACTTTTCACAGACCCAACCTCAAATGTAATCTACCCTATTCACAATTCCTCAGGGTAAAGAGAATAGTGTCAGACCCCATTGAAAGCAACTTTCAAATCAATGAAATAGAAACAAGATTAAAAAAACGGGGCTATCCCACACAAGTGTTGAAAATAGCGATTGATAGATGTAACCTACAGAAACGGGCTGACCTATTGATACCGAAGAATAAGTTATCACAGAAAAGGATGGTGATTACGTCTAAATACTCAACCATGAGAGATCAATACAAAATAATAATTATGAAACACTGGCCAGTACTCACCACTGAACCATATTTTCACAATATCTATTCTCAACCGCCCATGTTTGCGTACACCTGAGGTCCTAACCTCAAGGAGATGCTGACCAAATCTGATCGAGCTCCCACTAGCAAAAATTATAAAGGCCTTCAACCTTGTCTTAATTGCAGTAACTGCAATAATGTAATACGCGGAGCCACGATTAACCATCCGATGAAAGGCACCCTGAAAAAGTTAAAGGTTAACGCCACTTGCAATTCTTCAAAAGTCATCTACATGATCAAATGCCCATGCAGCCTTTGTTATGTAGGGAAAACCTCTCACAAAATTCGGACCAGAATCCTTGAACACAAAAGTAACATTCCCTTAAAAACACTAAGTCAGCATTGGCATATCACTTTACCAACCTACAACGTTTCCCAATTAAAATTTCTAATTTTGGAGAATGTCGAAAACCCTGAAGGAACTGATTTGAACAATCGATTATTACAAAGAGAGAACTTTTGGATCTGTTATTTGAGCACAATGCATCCTAATGGTCTCAATGACAGAATGGAGTGTCTTTGTTATTTGTAAATCAGATATTGACACTGTTATCACTTATTTCATATGCTGCATTTTATATTTACACTGTTTGATCATTTTATCCACATTGATTTGTTTAGTTGTGGTTTAATACTGAGTCAGGATACTTAATTTTTATGTTATTGGAAAACGTTTTTACTGACAGAGAATGTTTTCACTCATGGACGTTTCTTTTTCCATTCTACATTTACTCTTTTAGCCTGTCTGCACGTTTATTTTTACATGTTCACCCTTTCTCCTTCTAATATGGCCGCCATGATAGACACTACCTTGCTACTTGCACTTGTTTTCCAACACTCGTGAATGTTTCTTTTCTCTATGATTATCACAATCGTTTCGATCACGTGACATATTTTTGTCCGTCCCCCCTATTCATGACTTGCACTTGTATACACTACTAATATGGAAGCACTCGCACGCTCCCTGTATTCACAGCCTGCACTTTCAGGTTCCAGTCACGTGGTTTGAGAGCTTGCCGTCGATTCTTTTCATACCGAGTGAGTACTTTACCCTTTTTGACTCTTGCCGGTCTTGTTACCGGTTGTTACCTGTATTTCCTAACCGCGGTCAATGCTCTGTTTCAGGGTTGGATGACCGAGATTCCATCACCCACTCTGGAAAACATAGTCGGTTTTTCCTGTGACAACAGAGGGTAAGAACTCTTATGTTTTTGTGTCACTCTCCGTCTTTCGAGCACTGTCTCTAACCTGGAGCACACCTTATTCCTTACCTTTTCTTATTTTTACCCGGGTTCCCTTTTTTTACCTCACATTGGAATACCACAGCCACCTAATGTCAGCTTCACTTTTTGTGATCCTTTGTTTTCTTTACCGTTGGCTCTAGAATTTCCTCTTTTGTTTGGGGCACACTACTGATACGGAGACAGCAATGTAATGCTATTCTTATAAATATGGAAATAGCGCATTTTCCTTTTTTTGGCTTCTATTTTAGATGACCCCCTGAAGAAGGGAACTCTGATGCCCGAAATGCATCGGGATTCTTTGTTTCATGATTGTTTATAAATTCTTCTTCAATTCATTAATAATTGGATAACCTGCAAGTTACAAACTGAATGAAAATAAACATTTGGAATCTTAATTCTACATTTGTTCATACCTTTGATTTATTGGATATCGTTGAAATAATTACAAGCCTGTCATGGCCTCGCCGCTGTGACCTAGGGGACAGTCCGTAAGCAGGGTCTGCTTCTTTGCGTATTTTCAATTCACACTCTACTGGCCTGGAGAGTGATACCCTAGGAGCACGTGAAAATTAATCATCTTGTAAAACTCATCATAAGTTGTGCGTATCTTCCCATATCTGTAAGGCATAACTCTCAAACACTAGTCCATCTTGATCTGTATGTATTAAAGGCAGTGCCTAGACACCCCAAGGTATTTGCGGCGCTTTATACATTCTTTATCATCGTCATCATCTGAAATGTGGCAGGTGCATTTTTCAGACCAATGGGCATGACAATAAATTGATAATGCACACCTGGGGATAAAAATGCTGTTTTTGGCTTGGCATCAACAGCTAGTCGGGTTTTCCAGTGGCCAGCAGTCAGGTCAAATGTACTCAGACATTTGTCTGAGGCATAAGTAAATATGAGCTCATCTGCCCTAGGAAGAGAATGGCCATCAGTCCTAGTCACTGTATTGAGACCTCTGTAGTGCACACAAAAACTGCTATCTCTTTTTCTACCCTTGGTGTAGGTTATGGTACTAGGACTACTGGACTATTCGAAGGCTCAATGACCCCCAATTCCAGCATCTACTGGACCTCTGTCCTGATGCAGTCTCTTACATGTTCAGGCTGGCTGTAAATTGTGTCCTTTCGAGGCAGACTGTCACTTGTGTCTACTTCATTGGTACAGCAGGTGGTTTGTCTGGGTGTCAGAGAGAACATGTGCTTGTAATGATTTAGGACCTTCCTGCAATCAGTTTGCTGCTGGCCAGTGAGGCTCCCTGCCAAGACTACTCCTTCAATGAACTCATCAACAGGGTTCAGAGGGAGGAGAGCAGGGATGTTAGACGGGAAACCTGAGGGTCGGCCGAGCAAGGGGGAGAGGCCTCCTGGCGAGGGTCCTCTCCTCAGATCGTACGGACGAGCAACCACCCCCCTACAGATGGATGCCACACAAAGATAGGTTCTTAACACTTTTATCGGTATTCTTTGGCAGGTTATTGTAACAACACAGGAGGAACGGGATGCTGGGATCCCTCTAAACTTAGTCTCTGTGGGAAGGGGGTAGCGGGACAGTCATGGTACCGGCCAATCCTCGAGCTGGAGGGTTCTCTGGTATGAGCCGTGGCAGCGCCAGCAGGACTCCAAGGATGATTCACGAAGATGAGCCGTGGCAGCGCCAACAATACTCCAAGGATGGTTCACGAAGATGAGCCGTGGCAGCGCCAGCAGGACTCCAAGGATGGTTCACGAAGATGAGCCGCGGCAGCGCCAGCAGGACTCCAAGGATGGTTCACGAAGATGAGCCTCGGCACCGCCAGCAGGACTCCAAGGATGGTTCACGAAGATAAGCCGCGGCAGCGCCAGCAGGACTCCAAGGATGGTACACGAAGATGAGCCGCGGCAGCGCCAGCAGGACTCCAAGGATGGTTCACGAAGATGAGCCGCGGCAGCACCAGCAGAACTCCAAGGATGGTTGCAAGAAGATGAGTTTGTCTCGGTGTCTCTCGACTCCAGGATACAACTGCCTTCCTGCTCTGGAGCTGCCCCAGTCATAGGTCTGGTGCCCTTTGATGCCCGGACCCTCGCACTTGGAGGTCGGAGGGTCCGGGATGTGCGAGTCCAGACACCCAGCAGGGGGGTGGAGCCAGCGCCCAGGGAGGCGAAACCAGGCGGATGGGGGTCCATCGAAACTCCTTCCCCCATTGACTCGTCAAGTGGTCTCTTTACCCCCTGGTTGGATCGTGGTGCCTCGATGTCGGGGCTTTGCTGGGCCTGAGGCTGGGGTCGGGCCGAGGCCACGAGGCCTGGTCGTGGAGGGTCCAAGATGGCAGCTGGGCCGGAGACAAGGATCCGGGAAAGGGTCCGGACCAGCCGAGAGGGTTGAGGAGATGAGGTTGAGTTCCGTCGGGGGAGAGTTGGGGGCGGCCCGGAGGGGCGGCACTCGTGGAAGGTGGAAGGTGCCGCTCTTGGCCGGGAAATAGGGGTCGAGGTAGTCCGGGACCCGCCATGCGGGAGGAGTGGGGCCACGCCAGGAGGCCAGGTCCAACACGGGAGAGGGTCACTCTCTTCCTTTTGTCCCTCGTCATTGGCCATGAGCAAGCTCATGTCAACCCTGTCTACAACAGGTTTCAGTCAATTCACATGAAGTTCCCTGTGAGGATATCAGGGAGTACCTAGGTCCACCAAGTAGTTAAACTCACCTTTCTTTTCAAGGATGGTGTTGGGGCCACTCCATTTTTTTGGAGAACTGCTAGGGCCACAGGCTCCAACACCCACACTTCCTTTCCTGGCTGGTAAATTATCAGTACAGTCTTTTGGTCATGCCAAGCTTTCTGAAGCTCCTGGCTGGCTTCAAGGCCAGCAATATACTCAGCCATACAAGAACCGACGCCAAGGACCTAGACCTCAATATCCTGTTTAGAGGGTTTGAGATGGTGCTTTCAGTAATCCATAATCAGATACAGTAGACCCTTAACCAGATGCCCAAACAGAAGTTCAAATAGGCTGTAGACAACCCCCTTCGGTGGAATATCTTTATAGGAAAAGAGAAGGAAGGGTAGTATGCATCCCATTTTTGGGAGTCCCATGATCATACCCTTTAGCTTCTGTTGAACATTTCAAAAAGCCCATTGAACTGTAGATATCATGGTTTGGTAAACTTATAGTGTACTCCACACTCTTTCTACATTGCTGCAACATAGTTAGACATAATGTTGGTACCTCTGTCTGTTAAGATCTCCTTAGGGAAGTCCACTCTGGAAAAGGTCCCCATTGGGCCCTTGCCACTACAGGAGCTGTAGTGGTTTTTAGGAAATAGCCTCTGGATACCTAGTTGCATGGTCCAGCACCACTAGTATGGAACTGTGTCCAGATGCAGTTGGAGAGTTCAAGGGACCAACAGTGTCAATCCATGACCACTCAAAGAGAACCCTAACCACTTAACCACTAGGATTGAAATTAAGGGGGCCTTTGTAGTGACACCTGACTTACCACTGATTTGACAAGTGACACGGGAGTGAACAAACTCCTTGGTGTTTTCTGACATATCGGGGCAATTGAAAATGAGGCACAATCCAGTCACAAGACTTGCTTTGCCCAAGATATCCTGCAAGGAGAATGTCATAATCCAGGGAGACCTATCAAATTCAGGGGTATTACCAACCTCCTGGTAGCAAAAGGCTTGGGGTCTCTACCTCCAGTAAACAGGATCCCATCTTCCCAAGAGATCTATGCCTCCCCAACAGCCGTTCCTGTCTGAGCTGTTCAAGAGAGGGGAAGGAATGCTGATCCAAACTCAAGTCTGCTCTGGAAGGGCCCCTTTCCCCATTGAACTCTGCTGTTCAGACCCAAGTTCCACTGGGACTGTTCCTTCACAGGGGCTGAGATCATCTCCCTCAGGAGACTGATCCTCACTGGGAGTTTGGGAGGAGGATAATTCCTTACAGTTACTGCTCCTTCTCTTAGTAACAATCATATCCATTCTTACAGGATCCAGTTCTCCCTCAGTGCTAAGCTGTTTGGCCTGAGCGTTGGTGACAGCAAATGCACTGGTAGAGATGCCCATCATATTTATATTAGTCCTGAACCCTACTTCAGACCAGGCTGAAGTTTTTAGATCATTGCACAATAGACAATCTACAGGTAGATATGGAGATACAACAACTCTTTTTGGGACAGCTACCCCTCCCCAGCTGAAATTCACAACTGCCAATGAATGAACATTGCTAGCGTTGATTACTTGGTACATCTGTAAATGTATGATTTGTTCGGGGGACACAAGGTTCTCTGTGACCATCGGGACCCTGGCCCATGCGTCAATATAAGCCATAGCTTATTAACATTGAATAAAGGCTGTTGTCTGCACTTGTCCAAGTTAGTGGGGCTTACGAGTAAGGTGGCAAGATGCATACACCAATCAGAAACAAGAACAGCCTTCTTTGGAGTTCTGACTAGGCCCGAACCCACCTCATAACCCAAGGTTAATCTTACTAATCCCTTGTACTACCACTTTTACTGGTGCTAGGGGGAGCCTTCGGGGCAGTAGAAGTATGTTCTTTGGCCTTTGGACAGTCAACATCTCCAAAGGCCAAAGGGAGCTTCACAAGTCCAGCAATAAACTTTAGTGAAGCAATAGTGGAGAAACTAACCACAATCCCAGAACTGTTGACAATGTTAATAAATCAATGCAGCGAGGCATGGATACATTTCTTCCTAAACTGAAAATATTCTGAAAAACTAGACCATGACTGCGGCCCTGGAGTCACAAACATCTCTATAGTCATTGTCTCGGAGGCTATAAATCATAAAGCAGCTACAAACACCTGCATAAACAGTCCTACAGCCAGGGACACAGAAGCTATAAACAATAAAGTAGCGACAAACATCTGCATAACCCGGGACAAAATAGTTATCTCTGCACTCAGTGTACAGGAGCTCAAACAAACTAAGAAGACAGGCCAAAAGACAACTGTTGGGTAGTTAACCAGAACGCAAAAGAAAAACGTCTGTAAGCTCTAAAAACATACAAACAGAGAGGTGGGATGTTACTTACGCAAAAAAGCAAGAAATAACACACTCTTCAATTCAACCCGTTAATCAGGCCGAAACTGGTAATCCCTGTACAGA
Source organism: Lissotriton vulgaris (assembly GCF_964263255.1). Taxonomy (NCBI): domain Eukaryota; kingdom Metazoa; phylum Chordata; class Amphibia; order Caudata; family Salamandridae; genus Lissotriton; species Lissotriton vulgaris. The sequence goes on from NC_141691.1 coordinate 2,031,537,959, forward strand.
AAAGGGATCTATGATTTATCCCATTTTCCAAATAAGAAATAGCAAAGTATCCTAAGAGAACTACTGCCAGGAAATCACAGGGCAGATATGCCCGACCTTGCAGCTTACAGAAAACCCACACAAGGAATAATCACTACCTTGCAACAACCAAATTTCTTAAATGAACAAGCAAAAACATATGTCGATGCAGTGAACACTAACTCTGGCCACATAGCCATTGGGCCAGAAACTCGCGACCTTATAGTAGAACCATCGAGAGGGAAAGAAAACCAGGAAGCAAGGCTTAGGCAAGACATCAGCAACTGTATGACTGCCCACTCAACAGGTCAGATGTTCATTGTTAGACCTGACATCATTGGTGTGAGTCTCCCTTCCATTTTGACGTCTCCTCTGTTTTGATATCTTTTAGCTGGATTTATGCTTTGGGCACTGTGGCACTGTTAATCAGTCCCACAGTGCAAGTGCTCCCGATTTTAAATTGATGTGCTAATTGGTTATTCCATGATTGGGTTATTTGATTTATCTGTCAGCCCCTAGTACAGTGGACCATGTGTGCCCAGGGCTTGCAATTCAAATGCTGCTACTGGGCTTGCAGCCCTGATTGTGCCACCCACAGAAGCAGCGTGTAAATTGTGTCTCAGGCCGGCCATTGCAAGGCCTGTGTGCAGTCTAGCACTGCCATTTTGACTTGGCCAAGTGCATCCACTTGCCAGTCCCTAAACCTTCCCTTTACTTCATGTTAGACACCCATATGGTAGGCCCAAGGGCAGGGTGCATTGTAAGTATAAGGTAGGACATGCCCTGATGTGTGAAGCATGTTCACAGATTGTTGGTCTCTTTCTCATTGGAGATCCAGGGTCACGCGCTAGCCTCTCCTCCAGGCGCCGCCCTATTTAGTCTACCTGACCTGCCCTGTGCTTAGCGGTCTATGTTGCTGGAATGTACTGATTGATGCACGTTACTTTGCTCTTTTAACCTGATTGTTTTTATTGCCTAACTTTTAAATTCTTGCTCTTTGCACCTACCTTGTAATAACGCTTGCTGCACTTATCACTTTTCTCGCTAGCGCCCCGTTCCACCACGGGTTTTCCCGCTTGTTGTGGAGGGCGCCGGCACAGATTGTTGGTCTCTCTCTCATTTGAGACCCAGGGTCACGCGCTAGCCTCTCCTCCAGGTGCCGCCCTAATTAGTCCTCATGACCTCCTCCGCGCTCAGCGGATGGGCGCAGCGGATGTGCACCGAAGTCGCTCCTAAGTCCATCCCGTCTGCGCCCGTCCGCTCTGAGTACACGCTTGGGGCCTGGGAGGCTGGGCAGGCCTCGATTGGTGAACAAGTAGGTTATTTCTATCCTAGACAGCAGTTGGTTGCACAGAAGCCCCTAGCACAGCTTTGCCACCATACTATGGTCCCTGAGGCGCTCTCAGTCGGGACGGGTTGTAGATGTTTAAGCAGTGGTTCCAGAAATGCGAATCCCCGGAAGTAACAGCTGAGTTGTGTCGCTCCTAAGCCCGCCCCTAACATAATGACTGAACGGGGATTTCTTATTAATGCTAGGTCTTTAATAAAAAAACAACATTGCCTTAAGGGACTTTGTTTCAGCCAGGAAACCCACGTGGGTGTTTATCACAGAGACCTGAGCATCTGATGCCTCGGGACCGGACCTGATAGATGCTATTCCCACTGGGTATGCCCTTGTCAGGATGGATAGAATTGGTCGTCGGGGAGGAGGAATAGGTATTCTATATACGGAATCTCTTATATGCCGTACTGAGTTTCTGCCCACTCCTTCTGACTCTTTTCAGGCTCTATATTTTTCCATCAACTCCACCCCCTCTTTCTCTTTCTCGGGCCCTAGATCTTCTTTTTAACCAGGATCTGATCAAGCTGTTAGAGACATTTGTTGAGAGGCCCAATATCACCCTCTTGGGTGACTTTAATTTCCATTTGGAAAATATGGAATCCAGAGATAGACTCTTCAGGACACTCTGGATTCCTGTGATCTGACTCAGCTGGTGGTAGGTCCTACCCACCTGGCTGGGCATACACTCGGCAGAGTTTTCTCCAATGACCCCAGACTGAAGGTGGGCCTTCCAGTTCCCCTAGCCTGGTCTGATCATTTGGCTGTTCCACTAGATCTGTCTTTCCAGGATGCACCCTCTTCTCTCCCGGATGCTAAGAAGTGGGAACTCAGACAGAACCTTAAAGCTATAAACACCGAGGCTCTCTCTCCTTACTTGAATAAATTGACGCCCGCTGAACTGCAGGATGCAAACTCTGCCGCTCTTGAACTCTCAAGCACTATTTCAGGGGCTCTGGATATCGTGGCCCCCTTTAAAAAGCATTACTCCGCAAGAAAGAGCCCCTCAGCTCCCTGGTTCTCGGACAGACTTAGGCTGTTGAGACAAGGGTGTCGTAAACAGGAGAGGCTCTGGACCCCTCAGAGAATGAACTACATAAACTACGTTTAAAGGATTACAAATTAGCTGTTATGGAGGAAAATAGGGACTACTTCTCTAAGATTACTGCCTCCCTTAATTCTCCTAGAGATCTTTTTAAAATTATAGACTCTTTATCCTCCCCCCAGGGAGCTAACCCAATAGTGAAATCTCAGGAGCTGTGTGACAATATCTCGGTCTTTTTCCACTCAAAGATCGTTGATATTTATAGCTCTCTTGAATCCCTAAATCTTGGTATGACCCCTCCTGATAATCTGGCTCTTTCTAGAGTTTGGAACCCGTCTGGTGGACATCTCCCCAGTTTATTGTCCTTCCCCTCTCTTAATCCTGAGCTGATGACTCAGCTCTTGGACAACACCAAATCGAGTTCTCCTTTAGATCCTTGCCCGCTTAAAATCCTGAAGTCCTGTCAGGATGTGGTTACTCTCCCTCTCATGAACGTCATGAATAGTGGGATCTCGAAGGGAGTGTTCCCATCTTCATGGAAGATGGCGGTTGGTAAACCCCTTCTTAAGAAGCCCATATTGGATCCAGGGGTCTTGCAAAACATCCACCCTATCTCAGTCCTTCACGCCCCTGCAAAGATGTTGGAATCCCATCTTAATCGACATCTTAGCTCCTTCCTTGGGGACTCGTCCCTCCTTGATATCTCCCAGCATGGCTTTAGGAGATCTCATAGCACAGAGACCGCCCTCACGGCAGTTGTTAACTACATCCGCTCCCAGGTCGATAAGGGCTATACTACTTTCCTGGTCCTGCTAGACCTGACGGCAGCTTTTGACACCCTGTCTCCATCTATTTTGGTTGCCCGCCTCAGGGATATAGGGGTTGGAGGTCCTGCCCTGAGCCTCCTGTCTTCCTATCTTAATGAAAGAGAACAGAGAGTGAAGCTGGGCAGTTTCTCTCTGCCCCTAAGCCTGATGACACTCAAATAATGGTCTCTTTGTCGCAGCCTGTCAAGGACTGTGCCCTGAATTTTAGGACCTGCATGGAGGCTGTGTCTCAGTGGATGATACAGAACCTCCTGAAACTGAACGGGGAGAAAACGGAGGTGTTGAATTTCGGGGGCAGTCAGGATATCTGGTCTAATGATTGGTGGCCAGCCTCTCTCGGGGACTGCCCTCTCCCTCGTCAGTTTGCTAAGAACCTAGGGGTGCTGATGGATTCCGCACTCTCTTTTGACCGCCAGGTCTGTAGGACCGTCTCCACCTGTTGCGGAATCATCAGGGTTCTTAGAAAGATTGCCCACTATCTTTCTCCTGATGCCCGGAAACAGGCCACTGTGGCATTAGTTTCCTCAAGACTGTACTATTTTAATGCCCTCTTTGTGGGCATAAACATGAGTCTTATCCTTCGCCTTCAGATGGTTCAGAACGCGGCGGCAAAGATGGTTCTTAACCTCCCCAGACTTGCTTCTGCCTCGGCAGCCCGTAGAAGCCTACATTGGCTTCCTATTCAGTCCAGGATTTCTTTTAAGATTCATTGTCTTGCCCATGGGGCCTTCTACGGTACCGGTGCTGAGGGTCTCATGTCACTTATTCATCTCTACGCTCCCAGTCGATCCCTTCTCTCCTCTAACTAAAATCTTCTTGAGGTACCTAGGTTTGTAAAAGCTACATGGGGAGGTAGAGCGTTTTCCATGGTTGCACCCAGATTATGGAATTTTCTCCCCCCATGAACTCCTGAGGCAACCCTCACTTGTTTTGTTTCGCAAAGCACTGAAAATGTGGCTTTTCTCTGAAGTGTACCGGTAAGGACTTCTCCGGTTATTATACACTACATGACCTGCTTATGCACCTTGATGCCCTTGGGCTAAGTTGCACTTTAAAAGACTCCTTTCATTCATTCATTCATTCTAATAGTGAATTACAGCCATTTTTGTTTTTCACTATTGAAGGGTACCTGTTCTCATAGGCCAGAATGGGCAGTTAGATTATTACATTCCTATAATCCTTACTGACTCAGGGAACACGGTAGAAATTTGACTTTAGTATGCCTGAAGAATACTGGGAACAATAAAATACATCTTTTAGTAAAGTTGGGTTTTAATATTCTGTATTTGAAAATACCACTTTTACAAAGTAGGTATTTTCTTGCCTAACTATCCAGGCCTGTCTCTACTGGGTTGTGTATTCCTTGTCTGGGTTTGTGAGTGACTGGGCTGGGGGATTCCAGGAGACAGGCTGGGGCAGCCCGGTGGTGAATAGAGAGATCTGCATCTAGATGGGAGGGAGGAGTTGCACCTGAGACCTGAATAGGGCTGGGGGGCTTCCCTCTACAATGCTGGCTCCACCTCCTGTAGCTTGTCTGATGTCTCTGCCCTGCACTGTGAAAGGAGAGGAGGAATGATGTCAATCGACTGCTCCAGAGCTGTATCTGCCCTGCACATTGAAAGGAAGAAAAGAGTCATGTAAACAAAGTGCTCAGGAACTGGTTTGGACTAGGCAGAGGCCTCTCTGCCTTCAGAGAACAAAGGATTGTGGGGTATAAATATTGGGACCCTGATCCCAAGAAATGAGATCACTTCTGGACAAGAAACCTTTTTGCCAAGGAGAAGAACCAAGGAAGCTGCAGGAGTTGTACTGACCCTCTGCCAGTGTGCTGTTTGCTTGGTTCGCCTGCATTGGTTGCTTCATTGCTAAGGGAAAGGAGAAGGAACTTTGTAAAGGACTTTCATCTACAGACTATTCTCAAAGGGCTTGAACTGTGCTTGCCTCCTGCTGAAGCCTCAGGGACAAAAGACTTCCCCTCCAGCTCTCTCCCGAATTTCCTTGCTGGGAATTCTGACTCCAGTCACTTGCGTGTCACTGCGAGCTGGAAGGACGATGCATGGAGATGAAGCGTGTCACCGCTGCAGCTGAAATCATTGCAACACCGGAGAAGCGAGCCTTCATCACATCTCTCTGGAAGCGTGTGTGTTCATTGTAGCTGCCTGCTGTCGCATCACCGAAGAAGTGTGATGCCGTCATGAGAGTCGCCATCGCATCACCGGAGAAGCGTGTCACAGGGCCGGTCGCGGCTCCAAAGTACAGAGTCGTCCCAACGCTGCCAGGGCATCATCGTCATCGCATCGTCGCATCAAGGGCGTCATCTTCTCACATCACAACCGGATCATCGCATCGCATCAAGGCGCCATCTTGCGCCCCAAAACGGGCCCGCAAGCCGAGAATCTACGCATCACCTCCGCACTGGTAAGGCTCACGACGAGTCCACTACTGTGCGCAAGCATTGAGGTAGGACGCAACTGTTCCCCGGGATCACGGAACTGACGCATCTCCCCTTTTGCAAGCCTTTTGTTTACTTTGCGTTACACATCCAGGTACTTTGTTGAGAACTTTGTCGCATTTACCTACTACTTGAACTAGGCAACTTTAATCATCTTTCAAGTAACCTTAAGTGTAGTATTGTCGATTTTTGTCATTTGTGGTCTCATGTTTAAGTCTATATAAAGAATACTTATTTTTAATAAACCTGTGTTGTGTCCATCTGTAGTGTTTTCACTGTCTTACTGTGTATATTCACACATGCTTAACACACTGCCTCTGAGATAAGCCTGTCTGCTCGTGCCAAGCTACCAAGGGGGTGAGCAGGGGTTATTAAGGTGTGTAATCCCCTTATCCTGACTTAGAACTAGGGGTCCCTATTTGGACAAAGGTGAATACCATTGCCAACTAGAGAACCCCAGATCTGACACTCATTGAAAAGCAACAAGGAGATAAAATCGAGCGGTTGACATCAGCAACAGATGAGGACCCCGGAGTAGTGAAATTACATCAACTTCACATGGAATGCCAATACAAAGCCCAAAAGAGAGATAGTGCTCTCCCCACACAAAAAAGGAAGACCACACAAGAAATCAAGACCTCATCGCCTAGTCAAAGGAGTCAGATGCGTAAGCAGCCTAGTTATCCTAATACTAACATAGTAAAGGATGTAAATGTTGCATCTTGCTGGAATTATGGCCAAACAAGGCCCTCACTACAAACTACCCAAAGACTGAACCTTGAGGGTACGGAAAATGTCGTAGCTCCAGCTCTTCTGGTAGTCGTGGAGCACATGTTGATCTTCACCCCTGAATTTGAGACAAGGGGCCCATGAGACACACGAAATCATTCAAACATTCTGTTTCTTCTGACAAGTATACCCTCACTGGCCTATTTAACATCTGCCCAGCTTGCAGTGGTGCACTTTAAAAAATATACCTGGATAGGGAACAAGGAGTCGACCCTAACAAAGTGGCTCAATAAGTCAAACTCAAGCCAAACATTTAATAATGACATCAAAATTGAGCTTCACAAGAGCACCACTATTAGATTCTGCAAAGGAGGTGAGCGGTCCTCATGTCGACAAACAAGAAGATTGGGCATGGCTCACTTCTGCATTACACTCCAAGGATTGGGAAAATTCCTGGTATAGGGAAACCGCCAAATTCTTACGGACTGCAACAGCGTGGACTATTGAGGAGGGATAAAACAAACATAGAGGTATTAAAATGGAGAGAATAAACACTAAGTTCAGGCTAATAAGCTGGAACTTGGCGGGGCTTAAGTCCATCCTGACCAATGAAGAATCCATGGAATCACTGATGACAGGAGACATACTATGTTTGCAGGATACTTAGTTTGGAAACAGCTAGCAACAACAAAGGCTATCAGACGTTCCACTTAATGGCTAGCAAAAATAACTTATTCAGAAGACCAAGTGGCGGGGTCTCGATATTGGCAAAAGTAAACTTGAAATTACAAATCGAGGAATGGCCCACATACGCTCCAGATGTCCAGATTATAACTATAAATGGGTTCGGAGTAGAGGGTACTCCGTTCAAGCTTGGAGTAATTAATCTCCATGTCAATCCAAAAAAGACGGATAAAAATGCAAACATCAGAAGGATCAACAGGATTATTACAAAATACCTCCACGAGAACCCAGGACATGAATGCATCATCACTGGGGACTTTAAGATAAGAGACCTCTGTGGCCCTAAACAAAGACATGAAGATCGCAGTTGTAATCTAATGGGAGCATGTATTATTGAACTCAATCTGGGGTATGCGAACAACGCAGGGCAGCGGACAACATGCCCGCGACCTACATTTAAAAACATTGCCACACTTGATTACATCTTCCTGAGCAAGAACTTGTTGAGAAGATGTGAAGAGTATAAGGTACTGCACACTCCCAGAAGTGATCACCAACCAATATCTGACCTTTGTCAACACTAGCAGCATGATGCACAAGGAACATCTAACTGCAGGCATGATGCTCACTCCACATAATGAAACAGCTTCTATAAAACGGATTAAATGAGGTCCCATAAACAGAGCGTAGTTGAAAGCAGAACATATGCATAACTGGCCCACAGAGCTGTTGGACCGAAATTATTACTTCATTATCTAACTCCCTGGTTTCAGGTAAACGGTTCAATAATAATGTACCCCACAGGGGTAACTCAACTTTACTGACAACAAAACCTTTACAGAGAGTAAAAAGAGATGCTGCTTGGCAGAAGCGAAACACAGGAGGGAAAAGTCAATTCGACCGGAAAGCCTTTTGAAGGCAGCAAGAAAATCGCATAAAAAATTGCCTGGCAATTGAAACAAACTTGCATAGAGGAAAAATCAAGGAATATCTACGCATTACTGGCACCCAACAAAAGCAAGGAATTCTGGAGACATGTTAATAGTTTAAATGCGCACATCATACCCTGAATGCTGTTCCTGCTAACAAATGGGCTGATCATGCGACCAGCCTTTATGTTGACCAAAAAACATCCATGACAAGCACTGTCGGGATAGAAGACTGCCAATAGGAAGAGAGCAAAATGGCAGAGCCTTACCAAACAGAAAGCGAAATAAAAACTACTCTGAAGGACATCAGGAAGGATGGGGCGCCAGGGCCCAATGGGCTGCCTGACTACATTATAGGGAAGATCGTGAATACTGGGCACCCAATATTCAGCCCTTATCAACCATTGCTACAACATCTCTGCAGTTCCGGATTCATTGAAAGGCTCCATCCTACAACCCATCCATAAAAAGGGAGACACCGCTGACCCGGGGAGCAACAGACTGATAGCTCTGCTGGACATGGTAGGCAAGGCATTCGCCAAAATGATCTTGAAAGAGCTAGAATTATGGATCACAGAAAATCTCGTTATTCCGCAATACCAGACTGGCTTTTGGCCGAATTCGTCGATCATGGACAGCGCCATTGCACTTTCATACCTGACAATGAAGGCAACTGGGGCCACCTCCCCTCAACTATACGCATGTTTTGTGGACTACAGTGCCGCCTTTGATGGGGTCGACCAAAATATTTTGTGGGCTAAATTGGCTAAGTGGGGCATACCAAGGAAACTCCCTGCGACCATTTTATCACTTTACACTGGCACATAGGTGCAAGTTAAACTCACTAGCACATGTGCTACTGCCAAGATCTTCACGAACTGGGGGCTTAAACAGGGCTGTGTGATCGCCCCCACCCTGTTCAACCTGTACACCTCAGGCTGGGAGAAGCACTGTTAAAACTAACATCTTTCGTCCAAAATCGGGCCACCTCAGACTGCCAATTATGCAGTATGCGGACGATCTTGTCTTATTGGATCACACTAGAATTGGCATGAAAAGGGCATTAGAGACACTACATAATTACAACATGGAAAACAAGCTCACAGCTAATGCATCTAAGACAAAAGTGCTGATTTTTGGTCACAAGTTAAAAAACTAACAGTGGTATGGCAGCTGGGTCCTCTTAGGATAACTATGACCAACAAGTACACCTACCTGGGTGTACAATTTACAGATACCTGCAGACCGATACTGCAGGTTAAAGCTCTAGAGGCAAAAGCAGCAAAGCTAACCTATGGCTTATGCAAACTACACTACAAGCTTGTTAGCCATTCAATGGAGGGGATCCAATGCAAACCAAGTTAATGTCTAAATTCAGTTGTGGCCACCTCGCCTTCCCAGGTTTGCTGACCAAAAAATTGGAGGGCTTACACACAAGGGCATATAGAAAAGTATTTAATTTCCCTCACACGACCTGGCGTTCACTGATCCGACTAGAGTTCAACATCACAGCTATGGACATTGAATGCAAAAAATACATGGTCAAATTCCAACATAATGTGATCAACGCATGCCCGGGCTCACTCAGAGCCACGCTACATGTGGTCTTTACAGACAACAACAGTCGCTGGGTGAGTTATTTCTTGACGGCCAAAAAAACACTGGGTCTATCTACTGAATCTTTAACAGACTTATCATTAACAAAGTGCAGTCTAAAGATTCATGAATATCTCTAGGCAACAAGACCTTGAACGGATCAGATCAGTCCTGGGTGCAGATGGCCTCATCAACTCACATGAAGCTACTGCATGCCAGCCTTATTTAAAAGCAGATCTTGGAAGGCAAGCCCTACAAAATGTCATGAGGGTGAGGTTCTTAACTCTTCAAATACCAGACTACAGAGCGCACTGGAAAAACTGGTCGTCAAGTGGGTCCAGCTGTTGCCAACATTACTTAGAATATGCGGACCATGTCATTTGCTGTTGCCCAGCTTTGTTGTCCCTAAGGCGCATGTATCTAAGAACTATGTTTCTACAACACGGTGTAAGAACATGCAAGGAGGCCTTAACCTCATGCGTGCTAGCGGCATTCCGCTCGCACGCTGAGATTTTTAAAATTGCATGTTACGTGACGAGCTGGGCTCGTCATCAGCATGCGAGGAGGCTACGCCATGATGAGCCCAGCTCGTCATCAGCGCGGAGGGGGTTAAGACACATTTACACCACCATAGTCCCGATGGAGCTGGCACTAATCGGGAAGATTTACGCAGCTCTTGGAATGCTTTTACGGAGCGGTCACCAAACGTTTCTTTTTTAGTAAAAAAGGCATCTATGTACAGCAACCTTATAGCATCATTGCTTTTTAACTTCCCGTTGTTTTACTCAGATTTTATGCATTTTACTTTTAACTCTTCCAATTCGTATTGTTTTCCGTTTTTATAAAGGATTTTAATTAATCATACAATAAAGTATTACTACCATTCTAAAAAAAAAAAAATTCTCTTGTCCATTGAGTCTTTACTTTACACAAATAACATCAAGGTTTCTTTTACCCTTCTAGGAGTTTTAGAACTCACCCCCAGATGCAGGTTTTTGGAGACCGAGAAAGCTCCTTTTTACCTTTCCTCTTCTCCCCACCCTTCTCCGGGGGTTTAGAATCATCTTGCTTCGTATGGTCAACTCCACCACCATGGTTTTTCTGCTTAACCCTTGTTGGACACATGTGTCTTCTTTCTTTATCAATTACTAGCAGCCCGCCCCGGCCTTGCCGGGGCAGAAAGGGGATGGGGGCAGCATCGCAGCAGGAGAGGCGCAGCAGAGCGGCCGCTTCTGCCCACGCTTTGTTTCCCCCGACGTCCTGACTTTGTGCTCACTCTTTGTTCTGCGCACCCTTTATCACTCACTGTTCATGGCCCTCGCCCGTCCCTCGCTGCGCACCCGTGGCTGCTTGACTTACCTCCTCCGCCGCTCCTCCCCGCGCTGATGTGTTTACCGCTCCACTGCTCCTCCGCTTCACGCCGCTCCTGACCGCTTGTTTGCTACCTCATCCGCCGCTCCTCCCCGCACTGCCACTGCTCTTCTGCTTCTCACCGCTCCTTTCCGCTTGTCCTCCGCATCTCCTCCCTGCGCTCATGTCCTCTGCTCTTCCTGTTGCGCCTGAGCGCCGCTCCTCCCCGCACTCCCGATGTCATCACGCAAACATTGCGGCCGGCGCTACTTTCTATGGACTACTTTATTTTTATTCGTAAATGTTTTAAATAACGTATATTTTTTTATTTTTATATCGCCTATGTCCTTCTGCTTGCCCTGAGGTTTTCATAGATGTCTTGGGTGTTTAGATTTGTGGTGTACTTTTCGAGTTTACCTGGCTCAAAGGACAGACTTCTCTCTTTATAATAGTAGTATAGATTGGGGAGAGGTCAGATCAGATTCTGCCAGGTACTAGTGAAATAGTTGAATCTGACAATTATTAAGGATTTGCTCCCTCAACAACACATTGAACAATTCCTCATAGTCCTGTACTTTGCTTTTATGACGCCAGCCTTCAAGAGCCCTAATTGCACTGTCAATTAAATCTACCCAGTCCTGGATTTGTGCCTTCTTGGCATCTCTGAACTTAATCCTGTATTGCTCAGTGGTTAAGCCAAACCCATCTATGAGTTGATTCTTTATGACTAAATAATTGTCAGCATCTTCTTCTCTAACAGTGAGGAAATTGTCTCAACCTTTGCTAGCAACCGAGAGCCACAGGATAGCTGCCTCCTGTCCTTGAGGGACCTTCTGAACTGTTCAGGCCTTTATAAAGGCAGTGAGACCCATTTATGGATAGCACCCCTCTCCTAGTAAGGAGGGACTATCCAGTGCAGGTTCCTAGTGTCAAAGGATGTTTTTTTTTGCTGATTCTATGTACACTGTTGATGCCACCATTGGACTATAGTCCCAAATTCATCCAAGCCCTCTGAACTTCCAGGGTGTCGTTAACAAGGGCCATCTCTTCTTGCCTGAGCTTGATTCTAACTCTTCCAAGTTTGATTACATGTATTCCTTCTCTAAAGAGTCCTCGCTCTAGAAAAAGTTGAAGGTCCCTATAGAATGATCTGAAACAATGGACCCAGCAGACCTAGACCTCCTCTGCCTACTCTGCCCCCTCCCAATAAAGGGAGACCTGCTTTTAGGGACACCCTTTGTGCCATCTTCACTAGTCCCTGGAGGATCGCCAAGTGAAGGAACTCAACCTATGCCCCAATACTCTTGGGCCATTACCTTATCTGTAATCATGAAAGATTTCTAAATCTCAAACAAATGAGCCCAAAATGTAGCAGTAGAGGCTACATGCATATGAAATCAAATGATTTCCACGCCGCTGTAGTCTTTTTCAAAAATCAACATGCTTGTAACAATTCAGACGGTAATTTGAATAACAAGTGTATTTAGCATCAACATTTTGTTTGGCATCAACATTAAAATATTTTCCTTTCCATCCTTGACAATTTGCTCAAAATCTTGCAGTTTTAAACTTTAAATGTTGTATGGTGGTTTTCTGAAGCTTCATATAAATTTCAATAGTGCAATGTGAATGTGCATAAATGCAGTCCCAATGGATTTTTGGGTATACCTGAAATATAGTAACATGAATATTCACTCAGTAATACATATATATTTTTAAATATATTGTAGTACTTATAGGTTAATGCATATGTTTAACATTCTCTCACTCTATATCATGGTACGGTTTCCATTTTCTCTGTGGGAACTGTTCATTTGTTGGACAACATAACCGTTGGGATGGTGCCAGACTGATTTTATGCACCCCTTATGATACGTTGGACTACAGCCCTGCTTGCTCACAGTGCCATCATAAATACCTCTAACCCTAGGCAGGTAACATGGCTTGGGAAACACTGACTCCCCTAGGTATTGTGGTAACAGATCTAGAACCTTTTTGCCCAGCAGTGTTTGTCAGTTCTTACTCATGAGAATACAGAATAAATACACAAAGGGGAATTTTCAATATTTATTGAACCATTGTGGTTCTTGTATAAAATATATGTCGTGCAGTGATCAATATACAGATACAAATAAAAGTGATCAGAAATATAAAATTGTGAACAGAATGGATGATTTCAACAGTGTGCCAAGACAGTGCATAAATGCCAGCATAGAATTAATGTCTTTAGTGTACTCCTATGTAATTTGTTCAAAGTATAATGAAAGCCATGATAACAAATGTAAAAGCTAATAATAGGCAATTTAAAAGGAATTTAAGATGTAAAAAACATGCTGCACTAGCACTACACTCAACGGAACCGACACAGTAGGTTGAACTTTCTGCAAGGAGCTTCACTAGGGAATTTAAGCTGAAAAAGTTGCTATGGTCCGGAACAGAAGCTTGCCTAGGAGGGCCCGTGAAAAGGATGAATTAGAGATTGAGGAAGATGAGGATCTGAGCCAAGATTTATTGGAGAATCTGGGACTGCCTGAGGTGCAGGTGAACAACAGCTGGCATGTAGAGAGGGTTCTCCCAGGACAGGCAGCAGTGTATTTGCCAAAGGCATGTCACCAGAGGAGCTGGAAGGCAAGAGAGAAGAAAGGAAATTTAAGTTGTAGCTTTCTAAGCTGAAGTTGGAGGAAAAAAAATTGGTTCAAGAAGTGTGCTTGAGAGAGCTTAGCTTACAGACCAGGATGTCTGGCCCAGAACAAACAGTGGCAGCTTATCTTCAGTGTCCTATGAGAAAAGAGTATATATTACCCAAGGGCCTGATGCCTGATTATGGAGTGGGAGATGACATAGAAAGATTGCTTGATTCATATGAGATTGCTTTGCAGATGCACAAGATCCCTGAGGGGGTTTGGGGGACTTGTCTGTTGAAGCATATCCCTACTGAGGGAGAGCCGCTGTACTGGCCCTAGGGGCGGGGAGGGGTGACAGGATGAGGTATCCCTCCATTAAGGAAGCCCAAATCAGGAAGTATGATTTAACCCCAGAGAAATACAGGCAGAAGTTTAGGGGCAGTGTAAAACTATTTCAACAGACTTGGTTGGATTGTGTTGATTCTTTGTGCAAGGTACTAGATGTTTGGGTGAAGGGAACTCATGTTACAGATTATCAGAGGCTGTATAAATTGATTAGAAAAGAGTACATATTTAATTTCTCTTTAAAGATCTGATCCAGCACTTGATTGAGGGTAAGTTCCCTGAGCCCAGCAACCCTGCTAAGGAGGCAACCGACCGGGTCAGCATCAGTGTCCATAAGAAGGTATCTGGAGGGAATACCACCGGGGTGGGCAGTGTCTTTACCAGAAGAAGTTAGGGTAGGGAAAAAAACAAAATTATGGAGTTCTCTGTAGGGCCCGAAACTAGTTCCATGGGTCAGGGTTCCCATCCCCCTGCTAAGAAGAAGAATTGGGTCCCTGGCAATGAGTCTGCATGGAAGGAATCCGTTAAATGTTATGAGTGTCATTAGGAATATGTACATATGCTTTCCAATTTATTGGTATTATATTAAAGTTCAAAGATTATTGCAAAAAGGGATTGGAAGCACTGTAAAATGAATAGACAGTTTGCATTTGAATCTATCTTGAAATTTGAAGATACAGTCATTACAATTTGGGATTCTTCTTTTCAGGTGCGCCAGTAGGTCCAACTTCTAGCAAAGTGGTGACCACAAAGAAACCAGGTAAGTACTGCTTATTACCTAAATTAAGTTTATTACAGTACAAAATTGGACTGAATCACATAGGGTGCACTGGGGACCTTGTCAACTCACGGAATTCAAAGGAAAGTATCTGTAAAAGGGTGCACATATGGCAGATTTGGAGGTGGGACCCGGGTCTGCTGCTAAGGACAACTTCTCTGTCCCCAGGATGAATCATAGTTTATGCAACCAGGAGGTATGTTCAGGGGACCTCTATAAGCCCCAGAGAAAGAGTATGGCCTGGTTGCTGCCCCAGGGCAAAAGTAATTGGCCTCCCTCTATTAGAGTGAAGCGGGTAAGTTAGGGGATTTAGGAGTCCCAATATGGTGCAAGCTTTGAACCTTGGAATGGGAGTACCGAAAGCAGAGTCAATATCATTTAGAAGTTGATTCCAGGATCAGGTAAGCTACAGGCATTGCCTTAAGAGGTGAAGCAGGGTACCTGTACCACCATATCGCCACCAGCATTCCTTCTAGTGGCTTGTGTTCTATTTCTAAAGCCTTGTTGGGCTCAGATACCAATAGGAAATAATTGTACAAGCGGTCTCAGTGCTAACCATTCTATGCGCTATGTGGTGCACTCACCAAAAAATGTCACCCCGATCTTTGGTTGGAAGAGTCCTGCCCAGTTCTACCTCCTCTATCAGGTGTCTTCTGTATTTAATCTGGGGCATCCCCATCCCCAGTAAGGTGTAGTGGTCCATTACAAGATGTTTAACATCTGATTTAAGGAGTAAACGCTTCTCAAAGGGGGTCATCAGTCTCCCTGCACCCTGCCATGTCCCAGAATCAGTCACCCAGTGTCAGAGTTTGAAATATTTTACACCGCCTGAGTCATTCAAGGAGTAATCAGATTTCAGTTTGGCATTGGGGATAAGCCATTGAGTATCAAAAAGGTAACTAACCTGCTTACAGTCCTTTCTCTTCAGCATCGGAACTACTCTGGTTGCATCCCAGGGAGGAAGTTGGGGTTAGCAAAGATCAGGGTTGATGGGCAAGGAAAGGTTGTCAAGCCTGCCCTGATTAGGCTTGACAACCTTTAGGGTTAGGCTGGTGAGCTCCTATACTAGTGAATAGCTTTGCATCTACATTTAAAAGAGAAATATGTCTGTATAACCCGTAGAGGGCTGGATCGTTACCAAGCTTCGGAATCACTGAAATAACAACCTACAGCATGGAATCCATAAGCAAAGGAATGATGTAACCTGGTGAGAATGGGAGATACGTCCTGACACAAGTTCTATAAAATTGTAAGGTGAATCCATCACTCCTGTGCACTTTTAGGTGTTTTCAGGTGTGATATGGCCAATATCACCTCTTCAATGAGAATAGGTTTACTGACGACTGAGGCCTCCCCCTCAGGCAGCGAGGTGAGTGCAACATTTTGGAGATATACTAAGGGATCTCCATTGCAGACATCTGCAGCTTCATAGATAGAACCGTAAAAGGCCTGAAGGCCGATGCTATTCCCTCATCTGAGTAGGTCTATATGGAGAACCCTGTAGTGATCCTCTTCACTGATCCGGAGTTGATTTGTTGCTGTAGGTGATGCTCCAGCATGTGCCTGCAGTGGATACTACACAGGTAAAAGATATGTTAGAGGTACACCATGGCATATTTCACCCTACCTCTATTTGAGAAGCAGCCAGGCCTTTTATAGCTCTCTTCTTGCTGTAATTATGATTTTCTCCCAACTAAGAAACAGAACTTTCAAGACTGTGTCGCATATCTCAACAGGGGTAATTCTCAGCATTGTTACCTTGGAGATAAGATGCAAATACCTTCTGAATCAAATCAACAGTGGCCTGGGACTTTAGCAAGGTATACAAAAAATGCTAATGGGAGTTCCAGGCCGAGGAGTCAGGGAGATGGAAGCATGGTCAGAGGGGGAGTACATGGCAATAGATGTTGCAGAGGGATGCAAGAAAGTTATTTATGCATGTGTTTGTCTCACGTGCAGCTGAGTAGTACACAAAGTTACCTAGTAGATGGATGTAATCATCACCACACATCCTGCAGTCCACAGTCCATAAGCCAACATAGTCCCGCAGCTGAAAAGGCAATTACTTGGTCAGAGCGTTGGTTATTACGGTCCATATCCATTTCTCTAATCAAGTTCAGGTCCCTCTATCTTAATATCAGCTTCAGGAGTCTTCAGCACGGAGGCCAAGGATTTTGTGGAAGGACTTCTATCTCTTCCATTAGGGGCATACACATGCACCAGATTAAAGTGATCAGCACCCACCCAATCTGTAGTGCCAAGGAGACCCCTTGACCTCCACTATGGTAGATATGATATCTCTCTTAAAACCCCTCAAGAAGAAAATGGCACTCCTACATTCTTCGCAGAACAAGGGGACTAGAGCTGGTGCAGGAAATAGTGGGACTGCAATGGACTTCTAAGGACATCCTTAGATATCAGGCCAGTCTCCTGTTGGAGGCAATTTCACTCCTGGATTGATGAAGGAAAGAGACAAACACCAAGTTTTTAGTGGAGTTGTTAAGGTCCTGTATGGTAAGGCTGGTAACCTTGAGCTCCAAGATTTCTAAAATTGAGGGCAGAATGCTGAAAAGATTACACCAATGAGCTGGAAGGGCATGTATCAATAAAGTGTTGCCTCCCACAGTGGATCGCCATGATCCGAATTCAAAAGTCAAAGATTGACCATGCTACAGGAAGGAGAAAAAACACCTGGGAAATGCTACCCAAACAAAACATGAAAACAAACACCAAGTACTTGTATCAGTCCATTGATCTCGGAAACAGCATATCGGATGTGGTCCCAGCAGCCGTAGCTAGTACCAGGGCAGAAACGCAGAGTGGAAAATCTCTCATCAGCAAAGAGGCCATTGGACACATTTGAAGAGGCAGGACTCCTGTGTCCCATCTCCCTCACACATCCCCACCTGCCAGAGGAGAGAGAAATTTGACTAATAGCTTAGTGTCTTAAGATGCAGAGGGTGATTTGAATAGTTCCAGCACTGTAGCTTTCGCACCGTCTGACCCTGCGGACTGGAGTTATCTCTTGTGGGAAGGATCCTCAATGCCAAGCACCCTGACGGCCTCCACAAGGCAGTGGTGTTAATGCAGCTTATGTTTCAGGCAGAAAAGAATCCAAAATGCATAACCTCAGGAATAGGAGATGTCAGGATTTGGTGGTACCACCCAATGGAACTGATCTAGCTTAATCTCTACATCTGCTGAGGCTCCAAAAAAGTGACAAATAAGACCCCAGTGACGGAAGGTTTTCGAATCCAGACCGGGTCATGCAGCATGAGCAGGATCGAGCTGGAGCGAGCAAGACCGAGCCTGAGCGAGCAAGCGAGACCGAGCCTGAGCGAGGCTGAGCAGTTGGCAGCACCAGTTGCGGTCAGGTCCGGTGTGAGCCCGGGGGATCATGAGGAACCATGGGGGCAGCAAGAGGGGCGACAAGAACCTGTGAGAGCCTGTGAGCCTGGGGGAAGCCACCTGGTGAGTGCTGCAAGTGCTGCAAGTGCTGCAAGTGCCGTGAGCCGAGGCAGGGTTGGCCACTGCAGGAGCGGGGGCGGTAGCGGGTTCGGCGAAGAAGCGGTGCTGCTAGTCAGTTGTTTAATTGCTCTACCTGCCTGCCATTGCTGCCATTACCACAATTACTGCCTTACTGCTATTCTTTCTGTCTGCCTGCTCCGTGCCTGCAGGAAAAGCTGCCCTGCCATCGGGAAAGCGGGGTGACAGGCAGTGGTAGTGGCGGGAGTAGCAGGAAACCCAGTCCCAGTCATAGACCCCAGGATTCAAAGGAGGACTGT
The DNA here is from genome assembly GCF_964263255.1 of Lissotriton vulgaris. Lineage (NCBI taxonomy): Eukaryota > Metazoa > Chordata > Amphibia > Caudata > Salamandridae > Lissotriton > Lissotriton vulgaris. Next base: position 2,031,556,460 of record NC_141691.1, read on the forward strand.
GGAGGGCTACAGTGAGGACCTTGGGAGTCACCTCAGGAGCTAACATAAGGCTGACATAAAGTCACAAGGTGACGTAAGGCTACCACAAGGCAGCTGTAGTATGGGAGCATGAGAGTGCAGAGAATAGAGTGGGGAGCTTCAGGAAATTTCAACAACCACTCCCTAACTCCCACTCTCACATTAATTTCCTGGGGAGCAGCGGCAGAAGCAGGAGCAATAGATTGTGGAGGTCCCAGAGAGAACAGAGACCAAATAGGAGGACAACACCTCGGTGGCAAGCAGTGGCAAGTGACCCGGCATGGCTGTTCTGGGGTACTAGAACAGTGGTAGTGGTTGTGGCAGAAGCGGCAGAGCCAGCAGAGCCAGTGGTGATAGGCGTCTAGAGCACCACCCGTGCAGCCACCTGCAGCCACACCGGGCCACCCCGAACTGTGGTCCCCCCATTTTCTATCATCGAGTTGTTGCACTGTCGCTCTGTTTTGGGCCCTATTGAGGCCCCATTGAGGCACAGAGGCTAAGAGGCCACTGGGGGCCAAAGCTGCTTCTGAAACTCAAGCGCAATTGTGAAAGTAAAGTGAAATGGAAGGTGTGTAAAGGAGTAAAGAAGTATAGTAAGATATGAGATCGGGGAAAATTCGCCAAGTGGCCACAGGCAAAAAATCAAAAAGGCTCACCTACAAGTCAAAAAGGAAAGGCTTTAAGACCGAGAGAGCGGATGGTCTCAACACCAACTCCTGATACAACAACGCTGTGCATGAGAAGGAAAACCGGGATTCACAAATTCTTCTTTTTTAAGGACCCAGAGGCGGCGATTTATGCACCAACAGTTGAGGCCACCAAACTAAAAAAGCCCTATTTTTCCAGACAGAACAATTTCTCCTCCTGCACATGTTCTGGAAAATATCAAAGACTCCCCAATAGAGAAGTAAGCCCTATAGAAATCAACGATAGATCAACCAGCATGTAATCTCGTAACAGTAACTGCACAGGTGCACCAGTTTAAATCCACAACAAACGTAAGGGAAACAAGTAGAAGTGTAGTAAACAAGGAAAGCGTAGAGGAATCCACGGAGGAAAAACTAAAACTAAACAAATTAAACAGAAGCGAAAAAATCGGAGGCATAGCAACCAAGGGAACCATAAAAGTAAAGGAACACATGGAGGAACCCACGGATGAATTTTTAAAGTTAAGTGAATCACCAGAGCGGGTAGCCTTATAGGAGGAACCCTGGTGAAATGCATTCACCTTATCCAATGACCCCAATTTTTTAGAAATCATGGAAACAATAACACAGAAAAAATAACCCCAAGAGAATGCCTTGCTATCAAAAATTCTTGTGGAAGCTCAACAGAGCAGACAGGGAATGGCGGTATCAACTCCATGAAGCCCGTCTACCAGCAATGATCAACAAAGTATTGTATTAGATGATAGCAGAAGTTTTTTTAACAAAAGTAAACCAATTGAATCTGTCAGCACCAATCTAATTGCTGGGCACATCTCAGGCATAAACGCCAAGATTGATTTAAGAACGTCCCAATTAACACACAGAGGAAACTCGGAGCAAAAAATAAATAAAGAAAAACAACCGCTTATTGCGGCTGCGGGAACATAATTGAGAAATTGGCAAGCCTCCCTGATATCTTAAAGGACATTTTAGGGACCGTTATACTAACATGTAATAAAAAGCAGAGTATGGTAACTCAACTTATGATGGATATGAAGGTAACTTCAAAATGTAACAAATCGAGAACAAGGTTAAGTAGCAAAGCCAAAGGCAAACTAGAGCAGGTGGAACTTGATGAACAAACGCACATTACAGACAATCAAATGAAAACAACACCAAACTCCCTTAAGTCCTTGTCTCCTGTAAAATTGACAAAAAGGCAACAAAAACATGCAAGGACGGCCAAGCTTAAACATAAAAAGCAACAAAGTATAGATTCAGAGAAAAACTTTCCAATATTTAAAATTAAAACATCCCGAGGGTCAATAGCAAGTCATTGAACATGTCCACGTGTGGGACAGCATTAACTGAAGTAAATCAATTGAAACATACTCCAGAACCTATGCCAACGGAAGAAAGTGCACTCATCGCTGTTTACAATGTCCCCAAGCTTAAAAAAATAAGACGAATCAATGTCCCCTTACAGATGTAGAATGCCCGCCAATAAAAGAAATAGATAAAAAATATAGACAGGATACATGGGTACCTGAAAGACCTCAATCAATTAAAGGTATAGGGCAGGTGGCACCAACTCAAATCATAGATAAAAACGCTTCTTGGCGTAACACATGCCCAAGCACATACATAGTAGATAAATCTTCTCATTGGAATGAGGAAAGCAAAAGACGGCACGAACAAGGAAGATGGGAAGATTCATCAAGCAAGAGGTGGCAGGTGATTACAAAAACCTAACCTCAACCCCAGCATAATTCGATAAAGGTTACAATAATTGGAAAGGACGGAAGATACATGCTTCCTCCCATGAAATAAGACCCAGATCCAAAATGGATAAGGATGACAAAAAAACTGGAAAACATAGAGAAGACAAAGGAGAAGGTGAATGAAGAACTAGTGGAACAAGAAGCCCGCGTTATGCGTGACTCAGTAACAATCATCAATCAGGCAGCTGCCAAAGATGAAATCTTACAAACTCCCAATAGCTTCCAAAACCAGTCAGATGCGTTCGAATTAAAGGTGACATTTGTGCCAGAATATCCAACCAAAAGAAGGTAGGATATCCTCAACCGAGGGAACTTGTTAAAGTTGTTTAAAGAAATCCCAGAACTAAATGGAATAGCCCACAGGATTTAATAGCCTTGGAATTTCAACAAAAAAGATCAAATCCGGACACTGGAGTATCTGTGACAACTTGGTCCTCAAAGGAACTAGTGGACAAGATATATTCAACAAGATCAAGATTCAGGGCTTGGGGAATCACGTTGATGCTACACAAACATCCAAGATATCCCTACAGCCTCCTAAACAGTCCAAAAAAACTCAAAAAAAGAAGAAAGATTGAGGAAAAGCAAGAACACATGCATAAAAGGGGCCCGATCTGCCACGCCTGTTACACCATCCAGCGGAAATGGGGCTAATACATCAGCAAGCACACTAAATGTGGGAAGCCTAATACTGGACAGGCTGGATTGGTCATGAGTGCCAAAGGCATTAAGTAAAAAGTCTACCTAACGAGAATCCAAAACCCTTAACGGAAGAAGCAAAGCAGGACCTGAACTCGGTGGAAATAAGGCTAGACAGCATTACGATCTGTTCTTGGAACGTCCATGGTTTTAACACCTTGGCTGCTAGGGAGATTTTTCTCCTGTGCTGACCATCATTATTTCCCATTGTTCATGACGAGCTCAGCTCGTCATAAGCACACGACCAGTGTACTGCATGACGAGCTGAGCTCGTCATGAGCAGGGAAGGGGTTAAAGAAATGGACCAGGACCAAGAAACCCTAGCCTTTTTTCAGCAACAAGAAATAATCCTGCTCCAGGAAACTTGAAATATGACTCCAGCTTCAATTCCAGGATTTAAAGAACACCACATTCTTGCGGAAAGATTTTTAACTTTTGGGCACCCGCGAGGCGGTTTATCGATATATGCCGCCCAAAAGTATGACTGGTTAACTGAAGAACTGAATGCGGGGATTATTTGATTAAAATTAGTGGTCAGCCCCCAACTAAACAAATTAAAGTGGCAACTTCTACTGATTAATGTTTACATTCATCTAGAGAGAAAGACTCAGAAATAAAAATATTCTACTCTAATGACCTTGATAAAAGCAATGCAAAGATCACATGAGCATAGTCCTATGGTAATTTCAGGATTCTTCAATTGTAACCTCACAATCAATAATCAGATAGAAGGAAAGAGGGCAGTGAACTAGGGAGGAAGAATAATAACAAACAAACTAGAAGACCTTGGATTGACAATTCTGAATGGTAACACAAAGGGAGACACACCAGTGGCAATAACACACTTGAGTGGTAACGTTCGATAAATAATATATTTCACAATTATTAGTAATACGTTATTCCCTTGTATTGAAGCATTTCATATCGCCCAGCGCACAGAAAGTGATAATTTTCCCCAAACTACGAGAATGAACATCTCTCTCACACAGGCCCAAAAAAAACACCCTTAAAGGACACGTTAAAAAGGTTAACCTAAGAAAACTAAAATGGCGTGGTGGGGACTTAAAAAGTATTCAGGAGACAGAAAGGGAGTACTAGACAAAAATGGGGCCACAGACAGATGAAGCACATGTAAAAAACTGGGAACAGCTGGCCCAGGTCCTCACACAAAAATATCCAGCCTCGCTGGGCAGTCAAAGAAGAATAAACACCAGGATGGAACCATGGTACAATATTGACCTACGAGACCAAAAGAGAAGGATCACAAGAGAAGTACGATTACAAACACGGGCGATAAGAATGGGAAGAAAACCAAACACAAGTAAATAGAAGGAAATAAGGAACATCTATAGGAAGATGTTGAGGAATGCTAAAACAGCATTTAACCCCTCCCATGCTCATGATGAGCTGAGCTTGTCATGAGCCACGGTGTTCCGGTGCTCATGACGAGCTCAGCTCGTCATGGCCCATGGAACGCTCAGGTGCGGGGAGAATTCCCCTGCTGTGCTGAACGTTCCACATTGCCAATGCACATGTGACGAGCTGAGCTCGTCATGAGCACAGGAGCACTGTAGCTCATGACGAGCTCAGCTCGTCATGAACATGCGGGCGGTGTGCGCGCCCCCCTAGCACAGCAGGGGAATAACCCCAGTAGCGAAGGGGATAAGGAAACCATCTGGACCAAATTATTGTGCACAAGTAAACTGCCAAAAAGCAAAGAGTTCTGGAGTACTATAAATATCTTGAATAATGGAGTAAGACTTCAACAAGAAGCAGGAATTGGAGAGGAAACGTGTGTGCAACACGTGCAAAATGTCTGCAGTAGTACGGAATTAGGGACCATTGAAGGTTCCAGAGGGCCATCATTGGTAGTGGAAAAAACAAAAACAAAATCCAGTCAAGACAAGGAGGAATGCAAAGACCCAGAACAAGATAAAGATGGTAATGAACAAAACACCCTGACCAACACTAAATAACTATGAGGTATAATCCAAAATCTCAAGACAGAAGGAGCAGCAGGTCTGTATGGGCTGCCAAATACGCTTTTTAAGAATGACCCAGATTTCTGGGCGGAGTATCTAATGCCCCTCTTCAACCAGATCTAAATGCAAATCGACGTCCCCGATTCTTGGAAAGGAAACATAATCCATGCAATATTTAAACAGGGACACCATCTCAAGTCAGAGAATTACAGGCTGATATTGCTAATTGATGTAGAGGCAAAGCTCTATGCTTCTTGCTTCTTAGCCCAGCTGCAAGATTGGATGGACGATAAGAACATAATTCCCAAGTTCCAATTCGGCGTCAGACAAGGGATGGGCACAATAAAAAACCTGGCTATTCTGGCTCTCATAACTGAAAAGGCAGTAAATAAGAGAACACAGCTGTATGCATGTTTTGTTTATATAAAATCTGCCTTCGACCTAGTCAGTAGAAAGCGTCTCTGGGAAAAGCTAAACACATGGGGATTGCCAAGTCAATAACTAAGTGCAATAATTGCCCTATATAGTGACACATGGGCAAGAGTGAAACGATGGAAGCAATAGAACATCGAGTGTCGACACGCATCAAGGTTGAAAACAAGGATGCATGTTGGCACCAAGCCTATTTAATTTGTTTCTCTCAGACATCAGCAAAAACATGGAAGCAGCGGATTTTCATACTCCAAACATGGCCAACAAGCCGATTTTCCATTTTACAGAACGCGGCCGATATTGTTGTGTTAAGCCATACCCCCATTGGCTTACAAAAAGCGATAAATAATCTAGGGCCTGATGTAGGTAATTAGTATTTACCGATTGGTAAATACCGAATTTTACGGTTTCGGTATTTACAAATCGGTAAATGCTATGTAGGTATATTTACCGAATAAATTAACTATTCAGCAATATTCGGTAATTACCGAATCGGTATTTACCGATTCGGTAATTGCCATTGAGGCCCATAGGAACCAATGGCAATTACTGAATCGGTAAATACCGATTTGGTAAAATTACCGAATTGACAAGGGGGACAGGGTGTCACTTTGACACCCTGTTGCACCCCTGATTCAGGCTTGTGTGCCATGTGGCACACATACATGCCCTTAGGTGTTCATGCACAGATGTGCATGTACCCTGGAATTCGTTATTTACCATCAAATAGTATTTGATGGTAAATAACAAATTCTAAAGGGCCTATGGCTCTGTTTTCAGTGCCACCTACATGTACATTTACCGATTCGGTAAATTTACTGATTCTGTATTTTACCGAATCGGTAAATTTACTGAATCAGTAAATTTCAGGCCCCCTACATGTCATGAACCAAATACCGGTCGGTACCGACCGGTATTTGGTAAGCTACATCTGGCCCCTAGTATCCTGTTTGGACCAGGAAAACCTGGAACTGAATAAAGAAAAAACAAATGTTGTCCGCCTAGTGGTTTCCAAAAAAATTAAGTTCAAATTGTCGGTGAAAGGGGCAACAGTGGAAGAGCAAGGGTCCTATAAATACCTTGGCATAATATTAGGGCAGGGTACAACGCACAAGGAGCACAAACTGGCTATAAAAGCCAAAGCTCAATCACTAACTTTTGCGTACAGACTACTGAAAACAAAACAAGACTGCCCGAACTATAACCGCCTCTTAAAAGTCATGGCTGCGCAAATCTTGCCCACTTTGTCATACAGTCTAGTCACTTGGTGTGGCAAGGAGGCCAAACTATATAAACGATCTCCAGACGAAGATTTACAAGTCTGTTTTCAATCTGCCAAAGTCTGCCTCCCCGTCGCAAGTCTGGCTTGAATTCGGCCTCCAAAATCAGAAATTCCGGGGCATGAGTAGCTTTGTAAAGCTATGCCAGAAATTTTGCTCCGCAGACCCAGACACAATGGACAGCTTATGCTGTGAAGAAATAAAGCACCAGGTTGACTACAAAACATCGTGTTCATGAGGCAGTTATTTGAGAACCTGTTTGGCCAACTTGAAAATGCAAATATCATGGGAAAAAAAGGGTAGACAAAGCAAGCATCAGAAAGCGGCCAACGACACAGAAAAAATAAATCTTTTCTGGAAGATAAAAACACAATTTTCAAACATCGGCATGGGTGGACAGTCATGACCTCTTTTAAATCATTAAAGCCGCAAGCATATTTAATATCTCACTTCAGTCAGCAGTTAAAAAAGAGCTATACAGACTACCGGACGGGTCTGCACAATTCAAAAGACCTACAGCCGTCTTGGAAAAACATCAAACAAACAGCGTAGTGTCAACTGTGTTGTTACCATAAGGAATCACTAATCGATCTATTATGAGTATGCCCAGCAGTCATGGCCCAGATGAGTTAGTACTTAAAACCCATTTTTAATTAACTGAATATCCTCACCTGCAGGCAAGGTGGAATACGCTAGTTGGACGGTTCCTCCATAATTCTGGCGTGCCGGGGAGTAAAATAAAAACTTCTAAGGTAAGCCGACCTGGAGGAATACAAAGAAGTATGACCGACCAGGCATGGGCCCAACAGAGCCATGTGTGTAATATATGGACTGAAAGTAAAACAAATCAAGAGTCTATTTAGTTAGCAGGATCACAGTTGTTGGATGTAATGTTTATTATTGTATATATAACATTTTATGCGCTGGTAAAGCACACGTCCCGTAGCTAAACAACCAATGGGATATTGTCAATGATATCTTGTTTTAATTGCGAAAGTAAAGAAATGTTACTTTATTTTTTGGGGATATTTGTAAAGATTTTCATTAATCATACAATACATTTTGACTTGACTTGACTTGAGACCCCCACTGTATTCCACCAAATTGGGTCTATGTCATCCATTGTGACTCCTCGGATGTTGACAATGCTTTGCACAGAGCAATTTTCTAGGTCTTCGACATGAGCCTTTCAATCAATTTGTTTTTTGGGAGCCCAAGCATCTCCTGGTGCAACCAATTCAATCTCCTCACTGTGACCTGTCTTCTTGGTCTCTAAATTGGAAACCCTCCCTCCCACTTTGTCTATATCATGGCACACATCAGGAAGATCAGAGGACAGTTCCTCCTTGATCGCCAATAAGTCTTCAGGTAAGGAATAAAATAAGACCTCTAGGAAAGGGAGGGGCACTGGACTGTCCTAATCATCAGACTCTAGGGTGTTCAGTGGTCACTGGGGATGCTTTGTCCTCTGTTGGTCCCCCAGTGGGCGTCACAAGCATGTACTGAAGTGAGCGATCCCTGTAAACCCAGGCTGTAGACATGGCCTTATTTTACCCACAGAGACTGTTGTAGCTGTCCTTTGGTGGCTGCTGACTCTGTCCAGAACAGGAGGAGGAAACCCCACATCAAGAGGTCCCTTCTTATGCACACCACAGGATTGATCTTGCTCTAATGTCGGGGCCAGAGAACTGGATATCCCAAAAGCGAGGCAGGTCACCTCACACAAAAAGAGGTCCCATACGTTGATTGCATACAGCGAGCTGAGAGACTCTCAGCAGTCTACTGTGAATGACCACAATCACCTACGCTGCAGCCACAGCTGTCTACTCCCCAGGCACTTTAAGTATAGAGGCCCATGCTCCAGGACTGTGCAGGAGTCACAAATGCGTGGTGGATTTGGTAGGAGGACCAACCCTGAGGCTCAGAGGAGATGGGCAGGGCCTCCTCTACCCCGATCCTCAGTCTCTGGCCGCAGCTGAGTAGAGCCAATCCCTTGTGGTGAAGACCTTGTTGCCTGATTCGGGTGCTGAGGCTCAGCAGATGCGGATCTCTATCCTAGAAGCACATCAGGAGCCCAGGCAGGCCACCCAGTTTTGGCAACCAATGGACTGTCTCAGTGTCACCTTAGATCCAGACCTGGTATTGCCGGCCAATACTTTTGACGGGGGTCAATTTGATTGCTATTCAGAGCTATTTTTGTGGCGAGGATGGAGAGATTGTCAAATACGAATTAGCCACCCACCAACTTGGCCACACCCATCATGATTTAGTTAAATAAAACCATTACATGAAATAAGAACATACTGCTTACCTCATGTACAATCAGTCAAAAAAAATTAAGAATGTTCGAAATGTAAGGTCACTGATAAAAGTCCTGATTATTCATAAATTCATGTGATAAAGTATAAGTGCATGAGCTCATCGGGTGGATTGACGTAATGCAGTATAATCTTGTTATTTGGTTAGTAAAATCTGTAACAAATTTTTACATGTTTCCATTACGAGTACAGCCAACAAAGATCGATATGAAAGGGAAATGCATTCAGATACCAGTAACATAGTTTCTACAAAAAAAATGAAAGTGATTTATAGATTTTTTTATATTAGAATTTCCCCCAGGCATCAAGCTGGATCCGGAGAATGTTTTTTTAGCATTACCCCCGCAGATCGGTAGATGGTATCGGTCAACTCTGCATATGTCGTCAGCGCAGTGGTTGCCAAGATGACATCTCAGTGCCTAGTTAGATGCCGCCCCTGCGTGCTGAAATCAGTTCTTTCTTTTTCTGTTCCAGCCTAGCACAGATCCGAAGATACCTACCCCTATAGTCACTTTTTGACTAAGCTTTTTTCAACTTTTGTCAACTTCTTTTTTGAGTCTTCAACTCCAGGTGCATGAGGGATGTCCCACCATCGACTGGCTTCAAACCCTGCAAGGCCTGTCACAAACTGATGTTTGTGATGGACCTGCACGTCATGTGTCTTATGTTGTCTGGAGCGCTACCATGATTCGAAGTCATGCTCCACTTGCGGGGCCATGAATCCTAAGTCTTTGCGGGAGTGCTCTTAGAGGACCGGCAGTCAGCTTCACGTTGTTCCTGGTCTTGCTCTTGAGGAAGGTCTTGAGACCGCTTGCGGATCCCCCACACCTTGTCCCACTCTAAGGCTTCGAAATTCTCTAGTAAGTCGAAGCACAAGAAGAAGGTAAAAAAGCACTGGTGCTCTCTGCCTTCTCACAGTCAGTTGGCTGATGCGTCGAAGGACTCGGAAGGTCGTTCTTCTAAGGCCTCATCTTTGGAGCTTCCTTCTGGGATGACTCCATGCATCTACTCGTTTCTGGGAGCTGGGGCATCCCCTGACCAACTTCGTGCCTTTTATGGAGCCCTCCATTGCATCTTTGAGTAACCTGACTCCGCCGGCGCACCTTTGGGCCCTGCGGAGCCGGTCAGGGGCCCAGGGCCTTAGATGCCAGTGGCTCCAGCCCCAGCATAGAGGGTACCCATGGATCCAGGCCTGGATCTGGATCGATGCTGGTCAACCTAACTCGACCTTCCATGGTGCCAATCCTGATGATGATACCCTGGTGTCAGTTGTACCCCCGGCTGACATCCTCTCCAACCTCACCCTGAGATGGACCCGGAGCCAGACCGAAGTCGGTCAACGTCGAATCCAATGCCAGACAGTAATTTTGGTCCTCTTTTTATCCCTGGTGTTCCCTATCACCCAGAAGGTGGTAGTGAGGATTAGGAGGGATCTCTGGACCCTTTTGCAGACCAGCTAAAAGAGCCTGACTAGAGAGAGTACCTGGGTGATGCCAGAGGTCTGGACACTTCCACAGACCTTGGTATGCTTTCTCCCCCTACTGTGGCCATGGATGAGGGAGCATCTTTCACTGTGTTGGTGCGAAGGGCTGCCGAAGTCTTAGGACTGGAGCTCCCTTCAGTGCAGTTGGGACTCGCCTGACAGAAGTACTTCAAAAGGCGGGAATTTCCTCTGAACCCTTTATATTGCTCAAGGAAGCCCTCACTGACATCCTTCTGGGCACCTGGTCCTTGCCCAGTACAAGGGCTCCTAGGGAAAGGATGATTGCCTGATTCCACCACCCTGCTCCGGGCGACCCAGTTTTCCTCACTGAACAGCCTTCCACTGAGATTTTGGGGGTTCAAGACTCTTCCTCCCAGGGTGCAGTCCCTTATGCTCCCCCAGATAGGGAATCCAAGAAGCTGGATCATCAGGAGCACATGTTCTCTTCCTCCAGATTGGTGCTTCAGACCTTGAATACTGCGCACCTCTTGGGACAATACTTTCTGGGATATGGTCATGCAAGTGCTTCCTCAGTGCCCGGAGGAGTCCGGGGCCATTCTTTTTCAAGCTGTGGCAGATGAGAGGGATATAGCAAAATTCATGATTCACTTTCGACTGGATACCACCGACTAACTGAGCAGAACAATTCCCTGTTAGTAGCCCTTAGGCACTATGCCTGGTTGAGGATGTCTGGCTTTTCGGGAGATGTCCAGTCAACCTTGCTGGATATGCCATTCAATGGCTGTTGCCTTTTCGGTGACAAAGCAGACTCGGCAATGGATCACTTTAAGGATTCTCGGACTGCAGCGAGATCCTTGGGCCTTCCTGCATCGTCCCTGTGAGAAATTGGCCTGGTATGTGATGCTCACTAGTTCTAGTGATCACCTTGTACCATGCCAAACAACCCTTATGATGATTGGTTGTAAGTCAACCTTATAGACCAGCTATCCTAGTGGTAGCGTGGACAAAGCAGTCTTAGGCTAAACTCTGAAAGGCATGTGAAGCCAGCTGTAATACCATACACAACCCCCTTGAATACCAAATGAAAGGACACCACACAGATATTTATTGAAAAAATATATATATATTTATTAACTACAAATATCCCCTATACTCTTTATGAGCACAGAAGCACAAGCATTAAAACAAAACACAGTTAAAATACACAAAAGATGCACAATATGGATGAGCCCTAGGGGCCACCTAAACCATTTACTAAGAAAGTGGTGTAAGAGATACCAATTGAAGGGCCTTGGGAATCGCTGGAGCTGATTGGGACTAGCAGTGACTAAGTCGGGAAAGGCCCGCGGGACTCGGGTGCAGCGTTTAAAGTGCACGCATTCACCAATGCATTGTCTATGGTGCGTAAAAGTTATAAAGTTAGTGTTTTAGGAACCTTCCAAGTGACCTAGAAGAGTGAAACTTTAGACACAGACACTAGAGGTGTGTACCAGTGTAGGAACACTGGCGTTGCTGAGTTACCTCACCCACAGGAAGCGGGTGCACAGGTGCGAAGTAGTGTCGGGTTTCGTCACGCAGGTCGATGGTGCTTGGAGCTGAAGATGCTGCAGGCGGCTCGATGTGAAGAGTTCCGGTGGATCCAAGGGTGGATCTGAAGTGGTGAAGATCTGAAAGCAGAGGGGACAATGTTCAAAGTCACTAGCCAGTGACTACTGTGGAACCAGATTGGAACCAGGCGATGTCGGGTGCAAACAGGCGATGAGGTGTAGCTTCTCTCTGCAGCCACGTGGACACGAAGAGGTCGAGGATGTCCAGGCGTCGGTCACTAGCTGTCCCACAAAACCTCTAGCTGATGGCGGTGTCGGCAACTTGATCGCAACCAAACAGGCCTTGGCTAATGCAAGCCATGCAGGAATCAAAAAAAGCTTATCACTCGGACCAGCAAGGTCAGAGCGGGTGCTCCCTTTTACAGGAGTGAGGGCAAGTCTGGAGCAACCAGACCCACAGTGTAGATTGTAGGTTTCGTCGCCAAGATGGCCGCTGACCACGTGGCAAGTGGCCGGGATGGCGCGTCAAGTGGCACGATGCAAAAGGGCCCCAAGCAGACCGTGGAGATGCTGGGGGGCTGATCTTCGGTGCAAAGGCTGCTCGGTTGTGGGGCTTCTCAAACCCCAAAGCACAGCATCAAGGGTGCCTTGGGTGCTGCGCAGTCAGCGTCTCAGGGATCTTTCAAGAGGTCTGTTCTCACGTCTCTCGGTGCCTCCACGGGTCCCTTCTTTGCAGGGACTGTGGATCGGGCTGTGAGAAGTCTGAGAGTCTTGGTTTTGTCAGGCTCTGGGCTCGGGCTCCGGCGGGAGGCGGCGGCAAAGCAGACATCGAGTTGCTGGATGGTGCCTGTGTTCACAGGGTGGCCACTCCTAGGCCACAAGGGAGATGCTCTTCAGTCTTCTGTGCAGCAGAATGTCGAAGTCCAGTCGTCTTCTTAGTTTCAAGTTGATTCAGGATGATCTGAGGTGCTATGGCACTGCTCCCACTCTTATTCCCAATCTGAGGGGTGGGTCACCTGCTAGGTCCCTCCTCTGGGTGGGACCAGGAAAGGGGGGCGGTTACACCCCCTTTCCTTTGTCCAGCTCCTCGCCAGGCCTGGGTCTGGAAAGTCCCAGGACCGGTTTGGACTGGCTTATGCATGGGGACACCTTGTGTGCCCCGGGCATGTCTGATTCTATTCAGCCCTGTCCTACCCAATACACAAAATCTTGTCTGGGGTGGTGCTCGCACCTCCTAAGGCAGGAAACCCTTTGTCCAAGCCTCCCTCGCTGGAAGGACTCCCAGCAGCAGGAGGTCAGACTTGTGTCTGTGGTGGCAGCATCTATTTTGTGATGCTGAGGCTCTGGTTAACTTTAACCGGGGTTAAGGCTATGTACATATCGTGTCCCTCCAGAAGGGTGGAATGCTAGCCCCGTCGACAGAACTGTCGAGGGGATAGTATTCCAAATCGTATGACACCTTACTCGACATGTTTTGATAAAGCCAAACCAAAGTTAGCATATAACCGCGAGGATTATAATGCACTTAAGAGTATATGGTATGGCAATATCCCGGAACAGCTAAGGGAGTTGTTCCCGACAGCTGCGGACAGGCTCAGCTCATGCTAGAGCACCATCTCACATATTTCCAAGCACTCTGCCTCCAGGATTGATGAGGCCTTCCATAGGAGTGGCTGATAGGAACATATGTGTCCAGTTTAGGTTAGGTATAGATATACTACACCTAAGCAAGAGGTGATTACACCAACTTGCCCCAGCTGAGTGATCAGCCAGTCGTGTCAAATATGGAGGCCAGGCCAGGGGTGGCACAATACATGCTGCAGCCCCTGGTAGGCCTTGGAAACACATATGCCCTGGGTACCTAGGGTACACTGTTACAGGAGCCAATAAGGTGAACCAGTTCCAATTCGTTATGCACCTAGAGTGCATTGGCAGTAATTTAGAGAAATAACAGCAGGCTGTGCGTCTGATTAGCAGGCCCACAGCCACATTAAGTCATAAACCAGTAAAACAAAAAGCAAAAATTTGGGGTGACCATATGATAGCAGACCCTACTCTCCTACAGTCCCGTCCACCTCAGTCTACTTTTCTCCCCATTTGTGGCTACGTTAGAGGTGTCCAACCATGTTGGACACAGTCTAGCCACCGGTTTACTCTAGTTGCACAGCCTTTGCATGGCCGTAGACCCAGCTGGCAGGCCTGTCCAGCCTTCCGCACCAGCAGCAGCCTCCAAGCTTTCCTAGTTTGACCTGTCAGGGCCATCAACGGTCAGTGGGCAACAGGATTCACCATCACCTCCCCCACTGGCAGATCATCACGTCGGACAGGTAGGTTTTGCAAATAGACCTAAGGGGCTACTTCCTCCCCTTCAAGACTACCCTTCCCTCAATGCCACCGATCACATGTTGGAGGCTTATTTGGCATTTCTCTGCCAGGATATTTCAGCTCCATTGGCAAAGGGAGCTATTGAGAGGGTTCCTGTGCCAGAAGTAGGTTGTGGTTGCTATTCCCGCAACTTTTAGGTGCCCAAGAAGGACAAAGGCCTGCGTCCTACTTTAGACCTCAACCGCTTCCTCCGGAAGAAGAAGTTCAATATGCTGGGGTTCACTATCAACGCACCAAAGTCACACCTGACTCCCTCTTAGATGTCAAGAACTCAGAGGGAACTGCTCAACAACTGCAGTGGTGATTAACAAACCAAGCTTGGGTCAGAGACAGATTCCTCTCCCTTCCCCAACCAGACTTCACAGTGGTGAGAGATGTGTTACTCCTGGGATGGCCATCAGGGAGAGGCAGAGATCAGAGGCATCTGGTCTCTGGTGGAGTCTGGGCTCTAAATCAACCTGCTGGAGCTCTGGTCGATTCGCATTGCACGGAAGGCCTTCCTTCCCTCTCTCAAGGGGAAGGTAGTGCATGTGTTCATGTAGAACACCGCCGCCATTTGTTACTGCAACAAACAGGGTAGGGTTGGGTCATGGACTCAATGGCAAGAGGCTCTACATCTCTGGACATGGCCGGAACATAAGGGCATGACCCTAGTGGTTCAATGACCCTAGTGGTTCAACACCTGGCAGGTTCTCTGAACACCAAGGGGGATGAACTTAGCCATCAAAGTCTGGTGTATCACTAATGGCATCTTCACTCTGAGGTGGTGCAAGGTTCCTTTCAACAGTGGGGAGAGCCTCGGTTATATCTGTTTGCTACCGAAGACAATGTGCAATGTCAGCATTTCTACGCATTGTAGTTTCCAAGGCAGCTCTCGCTAGGTAACGCTTTTTGTCTCGACCGGAACTGCATATGACTTTCCTCCTGTACCAATTCTGCCCTGAGTGCTGGAGAAGATCAAGTGTGACCTGGCCCAAGTTATTCTTATAGCTTCTGACTGGACATGAAGAGCCCTGTCACAGAGCTCCTGAGCATGGCCACCGAGCATCCACTGAGAATGCCTCTTCAGGAGGATCTCCTGTGGCAGCAGCAGGGGACAGTCCTTCACCCAAACATGTCCAGCCTCCACCTGCTTGCGTGGAGAATGAGCAGTTGACAGCTTTGACCTTCCACCCATGTGTCTGTAATGTCATCTTGGCAGTCAGGCATCCCTCTACTAAGTCGGTATAAGCCTGTCAATTGAATACGTTTGTGGCATGTGCACAGCAAAGGATGTGAATCCCCTTTCTGCCCCTCTTTCAGGGGTCCTTTCCTTTTTGTACATGCTTTCTTTTACCCAGCATGGCTCTGCCCTAGCACTCCTAAAGGCTATCTTGCGGCCACCATCTGTGTTTTTCGCTGGCTACCAGATCAGTCATCCATGTTCAAGTCCCCTGTTAATAGATTTTTAAGGGCATTACTCAACATAATTCCCCAGTGGGACTTAAACTGTGTCTTAACTTATCGCATGTGCGCTCCCTTCGAGCCTCTTAAAAACTGCTCTCTCAGGCTCCTCACTTTGAAAATTGCCTTCCTTGTTGCCATGACCTCTGCTTGCAGGGTGAGTGAGCTTCAAGCTCTTTTTTTAAGCCCCCTTTCTTCTCTGTGCATCCTGACAAGGTATTGCTTCAAACAAGGGCCTTGTTCCTTGTAAAAGTGGTTACACCTTTTCAAATTAGACAAACCATTACTTTGCCTATGATTTTCTCACCACCGCACCCTTCCAAGGAGGAGGAGAGACTCCACCACCTGGACCCCAAATGTGCGCTGTCCTTCTACCTTGACCGCACAAAAGATTTCCGGGAAGATTATCAACTCTTCATTGGCTATGTTGGTACCAAGAAAGGTCGGGCTGTTCAAAAGCATACCATCTCTAGATGGGTTGCTCTTTCCATCAAAGTTTGTTACTGCAAGTTCATTCCACTAGAGCTACGGCTGCCACCAGAGCTCGTACATGTGGAGTTCCATTTATTGACATCTGTCAGGCAGCCACGTGGGAATCCTTGCACATGTTTAGTGAACATTACTGACTGGACAGCAACGTATGGCGGAACGGCTATTTTGACAGTTCAGTCCTCCAGGACTTTCTGGTGTGAACTTGGTTCGCAGACCCTCCTCTGGGGCTGGTATTGCTGGGGTATCTATACTAAGGTAAGGAATCTATAACTAACTGTCTCTTCAGATGAAAAAGTTACTTACTTTCAGTAATAATGTAATGGTAAGAGACATAGGTTAATTATAGATTCTGTACTGTCCCACCCTTCCTCCCCGCTATGCGGGGAAGATGGGTGGGACCAGAACTTCAAGTGGGCTGAGTTTCACCGGTGCTGAGCACTGGCAGTTGTTTAAAAGGGGCTTGAAACAGGTATCTATTGGGCTCTGTTTTGGGCCCTGGCACAGGCGGTACGTTTTTCCCCGGACTGCAGTGACAGCAGGCACATCCATGTGACTTCTCAATCACCCCCCCATTTCTAATGTAGACTACCTTGTGGCCCGCTCTCTCAATCTTTCTGCCCCCCTCACTGTCGTCCTTGTGTACCGCCCTCCTCAATCCATGCCCTCCTTTGTAGCCTCCCTTCAGGACCTCATGGCCACTCTTGTGGTCAACAATTCCTCCGTCCTCCTGCTCGGCCACTTTAATTATTGGCCGGGCGACCCGAGGGAAGACCTCCCCTCGAAAGATTTTTCAGGCACTCTTCAATGTCTAAACTTTACATCTCATGTCTTAGTCCCTACTTTCGTCCAGGGTGACATCTTGGATCAAATTTGGTCCTCCTGTCCCATTGTCTCATCCCTTCTCATATCCCCATGCGTCTGGTCGGATCATTTTTCTATTTCCTTCGCCATCCACCTGGGAGCGGTTGACAAGCTCCCCCTCCCAAAAAACATCTTAGCCCGCAATTGGAACCGGACCGACCTCGACTCCCTCTCGCTCACTTTGGCTTCCTCTGCTCCTACCCTTACTAATCTTTCTCTTGATTCCCAGGTTAACGCCATTGGCACATGGCTTTCCTCTTTGTGCGACCTTATCGCTATGCATAGAAAGATCAAGGCGATTCGTCCATATGACGCGCACAAATGGTTCTCTCCAGAACTCAAAACACTTAAACTCGACCTCAGGCGGTCGGAACGCCACTGGAGACGGAACTATTGTCCCTCTTTGCGCGCCAAATACAAATCACTCCTTACCGAATATAAAAAAGCGATCTTAGCGGCTAAAACCGCTTACTTCTCTGAGAGAGTAGCTCTCGCGACCAACAAACCCCGTGAAATTTTCTCTCTGGTCCACAATCTTGCCACCTCTGATCGCTCTACCCCTAGCTTGGTTCCTTCACAGTCCCTCTGTTCTTCACTTAACGATTTTTTTATCGACAAGATCGTGAAGATTAAAGCCAACATTCCTACAGTGCCTCAACCCCATCCCATTTTCCTTCCATCTGCCCCTCTTTTTCTCTCTCCTCTTTCCCTTCTATTTCCACTGATCTATTTCTAAAACTTCTGGTCAAAATCAAGTCCGGCTTCCCTGTGGATTGCGCGCCAGCACGCATTCTTAAAACCCTCTTCACCAGCTGTCCTGCGCCCCCTCTTGCTCTTCTTAACTCTTCTTTGGCTCTCGGATCTGTCCCCTCTTCTTTTAAATCTGCCATAGTCCTCCCTATTCTAAAGAAAAACGGTCTAGATCCCTCTCTTCCTTCCAATTTTCGTCCCATTTCTCTTCTCCCCTACCTTGGCAAGATCCTCGAAGCTCATGTTACTTCCTGCCTCTCCTCTTACATAGAGGAGAATGGCCTCCTTGCATCCCATCAGGCAGGATTCCGCCCGGGCCACACCACGGAGATGGTGGTCCTCGCAGTCTTGGACGAGCATAAGGGGAAGGCCGATTCTAACCTCCCCCAAGCCCTGGTCCTTCTCGACTTGTCCGCTGCGTTTGACACGGTTGACCACTCCATCCTTCTCGACCGTGTCAGCGCAGCGGGCATTCGGGCGCGGCCTTTTCCTGGCTGGCGTCCTTCCTTCAGGATAGGTCCCAGGCAGTTCATCTCCCCGGTTTCTCTGCACCTCCCCGCCCAGTCACTTGTGGTGTTCCCCAAGGCTCCTCTCTTTCTCCCCTCCTTTTCAATCTTTATATTCACCCCCTCATCACCTCCCTTCTTGAGCTGGGGGTCTCTGTGTATAACTACGCAGATGACCTTCAGCTCATCTTTGATATTTCTTCTACCCCTGATTCTCTTCCCAAGTTCTGCTCCACTTTAGTTTTCATTTCTGACTGGATGAGCGCTAACCAACTGAAGCTCAATCCAGACAAGACGGAACTTGTTCTCACTGGTGGTCCCTCCAACCCTTGGTCCCCTGCACATTGGCCCCTCTCTTTTGGTCCCCCCCCTGTCCCCTCTTCCTCTGTTCGCACTCTCGGTATCAAAGTCAGTCATGACTTATCTATGCACAGCCAGATCAGCTCCGTTGTGTCCTCTTGCTTTCTATCTCTTCGTTTTATTTGGAAAATCTCACGCTTTTTTTCTACCGATGCACTTAAATCCATAGTCATGGCCCTCGTCACCTCCCGCCTTGACTATGGGAATGGCCTGTACGCGGGTATACCTGCTTACGAATCCCGCCGTCTACAGGCCATTCAAAATCAAGCTGCTCGCCTCATCCTCTCCCTTCCTAAATCTTCTCATATCACCCCGGCTCTCAAATCACTTCATTGGCTCCCTGTTTGTTTCAGATCAATTTTCAAACTAGCCTGTCTTGCTTATCTGGCTCACTCCTGTTCTGCGCCTTTGTTCATTACCTCTCTTGTCTCTTCTCATGCCCCTGTCCGCACATTTCGCTCCTCCTCTCTTTCACTTCTTCACATCCCTCGCTTCCGTAAATCCAGAACGGGGGGCACCCGATTCTCAGTCCTGGCCCCCCAGTTCTGGAACAGTCTTCCTCTTTCTATTCGCTCCATTCCCATCTACACTCACTTCCGCAAAGCCCTTAAAACTTTCCTCTTTTCTCAGGCATTCCCCTCTTAATATCCTTGGGTCCCCTCTGCTGAGTTCTGATCAGGTCCCCAGCTCCAGGAAGCTGCTCGGCCATCGTGCGCTCTATTAAATATTTTATTCATTCATTCATTTATTCATGTGGCGTGCTCACACTGCCCACTTCTCACTAGTGGAGAAGTTACGGCATGAGATCATGCCAGGTGAGTTGTAGGGGAATGAAATCCTTCACAAGAGAGTCATTTTCTCCATGGATTTCCCTTCTCTTTTTGAAAATAAGGAGCAGCAACATCTTAAGCAACAATTGACAAAGCCAATATTCCTGACTTGTTTGTAGGTATGATGATACTTGTATCATATATCTGGATGCAATGGTAGAAACAGCAAAATACAAGTCGGCGGCATAATATGCTAAGCATGGATTTTGAGCATACATGTTTTTAAGCCACACCCTTAATTACATTGGCCACGCCCCTTTGTGAGACCCCCAGTTTCTTCATCCCATTTAAACCCTTGGGTGGGACAAGAAGGAATCTTGTAGCGCACCACTAGTCTGTCTTGCATGGCTCTATGCTTCTGGTGTGGAATGTCGTGTCAGAATTGATGTCAGCGCCCAGTAGCCACTGAGACGTCATCCCTGCGGCCACAACACCTACTACGTATGCAGAATTGACTGACACCACCTATCGACAAGCAGGGGTACTGGCGAGAGAAAATTCTCCTGGATCCAGTCTGAAGCCTGTGGAAAATTCAAAGGTAAATAATCTATAATTAACCTATGTCTCATACAAATACATTGTTACCGAACGTAAGTAACTTGTTCTGTTATTCTCAAGGGGTGTTTGGTTCTCACTGTCTACTTAACCCTTCTATACTTGTAATTATATTTCCATTTGAACCTCTATGCACATACTTTTCCACATAGTTTTGCTTTGCTCAAAGTTGTCAACCCTGTGATGCAACGATGCAACTTTGTAAAACCTGCATATGAATTTAAGCAAATCAGACTGGCCTACCTATATTTAGAGCTCCTGGCCACAACTAAACATTGCTTTTTTGTTTCCCATTTTTTATCTAGGGTTTTATGTGCACCTTGATAATAATGGACTCGTCTTTTCTAGGATATGTATGTGAATATCAACTGTCTGTAAGGATGCAGACTTTCAAAGTGATTACCTCTTTATCCATTGTATACACCGATATATCAGTCTTTCTACTTAAGTCTGCTTGTTTTAGTATAGATACATATTTACTATATACTTGAATGAGTTTCATCGAAAATGAAATACAAGTTTTTATTGATTGAGTAATACTGTTTATGGTAAGGTTGAAATATGTATCTAAAGAAGGACTGGATACAGCCCTAAAATGAAGAAAGTCTTTTTATCTGGAAATATTTTGAAAGGTAAATATTGTCATTACATTTTTGGGACCTATTTCTCAGTTCTTCTAATAAGCCCAAATCCTAAAAAAGTGCTAACCCTAAAGAAACTAGGGGGCATATTAGCAAGGAACGGCGTTAAAATTATCGTTGCTTTAGCGGCAGGAAACTGCCTCTAAAACTGCGATAATGGGCTTGATAATATGCCGTAGAGAATTCCAATAGAAGCCCATGTTAACACCAGGATATGGGTTTCTATTGGAATTCTCAAGGGCATATTATCAAGTACATTATCGCCGCTTTAGCGGCAGTTTCCTGCTGCTAAAGCAGCAATAATTTTAACGCTGTTCCTTGTCCCACGGTAAGTACAGCGTATGACTTTCAATATAGACTTAAGTTTGTTACATTAATGTATCTCACAGAATCATTTAGGGTGCATTGCCTAATTGCTTTTACTGATGCTTGTTAAATGCACTAGAACCAATTAAGAATATGCTTTTGGGCTCTTCTGTTATCATGTTATACACAAAACAATTGCCTAAACCACGTGATGTTTAGCTAGTTTTACAGTCAATGTATTTAAGTAATACAAGTAAAACCAACCATCTATATTTTTTTATTCTGAAGAGCTGCTTGATCCTTTTTATGATACAACACTTCAAAAATGAAATAGTCACTAAGGGGCATATTATCAAAAACGGCGTTAAAATTATCGCCGCTTTAGCGACAGGAAACTGCCGCTAAAACGGTGATAATGGGCTTGATATTATGCCCTTGTGAATTCCTAGAGAAGCCCAGGTTCACACCAGAAGCAGTTTCCTGTCGCTAAAGCGGCGATAATTGTAATGCCACTCTTGATAATATGGCCCTAAATTTGCTTTTTCTCCCCTTATTGTATTCCTTTCTTTCATAAATGATTACAGAAGCTGACATCTCATGATCATATTGCTGCTAGAAGGATGGACTGAAAAGCTGTTTAAGTTTTAGATATATAAGTGCAGTTTCTTTTGAATCCTTCTCCGCTAAGATACAAATATGAGCTTTCTTTTAGGAATTTCAAATGTATTGTTACATTTAAGAGAATGCATATAATGTGTGGTATCTTAGAATCTTCTGTAATCTTTTGTCCCCTTAACACTTTCGCTGCAAGGCCTTTTTCTCACCCTGTGCTAAAACCTTTTTTGGGCTACTCTGGGTAGTTAGAGCTTAGGCCCTGTCAGGGGCACCAACAAGCCTTGGCAAAGGCAACCAACATAGTTGTAGAAAAAAGTGCAGTGTCGGGACCAGCAAGGTCCAAGTAAATCACCAAGAGCAGGTAACTCAAAGCAGGTACTGAGACAACGAGGGGTGCCCACTGGAGCCAAAGAAGATGCTCAAGATGACCGACGGGCTGTAGGCACAGGAGTTGCAAGAGAACCTTTAGCAGCTCACCAAAGGATGGTGGCCCACAGTGCAGATAATGCGATGTAGACACATATTTTGGCGGCAGGGGATATTTGAGGCTGAAGCTTCATGAAGCCCGAATATCTCTGGTGAAGAGAGTCAACAAGCCTTAGCAATGGCAAGTCGACGCGGTGCACAGGGGTACTGCTCCATCACAATTGCTCTATACTAAGATACAAACATAAGACTTTTTGGTGTTGTTATTGGTGGTGTTGGTATTGGTGATGGTAGTGTTGGTGGTGGTGGTATTGGTGGTGGTAGTGATTTTTATGGTGGTGGTATTGGTGGTGGTGGTTTTGGTGGTGCTATTGGTGGTGGTGGAGGTAGTGGCATTGATGGAGTTGGTGGTGGTGGTGGTATTGATGATTGTGGTATTGGTGGTGGTCTTGGTGATGGTGGTAGTGGTGATGATATTGGTTGTGGTGGTATTGGGGGTGGTAGTGGTGGTGGTTTTGGTGGTGGTGATATTGGTGGTGGTTTTGGTGGTGGTGGTATTAGTGGTAGTGTTGGTGGTAGTGTTATTGATGGTAGTGGTTATGATATTGGGGTGATACTATTGGTATTGGTAGTGTTGGTGGTGGTATTGGTGTTGGTTTTGATAGTCATTATATTGGTGGTGGCATTGGCTATGGTGGTATTAGTTTTGGTGGTTCTATTATTTGTGGTGGCATTGGTGGTATTGGAGGTGGTATTGACATTGGCAGTGGCATTGCTGGTGGTGGTGGTATTGTTGGTGATATTGGGGTATTGTTGGTAGTATTGGTGGTCTTGTTTTTAGTGGTGGTGGTATTGGCATTTGTGGTGGTATTGAAAGTGGTGGAATTGGTGGTCTTGGTATTGGTGGTGGTATTGATGGTAGTATTGTGTTGGTGGTGGTGGTATTGGTGGTAGTATTTGTGATGTTCGTATTGGTGGGTATATTGGTGGTGGTGGTATTGGCAGTGGTATTGGTGGTGGTAGTTTTGGTGGTAGTGGTGGCGGCAGTGGTGGTGTTATTGGCATTGACTTTGGTATTGGTGGTAGTGGTTTTATTGGTGGTGGCATTAGTGGTGATATTGGTTGTGCTGTTATTGGTGGTGGTATTGGTGGTGGTGGTGGTATTGGTAAACTTTTTATTGGTACTGGTGGTATTAATGGTGGTGGGTATTGGTGGTGGTAGTGCTGGTTGCATTGGTAGTGGTGGTGGTGGTAGTGGTATTGGTGATGGTATTGGTAGTGTAGATAGTGGTATTGGTGGTTGTGGTACTGGTGGTGTTATTGGTGGTGGTATTGTCAGTGGTGGTGGTATTGGTGGTGGTATAGGTGGAATTGGCAGTGGTGGTATTGGTGGAGGTGGTAGTATTGTTGGTATAGGTATTGGTGGTGGTGGTGGTATTGGTAGTGGTATTGGTGGTGGTGCTGGTATTGTTGGTGGTGGTATTGATGAGAGTGGTATTGGTGGTGGTGGTATTGGTGGTGGTGGAGGTGGTTTTATTGATGGTGTTGGTGGTGGTATTGGTGGTGGTGGTATTGTTGCTGGTCTTGGAGGTGGTGGTATTGGTTGTAGTGGTATTGGTGATGGTGTTGGTGGTGGTATTGGTGATGGTTTTATAGGTGGTGGCGGAATTGGTAATGGTAGTGGTGGTGGTATTGGTGGTAGTGGTATTTTTGGTCATGGTATCAGTGGTGGTATGGGTGGAGGTGGTGGTAGTGTTGGTGATGGTGGTATTGGTGTGATAGTATTGGTATTAGTGGTGGTTATATTGGTTGTGGTGGTATTAGTGGTGGTGGTATCAGTGGTGGTATTTTTATTTGTGGTGGTAGTGGTAGTATTGGTGGTGGTGGTATTAGTTTTGGTGGTGGTATTGGTGGTGGTGGTTTTGGTGGTATAGGTGGTGTTGGTGGTATTAGATTGGTGGTTGTGGTATTGGTGGTGGTGGTATTGGCGGTGTAGGTATTCGTGGTGTATTGGTGATGGTAGTGTTATTGGTAGTGGTGGTGGTATTGGTGGTGGTGTTGTTGGTGGTGGTATTGGTAATGGTGGTATTGGTGGTGGTTTTGACGGTGGTTGTGGTATTGGTGGTAGCATTGGTTATGGTGGTTTTGGTATTGGTGGTTGTATTGGTGGTAGTGGCATTAGTGGTATTGGTGGTGGTATTGAAATTGGCAGTGGTATTGAAATTGGCAGTGGTATTGGTTGTGGTTGTGATTTTGGTGGTGGTGGTACTGGTGGCGGGATTGGCCTGTTGGTGGTGGTATTGGACATGGTCGTGGTATGGGTGGTCTTGGTATTGGTGATGGTATTTGTGGTATTGGTGGTGGTATTAGATTAGTGGTTGTGGTGTTGGTGGTGGTATGGGCAGTGATGGTACGGGTGTTTTTGTTGGTATTGGTGGTGGTGTTGTTATGGTGGTGTTGTTATTGGTGGTGTTGGTATTGGTGATGGTAGTGTTGGTGGTGGTGGTATTGGTGGTGGTAGTGATTTTGATGGTGGTGGTATTGGTGGTGGGGGTTTTGGTGGTGGTATTGGTGGTGGTGGAGGTAGTGGCATTGGTGGTGTTGGTGGTGGTGGTGATGATATTGGTGATGATGGTATTGGTGGTGGTCTTGGTGATGGTGGTATTGGTGGTAGTGGTGATGATATTGGTGGTGGTGGTATTCTGGGTAGTAGTGGTGGTGGTATTGGTGGTGGTGATATTGGTGGTGGTGGTATTAGTGGTAGGGTCGGTGGTAGTGTTATTGATGGTAGTGGTGATGATATTGGGGGTGATACTATTGGTATTGACAGTGTTGGTGGTGGTATTGGTGGTGGTATTGATAGTCGTTATATTGGTGGTGGCATTGGCTATGGTGGTATTAGTTTTGGTGGTTCTAATATTGGTGGTGGCATTGGTGGTATTGGAGGTGGTATTGATATTGGCAGTGGCCTTGGTAGTGGTGGTGGTATTGTTGGTGATATTGGGGTATTGGTGGTAGTATTGGTGGTCTTATTGTTATTGGTTGTGGTATTGGTGGTGGTGGTGGTATTGGCATTTGTGGTGGTATTGGTGGTGGTGGTATTGGTGGTCTTGGTATTGGTGGTGGTATTGAAGGTAGAGGTGGTATTGATGGTAGTATTGTATTGGTGGTGGTGGTATTGGTGGTAGTATTTGTGATGTTCATATTGGTGGTGAAATTGGTGGTGGTGGTATTGGCAGTGGTATTGGTGGTGGTAGTTTTGGTGGTACTGGTGGTGGCAGTGGTGGTGTTATTGGCATTGGCTGTGGTATTAGTGGTAGTGGTTTTATTGGTGGTGGCATTAGTGGTGATATTTGTTGTGCTGTAATTGGTGGTGGTATTGGTGGTGGTGGTGGTGGTATTGGTGAAATTTTTATTGGTAGTGGTGGTATTAATGGTGGTTGTGGTATTGGTGATGGTGTTGGTGGTGGTATTGGTGATGGTATTGGTTATGGTTTTATTGGTGGTGGTGAAATTGGTAATGGTAGTGGTATTGGTGGTAGTGGTATTCGTGGTTGTGGTATCAGTGGTGGTATGGGTGGAGGTGGTGGTAGTGTTGGTGGTGGTGGTATTGGTGTGATAGTATTGGTATTAGTGGGGGTTATATTGGTTGTGATTCAAGCAAGCCGGGCCGACGACGGCTGAAATGCCAGAAACCGGTCCCTGGAAGCTTGTTTCTTTCCCAGTGTAAGAATTGGCTTGGTAGTTTGGTTTGCCCTGTTCCCATCATGCACTGGGACAGGAACAGACTAATTTGCATATAGCCAGGTTCTGAGCTGGGATGGTGCAGTGAGCTAAAAAACGGTGTTGGATCTAGCCCTGATCTCTTGACTGGGTGAGAGTATTCTGCTTAGTTCAGAAACTCTGTCCATCACCACCCCTTGTTGTTAAATACTTTGTCCACCATAAGCGTGGAAGGGTATACTCAGATGTGAGTCCCTTGCTCATTGCACCATCAGGATTCAAGCAAGCTGGGCCGACGACGGCTGAAATGCCAGAAACCGGTCCCCGGAAGCTTGTTTCTTTCCCAGTGTAAGAATTGGCTTGGTAGTTTGGTTTGCCCTGTTCCCATCATGCACTGGGACAGAAACAGACTAATTTGCATATAGCCAGGTGCTGAGCTGGGATGGTGCAGTGAGCTAAAAAACTGTGTTGGATCTAGCCCTGATCTCTTGACTGGGTGAGAGTATTCTGCTTAATTCAGAAACTCTGTCCATCACCACCCCTTGTTGTTAAATATTTTGTCCACCATAAGCGTGGAAGGGTATACTCAGATGTGAGTCCCTTGCTCATTGCACCATCAGGATTCAAGCAAGCCGGGCCGACGACGGCTGAAATGCCAGAAACCGGTCCCCGGAAGCTTGTTTCTTTCCCAGTGTAAGAATTGGCTTGGTAGTTTGGTTTGCCCTGTTCCCATCATGCACTGGGACAGGAACAGACTAATTTGCATATAGCCAGGTTCTGAGCTGGGATGGTGCAGTGAGCTAAAAAACGGCGTTGGATCTAGCCCTGATCTCTTGACTGGGTGAGAGTATTCTGCTTAATTCAGAAACTCTGTCCATCACCACCCCTTGTTAAATATGTTGTCAGCTTCAGCCCATTCACACAGAATTATGTACAACCTGAATTCACATGACTTAATTTGGAATTCACAAATCATTTCTAAATCCATTTTACTTGGGGTAGTGAAACAGACACGAAATAATTCTGGATTAAAATGATTGAAAGCATGCATCTATTTTGCGGGGGCGGCAGTGCTGTTTAAAAAAACACAAGTGGTTTCAGCTGAAGCAGAAGATGGCTGGCCTGCAGTAAGAGAAACTCATTAAAGTAAATATTGCTTACAGACTAAATAACAGGTCCCTAGAAACAACTGAACTATAGGGGTCAGTTGCCATGGGAGGGTACAAATGAAGACAAGGCCATACTAAGGAGACACTAACAAGCTTATTAACAAATCCAAATGCAGTATTTACAAAAGACAATGACACAAGCCAATTAAAATTATGGGAAAAGAGGGGGCGCAGGTTCTGTCCCATACTTTATTACATCAGTCTCGGAGAGCAAGCAGCGCAAGCACGCTGCTGATAGGCTCGACCTAAAAAGAACCACACAATGCAGTTATAAAAATATTTATTTATCATAAACACTCACTAACACATTGCAATATCTTCTACCCAGAGATATAACTACAATAAACACAATACTTTGGAAATAGAACGTGTACGTAGCACAAATACTCAATGGTCTCGGGGAAAGAAAATAATATACTAAAAATAGTGGAATGAGAACCACGACCTAAGTCAAGATTGGACCCAAAAGACGTAGAAGAGTCGTAGACTCAATGAACCACCCAAGGCAAACACCCAGGAACCCCATGGAGGCTGTGTGTAGAGTGGAAACCCAAATGCTGACTCGATACAAGTCAATGAGTAAGTCACAGTTGCAATTTTTAAGAAGAATGCCACTTCCAATAGTAACCTGAAGAAATCCAGTGGAAGATGGAAGGTTGAAGAGTCACCCTATCTGTGATTACCCCTACAACCAGAATACCTACTTCAGGGAAACCAGGTGCATAGGGGTGAAGTGATGTCAGAAGCGCTCGTACACCAGAATGGAGGACTTCAATGACGATGCCACTAGTGAATAAGGTGAAAGAGTCTGGTGGAACCAAAAAGTAGATTCAAGATGAGAGGTACCTGCAAGCAGAGGGGACAACATCTATGCCATTCAGGAGAGACCAGGAGGCACAGAAGACAAATGCCCTCTGATGTCAGAGCTGCAGGTGAGATGACGGTACTCTTGAAGTTCCAACTGTCTAGATACAGGTGACGCTTTGAAAGACCAGGAGCCATTCTCAAGCTGTCCCATGTCTGTTGTAAAGAGCCAGGGGGTGAGTGTCTGGCAGGGGCACCAACATGCCTTTGCAAAAACAACCAACCTAGGAGTAAAAAAGGGTGGAGTGTGAGGATCAGCAAAGTCCAAGTGACTCTCAAGAGCAGGGGTAAGTCAGAGCAGGCCCGAGCAAGCAGAGGAGCCCACAGGAGCAGAAGATGAACCTCAAGAGTACCCATGGGCCGAAAGCACAGAAGTTACAAGAGGATCTTAAGCAGCTCACCAAAGGATGGTGGCCCACAGTGCAGAGGATGTGGTGCAGGCAAAGATCTTGCCAGCAGAAGATGCTTGAGTCTGGAGCTTCTTGGAGCCTGAACATCTCTGGTGAAGAAAATCAATGAGCCTTGCCAACGGCAAGTTGACGCTGTACACAGGGGTACTGCTCCCGCCGTTCCATTGAGGGAAACTGGCTATAAAATTGCTATGATAACAATGCAGGCCTCACAGAAGTTGCAGAACCAACACCTTTATTATGGAACCTTTCAGAGTCCATAGGTGTTCAGGAACAGCAGACCGGTCAGCTTTGCTGTTGTGTCTGCAGATGCAGGGAAGTGACTCCTTCACTTCAAAAGAGATTCCTTTTGGTGTCTTGGCTGTTCACATGTTTGTAGAAGAACCTGTATGGAGCCCAGGCACAGACCATGCAGAAGACTGGCAGAACTACAAAACCAGGAGCAGCAGGAGTCTTCCATTTGCAAAGCAATGTCCAATGAAGTCCAAAGTGCTCAGATGGTTGAAGATGAAGTGATTTCAGATCTGAATCTTGTCCCACAGCAAATCTAAGGACCCACCCACAGGTAAGCCATTAATTACAATTCAAGCTCCAGCACAAGCTCAAAATGATGTCATCAAATGACATCAATTTAATCAAATAGTTGTATTCTTCTTTTTGTTCTTTATTGATTCTTCATCAAGTGAGTTGTAAAACTCTCTAGCCAATACGTGTTTTGTCGCCTTAATGGGAAAATATCCTGTGACTTTCTCAAGACTGGGAAAGAATGAGATTAAAAAAAAATGCACTATAATGTGTTGTTTCCAGAATGTTTTGTTATGATCCACCTCTTCGTGACTTTAGTGCTGAACATTAGACTTAAAAGGACCAGGCTTGATATTTCTCGGGCCCTAGCACTATCAAGCAAAATACTAATATCTGGTAGTCTTCGATCTCAATGTTACAAGGCGTTGCTTGATTTGTACTACACTCCAGCTAAAATTTCTAAATGGGGAGGCAGCGGGGGCAATTGCTGCCCCAGATGTGGCTTGGTGGCAGCTAATGATGTTCATATGTTCTTTTCTTGCCCGAAACTGATTTTATTTTTGCAAGATGTAGAACTGTTTATCAATGTGAGACTTAATATTTCAGTTATACTATCACCAGAAGTAGTAATATTTGGTTGTGAAAATACTGATGTGTGCGTGAGATCTAGCCATGCATCTGCCCTCTTATTTATAGCTATGTCAATAATGCGGCTTTGTATTGCATCAGAATGGATTAGCAAGGATGCCCCAACTTTTATTAACTGGGGAGCAAGGTTTCCGGCTCATTATTATTTAGAATCTGCCGTCTGTCAGAGGAGGGATAGAAGGCGGGCGGGAGTTAGGCCAGAAGATCTGGGTCACAGTGGTGGTTTGGCTCAGAGACTAGCTCACTGAGTCCTTTCCCCAACTGCATTGCAGGAATATTTACTTACTTACTTTTCTTCTTGCTCCTTTTTCTGTTATTTCTTCGGTCTGCCTCTAATCAAATGTGATATTTTATTTTTGTCAATCTTGTCATCTAATACTGTTTTGCTTCCTTCTCTATATTGGTGTTGTTTTCAAGCTGCACAATAAAAAAGGAGTATTTCTGAATGTGTATATAGTGGAAAGTTTCTTTTTTGGAAAAGCAATCAATCAGATTCATCTTGATAATACAAACAGTTATTTCTCATTTGCTGACTTGTGACACAAACTTGGAACCTAAGAATGGATTCTTTCCTTTTGTTGCCTATTCATGAAGGCCTGAATGGAATTAAAAAAGTTGTGCTTCCCTTGCTTTGAAGAGATAATGGCAAAAAAAATATCTTGATAATTATACGATACCTAAACTCCTCTTTTGAATTCCCTATGGAAGGGGCCGTGGCTAAGCCGGTGACCAAGATGACCGATTGACTTCGAAGCTCCGGAGCCGTCATCCACAAGAATCTGCCAGTTGCCCCTTTTACAGGACAGCAACGCTTTCACGCAGCCGCATACAATGAGCTGCACCGACCCCAAATAACACCAATTGAACTTCAAAGCCGGAAAGACTCCTAGACAAAAAGAGACAGAGGACACCACTGAGACGGAACCGCACAAGCTGGAGGGGACTGCCACAATCATGGCCAAATTGCGTGCTGGTTTTCAGGCCATTGAAGCCCACCTGGACACCCTCACCACCAGATTAGATGACATTCATGCACACCCGGAGGCACAAGACACCTGCATCAGAGGGGCCAAGCAGCGAATTTCCGTTGAGTAGGATGCAGTACTGTTCGGAAGCGACTGAAAAGGGGTGAGAACCTGCCTCAAACAATTGCCACTAAGTCAGAAGACTCAGAGGCGATCTCGTAGCAAAATAATATTTGCATTGTGGGCGTAGCAAAGTCCACAAATACAGGCCCCATGGCTAAATTTGTAGAAATAGTCCTCCTAGATATATTTGCCATGGGGGTCTTTTCTAATACCTTTGCAATGGAAAGAGCACATTGGACACTAGGGACCTGCCCAGCGCCGGGGGCGACTCCAAGACTGATCATTACCAAAATCTTAAATTATCGGGACTGGGACACTGTGTTGCAGCTTGCCCGGGAGCGTGGCTTGCTTAATCACTAAGAATCCTACATCGCTAACTTCCCATACTTTACACCAATGGTGCAAGAAGCACGATGCAAGTACATTGACATCAAGCGAACCCTACAAAAAGCTAATGTCAAGTATACAATGTTGTAGCCGGCTCACCTCAGCATCCAAATCTGTAGTAAAGCCCACATCTTTGACACACCTGATGATGCTACAAAGATCTGGAAGCAGCACCAGAACACCAACAAGCTTCATAAACATGATGGAGGACAAGATCCCAGCTCCTAACACCTAGTAACTGCCCCAGGGTTGTTTGTGAAGGCGGAACGGCCCACTCACCCGACAGGACGTAGCCAGGACCCGCGAACAGTATTCGCTACAATGGAGGAACATTGTACATGTTTTGTGAACCGTGCACATATCATGAGGAAAGGCACCACCTCCAATGCTCCTAGCTCCGTAACAGTTATACATAAAGCAGAACTGAACCTGTTCATTATGCCTACTTTACATAGACGGCTCCCTTGTAGTATTGCCCAACCCCCTCAGGATGTTCTACTGCTCTCTTTGTTTCCTCTCCCGCCCCTTATCCCCCTTCTGACAGATTTCAATTGGGATTCTTTTTGTGGATCCAATGTGGGTGGCAGGGCGATGGTGGGAATGTTCTTAATAGTTAAGTGTTTTGTTTACTTTTGGTACAGAGTAATGTTTCTTTACACTGCTGATGGCATGGCTCTTACACATTTGCATGATGCTGTGAACTGTGATGCTTTGTTTATATGACCCAGCGCAGCGCCGGTCTGCGCCTCAAATGTCGATCCTGGAAAGTTAGAGGACTTTCTAACTCCAGGAAGGGACGTCAGGTCTTATCTCATCTGTCCAGACACACTTTCCAACTAGCCTTCCCTCAAGAGACACATTAGGCCCCACTCTCGGTGCATGGCACCATTTTCTTTCCAGCTATAGCACATAATTCTGCGGAGTATGCATCTTGGTCCATCGCTCTCTCCCTTTTCAGGTCTCAGAAGTGGTGACGGATGATGAAGGCAGATATATTTTGGTGTTGGGTTCTCTGTCAGGAGAACCAATTCTCTTAATTAATGTATAGGTGCCAAAAGTAGACATGACTGACTTCTTTCCCAAGCTTGTTGCGCATGTTGAATCGCTTAACACAGACAACACACTAATGGGGGACTTCAATCTTACATTGGACCCCATGGCGGACACAACAGGCCTGGAATGCACCACTAAACTGCAGGCAATGCAGGGCCTTACCACACTCTTTAGGTCCACATTGCTGGCGGATTCCTGGAGCGTGCTGAGGAAAATGAAATTTTACATGGCTAATATGTCCCCTGCGTGTACCCCACCGTTTAGTATATGTGCATGAGACTCATGCATTTTCCCTCTATGGCCACAATAATGATGCCTCTGCATTTGCGTCCTGCATTAGGATGCCAGTCATCAAGATTTCCATGAAAGAAATGTTAATTCTGCACTGAGGCCCATGTTGCCCATGTGTTTTGCATTGTGCACGTTTAATAAATCAAGATGAACCCTTTTTGTGGCTCAGTAGGGCCAGGGCCCGAATTCAGGTTTTCATGGCTCCTGACACTCTGAAAACTGCAGTTACGTATCCCTGACCTCTCACATACTTTTGGCACAGCCGAGAAGAGGCCCCGCACGAAGTGCCAAGACAGTTATTTACAAAACAGTTATCTGCTTGCTATACAGAATCTTATTCCTTCCTGGTGAAAGAAAGAAAACAGAGCCCGGTCTGCAGAGATAGGGCCTCGCCATTCTGTCTCAGTTTAAGTGATTTACAGAGCTTGCATACATAGAAAGCCCACAGCCCCCATGCAATGCACGAAGAAATATATGCCCACACTGGCTCTTGGTGATGTGCGACCTTTTGCTCCAGATAATGTATCCCCGGACCTAAGATATCAGATATTACTAGATGTGCAGGTCGCCCTGACACTGAGGGCCTCTCTACTAGACCGAAAGTCAGCTCCCCCCAGCTTCCCCCAGTTACACGTCAATTGCACGTCATGACCAAGTTGCGCGCACAAGTAGGGCAAAGTTCCAGCTGGCCATGCCATCCCCCTCCATGTATCCACCCACCTATGACACTCACCTATGACTCCTCAAAGTGTACGCCTACCTGCACGCCCACATGCTCTTATCTCTTTCTCCTGCTCCGCCTGGAGTCCTCCTCTTTTCTCTATGTACGAGAATAATGTACAAATAATGTACTCTGTGAATAAACTTCAGATGACGACCCTTCCTGAACCTTAGTGGTGATGGAACCCGATTCTCCCTTAACTGCAGTTATTGAAATAAAGCCCTTTTGAATCGGACACCACGGACTCTGCCTCTCATTTAATGCATGACCCTTTGTTTAAGTATAGAAATTATGACAGGGTAATATTTTATTTACCACATTAATTTGGCACCCGAATAGGACTAATCCCTTTCCCCACGCGCCGGCGATGTAGGTCCAGCCCTTGCCCCCTGCTACAGCCGTGACGGACTTCAAAGTGTACACGCCAGCGGGATTTCCTGCTTACTCCCTCAGGCCCACGAGGAGGACGGACTGCGACCAGGCATCCACACGAGGCGGTGAGGATTGCGGATCATCCCAACCAGAGCCCAAGCCGTGAGAGAGCAAGGTCCGAGGGTTCCGAAGGTCCACCTGTCCGTGGCGCATGCGCAGGCAGTATCAAGTTTCCGAGGCCTTCAAGTTCTGCTTCCCGGTGAGTACCACTAGTGGGAATGCATAAAGTTAAAGACGGGTTCATTTAGTTGAGCTCGGTAAAGACGTGTCCGTTCACACGGGCACGGTAAAGACGTGTCCACGGGTAAACGTGGGCACTGTAAAGACGGGTCCATTTCGGTGGGCACGGTAAAGACGTGTCTCTTTATGAGACTGGTATGGCTGTACTGTATTCCAGTGCATAAAGTTAACTGTTTTCAAGTACATGTTTTACTACAAGTATAAGGATACACTGTATCTGTTTTAGTGTTGTAACATTTAAGTGTGAATGATTGTTTCAGTCAGTTTATTTTTAGTGTGTATTGTGTTTTCATTGTGTTAATTTCAACATGCCACTGTTTTCAAAGTTACGTCAGATAGGGACCAGGAAAGGAATACTAGAAGAGTCAGTTAACATCCCGCCTAGAGACACTATGAGAGTAGAGGAAGCGCTATGGAAAAAGAAATCAAGACCCTCTCAGAAAGATGCCATTGAATTATAGCGCCTTGCATATATTCCTTGTGAAAAGAATGTCATTTTTTGGACTTGTTGACTTTCTTGTAAATATGGCTTGTGAATAGCGCCATGTGGTTATGGCTTTGACAGGGCATGTTATCATTACGTTAGGCAGGAGAGAGCTGGATCTCTTTCAAGTGCTTGGGGATAACGTTTTGAAGATGTTCATGACTTTCCCATGTATCTGCAGTCATTGGGGAATGATTGTGCTTGAGCTGCCAAAGGGTTAATATCTTGAATAGAGAAGGCAGTATTTATTTTTACATGCTGTTTAACATGCATGGTTATGTGAGCTGACACTAAAGTCAGTGAATGTTTGGATTGATCATGGTTTGATTTGACTTTTTCATTGGGTACTGGGTTCTGCCTATGTGCTTTGTCAGCTTGCTGACAGCATGGTCACATCTTGTATGGATAGAGAGCAGTGTTCATTTAACTTTCTATTTGAACTGCGTCCACAAATTTGTTTGGGTTTGCCTTGGAATACATGATTTAATGTGTTTGACTCGGTGGTCGGTAAGTTATAAATAAACCAGTCGGATTGAGATAAGGGTTTGCACGGAGGGTGCTTTAATGCTTTCACGGTTGAGAAGAAGATATGACACGGACCCATCATAGAATGTGCTACTTAATATGCATCCACAGACATGTGGAGAATTATTTTTGAACGCATTATTTAAAATGAGTGAAATATTAAAAGATGGCCCGGCTAGTGTGCGCACACTACGGGCTGTTTTCATTATTATTTCGTAGGGGGTTTCCAACTAGAAAGGAATGTGCAGACGGTGTTTTGGAATGATCACAGGTTGTGAATAATTGATCATGCCCAATACTGCGCAGTTAAATGTGCTTTTAATTAGTGAAATGCAACCGTGTGCTTTTATAAAAATAATATTATAGAAAATATATATGGATATTTTCCAATGCAAGCTGAACCTTTTTCAAATGCAAATGTTTCTGATATGTAGCAGACCATTGTGTGAGTACACCCACTCAGTTAAAAAAAATGACTATTTGATAAAATGATGAATCTGGACCTTTTAATAGATAGAATAGAAAGGCTTGCACACTAAATTATGCTGCAATGCAAAATTACATGTTGCCCCTAGTTTACATAAAAAACAATGATGAAATGTGTCTGCATGATGTTAGTGTTTATAGTCAGGGTGGAGCAGAGTATATTGTTCTATTTTTGAATAGAAATGATGACTATAATACACTACCATCTTAATGCATTGCTATGTGTCCCCTATTTTAGTTTAATTTGCATTTAGTTTCAAGGCTCGCCTATGTACTTTGACAGGCTGGTGATAGAAAGGTAATATCTTGCACGGTAAAAGGAGTGTTCATTAAACATGCTGCCTGATATATTTTCACCAGCCTTTGAAAATAGGATTTATTCAGATAAACATTAGTGGAGAAATTTCAATTGATATGTGCAGAGAAATATTAAACACAACAGTCCATGATAATTTGTTTTTTCAAATGCAAAATGCATAAACCTTGTGTGCAGAAGCAAATTGCCCCTTTTTGTGTGTTAATCTGCATGCTAAATAAATGCCCTTGTTTCAAATGTCTTGCCTTCTAGCTGAATTAGTTAGACAAAAGTGTTTTTTAGAAAGTGGAGCTTTTAAGTAGCTGTACATTGTAACAGAATTATTTTAAAATGCCAGCATGTGACTTAGTTACATAGCAAAAAAAATATGTCCTTATTAATTACTGATTTTAGGATGCTTTATATCACGTTTTAAATTTCCTTCAGTTAGTTTGAGAATAGTGGTTCTGGCCTGGGAACAGATTTTGTTTTGAGTTCCAAAGAATGTGTTTTTCGACCTTGAAGGTAGCCTGGCTCCCAGCGAAATCTGTTTTGTAAAGGGAGGGCTTTTCCCTCTTGGAGCGCTGAGCAGTGCCTGTCTTGTTATCCTTGGCCATTCTCCAATTCTTTTCCGCAAACACTTGTTTATGTAAAGGGAGGGCTACAGTCCTCCAACTGGCTCAGGCTTCCTTCGCATGAAGATAAAGGATGCTTGCAATTTGGCCAAACCCTCTCTTCAGTAACTTGGCAGCTGTTCTCAGCTCTAGAGAAAAAACTTGATGAGCCGCAGAGAAATGTTTATATAAGGGGGGGTCAAGTTGCTCTTCCTTACAGTCATTACTGAAAGCTTCATTGACTTCAGATAAGGCATGCTTGCAAATTAATAGTTTTTCCCTCAGTAGTGTAAACAGAATAATTGGCAGTAGCCTTGCTCCTGCAATGAGATCAGCATTTGGCAGTGATTCAAAATTACATCGCACTGTAGCTTATTATGATTGGAGCGGATTCAAAACACTGAGCGCGAACATCTTTCTAGAGGGAGGGGCTGCTTCTCAAAGGAGTAAGGAGTAGTCCCCAGCCCTTCTGTCTATGCAAGAAAAAATTTAGATTTTATTCAAATACATTTAGAGAACATATTGTAGGTAGTATGGTCATACTATTCCCAAGATTTAGAGTAGGATTTTTTTTATAAACTACAGAGCTTTTGGAAAGAGGTTTCCCCAAAATAAAAATTGTGCTTATGAATTGAAAATGTATTTTTGCTAGATTGATGACAGAGAGTCCTAGCATTTACAGTCAAGCATTGAAAAGACAGCTGGGCAGTATTTGCATGCCTGCCAACACCACACTACTCCAATACGTTGACGACATCCTGATTACAGCACGTTCAGAACCAGACTGCGAAAATACACCACTGACAGTTTTACACTTTCTGGCAGACAAGGGACACAAAGTGTCCCCTTCGAAATTACAATTCTGTGCACAGCAAGTGGTGTACATTGGACACTTGCTGTCCAAGAGGGGTAGACAGCTCACACAAGAACGTATTCAGTTAATTGCTAACTTTACACAGCCCAAGACACAAAAGGAAGTACGGGCCTTCATTGGCCTCACTTCATACTGCAGACAATGGATTCCCCAGTATGCCTATCTAGCCAAACCACTCATACAGTTGACAACACAGGAGGCAGCGTCTTTGACTGTCCTCCCTTGGACACAAGAACACACCTTGGCATTTGAAGAATTAAAATGAGCCTTATGTCAAGCGCCAGTTTTAGCGACTCCTAGTTACAGCAAACCTTTTATGCCTTTTGTGACTGAACGAGACGGAACAGCACTATCTGTCCTCACACAAGATCAAGCAGGAAAGCACAAGCCTTGCGCTTATTTTTCTAGTACATTGGATCCAGTGGCCCAGGCTCTGCCTGCGTGCCTGAAATCAGTTGCAGCAACAGCCCTAGCCATAAGACAAAGTGACTCCATTGTGCTGGGACACTCCCTGATAGTCCAGGTACCACATGCAGTGGAAGTTCTCTTGAACAGGACACAGACACAACACTTGACTGTAGCGAGACTGACAAGATATGAATTGACACTATTTCAGCCACACATAGAGATCAGACGATGTAACATTCTTAACCCTGCTACACTTTTGCCCACAAGTACAGTAGACTCCGCACCACATAACTGTGTGGAAGTAATGAATATAGTGACGAAACCAAGACAAGACTTGACAGATATTGCACTTCCAAACCCTGACCTGACACTCTATGTAGATGGTTCATGTATGAGAACAAGCACAGCAGAGCTAGTGGCCGCATATTTCGTGACCACTGCTACTGAAGTCATAGAAACCCACAGAATAGACACACTGTCAGCACAAGCAGCAGAGCTCATCACTCTGACACAAGCCTGCATAAGAGCTAAGAACTTGAAAGTGAACATTTATACAGATTTACAATATGCCTTTAGCGTAGTTCATGATTTCGGAGTACTATGGAGGGAGAGAGGTTTCTTGACCTCTCATGGGACCAAAATTCAGCAAGGTCCGCTTATTCAGGCCCTGTTAGAAGCAATACATTTACCTACAGCCATAGCTATCATGAAATGCAAAGCACACACCAAAGTTACAGACACCATTTCCCAGGGTAATGACCTGGCAGACCGAACAGCTAAGCTTACAGCCCAGACACCAACAGACACGACAAAGACAGAGGTACCATTACTGACAAAAAGTATGACAGTCAGGGATCCATCTCAAGATGTACTCGACATACAGACACATGCCACTTCAGATGAAATAAAGAAATGGACTGAACAAGGAGGGGTCCAGACTGATCAAGGTTGGATGACTAAAGGCAAAGCTACATGGTTTCTCCCTGATTCCATGGTACAAGTGATCATAAACACAGCACATAGTACAGCACACTTAGGAGAAAAGGCAATGCTAGACAGCTTACAGAATATCTGGTTTAACAAGCACCTGCGTGCAGCAGCGAAACAGAAAGTGCGTACCTGCATGATCTGTTGCCAGTTCAATCCAGGTAAAGGCATTCCGGTGGAACAAGGCGGATTTCATCCTCCTGACTACCCTTTTGAGGTCCTTCAGATGGATTATATCCAAATGGACAGATGTAGAAGTTACAAGTATGTCCTGGTAGTTGTGTGTGCACTATCTAGATGGACAGAAGTGTACCCAGTCCCAGATTATACTGCTGTGACCACCGCCAAGCAATTGGTGCGTGAGTTTTTCCCCGATACGGATTGCCCCGTGTCGTGTACTCAGACAATGGTCAGCCATTCTCTTCTGAATTAATGAAACAAGTGTCCCTTCTGTTAGGCTATCAATGGAAATTTCATTGTGTACGACACCCTGAAGCAGCAGGACTTGTCGAGCGCCATAATCAGACACTTAAGACAAAGTTAGCAAAGGTCTGTGCAGAAAAAGGCGTGGAATGGATGGTAACATTGCCGGTTGCCCTCTTTTACATGCGTATGGTAGCTCATTCCAGAACAGGCCTATCTCCTTATGAAGTGGTCTTCGGTAGACCACCAAATATGTGGGGTACGCCTATGCCCAAGAAAATAACTGATGTTGACAGTAACATGCTGACAGATTACCTGGCTTCCTTGATGTCTGCACTACTCTCTTGTCGTTCACAGGTTGCCGCCGCTTTCCCAGACAACACCCAGGTTAAGGACCACGTCATCGTCCCTGGAGACCTAGTCCTGGTGAGAAATTTTGATCGGTCAAGCCCCCTGGAGCCACGTTGGAAGTCGCCGAAGCTTGTGCTACTGACCACGAGGACGCCTATCAAAGTGGAAGGACGAAAGGGCTGGATCCATGCCCAACACTGCAATCGATTTTACGGAACCCAAGGAACTTTAATAAAGACAAAGGACAATGCCGATAGTACTAAAGATAGTACGGACTTTAAGCCCCCTTTGCTAGAAAAGACTCCACAACAAGAGTATAGGTCCAAGCTAAGATCTAGTAAGTCAGACAGCGTTTAATTGTTTAAGTCCACTAGGTGGTGAATCGGTTAGACAGGTTTTCTGACATGTATAAGATCACAGGCCAGAATAGTAGAAAGAGCAGGATGAAAAAGAAATACTGCAAGATATTACGCAGTAGATGTATTATAACTCTGATTTTTCTTTCCCTTCTGTGCATCACTATAATATGTATCAGCTTGACATTACATGTTTTCTTTCCTCCTATTGCCTCACATGTACACTTTTCTTTTAACGACACTGCAGAGCACACATTTAGTGATCTGCCACCCCATGAATTGTCATATCGACTAGCCCTGCGCAACAATACTTTCATTCGAATGTTGCACCGTTCCCATCAGACCAGCAATGCAACTGATTGTTGGGTATGCGGCCAGCTCCCACCTTTTCAGAAAACGAAGGGAGTACTGCCCTTTTTCCCTTTACCGTTCTCCCACAATGGTTCATGCGGAGCATGGTTTGCTTTAATGACATCACTAGACAACAAGTCCATAGGTGACCAGGATGAATGGATATATGGACTCAAAGGAAGGGGACCGATCTAGAGAATGAAGAGTACGAGCAAGGAAATGCTTCCCTTAGCTTTATGATTCTGAATGTTCAGCCCAAGCAAAATACAGGTCCACCGTTTATTTCAGTCCTACCAGCAAAAGGTGATTTGTGCGTTAGAAAGAAAGGTTCAGTACATATGGGACACAGCGAGTGTAATGCTGTAGTCGAGTTTAATGATAAGGGAAAGTCTTCTTTCAAAGCATCACGCCATTCCTATTTCATATGCGGTCAGACAGCCTATGTACATCTGCCCTTAGACTGGGGTGGAACATGCTATATATCGTTCCTGCTGCCCCCTGTCTTTCTGGCCCCATCCCATTATGATCGAGATTCACGACTAGATCATGTTAGACACCGGAGAGAGAGCGATTCCTCCGTGATTGATCAGACTGAGACAGCTTGGGAGCAATATACAGATTTTAATAGAGGATTCTTTTTCTTCATAGGCCCCATCCAAAACAGTAAACTCATACGCAGGTTAAAAAGAACTCTGGAAGCAGTAGTGAATGAGACTGCATCTGCCCTGGCTAACTTGACCCAGGAACAGTCTGCCATGAGACTGGTCGTTCTTCAGAATCGTCTTGTTCTTGACGTCATCCTGGCGGATAGGGGCGGGGCTTGTAGAGTGATTGGCTCTAGTTGCTGTCTTTTCATTCCGAATAACGCGCCATCTGTGTACGCAGCAATAACAAGGCTCCACAAGATTGCTCACGAGATACATCAAGACCCAGGCACATGGACTTGGTCCAGTTTGCTCTGGAGTGTAATATCAGCATGGGGATGGAAAGTGTTGTCGTTCCTAGGAATGATACTGCTCATGATATTCGGCTGCTGTCTCTGTCTGCAATGTGGCCCGGCGATTTGCGGCCTGTGTGCCACTGTCTGTGTTCCTCATCCACATGTCCAAAAGAGAAAAGAAGAACAAATGATGCTGTATGACCATATACAAGGTCTTATGCAAATAGATGTGACTTGAAGGGAACGTAGGGGACAAGGAGGGAATGAGGAAAATGAAATTTTACATGGCTAATATGTCCCCTGCGTGTACCCCACCGTTTAGTATATGTGCATGACACTCATGCATTTTCCCTCTATGGCCACAATAATTATGCCTCTGCATTTGCGTCCTGCATTAGGATGCCAGTCATCAAGATTTCCATGAAAGAAATGTTAATTCTGCACTGAGGCCCATGTTGCCCATGTGTTTTGCATTGTGCACGTTTAATAAATCAAGATGAACCCTTTTTGTGGCTCAGTAGGGCCAGGGCCCGAATTCAGGTTTTCATGGCTCCTGACACTCTGAAAACTGCAGTTACGTATCCCTGACCTCTCACATACTTTTGGCACAGCCGAGAAGAGGCCCCGCACGAAGTGCCAAGACAGTTATTTACAAAACAGTTATCTGCTTGCTATACAGAATCGCATTCCTTCCTGGTGAAAGAAAGAAAACAGAGCCCGGTCTGCAGAGATAGGGCCTCACCATTCTGTCTCAGTTTAAGTGGTTTACAGAGCTTGCATACATAGAAAGCCCACAGCCCCCATGCAATGCACGAAGAAATATATGCCCACACTGGTTCTTGGTGATGCGCGACCTTTTGCTCCAGATAATGTATCCCCGGACCTAAGATATCAGATATTACTAGATGTGCAGGTCGCCCTGACACTGAAGGCCTCTCTACTAGACCGAAAGTCAGCTCCCCCCAGCTTTCCACAGTTACACGTCAATTGCACGTCATGACCAAGTTGCGCGCACAAGTAGGGCAAAGTTCCAGCTGGCCATGCCATCCCCCTCCATGTATCCACCCACCTATGACACTCACCTATGACTCCTCAAAGTGTACGCCTACATGCACGCCCACATGCTCTTATCTCTTTCTCCTGCTCCGCTTGGAGTCCTCCTCTTTTCTCTATGTATGAGAATAATGTATAGATAATGTACTCTGTGAATAAACTTCAGATGACGACCCTTCCTGAACCTTAGTGGTGATGGAACCCGATTCTCCCTTAACTGCAGTTATTGAAATAAAGCCCTTTTGAATCGGACACCACAGACTCTGCCTCTCATTTAATGCATGACCGTTTGTTTAAGTATAGAAATTATGACAGGGTAATATTTGATTTACCACAGTGCCACCCAACGGACCAGAACTACACTTTGTACACAGCCCCACATGGATCATAGTCTAGGACTGATCACTGGTACCTCACACCATGACTTTTTTTGGATGTCCAGATGATTGATTACTTACCTCACACATTGTCTGATCATGCTCCTGTTCTCCTCACTATCGAATTCCCCATGATACCAAAACCTCGACCTTTGTGGAGGTTCCCTGCCATGGCTCTGCTCGACTCAGCTTTCCACGCTGAGGTGGGTGATGACATTAGGGAATCCTTCCAGATAAACGAGAGGACAGGGACTTTACAATCCACATTGTGGGACGCCTTTTAGGCATATATACACAAGGGGGGGTCTGTATGTCTAAGCAAGCTTGTGTGTTGCACTCCATAGAGAGAGAATTAGAGGTTGTGTAGGGGAAAATAAGAGATATGGACACAGTTGCCCAGATGACTGCTTCCTCCCAGACACTATATGGCTGGGCAACACTGCTGACTGAGTTCACTGACTTGGCCACCCAAGAAGTAAAGTGCTTAGGCAAATACCAGGGGGCCCGAGCATACAGGGAGGGTGAGATGCCCAGCAGGACACTTGCTCGGCTACTCCAGACTCAATATCAATCGGAGTATATCATGCATCTAGATATGGACTCTTGTACCACACTGATGAGGGGGACGGAAATCACTGGCGCTTTTATCTCTTACTACACTCACTTATATACAATGCGTGATCCTTCGGTAGGGCAGGACCTAGTGGATTACCTGCCGGAAGTTGCCATGGTCTGGATTGAAGAGGAACAGCACAATTGTTTGGCCTCCCTGATAGATGAGGATGAAATCAAACAGACGATAAGGGACCTGGCCAGCCGTCGAGCTCCCGGCTCTTATGGCCTGACAGGGGAGTTTTACAAAGCCTATCAGCACATCGTACCCCCTGCCTGTTGTGAGTCTATGATCAGGCCTTACTGAAAAAACTCTCTCCCCGACCATGCATGAAGCCATAATGACATGTACATCCTACAGGCCATTTTCCTCACTTAATCATGATTATAAAATCCTTGCCAAGATAATGGTTACCCGCCTATCATTGCTAGTTGGCACAATACTGTGCCCTTTTCAAGCGGGTTTTGTTCCTGGTTGATCCACTACACTTAATTTACACTCTGTACTTGCCTGTAATGAACCAATTGGAGCCTACCCTACCAGCAGCCGCCATCCTACTTGATGCTGAGAAGGCCTTCTAATCTCTAGATTGGCCCTTCTTGTATGCAGTACTACAGAAACTAGAAATTCTAATTGGGTTTCTGAATTTGATCTGACTATTATACTCTGGTCCAGTTGCACACCTTGAATTGAACTGTGAAATAACAGCTCAGTTCCCCCTAATATGTGGCACCAGGCAGGGGTGCACCCTCTCACCCCTAATATTCATCATAGCTATGGATCCCCTGGTGAGGCCAATACAGGAGAAACATCTCCATTGAGTCTTACAATTTCATGCTGGCCCCTTTGCGCCTCGTTCTATGCTGATGATATCATGCTGTTTGTGCTGAAACCAGCCACAAACCTGTCCCCATTGTTGCGTGAGATGATTCAGTTCAGAGTGTACTATTAATTAGACCAAATCAGAACATTTCCCGCAGGTGAAACGAGACGGATCAGCCTTCCCCTTTCCATAGCAGGTAGAATCGCCATAATAAAAATGGTGGAGCTTCTGCATTTTTTGTACCTCTTTTTAGACATCCTTATCGCCCTCACCACTAAATCCATCGATACACTCCAGACCTTACTCAGCTGCCTTGTTTGGGCCTGCAGGCAGCCACGTAGAGGCTAAAATACCCTAATTATGCCTTATGAGCGTGGGGTTGGAGTCCCTGATTTTGATTTATATTATCTTGTTGCTTGTGTCCACTTTCATATACTGGGATCACCCTCATGTCCGGCTTCAGTATCTAAAACCAGAGCAATCCCAGATACACCCTAATCTCATCCACTTTACTACCACAGGGTCTGCTCCGCTGCCCCTCCGAGATTAAGACTTTGAACACTGCCTGCTGGGCATGGAGAAAACTGTGACCATATTTACAAACTGAGTTCCTACACTTGGCATACATATCTCTGGTGGACAACCCATGGATACACCCCACTACCGAAACCCTCACTATGCGCACATTGACCAGACATTTGCTGCGGGAAGTGGGGAATTTATTTAAGGACTCATGAGCACTATTGAG
Organism: Lissotriton vulgaris; assembly: GCF_964263255.1. NCBI lineage: Eukaryota > Metazoa > Chordata > Amphibia > Caudata > Salamandridae > Lissotriton > Lissotriton vulgaris. The sequence goes on from NC_141691.1 coordinate 2,031,601,037, forward strand.
GAACTCCTTTCAACAGTGATGCCCCCTATATGGACAAGTTCCCCCTTCATAGGTTCAGGGGCTCCTTGATTGGGGCGATTAGGATGCTGTGGTGGAGCCTGGAGATTTTCCCCCTCTCACGCTCGTTATAACTTCACCGGACGGAGCTCATTTGGTTTCATGTATATATATCACCTGTCATTGAATCCCTACCCTGCAGTCAGGGTCAAAGGATTCACAGCCTCAGAACGGGATCTAGATTTACCACTGACTGTCAAAATGTCGCAATATTACTGTGCACTCCTACATTTTAAATACATACAGCAACCCCGCAACTGTTGCCCAAGATTGATCCCAGCGCCTCACAAGCGTGTGCTAGGTGCGCTGCCACTAATGTTCATTTCTCACATCCTGCCTGAAACTATGGGTCCATTCTGGCATACTGGGAGGATGTTTCCCGGCACCCATCTCTCATGGTCAAACAAACTCTTCACCATTGACGGCGTTGCTGGGATATGTACAGCCTTTCTAGTGAGGTATAAGACGGTTCACAGCAATAGCCCTGTTATTCACGAAAAGTCAGATCTCCCTACACTGAGGCAGAGCACAAACACCAACGGTGAAGGCCTGGCTCTGAGACTTGGTCCACCGACACAATGAGCGACATATGCGCTACCTTACAGACACCAGCCTGATGCCCACCAGACATTTGACAACCACTGAGAACCTACTTACAGACATACCCTCTGGATGGGGACTGAAATTCCCATGTAGTTCCCCCTGAACTGTACAGTGCATTAGGAGGGTGGGATAGGGCGGATTACCTTTTAATGTAGTGGTTGCTAGAATACATGCATGCCCCAAACCACAGCAGGAATAATAAGATCAAATGTAATTGATGAGGTCCACTATGAGAACAATTGTCACTAATTTTGTAGGAAGCACTCTGTTCCTTGTTTAGTTTGAGTTATGTTCTTTGTTATTATTAGCTTATCTTGGACAGTTTGAAATATTGTACCTCACCTTATGTGTGTGATTGTACATTGCAAATCTCAATAAAGAAAAAAAATAAAATAAAGCAGAATTCCCTAAGGAAAGAAACAGATGTGGACCAAAGTCACTGTGTTAAAGAAAATTGACTTCAATTTTATATTAAGCAATTCTGCATTAATAATCTATTTACAGGACCCGACATAACATATATTCGGTTGTAATTCCGGCCCAAAAGTAATCTGCAGTTAATTTTTCCCAAATCTGTGTTGTGCAATTTGCATCAAAATTATTTTCCTCAGTGGGGTCCTCCAAATATGGAGCCTGCTTGTCCCTGTACCTGATCCTTAAATATGAAAAGGAATGGATATCTGATTATATTTTAACCGCCTAATGAGCATGGACATTATTCCGTTAACCCTTCAACAAAAAAAATCCCTGCTTACAAGTATGTCCAGTCTTTTTTGATAAGCACAGTTTGCAAATACACTATGTGTAACAAACATGACCAGACTTCTGTGTTCTGCGCTCTAGGACCCACCGACAGTAAAAATGGACTAGATTTCACAAGTCTTAATTTCAAAATGTCAAAATTATCGCCATCATGTTGACCACATGTTAGAAAATGGGGTGGTACTCCCTACCTTATCAGCACAGCATTAACTTTATATCTAGATAATATTTTCTGTGGATTTCTTTGGGGCACCATCATCCTACAATTTTCCACCTGTACCATAGTCCCTAAGCCTTAAGTACAACAAGGAAAGAGTTGAGACTGTCCAGGTCTAGAAGAATGGTACTAGGAGCACTGAGGGTCTCTTGGAGGGGCTTTGCAGTGCATTGAATCATACCCCAAAACCATTTAAGGTGTTTAGTCATGATTCTAATATATCAAACTCGACAGGGTTCTTTACAGTCTGTTTAGAATTAGCCATCGAGCTCCAGGACAGCTGGGATGACCACTTGCTGTCACTGCCTGTTCTCATGGAAGGCAGGCTTACTGGAAAGGCCCATCAGGCTGCTGAGGGTGGCAGGTGTTTACCAGGGGCCTGGGAACCGCAGTGGTCTGGTCCCTGACAGCAACCAGCTGAGAAGCCCTGGACAACACGCAAGTCTGTAGTAACCTGTCCTTAATAATCCAGAGGAAGGCTACCACCCTCACTTTTAATCTTTGCACACTGAAACACAGAGGGAACCACCAACACAATTGCACTCAACGTCCTTGAGCCCTGCCTGGGCTTCGGAAAGTGAATGAGCCTTCATAAGGACTTATTGGGCTGCTGGGATGTTCACTTTATGAGCCTTCCTGCTCATGTCCTTGACCAAATAGCCCCTGCCAAATTTAAATTACCCAAAAATATACCCTCCAAATCCCGGTTCAATACCTACCTTAACAAAGAGAAGCGAACTGTCTGGCAGACTGAACGCAATTGGAGGCAACAGCCTTCCACCTCAAATCTTGTCCTCCTTAGAGCCACAAGGACCAACTAGAATAAAAACATCTTTAATGAAAAAGCTTCCTTCCTCCACTCAAAACTTGACCCGGCAAGAAATCGTCCTAGGGAACTATTTACATTTGTTAAAAACCAAACTACTTCAGCCCCCCCAAACTACTGGCTACGGTTGAGAGATGTGAAGAAATTGCTAGCTTCGTTTCAGATAAAGGCACCAAGATTAATCAATCTTTCGTCTTCACTACCCTACCACAAAGCCAACCTCCCCTTCATAACATTCACCTCTGTGTCTTCATCCTCTCCTATCCCCTCCTTGATTCCACCCATCTCCTCCTCACTGTCACCCCCTTTGAATCTTACCTCACCGCCCCCCAACTAAAAATTAACGTTTCCTGGATTAATTTTCGTCCAGTTTCAGAAAGTGATGTCCTCAACATCATCACCAAGCTTAAACCATCTTCACACACTAGAGATCCCCTCCCGGATATCATTTACAAGAACTAAAGCACATCATCGCCCCATATTGGCCCACTATCATCAACTCCTTCTTTGCCACTGTTAGTGTCCCTGCTTCCCTCCAACTAGTAATTTTACAAAAGAGGTAGTCACTCATAATAACAATAATCAATATAGAAACTGGTAATCACTCAAAATATAACAATCTCGTGAGACTACGCTACGACAACCGATACTCTGTTGAAGCCACTGCTGAATCAGGAAGCTTTGATTTTGGATGCGGTTAAATTACGCCACCACAATCCTGTTAAGGAATTATTCCAATGTAACAGGAATCATTTTGAACCAAGGGTCCCACACGAACTACGCGGTCTGCAACGATCAAGTGGAGACCAAGGAAGGGGTTACTTTTTATAAAAGATTGTAAGTCCTGAGGATGGCCTTGAGGATTTTTCCAGCATAAGGCCGAAACGTCGACATATGAGTCCACATCTTTCACTTTTTTTGATCAAATCGTCACAGCATCACCATTGTATATATATCAAGATTAGCTGTGATTGATTAGTAAAGAGTGGTCTGCAACGCAAGTGGTTCTCAAGAATCAACTAATCTATGTCTTGTTCACTTGTATTCTTGTGATGCATTTGCACAGTTTTTAAGAAATTGTACCCTTTGAAATTATTTTTTGATATAAAGAGATATTCTATAAACTCGACTTCCCGTGTAGCTTGTTCTATTTTGAGTGATTACCAGTTTCTATATTGATTATTGTTATTATGAGTGACTACCCCTTTTGTAAAATTGCAAGTTCCTATTTAGACACAAACAGGTTTAGAATTAATTAAGGTGGTACTCAATTTTCGTAGACCAACCTCCTGTTTAAGAATTTAAATAAAAAAGGGGAGGAGGAGAGGGGAGAGGATTCCATATTAGCGAACTGCAGGAGTGGAGGAGTGGTCAGTTTGGTTCTTGAAGAGTGAAGAGTAGAATGTTTGCTGGAGCTGAAAGTATAGTTCAGTTCAATTGGTTTTCTGGAATGGAGAAAGAAGGCAGATTATTGCTGAAGCTGGAGAGAGCAGTCATATGAACAAAGTTGGAACTATCAGCTGGGGCTGCCAGTTTATCAGAATGCATTAAAGCAGATGGAGGAGTTGAAGCTGCCAGCTGAAGCAGTTGAGCCAGAGGAGTGAAGCTGTGGTGACGGAGGGAGAGAGAGAGAGCCCTGATCCCACCAGAGAGAGAGAGAAACATTCCTTCTAATAGGTGAGGTAGTCTGAATTAGTCTGCTTTACACTTACACCTTAATCTTGTCTTTATTCCCTAGGCTATTGTATGTCTAATCCTTTTTCTTTCAGCGGTGTGTTACAGTTTCTGTTAGTTACAGAGACCCTGCAGATAACCTTGTCCTTATACTGCATGTCTAATCCCTTTTCTTTCAGCGGTGTGTTACAGTTCCTGTTAGTTACAGAGACCCCACAGATCTGTGTATGTGTCTATTCCCATTCTATTGTTATTGTAATAAAGATACCCCAGTTCTTAGTGAACCAGTGTGCATGTGTTGTTCTTATGATAGAGAGCGTTTAAATCAGGGAATAACTCTTACATACAGTGTGTGTCTCTTGTTCTTAAAGCGCAGGTAACCTTTCCTTCTAGTCAGGTGTTACAGCCAGAACAGATGCTGCCCCTGATCAGGTAAGTAGCCACTGAATAATTAGGGAGAGAGAGGAGCCCTTGAGCTAAGAAAATAGATAGACACAAAGAAATTCGGCCATCCCATAATATTATTGTAGTAGTGAACTTTTAGTGAATAGTGAGAGAGACTTCCCAACATAGAGAGAGAGAGAGCTGAAGGTATTCATAGGAAAGTGATCGTCGTTGGTAAGCGGCGTTAATGAGAACACCAGGGGGGACACTGGTGTGTAGATCCGCCGGATTGCGGATCGGGCTGTGAGAGAGAGAACACTGGGGGGGATACCAGTGTATAGGTCCGCCAGATTGTGGACCGGATTGTGAGGAAGAGAGCACTAGGGCTGCAGCCTAGTGTATAGGCACGCCGGATTGCGTGTCGAGTGAGCACTGATGGTGATCAGTGTGTAATGGTAAATAATCAGAACTGCCCCAGGGTAGATTAGTCGGGACCCATGTGGTCGCGAGACTATGAGGTATGAGTGTGGTGTAGGGCATGGACGTCCTTAGTAATCAGTGAGTATTCCTAGTAATCCCTACAGATTTAGTGGTGTTTCTAATGATATGAGCTTGTATATTGCGAGTTCCCCATCCTCAGGTAGGTACCCAGGTGCCTGGACAGATGGGTCCTGAGGAGGGAGGTGGTTACGTTTTGGCCAGGTTGGTGGTGCTCTGGTGAGCTGGTTCTATCTGGTCTGAGAATCTGGTCATAACAGGGGGGTGACAGGATGAGGTATCCATATATGAAGGAAACCCTAATAAGTAAGTATGGTTTGACCACTGGCAGAAGTTTAGGTACAGAGTAAAACTATTTCAACAGACCTGGTTGGATTGTAATGATTGTTTTTGCAAGGTAGTAGATCGTTGGGTGAATAGAAATTGTGTTAAGGATTATCGTGGCTGTGTAAATTGAATGCAAAAGAGTACACATTTAATTTATGTTTTAAGATCTGAGCCATCACTTGATTGAGGGTGAGTTCTCCGACCCCATGGACATTGATAAGGAGGCCGCCGGCCGTGTCAGCACCAGGGTCCACAAGAAGGTATCTGGTGGGAATACCACAAAGGTGAGACTCCTTACCAGAAGAGGTTGGGGGGATAATAACAAAATTATGGAGTTCTCTAAAGAGCCTGAAACTAGTTGCATGGGTCAGGATTCCCATTCCCTTACTGAGAAAAAGAAGTCGTTTCCTGACGATGAGTCTGCATGGAAGGCATTAATTAGGTGTTATGAGTGTCATTGGGAATGGAACAAAAAATCGGATGGCAAGTGTTCCAAGTGGGCACAGCCCCCCACCTGTGTGCAGTCACTGGGTTGGCTTGTGTAGCGCTTGGGGAGGAGCTCATGTGTACAGAGTTGAGTTCACCCTAGTGTCACTGGGTGATGGAGAGATGGTGCATAGACCCAACGGACTGACAATACCACAAAGTACAGTTAGTGGGTCACTATCTATGGGCCGATAGTGAAGGCTCAAAGACACACATGAGCCTGCAATGAGAATGGGATCGACTCATCATCACTGTTGCAGGAACCAGGTTACTGTATCCCCTCCAAACTGCTGTATCGCCTTAAGAACCACTGCCTTGGGAACAAAGCATTGCTGCCCCTGCATGGAGAATACAGATGCTTCACCTCTCCAGCGTGAATGAATCCAGTGCATATCATTCAGAAGCAGCCCACTTCGAGCTGGCGCTTTGCTCAATGGAACCGATGCATCAACGCAGTAGCATGTAGGAATTCGGCGCAACGCCCCACCTGTGTGGTAATCATTGAAGCACTCATGCTGTGGCAAGGGTTAAGGTGCTTTTTCTCAGCGGGTCATGTGTGGGTCCAGCCGCTGATTTGCGCTCGATCTCCGGCAGCCTGAACACTTGATGTTGTCTTGGTCCAGTACAAGCAATCAACTCTTTGAGGGTGATTTGCTCCTAAGCCTTATTTTTGCACTTAATCTTTTAAACGTCATACTTTCACCTCTACTTTTTGGAATGTAGTCATGTTTGTCTTGTTTTATGTATAAATGTATACTCTACTTTTTGTGGTGTTTTTACTGTATTACTGTGTGCTTTGTGCACATTTCCTCTTTAGTTATTCCTGACTGCTCCATGCTAAGCTACCAGGGGGTACGCACGGGTTAATTTAGGGTGTGCATACCTCTGCCAACTAGAGACCCAATATCTAACAGAAACCTAAAGTCATCTACGCACTTGGCTTGATCCCACTATTTCTGTTCCCCAGTTATCTTTTCCCTGTGCTTTTAATTGTAATGATAGAACCATAATTGATACTATTTTCATTACCCTGCTTCATGCCAGGTCATGAGATTTTCTGGTTATTGGCAACTGTAGTAAGGTTCAAAGGTGTATCCCAAGACGGACAGGGCACCACTTTAAAAGTAAAAACGCGTTTGCATCTTAACTTATTATGAATTTGAAGCTACAGTCATCACAATGTATTAATCTTGTTTTTATGTGTTCGAATAGGTCCTAGCAAAGAGGTAACCATAAAGAAACTAGGGAAGTGCAGCTTTTCACTTTCAGTACAGCCTTACACGTGTTACATTGCAATATTCCAGTGAATCGCATACGGGGATAAGTAGAACAAACCATCCAATATAATATAGGCTTTTATATTGTAAAGTGATGATCCATCCTTTTCATTACCCAACACTCAAACTGAGTGTTTGCGCTTTTGGAAATAAAAATACTTTTCTCCTTTTTCCACTTGGTATATTTCATTTTTCAAAAATGCTTGCAGGAACTGACATCTATAGATCACCTTGTTGCCATTAGGATGTACTGATAATCTGTTTTAGTTTTAAATATATAGGTGCAGATCTTTGTGTATAGCTCTATGTTACAATATAAACATGAGGGGCCTCATTTATGAAAAGTGACGCATAGCTGCGTGAAAACAGCGATGCGTCACTTTTCACTGCGCACTCCTTACGACATTCCTGATGCGTCATATTTAATGTATGACGCATCATGTCGCAAGGAGTTGCAGATACGTCAGTATTTCTGACGTATCTGTAAGCGCAAAAGTGACGCATTTCTGGAGCGTGAAACAAAAGTGACGCAACTCCAGCAATGCGTCCTTTCACATGGGGAAAGGCCCATGTTAAAGGGCTTGCGTCAGTCTTACGCCTGCTGTGAGGCAGGTGCAAGATTTTGACGCAACAGCGTCCTAAAAGTGACGCAGTGAAATCTCATAGATTTCACTTCGTCACTATTACGAGGCTTTTTGCGGGGGAACGCCCCCTCTGCATACATTATACCTGACGCAGGTATAAGGTGGCGCAGAGGTTTAAAAAGTGACGCCTCTACCTAGATGCGTCACTTTTTAAATATGGCGCAACGAGGCGCATTTTTTACACCGCTGGTGCGTCATAAAAAGTGACGCACCGGCAGCGCAAAACTGACACAAGGCCTTCATAAATAAGGCCCGAGATTTCTTTCTGGAATTTTAAATGTAATCTTAAGAATTGATGGAGTACGACATCTTTTTGGCATCTGGAAAACTTCTATAAACTTTCATGACCTTAATCCGCATCTTGTTAAACAGCAAACATCTGTCAAATAGGATCTTAATGTGCCCTTCGATTTAAGAGAACTATTTCAAAAGTATTTTAAATGTACATTGATCACACCACTATTTGGAAAGAAGGAACTGCAGCAAGGGCGATGTCCCATCCATTTTTTGGTTTTCAAGGTTTAATTGATATTGTCACTATTCACCCAAGCACCTCCATCATTTAATGGAAGTCTGCTTCTAATGTTCCATGGCACACAGACATGTGCTGTGCATGTTCAATTGATGTTGTACAATAGGCCTCTATGGCTGTTCTTTGTAGTGAACACTGATGTCACCAAGGGAAGGATTTCAACATAAGCACAACACTCTATAGCCCACTGCTCTTTTCTTTCATCTTAAAGATTTCTAAATCTCAAATCTCTGTACACACCCTATAGTAGTAGAAGCTACATGCGTAAGAAATGATGTGATTTCCATGCACCCATAGTCCTTTTTTTAACACAAAAATTCTTACAGCAATTAAGATTGTAGTTCTAATAGCCATTGTGTTTGGAATCAACATTAGGACCTTGAACTTTCAATCCGTGGGAATTGACAGTAAATGTTGCAGATTCAAACTTTACATTTTGTGCAGTATTTTATTGAAGCTGCATGGGAATTAAAATAGTGAAAGTCGTTTTACTGAATCTGCAAACATATGCTGCTCAGTGGAGTGCTATTTCTGTGCAACGTATAGTAAAATGACTACTCTCTCACTAATGTACACGTATTCATGTATATTTACAGCACTTGTAGGTAAATGAATGTTTCACACATTCTCTCATGTTTTTTAATATGTATTCATGCATAGATTGAGACATGCAATAAAGGTTCTCCAGCACTGCAACATTAAGTGGCCTAAAGTTGTCTAAGCACTTGGCAACATTTACTATTTCTTTTGCCCATTGCTTTTCATGGTAGTGCTAGGACCATTAATTACTGCATTGTCTCTGAGCTCTTTCATGTCATATGCTTTCCAATGTATTTGTAGTTATAGTGAGGTTCAAAGAAGTATCGCAGGAGGGACGGGGATGCACCATAAAATGAATAGAGTTTGTATTTGAATCTATCTTGAAATTGGAGATACATTACAATTTGGGAATGTCCATTTCAGATGATCCAGTAGTTCCAGCTTCTACCAAAGCGGTGACCACAAAGAAACCAGGCAAGTACTGCTTATTATTTATATGCAGCTCGTTACAGTACAACATTGCACTGAATCACATAGGGTTCAATGTCTCTTTGATTATACTGATGATTTTTAAATCCAATCTTTTCCTCATGTGTTCACACATTTGCATCTGGTCACTTCGGTTATCAGGTTACAAATTACCTGGTTTACTGAGACAAATGATGTTTACATAGTATTACAGTCATTTGTTTTTCAATAATACTAGTAGAACAAGCCATCTCATATTATGTAGGTTCTGTATTCGGAAGTGCTTCTCCATTCTTTTTATTATTGGAGAAAAGTAGGATCTGCTTCTATGGTTACCCCCACTTTTTGCTTGATCTAATGCCATTTCTGAATAGTCTGACTGGGATCCTTTTAATCAGGGCCCCAGTCTTTCTGCTTTCTCCCCTAAGTTGTTATGGTAAGTACTTAGGTACCCCCCAGATTTGATACTGTGGTACCCTTAAAAGTCCCTAGCATATAATACTAAGGTACCCAGGGCATAGGTACCCCATAGGCTGCAGCCTGTATTATGCCACCTATTTAAGACCATTCAAAATGGATCTACAGGCCTGCCATTGTAGTCCGTGCGTGCTGGTGCATGCAACACTTGCAAAAGTTATAGGTTTTCCTATATATTCAGGATCACTGCACTTAAAACCTATGTCACCCCTATAGCAGGCCTTTTCAATCCTGAAGGCAGGGTGCTTGGTTCTAAGTGTGAGGGAGCCCCTGCATGAGCAGGATACCCCCACAACCTTTGGAATCCATTCTTCCAGGTTGTAAGTGAGACAGTCATATAACATATATAGGGGCACCTGGTTATTATGCGATGACCATATCGAAACTGGCTGTAACTAACCCTGTTGTGTTTGTTATCAAACATGTTGGACTCATACCCCCAAACCATAAACGTGTGGGAGGATTGACTCCAATCACTCTAAAGGCCCTCTGTTAGGCCCTCAGTGCTCCTGGTACCAGTGTTCTAAATGTTAATGTACAGTATTTATAAAGGGCAAACAATTACCCGAAGGTGTCAAGGCGCTGGGGCCCTTAAGCAAACTATTGCCCAGAGTCACGTGGTGCAGGACTGATCTGCCATCAGCATCAGGGATCAAACCGTGAGCCCCTGGGTTCCAGAGTCAGTTGCCCTGACCACTGCGCCACACCACACAACGTGGCTGCAGTCGACTAGTGAAACAATACTGTCCTCCTATAGACAAGTCAAGCTCGAGCAGGGAAAGGCATAACAATAGGCATCTTTTTTGACCACCTCCCAGACAGGATTTAGTGCATTGGGGCTCGACAATGGTTTCCTGACCTATGCACCCGGCTTCCCTGATGCAGCTATGCTGGTTCCTAAGGCATCCACTCATGAGGTGGCTCTGATACCTCTTGTCTTCCACTTGGTTTCTTCAGGGTCCACTGAGAAGGATCCTCTTTCTTTAAAATTGCAACCATTTCTTTCCCATTGATACTACTATTTTAGAATATGGTTTAGTTTCCCCTAGTGACCACTGTGTATGATGTGCTACTAACCTGTTTCTATTTTAATGTATTGTGTGCAGTGGTTGGTTTACACTTAACCGAATACCTGTAAGATTATGTTTGGTTAAAACAAGCTGCTTTACACTCATTCTGGACTAAGCCTGAAGGTTGCTGTATACAGCTACAACTTAGAGAGCTTTATAAGTTTGTCTAAGACCACTAAAATCACCATAAGGGTTGTCTGGATCTGTGCAAGGTGTCCACTTACATAAGTGTTCATCATATGCTGAGCCAGCCTCTCACAATTATCCATCGTTTTTACACTCAATTTGAGTGTTTGCGCTTTTGAAAATAATATTAAATGATCTCTCTCTCACCTTAGTGTATTTATTTCTCAAACAAATGTCAACAATGTTGGCATAGGGCAAGTTCAGGATGTAGATATGGAAGATTTAGGAACTTCAGAAATATATTAGGTCTATGCTGGGGTTGTATCTGGGATCAGGTGGAGTAGCCTCAAGGAGACCTTGCATGTCGACTCACTGAATTGAAAGGAAAGAATTTCAATAAAGGGCTCACACATTTCAGAATTGGAGGTGGGATCTGAGTCTGCTGCCAAGGACAACTTCTCCGTCCCCTGGTTGTATCATAGTTTACGAAACCAGAAGGTATGGTCAGAGACCTCTCTGAGCAGTGGAGAAAGAGTATGGCCTGGTGGGCTGCCCCCAAGGCAAGAGTCATTTACCTCTCTCTATTAGAGCACAACAGGTAAGTTAGGGGATTCAGGAGAACCAATATGGTGCAAGATGGGAACCATGGAATGGGAGTACTGAAAGCAGAGTCAATGCTATTTTTAACTTGATTCCAGGATCAGGTAGGCTACGAGCAGTGCCAGATGAGGTGGAGCAGGGTTCCTGTACCACCAAATCCTCGCCAGTTATCCTGCAAGCAGCTTGCATTCCATTTTCAAAGCCTCATTAGGTTTAGATATGAATAGGAAATAGTTTTATATGCAGTCTCAGTGCTAGCCGTGCTATGCCCTATGTGGTGCACTCTATATAAAATGTCCTCCCAGTCTTTGGTTGGAGGAGTCCTGCCCAGTTCTACCTCCCATCTCAGTTGTACTCTGGATTTAATAAGGGGGATCTCCATCCCCAGTAAGACATTTAAGGAGTAGACAAGTCTCAAAAGGGGTTATAGGTCTTCCTGTACCATGCCATTTCCCAGAATGAGTAAACCAGTGTCAGAGTTGTAAATATTGTAGGCCATCTGAGTCAGTCAAGGAGTAATCAGATTTCATTTTGTCATAGGGGATAAGCACCTGACTTTTAAAAAGGCAACCAACCCATTTACAGTCCCTTCACTTCAGCATCCCAGGGAAAAATTTGGGGTTAGCAAAGATCGGGGTTCAAAAGGCAATGGAAGGTTGTCAGGCCTGCCCTGATCGCTACTGAGTCCCATACTTTAAGTGTGACTTTCTTCACTGGGAGGAGTAGAGGCCCCAGGATGGGTGTTTACACAGAAGCCAAACTTCTTTCCATATATGAGTACCCCCTACGACTTGGTCCATAAAGGGCAAGTGCTTCTCTGAGAGTGGGGGAGTCCATTCCCCCAAACATCTAAGTTGAGCAACTTGGTAGTAGCAGAATAGAAGGGGTGAAACATTAAGTGCTGTTGAGGTGTGGTTTCTTACCATCCCACAGGAATTTGTTGATGTCCAATTGGAGAGAACGGTTTGCATTTGGCGGTGGGACAAAGGCAGAGTCTGAAATAAATATAGTATGAGCGGAAGAATGGTCATCTTGCTTGCCGCTATGCATCCCAACCAGGAGAAACAAAGATGGCTCCAAGTTGACAGGTTCCTGAGTGTCCGACAGGTAAGAGGCGCATAGTTACTGGCAAGTGTTTTAGAGATAGTTTAGGCCAGTGTGTTGCCTAAGTATAGTATCATGTCTGTCACGAACATAAAGGGTAACAGGGATCACAATGTTGCTTCATGAGAGAGCATGACTGAAAAAAAGGGACTTTTGCATGTTTTTTTAAAAACTGAAAATCTGAAAATCTCCCAAAAGCCTGAAGCTCAGTGACCAAGGCAGAGAGTGAGGCATGGGCTCCGTGATGAAGAATAAAATTGTCAGCAAATAAGGAAATCAGATGTTGGTCACCACCAAATGGACTCCCAACTATGTCTCGATTATCCCTCAACAATTGTACCAGAGGCTGCATGTACAGAGCAAAAAGAAGAGAGAGATTTGGGGAGAGGAGTTGTCCTAACGGCTAGGGAATCCGACCTTGAATCTGGGGAACTGGGTTTGAGTCTCAGCAATGACAATGAATCTGGGCAAATCTCTTAATCTCCCTGTTTCTAACAAAAAAAATAATGTGTCCTCATGTAATGCAACTGGTGTGAAGCACTCTGATACTCGGTTCGGGTCAAGTTCGCGCTATATAAAACTCTGTAAAAAAAAAAGAAGAGGGGACCTGATGCAGCCCTGATGTGGACCCGGGTAAATGAAGAATGGAGGAGCTGATATGCCATTGACCCTGACCAATGCTCGTGGGCCTGTAGATAAATGCTCTGGAGCCAAAAACCCAATGCCATATTTCTACAGAGTATCAAAGACGTAAGGCCAGCGTATGCTATTGAACGCCTTTTCTACGTCAATGGGTAGAAGCAGAGCCTCTTGCCAGACAAATGAGGCTTATCTATATGGTGCAGCAGGTGTTTAATGTTGTTGCTATATTAGCGTGTAGAAATGTATTTCGCTTGTTCAGGTTCGATCATCCCAGGCATTAATGGGTTAAGGTGGTGTGCTAATATACTAGTGAATAGCTTTGCATCTATATTTAAAAGAGAAGCCTGTCTGTGTGATCCATAGAAGGCCAGATTGTTACCGAGCTTCAGAATCACTGAAATAACCGCCTCCAGCATGGAATCTGTAAGCAAAGGAATTATGTAACCTGGTGATCAGTGGGGATAAGTCCTGAGAGAAAGTTCTATCAAATTGTGAGGTGACCTCATCAGGCCCTGGGCACTTATGTGGTTTCAGTTGCGATATGGCCAACATCAGCTCCTCAATGAGGATAGGCTATTAAAGGCAGAGGCCACCCCCACAGGCAAAAAGGTGAGGGCAACATTTTGGAGATATGCCAAGGGATCTCCATTGGAGAAACATGCAGCTTAGTAGATAAAACCGTAAAAGGCCTGAAAGGAAGACACTCCTCTTTACTGATTTGCAGTGTATGGTGCTGCATAGGCAATGAACCAGCATTCCCTGCAGCAGATGGTCCCCAGGTAAAAGATATGTTTGAGGCACACCATACAATATTCCGCCCTTTCAAAATCAAGGTGTTTGAGAAGAAGCCGGGCCTTCTCAAGCTCCCTCCTCACTCTAGGGCTCCCTGTGTGTTTATGGATTGCTTCCAATTCAGAAACAGAACTTTCAGGACTGTGCTACTTATCTCGACGGAGGTGATTCGCAGCGGCTATAATCTACTCCCTTAACAGACTTCCCAAACAGAGGCTAAGGAAGTCTCCCCGGTATTGTTACCTTGGAGATAAGATGCAACTACCTTCCGAATAAAATCTATAGGGGACAGAGACTTAAGCAAGGTATCCCAAAAACACGAATGAGAGCACCGGGCTGAGGAGATGGGCAGTCTGAGAGTTAGGAAGATGGGAGCGTGGTCAGAGGGTGAGCACATGGCAATAGATGTTTCGGAGATAAGATCTGGCTGGGTAGGGCTAGCAAGAAAGTAATCGATACATGTGCATGTCTCATGTGCAGCTGAGTAGTATGTGTAGTTCCTAGTAGATGGGTGTCATTGTTGCCACAAATCTTGCAGTCCAGAGTCCATAAGCCAACATAACCCTGCAGCTTAGAAGGCCCTCACTTGGTCAAAGCATTGTCTATTACGGTCTATGTCCATAACCAAGTTCAGGTCCCATCTAGCTTAATAGTAACATCAGGGGTCTGAGGCACGGAGGCCAAGGAATTCAAGAAAGGACTCTTATTGTTCATTAGGGGCATAAAGATACACTAGAGCAGAGGTCTTCAAACTTTTGTAGGTTGAGCCCCCCCAGCTGAATTTTTTTAAATGTTGGGCCCCCCCCACCATCTGACAGAAATTTCTGGACTCGACCGCCACGCGCACATTCCGGGCATATTCAGCGAATAACATTCAATACAATACGTTTTTTATGGTTGTTGCATGAAGCAAACATTTCTCTACAAATAGTAATGGACCCCCTCACATCAATTACATTAAAAAGAAATTAAACAAAACGGTATTTACAAGAATTTGTTTAGGAATTATTCCAGTCCATCAGGGAAAAAACAGAACTGTCTCTATCAAGGGGCCCCTGGAAGGCTGGATTGTGGTGCATTTAGATGTCTCCTTTTGTAATTTAGGACGAAAACCTTAATGGGGCACGACATGCCCATACTTGTGTACAGGGGTGAGTAAGGCGACCATATGAATTTGGGTGCGCATGTTAGTGCAGACTGGGACGAATGAATGTATGGGTAGTGGTGGGCTTATTCAAGTGAGATGGCAGATTGAACAGTGAGGGGGACAGGTGAGTGAAGTGTCACGAGTGCAGGTTGAGTAGTGTGCTAGTGTGACTGCAGGGTGAGGTACAGGGTGAACAGCTCAAGTGCATTGTGAGTGCACAGTGATCACTGTGAGTGGAGGGTAAGGGGGTGAACGGTGTGAAAACATGGGGATCAGTGTGAGTGCAAGGTGATAAGGTGAGTGGGTGAATAGTGTGAGTGCATGGTGATCAGTGTGAGCGCATTGTGATCACTGTGAGTGCAGAGTGATCACTGTAAGTGGAGGGTAAGTGGGTGAATGGTGTGAGTGCATTGGGGTCAGTGTGAGTGCTGGGTGAGAGTGAAAGTGAAGGGCGAGAATGAGGAGTCAGTGGTCTGAATGCAGGGTGCATTCCCAGACACATAAGGTAACTCAGCATGTTATTGACAGCAGCGTAGGGTTTCAAATGTGTTAAACTATTGCTATTACGGCAGTAACAAGGGATCAGGGTGGAGCAAATAAATAATGTGCTGATCCCTCAACAAACTTCCAGTCGTATGATTAGGGTTGCCGGCTCATTCTTTTGATGTCACAGATGGTATAAAAATAATAAGTCACCTAAAGATGTATTTTCAGCACTTGTCTGTGCATACTTTGAACAGCAAACATAAATAGAAATAACTTTTGTTTTCTAGAGCTGCATGAATGATCCATGACTGATAATAAAAGGGAACAAATATAAAAAAGTTACATTACAAATGAATCAACAAAAAGAAGGGGGGACCGGGAGCTTGTTAACATTACAAATGAATACATACTTCTTATTTATAACCAATTTAGCAACTTGCAAGCTCTTTAACCCCTTCGCTGCTGGCCCGTTTCCGCCGCTGTGCGGTAAACAAATAAACAGGGCGGGGCCGTGACGAACCCCAGCCGTCATCAGCACACGAGCACCGGGGAGCGTGACGGCTGGGGTTCGTCACCAGCATGCAAGGGGTTAAGCAACACATGGCTGACTGGTATTTTGTGTGCCTGTCTGTGTAATTTGAAAGAAAAAAAACTTTCAGGGACGTTTTAAGGATTTTGGGGCCTGTGGGCCATATGTATTTTTGGGGCCCCTGTTCGGACCAGCTTTGATTTTATGATCCAGTCTCAGCTCTTTCAGGCCTTCTTTGGTCAAATACTAAATGTGTGTACATTGGATATTCAGGGATAGTGATGTGTGTTTTCACTATGTAACACTACAGCAGTTCACTAATATTAATGCAAATAATCTGTCATACCCTTCTATTTCTCATATGTGAGGTAATGTATTGATCAAAAATAAACTTTTTATATGGATGTCGCATGACGCATAAACACATTTTGTCTGCAAAATGTCTGTAATAGACTTTTACACATAAAAAATGAATGATTGAAAAACGCTATTTACAACATTGTGTTTAAAAAGGATTCAAGGTTATGAGGGCAAGACAGTAGAAAAGAGCAGCGGCGTCACTAGGGTTGGTGTCACCCAGTGCGGTAACTCAGGTGACGTGCGGTCCGCACTCCCCGCACCCCCCTAGTGACGCCACTGTAATTTTTATATACATCATTTTTGCCTCAGTCGAAGACAATACTGATTTTAGTGACTTCTGACTGGAGCTGACTCAATACTAGCGGGAATTAAACCTGCAACTCACACACAGCTAGCTTATCACTTAACTCGTTCTACTATTTGGCCGCCAACTAAGAGACGTGACAAGAGTGGCACAAAACTATCAAGATTACTCCGGATTAAGGGCAAAGCGAAAGAAAGGGACATAGAAGTGGGGCAAAGTGAATAAAGACAAGAAGAGAACAGATAGGGAGAGAAAGAGAGACACCAGGGAAGAGAAGCTGCGATAAGAGCAGAGAGACATACAAGTATCTGTCAGGGAGTCACAGAGGGAAACATGGAGAGGTGGGGGGGGGGGGTCAAACTATGCCTGTACATGTCTGACCCCTGTCTGCACGGTTCCAGCCTGACCTTGAGGTCTCCCTGGCTCGCATCCTAGCCTACCCCTGACACAGGCCAAGCCTTTACTATGAATCTGAATGTGTTTTTATTTTTTGATGTGACTTCTACCGATTGTTTTATTTTACCTTTTCATCTATTTCGTTTGTATCTGTAACATGTAAATATGTAAATGTTCGTCATGTAACGCACATGCTTCTATTGTGAAGCACTCTGACACTTTTGAGTAAAGTCCGCACTATATAGAAATGTATTAAATAAATAAATGTGAAAGGGTGAGCTGTGGCCACAGACACAGGGACACAGAGCTTGGGTCGCCTGGTATGGAGCTCGTCTCTACCGAAGTGCGATGAGGCGAATGAAGCGACACCAGAAGACGAGTAAACACTGAGGCAATGCTGGTCCGCCCCCCCCCTCCTTCCAGGGTTTAGCTCATTTTGTGCATGGGTGTGTGTTTTTCATTGCGCCTCTGTTGGGTGTCTGCCTGTCAATTCACCCTGTATGGGGGCTCCGCAGCTAGAGTTTCCGCCTGACTGCTTTTCTGTCACCGTCTTTCTAGGAACTTGGAAAAGGAAGCAGATGTCCATGACCCTGTGTGCATCTCTGTGACCCTCCACTGCCTGTGTGTCTGTCTGCGAGTGTCTCTGTCTCCTAGTGTGGGCCTGTGGAACTGTCACTGTGTCCGCACCCCCCGCACCCCCATAGTGACGCCATTGGAATAGAGCTGGCTCTTTCAACCCCCCCCCCCCCTCACACCCCCTTTGAAAGGCAGGGGCCCATGCCGTAAACTTCTCTGCAAAGAGCTAACTCTCCCAGGAGGGGGTTCATTAATTGCGCTGAAATGCTGCAGTGGGAGGCAAGGTATCTCCTTTGCTAAAACTAAAAGCGTGTCTGGTTTTTTTTTTCGGTTGTAGCAGAGGAGACTCCTTGCCTCCCACTGCAGCTCGAGCATATCACCTAAAATTAACCCCCTCCTGGGAGACTTAAGAACACAAATTATGCCATCGATCTCCCCTCCCTCCCCCTTTCAAATACCGGAGTCCTCCAAGAAGACAGGGGAAGCAGGGAACAAAGGTCAGCGTGGAGTGCACGCCCCCCCAGGGAAGGTGTCGCGCCCCCCCAGGGGGCGCGCCCCACAGATTGAAAAACACTGCACTAGAGTAAAGTGAAATGCGCTCACTCCAAACCCAACTTCCAAGGAGACTCCTTGACCTCCACTATGGGAGATTGTACATCCCTCTTCAAGCCCCTTGAAAAGAGACTGACACCCCTCCTTCTTTGCAGGACAAGAGAACCAGAGCTGGTGTTTTAACCAGTGAGACTGCATTCTGTAGGCATCCTTGGAGATCAGGCCAGTCTCCTGTAGGAGACAAATGTCACTGCTGGATATATGAAGGAGAGAGACAAACACTAACCTTTTATTGGTGTTGTTCAGGCACTGTATGTTAAGGCGAGTAACCTTTAGCTCCTGGAAGTCTAAATCCGAGGGCAGAATGCAGAAGAGATTGCACCAATGAGCTGAAAAGCCAAAGATCACCATGCTAGAAGAAGGAGAAAAAATCACCCCAAAAATGCCTCACTAACAAAACATGAAAACAATCAGCAAGTACTTGCATCAGTCCATTGATCTTGGAAACAGCATATGAGGCCTGGTCCCAGCAGTCATAGTGAGTACCAGGGCAGACTTTCAGGGTGGAAAAATCTTTTATCAACGAAGAGTCCGTTGGGCCAATTTGAAGCAGCAGGACTCCCTTGTGCCATCCCACCCTCACACAGCCCCACCCACCAGAGGAGAGAGAATTGTGACTAATAATGACCCCCAGGCTCAATTAAGGAATTGGCCCGATTAGAGTCATCCGGGTCACTCATGACCACCTCTCAGCCTTAAATACCAAATGCAGAGTCGGTCAGATTTAGAGAATACAAACCAAATATCTATTTATTTAGGTACACTCAGAGTGGAGCCCAATTTGCCCAGTCGCTAGGAGTGCTTCAGAGGGACTGACACAAGCATAACCATACATTATGTACACTTCGAAACCAATGAGAGCATGCCCACCATGACATTTTTGAGAGAGCTGCAGCTGGACTGTAAATGCCATTCCATTCTGAGGAGGGGCGCACATTACCTACTATTTAAGTTCACTCTGCCTGTACCCACCACTAGTCAGGAAGGCGAAGGACTACATCTAAAAGGAAAGGAATGCTTTAATAAGAACAGTCCATTCATTAGTGTAGCAAAACTCAGCTCCGAAGAAATATAACCTAGAAAAATCTGTTTCTCGGAAATGGCAAAGGATTCGTTTTAATTATAATTCAAAATGGCAGCTATATACAAAATGGTGCAGCGCATGCTAACATTACATAAAACAATGCAAAAGCCTATTTTTCTATTCTAACAGGCCCTCCTTTTAGCATGAGCTAAAGATTTTGTATAATAGCAAAATATATATAATTCAGTAATCAGCTGTTTTAGGAGCACTCCATGTCCTCAGCCTCAGGAAGGGAAACAGTGAGGAGGGAAAAGGTCTAAAAAATACCCTCATCTATTTGCATGAGGTCCTCTACTTCCTTTCAAATCACAATTGTTGCATTAGTATCATGAATCGATATTCTCTTAGGAGCGAGAAGGGAGGTGCAATTAGGGTAGCAAATTGGGAGACACTGGACAAGGACACAGCAAGAGATTAAAATCATGATGACATAAATCTCCTTCTCAAGGATCCAACCCCAACTAGCAAAAAGTGACCCACTCCAGTTTCCACTCTCCATTCCTTTAACGTTTTCTAGGATGTCTGAAATGTGTTGGGTAATGTTCTTTTCCATATTGGTGAGCCCGACCACAAACTGGTCTCCTACTACAGCTCACACACCACCACTCTTAGCTAGGATGAAATCAACAGCATATATAGTCTGTTCAGAATATATCGTCATACTTTCCAATATGGTGGTGATGTCACGCAAAGCCGCTGCTGTGGAATTAGACAGTATAAACACTGTTTAGCACGTTTTACATCTGGTACCATTGTCATATAGAAACCTGATGGGGAACAATAAATAGTAACATGCAGTTTCTTCAACAAATCCAAACCCATCACATTTTCACCACAATTGGATGTCAGCAAGAATGCCGAATCCACAGTGAAAGGACCAATAGTCAATGCAAGGGGTCTTGAAATGGAGCTTACAACCGGTACACCAGAAAAACCTACAAAAATGTTATTATGGCCATACAGAGACGCCCAGGGACCATATTTTGAGAAACAGAACTTTTTGTCGCACCTGTGTCCACCAAAAATTCCTTAGTCGAACCTTGCAGTTCCGCTGTTACATAAGGGTCACTCTTGTCTACACGTATCGGAATTGGTCTCCGACTCTGTCCCTGGCTGACTTAGCTGTAAGATATCCCAGTCACTTCCTCCATATCATAATCATCATGATAGTACGGTCCATCCTGAGTGTCATCAAAATTAGTATTTTCAGAACAACCCTGTGAGGCTTCAGCTTTCTCTGTCCTATCAGCCCCACTAGCTCCAGAACCTCGTCCATGAGAACGTTGTCCTCTAGGGACCGCTACCTTCTTCAAAAGCACAGGTTACTCGCTATGCCAATGTCCCTCCTCCTTACTGTATGCACACTGATTCAGCCCAAAAAGCATAGTATTCGGCTGCATACTAGTGTGTGGAAGCTGTCGGGCTGGAACTTCAGGTCCTCTGCCATTCCCTCTAAAAGCCTGCTGCAACAACACCTACGTTTTAAAATCCTATTGCCTTCACTCTGTCCTCTCTTCCTCCTCATTTTCTCTATGCTCATAATACTGTGCCATATTCAGGGAGGTAGACGTGACCAAGTACTTTCAGAGGCCTGCATTCGAGTCACAATCTCAGGAAACAAATTAGAAGCTAATCTATTAACAAAAAACCGAACATCTCCCTCAACAGACAAATCCTGCCAACTGTAATCCCAAAAAACGTATCTTCAAACCGAGTAAAAAAATCAGACACACTTTGATCTTTCTTTTGTAGACAAGCAGACAGTTTATCCCAATCTATTTTTCTTGGCGGAATAAGGAAATGCATATAGGTAATAATATGGTCTGGCAATGCTAAAATTACCGCTCTGTGCTCATCACCTGGTTTTCTTTCCTGGTCCCATGCTATAATTTGATCCCATGTACTTCCAATCTCCACAACATGGTCTTGTGTGTGGACTTTCCTCCAAATATCAACCGGAATCAGCAAATGAAAAAAGATTTCAATATCAGCAAGAGTCATTATAGTGGAAGAGGCAGCTTCAGTCAATTCCTTATACTATGCAGTAGGATTTTTCCTAGGATCAGTCAAATGAATTACACCCATTACTCCTTAAAACACGCTGCCTCCCTTAGCCTGGTAATGTTAACACAGCCATCAGTTAATTCCAGCAATTCTGGATGATATATTGGATGAAGTTCCCCCTACGCAAAGTTTGACACTGCAGTGGGATTTTTCTCATGTAGCCATCCCCTATAATCTGTTATTGTCTTAACATTAGCAAAAACCTGTTTTAGCCCCTACTCAATAATATACTTCTGATCTCTGATGTCATATACACTTTAAGGCCCTTCTGCTTCAAAGTACTGTTGCCAAAAACCAATTAAAGTTGCACACATGTGTTTAAGGACATGCTGCTGTATAAAGGTATCAAAATCTCTCATAGTCGCCCAGACATCCTTTACACTATAAATATGATTACGGTCCCACTGTGCAGCATTGGTTAGCTATTACCTGTTTCTCATCATCTCCCACTTCAGATTGCACTAACGGTCCCATGCACTCCTTAAATTTCATCTAATCCTATCCTTAAATCCTCGTTCCGGTGTCCTGCTACTTACTAATGTCAGAGGATGAAATACCATAGTGGGACTAGCATCAGAAGTAACAGGCACCATCGTCACAGGTTGTTGTGTCACAGGAGAAAGCTGGCATAAGGGACGCTGAGACAATAGGCGTGACAGGGGTACTAACAGTTACAGTTGCCACAGAAAGCAAAGAAACAGAAGGAAGAGGAGCCAAAGTCACAGCCGTTGAAATACCAGCAGTAGATACAGGGACATTGACAGTGGACGTAACTGTAAAGGGCACATGTGATGACACCTTAAAGGGGGATATATTCTTTGCGGGGCATGTGGACGTGAGGTCGAGTATCTAACAATTCTTCCACAAATGTGTCATCTTCTTTTGAAACCACATACAATTTATAAATGTGTAATCAAAACCTGCTATCCTCACATTCAACAGCCTTTCCCTCTTTTTTCCTATCATATGCTACAGCTTTCTGAGTCAATGTCGGCAATTTCCCTTTCCGGGCCTCTTTTTCTGCCTTCAATCACCTCTGTCTTTCTGCTTTCTGTCCTGTGAGGAGGGAATCAAACATAGACTGACTACTTTGTCTCCTGAACAACTGTTCTTGTAAGTAATCAATCTTTCGTTCATCGAAAGTGCCTGTCAAAGGCCACTGCAACTCGGCATTGTCCCTCGTATATTTGTACCATAATGTACTAAACATAATAGACCCAAGGCCATGCTTCACATACATATCAAAAGTTGGAGTTCTTTCTGGGGTGACGGCTGAGCTTTCTCCAATTGAGCATCTGCAAAACAACAGTGACAGCAGAAAGAAAACAGTTTACTAAACCCAGGCATTTTCAAAAGAAAACAAGTTCACTATTTTATGCTTGGCAAAGCAATTGCAAAAGCATTTATCCAAAAGACAGTCCTTAGATCGTACCAAATACAAACCAAAATGTTACCAAAGTGGAGAAGTGTGGTTTAGGGGTTGGAGGCGGCAGACCCGGAAGCTGGGATCGGCCCTGGACCAGGGTTCAATTCCCCGCCTCGGCGGGTCTTGGGCTAAAAAATTCCACGGACTCGATAATTCTCGCTCCGGTGCCTTCTCGACTCACGGGTTCACACTCTGCGACTCTGGGCAATAGCTTGCTTAATCTCCACCACGGCCCCTCGCGGCGGGATGCCTGGCTTTCACCTTGTGGGTACCTTGCCGGGGCTATCTCACAGAGGAATACCACGACGGGTTCCCTAAGCAAACGCCGGGAAACCCAATGTGGGTAGCTGTGCGCTATATAAGCTCAAATACAAATACAAATACCATATCCACAAAGAACCAAAAAAATTCTACACTACCCACGCTATAGACTAAATGGTCAGATCCAAGGGTCTCACTGTTCAGGACACCAGTCGGGATGGCCACTGGGTGAGGCACAATCCAGCAGAACAGAAGAGGAAGCTGCGAGCACCGGAAACTCTTCAGATCCCTGATCCGTACGTACGACCCGACGATTGCCTCAACCTCCCCCCTATCTTTGAAAGGGGATAGGTCACTCAACCGAAGGAGTTCCTATTTGGGCACCAACTGAAGGAAATGGCCCAATTAGGTTCATCGGGCCAATCATGACCAACTCTCAGTATTCCATACCAAATGAAGTGTCAGTCAGACTGTAGAGAATAAAAAATAAATAACTATTTATTTAGGTACACTCAGAGTGGTGCCCATTTTGTCCAGTCGCTAGGAGTGCTGCAGAGGGACGGACATCAGCAAGCATAACAATATATTATGTACATTTCCAAACAAATGAGAGCACACCACAATGGAATTCTCCAAAAAGATGCATCTGGACAGTTAATTGCAAAGGAGTAAGTTTCGATTCTGAGGCGAAGCCCTATATCTAAAATGAAAGTTGTGCGTTAATGAGAACAATGCATTCATTGCTTTAGCAAAACTCAGCCCCTGTGAGGCGCTGCGAGGCCTCAGGGTAGTTACGCGCTATATAAGTTTAATTTTCATTCATTCATTCATTCATTTCATTTTCATTCAAAGAAAGGCTGCTTCTCGGAAATGGCAAAGGATTAGTTTTGATAATAATTCAAAATGGTGGCTATACACAAAATGGTGCTGCAAATGCTAACCCTACATAAAATATTGTGAAAGCCTGTGTGTCCAGGACAGACTTCCTTTCCATTGCATACTCTCTGGATCAGGCCACAGCCTATCAGAGGGTGATTTGGGTCTGACCCGGCAGACTGGACTGTCATCTCTCGTGAGATGGATCCTCAATGACAATCACCCTGTAGGCCTCTGTGAGGAAGTGAAGGTAATGCTGCTTACGTTTCAGACAGAAAATGGTCCATACAGATGGTCACTGGAGTAGGAGATGGCGGAGTTCCTCAGGTGAGCAGAAGTCACACCGCTTCTGAAGTGTACTTGCCAGCAAGTCTTGATACAGCAGTGGTGTGTGCTCCCTAAACTGGAGCCGGAGATTATCCTTGTTCATGCATATTATTGACTCTTTTACTTGGAATTCATGAATGCATATTAATATGTCCCCAGGAGGTCAGTTTGCTGGCTTTGCGGTCCCATCCGATGGAACCAATCTAGCTTAATCTCCAAATCTCCAAATCTACTGAAGCTCCCAAAATGTGACGAAAGACATGCCCAATGTATTAATTCACGATGGGTATCTTGGCATCTGTTGAGACCCCTAGAATGAAGATTTTTTTTGTCAGAGAGCAATTTTCCGGGTCTATGGCATGAGCCTGTAAATTCATTTGTTGTTTCTGGAGCTTGAGCTTGAGCTTCTCCTGGTGCAACCATTCAATCTGCTCGCTGTGACCTGTCTCTTTGTTCTCTGAAGTGGAGACCCTCTCTCCTACTTCATCCAGATCATGGCCTACATCAGGAATGTCAGAGGAGAGGTCCTTCTTGACAGCATGTTGAATAAGGCTTCTAGGAAAGGATAGGTCACTGGGCTGTCTGCATCATAAGACTCAGGGGGTGTTCAGTGGTCACAGGGATTTTTTGTCCCCTGATGGTCTTCCAGTTAGCTTCACGATTACGTCCTGAAACGAGCCATCTCTCTTGGCCCGGCTGTAGACATGGCCTTATTTCACCCACAGAGACTGGTATAGCTGTTCTGTGGTAGCTGCTGACACTGTCTAGGAGCAGGAGGAGGAAATACTTGCTTCAATAGGCCCCTTCTAATCCACACCAAGGAGATTGATCTTGAGTCGCCGCTCTAATCGCCAGACCTTTGGGTCTTTGCTGACTTTTGAATACAAGACCAGAGCAAGGGATGTCGCAAAAGGGAGGCAGATTACTTCACACACAAAGAAGTCCCCCTCAATGGCCCCAGAACCCTGCAGCTTATTGCATCGCTCAGGGTGTGGTCCACAAACGTGTCACCTTGAGGGAGGGAAGGCCCAATGGTGCAATCCCTGACAGATTAAAGGCGCAACCATCTCCGTGTAGTTTACTTTGAGTCAAAGTCAATCACTGCCTGCAACCAGCTTGGAGCCTCTAAACAGTCTGCTTCGAGTGTCCACAATTGCATAGGATGCGGCTACAATCATCCACTCCCCAGGCACTCTAAATATTGAGGCCCAGCCTCCAGAGTCGTGCAGGTGTCACACATGTGTATTGGGCCCGGGACCAGGACCTGCACTGGGGCTAACAGATGACCAGCAGGGCTTCACCTTCATCCTCAACCTCTAGCCACAGCTGATTGGAGCAAATCCCTCATGGTGGAGACCTTGTTGCTCAAAGTAGGTGCTCAGGCTCAGCTGATGCGGATATCTGTTTTAGATGCGTGTTGGAAGTCTTGGTAGGTACCTGCCACCACAGGCAGGCCACCCACATGGCTTCACTGCCCCAAAACAAGAGTACTGGAGCATACCGAAGGCTGGTTCGGATCCTGGAGGAAGCTCCATGGCAAGTTCACCTTCCACTTCTGCAGGGGCTTGTTTCAAGGGTTTCCCAGGCAGGAATTCAGCTGGGCTTACAGGGCTGCATGCTGTGCCATCAGAAACTGTCTGAATGCTGGGCTCATTCATTTATTTCTTTATTTCGGCTAAAATGCCATAAAAGAGTCACAACACAGTTCATTATAATATACATCAAATCACAATTTTGGATACATTTGGAACAGATAAAACATATGTGAACATTTTTTTCCCAATAAAACTTTCTCTGGACTCAATAAAATACCAATAGCCCATATAACACTTAATAGAAACACATTTGATCATGTAAACTCATTTCTTTTGCATTATAGCTTTAGGCCTTTTTTACTCCGCAAAAAATAAGTCGAATGCAGAAATCGGCTAACACTGGATACTATTACTTGGGTTGTGTCTGTTTTAATTATTCTTAATGCCTGGTTACAGGATCTTATTCCTAGAAGTAAACAAAGGGGCTTAATCCATTTTCTTCTAGCCAGTGCATAAGCTGTACAGAAGAAAAGAATATGAAGTTTGCCTTCTTTCTGGTTGCCCTCACACATATTGCAGGTTTCATCTGCCACTGGAGCAAAACCATTGGACCCCCTAGTCCAGCGTGCCAAAGTTGTTTTAGTCAAAAGATTCCCGTATCTTAATTTCATAAAGAGGGTTTTGGCAAGTGGAGGCTCGATTTCGTCAAGGAAAGCCTCGAAAAGAGGCTCATCCTTGAAGCTCAGAAAATTGGTCACTAGGGTCCCAGCATCATTCGCATTTGTTATTAGGTTAGACACAAAACTCCAAAAAGCCCTTTTTACAACCAGTTTTGAATTCGGCGGTAAACATTCCGGATTCTCCCAAAAATGATTTAGACCTATTTTGATGAACCAGGTTTTAACATGTTTTAGCCATGGAATCGTATTCAATTTGTCCAACCCCATTATCTCTTTTAAACCTTCCCTATAATCATACAGTTCAAGTACCTGCCAAAGTCTAACCCATAGCATTAGTGGCCAAACAATTGTTAATGGTCTGTCCTTTTAACATTTAAATCCAGCTGAAGTGGCACTAAAGGAGTACCTCTTGGATCCCTTACCAAACTTCTCATAAAGTTATTATCCATGACGAAGAAAGAGTCCTTTGACATGGGCCCCAAAATTTCAGCACCATATAGGGCCGCTGGTTGGACCTTGAATTTGAATAACTCAACTACTGGTGATACAGCCTTGCTAGTACTCAGGCATTGTTTCCTAAGAATAGGCTTTACATTCTGTGCAAATATCAACTTGCTTTTTTCAATTTGGGGCCGCCAGGAGAAGTTAGAATCTAGTGAGACCCCTAAATATGAAAAATGTTGAACCGATTCCAGTTTCTCACCATTCAGAATTAAACAGCCTTTATCTGGTTTTGATGGATTAAGGGCCATGCATTTTGTTTTTTTCCCATTAATTGCCAATCCTTTCTTGCTGCAGTAATCGCTAAAGGAATTGAGTAGTGCCTGGAGACCTTTCTTAGTTTGGGAGATCAAAATTGTGTCATCTGCGAATAGTAATGAGGTTACCTTTTCTCCATTCAATTTCGGTGAGTCATTTATGCATCCCTCTAGATGTACAGGGATGTCATTCACAAAAAGGGAGAAAAGTGTGGGGGCCAGTACGCAGCCTTGGCGGACGCCATGCTCGATAGGTATTTTTTGGGTCAGTTCCCCATTTGGACCCCATCGCATTTTGGCAAAGTTCCCAGCATGCAACTCTATTATCTGTACCAACAGACTGCTTGGAAGCCCTGCTTCGTTCAATGTTCTCCATAGGAGGTCACGTGGCACTAGATCAAATGCTGCTCTGAAATCGACAAAATATGTACGTATTTCCAGTGTAGGCAGCAAAATCTGAATACTTGATCTATTGTGCTCAGTTTACATCAAAAACCGGCTTGATATTTTGTTATGATTGCATTCTCCTCCAACCAGTCGTTAACACTTGTTAGGATGTGTCTAGATTTTTTGGAGAATGTCCATCAAGCTAATAGGCCGATAATTTAAAGGGTCCAGCCGATCCCCTTTTTTAAAGATTAAAATAGTTTCTGCTCCCCTCCAGCTTGCAGGGAAATCTAGACTATGGGATAGCTTATTACACAGGTAATTTATATACGGTGCCCCTACCTTTAAGTCATGCTTATACAAATCCCCTGGTATTTTATCTAGCCTGGTGCTTTATCATTTTTAACTGAATTTATTGTCACCTCAGTTTCTTCTAATGTAAATTCCAGGTAGTCTATGGGGTGTTTGGGCCACAGGGCATCGTCGCCGGGAGCTCTTGACATTGTGTCATAGTTTTTGTAAAGATTTGTGAAGTGGTTAACCCACGTTAGCGCGTCAAGGTAAACATATTTTGCCTACGTGGTTACCATTGGCAACTAACCTCCAGAACCCTACACTATCCTTGTTTTTGACCGCTATCAACATGTCTGCCCAGCTTTCTTCCTCCCAAGTTTTTCTTGAGGCATTTTGTACCTGCTTATAGTTTTTCCTTGCTATTTTTACATTTTCCGCTGATTTAGATTTGATAGCAAGCAGAAGCTTCCCATTGGATTCCTGCAAACTCTGTCATACCATGGTTTGCTATGAGACAGATTGTGTAATTTTTGTTGGTGTTTCTTTGGCATTTTTGTGACTAACATTCTCAAATCTAAAAATTTTTTTTGTGAAGTGACATAAAACAAGCAGAGTTTTCTTCATCTGTAGGGGAGCCTATAAAAGATCCAAAGGTCCCTGCAAAAAGTGCATAGATTTCGGCAAGAATCTCACCATGGTCCAATATGAGTGACCATTTGAGTGCTCGTCTATTGTTACTGACAAGGATCTCATCACTCGTTCTACTATTTACGTCAGTTGTTGACACGTGCGCAACCCCCAGGAGCAGAGAAGCTTCTATCAATAGGCCCAGGGGGTAGTGATCACTTTCTAACCTGTCCTCTACCTCAAAATCTATCATACTATGCCAAGTAGACATTGAAACGATTACAAAATCTAGAATACTCTTACAGTTGTTTCTAGAAAATGTTGTTTTTTTGGAGCTGTTAGACGGGAGTCGGCCATTACAGGCCCTAAGGCCATGCTCCGCAGACAACTTCATTAGTTGGACTGCCAAGGCTGTGCATTTAACATGTTTAGTGTTCTCCAATGTTGGAATATTGTTGGCTTGGTCCTCTTCTTCAAAAATATCACTAAGCCCTGAGACCGGTTCATAGTTATAATTTAGGTCACAACATATTCCTCTTTTCCTACTATTCTACCTAAAAGGAAGTCTAGTTTAGCTAGAGTGGGAGATTCTTTAGATGCAGGGGCAGGTCTATTGTAGACATTTATTAGATAAAATGTTTTCCTTTCACATGTGGTGATTTTCAAAGCTAATATGTCAGGTGAATTTGTGTCTACTACGTCTATCTGTATCCTCAAGGTTACCTTCACCCAGGTTATTAGACTACCTAAGGGCCTTCCCCTATTAGATGGAATGGCACCTATTCCAAAAGATTTGAACCCTACCCTTTGTGGTATAGCTACCGTCCGTGGACCGTCCGTCCGTGGCAGAGTGGGCTAAAGAACGGTGATGGATTCAACCCAGATCTTTTGACTGGGTGTGAGTGTTTGATTGATTTAGATGCTCCGTCCACCACCACCCCCTTTTGTACCCCTTAATGTCTGGCAGCTCATACGTAGTACATTTCATTGTGCTGCGATGGATAATTGCCAGACCACCTCCCCGTTGCAGAGGCCTGTCTAATCGCTGAATTGAGAAAGTAAACGGAAGAGCCCCAGCTATATCCAGGTTACACCATGGGCCGAGCCAGGTTTCCATAACAAGAAGCCAGTCTAGGTTCATCTCTAAGATCAGGTCGTGAATGTGTTGTGCATTTTTGCACATCGACCTGGCATTAATAAGTCCCCCACGTAAGACGGTAGGTTGAATGTTGTCTTGAGGGGATAACTCAGGAGTAAGCTTCGCCTTAGAGTGGAGGCAGCAAGCAGGGCCATCCCATGTATCTGGTGTTAGGGTATCGTGGCAGTAGGAGGAACACTTATTGAGGGAGCATAACCATTCCCTGGACAGAGTCGGACCATTGAAACCAAGAGCGGAGTACCTTGCCTCTACCGCAGCCTTGACGCTGACGAGCGCAGACGGGCAGGACTCTGGCTCGACTCCGGCGGGATTACGGGGCGCCCGCTGCGCGTCACCGCTGCGCGTCCCCATGACAGGTCTATGTAGGGGATTTGCCTGCCTGCCTGAGCACTAGAGCGCTCACCAAGATGGCGCCGCTAGACGTCCCTACCTACCCCCAAGATGGCTGTAAGATGTGTGGAGCTCACCTGGTGTTTCCACAGGGGCGGGGTGGACAAACAGATGCTGAATCCCAACTTCCCTCACCCACCACTTAAGCCCAACAGTGTCAAAGTCAAAGAGGTGAAAGTGGGAAAACACATGCAATTCAACCTAAGGACATCATACCAGACGTGCCATCGGATTCTACTCCTTCTCCCTTTCCTTGTTTTGTTCCCCCTCTTCCCCACTTTCACCTCTTTGACTGGCTCTCATTCCCAAAGAGTAGGTTAGCTGTACCAAAGGGGTGAATTTGTCAGCTGTTTAACGTCTGCGTATGGTACTGGAGTTCTTGGAATATCCACGGATGGGGTGGCTCTCCAACCATCCATTTTCCACTGGATTTCTTCACGGTCCTCTGAGAAGGGTTCTTCTTCTTAAAAACTGTATTAGTGACTTACCCATTGACTTGTATCAAGTCAGTGGTCAGGTTCCCAGCCTGCACACGGCCTCCATGAAGTTCATGGGTACTTGCCATTGGTGGTTCCTTGTGTCCACGGCTCTGCTACGTCTTCTGGGTCCAGTCTTTACTTAGGTCATGGTTCGCATCCCACTATTTTAGTATATGGTGTGGTCTTCCAGGAGACCACTCTATATTTGTGCTACTTACGTCTTCTAATACCAAAGTATTGTATGTATTGTGGTTATATCTCCTGGTAGGAGATATTGCAATGTGTTAGTGAGTGTAAGTATTAAATACATATTTTGATAACTACACTGTGTAGTTTTTTTTTCACTTATCCTAGACTATAGGATTAAGTACTGGTAAAACAAGCTGCTTTTCACTTCTTCTGGACTAAGCCTGATGGCTGCTCTCTACAGCAGCCACCTAGAAAGCTTTCCAAGGTTATGTAAGACCACTAAAATCACTATAAGGGTTTTCTGGATTAGTGCAGGGTGCTACCCTTACATAAGTGAGCACCATATACTAGGCTAGCACCCTAAATTGGTGTGTAGCAGTTGAGATTCATGCCTGCACTATTTTACTGGCTAAGCCAATTGTTGATTACTTAAAAAAACATCATTAGCATAGCATTAGCCACATGTGACATGTTTATAGACAAAGTAAGATCTACTGAACTTTTAGATTGGTTTTCAAGGGTCTAGCACAACCCTTTCTCCAATTTTGGGAAGTTTAGTTTCCACTAGAGTAGGTAGGTGCAAAACCACTCTGTACCTAGACCCCATGTTTTCAGTAATGGACCTAATGGAGCACGGTCTTCTAGATAGAGTGGTCTTAGGAACTAAGCACCCTGTGTACTTTTAGGAGGTTAACGATAGGTAGAAACCCATCCGCAAAGCACCTCTTAGAGCTGGTTATCATAGATGACCACTACAACCCTGAGAGGTCAAAAGATCAGGACAAAGTGGGTGGGAATGCTCCAGAAGATAGGTCAGAAGCAGTACCCCTAGTGAGCCTAAATTCTGAGAATGACCAAGAGGAGTCTGATAACTCCCCCTTGGTGAACTCTGATCCCCCAGGGAATAGTGAAGATGGTACACAGGGTGTCCGTAGATATAAGTCCCCTTTTATTCCTCCTGGGGACATTCAGAGTCGTCAAAGGAGGTCTAGGTCCCCCTCTTCTGAGTCCAATGTTTCAGATCATTCCATAGGGACGTCCATCTCTAGCAAGTGGGAGGACTTATTAGAGAGGGAGTACCACCTGATCAAATTTAAGAGAGTTATACTCAAGCACAGAGCAGTTTTCCCTTGATAAAAAAACCATGAACGTTCAGAGGGCTTGGAACAATTTGGGACTAGAATCCCATGGTGGCAGCAATAGTGTACCTAGAATCAGAGAAACATCCTTTGACACTAGGAACTTGAGCAGGATAGTCCCTCCTTAATAGGTGGGGGATTATATTCACAAATAGATCACTGCCTTTGAGAGGTTCTGTACAATTCAGAAGGTCCCTCAAGGAAGGTAGACAGCTATCCTGGGGCTCTCCTTTGCTAAAAATGGTAGAAGCAGGCTCCTCACTGTTAGAAAAGAAGACGCTGTCAGTTAATCTGTCCTTTAAAGTGTACTCATAGACAGGTTTGGCTCACCCACTGAAGGAAGTTGCCCTTTTAGGGTCAATCGGGTCACTTGTGACCACCTCTCAGCCTTCCATACCGAATTAAGAGTCGGTAATACAAACCAAGTCTCTGTAGAGCAGAGGTCTTCAAACTTTTTGATGCCGAGACCCCCTTGTAAAACCTTTTTAGGGGTAAGGACCCCCTTCTGACAAAAGTTTCTAGAAACTGGTACTCCTCATCATCATCTTTTGACAACCATAAATGCGCCTGTTAGACCTCATCACATCCATCCATCATTCATCCACCCACACTTTCACACATCCATCCATCCATCCATCATCCATCCACCCTTTCATCTTTCCATCCACACATCCATCCTTTACCCATCCACCCTTCCATCCATCCACCCATCATTCATCCACCCACCTTTTCACACATCCATGCAACCTTTTATCCATCCATACATCCATCCACCCTTTCATCCTCCCATTCATACATCTATCCATCATCCATCCACCCTTTCATCCATCCACCCACCCTTTCATCCATCCATCCATCATTTATCCCCCCACCTTTTCACACATCCATTCATGTATCATTCATCCATGCAATATTTTATCCATCCATACATCCATTCTTCATCCACCCACCCTTTCATCCATCCATCCACCCATCATTCATCCCCCCACCTTTTCACACATCCATCCATGCATCATTCATCCATGCAACTTTTTATCCATCCATACATCCATCCATCCTCATCCGTCCACCCTTTCATCCTTCCATCCATCCTTTCATCCATCCATCCATCCTTCATCCGTCCACCCTTTCATCCTTACATCCATCCATCCATCCTTCATCCATCCACCCTTTCATCTTTCCATCCACACATCCATCCTTTACCCATCCACCCTTCCATCCATCCACCCATCATTCATCCACCCACCTTTTCACACATCCATCCATCCATCCATGCAACCTTTTATCCATCCATACATCCATCCACCCTTTCATCCTCCCATTCATACATCTATCCATCATCCATCCACCCTTTCATCCATCCACCCACCCTTTCATCCATCCATCCACCCATCATTTATCCCCCCACCTTTTCACACATCCATCCATGTATCATTCATCCATGCAATCTTTTATCCATCCATACATCCATTCTTCATCCACCCACCCTTTCATCCATCCATCCACCCATCATTCGTCCCCCCACCTTTTCACACATCCATCCATGCATCATTCATCCATGCAACCTTTTATCCATCCATACATCCATCCATCCTTCATCCGTCCACCCTTTCATCCTGCCATCCATCCACCCTTTCATCCATCCATCCATCCTTCATCCGTCCATCCACCCATCATTCATTCACCCACCTTTTCTGTGCCTTTCTCATGGGGGAGGGGGGGTCAGTATCTCTCTGCGTGTTTTTCCTTTTTTCCCCGATCATGGGAGGGCATCTCTGTGCCTCCCTGCTGGTGGCGGGGGATGTGGCAAGGGACCCACAGCTCCAGGCGCCGCAATATCCATTGACCTCAAAGGGCAGGCTACACTACAGCCTGCTCCCCCAGCCCCCCTCCCCGACTTCCCCCAGCTCGAAACGGCTTCAGGGACACACACAGACACACCCGAGTACTTGACAAGTCTTTTACTTGTTAATGAGGCTTCGATGTTTTTCACACCTCGGTGTGAATTAGGCCTCGCCATGAGCACCCTCATCAGCCCAAGCCAGGGACAGAATCTGCGACCCCCTTCAAAGGACTCCACGACCCCCCTGGGGGTCGCGCCCCACAGATTGAAGACCTCTGCTGTAGAGTGTTGCAGAGAGATTGGCATTAGCAGGCATGGAGATACATTATGTACTATTCAGAACAAATGGATGCACGCTGATAATGGAATTTTCCAGGCAGATGCAGCTAAAATAAGGAAGTACAGAAGGACAGGTTTCAATGCTGAACTGGGCACACAATATCTCCTACCCAAGGTCGCTCTGTCCGTGCCCGAAAATAGACCAGTGGGACAAGGCATCTATCTAGTGGGAAAGGTATGCGCTAACAAGAACATTGCATTCATTAGCAGAGCGAGGCCCAACCCTTGAGAAATGAAAACTACCACAAGCTGTTTTTCGTAAAAACAAAGGAACAGTTTCGAGCATGGTTCAAAATGGTGGCCAAACATAAAAATGGTGCTGCGAATGCCAACTTACATAGAATAAGACACAGGCAGAAATGACAGAAAGATTTTCATTCTAACATCACTGAGCAATACAGGATTACGTTCAGATACACCCAGAAGGCACACACCGAGGACTGGGTAGATTTAATTAGCAGTGCTAGTGCTAGTGCTATTAAGGGTCTGGAAGGCTGGCTTCATGAAAACAAGGTACATGACTCTGAGGGATTGTACAATTTGATGATGAGGGAGCAGATCCTTAATAATTGTCAAAACCAATCAGGTGAACTCTTATCTGACCTTGCATCAAGAATTGGGAAAGAAGGCAGACAAATGGGTAAGCACTAGGGTTAAGAAGAAAAAAACATGGTGGTAGAGTGGACCAGAAGAAGCAAAATTCTTCTAATCCCAGGAGAAGGGTGGGAAGAAGGGTAAAGTCAAAAAGGAGTATTCTCAACATCCTCAAAAAACGGCATCTGAGGTAAGTACCACAACCCCTAGAAGGGTAAAAAGAAACTTTGATGTTTTTTGTGTAAAGTAAATACTCATTGGACAAGAGATGCTGACTATCCAAAGGCCAATGAACCTACTACCACTGCCCCTAAAACAACTGATGTTCATCGCCCCAGTACAAGTGGCAGTACAGTAACCAAGGCATTAGTAGTATTAACCTTGGAATTTGAGGTGGGTACTGGCAAGTCCCACCAACTTGAGCAAGTACAGACAACAGCCTCAAATGAATGGACAATAAGCTATGGCTAACAGGGGCACAGGGGCCAGTGTCTCAACGGCAGCAGAGAACCTTGTGTTCTCTGAACAGATCATACTTGAACAGATGTAACAAGTAACGAACACTAGCAATGTGAGGGCTGATCATTTCTTGGCAGTTGTGAATTTCAGCTGGGGAGGGGTAACTAGTCCTGAAAGAGCTGTGGTATCTCCAGATATACCTGCAGATTGTCTGTTGGGCAATGCTCTAGAAACTTCAGCCTGGTCTGAAATAGAGTTCAGGACTCATGCAGAGATGATGGACATCTCTGCCAGTGCATTTGCTGTCACCAGGGGACAGGCCAAACAGCACTGAGCGGGCACTGGATCCTGAAAGAATGGACAACATTGTTCCAAAGAGATGGAGCGGGAAGGGTAAGGAATCATTCACTTTCCAAACTCCCAGTGAGGATCAGTATCCTGTGGGAGATGATGTCAGTCCCTTTGAAGGAACTGTCCCAGAGGAACTTGGAGTCGGGGACCCCTTCCAGGGCAGACTTGATTTTGGAGCAGCAATTCTGCCCCTCTGTTGAATAGTTCAGAAAACAAGCTGCTGCTAAGGGGGGAGGGAATGTCAGTGGGTACCACAGAATCTAAGGGCTCCTGTTTTCTGGAGGTAGAGTCTCCAAGCCTTGTCCTACCAGGAGGTTGTTAATACCGCTGAAGTTGAGAGTTTTTTACCTCCCCCTGGATCATGACATTCTCCTTACAGGACATATTGGGCAAAGCAAGACTTGGGACAGGATTGACTCTCATTTTTACTGGCTCTATATGTCAGAAGACACCAAGATGTTTTGTCACTCCTATGTTACTTGCAAGGTCAGTGGTAAGTCAGGTGGCACTATAAAGGCCCCCTTTATTCCACTCCCAGTGGAGGGGTTCTCTTTGTGAGGGCAGGCATTGACATTGTTGGCCCCTTGAACTCTCCAACTACATTTGGACCCAGTTATACACTAGTGATGGTAGGAAATTCTACTAGGTATCCAGGGACTATTCCCCTTGGAACCACTGCAAAACCTGTAAAGGCCAGGGACCTCCTGGGAATCTTTTCCAGAGGGGGCTTCCCTAAGGAGGTTTTAACAGATAGAGGAAATAGCATCATGTCTAATTATGTTGCAACAATGTAGTAAGCTAGACGCTTACTAAACCCTAACATCTACATTGCAATCGGCTATGATCATGGGAATCCAAAAAAGCTCAGGCAAAAATGGGATGTCTTACTAACCTTCCTTCTCTTTGCCTACAGAGGGTTCCACAAAAGGGGGTTGGCTGCAGTCCATTTGAAGTTATGTTGGGACATCCAGTTAGGGGTCCATTGTGTTTGGTAAAGGAGGGCTGGTAGAAACCACTCAAACACCTTAAACAGGATATTGTGGAATGAGAGCCATTTCACACTGGATGAAGAGTAATCTCCTCCAGTTTAATGTCAGAAAAACAGAGATTTTACTCTTTGGAGAGCACCCTTACTTTGATCTCCTGAGTGGTGGCCGACTGACCTTGGCACCCCCCCTGCCCCTAAAGTCTCTGGTAAGAACGTAGGCAATCGTCTGGATGAAGCCCTCACCTTGAAGGAGCACATGGGTCAGACAGCGAGCACCTGCTTCCATACTCTGGGCTTACTTTGTCAAGTCTTCCATCGCCTTCCGGATTCCACTCGGAAGACTCTGACTCAGGCACTTATATTAGGCCGTCTGGAATACTGTAACGGTCTGCTGATCTCTGCTAACGAGACCGTGATCAGCAGACTTCAGGTGGTCCAGAACACGGCGGCGCGGCTAGGTCTTAACATGTCCCCTAGGAAAGCCTCCCACCCTCTTCTTCTGCAACTTCATTGGCTTCCCAAACGCCAACTGGTAAAATTCTAAATTTGTTGTACCATCCATAAGGCACTCTACTAACCTTGCTCTAACCAGTCCCTCTTTATGCAGCTTTTCTCTTTTTGATCCCAGTTATATTCTCACTTATCTATGACGCCTGCCTGAAGCACAGAGATACTACTCTGGGAGTCGATTCTGGCAATATATAAACAATTTAAAAAAATTAGAACCAGGATACCTACACCAGGGAACTCAGGTGCATAGGTGCGAAGTGACTTTGCAAACGGCTGTAGACCACAAAGGGGGATTTCAGTCAATATGCTGCTTTCCAAGAAGATGAACGAATCTGGTGGAACTCAAGGGTGGATTCAAGATGATAGGTACCTGCAAGCAGAGGGGACAGAGTTTATGCTACTCAGGAGTGACCAGGAGGCATGGAATATGAATGCCTACCAAAGTCAGGTGAGTTGACGGTGCCTTTGAAGTTGCAGCTGTGTGATGGTGTGAAAGACTAGGAGCCATTCAAGAGCTGTCCCATGTTGAATTTCAAGAGCCAGTGGGTGAGTGTCCGACAGGGGCATCAACAAACCTTGGCAATGACAACCAATGTAGTAGTCGAAAAGGTGCAGTATTGGGACCAGCAAGGTCCAAATGACTTACTAG
Source organism: Lissotriton vulgaris (assembly GCF_964263255.1). Lineage (NCBI taxonomy): Eukaryota > Metazoa > Chordata > Amphibia > Caudata > Salamandridae > Lissotriton > Lissotriton vulgaris. The sequence continues at coordinate 2,031,638,961 of NC_141691.1, forward strand.
GAGCAGGTGAGTCAGAGCAGGCACTGAGCAAGCAGGGGAGCCCACTGGAGCCAAAGAATACCCCTAGCTGGAAGCTTAGAAGTTGCAAGAAAACCTCGAGCAGCTTACCAAAGGATGGAGTAAGCGATGCAGGCAAAAATCTTGGTGGCAAGAGATACTTGTGGTTTGAGCTTTTTGGAACCAGAAGATCTATGCTGAAGAGGGTCAAAAAGCCTTGGAACGGCACATCAACGTGGTGTATCCGACAAGGGATACTGGCTTCAAACTTGCTATGAGGACAGTGCAGGCCTCGCTGAAGTTGCAGAACCATGAGCTGTGTTGTTGAACATTTCTGAGTCTGTAGATGCTAACAGCAGACTGGTCAGTTTTGTTGTGGTGCCTGCAGATGCAGGGAAGTGACTCCTTCAATTCAAGGGAAATTCCTTCGGGTGTCGTGGATGTCCACAGGTCTGTAGAAGAGCCTGTATTGAACACAGCCGTAGACAAGGAAAAAGACTAGCAGGACGACAAGACCAGGGGCAGCAGGAGTCTTCCCATATGCAGTCTCCATTCCCAAAGTGAAGTTTAACGATGTCCAAAGTTCACAGATGTTTAAAGATCAAGGTATTTCGGATTTGAATTTTGTCCCAAAACAAATCTAAAGACCCATCCACAGGTCAACCCTTAAGTACAAGTCAACCTCCAGCTCATGCTCAAAATGATGTTGTGAAATGACATCAATTTAAACAGTGAGTTGTATCACTCTCTAACCAACACGTATCTAGTCGCCTTACTGGGAAAATATTCAGCAACTTCTTCAGGGTTTGAAAAGTACAGAGATAAAAATAAAATCCACTATAATGTGTTGTTTAAAGAAATGTGTTGTTATAAATTACTTAGTTGTGACTTTAATGCTGAACATTAGATCTAAAAAGAGTATTTCTGAATGTGTATAACTAGTGCACAGTCTAAAGTACAGTGCCTCAATTCCTGCAATGCATTAATACATTCATGGTTCAAATTTATAAATAGAAATAACATGTTTTTTTGTATATTGGGAAAATCAATCAATCAGTTTAATCTTTATGATACAAAAAGTTATTTATGTAGGCCTGAATCTAATCAAAAAAGTTATGCTCCCCTTACTTTGGAGAGATAATGACAAATAAAAACTAATTTTGATAATTATATGATACCTAATCTTCTCTTTAGAATTCCCTCTGGAAAGAAACAGATGAGAACAATTGACTCCAATTATATATTAACAAATTCTGCATTATTAATCTATTTACATGATTGGACATACTTTATATTGTGTTGTAGTTCTGGCCCGAAAGTCATCTGCAATGAATCATTTCCAAATATGTGTTGTGCAGTTTGCATCCAAATTTTGTTACTCAGTTAGGTGCTCCAAATAAGGATCCTGCTTGTCCTTGAAGCCGATCCTTATATATGAAAACAAGGGGATATCTGATTATAATTTAACGACTTAAGAGCGTAGACCTAATTCTGTTAACCATTCAATCAGAAAAAATTCCTGCATACATGTGGTTCTAGTCTTTTTTGTTAAGCTTAGTTCGCAAGTTTGTTATGTTTAACAAACGTGACCGGACTTCCATGTTCTTAGCTCTAGGAGCCACCAATAGTGAAAACGGACTAGATTTCACGAGTCTATATTTCGGCATGTCAAAATCGTCACCACCACATTGACCACATGTTAGGGAATAGGGTGGTTCTCCCTACCTCAGTAGCACTGCATTAACTTTGTATCTAGAAAATATTTTCTGTGGATTTTTTTGGGGCAATATCATCCTACAGTTTTCCACCTGTGCCATAGTCACTAAGCCCTTACGTACCCTAAGAAAAGGGGTGGGAAGATTCAGGGGTCCCTCCCATAGGAGAGGCTGGACAATGGGGAGGATACTCCAATGTCTTTTATCTAGTTTTTACCAGAGCGGGAGCCAAGGGTTCCCTTAACTGGTTCCAACTAGAGTAGGCAATGAGGGAACCAGATGTGCCCTACAAAGCAGTCTAGTGGTGCTGTCAAGTGCCCCCACCCTCTCCCAGTACACCAAGTCTTGTATTGGAGGTGGTCAGACCTCCCTGTGACAGGAAATCTATTATTATACCTTCCCCTGCTCGAGCTTGGCTCAGTAGCAGGAGGGCAGAATTAAATCTCTGGACGGCAGCATCCATAGCTTTCTGAACAGGTCTTGAAGACTGGTACCAGGAGCACTGAGGGCCTCTCAGAGGAGATTTACAGTGTATAGAATTATACCCTAAACACCATTTACAGTGTTGTGGTATAATCCAACAATTCTAATATCAAACATGACAGGGCTAGTTACAGCCAGTTTAGAGTTAGCCAACATGTAATGATGTAAGGCCACTCTATATACTTTAACGACTGATGCGCATACTACCCAAGAGAATTGACTCCAAGATTTGTTGGGGTGTCATGCTCATGCATGGGCACAGTTACACATATAACCAAGCACCTTAGTAACTTTAAAGGATACATCAGAAGACAAATTTGGTGGTACCTAAGTGCTTACCATGTCCAATTTAGGGAAGAAGCACAGAAACTGGGGTTCTGATTAAAAGGATCCCAGTCAGGCTAGTCAATAAAACATAATGACACCAGCAAAAAGTGGGGGTGACCATAAAAGTTGATCCTACTTTACTACAGGCCCCCATAACATTTTGTTCATATAACAAATCAATGCCAAATTTGCATCCCTTTGTTCCAACATCCTGGCGATTCTAGGTACCCAGGGTTTTTTAATTTCCCTGGGGACTGAGAAATTACCCAAAATACAGCTACATTTTGGGTGTTTTGGGAAACAAGTAACAACTAAAAAAGTGTCTGTTTATTCCACTGCAAATGGCATCAGCAAAGGGTTTATGTTTGCAGCTTTTCGGAACAGGCAGACTTCAAACAGAACAGACACACCTGAGCTTTTAAAGCCCTACCTGGGTTAAGGAATTCAATGATCCCTCATTGGGACTTCCAGGGCAGCTGAAATGACCACTTTCTGTTACTGCCTGCTCGCAGAAAAGGCAGGCTCAGTGGAAAGAGCCATCAGACAGGTGTGGGAGGCAGGTATCAACCCGGTCCTGGGCCCCTCAGTGGCCTGGTCCCTGGCAGCAACCAGGTGCGAACTGCTAGACCACAAGATGATCTGGAGTACCCTGTCCTTTATAATCCGGAGGAAGGCTGCCACCCTTACTTGTATTCTGTGCGCACCGATGAACAGAGGGTTCCACCAGCAAAACTGCACTCAACCTCCTGGAGCCCTGCCAGGGCTTAAGGAAGCAAATCGGGAATTCAACTGCAGCTGGTATGTCTGCTTTCTGTCCCTTCCTGCTCTTGGGGAAGTGAATCTTGAAGGAAATGCCCTTAGAGGAAAGAGTAAACTTGGGGCCCTAGTAATTTGTGGGGTTGACCCAGGCCCTGGTGACACCTGGCTGAGGATTGCCAGTCCACAAGGGGTCCATGGTACCCAGTCACAAGTAATCCAGAGGAAAAATACATCCTTTTTTTGTAATAAATGCACACTGACTGACAGAGGGGACCGAAGGAGCAGATGCTTCTGACCTCCTGGAGTTCTGGCTGAATTCAAGGAAGCAAATAAGCACTCATCTTGACTTCAAGCATAGCCCTGTCATCTGGTAGTGCCTTTGGATATCATTGTGTGTGACCAGATGGCCAAGGGGTTCAGCGCGACCAGATGGCTATGCTTACCAAAATGACTTCTGCTTGTTCCTGGAGGAGTTGGGGATTCTGTCTCCTGGGTGCTTCGAGTCCCAGCTGCGCCACAGTCACAGGGCTGCAAAGGGGTCCCTGACAGAGCTCCGACCTGAGGCCCACCGGCACCTTAAAATGCAGGCGAAGGAGAGGCCTCCCTGAGCATGATGCACCCCAAACCTGTGCCTTTGGCAGTGCAGCAAGCCATAGTATGAAACCCAGGGTGGGAGTACCGGCCCCCAGGACCGGCAGGGCCATGTTGCTAAGACATAGTTCCTAGAAACATCAGAGTGGGTAGGCCTCCCCAGGCCAGTGTGACCCAGTCCTGAGCTCTTTGATACTCTATGGGCCTGTGGGAGGGGCCAAGCATTGGTGGCCCCACCCCAGGACCTTCAGGGGTCCCTGGTCAGAGCTTTTGAACCCAGCCAGGCAGGGGAAGACTCCCCAGGTACAATGGACCCATGTCCCAGACCTTTAGCTAGGTAGCAAGCCGGAGTACGAAGCCCAAGGTTACAAGGGTCTGCCCTGGGGCTTGGCAGGGACACGGTGCCCAGTGGGAGCACCTAGGCCCATCCGCACCGGCCTGGCTGCATCAGGAAGGCCTCCACCAAACTAACAGGAGCCTGTTACAGGGTCTTGGCCGAACAGTAGTATGGAAGAGGGTGTGAGAAGTTGGCCTGGCATATGATGTCCACTATTCTAGTGGGCACCTTGCACCAGTCCAAACAACCCTTATTTATGGTAGGTTTAAAGTCAACCTTTATAGAAAGCTATCCTAGTGGGTTGTATGAATAAACAACTACTGCCTGAACCACGACTTCCTAAACCACGAATGTTTAACAACGATCTTTTCTAAACCACTACTTATTTTATAACGACTTCCTAAACAACGAAACTAAAATCCTTTAAATTGCTATTTTTAACTTTATGCGAGTAATATTTCTTAAACCCTCATGTTAATTCTAGCTGACTTTAACAAGGGTGGGAAGTGCAAGAGTTGGTTCCAAATTAAACAGTGAAAAGAGATCACTGAATGGGGGACGAACATGGATGTAAAAATCTTCTGTTAGAGTAATCAGACGTCAATTAAAACAGAGGCCAAAGACTCACATGTATTATTAGTATCATTATTATTATTCATATTTTGCCCTCATTTAGTATTCTAGGTATTTTTGACATGCCAAATAGAAAGTGCGGACTTGAGGAAGATTTTAAAGTGAGAATTGCTGAAGTTCAAATATTAAAGAAGTAAAACGAAAAAAAACCATTTCCAGTATTCTATGCTAACTGTCCAGAACTTAAGCATCTTGGTCCGCTGCAAAATATAATACTAAATTGGTGTGGAAATACACATATGCGAAAGGAGGTAGTCCATTACAGAGGGATTCACAGTGGGGGATATGATAAATCAAATCTGCATGACTGTTATCGTATGATAAATCTTCTTGTCATATCTTAACACTTCACAAAAGATGAAACACTATATTTCCCTAAAGATTTCCAATTTCAGTGCGAGGCAAGTTTCTACAGTAAGAAATGGAGGACCGAGCCCCAATTAACCTTTGACACGGGCAGGTTGAAAATAAATGCATTTCTCGGAACAAAAAGTGTGAGCGCATAGAGAAAACTGTCTTTTCGTACCCCGATTTTTTTTCTGGACAGCATGCATTCATCACATGTTTACCCATAAATATACAATATTTTAAAAATGGATTGCAGTAGGACCAACCTTTCAACTGTGTCAACCAGCAAGTTCTGACGCATCTAAGAGAGAAAGGCTTCACCACAGTGAAAAGTAAACCAACAGTGCCATCTACTGGCATAAAAAGGTAAATATTTTCTAAACTAATGGCATCAACAAGTGTTGTACACCGTGGTTCTGTAAGTCGTGGTTCCGTCCTTCGTTGTTCAGCCTTTCGTTGTTCCGGCCGACGTTGTTGAGCAGGCTTCGTTATTCGCACCTCGTTGTTCAGGTGAGTCGTGGTTCAATCATCGTGGTTTAGGATGTTTCCCATCCTAGTGGTAGCTGTGGAGAGCAGCCTTCAGGCTAAGAATTAGAGGCGAGTTAAGAAAGTAGTTTTACCAGTCTAAAATCGCTTGAATGATCAAATGAAAGTACACCACACAAGGTATATATCAAATATATATGTATTGATTCTAAACACAACCTCTCTGGTCTCTTTATGAGGTCAGAGGTAAAAGTGCATACAAGGAACTTAGGGGCATATTACCAACAACTAGCGATAGTTTTTGTCTCTAACTTGTTTAGAGACAAAAATTATCGCCGCACATCGGCGATTTTTATCGCAGATAAACCTTGCTATTAACAAGGTTTATCGCAAATGCGATAAAAAACGGCCGAAATGCATGAATATCGCTGAAAAGTCAGCGATATTCATGCATTATCGAGCAAATGCTCTTAGCCATGTTATCCACCTCCCATTGGATAACATGGTTAAGAACTGCTCAGGGCAGGCGTTAGCTTTTGGAGATATTCCCGCTTAGCGCGAATATCTCCAAAAGTTGGTAATAGGAGATAGCGATGTTAGCGACTGTTTTCAGTCTCTAACATCTTGGCACGCCCACTTTGCATCTCATTAGTGATAAATATCACTGACATGCAAAGTGGGGCCCAAGATGGTCGCTATCTCCTACTAGCTGTCGCTAACTGGTGTTAGCGACAGCTTGGTAATAGGGAGATAATTTTATCTCCGCTTTCTTGGCTTTTAAAGCCAAAAAAGCGGAGATAAACCCCCTTGATAATATGCCCCTCAATTATCATACGATAAGTTGCACAACATATGTTAGGCCCTAGGGGCCTCACAAACCATATACTAAAATAGGGGAATAAGAACCATGTGACGGTTAGAAAGCAGGTCTAGGGCATGTAGAACGGCTGGGGCAATCAGGAACCACCGAAGGTAGGGAGGCAGGAGTCCCACGTGGGACGTGTGCAGTGTTTAAACACAGCCGCGAATCACCATTGACTTTCCACGGAGAACAAACAAGTTACAATTTTAAAGATTAAGGGCACTTAGAGGTGAACTACGATGTAACCCTTTTAGACTAGGACACTTCAAGAGTCAAGACCCACAGGAGCACCGGAGAACTTGTGTTACGTCACCCAGGGAAGCCGGGTGCATAGGTGTCTTTTGGTGTTGAGCTTTGTCGTCGATTCTAACGGAGAGCTGCGAAGAAATGCTGCAGGCGACCAGAGGAAAAGTGTCCGGGTGGATTCAAGGGTGGATCGGAGATGTGAAGAACCTGAAAGCAGAGGGGACAGAGTCTGGGTCACTAGCCAGTGACCAGGATGGCGACAGGAAGATGCCAGCCGATGTCAGCAGTTTTCAAGGTGAAAGAGGTGAAGCTTGATTTTTCCGCCACAAGGACCAGGAGGTGTTGCCGACAACCAGGAGCTGGGTTTGAGCTGTCCCATGAAGGATGTCGAGTGCTGCAGCGTCGAAATCCGGATTGGTCCCAACAAGCCTTGGCAACAGCAACCCTTGCAAGATGACAAGATTGGCTTCGGTGCAGACCAGCAAGGTCTGAGGGACACCTTCTTTGGAGAGGTGTCAGAGCACTTCTGGAGCAACCAGAAAAGCTCAAGAAACAAACTATTGGCCTCCTGGGGGCTCACTAGCCAACGAACTAGGAATCACGAAGGAGCCTTGAGCTGCGTTGAAGAAAGGGGACTCACGGGTCACTCGTGGAGTGCTGGCCTCTGTACTTTGGTGCAAAAGGTGCTCGGGCAGGGGCTTAAAATACCCCAATGTATTTCTTTGAGATACCTCGGGAAGTAGGTGCAGTCGAAAAATTGCAGGATGTCCAGGAGTTCCAGTCCCACATCTCTTGTGTCACCTACAGGTCTCAGCCCTGCTGGGAGCCCGTGTAATCTTCAGAGATGTCTGAAAGTCTATGTCCTGTGTCACAGTTTCTTCGGGATCCTTCGTGAGCCTCGAAAATGCAGACCGGCAAAGATGCTTCTTTGGTGCTTGCTTAAACAGCGAGGTCACTCCTTGATCTCAAGGGAGATTCTTCAGTCTTTGAGTCAAAATTAAATGTCTAAGGTCCAAGATTTCTTCTTCAGAGTTTCGTCCAGGATTATCTAATGTCCTAGGGAATTGGATCCTATACTTATACTAAGTTTAGGGGTTGGGCTAACTCTAGGGTCCAACCTATGGGAGGACCGGGGGAGGGGGTCGTTACACCCCTTTCCCTTTGTCCAGTTTCGCGCCAGAGCTGGGGCAGAGTACCCCAGCAACCAGATTGAACTGGGAAATACATGGAGCACTTTGTGTGGCCCAGGCAGTGTCTGAAAAGCATTCACTGAATGCAGCCCACCCTGCCCCAATACACTTAAGCCTGTCTGGGGATGTGGCAGCCCCTCCCTTGACAGGAAACCTATTGTCCAGGCCTCTCCTGTCAGAGGTTTGTCCAGCAGCAGAAGGTCAGTGTTGTGTGTGTGGCAGCAGCATCCATTTTGTGATGCTGGGGCTCTGTTTTATTTTAACCGGGTATACCAGTGTGTACATGTCTTCTACCTCTAGAAGGGTGGAATGCTACCCCCGCCACCAGAACTGGCAAGGGGGTAGTATTCCAAAGTGTTTGACGCCAAACACTACATGTTTTGATAAAGCCAAACCAAAGTTAGCATTAACTGCGATGATTATAATTCACTTAAGAGTATGTGGTATGGCTATATCATGGAACAGCTGAACAACTATAAGGAGATATTTCAGAAAGCTGCAGAGGGGCTTAGCTCATGCTATGACACCCTCTCACACAAAACCAAGCACTCTGCCTTCAAGATTGGCAAGGCCTGCCTTAGGAGTGATGTATAGGTTACTATGTGTCTACATGTAAAGGTAGATATAGGTATACTATATCTAAGTAAGAGGTGGTTACACCTTTGTACCCAGGCTGCAAGTGCAGACCTGTGGTGTCATTTTGGAAGGCTTCCCAGGGGTGGCATAATACATGCTTCAGCCCCTGGTAGGCCTCTGGGGTACCTATGACTCGGGTACCTAAGGTACCATATACAGGGACTCACAAGGGTAACCCAGTAACCAATCTGGTATGTACCTAAAGTCCATGGTATCAATTTAGAGAGAGAACTGCTAGGCGGTGGTCTTGATTAGCAGGGCCACAGCCAGACTAAAGTCGAAAAACCAGTGTAACACAGCAGAAAGTGGGGGTAACCAAAGGAATCAGACCCTACCCTCCTACAGATGGATCCCAGAATGGGGGGCCCACACAGAGCTTCTGATACACGCCAAGCAGGAGAAGGCTCTCTGGGTCCGATGGAACCCCTTCTCAAACTCTTAGTGTTGGGGCAGGCCATAAGACAGAGAGCAGGGGGAGTGCCAACCACTGGGCCTGGTGGGTACCGGTCAGAGGTACTGGAACCCATCCAAGGTCCTTAGCAGTGGGACAGGCCAGAGGCCGGAACAAAGGGTGGGAACAGCTGCCCCCAGGACTGGCAGAGACCCATTGCCTGGGTGTTTCTCCTGCACCCGGCCGAGTGGAGGAGGCCTCCCCAGGCCCTCAAGACCTATCCCGAGCACTTTGCATCTCAGCGGGATTGAGGGTGGAGCCAAGCTCCTAAGCCCAGCTGCACCAGACCCAAGGGAACCTGTTCCAGGGGCATACAGTGTGCTGGAAGACAGAGCCCAGGATGGGGGGCCGGCACTGAGTTTCTAAACCAGGCACAGTAGGGGAAGCTTCACTGGATTTGATGTACCCCCAGTCTCAGCCCCTTGGTAGTGGGGCAGGCCCAAAGACAGAGCCCAGGGTGTGATTGCCAGCCCTGGGCCTGGTGGGTGCTGGTCAAAGGTACTGGACCCCATCCCAGACCCTTGGCCGTGGGGCAGGCCAGAAGACACAGTTCAGGGTATGGACAACCAACCAGGGCCTGAAGGAGTCCCGCAGGGCCCTACAACCTGTTCAGAGCTCCTTGACTCATTTGCACCAGAGAGGACTTCACAGGGCCTAACGGAATCCCACACTGGGTACTGTGAGTTGCAGCAGACACAGGGATAGGGTCCATATTAGGGAGCGGGGTCCTAGTCAGAAATCATGGACTTGACCATGGAGGGAACCCTCTACATGACCAGAGGAACCACTGGAGGTTTGCTCTGTGGCAGACTCAAGGATGGAGCCAAGCACCGGGGCTTCCACCTTGGGTCCCAACAGGTCCTCAGTCATACTTTCAGTTCTCAGCCAAGCAAGGAAATGCTCCCCAAGCCCAATGGACCGCCATCCCAGGACCATGGCAGTGCAGCAGGCTGGAGCCAATGGTGGGAGTGCCCGCCCAGGGGCCCGGCCGCACAACTGGCCGGGTAAGAGCTCCTGTACCAAGCCGTACATTGGAGACCTCCCTGGTCCACAAGAGACTTTTCCAGGGGTTTGGCCCTGCAGTGAGCCCAAAGAAGGAGCCCAAGATGGGTGGAACCCACCCCAGGGACTGCCATGGTCCCGGTCAGAGGTTCTGAGCCAAGCCTAGCAAGGGAAGCCTCTCCAGGCCAAATGGACGCCCTTGTTGTCCCCCATGAAAGTGAGATAGTCCAGAGAATGGAGACCAGGGTGGGATCACCTGCCCTGGGCCTGGCAGGCCCTGGCCAGAAGTCCTAAACATGGCTGCACAGTGAAGGCCACCCTGGGTCCACAAGGCCCTGTCCTGGGCACTCTATTATGCTCAAGGTCTGAGGGCGGCAATCAGGATAGTGGGCTCCCATACCACGGCCTGCCGGAGGCCCAGGTCTAGGGATAGCTTGTATCTGGTAGCTGGCTGAGAACAGACAGACCAAAAGGGGATTCAGGTTTTCCTGCCCCTAGTAATCTGGATGTAGGCTACCCCCTCAATCCATGAGCACTGACTGACACAGAGGACTAAATGAATGCATGTACCCAACCTCATGGTACCCTGGCTGGGCTCATGGAAGCAAATGAGCCCTCATTGGGACTTCCATGGTAGCCGAGCCATTCGTTGCCTGAGTGTAAAAGATGGCATGCAACCAAAAAACCAGGTTCAGGTAATTCTTCGGCCTGGATGCTTAGAGCCTCAGCAATGCCTCAGTCACTGGGCATGTGGGTACTTTATCACAAAGGTTAAGAGGTGAAGACCTCAAAAGGCCTGACAGAACCCTGTCCTGGGCCGTTGGTGGTGTGGCAGGCATGTACAGAGCCCTGAAAGGGAGGGCCTCCTCAGAAACTGGCGGGGCTCTTGAGCCCAGATGGAGCTCCTGGATCCGTTTATGTAAGTAAAGGCTCCCTGGGCCCAGAAAAAACATAACACTTGTTTTAACATTTCTGTTCTCTTAGATTTGGGACCCTAGCTCAGCCAGCACCCAGGGAAGCCTCGCCAACCTATTGTTATACTGGTAGGCTGACTAGCATGGCTCTCACTACATTTTCTTTCCCAGATTCCCTTGCAAACCTCAAACTTTTACTATAAAAGACATATTTACTCACATTTCTTTGATGAAAGTTCTGGAATCTGCTGGTAGCCACAAACTCCCTCCCACCCGGCATTCCCCCAGGTCTTCTGAAACAAATACAAACTGACTTGAGTGGGTAGACCTAGTGCCCGAGACATGAAAATGCCCAAAACGTAACATGGTTGCAAAGTATTTGTCCAAGGAATACTGACTCTTTTTTTTTACCATGGAGCTAATCGCCTTACTTTACTTCCAATGTAATAACTTCAGTGCAACATTTAAATGCCCTGGGCAGCAGGGGAAACTCTTTCCCTGCTCCAAAGGCTAGAATGTATTTTTAAATCGTACTGCTATAAACAGCAGAGTGATTTCCTGGACGTGTGCAGAGATGTAATGGTTATATTCTTGGCACAGAAAGGGTTAAACTGAATCTGGTTGAACAGCAGAAATCGATCAAATGGTAATAAAAGACATGTTCCAAAATTGCTTCTAAATTTCAATTATCAAACCACAACTTGGAATGAATGTCAGTCAGTCAGTCAGTCAAAATACTTTTATTCGATAAATTGATATCATAAAAAGACCCAATACGATTATACAAAGATTATTTACACAAAATGCACCATAGACATCATAAAATATATACATATATTTTTTTTAAATATAGTGATATAAATATTTCATAAAAACAGGATAAAAACTACGATAGCCTCTATTACCTATCATATCTTTGTTGGTGCCGTGTTTTAGATAAAAGAACATTTTTTAAATCATTCTAATCCAAAATGGCTAAGATTAGTGGCACGCTGATACTCCTCTTCCTGATTCGTACAGCGGCTACTAAAAAGCTTGCGACAGAGAAAATTATGCGATGAGTACTTAGTAGTTGAAGATACAGAAAGGCTGGCCTAACCTGTGTAAACCCAGCCTCCCTCAGAATTGGCAGCCAGAACTTCTTCCTGATGTTACTGTAACAATCGGAGAACATAAGGAAGTGTAGAGTGTCCTGCATCGAGAAGTCATCACATCTACAGGGGCTAGCCTTGTCTGGAGTGCACCAATAGTAAAAATAACCTAACGAGAAATGAATCAAATTAAAACGGAATCTAGTTAAAAGGTGCCGATGATAGGGGCGGTTCACCATAGTGAGGTAGAACTCAGGTCCGGGGGAGCCAACTAATGCATAGTTCGCTCTAACAGTTGGTTTCTTAATTTCTACCTCATCTCTCTCTAGGGATAGCAAGTTCATCATAGCATTTTTTGTCTGTGAGACGTCCATTCTTGTTATTGTCTCTGGTGATAGAAAAAGCTCGGGCGCCATATATTTTCCAGGGTAGATTTAATATAAGCGAGCCAGGGAATCTTGTTAACATTATCCACTAGAAGACAATCTTTAAGTATGATATGATTCAGGGAGATTTCGTGATTGTGCAAAGTCTTTAGCTAGCATGTTAGTGGGGCTGTTTTTATCAGATCCGTTACATATCCCACCCCCATCTCAGAGTAAATCGTGTAGGTTGGGGTGCACTGGGGGACTGTTAAGAATGATCTCAAGAATTTGTTTTCGATCACCTGAATTCTGTCTTGAGGAGTATAACCCCATATTGGACAGCCATACGTTGCAACCGCAAGGCATTTTGCTTTGTATACCTTGATTATTGCCTCTACTGGCCTAGCCCCCAGCTTTTTACAAAACCCAGAAGATCTGATGTAGTTCTAGCAAATGCAATGCTTCTACTGTTGCATTGCGGGCCCCAGGTACCTCTCTCATCAAATAGTACCCCCAAGTAGGGGAACGTAGACACCCTACTAATTACATCAGCACCACAGGTAAAAGTTTTACCTCTATTTTTCCTGGAGCATTTCCCTGCCAACATAATATGGGACTTTTTTGTATTTATTTTTAAGTCCAGGGTCTCCTTAAAACTTCCAAAGGCATCTAACAGATTTTGTAAGCCTACCCCTGTACGAGCCAAAAGAACGGCGTTGTCAGGGTACAGGAGACATGGTATAACCAGATCTCCTATACGCGGTATGTCCTGTGATGCTGCCCCTAAGGTTGGCTCCAGGGCGTTGATATATAGGGTAAAAAGAAGGGGGGCCAGGATACACCCTTGTCTGACCCCCCTTTCTGAACTAAAGGGCTTGGTGCAACGCCCCTCAGTGGTGTCCCTCACTGAAGCTAGAAGACCAGAATGAAGGTCCGCTAATAGATATACTAGGGACGGGTCAAAGCCAGTATTTAATAAAATCTGCCATAGCTTTGACCGGTTGACCAGGTGAAAGGCAGAGGAGAGTTCCATAAAACCCATGTACAATGACCCCTCCTTGGCTTTTGTATACTTATCAATTATGAGCTGAAGATTAAGGCATTGATCGAGTGTACCCCTTTTTGTTCTAAATCCATATTGTGTGTTAGACAGGACCCCTTTGTCTTCAAGCCACTCCGTCAGTTTATGTAAGATGACACAATCCAACATTTTTACGGAGGAATCTATCAGAGAGATAGGCCTGTAACAAGAGGGATCCTGCCTATCCCCTTTTATAAAAACTGGAACAATTATGGATTTGAACGAGGAAGCCAGAAGACTCTTTGTGCCCAGGACATTAAACACATTAGTCAGAATTTTCAACCAAAATTGTGGAGCCGCCATGAACAGGTCGACGGGGACCCCATCAGGGCTGGGGGCCATGTTCTTAGTCATCTCCCCTAGCGCCCTATCAACCTCAACAGCCTCAAATTTCACCGGAGTGACTATAATCTCAGGTAGAGTGGTTTCTATGCCATTCTCCCTATTTGGCAAGCTATATATTTTCTCAAAGTGAGCTATCCAGTTATTGTCTGGGATATTACAGTCGAGGGGTGAGTTTGAATCAGTGGCGAACAAAGGTTGGTTTATAGTCGCCCAGAATTTACCACTGTCTTTCAAGACCTCAGGTGATGAAAGTTTGGACCACTCTTTAGTTCCAGTTTTCTGGCGTATATGGCTTTTTTATAGGCTGTTCTTAGGCTCACTATAAGCCCCCTATCTTTAGGGCTGGCCTTCAGTGCTCTAAGGAGGACGGCATGTACCTTACTACAGCTATTATTAAACTACCTTTTGCCGGTGTTTGTATTCTGACTTCTCCCATTCTGTAGACTTTGGTTAATATGGCTACAAATTGGAATGAATGAACTGCAGCAAGGTTAATGTTCTATCCCTTGTTTGGCTTTCAGGATTTACTTGATATTGTTACTACTCATCCATTCACCTCCATCACTTAATGGAAGTCTGCTTCTAATATTCCAGGACACACTGAAACAACTGGGCCCAAAAGGTAGCAGTAGGGGCTACATGCATATAAATTCATATGATTTTCACGCAGCCGTAGTTTTTTTTTTACAAGTTAAAATGCTAGTAACAATTCAGATAGTAATTTTAATAACCATTGTATTTGGCATCAACATTAAAACATCCTGGAAAATGGGCTCCAAATTTGCAGTTTCAAACTTTTGTATGCTTTTCTCTGAAGCTTCATCCAAATTTCAATTGTGCAATGAATATTACTGAATGTGAAAAAAAATGCCTTGTCCAATGGACTGTTGTGTCTAGCTGAAGTATAGCAAGATGAATACTCAGTAATATATATATATATATATATATTACCTACTGGCGGTCGCCAGTAGGTAGTTATAGTTGGGATCTTTTTGTATAGGGAATTCGCAACATTCTATAGGGAATAACTTAGGCGCCGGTTGAGGAATCTGCCTGAAAATTTCCTCAAATTTGCATCGTGGCGCTCCGCTCCTTCTCTGAAAGATTAGGGAGGATTCGTCAAGCGGGGGCCGAGATAAAACGGGGGTCACATAACGTGTTTTCCCCATGTTAATTTCCATAGGGCGGTTGAACTCACTTTTAGCCCGAACGGCTGAATGGATTTTCACCAAACTTGGCAAAATTGTAGGGACTGGTAGCCCGATGTGCCTTTGCTATGTCTCAAGATTTGTGCTCCAGTGGATTTTGAGAAATTTAGGTTCAAAAAAATATATATATCTATAAACGTGCCCCGGTACGCGCACCAGGCGCGTACCAGCGCGCTACGCGAGTACGCGCACGGAAAGCTGATTGGCTCTCGGGTGTCTGTCAACATTCTAAACAGTCCGGAGCGGCCGCCATCTTGTGTCTCGGTAGGATCGGGACACAAGAGGTGACAAAAACTAAGGGGGAAATGACCAAAAGGGGGCAGAGTAGACCCCCCGACCCCCTAAGTTTGATGTGAGGGCCATAAAAGGGCCACGCGGGGCAAAAAAACAATTTTTTTTTCGATTTGCGCGGGGGGAGCACCCGGTACGCGCACCGGGGAGCGTACCGGGGAGCTTGCCATAGGGAAAAAAGAATGACAGAGTTTTTAAAAAATCTCCCCTTTTTTTTATAAATTGGAGGTGGTTCTAAAAATACCTGTTTTTTTCTTCTTTTTGTTGTTTTATATTTTTTTATTGTTTTTTTGATCATTTTGTACTTTTTTGGGCTTTTATGAACAATTTTATATTTTTTTGTTATTTTTATGGGGAGAAACAAAAAACAGGGAATTGTAAACGGCTCAACTGGAGCAAAAATAAATCAGGAAAAAATGAAGGTTTTTTTGGGGCAATTGTGGTTGTCACCAGCACGGTTGATGAGTTTTATGCTTTGCTCACCACAGGTAATTGCTTTACCACAAAATATACAACTGATTTAGTATTTTCCAAACTGGGGTTGTATGTTTGGGACCATCTCCCTTGTCTCTGGACCCGATGGAGTGGGTTGCTTACTTTTGGAGGTGCTGGGTGAAGATTGGGGAGGGTTTCTGGCCAGTTCTCTGACCTCTGCCGCAGCATAGTTGTTAGGTTGCCGGCATTGCATGTGGCGAATCATGGTGTTATTGCCAAAAGAGTACTTTTTGTTAGGGTTCCCCCTTGAAAGTTCGGTGCCACAGATTAGGCAAGTAACCCTTGGTGCATTTACTTTTTTGAGGTCCTTTGGGATTGAAAAAAACTCCCAGATAATATGCTGCTTTGGCCTATATAGGGTATTATCTTCTGGCAGGAACCTCCTCCTCTCCTCCTCCTCCTCCTCCTCCTTTTCTTCATCTCCACCACTGTGGTGTTGTGGTGGTCCTCTTAGTGGTGGTGATGGTGGTGGCTGAGATGCTCCTGCTGCTGCTGCTACTGAAGCCATTTCTGAGTACAAATTAGTAATAGCTCTGGAAACAGGTCTTTTTCACTCAAAGTACAAAGTGAGAATGAGGAAAAAAGGTGGGGGCTTTCATCATTAGGAAAAAAAACTGTCCTAAACCAATGAAAAGTGTTATTTTCAGGTCACATGACTAGGTCTTTCATCATTTGAACTGTTCTGAACCAATAAAAAGTGTTATTTTTAGGTCGCATGACCCGTCGCGCTTACTCTACGCGCCCTGGGGCGCGTCACGTAAGCACGTCGGATGGTTATGTAGCGCGATTGTATGCGCTGAAGTGCTTCCGGGTGCGCTTACGCCGTGCGTATCACGCGGACGCGGCTACGCAATACATCACGATGATGTTTTGGTTCGCGGCTTTAGCGCTAACGGAACGCGCACCGGTACGCGCCCCGGGGCGTGCCGCAAAACTGCACTTACAGGTGCGCTCACCGGGACGTGCACCGGGAGCGCTCCAGGGCAAAAAAAAAAAAAACATGAACAATATACATAAAAAAAATAATATTACATAAATATACAATATAGTATTCATTATAAAAAATATTACATTTCATAGCTATAGAAATTTGCTATTAAAAAACCTTTGAAATTCACTGAAAAAAACATAGGTTTGAGGCCCTATATATAGTTAGGAATTAGCATTTAAAAAACCTATGAAATTCACTGAAAAAACCATAGGTTTCACACCAGTTATAGTTAGGAATTAGCATTTAAAAAACCTATGAAATTCACTGAAAAATCCATAGGTTTCACACCAGTTATAGTTAGGAATTTGCTTTAAAAAACCTAATAAATTCACTGAAAAAACATAGGTTTCACACCAGTTATAGTTAGCTGGACATGTTACTGACATAAAACCATTGAAATTCCCACGTTATAGTTAGCTGGACTCACTATAACTTGCGCACCTGCAATACACTGCTGATGACGTCACATATCACATCACTCATGACATGGTCAGTGACATTACTCATGACATCACTGATGACACCATCCTTGTGACAGACTGACAGACCTCCTTTCAGTGTAATGTAACCCTTGAAACACATATTCAAAAATAGAAACTAAAATTTTCAAAAAAATTGAGATACCCATACCAGTTACAACAACCAATTCAGTAATTCCACCATCTATATACACATCCACTCATTCAGCAAGAGTTCTATATAGTCACTCATACATATACTCACTCATCATATGTAGTGACTGGTGGCCGAGGCGCTTGTTTCTCAGGTGCTGAGCTCGTTTATAGAGGACAGCAATTACCTGGCCCCATGTCAAGCTGGTTTCCGGCCACGACATTCAACCGAGAAGGTGGTGATCTCGGTCATGGACCAACTTAGGGAGGGACTCGACGCCAACACCCCCAAGATCCTGGTCCTAATAGACTTATCCGCCGCCTTTGACACTGTGGATCATGACATTCTCTTATCACGTGTCAGGGCGGCGGGGATAGGGGGATTGGCATTAGCTTGGGTCGGGTCTTTCCTGATGGACCGCACTCAGTCAGTTCATCTAGGCACCTTCTCGGCTCCTTTGCGTAATGTCAACTGTGGTGTTCCCCAGGGGTCTGCTCTTTCCCCTCTATTATTTAATCTTTATGTCCTTCCACTGGTGTTTGCTTTACAGAATATGGAGGTCACTGTATATAATTATGCAGACGATCTACAACTCATCTTTGATCTTTCTTCCCCTTCAGGAGTTGGCAGTTTCCAGTATGTCATGCTATTTATCCGAGACTGGATGAACATCAATCAGTTAAAACGTAATCCGGATAAAACAGAACTTGTGGCGACGGGCGGTGCTGCCAACCCCTGGTCCCCCTCCTTTTGGCCCCTTTCACTTGGGCCCCCTCCTCTCCCTTCTCGCTCAGTTAAAACACTTGGGATCATGCTTAATAATCAATTAACTCTCCACTCACATATCAACTCGGTGGTTTCTTCCTGTTTTTTTACACTACGAGTTATTCAGAAAGTTGCCAGTTTTTTTTCCACCTCTGCACTAAAGCTGATCCTAATGGCCATGGTCCTGTCAAAGATTGACTATGGCAACATCATCTATAATGGAGCTCCTGCTTATGCTTTGCAGCGCCTGCAGTTGGTACAGAACCAGGCTGCCCGCCTGGTTTTTGGCTTATCCAGGTCCCATCATTCGACCCCTCTGCTCAGGAGCCTACACTGGTTGCCCATAAAACAACGAGCCAGGTTCAAGTTAGGATGTTTGACTTTTCAAGCAAGAGTGGGCACTGCCCCTGCCTTTATCAACTCGGCAATCTCTCCCTATGTTCCCTCTAGGGACCTTCGCTCCTCTAGCCTGGCCTTACTAACTACGCCCTGTTTTGAAAAGAAACGGTCAGGGGGGAAGAAGTTTGCTGTACTTGCACCCACCTTTTGGAATGACCTTCCCCTCCCTTTAAGACTCTCCTCTTCCTATATGGAGTTTCGGAGGTCACTAAAAACGCTACTATTCCAGCAGGCCTTTGGCACCTAGCTTCTTCGTGCTCTCACTCAGTGACCTCACCAGCGCCATGAAACTGACTCAGTGTACGTGCGCTTTATAAGTATTTTTAAATTCAAATTCAAATATACATCCTGTTACACACCGACAGTCATCCAAAAGTTACTCACACACATACTCACACATGCAAATAAACTATTGAACATCCATTT
This sequence comes from Lissotriton vulgaris, assembly GCF_964263255.1. Classification (NCBI taxonomy): domain Eukaryota; kingdom Metazoa; phylum Chordata; class Amphibia; order Caudata; family Salamandridae; genus Lissotriton; species Lissotriton vulgaris. Next base: position 2,031,658,007 of record NC_141691.1, read on the forward strand.
ATTTGCATATACAACTATACACACACTAGCACATTACTTCTAAGGAAACTTACACATACTTACTCTCTTAAACAATCACTCATAGAAACACATACTTATTTAAACAGGAACTCTTTCAATCTCTCACTCTCACATATACTCACTTATATACATCAATACTCACATATACTAGATTAAAACATATGTAGTTACTCATAAAGACACTAGTGAGGCAGGCATTCACTCACTAACACACACATATACACACTTATCCACCCATACAGTCCTGCACATATGCTGTCTTCAAAACACATACAAACAGTGAGTCAGTCACCTACCCATGCAGCCACTTATACACAAAGTGAAACATTGATACATATATTTAAAAATTTTAAAATTACTCGCTAATATATGTATTCACTAAGATACACTTAATAAGCCAGTTAACCAATCAATATTTTATTAAAAAAACATCCAATTACACACTTATTTAAACATTTATTCTTCCATAAACCTTTACAAATACATATATAAAACATATTTATTTTTCAGAAATACACACATTCACTGGATGGTGTCATCAGTGATGTCATGAGTGATGTCACTGACCATGTCATGAGTGATGTAATATGTGACGTCATCAGCAGTGTATTGCAGGCGCGCAAGTTATAGTGAGTCTAACTAACTATAACGTGGGAATTTCAATGGTCTTATGTCAGTAAAATTTCCAGCTAACATATATATATATATATATATATATATATATATATATATATATATATATATATATATATATATATATATATATATATATATATATATATATAAACATATATATATATATATATATATATATATATATATATATATATATATATATATATATATATTACCTACTGGCGGTCGCAAGTAGGTATATATGGTTAGGACCTAGTTTCCATAGGAAATCCCAACATTCTATTGGAAATAACTTTGGCGCAGGTTGATGAATCTCTGCAAATTTCTCTAAGAAGATGACCTGCTCCGCTCCGCTCCATCTCTGAAAGTTTTGGGGGGATTCGTCAAGTGGGGGCTAAGGAAAAGGGGGTCCCAAAACGTGTTTTCCCCATGTTATTTTCCATGGGATGATTAGACACGGCTACAGCCCGAACGGCTGAACGGAATTACACCAAATTTGGCAGAGAGGTAGAGTTCGGTTTGCAGATTGGCCTTTTGCTTAAATAATGTAAATCAATCTAGTAGATCCTGAGAAAATCAAAAGGAAAATGTTTTATATATCTGGACGGAGCTTAACCACACATCTGATCGTGAGATCTGATTGGCTGTCAGCACTTCATCCAAGAAGTATTGGCAGCCATCTTGGGACCAATATACATGATAGCACCTAATTAAAAAGCATTGCAGTTAATAGAAGGTTTTAGGACTTCAGTTACATTATAAATCAGGTGTTGATGGTACCATACTCATTTTAGGAATTGTGGTGTGTTCTAAGGTGATTTAACCATGTGAAAAAGCCTCTGCTGGGACATCATGAATCATGTTTGAAAGAAAACTATTATCTCGTGCTTCTCCCACAGTGGTTTGGAAGGGGATCTATAAGCTAAACTGAAGGCATATTTTCTGAAAATTCACATTATCTTTCACAGTCATGTGACAATGAAGTCTGACATTCTCAGTAAAACATGTACATCCAACAAGGACAGAGACTGTCAGTTGATTCCTTTGTGTTCTACTGCAGCTTCCCAGAGTGTTCTAAAGAACAACTAGAGCGCTAACAGTCCTATTTATCACAAAGGTATGGCACACCGTAAGCCATTGTGATTGGAATAAAGTGGTAACTCTTAAAACATTTAATTTAAAAAGGAACAAAATGAGGGGGTATATTTTGCCATAGAAAGTATGATTAGTGCTGCAGAAAGAAAAATTAGGGCACATTTTGAGCGACTTCTCAACTCCTCTTCCATTTCATTAAAAATTTCTGACATGCAGTCACCCAAGATGGCCACCAGAGACAAAAGAGCCCAAATGTAGCCAAAATATCACCCAGATGTAGCCCAAGTATAGCCCAATGACAGAATGTCCCAGAGTGTTCTAAAGAACAACTAGAGCGCTAACTTTCTTACTTATGACAAAAGTATGGCACACCAGAAGCCATCTTGATTGGAATGAAGTGATAAGTCTGAAAACATTTAATTTAAAAAAGAACAAAATGAGGTGGTTCATTTTGCCATAGAAAGTATGATTAGTGCTTCAGAAAGAAAAATTAGGGCACATTTTCAGTGACTTCTCAATAAGCATGGGCGGAAAATCCATTCCGCTTGCGGATTTTGTGGATTTTCGGTAAATTCGCAATCCGCGAGATTCGCGAATTTCCCGCAAAATCCGCGAGCGGAACGGATCGGGTCAAAAGTTCAAGCTGACTTTTTGTAACTATTTTAGAATGGCGCCGGCAAGCTGCCAGAGCCTCTAAAATAGTTACAAAAGTCAGCTTCAACAGGATGAACTAATAGATAACGTAAAGCAGGTGCTAGAGTTGAATCTCAAATTCAGTTACACAATCATTAATCACCCCAAACTTGGGGTGATTAATGACTGTGTAATTTAATTTGCGCCCCGTGAATACGCAAAGTTCCCCGCGAACACCCGCGAACACCCGCAAACACGCAAAAAATAAAAAATACGCAAATTTGCGCAAATTCGCAATTTTTGCGGATTGCAAATTTGCAAATCCGCAAATTCGCGGATCGCGAATTCGCAAAATTCGCCCATGCTTACTTCTCAAATCCTCTTCTATTTCATTTGAAAAATTCTGACATGCAAACTGAAACATGCACTTTGAATACCAGCAGCAGACTTCCCTGGTGAGCAGTAGCTTTACTACAGTGATCAGAATTTATGGCAAATGTGTGACACATCTGAATGTCTTCTTGATGGAACCAAAGTAAACAAGTATTGAAAATTGAACATTTGGATTTGGATTATCATGTCCTATACTTTGGAATTTTTGAAAGACTGATTTTGAGGATGCTATAAATTACTCAAGTCCATGGAAGCTGCTGGGAACACCCCCAGCAACACCCATTGCACACCCCTTTAACGCAGGACACTGCGTTAAACGGACTGATATTTATCGGACAGGATTACGCCACAAAAAGTGGCTTAGTCCTGCCTGATAAATATCACTCAGTCGTCTGCGCCACCGGAACATCACAAAAAGTGCATCATTCATGACATGGTCAGTGACATCACTGATGACATCACTGATGACATCTCAAATGACATCACTGATGACATCACTGATTACATCATCCATGTGACAATGAAATACACCTCATCACACACTAGTATAATCTTTTATCACTCACTGTAAAATAGAAAGTGCCATACTGGAAACCATTGGCGCACCAATAGAAATTTCTAAACATGCACTCAGTTATTCATAGAACTATACACACATCTAATCACTTACCTATAGATTCAGTGTTATATGCAGTGAATAATCAACAGAACACTATCAAATATACTTATACGCCTATTTAAACATTACACACCAGCATACATTGTATTCACTTGTAAAGACATCCTACTGACTTATGCAAACAATTGAATATACTTACATTTACTCACCTACACACTTATACAAACACCACTTCATCTATTTATATAGATAGTAACTCACACTTAGTGTGTTATAAAATCACTATTACAAGTATACCGTTATCCATATAGTGACTCATAAAATCACTAAGTCTTAGGCACACTTAATTATGTATAACTGTCACATAAACTACCTTTTTTTTCAAGTTTAATGGAGATGTACCATTGAGAGAAATATTTCATCATCACCACCAGACCCATAAACATATACACTCACTGAAACATTTGTTATAACATGTAGTCTTAACCTCATATACCTACTGAATGAACTATTCACACATTTTTGGGCAATCACACCCCCCCACCAAACCACATAGACATTCATTTACCCATACAAATACTCAGTTAAGAAACCAATAACAAATATAGTCTTTAACATAGCAATTAAGACAAAGCAATAAAGACTTTCACACAGTTTAGTAACTGCACATTATATATGGTGAGACTCTACAAATTAGTCAAGGAAAAAATCAATGGCACTGTTACTAAATCCACCATCCACACATTTATATTTATATATCCACTCATTCTTCAATGCAAAGTAGTGTATTTATAATACATATTTAAATATCAAAGCAAACCACATTCACTGGATGATGTCATCAGTGATGTCATCAGTGATGTCATTTGAGATGTCATCGGTGATGTCATCAGTAATGTCACTGACCATGTCATGAAACATGTAATATGTGACATCATCTGCAGTGTATTGCGGGCACGCGAGTTATAGTGAGTACAACTAACTATAATGGGGGAAGTTCAATGGTTTTGTATGAGTAAAATGTCCAGCTAACTATAATATATATATATTTATATATAAGTGCGTGGACGTGCGCGGACCTTCGCGTGCGCAAGCTGCATGCTGATTGGCTGCCAATGTCTGTCAACACTCCAAAACAAAAGTAGTTGGCAGCCATCTTGTGCCTCGGTAGTCTGAGGCACAAGAAAGCAGAAAAACAAACGTGTAGAACTCAAAAAGGAGGCAGGGTAGAAGCACCCAGACTCCCTAGGCCTGCTCAGGGGGTCCGACTAGGACCCCCCAAGGCAAAAAAATACCCCAATTTATTTTTTAAACGCGGGGTGCACGTACCGTGTGCGCACGGGTCCTCGTACGTACCCGTATGGTACGCGGACGGTGCGCGTACCTTTCTGTGAAAGCTGCATGCTTATTTGGCTGTCAAGACTCCAAACCAGGAAGTGTTGGCAGCCATCTTGTGCTCATTAGACTGAGGCACAAGAAAGCAGAAAAACAAACGTGTAGAACACAAAAAGTGGGCAGGGTAGAAACACCCTGACCCCCTAGGCCTGCTAAGGGGGTTCCACAAGGACCCCCAAGACCTAAATGTATTTATTTTTTTAAACCTAGTATGTTTTTTTAAAAATTACCCCCCAGGGGGACCAAATTGCAGGGGTATAGTGATAAAGAAGTGTGGGGGGGGGCAATCCCCCCCACACTGCCCCGGGGACCGCTGCCCTCTGGGGCAAAGCAACACAGCCCATTGGCGCACACTGGAGGCTCCTGGTGGGCTAGTTGGCCCCCAGGGACCCCCAGTATGCAAGGGGAATTAGTTCCCCCTCTGCAAACACGCCAGTGGGCTGCGTTGCAGAAAGTGTTAAAAGGGGCATAGCCTCATTATACATCTCTGCAATGCAGCCCTCTGGTGCATACTGGAGGCTCCTGGTGGGCTAGTTGGCCCCCAGGGATCCCCAGTTTGCAAGGAGAATTAGTTCCCCCTCTGCAAACGCACCAGGGGGCTGAGTTGCAGAGAGATGTAACAAGGGGTATAGCCTCATTACACCTCTATGCAATGAAGCCCCCTGGCACATACTGGAGGTTCCAAGTGGGCTAGTTGGCCCCCAGGGGCCCCCAGTATGCAAGAGGAATTAGTTCCACCTCTTCAAACATGCACGGGGTCTGCGTTGCTGAGAGGTGTAAAAAAGGGTGAGGCCTCATTACACCTCTCTGCAATGCAGCCCCCTGACGCATACTGCAGTTTCAAGGTGGGCTACTTGTTGTCCAGGGACCCCCAGTATGCAAGGGGAATTAGTTCCCCCTCTGCAAACACGCCCGTGGGCTGCGTTGCAGAGAGGTGTAAAAAGGGGTGTGGCTTTATTATACCTCTCTGCAATGCAGTCCCCTGGCGCATACTGGAGATTCCTGGTGGGCTTTCAGGTCTTATATAGTTAGGAATTAGCATTAAAAAAACCTTTGAAATTCACTGAAAAAACCATAGGATTCAGGCCTTATATAGTTAGGAATTAGCATTTAAAAAACCTTGCAAATTCACTAAAAAAAAAATAGGTTTTGCGACTAAATCCTCCATCCAAATATTTATTTTTATATATCCACTCATTCTTCAATGCAAATTGTTATATATATAATGCATATTTAAATAACGAAGCAAACCACATTCACTGGATGATGTCATCGGTGATGTAATTTGAGATGTCATCAGTGATGTCACTGACCATGTCATGAATTATGTAATATGTGACATCATCAGCAGTGGATTGCGGGTGCACGAAATATAGTTAGTACAACTAACTATATAGGAGCAATTTCAATTGTTTTGTGTGAGTTAAATGTCCAGCTAACTATAACAACCCTAAAACTTATAGTTTTTGGACTCAATTTTAAAGGTTTTTTAAATGCTAATTCCTAACTATGTAAGGCCTGAAACCGATTGTTTTTTCAGTGAATATATACATATATATATATATTTTTTTTTTCTTTTTATTTTTTTTATTTATATATATTTATTTGTAGTACTTATAGGATAATGCATATGTTTGAACATTCTCTCACTCTATGTTATGGTACAGTTTCCACTTTCCCTGTAGGAACTGTTAATTTGTTGGACAACATAAAAGTTGAGATGGTGCCACATTTATTCTATGCAACCCTCATGATATGTTGGACAAAATCCCTGCTATCTCACAGTGCCACCACAAGTACCTATACATCTAGGCAGGTAAAAAATGGCTGCAATGATCAATAGACTGACACAAATAAAATTGTCAACAGAACAGTGAACAGAATTAATGATTTCACCATTGTGCAAATAAATCTATACTACTATTATAAAGAGAGAACTGTGTCCTTTGAGCCAGGTAAACTCGAAAACTACACCACCATTCCAAACACCCAATACATCTTTGAAAACGTCAGGGCAAGCAGATGGACGTAGGCTATATAAAAAAAAAAATAAGTTGTTTAAAAAATTTACGATAAAAAAAAGTAGTCCCTTGGAAGTAGCGCCGGCTGCGACGTGCGTGCTGACATCAGGAGCGCGGGGAGGAGCGGCGTACAGGAGCGCGAGGAGGAGCGGCAGACATGAGCGCGGGGAGGAGCGGCGGACAGGCGGGGAGGAGCGGTGAGGAGCAGCGGACAGACGGGGAGGAACGGTGAGGAGCGGTGGACAGGTGGGGAGGAGCGGTGAGGAGCGGCGAGGAGCGGCGAGGAGCGGCGGAGCAGTGAACTCAGAGCACGGGGAGGAGCAGCGGCTAAGGTAGGTGAAGCAGCCGCGGGTGCTCTCCGGGGGACCCACGGACAACGTCGGGGCGGGCGGGGCCCTGAAGTCTGATTGCTCCTAAGCCTTTTGCTCCCGGACAACGTCGGGACGGGCTGCTAGTTGTAAATATACTGGCAAATAAGTACTATCTATAGTGTACTCCTACGTAATGTGTTCATAAAAAATATGCTAATATTACTAGAAAGGCAATCATAGAGGTTTAAAACCAAAGCAAAATGAAAGCCATGATAAAAAAATTTAACAGCTAATAAAAGGCATTTAAAGCAAATTAAAAACAGGCTCAAATAGTGCTTTACTCAACGGAACCAACGCAGGAGGTTGAACTTTCTACAAGTGGCTTCCCCAAGAAAGTGCAGCTGAAAAAGGTGCTGAGGTCTGGTGCAGAATCTTACCTAGGAGGGCCAGTGAGCCCAAGAAAATGATGTGTTAGATTGAGGAAGATGAGGATCTGAGCCAAGATTTATTGGAGAATCTGGGATTGCCTGTGGGGCACGGTACCGACAACTGGCATGGATAGATGGTTCCCCCCAGGACAGACAGCAGTGTATCCTCCAAATGCCTGTCACCAGAGGAGCTGGAAGATAGGAGAGAGGAGAGGAAATTTAAGTTGAAGCTTGCTAATCTGAAGTTGGAGCAAAGAAAATTGGTTCAGGAAGTGAGCTTGAGAGAGCTTATCCTAAAGGCCAGGAACTCTAGGTCCAACACAGATCATGGCAGCTTATCTTAAGTGTCCTATGAGAAAAGAGTACACATACGATAGGGCCGGATGCCTGACTATGGAGAGGGAGATGACATAGAAAGGTAGTTTGATTCATATAAGATTGTTTTGCAGATTCCCAAGATCCCTGAGGGGGTTTGAAGTCTGTGGAAGCACATGCCTACTGATGGTAGGGACAATGTACTGGCCCTAGAGGGGGATAACACAATGAGGTATCTCTTCAAGAATGAAGCCCTGTTGAGGAAGTATGATTTGAGTCTAGAGAAGTATAAGCAGAAGTTTAGGGACAGTTTAAAACTATTCCACAGACCTGGATGGATTGGGGTATTCTTTATGCAAGGTACTAGATGGTCGGGTGAAACAAAATTATGTTAAGGATTATCAGGGGCTGTAGAAATTGATTGCAAAATAGTACATGTTTAATTTCTGTTTTAAAGTGATGAGCCAGAACTTGATTGTGGGTAAGTTATTCGACCCTAGGGGCCTTGCTGAGGAGGCCGATGGCGGGTTCAGGGTCCACAAGAAGGTATCTATAGAGAATACCACAAGGGTGGGCAGGGTCCTTACATTAAGAAGGTGGGGGGACAAAAACAAATCCATGGAGTTTTCTAAAGGCCCAACACTAGTTTCATGGGTCAGGATTCTAATGCCACAGCTGAGAAAAAGAAAGAGTGGTTCCCTTACAATGAGTCTGCATGTAATGCATCCCTTAAGTGGTATAAGGGTCATTAGAAATGGCACTACAAGTGGGTTTACAAGTGTCGCAAGTGGGTACAGCTCACCACTGGTGTGCAGTCTTTGGGGTTGGCTTGTGAAGTGCTTGGGGAGGAGTTTTTGTAAGGTACAAAGTTGAGATTACCCTAGTGTCCCCGGGTGATGGAGAGATGGTGCAGAGAACCACCGGACTGACTAGTACAATCAGTGGGTCACTATCAATGGGCAGAGGGTGAAAGCACTGGGAGACATATGAGCCTGCTGTGAGAGAAGGATTGATGCATCATCAGTGACGCAGGAACCAGGTCGGAATATCACACTCGGAACTGCTGTACCTCCTCCAGGACCACTGCTGCGAAACCAGCGCATCACTGCCACTGCATGCAGAAGATCCCTCCAGTGTGAAGTAACTCAGTGTATCACATTAAGAACAACCACATTTGGAACCAATGCATCATCACAATTGCATGGAGGAATTCAGTGCAACACCACATCTTCGTGGGGATCAGCGACAAATCTCATGCTTTGGCAAGGATTAAGGGACTTTTACTCAGCGGATCCTGAGTGGGTCCTGCCAGTCTGTGCTCCATCGAGGGCAGCATGAACACTTGTCTTTGTTCTGGTCTAGTACGACCAATTAGCTCTTTGAGCGCAATTTGCTTCTACGTGTTATTTTTGAACTTTGTCTTTACAAATGTATATCTCTAATGATTCATATTTTTTCATTTTGGTCTTGTTTTATTTATATATTTATACTCTATTTCTCTAAACTAGTGTGGGGACTTTTTATTTGCATTGTATTACTGTGTGTTTGGTACAGTTGCCTCTTAAGTTAGGCCTGACTGCTCTGTGCCAGGCTACCTGAGGGTATGTACAGGTTAATTTAGGGTGTGTATACCTCTGCCAACTAAAGACCTAATTTCTAACAGAGGCCTTAAGTCATCTAAGCAATTGGCTAGATCTCACAATCTCTATTTCCCAGTCCTCCTTTCCCCTTGCTTTTAATTGTAATGCTAGAACCGAAAATGTGAAAAATGTTCTATACCCTGTATCATGATTGTCATATGATTTTCTGTTTATTGCCATTCATAGTAAGGTTCAAATATGTATCCCAAGAGGGACATGGAACCACTTTAAAAGTAAAACAGTGAGACAAATCACAATCACAATAGCACACTGAGAAGCAGCAAATTTCAAGGTAAACCCGCAAGCGAAATCCTTAAAACAGCATCACGGAGTAGCATGAACGAAAGCAAACACGCTCTCCGGGAAAGTGAAGGGATGCAGGATCTGCTCATGAAATGTAGACAGATTAGCCCCAAAGCTAGAAGGAGTCAACTTTGAAGAATTCATCCAACAGTACGACATTCTCTTTTTTCAAGAAACTTGGCATACAACAAATTCGCCAATTATAGGCTACAAAGAAAATCTTAACCCAGCCATAAAGGATGCACATTACCGTAGGCTAAAAAGCTGCCTGTCAACCTTTATCTTGACTGATATCCTCTTTAAAGATAAAGACATTGACCTTAATTCTCCTTGGATGAAATGCACAAAACTAGAATCTATGCCCTCAATGAGTCTGCTAATCCTAAACATCTATCTACATCCTGCAGAAAAGCAAAAAGTTCACAGACTCCAGCAATTGATCTCCGCACTCAAAATGCTAAAACCTACCCATCCACATAATAATTCAATAGTAACCGGGATTTTTAGCACAAATCTACTGCAAGGATCGGAGAGCAACCTAGCGGCCTTCTTTAGAGCCAAGACAGGGCAACCCTAGTAGACAAGACTCCCGGGTCAAGAGATGCGCTGCATTACTGGATGACCTCGCCCCGTACAAGCTAAATGGTCAAGGTTCGCTGGATAGCCCCGCAGCATTCACAAGAGTAAGGGGCAAAACAGGTTCAACAATCCAGTTCACCAGAGCGTACCCCGATCTATTCTCTTTGATAACAGATTTCCAAATACAGAAAAGAGCAGAAAGTGACCACTATCCTCAAACCTTCACATTAACCACTATTCCAAATAGGTCTGGGCAAACTAAGGCTCTAACACTATCAACACAACCTAATAATTTAAAGAAACTAACTTGGAACGAAAACAATACTAACTCATTAAGGAGAAATGTTTCTCACAATTGGCACCATTGGAAGCAGAGCTGTTCATCAACAATTTAAATAGAAAATTCTTGAGTCACTGCACCGGCCTCAAACACCCCAGTGAGTGGGGCGACTTGGTATATACACAATATACAGATAATAAAACACAGCTAAACAAACAGTTACTATCACTGTGAACCCATGGCCCTCAACTGACACAACAGATCCTTACAACAATCGAAAAAAATGAGAAAAAGACATAAAAAAGAAAATCAAGGTGGCCAAGCACACATATAAGGATCAGCTCGGGATCAAATTGATAAATGTCAGCAAACAAAGAAACTCTAAACTGTTTTGGGCAACCATCAACTTTTTCCTAAATGGCAAAAATCACCACTTTAATTTGGACATCACAGAGCAAACATGGAGAGCTCACATCGAAGTTACATACAATACGATTGCCCCCTCAAGTGCATGATCAGCTCCGAACCTTCAAATGAGATCGGAATGCACATCGCTCGACTATTTTTCAAGTTTAAGTTTTAAGGACATGAATCCAAGATCCGTCCAAGAAACAGGCACTCGATTCAGGACATCACCACCAAAAAGTCATCCAGCCACATAAGAAATCAAACAGATGAAAAATTTCAACCAGAAACTTGTGAATCAACAAAACATCAAATACAAATCATCCAAAAGCAGGCATTATACACCATAAATCATCTGAGTTCTGATGTGGCCCCTTGCCCAAATGCCCTGCCAAATACCTTGTTCAGGAAAAATCCAGCATCTGGTCCACATATTTAACTCCCCTGTTTATACATAGTTTAGAGACTTGCATCATTCCATACTCTTGGCAGGATAGTATTTTTCAGCCCATACACAAATCAGAGGTGCTTTCAGGTTCAACCAACTACAGACTGATAGCGCTCATTGACGTAGAGGCAAAAGTCTATGCATCAAACCTATTGGCAGACCTCTAGGACTGGGCCAGCAGCACAAATCCAATTCCGAAAACACAAACTGGATTTTGGGCCTGCATGAGTACCCTAACAAACATATTGGCAGTAATTCTCTTAGCTAATCAATCAATTGCCAATTCAAACATCATTTACACGTCCTTTGTAAACCTCAAAGTAGCCTTTAACAAAGTGCCAAGATCGAAGTTATAGGCTAAAATAAAAGCTTAGGGAGTTCCTACAAAATTATTGGAAGCAAGCCTGGGTCCACATAAAAAAGAAAATCACAACCATAAATAGATTAAAACATGGGTGTGTCTTGGTGCCCAGCTTATTGGACATCCACACAGCCGATCTAGAGAAAAATCTTTGTGTAAAACAAGGTGACCCTCCTAAGATGGGTTATGTCCCAATCGTAAGTCTGCGATATGCGGATGACATTGTCCTGCTCTTCCAAACATCCCTCAGCTTACAGCATTTGATCATCCAACTAGCAGAATATACAACCTCAGTTCAACTAACAATCAACCTCCAAACGTCAAAGGTCCTGTGCTTCTCCAGCACTTACAAAAAACTCCCTAGATTTGTTTGGAGGTTAAATACCAGCATCTTGTAGCAGGTCGATGTATACAAATATTTAGGGGTTCATTTAGATCTCCAACTCAATCACAAGCATCACCAAGACCTCGGGCGAGCAAAAACAAAACAGCTGTTCTTTGGTTTTATAATTCTGCAGAAAGAACTAAGCAGCCGTTCAATAAATCATTTAATCAGAAATGCTAAATACTAAGGCCTTAACAACTTTAAATACAGCTTAATCCAGTATTTTTAAGAAACTGTTTTCAATCCCACACAGATTTCTCAAGCCCTGATATGACTGGAATAAAGTTTAAAAACTAGATTGTGGCAAGACAAGGCGCACTGGCCAAATATTTTTGGAGAATGAGGGAAGCAGAAAAAAACAGGTTAGCCCATCACTGCTGGCAGGAGGTCGGAAAACAATCAAGGCAGAGCAAGTCACCATTTTGAGTCTTAAAGGAATCTCTTTCAGCCCTAAAACTAAAAGATGCCTGGCTCACATTACCTGCATATTCTGCATTTAAACAAATCACCAATAAAGCAATTAAACAACAATCACTGCAAATTGACAAAGCCTCCTTGGCCCACACAACACACACGTGGATGGTGATGCCATTTTACAAACAGCTGAAACTGCAACCATAATTGCAAGACCACTTCACAGTCTATCATAAGGGAAACCTGACCCTATTGAGACTGGGTCCTTTCCTACAAAACATCTCACCCAAAAATGGCAACTGCCTTGGTCAACCACTGATTTCCGCCTATGTGGCAGTGGAAAAACAGTCACTACTGTACCTATTATGTATCAGCTCGGCTCTTCAAAACATGTGGAAGATCCTCTTATGGCCAACTATGAGAAAAGAGCTATTAACCCCTTGCATGCTGATGGCGAACCCCAGACGTCATGCACTACGGTGCTCGTGTGCTGATGACGGCTGGGGTTCGTCATGGCCCGCCCCTGTTCATTTGTTTACAGCACAGGGGCGGAAACGGGCCAGCAGTGAAGGGGTTAAGGACTTGCAGAGTGGCCATTATAAAATGCCTCAGTGGTTCCTCCGCTCCACTGTCTTGCAAAACAATAATATTTCTGAACTTAGCTGCAAAAGAATTAGGAGAGCATGACAAATAAAGTACCATGCAGACCCTTCCTGTTTATTGTATTGAATCCAGCATGTCTTATCTTAATAGCACATCATTTTATTCCATGCTGGAGGAACAGACATCCTTATGAATAATTTTAAAGAACACTGTTTGAACTTTGTTTTCTCACAAAAATGTTGGACCTCATAATTAATTAAATCATTTCCGGTTCCCCATTCATCATCATCAAAGACTTTATTTTTTCTATTACAGCCATAAAATCACATTTAAATTTGCAGCACAATAAAATAAGATCCATGACAGAGGGACAAGATACACAATCGTAGGGGGCACTGGTATATACACACGTAGGATACACAAACCATACTAAAAATTGGCAGGAACAAAATCATCATAGGTGCGATATTCATAATATTAAAACATAGATTAAAAATATAATTTAAAATAAAAGCATATAAGAACATAATTAAACACGTTGAATATCTTTTAAAATGTCCATGGTTGATACACCAGCCAGCATGGAGGTAACTCTATCTCTCACATAGAGTTAGCTCCCAATGGCTTGCTATGGAGTTAATTATCACAGAGTGGATAATCACAGCAGGTAAGAGGTACAAAACTAAATGTTATAGGGGGTCAAATCAGTTGTTAACAAATACCTTGTTTTAGACCACACACCAAAGAGGAATTTCGAAACTACAGAAACATAGACTGGGTCAGTATCAGATTTTAGGATCCTAAAGAATTCACAATAGTTCCTAATACCTAAATTTCTACATAATTGAATAACCAATTTAAACGTAGCCTGTTTGTATGCCGAGCAGAAGAATAATACATGAATTACTGTTTCCTCCTCCACTAAGCATCCAGGGCAAAGGCAGTGGGTTGCGCCCGCCCACTTATTAGTTATTGCATAGAGCGGGAGCGTCCAATATCTGAAATGCAGAAACAGCTTCTTTGCTAATGGCGGTTGTATTAAATCTAACACCTGCTCTAAATTGGTATTGTGACTTAAAATCCAAGAACCCGTATGTTAAACTCGTGGGTTTCACTACCCGTAGTAAACTAGTCAGTTTAAACTCTTTCACTACATTAGCTAATGTTTTTTCAGAGATAGCTAAGCAGGATTCTTCAGGAGTGGTCCATAAATCCTCCCTACCCATTGAATGGCAAAAATCCCTAACAAAAGACAGCCAGGGTATACTACCCCCAGCCCCCAATGATGAAATTACTGCTTTTAGTTCCTCCCTTTAGTGACTCATCTCTGGTGTACTCCACAGCCGTCGCCAATAAATAAATAAAGTAAATAAAGCAGCGGCCGTGACGAGATTAGATCCACCATTGGGAGGATACCCAAATCCATCCTTAGAGGTACTAGTGGTGTATTTTTTGGAAGAGCCAAGTATTTGTCTAAAAAAACATATTTTCAGTTAGGGTCAGGGCATTAGATGGACTGTGCCCCTACAATTCTGCCCCATATAGAGGCCGACCGGGATTGTACTATATTTCAAATGGTGGGCTTATAACCTTTGAAGCAGAACTCTGATGGACTTTTCGAATTCCCCTGATTGCCTGGGTTAGCTTTAAATTGGCCTTATTCATTTGGGGACCCCAACCCATTTTGTCGTTTAAGGAAAGGCCCAAAAATTCAAAAATATGTATCCGTTTGAGAAGCCTATCGTCCCTCATTGGATGTGGGCAGTTAGTGGAATTGGCATTGAAGACCGTGTTCCTGCAAAACTGGCTAAATTCCTTTAACACTCGCTGCATCCCCATTGGTGATTTCGAGAGGAACAGGGTGTCATCCACGAACATTAGTGCGGGGAATTTATGCAATGCTATTTTGGGGGATTCTATATCCTTTACGGCAAGTAGATCTTCAACTAGTTCGTTTAGGAAGAGGGAAAAAAGGGTCGGCGCAAGCAAGCATCCCTGCCTTACCCGCGTGGAGGCGTTTAAGCTGGAAACAGAGATATGGTGGGATGCCCATGTCCAACAGGATACTACACAGCTGGTCACGGTTCACCATATCAAACGCTGGTTTCAAATCCACGAAGGTAAGATACAGCCTCCCATCTTCCAGAACCACATGCTTCCAATAGATTGACTGAAGCCTAAACAACTGGTTTACAGTTGAGGTTTTGGCTCTGAAACCTGCTTGCAACGGGATAAAAACATCACAGTCCTCCATCCAATCCTGTAATCTTCCTAGTAGCACCCTTGCAAAGATTGTTTGTGTAACATCAATGAGGCTACTGGGCCTAAATTTTGTGGGTTCAATGGGGGACCCTTTTTTATAGATCATAATGATCTCTGCTCCGGCCCACGTAGACGGGGCTGGAAAGTCATCAAGAATTGCATTAAAGAGTAATAGTAGATATGGGGCCCACACTCCCTGTTCATTTTTGTACAGGTCCCCACGGATTCTATCCAATCCTGGTGCTTTATTGGGTTGCAGTTTTGCTAGGGCAGATAATACCTCAACCATGGTACATGGGGATATATACAAAGGCACACTCACACTCGATTCAATGGACGGTCTTGAATATAGTTCCTTAAAATGTAGATGCCAGGCTTTCTCATCAATATTTGGCTCGATACTGGTCCTACCCTCAATTTTTCCTGTGTGGACCATGTTCCAAAAACCTCTTCTATCTTTTGCTTCCAAGGTCATCTTACTGGCTTCCCAATCAGATTTTGCTTTTACAATAGTTTTCTTAAGGACAGCCCTAGCTTCCCTAATGCAGATGGTGTCACCCCCTTGAGGTTCCGTGACAATTGTAAGTGGTGTTTTCGACTCGCACGAATATGGTCGAGTCTGGTATCTATGAACCGCAAATGACGAGTTTAGTAAGTGTGCGCAGTTTCGCTGTGCTAACTTAAACCGTTCGTTTGTTATGTGGGCTTTTCATCTGTACCCACGGGTTCCATCTTAGATACGGCATCCATTTTGTCTCTTGCCCTCAAGTAGCCAGCGAACGGACGCTGTCCGCTTCGCGACCCTGGGACTCCCAAGATATTTGCGGAAGACACATGTTCTTTGTAAGTGTCTTTATGACGAGGGGGTTGCTGCTGTAAGGCAGATGGCGCCGCTCGAGGCTCATCTTGCCGCACGGACTTATTGTCTCAGCCGTGCATCTCATTAGGCACGTCCCTTTGATGCCTGTATCTCGTGCTTCTCGATACCTCCCCTTTTACACCCTTTCCGATCTCCCCACTGTCTCCGTCTTCCTCTGCACCTGTCTTCGTTCCTATTTTCGATCTACTTTACTGCTGATTGGAATTTGCTAATGGTGGGAAGATGGGTTTTTACAGTTGGGAACCGCCAAATGTTTCCGCACTTATGTTCCGGACCTTATGTGTTTCAAAGTGACCAAAGCGACCCCTCTGAGAGCTAAATGTGGGAACCGGGTTGTAAACTTTTGTGTATAATGTTAGCCTATGGGTAAAAACTGTATAAAAGGAGCGATCCACAGAACCAATTTGAAGCAGTCTCCCCGAACTACACTCGATGTACTTCCTGTGACTTCTGTGTTCCCTGCAGTAAATAAACCTTGACTCTTTGACGCCGAAGGAAGTGTCCCGTGTCTCTGTGACTTGTACGCCGGAGCAGGTTACCCACGAAGGTTTCAGGTGTTGTGCCCTGGCACCGCTGGGTCCAAAAGAACCCAGTCCTTCAGTTGGCGCCCAACGTGGGGCTGCATCAGTGGTACCGGTCCAAGCCCGACGATCGTGAGGAACTTCGTGTGAAATCTCCGAGGGAAGGTGCACCCCGCTTCATCGATCCTGTTGTCGAAATAAGTGGCCCGAAGACTTTTCCCGCGAAGATTCCCGCCTCCTGACGGCTGCGACGGACTGCTGCCCTGACTGTAGACCTGTTTTGGCGCCTGGCGTAGACCTTGGTATAGCGAGACGATTGACGGGCCTTCCTGAGGACGCCATTGATCTTTGAGTTAAGTATTTGTGGGTCGCTCCCAGAGTTCTTGGTTGTTGACACTTTAGCGAGTGTCTTTGTTGTAAACACTTTAGCGAGTGTTTTTGTTGTAAACACTTTAGCGAGTGTTTTTGTTGTAAACACTTTAGCGAGTGTTTTTGTTGTACACGCTGTGTGAGTGTTTTTGTCGGTGACACTTTGCTAGCGTACTTTGTTGTTGTATTTGTTTGACGACTGCAGCCGCCAAAGACCGAGGGTTTTGTTCTTGCTGGGACTTGGTAAATCCCGTAACCCTTGAAGTTTGTGAAACTCGGCTAGTGTGCAAGATGCCTGGTGGCAGTACTTTGTTCAGTTGTTGTAGACCTTGTGGTGCGGATTCCCTGCTGGAGGACTCGTGTCCGATACCTCCGGTTGGAACTCCTACTTATGACTTATATAGCAAACATGGGCTAGGCCCGATTGCTTTTAACGATTATTGGATAAAATATACAAAGAAAGACGGCGATCTTCGTTGGCCACCTCACGGTAGCTTCGAAGCGTCGATCTTAGATAATTTGGAAATAAAGTTGTTCGAACGCAAATCAAGGCCGGCCATGTTTGATGCCTTTCGGTTGTGGCGCAAAGAAGCCCGACAGAAAGAAACCAGACAGAATAAACGTAGTCAGCGAGATACTGTTGCTACCATAGTGAAGAAAGCTGAGCAGTTTCAGCGTGATAAGGAGGATAAGGATAAGGAAGTGTTTGAGAGACTACAGCGTATGTCCATAGATAAATGCTATCCTGCTTTGCCTACGGAGTCGGATAAGAAGGAAGAGGCAGTTGAGGATTCTTTAATGTCCTATCTTATGAAGTCGCCACCTCCGTACGTACAGGGTACCGCAGCTCCTGTGGTCCCTGCCGTACCTGTTCTTCCACCTATTGTTCCTCCACCAGTTCCTCAACCTGCACCCGCTCTTCCGACTGTTCCTGCTCCTTTGCCTGTTTCTATTCCTACTGCTCCTCCGCTTCCACATACTCCTGCTCCCGCTACTGCTCCTGTGTTGTTAACCCCCGTTGTTGCTAATGTCTCTACTCCTTCTCTTGTTAGTCCTGTGTCCTACTCTTCTCCCTCTACTCGTAATCGTGATTCTCCCATTGCGACAAACTTCTTTCAGTCGCTCGGACCTGTTTTTGGGTCTGCTGGTTCTGATGGTCCTCAGAGATGTAGCCAGCTTCCTGGTAATAGAGAACGTGTTGCGCTATACAACATGGCGATGGGTTGGATGGTAAACCCTGTTAGAAATCCACCTCGTGTTGTCCTCGAAACGTTTGATCAATTCAACATACCAACTCAGAGATATGTGTTTGATGAAATGTGCAAGTTCTTACATGATCAGATAGTGGCCATTGCGCCTGACGAGGTGCTGACCGCCCTGTCTGAACTTCGGCTTCAGTTCGCAACTGGACTGATAGTCGACACTAATGTCCGACGTGCTATTGAGCGGTTGCTATCTCTTCGTCCCGCTCCTATTCCTCATGCATTGTTCGTTGAGGACATTGAAAAACAAGATGAGTCTGGCCAATATCCTATGCGTGAAGTTCCGCCGGTTTGGATACCAGCTGATAATACTGGTGCCCAGCCAGTTCCGGCACATTTCCAGAGAGTGTGGATACACCTCCCATGGAAAAGATCGGAAGTGCTTCAGGTGAAACAAACTTTGCCCGATCCTCGCAAAAATCCTGCAGGGTATTATAAGGAATTATCGCAGCTCGTAGACGCTACGGTAATGAATCTTGCCGATATCGACATGTTGTTTGGCAATGTCGTACCGCAACCGGTATGGGCCAAGATCCGTCACCAAGATCACGCAAATGAATTAGGTGGTGATTGGAATGCCATTACAGCGGCAGACGCTGGACAAGTGGCTGCTACTAAACCCGATCAGTTGATTGCTGATCTCCCCCAGCGAATCATTACATTAATGAAAACGCTTATGCCAGCTATGAGGGTAAATTGGGACAAGTTGTCAGCCTGTAAGCAGAAGAAAGATGAGAGTGTATCAGACTTCTTCACGAGGTTTGAGGAAGCATTCGTTGATCATAGTGGACAGGATATGGGTACTGAGGGTGGACAGAGGTTGTTTGTGGATAAATTCGTATCGAACTTATTGCCCGACTTGAGCAATAAATTGAAGAATTCAGAAAGTGCGTGGGCCGTTTCTACCTCAGCTCAGATATTGGCTACGGCACAATATTACGAAAATAGAGAAAAAGAGGAAACTGACCGTGCTGATAAAAAGACGAAAGAGCTCAAAACTAAAGTGTTGTTACAACAAGCATATCCGCCGCGTTCTAATCAGAATGCGCCTCAGCAGAATAGATCACAGTCGCAATCGAATCGATCGCAGCCGCGTAATGATTCCTCTTTCCAAAGATCTTCGTTAGGGTACAATCAATGTGCTTATTGTAGACAGGAGGGACACATTAAATTCAATTGTCCTGCTTTAAATGACCGTAATAGTGGTAATTCGTCTAGGGGAGGCCGTGGTGGTTCACAGCATGCATCACGTGGTAGAGGTCGTGGTGCTCAGAATGATCGTTCTGACCATTCATCAAATTCTAATAACTGTTTCGATCAACGTGGATCGTCGCAAGGACGATCTGCGCAGTATAATGTAGACGATTATTACGTTGATCAGGGAACTGACGACAGTAATTACTAGGACAGCCGAAGACAAGGAGAGGGAGTGGTATCAGTTCCGGTTGATCAGAGAGGGCCTTACGTCGCAGTTGCTACATCGGGCGTCGTTGAGCCTTTTCTGTTGGACACTGGTGCAGCGAAAAGTTCTATCATGCATTCGAAACTCCCTGGCGCACCTTTGTCTGGCTTAACAAATGTTTCCGTTGGATTCTCTGGCGCCCCCGTTAGCAATCCAGTTTCACGCCCTTTGCCCCTTAAAATTGGGCCTCGTGAGCTTGAAGCTCCATTGATTTTGACTACTGGTTGTGGTGAAAATCTTTTGGGTCTGGATTTGCTTAAACGTTTGTATGCAACTTTGTATTGTTCTCCTGCGGGTGTAAAGCTTACGTTAGGAGAGAGAGTAGTCTCTCCCATGTATTTGTCTCTCGATAAGCTTCCACCGGAATTGAATTCTCTTCCTGCATCTTTGTGGGCGACGGGTCCGAATGACGTGGGCCTACTTGATATCTCCCCTTATGTTGTTCAGTTGAAATCGAATGTGCGATTGCCACGTATTCCCCAATACCGTATCTCCCTTGATGGTGAACGAGCTTTGTTAGCGATCATCTATGACTTGATCGAGAAAGATGTTATCGAGGAGACTCGGGGAAACGTGTGCAATAGTCCTGTACTGCCCATTCTTAAACGTACTGATCCTACCAAACCGCCTGTTTATCGTTTTGTTATCGATTTACGGGAGGTAAATAAAATTGTGGTTCCTCAATTCCCTGTTGTGCCTGACATCACGGCGCTACTGACTCTGATTCCAGCTACTGCTTCATGGTTCTCGGTGATTGATTTGAAAAATGCGTTTTTCAGCATCCCGATTGCCGAAGAGAGCAGGGACCTTTTCGGTTTCTCTCTTGGTGGACGTAGCTTCCGGTTTAAACGCGCTCCTCAGGGCTACTGTGAAAGTCCATCGATTTACAGTCAAGCCTTGAAGGGTCAACTGGATGCGTTTAGGTTGCCGGTTGGTGCGGCTTTAATCCAATACGTCGACGACTTATTGGTGGCTGCTGATACTCAGGACATTTGCAAAATTGCTACGGTATCGTTGCTGCAACATCTCTGTGAGTTAAATCACAAGGTGTCACCTTCTAAACTCCAATATTGTTGTCAAGAAGTAACCTATCTAGGTCACTTATTGTCAAAGGAGGGAAGGAGATTGACCCCAGAGAGAATTGCAGCGATTGCGCGAATGGCTGTGCCACAAACCCAGAGAGATGTGCGTGCCTTTCTAGGTATCACGTCGTACTGCAGGCAGTGGATTCCTAATTTTTCATTGCTAGCGAAACCATTGGTGGCTCTTACGTGCAAGGATGTTTCAACTCCTTTACCATGGACGGAAGAATGTCAGAAAAGTTTTTCTGAATTACGTGATTCATTGTGTTCGGCTCCTGTGTTAGGTACCCCTGATTACAGTAAACCGTTCACGTTATATGTTCACGAGAGGGAAGGTTGTGCTTTGAGTGTCTTAACGCAACCTTTTGGTGGTAAGCAACGTCCATGTGCATATTTTTCCTCGACCTTAGACCCAGTAGCTAGAGCATTGCCGAGTTGTTTGAGAGCAACTGCGGCAGCTGCGGTCTCCATCCGACAATCAGCAGGATTGGTCATGGATAATATGCTTACGGTGATGGTTCCGCATGCAGTCGATACTCTTTTGAATCGAACGAAAACTCAGCACTTGACGAGTGCGAGGTTATCTGGGTACGAATTGACGCTCTTGGCAAGCCACATTCAGATAAAACGTTGTAATGTCCTAAATCCGGCAACTTTGTTACCAATTAGTGCAGAGTCAGATGAAGTAGCAGAACATGACTGTTACTTGCGGACAGAAGAGGAAACAAAAGGTCGAGTGGACCTTAAAAACACCCCATTGGAAGACCCGGATGGCACTTTGTATGTGGATGGGTCATGTTTTTAAATTGCCGAATGGCGATGTGACTACTGCTTATGCTGTTGTAACGTTGAATACTGTTGTTGAGACTGCGAGATTGAATCAGAATTCTGCCCAAGCTGCAGAGCTGATTGCTCTCACTAGAGCATGTGTGTTATCAAAAGGGAAACGTGTGAATGTGTACACCGATAGCCAGTACGCTTTCGGTGTAGCGCATAGTTTTGGACGATTGTGGCGAGAGCGTGGTTTCTTGACGTCGCATGGCACGAAAATACAGCATGGCCAGCTTGTGAACGATCTTTTGGATGCATTGACTTTACCTGCTCAAGTTGCAATTGTTAAGTGTAGTGCGCATCGTAAAGTGACGGATGATGTTGGTCGTGGTAATGCGTTTGCAGATGAGATTGCTAAGGAGACTGCCCGGAACCTTAGCACTCGAATGTATGTGACGAGTTCGGTTAGGTGGCCTACAGAATCGAATATGTGTGAGGATACTATAGAGAGTGTGAAAGCAATACAGAATGAGGCCACCGAGACTGAAAAGACGAAGTGGAAAGAAAGTACGGGAAGGTTGGATGTGAATGGTTGCTGGATTGATTTGTCAGATCAGAAAAGATGGATGTTGCCTGATGCGTATGTACTGGCCGTTGTGACAATGGCACACGGGTTAGCACATATTAGCGCGAAAGGTATTTGCAAGTTGTTGGCTGCTGTGTGGAAGAATGATGGCATTACGAAATGTGCTGAACGTCTGGTGAAGAATTGTATGGTGTGTATAATGTACAATCCTGGCAAAGGAACCCCAACTCCCCCTGGCAGTTTTGCTCCTCCTTCGTATCCCTTTGAGGTGATCCAATTGGACTTCATCCATATGGAGCGATGCAATAACCTGAAATACGTTTTGGTTGTGGTTTGCGCATTCTCCCGATGGATCGAGGCCTATCCCCTCAAAGACAATACTGCTTTGTCTACTGCGAAAATCCTACTGAAGGAATACTTTCCTCGGTATGGAATGCCTAGAGTCGTGTGGTCAGATAACGGAAGTGAGTTTGTTGGAAGTGTGATGAAGAGTGTGTGTAAGGGCCTTGGAATTAATCAGAAATTCCACAGCGCCAATCATCCTCAGTCAGCTGGATTGGTTGAAGGGTACAATGGCACCCTTAAACTAAAACTAGCGAAGATTCAGGCTACGACTGGACTTTCGTGGCCTGACGCTTTGCCTCTAGCATTACTGTCAACTAGGGCGACTGTACACTCCCGAATAGGGCTTAGTCCCTATGAAATAGTGTTCGGCCGTCCTGCGAATGTGTGGGGGGTTCCTAGGCCAGGAATATTCTCTGATCTTGAGTATCCGATGCTGATTGATTACTTACATGACTTGACTGCTAAACTGAGGTTAATTCATCAACAGGTTTACGACGCCTTGCCGACGCAGACGGAGGGTCCAGGCCACCAGCTCCAGCCCGGGGATTGGGTGGTTACCCGTAACTTCTCACGCAAGAACAATCTGGACCCCCGCTTTGTTGGACCTTACCAGGTGCTCCTGGCCACGAGGACTGCCGTTCGTCTTGAGGGGCGGAAGAATTGGGTACATGCTACCCATTGTAAGCGAGTCCCTATTCCTTTGCCGGCAGACCCGTGGGTGAGGAAAGGCATTGCGTCAACAGAAACAGAAACATTGCCGGCGTTTGTACCTTTTAGCGACGCGCAGCTTGTTGGAGAACCCTCAGCGCAGCAGAAAGCCACTGTTGAACACTTGTCAGCAAAAGACTCAAGACCAGATCAACCAACTGATCAGCAGGACGCTGTCTCTTCAACGGATCCTTTGTTCGACGAGCAGACACGTCCCGGGAAACATCGATATTCTTTGCGATCTCACACTAAGGACAAATAAAATTTTTTTTTGCTTTGCTGAAATTGATAACTGCAATATCCTCGTTTCCCATGATCAACTTTGAACATTCGTATCATTGAAATTTTTTGTACATATATCAAGCTTTTTCCTTGTATCTTTTTCCTTCCACAGCTGAGAAATATTGTGCTAAATATATACATATTGTGTATTGAAGGCCGTAGGGCCGCGCGCGTACTTCCTTCTGGACAGTAGGTCTTGACGCTAGGTTAAAGGCCGTCGGTTCCTAGGAACTCCTGGGGATTGACTATTGCTGCACAGAACGAAGTGCGTCAAGAAACGTTGCGGACGGTCGTAGGGAATGGCATTTTCGAAGCTGAATGATTTGGAAGGAGCTCAGGCGTACAGAGTCAAGCTGCAGAAACTCAGTCGTACCAAATGTTTTATATTCCAATTGTTTGTGTTGTTTTTGACTGCTTCTGCATTTTTGGCGGGTGGGGTGTATTACACTATGTCTTACTTTTTACTTGCTACCCCTACTCCTACTCCTTACCCTAACCTTACTTCTACTACTTCTACTGCTTCTCCTCATTCCTTTCATATGTTACCGGAACACGAACAGGCTAGACGTGTAGAATTCCGCAACAATTCCTTTATTCAGCTCCTCCATCAGCATCAGTTAGTGGTTAACACTACTAATTGTTGGGTGTGTGGGTTGATGCCACATACTACGGGTAAGGGAATTCCATATCTGGTATTACCGTATAGTTCCCAAGGGTCAGCTCGAGCATTCCAAACAATGTTTCGAAGCGCACTGGGTTTCCACCCCACTCAAGAACAACGTTCCCCCAACTCTGGTCCTACCTCGTATCAGAGGCTGCTATCGATGGCAATAGAGGATATGGAAGATGAGATCCATGATCCTTTTCTTATCCCTAAAGAAGAGGTACAAGCCTATAGGGTCCTAAGTAGAGGGGAATATAGTATGTTCACTAATGAAAAGCAGCTTAAAAGCTCGCCTCCAATATGGGTCGTACCCCACACTGGTAATCTTTGTCTTGTGGGTCGTGGTTCGCACGCCCCACTTGGAGCAAGTGCTTGCACTGAAAGTTACGTTCTGCCAATGTTCCCGTCCCCTGTGTTTCTGGCTGCCAAGGGTACGTACTTTATCTGTCATGATCGTGCATATACATGGTTGCCCGCAGACTTCATGGGCTCATGTTTCATTGCAAATCTGTTGCCTCCGACGTTCACTGTAGATGCCGATTATCATAAGACTAGAGTTGTACGAGGCGTAATTAGCGAAGAGGATACTGCCGGTCAAGAGGCAGGAGACTTTTTCAAGGGTTTCCTCCCGTTTTGGGGACCTATGGTTAATAGTAGGAACCTGAGACATTTGACTCGAGTGGTAGAATCGACAGCTAATATTACTGCCAGTGCCCTTGGTAATATCACCACAGAACTTCAGGCGGAGAGACTTATGACGTTACAAAACCGTATGGTTTTAGATGTCGTCTTGGCAGATCGCGGTGGGGTATGTAAAGTGATCCATTCGAGCTGTTGCATTTTCATTCCAGATAATGCTCCTACTGTCTATCAAGCCATCTCGAAGTTGCATAAGATCTCCGAATCCATACACGTGGATGTAGGGGATTGGACACTACTTGGATGGTTTTGGGGCCTGATATCGACTTGGGGTTGGAAGATTCTGACGATCATCGGGGTTGTGATAGTGTTCCTGTTCACGTGTTGCCTTTGTGTGCAGTGTGGTCCTGCCTTATGTGGCCTCTGTGCTACAACGTGTATGAGACAACCATCTGTTACCAAGGGGACTCGGTTGGACAGAGCTATGCTACAACGACATCTTGATGGTCTGATGAATATCGAATATGATTCCGACTAGTGCTTGCCTACATGAGGGCAAAAGGAGCGTCTGAGGTTCCGTGACAATTGTAAGTGGTGTTTTCGACTCGCACGAATATGGTCGAGTCTGGTATCTATGAACCGCAAATGACGAGTTTAGTAAGTGTGCGCAGTTTCGCTGTGCTAACTTAAACCGTTCGTTTGTTATGTGGGCTTTTCATCTGTACCCACGGGTTCCATCTTAGATACGGCATCCATTTTGTCTCTTGCCCTCAAGTAGCCAGCGAACGGACGCTGTCCGCTTCGCGACCCTGGGACTCCCAAGATATTTGCGGAAGACACATGTTCTTTGTAAGTGTCTTTATGACGAGGGGGTTGCTGCTGTAAGGCAGATGGCGCCGCTCGAGGCTCATCTTGCCGCACGGACTTATTGTCTCAGCCGTGCATCTCATTAGGCACGTCCCTTTGATGCCTGTATCTCGTGCTTCTCGATACCTCCCCTTTTACACCCTTTCCGATCTCCCCACTGTCTCCGTCTTCCTCTGCACCTGTCTTCGTTCCTATTTTCGATCTACTTTACTGCTGATTGGAATTTGCTAATGGTGGGAAGATGGGTTTTTACAGTTGGGAACCGCCAAATGTTTCCGCACTTATGTTCCGGACCTTATGTGTTTCAAAGTGACCAAAGCGACCCCTCTGAGAGCTAAATGTGGGAACCGGGTTGTAAACTTTTGTGTATAATGTTAGCCTATGGGTAAAAACTGTATAAAAGGAGCGATCCACAGAACCAATTTGAAGCAGTCTCCCCGAACTACACTCGATGTACTTCCTGTGACTTCTGTGTTCCCTGCAGTAAATAAACCTTGACTCTTTGACGCCGAAGGAAGTGTCCCGTGTCTCTGTGACTTGTACGCCGGAGCAGGTTACCCACGAAGGTTTCAGGTGTTGTGCCCTGGCACCGCTGGGTCCAAAAGAACCCAGTCCTTCACCCCCCTGAGGGATGATAACAGGGCTCACTTTGCTTCCCTACAATTCCTGCTATACCAGGTATTCTTATCACTGCGAGAGTTATTATTCACAGGTCCACTGTTACAGAAATAATCCATCAGAGTTAGAGTCATATCTTGATGGATTTTCCCTAGGTCATTATCAGGTCCTAGGTTTGATGGATTGTCAGATATAATGCTTGCCTTGTCTAACAAGGGTATGATACTAAAGTACATTTTTGACATTATTTCAGGTGATTGATTAACTGTAGCCCATCAAATGAGTCTCCTCCTTCAACTACAACAAAGTTGTTTTGATGTGGATTTTCAAGGCCTCGGACCATACCCCCCATCTGGAAGTCTAGCACTCCAACCAGAGAATTGTTGACATTTTTTTTATTGCGTGCCTCAACGCAAAACTCCACCACTTTATGCCAGATCTCTACACTGAGCAAAAGGTAGTCAAATACTGAAGCCTGGCCAGGTCTCTCAAAAGTAGGGCACCCTGGGTTATCACCCAGAAACCGTCCATTGCAGCCCTTGAGGAAAATGTCAGGGTTAGATAGGTTAATTGGAGGACTAGTTATGTCCATCCCTTATCGAATAAATATTAGGAGCTGGAATTGACCAAATAGCGTTCTCATCGCTAGCAATGGGATTCAAGAGACCGTTAAGGGGTTTAAAATGACAATTAAAATCCCCACCAATTATAAAGTACGTGTTCCCCGCAAGTGAGTTTAGGAGGTTTACCAGAGAATCTAACGTCGGGGAAATCCCACCATGCAGGACTGGCTGGGAATAAACATTAATATTGGCTAATTTTGGTGAATTCTTATGTGTCAAAAGGATACATGTTATGTCTAGGGAATGTGTTTCTACTCGCTTTGCCTTAAAACCTAGATGGGATGCTACCCATATACACAAACCCCCGATGGTCTGCCCCAAGGTCCTTTAACTGCTGCCTCACAGTATGCCACACACCCCACTCTATATAGAGGGTCCAAAGCCCATGTTTCCTGGAATAGACAGATCTCATGAGAGTCAATAATCCCCCCAATCAGGCAGATCTAGTTTAGTCGCGAGGCCCGCAATATTCCAAGACAAAATTCTTGGGCCACCGGCTCTCAGTTGCTTACCACTCCTAGCATTTACCTCCAATTCACAACTATCTGGCATTCCGTGGGATTCAGGGCTAGTGGGGGATGGAACTATTTCTATGGGGTGGTATGCAACATCACAAACACCGTAATTTATTACGTTTGGAGCAGTAGGGTTCCCCATCTCCTCTACTGCGTTAACTATACACGATTTACCAATTTCGATGTACCCCATTTCATCGGTGGGCAGAAAACGTTGGTTTATCACCCCATCCCCGACTCCCTTACATTACCAGACAATTGTTTAGGCACTATAGAAGAGCAGGGAACGGTGGGTGTCAGTCAATCCACCAGATCCAATACACTGAATCTGTTACTAAGTGTTACAACTGGTAGTGGCTCTCCCACCCTTCTCTATAGCTCTGCGTAGCAGGCTGGCTGCCCCAATTCCTGGTAAATTCCATGATGTCCAGAATTGAACATATGGTCTGGAAGAGTATAGAAATAACTTAGGTCCCGGATCTGAATGGTAGATCTTGAATTTTTTGAAAAACCCGCAAAGACATGTCCCACCGCCCTACAATCATTAAAGGTAATTACAATACAGTCCCCTTCAATATTTTTGGGTCTACATCTGAACCAACTCACTCTTTGGGCAAATAAAATCTGGCATTGTACATTTGGTGGAAGAGGTATATTATTGTTCAACCAATATATCATTTTGTTTTGTAGTTCAGTATAGAGTTCAGTTTTACCAATTTACAGTTTTGGGACACCAGTCAAAACAGCAACATAGGGTGAACAGTCAGGGAGTAGATCTAGATGGGGAAGTGAATTTTTTGGGACTTTACCAATATGATTCCCCTTGGAGGCTACGTTTGCTTTTTGAGGCTGACCTTCTCCCAGCGGTTGACGGACTTTTCTTCCCCCATATTTGCAATCCATATTGCGCCGTACCTCTGGACCAAACGTATTACTCATACTTGCTACTTCATTCCTCGGCATTGTACGGTCTATTGGTTTTACAACCGAGCCTAGGGTTAATGGGAAGGTTGAGACATCGGGACCCACTGGACCCCATAATCCATTCTTCGCTGGTTTGTTAGTTTGGGCACAATTCGCCATTTTATTTTGGACACATCCCAAGGTGGTCACTGTCAATTTTTTCAAGCCTTTTCTCAATTAGTAGTTGTATTTCTAATAAAGGCTGAAGGGACGATGTTATAAGGCCACCTATTTTTTGCCGATAACCATCTTCGAGCTGGGGCAGTATGTTGACAGTGTCAGCCGCATTCATACTAATTACAGCGGGAGTTCTCTCCTGGGGGCGCTCCATATTTGCCGGGTCACTAGACTTCTTAGGCTTTGAGATCTTAGGTTTTTCCCCCTCTGAGGAGCACCCCCTCGCTTCCTCTTGAGGGCCGACCCCTGCGTGTGCTCCGAGGATTGCGGGGGGGATTCCATGATACAAAAGATTGCAAGATGGCCGCCTGGTAGGAGCTCCCCGAAGGAGCTCCCCGTGCTTGGGATCCCTCAACCGGGTATATCCCTGTTAGCAGCAGCCATCGACCTCCCCAGGAACAGGGGCAATGTTTTGGACACCGTTGTGACTCGCCAGCGTCAACAGAGAAGTCCCTGCAGGAACGGAGTGCTATGAAAGCCTGAGACGCGGAACAACAGCAGAGGAACCCAAGGGACAGCGTTAGGCGGAGTGAGGCTCGGGTTGGTGGTAATCGACACCCGATATCCTCCACAGCCAGCACCGGGGACAGAACAGAACGCACACCGGACCGGCCCCCCCCCCCTCCCTCCGAACAGAAGGCAGACGCTGAGATCGGGAGCCAGGAGGTCGCATCTCAGCGGACACCCCGGGACCGAAGGGGGCTGAGGCAACAACAACGGAACACCCGCCCGACTGCTGCAGAGGACGCTGGTCGCAGCACCGGCATCGGCAGGAGGATCACCGAGATCAGCCAGCGGGAGCAAGATGACAACGGAGCCCACCCCTCCCCCACCCCCTTTGCACCTACCGCCGCAGCAGAGGATTCAGAGCGGGACAGCGGGCACCAGGACCAAAGCGGAGGGAGCACCGGACCCCTTTCACTCCCTCTGGTCCCGACGGCAGCAAAGGCAGCACCGGGACATGACAACGCATCCCCCCCCCTCTCCCCCACACACCGCAGCAAAGAAATACGAGCGGTCTGGAGAGCCGGGAGGGACGCTGGACACCGGTTGCTGGCTCACACGGCGGGGGTCACAAGCGCTCGAAGCGGAGCCGAGAGAGCTAAACACAGCTCAACTTCAAAAAGAGCGAGCGAGGAGCTGTAGGGGTGACAGAACACCGAAGCCTGCCCCCATTGACATTGACATCGGTAGTTTGCTGGCAAATGGATGGGATGCTTCTTTCATTATAATACAGGCTGAGCTATGGCGTGAGATCAAATATAATCAGCCACATACATCTACGAAGAGGAAGGAAGCCAGTCAGGGATTAATGTAGTGCTTCTGTAAAACTCTACTGGCAATATTTACTGAAGCACAAAAACTCAGGTATTTACTTCTCCCACCCACCGGCTCTCTTTTTTTGAAAAATCTATCTCTTCTGAAAAATCTAACTCCTTTGTGCAAAATGGCTGGGGCCATAAAACTGTAACAATAAATCCCCCCATACCTCTGTCGTCCACGTGGCCCAT
This sequence comes from Lissotriton vulgaris, assembly GCF_964263255.1. Taxonomy (NCBI): domain Eukaryota; kingdom Metazoa; phylum Chordata; class Amphibia; order Caudata; family Salamandridae; genus Lissotriton; species Lissotriton vulgaris. The sequence continues at coordinate 2,031,688,399 of NC_141691.1, forward strand.
CAGCTCAGCTCAACTCCCCCTCATAGAGATAAGATTCCTCCCAGCTAGCCTTGAGCTCTGTTTGCTTAAACAGAAAGTGGAATCTCTTCCCCTGTGCTCAGAGCAATAGCAGCAAACAGAGGACTATTCTCTCTTTCTCCCAGCCTGCATAGCAACAAACAAAGGACTACTGGCTTGATCTGAACTATTTGGCGGCCATTTTAGTCTAGTTTCTAGTTTTTATTGGACTATAGTATTTTAGACTAGTAGAACAGATTGCCGGCCTATGTCTGTATTATTATACTCTTACTTATAGTTTTATCATTTGTTTAGGTCAGATTACTACCTCATATTTGAAAGAATGTCTACCTATTATTGTATTACTGCAATATTGCTCAACTAGCCTTTTCTGAATTTTTGTACTACACAGACTAGTGCTACCTCATACATGAAAGAGTGTTTGCCATCATTGCATTAGTACACTCTAGCTTTATCTTAAACATTTGTATTGCACAGATTACTACCCTAAATATGACAGAGTGCTTACATACCATTGTAGTACTATACCTATATCAGTATTTTGAACACCTGTATGCACAGATTATTACCTTGTATATTAGGATTCCTCACTAGTGCCACTTTTACTTGTATTTTGAACATTTGTAAATGCACAGATTGCTACCTCACACTATTTGGGTTGACAACCAATGTCACCTTCGATTTTTGAGTTTTGACTCATGTAAATTGTTATATCTGGATCCTTCCTCTATACTCTATCAATATCATCAACTATAGTGCATTAGTGCACTCTCCCATTGTACCCTACCCCTATATATTATATATTATCAGTATTATGCCTATTTCTACACCTTGTACCTAACAATTTACCGTATGTATTTGCCCTACTGCTCACTCTCATATCCTGGATATGCTGGTTGATCACTAGTGTCACTTTGTAATTTATAACTTATTACTGTGTATCCTACTGTATGCACCTGTTTTTCTACACACATGTTTTTCTGCCCATTGGTACCACTTTACTGCACTACTGCATCCTCTCATACCCACCTAATCCTGCAACGCAACATGGACCCCATCGGCAAACACACATACAAAATCAACTACCCATCATCACTCACCAAAAAAGCCGCCAAACGCTTTAAACACAACTTCCTTAGGTCACACTCGGAAACGCCCTTTGTTGACACCTACTTCTCACAGGTCAATGGATCCCTGAACACCGATATCATCTTCCACACTACACGCAGAGCTCAATGGAGAAAAGCGTTCTTCTCCCTACTCACCGTCTCCTCCACTAGAAAATCCGCTCACAGCCTAACTCTCACCATCTCACCATCCCAAGTCTTTCCAGGCAGAGCCACCATCACTATTTACAATAACGGGATTGTCCTATCACAATCCACAGACAGGAACCTGGAACTGCTAGACAACATGTTCCCCACCTTCAAAGAACACCTTTCCAAGTCACGGACAAACACTCATATCTCCACCAGTCCCACCAACCATGACCTCACAGCTACATACTCTTCAATCAGGGACACACCTACCACCCCTGACCTCAAATCCCCTACCCACAACCCCACTATCCCAATTCAGCACTCCGCCACAGATCACTCCCCCTCATACACCGCTCCTTCCCCCGCCCCTTCTACCAACTTGCGGACCTCCACACATACCCTCAACACTCCTATCACACCTACAGCGGGCATTAACACCCCGCTCGCCGCTGACAGCACAGTTCCCACCCATAACACACCTAACTTAGTCCAGCACCAGAATAACACGCATTCCGACAATTCCCTCCCTTTATCCCCCCCATTCTCAGTCCTCATTACCCTCCAACTAACTTCGCAGAACGTACCCCCTCTCCTAATTTAACTCCCCCTCCCCTCAACAGGACCATCTCCAATCCCACTTCCCCTCCTACTCTCAGCCCCCACTACCCTCCTTACACCCCCACCACGGCTACCAGTCTCCCAGACTACACCTTGTCCCCCCCGCCTACCACCAATGCCCCCACCCATAACACCAACTTCCTCCCTACCTCATCCACACCCCTCCCGTCCAAAACCTCTCGCATCCCTAACCCCACCCCGCACACCAACACAACGCAGACCTGCTCGAACACCAGCCCTCCCTCCCACCTGCACACGAATCCCCTGGCCAGCCATTCACCCCTGACTGCCACTCCCACCCCCACCACCTACCCTACGATCGAATACATCTCGGCCACCCTCACTCAGATCGAAGAAGACATTCACGCCATCAAAGAACTACTCTCCACACGCCCCATACACCGCCCACCCACCTCCACCCCCCCTCCCAAACTGTCTCCTACTCCGCCGGCGGACCCCCACCCTCATCACGCCCCACACCAGGCGTCAATCCCTGCTCTTAGGCGCAGCAACTGCCCTCGTCCCCCCGCATCGCCCCTGCAACCCCTCACACATCTACACCTCCCCGCCAAACTTGTCCCCCACCCCTCCGAATAACTCTCGCACCCAGCTATCCGCCAATCTCACATCAATCCCAGCTCTTAATCGCAACAACCGCCCTCGCCGCACCCACAACTCTTCTTCTGACCTCGACACACTCACCCTTCTCCGCTCCTATGACCCAGCCCCCCAAACTCACACAAGCACCCCACACCGCAACATTCCCACGATACACCCAAATCCCCTTAGACCACCCACACTAAACAGCAGATTCTCCATCCCCAATAACCTTAGAAAAATCCCTCTCTCGCTAGAACCATCTAACACCCTCTACACACCCCGTCTCAAATGCGCTCTTCTCAACTGCAGATCGGCCACGAAACACTCAGCAGCCATTGCTGAGCTCCTCTTATCGCGGGACCTTGACCTAATCATCCTGACTGAAACGTGGCTAACTGAATATTCGACACCCATAATGGACATTCTGGTTCCTCCCAACTACCACATTATCAGGCTCGACAGAACAGGCCAAATAGGTGGTGGAATCGCATGCATATACAGGAACAACCTCTCTGTTCAGAAAGTCAATTCCACATTCCTACCATCACCAACATCCTGGGAATACATCTGCCTCGACATTATTAGTGAGGGCAAACCGATATGCTCTCTTCACAGCATTTACCACCCACCCAGGGACAACCTCACCTTTTCCCAACAAATCATGGATATGATCTCAACCAATTCCGGACGCCAGCTCACCCAAATATACCTTGGTGACTTCAACCTCCACTGGAACGACCGCAACGACGCGGTGGTAAATAGTCTTAAATATTTCCTCGATGCCCTTAACCTCACCCAAATATGCAACAGCCCGACCCACGAGAAAGGCTCTACCATCGACCTGATCATCTCCAAAGAGGACTCTATCCAACTCGAATCCATCCAACCCTGTGACTGGTCAGATCATCATATTATCACATTCTTTATCAACGAAAAAGTCAAAGTCAACCCGGCGCAACTCTCCAAGCCCAAAGTCTGGAAAAGAGACTCGAAAAAGCTCAACCCAGGCTCTCTGCCCCCTAACAGTTGCAATCTCCTACTCCCTCCTGCAGGCGCCTCGGACGTCCAAACTCTGACTGACCACTATCTCAACACTATGACCTCTATAATTAATGAGGCTGCACCTATGCAGCTAAAAAGAGTCTCTACTAAAATCTCCAAACCATGGTACGACGGGAGTCTCAACGAAGATAGAAGAGACATGCGAATGGCAGAACGGACCTGGAGATCAGCCCCCTCCGCAATGCACCTAAAGGAGTTGAAGAAAAAGAGAAACGCCTACTTCAGGAAAATAAAATGCTCAAAATCGGACTTCTTCAGCCTCCAACTTAACCAAGCAAAAAACCGCCCGAGAAAACTGTTTGAGCTAATCAAATCGCAATCCAAGGAACAACCACAACCACTCAACACTGGTCGTGAGGCACCCTCCTGTGAAGACTTCGCTGCTTTCTTTATCCAAAAAACTGACAAAATAAAAAGCGATCTCCTCATTGACGCAAGCCTCTACTCCAAACCCAAATGCCTAACACCCGCTGAACCAAAAAACAATGCTACATGGTCAACCTTTGACACATACTCGGAAGAAGAAATTGGCAAATTACTCAGCACCCTGAAACCATCCAATCACCTCACGGACCCCCTCCCTGCCTTCGCAGTAAAAGACTTTACCCCATTGCTTCTCCCTCTCCGGACTAAAATCATCAACAGCTCTCTCCAACAAGGAAGCATACCTGACTCCCTCAAAGTTGGTCAGGTCAAACCTCTACTAAAGAAACCAACAGCCGACCCCTCTGATCTCAACAATTACCGTCCCATCACAAATATCCCCACTCTCGCCAAACTGCTGGAAAAATGCGCACAACTACAATTGACTAAACACATTGAGCAATTCGATCTCCTCAACCCTCACCAGTCAGGCTTCCGAGCAGGACACAGCACAGAAACTGCTATGACTCACATAATTGACGACGCACTTCAAATGCTAGACCAAAACGACACCTGCCTCCTCATCCTTCTTGATCTCTCCTCAGCATTCGACACCGTTAAACATGAGAATCTACTAGAACTACTAAACACAAGAATGGGCTTATCTGGAACTGTCCTCAAATGGTTCACTTCCTTTCTGCACAACAGGTCGCAGAAATTCAAGAGCAACAACCTGATGTCTTCGCCAATACCTGTAACGCTAGGCGTCCCCCAAGGATCCTCTCTATCCCCAACTTTGTTCAACTTAGTCATGGAACCTCTCACCACCTTGCTACAAGCATCCAATGTACACTTTCACATGTACGCCGATGACACCCAACTTTACCTCAAATTACAATCACCCAATGACATCCTGCTCCTGAACTCAACGATCAGATGCACCCAATCCTGGCTTGCCGACAATCACCTCAAACTCAATGCCCTGAAAACAGAGTTCCTTCTGATCTCACCTCCAGCGAAGATATCCACCACTCAACATTGGCTTAAACTCCTAACCGCACTCAATGTCCAACCCACCATCGTGGACTCAGCAAAATCTTTAGGCATAACACTCAACACCAATCTCAACATGCAGCAACATATCAGCAAGGCAACAAAGGGAGCGAACTTCCAGATCAATACTCTGAGGAAACTTAAACCCTACCTCCCAGCCAAAGACTTCCAAACTGCGGTACAAGCACTAGTCATCCCACGAATTGAATACGGCAGCACCACCCTCTGCGGACTCCCACTAACTACAACCGCACCACTAAAAGCGCCTCTAAATGCTGCAGCGAGACTCATCACTGGGTCAAAAAAGCACTCCCACATTACCCCTGACTTGAAGTCCCTGAATTGGCTGCCTTTTGAAGCCAGAATACATCTGAAAATCGCCTGCATGACACACAAGGCGGTACACCTAAACTCACCCGGCTACCTTGCTCAGAAATTGACAATCTCTGGGGGAATCAGAAACACGAGAGGCACAAACAATCTTCTGCTGCAACCTCGAAGATTCCGGAAGGAAAAAACATACAAGCGCTCCTTCTCAGGAATGGCGCCTAGGATTTGGAACTCACTCCCTCCCGAAACCAGGCTTATCTCCTCCACTACACTCTATAAAAAAGAAGTAAAAGCTATCCTCATGGCTAAATACACTTGAACTACTATCTCGAACCCTATTAACACCCTGCACTGATCTGTATTACTTGCTTGACCCCTTTACTTATTTGTATGAGTTGTCTTATCACTCACATGATTGGCTTTGCAGTCACCTATTTGTATTATTTGTACTGTATGATCTACTGATTTACCTATTTGACTTTGTTCCCTCATGTACCCTTCTGTACTGTGTGATCTATTGACTTACCTATTTGACTTTGTTCCCTCATGTACCCTTCTATGTAAAGCGCTCTGATATCTGCGAAGATCTTGTTCGCGCTATATAAAACTTTGAAATAAATAAAAGGGTGAGCCACTATTAGGTTTTAACAATGCATTATGAGACATTGGCATGGGAAGGGAAGGTTCTCACACCAAAAATATAGTCCCTGGATCTTGTAATGGTTGACAGGTGCTCTGGCTCGGGGACCCAAAGACAAGAGCAGTTTGTATTTGTTTTTACGGTGTGCATACATTCGTCAAGCCCCCCAAAGACGATTATTTAGCAAACACAGGGTCCAAAGAAGAACGATGCTCTGTGTTGGCTATCTCATGTGCCAAGACAGATGTAGCCCTCGTTATAAATTGGTCAAGAGTCCCGGCTACATAGCCGCCCCCTGCAGCTTTCTTCCCCTTACCTTCTCGCCCGGATATTTCTTAATCAGAATAGAAAAAATATAGTCTAGTGATGATGAATGCAACACTTACAGGGAAGGCGACCAAATCGTTGGTGTATCAGGCATGAGAGGGGGCCCAGGCCAGCCTCCCCCGGTCTCCAACGGGCTCAAACGGGCCAGCCCTAGGCCCAGGCTTCACCCGGCGAGCGTCTGCACGCGTTCCACACAGTGGGTGCCGCGAGGAGTTAAGATGCGGCTGGAGAAAGGGGCTGATGCACCTCAGGTGGTGCAGGGCAGCGAAGTTTCCTGGGACCTGGAGTCCCTTCTGAATCCGGTAAGTCTCTCCCCTCAAGCTCCTTCAGCGAAGCGACACCCGCATAGCAGGTGCCGCGAGGAGTTAAGATGTGGCTGGGGGAGGGGCTGAGGCACCTCAGGTGTTGCAGGGCAGCGAAGTTTCCTGGGACCTGGAGTCCCTTCTGAATCTGGCAAGTCTCTCCCCTCAAGCTCCAGATTAATCGGTTGATATTTTATGTATCATGGTGGTTTGTTCCACCCTTCTACGATTTTTAAGAAAATCAAATGAAAGTATATTCAATTCAGTACACTTTAAAAGTAATAAAGTATGTCTATCTTAATCTATTTTGAAATTTGAAGATACATTTATTACAATTCATGCATCTCTTTTTCAGATGTGATAACCATAAAGAAAGAAGGTAACTTCCGCTTATCACTTTCAATACAGCCTTGAACGTGTAACATTACAATATTCCACTGAATCACATGGGGAGACAAGTTGAACAAACCATCTTATATAATATAAGCTTTTATATTTAAAGTGATGCTCCATCCCTTTTATTACCCAACACTCCAACACTCAAACCGAGTGTTTGTACTTTTGAAAATAACAATGAATTCCTCCTTTTTCACCTTGGTATATTTCTTTTTGCAAAAATAGTTACAGTCACCTTGCTGCCACTAGAATGTACTGATAATATGTTTTGGTTTTAAATATATAGGCGCAGATCTTTTTGTATTGTTCTATGCTGCGATACAAACATGAGATTTCTTTTGGGAATCTCAAATGTATTCTTAAGAATCAGTGGAGTACAAAAGCTGTCCTTTGATTTAAAAGAATTGTTCTAAAAGTATTGTAAATGTACATGTTTCACACCACTACTCAGGAAGAAGGAACTGCAGCAAGGGTGATGTCCTATCTATTATTTTGTTTTCAAGATTTGCTCGATATTGTTACTACTCATGCATGCACCTCCATTATTTAATAAAAGTCTGCTTCCAATGTTCCATGGCACACTAACATGTGCTGTATCTGTTTAATTGATGTAGTACCAGGGGCAATAATGGCTGATCCGTGCAATGATCACTGATGTCACCAAGAGAAGGATTTCAACAATAAGCACAAGACTCTCTGGGCCCTTGCTCTTTTCTGTAATTATTAAAGATTTCTAAATCTCAAATCTCTGTACACACAATGTAGCAGTAGAAGGTTCATGCACATAAAATTATATGATTTCCGTGAAGCTGTGTCCTTTTTTGGCACAAGAAATTCTTATAGCCATTCAGATATTAACCATTGTCTTTGAAATCAACATTAGAACGTTGAACTTTCAATCCTCGAGAATGTACTGTACATTTTGCAGATTCAAACTTTAAATTGTGTACAGTATTTTTCTGAAGTTGCATTGAAATTCAAATAGTGAAAGTCTTGCCACTGACTCTACAAACATATGTTGCCCAGTGGAGGGCTATTTCTAGCAGAAGTATAGTAAAATTACTACTCTCTTAGATATTTATATATATTTATTTATATTTACAGTACTTGTAGGTAAATGCATATGTTTCACACTTTCTCTCATTCTATATGTTTGCTTGATATGTATTCATCCATCTATTGATACATGAAATGGAGGCTCGGCAGTGTTTGGCAGCAGTACAGAATTAAGTGGCCTAAAGTTGTCTAAGCACTTGGCAAAATCTAACTGTTTCCTTTGCCAAGTGTTTTTTATGGTAGTATTAGGACCATTAATTACTGTATTGTCTATGACCTTTTTCATGTCATATGCTTTCCAGTTTTGGACTTGGAAGCACCATAACATTAATAGAGTTTATATTTGAATCTATCTGGAAATTTGAAGATACAGTCATTACAATTTGGGAATCTCCTTTGCAGCTGCTCCAGTAGTTCCAATTCCTAACAAAGTGGACACCAAAAAGAAACCTGGTAAGTACAGCATGTCACTTTCGGTACAGCCTTAAGTGAATTGCATTACATTATCCCAATGAATCATATAGGCTGCTCTGACTATTCCTTTTTAGTGATGATTTTTACATGCAATCTTTTCCACAAGAACCCTGCAGAAATGTGCTTTTGGTCACTTCTGTTATCAGGCTATAGATAAATATTTGCCTAAGCCACATGATGTACAGTCAGTTTTGATTTGATAATACAAGTAAAACAAACCAGGCAATGTTAGATAGGAATGTATTATTAAATGCTGCTCCATCCGTTTTATTATACAATGCTTCAACACTAAAACGGAATGTTTTATCTTTTGAATATAATAGTAAATTAGCTCTTTCTCACCTTAGTGTATTTGTTTCTTTAGCAAATGATATAAATGCTTACATCTCTTGATCACCTTGATGCAAGAGAGATGGACAAAAAGCTCTTTTAGAAGTGAAAGACTCAACACTATGATCCATTGCTGTCTAGTTCATTGCCCTATTATGTTATTGTCAAAGATGTCTAAATGTCAAATTACTGTGCACATAATGCAGCAGTAGAGGCTTCAATCATATGAAATCAGCCAGCCAAGGTAACTTTATTCCGTTTCAAAACGACAATTATAAAAGTGCATAAAATTGACATTACAAGTTATAATTGCAATGACCTATTTACAATCCAGCTTGAAAGGCAATTCATGCAATTCAAATATTATGAAAGAGATAAATAAAATAGAATAAAATGAATACAATCCTTAAAATTCAATCTTTAGATGCACGCGCCATTTGTTTCACAGCACACTTAGGCTGTATGCTGATGAATCGAGCTAGTCCTGAATCAGCTACAAATACTAGTACTGTTTCCTAATAGTCATTGCAACTTTAATGTAGTTGGAAACCCTTGCACATATATCAAATGTAGCAAAAGAGTGCAAGTAGTTAGCACCATCAACATAAGAACATGGCCTGATTTCTTTTAAAACCGGGACTGTAAATATTCTTCTAGGCTATTTATAAAGAGTGCAAAATAGAATAAAGTGCTTTGTGCTTTGAACTGCAACATTGTCGCAAGAGCAGGGCACCAAATTGTCTGTCCACCCAGTTTGTTTTGGAAATGCCACTAAAAAAATGCAGGTTGAGTAAATGGAATCTGGTTAAGTAAAGCGTGTCTGGGTATTTATAGTGAACGATAAATACAATTTCTGCTCGCAGGGAAAAAATAAGGAGAGCCTGCAACCTCAGGTTGAGAGCGGCTAGTACTTGCCCATATGGAATGCACCTCTTTTATGACATTTTTTTAATTCTCATGAATACCGACTGGGCAATCAAAGGAATGTCCCAGGCCTAGCTTATAAAAGCTATCCCTGACAAATCAGAGCCAAGGGATAGTTAGTGCTCCACCGAGACTAAGACAATCTTTTATGATCTCTTTGAAGAAGACCAACTCCTCCGATACCCAAACCTTAGCCCATAAACGCAGGGGGGCGATGTCTATACAGTCCTCTACAAAGTCAAGCCAAACCCATGATGACAAAGAATTGGAGGGGCACTATTTGGAATCATCAATAGCCTTTTTTTGAATATGTTTTTCATGATATGATATCCCCATACTCCTGCTCCTTAGGTTGCCAGTGGCTACAAATTTGGCTTTGGAGAGTGTAACTAGCTCAGTCACCGGTTTATGTCCCAATCTGCAGGCAAAATGGAAAAGCCCATCAACAACTCTACCCGAGTTGTGCATCCTTGAAATATCAAGTGAATCCCAATTCAGCCTGTTGTTAAAAAGGTTCCCTAGGTAATTAAAAATATATATTTTTTCGATCCTCTTAGCTACCGCAGCATAGCTTCTAATTTTGGTCATTTTAGGCCCACACACCATAACGTATGACATAGTAAAATTTACCTTTAAATCAAGTGACAACATAAAATCAGCAAATGAATTATCATTTTTGACGGCCAATTGCAGTCAAGGCCATTAAAACAGTATCATCCGCATAAGAGAGAAGCGGAACCTGAGTGCCCCCAATACGTGGACAATCAAGTATTTTAACCGACAAGAAAGCATCAAGGCCATTGGTGCAAATTATGAAAAGAAAAGGAGCTAAAATACATCACTGCTGGACACCTTCTGTCGATGCAATAGGCCTAGTTTGTTTCCCATTGAGCGCCATATCGTATAGTTACAGATGAGGAAGTGTGGAGCCTGCGAAGGAGAGAAATTAAAGCTTTTTCAAGTCCCATTTTTCTCATCAGTGTCCACAGCTTATCCCGATTAACGGTATCAAAGGCACTGGACTTGTCCATGAAGGCCATATGAATAGAACCCTTCCTGGCCCTTATGTACATGCTCATAATCAGGGACAAGTTGAGACACGGTTCGGTGGTGCCCATCCCTCTTCTAAAGCCATACTGTGATCTTGCAATCACCCCTGTATCTGACAGGCAGGTTTCAAGTTGAGCAAGGACAACCCTTCCCAACAACTTCGCTGTGACATCAATAAGGGGGATTGACTTGTAACAGGAAGGGTCACATCTGTAGCCTTTTTTTTATAAATTCGTTTTTGTTTCAAAACCCATCTTTTTACAAAGGCAAAGGGACACTTGTTCATTCTCATGACAGTACACTGACAGTAGATTCTTGTGAACTCACATTGCAGTACATAAATGATAAAGTGGATAACTAGTATTGCACAGTATATAAACAGCATGTTGTGCCCTCCAGCAAACCAGGAAAATAAAATACATTGCGAAGCCAATCTGAAGTCATCACTAAGCTAACAGTATATCACAGTTCTACATGCTATCATAGGTCCCGTTGAGCCACCCCCATCCCCGCCAGACCCAGGTATTTAATTACGGCACTGCAGTACCAGTTACTCTCTCAGCTCGGCTCTGTCCCTCAGCAGTCTCAGCTCCTCCATCATTATTACTTCTGTATGCTCTATACAGCGCCCAGAAGTTCTTAGACCTAGTGCGGGGGGCAGGGGGGGAGTTCACTATAGTACTTCGTTTGGGTGCAGCAGTACAGCATATCATTCGCCCATTGTGCAGTCATAAGGAGTCGTCCCTGCATCCAACAATTCGACACTCTGCGCTTGGCCATCAGAAGTCCCATGTCTACCAATCTACGTATCCCTTTAGGCACAGATTTAGCGCAGCCCAGCAGAGCCAGAGCCGGCTCCATTTCAAGCTCCTGTCCTGTGATCGCTGCCATCTCTGGGAACACCTTTACCCAGTACCTCGCAATTCCCGTGCAGTACAATGCTAGATGCATAAAATCAGCCAACATTTCGTTGCAACGCCGGCACCCTGGGTCATCGCTCAGGCCGTATCTGCAAAGCCTTGCCGGGGTATAATAAACCCTATTGAGATATTTAAAGCGAATCAACCGGTGTCTGCCATTAAGGGAGACATCTTTGGTACGGGTGCAGCAGTACATCCATGTTTCGTCGTCTATGTCCCTATTTAGGTCCTGTTGGCATGCCAAGCGGGCTTTAGTAAAATAGTTCACCCTGTATGATATGCTAAGGTTGTAGATTTTGGTACTATTCCCTTCGGTTCATCAGCTTTTATAGTAGGTTTAAGGGCGGTCATCTCTGGAGGTTCCACTAGGTCACTCCCCAACAGCTGGCATAACGCATGTCTGGTTCTATGAAACTGGAATCTGGTGATGAGAGTGGGCGTAATGCCCCCCTTGTCTAACTTTTCCCAGCTTCTTTCTGTGCCCCCTCAAACAAGCCACCTAGAGTACTGATCTCCACAACATTGAGTGCATGCACTACACCTACGTCTCTACATGAAGGCAACACATGGCACCATTCCAATGGCTCTAGGGGTGAAAACATGACAGCTTCAGCCTGTAACTTTAAGAGGTGGTGCATGTGCAGTCGTGTTGACTGAGTCTAATATTCTGGTCCTTTGGTCTGGGGAGGAATAGAGTAGAATGGGTAATGGGCCGTAGGAAGCAACTGCTTTCTCAATACGCTGGTAGAGGATTGTCCAGCGGGAGGTGCATCCAGTTATAACCATGCACGCTTTGTGCCTCCATATAATACAGGTCCAGATCAGGTGCTCGCAATCCTCCCATATGATTAGGCAACATGAGTCTTAGATCTGGGGGTCTCAAGTTGTCAGAGGTAGGTACTTTTGTCCAATAAGGATCCAAATAGGGCCCCTTGCCTCTAGTCTGGGTAATGGGGTACACTCCTAAAATAACCCCTACTCACCCCCTTTGTAGCTTGGCATGAGCAGGCAGGCTTATCTCAGAGGCAGTGTGTACAGCATTTCTGAACACATACAGTAACTCAGTGAAAACACTACAGATGGACACCACACAAGTTGTAGTATAAAAATAAGTATTTTTATATAGACCACAAGACCACAAACAACAAAAATCCACAATAGTGTACTTTAAAAATTGTATAATTAGCTTAGTTCTCTTTAGATGTAAAATGCTACACTTTGAATTCAATGTATCTTTAGATGTGTAACGCTATACAACGAAAGTGTTGCAGGGAAGGTGATGCTTTGGTTCCTTACAAGCAAAAACAGTGATGCATCGGGTCCCTGCTGCTTTGTAGGGGATGCGTCGGTTCTTCTCCGTTTGGGGAGGTGATGCGTCGGTTTGATACAGCGCTTCCATGGCGATGCTACCCACAGCGCCATGTTGCGATGAAACAAAATGGCATTTTCATTTGATGCAACAATGATGCGTGCAGGACCGATGGCCATGCGGTGACTCAACGATTCTTCTGAGCCATGACAGGCCCTGCAAAACACTTCTCCAGCAATGCAACAGCATCTGCTGCGAAGGCGACACTCAGCTCCGGTGATGCGATGGAGACAGCGGCAGCGTCGCCACGCTTCTCCGGTGATGAGACGGCCTGTGCTGCGACAGTGACCCTCTTCTCCGGTGATGCGATGACAATGTCTGCAACGGTGGCACGCTTCTTTGTCTTGAGTCGCGCTTCCAGCTCCCAGTAATACGTAGTCTCTCAGAAGAACCAGCTCAACAGCAGGCAATTCCCAGCAAGAGAAGGCCGGGGAGCTTGTTGGTGAAGTCTGTTGTCCCTGCAACTTCAGCAGGAGGCAAGCTCTATCTCAAGCCCTTGGAGATCCTTCACAAGTTGATCTGAAAGTAGCATAGAGACCTTTCTCCTTTCTTTGGCAGTCAAGAAACCACAGCAGGCCAATCCCCCTAACAGCACTCAGCTTAGGGATAGTCTCCTCCTCAGTTTCTATGGTTCCTCTCCTCAGCAAAAGTTCATCTTATTTCCCAAAAGTGATTTAAAGTTCTGGGGTCTGGGACCCCTCTTTTATACACCAACATCCTTTGTCTCTGGAGGCAGAGAGTGTCTGTGCCTAGTCCAAACCAGTTCTGTGCAGTCCTGGAGCACTTTGTTAACAAGACTCCTCTCCTTCTTTCCTATGACAGTGTCCGCCAGGGACATCAGACGTACCACAGGAGGTGGAGCCAACATTGTGAAAGGCATGCACAGCCCTATTCAGGTTCCAGGTGCAACTCCTTCCACCCATCTACATGCAGATAGCTCTATTCAGCCCTGTGCTGGCTCACCCTGTCTCCTGGAATGTCCCAGCCCCTGTCACTCAGACTCCAGACAAGGAATACACAACCTAACAGAGGCAGGCTTGGATAGCTAGGCAAGAAAATACCTACTTTGTAAAAGTGGTATTTTCAAACACAGAATGTTAAAACCAACTTCACTAAAAGATGTATTTTATTATTCAGGCATACTAAACTCTAATTGCTATCTAGTTCTCGGAGTCAGTTAGGATTATGAGATGTAATAATCAAACTGCCCATTCTGGCCTATGGGGAACAGAGGCCTTGCAATAGTGAAAAATTAAAATGGCTGGAATTCACAATTAGGACAAGCCACACACACCAGGGCTTGTCCTACCTTTTACCTACAATGCACCCTGCTCTTGGGCTTACCATAGGGGTAACTGATAGGCAGAAAAGGAAAGGTTTAGGGACTGGCAAGTGGGTGCACTTGCTCAGTCAGCATAGCAGCACCAGACTGCACACAGGCTCTGCAATGGTAGGCATGAGACATACTTTACCAGCTGCTCTGGTGAGTGGCACAATATTTGCTGCAAGCCCACCAGTAGCATTTGATTTACAAGCCCTGGGCACACACAGTGCACTGTACTAGGGGCTGACAAGTAAATCAAATAGCCAATAATGGAGTCACTAATCCAATACAATACTTTACAATAAGTAGAGCATATGCACATTAGCACTGATCAGCAGTGGTAAAGTGCCCAGAGTCATAAAACAGCTGACAACAGGTCAGAGAAAAACAGGAGGAAAGCAACAAGTTCAGGGATGACCCTGAAAAAAGGGCCAAGTCTAACAGGGAGTATTTGCCATTTAACCCTAGGTTGCTTACCCTCCCACGCCAGCCTAACCATCAATGTTGTGAATGTCTTAAAAACTACACTTGGGAGAACCATCGGAATGTTGGTAAAGAGGAACTGAAAGCGAGGGAGAACCACCATTTTCCTTATAGAGATTCTGCCTAGGACAGACAACGGAAGTCTGGTCCAACCTTCCACTTCATCTTCCAGCTTACTAATCCATCCGCCATAGTTTGATGACAACGTCTGTGTCCAGGTGCACTTGGATACCCGGGTATCACACAAGTCCGTCGTCCACTGTAGTGGGAAGACTGATTCAAACTGAGTCATGGCCTAGATAAGTGGAAATATAATGCACTTTGACCAGTTTACTCGCAGTAATGACACCCCCCAAAAGCCAACTATTTCTCGTAGCACAGATGAAAGATGGTGTTCAGGATTGTGTACCTATAGGAGAGTGTCATCCGCATAAGTCAAAACTATGAGTTCATAGTCTGGTATAGGAACACCTTTGTACCTATGGTATTCGCAAAGTGCACAGGCTAAGGGTTCTGCCACCAAAGCGTAGAGAATCAGGGAAAGCGGGCAGCCCTGTCTTGTACCTCTATTGATATTTATCTAGGCAGTCACCAGATCACCCACTTTTATTCAGCACTCCCAGCAACTGTAGAAAGACCTCTACTAGCCCCATCCTCGTTAGAACCTGCCTCATGAAGGGCCATTCAACAGAGTTGAAGGCCTTCTCCATGTCGAGAAATACCAGGACTGCTGGAACAACCAGCCTGGTATGCTGGATCACTCCAAACAGCGCAAGAACGTTATAAATGAGGTTACGACCCGGAACAAACCTTGCCTATTCCAGAGCGACCAACAGTGGGGACAAAGGAACCAATCTATTTGCCAGTATCTTTGCATACATTTTTGTGTCAACATTAAGCAAAGAGAGAGGTCGATACGATAAACATTCATCAGGGGATTTTTCCCGCTTCAGAATGGCAACAATATTTGCCTCTCTCATAGAAGGTGGCATCATGCCCGACACGCACATATCATCGAAAAGGGTGGCCTAGTGTGGCAAGAGCAGGTCTGTCTGTCCCCGGGGCGCTGCCTGTTTTCATATTAGCAAGTGCCAAAGTATTTCATCTTTCTCCAGTGGGTAAATCAAGAATTCACAATGTGTATTAGTCAGCCAGGGAAGCTTATTATGGAATAAATAATCCAAAATATCCTCCTCCATACCTGAACTACGAGAAGAGTATAGGTTTGAATAGAATCTCTCTGCTTTGGCTGAGTCAATAGTGAGTGTCTCTCCCTCAGCGGACTTAAGTTCAGAGACTGCTGTATATCCGCGCAGCTTCTTCAATAGTCGGGTCAGTACCCCACCCCGGCGCTCAGCTTCCCCATCGCATATTTCAGCAGCATTGTGGTATTCCACTAGATGTGCCTTGAATTCCCTCAGTACCTTTTCATCAGCCCCAAACTGTAGACAAGCCTCCAGGTTAGCTAATACTACTTCTAAATCTGCAAGCTTCCTACGTAGCGCCCTAAGGATACCCAAGTGTTTGGACATGGAACACCACATATGTAAACCTTGAATGGTTCCCACACCACCTGAAAGCTGTCCAGCGAACCCACATTGTTATCAAAGTTTATTTCAATCACTTCAGCTAATTCTTCTTTAAATACTGGATCTAGCAGTGAGTACGGAGGGAACCAGCAAGTGAATGGGAGAATTGTTTTCTGGGGGGCATCTAAAACCAGCAAGAATGGGGAGTGATCTGAAAGCATGTGGAAAAGGACCTCACACACCTGTGCGCATTCATAGAACTGTCCTGTGGCCAACTAGTAGTCTATGCATGTATGTAGATTGTGGAACGCTGAATAGTGCTTTGTCAGGGAACCTCCGCTTCCCCACATTGTGCAAGTCCTTTTGAAACCATAATATCTGTAAGGGCTGTAGCTGCCGCTGTGATTCTCCTCAACGGTCCCCCCGAGTGATCTTGGTCAGGATCTAATACTAAGTTGAGATCTCCTCCCCAGAGCTGCTACCCTGTCCCACAGATACGTGCCTTGTCAGACAGTGCAATATGAAAGCTAGGGTTGTCGTAATGGGGCCCATAAATATTGATTACAAGCATATCTATTCCCTGCCCCCGACATTTAGATATAACATATCGTCCATCCACATCCATTACCAAAGCTTTGAGTGTGAGGGATGAATGAGGGTGAACCCAAGTAAACACTCCACTGGCATGTGTGGTAAACCCCGCTGCATGAGTGTAACCCTGCAACCCTCTCTTGTGAAGCATGGGACTGTCAAGAGGAAGATGTGTTTCCTGTAGCAATTCAATATCTATTGTGTGTCTCACTAAGTTCGCTAGCACCTTTCGCAATTTCCTGTGGTCATTAAGACTCATCACATTCCATGTGAGAACACATATTTTTCCCTGCTCTACAGTCTTATGGGATGAACTACAAAGTGTGTCAGGATCAGGCTCTGTCGGGCTATTTGTGTCCGCCATGTGAACCTACAACATTTGCATTCACCATGTGTAATGAGTAGTGTCCACAATCAATGTCAAACAAAACAAATCCCCATCCCATCCCATCCACCAACTACGCCAGGCGAACCCCAACAGTGCCTGTGTGACAAAATGACCGACATCCCCCAATACCATCATGAAAAACTGAAAAATTAAACATTTCAATGAGAATCAAAAAAGAAGTCTTCCCTCCTCAACCCCCTAGGCACTACTCCCCAAGTGTGTGTTTCACACATAGACAAATGTAGCACGCCCTCCAAAAAATAAGAAACTTTGGTTGATAAACCCCAATCAGGCTCTGCTCCGCACACCATCAGCATATTATGAAAATCTGAAGAAGTTAAGGAAACTCCAAAGCCCCTGCGCCCACATCTCTAACTGCAACAGTAGTCATCAAGTTAGGTAAGCTTCAGCAGCAAGTTCTTCCCTCAGCCGTAAGCCTTATGTAAAGGTTCTAAACTATGTCTGATTGGTTATCCAGCACAACCAAATCTCTGCAGGTAACAGGCTCCTTTATCATTACAAAGTGAACTTTCAGCAATAACCTCATGAGCAACATGCTTATCTGTGTTATGGCTAGGTCAAAGTTCATTCCTGTTCATCCAGATGGCCACCAACTACCCCTTCACAGGAGTCTCTCTCCGGGCTACGCCGTTTATCCTCAGCCCAGTATTTCAAGGCCGTCTGTAAGACTTTAGCGTCCGTGAATATTCGTGACTGGCCTTGTTGGTTTACTCAGAGCCTAGCTGGGTATAACATGGCATAGTTTATGTTTTGCTCTTGAAGCTGTTTCTTCAAGGGAGCAAACTGCTGGTATGCTTCTTTTACTCTTAGTGTGAAGTCTGGAAACAGCGAGATGTAAGAGTCCTCATATTGCAATGGTTGTTTGTCTCTGGCAGCCTTCAACACAGCTTCCCTGTCTCAATAGTTAAGTAGCTTAGCTATAACCGGTCTCGGGCAGTGCCAGGCGCCGGGGGATGGCCCAGGGAGCGGTGTGCCCTCTTGACCACGAACAGAGGAGAGAACGTTTCGCTACCAAGAAACGTAGCTAGCAATTTCTCAACAAATGGTTCCATGTTGCCGGTCAGGGTCGATTCCGGCAGACCCTTGATCTTTAGGTTACTGCGTCGCGACCAAGTCTCCAGGTCTTCTGTCTTATCTGGAAGAACATGCATCACTGTCCCCAATTGTTTGTATTCGGCATCTAGCATTGTCTGGGCCTATTCCACTTCTGTAACCCGGCGCTCCGACATGTCTAACTGTTCTGAATGCTTGTCCAGCCTTTCAGACATTATTTCCATGCGGTAAGAGAGAGAGTCCATCTTCTAGCCCAGGACTGAAAGGCTGCTTTGCAAACCATCGCAGCAAGCATAGTGCGAATGTCGCCATCAGATTCTTCTTGGGGTAGGTCCTGCATGATATTTCCCTAGACCGTAGCAGAGTCAAGCCCCTTAGATTTCCACTGATCAAACATTAGCTTTGGTTGTGTTCCCTCAACTTTGCCCATTGCTGCAGAGGGAATATTACTTGTCAAGGTATGGAACAAAGCGGGACCGAGTAGTACGCCACCCACACAATGGCCTCCACCAAACCCAGTGATCTAGTCAAGACTTTATGAGGTCGAATTACTGACAATGCAATGCACAATGTGGCTACCAGAGATCTCAGGGTGCAAGGTATCAATCAAAGCAAGCCTTGCAGCAGTGGTGTGGAAATCAGAGCCTCATGTCACCTGTTTGGGGTCCACACAACCCTGCTATTGAAGACAATAGGTTTACTAGGGTGTCATCCTCGCAGCGTCAGCTCCAGCCTCCAACGTGCAGATTAGGTCACTACTCGTAGGATCATGAAGAGTATAGCCAGAACCTGTTACAACCAAATGTCTAGGCCTCCACAGAACACGTGCCAGTGCACACCTCATCTAATAACCCACAGGAAGTCAGATTATTTAGTGTCTTAAATGGCTTGCCCAAGCTCCGCAGGTACGCCATCCACACCTCTGGGGCTGCCAATCTTCCATTAGTATTTACCTCTACTCACAATTCTACTCTGGGATTTCCACGTGGGCAGGAACGAGCACCCCACCTCCAGGGTTAGCTGGGCACTGTAAGTTTGCTGCCGTTCTTGCCCTAACCAAGGCAATGTGGATAGAGAGGCCCACCACTCCCGCAATCAAAATGACAGACCATGCATTCTCCACAAAGCCGCACCAAGCGATCTAGGGTTGAAGGTTTCTGGTTGTCCTCCGGCGTAGCTCGCCGCACTACTGCCTTGTCGTAGCAGGATCACATCAGGCATCTGTCTGAACTTGTATTTGTTCAGCCCTCCCCTCGGTGTGGCACCGCAGCTGCATCTCCACCAACAGTTGTCTCCAGCACGGGCCAAAGCCGCCCAAGCATCAAACTTGCCTGTGTAATATGTGCCTCCACTGTCAGCTCACTTCTTGCTAAGAGGGTCTCCTTCCCGGATTCACTCCCCGCCAGCACAGCACCGATCACACCAGCCGGTTTTCGGGTGCAGGTCTTCGCCGCGGCTCGATGTGTTAGGCCATCTCAGTTCAGTACGGGAGCCCGGGGATCACGGCCTAGTCGCGCCACGCAGCGATCAAGGTCCTTTACTTCACCATCTGGGCAGCTACAGGAGTCGGGGTCAGCACCAAAGCTCATCCGGCGCTGGAAACAGCCCCAGAGAAGCTATCAACACATTTCAAATGTCAGATAATTGCTGAGTATATTGATGGTCGTGTGGAACTTCACGCTTAGGTGTCAATCCTCGCTGGGAGCTCACCCTCCCCCCAATTACCTTCTTTAAACACAGGGACTAAAATGGCCTCCTTCCAAGTTGCTGGGATAGGGCCCGCAGGGCCGGACTGGGAACGAAAACCAGCCCTTGCAAAGTGCTCAGGGAGGTCGTTAGGGGTGAGACCGAGCTCTTTGCCAGTGCTGTTTTTTTGGCCGATTTTGTTACAGGGCCGATTATGCTGCAAAAACGGTCCTGTAACAAAAACGGCCCCCAGGGGCCCAAAACTGGGAGATTGCCCGGTGCCCGCAATGGCCAGTCTGGCCCTGAGGGCCCGTTACCACTGCTTTAAACACATTGGACCATAATGGGGCCATCAGATTAGGTTTACTTTTAAAAAGATCTATTGACACTCTGTCCAGGCCAGGAGCTTTCATGCTAATTCCTTTTGCTATAGCTTCCTCGACCTCAGCTACTGAGATTGATGCACTCAGGTGAGAGGCCAAAATTTGGTTTTGGGGCATATCCTCACTGGGAACTCAAAATGGCAACCTTTAGGATTAAATATAGCCGCATTGTGAACTTCCCAAACATACCCCAGAATCAGGAAATGCATCTTGCCCATCACCCCATTAAATAATGGCCGATTTATAATTTCCCAGAAGCTTTTCGAATCCTTAAGGGAGCTGCCTCCCTCAAGATCATCCCAGACTGAATGCCTTAGCTCTTCTTTCTTCTGCGTGACTATACTTTTGTATGTCTTCCAAGCATACTTAATTTGAGCCTTGTTTCGGGGGTTTGTATGCAGTGCCAGCTTTAAAATGTTATGAGGGGATTATGGTCACTCGCATTATTTGGATCCACCTCAAATTTGCCAATAAGTGATAGGAACGTCCGTGAAATAAACATAAAATCAATAAAACTCTCCCTATCTCTACCAACATAGGTGGGCACTCTATCGGGCTAATTCTCCACAATAATAGACTGAAGAGCCTCAACCTGGGGGGTGTGGTTAAAATGTATCAGGGCCAACCCCTCTATACTTAGCATCCCGCCGGCACTGCCAGAGCTATGCGGGCAGACTGAAAAAATATAGTCACCTACCCAAAGAATACATAAGAGTTGCCATTTCTCAGAAATTTTGTTAATTTCTGCCTGTAAAACCAAAATAATCTGGCAGATACTGTGATTGAAATTATTGTAATACCAGTTCACCACTAGTAACGTGACTTGTAACATATTGGAAATAAAAAATAACTGAAACCAGGGAGATGTACAAACAACAATGATTTTTATAGCCTAATAATTTACTGAGATTCGCATTGCCAACCCTCCTTTTACCCTCCCTGATGACGAGGGTGTTGCGTTGACCATGTGAGAACAATAACCATTCAGTGCAATGTCCTTCATATACCATGTCTCCTGAAGACAGATGATGTCAAAACCTTTGATATATGTTAGTCAAACCTCGTCGGTCAGTTTAGAGTGCATACCTGCTATGTTCCATGAAATACATTTAAGTAGAGACTTACGGTGACCCTGGTTTCCCAACCTCATGATTTAATTATTTTTAACTTGGTCAACTGTAATATTGGGGTAACCCGGATCCTCCATAGTCGTGAAGATATCACTTAATATTAAATTATGGTGAGGGGAACAATTTTTGCTTTTGTCCTGGTTCATCCCACTAATGTTTATTTTAAGGGAGGAGATTTCAAAAAGATCTGCAGAATCCCTGTTAGTGAATACATCAGTGTTAGCTCCTGTTCCTTGAGCTTTGTAAGGCAATCCCAATCCCACAATAGCTGCTGGTGGACTAAGACACTTGATTAGTTAATCAATTTCTGACAGCCCAGAAAGGACATCAAAATGGTTATAATGGCTAAATTATGGAGGCTGTGTAAATAGATGTGTGCTAGGGCCCACCCACAAGGATTGTTTTCTCATCAAGTGTTCAGGATGTGGAGGGTAGAAAAAACCCAATGGATAACCCTCTGTCAGCTTGTCAAATGTGCCTCTAAAATGCGTTAGGGCAAAGCGTACACAACATGCATTAATAAAATTAAGCACAACACAATCCCCTCCACCACCTTTGATCGTATGACCCAGCCAGCTCACTCTCTTGGCCATGATAATATTATCCGATCAATTTACCTTCAGCGAGATTATCTTAGAACAACAGTGGGACGATGTGTTGATGATACTTTGACAGGTTTCTTCCTGAACAATAGCCAGACATGAAACCCCCTTCAAGATCGAAGTATAGGGTGTGCATTGTGGTGGTAAATTTAACAGGAATTTGGCACCCCTGCGACCCCTATTTTCGGAGGAGTGACAGACCACCCCTATCTGTTGTGAGTGAACTTAATTGATTTGTGTTCCCTTGGACATACTTTGTTCCTAGCTACGTTCCTAACTATGATGGAGTCTTGAGTTACTGAAACCGCGATATTGTTACTAACAATATTAGACAGTGACTCTATGCGAAGAACCTGGCCATTTACAGTAGATTTTGTGCTTGAAGAAATCAAGTGACTTGACGGGGCACTGGGAGTGATATCAATTATGTCAGAGCTTCAAGGGCAAGCGATATTATCAGTCTGGATTTTGGGATCCGAGTCATTACCAAGCCCCATTAGAACTTGGGCGAGCTGTTGTTCAATGCTAGCTGAAGGGTGTCAAAGCATCTTGTACAATTCTACTGAATTTGTCTACATTGTTATCAACATTGTTATCCAGTTCTATAGTTCATTAGCTCGCCCTTCTCCCAACTGGGTCCTTGATGGATTGCCAGTTGAATTATTTTTATTAGTTCTTTTGCCCCTTGGAGAATGACCTTTTAGTTTGCAGTCAACCCCTGCCACGTCTGTTTGTTTTCTTTTCCCACTATTTGATTCTTGTGATACAGTAGATTTCCCCACTGGAAAAGTGAGGGAACAGTTCCTTCATTGGGAGCAAGTAAGACACCCTGGCTTGAAATAATGATGGTGGGTGATAAAGTAGGTTGTGGCCTCTGCTCAACAACAGTTTCTGTTGGAATTGAGCAAGGAGCTAGTGATAGTCTGCGTTCAGCTACTTCAATCTCCTTTGTTAACACTCCTACAGCTTTTGCTAGATAACCATCCAATGTTGTGTTCATTGTTTTTGGTGTGGCGGTGGGCTTCCTTTCCCCAAAGTACAAATAACTGTTAATAACAATACCGAATTAGGAAAAAAAAAAAGATATGTTGTTTTACCTTCACCTAGCTTCCCAAAACGATGTGCTAAAAACAGGAATCCCAAGAGCGGATAGTTAGGGACCAAGAGGGGTGGCCGAGCCCAGGCTCCTCCGGACTTTGACGGACGGAGATGGGCCCGCCCTTGGCCCGGGCTTCGCCCGCGAGCGTCCCACGCCGCGGGACCCAAGATTGCTTTTAAGCGCCTCCAGAGCTTTGGAAATGGTGCCGGTCCCTTCTGGCGCCTGCTCCGTCCTCGGGTCAATCCAGGTCATATGATTTCCATGCAGCTGTAGTCTTTTTGAGACAGAAAAGGTTTGGTACTACTACTCATATGGTAATTCTAGTAACCACTGGGTTTGAAGTCAACATTAGGATGTATAACCTTTCATCCTTGAGAATTCTTGCTAAATTTTGGAGTTTCAAACTTTACATTTTGTGTGGCATTTTCCTGAGGTTTTATGCGAATTCTAATAATGACGAGGAGTTAATGTACAAACAAACGGTATTCAATGGACTGTTGTGCTACCCTAAAACAAATTAACATTAATGTTCCCTCTCAGTGATATATACATATTTATGAATATTTATCGTACTTTTATGTAAATGCTTAATTTATAAACATTCTCTCACTCTATATATTTTTCAGATATGTAAACATGCATACATTGGCACATGCATTGGGGCACAGCAGAGTTTGTGTTCGCTGCGACATTCAGAAACCATACGTGTCCAAGCACATGTCTACATGTCACTATATCTATTCACATGTATCCTTGCATGCTTTTGATGCTAATGCAGAACCAGTTATTACTGTATTTTCTATGCTGCTCCATGTCATGTGATTCTGATTCACCATTTACTGGAATTTATTGTAAGGTTGAAAGACGTATCCTAAGTGCTATTTGAAACAGCTCTAGAATTAATGAAGTGTTTATATTTGAAATCTGAAGATAAAGTCATTAAAATTTTGGAATCTCCTTGCAGGAAAAGGTAGAGGCCGTAGGGAAGTACTAATCACAAAGAAAGCAGATAAGTACGGCTTTTTACCTTCATAACAGCCTTAAGTTTGATGCATTACCTTATCCCACAGAATTATATAGGCTGCCCTGTCTATTTAACCTCTTGGCTGCTAGGCGTTTTCCCGCTGTGTGCTGGAAAATGCCATTTTAGTGGCACCATGACGAGCTCAGCTCGTCATCAGCACACGACACCCGTGGGTGATGACGAGCTGAGCTCGTCATCAGCATCAAAAGGGTTAGATTTACTGATGTTTTATATGCGTACAGTCACTTCTATTATTAGGTTGCAGATAAACTGGTCCTCAAGCCACATGACCTTTATACAGTTTTACAGTCAATGTTCTTTGGGTAATACAAGTAAAACAGACCATCTAATATAATATAGGTTTTTTATTCTGAAGGGCGATGTGATCATTTTTATTATTCAACTAGCTGTATCCGGTCATGCATTGCTGTGGCTCAGTCTGGTTAAATGGAAGAGAAAGAAAAGAGTAAGCACACATTTGTGATATGTTTAATTTCAGAATGCTTGTGGGTATAGAATATGTTTTTGTGACTATTGTCTCTATGCGCCGCTTGTAGTTGTTGGGAAGCAAGCAAATCGATAGGGTCTGTTCTGCCTTTCAGTTAAAAACACGTAATTAAAAACATGTACGTATTGGACACACGCATATTCGAATCCAACATTGTGTATATCTAAACACACGCTTAATCGAATCCAACGTTGTGTCGAAATTTCAATGCAATCTGGGAAGAACATTCGGAGATTTAAGATTTTGAACAAATGAACATTGACATTTTTATGTGTCTGTTCGGGCTATCGATTAAAAACCCTTGTGTATTTGACACGCACTTATTGGAATCCAATTTTGTGTATATAACAACACAAGCGCATTCGAATCCAATGTTGTGTCAAAATTTCAAAGCAATCAGTGAAGTACTTTTGGAGATTTGCGATTTTGAACAAACAAACATTGACATTTTTATTTATATAGATGCATCAACATTCAAACTGAGTGTGTGTTTTTTGTAAATAACAGTAACATTTGTTCTTTCTCCCCTTGGTGCATTTCTTTCTTTCCCAGATGGTTATCGAAGCTGACATCTCTTGATCAACTTGCTGCAAGAAGGATGGACTGAAGGCTGTTGTAGTTTTATAAATATATCTATGCATATCTTTTCATATTGCTCAATGCTAAGATACAAATATGAGGTTTCTTTTAGGAATTTCAATTGCATTCTTCCAATGTAGAGACTACAGCATCTGTGTGGTTTGTGGGAAACTTAGGCAATCTTTTATTATAAAAATCTATCAGGTGGGAATTGTAGCTGTCCTTCGATGTAAAAAGAAATGTTCCAAAATTCCCTTTAATGTATATTTATCACACCACTGATTGGAAAGAAGGAGCTGCAGCAAGGGTGATGTCCTATATGCGTATTTTGGCTCTCAAGAGTGACTTGGTAATGTCTCTACTCGTCCATGCACCTCCATAATTTAATGGAAGTGTGCTTATATTGTTCCGTGGCACACCGCCATCTACTGTCCGTTCACACTTATTTTTCTGCCATGGAACTCAAAAGCTATGGGGCAGATTTATGTTGGGAATGCGCCACGTTTGTGTCACGCAACTGCGGCATAAACGTGGCGCATCCCTATGACCCATTTACAACGTGACACATCTAAGCAGATGCGTCACGTTGTAAAGCCCTGCGCCACTTGTGGGCTTTCCGGCGCAGGATGGGCGTTCCGGGTGAGGTGCGCCTCGCAAAAGTGGCTGAGTGAAATCTATACGATTTCACTCAGTCACTTTCAGGCCAATGCTGCGTCAAAATCCTGCGCCTGCTTAAAGCAGGCGTAGATCTTGATGCAGCATTGTAAAGATGGGGCACCCCGAGCCTTGCTGGAGCTGCGTCGCACTTGCGACGCAACTCCAGCAATGCGCCACCTTTTCGGCACAGATGCGTCATGCTTCTGTGCCGTTTTTGCCCCATGGCGCGCCGCATTGTAAATGCGGCGCACCATGGGTGGCGGAGCAGCGGCGCAAAATAACTGGTGCATCCCTGGGGATGCTCCAGTTATCATAAATCTGCCTCTTTGTGTTTAATGATGGCTGCTGTGACCAAATGAAGGAACTCAGCACTATGCCACCGCACTCACTGGGCAGGGCCCTTTTCTGTGTTCATTAAAGATTTTTAAATCTCAAATTACTGTGCCCAAAATGTAGTGGAAGAGCCCACATGTTTGTAAAATCATATGATTTCCATTCAGCTGTAATCCTTTTTTGATACGAAATGCGTGTAACAAGCCAGATGATAACTCTAATAATCATTGTGTTTGGAATCAACATTAAAACATTTCCCTTATTCATACTGGAGTATTTGGTCTTCCTTTTTCAGTTTCAATCTTTGGATGGCGCTTTTCTGAAGCCTTGTGCATACTCCATCAGTGGGAGGAGTGTCTACCTGAAGTATAGTAACATATTACTCCTTCAGTATTATATATGTTTTTATCTACATTTGTAGTACTTACAGGTAAATGAATATGTCGCACACAATCTCTCACCTTATATATTTTTAATATGAGTATGTGCATATATTGATACATAAATTGGAGGCACAACAGATGTTTGTATTCAGCGCTGCTGAAACAAAAACAATATTGGCCCTCAAGATAATTTTCTCTCACTACTTATGAGAATACAAACAAGGGAAGAAAGCCTATTGTTTGTATGGGTTATTTTATTTAAACCCTTTTGGCAATTTTTAAATCATTTTGAAAAACATTTCAAGGTTGAGAAAAACACTACTTACAAACATTTACACTATTTACAACTAACATGCATACAATTCTATACATAACACAATACATATATATACAGATGAATCCACAGTTATAAACAAGCTTCTTTTACAAGAGAAAAGCAACAATTTTGTACACACAAATAATCAATCTCTGTGAAATTTAAATTCATCAGAAAGCCCAACCAGGGTCAAAACAACAGGAAAAGGCAACAGAAAGATCAATTTGGACTCGGCAATCAGTTAAAGTTGACAAATCACTGCTAGCTTTACTAAATCAAAGGTGCCTATTCGCCGCTATGCCGACGCGTTTCAAATCTGGAAGGGATCACAGATTCTCTTCAGGGCTCTGTTAGTGTGGCATTCTACGAAAAAGAAAGGAAGCTTGTTTTAGCCACTATTTACAAGGATTGAGGGCCCCCCACCGAACAGGGCAAGAAATCACAGGATTTACCTTTTCATATGGATAACGCGGTCCTGCGGTCCAATTATTCAAAAAGGGGCTTTTTATTCTGCAGGAGTTCTGTTAAAAAGATTATGTGAAAGGGATTCAGTACCAGGCCACTAAGAGACGTACAGGTAAAGGGTTCCACACCTCAAAAGCACACAAGTCGTACCTTAGGTTGTAAAAACCGGGGGCGCCACTATTTCTTTTCTCAAAAATGAATCCTCCGCTGTGTGCTCATTTGCGCTGCCGCCTGGGAAGCAAAGAACATGAGCTAAGCTTACTGGATAACGATTCATTCTGCAAGCTAGTTGCAAGGGTACAATTGCCTAAACAGTAACGTACTACAAAAATGGGAGTCTAGAGGGAAAGACAAACCGAACTAGGACGCCCTCCACTCTGAAAGCTAATCAACAACAACAGTCCTAGTTCTCATGGCAATATTCCATTGCAACATTGTAAAACATCTCTGGCCAACGTGCCTAATCCAAGGGGTTTCTTTAGTCTTAAGGAAATCCTGAGATGATTCAATGTATTGCCTCTTTAAAACAACAACCTCTCTGATTGAAACAAACAGGACAGCACAGACAAAAAATGTGTGAAAAAGCGAGATGGCACCTCACGGGCGCACCACCAATGGGACCCCTGGTTGGTACTCACCAGGATGGCCCTGTTCTCATCATCCGTGCCATCAAGCTAAAACCAAAAACGTGTCTCGAACCTCAAAAATAAAAAGACAGTGAATGGTGCAGTGGACACAACTTATATGTGACAAAACTGACAACATTTAACATATAAATCACTGTGCAACTGGGACCATAAACTTTACTTTCATTCCCTTCTCTGTTGCAAAACAGTGAACACACATATACTAAAAAAGAAGAGAGTAAATACTACCTATCGATTCACTCTCTACTTACAGCCAACATGTTTCATTGCCTTGGTTTCTATCAGGCAATTTCTTCAGGGCAATATACTTTAAATGCCACTGCAAGAGACACTGAAGCTTGGGTGCTGTAACAAAAACAAACAAGGGTGTGGTCACCTGGTGTCCCCCTATGTGTTCTGCATCTCAGACTATCAAACCACCATGCTATATTTAGTAAGTAAATGAAAGAAATCTATTTACCCTGCATGCAGTTTTGCCTCTCATACCAGTGATGAAAGAATGCTAAAAACGGAATCCAGCCCCCTTAGGTGAGCATGGTCCTTACTCCCCGTTCGAGAAAGTTACTGCAATTTAAAAACACAGAGTATTTAGTTAATTCAGTATAGGCGCCTGTTCCCAGCTAGCGCGTTCCACACAGCCTAAATGCAGCTAAGTTAGATGTTACCGGTGAAAGAGTAGCGGTCGGCGTCCTCTCAACCCTCGAGCGCTGACCGAGTGAGTCTCTGTTTATTTACCGGCTGTGGAGTAGCGCGGTTACGTGATCGGATTGGTTAACGATGACCCAGGCTGCCGGTTTTCCGGATCTCTGATTGGTTCCCGAGATCGCGTTCCGCTCGTTTCCATTGGCCCACATTGTCAGCTGACACGGGAGCCGATTTGCGTGCTAGAGCTCAGACTGTCCTCATGTTGAATGCCGGTCTTCAGTAGAAAGGCCCGGCCATTTAAAAACGGGCACTTAAACCAGGTTTAGAATGGATCATAGAAATACAACCTATATGTTTAATGTTTAGTGTGCGCCACGAATTGCCATTACTAACATAAACAGGTGTAGTTGTTAGTATCCCGCGTTTATCTAGTATAGAATTTAGGTGTTTAACAAATTCACAATATATTAACGGTTTGTATTGGCAACTCACCCCGTTTACTAAGTGTGGTAAGGACAGTTAAAGGCTCTATCACTTGCTAGGTCTGTTCAGATCATATATTGTGAGAGTCAAGGTGCCACTGGAATGGAGCAGGAGGTTTATTAATATAGATGTTATAATTATATATTAATTTTAGGATGGAGGAGTACCACCAGTCATGTAGGACAGCAGACCACTACGCTAGAAGACAGCTCTTCAGATGGTTAGCGCAACTTATTCCATTCTAAAAGTTCGTTCAGCCCTTTCTGCTCGCTTTGTTCTTGATATATCCAGCGGGCTTCCTTGTTGATTAGTCGTCTTTCCACAGACTGTGCATCGCCCATCACTCTCTCTAACACTACCCAGGTAAAGGTGTGTTTATTGCGGTGGCAGTGTTGCACTAACTTAGTAGTCAGTTTTCCATTCCTTATCGTACTGACATGTTCCTGGATGCGGAGTTTGATCTTCCGTGTGGTGAGTCCGATATACTCCAGACCACACTCACATTTCAATCTGTATACCACGTTGGTTGTATTGCAGTTACTGAAGTGATTCAGTGACCACGTGTTCCCAGATTGAAGCGTCACGGTGGTGGTTTTCTTAGTCATTGGACACACAGAACAGCTCCCACATGGGAAATGTCCTTTGGGGATGGTGGTGTTCTCAGTTTCCCGTCTTGCCACACTTCGGGTGTGAACAAGTTTGTCCTTCAGGTTACTCGCTCTTCGGAAGGCAAACCGTGGTGGTGGCATCTTGAAGTCCGCTGTAGAAAGTAGGGACCAGTGTTTCCTGATCGACTGGCGGATTTTTGTAGCCATAGGATCGTAGGTCATGACTACAGGTAGACAGTCTGATTTCTCTTTAGGTTGTGTCTCTAACAAGGCTGCTCTGGGTGTATTCAAGGCTCTTTTCTGGGCTTGCTTGACTACTCTCCGTGGGTATTCACGGGCCTCCAGTTTCAAACTTAGGGCTCCTGCTTGTTCTTTATATAATTCTGTTGAAGAGCAGTTTCGTCTGTACCTGAGAAATTGTCCTACAGGGAGATTGTCCCTCAGTGCTCTTGGATGATACGACCGATATGACAATAATGAATTCCTATCGGTCGGCTTTTGATGTACACTTGTTCGGAAACCTCCTCCTGATGCCTCAATGTCAAGATCCAGATAGACCGCCTTTGTATGATCATAGTTCCAGGTGAACCGCAAGCTCATGTCTTGAGTGTTTAGCCAATTTAGAAATTGGATCAGGAGTGCTTCTTCCCCTGTCCAAAGGAGGAGCACATCATCAATATATCGCCTCCAGAGACGTATGTGGTCTCTGAAGGGATTGATGTCTGATTCGATGACGTGCTCCTCGAATTGGCCCACATAAATGCAGGCAAGGCTAGGTGCCATCGTAGCCCCCATAGACGTTCCCGTTACTTGCAGAAAAAGGTCGTCTTTATAGCAAAAAAAATTTCTCGTGAGAGCAATTTCTATGCACTGTAACACAAAGCTTTGTGGGGCGTCGTAGAACCATTCCTGTGTGGCCAATGCTCTGGATGCAGCTACTAGTGCTGCATCCTGGGGAATACATGAGTACAAAGCCTCTATGTCTATAGTTACAATGTATTCGTTGGCAGGTTCAAATGTTGTTTGGTCCAGGACATTTAAAATGTCCATGGTATCCTTGACATAAGATTTCTGGGTTACCACTGATTCGCGGAGAAAATAATCAGCGAACTGCGATAAGGGCTCCAGAATGGATTGGATTCCAGATACAATAGGCCGACCCGGGGGAGGCCGGGCCGGCTTATGTATCTTCGGCAGGATGTAAAAGGCCGGGATCCTGGGATTGGTGTTGACGAGAAACTCCGCTTCCTTCGCACTTATCCACTTCTTCTCCTTCGCCGTCCCCACTAGGTCAGTTATCATTTTCATAAGATCTGGAGTGGGATCTTTGGTGAGCGGTTGATAGTTGGTTCTCACACTAAGTAGGCGGCGGACTTCAGCCTCGTAGTCACAAGTGTTTAATATGACGATGGCTCCGCCTTTATCGGCGCTTTTTATAGTGATTTTATCATTCCTTTGTAGGGACTTCATTGCCTCCCAATCACTTTTCGTCATATTTTTAAAACCACCTGATTTGTTGTCGTTTTCTATTCTCCCAATTTCCTCTAGAACTTTAGCCTCAAAAACTGCCACTTCCGGGCCTGTTGCTCCAGTCGGGGGGCAGAAAGTAGATGGTTTTCTCAAATTGGTATTGAAGCCCTTATTCTCCTCAGATGGTTGTTTCGCGAAGAATTTCTTCAGTTTGATCTTCCTCATGGTTTCATGAAACTCAGTCCGGCATTTAAAAGCATCATGGATAGGGGTGGGAACAAATCCCAGCCCTTTATTAAGTGCACGTTCTTCCTCCATTGTTAACTGATGGTCGGACAGGTTGACCACAATACTCATCACAGTGGTTTCTTTCCTCTGCTCCGTGTCAGACGTGGGGAGAACGTTTGCCATTGTTGTGGTAGCCGACTGCCGCGTCCTTTTCCTTTCCCTTGTTGTCCCGGTCCCTTGTTGGACGCTTGTCCCTGTTCTAAAAAACTCCGTAACAAGGTACTCAGGTCAGTGTTGGAAGCTTCTGATTGGTTGAATCTTACCCTGCTGGTACTGGGTCCTGGTTCAGGCTCGTCTTCACTGGAGGTATTGTCAAAGGTCCAATTAGCAGGTGTTCGTCTTTGTGGTTGAAATCTGGCACCTCTGCCTCTTCTCCCTCCTCCGAATTGCTGTGGCTGTTGTTGTTCTTGAGCTGGTTCGTAGTGTGAATCATTAACGTAGGGAAAAGCCCATTCATGTGTATAGCGTTGTAAATTACGCTGCAGTCCCCTTATTTTCTGTGTTATCATGTATTGTTTGTATTCTTCCAGATCGTCTTGGATTTTTTGTAGATGGTCTTTCGCGTCAGTGAAACTACTGTCCCGACTGATGGCCTCCTCAAGTTCTAAGATCTCCTTAAGTACTTCTTCACTTAGTCTCTGGGCTGTACTTATTATCAATATTAACCAATCCCTGGTACACTTATTAGCGATAAAGCTCCAATCTCGTTGGAACTCTTTATCATCAAGGAAGATCCGCGGTTCTATTCTCACTATTAGACTTGCTGGTGAAGCTCCAGCTTGGTAATATTCAGTCATAAGAGCCCCATGCAGGGCAATTCTTATGTGTTTCTTTTTCAGATTACTTAGTTTCTCCCATTCTTCTCTAACTTTGTTGTTACCAGAGAGGGGATTCCCTTCAAATAATGATGGGCGTGCAAAAATTGCCGCGATCTGTTCATTCGTGAAAGCCAGGCAATTTTTGTCCATTCTCAGAATACAGACTTATTGGTGGTTTGAATATGCAGTTAGTGGTGGGGAAACCAGGTTAAGGTGACCACACTTATGTGTTAAAAATCAGAGTTACGACGTAAGGTTGCATAGGGGTACTCTCACGGCTGAGCCGCCGTACACAAGGCACTACAAAAATGGGAGTCTAGAGGGAAAGACAAACCGAACTAGGACGCCCTCCACTCTGAAAGCTAATCAACAACAACAGTCCTAGTTCTCATGGCAATATTCCATTGCAACATTGTAAAACATCTCTGGCCAACGTGCCTAATCCAAGGGGTTTCTTTAGTCTTAAGGAAATCCTGAGATGATTCAATGTATTGCCTCTTTAAAACAACAACCTCTCTGATTGAAACAAACAGGACAGCACAGACAAAAAATGTGTGAAAAAGCGAGATGGCACCTCACGGGCGCACCACCAATGGGACCCCTGGTTGGTACTCACCAGGATGGCCCTGTTCTCATCATCGGTGCCATCAAGCTAAAACCAAAAACGTGTCTCGAACCTCAAAAATAAAAAGACAGTGAATGGTGCAGTGGACACAACTTATATGTGACAAAACTGACAACATTTAACATATAAATCACTGTGCAACTGGGACCATAAACTTTACTTTCATTCCCTTCTCTGTTGCAAAACAGTGAACACACATATACTAAAAAAGAAGAGAGTAAATACTACCTATCGATTCACTCTCTACTTACAGCCGACATGTTTCATTGCCTTGGTTTCTATCAGGCAATTTCTTCAGGGCAATATACTTTAAATGCCACTGCAAGAGACACTGAAGCTTGGGTGCTGTAACAAAAACAAACAAGGGTGTGGTCACCTGGTGTCCCCCTATGTGTTCTGCATCTCAGACTATCAAACCACCATGCTATATTTAGTAAGTAAATGAAAGAAATCTATTTACCCTGCATGCAGTTTTGCCTCTCATACCAGTGATGAAAGAATGCTAAAAACGGAATCCAGCCCCCTTAGGTGAGCATGGTCCTTACTCCCCGTTCGAGAAAGTTACTGCAATTTAAAAACACAGAGTATTTAGTTAATTCAGTATAGGCGCCTGTTCCCAGCTAGCGCGTTCCACACAGCCTAAATGCAGCTAAGTTAGATGTTACCGGTGAAAGAGTAGCGGTCGGCGTCCTCTCAACCCTTGAGCGCTGACCGAGTGAGTCTCTGTTTATTTACCGGCTGTGGAGTAGCGCGGTTACGTGATCGGATTGGTTAACGATGACCCAGGCTGCCGGTTTTCCGGATCTCTGATTGGTTCCCGAGATCGCGTTCCGCTCGTTTCCATTGGCCCACATTGTCAGCTGACACGGGAGCCGATTTGCGTGCTAGAGCTCAGACTGTCCTCATGTTGAATGCCGGTCTTCAGTAGAAAGGCCCGGCCATTTAAAAACGGGCACTTAAACCAGGTTTAGAATGGATCATAGAAATACAACCTATATGTTTAATGTTTAGTGTGCGCCACGAATTGCATTACTAACATAAACAGGTGTAGTTGTTAGTATCCCGCGTTTATCTAGTATAGAATTTAGGTGTTTAACAAATTCACAATATATTAACGGTTGCATGCAGGGTAAATAGATTTCTTTCATTTACTTACTAAATATAGCATGGTGGTTTGATAGTCTGAGATGCAGAACACATAGGGGGACACCAGGTGACCACACCCTTGTTTGTTTTTGTTACAGCACCCAAGCTTCAGTGTCTCTTGCAGTGGCATTTAAAGTATATTGCCCTGAAGAAATTGCCTGATAGAAACCAAGGCAATGAAACATGTCGGCTGTAAGTAGAGAGTGAATCGATAGGTAGTATTTACTCTCTTCTTTTTTAGTATATGTGTGTTCACTGTTTTGCAACAGAGAAGGGAATGAAAGTAAAGTTTATGGTCCCAGTTGCACAGTGATTTATATGTTAAATGTTGTCAGTTTTGTCACATATAAGTTGTGTCCACTGCACCATTCACTGTCTTTTTATTTTTGAGGTTCGAGACACGTTTTTGGTTTTAGCTTGATGGCACCGATGATGAGAACAGGGCCATCCTGGTGAGTACCGTGAGGTGCCATCTCGCTTTTTCACACATTTTTTGTCTGTGCTGTCCTGTTTGTTTCAATCAGAGAGGTTGTTGTTTTAAAGAGGCAATACATTGAATCATCTCAGGATTTCCTTAAGACTAAAGAAACCCCTTGGATTAGGCACGTTGGCCAGAGATGTTTTACAATGTTGCAATGGAATATTGCCATGAGAACTAGGACTGTTGTTGTTGATTAGCTTTCAGAGTGGAGGGCGTCCTAGTTCGGTTTGTCTTTCCCTCTAGACTCCCATTTTTGTAGTGCCTTGTGTACGGCGGCTCAGCCGTGAGAGTACCCCTATGCAACCTTACGTCGTAACTCTGATTTTTAACGCATAAGTGTGGTCACCTTAACCTGGTTTCCCCACCACTAACTGCATATTCAAACCACCAATAAGTCTGTATTCTGAGAATGGACAAAAATTGCCTGGCTTTCACGAATGAACAGATCGCGGCAATTTTTGCACGCCCATCATTATTTGAAGGGAATCCCCTCTCTGGTAACAACAAAGTTAGAGAAGAATGGGAGAAACTAAGTAATCTGAAAAAGAAACACATAAGAATTGCCCTGCATGGGGCTCTTATGACTGAATATTACCAAGCTGGAGCTTCACCAGCAAGTCTAATAGTGAGAATAGAACCGCGGATCTTCCTTGATGATAAAGAGTTCCGACGAGATTGGAGCTTTATCGCTAATAAGTGTACCAGGTATTGGTTAATATTGATAATAAGTACAGCCCAGAGACTAAGTGAAGAAGTACTTAAGGAGATCTTAGAACTTGAGGAGGCCATCAGTCGGGACAGTAGTTTCACTGACGCGAAAGACCATCTACAAAAAATCCAAGACGATCTGGAAGAATACAAACAATACATGATAACACAGAAAATAAGGGGACTGCAGCGTAATTTACAACGCTATACACATGAATGGGCTTTTCCCTACGTTAATGATTCACACTACGAACCAGCTCAAGAACAACAACAGCCACAGCAATTCGGAGGAGGGAGAAGAGGCAGAGGTGCCAGATTTCAACCACAAAGACGAACACCTGCTAATTGGACCTTTGACAATACCTCCAGTGAAGACGAGCCTGAACCAGGACCCAGTACCAGCAGGGTAAGATTCAACCAATCAGAAGCTTCCAACACTGACCTGAGTACCTTGTTACGGAGTTTTTTAGAACAGGGACAAGCGTCCAACAAGGGACCGGGACAACAAGGGAAAGGAAAAGGACGCGGCAGTCGGCTACCACAACAATGGCAAACGTTCTCCCCACGTCTGACACGGAGCAGAGGAAAGAAACCACTGTGATGAGTATTGTGGTCAACCTGTCCGACCATCAGTTAACAATGGAGGAAGAACGTGTACTTAATAAAGGGCTGGGATTTGTTCCCACCCCTATCCATGATGCTTTTAAATGCCGGACTGAGTTTCATGAAACCATGAGGAAGATCAAACTGAAGAAATTCTTCGCTAAACAACCATCTGAGGAGAATAAGGGCTTCAATACCAATTTGAGAAAACCATCTACTTTCTGCCCCCCGACTGGAGCAACAGGCCCGGAAGTGGCAGTTTTTGAGGCTAAAGTTCTAGAGGAAATTGGGAGAATAGAAAACGACAACAAATCAGGTGGTTTTAAAAATATGACGAAAAGTGATTGGGAGGCAATGAAGTCCCTACAAAGGAATGATAAAATCACTATAAAAAGCGCCGATAAAGGCGGAGCCATCGTCATATTAAACACTTGTGACTACGAGGCTGAAGTCCGCCGCCTACTTAGTGTGAGAACCAACTATCAACCGCTCACCAAAGATCCCACTCCAGATCTTATGAAAATGATAACTGACCTAGTGGGGACGGCGAAGGAGAAGAAGTGGATAAGTGCGAAGGAAGCGGAGTTTCTCGTCAACACCAATCCCAGGATCCCGGCCTTTTACATCCTGCCGAAGATACATAAGTCGGCCCGGCCTCCCCCGGGTCGGCCTATTGTATCTGGAATCCAATCCATTCTGGAGCCCTTATCGCAGTTCGCTGATTATTTTCTCCGCGAATCAGTGGTAACCCAGAAATCTTATGTCAAGGATACCATGGACATTTTAAATGTCCTGGACCAAACAACATTTGAACCTGCCAACGAATACATTGTAACTATAGACATAGAGGCTTTGTACTCATGTATTCCCCAGGATGCAGCACTAGTAGCTGCATCCAGAGCATTGGCCACACAGGAATGGTTCTACGACGCCCCACAAAGCTTTGTGTTACAGTGCATAGAAATTGCTCTCACGAGAAATTTTTTTTGCTATAAAGACGACCTTTTTCTGCAAGTAACGGGAACGTCTATGGGGGCTACGATGGCACCTAGCCTTGCCTGCATTTATGTGGGCCAATTCGAGGAGCACGTCATTGAATCAGACATCAATCCCTTCAGAGACCACATACGTCTCTGGAGGCGATATATTGATGATGTGCTCCTCCTTTGGACAGGGGAAGAAGCACTCCTGATCCAATTTCTAAATTGGCTAAACACTCAAGACATGAGCTTGCGGTTCACCTGGAACTATGATCATACAAAGGCGGTCTATCTGGATCTTGACATTGAGGCATCAGGAGGAGGTTTCCGAACAAGTGTACATCAAAAGCCGACCGATAGGAATTCATTATTGTCATATCGGTCGTATCATCCAAGAGCACTGAGGGACAATCTCCCTGTAGGACAATTTCTCAGGTACAGACGAAACTGCTCTTCAACAGAATTATATAAAGAACAAGCAGGAGCCCTAAGTTTGAAACTGGAGGCCCGTGAATACCCACGGAGAGTAGTCAAGCAAGCCCAGAAAAGAGCCTTGAATACACCCAGAGCAGCCTTGTTAGAGACACAACCTAAAGAGAAATCAGACTGTCTACCTGTAGTCATGACCTACGATCCTATGGCTACAAAAATCCGCCAGTCGATCAGGAAACACTGGTCCCTACTTTCTACAGCGGACTTCAAGATGCCACCACCACGGTTTGCCTTCCGAAGAGCGAGTAACCTGAAGGACAAACTTGTTCACACCCGAAGTGTGGCAAGACGGGAAACTGAGAACACCACCATCCCCAAAGGACATTTCCCATGTGGGAGCTGTTCTGTGTGTCCAATGACTAAGAAAACCACCACCGTGACGCTTCAATCTGGGAACACGTGGTCACTGAATCACTTCAGTAACTGCAATACAACCAACGTGGTATACAGATTGAAATGTGAGTGTGGTCTGGAGTATATCGGACTCACCACACGGAAGATCAAACTCCGCATCCAGGAACATGTCAGTACGATAAGGAATGGAAAACTGACTACTAAGTTAGTGCAACACTGCCACCGCAATAAACACACCTTTACCTGGGTAGTGTTAGAGAGAGTGATGGGCGATGCACAGTCTGTGGAAAGACGACTAATCAACAAGGAAGCCCGCTGGATATATCAAGAACAAAGCGAGCAGAAAGGGCTGAACGAACTTTTAGAATGGAATAAGTTGCGCTAACCATCTGAAGAGCTGTCTTCTAGCGTAGTGGTCTGCTGTCCTACATGACTGGTGGTACTCCTCCATCCTAAAATTAATATATAATTATAACATCTATATTAATAAACCTCCTGCTCCATTCCAGTGGCACCTTGACTCTCACAATATATGATCTGAACAAACCTAGCAAGTGATAGAGCCTTTAACTGTCCTTACCACACTTAGTAAACGGGGTGAGTTGCCAATACAAACCGTTAATATATTGTGAATTTGTTAAACACCTAAATTCTACACTAGATAAACGCGGGATACTAACAACTACACCTGTTTATGTTAGTAATGCAATTCGTGGCGCACACTAAACATTAAACATATAGGTTGTATTTCTATGATCCATTCTAAACCTGGTTTAAGTGCCCGTTTTTAAATGGCCGGGCCTTTCTACTGAAGACCGGCATTCAACATGAGGACAGTCTGAGCTCTAGCACGCAAATCGGCTCCCGTGTCAGCTGACAATGTGGGCCAATGGAAACGAGCGGAACGCGATCTCGGGAACCAATCAGAGATCCGGAAAACCGGCAGCCTGGGTCATCGTTAACCAATCCGATCACGTAACCGCGCTACTCCACAGCCGGTAAATAAACAGAGACTCACTCGGTCAGCGCTCGAGGGTTGAGAGGACGCCGACCGCTACTCTTTCACCGGTAACATCTAACTTAGCTGCATTTAGGCTGTGTGGAACGCGCTAGCTGGGAACAGGCGCCTATACTGAATTAACTAAATACTCTGTGTTTTTAAATTGCAGTAACTTTCTCGAACGGGGAGTAAGGACCATGCTCACCTAAGGGGGCTGGATTCCGTTTTTAGCATTCTTTCATCACTGGTATGAGAGGCAAAACTGCATGCAGGGTAAATAGATTTCTTTCATTTACTTACTAAATATAGCATGGTGGTTTGATAGTCTGAGATGCAGAACACATAGGGGGACACCAGGTGACCACACCCTTGTTTGTTTTTGTGACAGCACCCAAGCTTCAGTGTCTCTTGCAGTGGCATTTAAAGTATATTGCCCTGAAGAAATTGCCTGATAGAAACCAAGGCAATGAAACATGTCGGCTGTAAGTAGAGAGTGAATCGATAGGTAGTATTTACTCTCTTCTTTTTTAGTATATGTGTGTTCACTGTTTTGCAACAGAGAAGGGAATGAAAGTAAAGTTTATGGTCCCAGTTGCACAGTGATTTATATGTTAAATGTTGTCAGTTTTGTCACATATAAGTTGTGTCCACTGCACCATTCACTGTCTTTTTATTTTTGAGGTTCGAGACACGTTTTTGGTTTTAGCTTGATGGCACCGATGATGAGAACAGGGCCATCCTGGTGAGTACCAACCAGGGGTCCCATTGGTGGTGCGCCCGTGAGGTGCCATCTCGCTTTTTCACACATTTTTTGTCTGTGCTGTCCTGTTTGTTTCAATCAGAGAGGTTGTTGTTTTAAAGAGGCAATACATTGAATCATCTCAGGATTTCCTTAAGACTAAAGAAACCCCTTGGATTAGGCACGTTGGCCAGAGATGTTTTACAATGTTGCAATGGAATATTGCCATGAGAACTAGGACTGTTGTTGTTGATTAGCTAAACAGTAACGTACCTGGGAGTCTTAGTGAGGGGCAGAGTATGTTCGACCGGTTCCAGCGGACCCTTGTTGATGGGCGGGGATTGCCTCCGCAAAGTGTCAAACAGCGTGCTTCAATCGCGCTTCTATCTGGAATAATTATATTGAATTATTAAACGCTAAGAAGCCGTTTTTCTTTCATAATGCAGGAGACACGCTTGCACTCACCTCACTATCCGACCATGGACCAGGAAATGCGAACTCATTGGTGGAAAACCACCATGTGAGGTTGCTACATCATAGGGCTTTCTGATGAATTTAAATTTCACAGAGATTGATTATTTGTGTGTACAAAATTGTTGCTTTTCTCTTGTAAAAGAAGCTTGTTTATAACTGTGGATTCATCTGTATATATATGTATTGTGTTATGTATAGAATTGTATGCATGTTAGTTGTAAATAGTGTAAATGTTTGTAAGTAGTGTTTTTCTCAACCTTGAAATGTTTTTCAAAATGATTTAAAAATTGCCAAAAGGGTTTAAATAAAATAACCCGTCATGAGCCACGGTGCTCGTCATGAGCCACGGTGCTCCGGTGCTCATGATGAGCTCAGCTCGTCGTGGCCCGTGGAACGCTCAGGTGCGGGGAGAATACCCCCGCTGTGCTGAACGTTCCACAGAGCCAATGCACCTGTGACAAGCTGAGCTCGTCATGAGCACAGGAGCACTGTAGCTCATGACGAGCTCAGCTCATCCTGAGCATGCGGGCGCTGTAACGCGCCACCAGCACAGCGGGGGAATAAGGACACTTAGGAGAGGACCTATTCTTAGGACACCCCCGCGCCGCACGGCCACCAGCTGTAGCGTGTGCTCCCCGCCTGCCTCGCTGAGCCTGCCAGCTGCCTGCTGACCACGCCCCCTGCCGTCGCTCTGCGTGGTCTCCTGCAGTCTGTGTCTGCTGAGTTATTTCTGTTGCCTTGTTGCCTAATTTAGGCATGTTTGCCCCCTTTTCTCTCTATCTGTGTGCCCCCCTGTGCTTTTTTTCCCCGTTGTTGCCCCCTGTGCCCTCCCGCCCCGCTCCCCTCTTCCCGCCGCCGTGAGATCGGACATGCCCCTTTTCTTTCTGTGCCCTCCCCACTCCTGCTTCCCAGCTGCTCCTCCCTCCCTCGCACTTTGTCATAAATAGCGACCGTGTGCACGCGCAGCGTTGACGCGCAGCAGGCACGCCGATTGTGCGCCGAAGGTGCGCCAAAGGTCCGCGCCTGGACCGCGCCCAGTGCCAGGACCCCTGGCCCCCACAGACACCAGCCCACCCGCCGGACCTACGACTCCACCGAACTCAACACACTCAACACCGGTCGGATCCCAGGATGCTACCGAGCCACCCCGAGACGCACCCACGGACCCTTCAGCTGCCACTCCTGCAAGTTCACCTGCATCCGGACCTGCACTACACGATCACCCACCAAGCCGAGCACCAGCAGCAACAATCTGAAGTGCATCCTGCTCAACACTCGCTCCGTCCACAGACACGCCATCGAACTCTGGAACCTCCTCGACACCACATCTCCAGACGTCGCCTTCCTCATGGAAACCTGGATGAACGCCTCCTCAGCGCCCGACATCGCCATCACCATCCCGGACAGATACAAGATCACCTGGAGGGACCGCGGCAATAAGACCGGAGGAGCCATCACCATCATCCACAGGAACACCATCCGCATCACGACCAACACCAACGACACCCTCACAACCGCCAAACACCTGCACTTCCAGATCCACACTGACCCCAAGACCACCCTCAGAGGCACCCTCATCTACAGACCCCCGGGACCACGCACACAATTCAACGAAGACATCGCTGACTTCATCCCCTCCGCTGACTACATCCTCCTCGGGGACCTCAACTTCCACCTGGAGAACAACAACGACCGCAACACCACCACCCTGCTGGACAACCTCGCCAACCTCGGTCTCAAGCAGCTGGTGACCACCCCCACCCACTACGCCGGACACACACTCGACGCCGTCTTCTCATCCAGCAAGGACATCGCCTTCAGCCACGCCACCGGACTCCACTGGACGGACCACAGCTGCGTCCACTTCAGCTTCAGAAGAACCACGATCCACCATCACCAGCAACAGGTTGCACGCAGAAGCTGGAACAAGATCACCGCCGACCAGCTCGCCGCATCCCTGAGCCAGCTAAGCAAACCCCAGCCAGGCCGCCGACAACCTCACGAAGTGGATCAGCACCTGCGCAGATGACCTCGCCCCACTGAGGACCCCGCCTAGCAGACCCGGCAGTAAGAAAGCACCATGGTTCACCGACGAACTCAAGAGCTCCGAGAAGAACTGCAGAGCCCTTGAGAGAGCCTGGCGCAGAGACCCAACACCAGACAACATGACCACCCTCAAGCTCGTCACTCGAAAACACCATCAACTGATCCACGCCACCAAGAAAACTACATTCAAGGAACGACTGGATAACAATGCACACAACAGCAAGGAACTCTTCAACATCGTTAAAGAGCTCTCCAACCCCAAAGCCGGAAACAACGACATCACCCCATCGCAAAACCTCTTTATCTCCCTCGCCTCCTACTTCCACAACAAGATCGCAGACATACACAACAGCTTCAGCACACAACCAACGCTCCCCACGACCGCACCAACGCCCCCACCACCTTCATCCGCGCCTGGACCTCGATTACCACCGAAGACACCATCCGTACGATGAACTCCATCCACTCGAGATCTCCAATCAACCCCTGCCCTCACGACGTCTTCAACAAGGCCGACGCTGTCATCGCTCCCCACCTGCGGGACATC
Source organism: Lissotriton vulgaris (assembly GCF_964263255.1). Taxonomy (NCBI): domain Eukaryota; kingdom Metazoa; phylum Chordata; class Amphibia; order Caudata; family Salamandridae; genus Lissotriton; species Lissotriton vulgaris. Next base: position 2,031,731,198 of record NC_141691.1, read on the forward strand.
ATCAACACCTCCTTTGACACTGCGACCTTACCGGAGAGCTGGAAGCTCGCCGAACTCAGCGCCCTACTGAAGAAACCATCAGCGAACCCCACCGAACTCAAAAACTACCGCCCCATCTCGCTCCTCCCGTTTCCGGCCAAAGTCATTGAGAAGACCGTCAACAAACAGCTGGCTGCCTTCCTCGAAACGAATGGATCCCTCGACCTCTCACAGTCTGGCTTCCGGGCCAACCACAGCACTGAGACCGCCCTCATTGCAGCCACCGATGACATCCGAGATCTGCTCGACAATGGAGAAACAGCGGCCCCCATCCTCCTGGACCTCTCCGCGGCTTTCAACACTGTCTGCCACGGCACCCTAGTGCAGTGCCTCAGCAACGTTGGAATCCAGGAGAAGGCACTGGAGTGGATCATCTCCTTCCTCGCCGGAAGGACACAGAGAGTCCGCCTTCCCCCGTTCAGATCAGAAGCCACCAAAGTCATCTGCGGCATACCACAGGGATCATCGCTCAGCCCCACCCTCTTCAACGTCTACATGAGCCCCCTCACAGCCATCACACGCCAACACAACCTCAACATCATCTCCTACGCTGACGACACTCAGCTGATCCTCTCCCTCACCAACGACCCCGCCACCGCCAGAGCCAAGCTACACGAAGGGATGACAGACGTAGCCGAGTGGATGATGACCAGCCGCCTGAAACTGAACTCAGACAAGACGGAAGTTCTCATCCTGGGCTCCTCACCCTCCGCCTGGGACGACTCCTGGTGGCCCCCCACCCTGGGCAGTGCACCCAAACCGACAGGCCAGGCACGCAACCTGGGCTTCATCCTGGACTCCTCCCTCTCCATGACCAGACAAGTCAACGCCGTCTCCTCGTCCTGCTTCAATATCCTGCGCATGCTACGTAAGATCTTCCGGTGGATCCCCACTGAGACCAGAAAGACGGTCACCCAGGCCCTCGTCACCAGCCCACTGGCCTTCGGCAACGCCCTCTACGCCGGAACCACCGCCAAGCTCCAGAAGAGACTTCAGCGGATCCAGAACACCTCAGCAAGACTCATTCTCGACATCCCCCGACACAGGCACATCTCCGGACACCTGAGAGACCTGCACTGGCTCCTGGTCAACAAGATAATCACCTTCCATCTCCTCACCCACGCACACAAAGACCTACACAACCAAGGCCCAAGATACCTCAACAGCCGCCTCAACTTCTACACTCCTACCCGCCAGCTTCGATCGACCAGCCACGCCCTCGCCGCCGTCCCCCGCATCCGAAGAGCCACAGCAGGAGGAAGGTCCTTCTCCTACCTGACCGCCAAGACTTGGAACTCCCTCCCGATCCACCTCCGCCTGACCCAAGACCATCTCTCCTTCAGGAAGCAGCTCAAGACCTGGCTGTTCGAGCAGTAGCGGACCCCCCGCTTTATAAATGTTTTGATTGATTGATTGATTGACTTTGAGCAAACCCCTTTAGACTTAAGGGATTCTTGGGCCAACACATACAGGAGCACCGGAGCACTTGAGTTACCTCACCCAGGGAAGCTGGGTGCATAGGTGTCTTTTTGTGTCAGAAAAGGTCTTCGTTTTGAATGGCGATCTGCTGCAAAGTGCTGCTACCGTCATCGAGGAAAGTGTCCGGTTTGATCCAAGCCTGGATCGAAGATGAGAAGAATCTGAAAGGAGAGGGCACAGAGGGGACAGAGTCTGGGTCACTTGCCACTAGTCGAATGCCCACTGATGTTGGGTGATGTCAGGTGAAAGAGGTGAAGCTTGACTCTTCAGCAAAGAGGACCAGGAGGCGTCGACAACAAACAGGATCTGGAATTGCGCTGTCCCACAAAGGATGTCGAGTGCTACGGTGTAGGGGCTCAGATTGGACCCAACAAGCCTTAACAACAGCAACCCACTTAGGAATCAAAGAAATGCTTCAGTGTGGACCAGCAAGATCCGAGATACTCACCACGTGGTGGGGAATCAGGGCACGTCTGGAGCAACCAGGGAAGCCTAAGGAAAATCAGAGTTGCCTTTGTGGGGACCCACCAGTCGATGGACCAGGGATCGTAAATGAGCCTCAAGCTGAAATGCAAGAAGCAGGCTCATGTAACACTCGTGGAGGGTAGGCCCACAATCTTCAAGCAAATGGTGCTCAGGGATTGGGCTACGAGTAACCCAAAGCACAACTTTAAGAAATGTTGGTAACTCAATTCTGTAGCAAATGTGCACGGTGTCCAGGGGTTCCGGTTCCTCATCACTCATGAGGGCTGTGGGTCTCAGCTTTGCTGGGGACTCAGGTCGGCCTCCGAGAAGTCTGGAAATCCTCTTCCTGGGCTGCAAATACCTCGGAGTCCAGTGGGAGCTTCATAGATGCAGACTGGCAAATGCTTCGTTGGTGCCTGCTTGTGCAGTGGAGTCACTCCTTGACCCCAAGGAAGATTCTTCCATCCTCTAGTCTTTAGTCTTTAGTAGAGCGTCGAAGTTCCAGGATTCAGTTTCAGAGTTTCGTCCAGGTGTAATCTAAAGTCCTGTTGCTAGGGGTTCCTTATTTATACCTAAGAAAGGGATTGGACAGACTCGGGGGATCCACCTATTGGAGGGTCTGGAAAGAGGGGTGGCTACACCCATTTCCTTTTGTTGAGTTTCACACCAGAGCAGGGGCTGGTAGCCCCTGAAACTGGTTTGAACTTGGATATGCAGAGGGACACCAAATGTGCCTCCAGTGCTGACTTCAAAGCACTTTCAGAGTGGACCCACTCAGCCCCAATACACAAAAGCCTGTCTGGGAGGTGGTTACACCTCCCTGTGACAGGAACCCTATATTTCTGGCCTCCCCTGCTGGAGCACCTCACCAGACTCATCTGAGAGACCTACTAGGCTTACCCCGGTATTGGGTCACAATAGGTGCCAAAATTGTCTAGCATGTATACTTACCAAAGACACCAAAGAAGTAGATTTGAATGGACAGACCCACTATCAAATATCTTTTTCTAATTGCAACACTAGGAACACTATATATTGCATTATGTGTCCATGTAATAAGATCTATATTGGGCAGTCTACACAACAAATAAAAAAACGTATCCTACAGCATAAATCACGGGTGAAATGCAAAATACAAGGCGCCCCCTTAGTACAACACTTTCAGGACATGAACCACACTGAAAAAGACATACGATGGACAGTACTAGGAGTAGTGGAGGGTACGAATACAGAAGAAATAGAGATGAAACTGAATAGATTGGAAGCAAGATTTATTGAAAAATACCACACAGCGTCTAATGGGTTGAATGACAGAGATGAGATATGGGCATTGTTACAATGAAAGCTGGAGATGAAACCTGTTGTAGATAGTTTGTAAATATAAAGAAGAAGTGACCATATGTGTACAGATTGTAAGGAGTAGAGGTATTCGTTATGGGTTATAAGGTATAATCACAATGGTTATTTTTTTTTTTATTTTTTATATTTATAATAAAATAACAATAGAAAGTGTTTTTTACATTCACAATCTCTAGCCAAAAATTATGGCACTGAGATGAATGAGTCAGAATAACATGGAAATTCAACTTTAAATATCGATATAGATAGGCTTATACAATAATATAGAGGGAATAAGCTGCGTAGTCCTCTTTTTGTGTTTTAAGAAGGACGAGTGAGATAACATGCAAGTACTGCCTCCAATATCGCTCAAAACATACTTGAGAGAACAAGCTGGTTAGTCCACTTTTTGTGTCAAAAGACGAGAGAGTGAGAAGATAGGGAAGTCCTCCCTTAGTATCGATGAAAGTAGGCTATTTACCCCAGTTCCGCACCACGTGGTCTGCCGACCGACGTGGTTTAAAGAAAAGCGAGAAAAGAAAGGGGACACGGCTAGAAGCGATGTGTTACAGGTATGCACGACCCATACCGGCATGTAAACTTTGTTTAGGAGAGTAATAGAATTGTTACACCCCCCTTTTTTTAGGGACCTTGATTCTAGATATGGTCTTTTACAGAACGGTGTCTGTCTTGGACAAAAGAGAGTGCCCCAGCAATTGAAATACACAGAGAATTACCGAAGGTACTTTTTTCAACTAAGGGGCGATTACTTATGATTCAATCCATCTGTTCTTTTAGTATAAACACCATGGGGCATATTATCAAGGGGGTTTATCTCCGCTTTTTTGGCTTTAAAAGCCAAGAAAGCGGAGATAAAATTATCTCCCTATTACCTAGCTGTCGCTAACACCAGTTAGCGACAGCTAGTTGGAGATAGCGACCATCTTGGGCCCCACTTTGCATGTCAGTGATATTTATCACTAATGACATGCAAAGTGGGCGTGCCAAGATGTTACCAACTGAAAACAGTTGCTAACATCTCTATCTCCTATTACCAACTTTTGGAGATATTCGCGCTAAGCGCGAATATCTCCAAAAGCTAACACCTGCCCTGAGCAGTTCTTAGCCATGCTATCCAATGGGAGGTGGATAACATGGCTAAGAGCATTAGCTCGGTAATGCATGAATATCGCAGACTTTTCAGCAATATTCATGCATTGCGGTGATTTTTTTCGCATTTGCGATAAACCTTGGTAATACCAAGGTTTATTTGCGGCTAAAATCGCCGCAGCTCAGCGGTAAATTTTTGTCTCTAACCAAGCAATAGCGATAATTATCGCTATTGCTTGGTAATATGCCCCCATGTCTTTTGTAGATCTCGAAGAGAAAAAGGAGCAGGAGACCGGTTACTATATAGTTGTACCTGAAAGACGACTAAGTTTAAGACTAGTTTGGAGATAACATTAGGTAAATCTTTATCTACATGAAAACACACCCCTTTTTATTATTTTTATCTCTATAGAATAGAGTAAGTGATGTTTTTCAATATCTCTCGCTACAGCGCATCTTTTTAGGTGTTTTACCAGCCATCTCTCGTGCTCCTCCGTGAATATAAGATTGATGGTAAATATTAACCACTTTCATCATAATTGTCTACCTAGTGGTTTTAAGTCACTTTTAGTTCAAAAGGGCTGCATATGTCATAGACCACTGGAATACACTTTCATTGAGTGAATCACATATGGGTGTTAGTATAATTGATCACAGGATGCCTGTACGCTCTAAGGATTGGAATAAATATAATGTATATGTATTGATACATGGTGGAACAGCAAAATATGAATAAGTATAGAAGGAATTTGCAAAGAAAAGGAAATGTAAATCTTTGATATTTATTTTGTGATCCCCTGATATTTTTGTCTTGGTTGTACATAATGTAAATATAATTTCCTAATTATAGATGGACCCTTGAAAGCCCATGTCCTGATGAGGGCCATAGACAGAGGGCTGAAACGCATCGACAATTCTACAAAGACACCCCAGATAAAATTATAAAAAGTATTGGTATAATAAACAAAAGAGAGTACACAAAAATATTGAGATGGAAATATTACACCTTGGGTACTCCATTGTTCTAAGGGTGATCTGTATCTAAAGGAATGCCATTGATAATCTTCAAAGCATCCTTTTCTTGTGAAAGTATAGGGCGATAAGGTCCAACAGGTGATTTGGCCTAAAATGTATAATATGTGTTTTTATGTATAGCATGTAATTTGTGTATATATTTATGTAATTTTTTGTATATTGGTTTGACAAAAAAAGAAAAAGACGGTACTTAAAGCATTGGAAAAATGAAAAAATAAATTTGATATATGCTTTGAAAAATAATTTTTCTGATTACGCTTGCTGGATTAGACTTGGTTATAGACAGTTTTTGAGAAATAGATACATTGATGATTTTGTTCTTTATTAGTTATTGAAGGTAGGACTAATTTATGTTTTCCTCCTACAAATAGAACGAGTATCGATCCCCTGGCATCATTGTTTTTTCTACAGTTGTGAAACTTACCCAGATGCCATTGGTTACTTGGGTTCCCCCCTATATTGCTAGGAGTTTTGGTCAGCAGCAGGAAGCCAGACTCGTGATTGTGGCTGCAGCATCCATTCCATTTTGTGATGGCTCTTTTAACCCCTTCGCTGCTAGGCCTTTTCCCCTCCTGTGCTGAGCCCTTTTTTGGCTATTTGGGGTAGTGCGCGCTTAGGCCCCTGTAACTTTTTGACCACATAAGCTATCCACGCCAAATTTGCGCCCTTTTCTTCCAACATCATGTGGATTCCAAAGGCGCCCAGGGTTTGTGGATTCCCTTGGAGGGGTCCCAGAAATTAACCAAAATATAGTGATTTTTTTGTTTTTTTCAGAAAAATGGGAAAAACGGGCTGCAAATGAAAGCCTCTGGGTTTTTCCCTGAAAATGGTATCAAAAAAGGGTTTATGGGGCTGAAATCTCCGTTTTCTCAGCTTTCAGGGAATGACAGTCTTTTGTCAGGGAACCAACATTTTTCACACAGTTTCGGCATTTTTCTGGGACATAGCCTATTTTTGCTATTTTTAGAGCTTTCCACCTCCTTCCAATTAATGGTAGAAAAGAGTTTGAAAGCAATAATGGATCCTAGAAAGCTGTACATTTTCGAAAAGTAAACAAAATCCTGAATTCATAAAGGGGTCATTTGTCTAAATCCATGAAGGATTCTTTATCAAAACTAACAGTTAAATCTTGGAATAATAGAAAATTTGTTGAAAAAAACAGCCTTTTGTCTCAACGTTTTCACCTATAACTTTTTCTAATCTTGGCAGCTCCTGGAAAGCAATATACTGTTACATCCGTTAGACCTTCCTGGTTGTGGGGATATATAGGACTTGTAGTTTCACCAAGAACCCAACGAACCCAGATCCAAAAACTGAGCAGCAACTTGCAATGTTTTTTTTTCTTTTACTGGGTATAGAGCACTTTGTCTTAGAAAATGTATACATGGAAAAATCTGTATGAAAGACACCTATGTATTTCTGAATTGGGTACAAAATATAGAGTTCAGAAACAGTATATAATTACAAATTTTCAAAATTGGGAATACCCATACTAGCTTGAGAATTATTGGTCATTTTTCAAAAACATTTTTTTTTTACACAATGTCTGTCATTGAAAGGGAGAAATGCTAGAAAGCTCATTTGGTAATAACAGTTGATTTACAAATCTGAATTACCCGAAGTCTCCCGATAGAAACGGTACCTCACTTGTGTGGGTCGGCCTTGTGCCTGGGATAGGAAACGGCGCAAAATGCAACGTGGTCACACCTCAATTTTGCAGTTACAAATTGACCCTTTTATGGCAAAGTGCCTACCTGTAGTTTTTGCACCCTAGCTCTGCCGGCACCTAGGGAAACCTAGCAAACCTATACATTTTTAGAAAGTAGACACCCTGGGGAATTCAGGATGGGGTGACTCGACTGCCTACCACTAGGCGTTGTTACCCAGAATCCCTTGCAAAGTTTAGAATTTGACAAAAAAAACACATTTTCCTCACATTTCTGTAGTGTAAAGTTCTGGAATCTGCGTGGATCAACAAACTTCCACCCACCCAGCGTTCCCCCAGGTCTCCCGAGAAAAATGGTACCTCACTTGCGTGGGTAGGCATAGTGGCTGCGACACGAAACAGCTCAAAATTCAACGTGGTTGCACTTCAATTTCCCAGTGAAATCTTGTGCTTTTTGGACAAAGAGACTACCTTTTTGTTTTGAGTCCTAGCTCTGCCAGCACATAGGGAAACCTAGCAAACCTATACATTTTTGAAAACTAGACACCCAGGGGAATTCAGGATGGGGTGACTCGTCTGCCTACCCCAGGTTTTGTTACCCAGAATCCCTTGCAAAGCTAAAATTATGACAAAAAAAACACATTTTCCTCACATTTCTGTGGTGGAAAGTTCTGGAATCTGCGTGGATCAACAAATTTCCACCCACCCAGCGTTCCCCCAGGTCTCCTGAGAAAAATGATACCTCACTTGCGTAGGTAGGCATAGTGGCTGCGACACGAAACAGCGCAAAACGCAACGTGGTTGCACCTCAATTTCCCAGTGAAATCTTGTGCTTTTTGGACAAAGAGACTACCTTTAGTTTTTGAGTCCTAGCTCTGCCAGCACCTAGGGAAACCTAGCAAACCTATACATTTTTGAAAACTAGACACCCAGGGAAATTCAGGATGGGGTGAATCGTCTTCCTACCAACTGGTTTTGTTACCCAGAATCCCTTGCAAATCTAAAAATATTATAAAAAAACACATTTTCCTCACATTTCTGTGGTGGAAAGTTCTGGAATCAGCGTGGATCAACAAATTTCTACCCACCCAGCGTTCCCCCAGGTCCCCCGAAAAAAATGGTATGTCACTTTCATTGTTAGGCATAGTGGCTGTGACATGAAACGGCGCAAAACGCAACGTCGTTGCACCTCAATTTCACAGTGAAATCTTGCGCTTTTTGGAGGAAGAGACTACCTTTTGTTTTTGAGCTCTAGCTCTGCCAGCACCTAGAGAAACCTAGCAAACCTATACATTTTTGAAAAGTAGACACCCGGGGAAATTCAGGATGGGGTGACTCGTCTGCCTACCTCCAGGTTCCGTTACCCAGAATCCCTTGTAAAGTTGAGAAATTTGAAAAAAAAAAAAACATTTTCCTCACATTTCCGTGGTGGAAAGTTCTGGAATCTGTGTGGATCAACAAATTTCCACCCACCCAGCGTTCCCCCAGGTCTCCTGAAAAAAATGCTACCTCACTTGCCTGGGTCTGAATAGTGCCTGCGACAGGAAACAGCGCAAAACGCAACGTGGTCACAACTCAATTTTGCAGTGAAATCGTGCCCTTTTTGGGCAAAGAGACTACCTTTTGTTTTTGAACCCTAGCTCTGCCGGCACCTAGGGAAACCTAGCAAACCTATATATTTTTAAAAAGTAGACACCCAGGGGAATTCAGGATGGGGTCACTCGACTGCCTACCCCCAGGTTCTCTTACCCAGAATCCCTTGCAAAGCTAAGAAATTGGAAAAAAAACGCATTTTCCTCACATTTCTGTGGTGGAAAGTTCTGGAATCTGCATGGATCACCAGATTTCTACCCACCCAGCGTTCCCCCAGATCTCCCAAGAAAAATGGTATCTCACTTGCGTGGGTAGGCATAGTGGCTGCGACAGGAAACAGCACAAAACGCAACGTGGTCACAACTCAATTTTTCAGTGAAATTGTGCACTTTTTGGGCAAAGAGACTACCTTTAGTTTTTGAACCCTAGCTCTGCCGGCACCTAGGGAAACCTAGCAAACCTATATATTTTTGAAAAGTAGACAAGCAGGGGAATTCAGGATGGGGTGACTCGACTGCCTACCCCCAGGTTCTCTTACCCATAATCCCTTGCAAAGCTAAGAAATTGGAAAAAAAACACATTTTCCTTACATTTCTGTGATGGAAAGTTCCGGAATCTACGTGTATCAACAAATTTCCACGCACCCAGCGTTCCCCCAGGTCTCCCGAGAAAAATGGTATCTCACTTGCGTGGGTAGGCATAGTGGGTGCGACAGGAAACAGTGCAAAACGCAACGTGGTCACAACTATATTTTTCAGAGAAATTGTGCACTTTTTGGGCAAAGAGACTACCTTTGGTTTATGAACCCTAGCTCTGCCGGCACCTAGGGAAACCTAGCAAACCTATATATTTTTGAAAAGTAGATACCCAGGGGAATTCAGGATGGGGTGACTCGACTGCCTACCCCCAGGTTCTCTTACCCGGAATCCCTTGCAAAGCTAAGAAATTGGAAAAAAAACACACATTTTCCTCACATTTCTGTGGTGGAAAGTTCCGGAATCTGCGTGGATCAACAAATTTCCACTCACCCAGCGTTCCCCCAGGTCTCCGGAGAAAAATGGTATCTCACTTGCGTGGGTAGGCATAGTGGCTGCGACAGGAAACAGCGCAAAACGCAACGTGGTCACAACTCAATTTTTCTGTGAAATTGTGGCCTTTTTGGGCAAAGAGACTACCTTTTGTTTTTGAACCCTAGCTCTGCCGGCACCTAGGGAAACCTAGCAAACCTATATATTTTTGAAAAGTAGACACCCAGAGGAATTCAGGATGGGGTCACTCGACTGCCTACCCCCAGGTTCTCTTACCCAGAATCCCTTGCAAAGCTAAGAAATTGGAAAAAAAAACACATTTTCCTCACATTTCTGTGGTGGAAAGTTCCGGAATCTGCGTGGATCAACACATTTCCACGCACCCAGCGTTCCCCCAGGTCTCCCGAGAAAAATGGTATCTCACTTGCGTGGGTAGGCATAGTGGCTGCGACAGGAAACAGCGCAAAACGTAACGTGGTCACAACTCAATTTTTCTGTGAAATTGTGGCCTTTTTGGGCAAAGAGACTACCTTTTGTTTTTGAACCCTAGCTCTGCCGGCACCCAGGGAAACCTAGCAAACCTATATATTTTTGAAAAGTAGACACCCAGGGGAATTCAGGATGGGGTGACTCGACTGCCTACCCCCAGGTTCTCTTACCCAGAATCCCTTGCAAAGCTAAGAAATTGGGAAAAAAACGCATTTTCCTCACATTTCTGTGGTGGAAAGTTCCGGAATCTGCGTGGATCAACAAATTTCCACCCACCCAGCGTTCCCCCAGGTCTCCCGAGAAAAATGGTATCTCACTTGCGTGGGTAGGCATAGTGGCTGCGACAGGAAACAGCGCAAAACACAACATGGTCACAACTCACAGCACCGAGACCGCCCTCATCGCCGCCACCGATGACATCCGAGCCCTGATGGACAATGGAGAAACAGCGGCCCTCATCCTCCTAGACCTCTCCGCGGCATTCGACACGGTCTGCCACCGCACCCTAGTACGGCGCCTCAGCAACATCGGCATCCAGGACAAGGCGCTGGAATGGATCACCTCCTTCCTCGACGGAAGAACACAGAGAGTCCGCCTACCACCTTACAAGTCAGAGGCCTCCGAAGTCATCTGCGGCGTCCCCCAAGGATCATCTCTGAGCCCCACCCTCTTCAACGTCTACATGAGCCCCCTCGCGGCCATCGTACGCAAACACAACCTCAGCATAATCTCCTACGCCGACGACACCCAGCTGATCCTCTCCCTGACCAACGACCCCGCCGCCGCCAGAGCCAACCTGCACGAAGGGATGAAAGAGGTAGCCGAGTGGATGACGACCAGCCGCCTGAAACTGAACTCGGACAAGACGGAGGTCCTCATCCTGGGCTCCTCACCCTCCGCCTGGGACGACTCCTGGTGGCCTCCCGCCCTGGGCACCGCACCCAAACCGACAGACCATGCACGAAACCTGGGCGTCATCCTGGACTCCTCCCTCTCCATGATCAGGCAAGTCAACAACGTCTCCTCGGCGTGCTTCAACATCCTACGCATGCTACGGAAGATCTTCTGGTGGATCCCCACCGAGACCAGAAAGACCGTCACCCAGGCCCTCGTCACCAGCCGACTGGACTACGGCAACGCCCTCTACGCCGGCACCACTGCCAAGCTCCAGAAGAGACTCCAGCGGATCCAGAACGCCTCAGCCAGACTCATCCTCGACATCCCACGAACCAGCCACATCTCCGGACATCTGAGAGACCTTCACTGGCTCCCCGTCAACAAAAGAATCACCTTCCGCCTCCTCACCCACGCACACAAAGCCCTACACGACCAAGGCCCGAGCTACCTCAACAGCCGAGTCAACTTCTACGCTCCCAAACACCACCTCCGATCAGCCAACCACGCCCTCGCCGCCGTCCCCCGCATCCGAAGAGCGACGACAGGAGGAAGGTCCTTCTCCTACCTGGCCGCCAAGACCTGGAACTCCCTCCCGACCGACCTGCGCCTGACCCAAGACCACCTCTCCTTCAGGAAGAAGCTGAAGACCTGGCTGTTCGGGCAGTAGCGGCACCCCCCCCCCCCAGCGCCTTGAGACCCTACGGGTATGTAGTGCGCTTTATAAGTGTCACTGATTGATTGATTGAACTCAATTTTTCTGTGAAATTGTGGCCTTTTTGGGCAAAGAGACTACCTTTTGTTTTTGAACCCTACCTCTGCCGGCACCTAGGGAAACCTAGCAAACCTATATATTTTTGAAAAGTAGACACCCAGGGGAATTCAGGATGGGGTGACTCGACTGCCTACCCCCAGGTTCTCTTACCCAGAATCCCTTGCAAAGCTAAGAAATTGGGAAAAAAACGCATTTTCCTCACATTTCTGTGGTGGAATGTACCGGAATCTGCGTGGATCAACAAATTTCCACCCACCCAGCGTTCCCCCAGGTCTCCCGAGAAAAATGGTATCTCACTTGCGTGGGTAGGCATAGTGGCTGCGACAGGAAACAGCGCAAAAGGCAACGTGGTCACAACTCAATTTTTCTGTGAAATTGTGGCCTTTTTGGGCAAAGAGACTACCTTTTGTTTTTGAACCCTAGCTCTGCCGGCACCCAGGGAAACCTAGCAAACCTATATATTTTTGAAAAGTAGACACCCAGGGGAATTCAGGATGGGGTCACTCGACTGCCTATCCCCAGGTTCTCTTACCCAGAATCCCTTGCAAAGCTAAGAAATTGGGAAAAAAAACGCATTTTCCTCACATTTCTGTGGTGGAAAGTTCCGGAATCTGCGTGGATCAACAAATTTCCACCCACCCTGCGTTCCCCCAGGTCTCCCGATAAAAATGGTACCTCACTTGCGTGGGTAGGCATAGTGGCTGCGAAAGGAAATGGTTCAAATTGTACGGTGGTGAATTTACAATACCAAATTCCTAAACAACCTTCATTTTTGAGGGGGGGCACCTGAGTTTTTGGCCCGGGGCTCGGTGGTATTCTTTGTAAAGTACCAAACCCAAACAGATCTGAAAAGTAGACCCCCGGGGGAGTCCAGGGAGGTATGGCATGCGTGGGTCCCCGAACGTTTTCCTACCCAGAACACCTTGCAAACCTTAAAATTAGGTAAAATAATCACTTTTCCAAACTTTTTTGCGTGGGATCACCGTGCCGGCAAAAATGTCCTACCACCCAGCGCTCCCCCTGTTCTCCCGAGTAAAAGGATACCTCACTTGTGTGGGTGCCCCAAATCAGAACAGGCTAAAAATGAATGTTGAAAAAAGTAGTATTTCAGTGTTGCAAATTAAGCCCCCCTGCCTTAGTCACAGGCCTTTGGCCCACCCACACAAGTGAGGTATCATTTTACTCGGGAGAACAAGGGGAACGCAGGGTGGTAGGACATTTGTGCCGACACGGCGATCCCACGCAAAAATGTATGGAAAACTGTTTTTTTAACCTAAATTAATGGTTTGCAGGGATTTCTGGGTAGGAAAACATTGGGGGACCCACGCATGCCATACCTCCCCAGACTCCCCCGGGTGTCTAGTTTTCAGTAATGTTTGGGTTTGGTAGTTACCAAAGATGCCCGCCGAGCCCCGATCCAAAAACTCAGTCCCCCCCCCCTAAAAAAAGAAGGTGATCTTGCTATTGGTTATTGTAATGTCTCCACCGTACGATTTGGACCTTTTCCTGTTGCCGCCACTATGCCTACCCACGCAAGTGAGGTACCATTTTTATCGGGAGACCTGGGGGAACGCTGGGTGGGAGGAAATTTGTGTGAGCCCAGTGACGCCACGCTTTGCCACGCAAAAAAAGTGTGTAAAAACTGATCTTTCCAGCAAAAATTGTGGTTTGCAAGGGATTCTGGGTAAAGGAACGTTGGAGGATCCACGCAAGCCATACCTCCTTGGAAGCCCCCGGGTGTCTACTTGTCAGAAATGTGTGGGTTTGGTAGGTTTCCCTACATGGCCGCCTCGCACGGGGCCAAAAACCCAGGTAACCCCTCTTGCAAAAGCTGGTGGTATTGACATTGAATACCACCAGCTTTTGAAAGAGAGGTTACCTGGGTTTTTGGCCCCGTGCGAGACGGCCATGTAGGGAAACCTACTAAACCCACACATTTCTGAAAAGTAGACACCCAGGGGCTTCCAAGGAGGTATGGCTTGCGTGGATCCTCCAACGTTCCTTTACCCAGAATCCCTTGCAAACCACAATTTTTGCTGGAAAAATCAGTTTTTACACACTTTTTTGCATGGGAAAGCGTGGCGTCACTGGGCTCACACAAATTTCCTCCCACCCAGCGTTCCCCCAGGTCTCCCGATAAAAATGGTACCTCACTTGCGTGGGTAGGCATAGTGGCTGCGAAAGGAAATGGTTCAAATTGTACGGTGGTGAATTTACAATACCAAATTGCTAAACAACCTTCATTTTTTTGGGGGGGGGGCACCTGAGTTTTTGGCCCGGGGCTCGGTCGTATTCTTTGGAAAGTACCAAATCCAAACAGATCTGAAAATTAGACCGCCGGGGGAGTCCAGGGAGGTATGGCATGCGTGGGTCCCCGAACGTTTTCCTACCCAGAACACCTTGCAAACCTTAAAATTAGGTAAAATAATCACTTTTCCAAACTTTTTTGCGTGGGATCACCGTGCCGGCAAAAATGTCCTACCACCCAGCGCTCCCCCTGTTCTCCCGAGTAAAAGGATACCTCACTTGTGTGGGTGCCCCAAAGCAGAACAGGCCAAAAATGAATGTTGAAAAAAGTAGTATTTCAGTGTTGCAAATTAAGCCCCCCTGCCTTAGTCACAGGCCTTTGGCCCACCCACACAAGTGAGGTATCATTTTACTCGGGAGAACAAGGGGAACGCAGGGTGGTAGGACATTTGTGCCGACACGGCGATACCACGCAAAAATGTATGGAAAACTGTTTTTTTAACCTAAATTTATGGTTTGCAGGGATTTCTGGGTAGGAAAACATTGGGGGACCCATGCATGCCATACCTCCCCAGACTCCCCCGGGTGTCTAGTTTTCAGAAATGTTTGGGTTTGGTAGTTACCAAAGATGCCAGCCGAGCCCCGATCCAAAAACTCAGCCCCCCCCCTAAAAAAAGAAGGTAATCTTGCTATTGGTTATTGTAATGTCTCCACCACACGATTTGGACCTTTTCCTGTTGCCGCCACTATGCCTACCCACGCAAGTGAGGTACCATTTTTATCGGGAGACCTGGGGGAACGCTGGGTGGGAGGAAATTTGTGTGAGCCCAGTGACGCCACGCTTTCCCACGCAAAAAAAGTGTGTAAAAACTGATCTTTCCAGCAAAAATTGTGGTTTGCAAGGGATTCTGGTTAAAGGAACGTTGGAGGATCCACGCAAGCCATACCTCCTTGGAAGCCCCCGGGTGTCTACTTGTCAGAAATGTGTGGGTTTGGTAGGTTTCCCTACATGGCCGCCTCGCACGGGGCCAAAAACCCAGGTAACCCCTCTTGCAAAAGCTGGTGGTATTGACTTTGAATACCACCAGCTTTTAGACCAGAAGCCACTTGTTGCTGTACACGTACGGGAAGCCTAACATCCACAGATACTTCTGGCTGCACATCACCAACAGAAAACATAGCATCCCCAGAAGGCTCTTGCTGCACTACACCACCGGGAAACAAAGCAGGTCCAGATGCATCTTGCTGCTCTACAACAATGGGAAGCCTAACAGCCCCAGAAGCCTCTTGCAGCACTTCACCAACGGGAAGCCCAGCAGCCTGAGAAGCTTCTTGCTGCACTACACCATCGGAAAACAAATCAGACCCTGATGCACCTTGCCGCTCTACAACAATAGGAGGCCTAACAGCACCAGATGCTGCTTGGCGCACCACAGCAATGTGAAGCCTTTTGGGCGCAGGCTGCAGCCCACCTGCCTCATGCCGACGTAAAAAGAAAGGATACCTTGCAGCCCTAGGAAGTAGCACAGCTGCCTCTTGGTCCACTACCGGCGCAACAATGTCCTCCGCTACCATAGACACTTCATCAGCACTAGAAGAAGATTCTTCATCCGATGATGATGAATCCAGGCAAAGAGAAAACTCACTGCCTGAATCTTCTCCACCAACCTCCAAATCCGAATCAGAGTCAGTCTCTGAACCATGGTCAGAGGAAGACTCAAAAAGCAAACTAAGAACCTGCTGAGCAGTAATCCTGCGACTAGCCATTATCCTTACAAAGAAAGACAGCACACACAAGTGAACAACAACCTACACTGTGCAAAGTAAGAAGTAAACAAGGTAAGGCTTTCACACAAAGATCAATACAATCCAAAACAATTTCACTCTTACCAAATACAGCTACACTCACCAGCACCTACTCTGCTGAGACACAGCAAAAAGAAATGATATCCCACTAGAAAGAAAAAAAAAAAAAAACAAATTAGAAATCAAAGTGCACATCAAACACTAATGCTGAAGAAAAAAAGAAACAGAGCCACACAAACTGATATAAGTACAACCTTTTTCAAAAAGACAAACATCAAGGGAAAGTAGTACAAAATACATTCACTTACCAAGCACATGCAACTACACAAGCTGCAAAACCAACAGTGACGGACCCGCAACCTACAACAATCCAAACAGCAAAAGCCTGGAACAAGGCAAAAATGGAGAAGATAAAAAAATTACTACCACATTTCACAAACAATATAACAATTGAAAAAACCACACACAAATTTGCCCCCCAAATTTACATTTGCACAGAGGGGCCATCAAATAGGGCAAAGACCAATTGGGATTAGATGAGGTTTAACATCAAGACACTGGTTAATTTTTTGAATTTATTTTACTGCCTAACCCCTTTGGTGCCAGTCGGTCTTCTGCTCCTACCAGTACCCCCATCACACGAGGGCAGTAAGGACATTCATACACCTTTCGTACGTGTGACACATACAAAACATTCACACCACCAGCCGCAGACCCATCACATTACAACACTCACACCAGCAGACAGCGCCATTCAAGGGCCCATCACTTTCACACACCCAAATATCTGCCACAGCAACTACACAAAATGATGGAATGAGTAGAGTGTCACTCAACTAGCAGTGTGTGTAGTGACCAACAGAAAGTAGGTACTCACACACCGCCAGCCGAGCGCCAGTCCACCCACACCACCATCCAAGCGACAGACCATGCACACTGCCAGCCAAACACCACTCAGCACACACCGACTGCCAAGAACCACTCCACACACACCGCCAGCCAAGCACGACTCCGTGCACAGACAGCCAAGTACTACTCCACACACACCGCCAGCCACACACCACTCCACGCACACCGCAAGCCAAGTGCCACTCCACGCACACCGCAAGCCAAGCACCACTCCACGCACACCGCAAGCCAAGCACCACTCCACGCACAGACAGCCAAGTACTACTCCAAGCACACCATCCAGCCATGTGCCACTCCACACACACCGCCAGCCAAGCAGTACTCCATGCACAGACAGCCAAGTACCACTCCATGCACACCATCCAGCCATGCGCCACTCCACACACACCGCCAGCCAAGCACCACACTGCAAGCCAAGCACCACTCCACGCACACCGCCAGCCAAGCACCACTCGACACACACCGCCAGACAAGCAGCACTCCGTGCACAAACAGCCAGCCAAGCAGCACTCCGTGCACAGACAGCCACGAACCACTCCACGCACACCATCCAGCCAAGCGCCACTCCACACACACCGCCAGCCAAACACCACTCCACACACACCGCCAGCCAAGCACCACTCCATGCACAGACAGCCAAGTACCTCTCCATGCACAGACAGCCAAGTACCACTCCACGCACACCATCCAGCCAAGCGCCACTCCACACACACCGCAAGCCAAGCGCCACTCCACGAACACCGCAAGCCAAGCGCCACTCCACGCACACCGCAAGCCAAGCACCACTCCACGCACACCGTAAGCCAAGCGCCACTCCACGCACACTGCAAGCCAAGCGCCATTCCACGCACAGCGCAAGCCAAGCACCACTCCACGCACACCGCAAGCCAAGCACCACTCCAAGCACACCATCCAGCCAAGCGCCACTCCACGCACACCATCCAGCCAAGCGCCACTCCACACACACCGCCAGCCAAGCACCCCTCCGTGCACAGACAGCCAAGTACTACTCCAAGCACACCATCCAGCCATGCGCCACTCCACACACACCGCCAGCCAAGCAGTACTCCATGCACAGACAGCCAAGTACCACTCCATGCACACCATCCAGCCATGCGCCACTCCACACAAACCGCCAGCCAAGCACCACACCGCAAGCCAAGCACCACTCCACGCACACCGCCAGCCAAGCACCACTCCACACACACCGCCAGACAAGCAGCACTCCGTGCACAGACAGCCAGCCAAGCAGCACTCCGTGCACAGACAGCCACGACCCACTCCACGCACACCATCCAGCCAAGCGCCACTCCACACACACCGCAAGCCAAGCGCCACTCCACGAACACCGCAAGCCAAGCGCCACTCCACGCACACCGCAAGCCAAGCACCACTCCACGCACACCATCCAGCCAAGCGCCA
Source organism: Lissotriton vulgaris (assembly GCF_964263255.1). Classification (NCBI taxonomy): domain Eukaryota; kingdom Metazoa; phylum Chordata; class Amphibia; order Caudata; family Salamandridae; genus Lissotriton; species Lissotriton vulgaris. Next base: position 2,031,749,493 of record NC_141691.1, read on the forward strand.
CTCCACGCACACCATCCAGCCAAGCGCCACTCCACACACACCGCCAGCCAAGCACCACTCTGTGCACAGACAGCCAAGTACTACTCCACGCACACCATCCAGCCATGCGCCACTCCACACACACCGCCAGCCAAGCACCACACCGCAAGCCAAGCGCCACTCCACGCACACCGCAAGCCAAGCGCCACTCCATGCACACCGCAAGCCAAGCACCACTCCACGCACACCGCAAGCCAAGCACCACTCCACGCACACCGCAAGCCAAGCGCCACTCCACGCACACCGCAAGCCAAGCACCACTCCACGCACACCGCAAGCCAAGCACCACTCCACGCACACCGCAAGCCAAGCGCCACTCCACGCACACCGCAAGCCAAGCACCACTCCGTGCACAGACAGCCAAGTACTACTCCAAGCACACCATCCAGCAATGCGCCACTCCACACACACCGCCAGCCAAGCAGTACTCCATGCACAGACAGCCAAGTACCACTCCATGCACACCATCCAGCCATGTGCCACTCCACACACACCGCCAGCCAAGCACCACACTGCAAGCCAAGCACCACTCCACGCACACCGCCAGCCAAGCACCACTCCACACACACCGCCAGACAAGCAGCACTCCGTGCACAAACAGCCAGCCAAGCAGCACTCCGTGCACAGACAGCCACGAACCACTCCATGCACACCATCCAGCCAAGCGCCACTCCACACACACCGCCAGCCAAGCACCACTCCACACACACCGCCAGCCAAGCACCACTCCATGCACAGACAGCCAAGTACCTCTCCATGCACAGACAGACAAGTACCACTCCACGCACACCATCCAGCCAAGCGCCACTCCACACACACCGCAAGCCAAGCGCCACTCCACGAACACCGCAAGCCAAGCGCCACTCCACGCACACCGCAAGCCAAGCACCACTCCACGCACACCGTAAGCCAAGCGCCACTCCATGCACACTGCAAGCCAAGCGCCACTCCACGCACACCGCAAGCCAAGCACCACTCCACGCACACCGCAAGCCAAGCACCACTCCACGCACACCATCCAGCCAAGCGCCACTCCACGCACACCATCCAGCCAAGCGCCACTCCACACACACCGCCAGCCAAGCACCACTCCGTGCACAGACAGCCAAGTACTACTCCACGCACACCATCCAGCCATGCGCCACTCCACACACACCGCCAGCCAAGCACCACACCGCAAGCCAAGCGCCACTCCACGCACACCGCAAGCCAAGCACCACTCCACGCACACCATCCAGCCAAGCGCCCCTACACGCACACCATCCAGCCAAGCGCCACTCCACACACACCGCCAGCCAAGCACCACTCCGTGGACAGACAGCCAAGTACTACTCCACGCACACCATCCAGCCATGCGCCACTCCACACACACCGCCAGCCAAGCAGCACTCCGTGCACAGACAGCCAAGTACCACTCCACGCACACCATCCAGCCAAGCACCACTACATACACCGCCAGGCAAACACCACTCCGATTTGCCCCAAGGGGGGGCAGAAATTCAAAAACAATTACTTGCCACCAGGAAGAGACCCTTGCCCAAGGGGTCGCTTCCAAAACATATACATTGCCCCAAAACAGATCCCTGGTGCCAGTGGGGAATTTCTGCCCCCACCTGGGGGCAAAGCAACTAAAAAAACGGGGCGATTTGCCCCCCGGGGGGGGCAGAAAAACAAAAAGATTATCACAACCCACCTGGAAGCGACCCTTGCCCAAGAGGTCGCTTCCTAAAAGCTAATTTCAAGATCCCTGGTGCTAGTGGGCATTTTCTGCCCCCCCGGGGGCAAAACGGCAAAAAAACGGCCCTATTTGCCCCAAGGGGGGGACAGAAAATAAACAACAAAATCAAGGCCCCCTGGAAGCGACCCTTACCCAAGGGGTCGCTTCCCAAAACAAACATTGCCCTAATAAAAAATCCCTGGTGCCAGTGGTTTATTTCGGCCCCCCCCCCGGGGGCAAAACGGCCGAAATAACGGGCCGATTTGCCCCCAGGGGCAGCAGAAAATCGAAAATAAAATGTCTGCCCACCTGGAAGCGACCCTTGCCCAAGGGGTCGCTTCCTAAAAGCTAATTTCACGATCCCTGGTGCTAGTGGGCATTTTCGGCCCCCCCCCGGGGGCAAAACAGCAAAAAAAACAGGCCGATTTGCCCCCAGGGGGGACAGAAAATAAACGCCAAAATAAAGGCCCCCAGGAAGCGACCCTTACCCAAGGGGTCGCTTCCAAAAACAAACATTGCCAAAACATATAATCCCTGGTGCCAGTGGTTTATTTCTGCCCCCCCTGGGGGCAAAACGGCCGAAATAACGGGCCGATTTGCCCCCAGGGGGGGGGGGGGGGGCAGAAAATCAGCAAGAAAATGGCTGCCCACCTGGAAGCGACCCTTGCCCAAGGGGTCGCTTCCGAAAAGCTAAATGTTCAATCCCTGGTGCTAGTGGGAGCATTTCCGCCGCACGATCGCGACGCTGTGCGCGATCGTGAGGCAGAAATGCCCTGCAAAGAGACTTCAGGGGAAAGGAAAATCTCTTTCCTCTCCCCTGATGCCTCTTTGCGGCCCCAAACCCCCACCGGACACCAGAAACTCACCTTTCTCCTTGGCGCGCAGGAAGCAAATGGCTTCCCGAGCGCAGGGAATCCCTGATGATGTCGCTCCCTCTACAAGGGTGGAATTCCACCCCAGCCGCCAGGACTGCTGTGGGGGAGCATTCCAAAGTGTTTGACACCAAACATGACATGTTTCCAAGCAGCCATTCCAAAGTTATCATTTACTGCAAGGTTATAATGCACTTAAGAGTATATGGTCTGGCTGCATCCCAGAACAGCCTCACAGAATAGGCTCTGAATGCTGCAGTGGTAGCCGGCTCATTCATGGGCACCCTCTCACACAAAACCAAACACCCTGCCTTCAGGATTGATAAGGCTTGCCATAGGGGAGACTGACAGGTCAGTGCAGTGATTAAAGGTAGGTATAGGTAACCTATATCTTAGTAAGGGGTGCATACACCACCCTACACAGGATGCAGTAGCAGTACTGTGGTGTCATATTGGAAGGCTTCCCAGGGGTGGCATAATGCATGCTACAGGCCCTGGTAGGCATCTGGGGTACCTATGCACTTAGTACCTAGGGTCCCATGTACTAGGGACTCACAAGAGTACCCTAGTAACCAAACTGGAGTGTAACTAAAGTACATGCAATCATTTTAGAGAGGAATCAGCTAGGCTGGGGTCCTGGATAGCAGGGACCCAGCCAGACCAGAATAAAGTCGAAAAAACCCAGCAAAAAGTGAAGGTAACCATAGTGAGCAGATCCTATTATTTTTTTAATTTATTTTTTTTATTTATAGCGCTGGCTAGACCCAGAGGTATCAGAGCGCTTTACATGGGTATCACACAATAAATTGCAAGTTACAGATTTGCAAAGGTTACTCAGTTATTAGAGCATGACAATTTTAGATACGAGTAAGGTTGAGACAAGCAAAAATAAACATATAGGTAGTGGGAAAAGTTGGCAAGGGGAGATCATCCAAGGAGTGGGGGGGGGGGGTAAGAGCAGGGGAAGTATCCAGAGAGTGGAGGAGGGAAAGAGGAGGGAAGGTTTAGAGACACGGCATGGCAAGAGGAGCGGAAGGGTGACAGGGACATAAACCGGTAGATGAGTCAAAGCTGTGTCCCAAAGTCCAGAAGCTTTGATCCCAGGGGGAGTGGTATCATTTCCCCAACTCTGTTGCAAGAGGCTCCCTAAGTGTAGTGGACTCTCTCAGAGGGGTCTCTGAGACTCCAAGGCCTATTTACTGGATCCTTCCCCAAAAAGGGCAGAGGGAGTGCTTTGGCAAGGGGTGCCATACCAAACCTCAATTGTGAGTGGGTACCTTGGTGCTGTGGACTCTCTCAGCGGGTATGCTGAGAGTCCAGCTTATATAACTTGGATCTTTCCCCAAAAAGGGGAGAATGAGTGCTTAGTCAAAGGGCACTAAAGGACAGGGGGCTAGGTGGTGAAAGCAGGCAAGGGGGGATATTCCGGGGAGTGGGGGGGTAGGAGCAGGGGAAGTAGACAGAGAGTGGAGGAGGAAAAGAGGAGTGGAGGATTAGAGACACAGCGAGGAAAGAGGAGGGGGCGGGTGACAGGGACACAAACCGTTAGGCGAGTCAAAGCTGCGCCCAAAGTCCAGTACGCTGTGAACACAGGGGGAGTGGAATCATTTCCCCATCTCTGTTGCGAGAGGCTCCCTAAGCGCAGTGGACTCTCTAAAAGGGGTCTCTGAGACTCCAAGGCCTACTTTACTGGATCCTTCCCCAAAAAGGGGAGAGGGAGTGCTTTGGCAATTGGTGCCATACAATACCTCAATTGTGAGTGGCTCCCTAAGTGCTGTGGACTCTCTCAGCGGATATGCTGAGACTCCAGCGTATAAATCTTGGATCTTTCCCCAAAAAGAGGAAAAAGAGTGCTTAGTCAAAGGGCACAAAAGGACAGGGGGCTGGGCCGTGAAGTGGGCAAGGGGAAAGATTCAGGTGAGAGGGATATGAGCAAGGAAGTAGACAAAGAACAAAATAATGCTGAATAGAAACAGATATATAGGAGACAAGGAAAAAATAGAGTCACAGTAATACTATGGGGCGGTGGTGGGCATGGCAGGGAGATGGGGGGAAAAACTGTGCCCAAAGTCCGGCTGGGTAGGTGACGGTCAGGGGATGAACCTAGGCCGATATCCTCAATATCTGAACCAATTAGCTCCATCGGGCATCAGACATAGTGCTCGGACTCTGCTGTCAGGATGGGGATCAGGAGTATTCTCGGAGATTGTCATTGTGTGTAGATTGGGTAGTGGTCACTGCCACCCCTCATTCACCTTAGCTCCATTGCAGCCTCTTTGGTCAATTTACTCTTGTATTCAAATGCCAACCTGAAAGGGAATGGCCAGCGATAGCAGATGTGAGATAGGTGATATGAGAGCCTGGGGGGGAGATGAGGCCGTCCAGCCGAGGAGCAATGTCTGAAAGTCGGCAGGATGAAGTCCAACGGACCGAGGGAAAGGACAAGAAACAGCAAACTGGTGGCTCCATGTCGTGGGTATCAAATGACTGTCATGATAGGAAAATAGAACGAGCTTCAAAGCTCTTCGCATGTAGAGTAATCCCATAAGCACAAGGTCTGGTCACGCTTGAGATTCAGTACTCGACTCTTCCAACAGAAATGGCTGATTTTTGATGTCCTTGCATGGCCGCTATACCAAGGTCAGACTGTAGTATTTGAAAGTTACCAGGACACAGGATATATGAAATATCTTCAATTATTCCAATATAAGTATCCCATCCAAAAGCCTTCATACAGAAACAGTAACTGCCCAAGATTACCTTCAAAACTCTAGTAGAACTTGTTGAGCTCACAGTAATACAGAGTAGGACATCAAAACATTCTAACAATGGCATTAAAGATACAAGCAAAGAATTCAGTGCAATGAATTTAACATATCACATACCTCCCTTCTCTATACACCAAAAAAATATCTACAAACTTTAAACAACAAATTATATACCTATACATAGACTGATAGATATGCTATAAAGAACAACACCTATGTTCATACATATTCTGATAAATATGCTGGTGCTTTGGACACTCTTGAAGACCTGCGAACTCTAATCCTCTCTTTGTCATTAAGAGAATTATCATGAGTAATATCTTGAAGTTTCCTCTTAATACAACAACACTGTTAAGATTCCAAATCCAGTGGTATTCAGTTTCTACAGCATGGTTGAACACCTTAATAACCTTGATAGGTTCCATAAATTTAGAATTAGATTTTCCTATTAATCCAGGACGCTTTATCATTATAACATCCCCAACTAGAACCCTAGTCGTTTTCACATTCTTCTTAACATCAAACCGAATCTTCCCCAGTCTAGCTTTCGCTTCATCCAACTCTTGCACTCTTTCATGATCACAATTACTCTCTTTTCCCTTAGCTACTTCATATCTATTCACCCATGATGGTTCCACAAAAGTGTTAGGGAGCCTACCTCTAAACAACATAAAAGGTGTCTTACCAGTAGTAGAATGCGGCAACAGTCTATACTCTTCAACTCTTTTCAAAACTTCCAATCTAAAAGTTGTGATTTATCCAAAGCAATGGTTTCTTTAACCACCTTAACAAATCCTTCTACCATACCATTCCCTTCAGGGTGATACAGAGCACTGGTTGTATGCCTAATCCCTTTAGACAAAAGAAATGTCTCCATCTCTTCAGATATAAACTGTACCCCATTGTCAGATAAAATAGACTCTGGAATGCCTTCTCTTGAAAACAAGTCTTTCAAACAACGTATAACATTACTCAAATCTATGTTTAAAAAAAAGAAAACTTCAGGTCAACGTGAAAACATGTCAATGACCACTAAAACATAAATTTGTGAACTTTTATTAAATACCGGACCTAAAATATCCAAATAAACATCTTGCCAAGGACTTTCAGGACGTCTTCTTAACACCATAGGTTGCACCCGCACACATTTATTTTTATCACATAATGTAAACGTCAAACAATCACGTACCAGCCGTTCAACTTCAATGTCCATTCCTGGCCACCAATACGACCCACGTAATCTTTCTTTGCACTTTGTCAATGTGGATGTGAAGAGTGAACGATATCTATAAGCTCTTTCCTGAGCTTTTCATGAGGAATCAATTTAGTACCCCTAAACAACAAACCATTATCAACTGACAGCTCATTGCATAGTGGACAACATTTCTTGGTGTACATAGTCCCTTACTTATTGTTACTCCATCCTTTGTTCATGAGACACATTACCTCCTTCAACATCAGATCATTAGATACTTCCTCACGCCATCTTTCTTCAGATATGGTATAATGCTCAACCACACAAACCCACTCATCAAGATCATCCCCTTCACCATCATCACCAATATTTTGAGGAATCAAACATGAAAGAACATATGCAACATTATTCTCTACACCTGTAATATACTTAATATCAAAATTATATTCCTGCAACCCAATTATCCACTTGGTTATTCTACCAGAAATGGCATCAAGACCCTTCTTTGTGAAAATTTCAATCAAAGGCTTGTGATCTGTTCTTACCTCAAAATCAACACCCACAAAAACTTCTTACATTTTTTAATTGCCCAGTAAATAGCTAAAGATTCTCTCTCCACTACTGAGAATCTTGTCTCTACATCCTTAAGAGTGCGAGACAAAAACATTATTGTCTTCATCCCTTTTTTTCCTTGTTGTTGCAAAACAACCCTTAATCCCTTTTCACTGGCATCAGTGACTAAAACAGGTTTAACTCTAGGATCGAAACTTTTCAAAGAAGGAGCATTTCTCAATGTGTTCTTCATGTCCAGAAATTCTTGTTCACAACATTCTGACCATACAAAATCACCCCCTTTCTTAAGAAGCTGTCTCATGTTCATGGCACAGTCTGCAAAGTTTTTAACAAATTTGGAGTAATATTCAACTACACCCAAAAATGTCATGAGTTCATTTTTGTTGGTAGGAGAACTCATGTCTTGAATAGTATTCACCAAATTCAACTTGGGTTTTACACCCTCACTAGTTATGTTATGACCCAAATAATCAATGGAATTCGTCTAAAATGTCCACTTTTCTGCTTTTATGGTAAAATTATGTTCATTCAACCTTTCCATTACTTGCTTGAGCCGAGAGTCATGTTGCTGATCATCATCACCTGCAACAAGTATATCATCTTGATACACATGAACCACTCTCACCCCATTAAGAACATGATCCATGACCCTTTGGAAAACTGATGATGCAGATAAAAAGTCAAAGGGCATGCATATAAATCTATAAGTTCCAAAAGGTGTTATAAAGGAAGTGAGATCTCGGCTAGTTATATCCAATTCTATTTGATGATATGCCGAAGTCAAATCCACGGTACAAAAAACTTTAGATCTACCTAATTGAACCAATAACTCATTAATATTAGGCAGAGGATACCTATCTACAACCACACATTTGTTCAACTGCCTCTAATCTATGCATAGCATCAAATCTCCATAGGATTTCCTCGCTGCAACGACCGGAGCAAGCCATTCATTTCCTTCTACTTTCTCAATAATTCCCCAATCTTTCAATTTCTCTATCTCTTTCTCCATGTCATCTCTCACTGAAAGAGGAACATTTCTCACCGTGCAGCAAAAAGGAATGGAATTTTCCTTCAACAAAATCTTATGTTTGTAACCCTTGAGGAATCCCAATTCATCTTTAAATACTTTTGGATATTTCTCTTTAAGCTTCAAGGTATAGTCATCAATTTTAATCTCACAAATGGAGTCTACTCTGGGTCTTAACTGTATAGGAAAATCAGCATTGGGGTCTAAAAACATACCCATATCTCCTTGATGTATCCAGCTTATAATACTGTCTCCCTTCTTAGAAACATAAATTTTCCATGAAGTGAACATTTCCTTATACTCAATAGGACCAATGAAATATCCATGTAAATCAATTGGTTCTCCACCATAAGATAATGGTCTAATATCTGCTTTCAACAACTTGACTTTGTATTTCAATCTTTCTAAGTAAAATTTGTTAGATATTATAGTAATCTTTTCACTTGAGTAGAACAATACTTTTGTGTTAGCACCCTCCACAAAAATGTCATCACATGGAGAATTTTTTCTCTTATCAGCATCAACCATATGCACAACAATTTGTCCACACTCGCAATCATCACTATTGACATCATGTTCAAAAAGTTCGACTTCCTTAACTTTGGGAGTTAATTTGCTCTTGCATAAACTAGTCAAATGGCACTTCTTTTTACATTTAACACATGTTTGATTTAACACAGGACATTGTTTACTATTAGCGAAATGCCCACTACTCCCACATCTAAAACATTTATATGTGCCTTGCTTCGTATTAGCATAATCCTTACCAAATTTACTACCCTTAGAGTTCTTATCTTTCATCAAATTATAAGATTTGCTTTTACTTTTCACTTGTTCTACCTTACACTCCTTGGTTGAATCATTTTTTAATGTTGCAACACATTTCATGGAATGTTCAATTCTTTTAGCTGTATTCATAACTTCATCCAAAGTTGGTTCGTCAGGCAACCACAATTCTTCACAAATTTTCTCCATATTACAGCCAAACATAAACTGATCTCTAATTTGCTCATCAGTTAAATTTCCAAATCTACACGAAGATGCTAACTTTCTCAAATAAGTTACATCGTTTTCCACTGTTTCCTCCTCACCTTGCACCCTTTTAGCAAATTCATATCGTTCCAGAATATTGTTAACTTTTGGCAAATAGTGCTTGTTTAATTTCTTGATACATATTTCATATTCATTAAGAGCATTTTCCTCATCAGATGTTAAATCAGGTAGATGATCAAATACATCCTGTCCTTCTGATCCCAGACATTGTAGTGATAACGCTGATTTCCTCTCCGCACTAAGATGAAGATCCACAAACCCTTGCTTATCTTTCAAAGACCACCTTCCATTTTTTCACTTTGATTTGAGGCTCACCAGGACTCGAAAGAAAAAACAGTGCAGCAGTAACATACTGCATAATAAATAAAAAAAAAATAGTGAAACAATGTAAAACAATGTATTTTAGTGTAGCATAAACAAATGGAATATTAATTGTCTCCCTTAAATGACTCAAATATCTTTAAAATACATGGATGATGCTAAGGACAATGTATCAAATAACTTGAGTTTGACACTAAAAGCTGTGCACAAATGAATATAAATAGATAAACCTAAAAATCAATAACACTGTATGCACAAAAGCTGTGCACATCAGCGAACCTAAACAGATAAATTTAAGCACATCAGTGTATATTTAGTTACTCGAATGAAATATCGTATTTAAATTCTGTATGTACCAAAAGCTGTGCACATCAGCGTATAGGGGTCACTCGAACAAAATATGATAGTTAAATATCATCAATATGGAACATAACATTTAATCTTTGTTTTATAATAAGTGTTTGCGTTTCTGATCACTTAAAGCTACTAAAATGGCCACTGAAAACCGTAACAACATCATACGCGAGGTCACGCAGCATGCAGCGTAACCTCACCCACTTTGACAATCCAAGATAAGGCTCCAGCAGACAATGAAAGAACCGAGGAAGTCGCGGTCCAAGAGAACGAGCACAACAAAGACGTTGAGGCAAGTTTTTGCGTTTTGAAAATAATGCTAAGACTGTAACTAATCACCAGGCTCCTTACAATCCCTTTCACAGACTATAAAAAAATGCTTCTACAATCCGCTCTTCTTCGAACAATACGCATCAACGTCTCTGATTAATGACCGGCATACACAGTCTCTAAAACAAAGAACGCTTCACTTTGCCTTCAACAGACAATCCAAAACGCTTGACGTGTTCATCCAATGTTTCCAGAAAGCGCTTTACTCCAAACAATGTGAAAATCAACAAACACTCCTTCACACGTTTGACGTGCTCTATGAAGAAATTATTTCAAGAGAGTCAAACTTTAACATAGTTCAGGATGAACGGCCACAGGTGCAATCAGAGCACGGTGATTTGAACACATAGTTCAGGATGAACGGCCACAGGTGCAATCAGAGCATGGTGATTTGAACACATAGTTCAGGATAAACGGCCGCAGGTGCAATCAGAGCACAGTGATTTGAACACAGCAGCTGCAGGTATAATCACGGCACGATAATTTAAACACAGAAGTGGTAATTTAAACACAGCAGCTGCAGGTGCAATCAGGGCACAGTAATTTAAACACAGCAGCCGCAGGTGCTATCACAACACTACTCTCCTTTCAAACAAGTTTTAAATCACTCAGCCACATGTGCAATCAAAACACAACCATCGAATTTAATTAGATGTGAGGTTGTTGAATTAAATGTTAATGCTGATATATTCAAAAAGTCATAAATTCAGCATCTCACCAATCTTCTGTGTTAGGATCCTCATAGACTTGCCAACTATGCCAGTGTAATATTTGAAAGTTACCGGGACACAGGATATATGAAATATCTTCAAGTTTATTCCAATACTAGCAGCCCGCCCCCGCCTTTTGCCCGGGGCAGAAGGGGGCTGGAGGCAGCATTTTAGGCTTCTGTTAACTCCCGCCCGCCCCGACATTGCCCCGGCCGCCTCCCGCCAACCTCCCACCTCGCCTTTACCTTACCTGAGCCGCCGCTCCTCCCAGCGCCCTGGACTTCACCGCCACTCCTCTTTTAGGCTTCGGTGCACTCCCACCATGGCCCCCGCCTGCCCCAACATTGCCCAGACCGCCTCCCGCCTCCCGCCTCGCCTTTGCCTCACCTGAGCCGCCGTTCCTCTCCACGCTCCGGACTTCACCACCACTCCTCGCCGCTCGTCACCGCTCCTTCACCGCCACTCCTCGCCGCTCGTCACCGCTCCTCCCCGCCTGTCGTCATCACGCACGTCTAGGTCACGGTCAGCGCTATGTAGCGGCCGGCGCTAGTTTTAGGGGACTACTTTGTTTTTAAATTTTAAATCTTTAATTTACGTTTTATTTTTATTTTATGTCACCTATGTCCATCTACACACCCTGAGGATTCCAACAATGTATTGGGTGTGTGGATTGGCGCTGTGATTCCCGAGTTTACCTTGCCAAAAGTTTTCTGTTCTCTCTTTATACTAGTAGTATAGATAAGGATCCCATCCTACAGACTTCAAAAAACTGCCCAGGATTACCTTCAAAACTCTAGTAGAACTCGTTGAGCTCACAGTAATACAGAATATGACATGAAACGATGACCCGCCTGCAGCATCTTCATCTCCAGGCTCCATACAACAGCATGAAGAAACCCGTCACACTTTGAGAAATATGCACCCGCGTCCTGTGGGTGAGGTAACCCTGGCACTTTGGTGCTCCTGTGTAGCAATACACCTCTAGTGTCTATGTTCCAAGTTGCTAGGTTCTAGGTTGTCCGGAAGTTTTCCTTTGCAGTAACTTTGTAGTTTTTACGCACCCATTGAAAGTCTATGGGTGCCCGCGTGTAACTTTCAGCACTGCACACGCATCCTGCGGGCCTCCTGTCACTAACAGTTGTTAGCTCCTCATAGTCCCAGCGATTCCCAAGGCCCTGGGCCTTCTCCCCTTTCTATTTGTGGTACTTATACCACTATTTTAGTATATGGTTTGAGTTGCCACCAGGGCCTATCCATGTTGTGCAACTTTTGTATATTTAAACACTGTTTTGTTTTAACGCATTTGCTTCTGTGCTCATAAAGAGTATAGGGGATACTTGTAGCAAATAAATATATATATATATATTTTCAATATATATCTGTGTGGTGTCCTTTCATTTGGTATTCAAGGAGAGTGTATATGGTAAAACAGCTGGCTTCACATGCCTTTACAGAGTTTAAGCTGGGACTGCTTTGTCCACGCTACCCCTAGGATAGCTGGTCTATAAGGTTGACTTACAACCAATCATCATAAGGGTTGTTTGGACTGATACAAGGTGGGCACTAGAACTAGTGAACATCATATATCAGGCCAACTTCTCACATTGGTGAGCAGCGGTTGGGATTTGAGCTTGCTGTTGTTTTACCATTGCAATCTTTGAAAATATCATTTGAAAGATCATACAGGTACCTTTAGGTACATATAAAACAAGACTAGTATACTTAAGTTCTACTGAACTTAGTTGTTGTAGAGCAAAGGGATTAGCACACCCTGACTACAACTAACTAGAGAAGGTTTAGTAGGTAAACACCAGTGTAGGTCGATTGCAACACATCCACCCACACTAGAGCAATGTCTGGAGCAGAGTGACCCTCCAAAGGCACCATCCAAATTTGCTATGTTAAACTTTAAAGAGTTGAGGCAGCTGTGTACCTTAAGAGGTATCAAGCCAGGTCAGAACCCTACCACAGCACACCTCAGAGAGCTTTTAGACCAGTCTGAAGCTCTAGAAACCTCTAAACCAGACCCCATAGGAAATGGAGAAGCCTGCTTAATGATAACAGTGTTATCATTTTTCAGATTGTTTAGAGCCGTCATTTGGTTTTTAGTGGTATTATATTTAATGTATTTCTTTTCTTTTTCCATGGCTGTTATGGCAGACAATACACTTTTCTCAAAGATCAAAAGGTTTTTTGGAACTTTGTTGGCTGGCGGGCAAAAGGTGGATTTGTTCCTAAGGCCTGTGACCTCAGAGGGCTGGGTGATGGGGTTTTCACCGAAAAACAAAGTCAGACGTAATTTTCTACAAAATTCAATGAATTCTGACTTCATTTTCACGAAGTCAGTCCTTTTTGAGGGTACGAATGACAATCCTTTAGCTAGGATGCTTTCCTCGTCCGGTGTAAGGACTTTATTAGACAGATTAAAAATAGGCGACGCATTTAGTTTTTGTAGTGATGCCTCCCATCCTCGGACACCACAAGTGTGGTACTTGTCTATGCTGCGAATCCACTGTGGAAGGTTCTTTGTTCCAGCATAACGGAATTTCTTGGAAACATGACACTGTAAGCAACTGCAAAAGCAAGTTTGTTGTCTATGGCATTACATGCCCCTGCCAGTTACTATACATAGGCAAGACTAACCAAGAGGTCCGGCAGCGGATCTCACAGCACAAATCAAGGATCAAAAATAAAGTTGAGAATGCCCCTTTGGTGCTACATTGGACACGACTGCAACACCGAGTCAGTGACCTAAAGTGGACAGTGATCTCCAAAATAGAAAAAAATCCCCGTGGAGGAGACCTCAATTTAGCACTATCTAAACGTGAAGCCCTTCTTATAGTTAAATTTGATACTGCAGTATCGGGGCTCAATGAATTGAGCGAAATTTTCAAACTATAATTCGTGCTACTGGGCCTTTATTCTTTCAGCTAGGTTGTTAACCTGGATTCTTCCACTCCGGTCCGCAGTTTACTTCCCTCCCTGGTTTAAGTTGTGGGCGGATCGCCCCACCAGGAATATATATAAAGAGAGAGCAGTTTGGCCATGACTTGCTATCACGCATGAGCTAGTGACCAGTGCTGACCGTTTTGATGCCGCCGAGTTTGATGAATTGACTGAGAACTCTTTGTAAGTACTCTTCTGTGCAAGCCCCGTCGGGATTTGACCCGTTTTTCTTTAAATGGTTCAGCTCATGTTTTCTCTTTGATCTGTCCCCTTTGTAGTTAAACATTTCAAACTAATTTCGCCGGACTATGGACAATTGACACGCCGGTAAGCGCCCTCTATTCTTTGCAGCAATTTGTCCGTTTAGACCGCTTTTCATCCAACCCATACGCATCCTGTCATTTATGTTTCAGGCGCCTATTCGGGCTACATTGTATCGACCCTCCCGGCGCAGATCCTCGAGTGTTGCTTATTCTCGCGGTAAGACGCCGCCCTTTTTGAATCACTACTGTCTGCTACTTAGTCGCTAGACAGTTTGCTGAATTGTTTTTACTATTGGGTTACTTTGAGATTAGTCAACACGCTTTGCGGACTGAAAAGTACAAGCTGCGACCTACCCGCCTCAAATCTTCGAGTGTTGCTCATTTACGCGGTAAGATGCCGCCCTTTGTGAACTACCACTGTTTGCGACTGAGTCGCCCGACAGTTTGCTAAATTTTTTTCTCTTTTGGGTTATTTTTAGAGTTCTTAACACGTTAAACGGACCGAAAGGTGCAAGCTGCCCCTGCTTTTTTACCACATAAGAATCCCATTTGAAGCTCGACTTTCTCCGCGAGTCTTCTCTCCTCGGCTCAAGTGAACCTTTAGCTATATAACTAGTAGGTGAGACTGATCACACACTTGTAACTACTACCTTTCTGAACTCATTTTAAGGAGATTGTTCTGATGCACTATACAGTTACCTCCTCACAGGTCTCCACTGTGGTTCACCCTCTCGTGAAAATCTCTCTCATGAAAGAAAAGTAAGTAAATGTGCAGCCCCCAGTTCCACTGATAGCCCTCCTATCTTGTTTTCAATCTTCTGACCCCCGCCATGTTTTAACCCTTCCAGATTCTGCCATATTCCATCTCATTACTAAGTTGAGGTCCCACCAATTCCCGCATTCTGTAGCCCTTTGGTAAGTCTGTGTAGAGAAAAGGTGGTCACTAAGATTTGCGCCTAATGTTGATTTCTTGAAAAAATAAATTGGATTATGTTGTAATTCCTTACTTTTTCTTGTTTTCTTCTCCTTTTTTCTCTATTTTTCCTAGAGAAAACCCCAGGCCCTGAAGAGAATCCCCACAACCCAACGGGATTCGAAACGCGTAGGCCATAGCCATACAGTTGTCTGCAAAAGTGACAAGCACTGATGTCATGAATTATTTTGTTGCTTGTCCTCATTTTTTTGTACATTACCTTTTCTAAATAACATATAATTTTTCCATAGGAATGTACAGTTTATTAGATTAATCATTAAGCAACCAGATTGTTAAGTGCCTCGCAGACCTTGGCTTCTTTTCTCAATTTCCTTCCCTGTCCGCCTTGTGCTATTTTGTAAATATTGAAAAACTTTTTGAACATTTTTGTATTGCTCTAAGCAATTGTACCCTTTCCCTCCCTTGAATGGTTGCATTGTGTATGTTTGTGATATGTGTGATATGCTGAATGATTCCTAAAAATCGACCCCCTGTATAATACGGTTTTTATGTGTGTCTCTTGGAATATGCAATCGTTAAATATATGAGTTGTTGTGTTGATAAAACTTTAAAGAATAATAAAAGTTATTAATTAGCTATTGGTCTTGAATTTTGTTTCAAGTACTTTACTTAAAAATACATGAATCGTTTGTTTATCAGTATTGGCAGAACCCTACCACAGCACACCTCAGAGAGCTTTTAGACCAGTCTGAAGCTCTAGAAACCTCTAAACCAGACCCCATAGGAAATGGAGAAGGGGGCTCTCCCACTGAAGATGATAACACTGATGTCCCTGTCCCTGATGTCCAGAATCCTGAGGAAGTTCAGAATGAGAATCAGCCCGAAGATGAGGATGAGGATGAGGCAGAAGATGAAGATAGTGATACTGATGATGGTGAAATGGTCAGGTGCCAGCCAGGAGGCCTAGCTAGACTAACTTAAGCCAATTTGAGACTGATACTGGGTCCAACCCACTCAGACCCTCAGGTAGACTTAACCAGGAGGCTAGGAGGAGAAGGAATCACTCAAGTGACTCTGCCTCACATGCTTCTGGAGGTTCTCATGGTCACTCCAGCAGGAGTATGACAACCCCTCAGAGGAGGAAACATGAGGTCAACATGAGAGCGGCTGAGCTTAGGATCCAGAAGCAAGAGCTAGAAGTAGCCCTGGTCCAAGATAAACTTGCTAAAGCAATACAGCCTAGAGAGAGTGGATTAGGATCCACTGGTGGCAGTATTATCCCTGAGGATAAAGACAGGGCTTTTGATAACAGAAACCAGAGTAAGATTGTGCCCCCCTACAAAGCTGGGGATGACATCCACAAGTAGATAACTGCTCTGGAGAGAGCCTGCAAAGTACAGCAGGTTCCCCAAGAGCAGTGGGCAGCAATCTTGTGGCTCTCCTTTGAAGGTAGAGGCTGATACAAGCTCCTCACAGTTAGTGATGAGGATGCTAGAAACTACCTGGTCCTGAAGAGTGTTCTGATTGATGGGTTAGGCTTAACCACTGAACAGTACAGGTTAATGTTCAGAGATACCCAGAGGACACAGACTAAGGACTGGTCTGAATTTGTTGAGTGTCCCACTAAGGCTCTGGAGGGCTGGTTGCTGGGAAGTAAGGTTACAGACTGTACAGGATTGTATAATTTAATTATGAGAGAACAAATCTTAAATAATTGTCAGAACCAGCAGTTGCCTCATAACCTGATTGACTAAGATCAGACCTATCCCCAAGAATTGGGAAAGAAGGCAGACAAATGGGTTAGAACCAGGGTTAAGCAAAAGAACAAGAACCAGAACCAAGGTGGTGATCAGAAGAAGGCAGACCAGAAGGGTGGGGAGCAGAAAGCTAAAGACCAGAAGTCTTCAACAGGGCCCCAAACTAATAATGAGGGTGGGTCCCAAACGTCCCAGAAAAAGAAGGATGAAGGTCAGAAGAAACTCAGGTTTAATACTTGTAAAAACACCTCTCACTGGACAAGTATGTGTAAAAAGGGTGGAGCCCCCAACACTGCAGCCCCTAAGGCACCTGCACCCACTAGTACAGTCAGCAGTGTTGGTCCACAAACTAAGGGGGTAGTGGGTATCACCTTGGGAACTGAGGGAGAGTCTGCCCTAGTCAGAACCCCTACACAGGCTGGTCTGATTTGTGATGTGGACATGGATTTGTCCACCACTGTAAGCCCCAGTAACCTGGGCAAGTACAGACAGACACCTTTAATAAATTAAAAAGTGGCTCAAGCATACAGGGACACATGTGCCAGTGTCACTATGGTGACACCTAGCTTTGTGGACCCTGGACTGTACATACAAGGAGATAATTACCTGGTGACCAATGCCAGCAATGTCACTACTGCACAGAGTGTGCCAATTGTTAATTTCTCTTGGAGAGGGGTAACTGGCCTAAAAAGAGTTGTGGTTAGTGCAGACCTCCCAGTTAAATGTTTGTTGGGCAATGACCTTGAGAGCTCTCTATGGTCAGAAGTGGAGTACAGTACTCATGCAGAGATGTTAGGCATTTCATCACATGTCCTTGCTGGGACCAGGTCACAGGCCAAAAAGTGCCTTACTGAATCTCAGGTCTTGGAACCTGGTACAATGGACCATGCACCTACCAAGAAGAAGAACAGGAGGGTTAAGGCTGTGCCTTCCCACCTGCCTACAAGTGAGGATCAGCCTTCCCAGGAAGATGATCTTGAGACCCCTGAAGGAACTGTCCCTGAAGAACTTGAGCCTGATCAGGTTGAGTTTCTGGGGACAGGGGGACCTTCTAGGGCAGACTTGGGGCAGGCTCAGTTAACCTGTCCATCTCCTGATCCCCTCAGACCGCATGCTGCTGTTGAGGCTGCTGGGAATGCTCAAGGTACCCATAAAGTGTATTGGAATGATGGGCTCCTTTATTCAGAGGGTAGAGACCCCAAGCCTGGTACAACCAGGAGGTTGGTATACACCTCTGCAATTTAGGGTCTTCCTTCTAACCTTGGCCCATGAAATTCCTTTAGCCGAACACCTAGGCCAGAACAAGACTTGGGACAGGCTTGTCCCTCACTTTTACTGGCCTCACATGTCTGAAGATACCAAGGAGTTTTGTCGCTCCTGTGTCACCTGCCAAGCCAGTGGCAAATCAGGTGGCACAACAAAAGACCCCCTAATACCACTACCTGTGGTGGGGGTTCCCTTTGAAAGAGTGGGGATTGATATTGTAGGTCCAATGGATCCCCCTACAGCATCTGGGCACAGATTTATACTGGTGGTGGTGGATCATGCCACCAGGTATCCAGAGGCAATTCCCCTTAAGACCACAACAGCTCCTGTTGTGGCCAGGGCCTTACTTGGAGTTTTCTCCAGAGTGGGGTTTCCTAAGGAGGTAGTATCCGATAGAGTTGCCAACTTCATGTCAGGATACTTAACAGCTAGGTGGAAGGCATGTGGTGTCAACTACAAGTTAACCACCCTTTATCATCCACAATGTAATGGGCTTGTTGAAAGATTCAACAAGACCCTAAAGGGTATGATCAAAGGATTACCTGAAAAGCTCAGGTGAAGATGGGACATCCTTCTACCCTGCCTTCTGTTTGCTTACAGAGAGGTCCCACAAAAGGGGGTTGGTTTCAGCCCCTTTGAATTGTTGTTTGGGCACCCTGTAAGAGGACCCCTATGTTTGGTAAAGGAAGGATGGGAGTTACCTCTCAAAAAGCCTAAACAAGACATAGTGGACTATGTACTTGGTCTCCACTCCAGGAAGGCTGAGTATATGGAGAAGGCATCCAAAAACCTTGAGGCAAGCCAGGAACTTCAAAAAACTTGGCAGGACCAAAAGGCTGTCTTGACTAAGTACCAGCCAGGACAGAAGGTATGGGTGTTGGAGCCAGTGGCCCCAGCAGCACTCCAGGACAAATGGTCTGGACCCCATACAATTGTTGAGAAAAAGGGAGAGGTTACCTACTTGGTAGACCTAGGAACTCCTAGGAGCCTCCACAGGGTGCTCCATGTCAACAGACTGAAGGCATATGTTAACGGGGCAGACATGGGCTTGCTCAACTTTTGTTTATTTAAACGCTGTTTTGTTTTAACGCATTTGCTTCTGTGCTCTTAAAGAGTATAGGGGATACTTGTAGTAAATAATTTCAATATATATCAGTGTGGTGTCCTTTCATTTGGTATTCAAAGAGAGTGTATATGGTAAAAAAGCTTGCTTCACATGCCTTCAAACGTGTCCGTATTGAAATTCTTGCACTCCGTGTTAGGTATTCATCAAATATTTCTGTAGTAAAAAACGTTGTTTTGTTTATCAATATTATATATCTAAAGCGTCCCAAATTAGTAAGAAACGCCGTTTATTTTATCAATATTATGTATCTAAAGCGTCCCAAATTCGTTATACGTATTAAAAAGCATCCGCAAAATGTTCTATGTAAAGCGTAAATACGGAGATAGTGACGACAAGGCATTCATTGAAATGCTGAAAATTAAACGTTCGAGAAACACATAGAGAGTGAGCCCATAATGCCTTGTCGTCACTATCTCCGTATTTACAATTTGGGATGCTTTACATACATAATATTGATAAAATAAACGGCGTTTCTTACTAATTTGGGACGCTTTAGACATATAATATTGATAAACAAAACGACATTTTTTTCTACAGAAATATTTGATGAATACCTAACACGGAGTGCAAGAATTTCAATATGGACACGTTCTTAGACACTTGAAACCCACGTGTGGGTTGGAATTATCACCACAATTAAAGTAGGTGCTTTGACAATGACCAATATGTATTGATAATAGATATGTTTCATAGAATTGTATCATTTATGACGTGAAATTTGTTTCCCACAGAGCACGCAAACGGAAACAATTAGGTATTTCTCGGTATTTTATGGATAAACAATAATCAACACTAGTAGTTTAAAATCTATAATACCTCATGCTCTCCTTTCTTATAACATGCATGACAATACGTGCTTACTAATTAGGATCACCGTACTGCGAAGAAACCTATATTCACATTCTGACCTATTCACTTTCACTGCTGGTCTCCTTGGCTCTTTTAGGGGAGTAAGGTTGAGATATCCTGAACCATACTGGAATCACTTAATTCCTCCGTAAATACTTTTTGAATGATGGTTAAGTAATTTGAAATGCACAACTGGTCAATGGTCCTGGTGAATTGGCATTCACTTTTGTGGTTGGGAACACTAAATTGTCTGGAAAAGTTGTTGTAATACTATATAGCCCTTGGTGTATGTTTATTTTATACAGCCTTGAAAAAGTCGCAGGAGCTACTACTTGTAAGCGACGAAACGCGTTGGCTGTGGTGCTGTTTGAAGAAAAATCAAAATTAAAAACAAGACAAGAAGCTGACCTGGAATTTAAATTTATTGGCTTACTTGTGTCTTTGTGTCTAAAAATTACATATTCGGACTGAATAAGTTGTAACAAGCTGGTAGAATTACGTGTGCTTGGGAGTTAGATAATTCTTGTGGTGAGGGACTTGTCTCTCGGTTTATGGAATTTATGTGGATTTCCATACCTTTGAGCACCGTACAAATACATAACTATTGATATTGAGTGCGAATCTGAATCCTTAGCGCCAGATTACCTATAAATAACCACAGTACTATCTGTTGTACCATATCCAAATCAGTCTGACCCTGTGCCTCATGGGAACAGTCCAGCCCGAACTGTCAAGCCATGTCTTCCCTGGACCGGAATCAAGCTTCCCAGGACCGGTTTCTGGCATTACAGCCGTCTTCAGGGAAGACATGGCGTGGCAGTTCAGGCTGGACTAAACACTAATTGAAAATCCTGAAAAAACTTTCATTAAAAATAATCTAAATTCTCAAAAAAAGAAATGGGAGGGTAACTAACAAACCTCTCCCAGAGAAAAACAGTTTCAGTCCAGAGGAAGGTCTCCCCAACAAAGAGATAGATCTCCAGAAGGGGGGCAAGTCTCCACAAAGGGAGCCCTCTGAAAAAAGATACATCCTTAGAAATAGGGACAATTTGAAAAAACCTGACAGATATCAAGATATTGATACACGTCCCTCTCGATCTTTTGAGACTTCCTCAAAGAAATCAGAAAGTAGAGGATGGTCAGTACAGAAAGAAGAGCACGTCAAGTCCAAAGACAAGGAACCTGCTCATCAAAGTAAAAAATTACAATTTCCCAAAAAGAAGGTAGCCAGTATTAAAATAAAACATGCCGAGAATTCTGAGGAGACAACTGAAAAATGGAGAGTGGGCCCAGACAATGCTAGACAGCCAGCAGAAGTGACCATAGCTCGCAAGATCTTGATGAATCTTCTGGAGACAGTGGACACGAATGAATACATTCAAGTGGAAACTGCAGACACCCGAGATAGCGTTCCCCATAAACTATATGAAATAACATTACGTATAGAGGGAGATAAAACTAGGAAAATAAAAGGTCTCTTTTGGGAGAATCTATCTAAAGGCTATGATATCCTTCTAGCAGAGAAAGACTGGCCACCCAGAGTTTGTCAGGGAGTGCCCACATGGCGAAGAAATACACATTTGCAGGAAAATCGGCAGTGGCCCAAGCCCCTGCATTATATAAAAATCATGTAGGATGGGATGAGGATTCTCCTCACCATAAAATCCAGTTAAAAAATAAACCTACTGCACAAAGGCAGTATCCTGTTAAGCAAGAAGCTAAAAAACAAGTAAGAGAAATTTTAGATAAACTTGAATATCAGGGGTATGATTGAAACATGCAGCTCACAAATGAACACTCCTTTGTTTCCTGTCTCCAAGCCAGACGGTTCATATCGTCTAGTTTTGGACTACAGACACCTACACTCCTGCTGTAAAACTTTTGCAGTACAAAACTCACACAGTGCAGCACTAATGAATAACATTGTGCGCAAGAAATATAAAACGACATTAGATATTTCAAATGGTTTCTTCTGTCAAAACATAGCACCTGAAAGCAGATATTTGACTGCTTTCTCAAGCATGGGGACCCAAAAACAATGTTGTTGTCTCCCACAGGGATTCAAGAAAAGCCCAGGATTATTTTCAGCCAGGGTAATAGAGTTACTACAAATATATGATGATGAGGCATTATCTTATGTCGATGACATCTATCTTACAGACGATGACCTGGAGACTCACTTGAAAAGAGTTAACACCATAATACTTGGGTTCGCTTCTGAAGGGTACAAATTTAACTTTAAAAAATCACGAATAGCCCATCTAACTGTCCTATTTTTAGGATATGAATTATCAAGTGAAGGCAAAAGCCCAACAGAGAACTTCTTAGAGAAGTGTGCAGTACTCCAAGCTCCAAAAATGCTGAAAAACATACAATCAATTCTAGGTTTCCTGAATTTCGGAAGAACATACATTCTAAATTATGCAGAGAGGGTTAAACCTCTCTACAAATTAATAAAACCTGATTTTAAACCAATTCATTGGACTCAAAAACACACAGAAATTTTAAGATCATTACAGACAAATATGTTAACTAAAACAAAACTGCAAACACGCGCAAACGAATGCAAACTTGTAATCCGCGTCATCCCAGGAAGATGCGAATTCACATACCTGACCTCTAATGACGGAGAAACGGTACCAATAGCTTACAAATCACACTATTACACACAAGCTGAAAAGAAATTCAGTTCTACTGAAAAAATTCTAACTGCGGTTCAAACTGCAGTAGCAAAAGAAAGAGCCCTAGCCCAAGGGAAAAGGATATCTGTTTTAACAGCAGTATCAGCCCTTGAGGCAGTCACAAGACCAGCCATTCCAAATGCTATAGCTCTGGATCCAAAATGTATACAATGGGAAGATTCTCTTGCTACAGAATACATGAAACACGCTTTTGATCCAAAAATGAAAAACTAGAATACCTGGAATACGAACATGAATGCCCTCTGTCAATCGAAATTCTGCCTCTTGAACAGTACACCTGTATAATCTATACGGACAGATCTGCACAACACTACATCGTGGAAAAACAAATTTACAATGCTGAGTGCGCGATTGTTAAAGGTCGCTGGCGCTTAGGTAAATTCAGACCGATGGTCACTAAAGCTGAATCACTCAGAAACTGTATAGTTCAGCGAGCTGAAATAAGATCTATGAAAATGGCGCTTGAAAATGCCGATCACGAATTCCCAACACTAATAGTGTGTGATTCGCATTACTGCGTCCGGTCTTACAATAATTCCATGCAGACCTGGATAAAAAGCGGTTTCAAAGAGGAGACAGGTGCCACAATAAAACATAAAAAACTATGGGAACAAGTAGTTCTTTTGCCGAAAGAAATACAAAAGACTCACGTGATACATACGCAGAATCTTCCACGTGATGGCGTTCACGTTGCAGGGAATTCATTGGCTGAAAGAGCCACAGCGGCAGCTGGTCAACCGGCTTCCGTAGCCACAAAAAAGCGTTCTAGTAAACATATAGATGGAGAAACGCTATTAGCAGTTAAAGCCTCAATGGAAGGCAATTATGCGGCGTTACCTCTATCCACTCGGCAATACATACATAAATGATGCGAACTCCGTTCCGTTTGCTCAAATCCCTGTAGTGGGTGATAGAGTAATTCCAAACACGAACCGGAGAATCCTTCTTGATACAAGAAGCACACATGGCATTGGGTCTGAGTCACCAAGAGATCCTTAAATCTCTAATAGAATTACAATCACGATACTGGTGGCCGGGGATGAGCGTGCAAATTTATAACTTTGCAATGAATTGTCAAGACTGCAACAGAGATGGCAGTTGTGAACCGGACCAGACTCCTGCCCAGGCACCTCTATTAGACAGCATCAGGCTATCTATACACAGAAATCCAGACGGAAGAATGCAATCCCATAATTATTAAGACAAGATTCATTTAGATGAGGCCCCCAGCGCTCGGCTGACGCCAGAACTGGTATAAAAGATTTGAGAGTCTTTATCGGCACATACTCAATTGGCATGCTACATTCTGACCAGGATCCTGTGTTCAGCTCTCGGGCTTACAATGTGGCCATGGCCAGCATGGGCATTGCATTGCGGTACTCTAGTCCATTCCATCCCGAGGGAGATGCGGTAGTGGAGAGAAAAAAACGTGACTTAAAGCAATCTATAACAGCGAGGGTATTAGGTTCGGGTGACGGTTGGGTCGAACATCTAATAAGTGTCCAACGTAGTCTTAATAAGATGCCAAGAAATTCTCTATGAGGTATCAGTCAGTATGGACGTTTCTTTGGTACTAGAATGATCATTCAGGATCTGGATTGTCAAACTTTAGGGGTGAAACAAAAAAACCTTTGATATCAAAGATCGTTTGGCTGTTTTACAGGACTTTAATGAAACAAGAAAAAGTCTAAGTAACGAAAAGCTAAAGCCAACGACCACTTAAGAAAAACTACCTGTCCCAGCAAGACCTGTCTCGATTCCAAAGATTGGGGATCTGGTCAGAGAAAAGATCACGGTGAAGAAGGAATTTGGGCCTTCTTACAGAAAAGCAGTACCTGTCTTAGCTGTCAGCGGAATAAGATCAGTAGTACTACCGCTCCTTGCTGGTAAAAAGGAGAAACGAGTTGCATTAATCGACCTGGTGAAACCGCAACCATGTGGCCAATAATAAGTAGTAGGCCCAGTGGACTCCCAAGAAGTAGCAGAAGACCAAACCTTGCTACAATCCAAGAGGTTCAAACTGAGAGACTAATCACTTTTGATAAACCTGCAATGAATAAAAAAGGACTATGAAACAAAGCCATGGAACTTGTGCCTTTTGAAACCCAAATTGCAACAGTTCATCAGGAAAGACCTGTCTACAACGATGTAGCCTCGGACTATACAAATGTAACAAAAGAAAATCCAAAGCTCAACATAAATCCGGAAGCAATTCCACCAATTGACAGAAATGCATCTGGCTACTTTATCAACTTTGATAACTTTTCCGATGATCCAAGTGAACATGGAGACAAGCCAGAAACAAAAACTTTTAAAAAGAAAATTACGGAACTTTTCAACAACTCAGAGAAACATATCTAATTTCACCATGGATTAAATTATGGATTGTGTTAGGTGTACTTTTCCTCCTTCTGTAGCTCATCTTGGTTTTAAGTTTGGGTAGATTTATTGATTGAAAATATAGTACAATGGACACAGCAAGTCAGAACATCAACTTGGTCCTGAAACCACACAGATCCTCTCACATCGGAAAAAGAGAACTATCACCCGTGAACATCATAGCCATCCCTATACCTGGTGGTTTAGCAAGGGACAAAACTGACTATGAAATCTATGGCCCGGTTGAGCTCTAAAAATATCCACACCAGTTCAAGATCTCCTTAGGTGACTTTGTATCACCTAGTACTTTCTCTGATGATTGGGTTCTTTGAAAATATTAATAATATGATGTCAGATTTAGAAATGTGAGCAAAATTTACAGAACATGATTATTTACAGGGTTCATCGAATTATGAAGAAATGTATTGTTTCAACCACTTTGGGCATCATTATCCGCACAAATCTTCTAATCCTAGAAATGTTTTCAGTTATAATCAGTGGGAACATTGTCCAACTCCGCCAAAGGCAGTTCAAAAACATTTTATGACAAATTCCCATACTTCTCAGGGTTTAATCACGCTAATCCAGAAACGTTTTATTTTAAAATTATGAATCAGACAGAAGTAAAAAACATGTTGACAAATACTAAATTGATTTATTCTGAAAAATGTTATGAAAAAATTTCTACATTTGGTTTTGAATTTTGGAAAAACAACTTTGAGACAAAAACCATCTGGGGTACAAAAGAGTGGCAGGTACAAGGTTTGGAATCATTATTTAGAGCCTGCATGATCACAGAACAAATAATGTTCCTGAATGACACCATTCAACAAAAACCTGTCTTGGTCTAGCCAAGATAAAAGATTTAAACAACCCGTCTGTACCAAAGCCTATGCCTGATAGAAACACCACTACAGATGAGGGGGTAGATGTGTCCTATATTTTAAAACAAAACAGAACAATTCTTGATTTGAACAAATGGTTGATCTGGCCCACAGACACAAATAACTGTCAAGATAGAATCCTTAACAAAATACAGGGGTTCAAACAGAACAAGCCAGACCTGAGATATTCCCAGAGACAACATCCAGGGATAATTACAACATACAGTGTAGGAAAACTATGTCTAGAATGGCTACAGAAATCCACAGTACCCGAAATTAAGCGATACTTAACTTTACTTAAAGAAGGTGCTGACTTGCGAGATTTCATAATGGGACCTCGCAAACAGCGTCAAAAATGTTTCATATACGCAGCTTAAAATGAAGCTTGGAAAGTAACACAAATTGAAACTGCAGAAAAAATATGAGAAATTTATCATATTAATTTTGAAAAATCACTTTCTGTAGTGGACAATGGGTTAACGACTCTGTCCTCCAGAATTTTTTCACTGGACTGCATTGTATCTTCTGCTATTGATATAATAGAACAGGATATGCTAATGTTACAACATGGCAGTCCCAATTACGGTCTATTGTACAGCTAGGCTGGACGTTACAAAACCTCCATTCAGGCTACGTGCCATGGCGTCTAATTAACACAACGTCATTATTTTCTATCTTTAACCTTACTGATAGACAAATCTCGTTGGCACAAAAAGGAGCAGACTATACGGTGCTGGGCATACAAAAACTAGAAAGATTACCATTGACAATGTCAGAAATACCTGTCATTGAATGGATAATACATGGCACTATTACATTCCCGATAACGACTTTTCAGTTTCAATGCTGCCAAAAGTATATACCAGCAGGCCTGTATGAAATGTTGGGTAACGAATACATCAAGTGAACCTGGAATTTACCTTATACACATAGATGTTATAGTGAAGGGAAAAAAGAGGTATTTCTTAGTGACAACAATTGTAAAAAATCACTAAGCGGTACACTTCTGTGTCAAAGTATTAACTTGCAGGGAGCTTGCGAAGGTTCATCAAACAACCTTTCATGTCATTTGCACGGCACCCCTGCTACACAGATAGAGCCCTTTTTCAGACAACTTTCCAACGGTAGCTACGTTATAATAAGTGACCACAGCTGTTGTGGCATGATGCCAGGAAAAGCCTATTTCGTGAGCGTTACTTCCAGGGTCATTTGTTGTATGCAAGTATTATATCCAAACAGCAATCCAGACATGGAGGCAGTAATATGGCCTTCTGTGAATATCTCTTCTATTCGAATTGATACTTTAAGCAAAATGCCCCGTGCATTTCGTACAAATGTTAAGCCAAATCTTAAACATGTCAGATACCAGTGGCATCACACATGTATTTGAAACAATTTTTTCAGGACTGTTAGCACCCTTTGAAGCAGTTCTGGGCATCTTCCCGAATTTTGTGCTTTCTGTATTCGGTGGCCTGCCTCTTATTTTGGGACTCATAGCATGAATTTTATTTTTGTTCCTTCTGCTCCAATATGGCAAGCCAAGTCACAGACAAAACTCAGGCTACGATGGAAGAACCACTCCTAGCAATACGATACCGAGAACGTATTACTAAAGTCCTCGGATTGGCCCGGCTAAGAGATATGAATACTACCTGGTTTCTTTCATTAGGACCAATCTGGCAAAATTGCATCCTACCTGTGCTTCGATGTCTGCTATGCGGAGAAGAATGCGTGTTGGACCTCTGTCTTACACTACCATCAGCAGTACCAATGGATATCGATGCTTTGCTCGGTCCGGTAATGACTCATGCAATGTGTTGTCCCCAGCGGCTACCTATTCTGATGACGGCATTCGTTGAGACTTCACCATTACGATTAGGTGGCGGTGAAGTACGAGATGAAAGCGGCGCCACACAGGTACAACCTTCCGTGAACATTGCTGATCTAGATATCAATGATGGCAATGCATCGCATATATGCACTATTTCAACTTTTTCCTAGTTGGCCCAACTTTCACCTACTGTTGTAGACGCATTTTTTGACGGCCTATCTTAAGTAATGTTCTCCCCTAACAATAAGAATATTATTTGAAATAGTGAGCACACAGCGTTCCCTGAGCTCTGAATTCGGCCTTCAGTTTTTATAAACAACACTACTGAAAACATTTGGAACTATTTTTTCCCATGAAAGCAAAATTATTTTTCCCAACTTCCAAAATATTTACTTTTTTTGGCACAATGTACTCTGCTTAAAGTAAAACTATTCTTAGAGAACAGAACTTCTATTTTTAGAGACTCTAGAGACAATATTTTGAATCAGCCTCTAGCACATTTACAATCGTGTATGAATATGTGGTGAAATGGTCTCGACTTTTTTTTCTGTATTAAGAGCCATTTCATAAATGTAATTTTCGTGATTCATTCAGTCAACATTCTAAATGAACAAAATTGTATCTGAATGATACCACTGCTTGAAAGCGTACAGTACAATACTCATTTTCCTGTATCTACATTTCAAATGCATTTGATGTATTTTGAGGTGGGCTGGAAAACACATACATACTTATATGTTTATATATTGCTTAGTATTTAGTAATGATGGACATTATACGTGGAGTGGCTGTTGTGAATGTATCTTGGAACCTACTTAAATATTCCCAATTCATGCCCTTATGCGGTTATAACAAATCATATCCTTATAAAGGCATAGGAATCATACCCATATTTAGTCATAGCCAATGCAGTCCAAATATGGCAAGGCTACTTCCCTGGACTTTAAACAAACCAAGCCTCCAGCAGCCTGGGAATTCCCCCTGCTTTTGTTTTGATTTGTCCTAGAACTCCTGAGAGTCCTGCAAGAACTGCCAGTTCTTAGTGACGGTTCTTAGTGGCGTCTTATGTCCAACCTTACGACAAACACGGCACCTTCCAGGTATAAATATATCAGCATTTGCCTTAAGCAACACACAGTGGTTTGGATCAGAGCGGCTATCTACTTTCCCAAAGCCCAGCTGATGCGAGTGCCGAAGGAAGCCTTCCCTCCCATTTGACGCACTGAGAAAGACGTTGTCTTTTCTCCTGCCGAGAAAATCCAGCTCCAGTGTTTCAAGTCACCCTTGCGGGTTGCTGGGAGATCGAGTCCTGAGAACAAGATACAAGACCTCCTTCATTCTAAAACCAAGGTACGGAGCTGATTAGATCCTTGGAGAATTCTTGATTCAGATACTTGGCAAAAACTAATTGAACTTAGACTGCAACTCCCTTACTCCTTCCCACGTACTAGGCTTAGCTTAGGTACACTGGGGTAGGCGTAATTTAGAAGCACCAGTTGAGTATGTTTAGTCAAATTTTTATCTTTGTATGTATTGTATATATTTTATCAATTTTAAGTATCATATGGCTCAGAAACCATATCAATGCTTTTACAGTATTATTTCATAATACTCCTTTTACTGTATGCACTTTACTTTATGATAAGTATTGCAATTGTGGCAATTCATTTCTCTTGCATGAGAAAGAAGACTTCTCAATAAATAACACCTTTTATTGAAAACGCTCATCTCTCTATTTCTCTGCACTC
The DNA here is from genome assembly GCF_964263255.1 of Lissotriton vulgaris. Lineage (NCBI taxonomy): Eukaryota > Metazoa > Chordata > Amphibia > Caudata > Salamandridae > Lissotriton > Lissotriton vulgaris. The sequence continues at coordinate 2,031,779,140 of NC_141691.1, forward strand.
TGGTGAAACTAAGCATGCACGATTGACTGAGTGAAATAGCTATCTATTGTTTTCACACGACTCTGGAGATATACTCCTTATTCTGGGGCAGCAAAGTTGTCATGTTTATGTGGTTGTCAGAAACTAATCCCTTCTTGTCTAATCAGGAAAGCTAACTCCTTCCTGTTCATTCAAAAAAGTTTATAGTGACCTCTGAGCTAGCTGGCACACCTAATTAAGTCTAACATATTCAGTAGAGACCTAGTCGACCTCAGTCCTATGTCTAAACTGCCGTTTATGTTATTCCAATGCGCAGAGCCTATCCAGAATATAGGAACTACACTACATCAGCGTGCTTGAAGTCATGGGGGAAGGATGCATTCATGAGGGAGCAGTTGATGGTATGGTAAAGCATGGGGGCAATGGTGTTGGTGGCTCTGTTGAAAATGTGGTGGAGGCAGGGGTCCATGAGGGCACAGAGTGGATTGACTTCATTGTCTTCAGTGTGTCTTTGGTGGTGAGGGCTATCCAGCTGTTAACAGTAGGCTTCAAAGTGTCAGGTGGTTGGTGAGGGTTCTGTGTGTTGGCTGTCTCAGTCGAAATTATCATACATGTTCTTGATTTTGTGGTGGAAGAAGGAGCTGACTTTGTCGCAGAGGACTTGGGAAGGAGGGATGTCTGTAGAGTTGCTGATGGGTTGGACAAACTCCTTGATGAAGCTGGAGAGTTCTTTGCTGTTGTGCACATGTGTGGAGATTATGTCCTTGATCGCTTTGTTGTAAATCAATGGCGATTAGGTTAAGCATTAGCAGAAGACACGCTGTATTTGTGGCAGCCATTTTGTATGCCATACATTGCCATGTGCTCGCCACAAGTTTTGTACTACCTCCTTGTTAACTGAACTTGGAATCTGCCCAGCAACAGGCTATATTTAGCATCCATTGTGTGTTAGCGCATGCCCAGTAGAGTCCACATCTGTTTGTAATTAGTATCAGATAGGAATGTGCTTTTGGGGGTCTCAAGAACCGTTAACTCCACCCATGTATCGATTGTGCCTTGAAATGTCCTTATATGGTGATAAATCATGCTCTATGTCTGTACCGCCTTCTTTTGAGCCCCCTCTTTGTGTATAAAAGGGGCCATGTGTTTTAGTTTGGTGTGCTACTCTATACAATACTGAAGGGTGTTGTGTGGATTGTAGTACCATCTTTAAAGGTTTAATAAAATATGCTTTTGTATTTTCCAGTGTCCGTGCCAACTTCTTCCTATGATCTGAAGACTCTGTGCAGAGAAGGGCGAACCCCTTGCAAATGTAGGCCTTGCTGAGGCTTGCTTACTTCAATTGGCGCTCGACAAGTGGGGCTCATCGGTGACTCGGATGCCCAAAGGAGTGGTTGTGATGAATGATTAGAATCTCGCCGCTGACGTGATCACTGCCAGAAGAGATCCGAGTCTTGGCATCCAAGGCGTTCTTCCTCTCTTTCCGATCAGACCATCCAGGTGGTGCCGGTCCTCGACTGAGAACGCTTCTGTTGGCTTGCCGTGCAGTGGCCGTTTGGTCGAATTTAGAACTTGGCAGTTGGAATATGGACACCCTGTGATTGGTAAGAACTGTTGTGCGGTACTTGATGTGGGTTTTGGAAGCCTGGGATTGGCAAGGAAGTTTTCGGATACGCTTGCTGTGGCAATTTTGCTTTGGTACTACTAGTCAGGATGTGTATGTGTAAGTGGAATATATGCATTGCAAAACATTTAGGCAGGTAATGAGGAGATTTTTCTCTAAAATTGCGACTTTGATTGGAACGGCACATCGTATTAAAGATACCTTAAGTGCTACTTTGATTATAATACTGCATATTTTGCAGTATTTTTGGCATGCCTGCTCTTAGCGCACTTCGTATGATGTGCTGCTTTTGTGGAAATAACCGGTTAAGACTTGAGAAATCACAACCGGCTCCCCCAGAAGGGACGCCGAATAGGGATATGTATGTCAAATATGGTCTTTCTTCTATAATGTACAGCACATTCTGGAGGAAATACACGTGCAAGGATCCTGAGTTACGTTGGCCAATGTATGGGTCATTTGATATGCCAAAGATTGAGTATGTGGAACAGTGTATGTTTGAGCGGAAATCCAGACAAGATATGTTTGAAGGTGTACGAACGTGGGTGAAAGAAGTACGTGAGAGTGAGAAACGTGAGCAAGCACTGATTGAGAAAGAGCAACGGAAGAGTGTGTATGAAAAAGCGCAAGAATTGAGAAAGAAAGAAGTGAAAGAATTGGAAGAAAGACAGGAGAAGGAGCGCAGATTACAGATATCTGGCCAATATGCTGTTCGGCAATCTCTTTATCCTGTCTTTATTAAACCACAAGATGATTTTTCATTGCTAGATCGTCCTCCGCCTCCATATGCCATTCCGTCCGCTCCATCTGACGAAGATGAGGATTCCGGGGCAGATCGAACAAAACCAGTAACTCGCTCTATGCTGTCGGTCGAACGTGCGGCCGAACTTAGAAAGACTGCTCGTAAAGCACTTCGTGATTCTGTTACTGTTTTTAACATCTTAGATAGTTTACAGGGGCGGCAGGACTAAGAGCGATTATATTTTACTGAGAATTTTCTGAAGAAGTTTTAGACATGTTTCGGGAAGTCTCTGGTGTTTTAGAACCTGATGGTGTAGCAGCTGATTGTAAGCAAATATGTAATTGGCTTTTTACTCTCCCCCAGGTGGCTGATACGATAAGACGGTTGTTCAAACTACGAACTGAGGTGCTTCGTAAGTGAGAGGAGAAACGGAAAACAGATGCAGATGCACGGACGGATTCGCTCGCCGGGAAACAATCATCTATCTTTGGAACAGATAAGACCGCAATAGTGCATGCAAAGCCTATGCTTGAGGCTGCACCTTTATATGTTCCCCCTAAGGGAGCGGGTACAAGTGATGATAAGTCCTCTGTAGATGCTAAAGGTTATTTTATCTATAATTGGGTGTATACTCCCTGGAATAGGGCAAAGGTCATGGCACTTAAAGCTGCAGTGCCTGACCCACGGAAAAATCCAGCCGTTTTCTATGAGGAAGTTGAGGAAGCCATAAATTCTTGTACCATGACATTAGCTGATACTGATTTATTCTTCAGACTAATATTGCCGCCTGATATGTGGAGATCCGTGCGTAAAGTTGATGATCGCGCAGGGTATGGGGCATTATGGAAGGAGATAGAGGTGGAAGACGAGTATAGGGAACCAGCGAAAAAGTCATGTCAGTTGATTTTAGACCTCCCTGTTGCAATACTAACTAAGTTAAAAACTGTTATGCCCCCTAAAAAGATTGACTGGACTATTTTACCATCGTGTGAGCAAAAGAGAGATTAATTGGTTTCAGATTTCTTTACGCGTTTCGAGGAAGCATTTCATGATTTTAGTGGCCAGTCGCTAACAGACGAAACGGGCCGGCATTTGTTTGTAGTAGATAAATATGTTACAAATCTATTACCAGGAGTGGCTAGCCGTTTAAAAGCTAGTGAAAGCTCTTGGACCACCTCGTCTCCGGCATCTCTCCTGACGATGGCTCAATATTACAAGCGTCAGGAATTTGAAGCGAAGGGTAGTGAGGATAAAAAGTCTAAGGAACTAAAAACAAAGGTTATGTTATCTCAGGTTTATGGTCCACCTCCTAGAGGTAATTATGGAGGTGGACGAGGATTTTATGGTTCTTCCTACACTCGTTCGAATTTGGCTGTTGATCAATGCGCGTATTGTAGGAAATTTGGTCATTGGGCAGATGAGTGTCCATTGTTGCGCTCACAACGCTATGCCCGTGGTCGGGGACCAATGAGAAATTGCGTGGGATATTTAGGTCCCAGGGGCAATACGAACAATAGCGCTAGATTGTATTCTAATGTGTGGGTACAAAATAGGTCCAATACTTTCAACAGGCATAACCAATACCAGATGACTGATTATGCGCAGCCTGATTTACATGATTCTGCTTATGCACAGGATTGTGTAGGATGGGATAAGGAATCAGTTGACGTTCCAGTAGATCAGGGGGGGTCCTTACGTTACAGCACATGTTTTGGGTTCTACTGATCAGTTTCTGGGTGATACAAGAGCTACTCGTAGCGCTCTGTCTAAACAATTGGTTCAGAGGGCTCCCCTGTCTGGCATAACGATTACATCGATAGGGTTCGATGGAACACCTTCCCTTAGCCCATTGTCACAACCACTTGCATTTCATGTTGATAAATTTGCTGCATCATGCCCGTTTTTGCTCTCCCCAAATACACCAGATAATATTGTGGGCCTTGATATGCTTAAGCATTTCAGAGCCACAATAAGATGTTCCTCTGAAGGAGTACGTGTGATTTTGAATTGCCAACTACCCTGTAATGGCTAGAACTTGTCTTGTTAAAGAAGATATTGCATTAGCTTCCCTACCCGACACTTTGTCGGCTACTTCAGATACTGATGTGGGACAGATGGTTATTACACTGGTGCAAATTAGTGTAAAGGAGGGAGCAGTGTTACCACGTTTGCCTCAATATAGAATTTCCCAGGAGGGTGAGGAAGCACTCACACGAATTGTACAAGATCTTATTGAAGTTGGGGTTGTTGAAGACGTTCCATTTAATGTCTGTAATAGTCTGATTCTCCCAATTCTGAAGAAAGACACTGACACTAGGTTCTTTCGATTCATAATTGACCTACGAGAAGTGAATAAGATGGTGGTGCCACAATACCCAGTGGTTTCTGACATCACAACACTTCTTACTTTAGTTCCACCTACTGCAACCACGTTCTCTGTTTTAGACTTGAAGAACGCTTTCTTTTCGATCCCTATTCATCCTGATAGCCGATATCTGTTAGGTTTGACTTTGAATAATCGATCGTATAGATTTTGTAGAGTTTCTCAAGGCTATACTGAAAGTCCTAGTATTTTCAGCCAAGCATTAAGGAGACAACTTGATTCTTTTGTTCTGCCTGAAGGTGTGGCGCTCATACAATATGTTGTTGATATCTTGTTGGCAGCCGATACCCCTGAACAATGTGAAAAGCACTTTGTCCTTGCTTTCTTTCCTTGCTTCACATCATCACAAAGTATCGAAAAAGAAATTGCAGTATTGTAGACCAAAGGTAACCTACTTAGGTCACCTTTTGTCTAAGGAGGGACGTGCACTTATGTAATGTAATGTAAGGTACATTTTTATAGCGCTGCTACAACTCCAAGGAGTATCTTGGCGCTCAACACCAACTCAGATGGAATAGGTTGGGGGGAAATGGAGGCGAACGTAATCACAATGTACTTTACACCAATGCTCCTCAAGCAACATCAGTGAGGGAGAAAATCCATGTTTTAAGTGCCTTTCTAAAGTGGCTCTCATTGGGCATCGATCAGAGCTGCAGAGTTTATTCCAGGCCTTGGCGCCTAAAAGGAAAAGAGATTTGCCACCTTTGGTTGACAGCTTAAATCTGGGTATTACCAACAAGTTCTGATTTGCAGGCCTCAGGCAGCGCATGGGCTGATATCGTTTGAACCCATTGGACAGGTATCTAGGCCCTTGCTGTTGGAAGGCTCTGAAGGTAATCAGAAGGATCTTAAACAGGATCTGCTTACAGATCGGTAACCAGTGGAGCGCCTTAAGCGCTGCCGAAGCAGATGACTTGCGAGGCCAGCGTAGCACTAAACAGGCAGTTGCATGCTGGACCATCGGCAGCCTGTGGAGAACGGACTTATTTGCTCCCGCATACAGGCCGTTGCAGTAGTCCAGTCTAGATGTTATCAAGCAACTGCTACTGTTTTCCTTGCTGACAGAGGAAGAAGATCAAAAAATGTCCTCAGAGATCTAATATTATGGAAGCAAGTGCCGGCCACAGCCACTGCTTGTTGTTTAAAAGACAGCTGGTCATCGAATTTGATGCCCAAATTTCAGGCAGAAGAGATGGTATTAGGGGGGGCTTCAGCATCATCAAGCCACCAGTCTTTCGGGGAAAACAGATTTTGAGAGCCGAACGGCAGAATTTCCGTCTTACCGGAATTGCATTTGAGGTGATTGTTATTAATCCACTCAAAAGTAGCCGTTAGGCAATTTTTCAGGTTTTCCTCTGCCCCAGGCAATTCTCTATCCACGACCAGAATAAGCTGTGTGTCGTCAGCATACGATATTGTGCTAATCTGATAGGAAGCGATTAGCTTCATCAGGGGCACCATGTACACGTTAAAAAGTACAGGGCTCAACCTAGAGCCCTGGGGAACCCCTGAGCTGACTACTTTGGCTTCAGATTGAAACTGGCCCAGTACAGTGACTTGGCGCCTGTTGGTAAGAAAGTTTCTAAACCACGCCAGTGCCACTCCTCCTATTCCTGTGTTAACTAAACGGTCCACTAAGATGGTGAGTGAGACCGTGTCGAAGGCCGCCGATAGATTGAGTAAAATCAAGACGGCCTTCTTTCCCTGATCCACAGCCATTCGCAGGGTCTCTGCCATGAACAGCAGGGCTGACTCGGTAGAATGTTTCGAGCTAAACCCTGATTGGTTGGGGTGCAAGATGTCATTCTCCTCCAGAAAATTCGTAAGCTGGCTATTGACGAACTTTTCCGTCAGTTTGAACACCAGGGGGAGCAGGGAAATAGGACGCAGGTTAGAAAGAGTGGTCGGGTCAGGCAAAGACTTTTTCTGGAGGGGCTTGACCGCTGCAAGCTTCCATTCATTGGGAATTTCTCCCTTGGCCAAAGATGAATTGATGATGCTGTTGATAATAGGGTTAACTATCTCCACTAGGGCCTGCAAAACCAAAGGTGGGCACTATCAAAAGGGGATCCAGATTTGCTTGCTAATATAGCTTTGTTGGTATCCTCTAAAGAGATCGTAGCAAATGAGTTCAGGCAAGGGGAGCTCATGGATATCCTACTTATCTCCGTCTTATTCAAATTACTGAGGGTGGAGGGCACAGGGGGAAATGCCTTCACAATATCCAGGATCTTATCTTCGAAATAATTGGCAATGGCATTACAGAGAGATTGGGACCCGGGGATTTCCTGCGGAAGGGCTGACGGGTTTGTAAAGTGGTTTACTATCTTAAAAATCTCTTTTTGGCCATTTCCGGGGATAGATATCGCTTGCAGATAATAAGCTTTTTTAGCTAGCTTAATTGCTACATGATATCGTCTTCTGGCAGACTTATAGGTGTCATGGGCAACAGCCTCGTAGTTCCTACGCCACCTCCTTTCCAATATTCTCACTTCACCTAATTCCACTTTCAGGGCTAACGAAAATCATAGGGCACTCTTTTTACTTTCCGAGTAGCCTTCATTTTTCCTGCGTGTTGGGGCTAAAAAGTTCCCCACTGTGTTTAACCAGTCACAGAACTGCTGATTATCCGTGGAAGTATGACATGTTGGAGTAGGCTTGTTGTCTTTTAACTTCTCTACCAGATCTAACCTTGTGTGTAAGTTCTCCCACACTGGTTTGCCTACGGCATTTGTTTTTTTCCTACTGTATACTGGGGTGTTATGTTTAAGGAGGAGGTCGAACAGAATTAAATTATGATCGGACCATATTTGGGGACAAAGGGATTTAACTATTAGTCTCTCTGAGTTAGAGCAGATAAAGTCTAAGACATGCCCTGCTAGATGTGTGGGTTCCAAAGTATGGAGGGTAAGGCCCAGGACCTTAATAATGTCCATAAAGCAACTTACTCCCTGGTCTTTAGGAGAGTCTAAGTGGAGATTCAGGTCCCCTAAGATTGTAAAATAAGCAAACCTGGACACCAGGTCGCTCAATACCTCTCCTAGAGTCTCTAAAAACTCAGTGGGTGACCCAGGGGGGCGATAGATTAGAGCACCAGAGAAAGTAAAAGAATCGTGGCTGCCGAGGCAGAAGGCCATGGCCTCTGCCCCTTTAATGTCTGGTAACTCATAAGTGGAACACTTCAATGTGTCGCTGTAAATAATTGCTAAGCCCCCACCACTTTGCTGAGGCCGGTCTAGTCGTTGTATCAAATAATTCTGCGGAAGGGCCACAGCTAGGTCCGGATTACACAAAGCTTTAAGCCAAGTTTCTGTAATTAGGAGACAATCTAAATTCAACTACGTGATCAGGTCGTTAATATTTTGGGCGTTTTTACACATCGACCGAGCATTAATAAGCCCTCCTCGTAAGATAGATGGTTGTGGAATTACTGCAGGAGTAGGTTCTGGCAGTGCATGGGGGGCCTGTTTAGAGAGCATAATAGATCTCTAGACAAACCTGGCTTTCCAATGCAAGGAGCGTTACCAGGAGCAGCATGCAGAGCCTCCAGCGCCTCCTCGGCGCTGACGGGCCCAGACGGGCAAGACTCTGGCTCGACTCCGGCACGAGTCCGGCAGGTCTGCTGCGCGTCACCACTGCGCGTCTCCATGGCAGGTTTAAATAGGACAACTCACCTCGCCTGGACGCCTGAGCACTAGAGCGCTCAGCAAGATGGCGCCCCCAGAATGTCCCCAGCTACCCCCAAGATGGCAATAAACGCGATATGCTGCAGGTAAATCCGCTAAACACAGCGTTGAGGGGCACAATTATAGTGCAAGTATGTACTAAATGGAGCCTATTAAAATCAGGGTTTTAAAAAACAATATTTCAAACAAGATAGGCAAAAACGGTAATATTATTAAAATATCGCGCTCTGAATTAATAAAACGAATTTCGTAGCGCGCCTTGCATCGCAAAATGCAATGCAGTGCGAGCTACAAAATTCATTTTATTAATTCAATTGTTTACTTGCCTGCAATTATCCAAATGCCGGTTTTTAGCACCCCCACCATGCCCCTCCTCCTCCCTGTCTTCCTGCCCCACCGTAACTCCCTCCACGGGCCGCGGCTGATGCAGATAATGGACGGAGAACTAGTGCATAATCTTTTGACTGCATTAACATATCCAAAAAAATAGCTATAGTTAAATGTAGTGCGCACAAGAAAGTGACTGAGAAAGTGGGACAAGGAAATGCTTTTGTAGATCGAGTGGCACTTGAGGCTGCGATGCAGCCTGACACTACTTCCATGTATGTAGTAAAGTCACAAGCTGAGTGGTGGCATGATGCTAGGAAAGAAGTATTAGAAATACAGAGGACTGCTTCTGATAAAGAACGGGAGCAATGGTCTAAAGATGGAGAGTTGGACGATGAAGGTTGTTGGCGAAACAAACAGATGGATAAATGGAAGTTACCTATAGCTTTTGTACAACCTATGGTTCAGATGGCACATGGTCTAGCATATGTTGGAGCTTAAGCAATGGTGAAATTGCTTAAGCAAGTTTGGGAGCATCCAGAAATTGCTAGCACAGCTAAGAGAGTAGTACAGTCCTGCATGATTTGCTTGCAATTTAATCCTGGAAAAGGGACACGAACTCCAGCAGGAGGGTTTGCTATACCAACTGCACCTTTTGAAGTTTTGCAGATGGATTATATTCAGCTTGAACGCTGCAATAATCTGAAGTATGTTTTGGTGGTGGTATATGCCTTCAGCAAAAGGATTGATGCGTACCCTACAAAGGACAATACTGCTATTACTACAGCAGAGGTGCTTTTGAAGGAATTCTTTCCTCGTTATGGTGTTTGTAGACTTTTGTGGAGTGATAACGGACCTCATTTCATAGGGAATGTTATCAAGTATGTCCTGAAAGGATTAGGGATCAAACAGAAATTTCATGCAGTGTTCCACCCGCAATCAGCAGGACTGGTGGAAAGATACAATGCTACTCTGAAGATGAAATTAGCTAAGACACAGGCTTCTACTTCTCTGAACTGGCCAGATGTGTTGCCACTGGCATTGTTGTCTATTAGGTCAGTACCGCCTTCTCGAACAGGTCTCACCCCTTATGAGATTCTGTTTGGCAGGCCCATGAACATTTGGGGAGTTCCTAAACCAAGTTCTGTGCATGATGTACCTTGTGTCCTAATGAATGACTATTTGGCAAAATTAACTGAGAACTTGGTTTCTATTCATCAACAGGTTCAAGAAGCACTCCCTGACAGATATACTGGTGAAGGCCATGATCTCTGACCTGGTGATTTCATTCTCCTGAAGTCCTTTGAGAGGTCGAGCAGTCTGGAACCGAGGAAGTGCGGACCTGAGCAAGTGTTGCTCGCTACGAGGACAGCGGTTTGAGTCACCAATCAGAAGAACTGAATCCATGGTGTGCATTGCCAGAGAGTGCATTCTGATCTGGTGGAGCCAGCTGTGTTGACCGATCATCAAGAGGTTCTGACTGCAGAGAAAGGCCTTGCTGTGATACTTTATGAATCTGAGGAGTTATTCCCGGACCCGACAATTTCTGGAGCAACGAGATATAATTTGAGGCAGAGAAAAGAGCCTGCAGTATTATGAAAGTTGTCTGAGCAGTCCCTGGGTTAGTGAAACGGAGAGCCGATGTGGCAAGGGGGAGGATCAGCCCTGCATTAGAGTAGTGACACCCGTCTTGGCCCGTGGTGAAGAAATCAACTGCTACCGAGGTGGAAGAGCTCTGACAACTACTTTAGTTTCAGGAAGAGTTTTTTGGTGCTTTCATCCAGATGGAAAAGAAGAAGATTTTTTGTGCTGTAGGGTTCATTGTTGTATTGGTGTATGCAGCAACAATCACATGGTCTGTTGAGAAGACAACTCCTGCTCGTGAGTTGTTTGTTGTTACTACACCGATACCTGAGGAACATTTCTTTTTCACCCTCCCTTATCAAGAATTGAAGCACAGGCAGTCCTACCTCAACAACACTTTTATTCAGATGTTACACCATACCCACAGTGCTACAAATGCCACAAACTGTTGGATCTGTGGGATGATGCCTGACATCAAAAGAAGGGAGGAACGCCGTTTATACCTCTTCCCTTTTCGCATAATGGCTCCTGTCGAGCCTGGTATACCCTGCTTTTTGCAACAAGGAAGCCTACAGTGGGCAGACTACTTTTCCTGTTGAATAAAGAGTGTCATCAAGACAAAAATGGGTATCCCCAAGCGAATGGAACTAAATGGGAGTGGGAGGAATATTGAGCGGACAATATTTCAACGCCATATATCTTCACCAACACAAGAGATTCTATTGAAAGGGAACATTTTGTTATCTCCGTCACTCAGGCACAAGCAGAATTATGTGTACAGATCATTGGACATATTCATGTTGGGATTAGTGATTGTATTACTGTTTTGAAAATAGATGGATTAAATAATAGTACCTTTTTAGCTTCCCATAATACATTTTTATATGCAGGAATCGTGGATATTACCGATTACCAGTTGGGTGGTCGGGTGTGTGCTATGTGTCATTTTTGTTTCCTCCTATATTTTTGGCACCTGCATTACATCACCGAGATCTTAAACTGTTTAGCAATATTACTGTAAATCATTATAAGAGGACCCTAAACACTGATGACGTAGAGCAAACAGACACTAGCCTACAACAGTATATAGACTTTAATTTAGGATTGTTCTGTAGGTGTAAAATGTAAATTGATACTTGTATAGCGCACTACTCACCCGCAAGGGTCTCAAGGCGCTTGTACGAATACCGCTGTGGAACCCGTCCTGGCTTTCCCTGTGAGGCGTCCACTCCTGGGCACCCCCAAGGTGGAGGCCAGGCATCCTTAGTGTTGTGGGGGCCGTTGTGGAGATTAAGCAAGCTATTGCCCAGAGTTGCAGAGTGGGACTCCATGATTGAAATAGGCACTGAGGCGAGAATTATCAGCTCCGTGGAATTTTGAGCCCAAGACCCACCGAGGCGGGGAATTGAACTCTGGTCCCGGGCTAGACCTCTGCATCACGGTCTGCCGCTCTAACCATTGAGCCACACTTCTCCAGGTGCTGCATTAAATAGTAGAAAAGTGCGACGATTAACTAGAGTTGTAGAAGTTGTTACAGATCAAGCAGCTGTAGCCCTAGGAAACCTGACTGAAGAATTGCAAATTGGTAGACTTGTTGCTTTACAGAACCGAATGGTTCTAGATGTTATGTTAGCAGATAGAGGTGGTGCATGTCGTATTATAGGAAGTAGCTGCTGTGTGTTCATTCCGGACCACACACCATCAGTGTATAAAGCGATCAATAAACTCCATAAGATCGCTGCAGACCTCCACACAGAGAATGGTACATGGACACTTGCAGGATGGTTCTGGACTTTAATAACTGCTGGGGGCTGGAAAGTATTGACTATTCTATGTATAATAATTATAATAATTTTGTACATGTTGTGTGTGTATCCAGTGTAGTCCGATGATATGTTTTATGTGTATTACTACTTGCATACCAACCAGAAGAAATGTTGCAGAAGTCAAATTGCAGAATAGTTTAAATAAAGAAATAGCTGATATGATGGTCATTGACATAAGGGATGATTACTTAGCTTATCCTAGGAAGTCGAATGTCTTCAGATAATGCTGAAAGGGTCATCTGTTGTAAATCAACGGCGATTAGGTCAAGCATTAGCAGAAGACATGCTGTATTTGGCCAGTGTTGTAACAATTGAACCAACTCCATTTTGTATTTGTGGCGGCCATTTTATATGCCATACATTACCATGTGCTCGCCACGAGTTTTGTCCTACCTCCTTGATAATTGCACTTGGAATCTGCCCAGCAACAGGCTATATTTAGCATCCATTGTGTGTTAGCGCATGCCCAGTAGAGTCCATATCTGTTTATAATTAGTATCAGATAGGAATGTGCTTTTGGGGGTCTCAAGAACCGTTAACTCCACCCATGTATCGATTGTGTCTTGAAATGTCCTTATATGGTCATAAATCATGCTCTATGTCTGTACCGCCTTCTTTTGAGCTCCCTCTTTGTGTATAAAAAGGGCCATGTGTTTTAGTTTGGTGTGCTACTCTATACAATACTGAAGGGTGTTGTGTGGATTGTAGTACCAGCTTTAAAAGGTTTATTAAAGTATGCTTTTGTATTTTCCAGTGTCCGTGCCAACTTCTTCCTATGATCTGAGGACTCTGTGCAGAGAGGGGCGAACCCCTTGCACTGGTAGGCCTTGCTGAGGCTTGCTTACTTCAGCTTTCTTTCTTGAATTTCTGATGAGTCGGTGGCAGCTCTGAAGTTGTTGTGGGCTTCCGTATATTTGGAGTCCTACCAGGCCTTTTCAAGGTGGCAGCATGTGCATCTGGACTCTCAGAGTTCAGTGGTGAACCAGCTGAATTTCCTGGCGTGTGTGTTGTTGATCTTCTTGAGGGGGCTATGGTGTTGTATGGGATTGTACTATGAAAGGCTGCTCCTGCTTCACCTTTGGTACTATACCCTTGACGACTATGCCTTGCTTCAAAAAGGATTAAATAGTGAGCTCCCTGAAAGAACCAGGTTAAAAGAGCTCATCAGCACCAACTCTTCCATGAATTCCCCAGCGTGGAGTGAGTTCAGTGGACTTTTGAGGATTTAGCCAGGTGTATTGTAGGAGTTGTAGTCTCAAACCTACAGAGGCCCTCTCAGAGCTTCTAGACCATTGGAATTGTGTTTTGGACACTTTGAACACTCAAGATGAACTTCAGGTAGAAGTTGTAGAAGTTTGGAGAAGGTTGGAACAAGTTTGAGCAAAAACTGCATAAGGTGATCGACCCATCGATGAGAGTCAGGCCACTGTTGTCAAACTGTGACCCGGCATGGATTTCAGGTTCGTCCAGCTAAAAGCTACAGAGCTTAAGACTTCCAGGATTTCACTGAGGCCTTGGCCTGGGTCAAGCCACCATTGTAGACTTAAAGCCCAGCCTGAAGAGGAGCCTTGCAAGACAATAATGGAAAATCCTCCAGAAATGTTTTTGAGTGCGAAGGTAAAATTTGACCAATGCCTCCCTCTTAGTGTATTTTACCCGGGCTCCATTACAGTTGGCCTCAAACTTTTACTTTTCCCCAATCAAGAATGACCGGAAGTTAGTTCTGTATGTTTTTAAGCACTAGAAAGGTGTTATTTCCAGTTCTCTCATTGGATTTTTGTCACATTGGTGTCATTTTAATCATAACAATAACTCCTATGTTTATGAATTACCCCTACTTACATCCACCTTCCAACATTTGGTGTTCAGCAGTGAGGATCTGTACTTGTGTTCAAACTATATCATACTTTAAATTAAGTAAAGATCTAAAAAACTTTTGATTTTATTATTTTTGTGATTTGTACTACAACTGGTTTTTAATCCACCTTTTTGATTTTCTAAATGTGTTCTATTTCTGATTAGTAAAGTTTATGCGGCCCAAAACTAGGGATACCATGGATCTAGATCTGGCTAAACTGAACAAACTCCCAGTGGCTGACCGTAGGGTTCTTTGTAGGTCTAGGTGGCTACATAATGGCAACACGATCAAGATGGTAGAGTTGATGAGGTCCCCTAAGGCCTGGGCATAGGCTTCTCAAGAGAGAAAATGGGGTGAGAGCTGTCCAACCACCACCAGGAGGCAAGTGATGATACTGTATCTATTTTTCCTAGTGCCACGTTCATACTACCAGCTTATGGGGAGAAGAGAGGCAACTCTACAGACAATCCAAATAGAGCCGTCAGAAGAGAAGTGCTGGATGCTCAGCTTCCATAGCTCTGGAAGAGAATATGTCAAAAGTAGCTAAGAAGAAGTGGGAGGAGACAAAAGAAAAAAATATTGGTGGCAGCAACAATGAAGAAGATGCTGAGATGCCTAGGGGTGGTGGGTTTAATCCAAGGGTTCCCATGGGAATAGTTCCACTATGCACAGAAGGGGAGGTCATTGACAAATGACTGACATTTGAAAGGGGCCTTCAGATCAGAGGGGCCCACTCTAAGTATTGGGGTTCACTCATGTGGAAATGATCCCTGTAGCTGTGAGGGAAAGGCTCTTGGCCCTACAAGGGGATGAGGCAAAATCTTACACCCACACAGGGAAATGTTTAGTCAAGAAATGTTGTTTGACTCCCAAAGAAGTACAGGGTAAAGCTCAAGGACACCCAGAAATCTACCACACAGTTCTGAGTGGACATTGTGAACATCTCAGTGAAGGCACTAGAGGGCTGGACTAGTGGTAAACAGGTGAGTTGTTATGAGGGGCTGTACACTTTATTGCTGAAGTAACACATCCTGACTCATTGCTTACATAAGAAGTTACTCCTTAGCCAAGTGGATTCTAAGCGGACCAGCCCCAGAGAGATGTTGGAGCAAGATGTTGAGTGGTTGAGAACTGGTTTTTCCAAACAGTACCAAAGGGGAGATCAGAAGAAGGGAAAGGTCCTGGGAAACAAGGTCATAAACAAAGAGTCCTCACGAGACACACAAAAACCTGTGTAGGGGTAAGGGGTCTCAGGGAAAATTCTTTGACCCAGCAAAGGCAGGAACGTTCAGTGACCTTTTGAAGGTAAGTCAGTGTTATCAATCAGGATGCAAGATAAGAAATGATGCCTAAACAAAGAAGTGCACCACTGGTGCACTGTTCCAGGGCTTTACCAGCATAGAGCTGGGGTTGGATATTGTCCCAGAGATTGGGAATCGGTTGGTAATGGCAACCTTAGTGTCCTTGGGTGGGGTGGAGATTGCAACCCTGGCTCTCTGGCTTCCCGACATGAAGAGGTACATGCAGAGGCTTAAAATCAATAGAATAAAGTCTGAGGCTCTTAGAGATACAGAATCCATTGTGATGATGGTCACATAGAAGTTAGTTTCCCCAGACATCAGAGTCAAACTCCCCAATTCATGCAATGGTGAGTTTGAAATGGGGAGGTGTGACAGGCACTAAGAAGGTACTTGTGTCTCCTGTACTCCCAGGAGACAGGCAATTGGAAAATGATCTGACTCGTCAGGGGTACAGATAATGGTTTATACAAGCATGCAGGATCTCCCTGAGTTGGTATGTGCTGTGACCAGATCATAGACTGCATAGAAGGAAAATGTTGGACACTTGGACCCTGGAACAATGGGCCAAGATCCTATGACAAGAAAAAAGGCATCAGGTCTGGTGAGCCAGTCCACTGATTTCCAGAGGTGCAGGAGGGGTCTAACCATGAGGAAGAGGATCTGGTCTCTGAAGTTGGGATTCCACCCCTGCAAGATCTGCCCGACTTGGCAGTTACAAGGATTTGTTGGACCCTTCAGAGGGGTGTTGTGTCAGTGACAGAAACAATGTCCCACTGGTGAAGGTCTGAGGCCTCTAGGCAAGAGAATGGTGATGGCAGTGGCTATCACAAAGTCTACTAGGAGGATGGAGTACTCTATACTGAGGCTAGAGACCTCAAGGAGGGGCTACCGGGAGGTTGGTGATCACCCAGAAATACAGAGAATTTCTTCTGACTTCAAGAGATGACATCCACCTGGCAGGTCATTTGTGTCAGAATACAGCTTGAAATCAGTTGGTTAACCCAACATGTCTGCCAAAGTGAAGGAGTATTGCATCTCATGTTCAACCTGTCAGGTCAGTGGCAAGACAGGGGGACAGCCAAGGGATCCCTTGATACAACTGCCAGTGATTTGGACTCGCTTTGAGAGGGTGGGAGTGGACATTGTTAGTCCACTAGAACCACCAATGGCATTCGGGAACAAGAATACCCTAGTGATAGTAGACCATGCCACAAGATACGTTGACGCAAAACACCTTAGTACAGTCACTTTTCCTTAGGTGGGTAGGGCCCTACTTGGTCTGTTCATCAGAGTAGGTTTCCTTAAACATGCTGTTCATCCTCCACTCTACTCATGGCAAAGCAAGTCAACAGGGACTTGTCCTCCAGCTTCAATACCCTCCGCATGCTCCGCAAGATCTACAGGCGGATCCCCACAGAAACAAGAAGAACGGTCACCCAGGCCCTCGTCAGCAGCAGGTTGGACTACGGAAATGCCTTCTATGCAGGAGCCTCAGCCAAACTCCTGAAATAACTTCAGCACATCCAAAACGCCTTGCATGACTGATCATTGACATCTCTTGCCGCAGCCACATCACACCCCACCTGAGATACCTGCAGTGGCTCCCCATCAACAAGAGGATCACCATTAAGCTCCTCACCCATGCACACAAGACACTCCACAACACCGGACCAGCATACCTCAACATAAGACTCAGCTTCTACACCCCCAATCGCCAGCTCCACTCTGCTGACCTCGCCACAGTCCCCCGCATCTAAAGAGCGACCTCCGTTGGCAGATCGTTCTCCCACCTCGTCGCCAAGACCTGGAACACCCTCCCCATCCTCCTGCAGCCACCCCAGGACCTGCTAACCTTCAGAAAACTCCTCAAGACCTGGCTCTTCGAGCAGTAGCAGCATCCCCCCCAGAGCCTGAGACCCTCACAGGAAAGTAGTGTGCTGTACAAATGTTTGATTGGTTGATTAATGTCCCTCTGCATGTTGGACACAGGACTGGTTGTTCCCTGAATGCCTGGGCACATTCCATGCACCCAACCTCTACTGCACATGCCCAAAGGCAGTGTGCAGAGGATTCAGCTTGCTGTGGGTTTGGTTTTGTGTATGACCAAATACCAGATATGCACTAGGAATGGGGTTCAAGTGAAGTTGTGGTTATATTTGGTTATAACTGTGCCTGTGAGAACTATTTATTACAATGGCACAATTCACATAATTCCAAAATATTTATTTCTACTGACTTCCCAAAACTACTTTGTGTAACCCAATTTCATGTAATTCTACACACAATATATTAGTTCACATGCCTCTAACCAGTATTCTGTCATTAACTTGCAAGACTTGTTTTATACAAAAAGCCTGCTCTTTGATGATAACAGTCACATAAGATACCAACAAACTTAATTTCACCCTAATAATTTCATTTTGCATTATTTTGTAGGAAATATTAGGTGATCTTACCACCTTAGTTTTAACTCCTTATCATTTGTTTAGAAAAATCTCTGAAATTAATGTAAAAAATAACAATTAAAGTAGAGTTATGGTTACAATTTGAAACTCAAAAACCACTAACATTGCAAGCTATATGTTTCTGCACAAAGTCCAATCTATAACTTGCACAGCCATCATGCAAACCATACAGCCTTAAGTAACAGCCTCTAGAGCACAAACATTACATACCAACGCATGCTCAAAAAGTAAGCAAAACTATATTAATTATTGGATCATTGGTAGTATTAAAGCTCATGTGATTAGTATTCTGATCTCTATTATTTATTTTATCATTTGACTCCAATGCTAACTGCACTTTGAACAAAATTGGTTTTGTCAAGCTAACTGCTAAAATATGTACATGCTGAGGTTAAAAATTCTTAATGGGCAATATTGGTAATGTGCACTTGTTGCCTGCTTTCTTTGAGCTGGACGAGCTCTTGTTCCAAGTTTCATTCCTCATCTTTACCAAAACATCACACCATCACCATAAGATCCAGTGTGGTGGAGCAGAGAGATAGTTTATGAAAAACAAATGTTTCAGATTTTCTTGTGGATAGTGAAAGATTAAGACTGAGAGGTAGGGAAGAGGGATGGGTTGAGTGTGAGGATGAGGGTTAAAATTTGCATCAGTTATCTGGCAGTGCTTCAGTACACAGTTGCAAATAGATCATCTAAGAATGCCGTAAGAGCACTCCACTACATTAAGAATACTAGCCAGGAAGATTGACTGGGCTGATGTTAACACCCAGGTTTCCATTTATCATTTTCTGCAATGTGAAAACCAGAATTCCTAACTTTAGTTTGAATTACAAAAACTGATATCCAGACATACATGATTGCTCATTGCCTTAGTAAAATGTAAAGAGTCATTATAAATGTTTCCTTGCATTGTAAGCCATTTCTAAATTGTATCCCTTTTTACTGCATGTACCTACGTATGTATATCGTATTTCAATAGCCAAATGGTAGCGGAGCTGATCCTGTGCTTTCCCTCTGCTAATCCTCCTCAGCTACCTTGATTTCATATGATCACTCCTTTGATGTAGATCTGATTTCTCTTACTGGAGAATGTCCCGGGATTGGTTCTGCAAAACCTTGGAGGCAGGCAACCAGATGTATTGGTTGACTCACTGTGATTCGAAGTGACAGAAATACGAACTGGCCTTCTATGACTCTTTGTAACACTACTGCCCGCTGAGGTTTGCATTTTCAACAGACTATTGATCAGGGTTTAGGCAACCCTGCTTACAAGGTGCTAAATGTAATCAGGTTTTTTTGTTTTTGTTTTTGTTTTTTTAAGTCCTCATCAAGCATATTTTCCTTGAGGTAAGGAGGAGTCGAAAGCCCCAGTGTCCGTTTCAGAGCGTTGGAGTGAGAGGCCCAGATTTGCCCTGATTGGAGTACTTTTTAACCTCGTCCTTTTGGGCCTTCTTTTGTCCAAACCAAAAGGGAAATGATTTTCGGCAGAAGGGGAGCTAGTCATTATGACTACTCGGGTAAAGAATTAACTTGAGATTGTTGTTTCCTTTGCCTTAATCATTTGACCCCCTAGTATTTCTCAGATTATACCTTTCCCACAGATTCCAGAATTCATTTTTTGGTAGTGCTTTTCCTTTGCTTCTCCAGATTAACACCCTTAATATAGAGTTTAACCAATCTGTATGCTTTGGTGGTGATAATTTAACCCAGTTTATGCAGATCTCTCTTCTAGCCAGCAGAATCAAAACCAAAAGAATGTTTTCTTGGTCTTTAGTTAGTGGCGGAGATATTTCATTGCATTAAATCTTAAAAATAACAATTTCTGTGTTTACCTTTAAATGCTGGTCTACCACGTTAGAGATAGTCTTACCAATCTGGTCCCAGTAGTCGGTTAGCATTATGCAACCCCGGAACATGTGTAGATCATCAGCTCTTTCTTCTCTACATTTAGGACACTTTTTTGGTTTGTTGCTGGTCATTTTAGTCTTTTTGGGACCAGTATGATCTGTGAATCGTAAAGAGGTGGTTTTTCTTCAAAGGGGCGGGTTTTACTACTCGTTCCATGATGGCGTTAGAGGTAAGCCAAAGGTTAGGGAGGTCTAGACCGGGCATGTCTTTCTCCCAGATGTCTTGTAGGGTTTTGTACACTAGCTCTCCTGCTCTTATGAGAGCCCAGTACCAGTATGAAACCTCCTTTTTGAAAGTCTCCGGATTCAAGAGTTTTTCTTCAATGATCTCATCTCCTTGTAGTTTTTCTTTTAGAAAATTTACCCAACTGTTTAGTTGATAGAATTTAAATCTGGATATTGACCCCTGTGTTTCTTCGTATAGGGTTTCCCATTTCACCATCCGGTTATTATCTATCGGCTGTCCTCAGTAGTCTATATTGAGCTTCTTTAGCGGAATCGATAGTGTGTCTTTTAGACATGCTTGGGTGCCTGGTGATTCCCAAATTGGCACATGTTTGCTGTGATACAGTATTTTTCAGGTTCTTCTTATTTCAAGCCAGAATCTTGCTGCAGCTTTTATCGTCTTTAGTTTAATTTTTTTGAAAAATTTCAGGTGGCCACATTAGTACAGATAGTGGTCTTCTTTAGGGCCTAGAGTGGTTTTAGGTATGTGGGTCAGTTACCCCATTTGGTCAGTAGTATCCTAATGCTTTTGAGCTGGAAGGATCTACAGTATTCCAGTATGTCCGGAAAAGCGATTCCCCCTTGTGCTTTGTTTCTTCTTAGTTTTTTCCACCAGATTCTGACCCCTTTGGCGGCCCAGACGAAGCTTGATAGTTCCCCCTGGAGTTTTTAAATTGGATCCGTACTAAAACTCAGTGGGATGGAGTTAAATAGATATGTGCATTTTGGAATAATGGTCAATTTAATTAGGTTAGATTTTCCTAGGAAGTATAGTTGTAGACCTGACCAGGCATTAAGTAGTTGCCCTATTTCTTTGTGTATCCTAGATAAGTTCAGGTTTGTTACTTCATATAGATCCTTTGTGTATTCTATTCCTAGATATTTTATTTAGTCTTTGATAAGAGGGTTTCCTGAGGCTGTGTTCCACTCAAGGATTTCTGTTTTAGTTTGGTTGACCAGGTAGCCTGACACAGCTCCACACTAGGCTATTGTTTCCTCTATTTTGGGGAGGGATTTCGCTAGATCTCCAATAAATATCATCAGATTGTCTGCATATAATGCAACTTTTTTCTCCCATCCTTGGTGTTTAATAGCTTTGATCTCTTCTTCCCTCCTTAATAAAGCAGCCAATGGTTCAATGTAAAAGTTAAATAAAAAGGGAGCATCCTTGTCTTGTGCCTCTTTTTATAAGTATGTTGTCAGTTAGAGCGTAATTTACTAGTATTTTTGCGGTAGGGCTTGCATAGATGTTGAATATAGCATTTTCGATTTTGTCTCCTAGATTCAATTTAGTTAGGATTGCATTCAGAAAGGGCAAGCTGAATCGATCGAACGCGTTTGCCGCGCCAAAGTTTATTACAGATAAGGGGACAGTGTAGTGAGGTGCAATGTCTATGGCGGTGATGAGCTTGTGGGATAGTTCATATATTTGCCTGACTTTGATGAAACTATTTTGGTCTGAGTGGATTAGGGACCCTGCCACTGCCCCCAGTCTTTTTGGCAGAATCTGCGTGTATATTTTGTAATCTCTGTTCAAGAGGGAGATGGGCCTGTATGATTCGCATTTTGTTGGATCTTTCCCTGGTCTTAAGATGATAGTAATGATTGCATCATTCCAGGAATTTGGGAGTTTTTGGTTATCTAGGAATATACAGTTTAAGAGTTCTGTAAGAGGTATTAGCAGTGCTTCTTGGAGGTGTAGATACATTTTGCTTGGTAGGGAGTGCGAGACAGCGGCTATCCCTCTTTTTACGGTCTTCATTGCAGATCTGACTTCCTCTTTTGAGATCTCTTGATTGAGCACAAGCTTCTGTTTGAGATGCTGCTGGAGTCATAATTCCATTTAGGAAGTTCAGTATTCGGTCTCCAGAGCTAGTTAGGTCCTCCGTATAAAGATCCTCAAAAAAGCATTTGAACTCTTGCCTAATTACACTGCTGTCTGAGGTGTGTCCTGGATGGCCTTCTCTTTGTATCTTTGCGATCCTGTTTTTAGTTCTTATGGTTTTTGCTTTTCAGTCTAGGTTCAGTTTAGCGGCTTCCCATTTATTTCTAACTCTTGTTTCCAGGAAGTCATTCAGCTCTATTTTCTTGTTTCTTATGCTTTCTTCTATTTCAGTAATTAACTTGCTGGATTTGGCAGTTTTGAGGTCGGCATCTAGAGATAACAGATATTTTACAATCTGTTCAATAAAGTGCTTCTTTTCTTTGTTCCTGTATGATGCCATACTGAGGATTTTCCCTCTGATAACCGCATTGTAGGCAGCCCAGGCAGTTTGTTTTGTAGTTCCAGCATTATTTAGTTCAAAAAACAGTTTTGTTTCATCTGCCAGTTTTTCATTGTAGGCCTCGACTAGGAAGATACTCCTATCCACGGTCCACCTCTGGGGAAGAGGTGAAGTTTTTAGCATCATGATAAGTTGTACCGCAGAGTGGTCAGAGATATGGGCTGCGAACGGATCCACCGATACTGTAATCTATTCTAGATGCATGTCCTAGTCTTTTGTTTATATAGGTGAATCAGTGATTTCTATTTCCCTTTTCTTTCCATACCTCCACAATGCCTAGGTCTTTCATATATCGTCCCACCTATTCTCTCATTTTTGGTAGGTTGTGGAGATTCTTTGGAGGGTGTCAGTCTTCTCATTATTATCGGAGTATTAGTTGCTAGAAGGTTGGCATTTATCCTCTGAAGTGCTTCAGGGTCACCGGTATTTGGTCCATAGTAACCCACCAATGTATATGTGTTGTTATGGATTATTGCCGTCACAATGGCCCATCTACCCTTTCTGTCGATTTCATTTTTTTCGATCACCGCTTTCAGCGATTTAAAAAAAATGATTGCGACTCCCTTTACGTTGCAGTTTTGATTTGTGCAAATACAATGGTTTATCCAACCCTCAGTTTTACCGATCGGTTCCCACTCCTCTTTTGTTAGGTATGATCCTGGATTAGAATTACTTTGCTATTGCAGTTTTTTAGGAACTATAGTATCTTCATTCTCCGTGATTTAATTATCAGTCCGTTCGTGTTTTACGTTAAGATTTTAAGTTCTTTTCCTACGCTCTTACTGATAGCCATCATCTTTGGTCTGGTCTTTATATCTTCTGACTGGGCCTTTATACTCATCGGGTATTATTTTTTGGACTTCTTTTTTTTCTTTTTTTCCCCATTTTGCTCCCCACCGTGTGCTTTGCTTTTTTCTTTTTTCTTTTTTTGGGCTTTCTGGTGTACTTGTGTGTGTTGTCTTCCCCCCACCCTGGAGAAGCCTCCCTTGTCTTCTTTCTGGGCATTGAATCTGCCCCTTTCAAGCTCCTTGCCTTTGGTTTATTCAGGTTTTCCTTTTTTTTTCCCACCGGTGTTTCGGCGTCTTTTTTTTTTTTTAGCCATGTACTTTGTTTCCTAATTTGAGTGGGATTGATCTTCCTGGTTGGTCTTAATTTGTTCTATTAGCCTTTCCACTTCTTTTGGGTCTCTTATATTGAACATTTTATTGTTCCACATAATTTTGAGTAACGCTGGAAAGCACATCTGGACATTTTCTCAGAGTGCCCTCAGTTGAGGCATGTGTTGGCCCAGCTCCCATTGTCTATCTTGTGTCATTTTAGATAGATACGATCTGATTTTACAGGACAAGTCGTCCTTTGTGTAAGATACAGCTTTTAGGCCTTCAATAAGTATTTACTCTTTCAGTGAGTATGTCATGAAGTTAATCAAAACTTTCCTCTGGTTTTTTCTAAACTTCCCCTTCCTGAAGGGATCCCGGTGCACCCTTTGGATGTCTTTGTTTAGATTCACTGATTTGGCCCAGGGAATTTTTTCTTCTAGTAGCTGGATTAGGAATCCTTTTATGTCTTCTCCTTCGATTCCCTCCGGAATGTTCAAGATTTTGATATTGTTTCTCCTTGTGTGGTTTTCCAGGGACTCCATTATTTCGCTGATCTCAGCTTCCCTGGTTTTTAGTTTAGTTATTTCCTTGTGTTTTGACTCAGTTTTCTTGTTTAGTACCTCGATTTTGCCTTCAACATGTGTCACCCTTTCAATGAGAGTATTTATTTTATGTTCAAGGACCTTGCACACTTCCTGTATTTTGGATTGTTTTTTTTTCGGAGATCGCTAATTTAATTCTCATCTCTTCCATCATCTCCTTGAGGAGGTTCCCAGGGATGTTGAAACTATTGCCGTCTGCAGCATTAGTAGCGGAGGTAGGGGGTGCCGGTGGTGTTTGTACTTGCCCCTGTGTTTTTTTTTCCAAATCTATCCTTGTCGCTCCAGCTCGATGCTCAGTTTCTACTCCTGCTCCTGTTTCTATTTCGTCTATAGAGAGGGCCTGGTATTTATTGCTGACAGTTAAGTTGAGTATTCCTTCGCTCATTTTGCACTGTTTCTAGTTATCCGCCATTTTGAGGTTTTGGGCCCTGCCGGGGTAGGTAAGTCTAGCTTTGGAGTGTTCCCCTTCAAGACTTTCTGAGAGATAAAATTCTTATCCTTGTCCTGAACTTTAAAATAGGACCTAAGCGATGAAGTAATCTTTAAAGCGTTGCGTCCCATTGATTTCATGCTTGCTCTATATTGGGGAGCTTGTGGTTGCCCTGAGACATGTCTTTTATTTTTCCTTTTTCCCCTCAGAAGGGAGCACTGGCTGGCGACTGGCCCTTTCCTTTAGATGGAGTGCTGGCTTTTATCTTTGAAGTTTTGCTTCTCAGACTGTATCCCTTTCTTTCATGGATTGAGTCTTCCTTGTTTTCCTTGTTTTTGCTAGGTGGCTGTGGGTTCTGAGGGGCCTTAATGGTTTCCAGCTAATGTAGTGTTGACCGTGTTATTCCTAAGCTTCCAGAATGATCCCCCCTCGGTTTTCCACTGGTCAGGAAGAGTGGGTTGTATAAAGAAGGTTTTGGGCTCACAGAGTCAAATAGATATTGTTGCTGTGCTGCTTTCTGTAGTAATCTAGTTTCTGTCTTCTATGTCTATGTTTTATCAGAACATTACCATGTCATGTCCATTCCTATGGATACAGAATGTTGAGCTTTGAATACTGTGTAATATTCCTATGAGTCAGTTCGTGGGAGCCCTTGTGACTAATGGCTAATAAATAAGTTCTGACCCATCTCTTGTGGTTGTGTGGGCCTACTTAAAATTGTCAAGAGGTCTGGCCATTAGTCACCTACCCACGTGTGATCAAGCTTATCAATAGTCTTTGGAGTCGAATTGGAAGAAATATTGGCAAAGAATCAATTTTTACGCTGATGGGATTAATGATCTCAGCGTGTATCAAAAGCTGTATTCAATTCTTACGCTGATGGGATCAAGGATCTCAGCGTGTATAAGAACGTGTGTTCAATAACATTTCTATGACTGTGTTATGTTTAAAAAACAGTGAAGACTCTGATGTTTGTAGCTTTGTTTCAGCTTTAATGATCTTCATTTGAATGGACTAACTGAGAACGTAAAAAAACTGTGAGTAATTATCATTTCTTTCATCTCAAAGGAAAATCTTGGCAGTTCTCTTTTAATAACAACTGGCAGTAAAAGGCACGTTTTTCCACTGTTTGGGAAAAATATTTGCGGGACATGACATTTAAAAAATATATTTTGATGATTTATATCGAAAGCGCATGAGATAATATTTTCCAGGTTTCTCATGTTTTAAAAATATATTTTGCTGATTCACATTGAAAGCGCAAGATTAACATTGTGGCTTTACCGTGTCTTCGTTGAATAGTGAGTTGCACGTCCTTTGCCTGCCCAACGGTTTTTCGTCAGGCGGAGATCTGTTTGTTCCTGTGTTCTTCAGCAAATGATGACGTTGTAGAATCATCAGTGAGTATTGGCGATTGTTTCTTCCTTATTGAGCAACATCACTGGAACAGTGCAAATAGGACGTGATTGGTCAGCGTCACATGTCAGTGTCACACGTCTTCTTCCGTTGTTTAACAGATATAATCATCTTTCTTTCAGTCAATGTAGACGCTACTCATACCGCTCCTCACGGGCCAATTTCCAACCTACAGTGTGCAAACGAGTCTGTTTGGAAGAGTGATACTCCATCTCTGTGGTAAATATTTTATGTTGACTTTTGTATGAAGCAAAAGCTGGTTGACAACGTGGCATCTACCGGATCTGTGAAGTGAAAAACGAAGCATTACAAGACGAAGTTGAACTTGATAATTTCTGTGGTAACAGTGCCATCTAATGGATTAGCGGCACATTGACACTTCTGGAGGGAAAGTGTAATTTCAATTGTGTATGACTTTCTGTGGCTAAATCTATCCTTACATATCATAACTACTGTACAATTGCTAAAATTGCATTTACTGTTGAATAATTTATCTTTTCATTGATTTATTTTACAACAGTTGGTTTCAAACTACTGTATATTTACAATTTAATTTTTAGTAGAAAATATGCAGAATGTTCAAGCCCCTCCTCCATTTTTCAGCTCCCAGGTGACCCTCCTGTAAAATGGAAAGTATGGTTTAGGACCTTTGAAAAGTATTTAGGGGCAAATGTTGGACAGAAGATTTAGCACAAAGAAAATGTTTTATTCTTGAACATAATCTTGGATTCGAAGGACAAGCAGTGTTAGAACATTTACCTACAACGCAGTTAGGTGAGAACAGGGAGGAACTAGATGAGTTTGAGAAAATAGTTAGGAGTTTACTGAAACAATTTGATGTTGAAAGTAGTTTGGTTGTCGCTAGACATACGTTTTTTACTAGGAAACAAGAGGAAAGTGAAAGCATAATTACCTATGTCGCAGCTTTAAGAATTTTAGCGTCAGAATGCGAATTTGAACAATTTACTGAACAGTTAATAAGGGATCAAATTGTTGTTCATACTAATTGTGGAAAACTTCAAGAGAAGTTATTAACACTTAAAAATCCATCATTGGATGAGACTATATCAATTGTAAAAAGTATTGAACTTTCACAGGAAGCTAAAAAAGAATTAAAACCTGAAAGGATTCTTTAGTTAATGTTGTAAGAGTCAGCTAGTCAGAAAAACACAAAAACTCAGGCAAAACTGCTGTAGAATATAAAGGGAATTCTGACTCAAAAGGTATTAAACCTTTTCAAAACAAAATCAAACAAAGAAATGTGTGTACAAAGTGTGGGTTTGCTGAACATTTTCCTAATGCAAAAAGTGTCCAGCTAAGAATGCATCTTGCCATAAGTGTGGTAAACAAGGACATTTTGCAAAAGTTTGTAACTCAAAGAACACTGTGAATTCTGTTTATAGGGAAAAAACACAGGAAGATGAAAGTGATGGGGAGGTGATGAGCTCATTATCAGATTTGGTGGTGGTCGTAAAGGATGAAACTGAAGATTGTGTAGATCCTATTGTTGAAGTTTTGGTAGACAATAAACCTCTAGATCTTTTGGTTGATTCAGGGGCATGTATAATGATGATAACTGATGAGTTATTTGAAAAGACATGGAAGGAAAGGCCACTTTACCCACCTGACAGAAGACCACTCTCTTATGAGGGTAGGCGAATAGAATTGTCAGGATTCTTTGAAGCTACGTTAGTTTTTAGACAAAGAACTATTGAAGGTAAGGTCTATGTAGCTAAAAAAGGTCTCAATATTCTTGGTTGGTACCATCAAGGCCTATTCAAAATGCAACGTAGACCTGGCACGAAAGATCAAGTTTCTGTGGTTGAAGATGGTAAGTTAGAGGATACTTGTAGTTCATGGTTTGATAGCTTCCCAAAGGTATTTGTGGATGGTTTAGGATGCATTTCAGGTTTTAAACATTTAATAAGGTTAAAAGAAGTTGCAATCCCTATCAAACATAAGTTACGGACGGTACCTCATAGTGTCAAGGATGATTTGGCTAATGAGCTCAGGAAAATGTGTGAATCCGGAGCAATTGAACCCATTGAGTCTTCTCTTTGGTTATCTCCCTTGGTTGTCAGACGCAAACCCAATGGTAGTTTTAGAGTCTGTATTGATCTTCGCAGTGTCAATAGTGAAATTTGGATAGATTCTCGTCCTTTGCCTCGCATAGACGACATTCTTTCTAAGTTTGCGGGGTCTAGATATTTTTCAAAAATTTATTTAGCTTCGGCTTATCACCAAGTGCAATTAGATCCCTCTTGTAAACACATCACATCTTTTGTATCTTCCATTGGAACATTTCAATTTAAGAGAATGCCGTTTGGCTTAGCTAGTGCAGCTTCAGTCTTTTAACGAGTTATGGAGAGGGTTTTTGAAGGCGTTATGGAAACTGTTGTTTACCAGGATGACATATTAGTAGCTGGGAAAACTAAAATTCAACATGATTCTAATGTCTCTAAAGTTTTGGAAAGGCTGGAGCAGAATGGCATTGTGGCAAATAAGCTTAAATGCATTTTTGGTGTGCAATCTATTGAGTATTTAGGACATCAGAATTCTGGAGCAGGTATAGTACCAAGGGAGGGCTTCATACAAGCAATTGTAGAGGCTCCTAGTCCGACTACAAAAGAGATGGTTTCTTCTTTTTTGGGAATGTGTGAGTTCTATTCAAAATGTATTCCCAGCTTCTCTCTGAAGACTGCACATATGAGAGACTTGCTTAAAAAAAGGGCAATTTCTAAGTGGGATGACATCTGTGAAAGAGAGTTCCAGAATTTTAAAAAAAGAGTTAGGATCATGTAACATTTTAACACCTTTCGATCCTAATATAAAATGTCCTGTGTCAGTTGATGCGAGTTTGTATGGCTTAGGTGGTATGATTTCACAAGTGAAAGATGGGAAGGAATCTACTGTTGGCTTTGCTTCACGGGCTTTGAGACCTAGTGAAAAGAACTATTCAGTAATTGAGCGTGAACTCTTGGCTTGTTGTTGGGCAATTGAGAGGTTTAAATGTTTTTTGTAGGGTAGGATTTCAACCTTCTTACTGATCACAAACCGTTGATTCTCATTCTGCAAGGAAAGGTTGGAAAAGATCATACACCGCGTATAGCAAGACTTAGTAGCAAACGTTTACAGTATAGCTTTCAAGTTGCGCACATACCAGGTGGAAAGAAGATTTCTTGTCAAGATTCCCAGTACCTATGTCTAAAAACGATTTCAAAGAAAACATAGATGAAGATTGCTTGATTGCTGCTGTGGATGCGTGTTTAGTTGTTTTTTTCTCTGAGAATGAATGTTTTGCTGCTATGGAGCAAGATAATGTTTTGAAGGGAGTCAAACATTACATTATCACTGGTTGGCCAAAAGAAAATTTACTGGAAAAAGAATTTCATCTTTTTGCGAAAGTTGATGATGAGTTAACTGTTGAAGGACGGAGTATGATTATGAGAGGTGAGAAATTTGTACCTCCAGAGAAACTAAGGTCTGCTATAATTAACTTTGGACATGAAGGACATTTGGGGCAGACTAATACAAAGAAAAGAATTCGTAATTTTTACTGGTGGCCTTCCATGGACCAACAGATCACTTCTATTGTGGAGGATTGTTTTATCTGCAATTCGAGTGATAGAGTAGTTAAAATTGTTTCTCCTCCGATTCAACATGTGGCGTTGCCTGATGGTCCATGGTTGAAATTGGCGGTGGATTTTGTGGGTCCATTCAACATTTTACCTAATAAATGTAGATTTGCATTAGTTGTGGCTGACTACTTTAGCAAATGGTGAGAGGTCCATTTCATGTCTGATCCTAATTCTAATGAGGTTATCAAATTCTTTCAAAGTCTATTTGCTAGGGAGTTGTTTCCGAAAGAGATTGTTTCGGATAATGGAGTTCAATTTACCTCATAGGAAATGTCTGTCTTCTCGTCTCAATCGGGTATTGTTCACAAGAGGGTGTCCCTTTATCATCCACAATCAAATGGTTTTATTGAGAGGAATAACCGAATTTTGGTGGAGTGTATACAATGGGCAGTCTCTTCTGATTTAAATATTAAGTAGGCTGTGCAGAGAATGTTGTGGGCACATAGAACAACTCCAAATGCAACCAATGGTTCAAGTCCTTCAAAGTTTTAAGAGGAAGAGAGGCTTCATTCCATCTTTTTCCAGCTTGGATGAGAGAATGGGGTTCATCCTTACAGAATAAGTCAACACAGGAGAGTTTTTTGACAAATAATCAATCTCATACTGATATGAATGTAAGTAAGCATCAAGGAGGACAAGTTGTTAAAAGTCATCAGAAAACAATCATTCAGAGAGACTTTGTGTCCAACATAAAGGTTGGTGACTGGGTTAAGATCAAGTCACCACATAATGTTCCTAAAGGCTTGTCTAAATTTGGCTGACCAGTTCAAGTTGATGCTGTTACGAAATTTGCAGTGAGAGTTAATGGGAAAAACTGGTGGAATCTTGCTTGTGTCTACCTCAGAAGGTTGTTTCTCAGCCTGGATGTGCTACCAGAGGAAAAAATACAGAAGTTGAAATTGCTGATAAAAATCATTCTAAGTTGGTTTATGTTCCTCCTAGGAGGAGCAGTAGGATTAGGGTTTCTCCTAAACGCATGGACTTGTAGTTTTTTAATGCTATGTAGTCTTTGAATCTAATTAGTTTTTGGTGAAACTTTAAAATGCAAATGCTATTTGATTTTTCTTCTTTTTTTTATAATGTTTTATCCTTCTCATCTTCTCTATCTTATTTCTGTAGTTTCTTCTTTTTGGTTTTTTTTATTCATCCTTAAATTTTTAGGTTTTGATTTTTGTGAAAGAAGGGAAATATTGTAGTAATCTAGTATCCATCTTCTATGTCTATGTTTTATCAGAACATTACCATGTCATGTCCATTACTATGGATACAGAATGTTGAGCTTTGAATACTGTGTAATATTCCTATGAGTCACTTCCTGGGAGCTCTTGTGACTAATGGCTAATTAATAAGTTCTGACCCATCTCTTGTGGTTGTGGGGGCCTACTTCACTTTCCTTTCTGCACCGCCGTGGATAGCTTGTAATTCACAACTCCCGCTTCTTTCTATTTCTGCTGCCACCTCCTTAATACGAAAGGATAGTCTGCGTCCTGCCCTCCTGTTGGTGTGATGCGCTTTCACTGCTTCTGCCCACACTCTGAGCGAGTGGAGAGCCGCTGCACTGGGCTCCGTCTTCCTGGATTCCGTTTTCTAATCTTGGGGGGACACTGCTGAGCTGCTGCTGCTGCAGTGCTCGCTTGCCTCTTTTACACTACCACTGTGCTTGCTTTGCCGTGCTGTGCTTTTGCTGTGCCGCTGATTTACTACAGGGATTGTTTTTGGTGGACTGCTGATGCTGATGCTGATACTGATACTGATGGTGAGATTTGCTTGCTGGTTTCTGGTGTTTGGCCCTCAGACCTACCAGGTTCAGTGGTTGCTGTCGCGCTATCTCCCTCTCTTTTTCTGTAGTGTTTTTCTCTCTTGTCCGTCCGGTCTAAGGGCGCGGTATCACCGTCGCAGGTACCTTGTGTTGAGCAGCTCCCCCTCCTTTCTACTTCTGCTGCTGCCACCTCCTTACCTCAATACGATAACCTTCGCCCTATTCCTCTGTTGGAACGGTGTACCTTAACCGCTTCCTCCCACACTCCCAATGAGTAGGGGGTTGCTGCTGCAATTGGCTCCGTTTTCCCTGCTCTTGCTGTGGGGCTACTGTAGAAATCCGCAGGAGTCCTCTCGCTCTCACTCCCCTTCAACACACCGCCGTTACAGGCTTTTATATCTTGTTTGTCTTGTTTGTCTCCCACTTGTCTCCCACTTGTCTCCCACTTTACTCCTCCTGCGCTCGTCCCTTTCACATGCAGTGGCAGTGGCAGCTTTACTACACTCTTCTGAGTGGTTCCTCGCAGGCTCCGAGCACACAGGAGAGAAAATGAACAGAACACTGAAAAAAAGAACTTTTGGGGCCTTGAGCCTTGGCCTTGAGCCGGTCTGCTACTACCTGTTTTCTTTTGCTGACAACAAAAGTTCCTCCGAGCACTTGCAATGTGTAAAATAATAGTCCTCCACTTGTATCTCTCAGTTGTCTGTATCCAAGTTTTTTATTTTCTCCACCAAATTCAAAGCCCAACCACTACGGGCAGTGCAGCCAACACGTGTTTCGCCTAGTCAGTAATTGACTTACAGACTTCTTCATGGCTGCAACCCAAACAACAACATATAAGACAAATAATATAAAATACTACAATGTAATGTAGACTTAAACTCTATTCTATTAAGAGTTAAGGGATACACCCGTCAATCACCCAGTGCTGTTGTAGGATTTAGTATAAAAAAAAAGAGAAGGAAACCATTTTTATAATTGCTGATTTCATTAGCAAAGAGAGCACACTACATTTCTGGCTTGAACTAATAACAAGTTTCCTATGATTCAATCTTTACCCCATTGGCAAAGAGTCAAATAATAATCATAACCATACATTTATTTATCCAAAAGTGCAGAATCAAGCTCTCAGTGCTCACAATAGCTAAAGAATCCTCTTTAGTCAACTCACCAATCTCGTGAGTATTCGGTCATACCATGACATCACGATCTAATCACTAAAGCACAGTGATTATATTGTAAAAGAAAAATGTAAGACTTCTATAATTAGTATCCCCCACACCGTTTGTACCAGTTACCAGTGCAGTCACCTAAGGCTCACCTCATTTGGTATGTATGCCAAATATCGCTATTCCTTCAGAACCTTGTAACCGACTTATTTATCCTAAGGAATATAAAATCGCAAGTAAGCAACAACCTCTATATTGGTATATCCTCATATTAACCTGCTCATTACAAGGCTCTCCTCTATTTCGTGTATCCACTTCGTAAGGTGTCAAGAATATTTCCAAACCACGTGTCCGTGTGCTAAAGACAAAAAAGTTGCATATAAGCAACATATTCAGTCATATTAAGTCCCACTCTGTCTCACCCTTAGGCTCCGATGTTACCTCGTTATACAGCTCCCTGTCCGTAAAAAATCCTGGCGTTCTGCATCGCCGCCATATTTGAATGTCTATTTATATACAAGAATAGTGGGCGCCATCTTGTAATGGTCAAATTTTAGCGTGAATTAGTCTTCTCATGTATTGTTCAATCTAGTAGTCATGAACTTCACTTCTCTTGATTCGCCGCCATATTTGAATGTCTATTTATATACAAGAATAGCGGGCGCCATCTGGTAATGGTCAAATTTTAATGTGAATTAGTCTTCTCAAGTATTGTTCAATCTAGTAGTCATGAACTTCAATTCTCTTGATTCCGTATAGTACTATAGTTACCTTTCCCTTATATCAGTAAATAGCTTCTCATCCGAAAAAGTTTCGGCTTTTTATATCACCGCCATATTATGGTATCTATTTTGAAGAAATGAGCGCGGGCCATCATGTAATGGTAAATTTTCGCCGAGAGATTTATTAGTCAATTATTATACAGTAAAGTAGCTATAATTATCAATATTCCTATTGTAATAACTTGTTCCTATACTGACCTAAAATCGTTTATTTATCTCAGTGTATTTTAGTCATCATTAGAAGAGGAATCACGTTCTAAAGTCAGATATTCTGTGCCATTAGTACAAATTTAACGTCATAAGAATTGTTCTATCCGATATGCTTTCGTACCAGGAACCTAAGAGTAGTCATCCATGGGACTGTTATATCTCGTAGATGCACTAGAGTAGTGCCATGTATTGATACATTTCTATATATGGCTAATAAGGGCTCATCCTGAGCATATTTCATAATCTTAATACTTATATAGTAACCTGTAATATATATTCATGTTTCTTATTGAATCAATTGAAATCATATAGTTGTAAGAGTGGGGATAAAATAAATAATATTAAATAGATAAAGTATCTGAAAAGACCAGAAAAAAAGTTGAGAGGTTCCGGAGAGAGGAGAGATTCCATAAACATCTCAACATTTACATAGTTACATTTTTGTACAAAAAGGAAAATGGCACGCATTCATCATCAGGTTATTCAAATCTTACAGGATAACAACAATAGCTGTTATTTTTAGTCTTGACCAAGGTAATATTCCTGTTCATTATCTACATTCAGCCCCAGCTCAGCTTAGCTGGGGCTTGGTCAAGTCTAAAAATATCAGCTATTGTTGTTATCCTGTAAGATTTGAATAACCTGATGATGAATGCGTGTCATTTTCCTTTTTGTACAATAAGCTTGGATACAGATAACCGAGAGATACAAGTGGAGGACTATTATTTTACATACTGCAAGTGCTCGGAGAAACTTTTGTTGTAATTCAAGATCACCGGAGAGTGGTTGTATTTGGGGTTGTGGTAACTGACCCTATCTTCTTGGAGCACTATCTTGAGACTTGAACATTGTGACTTACCTATACCTGCTGTGCGCTCTTATCAAACTGTTACCCCCATTTTTTGTATCTTTTCCTGACAGTCCGGGATTTTTATACCACCCTGTGCGGCCCCTGATGGGTGCTTCGTTGCACAGCTGGCCTCCCCTGATGTTAGATTTGGACCGCTGCCTGCGCCGCTGCTGTTATCCAGAGCCGCCGTGGATGCAGGCTCCGAGCGTCATTGTACCAAACAGCATGCCGATCTCTGAACCCTTGAGGCTCCGAGCCAGTCCGCCGCCGTCTCTCTCTCAATCCTGGACTCAAAATCGGGCCACAGCATGCAGCAAGTGCCGCTGAGTTTGGGCCACGGGCACCTCGATGCCACCGGCCATCCTGATCCTGGTGCCGGACTGCTGTGTTGCACCGCCGTGGATGCTCAATCCCCTCTCAGCCAGGTAAGATCGAGCGGCCGCCGCTGTTTTCCCTTTCTGACTTGTGGAGCTCAATTGCTGGAAAAGCCAGGTATAGCGTGTTTCATTCCTGATGCTCGTTTTCTCTCCAGGTGGGCATTATCCTTATTTGTGTTTCCCCTTGGGCAAGGAACTCGCAACTGAGCTTTTCAGTCAGCCGCCATCTTCTCTCACAAGTAACGCTCTCTTATCGCAATGCAATCATGTTTTACTCCAAATCTGATTTTGTAGCACACATTTGAGAGATCAAAATATTGTGTGGGCTCTTTTTTGCTCTGACATAACGGATAGCAAGAGGTAAGCAAGGTGTAAAAAATGGTGAACCTCATGCCACAATCTCTGTTATTGACCTTCAATGGGTTGAAGACATCACAAGAACCATCGAGTGTAGGAAAAAAGTCATTTGCCCAGTCTTGAATCACTAACAATCACCAATAGTATGCTTTATTTGATGAGGCAAGCTTGAGGTTTGAGATCTAGTGTGACATCATTCACCGGATGGATTCTGTTAGTGAAAGGCAAATGGAAAATATGATTTTATGTCTAATATTGCAAGTACTGGACACACTTTAGAATTACACAATGGAAGTATTTTTAACTAGTAAATTGAATTTACACATATGATCTCAGTCATCTCTGATAAAGTAGTAGAACTGAATTTATGAGTAAAAGAAGATGCACAGGAGGCCTCATTACATATACTCTGTCCTTTATCTTTGTATTATCTTGCAAAGTGCAATTTCTGAGTTCTGCAGTTTTTCATCCAAAAAAATTCCCCCGAATTTTATCTAGTGAAACTTGTTTAAGGGAAAAAAACATTGCTATCATTGGATCTCCTGGAGAAATCTGAATCCTGATTTTTGCAGGAATTACAGAGAATCCAGTGTGTCTATAGGAATCCTAAATTTACCACCACAGCTTTGAAACCTAATGTATGGTCAATTTCACCTAACTCTGTGTGAACAGTCACATACTTCTAGTGCTACAGTTTTCATAAAAGAAGTGAACAAAACACCCATAACTGAAAGACATCTTTATTTCCAGAAATGAAGTGAATAAAATACCAATAGGTGAAAGAAAATCTTTATAACCAGAAATTAAGTGAGTAAAACCTCAATAAGTAAAACAAATCTTTATTACAATAAATAAAGTAAGTAAACACTAATAAGTGAAAGAACATCTTTATTACAAGACATGAAGTGATCAAAATGCCAGTAAGTGAAAGAAATTATTTATTACAAAAAATGAAGTGAATAAAACACCAATAAGTGAAAGGAAATATTATAAATGTCTTGCATAGGGACCATACATCTCCTTTCATGTACATTTGTTCAATGACAAAAAAATGGAACAATACATTGTTGCATATTATTTAATGACCAGGAGATATGTAGGTATATGATCCATAAAGATTGTTCGTCATCCATTTAGTAGCCAGAATTTTTGTTTATTAACCATGGAGGACGCCACTGAAGCAGAACATTTGAAAAACATTGGTCTGGGGATAGAGAGAAACATGATAAGGATATTTTACCATGAATGAGACAACAATGTAATATGTACAAATCAATAAACAGGCATTTTTATCATAAGATCAAAAAAGTAGGAAATCTGCACCCACAGATTTCCTTCTAGGTGCGGGTACAGATTTACTACTTTTTTGCAATTCAGCAAATGCAATTCTACATTTGGAGTGATGTACTTTGTATTTTCCTTTTCTCTATTGGGAAAATATTTTTTCCAGTCAGGATTGGCCTTTCCCTACCCTGCACCTGATTGGATGTGGGGTGATCTCTTCTCATACCCACCTTGGAAGATGAGCTACTAAAGCACTCTGCTCAAATAACTTTCAAACAATTATCACATGGACAATGATCAGATCTAAGTTGGAAATGCGAACAAAGTTCCATGTTTGTGGGCATTCACAGACTTTCAAGGTAAGTCACACCTTAAAATGCCATTCTTCAACCCTTTTGTGGATTTATGGCTGCTGAAATCCCTGCTTTATTGGAGGAGAGCTCCTTCCCCATAAATGGGCCTACACTTGCCAGAATACAATTTAAAAAAGCCTGGCTGGCACAGAAAAAATAAATATGGTAAACATACTTTTACTACCCAATTTACCTTTGTGATTAAGGCCCAGTGTTTTCTCAAATTACTCAAGGCACCGCCTCATGTATATCCTAAAAACATACGACAGCCATTCCCTCCGCCTGACGCATTTCGAAAATATTCTTTCTTCCTCAGTGGCTCATGGGTCTGGGTACGTGTTGCCGGATTTAGTCCATAACTTATAAGAATTACGCCCCCAGATGGGCTGGCCACGCGGACTGGTATACAATGAGCTGCTTTGTGGAACACAGGCACAGGATTTAAAGAGGACACTGTCTGCTGTGGCCCATCTGCACGCTTGAAAGGGTAACAGAAATTAGTGCTATCATCTGTGAGAGTAAATACTTCAACAACCATAATGCTTCGTAGTGATAGACCAACTCATTCTGGGGCGTAATTCCTATAAGTTATGGACTGAAACGAGACTCAAGAGCCTCTGAGGAAGAAAGAATACTTTCGAAATGCATCAGGTGGAGTGAATATATATATATTACCTACTGGCGGTCGCCAGTAGGTATATATAGTTAGGATTTTTTCCCTATGGGATTTCTGAAAATTCTATGCCTAATAACTTTTGCGTTTGTGGACGGAATTGGCTGAAATTTTCAGGAAAATGGCACATTTTGTTTCTGAGCAGCCCTTGAAAATTTGGGGGGGTT
This sequence comes from Lissotriton vulgaris, assembly GCF_964263255.1. Classification (NCBI taxonomy): domain Eukaryota; kingdom Metazoa; phylum Chordata; class Amphibia; order Caudata; family Salamandridae; genus Lissotriton; species Lissotriton vulgaris. Next base: position 2,031,816,502 of record NC_141691.1, read on the forward strand.
TTGTGGAGGGGGGGCCGAGAAAAAAGGGGGGTCCCAAAACGCCTTTTTCCCATGTTAATTTCCATAGGGCGGTTGGACTCACTTTTAGCCCGAACGGCTGAATGGATTTTCACGAAACTTGGCAAAATTGTAGGGACTGTTAGCCCGATGTGCCTTTGCTAGGTCTCAATATATGTGCTTCAGTGGATTTTGAGAAATTAACGTTTAAATCAAGATATATATCTGTAACAGCGCTCCGGGCAGCGATCCGGTTAGCGAACCTTTCGCGTATCGGAACTTTGCGATGCAAAGCTGATTGGCCCTCCGGTGTCTGTCAACATTCTAAACAGTCCGGAGCGGCCGCCATCTTGTCTCTCGGTAGGATCGAGAGACAAGAGGAGGCCAAAACAAAGGGGGAAATTACCATAAGGGGGCATAGTAGATCCTCGTTGACCCCCTAGGTTTTATGTGGAGGTTTTAAAAGGGCCTAGGAGGGTCCAAAAAAAAAAAAAAAAAATTTTTTTTTTGCGTGGTAAGCGCCAAGTTCGCGAACCGGAAAGCGTTCTGGGCAGCGAACTTTATGGATAAAAGAATGAAAGACTTTTTTAATACTGTATGTTAATTGTTTGTTGTTTTTCTTGTTTTTTTTGTTTTCTTTTTTTTAAAGTGTTTTTTTTATTTTGATTCTTTTTCATAATTTATTAAACTTTCTAACATTTCAGTGTCTGAAATGTCATTATTTTCTTGAAATATTGTTTGCAATCTGTGAGGTTGCAAAATGTCCTCATTTGCAAGGAGGACATCTACTGCTTGGACACATTGCAGCAGTTCATTATCCAAGCTTTCATCCATAAATTCCATGTCAATTTGTTCAATTAATTCCTGGCTGCTCTCTTGCAGGTCCATCTCAAAAGAAACTTGCTGCTCGCCTTCCATTTTGCCTGAAATTTGGATTAAAAAAATATATATTAGTAGAGATAGGGCACTGTTGGGATTAATTTTAGATAGGCAGTTTTTATCAGTGAATTTATCTTTTGGCAGTGTATAGTATGAGAGTGGAAATAGGACTATAAAAAAGTGTATGTGATTTAACCAAGACAAGCCTTACTCCATTCATAACTATAACAGAGAAGTCTATCTAAATACATTACTACTACAGAGGGATAGTGTATATCTAGCAGAAAAAGTCTACTATATTAAGTTATAGTGCACAATATATTAAATTTTAACTTACCTTCACAAAGAAGTTGAAGTTTTTTGAAGCTATTGAAATAGGAGGTACAACAAGAAGTAGTAGTCAAAATGGCTGTGTTTCTTTCTCTCCCTTTATATATATACAGGTATATAACCAATCAAATGTCAGGTAATAAAAGTAGAAAATGAAAGTAACATTTTCATTGGTTGTCAATTCCAACAATTCAGATGTGTTTTGTGAAGTAATTTACCTCACGGTACTTGGAGAGGTCTACAGGCTAAATGGCTAAATGAAATTTCAATGAAATTTGTGAGAATGGAAGGGATTGTTATGTAGTATGAGCTAATCTATATTTGGTGAGAGTGTCTCTAGTCGTTTTTCTGTAAATTACTTTCCCACCTTTTTTTAGGACCGCTTTCCGGAAAGCGGCCCGGTTAGCGAACCTTAAGCGTCACGGGAGTCCACCATTTTGTGTTTCGGTCGCATTAAGATACAAGATGGAGGGCAAATAATGTTTAGAATGGGTAGAAGGGGTCATGGTAGACTTATCTTGACCCCCTAGGTTTTCTGAGCGTGGCTGAGGAGGCTTATATGTGCGGGAAAAAAACTTTTTTTAAAAAAATCTGCGAGGTTAGCTTTCGGTTAGCGAACCGGGTAGCGCTCCGGGGAGCGAATTTTGTGGAAAATTAGTGAAAAAAGTTAGAGAAAAATAATAATTGTGAGTGATCAGATGTAGGGTAGCTCTGAGAAGAGCTTTTGGGTTTATGGTACATTTAGGTACTTATAAGTAGGTACCAATGCACAGTCTTAAATTCAGAATGAAAATTCTGTTGCCCTCATCTGAGAAGTGAACTCCATCTCCTCTGTAGATATCTTGCATGTAGTAACGCAAGTTATTGTTGTACAGAGAGCCCATTCCATGGTCTCTCATGTAAGCTGAAACAGATTTGTTTACATGCTTCCTCGCTTTCTCAATTTGTGGACAAAATTGGTTGGACCACCTCCATTTCTGTCTTTGGCATATATTGGAATATACCAAGGCAGTTTGAGGAAAAAGTGCCATTAATTGCTCAAAGGTGTCCTTTAAAAGCATTTCCAGACCTACCCCTGTCAAAGTGCCCAAATCATTACCTCCACAGTGCACTATTAACAGGTCAGGTTTTGGCAAATGCATAAAGGTTTTCACCAATGGTATCAATTGGTGACATTTTAATCCTCTTTGGCCCAACCACTTAATTTCCACATCTTGTAAATTGAGGTTAGGTAAATTTCTGCTCTCAGCATACCTTTGAGCCCAGTGGATGTAACTATGTCCAACAATCCAGACCTTAAACATGGTGGGAGAAGGTTGTTCTGCAGTCAGATGAAGTGTGGTAATGAAAGGGCAGTTGAAACAGTAGGAGTTTCTAAAGAAAAAAAACTGTGGATTTACAATGCTAATGATTCATTAGCAGTGATTGGTGCATTTCCATTTCTGAAAACAGAAAGTTAGGGTGCATGGATGTGTTCTTTGAAACATGTAATTTGAATGGTCAAGGAAGAAACATTTAATGAAAGATTGCTCTGGATACGCAGGTGCACTGAGAGTTCAGAGTTCAATTGAAACATTGTTGTGTGAATTTGCAAACATGAGAGGTCTTCCAGGAGGTGGTTGCTATGGAAACAAGGCAGAGAGGGCAGAGGGGGGAAGGGTTTTGATTTGAAAAAAGTGAGGGAAGAGGTATGATTGGCTAATATGAGAGATATGTGAAATGAATATCTGTATTTCTGTGCTTTCAATAGCTGCAGCCTTTGGAGTGCATCCTTTTTCTTCTGCTGAAGACAATTTGGTGTATTTCTGAGACTGTTTTCAAAACTCAAAAAATATTTGCTAAGGTGAGAAAAGATTTATTTAATTTAGATAGAGAATAGTATGATTTAAGGAGAAAATGATGAAGAAAGCTGTGTTTTTAAAATATGGTTTTGTCTCTAGTGATATACTAATAGAATTAGTTTCATAGAGAAATTGTAATTGCATATTTGGTGTAACATTCTGGCATGCAGTAACACAAGTTATTGTGGTACATGGAGCCCATTCCATGGTCTGTTATGTAAGCTGAAACAGATATGTTGTTTTTAAAAACGATTTAAGAAATCAACTACATTTCTGGATATGTACTGCTAGAGCTTCATAGGTTGTTTTGAGCCATATTTATAAGGTATTTGAGTGTCTAAGATGTTATGTTTTCCTTTTAAAATGTAAAGTGTTCCTCATGGGGCAAGTGTCTTGTAAATACGCTCCCACTTGTGCTTGGCAAATTTAGATTTTGATTATGGGAGTTACCTAGCCATGTTAATAGTGTCCCAAAAATGGTGCTAGGGCATTCCAGAAAACACTTTCATGTGTCTCAAGAACATTTTTTGTCATTTCTTCATGAATGCAGGTATACAATTGATTTATATGCTGTGTTTAAAAACGAATTTTGAAATCAATTAAATTTCAGGATATGTACTGTTAGAGCTTCATAGGTTGTTTGGGGTCATATTTAGAAGGCATTTTAGTGTCTTTGATGTTATTTTTCCCTTTTTAAATGGAAAGCGTTCCTCATGGGGCCCTGAGCAGTTCTTAGCCATGTTATTTAATAGGAAGTGGATAACATGGCTAAGAGCATTTGCTGGAAAATGCATGAATATCGCTGACTTTTCTGCGATATTCATGCATTGCGGCCTTTTTTTTCGCATTTGCGAGCAGTTCTTAGCCATGTTATCCAATGGGAGGTGGATAACATGGCTAAGAGCATTTGCTGGATAATGCATGAATATCGTTGACTTTTCAGCGATATTCATGCATTGCGGCTGTTTTTAATCGCATTTGTGATAAACAATTACATTTCTTGATATGTACTTTTAGAGCTTCATAGGTTGTTTGGGGTCATATTTAGAAGGCATTTTAGTGTCTTTGATGTTATGTTTACCTTTTTAAATGGAAAGCATTCCTCTTGGGGCAAGTGTCTTGTAAATACGCTCCCACTTGCGCTTGGCAAATTTAGATTTTGATTATGGGAGTTACCTAGCCATGTTAATAGTGTCCCAAAAATTGGGTTAGGGCATTCCAGAAAACACTTTCATGTGTCTCAAGGACATTTTTAGTCATTTCTTCATGAATGCAGGTATACAATTGATTTATATGCTGTGTTTAAAAACGAATTTTGAAATCAATTAAATTTCAGGATATGTACTGTTAGAGCTTCATAGGTTGTTTGGGGTCATATTTAGAAGGCATTTTAGTGTCTTTGATGTTATTTTTCCCTTTTTAAATGGAAAGACATCCTCATGGGACCCTGAGCAGTTCTTAGCCATGTTATTTAATAGGAAGTGGATAACATGGCTAAGAGCATTTGCTGGAAAATGCATGAATATCGCTGACTTTTCTGCGATATTCATGCATTGCGGCCGTTTTTTTTCACATTTGCAAGCACTTCTTAGCCATCCTGAAACAATCATTTAAAATGTTAGACACAATTTTATGATGGCTTTACATCTTTTTTGCGCTGCAATTGCATCACTATTGTGAGACATTAGCAGTGCAAAAAAAGCACCATGTTCCAAAATAGGCCTCAGTTCATCAACATCAAGATACAGTTTCTTTAAAATATATATATTTAGGATTGTGTAGGGGACGTAGAGAAGCAGAGACTTCTGTAAATGTCCAAGTTGTTGAAAAACTGTTTGTTCTTGAACCTTTTCCCTTGTCTTTTCTAATTTTTAAATACATGTTTTAATATTTTTGGAAATGTTTGTTCTCTGTTTTACAGATTGAAAGTATGAAAAAATATTTTAAAAAGGTAACAAGAATTATAAGGTACATGTTTTCTACTCTTTTTACCCGCAATGCACTGCTGATGATGTCACTGACACTATCTCTCATTTACTCTCTATAGCTGTCTTTCTTTTTACATTATTCTCTGTTTACTTCCCTTATACTAACTCTTCTTTTTTTAAAAAAAATATTTTTTTGGTTCGCTTCCAGTTCGCGAACCGGTCAGCGAACTTGAAGCGAACCAAAAGAAATAGAGCTTGCCAGAGTGATAAACATTCTAGCAATTTTATTTGAAAGGGGAGGTAGTTCTGAAAAGAACTTTTTTTTTTGTTTTTGTTGTTTTATATATATATATTTTTTTTCTGAACATTTTTTGATTTTTTTGTATTTTTAGAACAGTTTTATGTTTTTTTTGTGTTTTTTATGGAGGGGAAACAACAAAAAAACAGGCATTGAAAACGGCTCAACAGGAGCAAAAAAAAAATTACTGCTTGGGTGCATTAGGGCACTTATGGTTTTCGAACACCATATTAATCAAGTTGACGCTCATGTTCCCATACGACAACATAGCACCACAATATATACAAGTAAACCTCATATGTTTAAAATTGGGTTAAATGTTTGGCACAGTTTCCTGTGCCTCTCTTCCTGTCAAAGACATTGTTGAGGTAGATCTGGCCACAGGAATTGTCGGGGGATTGTCTTGTAGGTCCCTTAACTCAGCCCGGCTGTAGTTTAAGGGATGCCACCTGGTCATATGTCGATGCATAGTATAGTTGCCCATACTATATTTTTTCTCTGTGCCTCTAGACAATCTGTAATCACAGATGAGGCAGGTGGCATATTTCGCGTTCACCTTCTTCTCCCCTGGAGGGATGGAAAAAAACTGCCAGATGAAACTGGTTTTTCTCTTAGAAACACGGGGCAACTCCGGGATAAATTGTTGTTGATCTGTATCCTCTTCTTCTTCTTCCTCCTCTTCCTCTTCTCTGTTGGAGGTAAATTGACTTGGTGGTCCTCTCTTCTTATGAGGAGGTGGAGGTGGTGGTGGGGGTGCACCAGCTGCAGCAAGTATGGAAGCCATTGTTGAACTCCAGGTAAATGGTCTTTCTCTCACCAAGATGAAAGTCAGAGTGAGGAAAGAAAGAGGGGTTTACATGATTTGGGAAAAGCAAAAGTTCTGAACCAATGAAAAGTGTTATTTTTAGGTCACATGACCTAGTCATACATCATTTGGAAACCAAAAGTGAAATGAACCAATGAAAAGTTTGATAAACAAGTCACATGACCTGTTCCGCTTACGTTACGCGGTCCGCGCCGCGTCTCGGATCGCTTCCGGTTAGCGGTCCGGAGCACTTCCGGGAGCGCTAACGCAGCGCGTCATTAGACGCATTACGCGACAACGTGATACGTCGCGCTTCCGCGACGCGTCACAGTTCCGCTAACGTAACGTTGACCGGTTCGCGGACTAGTTCGCGGCATCAAGATGAGCTAACGGAAAGCTTCCCGGTTCGCGAACTAGAAGCGAAGAAAAAAAATATAAAAAAAAAAAATATTAATAAACATCTAAAATATATTTTAAGATTTAAAGAAGAATACATTTTACAGCTACAGATGTTAGCTTTTAAAAAACCAATGAAATTCACAGAAAAAACCATAGGTTATAGACCATATATAGTTAGGAATTTGCATTTACAAAACCTTGAAAATTCAGTGAAAAAACCATAGGTTATAGACCATATATAGTTAGGGATTTGCATTTACAAAACCTTATTTTACTCGCATAAAACCATTGAAATTCCATATATAGTTAGTTGCGCTAACTATATATCGCGCACCCGCAATCCACTGCTGATGATGTCACATATTACATCATTCATGACATGGTCAGTGACATCACTGATGACATCACTGATGACATCTCAAATGACATCACTGATGACATCACTGATGACAACTCAAATGACATCACTGATGATATCATTCATGTGATAATACGATGAACCTCTTCAGACTCTAATATAACCTTAGATACAATCAGTGTAAACAGACACTCACAGACTGTCACTCATCCATGGAGTTACTCACACACCTAGTCAGTCATGCAGAGAATCAATCACACCTCCATTTCCTCAACTATACAGTTATACAAACTTTACTTATTCAAACATATACTAACACATATTTACTCTCTTATACAATCCCTGATACAAGTTCACAATGATCCATACAGCCACTCACACATTCACTGGCTCTTATGCACAGTTATTTATATATGTCAACTCTCACATGTACTGTGTTTTACATATGTACTTACTTTGACATGTAGCACTGAGATATCCATTCACTCACCAATACACTCATGCACACAGTCAACCGCCCATACAGCTGTTTCCACATGCACTTTTGAAACCATACACCTAGGGAATCAACTGCTCACACATCTATGCACAGAGTCATACACCTCCCAGCCACCCACACACACACTCAGTCTCTCATACAAATACCTGGGCTACCAATCAATAACCCATATAGTTACTCATATAGCTACTTATCAACACATGCAGCAGTTTACAGAACAACAGACATAATAATGCACAAATTAAGACAGTTTAGTCACTAACCCATGCACTCAGTGAGACATATTTAATCACTCACTCATACAGTCAGTCATGCACCTACTAAATCCTTCATCCAGACACTTATACATCCACTCATTCTTCAATATGTAAGACATATTTACACTTTACAGAAACATACAGTCACTGGATGTTGTCATCAGTGATGTCATCAGTGATGTCACTGACCATGTCATGAATGATGTAATATGTGACATCATCAGCAGTGGATTGCGGGTGCGCGATATATAGTTAGCGCAACTAACTATATATGGAATTTCAATGGTTTTATGCGAGTAAAATAAGGTTTTGTAAATGCAAATCCCTAACTATATATGGTCTATAACCTATGGTTTTTTCACTGAATTTTCAAGGTTTTGTAAATGCAAATTCCTAACTATATATGGTCTATAACCTATGGTTTTTTCTGTGAATATATATATATATATATATATATATATATATATATATATATATATATATATATATATATATATATATATATATATATATATATTCAATGAAAAAACCATAGGTTATAGGCCATATATAGTTAGGAATTAGCATTTACAAAACCTTATTTTACTCGCATAAAACCATTGAAATTCCATATATAGTTAGCTAACTATAAGCGCTAACTATATATCGCGCACCCGCAATCCACTGCTGATGATGTCACATATTACATCATTCATGACATGGTCAGTGACATCACTGATGACATCACTGATCAAAACAACCAGTGATTGTATGTGTCTGTAAAGTTTAAATATGTTTCACATATTGAAGAATGAGTGGATGTATAAGTGTCTGGATGAAGAATTTAGTAGGTGCATGACTGACTGTATGAGTGAGTGATTAAATGTGTCTCACTGAGTACATGGGTTAGTGACTAAACTGTCTTAATTCGTGCATCAGTATGTTTGTTGTTGTGTAAGCTGCTGCATGTGTTGATCAGTAGCTATAAGAGTGGCCATATGGGTTATTGATTGGTTGCCCAAATATTTGAATGGGAGGCTGAGTGTGTGTGTGGGTGGCTGGGAGGTGCGTGACTCTGTGCATAGATGTGTAAGCAGTTGATTCACTAGGAGTATGAGTTCAAGAGTGCATGTGGAAACAGCTATATGGGCGGTTGACTGTGCATGGGTGTGTTGGTGAGTGAATGGATTTCTCATTGCTACATGTGCAAGTAAGTACGTATGTAAAACACAATACATGTGAGAGTTGAGATATATAAATAACTGAACATAAGAGCCAGTGAATGTGTGAGTGGCTGTATCGATCACTGTGAGCTTGTATCAGGGATTATATAAGAGAGTAAATATGTGTTATTATATGTTTGAATAAGTAAGATGTGTATAACTGTATAGTTGAGGAAATGGAGGTGTGATTGATTCTTTGCATGACTGACTAGGTGTGTGAGTAACTCCATGGATGAGTGACAGTCTGTGAGTGTCTGTTTATACTGAGTGTATGTAAGGTTATATTAGAGTCTGAAGAGGTTCATTGTATTATCACATGAGTGATGTGATCAGTGATGACAAATGAGATGTCATCAGTGATGTCATTTGAATTGTCATCAGTGATGTCATCAGTGATGTCATTTGAGATGTCATCATTGATATCATTTGAGTTGTCATCAGTGATGTCATTTGAGATGTCATCAGTGATGTCATCAGTGATGTCACTGACCATGTCATGAATGATGTAATATGTGACATCATCAGCAGTGGATTGCGGGTGCGCGATATATAGTTAGCGCTTATAGTTAGCTAACTATATATGGAATTTCAATGGTTTTATGCGAGTAAAATAAGGTTTTGTAAATGCTAATTCCTAACTATATATGGCCTATAACCTATGGTTTTTTCATTGAATTTTCAAGGTTTTGTAAATGCAAATTCCTAACTATATATCCACTATAACCTATGGTTTTTTCTGTGAATTTCATTGGTTTTTTAATAGCAAATATGAAAAGCTTTAAAATGTCAAGTACGTGATAGATAAAAACATTTTCGTATTTATGCACGCTGATGTGCTTTGAACGCTGCCCCCCCCCCTCCCCTCTTTTGCCTTAGTAGTACTCTCTCTTTGCAGATACAGAAGGGTAGTTAACGCAGGCCTTTACCCCCGTTGTAATCCGTCGTACCTCCTTGTCTCTCCATTTGATTGATTGTTGTCCAAGCATTTACTGTTTTAGAATTGGTTCTCTTTGGATCATTCTCTATTTACAAACAAGCACAAAGTCGCAATACTCTGTTTAGTCTTTGCAGATAGTGAAAAATCGTGTAAAAAAATAAAAGTAATCGAGCAAAATCAGTAGGCCACTAATTGGATCTCTTTTTGACCTCGCTAAAATAGAAATATTAGGAACAACCCTTCTTGAGAAATACGAAAATAGTGAGATGAACTGAGCTCCACACCATGAGGGCTGCAAGACAGCTCGGCTCCATCACCCATCCCGCACAAAATAATGACAAACCCTATGCAAATATTAAAAATATAGACAACACACCAGCAAAGAAACAGGGTAAAACATTTTATTAAAAAACTATTTACATAACGTTGGTTTATAAGATGATGTCAGTAGTGGACCGATGTGTGAATAGATCGAAAACAGCACAAGGCTCCAAGATCCGGATAGCAAGCTCCTGGATGTTGGGTGCCATAGTTTAGAGTTCTGAATTTCAGCCTTTTTCAATGCCTGTGCTTTGTTGAATCAAAATGGCGGCTTGACACAAAGCTGACTCAAGCGTTGTTACTGATGCTATGCAGACCAAAACTGGTTTTCAGTTTGTACATTTTTCTAGATTTTTCAATCCAAGTTTGGTTGACTTTGTAGAACGATGGCTTCAGATTTTCAACATACGGTGTGGTGGCGCTGACTGGGAGGGGGCGCTTCGCTCCTGCCCCCTCCCCAAGTAAGATTTTCATACGTGAAAGTACGTTAATGGTTTTGGTCCCTGAGATGCTTCGATGTCACTACCATTCTCAAATAGCATAAGTTCTGGATGTTGGGTGCCATAGTTAAGAGTTCTGAGCAGCGCTTGTAACACTGTCTGAAGCTTATTTCCACCTACTGCAGCTTCACTATTCTCAAAGTAAGTGAGTGTCGTTTGTGGACCTGACTGCATTAGAAAACAATGTGATATGTTACCTTCCTAAACAGCTTGACGGAGGCCCCTGAGGGGCGCTGTGATGGCCATGGACTCGGAGAAGACGCTTGGCTCCGACACCCTCCCCAAGTCTTATAGCACTGGTGTAGCCTGAGATCGCCCCCGACATAGGCGGCCGGCTCCCGGGGTCCGGCGGTACTTTTTGCCTTTTGATGACTCTTCAATTCTGGACCTTGTCCCACAATCCGTTTGACCTGAAGACAAGCTGTAGTGAGGCGCCCCTTTATCGTTTTAGTTGCCATTCCGCCCGCTTTTGCTACACTGTGCCTCTTCCGCCATTCAGCTGTTTTCCGCCCGCTCTTGCGACTACAGCGTCTCGCTCACCATGTAGTTGAGATGCGCCCGCTCTTGCGGTGCAGCGATAGGCGGCTGCCACAGGACTCTCAAAATGGCGGCCGGCTCTTCGGTTTTGGGCCTGGTCCACTAAAATGGCCCTGGGACACCTTGGAACTCGGACGCTTGTCTGCTAGGGCTTGGGTCCCATTCTCGAAAAGCGTCCCCTCAGCCGTGAAGATTCTACAAAAGTCTTGGGGGCCTCCGACTCCCGCAGGCTTCTGGTGGGGAGCGGCTGCCATGATTGCTCGTGGAATGGCCACGACGGAGCTACGAGATGGTAGTGGTCTCATGCTGACGCCAGCTTTAGTCTGAAACATCCAGAAACACTGTAGACTACCAATTCGATCAGTTCCGGTAGCGCCCCAACATGACCCGGAAGAGAAGAACTTGCCCTCCCCTCTTTGACTGATGGTTCTTGTTGCCTGTCCCCTCTGTTGTCATTTAACAGAACTTTTTGGACTGCTGAAAGGGGTTGTGTTCTGAACGCTGGTTGGTGGAGACATTTAGACTATATTCTTGACCTACGTTGTCGCGTAATGCGTTTTATGACACGCCGCGTTAGCGCACCCGGAAGTGATCCGAGGCGCGGCGCGCAGCGCGTAACGTAAGCATAACAGGTCATGTGACTTGTTAATAAAACTTTTCATTGGTTCATTTTACTTTTGTTAATTTAATGATGAAAAGCTTGGTCATATGACCTAAAAATTACGCTTTTTATTATTTTCGAACAATATTTTTTTTTCAAACATATGTTATAATATTCCAGGCTAATGTACTTTCCCGGAAAATTTACAACTGTCTTGCAAGTAAAATATATTCCTTTTTCGAGAAAAAGGGCGTTTCTTCCTTCCATGACGGAGCCGTTGAGTAAAAGAGATTCGGCCTGCTGTCTTAGTCGCCGATACGCCTGATTATCAGATTCTTATCGATCACTTTATGTTGCAGACATGAAAAACACAACTGCCCTTGACCATTTATCTTTACTGCGTTCCTACATATTATACCTTTTATCCGTCATGTAATTGGACTGCTTTATTTCACTTGCCTTTTACTGATTCGAAAACAGTCACTAAAAGTAAAAACTTTACAAATGAAAATACTACTACCGTGTTTTGTTTTAAAAACCTTTATTGTGAAAATGTCAGTATACAAATACGGGCCTATAACCACGTGGGCCGGCCACGGAGCAACCTCAAATCGTATATGATGAGGAGACATTTACACTGTAGAAGAACGTAACGAGCGGGCCATTAGGTGACAAGAACAAAGGTGTCTAACAGTTGCGGAATCGGTGGACGTACATTTTGTAATTAAAATACGACAGGGCCACTTACAATAACATTTTCTAGATATACATTTGCGGGCAAAGAGTTACGAGTCCCATTTATACCGGCGCCATTTTGGGCGAGGCCGGGCAGGTCCAAGATATAGTCAAAATGTCTCCACCAACCATCGGCCAGACCAGAACCCCTTTCGGCCCTTTATGTTACAAGATGGTGTCTTCCATTCAGAAAATATTGGTGGCAGCATTTTGAAAGGAAACAGAAACAGCCGTTCTCCTAGTGAGTTTCACATTGTTACATTTAGGAAGAATGTTGAAGAGTAGTATGTGGAAAATCTGAAGCCATTTTTCTACAAACTCTCAATCAGACTTGGATGGAAAAAAAAACCTGAAGAATGTACAAACTGAAAACCAATTTTTGTCTGTATAGCACCAACAGTAACGCTTGAGTCAGCTTTGTGTCAAGCCGCCATTTTCATTCAATCAATAGCGTCCCCCTGCACACATTCAGGGACCTGGTCGTGTCTTCAGATGAAACGCATTGTAGGAAAAGAAGCAGAAAGGAAAAGGAAAAAAGTTCCGCCGGACCTAGTGAAGCTGCAGCAGGTGCAAATAAGCTTCAGACAGTCTTACAAGCACTGCTCAGAACTCTCAACTGAGGCACTCAACATCCAGGACTTGCCATTCGGATCTTGGCGCCTTGTATTTTTGTTTTGTTTTTGATGGAGGGGAAAGAACAAAAAACAGACATTGAAAAAGGCTCAACAGTGCAGGGCACCTTGTGCTGGTTCCGACCTATTCACACATCGGTCTGCTACTGACATCACCTCATAAACCAACGGGGCACCCCACGCCGACTTTCGGCGCAGCATTGTAGGATGGCCACACCAGTGCGGCAATTTGCTGGACACCACCTCGGTGCCATCCAGATCTCGGCGCGTTCATTCATTCAATAGCGTCCCCCTGCACACATTCAGGGACCTGGTCGTGTCTTCAGAAGAAACGCATTGTAGGAAAAGAAGCAGAAAGGAAAAGGCAACAAGTTCCGCCGGACCTAGTGAAGCTGCAGCAGGTGCAAATAAGCTTCAGACAGTTCTACAAGCACTGCTCAGAAATCTCAACTGAGGCACTCAACATCCAGGACTTGCCATTCGGATCTTGGCGCCTTGTGCTGGTTCCGACCTATTCACACATCAGTCCACTACTGACATCACCTCATAAGCCAACGGGGCACCCCACGCCGACTTCCGGCGCAGCATTGTAGGATGGCCACACCAGTGCAGCCACTTGCTGGACACCACCTCGGTGCCATCCGGATCTCAGCGCGTTCGAGTCACTGTGCCGGAAGAGTGACCGGAACTCAGCTGAACACGCCGTCTTTCGGCGCAGCATTGTAGGATGGCCACACCAGTACGGCAATTTGCTGGACACCACCTCGGCGCCATCCGGATCTCGGCGCGTTCGAGTCACTGTACCGCAACAGTGACCGCAATTCAGCTGGACACGCCGTCTTTCGGCGCAGCATTGTAGGATGGCCACACCAGTGCGGCAATTTGCTGGACACCACCTCGGTGCCATCCGGATCTCGGCGCGTTGTGCTGCCTTCGGCCTATTCGCACATCGGTCCGCTACTGACGCCGCCTCACGTGCCAACGGATTTTCTACGCTTTTTGTAGCCCTATGTCGCATAACAGGTCATGTGACTTGTTTATAAAACTTTTCATTGGTTCATTTTACTTTTGGTTTCCTAAAGATGGAAGGCTTGGTCATATGACCTAAAAATAACACTTTTCATTGGTTTAGAACATTTTTTTTTCCCAAACGATGAAAGCCCCACCTTGTTTCTGGATCATTCAGACTGAAGCTGGCGTCAGCATGAGAGCACCACCATCTCGTGGCTCCGTCGTGGTCATTCCGCGAGCAATCATGGCAGCCGCTCCCCACCGGAAGCCTGCGGGAGTCGGGGGCCCCCAAGACTTTTATACAATCTTCACGGCTGAGGGGACGCTTTTCGAGAATGGAGCCCAAGCCCTAGCAGGCAAGCGTCCGACTTCCAAGGTGTCCCAGGGCCATTTCAGTGGACCAGGCCCAAAACCGAAGAGCCGTCCGCCATTTTGACAGCCATGTGGCAGCCGCCTATCGCTGCACTGCAAGAGTGGGAGCAACTCCACAACATGGTGAGCGAGACGCTGTGGCCGCAAGAGCGAGCGCAACTCAGCTAGATGGCCGCCACCTGGGGAGGCCCGTTCACGCCGCCTCCCCCCCCCCCCCCGGGCCGCCGCACGCCAATTTTCGGAGCAGCATTGTAGGATACCAAAACCAGTGCGGCAGTTTACTGGACATCACCTGGGTGCCTGTCGTACATGTTGTGTCAGCCATGTGACACTGGACACAGACCGCTACTGACGAGGCCTCCCCCCGCACCACCCGGGACGCCCCACGCTGTTTTTCTGTGCTGCATTGTAGGATCCCTAAACCAGTGCGGCACCCAGGCGACATCACCTGGGTGCCGTCCAGAACTCTGCACGTTGTGCTGCCTTGGGACTATTCGCACAACAGACCGCTACTGACGAGGCCTCCCCCCGCCCCACCCGGGACGCCCCACGCCAATTTTCGGAGCAGCATTGTAGGATCCCTAAACCAGTGCGGCACCCAGGCGACATCACCTGGGTGCCGTCCAGAACTCTGCACGTTGTGCTGCCTTGGGACTATTCGCACAAAAGACAGCTTCTAACCATTGTTGCTTTTTGTGTTAATAAATGTTTAAATGTTTTTAGTTTTTGTTCTGTTCATTATCGTTAAAAGTTAATAAAGTTTTATAACCTTAATTTGTTGGAGTGTTATCTATTTTTTGAAAAACGGGTGAATGGGGCCTTGAATCGGGTTATTGTCATGTGTGGGCTTTGGAAGTGTGCTGCTGCAGGATCGGACATTTCAAACTCAAATGCACGTTCTTTTTCTTACCTTTCCGAAGCATGGAGCGCAATAGCAGGCAGAGAAAGGGTGATGCACGTGTTGAACACTACCTGACCTGGCAAGTTGCTGGCAGTGCCCCCCCGCCCGCTCCTGAAAGAGGGCACACACACACCGCCGCCCCGAGTACTTCACAAATCTTTAAAAGACCATGCGCTTGTTCATGAGGCTTAAATGGTTTATCACCTCTTCTAGAACCCCTACATCGACCCTCTGAGGTTTCATGGAAAAATTACCATGTAACACAATACCAAGCCATGTCAGCTGAAACCCCCAAGGAATCGTGGGGCATATTATCAAGGGGGTTTATCTCCGCTTTTTTGGCTTTAAAAACCATGAAAGCGGAGATAAAATTATTTCCCTATTATCAAGCTGTCGCTAACACCAGTTAGTGACACCTAAAAGGAGATAGCGACCATCTTGGGCCCGGCTTTGCATGTCAGTGATACTTATCACTAATGACATGCAAAGTGGCGTGCCAAGATGTTAGCGACTGGAAACAGTCCCTAACATCGCTACCTTCTATTACCAACTTTTGGAGATATTCGCGCTAAGCGCGAATATCTCCAAAATCTAACACCTGCCCTGAGCAGTTCTTAGCCATGTTATCCAATGGGAGGTGGATAACATGGCTAAGAGCATTAGGTCGATAATACATGAATATCGCTGACTTTTCTGCGATAATAGCAAGGTTTATCTGCGATAAAAATCGCCGATGTGCGGCGATAATTTTTGTCTCTAGACAAGTTATAGACAAAAATTATCGCTAGTTGTTCGTAATATGCCCCCGGGTTTTTGCTTGCAGAAATCGGGAGGCGGGAGACTAGCACTGAAATCAGTACTCACACGCCTGAATCAGGAGGATTGGCATGTCTGAATTCTCTACAGCTGGGGCCATAAACTACATCCGCAGGGGTAGGTGATAGCCTGGGACCAGCCTGGCATCTAAAATGGCTGCCGTGCACGACAAAATTGTGGCATTCGAAAAAAGGCAAGATGGCGCAGCCGCTGGAAGAGATATATCAACATATATCAGCCTCCTCAGCCACCCTCAGGAAACATAGGGGATTAGGATATGTCTCCCGCACCCCCTTATACCTACTACTTTAATTAACGAAGCACAAAATGGCGAATTCCCGTTTCGCTACCAGTTTGCGGCCCAGTTCGCGGCCCGTGAAGCGCTTCTACCGTGAAAAATCTTTTTTTTTTTATTTTCCCCACGGGACCCTTTAATAACCCCAACAACATTCCTAGGGGGTCAAGAGGGGGATACCTTGCCCCCTTTCATTAAATTCCCCCTTAGTTTTTCACCTTTTCTTCTCTCTCGATCCTACCGAGAGACAAGATGGCGGCCGCTCCGGACTGTCACGCAGCAAAAAAAAAAAAAAAGCTCACGCACAGCCGCTGGAAGAGATGTATCAACATATATCAGCCTCCTCACCCACCCTCAGGAAACATAGGGGATTAGGATACGTCTCCCGCACCCACTTATAACTAGTAATTTAATTTACGAAGCACAAAATGGCGAATTCCCGTTTCGCTACCAGTTCGCGGCCGCGCTTCTACCGTGAAAAATCATTTTTTTTTTATTTTCCCCACGGGACCCTTTAATAACCCCAACAACATTCCTAGGGGGTCAAGAGGGGGATACCTTGCCCCCTTTCATTAAATTCCCCCTTCGTTTTCCACCTCTTCTTCTCTCTCGATCCTACCGAGAGACAAGATGGCGTCCGCTCCGGACTGTTTAGAATGTTGACAGACACCGGAGAGCCAATCAGCTTTCTGCGCGCAAAGTTCCGATAAGCGAAAAGTAAGCGGACCGGATCGCTGCCCAGAGCGCTGTTACAGATATATATCTTGGTTTGAACGTTAATTTCTCAAAAACTACTGGAGCACATATATTGAGACCTAGCAAAGGCACATCGGGCTAACAGTCCCTACAATTTTGCCAAGTTTCGTGCAAATCCATTCAGCCGTTCGAGCTAAAAGTGAGTCCAACCGCCCTATGGAAAACTCAATGCAAAAAACGCGTTTTGGGACCCCCCTTTTTTCTCAGCCCCCCCTTGACGAAACCCCACCAAATTTTCAGGGGCTGCTCAGAAACAAAATGTGCCATTTTCCTGAAAATTTCAGCCGATTCCGTCCACAAACGCCAAAGTTATTAGACATAGAATTTTCAAAAGTCCCATAGGGAAAAAATTCTAACTATATATACCTACTGGCGATAGCCAGTAGGTAATATATATATATATATATATATATATATATATAACTTTGGCGTTTGTGGACGGAATTGGCTGAAATTTTCAGGAAAATGGAACATTTTGTTTCTGAGCAGCCCCTTACAATTTGGGGGGGTTTCATCAAGGGGGGGCTGAGAAAAAAGGGGGGTCCCAAAACGCGTTTTTCCCATGTTAATTTCCATAGGGCGGTTGGCCTCACTTTTAGCTCGAACGGCTGAATGGATTTGCACGAAACTTGGCAAAATTGTAGGGACTGTTAGCCCGATGTGCCTTTGCTAGGTCTCAATATATGTGCTCCAGTGGATTTTGAGTAATTTAGGTTCAAAAAAAGATATATATCTGGGCAGAGCCTAACCACACATCTGATCTGATTGGCTGTCAGCACTTCATCCAAGAAGTGTTGGCAGCCATCTTGGGACCAATATACATGATAGCACCTCATTAAAAAGCATTGTAGTTAATAGAGGGTTTTAGGACTTTAGTTACATTATAAATCATTTGTTGATGGCACCATACTTGTTTTAGGAATTGTGGTGGGTTCTAAGGTGATTTTACCATGTGAAAAATCCTTCTGCTGTGATATCATGAATATTGTTTGAAAGAAAACTAATATCTCATGATTTTCTCACAGTGGTTTGGAAGGGGATCTATAAGCTAAACTGAAAGCATATTTTCTGTAAATTCACATTATCTTTCTCAGTCATGTGAAAATGAAGTCTGACATTCTCAGTAAAACATGTACATCCAACAAGGACAGAGACTGTCAGTTGACTCCTTTGTGTTCTACTGCAGCCTCCTAGAGTGTTCTAAAGAACAACTAGAGCGCTAACAGTCCTACTTATTACAAAGGTATGGCACACCTGAAGCCATCTTGATTGGAATAAAGTGGTAACTCTTAAAACATTTAATTTAAAAAGAAACAACATGAGGGGCTATATTTTGCCATAGAAAGTATGATTAGTGCTGCAGAATGAAAAATTAGGGCACATTTTGAGTGACCTCTCAAATCCTTTTCTATTTCATTAAAACATTCTGACATGCAGTCTCCCAAAATGGCCACCAGAGACAAAAGAGCCCAAATGTAGCCCAAATATCACCCAGATGTAGCCCAAGTATAGCCCAATGACAGAATGTCCCAGAGTGTTCTAAAGAGCAACTAGAGCGCTAACAGTCCTACTTATTACAAAGGTATGGCACACCTGAAGCCATCTTGATTGGAATAAAGTGGTAACTCTTAAAACATTTAATTTAAAAAGAAACAACATGAGGGGGTATATTTTGCCATAGAAAGTATGATTAGTGCTGCAGAATGAAACATTAGGGCACATTTTGAGTGACTTCTCAAATCCTTTTCTATTTCATTAAAACATTCTGACATGCAGTCTCCCAAAATGGCCACCAGAGACAAAAGAGCCCAAATGTAGCCCAAATATCACCCAGATGTAGCCCAAGTATAGCCCAATGACAAAATGTCCCAGAGTGTTCTAAAGAACAACTAGAGCGCTAACAGTCCTACTTATTACAAAGGTATGGCACACCTGAAGCCATCTTGATTGGAATAAAGTGGTAACTCTTAAAACATTTAATTTAAAAAGGTACAAAATGAGGGGGTATATTTTGCCATAGAAAGTATGATTAGTGCTTCAGAAAGAAAAATTAGGGATCATTTTGAGTGACTTCTCAAATCCTCTTCTATTTCATTAAAAAAATTCTGACATACAGACTGAAACATGCACTTTGAATACCAGCAGCAGACGTCCCTGGTGAGCAGTAGCTTTACTACAGTGATCTAATGTGCAACTAGAGTGCTAACATTCAGAATTTATGGCAAATGTGTGACACATCTGAATGCCTTCTTGTTGGAACCAAAGTAAACAAGCATTGAAAATGCAATAGATCTATTAGTGTTTTTTCAACTTTCATGTAAATAACATGCATCTGTATGCATATAAGTATATGTATGCATGCATTTATATTTTTATTTATATAGATATACAGATGATATATGTTTATATATGTATGTATATATATATATTCACTGAAAAAACCATAGGCTATAGACCATATATAGTTAGGAATTAGCATTTACAAAACCTTGAAAATTCACAGAAAAAACCATAGGTTATAGACCATATATAGTTAGGAATTAGCATTTACAAAACCTTGAAAATTCACTGAAAAAACCATAGGTTATAGACCATATATAGTTAGGAATTCGCATTTACAAAACCTTATTTTACTCACTCAAAACCATTGAAATTCCATATATAGTTAGTTGCACTAACTATATATCGCGCACCCGCAATCCACTGCTGATGATGTCACATATTACATCATTCATTACATGGTCAGTGACATCACTGATGACACTGACCATGTACACTCAGTGTATACAGACACTCGCACACTCACACACTGTCACTCATCCATGGAGTTACTCACACACCTAGTCAGTCATGCAAAGAATCAATCACACCTCCATTTCCTCAACTATACAGTTATACACACCTTACTAATTCAAACATATTCTAACACATATTTACTCTCCTATGCGATCCCTGATACAAGTTCACAATGATCCATACAGCCACTCACACATTCATTGGCTCTTATGCACGGTTATATATGTCAACTCTCACATGTACTGTGTTTTACATATGTACTTACTTTGACATGTTGCACTGAGATATCCATTCACTCACCAATACACTCATGCACACAGTCAATCGCCCATGCAGCTGTTTCCACATGCACTTTTGAACCCATACATCTAGTGAATCAACTGCTCACACATCTATGCACAGAGTCATACACCTCCCAGCCACTCACACACATACTCAGTCTCCCATGCAAATACTTGGGCAACCAATGAATATCCCATATAGTTACTCATATAGCTACTGATTAACACATTCAGCAGTTTACAGAACAACAGACATAATGATGCACAAATTAAGACAGTTTAGTCACTAACCCATGCACTAAGTGATACACATTTAATCACTCTCTCATACAGTCAGTCAAGCACCTACTAAATCCTTCATCCAGACACTTATACATCCACTCATTATTCAATATGTAAAACATATTTTAACTTTACAGAAACATACAGTCACTGGATGATGTCATCAGTGATGTCACTGACCATGTCATGAATGATGTAATATGTGACATCATCAGCAGTGGATTGCGGGTGCGCGAAATATATAGTTAGTGCAACTAACTATATATGGAATTTCATTGGTTTTGTGCGAGTAAAATAAGGTTTTGTGAATGCTAATCCCTAACTATATATGGTCTATAACCTATGTTTTTTTCAGTGAATTTTCAAGGTTTTGTAAATGCTAATTCCTAACTATATATGGTCTATAACCTATGGTTTTTTCAGTGAATTTCAATGGTTTTTTAATAGCAAATATCAAAAGCTGTAAAATGTATTCTTATTCTAATTCAAAAATATATTTTATATTTTTGTAATATTATTTTTATATTTATTTGTTAGCTTAATATGGTTCCGCGACCCGGTCCGCGAACCGGTAAACGTTCCATTAGCGCAACCACCGCGTTAGAAAACGACATCGTGACGCGTCGCGTAAGCGCGACGTATCGCATTACCACGTAATACGTCTTATGACGCGCCGCGTTAGCGCACCTGGAAGCGTTCTGGAACGCAAACCGAGGCGCGAAACGCAGCTACCCGGAAGCGATCCGGGTCGCGTAGCGGGACGCGTAACGTAAGCATAACAGGTCATGTGACTTGAAAATAACACTTTTTATTGGTTGAGAACATTTTTTTTTCCAAAATAATGAAAGCCCCCTCCTATTTTTCTCACTCTGACTTTCAACTTTGTGAGAGGAAGAACTATTTTCATTATTGGAAGATGGCTTCAATTGTAGCTGCAGCTGGTGGACCCACACCACCACCACAACCTCCTAGGAAGGATGGACCACCTCCCCAGTTTATTCCCAACCCTGAAGAAGAGGAGGAAGAAGAAGAGCAAGATGTACATCAAATAGAATTTTTCCCTGAAGAGCCCCGGAAATCACACGCAAGGACAATTTTATTTGGCAGTTTTTTTCATTTCCTGCAGGCCAAAAAAAGGTGAATGCACGTTATGTGACATGCCTGATATGTAAAGAACCTCTATCTCGAGGCACGGATAAAAAGTATAGCTTTGGTAACTAAACTATGCATCGCCACATACAAAGGTGGCATCCAATAAATTATAGTATGGCGGAGGTGCGTAACCTACGTGAAAATCCACCAACTCTTGTGGCCACCACCTCATCCCATGAAAGTCTTTCGGGACCAGTGGCGAGGGAGACGGTCCCTACTATTCAAACTAATTTTCAACATATCACGCTGGTGTGCATTTATTGTGGGGGTTTGCTTTCTTACGGCGAGATGAGCGTAACAATAATGAACAGAGCATATGAAAATCACAAGTGCTCAAAACGCCCCAGAAAGTGATTTTTTTTTTGTTGCTTCTGTTGAGCCGTTTCTAATGCCTGTTTTTCGTTCTTCCCCCTGAAAAAAAACAAAAAAAATATAAAACCTTTCAAAAAATACAAAAAAACTATAAAAATGTTCAGAAAAATAATAAAAAAAATAAAAAACAACAAAAATAATTTAAAAAAAGTTCTTTTCAGAACTACCTCCCCTTTATAAGAAATTGCTAGAATGTTTAGCATTCTGGCAACCTCTATTTCTTTTGATTCGCTTCCCGGTTCGGGCGTCGGTACGCGAACCAGAAGCAAACTAAAAAAAAACTTTTTAAAAAAAGAAGAGTAAGTAAACAGAGAGTAATGTTAAAAGAACGACAAATAGAGGGAGTAACACACAGACACTATTGAAAGAGGCCATATAGAGTAGGAGCCATTAGAACCTCTTGAAATTCCTCAGAACAAATCCCAAGATTCTTTCCCTAAAACTTTGGTTTTAAAAACACCAGGTAAGAATTTTTAAGGTCAAAAGGCAATTTTTGTGTGAAAATTAAAACAGAATCATTGCAGAATGACCAGCCATTTCTAGACTTTAAATAAGCTGTGTAATGTCCTGATGTTGTTGAAGGGCCGTCATTATATATAATTGCTGCAGTTACAAAAGTCCTTCCTGATATTGACAACTGCGAAGCCACAACATTTTTAATTAAAGTTGTCAATTTTGTTCCATCAGGCCTACATCGTTGGAACATTAAAATGACATACTGGCCATATGTTCGAATAAATGATGTGGACAGCATTGCTGACTTACATTGGCTACACTCCATGTTGTGATCGGCTGATTTTACTAGCTTATTAAAGGACACTGATTTACTGTCTGGCAAAGTTAAATATATAAATCTTTCTGAGTCTACACTACTAGTACTTGATACCCTACAATTCTCGCAGTCATGCTGCCATTGATAAGAAAGGCCAAACAGGTGATCTACATCTACACCTTCATCTTGTAATACATCAAGCATATACATTAAAAACTCTTGACAATCTTGCTGAATATTTTGAGAGAATTGCGTTTGACCTGAACATATGTCTAACAGATTTCGAATTTCAGACACACTTTCGATTTTTGTTCTATCAGTGCTACATTTCTCTAACACAGAATTCAGCAAGCAGCAAAAACTTTGATCCGAATTGATCACAATCTGTTCTTTTAAAGTTTTTAGAGAAAAGATAACATTAACCACTACATTAGCATAGCAGTTGACACCAGAACTGTTTTCAAATTGAAAACCAACAACATCTTCAACAGAATCCTTTTTCTTTCTGCTTATAATTTCAGGTTCATCGACTTTTTGTCTTTTTGCTACAACCTCCCGACTATTGGTCACATTTCTTCTTTTCCGGCCTACCACACGTTTCTCAAACAAAGGATATTGAGGCAAATGTGGGGCATACTCTCTTCATAACCTACTGTATTCCTTAACACAATCTAGATCCGCACAAATGTTTGTGACATCACACTCAATCAAGTACAATCCCGATAAAGTTCTGACTCGTGACAATGCCACATATGCCATACCCTCCTTGAACACAGAACTGCCAATATTCACCATTGCACTGTCTACACTTAAACCTTGCGATTTATGGATTGTCACCGCATAAGCCAAGCAAACAGGAAATTGCTTACGGCGAACATATAAGTCTTTTACAAGCAGAAACCTAGCTGTGCAATGACCAATTAGCTGTACTTCCTCAATGCCATCAAATTTAATTTTTTAAAATTCAATTCCATCTCTATTTCTGTATTTCTCAAAATCAACAACATTACCCATTGATCCATTTACCAGACCTCTTTCAACATATAAATTCCTTCTTAAAATTATACGACAATTTAAGCACACATTCAGAGTCTTTTCAAAACTTGCAGTTTTAGATATAGTCTTCTCTAATTAATCCAATTTAGATTTCAAATTCTCAGACAAAATAATTGTTGCTCCCATATGCTCTACTCTGTCAATAGCTTCCAGTTTCACAATCTCTTGGTTTTCTAAATTCAACATTTTGTTGTTGAAGATGGCACATTCTGCAAGAGTTGGCATCAAACATATTCCAGATTTCTTCTCAGTAATTTTCCGAAAAATATTCTCAGGCACAACGTCTTCTTCTGGATACAAATTTGACAGTAATCATGCATGTAAAGCTTCTTTCCCATGCTCGGTCATTTTTCCAATTCTAACATCTTGTAGAATATTCTTATAATCTTCATCCTTCACTTGACGCATATTTTCACGCAGTTCAGCATAATTGAAGTTTAACCATATATTGACGTTGCCAATACTCCCTACGCACTTCCTGGTATCTTCATGCGTGAGCATTTTGAAAACAGGTTGTCCTTTCACTGGTGTCAGCTGCAGAAAATCACCGAAAACAATGATGTGTTTGCCACCAAATAACACATCATACTCTGTTTTGAGAACTTCTTGCATTCTCAAATGCACAAAGGGAAGCATGACATTGGAAACCATGCTTACTTCATCAATGATAAGAAGTTTCATTTTCCTCAAGACTCTTGAAACTTCACAACAAGCATCTCCAGATAACTTGTGGTATTATAATTTGTTATCATGCTCCACTGGCAGCATCAGTAGACGATGCAAAGTAATACCTTTAATGTTATGTGCTGCCAGTCCAGTTGGAGCAGTGACAACACAAGACAGCGAATCTGCAAATAACATGAAATTGCTTTAATGAGGAAACTTTTTCCAGTTCCCGCTTCTCCACTCGCGTACAGTCGGACAGTCTTCAACGACGTACATGAGCACTATTTCTTCTCATGACTTAATCCATGATCAATTTGGTTGGTAACTTCGTCATATATTTTCCTCTGCTCAACGTTGAGTTGTCTTTCCAAGTCTTCTAAGTTAACCGCATACTCCTGATCATGTGCCATGGCTCTTTCCACTTCAATCATAGCAGTGGCAGCTTCATTTTCGATAACTGGTCCTCCTAGTGGATCCTGACTCAATGAAACAGAACTCTGACTGTCCTGAGAACTGTCTCTAGCAATCTCGGCTGCAATCGTTGCTTCCTGCTCGATTTCCGCATTCAACATTTCTAGATATTTGAAAAAACAGGACATTCTATGGTCTCTTTTGCTGCATTGAAAGAGTCTTCGTAACAGAGGAAATCTCCAAGCAGTTCTTCTTCTGCACGCCAAGGCTTGAAAAGTTGCAAAAGAGCTAAATAGAAAAACTCTTTTCTTTCAGGAGATTCACCACTCAATTTTCGATGATTTACCAATTGGCATTTTCTTTGTTTGACCAGACATCCCTCACTTCCAATTACAGCATACACTCCTTTTTCAATATCTTCTTTGATGTTCCTTTTGAATATGTAATTTTTAAGTATGGGCGGAAAATCCGCAAATTCGCACGCAGCAGATTTTTTTTTTCTTGGTGATACAAGTTTTGCGGCGCGCGGCGTTTATCATCGTTTGCTGAGTTGTTTTTCTCGATATTTTGCGAGTGCTGCGCCATTTTGGATCTTGCTGCGGGATCCCGCGGGAATCTTGTCAGTACTAATACTTTACATTATGCAAAATCTTCTTTGAAAACATAATGCAAACACTTGACTCAAAACATCATTTTAAATGCACAGCTGGCTTTCTTATTTTCTCCAAAAAGCATACTAGTCTCTATCTAAAATAAAGAAACAATATCTCACCTTTCAAAACAGTCTCAGAAACACACCAATTTTTCTTTAGCAGAACAAAAGGTATGCACTCCAGAGGCTGCAACCAAGAAAGGCACAGAAATGCTGATATTCATCACACATATCTCTCATGTCAGCCAATCAAAACTCTTCCCTCTCTTTTTTCAAATCAACACCCTTCCCCCCTCTGCCCTTTCTGCGCTTTTTCCATAGCAACTACCTCCTGCTAGACCTCTCATGTTTACAAGTTCACACAACAATCTTTCAAATGAACACTGAACTCTCAGTACACCTGCTAATCCACTGCAATCTTTCATAAAATTATTTTTTATTAACCATTCAAATTACATCTTTCAAAGAACACATCCATGCACCCTAACTTTCTGTTTTCGGCAATGGAAATCCACCAATCACTACTAATGAATCATCAGCACTCAAACTCCACAGTTTTTTTTCTTTACAAACTCCACTGTTTCAACTGCCATTTCATTCCCACACTTCATCTGACTGCAGCAAAACCTCCTCTCGCCATGTTTTCTATCTGGATTCTAGGACATAGCTACATCCACTGGGCTCACAGGTATGCTGATAACAGCAATTTACACAACCTCATTTTACAAAATGTGGAAATCAAATGGATTGGGCAAAGAGGATTGAGATGTCACCAATTGATACCATTGGTGAAAACCTTTTTGCATTTGCCAAACCCTGACCTCATAATAGTGCACTGTGGAGGAAATGATTTGGGCACTTTGACTGGGGTAGGTCTGGAAATGTTCTTAAAGGACACCTTTGAGCAATTGATGACACTTTTTCCTCAAACTGCCTTGGTATATTCCAATATATGTCAAAGACAAAAATGGAGGTGGTCCAATCAATTTTGTCCACAAATTGAGAAATCGAGGAAGCATGTAAATAAGTCTGTTTCAGCTTACATGAGAGACCATGGAATGGGCTGCATCTACAACAATAACTTGCGTTACTACATGCAAGATATCTACAGAGGAGATGGCGTGCACTTCTCAGATGAGGGGAACAGAGTTTTCATACAAAATTTAAGACTGTGTATTGGTACCTACTTATAAGTACCTAGAACTTGCACAGAACCCAAAAGCTCTTTTTAGAGCTACCTTAACTATAATTACTCTTTAAAAATTTCGAATTAACTAATTTTCACTTATGTTCGCTTCCCGGTTCGCTACCCGGTTCGCTACCCGGTTCGCGTACCGGCAGCTAACCGCGCGAAAAATTCAAAATAAAATTTCTTTTTTCTCGCACATATGGGACTCCTCAGCCACTCTCAGTAAACCTAAGGGGTCAGGATACGTCTACCGTGCCCCCTTCTACCCATTCTGAACATTATTTACCCACCATCTTGTTTCTCAATTCTACCGAAACACAAAATGGAGGACTCCCGTAACGCTGCAGGTTCGCATACCGGGACAAGCACTGAGAAGCGCTCGCTTAAAAAAGGTGGAAAAGTAATTTACAGAAAAACCACTGGAGACACTTTCACCAAATATACATTAGCTCATACTACATACCAATCCCTACCATTTTCACAAATTTGGTTGGAATTCCATTTAGCCATTTAGCATGTAGGCCTCTCTAAATTCCCTGAGGTAAATTACTTCACAAAACACATCTGAAGTGTTGGAATTGACAACCAATTAAAATGTTACTTTCATTTTCTACTTTTTTTACCTGACATTTGATTGATTATGAACCTGAATATATATAACGAAAGAGAAAAAAACACAGCCATTTTGACTACTACTTCCTGAAGTACATTGCAAGAACATTTTCACTGACAACTTAAACTTGTTTTTAAAAGGCAAGATGTTATTTTATAAATTTGACCGGAGAACTATGTTATACAATTTAAATTAATTTGGAAAACATTTTCAGATAGTTATATACTATCCCTCTGTAAGAGTTAGACATTGAGAAAGGCTTGTTTATGATAATTATGGATTGATTTACGTTTCTGTGTTATAATTATGAATTTACCTAAGCTTTTTCGCAGGCACTTTTTAATAGTACTACTTCACGCCTGAAACCATACAGTGCCCATAGATAACTTCTCTGTTATAAACTCACAAGTACCTGTCTGAACTTAAACCCAACATTGCCCTATCTCTACTGATATATTTATTTTTTATGCAAATTTCAGCACAAAAATGGAAGGAGAACAGAACGTTTCCTTTGAAATTGCCCTAGAGATGAACAATGAGGAAATCATTGAACGCATTGACTTGGAATTCATGGACGAATCACGAGACCAAGAACTTCTACAATGTGTAGAATCTGTGGATTTGTTACTTCTTTTTGAGGACGATAAAATGTGGGAAGTTATGTTCACTCAACAAGAGGACATTTCGGACAGTCAAATGTTAGACAGTCTATTAAATTTTGAAAAAGAATCAGAAAAATAAATTTATATTTAATATTCACATATTGTTCGAGTCTTTAATCATTGTATTATGTAATTCATAAACTAGTACCAAATTGATTATAATGTAAAGTCAGACTTAAAGTATACTGTGCAACTTTTTTATGTTACACAATAATTTTGCTCATAGTTACTTCCTTTCTCCAACTATATTATCTCCAATGTGTATTTAACATCTCTTTATCATCTCCTGCCTCCATATTGTTTCTACTTTCCTGACACACTATGATATGAATTCCATATTCCACAATAACTTCTGAAACAACATGCAAGATATCTACAAAGGAGACGGTGTATATTAATTTTTTGACTCTGCATTGGTACCTACATATTGCTACCTAAATAAAAAAAAACAAAGAAAAAACAACAAAACGAACAATCAATAAACATACAATATTTAAAAAGTCTATCATTCTTGTTTCCTCATAGTACGCTCCCCGGACCGCTTTCCGGTGCGCGTACCGGACGCACCCCGCGCAAAAAAACTTTTTTTTTTTTTGTTGCCCCGCGGGGCCTTTTAAAGCCTCCACATCAAACCTAGGGGGTCAGGGAGGATCTACTATTCCCCCTTATGGTCATTTCCCCCTTTATTTTGGCCTTCTCTTGTCACTCGATCCTACCGAGAAACAAGATGGCGGCCGCTCCGGACTGTTTAGAATGTTGACAGACACCGGAGAGCCAATCAGCTTCGCTTCGCGAAGTTCCGTTACAGATCAGGTACGCGAACTGGAGCGCTACCCGGAGCGCTGTCACAGATATATATATTTTTTTGAACGTTAATTTATCAAAATCCACTGGAGCACATATATTGAGACCTAGCAAAGGCACATCGGGCTAACAGTCCCTACAATTTTGCCAAGTTTCGTGCAAATCCATTCAGCCGTTCGAGCTAAAAGTGAGGCCAACCGCCCTATGGAAATTAACATGGAAAAAACGTGTTTTGGGACCCCCCTTTTTTCTCAGCCCCCCCTTGACGAACCCCCCCCAAATTTTCAGGGGCTGCTCAGAAACAAAATGTGCCATTTTCCTGAACATTTCAGCCAATTTCGTCCACAAACGCCAAAGTTATTAGACATAGAATTTTCAAAAATCCCATAGAGAAAAATCCTAACTATATATACCTACTGGCGACCGCCAGTAGGTAATATATATATATATATATATATATATATATATATAAAAATGTGTGTGTGTTTATTACCTACTGGCAATCGCCAGTAGGTAGTTATAGTTAGGACCTCGGAAATCCGCAACATTCTATTTGGAATACCTTTGGCGCCGATTGACGAATCTGTGCACAATTTTCCAAACTTTTGGCCAGCTCCGGTATGCTCCTATTCTAAAAGTTTCACTATGATCATCAAGCTGGGGCCGAGAAAAAAGGGGGGGTCCCAAAACGCCTTTTCCCCATGAAATTTCCCAAAGGACCTTTAGCCGCAGCTACACCCCGAACTGTTGAGCGGAATTACACCAAATTTGGCAAAGAGGTAGCTCTTGGTTCAGACTCATGCCTTTTGCTTCTTTGGTGTAAATCCGTTCAGTAGTTCCTAAGAAAATGACAGTTAAAGTAATTTATATATCTATGAGCGCGGTGGATCATTGTATCTATCCGTGTACCCTAAGCGCAGCCTACGCGCACCCTGCCAATGACAAGCTGTATTTTACTTGGCTGTCAACACTCCAAATCAGGAAGTGTTGGAGCCTCTGAGGAAGAAAGAATACTTTTGAAATGCATCAGGCGGAGTGAATGGCTGTCATATGTTAGTGGTGAACAGGAGTCCACTTATACCTTGATTAAAGGCTTACCACCTTGTGCCTATGTTTGAGTGCTGCTCAACATTTGGGTAACTATGGAGCTTTAATATATGTATGTCTGTGTGTGTGTGTGTGTATATATATATATTAGTTGCACTAACTATATATCGCGGACCCGCAATCCACTGCTAATGATGTCACATATTACATCATTCATGACATGGTCAGTGACATCACTGATGACATCACTGATGACATCTCAAATGACATCACTGATGACATCACTGATGACATCTCAAATGACATCACTGATGACATCACTGACATCTCATTTGACATTACTGATTACATCACTGATGATATCATTTATGTGATAATACATCTTCAGACTCTAATATAACCTTTGATACACTCAGTGTAAACAGGCACTCACAGACTGTCACACATCCATGGAGTTACTCACACACCTATTCAGTCATGCAAAGAATCAATCACATCTCCATTTCCTTAACTATACAGTTATACACACCTTACTTATTCAAACATATACTAACACATATTTACTCTCTTATACAATCCTTGATACAAGTTCACAATGATTCATACAGCCACTCTCACATTCACTGACTCTTATGTTCAGTTATTTATATATGTCAACTCTCACATGGAGTGTGCTTTACATATGTACTTACTTTGACATGTAGAACTGAGATATCCATTCACTCACCAATATACTCATGCACACAGTCAACTGTCCATACAGCTGTTTCTACATGCACTTTTGAACCCATACACCTAGGGAATCAACCGCTCACACATCTATGCACAGAGTTATACACCTCCCAGCCACCCACACACACACTCAGTCTCCCATACAAATACTTGGGCAACCATTCAATAACCCATATAGTTACTGATATAGCTACTGATTTAAACATGCAGCAGTTTACAGAAGAACATAAATATTGATTGCCAAATTAAGACACTTTAATCACTAACCCATGCACTCAGTGAGACACATTTAATCATTCTCTCATACAGTCAGTCATGCACCTACTAAATCCTTCATCCAGACACTTATACATCCACTCATTCTTCAATATGTAAGACATATTTTAACTTTACAGAAACATACAGTCACTGGGTGTTGTCATCAGTGATGTCATCAGTGATGTCACTGACCATGTCATGAATGATGTAATATGTGACATCATTAGCAGTGGATTGCGGGTCCGCGATATATAGTTAGTGCAACTAACTATATATGGAATTTCAATGGTTTTGTGCAAATAAAATAAGGTTTTTTAAATGCTAATCCCTAACTATATATGGTCTATAACCTATGGTTTTTTCAGTGAATTTTCAAGGTTTTGTAAATGCAAATTCCTAACTATATATGGTCTATAACCTATGGTTTTTTCTGTGAATTTCATTGGTTTTTTAAAAGCTAATATCTATAGCTGTAAAATATATTCTTTATTAAGTGACGTATCACGTAGCCCGTGAGACGCCTCATGATGCATCGCATAACCGTGACGTATCGTCTCTGCAGCGCAAACCAAACCCAAAACGT
This sequence comes from Lissotriton vulgaris, assembly GCF_964263255.1. Taxonomy (NCBI): domain Eukaryota; kingdom Metazoa; phylum Chordata; class Amphibia; order Caudata; family Salamandridae; genus Lissotriton; species Lissotriton vulgaris. The sequence continues at coordinate 2,031,848,037 of NC_141691.1, forward strand.
AAGCGCGCCAGAACACGCTTAAAGATATATATATATTTTTTAACCTTAATTAGACAAAATCCACACGTGCACATATCACAAACGTTCAAAAAACACAATATGTCGGACTCCCGTTACGCTGCCGGTTAGCTGCCCGGTTAACGTACCAGGAAGCACCTTTACCGCGAAAATCGCAAATTTTTTTTTTTCACCCCCCAGGGAACTTTAATAGCCCCCTCATCAATCCTAGGGGTTCAGGAGGGGTCTGCCTTACCCCTTTCATTCATTTACACCTTTTTTTTTCCCACCTCTTGTCTCTCGATCCCACAGAGAGACAAGATGGCGGCCGCTCCAGACTGTTTACAATGATAACAGCCAATCAGCTTCTCCTCAGACTCCCGTTACACTGCCGATTAGCTTCCCGGTAGCTTCCCGGTAGCTGCCCGGTTAGCTGCCCAGTTCGCGTACCAAGACGCGTCTCTACGGCGAAAAAATCGGATTTTTTTGTTTGTTTTTTTTTGGCCCCACGTGGTTTTATAATATCCCCCTCATAAATCCTAGGGGGTCAGAAGGGGTCTACCTTGCCCTCTTTCCTTCATTTCCCCCTTTGTTTTGGCCTCCTCTTGTCTCTCGATCCTACCGAGAGACAAGATGGCGGCCGCTCCGGACTGTTTACAATATTGACAGCCAATCAGCTACTCCTCAGACTCCCGTTACACTGCCGGTTAGCTTCCCGGTTAGCTGCCCGGTTAGCTGCCCGGTTCGCGTACCAAGACGCGTCTCTACGGCGAAAAAATCTGATTTTTTTTTTGGGTTACACTGCCGGTTAGCTTCCCGGTTAGCTGCCCGGTTAGCTGCCCGGTTCGCGAACCAAGACGCGTCTCTACGGCGAAAAAATCGGAATTTTTTTTTTTTTTTGGTTACACTGACGGTTAGCTTCCCGGTTAGCTGCCCGGTTAGCTGCCCGGTTCGCGAACCAAGACGCGTCTCTACGGCGAAAAAATCGGATGTTTTTTTTTTTTTTTTTGGGCCCGGCGTGGCTCTATAATATCCCCCTCATCAATCCCAGGGGGTCAGGAGGGGTCTACCTTGCCCCCTTTCCTTCATTTCCCCCTTTGTTTTGGCCTCCTCTTGTCTCTCGATCCTACCGAGAGACAAGATGGCGGCCGCACCGGACTGTTTAGAATGTTGACAGACACCGGAGAGCCAATCAGCTTCGCTTTGCAAAGTTCCGATACGCGAAAAGTTCGCGAACCGGAGCGCTGCCCGGAGCGCTGTTACAGATATATATCTTGATTTAAACGTTAATTTCTCAAAATCCACTGAAGCACATATATTGAGACCTAGCAAAGGCACATCGGGCTAACAGTCCCTACAATTTTGCCAAGTTTCGTGGAAATCCATTCAGCCGTTCGGGCTAAAAGTGAGTCCAACCGCCCTATGGAAATTAACATGGGAAAAACGCGTTTTGGGACCCCCCTTTTTTCTCGGCCCCCCCTTGACGAACCCCCCCCAAATTTTCAGGAGCTGCTCAGAAACAAAATGTGCCATTTTCCTGAAAATTTCAGCCGATTCCGTCCACAAACGCCAAAGTTATTAGACATAGAATTTTCAAAAGTCTCATAGGAAAAAAATCCTAACTATATATACCTACTGGCTATCGCCAGTAGGTAATATATATATATATATATATATATATATATATATATATATATATATATATATATATATATATATATATATATATAGATAGATATATAGATATATAGATATATAAGTGTGTGTGTGTTTATTACCTACTGGCGATCGCCAGTAGGTAGGTATAGTTAGGACCTCGGAAATCCGCAACATTCTATTTGAAATAACTTTGGCGCCGATTGACGAATCTGCGCACAATGTTCCAAACTTTTGGCCAGCTCCGGTCTGCTCCTATTCTAAAAGTTTCACTATGATCATCAAGCGGGGGCCGAGAAAAAAGGGGGTTCCCAAAACTCTTTTTCCCCATGAAATTTCCCAAAGGACCTTTAGCCGCAGCTACACCCCGAACTACTGAACGGAATTACACCAAATTTGGCAAAGAGGTAGCTCTTGGTTCAGACTCATGCCGTTTGGTTCTTTGGTAAAAATCTGTTTGGTAGTTCCTAAGAAAATGACAGTTAAAGTAATTTATATATCTATGGGCGCGGTGGATCAGTGTATCTATCCATGTACCCTAAGCGCAGCCTACGTTCACCCTGCCATGCACAAGCTGTATTTTAATTGGCTGTCAACACTCCAAATCAGGAAGTGTTGGCAGCCATCTTGTGCCTCGGTAGAACGAGGCACAAAAAAACAAAGAAAAAACATTGCAAAACGCAGAAAGTGTAGAAACACCCTGACCTCCTAGGCCTGCTCAGGGAATCCCACAAGGACCGCCAGGATCCAAAAAAAAAGAATCTGATCGATTTGTGCACCCAGAGCGAATTTTGGCTGAAAAAAAAAAGAAGCACTCCTGCGCTTCTTTGGTTTTTAGCCCCCGGGGGAAATGGACTATATGTAAAGGGGGGCCCAGAGGGGCCACCCAGCCCCGGGGACTGCCACCCCTGGGGCTTTTTAAAATCATGTATGGGGGCTCTCAGGCCGCTCCAGCCCTGGGGACTGCCAGCCCCCAGGGCTTATTAAAATTGGGTGGGGGGATCTCAGGCCCCCCCATCCCCAGGAACTGCCACCCCTGGGGGCTACTACAAATTAGGTGTGGGGGCTCCGAGGACCCCCAGCCCAGGGGACTGCCACCCCCGGGGCTTATTAAAATTGGGTGGGGCTCTCAGGCCCACCTAGCCCCGGAGACCGCTACCACCCGGGGCTACTATAAATTAGGTGTGGGGGGCTCTGATGCCCCCCCAGCCCAGGGAACCACCACCCCCGGTGCTTCTTCCAAATGTGTGAAGGGGGCCGCGCGGCCCCCCTCCTGGAGCCTTGTACAGGCCCTGGGGACCTCCACCCCCCAGGGTCGACTCCTGCAGTGTCCTGGGGTGCCCACCCCCAGGACACTGCCATTTGCAATGACAGGGCGAGCGCCTCGCTGCTCCCACCCTGTCATTGCGAACTGCTTTCCTATTAGGAATAGAGAGAGCAGGAAATCAGATTGCTTTTCCACTGGGGGAGCAGCATGTTAGTTGCTGCATCTTTTAGCCCAGCACTGATCCTGAAAAGTAAGTCGAAGCGTACTTACCAGTAATTTGTATTTCCTTCCATAGGAATCCATTGTGTGGTTTTCACCAGAAAAGTTTCTAAGTGTTGATTTTTGAAACGTACAAAAATTCCTATAAAATCAGGAGAACTATGAATTCTGATTTACTCACCTGTTATCAGGATGACATCAGTGCTGCTTCTTTAAGCCCAGTACTGATCCTGAAAAGTAATTCTAACCGTACTTACCAGTAACTTGTATTTCCTTCCATAGGAATCCATTGTGTGGTTTTCACCAGAAAAGTTTCTGTCTATTTCCACAAACTATAAACGCATCTCTTCGATTGTTTACAGAAGATGCACCCATGCTGGATCCAGGATCTACCACTGAGTAAGAAAAAGTAATGTTAACACTACTTACCTGATAAGTGAATTTCCTTCCATAGGATAACATTGGTGATTCTATGTGAAAAAGTTTCTAAGTGTCAACTTTTAAAATACAATAATATTCCTTAAAAGTCACTATTGTAACCAAAACGTTTTTACTCAACTGTTTACAGGAGATGTCCCAGGACTGAATCTAGGATACAGTCTTGTGGTTAGAAAAGTAATCCAAAAAGTAACTAATTGCATTTAACTAGAAATTCACATTGACTTCAATGTTGCATTGTGTCTGAAATTGTGTTGCACATTACAACAACTGTAACTACTGTACTTAGAAGACTATTGCCTATTTGAAAAGTATTTAAACTAAAGTAATTCATTCTGAGAAAGTATATTTTGTAATGTAATGTATAATGTATTTATAATGTAATAACAAAAAAATATCTAAAAATAAATTGTATAACAAATGTAGAAATCAGTAGAAAAAAAATAAAAATAACCCTTAATACATTTAAAAATTGTCATTTACAAAACCTTTGAAATTCACTGAAAAAGTCATAGGTTTCAGACATGTTATAATTAGGAATTAGCATTTAAAAAACCTTTGAAATTCACTGAAAAAACCATAGGTTTCAGACAAGTTATAGTTAGGAATTAGCATTTATAAAACCTTTCAAATTCACTGAAAAAACCATAGGTTTCAGGCATGTTATGGTTGGAATTATTATTTAAAAAACATTAGAAATTCACTGAAAAAAAAATAGGTTTCAGGGACGTTATAGTTAGCTGGACATTTCACCCATGCAAAACCATTGAAATTCCCCCGTTATAGTTAGGTCACCTAACTATAACATGCACGTCCGCAATCCACTACTGATGACATCACATATTACATCACTCATGACATGGTCAGTGACATCACTGATGACATCACTGATGACATCTCAAAGGACATAACTGATGACATCATCCTTGTGAAAGAGTGGCAGACCTCCTTTCACCCTAATATAACCTTTGATACACACATTGAAAAATAGAAACTAAAAATTTAAAAACGATGAGATACCAATACCAGTTAGAACAACCTATTCAGTAATTCGAAAACCTAAATACACATCCACTAATTCACTAACAGTTCTATATAGTCACTCATACATGTACTCACTCATCATATGTACTCATGTACTTAAACATCCTGTTACAGACCTGCACTCATACATAGAGTTACTCACATATATACTTATACATGCAAATAAACATCAAACATCCATACAGCTATACACACACCACTATACTTACTTCTACAGAAACGTACTCATACTTACTCTCTTAAACCATCACTTATAGAAACACATACTTATTTATACAGGAACTCTTCTAATCTCTTCCAATCTCTAACTCTCATATATAGTCACTAATATACATCAATACTCACATATACTACTATGGCCAGTGGAGGCCCCAGGGACCGGAGCCGTTATGTTTTTTTCAAATCTTTTTTTTTGGAGGGGGACCGCGTGGATCCCCACCCGGGACACTTGTAGCTCCAGAGACCCCATCCCCCGGGGCTGGCCCACTCCATTGGGGACCATGGGGGTCCCTAAACCCCCCACGGTCCCGCCGGCTCCGGGCCTCCTCCGGGAGCAGGCATTGCTTTTCCATATGGGGAGCAGCTAACATGCTGCTCCCCAAATGGAAAAACAATCTGCTTTCCTATTTGGAAGGGAGATCAGGCTTCCTGCTCTCTCTTCTAAATAGGAAAGCAGTTTGCAGTGGCAGAGTGAGAGCCGCAAGGCTCCCGTCCTGCCATTGCAAATGGCAGTGTGCGGGGGTGGGACACTGCAGAAGCCCGGCCCTGGAGGGTGGCAGTCCTCTGGGCCCTCGAGAGTGCCAGGAGGGGGCCATGCAGCCCCCCTCCCATGGTTTGAGAAGCCCCGGGGGTTGGTGGTCCCTGGGGGTTGGGGGACCCTAATGTACCACCAAATTAAAAATGTAGTGCCCCAGAAAGGTGGCGGTGCTTGGGACGTGTGGAGGGGCTCAGGCCCTCCCCACACAGGTTTTTTTATTAAAGTGATGTCATCAGTGGTGTCATTTGAGATGTCATCAGTGATGTCACTGACTATGTCATGAATGATGTAATATGTGACATCATCAGCAGTGGATTGCGGGTCTACGAGTTATAGTTAGTCGAACTAACTATAACAGGGACATTCCAATGGTTTTGTTCGAGTAAAATGCCCAACTAACTATATCACCTCTAAAACCTATATTTTTTCAGTGAATTTCTAAGGTTTTTTAAATGCTAATTCCTAACTATAACATGTCTGAAACCTATGTTTTTTTCTGCGAATATAAATATATATAGAAAGATATATATATTTGCTGAAAAAAACCATGAGTATTAGAGGGATGGACGCATTTTGTCTGATGCCTTACTCAAGGTGGGTGCGTGATTCTCCAAGTGAGTCTGTAAATGGGTGCATGCGTACCTGAATGGGTATGTGAGTGGGTATATGAGTATCTGAGTGGGTATGTGACTGGATGTATAAGTATCTGAGTAGATATGTTAATGAGGGTATAAGTGTCTGAGTGAGTTTGTCAGTGCGTACATGATTCTGTGACATTGACCGGCGAGAGTGTACAAATATATATATATATTTTTATAATTTCACCAATATTTGCGATGCCACCGCAATATTTGTGATGTCACAGCTACAGTACACTGGGGCTGCACAGGCAAATGGAGCACATAACTTATGTCACTAACATTTGAGATTTCATCAAAGATGTCATCAGTGATGTCACTGACCATGTCATAAGTGATCTTTTATGTGACGTCTTCAGTAGGGATTTGCGGGGCATGCATTATAGTTAGCTCAGCTAACTATAACAGCTGAATTTATCTGGTTTAGTATGAAAGAAATGTCAGCCTAACTATAACGTCCTTTGAAACTGAAGATTTTTGGTTGAATATCCAAGGTTTTTTAAATTCGAATTCCTAACTGTAACGTCCCTGTACCTTTGTTTTTTCTGTGAATTTTTTAAGGTTTTTTAAATGATAATCCTTAAATATAAAATCTTCGAAACCTGCTAATTTTTAACTATGACTACATAGGTAGAATATGTACAGAAAGAAAAAGAAAGACACACAAATTCATACAAAGTAGCCTAATCTTAAATCCCTCACCTCATTTTTCGTTTGAAGATTCACTAATCATCGACTGCTCAGAATGTTAGGTGTATCAAATGTAAAACAGCAATGCTAACCATATCAATGTTGTAAGTCTCACCACATTTGTGAAGGTACGCCTGCATATGTCTGTGCTTTTACCTAGTCACATATTACAAAAAATAAACATACAAATACTTGAATACCTATGTTTTAAACAAGATACTCTGTAAATTTGTGTTCACACATGTGAATATATTTATTTCCTCTCAAAATGCAGGACACATTGATATTTATTAGAAAATTTGAGGGGCGCTATCACACCTAGACATGTCTGCCTCTGCAACCCAATGATAGAGCAGAATTAGGAGAATTTGACCACCTACAGGAGAAGCTACCCACTTTAAACACCTTGGTTGCTAGGTGTTTTCCCCTCCTGTGCTGACTTTTTTTGATTATCATTGTACTATGACGAGCTCAGTTCGTCATCAGCACAGCTCAACCGTGCCTCATGACTAGCTGAGCTCGTCATGAGCATGGAAGGGGTTAAGCTACCATCTTCAGCTGCATAACACATGTGAGTCTACAAGTACAAGTAGACATATACCTTAGTCATGAGAACATGCAGACCTTTAAATTTGAAACATTGCACTTCCCATTTTAATAGAGAAAGAGGCAAGAGAAGTAGAGAACAAAGCAAGAGAAGTGCAGAAAAAAACAAGAGAGGTGCAGAAAGAGTAAAAAATGTGTAGACAGAAGCAGGAGAAATACAGAAAGAGGCAAGGAAAATGCATAAAAAGGCAAGAGATAAGCAGAAAGAGGCAAGAGCGGTGCAAAAAGAGGGAAGTAGGGTAAACAAAGAGGCAAGATGGGTGCAGAAAGAAGCAAGCGAAGTGCAGAAAGGAGCAAGAGAAGAGCAGAAAGAAGCAAAAGAGGTGAATAAAGAGGGTTGCACATAGAAGCAAGAGAGGTAGTGAAAAAAGCAATAGATGTGCAGAAAGATGCAACAGAACTGCAAACAAAGGCAATAGAGGTGCAGAACGAGGGGAGAGGGGTGCCAAAGGAGTCAGGATAGGTGCAGAAAGAGGCATGAGGGGTATAAAACAGGGAATAGGGCTGCAGAAAGAAGCAAGAATGGTGCAGAAAGAAGCCAGACAGGAACAGAAAGAGCACAAAGAGGTAGGAGAAGTGCAGGAAGAGGCAAGCTGGTGCAGAAAGAGGCAAGATGGTTGCAGAAAGAGGCAAGAGAACCACAGAAAGAAGGTAGATGAGAAAGAAAGAGGCAACAGGGGTGCAAAAAGAAGCAAGAGGGGTGCAAAAAGAAGCAAGAGAAGTGCAGCAAGAAGCAACAGGGATGCAGAAAGAGGGAAGAGAACTGCAGAAATAGGCAAGTGAGTTGCAGAAACAGGCAAAAAAGGTACAGAAAGAATCAAGAGAGGTAAAGAAAGAAGCACGTGAAGCAGTGAAAGAAGCTAAATGGGTGCGTAAAGAGACGAGAGGGGTGGAGAAAGAGGCAAGAGAAGTGCAGAAAGAAGCAACAGAGGTGCAAAAGGAGGCAAGGAAACTACAGAAAGAGGCAAGAGAGTTGCAGAAACGGGCAAAAGAGTTCCAGAAAGAGGGAACTGGGATGTAGACATAGGCAAGAGAGGTATAGAAAGAGGCAGGAGAGGTGCCGAAATGCGCAGAAGTGCTGAAAGAAGTAACAGAGGTATAGAAAGTAGCAACAGTAGTACAGAAAGAGGATAGTGAGGTAAAGAAAGATGCAATAGAGGTTCAGAAAGTGGCAGCAGAGCTGCAGAAGGAGGCAAGAGAGGTACAGAAAGAGGGAAGAGGGGTCCAGAATGAGGCAAACAAAGTACAGAAAGAAGCAAGGGAGGTACAGAAAGAGGGTGTAGCGCTGCAGAAAGAGGCAAGAGGGGTGCAGAAAGAAGCAAGACAATTGCAGAAAGAAGCAGCAGGGATACAGATAAAGGCTAGAGAAGTACAGAAAAAGGCAAGACTAGTGTAGACAGAGGCAAGAGAGGTGCATAAAGATAGAAGAGAGGTACAGAAACAGCCAAGAGAAGTATAGAAAGATATGAAAGAAGTGCTGAAAGAAGCAACAGAGGTTTAGAAAGAAGCGAGAGAAGTGCAGAAAAAGGCTAGTGTTGTGCAGGTAGAGGCAAGAGATTTGCAGAAAGAGGCAAGAGAGGTACAAAAAATCAGAAGAAGGGTACAGAATGAAGCAAGAGATGTGCAGTAGGATTCAAGAGTGATACAGAAAGAGGCACAACTAGTGCAAAAAGGGGTTCATAAAGATGCAAGAAAAGTTCAGAAAGAAGCATCAGAGTTGCAGTAAGAAGCAGCAAGGGTGTGGAAAGAGGCTAGAGGGATACATACAAGATGTTAGAGGGGTCCAGAAAGAGGCAACAGAAGTACAGGAAAAAGCAATGGAGGAGGCGAAGGAGGCAAGAAAACTGCAGAAAAAGGCAAGATAGTTGCAGAAACAGGCAAAAGATGTGCAAAAAGAGGGAACAGGGGTGGAGACAGAGGCAAGAGAGGTACAGAAATAGGGATGAGGGGTGCAGAAGAAGTCAAGAGAAATGCTGAAAGAAGCAACACATGTGTATAAAGTAGCAAGAGAAGTGCAGAAAGAGGCAAGAGAGTTGCAGCAAGGGAAAAGAGGGTACAGAAAGAGGCAAGAGAAGTACAGAAAGAAGCAACAGATGTACAGAAAGAGGCAACAAAGGTGAAGAAAGAGGCAATAGGAGTGCAGAAGAGGGATGAGGAGTGCACAAAGAGGCATGAGGGGTACAGAAAGAAGCAAGAGAGATGCATAAAGAATCAAGAAAAATGCAGAAAGAAACAACAGATATGCAGAAAGGGGGAAGTGGGGTAGACAAGAGGCAAGAGAAATACAGAATGAAAAAAAGAAAGCAGAAAGAAGGAACAGAGGTACAGAAAGAGCCAAGAGAGGTGCAGATAGAGGGAAGATGGGAGTGAAAGAGGCACAAGGAGTACAGAAAGAAGCAAGGGGTGTGCAGAAAGAAAAAATAGAGTTGCAGAAAGAAACAAAAGAAGTGCAGAAAGAAGGAACAGAGGTGCAGAAAGAGTCAAGAGGGGAACAGTAGGAGGGAAAAAGGGTACAGAAAGAGACACATGGGTTGCAGAAAAAAGGGACAGACGTGCTAAAAGAAGCAAGAGAAGTGCTGAATGAAGCAACAGAAATGCGGAAAGATGGATGAGGGGTGAAGAAAGAGGCAAGAAAAGTGCAGAAAGAGGGCTGAGGGGTTCAGAAAGAGGCAAAAGAGATGCAGAAATAACAATAGAGATGCAGAAAGAATCAAGAGAAATGGATAAAGAAGTAACAGAGATGCAGAAAGGGGAAAGTAAATGTAAATTGATACTTGTATAGCGCACTACTCACCGCAAGTGTCTCAAGGCGCTTGTACGAATACCGCTGTGGAACCCATCCTGGCTTTCCCTGTGAGACATCCACTCCTGGGCACCCCCAAGGTGGAGGCCAGGCATCCTTAGCGTTGTCGGGGCCGTTGTGGAGTTTAAGCAAGCTATTGCCCAGAGTTGCAGAGTGGGACTCCATGATTGGAATAGGCACCGAGCCGAGAATTATCAGGTTCGTGGAATTTTTGAGCCCAAGACCGTCCGAGGCGGGGAATTGACCCCTGGTCCCTGGCTAGACCTCTGCATCAGGGTCTGCCGCTCTAACCATTGAGCTACACTTCTCCAAGTGGGATGGAGAAAGAGGCAAGAGGGATACAGAAATAAAAAAGAGAGATGCAGAAAGACATAAAAGAAGTGTAGAAAGGAATAACAGAGGTGCAGAAAGTGGGATGAGGGGTCGAAAAGAGGCAAACGAAGTACATAAAGAAGAAACAGAGGTATAGAAAGAGGCAAGTAGGGTGCAGAAAGAGGGAAGAGGGTTGTAGAAAGATGCACACGTGGTACAGAAATAAGCAAGAGAGGTGTAGTAAGAAGCAAGAGGAGAGCAGAAAGAAGCAACAGAGGTACAGAAAGAGGCAAGAGGAGTGCAAATAAGAAAGAAAAGCAGTGCAGAATGGAGAATGGAAGGAGGAGAAAGAGGCAAAAAGGGTCCAGAATAAGCAAGATGTGCAGAAAGAAAAAAAGAAGTACAGAAAAAAAGGAATAGAGGTGCAGAAAGAGGAAAGAATTGTGCACAAAGAGGGAAGATGGGTGTGAAAGCGGCATGAGGAGTGCAAAAAGAAGCAAGAGGAGTGCAGAAAGAATCAACAGAGGTGCAGAAAGAGGCAAGAAAGGTTTAAATATAGGGAAGAGGGGTGCAGAAAGAGACACATGGGTGTAGAAAGAAAGCAGAGTTGTACGGAAAGAAACAATAGAAGTGCAGAAAGAAAGAACAGAGGTGCAGAAAGACGGTTGATGGTTGAATAAAGAGGCAGGGAAGTGCAGAAAGAAATAGAAAAAGTGCAGAAAGAAGGAACAAAGGTGCAGAAACAGCAAGAGGGGTGCAGAAAGAGGGAAGGGGTGCAGAAACAGGCAAAAGGGATACAGAAAGAAAACAAAAGAAGTGTAGAATGAAGGTACAACAAGATGGTTGTGGGAAGATGGGTGTGAAAGAGGCTCGAGGGGTACTGAAAGAAACAAAAGAAATGCAGTAAGAAGCAAGAAAAATGCAGAAAGAAGCAGCAGAGATGTAGAAAGTGGTAAGAGGGATACTGAAAGAAACAAGAACTGTACAGAAAGAAGCATAAGAAGTGCAGAAAGAAGGAACATAGGTGCAGAAAGAGGCAAGAGCAATGCAGACAGAAGCAACAGAGATGCAGAAAGGGGGAAGAGGGGTGGGGAAAGAGGCAAGAAGGGTGCAGAAAGAAGCAAGAGAGGTGCATAAAGAAACAAAAGAGTACAGAAAGAAGGAACAGAGGTGCAGAAAGAGGCAGTATGGATGCATAAAGAAGGAAGAGGGATGCAGAAAGATGCAAGAGGAGTGCAGAAAGATGGATGAGGTATACAAAAAGAGACACAAGGGGTGTAGAAAGAAGCAAGAGAGATGAGGAGCGAAGCAAGGAAAATGAATAAAAAGAAACAGAGATGCAGAAAGTGGTAAGTGGAATGGAGAAAGGAAAGAGGGATACAGAAAGAAACAGGAAAGGTGCAGAAAGAAACACAAGAAGTGCAGAAAGAAGGAACAGATGTGCAGAAAAAGGCAAGAGGGGAACAGAAGGAGGGAACAGAAGTGCAGAATGCGGCGCAAGGTTTGCAGACTGAAGGGACAGAGGTGTGAAAAGAGAGATGAGGGGTGAGAATAGTGGCAAGAGGGGTGCCGAAAGAAGCAAGAGGAGTGCAGAAAGAAGCAACAGAGGTGCAAAAAGAGGGATGAGGGGTGAGGATGGTGGCAAGAGGTGGAGAAAGAAACAAAAGAAGTACATAAAAAAGGAACAGAGGTGCAGAAAGAAGCAAGAGGGATGCAGAAAGAGAGAAGGAGGGTACAGAAAGAAGCACGAGTAGTGCAAAAGGAAGCAATAGAGGTGCAGAAAGAAGCAACAGAGGTGCAGAAAGAGGCAAGATGATACAGAAAGTGGGAAGTGGGGTGGAGAAAGAGGCAGGATGGATACAGAACGAAGCAGTAAAGTTGCAGAAAGAAGCAACTGAGGTGCATAAAGAGTGATGAGAGGCACAGAAAGAGGCCTGAAAGGTGCATGAAGAAGCAAGACAGATGCAAAAAGAAGTAATAGAAATGCAAAAAGAAGCAACAAAAATGCAGAAAGTGGGAAATGAGTGCAGAAAGAGGCAAGAGGGATACAGAAAAAGAGGTGCAGAAAGAAGAAAAAGAAGAGCAGAAAGATGGAACAGTGATGCAGAAAGAGGCAGGAAGGTGCAGAAAGAAGGGACAGAGGTGCAGAAAGAAGCAAGAGATGTGCAGAAAGAAATAAAAGAAGTGCTGAAAGAAAGAACGAAGGTGCAAAAAGAGGCAATCAGGGTGCAGAAAGAGGGAAGAGGAATGGAGAAAGAGGCAAGGGGTGCAGAAAAATGCATGAGACCTACAGAATGAAACAAAAGACGTGCAGGAAGAAGAAACAGAGACGCAGAAAGAGGCAAGAAGGGTACAGAAAAAGTCAGGAGAGGTACAGAAAGAATCAAAAGAAGTGCAGAAAGAAGAAGCAGAGGTGCTGAAAGGGGCAGGAGAGGTGCAGAAGGAGGAAAGAGGGGGTAGAAAAACACAAGAGCAGTACAGACAAAGGCAAGCGGTTTGTACAAAGAAGCCAGTGAGGTGCAGAAAGAGGCAACAGAGGTGTAGAGAGAGGCAAAAGAGGTGGACAAACTAGAAGAGATTTGCAGAAAGAGGCAAGAATTTTACAGAAAAAAAGAAAGATGCATAAAGAAGCAACAGAAATGCAGTAAGAGGCAAGAGAGGCGTAGAAAGAAGCAGGAGTGGCTTGCACACCATTAGTACCAATTTAGCACCCACATTTAGCAATAAGTAACAGCTGACCATTCTAGGTTTGAAAGGACCTTCCACCATGCTGTAACACATGTTGCTGCATTTCTGGTAACGTTTGAGCCGTTTGAGCTAGAAACAAGGATTTTTTTTGTTCAAATCTGCAAATAAGGAAGCAGATGATGGATTATGTAGCTAATGCCGAAAATGTATAATGGTGCGAAAGTTGGTGCAGCCAACAGTCGCATAATTCCAGTGGCCCTACTCATACCTCTGACTAGGTCCAGAAGTGCTCCTCAGTGATTCCTTCTTTTTTTATCTCATTGAGTTCATAGTTTAGCTTATATGGAAATGAGGACGACTAAACATATGTCACCACTCCACAACACAGACTACCATACCACTTAATTACTCTCCATAACACATAATAACACTCTACATAATTCCTATACTCTAAATGCTGCATACTTTCTTTCCACATAATTTCACTGCACAACATACCAAATATTTCCACTCAACGTACATCCACTCTACTCCAAAAAACATTAGTAAAAACCCTTTACATTTACAACACCATTGCTCAGCAATTCTGCTGTGTAGAACTTACAGGAGATACCAGGAGGGCTTCTTGGCCCACAAAGTACCCCAAGAGTAAAGTGCACTTCATCCCCCAAACCATAGTGTGCTGAGAGGCATGACTGCAGAGTGGTGGAGAAAAGGGTCGTTGCCTCCAAAGACCTCTTAGCAATACCCCTGTGTGGGGCTTACTGGGCATAACAAGAGGGGGAAGTGGTGGTCCCAATGGCAGTGTGGGGGGCTTGTGCCCCCCATAATTAGGTAATGCCCTCGGGAGGTAGCAGTCCCCAGGCGTGGCAAAGCCTGTGAGACCCCCTAAATAAATAAAAGCCCCAGGGAGGTGGCAGTCTCCAGGGCTTGAGGGGGTCCATGATGCGCCCTGCATAATATTATTCATGCCCCAGGTAAGATTGTTCCCAGGGCATCCAGGGTTACAATGGGCCCCCACGTTCCCCTGCATATATTTTACTTATTGCCCTGGGACATTGCCTACCCGGGGGCTAATTAAAGTTTTAAAAAAAAATTCTTGGCAGGACTCACAAACCCAGCATGAATTCCTCCCCAAAGAAACTGTTTAATTTTGGCCCTTGGGTCCCTTTGGGATCGCCTGCGCAGGCCTGGGGTGTCAAGCTGTTTCTACCCTGCCCCTTTTTATCATTATTATCTTTTTTTGACCTTTCTTCTTGTGACATTGCTTTACCCAGTCACAAAATGTCTGCCAACACTTCCTGGTTTGGAGTGTTTGGCGCCACTCAAAATGAAGCTTGTGATCGGGAGGGTTCACAAATCCTCCTTGGTCACCAGATATCAATAGTCTTTCATTTTTACATTTCTCAAGAACTACTGAATTGATTTACACCATTCAAGCAAAGATTGCCTACTAAACCAAGACCTACATTTTTGCCAAACTTGGTGCAATTCCATGCAGCACTTCAGGATGTAGCTTTGTCTAAAGTTTCCTATGGAAATTAACATGGAGAAAATACGTTTTGGGACCCTCCTTTTTTCTCTGCCCCCACTCGATGGCTCACCCCGAAACTTAAGGTAGTTATAGTTAGGACCAAGTTTCCATTGGAAAAGTGTTTTTTCATTTGCCAATATCTTTTGCATGGTTTGACGAATCTTCACAAAATGTTCAAAACTAAATTTGCTCAGGTCAGCTTCTGTCTTGAAAGTTTTGGGGTTGTATATTATATATCGCCAGCAGGTAGCTACAGTTAGGATCTAGTTTACATAGTGACATAGTAAAAGTGTTTTTTATAACAGTGGCGTCATTTGACAAATCTTCATGACATTTTCCCGAAAAAGTGTCAGAGTAGGTTCTGTGTGTCATGAAACGTTTGGGGGTGACCTGTGCAGTGGGAGCTAAGAAACAGGGATATAAAATATGGGTACGTTTGTAAGATCAATTCCCATAAAAACATGTTGTTGAACCTACAGCCCGAACCACTGGACGGAATTACATCAAATGTAGCAGTAAAATTATTGTGATATTTCATGCTGTGGATATTTCATGACGACTATGTGGTAAATTGCGAATCCTGTCACTGGTTGGATGCATCCTGAACAGACCTTTCCCATGGGCTGTACATTTCTGTGAAAGCTAACATAAGGGGTCGTCAGAGTGGAGGTACTCTAAGCCCATGTTTGAGAAAGGGGGGTGTTAGTGGCACAAGTTATGTGTCCAAAATAGATTTTGTTATTCACATGCTATATTGGCGATGATGCTGTGACCGCCAGTGCAGCCCCACCCCATGTGCAATTGTAGAGACTATCAAGTGACACAGCGAATATTGATTGAAACATAATAGAAAAAGTAGCTATATCTATAAACAAACACTCACAGGTCACATTTACATACTCAAGCACCTACTTACATATTTCACTCAGATACGTATACACTCGCTCACATACCCATTCAGACACTAATACACCTACTCTTAGACTCACTTAAAAACCCATGTGTGTACTCACATAAGCTTTTATTGGCTTATGCACCACTTAAAAATGCAGTCAGAGACTCCTGTGCCCACACATATAGATAGTCATAGACTTACAGCCAGTCACGGTCCAACTCAGAGACTCATGCAACAATTCACAGACTCACTCAGACACTCATGCCTCAAATCACAGACCCACTGAGAGATGTATGCTTCCACACACTCACTGATAGACAGAACTATTCAGACACCTCTGCACCCACTCAAAGATCCAGTGAAAGACTCATGTTCCCATACACATATCCACTCCCGACACAACCACTCACACATCCACTCACATACCCATACAACCACTCACACAGCTACTCACAGAACCACAAAACCACTACCACACAACCACTCACAAACCCATTCACAAACATTTTACAGCCACTCACATTTCCACTCACAGACCCACTAAACCACTCTAACAGCTACTCACAGACCTCTACAGCCATGCACACACCCACGCACATGCCATACACCTACTTTCACGCCCATATAGCCATTTTCACACCCACTCATACATCCAATCACACACTCACACTAAACCAAAGGTTACATGTATGGTATAGTTAGGAAATAGCATTAAAAAACCCTGAAGATTGGAGACGAGCGAGTGCGTCAAACAAGATGGCCACCGTCATTAGAGCTCTGTGAATTCATCGGCCCGTTTTTGCAAAAACGACAATTTTTGTGTAACAAATTATGCGCAAATGAGAGCTGTGCACCCGTAGTTTTGAAGACTTTTTCAGTGCTCTCTTCACTTACTAACCCATTTATTCCACATTTGTGTGTTATTTACGACTAATTGTGGATTTGTTTTTCACCTTAAAATGGAAAATAAAAATCCAGTCAACAATAAAAGAAGACAGCAAGTTGCTCCTCCTCCAGTTAAGTCCAAGGCAGTGGAGTAATCTGAACCTTCTCTTTCATTAATTTTGGAAGAAATTCAAGCATTTGGTATTAATACTGACACTATTGCATCAGAAGTTAAAAGTGTGCGTAAAGATATGGCTTCTCTGTCAATGAAAATTTCTGACAATTCCATCAAAATACAAGATAATAAAAACAAAGTGGATGCTTTCACACCGTTAGTGGCTAAAATACTTCCTATGCATGTTCATCTGTTGGATATGGAAAATCGAAATAGACAGTACAACCTTCGTATTTTTAATTTGCCTGAAGAAGATGAGTGTTCTAATTGTCGATTATATCTGGAATCTCTGCTCCCTGGTCTTTTGAATATCAAGTTTCCAGAAAAATTTGAAGTGGATAAAGCCCATAGAATCCCTTCTCATCGTAACCCTAGAAATACTAAACCTAGCCAAATGATATTCAAAGTACTGCGTCATCACCATCTTGTCTTAATAAGGAAAGCTGCAAGAGAAATTCCCTCACTAATGGTGAATGATAATGATGACAAAATTTGTATTTACCAGGACTTTGCTAAAGAAACGGTTGCTATACGTAAGGAGTTCTCTGCTTGTCGTCCACAGCTCAGAAACCTTGGTTTCAAATATGGACTTTTTGATCCCTCTACAATGCGCATATGGAAAGACAATTTTTCCAAATCCTTTCAATGTCCTGAAGAATTGAGGCACTTTCTTGACCAACAAGCTCCACCTTCAATGGATACTCATGACCCTAACCCTTGACTCCTTCTAGTCAGAAATTAAATGACACATATATAAATGATCTTATATTTATTGGCTTTAACGGTTCTGGCCATGCTTGTAGAACGTGTGTGCGTTTCTATGTTTCTATTTATGAATCTTTTCCTCCTATTCTGTTCTTAAATATAGCGCTGCTATTTTAATCTATAATTCAATTATGCATTTCTTCATCTCTTCTTGTTTCCGTTTCTTATTCATAAATGCTACTGTTCACAATATCAAAGTTATTTCTCTTAATGTGAAAAGTTTGAGACACCCAGTCAAACGTACAAACATTTTGGATTACTTAGGTAGTTGTAAATCTGATATTTGTTTTGTTCAGGAAACTCATATTGATGATAAGATATTACAGTATATGAATAAAAAGTGGGTTGACACTATTGTATCTTCTCCTGCTAATGGAAAGAAAAATGGGGTTGCTATTTTCTTTGCAAAACGATTACATTGTCAGGTTTTAAATAAAATTTCAGATTCTGAGGGTAGATATATAATAGCTAAAATTAAAATTCATGACTCTACTTTATTTTTGCTTAATTTGTATGGTCCTATGGCAGATAACCCCACTTTTTGGTCTAATATCACTACTGAAGTTGTAAAGTTCCAATGATTGTTGGGGGTTATTTTAATGTTATTGCAGACCCATTGTTGTAGAGGTTATCTACAACTAGATTTCGTCCCCCTAAAGTGTTTCATGCCTTTAAATCCTTTATTCAAACTACCAAATTAGCTGACATTTGGCGGCTGCACTTCCCTACTGAAAAATGTTTTACATTTTTTTCCAACCCCCTTAATTCCCATTCTAGGATTGATTATTTTTTAATTTCCCCATCTCTTATCCAAGCTGCAACTACTCCGGTCATTGGAACTATTGATATATCAGATCACACTTTAATTTCTTTTGTTTTAAATATTTCATCCACTTTCACTAAACAAACCAGATGACGTATGAATACTGGTATCGCCCTCAATGAACACCATAAACCTAAATTATTGCAAGCTATTCAGGACAATTTTTTGTTTATTCCGGAATATTTCTACTTCTATAGTTAATAGATGGGACGCATTTAAAGCTTACATTAGAGGTACTACAATCTCTATTATGGCTCATAAGAATAAGCTGTTCAACATTAATATTAAATACCTAGAGAAACAAATAGCAAAATTCGAGCGATTATTTATTACATCCAATAATCCCCAATACAAAATTAGACTACAAAAACTTCGATATGAATTTAATTCTATCCTCAGTAAAAGAGCTGGGGTTCAACTTGCTAAATCAAATGCTAGATTCCGTTTCAATTCCAACAGGTCTGGGAAATTCCTTGCAAATTACTTACGCATTAAAAGAGATAAAACACAGATTACCTCTATTCATGGTCCTCAAGGCAAGATTGCGTTGTCCCGTAATGATATTGTCAAAGGATTTCTAGATTTTTATTCAAACTTATTTACCAAACCAGATCTTTGTGACAGTTCATTAATTGATGCCTTTTAAAACACTTGTGATTTACCCCAAATTTCTCCTTCAGATAGACTTGGATTAGATTTGCCCATTACGAATGATGAAATTCTGAAAGCCATCAAATCACTTAAAAAAAATAAGTCTCCAGGCCCTGATGGTATCCCTGCTGACTTTTATAAAGAATTCCAACCTCATCTTTTACCTTATTTATTTCAACTTTTTTCATATTTTGGCTCTTCTGGAACCATTTCAGGCTCTTTCGCTGATGCTTTAATTATTGCACTCCACAAGTCTGATAAAGATCCTGCCCTAGTTTCTAATTATCGTCCTTTATCCTTAATAAATGCGCTAAAATCCTTGCCTCCAGATTAGCTACTGTACTTCATTCTATTTTCCACCCAGATCGATCAGGATTTATTAAATATAGATACTCTGCTAATAACACAAGAACCCTACTACATGTCATTGAACAGAGTCCTACCCTTCTTGTTCCTGCAGGAGTTATGGCTTTAGAAGAAGAAAAAGCCTTCAATAAAATTAATTGGCAATTTATATTTAGAACGCTGCTTTCCTTTTGGACCTGGCTGGAACTGCTGCTTGCTGCTAAGGGCTGCCATACACCCACGACTTGCGGAACCCGCTTCGCGGGTCCCGCTGCGGTACTAACTCACCGCTCACCGGCTGTTCGTGTTCTCCTGCCTGGCTGCTCTGTGGGGGCGTGTGAGGCTTCAGGGCTGCGAGCGTGAGGCTGAGTCACCTGGCCCCGCTCTCCCTGAACGCCCCGCCCCCACCTTCCAACAATTAAAAAGGCACCTGGACTCTCCCCTCTTGGGACGCTGCTTTCCTTTTGGACCTGGCTGGAACTGCTGCTTGCTGCTAAGGGCTGCCATACACCCACGACTTGCGGAACCCACTTCGCGGGTCCCGCTGCGGTACTAACTCACCGATCACCGGCTGTTTGTGTTCTCCTGCCTGGCTGCTCTGTGGGGGCGTGTGAGGCTTCAGGGCTGCGAGCGTGAGGCTGAGTCACCTGGCCCCGCTCTCCCTGAACGCCCCGCCCCCACCTTCCAACAATTAAAAAGGCACCTGGACTCTCCCCTCTTGGGACGCTGCTTTCCTTTTGGACCTGGCTGGAACTGCTGCTTCCTGCTAAGGGCTGCCATACACCCACGACTTGCGGAACCCGATTCGCGGGTCCCGCTGCGGTACTAACTCACCGCTCACCGGCTGTTCGTGTTCTCCTGCCTGGCTGCTCTGTGGGGGCCTGTGAGGCTTCAGGGCTGCGAGCGTGAGGCTGAGTCACCTGGCCCCGCTCTCCCTGAACGCCCCGCCCCCACCTTCCAACAGCACGCCCCATTGGTCTTGGCCCATAAATATCGGAGAGAGACGCTGCGCGGGAGCGCGCGGGAGCGTCCGGGGCTAAGACCGGGCAAAGAGCGGGCCGTTTGAGGCCGTTCGAGGACTGGACTGGCCCACCCCCCTTGGCTCAATATTTTGGTAACCAAATCATTACCTGAGCGGGAATAGATCTACTCCCGTCACAGTGCCCCAGTACTATGGATCCAAGGGTAACCCGTAGCAAGTCGTCTAAACGTGGGTCACTAGTTAGTGGCCCCATGGATGACTTTATAACCCGCACTAACATAGCTATAGACAAGGAAATATCTAAGCTCCAAACCCGGGTGTCGCTAGAACTAGATGCCGCAAGAAGAGTGTCCCAAGTAATTGCACTTACCAAGAAATCCTCCCTAGGCGACAAAGCAACCTCTGTTACCCCTGAGCGCCCAGCACGCCCACATTGCATAGTCGCTCAGGCAGATATCCATCATTCACCGATCCCGGCTAATCCCATATCTGCATCAGGAAGTAAGGTTGAGGATACTCCACTGACACCTCTTAGTGTGCAAATCCCTACTCCCATTGTATCTTCCCCGAACCTGTCCCACAACATCTCCAGTGGCAAACAACCAAAGAGGAAACGCAATTCTCGCTCAGCTTATTTTCGTAAGAAAGCGAAAATTGCTGTTCCCAAAGATCTGCCCATGAATAACATCACAGCATCGAATGCTGGAGCTGAGTTTACCCCTAATACCCAGTCTTGTAGTGAGGGACAGGGAAACAATGCATCTATTCCCCTCCTTAATACCACATCAGGCGAGGACCCTGAAGTAGACGGGCTAACCAATAACAATAAAGAATTTATAGAGGTGGTTTGGGACACACTTAAAAAACTTTTGTCACCTCTGGACCTAAGACTATCAAGGATAGAAAATAATTTGTTAGAAATGGAGAAGAGCATTATTGCATTGGCCACTCTTGGGTTCAAAAGTCTGGAAAACCAGGGCATTATTGCAGCTGACCCAATGCCACAACCTACCGCACCCCTAATCAATCTAGCTTCCCCTTCAGCACCACCTACAATAAAACCTGTTCCCAAACCAAGGACAGTCACGGTGGAGCAAGCTCGTGTTAAACCAAGGGCACCTCCACGAGGCTCCACACGTAACTCGCAAAACCCCAAACACGAAACATCAACTAGACCGGTCCCTAGTGAAATTCAGGTCCCCCCAGTTAAAGACAACTTTAGAGGTGGCTATATTGACCTCCCCCCAGAGGCAAACGACTACGTCGTTGTACTGACGGGTGTTCCAACGTTAGGTAATGGCCAATTTGAAAACCACTGGTCACTTAAAAATAAAATAATGCACTGGTTAGATGTCAACAGACCTATCCCCAATGGCAGAAAAAGTAGGGTATTGATGGTACGCAGAACCCCCTGGGTAGGGCCAAAGTTGAAATCCAGTCCGGGGGACTGCATAGTAGTGACCTTCGAAGATCCACACACGGCGCACTACATTTGCAGTTGGCCCAGTAATGATGACTCCTTAGTCAAACCCAAGCCACCATCCTTTTTCTATCCTCCCCGACCTAGCTGTAATCAGGGGGACAATTGGACATTGGTTCAGCACCATCAACGGCCGAATAAGTCCCGGGGCCACAGGGAGACCTTGCTACACTGGAATCAATCAATCAATCAATCAGTGACACTTATAAAGCGCGCTACATACCCGTGGGGTCTCAAGGCGCTGGGGGGGGGGGGAGCCGCTACTGCTCGAACAGCCAGGTCTTCAGCTTCTTCAAAACAACTGGGAAACCAGAGGGGAGCGACCACGGCGTCAGCGAGGCAGAAGGCAGGCAGAGGGGAACACACGCAGCAGCTGGTGGCCGTGCGGCGCGGGGGTGTCCCCCGACCTAGCTGTAATCAGGGGGACAATTGGACATTGGTTCAGCACCATCAACGGCCGAATAAGTCCCGGGGCCACAGGGAGACCTTGCTACACTGGAATGGCCTCTCTACCTACAACAGATTTGGTGGTCTAGAGGAGGTGGATTGACTCCTTGTGCAAGCAGCCAAGCAACCCCGAAAGGTATTCTTAACTTCGCGAAGGCATCATTCCACTGATTGTGCTGCCCCTGAATCTGTAACAAGCCGAGCAGGACGATCCAGCAACGCAAGGGTTGATGGTGTGACAATGTCACTGGACATAATAGCAAATTGTAACAGGGAAGACTGGCCAAATCCGCTTTGCGCGACCCTCCCTGCACCCACTTCTATTGAACAATTGGATCCTTCCTGCCCTGCCCCCTATGTGTCCTCCAATCTCCCGCAAACCGAGCCGATTGTGAGGTCTTCAAAGTCTGTGGGTGCGACTGTTTCTCCTATGCCGATGACTATTGACCACACCAGGGCTTTTCCACCAGCTGACTCTGTCCTAAAAATTCTATCTTGGAATGTGGCTGGTCTTGGTCGCAATTTTGACATCCCCGAATGGAGTAACTTCCTGGAACCCTTCCACATCTGCCTCTTACAGGAAACCTGGTGTTTGGAGCCAAGACACCGAGTGGGATTCTCCACTTTTTTTATCCCCGCAGTCCAGGAACAAGGATCCAAAGGTCGTCCGTCAGGCGGCCTTATAATATGGATTAGTATTGCTTTAGGCTTTAGGGTAAAAGAAAGAAACACCCAATCTTCAGATCTCCAGTGGCTAACGGTAACACACAAAGGGGGGAAAAGATTGGAAGTCTTTAACATCTACCTGAAGGGTGCCAAAGGCGGTGCATCCCATCTACCATCCACAGGCCTAAACCGCAACCTGGCCGCCTGTGATGCGGATTCCCATATATTGCTTGTTGGGGATTTCAACTGCTGTTTCGAGCCCTTGGCCAATGAAGATATCTTGGACACTTTTGAGGAGGACACCAGGAGAGGCATTCCCATTTTGAATCTTGCCCCGATCCCCAAATTGTCAGGTTTTAAATAAAATTTCAGATTCTGAGTGTAGATATATAATAGCTAAAATTAAAATTCATGACTCTACTTTATTTTTGCTTAATTTGTATGGTCCTACGGCAGATAACCCCACTTTTTGGTCTAATATCACTACTGAAGTTGTAAAGTTCCAATGATTGTTGGGGGTTATTTTAATGTTATTGCAGACCCATTGTTGTAGAGGTTATCTACAACTAGATTTCGTCCCCCTAAAGTGTTTCATGCCTTTAAATCCTTTATTCAAACTACCAAATTAGCTGACATTTGGCGGCTGCACTTCCCTACTGAAAAATGTTTTACATTTTTTTCCAACCCCCTTAATTCCCATTCTAGGATTGATTATTTTTTAATTTCCCCATCTCTTATCCAAGCTGCAACTACTCCGGTCATTGGAACTATTGATATATCAGATCACACTTTAATTTCTTTTGTTTTAAATATTTCATCCACTTTCACTAAACAAACCAGATGACGTATGAATACTGGTATCGCCCTCAATGAACACCATAAACCTAAATTATTGCAAGCTATTCAGGACAATTTTTTGTTTATTCCGGAATATTTCTACTTCTATAGTTAATAGATGGGACGCATTTAAAGCTTACATTAGAGGTACTACAATCTCTATTATGGCTCATAAGAATAAGCTGTTCAACACTAATATTAAATACCTAGAGAAACAAATAGCAAAATTCGAGCGATTATTTATTACATCCAATAATCCCCAATACAAAATTAGACTACAAAAACTTCGATATGAATTTAATTCTATTCTCAGTAAAAGAGCTGGGGTTCAACTTGCTAAATCAAATGCTAGATTCCGTTTCAATTCCAACAGGTCTGGGAAATTCCTTGCAAATTACTTACGCATTAAAAGAGATAAAACACAGATTACCTCTATTCATGGTCCTCAAGGCAAGATTGCGTTGTCCCGTAATGATATTGTCAAAGGATTTCTAGATTTTTATTCAAACTTATTTAACAAACCAGATCTTTGTGACAGTTCATTAATTGATGCCTTTTAAAACACTTGTGATTTACCCCAAATTTCTCCTTCAGATAGACTTGGATTAGATTTGCCCATTACGAATGATGAAATTCTGAAAGCCAAATCACTTAAAAAAAATAAGTCTCCAGGCCCTGATGGTATCCCTGCTGACTTTTATAAAGAATTCCAACCTCATCTTTTACCTTATTTATTTCAACTTTTTTCATATTTTGGCTCTTCTGGAACCATTTCAGGCTCTTTCGCTGATGCTTTAATTATTGCACTCCACAAGTCTGATAAAGATCCTACCCTAGTTTCTAATTATCGTCCTATATCCTTAATAAATCAAGACTGTAAATTATGTGCTAAAATCCTTGCCTCCAGATTAGCTACTGT
Source organism: Lissotriton vulgaris (assembly GCF_964263255.1). NCBI lineage: Eukaryota > Metazoa > Chordata > Amphibia > Caudata > Salamandridae > Lissotriton > Lissotriton vulgaris. Next base: position 2,031,872,556 of record NC_141691.1, read on the forward strand.
ACTTCATTCTATTTTCCACCCAGATCGATCAGGATTTATTAAATATAGATACTCTGCTAATAACACAAGAACCCTACTACATGTTATTGAACAGAGTCCTACCCTTCTTGTTCCTGCAGGAGTTATGGCTTTAGATGAAGAAAAAGCCTTCAATAAAATTAATTGGCAATTTATATTTAGAACGCTGCTTTCCTTTTGGACCTGGCTGGAACTGCTGCTTGCTGCTAAGGGCTGCCATACACCCACGACTTGCGGAACCCGCTTCGCGGGTCCCGCTGCGGTACTAACTCACCGCTCACCGGCTGTTCGTGTTCTCCTGCCTGGCTGCTCTGTGGGGGCGTGTGAGGCTTCAGGGCTGCGAGCGTGAGGCTGAGTCACCTGGCCCCGCTCTCCCTGAACGCCCCGCCCCCACCTTCCAACAATTAAAAAGGCACCTGGACTCTCCACTCTTGGGACGCTGCTTTCCTTTTGGACCTGGCTGGAACTGCTGCTTGCAGCTAAGGGCTGCCATACACCCACGACTTGCGGAACCCACTTCGCGGGTCCCGCTGCGGTACTAACTCACCGCTCACCGGCTGTTTGTGTTCTCCTGCCTGGCTGCTCTGTGGGGGCGTGTGAGGCTTCAGGGCTGCGAGCGTGAGGCTGAGTCACCTGGCCCCGCTCTCCCTGAACGCCCCGCCCCCACCTTCCAACAATTAAAAAGGCACCTGGACTCTCCCCTCTTGGGACGCTGCTTTCCTTTTGGACCTGGCTGGAACTGCTGCTTGCTGCTAAGGGCTGCCATACACCCACGACTTGCGGAACCCGATTCGCGGGTCCCGCTGCGGTACTAACTCACCGCTCACCGGCTGTTCGTGTTCTCCTGCCTGGCTGCTCTGTGGGGGCGTGTGAGGCTTCAGGGCTGCGAGCGTGAGGCTGAGTCACCTGGCCCCGCTCTCCCTGAACGCCCCGCCCCCACCTTCCAACAGCACGCCCCATTGGTCTTGGCCCATAAATATCGGAGAGAGACGCTGCGCGGGAGCGCGCGGGAGCGTCCGGGGCTAAGACCGGGCAAAGAGCGGGCCGTTTGAGGCCGTTCGAGGACTGGACTGGCCCACCCCCCTTGGCTCAATATTTTGGTAACCAAATCATTACCTGAGCGGGAATAGATCTACTCCCGTCACAGTGCCCCAGTACTATGGATCCAAGGGTAACCCGTAGCAAGTCGTCTAAACGTGGGTCACTAGTTAGTGGCCCCATGGATGACTTTATAACCCGCACTAACATAGCTATAGACAAGGAAATATCTAAGCTCCAAACCCGGGTGTCGCTAGAACTAGATGCCGCAAGAAGAGTGTCCCAAGTAATTGCACTTACCAAGAAATCCTCCCTAGGCGACATAGCAACCTCTGTTACCCCTGAGCGCCCAGCACGCCCACATTGCATAGTCGCTCAGGCAGATATCCATCATTCACCGATCCCGGCTAATCCCATATCTGCATCAGGAAGTAAGGTTGAGGATACTCCACTGACACCTCTTAGTGTGCAAATCCCTACTCCCATTGTATCTTCCCCGAACCTGTCCCACAACATCTCCAGTGGCAAACAACCAAAGAGGAAACGCAATTCTCGCTCAGCTTATTTTCGTAAGAAAGCGAAAATTGCTGTTCCCAAAGATCTGCCCATGAATAACATCACAGCATCCAATGCTGGAGCTGAGTTTACCCCTAATACCCAGTCTTGTAGTGAGGGACAGGGAAACAATGCATCTATTCCCCTCCTTAATACCACATCAGGCGAGGACCCTGAAGTAGACGGGCTAACCAATAACAATAAAGAATTTATAGAGGTGGTTTGGGACACACTTAAAAAACTTTTGTCACCTCTGGACCTAAGACTATCAAGGATAGAAAATAATTTGTTAGAAATGGAGAAGAGCATTATTGCATTGGCCACTCTTGAGTTGAAAAGTCTGGAAAACCAGGGCATTATTGCAGCTGACCCAATGCCACAACCTACCGCACCCCAAATCAATCTAGCTTCCCCTTCAGCACCACCTACAATAAAACCTGTTCCCAAACCAAGGACAGTCACGGTGGAGCAAGCTCGTGTTAAACCAAGGGCACCTCCACGAGGCTCCACACGTAACTCGCAAAACCCCAAACACGAAACATCAACTAGACCGGTCCCTAGTGAAATTCAGGTCCCCCCAGTTAAAGACAACTTTAGAGGTGGCTATATTGACCCCCCCCCAGAGGCAAACGACTACGTCGTTGTACTGACGGGTGTTCCAACGTTAGGTAATGGCCAATTTGAAAACCCCTGGTCACTTAAAAATAAAATAATGCACTGGTTAGATGTCAACAGACCTATCCCCAATGGCAGAAAAAGTAGGGTATTGATGGTACGCAGAACCCCCTGGGTAGGGCCAACGTTGAAATCCAGTCCGGGGGACTGCATAGTAGTGACCTTCGAAGATCCACACACGGCGCACTACATTTGCAGTTGGCCCAGTAATGATGACTCCTTAGTCAAACCCAAGCCACTATCCTTTTTCTATCCTCCCCGACCTAGCTGTAATCAGGGGGACAATTGGACATTGGTTCAGCACCATCAACGGCCGAATAAGTCCCGGGGCCACAGGGAGACCTTGCTACACTGGAATGGCCTCTCTACCTACAACAGATTTGGTGGTCTAGAGGAGGTGGATTGACTCCTTGTGCAAGCAGCCAAGCAACCCCGAAAGGTATTCTTAACTTCGCGAAGGCATCATTCCACTGATTGTGCTGCCCCTGAATCTGTAACAAGCCGAGCAAGACGATCCAGCAACGCAAGGGTTGATGGTGTGACAATGTCACTGGACATAATAGCAAATTGTAACAGGGAAGACTGGCCAAATCCGCTTTGCGCGACCCTCCCTGCACCCACTTCTATTGAACAATTGGATCCTTCCTGCCCTGCCCCCTATGTGTCCTCCAATCTCCCGCAAACCGAGCCGATTGTGAGGTCTTCAAAGTCTGTGGGTGCGACTGTTTCTCCTATGCCGATGACTATTGACCACACCAGGGCTTTTCCACCAGCTGACTCTGTCCTAAAAATTCTATCTTGGAATGTGGCTGGTCTTGGTCGCAATTTTGACATCCCCGAATGGAGTGACTTCCTGGAACCCTTCCACATCTGCCTCTTACAGGAAACCTGGTGTTTGGAGCCAAGACACCGAGTGGGATTCTCCACTTTTTTTATCCCCGCAGTCCAGGAACAAGGATCCAAAGGTCGTCCGTCAGGCGGCCTTATAATATGGATTAGTATTGCTTTAGGCTTTAGGGTAAAAGAAAGAAACACCCAATCTTCAGATCTCCAGTGGCTAACGGTAACACACAAAGGGGGAAAAAGATTGGAAGTCTTTAACATCTACCTGAGGGGTGCCAAAGGCGGTGCATCCCATCTACCATCCACAGGCCTAAACCGCAACCTGGCCGCCTGTGATGCGGATTCCCATATATTGCTTGTTGGGGATTTCAACTGCTGTTTCGAGCCCTTGGCCAATGAAGATATCTTGGACACTTTTGAGGAGGACACCAGGAGAGGCATTGCCATTTTGAATCTTGCCCCGATCCCCAAATGGTCGCAAAATGCAATAGAGATCAATGCCCTGTGCATGGAGCATAACTTGCGACCGACAAATGGCCGATCCAAATCTGACCATATGGGCGCCCACACCTATAACAGACAAGATCACACGTCTAGGATTGACTATATCATGCTTAATTATAACCTCTGGCAACACCACCTAGATATGGAGGTTATAGTGTCGGGTGATAGCGACCACAACCCCTTATCGCTATCTATTTCATCCCCTTGGCAGGCTGAAAGGCAAGGCCTAACCGATCATAAGTGGAAATCCTCCCATGAAATAGTCCCTACAAATTGCAGCAGGCGGTTAAAGTGGGCCAAAGTCTTAGCAGATGATACAAGAATTGCCCAAGCCGGAACAATTTTGGAAGAGGTGGAGTCCTGGATGATCACTTCTAACCAAAACAATAACAAGATCCTACCCCTATTCACTAAGACTGTGCCGGCGCTAAGTGACTTATTTATTGTTCCCCAAACCACACGAAGGGGTATCTCAAAATCATTGCCTAAACAGTCAGACAAGTGGTATACCCCAAAATGTCGTGAGGCCAAGAAGGAACTTGTTGTGACATTAAAGACTAAAGATGCGGTTGCTATTAGGGCTGCTAGAAAATTTTATAAAAAAATCATAACTGAAGCCAAACAGATTTATGATTCTAATAAGAGATTTTGGGACCTATTAAGATCTAGGGAAAAGCCCATAGACCAGCAGCTAACTTGCAACATTACAGGGGGTGCATGGTTCGAACACTTTTCACAACTGTACTCTGCTCCCTCAGGTCCAGCCCAGGTAGCTTGCCCATCTATGGGTCTTACAACTATCCTCCCGTGCTATGATGGCCTATTTACCAACTTAGAAGTAGAAAGAGCAATCCAATGCATTGTCCCGAACAAGGCAGCGGGTCCGGATGGAATCCCAGGAGACCTAATTAAGAACTACCCATCTCCTTGGAGTAGACTAATCGCCTTGCTTCTGAATGAAGTGATGTTGGGTGGAGTCTTTCCCGACTCTTGGAGGGGCGCTGAGGTCGTACCTATTTTTAAAAAAGGCTCTAGGGACGACCCAGCGAACTACCGCCCAATTAGCTTATTGGATTCTTCTCAAAAGGTAGCAGGGAAGGTGGTACTGGGCAGGATCATTGAGTGGGCAGATGAAAATCACATCCTGTCAGATCTCCAAGCAGGCTTCAGAACAGGAACAGGCCCAATCGAGCAGACGTTCCGCCTTCTAATGATCTATTGGAAAGTGGTGGTGCTGGGAGGGGGCAGTCTGTATCTAGTCTTCATTGACCTACGGACTGCCTTCGACCTGGTACCACGCACGCTCCTATGGAACGTCCTCGACGGGTTAGGCCTCCCCCCCCTATTTGCTGTCGCTGCTTGTTAAATTCCACGATAGGAATTTTGCCCAAATTAGATGGGGTAGACAGGGAGAGAAAACATCTTGTATCCCCGTGGACAGAGGCGTCCGCCAGGGGTGTGTGCTTGCCCCCACTCTGTTCTCTCTTTATATTAACGGAGTGGTGGAGCATCTCCTACAACAACCATCAGATGCACCCACCCTGGCTGGAAGGAAGATCCCAACGCTTCTGTTCGCCGACGATACCCTCCTAATTTCAAAATCACCGATGGGCATCCAATCGTTGCTTTCTAGGTTTCAAACCTTCTGCAGCGAAAGGGGTTTGGCAATAAATATCCTTAACCCGCCAAAAAAATCTGTTTATCCCCCGGTCCTGGATTCCGTTCCACTTGATCGCGTGAAAGAATTTGACTACCTGGGTATACGCATCAGTGATACTATGAGCTGGAAGTCACACCACCAAAAAGTCTTCCTTACCCACAAAAGGGTGGCAGGTGCGCTGCTCAAGGAGCAGCGAGCATCATCATCAAAACCTATTGGGGCTCCCCTAGATATCTATAGGGCAAGGGTTGTAAGTGCGGCACTTTACGGTGCTGAGCTGTGGGGCACTCAAAAAGTTGACACTCTGGCCCACCTTGAGAACAACTTTCACAAAGATCTAATGGGTTTGCCCCACAGCACACCAACAATCCCATTGCTGATAGATGCAGGTACCCGGGCAATCTGCGACCAAGCGAAACTACGCCCACTCCTGTTATGGTCCAGAATCTGGAATGTGCAGGAATTAAGTAGTTACGCAGATGCCTTATCCGACATTTTGTCATTACCGGGCTCTCACAAGATCATCTGGCTTAGGGAGGTTAAAAAGCTGCTCTACAAATTAGGCCTAGGAGAGGCTTGGTCCACTAAATCTGCACCCACGAAACAACAGCTAAAAAAGGTCTATTGGGCATGGGTAGACAGTGAGAGGGCACGATCCACAACCCATTGTAAATCTGTAGTTTTGTTTTTGTCAGCCAAGGAGTTACCGCTAAGGGAACCTTATCTAGACACCATTCAGAACCCGAGGGACAGAGCATTGTACATCAAGTTCAGGTTGCGGGTGCTTCCATTATGTGAGTTTACTTCCACATGGAAACCGCCCGCTCAAACTGTACCCTATTGCCCCTTTTGCGATCTAAGGGTAGAGTCTGTGCCCCACATGTTGTTTGAATGCAGTGTCTATGTAGCCCCGAGACGTAGGTGGTTGAAGCCCCTCTGCAGAAGTTTGGGAACTCGCTCTCACTTGGAAGCCCTGCGTATTTTACGTACAGATGCTAGACCCTTCTTTTCCATTTGCATGGCAAAATTCTTGGGGTGGGCTTGGCGTCTAAGAACTGCAAGAAAACTGTTAATCCAGTAAATGGGCCTATCCACTCAATATGCTGTTCTGGATATGAAATGTTTTTATGTTGATGATTGTCGTAAAAATGTTTTTTTTTAAAAATGATGTGTAAATGCTTTTATGATATGTTTTTATCGAATAAAGCTACTACTACTACTATTTAGAACTTTACTGTCATTTAATTTTGGGCCCTCTTTTATTCGTATGATTTCTGCCTTATATTATGCTCCCATTGCTCGCTTATTTATCAATGGCCAAATTTCTACTCAATTTTCCCTTTTTAGAGGAACACGACAGGGTTCTCCCCTGTCACCACTTTTATTTCTGTTGGGAATTGAACCTTTTCTTAATTCTATACGTAATTGTGATGATATTCAAGATATTACAATTAAAACTTTAGCCTATGCGGACAATGTGTTATTGTTTATTAGTAATCCAATTTCCTCAGTCCCATCATTATTAGACATTATTACAAAATATTCTTTAGTCTCGGGATACAAACTTAATGTTAGTAAAACAGAATTTTTCCCTTTAAATATTCTTTGTACGTCTGATATGTTACCTGTGACAGATATTATTTGGCAAAAAAACAAACTGAAATGCCTGGGTATTTTATTTTCATCATCCTTACCATCAACGTTAAAATTAAATAGTAATTTTATATTTGAATACGTTAAAAATAAAACTTCTAGATGGTCTTCCCTTCATCTCACTTGGTGGGGGAGAATGGAACTTATAAAAATGAATATTGCTCCTAAAATGTTTTACTCCCTTGCTATGATCCCCACTCAATTTTCACTAGAATTCTATAAAGATATTGATAAATGGTTATCCAAATTTCTCTGGAACAACAAGCCTCCTTGAATTGCTTACAAAAAATTAAAAATACCTAAATGTCATGCAGGATTTAGCCTTCCTGACTTTTTCTTTATCATAAAGCTTTCATACTGAAACAAAGCTCCTTATGGTTTAATGCTTCCCCTGTAGTTAAACCTCATATTTCGTTTGATATAGAAAAATCACTTGTTAATCCTTTTCCATTACCCTCCTTGCTTACAATGTCTCATAAATCTACTGTTGTACACCATTCATCCATAATCAAATCTTCAAGATTGATACTTAATGATTTAGATTTACATTTTGCTACTTTCTTAAGTTCTACAATGGATTTATCACTATGGCATAGTGCTATTATTAAACTGAATAGAAATATGAATTTCTGGAATTTGTGGATTCTTATTTTTTTTTTTCTTTTTTTTGCTCCTCCCATACCATGAATTACCACTGACACACACTGATAAGGGAATCCCCAATGCATTCCTATGGGAGGGCAGACTAATCTGACGAATGTACACAGAGAGTGCATGCACTTTACACTGTACCACAGTGTAAATTGCCCAGAGGCCTAAAATCACCAACACCTGGTCACAGAAAAAGGCAAAAAGTTTAGGGGTGAACTTGCCAAAAAAGGCCAAGTCCAACAACCACTGTAATTTATTTCTGGATGACAAAATATGACATTTTCGAATATAAATCTTTCCAAATGCAAAACAGACATTCTTAATGTCTTTCGATTTTGTCTTTCAGTAAAAGTTGCCTAGGTTCTCCAAAAATCACATGAATGATTGCTGCTTTAAAAAAGATAAGCATTTAGAGTTTAGTTTAGCTTTTGAAGTGCCAGAAAACACTTTGGTGAGCTGATGGTCCTGCAGTGTGACAGCATGGGTCACATAAACATATAACCTCAATTTGGCAACTGTCAATGGTACTAAATATATAACTGAACACAGATCAGTGTGTGTCTTCCTTTTTTTTTTAATTTATTTTTATTGAAAGTTCATGACAATATCATATCAAATACATAGGAGAAAACACACACTAACATGACAATACCAAATAATTATACATACAGAGATATAAATATGGCTAACAGATTTTCAACTTCTAATAAGAATGTTCGAACTGATTAAAACCATTAATATAACGGGAGATACAAATACAAATAATATGTTAAGATCGTAAGGGGAGTAGCGCTATGGATGTTAAAAAGCTATAAGCCCAGGGTTTTTGACCGCCTCCATGATGCCACGGGGGCCCAGAGCCTTAGTCCCATATCCCTGGATTTCACTCCCTTCAGTGCGTACAGCTCTGACTCAATGTTATGGATCCCTAGTAGCCTACACATCCACATCTGAAAGGTTGGGGCCTCGGTGTCCTTCCATGCGGCAGCAATTAATATTCTAGAGACTGCTGTTGCTATGAAAACGAGTGCCTCCATCTCTACGCTCAAACCCATTTTGGCGTCAACCCCGAATATTAAAAGTGTTGGGGATAGATCAATCCTGACATCTAGCAGCCCCTCTAAAAACTTTACAATTTAATTTTTAATTGGCCCTAATTTCTCGCAGCCACAAACATGTGAAGCAGATCGCAGGGCCCTTACCACATCTAGGGCAGTTGTTATCTGCTCTCTTGCCGCAGTCAAACAGTTTTGCCGGTGTGTGATATAAGTTAAATAAAGTTTTAAAATGCTGCGCTCTTAGGTTTGAAGATCTTAGAAACCTTTTATCCATAAGAATGGCTCTATCTAGATCAATATCGGGGTCATTCAGTTTCCCAACCCAGGTAGCTTCTGTCTTAAGCATATCATCCAGCAGTGTCCCCAAAAATAATACATACATTTTCCTTATACGGCGGCCGCCTCCCTTCATATAATCTAAAAGTGCACATTCTTTAGATACATCTATGATAGGTCTCTTGGATTTAATTGTGTTAGTCAATTGTATGTATTTAAACTCTTGAGAACCTTGAAGTGCATACCGTGACATCAGGAGATCGAGGGGCCTCAGAACATCCTTTACGATCACTTGACCCAATGAGGTGATTCCCTGTCTTTCCCAATGTCTCCAGGACCCATCTGTGCTCAAGTGAGGGAATAGCCCTGAGTTCCAAAGTGGAGTGTGCTTATTAAACTTCGGAATACTCTGGTTCTTCTGTATCGCCAACCATATCGTACGGATATCTTCCAATATTTTGTACCCTTGGGACTTAAAGAAACGTTTATCATAGTTCCTTAATAGTACCCCATAAGCTTCATTCCCTAATAGTAACTTATATATGGACGGAATACCGCTTTGACAATTTATCATGTTAGCAGGGAAGAAAATTATAGCCATATCTGTAAGGAGACAAGACCAGTGGTAGAATTTTAGATTTGGTATACCCAAACCGCCCTTTTCCTGAGGTAGAGACATAAATTTGATTGATCTCCTCACCTTACCATATTGCCAGACAAAATTAATAAAAATTGCCTCCATTTCCCTGATCAAAATATCATCAATTTTAAAGGGGATAGATCTAAATGTATATAAAATTTTTGGAAACATTGTCATTTTAATGACATTAGCCCTGCCTATAATTGATAAATGAAGAGTATCGATCCGCTTTAGATCCTGTTTAATTTTCAACAATAATGGTGAGAAATTATCTTTAATAATTTCCTGTGTCTGGGCATTGATTGTGATTCCCAAATAGACAGCAGAGTCCACATATCTATCATCCAATTTGACTGTCTTACTGGAGCATAGAACCTGTGTTTTTGCCACATTTAATCTATATCCGGATGCACTCCCAAAATCGGAAGTGATGTTAATTAATTCCCTCATAGCACTAGCAGGATCCACAGTGGTAATGGCTATGTCATCCGCGTATGCGAGGATTTTGGTTGCAAATCCGTTAGTGATAATTGGTTTTATATTAATATTACCCATAATGTGGCAGATCAGGGGATCGATATACAGAGCAAATAGGATAGGCGAACACGGGCACCCTTGTCTTGTCCCTCTCGAAATATGGATCGGATTAGAACCCTCACCCATTAGCTGGATACTAGCTGTTGGAGTGTGATACATGGCCTGGATTGCCTGGAGAAATCAGGGACCAAATCCTCTGCCCTCCATCACTTTACATAGAAAGCTCCACTTAACCCGATCAAACGCCTTCTCGGCATCGAGGAGGATCATTGCGATCTCCTCCCCTTCCCCGGCATGCATATCAAACAGAGTTATAGCTCTTTTTATATGGTCGGTAGTACCCCTTCCGGGAATAAAACCATGCTGCCAGGGAGAGACGAGGCCCGCAATAATTCTCCCCATTCGTGTGGCCAGTATTTTAGCGTAGAGTTTGTTGTCGCTATTTATTAATGATATAGGCCGGTAAGAACCTGGGCTCTCCTTGGGTTTGCCTTTTTTATGGAAGACCACTATATTGGTTTTAGTCCAGGATTCTGGTATAATGCCTGTATTAATAACCCCGTTAAATAGATCTAATAGGAGAGGAGCCGTCTCTTCACTCAGGCATTTATAGACTTCCAAGGGTATGAGGTCAGGCCCTGCTGCCTTTCCTGCTGATAAATCTTTCAGTGCCTGCCAGAGCTCCTCCATAGTGATATCCTGTTCTAAGATTTCCCTCTCATTGGGCAACAAAATATTTTCTGTATCCTGCCAATTCTTACTTGGATAGGTTGTATCTGCATCCTCCTTATAGAGAACCTGATAGAAGCGCCTAAAAACCTCTAGGATTTCTGTTGGTTTTTTATAGGTATGCTCCCCCTCTTTAATTTCAGTAATAATATTTTTTGAGGTGCCTTGTCTTATCCTTAGTGCTAAGGCCCTACCTGCGTCCTCACCTGTTTCATACATTCCCAATCTGCGAGTCTGATATTCCGCTGCAGCTTTCTTTGCTAATTGCCGCTGAATATTTGCTTTTATAGTATTTAAGCTATCTAGACTCTGAGACCCCTGGATCCCGCTGTATACATCTCTCCTATGTTGTTCCTCAGCCTTTGCCAACCTATTCAGAAGACCCTCCCTGTCTTCCTTTATATTTTTCCACAACCGTGCAGAAAAGCTAATAGTCTCTCCTCTTAAACCAGCCTTGAAACTATCCCAAACCATACCACGAGAAGCGCTATATCTATTGGCATCAAAAAACGATTGGGACCACCCCTTTATATGTGCGATGTAGTTACTGTCTAATAGAAGTTTTCTATTAAAGGACCACGGTCTCACTTTTTCCCTTGGTTTAGTAATAGACAGATTCAAAACAAGTGGATTGTGATCCGAAATTAGCTTTGGGAGCATTGAAATTTCTACAGTGCTGAGATGAGTGGCTGATACTAAAAAATAATCCAATTTTGTGTATTTGTTAAATGGGTGTGAAAATTATGTGAACCCAGGATCATCTTTCTTTAGATTACCCCAGACATCCTTCAGGCCGTAAGAGTGGATTATCGAGGAAACCGCCCTAAATACCCGGGGTTTTCGTCCTTTATATTGGGTATTGCCTGTAAAATCTGCCGAGATATTGAGGTCACTACAAAATTCCGCAGGTGATGGCCAGTTGGTGAGCTCCCTTTCAATGTAATCCATCACCCCTGGATCGTCCAGATTGGACCCATACACTGAACAGAGAGTGATGCCTAACCCCAGTTCACATATAGCCCATCTTCCCAACGGGTCAGCTTTTGATTTTTTGACCCCACCCAATCCAGCCCAACCAATGATGGCTACCCCCCTTACAGTTGAAGTCTGTGAGGAACAAGAGAATATTTCATACCCCCTTATATTTAACCAATGTTTCTTTTTCCATGGCAGATGAGTCTCTTGTAGGCAGACAATATCGGGTCTTATTAATCTAACATACTCCTCGAACTTTTCCCTTTTTTTCCAGTCGTTCAATCCTCCAATATTAAGGCTAATTATCTTAATCCTTGACATAGCCCTGGAGAGAGACCAGCCAACGAACTAACCAATCGCATTTTATCCTATATCTAGCAATATCAAGTATAACCACTTTCAACATCTCCAATACATGTTTAATGCATGAACTTTCTTTTTGCTTCTTTTTCTTCCCCCTTCCCCCCCCCTCCCACAAGAGACCCCCCTCCCCCCCCCTGACCACAACTCACCCCCCGGTGAGGCGCGCAGACGGTGTCTGTGCATGTGATGGGTGCGGCAATGGACACAGTGCAATCAGTAGATCCAATTTCAGCCTCGGCTTATGTACACCCACAATTTTCCTACAAATCTCCCACAAATCACCCCACAAATCTCCCTAACATGACACACTTTACTATGTGATATTTAAACTGAGCCTTAAGCTAAACTAAACCTAAGACTTCATTCAGTAACGACACATGCTAAATAGAGTCTAAGAACTCCTGAGCCTTGATTTCCGAGGAGAAATACATGGTCTTGCCTAGGTGGATAATCTTTAGCTGGGCAGGATTGATGAGGTAAACCTGAACCCTTTTGTCCTGGAAAGGTTTGATTAATTGCCTTAATCTCCATCTTTGTTCCACGGTGGAGTGACAGAAATCCGGCCTGACAAAGAAGGACCCTCCTTCAAATGTTCTTTTAGCGTCAGGCCGGGCTTTCTCTGAAATGGACTGGCGAAGAAGAAAATTGCCTATATAAATTTAAATTGCTCTAGGCTTATCCCCTTCTCTGGTATTTTTTCTCATTCTGAAGGGTGTCCTATGTGCTCTCTGTATTTCAGTGGTCCAGTTCCAACCGGCGATGTCAGGGAAGGCTTTCTCAAATGTTTTGACTATAAACATCTTAGCATCCTGGCCCTCTGCCCCTTCCGGAATACCCAGGACCCTGAGGTTGTTCCTTCTTTGCCTGTTTTCAAGGTCCTCTAGCTTCCACTGGATGTCAATTGCTTGGGCTCCAAGAGTTTCCACTTTAGTCGTGGCTGCAGCCGCCTAGGCTTCAGTGGCGACCACCCTCTCTTCTAGATTTGAGACCCTATCGCCCACACTTACCCAGGCTTTAGAAAGCTTTCTGACCACTGCTTTCATCTTTCTTATCGCCGCCTGGGATTTGATGCTGTCTGCCCGGGTTTCCTCTCTATGAGCAGTTATTCCTTGGTGGATTGATTCCATCATCGTCATCATTGACAACTGTGTAGGCTCATTGCAGCTTACGTTACCCGACGCCGAGTTAAGATTCCCTTGAAGGGATGTTGTAGGAGAGTGGTCCCAAGCCAGCGCATTATGGTCTCTTTGTGGAGGTGCGTTTTTTATGATAGATGATGGTAACCCTACTTCACTATCGCTCGCTGTTTCCGGGTTGCTGCCATCAATATCTGAGCTATGTAGCTCATCATCCTCTTCTGACCAGTTGGCCTCCTCTGTAACAGAGAAGAAGCACTCGCTGGGGGTCTTTTCCTTTTCCATTTCCCTCTCACCGTGAGTGACCCCAGAGTAGATAGTTTTAACTTTAGGATTGGCAGGTAGACCTGTATAGTTTTCAGAGCCTGTTATAAGACTGGTACTCTCTTTAAATAGATCAGCTGTAGATAAGCCTTCTTGAACGCCCTCGTTAGTTAATGAGACTGCTGAGCCTTCTGTTGGAGAGAGCAATATATCTTGTGAGGGCACTGACAAGGGTAGTAAGGTGATGGTCTCATTGTTGCTGGAAACACCAAGATCGCCAGATCCCAATCCGACATCTAGAGACTCTGAGTGCGTCATTACAGACTTGTCCCCACCTACTATGTCGTCCCTGGCTGCCTCCGATTGACATGATTGAGGGATCTGTAGGTCTATGCCTGGATTTTCCGCTGGAGTGCTGGCTGGTAATAGTAATGGTAGAGCAGTGGACTCACATGTTGCAGAAAGTTCAGGTTGCACAGGTATTACAGATAGCACCGACAGCCCAGGATTCACAACTTCTAGGGCTGGCTCAATATCCTTCAGCTTTCTTTTTTTTCTCATTCCGATTCAGCATTTCAACCACGCTGACCGTTGCTGTGGCTGTAGCTTGACGGGTTCTGATCTTAGGGGAATTCTGACCTGCAGATGGCTGCAGCTTTGCCCGCCCTGACCCAGCTTCTAACGCTGCCCCCTCTAGCCCGATGTTTGCCCCATTGTCCATACTTGAGCTATTGGCTGAATTGCCAGGTACAGGGGCACCATCCGCCACACCCTTTTTCTTTGTCTTTCCACCGGTGTTGACTTTAGGGGGCATAGATACAACTACTATTAGCAGGGAGATCCCCTGCCTCACCTCAACTGGTGCACTGCAACACGGAGCCTCTCCACAACTCCGTATCGGGCCGTTGGATCTGCTCAGTCCGACAGGTCTGCTGGAGCTGCAGCCGCTTCCGCCCCGTCTTGCTGGTCCCGCCGGTCCTGTGTGACTCCGCCTCCAGGCTACGCGAGCTCCGCTAGGGCCAGCTGAACCGACTCCCAACACCGCTGCAGCTGTAACCAGGAGCCTCGACAGATCCGAGCGAGGCAACCCTCTGACGCGAACACTTGAAAGCATCAGAGTCTCACCGGGAGGTAGTTTTCCAGCCACTTGTGTGCCGCTATGCTTCTGCGGTGTTTTACTCTTCAGAACTTTTTAGTTATGTCTCGCCAGTCTCGCCAGTGCGACTGAGGTTTCACGCATGTCTTGCGAGTCAGGTGGCCTCGAGGTTTTCTGTAACCTTGTTTCTCTTGTAAATTCTGTGCTGCGCCGGCCTTACAGAGAAAACGTAGGTTCGGTGTTTGACACCGCTGCTTTGTTCCGCTTTGTTCCGCTGTGTTTTCTACGGCATTCAGTATTTGATTAAGGGTCAGGTAGACTCATAGAGATTTTTATGGCCTTCTTCTTTACTTTCCCTTCTCAAGTGGTTCTTTTAGTTGTTCCGTATTGTCTACTGTAAAAGGAGAGAGCCTGGATGCCGAGGTCGCATCAAAGAACATCATTCCATCCCTGCGCTGTGTCCAGTGCTGCCGCTCAGCCGCTGGTCACGGCCGCCATCTTGCCTCCTCCCGGGAATTTGTGGATTAATGCGGGCATATTGTACCTTAAAGATATATTTTGTGATAATGCTTTTATTCCTTTTGACAAATTACAATCGAAATTCAAGTTACCTAATACTGATTTGGTTAAATATAAATTTCTATGCAACTCAATTTTAGACTCATTCCCGAATGGTATTCCTTCTACGGTTACAACTGATTTGATAATTTATCTTCACGCTGTTTCTACATCTTCAAACGCTGTTTCTATTTTGGATAAAAAATTTCAACTTCAATAGGTACCAATATTAATATATTTTCAACATTTTGGAACACTGAACTTTCCATTTCTATATCTAAAGACTCTTGGAAAGTGTTTTGGCTCAATAGCATTTCTGGTTGGTTACCGGTGTCTCTTTATCAGACAAATGCATATATTTTGTTTAATTCCTTATGCACACCAATACGTTTGCATCGTGCTAAATTACTTCCATCAGATATTTGTTGGCACTGTAAATTACATCCTGGGTCCTTACATCACATGTTATTTGATTGCCCTATAATTTCGAAATTTTGGTCTGAAGTTTGGGACATTATATTGAAAATATTACCTATTCAAGATGTTCTTTCTTATAAATTGTTAATTTGTAAATCAGTTGTGCTTGTACATCCTCTTAATGATTCTGAAGCAAAGTTGTTTAATTTCTTTATTTCGGCTGCTTTAAAATCAATCACTTTTTGTTGGAAAGACTCTTCTTCTCTATCTGTTCATGCTTGGTGGTCATGGATCATCTTTACAAGAAGAGGTGCCCAATTATCACTACATGGAATTAATCATAATCTGCTTTCTTATCAATCCTTCTGGTCTCCTATAGATTCATATTTGTTGTTATGACAATTGTTTTCACAGTTATTCTGTTTTAACTTCACAATTTGCATATAAGCAATATTTATATGTTAATAGTAACTCTACGTTCCATATAAGATGATATAATATGTACCCTCCCTCTCTTCCCCCTTCCCTTCTCCTTACCATGAATTTATTTTTCCCTTGATTGATTATTATTTTATTGTTATCTAATGATCTATTATAATTTGTTAATAATTTGTATTACTCAATTGATTAGATTTTATTGCTATTTTATGTATTTTTGTATTGTCTATTTATGTCACTTTTTGAAAATTCAATAAAGTTATTCTGAACTTAAAAACCCTGAAGATTCACTAAAAAAACAAAGTTTACAGGGGCATTATAGTTAGGTTCAGATTATATACACTCAAACCATAAGAAATCAGCAGTTATACCTATAGTTATATCTAGTAACTATAATTCATCCGCCAAGATAACTAAAATTCACTCTCACAATGCACTGCTAATTACCTCAAATATTACATCATTCATGAATACTTCTATCACATCATTGATAATACAACTGCAACAAATTATTGATTAGAAGACTTTGCATGATGAGGGTGACATCAGATATAGAAGACCTGATGATGATGCCAACAGCTGCTGGTATGTCTGTTGCAAAGAATATACCATTCACCGAAAGTAACTCTGAATGGTCCCACAGATTGTTTCAAAAGGTATTCCTCCAGAACATACAATACATTCTCTTTTGATTTCTGTTAGTACTACAAGGGTAAGTCACACCTACTCATGCGCCAACCTTTGTGAATTGGGTCCATCCTGGAAATATACAAAGATACACACCCTCAGGAAGGTAGCTCAGAACAATTGTGTCAAAGCTTGCTTAGAGAAAAGAAGAGTTGAAGATCATAGAAGCCTTTACCACACCTAGCAACAGATTTTTATTAGGGACGATGAGAGGCTTGGGTTATTAGAGATGTTACGGAATGGGTAGGTTGGACACTTTTCCGACTGTATAAAAAGGAAAGACTTGGTCTTCAAACTTGGATTTTGAAGACTGAAAAATCCTGAGAGAGTTGACACAAAACTTACCAGTGGATGTTAATGATCAAACACATTCTCAGTGACATAACACTGTAGCGAAAGTAAAATCTGATATGATAAAAATTGGTTTTCAAATATGTCATGCTATTGTCAATGTGTAACTCTTTCTTGCAAATATTTGTGTTTATGTTACAAGCTCAAACCCTTGTGCTTCTCTCATAAAGCTTTGCATATATTGGGTCTGGAGAATCTACAAGTCAGAGTGGAATTCCATAAACCCACTCGCAAGCTGACATTTTGTAATTTGGACCTTGCTAAAACCAAACGTATAAGGAAGGTTAGATCAGGAGGCGGTTCCTTCTCGTACCAGGCTGCTGCTCAGTGGAACTCTCTACCTATGGACATTCACCTCATCGATAAATATACCAGGTCTAGAAAAGAATTAAAAACCTCTTTTCAGGTTAATGGACTGTATGATATTTCTATTCTGGTTCAATGAAAATCTCTAAGTGGATGGACTAGGCAACTATTAAGTGCTGTAACATCTCCCAGGAGATAAATGTTGTGCTTTTCAAATACGTAAAATAATAAAGTAAAATAATGAAAGAATTAAAGATGGTCCCACGTTTACTTCCTTACCTTTAAGAGCCAACTCTGAGCAAGAGTCCCTCGTTCTGTTGTTTTTCTGCATGGTCTAAGCTCTTGAAAGGTAGTGAGTTGCACAGGTAATCATTACAGCAAGAGATAGTAGTCGTACGGCTCATGACTGGTGTACATGTAGATGCGCATGACTTGACCATGTGTAAAGCCCCTGTTAAGGAAAAAAGAAAAGAATGTAATGGAAATAATAGGAGGTTCTGTTACTTTCCATGCTATCTCTAATTTGAAATTCTGTTAACAATAAAACACTGTTTTTCTTACCTAAAGCCAACAAATCTGCCTACCTACAAAAATGTCACTATTTCCAATTCCATGTTCTGTAGGATCAAAATTACTTAAGCAAGACTCAAAGACTGATACACTATTCCATGTGAAGCCATTATTAAGGAAAATACCCCACCTCTCCACATATTTGTTTTATGAGCTTTGTTGAAGGTTTAATAATAGATAGAGGAAGATTCCTACAGCTAGTAATAACCACACAATCACACATAAGCTCCAGTCAAGCCTTAATAAATGAATCTTTGCTCAACCCTTGGTAGTTTGGCTTCTGAACATTCTGGCTTAATTTAGGATACAGGTGTGAAAAGCATAAAAAAAAACAATACAGCAAATAAGACACAGCATTCAAATACATCCGACACAAATTTATAAAACAAGGACATATTTTTATGTTTATAATTACACCAAAATGACACAAATTCAATGTAGGAACTGTGGAAATACATGTTTAAAGATTAGATGTAAAGCTAGTGTTTGGAAGCAAAGAGCTCTAAAAGGGTTGTAAAGGGTCACACTGGACCTGGACAAAGTCAAGAGTTAAGGCTGCTTGCGATGTAATACTTTTACAGTTACTTCCAGAAATGATTCTTGATGCAGGGAAGTGGTCCACAGCACCAGTAACGCGTTCAGAAACTCTGGTTTCCCTCTGGGGGTCTGAGAGTAAAATTCCTATAATGCACCGGATCAATCAAAATACAATCCAGGTAAAGCTTGTCAGCTGAAGTTGTCCTTACTGTTGATGTTGCAGGTAGCCCTTGCAGCATTTTTCTATCTGATGCTTGTGAAGCCTTGAACGAGCAGTAGGTGAAGTCCTTATGAGTGCAGTCCTCTTTTTGGCAGTCATCGGGTCCAGCAGAGCAGTCCTTCTTCTCCAGGTATTTATTTGGGGTCTTTGAGGGTCAACAATACTAGCCAAGGCTCCAAAAGCTCCGATTTGCCTTTTGGAGGTGTGGGAGTAAAATTCCTAAAATGCACCTGGTTTAATCCTTTAAGATCCAGATGAAGCTGATGGAGTTGAAACAGGTGACTTTTTAAATCTCTTTTGTACCAGTTGCTTTGAATAAGTCAACTCCTTAATCCTTTTGAAGTCAGGCAAAGTGTGCTTTTGTGAAGCCCAAAGTGTGCAGCAGGTGCAGTCATTAAGAGTGCAACCCTCTAACAATGCAGACCAGGGGTTCAGCAGGGCAGGCCTTCTCTTGATATTTCTGGGAAGGGATGTGAGTTTCTCAGCAGCTCTCCCATATTTATTAAGGTGTCTGGGATGGCAAGAAGAGGGGTACTCCTGACCTATGGGGTAGAGGATGCCACTCTATGTAATGACCATTTCCCCAAAAATGTGCCATTTTCTTGTCCCAGAAATCTCTCTTGCGGATTCAGGTCTGGCTGAACTGGACAACGTGTAAGTTTAGGGCCTGGCAGCAGCAGTGGGTTCTTGTTGACTCTTGGCAGTGAATGCACCCTGTGGCACGTGACAACTCTTTTCACTCAGGCTCTCATAAATCTCGTGTTTGGTTGAATAACTTTCTAAGCTTCTGACTGTCCATGGTGAATATCTGTGCTGTTTCAGATCACAATCCTGGGTTAGTCTCTCTGAAATGGGGCGTGATCGCCCTTACATTCCTATTTGGTGTTTAAAGGTAGAGGCCCTAGATGATGTTGTTTTAAAAAATTATATTGTAGAGGCTATAAATGCTTACTTTAATGAAAATGCTGTAACAGCTACATCCTCTTTGATTAAATGGGATGCATTTAAGAGAGTGATCAGGGGTCAATGCACTGCAGAAGTGGTTGAGGAGCATAGATCTTTGGTTGGTGAGGTGGAAACCCAGGGAAAGGTACAGAGAAGCTGTGAGCACCATGGTCCAGGTTAGCTTGCTATTAAATTTCATTGCTTGAGGCAAATGAATTAGTGGCAGCCTGAGTTGAAATATTATGTTGTTTTGATTATAACAAATATTTTACTTGTGCTCATGCTCTGCATGATAAGGCAGGATCCCTTTTGCCGTGGCTCATTAATCCAAAATTATGTGAATCTTTGATTCTGGAGCTTGATTCTGCTGCAGTTGAAGCATTATATAATCAAGCTGCTATAAATGCTCGCTTTCTTGAATATTACACTTTCCTACATGCTCCAGTGCCAAGAGCACCACCTTGTTAAGAGAACTGAAATCACTGCTTATGGAATTATTTTGGGAAACAGGTAGTCATAGATTATCACTAAGAAACTACAGCACCCTGTAATAAAGGGAGGGTTGGCTGCTCCTGATCTTGAATGTATTATGTAGCAGCTCAACTACATTGTTTAAACAACTGGGTTTACTGTCAAATGAACCCTGAGTTGGAATTTATTGGCTCACTGCCAGATTTGCAGAACTTCTTTCCTCAGGCTACCTGAATTTTTCAAGAGCTTCTAGTGATATAGCAGTGCTGGAAATGTTGCCTGCAGCAAACCAGGTGCCCCACTCCGCTGAAATGCCATTAAAATGGTTGAGAATAGAGACCCAGTTAGGAGAGTTAGCAGGGATTGAAAGGTGGACAACATTTGGGGTTCACAGTGTTGGGTATTTATAGCAGGATGGATTATTTGAAGACCTGACTGAAGAATGTGATATACATAAAGTTCAATTTGTAGTATACAGGGCATTGTTTGTAGCAATAAGGAAACATTAGAGAAATGAAGATGCTGAACGTGTCTGCATCAGATGTGTGAACAGTTCTGTGCAACAATAGGGTGTGCAAGAGCGGTCTTGTAGCTACATCGCACGATTCAGACAAATATACTTTCTCTTCTTGCCAAGTTGGAAATAAAATGGGAGGGAGACTTAGAGCTCCAATGTAATGATGCAGACAGGGATAGGATTGTAGCACATATACCAGCTGTCTCTAGAAATGTAATGTTCTAATTAATCAATACTATATCCTGCATAGAGCTTATCTCAGACCTAGCATGATTAAAAGGTTCTATGTGACTTGTGCAAAAAAAATGCCCTAGATGTGGGAAGTTGGGGGGAGGGGGAATTCCACATTACACAGTCCTGCCCTTTATTATTGGGGTTCTGGAAAGAAGAAATAGAATATAATAATGGATTAACTTACAGGCTATCCCTTGTACACTATTTGTCTGCCTCCTAGGGGCATACTCTCTGAAGGAGAGTAGGGTCTGCTATCCTATGGTCACACCAAATTTTTGCTTTTTGCTTCACTGGTTTATGGAAAGGGAAGACCACTCGGTCCCCCCGAACGTATGGATGGGTGCCCCGCTCCCCCCGGGAAACCGTTTTGGGCGGGGGGCGTGGTTCGGCTGGTATGCCCAAAGCGGCGTAGCCGGAGCACGCCCTTCCCGCCCAGAAGGGGTTGTCCTAGACACCCGCCCGGAAGACCGCGCCCAGATGGGCGTACCCGGGGAGGGCCCCCGCCCTCCCGCAGACAGATAAATACAGCGGGAATGCAAGGAGGCGTCCTCTTGTTCCAGTGCTCTGAAGGCTGGACTCGCTCCTGCACGGTCGCTCCCCTCCCTCCCTCGAACCTGGAAGCAGCGCTGGTATCGTTAACTGCTCATTATTACTCCACATGGCGCTGCTAGCATTGTCTGAATTCTGCGCTCCTGCACTGAACTATCTGCTGCTGGCTGCTGCACATACGATATAACATAGCGCTTCTGCACGCATTTAGATTGTGCAATTACATGCGAGCTGCCTGGCATTAATTTTAATAGCGCTTCTGGCCGGTCCCACCAGTGGTGTTTATTTTTGTGGCAATAGCTCAGGCGTAACTCGGACTGTGTCCCGGTTTCATTTTCAAGCAGCCCGCCTCCATCTTGTTGTTGTTTTCAGCTCTCCTGGCCCGCCTCTACCTCCCCGAGACCGCCTCCCAGCGGCCCCTCCCACCCACGAACAGCAATCTAGCCTCCTCCCTGGTGCAGCTGTGACCTCCTGGACTCGCTCCTGCACGGTCGCTCCCCTCCCTCCCTCGAACCTGGAAGCAGCGCTGGTATCGTTAACTGCTCATTATTACTCCACATAGCGCTGCTAGCATTGTCTGAATTCTGCGCTACTGCACTGAACTATCTGCTGCTGGCTGCTGCACATACGATATAACATAGCGCTTCTGCACGCATTTAGATTGTGCAATTACATGCGAGCTGCCTGGCATTAATTTTAATAGCGCTTCTGGCCGGTCCCACCAGTGGTGTTTATTTTTGTGGCAATAGCTCAGGCTTAACTCGGACTGTGCCCCGGTTTCATTTTCAAGCAGCCCGCCTCCATCTTGTTGTTGTTTTCAGCTCTCCTGGCCCGCCTCTACCTCCCCGAGACCGCCTCCCAGCGGCCCCTCCCACGCTCCGCCCCCCCCACCATCCATTTATGGCCAATGCCCCCACGCGCAGCGTCCACGCGCTTCGGCCGCGCCGAAGTTGCGCCAAAGGTAAGCCCGTCTACGCCCGTCCGCGCCTGGACCGCGCCCAGCGCCAGACCCCCTGGCCCCCGTCCCTCCCAGCCCCCCCGCATTACCTACGATGCCGCCACCCTCCTAGCCCTTAACCCCGGTCGCGCTCCCACCTGCGTCCAAGCCGCCCCTGGACAAACCCATGGACCTTTCTCCTGCTTCTCCTGCAAATTCAGCGGCACCGACAACATCTCCGCTACGACCACACCACAGATTCCCGACCCCAATCACCTACAATGCATCCTTCTCAACACCCGATCGGTCCACAGGCACGCCATTGACCTATGGAATCTACTAGACACCATTTCTCCGGACATCGCCTTCCTTACGGAAACATGGATGAATGCTTCCTCCGCACCAGACATCACCATTGCCATCCCTGAAGACTATAAGATCACTCGCAAAGACCGCACCAGCCACACAGGAGGAGGAATCGCGATCGTCCATAAGAAATCAATCCGCATATCAACCAGCTCTGACGCCAACCTCGCCAACTCCGAACATCTTCACTTCCAGATCCACATCGACCCCAAAACCACACTCAGAGGCACCCTCCTCTACAGACCACCAGGACCCCGTGCAAAATTCAGTGAAGACATCACGGACTTCATCACCCCACACGCGCTCCCCTCCAAAGACTACATCCTTCTGGGAGACCTCAACTTTCACCTCGAAAAGATCAACGACCGCAACACCGCCACCCTCGTGGACAACCTCGCCAACCTCGGACTTAAACAACTAGTCACCTCCCCCACCCACATCGCAGGTCACACACTCGACCCCATCTTCACATCCAGCAACCATGTCTCCTTCAGCCACACCACGGACCTCCTCTGGACTGACCACAGCTGCGTTCACTTCACCTACAACAAACCAAAACCCAGCATCCACCTCCAACCTACCCTGCAAAGAAACTGGAACAAAATCACCACGGACCAAATCTCCGCATCACTCCTTCAAAACACCCCAGCCCTCTCTTCTAACGCTAACGAAGCCGCCGCCAACCTCACCCTATGGTTATCCAACACCGCTGACACCTTAGCACCACTGAAAAAACGTCAAAACAAACCTGGCAGCAAGAAGGCCTCATGGTTCAACGATGATCTCAAGAAGTCCAAGAAACTCTGCCGCTCCCTTGAAAAGGCCTGGAAAAAAGACCCTACCACCAGCACCAAGGACGCCTTCAAAAACGCCACACGCACTCACCACCAACTAATCCGAAAAGCCAAGAAAACAGCATTCAAGGATCGACTTGACAACAACGCCCACAACAGCAAGGAACTTTTCAACATCGTCAAGGAATTTTCCAATCCCTCGGCCAACTCCAACGACATCACCCCCTCTCAAACCCTCTGCGACTCCCTAGCCTCATTTTTCCACAACAAGATTGCAGACATCTACAACAGCTTTGACAACCAACCCGGAAACCAACCCACCCTACCATTTGCTGATCATCTCCCCCCCGTGAACACCCTTAACGACTGGAACCCAATCTACTCTGAGGACACCATCCACCTGATGAATTCCATCCACTCAGGATCCCCCACAGACCCATGTCCTCACCACATCTTCAACAAAGCAAATCATAGCACCGCACCTCCGAGACGTCATCAACTGCTCCTTCAACTCCGCCACCTTCCCGGAAGACTGGAAACACGCTGAACTCACCGCCCTTCTGAAAAAACCCACAGCGGACCCCACCGAACTCAAAAATTACCGCCCCATCTCGCTTCTTCCATTCCCGGCCAAAGTCATCGAGAAAGCTGTCAACAACCAGCTTGCCGCCTTCCTCGAAGCCAACAAATCCCTCGACCCCTCACAATCTGGCTTCCGAGCAAAACACAGCACTGAGACCGCCCTCATCGCAGCAACAGACGACATTCGAACTCTACTGGACAATGGAGACACAGTCGCCCTCATCCTCCTTGACCTCTCTGCAGCATTCGACACAGTCTGCCACAGCACCCTTTTACAACGCCTCAATAATATCGGAATCCAAGGAAAAGCACTTGATTGGATTACCTCGTTCCTCACCGGAAGAACCCAGAGAGTCCGCCTTCCACCATTCAAGTCCGAGGCCTCTAAAGTCATCTGCGGCGTACCACAAGGATCCTCACTCAGTCCCACCCTCTTCAACATATACATGAGCCCCCTCGCGGCCATCGCACGCCAACACAACCTCAACATCATCTCTTACGCGGATGACACTCAACTGATCCTTTCTCTCACCAACGACCCCAGCACCGCCAAAACTAACCTACACGAAGGAATAAAAGAAGTTGCCGAATGGATGAAACAAAGCCGTCTGAAACTGAACTCAGACAAAACAGAAGTCCTCATCCTAGGTACATCCCCCTCTGCATGGGACGACTCCTGGTGGCCGG
Organism: Lissotriton vulgaris; assembly: GCF_964263255.1. NCBI lineage: Eukaryota > Metazoa > Chordata > Amphibia > Caudata > Salamandridae > Lissotriton > Lissotriton vulgaris. The sequence continues at coordinate 2,031,897,393 of NC_141691.1, forward strand.
AAGCCCTCGGAAAAGCACCCATCCCGACAGACCACGCACGGAACGTAGGCGTCATCCTGGATTCTTCACTCTCAATGAACAGACAAGTCAGCGCCGTATCCTCTTCCTGCTTCAACATTCTTTGCATGCTCAGAAAAACATTTAGCTGGATCCCCTCCGAAACAAGGAAAACAGTCACCCACGCTCTGGTCACGAGCCGACTGGACTACGGAAACACCCTCTACGCAGGTACTACCGCAAAACTCCAGAAGAAACTCCAACGAATCCAAAACGCCTCAGCCAGACTCATATTAGACATCCCACGCAACGAACACATCTCTGGTCACCTTAAAGACCTCCACTGGCTACCCGTCAACAAGAGGATCACTTTCCGACTGCTTACCCACGCACACAAATCACTCTACGACATCGGTCCAGAATGCCTCAACTCACGACTGTCCTTCTACACCCCCTCCCGCCAACTACGTTCTTCCAGCCAAGCCCTCGCCACTGTACCTCGCATCAACAAGACCACCATGGGAGGCAGATCCTTTTCTTACCTGGCTGCTAAAACATGGAACTCACTCCCCGCTTACCTTCGCCTTACCCAGAACCACCTAGCATTCAGAAAGCAACTTACAACGTGGATATTTGACAAGTAATCCTCCTCCCCTTCCTAAGCGCCTTGAAACCCTCTGGGTATGTAGTGCGCTATATAAATTCTATGACTTGACTTGACTTGACTCGTTGCTCGTGAGCCCTCGACGGAACAAGCAGCAATTTTGAGAACTTGTAATCTTTGTTGTTTCTCTTTCAGTATCAGGCGTGTGTAGGATCTAGGACCTCGTCGATCAAGTCGAACGGAGTGAACAAAGTCATGTCCGTCAAAAAAGCGGGAAAGAGCTCCGAGTTGGAGAATATACTACGCACTTTGTCGAACCGAATGGCGGTGATGGACCGAAAACTTGGTAAAGTGGATTCGATCGGTCGTGGCTTAGCAGAGGTTAAAAAGCAGATAGCAGCCCAGAACAACCTCTCGGGGCGGCCTAAGAAGGTGATAGGACCGGCCTTGCCGGGAGTCGCCCCAGAGGGTAGGAGGAAACGTAGTAAGAAGAGGGCGGGTTCCGGGGAGGGCCCAGTCCCGGAGGTACCCCCAGCAGGCCCAGTCACACCGGTGGACAGCCCAGTACCAAGTCCAGATGTGGGTTTACCAATCCCCGTTGTAATAACTCCGGTTGAGGATGATCAGATGCCCCCAGAACTGGCCCTTCAGTTAGCGGCAGTGTTACCTTGGCTTAAGAAGAAAACAGGGGGGGCAGTGGCTGCGGGGGATCCGGCCGAGGAAGCCAGATTAATATTCGAGCAGTTACGGCAGTCAAGAGAAGCCGGGACGGTGAATGTTCCTTCTATTCCCCCACAGGTGGCACCGGGAGTGACGGTGGTTGGCCGAGAAAAGACAGCAGACATGGCGGTTGAACCCGGTAAGAACCCGTTGCCAATGGTAGGGGAGAGTTCAGTGCCTTCGAGGCGCGAAAGGTTGGCCCAGCACATCCCGGCGGCCACGAAGGAAATGATATGGGGGGACAAATATGTTAATATGTTTTCACTGTTGACCGACCATCGTGAGATAGAGTACGCAAAGACCCAGAAAGATTTATGGCACCCCAGCGTATGGCGGGCCAAGATGGCGGAATTTAGGGTCGACGAGACCATAGCAAACTGGGTGAAGGCCTTCTCTATATTTACGGCAGTAATGGGGGAACGTAAACCTGAAGTGTTGCCCGATCTATCATGTTACCAGAACAGGAATGGATTTTTTATACAATGTACGGGGGGAATGAATGGTAAGGTTATGATGTTCACTTTCGAAAATCTAAAGAGTTTGATGTAACTTTAACGTGGGATTGCCTCGACACGGTGTCATGGCACAAACAGCTCTTGCCTTTATCGGCGGGTACGTCCTCACCGGGCGGGAGCGGGTCTGGGACAGTTCAACAAAGGCCGGCGCAGCCCTTTCGAGCAAGCGCCGGTGGGGAATCACAGCCCAAGACCGGCGGGAATGGGGGCAAGCGCGGGGTTTTTTGGGGTTTCAACAGAGGTAACTGTAACAGGCCCGAGGGAACATGTAGGTTCCGGCATGCTTGTGCGGGCTGTGGGAACTCCTCACACCCGGAAAGTAGCTGTAGGTCCAAGAGCGGTAGTTCGGGAGGAAAGGGGGGATCCAAGCAGGATTGATGTGATGCTTGGGAAGCAATCATCTTCACCCATCGACATCATGGCTTTGACTCCCTGGCTGAACAAATACCCTGATCATGTATCCGCCGGGATTTTGAGGAATGGTTTCCTATATGGCTTCAACATCCCGGCGGGGAATTTTCGGGGGATCCCCTTTTGTAAGAATCAGCTATCTGTTCAACACAACCCGGCAGTGGCAGCCAAGAAAATTACCAAAGAGGTCAGCTTGGGATGGGTAGCAGGACCTTTTCCATGTCCGCCAGTGGCGGATTTCGTGTGTTCACCTCTAGGAGTGGTTCCGAAGAAAGACCCAGGGGAGTATAGACTCATTCACAATCTGTCAGCCCCGAGGGGGGCCTCGGTGAATGAAGCCATTGACCCGGAAGTCTGTTCAGTTCGATACGCATCGTTCGACGATGCCGTTGACCTACTGAATCACCTGGGCCCCGGTGCTCTGATGGCAAAATCAGACATCAAATCAGCATTCAGGTTGCTCCCGGTACACCCGCGGGACCAGCGCTTGCTAGGATTTACGTTCCAAGGGAAGTATTACATGGATAAATGCATGCCCATGGGCTGCTCAATTTCTTGTGCTTATTTTGAAATGTTCAGCTGTTTTTTAGAATGGGCGTTCACCGAGGCCACTGGGCATAGACAGGTGATGCACTATTTAGACGACTTCCTGTTCTTAGGGCCGGCAGGCACTACGAAATGTGCACAGGCACTGCAGGACTTCTGCATTCTCATGCAGGAGTTTGGGGTCCCATTGGGACCAGGTAAGACAGTGGGGCCATCTACTTCACTGGAGTTTCTGGGAATTGAGCTCGATTCTGTGGAGGGATGCTTCCCTCTGCCAATGGAGAAGGTGGCCAAGTTCAGGGCTTCCTTAATACAATGCCTGGGCAAAGAAAAAGTGACCCTGCACCAGTTACAACAAACAGTGGGCCAGGTTAACTTTGCCTTGAGAGTAATACCGATGGCTCGCCCTTTCTCACGTTCCATTGCACAGGCTATGGCCGGCCTCAAGGAGGGACACCACCGCACGAGACTGTCGGCAGAGGTTCGCCAGGATATGCGCATTTGGTTGGCATTCCTGGCGGACTTCAACGGTCGAGTGGTGTGGAACAAACCCCCAGCATTGTCGGACGAATTGGGTTTATGGACCGACTCAGCTGGGAGCGTGGGATTTGGCGCAATCTTTGGTAACCGATGGTCGGCACAATTATGGCCGACGTGGTGGCACTCCAGTGGCCTAACAGGTAACATTGGGTTCTTGGAGCTATTTCCCATTTGGGTGGCTCTGTTGGCATGGCCAGAGGATTTTAGGGACCGCTCAGTAGTGTTTTGGTCTGACAATATGACACTGGTCCAGTGCATTAATCATCAGGCAGCACGCTGCAAGTGGATCTTGAGACTGTTGAAGGAAATTGTATTACGTAGCATGAGATTGAATGTACAGTTCAGGGCAAAACATGTGCCGGGTGTACTGATGCACTCTCTCGTTCACACATGCAGGCTTTCAGGGGCTATCTACCTACAGCGGATCTAGTGGCGGCACCATTCCCCGAAGCACTATGGCTGATCGGTACCCCGGATTACAGGACCTCGTGGCAGCCAGCTTAGCGCCCAGGACGAGGAAAGCCTATGAGGGAGCGTTTCGTTCTTACTGCGCCTTTTTAGGGCCGGCAGGGGGACATAGCTGGGGGCAGGAGAAATCCTTCCTGGGTTTCTTAGTGGCGCTTCATAGAGAAGGCCGATCAGCCGCAACTGCCAATAGACATAGGGAGGCCATATCATTCATGGCACGGCTCCACGGCATACGGGACCCGACGGGTTCCTTTTTAGTCAGGAAGGCGCTCCGCGGTTGGCAACGCCTGGAGGGTCGTAAACAAGATACAAGGCACCCGATTGGTTTAGAGAGATTGTCTCTGCTACTAGCAAAACTGGATGAGACATGCTCCTCCCCTTCCGAGGTAGTTCTGTTCCGAGTGGCTTTCGCATTGGCATTCCATGGGGCCATGCGGGTAAGTGAACTCGTGGCGAGGAACAAGAAGGATATGGAGGGAGGCCTATGCAGGGATCACGTTCAAATATGGGGTGATTATATGCTAATCTCGATAGCCAGGTCCAAGACAGACCAGGAAGCTATAGGGAGTAGTGTTGTTGTGCAGCGCGCTCGAGGGAGCCCCAGTTGTCCGATAAGGTATTTAGAGGACTACCTGGCACAGAGGCCGGCGACATGGGGAGGGAGCCTGCTTAGACAAAAAGATGGCACCCCGTTGACGAAATTTCAATTTCAGAGGGTGCTGGCACTTACGATTGCTGCGGCGGGCTTGAACCTGTGCGATTTTGGGACCCACTCATTCAGAATAGGGGCTGCTACTGAGGCTACGGCCCGGGGTCTGGGTGCGGAAGAAGTAAAACAGTTAGGCCGTTGGTCCTCGAACTGTTTCAAAAGGTATGTGCGACTGCACATGTTGTAAAAGACTGATGAAATGCACTCACGCTTGTTGTCTTTTGTTTGAATTACAGTTTCGCAAGCCTGTGACACGGGCGGAATTTGGGATCAACCCATCACCAGAGGACCAGCGGTCGAGGATCACCGACTGGAGAGCAAGTGGTATGGGTCGTGGGCCACTCATACGTGAGGCGCGCCGGGGACGTATTTATGGCAGGTGACGCGACTCACGCATCTGGGGAATACGGGTTCAGAGTAACCTTCCATGGGAAGGGAGGCCTCTGTTTTGACCAATTTCAATCGTTTGTGGAGGGTCTCTTAGGGCGGCAAAGGTCACCGCCGTCTGTAATCATAGTGCACTTGGGGGGCAATGACTTGGTAAGACTGGGAAGACGAGTGTTAGTGGAACACATATTGTCGGCAGTCAGCTGGTTGGCTAGGAGGCTCCCGGGGTGCACAATTGCCTGGTCCCACATGATCCCCAGGAGAGTTTGGTGGGGGGGTTTCTCTGTGATGGCGTTGAACCACTTGGTAAAGAGGGTCAACAATAAAATTTGGAAATTGTTTCGCTCCGCGCATTTGCAAAGCATTCCCCATGGGTGTATTCGGGGTGATCACTTTTACTTGAATGATGGGGTTCACCTGTCCAGGGCGGGAAATGATTTACTCATAGGAGACTTCATAGCATGGCTAGTGGGATTGAGGAGGCATGACCTTTAGGAGGTGTGGGGGGGCCGGATAGTCGGTCAACTATCCGGCCTGTGGCGGTAAGGTCATGATCGGTGAGCAGTAATTTCAAGGTCCCTAGGGGGGGCACCACCCAGTATGGATGGGAGCGCCCGGGGGTAGGTGGCCATTGGCCTCTCCCATGGGGAGGCGGCACCCACGACGGATGGGTCGCCTAGGGGGAGACGGCCATAGGCCCCTCCCAGGGGGAGACGGCTATATGCCCCTCCTACGAATTTCCCGGGGGGCGGATATCCGCTCCGGCGGAAGAGAGTGTGGGGCAGGAGGGAGTCCACGCTGTCCTTCTTACAGATACCTCACACGGGAACTCGGATGACCTTTAAAATGGCATCGAGTGAAAGGGGGCCCCCACGACAAGGGATGTTACAGTTGGCAACGAGGGTAAAGTCCTCTGCGCATGCGCCACTCACACCGTGAGGGCGGGAGTTTGGTAGTAGGGATCTGACACCGGTTAACACCTTGCCGTTGGCCCTTAATGCTAGGATGTACAATTTTATTTTAGAATGTATGCATTTTCAGGATGCTAGACTCGGCTAGGAAACCTTTGTATTAGAGATCTGTTAAGGTTAGCCAAAGAACATGTCTTTATCAAAATGTAATGAAAGTAAAATTGTACATAATGTATGAAACGTTTTAATTTAGTTTTAAATTTTGTTTCATATTTTAATAAATACGGCCTGGGGGGTAACTCCCCCCGCCTTCCAAAAGCTCAAACTTGTGTCTGTCTCCTCCCATGGGGAATTGGTGTTGGGAGGGGGTGGCGGGCATCCCGGCCATATGACTTAATGTGGCTGTGGGCCTGCTAATCAGACCCACAGCCTGCTGTTCTCTCTCTAGATTAATACCAATGCACTCTAGGTGCATTACCAATTGGAACCTGGCCTAGCTATTTGACACAACTGGCTGTTCACTCAGCTGGGGTATGTTGGTGTAATCACCCCTTACTTAGATATAGTATATATATATCTAACATATATGGACACATGGTAACCTATAAGTCACTCCTATGGTAGGCCTGGACCATCCTGGAGGCAGAGTGCTTGGTTTCATGTGAGATGGTGCTCTGGCATGAGCTGAGCCTGTCTGCAGCTTTTGGAACCACGTCCTTTAGCTGTGTCATCATATTGCCATACCATATACTCTTAAGTGCATTATGAACCTCGCAGTTAAATGCTATCTTTGGTTTGGCTTTATCAAAACATGTCGAGTAAGGTGTAATACGGCTTGGAATACTACCCCCTCGCCAATTCTGGCGACGGGGGTAGCATTCCACCCTTCTAGAGGGAGACAACATGTACCTAACCTGAAACCCGGGTAAAGTTAAACATGAGCCTCAGCATCACAAAATGGATGCTGCCACCACAGACACGAGTCTGACCTCCTGCTGCTGGGAGTCCTTCCAGCTTGGGAGGCCTGGACAAAGGGTTTCCTGTCAGGATAGGTGCTTGCACCACTCCAGACAGGATTTTGTGTAGTGGGTTTGGGAGGGCTGAATAGATTGAGACATGCCTGGGGCACATGAGGTGTCCCTGTGCACATAATGTTTTGAATTGGAGAAGCGCTCCTGTCTGTTTTTTACTGAAAAGCTTTAGACTTTCAACTGATTATTAACTTTTTTAACTAAGCGTGCTGCGGAGGTAGCCTGTTTGTCCCAACCGTGCCACTACTTAAACCTCCTATCTTAAGTGAACAGAACACTTAACCTCCGTGCACTGTTGCTGGTGTGGATCTATCTCTAGAACAACACTGGGAATTTTAAACAGTTTCACAAAATAACACATTAAACACATAAATACTGCTTATGTTTTTTGTGTATTTTCCAATTTTCACTATGACTTTTGTTTCAAAGGCATTCCTATTTGTAAACAAGATTTAACATAAATGTACAAAAATTATCAAGATTACAATGATGTATACAGTTTTAAAGAACAGAAATTTTTGTCAACGTCCTAGAAGAATCTTCTTTATGCCCGATGCATTTCGAGCTCTAAGAGCTCTTCCTCAGGGGCCTGTAAACTGAATGTATCAATCAATTACTTAAACTGCTGTGATAGATGTTCAAGACATCTTTAAAAATTCACTCTGTGCAAGGCTTAAATTCGACTTAAGTCATAAAAGTTAAAGAAAAAGAAAAATAAAACATTGAAAGAGTGCATAAAATACCCCTTTCCACACCGCTATGTTTGTGCTCGAAAAGAAATAAAACTCACTATTTCTGTACTCGCTTGCCGTATACATTCCTCTTCAAAACACCTATATACAAAAAACGGGTTCGGTGTGACCATTTCAATAAATTTTGCTCTACGAACATTATGAGACAGGCCTTCAAGACCGTCTTACCTTATTATGAGTGGAACTAAGACTCGCTGTTCATAACTTCAAAAACCCCAACCTCGAAATGAATATGCCACCTGAAACGTGGTAGAAATGATATGTACACTAAACTCATTCTCTAAAACATCAGAGTTCAATACTGATTTACCGCTCACTTAGCGAGCGTGATGCGCTCTTGTCTTACCTCCATCTCTAGGTTTCTATAAACGGTACGACTTCCTCCAACTTTCCGCCTCACCCAGTGTTCAATAACAAACTGCTGCCATTGCCTCTCAAAAGCTACTACATCTTCACAAGTTATTTAAGAAACCAACAATGGACTTCCAACTACACTATTGCGAGCGCCATCTTGGAATGGGGCTCGTCATCACTACACTGAACCGGACCTAGTGAAAGAACTTAGAGTGAGTGTAAAGAAACTTAAAATGAGTGTGAAAAACATAATGAGGGAGAAATGAAGAAGGCAGATGGAGAAAAGAAATAATGAAATATCTTCACCTTTTGTTGAATCAATTCACAACATACATATGACAATATAACAACATGAGTATAGCAATCTCTAAGAAGCAGGCATCATTCCTACAGTTACAGAGTGGACATCATAAGAAGCAAATCAGATCTAAATTTTTCATTGAGCCCCCTTGGCTCCTGTGTTTCTAATTTCCTGATCCAGTAAATCTCTCTTTGAAGGAGGGATCTGGTCAGATCAACCCCCTCGTACATTCTAACTATCTCCAGTATTGAAAACCTGATCTGGAATATGTTGTGATTATTTTCCAGTGCTTAGCTAAGTTGCTTTTCATATTTTGGTTCCTAGTGGTGCTTTTATGTTCTGAGATTCTAGTTTTCAGTATCCTTTCTGTTTTCCCTACATACATTTTCCCACATGGGCATTTTATGTGAGAAATCAGGTTTTTAGAATTACAGTCTCCATCATAGTGTAAAGCAATTTCTTTCCCAGTTTGCGGATGATGTAAGATCCTTCCTTCTGTGACATTGGGACAATGCATGCAATTGTGGCATTTTTTCATTACTTTGTAGGTGACTTCTGCTGTGTACTTCTCATTGTTTAAAGCAATGTAGGTAGTGCACCTCATTTGAGATCTGTAATATATACTTGTCGCTATAGCACTAAAGTCAATTTTATTAAACTAATACAAATTCTTCAAATGTAACAAGGTCTGGCTAAGACAAACCCACATGTGTGGCTAACTTTCACTAACACTCCCTTCCAAAATCTCTACTGATTCAATTACGGCATCTCCCACCAAGCTGGAGGTGTAGGAAGTGGAGGTGGACCTGGTTTTTGTCTTTACTGTCTTCTTCCCTTGTAAGACCAATTTGGCTACCCAGCCCCCTTCCTGCCTTTTACTCTGCGGCTACAGATGTACTCCCTCCAAATGTTTCTTTGTTTCCTTACAGGCCACTTCACACCTCATCTGAGTAGTTATGCCCAGTCTATCAAGGCTGGCCAATAAGGAGAGGCAGTTCTAGAGCTGGATTCAGAATAGCAAGTTATACAACTTATTTTCTGTCATAGTTCTTATAATTTAAACCCTAACATGTGTTTGGGTTTATTCTATTATTTTAACACTATGAATTATTATTTTAGCTCACTCTTGTCAATAGTTAGGCTTTATTAATGTTAAATAAAGCCTGCACATGTTACCCTATGGAGCTAACGCACTACAATGGGGAAGAACAAAATTGGTCATTTTTCCTACACCAGTGCAAATATTACACCTTTACCACAGTCCCTGATCATTTTAACATTGCACCCTACATTTTGGCTATCTCGGGTTGGTCTTCATGGTGACCTACTTGTAAGAATAAGGTAGTTTAAGACTTTGGAGTACCTTTAATTGCAAAGACAACTGTTGATCTAATTGTACTTTAAAAGCAACATGAAAGGCAGGGCTGGCGTTTAAATGACAGCCAGCACAACAGCTGTGCACACTTAAGTGCATCACATCTACTTGGGCCTCTAAACCTAGATACCCTACCATATCCTCAAGACTTACAGGTAGGTTATCAGTACCAATTGCAGTTATACCTAATGACTTCATACCTTTTAAACAGGGCACTGAGCCCAGTTAACTGGCCTAGGGCACTATTACGCCCAAATATCAGTAAAAAAAATGAGGTCAAAAAGTGGGGTACAGCACAAAAAGCACTGTATACTCGCAAGTTACACCCATGAGATGATGTTTGCGCATATATAAATACAGAAGTGAAGTAGGACATCCATTATCCTGCATTCAAGTGGCTACCACCACAAGTTCCTCCAAAGCTTTCAAAATTTAATATATGAATTACTGTTTTTTTCTTGTAAAAAAGGAGGTTTGGGGTATATAACAAAATCACATGGGATCTTTCCACCAGTTCTACTGCAGTACATATAACGCAGTCTCTAAATCTATAAACAGGGGTAAACAACGGTGGTGATAGGTCTCTGTCTTCCACCTCTATGAGATACAATCCTCCCTAATACAACTTCAAAGGCTTCCCACATGAGTTCAGGGTCCTTAACAGGGTGTTAATTTTCCTTCAAGAAATTGGTTGTGGTCTTCATTTTTACATTGCCTAAACGACTTTCTAGCAAATCAGTAGTTCTCAAACATCTTGCAGGGATTCATGCTAAATATTCCCTGAACATATAAGCATAAATCAGAGGAGCATGACTTAAAACTATTTTCCTTAAATATTCTGTGCTTCCCACTCAAAAAAAATGATAATTTCCTATGATCATATACTTACTTACGGTTTGGTGTGTAGAATATGGGCATATGAATAACATGTTATTATCACTGAGATATATGTAGCAACTTTAAGAGATCTACAAAATCCAAGTTTTCAATTAAACCCCTCAGCCCTCTGGATGACATACAGTTATCTTGTAGCACCTGTGTCAATACACATTCTAAACCACTCCCCTCTTTCCAATTCAACAACATAGTCACCTTCACACTATTCTTGGCTCTAATATTTTCTGCAACACACTTGTGGGATCATTCAGCAGCCAACTAAGACAGATCAAAAACCCTCTCACAAGGTCAATGTATATCACCCACAATGTCCTTGTTCAACTCTGCTTTCATGAATTATGTTAACATCTTTCTCTGGTAACATCTTGGTACCAGATTAGATTCACTAAAGGCCTCCAAGCTGGAGCAGACTTTAACCAATATTCCATGGTTTCCATGACTGCTGCAGTTGATATCTAGGTTTTCATGTTTAATTCCTCAAATTGAACATTTCTTCAAGCTATCATATTTTTTCTATGGCAACATCCACTGTGTAACCCCACAGCCAATAAATTGGTGAATGTTCAATATGCCCCCTTGGGACACTTTTGACAGCAGATGGTGTATCTTTGCACCATGCTTACACTCCACAGCAAAAGCTGTTATAGGCTAGTTGATGCAATCTTGTACACTAGTGCTAAAACAATTGGAATCTTTTCCTTTCAAGGCCTCTAATTGCCCAACCACAATAAGAATACTGTGTTCCAAGCCATCCTTTGATTAGTGCTGCTGATTCTTAGTATTACCAAGAGATATCCAGGCCGCCATTTAATGCAACCGTTTCTTGAAACCTCTTGCAAATGGTCCTTTATGAGGGATCTACTCAATTTCCCTTCCCCAATCTTGGTCTCCAATTACTCAAATGAATACCTTACTAGATAAATGCCCTCATGCATGTTTTGCATTGCATTCCCTCCTTGCTGCTGCTTTTGCCTGGTTGACTGCACATATTTAAAACTAGTTAATTTTCTGTTGCACTGAATTTGTCCCTTTAGTACAACAACTTACTGCAATGACTCAACCATTCTCCTTCCTCTCCCTCTCTCCCATCCTCATCTTTAATTTAAGGTTAATCTACCCTTTACTATAATTCTTATCAAAATCATTTCTCAATATATTTCCTTCAGTGTTGTTTCTGTTATCTCATGGTTTTTGGGTGCTAAGTGTGTTTGTTTCAGGATTAGGACACCACCTGGGAGTACCCCTAGATCCACTATATGGTCTCGGATTAGCAGTACTCGCTCTGTTTCTTTCATATATTTTTTCTTATGCATTGCCATACACACGTGTTCGAAATTCATATTCATATAAACAGTATGAAGGCACAATATAAGTGTGACATCATAAGGAGGCACAGAGAACATGTAATAGACAGTAGATAATTAAGCCTTGAGGACGATTACAGACTCCCTGTAGATGGTTTGTGGGAGGCAATTTACAGTCCTGAAAAAGATACATCTCAATCTCTGAATGTATTCCCTTACCGTCTGAAATAGTGATGTTTGTCTTACAGAACAGCTTGTCCTCCTTGCACTTGATAGGTGTCGCACATCCAACAGCGCTCCTTGCATCAGTACATGTAAAGCACTCCAAAGCACGTGCTGTAAAAAAGAAATAGGATCAAGCCATATAAGATATAGTCCTGCATCCTCAGACTAATGGTTAATATCCAGTGGCCATATTATGGGAAGTGCTTTGGGGGTGATATGGGTGTGTGTGCCCGCTTTTCACACCACAAGGCACTTTGTTATTACAGAAAGGGCTGCAGACGCTTGTGCAGCCCTTGCTGTACTCCCTCATTTGCATGGAGGTGTGGACCCCGTGCAAATGAGAGAGTACCTTTGCCTCCACGCCCCCACTTCAATATAGATGCTGGCACAGAGGCAAAGAAGCTGTCAGGAGGAACACTGACAATGCACCACAGAAAAGTGGCACACCGTCAATGAACCCCTGATGGCAGCCCTTTGGATGGGGAAAGGGAGGCCTATGGACCACAAGACATCCCCTTGTAGTCAGATGCAGTCTTTCAATGTACTCACCTGCAAGGGGATGTGTCTGCCCTCTTGAAATTGAAGGCAGGTTGCCACCTGTATACTGAAAAAAGGAGTGGCTGCTTCAAAGCCGCTCTGTTTTTTACTGAAATGCGCTGCCCCAGGGCTGCATGACTTAGAAAAAATGGCTTCACTGGGGGAGCACATTCAATGTAATAGGATGCACTTTCCCTGTTTACAACAAGCACACCAATTTTAAGGTGTGTTGTGATGTATACAGGGAAAGTGCACCCTGTGTGTAATAGGGGCCCAGGTCTCAACTGCAGAAATAGTTGAAAAATGATGTTGCAAGTAAATTAGGGTTGAGCGGAATTGGTTGCATTATTTTAAAATAGGTCAGATAAGGTATTATTGAGAAGTAGAGCCTGGAATTGGAACTAAGTGGACTGCCAGCAGAACACAAACAGGTCTCAGGATAGTTAAAGAAAAGTTAGCAACAGTGCAAAGTTGTCTGAATGTTATAGTGAATAACAGGGTGGTATTCTGCCTATTGAAACATGAACACACATTAAGAATATTGGAAAAAAAACCTGTGTATCACTGACATGAAACCCAAGGACAAGGCAGGCCTGCATCCATATATGCAAAATTGAGAGAGTAGGGAGCATAGGGTGCTTCATGAGCAAGACAAGGTAACCACGGTTTTGTACAATTCATCAGAGTTTGTAAGCTTCTGAAGCTACCTAAAATGAATCATGCCCAAAGTCCAAGGCCTTTATTGTGGGCCTAGAGGGCCACCTGCCTTAACTGTTGGAAGGCAGAGGCACTGCCTCCCCAGTCCAACCTCAGACAGCCCACCCTATTGAAAGCATCCTGGCAATTCAGTAAGCTTCTACTAAAATATGCAGATCCATCTATGCACCAATGATCTAGAACAATATCCCTGTATTTATAGGAACTGCCTTAAAGCTGAATATTCACCTCTTTAAAGAATAATACTTCATAATGCATTAACCACCCACAAACCACTCCCTTTCCTATCACTCCTTGACGTTATACTTGTCTAGGACCCTTTACAGCACTCCAATGCCATTTGGCTAGGTTTGAGGTATACATGTACCACCTACACAACTTTAGTTTAACACAGCTGGAAATCCTCAGCCTACCACAAGCCCATGTCCGCATCCGTGCTTGCTTCTTCAGGCAGCCTGCCTGGCTTCTCCCTTCTATTATTCCTATTTTAAACAAAAATCTTTAGAACTCTCCAGTAACTGCACAGAGCTGGTAATACATTTGCTAAATGTTTCACGCTCACTTCCGGTACATTTTCCTCTTAGCTTTTGTGAGGACGACAAATAGTGCTAGAACATATCTCAATGGTGTACAACAGTTCTCTTACCGGTAGGTAGGTAACATTTCATATTTCATTGTTTAACTCAGGACAGTGCAAATACTAAGCCTGGGCGTAGTTCGCGTAGCCGCACTCCGCGAAGCTACGCGAAGATGCACTTGCACTCCGCGAACTACGCATAACTCCGCGAACATGCGTAGTAGCTTGCTTGACCTGTTCGCGAGCTGTTTTTAGTCTTCGGGAGCGCCGTGGAACTCTGGAACCTGCTCGACACCACATCTCCAGAGGTCGCCTTCCTCACGGAAACATGGATGAATGCCTCCTCAGCGCCCGACATCGCCGTCGCCATCCCGGACGGATACAAGATCACCCGGAGAGACCGCGTCAACCAGACAGGAGGAGGCATCGCCATCGTCCACAAGAACACCATCCGCATCACGACCAACTCAGACGACACCCTCACAGCCGCCAAACATCTGCACTTCCAGATACACACTGACCCCAAGACCACACTCAGAGGCACCCTCATCTACAGACCCCCAGGACCTCGCACACAATTCAGCGAAGACATCGCAGACTTCATCAGCCCGCACGCCCTCGCCTCCGCTGACTACATCCTCCAATGGGACCTCAACTTCCACCTGGAGAACAACAACGACAACAACACCACCACCCTGCTGGACAACCTCGCCAACCACGGACTAAAGCAACTGGGGAACACCCCCACCCACTACGCCGGACACATGCTTGACCCAGTCTTCTCCTCCAGCAAGTACATCTCCTTCAGCCACTCCACCGGACTCCACTGGACAGACCACAGCTGCGTCCACTTCAGCTTCAGAAAGACCACGACTCACCACCACCCGCAACAGGTTCCCCGCAGGAGCTGGAACAAGATCACCACCGACCAGCTCACCACTTCACTGAGCCAGAACCCTCCCGCCAGCTCAACGGACCCCAACCAAACAGCCAACAACCTCACACAGTGGATCACCAACTGCGCTGATGACCTTGCACTTCTGAAAAACCATCCCAGCAGGCCCGGCAGCAAGAAATCCTCCTGCTTCAACGACGACCTCAAGAACTCCAAGAACTGCCATACCCTCGAGAAAGACTGGCGAAAAAACCTAACTACAGACAACATGACCGCCCTCAAGCACGCCACCCGCTAACACCACCAGCTGATCCACACCACAAAGAAGACAGCATTCAAGGAATGTCTCGACAACAACGCACACAACAGCAAGAAACTCTTCAGCATCGTCAAAGAGCTCTCCAACCCAAGCGCCGGAAACAACGACATCACTCCCTCGCAAGACCACCGAACCGACACCCCCCACGACCACCCTCCGCGACTGGACCCCGGTCAGCACCGAAGACACCATCCACACGATGAACACCATCCACTCCGGATCACCAACCGACCCATGCCCCCACCACGTCTTCAACAAGGCCGACTCAGTCATCGCACCCCAACTCTGGGACATCATCAACTGCTCCTTCAGCACCGCCACCTTCCCGGCGAGCTGGAAGCATGTCGAACTCAGCGCCCTCTTGAAGAAACCATCAGCGGACCCCGCCGACCTCAAGAACTACCGCCCCATCTCGCTCCTCCACTTTCCTGCCAAAGCCATTGAGAAGACCGTCAACAGACAGCTTGCTGCCTTCCTCGAGATGAACGGATCCCTCGACCACTCGCAGTCCAGCTTTCGCGCCCACCACAGCACCGAGACTGCCCTCATAGCAGCCACTGACGACATCTGAGCCCTGCTCGACAACTGGGAAACAGCGGCCCTCATCCTCCTGGACCTCTCCGCAGCATTCGATACGGTCTGCCACCGCACCCTAGTGCAGCGCCTCAGCAACATCGGAATCCAAGAGAAGGCACTGGAGTGGATCATCTCGTTCCTCACCGGAAGAACCCAGAGAGTCCGCCTCCCCCCGTACAGATCCAAGGCCACCGAAGTCATATGCGGTGTACCACAAGGATCATCACTCAGCCCCACCCTCTTCAACGTCTACATGAGCCCCCTCGCAGCCATCGTACGCCAACACAACCTCAACATCATCTCCTACGCCGACGACACCCAGCTGATCCTCTCCCTCACCAACGACCCAGGAACCGCCAGAACCAACCTACACGAAGGGATGAAAGATGTAGTCGAGTGGATGAGGAACAGCCGCCTGAAACTGAACTCAGACAAGACGGAAGTCCTCATCCTTGGATCATCACCCTCCGCCTGGGACGACTTCTGGTGGCCCCCTGCCCTGGGCAGCGCACCCAAACCAACGGACGACGCACGCAACCTGGGCTTCATCCTGGACTCCTCCCTCTCGATGACCAGACAAGTCAACGCCGTCTCATCATCATGCTTCAACATCCTACGCATGCTCCGAAAAATCTTCCGATGGCTCGCCACCGAAACCAGGGAGACGGTCACACAGGCACTCGTCACCAGCCGACTGGACTACGGAAACACCCTCTATACCGGAACCACAGCCAAACTCCAGAAAAGACGCTAACTCATCCAGAACGCCTCCGCACGACTCATCTTGGACATCCCCCGACACAGCCACATCTCCGGACACCTGAGAGACCTTCACTGGCTCCCCGTCAGCAAGAGAATCACGTTCCAACTCCTCACCCACGCACACAAGGCCCTCCATGACCTGGGCCCCAGGTACCTCAACAACCGCCTGACCTTCTACACTCCCACCCGCCAGCTACGATCGACCAGCCACGCCCTCGCTGCCGTGCCACGCATCCGAAGATCCACCATGGAAGGAAGATCCTTCTTCTACCTGGCAGCCAAGACTTGGAACTCCCTCCCCATCCACCTCCGCCTGACCCAAGACCACCTCTGCTTCAGGAAGCAACTCAAGACATGGCTGTTCGAGCAGTAGCGGACCCCCCTCCCCCAAGCGCCTTGAGACCCTCTGGGTGAGTAGCGCGCTATACAAATATCCTGATTGATTAATTGATTGATTGCCTGCATGCTCGGGATGTGTAGCGCGCGAAGTTACCCATGAGGATTGTCCCGCCCGCTCGCGTCCCCTTATTTCCGGTCACTACTAACGTGTTCGCGAGTTATTCTGTGCCAGATTGCAGTTTCTGCGTGTTCGGCAACTCGATCTTACCGACAAGCATCCTCGCGCACGCGAAAATGCTATTGAGCGCGCGAGAACTACGCTACGCAGCAGTTTGCGGAGTATTCGACAACTTCGCGTTCTCCGCGGAGCGCGGAGTTGCCGAAACTCCGCAAACTCCGCAAACGGAGCGTAGTTCTTCGCCCAGGGCTAGCAAATACAAACATAACTTCTCACAAATGTGATCATAAATATGTATGCTCTCAATCTTGGACCACTTTATCTTCTGTATGCAATGGTTTTAATTAATGAAGCATAAACAATAAACTTCAAACTTCAAACTATTGCGTTATCCGGTTTCATTCACTGTTTTTTATTGAAACATCAAATGTTTCCAGGAGGTTGCCTGCTCTGATATATGTGATATATTGAAAAAACTAAACATGAGAAATCCCACTAGAGAAAGTCAAATAATAGAAAAGCAATTTTATAGAAAGCTACTTTTAAGCAAATAGAAACAAGTTGAAAATTAAACGAAATATAATTTGAAGGAAACATCCAAAATTGTACACTTCAGGGTTTTGATGATTAGAATAGAGTTCAGGGATGGGTGATGTTAGGGGTGGTGACGGGTTAAGAGATGGGCAACATCTAGGAGTAGAAAGGTGCTAAAGACTTCAGGAATGGGTAAAGTTTAGGGGGAAAAGGTAGTTGTAGTGTATGTGTGATAGGGGTTTTATGGTTCCGGGATAAGTTTAGTTTAGGGGTCAAGGATGGGTGGAGTTAATGCGCATGAAAGAATTTTTAGGGGGAAAAGATTGATGGTGTTTAGGGTTAGATAGTATTCAGTGAATTAAAAGTATCCAAAGTAATTGATTGAGAGTGTAAATGATACGCATCCAAAATATTTGTCCCTTAACATAAAGGATGAAAATAAATTCATTTGTCAAACATGTTTCTGAAAGTAAGGCCTGCAACCTTTTCAGATACATCTTTACAAATAAATATGCAGAAGAAAATATTTTATTTTAAAAAATGCCTTCTATATGTCTAAGTAAACACTGTGAATCAGTTTCTATGAAATGATAAATGCTATTCATCCTGAGCTTTTCAAATAAACAGTTTAGATAAAATAGTTTCTCAGTAATCGCGTTCTATTAAATTGTTTTTCCATGAAATTACATACAACCTTTCCCCTTTTTATGTGCATGGTTGCGAAGTTCTTTCTTATCATCCAAATACATCACTCCATCCTATATCCTCCATATCTTTTGATTTCAACCTTTTTGTCCAGATGGTTCTAATTTCTGCCACATGAAACCATGTTTTAACTTTTACTCCCCACAGATCACTCTCTGCCACCACACTCTTCTCCCATCCACATTGCCCCCCTCATCTGTGAGAAACATTCATGCATCCTTCTACTCACTTCTATCCGCATTATGCACCAAATAGATTTTCTCAAAAAATGTCAATTTCCCTGCCATGTTACAGGGGCTCAGGCTTTTCAGCCAGAAGCAACTCTCATTGCTCCATGACAATGCTCCTCAAATATCTTTCCTTCTTGTTGCTCAAATGATGCTCTGCCCCCAGACACAAACTCACTTTACACAATCTTGTAATTACCTAAAGTGGTAGCAGCAATCGAGTCTTCCAACATTTGTCCTGCGGTCATCTTCCCAGCTGCCAAAGAAATTCGGGCATCGGCATGGGTTTTTCGCTCGCCTCCGGAGTCAAGCCACAGAACCTTTCCCACTTAGAATGAGATATCGTATCAGCTATTTTGTTGGACACACCAAGAAAATGGTGTGTGTGAAAGCAATATTCAGACCCGAGTATCGCAGCACAAGACCTCGCAAAAACCTTTACTTCCAATTGTCCTTTGCTGGCATCTTTTATAAAGCATACACCAGTGTCACATTATGCAGTGCAAATATCGCTAGCACACATGAAAGAACTCTAAAACTGAAATGATGTGCTTTTTCTGCTCAGTAGCCGCTGAAACCCAAAGAGCCTGCAGAATCTGAGCATACTCATCAGTGCCAATGTCTACAATTTCACTCAATGAATGTCACTCTCAAGGAAAAGTCAACTGCCAGCTTGATATCCAGTTGGACTTCAATTTGGCACTTGATTCACAGGTGACAAAGGCAGGAAATACATGCTTCAGCAAATGACCTTTCATCAAAAGATCCTTCTCTGTTTTGTACATTAACTTTCACCTTCCAGTTGTAAGTGCTCTAATAAAATGTAAGCTAGACTAGACATATCTAAATATTAACCAATTCATTAAAAACTGTTCCATCACTGTTAACTGGCAAAAGAAATTGCTTCATGGAGCAAATTATCAGAACTGTTCTTACCTTTTTTGACACTGAAGTTGATTGGTTATTGCCTTAGTACATCAAAGCAAAACCTCCACATGGTACTAAACACAAGATCAGTAACCTATGGAGGCAGGGTTTTCTACACAGCCCCTGTCATATTAAAGAACTCTTTACCTTACAATATGTAATAAAAACAAAGCTGATTATATTCTTAAAGGCCTAGCTCTCCCAGATATTGCTGACATACTGAATTTTCTCTAAGCCATTTCTAAAGAAGGTAATGTTTTACCAGGGTCCTTTATCAAATTTCTCACTGGAGATGCTCTTCTACCTCTTCTTACCATTGTCAATACACCCATCACTCAAGGCATCTTCTAAGAAGCTCTCAAGATAAGCCAGATCATCCCAGTCCTAAAGAATCCTGCAGCAGACCCTCATGACCTCTCCAGCTGCTGGCCCACCACTCTTACTATTCATCAGCAAAATCAATGTTTAACTCTAATCCCACATCAGGGCTAAGCATCCTACCTGGCTTCTGATTGAGCAGCAACATGGAAACTGTTACGCTACATTAAGAAATAGAGGTATTAATGTGAGTCCTTTACAAGTAATACGTCTGTTATTGTCTTAATATTGGGATCCAAGTACCCCACTGTAGTAATTGTATATCCCAGGGTAGCAAAGCAGAGCAGTTCCTAGTTTTACATGGGGTAGATGATGTGGGCTCGCTATCCCAATGTGCTGGCATGCAACAACAAAAGTCAATAAATTATTGTCAGTGCTTTTACTTACATGCACACAAGGTAAATGGAAATATATTTGGTGAGACCCTCCACGTAAGTCCCGAGCTCCATCATCCCAATACCCTACTCATAGCAGATGTAACATCACTCTATAAGAGAGTTTTCATTATTTATTAGGCAGGTCTACTGGTTTTGTCAAGGGGGCAACTCATCAGAATATGTAAGGCAGGTCTATTGGCATTGCCCAGGCTGCCAACTCATTAAGAACATTAACCACATGTTGAAATTCATCCTAAATACGAATGGAATCAATAATCATATTATATCGTATTCATTAATAATGTAAGCATTGCAATATTCATCAATAATCATCGCAATAGGTATTATAAACAAAGTATTTTAAGTCAAATCAATCAGAAACCTGTGTCAATGTATTTCTTTTACACTGCTCAGCCTATATAATGCCGCTATGCAGCCAATGGCAAGAATTCCCCACACTCCAAAGCCTGTGAGGAGCTGAATCAAAGACATATTATAAGTCTTAAAGTCCCATTAGACATTCATTTAGTGTGTTACGAATTGTAAATTCAAACTTGAGGTTCATGTTTTACCCAAGATTGTCATCCTGCTGGGCTGTGGATGGACCACCACTGCGTCCACTTCTCCTTCACCATGCCCACCGAACATTACTGCACCCCCTGCTACCCGTAAAGAAGCTGGAACAAGGCACCTGAGGAACAACTCACCACCTTACTCAGCAAAACCCCACTACTGACCTCCAGGGACGCCAACGCTGCAGCACGCAATGTCCACCTTTGGATCTCATTAGCATACTTTCTTGCAAACGGCCCTCTGAGAAAGCCAGCTCACCCTACAAGAGTCCAGGGGCACCTTCAGATAATCGAGAGAAGATGTAGGAGCAGAAAGACATTGGCAGATGACGCAGCCTTCAAAGCTGCCGTCACCATAAAATATCGCTTATCAGAACCACAAAGAAAACTGCCATACAGGAATGTATCAATGCCAATCCACACAAAAGCAAAGAGCTCTTCACCTTGATCATAGAATTCACCAAAAACAGCACAGATGCCACAGACATCCCCCTCCAAAGATCTCTGTGACAGCCTTTCCCCTTTTGTCCAGTGAAAGATCATAGGGATCAACAACAGCTTTGCAACATGGGCACCACCCACCCCACCCACAACCCCTGCACCTACAAGCACCAGATCCTAGCTGACTCTGCTCAACTGAAGCACCCTCACCACTGACACAACCTTAAGGATCCTGAAAAAAATTTCTCTGGAGCTCCTTCAGGCCCCTGCCCCCACCAAAGGTTTAACCGAGCCGATGCCACCATCACCTACTAACTCTGCCGCATCATCAACTGCACCATTGAGTCTGCCATCTTCCTTGAAGACTGTAAATAAACAGAGATCAATCCCCTTCCGAAAAAACCCTCAATCGACCCAAAGGACCTCAAGAATTACAGACCCAACTCTCTTGTCCCCTTCACAGCCAAAGTAATCCAGATGGCCTTAAACTCACCAAAGTGATCGAAACAAAGCACACCCTGTATCCCCTCCTAAACCAAGCTTCAGAAACAAACCACAGCACCAAGACTGGACTCCTTGCCGTGACAGGCGACACCCACACTCTCCCTTACCAAGGCAAAACTGCAGCCTTCATTCTCATGGTTCACTGCAAAGCCTTAGAGTGGGTCCTCTCCTTCCTTACTTGCTGAACCCAGAAAGTCATGCTCTTGCTGTTCTCCTCAGAACTTTTAGAGATCAGCTGTGGAGTTTTTCAGGTCTCCTCTATGAGCCCTACCCCTTCAACATTCACATGGCCCCACTTGCAACCATCACCAGAAGCAACAAACTCAACATTGTCTCTTACGCTGATGACACTCAGCTGATTCTCTCCCTCACCGACGAACCTATAGCCACTAGTAGCAACTTACACAATGGGATGAAGGCAGTCACCGTCTGGATGAAGGAGAGCTGCCTCAAACTCAACTCTGAAAAAACTGAACTTCTCATCCTGGGTACCACTCTCTTCACCTAAGATGACTCCTGGTGGCCTGTGCATGGACCATCAACCATGCACACAACCTAGGCATCACCCTTGATTCTTTCCTCTCAATAACTTTCAAAATCAATGTTGTCTCATGCTTTTGCTTCCACATGATCTGGAAAGATTTTCAAGTGGATCCCTTTGGAGTCCAGGAGAACAGTCACTTAGGTGCTCATCAGCAGCAAGCACATTTATGGCAACTCTGTATGCCAGTGCCACCTAAAAACTCCAAAAGAAATTACAGAGCATCCAAAACTCTTCTGCCAGACTTATCCTGGAGATTCTCTGCCTTAGTCACATCTCCAATCGCATGAGAAACCTTCGCCGGTTCGAAATCAATAAAAGAATGACCTTTAACCTCCTCACGCATGCCTATGAAGTCCTCAACAATACCGGACCTGCATACCGCAACTACCGCCTCCCCTTCTACAAACCCACCAGACATCTCTGCTCTGCCAGACTGGCCCTGCCCCCTCTCCTATGGATGCGCAAGACCTCAACCGGAGGAAATTCCTTCTCCTAGCTCTCTGCGAAGACCTGGAACTCTCACATCTCAGGCAATCAACTTCACTGCCTCCATTGAGGAAAGGCTTTAAGACCCTGCTCTTTGACTGAAGTGCAGAATACCACCCCAGTATCATGAGACCATACAAGGTGATTAGCCAAGGCCCATCAGAACTCTGATTGATTGATTGTAGTCTTACATTGCGCAAAACTGAACTTAAGGGCAGGTTTTACCTAGAAGTATACTGCTCTGAAAGCACTACAGATTTTTCAGTAAACCCTACTGACCTAATAATAGCTCTAATATTATTAGTTCAACAAGTACTAGGTGATGGATGGAATGCTTGAATAAATCTCAACCACTGGCACTCACTCTGGCCGCATCGCAATTGATTATTTTTCATCAACCATGTCCCCTCAATTTTTACACAGCCATATGCAAATCAGTTGTGACCCTGCTCCAATAGGAACAGCCCAGTCCGAACTTCCATGCCATATCCTCTTTGAACCAGAATACAAGCAACCTAGGACTGATTTGATCCTTAATATGGGTATTATAGCTTGATTTAGGGGCACAGTGAGCATTGGACTGATGTCCTGGCATACCAATTGCACTTAGGGCATCAGCTGCAAAAACAAGGCGATGGATGGCATCAAAATCCCTGAACTAATCTCAGCTCCTTGCAACTGCTCAACCACATCCAATCCACTGTTTTCCGCCCACCATGCCACCTCAGTTTAGACCCAGCCATTTGCAAATCAGTCTTGACCCAGCTCAACTGGAAAAAGTCCATCCCGAAAATAATGATGGAATGAGATACAGCCTGAGTAATTACCAGTAGTTGAGAATAATTCTAGCATTCCATCCCTTACTTTTTGTGTAGCCTAAAATGATAGGGCCTACCTCAGGTCAGGACCTATTCTTGCAGAGTCCCTTCTGTACCAGGCTACCTCAGCACAATTACTTGGTTGTACACAACAATAGTCGCCCCAGTTTAGCCTGCACGTGCATGCACACTTGTTTATGTGTAACCAGCTTAGTACCACTTATCCTAAATGCATCACAGCAGCCTCATCTCAAAAAGTGGACAATGGTGATAAACATGCTCTGTCAAATTACAGTGACTCTATAGTGAGTCAGACTCAGGTAATGAGATTCACTGACAGTAGTGGTCCAAAAACTAGTTAATCATGAGCCAAATGTCTTCGTGGACTACATGAGAAGAACCCACTGGCTACACTTATACATTGTAGACAATGCCCTCTTGCCCACAGATGAAAATTACCTCTGCTTTCTGATATTGCTGGACAACTCAGCTACCTTGGACACAGTCTACCATCTCACCCTCATATGAACTCTAGAGTCTTTCCTGGATTTCACCTGCCTTGATACAAAGAGGAATGGGGAGGTTGATAACATTCATCAAATATACTCTCTAGACTTAAACCTATATCAAAAGGTGTGATGTTATGGATAGATTACTAAACTAGATTGGGGTCGAGAACTACAAACAAATATAATGGTTTTATTTATTTCTCCGGTGATCACAGGAATATCCTTTTTAGAATGCAAGGCCCCTCCCCCACCTAGGTGGCATGCATCATCCTTGCAACCCTTCTACACGCCAGGCATGCAGAGCAAAGCCTTACGGGCCTCTCAAGTGGGGGAACTTCGGTAGAGATTTCTTTCCATTCAGTTAACCACTTTAAATCAATTTTACCAAACACTAAATTGTGATCATACATGAGCACATTGTGCAAGTCAATCATCAGATCAGCAAAACATGGTTTATTCTACTACTCGCTTGATTCATGTTAAGGAACTTTTTTTATGTTTTGAACTGTGATGATAATAAAAATGATTGTTTCATGTCTCATCCCTACCTTTGCAGAGCCCCCATGGGATGTGGAAATCACTTTAATCTGGAATAATTTCAGAATGAAGAGTGCTGTTGTGCAGAGGATGTGACCATTATGTCCTGGCACTGGCCCATGGGAAAGCGCTGCTGTTTCCCCGTGAGACACCCACCTATATGTACCCACTGGGACTGGCAGAGGAAGAGCTTCAACTGCCACCCTCAACCCCTTCCTCGGCAATCCTATGATGTCGGGCCACTCACATTGTGCCGATGTCACCATAGGCTGCTGGGGACAGGCTGGAAGCCATTTGTTTCCCGCGAGCCAGAGAGAGGACAGATTTTGGGTGAGTCTTCCTCTCAGGGGGAGGTTCTTTAGGTAAACTGGGGAGAGAATGCGGAGAATACATGATGGGTTGCTTTGGCTGGCAATGTGTGAGTGACTTCAAAAAGTGAAAGAGAGTCAAAGTGTGAGTATGACAACAGAAGACATTAGGACTCTGTGTACTTTACCACTGCTAACCCCCAGTAAAGTGCCTGTGATCGCTCTGAAAAACAAGGTAGCATAGACTCATACCCAAGTGGCATATTTGATTTACTATAAGTACTAATGAAAAGTGAATTACATGTGCTCAAGGCATGTAAATTAAATACTACAGGCGGACCTGTGGCACTGATTGTGCCACCCACATAATTAGCTTCTTAGCCATGTCTCAGGCCTGCCACTGCAGAGCTTTGTGTATAGTTTCACATTGCCATGTCAGCATGACAAGTAAACCCTCTTGCCAGGTCCACACCATCCCTTTTTATACATTTACGTCATCCCTAACAAGGGCCCTGTATGACCCACAGGGCAGGGTACAGGGGCACTTATTTATGAGCCCTTGCATCACTTTTGCCCTGCCAGTGCATCACTTTTTGTGGCGCACTGCGGCGTAAAAAAATGCACCAAGTTGCGTCATATTTACAGAGTAACGCATCTAGGTAGATGCCTCACTCTTTAAACCTCTGCACCACATTATACCGGTGCCAGGTATAATGTATGCAGGGTGGGCGTTCTGACGCAACTAAGCCTCGTAGAAGTGACGCCTTGAAATCTATGAGATTTCACTGCGCACTTCTAGGATGCAAATGCGTCAATATCCTATGCCTGCCTCACAGCAGGCGTAAGACTGATGCAGGCACATTGAAATGGGACTTGCCCGTGTTAAATGACCAATTGCTGTAGTTGCGTCACTCTTGTGACACACTCCAGCAATGCGTCAATTTTGCGCCTACAGATATGTCAGAAATACTGACGTATCTGTAACTCTTTGCACATGACGCATCATAATGTATATATGACGCATCCAGCGTGTCGCAAGGAGTACACAATGAAAAGTTAGGTATCGCTGTTTTCATGCAGCGATGCATCACTTTTCATAAATGAGGCCTTGGGTATTTAAAAGGCAGGGATTGTACCTTTGAACTTTACATGTCTTGGTAGTGAAGTGCTCCTAATTTCATTTTTCACTACTAAAAGGCTTATCTCTCCCATTGGTTAACATTGGGATTAACGCGTTTCATTTTATAGGTGTAATTTCTAATTGGAACAAGATAGATATTTTGTGTTTGGTGTCCCTCAACTAAAATTTTTAAATTACAACCTATGGTGAAGTTGGACTTTTAGTTGCAAGTCTAAA
Source organism: Lissotriton vulgaris (assembly GCF_964263255.1). Lineage (NCBI taxonomy): Eukaryota > Metazoa > Chordata > Amphibia > Caudata > Salamandridae > Lissotriton > Lissotriton vulgaris. The sequence continues at coordinate 2,031,923,564 of NC_141691.1, forward strand.
AATTCATTCCCTCTAGACAGCCACCCAAAAAGGTATGCCTAATGGGCCATTGCCTGGTTGATGGGTCTTCCTGGGCTGGATGGAAGGCAGGATCTGACACTTCCACCTGAAGGGGCTGTGCCTGTCCCCACACAAAGAGCTGTATACCCACTTGTAGTGAGTTTGGAGCACGGGCAAAAGGGCCAGAGAGATTTTACACTTTAAATCTGTGAAGTGTCTCCCACTACAAAGGCACACATGTGTATATATACTGGACCCCTGACACCACAAACTCAGTAAACTGTGATTAAGACCTGTAACTAGTGTGCCAAGGAGAAGAACTGTTGTTCCGCTGAAAGGACTTTTACTCTGCTGAACTGCTGCTTTGCTGAACACTGGCTTGCTATGCTCTTGCCTTGCTGAGCTGCCCTGCTGCCTGCTGTTCCTCTGCATGGATAAAAAGTATTGAACCTGCATCATTTGAACCCAAGGTGACTCCAAGGATTTGCCGGATTGCCTACTGTTGCCTAAGTTCCAGGGACACAAAATACTTAGACCCCTACTGTTCCAGCCCGTGGGCTTATCTGTCTGTGAGTCTGTCCTGCCAAGTGGTGCCAACCCAGTCCTTGACCCTTGGAAATGGACAGAGAGGTGCTCTTCTGCTGCGAGAGCAGAACCAATGCATCACTGCTGTTGTAGGAATCGGATCGACACATCACACTAAAAATCACTGCATTGCTTTCTGAACCACTGCTCCAGAATTGATGGGTTGCTATCACTGCATGGAGAAGATCAATGCCTTGCATCTACATGGTGGGGAAACCTAGCAGCTTGCCATAGAACTGATGCATCGCCGCAGCTGTGTGAAATGAGTGGGGATCATCAACGTATCTCATGCTGCAACCAGGATTACAGTACTTTTGCTCAGGGGGCCCTGTATGGGTCCTGTATATGGCCTGCCCGCCATCGTGGGCAGCCTGAACTCTTGACTTTGTTCTGATCCATCCAGACCAATGAACTCTTTGAGTGATGTTTGCTTATAAGTGCTATACTTGCATTTAATCATTAAAAACTCATATGTCAACCTTCACCGGAGTATTTTTGTGGTGTTTTCACATTGTTACTGATTTAAGTGTTGCACAAATACTTTAAACATTGCCTCTTAAGTTAAGTCTGACTGCTCCGTACCAAGCTATGAGAGGGTGAGCACAGGATAATTTAGGGTGCGTTGCGACTTACCCTGATGGGGATTGTGTTCCCTATTTGGACAGGGTGCACTATACCAGTTCTCCTTTTCTTCTTTTTATATTTTGGCTTTCACTCAATCAAAGCTATCCTCCACGAAACGGTGAGAGATTTCCTGTATGCTATATATGCACCCATAAGACCTAATTCCTAATATAGAATTATCTCTTCCCTCCCCTTTTTTCAGATAAATTCCCGAAAAGGCGAGGATTCTACATATATCATTACTACACAAATGGTGCAAGTAATTTTCATTATCTGTTGTTTGTATTGTACCTGTCCTGACGAATGCTCCGTAGACCCGTCTGGGCGACATGGAGCAGAAACATGTTGACGCTATCGCTATAGTTAAAAAGGTTTAAAGAGATCCATTAACCCGACCTCCCATTATACCGCAACTAATTTTATTAGCAATATTTCACCTTTTTTAATAAAATTTTCACCGGTGTAGTATTAGCTTCTTATCTTTCTTTTTGGGTGCCCTACCTCCCCCTACCCTTATCTCTGGACACTGCCACTAACGCCAGAGGTTGCCTCGGGTTGAGGCTTGGCATACAGCACGTTATTGGAACACTCGATGATAAATGCCATAACGCGTGTGAGGGGCGGAAGAAAGACATACACCGCACGAGTAACACCGCGTTTATGAGAGTGTCCAATCTTAACCAATGGTTAAAGTGGTAACAAGTGTCCATTCTTCTTTTGATTACAAAATCATTGCTACCGGGGTGATGAATGGACCGTCTACCCTACTCCCCAATCTTTGATTAATTGCAATAGAAACTTAGCCAATCTTTGAGGAGTCCAATACAGCCTGTGGATGACAAAGGTAATGTTGTTTGAAGTTTGCAGGCGTGACTATTGAATATTACAAATTTAATGAGTCCTTCCAAAGAGATTGTGTATTCATCTTCATCTAGTATATCCACCCAGTCTGCATGAGGAGCCAACAGTTTCTTTTCCTCTGCCTCCAGGAATTACCAATACCACTTTACAACCTTTTGCTTTTTGTAGCGACTTCCTAAAGGTGGGCCTCAAAATCATATAACCGTCCTATCTCAATGGAAGCTGTTGAGAGCCACGACATAACCTGGATGTATTTAAATCTAGATAATCTATTGCCTGTTTTCGCACTCAGTAACTCCCAAGGCGGAAGACCTTCTGCTGACATCAAGTCTCCCCGCTTAGATAGTCTGGCCCGATTCAAGGGAAGACTCAACCCATCCTTCAGACATACTGGTGTCCCTGAAGATTACCAGATTGGTGAACATTCTGAATAATACCAATTAACCATGGGCGAATTATGCGAATTCGCGGTTAGCAATCCGCAAAATCCGCGAACTCTCTCAAATTTGCGGACTTTTTCTCTTTTTTGTGTTTGCAAGGGTTTCTGCCAGTTCGCAAGGGTTTTGTACCAGTTCGCAATTGTGAACTTACTTGTCGGCTCGCAACCGTCACGACTATGTTGTTTCTACGTCTGGTTCATCATCACAGGTTCACAGCACCCTCTGTTTCACCACTGCCATCCTCTGGTTCACCCATGCCACCCTCTGGTACATCACTGCCACCCTGTGGTTCATCACTGTAGATTATGGGGGGGGGGAAAGCAAGCACACCTGCCCTGCTTCAACTGACATGAATTAATTTTGGGTTCATTAATGTGTCACTGTATTTAAACTTCCAGTCTGGCACCTGCTTCCTTATCTGTAATTTGCCTTCTGTTGCAGTGCAATTTTTTTCACAGGACCTTTGTGACCTACTTGTAGCTATTCTATGAGCCTGCTGTGAGGGTCAGAGCAGGGTCATAGAATAGTTGCAAGTAGGCAACTGAACTCTGGAGGGGCCCCTCAGGAGGCACAAGAGGGAATGGTTATTAATGATGAGTTTGAACTTTTGCACCTGCTGAATGCTTTCAGTTTTGCAAAACTTATTTTTCTGCAATTTCGCTGGATTCGCGGGGCGCAAATTTGCGCGAGATCGAATTCGGAAGCCGCAAATTCATGCGAATATGCGATTTGTTTTTTTGCGGCGTGTTAGTTTGCAAGGTTTTAGCGCAACGGCGCGAAGTTACCCTCACAGTCGTTCACAGGCACGGCCATCTTGTTTGCATGACGAATTTCCGTTTCCGGGCGCGATGTGTAATCTCGCAGTGTGCGGCTCGCTAGTACAATTTCGCATGTGATCGCGAGGTAAATCTCGCACAAACTTCTCCTCTTATTCCCTCCCCCTTCCTGAGGTGGACAACTTGCTCGTTAGCTTGGAAACTGACGCCGGTGCCCTCACATTCCTACTCTTATACCGGCCTCCACATCCAATGCCATCTTTCTCTACCATCATGAGCGAACAGCTGTCCAATCTACTAATGCAACACTCTAGTTTCGCCCTCTTCGGCGACCTGAACTACTGGTTCAGTGACACCAACGCTGGTCCCCATGCTATTGAGCTCTTCGACACTCTCAACAGCTTAAACCTTACCCAACAGGTCACCCAACCCACTCATATCAAGGGCCATATCCTGGACCAGATCTGGACCTGTAATGTGGCTCTGTCCCAGCTAGCTATATCCCCTTGTGTCTGGTCCGATCATTATTTAGTTGACACTGCCATCACTGTCGCCGGCCGGATTCCTGCTCCTCTGAGGGCTGCAGGCTCCTCCCGGAAATGGAGCACAAATGATTCCTAGTGCTTTCTCACAACCCTGGCCGACACCCACCCAGTCTTTAATCCCACTGACAACATCGACATTATAGAAAATGACATCGGCTCCTGGCTGAGGTCGGCCAGCGACCAGTTCCCAGTTCGCCCCCCTCACCAAATTCCCCCGCACTATGCATCACAACTCCCACCGGTGGTTTTCTGACGACCTCAAGCAACACAAATTCAAAACGCGCCAGCTGGAACGAACATGGAGACGTGATTATTCTAACTCAGCCAGGCTGTCTTACTTGGCTGCACGCAGAGAGTACAAAACTGCCATTACCCTAGCAAAATTGGAACATTTTTCCAATAGGATCTGGTCTGCGGCTAATAAGTAAAAGGAGGTGTTCAGAGTCATGAATGAACTTACCACAGACGACAGAACCCTCCCAGCCCAGACCCCCACCCAAGAAACATGTGACACTCTCAACCTCTTCCTTGTGGAAAAGATCATAAAAATCAAAAACTCTATCCCTTCCCCACCCCAGCCACACTCATCGGACACCTCCTCTAATAACCCCCCTGACTCTTACTACCTTCCCGACTCTGAACCATATCTTATTAGCTGAACTAGCCACAAATCTGGCTCCCCTAATGACTGCTGTCCGCCATTTGTCTTACAGAATATCTGCCTCAATCTACCTGATTGCATTCTATCCCTGCTGAATAGTTCACTCAGCAGCGGCATCGTCCCTAGCTCTCTCAAGGAGGCCATCCTAGTGCCCCTCTTTAAGAAACACGGCGCCGACCCCGCGGATCCATCCAATTATCGTCCCATCTCCCTCCTTCCCTACTTTTCAAAATTAATGGAGGTTCACGTCACTTGATTCCTGTCAAATGTTTTCGAATCCTCTTGCCACCTTGAGCCCAACCAAGTTGGCTTCAGACCTGCCCACTCTACTGAGCCCGTCATTCTAGCAGTCCTGGACACGCTTAGGAGTAATGCGGATGCGGGGATCCCCCAAGCCCTTGTACTCCTGGACCTGTCAGCCGCGTTCGACACGGTGGCCCCTAACATCCTTCTCCACTGTGTCGGACAGGCAGGCATCCAGGGTACCGCCCTTAACTGTGTCGAGTCCTTCCTGACCGGAAGAACGCAGGCTGTCTGCCTGGGCCCCTATACCGCAACAAAAACCCCCACGACCTGTGGAGTCCCCCAGGGCTCCTCCCTTTCACCGCTTCTGTTCAACCTATACTTACGGCCCTTGATCCACTCACTTCAGAAATGGGACATTATTGTCTACAAGTATGCCGACGATTTACAGTTTGTCCTCCCTCTTAACTCAACTCATGCCATCAATACGTTTCACACTGTCATGATCCATATCCAACATTGGATGAACCTGAATCAACTAAAGCTAAACCCCGGGAAAACCGAGCTCCTCCTCCCTGGACTCAGCCATGCTCACTGGGGTCCGCAATTCTGGCCCCCTGAGCTAGGTCCCCCCCCAGTCCCGGTAAAATCAGTGAAGAGCCTGGGTGTGATTATCGACACCGAATTGTCCCTCAAAGCTAAAGTGGTTGCGGTCATCTCATCTTGTATGTACCAGCTCCAGAAGATCCGCAAAGTCCGCCACTTACTTCTGCCCGCCGTTCTTACCCAGGTTGTCATCTCGCTGGTACTTTCCCGCCTGGACTTCTCCAACTCCCTCTACTACGGTCTCCCACAATCTCTGCTGCACCGCCTTCAGGTTGTCCAGAACCAAGCGGCCCGCCTCATTCATAAAACCCCCAGATGGCAATTGGCAAAACCTCTACTTCACAGACTGCACTAGCTACCAATAGGCCAAAGGGCAGCTTTCAAGGTGGCCTGCCTCACATTCAAAGCCATCCATTGCACCGGCCCCGCATTTCTCAAATCCCTAATCATTCCTCATCGACCAACGCGCAACCTTTGATCAGCCCACCTTCATCTGCTAGTCACCCCCAAAGCTAAAACCAAGAAATTCGGTGGTCGTCGCTTCTCCCACCTAGCTCCCGGATTTTGGAATCTCCTCCCTCTTTCCATCAAATCCAGCCCTTCCCTCCTGAACTTCCGAAAATCTCTCAAAACCCACCTCTTCCCACCCCTTGGTTAAAACTTCGTCACTCACGCTCCACCCTCACTCACTCTGTCTTAAAGCGCCAGGAAGCCTTTGGTGTTAGCGCGCTCTATAAGTTGCATTTAACATAACATAAAATGAACTTACCCACGCAGTCGTGAACGGGCGCGGCCATCTTGTTTCTCATTCATTGCTATGATTCTGGGCATGCTTTCTGTATCCTCTCTGAATCACTGCCATCCTTTGCTTGTTTGAAGTTTTTTTTTAATCTATTTTACTTATTATCTATCCCTCTATGTTTGTAGCTCTATATTTATGTGTTTTCTGCTACTTGTGGTTAATTTTAAACTACTTTTCTGAACTCTTTTCTTTTCTTCTTCCCTATTCTATTTCTTATTTATTATTTACCTTCCTTTCTGCCCAAAGGGAGCCGGGAAGCATCCTGAGAAGGGTAAGGGTCCCGCACCCCGTGCCCGGCTCCTGTGCGGTCATTTGAGGGAGGAGCAGGTCACAGCCCGGGAGATCTTTAATCACGGAGGAGGTGGCCGCAGTCGTTTTTTATGTTCAGCGCCGCCTCCCCAGGACCATCATGGCAGGCGGAAAGATCGCTAGCGGGTACGGGATCCAGGAGCGCCGGAAGCGGTGGGAGAAAGTGTGCCGGGCCATGTACCAACACTCTCGGGTCCGGCGCACCTACAACCAGGCCACCCACCGCTGGACGGATCTCCTGGACCGGGAACGCGACTTGATCGACCTGCTCGGCCTCGAGATCCCCAGGCTTGGTCAGTAGTAGTAGCTATTTCTTCACTACTCTGTTTTCTCCTGCTCTGTGTGTTATTATATTGAACATTTTTGTTTTTTACCAAGAGCAATAATGCTGCTGAATACATTGTAGGTAAATTATATTTCAAAATCTTCTGTGCATTTCAGGTGCACTGCTCTCCTCCTGAGTAGCGTTGCTTCTATGCTTTTTTGTTTTCGATTTTGTGTTCATTTCATTGGCCTGAGAAATTATGTATGAGTGTAGTTTAAAGAACTGCGTAATGCTAGACACTAAGGGTCAGATTTTTAATTACCGGCGCATCCCTGCAAAGTAGCAGGGATGCGCCATTAATTGTGCGCCACGCCACCACCACCCATGGTGCGCCGTATTTACAATGCGGCGCACCATGGGCCCAAAACGTCACCGAAGCGTTACGCATCTGTGCCATAAAGGCGGCGCATTGCTGGAGTTGTGTCGCAACGATGGCGCAGCTCCAGCAATGCTCTGGGGTGCCCTATCCCTCCAATGCTGCGTCAAGCCATACGTCTGGTTCAAGCAGGCGCAGGGTTTGAGTCACGCATTATTGTCCTACGCGGGAACGCCTCCTGATGGCGCAGGGCTTTACAACGTGATGCATCTCCCATATGCATCACGTTGTATATATAGGCCGCACCATGGCGCCTATTTTGTTTTGCCGCTGTGTCACAAAAGTCACGCAACAATGGAGCAAAAGAGCTGCAAGGGTCTTCTAAATCTGCCCCAACAGATTCAAGTCCAGTCCTTTCTTTGTACACCTGGCAATAAGAAGAAATAGTGGTGGTGGATTGATAGTTTGAGTATTTTAATGACTGCTTAATGTAGTAGGAAACATTTTAGTGTTGTCGCTGATCTGCAATCACAATGGACTTTGTCTGTCACTTCGCGTGGTGCGGACTGCTGCGTGCCAGTCCTAGGCGAACCTTTAGTAGTTTGTTTAGTGAGTTACATAACTTTCCAAGTCGATGGTTTGCAAATCAAGCAATACTAATATCGTAGTAGACCACATGAGATAGGTCAATATATCCCATGGAATAGTTGTCTATTTGCTATTTCGCCAAAATATTTTGTTATTGTTCTTTTGAAATGTTTGATTTGGTTGACAAATATCATCCATGTTTTCTGGTCTTTCTTTCTTTCATGTTGTACATCAGCTCCCCTCAGGGGCAAGAGGACATTGGAGGAGGCGGTCAGGCGAGGGCTCCTTTGCTGGCCCCGGTAAGTTTTAATTTTAATATAGAGTACCTATTTTTTCCTAGCGTTCCTCATTCGATTTTTTTTAAATCGTCTTTGATCTTCTTGTAGACTGTATCTAAATTCTTATCCTGCCTCGACTATGACTCCCTGTGGTATTACTAGATTATTCTTAATATTCTGTCTGTGTAGCTAACTAAGATTGCACATATGGCAAAAGGTGTAAAACCAAACCCCCATTCTAGTCAGCTATAGCTCTATGCACTGAGTGCAGTCCTCTGGGATTGTCCATAATGTCTTTTCAAGTCTTCTAAATGTTTATGCTTTGACAATTACCAACAATAAAAATGTGAATGACCACCAAGAAAGAATAAGATACTACTTTACTTTTGGTTTGGATAGGAGGACAATCCATACTACTACTGTTGCAGGGACAAATCTGCACAAACAGAACTATGGACACTAAATAGTGTTTATCAAATAAAATAGGCACAGGTAGACTTTCCACATACCTCAGTGATATTAGACTTTGAAGAACCCCCAATCTCCTTACTGACTAGATAGTGTGACAGATTCAATTAGCTCCCGAATTCATCGATGATTGATCCCCAATGATGATTATTCAACGCAGGACAAGAGTACGGAGTCAGAGTCCAGAAGTGTCCGAGGCACGGACTCATGCTTGCAAATTGCAAAACCTTTTGCTCATTCACTCATGACCAAAAACCACAGAGTCTATTTAAGTTTTAAAGCTTTATTAAAAGTAAAAATATTTATTAAAATCAAGCTTGTCATAAAACATAAACGGTTGATTAAAAATTGAAAAGTGCTTATAGTGATTTATTTCACTCATTTATTATGGGCGAGCTGAGCCCTCAACTGGTTTGAACTTACATTTTTCTTTTTGGTGCTGAATCATTGGTCCCTTCGTCCTAGTTATGATGATTTGGTCTTAGAAGTGAAGCTTCTGTCTGTTATGAGAAAAATTGTGCATGTTAAAAAGCAAGCATTCATCAGTTGTGCCAAAAAGTGCAGCAAGACAACACCCTTCCCTGGAAAAAGGGACATTTTTACTTTAGAGTAGACAGTCACAAATTATTAGATTGGTTTCTGTATTCACATTTCTTCATTCCTAGACAAAATACCAGTGAGTGGTGTATGTCTATGAAATCTAACATTCTTAAATGTACTTTGTAGGTGGAACATCTGGTGCTGGGCCCAGCGCGGAGGTGGAGGAGGAATGCTCTGGGGAGGAGGCGGTGCAAGTGCCGGACCAAACTGCTGTGCGGGTTGCCACGGTAGTTGCGGCAGTGGTAAGCTCTTATATTCCTTACTTATTGAGATTGCAGACTGCATAGTGTGCTCCCCGTGAGAAAACATAAGGTTTGTCGAGATGAGAGACATGAAGAAGAAGAATGATTGACATATAGTTTGAATGGATGGATGCCTGGATCATGGTACTATCTGACTCTTAGATAGCATATGTGTATCTAGAGAGAGTAGACGGTCACTGGATGAACTAAGTGTTACTTTGAAGAGCATGTAACACCACACCCGCACGTCCGTCCCAGTGTAGGAAAGGCAAGGAAAAGAAGTTGTAATTTTGTCTGAATACTACCATGAAGCATGTAGCAGTAGTTTGTATTGCAAGCACAGCATATATCCGGCTATTACGATGGCCACTCACTACCTCTGTTAATAGGTTTAGCAGAACTCGGTCATTCATGTGTGCTGTATCACTGTTCACTCAATAAAAAGCAAAGCACCTAAAGTCATCCCATATGTAAGCAAATACATACCATGTGCAGTGATAATCAGATTATTTATCTTCTTCATTTTCCTTTTCTAGTATTCATTGGCACTGTAGGGTGAAAGTTAAATTAATTAAGCAGTAGCCCTTGTAACAAGTTTTCTCAGTGCCACCCGTAATAGAAAAGTAAGAGCATCACCACCTGCATGTACTGGACTGGTACAGTAACGCAAGTCTGTCTCACTCATCATGGCGGGCGTCTGTTTTTCTCGGGTGCAAGTTGACTGCGCTGGCATTATGCCGGCTTGCAGAAGTTAACGTACCAAGAGAGAAGAAGAAGAATAAGACTGGTGTACTGTCATCGTCGACTCTAATGGAGTGAGTCCATAGTGCTCATAGAATTGATTCCTTAAACTCCCACTAATGTTAGAGCAAGGATGAAGAAGTGGGAGGTTAGATAGATACTGGCCACAATAGTTATGTACTGCGCTTGCAAGTTGCTAGTTCTACTGTGACATAACTTTCTGCTGAATCATTTTGTGTTAATCTTAAAGAGCATTGGTTGCAGACTATGTCTTTTTCTTTCTTCATATAGATGCTCCTTCCGAAACCAACACAGAAGGAGCTGGCTAGATGGGCCCGGCAACGGAGGCTGGAGGCCACTGTCTCCGAATATCGGCCGCTGGTGCCCTAGGAGGAGGAGGGCACGCAGAGTATGTCTACAACATCTACGGCGACACCTGCATCCTCCTCCGCGCTCCCTGGGTCAGCCAGTCAGCGCAGTAGGTCTCCAGCGGTATGGAGCCGGGGTACCGCAGCCACCCGCCACCGCCGAGTAGCAAAGAAATCAGCTGCCCCCCACAGCAGTTGCAAAAAAAGGATGCACCACCTTTCCCTGAGGGTGTCCTACCTCGAGCAGGAGCTCCTCAACACCAAAACCCTGCTCGAGACCCTCCGCAAGGAGCATGCCACCCTTGGCCCGGAAAGTCAACAGCAGCAGCCAGCAGTAGGAGGAGACTGTCCCTTGCCCCTTTTTTAAAGACTTCTGGGGGGTGGGAATTGGGAGTTGAGTTTTTTGGACTTTTCACGGACATTCGTTGGGGTTTTTGGACTTTTCACGGACATTCGTTGGGGTTAGGGAGTGGGGGGGGGTTGGGTCTTGCGGGAGATTATTTTTGTTAGGGATATAAATATACTTTAAACTTTATCTTAGCATACGTGATTTTTTTTACTGCTTTTGAGGCTGGTGGGTGGGGGTTTAACTGTAAGTTTGTTTTCCTGAAACTTAAGTGGCATCTTGATTCAAGTTGTGTAATTAATTGCCCAAATGTTTTCAAAACTAAGTGCCTCTCACAGAGTAAGTGAATTCAATAGTCCTAGGACTTAACTAGTACTAGCGTCAGTCTCTCGTCTCTCCTAATACTCCATTATACTACCTCCCCCCAAACGCTTATCTTAACTGTAATTTGTGTTTGGAAATAGGGCTAGGCACAGGGCTGGCTGCACGGCAAATGGCGATTAAGGTTGGCAATCCTGGGCGGATGAAATGTCATCATTGCGGTGGTACTAGTGGTGTTACACAGTGGCAGTTGCAGCATCTGAACAAAAAAAAATGAAACCTTGTTTGTCCTTACTGTAGCATTAGAGCAGTACAATAGAGAATATAGCAGGTGACAGTACACTAGAACAGTGCCACAATGTAGCCTAACAAATGGTAAAGTATAGAAAGTATAACTAATACTTGCGTTGAATTTTTTTGACATTGGCTACTACTAAAAGAAATAGTACCGAAGGTGAAGGACACAGCAGCGTAATAATTTGTCACGTCTAGGAGGAGGATGTTCTTGATGACCAATCAAGTTAATGGCGCACATGAAAATCTGCTTTCATTTGCCAATAGTGACTGAGTGTCAAGCTGAGTAAGAATAGAATATATCCTCGGATTCCTTCACCAGCCAGTTGCTATGACCTTATCCTCCCCAGCAATTGTGTGGAATTATTGCTGTCATTTAGTTACACATCAATCAAAACCCCACAGCCCGAGGGTTAGGGTTTGGAAAATGGATGGGAATGGGGGATTTTGGGAAAGTTTTGTTGAGAGAAGAAAAAAAAGCACAGCATGGACAAACAATAATTGAAGATAAAGAAATCTTTGGGTACAAAGCTAACCATAAATCTTTTAAGTGACATTAAGAAAGTGCATGCACTACTGCATGCATGGTTACTGAAAAGTAAGTAGTACTTTCAACAACCGTGAATGAAAGAAGGAGACAGTACAGGGCTGCAGTACTAATTATGCGTTTTTACTTGCCTATCTCTGCACTCAGAGAAACACTTCTTACATTAAATTAGGTTTAAAAAATAGCACAAGTAAAACCTATAGAATGGCTGTGGGGATGAATTTAGAAGCAGAGATCAAAGAAATGCAGAGTCACACTCATAGAAGTACACAGCAATAACATTACTTAAAAGATAATTAGGAAAGAACGGATACTGTATCTGTATGTTGTTGTTGTAGTTGTCCTGCTGAATTTGGTAAGTTGCATGCATCAAACCATTCCTCTTAATAGCGGGACTCCTCCATTACTGCTGATGCTCCGTCCATCAATGTTGGTGACCGGAAGACACCCTGTCCACTGCCTGCCTGGCGGATGCTGAATTGCGGCTCGCTAATGTGAAGCCTGACTTCATCCTTTTTTTCCCATTGCACAGACTGAAACCCGGCCCATAATTATTGATGGAAAAACAGGAAGTGATATTAGAACACCACTGACAAATAAATATAAGGTATGTACGGCAGTGTAGTGCAAAAAGTCACACTTTGAGTTTCCTAATAGACAGTAAAATATTTTTGAAAGTGCGTACTCTGTCTGAGTCTCCTTTTGAAGGATAAATAAGTATGGGCAAATTAATTTAGCAGATCTTTCCCCTCAAGCTAGGTGTACTGTGAACTGTGTTTTAAAACAAAATTAGACCTTCCAAGCAGTGCTCCCAGACCCTTACTAAACCCAGTCGCAAAAATGTAGAAGACCCCAATCAGATCTCAAAAAACGAGGCCTAGTAGAAAAATGGTGACAAAACGTACTTTGAAAGTAAAGTAGGCCCAAATCCCCCCTTACCCACCGTGGATTGTATTCAAACCACTTGCAAGCAAACAAAAGTATCCATACCCAGCATCGCTCCAAGACTCGCAAAACCCCCCACAAACAGCCCCCGCCCAAACACATGCAATACAATACTGCCTACCCTAACGAGCCTTAAGTTAAGAATAGTGGCAAACACTTTCTTTAACTAGGCCCAATCCCCCTTTTCCTACCATGGATTTTCTTCAAATCACTTGTGACCAAAATTACACATTCCCACGAGTGCTCTAAGACCCCAGAACCCAGGTGCAAAAATCTAGAACACCCCCAAACACATGGAATCCTGCTGCTAGTGCTAACCCTAAGAACCCTAAGGTACAAAAAGTGCAAAAAGGATTTTCTCCAAACCACTTTTATCCGGTATTAGACCTTCCCAGCAATACCCCAAGGCCCGCCAACCCACCCGCAAAAAAGCACAACACCCCCAAACAGGCAAAAAGCAAACATCGAAAATCTCATACTTACAATAAATTTCGGCCTTCTTTCAATTCTGTCCAAAAGCGCTGTGCAGCTAGGCCCCTAACTCCCCTTTTTGTCCATGGATTTCCTGAAAAACAAATGCAATCAAAATTAGACTGTGCCAGCAGTGCTCCCAGACCCCGAAACCCACCCACAAACACCAGGAAGCCCCCCAAACAGGTCCCCGAAAACGCTAAATTTAGCGTAATATCAGAAAATGCAAAACCTTTTTCCTCATGGATTTTGTCCAAACCACGTTTATCCGGTATTAGACCTTCCCAGCAATGCCCCAAGACCCGCTAACCCACCCGCAAAAAAGCACAACACCCCCAAACAGGCAAAAAGCAAAAACTGAAAATCTCATACTTACAATATTTTTCGGCCTTCTTTCAGTTCTGTCCAAACGTGCTGTGCAGCTAGGCCCTAACTCCCCTTTTCCACCATGGATTTCCTAAAAAACAAATGCAATCAAAATAAGACTGTGCCAGCAGTGCACCCAGGTCCCAAAACCCACCCACAAACACCCGGAACCCCCCCAAACAGCACCTCAAAGACAAGAAAGTCAGCAAAAACGCAAAAAAAAGAATTTGTCTCCGATTTTGTCTAAACCACTTTTATCCGGTATTAGACCTTCCCAGCAATGGCCCCAGAGCTGTCAACCCAGGCGGAAAGTAGTAGAAGACCTCCAAACAGCCAAAAAGCAAAAGTACAAAAATGGGGACTTAGTAATTTTCAGGCCAATTTCCAAAATCACTCCACGCGCGCTCTGCAGCTTGGCCCTACCTCCCCTTTGCCACCATGGATTGTCTTCAAACCACTTGCAATCAAAAGTATCCATACCCAGCAGTGCTCCCAGACCCCGAAACCCACTCACAAACACCAGGAAGCCCCCCAAACAGGCCCCCGATAACATGATAGTGAGCAAAAAGGCAAAAACCTTTTCAAGTCTGATTTTTGCCAAACCACTTTTATCCGGTATTAGACCTTCCCAGCAATGCCCCAAGACCCGCCAACCCATCCGCAAAAAAGCACAACACCCCCAAACAGGCAAAAAGCAAAAATGGAATATCTCATACTTACAATATTTTTCGGCCTTCTGTCCAAACGCGCTGTGCAGCTAGTTCATAACTCCACTTTTCCAACATGGATGTCCTAGAAAACAAATGCAATCAACATTAGATTGTGCCAGCAGTGCTCCCAGACCCCAAAACCCACCCCCAAACACCAGGAACCCACCTAAAAAGGCCCCTGAAAACATGATAGTGAGCAAAAAGGCAAAAACTTTTTCAACTCAGATTTTCTCCAAACCACTTTTATCCGGTATTAGACCTTCCCAGCAATGGCCCCAGAGCCGTCAACTCACCCGCAAAGAAGTAGAACACCCCCACAAGTGCAGAGTCTTTCTTCATTGGGCGTAATCCAGCCATCTACTTTGAGGGAAATAAGAGTCTGGAGGAGGAGGATAGAGGAGCATGTTCTTGTGAACTTGTGAACCTGAGAAATGCAGACTGCGGCACCTTCAAATCAATAAGCAAATAAGTGAAGACAGTTCTGCTGATGGGCTTGTTTTTGTGATTAGGTGATTAAAGTTTTTATTTAGATTGACTTTGCAAAGCAAAGACAGACAGACACACAGGAATAAAAGTGAATAAGAAAGTTATTGATTCATTGGCTAATTTTCAGGGCTCGGCGTCAGGGAAGAATAGTTTGTCCTCATACTCTGCGAATTCAGGCGGGAGTAGGTCACTAACAGAGAAGAAATTCCCTCATTTAAGTTGGTGTCCTCCTTGTCTTCTTTCGGCGTGTATTCTCGTACTTTGTAATCTGGTGGTATGAGGTGCTGATTCATCTTGATCATTGTTAACCTCTCCACATTTTTGGGCGAGAGGCGGGTTCTTTTGCAAGTTACAATGCCACCAGCAGCGCTGAAAACACGTTCAGAAGACACACTTGCGAGTGGGCAAGACAAGTAGTTTATAGCCAGGTTGGAGATCTCTGGCCCCAATTCGTTTTTCCCATGCCAATACGCCAATGGGTCATCATGAACATAGACCTCTGTTGAGTCATTCAGATAGTCCTGCACCATTGACTCAAGGTTCTCCACGGTTCCTCCACTTTGCTTACTTTTTGCTGGGACCTTTTGAGAAGCAAACCCAAGCTGAGTTAGCCAATCCTCTTCTTCACACAATGTTACTGTTGTGTCTGGTGCAGATGATCCGGTTGCTGGTGTCTTTAACGGCTGAGAGGGAAAGTCACTCACTTCTGCCACAGCCACAGGTGCAGAATTGGATTCTTTTGACTCCGGATGGCCTGCTGATGCTGATTTACTGCCTTTTATTTTAATTTCCTGCCATTCTCTTTCAAACCTAATGGCTGACAGAGCTAGTTAACGTTTGTACTTTGAAACTTCTGCGTCACCAAAAGGAAAGAATGCTCTGCCTGCCAGTGCCTTTTTGTAGCGTGGATCCAGAATAGTAGAACAAATGTAATGCTGCTCTGTGTGGATCTTTTGAAGACGTTCATCGCAAAGTAGGCACTGTAATAATTTCTCCACCAAATCAAAAGCTTCTTGCTTTTCTTCATCTTTTTGAAACGTAGAAGACACCGCCTTCAGTTGGTGCTCTAGCATGCTCAACAATGGGATAGCTTTTCCCAAATTACAGTCCTCCCTGCTGACTGCACGCCTGAAGACCTCGAAAGGACGAAGCATGTCTGTCAGGCTTTTAACTAGCTTCCATTGCTCCGCATGTATCCTCAGGTCCTTAATAGCTGTACCCTGTGTAAAGAAATACTGATTGACTACCGTACACTGCTCATACAGAAGCTCAAGCATGTAGAAGGTTGAGTTCCAACGTGTTGCCACCTCCTGGATGAGTGCTTTCACTGGCAATCGACGTTCATGTAGCAGGTCCCTCAGATGCTTCCAGGCCTTAAAAGAATGGCTGAAATGTGTGCACATTCTTCGGCAGGTGGTCAGTAACTCGCACACTGGACTTTCTTCACTCAAGAATTTTTTAACAACCAAGTTTATACAGTGCGCCAAACACAGCACTCTGAAATAGTTACCCATATCCATGGCCTTAACTACATTGGCAAATCCACAAAGGAACCCTTTTACCGATTCCACCAGGTTGCACAGCCCTGACTTGGTTTGAATCCAATGAATCAAATTCATTCTTTACTCTCATTTATTCTTCTTTTTAACGTTTAGTTTAAGCCACTCTTGACTTATGTTTAATTCATTTTACTCAATCTTCGTCTTGACCAAAGTGGGTTTCTCATACCACGACATTTATTATATGAGCCTAATGCATTTTGGGAAGTACTTTCCCTTCTTCAGAGGCGTCGTGGTCTGTCATTTCACCTCGATCATTTAAACTAAAATGTTCCATCCTTTCATTTCCTGATGGAAAAAAATGCTTGTCACCCGTTTCTGTGTGTGAAGTTAAGTCTTTAAATGCAAGAGCGCTCTTTAAAAGATCGGGGTGAAATGACAGACCACGACGCCTCTGAAGAAGGGAAAGTACTTTATCGCACTGGTGTCTCACTCTCTCCCACACTCTTAGTGTGGATCACAGGGGGTGTGCTGCTGACAGGGGTACTGGGTGTAAGTGAAGTGTTTGACGCTTCTTTCTCCTCATCATTATCAGATGAAACATCAACGGATAGAGTTTGTTGACTTGCAATTCGGGCTTCCTTGATCTCCTTTAGGTGCGCATGCCATTGGACAGTGTGCTGTCTCTCAAGATGACCTCTCTGGCCTCCGGTACCATAGTTGGTACCAAGCTTACCACGACTAACAGCAAGCTTACAAATGCTACAAATGGCTATGTTTTCCCTTGTTTTGCAAACACTAAAGAAGTCCCAAACTGCAGACTTCAAATGTCTGTGGGGGGTGGAGGAGGCAATACTGGTCATGCTGCTAATGCCAGATGAATTGGAGGATGTGTTGCCGAACTTTACTACGTTGTGCATTTGCAGCACCACTAATTGAGGAAATGGAGGTCGAGGTGGATGGAGGTCCCTTCTGGTGAGAAAATATGGAAGTGGTAGGTGGTGGTGTACTAGTTAACTGCAATGGTGGTGGTCCCATTGCCTCGTCGACAACATCACACTCAGCAGCTTTTCGGTCTAGGGTAAAAATGTCTGTTTGCTGCATGCCCGCCGAGCCTGGAGTGACCTTTATGATGACTGCGTCGTGAGAGTCTTCATCAGCAGGAGTAGTATACGCCACTTCTTCTTCAGCGTCAACATCACACTCCATAAGTATGAGAGTTTTGGAGACCTTCCTTTTACGCTTAGCTACCTTTGTCAGATCATGGTGTGCCTCACTCTCAGATGGCTGTGGTGGTTCCCAATTTAGATCCATATCATCAGAAGGAAGGGGGCTTGAAGAAGATGTAGACACCATCCTTGATCTTTTCCTTGCTAGGGATGTGGAAGACAATGTATGATCAGGAGGAGTGGCTTCCTCAAATGATACCTCGGCTTGAATGTCGATTTCCTGATGTGCCCCTACTTCTGGAGGAACAACTATTGTGGGCACTTGTGCCGCTCCATGCACCTCTGCTTGCGCATCTCCTTGCGCTGCCTCTCCTTCCACATGTACTTGGGCTTGTACTTGCACATGTGGTTGTTGTTGCGGCTGTGGTTGTTGAACACTCGTCAGATGAGTTACAACAACCTGTGTTGATTGAGGGACATTGCCGCTACTTTCTTGCGATGAGCCAACGTCACTGGTCAATGGTGATTGAACAACTAGACTGGCTCCCTCTAAAGCACTCAAGGGCTTGGGCTTAGGTTGGCGTGGTGGTGGTGGCACTGAGCCCAATGGAGCGGGGGTGCTGCTCCCAGCTTGGTCCCCAGCAGACCTCGCTGCTGTTACAGGCATACTTTTTTTCCCAAAAAATGCAGCGGTCGGCACACCAGTCTCCTTGGTAAGTGGTGCCACTTGCTTCTTCTGCTCCTTACTGGCAACTTCCTTGCTAGAGGAGCTACAGGGAACTTTTTTTGGGGCCATCTTCTTCAGATGTCAGAACAGCAGGCCGCAGTTGCACGAGATGCAGAGTTGTCTTGTCTGCGGCCACACGTGACGTTGCGTGACGTTATGCTGCACACACAGACTTCTTCCTGGCACTGGTGGTTGTGTACCTAAAAGCAATGAAAGACAGAGGAACATCAGTTATACAGCCCAAATAGTCGAAAAACACACAAAAATCAGCACAATCCCATGCCATCCATTCCCTCAATGATATTTAAATTCAAGAAACCCCACAGAAAAACTAGGCCCATGCACCACTCACTTTCCCTGGGCATAAACGATGAAAACTAGGCAAAATGGGTGCAGGCCTGAAAACACTGCCTGCCTTAAAAATGGCCCTTGCCCCCCAGCACATGGCCAGGGCCTGCCTGTACAAGAACTCAAAATGGCCCCCACCCTCTTGGCAAGTCCCCGTCAACACCCCAAAAAATCGAAAAACACACACAAATCACCACAATCCAATGCCATCCATGCCCTCCATGATGTTTACGTTAAAGAGACCCCACAGAAAGACTCAGTCCATGCACCACTCACTACCCTTGGGCAAAAGGCCCCAACAGCAGCCAAAAAAACAGAAAAACACACAATAATCAGCACAATCCCATGCCATCCATGCCCTCCATGATGTTTACATGAAAGAGACCCCACGGAAAGACTCAGTCCATGCACCACTCACTACCCTTGGGAAAAAGGCCCCAACAGCAGCCAAAAAATCGAAAAACACACAAAAATCAGCACAATCCCATGCCATCCATGCCCTCAATGATGTTTAAATTCAAGACACCCCACAGAAAGACTAGGCCCATGCACCACTCACTACCCCTGGGCATAAAGGATGAAAGCTAGGCAAAATGGGTGCAGGCCTGAGAACACTGCCTGCCTTCTAAATGGCCCCTTGCCCCCCAGCACGTGGCCAGGGCCTTGCTGTACCAGCACTCAAAAGGGCACCCACCCACATGGCCAGTCCCCATCAACACCCCCAAATAATCGAAAAACACACAAAAATCACCACAATCCAATGCCATCCATGCCCTCCATGATGTTTACGTTAAAGAGACCCCACAGAAAGACTCAGTCCATGCACCACTCACTACCCCTGGGCAAAAGGCCCTAATAGCAGCCAAACAAATCGAAAAACACACAATAATCAGCACAATCCCATGCCATCCATGCCCTCCATGATGTTTACAATAAAGAGACCCCACAGAAAGACTCAGTCCATGCACCACTCACTACCCCTGGACAAAAGGCCCCAACAGCAGCCAAAAAAATCGAACAACACACAGAAATCAGCACAATCCCATGCTATCCATGCCCTCAATGATGTTTAAATTCAAGACACCCCACAGAAAGACTAGGCCCATGCACCACTCACTACCCCTGGGCATAAAGGATGAAAGCTAGGCAAAATGGGTGCAGGCCTGAGAACACTGCCTGCCTTCAAAATGGCCCCTTGCACCCCAGCACATGGCCAGGGCCTGCCTGTACCAGCACTCAAAATGGCCCCCACCCACATGGCCAGTCCCCAACAGCAGCCAAAAAAATCAAAAAACACACAAAAATCAGCACAATCCCATGCCATCCATGCCCTCCATGATGTTTACATTAAAGAGACCCCACAGAAAGACTCAGTCCATGCACCACTCACTACCCCTGGGCAAAAGGCCCCAACAGCAGCCAAAAAAATCGAAAAACACACAAAAATTATTATTGTGAAATTTATAACGCGCTCAGTTACCCAGGGGCATCCCGGCGCTGGACACAGCGAAGGAAAAAGACTCAAACTCAGCGACTACACCGGAAACAGATGGGTCTTGAGGAGTTTCCTAAAGTGCAGGATGTTAGGCTCTGAGCGTATCTTAAGGGGCAGGGAGTTCCACAGTGCCGCCACTTGCACCGAGAAACGCCAGCCACCCGAACGAGCTCTTTTAACTCTGGCTGACTGAAGCAGGTGTTTTTGGTCAGAGCGAAGAGCCCGTGTGGACTTATATGGACGTGCCATATTAATCCCTTTGAAGACAACAAGGGTTCCCTGTATACAAATTAACAATACAACCCCTAGGTCAGGGAATAAATCAATGAACAGAAACTACCTAGGCAGTCATTTACACGTTAAACACACACTGCGAAAAAGGACCAACACTGAGAGTGAACAGCTTCCAATTAAAAACATAAATTTATTACATTCACATGAACAATAATTAAAAAGTACATTTCATAAAAAGTTGAAATTTCATGAATCATAACATAAAAATTCTTGAACATAGGGGGATGAGTTGTAAGTCGACGCGTTTCGGCGGCCAGCGCCTTTCTCAAGACAATTTTTACAACTATCACCAATGGGTAATGTCAAAAACGATTGATAGTATAGACGTTTAGAGCGGTTTCATCTATTGATTCTGAACCAGGAGCAGAATTGATACAGGACTGATTCAGAATTGTTGACAACTATTTTAGAGACTTGTCGAGTCCTATGATCTTGCTAGTTGGTTGATAAATATTTCAATCTGTAGTACTAGGATTAAAAACTACCCAATAATGAGCTTTAGAAAAATGTCACCTCCACACTATAATTATTTATTAGCTGTGTCTCAGGATCTGGGATGTTCACGGAATCAGGTTTTTTATCACAGGGTGACCGTCATTGATAGGGGGTCAGAGGCTGATTAAAAATTCCTGTGTATGTGATGGCCTCACGTGTAATCACGTCTGATTCCGGTATTTAATAGTTGGTGACTTCTCTGCGTAATGGCAAGATGAAGTTAGAGCGTGGAATAGCAATTTATCCAGCTTTCCAGATACCTGTAGGTGCAGGAGATGAGGTAGTGTGGAGGCGAACGTCTGCTTCGGGCGTAGTCCCGGACAAAATGCCATATTAATCAAAATGGAGGGGCCCCTCCAATGCAGGATTTTGTGTGCAGTGCATAAGGATTTGAATTTCACCCGCTCCTTAACATGGAGCCAGTGAAGAGTTTTCAGGGCCGGAGCAGCTGATTGTCTCCTAGGGACCATCATCAGCAGTCTCGCGGCTGCATTTTGAACCTGTTGGAGGGTCTTAAAAGTCGACTCCGGGGCACCAAGGAACAACGCGTTCCCATAATCGAGTCTAGACAAAATAAGACCACGGATCAGAAGTTTCCTTGATGAATCAGGGAGCAACGGTAACACCTTGCGAGCTGACCGCAGCAGGCCAAAACAAATCCCCGCTGTCTTCCTGGCGTGTGTCCTGAAGGACAGATCTTCTTCCAACCATACTCCTAAGCTCTTGATCTCCTTCTTAGGAGATGGTGGAACGCCCAAGGACCGGGGCCAACAACTAGCTATGAGTGAAGGCCTGGATTTGCCAAGCAACATCAGCTCAGTTTTTTCTCCATTGAGCTTCAAAGCAGAGTGGGACATCCACCGATGTACATTGGCAAGACAGTCGTGGAGAACCTCAGGTCGTTCCGCCAGCTGGGTCAGACCTACTACCAGCTGAGTATCATCAGCGTAGCTGATGATCTTCACACCTGAAGGGGAGACCACTCTTTTAAGTGGAGTCATATAAACATTAAATAAAGTAGGGCTCAAAGATGAGCCCTGGGGGACTCCACGTTGAAGAGAAAACGAAGTCGACTGGTCTGCCCCTTCCCAGACTTGATAAAAACGGTCTGAGAGGAAGGACTCAAGCTACTTCAGGGACATTCCCGTAATGCCCACCTCTGACAGACGTTGGAGGAGGACCTGATGACTAACGGTGTCGAAGGCAGCACTCAAGTCCAGGAGGATCACTGCCACTGACCCCCCTGAATCAAGAATGCTCCTTGCTTCCTCCACCACTGCCAATAAGGCTGTGTCCGTCCCCTGACCAGGGCGAAAGCCAGTCTGGGAGTCTCCCAACAAACGATGGAATTCAAGATGGTGTGAGAGCTGGCAATTGACCAATTTTTCTGCAATTTTGGAAAACCCGGGCAAAAGTGAAATGGGCCTAAAATTGGGCAAATTGAAAGGGTCCAAGCCCGGTTTTTTCAGCAGTGCTTTAACAACTGCTTTTTTCCAACTCTGGGGCACCGTACCCTGAGAGAGGGAAAGATTGATAAGGTCCGTAAGCGGGGTGGAAAGAATGTTGGCCACTTGTTTGAGCCATTTCATAGGCACCGGGTCACTAGGCGACCCACTCTTCATAACTTTCAGGACTTTTACAACCTCTTCCTCCGTAAAAGGACAAAAGGAGGACAGCTCAAAAGGGCATGTTACTGGGCCAAAACCCACCTCCAAATTCTGTGACGTCACCGGCAAAGAGGACAAGATCTTCTCTATTTTAGAGTGAAAGAAGTCTGCCAACTCCTCACATTTTTCCTGAGGGTTACCATGCACGACTGGAGGGACCGGAGCCTTCAGAAGATCCTTAAAGATTTTAAAGGGTTGTGTAGAGATGACTAATGTGGAATGTTAATGGTTGCCTAGCAACTTAGAATGTTATCTCTTGAGAGATGAAACTGAGCTGTGAAGCAGGCTGTGGATGAGCTGGAGGTTCCTGTACCTACTCTTCAATAAAGACTACAATTTTAATATTTTCTTGGACTCATCTTTACATAGGGGACGAGGATGGAAGTTTATATACCTTGATGTCAAAGGAAATGTACATTAAGTCATGGGGAGTATCTGCTAATATAAATAACTGGGATCCATCAGATATCAGAGCTGTAGGCTATGGGGGAAAGAACATTGACATTTTGGGTTTAAAATGGATGGTAATTGAATTTGATAACAAGAAACTCTATGGTAGAGTGTACCTAACTGAACAAGGTTCAAATTTATTGGGATGGCGTCACCAGAGAGATTTAGGTATAGTTTTAAATCCTAATGCCACTGTTCCAGTTCAGTCTATATGCTTAGTAAATAGTGAGGGTTATGATTCCTTAATTATGGGAAAGTACTCTGATGTCTTTTGTGATGAATTGGGAAAGTTGAGAAATTTTTCTCATAAAATTATTCTCAAAAGTAATGCTACTCCCGTAGTTCACAAAGTTAGATCTGTTCCCCATCTCATGATAGGTCCTTTACAAGTTGAACTTGATAGGTTACTGAATTTGGGTATAATTGAGCCTATTGAGGCTTCTGAGTGGCTTGCGCCCATTGTCGTCGCTCCCAAGGATGGGGGAAAGAAGATTCGTTTATGTATTGATCTTCGCGATCTAAACAAGAACATTTGGGTTGATCGCCAACCTCTACCAAACATTTCAGAGATGTTGACGGCAATGGGCGGGGGGTGTGTTTTTAGCGTCATTGATATGTCGTCAGCATATCACCAGATTGATCTCGATGAAGAATCTAGACATTTGACATCATTTGTAACACCGCTGGGTGCTTTTCGTTACCGTAGGATGCCATTTGGTCTAGCTTCGGCCTCAGCGGTGTTCCAAAGGGTCATGGGAAAAGTTCTTCATGGTATAAATGATGTACTTTGCTTCCAAGATGATGTGTTAATTGTCGGCAAAGATTTTGATCATCATGATCAAGTGATGGAAAGTGTATTGTGTAGAATGAGAGAACATGGGTTGACTATTCAGAAGGAGAAATGTCAGTTAAGGAAGGATGTAGTTAATTACATTGGCCACGAAATTTCCAAGGAAGGAATCAGACCAAAGAAAAGTATTGTCTCTGCCATTAGAGATGCTCCTGTTCCTTCTACTAAAGATCAGTTGAGGAGTTTTCTCGGTTTAGCGGAGTATTGCTCCAAGTTTGTGAGAAATTTTACTAATATTGTGGAACCATTGCGGATATTAATGAAAAGTGGTGTTGAGTTTGTATGGAGTGATGCTTGTGGAAAAGCATTCCAAGATGTTAAAGATGGAATATTGTCTTCACCCAGCCTTGGACACTTTGATGTTAGAGCAAAAACTTTTATCACCACTGATGCGAGCGCTATATGTATTGGTGCAGTTTTAACGCAAGTATGTAATGGAGAAGAAAGAATTATTGGGTTTGCATCTAGAAGACTACAGGGTGCTGAGAGGTCATATTCAGTGATAGAAAAAGAGGCCTTAGGATGTTGTTGGGGCATTAAACATTTCAAATACTTTGGATGGGGTTTACCATTTAGACTTCGTACTGATCACAAACCTTTAGTTCATTTGTTTAAGGGGGGCAAAGGTTTAGAAGGGAGTGTTACTCCGAGGATATCAAGGTGGATTTTATCAGTTTTAGAGTACAATTTTGAAGCGGAATACATGAAGAGATTGAAGAATATAGTAGTGGATTGCTTGTGGAGAATACCTGTTGTTGTGAGTGATATTGAGTCTGAAGTTGATGTTGAGGAAGTGAGATATACTGAAGAACAAGCTTTTGGGTTGGAGCAATGGGATGCTGCAATGTTGGAAGATGAAGTATTGGAAAGAGTTATGTTTTCTATTTCTAATGGATGGGATGCGCAATTGTGCAATGATTTACGGTTTAAAGGTTTCATTAATGTTGCAGAAGAGTTAAGTGTAAGAGAAGGGAAACTGTGGAGGAGAGACAAATTAGTACCACCGAAGAATCTTAGATCTAAAATTCTCATCATGGCACACGAAGGTCATTTGGGGAGAAATATGACTAAGGGATGTGTACGTCAGTCATTCTGGTGGCCTAGTTAAATAATGAGGTTGAAGCAGTTGTCAAAGATTGTTATGCTTGTGCTGCTAGTGACAAGACCAAAGTTTTACGTCAACCTCCTATTTCTTCTGTGAAGTTTCCTGAGCGCCCTTGGGAAAGGTTGGCTTTAGATTTCATTGGTCCTATTTCCAAGTTGGGAACAAATTGCAAATTCTTAATGGTTTTGGTGGATTATCACTCCAAGTGGTTTGTGGTTGAGACATCTGAGAGTATTACAACTGAAAAAGTAATTAAGTTTCTTGAGAAGGTTTTCTTGAATGAGGGGATTCCAAAGGTCTTGGTGTCAGACAATGGTCCGCAATTAATTTCTAGGAAAATGGTGGAGTTCCTGTGTGGGAAAGGGATTAAACATGAGAGAGTGGCTTTATTTAGGCCACAAGCCAATGGCTTAGTTGAGAGGATTAATCGCCTGATCTTGGACAATATGCAACTTTCTTTGTGCAATGGTTTGTCCTGGTCTGAAGAATTGAAGAAGCTGATGTGGTCTTATAGGCTAACACCACATTCCATGACTGGAGTGTCACCTTTCATTTCTCTTAAAGGAAAGGAACCAGGTTTGAAAGAAGTACCAGGGTGGTTGAAAGACAGGGAATGTGTATGGGTGAATCGTGATGAGGTTGGAGATCAAGTGCTTAACAAACAAATCATTGCTTCCAAACATTATGATCACTTAAAAGGTGTCAAATTTCCTAACATAAAATCTGGTGATTGGGTTGTAGTGAGACGTGGAGGTTTTATTGTCAAGGGTGATAGCAAGTTCTCTAAACCTGTTCAGGTGAAGGAAGTGAAGAAGAATGTGGTGATTCTGTGTGATGGGACTACTTGGAGTTTGGGAAATGTATCTAAGTGTTTTTCTCCTTGTAGTTAAATTGATTTTCACTCATCTTTCTGTTCTGTATAATAGTTTCCTTCAAGTTTTTTTTGTGGGATATATAAGGGGGAAGGTGTGTATAGATGACTAATGTGGAATGTTAATGGTTGCCTAGCAGCTTAGAATGTTATCTCTTGAGAGATGAAACTGAGCTGTGAAGCAGGCTGTGGATGAGCTGGAGGTTCCTGTACCTACTCTTCAATAAAGACTACAATTTTAATATTTTCTTGGACTCATCTTTACAGATTCCCCTGAGGAGTTACTCGCCCTATCAATCCTGTCACTGAAGTAGCTAATTTTAGCGTCCTTCAAAGCGACTTTGTATTTCCTCATGGCTACCTTATAGTCTTGCCGGCTCTCTTCATTCCACTCTCTCCTCCATGCCCGTTCCAATCTTTTACAGATTGTTCTCAGACACCTAAGTTCAGGAGTGTACTAGGGAGCGGAACCAGTTCTTCTTTCCCTGGTGGGCCTTTTCTTTTTTGGTATTATTAGATCAAGGGAACTAGTCAGCCAATTTTCCACGTGCTGGTCAGCTGTAATTGGGTCAGAGACAGGGGGGGACAGGTTCTCACCAACTCAACCGCCCAGCTGTCCACTGGCAGCCTAGACCATAGCCACTCAACTGTATACCGTCTGGGTACAGGATCTCTCCCCTTCTCCAACTGCCACCTAAGGGGGACTAGGCAATGGTCTGTCCAAGGAAGCGCCAGGGCGGCAGGGCCTGTAGGTTCTCTGAATTAGAGAAAGCCATATCCAGCTGGGGACCCTTGTTGTGGGTATCTCCGATGTTAACGAGCTGCAGATCAAGTGCTCCCAACATGCCTCGTAGGTCTCTCGCCACTGCATCGCTCGGATCTTCAAAATGCAGGTTGAGGTCCCCAAGGACTATAAAGTTGGAAGACGCGGCGGCTAATTGTATAACCGACTCAAGAAAAGAATCAGTGAAATTCCCTATCGCTGCAGGAGGCCGATAGACGAGAAGGCCCGCAATAGAAATGGTGGGAGAGATAAGTAGCGTGAATTGACAGCCTTCACAGTTGTCAATACCGCTATCTAAGGCTTTACACGTAAATTTATCTCTGTACAAAATGGCCACTCCTCCCCCTCTCCGACCGGCCTATCTAAATGAAACATAAGATATCCAGGAGGAAGGGCTTGGACAATATCATGTCCTGAGCAAGGGGTCAGCCAAGTTTCAGTAAGAAGCAAGGTGTCTAAGCTGTGGACCAGAATCAACAAATTAATTTCCGTGGCGTGACAGGGCAATGACCTGCAATTAAGCAGAGCCATGGAAATTTGAAAGCGATCTTTTGACGAACTACCGGAGCAACATAAGGAGCAGTTCTTAAAGGGGACACCTTCTGCCTATTGGTAGCCGCAACTAGGGTCTCTAGGAACGCGTAGCGAAAGTAAAGTGTTACTGGAGTTCATGCGAGTAGGATCCGCGAGTCCGGTCGAGCTGGGCAGAGTAATGCGCCCTATGCCCGTCTGGGCCCGGACGGGCACAGACGGGCTTAACTCTGGCGAGACTCTGCCGAGACTCTGGCGACGTTCCGGCGATGACGCTGCGTGATGACGCTGTGCGTCAGCATGACTGGCTTTATGTTCGCCCAGCATCAATAAACTAGAGCGCTGACCGCGCCACCGGTCAGCGCTCTAGTTTATAGAGTTTAAAAATCAGCACAATCCTATGCCATCCATGCCCTCCATGATGTTTACATTAAAGAGACCCCACAGAAAGACTCAGTCCATGCACCACTCACTACCCCTGGGCAAAAGGCCGCAACAACAGCCCAAAAATCGAAAATTCCAAAATTGTAGTTGCAGCAACTGTAATGCCCCAAACAAACTTACTTGTGACATTTCTAATCCAAAAGTGATCCAAAGAAAGTCAAAAAGGCCTCAAATCCAAATATCCAGTAGCATCCACAAAAAAGAATCCTTCCAGGTCAAGATCCAAATGAAAGTGACCAGCACATGAAGAAAGCACTGGGAGGAGCCTGTTGAACAGGAACAGGAAGTTGGAGACTGTGGGGCACTTCCTCCCCCCCCCCCCCAAAATGGACTCCTTGCAAAAAAAAGCGCAGGCAAATGTCAACCTGAGGAGTTATTCTGATAACAATCATCATTTTCAGAAGGTTTATGCTGCTTGCTGCTGGATTTCTTGTGCAGAATTGCAAACTTTGCAATTTCGCAAGTGCGAGATTGTTGCTGCCCGCCGCATCTATGTGTTCGCAATTGTGACCTCTCGCGATGCGTGCTGTACAAGGTGGCAAGCCGCGATAACGTAATCCCGGTCGCCAAACTCCCGCGGGATCCGGCAGCAAGATCCAAAATGGCGCAGCACACGCAAAATATGGAGAAAAACAACTCTGCAAACGCTGAATGACGGTAAGTGAACGCAGCGCGCCGCAATATTGTATCAGCAAGCAAAAAAATCTGCTGCGTGCGAATTTGCAGATGTTCAGCAAATTCGCGAGGGTTCGCGGATTGCGAATTTGCCGAAAATCCTCAAATTCCGCGAGCGGAACGGATTTCACGCCCATGCTTAATACCAATATTACCCCATGTTTAACATCTTTCTCATCCCACACCAACGACTTAATGCTGTCTTTAAAACCTTCAACCTTACTTTTTTATAGAATTTGTGTCCCCCAAACTTATATAAAAAATCTGCTGGTCCGAACTCGTTTATTATTATCCCCAATATTGTTCCCAATGTAGAAAAGTCGGACACCCCCAGAATCATACCAACGTTTTAAAATTGGAATGCCATACTGTATAGGTTAAGATCTGGGAGGGCCAGCCCGCCCTTCTTGAGAGGACGCCTTAGCTTTTGAAAGGCAAGCCTTTCTCCATGGGATGCCCAGATAAAGCTAGTATTTTCCCCTGTATTTTATCTTTAACATATTTGGGGTATTTAAGTGGAATACCATTAAATAAATATGTCAACTTTGGGAGGATCAACATTTTTACCCTCCCATACGTGGTAAATGATAAATCTTCTACCTGGATAGTTACCTAGCAATCTCTTTGACCACCTTCTTGAGATTACTCAATGGGATCCTATTGATTTGATTGACTATGACAATCCTTTAGTATTTTATCTTTGCCTCTACAATCCTCCATATTCCAGCACATTACCTCTGTCTGAGATATGTTCACTAAATATCCTGCCCCTGCCCCAAATTCCTTTGTCAACTGGTCCACCCTAGATAATGTTCGGGCAGGATTGGAGTTAGAGATTATCAGCTCATCAGCATATAATGCTATTTTTCTTCAAGAAGGAAGTAAGTGAATAGGGGCAATCAGGTCATTTTTCCTTAGAAGATGTGCCAATGGTTCGATAGATAGACCAAACAGGAGGTTGACAGGGGGCTGCCCTGCCTCATTCCTCTTTGGATTATAAGGCTCCTCATTAAGGAGCCATTTAAAAAGAATGTTGGCTATAGGGCTCTCATATAGCCTTTGGAATGCCACGATATAACAAAAGTTAAATCCCATTGATTCCAAAACTGCCCAGAGTAATGTCCAGCCAACACTATTGAATGTCTTGGCAGCATCAATTGTGATCACTGCCAAGGGAATCAAAAGCATAATTGCAAGATCTATAGTCCCGATTAGTGACAATGAAAGTTTTTGAAACTGCCTTTTTGGGACAAAACCCTTCTGATCGGCATGGATCAATTGAGGGGCCAACTTTGCTAATCTCCCAGCCAAAATACCAGTAAATATTTGAAAATTTAACAAGAAGATTGACCAATATGAGCCAGCCTTTCAATAGTCCTTCGCCGGTTTTAGGATCAGAGCAATTGTGGTCTCCCTCCATGAGCTTGGGGTCCGTCTTTCCCCCTTATAGATTGAATTGAATAACAACTTTATTTCTGGTACTATTTTGTCTATGAATAATTTATTCCCGTCCTTCATATACGAGAGCTGATGTCTGATTTCTCCCTCAATGATTGGGGAATCAATACTCTTTCTAACCTCTGTTGTGAGCACTGGGAGTCCTGCACTACTTATCCCTGTCTTTAGACTCCACTCATCTGGGCACACTTCTTCTGTATATAGTTCAGAGCAAAGTAAGACCAGCCTGGCCTGCATTTCCTCCACCCTATTTGAGGTGTCGCCCTGAGGGCTCATAATCAATTCCCTGATTTAATTTTGTGATCTTCTGCCCTCAACTTCCATACTAACAATATTCCAGTCTCAAATTGTTGCATGCATCCTGTTGTCCACCACTCTCAACATTTTACCTCCAGGTTGATCTTATAATTTAATCTAGCATCTAGCTTCCTCCCGCTGGTTCAATGTATTCTCTCTATCCCGGTTGTTCCCTTCCATTTGAACTAACTTAGCCTCTAGCGTCCCCACTCTCTCCTCCAATCTTCTCAACGAAGCTCTATCAACCATATTCTTGTAGGTGACCTGAATTTGTAAAACCCCGTGTACGATTGCCTTAAAAGTATCCCAGATTACTCCAATAGAGGATGAGCTGGAATTATCCAGGAAGGATTCTATGCTTGTTTTTTTTAAAAAAGAATGGACACATCTGGGTCTAATAAGATAGATCTTTTCAATGTCCTTGTTGCATTGTGGCTCACTCTATCTCCCATTAATGTAACATAAAGCACAACATGATCTGAAATATGTCCTGGAGATATAGTGACGTCTTTTAAATTCCCAGCCCAGGCTCTATCCACTAATTGATAATCTAACCGCAAGAAGGGGTTATATTTTTTGCTGTGGAAGGTGTATCGTCACTTTTGCTACCTTAGGTATCTCCATGTGTCCACTAAACCCATCTTGTATATCATATGCTTAAGAGCCTGTCTGGCCTTAGCGCTTGAGCTTGGGCTCCACTCCTACTAGTGGACCTGTCTAAAATTAGATCAAAATTAGATCAAATAGGGTGTTACCCTCACTATGGTCAATTACAGATCCAGTATATACTGGGAGTCATCTATGCACAACTAGTCTTTGTCTATTTTTAGATCTAGGGCCATTTACATACCAAGTTAAATTTGTTATCATTTTATCATCCCCACCCAGCATTCTTAAGTTGGATGATCTTTATGTTATCTGCTAATCTAGAGTGATCTCATTCAAAAATAGTCCAAGATGATATAGACGACTTATATTTTTAGTATTTTTCAACTGCTCCCCACCCAGTGCCCTACATCCTCCATCCTCCCTTTCGTTCCCCTGGGTACCCACCCCTGACTATCAGGCATGCTGCCGGTAGGGCTACCAGAGAGGGAGAAATACCTCAATAAACTATAAACTATAACAGTAAACCCCATCCATGCCCCTGCAGCTCATCCAACATCGATGTACCTGCTCCATCGCCTCCTACACCATCACCTTCTAATTTAGGGGCAATTCTCCTCAAGATAACCCACACTTTTTTATAGTTTCTATCAAACTGCCTGCTTTTTCTACTGTCTGAAAATTATGCATCTGGTTGTTCCACATAACGTGGAGCATCACCCTAAATTTCAATTGGTCCCTCCCCCGAGCCCATTCCACTCCTCAATTCTTTTGCCCAACTCCCACTGCTTCTGATCAATTGTGCGACACACATAAGACCTGATATTAATAGTAACATTTTGAGCAGTGTATCGGCCATTGCTCAAGGCTTCTGTTAGGATGGTCTATTTAACCACGTATGAGAGGAAGTTTACAAGTTTTTTTCCTTGGTTTCAGTCTTTGCATATTCCGCTTAAAGGAGTCCGGGTGGACACGTTGTTTCCCATTGTCCTAATTGTTATCTGATCTATCGTTCAAGACATAGCAATTTGATTATAAATGCCTTAAAATTAGTACCCTGTTCAGCTTCTGGGACATTAAGGACTCTCAAGTTATTTCTTCTTAAGTGGTTCTCAATACTTTCCTAGTCCTCCCTGAGTCCTAAGTTTTTTTTACCCAGTGCTCCCAGCCCATCGCTGTTTTTGGCTTTGTCCTTCCTCATCAGTCCTACCGCCTCCTCTAATGCTCCCGTTCATACAGCTTTATTGTCCAGTTGGTGGCCAAGGGGAAGCTATTGAATCATTCCCCCTGTATCAACTACCTGGTGCACTTCATATCTTTGTCTCTCTACGCAGTCTTCTTTGTCTCTCACTGCTAGCACACTAAAACTGTTCTGTGTTTGTATCTGGTAGGTGCCACCTTCCTCTAATCCAGGTCCACTTCCTGCTTCTGCACACCCAGTGGCCCCCTGAGCTTTAAGATCTCTATCAGCATGGAGTTAACATTCTCCATTTCAGGCTCCTTCTGGGACACAATTACTGCTTTACCACGCTCCTCCCTCAATATTGTTAATTGGGTCAAGACTTTTTTAATGTTTTGAGGGAGGGAGTGACCCTAACCTAGGGAGGTGAGATTTTTTTCCACCTCCCATGTGGACTCTTCTGAGTTGCCTTACAGACTTCCCAGCTCTCTCCAGCTTCATTGGAGTGGATCCCCCTGCCTTACCAATACCCTTATCGCTGGGGGCCACAGTGCCAAGGGTAATTCTGATTCAAAGCTTACCCCAGTCAATTTCCCAATTGCCTGAGTGTGCAAAGTATATCTGGAGATAATCTCGGGATGCACACCTACGTTCTCCAGGGATAATTGGTTCTTCTCCATAGGTAGGCACCGTTTTGCTCGGTAACCTCCTCTGCCACTTACCCAGCCTTCACTCACACCTTCCTGACTCTAACCAAAATCTCCTACACAACGCTCTCTCCATCTTCACCTTCCACTTGAGAACATTTGCTGGCTCTGCTGTGGTGTGAGAGGGCTGACGCTACTCATGGATGACGCAACTGCACATTGGCCCTCACCCATGCTGAAATCACTCTCCTTTCCTCCAGGTCAGCCCCAAGGTGAACACCGACCAGAGACTAAGGCTGC
Organism: Lissotriton vulgaris; assembly: GCF_964263255.1. Classification (NCBI taxonomy): domain Eukaryota; kingdom Metazoa; phylum Chordata; class Amphibia; order Caudata; family Salamandridae; genus Lissotriton; species Lissotriton vulgaris. The sequence continues at coordinate 2,031,956,320 of NC_141691.1, forward strand.
ATCCAGACACTCAGCATGTGACAGGTACGTTTTCTAACTCATACTTTTGTCAGTGTTCATGTCAGAGGTGGTGGGGGGAGGGAGGTTACACACCGACATGCCTGCTCTCCATTCTCCTCTCCAGTAGCCTGCAACTGTATTCCTTGTTACCGCCATCATGTTCTCCCGTAGTCCTCCACAGTCTGAACTGTACAGCTTGTGTCTTGGTCAATGAAAATAAGTCAATAGTATTATTGCTAACATTCTTTTTTGTTTTGCCTCATTTTAAGCTTGGTACAGTCATATATTTTTTTCTGTGTGTGTGGGAAAAGTACATTTTGTTTTCGTTGGGCAGTGAAATTACCACCACTACTCCTAGATTCACCAGAAGAACCTCCAAATAATCTCCGGGTCCCTGTGGACTTTTTGCTCCCCCTGGGCAGGCAGATAAGGGGCTATAGCCCTCATCTGCCTACACAGTTGGCAGAAAGGCTGTGACAATTTTTTTTGGGTGGGGGCATTGGCATGCACATTCTGGCCAGGCCCCACAACTATGTATAAAAAAGGCCCACTGGTACTGAGTGAGCTTTCTGACCCCTCCCGGGGGCAGGTTAGGGGCTACTGACCCATCTGCCTTCTGGGAGGGTGGTCAGAAAGACTTTAGTATTTTTTTAGGGGAGAGTGAGGGCAGCCCCCATGCCTGATTTATATAAAATATATTAAAAAAATCCTTGATGTCTAATGTGCTCGTTGCCCCCCCAGAGAGGCATAAAGACTCAATGAGCCCGTTTGGAATAGGGGATCTAAGACCCATGCCCAAGGGGCTGCTCCCCTACCTTGTGTCTAGTTGCTGGATCTCTGCTTGGAGATCACCCTCCTGAGGGGATCTCCAATCAGGGATTCACTTGGGAAGGGTACCATTGTAAAAGAGAGATTCCCCCCTTACCAATGATATCTCTTATGTGTATTTTGTTGCTAGGGGGCTAAAATAGCAGCACAAACAATGAAACTGGGAAACTGAACTTAAGTTTCAGCTTCATTTTTAATGCAATGATGTCAGCGTGCCATGCCTCCGATCATCATTACATTGAAAATGTAAACGAAAACCTCCAAGGGTTGGTGAAGCTCTTCCCCGCCTCCTGAGGAAAAAAAATAGAAACCCCTCTGCTGTTCAAACACAAGGAGATGATGGATGGAGGGCTGCCACTTTTCAGACGCTCACCCCCAGTCGAAGATCTGGGATGAATCATCACAATTCTTTAGCACACATCACCACCTCAGTTCAGACTCAGCTATATGAAATCTTTCTTGATCCTGTGCCTGATGGGAACAGTTAAACCCGAACTGCCAAGTCAGGTCTTCCCTGAACCTGGAACAAGCATCCTGGGACCAGTTTCTGGTTAAAACCCTTCATCAGCCAGGCTAGCTTGAATCTAGTAACAAAGTGAGCTAAAAACCCATGTCTGGGCATACCTATCATGGCCCAAACACCGACTATGCCCCACCGCTGCAGGAACGAGGATCACCCCCAGTCCTCCTCCAGCTCCCCTGCAATGCACACTGAAAATACCAACACAGTGCACTAATCACTGGGGAAACAGGAGAGGGTGGGAAAAAGACAAATCAAGGAAGTCAAGAGGGAAAGTCTGCTAACGGCCCCTGTTAATCCTGGCCCTCATGGAACGGAATGGACTGCACCTGTAGCCAAAAACAAAAACACCCTTAGTAAGTGCAATTTCAATGCTCATGCATCCCAAAGCCCAGTACACATGATCGTAACGAATAGGGAAAATCCTCACCAGTATTGGAATCCATGAAATGATGAAACCTCAGGCAGAATGTATGACTTCTTCAGTGCACACAAAGTCCCACAAGGCACCGACTTCCTTGCACAAGTAAAAAATGTTCCAGGGGGAAAAAATCTCTTTTATCTCTAGAGAAAAAAACCCCTAATATCTCGGCAGGACTAAAAAGAAAACGTATTCTACACTCGTTTAATAGTGGCCACTAATTATACATGAGGAACACTTCAAAAACACGATGCAACCAAAGCTGCTCTTGGTTCAGCCCAAACACCACATAACGATGTGGAGCTATTACAAAAAATCCCGGAAGAAACGCTGAAATCCAAATAACCCGGCAAAGGCATAAATAATATAAAATAGGACACTATATCCACACGAATCACAAGCAGAATCCTTGTGTCAATGGCCTGAGGCTCCCATTAACTCATGGGAGTTAGTCAGAATTCTTGATCTTTTTACCCCAAATATTGTCGATTCCCGGGTAAAAAGCAAAATTTCTTGTCCAAACAGCGCAGAACAAAAGGTAGGTAACGTTCCAAAAAAGGGATAACCAAAACATAGCTCGATCCTTCAGATGGGCTGCAACCAAATAGATAACAGGCAAAGAGCATAGAGTTCAGCCACCATAAGTAGGGGAAGGGGAAGGAACTCTTAACATATGACCAGATGCATGAGCATAGAAACAGGACTGCGAAGTGAAGGCACAAACCCTACTAAGGAACCTGATTCCTGACAATACCCTCCCAACTTAGGGCGAATAAACCAAACACAAGGAAATGATGGACAGAGCGTTGAAGCTTTTCAGACACTCACCCCCTGTAACAGATCTGAGTTGAATCTATCATCATTCTTTAGCTCAATTCGCCACCTCAGTTCCAACCCAGCTATATGCAAATCAGTCTTGACCCTGTTCCCATGAGGCAATGAGAGAAGGGGATATGGTTGGCCCCTTTGCCTATCTGCCCATGAAGGATTGTATGCATCAATTTGGATGTTGTACAACTTAATTCTCTTCTTGAAAACTCTAGACCAGTTGATTCAATTACCAACTTGAACGAAGAAGAGATCATGCTTTCTTGGCTCAACTCCTCTATTGACCTATGTCTCCCTATTACTAATAGAAAGATTAATATTCACAATACCCCTGCTCCATGGTTTTCTGAGGACCTTAAAAATGAAAAAACTAAATGTAAAAATTTAGAGAGACAATGGCGAAAGCTATATGATCCTAGAGTCAAACTACAGTATAAGTCTGCTCTGAAAAATTATCATCTTCTTTGTCGAAATGCCCGGGCAGAACATGCGAATCGGACTATTCAGGAAGCTCAAAACTGTCCAAAAGCACTCTTTAAAGTAGTTAAAGAGCTCTCTGGGGCCACATGTCAGCCTAAACCTCCATGCCTGAACACAAAAAATTGTAATGATCTAGCTGATTTTTTTGTGGAAAAAATCAGTACTATTTATACTGACTTTGCAAAACAGGCACCAGTTACTTCCTCTTCTTTCATACAACTGATCCTTCAGGAATATGTTGGCCTCAAATAAAAAATAAAAACACTGTTCTAGATTGTTGGACTCAAATGGATAATATCTCCTTTGACAAAATTCTGAGTAGCATTAAATCTGGCTCTCCAAATGACTTGCTTCCCCCCTCAGTGCTTCAAATTTCAAGCACCCCGAATAAAAACTTAATTATGCAATTACTGAACTCCTCTATTTTAGAGGCTGAAGTTCCAGCTACATGAAAGCATGCTATGATTAAGCCATTATTGAAAAAAACGAACTTGGATCCGGATATTCCATCCAACTTCCGTCCGATTTCTCTTTTACCAACTTTTTCTAAAGTTTTGGAGAAGCACATAAATGCTCAGCTTACCACATTTATTGAGTCACATAATTTCCTGCATAACTCCCAGTCTGGATTCCCTGCAGCTTTTTCCACGGAGTCCACATTACTGGGAGTTACGGATAATATCCGTCGACAAGTTGATGGAGGCGAAACTGTGGCACTTATTCTTCTTGATTTAAGTGCCGCATTTGACACTGTTTCCCATCCTATCCTCCTGAACACTCTTCAATCATGTGGTATTACTGGCTTAGCCTTAAAATGGCTATCCAGTTTTCTGACTAATAGAACCTTCCAGGTGTTCTTGGCCTCTTCTAAATCAGAGGTTCGAGGGTTTCAGTGTGGAGTGCCCCAGGGCTCAATATTAAGCCCTCTGCTTTTTAATATTTATGTCAGCCCTTTAGCTGTCATTGCAAGCTGGACTCACGGTGTATTTCTTACGCCGATGACACCCAGCTTAACTACTTTCTCTCAACCAACTCAAATAGTAACATCTCTTTTCTGAGAGCTGGGTTGCAAAACATTGCAGACTGGATGCACAATAACAAACCTAAATTAAACGGTGACAAAACCGAGCTTTTGCTCTTTGGGAAAAATAAGACCTGTGGGGTCCCCAACATTGGCCCACCCAAATGGGACCACTTCTGATTCCTGTACAATCAACCCGGAATCTTGGCTTCATAGTTGATGATCAACTAACTATGAGACAACAAGCCGGCAAGGTAGCATCGGTCTGCTTTGTTATACTGAAGTGGCTGAAAAAAATCCTGTGGATGCGTCCTTTGCCCACTCAAAGAACAGTAGTCCAAGCTCTTGTAACATCTAGGCTCGATTACGGTAACGTTCTATACCTTGGAGTGGGAAAGGAAGTATTACACAGGTTACAGGTAATTCAAAATGCTGCCGCCAGACTGCTTTGTAATCTCCCAGCTGGAACATCTGCCTCGGCGGCATTACGTGATTTACATTGGTTGAAGATTGACAACTGCATTAAATTCAAAACTCTCTGCTATATGCATAGGATAAATGCAGGAGTGGCACCACACTATCTTCAGGCGCTCGTGCATCAATATCACCCGTCAAGATCGCTTCGTTCAGCTAATCAACACACCTACCAAATCCCGAGGATTAAAAGAACAAGAATGGGAGGACGTTCTTTCTTCTATTTGGCACCAGCACTCTGGAATTCCATGCCTCTTTCATTACGCATTGAACCTCAGTATCAGAAATTCCGAAAAGACCTAAAAACATGGCTTTTTAACTGATAGATACCCCTCTTCTACCTAATTTCTTATATATTCTTAGCGTTTTTAGCGCCGGGAAACCTTCGGGTAGCTGTTGCGCTATATAAAATTAAATTAATAATAATAATAATAATAATAATCAAGATACAAAAGAGAGGGGGGAGTTGGAGGGAGGTTGCTAGGTTCACCCTCCTAATCTAATATATGAGAAACACAAATCCAAAATATCGGATAGAGAACCTAGCTGGTAGAGCAGATTACTATCAGTGATAGATGTAATCTTAAAAGGAAAAAATATCCTTATTCTTGAGTCCCCTCACTCACTGGAGTTTCCTGACAGTGATATGCTTCATCTTTGGGGCCATCCCAACCCGCTGCGGGTTGAGGCATGCTACGACTTGCGAAATACGTAGGAGCACTTAAAGTGAGGAACTATGTGTGTTGCAAGGATAACTGTGGGTGGAGTGGTGTGAATTAAAAATACCTAACTAGTGGGCGGAATTACTTTATTCTTGCTCCTAGTTGATATATTAAAAATGGGGTGGGTCTCTAGGTTTTCCTGGTTTTTTAATGAGTCAGGAGCCCCAAGTAGAGTGCCAACATGTTTCGAGCTGTACCCCTAAGCTCTTCTTCAGGACACGACAGGGACCAACCCTGTGAGTACCACTCCAAAGTGTGGTGCGAAAAAAATGCCTGACAATGAGCATTTGAATTAAATTAGACCATATACAGACAACATGACAGTATTCAGTCCTTATCTGTAAGTAGAAAAGAAGAACAAAGTTAGGATGTGGCACCCTGCCTCCTTGCAGGATCTTCACTTTCCCTCGTGTTACCTAAAAAAGAGAGACTTTTATTACTAAAAAATGCATGAATAATATATCTGGTCTTGAGATGCTGACATGCTGTCATGCCTGGATTTGGAAAAATAACATTTTGTATGCACCAAATGTAACCGTATATGCCCTCGTGAAACCTCATGCACCAGTGGTCCTGGAAGGCAAGAACATTAGATGCTGGTGTGTGACGTTTCTAGAATTAAAAAGACCAATGGTCGTGAAAGTGACACATATAAACACAAACGAAAGACAACATGTAAAACGAAAACATGTAAAATCAAACATACTTTTAGTTATGCTGTGCTGAGCCTCATGGTCAGATCTGGGGAAAAAGGAGACCCGTGAATTTATCTAAAAAGGGAAAAGAAAGCATAACTACTTTTCCGTAGGTAGCAAATAACCTGCATCAGGGTGCCAGGGCAAGCCTGTGTGTGTCAAACACAGTGGAAGCCCTCGGTCTGCTGCTGCTGCAAAGGAACAGACTTACTTGTCACGATTCTCTCCTTGCTGGTTAACCTACTCGTCCCTCGAGACCTTAAGCTTCCGTCTCAGTGCTAGGAGCCGCTAGTTAAAGGAAGTGTTCCCGCCTAGTCATGTGTCCAAGACTAGAGCGGGGACTTTACAAAATGGCCAACGACAAACGGGCCAAATGTGTATCCATATTGGATTTCTCACTATGAATACTACAAACAAAAATAGCACACACAGTGGGACAAAACATGAAGTGGTAAAACCGTTTAGGTTCTAACGGTGGTGTTAATTATAAAAGAAACATCGATTATCGAGTCTGTCTGAAAAACCAAATTGTTGAGGCTATCAGAGATTATCTTAATGCCTCGAGTGTTTATCTCTAAGGAATGTTGAAAAAGGGGGAAACAGCATCTATCATTTGGGTAATTAGTTGGAAATCATTGTAAAAATACATGTGGAAATGTGTTGTATCCTCTCAGTTACCTTGTGCATGTAACTATGAAAGGTCGCCCAGGACGGCATTTGAAGGGGGGGCATTGAAAAGGTTTTCTATTTGGTGATCAAAAATACTCAAGTAGCCATGAAATGACGTTGTACATAGTCAGGGAATTGATGGTTGTAAATTTAGACTGCCAGGTACAAAAAGTTCAGAAGGAAGGTTCATCTGAACAGCTGTCCCCATGGAATAGCATAATTTAGGCCTTTGCTGTCTGTGTGTAGTTTGTACACCCATCGTTGCTCCTTCTCTAAAAGGATTTGTTCAAGGTTATCATTGTTTTCAAGATGCTCAAGAATCACCCATTTCATATCGTTGGGTGTGTCGTGTTTTTCAATGAAGTGGGATGTCATGTTGGTGGTGTTTCTTTTACACCAGTTGCTGCTTTGGTGCTCCACTATACTTGTGCTCACTTTCCTGGTAGTCATTCCAATGTAATGTAGATTACAGATGCAAGTGATCATGTATACAACGCCTGAAGTGTTACAATTGGTGAAATTGCGTTTTTCCCATGTCATTGTGTTATTGAATTGTACCTTCTTAGTTGCATTTGTCAAGTGGCAGACACTGCAGTTGCTGCATGGGTAGTGTCCATTGGGCAAGGTTGTGAGGGTTCATTGTTTGCTTCCCTTGTTTTCAGATATTGGCCAGGTAAGGACTAAGTAGTCTCCTAGGTTTTTTCCTTTTTTATGACTAAACATTGGCTTGGGGATTTCCAGATTCAGAGTGCGCCAATGTTTCCTAATGATTTTAGTTACCTTATCCGAAGCGATATTGTAGGTAGTGATGCAGATGGGTCTCTTATCACCCGTCGCCTCTTGTCTGATTTTTGGTTCCAGGAGTGCCTCTCTGTTGTTATTTGCAGCTCTTTTCTTTGCTTTCATGACTAGATGTTGAGGATAATGTCGCTTGACGAGTTTCTCAGTGAGGTCTTTTGCTTGTTTGTTGAAATCCTTTTTCTCAGTACAATTGCGCCTCAATCTTAAAAATTGGCGGAAAGGCAGATTCTCTTTCAGTTGTCTGGGGTGGAATCTATTGTAGACCAAAAAAGACAGTTCCTTGCGGTAGGTTTAAAATGAGTAGTGGTGATCAGGGTGTCTGCAGTTGAAATGATGTTCAGGTCTAAAAACACCAGCTGTAACCTGCTCATGGTGTAAGTGAATTTTAGAAAAGGGTCCTGGAGATTGAGCCAATCAATGAAATTAGTTGCTTCAATTTCAGCCCCTTCCATATCAGTAAAACATCGTCCATGTATCTTTTCCTGAGGCCTAGATGTTTCCTGTAGAGTCATTGAGAATTGCAAGAACACAACTTCACGTTGGTGTACATTCTATGTGGGAAAAACGTGAGAGCAGATTCTCTTTCTAGACTGCCCATTCAAGATGATTCTACTGAAAGTGAGAACAATGAGGACGTTGTAGTTGCACTAGTGGACGGAGAGGTTTCTATTTCTGGTATCATTTTGCACAAAAAGTAGCTAGAAGCTGCTTCTATGGACCCCATCCTTGTTAATGTTACAAATCTTTGGGAAAAAGGTTCGGATAAAGAAACCTCCTTTGAATCTTCTTTACGGCCTTTTGTTCAAGTTGCTGATGAGTTAGCTTTAGTTGAAGGGGTTCTGGTGAGGGGTGATAGTTGTGTTCAACCTTCATCCCTCAGAGTGTCTCTCTTCAAGGAAACACATGGTGGGCAGTTAAGAGTCTCAAGCACTTGTAAACTTTTGAAACAATTCTTTTGGCGGTCATCTTTAGAGGCACTGGTTGAAAAGTTTTTTAAGGGATGTTCAACCTGCTCAGCTTCTGACAAGCATTGGAAGAGACATGAAACTCTCTTTATGCTGGTTCCTTTGCCTGAGGCGGCTTGGAGCAAGATTGCATGGGGATTTTGCAGGACCATTTGAACTTTTACCATCAGGACAATGTTTTTTAATGGTGGTTATAGGTTATTTACGTTAATGGGTGTATTTTTAATTCTTGTCTCATTCTGATACAGTCAGTTATTAGTTTTCTCAGAGGTATCTTTCTTATTGAAGGGGTACCTAAGGAATAGGTTTCTGACAATGGGACTGTTAGACCTGGCATCATTGGCTTGAGTCTCTCCTCCATTTTTTCTGTTTGCCTCCACTGTTTTACGATGTTTTGCTGGATAATACTGTGGGCACTGTGCCACTGCTGATCAGTGCCACAGTGCAAGTGCTCCCTATGTTAAATTGCTGTATTGATTGAATCCCATGTTTGGTGTATTTGGTTTACTATCAGTCCCTAGTCTAGCGCACCAGGAGTGCCAGGGCTTGTAAATACAAATGCTGTTCGTGGGCTTGCAGCACATGTTGTGCCACCCACAAGAGAGTAAAAGTATGTCTGAAGGTCTGCCATTGCTTGACCTGCGTGCAGTCTGGTACTGTCACGCTGACTGCGCAAGTACCCCTACTTGCCAGTCTCTAAACCTTCCCTTAGCTTCATGTTAGTCACCCCTATGGTAGGCCCACGGGCAGGGTGCATTGTAAGTATAAGGTAGGACAGGCCTGACCAAGTTGGCATGTCCTAATAGTGAATTACAGCCATATTCGTTTTTCACTATTGCGAGGTAACCTGCTCTCCATTAGTTAGAATGGGCTGCCAGGGTTATTAGGGCTATAATCCTAGCTGGCTCGGGGAGCATGGTGCAATGTCGAGTTTGGTACCCCTGAACTCGGGGTTTAATTACGCATCCGTTTGGACTCTGGGTTTGAAAATAGCACTTTTAGAAAGTGGCTATTTTCTTGTCTAACTATTTCTGGTTTCTGCTGGTTTGGTGTGTGTGTGACAGGAGCTGGGCGGCTCCAGAGGTCTGAATGAGTCAGTGTGGGATGAGTGGGACATTTGCATTGAGAGTAGGGGGAGAGTAGTTGCTGATAGCCTGCCCTGCCTGATACAATGCTGGCTCCACCTCCTGCCAGGCGACTGATGGCTCTGTGCCTGCCATGGACAATCCTAGCCCCACCTCCTACCAGGAGGCCGATAGCTCTGCTCCTGCCAGTGACAATGCTGGCTCCACCTCCTGCTGGGCGTCTGAGGACCCAGCCCTGCTCAGTGAATAGGCCAGGTGCCTCGGCCTGGCTCCACCCACAACAGACCCAGGATGTTGGGAAATTCCCCTGCATGGACAAAGGGATCAAAGCCAAAAAGGGGTATAAGAGAAGGACCCCTGAACCAAGAATTTAGATCACTTCTGACAAGGAAACCTGAACCAAGGACAAGAAGCCTGCTGATCCAAGGAATTGCCTACCCCTTCTGCCAGTGTGCTGTTTGCTGGGGGGAATCCTGCTGTGCTTCTTTATTTTTGCCAAGGAACCAGGAGAGAGGAACTGAGTGTGTACTCTCAAGCTTTGCTAAGAAAATCTCCAAGGGTTGGAAGAGTGCCAGCCTCCTGTTGAAGTCACAGGGCTAAAGGACTTCATCTGCTAAAAGTGCTATTTGCTGGAACCTGTGAATCCAGCACCTCTGAAAGAACCAGCAATCTCGACGCCGACGGACGTCGCCGAATCCAGCTCGACATCGTGAGTAACGGCTTCAGTGTCCCGCTTCCTCGACGCCGGCCGCCGGGCCCGATCGACGCCAGCAGCAATGCCAGTGAGTAGTGAGTTCGGCCCCAGCTCCAAGGGACCTCGTGTCTGCACCGCTGCTGATCGCATCGACTTCGCAGCCCTCTCGACGCCGTGAGTGCTGCTCACTCTTGCAACAGCATCATCGACATCGATGACTACTGAGGCCTGATCGACACCGAAGACGCGACGCCGGATTGCTCGACGCCGCTGATCCTCGTGTGCTTCCTTTTCCTAAGGTACTGTGTTGTTAGGGGTCCGTGTGACTCCGGGCTCGAAGTAGCGCTCCTCGCGGTTGACGCCAAACCCTTTGGATTAAATTTGCCTCGACGTCGTGTGACTCCCGTGTGGGTTACATTGTTGCCAAGAACTGTGTTTTAAAGAAGAAGAGTTGCTTTTGATACTAAAGACTTTGTGCTGAGAAGAAACTACACTTGAACTATTAATTTTCCTTCCAAGAGTATTTATTTTGATTGTGGTATATTTTTGTCGTTATTTGGTCTTGTGCTAAGCCTTATATAAAAATACTTATTTTTATAATACTACTGTGTCCTGTCCATTTGTAGTGTATTCACTTTATTACTGTATGTGGTCATAAATGCTAAACACACAGCCTCTGAGATAAGCCTGTCTGCTCTGCCAAGCTACCAAGGGGGTGAGCAGGGGTTATCAAAGGGTGTGATCCCCTTGCCCTGACTAGAAAAGGTGTGTCCCTATTTGTCAGAAGTGCGTACCACTGCCAACTAGAGACAACCGGTTCTAACAGGGACACATTTTGTTCAACACAAAATGTGTACATTCTGGAAGAACAACACATCAAACACATCACCATGGCATTTTATACTCCATCCATCAATGGTTTGGTTGAGCGCATTGATTGCTTTCTCTAGGAAGGCATGCAAAACACGTTACCCAAGGAATTCCTCATTAGAAAACCTTGGTCTTATTTGCTCGCCCTGCATGGCACCACAGGAGTATTTCCTTTTCTTGTAAGAAAAAGGTTACCTAGAAGTTCCTTTTGTCCTGATTGGGTCAAGAATATGAATACGCAGAAATCTAATAGCTTGTTGGAAGGTGTGTCTGTTTGTGTTGCCAAGAAACAAATGCAGTCTAAGCTAGAAATTGACTACTGACATGAAGTGCTTACTTGTGAATTGGCAATTGGTGATTACGTTTTGGTAAAGGTTCCTAAAAAAATAAAAAGGGAGAGTCGAAGTGGTCTGCTCCAGTAGTTTTTTTAAGGGTTTCTAAAGGCTCAGCTTTCTTGAAAGGCAAACGTTGGTGGAGCAAAAGGGTTTTAGTGAAAGTGTCTAAAGACAAATTCAAAATAATATCTCGCATAAAAATGATGGAGGAATCTGGTTATAAGATGCAGCGTGTTCAGCTTCTAGTAGCCCTTTGTCTGATATCCAATACAATTGTAATAATTTAGGGAAGTCAGACTCCTTACATACCAGTAATAATGATCTTGAGGCAGGCTTACCTTCTTGTTCTTTGCAGAGGTGTGTTCGCAATGTGGGGATGCCTTCTAAATTCAAAGATTTTTATGTGAACTAACCCCTTAGAATCTCCAGTATTTCATTATTATTGTTTTCCAACAGTTGTTTTTTATGTAAAGAAGAAGGTGTTGTACTGGTGGTATTCTTGTTTCGGAAATGTTCTTGTACTCAGCTGTGATATGTTTGAGAGCGGTGGCCTTTTCTTCTTCCTTCACTGCCCTTGCGTCTCTGCAACCTGCGGGCGCCAGAACGTAATGTGCATTCTCAGCTCTGTTTTTCTTCAAACATGTATCTGCATGCAGGTTCTTCTTCTCTGCATGCAAATGCATGTTTGATTTCAAACTGTCACCTTTATTTAGACAGTGATCTTTGACAGTTTAGTCAGTTTACTTTACTGCTGTGCTCTGCTAGCATGCTGTTGGGGGCTCCTTTTATTCTCACCTTCTGGAATACATCCTTTGGATATTTTACAGTTTGGATGTGTACTTTATCTACAAGTGGTATCTCACTCCATGGACACCTGAATCACAATCACCATTATGATTCCTCTTCCACTATCTGTGTGGAGCAGCAGCTCCAGTTTACGGGACACTCAGGTTTGGGTTACTGTACCCCACACTTTCTGAGCCATATAGCGAGCTGCGATGTAGTGCAGATATTGACTCCTCCCCAATTATACTAGTCAATAGCCTATTGTAGCGGGATGACAATTTCACTCTCCTTCCATTCTGCAGTTATCCATCTCCATTTAATGAAGAATATCTGCCATGCTTGTAAAGTGATCTTTACTATACATGGATCTTCCTCTTTGCAACGGAGCATGCCACCAGAGCCCCCTCCATGAAACTCCAATCTGTACTGTTCTGCAAATCATACCACCCAGCACAAACTGCAGCTATTCCCTCTGACAGTAGACCTCAATATCAAGGACTCTAAGCGCCCCCATTCATAGGTGCATTGCGGCGTATCCATACTAACCCTACTATGATTCCTGCCCCATACTGTGGCAATCGCTTGCTACCTCACTTATTACAATAGCTCATTCAGTATGGGGAACAGGGAGTAATGAAAAAGATACAGGCAGCTCAGGAATACCAGCATTTTTTAACACTGAGCATGTCGGTGAGAACCAATAGCTAATGCTGCTGAGGAGATATGCCATTAACCCCTCCCATGCTCATGACGAGCTCAGCTCGTCATGAGCCACGGTTCTTGTGTGCTCTCGTTATGACCGTTAGAATGCTCCATGCTGGGCAAATTCCTCAACTGTGCGAGTGTTCTAATGAAACGGGTGTGGTCATGACGAGCTCAGCTCGTCATGAGCACCGGAGTGCTGTGCGCGCCCCCCCTCTCTCCTCCCCCCAGCACGCAGGGGAATGACCCCAGCAGCCAAGGGGTTAAATGTACTGGATTAAGACCTAGCCATTTGTCTCAGCAGTGTCCCGGGAGGCAGTTATTGTAAACACGCGAGGGGGTACAACAGAGACTTTAGCAGGTATACTTGTCAGCCTGGTCTGTCCACCAAAATGTATCAGCTCATCTAGCAGTAGTCCAAACGAACGGCTGGGATCAGTAACATCCACCAATAGGTCATCTGCGTATAGTGACACCACATGTGCCTGTGTCTGTTATGTGTCACAACCTACAATAGGTATTTTATGCCTATTTGTAAGACATGCACATTACCAAGGAACATATCCTAAGGATATGCCAGGAGGGTACTCTAAGAAGCATAGCGTTGTCCTGACAGAAGCATATTGCAAGAGCTAGTTTTTTAATTTCTAGCATAAATTATAGTATGTACCTGGTGGCTCTGATGTAGACGGGCAGGTCATTCTAGGCTTTGGAGTCCAGGAAGGAAAAATTTGAGCTCCCTACTTTGGCGGCGTGAATGCAGAGGAGGTAGGCCAGGAGGAAACTGGTACGTGGAACTCTATAACGCTGTTGAGTTATTCTGGGCCTTGATTGGGCTGTGCTTTGTATGCTTGTGTGAGAATCTTGAAGAGGGTGAGTTTATGGATAGTGATTCAGTGGAAGCCATTGAATTGTTTGGATGTGTCTTTTCTGAGCAGTTGTTTGAGAGTGAGTATAATGTTCTGTATGACGTGGAATCTCTTGGGAAGTTATTAGGTGATGCAGACTTGGAGGGCAATGGCATAGTCCAGGCTGCTAGTATTAAAGCTTTGAGGTACAAATCTTTGAGTGTCCAGCGTGAGCCATCTGAACACTCTCTTGAGGAGTTCGAAGGTATAGAGAGATGGATACAACTGTGCTGACTTGTTTAGACATCAAACATTGATTGTCATTCAAGATCCCTTGGTTCATGGCCAAGATGAACTGGTTTTGTATTGGCCCTAGGTCTCAAGGTTGTCAGGCAGAGGACCAGCAAGAAGTGTCTTTTCCAAACATGAGCTTTTACATTTTGTCTAAGTAGAGTTTTAAGCATTAGGTTTTCATCCAGTCTGTGACCTTGGATATTCAGCTGATGATGTTTGCTTTGGTTTTGAGGGGTCTTCTGCTGGGTGTCTGCGGGCATATTGGACAATGCTGGGCCTATGAGCTCGGTTGACATCTCCTGTGTTTTAGGCCTAGGTATCACACCAAAGAGGCCATGCTCTGATCTGTGGGGACGGTTCTATCAACACGCTGTGCAGTTTTATAATGATAGTCTGTAAATATCATTGTATGGAGGGGCATTACCAGAACATGTGCATTAAAGTGGACACAGTGATCTTCTATCCCAAATATAGATAGTACATGTTAGAATGGCAGGAAGGTATTTTACGGATGCATGCTTTTAAATGATACAAACATGAATTTGAGTGTTTTTTTTATTTATAAATAACAGTCAAGTAACTTGGTTGAGCTTAACAAATTTCATACCAGCAAAAGTAATTACAGAACAAACAAGATGAATGAATACAGATCAAGTGTTTATTCACCAGTAGGAAAACACAAGACTGTTGATGGCAGAACAATAATTCATCAAAATAAATTAATATTTGAGCTTCATTAATGGAGACATATCTGTTACAGGAGATGTTTAAAGTAAAGAGTTGGGAAAACATAGGTAAGTAGAGACAATAAGATTAGTGTTCAAGAAAGGGGTAAGAGTATGGAGAGAAGAATAGGGTAAAAAGCACAAAAGAAGATCAAATAGGGAAAGTATCTGTCGTGACCGGGTTTTTGGTTCTATTTCTGAGTGATGGTGACTTTAGCTTTCTAGCATTCTAGATCCCTATTCTTAGATTATTTTGGTCCTTTTCAGGCCTCTTTTCAGACTTAGAAGCATAAACTAGAGGATAGCTGCTTTATATGATGATAGATCCCTTATTTCTGACTCTACTCCATCTATTGCCTATTGGCTTTGACATAATTATGTGTCCTTTCATCATTTTCTGGCCTGAAGACCTATAGTAGAGGGTGGATCCTGTAGTTCTGACTTTATATTACCTATTGGTATGGTTTGTGTATGTACTTTGATAGAGCTATGTGTCTATTTCATCCTTTTCGGGCCTACAAGGCCCAGAACCAGAGAAACTCCATTTTGCTTTCTGCCTCGGCAGACTGAAATGCTTGTAGGTCAAGTGTGATGTTTTAGTTATGAGGTGTTGTTCGCTCTTTGCAAACTAGAGAGAACCGGCCGGAGCTGAATCTTATCAAGAAATGTCCCTGGGGCTCAAGTCTCTAGACGAAACAAGCAGCTGATCACTGTGAGAGCGCCTGGAGCAGGGAGCCTGGTACATGGATTTGGTGGGAGGCGGCTACTGGCTGGAACTTTCCACTAGGGGAGAGCATTCCATATTAGCGAAGTGCAGAGAGGTGGAGATGTCAGAAGCAGTTGCAGTCAGAAGCAGTTGCAGTCAGAAGCAGTTGTGGGCAGAATCAGTTACTTGTCAGAAGCAGTTGTGGGCAGAAGCAGTTACTTGTCAGAAGCAGTTGTGGGCAGAAGCAGTTACTTGTCAGAAGCAGTTGCAGGAAGAAGGAGCTGGTCAGAATAAGCTGCTTTGCAGTTGGAGTGAGATGCTTTGGAGACAGAAGTAAGCTGACATGAACAAAGTCAGTTAGCCAACTGAGACTGTTGATTGGGGAGCTGACCTATGGAGCAGTTACAAGGCAGATGGGAGAGTTTGGAGCGGTTAGAAGTTACATCATGAGAGATCAGGTGGAGCAGGCAGTTAACAGTTGGAGTTTGGAGTGATACCTTTTGGAAGAGACTGAAGTTATATCGTGGATAAGTCTGTGGGAGCTGCTGGAGTGAGTTGGACATTGGAGCTGGAACAATCAGCCAGAGTGAAGAAGCTAGTGGAGCAGATGGTTATCAGAGTGGCAGAAACTATAGCATTAGACTGAAGTTGGAAGGTGAAGACAGTTCTTGGGAGAAAGAAATCCAGTGCAGAGTGATGGGTGCAGATGTGTGTCCAAGAGTGCAGGAAGAATCTGAGATGAGCCAAGGCACGGACAAGAGAGGGACCGAGATGACAGCTAGAACAAGACTTCATAATAATCAGGTGATATCTGTCCGGTTATATTAGTGCCCATATATATGTACATTAATCCTTTCCTTTATGTCCTAGGCTATATTCCCTACTGTATTGTTGCATTGATTAATCCCTTTTCTTTTAGCGGTGTGCAGTCCTGTTATAATTCATTATTTCCCTTTTCAGCTATCTGCAGCAATATTCTTTCAACTATATGTGAATGTGTTAGTAATCTGGCAATAAAGCTTTCTTGTTTGCCATTCTAATAAAAAGACCCCGCAGATCTGTGTATTCCCTAGATGTGTCTATTTTCCTTTACTTTACAGGCTATGTCTAGATTGCTAGTTATTGTGATATTATAATTTGCTATTGTGTAATAAAGGGACCCACAGCTGTGCAAGTGTTATTATTCATGATAAGACTAACCTTTCTTCTAGCCAGATCCTGTAATGGTAACTGATGGATCAAAAGGGAGAAAGAGCGCCTAAATCAGAGAACAACCTTTGCATATAGTAATTACATTTGGTTGTTATCTTCTAGGACAGAGCTAACCCTTCTTTTTACCCAAATGCTGACAGGAGAAGGATGTGACATTCCCTTCCCTGTAGATAAGAGTGTAGATCAGGTCAGGAGAGGTCAGGAGATAACCTCTGAATGCTACAATTTGGCCATTCTTGTGTGAGAGGATTGGATCTCCTATTTGCCACATAATGGATAATATTGTGTATGAGACACCCTCAGTAAATATTAGACATATAGAGAAACTTCCCAACAGAGAGAGCGCTGAAGGTATTCATAGGACAGAGATTACCGCTAGAGAGAGTGGCATTAGGGAGAGCCTTGATTGTGATCAATGTGTATACCCGTATGATTGTGGCTTGTGAGAGCACCGGGAGGATACAGTGTGTTGTGAGATTGCCGCTAGAGAGAGTGGCATTAATGAGAGCATTGATTGTGGACAATGTGTATACCCGCATGATTGTGGCTTGCGTGAGCACCGATTGTGGTCGGTGTGTAATGGTAGATGCATTAGAACTGCTCTCCACCATGAGGAAGAGAGTGGCATAGTCTGGGCTAGATTGCCGTGAGACTATAAGGTGAGATCATAGGATGTGACATGGAATTTCTTAGTAATCAGTGAGTATTCCTAGTAATCATATAGATTTAGTGGTGTTTTTTATGATATGAGCTTGCATATTGCTAATTCCCCATCCCCAGGAAGATACCTAGGTACTGTGGTAAGTAGGTTTTGGGGAGGGAGATGGTTACGTTTCGGCTGGATTGGTGGTGTCTTGGTGAGCTGGTGATATCTGGTCTGAAAATCCGGTCGTTACAGTATCCCAAGGGGAAACAACGGTTACCACGTAGTCATTACGACATGTTATATTTATATTTGTAAGGTGCACAAATCATCCCTTAGGGGATCGCTCGGAGCTGAAGCCATCAGATACTGGTTACAATGTATGTTTACAACTTTTTAAATATTACGGGATATGATTTTTGTTTTTATCATATTTTATGCATTGTATGTTGTCTTTTATGAATTTTATTTCGAAATAAATACATAATGAACTGAACTGGTTACAATACCATAAAATGATTAAAGATAAACAACATGTTTTGAGGAGTTTCTTTAAAGAGATTGAGACTGAGCAAGAGTGAAGAGGCAAGGGTAGCTGATGTCACTGTTTAGGAGCAAAAAAGGAAAAGGAGTGGCCACCTTATCTGGCTGTACTGATACATTCGGGGCACAGCTGTAGTAGCTGACTGGATCTGAGCAAGCATACCAGGATAAATGGTTGCAGTTTGATTTTAAGATAACATGGTCTGTTCCCATGTGGTGATTTAAAGACTAAACACATACGCTTTGAGAGCCCAGGCTTTTCAATGGGAAGCCAATGAAGGGAACGTAATAAAGGTTCAGATGGAGATCGTACAGAAAGATTACTGACAAGCACGCTGTTGTGTTCTGTACCACCTGCATATGGTAAAAAGTACTTCAAATATTGCAACTATAAGGGAATTTCCATAGCTCGGGCAGCTCACTATCAAGGCCTGGAATAGGGCTTTCCTGGCATGCAGAAGAGCCCAATGAAAAGCTTTCCTAAGCATGCATATCGGGCCAAAATTGGTTCCAGAGATAGTTTTAACATGCTCATTGTTGGACTTGGCCCTTCTGGCAGGTTCACCCTGAACTTTTTGCCTTTTAAGGTTACATAAGTATAGTGATTTCTGGTCTTTGCGCACAATAGCACTGTGGCGCAGTGTAAAGTGCGTGCGCTCTCTGAGTGCGTGTGTGAGAGTGGCCTGACTCTCATAGGAATGCATGGGGAATATTTGTGTCCATGGTAATTCCTCATGCGTGGGTAGTGCAAGGTTGAGTTTGGTATTTGCGAACTCGTGAGACTGAATGCTGCATGATGATGTGTGAGGCTTTAATGTGGCTAGTGTGGAAGTACCACTTCTAGAAGGTGGCCTGCCTGTACAGTAAATGTGAAATGGCTGTCTGGCTTGTGATTGGCTGGTGTGCCTGGCTCCAGGAGTCAGGATGGGTCTGCCCCGGTGGTGAATGGAAAGATCTGCATGTTGATGTGAGGGAGGGGTGCACCTGGGACCTGAATAGGGCTGGGCTTCCCCTACACAAAGCTGGCTCTGCCCCCTGTGGTGCGACTGATGACCCTAGCCTGGCCAGTGAATGGGGAGAGGGGCTGAGCAACAGAGTGCTCCAAAACCAGCTGTGCTGGTTTTTCCCCCACCTGCTCCCTAGAGACAGAGGGATTTTGTGTATAAAACGAGGCTGTGACCTCATGGTAAATCTTCTTGTATCCTGACTTGAATCTACCAGGGGCGTGCAGCTGCTGGGGCCCGGGGAAGGCTTGCCTCCCTGGGCCCTGCCCAGCCCCTGGATTCTGGAGGAATTGCCTTGATGGGAGCTGCTGTGCTCCATCTCTTATGCCCAGGACCTCTGGGACCCATTTCCTCCTTTGTGGATTTTCCCCCAGGCTTGGGACAGCCTTCCTGCGCCTATTCTCGGACTGGGTGCTTTTATTTGACTTCTCTAGAAAAAGAGAGAGAGAGCTGGGGGGTTGAGCAGTGCAGCGCTGCAGTCCTCATCCAGGGAATCCCCCCTCGTAGGGATTCCCCCCCCCTCCTCTTTGTGCCTCCCAGGTGCCCACCCTGCGTTATGCCTGGTTATTTAGAGTGGCAGGTGCCCACCCTGCATAGAGGACAATTGCACGTGTGGATGATATTTAAATTACGTTGGATGCCCACCCCGATGTTTACTTGTATATTACGAGGGAGCCTAACCCTCGGTGATGGAATCCTTCTGCCTCGAACCTCGGCCCGCCTGGTTTTGGGCGGGGCCAGCGGGTTGGAAGCGGGAGGAAGAATGCAGCCGGAAGAGGCCGGTGTGAGCTTTGGCGTGGGGCTCCCACGCTCTAGGGATAGCCCTGCGATTGCTGCCGGGGAGAAAAAGCCCCGGGTCCCAGGAGGGGGCCCGGGTGAAGAGAGGCAGCGGCCGGTGTAGCCAACGGCAGCGCGGGTCTCCCGTAAGGACAGGGAAGCCCCACAGGTGCTGCAGACCACCGCTGGAAGTGCCCGTGTCCGCCGGTGAGTAGGGCTGAGCAGGAGGGGGCAATGGTGACCTTCCTGCTCCCCCAAGGGAGCTAATGGTGGAGGTGGTGCCAGTACAGGCACAGAGTCTGAGCGGCCCCGTTTGCCCAGTGGGCAGCTCCAACATGCAGGGGCATTTCTTTGCAAGTGAGAGATCCGTGGCTCCAACGTCAGGCCATACCTGTCTACCTGGGCCCAGAGGGGCCAATGTTTGTTATTTAGGGAGCCCGAGTACTCCAGGGGGCCATGTGTGTTATTAGTGACTTGCTGAGCCCTGTGGCTCCAACAAAGCCTCCCCCCCATTATTTTTAGAGCCATATGGCTCAGTGTGGCGCAGTTTGTCCTGAGGGGCCCATGTTTCCCCCACAGTTCTTCCCAGGGGCAGAGCTGATTCCCAGAGCCCATGTGGGGCTCCAACGCGGGGCACCTTTGTTTATTTCTAGAGCCTAGAAGGCTCCCACGTGTGCAGCCTCTGTCCCAGAGTGCCAGGGAGAGCCCCTGTCACAGTTTTACCCCAGCTGCCGAGCAATTAGTGGGCAGCTGCTTCGTTTAGGTTTTCCTTCCTAGGGACATGTCTTTGGTCTCAGGAGTGAGTCGCACTCCTTCACCCATACCTTGCCCTTCCACAGCTGTGTAGCACTTAGTGCCAGCTGCAGAATTTAGGCCCTGTTCTTGTCCTCAGCTACCCAGCAAGTTTTGGGCAGCTGCTATGTTTAGGTTTTGGCACAGTGGCGCAACCTGGACCCTAATGTGTTTTATGTGCTATGCTGATTTATGTGCTGATACATATGGGTGTTAGGAAATGTACTGTGTGTAGTATGTTTTGCACACCCTGTGTTTTGATACCTCTGAATATGGTTTCTGCATAGGAGGTTGTTTTACCTGTTTAGGTTTGTGTTAGGAAGATTATACTTCCCTGTGTGATTTACGCCACTAGTGTAAGGTTTTACTTAGGTGGTGAGGGTCTAATGTAGTTAGACTGATGGGATACTGTGTATAATGGATTTCATGGCGCAGGCTGTTGCAAAGTACAGTGATTTACCAGTGGTTACTGGTTGTGTGCTACATTTGCTATTTGGTGCTACAAGTATTATATGTTCTAAAAGTGCTAGTTCTATAAGTGTTTATTCCTGACAGTGGTCCATGTGGCCCTGTCCTGTGTACATAATCCCTTGTAAATATTGCCCGTGCCAGTTGGCACAATGTATATGGTGTGATTACTATCTGATGTGTTTTGATAATACAAAGGCTATTTTTGATACACCCTGGTGTGGAGTTCCTTTTGTGGGGGGACTTGGATGTTGTTGCTGGTGGGTGCGTGAGTAAATACTTTACACACTGCCTCCGGGAAAAGCCTGACTGCTCGTGCCAAGCTACCAAGGGGGTGAGCAGGGGTTATCTTTGGCGGGTGACTTCCTTGCCCTGACGTAGAATGGTGGTTTCTGTCTGGCTTTGGCACAAGCCTTAGCCAACCAGAAATCGCCATTTCTAACACTCATTCATAGATAGATTATCGTCCAGAAAGACACCCACTTTTTTTAGCAGTTTTTTAGGCGTCCGGGCCAATCCAGGTTCGGACGGCCACAAGTCAGTAGATCAGACTGAGCGAGCCTTCCCAAAAAGTAAGACTTCCATCTGACTAGTGTTCAGCTGACGGAAATTAGCTGTCATCCATGATGCAATTTTTAGTATAGAATCCATGGGCTGAAAATGTGTGTGTCATCAGTGTATGAAGTGGTATCAAAACCACACAACCTGATAAGCTTGGCCTGGGTAGCTATATATATATGCTAAAAATAGTAGGGCTCAAACCGATCCCTGTGGCACTCCTTTATCCAAGACCATTTGCTCTGATAAAATATTTTCCACCCATTTCAGAGCTTTACCGCTTACACCAATCTCCTGCAATATCTTGATTAGAATTGGGTGAGAAATGGTATCAAATGCAGCTTATAGATCAAAGAGAATCAGCATAGCTGAATTCCCCTGATCTAAGGCAAATCTGATCGTGTCAGTAGCCTCCAATAACGTTGACTCCGCGCTATAAGAGGCACGGAAACCTAACTGGGAGGAATCTAACAGGGAGTTGGAATCTTAAAAAGACACAAATTGATGGTTTCCCAACGACTCTGCAACTTTGGTGATGAAAGGAAGAAGTGATATTTGCCTATAATTTTGCATGTCTGTAAGATTAGCCATAGGTTTCTTAAGAATGAGTCTGATTTATGCAGTTTTGCATTCAGCTGGAAGAGTTGCCAACTTGAACGAAAGATTGTATTGGTCTGTAATGGGAACAAGAATTATTGTAGGCAGAGTTGCAATAACGTAAGGAGGGGTCGGATCTAACTTGCCCCTCGATTTGATCCTATTTAGCCAACTCAATATTTCATATGGGGCAGCAGAATAAAAAAACTCCAAGTTGGTGGATTGGGTATTAGTTAGGACCTTAGGAGATGCTAGTTTTGTGAATGCCACATTTGTTGACAGAGATTGCAAAAATAGTAAATGATCTTCAGTTCAAAATGGAATGAAAGATCATCACAGAGCGTCTGAGATGCCGGAATGGTAGAACTATATATAGTCGGATTGGTTCATTCATTAAACATTTTATACAGATCTTTTGAAGAATTATTTGCAGAGTTTATTCTGTCAACAAACTGGGTTCTTCTGGCATTATTGGAGTTTTTTGATATTTTATTAAAGCAGATTTGTAAATGAGTTTATCCTCATCTGATTTAGACTTTCACCATTTGAGCTCATGTTTTCTACATTTGGATGTTTCTTTCTTTAGGGATTCAGGGTACCAAAGAGTGAGAAGATTTGTTGTTTTAATGTTACTCAGTATCAGGGGGCAACAGTATCTAGGGCTTGCATAAACTAGTCCTCAAAAACCTTTGAAGTGAGATCCATATCTTCATACTCCCTCAAAGGAGGGGGAGTAAAAATAGGGGAGAAAGCAAAAGGAACTCCCAGGTCCAGTAGATTTTAAAGCAGTGGAATAGACAGCACTGGGTTTCTGAAGGACAAAATTAAGAGTAGTGGTCAGTCAACGCCTGAAGAACTGGGGATCAACCACTTAGTCAGGGGCATTGGTAAATACTACATCCAGAGCATGTCCAGCATTATGAGTGGAACCTACTAACTTTTGATGGAGACCAATGGATTCCAAATTCCCGAAAAGATGGATAAAACATTTCCTAAGAGCAGTAAATAATCTGCTGCTAGAATATGCAGGGCTAACCATTCCATGAGCTTGGAGCTAAAATCTTTCTTTTCGCCAGGAGGTTGATAGACCAAAGCCGCTTTTCAAGGTAAATATAAGGTAGTTTCTAGATGGAAGACATCTCCAACTAAGTAGTGGAACAGGAGTCTAAGAATTTAGGGCCTTATGTATCATCAAGCTGATTTGTGATTCTGAAATATGGATTTTTTTGAAATCGCTATTTCAGAATCGCAAACTGATATGTATGTACAAATTAAAAAATGTTTGGAAGTTCTTAGTATTCCTTAATTGCGATTAGCAAATTGCGAATCACAATTAAGGAATACTTTCCCATTCATTTCTATGGGCCATGAGGCCCATAGGAATGAATGGGAAGTTATTCTCAATTTGCGAATCGCAATTTGAGAATCGCAAATTGAGAATAATTTTAAGGGTGCAGGGGTGTCTTAAGGACACCCTGTTGCACCCCTGAAATAAGCATGGGTGCACATGTGACGCACATACATGCCTTGAGGGCATGTATGTGCGTCACATGGCACTTTGAAAAATGCAAACATGTGCATTTTTCTAGGAATTCGCAACTTACCACCAACTTGAAGTTGGTGGTAATTTGCGATTCCTTAAGGATAATTTGCATTTTTCTTTTGCTTCATACATTGCATTTAAGGAATCGCAAAATTTGCGATTCCTTAAATGCAATTGAAAAATAAGTTGTTTTGCACCAGATTTTTCTTCATACATAGCATTTAGCAAATTCGCATTCGCAAAGGCCGAAATTCTGCGAACTTCGACCTTTGCGAATGCTAATTTGCTTGATACATATGGCCCTAAATCTTTATAGTGTTTTGTGCAACCAATAGCCACTCCACCCCTATTCCCAACTGCCTGCCAAGTCTAGTTAAATTATAATCATTAGGGAATGCTACTGCAATAGACAGAGAGGCGGTAGAGTGAAGCCATGTTTCAGTAATAAAGCATAGAGATGGTTGGATGGTGTCTAAAAGATCCCAGAGCTCCGAAGCAAGCTTTGGAAGGGAGAGTGCATAAAGATGCAAGCCGTGCAACTGAGAGGAGGTACACAATTAGGGATATCAAGAGAGGTATTATTTTTACATGTTGAACGGATACGCCCCATGATATGGAAAGACTCAAACTTTGTCTGGGAAGGGGAGGGAGCACAGGTAAAATTGCACATACTGCAGTGCCATGGAACTTCCTGGCCCAATGGTGGTAACACCCCTATACAGAAGGTACTAGAATTTAGATTCCTTAGCTTTATAAGATCAGAACTGGTATGAGATATCTGGGACATAACCTCACCAAGTATAAGATACAGGCTTTCTGGCAGTGTACAGGCACGCACAAGTACATATGGGCTTGCCTTTGGCATGCCAGCGGCACATCTGCTGCACACATCCTCTGTGCCTCTGTGTCAGGGCTCTGATTAAATAGCTAAATGAAGCCTGAGAAGAAGTATGTGAGAACACTAGTCCGTCAACTGTGCAAGATGGTGGCAGCCAACGATATAAAGATCTAAAGATCTAATTCATCCCTACGCTACTACAGCACAAGCCATGGCAGAACCAAGAGTAGCACATTAAAGGTAATACGGTAGGTATTAATTAATTTAAAAAACACTGGCAACATCAGTGCCAAATATGGTAAAATAATGAAAAATAAAGTCCCTCCTTTATTGTAGTTCTGAAACAATGCTATAGTGAGAGTGCTATCTTTAAAATAAACTGTGTAAAACCATAACCTGCACCCACTGTGCTCACCATAACCATGCAGTGATTTCCTCACAGAAAAAACCTTGCCTTTAAAATAGTTGGTGTAGTGCACGATATCAGACGTGAAAACGATTTCATACAAAACTTTAGGAGTAACAAGTATTTGAGGAAGCCAGGGACTGGGGTAAGGTCAGTTTCAATACCAGTTAACTGTAAGGCATAGTTTAATACTTTAACAACATATATGTCCAGGAATTTCAGGAGCAAATAATTTCTAGAACAAAGAAGAGAGGCAAGGAAGTATAGGACACAACATCGCTTCAATACAAATCACTCCTAAAGTGTTGTACACATATAGGCCTTTCCTACCGGAGGATTTTATATTTCTGTAAAGTGTAGCTCTATCGTCAGTCAGGACATCACTTAGTGTTGCTTAAAAGACCCTCACATGCCCTAGTGGTGTCTCTGCTCTCATCCTAGTCCCTAGCCAGCAGGATAGGCTCAACCATATTCAAGGCATCACGCAGGATAGTTCCTTCGGATGAGTCCTATACTAAAATTACCTAGAAAATATCCAAGGTATCCATTTTATCAGTGGTGCTTCTGGTATGATTAAGAAAAAATTATGGGTAGTCTGTGGAAGGAATGATCCTATGCCCTCTCTATGTTAATTAACATGTTTCAGCCCTTGGTCTGCTTAGCTAAAGGGTCCATGGCTTTCTTCATGACCATGAAGAAGTGTTTCTATGCCTTAGGAACCGGCTATTCCTATTTGTGTTTCAATTTCAGACTAGTAAGTTATGAGCAAGACAAAGAACATGTAATACATATAACATGTACTCAAAAGACAGAGATTGCCTTTATTTAGTGCAGGGTTTCCTCACCGGGCTCCCATCAACGAGGAGGTGATATCATATGCTGACAAAGTAGATTGAGAACGGGCATGTTACCCTTGAATAATGCATGAAAGGGGCATGCCCCACTCTCCTCCCATGTAGCAAGTAGGCTACATAGTAATGGTAAGAAAACATGTCCTCCAGTTTCTCATTAAACATCACAAGAACAATTACCTCAATTCTGTGTCTGCTCCTGCAGCATAGAAAAGGACTGTGGTACTGATAGGACAGCAGTTTTGAACTGGTTGTGAGAGACAAATGCTCCCGGGGCAAAATCAAATAGCATCTAACACACAGAGATTGTCTCTGGTTGTTGCTAAATATGTCATATTTTAGATTGGGCATCGCTGAGTCTTTTTTAATGGAGATGCACACTTATTTAAGTTATTAATTTCGCAATTGTTTGGAATAAAAAATGAAACCTAGTCTAAAGTGTTGGAAGTATAGTGGTGTTTGTATATCCGGTCAGTATGATTTAATGTCTGATAAACATGACATGCTATAGTTTATTTTCTATAGGTGATGACTGTGAGGATAGCATTCACTTCACCAGCAGCTCTGTTGATCTGTAACACTTTCTCTTCTTCAGATCCCAAATGTGGGACTACATCTTGTCTTCTGCCACATTTTTGACCGCCTCTCAAGCTCCGTCACATTCCAGCACCACTGCCCACCTCCCTCTTGACTGCCTCCACCTCCATTTGCATAGACTTCTTGAATCTAGGAAGAACATGGATGTCCTTGATCTCATGACATAGACATCCAATCCTCCACTCTTGCATGGCTCTGATCGTTGGTGTCAACAATATTGCTGTTGAGAGGCACTCTTTCCTGGCGACCTTGTCTAGTGAGACTTTACCTAGCTCTTTTTATATAGTGGTTTGAGCCAGCTGTGTTACTATATACCTGATTTTTTCTTTATTCAAAGGCACAGAACTACTTCTTCCCGTAGTGCCCTATTATCTTAACTGACTACTCAGAAACTTCTGATGACTATTTCTTTCAGACTTTGGACTTACCTAATCCTGTCCCGCAGAGAGATGAGGAAAATCAAACCCTGCTAGAGTATCATGTGAACCCACCCTTGTGCTCTACCACTCAGGCTTTCTGTTTGGAGACAAACAAAATATTAGTGTTCATATGCATGTTGGAAGCCCATCTAAAATGGGCTATGGAGGTACATTCTTGAAGAAACCCTAGTCTGTAACTCCTAAGCAGGGCTGCCTGAAACCTGCACATGACAGCCTGCAGCACAGTGTCAGTGTGTGTTACTGAGATACATGTTTGTAAGTGTAGGGGATATAGAAGGGTTTTCAAAAACACTCTACTTTGTGTCAGATTACTCATTCACAGTCTTGGCAGCGTGAAAGGTCAAGCAGCATGGCAGGTCTTGTGGGGCAGATTATCAAGTTTAAATAGATTGGGAGACTCTTTAATGGTGAAAATGAACATAAAAGTCACAGAAAGGGATGGGAACATTGAGTCAGGAGGTAGGCATATTGACAACAGGATGCTTTTCAGGGTGAATGTTGAGGAGCAAAACAACTGCATATCTACTCAGATAAGGTGTTCATATCCTCTCTTATGTTAGGTTATGTTTTGTTATATGTTATATGTCTTATGTTAGGTTATGTTTTGTTATATGTTATATGTCTTATGTTAGGTTACGTTTTGTTATATGTTATATGTTATATGTTAGGTTATGTTTTGTTATATGTTATATGTTATATGTTATATGTTAGGTTATGTTTTGTTATATGTTAAATGTTATATGTTAGGTTATGTTTTATTATATGTTAGGTTATGTTTTGTTATATGTTATATATCATATGTTAGGTTATATGTTATATGTCTTATGTTAGGTTATGTTTTGTTATATGTTATATGTCTTATGTTAGGTTATGTTTTGTTATATGTTATATGTTAGGTTATGTTTTGTTATATGTTATATGTCTTATGTTAGGTTATGTTTTGTTATATGTTATATGTCTTATGTTAGGTTATGTTTTGTTATAAGTTATATGTCTTAGGTTATGTTTTGTTATATGTTATATGTCTTATGTTAGGTTATGTTTTGTTATATGTTATATGTCATATGTTAGGTTATGTTTTGTTATATGTTATATGTCATATTTTGTTATATGTTACATATCTTATGTTAGGTTATGTTTTGTTATATGTTATATGTTAGGTTATGTTTTGTTATATGTTAGGTTATTTTTTATATGTTATATGTTAGGTTATGTTATATGTTAGGTTATGTTATATGTTATATGTTAGGTGATGTTATATGTTATATGTTAGGTGGTGTTATGTGTTATGTGTTATGTGTTATATGTTATGTTATGTTATGTTATGTTATGTTATGTTATGTTATGTTATGTTATGTTTCTGTTATGTTATGGTATAAGGACGGTTTATAGTGCACATTCAACAAACATTTCAGGACGCTGGGAGGACTAATGACAGGACTGTGACATGGCTTACTCATAGGCTAGTCTGAAGAGCCATGTTTGTTGCAGAGTTCTAAATTGCTCATAGGAGGTTGCTGCTCTTATGTTGGCTGGGAGAGAGTTCCAGATGTAGGGTGCCAACACAGCAAACCTAGCACCGCTTAGCTGCTTTTATGGACTTTTGGAATCTCTGGGAGATTGAGATAGGCTGATCTGTGGTTGCTTCTAGGACAATAGTTCCATATTCTAGAGGAGGCAGAGGTAGGGCTTTTTCACTGCCGGATTTGGAAGATTGTGCATCCGATTTTAAACTATTTTCTCTGGGCAATTGGGGAATGATTATGCACCAGCTGCAGTCTTTGGCTCAGACCCTTAGGACTGAATAGAGGGCTTTAGCATAGTCAAAACGGGACATTGCTAGTGCGAGTAAAATGTGGATGATGTCTTTAATTGCGAGAAATTTTCTATTTCTTTTTATTTTAGAGAGTTGGCAAAAAAAGGAGGACGTCACTGCTGCGACTTGGGTTTCTTTGATGGATCTTTATCTACACAAATGTTGAGGCTGTTACTGTCTTTTTCGAAGGGAGGCCAGGTTTCTGGGGCCGAAAGCAAGGGTTCCAGCAGTGCAGTTTGTTTTTGACCATCATCACCTCAGTTTTTTCCGAGTTCAACTTCAGTTGGTGACAGCCTAGCTGATTCCTCTCTAAAATGATTGCATGTAGTTTCGGTACAGTCCAGATTGGTTACTGGGTCACCCTTGTGAGTCGCTAGTAAAGTATACCTTAGGTACCAAGGGCATATGTACCCTAGAGGTCTACCAGGGGCTGAAGCATGTGTTGTGCCACCCCTGGGAAGCCTTCCAAAATGGCACCACAGGTCTGCTACTGCAGCCTGGGAAAGATGATGCAGGCACCCCTTACTAAGATATAGGTTACCTATATCTACCTTTATTCACTGACATATAAGCCTATCAGTCACTCCTATCAATCCTGAATGCAGAGTGCTTGGCTTTGTGTGAGAGGGTGCCCATGCCCATGCAGCTTTGGGAGCCTCTTCTCTGAGGCTGTTCTGTGTTGCAGCTAGACCATATACTCTTAAGTGTATTATAACCTCGTGGTAAATGCTAATTTTGGAATGGCTGCATGGAAACATGTCATTTTTGGTGTCAAACTCTTCACAATCCTACCCCCCCACCGCCAGTCTTGGGGACGGGGGAAACATTCCACTCTTCTAGAGGGAGAGACCTATACACACTGGTCTAACTGGTAATAGTTTGAAAGAGCGCTGGCATCACAAAATAGATGCCACAGCCACAGATATGGGTCTGACCTCCTGCTGCTGGACGAAATTCCGGCAGGGGATGCCTGGACAATAGGTTTCCTGTCACAGGGAGTTGTACCCACCTCCCAGTCAGGCTTTAGTGTATTGTGGCTGGGTGGGAGCAGAGAGTGCTTTTCAGACAGTGCTGGGGGCATACTTGGTGTCCCTGTGGGCAAACGGCCTGAACAACAATTTTTCAACGACGAGTGTCCTTAACAACGACTCATAAACAACAACCTGGAACTGAACCACAACCTCATCAACAACTACTTTATTAAACAATGAGTGGCCTTAACAACGACTTCGACCTTTAAACATGAACAAAAATGTAATTAATTTAAAGATCACTTTGAATGAAAGTTATTTTTAATAAACAAACTTGTACAGAAAAAGTTTACATTTACCTTGTGCGGCCAGTAGATGGCACTCTAGGATTGTTTGCAAATGCAGTTTTTATGCTGATGTGTTTTTTACATCGCTTCAAAATAGTGCATTTGATTTTGATTTTTCGTTTGATAAGCTGCAAAAGTAAGCCTTCTAGTTATGAGCAATTTCACATCCCAGCTTCCCTGTGTAATTCTGTATGATCTCTGTCATTTTGCACATGTTTATTCAGATTATAGAACTCAAGTGATTAGTAAAAAAGTAAATTGATGTAGTATGCTGCATCAAGAAATATATATTATAAATGTAGGAACAGACACCCGGCACTTTCTCTTTCTTTATCTGATTCAAGCAGGTTCTTTTCCATCACTAGGATCGCGCTTTTCGCGGGTTTACATAATTTCTTTTACTCAATTCTTTTCTCTTATCTGCAGCTCTAGGAATAACTCCGCTACGAGTAGTTTCATGTTCGAAGAAACCATCCTGAAACAGCTCGGCCAACTTCACAAAGTGAAAATCGATTTTCCTCCCCTGCTCTGGCGCGAAACTGGAGAAACGTTGGGGGTGTGACCACCCCTCTTCCCGGACCCTCCCATAGGTGGGTCCCCAGAGTATGTACAACCCCTTTCTTGAGTATAACTAAGGGACCCCTGGCAACAGGACTTTAGGTTATACCTAGATGAAAATCTGAAGCTGAATTCTGGAACTTCTACACACTATATCGACTAGAGGACTGAAGAATCTCCTAGGGGGTCAAGGAGTGACTCCCCTGCTCAAGCAGGGGCCAAAGAAGTATCTTGCCTGTCTGCATTTCTAAAGCTCCTGCCAGACTCTGAAGTATTTGGACTTCCAGACTTCTCAGAGGCCGGCATGAAATCCAAGCAAAGCTGACACCCACAGCCCTCACGAGTGACGTGGAACCGGAACTCCTGGACACCATGCACATTTGCTAGTGCATCGACTTTCCAAGCTTTTCTGAAGTTGTGCAAAGAGCTAAGAGTAGCCCAAGTCCCGAGCACTATCTGCACCAAAGATTGTGGGCCTACACTCCACAAGTGCATCGTGAGCCCGCTTCTAGCATTTCTGCTTGAGGCCCCTTTGCGATCCCTGGTCTGTCGACTGGTGGGTCCCCATGAAGGTAACTCTTTGGACTTCCCTGGTTGCTCCAGATGTGCCCTGACTCTCCACTGCATGGTGAGTTCTCAGAATATGCTGGTCTGCACCGAAGCCAATTTATGCTTTCTGCGTGGGTTGCTGTTGCCAAGGCTTGTTGGGTCCAGTCCGGAAACCGACACCACAGCACTCGACATCCTTCGTGGGACAGCTTGAATCCAGCACCTGGTTGTCGTCGACCCTCCTGATCCTCATGGCTGAAGAGTCAAGCTTCACGTTCTTCACCAGTAATCACCCAACATCGGTGGGAATCCGCTCATCGCCTTCCTGGTCACTGGCAAGTGTCCCAGACTCTGTCCCCTTTGCTTTCAGGTTCTTCTCAACTACAATCCAGACTTGGATTCACCAAGACACTTTCCACTTGGACGCCAGCAGCACTGCGCAGCAGATCACCATTGAAAACCATGACGAAACCCGGCACCAAAAGACACCTATGCACCCGGCTTCCCTGGGTGAGGTAACTCGAGTACTTCAGTGCTCCCATGGGTGTTGACTCTAGAACTGCCTAGTTCTAAAGGGGTTTGCTCCAAGCCCTCTTCTAAGTGTCCTTTATCTTTAAAATTCCAATCCCGACTTTCCCCATTGAAGTTAATGATGATTCGCGGCTGTGTTTAGACACTTCACGCGTACATCGTGTGTCCCCTGTGTCACTACCTTGGGAGGTTTCTGGTGGCCCCAGGGGTTCTAAAGGCTCTAGGCATCTATGCAAGTCGTGGTTCTTATACCACTTTCCTAATGTATAATTTGGTACGCCCCTAGGGCTAATTTACTGTGTGCTAATTAAGTGTACTTATTGTACTTATGCCTCTTGCCTCATAAAGAGACTACAGAGATGTGTTTAGAATAAGTACATACATTTTATATATATATATACCTGGTGTGGTTCTCCTTTCATTTGGTCATTCACGAGACCTGGTAAAACAAGCTTCTTTACATTCCTCCAAGACTTAACCTGAAGGCTGCTCTCCATAGCTACCACTAGGATAGCTTTCTATTAAGGTTGTCTTTAACCTACCATCAATAAGGGCCGTTTGGACTGCTACAAGCTGCCCACTAAAATAGTGGACAGCATATACCAAGACAAATTCTCACACAATAGATTGAGTACATCATGCACTGCCTCACACCACTATACTGCACATATTTACAAGCAAGGAAAAGACATAATGTTCCCAGGATCCCATGATCCTTGCTCCTACTGTCACAGGACTTCCAGTGTAGAGGTTAGCATATGGCCTCTAAACCATGCCTCATACCATATCAAAAGACACACGTCTATCTAAAACACACCCAATCACCCCTGAACCTCCCGTAAGTTATTAAACTGACCTCAAAACTCGTGAGACTGTGTAAAACACGGTAAACCTGTCTGGGCAAATTTACAAGCTCCTTGAGCCACTTTTGCGTCATTTTTAACATGGGAAAAATGACGCAAAAGTGGTGCAATGTATTATTTTCTGAGTCTGAAAGTAGTTATATGCCACTCGGACTAAACCGGACGTCATGCTGGTTAATGTGGGTGGTCTGCAGCAGCCAGACGGTTTGTTAAGCCTTGCACGCAATGGGGCTCGGCCTATGCAGCAGGTACACTGTTTTTGCGACATGAGGGCTCACTCAGGTGTGTGGGGTTTGGCGGAAACCGGATTTCCAGAATTTAGTATAAATAGGGATAGAAAACTATAAACTGTGCTTGAAATGGGAAAATAGAAGTGCATGTACTCTGTAGCAGAGTACCTTCGTTTTTTTGAGTAGTAACCGCACTCTCCAATTAAAAGAATTATAAGCTCTTAAGAAGTGCCGGAACACTCCCTCTCGAAAAGAAAAGTGCTAGTACTCTGTACCGGGCAGTACCGGCCCATTTAAAGCACTGACTATATAATAGTTGTTATGAGGCAGATGTATTTTTGTCGCAAAAGCTGCGATTCGGTAAAAATCAGCGTTTGCGACAAAAAAAATCGGAAAATGGAATGTATCATGTAAATCGCATCGCAATATTAAGGAATGGCAAATTTTGCAATTCCTTAATATTGCGTAAGCATTTGAGGAATTGGAGTTCTGGACGTTTATTAAGGTCCAGAGGTGTCAGGGACAACACCCGAAGACCCCTGAGTTCTACCTGTCTTGGTGCACAAATAAACAGAAACACGGGCTTCTCGATGGTGGCGTCAAAGACCAAAGGTTTATTACTGCAGGGACACAGAAGTCACAGAAACTACACACGGGCAGATTCTAGGAGCCTGTTCAATTTGCACTAAGTTGGTTGCTCCTTAAATACACATTTTTTAGCTGGGGGTAACATTCTCCACATACTAGTACGTTTCTTAAACTTTATGTCCTAAACAATAAATATTTGGCGTTAAACAGGAATCGTCAACAAATTTCTGATGTCAAAACATTACGAATGAGAGGTTCCCACTGTTCGATCATAATCCCATGTCATCTTTTCAATCAAGAGCCGGACCGCCTCATCGTAAATTTCGTTACCTCCCCCTAATAAAGGCCCAGAAGGAAAGGAGCAGAGCCAGGTGCAGAAGATAGAAAAACAGGATAAGAGATGTTTGTGGGTCATAAATGGGCAAGGCTACCAACTTCGGCCGCCTAATCATGATCAGGCCAACGAGCACGAGAACCAGTATAGCAGGACTGGCCTCAGGCAGAGGAGGCAGCTTTTGCTGAGTCATGCGGCCACAGCGTTTCTGTCCTAAGGTGCACGTGTCACTAGCAAGGTGAATCGCCGGCTAAAGCCTATGTGTCCTTAAGTGAAATGAGTTGATCAGAGGTCACTGTGTGTCCATTGATTATGTGAGGGCAAGAATACAAGATGGATGCCATAATCTAAAATGGATGCAATCGGTGTATCGGAAATGTGTTCATAACAAGAGTGCTCTTGCTCGTAGCATAGCGAAAACACCAGGATATACTATATGGATCATTTACGGTTCACTGGTACCAAAATTATGGGTTTACGACGATGTCAAAAACACGGGTTCGAATCGTCACGGAACCTCAGCCCCTCCTTTTGCCCTTACATAGGCAATTACTCAGTCTATGTCAGAGTCTATCTCGATGTTCATTAGGTCAGTGATATGTTGTTGCAGCATTATCCTTTCTCGCACCTTGTCTACAAACACAGGCGGTTTTCTAAAACAGGTTGCAGCACAGAGGCTTCACAAAGCAGGACAACATTGGATAATAAGGCAGCACGAGAATAGGAATACTAAGACAATACCAACGACCATCAGAACCTTCCATCCCCATGCTGATAGTAGAGTCCCAAACCATTCCATTAATGACCAATTTCCTTGTCTACATGAATAGAGTCGGAAATCTTGTGTAGCTTAGAGATCGCGTTGTATACGGTCGGAGCATTATTGGGAATATAAACACAGCAGCTCGATTGGATCATTCTGCATACCCCACCTCGATCTGCAAGTATTACATCAAGAACCATACGGTTCTGTAACGTCATGAGACGATCCGCCTGGAGCTCAGCTGTTAAATTACTAAGGGCACCAGCAGTTTCTGTAATAGTAGACTCAACTACCCGTGTTAGCTGACGTAGATTTCTACTATTGGCCATAGGCCCCCAGAACGGAAGGAAACCTTTGAAAAAGTCTCCGGCTTCCTGACCAGCGGTATCTTCTTTGCTGAAAACACCTCTTACTACTCTGGTCTTGTGATAATTTGGGGAAGCAGTGTATGTCGGAGGCAACAGTCGAGCAATATAGCATGAACCTGAAAAGTCAGCAGGCAACCATGTATATGCCCTATCTCGACAGATGAAGTAGGTACCCTTAGCAGTTAGGAAGGCAGGGGAAGAGTTTGATGGATACACGTAAGTTTCAACACAGTCACTCTTCCCTAGCCGAGCTCTTGGATTTCTCCCATTACCTTGCAAGCAGAATTGACCTCGGTGAGGTACGACCCAAACTGGAGTGGAGCTCTTACGCTTGCTTTCACCCAAACTAATGCTATACTCCGTAGAATTCCAACTCAGATAGACTCGAAGCTCATCTCTAGGGATAATTGGGGAGTTATTGACGTCTTTAATCATGTCAGTTATTCCCTTTATCAAGGCTTTATTAACGGAGTTATACTTAGTGGAACGTGGAGGACGCGGGGGATAGGTCTCGAGAGCATAGACAAATACAGTCTGGAAGGCCCGACATGATCCATTATAGCTGAAAGGCAAGACCAGGTAGGGAATGCCTTTATCCATAGTGTGTGGTATCAAACCACATACCCAGCAGTCTGTTGTGTTAACTACCAGTTGGTGTTGATGCAAGAGCTGTACAAAAGTGTTATTTATGAATTCTGAGCGTCGAGCTTGCTCATGTTCGGGGAACGGATGAAAGTAATGAAAAGAAGCAACAGTAGGAGAAACAAGATCAAAGGGAGGTACTGTAGTTGTTATCGGTGCAAAAATTAAATGGATACCAAAGGCAATTCCACCCACCAACGTTATTAAAATAATCAAAAACGTAATTGCACATTGCATCAGAAAACATTTGTTATGTAGAACTTTGTATAATCTATTTCTGCGAACATGAATTACATTCTCTCGGTGCAGCCCAGGAAGCTCCATCTTCTACAACCGCTCGCGACCACTGATGATATGTACGTAGTTGAAAATGCCTCTATCAGCCCTTGGAGTTCCCAGAACTAACAGAAAGACCGACCTTGTATCTGGCCCCCGCAGATTCAACTAGGCACAAAGCCACGACCCTACGGCGACCCAGACGGCAAGGTAATAAGAACAACAAAAATACACAGGGAAATACAAAATATTCAGCAAGCTTCCTGGCTGGAGGCAATGTATCAGATCAAAATATAAAAATAGGCAGTTTCCTGCTTTATTTGTCCTTAGAATGAGAACGAAGGTTGTATCTCAGTTTTCCTGGCGTAGTTTGATCCGGGAATAGTCTGTTTTCAGCAGGAGTAACAATGTTCGAGTTCGCAGAGGACAAATGTTCGTTTGATGCAGTGTTCTGGTCAGTGATCAAAGAAGCAGCTTCAGAAGGAGAGTCAGAGTTCGGTGAATCAGTTATCAGTTCTGCATCACTGAAAGGAACATATCTAGGAACCGGTTCTGTACCAGAGGCACCAATTCCTTGCCAAACCCAGTTGTCATAAGGGAGTGGAAGGGGTACACGCTTAGTGTGGGTCGCGTGGACCCAGTTTTTCCGTCCAGCCACACGTACAGCAGTCCTTGTCGCCAACAGCACTTGGAAAGGGCCCACGAACTTGGGTTGGAGGTTCCTGGTCCGTCCAAAATTTCTGATAACGATGTAATCACCGGGTTTCAGCTGATGACCTGGACTTTCCGGAGGCTTTGGCAATGCATCGAAAACCTGTTGGTGAATGAGACTCAATTTAGCAGTCAAGTCAAAAAGGTAATCAATTAGCATTGGGTATTCCAGTTGTTTAAACTCCCTAGGTCTAGGTACCCCCCAAACATTAGCAGGGCGACCGAACACAATCTCGTAGGGGCTGAGCCCTACTCGGGAATGCACAGTCGCTCTTAACAGGGCCAAAGGTAATGTGTCTGGCCAGGACAAGCCCGTGGAGGCTTGTATCTTGGCTAGTTTCAGCTTGAGGGTACCATTGTACCCTTTAACCAAACCTGCTGACTGGGGGTGATTCGCACTGTGAAATTTTTGCTTGATTCCCAAGCCTGTACACACACTCTGCATAACTTTCCCTACGAATTCACTCCCATTATCCGACCATACAATCCGTGGCATACCATACCTGGGAAAGTATTCTTTTAGGAGGATTTTGGCAGTGGACAAGGCAGTATTATCTTTTAGTGGATATGCTTCGATCCACCTTGAAAAAGCACAGACTACCACTAGGACATATTAAAGGTTGTTACATCGATCCATGTGAATGAAATCCAACTGAATCACTTCGAAGGGGCAGGAAGGAGGAGCGAAGTGACTACTG
Source organism: Lissotriton vulgaris (assembly GCF_964263255.1). Lineage (NCBI taxonomy): Eukaryota > Metazoa > Chordata > Amphibia > Caudata > Salamandridae > Lissotriton > Lissotriton vulgaris. The sequence goes on from NC_141691.1 coordinate 2,031,993,303, forward strand.
GGTGTGGGGATTCCTTTGCCAGGATTATGCATCAGGCATATCATGCAGTTTCTCACCACTCTTTCTGCACATTTACTAATTCCATCATTCTTCCAGACTGGAGCCAACATCTTACAAATCCCTTTAGAACTGATGTGCGTTGCTCCGTGCGCCATCGTTACCACCGCAAGCACATACGCATCAGGCAACATCCAACGCTGCTGCTCCGACAAATCGATCCAACATCCACTCGAGTCCAATTTACTCGTTTTCTCTTTCCATGCAAGCTTTTCCTCTTCAGTCGCTTCATCCTGAATTGCTTTCACACTTTCCACTGTGTCCTCACACATTCCCGATTCAACAACCCATCTTGCAGACGTTGCAACATACATCCCACTCATCGTATTCCTAGCTGTCTGTTTAGCTGTCTCATCAGCAAAAGCATTCCCACGACCAACATCATCCGTGATTGCTCGATGAGCACTGCACTTCACAATCGCAACTTCCATTGGTAAGGTTAGAGATTCCAACAAGTCATTGACTAGCTGACCATGCTGGATCTTAGTCCCATGGGACGTAATAAAACATCTTTCCTTCCACAATCGACCAAAACTATGCGCTTCGCCGAACACGTACTGACTATCTGTGAACACATTCACTCTCTTTCTCTTAGCTAAAACACACTCTCTAGTCAATGCAATTAATTCTGCAGCTTGGGCAGAATTCTGACTCACTCTTGCAGTCTCCACAATCGTACTCAAAGTCGTTACTGCGTAGGCAGCTGTTACATCACCATTCTCCAATTTAAAACAAGACCCGTCGACATACAACGTGCCATCTGGGTCTGATAACGGAGTGTCTTTAAGATCAATCCGTCCTTTTGTCTCCTCCTCAGTTGTAGGAAGGTGGATATCTGACTATGGTTACCCCCAAACTTTTTGCCTGGTGTTTAGCTGGTTTTTGACTTAGTTGGCCTGGGATCCTGCTATTCAGGGCCCCAGGCTTATTGCTCTCTCCTTAAAATGGACTCCATGTACCTTAGGTGCATAACACAATTGGAATTGGTTCACCTTATAGGCCCCTGTAACAGTGTACCATAGGTACCCAGGGCATAGGTGTAGCCAAGGCCTACCAGGGGCTGCAGCACGTATTGTGCCACCCCTGGCCTGGCCTCCATCTTTGACACAACTGGCTGAACACTCAGCTGGGGTAAGTCGGTGTAACCACCTCTTACTTAGGTACAGTATGCCTGTGCCTAACCCTAAACTGGACACATATGTTCCTATCAGCCACTCCTATGGAAGGCCTCATCAATCCTGGAGGCAGAGTGCTTGGAAATATGTGAGATGGTGCTCTAGCATGAGCTGAGCCTGTCTGCAGCTGTCGGGAACCACTCCCTAAGCTGTTCCGGGATATTGCCATACCATATACTCTTAAGTGCATTATAATCCTCGCGGTTAAATGCTATCTTTGGTTTGGCTTTATCAAAACATGTCGAGTAAGGTGTCATACGAATTGGAATACTATCCCCTCGCCAGTTCTGGCGACGGGGATAGCATTCCACCCTTCTAGAGGGACACGACATGTGTGTAGCCTTAACCCTGGTTAAAGTTAAACAGAGCCTCAGCATCACAAAATGGATGCTGCCACCACAGACACATGTCTGACCTCCTGCTGCTGGGAGTCCTTCCAGCGAGGAGGGCCTGGACAAAGGGTTTCCTGACTGGGGAGGTGCGAGTACCACCCCAGACAGGGTTTTGTGTATTGGGTAGGACAGGGCTGAATAGATTGAGACATGCCTGGGGCACACAAGGTGTCCCTGTGCATAAGCCAGCCCAAACCGGTTCTGGGGCTTTCCAGCCCCAGTCCTGGCGAGGAGCTGGACAAAGGAGAGGGGGTGTAACCACCCCCCTTCCTGGTCCCACCCATAGGGGAGGGGCCTAGCAGGAGATCCACCCCTCAGATGGGAATAAGAGAGGGAGCAGTGCCATTGCACAGCAGATCATCCCGAAATCAACTTAAAACTAAGAAGAAGACTGGACTTCGACATTCTGCTGCACAGAAGACTGAAGAAGAATCTCCCTTGTGGCCAAGGAGTGACCACCCTGTGAACACAGGTACCAACCAGCAACTCGACGTCTGCTTTGCCGCCGCCTCCCGCCGGAGACCGAGCCCAGAGCCCGACAAGAACCAGACTCCCAGACCTCTCAAAGCCCGATCCACAGTCCCTGCGAAGAAGGGACCCGTGGAGGCACCGAGTGACGTGGGACCGGACCTCTTGGAAGACACTCGAACAGCTGACTGCGCAGCTTCTGAGGCATCCTCGACGTTGTGCTTTGGGGATTGAGAACCCCCACCACCGAGCAGCCCTTGCACCGAAGATCAGCCCCCCAGCATCTCCACGATCTGCGTGGGGCCCTTTTGCACTGTGCCACTCGACGCGCCATCCCGGCCACTAGCCACGCGGCCAGCGGCCATCTTGGCGACGAACCCGAAGATTTAAACAGCAGGTCTGGTTGCTCCAGACCTACCCAAGCTCCTGTGTAAAGGAGCACCCGCTCTGACCTTGCTGGTCCGAGTGAACAGCATCTTTCAACTTCTGCGTGGCTTGCATTTGCCAAGGCCTGTTTGCTCCGATCAGGTCGCCGACACCGCCAACAGCGAGAAGCCTACGTGGGACAGCTCGTGACCGACTCCTGGACGTCCTCGACCCCGGGTATCCACGTGGCTGCAGAAAGAAGCTACCCGACAACGCCTGTTTGCACCCGACATCGCCTGGTTCCAATCTGGTTCCACGGTAGTCACTGGCTAGTGACTTTGAACACTGTCCCCTCTGCTTTCAGGTCTTCAACTCTTCTGATCCACCCTTGGATCCACCGGAACTCTTCTCATCGAGCCGCCTGCAGCATCTTCAGCTCCAAGCACCATCGACCAGCGTGACGAAACCCGACACATCTTCGACCCTGTGCACCCGCTTCCTGTGGGTGAGGTAACTCAGCTCCGCCGGTGCTCCTGCACTGGTACACATCCCAAGGGCCTGTGTTTTAAGTTTCAGCTCCGTAGGTCACTCGGAAGGTTCCTAACTTTCTAACTTTGTGCTTTTTACGCACCATAGACTTTGTATTGAGAAGTGCGTGCACTTTGAACACTGCACCCGAGTCCCGTGGGCCTTTCCCGACTTAGTTAACTCCAGTCTCGAATAGCTCCAGCGATTCCCAAGGCCCTAGGCCTCTTCACTTTCCTCCTGGTATCCCTTATACCACTTATTTAGTATATGGTTTAGGTGGCCCCTAGGGCTCATCCATATTGTGCAACTTTTGTGTATTTTAAACTGTCTTGTGATTTAACGCTTGTGCTTCTGTGCTCATAAAGAGTCCAGGGGATTTTAATAGTTAATAAATCAATATATATTTTCAATATATATCTGTGTGGTGTCCCTTTCATTTGGTATTCAAGGGGGTTGTGTGTGGTATAACAGCTGGCTTCACATGCCTTTCAGAGTTTAGCCTAAGACTGCTTTGTCCACGTTACCACTAGGATAACTGGTCTACAAGGTTGAATTACAACCATCATCATAAGGGTTGCTTGGCATGGTACAAAGTGATCACTAGAATTAGTGAGCATTATATACCAGGCCAACTTCTCACATTGGTGAGCAGCGGATTGGGATCTGAGCTTGCTGTTGTTTTACCATTACAATCTTTGAGATTATCATTTGAAAGATCATACAGGTACCTGCTAGGTACATATAAAACAAGACTAGTATACTTAAGTTCTACTGAACTTAGTTGTTGTAGAGTAAAGGGAGTAGCACACCCTAGCTACAACTACTAGATAGGTTTAGTAGGTAAACACCAGTGTAGGTAGATTGCAACACATCCACCCACACTAGAGCAATGTCTGGAACAGAGGGGTCCAGTGGACTTACTCCTGTTGAGAGTGACCCTCCAAGGGCACCATCCCAGTTTGCTATTTTTCCCTTTAAGGAATTAAGACAGCTTTGTGTCTTAAGGGGTCTGAAGACAGGGCCTTCCCCTACTACAGACCACCTAAGAGAGCTCTTGGATCAGTCTGAAGCTCTAAAGACCTCTAAAGCAAACCCCACAGGGAATGCTGAAGGAGGCCATCCTTCAGAGGATGACACTGTAGACACCCCTGCCCCTATCATCCTAGTAGATGAGGAAGCCTCCACCACTGGAGCTCCTCAAGTAGATGTAGAGGAAGAGGAAGAAGAAGAGGAGGAGGAGGTGGAAAGCAGTGAGTCAGATGATGACAGAGATAGTCAGGTGCTGGTCAGTAGACTGAACCAGGCTAACTTAAGTCAACTTGGGAATGAATCAGGTAACAACCCATTCAGACCCCCAGGTGGACTTAACCAGGGCCATAGGAGGAGAAGGCATCACTCAGGTGAATCCAATACCTCCCATGTCTCTAGAGGCTCTCATGGTCACTCCAGAAGGGAGATGACTAGCCCTCAGAGAAGGGAACATGAGGCCAAGATGAGAGAGGCTGAGCTTAGGATCCAGAGGCAAGAGTTAGAGGTTGCCCTGGCTAAGGAGAAACTTGCTAGAGCAAGACAGCCTAGAGAGAGTGGATTAGGATCCACTGGTGGCAGCAATATCCAGAAGGATAAAGACAGGTCCTTTGATACAAGAAACCTGAGTAAGATTGTGCCCCCCTACAAAGCTGGGGATGATATCCACAAATGGATGACTGCACTTGAGAGAGCCTGCATGGTACAGCAGATCCCTCAGGAGCAGTGGGCAGCAATCTTGTGGCTCTCCTTTGAAGGTAGAGGCAGAGACAGACTCCTCACAGTTAGTGATGAGGATTCTAGAAACTACATGGTCCTGAAGAGTGCTCTGATTGATGGGTTAGGCTTAACCACTGAACAGTACAGGTTAATGTTCAGAGACACCCAGAAGACACAGACTCAGGACTGGTCTGAATTTGTTGAGTGTGCCACTAAGGCTCTGGAGGGCTGGTTGCTGGGAAGTAAGGTTACTGACTATACAGGATTGTATAATTTAATTATGAGAGAGCAAATCTTAAGTAATTGTCAAAATCAGCTTCTACATCAGCACCTGGTTGACTCTGATCTGACCTCCCCACAAGAATTGGGTAGGAGGGCAGACAAATGGGTCAGAACCAGGATCAGGCCTAAGAACCAGGGTGGTGACCAAAAGAAAGAGACTACCAAGCCTCAAGAGAAGGGTGGGGATAAAAGTAAGGAAAAGACTTCCCCAGGGCCCCAAAACTCCAAGAATGGGGGTGGGTCCCAAGACACTTCTACATCCCAGAAAAAGCCTTATTGTCATACCTGTAAACAGGTGGGGCATTACAAAACAGATAGCTGTTGTCCCAAGAATGGCAATAAGGAGAATGTACCTCCAGGTAAGGCTCCAACACCTCCTGTCACTGTTAGCAGTGGTCCCCCAGGTGGTGGGAGCACCCCCAAGAATTTGGGTGGGTTTACTTTTGGAGGACAGGTGGACTCTGGCCTATCCAGGTCCCCTAACTCAGATACTCTTGTTTATGAGACTGGCATGGGGTTTGCCAATTTCACAGCTTGCCCAAACACTTTGAGCAAGTATAGACAGGAGCCCCTCATCAATGGTTTGAAAGTTGAGGCCTTCAGAGACACAGGGGCTAGCATCACCATGGTGGCTGAATGTCTAGTCCCCTCAAGGCAACTTTTACCTGATGCCAGATATCAGGTGACAAACATTGATGGCATAGAAACCAATCATCCCATGGCAGTAGTCAATCTTAGCTGGGGAGGTGTCACTGGCCCAAAGAGAGTGGCAGTGTCAGCAAACTTGCCTGTAGATTGCCTACTGGGTAATGATTTGGAAATCTCAGCCTGGGCTGAGGTTGAACAGCAAACCCATTCTAGAATGGTAAATCTCCATGGAAAGGTTAGTGGGGCTGTAATGGCTACAGCCCCAATTCAAGATGTCCTTCCTGAAAAGGTTGGGAGGGCTGAGCAAACCTCAGCCCCATCTTTAGATAACTTCCCTCCTGAAGAGAGTAGCAGGGCTGTACTGGTAACAGCCCATACCCAAACTGAGTCTCCTCCTGAAAAGGTTGGTGGGGCTGTGATGGCCACAGCCCAAACTCAAACCGATACCTGGGTAGTGAAGCCTGAAATGATGGATCACTCCACCCAAACAGAGAGCATTGAGGAGGAAGAGAAATCTCCCTCCCACCAGACTTTAGGAAAGGATCAGCCTCCTCAGGGAACTGATCTTACCCCTGATGAAGGAACTGTCCCAGAGGTTGTTAGGCCTGGCCTAACAGAGCCTCTGATGGCAGTGGACCCTTCTCAGGTGGGACCCAGTCTGGAGCAGGTAACCTGCCCCTCTCTACCTTGCCTTACTCAGCCCAGGGCTGCAGAGGACAAGAAGGACAGTGAGACCCAAAGGGCCCCCTGTCAAATAAAGCACCCCCATCAGCAGATTAGGGGCACCGAAACTAGTAGCCCTAGTGAGGTGCAAGCTTTAAAAACTCCTGAGGGATCCCCCTTAAAAGTAGTTAGGGACCTCCCCCAGATGGATATTGTTGGGCACAGCCAAACCTGGGACCCTAAGGTCCCAAACCTGACCTGTCCCTCCAGTAAGCCAAACAGAGGGACCCAGCCTCCAGCTTTAGGTAGCCAGAGGTTGACCCTGAGAGCACAGTGCAACTCAGTCAGTGAAAGAAAGGCACACATGGTGGAGAGTGATTGGAGGAAGCTGAGCCCTACAGAGGAAACTCACTTCAGTACTCCATCTCAACACCAGCCTTTGACTTTGCAAAGACACACCACAGGTAGAGATTCCCTATGGTGGAGACCCTCAGATACCCTTAGGGTGAGGGATTGCTTAGTGGACCATGAGACAGGGGGTTACCAATCCAGAGCTGGTACTTCCTTATATGGCCACTTAGGCAATATAGGCTTACCTGGTCAAGGATAGCCTTATCTCCTTTCGTTTGGGGGGGGGTTATGTAGGAAGGTGGATATCTGACTATGGTTACCCCCAAACTTTTTGCCTGGTGTTTAGCTGGTTTTTGACTTAGTTGGCCTGGGATCCTGCTATTCAGGGCCCCAGGCTGATTGCTCTCTCCTTAAAATGGACTCCATGTACCTTAGGTGCATAACACAATTGGAATTGGTTCACCTTATAGGCCCCTGTAACAGTGTACCATAGGTACCCAGGGCATAGGTGTAGCCAAGGCCTACCAGGGGCTGCAGCACGTATTGTGCCACCCCTGGCCTGGCCTCCATCTTTGACACAACTGGCTGAACACTCAGCTGGGGTAAGTCGGTGTAACCACCTCTTACTTAGGTACAGTATGCCTGTGCCTAACCCTAAACTGGACACATATGTTCCTATCAGCCACTCCTATGGAAGGCCTCATCAATCCTGGAGGCAGAGTGCTTGGAAATATGTGAGATGGTGCTCTAGCATGAGCTGAGCCTGTCTGCAGCTGTCGGGAACCACTCCCTAAGCTGTTCCGGGATATTGCCATACCATATACTCTTAAGTGCATTATAATCCTCGCGGTTAAATGCTATCTTTGGTTTGGCTTTATCAAAACATGTCGAGTAAGGTGTCATACGAATTGGAATACTATCCCCTCGCCAGTTCTGGCGACGGGGATAGCATTCCACCCTTCTAGAGGGACACGACATGTGTGTAGCCTTAACCCTGGTTAAAGTTAAACAGAGCCTCAGCATCACAAAATGGATGCTGCCACCACAGACACATGTCTGACCTCCTGCTGCTGGGAGTCCTTCCAGCGAGGAGGGCCTGGACAAAGGGTTTCCTGCCTGGGGAGGTGCGAGTACCACCCCAGACAGGGTTTTGTGTATTGGGTAGGACAGGGCTGAATAGATTGAGACATGCCTGGGGCACACAAGGTGTCCCTGTGCATAAGCCAGCCCAAACCGGTTCTGGGGCTTTCCAGCCCCAGTCCTGGCGAGGAGCTGGACAAAGGAGAGGGGGTGTAACCACCCCCCTTCCTGGTCCCACCCATAGGGGAGGGGCCTAGCAGGAGATCCACCCCTCAGATGGGAATAAGAGAGGGAGCAGTGCCATTGCACAGCAGATCATCCCGAAATCAACTTAAAACTAAGAAGAAGACTGGACTTCGACATTCTGCTGCACAGAAGACTGAAGAAGAATCTCCCTTGTGGCCAAGGAGTGACCACCCTGTGAACACAGGTACCAACCAGCAACTCGACGTCTGCTTTGCCGCCGCCTCCCGCCGGAGACCGAGCCCAGAGCCCGACAAGAACCAGACTCCCAGACCTCTCAAAGCCCGATCCACAGTCCCTGCGAAGAAGGGACCCGTGGAGGCACCGAGTGACGTGGGACCGGACCTCTTGGAAGACACTCGAACAGCTGACTGCGCAGCTTCTGAGGCATCCTCGACGTTGTGCTTTGGGGATTGAGAACCCCCACCACCGAGCAGCCCTTGCACCGAAGATCAGCCCCCCAGCATCTCCACGATCTGCGTGGGGCCCTTTTGCACTGTGCCACTCGACGCGCCATCCCGGCCACTAGCCACGCGGCCAGCGGCCATCTTGGCGACGAACCCGAAGATTTAAACAGCAGGTCTGGTTGCTCCAGACCTACCCAAGCTCCTGTGTAAAGGAGCACCCGCTCTGACCTTGCTGGTCCGAGTGAACAGCATCTTTCAACTTCTGCGTGGCTTGCATTTGCCAAGGCCTGTTTGCTCCGATCAGGTCGCCGACACCGCCAACAGCGAGAAGCCTACGTGGGACAGCTCGTGACCGACTCCTGGACGTCCTCGACCCCGGGTATCCACGTGGCTGCAGAAAGAAGCTACCCGACAACGCCTGTTTGCACCCGACATCGCCTGGTTCCAATCTGGTTCCACGGTAGTCACTGGCTAGTGACTTTGAACACTGTCCCCTCTGCTTTCAGGTCTTCAACTCTTCTGATCCACCCTTGGATCCACCGGAACTCTTCTCATCGAGCCGCCTGCAGCATCTTCAGCTCCAAGCACCATCGACCAGCGTGACGAAACCCGACACATCTTCGACCCTGTGCACCCGCTTCCTGTGGGTGAGGTAACTCAGCTCCGCCGGTGCTCCTGCACTGGTACACATCCCAAGGGCCTGTGTTTTAAGTTTCAGCTCCGTAGGTCACTCGGAAGGTTCCTAACTTTCTAACTTTGTGCTTTTTACGCACCATAGACTTTGTATTGAGAAGTGCGTGCACTTTGAACACTGCACCCGAGTCCCGTGGGCCTTTCCCGACTTAGTTAACTCCAGTCTCGAATAGCTCCAGCGATTCCCAAGGCCCTAGGCCTCTTCACTTTCCTCCTGGTATCCCTTATACCACTTATTTAGTATATGGTTTAGGTGGCCCCTAGGGCTCATCCATATTGTGCAACTTTTGTGTATTTTAAACTGTCTTGTGATTTAACGCTTGTGCTTCTGTGCTCATAAAGAGTCCAGGGGATTTTAATAGTTAATAAATCAATATATATTTTCAATATATATCTGTGTGGTGTCCCTTTCATTTGGTATTCAAGGGGGTTGTGTGTGGTATAACAGCTGGCTTCACATGCCTTTCAGAGTTTAGCCTAAGACTGCTTTGTCCACGTTACCACTAGGATAACTGGTCTACAAGGTTGAATTACAACCATCATCATAAGGGTTGCTTGGCATGGTACAAAGTGATCACTAGAATTAGTGAGCATTATATACCAGGCCAACTTCTCACATCAGTTCTAAAACAACAGTCATGTGGTTCAGAATCACTCGACTCCTGGCTAGTCGGCAACAGTGTTGCTGGATTCAATACATTGCATCTTTTAATCTGAATATGACTTGCTAGCAGTGTCAGCTCATAGCCTGATAATCTAGCACTGGTGAGGTGCTGTGTCTTTGTTCGGTTCATGAGTGTATCCACGGCATGTGGAACTATGACTACTAGCATGTTGTTCATGACCAAACCAGCAGATTGTCGAATGGACACTGCAGCTGCTGCTGTAGCTCTCAAGCAACTTGGCAACGCTCTGGCTACCGGATCTAATGTTGATGAAAAATACACACAAGGACGTTGTTTATCACCAAATCGTTGCGTCAGAACACTCAATGCACAACCTTCTCTCTCGAGAACATAGAGTGTAAATGGCTTATTGTAGTCAGGTGTTCCCAACACCGGAGCTGAACACAGTGCATTTCGTAACTGCTGACATTCGGCAGACCATGGCACCGGACTCGGAACACCTTTCCCAGTCAAGGCCACCAATGGTTTTGCCAAAAGTGAAAAATTTGGGATCCATTGCCTACAGTATGAGGTGATACCTAAAAACGCACGCACTTCTCTCTGTGTGTTAGGAACATTCATCTCCGTAATTGCTTTTATTCTCTCTGGGGTCAACCTTCTTCCCTCCTTTGACAAGAGATGACCTAGGTAGGTCACTTCTTGACAACAATATTGCATTTTGGAAGGTGACACCTTGTGATTTAAATCAGACAAATGATGCAGTAGGGAAATTGTAGCTGCTTTGCAAGTTTCCTTGTCATCGGCAGCCACTAGAAGATCGTCAACATATTACACCAAAGCAGAACCAGGAGGAAGTACAAAAGAATCTAACTGATTTTTTAATGCCTGACTGTAAATGGATGGGCTTTCACAATAGCCTTGTGGAGCACGTTTAAACCTGGAGCTTCGGCCTCCTAGAGAGAAGCCGAAAATATCTCTGCTTTCTTCGGCTATCGGAATGCTGAAAAAGGCATTCTTCAAGTCGATCACTGAAAACCATGTGGCTGTTGCAGGAATCAACGTTAACAATGCAGTAATGTCTGGAACCACAGGAAACTGTGGAATCACAATTTTGTTAACCTCTCTAAGGTCAATTACAAATCTATAGACTGGAGGTTTTGAAGGATCAGTGCGTTTTAGAATTGGCAGTACAGGGCTGTTACAGACATTTCCTCTAGTTTCCTCTATTACGTCTTTCTGGATCAAATCTTGCACTATCAATAAGAGCGCACGTTCGCCTTCATAAGAGATCTTATATTGTGGGATTCGTGGGAATTTGACATTTGCTTTCAAAGTTACTACATAAGGAGGAATTTCCAAAAGACCTACATCGTTAGGACCAGTCGCCCAAAGAGTATCAGGGAGAGAACGCAGCTCCAGTGGGAGCGCATCCATTGACAAGTACATTGGGGAGATGATTCTCTTACCTAACGTAAGCTGTACTCCTGACGGAGAACAGTACAATGTCGCATACAAGCGTTTTAACAAGTCTAAACCAAGCAGATTTTCATTACAACCGGTCATCAAAATCAAGGGTGCTTTCAATTGACGAGGCCCAACAGAAATAGATAAAGGACCAGAGACAGGGTTGTGAACAGGGGCGCCTGAAAAACCTACTGAAACATTTGTTAAGCCGGACAAAGGTGCGCCAGGGAGTTTCGCATGTATGATAGAACTTTTTGCTGCACCAGTATCCAACAGAAACGGTTCGACTACACCTGATGTAGCTACTGTGACATAAGGCCCACTCTGATCTACTGGAACTGATACTACTCCCTCTCTTTGTCCATGGCTGTCCTAGTACTCATTTTGCTGAAATTCCTCACTAACTTCACAGTAATCCTCAACGTGATACTGTTGAGATCTAGTTGGCTGTACAGATTGTCCATTTCGCTGATCAAAATAATTAGAAGGGCGATCATTCGTTTGTGGAGGCATAGCACCTCATCCTCGACCTCTAGAAGGTTGCGTAAAACCACCACGACCTCTCTGAGCTGCAGTATTATTATTTTGTGCTAGCACTGGACACTCATTCTTATAATGACCCTCCTTTTTGCAGTAAGCACATTGATTCCATTGATATTGCGGTCTCTGAGAACCGTAATCGGTCCTCTGGTATGGCCCTTGCTGTGAGTTTGTCTGATTCATGCGGGGCGGATATGCCTGCTGCAAAAGGACTTTAGTTTTTAAATCTTTTGTTTTCTTTTCTGATTTTTCTTTCTCTTCTTTATCCCTATTTTCATAGTACTGGGCAGTTGCAAGTATTTGCGCAGTCGTAGAGACAGCCCACACACTTTCAGAATCTTTTAATTTATTACTAAGCTCTGGTAGCAAATTGTGCACAAATTTATCAACAAATAATCCCTGGCCTCCCTCCGTGCTCATATCCTGACCACTGTGATCTACGAAAGTTTCTTCAAATCTAGTGAAAAAATCGGAGACGCTTTCGTCTTTCTTCTGCCTGCATGCGGACAATTTGTCCCAGTTAACGCGCAATGCTGGCATCAGAGTTTTCATTAAATCGATTATTCTACCAGGCAAATTAGCAATCAGAGGTTCGGGTTTAGAACCACCAATTTGTTGACCATCTGCCGCTATTATAGCCTGCCAATCACCACCTAGAGCAACTGGATGATTTTCTCTGCGAATTTTAGCCCAGATTGGTTGCGGTACTACATTGCCAAATAGCATGTCAATGTCCGCTAAATTCATTACGCAAGCTTGAACCGTCTGGGTCAGCTCTTTGTAATATCCAGCGGGATTTTTACGCGGATCTGGCAAGGCCTGTTTTACTGCTAACACTTCAGCTCGTTTCCACGGAATGTGTATCCACACTCTCTGGAATTGGGCTGGAGCGGCTGCAATACCCTTGGCCGCATTAGCTTGAACAGCTTCGCGCCATATTGGCAGAACTTCTCTCATAGGATATTGGCGACCTTGTTTTGTGCTACGTTTCTCTAAGTCTCTTGGTGAACGGAGGGAAGGATCAAACCTGAAGCCTAAAATCAGTTCCATTGCTTCTTTTATCTCATGACCGATTATCATACCTGCAGCAAATTTTTGTTGAACATGAATTAATTAATCCGGAACTTGTTCAGAATCGTTCTCCTCCCACTCCTCACGTAAAAGGGAACACATAACATCAAACGCATAGCGCTGTGTCGGTTCATTCCATTGCATAAATGTATCTAATACATCCCGTACATCATACCTTCCAACTTTCGAAATCCACCTAAGAGCTGTAGAATCTAATATTCCTCGTTCTTCAACACTAGGAAGCTGACTACGTCTCTGAACAGTTTCAGAGGCGGGACTCCTAATCAGAATTTTGTAAAAGGGAAATAGAATATTAGAGACAGATTCAGTGATTCTCCGACGAACAGAAAGCGGAGTCATATAGCTTGAGGAAGTTTGAAGTAGAGTAGTAGTTGGGACAGAAGAAACAGCAAGAGTAGGAGTAGCAGGCAAAGTAATTTGTGAAACAACAGGTATAAGCGGTGCAGGCATAGGCAGAGGAGCTGGCAACCCTGGGAGAGGGGGTGCCGGAGGAATATTGTTAACCACAGGGAGTGCAGGAGCTTGATTCAGGGGAGCAGGGGCAGGCATACCAGGCTGTCCAGCAACCTGTAACAAAACATTTGGCAGAGGTGGAGCTGTAGCACCCTGTGCATACGGTGGAGGTGACCTCAACAAGTAAGACAACAGGGGATCCTTTTCAGGGTCCTCTTCTGTCTTAGCAGTACTCGATGGCAAGGCAGGGTAGCATTTGTCTATCGCTAAATTACGCTCTCTATCGGCTACCTCTATCGCTTTCTCAGATTCATTGAGTTGCAGCTGCTTGGCAGACTGTTCTAAAGTCAACTCTTGCTCTTTTTGCTCTTTCTTCAATTTTTTAGTCTCTCGCTGTTTGGATTCTTTTCGCCAACAACGGAAAGAATCAAACATTGCCGGCCAGGCTTTCTTCTTAAACAGCTTTATTTCTAAATTATCGAGAATTGCAGGTTCAAAACTACCATGTAGTGGCCAACTAAGGACACCATCTTTCTCCGTGTAGCGGATCCATACCTCATTATAAGATATAGGACCCACACCGTGCTTGCAGTAAAGATCATAAAGAGGAGTTCCAATCGGAGGAACCGGACACGAGTCCTCCAACCGGGAGTCCCTGTTGCAACCAAAACATGAAAACATACAGTTTTTCTGACTTACCATTTTATAAACCGGAACACAGAACAAACACAAACAAAGGTGCGCACTCGAACTGAGAACTTAGGCCTACCAAAGTGAACTAATGTATTGATACCCAAACCAAACCAAAAGATTATCGTAACGAGAACAACCAGTGATAATCTTACGAAACCAAACCAAACCAAAGAACTTAGGGGCATATTATCAAGGGGGTTTATCTCCGCTTTTTTGGCTTTAAAAGCCAAGAAAGCGGAGATAAAATGATCTCCCTATTACCTAGCTGCCGCTAACACCAGTTAGCGACAGCTAGTAGGAGATAGCGACCATCTTGGGCCCCACTTTGCATGTCAGTGATATTTATCACTAATGAGATGCAAAGTGGGCGTGCCAAGATGTTAGAGACTGAAAACAGTCGCTAACATTGCTATCTCCTATTACCAACTTTTGGGGATATTCGCGCTAAGCGGGAATATCTCCAAAAGCTAACACCTGCCCTGATCAGTTCTTAGCCATGTTATCCAATGGGAGGTGGATAACATGGCTAAGAGCATTAGCTCGGTAATGCATAAATATCGCTGACTTTTCAGCGATATTCATGCTTTGTGGCGATTTTTACCGCATTTGCGTTAAACCTTGGTAATACCAAGGTTTATTTGCGGTAAAAATCGCCGCAGCTCTGCGGTAAATGTTTGTCTCTAACCAAGCAATAGCGATAATTATCGCTATTGCTTGGTAATATGCCCCTAAAAGGATTATCCAAACAGGAGCAAACCCTTACGAGGTAACCAAACAACTAGCAACCACTTAATACTTAACTGAGGCACTGAAGACGTCACCAAGGAGAAACCCGTCACGTCTCGCCGTACTAAGGTCTGCACCTCGGGTCCAAGACAGGGCGACAGTCAAGGCAGCGGACCACTGCAGCCGTCCGAACGGGAACCCTCGTGGAAGAGAACGTCAGGCCACTTTTGCGATATGCCGGGATCGATGAAGTGGGTTGCCTCCCTCTGGAATCTTCACACGAAGCTTCTCGAACTCTTCAGGCTTTTGGACCGGTACCGAATGACGTCGCCCAACGTTGGGCGCCAATTGGAGTTCTGGACGTTTATTAAGGTCCAGAGGTGTCAGGGACAACACCCGAAGACCCCTGAGTTCTACCTGTCTTGGTGCACAAATAAACAGAAACACGGGCTTCTCGATGGTGGCGTCAAAGACCAAAGGTTTATTACTGCAGGGACACAGAAGTCACAGAAACTACACACGGGCAGATTCTAGGAGCCTGTTCAATTTGCACTAAGTTGGTTGCTCCTTAAATACAAGTTTTTTAGCTGGGGGTAACATTCTCCACATACTAGTACGTTTCTTAAACTTTATGTCCTAAACAATAAATATTTGGCGTTAAACAGGAATCGTCAACAAATTTCTGATGTCAAAACATTACGAATGAGAGGTTCCCACTGTTCGATCATAATCCCATGTCATCTTTTCAATCAAGAGCCGGACCGCCTCATCGTAAATTTCGTTACCTCCCCCTAATAAAGGCCCAGAAGGAAAGGAGCAGAGCCAGGTGCAGAAGATAGAAAAACAGGATAAGAGATGTTTGTGGGTCGTAAATGGGCAAGGCCAACGAGCACGAGAACCAGTATAGCAGGACTGGCCTCAGGCAGAGGAGGCAGCTTTTGCCGAGTCATGCGGCCACAGCGTTTCTGTCCTAAGGTGCACGTGTCACTAGCAAGGTGAATCGCCGGCTAAAGCCTACGTGTCCTTAAGTGAAATGAGTTGATCAGAGGTCACTGTGTGTCCATTGACTATGTGAGGGCAAGAATACAAGATGGATGCCATAATCTAAAATGGATGCCATCGGTGTATCGGAAATGTGTTCATAACAAGAGTGCTCTTGCTCGTAGCATAGCGAAAACACCAGGATATACTATATGGATCATTTACGGTTCACTGGTACCGAAATTATGGGTTTACGCCGATGTCAAAAACACGGGTTCGAATCGTCACGGAACCTCAGAATCGCAAATTGCGATTCCTTAACTGCTAACTAAGAAGCAAATAAGTTTTGCGAATTTACACTAAGAAATCGCAAATTACCACCAACTTGTAGTTGGTGGTAATTGGCGAATTAATTTACAAATGCACATTTGTAAAGGTGCCATGTGGCGCTCATATATGCCCTTAGGGCGTGTATGTGCGCCATATGCACACACATGTACATTTGAGGGGTGCAGCAGGGTGTCCTTGAGGCACCCTTGCACCCTTAAAATTATTCTCAATTTGCGATCAGTAAATTGCGAATTGCAAATTGAGAATAACTTCCCCTTCCTTCCAATGGGCCTCCTGGCCCATAGAAATGAATGGGAAATGTTTCCTTAATTGCGATTACCAATTTGCTAATCGCAATTAAGGAATTTTTAGAAATGGCTAAAAAATAGCGATTTCTTATATACATACCATTGTGCAATTCTCAAATAGCGATTCTCAAAAAATCGCTATTTGAGAATCTCAAATAGGTATTTTGATAAATCTGCCCCTTTGTCTTTGAGGTGGCCAAACCTGGAACTTTTGGATGAAAATGAATAAAACAAAGTGATGCCTCTGAGACTACACAAGAATATGAGTAAACTCTGTTGTGGGAAGCACACTCAATCAGAGACATTTGTTGTTCCTGCAGTGGCTTATTCTGGTGCCTCCTGCTCTGAAACCAAAAAGAGCCCACCCACTTAACATGTCGTACTTATTTGAACGTCTGTTATGTTACTTTGATACTACGTTGAAGGGCTTAACAGTACTGAGCTGCTCACAGCTCCACGGTGTGACTGCTGTATAACTGTGCAGTTTTAAATTAGAAAAAAAGCCTCTTCACTATGGTCACTCCTGCCCGGAGCCTGGCCCCAGGCCACACTGGACATCATCAGTACAACTTAGAACTCTCAATCTCATAGTTGGTTTGGTGACTTACTGGTACAGTATCTAAATCTAATAATAGTAACGCTATCACCCCCAAATCTCTCCACCCAGTATAACAAGAATCACAAAATGCTCTGCTTCCAGAAACGTGCAAGTTGTGCACATTCCAAAGGGCAGATCTATAAGGAAGTGTTGCAGCGGAGCAATGCAAGACCTTTGGCCGTGCCACGCTGCGGCACTTTCGAAGCCCAGGAATGCAACATATTTACAACACCATGTTGCATTCCTGTGCTCTCCCCTGCGCTGGCGCACAAAGTGCAGCCATGTGCCAGCACTGGCACCCTTGCTCCATGGTGAAAGGATACCTGCGTCATGGGGAGATTGTTTTTGTGCAGGAAGGCGCACCTTCCTGCACAAAACTAATCCCCACTGGCATTTTCCTATTTCATCACGGACTGTAGAATGCAGCACGCTTTGAAGGAGGAAAAAATGAAGAGAAATGAAAACATTTCTCCTTGTTGCGTTCCCTACCTGGAGAGGCGTAGCATTGACACGCATTTCCAGAATCATGACTCCTCGTAAATGTGGAAATGTTTCTCATTCCATGGGTGTTGCGTCGGAACACCCACAGCAACATCCATGGAACTCCCCTTCCACACAAAGTGCTGCATGTGAAGGGGCCATATTTACAAGGAGAGGAAAAGTCACGCACTGTGGCTTTTCCTCTCCTTGTAAATATGGACAAGTGAAATGCGCCTCCAGTACATCACAAATAGTGATATACTGGTGGTGCAGGAGGCTCGTAAATCTGCCTCCAGATTTCTCCCTTAATTCAAGCTTGGTAGCCTTTTAGCCCCATCTTGTGACAAGTAAATGCTACTGATTTACATATTTTAAACCAGTTTTGTGTCAAACATCATTGGCCACCACTAATTCACCATTTTCTGACAAACGCACTATCGCACTGAAATCTATTTCACAATGGGAGCATGACAAGACATTCAAGCTTGTCAGCCTAAACATCGTCCTTGGAGCTCCTTGGTAGAGGAAGCTTTCAAGACAGCAGGGAACATAAGGAGGGAAGTGGTGTTTACTTGCATCGTGTTTACTGGCAGTTTTACCTCAAAAAGAGGGAGCCGATGATTGGGCATACATATACAGCCAGTTTCAGGACTCAAAGGCCTCGAGGAGCATCTTGTGTGACTGCGTCATTTATTCATTCAGCTTCTGATTGAACTGCAGTCATTTTTTGTGGCGACAGAGGTGCGATTTGGTCTGTGACTCAACCCGTCAACTCAGACCAGCTGCTTAAAAAGAGAAAGTGGGCATAGCACGCTGCATGTAAGCATAGCACAAGAAGAATCCCACTCAGAGTGCACACCTCAGGAATGGGGGACACTCAGTGTTGTGAAAAATACCCCTCACACAGCAACAGGCTGAGGAAATAGAAATTTTACGTGGCCAATGTGTCCCCTGCGTGTACCCCACATTTAGTGTATGTTCATGTCACCCATGCCCTTTCCCTCTCATGCCTGTAATAATAATGCCTCCGCATTTCCGTCTCATGTTAGAATGTCAGTCCGTCATGTTAGAATGTCAGTTACCAAGCCTTCCATGAAAGAAACGTTAATTTGCCCTGAGGCCTATGTTGCCCATGTTGCTAATGTATTTGCATAGTGCACGTTTAAAAGTCGAGATGAACCCGTTTTGTGGCTCAGCCGAGCCAGGACCCAAATTCTGGCTCCGTGCCTCCAGACACTCTGAAAGCTGCAGCTCAGCTATGTATCCCTGACCTCTCGCATACTTTCTGCTCAGCCGAGAGGGGCCCAGCCCGGCCTGTCAAGACAGTATTTTGCTTACAGTTATCTGCTTGCTCCACAGAAACACATTCCTGCCTAGTGAAGAAGGTAAATAGAACTAGTCCACAGAGATAGAGCCTAGCCTTTCTGTCTCCGTTTAAGTGATTTACAGAGCTCGCATCCATAGAAGGCCCATGGCCCCCACGCAATGCACGAAGAAATATATGCACACACTGGCTCTTAGTGATGAGCAACCTTTGCTCGAGCGACCTTTACTTCAGATAATACATCCTCCAAACTCAAGATATCAGATAATACCAGGCGTGCAGGTCGTCCTGACACTCAAGGCTTCTCTACTAGACCGAAAGTCAGCTCCCCCCAGTTACATGTCAATTGCACGTCATGACCAAGTGGCGCACACAAGTAGGGTAAAGGTTCCAGCTGACCACACAGACCCCCTTCATGTATCCACCCACCTATGACACACCTATGACTCCTCAAGGGAACGCCCATGTGTACGCCTTCTTACACGCCCTTTTGCACGCCCATGTGCTCTTATCTCTCTCTTTGGCCTGCTCCGCCTGGAGCACTCCGCCTTCTCTATGCAACGTAATGTATGTTTAATGTATAAATAATGTACTCTGTGAATAAAGTTCAGAAGACCCTTCCTGAACCTTAGTGGTGATGGAACCCGATTCTCCCTTAACTCGAGTTACTGAAATAAAGCCCTTTTGAATCGGACACCACAGACTCTGCCTCTCATTATATGCATGACCTTTTGTTTAAGTATAGAAATTCCGACAGGGTAATATTTTATTTACCACATAATCTGGCACCCGAATAGGGACAAGTCCCCTTCCCCACGCACCGGCAATGTAGGTCCAGCCCTTGCCCCCTTCTACAGCCGTGACGGACTTCAAAGTGTACACGCCAGCGGGACTTCCTGCTTACTACCTCAGGCCCACGGAGGAGACGGACTGCGACCAGGCATCCATACGAGGCGGTGAGGATTGCGGATCATCCCAACCAGAGCCCAAGCCGTGAGAGAGCAAGGTCCGAGGTTTCCAGAGGCCCACCTGTTTCGAGGCGCATGCGCAGCACCGCAGTGCCGCAGTATCGAGTTTCCGAGGCCTTCAAGTTCTGCTTCCCGGTGAGTACCGTTATTGGGAATGCATAAAGAATAACGTTTCAAGACGGGTTCATTTATTTGAGCTCGGTAAAGACGTGTCTGGTCACACAGGCACGGTAAAGACGGGTCAATTTCGGTGGGCACGGTAAAGACGTGTCTCTTTATGAGACCGGTATGGTTGTACTGTATTCCAGTGCATAAAGTTAACGGTTTTCAAGTTCATGTTTTCCCTACGTATCAGTCAAACTGTATCTGTTTTGGTGTTTTAGTGTTGTAGTGTGAATGGTTGTTTCAGTCAGTCTATTTTAGTGTATTGTGTTTTCATTACGTTCGTTTCAACATGCCACTGTTTTCGAAATTACGTCAGATAGGGACCAGAAAGGGATACTCGAAGAGTCAGTTCCCGTCCCGCCTAGAGACACACCCGGTCATTTTATGTATAATAAACATGGCCTAGATGCCATATTGTTTTTAGACTTATGGGTAGATTACACAAAGGATCTAGAGGAGAAGTATAGATGGCCTGCTTCAGGAACATGGGATTATGAATGCATTATGAAAGTAGAGGAAGCGCTATGGAAAAGGAAAGTAAGACCGTCTCAGAAAGACGCCATTGAGTTATGGCGTAAAGAAGCGCATAGGAGAGCAGAAAAAGAATTCCACCAAGCAGAGAGAAGTAAACAAGCAGCGGAAAAAGCCAAAGAAAAAAAACTGCCGGAGGAGGGGGAACGGGTCAAGGCAGAACAGGCCGATAGAGAAAGAAATGCCCTTGTTGCTGGTATTTATCCCGTCCTCTCAGAAGAACTAGCTAAAGTGACCCCCTCAGAAACATTGTGTAGGTCGCATACGCCACCACCTGTACCCTTTAGAGTACGTAGACAAAAGCCGACAGCCTCTGAAGCTTTTATTTCCTCCTATCTAGAAGAGCTTGTACCGGACTATGTAAACGCAGAATTCCCTCCGCCCCCATCACAGGATCAGCTTCTACAGTTGCAGCTTCCGCAGGTCGTGAAAGACGACGTAGGTCCCGGGGCAGTGGGAGGAGACGCCACGAACACCGCCAACGACACGAACACCGCTAGGGCTAGGGCCACCACGAACGCCACAAATGACATCAACACCATTTAAGTATGTAGGTGTAACGATCCCACGTTGTATATGCGATCCAGTACCAGGAGAGGGCGCAATGCTCGTGTTTTCACTAAGATTAAGACATGCTGCCGACTATTTGATCACATTACCAGGCATGAAGGAACACCTAGATAAAATATACCATTTCATTAGAACGGGGGAGGGACCCGAGAGTATAGAGGAGGCCATGGAACAAAGAAAGATGGAGGTTAAGAACTTCATTTTACGTTTTTTGATTAACTGTCTGATCAGGGAACAAGACCAACCAGACAAAGAGGTAAAGAAAGGTCTGACGGAGTGGAGTGACAACATAGCTGCCGGTCGACATGACAAACAGGGACAGACAGAAAGTATGTACAGGAAAATACGAAAGGCAATCATAGAAATACACAAGGAAGAGTCCGACGGGCAGTATGAGTCATCAACGGAAGATGTTGAGCCAGAAACCGAAGAAAAGGATAAAATAAATTACGTAGGCAAAGTACAACAGTTTGACAGGCTCAAGTGTCTCGACTACCGTAAACAGGGACATTCTATAAAAGAAAGATATTCCCTTGAAAATTTGTTCCAAGCTACTGAAAAAGCACTGAAACGACGGGTAGAGAGCGAGAGACCCCACACCCCACACAAACAGGAATTGGTCCGGTCAGCCGTCCAATGGGTGTCTAATTCTAACATAAATAGCAGTGATATAGTGGCTCAGACCTTTTTGAGCCTTCCACCAAACGAACAGCGTTTGGCTGGTATTTACATGGTTCAACATTTGATAACATTATATGAGAATCAATATTCTGATCCCGGTCCCTTGTATAAATTACTGGACGATATACTTCTAGAAAGATGGACAGACCTAGGTACTGAATTAATTAATGTCGTTCTGGACCAACGACATAAGTACTTGACTTCTCTGACCACATGCATGATTCCCGCCCCACACCACGACAGAAAGAACTTACACATAGACAGACAGAACCCCCTACGAGAGGTACATCCCGTTAAAAATACAGCGGGTGAGCTTCAACGAGTGTATGTTTACACACCCTTGACGAAACTAGAAATACTGGAAATGAAAAAGATGCTGCCCTGCCATGATAAAGACCCAGGGGGGTTTCACTGTGAATTAAAAGACATTCTCCGTTTAGGGGATTACACGTACGCTGACATTATAAAATTATTGAAAGTACTGTTGCCTGTTGGTATTTACGAAAAGCTAAAGGAAAAAGACTGGGAGGTGGGAGAGAAAAAGTTAAGTTGGACAGAATTGGAAGCAGAGGATAAAGGCCGGCACCCTGGTGTTGGTCTTGGGGACAAAGCTAAAGCACTACCTGAACTCCTGATACAGGTTTTACCGAGACTATTGATTACTAAAAAGGAAGATTGGGATGCTATTTCAGCCTGTAAACAGAAACAAGACGAGGACACAAGTGATTTCTATTCTAGATTCGAGAAACGTTTTTCTATTAAGAGTGGTCTTAAGCCCAGTAGTGAATCATATCCACATCTTTTCGTGAGCAAATTAGTAGAGAATTCCTTACCCCCGATCAAGAATAGAGTACTGAAGGTTGAGAGTACTTGGCAAGCAAATAGCCCTTCCCAAATGTTGCAAATGTTACAATATCACCAGAACAGAATTAGAGAAGAACAGTATCATGAGAAGAGACGCATGAAAGATACGAAAATGAAAGTGCTGGTTGCCCAAACGGTACCAGCTAATGCGAACAAAAAGGGCACGAGTCGCACGACACTTGTTAATGAGAACTGTAATTATTGCAAACAGCCAGGTCACTTTGTAAAAGATTGTGCCGTCCTGAAACACAATATAGCTACAGGCAAGACAAAAGAACGACCGCATCCTCCTAGGCAAAATAGCACCCCACAGAACACGCAACAGACAGTAGCGAATTTTCCACCCCCACCACCACCTGCCATCAACATGCCACACATCAAATGTACCAGTACACACAGTCGGACTATCCAGAATACCAACAGTTCTCATGAAACAGCCTAGAGAGGGAAGTTGGCTTGCCCCTTATTGAGGTTCCTGTAGATCAAGAGGGTCCCTATGTACATAGTCGTGTATTGGGAAAGGACAGAAAATTTCTGATTGACACAGGGGGGAGCAGAACTACCATCAGCCATGACGAGGTTCCAGGGGCACCCCTCTCAGGCTCACAGAATGTTTCCCTGGGATTTTCAGGAAAGCCTATTGTTAATGAAGTGTCGAAACCAGTTTCCCTAGGGGTCGGTCCATTGTCACGTACCACAGACTTGCTGCTTACTAAGTCATGTCCAGAAAATTTGCTTGGTATAAAGACATTGAAAGAAGGAGCAGTCGGAAAATGGAATGTATCATGTAAATCGAATCGCAATATTAAGGAATGGCAAATTTTGCAATTCCCTAATATTGCGTAAGCATTTAAGGAATCGCAAATTGCGATTCCTTAAATGCTATGCAAGAAGCAAATAAGTTTTGCGAATTTACACTAAGAAATCGCAAATTACCACCAACTTGTAGTTGGTGGTAATTGGCGAATTATTTTCAAATGCACATTTTGGCATTTGTAAAGGTGCCATTTGGCGCTCATACATGCCCTTAGGGCATGTATGTGCGCCATATGCACACACATGTACATTTGAGGGGTGCAGCAGGGTGTCCTTGAGACACCCTTGCACCCTTGAAATTATTCTCAATTTGCGATTAGCAAATTGCGAATTGCAAATTGAGAATAACTTCCCATTCCTTCCAATGGGCCTCCTGGCCCATAGAAATGAATGGGAAATTTTTCCTTAATTGCGATTACCAATTTGCTAATCGCAATTAAGGAATTTTTAGAAATGGCTAAAAAATAGCGATTTTTTATATACATACCATTTTGCAATTCTCAAATAGCGATTCTCAAAAAATCGCTATTTGAGATTCTCAAATAGGTATTTTGATAAATCTGCCCCTTTGTCTTTGAGGTGGCCAAACCTGGAACTTTTGGATGAAAATGAAGAAAAACAAAGTGATGCCTCTGAGACTACACAAGAATATGAGTAAACTCTGTTGTGGGAAGTGCACTCAATCAGAGACATTTGTTGTTCCTGCAGTGGCTTATTCTGGTGCCTCCTGCTCTGAAACCAAAAAGGGCCCACCCTCTTAACATGTCGTACTTATTTTAACGTCTGTTATGTTACTTTGATACTACGTTGAAGGGCTTAACAGTACTGAGCTGCTCACAGCTCCACGGTGTGACTGCTGTATAACTGTGCAGTGTTAAATTAGAAAAAAAGCCTCTTCACTACGGTCACTCCTGCCCGGAGCCTGGCCCCAGGCCACACTGGACATCATCAGTACAACTTAGAACTCTCAATCTCATAGTTGGTTTGGTGACTTACTGGTACAGTATCTAAATCTAATAATAGTAACGCTATCACCCCCAAATCTCTCCACCCAGTATAACAAGAATCACAAAATGCTCTGCTTCCAGAAACGTGCAAGTTGTGCACATTCCAAAGGGCAGATCTATAAGGAAGTGTTGCAGCGGAGCAATGCAAGACCTTTGGCTGTGCCACGCTGCGGCACTTTCGAAGCCCAGGAATGCAACATATTTACAACACCATGTTGCATTCCTGTGCTCTCCCCTGCGCTGGCGCACAAAGTGCAGCCATGTGCCAGCACTGGCACCCTTGCTCCATGGTGAAAGGATACCTGCGTCATGGGGAGATTGTTTTTGTGCAGGAAGGCGCACCTTCCTGCACAAAACTAATCCCCACTGGCATTTTCCTATTTCATCACGTACTGTAGAATGCAGCACGCTTTGAAGGAGGAAAAAATGAAGAGAAATGAAAACATTTCTCCTTTTTGCGTTCCCTACCTGGAGAGGCGTAGCATTGACACGCATTTCCAGAATCATGACTCCTCGTAAATGTGGAAATGTTTCTCTTTCCATGGGTGTTGCGTCGGAACACCCACAGCAACATCCATGGAACTCCCCTTCCACACAAAGTGCTGCATGTGAAGGGGCCATATTTACAAGGAGAGGAAAATTCACGCACTGTGGCTTTTCCTCTCCTTGTAAATATGGAGAAGTGAAATGCGCCTCCAGTATATCACAAATAGTGATATACTGTGGTGCAGGAGGCTCGTAAATCTGCCTCCAGATTTCTCCCTTAATTCAAGCTTGGTAGCCTTTTAGCCCCATCTTGTGACAAGTAAATGCTACTGATTTACATATTTTAAACCAGTTTTGTATCAAACATTATTGGCCACCACTAATTCACCATTTTCTGACAAACGCACTATCGCACTGAAATCTATTTCACAATGGGAGCATGACAAGACATTCAAGCTTGTCAGCTTAAACATCGTTCTTGGAGCTCCTTGGTAGAGGAAGCTTTCAAGACAGCAGGGAACATAAGGAGGGAAGTGGTGTTTACTTGCATCATGTTTACTGGCAGTTTTACCTCAAAGAGAGGGAGCCGATGATTGGGCATACATATACAGCCAGTTTCAGGACTCAAAGGCCTCGAGGAGCATCTTGTGTGACTGCGTCATTTATTCATTCAGCTTCTGATTGAACTGCAGTCCTTTTTTTGTGGCGACAGAGGTGCAATTCGGTCTGTGACTCAACCCGTCGACTCAGACCAGCTGCTTAAAAAGAGAAAGTGGGCATAGCACGCTGCATGTAAGCATAGCACAAGAAGAATCCTACTCAGAGTGCACACCTCAGGAATGGGGGACACTCAGTGTTGTGAAAAATACCCCTCACACACCAACAGGCCCCTTGGTGTCATGCTTCATGATCGGGGTCTTCGCTAAAGGGATGCGGCATGCTGCGACCAGCGACTACGCGGGAGCACTGTCAAGGTTGACTATGTGTGGTGTGTGTTAAGTGCAAGTGATGGGGTATTGAAAGATGTGAGTGAAGGGTGTGGTGAGAATTTAAAAAGTACCTGGCTAGTGGGTTCTATGAAAAAACTTTATTCGAGACCCCTAGCTGGTGCTACTAAAAAGAAGTGCAAATTGAGGTCAGTTGTCTTTATTATGGACACTACCTCTGGTGTGCGTCGACATGTTTCGGAACTGGTGTTCCTTCTTCAGGACGGGGGCACAACTTTCCAACCCTACTCACGTATTATTAAGGGAAAAAAATGTTTTCTCTTAAAGTAAAAAGAAAAGGGAAACTATTTACAATGAAGGAAAGAGGCTATAGTGTGCCTACAGCGGTTTTTTGGTTCATGCAGTTGCATGTCCTAAAAAGAAAAGGCGAGTCAATTTGGTTTCCACGAGGGGCTGGCTCAGACAGGTGCAGTCACCTGGAGCCCCAAACGGTTAAGTAAACCTGTAAAAAGAAAGACAGACATAACACACAACATAGATGACACACTATAGTTTGTAATAGTTCTGTGAAACATACTCATAATGACTGTTTTGTCCTGCCTCCTGAGCATATCCAGAACGTCAGGGTGGGTAGGTGGATTCGTAATCTGTGTGGGTAAAGAGTTGGTTTCAATATCCTTTACTCACTGTTTGGGTTGTGCTATGTTGGTCTCTGATAGATTGTCTACTGAATACTCACAAAATCCGCCAGAGTCGGCCTCCTTCTACCACCCTACGCTGCTCCACTGGTAATGGCTAGCGTTCAGGGCCTTGTTATATATGGGCCTCGAGGTGCTGGTTGATTGCTTGCTGATTCGTTGATTAACGGATTTGAGTCGCAGTCCAAATAAGGAGCATCCGCCTGTGCGCCTATCATAATCATGGACCTATTCCCAGAGTAACATGTGTCACTCTGAGCATGTTAGATCCAGTAGTGACTATTGAGCCTGCTGGGCGCATGCACATCGTTATTTGACACGACCGTCAGTCGCTACTTTGGACGCATGCGTATGTAGATAGTGTAGTCTATGAGATATGCGCTTTAGTTGATCACACTATTCTGATAGTAATTGAGAGTAAATAAGGAAGAGTCAGTTTTAGTACCTTAGGTACACCTCAATATGATTATAATCAAAATAGAAGTGGGTTATTGGAGAGCTTGTGATGCGGTACTTGAGACAGCCCATAGGATGGATCAGTGAGTGTTCACAGGGGTTTTGAAAACAGAGACAACCCAGACATTAGCACACCCCTACAGTTATAGTTTGATAAGAACCAGTGTTCCTCAAAAAAGAATTACAGCCAAAATAGTTGCATACCCTTCAGGTTTTCTAGTTTGTCCCAGACAGATGGCCCCATGGAATGTCATCATTTAGGCCTTCAATGTGGGTGCCCAAATGAAAAACCCATCTTTGTTCTTTTTGGAACAGACCATTTTCTGATTGCAAACGTTCGATTATGGTTCAACGTAGATCATTGACACAATGTTGGTGTTCCAGGAAGTGAGACGCCATCTTAGTTTTTTTTTTTTTGCAGCGTATGTTGCTTTTATGTTCTCCTATTCTCACTTTCACAGGTCTGGAGGTCATCCCTATATACTCTAGGCAACATGGGCATGTTATCATGTAGACAACATTTCTTGTGTTGCAATTGGAAAATTGTCGTTGCTCCCATGATGTACCGTTTCTGAAAGTTAAGACCTTGCTTTTTTGAGTTAGATGGCAACTACTGCAGTCTCCACAAGGGAAGTGTCCTTGGACTCCAACGGTGATCTGTCTGCCAGTTGGATTTTGACGGGGTCTTGTATGTACCAGTATGTCCTTGATATTTCTGCCCCTGCGATGTGCATACATTGGTTTTTCGAAATCCAAGTTCCCGCAGTTCAGTATCCTCCAATGTTTGTTTATCACTTTTGATACTTCGTTAGACATGGTTGTGTAGGTCGTGACACATATTGGTCTTTTGATCAATCCTTTGTCTTGTGGATTGTCTTCAAGGAGTGCGTCCCTGTGATTGTTCCTGGCCTGTTCCTGTCGATGGTTCTGATGGGGTATTGTCTTTGTATTAGTTTCGTTTTCAGATCTTTGGCCTGTTTGTTGAATTGGTTCAATTCAGTGCAATTTCTTCTGAGACGCAGGAATTGTCCATACGGTAGATTCTCCTTAAGGTGTCTGGGATGGAAACTGTCGTACCGTAATAAGCAGTTCCTGGAGGTGGGTTTAAAATTGGGTTGTACTTTTCAGCCTACCATCCTCCGTGTATATGTTTAGATCCAGGAAAATCATAGACGAGCTGGAGACAGTGCTCGTGAATTTTAGATATCTGTTTTGGTTGTTAAGCCACGTCACAAAATTGGAAGCACTGTCCAAATCTCCATCCCAAATGATGAAAATGTCGTCTATATACCTTTTCCAGGTATTGATCTGGGAGTGATATGGATTGTCTGTATGTGGGATTCTGTGCTGTTCCAGGTGGTACACATACAAACCAGCCAGACTCGGAGAAAATGTACTACCCATGCTCGTTCCATGGGTCTGTAAATATAAGGTCTGGTTGTATTGAAATAAATGTTCTTTCAAGGCCATGGAGATACATTCCAGGACCAAATTCCTTGGGGTTTGGTATTTCCATGTGTTGCTGAAGACTACTTCCTCTATGATTTGCAGTGTCTCTTCATGAGGAAGGCTGGTATATAAGCTCTCTACGTCGAGGCTTAGTAGGAGCTGTTTTGATGGATCAAAATCTTTGTTTTCAAGTAGTTGTAAGACTGACTTGGTGTCTTTCAAGTAGGTATTAGTGGATTGTACCAAAGGGCGGAGGAATGCATCCGCAAATTTCGACAAGGGCTCCAGAATGGACCCAATCCTGGAGACGATCGGTCTCCCTGGTGGGTTGTTGATGTTTTTATGGATTTTTGGGATGCAATAGAAGTAAGGTATTCGTGGTGATGGTTGTTGTAAAAATTCAGCCTCTTTTTTGCTTAGCCAGTCGTGGGCTAGGCCTTCTTCCACCATGCCCCCAATTCTGATACGTAGTCTTTCATTTGGGTCTTCCTTCAGGATTTTGTAGTTGCGTTCATCAGATAGTAGACGTTTGCACTCCGTGTCATAAGCCTCAAGGGTTTGTAGAACAATGGCTCCCCCTTTATCAGCTGTTTTAATAACGAGTTCGCTGTTGTTCGTTAACTCCCTCAGGGCGTGGAGAAGTGTGGCTCAGGGGTTAGAGGCGGCAGACCCGGAAGCTGAGATCGGCCCTGGACCAGGGTTCAATTCCCCGCCCCGACGGGGGTTGGGCTCAATAATTCCACGGACTCCATAATTCTCGCTTCGGTGCCTACTCTACTCACGGGTTCACACTCTGCGACTCTGGGCAATAGCTTGCTTAATCTCCACAACGGCCCCTCGCGGCGGGATGCCTGGCTTTCACCTTGTGGATACCCTGCCGGGGTATCTCACAGGGGAATACCAGGACGAGTTCCCTAAGCAAGCGCATAGATGCCTGCGATGTGGGCGATTTGCGCTATATAAATACATGTACATTTACATTTACATTTACATGTTGTTCATCACCACTAGTGTTGTGGAAGGGGTTTCTTTCTTTCATGTTGAGTTGATTGACCTCAGTGATGACCGCTTTTTCAAATGTTAGAATTTCTACTGGTATTGTGGAATCTGGTGGGGTGAATGTTGATTTCAATTTCAAACTAGTATCTGTTTTGTCCTCAGGCGGTGGCTTGTCTTTAAATAAAGCTTGTAGCTTCAGTTTTCGAAAAAAATCCTGCAGTTCCATGTTTAGTCTGAAGATGTCTGGTTTTTGGGTAGGTACAAACCCCAGTCCTTTGTTCAGTACACTTTTCTGTGTCGTTGTTAGTGTCAAAGGTGTGAGATTGACTACTAGGTCCCTCTCTTGCTTGTCAATGGCTGGTTGGGGAGGGACCCGGTCATGCTCCTTGTTGTCCGGGAGTTGGGCTGGTCCTGATCCTTCCAAGCCACGGTGTTGCCTTTCCGGTTCCGTCCTCGTGTGGTCTGGCGTGTGCCTAAAAAAGGCTGTTGTTGGCCTCCATAAGGCTGTTGTTGACCATAGTAACCTTCGTTGTATTCCGTGTTCCATTGTGGGTAATTCAGTGCTCCAGGCGGTGGACCAAATTGAAAAGGGTTGAATTGCGGTGGGCCTAAGTATTGTGGATATTGGGTTTGTGGTTGGTAACCCCTCCATCCCCTTTGTCTGGGGAATTGCTGTCTCCTTTGCCTCCATCCTCCTCTGCGTTGTCTGGATCCTCTATTGCTGCTTGAATTTGATCCTGAGGAGCCGTTATCGGAGACGTCGCTATCCGCGTCACTGTAGGTACTTTTGGAGACATAATCTGATTTTGTGTATGGATATGCATTTTCTGGTGTGAATTTTGCCACATCCTTGGCCAGTTTGTTCGTTTTGCTCTGTTTCAAGGTGAATTCGAAATCTGTCATTTGTTGGTTCAATTCATCCAGTCTGGTTTTTAACTCTGCTGGGGAAATGTATGTGTTGAGCTGGACCTCTATTTTATTATTTTCAATTTTTAGTTCCTGAGTTATTCTAGCAGCAGTTTTGACTATTAGTACTAGCCAGTCTCTTGAGCAGTGCCAGGATATCAATGACCACTCCTTTTTGAAGACCAAGTCATTTTGAAAAATGAGTGGTTCGTTTTTAACAATTAAGCCTGGTGGTGCTTTTTTTTTACGAAGGTACTCGGTCATGAATAAACCATGAAGGGCTGCTTTTATTTGGTTGCGTCTTAAGTTGAGCAACTCATTCCAATCGTTAGTATTTGGACCAGTTTCCTGGTTGCTTAAGCCTTCAAAAGGGTTGGTGGCTGATAGAATCTTATCAATTTCGTCCTCTCCAAAGGTGAGGCCGTGTTTATCTTCCATGTTGAAAGAACCGCTGGCTTTTTTTAACTATGATGTGTGTCACTATGTTTGTGTGATATGGTCAGAGAAAAAACTCCCGCAGCTCTGCGCTGCCTAGAACAAATGGTAACAATGGGGGGAGGTAGAGTATAGAGATAGGATTCTCACTCCACGGGCACTGATAATTAAACAAGAAGAATCCTACTCAGAGTGCACACCTCAGGAATGGGGGACACTCAGTGTTGTGAAAAATACCCCTCACACACCAACAGGCCCCTTGGTGTCATGCTTCATCATTGGGGTCTTCGCATCCCGCTAAAGGGATGCGGCGTGCTGCGACCAGCGACTAGGCGGGAGCACTGTCAAGGTTGACTATTTGTGGTGTGTGTTAAGTGCAAGTGATGGGGTATTGAAAGATGTGAGTGAAGGGTGTGGTGAGAATTTAGAAAAAGTGCCTGGCTAGTGGGTTCTATGAAAAAACTTTATTCGAGACCCCTAGCTGGTGCTATTAAAAAGAAGTGCAAAGTGAGGTCTGTTGTCTTTATTATGGACACTACCTCTGGTGTGCGTCGACATGTTTCAGAACTGGTGTTCCTTCTTCAGGACGAGGGCACAACTTCCCAACCCTACTCACGTATTTTTAAGGAAAAAAAATGTTTTCTCTTAAAGTAAAAAGAAAAGTGAAACTATTTACAGTGAAGGAAAGAGGCTATAGTGTGCCTACAGCGGTTTTTTGGTTCATGCAGTTTCATGTCCTAAAAAGAAAAAGAAAAGGCGAGTCAATTTGGTTTTATTTATTTATTTATTTTTATTTATTTCATTTCTAAAGCGCTACAGCTACCCAACAAAGGGTTTCCCGGCGTTTCCTGGTTGCCACGAGGGGCTGGCTCAGACAGGTGCAGTCACCTTGAGCCCCAAACGGTTAAGTAAACCTGTAAAAAGAAAGACAGACATAACACACAACATAGATGACACACTATAGTTTATAATAGTTCTGTGAAACATACTCATAATGACTGTTTTGTCCTGCCTCATGAGTATATCCAGAAAGTCAGGGTGGGTAGGTGGATTTGTAATCTGTGTGAGTAAAGAGTTGGTTTCAATATCCTTGACTCACTGTTCGGGTTGTGCTATGTTGGTCTCTGATAGATTGTCTACTGAATACTCACAAAATCCGCCAGAGTCGGCCTCCTTCTACCACCCTACGCTGCTCCGCTGGTAATGGCTAGCGTTCAGGGCTTTCTTATATATGGGCCTCGAGGTGCTGGTTGATTGCTTGCTGATTCGTTGATTAACGGATATGAGGCGCAGTCCAAATAAGGAGCATCCGCCCGTGCGCCTATCATAATCATGGACCTATTCCCAGAGTAACATGTGTCACTCTTAACATGTTAGATCCAGTAGTGACTATTGAGCCTGCTGGGCGCATGCGCATTGTTCGTTGACACGACCGCCAGTCGCTACTTTGGACGCATGTGTATGTAGATAGTGTAGTCTATGAGATATGCGCTTTAGTTGATCACACTATTCTGATAGTAATTGAGAGTAAATAAGGAAGAGTCAGTTTTAGTACCTTAGGTACACCTCAATATGGTTATAATCAAAATAGAAGTGGGTTATTGGAGAGCTTGTGATGCGGTACTTGAGACAGCCCATAGGATGGATCAGTGAGAGTTCACAGGGGTTTTGAAAACAGAGACAACCCAGACATTAGCACACCACTACGGTTATAGTTTGATAAGAACCAGTGTTCCTCAAAAAAGAATTACAGCCAAAATAGTTGCATACCCTTCAGGTTTTCTAGTTTGTCCCAGACAGATGGCTCCGTGGAATGTCATCATTTAGGCCTTCAATGATGATGCCCAAACGAAAAACCCATCTTTGTTCTTTTTGGAACAGGCCATTTTCTGATTGCAAACGTTCGATTACGGTCCAACGTAGATCATTGACACAATGTTGGTGTTCCAGGAAGTGAGACGCCATCTTAGTGGTTGTTTTTTTGCAGAGTATGTTGCTTTTATGTTCTCCTATTCTCACTTTCACAGGTCTGGTGGTCATGCCTATATACTCTAGGCCACATAGGCATGTTATCATGTAGACAACATTTCTTGTGTTGCAATTGGAAAATTGTCGTTGCTCCCATGATGTACCGTTTCTGAAAGTTAAGACCTTGCTTTTTTGAGTTAGATGGCAACTACTGCAGTCTCCACAAGGGAAGTGTCCTTGGACTCCAACGGTGATCTGTCTGCCAGTTGGATTTTGACGGGGTCTTGTATGTACCAATATGTCCTTGATATTTCTGCCCCTGCGATGTGCATACATTGGTTTTTCAAAATCCAAGTTCCCGCAGTTCAGTATCCTCCAATGTTTGTTTATCACTTTTGATACTTCGCTAGACATGGTTGTGTAGGTTGTGACACATATTGGTCTTATGATCAATCCTTTGTCTTGTGGATTGTCTTCAAGGAGTGCGTCCCTGTGATTGTTCCTGGCCCGTTTCATTGCCCTGTCGTTGGTTCTGACGGGGTATTGTCTTTGTATTAGTTTCGTTTTCAGATCTTTGGCCTGTTTGTTGAATTGGTTCAATTCAGTGCAATTTCTTCTGAGAGGCAGGAATTGTCCATACGGTAGATTCTCCCTAAGGTGTCTGGGATGGAAACTGTTGTACCGTAATAAGCAGTTCCTGGAGGTCGGTTTAAAATGGGTTGTACTTTTCAGCCTACCATCCTCCGTGTATAAGTTTAGATCCAGGAAAATCATAGACGAGCTGGAGACAGTGCTCGTGAATTTTAGATATCTGTTTTGGTTGTTAAGCCACGTCACAAAATTGGAAGCACTGTCCAAATCTCCATCCCAAATGATGAAAATGTTGTCTATATACCTTTTCCAGGTATTGATCTGGGAGTGATATGGATTGTCTGTATGTAGGATTCTGTGCTGTTCCAGGTGGTACACATACAAACCAGCCAGACTCGGAGCAAATGTACTACCCATGCTCGTTCCATGGTTCTGTAAATATAAGGTCTGGTTGTATTGAAAGAAATTTTCTTTCAAGGCCATGGAGATACATTCCAGGACCAAATTCCTTGGGGTTTGGTATTTCCATGTGTTGCTGAAGAGTACTTCCTCTTTGATTTGCAGTGTCTCTTCATGAGGAAGGCTGGTATATAAGCTCTCTACGTCGAGGCTTAGTAGGAGCTGTTTTGATGGATCAAAATCCTTGTTTTCAAGTAGTTGTAAGACTGACTTGGTGTCTTTCAAGTAGGTATTAGTGGATTGTACCAAAGGGCGGAGGAATGCATCCGCAAATTTCGACAAGGGCTCCAGAATGAACCCAATCCCGGAGACGATCGGTCTCCCTGGTGGGTTGTTGATGTTTTTATGGATTTTTGGGATGCAATAGAAGTAAGGTATTCGTGGTGATGGTTGTTGTAAAAATGCAGCCTCTTTTTTGCTTAGTCAGTCGTGGGATAGGCCTTCTTCCACCATGCACCCAATTCTGATACGTAGTCTTTCAGTTGGGTCTTCCTTCAGGATTTTGTAGTTGCGTTTATCAGATGGTAGACGTTTGCACTCCGTGTCATAAGCCTCGAGGGTTTGTAGAAAAATGGCTCCCCCTTTATCAACTGGTTTAATAACGAGTTCGCTGTTGTTCGTTAACTCCCTCAGGGCTTGTTGTTCATCACCACTAGTGTTGTGGAAGAGGTTTCTTTCTTTCATGTTGAGTTGATTGACCTCAGTGATGACCGCTTTTTCAAATGTTAGAATTTCTACTGGTATTGTAGAATCTGGTGGGGTGAAGGTTGATTTCAATTTCAAACCGTTATCTGTTTTGTCCTCAGGCGGTGGCTTGTCTTTAAAGAAAGCTTGTAGCTTCAGTTTTCGAAAAAAATCCTGCAGTTCCATGTTTAGTCTGAAGATGTCTGGTTTTTGGGAAGGTATAAACCCCAGTCCTTTGTTCAGTACACTTTTCTGTGTTGTTGTTAGTGTCAAAGGTGTGAGATTGACTACTAGGTCCCTCTCTTGCTTGTCGATGGCTGGTTGGGGAGGGACCCGGTCATGCTCCTGGTTGTCCGGGAGTTGGGCTGGTCCTGATCCTCCCAAGCCACGGTGTTGCCTTTCCGGTTCCGTCCTCGTGTGGTCTGGCGTGTGCCTAAAAAAGGCTGTTGTTGGCCTCCATAAGGCTGTTGATGACCATAGTAACCTTCGTTGTACTCCGGGTTCCATTGTGGGTAATTCAGTGCTCCAGGCGGTGGACCAAATTGAAAAGGTTTGAATTGCAGTGGGCCTAAGTATTGTGGATATTGGGTTTGTGGTTGGTAACCCCTCCATCCCCTTTGTCTGGGGAATTGCTGTCTCCTTTGCCTCCATCCTCCTCTGCGTTGTCTGGATCCTCTATTGCTGCTTGAATTTGATCCTGAGGAGCCGTTATCTGAGATGTCGCTATCCGCGTCACTGTAGGTACTTTTGGAGACATAATCTGATTTTGTGTATGGATATGCATTTTCTGCTGTGAATTTTGCCACATCCTTGGCCAGTTTGTTCGTTTTTCTCTGTTTCAAGGTGAATTCGAAATCTGTCATGTGTTGGTTCATTTCATCCAGTCTGGTTTTTAACTCTGCTGGGGAAATGTAGGTGTTGAGCTGGACCTCTATTTTATTAATTTCAATTTTTAGTTCCTGAGTTATTCTGGCAGCAGTTTTGACTATTAGTACTAGCCAGTCTCTTGAGCAGTGCCAGGATATCAATGACCAGTCCTTTTTGAAGACCAAGTCATTTTGAAAAATGAGTGGTTTGTTTTTAACAAATAAGCCTGGTGGTGCCATTTTGTTACGAAGGTACTCGGTCATGAACAAACCATGAAGGGCTGCTTTTATTTGGCTGCATCTCATTCCAAGTCTAGGTCGTGTTCATCTTCCATGTTGAAAGAACCGCTGGCTTCTTTTTACTATGATGTGTGTCCCTATGTGTGTGTGATATGGTCGGAGAAAAAACTCCCGCAGCTCTGCGCTGCCTAGAACAAATGGTAACAATGGGGGGAGGTAGAGTATAGAGATAGGATTCTCACTCCACGGGCACTGATAATTAAACAAGAAGAATCCTACTCAGAGTGCACACCTCAGGAATGGGGGACACTCAGTGTTGTGAAAAATACCCCTCACACACCAACAGGCCCCTTGGTGTCATGCTTCATCATCGAGGTCTTCGCATCCGGCTAAAGGGATGCGGCGTGCTGCGACCAGCGACTAGGCGGGAGCACTGTCAAGGTTGACTATTTGTGGTGTGTGTTAAGTACAAGGGATGGGGTATTGAAAGATGTGAGTGAAGGGTGTGGTGAGAATTTAAAAAGTACCTGGCTAGTGGGTTCTATGAAAAAACTTTATTCGAGACCCCTAGCTGGTGCTATTAAAAAGAAGTGCAAAGTGAGGTCAGTTGTCTTTCTTATGGACACTACCTCTGGTGTGCGTCGACATGTTTCGGAACTGGTGTTCCTTCTTCAGGCCTTTTCTTTTTCTTTTTAGGACATGCAACTGCATGAACCAAAAAAACGCTGTAGGCACACTATAGCCTTTTTCCTTCACTTTAAATAGTTTCACTTTTCTTTTTACTTTAAGAGAAAACGTTTTTTTCCTTAAAAATACGTGAGTAGGGTTGGGAAGTTGTGCCCCCGTCCTGAAGAAGGAACACCAGTTCCGAAACATGTCGACGCACACCAGAGGTAGTGTCCATAATAAAGACAACTGACCTCACTTTGCACTTCTTTTTAATAGCACCAGCTAGGGGTCTCGAATAAAGTTTTTTCATAGAACCCACTAGCCAGGTACTTTTTAAATTCTCACCACACCCTTCACTCACATCTTTCAATACCCCATCACTTGCACTTAACACACACCACACATAGTCAACCTTGACAGTGCTACTGCGTAGTCGCTGGTTGCAGCACGCCGCATCCCTTTAGCGGGATGCGAAGACCCCGATGATGAAGCATGACACCAAGGGGCCTGTTGGTGTGTGAGGGGTATTTTTCACAACACTGATTGTCCCCCATTCCTGAGGTGTGCACTCTGAGTAGGATTCTTCTTGTTTAATTATCAGTGCCCGTGGAGTGAGAATCCTATCTCTATACTCTACCTCCCCCCATTGTTACCATTTGTAAGCATAGCACGCCATGCCTGTCGTAAGAGAAACTCAATAAAGAAAAGAGTGCTTATGGATTTGATAATACGTACGGTGTAACAACCCAGGTAAAAGGGCAAGTCGCCATGGGGGGTTATAAATGAAGACAAGGTTGAACTAAGGAGGGATGAACAAGCCTATTTATTAATCAGAAGCCAGCATTTATGGAGGATAATGAGACAAGCCAATGACAAATATGGTTGGAGAGTGAGCGGGCGTCTATTCCATATTCTACTACAAGTCTCGCAGAGCAGAGCATGCACACTGCCTCTAGGCTCTTCCTAAAGAGGGCTCTGAAAAACCCCTGAAGAAGTCCCAGTTGGACGAAATGTGTTGGCTACTGCTCGTATGCTGTGATTTTAAGAAAGAGATGAACAATAAAGATTTTTTGAAAGAAGAAACGACTTTAACATTTGCTATTGAGATCCCTATGATTTATTGTCCTGCATTGTGGATTATGGACTCAAAACTTGTGATGTACATATAATTGACCTTGAAATTGAGTGCTGAACCTCTTTCATTGTTGTTAACCTAAAAAGGGAATCAAGCAGCTCCAGCATGCTACCACCTAATCTCTTTGATAGATGGCGAAGCAAAAGTGTTTGGTAGGGTCTTGCTGAAGCAATTAGCAGACTGGGCTAATAAGACTCTCTTGTCAGAAATTCAATTTGGGTTCAGGCTGGGTCTAGGCACTAGAGAACAGAATTTGATGTTATAGCTGTTAGTTAATAAATACACTGTGTTTAAAAGGGAAAGTATACATGTAGCCTCAGCACAGCATTTGACACAGTGGTGAGATCTAAATTGTTGTCTGTGCTGAGGGACATGGTGTTGATGAGGCCTCAAAGGCATTTTTGCATTATTTGCACACAGGGCTGGAAACCTGGGTAAGACACGGCCCATATTTGGAATGCGCTGTGTACTTTCAGTTAACCTCTTCTGTGCTGCGCGAATTTTGCTGCGGTGCTGAACGTTCCATTGGGCCTATGGAACCATGACGGAACGGTTCCGTCATAAGCACAGGCCAACCGTCGCTCATGACGGAACCGTTCCGTCATGAGCATGGAAGGGGTTAAGGAAGGGGGTTCAGCAGAGTTATATTTTAGCGCCTATGCTTTTTATCTTATATATCAATCAATGAGATCAGTTTTTAAGGGAACATTGTAAAGATGTTCCGATGGTAGAAAATAGAATGGTCCCCGCCTTGCTGTACGCGGATGATTCTGTTCTTATCTCACCTACAGCTAATGGCTTGCAATTGTTATTATGCAGATTGTATTATTCGGGCCTGTAACATAATTACTCTAAATCGTATACCATGACCATAGAATCCAGAAATACCAAGAATAAAACTTATGTATTAAAGGATCACAATACAGGCTAGGTGGACAAGTTCTGCTATGTAGGCCTTTTGCTGGATGATAAATTGTCCTGGGACCCTTTATTGAAATCACATATTCAATTTTTCTATAGGAATGCCTTTTCCTAGCTCCAATGCTACAATCATATAAAGTCTGTATTACACCTCTATGATGCTGAGTGTGTTCCAACCGTAGCCTTTGGAGTGGAGATCTGCTCCATTACTATACAAATTGCAGAAAATACATTTTTTAGAAAACTGTTACGAATTGCAGAAATAGTACACAATGGGGTAGGTGCAGGCTTTATCACTGACTACATACATGTGCACCATATAATATTGTGGTGTTCTGTGTGGGCCAAAAATTAGTTTGAATTCCACAGATTGATATTGAGAGTTTGTCTGAATATGTATTATAGCATGCGCATACCTTGGTTGAGGTATATAAAAATGACATTTACAAATTTAGGTAAAACCACATATTTTTTATTTACCTTAGCTAATTTCTAAATCAGATATTGTATGGGTTAAGAGATAATTTAAGGTTTATACCCAAGATGCTAGTAACTTAGGGGCAGATTTACAAAATACAGATGCATCTATACAGATGCGTCATTTTTTTCCTGCGCCTCCATATGAAATCCTTGTACCACCATAGATGCGCTGTATATACAATATGGCAAACTATGACGCAAGGATTAACAGATGTGTCAGAAATTCTGATGCATCTGTTGGCACAAAAGTGACGCATTGCTGGAGTTGCTCATGAAAGTTACACAACTCGAGCACTGCGCCACAACAGATAGGTGAGTCCCATTCAAAAAGGCCTGCATCATTCCTTATGCCTGGTCTTAGCAAGCATTGGGATTTTGATACATTTCACTGCATCAGTTCCACATGGCTTTTTGCATTGAAACTCCCACTCTGCATACATTATACCTGACGCATGTATAATGTGGTGCAGCGCTTTGCAACATAACTCATCTTCCTAGATGTGCACGTTGTAAATGGGCCGCAACGTGGCACATTGTTTACAAAGCCGCTGCATCACAAAATGTGACGCACGGGCAGGGAAAAAGTGTGATAAGGGGCTTGTAAATCTGCCCTGAAGACTCACAGCACAAACATTGCTATACACACTATGTTATGGTGAAATCTATGGAAAAAAATGAATTTTACTTAACATTTGCTAGACCGGTTATTCACAGATGATGTTTAACACACTCTCGCCTGAACATATTCCCCAATTATAGCTGACTGGCATAAGCCATCAGACCCTTCCATTTGTGAATGTGATACGTTCTCTGCACTAGACACTTTACACATTGTTTCAATTTGCCCTAAATTGGCCAATATGCAAAATAAATATATTTGCCCATTACTAGCGCCCTTGAATTCTAAGCAAGCAAGTCCAGCTCATTTATATTTGCAAATTGCAGACAATGTCACTGTTTGTTTGTATTTATCTGGATTTTTAACAGGTATGTATTTTGCTTACCCATGACACTGTATTTTTATTGAATTTTATGTTATGGAATTGAAATGCATTGATTTTCTGGGGTACTTTTATGATTGCTGATGCCTATTGAAATAAAGTAAATACAGACTGATTTGAAGATTTCAAGTTCATGGTGTAAGAGTAAGGCCAGACAAACTTCCAATTGCTTGGCTGAATTCCAAGTTCTCAATCGATCAATTTGCGAACAGATTACTTCCATTCTACTTGTCCACCTCATTTCCAGAAAGTGATCAAAATCATGACCTGGCAATGGATATATTTAGGACAGGAAGCCAAACTGGAGAACCGTAGGTCAATACTAGAGATACCATAGGAATGTAGGCTTCTTTCAGTGATTTCAATGCAAACCTCCACACCAACCTTGGGATCCTATAAGGATATTATATCAAATGATAATGGAGCTACCTTTGGCATCAAGCATTGAGCCCACCTGAGGCCATTATCAAAGGTGATGTCTAATTGTGGGACAGAAGAATCTGCTGTCACCAATTGTCTGGAACTCACTGAGTCACTTCGGTTTGTTTGCAATTTATCAGTAATTTGCTGCTATGCTATCTTGCAAGGGTAACTAATGCAGGTCCAGCAGTAGACCAGATACTGCTAGGTGCGCAGTACGGTGCACACAGCTAGCTTGTTCAGAATATTTGAACTAAAGTTGACTGAAGTGAAATCAATTTAAAAGAAAACACTGACAAAAATGCTAAATAAGAGTCAAGGTTGCATTTGTGAACCTCTCTTGAACTACTTGAAAATGCATTTCTTTTAAATATCAGATATTAGTTCATTGCGATTCTATTTTTAATTGAGTTTTTCATCCCCGCTACCGCCTCCCTGCTGCCCCTCCCACGCTCTGCCCCCTCCACTCTCCATTTCTGTCATTTGTCCACACGCGCAGCGTCCCCGCGCTGCGGCCGCGCTGAAGGTGCGCCAAAGGTAAGCCCGTCTACGCCCGTCCGCGCCTGCACCGCGCCCAACGCCAGACCCCCTGGTCCTCGCATCACCCACCCCTCCCGCATCACTTACGCCGCCTCCACCCTCCTAGCCCTTAACCCCGGCCGACTCCCCAACTGCGCCCAAGCCGCCCCTGGACACACCCATGGACCCTTCACATGCATCTCCTGCAAGTTTGACAGCTCCAAGAACAACTCCTCATCCACCAACACCAAACAGAGACCTGACACCAACCACCTAAAATGCATCCTGCTCAATACCCGATCGGTGTACAGACACGCCATCGACCTCTGGAATCTACTAGACACCATCTCTCCGGACGTCGCCTTCCTAACTGAAACATGGATGAACGCCTCTTCAGCCTCAGATATCACCATTGCCATCCCGGAAGGCTACAAGATCATCCGAAAAGACCGCAACCAGCAAACAGGAGGAGGCATCGCTATCGTCCACAAGAATTCCATCCGCATCTCAACCAGCTCAGACGTCAACCTCGCTAGCGCCGAACACCTTCACTTCCAGATCCACACCGACCCCAAAACCACTCTCAGAGGCACCCTCCTCTACAGGCCACCAGGACCCCGTGCACAATTCAGTGAAGACATCACTGACTTTATCACCCCACACGCCCTCCCCTCCGAGGACTACATCCTA
Organism: Lissotriton vulgaris; assembly: GCF_964263255.1. Lineage (NCBI taxonomy): Eukaryota > Metazoa > Chordata > Amphibia > Caudata > Salamandridae > Lissotriton > Lissotriton vulgaris. Next base: position 2,032,034,638 of record NC_141691.1, read on the forward strand.
TTTGGAGACCTCAATTTTCACCTGGAAAAAAAGCAACGACAACAACACCACCGCCCTACTGGACAATCTCGCCAACCTCGGACTCAAACAACTTGTTAATACCCCCACTCACCACGCAGGTCACACACTCGACCCTATCTTCACCTCCAGCAAACATATCTCCTTCAGTCACACCACAGCTCTCCATTGGAAGGACCACAGCTGCGTTCACTTTATCTACAATAAGACCACAACCCACAACCATCCTCAACCTACTCTGCGAAGAAACTGGAACAAAATCACCATCGACCAGATCTCCTCATTGCTTCTTCAAAACCCCCCTGCCCACTCTTTGAACCCCAACCAAGCAGCCATTAACCTCACTCAATGGCTAACCAACAGCGCCGACAACCTAGCTCCCCTGAAAAAACGTCAAATCAAACTAGGCAACAAAAACGACCCCTGGTTCAACGAGGATCTCAAGAAATCCAAGAAACTCTGTCGCTCCCTTGAGAAGGCCTGGAAAAAATACCCAAACACCAGCACCAGGGACGCTTTCAAAAACGCCACCCGCTTACACCACCAACTGATCCGGACTGCCAAGAAAGCTGTATTCAAAGACCGACTAACGCCCACAACAGCAAGGAATTATTCAACATCGTCAAAGAGTTTACCAACCCCACTGCCAACTCCAACGACAACACTCCCTCTCAAACCCTCTGCGACTCCCTAGCTTCGTTCTTCCACGACAAAATCGCAGACATCCACAACAGCTTCGACAACCAACCAAGAGACCAACCCACCCAACCTTCTGCCGTGCCTTCACCTCCCCTGAACATCATTAATGAATGGAACCCAATATCCACTGAGGACACCATCCGCCTGATGAACTCCATTGACTCAGGATCCCCCAAAGACCCATGCCCTCACCACATCTTCAACAAAGCAGATTCCATCATAGCACCACACCTCCGAGACGTCATCAACTGCTCCCTCAACTCTGCCACCTTCCCGGAAAGCTAGAAGCACGCCGAACTCAGCGCGCGCCCTTCTGAAAAACCCCACAGCTGACCCCACCGAACTCAAAAACTACCGCCCCATCTCGCTCCTTCCATTCCCGGACAAATTCATCGAGAAAGCTGTCAATAACCAGCTCACCGCCTTCCTCGAAACCAACAAATCCCTCGACTCCTCACAGTCCGGCTTCCGAGCCAAACACAGCACTGAGACCGCACTCATTGCAACAACAGACGAAATTCGTACTCTATTGGACAATGGAGACACAGTCGCCCTCATCCTCCTCGACCTCTCCGCAGCCTTCGACACAGTCTGTCATAGCACCCTGATACAATGCCTCAGAAACATCGGAAATATAGGGAAAAGCACTGGAATGGATCACCTCGTTCCTCGCCGGAAGAACCCAGAGAGTCTGCCTCCCACCATTCAAGTCAGAGGCCACTGAAGTCATTTGCGGCGTGCCACAAGGATCCTCGCTCAGTCCCACCCTCTTCAACGTATACATGAGCCCCCTCGCGGCCATCGCACGCCAACACAACCTCAACATCATCTCCTACGCTGATGACACTCAACTTATCCTCTCACTCACCAAAGACCCTAACACCGCCAAAACCAACCTACATGATGGAATGAAAGAAGTAGCCGAGTGGATGAAGCACAGCCGTCTGAAACTGAATTCCGACAAAACAGAAGTCCTAATCTTACGTACCTCCCCCTCTTCCTGGGACGACTCTTGGTGGCCAGAGTCCCTTGGAAAAGCACCCATCCCGACAGACCACGCACGGAACTTGGGCGTCATTCTGGACACCTCACTCTCGATGACCAGACAAGTCAACGCCATTTCCTCATCTTGCTTCAACATTCTTCACATACTCAAAAAAACATTTCGCTGGATTCCCACCGAAACTAGAAAAACGGTCACCCACGCACTGGTCACAAGCCGCCTGGACTACGGAAACACCCTTTACGCCGGTACCACCGCAAAACTTCAGAAAAAACTCCAACGCATCCAGAACGCATCAGCCAGACTCATACTAGACATCCCGCGTAACGACCACATTTCTGATCACCTGAAAAACCTCCACTGGCTCCCCGTCAATAAGAGGATAACATTCCGCCTCCTAACCCACGCACACAAAGCACTTTACGAACTTGGAACCGAATGCCTCAACACACGACTTTCCTTCTACACCCCCTCCCGCCAGCTACGCTCCTCCAACCAAGCCCTTGCTGCTGTACCTCGTATCAACAAAACCACCATGGGAGGAAGATCCTTCTCCTACCTGGCGGCTAAAACCTGGAACTCACTTCCCATTCACCTTTGCCTCACTCAGAACCACCTAGCATTCAGAAAGCAACTTAAAACCTGGATATTCGACAAGTAATCCCCCACCCTTCTCCTAGCGCCTTGAGACCCTCTGGGTATGTAGCGCGCTATATAAATTAATTGAATTGAATGGAAAAAAATTCTCAACCCATCTTTAACGAGATGCTAAGCTTAGGTGGGATGCCGGGAGGCACAGATAGTCAAAGTGCCAATCAAATCCTAGAAACCCGAATCCTTGACGCCTTGAACAAGGTAGCCCCTCTATCCACGGCCAAAAAAGGAAACAGAGCTAGGAGATCGGCACCATGGTACAATACAGATCTGCAGTCCGTCAGATCATAGTGCAAAAAGCTAGAAAGACTCTGGCGCAAGGATAAGAATGATCAAACTAAACTTCAATACAAAACAGCCCAGAGAAGCTACCAAAAACAGGTCAGAGCTGCTAAAGCAACCTTCTACGGAAACAGAATTAGTGAGGCAGACTGCTCATCTAGGGAACTCTTCAAAATCTATAAAGAAATCTCAGTCGTCTCGCTCTCCAATACTCCGGAAGCTGATTCCGTCATGGAATGTAACAAGGTGGCAGCTTATTTTGCCAACAAGGTTAAGAAAATATACAGCTCTTACTCCACATATCCTGCGGCAGGAGAAACCTTCACAGAACTGAAGGAACCAGTGATGGCAAATTCAAAACCGAGGCTAGAATGCTTTACTGTTCTGCCAAGTAAAGAACTTGCAACCATCTGTTCTAGCATAAAATCGGGCTCTCCTCATGACCCCGCTCCTCCAAGGGTTCTGGGCGCAAGTATATCCACTTTAGAACCGTACATCCGCCATGTCCTTACAACATCCTTCGACTCCCAGACCCTGCCAAGAAACTGGAAAAAGGCAATTGTATTACCTATTAGGAAAAAACCTAATGTAAGCCATGATGTCCTAGAGAACCTACGACCTATCTCTCTGCTACCCTATACTGCTAAAATTGCTGAGAAAATTGCAAATGTGCAACTGATGGCATTTGCGGAGCAGAATAATCTCCTACACCCCTCCCAATCGGGTTTCCGAAGAGGCTTCTCTACTGAGATGGCCCTATTAAGAGCCACCAAAACTCTATGTCAAGGAGCTGACGCAGGCCTAACCATGGCACTGGTCATGCTAGACCTTAGCGCAGCGTTCGACACTGTAGCACATATCACCTTGCTACAGTGTCTGAACAGAGGAGGTGTGTCTGATAGAGCACTCTGTTGGCTTAAATAGTTTCTGACAGGCAGAAGCTTTCAGGTTCAACGGGGCTCATTTCAGTCTGAAGAGTGGGTACTGGAACAGGGAGTGCCACAGGGCTCTGCTCTAAGTCCTACCCTTTTTAACTTATATATGGCACCCCTGGCTGAGTTAGTTCAATCGTTCGGCGTAGAGATTGTATCCTACGTCAACGATACACAGCTCTTCTCACCCTCACCCAAACACCGGCTGCTGAAGCAAATAACTTCAGAGCCTGTATGCAAGCACTGGCCACTTGGATGGATACGCACTGCCTTAAATTGAACGGATCCAAAACGGAAGTCTTGGTGGTTGGTGGTGATCAACGACTTAGGACATTTGACTGGTGGCCAAACTGTTTAGGCGATATGCCAACACCATGTACTGAAGCCAAAAACTTAGGGATATGGATGGATCCCACACTCTCCTATGAGACACACAGTAACCGTCTAGTAGGCAAGTGCTTTGGAGTCCTTAAGACTCTCAACAAAACCCTAGATCTCCTTCCTTTGGAGCCTCGGTGCACTATGACCCAGGCACTAATTACGGCACGCCTCGATTATGGAAATGTCCTTTTCCTGGGAGCCTCTAGCAAAAGCATAGGACAACTCCAGATATTGCAAACTACTGCAGCCCACCTAGTGCTTAGACTCCCATGAAGAACCAACTCTAAAGCCACCCTGGATGCCCTCCACTAACTCCCAGTGAAAAAAAGAATAAAGTACAAAGCACTCCTAATATGTCATCAGATCATCTGGCATAAAGCCCCCGGCTATCTGACAGGTCTGGTTAACAGGTACGAACCACGCAGATCACTGAGATCAAGCGGTATGGGCACGCTTGTGACCCACCGCTACAGGAGAGAAAAAATGAGAGGTCGGTCCTTCAGAGTGGCGGCTGCCACAGCGTGGAATAAACTTCCCATCAATCTCCGCCTGGAGCATTAAGAAACTATTTTCCGACGGAAACTTAAAACACATCTGTTCTCCTTATAGCTTACTTATTGCCCTATGCCTCGCACTGTCCTCTCCCCCTTAATGAGCTTTCTCCTCTCTCTTTAGCGCGGGGACACGCCGAGATGGTGTACTTTATCCATGCGCTCTACAAATGTCTTTATTATTAGGATGGAATAATACCCTCATTATTAACCCAGGACAGAGTCCGTGGCTGGGCCCCAAGAGAGAGGGGTGAGCACCAAGGTATAGACACTCAGGAGGCACACTTACAAGTGAGGGAGATTGCCCAAAGAAGAGAAGAGTTTGTTCTCCCGCTCTATAACAAATATGCACCATTGGGTGGGGGCAGACACCTTAGTGAGGTAGATTGACTGTCCGAGGGAGCGGTGATTACCGAAGGAGAATCGCAGACAACGAACAAAGGAAGGGTATCCCCTTTTGAATGAACCCCGGACAGGATTTAATTAAAGTCAGACACTTTAACTCAAGTAGCACTAACAGACACGCATATGGATAATGAGCCTTTTATGACCCCAGTGGCCCTACATAGAGACCAGTGGAGTACCCTAGAACTAGTGTCCTGGAATGTAGCAGGCTTATCAGCTAAATTCCAGAACATTGAATGGCTGGAATACATCAATAGGTTTAATATTATTTGTATTCAAGAAACTTGGGAATTAGATCCCACTAATTTTAATTTGGTCGGGTACAAGTCCTTTGGTATCCCAGCAGTTAGCTCTCTGGCTGGAAGAGCTAGGGGCGGCCTCCTAATTTGGGCCCAGTTAAGTCGAGATGGAGTCTGCAAGTGTAAGGTACAATTTAGAGGGAGAAAACACCGAACCCTTCGATTGTTCCAGTGGGGTTAGACAGCGATCTATCCTTGCCCCTTTTTTATTTTCGTTGTACATTAATGGTCTTGAACAATCCCTCATAGAATTAAAAGTGGATACACCAAGAATAGGAAAAAGAGCGATTCCTGTACTGCTTTATGCAGATGATGCAGTCTTCCTAGCACGTTCACCACAAGGACTGCAGCGATTGATATATAGGTTTGTGAACTTCATGAACGGTTTAGATCTAACTGCAAATTTGTCTAAATCGTTTGTCATGGAGGTGGGCCCAAGAATTGTGGGGAAAAAGTTCAATTATAAAATAGGTACTTTTACCTTGACAATGGTTCAGTCCTTTTCTTACCTGGGAATTTTTATTGATCAGGGTAATGAATTTAAAACCTTTAATTGCGGAACGCTGTAACAAATTATTAGCCAGCTCAGGGGCCATAATGAATTTTAGCCGCAGACTTGGGCGATGGTCTCTTGAGCAGAAGGTGGTCTTTTACAATTCTATTTGTTACGCAAAAGTGGCATATGGTGCGGAACTATGGGGAATGGCGGATGCAACTAAATTGCAAATTGAGGAGAATGAATATCTCAGAAGGCTCCTCAAAATCCCCCAGGGAGTTCCCTCCCACATTATACATGAAGAACTGTGCTGTGACTTTTTAATTGATAGGGTGGGTGCAGGCCACTGATTGCATGGCTAAAGATTTGGATCAACCCAGAAGCAAGTCTGTCAAGACAGATTATTATGGACTGCCTGGGGCGGGAGATGGGAACTGTTATTCCCTGGCTTAGGTATTTCAAGGGCGAATTGGAAAGCATTGGGTGTAAAAGCCTCTTCCTGACACCTTCCGGTATTACAAAAGGGGACCAGGCAAGAGTTAAAAAGATGTTTTTTGAACATAAGGCCAAGACACGAGAAGCCAAGGATAGCCTTAAACAATCAGTTAAGGCATACACCCAGATAGGGTCATGTGTAGGAATGGGGCCCAATCTAGCACTAATACACAATGCCCATGATAGATTTTTAATAACTCGTTTTAGGTTCAACCTTTTACACCACCTGCTTGCTGGGCCAGCAGGTTTTACAAATTCTGTTGAGTTAAAGGGTCCCTGTGGCTGCGATCAACGATCTCCACAGGATACCCTACATTTTCTATTTTTATGCCCTTTTTATTCAATGCCCAGGCGGAGTTTTTTAATAAGGCTAATTTTATACATGTGTCTGAAGCCCTCATACACTTACAAATGGCCCGAGACCATCTGACCCTATTTGCGATTACACATTTTTTACGATCAGCTGTCAAACTTAGGGATACTAGAGGTACCAGTTCAATATGTGTTGATGGGAGAAGGGTTTTTTTCAAATGAAATATGTTATTATGAATAGTACTTTGTTCCCGATGTGTCCTCTAATATGACCCTTTTCTTTTTTTGTTTTGTATAAATGTAAAAGTTTTTTATTGTACTTTTATGGTGTTTAATGAAAATGCCCAATAAAGATGTTAAAGATATTATCTATCTACACTCATTATTAACCTAGGAAGTGATCATTTACAACAGATTGTTTTTACCTAGATCTGTCTTGGTTCATCATCGCTCATGACCGGGCTCCGAAAAAATACTCTGCTCGGGATGGTTAGTGGTCCAGCCTTCCTGGCCAATCACGGTAGAAGACGTGCCGTCTTTTAAGGACGCAGTGATGATGCTTTCAATGATAGGAGCAGTGGTCATTTCATGACAATTTCACTTTCCTGCTCACATTAGACATGGTCTGACCAGCTGGAATTGACAATGAAAGCAGTGACTCTGGTGCAGGAGACTCCGAGCACCCCCATGAAAGCATAGAATTAGTGATGAACCTATAATTAACCTGTTGCCAACGTTTCTAAGCCATATGAAAAGAGCAATTCCCCATGAACGTTTGTTTAAGTGATTATGAAAAGCAGAAAACAATCATGTCTCCTAAGTAACAGCCTGTCGTGCAAGATAGTTAGACATTTGTCATTTGTGGTTTTATTTACATTGAGCATCGTCTGCCAATGTGTGTTTTCTGTCAGTGTTATTCACCTAAAGGCATTTCTACATCACGTGTGCATCTCAACGTGAGCCTTTTGAAGCTGAGCTGAACCCGCTACTCGACCACTCATGCGGGAACATAGGAGGGATTCTGGAGAGTTGTAAATGTCTTCACAAAAGCCTCAGACCTCGAAGGAGCTGAGCTCTTTAGCTTCTGGCTCCGTTTTACTTTATGTTCTTTCTGTCTCAAGAACTGAAGTGATACATTTCCAGGGGCAAATACCTATTGAATGTATCTCCTGGTGGACGTTAAGCATAATGGAAGACCATTTGAGAATTTATGGCAACCTATTTATTGCTTGTATGTCTAGCTTCTATAAAGACGGTATTACACCTTTGCACAAATACTATTGGCTTACTCCAGACTTACCTGCCTCAGCCATCAAGGCCACAGCCAGCAGCAGGGCACAATTTATTTTCATTTCTTCAGCTTGATTTATCTGCTCCAAGGACAGGACATCCGCGTGGGATGGCTTTATATACAGAAGCAGTGAAAAAACCCAGAAAGGCTGGTTCTTTGGCTCTCGGGTACCCTTATAGAGAAGGGCATTTCACTTGTGTGCATTTAGGAGGATGGAAAAGTCTTCACAGTGTGTTTGACAATGATGAATGGCCTACCATGATAGGAGTGGTGAGAGGCAGGCGTTCCCCTTGACTTAAGTGGAGGAAAGCACTGAAGTAAAGACAAACACAAGTTCAAGTGCCACCCCACCTAGGGCAGCGCTCAGCAAACATGCTACACTGTGGGCCCTCAGCAGGGGGTGGTGAGAAGCTCTGCTCTGGGTTTCCCTTCTTTTGTTGAGTTATATGTTTTAATATTTAATCAGTCATCACTTTGGGTTCGAAAGACCTTTCTCAGTGCACATAAATATAAAACATGAATACATTGGGCGAGCCAGCGCAAACACAACAGACAGTACTATTATTTGCAAAAAGCCGCCTTAATGACCACAAACACATGAATTAGAACATCCTCTGGCATACTGCCTGGCTTACAACTTAACAAAACACATCACATCACTTAACCTAATTGCACTAACTACCCCTGCCTTAAACTTCTCCTTTTTCCAACATTTCCTCATACTCGAGGGCCTTATATTTCTCTTTGCTCCTCTGTCTCCTCGCCCCCAAGGCTGGCTTGTTTGTCAAGTAACCATGGCCAGTCCTTCTATCACCATCTGCCCCTAACACCACCACAGCAGTTGTCCCACTGGCATTTTCCTGACCCCTATTTCAACAAATGCAGTTTGTGAGTATCCACGGCTTTTGCAGACTCCCCACACTTTGTACCCCCATTGTTGACTACTAGATGCTGTTCTTCTGACTCTGATTGCACCCTGGGCCCTCCTAACCAGAACCAGGGCCTGTGCTCTAATTAAACGTACATAGTAATTAGGTATAATTGTGATGGGTACCGACAGCCAACCTGTAAGTCCCTAGTATCTTGTAGGGCATGAAGGTTCAGAGGCCCAGCAGATTTAATTCACTTGAGTGTGCACTGCTATGTTGCCTTCTGTCATTTTTAAAGTAATTCCTGCTTTTCAGGCTCCTTTAAAATTTAAATTATATTCTACTTCAATTTTGGAATAAAAAGAATTTCCAAAGAATTAAACTATTTTATAATTTTATAATAACCCAGCATTTTATACGCTACTGAAAATCCACAAAAATAGTCAAAATCCCCCTGGAAGACCTATTGTTGCGGGCTGCCAGCCGGTGTTACAACCGCTGGCTGAGTATGTTGATTACTTTGGTAACAACCCAATATACAAAGTTCCCCAGGGGAGGTGGAAAAGGGGGGAAGGAGTAGCAAGAGTGTGGAGAGTGGAGCGTGGAAAAAGAAGGGGAATTTCCCTTATTGGAACTAAAACCCTCACACACCTAGCAAGCTAGATGTCATGCTTCATCATATGGGTTCTGCTCCTCGTCAGACTGGCGCTGCAATGTCTGACGGGCACCCGTAAAGGGGCTCTTTATCGGAGATCTTTTGTTCCGGCCATATGGTGCATGCGGGTAAGAGGGATTGAAAAGTGGTGTAGTCGTGATAAAGTGGTGAATTAAAAAAACACTTAATCACGACTACACCACTTTGCAATCCCTCTCACCCGCATGCACCATATGGCCTGACAAGGAGCAGAACCCATATGATGAAGCATGACATTTAGTCCAGTTCAGTATAAAACTACCAATCTCCACCCAGCTGCAGCCCGTCTATCCGGCCACCACTATAAAAACTGGAAAACACTTGACATCGACCAACTTAATCACACATTAGCCATACACCCTCTAACTCCAGGACAGGGCATGGAAAGCATTGCAAATGTGACTCATCAATGGCTCAGTGATGCCGCTGACGCCTGTCTTCCTCCTTGTCACATCAAGGGAACTTACCATCGTACCCCAGCCCGTTGGTTTAATGATCACTTAAAATTAGTGAAATCTAATTGCAAAGCACTCGAAAGACAGTGGCGGAAAGACTATGCACCTGAAAAAAAAGAGATATACCAAAAAGCAAGAAATAAATATCATACAGCCTGTACAAAGGCCCGAGCCCTTCACGTTGCTAACGTCATAAATACTGCCACAAACAAAGCAAGAACGCTTTTAAACACGGTGAAGGAATTAGCGGGTGCACAAACTACTGCTACCGCTCGCCCGCTTAACAAAACACGATGCCAAGATCTTGCCATTTTCTTTACCGAAAAAATTGATAAAATAATCAGCGACATCAACAACAACACATGTACAACTGCCTCACAAGTCGACACTGAGTCCACATCCTGTGCCACCAACCTCCTTGACCACTGGCCCATGATTACTACTGAATCTCTGATGTCCACTCTCAAAACCTTAAAATCTGGCTCCCCCCGCGACCCTATCCCCGTCAGTGTCTTGAAACAACTAGATATACCCTCCTTGAATATTATCGTTGACACTTTAAATTTCTCTCCCAGCCTCTCTACAGTTCCCACAATCTGGAAGCACGCTATGGTCAGCCCACTTTTGAAGAAACCCACAGCCGACCCCGAGATACTAGCCAACCACCGACCCATTTCACTCTTACCAGTTTTCTCGAAACTTCTGGAAAGACATATTCACTTTGTCCTAACTCATTTCACTGAAGAAAATGTTCTCCTTCATCCGTCACATTCTGGCTTCAGGTCAGGTTTCTCCACAGAGACTGCTCTGCTTGGGGTAACCGAAAACATCCGGAAACTCCTGGATGAGGGTCAAACGGTCGCACTCATTCTTCTTGACTTGAGTGCGGCCTTTGACACCATCTCGCATAAAAATCTACTCACAACGTTAAAAAGAAATGGCATCTGTGGGACTGCACTTGACTGGATCAGGTCTTTTTTGACAGATCGGACGTTTCAAAAAACCTCCCCCCTGGCTTGTTCTGATACGTTCAGCGCCCCCCATGGATACCCCAGGGATCAATTTTTAGCCCTCTACTTTTTAACTTGTACCTCCGCCCGTTGGCAGACGTTGCGGACAAATCAGGACTCACCCTCATGACCTATGCTGATGATTTGCAGATTATTTTTTCATTGTCCGAATCCAACCCTTCTGCTCCTTCCTCTCTTAAACAAGGTCTCCACGATATTTTCAGCTGGATGTCCAACAACCAGCTGAAGTTAAATGAAGAAAAAACTGAGGTCCTCCTCCTGGGAAAAAAACAAGACTTATGGAACTCCACACATTGGCCTTCTAGCTTAGGAAAACTACCCCAACCAGTCACTCATGTACGCAATTTGGGGGTATTTGTTGACAATGCCCCCTCCATGAGACAAAAGGCCAACAAATTTGCTGGCCTCTGTTTCACCATCATAAAGTGGCTAAGAAAAATCCTGTGGATGTTGCCTTCTGCCACCCAAAAGACCGTAGTCAACGCCCTTATAACTTCTCGGCTTGACTACGGCAACATCCTGTACCTTGGTTCTAATCAGGCAGTAATCAGGCGACTGCAACTGGTACAAAATTCAGCCGCCAGACTACTATGCAAAATCCCTAATTCTCCAGCGTATCCAAACACCTGAGGGACCTGCATTGGCTCAGGGTTGAGAACCGGATCACCCCCACCTACTATGCCGGACACACACCCAACCCAGTCTTCTCATCCAGCAAGGACATAATCATCAGCCACGCCACCGGACTCCACTGGACGGACCACAGCTGCATCCACTTCAGCTTCAGAAGAACCACGATCCACCACCACCAGCAACAGGTTGCAGGAAGAAGCTGGAACAAGATCACAGCCGACCAACTCGCCGCATCCCTGAGCCAGCACCCTCCCGCCAGCTTAGCGAACCCCAGCCAGGCCGCCGACAACCTCACGAAGAGGATCAGCAACTGCGCAGACGACCTCGCCCCACTGAGGACCCCGCCCAGCAGACCCGGCAGCAAGAAGGCCCCATGGTTCACCGACGAACTCAAGAGCTCCAAGAAGAACTGCCGAGCCCTTGAGAGAGCCTGACGAAGAGACCCAACATCGGACAACATGACCACCCTCAAGCTCGCCACCCGAAAGCACCATCAACATATCCACGCCACCAAGAAAACAGCATTCAAGGAACGGCTGGACAAAAATGCACACAACAGCAAGGAACTCTTCAACATCGTGAAAGAGCTCTCCAACCCCAACGCCGGAATCAACGACATCACCCCATTGCAAGACCTCCGCAACTCCCTCGCCTCCTACTTCCACAACAAGATCGCGGACATACACAACAGCTTCAGCACACAACCAATGCTCCCCACGACCGCACCAACGCCCCCCACCACCACCCTCAGCGCCTGGACCCCGATCAGCACCGAAGACACCATCCGCACGATGAACTCCATCCACTCTGGATCTCCTACCGACCCCTGCCCTCACCACGTCTTCAACAAGGCCGACGCTGTCATCGCACCCCATCTGCAGGACATCATCAACACCTCCTTCGACACCGCCACCTTCCCGGAGAGCTGGAAGCACGCCGAACTCAGCGCTCTACTAAAGAAACCAACATCGGACCCCACCGAACTCAAAAACTACCGCCCCATCTCGCTCCTACCGTTCCTAGCCAAAGTCAACGAGAAGACCGTCAACAAGCAACTGGCCGCCTTCCTCGAGACGAATGGATCCCTCGACCTCTCACAGTCGGGCTTCAGGGCCAACCACAGCACCGAGACCGCCCTCATCGCCGCCACCGATGACATCCGAGCCCTGTGTTACAATCAAAGATGATCCGTAGTCTGTAGGTATATTAGGATCATAAGTTTATTAGAGATAATCAGGAGACAATCAAGAGACCCCACCAGGAGCAGTTCCACTGCTCAGCCCTTCAAGCCAACTGACATCTGCTTACTCAACAACCACCCAACATTCCAATTACATCATCAAGGGCCAAGCAGGACAGCAGGGGGAAAACACAGGGAGGATGTACAAGACATGTACATTACAACACATCCCCCTTTTATCAAAAACAACAAATGTAAAATAAACAAACATGCAAAACAAATCACAAGAAAGTAAAAGTGAAAAGATGTAAAAGCACAAAGAGAGTGTTAAGAAAATTAAGAAACAAAGAGCCAAATAACACAACGATTCGACATCTAAGTACAAAATCTTCTAACACACCAAACACATTTAAATAGGGACAAGGGCTAGAATTTTCAGACTTTACAGACACAAGGAGGCGAACCATCCTCACCCCACCTCCTTTCCAAAGGAAAATACAAAAAAAAAATTAGGGGAAACATCTCCCCAAAACCTAGAAGCATACTATAAAGGGTAAATCACCACCCAATTGGGAAAACATACATCCCAAAAACACAGAAAAATAAGATAAAGGGCAAATCACCTCCGTATTGGGAAAAAACATTTCCCAAAGACACAAAAACCAGTAAAATAGGGCAAATAACCACCCTATTAGGGAAAACACTTCCCAAAAACCTAGAAAAACTAATGGGGAGACAGACTTATGTCACCCACAACCAACATAACGGCACATGGCCTATGGAGTAACCAACTAAGTTGCTCACAACCAAATTAGAGCAGAAAAACTCCCAGACACTCAAACTAAACCTTAAATACCACACCTCTCAGGAGGTAAAAACAAAATCCAAAGGGTAAAACCAGAAGCAAATAGGAGAAGCTACAAAAAGAATCAACTTCTCTTGTGCGTACCCGTCAGGCACAGTCCAACGCTAACCACACAACCACATACAGCATACAAAAACTAGACTAGGAAAACAGTGTACTACCACTTCTGCATACACCACAGATACCACTCTCACACACTACCTTTTCCATACACAAACAATAACAGCATAACATACCACCAACTCCGTGAGTGTAACATGTGTTGCTAGCTCTCTTGCAAAATACAACAATACAAAAGGTACCCTCAAACCAGAGTAAATACACAGTCATCACCACACAACAAATTTGAACCATTGAGAAGCATTACACCCCCATGAAAAATAACTAAAAGACTGCAAAAGAATGGTTTCATCACAAGATCAACATAACAATATAATTTAAGCATTTGCTAAAATTATGAACATTCTTCCTTCACCAGTCTTGACCACCTTCACTCCTAAATAGACTCAAACACCGGAGCTCGATCTCTGCTCCCGAGTCATTCACCAAAACGTCGAGTCTTAAAAGTAACAGTACACAAGTTCACTTGAAGTACCTCTCTTGAAGTGTGCTGCAGTTCGCTATAACCAATATTCCAAAAATAAGCTGAAGATCGCTATTTCCGATGATAAATCAGTTGATAAGATGCCACCGACAGATTTAAGATAAAGACGATGTCACAGAGAGTATCGTAGCCCCAATGCACCTCCGCAGGAATCTAAACAAAACAAATGGTGGCACGCTGATTGATGTGGGGCCCGATGGCTTACAGCACGCCTCTGCTGTAAAATGTCACGCAGCAGCAACAAAAACCTCCATCATCATCACAGAACATCTGAAGATGGCAGTGACAGGCGGTGAGTTCCGCGCGCATTGCCAAGCTCGTGCATATTTTTAAACAGCAAGTGAAAGTTAAACTGATCGGGCCTTACATCGTAGAAAAGTGAATGTAATCAGGCAAAGTCAAAGAATAAAAATTAACAAATTCCCATTCTATTACTTAACCTGTCACACTTTTCCACTAGAGTAGGTGATGTACAGCGTACTCAAAAGTAATCATCTAATTCGATATTACCTGCTGCTAAATGCGTGTTGCTGTCTCACCATAGAGTCAAATAAAAAAAAAAACAGAGGTGCAAATCTTCTAAATTAACACATGTTCGTATAAACAAACTCCGGGGCATGAAGTTCACAAAATCACGTAGTCAAGTTGTTGGATTGTATAATACGCACAAGAGACCAGTAGATGGCAGCAAACATCCGATCTGCAAATACACTTGATTCTTACAGTCAAAACAATGTGAACGCTGGCAAGTCTGCCAGATCCATTTAGCAGTTAGAAATACCACGAGCCCCAAGTCTCTGCGTAGATTTTAAAACAAAACAAAAAAAATCGATCTCACCAGCTACCCTTTGCTGTGGCATTGAATGTAAGACAGAACAGCTTGCAGATCCTATACAGTGAGGAAGGCCACATTAAAACTGCCAAATAAAACATTGATACTTGGCTCTGATGATTTTGGAGAGATTCAAAGCGTGACAAGACAGGTTGTTGCTCCACACATCAGTCACAGTTGTTCCCAAACAAGAGCTGATAAATCCGGTATGTGAAGCAGGCAAGTAATGAAAACCACACGCTCTTTTCACGTTATCCTCAGCAACAAACAGCTCATCCAAAGACATTGAAACTGGCGCTTACATGAATAGGGCGACCGATGACGTGGTCACTGGTGGGGTCTTTGCGGTGCCATGTTTCTTTAAAGACAAATCCAAATCAAATCCTTTTGTTTCTTGAAAGTACAAAGTCCAAATCCATAGAAGTAGCACGCAGGTTCTTTATAAACGTCGCCAGTGTTACAATGAAGAAAGATCCAAAGTCTGTAGGTATATTAGGATCATAAGTTTATTAGAGATAATCAGGAGACAATCAAGAGACCCCACCAGGAGCTGTTCCACTGCTCAACCCTTCAAGCCAACTGACATCTGCTTACTCAACAACCACCCAACATTCCAATTACATCATCAAGGGCCAAGCAAGACAGCAGGGGGAAAACACAGGGAGGATGTACAAGACATGTACATTACAACACCCTGCTCGACAACGGAGAAACAGCGGCCCTCATCCTCCTAGACCTCTCCGCAGCATTCAACACTGTCTGCCACCGCACCCTAGTGCAGCGCCTCAGCAACGTCGGAATCCAAGAGAAGGCACTGGAGTGGATCATCTCCTTCCTCGCTGGAAAGACACAGAGAGTCCGCCTACCCCCGTTCAGGTCAGAGGCCACCGGAGTCATCTGCGGCGTTCCTCAGGGCTCCTCGCTCAGCCCCACCCTCTTCAATGTCTACATGAGCCCTCTTGCGGCCATCGCACGCCAACACAACCTCAACATAATCTCCTACGCCGACGACATACAGCTGATCCTCTCCCTCACCAACGACCCCGCCACCGCCAGAAACAACCTTCACGAAGGGATGAAAGACGTAGCCGAGTGGATGATGACCAGCCGCCTGAAACTGAACTCAGACAAGACGGAAGTTCTCATCCTGGGCTCCTCGCCCTCCGCCTGGGACGACTCCTGGTGGCCCCCCGCCCTGGGCACCACACCCAAACCGACAGACCACTCAACCTGGGCTTCATCTTGGACTCCTCCCTCTCCATGACCAGACAAGTCAACGCCGTCTCCTCGTCCTGCTTCAATATCCTGCGCATGCTACGTAAGATCTTACGGTGGATCCCCACCGAGACCAGGAAGACGGTCACCCAGGCCCTCGTCACCAGCCGACTGGACTACGGCAACGCCCTCTACGCCGGAACCACCGCCAAGCTCCAGAAGAGACTCATCCTCGACATCCCCCGACACAGCCACCTCTCTGGACACCTGAGAGATCTGCACTGGCTCCCAGTCAACAAGAGAATCACCTTCTGTCTCCTCACCCACGCACACAAAGCCCTACACAACCAAGGCTCGAGATACCTCAACAGCTGCATCAACTTCTACACTCCCACACACCAGCTCTGATCAACCAGCCACGCCCTCGCCGCCGTCCCCCGCATCCGAAGAGCCACAACAGGAGGAAGGTCCTTCTCCTACCTGGCCGCCAAGACCTGGAACTCCCTCCCGACTCACCTCCGCCTGACCCGGGACCACCTCGCCTTCAGAAGCAGCTCAAGACCTGGCTGTTCGAGCAGTAGCGAACCCCCTCCCCAAGCGCCTTGAGACCCTCCGGGTGAGTAGTGTGCTATATAAATGTCATGATTGATTGATTGATTGATATGTTCAGGATTAAAGCTGGTACGGCGCCAAAATATCTTCAAGCATTGGCCGCCCTTATTTTCCTTGTGTACCTAGGTTTAAACTAGCAAGAATGGGTGGGAGGTCCTTCTCACACCTGGGACCCACTTTCTGGAATACACTCCCCCCCACATCCGCAAGGAGGAGAATTACGCCATGTTCAGGAGAAGCATCAAGACCTGGTTGTTTGAGAAATAAATCCTGCTTGTTTCATTTGATTACACCTATCCTGTCTTATGTCTCGGCGCCGGGAAACTCTTTTTTGGTAGATGCGCGCCTTACAAATGTATAAAATAAAATAAAATAAAATATGGTCAGGTGAAAGGCATGGCCATGGGCGCAATTTTTGCACCTGATATTGCAAATCAGTTTGTGGCCACTTTTGAGGTTAGAGTGATTTACAATAATAATCCCTTTAGCTCCCACTTAAATAAATACTTAAGATACATCGATGATGTATGGAAGGGGGGCGCAGGAAGAGCTTAATAATTTCCATCAATGGTTGAACCAACATGATAAAAACTTGCAATTCACACTGGAATGCGAGCAACAGTCTATAAGCTTTCTGGACGTGACAATTAAGAATGAAGAGGATGTCCTGTCTATGAATTTATATACTAAGCCCACGGCCAGGAACGCTTTGTTGAAGTAGAGCCATCACCCACGCAATTTAGGTGACAATCTCACTTTTGGTCCGTTTTTGCACATCAGGCATAACTGTACTAAAAAGGAGGATTATTTCAGGGAAGCCAAAATCCTACAGTCTAAGCTAGTCATGAGAACATACCCATATAGACTGGTTAAACACGCCATGAAACGGGCCTGGTATTACGATCGGAAGGCATTGTTACAAAAAGACGGCCGGCAACAAGAGAACGAGAACAAAATACAATCCATTACTTGTGTAATGACTTTTGGTACTGAGTCTAACCATATAAAGAAAATAATACGTCAGAATTGGCACCTGATTAGAAAGGTCGAACCACAGTTAGAAGTATCATGCTTCGCCTTCAGGAGGGCTAGTAACATACGGGACCACCTAGTGAGGGCCTATATTGAACCACCGCCAACTACAATGCAAAATATGTGGAGCATGTTACCAGTGATAGGACACTACCCATGTGGTAGTTGTGCAGCCTGTGCAACGACATCTACCATGAAAAGTTGTAATGTGAATGGTAGAGAGTTGATACTACGTCAACATTCAAATTGTCTAACAAAACACGTTATATATTGTACACAGTGTCCATGCCTGTGAACATACATTGGAAAAACTACACAAGAAATCAGAAAACGCATTTTGCAACACCAGTAACGTATACGTTGTAATGTTAGCCAGCTCTAATGGTTGAACACTAATGGTTGAACACTATCAACAAAATCACATATGCCATCAGAAATGAAATGGTTTTTACTTGAAGTTGTAAAAAAGACTAAGAGGTGACAGAATGTCGATCGGTTACTCACACAAAAAGAAAACAAATGGATTTGGTCATGTAACACAGTTGAAAAAGGACTGAATTCTTTGATTAAATGGCATGTTTTGGCTACACTCTAACTGAAGGTTATACTGTTTGGTCTCGGATATCATTAAGGTGTTTTTGCTGTATGTGAATGACAGTCAGCTATATGGATATGCCGTCGTGACTTTTACTTGGTCCACCTACTGTTTGAGTCCGACTTAGAGTCATGATTACACTCTACTGGTCATAGGCTCACCGTAGGTTAAGTGTGAAGGTAGAAGCGGATATCACAGTGTGAGAGCTATGTTGTCTTGTGTGCAAGTTATTATTATTTTTATTTTCATCTACACTTCTATTTTTATTTCATTTTATTTTTATTTTGTATTCTGAGCCACTACAATGTTGACTTAATTCATTCGGGATCTGGGACCCTCTATATATAGTTGTAACTTTAGGCCCGTTTTTGAATTAAGGTAAAGATTTTGCAACCCAGGCATGTGAAAATTAGTTCTTTGTGGGTCATTTCAAGATGGCCACTGCAGTGGTAGGCAATTTGACGCTATCATGTCTCTGGCGTTGCCATCAATGAGTATGTACTTCTCTGCCCTGTTTTGGGCAATCGCATCGTTACATTCATGGGTTCAGGTGTAGGTTATCCTAAATTATGGTGACTGATATACAGTAATGGATACATTTGGTTGTTGAATTTTCACTATTAAATATAACCAGCTACTTAGTGGCTATTGCCTTCAATTACAGCAGTATATTTAGTGGATGAGAGGTTTTATTGTAGCCATTTTAGACACTTTAAGATGGCCGCCTCATTAGAACTTGGTGCGACGCTATTACGCTTCCAGTGGCTTTTCTATTTCTATTTTGTTGCACACTCCACGCTGCTTTCATTCGTTTTATTCGGGCGTTTAGGGACCAAGTGAGACTGGTTCCTGTATTAAGTAACTTTGTTTATGTGTTCCTTATGTGATGTTTTTGAATTAATTGTTGTTGAAGACCGTGTATAAGATTGTGTATTCATTACACATTTTTTCACTGCAGGTAAATAATAGCTGTTGCAATTATTGCATGGGTAAGCTGTGTTATTTTAACATGGGTGTTACTTCAGCACTTGTGGTGATGACTATTCATGGGGTGTAGGTTCATGGACCTCCTAATTAGGCTACCTAGCTCAAACAGTGGTAATGGTTCATGTGGGTTTATTTCTCAGTTATGTGAAACAGGAGTTTTTGGTTTAGCGATTGGTTATGTCTGTTCAGACGTCAATTACAGATGCTGATCACAATTTCATGTTCTGCTCCAGGCATATATAAGCTGGTTATTACAAAGACTGATGTGAGTAATCTCCCTTTTTACTTAAAACTTGTAGGTGGTGAGATGTCAAATTGAAATATTGGACATGTGAGTACAGCCTTTGTCTGATGGGGTCTTTTATTTTATAGGGTGAACTTTTTGCCAGTCATGTAAATAATGGCACATAGACTTATATATATGTTTCTTTATTAGACGTTTTGAAAATTTGATTAGAGGACAAGTTTTGCTTGTTACCTCTTCTGGAAAAATTCAAAAAGTGAGTAGATTGAATTTAAACTAGTGTGCATTATTGGGATTTAGTTGTCACATTGGTTTGGTTGAGGTATTTTTGAAGCTGCAAATTTTGCATGTGTTTTTAATACTTGGTTTTTGGGTGACACAGAGGGTGTACATCACCAGTGTTGTTGTCTTTTTTTGTGAATCAGACTATACCTTTTATAGATGCACGGATGACACATATGTATATATTTCTAATATCATAGATGTAAATGTGCAACTTTTTCGTCCTGAAGAGGTTCCTGATGATCTTTTAGACCAACAGGGGACCGAAACATCACCGCTCAACATCGTTTTGCTTATTTGTTAATTTGACTGTTTATAAATTGGATGAAATAGTGTGTTTAATTTTCATGAATATGGTGTTTGGTTTGCCCATAATTTTAAGCAAAAGGTATTCTAATGCTAATATTAAACTAACTGTTGAACTTCAGTAGTTTGTCCGTTGCCAGGAATTGAATGACACAAAGTAATAATTCAAGTGGAATAAATGTATACCTTTTTGATAAACTCAGATATACATGTATATATTTTTCCCTGCATTATTTGATTTAATGATCATGAATGTGACATTGATATCAAGTGTAAATTATTTGAAATGTTTCCTCTAGGGACAATGAGATTTTGTTTTTGTTGCAGCCAGCAGCAGGGCACAATTGGTTTTCATTTCTTCAGCTTGATTTATCTGCTCCAAGGACAGGACATCCGCGTGGGATGGCTTTATATACAGAAGTAGTGAAGACACCCCAGAGAGGCTGGTTCTTTGGCTCTCGGGCACCCTTATAGAGAAGGTCATTTCACTTTTGTATATTTAGGAGGATGAAAAAGACTTCAAAGTGTGTTTGACAATGATGAATGGCCTACCGTGATAGGAGTGGTGAGAGGCAGGCGTTCCCCTTGACTTAAGTAGAAGAAAGCACTGAAGTAAAGACAAACACAAATTCAAGTGCCACCCAACATAGGGCAGCGCTCAGCAAACATGCTACACTGTGAGCTCTCAGCAGGGGTTGGTGAGAAGCTCTGCTCTGGGTTTCCATTCTTTTGTTGAGTTATAGTTTTTGATATTTAATAAGTCATCACTTTGGGTCCAAAAGACCTTTCTCAGTGCACATAAATATAAAACCTGAATACATTGGGCGAGCCAGCGCAAACACAGCAGACAGTACTGGTATTTGCAAAAAGCTCCCTTAATGATCACAAACACATGAATTAGAACATCCTCTGGCATACTGCCTGCCTTACAACTTAACAAAAGACATCACATCACTTAACCTAATTGCACTAACTACCCCTGCCTTAAACTTCTCCTTTTTACAACATTTCCTCATACTTGGGTGTCTTATATTTCTCTTTGCTCCTCTGTCTCCTCGCCCCCAAGGCTGGCTTGTTTGTCCAGTAACCATGGCCAGTCCTTCTATCACCATCTGCCCCTAACACCACCACAGCAGAAACCTTTCCCACTGGCATTTTCCTGACCCCTATTTCAACAAATGCAGTTTGTGAGTATCCAGGGCTTTTTGCAGACTCCCCACACTTTGTACCCCCATTGTTGACTACTAGATGCTGTTCTTCTGACTCTGATTTCACCCTGGGCCCTCCTAACCAGAACCAGGGCCTGTGCTCTAATTTAAAGTACATAGTAATTAGGTATAATTGCAATTGGTACTGACAACCAACCTGTAAGTCCCTAGTATATTGTAGGGCATGAAGGCTCAGAGGCCCAGCATATTTAATTCAATGAGTGTGCACTGCTGTGTTGCCTTCTGTCATTTTAAAAGTAATCCCTGCTTTTCAGGCTTCTTTAAAATTAAAATGATATGCTAATTCAATTTTGGAATAAAAAGAATTTCCAAAGTATTAAACTATTTTATTTCTACACGTAAGTCACCCCGATGATTTATCCTAGGTGCCTCTAATGTACCAGAGAGTGGGAAGGAAATAGTGCTATAAGTGCTCATATTGACACCAAACACTACTAGACAGAGAATCATTGCTGCTCATAAAAGGCAAGACTTGTTTTAGGACAAATGCTGAATGGTATTGCTGAAAATTTGGAAAATTCACACTGACCAATTCTTTGGGTTCACATAAAGAGGCTAAGCAAATGTGAGCTAATTTCCTGATCCATAATAAAACAACAAGTAATTTATTAAGAGCCTTAAATACTTTTAATGGAAGTTAAATGGATAACAAGGACAGATAAACAATAATGACAAGTAGCACCATCATTTTTAAAGTGGCCGGGCCGCCCCACCTGGACTGATATAAGCCACCCTTTTTCCCCAAAAAGTCTTGTAGTGATAAGCTTTCTTTCGATTCACTTCCCCTTCCACTCTTGTTGTATCGCCAACAGAATGCTCATTTGAAAGGCCCCCCCTACGGTATCCATGGGGTATAACTTCATTAAGTTACTAGTAAGTCCTTTCTCCTTCACTTAAACATCTATTTAAACCTTTGGTCTTCTCACCCATGTCTTTTGATACTTAAGTGCACTATCTCGATTTGCCCGATCATTGGGCACTGAATGCACTTAAAACTATGACTAGTCATATGGCGCTCCACAAATGTTTAGGAATGCATGACACCCACTTCAGAAATGATAAAGATTGAGTGAGTATGGAATGAAAATGGTAGCATACAAAATGCGCAGCCAAAAATATGCACCTGAAATAGTGATGTATCACTGCATGCGTGTTTGTTAAGTGGTGCTGCACACCACAAAATATTCAATACAGCATGTAGCAATTTCATCAACTGTTTCTCAGGGAGATTGAATGCAACTGGTATTTCACGGAGATTGAATGCAACTGCTTTTCTGAGATACTCACAAAAAGAAGATAACATGTATCTCTGTTGTTTCAGATTTTTTTCTTACACAGAAGGCTGTAAGTACACTAAACTGTAAGTACACAGTCTGGCTTCCAGTTTAGCCTCGGATGGGTGTGCCTTAGCGTGCGCAGACCTCTCGACTCATCACACTTTGGTCCTGACGAAAACCTAACAATCCAAAAATAGGTTGAAACATGTTGACCACATTCACAAACAACACTGATACTTTCTGGTCATTACTACGCGAGCAGAAGTATTCCACCTTATTTTAACTGTGTCACATGACTCTAGAATAAAGCTCTCGAAGGAGTACATGCCGAACACTTTTTTAACCTCACATTCTTTCACAACACACAAAAAAACCAGCTTCGCTGTAGTTACAGGCGTCGAAGCACACCTGAGTGACACTCTGTCACTCAGGTGGACCCAGATGATGAAGCATGTCACCAACTAGGTTGGTGAGTGAGGGGTTTATAAAAAACGAAATAATTCTTTCTTTGTCTGCACCTTTCTCCCTCCTGGTTTGATCACCAGGACACTGTGTCCTGGGGGTACTCCTTTTGTTTTAAAAAATATGACCTGTAGGGGATTAGGAGTTTACCCAACAAACAATACCCTCTCTCTCGCTTTGTTTATTACAGATATAAGGGAGACCATCTTTCCATCATTTGAAGAATCTTATGTGGAACATCTTCCAACTTAGTCTCAATAGTTTTTGCCAATGAGAGTGCCATTTGAACCCTGTATCAACAATCATCTCTTTAAGACAATATTTATTGAGAAGGAGATCCTCAGACTTAGAAAAGTTTAGTTTATACCTGGATAAACTGTCATCTGTGTTCTACTAGCGCCGGGACACCTCCTAGCGAGGTAGCTGTTCGTGCTTTACAAAATCCAGTATTATTATTATTATTATTATAAAGCGGAGCAAGATGATAAAAGATTTGCAAAGATAGATATCGACGTTTGAGGATCTGATACAAAAAAACACATCATCTGCATAAGCTGTAAATCTGAATTCAGCATCTTTATGCTGGAATATATGATATGATATATAACAGGAGTTTCACAGAGTATGCAAAAATGGGTCTAAAGAAAAAATAAAAAGAAGGGGAGACAAAGGACATCCTTGGCAGGATACTGAATGCCATTAAGAAAGACAAATGTCTTTGGAGAGGAGTGGGGTATAGCTATATATATATATTTGAGAAAAGCTGGACTTATCTGGAAATTTTGAAAAAAACTCTTCTCAAACCTCTTTTAAAAAAGCCACATCTTGATAAGGATGACCTCAAAAACTACCGACCGATAGCCAGCCTTCCATTTCTGGCAAAGGTAGTAGAAAAAGTGATGAACTCTCGCTGTCTGAGTTCATCGAGGAACATCACTTACTGGATGATACCCAATTTGGGTTTCGTAAGTTCCATGGCACCGAAACCGCCCTGATCAAAGCGGCAGATGACATTAGGGTCATCCGAGATCAGGGAGGAACTGCAGTACTGGTACTACTTGATTTATCTGCAGCCTTCGACACGGTCGACCGCCTGATCTTGGTCGACCGTGTCAAAAAAATGGGCATTAAACAAGTAGCTAAAGATCTACTGGCCTCGTTTCTGTCAGGCAGAACTCAGGCCGTCACCTTAGGTTATTTTCAATCGACTAATCTGTCTCTGCCATGTGGAGTCCCACAAGGCTCATCCCTGAGTCTGACACTTTTTAACATCTATGTGTCGGACCTAGCCAATATCATCAGAGCACACGGGATGAGCCTTACCTCATATGCAGATGATACACAATTAGTCCTGGACAAAAGATGGCTGATGGATTCAAAGATTGTATGATGGCAATTGGAGACTGGATGGTCTCCAATTATCTAAAACTCAATTCCGGCAAGACGGAGATTGTCATTTTTGGACAACTTACACCTAGCTGGTCCCCTGTTTGGTGGCCTGCATCTTTCGGAACCTTGCCTAATGCCATCTTTAAGGTAAGAAACTTGGGAGTCGTTTTTGACAACCAGCTCAACTTTGTTGCTCACGCCAACCAAGTAGCATCTTCTGCCTTTCACAAACTGCGCCTAATAAGGAAAATCATCCCCTTCCTTCCTGAAAGTGCCAGGAAAACTCTGGTAAGCTCTCTGGTGCTGTCCACCTTGGATTATTTTAATGGTCTTTTTGCTGATGCCCAGGTTCGAGTATTCAGCAAAATGCAAACAACATACAATGCGGCAGCAAGACTACTTGCCGGAATTCCCAAACATAAGTCCGCCAGAGATACCATCAGAAGACTTCACTGGCTTCCAGTTAGAAGTAGGGTTAAGTTTAAAACTCTCTGCATTGTATACAATGCATTGCATAATCAGGGACCTCAGTTCCTCGAGGATCAGCTGATTCCTTACCGTCTCCTCAGGGGACTGCAATCCTCCATCCTTAACAACTTAGTGGTGCCCCGTACCAGGACTGTCTCCTGGGGAGACCGTCGATTCATGGTTTTGGCCCCAAAGCTGTGGAATACCCTACCTCAGTCAATCCGGACCTACTCCTCTCTCTGGTCCTTTCGGAAACATCTTAAAACTTGGCTGTTTAACCAGTAATGTCTCAGATCATACATTGGTAGAGAGAGTATGATGCAGAAGTTGTATCGCCGAGACACCCAAGGGCATTCGTTCGCGCTTTATCAAATCATAAATAAATAAAATAAAGAAATAAGAAGTGCCACTCAAGAGCACGCATCATAAATCACAAGGGTATGCTGTCAAACGCCTTTTCAGTATCTAAATTAAAGGAGAAGGCCTATTGGCTAAAAGTTTCATGAAAATCTTATAATCAAAATTAATAAGAGAGATGGGTCTATAGTTTGCAAAAGAAGCAGGATCTTTAACATTTTTGTGAATCAAGCAAATCATAGCTTCCGAAAAAGTGCCACAGGCTTGATTATGAGTGAACAAGTATTGATTGAAGATAAGTAGATGTGGGAGCAATAAATGGAAGAAACAAGAATACAATTTTATAGAGAAATTATCGGGTCCAGGAGCATTCTCTGTGGGAAACTGAACAACTGCAGATTGTATTTCAGAAAGTGGAATATCCCCATATAAATAGGGGAGATCCTGTGCCAGCTGCAATCCTGGTGGAAGGGATTTAAAACAGGAGTATAGTGCCTTATCTGAAGTAAAACAATCAGGTGTATATAGGGTTGTATAATAGTCTGTAAAGCATTTCAAATTGTCAGTATCTTTAAAATGCGGAATGTGACTTCCTTCTATAATCTTAAATATTTAAGACTTCTGAGATTTAACTTTCAAATAATTAGCAGGCAACTTAGCAGCTTTTGATGCCCACCATATAATTAGAGTTAATCTTTAAAAAAAGTTCAAAAGCTTCTTCCATTTACATTCTAATAAATTCATATTTGGTGTAAAATAGTATCATTGTTAGTGGTGAAATATTCATGCTACAGTTGCCTCAGTTGAAGATTTCCTAGAAGCCCTTTTCTTTTTAGATGAGACATCATTAATGATATGTCCTCTTGCAGATGCTTTGGAAGCCTCCCAGGTGACATGGAATAGGACATATGAAGTGTTATTGTAATAAAAAAACTCCTTAAAAACACTCTAAACTCTGTACAAAAATGTGAATAGATCGTATAAAGGTTTACTGCATCTTATTTGGGGCATATTTAACATGAGACTTTCTATCCAAAAAGGATCTATAATTTGGTTAAAATTACCACCAACTATGAAACCTTTACTGAACAAAAAACGTATCACAACTGACATTTGTTCCCAAAATTGCACATCTACACCAGTAGGAGCATAAATGTTCAGAATTAAAACAGGTATAAGGTGAATAATAGCATGTATGGGAACTCATCGACCTTCTGCATCTCTCTCCTCTATCTATATTATCAAAAGATGGGATTTGTGTACAAGCACAATAACTAAATTTTTACAAGCAATAGCTGGAGAACAAGAAAACCTAACCCACCTAATTTCTGCACAGTGAATTAACATCTTTGTCAAGCAAGTGAGTTTTTTTGTAGCAAAGCAATATTGCATTTGAGACTGGATAAATTCGCCATCCAAAATATAAGAATTATATACAATGAATTGATCTAAAAACATTGACAAGATATAACAACACAACCATTTCCAAAACAGAATCTTAGTGCAGAAACAACCATTTATCTTATAAAAAAACATATAATGAATAAAAAAAATAGATGAGAAAATAAGATATATACAGAAGACAAAAAGAAGTAAAAATAGGAAATAAGAATTACATGGAGGAAAAAACAAAGATAATATTGTAAAGCGAGAAAGAATAAAAAAACAGTAAGTCCAATAGAGAAAGAAGAGTTGAAAGAAAGCAAAGAGGCTTCAATCAAAATAAACAGAGAACACATCTAGTGTAAAAAGAAAATGATGGAGGGGCAGGGAAGCGTGAAAGGGAAGAAAGACAGCAGGCTAACGTCAGCCAAATGGGAGCGATAGAGACCAACAAGGAAATTATGAATAATATGGAGTTAAGCTAGAAATAGATGAGAACTACAACATTAATTAATGTGCATGCCTATAGAATGAACCAATACTTACAAACAAATTTAGATGGACTATAAACAATAGGATTAGGAAGGGAGTCTTGTAGAGATAACACATTGAGGAAGGGATTGTGCTAGATAAGTGAGATTAGTGCTTTCAAGAACAGCTAATGGACTGCAGATGCTGATAGATACATTTGTAGATTTTATGGATGATAAGGACATGAAAGTGAATTTAAAAAAAAGGTCACCATGGTTGCTGGGATAGGTGGTAGGGCAAATATAAAGGACACATTTCATTAAGGGGGAGAGGTTAGAGGAGACACAAACCTTTACATAACTCGGTATACAAGTCACTGCATCAGGCTCTAGGGAAAGTCAATTATATATATCGAAATTGCATTTTTAAGGGGAAAAGAAATGATTGTAGATTCTCTAGCAAAATAGGCCAAAAACCAATTAGAGAAATATTGTTGCTGTAAAAAAGTTAAGGGGGATATTTTCAAGAGTGTGTGATAATTACCGCATAATTAGCTTAACGCAACTCTTCACATAGCAGTATATCGCGTGAAAATAATGCTGTGTTAACGTTGTAGTCAACATGGCAGTACCATGCGATAGGCTCAAGATAACGCATTAAATGTCTGTGATAAAGTCAACAGGACGCCGCAAAAATGTGAAACACGAACGCAAAAAAAGTTAGTTGATGCAAAAATCAGCTAAAATCAGTGATGGGCTTGCAATCCACACACGTCATTTGGAAAAAATCCCCATAAAAGTAGAAAAAACATACAAACAAAAGGCAAACAACAGTGAAGCACAATGGAGGTTGCAGGAGCAAGTACAGAGGACTACCAGAAACCCACAAGCCCCCTGGAGGACCTGCCTGGGACCTCGGGGTCAGGGAAGGACAAGAAGAAGAGCAGGAAGAAGAGGTTCAGTCCGTAGAAAAACAGGATCCTGATAACGGAGATGGTAGAACACCATCAACAACTTTTTGTCACCTCCACTGTGTCATTGGCAGCAACAAATGGAATATGGCAGTCCATTGTGGAAAAGGTGAATGCAGTTGGAGTGCTGAGGAGGACAATGGAAGAGGTCAAGAGGCACTGGAATGATGTGAAGCGTAAAACAAAGCAGAAACTTCCAAACAACCGGAAGGCTGCAATGCAGACTGGAGGTGGGAGTCCTGCGCCACAGGAGGAGCTGGACAATATGGAAGAATTGGTGTCCACAGTCATCAGTGAGGAGGTGGTGGCAGGAGTTGGGGGACTGGACACTGCTCAACATGACTGGACACAACAGCACCAGGGTGAGTAACCACCAGGGACTGGGGGAACAGGGGAGATGGGAACAATGGCACACATGCATCATTAAGTAGAGCAGATCTGCAGAAAAACGATACCCCAGACCCCAACTCCCACCAAGAGAGAAATGTACCCAATTATGCAACATCTTAGCACTGTAAAAGCACATAAGTCAAAGGCACACTGCATGTATGCATTGGGCTGGAGGGGTCCGCTCTTAATTTGCTGACTTCCTTCCTTGACCAGAGGGAACAGAGAGTGATGCTGGGGGAGTTTCTATCTCCATCCCTGTCTGTGCAATGTGGGGTCCCTCAGGGGTCGGCATTAAGTCCGACCCTTTTCAACATCTATGTGACCCCACTTGCCAGACTGATAAGATCTTTCGGGATGGAGGTAGTCTCCTATGCCGATGACACCCAGATCCTGGTCTCCCTCTCCCAGTCTATTAACGAGGCTGCCTCCAATTTTAGATCCTGCTTAGAGGCAGTCGCACAATGGATGACATACAATTCATTAAAACTGAATGGAGAGAAGACGGAGATCCTGGTGTTTGGGGGAAAGGAGGACATCTGGTCGGCAAATTGGTGGCCTGCATCACTGGGAGCTTGTCCGGTACCCGCCACTCTGGCTAGTTTCCACCTGTTGGGGCATAATTCACATCTTGAGGAAGATTAAACATTACTTATCCCAGCAGGCCAGAAAGCAAGTCATGGTTGCACTTATAGGCTCCCGACTTGACTATTGCAATGCGCTGTATGCAGGACTCAACAGGGGGCTGCTGCAGTGCCTTTAAATGGTCCAAAACGCGGTGGCCAAGTTTGTGTTGGATATACCCAAACGTGCACTAGCCACCTCCGCGAGGAAGGCGTTGCATTGGCTCCCTGTTAAGGACAGGATTTCTTTTAAAATCCTGTGCCTGACCTTTGGCGCCTTAGCGAGAAATAGGTCAGTGGGGATTGGGGCTCTTTTGGCCCCCTATAGCCCCTCGAGGAATCTGCGCTCCGCTAACAAATCTCTGCTATCTGTACCACGCATTCGCAGAGTCAAAAATGGGGTGGCAGAGCTTTTTCCACTATAGCACCAAAAATATGGAATGCTCTTCCTGTGAAAATTAAGGCCCTTCCCACTCTTCAGTCCTTTAGGAAAGCCCTGAAGACACGGCTATTTGCCAAAGCATACCCGTAGTTTTGCTTCTGCCTTTTTGTGATTCATTTTTTGATAGGCGCCTTGATACCTTTGGGTTTTAGTTGCGCGTTATAAATTTTCTTTCATACATTCATTCATTCATTCAAGTAAGGGAGAAGGGGCCGCAAAATCAGAGCTGTAGGGGTGACTCTCCCAAAAAGGCAGCCCACACACATAACATGCAGAGCACATCAACATTTACAATGATGTGTTACAAACAGCAACACGTCCACAACAGAACACAGGACACAACTGCATTGAAGGGAAATGTGAGTGGATAATGTATAAGTATTAACACACATCCGTGATGTTGTCAAAATGTCCACTGTCCCCCATCAAATATGCAGCTCCTCCCAAACAGCCACAATGCACACAGCCATGCAGTCTGCATGAAAACATGTACAAAGTGACAACAGACATGTGGACCCAATGTTTAACTGCATCTCGCATTCACATTGCAGAGGGAAATCCAACACCTTCTGCAGAGCAGCCCAAACCTCTCTTCTCTGATGACGAAAAGGACCACCACACCTCCGACTACAACACCCTCCAACAGTTTGTGGAGAGCCTCCACACCCCACCTCCAGGAGCAGGGCAGCCCTTCTGCTACAAAGAGACCCCACCCCCACCAGAGACCACGCAGCAGGCAGCACCCACCACCATGGCTACCTCCAAGGACCCCCACGGAAAACACATGACCTTCCAACACCGTGTGTTGGGGTGCCAGGAGAATTTGCCTGAACAGGTGTGGGTGGGGTTTGACCCCATGGTAGCCATACTAGAAGCCATATGTGGGCGTCACAGTCCCTAATGGACACCAACAATCTGCTCCATGCACTCCAATGGACCATGGCTCATATTGCTGGAGCCCTGACTCAGAGACTAGAACAACTGTACAGTCAGAGTGGCTCTAGAGATGTCACACAGGAGTTGGGACACATGCGGAGATTAATGGAGACCATGGAGTAAACGCAGGCAGAAAGAGCAGCTGCTGCGGCTGCACACAAGCGAGAGGTAGCTGGGTTCCTCAATGACCTCAAGACCATCGTCATGGCATTGCTGCCACAAGGCCTGGTGCTGGTGCATGCTGCTGCTACCACTCCATCCACATCTCTGCCCCCTGAAGTGTGAGTGCCACACAGTGCGGAAGACATTTCACCTTCGGCCACTGATGTGTCACTGCCATGCAGTGCTGGAGACAGAACATCACCACCCACACATGAGGCACATGAAACAGCAGAGGACGAAGATGCCAATGAATCTGCCTTCATGGTAAGAGGGACGCAGTAGCATTCATCTCCGCCATAAGGCCGGTTTCTACTTGGTTCTACCCTCTGCATCATCACCTTCCACTGTACCCCGATACACTCTGTGACACTCACCTTGGACCTCGCAAAGGACTGCCATATTCTGTTTGATCGCCAATGACGCAGCAAATCAGACTGCGGACTGAACTCTTCCTTTTCTTTGGACTTGTCATTCCCTGAAGGACTCTGGCTGGCCCTCTATGGGCAAACATTGTAATGTGGGATTAGCATGGCCCTGTACTGCTCCAGCTGCAACACTCACTGAATGTGCATTGAACAGACATAATCACACAGATGTGTCATGTTTATGATCTTTATGATTTTTCCCCCTTATGTCCATGTTGCTCAGGTCATTGGACTTGGGTCACAGGTTTAAATATTGCTGAATCAAGTCCGAGTGGCGACAACACAACAACAGGTACACATGAATTAGTTACTTCTTTGTCCAGCCCAGTAATGAACCACGCCCAGAGCTCTGGGGTCATTGTTCAAACCCTTACTCTGGACTAGCATATGCCAGGCCAGCCTACTTCACTTACGCTCACATTAAGGGACTACAATGCTACATTTCCCAGTTCTACCCTGTTGTGATCTGCTGATCACAGGTCTAGTTGTCAGCATGCAACAGCCACTCCCTTACAGCTGGTTACACCCAAACCACACCCATCCAGCACAAGTGTCACAGGACATGTGACCCTGCCAAAAAAAAGGGCCGGGCACACATGCTCAACGCCATTTCCTCTGTCTCTCTGGGTGTATTCATGTGGTTATCATTTATGCATGAGGGCCTATGGCCCTGCTAAATCACATTCCCCAGGGTCGGATGGTGTCCGCACCACAATACTCAATCATAGAGGGTCCATGACTTGCGGAGCACAGACTTGGTGGCACCGGATACACTGCATCTGGCACAGGCACACCAACACGGGGCGTGACTTTCGGTGCACTGCGGTAGGGGCACCTTGAGCACTGAGCAGGTGTGCAGCCTGCAATGATGCCCCATCCTGGTGGACCGGACTGGTGAGGATCATTGTGAGCCCTGCTGGACCACAGTGTAGGCCTGAGCCAGCGGGCAGTGCTGGCCTACCACCATGTTGCGCTGTCTCTCAGGTCACAGATTTAGTGGCACCTCAAGGGCTGGGCGGGTGTGCAGCCTGCAATGATGCCGTGTGCACTGATATGTCTTCTACCATAGCGAAATCAAGACCCAGAATCAAGTGTGTGACCTGGTGCCCGCAGTGTGGGGCTGCATGATGTGAAGGGTGCCATGTGTGCGGGCCCTGGGCTTGGGGCTTGCACCAGCATGCGGTGGGCCTTCTTGGAGACACGCCGGTGGCAGGAGGTGAGCAGTGAGGCCTGGGTGTGCAATGTCTGCACTCTCTCCCCTATCCCTCTCTTCTTTTCACTCTGTGTCTCTATCCCTCTCTTTCCATCTTTTTCTCTCTCCCTCTCTTTCTCTCTCCCTCTCGTTCTGTCTTTCTCTTTCTCTCCAATCTTTCTCTCTCTCTCCCTCGCTTTGTGTCTTTCTCTCTCTCTCCCTCTCTATCTGTCTTTCTCTCTCTCTCCCTCTCTTTCCGTCTTTCTCTCTCCCTCTCTTTCTCTCTCTCTCTGTCTCTCTCTCTCTCTTTCTCTCTCTCTCGCTCTCTCTCTCTGACTCTCTCTCTCTCTTTCTCTCTCTCTCTGTCCATTGATGAGCGTATGTCAAATCTTCTTCTCTGGATTTTTGTCATGTAGGCTGTGACCTACAGACTGTCTCAAGGAGACCTGCCATGAGTCTTCAAAATTGTTGTTTTGAGTTTTTTTGTAATAAATTGTTTAGTTTGGTAATTCGAAGGTGAATGTGTGATGCTCCTTTTTGTGACAACACATGGATGTTACTTGTTGTGATTGTGCGACATCAGGCAAATTGTTTTGTTCATGATTTTGTGAGGTTGATGTGACATGTCTTTGCCCGGGAGGCCCTTGGTGTGTCCTGTGGGTTGTGGCGGTGGGTGTTGTGACCCTGGTGGGGCTCCCAGCTGCATGATCAGTGGCTCCATGGCATCTCTTGCCCTTTAGGTGTGGCTGTGGGCTGGGCTCCATTTTCTGTTGCAGGCTATCGTCCGACTTTACACCAGGTCAGAGCAGGTGTTAATTTCCTTCTGCTAACGCGCCTTATCACCTGTTTTGGGTTCTCATCGCTGATCTGGATAGTCTTTGGGAATGTTGCGGAGTGGTGTTGTTGCGACTTTTTGCATGGAAACGCCTACTCTGCATCTCATTAGCGATAATTGCCGGGGTAATCTGTGG
The DNA here is from genome assembly GCF_964263255.1 of Lissotriton vulgaris. NCBI lineage: Eukaryota > Metazoa > Chordata > Amphibia > Caudata > Salamandridae > Lissotriton > Lissotriton vulgaris. The sequence goes on from NC_141691.1 coordinate 2,032,068,036, forward strand.
CAATGTTTTTTGCGGCTGCTATTCCAGGCAAACTGTTAATATGGGCTGTTCGCACCAGCTTGTGAATGGGGCAATACATTTATCGCTACTTTGGCTGCGATAAAGTGCCGTTAACTCGGCAATACATCCTTGAAAATATGCCCCTAAATTTCCACCAAGTGCTGCCTATGGTGCGCCCTGTGGGGTTACACAAACTGCGCAAAATTGCAGACACTTGAAAATCTGTTCTTGGCGCACTTATGGGCAATATCAAAATCTAGCTCTACTAACATATCTCATAAGGAACTGGCCATCCCCTTTTTAGAAGATGAATTATATATTAGGCCTACTATCTTGTGGCACAGCATATGGAGCAAAACAGGGACATAGTTTACGAAGGAGATAATTCAAGACTGAGTCACTCTAGATGTCTGGAAAAAAATGAAATGGTTTTCCCAACTACATACTTCCCTGAGAATACTGGCCCCTGACGTAGGCGTAACAGATACAGTTAAAATTCTTACCAACTCTAAAAAAGAGGTCAGGGCTATACTTGACGTGTCTGTCCGTTCACTTGCCCGTTGGCTAGAGGCCTATGTGACGACAAATCTTTGAATTTTCACTGCTATCCTGGTTGCTCCAGGCTGGCCCTTGTTTCCCTGAAAACGCCTCCTGGTCAACGTGGCTACAGAGACAAGCTTCAAAACATCACCTGATTGCTTCGCCACATCGCCTGGTTCCTTCCTGGTTTCTTCCTTGTCACTGGCTAGTGACCCAGCCTATGTCCCCACTCATTTCAGGTACTCTTCATCCTCAATCTGCCCTTGGATCCAACCAGACACTTCTCTCCTGGTCGCCTGCAGCATCTATTCTCCAGGCGCCATAGGATTCAGCGATGAAACCCGACACACCTTGACACCTATGCACCCGCTTTCTGTGGGTGAGGTAACAAGAGTAGTCCGGTGATCCTGTAGGTATTAACTATCCTGGTGTCCTAGTTTTTAGTGGCTTTCTCCGAGTCCATCCAGAAGTGACCTAAAAGAACTAGTTTCCAATTCTTTCGTTCCCATTCTACCTCTATGGTAACTAATGTGTGTGTAAAGACACTGCACACGCCTCCCGTGGGCCTCCTACTTCCTATCCTTTGGTAGTACAGTGTAGCCCCAGCAATTCCCTAGGCCCTAAGCCTATCCTTTGTTCGTGACGTGGTTCTTATACCACTATTTTAGTATATGGTTTGAAGTGCCCCTAGGCACTACTGTATATTGTGCAACTTATTGTATGATAATTGAGTATCTTGTTATGTGCTTATGCCTCTGACTTCATAAAGAGTTCAGAGGGGTTGTGTTAGAAATAAATACATATATATATTTTATATATAACCTGTGTGGTGTTCTTTCATTTGGTAATAAAGGGGTTACATATGGTAAAAAAGCTGGCTTCACATGCCCTCTTGAGTTTAGCCTAAGACTGCTTTCTCCATGCTACCACTAGGATAGCTGGTCTATAAGGTTGACTTTACAACCATCACCATATGGGTTGTTTGGACTGATGCAGGGTGCCCACTAGAATAGTGGACATCACATATCAGGCCAACTTCTCACATTGGTGGGCAGCGGTTGGGATAAGAGCTTGCTGTTGTTTTACCAATTGTAATCTTTGAGATATCATTTGAAAGATCACATTAGGTATCTATAGGGACATGTAACAAGACTTATAATACTTAAGTTCTACTGAACTTAGTTGTTGTAGACCAAAGGGCCTAGCATACCCTGACTACAACTTCTAGAGAGGTTTAGTAGGAAACACTCAGTGTAGGTAGATGCACACACCACACATCACTAGATCATGTCTGCCACAGGTGAACCTAGTGTATCTCTACCTGTGGGAGGTGACCCTCCAAGGGTACCCTTCAGATTTTATATACTCAGCTTCAGAGAGCTGAGACACTTGTGTACCACAAGAAAGCTGAACCAGGGGTCTAACCCTACCCTTCAGAAACTGATAGAACTCCCAGTGGAATCTGAAGTTCCTAAGGCCTCTGGTTCAGGCCCTACAGGGAATGCAGATGAGGTCCTACCCTCAGCAGATGATACCACTGACCCTCAAGTTATAGAAGATGATGAAGATGAGGTTGAGGAAGATTCTGAGGAAGAGGTAGACTGCCAGGCCCAAGTTAGAAGACTTAGCCAGGCTAACCTAAGCCTATTTGGGGCTGAGAATGAGGCAGCCCCATTCAGGCCTAAAAGTGGACTTAATCAGAGGTATAGGAGGGGCAGATCCCACTCAAGGGAATCTCTCCACTCCAATGCTCCAAGGGGTTCTCGGAGGGGGATGACTTCCCCTCAGAGAAGGGAACACCAGGCTAGGATGAGGGAAATCAATCTCAGAATTGAGAGAGAAGAACTTGCCCTAGCCAAAGAGAAACTTGCTCTTGCAAGAGAGCAAATGTTAAGTGGACTATAGTCCACTGGTGGCAGCAAGATCGGATAAAGACAGGTCCTATGACAATAGAAACCTAAGTAAGATTGTGCCCCCCTACAAAGATGGGGATGGCATCCACAAATGGATAACTGCTTTGGAGAGGGCTTGCAAAGTACAGCAGGTACCCTTAAGTCAGTGGGCAGCAATCTTGTGGTTCTCCATTTCAGAAAAAGGTAAATATAAGCTCCTCACAGTTAGTGATGAGGATGCTAAAAACTACTCAGCCCTGAAGAGTGCTCTAATTGATGGGTTTGGCTTAACCACTGACCAATATAGGTTGCTGTTCAGGGATACACAAAAGACACAGACTCAGGACTGGACTGATTTTGTAGATTGTGCTACTAAGGCTCTGGAGGGCTGGTTATTGGGAAGCAAAGTACATGACTATTCAGGATTGTATAGTTTGATTATGAGGGAGCAGATCCTTAGTAATTGTCAAAACCAGCTTCTACACCTGGTGGACTCTGATTTGACCTCTCCACAAAAAATGGGTAGGAGGGCAGACAAATGGGTCAGAACCAGGATTAGGCCTAAAAATCAGGGTGGTGACCAAAAGAAAGATTCTACCAAGCCTCAAGAGAAAGGTGGGGATAAATCAAAAGACAAGTCCTCCACAGGGCCCCAAAACTCCGATGGTGGGGGTGGGTCCCAAAACACTTCCTCTAACCCTAAGAAACCTTATTGCCATGTATGTAAACAGCCTGGCTGCTGAACGACTGACAGCAGTTGCCCAAGGGCCAACAATAAGGAAAACATTCCCCCAAGTAATACTCCCAGACCTCCTATTACTATTAGTAGTAATCCCCCAGGTGGTGGGAGTGCCCCCAAGAATTTGGCTGGGTTTACTTTGGGAACTCATGTGGACTCTGGCCTAACCACGTTCCCTAACTTAGCTACTCTTGTCTGTGAAAATGGCATGGGGTTTGCCAACTGCATTGCTTGTCCCAAAACTTTGGTCAAGTACAGACAGGAGCCCCACATCAATGTCCAGAAAGTTGAAGCCTACAGAGATGCAGGGGCTAGCATCACTATGGTGACTGACAGTCTAGTCCCCTCAGGACAACTTTTACCTGGGTTCACTAATCGGGTGACCAACATTGATGGAGTGCAGAAAGATCATCCCATGGCAGTAGTTAATCTCAGCTGGGGAGGTGTCAATGGCCCAAAGAGAGTGGCAGTGTCTACAAACTTGCCTGTAGATTGTCTACTGGGAAATGATCTAAAGATCTCAGCCTGGGCTGGGGTAGAACAAGAAACCCATTCCAAAATGGTAGGCCTTCCAAAAAAGGTTAGTGGGGCTGTGATGGCCACAGCTCAAGCAGAATTCCTTCCTAAAGAGGTTGGAAGGGCTGTGATGGTCACAGCCCAAGCTCAGGCAGACTTCCCTGAAAAGGTTGGCAGGGCTGTGATGGTCACAGCCCACACCCAAACAGAGTTCCCTACTGAAAAGTTTGGTAGGAAACTCAAACAGATGTTAGTGTTGTGAAGCCTGAAACTATGGATCACTCTACTCAGACAGAGAGCATTGGGGAGGAAGAAAAGTCTCCCTCCCACCAGACATTAGGTGAGAGTCAGCTGCCTCGGGGAACTGACCTTACCCCTTGTGAAGGAACTGCCCCAGAGGTAGTCGGGTCTAGCCTGGCAGAGCCCCTGACGTCAGTGGACCCTTCCAATGTGGGACCCTGTCTGGAGCAGGTAATCTGCCCCTCTCCACCCTGCCCCAATCAGCCCAGGGCTGTAGAGGTCAGGAAGGCCAGTGGACCCCAAAGGGGCCCCTGTCCACAACAACACCCACATCAGCTGGTTTGGGGCACGCAAAACTAGCAGCCCTAAAAAGGTGAACATTTCAAAAACTCCTGAGGGATCTCCCTTACACTTAGTTAGGAACCTCCCCCAGATGGACCCTGGTGGGCACAGCCAAACCTGGGACCTAAGGTCCCCAAACCTGACCTGTCCCTCTAGTAAACCAACAAAAGGTACCCAGCCTCCAGCTGTAGGCAGCCAGAGGTTGACCCTGAGAGCACAGTGCAACTCAGTCCTGGAAAGAAAGGCACACATGGTGGAAGATGATTGGAGGAAGCTGAGCCCTACATTACAGGAGCCTCACTTCAGTACTCCATCTCAACACCAGCCTTTTGCTTTGCCAAAATACACCACAGGTAGAGATTCCCTATGTTGGAGACCCTATGATACCCTTAGGGTAAGGGATTGCTTAGTGGACCATGAGACAGGGGGTAACCATGCTAGTGCAGGTACTTCCTGATATGGCCACCTAGGCAATATAGGCTTACCTGGTTCAGGATAGCCTTATCTCCTTTTGTTTGGGGGGGGGGGTTGTGAAGGAAGGTAGATACCTGACTATGGTTACCCCAGATTTTTTTGCCTAGTGTTTAGCTGGTTTTCAACTTAGTTGGCCTGGGATCCTGCTAATCAGTTCCCCAGGCTATCTGCTCTCACTGTAAAATGGACTCCATGTACTTTAGGTACATCTCGAATTGGGCATTGGGTCACCTTAAGAGCCCCTGTACAGTGTACTATAGGTACCTAGGGCATAGGTGCATCCAAGGCCTACCTGGGGATGCAGCATGTATTATGCCACTCCTAGCTGGCCACTCACATTGACACAACTGGCTGAACACTCAGCTGGGGCAAGGTCGTGTAATCACCCCTTACTTAGGTGTAGTATCCCTATACCTACCTTTACATATAGACACATATTTTATTTTATTTTAGAGGTTGTATATAGCGCTGGTTGGACCCTGGGGTATCAGAGCGCTTTACAATTGTAACAGAAAGGTGTTTAAATACAGGTAAGTGTGTATAAGTATAGAAAGTTGATTCATAAATGAGCAGTCCACATAGGATAAAGGTTAAACTACATGAAAAAGTAAAAAACAATTGCTAAACACAATGATATATACAATACAGAGGTCGCAGTTTGGTGTGTAGGTTCGATATAGTATACCTAGGAGCAGGAAGGACAAAAACGTGAAAGAAAACTGAAGGTCATAAACTGTAGTAAGGAATGGGTGGTAAAGGAGAAAAGGAGAAAAGGAGAAGCAAGGAGGGGAGGTAAGGTGATCAGATTGAAGGAGAAGGGAAGGAGAGGGGGCAAAAGGGGGATCACTAGCCGTAGGCGGAGCAGCTGGGTGGGGGGATGTTGAGAGGGCAAGGCCACTCGGGAGGGATTAGAAGCCCCCGTATTTGATAAGGAGATGAAGTTTGAGTTCTTTTTTGAAGCTGGTGTCCTTTCATTTTGTATTAAAGGGGTTACATATGGTAAAACAGCTGGCTTCACATGCCCTTTGAGTTTAGCCTAAGACTGCTTTGTACATGCTACCACTAGGATAGCTGGTCTATAAGGTTGACTTTACAACCATCACCATAAGGGTTGTTTGGACTGATACTGGGTGCCCACTAGAAAACTGGAAATCACATATCAGGCCAACTTCTCACAAAGAGTGGTGTATTTACTGTTAGATTTAGAGAAAAATATTGAAACCATTGGTGTAGACAGTGTAGAAAGTGAACCACTTGTTATTCTTGTTAATGGTGTGCCAACTAAGAATAGGAAAATCTGGCAAGAGTTATTTGGATGTTGGGAAAGTGCAAAAGGCAACATTGTATTTATTAAAAACAATACATACTGTGTTAAGATGTGAAAAAATCTATGAACATTACAGTGTGCATCCACTACACTCAAAAGAAGTGATGGGAAACACTATTGATTTGTTCCAAATGAAAAAAGCTAAAGAAAGTACCATGAGTGTATGGGAAGCTCGTTGTATTTCACAGTTGTTCCCAACTGAAAAGGACGATATGATGAACATCCTGTGCAGATTCCTGCATCTTAATATCGGACAACAAGATTATATGCAGAAGATCCAATATTTTGACAATGTATCCCTTATATATTGCATCTATTGTTTGAAACTGACTTGTCTGGACTTTTTATATGCAGTCAACCATATTCTAAAATCTGAATAAAGTGCACCAGAGAGATGATCATCTGAAATCTCTGCTCATTAATTTGATGGCATGTCAGTGTGGGACTAATGAATATTGGTACTGTCGTCATGGACAACTGAAATGTATGCTACAGAACTTATGAACTTCAACATGGTTCCTTACCCTGAGCTGTGGTTAGTACGCTTGGATGATTTACTAGAATTTCTTCGAGAGGCAAATTCGAATATTAAAAAAATTGAATACAAGACACCTGGAAAATTGTGTTCCTTGGATCCTGTTACTGTATGCAGGTATTTCAATCATAGATTTGAGGCTATGATGTCTTTTATCTGCAATAAAAAAAATCCTCCTCTTGGAGAAGTTCTGGATTTCTTTTGGAGAAAGGAGAATCAAGCAAGAGGTGCTCCTCACAACCATATGCTATTATGGATTAAGGACGCTCTCAAATTTGGAACAGATGCAGATTATACTGTTTTGAGTTTTATTGAACAATATGCAACATGTGCTGTACCCAAAAGCACAGAAGAAAACAACTTAAGAGCACAAGTCTTATGATTCTAAAGCCACAGATGTGGAAAATACTGTCGAGGAAAGTACAAATGTAAGGACAAGGTCTACACAAAAAGTTGTTTGGGATTTCCACGTCCTGTAATATCGAAAGAAAGAGTAAACAGTTTTATGTCATCTTTGCGACATACTATCACAAGAAAGTCTCCAAAAAATACCTACAACTTAAGAAGAAATAAAGAGTCAAAATACATAAATGACTACAACCTAGTTATTTTGTCCATGTGGAATGCGAACATGGATATTCAATATGTTGTGGACAATTCCATTGCTGTTGCTCGATATTTAAATCTTATATTATAAAATCAAAAAAGACAGATTTGAAAGAAATGTGGGAAGAGATTTCTCACGAGAAGACTCTAAGTCAGCGGTCTTCAATCTGTGGGGCGCGACCCCCAGGGGGGTCGTGGAGTCCTGGGAAGGGGGTCGCAGATTCTGTCAGAGTGCAGTTCCTGACGTCGGGCTGATCGATGGTGCTCACGGCGGAGGCCTAATTTACACCGAGGTGTGAAAAACATCTACACCTCATTAACAAGTAAAAGGTCTTTTAAAGACCTGTCAAGTACTTGGGTGTGACTGTGTGTGTGTCCCTGAAGCTGTTTCAGCTGGGCTCGCATACATGAGCTGAAGGGAGCTGGGGGGTGGGGGTGGGGTCGGAGGGAGTGGCTGTAGTTTAGCCCTTTGAGTCAATGGATGTTGCGCACCTGGAGCTGTGGGTCCCGTGACACGTCCCCCCCCCCCAGCAAGGAGGCACAGAGATGCCCTCCCATGAGCTGGAAAGAAGGACGACGACGACGCAGAGAGATACTGATTCCCCCCCCACTCCCCCTAATGAGAGGCACAGAAAAGGTGGGTGGATGAATGATGGGTGGATGGATGGATGGATGGATGGATGGATGGATGGATGGATGTAAGGCTGAAGGATTGATGGATGTGGATGGATGAAAGGCTGAAGGATGGCTGGATGTGTGAAAAGGTGGGTGGATGAATAATGAGTGGATGGCGATTGAAAGGGTGGATGGATGAATGATGGATGTATGGATGGAAGGATGAAAGGGTGGATGAATGAAGTATAGATTGGTGAAGGATAGATGTATGGATGGAAGAATGAAAGGGTGGACGGATAAAGGATGGATGGATGAAAGGGTGGATGGATGAATGATGTGTAAAAAGATGGGTGGATGAATGATGGGTGAATGGATGGATGAAAGTGTGGATGGATGAATGATGGATGAATGGATGGATGAAAGTGTGGATGAATGAATGAATGATGGATGGATGGATGTGTAAAAAGATGGGTGGATGAATGATGGGTGAATGGATGGATGAAGGATAGATTGGTGAAGGATAGATGTATGGATGGAAGGATGAAAGGGTGGACGAATGAAGGATGTATGGATGGATGTGTGAAAAGGTGGGATAAAGGATGGGTAGATGGATGGATGAAAGGATGGATGGATGAAAGGGTGGATGGATCGGAGGATGAAAGAGTGGATGGATGAAGGATGGATGTATGGATGGGAAGATAAAAGGGGGGATGGATGTATGAATGGACAAAATGTTGCATGGATGAATGATGGATGGATGTGTGAAAAGGTGGGTGGATGAATGATGGGTGGATGGAAGGAAGGGTAGATGGGTAAAGGGTGGATGTATGGATGAAAGGGTGGATGGATGAAGGATGGATGTATGGATGGAAGGATGAAAGGATGGATGGATGTGTGAAAGTGTGGGTGGATGAATGATGGAGGGATTTGATGAGGTCTAACAGGCGCATTTATGGTTGTCAAAAGTTGATGATGAGGAGTACCAGTTTCTATAAACTTTTGTCGGAAGGGGGTCCTTACGCCTAAAAAGGTTTTACAAGGGGGTCTCGGCATCAAAAAGTTTGAAGACCTCTGCTCTAAGTAAACATTTATACAGTTTCAGTTTGAAGATATTATCGCATCGAGAAATCAGAGCATATGAATGCTCAGATCAGTTATCATCTGCAAGTCTATACTCCAAATCTAGAAGAATAGTTTATGTGAGTCTAGGTCTTGTAGCAATGCGAAATCGAGTACTGAAATCTGTACTAAAAATGTAAGATTTAGCGGAAAAAAGATCCAGAAAGTACAGATATTTTTAAAACGATTATATGTTGGACACATATTACCCAAACAGAAGTCATCATCTTGAGTACATGTGTCTCTATGAAGTGTTGCAAATTTTAATTTTTCAACGGAATACTACAGAGAACATCAATGATGGAAAATATGGAGTCATTGGTTCCGAAGGATGTTTGTTGAAACAAATGAAGGGAAATGTGATTAATCACAGGAAGCTGAGTTGTGACACTGCTGATACAAGGGAATTTTACTATTTAGCTCTTTTACAACTATTAAAACCATGTCGTTCAGAACTGGAATTACTTAGAGATTTCCAGAGCTATGAAGATTTCTTTAATGCTTGTAAAGATAGCATACAATGCAGTGCTTTTGCAAATTATGTGAAAATCTTGAACAATGAAATTGATCAAGAAGCTACAATTGCAGCTGAGATTGCTAGAGACAGTTCTCAAGACAGTCAAAGTTCTGCTGCGCTGAGTCAAGATTCACTAGGACAACTAATTGTTGAAAACGAAGCAGCAATCACCATGAATGAGGTGGCAACAGCATTGTATCAAGCTCAAGAAGATGTAACAAACACTAGGAAAAACTAAATGTTGAGCAAAAAGAAATATATGAGCAAGTGAGACAACAGATTGATTCAACCTATCCGAATGTACGTGAGTGGACAAGCTGGAACAGGAAAAAGTTTTTAATTTAAGTAATTACAACTTATCTACAGAAAACAACTGATTCGCATTTGTCTTGTGTTGTCACTGCTCCAACTGGGTTGGCAGCACACAGCATTAAAGGAATTACTTTACATTGTTTACTAATGCTACCAGTAGAGCATGAAAACAAATTGGAATACCATAAGCTGTCTAGAGAAGCTTGTTGTGAAGTTTCAAGAGTCTTCAAGAAAATTAAACTTCTCATTATTGATCAGGTAAGCATGGTATCAAACTTAATGCTTGCCTTTGTACATTTAAGAATGCAGCAAATTCTTAAAACAGAGTATGACATGTTGTATGGAGGAAAACACGTCATAGTTTTTGGAGATCTACTGCAACTGATTCCTGTAAAAGGACAACCAGTTTTTAAAACACTTGCGCATGAAGATACCAGAAAGTCTCTGGGTAGTGTTGGAAACGTGAACATTTGGTCATATTTTGAATACAAAGAACGGATTACAAATATGGGACAGGCAAAATATGTTGATTATGGAACTATTCTCCAAGATATAAGAATTGGACTACTGACAAAACATGGCAAACACGCTTTACAGACTTGATTACTTTCCAATTTGTTTCCAAATGAAAATATAGTTCCTGAGAAAATGCACATGGAAATTGCAGAAAAGAAATCTGTAATCTGCTTAATGCCAACACTGCGTGATTGTTTTATATTCAAGAACAACTTTTGGAACTAGAAAATGAAGAAATAATAAAAATGGAAGCTATCGATAAAATAGAACATGAAAAAATCACTATTATTTTGACCAAAAAATTGAAGACAAAATTGGATTCTTTAGGAAAATCAAAATCTAAAACTGCTGGTTTAGAAAAGAATCTATATGCATGTAGGAACTGTTGGATAATTTCAAGGCATAATTTGGATGTATAAAAAGGTTTAGTTAATGGAGCAATGGGCAAAGTTGTGGATTTTGTTAATTATCCAAATAAAGATGGTATTGCATTCGTAAAGATTAAATTTGATCAGATTGAAGAAGTGAAACAAATTGGTTGTTGCTCTGTTCGTTTTTTGCTTGTTAAAGATATATATGTCTGTAGAAAACAGTTTCAATTTTCTCTGGCATATGCAGTGACTATTCATAAATCTCAAAGTTTAAGTGTTGACCGTGCTTTGGTGAACATTGGAAATTCTGTGTTTAATGAGGGTATGGCAAATGTTGCTTTGTCGCGAGTCAGAACATTATTTGCTTTGTTTTTGATTGAATTTGATGATACTAAAAATACTGCAGATGCCAACTGTGTCAAAGAGTACAATAGGTTAAGAAGAACATATGCTCCTAATTTAGGTCAATATCCTGTATTTGAAAAGCATGTGGTTGCTAGAAAGAAGGGAAAAACAAGATAATGTTGTGATTGCAAGCAAAAACAAAAAGGACACTGTAGAAGAGATTGTTGGTTTTCAGTTTGAAAATAGTTTTGGTGTCAACTGCTATGCTAATGTAGTGGTCAATGTTGTTTTTTTCTTGAAGGTTTGCAACAACAAATTATGGAGAATCGGGATAAAAGTTGTTGTTCCTTGTTACATTCTCTTTATGAAAAATTGAGAACAGATACAAGTAAAATACAGAGTGTTTCTGATGTTAGTAATCTTTTGGATGTATGTTCTGGTGCTACACAATTTACACAAAATATCCAACAAGATGCTCAGGAGTTTCTAATGTATATGCTTACAGATTTGGAAAATGAAGGTGTAGATATAGAGAATATTTTTGACCTTTGTTATAAATGGGAACATCTATGTGAACATAGTATGTATACATATAGCACTAATGTAGACACTGAAAGATTTTTATATTTGACATTACCGGACTGTAAATCAGTGCCTTTCAGTAAATTAGTTAAAGCTGCAAACCAAAACATGGAGTGTAGGCAATGCAAATCACAAATTTTATCAACATTATTTATCCAAAGATATGGAAAATATATAATTTTAATGATGCAACGCTGTACAGCTGATGGAAGAAAAATGGACAATTTAATAAAACATTTTGTTGCTACATAACTATCAAATTCTGGAAGGAATTTTGTAGCAGTAGCAATAATTTTCCACAATGATTCTTCAATAACACTGGCCATTACACTGCATATCTCAAAAGTGAGAAAGGCTGGAGTCCTTGTAATGATGCTGAGTTTGTTTTCAAACAACGTTTCCCTTTCGAATTGCCAAATTCCTATCTAATATTTTTAAAGACAAAGTCTTAGGAAGATAATTCATTTTCTAAGGAATGTATTGTTATCATTTCATAGGATTATCATTGGACAATTTACATAAAAATTACTGCAAAAATACAATTTGGCCTCAAGGAAATGTATTTCTTTGAATTATGGACTTATTGTTGCACATTGTCTCGGTGTATAATTTTAACTGCCATTATTTATAGTGTTTATAAATTTAAGTTATAACATTTTCTTAGCAGTAATCATTTTATGTACGTGTGATTTGTAATATATACTATTTTACTATAGATGTATTATTGTTTTTTTTAAACAATCTAATTGATTTGTTTTTTTTGGCCGCTGTTAAGTGATGAGTACAATTGAAATCACTGTTTCTAGAGAAATTCACTATATTCTGAGAACAGCAAAAAAGGCAAAGAAATTACTTTGTAAAATGTTAAAATTATGATGTGCTGTTAAAAATGTATTATTACATGGTATAACGATTTTTTCTTTTATTTTACAGATCTTAATTTTAAAATATAAAATTTACCACTATTTAGATTATAAAAAACAATTGAATAAAATGTGTACTGTTTTTTATGTTTTTTACTGTTGACATAGGTTTTAGTAAGTCTTAAAATGCACAATGGACTGTGTTTTCACAGAGTTGAATAAAAGGAACATGGATGGACTAGATTTCTGTCAGAAAATTGTAATGCAAAAAGGTATAAAATAGGGGACCGCTTCAGAACACCTGTCTGCAAGATATATGGTATAGTACAGAATAGACTAATATGGTTGTTTTGCAGGTCTTAATAATTTCAGAATTAAAAAAAATTAAACTCTTTAACTTAAACCACAACAGTCAGTGTTTTCGCATATGTCATATTAGATCGCATCCCTTTCCCTTCAGTAATATATAATAATGTCCTATCAGTTTCCTAAAATGTAAGTATTTGTGAATGTATGTTATTCTTTGTTATTAGTACACAAATTTACTCCTATAATGACAATTGGCCTATCCATAAACTCTCTTTCTTATTTATAAGGTGAGGAAAAGGCATTCTGTAAACCTTTTCTTTTCCATGTAAATATAATCTCATCATACACAGTACTTTGCGGTGAAAAGGTGTTTTATAGGTTTTGTTGTGCATGTTTGCATATAACACTCTTAGAACAAAACACATCTCCAGATTTATCAGAAATCATAAATCTGGACATGTTTGTGAATGCTACACCATTCTCCTATTTCTCCTATTGGTGTAGCAAAGCACAACAAGGACAATTGTTTTCACATCTCCTCATGTTTTCACTTTCAATATATGCTGCACAGCATATATTGAAGGAGATAAATGCCTTTACTGATTATTTTTGTGCAGGTAGGTGTCCCTTATTGCACAAAAACAATCTCCACATGTCACGGACATCCTTGCACCATGGTGCAAGGGTGCCTGTCTCAACACATGGCTGCAGTTTGTGCAGCTGTGAAGAGGGAAGCACATAGTTTCAACATATTTATGTACACATGTTACATCTCTGTGCTTCAGAAGTACCACAGCATGCTGTAGTGAAACAGTTTACAGTGTCATGCTGTAACACTTCCTTATAATTCTGCACTTATGCATTCACCATACATCAGAAATCTACTTTTACAGTCAATTATGCAGTACACATACATTCATCTCAACTTTCACACAGAAGCATACTAGTTTAGATCTTTCTTTAACCAGAGTAGTTAGTTTTGAAAAAATATATATATTTTTTTTGTTGTTGATTTTTTAAACAATTTTGTATTATTTATTTTGTTTTTTTAAAACAGGGGAAACATGAGAACTGAGAAAAGAGGAATAAAAACTAGGAGGAGAAGAGAAAAGAAATCTAACAATGGTGGTTGTCAACAGCTTTACACACCAGATCTACCGACTGCTCTCCATATGCTATCAGCCATCCACATTTTACACAGCTCATTCTAAGTTTCACAAATTGGGGCCAAATATCAGGGTGTGTGATAGAGGTTGATGGTGTTGCTCCACTCGTACTCAGGCCTTCTGATAAATCTTGAGGAGCCTTTCTCAATCTCCTTAACTCCTCCCGTGCAAAGTTGACCAGATGCTTAAATTGCAAGTGCTTCAGCATACTTGCAGTTCCGCATTAGTACTTTTTGTTGTGGGTCTCCCCTTAAAAGCACTTCATTGCATATTCGGCAAGTAACTTTTATTGCATTCACCTTTTTTAAGCTTGGTGGAACGTGAAAAACTTCCAGACAATGCTAGTAGAACAAATCCTTGCTCTGATGACTTCTCTGAATCAGAGGATGATGGTAGATTAGCAGCCATAGCATCTTTAAATGAATCTCTTGTCCAAAAAAGAAAGAGCAGCAGATCTTCTCAGGAGGTCTTTCCCTCAGAAAAGTTCTAATAAAAGTGATTGAAATGGGTGGGGTCCTATAATAGTTTCAATAGGAAGTGTAATTCTCCATGACTGAAAAGTCAGAGACATGTCAACAAAGTGCTCAGGAACTGGTTCTGGCTGGGCAAAGGCCCCTCTACCCCAGAGGAACAAAGGAATTAGGGGTATAAGTATTGGGACCCTGCTCAAAAGAAATCAGATCCTGCTGAACAAGAAGAAACCTCTGCCCAACGAGAAGGAACTGGGAAAGATGTAAGGAGGAGTACTGTCCCTGACCTGGGGGATTGGCCTGCCATGGTTGCCTTGCTGCTGAAGGAGAGGTGAAAAAGACTAAAAAGACTTTGCCTCAACTTGTGCTGAAAGATCTCTGAGGGCTTGTGTGTAAGCCTGCCCCCTGAAAGAAGTCCCAGGACCAGTGGCCTTCAACAACCTTGAGAAGAGCTGCTGAGAATGCCGTTTTCCCCGTAGCGCTGAAGCAGGGAGCCGTGTGCGCCTCGTGAAGTTCACTGTGTACAATGGGAAGCCCGTGCCAAGCCGTCCGGCCCGAACAACGTGACTTTGTAGCCCCCACAAGCCGTAGCTTGCAATGTGAAGAAAGGACCCGTCCGCCCCGAACAATGCGACTTTGTGGTCCCCACGAGCCGTAGCTCACAACGTGAAGGAAAGACCCGTCCGGCCCAAACAACGTGCCTTTGTAGCCCCCGAAGGCTGCAGCGCTGGGCGCCACACCCGAACTCCGGTTCTGTGTGGACTACCGAGGGCTCAATTCGGTCACGAAGACTGACGGGCACCCCATCCCCAGAGCTGATGAGCTCATTGATCGGTTAGGGGCTGCCCGGTACTTCAGCACTTTTGACTTGACATCTGGGTACTGGCAGATCGCCTTGACTGATGGGGCCAAAGAGAGGTCATCATTATCCATACCAGATGTGGATTTCCAGTTCTGGGTTATGCTATTTGGGATGAAGAATGCTCCTGCCACCTTTCAGAGGTTGGTCAACCAGGTGTTGGTTGGACTGGATGAGTTCAGTGCCACCTACCTGGATGACATCGCAGTGTTCAGTGTCACATAGGAAGAACATCTGCGCCACCTCTGGGAAGTGTTGTTGGTACTGCAGAAGGCAGGCCTCACGATCAAGATGAGCAAGTCCCAGATCGGGCAGGGTTCTGTTGTGTACTTGGGACACCAAGTTGGGAGCGGCCAGGTGGCTCCCCTTCAGCCCAAGATTGAAGCCATCCTGGCTTGGGAACCCCCAAAACCCAAACAGAAGTGAGGGCCTTCTTAGGACTCACCGGGTATTACAGTGGGTTTGTCAAGGGGTATGGCAACATTGCTGTACCCTTGACAGAGCTGACTTCCAAGAAGCAGCCAAAGAAAGTGATTTGGATTGACATCTGTTAGAAAGCTTTTGAGACCCTGAAGACTGCCATGTGCACGGCGCCCGTGCTCCTGGCACCCAACTTCTCCAAAGAGTTCCTTGTGCAGACAGACCCTTCAGAGCATGGTTTAGGGACTCCTCTCTCACAGATGTCTGAGGAGGGCTTTGACCAACCTGTAGCCTTCATCAGTAGGAGGTTACTTCCACAGGAACAGAGGTGGAGTGCAATTGAGCGTGAAGCTTTTGCTGTGGTCTGGGCACTGAAGAAGCTAAGACCCTACCTGTTTGGGACTCACTTCTTGGTTCAGACAGACCACAGGCCCCTCAGATGGTTGATGCAGATGAGGGGTGAGAATCCAAAGCTGTTGAGGTGGTCCATGTCCCTACAGGGTATGGATTTCACGGTGGAATATCTCCCTGGCACAGATCACGCAAATGCTGATGGTCTGTCCAGATTTTTCTGCCTTAGTGATGAGAACTCCCTGGGGTAAGGTAGTTCTCCCCACATTTCAGCTGGAGGGGACATGTGTTAGACCTGGCACCTTGGCGTGGGTCTCCCTTCCATTTTTTGTTACTGTGCCTCATGTGTTTTGCTGGTGTTAGCTGCTCAGAGCACTGTGCCACTCAGTGCCACAGTGCAATTGCTCCCTGTAAAAAATCTATATGTTTGATTGGATTCCATGATTGGATTATTTGGTTTACTGTCAGACCCCGGTACAGTGCACCCGGAGTGCCCAGGGCTTGTCAATCCAAATGCTGCTAGTGGGCTTGCAGTACTTGTTGTGCCACCCACAGAAGCAGGCTTTGTAAAATGCGTCTAAGGTCTGCCATTGTAGAATCTGCGTGCAGTCTGGTACTGTCATGCTGACTGGGCAAGTGCACCCACTTGCCAGTCCCTAAATCTTCCCTTTACTTCGTGTGAGTCACCCCTATGGTAGGCCCAAGAGCAGGGTGCATTGTGAGCATAAGGTAGGACAAGCCCTGATGTGTGTGGCATGTCCTAATAGTGAATTACAGCCATTTTCGTCTTTCACTATTGCAAGGCTACCTGTTCTTATAGGCCTGAATGGGCTGTTGGAGTTGTTACATCCTATGATCCTAACAGATTCAGGGAACACAGTAGAAATTCGAGTTTAGTTTGCCAAAACTCAGAATAATAAAATACATATTTTAGTAAAGTTTATTTTAATATTCTGTGTTTGCAAATACCAATATTAGAAAGTTGGTATTTGCTTACCTAACCATTTCAGCCCGTCTCTGCTCTGATGTGTATCTGCTGTCTGGGTTCTGTGAGTGACAGGGCTTGGGGTTTCCAGAGGGCATGGCTAGGTAGCCTGGTGGTGAATAGAGAGATTTACATCCAGATGGGTGGGAGGAGTGCACCTGGACTCTGAATAGGGCTGTGCTCTGCCACCACAATGCTGGCTCCACCTCCTGTGGATCGTCTGATGTCCCTAGCCTGCTCCCTGAATGAAAAGTCAGAGACATGTCAACAAAGTGCTCAGATACTGGTTCTGGCTGGGCAAAGGCCCCTCTAACCCGTAGGAACAAAGGAATTAGGGGTATAAGTATTGGGGACACTGCTCCCAAGAAATCAGATCCTGCTTAACATGAAGAAACCTCTGCCCGACGAGAAGGAACTGGGAAAGCTGTAAGGAGGAGTACTGTCCCTGACCTGGGGGATTGGCCGCCGCGGTTGCCTTGCTGCTGAAGGAGAGGAGAAACATACTAAAAAGACTTTGCTTCAACTTGTGCTGAAATATCTCAGAGGGCTTGTGTGTGAGCTTGCCCCCTGAAAGAAGTCCCAGGACCAATGGACTTCAACAACCTTGAGAAGAGCTGCTGAGAACGCCGTTTTCCCTGTAGCGCGGAAGCAGGGAGCCGTGTGCGCCTCAAGAAGATCACCGCGTACACTGCGAAGCCAGTGCCCAGCTGTCCGGCCCAAACAATGCAACTTTGTGGCCCCCACGAGCCGTAGCTCGCAACGTAAAAGGAAGGACTTTGCACCGCACCTCGCTTTTCCCCCTACGAACCGCATTGCTCAGCACGCTCAGCACGCACCCTGCCACTGATGTTGAACGGTTACAGTGCGTAGAGTGGCTGGGTACGTCTCGCACAACCGCAGCCTACTGGTCATCTCGCACCGCGCACAAAGGATTACAAAGGCGCCTTCTCTCAAGGTACGGCGCGTACGCTGCAACGAACGGCAACAGCACCAAACAAGGCACCGTCCCCTCAAGTAACGCGACTCTGGGCCCCTACGAGCCGTGGCTCGTACCACGAAAGGAGGACATCGCTGCGTGTAACGCTTGGGCTTTTCAACGCATTGTCCGTGACGAACTTTCCCATCTAAGGTATTGTGTACGACTCGCACTCAGTGTTTGAGCGCATCAGACAGAATTGACCACTACGCGCGTTGGTTCTTTTCATCACCGTAGGGTCGTACTGAGAGATACGAATCGCACAGTGTTTAAACTACGCATTTTAACAAAAACTCTACTGCTGATAGTGTTGTGGTATATTTTGATGTTATTTTGTCTTGTGCTAAGCCTTTACATAAAAGATATTTATTTTTTATACACACCTAGTGTGGTGTCCATTTGTGGTTTTGTCACTGAGTTACTGTATGTGTTCACAAATGCTTAACCTATAACGCCTCTGAAAATAAGTCTTGTCTGCTCACGCCACACTAGCTAGAGGGTGAGCAGGGGTTATTTTAAGAGGGTAATCTCCTTATCCTGACTAGAGGAGAGGGTCCCTGCTTGTCACAAGTACCTACCTGTGCCAACCAGAGACCCCCAAATCTAACACAGCCCTTTACTAGATCAGGTCAACAATATCGCAGTGGACATTTACAACATCTTAATCAGCTCTTCGATGGCACATTTGGCCCCAGGGAAAATTATCATATATCGTATGGAAAATCCTTCAGCCCTGTGTTACTCTGTTGAACTTAGGACTATCAAGTCTAAATGTAGAAGGCTAGACCGTACCTGGAGGCAGAATTACTTTGAAATGGGCATACACAAGAATAGGCTAGCCTCAAAAGAATATAAAGTGGTAAGTAAAGCCACATAAACCACCAATTTCTCAATGAGAATTAGGGAAGCAAAAAACTCAACTAGAGAACTTTGAAAAAAGTCACAACCCTGTCTGAGTTTCAGCATGGAAAAAAGTTTACCCTGACTAAGCTTTTTGTCATAAAGTTGCCAACTTTTTTCAGTTGAAAGTGCACAAAGTTTACAGGGAGCTCCTGCTGCACACATTCACATTAGCCACAGGTCTGCCACCACTGAGCATGGCCCATCACAATCAAACTAACAATGAATTGACAAGTTTTTCTTCTCTATCTTGAGGGAGAGTAAGTGAAATCAAGTCAGGTTCCCTCACATAACCCTGCCCTCCTTTTATGTTACACATGGTATTAGAGACTGTAATTACATACTTAGTTCCCCTTCTAAATAAGAAACTCACTACAGGGACATTTCCAACATGTTGTCCTCTACTAAACAAACCTTCCGAAGACCCTACAGAGGCTAAGAACTATCGACCTACATCATGCTTAACTACTAAGATTTTGGAAACGGCCATGAATGAAGACCTGGTGAGTTATCTTGAATCTAGTGACCTCCTTGATACCTGACAACATGGTTTCAGAGCTAATCATTCCATGAAATCAGCATTACTTACGGCCACCGAGGAAAACTGGGTACAATCCTACTTGATCTCCCTGACACTTCTTTTTAAAATCTCTTTTATTAAATTTGTATTTTATGATCTGGTGTTTCATACATACTCAAAGCTTTGTTTATAAATTTGTATTTTATGATCTGGTGTTTCATACATACACAAAGCTTTGTTTATTACATGTAAAAACCAGAGCATGCGTATAGCTTTAACTAAACCACCACCACTGATGACATCAGGACCCTGCTTGACAACGGAGAAACAGAGGCCCTCATTCTCCTGGACCTGTCAGCCACCTTCGACGCGGTCTGCCACAACACACCACGAACACGCTTACATGACACCGGAATCCAAGAGAAGTCCCTGGACTGCACCACATCATTTGTCTTCGGCAGAACTCAGAATGTCCTCCTCCCCCTCTTCCGCTCCAAAGTCACCGAGATCATCTGTGGCGTACCCCAGGGCTCTTCCCTCAGCCCAACGCTGTTCAACATCTACATGGCACCCCTCGCCCACGTCACCCGACAGCATGACCTCAACATCATCTCCTGCGCCGACGACACCCAGCTGATCATCTCACTCACTAAAGACCCTCACACCGCCAAAACCAACCTCCACAAAGGAATGAAGGACGTCGCTGAATGGATGAAGAACAGCCGACTGAAGCTGAACTCAGACAAGACAGAGGTCCTCTTTCTCGGCCCCACCCTCTCAGCCTGGGAAGACTCCTGGTGGCTGACAACACTGGGAACAGCACCAACACCCACCGACTACGCACGCAACCTAGGGGTCATCCTCGACGCCACCCTCTTCATGACTAAGCAGGTCAATGCCGTCTCCTCATCCTGCTTCAATACCCTCCGAATGCTCCGCAGGATCTTCAAGTGGATCCCCATGAAACGAGAAAAACAGTCTCCCAGCCCCTCGTCACCAGCAGGCTGGACTACAGAAATGCCCTCCACACAGGAACGTTGGCCAAGCTCCTGAGACGGCTGCAACGCATCCAGAACGCCTCATCACGCCTCATCCTCGACATCCCCCGCCACAGCCACATCACCCCTGTTGGACTTGGCCCTTTTGGCAGGTTCACCCCTGAACTTTTTGTCTTGAACAATGACATGATGTTAGTTGATTTCTGGTCTCTGCTCACTTTTTCACTGTGGTCCAGTGTAAAGTGCGTGCGCTCTCTGAGTGCGTGTGGTGAGATTGGCCTGCCCTCCCGTAGGAATGCATGGGGAATATGTGTGTCCATGGTAGTTCCATATGTGTGGGGAGTGCAGGGTCGAGTTTGGTATGTGCAAACTCGTGAGATTAAATGCTGAGCAATGATGTCCGCATATTTAATGTGTCTAGTGGGGAATTGCCACTTTTAGAAGTTGGCCTGTCTGTGCAGTGAATGCGAATTGACTGTCTGGCGTGTGATTGGCTGGAGCTGGCTGGTGTGCTGGGCTCCAGGAGTCAGGATGGGTCTGCCCGGTAGTGAATGGAGAGATCTACATGTTGATGGGAGGGAGGAGTTGCACCTGGGACCTGAATAGGGCTAGGCCTTCCCTCCATAATGCTGGCTCCATCCCCTGTGGTACTTCTGATGTCCCTGGCCTGTCCTGTGAATAGGGAGAGGGGCTGAGCAAAACAGTGCTCCAGAACCAGTTGCATCTGGTTAGCCCCTTGCCTGAACCTTGGGAGATAAAGGAAATATGTGTATAAAAGAGGGGCTGTGACCCCATGATTTTGTTCTTGTTCTTGGACTGGAATCTACCAGGGGCGTGCTGCTGCTGGAGTTCAGGGGAAGGCTTGCCTCCCTGGGCACTGCCCAGCCCCTGGATGCCTGCAGGACTTCTGGGGGACCCTGATGCCTTGCTGGAGTATTTCCAGGACCCTGAAGAGACTTTGGGATTTCCCCAGCACCTTGGGAGTGCTGGCTTTTATTTTGAATGCTCCTGGCTCTTTCTGTGCTTTATCCCCCTCTGGGGGCACTTTATTTTAGCCTTGCAGCGCTGGGCTGCCTTCATGGCGGGTGCCCACCCCGCTTATTTAGTTGTTCTGAGGCGGAGGTGCCCACCCTGCTTCTCCGTGTGGATTTTTTAATTACTTACGGGTGCCCACTCCACTTATTTCTTTAGTTATACTATGGGTGCCACCCTGCTCATTTTTTTACTCTTAAAATTGCAGGTGTCCACCCCGCTCCAATCTACATTGATACTCACGAGGGAGCCTACCCCTTGTGTTCGCCGCCAATAATTGCTGCTGCAGTCCCGCCGTGACCGGCCCGTAAGTCAGGCCAGCTTGCCTGTGACATGGGCGGGGCTGTAGCAGGACCGGAAGCAGGAAGCGGCAGCCTGGTGCCTCCTGGACCCCACATCCTGAGTCCCGGTCCCGAGATGGGGGACCGGGTGAAGTCAGGTGCTGGCAGAGCAGATCCTGTTGGCTGCACCCGTGCAAGGCACAGCGCCAGAGTGGCCCATGTGCTCAGTGGGCCTCTCCAACGAGAGGGCAGTTCTTTTACTTAAAGGGCCAGAGTGGCCCAAGGGCAGCGTCAGGCCCTCAGTTATTTCCTGAGCCTGAGGGCTCCAACAATGGCCCCATTTATTTAAAGGGCCCCAGTGGGGGTCCCGAGGGCCAGAGGGGCCCGTGTTCTTGCCCCTGTGGGCCCCAGTTCTAGGGGGCATGTGTATTTTAAGAGCCCCGTGTGATTCCAACGCTTCATGGGGCAGAATGATTCCTAGCCAGAAGGCTCCAGCATTTGGCGCAGTCTGTCCTAAGGGTCAGCGAGAGCCCATGCCGCAGTTTTCCTTTTACAGCTGCCCAGCAAGTAGTGGGCAGCTGCAACGTTTAGGTTTTGGCGCAGTGGCGCAACCTAGACTGTCGCTGCCTAGGCAGTAGCCCTGACTCTCTGGACATAGGGCATTTGAGTCCCCTTTTTAGATGGCCAGTTGGCCAGGGAGATGGTTACTTTTATGGGGCTTCAGGCCCTAATGTGATTTATGAGCTAAAGTGATTTATGTGCTAATGCTTTTGGGTGCTAGGAAATGTATTGTGTTTAGTATGTTTTGGGCACCCTGTTTGATACCTCCTGATATGGTTTATGTATAAGAGGTTGTTTTACCTGTTTAGGTTTGTGTTAGGGAGATTATACTTCCCTGTGTGGTTTACGCCCCTAGTGTAATTCTTACTTAGGTGGTTAGGGTCTAATGTATTTAGACTTGTGGGATACGGTGCCTGTTATGAGTAATTTTACAGGTTGACGCTGAGTATAGTGTCTGCCAGTGATTACTGTCTGTGTTCTAAGTTCATTTATATTCTAATACTATTTCTTTACCAAGTGCTGATTCTGACAGTGGTCCATGTAGCCCTGTTATGTTCAAATAATCTCTTGTAAATATTGCCCATGCAAGTTGGCACAATGTATATTGTGTGATTACTATCTGATGTGTTTTTAGAATACAAAGGCTATTTTTCAAATAACCTTGTGTGGAGTTCCTTTTGTGAGGGGCCTGGGATGTTGTTGCTGGTGGGTGCATGCGCAAATGCTTTATACATTGCCTCGTGGATAAGCCTTACTGCTCGTGTCACATTCTCAAGGGGCTGAGCAGGGGTTATTCTTCACGTGTAACTCCCTTGCCCTGACTAGAGTGGTGGTTTCTGCCTGGCTTTGGCGCAAGCCTCAGACAACCAGAAATCCCATTTCTAACACCCCCCACCTGAGAGACCTGCACTCGCTCCCCGTCAACAAGAGGGTCACCTTCAAGCTCCTCCTCCACGCACACAAATCTCTCCATAATACCAGTCCAGCATACCTCAACAGATGGCTAAGCTTCTGCGCCCCACCCACCAGCTCCTGTCCGCAGGCCTCGCCATCACCACAGTCCCTCGCATCCGAAGAATGATCGCTGGTGGCAGATCCTTCTGCCACCTCGCCGCCAAGACCTGGAACACCCTCCCCACAAAACTACGGCAGACCCAAGACCTACTGGCCTTCAGAACACGCCTCAAGACCTGGCTCTTCGATCAGTAGCAGCAACCCCCCCCCCCTACTGCCTTGAGACCCTAACGGGCATGTAGTGCACTTTATAAGTGTATTGATTGATTGATGTAATGCTGGAGAAAAAAATATTACTTGCATAGTCTCTGTGACTGATCTCTGGGTTGCCACATCATCAGCTATGATATAGAGAACTCAATTGCGTAACCATCAGTCCTTTTGTCACATCATGTAGCTTGTACATCCCTGTGCATGCCGGCATGAATGCAGCCAGTTACAATTTATGGCAGAGATTTTAAAATGTCAACATGCTTTTCAACAAGCAAAGAAAGAAAGAAGAAGGAAAAAACCGTAAACAACATAGACCCTCCTGATATATGTATACTAGCATGGTGAGGTGAAATACACGTGCGTAGCACAACTGTTTATGTTAGTTTCTCGTGTATCCCTCAGACAGTGGAGTCCCCCAAGTCATTGCTTGCAAGTTGGTGCAACTCCACTAAACAGGTATTCCAGTGTGTTGTGATGGGGATCTGCCTCAGATCCAGCGTTTCCTTGTGTCTGATGGCGAGGCTCTCTGGCTCACCCCAAGCAAGCAATGAGTGGCGCTGTGCCTGTGCATGTGGTGGCTCTACTGATTTCCATCTTTTCATAAGCAATCTCTTGGTCACCACTATCCCCAGGTCCAGGAACGTGGATGGCACTTTAGCGGCCGCCGGTCTCTAGAATTTGTGTAGTCGATATACTGGCCATTCAAAGGGGGGATCACATCCTGTGCAGGCACGTAACAGATGGGCTACTGCGTTCCAATACACAGTGATCCGGGGGCAACTCCACAACATGTATATGATATCAACTCCCATCTCAGCACATCAGGGGCACATCGCATTTGTTCTTCAAAAATAACGATTGATATTGGGGGGTTTAAGGAAGGCCCTGTGTGTTATATAAGTTGGTTTTGTCTGAACGGCATGTTTCTGGGTATAGAAGAGGGTTCTCTAAAGTCTGGACCCATTCCTTGACAGTAGAGGGCGCCCCACATCTAGTTCCCATTTGTGACGTGGGGGGTTTAGGTTAAACGCTGCACGAACGCGACATGCCGCAGCAAACCAGCGCACAAGATGCCTGCCACGCCCCATGATGTGTAAGTATTGCATGGCAAGGTGTGTCTGTGGTTTCATAGCCATGTTTCCCCATTTGGCCACTAGAGTAGCTATCAGGATGTGGCATGCAAGAAATTGCCCTGGCGGGAACCCCTTTTCCTCTACTAGGGATGTGTATGGTATAAGTGTTCATTCTCAATAGAGGTCTCCCAGAGTCTGGACGCCTTTCTCCTGTCACCCCTCAATTGCCTGGACTGTTAGCACTTCTCGACCACTAGGGGAACCTTCTAAAGGTATCGCCGGCACATGGAGTTTACAGACTTAGTGATATATAAACTCCTGCTGAAACATATGTACGCCATGGCAAGCAACAGTGGCCTGGGCGCCCTCGCCTTCATGTCAGGGTGAAAGAGCCCAACAATCTGGGTCAGCAAGTAGGGAGGTTGCATAGTTGTCGTATCTGCGCGGTGCCTTTCGGCCAACCACTGTGCTATCCACTGCATTTGAGCAGCTAAGTAGTAGTGCTTAAAACAGGGTGCAGCTAACCCCTCCTGGTCTGTTGGTAGGTATAGCTATTGTATCTGCATTCTGTGTCTTGTTGTACCCCAGATGAAGTCCCTAACCTGCCTTGCTAGTGCGGTAAAGATGGAGGATGGAATATACGGAGGGAGGTTTGCGAAATAGTATAGAAGCCACAGGAGAACTACCATTTTGGCTAGTGCCACCCTCCCTGTTACAGTAAGCGGAGTGTGCCTCAGAACCACAACATTCCTGATCATTCCTCTCTGTCACTTTTGATACCGTCAACCATCAGGTGCAAATGCAGCCGCCAGAAACAGTAGAATAGAAGGGGTTGCCTTAACACTGCTCTTTTCTATCCCACAGAGAGCAGAAGGTGACTTGGAGGAAATCTTATCTCTGACACGTTTTCTCTCCCCTGCGGAGTTCCTCAGGATTCAGCGATGTCCCCAACTATATTCAACATCTACCTTACCCCTTTAGCTAAACTCATTCGAGCCTATGGTTTCTTTGTGGTATCCTGTGCAGATGATACGCAGATAGTTATATCTATAACATCTAACATAAACTTGGTGGCAAGTCGGTTTCATAACTATCTGAAGGACATCATTAGGTGGATGCAAGTAAATGACCTCAAGTTAAACACAGCCAAAATAGAGGGGATGGTGTTTGGGAACGGCTTCCCTTTTTGGAATGACTCCTGGTGGCCTACTGATGCTGGTCCACACTCTGACCCGGATACCAAAGCTAGGAATGTGCCAACTCTGTTTTTCTGAACAGATCAATCACTTCACATCATTTCGTTTTTTACTTTTAAAAATTCTGAGAAAGATATTCCCATCAATCCCACAAGAGCTGCAAGTCGCCCTGAACCCTTTCTAGAATAGACTATTGCAATGCCCTTTTCTTGGGGATTCTCTACAAAACGTTGCAGCCTGGGTGCTGCTGAAAATTCCCAAATTTGGTCCCTTTTACAACAGCACTAGGGACCTTCACTGGCTGCCTGTTCAGGAAAGCATTGCGTTTAAGGCACTGAGAGCCAGATGTATGATAGTCAGTCAGTCAAAATACTTTATTGCGATAACTTAATATCATACAAAGACAATGGCGAAATACATATTACATTAAAGACAATACAAGAAATACATACGTTAAAAACAATTAAAAAACAGTTAAAATGCAACGAGATAAAAATCATCATACACCATATCACAGTTTATATCGAGAAAAAAGTGTAAAGTGCAAAGTGCTAATGTGCAAAAAGCTTAAAAGTACTAAGGAAAACCCCAGCAAAATGATTGTTACTAACACCAATTGTCCCTGTTACAGTGGTTTCTATAGTTACAGTCCCAGTATGGTTACAAGCAACCTAATTAAAGTGCACAATCTGTACTACAAAGGGAGGCAGTGGTCCCAGGGACCACAACCTGCCCTTAAAAAAATGGAACTAAAGCGTTTCATTTTTCTTCTTTGAATTGCATCCCATTTTCCTTTTAGGAAAACGGGCTGCAATAAAAAAAACTGCTTTATGTAAAAGCAGTCCCAGACATGGTGGTCAGCTGAGCCCAGCGGGCCATCATACCTGGGAGGACCTGCCACTTCCAATGGAGTCGCAAATCGCAAGTGACACAATAATATCCAAGTGGGAGGGACCCAAGGTCTGTCAATGCTGGTTTTGTCCATATCCTAGCAATAGAAGGGCTATCTGGAGTGGCAGAAGCGTATCCTACCGGGCAGTGAAGCTATGGAATGCATGTTCCTCCCCTATTAGATTGCAATACAACAGACTTTCTTTTTGGAAGATGCACAAAACCTGGCTTCCCCCCAGCACTTACTTACCTACCTACTTATCATAAATGGCAGTGGGCCCTTGTACTACCCTACCGGTGTGTCGTGCAGAGAATACTTCTCCAGTCCTCACCCATGACTTATCATCAGTGCAGCACAATATTGACACCCCCATATTCAATGAATTCCTCCTGGTTCAGCACCTGGGAGCGAGTTGAAACTCTGAAGTGGTGCAGGACTTTGGAGAGTTTGCACAGCTGCACTTCCATGTTCCTGCTTGCAGTGAAGGAGGAGGCAAGCAGCGGATGTATCGATGGCTACAGAGCACCTGTTTCAAATACAGTTATGAATATATATATATATATATATATATATATATATATATATATATATATATATATATATATATATATATATATATATATATATATATATATATATATATATATATATATATATATATATATATATATATATATATATATATATATATATATATATCACAAAAGATGGCGAAATGAACCTGCGCCACTTTCAAAAGGCGGGCCACAGCGGGGTTCGGCTCACCCCCGTAAATCCAGTAAAGAAGTTGTCACCAGCATTCATTTAAGACAACAAGCTGAGGCCCAGTTGCATTCAAGGTGAGTTTTTAATGGCAGAAAACACCCAACGCGTTTCGCAGCCGCAGCCGCTTGATCACGAGTGATCAAGCGACTGCGGCTGCGAAGCGCGTTGGGTGTTTTCTGCCATTAAAAACTTACCTTTTTATGCAACTGGGCCTCAGCTTGTTGTCTTATGGATACTGGTGACAACTTCTTTACTGGATATATATATGTTCCCCCACGAGCACTCAAAAAGAACAACACACCACAGCATCGGCATGGTATCCAACCAAGTAGGTTTATTACTCCATAAACCAAACGTGACGCGTTTCACGCTTCAGGAAGTGCTTGATCACACAACCATGTTGTTACATTTTGGAGTATTTAACTTGTGTACACCTAACATAAAAAGAGGACTATGTCCTGCATCGTATCCGCCAATTATCAAATGGTGTTTTTTACATCACATCAATGCGTTTGGTATTCTTACTTATTCCATACGTTTGCAGTAAGGAATAAGTAAGAATACCGAACGCATGTGGTGTGTTGTTCTTTCTGAGTGCTCGTGAGGGAACACCGATTCTTTTGGATATTGTTAAACCGGCAGCTCCGCCGGAACGAGACACCCCGACAAAGGCGAAGGATTGCCAGCAGGAGCGGTTGACGAATCTGCCTGAAAATTTCCTGAAAATGGCCTCGTCGAGCTCCGGTCCTTCCTTGAAAGTTTGGGGGGGATTCGTCAAGCGGGGGCCGAGATAAAAGGGGGGTCCCAAAACGCGTTTTCCCCATGTTAATTTCCATAGGGCGGTCGATTTCACTTTTAGCCCGAACGGCTGAATGGATTTCCACCAAACTTGGCAAAATTGTAGGGACTGGTAGCCCGATGTGCCTTTGCTATGTCTCAAGATATGTGCTCCAGTGGATTTTGAGTAATTTAGGTTCAAAAAAATATATATATCTATAGGCGCTCTCCGGTGCGGCCACCGGAGAGCGCTCCAGGCGCGACACGCGACTTGCGCGCAGGAAGCTGATTGGCTCTCAGTTGTCTGTAAACATTCTAAACAGTCCGGAGCGGCCCCCATCTTGTGTCTCGGTAGGATCGAGACACGAGAAGTGGCCAAAACAAAGGGGGAAATGACCATAAGGGGGCAGAGTAGACACCCCCTGTACCCCTAGGTTTGATGTGGGGGCCATTAGAGGGCCCCGCGGGGTCTCACCTTTTTTTTTTTTCGATTTTCGAGGGGGAAGCGCCAGGTACGCGCACGGGGGAGCGTATCGAGGAGGGTACTATGGAAAAATAATCACTTTATTAATTGTTTTTTTTAAATTTTTTTATTTTATGTAAGTACCTACATGTAGGTACTAATGAAGAGACTTAAATTTAATGTTCACCATCTTCTTTGTAGACATCTTGCATGTTGTTATTGTATTTTTTGTGGTATATGGAATTCATAATATAGTCTGTCTGGAAAGGAGAAACAGATCTTTTAAGCACTCCCTGAGAATTTCTAGGGGATCATGAGTACTCTATCTTGCTCCCTTATGAAAATGAGGTGTAAAATATTCATATGAGATAATATATGAGATAATATAGTGGGAGAAAGGTAGTAACTATGAGTAAACTTACTATGTAACAGAAAAATAGTTGAACAGTATACTATAAGTCTCACTTTATATTTTAAACATTTTTGGTAATACTTTATGAATTACATATAAAAATGAATATTGTCTGAAACAATTTGAAATTATTAAAGATAAATTTATTCCTCTGATTCTTTTTCATAATTTAATAAAATTTCTAACATAATATTGTCCGGAATTTCCTCATAATTATAAGTACATGATTCCATTTCTTCCAAACATTCTATTAACTGTTCATCCAAAGAGTCATCCATGAAATTTAGTTCATCTTTTTGGTCTTCTTGTTTTTCCTCCTTTATTTTGATAGAAGTAACATTTCCTTGATTTTCTCCTTCCATTTTCTTTCTGAAAATTGCATACAAATTAACTATATTAGTAGAGTTAGGGAACTGTATACCAGAGAAGCCTAACTCAATCCATAACTATTACAGAGAAGTCTATCTCTATCTATAATTTTTACAGAGGGATAGTATATAACTAACAGAATATTTTTTCTGAAATTAACTTAAAGTGTACAATATACTTCCATAATAACAATTTACCTTGGAGAAATCAGGTGACGTTGTCAGTGTAATTTGTTCTCAAATGTACTTCTGGAAGCAGTAGTCAAAATGGCTGTGTTTCCCTCTCTTCTTTTATATATATTCTTGTACTTAACCAATGAAACGTCAGGAAATAGTCGTAGAAAATGAAAGAAAGTTTTTAATTGGTTGTAAATTCTAACACTTCATATGTGTTTTTGTCATGTAATTAACCTCAGGATATTTAGTCAGGCCTACAGCATAATTTTCTCAATGGAATTCCTTCAAATTTGGGTAAATGGTAGGGACTGCTATGTAGTAGGGCCTATTCTATATTTGATGAAAGTGTCTCTAGTGTTTTTTTTGTAAATCGCTTTCCCACCTTTTTTTATCGAGCGCTTACTGGTGCGCGCTCCTTTACGCGCACTGGCAGCGTTACGGGAGTCCTCCATTTTGTGTTTCGGTACAATCGAGACACAAGATGGAGGGTAAACAATGTTCGGTATGGGTAGAAGGGGGCACGGTAGAGACTTTTTGACCATCTAGGTTTTCTGAGGGGGGCTTAGGAGGCCTATAAAGGTTAAAAAAAAAAAATCTTTCATTTTCCACGGGGGGGAGCGCCTGGTGGGCGCACCTTTAAGCGTACCGGAAAGCGTAATTTGGTGAAAAATTGTGAAAAAAGTTAGAAAAAGATAAATGTTTTGAATGATCAGAGGTAGGGTAGCTCTGAAAAGAGCTTTTGGGTTTTGTGGTTGATTTAGGTACCTACAAGTAGGTTCCAATGCACATTCTTAAATTCAGGAGGAATATTCTATTTCCTTCATCTGAGAAGTGCACACCATCTCCTCTGTAGATGTCTTGCATGTTGTAACGCAAGTTATTATTGTATATTGAATCCATTCCACAGTCTCTCATGTAAGCAGAAACAGATTTATTCACATGTTTCCGTGCTTTCTCAAATTGTGGAGAAAATACCAAGGCAGTTTGTGGAAAGAGTGTCATTAATTGATCAAAGGTGTCCTTTAAAAGCATTTCCAGACCAACCCCAGTCATAGTGCCTAAATCATTTCCTCCACAGTGCACTATTAAGAGGTCAGGTTTTCACCAATGGTATCAATTGGTGACATTTTAATCCTCTCTGGCCAATCCACTTGATTTCCACATTTGATAAATCAAGGTTGTGAAAATGTCTGCTATCTGCATACCTTTGAGCCCAGTGGATGTAGCTGTGTCCAAGGATCCAGACAGAAAACATGATGAGAGATGGTTCTGATGCAGTCAGATGATGTGTGGGAATGAAATGGCAGTTGGAACAGTAGGAGTTTACAAAAAAATAATTGTGGAGTTTCACTGCTTTTGAATCAGAAGCAATGATTGGTGGATTCAGATAGTTGAATACTTAAAGTTAGGGTGCATGGTTGTGTTGTGTTAAAGAAGCAATTTGAATGGTTAAAAAAAGTCACTAAAAGCTAAAATACTCTGGATAGGCTGGTGTATTGAGAGGTCAAACAGCCTTGCTGAGTTAATTTGCAACATTGTACAATAAACTTTTGAACCTGAGAGTTCAGTTAGGAGGGAGTTGCTATGGAAACAGATAGAAAGATCTGAGAGGGGGAAGGGTGTTGGTTTCAAAATAGTGAGGGAACACTTTTGATTGGTGGAATTAAGGCATATGTGTACAAAGTTAGAGATTTTCTATGCCAGTCTGTGGTTTCAGTGTATTGAGTGCACACTTTTTGCTCTGTTAAAGAGAAATTGGTGTGTGTGTCTGACACTGTTTTCAATCTTCCAAAGCTTTTGTAAAGGTAAGTAATGATTTATTTAATTTACATAGAGACTTGTTTACTCTATGGAGAATATTTATAAGCAGATAGTTATGTTTTAGAAGTCAAATGGTATGCTAGTATATAAGTTCTGTGTTGTGTTTCTTATATGTTATTGAAAAATCGATTTTTGGGTGCAATTGATTGGTATTTGCATTTGGCCCTTTTTTATGATTGCCTTGTGCAGCTCATGCATCACTTTAAACATGGGTAATAAGTGATGCACGGGTGGCGCAAGGCCTTCATAAATAAGGCTCTGACTTTGTTTGCTGTTGATTTGATTTTGGATTTTTGATAATGCTTGATATCAACATTTGAAAGATAAAGGATTTGTTTTTGGGGAAACAGTGATGTTTCAAAAGTGATATTCTGTGCTTGTACATAGGTTGTGCGCAGTAATTTTTAAATGCTATTCAAAAATCGATTTTTGGGTGCAATTGATTGGTATTTGCATTTGGCCCTTTTTTATGATTGCTTTGTGCAGCTGATGCATCACTTTAAATATGGGTAATAAGTGACTCACTGGTGGCGCAAGGCTTTTATAAATAAGGCCCTGACTTTGTTTGCTGATATTGAGTGGTTGTACATAGGTTTTGCGCAGTGTTTCTTACATGTTATTCAAAAATCGATTTTTCGGTGCAATTGATTGCTATTTGCATTTGGCCCTTTTTTATGATTGCCTTGTGCAGCTGATGCATCACTTTAAACATGGGTAATACGTGATGCAGTGGTGGCGCAAGACCTTCATAAATAAGGCCCTGACTTTGTTTGCTGATATTGAGTGGTTGTAGATAGGTTCTGTGCAGTGTTTCTTTCATGTTATTCAAAAATCGATTTTTGGGTGCAATTGATTGGTATTTGCATTTGGCCCTTTATTATGATTGCCTTGTGCAACTGGTGCATCATTTTATACATGGGTAATAAGTGACGCACTGGTGGCTCAAGGCCTTTATAAATAAGGCCCTGACTTTGTTTGCTGATATTGAGTGGTTGTACATAGGTTCTGCACAGTGATTCTTACATGTTATTCAAAAATCGATTTTTGGGTGCAATTGATTAGAATTTGCATTTGGTCCTTTATTATGATTGACTTGTGCAGCTGATGCATCACTTTAAACATGGGTAATAAGTGACGCACTGGTGGTGCAAGGCCTTTATAAATAAGGCCCTGACTTTGTTTGCTCATATTGAGTGGTTGTAGATAGGTTCTGCGCAGTGTTTCTTTCATGTTATTCAAAAATCGATTTTTGGGTGCAATTGATTGGTATTTGCATTTGGCCCTTTTTTATGATTGCCTTGTGCAGCTGATGCATCACTTTAAACATGGGTAATAAGTGACGCACTGGTGGCGCAAGGCCTTTATAAATAAGGCCCTGACTTTGTTTGATGATATTGAGTGGTTGTACATAGGTTCTGCGCAGTGTTTCTTTCATGTTATTCAAAAATCGATTTTTGGGTGCAATTGATTGGTATTTGCATTTGGTTCTTTTTTATGATTGCCTTGTGCAACTGGTGCATCATTTTATACATGGGTAATAAGTGACGCACTGGTGGCGCAAGGCCTTTATAAATAAGGCCCTGACTTTGTTTGCTGATATTGAGTGGTTGTACATAGGTTCTGCTCAGTGATTCTTACATGTTATTCAAAAATCGATTTTTGGGTGCAATTGATTGGAATTTGCATTTGGCCCTTTTTTATGATTGCCTTGTGCAGCTGATGCATCACTTTAAACATGGGTAATAAGTGACGCACTGGTGGCGCAAGGCCTTTATAAATAAGGCCCTGACTTTGTTTGCTGATATTGAGTGGTTGTACATAGGTTCTGCACAGTGATTCTTACATGTTATTCAAAAATCGATTTTTGGGTGCAATTGATTGGAATTTGCATTTGGCCATTTTTTTATAATTGCCTTGTGCAGCTGATGCAACACTTTAAGCATGGGTAATAAGTGACGGACTGGTGGCGCAAGGCCTTTATAAATAAGGCCCTGACTTTGTTTGCTGATATTGAGTGGTTGTAGATAGGTTCTGCGCAGTGTTTCTTTCATGTTATTCAAAAATCGATTTTTGGGTGCAATTGATTGGTATTTGCATTTGGCCCTTTTTTATGATTGCCTTGTGCTACGCCTTTATAAATAAGGCCCTGACTTTGTTTGCTGATATTGAGTGGTTGTACATAGGTTCTGCACAGTGATTCTTACATGTTATTCAAAAATCGATTTTTGGGTGCAATTGATTAGAATTTGCATTTGGCCTTTTTTATGATTGCCTTGTGCAGCTGATGCATCACTTTAAACATGGGTAATAAGTGACGCACTGGTGGCGCAAGGCCTTTATAAATAAGGCCCTGACTTTGTTTGCTCATATTGAGTGGTTGTAGATAGGTTCTGTGCAGTGTTTCTTTGCATGTTATTCAAAAATCGATTTTTGGGTGCAATTGATTGGTATTTGCATTTGGCCTTTTTTTATGATTGTCTTGTGCAGCTGATGCATCACTTTAAACATGGGTAATAAGTGACGCACTGGTGGCGCAAGGCCTTTATAAATAAGGCCCTGACTTTGTTTGATGATATTGAGTGGTTGTACATAGGTTCTGCGCAGTGTTTCTTTCATGTTATTCAAAAATCGATTTTTGGGTGCAATTGATTGGTATTTGCATTTGGTCCTTTTTTATGATTGCCTTGTGCAACTGGTGCATCATTTTATACATGGGTAATAAGTGACGCACTGGTGGCGCAAGGTCTTTATAAATAAGAGCCTGACTTTGTTTGCTGATATTGAGTGGTTGTACATAGGTTCTGCTCAGTGATTCTTACATGTTATTCAAAAATCGATTTTTGGGTGCAATTGATTGGAATTTGCATTTGGCCCTTTTTTATGATTGCCTTGTGCAGCTGATGCATCACTTTAAACATGGGTAATAAGTGACGCACTGGTGGCGCAAGGCCTTTATAAATAAGGCCCTGACTTTGTTTGCTGATATTGAGTGGTTGTACATAGGTTCTGCGCAGTGATTCTTACATGTTATTCAAAAATCGATTTTTGGGTGCAATTGATTGGAATTTGCATTTGGCCCTTTTTTATAATTGCCTTGTGCAGCTGATGCATCACTTTAAACATGGGTAATAAGTGATGCACTGGTGGCGCAAGGCCTTTATAAATAAGGCCCTGACTTTGTTTGCTGATATTGAGTGGTTGTAGATAGGTTCTGCGCAGTGTTTCTTTCATGTTATTCAAAAATCGATTTTTGCGTGCAATTGATTGGTATTTGCATTTGGCCCTTTTTTATGATTGCCTTGTGCAACTGGTGCATCATTTTATACATGGGTAATAAGTGACGCACTGGTGGCGCAAGGCCTTTAAAATAAGGCCTTGACTTTGTTTGCTGATATTGAGTGGTTGTACATATGTTCTGCGCAGTGATTCTTACATGTTATTCAAAAATCGATTTTTGGGTGCAATTGATTGGTATTTGCATTTGGCCCTTTTTTATGATTGCCTTGTGCAGCTGATGCATCACTTTAAACATGGGTAATAAGTGACGCTCTGGTGGCGCAAGGCCTTTATAAATAAGGCCCTGACTTTGTTTGATGATATTGAGTGGTTGTAGATAGGTTCTGCGCAGTGTTTCTTTCATGTTATTCAAAAATCGATTTTTGGGTGCAATTGATTGGTATTTGCATTTGGCCCTTTTTTATGATTGCCTTGTGCAGCTGATGCATCACTTTAAACATGGGTAATAAGTGACGCACTGGTGGCGCAAGGCCTTTATAAATAAGGCCTTGACTTTGTTTGCTGATATTGAGTGGTTGTACATAGGTTCTGCGCAGTGTTTCTTTCATGTTATTCAAAAATCGATTTTTGGGTGCAATTGATTGGTATTTGCATTTGGCCCTTTTTATGATTGCCTTGTGCAACTGGTGCATCATTTTATATATGGGTAATAAGTGACGCACTGGTGGCGCAAGGCCTTTATAAATAAGGCCCTGACTTTGTTTGCTGATATTGAGTGGTTGTACATAGGTTCTGCGCAGTGATTCTTACATTTTATTCAAAAATCGATTTTGGGGTGCAATTGATTGGTATTTGCATCTGGCCCTTTTTTATGATTGCCTTGTGCAGCTGATGCATCACTTTAAACATGGGTAATAAGTGACGCACTGGTGGTGCAAGGCCTTTATAAATAAGGCCCTGACTTTGTTTGATGATATTGAGTGGTTGTAGATAGGTTCTGCGCAGTGTTTCTTTCATGTTATTCAAAAATCGATTTTTGGGTGCAATTGATTGGTATTTGCATTTGGCCCTTTTTTATGATTGCCTTGTGCAGCTGATGCATCACTTTAAACATGGGTAATAAGTGACGCACTGGTGGCGCAAGGCCTTTATAAATAAGGCCTTGACTTTGTTTGCTGATATTGAGTGGTTGTACATAGGTTCTGCGCAGTGTTTCTTTCATGTTATTCAAAAATCGATTTTTGGGTGCAATTGATTGGTATTTGCATTTGGCCCTTTTTATGATTGCCTTGTGCAACTGGTGCATAATTTTATATATGGGTAATAAGTGACGCACTGGTGGCGCAAGGCCTTTATAAATAAGGCCCTGACTTTGTTTGCTGATATTGAGTGGTTGTACATAGGTTCTGCGCAGTGATTCTTACATTTTATTCAAAAATCGATTTTGGGGTGCAATTGATTGGTATTTGCATCTGGCCCTTTTTTATGATTGCCTTGTGCAGCTGATGCATCACTTTAAACATGGGTAATAAGTGACGCACTGGTGGTGCAAGGATTTTATAAATGAGGCCTTGACTTTGTTTGCTGATATTGAGTGGTTGTAGATAGGTTCTGCGCAGTGTTTCTTTCATGTTATTCAAAATCGATTTTGGGGTTCAATTGATTGATATTTGCATTTGGCCCTTTTTTATGATTGCCTTGTGCAGCTGATGCATCACTTTAAACATGGGTAATAAGTGACGCACTGGTGGCGCAAGGCCTTTATAAATAAAGCCCTGAGTTGCTATTGTATAAACTTAAATATGTTGCAATATATTGTTTATATTGTTTGCTTTTTAACATTACTTTGTTGTTTACTAATAGTGGTCTTTCATGTGTTTTTTTAACAGAACAACAGATTCAAATCAACTTCTGAAAAGCAAGCAAAAATGCCTTCAAGGCAAAGAATTATCAAAAATACCATACGGAAAAGGAGAACATCAACAACAGAATTTATGGAATCCTCTTCAACAACTACTTCAAAAAACACCAGAAAAGTTTCTGGTAAGCCAATTAAGTCTTTTCTTCGCAACATATGTCGTAGAAAAAAAAATGATATTGCTAATGTGAATATACAGAAAAAGTCAACAAATCTAAAAAGGAAGGAGAGGCCCACAAAAAATGTCTCGATTGGAGCAGGAGAGAAGAGAATGGATAGCAATAGAAGGGTAAATATTTTTAGGGACATTCGTAGGCGAATGTTTCGCAATAGGGTAGTTTTAAATTTGCTAAAAAATGATAGGAAAAGTAAACTGAGAGCTGCTTTTTACAAGAAAAAGAAAAGTGTAGAAAAGATTGTTGATCAGGCTTTTGAAGTTAAGAAAAAATTATTTATTTTAATAATCAATAGAATTAGGATACTTAATAAGGCCATTGATGTTTTCAAATCGAACAGTAGATGGAAAAGAATTATCAATCGGAGTAATTTTTGTGAAGTATTTTCTGGTGAATGGATACATAGTTCAAGTTCTGAGCCTTTTTTCAATGAGGAGAGTTACTTTCAGGAAAATGATTTGGTGCATACAGTTGACACCAGTGGTCGAGGATATGAAGTGAAAGATGGTTGTGTGATGGAAAAAGAGAAACTTGTATCTAGAGATGCAGAAGAGGTGTTAGCTGATGAAGTTTTAGGGAGACGTACTAAGGGTCCAGTGTACACATGGAAATGCAGTAGTATTTGTAGTGTGTGACAGGAATCAATCGATTTGCTTAGAAATTTCTTACGTACATATAGTAAGAAAAGTCTCAAACAAAAAATGAAGATCCTGCAAGAGTTAGATCCTTGTAGAGTGAGAGAAAGCACAGGTTTGCATGGGCATTCACTAGCTTGTCTTTCTAGAAAAGTTTGTCGGAGTGTTTTTCATAATTTTAGGATGTTAGCAGTGCATCATAATAACGTGAGGAAATTAGTGAGAAAGTTGTATTATGCAAAAAGTCCTGCACTTAAGCTTAAACAGTTAAACAGTGCTCTTTTGCATGGATCTGAAGTGGATGTGAAGACTATTTGTGAAGAAATTGAGTTTTGTTATTTTGGGAACAAAGAGGACAGTGTAGAAATAGATATAGTAATGGATGGTAATGCAGAAGATAATGGACAGATTTCAAGTATTGAAAAGTTTGATGAGGAAATTATCAAGTTTAAGGTGAAAGCAAGTGAAAGGCCTAATTTAACTTGTGTGTGTTGTCGACGGACTCATTATAAAATTCAGACTAGGTTAGTTGATTTATATGCAAAAAGTGAATTGGAAAATAATAGTGAATGGAAGGATTTTGTAAGTTATTTGTTGGTGGAGAATACATTTGATTTGAGTTTGGATCAGCGTATTTGTAATTATTGTTTAAATAAATTAAATGAAAATAAAATGCCTGCTAGAGCAGTTTATTATAATCTTCAGTTGATAGATATTCCTTCCGAATTGATGGATCTAAATACTTATGAATCTATTTTGATTCAATGTGTCCAGTTGTTTATTTGCCTCTAGATGTAAAGAAAAATATTGATACAATTGGTGTAGAAAGAGTAAAAGAGGATCCTCTAGTTATTCTAGTTAATGGAGTTCCAACAAAGAGTAAGAAAATCTGGCAAGATTTAGTGGATGTTAAAAAAGTCAAAAAGGCAACGTTGTATTTGGTCAAAAATAATGAGTACTACAAAGATGTAAGTGTTGGAGCAGAGGAAACAGCTATAGAAGAAGATAGTGATTCTTCAGTTGGTCAAATTGAAAAAGTTGATGTGTCTAGAACTGAAGAAATATATGAACATTATACTGTTCATCCTTTGCATTCAAAAGAAGTAATGGGAAATGCAATTGACTTGTTTCAAATGAAAGCAGCAAAAGGAAGTCCCATTAGTGTATGGGAAGAAAGTTTGGAAGCTTGTTGTTTTCCACAATTATTTCCAACAGGTTGTGGTGGACGATATGATGATCGACCAGTTCAAATTCCTGCAGCTGAATACCGGACTCTAAGATTATATGCTGAAGATCCAAGGTTTCGTCAATGTATTCCATATTTATTTCATCTTCTGTTTGAAAGTGATTTGTCTGGGCTTTCTTATGCAGTTAATCATATATTGAAAAGTGGAGCTCATTTTCAAAATGTTTGTGCAAGGGACTTTATGGAGAAAGTTAATCTGCAAGACAGTATTTTGGAATCTCAGCTAATCAATCTCATGGCATGTCAACGTGGAACCAACGAGTATTGGTTTCGTCGTCATGGAGAATTGAAATGTATGCTAAGAAACTTAGGAACTCCTACATGGTTCCTCACTCTTAGCTGTGCTGAGTATGCATGGGACGATTTACTTCAATTTCTACGGGAGGCAAATGAAAACATACGAAATATAGAATTGAAAACACCAGGAGAACTGTGTTCTTTAGATCCAGTGAATGTTTGCAGATATTTTAATCATAGATTTGAAGCTATGATGTCTTTTATTACCAACAAAACAAATCCTCCCCTTGGAGAGGTTTTGGATTTCTTTTGGAGGAAGGAATATCAAGCAAGAGGTGCTCCTCATATACATATGTTGTTGTGGATTAAAGATGCACCCAAATTTGGATCAGATTCAGATGAAACAGTGATGAGTTTCATTGAAGAGTATTCAACATGTGCTGTTCCAAAATCTACTGAAGAAAACAATTTAAGGCAACAAGTTTTACGTTTTCAATCTCATCGTTGTGGAAAGTATTGTCGTCGAAAATTTAAAACAAGGAAAAGTACTACACGAAATGTCGTTTTGCATTTCCTCGACCAGTGATTTCTAAGGGAAGAGTAAATAATTGAATGTCATCTCTACGACATACTGTGACGAGGAAATCTCCCAAAAATACATATAATTTGAAAAGAAATGAAGAATCTAAGTACATCAACGATTACAACCCAGTGATTTTGTCCATGTGGAATGCTAACATGGATATTCAGTTCGTTGCTGACAATTCTATTGCTGTGGCTCGATATGTGACATCTTACATCACAAAAAAAGAAAAGACAGAACTGAAGGAAATGTGGGAGGACATTTCACATGAAAAGAGTCTAAGCAAGAAATTATACAGTTTCAGTCTGAAGATGTTGTCGCATCGAGAAATTGGAGCATATGAATGTTCTGATCGGTTATCATCAGCAAGTCTCTATGCCAAATCAAGAACAATCCTTTGGGTGAGTCTTGGTCTTGCTGCAACACGAAACCGAGTTTTGAAATCTGTACAAGAAATTGAATATTTGGCGGAGAAAGAACCAAACAGTACAGATATTTCGAAGACAAATATGTTGGATACATACTATCCAAATAGAAGTACTCACCTTGAGAACACTTGTTTGTATGAAGTTCTTCAAAACTACAGTTATAAGAGGAACATCACAGAAGATTTCAATAATGGAAAATATGCACTCATTGGCTATGAAGGATGTCTAGTAAAGCAGAAAAAAGGCCATTTGATTAATCATCGAAAATTGAGTTGTGAAGTTCCAGACAAAAGAGAATTTTACTATTTAGCTCTTTTGCAACTCTTTAAGCCATGGCGTACAGAAGAGGAACTACTTGGAGATTTTCTCTGTTATGAAGACTCTTTTAATGCAACTAAGGATACCATAGAATGTCCTATTTTTCTAAATTATCTGCAAATGTTGAATGCAGAAATGGAGCAAGAAACCACAATTGCTGAAGAGATAGCTAGAAACAGTTCTCAAGATAGTCAGAGTTCTACTTCATTGAGCCAGGATCCACTAGGAGGACCAATTATCCAAAATGAAGCTGCCACTGCCATGGATGAGGTGGAAAGAGCTATGGAACAAGCTCAAGAGGATGGAGTTAACTTAGAAGATTTGGTAAAGCAACTAAACATTGAGCAGAAAAAGATATATGATGAAGTCATAGAGCAGATTGAACATGGATTCAGACATGAGGAAAAAGAGTGCTCATGTATATCATTTGACCCTGTCCGACTGTACGTAAGTGGAGAAGCGGGGACAGGAAAAAGTTTTCTAATTAAAGCCATTGCAAGTTATCTGCAGAAAAGGACTGATTCACCACTGTCTTGTGTTGTAACTGCTCCAACTGGTCTGGCAGCACATAACATTAAAGGGATTACTCTACATCGTTTATTGATGCTGCCAGTTGAACATGATAATAAATTGCATTACAACAAGTTATCTGGAGATGCGTGTTCCGAAGTTTCAAGAGTCTTGAAGAAAATGAAACTTCTTATCATTGATGAAGTAAGCATGGTCTCAAATCTAATGCTTGCTTTTGTGCATTTGAGAATGCAAGAAATTCTTAAAACAGAGTATGATGTGTTATTTGGAGGAAAACACATTATTGTTTTTGGAGATCTATTGCAGTTGACTCCAGTAAAAGGACAACCAGTGTTTAAAATGCTTACACATGAAGATACCAGGAAGTCCCTTGGAAGCATTGGAAATGTTAATATATGGCTACATTTTAAATATGCTGAACTGGTTCAAAATATGCGACAGGCCAAGGATGAAGATTATAAAAATATTCTACAAGATGTAAGAATTGGAAAAGTGACTGAGCTTGGGAAAAAAGCTTTGCATAGTCGATTAATTTCAAATTTGTATCCAAATGAAAACATTGTTCCAGAGAATATTTTTAAAAAAATGACTGAGAAGAAATCTGGGATATGTTTGATGCCAACTCTGCAAGAATGTTCCATCTTCAACAAGAAAATGTTAGAGTTAGAAAATGAAGAGATTGTGAAACTGGAAGCAATAGATAAAATAGAGCATATGGGTGCAACCATTGTTTTGTCTGAAAATTTGAAAACTAAATTGGATTCATTGGAGAAAAGTATTTCAAAAACAGCTGATTTTGAAAAGACTCTGAATGTGTGTTTAAATTGTCGTATCATTTTGAGAAGGAATTTAAATGTTGAAAGAGGTCTGGTAAATGGAGCAATGGGTTATGTTGTTGATTTTGTGTATTACAGAAATAGAGATGGAATTGAATTTTTAAAAATAAAATTTGATGCCATTGAACAAGTACAACAAATAAGTCGTTGTTCTGCTAGATTTTTACTTGTAAAAGACTTATATGTTCGCCGAAAACAGTTTCCTGTTTGTTTGGCGTATGCAGTGACAATTCATAAATCTCAAGGTTTAAGTGTAGATGGTGCTTTAGTGAACATTGGAAGATCTGTGTTTAAAGAAGGTATGGCATATGTGGCATTATCACGAGTCAGAACTTTATCAGGATTGTACTTGATTGCGTGTGATGAGACAAAGATTTCTGCAGATCTAGATTGTGTTAAAGAATACAATAGATTAAGAAGAGAATATGCTCCACATTTGCCTCAATATCCTCTGTTTGAAAAACGTGTGGTAGGCCGAAAAAGAAGAAATGAGGATAATTGTAGTGAGGTAGTTGCAAAAAGACAAAAAGTAGAGAAAACTGTAATTGAAAACAGGAAGAAAAAGAATTGTGGAGAAAATGTTGTTGGATTTCAGTTTGAAAATAGCTCTGGTGTCAACTGCTATGCTAATGTAGTGATTAATGTTGTTTTTTTTCTTAAAAGTTTACAAGAACAGATTGTTGAAAATTGGGATCAAAGATTGTGTGGTTTATTGAATTCTGTGTTTGAGAAATGTAGCAGTGGTACAGCACAAATAGAAAGTGTAACAGAAATTCGAAATATTTTAGATATGTGTTCTGGTCAAGATAAATTTTCACAGAACATTCAGCAGGATTGTCAGGAATTTTTAATGTATATGTTTGGTGTTTTAGAAGATGAAGGTGTAGATGTAGATAATCTTTTCAGTCTTTCTTATCAATGGCAACATGACTGCCACAATTGTAGTTCATCAAGTACTACTAGAATAGACACTGAAAGATTTATATATTTGACTTTACCAGACTGTAAATCAGTGTCATTTAAAAATCTAGTTAAAGCAGCAGATCATAATATGGTGTGTACCCAATGTAACAATCCAATGGTATCCACATTATTTATACAAAGTTATGGTCAGTATATCATTTTAGTTTTCCAACGATGTAGACCTGATGGAACTAAATTGACAACTTCTATTAAAAATTTTGTAGCTTCTCAGTTATCAATTTCAGGAAGAACCTTTACAACTGAAGCTATTATTTATCATGATGGATCTTCGACAACCTCAGGACATTATACATGCTACTTAAAATCTGAAAATGGATGGAGTTACTGCAATGATTCTCATTTAACTTATAAACAACGTTTGCCTTATGACTCTACAAATTCTTATCTAGTGTTTTTAAAACCAAAGTTTTAGTAAAGGGAATTGGCCTTTGAAGACGGGAATAGATAATAAAAGTTAGTTAGTTAGTTAGTTAATCTAATATTTTAAATTACTAATTTCATGTAGATACTTTAAGTGGATCTCAAAGTAAAAAATACTGATATATCTGACACAAATTGGCCGTGAGGAAAGTGTAAGATATGATGTTGTTAGATCTTTTTTCATAGGAAGTCGATGAAATCGAAGTTATAGAGCACAGCAGACTTTTTTTCCACCAAAAGGACCTTCACTATCTGCAATCTCATGTAGATACTTTAAGTGGATCTCAAAGTAATAAATACTGATATATCTGACACAAATTGGCCGTGAGGAAAGTGTAAGATATGATGTTGTTAGATCTTTTTTCATAGGAAGTCGATGAAATGGAAGTTATAGAGCACAGCAGACTTTTTTTCCACCAAAAGGACCTTCACTATCTGCAATTTGGTCTCACGGAAAAGTAAGTGAATCAAAGATTAGTGTACATATATGAGATGTATGTTTGAATGGGTTTTTTTAAACACAATCTTTTAGATTGTGTTTTTTTTTTCCCGCTGTTATATGATGAAGACTTTGATCTCACTAATTTAAGTGAAATTCAATATATTCTGAGAACAGCAAAAATAAATAATGTAACATATTGTAGAAGTTATTGTGTAGTTTGCATTGTGTAATTTATATTGTGTTTACATTGTCTTACACTCATTTTCTTTTTCACCCTTATTTACCTTTCTTTACTAATTTACACTCTTTTTTCATCGCTGTTTCTTTAGTGCATTTCATTCACAACTTCTCAATCTAATAGGAACTGTCTGCATTTCTTCTGTTCTTTCCACCACTTTTTATCTTTTTCATATTCTCACAGTACCACTGCTGTAGTTTCCTAACCCTCTCTTTCTTTTTCTCCATTTTTTTTTCTTTCGCACTCATTGTACTGTAGTTCACTTAGTTCTTCCTTTTGTCTTTCTGTGTACTTACTCTCTCACTCCTGTTTTATCCATCGTTCTATACTAACTTAATTCCTTTCATCCCTTCACTCTGTGACTTCACTTCACTCACTCTCAATCATCTTCTATTCCTCTTTTTTATTTATAGTTTCTCAATCAGACTTCTCTCCTTTTCACTCATTTTTCTTTTATTTTCTTATCTTTACTGATTTTGATTTGATATCTTACATTCTTTTAGTATCTTATTTATCTTTAGGAATTTGTTTTCT
Organism: Lissotriton vulgaris; assembly: GCF_964263255.1. NCBI lineage: Eukaryota > Metazoa > Chordata > Amphibia > Caudata > Salamandridae > Lissotriton > Lissotriton vulgaris. Next base: position 2,032,112,249 of record NC_141691.1, read on the forward strand.
TTCTATTTCTTTTTCCTTTTTTTTTCTCTTTCTACATTACTTTCTTTCTGTTTTTGTATCCTTCACTATTGCTTCATTTCTTAGTAAACTTTTGTAGATTTTTAAACCTCATGAACTGTTGCTTCTATTTTATTATATATTTTTAAGTAATTATAACATGTTTTTTCTTTTATCTTTCACAGATACAAGTTTGCATTGATTATATGGTAAGTGTGTTTACAAAATCTTTTTTGTTATCACCTTTGGTTTTATTTTCACTATTTTTCTCTCACCCTACCTCACCCCTGTTTCCTTACTTTGCTTTTCTCACTTATTCTTTTCTTCCATGTTTACTTCCTACCACATTCAACTTCTTTCAGTACCTCTGTCTATGCACACTCCTTCACTTACCTTTTTTACTGGTTCACTTAGTTCCTTTGTGACACTCCTTCTTTTACTCTCTTTCTTCTTTCGCTCTATTATTCCCCATGCCTTACTCTTATTCACTTACATGTACCCTGTTTCACCCCTCTTTGCTTATATTCACTGCTATTTACTTTCCCTCCATCACTACCATTCCTTTTCTCTCATTCCGTCACTACCTGTCATTCACATGCTTAACTGTCCTTCCTTTTACTTTCATCATCCATTTACATTCTCCCAGAACCTCTGCTTTAGTCTTCTTCCTATTTCTTCTTTTCTTTTGCTCCCTTATTCATTTTTTTTTCTCAGTTATTTCCTCTTACACTTTTTATCTGTCTTACTATCTATTACACAGTCCCTCTGTGTTCCTCCCTTTAGCTCTCTTTCTCTTAACACCACTCTCTCTGTCCCCATTCCTTATGGTCACTCCTTCATTATTTTTTTTTTCTTTTTTTTTGTTGGTGCGCTGATGGTGCGCGCACCGGGGCGTTTATCGGTATGCGCACCGGGAGCGCTCCAGAGTCAAATATAAAAAAAAAAGGAAAAAACTATTTTAAAATAAAAATAGTATCTTAATATACATTATAGGGTTCATTTTTAGAAAAACATACCTTTCTCAGCTAAAGACATTTGCGAAAAAATAAGCTTAGAAATTCAATAAAACGTACATAGGTATGAAGCCCTACAAAAAGTTAAAAATTAGTATTAAAAAAACCTATGAAATTCCCTGAAAAAACCATAGGTTTCACACCAGTTATAGTTAGGAATTAGCATTTAAAAAACCTATGAAATTCACTGAAAAAACCATAGGTTTCACACCAGTTATAGTTAGGAATTAGCATTTAAAAAACCTATTAAATTCACTGAAAAAACCATAGGTTTCACACCAGTTATAGTTAGCTGGAAATTTTACTGATATAAAACCATTGAAATTCCCACGTTATAGTTAGTCGGACTCACTATAACTTGCGCGTGCAATGCACTGCTGATGACATCACATATTACATCACTCATGACATGGTCAGTGACATCACTCGGATAATGAAGGGGAAATCACTTGAAATTTGCATGCAGAACTCCCAAGCTACCTTCTGAAGAGGCATCCAAGCTGACTGGCTGGTGGTCGTGAATGAGCTTAATGCTGCTTGCTTTTTCGGAAACTTGAGGGAAATGAGCTTGGTTAGAAAGCATGACAGTGACAGCCACGGAGAAGCTAAAAAATATCCGCATCTGCCTCTCTAGAGTGTTTCTATTTCCCGCTGGTTTACTTCCATTTTCTTTGCTGTTGTTCTCTAGAGCTCTGTAGATACTCACACTCCATATGCCTGCTCCCCCTCATCCCACGCCTCGCACCATACTCCCCCGCCGCTCGAGATTGTTTCTATTTCGCGCTGGTTTACTTCCATTTTCTTTGCTGTTCTTGCCACACATGCATAAAATAGGATTTGATGCACGGGTGATTCATTTGCGTGGCAGGAAGCAGTATTCCGCACGGTCTCACACAGAGACGCATATTCCATTTTAGCAAGGGTATCACCGCTTCTACGAAGATCGGATAATGAAGGGGAAATCCCTTGAAATTCGCACGCAGAACTCCCAAGCTACCTTCTGAAGAGACATCCGAGCGGACTGGCTGGCGGTCGTGAATGAGCTTAATGCTGCTTGCTTTTTCAGACACTTGACGGAAATGAGCTTGGTTAGAAAGCATGACAGTGACAGCCACGGAGAAGCTAAAGAATATCTGCATCTGCCTCTCTAGAGTGTTTCTATTTCCCGCTGGTTTACTTCCATTTTCTTTGCTGTTGTTCTCTAGAGCTCTGTAGATACTCACACCCCATATGCCTGCTCCCCCTCCCCCCACACCTCGCACCATACTCCCCCGCCGCTCGAGATTGTTTCTATTTCGCGCTGGTTTACTTCCATTTTCTTTGCTGTTCTTGTCTAGAGCTCTGTAGATACTCACACCCCATATGCCTGCTTCCCCTCCCCCCACGCCTCGCACCATACTCCCCCGCCGCTCGCCCCATATGCTCGTTCCCTCCCACTGGTTTTATCTTTTTTTAATAGCAATATACCAATGACTGTCACTTGCGAATTACTGTAGAACCCTAAGCACCTATGAAGAAATATCTGACCTTTCATTGGCTAAAAGAATGTTTTTGTGAAGAGACACCCTACAACAACAGTAGGGCACGAACAGAGCACAACCGATATGTCGCCATATGGTCAGCGTCTGTGGACGCCATGTAATGATTTTATAATGACATTCGGGCCAACATGAGAATCTATCTTACTTTATAATGATATTTCTGAGACCTGAAAGGGATACTGGGGTGATACAGAGGTTAAAGCGTCTAAACTCCGTTCCCAATATCCACTAAGCTGCAAAAAATAATTTTCTTTTACATAATTGTCTCGTTTGCTATTGTGGCGCAGATAGCCGTTTGCCATTGACAGTTACGTTCCCAAGTGGATTTAAGAAGTAATTCGTGGCCCCAGGCTTACATTTGTTTTCCCAGAAATAAGACTAGTTCCCTTGAGACATATACAGGATAAGCTAAAACTTAGCTTTAAAGCAACTAACGATAAAATCATGAACTACTACAATTCTAAACATAAAGTACACATCAATTTATTAAAGTAACAGAAATAAAAACAGTTTACATTTATACAACATACAATTGCTAAAAAACAATTAAAATTTCAACTAATAATACAATCTATTGTGGCCTGCACAATGCAACAGACAGACAAAAATTTGTTGTAAAACGTAAAGAATTGTAAAATACAAGTGGTACATTCAATACTACAATTTCATCACTCCCTAGTTTTATGGCCACAAATTTTTATATCAACAGGGGAGGAGAGGACTTGAATTGTACAGGAGTTTGGCGTCGACGCGTTTCGGTGGTTCTGAAGCGAATATGTTCCACCTTTATTAAGACTAAAGTTCGATGTCTGTCTTTTTTCAGGGTCTGTACAATTCCCCTACAATAGATATACATACAATTAATCTTCCATTTTCACAAAAAACGATCACAGTTATCATACTTGGCTGGTACTCCACAATTAGATGATCCTTGGTTAGCTACTCATTCCTATTACAGAGAAAGTTTTACAACTAACATAGTACATTCATTAGCTTCTATTTTACTGTCATAATATATCTCTGTAATTTCCCACATAGTTTGCTATTGCACGAATAACCAAGTCTAAATTGCTAGGGATTCAACAGATAAGAACACAGTCACTATTCTTGATCACTGCTTGGATACAGTGTTGCCTAGTCCCTGTGAGATTCTTTTGGACTAACTCGGAAACCCACGGGTCCATTTAAGTTCTATATCCCTAATTGGGTATGATGCTGCAAAGATCCTAATCAGGTGCTGTTAGAATGTTACTGATATTTTCATGACTGTATGAACCCCCTGTTCCTATTTAATGTGGGATTGGAGTGCCTATGGGAGACTTTGAGGCCGTTGCACTCGTATATTAAAGCGGAAAGGATCCTAGTACAGCTTGCACTATTGGATAACCCTGATGCCATTGTAATGCGGTTAATACAATTTCCATCTTGCTGGTGTGTTTCTGTGCGATGTGATTAGCTGATGGGTCTGTTCTCTACCACGTTTTTAAGAAGTAAAATAGGATAGATTCCTGTAAATACAGATGGTTATTATTAAAGGTTTCTGCAGGGATAAGAATTGTATGTACTATGTGTGGCACAAGTATAGTGTATTGAATGGGTCTATACTCCTAGGTTGTATGATACACTGTATTATTACCATAAAAGGGGTTTAAAATCCTCACACTGGTCTAGAAAGGATGAGGGTGTCTCTTTACAGAGATAGATAGAAAACCAAAAAAATGATACCTGTATAATCTCTTCAGAATGTTGAATGATGTCACTTTATAGATTACGACGGTGTACAAATTACAATGGTTCCTGAAGGAGATCAATCAAGTTCCATCTACTTAGAAAAACACACAGAGCCGCCCTGTCAGGGAATTGTTTTAGTGACACTACTGGATTGTATTTGTAAGCCCTAAATACACGTACCTCTAAAATCGAGTGGAGAATCTTCTCCAAACTGGAAAGAAGAACGTTTATGTTAGCTAGATTTTGCTGGAAAATGATGGGCGCTTGACACGTTTTTCGCTGTCAGGTAAAGCTGATTTTTAAGGTGGAGCGCTCTAGCAGTTTCCTCGAGCGGGAATACAATCTCCCCTGGAAAAATTTAAAATAAGACTGTTAAGTCTTTTGAATCTTATAGCGGGGACATGAAGGATTCGCCTATGTGCTAACGCTAGGGAATCTGGGCTGTAAAAGTCTTACCTCCTAAAGCGGATCAATCACGCTGTTTCTGGGAGTTCTGGTTCGAATGATATGAGGCCCGCGAACAACCTTGCGTAAATGTAAGATGTTCTGATGTGGTTGGTCTGAACCAATCACACCAATCATGGCTACTTCTTTCGAGGTTAAGTATTTGCATACTATGCTTGCAGTGCGCTCAATCCTATTGGTTGTTTGTTTTTCGAATGGACACCCCCCTCTGAGGTTTAGTGCAGGTTCCACTAAGGTCCTCATGTAATGTTTGCATACTATGCTTGCATTGCGCTCAATCTAATTGGTTGTTTATTTTTCGAATGGACACTCCCCTCTGAGGTTTAGTACAGTTTCCACTAAGGTCCTCATGTAATGTTTGCAATGGGTGCCCTCTTTATAACATCTATTCTTAAAAACAAGGCTCTTTGTTGAATAACGGCCCTCGCTATTATTGCTGGTTAAACAGCATATTATCAGTTATATTCTCAAAAAACTCAAAGTTATGTGTGCCGCCCTAGCTATTATTGCGGGATGTACGGTGTGCTGTCCTTTGTCTCCTAAAGGACAAACCCGCTAATTGTATTGCATTCCTTAAAGGGAAACCTGCTTCATTATCCTAAATATGGGGTGGTTTCCTAAGATGAAATAATTGCGGCATACGAGATATGCTTGAGCTCTTTGTCAATTCTATTGAGCGTTATGGTATACTACCCCAGGTTTGGATACAAATATTAAACTACTATCACATTTGTGGGTGCTACCTGTCTGTGTAGATCTTTAGTTGTCCTGGCTTCAAACGTGACGTCTATGAATTGTCATAATTACGTCCAGCAATAAGTTGAAGTTATATGCTCCCTCTCTTTGTGCTAAATATCTTACTATCCTATTTAGGAATATCAAAAATTACAGGAGACTTTTAGCTTATAATTCATAATACGGTATCAACGGGATCGTTAATTCGGAAATCCCTATACTGTTGGTGTAGCAATTTGATCTAGATTTTGCTGAAAACTCATTTATAGACACTTAGCCCAATCTTCTCTAGTGTTAAGGCCTTTGTCTATGGTATTAAGATGACAAAAATACCATTGTTCTCTTACTTTTCTGAGTCTATCTGGATCTCCCCCTCTTCTATTGGTTCTAATCTTCTCTAGTATGAACCACCTGATGTCGTCACAAGAGTGATTCAATGTTTTAAAGTGGTCCGTGAGGGGCGCGTTGATTTTAGAGGTGCGTATCGCAGACTTATGCTCTAGCATTCTAATACGTAGTTCTCTGCCAGTTTCGCCCACGTAGCCTAGGTTACATGGGCAAAGTAGTAGGTATACTACGTTCTGGCTGCGACAGTTGTTGAACGCAGTTGGTTGAAGTTTCTTACCATTATATTCTACGCTGTTACCCATAATGCAATGGGGGCAGACGGAACAAGTTCCACATTTGTAGTTACCTGTTGCTACATTTCCTGAAAGTGTTAGTTGGTTTTCTTTTGGAGCAGTGTAGGTATGCACAAGACTGTTTTCCCCACACAACATTTCCGCAGGCACACCATTTTTTTTTCTCCTTGCCTACTGCGTTTACTGTTCTTCCGAGCTCTCTGGCACATTAAAATGAAATAGCGAGAATTTCTCTTGATCTTTTTCTTTTGAATTCAATGGGCTTGCTCTTCAGTAATGATGTCTGCAGCCCGCGCTTATCTAGCAGCGTTTCCCGGGCTCCACTTGCGTTCTTGTATGTCCCAGAACACGAGGCGCGTGCGCACAGCTACCTAGAACCGGAAAAGGAAACCCTTTGCGGTTTCTGAGACACTGAATGACTCCTGCGCAGAAGAAACATGCCACTCACCCATGCAACAACACTCACACATGCAACGCCACTCACCCACGCAACGCCACTCACTCAAAGCAACACCACTCACACACGCAATGCAACTCACTCACGCAACACCACTCACACACGCAACCCCACTCATCCATGCAACCCCATTCATCCACGCAACGCCACTCACACATGCAACGCCACTCACACATGCAACGCCACTCACACATGCAATGCCACTCACCCACGCAACGCCACTCACCCACGCAACGCCACTCACCCACGCAACACCACTCACCCACGCAATGCCACTCACTCACGCAAATCCACTCACACCCACGCAGTACCACTTTTACCCACACAGCACCACTTTCAGACACACAACGCCACTCACACCCACGCAAGCCCACTATCACACATGCAATGCCACACTCACCCATGCAATGCCACTCACACATGCAACGCCACTCACACACGCAACAACACTCACACATGCAACGCCACTCACCCACGCAACGCCACTCACTCAAAGCAACTCACACCCACGCAGTGCCACTTTCACCCACACTGTGCAGTGCACAATAGGTCTCGCAGTAGGAAAGTTGGAGCTATTGGTTTTGTAAATGACAAAGCCCTTTATGTTTTTAAAATGAAAACAAAAATAAAAGGCATTGTTCTTTGCAATTGTAATAGCTCCAACTTTCCTACTGCGAGACCTATTGGCAAAGCCAGTGCTTGTACTTTCCATGATACAATCATAAATTTTATTGCTGTATTATATGTACTGCACTTCAATCACCCGTAATGTTACTGGTGGTTAAAGAACGTACAACTTAAGATACATTTTTACTAATTTCTGGCCAAACGGCTACTTATTCTGCTGTGGGTGGAACTCCAAGGAATTCTATGGAGTAAAACTATGCAAGTTCTACCCACCATTAATTTTGTGACGTTATATTAGAAATTGTAATAATATCTCACTTTACATTTAAAAAATCCTTGGAAATTCAAGGAAAAATAATATAGAGGTGTTATGGTTAGGTGAGAATATCATTATAAACCAACAAAACAACTGATATTCACCAGTTATAATTACCTCAAGTAACTATAATTTGTGCTCTAACATAACTATAATTCACACCCTTGTCATGCCCTACCAAATACCTCACATATTCCATCACTTATGACATGTTATATTTGATATCATTGATAACATCACTGCAACATCTGAAACTACATGATTAATAACAACGCTGAGCATGGCGGGTGTGGATTCATGTAAAAACATTCAGGAAGAGAGACTAAACCAGGCCACTTGGGGTTATTGGACAAAATAAAGTTTTAACCAGTATTATTTACGGATGAGACTTATGTTAAACCATAAAGCCAGAGGAGAATACTCATACATTTATACAATAGTTCTCCTAAGAAATCCAAAAGAGTTGCAGTCCAGTGCTTCTGGCAGGTGATTAAGGCTTGTTAATAAATATATATAAGAACAGAAAATCCAGCTTCTTACGATAGGTAAAAAATTATTGATATTTAGCAAACACTTTTGCCAGTTGTATTTCATAATCAGTCAATGAGAGCACACAATATCCGAGCAGACTTTTTATAATGCTGAGGTTTTGATCCGTAGATATCAATTTAAGGGAAACCAGGACTTCAACAGCACCAGTGGTGCAGATGCAACCTGTATAGAGAAGAAAATGCTGCTGAAGATAAATATTGTGTGTTCTAGAAAAGGTGCCTCTCCAAAAACAAATAAAAAAACGTATCTCACTGAAAAATTTTAATGTCACTAATAGCGTAAGTAATGACAAGGACTAAAATAAATGAAAAGACTACTGTAAAGTATAAAAAAATGATACCTTTAACATGATGCTAAAAAATCTTGCAGAGTGGGAGTACCCATTTGAACGCACTTACCTAATTTTTTTAAAGGTATCTGAGGTTTATACTTCTGCACAATAAACTGAATTTATAAAAGTTTGTGTTTCAAAAAGGCAGTGACCTAACAAAATCCCCCTGAGCTTCCATGGTGTCGGAGGCCCTAAGCTCTGGGGACCCCCTTCTGGCACTAGCAGGTCCCTGGCGTGAGATCTCCAGACTGGTATCTGGAGCATGGGGGGGCCACTGCATCTACCTTGCAGGGGGGACCCCTCAAGTTTTGGTACACCACTTCAAAAAGTACTTATGTGTCATTATAGAAATATTTGCCAGATGTAAGTTGAAGGTCTGGAGTGCCTCAAAAAACATTAGGTGATGCATATGACACTAAGAGGCATATATACAGTAGAATGGAGAAGTGTAGTGTTAAGCAAACTTTGCTAACGCCACGCTACCCCATTCTGGAAAAGCAGAGATGTACAGTTTTCACAAGAATGCCTTGCACCCCTGTGTTTCCTCTAGCGCTGGCGCTGAGTTTATCTGCCTAGTGCCAATGCAGGCACCCTTGCACCATAGTGCAAAGGGTGTCTGCATTGGGGGAACATAGTTTATGTGCAGGAAGGTCCTCCTTCCTGCGCACAAACAATCTTTTTTTTTTAGAAGATTTATTTTTTATTTAAAAAAACAAATACAAGGCTGTTGGATACAGTCTTTTTCATATCTTAAAACACATTCGACTCCTAAGGTCAGTAGACCCCGAAGACACGTTCCACATTACATGTATATATAGTACAATGTTTATGAGTAGTAACTTTGACATTTACCATATTACACAAGAATAAATTTGACATTTTGCTATTGGTAACAGAGGTATCATTCTGCTCATTCTCATTCCTCGCCACCGTCCCATGAATCTACAGGACCTCCACCGGCGTCAGATCCTGCTCCTACCTCGCTGGCAAGACTTGAAACACCCTCCCCGCACAGCTGCGACAGACCCAGGACCTGCTGACCTTCAGGACACTTCTCAAGACCTGGCTGTTCGAGCAGTAGCTGCACCACTACCCCCGCTCAGTGCCTTGTGACCCTCACGGGTGATTAGCGTGCTCTACAAATAAGTGATTGATTGATTGATTCCCTGTTGGGTTTAGAAGTTCATTGCATAATTCTATCCAGAGCACTATGTTTCTGGCAATTATTTTTGTTCTTTCTACAGGCTTTCATATGCAATTCTTACGCGAGAGACCAATCCCCTATGTCTCTTACCCAGCTCTCTAAAGTCAGGACTCGATTGTGTTAGACCTGGCACCTTGGCGTGAGTCTCCCTTCCACTTTTTGCTGATGTGCTTCAGATGTTTTGCTGGTGTTCGATGCTCAGGGCACTGCACCACGGCCAATCTGTGCCGCAGTGCAAGTGCTCCCTATATAAAGTGCATCCGTGATTGATTTCCATGATTGGCTTATTTGGTTTACTGTCAGTCCCCAGTAACGTGCACCAGGAGTGCTGGGGCCTTTAGATACAAATGCCGCTAGTGGGCCTGCAGCACTGGTTGCGCCACCCACCGAAGCGGCCTCGTAAAAGATGTCTCGGGTCCGCCATTGCAGACCATGCGTACAGTCTGGTCCTGTCACGCTGACTGTGCAAGTGCCCACACTTGCCAGTCCCTAAACCTTCCCTAACCTTCATATCAGTCACCCCTATGGTAGGCCCACGGGCAGGGTGCATTGTAAGCGTAAGGTATGACAAGCCCTGATGTGTGTGGCATGTCCTAGTAGTGAATTACCGCCCTTTTTCATTCTTTACTATTGAAGGGCTGCCTGTTCTCTTAGGCCAAGGTGAGCGGCTGGAACTATTACACGCTATTGTCCCGGCCGGCTCTGGGAACACGGTGGCATGTCGAGTTTGGTATGCCTGAACTCAGAATAATAAAATACTTCATTTAGCAAGGTTTATTTTAATATCCTGTGTTTGCAACTGCTACTTTTAGAAAGTTAGCATTTGCTCGCCTGACTATTTCAGCCCGCCTCTGCCAGGATGTGTATCTGGTGTCTGGGTTTGTGTGAGTGGCAGGGCTGGGGAATTCCCAGGGACAGTCGGGGTGACCAGGTGGTGAATAGAGTGTTTACACCAGGATGGGTGGATGGAGTAGTCCTTCACTCTGAACAGGGTTGTGCTCCACCACCACAATGCTGGCTCCACCTCCTGTGGAGAGTCTGATGTCCCTGCCCTGCACCCTGAAAGAAGACGGCAGTTTCCTGTCAACAGAGTACTCCAAAACCGGGTTGAACCAGGCTCAGGCCCCCTGGCCTGCCAAGTCAAAAGAAACCGAGTATAAAGGTAGGAGCCCTGCTCCTAGGAAATTAGATCCAGTTTTGACCACGACGAACCTCTGCCCAACTAAAAGGACCAAGAGAAGCTGAGGAGAAGGAAACCTACAGTGGTGCCTTGTTGAGGACGGAGAGGAAAAGACCAGAAAGGACTTTGAAGACTTGTGCCTGAAACCACCTCCAAGGGCTTGATCATGAGCTTGCCCCCTGAACGGTACCCCAGGACCATTGGGTTTATTCTGCCTGTGCCCGTTTGCTGTTGGGCCTTCTTATTGGGTAGTTCTTATTCCCTTGCCGGAGTTGTGACTCGGGTGCCACGGTCGTGACAGCTCGGAGCCTGGCCGCCCGCTGCAGAGAGCCCTGCTCAAGCTTGAGTCGCTGTCCCCTTCAGTGCCGGGCCACCCGCTCTCCTGTCACCTCGCCTGTTACGGAGCACGCTGTGCGCCTCTCATCTTCTCCCACCGGAATCTGCACGGAGCGCATCTGATAGCCTCGGACGGTCCGTACGTCGTAACGTACTCGACTGTTTCGCTTTGCCCTCCTGCATACCAAGGCCGTGCGGCACCTCAAGAAAGCCTTCCGTACTGTGGTACCAAAGGCCCTGTGCTGCATCCGTCTGCCCGAGAACGTGACACCCCACACAGATCCACAGGTATGACCTGGTGTGCTAAGAAGTAGTACGCCCCGCAGGCCTGAACGGCGCCTCACCCCGTGGGCTGCATCAGATCCCGGATTGCCACAACCCTGCACACCGTCCCGCTCACCGGCCTCGTACCTCGAGGGGGCTCTGAGCCTGATAGATCCTTTGGAGAACCGTTGGCCCCGTCCAGGGTCCGCCCTCACCAGTAGCCATGCCTGAAACGCCTCGGACACTCATCGCAAGGTACATTGGAACTCTATCCCGAGTTCGCATCGGATCCATGGTCCGCAACATTTGTTTTCCCTGTCATCGTACCTTGCTAACAAAGAACACTGAAGAACAATTGCCTATTTAAATCTCATGGCCTTCATTCGCTAAACGTTATATGGTCTTGTGATAATTCTGCATATATTTTTACATAAAGTCTACGTACTTTTGATACAATCCTACGACTGGTGTCCGTTTGTGGTGGGTCAGTGGGTTTCCTGTATGTGATCATAAATGCTTAACTATCGCCCTGAAGATTAGTCTTGTCTGCTCGCGCCACACTACCTAGAGCGTGAGTAAGGGTTATTTCTAAAGGAGTAGTTCTCCTACCCTGACTAGAGGAGAGGGTCCCTGCTTGTCACAAGTGCATACCTGTGCCAACCAGAGACCCCCGATTCTAACAAGCGCTCATCCAGCATATAGCCACCCTTTGTTTGGCCAGTACAAAGGTTAATTGAAGCAATTTATAATCCATTTTTTTTCTTGGTCTTCAAGACCAGCTCCAAGAGGCCATCCAAATGCTAGACTTCAATGGTAACCCCACCCATTTCCACACCCTTGCTACCACCCCCTCCCAATACTGCCAAGCCTCAGAACACTACCACGCCAAATTTGCAAATCTAGGACAATTGTAGAGAAGGGTCGGTTCTTTGTCATGAAGCCTCACAGGGGTTAAGTACACCTGTTGCAAAAAAGTTATAAAGTATCAACTTTAGACATGGATTGCACAATATTTATTTTATGTGTTAACGAACAAACCCTGGCCCAGCTTTTTTCCGGTAAGAGAGCTTGTAGATCCTCATTCTATGCATCCTATGCCTTAAGAGCAAGGATCCAGAGTCTGCCAGCATGGCTTTATATAACAGTGATAGCAGCCCGCGCTCACCGCTGCATGTGAGCATTACGTCCAAGGTCTCTTTCTTCTGGGGCATATTTGGATACGTGGGCCATGCAACCCTGACCAACTCCACCAACTCTGCACATTGTAGATACTACCCCTGACCCCATTTGAACCCTTCCCTCTCTTGTTCATGTGTGATGAATGTGTTGTTAGTGTTTAAATCCACCAGGTCAATAAATCCGCCTTCCTTCCAAGCCTTAAAAGGACATATTTTGTAGCATTGTTCTCGCTGGGGCCAATAGCCAGATGTTCAACTCACAGTGAAATGGTGCATGCCTGAGTACTCATTCCACAAACTTCTGCCATATTAATGCAGTTTGTTTAACAACATATGGTAACTCTGCAATTGCTCTGGCCCCTTCCATCAGAATAATGGGCAGGTTCTCTGGTGGCACTTGACTGCTATCAGGCACTTCTCCCAGTTGTCCTCCTCGTCAAACCATCGTGCCGTGTGTTGAATGTGTGCTGCATAGTAGTATAGGTCTAACTAGGGACTCTAGCCCCCCTCTTCATACCACATGGAGAGGACCTGTGGTGCTACTCTACTACAATTTCCAGCCCAATAATGGAATATCAAAATTGATTTTAGTTGTCTAAATACTGTTGTTAGACTTGGCATCTTTTGGCGTGTTTCCCTGAGTTTTTGCTTTCTGCCCTCCTGGTTTTCACTCTATTTTTGCTGCTGTGGTGTTTCTACGCACTTTTATGTGAAAATGCTTTACACGTTGCCTCTAAGATAAGCCTGACTGCTCGTGCCAAGCTACCAAGGGGGTGAGCATGGGTTATTTTAGGAGTGTAACTCCCTTATCCTGACTAGGAAGAAGGGTCCCTATTTGGACAAAGGTGCAAGCCCTTGCTAACTAGAAACCCCCATTTCTAACATTGCTTGTCAGCAGTGAGGATAGCTCTTGCGTTTGCACTTGACTTACAGTGATTGGTGTTCACTACTACCATTTCGCAGACCATTACATGCCACATACTGGTTCTTTTTATTTTTGCCTATTTTTGATCTTGCCAGTTTAAACTTGCTACTACATCATGCCGGAATCATGAGCATCATCCGTGGCATCCCTGGAAATTAATTGCCTTTGAGGAGGATAGGTTGGAAGCTTACAATGTTAGGGAATTAAAATCAATTAGCAAAAAACCTAAAAGTCTAAGTCAGAGGCCTCACTAGGAAGGACGAGCTACAAAAGGTGCTGAGGGCCTGCGTAGCAGCAAGACATGCCAGCGAGCAGTCTGGTGATCTCAATGGAGAGGCAGAGGATCCTATTTCTAGAGGGGATGTGATTTTGGGAAGGGCGAAATCCTCCAGGCAAGGCAGCAGTGGCCTGTCCCTAGAGGAGCTGGAGGACAGGCCGTAAGCAAGGAGAGTAGTAGTAGAACTGGAGAAGCTTAAGTTAGCCATGGAAGAGAAAGTGATGATGTAAGATCACTAGATCAGGATAAAGGAGCTAGATCAGAGGAGTAGAGGCAGCTCAGATGATGGCAGCAACCCCTCAAGAAAGGCAGACTTAACTGCACACAATCCTAAGAATTTAGGCAAGTAATTCAAGAAGTGGGATGACATACAAAGGTGGTTTCAAGGGTACAAGGCAGAAATCCACATGAATGGGGTCCTTGAGAATTGGGGAGCAGGATTGTGGCCCCTATTCCCAGAAGAAGCAAGGGTTACCTTATTATCTTTAGGTAAGGAGTACCAGCTCACCTATCCAGACATGAAGGATGCCCTTCTCACTAAGCATGGTCTTACTCCTGAAAAGTACAGGGATCAGTTGAGGTCCAGTAAGAAGTCTGATGTCAACATTTGGTTGGAATGTGTGGATGTGTTTTGCCGGTCACTGGATGGCTGGGTGAAGGGCATTAATGTGACAGATTTTTAGGGGCTCTGCAATTTGATTTTATGGGAGCACTTGTCTAGTCTATGTTTTGCAGATCTGCACCAGCACCTAGTTAATAGCAAGCTGACTGACCCTAGGAAGCCTGCTATGGCGGCGGACCGCTCGGTGAGAACCAGGGTCCACAAGAAAGCGTTTGGCGGAGACTTAGCCAAAGGTGGGCAGGGTCCCCAGAAGAAAAGTGGAGGGGAGAAGGGTAAAGCACAGGAGTTCTCTAAAGGGCCCCAAACTAACACCCAGGGTAAAAGTTCCCATCCCCCAGGAGATAAGAAACAAGGGTTCTCGTCAGGAAAGCCTACTGAGAACGGTCCCCGCAAGTGTTTTGCATGTGACTAGGTTTGGGCAAATGAAGGGGGACCCCAGGTGCTCAAAGGGGGCTCAGTTACCCTCCAGTGGGCAGTCCAAAGTATTCGCTAGTGTAGCACCTGGGTGGGAGGAGGACTACCCACAGGAGGGTGGGGACCCCGCAGAAATGAACCTCGTCTCACTAGTTGACAGTGTGATGTTCCCAGGAAACCAGTTCAGAGTGCCAGTGTCTGGTGGCGAATGTTCCCTTTGAGTGGGTGGGGTCTCAGGTCCCTTGAGGGTGGTTGTGAGCCCTTCCATGCCTGTCGATTGTCTGCTAGGTAACAACCTGGAGCAGTCCTTGTGGAAGGATGTTGAGCTCAGGTCTCACTTGGAGATGCTTGGGTTGCCAGAGTGGGCATACGTGTTCACTTTATCAATGGTGGCCAGAGATGGTGGTCAAGAGGACTTAGAGCCTGAAACAGTGGCCCAGGTCCAGGGCCAGGTCCCTGCTAAGCAAAAGGGCAAGGGGCGTGGAAAACTGGCCGGAAGGAGACGGACCTTGAGGGGGACGCCCCGTTGCCTATAGGGGAGCAGGTAGCTGAACTGGGGGACATCCCTGAGCTGACCCATTGGCAGCAAGAAGGGGGTCCCACCAGGGAGGACTTCTGCAAGGAGCAGAAAGAGTGCCCTTCGCTTGAGGGTCTTCAGCACCAGGCTGCAAACCAGGCAGCTGGTGAACAGTTCCAATCTCATTGGATCTACTGGGAGAATTATCTCCTGTATTGTGAGCCTAAGGTTGCTGAGTATGGGTCAGCCCGTGTGCTGGTGGTACCCCAGGGTTCCAGGACCTTCCTACTGGGTCTCGGTCACAACGTGCCTTTGGCAGTACATTTGGGCCAGGACAAGACCTTTGACAGGCTTGTCACTCACTTCTTCTGGCCCCAAATATGAAGGCAGTCAGATGGACATTGCCAGTCTTGCCAAACTTGCCAGGCAAGTGGTAAAAGTGGGTAAGAAGGTCAAAGCTCCTCTCCAACCATTTCCAGTGGTTAGAGCACCCTTTGAAAGGGCAGGGATGTACATTGTGGGGCCACTGGATCCCAAGACCTCCAATAGCAACAGGTACACCCTGGTCTTGGTGGACCATGCCACCCTGTCCCTGGAGGCAATCCCTCTCGGTACTATGATGGTGCCAGTGTTGGGCGGGCATTAATGGGGATCTTTTCCTGAGTGGGGTTCCCCGGAGAGGTGATTTCTGATAGGGAGACCAACTTCATATCTAAGTATATGACATCCCTGTGGAAGGAGTGTTCTGTGACTTACAAGTTCACCACTCCTTACCACCCCCAAGGTAACGGTCTGGTAGAGAGATTCAACCAGACCTTGGAGGGCATGATTAAGGGTGTAACAGAACCCTTGAGGTGTAAGTGGGACGTTCTCTTGCCGTGCCTTCTCTTTGCATATAGGGAGGTACCACAGAAGTCTCTTGGGTTCAGCCACTTTGAGCTTCTGTACGGTCACCCCGTGAGAGGACCTCTAAGTTTGGTGAAGGAAGCAAACTGCCCGCTTCAGGAAACTCACTCAGGCGAACCTTGAAGCATGCCAGAAAGAAATGAAGAAGAGGCATGATGAGAATGCCACTCTGGTCGAATTTCAACCTGGACAAAAAGTATGGGTCATGGCCCCAGTGGAACCTTCTGCCTTGCAGGACAAGTGGACTGGGCTATTTGAGGTGGTGGAGCACAACAGTGATGTCACCTACCTGGTGGATTTGCAGGCACCCTGGAACCCTTTGAGGGTCCTCCACGTGAACCGCCTCAAAGCCCACTTTGGGAGGTCCGAAGTGAGCATGCTCTTTGCAACAGATGACGGGGTGGAATAGGAGAGTGAGCCTCTCCCTGACCTCCTGTCTGCCAAGTAAAGTGATGGGTCAGTTGAAGGTTTGATCCTCTCACCTACACTAACCACAGAGCAGCAGAGCGACTGTCACCAATTGTTGGGACAGTTTGCTTCACTGTCCCTGACCCCCGGGGTTACTCACTGGTGTACCCATGACATGGACACGGGTGATAGCCCATCTGTGAAGCGCAAGATTTAAAGGTTGACTGACCGGGTCAAGGCCAGCATCATAGAGGAGGTCTCTAAGATGTTAGAGTTAGAGGTGGTCGAGCCTTCCGGCAGTTCTTGTGCCAGCCTAGTGGTCTTGGTCCCAAAGGCTGCTGCTCCCGGTGCTGCTCCGGAACTGTGGTTTTGTGTGGACTACCGTGGGCTCAATATCATCACCAGGACAGATGCACACCCCATCCCCAGAGCTGATGAGCTCATTGATCGGTTGGGAGCTGCCAAGTTCCTCGGCACGTTTGATTTAGCGTCTGGTACTGGCATATTGCCTTAACCGATGGGGCCAAGGAGAGGTTAGCATTTTCAACCCCAGAAGGACATTACCAGTTCTGAGTGATGCCGTTTGGGTTGAAGAAGGCCCCTGCCCCCTTTCAGAGGTTGGTCAACCAGGTGTTGGCTGGGCTGGAGGGTTTCAGTGCCACCTACATGGATGACATTGCAGTTTTCAGTTCCAGCTGAGAAGAACACTTGCAGCACCTCGGTGAAGTGTTGAAGGCGCTGCAGAGGGAAGGCCTCACGATCAAGGCCAGTAAGTGCCATATTGGGCAGGGTTCTGTGATGTACTTGGGACACCAGGTAAGCTGTGGCAAGGTCATGCCTCTACAACCCAAGATTAACACCATTCTGGCTTAGGAGCCCCCCAAGACCCATACAAAGGTGAGGGCCTTCTTAGGACTCACCGGGTACTACCAGAGATTCGTTAAGGGTTATGGCACCATTGTTGTCCCCTTAACCAAGCTGATTTCCAGGAAGCAGCCCAAGAAGGTGATCTGGACTGAGTCCTGCCCGATAGTTTTTGATGCCCTGAAGGTCGCCATGTGCATGGCACCGATGCTCGAGGCACCCAACTTCTCTGAGCAATTAGTTGTGCAGACTGGCCTTTCAGAGCATGGTGTGGGAGCGGTGCTCTCACAGCTGAACGAAGAGCGCCTAGATAGGCCTGTGGTCTTCCTTAGCAGGATACTACTCCCCAGGGAACAGAGGTGGGGTGTCATAGAAAGGGAAGCTTTTGCTGTGGTCTGGGCACCGAAGAAGCTTCGGCCATACCTGTTTAGGACTCACTTCTGGGTTCAGACAGACCACAGGCACCTCAGGAGGTAGATGCAAATAAGGGGTGAGAATCCAAAACTGCTGAGGGGTCCAACTCCGTTTAGGGAATGGACTTTACGGTGGAACACCATCCTGGCACATAACATGCCAATGCAGAGGGTCTGTCCAGGTTATTCCGCCTTAGTGAAGAGAACTCCTAGAAGGTTAGGTAGTTCTCCCTACTTTCAGCTGGAGGGGACATGTGTTAGACTTGGCATTTTTTGGCGTGTTTCCCCTGAGTTTTTGCTTTCTACAGTCCCCTGTTTCTGCTGGTGTAGTGTTTCTGTGTACTTTGTCACTGCTGATCAGTGGTAAAGTGCAAGTTCTCCTGTGGTAAATTGTGTTATAGATTGATGTTTCCATGATTGGGTATTTGATTTAATTGTTAGTCCCTAGTAAAGTGCACTGAGTGTGCCAGGGCCTGTAAATCAACTGCTATTAGGGGCTGCAGCACTGATTGTGCCACCCACGTAAGTAGCCTTAAAAAGGTACCTCAGACATGCCATTGCAGAGTGTGAGCACAGTTTGTAACTGCCAAGTCACCTTGGCCAGTGCACACACTTGCCAGTCCTTACCATCCATTTTTGTACATGTCAGGCAACTCTAAGGTAGGCCCAAGGTACCCCGGTGGGCAGGGTGCAGCGCACGTGAAAGGCAGGACATGCCCTGGTCTGTGTGTGGCATGTCCTGATAGTGAATTACAGCCCATTTAATTTTTCACTATTGCAAGGCTATCTTTTCCTTCTATGACAGAATGGGCAGTTTGGTTATGCCATTTTATAATCCTAACTGACCCAGGGAACATGGCAGAACAACGAATTTAGTATGCCTGAACTCAGACTGATAACATACATCTTTTAGTGAAGTTGTTTTTAATATTCTGTGTTTGAAAGTACCACTTTTAGAAAGTAGGTATTTGCTTGTCTAACCATCCAGCCTGCCTCTGCTAGGTCGTGTATTGCATGTCCAGTTTGTGTGTGGCGCCAAGAGGCAGGGTGAGTCAGCACTAGGCTGAACAGACCTATCTGCATTGGGAGTGGTGGGAGGAGTAGCACCTGGGCCTGAATAAGGCTGTGCCTGCCTTCCACAATGCTGGTTCCACCTCCTGTGGTATGTCTGAGGACCTTGGCCCACACTGACAAAGGAAGATGTGGTGCACTGGCAAATTGCACCCAGAACTCCCAGAACTGGTTTGGACTAGGGACAGACACTATCGGCCTTCAGAGAAGAAAGGGTTTGCTGGTATAAATATTGGCTTTGCAGTTAGGGCTGGACTGTTCCCATGAGGCAAGGGTCAAGACTGATTTGCATATGGCCATGTCTGAACTGGGGTGGCGTGGTGAGCAAAATACTGATGGATTAAACTCTGATCTGTGACTGGAGGTGAATGTCTTGCCAATGTACAACATTCCGTCCAACACCTTGTGTGTTTGATGTTCGCCCTATGTGGGAATGGTATGCCCAGACGTGGGTTCCGTGCTCACTTTGCCACTGGAGTCAAGCTATCCTGGCTGATGATGGCTGATAGCCAGAAACCGGTCCTAGGATGCTTGATCCCAGTCCAGGGATGACATGGCTTAGCAGTTCGGGCTCGACTGTTCCCATGAGGCAAAAGGTCAAGACTGATTTGCATATGACCATGTCTGAACTGGGGTGGCGTGGTGAGCAAAATAATGATGGATTGAACCCAGATCTGTGACTGGTGGTAAATGTTTTGCCAATGTGCAACATTCCGACCATCACCTTTTGTGTTTTGGTATAAACATTGGGGCCCAAACCCCAGAACTTTAGAACTCTTTTGGATCAAGAAGACTGCCAAGAAGAAGAGCTGGAAAAACTGTGAGGAGTGACTACCATTTTGCTGTGTGCTTTGCTGTATTGGCCTGCAGTGGCTGCTTCTGTTTTGTGCAGGGAAAGGACTGGACTGAACTTTCTGCAATATACTTTTGTGAGTTTCTCCAAGGGATTGAGGTAGAGCTTGTCCCCTGTTCAAGAAGTCACAGGAACAGCAAAGACTTCAAGCAGCTCAGGACTTGGGACTGTGTGTTTTGTGCTGCAACAGAAGAAAAGCAACTCGACAATGTATACGACGCTGCCGCCGACTCTATGTCCTGATGGCACCTCCGCGATGCCGCACCATGTCCCTGGTCTCACTGACAACGCCAGCGGACACCGCCACCAAGTCGCTGCTCGCACCGCAACCTGTGGGCACCGCACTCCACACCACCTCGCTTTACGCCGTGGTATCCCAAAAATGCTATCCATACCGGAATCGACGCCGCTGCTTGCACCGTGGTTCGAGGGCACCACTTGTAAAGTTACATGATGCACAGCCCTCATTTCTCACTGCAGCCTTGGCCTACCGACTCCGGTGCCATTGACTCCAGCTTGTTAGCTAATGACAGTGCTTCAGCAACGACAACGATGCTGCTTGCACTGTGACCTGCCAGCACCGCGACGAGCTCCGCATTCACTTTGCACCGTGACCCTGGTCTCCCCGACAAAGCCATCTGACGCCCCCACCGAGCCGCTGCTCGCACTGTGACCTGAGGGCCCCGCATGCCACACCGATGCACTTCGCACCACAGCATCCAATGCCTGCCGACACCAGCACTCCTGACTTCAGTAAAGAGGAGTTCGACCTGCAACGTGTGTGACTTCGAGGGCCCCGACAACTCCTCCACCGACCTCCGGAACGGACACCTGCAGACGCAATGCTTCCAGAAGCTCAACGAGAGGTCATCAACACCCTGCATTTCTAAAAGCTACTGTTTGCGGGTCTTCCTGACACCGTAGCTGGCCCACAGCACCACAATCAGCCAGAACCGTTTGGATTTGTTTGCTCACGATGCTGTGATAGTCCCAGATGATAACTGAAGATTTTTAAGTACTGTTTTGTGGATTTTTATCGTTTTTGGTCTTGTCTAAAGTATATAAAAATATTGGATATTTTTCTAAACTGGTATGGTGTCCTTTTGTAGTGCTTACACTGTATTACTGATGGTTATGTGGAAATGCTTTCTACACTGCCTCTAAGATAAGCATGAGTGCTGGTGCCAAGCTACCAAGGGGGCGAGCATTTTTTTTTAGGAGTGTAATTCCCTTATCCTGACTAGGAAGAAGGGTCCCTATTTGGACAAAGGTTCACACCCTTGCCCACTAGCAACTCCCATTTCTAAAACAGGTGTTTGCCGCACTGTGCAACCATCGCAAACAGCACCATGCATAGCGCAAGCGGACGCTGCTTCCTTTTTACCGCTCAAATAGATTTTTACTCGAGCAGGAGCTTTCTAAATGTGACCACTTGCAATGAGAAATCTGACCGCCTGCATTGAGAAATCTTGCATTCTGGCCTATAGGAACAGGTAACCTTGCTATAGTGAAAAACAAAATTGCCTGTAATTCACTATCAGGACATGCCACAAACACCAGGGCATGTCCTACCTTTCACATACGATGCATCCTGCCCACAGGGGTACCTTTGGCCTACCTTACGGGTGACTAACATGTAGAAAAGGGAAGGTTTAGGGACTAAGACACACCAAATTTGACGTAGGGTCAGAGGCCAGAGTTTACCGACTCTGCAGGATATACAGCCCCAGTACTAACTAGTCAGAAAACACAAAAAATACCCTGCGGTCTACAGTCAAAAGAACAAGGAATAACTGACAATTACCAAAATTGACCAAAAATACGCAAGGTTTTTACGGATTCCCATCACTCACCGGTCCCGGTGCCATGCTTCATCATCTGGGTCTCCTTTATCAGGGCTAACATTCCACCCTAATGATGGAGGAGCCCAAGGATGTTTTCAAAGTTTTAGTCAATACAGATGCGAGCAAGTGTGATGTAAAGAGTATATGGGGAAAAAGTGCAGTGCAGAAGATGTGGTGTGAATATAAAATTGAAGCAGAATCAGAGATTAACTTTATTCGTGTCTGATCCGAACAAGCATTAAAAACAGTACAAAAAGGCAGGATTCATTAGATAACTGTCCATTCATAAGAATTGGTCAACATGTTTCAGCACAAACAGGTAAAAATACACCTAATGCTTTCGTCAGGACCTCTTAGAATTAGAATGCTACTGCATTTCAAAAACAAGTGATGTGAAATTAAATAATAAACATAAAGGATACGCTGTGAGTAATTCTTCTCACAATCATCATTCCTCTTGCCTCGTGGGAAGATCTATAAGAGATATAAGAGGTGCATAATGCAGTCCTGGATAACAGTATTATTTGTCTTTAGAAAATCTATGTGGCTGCAATTTGCCATCAGATAAGCTCCAAACATTAAGCTAAACACACTCCATTGAGCCTTACCTCAAGGGTATGGAGGAATAACCTCACCCCACCTGGCAACAGCTCAGGGAGAAGGAGGCACCGCTCTAAAGAGGAAACAAAAAACACCAATCCTAAATTTGTATGGTGGATCGGCTCCTCTTAACATTAAAAACACAACCACAGTACCCACACCAATAGTGAAAACACTCATCACTCAGAAAACCTATCTCTCCTTGATTTTCAATGCATCAACCACTGTGTAATACTGTGGTGATGTGTAGTGTCAGCACAAAAAATGTGCCATACTAGATGTACATAAGCGCTTACTGACACTTCAAGAGCCCTATGTTTTAAAATCTAGGCAGTAATACATAAAGCGCCTATTTGGTATTCAAAAGATGTCTATTACATGGATAAAGTAGCCATGGTTCATCTACACGTAAGACTGCCCGACAGTGAAAATACGAGCGATACCTGCAGAGCCTATTAGTCACCGAAAAGTTCTGCTGGCCAGGAATAGAATAGCCATGATTGATTTCTACACTCGTGTGCTCAACCGCTACAGTGCATGCAAGGAATAACCTACGCACCACCATAGAGCAAGCTTCTGATGTTAAACCTGATGATGAAGAAAAAAAAGGAACTACGAGGCTTCTAAACACTGCTAAATACTGAATACTGCTATGCCCGACATTTAGCTTAACCGTAATGAGCAGCCGCTTACCTCACCGTCGGTACCTCAGACGGTCGTTCAAGCCGTCAGGGAGGTACCTAATGAGTGCGACCGTGCTGCAAGGGACGAGGCTCGCACAACAACTACAAGCAGAGCTTTAAGCGGGTCGGGTCCGGTCGGTGCTCACCACCGGTGGTTCTAAAAAGCAGGCGCTGAGAGAGGTCGACGTGCTTTCCTGCTTCCTTCCTGACATAAGCACTTTGTTCTGTATCCTGCACACCACTCCTCACGGCCCCCGCTGTGCGGGAGCCGCTCGAAGTCTACATCACCGGGGAATCACCGACGCTGAGAGGAGCTGCCTGGAGTTGCTTTCCGCCCTTGCGGGACTGCGAGGACCAGCGGGCGTTGCGCCTGCTGACTCGCCGCAGCTGGTCCTCTTCCCGCCCCCTCCCGCCTGGTGTTAAAGAACTGCGGGTTCTTTAACACTCCTCTCCCTTGGGCTGAGTGGTCGCTCCCCAGTGTCCTCCTGTGGCATTTGGTATCGTTACTGCACTGCTGTTGCTAGTCTGCCTAATTATTGCTGCCGCTGTGTGCCTGGCTACCGCTCTGACAAGTCTGCATTTCTGTTTAAAACAATCGCCGCTTTTCTGTATTTAGCGCGTTTCCGCTGTGCTTGGTATCGTTACTACACTGCTGTTGCTAGTCTGCCTAATTATTGCTGCCGCTGTGTGCCTGATTGCCGCTCTGACAAGCCTGCATTTTTGTTTTTAAAATCGCCGCTTTTCTGTATTCAGCGCGTTTCCGCTGTGCTCCCCCTTCCGCCTCCATTTTGTGTATGTTGTTGTTGTGGTCATCTATAGCCCGCCCCGCCTCCCAGCTGAGACGCCCTCCCACTGACCAGAACAGCGCTCCACCACCGGAAAGCGCCGTGACTCGCTCCTCTCCCTTGGGCTGAGTGGTCGCTCCCCAGTGTCCTCCTGTGGCATTTGGTATCGTTACTGCACTGCTGTTGCTAGTCTGCCTAATTATTGCTGCCGCTGTGTGCCTGGCTACCGCTCTGACAAGTCTGCATTTCTGTTTAAAACAATCGCCGCTTTTCTGTATTTAGCGTGTTTCCGCTGTGCTTGGTATCGTTACTACACTGCTGTTGCTAGTCTGCCTAATTATTGCTGCCGCTGTGTGCCTGATTGCCGCTCTGAAAGGCCTGCATTTTTGTTTTTAAAATCGCCGCTTTTCTGTATTCAGCGCGTTTCCGCTGTGCTCCCCCCTCCGCCTCCATTTTGTGTATGTTGTTGTTGTGGTCATCTATAGCCCGCCCCGCCTCCCAGCTGAGACGCCCTCGCCCCTCCCCCTCCACTATCCATATATGACAGTTCTTCCCGCGCGCAGCGTTCACGCGCAGTGATCGCGCCCAATCCGCGCCGAAGGTGCGCCAAAGGTAAGCCCGTCTACGCCCGTCCGCGCCTGGACCGCGCCCAGCGCCAGACCCCCTGCCCCTCGCGCTGCCCAGCCCTCCCGCATTACCTACGATGCCGCCACCCTCCTAGCCCTTAACCCCGGTCGCGCCCCCAACTGCGTCCAAGCCGCTCCTGGACTCACCCATGGACCTTTCTCTTGCTACTCCTGCAAATTCATCGGCACCGACAATATCTCCGCTACGACCACACCACAGATTCCCGACCCCAACCACCTACAATGCATCCTTCTCAACACCCGATCGGTCCACAGGCACGCCATTGACCTATGGAATCTACTAGACACCATCTCTCCAGACGTCGCCTTCCTAACAGAAACATGGATGAACGCTTCCTCCGCCCCAGACATCACCATTGCCATCCCAGAAGACTATAAGATCACACGCAAGGACCGTACGGCCACACAGGAGGAGGAATCCCTATCGTTCATAAAAAATCTATCCGCATCTCAACCAGCTCCGACGCCAACCTCGCCAACTCCGAACACCTTCACTTCCAGATTCACATCGACCCCAAGACCACACTCAGAGGCACCCTCCTCTACAGACCACCAGGACCCCGCGCAAAATTCAGTGAAGACATCACGGACTTCATCACTCCACACGCGCTCCCCTCCAAAGAGTACATCCTTCTGGGAGACCTCAACTTTCACCTTGAAAAGAACAACGACCGCAACACCACCACCCTCTTGGACAACCTCGCCAACCTCGGACTTAAACAACTGGTCACTTCCCCCACCCACATCGCAGGCCACACACTCGACCCCATCTTCTCCTCCAGCAAACATGTCTCCTTCAGCCATACTACGGATCTCCTCTGGACTGACCACAGCTGCGTTCACTTCACATACAACAAGCCGAAACCCATCAACCACCTCCAACCAACTCTGCAAAGAAACTGGAACAAAATCTCCATCGACCAGATCTCCTCATCGCTCCTTCTAAACACCCCTGCCCACTCTTCTAACACAGACCAAGCCGCCGCCAACTTCACCCTATGGCTATCCAACACCGCCGACACCTTAGCACCACTAAAAAAACGTCAAAGCAAACCTGGCAGCAAGAAGGCCTCATGGTTCAACGATGATCTTAAGAAGTCCAAGAAACTCTGCCGCTCCCTTGAAAAGGCCTGGAAAAAAGACCCAACCACCAGCACCAAGGACGCCTTCAAAAACGCCACCCGCATACACCACCAACTAATCCGAAAGGCCAAGAAAACAGCATTCAAGGATCGATTAGACAACAACGCCCACAACAGCAAGGAACTTTTCAACATCGTCAAGGAATTTACCAAATCCTCAGCCAACTCCAACCACATCACCCCCTCTCAAGCCCTCTGCGACTCCCTAGCCTCATTCTTCCACAACAAAATTGCAGACATCCACAACAGCTTCGACAACCAACCCAGAGACCAACCCACCCAACCATATGATGAACATTCTCCCCCCCTGAACACCCTTAACGACTGGAACCCAATCTCCACTGAGGACACCATCCGCCTGATGAACTCCATCCACTCAGGATCCCCCACAGACCCAGGTCCTCACCACATCTTCAACAAAGCAGACTCCATCATAGCACCACACCTCCGAGACGTCATCAACTGCTCCTTCAACTCCGCCACCTTCCCGGATAGCTGGAAACACGCCGAACTCACCGCCCTTCTGAAAAAACCCACAGCGGACCCCACCGAACTCAAAAATTACCGCCCCATATCACTCCTCCCTTTCCCGGCCAAAGTCATCGAGAAAGCCGTCAACAACCAGCTCGCCGCTTTCCTCGAAGCCAACAAATCCCTCGACTCCTCACAATCTGGCTTCCGAGCAAAACACAGCACTGAGACCGCCCTCATCGCAGCAACAGACGACATTCGAACTCTACTGGACAATGGAGACACAGTCGCCCTCATCCTCCTCGACCTCTCCGCAGCCTTCGACACAGTCTGCCATAGCACCCTTCTACAACGCCTCAGAAACATCGGAATACAAGGAAAAGCACTTGAATGGATCACCTCGTTCCTCATCGGAAGAACCCAGAAAGTCCGCCTTCCACCATTCAAGTCCGAGGCCTCTGAAGTCATCTGTGGAGTACCACAAGGATCCTCACTCAGTCCCACCCTCTTCAACGTATACATGAGCCCCCTCGCGGCCATCGCACGCCAACACAACCTCAACATCATCTCCTATGCGGATGACACTCAACTGATCCTTTCTCTCACCAATGACCCCAACACCGCCAAAACTAACCTACACAAAGGAATGAAAGAAGTTGCCGAATGGATGAAACACAGCCGTCTGAAACTGAATTCAGATAAAACTGAAGTCCTCATCTTAGGTACATCCCCCTCTGCATGGGACGACTCTTGGTGGCCGGAAGCCCTTGGAAAAGCACCCATCCCGACAGACCACGCACGGAACCTAGGCGTTATCCTGGATTCTTCACTTTCAATGAACAGACAAGCCAGCGCCGTATCCTCATCCTGCTTCAACATTCTTCGCATGCTTAAAAAAACATTTCGTTGGATCCCCACCAAGACCAGAAAAACAGTCACCCATGCTCTGGTCACGAGCCGACTGGACTACGGAAACACCCTCTACGCAGGAACTACCGCTAAACTCCAGAAGAAACTCCAATGAATCCAAAACGCCTCAGCCAGGATCACATTAGACATCCCGCGTAACGAACACATCTCTGGTCACCTGAGAGATCTCCACTGGCTACCCGTCAATAATAGGATCACTTTCCGACTGCTAACCCACGCACACAAATCACTCTACGACATCGGACCAGAATGCCTCAACTCACGACTGTCCTTCTACACCCCCTCTCGCCAACTGCGTTCTTCCAACCAAGCCCTCGCCACTGTACCTCGCATCAACAAGACAACCATTGAAGGCAGATCCTTCTCATACCTGGCTGCTAAAACATGGAACTCACTCCCCACTTACCTTCGCCTTACCCAGAACCACCTAGCATGAAGAAAGCAACTTAAAACGTGGATATTTGACAAATAATCCTCTTCCCCTCCCTAAGCGCCTTGAGACCCTCTGGGTATGTAGTGCGCTATATAAATTCTCTGACTTGACTTGACTTGACTACCTCAGTGCTTGGCGCTGAGAGAGGATCGACGTGCTTTCCTGCTTCCTTCCTGACATAAGCACTTTGTTCTGTATCCTGCACACCACTCCTCGCCGCCCCCGCTGCGCGGGTGCCGCTCGAGGTCTACATCACCGGGGAATCACCGACGCTGAGAGGAGCTGCCTGGAGTTGCTTTCTGCCCTTGCGGGACTGTGAGGACTAGCGGGCGTTGCGCCTGCTGACTCGCCGCAGCTGGTCCTCTTCCCGCCCACCTCCCATTATAAACAGGAAGTATACCATGCACAAGCGTGACGCGCGCGGGGCAAAGCACGGAGCGAAGCCCGGGCAAAGGGCGGGCCGTTTGAGGCCGTTCGAGTACGGTAGAGGCCGGGCCCTCCCCCTTTGCCAATCACCTTCTTAATTAACGGTGCAATGTGTGCAAGAGAAACCAGGAGAAAATCATCCCTAGATGCGGCTGGAGCCGCTAAAGGCACCATTGACAATTACTTTGTCAAAGCCGGATCACTTTTGATCGAGGAAATAGAAGTTTTGGGGAGACGAATTTCCCAGGAAATAGACTGGGTTAGGAGATCCTCAATGTGGCCAATGGCTCAAGCCAAACCCCCAGAGGGGAGGCTAGAACCTACATACAGTGCAATGAGGGATTCAGGAGAAATTCAGCCACCCAGTGTCCTAATAATTGACCCAGACTTTACAATCGAGGCCCCTAGTGACCTCGAGGATCTGAGCTTAATGGCCCTCCCTAATACCCAAACACCTCAAATTTCACCAGGAATCCCGCCTCCGATACCCGAATCGAACACATTGTCAGCTAATGACAAAGAGTCTAGCCCTGATAGATCCAGGGGGGTTAGGGAAGGTGCAATCCAAAAAAAGAAGAGGGGGGGACAAAACAAAGAAAGCAATAGGATAAAAACACCAAAATCCAAACCATGGAGGGGAAATGGTGCGAAAGGAGGCATCACAGATATCAATTCAGAGAAGCCTGGTATAACAATTTCACCCTTAGTTCACAGTCACACGGACCTACCACCCGCTACTAACATCACCTTAGTGGACAACTCCAGTGATGACATCACACTGGCGGACATTGGCACACTTTTTAGGTCCTTACTGAGCCTCCTAGAAGCTCGCCTGATTAAGATCGAAGCTAGGTTGGTCAACATTGAGAAATCTACAGTGCAACTAGCTGATTCGATGAAACTCGAACTTAAAGGAGCCAAAGGGGGCCCTGATCCAAAGTCCAAAAAGGGAAGTGAACCTACTTCAGCTCCAAAGGAAAAGGCACTAGTTACTGACTCTCAAAATCCACAACCCAATCTAAACAAGCCACCGCAACACCCGAATAACCCAATCACAAACATCGCCCCTCCAAAAACCCAGCAGACATCGATTCCAGCTCCAACTACTATTCCCCCATCAAAAGATTCTGCTCTTATCTCAACTGACACTAAGAGTGATTCAACATTTTTGGGGGAAAAATACAACCCTATCCGTAAACCCAAACCTGTCAATCTTCCTCCAGAGGCTTCCCCCTATACCATGATCCTGGCAGGGGTCCCTGAATTAAAATCTATGGCAACTGAATCAACTTCTTCACTTAGGAACAAGGTTATTAACTGGTTATCCATATACAGACCACTCCCGCGAGGTACAACCAGTGACATTACTATGGTTAGGCGGGTTCCTTGGGTGGGATATTCAAGAAAATCAATTAAAGGAGACTGTGTTTTGGTCACTTTCAGAGAGCCAGGCACAGCTGCTTACATTTGTGCTTGGGCTTCTGATGACCAAGGCAGTAACATCCAAGCCCTACCCCTCTCATTCTTTTATCCCTCAAGTTTATATAATTTGGAGGATCAGAGATGGGGGCAACACCAAGAGTTGCTGGATGACTGGGAGAGCTGTTGCAGGGAGAGAAGTGTTCCATTCCACCATAGGGGAAGATCTTTTGACCACTTCTTACCGTACGAGGAGGAGGCGGGTTGGGAGACCATTACCAGGAGGAGGGCCGGAGGGGGAGGAATCATGAGAGGAATTCCGGGGCCCCACAGAATGCACTACCCAGCCCACTTTCCCACCCACAATAGATACAGCAGTCTCGAAATGGTAGACTGACGCTCTGAGATTCAGGGGAGTGAACATTCTGCACCCCATTGGGTAGGGAATAGTATATCCCTAGAACAAACATCAAGCAAAAGGGCACAAAATGAATTAACACCGGACCTAGTCCTGGAGCCTACTCTAGTGGACACATTTTAGACTTACACCAACATAAGATTGGCCGGGAGGCATTCGCCCCCACCTCAGATGGCCACCTTGGAGACTAGTGGTGCTAATACCACCGTTATAGGGGCATCTACTAGCAAACCACATCCCATGACTTTGATTTCATGGAATGTCGCTGGATTGGCCAGTAAAATTGATTGTCCTGAGTGGGTTTCTTTTATCAACTCAAAAAGTATATTACTCTTCCAGGAGACTTGGGCCCGAGAGGAACTCCCATTTCAGGGATACGCTGTATTCTCTAAACCCGCTAAGTGGGGGGGAGTGGGCAGGCCATCTGGAGGACTGGCAACTTGGGTAGCATCAGACTTAGGCTGCCAGGCTAGGTGCCTGGAGACAGATTCTGATGATATTCTAGCCGTCCTCTTAGAGTGGCCAAATTCCACGAAACTGGCCGTAGTAAATGTATATTCAAGACCTGTACCCATGTCAAGAGAATCCAACACTATAGAGGAACTCTCCGCGTTCCTAGATGGCATCCCATGGGAACTCCACTGCCTGGTGGGAGGTGATCTAAACTCTCAGTATGAACCACTACCAGGCCTACGTGATGGCCCCTCCCTCGAGGAAGATTCATGTTGGCTAGTCCCGGTGACGGTGGCGCCCCCTCCCAGAGCTTGGTCTCCCCTCGCCCTGCAGATAACTGCCCTCACTTTAAACCAGAGTTTAAGGGCCTGTAATGGGATTTGTAAATCAGACATGCCAAGTATCTGCACCTATAACAAATCTGGTAGTGAATCGAGACTGGATTATATCCTTGTCAAACTATCAATGTGGTCACAAATAGTTGACTTCAAAGTTATTGAGAGAAGGGACAGTGACCACAATGCCCTGGAACTCTCTTATGCCCTACCAGGCAACGAAGATATATTGCTTAGCCCGACCAAAGACAAGTCAGGTCTCCTCCTAGAAAATAACCGGAGAAAAGTCAGGTGGGAGAAACTGGCTACTAGCGGTGATAAGTTACCAAAATTATATGCAAGAATTATCCCGCTTTTAGAGAGGGCTTTCCTGATAGGGACGAATGTTGGAGAAGGGGGGAATAGAAAAAAGCTGGCCCAGACCCATGCTGAACTAATCAGTACTTTGGACCTGGACCTATTTTCAAAAGGAGGGGCTAAAAAAGGATTCACAGCCAAGAGGACCTGGTATAATGCCACCTGCACGGACTCAAAAACCAAACTGCTACTCGCAATTAGGGGCGCAAAGGCAGGGATGAAATCCAATCCAGGAGAAGGTCCTACTTGGTGAATGCCAGGGCTGAGTGGGTCCAACAATACTGGGAGAACCTGTCAAGATCACTTGCCATTAAAGACTCGTGCAAATGTTGGCGAATAGTGTCCATTGGAACTGAGGATCTATCCTCAGCAATAGAGCCTAACATAGCTCCTAGCTTATGGCAGAGTCATTTTCAGTCACTGTACTCAATGGAGGAAGGGGCTCCGAATTCAACAAACACTATGATAGTGCCAGGCCCAATAGGAGACCCTTTCACTGAAAAAGAGGTGAGGGCGGCTATAGCTGGTTTGTCTACAGGGAAAGCCCCTGGTCTCGATGGGGTACCCGGCGACCTATTTAAGTAGGAACCAGGGATATGGGCCCCATACCTTATGTTGATATTTAACGCTGTTCTGGGGGGAATGGAGGTGCCGGATACTTGGCTGGGAGCAGAAGTGGTTCCAATTTTCAAAAAGGGTTCCCCTCTGCTCCCAGCCAATTATCGTCCGATCAGTCTTATTGATATATCCCAAAAGCTTTTCGGAAGACTGATTCTGGACCGGCTACAGAATTGGATGGAGGAGACGGATATCTTGACTCCCTATCACCCGGGATTTAGACAGGGGGTCTCTACAATAGATCAAATTTTTAGGCTGAACCTTTTATATTGGAGGACAGCATCAATTGAGGGCGGTACCTTGTATACTGTTTTTGTAGACCTGCGTGCCACCTTTGATTGGGTACCCAGAGTAAAACTGTGGAAGGTCATGGAGGAGATGAATGTCCCGGGAGACCTCTTGGCAATCCTGATGAGATTACATCATAACAACTATGCCCGCGTTAGGTGTGGCAGAGGTGGCAATTTAACCGAAAGGTTCCCTGTTCGCAGAGGGGTAAGGCAGGGCTGCGTGCTCGCCCCGACCCTGTTTTGCCTCTTTGTGAACGGGGTAATTGCCCACCTGACCAGGATTCCCAACACTGATGCCCCAAAACTGACTGGCAGCAGGGTGCCCGCAATTATGTTTGCTGATGACACCCTGCTGCTGTCTAAATCCCCAATGGGCATAGAACGTGTCTTGGACGGGTTTTTGGAGTTCTGCTCAGAGCGGGGACTCGAAATTAACCCACAGAAAACTAAGTACATAATTCTCAATCCCAAGCCCCTTAACCGTCCACCGTCCAAGTTTGGAACAGTTCAATTGGAACGGGTGCACACAATTGAATATCTGGGGATCACCCTCAATGAAAATTTAACGTGGTCGGCCCATCAGTCAAAAGTAAACATCAAACTGGCACAGTTGGTGGATGGTACCATGAGATTAGTGAACAAATCTCCCTATCAGCCACTTACCCCTATTATTCACATTTACAAAGCACAGGCCCGGGGGCGTGTCACATACGGGGGCGAGCTGTGGGGCCATATTCCATCATCAAAATTATTAACTATTGAGAATAAATTCCTGAGACAGATTGTTGCTCTTCCTCAGAGTACTCCATTATTCCCTGTCAGGTTGGATACGGGCCTTCGGCCCATAACGGAGGAGCTGGGGCTCAAACCTTTAGCATTCTGGCGGCGTCTATGGAGCAGTCCACATCTCTCAACTTACAGAGCTGAGTTGCAGGAATTTTTACAGTTGCCCAACGCCGCAAGAACACCCTGGCTGATTTACATCAAAAGAACTTTTGAGGCAATTGGACTCCCTGAACTATGGTTGGACCCTGTAAATACCAGCACTAAGATCCCTAAAAAGGTGCTCAAGAGCTTATTACGATCACATGTTCTGCAGAGCTGCCGAAGGCACCCGTGATGGATTATTATCCAACCAGTTCATAAAAATTAAAGACTCCTATCAACTAGAAAGTGTCCTAGATGCCATGGCTCCGGCATTAACCAGAAAACTATTCCTCCAATGGAGATATGGAACTCTTCCTCTGGCATCATTCACAGCATCATGGTCTTGTCGCTCCTCCACAGAAACTTGCCCGGCATGTGCCCACCCAAAGGAGAACGATGTTCATGTGGTCTTCTTTTGCCGGGCCTATGAGAGGAGCAGGAAATATTGGCTAGTCCCCCTGCTTAGAAACTTGGGGTTCAGAACTTTTTTACCCGCTTACAGAGTCTTAAAGATAGATCTAGCTCCTACTAAAGTTTTGCACTATCCACATTTTTAACCTCAATGTGGTACGCCCGAACCCGTTGTATAAAGAGACTTGGAGACTCAGGACAGATTTGAATTATTGGCACACCTTTTTTCTTTCTTTCTTTAAAAAAAAAACCTTGATCACCAATGTTGTTTAATGCGTTTTTAAAACTTTTTATAATGTGATGTAATGTATATCTTTTATGATCATGTGATCGAAATAAAGATTTTTCGAATCGAATCAATATATATAAACGGTCCCGGTTCTTGATGCTGCTTAATCTCGCCTGCTCGTAATCTCACGAAACACACGCGATTTCTAGAGTGATCTCGCGAGACTACGCGGGCGACTACAATAAAACTTTAGGATCATGGGGCATGTAGTTTCTTCGCTTAATAGTCGTCAAAAGCTCTCATATTCATTTTTTAGGCGCTGCCTGTAAAGGGGTTTGTGATGTTTATAAACTCTCCCTAAGGCTACTTACTCTAGCTAGCTTGACATATCACAAAACACATACGATTTAGAGCGTAATCTCGCGAGACTACACAAGCAACTACCAGAATGCCTGAGGATCATTGGGCAAGTAGTTTCTTTGTTTATTAGTCGAGAACTCTCCTGTTAATATTCATCAAGCTGCTTGAAAGATGAACAGTGGCAATAAAAAGTGGAAAAAACGCTAAAGGGTTGTGCATGAATTCTACAAGTAAAAAATCTACCAGTTATTGGCACCAAGACAGATCACAATGTCTAATGGCAACATTCAGGATGGTTAACGGGAGCACCCAACATGATGTCAT
Organism: Lissotriton vulgaris; assembly: GCF_964263255.1. Lineage (NCBI taxonomy): Eukaryota > Metazoa > Chordata > Amphibia > Caudata > Salamandridae > Lissotriton > Lissotriton vulgaris. The sequence continues at coordinate 2,032,146,189 of NC_141691.1, forward strand.
ATGGTGCATCAAGTCTGTATAAACAAGTCCAAAGATTATTTATTTCAACCAGAATGCTACTAGGGTTTTTCAACTGGAGAACAGCTACCGTGTAACACAACCCCTACAGAATAAATGAGACTCGTTGTATAGTGTCACTACAGACTAGACCAAGATATAGAGTCATTCAGTCCTACAGTATCACTTTTTAACCTGAAAACCCACTTCTGTTCCCTAAGTAGAAGGAATTTAGATATGTCAGAGGTATGTTGTGGGATGAATGGTTGTTCTAATATGGTCCAAGCCATATCTTCAGGTTGATGGTTGAGTTCTAGGTAATGTGCTGTAAGGTATGTCGCCTGTTTCTTACACCTCCCGGTGCTCATGTGTTCCATGAACCTGCACTTGATTTTACAGGTGGTAAACCCCATATTGTATCCTGGGTCTGAGGGACTACATTGCGTGGTCTAGTATGGACCAATTTGTCTCGCAGATTGCTGTTCCTCTTGAACGCGAACAAGGGTGCTGGTAGACTCACCCCTCCCACATTCAGTATTTTCCAGTGTCGGCGTACAGTTTTCTTGATGTCGTTATACGCCGTACTGAATGTGTTGACAAATGTCAGTCTGGATGTTGTCTCTTTTGTAACTTTAGGTTCCAAGAGGCTATCGCGATTATTGTTGCCAGCACGTTTAGCTGCGTGACGTACCAACTTGACCGGATAGTCTCTTTCCACTAGATGGGACGTGAGTGTATCTGCGTGTCTCTTGAAACTATCTTTTGTAGAGCAATTCCTGCGCACCCGCAGAAATTGGCCATATGGTGGATTTTCTTTCATTGCTCCCGGGTGGTGGCTTTTAAAGCTTAGCAAAGAGTTCCTAGCCATAGGTTTGGTATACAACTCTGTCTGGAGGCCATTGGGGGAAGCAACAATCAGAAGATCTAGAAATGACAGCTTATGCTTGTCAACTTCAACTATGAACTTCAAAAATTATTCCGACTACTAAGCCGGATGAGAAAAGTATTCACACTGGTTACATCGCCTCGCCAGATGACCAAAATATCGTCAATGTAACGCCTCCACAGACGTATCGACTCTTGATGAGGATTGGTTTCACTGAGTACATGCTCCTGTTCAAAGCCTGAACTCAGGACAGATTTGAATTATTGGCACACCTTTTTTCTTTCTTTCTTTAAAAAAAAAAAACCTTGATCACCAATGTTGTTTAATGCGTTTTTAAAACTTTTTATAATGTGATGTAATGTATATCTTTTATGATCATGTGATCGAAATAAAGATTTTTCGAATTGAATCAATATATATAAACGGTCCCGGTTCTTGATGCTGCTTAATCTCGCCTGCTCGTAATCTCGCGAAACACACGCGATTTCTAGAGTGATCTCGCGAGACTACGCGGGCGACTACAATAAAACTTTAGGATCATGGGGCATGTAGTTTCTTCGCTTAATAGTCGTCAAAAGCTCTCATATTCATTTTTTAGGCGCTGCCTGTAAAGGGGTTTGTGATGTTTATAAACTCTCCCTAAGGCTACTTACTCTAGCTAGCTTGACATATCACAAAACACATACGATTTAGAGCGTAATCTCGCGAGACTACACAAGCAACTACCAGAATGCCTGAGGATCATGGGGCAAGTAGTTTCTTTGTTTATTAGTCGAGAACTCTCCCGTTAATATTCATCAAGCTGCTTGAAAGATGAACAGTGGCAATCAAAAGTGGAAAAAACGCTAAAGGGTTGTGCATGAATTCTACAAGTAAAAAATCTACCCGTTATTGGCACCAAGACAGATCACAAAGTCTAATGGCAACATTCAGGATGGTTAACGGGAGCACCCAACATGATGTCATATGGTGCATCAAGTCTGTATAAACAAGCCCAAAGATTATTTATTTAAACCAGAATGCTACAAGGGTTTTTCAACTGGAGAACAGCTACCGTGTAACACAACCCCTACAGAATAAATGAGACTCGTTGTATAGTGTCACTACAGACTAGACCAAGATATAGAGTCATTCAGTCGTACAGTATCACTTTTTAACCTGAACACCCACTTCTGTTCCCTAAGTAGAAGGAATTTAGATATGTCAGAGGTATGTTGTGGGATGAATGGTTGTTCTAATATGGTCCAAGCCATATCTTCAGGTCGATGGTTGAGTTCTAGGTAATGTGCTGTAAGGTATGTCGCCTGTTTCTTACACCTCCCGGTGCTCATGTGTTCCATGAACCTGCACTTGATTTTACAGGTGGTAAACCCCATATTGTATCCTGGGTCTGAGGGACTACATTGCGTGGTCTAGTATGGACCAATTTGTCTCGCAGATTGCTGTTCCTCTTGAACGCGAACAAGGGTGCTGGTAGACTCACCCCTCACACATTCAGTATTTTCCAGTGTCGGCGTACAGTTTTCTTGATGTCGTTATACGCCGTACTGAATGTGTTGACAAATGTCAGTCTGGATGTTGTCTCTTTTGTAACTTTAGGTTCCAAGAGGCTATCGCGATTATTGTTGCCAGCACGTTTAGCTGCGCGACGTACCAACTTGACCGGATAGTCTCTTTCCACTAGATGGGACGTGAGTGTATCTGCGTGTCTCTTGAAACTATCTTTTGTAGAGCAATTCCTGCGCACCCGCAGAAATTGGCCATATGGTGGATTTTCTTTCATTGCTCCCGGGTGGTGGCTTTTAAAGCTTAGCAAAGAGTTCCTAGCCATAGGTTTGGTATACAACTCTGTCTGGAGGCCATTGGGGGAAGCAACAATCAGAAGATCTAGAAATGACAGCTTATGTTTGTCAACTTCAACTATGAACTTCAAAAATTATTCCGACTACTAAGCCGGATGAGAAAAGTATTCACACTGGTTACATCGCCTCGCCAGATGACCAAAATATCGTCAATGTAACGCCTCCACAGACGTATCGACTCTTGATGAGGATTGGTTTCACTGAGTACATGCTCCTGTTCAAAGCCATGAACGTGCAGATTTGCCAAGCTAGGAGCAAAAATGCTTCCCATGCTCATACCGGATGTTTGGAGGTAGATGGTATCTTCGAATCTAAAAAAGTTATCTTTCATTGCAATTTGTGCACAGGCCATGATGAAATGTACTGGCGTTATTGAGTCAAAATCCCGTTGTTCCAAAAGTGTGTTGACTGTATCTAATGTCTCATCTTGTGGTATGGAAGTGTATAACGACTCCACGTCAAATGAGACAAGAAGATCTGCCTTGTAGTCATACTCAATGTCGCGTAGTAGCCTCAACACGTCCTTTGTATCCTGAAGAAAAGTAGGCATTTCTTTAACCAACGGGCTAAGAAAGAAATCCACAAATGTAGAAAAAGGTTCTAAAAGTGACCCAATCCCTGATATGATTGGCCGGTCCATTGGTGGTCTAGTGGGCTTGTGAACCTTCGGAAGAACATAAAAATAAGGTATGACTGGGTGCTTAGTTTATAAAAAAAAAACTTCTTGTGCAGTTATCCAGCCTTCACTAAGAACTTCTTCCACTAGGGTAGAGATGTTATTTTTGATTCTCTCAGTTGGGTCTTCCTTCAAAGGGCGGTACGCACTCCTCATTCCTTGTTGTCCCAAGCACTCCTCCCGGTAGATCTCTGTTTCCAGGAGGACTATCGCACCGACTTTGTCCGCCAGTTTTATGGTAATATTGAAGTCCGACATGAGGCCATGTAGTGCTAACTGTTCCTTTTCAGGCAAGTTGGAAAATTTCTTTTGTTTTTTCTCTAAAATCACAGAGAGATCATTACTCACAGCTTTCTCAAATGTCAGAACCTGCGGTGGGACTAAATGGGTAGGTGGATAGGAAGTGGATGTCTGCCTCAAACCTGTGTTTGCATTAGTTGGTTCCGCAACTTCATTTTTGTTTTTGAAGAAAAAATGCAACCTCACCTTCCGGAAAAAGTTTGCCATTTCTCAGTTAATCCCAAAGGGATCAAAAAAACAAAAATGAAGTTGCGCTGCACTTTTTTTCCCATACACTCTTTATATCACACTTGCCCTGTATTGACTAAAACTTTTAAAACATCCTTGGGCTCCTCCATAATTAGGGTGGAGTGTTAACCCTGATAAAGGAGACCCAGATGATGAAGCATGTCACCGGGACCGGTGAGTGATGGGAACCCGTACAAATTTTGCGTACTATTTGGTCAGTCTTGGTAATTGTCAGTTATTCTTTTTTTTTTTTGACTGTAGACCGCAGAGTATTTTTTGTGTTTTTTGAAGGTTTAGGGACTGACAAGTGTGTGCACTTGCCAAGTCAACAGGACCAGCCCGGTTGTCGATCTACCTGATGGACATTGCCAGCCGGCCTAACTTCGCTGTAGCTCTTGCTATATTTTTTCTGCAGCAACAAATACTGTTCAGCTGTTCCTCATCAAAGGGGGATCCTGCCCCTGGAACTCTTGGTGACTACAGTCTTGCGTGTCTTCCCAATGGAGATTTTTGGCTACCAAAAAAGTAAGTAATTCCGAACATAGAAATACTCACTGTGACTTACCCCACTACCTGCAGGCTTGCCCTGAAGAACTTTACCTTCTCAGAGCTTTTTGCCCAGGAAGAAGGTAAGCACTGACCAGGCCCAATCTACTTCTTGTATCCGACCCAAGCTCCATCACGGTCAGTCATATTTTTGTCTGGTTGGCCCTTTGATCTTTTACGTACTTGTTTTAACTAACAATGTTGAACATTCATAATTTGGAATCTACTGATTGGATTTTTTTGTCATTTTGGTGTCAACCAAATAATTACAATTTACTCTATTTTCCAAAAATATTGTGGATTTTTTTGAGGGTTTTAGTTTCTTTTTATTGCAGTTTTTTTCATGACACATTTTATTGGATTTTTGATGGCTTATAACATGGTGGCCAACGTAGCCAATAAAGAAATTACAGTGCAGTAACACCCCATCAACCTCCCTCCACATTACAGATGTATAATTAGCAGTTATACCATCCCTACCATCGCAAAACAATGATCACCTGAACACTTTTCCAGGGGTATAACCGTGAGTTAGTGTATGTTAAGGTATGGGGGGTTCATGATCATTCATTGGATTGTCGAATCTCTGTGTCTGATGGTGTTGGTTCCTAAACAGTACCCCTGTAGTGTGCCCATCTCTGCCAGATCTTTGCGTGTTTATGTGGACATCCCGCTGCTCAGAACACATCTATCTCCATCCCCATGCAATGGTCCATTCGATGCTTCCAGGCTCCTACCGTGGGAAAGGACAAGTCTCGCCAGAGCCTTGCTATATCCTGTTTGGCCAGAGTAAGACCCAGGAAGAGTAAGTGCCTTTTATATCTATTACCTCTAATGCCATCTGTGCTGTAAAGAAGTATAATATTTATGTGTAAGAGCATCTCCCCAGAAAGCTCCCTCTCCAAACATGTCACTACCCCTCTCCAAAAGCTTTTTAGGATGCACACTCCCAGACTGTATCTATAAAGTTCCTGGCAGCTAATTCACACCTCAGACACCACAGCGAAGCAATGACTCCCATGCACCATAAACTGCATCTAGTAAAGTAGACTCTATGAAGGAATTTCAATTGAATAAGGTGCAGCCTGGCCATAATTGCTACTTCATAAGAAGCCATCAAAGCCTTGGTCCAAACGTTATTATCCAGTGTGGGTGTGTCCGACAGCCAAGTCTGTCTCATGGCCGGGAGTGAGGAGGTCCTATGTGTTACTAGTATCTGATATACTTGCCTTATCTTATGATTGCCCAGAACTCCAGTGAGTAATTTGCCCTCTAGTGGGTTGAATACTGGCAGGTCCTGGAAGCCCTGTATGTAGGGAGTTAAGGCATTATGGGCCAGATGTAGGTAGCCCAATACCGGTAGGTAACAGCCAAAATTACCGAATTTCGGCCATTTCAGCCATTACCAACCAGTATTTAGGGTTTGAGATGCAGAAGGCAGGTTTAAGGATTCAGTAATTACCGCTTCCTTAAGGAATCGGTAAAATATCGATTCCTTATTTTAAGGAATCAGTAATTACCAAATCCAAAAAGCTATGCAAGAGGCACTCAAGTGAGTGCCTTCTTGTATTCAGGATTCGTTATTTACCACCAACTACAAGTTGGTGGTAAATATCGAAAACCTTTAAAAAAGCAATTTTGTGCTCTTTTTAAAGTGCCATGTGGCAGACATACATGCCTTGATTCAGGGGTGCAACAGGGTGTCAATATGACTCCTTGCTACCCTTGAATATGTGCCCCCTATCACCGATTCAGTATTTACCGAATCGGTAATGATGAATGGCTTCCCATTCATTCCTATGGGCCCTCCAGGTCCATAGGAATGAATGGGAATTACCGAATCTGTAGATACCGATTCTTAAATACCAAATCGTAATGATTCAGTAATATTTACCAAATTGTTTCCTACATACCATTTACCGATTCTGAAATACCGAATCGGTAAAATTCAGTATTTAAGAAGCGGTAAATGTAGATTACCTACATATGGCCCTATGCATTTGAAAATATTTATACAATTGTTTGCAGGTCAATTAAAAATCATTCTGCAATTCCTGAAGGGATTTAAGGATTGGGCCATGCATGATATCCCCTAGAATTGCCTGCCGGAACCCTAAAGGGAAGCAACCTGAGTCATAAAGCCCATCCCCATAGAGGAGTCTTCTGAAAGTCTGGCCCACCACCCCATTTTATTTCCACAGTCGGAATACCATTTGGGTTGCCGGAGGCATGTACCTGCCTACCTTGCTGCCATGTAGGAAGTATGTAAGTGAGGCATACTCCATCACTCTCTCGCATAGGCGTGATTGGCCCATGATGGGTATCAACATTCATCGATAAGGAGAAAGTGAGATGCTGCGTAGTAGGAGTAAATGTCTGGGGCAGCAATAGCAATTCCCCTGTTAAAAGTGGACTTGACAGATGTCCGTAGGGGGATCCATACTGCCTCTATCTCATGAGAACTGTGTAAGGGCCAAATTGGCCTGGTTGAACCATATTTGGGGATGGGGTATAAGCAATTCTGCAGTTGATAGAGAAGTCTCAGCATATACACCATTTTGTAGATCATGGAATGGCCCAAGAGGGAAAGAGGCAAAGGAGATACAATCTTGACCTCCACCCACAGCCGTGGCAATACAGGGATGATATTACGGTCCCATGCCAGGGTTGAGTTTGGAGTGATATTCAGGATCTGTGATAGAGACAGGCCAGAGGAGCCTTGATTTGTGAGGAAGAACAATGCTTCATCGGCATAGAGAGCCACTTGGTCTGAGAGTTCCTGTGACCATTCAAATCCCATCAACAGGGTGTTCGAACTAACACAGTGTGCGAGGGCGAATAGCAGCGTGGAAAGTGGGCATACATGCGGGGGGCCTCTATCTACTGTGAAGGGGTTGAGGATGTCTCTGCAACTCTAACCATGGCTGTAAGACTTTCACATGCCTGAGAAAGTGTGGGCCTATGTTAATGCTCTGCAGCATAGCAAACAGGTGTTGCCAGCTAACCGAGCCAAATACTTTGTCCATGTCTGCTACAAGAACTGCTACGCGGAAAGCCAAGCTAACAACCATAACCAGGCCATTGTAGACACATCTAATGTTGTGTTGTGTGGACTGCTAGGGCATAAAGTCCACCTGGTTCCATGGACCAGACCTGGCATGTGGGTCAGTAGTCTACCAGCAGCTTCACCTCAAAATTAAGTAGAGAAATTGTCAGATAGGAAGAATTCAGATCTGAAAGTCTCCCCCGTTTCAAGAACACAACATTCTCCACATGTAGCCAGTCCTGGGTGAGCATGGCAACATCTAAAGACTCCTATATAGTCTCCATAGGCGGAGTACCAAGCTGTAACATAAAATGCTTCAGAAATTCAATTGGCAAACCATTGGGTCCAGGGGCCTTTCTGATTCGCGTCTCTGTCAGGGCCGACGCCAGTTTTTCTATTGTGATCTTCTCATCCAACTGTTGGCATGCCTTGGCAGATAGGACAGAGGGCGTGATATCCTCTTTGCCTCATCTAGTAGGTGTTGTTGATAGAATTGTTGGGTCAAGTTTATTTGTAACCTTGCAGATGAATTGTACGGTTTCCTACATTCCTTCTCTAGTCTCTCAATTTTGCTTTGTAAATGTATTCTTTCTCTTGGCCCTATGCCGCTGAACCCCTGCACAGTAGCTAATATCAACTCCATGAATGGTAGGCTTTGCGGCCTACCCTAGGACTACCTGGAGGCAGTGGCCATATTAATTGTATAGTATTTGGTGATTGCTTTTTGTAGGGTGGTCAAGTATACAAGAATCTGGAGATGCCATGGAGACATTCGCCACCAAAAGCTTAAGTGATTGCCTCCGGTATGTAGATGTATAGAGACAGGGGAGTAGTCGGAGAGGCCCCATGGATGGATATGGGATAAGGACACCCTGTGGTGGTGTTTGGTCAGATAAAGAGATAGTCTAAGTAAGGAAATGATTTGTGAACCATTGAGTAATATGTGAACCAATTCTCAATCAGGTGGAAAGCCCTCCATGCGTCCCAAAACCCCAGTGTGGTTATCAGGCTTGATAATTTAAAAAAATATTCGGTGATGTATCAGGCGTCATTCACAATCTTGCTACCTCCGGATGAATTACATAATTTCAGTCACTCCCACCAGACAGAGACCACCCTGTAGCTCGCCCCATAGATGAAGGAAGCACTCTGTGAAAGTAGCCCTCAAAGGGGGGGTGTAACTAATGGGATTTCTGGTTGGCAGATTCCACCACTCTAGTCAGGGCAAGGGAGTTACATGCTGAAGATAACGCCTGCTCACCCCCTTGGTAGCTTGTCTTATCCCAGATGCAATGTGTAAAGCGTTTGCGCAACACACACACAACTGGCACACCACAAATAGAACTCCACACAAGATTATATATAAAAATAGCCTTTGTATTATCATAAACATATTGGAATAGTAGTCACACAATATACACTGTGCCAACTGGTACTAGGTAATATTTACAGGGGATTGTATACACATGACAGGGCCAATTGGGCAACTGTCAGAAACATTACAAAATAAAAATAGTAAATGTAGAACACAACCAGTAACTACTGGCAAAACACTGTACTCAGCATTACATCCTGCCACATAAATCGTATTATGCAATCAGTCTCACATCAGGCATAAAATACATCATACACCAACCTCATAAGCCTAAACCTATTAGACCATAACCTCCTAATCATAAGTCACAATACAGGCGTAAATCACAGTAGAGAATAACCTTATAAACATAAACACAGTATGCAAATAACCTCATATTCATAAACCACATTACAGGCATAAATAAGGGTGCCTAAATCACATTTCCTGGGCACCACATAAATCACTTTAGGGTTGTCGCCAAATCAACGTAACACTGTCCCCCTGGCCAACTGGCCTTTCCAGAGGGCTCAAATGCCCTATGTTCATAATGTCAGGGCATGCTGTCAATACAGCAGAATCCAAAAGTGAGTAATTACACAGGCCTAAAAGTTGCAGCTGCCACTAATTGCTGTGCAGCTGTGAAAGAAAATGTGGTTATGGGAACTCACTGTGCCCTCTTGGTGGGTCCCCACTGGGACTCTATAAGCAAATGTCGCAACCCATTGCAGCTGCCCACGCTGGTGCGGCACAGCTGTGAATAACCAGAAAAGGCCTGGCACCACTGTGCCTCTACTGTCCACTCAGGGACTTTGATCCCAAAATGATGCCAAATGTTGTAGCTGCCCGCACTGGTGCAGCACAGCTGTGAACAAAGTAATGGGGCCCTGACACATCTGTGCCCTCGGGCCCCGACTGGGCCGCTCTAATTCACATCTGCCTCCATCGTTGCAGCTGCCCTCTAGCAGGTGGTGCAGCTGTACAAATTGCCACACAGAAGAGGCACAGGCACTGTGTCTCGATCTCACGTCTCCAGCCAGCCCCACGCAACAGGCTCTCTGCTGGGGACTCCACTGGTCTCCCTCCACGGCAGGGGTAACTTAGCTCTTCACACTTTCCCTCTCCTTGGACAAGGGTCTTCACGGTGGAGCCAGTGAGGCTCCAGACTGCCCTAGGCGAGGGTGGAACTTCCTCCTTCCAGCTGCAGCTCCGGCCAGAATCATGCAGCTCGCCTGACTTCCTTGTCGCCCTGCGGTGACCTGCGGTACCATTTCATTGTGGTGGCAATACAAGGTAGGCTCCCATTTCAAATAATGGAGCTGTTGACGGTGCTGCAAGCCCACCAGTAGCATTTAATTTACCAGCCCTTGGTATATGAGATACCACTTTACAAGGGACTGACAGGTAAATTAAATATACCAAACAGGTGTAGACCATCTTACCAAATGTAACACAGAGCACACATACTTTACACTGGACAGCAGTGCTAAAGTGCCCAGAGGCCTAAAACCACCATCACCATATCAAAAAAAGGCTAGGAGAAAGGTAAAAAGTTTAGGGATGAGCCTTCTATTAGGGCCAAGTCTAACCGGGGGGCATAGACACTTAATATTGTGACCTGCTCCCCTTGTGTGTCACTTGCCACTGCTACATAGCAACCATATGTGTCCACCCAAACCCTCTGTGTATTAAACGAGACCTGGCAATGAATGATGATGGCTGTGCCTCTGGAGTCTCATGTGAAACCAGAACGAAGGACCTGGGTAAAACTGAAACAGGCTAAGCTGGGAGTTTTAGTCCTCGCAAGATGAGTTTCCTGTAAGAGGAGGATATCCGTCTCCATGTGTTTGGATTGGCAGAGGACTGCTCATCGCTTGATTTTATCCAAGACCCCCCTCAAGTTCCATGTTAAAATGCGAAATTGACCCCTTCTGTCCCCTATCTTGAGATTAGTCATGTGTATCGCGGATTAGGGAGGATCTGATCTAAGGGAGTGTTCACGGTAGTGCGAGTGACAAGACTGAAGCTGTTAAAGAACCGGAAATAACAATGCTGTAACAAACATTCCCCTTCACCCCACACTTCACAAGCTGGGAAGTGTTTGTCATGGCCTGTTCCACTACCACCCTGCAACGCTTGAAGAACATAACCTCTAGAAAGGATTCATAGGAATGACTCTCTAGGTTGGCAGCATTTAGATACGGAACCCTCTCGGCTCTTGCTCCGGTATACATGTACAATGGTTGTGAGCCCCTGGGGCGGACAACCTATAAACCCGATTGAGGGCAGGTAGCAAGAGGGAGGTGCCTGAGGTTAGCACTCCAATCATGGTATCAGCTGCACCTGGGATAATAGTCCTATTGGCTTTTGGATAAAATGTCAGAATCGTGTAGCTGGCCATGATGATGGATGCTCCTTCACGAGCGCCCCCACTGCGTGCCACTTTATTGGCGGCCATTGTCAATGTGCTCAATACAAGTCACTCAGCTTACAAGTATTGAATGACTTTGTAGTGGTACCATATAGAGGAGGAGGAAAGGCAATATGCTCAGTTAACCTTGCTGAGCTGGTAGTGAGAGGGCTGGGATTTGGGACAATTGATCAATAATTCAGTCTCACATGGGGACTGCAGTCTTATAGAAGATTCAATGTTCATCTTCTTCAGGCGAGCTCCTCCAGGATGAAAGAGATCTGTTGCAGCACTTGGACATGGATTTCTTGGGCCTATTGCGTTGATCACTCTGTGATGAATAGGAGTCCGTATGGGGCGGGATATGTGGTTTTATCTCCACTGACTTATCCATGCACTGGAAAGCGGACTGCCGTGTATCGAAAGAACAGCGTCTATGACTTTTAAACCATTCTGAGCCTTGCTAGGTATAGCAACAGACATTGAATTTTGAGATTTCGCAGTTTCTGTTTAGCTACCAGAAAGGAGTGCCACTGCTGCTGTAACATTCTGGTGTAGTCTGGGCAAATCGTTTTGTGAACTGACTCAAAGACTATTTTATCTTGACTGCATGAGAAGCAGCGGATGGCATTACGATCTAGGTAGTTTAGGAGTTTTGCAATGATAGATCTAGGTGGAGCACCTGTTGGTGGCCTCTTCACTAGGGCCCAATGGGTGCTCTCGACAACAAAACATTTGGATAGGCTCTCGGGTGGAATCTTGGTTTTCAAACACTGTTCTACCAAGGAGCCCTCACATCCCTCTGGTAAGCCCACAAATCTCAGATTGTTTCGCCTCACGTGGACTTCCGCATTAGACATCCATTCAGATGGTGAGATCCTTTTTTGTTGCAGTTAAGGCTGTGACTTTATGCTTCAATGTGGCCTCGACTTCTGATACTCTAGTCTCTACCTTGGTAATGCGGTCAACCACTTTTCTCAGATCTTGTGGCAGTAAGTTTACCTCAGTGCCTAAGGCCCCAATTTTGACCTATAGGGCCTCCTGAAACTGGGTGATGGCAACTGGAAGGGTGGCTTTATCAGGATTACCCTAGGGAGACTTTGTTTGATCGACAAAGCTGGGTTGTGATTGGGTGAATTGGTTCATTTATTTATTTATTTATTTTGGAGTTTTATAAAGCGCATGGCATTACGCACACCGGCGTGTCCCCGCGCTAAGAGAGAGAGTGAAGAGACACGACGGGGAGGCTACATCAAAACTGAGCGAAAAAGATGTGTTTTTAGAGCTCTACGGAATTTTGCTTCGGAAGGTTCGAGACGTATCTCCCTCGGACGCGTGCTCCAGCTCTTCGCCGCCAGTAGCCTAAAGGATCTGCCACCCATTCGGGTTTTATGAATTTTGGGGACTGCGAGTAACCCGGTGCCAGAGGATCTAAGCCTGCGTCCTGGGCTATAGGGAGTAATGAGGGATAGTAAAGGATTGGGTGCCTTGCCATTGATGATACGATGACATACGCATAGTGCTTTTAAAGTTATCCTCTCCCTTACCGGTAGCCAATGGAGGGTTTCCAGAGCGACTCTAGAGGCAGTTCTTCTTGGGAGCCTTAGCACCAGCCGGGCTGTGGCATTTTGCAGTACTTGGAGGCGGTTGAGGCTTTTTGCTGTTATTCCCAGATAGAGAAGATTGGAATAATCCAATCTTGATGTAACCAAGGCGTGCACAAGAGTCTGTCTGGCACCGACCGGAAGTAGATCCAGGATCTTTCGTAGACTATTGAGTATACCAAAGCACATCCCGGCTACCCGGTCTACCTGGGGAGCAAATGTAAGGGCGGAGTCAAACGTTACCCCAAGATTTTTAGCCTGTTGACAAGGCACTGGGGTAGAGCCCAGGCAGGCCGGCCACCATGCCGATGACCACACATTCGGACCACCTCCTACCACGAGCACCTCAGTTTTGGACCCATTCAGCCTCAGGCAGTTGTCAGACATCCAGGATGCAAGCTCCTGCATGCAGGCACTGAAGCTGACCGCCGCAACATCCGGTGCACGTGACAGTGAGATGGCCAGTTGTGTGTCATCGGCATATGACACTAGTTGGATTCCATAGCCTTCAACAATGGTGGCCACCGGGGAAGCATATAGGTTAAACAGGGTGGGACTCAGGGCCGAGCCCTGAGGCACCCCCTGATCAAGATTGAACAACCGGGAGTAGTGTTCACCCTGTCTAACCTGAAAGCCCCGGTCAGTGAGGAAAGATTGAATCCATCTCAGCGCTGACCCTGTGACACCCCCTTTGTTTAGACACTGTAGCAGAGTGTAGTGAGCTACAGTGTCAAACGCTGCGCTTAGGTCTAGTAGAATGAGGGCCATAGTTTGACCCTCATCTACTCCTTGCCTGATGGTCTCAGTGGCCATCAGCAGCGCAGATTCCGTGGAATGGCGGGACCGGAAGCCAAATTGAGTAGGATGAAGTAGATTGGCTTGCTCAAAAAATGCCATAAGCTGGAGGTTCGCTACCTTTTCAGCCACCTTGGCCAGATAGGGAAGGAGTGAAATGGGACGCAGATTATCCATCCGGTCCCAACTAAGATTCTGTTTTTTTTGGAGAGGGAGGACTACCGCCTGTTTCCAAGTTTTAGGCACAGTGTTGGATTTAAAAGATGTGTCGAGAACCTCCCTAATATAGGGTTCAAGAGTCTCGATACTTTCTGCAAGAAGTTTAGGTGACGCCGGATCACGAGGAGACCCTGACTTAATGGTACGGCATATCTGCTTAAGCCTGTCGGGGGATGGAGTAAAGAAATGGTCCAACCTACTGACACCATCAACCTCCAGTGTATTTTCTCTAAACTCAATTCCCTTTTTTTTTTCCCCCCCCATGAAAGTAGAATAAATGGTAGCCACTTTGTCAGAAAAGAAAGCAGCGATACGGTTGCAAGATTCTTCCGAGACCAGTGATGGGTGAACAGATGAGACGCAAAAAGAGATCTCCTTATAATTTTTAAACAGCTCTTTGGTTGAGTTCTTGGCTTCTCCTATCCTGCCTGAGAAGTAAGTTGCTTTAGCCCGTCTGATGGAATTATGGTAATCTCTGCGTTTGTCTAAATATCGCTCTTTAGCTAGGTCTAGGTGTGCCACCGTAACTGTCTTTCTAACTTCTTGCATTGTGATTTCGCTAAGTGAAGCTCATCACTAAACCAGGGGGCGGATTTCTGAGGTCTACTGCCGAGTTTTTTCTGACTGAGAGGGGCTATTTCATCTAAGGCGTCGTTGATGCGGCCATCTAGTCTATCTGATACCATGTCAGCATCCTCACCTCCTAGTCTGCCACCTTTAGTCAGTGCAGTCTGGAATTTAGTTATAGAAAAAGCCCGCCAATTACGGCTCATATATTTAGCATTAGTACTTTTATCAGTATTTCCAGTGGCAATATCAATGCTAAAAGGTACTAACAGGTGGTCGGACCAAGGGATGGGAACGGGACGGGATGGGAACGGGAGTTCATAGTATTCTGCTTTGCTGCAGATGAGGGCAGCTTATCTTTGGAATATTGAGGGACCCTCTGCCAGGCAGACAAGTTGGAGACAGTTACTGGATCACTAGTGGAGGAAGGTAGTCCTCGCGGGGGTAGGTGACCAGAGGCTCTTGTTGATTCTGGTGGCCCCAACACAAACCCCACCAGGACCAAGCATGGCTCCTTCCGGAGCTTAGGACCACCCATCAAGTAACAAAAGAAATGCCAGTGCTGATGATATTTACTCAAATATCACAATTCACATCCACACCAAGAAAGCTAATTCAAAATGGGGTATTGCACTTTACTCGCAATTTTTATTTTTTGAAATTAAACAGTTCTTACAAAGTTTATCTGTTTTATAAAAAAGAGAAGCATTAAAGAAATAAGGACACATCAAAAAACCACATGATAGAGACTTCATACATTCTAGGACCTCAATCATGTCACAATCAGCACAGCATTCACCACATTTATATCTCAATCATACAAACCACATACTGCCACTATAGTAAAAGGAAGAAAATACTGGATCTGCACAAATTATACAATCATTTAGTAGAATTTGAAGGGGTTACATTCCTATCTGTTGATGAATTTTGAACCATTAATTAGAAATTAGTACACACAAAGGTAATGTACATAGGATGGTATGGAGCCTAGGAGTGATAATGACTCATAGGTACTCGAGCAGACCAGTAGGAAGATGGCCTACGCGTTTCGAATCCCCTTTTATTTGACAGGGATTCTCATCAGGGCCTCAAACACTGTGAAAATGGGAGAGAAGAACATAACAAAGAAAGTTTTAGAAAAGGTGATGTCAAAGGTGGAAAAAAGACACAACTTAAAAAGTTGTTTAAAAATTGCACATCAGGAGTCTAACAGTATAGGCATGCACCTTATAGAGACAATCATTATGTATAAGGCATACTAGGACCAGGTTAGAACATAGGGGGGCAACTTCTCTACAGATTGGATTTACCCAGATGCACGTGATACTTACCACCCGTTAGCCTGAACAGGGAGTCTAAGGGAATGAAAGCAGGGTAGGCTTCTCTAGAACGGAGCAGCCTATGGTTTGAAAACCAACTATGTGAAACTGCAGTAAGCGGAGAACATAAAAATGTTGAACAGGATGCAGTGAATAACAAGACGCAGTGAATGACAATCGCTTACCAATGAAAAACTCTAATAGCGCCCGGGTAACTCGAAGTTTAAAAGAGTACCAGTAGCTGTAAATAGGACCTGCATAGGAAGATAAGACCAGGCAAACCATTAGATAAAGTCCTGGTGCTAACGATCTGCTAAGTCTAGGAGAGGCTGGGCGCTAAACAGGAATGCTCGCTGGTAGCTAAGCTAGGAATGGTACGCATACCTTGTGGATTAGATCCGACCACCGGAGGTGGGGGGCGGTAATCGGAGCAACGAAGGAGGAGGCACTCGATGTTCTCACAATGAGATCCACTGGGCGCGTTCCTAACGCCTAGGTAAACATTCACAAAGGGGAATATATCAGTGGGGGAAAATAATAGGTAAACACTCGTGACCAGTGAATTAGGGAAGAATGGAAGGGCATAGGACATTGGCCTCACCTTTCACAACTGCGAAATATCAATGGTCTCCGTAACTCGATGGAGAAGAGTCAGCACATACCAGTTTAGTCTGTTTATGCTGCCAAAAAATCGGAATTCAGTAATTAGAAAAAATTCCAGGTGTGTCAAGAGTTATAGTTATAAAGGTGCACACAAGTGTACTTTGGCGAAGATTGTCTGGTAACAGTCGTTTACCTGGAGCATTTAATCCAACGCGGTCTCTATGGAGTCTTGGCGGCGTGTCACAGGGTGCTACTCACTCGCGCAGGCGCGTAGCGAATGGGCAGCGTCAGTACATGCCAGTTTAGTCGGCGTGTGCTGCAAATAAGTGGAAAGGATAAAATGAAAAATTGAATAAAAAGGCCATCCGAGGGTGTCAGAAATTATTATATAAAGTGCACCCAAGGGAAGCAGGAAGGGACGGAAGGCAACGTGGTCCAGTGGCGGAATTACCTGAAGGAGTGAATCCAACCCGATCTCTCTGGGGTCTGTCGGCGTGTAGCAAAATGCTACTAACTCGCGCAGGCGCATTGCGGAACCCAGCGCGGATCGCCTTTATAAAGGGGAGTGTGCCGGTGTGTCAAAAGAGGGGGGCGGTGACATATCTACAAAGTAAAGAAACGCGGCATAAAGCATTACAATTAAGAGTATTGCAGGGACTAAAAACGGGGGTATCATTTATAGCCACGGTGTTATGCAGGCATGGCATATAGCCCAAACAGGTGCATTCATATCAAAAGTGGGGACCCACCATAAAGAACTGATGTGGTAGCCTAAAAAGCGGAGTCCCTAGTTCCTATGAAAGGGTCGAAGATAGCACTTTCATATACATAAATCAAAGTTTGAAAATTTCTGACAGTTCATTCAAACCTGACACAGCAGTGTCAAATTTGACAATTAACATTGCCTCCCTTTTGGATAGTTTCAGGCTCAAATCGCCACCCGTGGAACTTTTTCTATCCTTGAGATGACTGTCCATTTAAATTCATTGAGACCATGTTGCATCCTTATCCAGTGGTTTACCAACGGAGCATTCTCTACGTTTCTTTTTAATCTAACCATTTGGTAAGAGCTGCAATGCCCTCGCAAACCCAACCGTCCCTTCGCCAAATGTTGGGACTAACACCGATACTTGGCCACCACAAATGTGGTACTTGCCTTTGTTGTGACACCACGATACAGGGTATGGTCTTTCAGCACAAGGGTATCTCATGGAAACATAAGGTATTCAGTAACTGTAAATCTAAATTAGTAGTGTATGGCATCATATGCCCGTGTATTCGCCTATACATAGGTAAAACCGAGCAAGAAGTGCGCCAACGCATTTCGCAACACAAGTCTAGATTAAAAAGAAACGTAGAGAATGCTCCGTTGGTAAACCACTGGATAAGGATGCAACATGGTCTCAATGAATTTAAATGGACAGTCATCTCAAGGATAGAAAAAGATCCACGGGGTGGCGATTTGAGCCTGAAACTATCCAAAAGGGAGGCAATGTTAATTGTCAAATTTGACACTGCTGTGTCAGGTTTGAATGAACTGTCAGACATTTTCAAACTTTGATTTATGTATATGAAAGTGCTATCTTCGACCCTTTCATAGGAACTAGGGACTTCGCTTTTTAGGCTACCACATCAGTTCTTTATGGTGGGTCCCCACTTTTGATATGAATGCACCTGTTTGGGCTATATGCCATGCCTGCATAACACCGTGGCTATAAATGATACCCCCGTTTTTAGTCCCGGCAATACTCTTAATTGTAATGCTTTATGCCGCGTTTCTTTACTTTGTAGATATGTCACCGCCCCCCTCTTTTGACACACAGGCACACTCCCCTTTATAAAGGCGATCCGCGCTGGGTTCCGCAATGCGCCTGCGCGAGTTAGTAGCATTTTGCTACACGCCGACAAACCCCAGAGAGATCGGGTTGGATTCACTCCTTCATGTAATTCCGCCACTGGACCACGTTGCCTTCCGTCCCTTCCTGCTTCTCTTGGGTGCACTTTATATAATCATTTCTGACACCATCGGATGGCCTTTTTATTCAATTTTTCATTTTATCCTTTCCACTTATTTGCAGCACACGCCGACTAAACTGGCATGTACTGACGCTGCCCATTCGCTACGCGCCTGCGCGAGTGAGTAGCACCCTGTGACACGCCGCCAAGACTCCATAGAGACCGCGTTGGATTAAACGCTCCAGGTAAACAACTGTTACCAGACAATCTTCGCCAAAGTACACTTGTGTGCACCTTTATAACTATCACTCTTGACACACCTGGAATTTTTTCTAATTACTGAATTCCGATTTTTTTCACAACCAATTTTATTGAGCAAATGAGCATTGAGAATGTGGCATCTCCACAACCGAAGATCAATACGACAATATCAATACAGCAAATCACGTAGGCAGCAGATGATGAAACAGACTCAAGAATAGGCTCAGTATAGAAACCCCCCAGTGGCCCACCCTATCCCACAACTCTACCCCCCCAGCCCCAAACACCCCCTTAACCCCCCCCTACCACAAGTGTATAGAAAGCAATATAGCAAAATAAGCAGGTGTAGTGCCACCAGAGCGTCGCTGCTTCAGGCCAACAATGTCACTGTGGTCAAATGTCCTCCTCTCGCTCCGCCGGGGGATCCAGGGATAGACCCCGGTAGTCGGCCCATCGCTTCCATATTTTGTAGTGTTTGCGCAGGCAGCCCCTCGCTTCAAAGATCGGCCTCTCCAGACCCATGAAATAATCCAGCCCAGCCTTCCATGCAGACAGGGGGGGGCCCTCACCGCTTTCCATGCCCGGGCCAGATCCCGCTTAGCCACGACCAGCCCCAAGAGTAACAAGTGGCGTTTATATATGTTACCGCCAACCCCCTCCATAATGTGCAGTAGTCCTAGCCGGTGGGTACGGGGAAGGTCCCAGCCCAGGACTTCGGACAGACAACTCCACACACCCCTCCAGAACCCAGTCAGCCGGCCACACGTCCACACAGTATGCATCAGGGACCCAGGCACCGACCCACAGCGCAAGCATTCCGGAGATGCAATCAAACCAGCTTTCCACAGTCGTTCACGTGTATGATGGTAAGCGCGGTGCAAGTATTTAAATTGGATGAGCCGGAGCCGGACAGCAATGGCGGTTCCACGTGGGGAATCCAGCGCCTCCCTCCAATCGTCCTCATCAAGAGGGCCCACGTCCACTTCCCACGCCGCCCGAAGAGAGTGCAGGGTAGAGGAGCAATGGATAACTAGCGTCTGATATATCCTGGAGACCTTTCTGTCCCCCAGATCTCCCATAAACACTTTAGCTTCGACCGGGCTAAACTCCGGCAAGGAATCGAGACCGGCGATGCTCGGGGTGAGGGCATTTTTGCAGCTGGAGGTAGCGGAAGAACTGGGACTGAGGCATTTGGAACTCCGCGCGGAGCTCCTCGAAGGATTTGAGGGTGGTGCCGGACATGACCTGGCCCAATTGTGTAACACCTATGGCTTCCCAACCCTCAAAGCCGGTCAGGGCCGCCAGCCCCGGGAGCAGACCATTATGCCAAAGCGGCGTTTCAGCCGTCAACTTGCCCCACCATCCCATGCGGCGCAGTGCCTGTCGCCACACAGCAAAGACCACCCTGGTAACCGAAGGCAACCCACGGCGCAGGCGAGCCGAATACAGGATGGTGTGGAGCGTGCGATCACCCATGAGCGATCGTTCCAGGGCGTATGCCGGATCTCCTCTATCGCTGTACCACCATTCGTTAAGGACAAGCAGTTGGGAAGCCTGGTAGTAGGAGAGGAGGTCCGAGGTGGCCAGGCCACCACAGTACGTAGACAAAAAGCACGTCTTCAATGCCACCCTGGCCGCACCACCATCCCACAGGAAGCGGCCCAACACTGAGTTAACCTGACGGAACCACTCCTGGCCGATGGGGTATGGGAAATTCTGGAGTTGGTATAGGAGACGCGGAAGCGCCACCATCTTGAAGATGGCCGATCTCCCAAAGATAGTGAGCGGCATCCTGGACCAAGTCTTGACATCAGCCTGGACCCGTTCCCACACTGGCAGGACTCCACGTGCCCAGGCCACGACCCGCGATTCCGAGAGGAAAACGCCCAGATATTTCAGGCCATTCGTCACCACTCGCAACCCGTCAGCCCAGGGGTCAGCAACCACTCCGCCACCCAGCACCCACAGGGTCGATTTATTAAGGTTAAGTCGAAGACCCGAGACCTCGCCAAACGCACGCATGATCTCCAGAACCCGGGGACCCGAGAGCCGTAGGTCGGTGAGAAAGAAGAGGACGTCATCCGCATACAGCGCAATCCTATCCACCAGGTCCTCATTCCAGACAAAACCAGGCAACTGGGCATCCGCTCGCACCCGCGACGCCAGGGGCTCCATGGCAAGGGCAAATAGGTACGGGGACAGAGGGCAGCCCTGCCGGGTACCCCGACCTATATGGAAGCGCCCAGAGGTAGCTCCGGCCACTCGGACCGAGGCCGTTACGTTAGTGTAAAGTAGGCGGACGTACGACAAGAAAACCGGGCCTAGGTTGAGGCGGGCTAACAGGGTGAACAGGTATGCCCAGCTCACAGAATCAAAGGCTCTGTCCATATCCGCCAGTAGGAGTGCCGCCTGCTCATCTCTAGTACTCATAGCATCCACCGCCGCCTGCGCCCGTCGGATATTATGCCGAGTGGCCCTCCGAGGCATGAATCCAGCCTGGTCGGGGTGGACCAGGTCAGCAATGTGGGGCAATAGGCGGTTCGCCAAGGCCTTAGCCAGAATCTTGGCCTCGATGTTTAAAAGGGAAATTGGCCGGTAAGAGTCGTGCCTGTCTGGCGCCCTGCCCGGCTTCAAGAAGACCACGATCTCGGCATGGCGCCAGTCTGGTGGCAGTTCCCCCTGGGTCCGCGCCGCCTCCAGTGCGCGCCGATAGTGAGGCCCCAGCTGAAGGTGAAACTTTTTATAGAATTCGCATGGGTAGCCGCTCGGGCCCGGCGCCTTCCCAGTATTCAGTTGACCAAGGGCCTCCCCGAGTTCCTCAGCTGTGAGCGGGGCATCTAGAGCGGTCCTGGTCTCATCTGGAACAGCCTGCGGTAGCAGGTCATCAAGATATGCGGAGATCTCACCCATCTCCAGGTGATCACGGGGGGCGTATTGCGTCTCGTAATAGCGGGCAAAGCTAGCCGCGAGCAGGTCCGGGTCGGTCATAACCGAGCCGTCTTCCGCCGTAAGACCCGGCAACACAAGGGGCTGGAAGGTCGCCTGGCATAACCTGTGAAGCATAGTACAGGACTTGTCGCCCCACTGATACACCCTGCTGCGCGTGGCGAGCCACGCCTGCCGGGCTTTGTCATAAAGGACGGAGGCGTACGACTGCTGGGCTTGCAGAAGCTGCCGTACTATGCCTTCGTCGCCCCCAATACGACCAGGCTGCTCCGAATCTTCCACGCGGGCGGCGGCGGTCACAATGGCCTCCCGATGCTTCCGCCAAGCAGCCACGCACCAAGCGATATCAATGCCCCGCAACGTGGGTTTCAGCGCCTCCCACAGCACCATTGCATCCACATCTCCCACTAGGTTCTCTCGCCAATAGTGATCAATCGCCTCACGCAGGTGATGCACGTACTCAGGCTGTTGCAACTGCCAAGATGACATCCGCCATCGAAACGGCTGTCTTCTTGAGGGGAGGGTTATCGTAGCTAGGACAGGGGAGTGATCAGACAAACCTCTGGGGAGTATCATAGCATCCCTGACTCGACTCAGACAGGCACCCGGCACAAATAGATAATCAAGTCTCGAGAAGGACCCATGCACCGCCGACACATATGTGAATTCACGCACAGCAGGATGAAAATGTCGCCACACATCGACCCAGCCCAGGCCACTCAGAGTTGCACGCAGTTTGGTGCGAGCAGCAGCGGGGGGGGGATCCACTACAACTGGCACCCGCCTCAGGCGATCCAAGCCCGCATCCATAACCTCGTTCCAATCGCCTCCCACCAGGGTCAGCACCTCCGGAATCTCGTCCCATAACGCAAACAGCCGCTCAGACAAGGCCCATTGCAGGGGGGGGGGGGGGGCGGCGTACACGCTACCAAAAGCCACCTGCTCGGTACCCAGCAGGCCCTTGATGAAAATATACCAGCACTGAGGGTCAATCCATTGCTTTTCATGCACGTAAGCCACCCTGCGATGGACCAAGATAGCCACCCCCCGCGAGCCCCTCGTAAAGCCCGCATGGTACACTTGCTGAAAACCGAACCTCTGGAGGCTAAGGGCCTTAGAGCCCAGCATGTGGGTCTCCTGAAGCAGCAGCACATCCACCATCTCTCTCTTCCCCCAACGTAGCACGGCCCCACGCTTGATTTTATCCAGAATTCCTCTCACATTCCATGTCACAACACGCAGGGTCTTATGAGGAGACACAGTCGTATGATCAGCCATTATCAACACAGTGCCCAGCACCCGGCCCTCCGCACCACCCCGGCGCACCCCACAAATCAACAAAATCAAGAGCAATATACACGTGTGGTCCCACCCCCCCAACCCCAACACTCAGCAGATCCCCCCAGACCCAAACCCCCCCAAACATCAGCAACAGAAGAACACCCCCCGCGCCCCGCTCCCCCCACCCAAATACCTCAGAGAACATTGAAGTATCTGTCGCGGCATGGAGAGACCCGGGTCCAAAACGGAGAACCCAGGGCCCGCCATACCAATGGATCCCAACACCCCGATTAGCACACACTCACCACCCCCCCACAACACCCACAACCGTGAGGGTCTGAGGCCCACAAAAGGCGCCTCCCGAGCCCCATTGCGTTCCCGCTAAAAGTCATAGGATTCCTCAGATGTGTATGGACTGGCATAAAGAAGTCATAATAGTACAGTCTCACCAGCCAATGTAGGGCCGTTCAGTACCCGGCAAACAAGGTCCAGTCCCCATCTAAGTTCAGCTGCCGGTATCAGAGTGTTCCGAGTCCCTCGCACCATCTGTCTGCGATGCGCTGGCGGAGGCCAACCTCTTCCGCGATCGAGACCTCCGGTGTCGACCCTTCCGGTTCGGGCGGTTCGTCCGCTCCGGCAACGACCCCTGGGACTTGCCCGGGTCCATCCCCGGCTGGGCATGTGGCCTGAGTCGCACCGCCTCGTCGGTCCAACGGAATACCTCCTCGGGCGAATCAAAGAAATGTGTCCGGGACTGGTACACCACTCGCAGGCGGGCCGGATACAGGAGGGAGTATTGGAGCTTCAGGCCCCGCAATTTGGCTTTAGCGGCCACAAAGGATTGTCTCTGCTGCTGCACCATCTTCGTGTAATCGGGAAAGATCATGATGGTATGATTTTCAAAGGTGAGCGAGACTTTGTTCCTCGCCTCCCGCAGTATAACATCGCGGTCATGATAGTTCAACAGCCGGGCGATGACTGGCCTAGGATGCTCACCCTCCGGTGGCCACTGGGTCAGGGCCCTGTGCGCCCTCTCGATAACAAAGCACGTGGACAGTGCCCCTTCGGGGAGCCAGCTCTCCAGCCACTGGGTCAAGAACCGCTCCATGTCGTCCTTCTCGCACCGCTCCGGAAAACCAATGAAGCGGAGGTTGTTCCTCCGTGCGCGCCCTTCGGCGTCCTCCACTCGGGCCGCCAGCGTCTTCTGGACTCCCTCCACCTCCGCCAACCTCTTCTTCAGGGCGCCAATGTCCGTTTCGGTCACTGTGATTCGGGATTCGGCCTCGGTGATCCGCTCCACCGCATTGTGGAGGTCCTGGCGCAGCAGTGTAACATCCGCTCCTACTGCCCCAATTTTAGCATCAAGCATGTCCCGGGATTGGGTGATGGCCGCCAGGATCGCTGCATTGTCCGGCCCAGGGCCACCGCTGCCACCAGCTGCCCCAGAGCCACCACTGGGCCCTGTGAATTTATCAATAGGGCCATGCTTAGGCGGGCCGCCTCCTCCAGCCCTGGTCATGGCCGATCGCGGGCCTGCCGGGACCGCACACTGGGCAGGGTGGGCACCACTCCCGACAAGGCTCAGGAACCCCTGGGTACTGCCACGAGCGCTGGAGGCCCCAGGCCCGGGATGGAACGTCGATATAGGAGTCCCCAAGAAGGAAGTGGGCAGGCCGGCACAGGCCCGAGGTCGCGAAACTCGAGGTCCCGGCTTCACCAAGGCGGGACAGGCCTCCACCACGCCACGTCACCACGAGTGTCCGCCCAAGGCGCAGGAATGAGTGGCGTCGCTGTGATCCGTGGGCAACCGTAGCAGTAGAGCTGAGCCAAGAGCGGCGCAGTGGATGCCACCACCACCCGCGAGCCCGCAACCGCCACCGGGTGTCTCGAAACTCGAGGACCCCGGTCTCCAGCCGGTCACTAGGCTGCACGTCGCCGTCGCCTCTTCATGATCACAGGAGAGAGTAAAGCGCAGGATCGATACACCGGAGCAGGCAGGGGACTCCACCGAATCAGTGCCAGTCACTGGGTATCAACTGCGGGCTCGGGGGCCAGGATAAATGAACGGATTAAGTCCGGGCCGACGGGATCTCTACAAGGCTGCGACCGCCATCATCGGCCGCCAACCAAGCCACGCCCCCCGAATTCCGATTTTTTGGCAGCATAAACAGACTAAACTGGTGTGTGCTGACTCTTCTCCATCGAGTTACGGAGACCATTGATATTTCGCAGTTGTGAAAGGTGAGGCCAATGTCCTATGCCCTTCCATTCTTCCCTAATTCACTGGTCACGAGTGTTTACCTATTATTTTCCCCCACTGATATATTCCCGTTTGTGAATGTTTACCTAGGCGTTAGGAACGCGCCCAGTGGATCTCATTGTGAGAACATCGAGTGCCTCCTCCTTCGTTGCTCCGATTACCGCCCCCCACCTCCGGTGGTTGAATCTAATCCATAAGGTATGCGTACCATTCCTAGCTCAGCTACCAGCGAGCATTCCTTTTTAGCGCCCAGCCTCTCCTAGACTTAGCAGATCGTTAGCACCAGGACTTTATCTAATGGCTTGCCTGGTCTTATCTTCCTATGCAGGTCCTATTTACAGCTACTGGTACTCTTTTAAACTTCGAGTTACCCGGGCGCTATTAGAGTTTTTCATTGGTAAGCGATTGTCATTCACTGCGTCTTGTTATTCACTGCATCCTGTTCAACATTTTTATGTTCTCCGCTTACTGCAGTTTTACATAGTTGGTTTTCAATCCATAGGCTGCTCCGTTCTAGAGAAGCCTACCCTGCTTTGATTCCCTTAGACTCCCTGTTCAGGCTAACGGGTGGTAAGTATCACGTGCATCTGGGTAAATCCAATCTGTAGAGAAGTTGCCCCCCTATGTTCTAACCTGGTCCTAGTATGCCTTATACATAATGATTGTCTCTATAAGGTGCATGCCTATACTGTTAGACTCCTGATGTGCAATTTTTCAAAAACTTTTTAAGTCGTGTCTTTTTTCCACCTTTGACATCACCTTTTCTAAAACTTTCTTTGTTATGTTCTTCTCTCCCATTTTCACAGTGTTTGAGGCCCTGATGAGAATCCCTGTCAAATAAAAGGGGATTCGAAACGCGTAGGCCATCTTCCTACTGGTCTGCTCGAGTACCTATGAGTCATTATCACTCCTAGGCTCCATACCATCCTATGTACATTACCTTTGTGTGTACTAATTTCTAATTAATGGTTCAAAATTCATCAAAAGATAGGAATGTAACCCCTTCAAATTCTACTAAATGATTGTATAATTTGTGCAGATCCAGTATTTTCTTCCTTTTACTATAGTGGCAGTATGTGGTTTGTATGATTGAGATATAAATGTGGTGAATGCTGTGCTGATTGTGACATGATTGAGGTCCTAGAATGTATGAAGTCTCTATTATGTGGTTTTTTGATGTGTCCTTATTTCTTTAATGCTTCTCTTTTTTATAAAACAGATAAACTTTGTAAGAACTGTTTAATTTCAAAAAATAAAAATTGCGAGTAAAGTGCAATACCCCATTTTGAATTAGCTTTCTTGGTGTGGATGTGAATTGTGATATTTGAGTAAATATCATCAGCACTGGCATTTCTTTTGTTACTTGTTGTACAGGCTCAGCCTTGCTGATTAGAGCCAACCCCATTTTCGTTCTCACATTATTATTGCTGGCGTTTGCCCGCGAGGTATTTGTGTCTTTCCATTATTTGGAGATTGAGTGTATTCAATAGCTCATTCGGATTTCTTTGACCTAGGGTTGATCTACTGATGGCCTCTAGTTCTTCTTTATTTGCTTTTCTTCACGGCACTCTTCTCTATTTCTTATCATTAGTGCACTCCTTTACTCTTATTCTGGTTTTATAGTAATGGCAGACAAGGACACGTTTGCCTATAGCGAAGAGCACATCAGCAGTCTACTTAGGGATCCACCAGTTCTCTCTTCAGTCTCCCTTAGTGTGTCAGCCACATCCCAGAACGAATCAGAGAAACTTCTGCGCCTTAAAAAGAAGCAAATCAGAACTGACCTGCATGGTCACTTCCTACTACAACATCTGAGGGAAGGGACCATTCCAGCCGGTCTTCAGATCAAAAATATTCCGGTGATTTTCACTGAGGATCCCATCTTTAAAAAAGGCTTTTCTTTTATCGAAACTAAATGCAGTAGGGACCTTATGGTCCTTACAGTTGAGACAGCAGTTAGACTTTCCAAAATTGAACTTGAAGAAATAGCGAAGTTAGCAGCTGAGATTAGCACTAACCCCACGATATCAGACGCCAAATCCTTATTAGAAAAAGTGGAAAAGGAAATCCAAGAGTTTAAGGACTATACAGTAACACAAAAAACTAATCAGTTTGAGAAGGACAAAAATAATTTTTCATTGGAGAATACATACCCATATTTACAACCTGACTTTTACACCAACTTGGAATCAAGACGATACCTACCAGACAACCAAGGTAGGTCCAGAAAACACTTCATTTCTTTTGGGGAAACCTCTTCATCCTCTGGTAACGATAGCGACACAAGTGGAAATACCAACCAGTCCAACAGAAATAGAAACTGGAATTCCAACCAACAACAGCGTGGACAGGCCCAAAATTCTTTTTTAGGAAGAGGCCAAACGAGACCGAGAGCCCGAGTCAGATACACGATCCCATGGGAAATGAAGACCTGTCGACAGCACTACAAGAACTAAATAGGTCCCTTATCTTTAATCTCTCACAACGAGCACTAACTAAAGCAGAAGAGGCCATATTATCTAAGGGATTATCCTTTGTACCTTCAAAAAGAACTGACTTTGTCCGCATGAAAACAGAATTTATAGAATTCTGCAGAAAACTAAGGTTAACCATGTTTTTCCTGGAAAACCCTATACCACTGTCAACTGAGGTCACAGGCTTACGCAATAAGTCTACATTCTGCCCACCTGGAAATAAGATTCCCAAGGAATTGGTAATCTTTGAAAAAAGCGTCCTATCTGCTATTTCAGAAATGGAAAAAGAGAAAAGATTTGTAAAATTCAACACTACCAGAGAGGAGATGTCTGCTTTAACTACCTTAAAAAATGATTCGACTGTCGTGATAAAGCAAGCCGACAAAGGCGGATCTATAGTACTATGGGATACCGTAGACTATACAAACGAAATAAGAAGGCAGTTAGACGATCCTACATGTTACCGGAAAATTGACAAAGATCCTACAAAGGAATTACAAAACCAACTTTTTGTCATCATCCAGGAGGGTTTTGAACAAGGCTTTGTTGGTAAGAAAGAATGCGAATATTTACAAATCAAGCACCCTAAGACTCCTATGTTTTATGCACTACCTAAAGTGCACAAAGACCAGAGTAGACCTCCAGGGAGACCCATCGTGGCAGGATGTGGTTCTCTCCTGGAACCCATTGCAAAGTATGTGGACTGTTTTCTCAAACAGTTCATGAACCAAGTGGTTTCATACCTACAGGACACAACTGATTTTATAAACAAGTTGGAAACTATAAACTTTTGTGAAGGGACAGATTTGCTAGTCACTCTTGACGTGACATCTCTATACACGCAAATTCCTCAGGAGGAGGCAGTGGCAGTGCTCTCCTTTTTCTTAGATTCACGTCCCAGACCTATGAGAGTTCCCACCAAGTTTTTGGTAGATTTGGCATCCTTTGCGCTCAAGAAGAACTACTTCTGCTTCAACAACGAATTCTATTTCCAAGTAAAGGGGGTGGCAATGGGATGTCCCTTTGCCCCCGAGTTGGCGGTGCTTTTTATGTCAATGTACGAGGATACATACATAATAACAACCCCTTTAGACAGTATATCGGGAAATTGTATCGTTTTATCGACGATGTTTTTATGGTATGGACTGGAGGCCTTGAAAATCTGACCTTGTTCCATCAATGGCCAAATGCCAGAACACCCGATATACAATTTAGCCTTACCCAGTCAGAAACCAAGATTTCTTTCTTGGATGTGGAGGTTTTTCCAAAATCCGGCAAACTGGCGACTACATTATTTGTAAAACCCACAGACCGTAACAAGGCTCTTTTATTCCAGAGTAACCACCCCAGAAGCCTTAAAGAGAACTTGCTGTACGGACAGTTTTTGCGTGTACGCCGAAACTGCACGTTTGAGAATGACTTCACACACCACACAGAAACACTAGTTTCCAAACTCTGCATTAGAGGGTACCCCAAAAAACTTGTCAAAGATTGCATGAAAAGAGCTAGATGGACACCTCGGGAAACTACACTGGAGCGAAAAAGGAAAGCAGATCAAAAGCGCCAAGTTTGCGTAACCACCTTTTGTCCGAATGCCAACCAGTTGAAACGTATCATTGGTCAGAATTGGCATCTGGTGAAGAATCTGGACGAGAGCCTCAAAGATCCCCCGCTCTTTGCATTTAAAAGAGAGAACAGCATTGCAAACCATTTGGTAAGAGCTGCAATGCCCTCGCAAACCCAACCGTCCCTTCGCCAAATATTGGGACTAACACCGATACTTGGCCACCACAAATGTGGTACTTGCCTTTGTTGTGACACCACGATACAGGGTATGGTCTTTCAGCACAAGGGTATCTCATGGAAACATGAGGTATTCAGTAACTGTAAATCTAAATTAGTAGTGTATGGCATCATATGCCCGTGTAATCGTCTATACATAGGTAAAACCGAGCAAGAAGTGCGCCAACGCATTTCGCAACACAAGTCTAGATTAAAAAGAAACGTAGAGAATGCTCCGTTGATAAACCACTGGATAAGGATGCAACATGGTCTCAATTAATTTAAATGGACAGTCATCTCAAGGATAGAAAAAGATCCACGGGTGGCGATTTCAGCCTGAAACTATCCAAAAGGGAGGCAATGTTAATTGTCAAATTTGACACTGCTGTGTCAGGTTTGAATGAACTGTCAGAAATTTTCAAACTTTGATTTATGTATATGAAAGTGCTATCTTCGACCCTTTCATAGGAACTAGGGACTCCGCTTTTTAGGCTACCACATCAGTTCTTTATGGTGGGTCCCCACTTTTGATATGAATGCACCTGTTTGGGCTATATGCCATGCCTGCATAACACCGTGGCTATAAATTATACCCCCGTTTTTAGTCCCGGCAATACTCTTAATTGTAATGCTTTATGCCGTGTTTCTTTACTTTGTAGATATGTCACCGCCCCCCTCTTTTGACACACCAGCACATCCCCTTTATAAAGGCGATCCGCGCTGGGTTCCGCAATGCACCTGTTATGTTATGTTATGTTAAATTAGGGCTTATATAGCGCAACGGCTACTCCAAAGGAGTGTCCCGGCGCTTTGAGCTCCAAACCAAAAGGGGGGCAGAAAACATAACAGTAACAAAGAAAGGGGCCACAGAGGGGAGAATTATCCGGCAAATAGCCAAGTTTTCAAGTTTTTCCTGAAGATAAGCAAATTAGAGGTGCTCCGCAGAGACAACGGCAATGAGTTCCAAAGCTTAGGAGCGAGAAAGCTAAAAGACCGGCCGCCTAGCCGAGCCTTTTTGATACGTGGAACCTGAGCCAAGGCCAAAGTTTCTGACCTAAGGGAGCGTGCCGGTCGGTAAAAGTCCAGCCTCCTCTGAAGATACTTGGCACCAGTGCCATATAAGGCCTTGTGGGCAAGAGTCATGGTCTTAAACAGTATCCTCTTCCGCACCGGGAGCCAGTGAAGGGATGCAAGAAGATGAGAGGCACTAGTCCGACGATGAAGGCCAAAGATGGCACGCGCAGCAGCGTTCTGGGTGATCTGCAGGCGTTGGAGGAGGTATTCAGGCAGGCCCAGATAAAGAGCGTTAGCATAGTCCAATCTGGACCCTATGAGGGCCTGAACGGTAATCCTCCGATGTTGCTCCGAAAGTAAGGGGAAAAACTTGCGCAACATTCTGAGGATCCCGAAACAGGTTCCCGTAAGGGTGGACACCTGGGATTTGAGCGACAGCTCATTGTCGATTTTGACTCCCAGGTTCTTAGCCCACTTAGATGACTGTGTGGGAGGGAACTTGTCTACAGGCCACCAGCCTCGCCAATCTGGTTCAGAGGGGCATCCGAAGAATAGTATCTCGGACTTATCCGAGTTGCACTTGAGGCTGTTTTGTGAAAACCAGCTAAAAACAGCCCCAAGGCACTCGCGGATCCCTTCGCCATCAAACTCTTCACCCTTACGACAGGTGAAGAGGAGCTGAGTGTCGTCAGCATAAGAGACGATCCGGGCCCCATAGGACTCCGCCAATGTCGCCAGAGGGGTCATCAAGATGTTGAAAAGAGTGGGGCTCAGGATAGAGCCCTGAGGCACTCCGACTCCCAATGGCGGCATCTCGGCGGATCCGGGTGGAACCCAGACCGTCTGGCGGCGGCTGGCCAAAAAGGAAGAAAACCAGTTGAGCACCGTCCCCCCAAGCCCGATGTCATGGAGCCTAATGAGGAGATCCTCATGGGGGACGGTGTCAAACGCCGCCGACAGGTCTAGCATGACTAACAGCACCCTGCCTCCCATATCCAGCACCTCTCTAATGATCTCCGAGACTTCCAAGAGCGCCGTCTCGGTGCTTAAGTTGGAACGGAATCCCGATTGGGACTCATGGAGCAGATCATTAGACTCCAGGAAATTGGAGAGCACGCCATGTACGTGCTTTTCCAAGATCTTGGTCAGTGCTGGGAGGAGCGAGATTGGTCTGTAGTTGGAAGGAGCCTCCGGGTCAAGATTAGGTTTCTTGATCAGAGGAATGACCATGGCTTGCTTCCAGGTCGGAGGCAAAAAGCCCTCGCTCAGAGATAGATTAAGGATGGGATTGGCTATAGGATTTATAGCATCTGCCACTCTCGCCAGAAATTTTGCCGGGCATGGGTCTAATGGTGAGCCCGACTTAAGGTTCCTCATCAGGGTTAAAGATGTGTCAGCCGAGAGAGGAGGAAAATCGAGCAGGACTGGGCCCGGTGGAGACAGAGGCACTGCCTCAATCGGCCTCACAGACACATTATCCAGGTCTCTCTGCGGAAAGGAGGCCTGGATTTGCCTGATTTTGGTGGTAAAAAAGTTGGCAATAGTGTTGGCCCAGATCTCTGTCGGGGCACTCTGAGTGGAAACAGACCGAGGGCCAGTAAATTCCCGCACGATTGAGAAAATCTCCTTACAGGAGTTGGCAGCGTCGTCAATCCTTTTGGCGAGATATCGTTTCTTGCTCTGAAGAACAAGTTCATGGTATGCCTTCATCGTTGTTTTATAACGTTGTTTAGCCTCAGGCTCATACTGGGCTCTCCATGCACGCTCTGCCACTTTGCAATGCCTGCGGGCAATGGCTAGGTCCTCCGTGAACCAGGGAGCAGAGACCCGTCGAGCAGCGGACCTGGGTGGCTGGAGGGGAGCGAACTCATCGAGTCTGGCGAGGAGCCATGATTGTAAGCTCTCCAGATCTTCCTCTAGATCCCCAGTACAGACCACAGGGTGATCAATTAAGGCATGTGTGAGCATGTCCGAGGTCACCCTGTGCAGTGTCCTGTAGTTGCTGCCCTGCTGTCTCGTGGTTCTGGCAGGGGGGGCCGAGATAGAATGTATTTCGAAGTGGGCCAGGAAATGGTCAGACCAAACGATAGGCGAGAGTGTAACGTTCATGATAGGTATGGTGGAAAAAACCTGATCAAGTGTGTGGCCTTTATCGTGGGTAGGACCAAAAAGATAAGGGGAAAGGCCCAGGGTAGATGTAATATCCAACAATTTGATGGCATTTTGGTCATTGTGGTCGTCCATGTGAAAATTAAAATCGCCTACCAATAAGCACTGCTCCGATCTCAAAACAAGGACCGACATGGCCTGTTGGAGGTCCTCGAAAAAAGAGCCGACAGCGCCCGGGGGTCTGTAAACGATCATACCCTTCAATGCTTGTTGCGGTGATAAAGAGATGGTGAAGGCTAATGAATCGGTCCCTTCGATGGTATGTGTGTGAGTGACCGTGCACGGAAGAGAATTCTTCACAATCAGGGCGACTCCTCCTCCCCTTCCCTTGTCTCTATCCTGACGATAGATGGTGTAGACCTGCGCGAGTTAGTAGCATTTTGCTACACGCCGACAGACCCCAGAGAGATCGGGTTGGATTCACTCCTTCAGGTAATTCCGCCACTGGACCACGTTGCCTTCCGTCCCTTCCTGCTTCCCTTGGGTGCACTTTATATAATAATTTCTGACACCCTCGGATGGCCTTTTTATTCAATTTTTCATTTTATCCTTTCCACTTATTTGCAGCACACGCCGACTAAACTGGCATGTACTGACGCTGTCCATTCGCTACGCGCCTGCGCGAGTGAGTAGCACCCTGTGACACTCCGCCAAGACTCCATAGGGACCGCGTTGGATTAAACGCTCCAGGTAAACAACTGTTACCAGACAATCTTCGCCAAAGTACACTTGTGTGCACCTTTATAACTATAACTCTTGACACACCTGGAATTTTTTCTAATTACTGAATTCCGATTTTTTCCACAACCAATTTTATTGAGCAAATGAGCATTGAGAATGTGGCATCTCCACAACCGAAGATCATTACGACAATATCAATACAGCAAATCACGTAGGCAGCAAATGATGAAACAGACTCAAGAATAGGCTCAGTATAGAAACCCCCCAGTGGCCCACCCTATCCCACAACTCTACCCCCCCAGCCCCAAACACCCCCTCAACCCCCCCCCTACCACAAGTGTATAGAAAGCAATATAGAAAAATAAGCAGGTGTAGTGCCACCAGAGCGTCGCTGCTTCGGGCCAACAATGTCACTGTGGTCAAATGTCCTCCTCTCGCTCCGCCGGGGGATCCAGGGATAGACCCCGGTAGTCGGCCCATCGCTTCCATATTTTGTAGTGTTTGCACAGGCAGCCCCTCGCTTCAAAGATCGGCCTCTCCAGACCCATGAAATAATCCAGCCCAGCCTTCCATGCAGACAGGGGGGGGCCCTCACCGCTTTCCATGCCCGGGCCAGATCCCGCTTAGCCACGACCAGCCCCAAGAGTAACAAGTGGCGTTTATATATGTTACCGCCAACCCCCTCCATAATGTGCAGTAGTCCTAGCCGGTGGGTACGGGGAAGGTCCCAGCCCAGGACCTCGGACAGACAACTCCACACACCCCTCCAGAACCCAGTCAGCCGGCCACACGTCCACACAGTATGCATCAGGGACCCAGGCACCGACCCACAGCGCAAGCATTCCGGAGATGCAATCAAACCAGCTTTCCACAGTCGTTCACGCGTATGGTAAGCGCGGTGCAAGTATTTAAATTGGATGAGCCGGAGCCGGACAGCAATGGCGGTTCCACGTGGGGATTCCAGCGCCTCCCTCCAATCGTCCTCATCAAGAGGGCCCACGTCCACTTCCCACGCCGCCCGAAGAGAGTGCAGGGTAGAGGAGCAATGGATAACTAGCGTCTGATATATCCTGGAGACCTTTCTGTCCCCCAGATCTCCCATAAACACTTTAGCTTCGACCAGGCTAAACTCCGGCAAGGAATCGAGACCGGCGATGCTCGGGGTGAGGGCATGTCGCAGCTGGAGGTAGCGGAAGAACTGGGACTGAGGCATTTGGAACTCCGCGCGGAGCTCCTCGAAGGATTTGAGGGTGGTGCCGGACATGACCTGGCCCAATTGTGTAACACCTATGGCTTCCCAACCCTCAAAGCCGGTCAGGGCCGCCAGCCCCGGGAGCAGACCATTATGCCAAAGCGGCGTTTCAGCCGTCAACTTGCCCCACCATCCCATGCGGCGCAGTGCCTGTCGCCACACAGCAAAGACCACCCTGGTAACCGAAGGCAACCCACGGCGCAGGCGAGCCGAATACAGGATGGTGTGGAGCGTGCGATCACCCATGAGCGATCGTTCCAGGGCGTATGCCGGATCTCCTCTATCGCCGTACCACCATTCGTTAAGGACAAGCAGTTTTGGAAGCCTGGTAGTAGGAGAGGAGGTCCGAGGTGGCCAGGCCACCACAGTACGTAGACAAAAAGCACGTCTTCAATGCCACCCTGGCCGCACCACCATCCCACAGGAAGCGGCCCAACACTGAGTTAACCTGACGGAACCACTCCTGGCCGATGGGGTATGGGAAATTCTGGAGTTGGTATAGGAGACGCGGAAGCGCCACCATCTTGAAGATGGCCGATCTCCCAAAGATAGTGAGCGGCATCCTGGACCAAGTCTTGACATCAGCCTGGACCCGTTCCCACACTGGCAGGACTCCACGTGCCCAGGCCACGAACCGCGATTCCGAGAGGAAAACGCCCAGATATTTCAGGCCATTCGTCGCCACTCGCAACCCGTCAGCCCAGGGGTCAGCAACCACTCCGCCACCCAGCACCCACAGGGTCGATTTATTAAGGTTAAGTGGAAGACCCGAGACCTCGCCAAACGCACGCATGATCTCCAGAACCCGGGGACCCGAGAGCCGTAGGTCGGTGAGAAAGAAGAGGACGTCATCCGCATACAGCGCAATCCTATCCACCAGGTCCTCATTCCAGACAAAACCACGCAACTGGGCATCCGCTCGCACCCGCGACGCCAGGGGCTCCATGGCAAGGGCAAATAGGTACGGGGACAGAGGGCAGCCCTGCCGGGTACCCCGACCTATATGGAAGCGCCCAGAGGTAGCTCCGGCCACTCGGACCGAGGCCGTTACGTTAGTGTAAAGTAGGCGGACGTACGACAAGAAAACCGGGCCTAGGTTGAGGCGGGCTAACAGGGTGAACAGGTATGCCCAGCTCACAGAATCAAAGGCTCTGTCCATATCCGCCAGTAGGAGTGCCGCCTGCTCATCTCTAGTACTCATAGCATCCACCGCCGCCTGCGCCCGTCGGATATTATGCCGAGTGGCCCTCCGAGGCATGAATCCAGCCTGGTCGGGGTGGACCAGGTCAGCAATGTGGGGCAATAGGTGGTTCGCCAAGGCCTTAGCCAGAATCTTGGCCTCGATGTTTAAAAGGGAAATTGGCCGGTAAGAGTCGTGCCTGTCTGGCGCCCTGCCCGGCTTCAAGAAGACCACGATCTCGGCATGGCGCCAGTCTGGTGGCAGTTCCCCCTGGGTCCGCGCCGCCTCCAGTGCGCGCCGATAGTGAGGCCCCAGCTGAAGGTGAAACTTTTTATAGAATTCGCATGGGTAGCCGCTCGGGCCCGGCGCCTTCCCAGTATTCAGTTGACCAAGGGCCTCCCCGAGTTCCTCAGCTGTGAGCGGGGCGTCTAGAGCGGTCCTGGTCTCATCTGGAACGGCCTGCAGTAGCAGGTCATCAAGATATGCGGAGATCTCACCCGTCTCCAGGTGATCACGGGGGGCGTATTGCGTCTCGTAATAGCGGGCAAAGCTAGCCGCGAGCAGGTCCGGGTCGGTCATAACCGAGCCGTCTTCCGCCGTAAGACCCGGCAACACAAGGGGCTGGAAGGTCGCCTGGCATAACCTGTGAAGCATAGTACAGGACTTGTCGCCCCACTGATACACCCTGCTGCGCGTGGCGAGCCACGCCTGCCGGGCTTTGTCGTAAAGGACGGAGGCGTACGACTGCTGGGCTTGCAGAAGCTGCCGTACTATGCCTTCGTCGCCCCCAATACGACCAGGCTGCTCCGAATCTTCCACGCGGGCGGCGGCGGTCACAATGGCCTCCCGATGCTTCCGCCGAGCAGCCACGCACCAAGCGATATCAATGCCCCGCAACGTGGGTTTCAGCGCCTCCCACAGCACCATTGCATCCACATCTCCCACTAGGTTCTCTCGCCAATAGTGATCAATCGCCTCACGCAGGTGATGCACGTACTCAGGCTGTTGCAACTGCCAAGATGACATCCGCCATCGAAACGGCTGTCTTCTTGAGGGGAGGGTTATGGTAGCTAGGACAGGGGAGTGATCAGACAAACCTCTGGGGAGTATCACAGCATCCCTGACTCGACTCAGACAGGCACCCGGCACAAATAGATAATCAAGTCTCGAGAAGGACCCATGCACCGCCGACACATACGTGAATTCACGCACAGCAGGATGAAAATGTCGCCACACATCGACCCAGCCCAGGCCACTCACAGTTGCACGCAGTTTGGTGCGAGCAGCAGCGGGGGGGGGATCCACTACAACTGGCACCCGCCTCAGGCGATCCAAGCCCGCATCCATAACCTCGTTCCAATCGCCTCCCACCAGGGTCAGCACCTCCGGAATCTCGTCCCATAACGCAAACAGCCGCTCAGACAAGGCCCATTGCAGGGGGGGGGGCGTACACGCTACCAAAAACCACCTGCTCGGTACCCAGCAGGCCCTTGATGAAAATATATCAGCCCTGAGGGTCAATCCATTGCTTTTCATGCACGTAAGCCACCCTGCGATGGACCAAGATAGCCACCCCCCGCGAGCCCCTCGTAAAGCCCGCATGGTACACTTGCTGAAAACCGAACCTCTGGAGGCTAAGGGCCTTAGAGCCCAGCATGTGGGTCTCCTGAAGCAGCAGCACATCCACCATCTCTCTCTTCCCCCAACGTAGCACGGCCCCACGCTTGATTTTATCCAGAATTCCTCTCACATTCCATGTCACAACACGCAGGGTCTTATGAGGAGACACAGTCGCATGATCAGCCATTATCAACACAGTGCCCAGCACCCGGCCCTCCGCACCACCCCGGCGCACCCCACAAATCAACAAAATCAAGAGCAATATACACGTGTGGTCCCACCCCCCCAACCCCAACACTCAGCAGATCCCCCCAGACCCAAACCCCCCCAATATCAGCAACAGAAGAACACCCCCCGCGCCCCGCTCCCCCCACCCAAATACCTCAGAGAACATTGAAGTATCTGTCGCGGCATGGAGAGACCCGGGTCCAAAATGGAGAACCCAGGGCCCGCCATACCAATGGATCCCAACACCCCGATTAGCACACACTCACCACCCCCCCACAACACCCACAACCGTGAGGGTCTGAGGCCCACAAAAGGCGCCTCCCGAGCCCCATTGCGTTCCCGCTAAAAGTCATAGGATTCCTCAGATGTGTATGGACTGGCATAAAGAAGTCATAATAGTACAGTCTCACCAGCCAATGTAGGGCCGTTCAGTACCCGGCAAACAAGGTCCAGTCCCCATCTAAGTTCAGCTGCCGGTATCAGAGTGTTCCGAGTCCCTCGCACCACCTGTCTGCGATGCGCTGGCGAAGGCCGACCTCTTCCGCGATCGAGACCTCCGGTGTCGACCCTTCCGGTTCGGGCGTTTCGTCCGCTCCGGCAACGACCCCTGGGACCTGCCCGGGTCCAGCCCCGGCTGGGCATGTGGCCTGAGTCGCACCGCCTCGTCGGTCCAACGGAATACCTCCTCGGGCGAATCAAAGAAATGTGTCCGGGACTGGTACACCACTCGCAGGCGGGCCGGATACAGGAGGGAGTATTGGAGCTTCAGGCCCCGCAATTTGGCTTTAGCGGCCACAAAGGATTGTCTCTGCTGCTGCACCATCTTCGTGTAATCGGGAAAGATCATGATGGTATGATTTTCAA
The DNA here is from genome assembly GCF_964263255.1 of Lissotriton vulgaris. Classification (NCBI taxonomy): domain Eukaryota; kingdom Metazoa; phylum Chordata; class Amphibia; order Caudata; family Salamandridae; genus Lissotriton; species Lissotriton vulgaris. The sequence goes on from NC_141691.1 coordinate 2,032,184,572, forward strand.
AGGTGAGCGAGCCTTTGTTCCTCGCCTCCCGCAGTATAACATCGCGGTCATGATAGTTCAACAGCCGGGCGATGACTGGCCTAGGACGCTCACCCTCCGGTGGCCACTGGGTCAGGGCCCTGTGCGCCCTCTCGATAACAAAGCACGTGGACAGTGCCCCTTCGGGGAGCCAGCTCTCCAGCCACTGGGTCAAGAACCGCTCCATGTCGTCCTTCACGCACCGCTCCGGAAAACCAATGAAGCGGAGGGTGTTCCTCCGTGCGCGCCCTTCGGCGTCCTCCACTCGGGCCGCCAGCGTCTTCTGGACTCCCTCCACCTCCGCCAACCTCTTCTTCAGGGCGCCAATGTCCGTTTCGGTCACTGTGATTCGGCCTCGGTGATCCGCTCCACCGCATTGCGGAGGTCCTGGCGCAGCAGTGTAACATCCGCTCCTACCGCCCCAATTTTAGCATCAAGCATGTCCCGGGATTGGGTGATGGCCGCCAGGATCGCTGCATTGTCCGGCCCAGGGCCACCGCTGCCACCAGCCGCCCCAGAGCCACCACTAGGCCCTGTGAATTTATCAATAGGGCCATGCTTTAGGCGGGCCGCCTCCTCCAGCCCTGGTCATGGCCGATCGCGGGCCTGCCGGGACCGCACACTGGGCAGGGCGGGCACCACTCCCGACAAGGCTCAGGAACCCCTGGGTACTGCCGCGAGTGCTGGAGGCCCCAGGCCCGGGATGGAACGTCGATATAGGAGTCCCCAAGAAGGAAGTGGGCAGGCCAGCACAGGCCCGAGGTCGCGAAACTCGAGGTCCCGGCTTCACCAAGGCGGGACAGGCCTCCACCACGCCACGTCGCCACGAGTGTCCGCCCAAGGCGCAGGAATGAGTGGCGTCACTGTGATCCGTGGGCAACCGTAGCAGTAGAGCTGAGCCAAGAGCGGCGCAGTGGATGCCACCACCACCCGCGAGCCCACAACCGCCACCGGGCGTATCGAAACTCGAAGACCCCGGTCTCCAGCCGGTCACTAGGCCGCACGTCGCCGTCGCCTCTTCGTGATCACAGGAGAGAGTAAAGCGCAGGATCGATACACCGGAGCAGGCAGGGGACTCCACCGAATCAGTGCCAGTCACAGGGTATCAACTGCGGGCTCGGGGGCCAGGATAAATGAACGGATTAAGTCCGGGCCGACGGGAGCTCTACAAGGCTGTGACCGCCATCATCAGCCGCCAAGCCACCTTCCCCGAATTCCGATTTTTTGGCAGCATAAACAGACTAAACTGGTGTGTGCTGACTCTTCTCCATCGAGTTACGGAGACCATTGATATTTCGCAGTTGTGAAAGGTGAGGCCAATGTCCTATGCCCTTCCATTCTTCCCTAATTCACTGGTCACGAGTGTTTACCTATTATTTTCCCCCACTGATATATTCCCCTTTGTGAATGTTTACCTAGGCGTTAGGAACGCGCCCAGTGGATCTCATTGTGAGAACATCGAGTGCCTCCTCCTTTGTTGCTCCGATTACCGCCCCCCACCTCCGGTGGTTGAATCTAATCCACAAGGTATGCGTACCATTCCTAGCTCAGCTAACAGCGATCATTCCTTTTTAGCGCCCAGCCTCTCCTAGACTTAGCAGATTGTTAGCACCAGGACTTTATCTAATGGCTTGCCTGGTCTTATCTTCCTATGCAGGTCCTATTTACAGCTACTGGTACTCTTTTAAACTTCGAGTTACCCGGGCGCTATTAGAGTTTTTCATTGGTAAGCGATTGTCATTCACTGCGTCTTGTTATTCACTGCATCCTGTTCAACATTTTTATGTTCTCCGCTTACTGCAGTTTTACATAGTTGGTTTTCAATCCATAGGCTGCTCCGTTCTAGAGAAGCCTACCCTGCTTTGATTCCCTTAGACTCCCTGTTCAGGCTAACGGGTGGTAAGTATCACGTGCATCTGGGTAAATCCAATCTGTAGAGAAGTTGCCCCCCTATGTTCTAACCTGGTCCTAGTATGCCTTATACATAATGATTGTCTCTATAAGGTGCATGCCTATACTGTTAGACTCCTGATGTGCAATTTTTCAAAAACTTTTTAAGTCGTGTCTTTTTTCCACCTTTGACATCACCTTTTCTAAAACTTTCTTTGTTATGTTCTTCTCTCCCATTTTCACAGTGTTTGAGGCCCTGATGAGAATCCCTGTCAAATAAAAGGGGATTCGAAACGCGTAGGCCATCTTCCTACTGGTCTGCTCGAGTACCTATGAGTCATTATCACTCCTAGGCTCCATACCATCCTATGTACATTACCTTTGTGTGTACTAATTTCTAATTAATGGTTCAAAATTCATCAAAAGATAGGAATGTAACCCCTTCAAATTCTACTAAATGATTGTATAATTTGTGCAGATCCAGTATTTTCTTCCTTTTACTATAGTGGCAGTATGTGGTTTGTATGATTGAGATATAAATGTGGTGAATGCTGTGCTGATTGTGACATGATTGAGGTCCTAGAATGTATGAAGTCTCTATTATGTGGTTTTTTGATGTGTCCTTATTTCTTTAATGCTTCTCTTTTTTATAAAACAGATAAACTTTGTAAGAACTGTTTAATTTCAAAAAATAAAAATTGCGAGTAAAGTGCAATACCCCATTTTGAATTAGCTTTCTTGGTGTGGATGTGAATTGTGATATTTGAGTAAATATCATCAGCACTGGCATTTCTTTTGTTACTTGTTGTACAGGCTCAGCCTTGCTGATTAGAGCCAACCCCATTTTCATTCTCACATAGGACCACCCATGGCATCATGCCGCGTAACACCACACGGCACCGTACTCACTGGATATGGTGGGCCCTTTACCTGTACTCCCTTGGTTCACTACACCAGGCAGGGAGCAAGGACTCTGGTTGTTTGCATCTACTGGTCGAGGGACTTGTAGCCGGACAACCCCCTAACACCCACACCCCCTTCAGTTCTCCGGTTGCAGTTCCATGCCACGGTGTGTTACCGCTACAACGCATCTTTTACAACGTAATGCTGTTACAACGCAGCTATTACATCGCAAATACCATTACAATGCATGCCATTACAACGCATGGCATTACATAGCAGATGGTATTACAATGCATACCATTACATCATAAGTATTGGTAAGTATTTAATTTTTTTTATATTTTATTTAATATGTTATTATTGATTTAATTATTATTAATTATAAAAAATATTTATTTCGTTTTTAAATATTATAAATTAAATATATTAATTTAAGTATTTTTTAAAATAAGTATGAGTATAGGAGTATATGTTTTGGGGTACTGATGTATATGTTTTGGGGTGTTTGGGTATTTTTAGGTTTTAGGGCAGTGTTTGGGTTTTGGGGTACAGGGGTGTTTTTAGGTTTTAGGGCAGGGTTTGGGTTTTGGGGTACAGGGGTGTTTTTAGGTTTTAGGGTAGGGTTTGGGTTTTGGGGTACAGGGGTGTTTTTAGGTTTTAGGGTAGGGTTTGGGTTTTGGGGTACAGGGGTGTTTTTAGGTTTTAGGGCAGGGTTTGGGTTTTGGGGTACAGGGGTGGTTTTAGGGCAGGGTTTGGGTTTTGGGGTACAGGGGTGTTTTTAGGTTTTAGGGCAGTGTTTGGGTTTTGGGGTACAGGGGTGTTTTTAGGTTTTAGGGCAGGGTTTGGGTTTTGGGGTACAGGGGTGTTTTTAGGTTTTAGGGCAGGGTTTGGGTTTTGGGGTACAGGGGTGTTTTTAGGTTTTAGGGTAGGGTTTGGGTTTTGGGGTACAGGGGTGTTTTTAGGTTTTAGGGTAGGGTTTGGGTTTTGGGGTACAGGGGTGTTTTTAGGTTTTAGGGCAGGGTTTGGGTTTTGGGGTACAGGGGTGTTTTTAGGTTTTAGGGCAGGGTTTGGGTTTTGGGGTACAGGGGTGTTTTTAGGTTTTAGGGCAGGGTTTGGGTTTTGGGGTACAGGGGTGTTTTTAGGTTTTAGGGCAGGGTTTGGGTTTTGGGGTACAGGGGTGTTTTTAGGTTTTAGGGCAGTGTTTGGGTTTTGGGGTACAGGGGTGTTTTTAGGTTTTAGGGCAGTGTTTGGGTTTTGGGGTACAGGGGTATTACGACTTTATATAAATTAAATTAATTAAATTAATTTTATTTAATTTAATTAAATTAATAACAATATTTACAATTATTAATTTAATTGTATTAATAAACGATTACAATTAAATTATATTATTTAAAAATGTTTAATTAATTAAATTCTTTTAATTTTATTAAATATAATTATATTATGTATTTTTTATAACTTAATTAAATTATAATTATATTTATTGTAATTAATTGCATTATATTATTTTCTATTTATAAATTTTTTATATATCATTAATTATATTATTTTAAATATATTATAATAATATATTATTAATTTAATTGTATTAATAAACGATTATAATTAAATTATATTATTTATAAATGTTTAATTAATTAAATTCTTTTAATTTTATTAATTATAATTATATTATGTATTATTTATAACTTAATTAAATTATAATTATATTTATTGTAATTAATTACATTATATTATTTTCTATTTATGAATTTTTTATATATCATTAATTATATTATTTTAAATTACTATAATTAAATTAATTACTGTTTTAAAAATGTTATATTATTTTTATTATTTTAAATTAATTTAATTAACTTTATTACATTTTTTAAAAAAAAGATATACTTACCAATACTTACGATGTAATGGTATGCGTTGTAATACCATCTGCTATGTAATGCCATGCGTTGTAATGGCATGCATTGTAATGGTATTTGCGATGTAAAAATCGCGTTGTAACGGAACGCGTTGTAAAACATCGCGTTGTACTGACACCAATCCCATGCCACAGGGTGGCAAGTAAGGGGGGCCTTGCTAGACAAGTGCACCACCCTCCATGTGGGTACAGGTAAGTAGTGTTCCTCTTGATGTAAAAGGACAACACCAGGGAACCGGGGGAACACCCCAAAAGCCCACGCTGGGAAGTCAAATCAAGGAGCCCAGAAGTGCTCTATCTGCCTTCAGCTGCCTCTTAGCATCATTTGTTTCCTAATTCCACCTCTGGTGTTACATTTCCTTTCCCCCTTTATATATTTTGATTTCTCTCTTTTTCCCATTTGTGTTCCTCTTATCTGTTTTCCCCCTGGGTTTTGCCAGGTCTTTGTGACTAGACCACCAGCTTGCAAGAAAATCAGCAGCCAGAGCGAGACAGGAGCATCTCGCAGCACACCACAGGCCGTGTAGCCCCACACAGGCAGTCCGCCCAAGTCTGCAGGCCCAGCAACGCCAAGGGCCGGAAGGTCCAAGACCGGCCTAAACCAGCTGCACCTCTGTGGCCCCACAGAAACCCCTGGTCATCTCGAACGGCCCAACCACACTCACTGATACCTAGCCTCCCCTGGGCTGCTGGAGGCTCGCAGGCCTGGGGAGTCACCATCGGCCAATCCACCAATAGCCACTCCTCCGTTGTTCCTGCAACCCAGGACCAGGGGGATCGTAACCACCATCTGCAGAAGCCCAGAAAATACGCTTGTGCCACCCAAAGGGCCAGGAGGGTAGGATTATTATCAGATTCTTTACCGGTGCCAGGAGCTGGCTCAAAGTGTGTCCACCATCTTGTGCGCTTGGCTGTTAGAGTGTTGCATAAATGCTCTAAACATTGCCTATGAATTGACTGACTGCTTCCAAGCCAAATTAACAGAGGGTTAAGCACAGGTTAATTTAGTGGATTTTTGCTGGTTCAGCATGACAAGGACTGTGGCTACTACTTGAGAAGAGCTCACACCCATCAACCAAAAACCCAATTCCTCATATCATTTCTATGGGCAATAAAGGTACTGCATAAATAAATTATTCAATATACTATATATATATATAATGAAAGACTTATTACAAAAGATTGAATATGTTTTTAGTGTGCTAGTAGTTGGGCACTCCCAGAGTCTGACAATATATGCTTCTATAAATCTATGTTACTTACTCTCCATTTTTCAAACATAGGTACAAAGCAACAGACTATTCTGTACAGAATATGGGTGTGACTGTCGGGTCAGAATGTGGGTGTGACTGTGGGTTCAGAATATGGGTGTGACTGTGGGTTCAGAATATGGGTGTGACTGTGGGTTCAGAATGTGGGTGTGACTGTGGGTTCAGAATATGGGTGTGACTGTGGGTTCAGAATGTGGGTGTGACTGTGGGTTCAGAATATGGGTGTGACTGTCGGTTCAGAATATGGGTGTGACTGTGGGTTGTGCAAAAGAAGAGGTTTAACCTGGTGATGGTCGTAAGACCTGTTTGCTACTACAATTATATTTCAAGTTGAGCTCAAACACCCAGACTGGCCGTACCGGGATTTGGGTGCATCCCTGAGAGGCTGGAGGAGTGAGGGCAACTTTTGTTACTGGGAGCCAGATTTTTGGCAGTTCAGAAGCTTTACAAGAATTACGAGTTTCTTGTACATCCAACAGTTTTCAGGCAACAGTAAACGAGCCAAGATAACTCAGTTGATTAATGTATCTACTGGAGAGAGATCATAGTTTAGTATAGTGGCAGTTTTGACTCATTTAAGGTAGCACAGAGGATTAATATGCTTAATGCATAGAGTGTTAACTATGCAGATCGAAGAACAGTACATTACGTGCATAGCTCAGTGGATTACCACTTTTGTCACAGAGATCCTTTTGTTACTGTGCAGTCAAAATTGTAAACTAGGTTAGAAAGGTATGATTTTTCCCAGTGTTTCATTATCCTGTGTTACGTACAGACCAGGGGGCTTATTTTCATTCCCCTTGCGTTACTTTTGTGTCACTTTTCCTAAGTGACGCAAACGTGGCGCAAGGGGCTTGCAAATCTGCCCCCAAGCACTCTGAAACATTGCCTACCAGTAGGTATGTCATGTGAATGCTAAACCTCGTAGTACCCTTTGTCTTATGTAACATTTTCTATAACTGATGTACACACATATCATTCATTTCATCTGTATGTGTGTGATGTAAAATGCTCCAACACTCACACTGACATGAGAAGCGCTATAAAAACAAATGAAATACATGTGAGAGAGAGGATATGGAGAGACGAGGGTGATAGTGAGGGAATCCATTGAAGTGCCCCAATAAAGATGGAGGTTTCCTGGTGAACTGTTAGGTAATCATTTACTATGCTTTCAAAAATAATACAATTATTAAAACCTCCTTGTAGTGGTCAGGCTCCCTTGCTGCATTCACTCGCTATGCACTGTATGGGGACTAGTCTGACAAAATGTACCAGGGCTGCTTTGCGTTCGCAGTCTGCACTTGCAAACATGAGCTTGTGTCCTTCTTTCTAATAACCGTGGCCTTAGTGTCGTTCAACATGTCCTTCAAGGAGCACACTATCAACCAGTTTCAAATGATCCCTTCCAAATGAGTCTCACTTGCTCTGGATAAATAGCTAATTGCAGCCACGTCCTTTCCCTGTTGAAGTGCTGAGACATTGCCACAGATCACCATGAAGCCCCATGAACACTGCACACAAGTAATGGTCACTAAGCTCCTAAACACACCCATTGTGCAAGACACCTGCTTCACAGACCACAAAACCTATGAGAACATCAGTGTTTCTTAATGCTAGATGACCTCATTCAAGACTCCCTGGTTCAACTATAGCACCACTAACATCAGGCAGCCAACTGACCTCCTGGAGGGACTCAAGGTATCCTACAAGCACAAAGAGCACCTCTAGCTTTCGATTAGGGATTCTAGAAGTCCAACAGGAAGGAACAGTCAGACACAACTTCTCCTGGTTTTCCAAATTTCACATGAGTTGTGCTTTGAAACTAATATTGAGCACCTGATCTTGTCCATTCAAGAAAGAGCAACAATATTATTTTGTAGACACTATTTGTCTCTTTTTGAGATGTTTCTGCGATCTGTGTTTTCATGTTCTACCATCAGCTATGTACATGGACTGCAAGGAGCCACCACCAGGGTCATAGATCTCCTTTCAAGGTAAGGGGTTCTCCTACCCTCTAGGCAAAGTCTGCATTTAAAGTAGTTTCTTAATAAAATAGTAAGTTAAAGCGTAAGAAATTCAGATTCAGTTGTGATCAAACCAAAAGGGAACCGCTGGCCTTTTGTTCATATCTTGCCTATCCATGAAGAGCTCAACGGAAGTCCCACAGCTCCTCATCTTTGTTCAGTACAGACTGGCTGCAGTTAGCAGTTTTGTATATTTGCTGTAATAAATTATTTTTTTGTTTAAAAGGAACCACTTAGCCGAGCCACGCCCCTCGCTACAGGCAGTTTATCACCAGCTGACATACCTGCTGCCTTGCATGCCTCCTGTAATGGAGGAAGGAAGGTACAATTCAGACCTCTGTCCTCCCCCTTGGGTGACCACTTGACCTCTGACCACACCTTGCCTTATAAGGCCACCACACGCAGAACCAACCACAAACCTACTTCCCTGAATGCAGCTCCGTCACATTGAAGGGATGAAGGGGTTCTGGGGCGCCCTCCTGGTGCATGCCCTTTTGGTTGGAATAGGTAAGTGCACCAGCAGACTTGATGGAACAACCTTTCTGTGTGTGGGCGATCACCTATGGATGCACCTATAGAATTTACGGTGCCCTGTAGTGAACCAAGGTATAGCGGAGGTTGGAGTGTGTTCGTGAATCAATGGACTGGAGGGCCGACCAAGTGTTTTAATTAGACATTGTGCACACAACTCGACGTTTTGGTGGGTTTGCTGGTAATAAAAAAGCCCCCCCCCATGCTCTTGTGAGATGTTCACTTCTTGTGAGATAAGTGGCCTGAGAGAGCAGCAGTTGTTATCCGAGTCATCAGTTTATCCCAAAGAAGAGAAAAATCCAGTTTCCAGTGCCTACTGGCACATTGTACATCCTCGACTATTATGACATAAAAGCACTGCACTTTATATTTCCAACTGCCCATTGCACAGAGAACTTAATGATTGTGTTTCTTTTGTACTGACTCGATTGCTCTTTACTCTGGAACTGCCTATTTGCACAAATGTAATGTCTTATACATTTGCAATCCATCATTTTGAATATCATTATATTGGATTGGAAGGATTTAAACAATGTATGATATTGCTTTTTCTTTTATGATTCCATGAATCGAATAGAGATGTTTTTTGATGATGATGATGATGATGATGTACATCCTCGAAAACACGGACTATGAGACTAATGGCACTGAGAATGGATTTCTAGTAGCTTAAGCCAACGAATTGCAGTCCAATATCCGGAAGATGTGGGTACAGCTCCGTCCACCCCTCCTCACACCACACTACATGGATCACACCTCAGTCCTAACTGGGTCTTCCGGCCATGTGTGCCCAAGGCCTCCTGTGATGCCCTTTTTAAGAACCCACCTCCCTCACATACATTTTGCTTTCAGTTCAATCTTTGGTACACATGTTAGTTGCTTGCTGGTACTGGCCATGTAGGTTATGAGCAGCTCTCAAAAGCCTTGCCTAAAACGTTCATTCTCATTTTTAAAGTACATGTTCTTAACCCTTGCATGGCTATGGGTGTTTCAGAGTATTACAAAGAATATGCTCTCTAAGGAGACCTCTGTCTTCTTCCAGGACCTCTGGATCTCAGTAGGTACCAAGATTGTGACATGCGTGGAGCCATTCCATCAAATGCCCAATGTTAATCATTCTGGTTCAGCCCTAATCATGTCCTTTGTTGCTGCCAAGATGTATTTTCAGAAGAACTACATGAAACATGCTCACCATACAGAAGAGGGCCCCTCCCAATCGGTAATTGTAGACCACCACTTTCAACACTTTTTCTTAAAATGTGTCACACTGCTTAAGTAGGAACTGCTTCTCCCAGAAATGTCTTTCTACCCTGTCCCCATCAGTTTGCTAATATTGCCCTACTATGTCTTTTGCCCTTGCTTTGTACATTTCCAGATTCCTCCCCCTGAACCGGACAGGAGTTTTTATACATTTTATGAATTGAAAATTAGCCATTTTTTTCCTGAGTATGAAATGATAAATTGTTCTAACCACAGGCTCTAATGTGTGAGTGGCACTGTCTATAGGCTGAATCCTTTCTTTCCGCGGTCATTTTGAAAAGGCGTTAATGTAAATAGAAGAGATAAAAGGCCTCTTTTAATGTCTATACTGCCCCATGCTTTTCTTCAGGCTCTTGCATGCATTAGTGGGTCTCTTTGTAGGCAGCTATATGATATAATAATAATAATAATAATAATAATAATAATAATAATAATAATAATAATACTGATTCTTGTATAGCACAAACAGCTACCTCGCGAGGAGGTGTCCCGGCGCTGAAAAGAAACCGCAGCAGCAGAGAGGAATGCAGGGAGAGGTACTAGGCTTTCTGTGCAAAGAGCCAAGTCTTTAGGAGTTTCCTAAAGATGGTTTCTGACGGGGCAGATTGGATAGCAGGGGGGAGGGAGTTCCAAAGCTTCGCAGTGCCTACCGCGAAAGATCTACCTCCGAGTCTCGCCTTCTCGCTTGAGGTACAGCCAGTAGGATCTGCGAGTTCGATCTCAGGTGTCTCTCTTGATGGTAGCGGGGGAGTCAGAGTTTAGGATAATTGGGACAAATCCCTTTTTGTGCTCTGTAAGCTAGGGTGAGCGCTTTGAATTTTACTCTGCTCGCCACTGGAAGCCAGAGCAGCTCGTGAAGATGCGGAGAGATATGATGTTTAAAAGGCACGTGTTTTATCAATCTCACAGCCGCATTCTGCACGCTCTGCAGGCGTTGTGTCAGATATTTCGGGAGGCCAAGATAGAGGCCGTTAGAATAATCCAGTCTGGATGTGACTGTCATGGACCACCGATTTACGACAGTCAGTTGGTAGAAGAGAGAGAAATTTTCGGAGGTTGCGGAGTTTATAGTGGCAGCTAGAGGTGATTTGTTGTAAGTGAGAGGAGAAGGAAAGCGTCTCGTCCCACCATACACCCAAATTTTTTGCCTTGGTGCCAGGGGTGGGAGCAGGACCCATTTCGGTGGTCCACAAGAGGTATGGGGGGGGTGGAGTACTTTTCCCAAAGAATAGTACCTCGGTTTTGCTAGCATTCAATTTTAGCTTGTTAGTGTTCATCCATCTGGCTACGTCACTAAGACAGCCTTTTATTTTGCTAAACGCTGCTTCTGACACCTCAACGTATGGGAAGACTAGTCGCGCATCATCCGCATACGAAATCGCCTTGACCCCCCATTTGGCGATTAAGGTAAAAAGTGGGGCCAGATAGACATTGAAAAGTAGCGGGCTGAGGGCGGACCCTTGCGGGACACCACACCACAGCCGTTTGGGTTCAGAGGAAAAAGCGCCCAGAGCTACTTTCTGAGAGCGGTTTGTAAGATAGGAGTGCAACCAGCTCAGTGCCTTGTCCTCTAAGCCAATATCCTTCAATCTGAGCAGCATTCTACCGTGATCCACAGTATCGAAGGCGGCAGATAGATCCAGGAGCACCAGCATGGCCGATGCTCCTGAATCCAGCGACCACCTGATTGACTCAGCCACCTCAATGAGGGCAGTTTCAGTGCTGAGCCGGCCCTGAAACCAGACGGTGTTTCGTGTAGTATGCCTCTTTTTTTGATAAAACTATTGAGTTGGCGTTGGATAAGTTTTTCCAGCATTTATCCCAGTGCTGCTAGTAGGGAGATGGGGAGGAGATTGCTCAGATCATCGGGTGCGCCATTGGTTTTTTTTTTCAATGGGAGAAGAGTGGCATGTTTCCAGCGGTCGGGGAACGTGCCAGTCTCGATGGACATGTTCCAGATGTGTAGGAGTGGCCCTACCATGGCATCCAACATCATTTTCCTCAGTTTGCGGGGGCAGGGGTCATCAGGAGCACCTGATTTGCATTTGTGTAGATCTTTCAATGCATCCTCGTGGGTGATTGGGAGGAACCGAGTTAAGGGAGGGGTAGGCATCTCAATGATATCGTGGTCTGCCATAATTGTTGGCTCGGAGGGGGTGAAGGAGTCATAGACCTTCAGGATTTTTTTGTCGAAGAAATCCGAGATATCCTCACAAAGTTTGCTAGAGGGAATGATTTCTGTTTCGATGGCTTTGGGTTTGAAGAAGGACTGAACTATTTTAAAAATGTCTTTGCTCTTTTGTTCCGCTTGTTGAATAGAGGATACAAAGAACAGTTTTTTTTCTTTTTTTATGGAGTGATGAAGGCTGTGCAGGGCTTTTTTATAGCAGTTTTTTTGCAGGTTCCGAGTAGCTAGCCCGCCACTGACGTTTTAGTCTTTTGCATTTGCTTTTTTCAGCTATCACTTCTGCGGAGAACCAGGGGGCAGACGGGGATTCTCTTCGTGAAGTGGCTATTTTGGGCGGAGCAATAGAGTCTACTGTGCTGCTATTCCAGTGATTCAGTAGTATTGCATCAGAGTTCACATCTGCTGATAGTAAAGGGGGGGCAGCTGCGAGCGCGGGACAGAGGGTCTCGGTGGATAAGTTATCCCAGTTTCTTCGTACATACGTGCGTTTTCCTGTAGTTCGAGAGCAAGCAGGGAAAGAGATTAGGAAGGGGACGAGGAAGTGATCTGTCCATAGAAGTGGCAGCGGGGGTTTAGTTGTGGTATCCGGAATGTTAGAGAAAATGAGGTCCAACATATGGCCTGCCTGGTGCATGGTACCGGGGATGATAAGGGCTAGATTTGCTGATTGAAGTGTGTTAATAAGTTGGGAAACCAAAAGACAGTCAGATATGTCTGCGTGAACGTTAAAGTCACCGACTACTATATAGTGTTGGTGAGAGAGAGTGTTTTGGACTATGAAGTCCATAAGTTCATGGGTATGGGACAGAGAATAGTCCGGGGGTCTATATATTATCAGGCCAGCTAGGGACGTTTGAGGGTTGATTTGCAGGCAGAAGTATAGCCCCTCTATGCCGGCGAGGGTGGTAGGAGTGGAAGAGGACAAGGTGTATTTATCTTTAAAGATAATAACCACTCCGCCACCTCTTCTGTTCTTCTCTCTATTGGAGAGACTTAAAGTGAAACCGAGCGGAACGGCTAAAGCAATGGAGGCAAGGTTTTCTTCGTTGAGCCACGTTTCAGTGAGAAATAGGGCGTCCCACTCGGAGTCAACTAGCAGCAGATAGATATCATCTGCATGTTTAGGAAGGGATCTGCAGTTCAGAAGCCCAGCTTTAAAGGGGGAGGTGGGAGTGTTGGCTGAGCAATAGTTCAATGTTTTTGGGTAGGAGTTAGCTGAGACTGAAACGTCACACAGAGGCTTGTTGCACCGTGAGCAGGAGGGGGCGAGGTCCTTGGTGGAAAGGTCGAGCCTGGGAGCCTGACAATGATTGCCAGGGTTAAGTGCTAGAAGTTCGCTTCTAGACCAGACTATCCTACTTGTGTGGGACTGGTCACTGGCAGCGTGGCTGGCGCCGGGCGCGGTTTGGTCGCAGACGGGCGCAGACGGGCTTGCCTTAGGCGCGCCTTCGGCGCGCAATCGGCACGACCGCTGTGCTCGTCCGCTGCGCTTCCTAGGTAGACACATTTTTATAGAAGGAAGGGGGTGTGGCCAGATGGGGTGGGCGTGAGCCCAATGGATTCCCCTCAGCTGGCGTCAATGAGGGTGTGTTCCCCTCGTCAGCGCTGAGATCCGCTGAGCAGGAGAAAGGCAGATTGTTTTAAAAATACACAGTATTAGTCACACGTAAAGTTTAAAACAGTTAAAAGTCAAGACAGAGTTTGTCCCTGCTTCCGCCTCAGGAGCATGCAATTTCTTAAAGAATGCCTGCTTCCGCAATATTAGCTGATTTGCCCAAATGAATTGTTCACCCTTTGCTCCCATACATAGGGAAGTCCATAGTGTGAAGGTGGCCCCAGCATGGGGATTTGAGAGGATATTATCTTTGCATGGGTTCTGGCAGCATGGGTCCTGTGATTTGATGGCAGCTTCACAGCATCAGTAGAGGTCAGTCAGGTAACATGATGTTGAAACTTCTTCGGCCTCAATATCTTCACTGATGTCTGCAATGCATCCAGATTGTCAATAACAAAGGAATACTGAAAAACTTAGTGGACATCGAAAATCCCAGCATTCAATCTGATCTGAATACTAGATTACAGTCCTGACAATGAATGCGTTGTTCATACAGGTCTAGCCTTTCTGCATTGTTTATCCTATGGGTCCCTTCAGGGGGCCACTGGGGCTCTTTTCCCATCCCACATCATGGAATTTAAAGAAATGTGTAGTATAATCTGGATCTGGAGTGCCTAGATGAACACAGCACCCTGGGGCTGAGATTAACATGTATACAACTTGCATTCGATTTTATTATTTGTGACTTCATGGTGTTTCATGCAAAGCCCAAAAATGAGGCTTAAACAATTCAACAATATGAAAAAAAGGCTGAAAGCTTTGAGAACAGGTTGTCTTTAAACCTACCTAAAAGAACTCAGTATCTATCTAAGTTTAAAGGCAATGTGTTCTCTAGCTTTGCTTCTAGGCATTTCAAAGTGCCCATGACAGATGGCCTGGTTAAGGGACAATGCAACATAGACTGACTTAGAGTGCAAGAGAAAAGTGGTACCACAGTCCTGGAAGTGATTGGCTTTGCCGGAAAACTACTTCATGTAAAAGCATGAGTGGACTAGGCATAGGCACTTAGGGCCAGATGTATGACCATTCCATTTTGCGACTCACAAATCACGATTTATTGGGTTTTACAATTTGTGTCGCACTAAATGGAATGCACAACAGTGTCTGAAACACTATTTGCGATTTCCAAATTGGTCGCAAGGGACCTGACTCATTCACATTAATCAGACAGGTCACAATTTGTGGCCCATTGGGAATGGCCAGCTCTCACATGGATGGTGGCCTGCTGGGGTCAGCAGATCACCATGTCTGTAACTGCTTTTTAAATAGAGCATTTTTTTTAAAAATGCAGACCATTTTCCTTAAGGGAAAATGGGATGCATTTAAAAAAGAAAAATGAAACACATCTGTTTCATTTTTTAAGAGTTGGGCTGGTTTTAAAAAATATTTTTGCTGCCCAACACAGCCCTTCCCATTTGCGACTGACTTACCATGTACCTGAAGTAGATGGTAACTGAGATTGTTTTGAAATCACAATAGTACATACCGGTGTAACTTGCTATAATGAAGGGACACCCATGGCATGCCTCTTCTTAATAGTGATTCGCAAACCTTATTTTGCGAGTCTTTAATAGGTTGCCGACTTGCAAAGCAGAGTTGGTTCATACAACAAATCTTTTTAGCAGTTGTAAACAACTTATTTTACGTTTGTGACTGCTAAAGAGGGTTGTGAATTTAGCCCGTAAAGGGTACCTTCTATGCCTGCTTCCGCAATATTAGCTGATTTGCCCAAATGAATTGTTCACCCTTTGCTCCCATACCTAGGGAAGTCCATAGTGTGAAGGTGGCCCCAGCATGGGGATTTGAGAGGATATTATCTTTGCATGGGTTCTGGCAGCATGGGTCCTGTGATTTGATGGCAGCTTCACAGCATCAGTAGAGGTTAGTCAGGTAACATTATGTTGAAACTTCTTCGGCCTCAATATCTTCACTGATGTCTGCAATGCATCCAGATTGTCAATAACAAAGGAATACTGAAAAACTTAATGGACATCGAAAATCCCAGCATTCAATCTGATCTGAATACTAGATTCCTTAAGAAGACACTAGGGCAAAACCTTTTGGATTTTGTTGACCTCATCCAACAAATATATCTTTATGCATTTGCACACACTAAACTGCAATAAATGATACATTCAAAATGTGTTTAACCTACTTGGGAAGTAGCCTATAATTCTGTTCACTGGATCCCACAATTTAACCTTCATTCGGATGAAGAGTGGTGAAATAGAAACAGGGGACACTAACAAACTATAATAGAATATAAGCACTAGGCTTAAAGAGCAAATTAATTGTATAATTATATATCCATGGGCACCACGAGTCACTAAGGGGTGTTTATATTTTATTTTTGTAGAGCTTATCCCTGATGAAGGCGAACTCGCCATAATGCATTGGAACTGAATTTTTCAAATAAGGATAATGCTTATGTACATAGTGAAAAGAAAAGAAAGGAACTTATGGATGTTATTGAAACATTGCCTAAATAAAAAATTAAAATCAAGATTGTATTAAAAAAACGAGTGGAGTAAATTCATTCAGAACAAAGTTAAGCTGATGGTGAACAGCAGAGAACCAGTGCCCGAGGAGACTGCCCTATAATCTATAGGACGGCTACAAAATTCAAGTATCAGTACTACACTCCAGCCGGGGAGTGATTCTAAGGAGCACGGCAACAAGCGAAAACTAATAAAAACAAGCAGTGCACGACCTAACATGTAAAGCTTATGAATTCAGCCACACTCTGTACGTAAATGTCAGACATTATGAATGCAAGAAGCCTCCAAAAATTAAACCATTTAAATCGTATTAACAATATGGTTGTTTCGTGGGCAAAGTGGAAGATCGTCAACGTTTCGACCCCTGAGATTCTAGGAGAGATTGAAACCTTAGGTTGGGGTCTTCATCAGGACAAACGGAGTAGGGGCAGGGGACCTGTGAGGGAGAGGGGCATACAGTTGAAATCATTCCAAAACATAAGGAACTGTAGATAATTAAAAAATAATTAATCATAAACCAGAATGGTCATTACCATGATTGACGTGTCATCACGGTTTTAGAATTCCATGGGGGATTGGGCCCAGGGCTCCAAGCGAGGCATTGAAATTAAACCGTTTCTAAACGAGGTGGTAATAAAAAAATGAAATCAACGGGTGCATCAACACTCGTTGTTCCAAAATACACATTCATGTGTGGGAACTTGCATTCCAACATGAATTAAAACTCACTCAGTATAGGGGGGTGAATCCCGGGTGTTTACAAACAGATAAATCAATACATAATTCTGCCGAAATTAGGTCAGCATTCATCAAAACCTGGGAGGGAGAAACTAACACCTAATAAACGGTCATGGGACTGGGACAACCCATTAATGGACATTGGACGAATTAACAAAAATGAAAGTACAAGCGAAGTAAAACCGGATGTTCAGGGGCTCATATTAAGAGACAGATGAACATATTGGGTCAAATTGATATAAAACCATCCACGGGTACACGGGTGGTATGGAGTGGGCCCTAGTTTGTTCAAAAAACCCTTTACGTTAAAGAGGAAAGTCTTTAAAGTCAGCACCCATACGTTAGAGGTTCACAGAAAGCGACAGTATACTCACGAAGTATAACCACATGATATGACCATGTTAATGAGGAAAGGGGTTTGCCGCCTCAAAAGGTCGGGACTCGCGTTCTATGGTAAATGAGAGATCCAAAATGGAGTCAGGTAGTGACTAGCGGGCTGTGGGCTGGCTTGGGCAGAAAAATGGAAGACAGATCAGTCGATCTCTTACCAGATTACCGGATCGTGGCCGCAGTGAGGTCAGGCACGTCGTATCGGGGTCCCGCTCAGAAAACAATGGTAAAGTGAAAGCTAACCCTGGGCGGGGTGTGGGCGTGCGTCAGACGAGTGAATGGATCGACACTCACATCGAACTGGTTGCCTAGGAACCTGACAACAGGAAGGTGGAGTTATCGAACCGCCAGCATCCTGGTGGCAGATATCTGCAGTATGGAAAACGTGTAGAGAACACTCATGATAGTAAATGCGAACAAGTTAATGCTTCAGAACTGCAGATAAAATTGAAAGTATCGAATATATTCTGCTTGCACCTCTTTCTGTTCGAGGAAAGGCCAGCGCCTCTCATCGCAAGAGGGCGAAGTGACCACAACCATTGTCTTACAGTAAGGAGACAAAGAAGGTCAATACATAGATTATGCTAAATGTATATTTGGAGTGACCTGTGCCTCTCAACACAGGAGGGCGGAGGATCTCCTAAAAATGCATAATTTGATACAGTTGTTCAGGAAAGGAATTATTACGCCAGAGCCTCACATCGCAGGAGGGCATAGGCATATATTCATAGAGAGAGATAGAAAGAATTTAAAAGAATTAGGAAATGAGAATGAAACTACTAAAAGACAGAGTCACATGCCACTGGGATGTTTTTCAAATATCCAAAAGGAGGGCGTAACCTGGACCAGTAAAATATTCACAGTATGGCTAGTTGAGCTTGTCTACTATCCAGTTCGTTCAGGCCATTCTCTACCGAGTTGAATATAGACATCCACTTGGACTCCCTGACGTTGAGTATAGTCCTAGTGTTGCTGTCCCGGGCCCCAGGGTGGCTTTTTCTAGGACAAGCCAGCGTAGTGAATTGGGTGCATGCTCCTTAGCCGTGCAATATTCCACAAGGGGTGCACCTAGGACTTCACAGCGAATCCTGCTGCAATGCTGTAGGATTCTGGCCTTCACTTTTTGTTGCATATGGCCTACATATGCGAGAACACAGGGACAGAGCATCAAGTAAATCACATTTCCCGTATTGCAGTTTGTAAATGCCTTAAGTTTTACCCTAAGTTGTTTATACTCAAAATCCTTCACTGTCATAGTCATTCCACTTGCTTTGCAGCTTTCACAACGATGATGACCCTGGATCGGTGAAAGATCCCACATTGATTGTATGGATGGCTTGTCCGGGATGTCCAGAAAAGAACGAACCACGTGGTCACGGACACTCTTGGCTCTTTTGAATGAGTGCATGGGAGGCGCTGGTTGATCTATGTCATCAGATACCAAATTCCCATGTTTTTTTAACAACTTTCTTAATAGCATTGCTGCATGTAGAAAAGGTTGATACACAGATCATTCTCAGGTTACTGATGTCCTCACGCACCTTCGGTTGTAGGAGAGTCTCACGGGGATTGAACCATGCTCGTTTGCGAGCCCTTCTTACTGGTCTATGCGGGTAACCACGTTCAATTAGACAGTTAATGAAATCCTCAGATTATTTCATAAAATCGTCTTTATTCGAACAGTTCCTCCTGATCCTAAGGACCTGTCAGAAGGGGAGATTATTTCTGAGCCCTCGGGGTGATGGCTGTTGTACTGTAAGAGTGAGTTACGGTCCGCTGATTTCCGATACAGTGTGGTTTGTAAGCAGACGTTCTCAGCATAAATGGTGATGTCAAGGAAAGCCATTCTCTGTGGATCAGATTGTATAGTAAATTGAATGTCTGTACTGCGTTGATTGAGCCATGTGTGAAAGTTGCTTAGTTCAGCTTCCGTTCCTGTCCAGATGATGAGAATATCATCTATATAACACCTCCATAAATTTAGCTGACTCATACATGGATTCCCTGTGATGAGCACATGAGTGCGTTCAAAATGGTCCATGTATATTATGGCCAAGTCTGGAGCAAAGGTAGCGCCCATAGCGAGTACTTTCGTCTGCAGATAGAAAGTTCCTTGGGACACAAAAAAGTTATGCATCAGAGCGATTTGAAGCAGGGTAATGATGAACTTCGTGGGTACAGCACACAGTGCCGGTCTTTGATTGAGGACTTGTTCCATAACATCCAACGCAGCTTGTTTGGGAATACTGGTATACAGCGAAACAATGTTGCATGTGGCTAATAGTTGTTTGGTGGTGTCAAACGAATGGCCATCTACCAGATTAAGCTTTGTATAGTGTTGCGAAGGTAAGTGGGTGTACATTCAGTGATCGGTTTGAGGAAGTAATCAATGTACCTACATAGTGGCTCAAGAATGGATCCGCATCCGGACACAATCGGGTGTCCTGGGGGGGTTGTTGGAGTCTTTATGCACCCTCTGGAGCGTATATATCGTTGGTAGCCGTGGGTATCTCTGATTCAAAAAGTGATACTCATGTTCACTCAGAAAGCCTTGTTCCACACCATCCTGTGTAACCGACAGAATATCCTGAGCTAGTTCCTTAGTGGGGTCCGAATTGAGCTTTTTATAGCTTACATCATCATTAAGTTGGCGAAAAATCTCTTGTTGGTAGTTCATCCTGTCCTGAAGACAATTGCTCCGCCCTTATCAGCGGGCTTAATGATCACATTTTTGTTCTCCTTGAGTGACTTGATGACTGCATTCTCGGTCCTACTGATGTTATATTTGGTAATTCTCGGAGTGTCTAAGAGTTTACATACGTCCCTCATTACTATGCTTTTTCATATGCCAGGATCCTGCTGGACATGGCTAGTCTTGGGGGCACAAAAGTGGATGGAAGTCGCAGGTCCGTGTATGAGTTCTTTGGTTGGGAGATCAAGTTCCTGAAGAAATACCAAAATTGTATTTTGCAGAAGAACTTGTGCAACTCTGATTTGATTACAAATGTGTTGGGTAGTGCAGTAGGAACAAAATACAGCCCTCTACTGAGGAGGCAAAGTTCTTCTTCCTTCAATTCATAGGAGGAAATGTTGATCACTGGGTGGACTGCTGGCCTCACCACTGATAAACCTTCCTTAGTGTGGAGATTTCCCCATGTTGACAAAATATTGTCAGGGCACATTAGGGAGAACTCACCATGGTAAGTTAGTCATCTCATCCGCCACTGAACCAATCATTTATTACAGTCAAATGTAAGGTTTGATATAACACTGGAGGTCAACCATCCCCAACCCTCTCTCATATAGTGGTCAGCTGTTGAGAAAGCCTATTCAAAAGCGACCACCAGACAGTATTAACGATCGGTGAATGGTGTTGAGCATATTGAGCCACCAATTGGGGATCATGAGTAGAAAATGATGAAAGGCCTATAGAAAGTGCGGGAGGACCATCATCTTAAAAAGGACTATGCAACCCATAATGTGGAGTGGGAGCTCTCTGGATATAATGCCTCATATTTGACACTGGAGGCACCATATTGAGATGTCTCATAATTTTCAGTGCCAAGCAGATGTTGACACACATATCTTCAAAGTAGAGACATTGCATGGGAATGTCACATTGCCTGGAGTGGGCACTTGCGTCTCCCTGACCGGGACCAAGACAGACTTGCACTTGTTCATACGGAGACCAAAGGGTTCCTCATATCAGTCAAGGAGGTTGAGACATAGAGACCACAGAACTGGAGGTCAGCTGGAGTTGGCATAGAGTGCATTTCTCTCCTCCTTTCTATCACTCCAAGACCACCAATAAAATTGGGCTTTGCAGCAGAGGAGCCATGTAAGGCATTCAATCAAGAGGGCCAACAATAGAGACCCATTGACTCAGACCTGTGCGAAGGATTGGTAGTTAGGGACAAATGAGTCTATGTAGGTAGGTCCCCCGTCCAGCATTCTCTGGGATAGCCTGGAGGAAGGACCACTCTACTGTGTCAAATGCTTTTTCAAAATCGATTAGGAGCAACACTGCAGGAGTGGGAAGCTGAATATGTGAGATAGTGCCCCTTTAATTCTTCTAATGCAGTGTTGGGTGCTTCACACCAGCATGAATCCGCTTTGGTCGTGGTGGATCAGATATGGACGGGCAAGCAGTAGCTGATTAACCAGGACCTTGGCAAAGAGCTGTACTTTAGTGTTTATGAAAGAAATGAGCCTATCTGAAGAGCAGTGGTCGGGAGAGTGGTCTGGTTTAAGGATGATCACTATGGGGACGAAGTCAAGCTCTAGTGGAAAAGTTCCTTTCTCTGCAACCTCTGTATATTGCTTAAGCAGAAACAGTGTCAATCCATGCAGAACGTCCAGTAGTATCTTACAGTAAAGTCATCGGACTGGGCGTTTTCCCTGTCGGCAAAGTCTCTTGACTTGGGGTGAGCGGTTGATAAGTTTCAGCACTCCGTCCATCCTCTTGTTGTGTTTTATATATTCACCAAGTGACCAAGGGTATTCCCAGACGTGGGTCCCTTGCTCGCTCTGCCACTGGATTCAAGCTTTCCTGGCTAATGAGGGGTGATGCCCTGAAACTGGTACCAGGATGCTTACTTCGGGTCTAGGGAGCATCTGAACTGGCAGTTTAGGCTGGACTATTTCCATGAGGAGCAGGATCAAAAAAGATGTGCATATGGCTGGGTCCAAACTGGGGTGGCATAGTGAGCAAAAGAACTGTGTATGAAAGCCAGATGTCTTGACTGGGGGTGAGTGGTTGATAAGTTTCAGCACTCTGTCTATCAACTTGTGTTTGCTATGCTCACTTTTAGGGCCCAAATACAATGCCATGGGAAATGGCTCTGACCCCCAGTCGGAGCCTTTCCTACGGCATCAACATTTCCCTTTTGGATTAATTTCCGTCCGACCCATTTTGATGCAGTTTGTCGGAAATCAATCCAAACAGGATTTCCAAATGGCTTCCCAGGGGTTCAAAGAGCACGTCTGCCACTCGAAAAGGGGCCTGTAATCCCAAGGGCATCTCTTTCTGGCCAAGGGATTACGATGGCAGATACCCACAGCCTTTCTGTGCTGGCCTTTCTGACACAGAAAGGCTGTGGGAATCTAACTTTGGGGACCCCAGCAGGGCCCCTATGGGTGTAAGGCCTCCATATGGCAGCCCCCCTGTTGATCCCT
The DNA here is from genome assembly GCF_964263255.1 of Lissotriton vulgaris. Taxonomy (NCBI): domain Eukaryota; kingdom Metazoa; phylum Chordata; class Amphibia; order Caudata; family Salamandridae; genus Lissotriton; species Lissotriton vulgaris. The sequence goes on from NC_141691.1 coordinate 2,032,206,997, forward strand.
GCACCTGGTGGCAGGCATCTTAAGCATCCTACTTGCTGAGTTTGGATCGATGACAGGAGATCATTCAGTCCCAGTGCTCAAATTACTTTAGACACACTCAGGTCCATCCAACATTGCAATTGGACCCTTAGTGTCCAAGAGTAGGACCAAAGTGGGTCCCATGCTTGCTTTGCAGCTGGATTCAAGCTAGCCTGGCTGATATGGGGTGATAACTAGAATATGGTCCATGCATGATTGTTTCCATTCCAGGGAGGTCCTGGCCTGGAAGTTCAGACTGGACTGTTACCCTGAGGTGCAGGGTCAAGACTGATTTGCACAAGACTGGGTCGAAACTGGGGTCACATAGTGAGCAAAAGAACAATGAATTAAACTCAGATCTCTTGAATGGGGGTAAGTGATTGAGAAAGTTGTAGGACGCCATTGATCATCTTAATTTGTTTGACAAATTAGATAGGGCTGAATCTATTTCATCTACCGTAATAGGTTTTTCCATGTCCCGGGCCAGGGAGAAGAGAAACAAGGGCAGTGGAATGTCTGACAACAGCCGGCGGTCCAGGTCCCAGGTGGGTCGAGACCACCAGTCTTACATGTCCTGGTAGAATGTTGTAAAGATCTGAGAATATCAAGAGTGCTTGTCCAGCGCTGACCCTCTGTGCCTACCAAATTGGGTACTATTCTAAATGCAATATATTGGATTGTGAGCCAGTAGAGAAGTTTTCCTGATTAGTCATCATGTTCATAGACATTATTCGTCCTTGCCCTCTAGTATTGTCCGGCCTTGTCTATTGAGAGCTGTCACAGTTGCCCTTTGGTCACCACCATCCTTAGAGCCTAATCAGGGGAAGGACGGTCCTGGGTTTGACGCTCCACTGTAAGGATCTAAATCACCATTGTTGTAACCTTTGCTATCTGCTGCTTCCTTTTACATTGAATAAACACTTTCACCAATCTACTGATCTCTGGTTTACCAGCTTCCCAGAGAATGATACCAAGTCTACTGACCTCGGATTAATCTCAAAGTAGGAGTGAATTTTGGACCCCATACAGGTTTCATAGTGGGGATATGGTAGGTATCAAACATTAAGGTATCACATGGGTCTCAAGGCCATGTCTGTGGTCAGGTTAAGTGGCATGTGGTCCAAGATCCCAGTGGGAGGATGGTCATGTGGCACACATCAGTGGCTGACAAGGGCAAGAGATCTGACCAGGACTCTGTTTTATGTGCAGCTGAGATATGAGTGTATGTGTGGTCATGGGGGTGCCAAACCTTCCACAAACAGAGCCCCAAGGTATCTGTCCAAGCCTCAAGTTCGCTCACACAGGAGGTAGATCCCTGAGTAGAGAGGACAGTTGCATTTATCTCTGGGTCAAGCACTCTTTTCAAATGTCCCCCAAGGATGGTTATGCCCATCGGTTAACTAGAGAGCAAGTTAGTCAGTAAGGGCAGTGTGGCAGCGGGTGGATGGTTGGATACAAATACTGATACTGAGAGAAAATAATGTTATCTGCCTTTGTGGAGACCCTCTAGACCATTGTATCTGAGTGAATGTTGGTTACTGCCAGAGGGAATGTCTTATGTAACAGAATGGCCAAACCTCAGGATTCCTGGGCAAATCCTGGATGGTAAAGTCTATCATAGCAGTAGCACCTGAGAAAGAGACATTGGGTACCCTACAGATGGGTCTCTTGTAACATGAGGACAGCAGGCTAGAAACTCTTGGTATAGAGCAGGACAACATTGTGATTAATGAGGTTCAATAGGCCATTGATGTTCCAGGACATCAGTTTAAAGGAAGGGTTCACAGCTTTGTGTGCGATAGAAGGCAGTCTGTAATCTCTGTCTCAGCAGGGGAAACTAAGGTGACAGGAATGGGCTACATGTATGGTGCAGGGCAAGAGCTAAAGCAAACATTTGTGCTCAAGGCATGATACAAAAAATATAATACCACAAACAAATCCCCTTAACCCGCAACTCCCCCAACCTCATACTTTCACTGCCAAAGCATCTGTCTCCCAAACATAAGCCCAACAGAAGCCAAGCAAATGAAGAACAAGAAAAGATTTGAGGCAATCCGTGTGAAACTCCTCTATGAGGGGTTTGATTCCGGAAATAAAAGTAAAATATAAAAATGTCATACAAGTACAGTATGTGAAGGACCATGCCCTTTGGCACTTTCGCATCCCTTCCCAACCCCAAAAGCGGTAGTTAGGTAATCAATTTGGTTTGACCCCAAGGGTCTTGCTTCTCCCTGTCGTAGCTATTTAGGGCATGAGAGAGCTGTCCTTCTCCAACAACATCCCAAGCAGATGTGTGATCCGAGTCAGAGCCTGAGTATACAGGCCAGCTGCCAGCCTGGGCATGGGGCCTGTAAGAATAGGTCCACTTCTTTCTCTGTGGTCTTGGGCCACAGCCGGTGAAGTGCCAATGCGGGCCACTTTCAGGGTCTACCTGTCTAGAAGGCACTCACAGGTCTCTCCTCTCCTCAACCCATTCCCAGGTCTGCTTAGGGATCAAAAAGAAGTAGAATTCGGAGGTAAAAAAGTACCTTCAGTTTTGCAGGGAAGTGGAGCATGTAGTGGAAATTAAGCAATCTCAGGTTCTTCTTGACATCATTAAAGTAGCAGTAAAGTTGCTGGACCACCTTGGTATAGTCGGAAAAGAGCATTATGTGGGATATTTGATAGTGAAGGTCAGGGCCTCTCTGAGGATGGGGTCCCTATCTCAGTATTTTTGTGATCAATGGGCATGCCCGGAGGACTTGGGGCCAAGGATTGGTGGGCCCCCACTGCCATGAATCAGGACGGGAGCATGGCCTCTGGGGCCAATGAGCGTATCCAAGCCTCCAAGAGTTTTGCAACATCTAATCTCTCAGACCCCTTCAGGAAACCACTAAATCACAGATTATCTGTTTTTGGGCCCTTTATTCCTTTCCTGTAAGGTTGCAGCAGAGGATAGCAGACCAGGGAGCTGCCGCTGCACAACAGACCACCTAGTCCTCTACTGAGGACACTCGGCATTCAGTGTCCATGACACATGTTGCCACCGTTTTAAGGAACTGGCGGAGAATCACAACATCCACCTGAACCTCGCCCACTCATCTCTGTGGTGCACCTTTCAAATCGTGTATGTCATTGAGAATGGTGACCAGGTCAGGCTAGCCCGGCTTCTGCTGGGTCGTTGCCTTAGGTAAGCCAGATGAGCACCAACCACCAAGCGACATTGTAGTAAATTGATTCACCTTGATCTGGACCTGCACATGGTTGTAGGGCCCTATCTTTACCCATCGCAGCTGCCAAACTTTCCGGGGGTCTAGGCATTGGGTGGATTCCCACACTGGCCCGCTTGTCCTCAAGCAGCACGAGCAGCCAGGTTCCTTTGGGGCGGTTCCAACAAATGGGTGTGCAGTTAGTCTGGTTCACTATCAAACCTGAAAATATTGCGTCATAAATATCAATGTCAAAAATATTGTCATCCTATAGTTATCATGTATATAGCAAAAATATTGAAGCAAAATATGGTTATCACTAATATGATTGTCTTAAATATTGTTTTTTTCAAATATGTAGGAATTTAAGTAGTAAACATTAAATATGTTAAAAACTACTATAAAAATATGTTGTTGATTTGAAAACAAATATAGCAATTATAATTATTTCCTAAAATAAAACACACATATATATTAATATGTACCCATCTATTTGAACATATGTAAAATATTGTTAAATGAATAATTTAAATGTATATTATATATTTAGTTTAAAATGAAATAATATAAGATATATATTTTTGTATGTGTATATATAACATATGCGTATATATATATATACACATATACCCACTAACATACCATTTTTTTATTACAAATAAAAAGTAAACAACATAAAAAATGACAGTGTATTACAAAATGTACTAAAACTATTTTAAAATATTAACAATTATAAATATTATCATTTTAAATACACACCAGCGCGCCAATATGCGATATACGCCTATTTGTAGCACCATGCTGCACACATCGCGTTTCTGCAGGAAACACACATTTCTTAACCGGAAAGTTGCAAAGTGCAGCAAAGATGGAGGGGCCAAATATTTGCCACGGGGTATTTAGTGTATGTGAGAGGAGCTCTGATATGGGTACAACCTGGAACCCACTTTGAGTCTGAAGAGACGCTAATAGACACAAGCGGTAGATACATGTTTGCTGAGGGACGTCTTAATGGTCAAAGGTGGCGCTCTGCTTCATATATGCCCCAAACACGGAGCAAGCCCCTTTTTGGTGCACGCTCACAGGTTTACCATCCCGCTGGTGTGATGTCCCTTGACTACTAGGTGGGGACTTTAACTTTGTCCTGGACACGACGAATGACAGATCATTCCCACCACTCCCGCAAACAGAAGCGACTTCCAATGCGACACATCTAGGGGACTGGTTAGCCCATTGGGACTTGACAGATGTGTGGAGGACCCTCCACCCAGGGGAGTGACTATACTTATATTACTCACATCCGCATGGGTTATATGCCTGTATCGACAGTTTTGTTGCAAGCGCAGTGATCCTCGAGAAGTGCACTATGGCAAATTATTTAGGAAAATTATAATCTACATATCATGACACTACAGGGGGAAGATAATGACCCTACAAATCATATTTGGCAGCTTTAGCCTCTAGCACTAGAGGATCTCCCGTTTAGAGAGTCAGTGGCCAATGCGCTAGAAAACTACTTCCGGCACAATGAGGGGTCGGTTGCAGATTCTGGGGTCCTGTGGGATGCCAGGAAGGTAGTAATGAGGGGACATTGCATGGGCCTGAGTTGGTGCCTTCGGAAACCATTAGATGACGAGGACGACCTGACTCGTCTAGAAGCTAGACTTCCACGGGGCACTACAGTACAGCCTGAAATAGAGAAAGGCCGACTACAACACACTACAGTAATGGAATAACTGCACTGCCTCAATTATGCGTCTCATGGTGTGTGCACCCATTCAACCGCAAACAGGGTGAGTAGACTGCTAGGGAGCATAATCTGGCAAAGAACATGCTCACACATCAATCCTACGATTGCGCCCGGCGTCTAGACTGCTACTTACTATGCAGATTGGCATTCACGATGAGTTTACCACACATTATGCTAGGGTCTATCAATCAGCACACTACGAAACACCTGCAGATAGATATGGAGTCATTTCTTACACCCCCACAGTTACATCACATCAAGGCTGAGAAACGTGCTGAAATGTATGAACCACTCACGTTATTAGAAGTACAGGCTTCCATCTCCTACCTTGCTACAGGCAAAGCACCTGGACCGGATGGTTATACCGCTGAAAATGATAAAGCATCCCAAAAACCCTAGCACTCCTTACAGTGATTCAGAATGCGCAGGAGACAGTCAGATTACTAGATACACTGTGCGAATCCTTGGTCTTGTCCGTTCCCAAGCCTCACAGAGATACGGAGCTGATCGGTTTTCACCGCCTGTTAGTGCCCCTTAACCCCTTCCATGCTGATGACGAACCCCAGCCGTCCTGCACTACGGTGCTGGTATGCTGATGACGGCTGGGGTTCGTCACGGCCCGCCCCTGTTCGTGCTGTTTACAGCACACCAGGGGAATCGCCGCCGCATCGAAGGGGTTAATACTGAAATACTAGCAAGCAGACTCATCCCGTTAGTGCCTCACTTAGTCCATGTAGATAAGAATGGGTTTGTGCTGGCTCGCAGAACATCGCTGAACCTGCGACGATTCTTTAGAGTGGTGGATTACTAGAGTGCCAACTGGCCGCGCGCTGGATGTTTGGTCTTAGACTTGGAGAAGGCTTTTGACACCCTAGAGTGAGGATTTTTATATAAGGTGTTGCAGAGGTACGACCTTGGTGCAGGGTTTTTGCAACTCGTCAGGCTGTTATATACAAACCCAACGGCCAAAGTTAGGATAGGTCGCTATGTCTCAAAACGAGTCCCCGTTGGGCGTAGCACGCGGCAGGTTTGCCAGCTATCTCCCCTACTGTTTGCGCTGGTGGTCGAACCGTTGGCAAAGTTGCTCCGCAACACTCAAGCCAAATGGGGATCCCCTTAGGTGATGACATACATGCGGTGCCGCTGTATGCTGATGACCTACTGATCTACCTTACAGATGTCGGACGGTCCTGCGTATCAATCGAGCGAACATTAGATCACTTTGCCTTGATGTCCAGACGAAAGTGAACTGGGACAAATCAGGCCTCTATTCTTTTGTAGGTTCTGTATTGGAACAACATTTACTTATTAGTGGTAAGTCATTGCTCTGGCTAACAACGGCGTTTTGATATCTCGGAATCCATATATATCGCAATCAGCTGGATTTCCTTGAGGGCAATCTGATGCGTGCCATCACTGCAGTGCGGGCCAAATGACGTTTTGGAAAGCCCTGCCTCTGGCGGTTATGGGCCGGATTGCGTTAATAAAAATAGTGGTCTTACCACCTTTGCTCTATCACTACACAAATTTACCACTTTGTCTTCGAACCCCATTGTACAGAGATCTAGAGCCAGACATACAACAATTTATGTGGCACGGTTCACGCAGCAGGGTAACAATGGTAAGAATTTACCAACCGACCATGCAGGGAGGTCTAGCGCTGCCCAATATGGAAAAATACTACCTAGTGGCACAGCTCCAATGGGTGGTGTGCTGGCTCAGCACACGGAACCTTGGAGATCCGGCACACCCAGCCCCAGATAGTTACGCTCTTCCACCCTAACAGGAAAGGAGGCCCACCTATGCAATTGCTGTTAAAAGTAGCATATCTGTGCTGTAGCTGCTGCCTTTGCCTCACGCACCAGCTTGTATCATATGCACCATCTCTACCTATACTAGGCAACCACAGAAGGCATTGAGCGTTATCCATCGCGGAACTAGCTCAATGGGAGGTTGCAGGCATACTAGGAGACTTATATAATGACGGGCAACTTGTCCCCTTCGAAGAACTAGTGGAAAGTTCTGGCCTGCCACACAGCCAGTTCCTCTTTCATGCCGCTGTCACTCGTACACTGAGTGCACAGTAGGGAAATGCAGCACAGCACCTGCCACGCATCTTACCATACAATACTTGCACGAACTGGGGACTGGTCGCCACCTTACCAAATGGTTTGCAGAATCACTTAGAGCTCACACAGTGCCACCGCTGCTCTATTTGCGTGCCCACTGGGATGCAGACCTCCAAAGACCCTTTATAGATCATGAATGAGGCTGCATGCTTGAGAACCCCACAGGAATCCCCCATAACATGCGATTTAGGCTCATTCAGTATTACATACTGCACAGAGCTTACCTCATGCCGGCAAAAAGAATCACCTTTTTAATCGTACAGATGCCAAATGTGCGAGATGTAATGAACTAGGGGTGGACCTTCTACTTATGGTATGGTCCTGCATTGTCATACAGCCACACTGGGCCGAAGTAAACTAGAAGACTAACACTATGCACAGAGCGAACACTGGACTGGACATGGGAGGTATGCATCCTAGGACTTTACCATAGATCTAAGAAGTATAAGGTGATGGCCAAATATATCAACCTAGGCCTTATAGTGGCTAAGCGATTGCTCATGCATCGCTGGAAGTATCCCAACCCCCTGGAGGCTAAGGCCTGGTATCACTCCCTCCTGTGTTGGGCGCAGGCGGAGAGTGTTGCACTCCGCCGAGAGGACACAGTTGGGCTGCGTAGGCAACCACTTGTGCCAGCATGGGACGCAATATTGTCAGATTTCCGCATGGCAGAGTAAGATTCAGACATGGTCCCCGACACAGCAGTAAGTGATGACGAATGCATCACTCCACAAATGACGCCCACTTAGACACACCAGGACGTAGACTCAATGCGCCTGGCTACTGATAATCTCTGGCACTTACCTTGCATAACAGTTGCGCAGACATGAGTGTTTATTACTGCTCTATCACCTGTCGCTAGGCTGGCAGTTCTTTTGACTGACTGGGTCCATATCTCCTACTTATGTGGTTAGGACAAATAGAGCATATTGTTACCCAGCACAATAGTATATATATGAATATCGGTTGGGAATTTCTTTCTGTTTCCCCCCCCCCTTCTTTTTGCTTGTTTTTTTGTACCTTCTCTACATATTCTCTGGACAGAGTATCACCTCATACTGTATTGGATTTACAACCAAAGGACGGTCATATAATTGTACACTGTCATAAAATATATTGCAATATGTAATGCTCACCTGAGACGGATGATATCTAATATGTATACAGACTATTCTACTCTCTTTTGTTTTAAAGTTTTAAGAAATAGCAATAACCTGGTCACAAGTGCAGACCCCCGGGACCAGGTCTAGTGCCCCAGGGGGTCACAAAACATCCTAGAGGTTCCAGACATGGTGACAACCCTAGTCCCTCAAAAAGGCCAGGTAAGTGCAATTGCCTGTAAGGAGGTAGAGGGCTGACACTTCGCTCACCGGCCCCACATAAGAACAGGATTAGGGGGTCCTTAGTGGGTATGCCTCAAGAAGAAATGTCTTGGTAAGAGGGCGAAGGGCTCGCCTGCAAGCAGGGTCTCCTGGGGACGTCTTAACCACAAATCCGCTCCGGCGGCAGGATATTCCCTCAGTGCAGATGAGGCTGCTTTGTCTCCTCAAAGAGGAGAGGGTCCCCATCAGGCTGACTTCAGTGACTAGGCCATGCTGTGATCGGGTCGGTCATCACAGTTCTCCCTTGAGCTCCAGCATGGGTAGGGAGCTGTATGTCTCCGGGGTCCCTGTGGTGCCAGTCCAGATGGCAAATATGATGCCAGATGAAGGAGGAGGCCGGAAGCAGTTTAGAACTTGACCGCCGACTTGACCTCTGTGGCCACACCACCCTGTAGCCCATGTTATGGACTTAATTTCTGCATCTAAAAACAATATTCAGAAACTGATATTAGATCATATCACTGCGAGTAGTCAATATAATTTTATAAAAAATGGTTATGGCTCAGCTTAGGCTCTCTAAGTACTATAGGGCTCATTAGAATGTCGGTCGTCATTTCCAAAGGGCGGTCAGATTGTATTCCCTACAATTGGGGCTCAGGCACCACAGTAGGGATTACGATGGCCCTTTCTGACAGCCTTTCCATGGTGGGACGACCGCCATGGAATGCTGTCAGAGTGGGACTTTGGGGGGTCCCTAGCAGGGCGCTGTTCCCTTGGGCCTCCACTATGAGGCCTGGGGGCACCTGTGCTGACCCCCAAACAACCATGCCCCATTTGTCAGGCATCAAATAGTTCCTGGCACTCGATGAATGGATGTTTAAAAACATCCCTTTTTCCATTACTGCCTGCTTTTTGGGCCGCCGCACACGCCACAATGATAAAAGTCATGATTCTGGCTCCCTCCTGGATGGTCCCATCATAATTTGGTTGGTGGGACAGCTGACTACTCATCAGTTGGTCCCAAACTCGCTGCAATGGCGGTCAGACGCTTGCCCACCCTCCATCGCAATTGGGCCAATGTACCATTTTTTACAGCCATGGATCTTGACCTTTTTCAACTATTGACTCTAATTCTGACCCAGAAGAATATACTGATAAACCATAATGATTTATGCAACAGAAACAAGGCCAATTCTGAAAGAATATGAAGAAATCTTCAAAAATGCAATACTGGCTTAATAATGAGGTATTGTTTGGGGTGGAGGCGAGTCCACCACATCTAAAATGTCTACAAAATGGTCAGGTAAAACTCATCTAGTTCCAATCCTTGTAACTATGGTACAGAGCACGCCATCTTATCTTACAATGTGTGTAAAGTACTCAGCAGTACCAAACCAATCAAAACGCTCAAAAACAGTCCAATAATAATTGTAATTTCTAAAAATCAAGAAAAATTATCCAGCAATTATTAAATATGATTATGCATTTTTAAAGTTCTAAACGTAAAAAAGAGTCAAGAAATTGGGACCCTGGTCTTTTTCAATTGTAGACATTTCTGGACTATCCTTAACCAACCTTCTTGGTTTAAGCTGGGTTATAAACCTAACCAGGCTATCTTGCCTGGGCCAAGTCATAGCATCTTCTCTATGAGCAGTATTTCATACCTCATCTTAGGAAAGCACTGCAGGCAGGAAAAGTATAACTTTAAAAAAGTAGCTGTCTCCATACATTAATCAAACATCTGCCTTCACCATTGACAGGATATTTAAGGAATATTGCAAATATTGGTTGAATGGACCTTGTCCATTGCACTGAGCCAAAGATACAAATAAATATTATATTGGCACAGGCCTAAACAATGAAAATAGCTTTTGGAGCAAACCACTGTAATATTTAAAAGTAGAGTTTCTTTCTGTCAAAAAGGATTATTTTGACAGGTAAGTCTGTTGGTTTAAAAGCTTCAGCAGTCAAGCTAAACATGCAGGCCTGAATCATTTTTTCTTGCCAACCTAGTGAATGGCAGAATAGGTGCTGAAGTACACAAGTGTCCTTTAACTTCCATTTCCTTTTTTGTATTTTCTGTTCCAAATATGTTAAGGGGGTACTTAATGTTAATGCTAGGGGTTCAGCTACACATTATGAGTGTCCCGGCGCTAAGAGAACCTCATGGCTAGGCTGTTGCTGTCACTGAAAGAGGGAAAGACTAAGGTTGTTGATGAAACAGCCAGGTTTTCAGCCGCTTCCTAAAAGTCAGTAAAACAGGGACCTGTCTGAGTGGCACCGGCAGAAGGTTCCAAACTCGGGCAGCCTGCACTTGGAAAGAGCGGCCGCCAGTCTGAATGGGAAAGAATTTGTAAACGGCCACCTGCTGTCAAGAGGATGACCCCAGAGTTCTGCCAGGGACATAGTGAAGAACTCTCTAATATAGTAAGCTCGTATACCATGTAAAGTTTTAAAAGTCAAGACTAGAGCTTTAAAGCAAATTCTCTTACTGACAGGCAGCCAGTGCAAGGCCTTCAGGTGTGGAGAAATCCACGCTCCGGGTCCAAGCATGAGAACCACCCCAGTAGCCTCATTCTGGAACACCTGAAGTCTATGAAGTAAATACTCTCGTAGGCTTAGGTATAGGACATTAATATAGCCCAACCTGGGGAAAATAAGGGCTTGGACCAAAGTCTTTCAATGAGTGAAAAGTAACAGGAGGAAGAAGTTCCTAAGCATTCGTAGGAGGCCAAAATAGGATCTGCCTGGATTTGAGCTTTCATGGATAGGGTATCATCCAACTTGACCCCCAAATTCTTGACCGTGTTTACCAAAGTCTGGGGAGGAGATGGGGAGCCAAAGATGATTATCTCTGATTTCTCTGAGTTACATTTTAATTGATTTTAACTGAGCCAGGAAAAATCTCCAGTCAGGCATTAATTTATCTTCTCCCCTGCAAAGTCCTCCCCCTTTTTCACATGTAAACAGAAGCTGAGTGTCGTCAGCATTGGAAATTATTGTTGCGTCACATGCTTCAAACAAGGGAGCAAGGGGGGCCATACATAGATTAAAAAGTTTCAGGCTCAGGATGGAACACTGAGGGACACCCACTTTCATATGGGGGATGGGAGCGGCGAAAGGAGGTGTCTATCATCCAAAAAGGAGGAGAACAACTTGAACACTGTGCCTCCCCCACCTCACTCCTGCAGTCTATGCAGGAGTCGGCCATGGGGCACGGTGTCCAAAGCCGCGGAGAGCTCCAGTATGATCAACACCGATTTACTTCCTTTATCTAGTTTCTCCTTTATAGACTTCGAAATTTCCAGCAGAGCAGTCTCAGTGCTGAAATTAGGTCGGAAGCCGGATTTACTCTGATGGAGAAGATCATTACTTTCTACATGATCCATGATAACTGAATTTACATATTTTTCAAGGGCTTTCAAGAAGAAAGGGGGGAGTGATATTGGTCTATGGCGTGATGCCACCAAGGGGTCAGCAGAAGGCTTTTTTAGCAGTGGGAGAATTTTCGCACTCTTTGAGGCACCTGGCCATTACTTAATGATGAGTTGCGAACAGTATTGGCAGCTGGAATAATGATCTCGGCCACGGATGCCAGTATTTTGGCAGGACATGGGTCCGTATGCTATCCTGACATAAGGCCTTTCATAATCTCCAAGGACGTCTCCAGTGGAAGGGGAGGATCTTTGTGAGCGAGGGACCCGCAACAGGAGCACCAGAAGGTAGAGAGACTGTGCTCCCTCACTTAACCCGAAGAAGGAGTTTTGGATAGTTAGGATTTTCTTATGATTAAATGAGGCAAGTTGGTTTGTCCATTCCATAGTCGGGAGGAAAAGTCTCTTACAATTTTAAAAATCTCCTTACTTTTATTTCCAGATGACTCAATTTTGGATGAATAGGAGTTTTTCTTTTCCTCATAAATTTAATTATGGTAGACCTTTGAGGCTTGTTTATAAATGTCTTTGTCCTCAGTATTAACATTTCTTCTCCATATTCTTTTCAGTTGTTTGCACGCACTTTTGCTCAGCCTGAGGGCTTTATAGAACCATGGAGCGGAAAATCTAGCAGATTTAGAAGGGCGAGTGGAAGAAGGTGCAAGCGCCATAGAGCTGTGCTGCAGGCAGAGAGCATCTGTCTCCAGATTGCCACTGAGTGAAAGTGGGTGAAGGACAAGCTCTACGCTCAGGGCTGCTGGAGTAATTTGGTGGAATGGTCTTGAAATGGTGGGACGATGCTTCCCATGAGAATGAGGGAGTCTTGCCAGTTTACACATCTTAAAACCTATTGTATAATGATCAGACCATACTGAAGGGACCGGCACATCTGTTTGAATCTTTACATTTGAGAAAATCTGATCAAGTGTGTGGCCCTTAATATGGGTGGGATGATAAGCATTAGGGGACAAATTAATAACAGCCAGGGACTCAATCAAAGAGGTGGTCTCTTGCTTTCCCTGTTTGTCCATATGAATATTGAAATCACCCAGTACCAGGAAGTGCTTGTATTTGGGAACTAGAGGTGTGTTTGTGTCACTGAGGGCCAGGGGGTCTATAAATTAAGGCTCCGGCCAGGGATTGGTGAGCAGAAAGTACACGAAGAAAGCCTAAACATTCCGCCCCATCCATCTCTTCCATGGGGACAATGGTGCATGAAATGTCCTTTATAATAATAATCACTACTCCACCACCCTTGTCAACAGCATGGTCCCTCGTCAGGATGTGATACCCTGGGGGAATGGCGGGTTGAGGCCTGGATAAGCCATGTTTCTGTCAGAAAAATTATGTCCGGATTTGACTCTTGCAGCAAATCAAAAATGTGCAAATTGTGCTTATTTAAAGAGCTACTATTGAGTAGAAGTGCCTTAAAATGTCCATCTTTGCCGATCAAGGAGCCGGTTCTATGAGCCCTGATACCATGTACCCCCACCTGAGTTACTGTCACCGTTTCCATTGGAAGCCACCCAGTTGCTGTGTTTGCACTTAGAGGTGGTACCATCTGGGTTCATAGTAGTGAGGTATGGCAGCGCAAATTATTGCCAATCTCAAAAAGCGGGCTCTGCTGAACATTATGTGCTTACCTCGGTGAGAAGTAGACCTTCCAGATGGGCTTTTTAGGTCTCGTCCTACGCAACGCACATGCGTTGCATAGGAGGGGACCTAATGCCATCGGCAGAGATTTTTCAGCAAAGAAGTGCACGTGTTGCATTGCTTGCAATGCAACGCATGCACATCTTGGGGATTTCCTTTCAGGAGCGCGAGGCGCCGTACGGTGGCGCCATATGGTTGCATGCTTGTGAAAGGGAATCGCCCATGCCCCCTCCCCCTGCTGCCACTTTCACTGGCGCACGGCAATACTACCGCGCAGCCATTGCTTGTTTATTCCTGGCTGAGATGCTAATTTAGCTCCATGTAGTACGAGGAATCGCCCATACCCAGTAAATACCTTTCCGTTGCTGTCACCTTGTTGCGATTCCTGCCCGTGCTCTAGCGGCATTTCGGAGTGAAGGCGCATTCTTCCTTAGAGCCACCATTGCTTGTCTTCGTGTGTTTGAAGTTGAGCGCTTGTTGTTTTAACTTGCCTGAGCGCTTGGCTGAGGTTCCTTAATTAACGTATATTGCCATCACATTTTTCGCACAACAAAGCCTATTTGTGTTTGGAACCGCGGTTAACTCAGCTGCAGCCAGTAAATTAAAGACGTAGACTTTTTTTATTCCCTGCTAAGATGCTAAATTAGCTTCTATGTAGTACGAGAAATCACCCATACTCCGTAATATACCTTCAAGTCAAGGCGCATTCTTCCTTAGAGCCGCCATTGCTTGTCTTCATATACTCGGCATAGGTTCAGCAGTCTCTGGAAGCCGATTATATATTTCTGTGCATTTGAAGTAGCAGTACTTGCTTTTTGGTCGGCTATTTAAAACCAGTTAAAGGCAGCGGTAATGGCTACTCTCTGCCAAGGATCTCTTACAGGTAAGTCTTGTCATGAATAAAAAGATTGTCTGTCGCCTGTTTACCATACTGCACATCACCCTGTGGTAGCTTGCTGAGGTTCGGTGGGCAACACAGTGAGGCCATCAGTTATGAACCCTGCATGCGGTACATTTGACACATGCTATGTTGCTTGTGAAACCACAGCAGATGAAATAAATCATTTTTTAAGTACCACCCTTTCCTTTATTGTGAAAAACAAGCTCTCTATACATTACTGACTGCAGTCGGAGTATCGTGTATCTCATTGATCCTGTGTTTTTTGTAAGGAGTGTGTGTGTATGTGTGTGCACAATTGCGTGTGTGTTTGTGAAGGAGTGTGTGTGCACAAATGCCAGTGTTTTTTGAAGGAGTGTGTGTGGGCACACGTGGCAGTGTTTTTTGAAGGAGTGTATGTGGGCACAACTGGCAGTATTCTTTTAAGACGTTTGTGTGTGGGTGCACCTAGCAGTATTTTGTGAAGGAGTGTGTGTGTGTGGGCACAACTGGCAGTGTTTTTTGAAGGAGTGTGTGTTTGTGTGGGCACGACTGGCATTATTTTTGGAAGGAGTGTGTCTGTGTGTTCGCACAACTGGCAGTGTTTTTTGAAGGAGTGTGCGTGTGTGTGTGCGTGCACTATTGCCTGTGTGTTTTTGAAGGTGTGCACGCCATGGGCAACACAGTGAGGCCAGCAAATATAAACCCTGCATGCGGTACATATGACACACGCTATGTTGCTTGTAAAACCACAGCAGACTTAGGACATCTTTATTTTAGTACTGCCCTTCCCTTTATTGTGAAAAACAAGCTCTCTATAAATTTCTGACAGCAGTCGGAGTAGTGTGTGTCTAATTGCTTTTGTGTTTTTTTTTAAGATGTGTGTGTATATGTGCACACGCACAATTGCCTGTGTGTTTGTGAAGGAGTATCTGTGGGCACAACTGGCAGTGTTTTTTAAAGGAGTGTGTGTGTGTGTGGGCACAACTGGCAGTAATTGTTGAAGGATTGTGTGTGTGGGCACAACTAGCAGTGTTTTTGAAGGAGTGTGTATGCATGTGTGTGTCTGTGTGTGTGGGCACAACTGGCAGTGTTTTTGAAGGAGTATGTGTGTGTGGGCACAACTGGCAGTGTTTTTTGAAGGAGTGTGCAGGCGCGTGTATGCACGCGCACAATTACCTGTATGTTTTTTTAACGGTGTGCACGCGGTGGGCAACACAGTGAGGCCGTTAGTTATGAACCGTGCATGCGGTACATGTGACACATGCTATGTTGCTTGTCAACCGACAGCAGACGTAAGCAATCTTTTTTTAAGTACTGTCCTTCCCTTCATTGTGAAAACCAAGCTCTCTATACATTTCTGACAGCAGTCGGAGTATTGTGTGTCTAATTGTTCGTCTGTTTTTTTTTAAGAACTGTGTGTGTGTATGTTCTCTACTTCTCTACCTCTCTCTCTACCTTTCTCTCTCTACCTCTCTACTTCTCTCTCTACCTCTCTCTACTTCTCTCTCTACCTCTCTCTACTTCTCTTTATACCTCTCTCTACCCCTCTCTCTCTCTACCCCTCTCTCTACCTCTCTCTCTCTATCTACCTCTCTCTCTCTACCTCTCTATACCTCTCTCTACCTCTCTACACCTCTCTACACCTCTCTACCTCTCTACACCTCACTACCTCTACTTCTCTCCCTCTCTACCTCTACCTCTACCTCTCTATCTCTACCTCTCTACCTCTCTCTACCTCTACTTCTGTACCTCTACTTCTCTATCTCTCTCTACCTCTACCTCTCTACCTCTTTCTACCTCTACCTCTCTCTGCCTCTCTCTCTCTACCTCTCTCTCTACCGCTCTACAAGCACACATATGCACATTTATATATATATATGCATTTATATATCTTCATGTGTATATATATATATATATACACATACACATACACATACATCTGCATATCTATATACATACAAATATAAATGCATGCATACATATACATATGCATGTTATGTACATGAAAGTTTGAAAAACACTTTCGGCCCCTGGTCTCTAGAGGCGGGATACAGTCGGGCCAACGAGGCTTCTGTTCTTGGTGCATTTTCTTACAATCAGATTCAAGACTTGAGCCATCCATGTTCGGAGGTTCACTGTATGCTCCTACAAAATCACCCCCCTCCACAGTCAAGCCGTTCTGCTAATAATATTATTTATAGAAAAAGGACTAGCGTTTCTGTGTCGCTATCAGTTTTGACCCAGCCAGCTATGACATCCTCCCATGCAGTGTCTTCCAGAGCCCTAATGGGGGATAACAGGCCCTGGCTACACGCCTCACCGGCGCAGATAAAACCCAGCTAATCCAGAAACCCCTGAGCCTTCTCTTATGTACAGCATTCATTATTCCGTGTTTACCGTGAGTCCTGGCAAGCTCACCCAGGCTGTGTGGCTTTCATCATTTTCTGGTGCCAGGCTGTATTACACATTCAATGTGTCGTGAAGCTCAAGTGAAGTCTGAACGCTGATTGGTAAGGGGCCACCCGGCTCTGTCATCACGGGACACAGCTTCCAGTCCTGGGATTTCCTGAGACAACCTCATGCATTGTGGTTGTGGTAGTCTTGGTTTGTTTCTATTGAATTGGTGACGAGCATGCCTGCTAGCAACGATTTTTGTGTTACTGTCCTAGGCTGGCAAGAGTGAAGTGAGGTGCCCTGCTTCGAGAGTGGGTGGGTGAATGGATGAAGAGCATGCCACCCTGTGAAGCTAGAGCC
Organism: Lissotriton vulgaris; assembly: GCF_964263255.1. Taxonomy (NCBI): domain Eukaryota; kingdom Metazoa; phylum Chordata; class Amphibia; order Caudata; family Salamandridae; genus Lissotriton; species Lissotriton vulgaris. The sequence goes on from NC_141691.1 coordinate 2,032,224,125, forward strand.
GAGTCTTAGCCACCCATGAGAGTCGGTGAACCTATTGGCGTGTGCATAGAAGTCTGAGCATACACATGTCAAAGGAAGGCCATACCAGTTAGGGACACCCTTTGGAACTGAGATAGCTAGAATTCAGACCAGGCCCCGTGTATATATTGTCCTGGCAGGCATCATGTTTGGAGTTCTATGGAATGACAACATGGAGGTCCAAACTTGGCAATCTGTGGCCCATTGCTCCTGTTCCTTTTTGTCAGTGTTACCCTTTTGTTGCTTATGGCTTTTTAAATCTTAGTGCATGGCTTTTGGTTTGTGTTAGGCATCAACATAGCCATTGTTTGGTTTGCCTGTCAGTCTAAGTCACCTGCTTCCTATTCATGTTCCAGCTTATCAGTCTTGTGTTTGTCTCTTCCATGAAGCATTTCCTCTTTAACATCTCTTGATTGGCTAACGTCTCTGCTTTCCCAAAAGCGAGACCTATTGGCTATGCCAAAGCTTGTTTTTAGGGGTGCCTTTGGTGCGCATTTTGCACACATTCGCACAGCGCCCCACCTTTTATTGTCCAGGGCAGAACAACTGGAGCTCTCACCCATCAATATGGCACGGTCTGAGTCAGCATAAAGAACTCCCTGCAGCCGGTTTGATTCCCGCCCTCCCTCCAACACATCAAATTAAAAAAGCAGGTGAAAGTAGGCAGCAGTGTTTAAAATGGCACCACAAATTTAGCACCAGTTTAAAATCACTAGTAAAATGTTTTTCAGTTTATAAATGTGGTCAAGCAGCAGGTCACCAAAGCGTGGACCAGGCACCAAAACAAGCAGCCGTCTAGCGTGAGGCCATCGCCATTTGCGCAGCACCCTGCCTTTTATTGTCCAGGGCAGAACAACTGGAGCGCTCACCCATCAAGATGGCAGCGCTCCGACTCACCATAAGGAACTCCCTGCGTCAGGATCAATTCCCGCCCTCCCTCCAACACATCAAATTCAACAAGCAATGGCATAGCCAATAGGTCTCACCTTTGGTACCTTATAAGTGTTTATTTATCCAGCACAATATTCTTGGTGCAACAACATCAACTGTTGCATGGCTAAACACTATTAAGGTCCCAAAGGCGAGACCTATTGGCTATGCCAATGCTTGTTAGATGCAGATAACGATTTTCACCAAGACCTCACAGCTTAGAATGCCTTAAAGTTCAAAAATTATAGGGTTTTATTACAGATATAAACAAAGACTTATGATTAAACAGGCCCTTGTATCTGCCTAATAAATCCACAAAAAAACGTTAGGCTCACATTGTGTGGTAGGATAACAAACCAAAGGAAATAATGGGGTTAGGTTAAAAATGTCAACCTTATATAATGGAAAACAAACGTAAAATATTTCAGTAGATGTTAGCCAGCAAAACACTGATTGTCTTATCAATCACATCAGTATCCAAAAATAGGTGTATGCATTGAATAATCCACTTCCAAGACGGCCTATTGATTACAGCAGGCTAGTAGCAGCCAACGTGAAATTGTGAGATATGTTTAAGAAAAGTACTTTTAAACAACCAAATCACAAAAGCACACAACAGAATAACGCGTTTATTCCGGATGTATGTCATTACAATGCATACCTTTACAACGCATTTTTTACAACGCAACATCCATTACAACGCATTCCATTACAACGCATGCCATTACAACGCATCTCTAAAAACTACCTTTACAACGCATTCCACTACAACGCATACTACCTTTACAACCCATACCATTACATTGCATACCATTACATTGCATTCATGGTAAGTGTTAGATAGTGTAGGGGTAACATTTACTATTCTAACTCCAGGGGGTGCAACAGTAGGGTAAGTGTTGGATAGTGTAGGGGTAAAAAATACTATTCTAACTCCGGGGGGTGCAACAGTAGGGTAAGTATTGGATAGTGTAAGGGTACTATATGTATGCGTTGTAATGGTATGCGTTGTAATGACTGCGTTGTAATGACATGCGTTGGAGTGGTATGCGTTGTAGTGACATGCGTTGTAAAAGTTGCGTTTTAATGGCATGCGTTGTAATGGATGTTGAGTTGTAAAAGTTTCGTTGTAAAGGTAGTGCGTTGTAAAAGTTGCATTGTAAACGTTGTTCCCCTTTATTCCTGCTCTCACATACCAGTAATTAACATTAAATCGCTTTTAATTCCAAATATCAGTAGGAACCCCCTTTGAGATACGAATACGGTAGCACAACACGTTCTGAAAACAGATCTGTTCATCAGTAATTCACAAAACGCCCCATGCAGCAAACGCACCATGAGCTGAAAAGAAAACATATACAACCGTGATCATACTGGGGCCAATGCATTAGGTCTCGCATTTGCGAGATTTTGTGCTATTGGCATTGTAAATGACAATGCCTTTTATTTATATGTTCAAAAACATACAATAATAAAAGGCATTGTCATTTACAATGCCAATAGCACAAAATCTCGCAAATGCGAGACCTAATGCATTGCAAATGTTTATTTATGGTTGGGGGGTAACACAAACAATGGCAGAGTGAGAGGTGGGCTGAAGAATTAACAAAGACAATGGGAGGGTGAGTGGAAAGAAGGAAAAAAACGAAGAAAGCAGCAACAGCAGGAAGAAAGAAGCAGCAATACTGACACTGAGATTGAAGGAAGAAAAGGGGGTCAGGCAGCATTTTTAAAGTGGACTTGACAAACAATTCGATTCTTTGGAAAATAATATTAGAACAACCACATTCTCAAAGTCTGGTTTCCTTTCACTATCTGACAGCTCACTGCCAGTGCAAGAAATACAGGAGGCATTCTTTCAAAAAAGCTCAGACCCGTGGCGCATTTTCTTTAAATTCAAAGACTATGAGATACTTTAATATTTCTGAAATAATAATGTCCAATTAATATGCGGCAATTCAACGACACAACAAATCCTTTCATCGCGATTCCGCTGCTAGGAGCATCGGAATTGAGACTGTGTTATTGTGAAAGTAAAAGTGACCACAGGCGGTCCTGGGTGGCAACAAACACCCGGATGAGTGCGGCTTGGAGAGCGGAGGGGAGGTGTGCCGGAGAGGGGATCGCAGAGACAAGAGGAGGCAAAGAACGGAAGAGAATCACGGGCAGAGAAAGCACGTTAGTAGTACTGGGAGAGATGTGACATTGTCTCGTTTGTCTTTTCAGGGTTTGCGGTTGAATCTACATTGTGAGAGCCCCGCTTTAATACCAGCCTGACTACAGTTGCATAATATACGACAATATAATTAAAAAAACAGAACTTATGGGCACCTTCTTCTAGCAGGGATAAGCTTCACATAAACAGCATCGAAAAGTGGTGTTCCATCCCACACTTCGTCGCCCATTTAGGATTTTTTTGGGGCATACATTGGGACAGACAATAATATGTAAAAGGATATGTTCATGGTGAGATTTCCAGCCGTGAATGACAGAGAGTGACTTCGACAGAGAGGCCTCCAACACCTACGCTAGTTCGGAAACATGTTGCAATTTCAATGAAAAGGCACCGAGAAGTTACATCGTAGCCAAATAAATGCGTACTGTGGCACAGCGATAAGAAGAAAGAACAACTTATGGCCTTTCCACTCTGACGATAGTTATTTCCAATGCCATGTGTACGTGCCCAAAAGTAACAGAAGAAATCAAGCTTGTTCTTAAGTTGTTATGGTGTCTAAATAGACTTAATAAAACAACAACAAAAATGGAAAGGGGCGACCACTCGGTCCCCCCGAACGTATGGCGGAGTGCCTCGATCCCCCCGGGAAGCCATTTTTGGGCGGGAGGCGCGTCTCGGCTGGTATGCCCGAAGCGGCGTAGCCGGGGCGTGCTTTTTCCCGCCCTAGAGTGGGCTGGCCTAGACACCGACGTAGCCAGCCCCGCCCTAGGGGCAGGCAGGGGCGGGTTTACGCCCGCCCTGAAGACGGATAAAAAGAGACGCAAGACCAGAAGACGTCCTCTTGTTCTTGTGCTCCGAAGCTGCACCTCCTCGCTACACGTGAGCTCGGGACAGAACGAAGAGCCAATTTTGAGCGTTTTGATCTTTTTCTTTGTCTTCTAGATACTTCGTCGGAGAGATGCCCAAGAAAGGCGCAAAGAGAATGACGACTGAGCAGATGGTTCGGGCCCTTTGTAAGGATATGTCCGACATAAAGAAGCGGCTGGCGGAGCGAGACGGTGAGGAGGGATCGGGCTTACCACCGGCTGGAGGGAGACCTAAGAGGCCGAGAAGGGTTCCAGCCGGGGGCGATGTCCCGGCTCCCTCTGCCCCGCTCGAGGTGCCGACCCCGCTACCGATGGAGGGGAATCCAATCCCCGTTGTCATCACCCCGACAACCAACGAGGATATGCCCCCCGAGCTGGCAGCACAGCTAGCAGCATGGTTGGGCGATAGTACTGAGGGCGCCACGGCTGCCGAGGCACAGGCGCTGATAAGAAAGCTGCGTAAGGAGAAAGAAGCAGCCAAGGTGACCGCACCGGTAGCAGTGATAGAAAAGCCACAAGTGGCAGAAGCAGCATCCGGTTCAGGTAAGCGGCCATTGCCGATCGCAAGGGACGAGTCAGCACCCTCTCGTAGAGAAAGATTGGGACAGCATGTTCCTTTAGCAATAAAAGAAAAGATTTGGGCGGGGGAATACGTGAATATATTCTCCCTGCTTGTCGATCATTATGAGGTAGAGCATGTCAAAAGTCAGAAGGACTTAATGCATCCAAGTGTTTGGCGCGCAAAAATGGCCGCCTTTAAGGTAAATGAGAATATTGGCAACTGGGGCAATGCGTGGGGTATTTTTACATCGATTTTGGGGGAACGTAGGCCCGAGTTGCTTCCCGAATTTCCCATTTATCAATCACGAATTATGGGTTACTCGACAGCGTATCAAGGTAACCATTGGTTCTGTTATGACAATCTGTTCAGGAAAGAAAAGGAGCATAACAAGAGTTTGACTTGGGATTGTTACGATTCTGTGACATGGGATAAAATGAAGGAATCAGGTATGTTAAAAATGCCATTGGTTGGGAGCAATGTTGTTGATTACTCCCGCCAAAATGGGGGGACGCCCTTTCGACCAAGTACGAGCACCGATGATTATTCGAGACCCGCAGGCAATACAGGGAGAAAGGGTTTCTGCTTTAATTTCAACAAAGGGAAATGTACCAGGCCTCCGGGATCGTGTAAATTCAAACACGAATGTAGTACTTGTGGGTCGTCCCATCCTGAGTCATCGTGCAGAGCCAGAACGAGTGAGAATGGGGGAAAGGGAGGCGCCAAACAGGTCTAAGATAGTCCGAGGGGCGCCTTTACCAACCCCGATTGATACCTTGGCAATGATTCCCTGGCTCAGCGAATACCCGGATCGTACTTCTGCCGGGGTGCTGCGGAACGGTTTTACACAGGGTTTCCGCATCCCGGTGGGGGACTTTCAGGGTGTAGGGACGTGCAAAAATCAACTTTCCGTTTTTCAACATACATCTGTAGTGCAAGAGAAGATTCAGAAAGAGGTTAGCCGGGGACGGGTCGCCGGCCCGTTTAGTGTACCCCCGGTACCGGGTTTTGTCTGTTCTCCGTTAGGGGTGGTCCCCAAGAAGGACCCAGGTGAGTTTCGTTTGATCCATAATTTGTCTGCTCCACATGGTCTTTCGGTGAACGATGCAATTGATCCAGAAGTTTGTTCGGTGCGATACGCATCGTTTGATGAGGCAGTAGCCATCTTGAATCGCCTGGGGCCCGGGACGTTGATGGCGAAATCAGATATCGAGTCAGCGTTCCGGTTGCTCCCGGTACACCCAGACGACCAGCGTCTTCTGGGATTCGGGTTTCAGGGGTCATTTTACATGGATAGGTGTATGCCAATGGGATGCTCTATATCATGTGCTTATTTTGAAAAATTCAGTACTTTCCTGCAATGGGTGTTCACTAAGAAAACGGGTTTCCGAAATGTAATGCACTACCTTGACGACTTTCTGTTCCTTGGCCCCGCCGGAAATTCCGAATGTGCCCAGGCCTTAGCTGAATTCTGTGTGTTGATGGGTCATTTTGGCGTGCCATTGGCACCGGGTAAAACTATGGGTCCCACGACTTGCCTCGAGTTTTTGGGGATCGAGTTGGACTCAAGGGAGGGGTGTTTCCGTTTACCAGCTAACAAAGTGTTGAAATTCAGGACAGCCCTCCAAGTATGTTTAAATGCATCTAAGGTTACTCTGCATCAGTTGCAACAATTGGTGGGAAAGTTGAACTTTGCCTTGAGGGTGATCCCAATGGCCCGCCCCTTTTCCCGCTCAATTGCCCAAGCGATGGTTGGCCTAAAGGAGGGTCATCATCGGACGAGGTTATCGGCTGAGGTCCGCCAGGACATGCGAATTTGGTTAGCATTTTTGGCGGACTTCAATGGTCGAGTCGTCTGGAACAAGCCAGCCGTGTCCTCCGAAGAGCTTGGGCTATGGACAGATTCAGCGGGAAGCATAGGTTTTGGCGCCATCTTCGGCACGAAATGGTCTGCACAAAGGTGGCCCCCATGGTGGCACGAGAAGGGGCTGACGAGTAATATTGCTTTCCTTGAACTATTTCCCATTCTGGTGGCCCTGAGAACCTGGCCTGAGGGGTTCAGAGATCATTCTGTCGTGTTCTGGTCCGACAATATGACCGTTGTAGAATGCATCAATAGTCAGGCAGCCCGTTGTAAATTGATTTTGAGGCTGCTCAAAGAAATTGTCTTACTGTGTATGCAACTGAACGTGGTTTTCAGAGCAAAACATGTCCCGGGGGTGATGAATCAGGCTGCTGACGCACTGTCTCGTTTTCACATGCAGGCTTTCTCGGGTTTCCTTCCTTCAGCGGACCCAGAGCCGGCACCCTTCCCCGAAGCTCTCTGGTCTCTCGGTGCCCCGAACTTCGTCACCTCGTGGGAGAGAGTCTAGCACCCAGGACAAGGAAGGCATATGAAGGGGCGTTTCAGGCCTATTTAGCCTTTTTGGGGGCTGAGAGAGGGGGACTTTGGGGTCAGGAAGAGTGGGTAGTACATTTTCTGATGTCCTTACGTAGGGCTGGGAAGTCGGTGGCTACGGCCCAGAGGCATCGTGCCGCCATTTCCTTTGTTGCCAGGGCCCATGGCATCCAGGACCCGACAGCGTCTTTTACAGTACAAAAGGCGCTGCGTGGGTGGCAACGCCTAGAGGGTCGCAGAGTAGACGTAAGACGACCGATAGGTCTAGATAGGTTGTCCCAGTTACTAGCCACACTCCCTAACACATGCTCGTCTCCTTTCGAGACCTGTTTGTTCCGGACTGCATTTACGCTGGCATTTCACGGGGCTATGAGAATAAGTGAGCTGGTTGCGAGGAACAAACAGGATGTGGCGGGGGGCTTGTGCAGGGAACATGTTCAGATCAGGGGCGATGCGATGATTGTCTCCTTTCTCAGGTCCAAGACCGATCAAGATGGGAGGGGGGACTGCACGATCATTCGCAGGACCTCCGGGTCCTCCATGTGTCCGGTACAGTGTTTAGAAGATTACCTAGCACGAAGGGTGGCATCATGGGGGGGGACATTGTTGAGGCATGCAGACGCCACCCCGCTGACGAGGTTTCAGTTTCAGCGGGTGCTTGCAATGGCCATTGCCGCAGCGGGCTTGGACCCGTGCGAATTTGGGACCCATTCCTTTCGAATAGGGGCTGCCACTGAAGCTACAGCCAGGGGTCTTAATGTAGAACAAGTGAAACGAGTGGGGCGTTGGTCCTCCAATTGTTATAAGAGGTATGTGCGATTACACATGTTGTGAAGCTGTAATCATGTACTCACGCTTCTTGTCTTTTGTTTGTTTTCAGTTGCGCAAGCCTACGCGGCAGGGCGGACTGTGCAGTCGACCCAACACCAGGCCAGCGGTCGCACATCACCGGCTGAGAGAAAGGAGGTGTGGGTCGTGGGCCACTCATACGTGAGACGGGCCGCAGACGTATTCAAAGCAGGTGACATGATTCACGTACCTGGGGAATACGGGTACAGAGTGTCCTTCTACGGAAGAGGCGGTCTCTGTATTGACCAGTTTCAAGCATTCTTTGAGGGTTTGTTAGAGCGGATGAGGTCACCGCCGTCCATAGTCATAGTGCATTTGGGGGGCAATGATTTGGTCACCACCGGTAGACGACTTCTCCTGGAGGCTATGCTTTCCACGGTAAGTTGGTTAGCGAGGAGAGTTCCGGGGTGCATAATTGCGTGGTCTCATATGATCCCACGAAAAGTGTGGCGGGGGGCTATCTCGATCCCTGCTTTGAATCATTCTGTTAAAAAACTGAATAACAAAGTGAGTAGGTTGTTCCGTTCCAAGACATTGCATTCGATCTCACATAGTTGTATTAACGATGACAGTATGTATTTGGGGGATGGTGTGCATTTGTCAAGGGTGGGGAATGAGTTACTCATAGGAGACTTCTTAGCCTGGTTAAAAACATTAAAACATGACCTTTAGGCAGGAGTTTTGTGGGGGGTCCGGATAGCCGGTCAACTATCCGGACCTGTGGCGGTAAGGTCATGATCGGTGAGCACTAATTAGAAGATCCCTATGAGTGGGCGTCACCCAACACGGATGGGAGCGCTCGGGAGAGGTGGCCATTGGCCCCTCAATGGGGAGGCGGTCCCGTCTAAGGGCGGGTCGCCGGAAGTAAAGGAAAGGCGGTCAAGGCCCCTTCCTTTGTAGGAGGGGTTACAGCCCCCTCCTGGGGAATTTCCCGGGGCCAGTGTCATCTGCGACGGCAGATGCGGTAAGTTGTGTGGGGTGGGGGGAGGTCCACGATACCTTCTAGATACCACACACAAGTCTTCGAACGACCTTTAAATGGCGTCGAGTCTTAAGTGCCCCCGTCAAGTCAAGGGAAATTGTTAGTAGTTGCACTTGAGGTAAGCCTCTGTGCTGTCGCCCCTCCCAAGTGGGAGGGGTAAGTCTGGTTAGGGATCTTGACACCGGTTATGACCTTGCCGTTGGCCCTTAAACGTTAGGATGTACAATTTCAGTGTTTCTAGAAAATGTTTTGTAGGATGCTAGTTCGGCTAGGAGAACCTCTGTATTAGAGAATATGTTAAGGTTAGCCAAACACCGCAATGTGATAATGAAATTGTACATAATATAAAACGTTTAATGTTTTAATTTTTTGTTTTAATAAATACGGCCGGGAGGGTCACTCCCTCCCACATCCAAAAACTTTAAGAACTGTTTCCGGTTTCCCTCCTTTTGGGGATTGTGTTGAGAGGGGGTGGCGGGTATCTCAGCCATATGGAAAGGGGCGACCACTCGGTCCCCCCGAACGTATGGCGGAGTGCCTCGATCCCCCCGGGAAGCCATTTTTGGGCGGGAGGCGCGTCTCGGCTGGTATGCCCGAAGCGGCGTAGCCAGGGCGCGCTTTTTCCCGCCCTAGAGTGGGCTGGCCTAGACACCGACGTAGCCAGCCCCGCCCTAGGGGCAGGCAGGGGCGGGTTTACGCCCGCCCTGAAGACGGATAAAAAGAGACGCAAGACCAGAAGACGTCCTCTTGTTCTTGTGCTCCGAAGCTGCACCTCCTCGCTACACGTGAGCTCGGGACAGAACGAAGAGCCAATTTTGACCCACCCACCAGCCCCTGAGGACAGCAAGTTGTTGTGCAATAAAGTGAATTTTATAAGTATGTTTTCCGTTTCGTTTACAGGCTGTGAAAGTATCAGTTTGTTGTTGATCTTAATAAAGAATGGTGAATATCGTGTAGGTTGTTACGATTAAAATGATTTGATGTAGTGTTACAATTTTAAGCATGCTCTTTCGGTCGTAGCGATCAATGTTTTCATAGGTTTGAGTAAGAATTGTCGTATTTATTTTTTGGTAGGCGGTAAGGTCATGATCGGTGAGCACTAATTAGAAGATCCCTATGAGTGGGCGTCACCCAACACGGATGGGAGCGCTCGGGAGAGGTGGCCATTGGCCCCTCAATGGGGAGGCGGTCCCGTCTAAAGGCGGGTCGCCGGAAGTAAAGGAAAGGCGGTCAAGGCCCCTTCCTTTGTAGGAGGGGTTACAGCCCCCTCCTGGGGAATTTCCCGGGGCCAGTGTCATCTGCGACGGCAGATGCGGTAAGTTGTGTGGGGTGGGGGGAGGTCCACGATACCTTCTAGATACCACACACAAGTCTTCGAACGACCTTTAAATGGCGTCGAGTCTTAAGTGCCCCCGTCAAGTCAAGGGAAATTGTTAGTAGTTGCACTTGAGGTAAGCCTCTGTGCTGTCGCCCCTCCCAAGTGGGAGGGGTAAGTCTGGTTAGGGATCTTGACACCGGTTATGACCTTGCCGTTGGCCCTTAAACGTTAGGATGTACAATTTCAGTGTTTCTAGAAAATGTTTTGTAGGATGCTAGTTCGGCTAGGAGAACCTCTGTATTAGAGAATATGTTAAGGTTAGCCAAACACCGCAATGTGATAATGAAATTGTACATAATATAAAACGTTTAATGTTTTAATTTTTTGTTTGAATAAATACGGCCGGGAGGGTCACTCCCTCCCACATCCAAAAACTTTAAGAACTGTTTCCGGTTTCCCTCCTTTTGGGGATTGTGTTGAGAGGGGGTGGCGGGTATCTCAGCCATACGATACTTGTGAAATGCATGTGCAAGGCTGCAACGCAAACATAACTCTGCATCAATGCCTTTTCTAGTGACGCCATTATCTGGCACACCCTGCTCAGTGCCCTTCATACCCTACATACATGCGATCATTCACACACTGGGCACAGATGGCAATGAACTTGCCAGCAGCAAGAACTGTGCAAAATGTGAACCATATGTAGATATGCGGATGTGTTTGAATGAATAGACACAAACACAAGGCACAAAAGCACACATAACACACTCATTATGCGTGTTTGTATGTTTAGATATATTTACACCATAAGGGTGGAGGAAGGAATACACTGCTCACTGAGCTCCCTTCCCTCTTTATTTATATGCATACTTTCACTCCCTGTGAGCTGAGAGCTGAGCTCAGTTCCCTTCCCGCCGCTGCACAAGGGCGGCCTGAGGAGAGCAGTGACAGGCTCAGGCAGACACAGTACACAGTTAAAGAGTTGAGGGTGACTGTGACACCTTTGTCCACGGGTGCTGTGCTGAAACATTACAAAAAACAAAAACAAAAAAACAATTTGATGGACAGAATGTAGATCAATGTCTTACATTCACCCCAGTACAATGATCTGGGCCTAAATCCATCGTTTTTTGCACTCCACACCACCCTGGGTTAGATAATGGCTTTATGCAAATCAGCTCTGACCCTGTGCCCCATGGGAACAGTCCAGTCCAAACTACACAGCCATATCTTTCCCAGACCGGAATCAAGCATCCGAGGACCAGACCGGTTTCGAGGTAACACCTCTCATCAGCCCGGCTAGCTTGACTCCAGTGGTTTGGAGGCTCTGGGACCCACGTCTGAGCTACCCCAGTACACTCAGGGAGAAAATTACAAAAAACTATTTGATGGACAGAATGTAGATCAATGTCTTACATTCACCCCAGTACAATGATCTGGGCCTAAATCCATCGTTTTTTGCACTCCACACCACCCTGGGTTAGACAATGGCGATATGCAAATCAGCTCTGACCCTGTGCCCCATGGGAACAGTCCAGTCCGAACTACACAGCCATATCTTTCCCAGACCGGAATCAAGCATCCGAGGACCGGACCGGTTTCGAGGTAACTGTGCTGAAACATTACAAAAAACAAAAACAAGGCTCTGGGACCCACGTCTGAGCTACCCCAGTACACTCAGGGAGAAAATTACAAAAAACAATTTGATGGACAGAATGTAGATCAATGTCTTACACTCAGGGAGAAAAAAAACCATTAAGCGCAGCGCCCGAGGACAGGACGGGGATGAGGGGCTATGAGCCACAGCGCCCTTATTAATTGCGTGCGCCTGTGTTGTGTGAATATAAACGCGGGTGTAGTGTTAAAGATAAAGCACACAGGATATAAATGCAAGAAGCGCCCACCATTGCCGCGAGTGTTGTTTAAGAGGGCGGGACAGTGGATAAATAAAAGTAATGCACGTTAAACGATTGCACAGATGAGAGACTGCGAATGTCAGAATAAAAAATATACAAGCATTGGCAAGAACGACAAATTAAATAATATTAAAACAAAAGTGAGTTGTGCGTGCACGCGAGGGAAAAAAAACTGTACTTGTGCGTAGGGGTAGTGGAATGCATTCACAAGCCTTAAAGAAGCCGCAACAGCTATGCACGACGCACGTACTCTTGTGCACGTTCTAGCAAGCCGATCGCCTGCAAAGTAGCATTTCTCAGAGCTACTAAATGTCTCGGCCGAGAATAGCGCATGCGCTGGATCAGGCCGAGACCTAAAAAGCAGGTGAAAGTAGGCATCAGTGTATAAAATGGCACCACAAATTTAGCATAAGTTTAAAATCACTAGTAAAATGGTTTTTAGTTCATAAATATGGTCGAGCAGCAGGTCACCAAAGCAGGGACCGGGCACCAAAACAAGCAGCAGGCTAGCATAAGGCCATGTACTGGAGTTAAATGTGCCAATTGTTGATTAGCCAATATTATCACGTTTTAGGGGCGGAGCACATGCACCATCCATGCAGCAGTGCTCCAATGGGTAGCATTTAAAAAATCAGCAACATCAGTCAACTAAAAATAGGGTTGACCATGGCACAAGCTACGTTTTACACTGAGCTCTAGGCCTGATGGTTAACCCTAAAAGACTTGGCGTTAGTGATTTGGAACTTCTGTTTCAAATTATTTAATTCATTTGTAAAACTTTGTAATAAGTTCAAATTCCACCTGAACGTCTTCTCATTATGACTAGGGAAAGCTGACATTTCTTCTTTGCTCCTATCTCCTGGTGGACTCCACGCTCACTATGACACACCAAATCAACTCAATATCCTTATCCTGCTTCCGCCTTCTTCGAAAGACATTCAGATGGATCCCTGTAAATTTTAATGCTTTCATGCATTTGAGCCATAAATCAATTGTAACTGTGTTTTTTTAGTGAGTTCCAATATTTATTACATTGTAGAATTGTGCACTTCCTATTTCTTGCACAATCATTTTACCTTTCTTCTTTCAGGATGATTTATGTATAAATTACCTGAGTGGTGGTGTGCCTAAATGAAAGCCTGCTTTGGACACCCACTGTCTCACTCTACTTTTGCCTCCATGGAGGTGTTTAGGTTCCCTGAATAGAACTCTGATAGTGTATCAGAGTGTCAATGTGCGTACATTTGTGCCTGCATTGGAAGCCAACTACTTCAGATTATTGTTGCCTCCATCTGTGATATAATCTTTGCACTTTTCTGCTCATGGACACTAATTGCAATTCATGTAGTTGTGAGTTCATATATCAGAGTGCACATTTTTAATATTGAAGATGCATATTGCAATGAGTATTGATTGCACAAATAATCTTTTGTTAAATTATAGTTTGATAGAGCATCAATTATTCAGGTATATGTAATAGTGTGATTTATATTAGAATTTAGCGAAGGTGCAACTGGATTAATTTAATAATTGAGCACCTGGATACCATCACCACATATTAGCTAAGCTGCTTAAATCATGCTTAATTGACTTCACATCCTTTATCACAAGGTATGCCCTTTTAATAATAATCAGATTATAGTTAACCCTCTTATTGATATGTATTAGGCATAGAGGACCCTTCAACTTTCTGGTAGATTGGTTCATGTAGGCCATGATACAAACATCCCCAGTGAAGCCAGTGAAAGTCATCAGCTCCCTGGAGCTCCCTCAGCACAGAGAGCACCCAAATTAAGAAAGAGAGACAGAAATAAATCTTCTAAGAGAACTGAACAGCAGATATGTGTTTCAGCTACAGTATGTGGCATCTAGTCTACCTCAAGAAATTCAAGTGGGCACTCCTTTTGCTAAGTCAGCCTAGCTAGAAGGGAGTGGTTGGTTAAAAAAGACTGGTTTCATCATTTAATTGAATGAATTTCTGAAGCACTGTCAAATTGAAATTATTTTTAATATGTGCCTAATAATTGCGTGCATTTACAGTATTCTGTTACAGTTATACATATTATCTGTACTAAATAAGGAGATAGAGCCTAATTATGATAGCGCTTGGTCGGATGATGGACCGCCATCGCAGGGGTATGAAACCGCCCAACAGGGAGACGGTGCCAATTTAACATAAGACCACTGTGTAGGTCGTCAGAACCTGCCTTTTTCTACTGCACCTTGTGCTGCGGCAAAGCACAAGCGGCAGTACAAAAAGGCACTTTGTGCACATCCATATTCTGTGTGCCAGGAACCTTGTGTTGCCTGGCACATGAAGATATGAAATGACACTACCAGTGCCCCCAGTTCACTTAGCAGTGGCCCATAAGTGACCAGGCCTTGCTTGGGGACCCTAAAGTCCCTTTACAACAGCCTTTCATGGCATTGGGACCTTCATGAAAAGTCTGTAGGAAATTGACATCATAATGCTGATGGCTGTGCCTGCGCAAGCACCGCCTCCAATCAGGATTATGATTCCGACTGCCACTCCATCAGGATCAGCAGATCCTGTTGGATGCAGCAGTTAGTCCCCAGATAGTAAAGGTCCGTCCGCCTGCATCGTAATGTGGCGGTCGGCCCAAAGGGCTGTCTGTCTGTGGTACCACCACTGATGACCTATTAGTGGCAGGCCCACAGGCATCAAAATTAAGCCCTTAATTTATAATCAAGTCTTTACAATATATAATGTGGATTTCTTTTATTTACATCAATGGGAAAAGGAGTTTCGGGACTCATTAATAGACAAATAACATATTAGTATCATTGCCTGGAATGCACCATCCTCATCTATAATGCTGTTAGTTTGTGGGTTTCAGTCCTCCAGATATCTCTGCCTCAAGGTAGTAAGTTGAAAATTTGATGCTGCTTTGCCAAAGGCCTAAGGGTCTAAAATCGGTTTGTATTTTGCAAATTCTGCAAAAGTGTATCAGCATGTTCATAACCCTAATTATAGCCCATATGTATGTCTGTGAGATTTGGAGTGTACTGAAACTTGTCACAGCCTTGGACGCCCATTACTTCATTGCACCTGTGCATCTATCATTGGTCTTGTGTCCCTCATTGTATACACAATGTGTATATAAGTAAGTACAGGAATAGGTAAACTTGTGCCTGTGTTGGATGCTCAAATCTATAGTGTATCTTTGCCTCCTTCTTGGAATCTTTCAGGGGGATTCATCAAGCGGGCGCCAAAAAAAGGCAGTTTCCAAAATGCACTTCTCCAAGTAATTTCCATATGGATAGGTTTGAAGTCAAAAATGATTGAATTGAAATAAACTGAATTCGGCACAAAGCTAGATCTTGGTCCAGAAAGAATGCTTTATGTGATTGATGGAAATATGCTCACTAGTTTTTGAGAAAATAAGGATTAACAACTTTGAATATCTGTATAGTTAGGTACATTGGGTTCTCGCAAGAGTTCCGAGATCAAGTCATTGGTTGTATTCTAGTAAACAGTGAAAAACTGCGTCATTGTAGAACCATCCGGGGTAGGTTGAGGCAGAATCATTAATGCAGGAATGTAGAGTAGTCACATCCACTGCCGTGCGAATCAATGGGGGCTTGCCATAGCTGACAGAATCTGACTCAAACTACCTCTGAAGGTTCTACAATGATGCAATTTTTCATTCTTGACTAGAATCCAATACCTGGTGAATCGACCAATTGAAGCACTCATCAGATCTTTGGTGGTTACTACTGCTGGCTATCCTACCTCGTGCTTAAGAAGACCTGACGTGGCTTCAATTGAATCGAGCACTTTCTTGGGTCGAAATGTCGACTTTCCTACACAATCTTTCCCCATTCTCTACACTTCATGCAATAGCAGAACGATGCATGGATTGACGATTCAATGAAATAGTGATTGTGTAGTGTAGTTCCTATTTTTCCTATAGGCCCCGTGAATTGGAATAACATAAACAGCAGTGTAGACGTAGGACTGAGGTCTTCTAGGTCTCTACTGACTATGTTAGACTTAATTGGGTTTTGCGCCAGCTAGCTCAGAGGTCACTGGAAACTTTCTCGACTGAATAGGAAGGGATCAGCTTCCCTGGCTCAGACTAAAAGGGATTCAGCTTCCGACAACCGTATAAACATGACAACTTTGCTCCCTCAGAATAAGAGTAAATCTCTAGAGTCGTGTGAAAACATTAGACAATTATTTCACTCAGTCAGACGTGCGTTCTTAGTTTCTCCAGAGTGCAGAGAATGGAGAGACGGGCATTTTTCAATAAAAGATATTATTTATTGAGCAGTCTTCCTTCTCATGCAAGAGAAATGAATTGCCACACTTGCAATACTTATTATAAAGTAAAGTGCGTACATTAAAATGAGTATTATGAAATAATACTGTAAAAGCATTGATATGGTTTCTTAGCCATAAGATACTTTAAAATGGATAAAATATATACATACATATATACATTTAGCTAACGTGCTCAACTGGTGCTTCTAAAATACGCCTACCCCGGTGTACCTGACTTAAGCCTAATACTGGGAAGGAGTAAGTAAGCAGCAGTTAAAGTTAAGTAGGTTTTGCCAAGAATCTGGTTCAAGAATTCTCTCTAAGGGTTTAGTCAGCACTGTACCTTGGGAATAGAATGTAGGAGGTCTGGTATCTCTCTCTCTCAGGACTCGATATCCCAGTCACCCGCAAGGGGTAGGCAGGGTAGGCTGGAAACGCCAGAGGCTGGATTTTCTCGGCAGCGCGTCAAAGAGGAGGGGCAGCGTCCGTGGGCTTCTCGCATCTGCTGGGCTCTCGGAAAGTAGACAGCTGCTCAGGTCCAATATTCACAACCACCGTGTGTTTGCTTAAGGCAGCGTTGGTATATTTATACCTGAAAGGTGCCGGGTTTGACGTAAGGGTGGACATAAGACGTCAATAAAGATGTCACTGGCTATTCTTACAGTGCGTCTCAGTAGTTTTATTCAAATCAAAACAAAGCACATTGGGATTTCCCAGGTTGCTGGAGGTTTGGTGTGTTGAAAGACCTAATTGTGCTTTCTAGGAATCTAAGGAAGTGGCTCTTGCCGTGCTTGGGACTGCAAGGGCGATTTACTGTAATATGGATCAGATTCTTATGCCGTTATATGGATATCATTGATTATAGCCGTGTAAGGGCATAAAAGGGTAATATTGATTCAGGTTCCTAGATAAAATCACTACAACTGTTGTCTAGTGAATGAACATTTTATATACATCTTGTGCAGCACTGTATATATGTTATTTACCCTAAGCACTTTGTCTCTTCTATATCACTTTATCACTGATTAGTTTATTGTTTGTGCCGCCCGTTTAAAAACAAAATTGTTTTTTGTGACAGCCTGACTAACCCTAATTGTATACCAGAAAAATGAATTAATTTACAAATACAATTGATATTGATTATAATAATCTCGGTGTATTTACTTTTTTCTATTCATTGATAAATGCTGTTAAAGTAATTATCTAAATCCCACATCCAGGTGGGAGCAAACCAATGCAGCTCCAGGATAGGTGGTATCAAAGGTAAGGTAGGGTCTATTGGGACTATACAATTAATCAGTCAGTTATACAACCAAAAGTCATCCATTTAGACACGTACTTACCCATTTATTCTTTCATCGACCTTTAGATATCCATATATAACAAATATTTATTTTTCAGAAAGACACACATCCACTAGATGTCATCAGTGATGTCATTTGAGATGTCATCAGTGATGTCAGGAGTGATATCACTGACCATGTCAAGAGTGATGTAATATGTGACGTCATCAGCAGTGCATTGCGGGCCCGCAAGTTATAGTTAGCTGAACTAACTATAACGGGGGAATTTCAAAGGTTTTGTATGAGTAAAATGACCAGCTAACTATAACATATGTGAAACCTATGGTTTTTCCTGTGAATTTGCAAAGTTTTTTAAATGCTAATTCCTAACTATAACGTGTGTGAAACCTATGGTTTTTTCAGTGAATTTGCAAGGTTTTTCAAATGCTAATTCCTAACTATAACGTGTGTGAAACCTATGTTTTTTTACTGAATTTTTAAGGTTTTTTAAATGCTAATCCCTAAATAAAATGTGTGTGAAAATCTAGTATTTTTTATCATGAATATAAATACAAAATCTAAACACTCAAACTAGTATTTATTTTTTTGGTATGTTTTTTGGCGTGCACGCAACATGCGCGTACCCGCAAGTTTTTTTTTTTTACAATACAAGTTTTTTTTATTTCCGAAGGGCTAGGGGATCAGGAAGTCTATACCCTGCCCTCTTTTCATGTTTTCCACTTTTGCTTTGAACACTCTTCTGCCTTGGAGGTGCGAGCACCGTGTGTGCACCTCACAATTCTTTTCTTTAAAAAAATGCTTTTTGGGGCCGTCGGGGTCTTTAAGGGACCCCCTGAGAAAACCTAGAGGATCAGGAGTCTGTTCCTTGCCCTTTTTTTACATTTTGAATCTTTTATATTAATCGAGTGAAACACAATTTTGAAACACTGTGCGCACTAAGTGCGTGCACGTCAAGTCATGTGACTGAAAAATAACACTTTTCATTGGTTAATAGTAGTTTCTATTCTGGAATCTTCAAAAACCCCAACCCACTTCCCTCACTATTTGCTTTATTCTCATGGAAGAAGGTCCCTTTTGGAGCTTGGAGCAGAAATATCACCAGGATGGCAGAGAGACAAAATTCAACATCATCTTCATCTGATTCCCACCTGGAATATCGCTTAGGAGCCAAGAAGGGCAAATCTTCATTTATTTGGAAATGTTTTACATTTCCAGCAGGACAAAAAAAAGTGAACGCCCCCAAGGTGAAGTGTACACTTTGTGGTACTGTCCTCTCAAGGGGAAACCCTCTAAAGAAATACTCGTTCTCCATTCATACCATGATCAGACACAATAAAAATGTGAATCCCGTGCAGTATGCCCGAGCTGCGGCAAGAGCTCAGGCCTCGCAGATTCCACCAGCTGTGGCCAGTACATCTTCAGCTCAACCTGCATCACCAGCTACAGCTCAAATGGACTTTAGACCACATTTGAGAAAAGTGAACATGTGATGCAACAAGTGTTCCGAAATAATTGTGTGTGGGGAGCAGTGAGGTGACAGTGAGGGAAGGGATATAAGTGTAAGGAGAGAAAGATGATGGAAAAAGAACCATATTAATAGAAAGTAAACAGAAGTATGTGAGAGACAAGTATTTATAGAAAGACAGAAAACAAAAGGAAAAAAAGTGAAGAGAGACAGAGACAGGGAAAAAGACTAACAGAAGGAGACTGAGGGAGTGTGAAGGAGTAAAACACTTACAGTTACTAAAACAGAAGAAGAGACTTAAACACAGATGTAGGAAAGAGGAGTGAAAAGGGGAATAAAGGAAGGGAAGTGAGTAAAAGGGAGTGAATGAGTGACACAAGTGGAGTGACTTAAGGTCAGTGAGGAATGATGTAATACAAAGATAGTAAAGGGGGGTGAGAAAAGATTCAACGATGCAGCAAGACAATATAGTGATTGAGGAAAATAGGAAAGAGAATTGAAAGACAGACTTTAACATCTAACTCAGATGTGGAGTTTTTTGAAGAGCAGCAACATACTAAAAACACCAAGGTGTCCTTCATATGGAAGTTTTCCACGTTTCAAGAGGGGCACTAGAAAGTAATTGCACCAAAGTTCACCTGAAAAATCTGTGGTAGTGTCCTATCTAGAGCACACCAAAAGAAACACTACACTTTTACTATACTCTGATTGATTACACACGTAAAAAATGTAAAAATGTAAATTCTAACGATTGTGCAAGGACATTTACCCAAACCCTTGCAGTGAACCCTCCAGTTGCTGTTCCCAGCACTACATCTGCAGGAGCATCTCCTTCAATGAGTGCTCTAAATATCTAGCTACTTTTTGCCCATGTACACCTCCAATGCAACTTCTGCGATGATATTCTTTGTTATCTGTAAAGTAAGAAGCAGTAAAGAAGTTACAGTAAGACAGAGGTAGACAGAGATTAAAAAAAATAATCTAAAAAAAGTGAGTGAGGGAGTAAATGAGGGTGAGTAAGTGAGATGGAGTGAGGGTGTGATGAAAGAGGAATAAAGGAAGGAGAGTGACGGAAGGGGAGTGACAGAAGCAGAAGCTATCCCCTGCTCTTCATATGGAGAGGCAACTCCTGCTTCATCAGAACTCAACATCTGGCAACTTTTCAAGTAAGTGAATCTCCGTTGTAAAAAATGCAATGAACTACTTAGCTACGGAGAGCAATGTCTGAATTTAATGGAACTGAAAATTCGCAACCACCAAGCTCCCGGCAAAGAGTAGAGAGGAAAGGGGACTGATAATTTAAATGAGTGAAGGAGAGTTAGGGAGAGTAAGGGAAACACAGTGGAAAAGACAAGAGAGGTAAGATACAGACAGGAGGAAAGGCAAGTGAGACACAGCGAAAGAGGGACACAAAAATGTAGAGAAGATGAGTGAGAGAGTAAAGGAATGGGAGTTAGCAAAAGGAAATGAGGAAAGGGAAATAAGGCAGGGAGATTGACGGATGGAGTAAGCAAAAGCGACTGAGGGGGACTGAGGGAATGGGAGTAGGACAAAAGGAAATGGAAGTGATGTCCAGAGAGGACAATATGAACTGGGAGAAGAGGAGTAACATTGAGTTAAGGGCAGTGACAGTGAGGGAAGGGATATAAGAGTAAGGAGAGAAAGATGATGGAAAAATAACCATATTAATAGAAAGGAAACAGAAGTATGTGAGAGAGAAGTATTTATAGAAAGACATAAAACAAAAGGAAAAATAGTGAAGAGTGACAGAGACAGGGAAAGAGACAAACAGAAGGAGACTGAGGGAGTGTGAAGGAGTAAAACACTTACAGTTACTAAAACAGAAGAAGAGACTTAGACACAGATGTAGGAAAGGGGAGTGAAGGAGGGAAGAAAGGAAGGGAAGTGAGTAAAAGGGAGTGAATGAGTGGCACAAGTGGAGTCACTTAAGGTCAGTGAGGAATGATGTATAACAAAGAGAGTAAAGGGGGGTGAGAAAAGATTCAACGATACAGCAACACAATGTAGAGATTGAGGTAAATAGGAAAGAGAGTTGATAGACAGGCTTTAACATCTAACTCAGATGGGGCGTTTTTGAAGAGCAGCTACATGCTAAAAACACCAAGGTGTCCTTTATGTGGAAGTTTACCACCTTTCTAGAGGGGCACTAGAAAGTAAATGCACCAAAGTTCACCCGCAAAATCTGTGGTAGTGTCCTATCTAGAGCACACAAAAAGAAACACTACACTTTTACTATACTCTGATTGATTACACACGTAAAAAATGTAGAAATGTAAATTCTAATGATTATGCAAGGGCATCTACCCAAACCCTTGCAGTGAACCCTCCAGTTGCTATTCCCAGCACTTCATCTACAGGAGCATCCCCTTCTTCGACTGCTGTGAATATGTTGCGACTTTTCGCCAATGTCCACCTCCAATGCAACTTGTGCGATGATATTCTTTGTTATCTGTAAAGTAAGGAGTAGTAAAGCAGTTATAATGAGTAAGACAGAGGTAGACAGAGAGAAAAAAAAGAATTTAAAAAAGTGAGTGAGACACTAAATGAAACTGAGTAAGTGAGATGGAGTAAGGGTGTATTGAAAGAGGAATAAAGGGAGGAAAGTGAGGAGGAAAAAAGCCGGAAAGAATAAGTGAAGGGGAGTAACTGACATGGAGTGAGGGAGTGAGAAAAAGGGAGTGAGGCAAGGTGACTAAGGGAGAACTACTAAGTGAGTGAAAGGCAGTAAAACTGAGGAAAGGGGTATGAGAGTGAGGAAATACAAAGAGAAAGAATGAACAAGATTAAGAGAGAAGAAATAGTACTGAGGGACAAAGTAGGAGGGAAAGAAACAGAAAGAGAAAGACAGGAAGAGTGAGGGAGAGAAAGAGAGAGCGAGAGAGTAACCGAGAAAGATACGGAGAGCAAGTGTCTGAGAGGGAGTAAGGCGGTTACACTGAGTGAGAAACAGGGAGAGAGGAAAATAGAAAAGGAGTAAGCAGTAGTGAAAAGAGAGGAAAACAGTAAAAGACACAAACAAAGAATAATGACGGGTGTGAAGGAGTAAAACAGTTACAATAACTAAGACAGAAAAACACATTTAGAAACAGATAGAGTAAAGGTAAGTGAGGAAAGAAATAAAAGAAGAGAATTGAGCAAAAGGGAGTGACGGAGTAAAAGAAATGGAGTAAGTCTAAGTCAGTGAGAGTAAATGTTTTTGAAAGAGGGTAAGGGGTGAGTGAGAATAGACTAAATGACACAGTAACACTTAGGTAGTGATGTAGGAACATAGGAAAGAGAAATGAGAGACAGACTGGGTAAACAGGGAGTTGGACAAGGTGAGTAACAGACAAGAGAGAGTACAGATAGTCAAAGAAAGACTATAAAAGTGACTGAAGGGCAATAATTAGAATAAGAAGAGGAGAGTAAGATGACTAGAGAAAGAAGAGTAAGAGAGAGATTAATGAATAGGAAAGACAGAAACACAAGTCATAGAGTGAAGAAAAACTATTTTCTGTTTGTCATACTCTCCTTATAAATAATGACAACTTAATAAAATTATTTTGCATAAATATAGTATCTGTGGTAGACAAGAAAAAAATAAGTTACAATATATTATTCATAATACAAAACAAAGTTCAAGTAAAAAAAAACAGAAAGGGAAAGAAAGGAAGGGTGAGGGACAAACACAGAGGAAGAAAGGAACTAAGTAATGCACTAAAAGGAGTGAGAAACTAAAGGAATGAGAGTTACCAAAAGGGATTGAGGAAACAAGGTTAAGGGAAGGTAATTGGCGGATGGAATAATTGAAAGAGTGTGAAGAAGAGTAAGGGAATAGGTTCACGAGAAATGGAATGAGAGTGATGCAGAGAGAAAAGAACATGAAGTGGAGTAACAAGACTCAGATTGAATGAAGGGCAAGGATAGTGAGGGAAGGGATATAACAGTGAGGGAAGGGGCGTGATGGAAAAAGAAGCATATTAAGGGAAAGGAAAAAGAAGTAAGTGAGAAAGAAGAATGTATGGAAAGAGAGAGAAAACAAAAGGAAGACTAAAGGACAAAGAGGGAAACAGTATTTTTTTTGCCCAAATAAATTTCGAAAACATAGATTCTATTTTGGAGAAAAAAGTACCAGGCAAATAGACTGGAATTGATGTGAACAAAAAGTTAAAAAGAGGAAGGATTGACATTTTCATTAAATTGATGCGGCCGAGAATAGTTAAAGGGAGAGGGTCCCAACGAGCAAACATTGATTGAACTTTTTTTATTAATGGAACAAAATTGAGTGTATATAAATCCAAAATATTGGAAGAAAACAGAATCCCCAGATATCTTTTAGGTTTTGAATTAATACAACCTTTCAAATCTTTGTGTAAAACTGGGTCTGCACCTCCACAAACCAATATTTCTGTCTCTTTTTTGTTAATTCGGTAACCTCCAAGAGATTCAAACTCTTCAAAAATTTGAAAAATATAAGTCTGTGATTCTAAATCAGGTTTAATAAGTAACATAATATCATCTGCATAGAGTTTGATTTTGGCCATGGAGGTAACTGGTGATGTGATCTGAAAACAATTCCTGATAGCAATAGTTAACGGTTCGATAAAAAAAGCAAAAAGAATGGGTGATAAAGGGCAGCCTTGCCTAGTGCCACGTTGTACTAAGATTGAGCCTGCTAATGATTTATTAATATTTATGTTTGCTCTAGCGCCCACATACAAATTCTTTATCAAATTGATGATGCGTTGAGAAATGGCAAACTTAGATAAAATAAGAAAAAGGGTGTCCCATACCACCAAATCAAAAGCTTTTTCTGCATCTAAAAGTAGAACCAAGGCCTGTATCACACGTGCTTCAAAATAATCTAATGCTTCAACTAAAAAGTGTGTAGTAGTAAATAATTGTCTGCCTATTATAAAACCATTTTGATCTGGATGGATCAAATCCGCCGTATGATCATTAAGACGGAGTGAGAGCAGCTTAGGAGTTATTTTATAATCTGAATTTAATAAAGTAATTGTCCTGTAAGAATTCGGATCTTTAGATTATTTCCCTTTTTTAAAAAAACTAATGACTGTACCTTCATGGAAGGATTCCGGGACTTGCCCTCCTTCCAGCATTGAGTTCAACAATAACAAGAAGAAGTCACTGAGGAAACTAACGAAAACTTTATAGAATTCTGAGGGGAAGCCGTCGGGGCCACAAGCCTTACCTAATGGAAGGTTTTTTACAACTTCTTCCAATTTTGCTTTAGAAAAAGGTCTTTGCATATGCCTCTGATCTTTGAGGGGTAAACTTGGAATTTCATGTCGGTCTAAAAACTCTGATAATTTTTGATGATCAAAAATATGTTTTATAGAGTAAATACTATCATAATGTTTAAGCATAATAGTATTTATTTCAGCCTGGTCAAATGTATCGATATGAGTAAGAGGGTCTTTAAGGAATGAATCAAATTTGAAGCCGCCTGTTCTTTTACTTGCCAGGTTAGAAATTTCCCTGAGAAGTTACTCTCTTTGTACACTTTTTGTGATTGTTTCCGAAACACCATTTCACTTTGCTCATAATAATGAGCGCTGAGCGCTTGTTTAGCTTCCCTCAATTGATTTACAACTGCATAATTTGGTTGACGTTGATAGCTTGATGTTAAATCCTGAATTTTTTGAAGCACAGAGTTCCTTTTACTTTTCACAACGTACCACTCAGCCGCATCCTTACTAATAAGAATCCCCCATAAAAAAGCCTTTAATGAATCCCAGATAACATGAAGAGCCTATATTTCGATTAATGTACTCTGCTATCTCCAACTTTAATGCTGATATCCAATTCAAATTCTGTAAATACATTTTATTAAACATCCATCTTTTCGAGACCTTAGTAGTCTCCGCATAGTCAAAATTAATCACTACCATAGCATGGTCTGAAAAACCATTGTGGTAAAATCTCTGAGAACTAAATTTAAGCTGTCTAGAAGTTAGAAAAAAGTCTATACAAGATGAGGATTTAAACCTTCCTGACCAGCAGGTATACTCCATTTTCAGAGGGTTTCTCACACGCCATGGGTCACATAAACCAAGTAAAGATATATAATTTAGGATAGTCTTAAGGGATCTAGGCTTAGACTGCCTCTTAAGAGATGATTTGGAGTCTACATTAGGGTTCATGAGTATATTAAAATCGCCACCTATAATGATATCTCCACCGACCAATAGAAGAGATTGAAATAGAGCATCATAAATCTGGGGATTATCCTCCATGGGGGCATAGAAGCAAACAAAAGTAATTAAAGAGTGATGGTTTTTAACTTTACATGAAACCCAGAACCAACGACCTGAAGAATCATTTTCAGTCTGGACTATCTCAATCTCTAAATTTTTATTTAAAAATTGAGCGACACCTCTTTGTGAACCCATGGCGCACGAAAAGCCCCGGAAAGAAGCCCACGTTTTAAACATCTTGAAATCCTCTTTTTTAGCAACAGCTATATGAGTCTCCTGTAACATTATCACTGTAGGATTTTCAGTTCTAATCCAGGACTCTATTGCACGCATTTTTCTAGCGTTATTCAGACCATTCACATTAAAAGATATCAATTTCAACCCCGCATTAAACGACATGGAGCATAATTAATTGCACAAAGAAATACAAAAGTTTTAATCTCAAAAAAACTTAATTTACACATATATATGCAAAAATGTCTACCGGAGTACCAATAATGTAAGATCTTACCACATTCAAATCTACTGAAAACAACCTCAGTTTTTCCATTTTTTCCCCTCCCCCCCCTTCACCCATGGCCCTCCTCCTACTACTCTCCCCCATGCTTGCCACCGGGTCTTGCCCCCAACCATAGAGGTGTCTTGGAATAACACCCCGTCTCCTGCCCAGCCCTCCCCCTCCCGCTCCCTCACCCCTCCACCAAATCCACCATATCTGTAACCATAGTATGACCATCATCTAAGAAAAAGAGAAAAAAAAAACACCTGAGACAAATACAAGCAAAAAGTGTGCTAGGAAAACATAGAGTTAGCCTACAACATCTATCCGGGTGACATTTGGCTAAGCAAATCATTGGCTTCATCAATATCTGTTAGCAAGTGGAATTTGCCTTTAATCAGCACCTTTAATTTTGACTGTTGTGCTATAGAGGCTTGTGCCCCTTTAGCTTTAAACAGGTGCAAAAGTTTCACAAACTCCTTTCTGCGCTTCGCAGCGGCAGCAGACATATCGGAAAGAAAACGGAATTTTGAAGTAGCATTTGCTGCGAATTGACCCTGTTTTATGGCCCTTGACAGAATTGTCTCTTTAACCCGAAAGTCAGCGAGATTAACCAAAATAGAACGGGGAAAAGGGGAGTTCGGAAATGGCTGAGCGGGCACACGATGAGCTCGGATGATTGTCAAATCACCTTTAAATTCCGGAATGACTTCGTGCGATATAAAAGAAGTGACCCACTGAACCATATCCAAGCCCTCAATTTTCTCCGGGACCCCTACTATTCGCAGATTTGATCTACGATTGTAATTCTCCAACTCATGAAGCTTGGATTCCAAGGTCTTAGACGATTTATAAACATCTTTGACGTCCTTTTGAAGTTTGGGGATTTCATCCTCTAAACTTGAAATTCTGGCTTCAGCCTCCTGAAGACGAGGTGGGAAAGAAGTAACAATATCCTCAATTTTGTCCAAACAATTTTGAATACCAGCAAGTTCTGCTTTTTGAGACTGTTTCACTTCACAAATCTCATCCAAAATTAGGTTAAGCATGTCTTTGACTGACAATTGCAGTGTATTTAAACCCGTTGTCTGGTTAGTCTCAGTATTCAAAGACAGTATGGGGCTCGCCATTCCCGCTTGTTCCTCCCCAACTTGTATTCCATAACTTGCGTCCTGAACCACCTGACTATCAGCTTCATCATTCAAGTTAGTGACTACTATTGCAACAGGAGCTGTACTTAGATCTTGAGCACATACTAAACCAGGATTAGGCTGGGTGGAAACAGAACAGCTCGACATGAGCAAGTTATTTCTAGGCTCAAACAATGGAAATTGTCTTAAAGGTTTGTTAGTAGACATTGCCTTCAGATGTGCACTAGTATCTACTACAGGCACGGGATCTTGTTGAATGGAGTCAGTTTGAAGAGTCTCAAGTGGGCGAGCGTTCCCCAATGTATCAGGAGTATCAGGAGACTCTATAATTGCCTCAGTCTCCCCCTCGGAGCTCACCAAAGAAATCTCCGCCCTGCCTTCCATCTGGTCCGTTGTCTTTTCAGATGCGGCCTCTTCTACAGCCTGAAGCCGTCGGGCTCTCGCTTAGCATGCACGTTTGTTAGTTTGCCCATTAACGACTGCAGTTATTCCAGAAGTTTATCAAAATGGGGAGAGTCACACAATAGAAACACTCTCGCATAAAACAGAGCAATAGAGCAATAGAGTGTAACAACGAGATTACAGGGAAGCAGGGCAATATGGGAGATGTAGTCCAGTATGCAGCATTCAGTATTCAAACACTGCCAATGCTGCTGGGTAAGAAACACTGTCAAAATAGTAACGGCAAAATCCAGGTGTACTAAGAACTCTACTTTACTGAAGTGTGCCGTTTATTATCGAGGAATTAAAAGTCAATGTCTACTAGGATCCATTCAGCGTATCCAGCATACCAGACCCCGCATAATCCACCTCACACTGTATACCGGTACAATAATACAGAGATTGACAGTGGAACCGATATTGTAGTCCCCTGCAGCAGTCCAAACTAGGCTCCGGACCACCCCTCACCAGTGTCAGTCAAAAGCACGCCAGTACTGCTTCAAAGCGTCGCCTCGGATCCTTCGCGGTAGGGTTAACAGCGGAGCAGCGTGAGGACCGATATCAGGCTATCAGGACGGCATTCGACTCCGGATTAAACACCATCGGCCCGACATCTGCTTCAGATAGAGGCCATCGCCATCGCGCTCGTGTTCATGGTAGGGGGAGGAGCAAGGAGGCAGGAGCGCTCAGGTGCTACGTGGAGGCGTGGAACTCCACCGTAGCGACTTTAACTGCAGAAACTGATTATGGCGGTCTTTCCTTACCAAATTTGAAAGATTATTTCTATGCTTAATTTGCACAGTACTTAGAGAGATTTAAGAATAGGAATGTAGCAACTGGTTGTTTTATAAATGTTTTCTTTGATTTGATATGTTTAGAAATTCAAATTCCATCCCCTTTGTCTGTACCGAAATCACCCAAATTTGTGCGGTATGAAATCCTAAATTGGTTTTTTAAACAACGTAATGAAATGCTTAAGAGATATTCACTTCCACCCTTTCATTTACTAACTCCTTTAATTGGAGTGTTTTCCTTTTTAAGGATTAAAATCGATCCCATTGTTATAGAAAATTGGGGCCGGGCCGGGTTTAGAACATTAGCTGATTTTTTGGTCAGCGGGACTTGGCTCTCTGTCAATGAGATGTCAGGTCGAATTGTTGGCAATTTTTTGCTAATTGGTTCCTATACTAATTTAATTTATCCTATGTTGGCGCAATTAGATCCCGGTACCATTTCGAATGGAAAGGGGCGACCACTCGGTCCCCCCGAACGTATGGTAGGGAGCCCCGATCCCCCCGGGAAACAATTTTGGGCGGGAGGCGAGTCTCGGCTGGTATGCCCGAAGCGGCGTAGCCGGGGCGCGCCTTTTCCCGCCCAAGAGGGGTTGTCCTAGACACCTACACCGTTGACCACGCCCCGTAGGCGGATTGGAGGAGGGTCCACGCCCGCCCGAAGAAGGATAAAAAGAGCAACAATCCAAGGAAGCATCCTCTTGTTCCTGTGCTTAGAAGCTGCACCTCCTCGTTGCACGTGAGCTCGAGACGGAACAAGGAGCCAATTTTGAGAATTAGTAATTTTTGTGTTTCTCATTTCAGCACTTCGAACTTTGGATCCAGGACTTTTCGGTCGACTATCTTGAGAATATGCCTGGCAAAAGGGTCGGAAAGAAGGTTGGCACCGACCAAATGCTTCGTATGCTGGTGAAGGACATGGCGAACATGAAGAAGCAGATGGCGGCCATGAACGGTACGGGCCGGCCTAAGAAAGTCATCGGACCAGCATTGCCGGGAGTAGTCCCTTCCGGGAGAGGTAAAAGGGCCAGGAATAGGGCGGCAGGGGGTGAGGCTCCGGTTCCCAAGTCACCTCCGGCGAGCCCGGTCAGACCAGTAGAGGCCCCAGTTCCGATTCCGGACGCAGGACAACCGATCCCTGCCGTAGTTACACCTGTGAACGAGGGGGATATGCCTCCCGAGTTGGCCGCCCAGTTGGCGGCGTGGTTGGGCAAGAACAATGAGGGTGCCAAAGCTCCAGGGGATATGGCCGAAGAGGCCAAACTAATAATGAAGCAGTTGCGGCAATCGTCCTTTTGTTCCCCCTCAGGTTCCCGCGGAACAGCCGTCTTCGGGCGTTGGAACAGCAGCAGCAGCGAGTTCAGTTACTGATTTGGGTAAGCAGCCGTTGCCAATGGCGAGGGAGGGATTGTTACCCTCAAGGAGGGAAAAGGTGGTGCAACATATCCCGATGGCCACAAAGGAAATGATATGGGCTGATAAATACGTGAACATGTTTTCGCTATTGACCGATCATTATGAGATAGAACACGTTAGAAATCAGAAAGAGTTGTTGCATCCAAGTGTATGGTGAGCAAAGATGGCGGGTTTCAGAGTTGATGAGACAATCGCTAATTGGGCCAGGGCTTTTGGGATGTTAACTGCAATCATGGGGGAACGTAGGCCCGAGGTGTTACAGGAATTGGCTTGTTACCAGACACGTATAATATAGTTTTATGAAACGTACGATGGTGATCAATGGTTGGGTTATGATAACAAATTTCGTAAGGCCAAGGAGCACGACTTATCCCTGATGTGGGATTGTTTCGACTCCATTTCCTGGCAGAAACAGGTCAGGTCAAACACGACAAAGCCGTCTTCGTTTGGCGGGAATGGGGCGGAGCCTTCCCGCCATTCCTCGTCTGTGCCCTTTCGAGCAGGCGCTGGTAGTGATCAGCACGCAATGAGTAATGGGAACTCGGGTAAGAGAGGGGTCTGTTGGAGCTTCAACAGGGGCAAGTGCACTAGGCCACAGGGGACGTGCAAGTTCAGGCATGATTGTGCTGGGTGCGGACAGTCTTCACACCCCGAGAGTTCGTGCAGAGCCAAGAATGGCGATACAGGGGGCAGAGGCGGCGCCAAACAGGTCTAATGTCGGCTGAGGGGCGCTGCTACCTACTCCCATCGACATCATGGCAATGATCCCCTGGCTAAACGAATACCCTGATCATGTCTCCGCCGCCTGTTCTTAACTTTGTTTGTTCACCGTTGGGAGTAGTCCCCAAGAAGGACCCAGGGGAGTTTAGGTTAATTCATAATTTGTCCGCTCCTAGAGGTCTTTCGGTGAACGATGCGATCGACCCAGGAGTTTGTACGGTGCGGTATGCTTCCTTTGACGAGGCCGTAGTTATGTTGAATCGCCTGGGGCCCGGAGCGCTGATGGCTAAATCTGATATCGAGTCAGCGTTCCGGTTACTCCCGGTACACCGACAGGATCAGCGTCTCCTAGGTTTTGTGTTCCAAGGACGCTACTACATGGACAAATGTATGCCAATGGGTTGCTCCATCTCGTGTGCGTATTTTGAAAAGTTCAGTAGTTTTTTGCAATGGGCGTTCACCAGAGCCACAGGCTTTACGCAGGTTATGCATTACCTTGATGATTTTCTGTTTCTTGGGGCGGCTGGGGACATGGGATGTGCACAGGCTTTGAAAGAATTTTGTGATCTCATGAGACGCTTTGGCGTGCCACTGGCACCAGGTAAGACAGTGGGGCCGTCTACTTCACTCGAGTTTCTTGGAATAGAGCTCGATTCTGAAGAGGGGTGCTTCCATTTGCCCAAGGAAAAGGTAATGAAATTTAAGGCCTCGCTCGAACCATGTATTGGCGAGACGAAAGTAACGTTGCATCAGTTGCAGCAGGCTGTGGGTCAGCTTAATTTTGCCCTTAGAGTGATACCAATGGCTCGCCCCTTTTCCCGCTCTATTGCTCAAGCCATGGTTGGCCTTAGGGAAGGGCATCACCGCACAAGACTCTCGGCAGAGGTTCGCCAGGACATGCGCATATGGTTGGCATTTCTGGCGGATTTCAACGGTCGTGTCCTGTGGAACAAACCAGCGGTTTCCTCCGAGGAGCTGGGATTGTGGACCGACTCGGCAGGGAGTGTGGGTTTTGGCACCATCTTTGGTAATCATTGGTCGGCACGAACATGGCCGGTATGGTGGCACGAGAGTGGGCTCACAGGTAACATTGGGTTTCTTGAACTGTTCCCTATTCTAGTGGCCTTAAAGACATGGCCGGAGGGGTTTCGTGATCGCACTGTGGTGTTCTGGTCGGATAATATGACCGTGGTAGAATGAGTCAATAATCAGGCAGCACGCTGCAAATTGATCTTGAGATTAATGAAAGAAATTGTCCTGCTGTGTATGAGATTAAACGTCCACTTTAGAGCAAAACACGTGCCTGGGGTACTGAACCAGGCGGCTGATGCACTCTCTCGTTCCCACATGCAGGCCTTCCGGGGCCATCTGCCCTCTGCGGACTTGGTTGCGGCACCATTTCCCGAAGTTCTCTGGTCTCTCGGTGCCCCGGATTACAAAACCTCGTGGGAGAGAGTCTAGCCCCCAGGACAAGGAAGGCATATGAAGGGGCGTTCCGTTCCTATTGGGCATTTTTGGGTCCAGCTAGGTGGGAGCATTGGGGGCAGGAAGAGTATGTTCTGAAATTTCTGGTGTCATTGCATCAGGCAGGCCGATCAGTGGCAACAGCCAATAGGCACCGAGCCGCCATTGCGTTCATGGCGCAGGCTCATGGCATTCAGGACCCCACAGCGTCCTTTCTCGTGAAGAAGGCGCTGCGCGGGTGGCAACGCCTTGAGGGTCGTAGAGAGGATGAGAGGCGCCCGATAGGGCTAGCGAGGTTGTCCCTGTTAATGTCCGTACTTCCTGCGACTTGTTCATCTCAGTCAGAGACAGTGCTGTTCCGGGCCGCCTTTGCATTAGCATTCCATGGGGCTATGCGGATAAGCGAACTGGTAGCGAGGAACAAGCAGGATACGGGGGGAGGTCTGTGTCGAGAACACATTCAGATCAAGGGCGATACGATGGTAGTCACTATAGCCAGGTCCAAAACCGATCAGGGAGCGATCGGAGACAGTGTGGTTGTTCAGCGCATGCTAGGGTCCCACATGTGCCCAGTGAAATGCGTGGAGGATTACTTAGCACAAAGGGCGGCATCATGGGGGGGGAGCTTGGTGAGACATACCGACGCCACCCCACTGACTAGGTTTCAGTTTCAGCGGGTGTTAACAATGGCAATCACGGCAGCGGGCTTGAACCCAAGCGATTTTGGGACCCACTCATTCCGGATAGGTGCTGCTACAGAGGCTACAGCCAGGGGTTTGAGTGTGGATAAAGTGAAACAGTTGGGGCGTTGGTCCTCGAATTTTTATGAGAGGTATGTGCGGTTGCACATGTTGTGAAGCTAATGTCATGCACTCACGCTTCTTGTTTTCTGTTTGGTTTTCAGTTTCGCGAGCAGGCTTTGCGGGGCGGACTGTGCAGTTGACCCGACACCTGGGGACCAGCGGTCAAAGATCACCGGCTGAGGGAAGAGTGGTGTGGGTTGTTGGCCACTCATACGTGAGGCGCGCCGCAGACGTATTCAAAGCAGGTGACATGGTTCACATGGCTGGGGAATACGGGTACAGGGTGACCTTCTACGGAAGGGGCGGGCTCTGTATTGACCCGTTTCAAAATTTTATGGAGGGATTGTTAGGG
This sequence comes from Lissotriton vulgaris, assembly GCF_964263255.1. Classification (NCBI taxonomy): domain Eukaryota; kingdom Metazoa; phylum Chordata; class Amphibia; order Caudata; family Salamandridae; genus Lissotriton; species Lissotriton vulgaris. The sequence goes on from NC_141691.1 coordinate 2,032,257,046, forward strand.
CGGACAAGGTCACCGCCATCTGTAATCATAGTGCATCTTGGGGGCAATGATTTGGTGACCACTGGTCGACGAGTACTTCTCGAATTAATTCTATCCACAGTAAGTTGGTTGGCGAGAAGGGTTCCGGGGTGCACGATTGCATGGTCACACATGATTCTGCGGAAGGTGTGGCGGGGGGCTATTTCTGTGTCAGCCTTAAATCAGTCGGTAAAGAAAGTTAATAACAAACTTGGTAGGTTGTTTCGTACAGGTAAATTGCATTGTATTCCACATGGATGTATCCGGGGGGACCATATGTATCTGGAGGATGGGGTCCATTTGTCCCGGGAGGGGAATACCTTACTCATAGGAGACTTCGTAGCTTGGTTAAAGAGTTTGTGCAGCCATGACCTTTAAGTAGGAGTTTTGTGGGGGGTCCGGATAGCCGGTCAACTATCCGGCCTGTGGCGGTAAGGTCATGATCGGTGAGCAGTAATTGGAAGATCCCTAGAGGTGGGGCGTCACCCAGTATGGATGGGAGCGCCCGGGGAGAGGCGGCCATTGGCCCCTCAAACGGGGAGACGGTCCCCTCTAAGGATGGGGCCGCTGAAAGGGAAGGCGGTCATAGGCCCCTCCCTGGGGAAGAGGGGCTACGGGCCCCTCCTGGGAATTTCCCGGGGCCAGGACATCCGCGACGGCGGATGTGGTAAGCAGTGTGGGGTGGGAGGGGGGTCTACGCTACCTTCTAGACACCTCACACGAGTCTTCGGACGACCACTAAGATGGCGTCGAGTAAATAGGGGGCCCCAGTTAAGACAAGGGAAATTGGAAGTTGGCACAGAGGGACAGTCCTCTGTGCGCCCGCCCCTCACAAGTGAGGGGGGAGTTCTGGTATTAGGGATCTGACACCGGTTACGACCTTGCCGTTGGCCCGTAATGTTAGGATGTACAATTAGAATTTTGAGAAATGCATTTACAGGATGTTTTAGAATCGGCTAGGAGAACCTTTGTATTAGAGATGTGTTAAGGTTAGCCAAGAAACATCGTAATGTGTAAATGAAATTGTACATGATATGAAACTGTTATTTTAATGTTTTAATTTTGTTTCATATTTTAATAAATACGGCCGGGAGGGTAACTCCCTCCCGCCTTCCAAAAATTCAAGAACCATTTCCGTCTTCCCATTCTTGGGGATTGTGTTGGGAGGGGGTGACGGGTATCCCAGCCATATTATACTTCTACTCTTGTTTTAGATCTTTTTGTTAATAACTTGGAGAAGAAACCTGGAGCATGGAAACAGTGTCTGATACAAAGTTGGGAGGTAGAGTTGACTTCTAAAGCTATGCGTAAATGGTACACTCAGGAAAATGTAATATTATCACCGGAAATATGGAAAACTATTAATCAGTTTAATTTCTGTGTACTGCGTGGTGCCAATTGGCGCCGGATGTTGTATTTTAGCAAATGGCTATTATATCGTACACCAGTAATAATTGCTAAAATGTATAACAATGCGTCTGCTTTTTGTTTTAGACATTGCAATTGCGAACAAGCCAATTGGTCACACATTATAGTTTTTTGTCCTAAAATTAAGCATTTTTGGGAAGAAATTATTGTTTTTTTAAAAACGTATTGTATGCTATCAGTCCCATGCAATGCAACAATGTTATTATTTGGTTATGATCCTGAATGTACATTTTCAAGTCACTTGGCAAAATTGATTTATATTATAATGGCCGTTGCTAGATCTTTACTATTGCAGAATTGGCTTTCAACCTATATCCCGACGCTGCAGGAATGGCTGGAAAAAATGAAAAGGGTTAGGAAAAGCGAATTGTTATACGCTCAAAGAGTTGGGTGTATTAGAAAATTCGATCAAATTTGGGGATGTTATTTTGAGTAAATTGGTTTGATATTACGTTAAATTGAAAACAAATGTAATTTTATTTTGCTGTGATTTTCTGTATTTTATGATCTATACTGCATAAATCTGAATACAACTTCAATAAAAAGGAAAAAAAACAGGGAAACAGTAAAAGAGGGAAACAGAGGGAGAGTGACGGACTGTGAAGTAGTAAATCAGTTATACTGACTGACACAGAGGAACAGACTTAGACACGAATGGAGAAAAGGGAAGTGAGCAAAAGGGAGAGAGGAAGTGAAAGAAATGGAGTGAGTGAAGGTCACTCAGTGATCATATGAAGGAAAGAGAGTAAAGGGGCAGAGACAAGAGACTGATCGATACAGCAAGACAAGGGTACTGATAGAAAAAAAATAGAAAAGAGAAGTGAGGAACAGAAGGAGGAAAGAGGGAGATGGACAAAATGAGTGAGGGTGAAGGAAGAGTACTGATGGTGAGACAAGCACAGTAAACGTGAATGAAGGGGAGTAAGTAGAATGAGGGAACAGAAGTAACATGAGGAAAGGTAAAGAAGTAAGAGAGGCAGTGAAGAAAGGTTAGAGAGAAATAGAAGTAAGAAAGTAATGAAAAGTATTTTTGTTTGTTGCACTTACCTACGTATAATATCAGTGGAAGAGAAGAAACAATTGAGTTATAATATATTTTCACAATACAAAATACTGTGTACAAAATGTTATATGTTTTATTTTGCTGTTCCCAGAATATATTGAATTTCACTAAAAACAGTGAGTTCAATACAACTAATCATATGACAGTGGGCAAAAAAAAAACACAATCAAAAAGATTGTGTTTAAAAAATCCATTCAACATTTTCATTCACAATATAACAATTAGAAAAAAACATATCTTAACTGTCTTTTTCAAACGGCAATTTCTTACAAAAGTAAACAATCTCAACAACAACCACAAACTAAGAAAACATTACTACTTCTTTCTTATACACTTTAAATAAACTAATATCCAAACATATGCTAAGAAATACTCATTTGTTTCTGATACTATTCCTCATGGCTAAATAGTATCCGCGAAACCCCTAGTTTGGTACTTACTTAATAGTACTCTTAAGCATCCATCTCCCGACCTTCTGAAACAAAAGCACCCACATCTTTTGGTCCATCTAACAATGGTTATACCGCCACCCGATAGTATTTATCATAAACATAAAACCTTAAACAAATAGCATGCTATCAAAACCTCAACATCATCTGGTATGCTGATCACACTCTGTTCATCCTTTATTTCACCAAGGAGCTGTATACCTTTACAAGAAATCACCCTGACTCACAAAGTAATTCTCAGCAGTAGATTAACCTTATTTTACAGCACTAATCTTCCTAGGCCAATTGTTTCCCCTAAAATTTGGGTTCCAAAAACACTAGGTAAGAATTTGGTAAGTCAAAAGGCAAACGTTGTTTAAAAGTCAATTGAGTGTCATTACAATGAGTCCAGCCTTTTGCACATTTTAAGTAAGCTGTATAATGTCCAGATGTTGTAGAAGAACCATCATGGAAAATAATAGCTACAGTTAAAAAAGTTCTTCCTGAAATTGATAATTGAGAAGCCACAAAATGTTTAATTAAAGTTGTCAATTTTGTTCCATCAGGTCTACATTGTTGGAACATTAAAATTACATTCGGTCCATATCTTTGTATAAATAATGCTGATAACATTTCTGATTTGCATTGGCTACAGACCATGTTTTGATTGGCTTCTCTAACCAGATTATTAAAAGACACTGATTTGCAGTCTGGTAATGTCAAATATATAAATCTTTTTGTGTCTATTTGAGTACTACTTGAAAATGAACAATTATCACAATCATGTTGCCATTTATCAGATACACCAAATATATTTTCAATATCTAAACCTTCATCTTGAAATAAAACAAGCAAATACATAAGAAATTCCTGACAATCTTGCTGAATATTCTGCGAAAATTGATTTACCCCAGAACATATGTCTAAAACATTTCGATTATCAGAAACACTATCTATTTTTGTTTTATCACTCCTACATTTTTCAAAGACAGAATTCAACAAACAACAAAGTCTTTGATGCTGATTATCAACAATCTGTTGCCGTAAAGTTTGAAGAAAAAAAACAACATTAACCACTACATTAGCATAGCAGTTGAAACCAGAACTATTTTCAAACTGAAAACCAACAACCTCTTCAATACTATCCTTTCTCTTTTTATTTGCAATTACTGGTTCATCTACGTTTTTTCTTTTCTCAACAACCTCACAACAACTTTTCTCCAATCATCTTTTTGACCTACCACAACCTTTTCAAATAAAGGATATTGAGGTAAATTTGGAGCATATTCTCTTCTTAACCCATTATACTCTTTCACACAATTTAGATCTGCACTAATCTTTGTTTCATCAAAATCAATCAAATATAATCCAGATAAAGTTCTAACTAGAGATAAAGCAACATATGCCATACCTTCCTTGAACGCAGTACTTCCTATATTCACCAAAGCACTATCTACACTTAAACCTTGAGATTTGTGAATAGTCACTGCATATGCCAAACAAACAGGAAACTGTTTTCGGCGCACATATAAATCTTTTACAAGCAAAAATCGAGTAGAACAAAGACACAATTGTTGAACTTCTTCAATTTCAATTTCATCAAATTTGATTTTCATAATTTCAATCTGATCTCTATTTGGGTAATTCACAAAATTAACAACATGACCCATTGCTCCATTTACTAAACCTCTTTCCACATCTAAATTACGTTGTACCATTATCCGACAATTTAAACATACATATAGATTATTTTCTAAACCAGCTGTTTTCGATATTGACTTGCCTAAAGAATCTAATTTTGACTTTAACTTTCTGACAAAATAATAGTAGATCCTTCATGCTCTATTTTATCAATAGCTTCCAATTTTATAATTTCTTGATTTTCTAACTTCAACATTTTTTCATTGAAGATTCCACATTCTTGCAGAGTTGGCATCAAGCATATTACTTATTGTTTTTCAGCAATTTTTCTATATATATCATGTCTGTAGAGCTTCTTTGCCATGTTGACTTACTTTTCCAATCCTTATATCTTCTATTGCCGGTCGCATTTTTTGAGTCAGTTCTGTGAATTTTAAATATAACCATACATTAACATTTCCAATGCTTCCCAGGCACATTCTGGTAACTTCATGTGTAACAGTATTAAATACTGGTTGTTCTTTCACAGGTGTTGTAGATCTCCAAAAACGATGATGTGTTTGCCTCCAAATAACACATCATACTCTGTTTTAAGAATTTGTTGCATTCTTAAATGCACAAAGGCAAGCATTAAATTTGATACCATGCTTACCTCATCAATAAGAAGAAGTTTCATCTTTTTTTAGAACTCTGGAAACTTCAAAACAAACTTCTCTAGATAGCTTGTGGTATTCTAATTTATTTTCATGCTCTACTGGCAGCATCAGCAAACAATGTAAAGTAATCCCTTTAATGTTATGCGCTGCCAACCCAGTTTGAGCGGTAACAACACAAGAGAGTGATGACTCTGTTCTTTTTTGAAGATAAGATGCAATTCCTTTAATTAGAAAACTTTTTCCAGTTCCTGCTTGTCCACTCACATACAGTCGGACAGGTTGAAATGATGTACATTAGCACTCTTTTTTCTCATGAAGTAAACCATGCTCAATCTGCTCAGTCACTTCATCATACATTTGTTTCTGTTGAACATTCAGTTGTTTTTCCAATTCTTCTAAGTTTATTACATCCTTCTGAGCTTTTTCCATTGCTCTTTCCACCTCATCCATGGCAGTGGCTGCTTCATTTTAGATAATTGGTCCTCCTAGTGGATCCTGACTCAACGAAGCAGAACTTTGACTGTCTTGAGAACTGTCTCTACTAATCTCTGCTGCAATTGTAGCTTCTTGCTGTATTTCCTCGTTCAACATTTCTAGATAATTAGTGAAAACAGGACATTCTATAGTATTTTTGGTTGCGTTGAATAACTGAGAACATTTCTAAGTAGTTCCTCTTCTGTACGCCATGGTGTAAAGAGTTGCAAAAGAGCCAAATAGTAAAATTCCCTTTTGTCAGGAGTTTCGCAACTCAGTTTTCGATAATTAATCAAATGTCCTTTTCTTTGTTTCACCAGACATCCTTCAGATTCAATTGCAGCATATACTCCTTTATTAATATCTTTTGAAACATTCCTCTTAAATATATAGCTTTGCAGTACTTCATAGAGACAAACGTTCTCAAGATAATTACTTCTATTTGGATAGTATGTATCCAACATATTTGTTTTCAAAATATCTGTACTGTTTGGTTCTTTCTCTGCTAAATACTCAATTTTTTGTACAGATTTCAAAACTCAGTTTTGTGTTCTTGCAAGTCCTAAACTCACCCAAATATTTGTTCTAGATTTGGAATATAGACTTGCAGATGATAAGCGTCTGAACATTCATATGCTTCAATTTCTCGATGAGACTGTGGTAAATAATTAATTACCCTGTCATAATTTCTATACATTAATAAGGATCATGCATATAATGAGAGGCAGAGTCCGTGGTGTCCGATTCAGAAGGGCTTTAATACAATAACTCGAGTTACTGGAGAATCGGGTTCCATCACCACTAAGGTTCAGGAAGGATCATCATCTGGATCTTTATTCACAGAACACATTATATATAGTTAAAACATACATTGAATTGGATAGAGAAGGCGGAGCGCTCCAGGCGGAGCAAGTGAAAGAGAGAGATAAGAGCACATGGGCGTGAAAGAAGGCGTACACGTGGGTGTTTACTTGATGAGTCATAGGTGTGTCATAGGTGGGTGGATGCATAGAGGGGGTCTGCATGGTCAGCAGGAACCTTTACCCTACTTGTGCGCGCAAAACTGGTCATGACGTGGAATTGACGTGTAACTTGGGAGAGCTGGGGGGAGCTGACTAGTAGAAGAGTCTGGGATGTCAGAACGACCTGCACCCCTGGCATTATCTGATATCTTGTGTTTGGAGGATGTATTGTCTGAAGTAAAGGTCGCTCGAGCAAAGGCTGCTCATCACTAAATGCTAGTGTGTGCATATATTTCTTCATGTATAGCGTGGGGCCATGGGCCTTCTATGGAAACGGGTTCAGTAAATCACTTGGATGGAGACAGAAAGGCTTGGCCCTATCTTCTGCAGGTGGAATATGTTTACCCCTTTCACTAGACAGGAATGTGTTTCTGTGGAGCATAGCAGATAACTGTAGGCAAAATACTGTCTTGGCAGGCAAGGTTGGGCACCTCTCGGCTGAGCAGGAAGTATGTGAGAGGTCAGGGATACATAACTAACCTGCAGCTTTCAGAATATCAGGAGGCTCGAAGCCTGAATTCGGGTCCTGGCTCGGCTGTGCCACAAAAACGTGTTCATCTCGACTTTTAAACGTGTACCATGTAAATGCATCGGCAACATAGGCCTCAGGACAGAATTAATGTTTCATTCATGGAGGGCCTAATAACTGACATGCTAACATTGGACGGAAGTGCAGAGGCATTAATATTACAGGCATGAGAAGGGAATTACATGATGACATGGACATACATGGGGCATAGGTACATACATAGGGTGCGTGTGGGGGACACACTGGCCACGTAAAATTTCTATTTCCTCAAGACAACATCTTCAAACTCTAGCTGTACAATTTCTTCATTAGGCTCCTTTCATGAGAGATTTCCTCCCACATTTCCTTTAGTTCTGTCTTCTCAGATTTTGTAATGTAAGACTACTCAATAGCATTCCCCATTAATTCCTTGGAATGCAGTGAATGAACACTGTAATGTTCGGAGATTTCTTCACTTCTGGACACATCCACTTTTTCAATGTATCCAGCTGACAAATCACTCTCCTCCTCTACAGTTGTTTCCTCTTCCTCTACATATACATTTTTGTAGTATTGATTGTTTTTTTACCAAATACAACGTTGCCTTTTTAACTTTCCTAACATCCACTAATTCTTGCCAGATTTTCTTACTCTTTGTAGGAATACCATTAACTAGAATAACTAGAGGTTCCTCTTCCACATTTTCTACACCAATTGTTTCAATATTTTTCTTTAAATTTAGAGGTAAATATACAACTCTTCCCTTTAAACCTCTCAATAAATCAGAAGGAGGCAATTTTCCTGTCTTAGGCTCCATACGAACAATAGCCTGAAATGGATGCACACATTGAATCAGAATAGATTCATAAGTATTTAAATCCATCAGTTCACAAGGAATATTTACCAACTCAAGATTATTATGTACAGCTCTAGCTGGCATTTTGTTTTCATTTAATTTTTTATAACAATATTTACAAATACGTTGATCAGAACCCAAATCAAAACAATTCTCTACTAACAAGTAAGTAGCAAATTCCTTCTACTCATTATTATTCTCCTTTTCACTTTTTAAACATAGATCAACTAACCTGGTCTGATTTTTATAATGAATTCTTCTACGACAAATACAAGAAAAATTGGGCCTTTCTCCTGAAGTGACCTTAAACCTTGAAATTTCTGGCTCAATATTCTCTGTACCAAAATGTTTAACATTTTCATTCACATTTCCTTTTATTACTGTATCAGTTTCTACACTGCCCTCTTTTTCAGAAAAATAACTAACCTGAATTTATTCACAAATGTTCTTTACATCTAATACATATCCATATAAAAGAGCACTGTTTAACTGTTTCAACTTAAGTGCTGGACTTTTTGCATAAGACAACCTTCTCACTAATTTCCTCACTTCAGTATGATGCACTGCTAACATCCTAAAATAGTGAAAAACACTCTTACATACTTTTTTAGAAAGACAAGCCAGAGAATGACCTTGCAAACCTGTTTTTTCTTACACTAGGCAGGAGTCTAATTATTGCAACATCTTAAATTTCTTTTTAATACTTTTCTTACTATACTTACGTAAGAAATTGCAGGAAAAATCAATTGAATCCTGCCGAACCCTACAAATACTACTACAATTCCAAGTGTACACTGGAGCCTAGGCACGTCTCCCTAAAATTTCATCAGCTAACACGTCTTCTGCATTTCTTGGTACAATTTTCTCTTTTTCAATCGGACAACCGCCCTTTACCTCATATGCGCGACCACTGGTGTCAACTGCATGCAACAAATCATTAATCTGAAAGTAACTCTCTTCGTTATAAAATGGCTCAGAATCTGAACTAGGCTTCCATTCTCCAGAAAAAACATTTAAAAAAATAGTTCTATTAATTAGTCTTTTCCACTTACTTTTCCCATTCAGAACATTAATTGCCTTGTCTAGGGTAACGCTTCATCCACAATACCTTTGATTAATTTTTTTTGCTTATGAAAAGCAGTTTTCCTTTTATAAATCTTTCCAGTTTTCAATAAATTTAAGATAATTCTGTTATAAATCATTTTCTTCCTTATTTCAACAAATTGACTCCTTCGTCTATTACTAAAGATGTTCTCATTGTCACACACTTTTCCACCTTCTTTTCTCTCTAATACTTTTCTTTTCGTTGTTTTTGACGATGTAATCATCTTTTCAAAATTATTTGCATTTTTGATCCTTACAGTTAATTTCCTTAGAAAATCCTTGTTTGTCTTATCAGGAGCATTCTTCCTTTTCTATGTATAATGTTGTCTGGATGCATCTTGTAATTGTGTGGTCTTGGAAAAGTAAGCCTTTTTATACTTTCTTCTCTTCACCTCTTTACTAGGCATCTTGATTTTCTTTAGTCTTTTCTTTAAATCTATTGTGAAGTAAAAAAAAACATGCTATAGACGACTACTAACATATTACATAGCAATTACAACATCAGGTACAGCAACAGTGTCTGACCAAAGTAGCAAATCATACAGTCTCTTCCTGCAGCCCTGCACCATCTATCCTGTGAGTGTACCAGGTCTATGTGTGCTTGCATTATCTGTGTCTCTGCATGAACCATCTCACCCTCTCTCTGCAACATCTTTTCTGTGACTACAACATCTGTTCCTCTACCTGCAGCCCTGCACCATCTATCCTCTGTGTGTACCATCTCTGTGTCTGTTTCCACAATCTGTGTCTCTGCCTGTATCATCTATCCTCTGTATGTACCATCTCTGTGCCTGCTTCCACTATCTGTGTCTCTGCCAGTACCATCTCTCTTCTGTGTGTACCATTTCTGTGTCTGGTTCCACTATCTGTGTCTCTGCCTGCACCATCTATCCTCTGTGTGTACCACCTCTGTGTCTGGTTTCACTATCTGTGTCTCTGCCTGAACCATCTTTCTTCTGTGTGTACCATCTCTATGTCTGCTTCCACTATCTCTCCCTCTGCCTGCACCATCTATCTTCTTTGTGTACCATCTCTGTGTCTGCTTCCACTATCTGTGTCTCTGCCTGCACCATCTCTCTTCTGTGAGTACCATCTCTGTGTCTGAAAATGAATGAAAATGAATTTATACAGCGCGATTGCTGCCCTGGGGCGTCCAAGCGCTAAAGGAACCAGAAGGGGGTGTAGTGAGGCTGGCAGAACTGGGAGGAGGGGAAGGGGGCTGAAATGATTACGGGGATTTGAACAGATGTGTTTTAAGTTGCTTGCGGAAGGAGGCAAGGTTAGGATTTGATCTCAGGTGAAGGGGAAGGGAGTTCCAGATTTTTGAGGCGTTGAGGGTGAACATTCTTCCACCTGCTCTAGTCCTTTTAATTCTGGGGACTGTTGCCATAAAAGCCTGACTAGAGCGTAGGTCTCTGCCTGGATGATATTGGCTAACAAGGCTACGCATGATTTTGGGGCCCGAGTCCCAAAAGGCCTGGTGGGCGATACACATTGCTTTGAAGGTGACTCTTTTTCGTACTGGCAGCCAGTGAAGGCTGGTCAGTGCCTCTCTGACTGGGGTTCTGCGTGGAATTTGCAGTAGGGTAAGGGCCGCACAGTTCTGTACCCGTTGTAGTTTATTCAATGTGTACTCTGGGGCTCCCAGATAAAGGGCGTTATTTGAGTCCAGGCGTGATTGTATTATGCCATGTGGGGCTGTTTGTTTTGCCTCCATTGGGAGCAAGGGGAGAACCTTCTTCAGAGTCCGGAGAAGTCCAAAGCAGGTGGCGGAGAGCTTTGTGGCCTGAGTGGTAAGAGTCAGATTCCTGTCCAGCCATACCCCCAGGCTTTTGATGTTATCTTTTGGAACCGGGGGGGAGCCTAGACAGGTGGGCCATAATGACTTGAAAAGGGTCGGGTCGGCCGGGCCTAACAGCATAAGCTCCGTTTTGTCCCCGTTTAGCTTTAGTGAGGACAGGGTCATCCAGGACTTCACCTCCTCCAGGCATTTGGTTAGGCCCCCGGACGGAGAGTGTTGGGGTTCCTGCGCTAAGGAGACCACCAGCTGTGTGTCTGCTACCACATTTTGTGTCTCTTCTAGCACCATCTATCCTCTATGTGTACCATCTCTATGTCTGCTTCCACTATCTGTCCCTCTGCCTGAAACGCTATACCATCTATTCTACATGTGTACCATGTCTGTGTCTGCTACCACTATCTCTCCCTCCGCTTGCTTCGCTATAAGATCTAATCTCTGTGTGTACCATCTCTGTGTGTGCTTGCACTATCTGGGTCTCTGCCTGCACCATCTATCCTCTGTGTGTACCATTTCTGTGTTTACTTCCACTATCTGTGTCTCTGCCTGCACCATGTCTCTTTTGTGTGCACTATCTCTGTGTCTGCTCCTACTATCTGTGTCTCTACTGCACCATCTATCCTCTGTGTGTAACATCTCTGTATCTGCTTCCACTATCTGTGTCTCTGCCTGCACCATATATCCTCTGTGTGTACCATCTCTGTGTCTGCTTCCACTATCTGTCCCTCTGCAGCAGTCCTATACCATCTATTCTCTATGTGTACCATCTCTGTGTCTACTTCCAATATCTGTGTCTCTGCCTTCACCATGTCTTTTTTGTGTGCACCATTTCTGTGTCTGCTCCTACTATCTGTGTGTCTACCTGCACCATCTATCCTCTATGTGTAACATCTCTGTGTCTGCTTGCACTATCTGTGTCTCTGCCTCCACCATCTATCCTCTGTGTGTAACATCTCTGTGTCTACTTCCACTATCTATGTCTCTGCCTGCACCATCCATCCTCTGTGTGTACCATCTCTGTGTCTACTTCCACTATCTGTGTCTCTACCTGCACCATCTATCCTCTGTGCGTAACATCTCTGTGTCTGCTTCCACTATCTGTGTGTCTGCCAGCACCATCTATCCTCTGTGTGTAACATCTATGTGTCTTCTTCCACTATCTATGTCTCCGCCTGCACCATCTATCTTCTGTGTGTACCATCTCTGTGTCTACTTCCACTATCGGTGTCTCTGCCTGCACCATGTCTCTTTTATGTGCAACGTCTCTGTGTCTGCTCCTACTATCTGTGTCTCTACCTGCACCATCTATCCTCTGTGTATAACATCTCTGTGTCTGCTTCCACTATCAGTGTCTCTGGCTGCACCATCTATCCTCAGTGTGTACCATCTCTGTGTCTGCTTCCACTATCTGTCCCTCTGCAGCAGTCCTATACCATCTATTCTCTGTGTGTACCATCACAGTGTCGGCTCCTACTATCTGTGTCTCTGCCTGCACCATCTATCCTCTGTGTATACCATCTCTATGTCTGCTTCCACTATCTGTGTCTCTGCCTGCACCATGTCTCTATTGTGTGCACCATCTCTGTGTCTGCTCCTACTATCTGTGTCTCTACCTGCACCATCTATCCTCTGTGTGTAACAGCTCTGTGTCTGCTTCCACTATCTGTGTCTCTGCCTGCACCATCTATCCTCTGTGTGTACCATCTCTGTGTCTGCTTCCACTGTCTGTCCCTCTGCAGCAGTCCTATACCATCTATTCTCTGTGTGTACCATCTCTGTGTCTACTTCCAATATCTGTGTCTCTGCCTTCACCATGTCTTTTTTGTGTGCACCATCTCTGTGTCTGCTCCTACTATCTGTGTCTCTACCTGCACCATCTATCCTCTGTGTGTAACATCTCTGTGTCTGCTTGCACTATTTGTGTCTCTGCCTCCACCATCTATCCTCTGTGTGTAACATCTCTGTGTCTACTTCCACTATCTATGTCTCTGCCTGCACCATCTATCCTCTGTGTGTACCATCTCTGTGTCTACTTCCACTATCTCTGTCTCTACCTGCACCATCTATCCTCTGTGCGTAACATCTCTGTGTCTGCTTCCACTATCTGTGTGTCTGCCAGCACCATTTATACTCTGTGTGTAACATCTCTGTGTCTTTTTCCACTATCTATGTCTCCGCCTGCACCATCTATCTTCTGTGTGTACCATCTCTGTGTCTACTTCCACTATCTGTGTCTCTGCCTGCACCATCTATCCTCAGTGTGTACCATCTCTGTGTCTGCTTCCACTATCTGTCCCTCTGCAGCAGTCCTATACCATCTATTCTCTGTGTGTACCATCACAGTGTCGGCTCCTACTATCTGTGTCTCTGCCTGCACCATCTATCCTCTGTGTATACCATCTCTATGTCTGCTTCCACTATCTGTGTCTCTGCCTACACCATCTATCCTCTGTGTGTAACATCTCTGTGTCTACTTCCACTATCTGTGTCTCTGCCTGCACCATATATCCTCTGTGTGTACCATCTCTGTGTCTGCTTCCACTATCTGTCCCTCTGCAGCAGTCCTATACCATCTATTCTCTATGTGTACCATCTCTGTGTCTACTTCCAATATCTGTGTCTCTGCCTTCACCATGTCTTTTTGTGTGCACCATTTCTGTGTCTGCTCCTACTATCTGTGTGTCTACCTGCACCATCTATCCTCTATGTGTAACATCTCTGTGTCTGCTTGCACTATCTGTGTCTCTGCCTCCACCATCTATCCTCTGTGTGTAACATCTCTGTGTCTACTTCCACTATCTATGTCTCTGCCTGCACCATCCATCCTCTGTGTGTACCATCTCTGTGTCTACTTCCACTATCTGTGTCTCTACCTGCACCATCTATCCTCTGTGCGTAACATCTCTGTGTCTGCTTCCACTATCTGTGTGTCTGCCAGCACCATCTATCCTCTGTGTGTAACATCTCTGTGTCTTCTTCCACTATCTATGTCTCCGCCTGCACCATCTATCTTCTGTGTGTACCATCTCTGTGTCTACTTCCACTATCGGTGTCTCTGCCTGCACCATGTCTCTTTTATGTGCACCATCTCTGTGTCTGCTCCTACTATCTGTGTCTCTACCTGCACCATCTATCCTCTGTGCATAACATCTCTGTGTCTGCTTCCACTATCAGTGTCTCTGCCTGCACCATCTATCCTCAGTGTGTACCATCTCTGTGTCTGCTTCCACTATCTGTCCCTCTGCAGCAGTCCTATACCATCTATTCTCTGTGTGTACCATCACAGTGTCGGCTCCTACTATCTGTGTCTCTGCCTGCACCATCTATCCTCTGTGTATACCATCTCTATGTCTGCTTCCACTATCTGTGTCTCTGCCTGCACCATGTCTCTATTGTGTGCACCATCTCTGTGTCTGCTCCTACTATCTGTGTCTCTACCTGCACCATCTATCCTCTGTGTGTAACAGCTCTGTGTCTGCTTCCACTATCTGTGTCTCTGCCTGCACCATCTATCCTCTGTGTGTACCATCTCTGTGTCTGCTTCCACTGTCTGTCCCTCTGCAGCAGTCCTATACCATCTATTCTCTGTGTGTACCATCTCTGTGTCTACTTCCAATATCTGTGTCTCTGCCTTCACCATGTCTTTTTTGTGTGCACCATCTCTGTGTCTGCTCCTACTATCTGTGTCTCTACCTGCACCATCTATCCTCTGTGTGTAACATCTCTGTGTCTGCTTGCACTATCTGTGTATCTGCCTCCACCATCTATCCTCTGTGTGTAACATCTCTGTGCCTACTTCCACTATCTATGTCTCTGCCTGCACCATCTATCCTCTGTGTGTACCATCTCTGTGTCTACTTCCACTATCTCTGTCTCTACCTGCACCATCTATCCTCTGTGCGTAACATCTCTGTGTCTGCTTCCACTATCTGTGTGTCTGCCAGCACCATTTATACTCTGTGTGTAACATCTCTGTGTCTTTTTCCACTATCTATGTCTCCGCCTGCACCATCTATCTTCTGTGTGTACCATCTCTGTGTCTACTTCCACTATCTGTGTCTCTGCCTGCACCATCTAACCTCAGTGTGTACCATCTCTGTGTCTGCTTCCACTATCTGTCCCTCTGCAGCAGTCCTATACCATCTATTCTCTGTGTGTACCATCACAGTGTCGGCTCCTACTATCTGTGTCTCTGCCTGCACCATCTATCCTCTGTGTATACCATCTCTATGTCTGCTTCCACTATCTGTGTCTCTGCCTACACCATCTATCCTCTGTGTGTAACATCCCTGTGTCTACTTCCACTATCTATGTCTCTGCCTGCACCATCTATCCTCTGTGTGTACCATCTCTGTGTCTTCTTCCACTATCTGTCTCTGTGATTTCACCATCTATCCTCTGTGTGTACCATCTCTGTGTCTGCTTCCACTATCTGTGTCTCTCTTGCACCATCTATCCTCTGTGTGTACCATCTCTGTGTCTGCTTCCACTATCTATCCCACTCCCTAAAAACCTATAACATCTCATCTCTGTGTGTACCATGTCTGTTTCTGCTTCCACTATCTCTCTCTCTCTGCCTGCAGCCCTATAAAATCTATTTTCTGTTTGCACCATCTCTCTGTCTGCTCCCACTATCTGTCCCTCTGCGTACAGTCCTATACCATCTAGTCTCTGCCTGCACCATCTCTCTTCTGTGTGTACCATCCCTATGTCTGCTTCCAATATCTCTCCCTCTGCCTGCACCATCTATTGTAGTGTAGTTCCTATATTCCCCATAGGCTCTGCGCATTGGAATAATATATTCAGCAGTGTAGACGTAGGACTGAGGTCGACTAGGTCTCTACTGACTATATTAGATGTAAGGTTTGCCAGCTAGTTCAGAGGTCACTAGAACCTTTCTCGAATAAACGGGGAGGAGTTTAACCTCCCTGGATAGACAAGAAGGGATTAGCTTTTGACAACCATATACCATGACAACTTTGCTCCCTCAGAATAAGAGTGTATCTCTAGATTTGTGTGAGAACAATAGATAGCTATTTCACTCAGTCAATTGTGCGTACTTAGGTTCACCAGAGTGCAGAGAAAAGAGAGACGGGCGTTTCCAATAAAAGGTGTGATTTATTGAGCAGTCTTCCTTCTCATGCAAGAGAAATGCATTGCCACAATTGCAATACTTAATGTAAAGTAAATTGCGTACAGTAAAAGGAGTATTATGAAATAATACTGTAAAAGCATTGATATGGTTTCTTAGCCATAAGATACTTTAAAATGGATAAAAGATATACATACACATATACATTGACTAACATACTCAACTGGTGCTTCTAAATACGCCTACCCCGTTGTACCTGACCTAAGCCTAATACGTGAGAAGGAGTAAGTAAGTAGCAGTTTAAGTTAAGTTGGTTTTGCCAACATTCGGACTCAAGAATTCTCTCTAAGGGTTTAGTCAGCTCCGTACCTTGGTAATAGAATGTGGGAGGTCTGGTATCTCTTTCCTCAGGACTCGATATTCCAGCAACCCGCAAGGGTAGGCTGGAAACGCCGGAGCTGGATTTTCTCGGCTGGAGAAAAAGACAGCGTCTTTCTCAGCGCGTCAAAGAAGAGGGGCAGCGTCCGTGGGCTCTCGCATCAGCTGGGCTCTCGGGTAAGTAGATAGCTGCTCTGCTCCAAAACCACCACCGTGTGTTTGCTTAAGGCAACGTTGAAAGGTGCCGGGTTTGACGTAAGGTTGGACATAAGACGTTAATAAAGATGTCACTAAGAACTGGCCGTTCTTACAGTGCTCGCAGGAGTTCTATGACAAACAAAAACAAAAGCAAATGGGGATTACCCAGGTTGCTGGAGGTTTGGTGTGTTTAGAGAACTCGTTGTGCTTTCTAGGAGTCCGGGGAAGTAACCTTGCTTAATATGACTGCATGGGCTACAACTAGATACGGATATAATTTGCATGCCATTATAGGGATATTATTGATTATACCCGTACAAAGGCATAAAATAGGAATATCGATTTAGGTTCCTAGATATAAACACAATACCCACTCCACGATCTAATATCCATCATTACTAAAACTAAGCAATAGTAAACATTTAAAGGTGCATGTGTATTCCAACCCACCCCAAAATACATTTTTTGCATTCGAAATGGTGTATGCGAAATACACAAAAATTATTATTGGTACTGTACGCTGATTAAGCAGTGTAATCATTCAGGTAAAAAGGATGCATATATATATTAGCTGAACGATTTGCGAAAATTACACTTGAAATGGCACTTAATACAGAAAAGAAGGTTGAGACCATTTCATCACAAATAAATACAGTTGCTGTAAATGTGCTAGAGGCTGAGGTAATACATTGTCTCTAGAGTTACTAAAAATAGAAGCTCTGTTCTTTAAGAATAGTTCTACTTTAAGCAAAGTACATGTGCCAGAAAAAAGGTAAATATTTTGGAAGTTGGAAAAAAATAATTTTGTTTCAGGGGAAAAAATAGTTCCAAACGTGTTCAGTAGCTTTTGTTTATCAAAGTTGAAGGCCAAATTCAGAGTTCAGAGGAACGCTGTGTGCTCGCTACTTAAAAAGTTATTCTCTCTGTTCAGGGGAGAACATCATTTTAGACAGACTCGCAAAAAATTGGTCTACGAGATCAGGTGAAAGTTCGACCAAGTTTTAAAATGCTGCAACAGTGCAGTTGTGAGAATGATTGCTATCATCGATGTCAGGATCAGCAATGCTCACAGAAAGTAGTACCTGGGTGGTGCTGCTCTCATCTCGTACTTCACTGCCACCTCATCATAGTGGTGAAGTCTCAACGAATGCCATCATCAGAATGGGTAGCCGCTGGGGACAACACAATGCATGAGCCGTTACAGGACTTAGCAAAGTATCGATATCCATTGGTACTGCTGATTGTAGTGTAAGACAAGGTGTCCAACACGCATTCTTCTCCACATAGCATACATCGAAGCACAGGTAAGATGCAATTTTGCCAGATTGGTCTGAATGAAAGAAACCAGGTCATATTCAGATCACTTAGCTGGGCTAATCCAAGGACTTTAGTTATGCGGTCCCGATAGCGTATAGCTAGGATAGTTTCTTTCATCGTTGCTGGAGTCTTGTCTGCGACTTGGCTTGCCATAGTGGAGCAGAAGGATCAAAAATAAAATTATTGCTACGAGTCTAAAAAGTAGTGGTAGGCCGCCAAAGACAGAATGGACAAAATTGGGAAAGATGCCAAGAACTGCTTCGAAGGGTGTTAACAGTCCTGAAAAAATTGTCTTAAATACATGTGCGATGCCACTGGTATCAGACATATTTAGGATTTGGCATAGCATTTCTACGAAATGCACGTGGCAAATTGTTGATATAAGGGTATGTATCTCTGCTGTTGTCCTTGCAACTTGCAGATCATATGTTTCCTTTGATGACTTAAAAGGCACGGTTGTCTGTAAAAGAACAGACTTCATTCTGCTTAAAGTATCAATTCGAATAGAAGAGATATTCAAAGAACGCCAAATCGTCGCCTCCATATCTGGAGAACCGTTTGGACACAATACTTGCAAACAGAAAGTGACCATGGAACTAACGCTTACGAGACAGGCTTTCCCTGGCACCATGCCACAACAGCTGTGGTCCGTTATTAGAATGTAACTCACGATAGAAAGTTGTCTAAAGAATGGCTCTATTTGTGTTGCAGGTGTGCCGTGCTGGTGGCATGAAAGGTTATTTGAAGTCCCCTCACAGGCCCCATGCAAATTAATACCTTGGCACAGAAGTATACCGCTTAGTGATCGTTTACAATTGTTATCACTAAGAAATACATTCTTTTTTTGGCACTATAACATGTGTGTGTGTAAGGTAATTTCCATGATGACTTAATGTACCCTTTACCCAACCTTTCATACTGGCCTGCTGGTATATACTCTTGGCAATTTTTAAATTGGAAAGTTGTTATCGGAATTGTAATTATTCTGTGTATTATCCATTCAATGACAGGTCTTTCTGACATTGTCAACGGTAATCTCTCAAGTTTTTCAATGCTCAGAATCGTGTAGTCTGCTCCTTTTTGTGCCAAACTGATTTGTTTATCAGTAAGGTTAAAGAAAGAGAATAATGACGTTGTGTTGATTAAACGCCATGGCACGTAGCCTGAACGCAGATTTTGCAACTTCCAGCCAAGCTGTACAATAGAACGTAATTGGGATTGACCG
This sequence comes from Lissotriton vulgaris, assembly GCF_964263255.1. Lineage (NCBI taxonomy): Eukaryota > Metazoa > Chordata > Amphibia > Caudata > Salamandridae > Lissotriton > Lissotriton vulgaris. The sequence continues at coordinate 2,032,276,252 of NC_141691.1, forward strand.
TGTTGTAACATTAGTAAATCCTGATCTATTATATTGATAGCAGATAATACAATACTGTCCAGTGAATATATTCTGGAGGACAGAGTCATTAACCCATTGTCCACAACAGAAAGTGATTTTTCCAAATTAATACGATCAATTTCTCGTATTTTTTCTGCTGTTTCAATTTGCATTACTTTCCAAGCTTCGTTGTATGCAGCATATATACCGGCCGCTATGAAACGTTTTTGATGCTGTTTGCATGGTCCTATTAAGTAATCACGCAAGTCAACATCGTCTTTAAGTAAAGTCAAGTGTTGCTTAATTTCAGCCAATGTGGATTTCTCTAGCCACTCAAGGCATAGTTTCCCTACACTGTATGTTGTTACTATCCCTGGATGTTGTCTCTGGAAGTATCTAGGGTCTGGTATGGTAATTTTGAACCCCTGTATTTTTGTTCAGGAATCTATCTTGACAGTTATAAGTGTCAATTGGCCAGATCAACCATTTCTTACAATCAGTAAAATATGGGAAACGTCTATCTCAACATCTGTAGTGGTATTACTATCAGGTATTGGCTTTGGAATAGACGGTTGGTTAAGTCTTTACTCTTAGCTAGGCCAAGACAACTAGTCTGTTGAATGGTGTCATTCAAGAACATAATTTGTTCTGGGATCATGCAGGCTCTAAATAATGCTTCTAGACCTTGGACCTGTCACTCTTTTGAACCCCAGATGGTTTTCGTTTCGATGTTGTTTTTCCAGAATTCAAAACCAAATGTAATCATTTTTTCATAAAATGTTTCAGAATAAATCAATTTAGTATTTGTCAACATTGTTTTTATCCCTGTCCTATATGACAGATTAAAATAAAACGTTTCTGCATCACTTGTGTTAAACCCTGAGAAGTATAGGAATTTCTCATAAAATGTTTTCGAGCTGCTTTTAGCTGGAGTTGCACAATGTTCCCATTGATTATAATTGAAAACATTTCTAGGTTGAGCAGATTTATGTAAATATTGATGTGCATAGTGATTGTAACAATACATTTGTTCCTAATTTGACAAACCCTGTAAGTAATCATGTTTTGTAAATTTTGCTGACATTACTAAATCTGACATCATATTATTTATACTTTCAAAGTCCCAATCATAAGAGAATGTACTTGGTTTTACAAAGTCACTTAATGAAGCCTTGAACTGATGTGGATATTTCAAGAGTTCAACCGGGCCATAGATCAAGAGGCACAAGTTCCATGGCATTGTTGCATAGTCCTTTTTGATTCACTGCCGGTTTATCAAATGTGATTAGTCTCTCAGTTTGAACCTCTTGGATTGTAGCAAATTTTGGTATTCTGCTATTTCTTGGGAGTCCACTGGGCTTACTACTTATTATTGGCCACATGGCTATGGTTTTACCAGGTCGATGGATACAACTTGGTTCTCTTTTTTACCAGCAAGGGGCGGTAGTACAACTGATCTTGTTCCGCTGATAGCTAAGACAGGTACTGCTTTTCTGTAAGAAGGCCCAAATTCCTTCTTCACCGCGATCTTCTCTCTGACTAGATCCCTAATCTTTGGAATCCAGATAGGCCTTCCCGGGACAGGTGGTTTATATTCAGTGGCTTCTGGCTGTTGCTTTAACTTTATGCTGCTTAGGACTCTTCTTGTTTCATTTAAGTCCTGTAAAACAGCCAAACGGTCTTTGATATCAAAGCATTTTTCTTTTACCACTGAAGTTTGACTATCTAATTCCTGAATATGCATTCTAGTACCGAACAATAGCTCGTACGGGCTGAAACCTTTTAGAGCATTTCTTGGCAGGTTATTAAGACTACGTTGGACACTTGTTAAATGTTGGACCCACCCATCACCCGAACCTAATACCCTCGCCGTTATAGATTGCTTTATGTCCCGGTTTTTTCTTTCCACAATCCCATTTCCCTCAGGATGGAAAGGACAAAAGTACTGCAATGCAATGCCCATGCTGGTCATGGCCTCCTTATAAGCTCGAGAGCTAAAAGCAGGACCCTGGTCAGAATGCAGCATGCCAATTGCGTATGTGCCGATAAAGACTCACAAATGTTTTATAACAGTTCTGGCGTCAGCCGAGCGCTGGGGTCTGTATTTTTAAGTGAATCTAGTCTTAAAGAGAAATTAATGGGACGCTGGATTTTACGTATAGTTAGCGTTATGCCAACTACAAGAAGGGCCATGGCAAAACTCCGGTCGGTTCGCTACTGCGATCTCTGTTGCAGTTTGGACAGTTCTTTGCAAATTTGTAATGTTGCACGCTCATCCCCGGCCACAAGTATTCTGATTGTAATTCTTTCTGAGATTCCTTGATCTCATTGTGCCTTAGACCTTCACCCATGTGTGCATCTGCTATTAATAAGATTCTCCTGTTCGTGTTTGGAATTACTCTATCCCCCACTCCAGGGATTCGAGCAAAAGGAACAGAGTTTGCGTCAATTATGTATGTATAATTGAGTGGATAGTTCACGGGTAGTGCTGCACAGTCGCCTTTTGAAGACGTTTTTACCGCCAGCATGGTTTCCCCATCTATGTATTTTTCTGCACGATTTTTTGTGGCTACGGAAGCCGGTTGAGCTGCTTCCGCTGTGGCTGTTTTAGCCAATGAATTCCCTGCAACGTGAATGTTGTCACATTGATGACTCAGTGTATGTATCACGTGAGTCTTTCGTAGTTCTTTCTGCAAAAGACCTACCTGTTCCCAAAGCTTCTTATGCTTTATTGTAGCACCTGTGTCATCTTTGTAATCGTTTTCAACCCAGTTCTGCAAGTCATTATTGTAAGATTTGACGCAAAAATGCGAATCGCACACTATTCGTGTCGGGAATTCACGATCGGCATTTTCAAGCGCCATCTTTAAAGATCTGATTTCAGCTCGCTGAGCCGAGCAGTTTCTCAGTGATTCAGTTTTTGTTATTTTTGGTCTGAATTTACCACAGAGCCAGCGACCTTTAACAATCGCGCACGCTGAATTGTAGGATTTATTATCCACATCGTAGTGTTGTGCAAATCTGTCCATATAGATTACACAACAGTACTGTTGGAGAGGCAGAATTTCGATTGGCAGAGGACATTCTTCTTCATATTTTAGATCTTTCAGTTTTTTCATGTTCGGGTCAAAATTGTATTTCACGTCTTCTGTAGCAAGAGAATTATCCCACTGTATCCATTTTAGATCTAATGCCACAGTTTTTAGATTAACTGGGCTTCATAACGCCTCAAAGGCTGATTCTGCTGTATAAACAGTTATTCTTTTGCCTTGGGCTTGGGCACTTTCATTTGCTACCCCAGTTTGAACCGCATTTACAATATTTTCTGTAAGACTGAATGTTCATTCAGCTTGTGTGTACAAATGTGATTTGTAAGCTATTGGTACCGTTTCTCCCTCATTAGAGGTTAGGTATGTGAATCCGCAACTTCCTGGGATGACTCGGATTACAAGGTTGCGTGTATTGTCGCGAGTTTCTAATTTTGTTTTAGCTAACATGTCTGTTTGCAATGATCTCAAAATTTCTGTGTGCTTCTGAGTCCAATTGATTGGTTTAAAATCAGGTTGTATTAATTCATAGAGAGGTTTAACCCTCTCTGCATAATTTAGAATGTAAATTCTTCCGAAATTCAGGAAACCTAGTATTGATTGTAAGTTTTTCAGCGTTTTTGGTGCTTGGAGTACAGCACAATTCTCTAAGAAGTTGTGTGCTAGGCTTTTGCCTTCACTTGATAATTCATATCCTAAAAACAGGACAGTTAGATGGGCAATTCGTGACTTTTTAAAGTTGAATTTGTAACCCTCTGCTGCGAACCCAAGTATTATGGTGTTCACTCTTTTCAAGTGAGTATCCAGGTCATCATCTGTGAGATAGATGTCATCATCATATATTTGTAGTAACTCTATTACCCTTGCTGAGAATAATCCTGGTCTATTCTTGAATCCCTGTGGGAGTCAACAGAATTTCTGTGACCCCATTATTGAGAAAGCGGTTAAATACCTGCTTTCGGGTGCAATGTTTTGACAAATGAATCCATTAGAGATGTCTAATGTTGTTTTGTATTTTTTGCGAACGATGTTATTCATTAGTGCCACACTGTGTGAGTTTTGTACAGCAAATGTCTTGCAACATTTGTTAAGGTGTCTGCGGTCCAAGACTAGAGATATGAATCATCTGGTTTGGAGACAGGAAACAAAAGGATTGTTACTTTGAGAGGTGCATGTTTCAATCACCCCTTGGTATTCAAGTTGATATAAGATCTCCCTGACTTGTTTTTTAGCTTCTTGCTTAATTGGGAACTGCCTTTGTGCAGTGGGTTGACATTTTAACTGGATTTTGTGAGGTGGAGAGTACTCATCCCATCCTACATGATGTTTATATAATGCAGGAGCTTGGGCTACTGCACATTTTCTTGCATATGTGTATTTTCTATGAATTGGAATATGATTTGAGACTGCAGGCATAATCATTTCTTCACCATGAGGGCACTCCCTGACAAACTCTGGTGGCCAGTCTTTCTCAGCTAGACGGATGTCATAGCCTTTTGAAAGGTTATCCCAAAACATACCCCTTACTTTCCTAGTCTTATCTCCCTCTATACGCAATGTTATTTCGTATATTTTATGAGGTTTGCTAACTCTGGTATCTGCAGTTTCCACCTTAATGTATTCAATTGTGTCCACTGTCTCCAGATGATTCATCAGGATCTTGCGAGCTATTGTCACTTCTGCTGCGCTGTCTAGCATTGTCTGGACCCACTCTCCGTTTTTCAGCTGCGTCCTCAGTATCCTCGGCATGTTTTATTATTTTAATACTGGCTACCTTCTTTCTTGGAAATTGTAATTTTTTACTTTGAGCAGGTTCCTTGTCTTTGGACTTGACATGCTCTTCCCTGTGTTTTGACCGTCCTTTTCTTTCCGATTTCTGCGAGGAAGTCTGAAAAGATCGAGAAGGACGTGTATCAATATCTTGATATCTATCAGGTTTTTTCAAATTATCCCTATTTCTAAGGTTGTATCTTTTCTCAGAGGGCTCCCTCTGGGGAGACTTGTGTCCTTGATCCGGAGATCTTTCTCTCCGCCGAGGAGACCTTCCTCTGGACTCAAATCTTTTTTCTTTTGGAGTGGATTGTTTATTTCCATCCCAGTTCTTTTTTGGAGTGTTTAGATTATTTTTAATAAATATCTTTTCAGGATTTTCAGTTAGTTGGGGTTTTACCGGTTTCCCACCCAAACTATCTCTACCTAGTTCTTCATAGGATTTTTCTATGATTCTGGCAAGTTCAATTTGTTGGTCTGCTATATCTGTTTCTTTCAATTTCTGGCGGATCGCCACAGTTGCTGCTTCTCCTTTTATGTTGGCTAATAATATAGCCGAGACCTGCTTGAAGTCTTTCAGTAATTTCATACCCAGAGTTAAAGCAGGTTCTGGACCGTATTCATTTTGAATCTGTCTTAGTAATTCTGGTATTACTGCCATGGACCGAACAACATGTGTTTTTGTGTAAATGGAAGCAAAGACTGTGCCCCAAGTGTTACAGTCTTCCACATGTGGTGCAATCCCCATTGGGAGACAGATAGTCAGAATTCTGTGTTTCATCAGTCGGAGTGGTATCCGGAAATACTGCCTCTATTTGAGTTATTTTTTGTGCTAGCCAGAATGGAATTTGTTCCTGTTTTGCGGAGTGTTTTACCAAGACATGATTGTATGTTCTGTGGTGTAATTTTGTTTGTGTTCCCCTGGTGAGGGGTCAGCTGTGGAATATTAATAGCTGGTTGGACTGTTGAAGTCCGCATTACGTGTTGGACTAATTGTCTATGTATTTTAATTAATACTTTTAGCTGGGCTAAACGTTCAGGAACTGACATTTTTTCGATGTCTGGATGACCGGCCACGTTGCTCCTGGTCTACCTCGTGGACAGAGCCTGGTGATGTGATTATAATGTTTTAGGGCGCCTTTAAACCAGAGCAGGTGCTCTTGGTAATTTAATGGGATTTCAACATCCTCAAAAGGAGTGAATTCCTCCAGGGGTTCCTCTATTTTGTAATAGTGGAACTCGTTTGTTACAGCGTTTGCTGCTGGAAAGTTTATCCATGAAAAGAATACCTCTGTCTGCCGATATTCATGGGCCTCTACCACGAATATGACTGTACCCCCTCGTGATGTCAGTCCGTTTTTCTATAAGTTTTATAGTTATAGTTCTTCTCATATTTGCTGGAATGAGTAAAACATTCGGGTCATTTTGTTGGAGACTCGTGTCATCCGTTATTAACTGAGCTGCTAATATATATTAATTTCGTCTTCACTTCCCCCCATTCAACTGGCAGAAAGGTTTTTGTTGCAGATCAAATTTCAAGGAAACAAAGATTAGGTGCACAATATTTTGGAACACTGTATCCTTCAACGTTGACTAAACCAAAAACTGTGCATAGGAATCTCTTCCTACTATGTTCCGGCGTATTTTAACCTTTTACCCACTCCAGACGTCTTTTGGAGTATTTACGGGAAAAAGGGTCTGACTGAAAAAGCACGACTGAGTTACTCTAACGTCTTGCGTTAGTTTTATCGCCTTACCAAACGTTGGGCGCCATGTAGTGAAGTTCCTATATTCCCAATAGGCTCTGCGCATTGGAACATTATATATTCAGTATTGTAGACGTAGGACTGAGGTCGACAAGGTCTCTACTGATTATATTAGAGGTCACTAGAAACTTTCTCGAATAAACGGGGAGGAGTTTAACCTCCCTGGATAGACAAGAAGGGATTACCTTCTGACAACCATATAACATGACAACTTTGCTCCCTCAGAATAAGAGTGTACCTCTAGAGATGTGTGAAAACAATAGACAGCTATTTCACTCAGTCAATTGTGCGTACTTAGTTTCACCAGAGTGCAGAGAAAAGAGAGACGGGCGTTTTCAATAAAAGGTGTGATTTATTGAGCAGTCTTCCTTCTAATGCAAGAGAAATGAATTGCCACAATTGCCATACTTAATGTAAAGTAAAGTGCGTACAGTAAAAGTAGTATTATGAAATAAAACTGAAAAAGCATTGATATGGTTTCTTAGCCATAGGATACTTTAAAATGGATAAAAGATATACATACATATATATATTGACTAACGTACTCAACTGGTGCTTCTAAAAACGCCTACCCCGGTGTACCTGACCTAAGCCTAATACGTGGGAAGGAGTAAGTAAGTAGCAGTTTATGTTAAGTTGGTTTTGCCAAGAATCTGACTCAAGAATTCTCTTTAAGGGTTTAGTCAGCTCCGTACCTTGGTAATAGAATGTGGGAGGTCTGGTATCTCTTTCCTCAGGACTCGATATTCCAGCAACCCGCAAGGGTAGGCTGGAAACGCCGGAGCTGGATTTTCTCAGCTGGCGAAAAAGACAGCGTCTTTCTCAGCGCATCAAAGAGGAGGGGCAGCGTCCGTGGGTTCTCGCATCAGCTGGGCTCTCTGGCAAGTAGATAGCTGCTCTGCTCCAAAACAACCACCGTGTGTTTGCTTAAGGCAACGTTGGTATATTTATACCTGAAAGGTGCCAAGTTTGACGTAAGGTTGGACATAAGAAGTAAATAAAGATGTCACTAAGAACTGGCCGTTCTTACAGTGCTCGCAGGAGTTCTATGACAAATCAAAATAAAAGCAAATGGGGATTTCCCAGGTTGCTCGAGGTTTGGTGTGTTTAGAGAATCCGTTGTGCTTTCTAGGAGTCCGGGGAAGTAGCCTTGCTTAATGTGACTGCATGGGCTACAACTAGATATGGATATAATTCTCATGCCATTATAGCGATATTATTGATAATAACCGTACAAAGGCATAAAATAGGAATATCGATTTAGGTTCCTAGATAAAAACACAATACTATCCTCAATAACTGCTTCGACTATCTGTGTCTCTGCCTGCACCATCTTTCTTCTGTGTGTAGCATCTCAGTGTCTGCTCCCACTTTCTGGGTCTCTGCCTGCACCATCTATCCTCTATGTGTACCATCTCTGTGTCTACTTCCACTATCTGTGTCTCTGCCTGCACCATGTCTATTTTGTGTGCACCATCTCTGTGTCTGCTCCTACTATATGTGTTTCTACCTGCACCATCTATCCTCTGTGTGTAACATCTCTGTGTCTGCTTCCACTATCTCTCCCTCTGCCTGCACAATCTATCCTCTGTGTATACCATCTCTGTGTCTTCTTCCACTATCTGTGCCTCTGCCTGCACCATCTCTCTTCTGTGTGTACCATCTCTGTGTCTGCTCCCACTATCTGTGTCTCTGCCTGAACCATCTATCCTCTATGTGTACCCTCTCTGTGGCTGCTTCCACTATCTGTCCCTCTGCCTGAAACCCTATACCATCTATTCTCTGTGTGAACAATGTCTGTGTCTGCTTCCACTATCTCCCCCTCTGCTCTAGCCCTATACCATCTATTCTCTGTGTGTACCATCTCAGTGTCTGCTTCCACTATCTGTGTCTCTGCCTTCACCATCTATCCTCTCTGCGTACCATCTCTGTTTCTACTTCCACTATCTGTGTCTGTGCCTGCACCATCTATTCTCTGTTTTTACCATCTCTGTGTCTGCTTCCACTATCTGTGTCTCTGCCTGCACCATCTATCCTCTGTGTGTACCATCTCTGTGCCTGCTTCCACTATATGTGTCTCTGCCTGCACCATCTATCCTCTATGTGTACCCTCTCTGTGTCTGCTTCCACTATCTGTCCCTCTGCCTGAAACCCTATCCCATCTATTCTCTGTGTGTACAATGTCTGTGTCTGCTTCCACTATCTCTCCCTCTGCTGCAGCCCTATACCATCTATTCTCTGTGTGTGCCATCTCAGTGTCTGCTTCCACTATCTGTGTATCTGCCTGCACCATCTATCCTCTCTGCGTACCATCTCTGTTTCTGCTTCCACTATCTGTGTCTGTGCCTACACCATCTATTCTCTGTGTATGTTTCCACTATCTGTGTCTCTGCCTGCACCATCTATCCTCTGTGTGTACCATCTCTGTGTCTGCTTCCACTATCTGTGTCTCTGCCTGCACCATCTATTCTCTCTGTGTATCATCTCTGTGTCTACTTCCACTATCTGTGTCTGTGCCTGCACCATCTATTCTCTGTGTGTACCATCTCTGTGTCTGCTTCCACTATCTGTGTCTCTACCTGCAACATCTATTCTCTGTATATACCATCTCTGTGTCTGCTTCAACTATCTGTGTCTCTGCCTGTACCATCTATCCTCTGTGTGTACCATCTCAGTGTCTGCTCCCACTTTCTGGGTCTCTGCCTGCACCATCTATCCTCTGTGTGTAACATCTCTGTGTCTGCTTCCACTATCTCTCCCTCTGCCTGCACAATCTATCCTCTGTGTATACCATCTCTGTGTCTTCTTCCACTATCTGTGCCTCTGCCTGCACCATCTCTCTTCTGTGTGTACCATCTCTGTGTCTGCTCCCACTATCTGTGTCTCTGCCTGAACCATCGATCCTCTATGTGTACCCTCTCTGTGGCTGCTTCCACTATCTGTCCCTCTGCCTGAAACCCTATACCATCTATTCTCTGTGTGAACAATGTCTGTGTCTGCTTCCACTATCTCCCCCTCTGCTCTAGCCCTATACCATATATTCTCTGTGTGTACCATCTCAGTGTCTGCTTCCACTATCTGTGTCTCTGCCTTCACCATCTATCCTCTCTGCGTACCATCTCTGTTTCTACTTCCACTATCTGTGTCTGTGCCTGCACCATCTATTCTCTGTTTTTACTATCTCTGTGTCTGCTTCCACTATCTGTGTCTCTGCCTGCACCATCTATCCTCTGTGTGTACCATCTCTGTGCCTGCTTCCACTATATGTGTCTCTGCCTGCACCATCTATCCTCTATGTGTACCCTCTCTGTGTCTGCTTCCACTATCTGTCCCTCTGCCTGAAACCCTATCCCATCTATCCTCTGTGTGTACAATGTCTGTGTCTGCTTCCACTATCTCTCCCTCTGCTGCAGCCCTATACCATCTATTCTCTGTGTGTGCCATCTCAGTGTCTGCTTCCACTATCTGTGTATCTGCCTGCACCATCTATCCTCTCTGCGTACCATCTCTGTTTCTGCTTCCACTATCTGTGTCTGTGCCTACACCATCTATTCTCTGTGTATGTTTCCACTATCTGTGTCTCTGCCTGCACCATCTATCCTCTGTGTGTACCATCTCTGTGTCTGCTTCCACTATCTATGTCTCTGCCTGCACCATCTATTCTCTCTGTGTATCATCTCTGTGTCTACTTCCACTATCTGTGTCTGTGCCTGCACCATCTATTCTCTGTGTGTACCATCTCTGTGTCTGCTTCCACTATCTGTGTCTCTGCCTGCAACATCTATTCTCTGTATATACCATCTCTGTGTCTGCTTCAACTATCTGTGTCTCTGCCTGTACCATCTATCCTCTGTGTGTACCATTTCTGTGTCTGCTTCCACTATCTGTGTCCCTGCCTGCACCATCTCTCCTCTGTGTGTACCATTTTTGTGTCTGCTCTCACGATCTGTGTCTCTACCTGCACCATCTATCCTCTGTGTTTTCTATCTCTGTGTCTGGTTCCACTATCTGTGTCTCTGCCTGCACCATCTCTCTTCTGTGTGTACTATTTTTGGTTCTGCTCCCACTATCTTTGGCTCTGCCTGAACGACCTCTGTGTCTGCTTCGACTATCTGTGTCTCTGCCTGCACCATCTATTCTCTCAGTGTACCATCTCAGTGTCTGCTCCCACTACCTGTGTCTCTGCCTGCACCGTCTATCCTCTATGTGTACCATTTCTGCGTCTGCTTCCACTATCTGTGTCTATGCCTGCACCATCTCTCTTCTGTGTATACCATCTCAGTGTCGGCTCACAATTTTTGTGTCTATGCCTGCACCATCTATCCTCTATGTGTACCATCTCTGTGTCCACTTCCATTATCTGTGTCTCTGCCTGCACCATGTCTCTTTTGCGTGCACCATCTCTGTGTCTGCTCCTACTATCTTTGTATCTACCTGCACCATCTATCCTCTGTGTGTAACATCTCTGTGTCTGCTTCCACTATCTGTGTCTCTGCCTGCACCATCTATCCTCTGTGTGTACCATCTCTGTGTCTGCGTCCACTATCTGTCCCTCTGCAGCAGTCCTATACCATCTATTCTCTGTGTGTACCATGCTACTACTATATGAGTCTCTGCCTGCACCATCTATCCTCTGTGTATACTATCTCTATGTCTGCTTCCACTATCTGTGTCTCTGCCTACACCATCTATCGTCTCAGTGTACCATCTCTGTGTCTGCTTCCACTATCTGTGTCTGTGATTGCACCATCTATCCTCTGTGTGTACCATCTCTGTGTCTGGTTCCACTATCTGTGTCTCTCTTGCACCATCTATCCTCTCTGTGTACCATCTCGGTGTCTGCTTCCACTATCTGTGTCTGTGCCTGCAGCCCTATACTATATTTTTTTCTGTTGGTACCATCTCTGTGTCTGCTTCCACTATCCGTCCCTCTGCCTACAGTCCTATACCATCTATTCTCTGTGTGTACCATCTCTGTGTCTGCTTCCACTATCTGTGTCTCTGCCTGCACCATCTCTCTTCTGTGTGTACCATCCATATTTCAGCTTCCAATACCTCTCCCTCTGCCTGCACCATCTATCCTCTCTGTGTACCATCTCTGTGTCTGCTTCCACTATCTGTGTCTCTGCCTGCACCATCTCTCTTCTGTGTGTACCATCTCAGTCTCTGCTCCCACTTTTTGTGTCTCTGCCTGCACCATCTATCCTCTATGTGTACCATCTCTGTGTCTACTTCCACTATCTGTGTATCTGCCTGCAACATGTCTCTTTTGTGTGCACCATCTCGGTGTCTGCTCCTACTATCTGTGTCTCTACCTGCACCATCTATCCTCTGTGTGTACCATCTCCGTGTCTGCTTCCACTATCTGTCCCTCTGCAGCAGTCCTATACGATCTATTCTCTGTGTGTACCATCAGTGTCTGCTCCTACTATCTGTGTCTGTGCCTGCACCATCTATCCTCTGTGTGCACCATCTCTGTGTCTGCGTCCACTATCTTTGTCTGTGATTGCACCATCTATCCTCTGTGTGTACCATCTCTGTGTCTGGTTCCACTATCTGTGTCTGTGATTGCACCATCTATCCTCTGTGTGTACCATCTCTGTGTCTGGTTCCACTATCTGTGTCTCTCTTGCACCATCTATCCTCTGTGTGTACCATCTCTGCAGCCCTATACCATCTATTATCTGTTTGTACCATCTCTGTGTCTGCTTCCACTATCTGTGTCTCTGCCTGCACCAAAAAAGGTAAAAAACTTTATTTGCATAGTTACTTAAAACCATTGCAATGCATACAATTAATACAACCATATTAAAATGTTCCATATTTAAAAGTGAATGCTCCCTCATGAGCGTTGCAACATGAGCTTCAAAAGACGTTTCAATGTCAATACAATTTAAATGTCCCAGATGTTTTTGTCTTTACTGCCTGTGAAAGGTTGTAATCCGCTGTAAGATTTATCCAATCACTTAGTGAAATTTCCCCCATAGCGCAATAGACTACAAAGTGACGATAAGTTTGGCATTTTTAAGCGAGCTGCTTCGAGAAATTTAACTAACCTAGTGTTTAGTTGTGGTGATGAGGGATCAAAGCATGCCAGGACAGCTTGTCTCCTTGTCCTGATACCTCTTTGATTAAAGGAAGTTTTTAGCAGCTGTCTCCTTTCTTGACACAGCTCAGTGCAGGTGCAGATTGTATGAATGATGTCGCCCGAGTCCTTGTTGCACAGACTACAGAGAGTAAAAGCCTGCTCCCTTTTCCAAGGTGGAAGCTGCTGCGTAGTTGGTAACACTCCAAGTCTGAACTTTAAAAATGTTTGTTTTAGTATTTTTGAATATCCCAGATTAAAGTAATGTTGTGTGGCTAAGTGCTTATATGTGGCCAAGGTCATCCAGGCATGCGCTCTGAGCGAGAAGGTCGCCTTATCCTCTAGCAAGGAGAGTGTCTTCAGCGTCTTCCACACCGTTTTTTTGAACGCCGAATGGAGGCAGTGTGTGTCCCATAAGGGGGACAGGCCTGTGATCGTCAAAGCCTCCTCAAGATATTGGCCTGCGGGTGATTTCGGCCTCTGTTGAATCTCTTGCCAGAGGAGGTAGTTTAATGTGTTCGGGTTTGCTGACCTAATCTTGTGCCAGCAGTTAATGAAAGCGCCGTAGCTAGCCCAAGTTTGCTTTATAAGGCCAAATTCCAGACGAATTTGTGCCGGTGAAGTGTAGGTCGGGAGGCTGAACAATGTTCTATATGCTTTAACAACTGTTTTGTCCAGCAGATTGCTGACTCTCCCACACAGTGCCTCAGTGCCGTAAGTAATAGAAGGCAATATTTTGGCCCGGGCTACCATCAGAAGTGGATTCAGAGTAGGGCCCAGTAATTTGGCTGAGACTCCCTTCAGAGAGAGTGCAAGAATCATCCCTTTCCTTTTGATCTCCTGTTGCTGGCTGTTGGCTAGACCCTCTTTGTCTATATATATACCCAGGAATTTGTAAGCCTCTGCTGACTCGACGTGTTTATTACCCAGGCGCCACTGATAGGGCTTTTTTCGTTTCTTGTTTATTGTCATGGACCTTGTTTTATTTAAGTTTATTGAGAGACAATTTTCTTTTGCATAGACCTCTAGACAGTTCAAGAGATGTTGCAGGCCCACTGCCGTGTAGCTGAGTAGGACAACGTCGTCCGCATAGAGTAGATTAGATATTGGGAAGCCCCCTAACCTGGGTGGGTGCGAGTTGCAGTTGTTTAGTGCCGGGGTTAAGTCTGCCATGAATAGGTTGAATAGCATGGGGGCCAGCACGCAGCCCTGTTTCAACCCTTTCGTTGTTTGAATTTTCCTTGAAAGATGCGTTCCTGAGCCCAATTTTACTTGAACCCAGGTGTTGGAGTGTAGGAGCTTGATCAGTGATAGAAGATTGTTGGAAATACCCCATCTGGCTAGCTTCGCCCATAGTTTGGGCCTGTCCACATTATCAAACGCGGCACTGTAATCAATGAAACAAGCGTGAAGCTGCATGTGCTTGGTTTTTGCCTGGCCATTAGCATTGACATTGCCATGATGTTAGTTATTGTGCCGGTGCTTTTTCGAAATCCTGTCTGGTTAAGCGGAATTATTTCTTTGTTTTCCTCCCAAGTTGTCAATTCCTCCAGCAGTGTACCCGCAAAGTATTTAGCTTCATTGTCGATCAGGGCTACTAATCGATAATTGGCTGGTTGTTTCTTGCTGCCCGTTTTATGGATTGGCACAATTATCGACCCTTTCCAAGAGTCTGGAATTATGCCCAGATGTCGTACTTCAAGAAATAGTGAGTGCAGTATTTTTGCCCAATCCTCCGGTTTTTCTTTGAACACTGCTGGTGGAATACCATTCGGCCCTGGAGCTCCATCCTTTTTTCCCTTCTTGATCTGTTTTTTAATTATGAGCTGTTCAGTGACGGGTGTACTTTTTTTGCTGTGTTGTTTAACTCTAGCGGGTATGCTGGTTGCCTTTACACATGAACCAGCTATAGGGTTTGTGGAGGGGAAGCTAGCACTTTCCCTACTACACTCGATGGTATCAAGTACGTGCTCCGCTATTTTGATCTTCCCCGGCATTGAGGCAGTGAAGCTTTGGCCACTGAAGTGGGATTTTAAATAGGTTGCCCATGTTTCTTCTAATATATAGGAGGTGGGGCTGCACCAATGATTACTACAATCAAAAGCAGTCTTGCTAGGAATATTCTTTCAGGCTTTTTTTGCACCATCTGTGCCTCTGCCTTCAGCCCTACAACACCCATCTACTGTGCGTACCATGTCTGCATCTGCTTGTACTATCTGTCCCTCTGCCTACAGCACTCCACCATCTATCCTCTGTGTATTCCATGTTTCTGTCTGTTCGCACTATCTGAGTATCTGCTTGAACCATCAGACCCTCTCTCTGCACCATCTTTTTTGTGACTGCACCATCTGTCCCTCTGCCTGCAGCCCTGCACTACCTATCCTCTATGTATACCATGTCTGTATCTGCTTGCACTATCTGGCCCTCTTCCTATAGCCCTCCATCTTCTATCCTCAGTGTGTACCATGTCTGTGTCTGCTTACACTATCTGAGTCTCTGCTTGAACGCTCTCACCCTCTCTCTGCACCAACATTTCTGTGACTGCACCATCTGTCCCTCTGCCTGCAGCTCTACACCATCAATGCTCTGTGTGTACCATGGCTGTGTCTTCTTACACTATCTAACCATCTGCCTACAATACTCCACCATCTATTCTCTGTGTGTACCATGTCTGTGTCTGTTTGCACTAACTGACTCTCTGCTTGAACCATCTCACCCTCTATCTGCACCATCTTTTCCGTGACTACACCATCTGTTATTCTGCCTGCAGCCCTACACCATCTACCCTCTGTGTGTACCATGTCTGTATCTGCTTGCACTATCTGTTCCTATGCCTACAGCCCTCCAAATTCTATCCTCAGTGTGTACCATGTGTATGTCTGATTCCACTATCTCTCCCTCTGCCTCCACCATCTATCTTCTGTGTATACCATCTCTGTGTCTACCTCCTCTATCTGTGTCTCTGCCTGCACCATCTCTCTTCTGTGTGTACCATCACTGTGTCTGCTCCTACTATCTGTGTTTCTACCTGCACCATCTATCCTCTGTGTGTAACATCTCTGTGTCTGCTTCCACTATCTATCTGTGTCTGCTCGCACTATCTGGCCCTCTTCCTATAGCCCTCTATCTTCTATCCTCAGTGTGTACCATGTCTGTGTCTGCTTACACTATCTGAGTCTCTGCTTGAACGCTCTCACCCTCTCTCTGCACCAACATTTCTGTGACTGCACCATCTGTCCCTCTGCCTGCAGCTCTACACCATCAATGCTCTGTGTGTACCATGGCTGTGTCTTCTTACACTATCTAACCATCTGCCTACAACACTCCACCATCTATTCTCTGTGTGAACCATGTCTGTGTCTGTTTGCACTAACTGACTCTCTGCTTGAACCATCTCACCCTCTATCTGCACCATCTTTTCCGTGACTACACCATCTGTTATTCTGCCTGCAGCCCTACACCATCTACCCTCTGTGTGTACCATGTCTGTATCTGCTTGCACTATCTGTCCCTGTGCCTACAGCCCTCCAAATTCTATCCTCAGTGTGTACCATGTGTATGTCTGATTCCACTATCTCTCCCTCTGCCTCCACCATCTATCTTCTGTGTATACCATCTCTGTGTCTACCTCCTCTATCTGTGTCTCTGCCTGCACCATCTCTCTTCTGTGTGTACCATCACTGTGTCTGCTCCTACTATCTGTGTTTCTACCTGCACCATCTATCCTCTGTGTGTAACATCTCTGTGTCTGCTTCCACTATCTCTCCCTCTGGCTGCACCATCTATCCTCTGTGTATACCATCTCTGTGCCTGCTTCCACTATCTGTGCCTCTGCCTGCACCATCTCTCTTCTGTGTGTACCATCTCTGTGTCTGCTCCCATTATCTGTCTTTCTGCCTGCACCATCTCTCTTCTGCGTGCACCACCTCTGTGTCTGCTCCCACTATCTGTGTCTCTGCCTGCACCATCTAACCTCTATGTGTACCCTCTCTGTGTCTGCTTCCACTATCTCTCCCTCTGCCTGAACCCCTATACCGTCTATTCTCTGTGTGTACCATCTCAGTGTCTGCTTCCACTATCTGTGTCTCTGCCTGCACCATCTATCCTCTCTGCGTACCTTCTCTGTGTCTGCTTACACTATCTGTGTCTCTGCCTGCACCGTCTATCCTCTGTGTGTACCATCTTTGTGTCTGCTTCCGCTATCTGTGTCTCTGCCTGCACCATCTATTCTCTGTGTGTACTGTGTCTGCTTCCACTATCTGTGTCTCTGCCTGCACCATCTATTCTCTGTGTGTACTGTGTCTGCTTCCACTATCTGTGTCTCTGCCTGCAGCATCTATTCTCTGTATATACCATCTCTGTGTCTGCTTCCACTATCTGTGTCTCTGCCTGCACCATCTATCATCTGTGTGTTCCATCTCTGTGCCTGGTTCCACTATCTGTGTCTCTGCCTGCACCATCTCTCTTCTGTGTGTACCATTTTTGTGTCTGCTCCCACTATCTGTGTCTCTGCCTGCGCCATCTATCCTCTGTGTGTACCATCTCTGTGTCTGCTTCCACTATCTGTGTCTCTGCCTGCACCATCTATTCTCTCTGTGTACCATCTCTGTGTATGTTCCCACTATCTGTGTCTCTGCCTGCACCATCTATCCTCTATGTGTACCATCTCTGTGTCTGCTTCCACTATCTGTGTCTCTGCCTGCACCATCTCTCTTCTGTGTGCACCATCCCTATGTCTGCTTCCACTATCTGTCCCTCTGCCTGCACCATCTATCGTCTGTGTGTATCATGTCAGGGTCTGCTCCCACTTTTTGTGTCTCTGCCTGCACCATCTATCCTCTATGTGTACCATCTCTGTGTCCACTTTCACTATCTGTCCCTTTGCCTACAGCCCTCAATCTTCTATCCTCAGTTTGTACCATGTCTGTGTCTGCTTGCACTATCTGTCCCTCTGCTTATAGTCCTCCGTCTTCTATCCTCAGTGTGTACCATGTCTGTGTCTGCTTACACTATCTGACTCTCTGCTTGAACTATCTCACCCTCTCTCTGCACCATCTTTTCTGTGACGGCACCATCTGTCCCTCTGCCTGCAGCCCTACACCACCTTCCCTCTGTGTGTACCATGTCTGTATCTGCTTGCACTATCTGTCCCTCTGCCCACAGCACTACACGATCTATCCTCTGTGTGTACCATGTCCGTGTCTGTTTGTACTATCTATGTCTTTGTTTGAACCATTTCACCCTTTTTCTGCACCATCTTTTCAAATGTACAGCACTATTTCTATACCAGCATTTAATCAAAACATGAGACACAATATCAAAATAAAGAGTACCCTATAAGTAAACTTTTTACCAACACACATTTACCACACAAACAAGTTTAGGATACAGAACACATCCTATCTATTTCACCACTATAATACAATGCAGAAACCTGTGTCATTTTCAAAATACATTTCCAATTTGCAGCATTACTTTTTGCCAGCATTATATCCAAACATAAGACACAATATTTTCATGAAAGAAAACAGTATAACCAGAGGGAACTAGACTGTGAGAAGAGACAGGAGAGATTATAGTAAAAGGTGCAAATATAATTCTTTAATTTACACAGACACTCAGTGTGATCCTGGACAAAATGTTTAAAACCAAACTTTTTACCAAAACACATTTACCACACTAAAACAATTAAGAGACAGAACACATCCTATCTATTGCGCTACAATACAGTGCAGAAAACTGAGTCATTTTCAAAATACATTTCCAATTTGCAGCATTATTTTTTTGCCAGCATTACATCCAAACATGAGATTCACACTGTGACCTTAGACACATAACAGAAATCCTTGCAATTCAGTTAAATATTTACTACAGTGAAAGGTGGGGGGAAAGAGGATCTTCCTAGTAGTGTTCTATAAAGAGAGCAATGGTGAGGAAGACAAAAAGAGAGAGATAAATAAACAAAAGAAATTAAATCAGATGGTCAGAGCGAATTACAAAAACAGGAGTGAAGGAAAGGAATAATGACAGTGAAGAAAAAAAAAGGGTAAGCAAAGAAGAGTGAGAAAAAAACATATTAAGAAAAAAGCAAAAGGTATAAGTAACACAGAAGGATTTATAGAGAAACAGCAGAAGAAAAAAGAACACTGTTGGACAGAAAGGAAGACAGTGAGAGACAGTGAAAGAGCGGGAGAGTGAGTAATTTCCACATTGCAACTCATTTTTATTATTAACTTAAAATACACAACATATATTACCTCACAAATTAATACCTCACCTTTAAAAATGCTTTTGAAGATTGAGAACAGTGCCAAAAACACACCAGATTTTCTTTAGCAGAATCTCCTAAATGTACCTCAGACATTGCAACCACAAATGGCCCTGATCCCTCTCATTAAACACACATATCTCTGTACATACCCAATCAAATTTCTTCCCACACAATTTCAAAACCAAACTAACATTTTAATTGGTTGAACATTTCAACACTTTCAAACTCACATAATGTTCTACCTTCCCCCACTGCTCCCCATGCCTGTTACCCTGGCAACTCTCCATAGAACACCTATCTGAACTCAAAAGGTTAAAAGTTCATCTCTCAATGTTGCAAACCAAACCAGCAGGTGTGTTTGACCTCTCAATATTCCAGTTTATCCTGTGCAATGTTCCTAAACCACTTTAAAAAAACAGTAGGATGCACCCTAGTTTTCAATCTTAAATTATCAGAAACCACCAATCATTTCTTCTTTTTCAAGTGCACTGAATCTCAACCACTTTTTTTTATAAACTCCTACTTTCAAACTGCCATTTCATTTCCACAACCCATCTGAGTACAACCACATCTGCCTTCAAGATGCTGAAAGTCTGGATAGTAGGCCACAGCTATATTTTCTGGAGTGAAAGGTATGTAGCAAATAGATGCTTTCACAACCTTGATTTACCAAATGTGGATATTATGTGGATTGGCCAGAGAGGATTGAGATGTCACCAATTGATGCCATTGGTAAAATCCTTTATGCATCTACCACACCCTGACCTCATAATTGTGCACTGTGGGGGCAATGACCTGGGCACTTTGACTGGGGTAGGTCTGGAAATGCTTTTAAAGGACACCTTTGGGCAATTGATGTAACTTTTTCCAAAAATTGCCCTGGTATATTCTAATATATGCCAACGGCAAAAATTGAACTTGTCCAACCAATTTTGTCCACAGATTGAGAAAGCAAGGAAACATGTGAATAAGTCTGTTTCTGCTTTCCTCAGATACTATGGTATGGGTTCTATATACCACAACAACTTGCGTTACAAAATGAAAGGCATCTATAGTAGAGATGGTGTACATTTTACAGATGAGGGGAATAGAGTCTTCCTTTTAAACTTTAGACTCTGCATCGGTACTTACCTGTAGGTAAAAAAAACAACCAATGAACACAACCGCTCTTTTTAGAGCCAACCAACATCTAAACACTCTAATTTGTTATCTAACTGTATTTTATTTCAGTTTTCTTTCTGACGTGCGCGCACGGTGCGCGCACCTCGCGATTTTAAAAATAAAATAAAATGTTTTTTTGGTCCTTCGGGGTCCTTCAGGGACCCCCTCAGTAGGCCTAGAGGGTCAGGGACACTCTACCCTGACTCCTTTTCACATTCTTCACTTTTATTTGTCACTATTTTAAAACTACACAAAATGGCTACTATGGGGTGCGAGGACCGTGCATGCACCTCGCGATTTTTTAGAAAAATAAAAAATGGCTTTTTTTTGCCCTTCGAGGGCCTTCAGGGACCCTCCGAGAAAGCCTAGGGGGTCAGGTAGTCTCTACCCTGACCCCTTTTCACGTTTTGCACTTTTCTTTTTGGCTCTGTTTTGCTTCAGAAACACAAAATGGCGGCTAAGAGGTGCGAGCCCCGTGCGCGCACCTCTCAATTTTTTTGAAAAATAAAAAATGTTTTTTTGCCTTTGAGGGCCATCAGAGACCCCCTAGGAAAGCCTAGGGGGCCAGTGAGTCTGTTCCTTGCTTCCTTTTCATGTTTTACAAAAATCGGGTAAAATGTCATTCATTTGCGATGCGTGCGCAGACATCGACATGTGACTTGAAAACAAAGTCATGTGACTCTAAAACAACACTTTTGATTGGTTATTAGTAGTTTCTTTTCCAGAATCTTCAAAAACCCCACCCACTTTCCTCACTATTTCTTTCACTTTCTTGGAAGAAGCACCTTTACTGCTGTGTTCCTCTTTTGGACTTTGTTTTTTGTTTCTGAAGTGAAAAGATGGCAGACAGACAACAGGATTCTTCCTCCTCTGACTCAGATGTGCAGCAACACCAGCCACCTGCCAAGAAGTTGAAGGACTCTTCTCCTAATATCCGGCCACTTTTCAAGGAAGGGCATCTCCGTTGTAACAAATGCTATGAAGTACTTTGCTACGGAGAGTCTGAATTTAATGGAGCTGAAAAATGCTCCAGGCAATACATTGTGTTTCATTTAAATTTTTTTTGGTTCCTGTTGAGCACTTTACAGTTAACTTTTTTTTGTTTGTTAAAAAAAATATATATATATATATATATATATATACCAACAAAAAGTTGCTCCTGCTGCAACGCAGTGACCCGTGGACAAGTGGCGTACACTCCGGCGAAGCAACCGGAAAGTCAATATCCAACAACGAAAATTTCAATGTTATACGCTCTCAGGAATCAAACACAGTCCAAGAGTGAAAGTAGAACCTTGGTTTTAATCACACAACGCGTTTCGGCGACTTGCCTTGATCACGTGTGACACGTTATCAAGGCAAGACGCCGAAACGCGTTGTGTGATTAAAACCAAGGTTCTACTTTCACTCTTGGACTGTGTTTGATTCCTGAGAGCGTAAAACATTGAAATTTTCGTTGTTGGATATATATATATATATATATATATATATATATATATATATATATATATATATATATATATATATATATATATATATAAAATTGATAAATAACTCCCAAAAAACTACAAAACGAAAAAGACAAAGAAAACAGTACTTTTCAGAACTCGCTTCACTTTTTAATGAAGAGCTATATATCTAATACACTGTGTCATACTTTTTTTGAATGAATGAGTAGAGTATATTTGAATGACTGCCATGACAGTGTAGGGGAGGAAGGGACTAATAGAATGAGTGTGGAAAGGGTAGTATGGTGAGTGAGGAAAGGGGAGTCAAAGAGTGACTAAGAAAAGGGACTAAGGGTAGGGAATAAAGGTAAGGAGATTGTAAGAGTAAGGGAATAGCATTAAGGAAAGGAGAGTGAGGGAGGGGGTCTGAGAGAAGGGGAGCAGGGGACGGAGACAGGAAAGGGGAGTTAGATTGAGAGGAATAAGTAGAGCAGGGTAAAGAGGGTTGAAGTAAAAGAACTGCAGTGATGGTGAGAGAAGGGTTACGAGGATAAAAAAAAAGGAGTAAGGTAAAGTGAGAGATGGAGAGAGAGAAGTGGAGTGATGGGGATGGATAGAGGTAGGAAACTAGAGCCAGAGAAGGGAAATAAGGATTTAAATTAGGGAAGGAAAGTGAGGAACAGTGAGTGAAAGAATTAAAAAAAAGGGGTGTGACATACAGACAGGAAGAAGTGTAGTGGGGAAAGGGGAGTGACTATAAGTAAAGGATAATAACAGTTAGGGAAGGGGTATAAAGATGAGGGAAGGAGAATGACAAAAAAGGTAAAAAATGAACACAGAGGGAAAGTGAGTGTTGGAGAGAGAAGGAGTGGTAGAAACAGCGACGTTAAGGAAATCAAGGGTAAAGGATTTGACGCGTTGCCTGACACTAGCTATTGACCAGATAGCGCCAATAAAAATGAAGGTGCTAAAAGGCCCGGGTAAGGATGCCCCATGGTTCACGCCAGCACTGAGGGACCACAAAAAGAAACTTAGAGCCCTAGAAAGAGGCTGGAGGAAAACTAAACAGGATTCAGCCAGGAACCTCTACCGAGCCTCCTTGAACGCATACAAAAAATACATCATCCTTGCCAAAGCCGAGTACTACGAATCCCGTCTAAGTAAGGCAGTCAACGTGCAGAAAGAGACTTTTAAGATTCTGTCGGAGTTGACCAAAAAACCAGACAGCGTTCAGTCCCCCATAAACTGCAATTCCTTTCAGGAATATTTCTTGGAGAAAGTAAGAACCATCATCCAGGACATAAAAAATGGGCCGCTTAATGGAATGGCTACACCTATAATCCCCCGAAATCAAACTGACTGTGCTATCACACTGTTTACAGAGATTGACATCTTGAGCCTGCAGCAGTTGATGGCCAGAATCAAGTCTGGATCCCCAGCGGACTCTTGTCCACCTAAAGTTTTTCAGGCAGCCCGTCCTCTATTGGAGGAGCAAGTCACCCATCCCCTAAATAGATCCCTGGAATCAGGACAACTACCAGCAGCACTTAAGGAAGCGCGTGTAAGACCGCTGTTGAAAAAACCTGGTGCAGACCCCGCAATACTAAAAAATTACAGGCCGATCTCTCAGCTACCATTCCTCTCTAAAGTACTGGAGCAACATGTACTAAAATCTTTGTCCACGTACTTGGAGTCCCATTCCCTGCTTCCCGAATGACAAGCAGGGTTTCGAGCACATCACAGCACCGAGTTGGTGATGCTCTCGGTGCTGGATGAATTGAGAGGCTTGGCTGACGGTAAAAAACCGAGCGCCCTGATTTTATTAGACCTTTCAGCGGCGTTCGACACCGTCAGCCATGCGCTGCTACTGGAAAGGCTGAGTGACTTTGGCATCAAAGGCCTGGCTTTCGAGTGGTTGCAGTCCTTTCTGTCAGGAAGGACACAAAGAATACAACTCGGAGAAGAAATCTCCGCAGTGGGAGAAATAGAATGTGGGGTACCTCAGGGCTCGGCCCTATCCCCACTGCTGTTTAATCTATATCTGCAGCCTCTGATTGCCTCCCTGGCGAGTATGGGCTGCACAGTATATAACTACGCGGACGACACGCAGCTGCTGCTGAGTGTTGACAATACAAACACCGCCCAACTCCACACTCAGAATATCTTGAGACACACGGTCCAGTGGATGACAGGAAACCTCCTAAAAATCAATCCAGATAAGACTGAGGTTCTGGTGATTTCATCTGCCACCTCACCATGGTGTGACCTCTACTGGCCCGCAGAGTTAGGTCCAGCCCCAAAACCCAGTTTGAACGTGAAGAGCCTGGGGATTAAATTGGATTGTGACCTCTCTATGGTCAGCCAAATCTCCTCAGTTGTGGGCAGCTGTACTAATATTATCCGACAGCTACGGAAATTAGTGCCTATCATTTCCCAATCTATGCTACGTTCCATCGTCGCAGCTACTGTGATTTCACGCATGGATTATGGAAATGCCCTCTACCTTGGCCTACCAAAAACCTTGATAAATAGGCTACAGGTGGTGATAAATGATGCCGCCCGTCTCATCTTCAGACAGCCAAGACACACTAAAGCATCCCCCCTGCTACAAAGCCTCCATTGGCTCCCTATCAAGGAGCGAGTGGAATTTAAAAACCTGTGCATAGCCCATAAAGCCATCTATGGCATGGCGCCCGCATACATCAAAGATCGCCTGGCAATGTATAGCCCAAAGAGAGTTCTTAGATCCTCAGACTCTCAGCTATTAGTCTGCCCTCGGTACAAACTCGCCACCAAGGGCGGAAGAGCCTTTTCGGTGCTGGTTCCGCATCTATGGAACACACTACCTGAGCCACTACGTAAGGAAGGAAACCTCCTACGTTTCAGAAAGGGGCTGAAAACGCTGTTGTTCAGGAGAGCCCTGTGAGCCACTTAGGCTAGTGGATGCCCTCTGTACTGTCAAAGTTGTTGTTTACCATCGATTCCCGAGCGCTTAGAGGCCTGTAGGTGATTGAGCGCGCTACAAATCAAAAATAACAATAACAATAACAATAAAGGACACTGAGGGAAAGAGATAGAGAGCAAGGAACACTGTGATCTTAGACACATCAAAGTATGCCTTGCAATTCAAAAAAATAATTTTGCAGTGAAAGAGTCTTGTTGGGAGTACTGTTTTAGGTTTTAGGACAGAGCAGTGGTGTTCAAGGAGTTTTAGGGCTCAAGGTGGAAATGAGAATGTACAAATGAAAATTCACTCACTTCATTACTACATGCTACAGAGACACTTGGTAAGCAATTTCTACAGCTCTCCCATGAGTACATGCTTTCCACTAATTGTATGTATAAGAACAACAGGAGAAAACCCATAAACCTCGTTGGGATGGGTGTATCATGTGAGCAAAAACAGTTCCCAACAGGTATTATGTAAAGACAGTTTTAGAAATGTATGCAACATGCATTACAAAGAAAGGAGGACCAAGGAGTCAGAATGTTTTGCAAAAAAGGTTAATCTTATTTTCAGAGAACAAAAGGAAAAAACTTTCATGGGTCAATACAGTTAGAACAGCACTGTACAGAGTGGATCTTGTGACAACCCGGTGACACTTGGTGCAGAGTGCTATATACAATCAGTGATAGGTGAGTGTGCAAGTGTTAAAAACAACAGCATTGGCGGCGCATTGACCAGCGTATAAACATCAAATAATGGCTCCAACAGAAACAAGTTATAATCACTTGAAACACAATTATTTATATAAGAGCACAAGACGTGATATGCGTCGTAAAATTCAAGCTGTCTAGTCGACGGCGTTTCGATCCCCTTTGGTCGGGATCGTCATCAGGACGGGGTTGTCGATGAGAACAGTGACTTAAGCTCAGGCAGGAGTTGCCTGTAGCTCAGGCATTCATTGCCTGTAGCCCGCTTGTCAGCAGAGCCCCGGTTACCGCCTACAGTCCTGATCAAGTCAGGCACAGCCAATAGCACTCGCTGCCCAGACGGAAGAAACAATCAGTAGCTTCGGACCATTGAGTTCTCAAATCGGATTTCAAGTACGCTCTCCTGCCTGAGCTTAAGTCACTGTTCTCATCGACAACCCCGTCCTGATGACGATCCCGACCAAAGGGGATCGAAACGCCGTCGACTAGACAGCTTGAATTTTACGACGCATATCACGTCTTGTGCTCTTATATAAATAATTGTGTTTCAAGTGATTATAACTTGTTTCTGGTGGAGCCATTATTTGATGTTTATACGCTGGTCAATGCGTCGCCAATGCTGTTGTTTTTAACACTTGCACACTCACCTATCACTGATTGTATATAGCACTCTGCACCAAGTGTCACCGGGTTGTCACAAGATCCACTCTGTACAGTGCTGTTCTAACTGTATTGACCCATGAAAGTTTTTTCCTTTTGTTCTCTGAAAATAAGATTAACCTTTTTTGCAAAACATTCTGACTCCTTGGTCCTCCTTTCTTTGTAATGCATGTTGCATACAAATAACATACATTTCTAAAACTGTCTTTACATAATACCTGTTGGGAACTGTTCTTGCTTCCATTAATTGTAAACACATCAACTAAACAAATTATTCTACCACCATTTTGTAAAATAAAGTCTGACCCACACTGTGATCTTAGTTGAATAAAAACAGAAAAATGATGCACACTATACTGTAAGATTCAGTTTTTACCATAATCACTTGGCTACTAGCTCAAAGATTACAAATAAAGAAGATTAGTTTCTCAAATAATTTTCAATTTTTAAATATACATTTATTTTTCAGAATTTTCATAATCTAATAGCATTTCTAACATGATGTCATCTGGAATTTCTTCGTCAGAAATTTCCAAACATGATTCGTAGAACTCTATCATGTCCATAGCTTCCACAAATTCATAGTCCAAAGATTCATCCAAAAAATCACGTGTCACATCTCCTCCACCAATAAATGTAAATGTAAATGTGTTTCGATTTATATAGCACACTTTAACCCAGGGGCCTCAAGGCGCTTGCTTAGGGAACCCGTCCTGGTATTCCCCTGTGAGATACCCCGGCCCGGTATCCACAAGGTGAAAGCCAGGCATCCCGCTGCGAGGGGCCGTAGTGGAGATTAAGCAAGCTATTGCCCAGAGTCGCAGAGTGTGACCCCGTGATTCGATTAGGCACCAGAGCGAGAATTGTCGACTCTGTGGAATTTTTGAGCCCGAGACCCGCTGGGGCGGGGAATCGAACCCTGGTCCACGGCCGATCTCAGCTTTTGGGTCTGCCGCCTCTAACCACTGAGCCACGCTTCTCCAATAGACTCTTCTTGATTGGTACTGTCGTTAAAAGGAATATTAAAATCTTCTAGGAGACTGGCAGAAACTTTAAAAGTGATCTCAATTGTCTCCTCATTTTGATCCATTTTTTTAAATTTGTTGCTGAACCTTGCAGAAAAAAATAAACACTTTAATTTACCGTTTTTATTAATAGATAATATAAAACTAGCTTTATCAACTATTTTATTCTTTAAAATTATTATGCAGAAACTTTTCTACTTATATACTTATAAAATGACCTGACTGACTTTGTGACTACATGTATTCCCATATTTTCAAACACATCAACCAAGCACATTATTCCGTCAGAATTTGCCTGAAATGATTACTGAATGCTACTGAAAGAGTTTCTATGGCACTTATAGTGAAATGAGAGAAGAGATATGAAGGTGAGGAAAGGAGAGTGAGAAAATAAAGCATATTAAAGAGAAAGATAAAGGAATAAGTGAAACTGAAGGATTTTTTTTTAAAAAGAGAGGAAGGAAAAAGAACAGTGGTGGAGAGAAGGGAGACAGTGAGAGAGAGAGAAAGAGAGGGAGAGTGAGAAACCTCCACATTAGAAAACATTTTTCTTAGTAACTTAAATTTTACAACATAGTTGCCCTTATAATTCAACTACATACCTTTTAAAATGCTGCTGAAGATTTAGTACAGTGTGAATCACACACCAGATATTGTAAACCAAAAATCTCTCAAATGTACCTCAGACACTGCAATCACAAAATGGCCGTGATTTTATGTCATTTTTTAAACATAACTCCGTACATAACGAATCAAATTTCTTCCCACACAAATACTAAACCAAACTAACATTTTAATTGGTTGTACATTTCAACCTACCCCCACTGATCTCTCTGCCTCATACCATGGTAACTCTCCATGGAACACCTATCTAAACTGAAAAGGTTAAAAGTTCATCACTCAATGCTGCAAACCAATCAGCAAGTGTGTTTGACTACTCTAAACCAATAATATTATTCCTTTCTAAAAACAGTACCATGCACCCTAGTTTTCAATGTTCAATTATCAGAAACCACCAATCATTTTATTTTTTCAAGTGCACTGAATCTCATCCACAGTTTTTTCTAAAGTCCTTTTTTTTAAAACACAATTGTTCTTATTAGAGACAACCAAACATCCAAACACTGAAACTTGTAATTTAACAGGTTTTTTGAATGACAAAATGGCAGCCAAAAGGGTGCGCGCACTGTGCGCGCACCCCGCGATTGTTTTGTAAAATAAAAATTTTTTTTTTGGCCTATCAGGGTCCTTTAGGGATCCCCTGAGAAGGCCTAGAGGGTCAAGGAGACTACACCCTGGCCCCTTTTCATGTTTCCCACTTTTTGTTTAGGCTCCCTTCTGCCTCGAAAACAAGATGGCGGCCAACACGTCCTGATTCCTACTGATTGGAATGTTGACAGACATCCAACAGCAAATCAAAATTCAGCGAGCGCACGGAAGGTGCGCACACCGGTACGTGCACGGTGTGCGCTTATAGATATATACATTTTTTCAAACACAATTTTCTCAAAAACTACTGGAAGAATTTACACCATTTAAACACAAGGCTGTACTGCGTACCAGTCCCTCCACCAATAGATTCTTCTTGATTGGTGCTGTCGATGAAAGGAAAAATAAAATCTTCTAGGAGACTGGCAGGAACTTTAAAAGTGATCTCAATTGTCTCCTCATTTTGATCCATTTTTTAAAAAATTTGTTGCTGTACCTTGCAGAAAAAAATAAACTTTAAAATGTATCATTTTTAGTAATAGATAATATAAATCTAGCTTTACCAACTATTTTATTCTTTAAAATTATTATGCAGAAACTTTACTACTTATAGATATATACATTTTTTCAAATACAATTTTCTCAAAAACTACTGGAAGAATGTACACAATTTAAACAAAAGGCTGTACTGTGTACCAGTCCCGACAATTTTGCCAAATTTGGTGTAATTCCGTTCAGCCGTTCCGGCTGTAGCCGTGTCTAATCGTACTATGGAAAATAACAGGAAGAAAACACGTTTTGGGACCCCCTTTTTTCTCAGCCCCCACTTGACAAATCCCCCCAAAACATTCAGGGAAGGATCAGAGCGGAGCGGGCCATATTCTTTGAGAAATTTGCGAAGATTCATCAACCGGCGCCAAAGTTATTCCCAATAGAATGTTGCAGATTTCCTATGGAAACTTGGTCCCTACTATAACTACCTACTGGCAACCGCCAGTAGGTAATATATGTATATATATATATATCCACGGCATTACACCGGAGTTCCACATATTGGCCAATGTTATGTGATCATATATTTGGATATACAGTACAAACTAGATTAGATGGGATAGCTACCCATCAGACACTATGGCACTGGGTAGATCCGCGTTGTGCCAATTTTGGAACCCACCATTCAGACATGAGACCACACACCCCCGATATAGTTTCTATCCAGGGTGACATGCCGATACATGGCAGTATACGTAAAACTCTATTTGTATTACACTTGGGGAGGCAAACATCAGTAAGTATATAATCTTACGTTGCTTAACTGGGATTACTTGCCCATTCAAAGATGGCCCCCCGAGTATGTGTTGATGATGTTAGTCCATTTTTTATGTTTGACGCGTGACAAACACACAATATGTATGGCTGGTATGCGTAGTGCAATAGACACCGAGGAAGGCTTGAAGCCGAAACGCGTCTGTTTACTCTGTGCAAATAAACACGAGTGCGAGCATCAGTTCGTTTATGAGTGCTGTTTTCCTGACAAACTACAAGGAATTGGAGCTGAATATATATATATATATACATATATATATATAGACCGCCAGTAGGTATATATAGTTAGGATTTTTTCTCTATGGAACTTTTGAAAATTCTATGTCTAATATCTTTGGCGTTTGTGGACGGAATCGCCTGAAATTTTCAGGAAAATAGCACATTTTGTTTCTGATCAGCCCCTGAAAATTGGGGGGGGGGGTTTCGTCAAGGGGGGGCCGAGAAAAAAGGGAGGTCCCAAAACGCATTTTTCGCATTCATTTTTCCATAGGGCGTTCGGCCTCACTTTTAGCTCGAACGGCTGAATGGATTTACACGAAACTTGGCAAAATTGTAGGGACTGTTAGCCCGATGTGCCTTTGCTGGGTCTCAATATATGTGCTCCAGTGGATTTTGAGAAATTAACATTTTAAAAAACAGATATATCTGTGACAGCGTCCTAGATAGCGTACTAGTTCGCGTACTTTTCGCGTATCTGAGCTTTGCAAAGCGAAGCTGATTGGCTCTCCGGTGTCTGTCAACATTCTAAACAGTCCGTAGCGGCTGCCATCTTGTCTCTCGGTAGGATCGATAGACAAGAGGAGGCCAAAACAAAGGGGGAAATGAAGGAAAGGGGGCAAGGTAGACCCCTTCTGACCCCCTAGGATTGATGAGGGGGATATTAAAGTGCCCCACGGGGCCCAAAAAAAAATAAATTTGCATAAAAAATAAATATATCAGTAGAGATAAGGAAAATAATTATGCATTTCCGTAAAAGTTTGTTGACGTCACATTGGCATGCAACGTAAGCACCCTCGGAAGCACCTACGTTCGTGCCGTGTTTGTGCATTTGCGCCCCGGAAGCGCCTACGTTCTCGCCGCGTAAACGCACCCGGAATCGCTCCTGAGCGCGCAGCGTAAGCGCGTCGGGTCATGTGACCTTAAAATAACACTTTTCATTGGTTTCTAACAGTTTTTTTTTACAAAGAATGAAATCCCCACCCATTTCCTTCACTTCTTCTTTCACTTTTGTGACTGAAAGACCTGCCTTTTTGCTCCAGGTAATTTTTTGTTTTTTCAATGGCTGCCAGACAATCCAGCAGTGAGGATGACTCCAATGAATTCATCAATGAACAGCCTCCTCAACGAAAAATTAAGGAGCATTTCATTTGGAAATTTTTTATAATCCCACCTGGACTAAAAAAGGTTAATGCTCCAAAAGTACAGTGCAGGATCTGCAAAGAAGAGCTGTCTCGAGGTAATCCTTTGAAAAAGTACTCTTTTCGGAACTTTACAATGATCCGGCATGTGGAGACGAAGCACCCCCAGAATTTTGCCAGGGAAAGTGTCAGGGCTCTGGCACAAATGGTTCCCAAAGATGGAGCCTCTACATCAACCGGAAACCGGAGTTTCTATTTTTGAATATGTGTTTCAAGGGTTACATTACACTGAAAGGAGGTCTGTCACTCTGTCACAAGGATGGTGTCATGAGTGATGTCCTGAGTGATGTCACTGACCATGTCATGAGTGATGTAATATGTGACGTCATCAGCAGTGCATTGCAGTCGCGCAAGTTATAGTGAGTCCGACTAACTATAACGTGGGAATTTCATTGGTTTTATGTCAGTAAAATTTCCAGCTAACTATAACTGGTGTCAAACCTATGGTTTTTTCAGTGAATTTATTAGGTTTTTTAAATGCTAATTCCTAACTATAACCGGTGTGAAACCTATGGTGTTTTCAGTGAATTTCATAGGTTTTTTAAATGCTAATTCCTAACTATAACTGGGTTGAAACCTCTGGTTTTTTCAGTGAATTTGATAGGTTTTTTAAATGCTAATTCCTAACTATAACTGGTCTGAAACCTATGTTTTTTTCAGTGAATTTCTTAGGTTTTAATAGCAAATTTCTATACCTATGTAATGTAATATGTTTTAAAATGAGTTCTATAGTATATATTTATGTAATACTATTTTATGTATATTCAAATTTTTTTTTGATGTTTTTTTTGCCCTGGAGCGCTCTGGTGCGCATACTGGGGCGCTCACCGGTAAGCGCCGTATTTCGGCGTGTCTCAGTACGCGTACCGGGACGCGTCCCGTTAGCGCACCCCAAAAAAAAAAGAAAAAAAAAGAATGAAGAAGTGAGCATAAAGAAAGGGTACAGAAAGAGTGGTGTAAAGAGAAAGAGAGCCCCTAAATCGTTTTTTGAATAACATGTTTTAAACTGAGCGCAGATCCTATGTACAAGCATTTAATTTCAGTACTAAAACCCATTGATTTGCCTTAAAATCATTTTTTGAATAACATTTTAGAAACAGAGTGCATATCCTATGTACAAGCTTACATTTTCACTACTGAATCCTCACTATTTCTCAAAATACAAATCCTCTATCTTGCAAATTTTAAAACCAAGCATTATCAAAAAGCATGACACAAACCAACAGCAAAGAAATGTGGGAAGTTAATTTACATAAAAACCACTGGAGACACTTACACCAAATATAGAATAGGCCCTACTACATAGCAGTCCCTACCATTTTCCGAAATTTGGTGGAAATCCATTGAGCCATTTGGGCTGTAGCCCTGTCTAAATATCCTGAGGTAAATTACATGACAAAAACACATATGAAGTGTTACAATTTACAACCAATTAAAATGTTACTTTAATTTTCTACTTTTTTTCCCTGCCATTTGATTGGTTATGTACATGAATATAAATGAAAAATGAGAGGGAAACACGGCCATTTTTACTACAACTACCTGAGATACATCTTTAAAGGATTTTCTCATTTATCTTCATCACCTTTCTATGAGGTAAGTTGTTAATTTGTAAGGGGAACTTTAACTTCATTTGTAAAAACGTTTTCTGACAGTTATTTACTGTCCCTCTGTTATAGTTACAGATTGAGATAGGCTTCTCTGTTATAATTATAGATTGAGTTAGGCTTCTCTGGTATAATTATGAATTTTCTTAGGCTTTTTCACATACACTTTTTTATATTTCTACTTCCTGCCTCATACCATACACTGCCCAAAGATAACTTCACTGTTAAAAACTCACAAGTACCTGTCCCAACAGTGCCCTATCTCTACTGATATATTTATTTTTTATGCAATTTACAGCAAGAAAATGGAAGGAGAACAAAACAAATTTAATATTTCATTCGAAATTAATCTGGAGAACAATCCTAAGGAAGAGATTGATGATTTAGACTGTTTGGATCAGTCTCTGGACCAAGAGTTACTTAATTGTGTGAAAGAAATGGAATCATCGAATC
Source organism: Lissotriton vulgaris (assembly GCF_964263255.1). Lineage (NCBI taxonomy): Eukaryota > Metazoa > Chordata > Amphibia > Caudata > Salamandridae > Lissotriton > Lissotriton vulgaris. The sequence goes on from NC_141691.1 coordinate 2,032,309,152, forward strand.
CAAATGAGGACACACCTGACGATATAATGTTGGAAGTTCTTTTAAATTTTGAAAAATCACAGCAATAAATATTTATTTAATAATTACAAATTGTTCGAGACATTATTCTTTTTTATATGTAAATCATGAAATAGTACCAAAACAAATATAATATAAAGTGAGACTTATAATATACTGTGCAACTTTTTTGTTACATAGTAATTTTGCTCATAGTTACTTCCTTTCTCCCACTATATTATCTCCAATGTGTATTTTACATCTCTTTTTCATCTCCTGCCTCCATGTTGTTTCTGCTTTCCTGACAGACTATAGTATAGATTCCAAAAACCACAATACCTTCTGTAACAACATGCAAATTATCTACAGAGGAGAGAGTCTACATTGAATTTAAGACTCTGCATTGGTACCTACATGCTGGTACTTATATCTCCCACACAACACAACAACTCTATGCAGAGCTACCCTACCTCTAAGCACTTTAAATTATTATTTTACTGTTTCACTGGGTTTTCCCAATGGTACACTCCCCGGTGCGCGTACCGGGCGCTCCCCCCGTGAAAATCGAAAAAAAAAATACTTTTTTTTCTCGCGGGGTCCTTTTATGGCCCCCACATCAAACCTAGGGGGTCAGGAGGGGTCTACTCTGCCCCCTTATGGTCTGTTCCCCCTTTGTTTTTGCCACCTCTTGTGTCTCGATCCTACCGAGACACAAGATGGCAGCCGCTCCGGACTGTTTGGAATGTTTACAGACACCCGAGAGCCAATCAGCTTTCTGCTCGCGAACTCGCGCTGCGCGCTGGTACGCTCCCCGGTGCGCGTACCGGGGCGCGCTTACAGATATATATGTTTTTTTTAATCTAAATTGCTCAAAATTCTCTGGAGCACATTTCTTGAGACCTAGCAAAGGCACATAAGGCTACCAGTCCCTACAATTTTGCCAAGTTTGGTGGAAATCCATTCAGCCGTTCGGGCTAAAAGTGAGGTCGACCGCCCTATGGAAATTAACATGGGGAAAACACGTTTTGGGACCCCCCTTATATCTCAGCCCCCGCTACACAAATCCCCCCTAAACTTTCAGGGAAGGAGCGGAGCGCCGCGAGGTAAATTTGAAGAAATTTTCAGGCAGATTCCTCAACCGGCGCCAAAGTTACTCACAATAGAATGTTGAGATTTTGCATTAAAAAATCCTAACTATAACTACCTACTGGCGACCGCCAGTAGGTAATATATATATATATATATTGTATTATATTATTATATTGCTGTGTCACACTTTTTTCGTCAGGAGGAGAGAGCGAGTCTGCAATGTTTCCCAGCTAGCAGGTGCTGGTTCAGTGATGCGCCCTCTCGATCTGGAGCTACGCGTTGTACCTGCAAACAATGTTTGTACCCAACCAGTTACGCGTCGCCCCCCAGGCGTCAGACTTCTACGAGGCAACTTACGCCAGAATGGGGAGAGAGGAGGCAAAGATGTTTGCCTGAGAAGGGGGACCAAGGACGGCTTTACCTTCCACATGACTGCACCGGCGTGGGGTCACCAGCCAACCAAGATTGGGACATCAAACGATGTTTAAGGAATACCCATCACTGTGTGGGCTCCTATGGAGGACTTGACTTACCAGAATGCAGCTGAGTGGTGAAAGGAACGGAAAGTGCGGGCACCTGTGAGGTGCGGGAGGGGCCGATGAACACATGACCAGGGAGTGGTCATACACTTTTATAACACACGCGAAGACCCCCAGAAACAACGAGAGACTATCTGGAATGGGCACTGATGAAGCCATTGAAGGCATAAACGCGTCTGCCCTACGTTTCCAGAGACTTTTAATGCCAGCGTTTTTAACAGAAAAAAAGCCGTGTCTTGAAAACCCCCCATAGCTGTGTCACACTCTTTTCGTCGGGGGGGGGGGGGGAGTGAGTCCGCTATATATATATATATAGCACAACGAGTTGCAGCTGAGCCCTTCACTATTTCGGTGGGAGGAGCACTCTGAATAAATTGAAGGGATTCTTTTTCACATGGACTGAGGCATTTGAGAAAGGCTTAGCGCCGAAACCGGTCATGCCGATTTTCTTCTGAATAAAGCGTCCTGACGAGCCCCGCTGTGTCCCTTTTCTTCTTTCTTCATGGGAGAAGCTGCTGTGATATATATATATATATATATATATATATATATATATACGAAAACAGTCAGTCCTGAACTTCCAGAAAGCTGGCGACAAGAGACAAAAAGACCAAACGAATCCCAAGTTGAGGCAAAAAAGGTTGATTTATTCCAACAAAATCAGCAGCGCAGCGGACTGACTCTTATCGGGCGGATGCCCTTGATCACAGTAAGTATATATATATATATTATACACTGGCAGTCGCCAGTAGGTAGTTATAGTTAGAACCTATTTTCCATAGGAAATCCGCAACATTGTATTTGGATTAAATTTGGCACCGGTTGATGAATCTTCGTGAAATTTTCAAAACTGGTGTGGAACTCCGGTCCGCCTCTATCCTGAAAGTCTTGGCGTGATTCGTGAAGCAGGTACTGAGAAAAAAGGAGTCCCAAAATGTGTTTTCCATAGGTACCGTTCTTTACGGCTACAGCCCGAACGGCTGAACGGAATTACACCAAATTTGGAAAAGTTGTAGTCCTTGGTTCAGACATGTGCCTTTTGCTTACATTGTGTGAATTTGTTCAGTACTTGCTGAGAAAATGACAATTAAAAGTACATATTTATCTATGGCCTTGGTGGATGCGCGGACTATAAGCGCACCGTCCCGATCCCGCGCTGACTGTTGTTAAGTAGTTGTCAACATTCGAAACCAGGAAGTTTTGGCAGCCATTTTGTGCCTCAGTAGCAGCGAGTATCTAGAAATTAGTGGAACTAGTGTTCAAAATGTATAAAGGGGGCAGGTAAGTAATATTTTTTACCCTCTAGACCTGCTCAGGGGGTCCCACAAGGACCGTAGGGCCCCCCAAAATTTTTTTTTGATTTTTTTAAAAACTGAGAAATGTGCGCTGGGTGCATGGATCCGCCGTAAAAAAAGTAAAAATGAAGCGCGGGCTCCTGTGCTTGTTTAAAAATTACCTACCAAATCACGGGATCCAAAATATTACATTTGATGGTGATCTAGAGGGGCCCTGTGGCCCATGGACCATCATTCCTTAGTGCCACAAAATAACTGCGAGGGAGCTCAAAGGTCTGTCTAAACCCTGGGAATTACCACCCTCCGGGTCTTTTTATATTTTGGGAGGGGGGCCGCGTGGTCTCCATTCTGGAGCACTCAAAAGCCTTGGGGAACACCACCTCCCAGGATTGGCTCCTGCTGTGACTCGGGGTGCTTAGCCTCCGGACACTGCTATTTGCTATGGCAGGGCGGGAGTCGAGGTTCCCGCTGTGTCATAGCAAACTTGAGGGCATATTAACAAGTGCTATTTCACCACAATTTTTTTTTAAAAAGCCAAAACTGCGGTGAAAATGATATCGCCCTATTTACTAGGTAACACTGAAATGCATTAATGCATGTTAGCAGCCGGTTTGCTAAGGGCTCGTCTCCTATCTCCAATGAGTTGCAATGTAGGCGTTCCTAGAGGCTAGATAGGTTTTCCTATGACAATATAACATGGAAGAGGGAGGTAGGACAACAGCGTTGTATTTACAAGGGGGCCCTGAATTTGAGGACCAATAGCAAAACCCTCGCTAATTGCGGTTTATGTTGGATCCTAACATCTGTTCTGAAGTAGACTTAAACATGTTTAATATGTGAGCTGGATTAATATGTTAATTGCACAGTCTTATATTAATATGGTTTCCACTTGCGAACATGTGTTTTTGCTGTATTTCTCACAATATTGGGGGCATATTTACAAGGACAGCGTTAAAATTATCATCTTTTTAGCGTTAGGAAAGTGTCATTAAATTTGTTGTGGTTTCCTGGAAGCGTAAGTGGAGTAGGCGGACTAACGTTTGCTGGTGCTGCACGAGGCTGTGAACCCTGATTCGAGAGTTATGGGCGTAGTTTCGTCTTGAGCTATATGAGAAATCAACTGATTCGGGTGTCTGTGTTGTAGTGCTGACGTCACCCGGGTCTTAAACGCAAATGTGTCATTATATCTGTAAAGTCCACCAGCATGTCCAACATGGAAGGTACGGGGTATCACTGACCCTATATTCAACCAAAGTTGCACACATAAAAGATGATGAATATGACGTATTTCTGCAAATATGAATGTTTGTTGTACATTCAGTGGAGTGTTGTTGCTGTAGTAATACAGGGCTATGAAAGCTTTTGGATGCAGTTTTTGGCACATGAAGGGCAGCTAATATATATACGTCTGTGGTCATTCAGGTACACTGTCGGACTTGGTGCTGGAAATCAGTGTTCGAGCCTCTGAGTCGCATCCACATCCTGGTATTGAAAATGTACTGTAAATACGGTGCTCATGTAAATTGCTGATATAGTTCTGGGTCGACTACCCGCTATATAAATATGCACACACTCCCTATTTTCTCAGCAAACATTATTTTCTATTCAAATCTTTTTTAAAGTATTGCCCCAAATTCTTATGAATATAAGAGGGCATGATTTACTTTCAGATAAAAAAGAATAGAAATGCTACTACAAACACCCCCTCACTATTTCATCTTTCTTTTTTGTTTTTTTGATCATTTCTATTCAATTACTCTTTATGAAAAAATTGTGACTGTTAAAAAGGATTATTTTATTACTTGTTAATTGACATTAATATTTTTTTTCATGTTTACTGCTTGCAACGACAAACCTCCAGTTCCTCATGAGTGAGAATACGTCACAGACAGTTCTATACAATATACAGACTGATAAACCCATTTCCATTCTAGAAGAAAAAGAGAATTACTTGATCATTTTTTTTTTTTGTACATATTTTAAACCTTTTTTCTGCGTCTTCGCAGTATTTTCAATTTGCGACGATAATACATGAACTGTTCTTACGTAATTTTGTTTCTAAAGCACAATTATACTTTTACACACTACATTTAGAGATCATAATATACTTGCATTAGGAAAATATATAGAGCATAAACTTATACCATTAATTTCCCTCTCTTTAAAATTCTTTCCTCCTCCCATCGACATACATCCAACTCCTTTTACAATGTATACATCAACTTTATGTTAAAGTGGAGGAAATGGACGATAAACTGAAGATGAATCCGACGATCGTAAACTTTATCTTGCTCATAGTTTGGTCACCCGTAATTAAATTACAGAAACAAAACTAATCATCCTACGGGTGTGGTTTCTATACGCTTTGGTGATTCAAGTCACTATGGAACCAATTTAGTGCTCCTCCCATTTTTTGGTCACGTTTTGCAGTTGACAAATGCTCACATTTCCACTGTTTAACTTGCGAACATGTTTTTGCAAAGGTGCAACTTGTTAAACAGTTTTAGTTTTGTTTTATATCCTCATACGTATTCGCTCTTTTTTCTTTTAAATCTTTCTCTCTTTTATTATACGAGTATTAAAATAAATAATGTTGTATTTATTTTTTAAAACAAGTATATTTATTGGGTACTGTGTACAGTTTCTGTCCACAATTTTATTACACTTCCCCACCCAAAACCCCTATAATCCTTATTTATTTTAAAAGGTGTAATTCAATTTTTTTTATTCATTTGAGTAGTAAAATAAATACATTATTGTTGATGTGTGAGTTCCTTCACTTATGCACAGTTGATTGCCACATCTTTGAACATCTGGAGGTACCAGGTGGGCTGGTTGGCCCCCAGGGACCCACAGGATTGAGGAAGAATTAATTATCTAACTTAAAACACGCCACAGGGCGTGTGTGCAGACATGTCACCTCAGGCCACGTCCCCTTCCTTCATGACTGTGCCCCGCTGCGGGTTTTAAGTTGGGGTATTAACCCCTTCCATGCTCATGACGAGCTGAGCTCATCATGAGCCACGGTGCTCCAGTGCTCATGACGAGCTCAGCTCGTCATGGCCCGTGGAACTCTCAGGTGCGGGGAGAATTCCCCAGCTGTGCTGAACGTTCCATGGGAGCCAATGCATCTGTGACAAGCTCAGCTCGTCATGAGCACAGGAGCGCCGTGCCTCATGAGGAACTCAGATCGTCATGAGCATGGGGGCGCTGTGCGTGCCCCTCTCCCCCCAGCACAGCGGGAGAATAACCCCCCCAGCGAAGGGGTTAATTCTCTTTCAATACTGAGGGTCCCCGAGGGCCAAATAGCCCATCAGGTATCTCCAGTATGCGCCAGGGAGCTGGGTTTCAGACAGGCGTTCAGAGGCCACACCCTTTTTTACATGTCTCTGATTCACAGCTTAGTGGCGTTTTTTCAAGGTACCTAGTGGGCATCCAATGAGATCAGGATGATCTTAGATCAAGGTGGAGTGGCAGTACGGATATTATTGGACTTGTCCGCCACCTTTGACATGGTCAATCACGCCACCCTCATCGACTGGGTCTCCTCCCTAGGCATCAACCACACTGCTAGGGCCCTCCTAGCCACATTCCTTGTCAATCGCACTCAATCAGTAAAACTAGGCACGTCTAATCAGCAGTTTTCACTTTCCCATGCGGTGTTGCCCAAGGATCCTCGCTAAGTCCAATCTTATTTAACATCTATGTTTCAGACTTGGCGAGGGTGATCAAACACACAGAAAGAGTCTAACATCTTATGCCGTCGACACTCAGCTGGGGTTAGCAGTCCACAATGATGGGGAAGCAGTTGCGTCAAGATTCCAGAAGGGAATGCTAGCCATCAGCTCCTGGATGAGGAGCAACTGCTTAAAACTAAATTCCAATAAGACAGAGGTAATGACCTTTGGCAGCCTCACCCCAGGGTAGTCCCCTACCTGGTGGCCCAATGAGCTGGATCCACCACCAGAACCCGCCACCAAGGTCAGAAATTTGGGGGTCCTGTTCGAAAATAAAATCTCATTCACCCACCATGCCAATGCAGTCGTCCCCTCCTCCTTCTATGTCCTAAAGAAGATAAAGAAATGATTACCATATCTCCTTGCCTCCGCCGGCAAAACTTTGATGACCACATTAATCTTTTCTAAAACAGACTATTGCAATACATTCCTGCTTTTTTTTTTTTTAAGTTTGAAGTTTATTGAAATAAAAAGAAGCAAAGACAGAAAATGAAGAAACAATCAAGAGTTATGAGAAACAAGAAATCATTCTTACATATTGGCGAAATTAGTGGAGGTTATCTTATGCATAAAAAATAAAATAAGCAATGAATGTGAGGAAACATCTTGAATTATAAAAGTATATAAATAATATGATAAAACAGTAGATGTAATGGAGAACATGATAATCAAATAGGAAAATGCATTCATGGTGGTTTACAAACTTTAACAGTACGTATCGGAGATGAGGGAGGAGGCCTAGCAACTTTAGATAAATATTCAGTGAGAGGGAGCCATAAAAGATCACGTTTGATTGCTAAGGAAATGGGAGAAACAAAATTAGTGTCAAGTCTGTGATTAAAACAAACTGCGTTCCACCAAGCAGTAAAAGAAACATCTTTAGCTTGTTTCCAGTGTGATGTAATATGGTGAAAAGCAATGGCTATAAAGAGGTCAAGTAATTTATGTTTGTGATGTGATTCTGCAAAAACAGGAGAGAGGGAACCTAAGAAAATGTGTATAATGGAAAAAGAAACTGTAAACTTGAAAATCTTTTGCAATTGAGACCAAACTAAGTGCCAGAAATGTAAAATGTGAGGACATTCGAATAACATGTGTTTCAGATCAGCCAAAGGGGATGGGCAGGACCAACAAGTAGAGGGAGTGTCTGGGGAGAATGATGACAGAATTAATGGAGTGAATAGTGTACGATTATAAATAAAGAATAAGGTTTGTGTAGTATTTGCAGCTCTGGAAGTACTGTGAATCTTAGACCAAATTTTTTCCCATAAAATGAGGGACCATGTGTGAGACAAATCCTTCTCCCAAGCCAACTCAACTTTAGATTTTGTACGATCAGTAGAGGACTGTAGAGATTTATAAATAAATGAAGCAGAAAGAGATTTGTCGATAGCATTAGAAATCGAAAGATGTGTGATAGGGATAGAGTTGGAGGTCGGAAGCGAAGAAAGATATTGGGTAAGGGATGGAAGCAGTGATAAATACTGTTTATGGGATGAGGAATGTAGTGAGAATTGTGTTTGGAGATCATGAAAAGGAAGAGGTTGATTGTCTGAGAGAAGTTGTGAGATCCATTTTAGGCCAAGGGAATGCCAGGTTTTCCAATATAAGGATCGGTTACGGATTTTGAGGAGTTTATTATGCCAGATAGGTTGGGTGTGAGTGGAGGAGGCAGAGGGGTATGTGGATAATAAATATGGACGAAGAAGAGAGCAAGAGTGAGAGATGATAGGGGAACAGAGGGATGATACCTTAGAGGAAAAGCTCCTCGCTTCTGGCAGAGAGGTCGCTCCCAGTGTCTCTCGCAGGCATCTGGTATTGTCGTGCTGCACTGCTTAACTTGATTTTAAAAGCGCCTTCTCATTGCCTGCTGTGTTAATTTTATCGTAGCGCTGCTGTGCTTATCTGCTTACTGGGCAAATCAGACCATTTTTCTTGTGTTGTTTATATCATAGCGCCGCTCCGCTTGGTCTGGTCTAATTGTGCAATTTAACTGTGATTTTGCTACATTTCGCCAGCTGTGTAGCTTATTTTCCGCTTTGCTTCGCTAGCGCTTGAGTGTATAATTTCCCTCTGCTGTTGTAGCCCTGTTAGCGCGTTTGACTCCAGCGCTCCGCTCTGCTCCCCCCTCCGCCTCCATTTTGTTTGTTGTTGTCCTCGTGTGCCCGCCCCGCCTCCCAGCTGAGACGCCCTCCCACAGAGTAGAGATAGCGCTCCTCTCCCTTCACTCGTTGTGACTCGCTCCTCGCTTCTGGCAGAGAGGTCGCTCCCAGTGTCTCTCGCAGGCATCTGGTATTGTCGCGCTGCACTGCTTAACTTGATTTTAAAAGCGCCTTCTCATTGCCTGCTGTGTTAATTTTATCGTAGCGCTGCTGTGCTTATCTGCTTACTGGGCAAATCAGACCATTTTTCTTGTGTTGTTTATATCATAGCGCCGCTCCGCTTGGTCTGGTCTAATTGTGCAATTTAACTGTGATTTTGCTACATTTCGCCAGCTGTGTAGCTTATTTTCCGCTTTGCTTCGCTAGCGCTTGAGTGTATAATTTCCCTCTGCTGTTGTAGCCCTGTTAGCGCGTTTGACTCCAGCGCTCCGCTCTGCACCCCCCTCCGCCTCCATTTTGTTTGTTGTTGTCCTCGTGTGCCCGCCCCGCCATCCAGCTGAGACGCCCTCGCCCCTCCCCCTCCATATATGACAGGAGTTTCCACGCGCAGCGTTTACGCGCAGCGTCCGCGCCCAATCCGCGCCGAAGGTGCGCCAAAGGTAAGCCCGTCTACGCCCGTCCGCGCCTGGACCGCGCCCAGCGCCAGAGCCCCTGCCCCTCGCGCTGCCCAGCCCTCCCGCATTACCTACGATGCCGCTTCCCTCCTAGCCCTTAACCCCGGTCGCGCCCCCAACTGCGTCCAAGCTGCTCCTGGACACACCCATGGACCTTTCTCCTGCTACTCCTGCAAATTCAGCGGCACCGTCAACATCTCCGCTACGACCACTCCACAGATTCCCGACCCCAATCACCTACAATGCATCCTTCTCAACACCCGATCAGTCCACAGGCACGCCATTGACCTATGGAATCTACTAGACACCATTTCTCCTGACATCGCCTTCCTTACGGAAACATGGATGAATGCTTCCTCCGCACCAGACATCACCATTGCCATCCCTGAAGACTACAAGATCACTCGCAAAGACCGCACCGACCACACAGGAGGAGGAATAGCTATCGTCCATAAGAAATCAATCCGCATCTCAACCAGCTCTGACGCCAACCTCGCCAACTCCTAACACCTTCACTTCCAGATCCACACCGACCCCAAAACCACACTCAGAGGCACCCTCCTCTACAGACCACCAGGACCCCGCGCTAAATTCAGTGAGGACATCACGGACTTCATCACTCCACACGCACTCCCCTCCAAAGAATACATCCTTCTGGGAGACCTCAACTTTCACCTTGAAAAGATCAACGACCGCAACACCGCAACCCTCGTGGACAACCTCGCCAACCTCGGACTTAAACAACTGGTCACTTCCCCCACCCACATCGCAGGTCACACACTCGACCCCATCTTCACCTCCAGCAACCATGTCTCCTTCAGCCACACTACGGATCTCCTCTGGACTGACCACAGCTGCGTTCACTTCACCTACAACAAGCCAAAACCCACCAACCACCTCCAACCAACTCTGCAAAGAAACTGGAACAAAATCACCGCGGACCAAATCTCCGCATCACTCCTTCGAAACTCCCTAGCCCTCTCTTCTAACGCCAACGAAGCCGCCGCCAACCTCACCCTATGGTTATCCAACACCGCCGACACCTTAGCACCTCTGAAAAAACGTCAAAGCAAACCGGGCAGCAAGAAGACCTCATGGTTCAACGTTGATCTCAAGAAGTCCAAGAAACTCTGCCACTCCCTCGAAAAGACCTGGAAAAAAGACCCAACCACTAGCACCAAGGACGCCTTCAAAAACGCCACCCGCACTCACCAACAACTAATACGAAGGCCAAGAAAACAGCATTCAAGGATCGACTTGACAACAACGCACACAACAGCAAGGAACTTTTCAACATCGTCAAGGAATTTTCCAATCCCTCGGCCAACTCCAACGACATCTCCCCCTCTCAAACCCTCTGCGACTCCCTACCCTCATTTTTCCACAACAAGATTGCAGACATCCACAACAGCTTTGACAACCAACCCGGAAACCAACCCACCCTACCATCTGCTGATCATCTTCCCCCCTTGAACACCCTTAACGACTGGAACCCAATCTCCACTGAGGACACCATCTGACTGATGAACTCCATCCACTCAGGATCCCCCACAGACCCATGCCCTCACCACATCTTCAACAAAGCAGACTCCGTCATAGCACCGCACCTCCGAGACATCATCAACTGCTCCTTCAACTCCGCCACCGTCCCGGAAAGCTGGAAACACGCTGAACTCACCGCCCTTCTGAAAAAACCAACAGCGGACCCCACCGAACTCAAAAATTACCGCCCCATCTCGCTTCTTCCATTCCCGGCCAAAGTCATCGAGAAAGCTGGCAACAACCAGCTCGCCGCCTTCCTCGAAGCCAACAAATCCCTCGACCCCTCACAATCTGGCTTCCGAGCAAAAGACAGCACTGAGACCGCCCTCATCGCAGCAACAGACAACATTCGAACATTACTGGACAATGGAGACACAGTCGCCCTCATCCTCCTCGACCTCTCTGCAGCTTTCGACACAGTCTGCCACAGCACCCTTTTACAACGCCTCAATAACATCGGAATCCAAGGAAAAGCTCTTGATTGGATCACCTCGTTCCTCACCGGAAGAACCCAAAGAGTCCGCCTACCACCATTCAAGTCCGAGGCCTCTGAAGTCATCTGCGGCGTTCCACAAGGTTCCTCACTCAGTCCCACCCTCTTCAACGTATACATGAGCCCCCTCGCGGCCATCGCACGCCAACACAACCTCAACATCATCTCTTATGCGGACGACACTCAACTGATCCTTTCTCTCACCAACGACCCCAGCACCGCCAAAACTAAGCTACACGAAGGAATGAAAGAAGTTGCCGAGTGGATGAAACAAAGCCGTCTGAAACTGAACGCAGACAAAACTGAAGTCCTCATCTTAGGTACATCCCCCTCTGCATGGGACGACTCCTGGTGGCCGGAAGCCCTAGGAAAAGCACCCATCCCGACAGACCACGCACGGAACCTAGGCGTCATCCTGGATTCTTCACTCTCAATGAACAGACAAGTCAGTGCCGTATCCTCTTCATGCTTCAACATTCTTCGCATGCTCAGAAAAACATTTCGCTGGATCCCCTCCGAAACAAGGAAAACAGTCACCCACGCTCTGGTCACGAGCCGACTGGACTACGGAAACACCCTCTACGCAGGTACTACCGCAAAACTCCAGAAGAAACTCCAACGAATCCAAAATGCCTCAGCCAGGCTCATATTAGACATCCCACGCAACGAACACATCTCTGGGCACCTCAAAGACCTCCACTGGCTACCCGTCAATAAGAGGATCACTTTCCGACTGCTTACCCACGCACACAAATCACTCTACGACATCGGACCAGATTGCCTCAACTCACGACTGTCCTTCTACACCCCCTCCCGCCAACTACGCTCTTCCAGCCAAGCGCTCGCCACTGTACCTCGCATCAACAAGACCACCATGGGAGGCAGATCCTTTTCGTACCTGGCTGCCAAAACATGGAACTCACTCCCCGCTTACCTTCGCCTCACCCAGAACCACCTAGCATTCAGGAAGCAACTTAAAACGTGGATATTTGACAAATAATCCTCCTCCCCTCCTAAGCGCCTTGAAACCCTCTGGGTATGTAGTGCGCTATACAAATTTCTTGACTTGACTTGACTTGACTGACTTGAACTTCTTCAAATTCATAAGGATGAAGTAAAGAAGATTCTAATGTGAGCCATAGGGGGGGAATGTGAGGAAGATCAGAAGAAATCCACCTCATGCCTTGTTTTAAAGAAAATGCGTTGTGATATGATTTAAAGTGAGGGAATTTGACGCCGCCGAGGGATTTATCTTTTTTCAAGGAAGAAAGAGCTATCCGAGATTTTTTGCCTTTCCACAAAAATTTTAATAGAAGGGAGTCTATCGACTTGAAATAATGATCTGGAATACGGATGGGGATCATGGAAACAGAATAGAGAACTAAGGGCGCTAGCATCATTTTGATGGAGTCCAATCGACCCCACCAAGAAAGGAAGAGAGGGTTCCAACGATTTATCGATGTAGTGATTTTAGTAGAGAGAGATTCGAAATTAAATTTAAGAGTGTCTGGAATACGGGGAGCAAACCAAATACCTAGATACTTAATCTTCGAGGGTTGCCAGGAAAAGCCAGAGGAATCAAAGAGATGTTTTTGACATAAAGGGTTTAAGGGTAGAATTTCGCATTTGTCGGTGTTGAGGCGATAACCTGAAACAGTTGAAAAAGAAGAAACTTGATGGAGGAAGGAAGGGAGAGTTGTTTGAGGGTTTGAACAATAAAATAAGATATCATCAGCGTAAACCGATAATTTAGCTTGTTTTTGAGGACCATATTGAAAACCAGTAATTGTATCATCGAGTCTGATTTTAGTTAAAAAGGGTTCTAAGGCTATAATAAACAAAAGAGGGGATAGGGGGCATCCTTGACGTACTCCTCTTTGAAGAGGAAAGTAATCGGAAATCATACCATTTGCAAAGATTGAAGCGTCGGGGCTAGAATAGAGTAAGGATATTAGAGATATGAATTTAGGGGGAAAACCAAACCATCGAAGTGCTTGAAACATAAAATCCCACCCTATTCTATCGAATGCTTTTTCAGCATCTAGGGAAATAGCAGCGAGAGGGGTAGAAAGGGAGGGAGCTTTACTCAAAATATTAAAGAAGACACGAGAGTTGTCTGATGATAGGTGACCTTTAACGAATCCAGACTGTTCAGGGCCTATAAGTTCTGGTAGTAAGGGATCTAATCGAAGAGCTATAATTTTGGCAAAGATTTTATAATCAGTGTTTACTAGAGATATAGGGCGATATTTTTTACAAAGGGTATGATCTTTATCTGGTTTAGGTATTAAACAAATTAATGCTTCTTGGAAAGTACCCTGAGAGGAGCCGGAAGCCGCAAAGGATTGAAATAATAAATGTAATTTTGGGAGAAGAAGGGAGGAAAAGTGATTGTAGAACTCAATGGTAAAACCATGGGGCCCTGGTGCTTTACCTCGACGAAGGATAGAGATTGCATGAGAGATTTCCGAAGGGGTAATGTCCAAATCTAATGAATGGAAGTCAAGATGAGAAGATTCTGGAGGAGGGATGTCTTGAAAGTATGTAAGAAGATCATTAGAGTCGGGAATAGATTCGGGAGTGTAGAGAGTTTGGTAGAAGGAAACGAATTGAGCTAATATGTCCTTATCTTTAAAGAAAGATACACCAGCTGGGCCTTGTAAGGATTCAATTTTTGTTCTTTCTTTTCGTATCTTGAGATAATTAGCCAGGAGTTTGCCCATCTTGTTCTGTCCACCGTAATTGCGGGAATTGCATTTTAGAAGAGAATTTGAGGCAGCGTTGGTGGTATGTTTATTAAAATCAAATTTGGCAGAAATAAGTTCACGAAGAGAAGATTCAGAGTTTGAATTATAGTAAGCATATTCTAACTCCTTAATTTTATCTAAGAGTTGAGTTGATTTAGAGATTGATTGCTTTTTCTTTTGAGAAACGAAATTAATGATGAATCCCCGTGCAGCTGCTTTAAATGAGTCCCATATCATGACAAAGGAAGATTCTGGAAGATGGTTCAGTGTAAAGAATTCAGTAGAAAAATTTGTAAATTGGGTGCAAAAATTAGAATCAAGGAGTAAAGAATTATTAAATCTCCATCGCCCTGAGTGAGGGGAGTAGGAGATAAGGTCAATGTCCACAAAAACAGGAGCGTGGTCTGAAATTAGAATGGAGCCTTTGTCTGAATGAATGGCGAGTTGTGCTAATGGTTTGCTGAGAAAGAGGTAATCAATACGTGATTGGGAGTGATGAGTGGGGGAATAGAAAGTGTATTCTCTGAGATCTGGGTTACATAGCCTCCAAATGTCAACTAAAGCATTATTCTGTATAGAAGAGACGAATTGGGAATGCATTTTGGAAGGAACAAATTTAACTTTTGAATTTCTATCTATAAAGGGGTCAAATACTTGGTTGCAGTCACCGCCAAGAATAACATATTGGTCATTGAGGGTAACAAGTTTATCAGAAATAGCAGGCCAGAACAATTTATCAACACCTGTAGGAGCATAAATATTGAAAATAACTATAGGTATTTTATCTATAAGAAGATTAACGATAACCCAACGACCATTAACGTCGCATTCTTGAGATACAATTGAAACATTTAACTTTTTATGACAAAGTATAACTGTACCATTTTTCTTACCTATAGCAGGAGAATAAAAAACGTGACCCACCCAACAACGCTTAAGTTTGGTAGCCTCCAATTCTGTAAGGTGGGATTCTTGGAGGAGGGCTACATCGGCTTTAAGTCTGGTTAAATGTGTTAAAACTCTTTGACGTTTAATGGGGTTATTTAACCCCTTAACATTCCAGGTGACTACTCGGAATATAAAGTATCAGGAGAATGGTATAAAAGAGAAGATGTAGTAGAAAAGAAGTTGAGAAAAGCTGAGAAAAGTAGTAAGAATGCAAAAATGAATTTATGAGAGAAATAGAGAGAGAGAAAAAGTTGAGAGTAAGAGAAGTGAGAGGTAGAGAAAAGAGTAAAGAAAGAAAATAGTAAGAGGAGTAATAGTAAAATAGTTAGCATAGAGAAAATAGGAAAAGGTAGGAGGAAAAGAGAAAACATACCAACAAATACAGCAGAAGAAGAGGGGTGACGACGCCAAAAGAGGACGACATCGACAACTGAAACTCACGCGACCGAACACTCGAGGAACAAGCATAGGAGCAATTGAGGAGAGCGAAAATACACCAGGGTGAGGTACATGAGGAGGGGATCTGTAGGAAGACAAAATTGAAAAGGGGAAGTTAAGGAGACATATGAGAACCAAATATATAAATGCACAATAATAGACACAATAAATGAGGATTAAGTAGAACCACTGGGATGTAGAAAACAATTAGATACATTAGGATACGAAGAGATAAATACTGTTGTCAAACAGGGAAGACACATGAAAAATTAAACTGGTCTTGCAGTGTCCATGTTTTCGGCTTCATGAAAACGGAGAAACTCTTCAAGGGCGTGTGGTTCTTCAAAAGTCGTGGTCTTTTCTTTGTAGGTCACCTTGAAGAGGCATGGGTGAAGTAAGCCAAACCTGGCACCAAGATCCCGAAGTCGTGGTCGTAAGTCAAGGAACTGCTTCCGACGATCAGCTGTTATTTTAGCAACATCTTGAGAAAGATATAAACGATGACCTTCCCACATAATTTGTTTTTTCGATTTTGCTGCAGGAAGTACTTGAAGGAGGTCAGTATATTGCAAGAACAACATGATGACTCCGCGGGGTTTGGGGGAAACTTTCGGACCAAGTCTATGTGCGCGTTGAATGTTGAGGGAAGAAGAAGGAGGAAGATCTAGAATTTTCTGTAAGAAGGTTTGGAAGAATTCGGTTGGATTTGACCCTTCTGTGTGTTCCGGAAGATTATAAAGGCGTAGGTTATTTCTACGATTTCTATTTTCCAACTCCTCCGTCTGTCGTCTTAAGAGAGAAACATCTTTCTCTAACATCGAAATTTTTGCACAAGAAGCCTGAAGAGATTCCGTAGATTGTTCCACCAAAAGAACCCTTGATTCAAGTGTAGACCATTTATCATGGAGAAATTGCAAAGTTTTGGTAGTTTCGGCCATGAAGGGTTTAAGCGCACGAAGTTCTTCAAGGATAAGATCCATGGACGCTGAGTGCGACGAGGAACCTGGAGAGGAAGGGTCTTTCTTCAGACGTTTAGTAGAGCCAGGTTGCAGAAGCTTACTGGAAATATTAGTTTTAGGAATTGCTCCCTGTGTAGCCTCTGGTTTATGAGGAGCTTGATCATCCATGGTCTGCGTCGTAGAGTCAGAGTCTGAGGATTGACGAGAAATGACCTTGGGAGCAGTAAGCTTGAGGTTGCGCAGTTTCCCCATATAAGGCAAGAGAAAAGTATAGCAGTGCTGCTACAGAATCCCAAAAAAGTAGATTATGTGAAGAATTCTGCCTAAAACTTGAAGGAGTAACAAAGGTTGCGTGAAGCAAGGAGCAAAAGTTAATTAGGTATAGCACTTGGCCTCTTTTGTATGAAATTCCTCTTCAAAAGAAGTAAAATAAAGTAGAGTGCGCCAGAAGCAAGGAAGCTGTGAAGAAGAGGCGCCAATCACGTTGAGAGGTCATTTAGTTGAGGAGGTAAGCTAGTGAAAACAACGTGGAGCCTCGAAAACACAGAGGACGAAAAATTGCAGGTTTATGAGCATGTTGCAAGAGCATGTGGCTGATTGAGGCGGAGGATTCACAGAACAGTTCATATGATGAGGTTCACATGAGTGAAAACCGCTTTTGAAAGGATCGCGGTAATAGAAAATGGCGGCCGCCAGAATAGCGAACCGCGTCACTTGGAAAAAGGGCACATTCCGGTGGAATTGAGAGACAGGGAATATAGCGTCCTGCTCACCTCACATTCCGATTGCTGATTATGTGCAGTGGTCCGGAGAAGCCTCGGTGTATGTTGAGATAATTGCCGGTGCTCGAGCTTCGTCAGCGGAGCCTTGCCATCAAGCCGCCATCTTGTGCGGCGCTCAAGCCACGCCCCCAATACATTCCTGCTTAATGCCAAGAAAATGTCCTCAGCAAGCTTCAGTTGGTTCAAAACTCGGCAGCCAGAATTCTACTCAGCATCCCCAAGTTCAAGCGCATCACACCTGCCATTCGCCAACTCCATCAGTTGCCTATCAGAAGCCGGACCAAATTTAAAGCATTCTGCATTGCGTACAAAGCAATCAATAACACTGGATACACACCCAACAAACCACTACACTCCTCCACAGCATATGGACCAAGAAAGCTTCATGGGGAGACCGGCGCTTCCTAGTCACCATGGCCAGGCATTGGAACTTCCTCCCCCTCTTCATTAGAACCTTTCTCACACTCATGGCATTCAGGAAACAATTAAAAACCTGGCTTTTCAACCAGTAATCCCCTGTGCAGTGATTACCTTTCTGTGTTTAAGTCCACAAGTGCCGAGACACCCTAGGGTATTTGCGCGCTGTATAAGTTGCCTAAACAAAAACATGAACATAAACTTTGACCCTAGGGACCCTCTAAAATCAGACAAACTACGAATTCCGATTTACTCACCTGTTATCAGGAGATACCTCAGTGCTGCATATTTGAGCCTAGTACTGATCCTGAAAAGTAATTCTAACCGTACTTACCAGTAACTTGAATTTCCTTCCATAGGCTAGCATTGACTGGTTTCACTTGAAAATTCTTCTAAGTGTGGAGTTTTCGAACTTTAAAATATTCACCGAAAATCATTCGAACAACGAATTCCGATTTACTCACCTGTTATCAGGAGAGAACACAGTGCTGCATCTTTTAGCCCAGCACTGATACTGAAAAGTAATTCTAAGCATACTTACCAGTAACTTGAATTTCTTTCCATAGGTATCTATTGTCTGGTTTTCAAATTTTAAAATACAATTATATTCCTTAAAAATCACTACTGTAACCAAAACGATGTTACTCAACTGTTTACAGGGGATGTCCCAGAACTGAATCTAGGATCCAGTCCTGTGGTTAGAAAAGTAATCCATAAAGTACATAATTGCATTTAACTAGAAATTCCCATTGAGCTCAATGTTGCATTGTTTTTTAAATTGTGTTGCCCATTGCAACAACTGTAACTATTGTACTTAAAAGGCTATTGCCTTTTAAACTAAAGTAATTCATAAGCTAACTATACCACCCCTAAAACCTATGTTTTTTTTAGTGAATATATATATATATATATATATATATATACACGCACACATATATACATACAGTGTGAGAGAGATACACTGGAGTCCGAAATGCATGGCCGATCTCCGGTGGAGCTGCTCCGACAGCTATAGGGGAGACTGGCTCTGGCACACCGCTTTGGCCGTCACCTACCCAGCCGGTTTTCAGACATTTGTCTCGTCTTCTCCTCCGCTACCGTCTCCTTCCTTTGGACTCCCAACTCTCCCCGATCTGTTTTGTTCCCTCCTCTTTTCTCTTTAATTGTTTTCGTGTTGAGACATAGCTCTTTGGCTGATGCACGGTGGAGCTACCCTGTAGCTAAAGAGGAGATGGGCTGTGGAATTCAACCTCGGTCGTCACCTAGGCAGAATCTCCTTCATCTCTCCATCCTATCTACTCCTACCCCCTTACCCCTCCCCCTTACACTTCTAATGCTCCATTGATATCGTCTTCTACTCTCTTGAAATATTTTTCTAGTAAGTGATGTAAAGTGTAAATAATAGAATTTTGTAATTCCTGTGGAACCTTATGTAAAGCGCTCTGATTCCTCTGGGTCTAGCCAGCGCTAAATAAAACTCTCAAAATAAAAAAAATAAGAAATAGGTTTACTAGGAGGTGTTTGGTGGCCAATCCATCTTTCTCCACCACTCTGCAAACGCGCCCCCTGAAGCATTTACTTTGTGGAGATGAAGTCTCTTGGCTCTTAAGGGTCTTTGGGGCCAACTATCCCTTCTGCCAACGCCAGTAGGACCCACACAGCTGGATTGCTGGGAGGTTGTCAGAGACCATGCCCCCTTTCCCCATCACTCTGCAAACATGCCTCCTGATTCACTACTGCTTGGGGGAAATAGTCCTCTTTAGTCATGAGGCCCATAGGAGCAAAGTGGAATTCATTCACCAACCAGAAGCAAGTAGAGAAAGGGGTGTGGCCTTTAGGTCCTCTCAGCAATCCCACTGTTTCGTATTTATTGAGGGTAAGAAGAGGGCTTGTTGCCCCCAAAGACCTTCAGCAGTTAAGGGAATTTCATTTCCCAACCGACACTGCACGAGGAGGTGCATTTGCAGAGTGGTGGTGAGGGGGTATGGCCTCCAGGGACTTGCCATAGCTTTTTTTAAATTAGATATTTATTTTGTAGCAAATTAGTCTGCAAAGCTCACCTTCCCTCTGCCGATTTTGGCCAAGGGAAGGGAGTGGAGGGGGAGGGAGTGGCTGGACGTCTCTTCCTGGGATGATTACAGCTGAGGTGACCACATCCCTTGTGGCCATCCTTTACCTTTATTTATTAATATCTTAGGTAGGGGGACCATATGTCCCCTCTTTCCCGTGTCTTCCTTTGAATTTTCAGATGGAATGTAGGATGCACGGTACCCCTCCTAAGTCCAATTTCAGCCCCAGGACCCCATCTGTCATGGCCAGACCAGAGGGGGGCAGTGAGGCCCATGCTTATTTTGGCCAGGTTCTCATCATATTTTTTGAAATGTGGAGGGGCCAGCGCGAGCAGTGCTGCCACCAAGCAATAGCAACCTGCAATGTCCTGGGTGTTGACATTGTTTGAGGCGGCCCTGTGGGGTGACGGTCTCTAGGGTCATCTATGGCTCCATGAGGAGGGCAGCACACAGCAAAAATTAAGCCCTGAGGAGGTGGTGTTCCACAGGGCTGTGAGGGCTGTGTGGCCCTCTGTCTATAATTTAGTATGCAGTTGTACCGGGGAGGTAGCCTTCCCCGGGGCTGCAGCCCTAAGCATTATTTTTAAATATAGCCCTGGGGAGGTGCTAGTCCCCAGGACTGCAGGGCCCATGTGGGACCCCAATCATTATTTTACTTGCCCCCAGGACCTGGCCCTCCCGTGCAGCCAAAATTAAACAAAGCATGGGAGCCAGTGCTTTTTTTCCCAGCAAATCCAACATGACTCTTTCCACTTTATAGGCTCTGGGGCCCCCCCCAAAGCGCTTGGGGGTCAGGGTTTTTCTACCCTGCCGCTTAACTTTAAAAAAATGTTTTTAACTAGTGGCTTGGTTAAACCAAGTCACAAGATGGCTGCCAACACTTCCTGATTTGAAGTGTTGATAACCAATCAGATCTCAGGCCATGAGATCGGGAGAGGTCACTGAACCACCAAGGCCACTGTTGCATATCTGAGAAATCTTTACATTTCTCAGCAACTACTGAAAGGATTTACACTATTTAAAGCAAAAAGTGATTTGTGAACCAAGAGCTATGTTTCTGTCACATTTGATGTAATACCGTTCAGCAGTTTGGGCTGTAGCAGTGTCTAAAAATTCCAGTGGAGGTTAACATGAAGCATAAGTGTTCTAAGACCCCCTGTTTCTCAGCCCCGCTTGACCAATTACTCCAAAAGTTTCAAGAAATCAGCTGAAGTAACTGCTTCGATACTTTTTAACAATTCACTATGATTCGTCAAATGAAGCCAAAGTTATTGGCAAATCAAAAATCTCCCTTCCTTAGGAAACTTCATGCCAACTCTAACTACCTATTGGCGACCGCCACATTAGGACTTTAATTCTTGTCCAGCAGATGATCCTACAGCGGTCTGACAACGGCGGACTGCGAGGCTTATAGAAGAGCTTCAAAATCAAAGAGAATGGATCACTTGTACCTGCAACCAGGGTTCAATGTGTTCTATCGTCAGTACTTAAAAACCCTCATTCACGTAGGCCGGTCTTATGGCGGTTTATCTTGTTTCTCCGCCTTTGTTATTTACGTGACAGCTCCATCATCGGGTCTCTTTCTGTATGCTTCCTCCACCCGGGGGGAAACCACTGGTTTTTACAATAGTGATCACAAATTTAGGTCCAGGGAAAGGTGCTCAAGTGAGGTGCGTTTTTTTAACTTTTATCCTCATACTGCCAAAAATAAAAAATGTATTCCGCCTGGTGTATAGGAGGATTATATAAAAAGGGGTGTGGTTTGTGCAGCGGCGGATTGATTTTTGAAACACCAGCACTAACTGTGTCCAATACGATGGTCAACATGTTTCAGCCCTTTGCGGTGCCCCTAGTGGGTCGTCGGGCTTTCTTCAGGACCTAAAATGTGGGAATTGGGTGTTTGTCCAATTCAGTGCAATTTATATCAGAGTGGATACTCTGTTGTTAAGGTCAATAGTACCTGGAGGGAAAGAGAGTAAGTAAAATCAAAGTAAACAGGTGTAATTAAAAAGACGGTGATGTCTATCTTTGTTCAACTTGAACATATAATTCAGTATATAAGCAGAATAGAGAAAATGGCAATACTTCATATCTCGAAAAAGACAGAAAAAATGGCATATCTTTAAATGTTGTTTAGCCAGTTCGAGGTCCTGGTGAAATATGCTTTGAGGTTAAGGAAAGGGGTTAAAGGAGGGGGGGGAGACAATCGAAAGAGAGAGAATACATAACAGGTAACTATATACCATAGGTCGATATATTGTTATCAATAGGTTTTGGTGAAACTTGTGAAAACACGGATGATAGTCAAGTGGTTTATAAATGTCACCGAAGGTAGCAATATAGGACCATATAACACATGTGACTTTTTGAGCATTTTTCATAGTACATGATTTCTAAATTGGTTTTAGTATTCCTAGGAAAGATTTGTGCATCATCCATTTAGTATTCATTCATCTCAAACTGCAGATTTGCATGTCAATATTTTGAAATTTGTGCATTTTTAGAGTGATTGTGAATACTATCAGCCAAATAGTTTGCCTTCACTCTTCCTATTTTGCTAAACTCGTTTTTGTTGACTTTAGGACTCCTATGCAGTTTACCACTGCTAACTAGTGCTAAAGTTCTAATGCTCTCTCCTTTAAACATGGTGAAATTTGTTTACTCCCAATTGGCAAACTTAATTTACTTATTAGTCCCTAGTAAACCTGTACTTTACTGGGGACCTGTAAAATAAATGCTACTTGTGAGAATACAGCGCTGACTTTGCCATCCACTTAAGTAGTCTTTTAAAGTTGTCCCATGCCTACCATTGCTACATGCATGTGCAGTTTTAAACTGCCATTTAAACTTCACAAATTACACCTTTTTTAACCAGTCCAAATTATTCCTTTTAATAATTAGAAGTCACCCCTAGGCTAGACCCTAAACAGCCCATAGGGCAGGGTGTTCTATTTAAATACTTGGACAAAGTGGGCCCAGGTATACATTTTGGACCCTCATATCTAACACTTCAGGACACTCGTGGACCTGTGATACTATGGAAGAAGGATGTCCTGCTGCCATGCTTGAGACATGCCCTCCTTGCTGAGAAAGAAGACTGGATCTGGTCCCTTTAACCCAGATTGAGTAACTCCAATAGTCAGCTGCCTAACCTCCCGTTCTGAGCCACAGGGCTCAGAACAGGAGCTCCAAAAGACTCCCTGCATCTGCTCAGCCGAACTGCTACCTGGACCTGCAACTGGACCTTCGTGACCCTTGCTGGCCTCTGTAAGACTCTTGACTGGCAACAGAGTACACTCCTCCTACTCAAGAGGAGAAATCCTAATTTTTTTAGCTCCTCATGACTGCGAATAGGCCTGTTTGTCCCAATATCTTGCCATCTGTGCTGACCTCCAGTACAAAGTTCCAGTAGAACCAACCCTTTATGCCAAAGAGACCATCAGTGACAACCAGCAACATAAGATGTGCACTTCACACTATGGTATCAACAGCCAGGGATACCCAGCAATGCAATCCTCTAGCAACAGAAGTACAGCAATGAGCTTCTGCAATGCCCGGCCTGCTCTTCACGCTACAGCGATCACTACCCGCTATGTTCTCCCTACTCTTCGCAGCCTCCTCCCCGCAAACAATGTTCTTGGTATTTGACTTTAGAATGCATTTTTTCAGCAGGACCAACCTGGTCCCTGTATTCAACTGTGCTTTACCGCAGTTGCCCTGAACTTGTAACTTTCATCCTATCGTGTGCGACCATATAACCGTTAGTGGCGCTTTGTGCTTTCAGCCGCTATACTTATCATACATTTTTGAATTCGAAGATCTACAGTTTTATTGATTGAATTTTTGTCATTTTGTTATCAAACTAATTAAATTATTTGTCCAAATTAGTGTGGGATTTTCCTCTTGTTATGTTCTTACTTTATTACTGTTTTTGTGCTGCATAAATCATTCACATATTGCCTCTAAGTTAAGTCTCAATGATTTTATACCAAGCTACCAGAGGATTAAGAGCAAGTTAATTTAGTGACTTCTTGTGGTTCAGCCTGACAAGGATTGTGGCTGGCACTCAAGTAGGAGTTTACTCCCTCAATCAGCAACCCAATTTCTCACATTGATGCTCAGTGCTGAGATTCAGTGGTGGGATCCAGTACGTGTGCATGACTCATAACTCAAAATGCACACAGTACTACAATAAATACATCTCAAGTCAAATACTTAATTTTATAATAAAATAAATATTTTATTTCTAGCTCTATACATTCAAAAGTATAACAACATTCATGAGCAACAACACAATCTGTTGAAGGTCGGGTCCCCTGGTTGATCGAGTAGGCTTGTTTGTCTGTGCCTAATCATTCTGATCCTGTTCACCTTGGTCCATGTATTCCTTGTCTTAGTTTTGGTACTAGTGACACTGGCCTGGGTTTTCCTAGCCGTCCTAGGCCCCCGTCCTCCTATTCAATTCTACCCCAACTTGTAAAGGTGCTATTGGGTCCGGTCTCATTAAATGTACTTGCTACAACTGTCCAAAGATCTGTGGCCCCCAATATAAATTACCTCCTGTACAAATCTGCCCCTCTGGATCCTAGATACCACCTATCTGTCTGCATTCCCTGTTTGCTGCTGCTTGATGACTGGTGCTGTGTTGCCAGATTTGAAATACTAAGCAAGAACAATACCTCTTAAATAGAAGTCTAAATCTAGCACAAGGGCTTCCATAAGATGATCCAAATCAAGCCCAACCTTCAAACATCATCAAAAGGAGCATCTTGAACTCAAGCAAAAACAATGTATCCTAAAGTGTGATTAAAAGATGTATGTTACATGCTTTAAAACATTGAGTATTCTTTGCTGACAGCCAAATACTCCCTGACTGAAGCACAAAACATCTGTGCCCACACCCTGAAGCTTCTGTTTGATTTCTAGATCTTATGTGGATATTAAAATAACATAAATGTTTTATTCAACATTAATTTACATTTTTTCATCTGCAACTTTTATGCACTCGCCTTTTTGCAAATTATTGTACATTTGCATGTGGACTTACTTTAAAATATTTTATACATGTTACATCCCCATTACAAGATGGCCACCATACTTCCATTGTCTGAAGTCACTTTTTAGTTCATGCCCAGCTGAAAAAGACCTACTTGACATTATATTTATCCTACCGATGGTTAAATTGTACATCATCTCTACAATTTTAGTCTATAGCCAGTTTAACTGAGATTTTGTACTGTGTGGCTGACGGCAGGGTAGATACTTTCTCAACTTAAATATTCTTACCTTTAAGGGAGGCTAATGTCGGGCACCCGGAATTGTGAAAGTATGCTAGTTCCTATCAGGCCTGGATAAATGCCCTGTGCGTTAATATAAGTTACATAGTATAGGCTCATCTGCAGCATGTGTGCACAAGAGTGGGGATGATAAACTAATGTTAATACATCTATAACTATGTAATCTTATTCCTTTTACAGCATATGCCTTTGAGTGCTATGTGTGCACTGGCCAACTCAGTTCTGAGACCTGTTCAAAGACGACAGTCCCATGTGGAAATGAAGAAACATTTTGTGTCATCAAGATCGACCCGTTAGCCCGTAAGTTCAATCTGCATATTGTGTTACATATGATAACAGAAATGTTTTACTTCTGCACAACCCTTTATATCTGGCACTGACTATGGAATCATGAGACTGGTGGTGCATCATTTCCTGCTAAGATTCCTTTGACTGTGGGAAAAGCCCTCATCTTTCTTCACACAGGTATTCATTCCACAAAAGACAGTCACCTAGTTCAGTCTGGAATGATGCAAGTACTTGATGTGATTCAAGGTAGGATTCAAAGTTGGATGTGTTTAGAGTCCTGTCCAATGGCTCAGGGCTACAGCCAGTTGTATATGTTTCACAGGGAACAGCCCTAGCAATCACAATGAAAATTCTGTAC
Source organism: Lissotriton vulgaris (assembly GCF_964263255.1). NCBI lineage: Eukaryota > Metazoa > Chordata > Amphibia > Caudata > Salamandridae > Lissotriton > Lissotriton vulgaris. Next base: position 2,032,334,923 of record NC_141691.1, read on the forward strand.
TAAAGGAGGAACGAGTTGTATGTAGTTGCTTCAAAAAGTGCTGTAGGAATGGTGATAATTGAATGCACACACATTGACACACCCTATTCAAGTGGGGGTAGCCACTGGTAATCAAGGACTAATAGGCCAGAGCCATAGATGTTGGGGCTGCTTGCCTCTGATATCCAGAGGTCCATTCTATTATTGATCTGCAAAACTGGGTCAAGTATAAACCCTTAATCTCTTGATTCTCAGTACAGCAATGAAGAGCATTCACAGGCTAGTAAGGGAGTTCAATGTGGAGGTAACAGACTCATCACTCAACAGACACCCAATGATGTAATAACATGACTGTCCAACCTAGTGCTTATCTCTGTAAAAAGACAGGTGCTCAAAACTAAAGTAAAACTCTGCTCACTACTTATAGTAGTGCTTGTCTACTGCCTCCTGGCAAGGATGAACACTATTCCCCTTTCCACCTTTCTTAGGGCAAAGTAAACCGGTGCAAGTTTCAGCACAGGTGCCACACCACCGCCTTTGGTTCAGTAGGCACTAGAAAAATACTCTAGGCCAAATATATCATAGAGTTCCATCGCCCTTGCACCACGCAATAGAGTGCAAGATAAAAGGAATTCCTCAATAATATTTATCAAGTCACACATGACCACCTTGCATGGCCCAGAGTAGCGTGAAAAAGCTGGAGTAGCGCAAAGCAGGGGGAATCAATGCATTTGCATTACTGTGCCTCAAGTAGGTATTCTATGTGTGGAGCACCGGTGTTCCCTCATATCCACCCACAGATTTTGGCGAATTCCATGATTTACCTTTACATCCATCCACAATTTTTGGTGAGTTCCTAGATTTACCATTACTGGTAACAGTAACCTGGAAATTCGTCATTAATGCTATGCCATCCCAGCTGAGGTGTAACTAGGAGGAATATTTGTATTTCTTATCAGAGCCAAACATGCCATGACAAGGAACAGTTCTTCCTTCAGCTCCAACTCTAGGTGAAGCCTCTCATCTCTCATGGACTGGCTAAAAGGGATCTACTAGCCCTAGTTGCATAGTTATCCTCTGGCTACTCTGTGGAGTAAACCCTCCTTGGTCAAAGAGATTTTGGTGCTGGAGCAACAAGAGGGTTGACATTTTTCTTTCAAATACTGATAGAGCAGTAATGGATGTGCACTTTCTATCTGCAATTCTAGAACCAGTTTTGGTCGATTTGTCTTTGATGTGTCCTTCCAAGACTGTTTTGCAAATCCATCCATTCCCTAGAATGATGTGCCTTGCCACAAAGTCATCACAGGCTGGAGCCCCCAGAAAAGAGGCACAAAGAAATGTAAACATTCTGCAATCAGCTATCACAGCCACACAGAGAGAGAAAAGGCTAAACTTGTTCTAGTGGACCGTTCACACTCTGACAATAGGCAATGTGGTTCCACCCCTGCCACCTACCAAATGGCAATGTTCAGGAAGACTATCGACAACTCTCTGCAGCATAAGGACCTCATTACATTTCTAAGGGGAGCCTGTGTCCTATTTCCCAACTTCAGTGTCTAAGTTTTATTCCTCCAGTCTCATTTGTGCCAGCTGCATACTGTGTGCACCGGTGTATATGCCAGTAGTAAAATCGGCTACCACCAATACGTCAGTAAAGGCCCAAACATTCACCAATCACTCCCAGCCCTCAAATAGCACTACAAATCGCTGCCACTGCCTTTCAGCAACCACTGTTATTATTCTGAAGAAAGGTGTCACTTACCATAAATTACAGCCCATGCTTGTTCTGATCATCTCACAGTAGCTCAAACATTGAACCTATATATCAGTGCCCCCTCAAATGTTTCAGTACAAGAGCCCCATTATATTCTTTATGAATATATGCAGGCCGAACAAAAACAGTTTTATAAATGAATGAATAAAAATTAAATGAAGGAATAAGGTTTACCTGGTTCTTCTTAAAAGTCAGCATGATACGATACAGAATAAAAGAGAAATGTGACAATTCCAAATAAACAATATATGCTTAAACTGAGAAATTATATATAATGAATCAAATATCAAGCAAATGCTCTGACAAAATCATCAATTGCTCAACTGTGTATAAGAAAAGCCAGATATTCATTGTGTTAATTGATTGTAAATTATAGAGAGGATTCAAGAGGCTCTGGTGCTACATACAGGCTTCCTAAGGAATTGGATATATATTTCCCATTGATCATCAGAATCCGATGGTTTGGAAAACAGCAGAGAAATTGAGGGGCATATTATCAAGAACAGGTTCTGGTGTTAACCTGGGCCGCTATGGGAATTCACAAGGGCATATTATCAAGCCCATTATCACCGCTTTAGCGCCAGTTTCCTGTTCTTGATAATATGCCCCTAAATTGTAGCTCATTAATCTTAAAGTTGCTGAGGGCTGGATAACACCTTAGAGGTCATGGTTTGGAGACTCCTGATATATATTCAATGCAGTCTGTTTTAAAATAATCACAGACCTGAAAAATGCATTATGTGCATGTTCTGACTTTTTTTTTTTGACCTCACAGATTTGCATCCCTAGATGCCAACTAAACAGAGAGCACCAGATATAACATGCTCTGAGGCAGGATCGAAAAAAAAGATCCAACAGAGGGAGGTGGTTTAAAAATGAAACTGAAACAGAAAATGTGTCAATCCAAAATGATAAAGAAGTAGAGACTAGTGATCTTTCTAAGTGGTTTATTGTTAATACGTATTCCAAATTGCTGAAACAGAGAGGGTAAGCGGTTTAAAAAATGTCCCCAAAAATCAGTGTACAACAAGAACATATATAGATGATAAAGTGACTGAAGATTTGCCTGATTGCACCGAATCGATTGATGCACGGATGGGAAGGAAATTGGGGGAATGGACAAAGTGAGAAGGAAGATACTGAGGGCCTCATTTATGAAAACTGATCCATCGCTGCTTCAAAACAGGGATGCGTCACTTTTCATTGCGCCCTCCTTGCGACACCAATGATGAGTCATATTTACAGTATGACGCATAATTGCACAAGGAGTTACATATATGTCAGTATTTCTGACGTATCTGCATGGCGCAAAAGTGATGCATTGCAAGAGTGTGTCACAAAAGTGAGGCAACTCCAGCAATGTGTTCTTTCACATGGGGCAAGCCCCATGTGAAAGGGCCTGCTTCAGTCTTACGCTTGCTGTGAGGCAGGCGTAAGAAATTGATGCATTTGCGTCCTAGAAGTGGTGCAGTGAAATCTTATAGATTTCACTGCGTCACTTCTATGACCTTTTCTTGCGTCAGAACGCCCCCCTGCATACATTATACCCGGCTCAGGTATAATGTAGCGCAGGGGTTCACAAAGTGACACATCTACCTAGATGTGTCACTTTGTAAATTTGGTGCAGCAAGGCACATTTTTTACACTGCTGGTGCGTCACAAAAAGTGGCACACCAGCGGCGTAAAAGTGACGCACGGCCTCATAAATGAGGCCCTGAATGATTAGGCTTTTCCCTATTAACAGTCCGAACATTGTACAACCCGTCTAGATTGTTATGGATCATCTAATATATATTACAGCTTTTTTTGAATGGTTTACTTGTTATCATAATCTTATAAGTCACATTTGGAGAAAAAAAACCATAACATGAATAACTACAACAAATGCATACATATTACTTAAAAGCCCATTTACTTCTATCTAATGCAGTGCTTTCCAAACTTTAGAATCACCATCTGGTTTTTAGAATGACAAACCTTTGCAACCCATCCTGCTTTAATGAACATGAAGCTGAAGTTTTTTCTTTTATGGAGCTGATGCATCGCGTGATAGAGCACTGTCATTTACAAACTACACATTTCCCATTGAAATCGACACTAAATGTCCTCAGATATTCAGTTGTACTAATAAAGCTATACTGCACACACAAATGGGAATATTAGGTTTCAGTGAATATTCATCATTTGGCTGTCATCAAGTAAAGTGCCTGGATGTGTTCTGTTTCCATTACAATCCCACTGTATGCCAGACCTATCAACATGGTTACTGTTTGATTGACATTCCTGTAACAGTCTACCACTATATGGGTCTAGTCCCTTTAAGGCTGGTAGTTACAGGCCCTGCACTATCGATCACTCTGCAAGGCCCATTGTCTATCATAGAGCACTCTTACATCCACACTTTATATAACACAAACTAGACAATTGTGATAGTCGGAACTTGGACTACTCTCTTATCAGTTTTGCAGTATATTTCCTCACCAATAAGAAGTTGTGTACCTCCACAGCAAAGGCAGTTATGCGCAGATGCACACGGTTGAAATGATGGGAGAAAAATGCAGGAGGGGCTCATGTGGACAATTTGGGGCCGATTAGGATTGAGATCCTAGCTGAGCTGGGACCAGCCGCCAGTGGTGCGGCGGTCCCGCACCTGCAATTAGGATGCCACAGTGGCAGTGGCATCCTCCATTCCCAGCAATCTGGCTCAAAGCACCGCCAGCCACAATGTTGGGAAAGCACTGTGTGCATTGTCATGCACAAGATGACAAGCACCGCAATGTGCCTGCCACCATGTCCATTACACTTCAGGGGGCCACCATGAGTACCCTCCATGTGCACCCCCCACCCCACGCAATACCCAGGGGGCCTGCAACGGGTCCCCGAAAGCAGACTCTGCATGGCTTTCAATGATGGGGTCTCCGCCATGGAAAGCCAGGCTCCGCTGCCCATGCTAATATGGTCGGCCGTCTGAAAACTAGCAGATGGTCTTTCCATCCGCCGGCGTACCCCTGCTATACTAATGTGGTGGGGGGAAATGTGTGGCAGGTGGGGACGGATGTAGGGCGGTTCGCCACTGCCGTGAGGGCAGTGGCGATCCCCCCCTACATCCTAATCGACCCCTTTGTGACTATGCGATAATTAAAGGCCCAGGTATCCTAGCAAGGTAGTCAGGACAATCATGATGGGGCAGATGGAAATATTCAAATAAATAAAATGTTCATTTTGTAAAGTGCTTGATCACTGGTAGAGTGGTCCAGTAGCACCAATGGAAGATAATTATTGTTGTCTATAGTTCTACCACTCTTTTAATCTATCTGGGAAGGAAAAAAAGGGAAGAATGGGCCTTTTGGGATTTGAATGTGGGACCAGGTACCTCCGGAGGATCTCACAGGGTAGTGAGTTACCAACGGATTAACAATGTCAACTTACTAACCATGTAGGGTGATTCCAGATCTTAAGGACATACTTGCTTGTGATATTAACTTGCTTTCTTTTATAAAGCTTCTGGTAGAACGGTTTGGCACTTTTGAATGGTTGTAAATAACAAGCACAATCATTACTCAATTAATCATAGTCCATTTATCGACTGGCGATGCATTAAAGGCTGAGCTGGCCAGCTAATAAATCAAGGTCATAAAATATAATGGAAGACTCAGCAAAAATCGCACTAAGGTCAGTAAAAAACCTGGCGGTGTATGGAGATGTATGCTCAAATATAATATGATTATTTGAAACAAACAGGTGCAAAGTCTGTCCCATTAAATTCAAATTCCATCCCCGCTTAATTTGTATGTCCCTTTTGTTCTCACTCATGTACAGTCCTCATTCCTACCTTTATGTTCACACACCAATGAGATTCTTAAGTTCTTTGTAAACTTATTTCCCTCTTTTTTGAATCACCCTGTCTCTCTGCACTTCTCACTAGTCATATCACCCATCAAACACAAAAGATGGTTTTAGGTTCTGCCCTACTTCATAGATCTGAGAAATCAGAAACCCTTATGGCAGATGGCCTTGAATGACACTGAAGGGACCTGAACCAACATGTTGGTTTCATTATCGGATTTGCATGACTTTGGTCATAGTAGTAAGTGAGACTATAACCTCATGAAGAGTGGGGGATTATTCAGAACAGCCCTCATGAAAACGTGTCAATAAATGTGGCCAAATGGTTCAGTTTCTTGCTTTATTCTCCAAGACACTCATTTATGTGCTTATATCATAGGAAATCGCAGCAAGGCACCAAGGTTGTGCTGCCCTATGCCAAAGAGAAGGGACAGGAATACACTGTATTTATGCAATACAGTGCATTCTTTTGCTTTCTCCCTCTGTTCGAGCCATTTTGTCAGCCTAGCCCCGATGAAGTCATCCTTGCACCATGGTGTAAACAGAGAGCATCAGAGTGGATGTGAGCAGCTCCATTAGTGTGGATTATCACTCTTATACACCTGGCGCTCACAGAAAACTTTTTTTTCAAGTTTGAAAATCAACTATACCTCCAAGTACACGGCACATCAATGGGCAGCACATTTGCTCCAAGCTTAGTCTGCCTGTATGTGAGCTACTTTGAAGACCATCACATATGGACACCTAACCCATACACAACCAATATATGCAAATGGTATAGATACATTGACGATATCCTCACGATCTGGAAAGGAGATATGGCGGGTCTTAATGAGTTTAAGAACTGGATTGATAATTTGAATCTCCACCTTAATTTTAGCATGACCACACACAGAAATCAAATCTCTTTCCTAGATGTTACCTTTACAGCTGCAGAGGGTACACTCCTCAGCTCCCTTTACACTAAACCCACAGATAAAAACAGTTTGTTAAGGTTCAACAGTGCACACCCATGCTCCCTCAGGGAAAATCTGCCAGTAGGCCAGTATGCCAGTTCTTAAGGGTGCACAGGAACTGCTCTGATCTTCAAACCTACAAGAAGGAGGCAGCGATCCTCAGCACCAAATTACAACATAAGAAATATCCTAACAAGATTATAGAGAAAGCAAACAAAAGAGCGCAAAATACTCTAGCCCTATTGGAAACACACGTGAAAACACAGCCAGACCAACTAATATGTGTCACTACATACAACTCATCGCTTAATGACGTGAAAAGAATAATCAACAGAAAATGGCCCATCCTGACGTCTAACAAACTCACTTATGAGAAACCTATGTTCTCATTTAAGAAAAACACAAGCCTGAAGGACTCATTGGTGCTTACTGATACACTAACAATCACGAGGTAATTAACACTGTGGAACACTCCGTCAGCCAAGGGACATTACCCCTGTGGGTCTTGTGTAGCATGCCCGTTTACAGATCACACAAAAATCCAGGATCTAGGGTTAAACTCACCTTGGGAACAAAGACAACACACCGACTGTAATTCCGAGGCAGTGGTCTATCTAATCAAGTGTCCGTGTGATTTGGCATACATCGGAATGACAAGCCACAAAGTAAAGATTTGCATTAGCGAGCACAAAAATATGATATATCGTGTGATATCAGCGACTAAAGTCACTGCATATTACAAAGACAGGGGGCACAAAGACACAGAAATCAAATGGACCATAATTGAGAAGGTTAAAGGCACTGGGAATTTTCAGCGTAGACTCCTTGAAAAGCGGTGGGTGTATCGTTTGAAGAACCATGAAGTGGGTCTCAATGATTTCATTCCTTGGAGTCAAATAAATAGATTAACTATCTCTATTCACCGGTGACAGTCCTTTCACCTTATACTTGTGACCTTATGTTCTATTTGGATGAGTGATGTCACTAAACATCTGTTCAGTTTAGGCATGGACTGAACATCACATGACCATGGTCCTTCCCTAAGGTTCAGGTATACACGCCTCAATAAAACCTTAAGATATCGGTTTAGTAACCATGTACACCGATGCATACTTATACCACCTCCAATAGTTACATCTCCTGTTTTCATTCGGTGAAAGGGAGCTTATATAGGGTGGTTTTACACAATATAGTTTGGGTAACAATAGCACTCAGAAAAACTCTCCATATAAACTTCAGGAGCAGCCCGTACCATTTTTGAAGTACTAGAATGAGATATGCAAATGCATATGTATATTGTGCCTAGACACTTCCTTTAACCATGAAAAGTGATACTTTTGGCCGTGTCATGGTATTTACAAACTGTGTGCTCGTTCCATGTTTAACATGAAACTGATTGTATTCACAAGGTTACATACAGAAAACCCGTGCACACACATATGAATCAAACATCTAATATGGCAATTTGTGAAACTGGAGGAAAAAGCAGTTGACGCCTGTTGATCTCGTTCTTTTAATTGTTCATTGCAGAAAATACCAGCCGACACGTGTTTCGTCAGACTACAGTACACTCTGACTCTTCAGGGCTAGGTCCTAATAGATACGAAAGAATTAATCCCCCACAACCGGTGATAATTACAACCCGGTTAGGGTATCTGTAGATTGTTTGGCGGGTGAAGCAAGAGAATCAATGGCTCCGATATATGAAAATTTCTTCACTGTGTGACTTCAAGAATTAAAGACTCCTCTGTAATTGCCTGGTGGTCTACCAGACCCCGGATACGGTGTCTTCCTCGGATACGGCGTCCTCCTCGTGGACAATGGAGGGCTGATGTGGGGCAGGACTCTTGATGAAGTAAGTTATCGTGAGTGCGTAGGGAAGCGGGGTTACAGTGGTTCCCCCTTCTCCCAACGCCGCAGAGTGAGATTCCTCGCTCTGAGCATTTTCCACACATCTGACCCTGACACTGCCTCTTGAGGCACACCACAGGGTTTGACTACAGAGTTGCCCCTAAAAGGCCACACGGTCTCTTGAGAAACGGTGACTCTCCTGTTATGACTATTTCAACAGTGCAAAATGTTTTTTAACTAATGACACAGCATGAGTGATGAATGAGATGGGAATATAGTGATTAATAATTTGATAACACGCACAGTCTGGCATGCAGTTAATGTCAGTATGTGAGCATAATCACCACCGCACAATATTCTGTCACATAGCAATGTCATGTACAGATTTAGATGCAAGTGGCACATGGTTGGAAGAGATTGAATACTACTAAGCTGCACAGCTCTTTCAATTAGCACATATTTGGGAAATAATATCATGGAAATACAATTTTTGCTCATACAATTTTGCATGTTGTTTTTTTCTTTGTTTGATTTCGTACAGATGGAGAACTACATATGACAGATAACTTGTTTGTCACAAACATAAGGAGCAGCTACTCTGCCCTTCATTCATTGACAGGATAGGGACCACCCTTTCTGTACCCCAGGGAGGCCGACCATTGCGCTGAAGAAAGCCCTGGACCTTTATGGCCACATATGGACTGAAACATGTTGGCACTAGGGTCTTAGGACCATAATACTCCTATTCTGACCCGCTTTTAAAGAGTTTTTTAATAACCCTGACAGACCCAAGAATAAAGGGAAACTGGGGATCTGTCAGAGGTTTTTTATCTTTAGAATCCCCCTGGTCTTCTATAACTTCAAAGAGCTCCCAACACTGTGGTTGAGCCCACCCCGACTTATAGGCGTCGGCGTGACCTGATGATGAAGCATGACACCACTAGGGTGTGTGAGGGTAACTAAACAAAAATGAATTGCTTTCTTGCACACCTGACGGTGAAGTAACACACCTTCCCTCACACTTCATTCTTCATATCCACCCATTTAAGTGCATTTTGATTGACCACTGCTGGTCAGTTGGAGTAAATTATCATGGCTTTAAGATTTAACTTGGGAGGTGTTACTCCGACCCAGAATCCTCTCTACCCTCCAGGCATTGAGAAAGTTTTTCATGAGCCTTTTTTGTGTATACATGCCTCCATTCCATGCATATTTTTTTTTGTGCAGGAAGAACACCTTACTGAACAAATGGCAGATGTTTTCCTCGTTCAATGTGTGCTACAGAATGCAGCACGCATAGAAAGAGGAAAAAACAAAGAGAAATAAATATATATTTCTCCTCCTTGTGTCCCACCTCGGGATGGGTACAGATTTGGCAATTCTCCAGGTTTACATGGTTTTGTACATCTGGTGCACCGCCGAAATCATGGCTGTTGCATAGGAAAACTCACTGCAATGTGCATCGAATGCCTCCAGGGTACAGAGTACTGGGACGCACAGTGATTAGTGATGAATTGCCTTAATTAAGACTTATGAGGCCACAGAAAGATGACTTTCAGTGGCCTGCATCACCCATGCATCATTTTACGTGGTGCATAATTTCACCAACAGTTCACTTCAGACAGCAATAGGGCAGGTGGGTGCAGAGGTACCTTACAGTGTTAGATGCTGCATTAAAGTCTATTGATATTGCTCTGTTGGAAAAGAGACTGCAGACTTGGACTGGGGAAGCAACAGCAATACTCAGGGATGTGGGGACAACTTTTGACCTTTTCCTGAGGGCGACAGGTACAGTGGTGTCTTTAGTTGTCAGATTGTCGTCACCTGGAGTACTCATGATAAAGGGGACCTGCAAACAGAGGCTGCAGGCAGGGTTGGTAAGTCCACATTGGCAAGTTCAAGATGGACTTTGTCTCTGGAAGGTCAGGGGACTGCGCTGGCACCATTAGCCCACTTCAGCTCAGGCTAGGAAGCATGGGTTCAGTGGTGTTTTACGGAATCTAGTTTTTGCAGTCCGGAACACTCACAGTTTTCTTTAGGGTGCCTGAGGGTGCAGAAATGCAAAAACAACAGTTGATGGACAGAATGCAGAACAATGTCATACATTCACCTCAGTACTGAGATGTGGGCCTAAATCCATCGTTGTTTGCACTCCACACCACCCCAGTTCAGACATGGCCATATGCAAATCAGTCTTGAACCTATTACTCATAGGAACAGTCCAGCCCAAACTGCTAAGCCATGTCTTTCCTGGACCGGAATAAAGCATCATAGGACCGGTTTCTGGCTATCAGACGTCATCAGCAAAGATAGCTTGACTCCAGTGGTGTGGAGAGCAAAGGACTCACGTCTGAGCATACCCGTCCCACTCGGGGTGAATTTTGCTAATTGGGGTCTCAAAAATGCAAAAACAACAGTTGATGGACGGAATGCAGAACAATGTCATACATTCACTCCGGTACAGAGATCTGGGCATAAATCCATCGTTTTTTTTGCACTCCACACCACCCCAATTCAGACATGGCCATATGCAAATCAGTCTTGACCCTGTGCCTCATGGGAACAGTCCACCTGAACTGCTAAGCCATGTCTTTCCTGGACCGGAATAAAGTATCCTAGGACCGGTTTCTGGCTATCAGCCGTCATTAGGCCAGGATAGCTTGACTCCAGTGGTGTGGAGAGCACGGGACTCAGGATGCAGGAAATCAGCTAGACTGCTCCAAGGGAGTTGTCTTTATTGAAATTAGGCAGAACTCCCAGGCTTTGGAGGCACCACAGCATCAGGCCGAGACTTCTTTGGTGCAGTTTCGACTGTAAACAGGAGACATGCTGGCAGGGCTGGTGTCAAGTCATTTGGTATTCTTCAGTGGTATGCTTTTGCAGCTCTTAATTGTCCTTCATCATAGGTCGACAGGAGCAAAGGACCACAATCAGCATTGTTGGCCAACTTCAGCTCAGGTTAGGTGTTTCATATGCAGTGGTGCTTTCCGGTGTCTTTCAAATAATTGGAGCATCGCTGATCAGGCTTTGGTACCTGCAAGATGCAGGAAAACAGCACTGAGGTTCCAAAGGGGTTCCTGAGTTTTTGGAGAAGTGCTGGCAATCCTCTCAGGCTTTAGAGGACATTCAGTTTCCAGAACAAGGTGACTTTGGAGCAATTGTCAAGAATAGACAAAAAGGCCAGCAGGACTGGTGTCAAGTCAGTTGCTTTTTCTGAAGTTCCTGCTTCCTCAGCTCTTCAGCCTGTCTACTTATTTTGGTTGTTAGGATCGGATTTCCTGGTGCCAAGGGTTCCCTTAATCACAGAATTAAAGGGTTTTAAGTTAGTGTAGGGTAGCAGCCAATAGGTTACTTTTCCCTAGGGTACTATGCCCCCTATATGTCCATTTCCTGGGGAAGAGGGCATAACCCTGTAACGAAGATACTAAATGTGGCATCACCAAGAAATTTGCATTCACTTCAGGTAGCCCAACTCAGGGGTGGTACTGGCCTGAGGATGGGCATGCCCATCTTGCTTAGTTAATTTTTCTACCTGTCCAAGTGCTAAAGGCCTCAGGACAAAGGGTGGCAGTTTCCTCTTCTTGTGAGAGAAGCTAGATTTGCATACTAATGGCAGTGGTCCTCTTTAAAGATCTCCGGCCCTGGAATGCTAATCTGCAGTTCATCATGTGAGCGGGGGTCCAAAGCACCCTCTGTCCGAGCAGGTTTGGTTTATAGCCACCTGAGACCAAAGCCCCTTACCCTTGGGGGTCAGGCTGGTGAGATCCAGTTAGTAAGCACACCAGCAACAGGTAGGTTTTTAGGGAACATCACTAAGATGCCCTCTGAGTGTATGCTTTAATACATCCAGCACTGGCATCAGTGTGGGTTTGTTAATACAAGATGATACCAAACATCCCAATTTTTTGTGAAGCCACCATGTAGATAGGGAATTCGTTTATACCTATGTCAAGCACATGCTTTTAAAATGGCTTGGATCTTTACTTGCACTGGCAGTAATGGAACTGACACACATGATAGCATATATGTTCATGCAGTTATGCCCTCACAAGCAGTATAGTGTACCCTGCCTTAGAGCTGTAAGACCTGCTATGGGGGTGACTTACTTACACTGCTTGCATTGTGGGTATGCAGGGCACACAGGCTGTATGCCATGTTGTGTTTTTACTTTTGTCTACCAAGACATGCAACCTGCAGTGGCGGTTTTCATGACCATGGTGACGAGTACACCAAGGGGACCCAATTTGTGCTGCCACCCTTGAGGACCCTCTTTGGTATCTAAGGACCAAGGTTACAAGGGGTACCATTTACTAGGGACTTACAGGGAGGGGCAAAGGTATCACCAGTTGGGGAAAACAATTGCATAGTTTTGGGAGATCTTGGTTGAGGATAAAAGACACCAAGGCCAACTTTGGAGCAACAGGCCAAAAGTTGTAAAAATCAGTAAGGTATTACTTCATGGGCAATTACCCACAGCCTCAAGCAGGCTAGATGTGGGTAGAAGTTACTTGGTCATGTCACTCACTCTATGATGGACCCCTGTTCAATCTAGCTGAAGCGGAGATGGACAGCTGTTTCATCTTCTCTCATGTGAGTGAGTGTGTAGATATGTATAAACCATAATCAGATGCCCAAAGGCTTCATGATATTAAAGGAATAAGAACAAGATAACTAACTGGACCAAATGTTTACTTATCTAAAAATGAAGCTTTAACGTTCTTTTATGAATATATTTCCTAATAGCCCAAAGCTCTATTTTTTTTTTATTTTGTACAAAAATGTATGACATACAAATAAATGTCCAAAGATATAAAATCATACAAAAATAATGTCATCATACAATATACATTTTTTTGTCTATCCAATAGATACAGTGTATTATGGAGTTCACAAAGATTGAAGACATTAAAACTATGTATCTGCATAAGCTGTTCAATTAGTCAACACAAGCAACATATGTTTCATCTTGCTTGACTTCTTCAGGGCTGTAAGAATGTAATGAAACGTAATGCCAATGGACCATTATCAAAGTGCATAGATTAACATAGCAACATATAATAATGAAATACAAATGAAAATAATGCACGTAGAACCATATCACCCAAAAGAAACAAAACTCCAGTGTCAATAGTGCATCAGAAAAGACAATTTAGGACTATGATTAATGTTTCATTTTGTTAAAGCAAAGTAAGTAGGGTGTTCCAAATCATGGAAGCTAAGGATGATAATACTCTACCCCATGAACACAACGTAAAATGTAAATTGATACTTGTATAGCGCACTACTCACCCACAAGGGTCTCAAAGGGCTTGTACGAATACCGCTGTGAACCCATCCTGTCTTTCCCTGTGAGGCGTCCACTCCTGGGCACCCCCAAGGTGGAGGCCAGGCATCCTTAATGTTGTGGGTGCCGTTGTGGAGATTAAGCAAGCGATTGCCCAGAGTTGCAGAGTGGGACTCCATGATTGGAATAGGCACCGGGGCGAGAATGATCAGGTCCGTGGAATTTTAAACACAACACCCGCCAAGGCGGGGAATTGAACCCTGGTCCCGGGCCAGACCTCTGCATCAGGGTCTGCCGCTCTAACCATTGAGCCACACTTCTCCACATGAAGAACTTTTAAATGAAACATCTCTGGCCACAGAGGTTAATGACAACTACATTTGGGAGAAGTTTGATGAAAATGAGTGAGTTATCTATATAAAAAGCTTATTAACAAATGCAGAGGGAATTTACCCATATCTCAACAAGGAGCTATTGAAGGGACTAGAGAACATTTGAAAGTATGGCACATTTTCAAAGATTGAAAATTGCCCTAACTTAAAAAATGTTGATTCACTGAAGCTACTTTAAAGGCAGTAGTAACAAGCATGTGCATAATTCAGGCACATATTCATTTCTGCTATGGCTATTAAGTAAGGGGGGTAATACTGCTGGAGTAACACTGACTAGTATTGGTTGGTTGGCAGGATTGATTGCTAACCCTTGTTTTTGGGGGTTCTCTACAATTACAGAACTAGGCGCAGGAAATTGGACCGTAGTGTATAGGGACTGAGTCTTCCTACCACCTTAGTGCTCACAAACGCAGGACCGACTAGCTATAGTATCACACTTGCTCTCCTATTCACTCACAGAGAAACAAATGATTAGGCACCCCAGAACACAACACTCCCGGATCTCTCAGGAATCATGGTAACCATTTTGCTTGCTCTCTTGTACTCTTCTACAATAAGATCTGACGGAGACACAAAACAGTTTAAATTATGTATTTTAACTAACGTGCCCTAACATGCAGTATACGTGCCACAACAAGCAGAAAAATAAAATGCATAGTACAAATATTGTCAGCAAAGCAGCCAGTCCAGAAATCATGAAGGGAGATGTCATCATAAAAAAGAAAATGGAGAAAGGACTGTAGCACCTAACCGCCCTTCCCTTGCTAAGATGGTGGATCTTCATCATGGGTGCTCTTCTTCCTAAAAAGGTTCCTCTCCAAGTGTGCGTCACCTATTTGTGCACCTCACTAAAAACCCAAGTGCTCTTTCCAAACAACAGCTGCATCAGTATGTTTTGTCTAAGGGCTAAGGACCACCAAGAACAAAATAACAAGGGGCACTGTTGTTTGACTTTGCACATAATGTTCAATCAAAAAGAAATCTTTGAAATTATGGCTATATATAAAGATGTGTAGTAACGTATGCAAAGCAGCAGGCAAGCTGCAACATGATCATGCTAAGTCACTGAAAAACAACAATGTCCCTATGGGCCACGTGACACCCTCCCCCTGGCCAGGACACTAGCCTTATACAAAAAACAAGAATCAGAGTTAAGCAGAGGCAAGGCGTCTATGTTGAAGGCCAATTGTTTTTGTTTTTTGTACAGCCAGGTGATATTATTTCAAAATTTTGCTAATTGGGGTCTCAAAATTTCCTAACCATTCATAGTTAGTCTTCAAAGTCAAATATGTTGCTGGAAAAGGGGAATGCCATGAACTCCGGAATGTTGTCTGTTCCTTTCATCGTAAAAAGGTATGCCAGTTTAGTAGGTCAAACACTCAGGTCTGCAGTTGGTCTGAGTAGAGGATCGGATTCCTTATGCTGCCACCTGGCACACACCTGGTCATGGACCTTAAATAGACCCATTAGCAGATAGTAATCCAGGGCAGCCTGTGCGGTATTGGAAAGGCAGACATGTTTAGCCCATTGAAAAGGTCACTGGAGGCAGTGGAATACAGGTTTCATGCAGGTGAATGAGGCATAATGGAAGGTCAGCCAGTAGTCAAGGGCAAAAGACTCCTCTGGCATAGAACTAAAGAGCTGCTATATTTGATCACGGTACAGCTGCAACTGGACTGGATTTGGCAGCTTCACAGATAAAGCATCCATTGCAAAGCAATAATGGGAGAAACAGCACACTGCAAACCAACAGGAGCACCAGGAGAAACCCTTCGAAGGTGCTGGAGAAAACTAGAAAGAATAAAGGCTGGAATTACTCCAAAAATAGTCTGAAAGCAAGAAACAAGGCCGAATTCCACAAGTTTAAAAAAGTGAGCACTGCCCTCTGTATCAGAAGCATTACATTTTGGGTGTATCAATTCTCCAAAATGGAGTGTGTTTAGCAGCGAGTGTATCTCGCTTGCGGTTCTTGCCAACTGCAATTCGAGGTTGCAATCGAAGGCCAAAGCAGACTATCTACATACCAATGTAAAGGTAGAAAAAGGACATTGCTGCAACATGTAACACCTTGTGAAACCATTACAATATACAGGATGCCAGTTATCAAATCGCAGCAGTCGTGGTTATTCAAAATAAGATAACTACCGTTAGAAAGCAAAGCTAATATGGGAATAATGGCTGGGACAGTGTTACCTCACAAAAAACAAGCCATATTAGGGGCATAAACTTTACAGGCTCCATGAAGCTTAACTTGTTTAGACTAGTGAATGTCCTACTGTGGAATCAAATTCCTACCCTGTAAGGAAAACTTCCTTCTCTGCATGCTGCCATATCTGTAGCTGAAAGGTAATAGCCATAATTTGTGAATAAAATGATTGGCAAGCGGCGCAAATCTTCCCACGGGATAATGTTTCATGGGTGCTGTGATTTGAAAAAGTGAGCTTGGCATAAAAATAACCTTATGTATTAACAACAAGGCTGAATCAGACTTGGCTACTAAAAACGGTAACTGTTCTAATTGTCCAATATGTAACAATGTGTATGTGGCATCTTTCATGGACGTTAATTTCTTTTTATCAGTCAAATTAAACGGCAAAAGCTATGCAGAAGCATTCTAATAATCCCATGTCACTTTTCCATTTTTGAGTGTTTGCAATGTCCAAGCAAACTACATTACAAAACGTAACTGATTTTTACCAGGGTATAAAACAGACACTGTAATGCTATTATCAACAACTGCAAGAACTATTTCTCAATTAGCCTGATCAATTTGGCGCAGGCAGACCACAGCTTCCATCTGAGACAGTTTCTAATATTCTTTATATAAGGAATAAATACAATGTTTTTTTCAGAGGGGACTTTGGACCTAAAAGAAAATCAGCAAAATCAATGTCACTGAATAAATGAGAAAGGTGCTTTTTCAGACTTCAGCGCTGAATGTTCCAACCATTGCTGAAATGATTTACCTACTGAATACTTGGTAACTGTATGCGAATGTGGGATGCACAAATCAGGTCTACATTGCATTTGAAGTTGTTGGCCACACTAACACTCCTAAGGGGTCAAAATTGGAGACGTTAATAGCGCCATTTTTATTTAAGACAGCTAAGTTTTCAATAGTGTTGTTAGTGTGTATTTGCCATGTATCATATGGAGTCAATAATGGAATGGAGGGAAAATTCAGATTATTTGCCGTAGCTAAACCAATACAAGTAGTCTGTTATCCATTGTCATTTAAAAATAAGATTTGAGACTGTATCAGACATGCACGATGCAAAGCTTCAGTGCCTTTCACTTGCCAAGCTCTAGTGCCCCAGATGGATTTTAAATCAATTGTGTCCTTCCAATGCTCATAACCCTTCAGGGACAATAGTATAAACCAGTTTAGTCTGTATTAACATACATTTAGTTTGGTGCAACATCTTCAATTTAAAATAGTTTGACTGTGGGTCAGACAGACTGTAACCAAAAAAATATACAAATATACTTTGTTGGGTCTTCAAACTTCCATGTAATAGTGTTGGGCGATGCTCCCTTTGGGTATAATTGAATAAGGGTCTCTGTGTTTTCGTCTCGTATAAGAAATGATGGCCATAATGTTGGTAACAAAATTAATCTGCATAATTAGCCACATTTAAATGCATATCTTCAGTGTCAAATGTAGCATATTTTAAATCAGAGATCAATGAATGAAAGGCCTGACCATCCCAGTCATCAGAGTGGATGTCGGGCAAAACCACATCCCCAAGGAAACACAGAAGACGTAAGTAATGTTAAAAATTTGCTTTGGACCATAGATATCGTATGCAACTTTATCCCAGACAATGCCATCAATAACGGAATGCAGATATATTGACAAGGGGTTGGTCTCTTTTGATTATGCGAGACGAAGTGTGAGGGGCCAGAACTCCATCAACAAAGTTCACAGCAGAGCATTCGGGAAAAACACAATCACAAAAATCGGATCCACATGAAGAGGAACATCATCATAAGCACCATCCAGCTATATGTCCAGGGCGGGACCAAGTAAGTCTTTTTGAACCAGGAGGCGAAAACACTGGTATAGGTGGTGTTCTCTTGCACAGTAGATGATGAGTAAGATGTGCCAGAGAATAATAAATTATGAACCATTTAATAGCCACTGACCCCAGCTGAAACAACAGGGGATGTGCTGCATCAGATGGTTCAGTTATGGTAGTCTCAGGAATGTCAATTATGACTTCAACTGAAGGAGAACCATACTCAATATCTGCAGATGTTGATGTAGAAGGAGAAACAGGTAATAAATATATTGAAGTTTCCATCTCCCCTTGTAATTTTTGGGGAGTAGCTGAAGAAACAGAAGCCATCGCGTTCAGCGACAGATCTCGACCTGGATTGCTTTGAGGCATACTATTCAGTATCGGCCACATGGTTCAACTTGACACATTAGATTGAAATGTAACGATTCTCCTTTTGACCAGGTAAAGGAGGCAGGATTACACTGTGGGTACCTTTTAACTGAAGGACTCTGATCGGTGCACGGTAGGATGGAACAAATTCTGTTTTGTTTGCCACCTTTTCATGTACCAGATCATCAACTTTAGGAAGCCATACAGAAGTAGGAATAAGCACCGCTCGATCCATGGAAGAGGGAAACTTGGCTCTTGCTTGTGAATTCCAAGCTTTTTGTAGATCCTATAAAATAGCACAATGGTTATGTAAACTCAAAGGTTGCGGCAGCCACCGAAACGTCTAGACCATGAAGGTCTGGCACAAACATTTTAATGCATTTCGTATGGGGTCTGCTCACCCAGAGATCTACTAGGGAGATTATTTAGTGCTCGATGGACTCCGTACAAGTGTGTCAGCCAACCCCACCACTCCCAAAGACTATAGTAATGTAATGTAAAGTAAAAATAATTTATAAAGCGCTCGGACACCAACGGTTTCATGGCGCTAGAGAACGGATGTGCAAAAGTGGGAGACGGGGTGCAGGTGTTAATCATAGGCGTGACGGAACAGGTGAGTTTTTAACATTTTCCTGAAAGATGAGCAACAGGAGATAGACCTGAATTCGTGTGGGAAAGAATTCCATAATTTGGGTGCCAGAAATGAAAAACTAAGGCCACCATGTTTTTTTCCGTTTGAAGGAGGGAATGGAAAGAAGATTGTGGTGTAAGGAACGGAGGTTACAAGATGGAACCTAACGGTGAATCCTAGATGCGATTAAAGCAGGGCCATGGCCAGTTAATGACTTAAAGGTGGTGCAGCCAAGTTTAAAAATACAGCGTTTTGCCACCGGAAGCAAATGGAGCTTCTTCAGCAGAGGGGAGACATTTTGGTGTTTAGGTTGCTGAAAGATAAGTCTCGCTGCTTCATTCTGAACCAGTTGTAGTTGGCGAAGCGAGTGGGCTGGAATGCCAACGTAAAGAACGTTGGCGTAGTCAAGGCGGGAGGTGACCAATGCCATGATTACTAATATGAGGGCCTCAGTGGTCAGGAACTTGCAGATTTTTCGGATTCTCCGAAGGTGGAAGAAGCATGATGAAGTGACTGCATTAATCTGAGGTTTTAAAGAAAGGTCCTTGCTGATGATAACCCCTAGATTCTTCACAGAGTCAGCTGGGGAGGGAGCGGAGCCCCAGGAGGGTGGCCAGAAGTTGGGGTTCCATGGGTTAAGAGACCCTCCAGTTTAAAAAAGCTCAGTTTTGTCGGGGTTTAGTTTCAGTTGGCTTTGAGGCATCCATTTGCCAATAAAAGTCATAGTAGACAGAAAGTCGGCGGTGGATGTGGGTGAAGAATCAAGGTTGAAGACCATTTGAATATCATCAGCATAGTTGAGGATAGTGGCTGAGCTATTACATAGGGATCGAATCAAAGGTTGCATATACATATTAAATGTTAGTGGCGATAAGGCAGACCCTTGTGGGACCCCACAGGTTAATTTCCTAGGAGTGGCTGAAAAGGTCGATAAATGAACAGCCTGGGAGCAGTGAAGTAAGCAGGATCTGATCCACTCCAGAGCCACGCCCCGGATGCCTGTGCTGTTGACACGGTCGATCAGGAGA
Source organism: Lissotriton vulgaris (assembly GCF_964263255.1). Classification (NCBI taxonomy): domain Eukaryota; kingdom Metazoa; phylum Chordata; class Amphibia; order Caudata; family Salamandridae; genus Lissotriton; species Lissotriton vulgaris. Next base: position 2,032,355,058 of record NC_141691.1, read on the forward strand.
TCATGATCGACCGTGTCAAAAGCAGCCGACAGATCCAGAAGCACAAGGGCCTGGATGATATTCTTATCAGCTTCCCTCCTGAGCTCGTCCATCACAGCCACACTAACAGCCTCAGTGGAATTCGCCGGCTTGAAACCCTCCTGCTGGGGGTCTAAAAATTGGGAAGACTCAATAAATGAACTAAGACAGTTGGTCACATGAGCCTCTAAAATTTTGCTGAGGAACGGGAGCAGGGAGATAGGGCGGAAATTGCTCAGCACTAGGGGATTGGCATTGTTTTTTTTTAGAATGGGTACCACTGCAGCGCATTTGAAGGAATCAGGGACAATACCTGTCATCAGAGAGTTGTTGAGAAGTGAAAGTGGGGGATCGGGACAAACCCGAAAAGCTTCTTTTAAAATCTGGGGAGGACAGCAGTCATTTGGGGAGCCTGAGCTTACTCTATTCAAGATGGTCAGAAACTCTGCCTTAGAGATCAGAGGGATATGATCTAACAACAGTGGATTTTTACAAATGGTTATGGGGACAAGAGATGGAGTAGAAGGAAGGATATTATTTTTAATAGTAATACTTTTTTCAATGAAAAAGGTGATCAATGAGTCGCACAAAGTCTGTGAAGGGTCCGGTTTGGCCAGTACCCGGTCTGGTTGAGTAAGCTCATTACCAATAGAAAAAACATCCTTGGATTTGGACGAAGAATTAATGATTTTTTGGGAGAAATATTTAGTTTGTAAGATAGAATTTTTATAATGTTTTAACAGGGTGATATAGATAATTTTCTCCTCGGGGTTATATTGACGCCGCCAGCGGCGTTCGGCCTGCCGAAGGGCCAGTTTTCCTTCTTCAATACATCCGAAAACCATCGCTGAGCGTCATGAGGGCGCTTGGTTTTAATTTTATTCATGGAAGCTACTTTATCGCTAGCTGATTCCAGCCAGCTAGCTATACTTGACGCTTGGTCGGAAATTGAAGCCAGTTCTTTAGGGGCAGAGGAGATCAGGAGACTGTGAAATTCATTCTGTTCAGCCCGCTTTCAGTTTCAGGATAAAAGGTTGTTAACAGAGATCAGAGGAATATAAGGGGTCTGATTGATGATAAAGGAAATAAAGGAATGATCAGACCAGGGGCAATGGGGGGGTGATTGCAATGTTAGCAGTCTAAACTTGATCCAGGATGTGCTAATTGATGTGGGTGGCTTTACTAATGTGTTGGGAAAGATTCAAGCCAGTCAAAAGATTAAAGAATTCAACCGACAGGTTACTTTCACGTGGATCTAGAGGCCAATAGTTGAAATCGCCAATGACGATGATTCTGGCATGATTAATAACGAGTTGAGAGATCAATTCTCCAAATAGCTGAGGGAATAGAGGCATATGATCAGGGGGTCGATAAAAAGGGCCCAAATAAAGGAAAACTTAGGGGAGGTGAATTTCAAAATAAGGCTGTCAACACAAGGGAGGCTGACCCTTTCTAGGATGGTAAATTTATGCTTTTGATGAATAATAGCTGCAACTCTGCCCACTGTTTTACCCTGGGTACGATTGGATTGAGGTATATAATACCCAGTAGGTATTGCGGCTCAGATAGCGGGTGCAGAGTCATCCGTTAACCAAGTTTCTGACAAAAGAAGAATGTCAATAGTATTAGCATCAAGTAATTAGAAGATCTCCAGTTGATGTTTCACCATCGAGCGTGTGTTTAGATAGGTAATGACCAGTGGGGCTAAGACAGGGGATATCGATCTAGGGGGGCAATGGGGGATCTCAGGGAGCATAACAGATGGTAATCGCGTGTGTTGGCCAGGGCAAGTAGGTCTTGAGACATAAATACCGGAGTTAAGTGCTGCCACCTGGCCTGAGAGTTCATAGAACCCTCATGTTGCAAATTGTGGAGATCGAATGAGGTATAAGTAGTATAGTGGGCATTATAACTGGTCCCTGGTCCCGGCCCGGCGCGGACGGGCGCAGACGGGCTTGCGCGAAAGGTGCACCCGCTGCTCATGTCCGCTGCGCATCCTTCTGAACTCCATGTTAAGTAGCCCGCAAGGGGAAATGGGAGGAGCGCTAACCCCCGGAAGTGAGGGAGGAGGCCGCAAGTGGTGTTGCTGGTGAAGCGACCCTCCGCTCAAACGGCACATTGCAGCGGCGGACCGGGGTCTGGAGCAAACAGTTACAGGTAAGTTTTTAAAAACAGAATTATCACACCAATTTTAAAAAGTCACTGGTTCCTTTACAATACAAAATGATAGCACGAGCGCAATGCGCATCTAGCAGCCACAATCACCGCGTCCGTTTGCAGAGTGCCTACCGGAGCTTCTAAATAGAGCCTAGGCTCTAAGTAGTCTAGAGCGCTAACCCCCAGAAGTGAGGGAGGAGGCCGGAAGTGGTGTTGCTGGTGAAGCGACCCTCCGCTCAATCGGCACTTTGCCGCGGCGGACCGGGGTCTGGAGCAAACAGTTACAGGTACGTTTTTAAAAATAGCTGTCAAATATTACTTTAAATCACAGTTCATTCGCTCCACAACTGAATTGCCCTGACGTCGGTATGGAGACGAATATTGCACCTGTAACCCCAGAGACTTCATCACATCAACATAAGCCTTGGAGGCAAACACAGGACCTTGGTCAGAATGGTAGGTGCAAGAGGCAAGCATCCCGCAAAAGACACAGAAATATTTAATGACCGTTTGAGCTTTAGCACTATGTTGAGGCTATACTCAAGGGAATAACGTGCACAAATCCACTGCAACTAAGATGTGTTTAAATGCAGTGTCAGATGTCAAAGGACCGCAGTGATCAAGATAAATGCAGCCAAATGACTGATTAGAGATGTAAAGCTGAGTTTGTGATGAGCGTGCAACAGTAAAAGGCTTAATTTGCTGACAAATGTCACAAGAAAGAACATATTTACGTGCCTGTTAGTATAAACCACGCCACCAAAAATGTTGCTGCAAAAGGGAAACCATTGCATTTACTCCGGCATAGGCAGAAGCCACACTTCAATGAGCTGCAATGATCCAGGACAGTCTGTGGTCCTCGTTGGGAATCAGTCGATCCCCAATAGATGGAATAGTAGCAAATGGGATTTGACAAGATGACAAGTGATATTTGGAACGTGAAGGGAAACCCGATACTCTGTTCCCCTCTACCTAGTAGCAATAGCTCCTAAAATGTTATCAATTTTAGTCATGAACCTTGCGACAGCTGATGCAGAACAAGTGGGTACTGCTGATTTGACTTCCTTATCAGCCAGTGAATTACCAATAGCATGGTCTTCCACACGTTGATGGTCCAAAGTATGGATAACATGTGTGAGCAGCAAGCGCTCCTTAAGAGTGACCACCCAAACCCAAAGCGTTCTATGCTTAATTGCAATACTTTTAGAGTCACAAAACTCATTTTGTTTACAGAATAACCAGTTGTCATTGAAGGATTGTATGAAGTAAAAAGAATCACACGTTATAAGTCTAGGGGCAGCAAATTCAAGAGCCAAAAGCAAAGCAGGGAGCTCCACCAATTGAGATAAATCTGCATTAACAATTTTTCCAGCCAGAATCATGCACGCTGCCAAACAAGCATGTTTAGAACCAATGGCTGGCTTCCCAGATCCATCATAATAAATAAAGCATTTGTACTGATGAAGATGGGCAGTGACAGAGTAGGTGGGTGAACTTGTTCATATTGTAAAATCTCCTTTAACTGCATTGATGGGTCAAACTTAAAATTGTCATCAGCCGACGTCAAAGAACTAGCTCATTGAATCCAATGTGGATGCAAGGCTTTGGAATTTAGAAAACTTGCAGTTGTAACTGCTTCCAAAGTAGGTACAGGCGAGACCATGAAAATGCGTTTACCCTAAGCCAGAGAGCACTCTTTCCGAATCGCCATCTGGACTGCCGTCAACATTTGTTCGATAGAAGAGAAGTGTATTTCAGCTAAAGTGTACAAATGGGATTTATATGAAATGGGGACCGTGTCTCCCTCAATGAAGGTCAAATAAATGAAACCTAACCCGCCTGGCACAATCCTTATGACCACATTTGTAGAATTGTCGTGTGTTAACAAGAAGTCTGTCACAAGCAAAGCAGACTGCAAAGACCGATGAATTGTGGTCTTTTCTGAAAGCTAATAGGAAGCTGAAAAGGTAGGATGTATCAAAGAGGAAAGTGGTTTGATATGCTGGGCACATTCAGGAATATAGGTCCTCCTAGAATTTAAAAAACCCAGCCAAGATTGTAATTTATTTGGGAGTAGATGGTGATAGCACTTGAGCACTTTTCTCCAGAAAGTGGGAGACTAACCCCCTACCTTCATTGGTGAGTTGGTAACCACAAAGAAGAACTGCCAAACAGGCAATGTGTGACTTGGCAAAGTTGAATTTTTATCCCAAGTCAGCAAAATACATTATAATGTTGTCCAAATGCACAAGTTGCGGTATCATTTAATTATCCGCAAAATAAATGTAATCGGCGTAAGAGAATGCATAAGGGTCAATTTAATGTAAAACAGACACTATGCATGCCGCAAAAGTGCCTGGACTATTCTTATATTCCATAGACAAACGCGTATATCTTTTGTGATTACTGATGGCGCTGAATTCTGTTACGTCATGGCTCTCAGGAGTCAAATTGTGACTGTAAAAACCATTGGCGATATAAAGAGTTATTTGATATTTTCTATGAACAATGGTATCAACTAAGGTAGAGCTATGAGTGTTCTGTACCGCAAAGGTACAGACATGACTGTTCATATGACAGTAATCCAAAACAATATGATATGAACCGTCCGGTTTCAATATCAGAAAAACAGGATTATTCATGGATGAAGCAAAGGGTTCAATTACACCCTGACATTCCAATCGGATCAAGATTTCACTTACGGACGCTTTCGCATCACGGTTGATTAGATATTGTAGTTGGGGTTGTGGCATGGATCGCAAAGGAATTTCATGTGCCAAGGAATCCTTATCCCAACCCACTTCATTACGATACACAGTCAGGGCTAGTGGTAATGCCCACTCCGATGCAAATGTTTGGTTAGCCTCCTCTTAGACATAATGCGAAAAACCCGGGAGAATAACATGTTCCCCTTTAGAAAAAGCTCAAACAAATGAGGGAGGCCAATCGACCTCCACCAACAAAATATCATAGAAGAAGTAAGGTTGTCCCAAAATACTGCCCTAATAGTGTGTCTAATATAGCCTTCAATTTGGAGGCCTATTTCAGGGGGTGCAACTCATGTGTCAGTTGTTTCCACTGTAATGAGCATGTCAGTTGCTTTCACCTCCAGACACTAGTGGATTGCCTCCTGCACTATGGTAACTTCTACAGCTCTGTCGAGGAGTGTTACCGCCCATCTCCAATCGAGGTACTGGGTTCTCACTGTCTGAGAAAGCAAAAGACACACAATTGATGGACGAAATGTAGAACAAATCAAAACATTCACCCTCAGTCAAGAGATCTGGGTTAAATCCATCATTCTTTGCTCACCATGCCACCCCAGTTTATACCTTGCTATATGCAAATCAGTCTTGACCCTGTGCCTAATGGGAACAGTCCAGCCTGAACTGCCAAGTCAGTTCCTCCCTGGACCGGAAATAAGCATTCTAGGACCGATTTCGGGGTCTCACCCCTCTTCAGCCAGGTTTGCTTGATTCCAGTGGCACAGTGCACCCAGGACCCACGTCTGGGCATACCTGGTGCACTTGGGGCAAGAAAGCAAAAGACACACAATTGATGGACGGAATGCAGAACAAAACATTCAACCAATCAAGAGATCTGGGTTTAATCCATCATTCTTTTGCTCACCATGACAATCGTGTGTCTTTTGCTCTCTCACTGTCTGAGGCATACTTTGCAGTCAAATGGCAACTTTTTATCTTCTGAAATGGGGCACGATATTGAGGTGGTCCCTCCGGTTTGGTTTTCACATCAAACTGGCGCTGGAGGACACGTTGTGGTTGCGCAGATTCACCTTCCCTGCAAACCTGATGTCTTCTCCTGCTGAACTGTTGATCCAGTGACTCCTGAAAGGAACAAGGAGTATGAGGATCAGGAACCTCAAACTTCTCTGTGTTTTAATTCTAGAGCGGTTCATGCAAATCATATCTATGGTCAGAAGTGTCCGGTGTTGGTGAACCAGCAAGAGAACTATACTTCTGCCGTTGCTGCTGCCGATTTTTATTCCATGTGTTTTTAGGAAAGACAGGACGAAACTCCTTCGGACTGGGTTTACTTTGTACCTGAGTATAAGGTATTACTCCCAAACTATTGTGACCCAATGATGTATATACATCCACAATAATGATCAGTAACTGACGCTGCCGATCAACATCTGCCACCGCCAAAAGGCATTGACACACTTGCATGCTAACTGCTTCACCTTTGACATTGGCCAGAATAATTTCAGAGACAGTAGGGAACATGCCCACTTATCTCAGCCCCAAAGCCACGGATGGAGCACAGCCTGTCTTCATCCTGAATTTTCCTGAGAACACTCAGCAGAACGCTCATGGAGGGGGTGCAAAAAGCACAGTATGTACTCCGCAGCAAACACAGTCCCCTAGGTGGTGCAAACTGCTCATCGTAAGGATCATGTGTTTCTCAACAGGTGTAGTATGGGGAAAAAGAGCCTCAATTTGCTCACATTTTTCTGCTTGCCAATAAGGGAAATTATCCCTATCATGAGGATGTGTGGCCATCAATGAATTAATCATGATGGGACTAATGATAAGCCCACCAACATGTCCAAGTGGTTTTGTAGTGGCTACAAGTCACTTTAATACTACGTGACGTAAACTGTATGACAGCTCCATGTATATGAATCAATATCATATGTGAAGGAAATGAAATTAAATTAAATTAACATTTATAAAGCGCATCCTCACCCGTGGGTATTCCAGCGCTATGTAACTGACTTAGATCAGCGAGAGGAACATTAAGATAAAGGATATGATGTGAAACCAGCAAAAACAGGCCACGTGCTTCCATCAACTGATAAGGGGCCTAAACGGACCACAGAACCAGGGTGAGGAAGGGTGCCATTAAATCATATGGTATGCTTCTATGATGTCAACAGAACTTCAAGTAATCGATAAGGCTGATAATTCTGTGGAACCGCAGCTGTAGTATATTCATGAAACAAGTTTTCATTAACATCCAATGCTGGAAATGAAACCCAAGAATAGAAAACCTCAAAGACAACAAAGATAATATCAGCCCCCGCATTGGGAATACCATGTTGTGTCAAATACGCTGTGACGGCAGTGCGGTTATGAGCCACAATAGTGACTGCCATAGTAAAATGCAAAATATCAAATCATAAGAACGGTAGTGGAAAAGCAGGTCAACAGAGAAAAAATAAGCTTTTAAATTTCAAAAAACATAAATACAGAGGAGGTTAAGCCCTTATACCACAGATATCTCCGGGAATCAGTGTGAGGGGATTGTAGACAAGCACTATTCAGGGATCTCGGGAGTAAGTCCCATGCCAATCATTGGTAGTGCCATGTTGCAGGGATTCTGAACAAATGCAGACCATTGCACAGGAAATGGGACCTTTTTGTATAGGGCCTGAGTCTTCCTACCACCTAAGTACCCATAAACCCATGACCGACTAGCTACAGTGCCACACTTCCTGCCATACTCACTCACAGAGAAACAAAGAAAAGAGAAACACATGATTAGAAACCCCAGAACACAACACTCCCAGATCTCTTATTGTCCACAATAAGATTTTACTGAGACAAGAAACAGGTCACAATATTTTTTTTAACTAACATGCCCTAACATGCAGTATGCGTGTCATAACAAGCAGGAAAATGCATAGTACAAATATTGTCAGCATAGCAGTCAGTCCATAAATCACGAAGGAAGAGGTCATCATAATAAGACAATGCAGAAAGGAATAAGGTACCTAACCTTCCTCCCCTTGCTAAGAAGAAGTATTATTATATAATAGAAGATCTCCAGGCTTTGCAAGCAGTCTCCATTCTTTGGCCTATAGATGGTAGATCTACATCATGGGTGTTTGTCTCCCTGGAAAGGTCCCTCTCCAAGTGTGTGTCACCCGTTTGTGCACCCCACAAAAAACCCAAGTACACTGTCCAAACAACAGCTCTATCGGAATGTGTTGTCTAAGGGTTAAGGACTGGCCAGAACAAAACAACAAGGGGCATTGTCGTTCAACCTTGCACATTATGTTCAGTCAAAATCCAAGGAACATGCAGAGAGCGAACACAGCAATGAGTTTTCATGTGAAAGAAATCTTCGAAATTATCGCAAAAAATAAAGTAGGTTAATAACTTGTGCAAAGCAGCAGGCAAGCTGCAATGTGCTCATGCTAAGTTAGTGAAAAAACAACAATGTCCCTATGGGCCACGTGACACCCTATGAGGGCAATACCCCTTTGCCCACATCTATGACATTTATTTAAGTAAGGTAGAGTAAGGGTTAGACCTATCATCCTTAGAGCGGTCGTCCCCCAACTTTCTGCTAGCCAACCTTCACATTTTGCTGTACCTTTTTTCGGCCTTAGGTCTTTTAGACTTTACCACTGCCATCCATTGCTAATGATGACAATAGTGAATACCTGATGTGCATATTTGTGTTACCTGTAAGTACCATGTAAAGGGATATACCCAGGGCCTGTAATCTAAATGATACTAGTGTAGTGTAGTTTCTATATTCCCAATAGGCGTTGCATATTGGAATAATATACCCTATACATATGACATAGGACTGAGGTCAGTATGTCTCTCTAGAGTATACTAAACTTAATTGTGAGTGCCAGCTGGCTCAGAGGTCACTAGAAACTTTCTTGAATACACAAGAAGGGATTCGTTTCTGACAGTCACATAAACGTGACAACTTTGTTTCCCAAAAATAAAACGTATCTTCAGAGTTGTGGAAACAATAGATACCTATTTTACCCAGTCGTGCATGATTCGTTTCTATAGAGTTGCCCAGAAAATAGAGAGATGAATGTTTCAATAAAAGGGGTTTATTGTACAGTCTTCTTTTTCTTAAGAGAGTTGAACTGCTACAATCGTTAGACAGAATGCAAAGTATAATGCGTACAGTGTAAACAGTAATATAAACTAATACTGTAATATCATTGTCTGGTGCTGTGACATATAAAAATACATACATAGATAGCACAGGCTAAAATACTCCTACCCCAATGTAGCTGACCTAGGTCTAGGACGAGGGAAGAAGTAAATGTGGAGTTAGAAATACTGGAGCTGGATTTCTCGGCAGAGGAGGACAGCTTCTGACCAGAGCGTCAGCTGGAGAGTTGGCTTCCTGGGCACTTGCTGTAGTGAGCTGAGTCGTGCAAGTAGCTAGTGGAACTGCACCGAACCACACCGTGCTTTGCCATAGCAAGTGAAGGAGGTATATTTATACCTTGAAGGTGTTTAGGAATGCCAGCTTTGATGTACAGTCAGGCATATGACGTCATGAATGAACCCCTAAGGAATAGATGTTCATGAATAATATCTGAGATCTTGGAGAAATCAATATTCAAACAAGGAGAAGTTCCTAATGGCTTAAGAGTCTGGCTTTCCAGGAAATCGTTGTGACGTAGATGAACGGATGTAAGTAGCCATGCCTGTATTTGGGCTGCATGGGTTATGCCTAAATAAGGACTGGATTTCTATTCCTATATAAGGGCAACAGGAATTGTAGCTATATAAGGGCATAAATCGGGAAATTCAATCGGAATCCTAATTCATATACAACACCCACTCCACTTTCGTATGTATGACTTCTATTAAATACTAGGTCCTAAACATGTTGAAACATATCTAAAATATATCTACGCAACAAGTGTTTAAAACCCACCCAAAACACATAAAAATGCATTGGTGCTGGTTGTACACAAAAGAGCATTGGTGCTGTGCGCATTCAAAGCAATGTATCATTCTAAGCATATAGTTGATATTTAAAAATGCTATCTGAATATATCATGAAAATATACATTTATGAAATGGCTCATAAATACAGAAGAACAAGGTGACTAAACCAATTCATGTCGGATTACATAAAAACTGTTTGTATGTGGCCAAGGTCAAATGTTGTCTCGAGAAGTTTTTCAAACAATCCTTGTTCTCTATGAATAGTTCTACTCTAGCAGATAACTTGGCCAAAAAAAGAAAAATACAAATTTGGAAGAAAGAATTAATCATAGAAAAAAAAGAGTCCCAAAGTTAGAACTTTATTTTGAAAAAATGAAGGTCGAATTCAAAGTATCTCAGAACACTGTGTGCCAAATCAAAAGTCAGTTTTAGGGCTTGGAGAAAACATGAAATCTTCTATGTCTGTTGACAAAAATTTGTCTACCATAGTAGGTGAAAGTTGGATTACCTTGTTTAGAAGATTAACCGCACATAAATGTGAAGCATTGCAGTCAGCATTGGTCGCAATAGCAATGTTCATAATGGATGGTACCTGTGCGCTTGTTTCCTCTCGTACCTCAGCAGTTGCAATTTGCGTCTGCGAGATCTCAATGAATGCCGTCATCAGAATTGGTAGCCGCTGGGGACAACACAGTGCATGGGCCGTACTGGTTCAAGCAAAGTATCAATATACGTTGGCATAAATGATGGGAGTGTGAGGCATGTGTCTAACACGCATTCTTCTCCACATAGCAGGCAGCCTAGAACAGGTAAGATGCAATCTTGCCAAATTGGTCTGAATGAGAGAAACCATGTGGTATTTAACTCTCATAGTCGAGGAAGTCCCAAAATTTGCACTTCATCGCCAGTAGAGTCGTCTCCATGGAGAACTGTGTGTCGCTGGTAAATTAGTTTGGCATAGCAGTAGGAACAAAAATAGTGTCCCTGCAGCGAGTCCTAAAATGAGGGGCAGTCTGCCAAACACAAAGTGCACGAAGTTTGGAGGTGACCCTGGCTGACACAGGTACTAGATATGGTTTGCCTGGCACAATACCACAACAGCTGTGATCATTCAACGTGAGGTAACTTCCATTTGAAAGTTGTCCAAAAATTGGATCAATCACAGCAGCTGGTGAACTAAGCAGGTGGCAGGATAAAGTGTTAGAGGAACCATTACAGGTCCTGTGTAAGTTTATACCCTTATAACACATACAATTACGGGGGACCCTAGGGCTAATTTAATGACCTGCTCTGGGTACACGCCCTACCGAACATTCACTACAATGAGGGTACCAGAGGGTCAAGAATCTTACCAAGGAATGTTTGGATAATGGTTGAGAGTTATTACCACTAGCCATACCACAACTTTTCTTTGTGAAATAGACAAGAGCCAAACTAGTGTTCAGTCTCTAACACCCATCAGTCACCACTCGGAACCGCCCTTCATCATTTGGGGTTCTGAGGACCAACACATCACCTGGTCTGATCTCTATCAGGAAGGGGCCTAGTAGATAATGAACGGTCCTTCTTGTAGGCAGGGTGGGGTCACCTTTTGTTAAAAGAATTTGATTGTATCAGAGTGATGTAACTGGCGGGGACCTCAGTTCATACATCTTACCTGATTGGAGATCGCTCCCTTCCATTTAGTATAGTGGCACAACTTCGCTCTTCTTACTATGCTAGCCCAATAGAGCGAGGAGGATCATGAGATCTTCACTATGAGACTTACGTTTACCATCATTATGCCACTATACTAAATGGAAGGGAGCGATCTCCAATATCTGTAACGGAGATCCTAAGCAATATCTATGTCTATGCTGTGTGTGAACACGCTTGCGGTGGATGACTTATGCTTGATGATGATGAAGGGCGGTTCCGAGTGGTGACTGATGGGTGTTAGAGACTGAACACTAGTTTGGCTCTTGTCTATTTCACAAAGAAAAGTTGTGGTATGGCTAGTGGTAATAACTCTCAACCATTATCCAAACATTCCTTGGTAAGATTCTTGACCCTCTGGTACCCTCGTTGTAGAGTAAGGTTATACCCTGACAAAGGAGAGAGCCGCTTAGTGCGTTTTCAGTTTTTCCCGCTAAGAACAGTTCAGGTCCCCCACTTCAACATCTATGTTTGTACAGTAGTTCCCAGGAGGTCTTGATGTATTCGTTACCCAACCTTTCATATGTGCCTGCTGGTATGTGTTTTAGGCAATACTGAAAATGGAAAATTGTAACAGGCAGAGTGATCGTTCCCTGTATTATCCATTCAATAGCTGGTTTTTCTGCTACTGTAAATTGCAATCTTTCCAGTTATTCAATGCTCAGCACCGTATAGTCTGCTCCTGTTTGTGCTAATTTGATTTGTTTATCAGTGAGATTAAATTCTGAAAACAGTAACATAGTATTGATTAAATGCCAAGGCTCATAGCCTGAACGAAGGTTTTACAACGTCCAGCCTAATGGCATGTTAGAACATAGTTGCGACTGACCATGTTGCAACATGACCAAGTCCTGTTTCATGATGTCTATGGCAGAAGACACTATGCTGTCCAATGAATATATCCTGGACGACAGAATCATTACCCCATTGTCAACCACAGAGAGAGTTTTCTCTAAATGAACACAATCAATTTCTTGTATTCTTACTGCAGTCTCTGCTTGCGTAATCTTTCTGCTTCATTATTAGCAGCATAGATACCGTCATATATAAGACGTTTATGACGCAGTGTTCTTGGTCCTAGCAAAAAAAAGATCAGCATCATCTTTATTTAAAGATAAGTGTCGCTTTACATCCTTTTGTGTAGATCTTTGTAGCCAATCAAGGCAGTGTGTGAAGAAGTACATTCCAGGTGTAAGTTAGATAAAAGGTTTCTTTATTCATTTCAAAGAAGGAAAGGATCTCATCCACAGGAGGCACAGGTAGGCAGCAGTAGCAACTGACAGGGTCCTGGCCACCCTTAGAATCATCACAAGACTACATCATGACATTCTATAAATAACATTCTAAATCAGGAACTACTACACATACATGGCATATAGAAGGATACCACACACCATCCCCTGAATCACAAAAAAAAAACCTATTTCAAGATATAATCATTGAGAATTGCAGGAGCACGTTCAAACGTGAACTTCTTCTGACAGGAACATCAGACTTGACATGATCTTCCCTGTTAAACAAACTGCTATTAGGTAAGGTCTTATCAGAAGAATCTGAACATGAAGCAATACGATTCAGATTCCAAATCCTCCCATCGTTTAGTTTAACAGCATTATGGAAGAGTTTTGTGACATAATAGGGGGAAGAAAACTTAGCTCCAGAAGATCTAAGTGGAAGACGAACTCTTACCCGATCTCCAACACACACCTTGGTCTGAGCAACAGCATGTCTTCGGTCAAAGTTTTCTTTCCTCAAATTGGACTTCATCTCCTGCTTCAAAGAACCTAGGTCCTTGCAGTGATTCCCTGCTTCCACCCCTAAATTTCTCATCCAACTCTGAAAAATAGAAGTGTTTGGAATGCGACCTCGAAAAAGCACAAAAGGAATATCACCTGTGGTGGAATGTGGTGTAACTCTATAAATCATTACTCTGTCAATCAGATTATTTTTCCAACTAAAGACCTAGACAGAAACAAGATGGTAATCTCCTTCCCATCTCTCATTTGTTTGAGCACAGCCCCTAAACCTCGAGATTTAGCATCTGTGATCAAAATTGAATCATTGTTCACATCAAAACTCCGTAAAGAAGGAGCTGAACTTAAATCTTTCTTAACAAGTTCATACTCCTTTTGGCACATCTCAGACCAAAAAAACTTAGTCCCTTTTTTTAACAAAGCTCTCATGTTAGAAGTTTTGTTGGCAAAATGAGGCACAAATTTATTATAATATTCTGCCATACCTAAAAAGGTAACCAATTCTTCCCTAGATTTTGGTGTAGGCAAGTTTTGGATGGTTTTTACCAGTTTATCCTTTGGTTTTACACCATTAGGAGTTAAGCAATGACCTAAGTAGTCAATTTCCGACAAATTAAATCTGCATTTATTTTCTCTCAAAGTCAGACCTCTGTCCTCAAAACGCTCCAAAACCGATCTAACTCTAAGATCATGTTCATTTTGTGATGAACCAAAAACAAGTACGTCATCCTGATAAATTTTGACGCCAGTGATACCCTTCAAAACATCCTCCATCACCCTCTGAAAAACGGAAGCTGCAGAAACTAAACTAAAAAGGTAAACGAGTAAACTTATATGTGCCAAAGGGTCTGATGAAGGTAGTAAAACCCATGGACGTCTCATCAATCCTCACTTGGTGGTAAGCAGCCCTCAAGTCCAGAGTGGAAAACATGCAAGCATCCCCAAGCTGAGTGAGCATGGTATTAATATTGGGAAGAGGGTATCTATCAGCTACAACCTCCCTATTAAGACCCCTAAGGTCGACACAAAAACGAATCTCGCCTGAGGGTTTACGTGCTAAGACAACAGGCGAAACCCATTCACTTGCTTCAGATTTAACAATGATTCCATCACTGATGAGTTTCTCTAATTCTAAGCGCATAGGTTCCTGCATAGCTAAAGGAACACTGCAAACTTTACATGCCACAGGAACAGCATCTGTCTTCAGGATAATATTGTGAACATAACCAGAAAGACAACCTAGTTCATTACTAAAGACATTTTCAAACATTCCTTGCCAATCAGGATAAGACACCTCATTTTTACTCAGATCAGAGACTTCTTGTACACCTATCACGTTACAGCCAGATGTGATTGGAGACAGATCATTTGAGACAAGATCATCCCTCCCAGAGTGAGAAACTATGTCTCTTAAAACTATGCAGGGATCCTCACCAGGGAGTAAGGCGAGATGTAAGTCCGCCTGGTGAAACCATCTTATGATGCTATCACCCCTGCAAGAGATGTAAATTTTCCCAGCAGTAAGTCGTCCCTTGTAATCAATCTGTCCATTGAAATAACCTACAAGTTTAATAGGTTTTCTCCCATAGGCCAAAGGCCTTATATCTGGTTTGAGAACTTTTACCTTTCCAAAAAGTTTCTTGTTGAAGAAAGTTTCAGGAATTAGAGTAATTTTTGCTCCAGAGTCAAATAGCATTTTGACCTCACAATTATCAATGCGTACAATATCAATAGCACCTTTACATTTTTTTCCATCAGATAAGGAAATTTCAGCACAATGCAATTCATCAGAATCAGAATTAACAGTTTCATCAAATATGGAAATCTCACCACAATGTAACTCATCTGAATCTGAATCAGAGTCATCATCAATTAACACTTCCTTCACTTGTTTCTTTTTCTTACTAGCTTGAGACCTGCAGGCCTTCGAATAATGTCCTACCTTACCGCAGTTGTTGCACTTAGAAGATAAAGCAGGACATGACTTATCATTAGCAAGATGATCAGATGCATTACAATGAAAGCATTTTAGTTTGGAATTAGAGGAGGATCTCGAATAATTGTAAGAAGAAGAAGCAGAGTTAGATATTTTCTTAGCAGAATTTGATGTACCTCTCAAATCAGTTTTTTCTAGGGATTTCTTTTTAACCACTAAGACTTTTTCTTCAGATGCTTCTTTTTCTTTCTTAAAAACCTTTACACGTGCATCAGAATGTTCCAATCTTTTGGCTATAGAGATAGCCTCATCTAAATTAGGATCATCTTTTTGCCACAGTTCATCTTTAACCTTTTCTAGACAACATCCTAACATGAATTGATCACGTATCCTTTCTTCTAAAGTACTCTCAAATTTACAAGTGGCAGCTAATTTGCGTAAAGCTGTGATATAGGTTTCTATAGACTCCTCATCTTTCTGCATACGCCTGCCAAAGTGGTATTGTTCTAAAATGGTACTCACTTTTGGCAAGTAATGTTTATCCAGTTTTTTAATGATGACCTCAAATTCATTTAAGTTGTTAGCTTCTTCAGTAGACAACTCCGGTAAATGCTCAAAAACTTCTTGCCCCTCAGAGCCTAGGCAGTGGATTAAAAGTGCAGACTTCCTTTCTGCAGAAAGAGAAGTACCACATACCCTTGCATAATTAAGAAATACCTTTTTCCATTTAGACCAGCGAATGGGTGGATCACCTGGTTTAGAAAGGAAAAAAGGAGCAGCTGTAACGTTCTGCATGAGTGATTAATCAAATAAGCACAAAAGATGAAAATAGAATGTGAATGAACCTGTAGGGAAGTAAAATTAAGTTATAATACACAAGAACACTGTTAATAACTGTCAAATAAATAAATAAAAAAATTATTTAAAGAAAGTGTAGTAAGATAAGACAATATGTTCTAACAAGGCTGAGTGTGTCAGCGTAAATAAGATACTGCACACTACTGAAGCACTTCTAACAAAGCCGAGTGTATCAGCGCATAAAATGTATATAACATGAGTAACACAATATAGTCTAACAAAGCTGAGAGTGTCAGCGTAAATAAGATACTGCACACTAATGAAGTACTTTTAACAAAGCTGAGTGTGTCAGCGCAGAAAAGGTATACTGCACACTACTGAAGTACTTTTAACAAAGCTGAGTGTGTCAGCGCAGAAAAGGTAAATAAAAGCATACACACAGTTGAAGCTGAGTGTGTCAGCGCAGAGACCTTGCCACGAAGCTCAGACCATTTAAGTTTTCAGCCGGAAGAAAATGGAGCGCAGGTGTGACTTGAAAATCAGCTGCAGCGTTGTCAAGGAAGCTGAGCGTTGCCAAGAGTAAAAGCGTTGCCAAGGAATGACCGTGTGTGACGTCTGGAAGAGCGCAGTGTCAGAATGCGTGAGCGTTGCTAGGAAAAGCGTTGCCAAGAGACTGAAACGCAGTGTCTGATGATCGTCACTGTTTCCGTTTAACTGAAACGCAAAGCGTTGCCAAGAGACTGAAACACAGCGTTTGCGTTGCCAAGGTGATGATCGTCACTGTTTCCGTGTGACTGAAACGCAGCATCAAGTGACTGAAACGCAGCGTTAGAGTCAGGAGAGTCTGACGTATGCGCAACCAACGAGTCTGGAGCGCGGGTGAGAGCGCAGCTGAAGACGAAGGCTGTTTACATATGAAAGCCTTACTTTGTTGGTCTCACGGTCGTAAAACATACGGTAATTAAAGTCAATAATGATTAAATGTTATATCACAGACTTGGCAAGCAAAATTCACTCGGCAATAAAATTTAGTAAGAGAAAGTCAATAGGCAACACAGTAGATAGTCATAGAAAACCGGTAGGCAACACAGGCAGGCAGCTATTGAAGCAGGCAGCAGCAAATGAAATTAGAGTTGGTAAAAAGGCCTCCCTTTTTTTAAAGTTCCCAAGCTGAATAGTAAAGCGAATATTAAGATAAAGTACCTTAAAATGAAATTTCTTCATGGTGTTGAGATCCTTTGAAAAATTTTCAAAAAGAAAAAAAAATGTTCTTCTTTTCCAAAAAAATATTTAAATTTGAAATGAAATCTTCATCCCGTCCTCGTCGCCAATGTGAAGAAGTACATTCCAGGTGTAAGTTAGATAAAAGGTTTCTTTATTCATTTCAAAGAAGGAAAGGATCTCATCCACAGGAGGCACAGGTAGGCAGCAGCAGCAACTGACAGAGTCCTGGCCACCCTTAGAATCATGACAAGACTACATCATGACATTCTATAAATAACATTCTAAATCAGGAACTACTACACATACATGGCATATAGAAGGATAGCACAAAGAAGGATACCACACAGTGCTTCCCTACACTGTATGTTGTGACAATTACAGGATACTGTCTTTGAAAGGATCACTGACTAAATATCGAGGGACAAAATATAGACTACCCAAATTATATATTCCAAAATATCGACAGACAAAATATCGAATTCCTATCTACAAACAGGTAAGTACCAAAATATAGACCCCAAAATATCGTTTATATATATATACATTATATAAATATCGAATTTCTTAAAATGTATGTAAAATTAAAAAAATATTAAAAATAAATAGCTAAAATATACTTACAAATACTAAATTACCTTGAAATTAGTAAATAACTAATTTAACTTATAAAACAAAAATACAATCATATCTGTTAAAACATATATATATATATATAAACAGCACACTGGGTCCTTCCGGGTACCTCCTCCCATAGTCAGGTGGCGCGGCAATTCGGCAAACCCAAAGCGGAGTAAATTTCAATCAAATTCCAAGTTTGCAGTATAAGCAAAACCGCGCACTCAAGGATAATCAGTCAGAAAGTTGGCTCGGTATTATGGATTTATTTACCAGCACCTGTTGTTCTCTTGTCGACTAACTAAGTATGTTTAACATGTTTACATATTTTTCAAGTATCTTTTCATGCAGTTTGATGCATTCCCATGTGTACCTTACTGGCAATGTTATACACTGCTAAACTCTAAGTAGGGAATACTAGTCTAAGATGGCCGACTGGTTTCATGCATTTATTTACTTGTTGCATACCTCATTTGTAATGTAAATGAAACCGCTGGGTATGCGAGCGCTGCACAAATGTTTTTAAATTCAAATTTGTAATGTAATATAATGTATGTGTTCTTGTAAAGCGCACTGCTGCCCTGAGGCGTTGTGGCGCTGTAGACCGCTGGGAAACCCGTCCTGGCTATCCCTGTCCCTCCAAGGTGAAACCAGGCATCCCCAGCAAATGTGGGGGGCCGTTGTAGAGATGAGGCAAGCTAATGCCCAGAGTTGCTGAGTGTGATCCTGGTTAGAGTAGGCACCGAGGCGAGAATTATCGAGTCCACTGACCCTGGTCCACGACCCTGCCGCGTTGGGAATTGAACCCTGGTCCTGGGCAATTCTCTGCTTCTGGGTCTGCCGCCTCTAACCAGTGAGCCACACCACTCCACTTACTGCTTACGACCTGTGATGTGTATTTAACATGCTGGGAAGATGGGAAAGGCTATTGTGTGATCAAGACACCATGGGGTATCGAAACGCGTGGCGTTATCCGGAAAATAAAACTTTCTGACTGGTTATCCTTGAGTGCGCGGTTTTGCTTACACTGCAAACTTGGAATTTGAAATATATATATATATATGTATATATATATATATATATATATATATATTAACATAATATTAATAAAAATACACAATATTATAACCGTAGGATAGTGGAGGTCTAAAAATTACTATTACCACTCCTAGAAGTGCAACAGTAGGGAAAGCGTTGGATAGTGCAGGGGTAAAAATTAGTATTCCCACTCCAGAGAGTGCAACAGTAGGGAAAACGTTGGATAGCGTAGGGGTAAAAATTACTATTCCCACTCCAGAGAGTGCAACAGTAGGGAGAGCGTTGGATAGCGTAGGGGTAACATTTACTATTCCCACTCCAGAGAGTGCAATAGTAGGGAAAGCGTTGGCTAGCGTAGGGGTAAAAATTACCATTCCCACTCCAGAGAGTGCAACAGTAGGGAAAGCGTTGGATAGCGTAGGGGTAAAAATTACTATTCCTACTCCAGGGAGTGCAACAGTAGGGAAAGCGTTGGATAGCATAGGGGTAAATTTTACTATTCCCACTCTAGTGAAAATAAATTATTATAATTCACATAAATATCAATTAATCAATTAATAAAAATTAATTATCCATTAAGAATTAATTAATTATCAATTAAAAAGTAATTAACAATGTATTCAAAATAAATAACAATAAATTAATTAACATATTTAATTATTTATAATTAAATTCCTTCCCACCCTATTCCCCTATAAACCTACAACCCGCTACAGAAAATACATTATTATTCACATAATTATCAATTAATCAATTAATAACAAATTATCATTTAAGAATTCATTAATTACCAATTAAAAATTAATTAACAATGTAATCAAAATAAATACCAATTAATTTATTAACATATTTAATTAATTATATTTACATTACTTCCCACCCTATTCCCCTATAAACCCACAACCCTCTACAGAAAATAAATTAATTTAATTCACATAATTATTAATTAATCAATTAATAAAAAATAATTATCAATTAAGAATTAATTAATTACCAATTAAAAATTAATTAACAATGTATTCTAAATAAATTCCAATTAATTAATTAACATATTTAATTACTTCCCACCCTATTCCCCTATAAACCCACAACCCACTACAGAATTAAATTACACAATAATTAAATAACATAAAATGAATTACTTAAAATAAATTACAAAAATATATACACTTTTCACACATATACTAACATAAAAAACACTTAAAAAAATTCGATAATATTAAAAATTCGATATTTTTAATAGAGTATAATATGTACTTGGATATTTTGACTGTCTATATTACATTACTTACCTTCAAAACTATATTTTTGATGTCTATATTCTGTCCATTCGATATTTTGTCCATTCTATATTTTGGACTCGATATTTTGGTTTGTCTATATTTTGGAATTGATATTTTGACCATTTACCCTTTGAAAGTATCTAGGGTCTGGCCTATTGAATATGAAACCCTGTGTTCTGTTCAGAAATCTATCTTGACAGTTGTTTGTGTCTTGGGACAGATCAACCATTTTTTTCCAATCTGGATCTGTTCTGTTGTGAAGCAAAATAGTATGTACGTCGACCTCACCCTCTGTAGTGTTACTGCTATCAGGTGTAGGTGTAGGTATGGAAGGATTGTTCAAGTCTTTTATCTTGGCTAACCCAAAACAAGACGTCTGTTGGACAGTGTCATTCAAAAATATAATTTGCTCAGGGATGATTCAGGCTCTAAATATAGCTTCCATACCCTGGACCTGCCAATCCTTTGTGCCCCAGACAGTTTTTATCTCAATGTTGTCTTTCCAAAAGTTGAAACCTAGTTTAGACAGTTGGGATTAAAAGGCTACAGAATAAATATGTTTGTTATTTGTCAACATACTTTTGATGCCTGCTTTGTTTACATTTTTAAAGTAAAATGATTCAGCATTGGATACATGGAAAACTGAAAAGTATGGTCATTTCATAGAAAATGTTTTTGAGCTACCCTTTGGTGGAGTTGGACAATGTTCCCATTGGTTATACATTAATACATTTCTAGTATTTGCAGATCTGTGCAAGTGTGATGACCATACTTGTTATAACAATACATTTGTTCATAGTCTGATGAATATTATAAATATTAATAATTTGTAAATACTGCAGACATTTCTAAGTCGGACATCATATTATTAACAGTATTGAAGTCCCAATCATCAGAAAAGATATTAGCTGAAAAAGTCACTTAATGAAATCTTGAATAAGTGTGGAATCTTCGACAGCTCCAACGGGCCAAAATGTCATAATCCGGTTTGTCTCAAGCTATACCACTAGGTATAGGAACGTCTGTGATGTTCGCTGATGACAAGTCTCTTTGTACACTATGGGATGATTTGTGTGGCTTGAGGAGTTGATATTTTTACTTGCTATGTCCATTTTGACATATCTTCCATTTATCAGCATTTCCAAAGTTATTACCAGAGTCAACCAAAGTAGAAGACAAAGTACAACCAACACAATCCAAAGTTCAATCCATGGTGAAACCAGATAAGTCTTTTCCAGGTGATGAAAAAGGTCTGTTGCTTGTTCTTTCAAAGTTCTTTTTACTGGCGTTGTTTAAGGTTCGCTGGGATCCTCAGAAAATGTATCAAAGTTAACGAAATAGCCAGAGGCAGTTTTGTCAATTATTGGGATTGCATCAGGATTCATTGAAATCGCTGAAACCACTTGATCACTTGTTACATTTGTGTAGTCAGATGCTACTTCATTGTAGAGAGGCGTTTCTTGACGAACTGGTATTTGGGTCTCAAGAGGTATAAGTTCCATAGCTTAGTTGCTTAGTCCTTCATTTCTCTCCGCAGATTCTTCAAAGGTGACGAGTCTCTCAGTTTGAACCTCTTGTATAGTAGCTAGAGCAGGGCGTCTGCTACATTGGCGGAGTCCACTTGGCCTACTGCTTATTATCGGCCACATAATGTGGTTTGACCAGGTAGATAGACACAAACCTGTTCTTCTTTTTACCACCAAGGGGCAGCAGTAATACTGTTCTTGATCCGTGGATTGCTAGAGCAGGCACTGCTTGTCTGTAACAAGGCCCAAATTCTTTCTTGTTAGCGATCTTCTCTCAGACTAGATCAACAAGCTTTGGGATTCAGGTAGGCCTTGCTGTGGCGGTCGGTTTTTCCTCAGTGGTGGGGGTTTCAGGATCATGTTACTTTGTTTCATTCTATAAAACAGCCAAACAATCTTTGATATATAAATCTTTCTGGTCCACCACTGATGTCTGACACTGAAGGTCCGCAACCAGCATTCTAGTTCCAAAAAGGACTTCATATGGAATGATACCCCCTAGAGAACTTCCTGGCAAGATGTTAAGACTACGTTGGACACTTATTAGATGTTTAACCACCCAGTACCCTAACCTAATACACTAGCTGTTATAGATTGCTTTATGTCCCGTTTTTTTGCTCCACAACCAAATTTCCCTCAGGATGGAATGGACTAGAGTACCGCAATGCAATGTCCAGTTTGGCCATGATCTCCTTGTAAGCTCAAGAGCTAAACGCAGGACCCTGGTCAGAATGTAGCGTGCCGACTGAGAATGTGCTGATAAAGACTTGCAAATCTTTTATAACAGTGTGAGCGTCAGCCAAGCATGGAGGCCACATCCAAATGAATCTTGAACATGAATCAACTGCCACCATTATATATTTATAGTTACCATCCCACTGTAAGGACCCACAGTGGTCCAGATAAACGCAAGCTAATGGTTTATCTGAAATTAACAGGAGGGTCTGTGCAGGACGTTTCACTGTAGAGACTTTCATCTTTTGGCATATTTCACATTCCAAAACATATTGTCTAGTTTGTTTCCTCAAGCACCGCCACCAGTATCTCTGTTTTAATAATGATACTGTGGCAGAAACCCTTTAGGTAATGTTTTACCACTGTCTTTGCTTGAAGGATTGACAGGCAGCATTCTGTCGCCGTCTTTTTTCGTTTTTGAACAAGTGATTGCAGCCACGGAAGCCGTTTGCACAGCTGCCTTAGCGGGTTCATCAGCCAATGAATTCCCTTCAACGTGAACGCCATCACGTTGATGACTCAGCTTATGTATCAGATGAGAGTTTTGTAGTCCTTGTTCCCAAAGCATTTTATGCTTGATTGTGCCACCTTTTGCATCTTTGGAACCATTTGGAATCCAGTTTTGCAAGTATTCATTGTAAGATTGAACACAATATTATGAATCTCATATGGTGTGGGGAATTTGTGATCCATATTCTCAAGTGCCATCTTGAATACTTGTAATTCAGCTCACTGAGCTGTACAATCTCCTAGAGATTGCGTTTTAGTGACCATTGGCCGGAATTTGCAATCGCGCCAATGACCTTTAACGATCACGCACGCCACACTATAGGCTTGTTTAACCCCAATAGAGGGTTGAGCTGATCCGTTAGTTTAAATTATACATTCATACTGCTCCAGAGGCAGAATATCAGTAGACAGAGGACATTCTTGTTCGTATTGTAGAAAAGGTTGTGTTTTCAAATGAGGATCAAAAACGTACTCAACGTCTGTTGCAGCAAGAGAATTGACCCATTGAATCTATCTCGGATGTAAAACATTAGCATTTGGAATGCTTGCTTTTGTCCATGCCTCTAAGGCATGTACAGGTGTAATCACCATAATTCGCTTACCCTGTGCGAGGGCTCTCTCTTTTGCTACCACAGTTTGAACAACTGTCAGAATTTTTTCTGTAGAAGTGAATTTCATTTCTGCTTGTGTGTACAAATGTGATTTGTAAGCTATTGGTACTTTTTCACCTTCGTTCAAAGTTAAGTACGTGAATCCGCATTGTCCTGGAATGATTCGGATCACGAAGTTGCATAAGTTTGCGAGTGTTTGCAAATATCTGTTTGCCATTAAGACAAAATCTGTGTTTTTGTGTCCAAAAAACTGTTTAAAATCAGTTTTGATTAGTTGGTAAAGAGGTTTAACCCTTTACCAACTTAATTTAGAATGAAAGCTCTTCCGAAAGTCAGGAAACCTGAAATCCACTATGTTTTTTCAGCGTTTTTGGTGGATGGAGCAGAGCACACTTTTCTAAAAAGATGGCAGTCAGGCTTTTACCTATGATCAGGGGGGGAAGGATCACTTGTCCTGCATAACTCTGGGTATGCCGTAACTGTTCTGAGTAGTCCCAATGTTAACCCTCATGCACGTGCTGGTAATCGTGTGGTGTTGCACCATCACTTATCACTACTGTTTTTAACAATGGGTAATGCCTCCTGGATGGAGGTTGCATAAAAAACAACCCGATGATTATGCACACACGTGCAAGGGACGGCGGAGAATAAGATATACCGCCCAACACCACATGATTACCAGCACGTGCATGAGGGTTAACATTGGGACTACTCAGAACAGTTAAGGCATACCCAGGGTTATGCAGGACAAGTGATCCTTCCCCCCCTGATCATAAGTATATAATTCGACGAAATTGGTTGGATCACAAATTCCTCTCTCCCTCCACATTGATCTTGATAGTCAGGCTTTTAACTTCACTTGATAATTCATATCCTAGGAATAGGACGTTTAGGTGGGCAATTCTTGATTTCCTAAAAATGAATATGTACGGGGAGTGGCTAGCAGCCAAGAGCGATGGCTCTCGCCCATCCACAGCACCCAGAATGCAGTACAGCAGATAAAACCCGAGTTCAAAGCCCAGAATCGATCGGAGGGTTGTCGGACACCCCTCACCCCCCTCCCCCAAGGCAGCGGAATGAGTTTTTTGGGGCCTGCACCTCCGGGACGGCAGAATAACACCGCTGAAGTTTGGGGAGCCGGAGAAGAAAAGATGGCGGCGGCTGCCAACGGAGCGGGGCGACCCTGAGGGATCAATGCCTGCGGTGCTCCCTGCATGCAGCATCTGCGACCCTGGGCTGCAGGACTCGGGCACAGAGCAGGAGCGGGGGCAGATGCAACGCCAAGTCAGGAGGAGACCTATCTCCTGAGATGCCGGGTGGGAGGGGGCACCGGCTCAGGGACGAGGCAGTAATCGAGGCCCTGGCTTTGGGGCCTAGCTGGAACCGGTGGCAGAGGTCGGAGTGGCGGCCACAAGGGACGATGCAGGTTTGAGCGGCCTCTAATGCTGCTGAATCGATCTTGCAGGTACTGATCGAGTGAGCGGTGGGGGGGAACATTGGCTGAAGGAATATCGAGCCCCTCAGTGCAAAGCAATTTGGATGCTGCATGATGCCGGGGGACAGTCGCACTTGAGGCACCGGCTTTTAGGCCCATCCCGGATACTCTTTTTGCAGGGAGGAAGGCCCAGCCCGATCTCACAGGCCAGTCCAGAGACTATTGGTGCAGTGAGAACTGGGGGGGCTGATGGAGTTCATTCACCCCCACCACTCCCCTCTTTTTTTCCTCCTTCTTAATGGAAACTAGCTACTGACTGCATTTTAAAATTGGAGGCTGAAGGCTCAATCGCGGCTGTGATTGTTATTGTTATTGTTATTGTTAAAAACATTTGTAACGCGCTCTATCACCATTGGTTTCTTGGCGCTGATAGACAAATGGGGGACCGAGAGCAGGAGGTTTAGTCAAATGCAGCTTGGAAGAGCAGAGTTTTTAAAAGTCTGCGAAAACAGTCTAACTTTGGACAGAGACGAAGGGAAAGGGGAAGGGAGTTCCAAGTGGAGGGGGCCAGGACGGAGAAGCTCAGACCACCGTGCTTTTTCCTTTTAAATCTAGGCACCACAAGGAGGTTTGATGAGGCTGAGCGAAGGGCTCTCGTAGGGATGTGGCGGGTCAGAGCCGAGGAAATGAAAACGGGCGCTGCATCAGAAAGGGCTTTAAAGGTGGTACATGCCAGTTTAAAGGTGCAACGTTTGGATACCGGGAGCCAGTGTAGGCTACGAAGGAGGGGAGTGACATGTTGGTGCTTAGGCTGGTGGTAGATCAGGCGAGCGGCCTGATTCTGCACCAGCTGCAGCCGTTGAAGGTGGCAAGCTGGAATCCCTGCATAGAGAGTGTTGGCGTAATCGAGCCTGGAGGTGATAAGGGCAATGACCACTTGGGTCAGGGCTTCTTTACTGAAATACCTGCTGATCTTGCGGATCCGCCTGAGATGGAAGAAACAGGCAGAAGTGACCGCGTTGATCTGGGGTCGCATTGACAGGTCCTCAGAAATAATCACCCCCAGGCTTTTAACAGAGCTCACGGGAGAGGGTGCTAGCCCCAAGGAAGTTGGCCAGAACGAAGGGTTCCAGGGATGATTGGGGCCGCCTACCAGGACGAGCTCAGTTTTTGTGGGGTTCAGCTTTAAGTGGCTGTGGTGCATCCACTCCGCGATGGTCATCATGGTGGTCTGAAAATTAGTGCGGGAAGAAGGGAGGGAGTCTATGGGGAAAATTAACTGAAGATCATCGGCGTAATTAAATATTTTGACCGGGGAGTTGCGGAGGGAAGCTAATAAAGGTTGGAGGTACAAATTAAAAAGCCTGGTGCAACTGCTGTCGGACAGAAGTTGTAAACATCAAGGAGGCCTGCCTGATTCCCCCATTTCTCCACGTGCCCAGACAGAACTGTGCCACTATCTGACCTGCATTACTAATCTACCCGCCTGGGCCGCTGTGGGATCCACTGGCATTTCTGCCTCTACATGAGGCAGATGGCCCTGGAGACCTGATTGGGAGCCAGTGTATGGCCCATGATGAATTGGCGTGACATTGGAATGTGTGGATAATATTGTGCTTGGCCACGATTGGACCAGCTGTTCGCTTGGTAATTCGGGGATACTGCGCCTTCAAACTGCATGGCACCCAACGGAGACTGCAGTCAACAGAGGAGAGGTTCGGCAGGAGCCTAGACCACATGCAGATTAACTGCAATCCTAGGTGAAAAGTGTTGAAGCTGACGACTCCATCCACCCACTTGTAAGACTCATACCGTAATCCTGAAAATGGCGACGCGAGGCAGGGGATCAAAGACTAGCACCCAGAGGCAATTGGCGAAATTTGCCTGAACCAAGGGGGGGGGGAAAGGTGACTCGCCGAGATCGGATAATGAAGGATCGGGGGAGACGCCGCCATCCGGACCGGACCGGAGCCAACTCTGCATGATGTTATGGCAGCCATAGGTGGAAGGCGCACTTTGGTGGACTCAGTCACTGTAGAGGTTTCATTGCTCAGAGCCGACTTCAGGAAAATGGATGAGAAGGTGATGGTGCTAAGAATAGCGACGACTGCCCTACGGGAGGACACCTCGGAACTCCAACGTCAGATTTTTTTGATGGAGAAAAAACAGATCAGAATGGTGCAACAACTGGATGATTATGAAGGGAGGGCCCACCCAAATACCATTCAAATCTTAGGCGTTCCGAAGCGAACAGAGGGGCCGGCTGCAGATCGCTGTGTGGAGGACCTAATAACGAAACACCTGAAACCTAAAAAGCTATCCAGTTGTTTTTCTATAGAACGGGCCCACAGGGTTCCGGGCGGACGACCTAGGCCTGGCATGCCCCCACGGCCACTGATCGCTAGAGTGTTTAATTATCGAGACAGGGACATTATATTACAAACATCTAGCTCCGGCCCTCTGCTGAAAATGGATAACTATGAAGTGACTTTCTTCCCTGACTTTACGGCCAAGGTCCAGGCACAAAGGAGGAGTTACCAAGCAGTTAAACAGGAAGTGAGAGTCGGGGAAATCAAATATGCAATGCTCTTCCCAGCGAAATTGAGAATAGAACAGGATGGTAAAACATGGTTCTTTGACTCGCCGGATGCGGTCTGGGACTGGATGGAGGGCTGGACTACCGTGGGGGTCCGGAACCGAAATAGCCATGACAAAACTGTGCAGAAGAACGGTACTTACCTAGAGGCGGCGGCGACGGAGGTCACGATGGAGTCGAGTAGATTGGATTACCAGGAATGATACAGTTCTGTGTACTGATGTGGGGCCTGATATTGCCGACATACGCAAGTAGTGGGAAGAGGGGGGAGGAGAGCTTGCAAATCTACTGATTTATAGACGTACTTTGTTTTGATATGCTCAGGGTATATGGCGTGTTCTATTTGTTGACTGAAAAGATATGCCATGATAATATTTATTCTTCCTTACTGGATTAACTCTGTGGTTTTTTGTTGAAACTGTAAGATGTCTGTGGATGGGGGGGCCAGTTCCCCTCCGCGCTTCTAGCATGTTTGGGGGGATAGACGCACTCTGCCATATTTGGGGGAGGGTAGTTCTACATCCACAGGCAGGGGAGCAGGTAGGGGGGTAGAAAGGGTTACTGGGGGGGATACAAGGGGATGGAGGGGTGATTGTTCCGCTTGCCAAAAGAACGAAGAGACAGAAAGAAGTGAGGGGGAGAACAAAGAAGGTTTTTACGTTTTGTTCAAAGGTTTGTTGTTTTAAGTTCAGGGCTAAGACTTGAAATAGATGCACATGGTATCAATGACAAGGTGAGTAACATTGGGGATGATATGGAAAGCTATATTTCATATGATGGTAGAAACAATGTCGGGTGCAACAATACTGGTACAGACGTCCCCTCTACAATCCCAGTGTCTCCTATGACTCTACTTACTTGGAATGTGCCTGGGTTGGGGGATAAAATCAAAAGAGGGCTGGTGTTACAATAGTTATGACGCTCCGCACCAGCAGTGGCATTACTAGTTCAAGTTCATGCATTTGTATAGCGCACTGCTCACCCAGAGGGTCTCAAGGTGCTTGGGGAAGGGGTTCATTATTTGTCGAATAGCCAGGTTTTAAGTTCTTTTCTGAAGGAGATGTGGTTTTGAGTAAGGCGGAGGTGAGTGGGGAGTGAGTTCCAGGTCTTGGCAGCAAGGAAGGAGAAAGATCTGCCACCCATGGTGGATTTTCGGATGCGCGGGACGGCGGCGAGGGCTTGATTGGACGATCTTAGTTGGCGGGTGGGTTTGTAGAAGGACAGACGAGTGTTAAGGCATTCGGGTCCTAGATTGTAGAGGGCCTTGTGTGCGTGGGTGAGAAGGCGGAACGTGATTCTTTTGTTGATGGGAAGCCAGTGGAGGTCTTTTAGGTGTCCGGTGATGTGATCTTGGCGAGGGATGTCTAATATGAGTCTCGCTGATGCGTTTTGGATGTGTTGGAGTTTTTTCTGTAATTTTGCTGTGATTCCGGCGTATAGTATGTTACCATAATCCAGTTGACTCGTGACCAGTGCGTGGGTGACAGTCTTTCTTGTCTCGAGGGGGATCCAATGGAAGATCTTTCTGAGAATGCAAAGTACGTTGAAGCAGGAGGATGAGACTGCATTGACTTGTCTGGACATCGATAGAGAGGAGTCTGAGATGAAGCCAAGGTTACGTGCATGGTCTGTGGGTGTGGGTGCTATGCCCAGAGCAGAAGGCCACCAAGAGTCATCCCAGGCAGAGGGGGAAGATCCTAGGATGAGCACCTCTGTTTTGTCTGAGTTGAGTTTTAGGCGGCTATGTTTCATCCATTCGGCTACTTCTTTCATGCCTTCGTGAAGATTGGTTTTGGCGGTGTTAGGGTCTTTGGTGAGGAAAAGGATTAATTGGGTGTTGTCGGCGTAAGAGATGATGTTAAGGTTGTGTTGACACGCGATGGAGGCGAGTGGACTCATATAGACGTTGAAGAGGGTGGGACTGAGTGAAGATCCTTGTGGTACACCACAGATGACTTCAGTGGCCTCGGAGATGAATGGGGGAAGTCGGACTCTTTGAGTTCTCCCAGCGAGGAATGACGTGATCCAGTCCAAGGCTTTTCCTTGTATTCCGATGTTGCTGAGGTGTTGTATAAGGGCACATTGCAAGATTGTCATCTTTGTTATTAATGTGCCTTTAGAACGCTGAATCACCTCGCCTGCTAAGTAATTGCTGAGATATTTGTGCCTTCGCTGTGTTGCCTTGACTGACTTTTATCTCGTGTCTTCTGCACACTTTGCATTATTTTGCCTGTTTGCTCCGTCCCGCCGGCCATTTTGTTGTTGATATTATTGTTGTCGCCCTGCCCGAGTCTCCGCCCCGCTCCCGCCTTCCCAGCTCACCCTCCTTCGCCCCTCCCCTCCCACTATCCACATATGACAGATGCATTTGCGTGCAGCGTTCACGCGCAGCGGTCGCGCCGAAGGTGCGCCAAAGGTAAGCCCGTCTACGCCCGTCCGCGCCTGGACCGCGCCCAGCGCTAGACCCCCTGGCCCTCGTACCACCTACCCCACCCGGATTACATATGGCACCACCACCCTCTTAGCTCTAAACCCCGGCCGTCTCCCCAACTGCGTCCAAGCCGCTCCTAGAAACACCCATGGACCCTTCTCTTGCAACTCCTGCAAGTTCGACGACACCAAGAACAACTCCTCATCCTCGAACACAAAACAGTTATCTGACCCCAACCACCTAAAATGCATCCTGCTCAACACCCTCTCGGTCCACAGGCACGCCATCGACCTCTGGAATCTACTAGACACCAACTCTCCGGACGTCGCCTTCCTAACAGAAACATGGATGAACGCCTCTTCCGCCCCAGACATCACCATTGCCATCCCAGAAGGCTACAAGATCATCCGTAAGGACCGCACCGACCAAACAGGAGGAGGCATCGCTATCATCCATTAGAACTCCATCCGCATCTCTACCAGCTCAGACGTCAACCTTACCAGCGCCGAACACCTTCACTTCCAGATTCACACCGATCCCAAGACCACACTCAGAGGCACCCTCCTCTACCGACCTCCAGGATCCTATGCACAATTCAGCGACGACATCACTGACTTTATCACCCCTCACGCCCTCCCTTCCGAAGAATACATTCTACTGGGAGACCTCAACTTTCACCTGGAAAAGAGCAATGACAGCAACGCCACCACCCTTCTGGACAATCTCGCCAACCTCGGACTCAAACAACTTGTCACTACCCCCACCCACATCGCAGGTCACATACTCGACCCTATCTTCACCTCCAGCAAACATGTCTCCTTCAGTCACACCACAACTCTACATTGGACGGACCACAGCTGCGTTCACTTTAGCTACAATAAGACCACAACTCACAACCATCCTCAACCTACTCTGCGAAGAAACTGGAACAAAATCACCATCGACCAGATCTCCTCATCGCTTCTTCAAAACCCCCTGTCTACTCCTCAAACCCCGACCAAGCAGCAATTAACCTCACCCAATGGCTATCCAACAGCGCCGACACCCTAGCACCATTGAAAAAACGCCAAATCAAGCTAGGCAGCAAAAGCGCCTCCTGGTTCAACGACGATCTTAAGAAATCTAAGAAACTCTGTCGCTCCCTCGAAAAGGCCTGGAAAAAAGACCCAAACACCAGCACCAGGGACGCCTTCAAAAACGCCACCCGCATACACCACCAACTAATCCGGTCTGCCAAGAAAGCCGCATTCAAAGACCGACTAGATAACAACGCCCACAACAGCAAGGAATTATTCAACATCGTCAAAGAGTTTACCAACCCTTCAGCCAACTCCAACGACATCACCCCCTCTCAAGCCCTCTGCAACTCCCTAGCCTCATTTTTCCACAACAAAATCGCAGACATCCACAACAGCTTCGACAACCGACCCGGAGACCAACCCACCCAACCCTCTGCAGGACCTTCACCCCTTCACATCCTTAATGACTGGAACCCAATCTCCACTGAGGACACCATCCGTCTGATGAACTCCATCCACTCAGGATCCCCCACTGACCCATGCCCTCACCACATCTTCAACAAAGCGGACTCCATCATAGCACCACACCTCCGAGACGTCATCAACTGCTCCTTCAACTCCGCCACCTTCCCGGAAAGCTGGAAACATGCCGAACTCAGGGCCCTTCTGAAAAAACCCACAGTTGACCCCACTGAACTCAAAAACTACCGCCCCATCTCGCTCCTTCCATTCCCAGCCAAAGTCATCGAGAAAGCTGTCAACAACCAGCTCGCCGCCTTCCTTGAATCCAACAAATCCCTCGACTCCTCACAGTCCGGCTTCCGAGCCAAACACAGCACTGAGACCGCCCTCATCGCAGCCACAGACGACATTCAAACTCTACTGGACAATGGAGACACAGTCGCCCTCATCCTCCTCGACCTCTCCGCAGCCTTCGACACAGTTTGTCATAGCACCCTATTACAACGCCTCAGAAACATCGGAATCCAAGGAAAAGCACTGGATTGGATCACCTCGTTCCTCACCGGAAGAACCCAAAGAGTCCGCCTCCCACCATTCAAGTCAGAGGCCACTGAAGTCATATGCGGTGTGCCGCAAGGATCTTCACTCAGCCCCACCCTCTTCAACGTATACATGAGCCCCCTCGCGGTCATCGCACGCCAACACAACCTCAACATCATCTCATACGCTGATGACACTCAACTGGTCCTATCACTCACCAAAGACCCGAACACTGCCAAAACCAACCTACATGAAGGAATGAAAGAAGTAGCCGAGTGGATGAAGCACAGCAGACTAAAACTGAACTCAGACAAAACAGAAGTCCTTATTCTAGGTACCTCCCCCTCCGCCTGGGATGACTCTTGGTGGCCAGAGGCCCTTGGAAAAGCACCCATCCTGACGGACCACGCACGAAACCTGGGCGTCATCCTGGATTCTTCACTCTCCATGTACAGACAAGTCAACGCCGTTTCATCATCCTGCTTCAATATTCTTCCCATGCTCAAAAAAACATTCCGCTGGATCCCCACCGAAACTAGAAAAACTGTCACCCACGCTCTGGTCACGAGCCGCCTGGACTACGGAAACACACTATACGCCGGTACCACAGCAAAACTCCAGAAAAAACTCCAACGCATTCAGAACGCTTCAGCCAGACTCATACTAGACATCCCGCGTAAAGACCACATCTCTGGTCACCTGAAAAACCTCCACTGGCTCCCCGTCAATAAAAGGATTACTTTCCGCCTCCTAACCCACGCACACAAAGCACTCTACGAACTTGGACCAGAATGCCTTAACCTCATAGATGCTAGTAAACATCCCTCCCCAGTGCTGCGCTGTCCATTGGAACCAGTGCTGAATGGACGTCCAATGGTCGTGCGCAGCACTGGGGAGGTAGTGCTGCTGTCGGCCAACGCACCGACGCAGCACTTAAGGGGTTAACACACGACTTTCCTTTTACACCCCTTCCCGCCAACTACGATCCTCCAACCAAGCCCTTGCTACTGTACCTCGCATCAACAAAACCACCATGGGAGGTAGATCCTTCTCCTACCTGGCAGCTAAAACCTGGAACTCACTTCCCACGCACCTTCGCCTCACTCAGAACCACCTAGCATTCAGAAAGCAACTTAAAACTTGGATATTCGACAAGTAATTCCCCCACCCTTCTTCAAGCGCCTTGAGACCCTGTGGGTATGTAGTGCGCTATATAAATCATTTGACTTGACTTGACTTGACTTGTCGAAAGCGGCGGAGAGGTCGAGTAGAATGAGGGCCACTGTCTCTCCGTTGTCCAGTAGTGTTCGGATGTCGTCAGTCGCTGCAATGAGGGCGGTTTCGGTGCTGTGTTTGGCTCAAAACCCGGATTGAGATGGATCAAGGAAGTTGTTGGATTCGAGGAAGGCAGCGAGTTGGCTGTTGACGGCTTTCTCGATGACTTTGGCCGGGAATGGGAGGAGGGATATGGGTCGGTAGTTTTTAAGTTCAGAGGGGTCTGCTGTGGGTTTCTTCAGAAGGGCGCTGAGTTCAGTGTGTTTCCAGCTTTCTGGAAAGGTGGCCGAGTTGAACGAGCAGTTGATGATATCACAGAGATGGGGTGCGATGATGGAGTCCACTTTGTTGAAGATGTGGTGGGGGCAGGGGTCGGTTGGCGAGCCAGAGTGGATTGAGTTCATTAGGCGGATGGTGTCTTCAGTTGTGATTGGGTTCCAGGCGCTAAGGATGTTGGTTTGGCGGAGTAGGGTCTGAGGGGGATGGGGAGGGTTGAACGCTGGGAGTATTCTTGAAGCTGTTGTGGATGTCGGCAATTTTGTTGTAGAAGAAGGAGGATAACGCATTGCAGAGGTCTTGGGAGGGAGTAATGTCGTTAGGTGCTGCGGTGGGGTTGGTGAATTGTTTGACGATGTTGAAAAGTTCTTTGCTGTTGTGAGTGTTGTTGTTGAGACGGTCCTCGAATGCTGATTTCTTGGCAGATCAAATCAGTTGGTGGTGTTTACGGGTGGCTGCCTTGAGGGTGGACATGTTGTCGGTGATTGGGTTTTTTCTCCATGTTTTCTCCAGGGTGCGGCATAGCTTCTTGGATATTTTAAGGTCATCATTGAACCAGGTAGCCTTTTTGCTGGCTGATTTGATCTGGTGCTTTTTCAGGGGTGATAATTCGTCAGCACTGTGAATGATCCATTGCTTGAGATTGTTGGCCGCTTGGTTTGGGTACAATGAGAGGGTGGGAGGGTTTTGGTTGAGTGATGTGAGGAGTTAGTCGGAGGTGGTTTTGTTCCAGTTTCTCAGAGGAATAGGTTGTGGGCGGTTGTGGTTCAGGGTGGTTTTGTAGCTGAAGTGAACACAGCTGTGGTCCATCCAGTGGAGAGCTGTGGTGCGATCGAAGGAGATGTGCTTGCTGGAGGTGAAGATAGGGTCGAGCGTGTGTCCGGCTACATGGGTGGGGGTGTCAACAAGTTGTTTTAGTCCGAGATTGGCCAGGTTGTCTAGAAGGGAGGTGGTGTTGCTGTCGTGTTTGTTTTCAAGGTGGTAGTTGAAGTCTCCTAAAAGAATGTAGTTCTCGGAGGCGAGGGCATGTGAGCTGACGAAGTCCGTGATGTCATCGCTGAATTGAGTGCGGGTACCTGGAGGCCTGTAGATGAGGGTACCTCTAAGTGTGGTCCTAGGGTCTGTGTGGATCTGAAAGTGGAGATGTTCGGCGGTTGCAAGATTATCATCGCATCTGGTCGTGATTTTGATGGTGTTCTTATGGATGATGGCGATGCCTCCTCCTGTTTGATTGGTGCGGTCTTTCCGGGTAATCTTGTAGGCGTCCGGTAAGGCTATGGCGATGTCGGGTGCTGATGTTGTGTTCATCCATGTTTCTGTAAGGAAGGCGATGTCAGGTGATGCAGTGTCGAGTAGGTCCCAGAGTTCTGTCACGTGTCTTTGGACTGAGCGGGTGTTGAGCAGGATGCACTTCAGGCGGTTAGAGTCGGAGCTGTGTATGGAGGAAGTGGATTTGGAGAGGGTCCTGAAGCAGTTGAACTTGCAGGAGAGGCAGGCGAATGGGCCGTGGAAACGTCCTGGGGTGGATACGCAGCATTGTGGTGTGCGTCTAGGGTTGAGGGCGAGGAGAGTAGCGGCATCATATGTGATTCTAGTGGATAGGGTACGGCGGGAAACAGGGGGTATGGCGCTGGGCGCGGTCCAGGCGTAGACGGGCTTACTTTTGGCGCACCTTCGGCGCGCATGGGGCGCGACCGCTGCGCGTAAACGCTGAGCGCAGGAGCACCTGTCATATGTGGAAAGTGGAAGGGGAGGGGCAATGGGGGGTCAGCTGGGAGGCGGGAGCGGGGTGGAGCTCAGGGCAGGGAGGCACAACAACAACAACCAAAATGGCCGCAAGCAATATTGTTTCAGGATTGAGGCTGAACACTCGTAAATAGCGCTATGCAGATGGTAATGGCGCCGGCACAATAAGGCACGAATCTACAGGCAGCACAGATACTTGTTATTGTTAAAGCGCACCTTGGCATTCAAGCGCTACAATCAATTTCACAAACACTGATAAATTAATGCTAAACAAGGCGAGGCAATCTAGCGCTACGATCAATTTCACAAACACTGATAAATTAAGGCTAAACAAGGCGAGGCAGTCTAGCGCTACGAGCTATGTGCGATAATTGATTAATCTGCTTAGTGCGAGCAAGGCGAGTTGAACACTTAGCAGTCTGGCGGTGGGTGTTGCGATATCAAGCAATGCAGGGAGCAGCAGGGAGCAGCGTTTGGAGCGACCTCTTTTGTGGCTGGTGGGTTCGACATGTAAGGCTATGGACCGCTGGGTAAAAAATGGTGGCACACTCAGAGTTCTCAATGGGTTCTAGAGGGGTTGGTATATTAGTGTGTAAGCGATTCCCACTAATTATACACCATACTTGGACTGATGTGCAGGGGTGATTCGCTGCCATATCATGTCAATGGGAGGAAAAACAATTCAATATTGTATCGGTGTACATCCCCCCTGCCCCCCTTCCCGGCCTTCAGCACATTCCTATTGGGCCTACCAGAGGGGGAACTACTTATGGGGGGAGATTTCAATGCAGTTGTGAATGGGGCAATGGACCGCTACCCCTGCAGAACAGTAGGGACGGGTAGCTCCCAAATGAACGTTTTTTTCAGATGCATTGGGGCCTCACAGATGGGTGGAGATACAGACACCCTATGGAACGCAGTTACACTTTCCAATCAGGAGCACATAATAGTCTTTCTCGCATTGATTATTTTCTTATCTCTGCAGACAGCCTTCCTCACTTGACCGAGGCGGAGATACGTCCTAGGGGCATATCCGACCATTCGCCTGTCTTCATGGCCTATACATCACACCTTAAGGTTAAAAAACTAATTTTCCCTATCAGGTCCCCAAAATCCAAAAGACATCACTACAGTCACAAAGCACTACTTCCAAGATAATGTAAACTCTGTGCAATCCCCGGGTGTTCTATGGGAAGCTTACAAGACCGTGCTAGGAGGACAAGCTATTGCCTCAATAACGGGTCATAGGCGAGCGGCAAGGAGCGAGTTGAATGCGATTGAGGCTGTATTGGCTGTGCTCCAGACGCAAAGCGAGCTGAACCCCACTGCAGAGACACCCCAAATCTACGTCTTAAACAATGCAAGCTAACTGAATAAAAAAAGGGAACAAGTTAAATTGCGTCTCCAAACTACGAGAAACATTGTTTATGAGGTAGGGGGCAAGGCAGCAAACTTTTGGCCTGGTTAAAAAAGAAGGAAAGGGCACAGAGGATGATTGCTCAATTCCGCACCCCTACCGGAGCGGTTGTCACTGCCCCTGCAGACATAGTAGACACCCTTGCTGACTATTTTGAACAAGTTTATACATCCAACTCCCAAAGGACAACTGAGGAGGCACAAACCTACATTAAAGATATCTAAATGCTGTCACTAACAGAAGATGATGCCCTACTTCTAGAAGCTGATTTTACGAAGGACGAGGTCCTTACCGCAGTTCATTCTCTGCAGTCGGGAAAGGCGTGGGACCTAACGGGATCCCCATGGAGCTTTACAAGCACGTGTCTGAATTAACAGCCCCGCATCTCCGTACAATGTCTCTTAGCAGCCTGGAGACAGGGGAATTGCCGCATAACCAACGAATGGCTACCATAGTTGCAGTGCCAAAACCTGGCAAACCCCCGGACGAATGTTCATCGTACCGTCCAATATCCTTACTTAACGCGGTAGCCAAGATCCTGGCTAAGATGATCGCCAACCGACTAACCCCACATCTTGAGACACTGATACACCCGGACCAATCCGGTTTTATGCCCAACAGGAACACCGCTCTTAATTTGCGAAGGGCCTACGCGGTGATGGCACGGATACCAAGTCTCTTTGAACCAGCGGTCATCCTCTCTCTGGATGCTTGAATGGTGTTTGACATGGTAGAATGTCCTTATCTGTTCACTGTCCTCAGGCATCTCGGTTTTGGACCCAAATTCTGTGAATGGGTGAAATTATTATGTTCACAACCCCTGGCACATGTTGTGGCAAACAGCAATATCTCTAGGAACTTCCCACTGGGTCGCGGTACGCGCCAGGGATGCCCGTTGTCCTCTTTGCTTTTTGCATTGGCGTTAGAGCCATTGGCGGCCTGTATTCAGTGGGACCCCTTGATCAGGGTGCTACACTGGACCGCAACATGGGAAGACTGCATATCGTTGTATGTGGATGATATTCTTTTATATTTGACATCCCCCAGATGATCAATCATAGTACTCCTGAATATTTGCAAAAAGTTTGGGAGGATCTCCGGGTACAACATCAATTATTCCAAATCTTTCAGAAGATTGCCCCCTAAAGACTACGGAAGAGCCTTTTAAATATTTAAGGGTCTGGGTGATACCCAATCAGTATGCATTTTTCCACCATAATCTGGAGCCCCCTCTTGAGCGATTCCGTAATGATGTGAAGCATTGGCATACTCTTCCCCTGACCCTCTTGGGTAAGGCTGCCTTATATAAAATGATTTAGAAAAGACAGAAGTGCCTGGTCTCAGATGTTGATGCTGTTTTTTATTTTGCAGCAAGTCTGAAGCTTCAAATAATTGGAAAGCTTCCTTGTTTTATCAAATATTTACCTCATTTAGCAATTTTTTGAACTGATAC
Source organism: Lissotriton vulgaris (assembly GCF_964263255.1). Classification (NCBI taxonomy): domain Eukaryota; kingdom Metazoa; phylum Chordata; class Amphibia; order Caudata; family Salamandridae; genus Lissotriton; species Lissotriton vulgaris. Next base: position 2,032,393,287 of record NC_141691.1, read on the forward strand.
GAGGTTTAAACACGACCTTTAACAAAAAGTTTTGACACATTCAGTGAAAAACAATTAAATACAAATTATACAACATATCACATAAAAAATGAAGTAAGTGCTCATTTCTTTTACAATGTAAGAACCTCAAATTAATAAGGTACACCAGAAACAGTTGTAACAGTCCTATTGGCCTAATTTCTTTAGCTATTTGGAACTGAGTTCACCATAGGCTTTTTATTTAATTAGAATCGTGTCCCACAGCCTGGGACTGATATTTAGTGCCTTTGGTGAAAAGAGGGGATGAATCCTTTAGGAAAGCCCAGTCCTATTGGCCTAATTTCTTACCCGTTCCTTGTCCCCCTGAAATATTTCAAATTGATCGAAGCACTGGTTTCGAGCCTCCTCTGGGGTGATAAACCAGAACGCATATCGCAAAATAAGTTAATTAGGTGCTGGTACGATGGAGGAGTGGCCCTCCCGGACATTCAGTTGTACTACTGGGAGGCCCAATTAAAAATAATAAACCAGTGGTTGCACATACCCCAGGCGGAACCAGCATTTCAGGAAGACAGGTATGATTTGGGCGAGGCCGGTGTACTCGCAGCACTGTATGATAAAAGATGCGCCTCAGCCCTTATTGGTCCAAAAGCTCACACAATTAGTCTTTGGTATGTGGCTCAGACCCGTCTTAACTGTAAAGACACTATTACTCAAATGGCACTGCTTTGGTCTTCGTGGCGACTAGGTAAACTTTGTAACAGTAAAGGCTTCAGGGCGTGGGATCTGATAGGAATTTCCACGGTGGGAGACCTATGGAAAAGGGGTGCCATCATGACATTTGCGCAGCTCCGAATTCAATACGATTTAGCGCCCACTGAGCTGTTCCAGTACTTACAAATAAGACATGCCCTGGGGTCTCTTGTTCCACCTGGTGCAGATATACCGGAATCCACCCCGCTAGAAAACAGGCTCTTAACTGAGCACATGCCCAAAAAAAGCGACCTCCTTTGTATATCGTAAACTAATTAATAACCTACCGGAACCAACCCTGAAACTAAAGAACTCTTGGACTACTGACTTAGGCGAATTCGACGAGGTAGACTGGCAGATGGCGATATCTTCCCCTCGAGAGGTGGCCATACCGTCCAGACTTCGACTTGTACAGCTTAAGATATTACACCGTGTGTACTACACAAGGACCACACTACACACGATAGGAAGAGCCACGCACCACTATTGTCTGAGAGGGTGTAGGGAGGAGAGAACGTTCTTCCACACCATATGGCAATGCCCCAAAGTGGGGACATACTCGGCTAAGGTCATGAGGACGATGTCACCGGTGGTGAAGGACTCGGTTGTCCCTGAGCAGAGGTGTTGCTTACTGAACATCTCGGAGCCAAACTATCTCACTCACTCAGCACAGGGTTGGGTAACATCTTAGCAAGTACTGAAGATCTGTAGAGGTACCAACGCTCACGGATTGGTGTAAAGATCTTGATTTAGCAATGTTGGCGGAGAGGGCGGTGTACCTGTACCGGAAGTGCCCTCGGAAATGGGATAGAATATGGGGCGCCTGGAACGAATATAGGGGATATTTGTGTGAACCGCTGATGCAAGACAGCGAAGATGACACTGAATGAGAGAGGTGAGGAAGTAAGGGACTTAAGTAATGTACCAAGTGAATTTCATTTTACCTATCGTAGTCATCTCCATCATGTATTTTCACTGTTATGTATAATGGCCTGCCTCAATCAATGTATGCTCCTTTTAACTGATCAATGTCCTGCTGTTACAGAAAACAATAAAAATGTTAAAAAATAAAATAAAATGAATATGTACCCTTCAGAGGCAAAGCCCAGTATCATGGTGTTCACCCTGTTCAAGTGCCTAACCAAGTCATCGTCTGTCAGATAGATTTCATCGACATATGACAATGACTTATCATCATAAGTTTAAAGTAACTCTGTTACCCTTGCTGAGAATAACCCAGGACTATTCTTGAATCCTTGAGGGAGATGACAGAAGTGACGCTGTGTCCCGATATTTGAAAAAACAATCAAATACCTATTTTCTGGTGCAATGATTTGACAAAGGAAACCACTCGAAATGTCTAATGTGGTTTTATATTTTTTACGCACAATGTTATTCAATAATGCTGTACTATGTGCATTTTGCACTACACATGTTTTGCAACAAGTTTAAATGTCTGTAATCCAAAACTAGACAATATGTATTGTCTGGTTTAGAGACAGGAAACACAAGATTGTTCATTGAAGAGGTGCATGTTTCAATCACCCCCTGGTATTCAAGTTGATCTAAGATCTCCCTGACCTGTTTTTTAGCTTTTTGCTTAACTGGTTACTGCCTTTGTGCAGTCGGTTGATTTTTTTACTGGATTTTATGGTGAGTGGAATCCTCATCCCATCCTACATGATTTGTGTATGGTGCAGGAGCCCAGGCAACTGCCCATTTCCTGGCATTAGTATATTTTAAATGAATTGGAATGTGGTTGGAGAAGGCTGGCATAATAATGTCTTCTCCATGTGGGAACTCCTGACAAATTCTGGTAGCCAGTCTTGTTCAGCTAGAAGAATGTCACAACCCTTAGAAAGTCGCTCCTAAAAGAGTGCCCTCACTTTTCCTGGTATATCTCACTCAATCTTTCAGTAGTTTCATACCCAAATTTAAAGCAGGCTCTGCCCTGCATTAAGTTTGAATCTGTTTCAGGACATCTGGTTTTACCAGCATGGACGGAACACCATGTGTTTTAGTGGAAATAACAGCAAAGACTGTACCCCAAGTTGTGCATTCCTCCGGATGGGGTGTGATCCCCATTGGTAAACATAATATTAAAATGTTGTGTTTCTCATGAAGGCTAGTATTAGGAAATACTACTTCCATCTGAGTATTTTTTTGAGCAATCCAAATGGAATTTGATCCCATTTTGCAGGTAATTTACCAATGACAGTGTAGAGTCTGTGGTGTAATTTTTAGTGTATTCCCATGGTGAGATGTATTTTATGGAATCACTATTGCAGGTCGGACTGTGAGTGTCCACATGACATATTGAACCAATTGTCTATAGATTTTGATTAACTCTTTAAGTTGAGCTAGTAATGCCTCTGTCATGTCGTTAATGTCAGGTTGTGGTTTATTGCTGGCTAAGATCGGCCATGTCGCGCCTGGTCTACCTACTGGACCGAGCCTGGTAATGTGATTTAAATGTTTTAGGGCACCTTTAAACCAGAGCTCATGCTCCTGGTATGTGAGTGGAATGTCAATATCCTCGAAAGGAATGCATTCCTCTGGTGGATAATCTTCTTTTTAGAAGTTAAACACATGAGGTAAGAAGTAAGTGTGGAGTCAGAAACACCGGAGCTGGATTTCTCGGCAGAGGAGGGCAGCTTCTGACCAGAGCGTCAGCTGGAGAGTTGGCTTCCTTCGGCACTAGCTGTAGCGAGCTGCATCGTGGAAGTAGGTAGTCAAACTACACCAAACCACACTGTGCTTTACCATAGCAAGTGAAGGTATATTTATACCATGAAGGTGTTTAGGCATGCCAGCTTTGACGTAAGGAAGATGTTCCTGTATAATAACTGAGTTCTTGGAGAGCTCCATATTCAAGCAAAGGGAAGTCCCTAATAGCTTAATCGTTGTGACGTAGATGAACGGATGGAAGTAGCCATGCCTGTATTTGGGCTGCAAAGGCCATGCCTAAATAAGGACTGCATTTCTATGCCTATATAAGAGCAACGCGAATTGTACCTATATAATGGCATGAATCGGGAAATTCAATCGGAATCTAAAAATGTACACAACACCAGCAGCACTGGTTGTGCCAACCACAGAAGTAGCCTCTCAAAACTGTCTCAGGTCAGCCATTGAATGACCTGTGTATGCAGCTTACTGCCATTTCGACTTGAAAAACCTTAAAGACCTCTTATAGTACACATAGGTCACGCCTAAGGAAGCCCTGTCTAACCGTAAGGGCAGGGTGCTGTGTAAGTAAAAGGTAGGAGATGTAAAATTTAAGTTTTACTTGTCCTTGGAGTAACTCTCATAGGCTAGCATTGGGAATTCCTTAAACCACTTTTACACTGTAGTTCCTGAATAGAAAAGAGTTGCTAAATTATGTTTCATATTTTTGGAATGGTAGCGGTAAATCCTCATTAGTGGTTATATTTTGGAAATTGCACTTTTAGAAAGGGGACAATACTCTGCTCTTAACTTAACTCTGTGAGCCTGCAGCCTGTCTCCAATACACGCCTGGGTAGGGTGACAGCTACACTCTGTGCATTCGCCCTTGGCAACCACAAACACAGGAAGGGTGGGTGTGCGGGAGGACTTATCTGTATTCTGATAGTCCTCCTGGGCAGAAAGAGGGACTGGGAGCTAATACTGTGCCCCACACAAAGAACTGATTATCCCCCCTTTGGTAGCCTGGCAGACAGGGCTGGGATGTAAGGGGACATGTGCACTTCAAGGAGCTGCTTTGATGTCACCCCCACTTACAATGTACGTTACTGGACCTGGAAACAACACTGCTGGAGTGCAGAGTGCTCTGCTGAAAGGATTATCACTTTGCATTGTCTGACTGTTCTGAGGAACAGTTTTTCTGCTTTACTTGAGCTGCCCTGCTGCCTTCTGGTTTCTGCCCTGCTGATGACAAGGACTGAGCCCGAACCACTTGATGGCAGAGTGATTTAAAGGGCTTACTGGCATGCTTCCTGTTTTCTGAAGTGTTAGTGACATAAAATACCTACTGCAATTCTGCTGTTGCTGACAGATTCTGCCTTCTTTCGAGTCCTGCCTTTGCTTGAGGTGACCCCTTCAGTCTTGGGACTCAGAAGAGGGTTCTGCTGATGTTTTGCTACAGAACCAATATATCCCCCCTTGCCTGCATCAGAAGCTATGCTTCACCCTTCGACTCCGACACAGAAGCTGTTTGGCGACAGTGGTTCTATAGCCTGCGAAGAGACTCAAACGCATATCCTGCATCTCAAATGAGCTCGACAGCAATGCAGTGACCTACTTGCAAGGAAAAGAGTGACACAGCATTCTCTCAGTGTCAAAGCTAACTATGGGGGGAAAATCCATTCCGATCATGGAATTTGCGGATTTTCAGCAATTTCGCGATCCGAGAATCTCCCGAAATTGCAGAAAAATCCAAAAATCCGCCCGCGGGCGGATTTCAGTTAAAGCAGGTGCTTGAGTTGAAGAAAGCTAACTTTGTAAGCATTTTCGAATGGCGTCGGCAAGCAGCCAGAGTTGCAACTTGCAAGCAAGCAAATCTGGCAGCTTGCCGGCGCCATTCTAAAATGGTTACAAAGATAGCTTTTTTCAACTCGAGCACCTGCCTTAACTCTGTAAGTGCTTCCTGTGGGCCAACAATTAAACCTCAACAGGAAGCATTTACAAATATACATAAAGCAGGTGCCTGAGTTGAAGCTCAAATTCAGTAACGTTTTAATCAGCCGAAAACATTAGTGAGCACGGTCGAGGCTGGGCAAGTGTTCTTTAACCCCATATCTGCCGTCGAAAATTAGCTGTAATACTTGAGGGAGGTCTTTGCATCCATGAGTTTCTCGAGCGCAAACCTCGTGTAGTTGCTGTGACCAGGAGGCTGCTTTCTCCTCACCTGCTGCCCTACTCGCTCTCTGACCCTTTATACACAAGAGGCATGTGAACACGCACAGAAGCCCTGGGTCACTCTCTGCATCCATGAGTTTCTTGAGCGCAACCCTGTGTAGCTCCTGTGACCAGGAGGCTGCTTTTTCCTCACCTGCTGTCCTGCTCGCTCTCTGACCCTTTATACACAAGAGGCATGTGAACATGCATAGAAGCCCTGGGTCACTATCTGCATCCATGAGTTTCTCGAGCACAACCCCCTGTAGTTCAGGTGACCAGGGGGCTGCTTTCTCCTCCTTTGCTGCCCTGCTCGCTCTCTGATTCTTTATACACAAGAGGCATGTGAACATGCATAGAAGCCCCGGGTCACTCTCTGCATCCATGAGTTTCTTGAGTGCAACCCCGTGTACTTCCTGTGACCAGGAGGCTGCTTTCTCCTCACCTGCTGCCCTGCTCGCTCTCTGACCCTTTATACACAAGAGTCATGTGAACACGCACAGAAGCCCCGGGTCACTCTCTGCATCCTTGAGTTTCTCGAGCGCAACCCCTGTGCGGTTCCTGTGATCAGGATGCTGCTTTCTCCTCATCTGCTGCCCTGCTCGCTCTCTGACCCTTTATACACAAAAAGCATGTGAACACGCATAGAAGCCCCGGGTCACTCACTGCATCAATGAGTTTCTTGAGCGCAACCCTGTGTAGTTCCTGTGACCAAGAGGCTGTTTTCTCCTCATCTGCTGCCCTGCTCGCTATCTGACTCTTTATACACAAGAGGCATGTGAACATGCATAGAAGCCACGGGTCACTCTCTGCATCCATGAGTTTCTAGAGTGCAACCCCGTGTAGTTCCGGTGACCAGGGGGCTGCTTTCTCCTCCTTTGTTGCCCTACTCGCTCTCTGACTCTTTATACACAGGAGGCATGTGAACATGCATAGAAGCCCCGGGTCACTCTCTGCATCCATGAGTTTCTTGAGTGTAACCCCGTGTAGTTCCTGTGACCAGGAGGCTGCTTTCTCCACACCTGCTGCCCTGCTCGCTCTCTGACCCTTTATACACAAGAGTCATGTGATCACGCACAGAAGCCCCAGGTCACTCTCTGCATCCATGAGTTTCTCGAGCGCAACCCCTGTGCAGTTCCTGTGATCGGGAGGCTGCTTTCTACTCATCTGCTGCCCTGCTCGCTCTCTGACCCTTTATACACAAGAAGCATGTGAACACGCATAGAAGCCCCGGGTCATTCTCTGCATCCATGAGTTTCTTGAGCGCTACCCCGTGTAGTTCCTGTGACCAGGAGGCTGCTTTCTCCTCATCTGCTGCCCTGCTCGCTCTCTGACTCTTTATACACAAGAGGCATGTGAACACGCATAGAAGCCACGGGTCTGTCGCTGCATCCATGAGTTTCTTGAGTGCAACCCCGTGTAGTTCCTGTGACCAGGACGCTGCTTTCTCCTCACCTGCTGCCCTGCTCGCTCTCTGATGCTTTATACACAAGAGTCATGTGAACACGTATAGAAGCCCCGGGTCACTCTCTGCATCCATGAGTTTCTCGAGGGCAACCCCCATGTAGTTCCTGTGACCAGGAGTCTCCTTTCTCCTCATCTGCTGCCCTGCTCGCTCTCTGACCCTTTATACACAAGAGGCATGTGAACACGCATAGAAGCCCCACATCAGACACTAGCGGTATCAAATGCCTACCCGCCCTTTCCCAACTATGAAGAACAGCTCACTCAAGGGACCTTGGCGCCTTTTGGCGCGGTGGCAAAGTTACAGGCACACATGGTCAGTGGAGACAAATCTTCTGGCCCTTTACGCAGCTGCAGTGTAGGAAAAGCACTTTACATTTACCCAACAAGGTAGCACTTACTGATGAGCCAGTAGAAAGTTCTCAAGTTGAGTAGAGTATAAATCGCAAAAAAATCCACGAGTTCGTGGGAAAATCTGCGAATTTGGGTATTTTTTTGTGATTTCGTGTAAATTTGCTGACCTCAGATCCGCAAAATTCACCCATACTTAGTCAAAGCTTTGCTCCATCCAAGGTGCTTTTTAGTGAGAACTGCTTAAGTCTTGTAGCCAAACTGCACGCCATCGATGCTGGCCTGACTTTTGTATGTACCCCGGTCCCCACGACCTCAAGTAACCTTTTAGCACTATTGACTGCTAATTAAAAATTTGAATTTCTACTTTTAATCACTGTTTTTTTGTCAGTTTGGTCTAGTTTTATTCAGATACATATTTCCTACTTTTTTAAACCTGTGTGGAGTCTTTTTGTGCTGCATTTATTGTATTACTGTGTGTGTTTTACACACATACTGCACACATTACACATGCAACCCTGTTACAGAGCAGTCAGCTGCTCGCATGCTCGTGTCTTAGCTGCTTATTTTGCGATTTTGCACAGAATTTTGAAGCACCTACTTTCTTTTAAATTGTTTATGACATCCCATATTGTGTTTTAAACTGTTTTTAAATTGAAAAATGTCTGCACATTAAGTTTGAATTGAGGAGGGTGGTGTGAATTGAACCCTGAGTGGGACCCGCTACCAGGTTGCAAACCGGACACTTTGGACCACCATTTTGGACATTTTCCGGTCCAGTGGTTAAACTGGGGGAAATTAAACAGGACAATGTGATTGCGCGCAGCTGACGCATGTAGCAGGAGTACCGAAGGCACGCCTAAAGAAAAGCCCGTCCGTGCCTGTCGGTGACCCAGCGCCGTAAAGGCTGCTGGAGACTCGCCCGTATCCTTTTTTTTTTTCTTTTTTTATTGAGCAAGATCATAATACATATATCAGTAAAAAAAATAGAGCAATAAGTTCATTTGTATTAAATCACACTGATAGTTATTGCCCATAAAAGACATCATAAGTTACAGAAAGGTAAGAACAAAGAAAGAACGAAGCTTCCATGTCCATTTCCCCGCCACTGGCGATTCCCTTTTTTAGATTATTGCCATTCTTTTTCTTTTCCACTGGGCAAACATGAGTTGAAGCACAAACCACTTAATCCGTCATTACTTCAGGTTCATCGCATAGCTCTCGTCCCGCATTTTCCCTTACTACCGGCACTGGTCAGGGATACACCTCACAGAGGTCTAGCACACCGCCACCATCTTGCCTCGCATTCCTTCTGAGAATGTAGTTGACTCGCCGGTTTCCAAGTATGGTGTTAAGTACCACGGATCTGACCTATTAGCCATCGGTAAGTGCATGAGTTGCTACCCCCATCTATCTCTATTAGTTGACGTGGACTGCCTTGTTTGTAAATTTTGTGGATGGAAAACCTCTCCCAGTGCAAAGGGCACGGAGGCTTAACATAAATCCAAAAACGGCACCCACCAGGATAGGACCTTGGGGGAAGGGAGCACCCTGAAAGCTATCCTATTAAACATCAGGTCATTAAGACAACATGAGCTTCAGCTCTTCGACCTTTTAATTGACTTAAAGCCTGACATTATGTTTGTAATAGAAACCTGGTTAAATGATGGCTCCATCCCCACTATTACCAATTCAATTCCCCCGGGTTACCAGATCCTTAGAAAAAGACAGACCAGGGGACTGGGGTGGGGGGGTGCCAATTATTTATAAAAACCTTTATTCCTGCTCCCTACTCCCTATCGCAAAGATAGAGGTAGCGGAGGGACTCGGCTTCTTTCTAACTGTGTCAGCACACCAATCTATCGCTGGGGTGGTACTCTACCAATCCCCGGGTACGGCCAGAATTTTTTAAAAAACAATTGGTCATGGTATAGGCCCTATTGCTTCCAAGTACAAGCATTGCCTAGTACCTGGAGATTTTAATATCCATATGGAGAAACCTGGAGAACCGAAGCCTTCCAGGTTGTGTGAATCACTGGGTATTTGTAACCTGGCTCCCTATGTCTTCTTGCCCACTCATGAAAAAGGCCACATCTTAGACCAGGTTTTCTCATTGGTCAGTATGGAAATGGAAGTGCCTCTCCCCATAATATGGTCGTATCACTTTTTGCTTACATTCAGAGTCCCTAAAGAATCAAGTAGGCCTCTATCATACTGCAGACCACGCCCAAATAGTTTTAGGCCTTTTAATAATGTCATGGTTCAAGTCAAGTCAAGTCAGTGAATTTATATAGCGCGCTACATACCCAGAGGGTCTCAAGGCGCTTGAAGAAGGATCTACCTCCCATGGTGGTTTTGTTGATGCGAGGTACAGTGGCAAGGGCTTGGTTGGAGGATCGTAGCTGGCGAGGGGGGGAGTAGAAGGACAGTCGTGTGTTGAGGCATTCAGGTCCGATTTCGTAGAGTGCTTTGTGTGCGTGGGTAAGGAGCCGGAAGGTAATTCTCTTATTGACGGGGAGCCAGTGGAGGTTTCTCAGGTGACCAGAGATGTGTTCTCTACGCGGGATGTCTAATACGAGCCTGGCTGAGGCGTTCTGGATGCGTTGGAGTTTTTTCTGGAGTTTTGCAGTGGTACCGGCGTAGAGGGTGTTTCCGTAGTCCAGTCGGCTCGTGACCAGTGCGTGGGTGACCGTTTTTCTAGTTTCGGTGGGGATCCAGCTAAATGTTTTTTTGAGCATGCGAAGAATGTTGAAGCAAGATGAAGAAACGGCGTTGACTTGTCTGTTCATCGAGAGTGAGGAATCCAGGATGACGCCCAGGTTCCGTGCGTGGTCCGTCGGGATGGGTGCTTTTCCCAGGGCCTCTGGCCACCAAGAATCATCCCAGGTGGAGGGGAGGTGCCTAGGATGAGGACTTCTGTTTTGTCCGAGTTCAGTTTCAGACAGATGTGCTTCATCCATTCTGCTACTTCTTTCATTCCTTCATGTAAGTTTTGGCAGTGTTAGGGTCTCTGGTGAGTGATAGGATCAGTTGAGTGTCATCGGCGTAGGAGATGATGTTGAGGTTGTGTTGGCGTGCGATGGCCGCGAGGGGGCTCATGTATACGTTGAAGAGGGTGGGGCTGAGTGAAGATCCTTGTGGGACGCCGCAGATGACTTCAGTGGCCTCTGACTTGAATGGTGGAAGGCGGACTCTTTGGGTTCTTCCGGTGAGGAACGAGGTGATCCATTCCAGTGCTTTTCCTTGGATTCCGACGTTTTTGAGGCGTTGTGAAAGAGTGCTATGGCAGACCGTGTCGAAGGCAGCGGAGAGGTCGAGGAGGATGAGGGCGACAGTGTCTCCATTGTCCAATAGAGTTCGAATGTCGTCTGTTGCTGCGATGAGGGCGGTTTCAGTACTGTCCTTGGCTCGGAAGACGGATTGTGAGGAGTCGAGGGATTTGTTGGTTTCGAGGAATGCGGCGAGCTGGTTGTTGATTGCTTTCTCGATGACTTTGGCCGGGAAAGGAAGGAGTGAGATAGGGCGGTAGTTTTGGAGTTCGGTGGGGTCAGCTGTGGGTTTTTTCAGGAGGGCGCTGAGTTCGGCATGTTTCCAGCTTTCCGGGAAGGTTGCGGAGTTGAGGGAGCAGTTGATGACGTCTCGGAGGTGTGGTGCTATGATGGAGTCTGCTTTGTTAAAGATGTGGTGAGGGCATGGGTCTGTGGGGGATCCTGAGTGGATGGAGTTCATCAGACGGATGGTGTCGTCAGTGGAGATTGTCTTCCAGTCTTTGAGGATGTTCAGGGGGGGAGGGGTCCTGCGGGGGGTTGGGTGGGTTGGTCTTCGGGTCGGTTGTCGAAGCTGTTGTGGATGTCTGCAATTTTGCTGTGGAAGAATGAGGCTAGGGAGTCGCAGAGGGCTTGAGAGGGGGTGATGTCGTTGGAGTTGGCTGAGGGGTTGGTAAATTCCTTGACGATGTTGAATAATTCCTTGCTGTTGTGGGCGTTGTTATCTAGTCGGTCCTTGAAAGCGGCTTTCTCAGTTGGTGGTGTATGCGGGTGGCGTTTTTGAAGGCGTACTTGGTGCTGGTGGTTGGGTCTTTTTTCCAGGTCTTCTCAAGGGAGCGGCAGAGTTTCTTGGATTTCTTAAGATCATCGTTGAACCAGGAGGCCTTCTTGCTGCCTAGTTTGATTTGTCGTTTTTTCAGTGGTGCTAGGATGTCGGGGCTGTTGGATAACCATTGGGTGAGGATGGTGGCTGCTTGGTCTGGATTTGAGGAGTGGGCTGGGGGGTTTAGAAGAAGCGATGAGGAGATCTGGTCGATGGTGATTTTGTTCCAGTTTCTTTGCAGAGTCGGTTGGGGGTGGTTGTTGGATGTGGGCTTGTTGTAAGTGAAGTGAACGCAGCTGTGGTCAGTCCAAAGGAGAGCTGTGGTGTGGCTGAAGGAGACGTGTTTGCTGGAGGTGAAGATAGGGTCGAGTGTGTGACCTGCGATGTGGGTGGGGGCAGTGACAAGCTGCTTAAGTCCGAGGTTGGCGAGGTTGTCCAAAATGGTGGTGGTGTTGCGGTCGTTGTTCTTCTCCAGGTGAAAGTTGAGGTCTCCCAGAAGGATGTACTCCTCGGAGGGGAGCGCGTGTGGAGTGATGAAGTCAGTGATGTCTTCACTGAATTGTGCGCGGGGTCCTGGTGGCCTGTAAAGAAGGGTGCCTCTGAGTGTGGTCTTGGGGTCGATGTGGATCTGGAAGTGCAGGTGTTCAGAGTTGGCGAGATTGACGTCTGAGCTGGTTGAGATGCGAATGGATTTCTTATGGACGATAGCGATGCCTCCTCCTGTGTGGTCCGTGCGGTCCTTACGGATGATCTTATATTCTTCCGGGATGGCGATGGTGATGTCTGGGGCTGATGAGGCGTTCATCCATGTTTCTGTTAGGAAGGCGACGTCCGGAGAGATAGTGTCTAGTAGATTCCAGAGGTCAATAGCGTGCCTGTGGACCGAGCGGGTGTTGAGCAGGAAGCACTGTAGGTGGTTGGGGTCGGATATCTGTTGTGTGTTCGTAGATGAGGAGTTGTTCTTGGTGTCGCCGAACTTGCAGGAGTAGCAGGAAAAGGGTCCATGGGTGTATCCAGGAGCGGCTTGGAAGCAGTTGGGGGAGCGGCCGGGGTTGAGGGCTAGGAGGGTCGTGGCATTGTACGTAATGCGGGAAGGGTGGACATTACGAGGACCAGGGGTTATGGCGCTGGGCCGGGTCCAGGCGCGGACGGGCGTAGACGGGCTTACCTTTGGCGCACCTTCGGCGCGAATGGGGCGCGACCGCTGCGCGTGGACGCTGCGCGCAGGTGCAACGGTCATATATGGGTAGTGGAAAGGGGGAGGGGCGAGGGCGGCTCAGCTGGGAGGCGGGGCGAGCTCAGGGAAGGCACACGGAGCCCAACAAATACAACAAAAACAAAATGGAGGGGGGAGCAGAGCAGGGCGCCGGGGGATATCGCCTAATAAAGCTGCAGGTCAGAAATGGAGCAAGCCAGCAAGCGGCAACCAAGTAACGTTAACGCGGTAAAATTCTAGGCGCTAATAGTACAAAATAACACACAGAGCAGCACAGAGCAACGATACCGCGTCTTGGCAGGGAGACAGGGGAGCGACCTCTCAGGGCAGGAGGGATGAGGGGATCACAGCGCTTCTAGGTCCGGGAGCGCTGTAAATAGTTAGTGGGAGGGCGGCTCAGCTGGGAGGCGGGGCAAGCTCAGGGAAGGCACACGGAGCCCAAGAACAACAACAAAAACAAAATGGAGGGGGGAGCAGAGCAGGGCGCCGGGGGATATCGCCTAATGAAGCTGCAGGTCAGAAATGGAGCAAGCCAGCAAGCGGCAACCAAGTAACGTTAACGCGGTAAAATTCTAGGCGCTAATAGTACAAAATAACACACAGAGCAGCACAGAGCAACGATACCGCGTCTCGGCAGGGAGACAGGGGAGCGACCTCTCAGGGCAGGAGCGATGAGGGGATTGAGGCACTGCACAATGTACTAAGTACTACAATGTACTAAGCCTACATCCCATTCCTATTACTGGAAAGTTGGAGAGCGATGTACTCTCCTTGGAGAACTGACTACAGCTCCGCTCGCTGGCCCCTCTGACAACTCGGGCAGCTAATGCCAGTAGGGCCTCAGTGCCATGGTTTACGGCCCTTAGAAAAAGTAAAAGTGCATGTAAATGACATGAAAGAATATGGTGGAAGAATGTAATTCCTCTGACAAAGCCGTTTATAAACAGGCCTTGAAAGTTCATTACTTCAAGGTCCACGATGAAAAGAAACTCTTCCTATCCACCAAAGTGGAACAAGCAGGGAACAAGAGTAAGGAACTGTTTAAATCGTAAAAGACTTTACATACCCTAATATCATGAACAGCCCATTTATTCCGACCAGCGATTGGACCAAAAGCTTAGCGCAGTATTTCTTGGAGAAGATTAAAGACATCCTAGATTCTTTTAAGGACCTGCCCCGGGCAGAGGGTTAAACACAGCTGCTCCCCCCAGAGTTAACTCTACGTCAGGAGTGTCTCTCTCACAATTCCCACCTATCCCACTGAGTAAATCTCTTGAGATAATGAAGGCTCTAAAATCCGGTTCCCCTGTGGACCCCTGTCCAACTCTATTCCTGACGTCAATTGCTGAAGTGATTAACCCAGCAGTGAATCGAGTTCTGAACTCCTCCTTTTCAGAGGGAATAATGCCTGAGAGCTGGAAACATGCTAGAATTCTCATCCTGTTATTAAAAACCTACAGCAGACCCTCTGAAAGCATGTAACTATAGCCATATTTCACTGCTGCCATTCTTTTCCAAAGGTTGGGAGAAATATGTAAACATAGTTACTGCAGAGTTTGTGGAGGCTAGCAACATATTACATCCGAGTCAGTCAGGGTTCAGATCAAACTTCAGTACTGAGACGGCCTTACTCGAAGTCTCTGAAACTATCAAAACTACCTTGGATAGTTGGGGTAACGCAGTACTGGTACTATTAGATCTGTCTGCGGCCTTTGATACCGTGCCCCATGACCAACTCCTGGAAAGACTTCAGAACTGCGGTTTTGGTGGCACAGTTCTCAAATGGTATACTTCCTTTTTAAGTGGCCACCAGCAAACGGTATGGTCCCCCCTTTCTCAACCCGTATCACCCCCATGAAAGTAGGCGTTCCCCAAGGCTCAGTTCTAAGTCTGGCCCTCTTCATCATGTATATGGCCTCCCATTCTTAGCGGAGGAATACGGCGCTAAAATGGTGTCTTACGCCGATGACACGCAACTTCTGTTCACCAGTGAGAAGGGCACCGTGTTCATAGCCAGTGAGATAAACATCTGCCTAATGGCGGTCTTTTCCTGGTGCAGAGGGAGCCAATTAAAATGCAAGCCCAAAAAGTCATAGATTATTTTTTTCAGTTCTAATTTGAATGTTGAGTTGCGCCATTGGTGGCCACTGGACATGTGCCCCCAAAAGTGTTCTGTTACCACTCTAAAAAACCTCGGGATGAAGTTGGACTCGGACATGTCCATGAAAACCCAAATTCAAACTGTGGCCGGCACCTGCTTTGGGCTTTCAAAAATGCTGAGGAACTTCCTCCCCTTGCTCCCGGTACCCCCCAGAAAGTCGGTAGTTCAGGCCCTGATTGCATCAAGGCTGGACTACACAGATGTCCTATATATTTAGGCTTACTGGAATATCATCTGAGTCGCCTAAATGTGATTCAGATTATGGAGGCCAGAGCTATTCTGATGATAGCACCCAGGGCTCATATGACCCCCCACTTAAAATCTCGTCATTGGCTTCCGGTGCGTAAGGGGGTCCAGTTTAAGGCTCTTACTTCGGCCTTTAAGGCCTTACATAACTCAGGGGCCCATTATATTAGGAAATGGATACAGCAATCAGCCTCTCAACGGACATTGTGGTCCTCGATGCAGTACCTGGTGACCATTCCTAGGTTTTGACGTTCGCGCATGGGCGGCTGCTCTTTTCAGGTGGTGGCATCCCGCATGTGGAACGGTTTGCCAATTTCTCTTAGACAGACATCTGACTTAGGTGTGTTCAGGAGGAAATGAAAGACTTGGTTATTTCAACAGTATTACTATCTAGTAGTCGTGAGTTCACTCTGCTTGGTACAGCGGCTGTTAGCACTAGGACACTCCGTGGAGTTGCAGTGCACTTTACAATTATCCGATTACAATTACATTGACTCTTAAGTTAAGCATGCCTGCTCTGTGCCAAGCTATCAGTGGTTGAGCTCAGGTTAATTTAAAACATTTATCTAGCTTAACATGACTAGGATTTTGGTCTCTACTTGAACTGACCCAATTAACCATATTCTCTGACCCCTAAAATACGAGTCAGAGAATATGTACCACTCTCAACATACATGTAATGCAATTGAAACAAATTAAAATCTTTATTTAATTGTTTAGCCCTATCAGTGGCGCGCTTGTCTGGGGATTTTTCAAGGCTAAGAAGGTTTGCACATTCAAAATAGCACTGATGGTCGCCCATGGATTTTAGGTAAGCTGTATTAGTCTGTCCCTATGGTCCTAATCATATCTCAGGCAGTAGATATTCGTGCTTGTTTAATACTAGTGACTTTCACAATACTTTTGTGATCTTGGTCAATATATTTAATTAGTAGGGGTTCTGTTCAGTGGCTGTGGTCCAGTCACAAGTGTTTGAAAGCAAATGTATTGCTGTATTAGCTCGCATTACCCTTAAATCCCTCTGACTAGATGGAAATATCATGTCTATAATTATAACAAGCAAGAATAAACTATTGCTTTGCTCTGAGACAGAAGGCTAAGCTTCTAATTTAAAGCTTGGTTCTTAACTTTCTCCGCCATTAGCAGTGGAGAACCCAGGGGCTTTGACCATAACACAGATACATTTTTCAAAAGACTATCAGTCCAGTCTTTGGAATATTCAGTCTGAGAAAGTAAAGGTGTATCAATCACCAGACTGCTACATTGCAGTTATTAAAATCTTCATTGATGTGAGCCTTATATTTATCACACCACAGTACAATCTAGGTGTAGTCAGCATATGTGATGATTTCAAAGTGAAACAGTTGCATGTACAGATTAAATATGATTAAAGACGGAGTACTAAAGAAAGTCAGTTGGTACTCATTCAAGAAGGTTGAACAGGGAATTAATGGATTTGGATTCCATAGAACTACCTCTGATTTCTGGGACATGGGCACAGACAAATTAATGGTAAATCTAGCAGCATTGCCTGAAATGACAGGAATCAGGGCTATTGTAGTTGGGGCATTCACAGCAGAAAGATTCACTGTTAGAGTCATTATGGAGGGGCAGTCAGTCAGAAAAGCTGTATTTGGTCAAAAGGCCATAGAAGAACAATTATACAATAGAAGACATATTCAAAGATAAAAGACCTTACCTAGGTTGCTTCATAAAGTCACAAGTGTAAGAAAGCTGTCAGCAAATCAGATTTCATATGGGCCATGTTTCCTATAATTTTTGTACAATGCATGCAAATCTCTATAATAAGACATAGGCAAGACAAAATTGTAGCAAAGAAAAATATGGAGTATAGAAATGCATGTAGCCATCAGCCATACACATTTCTCTGAAGACCGAATTTCCTATGAATGAATTAATGAATATAATTCACTATCATCGAACATGCAATCAGAGATAGAAGATATTGTCAGTAGAGCAAAGCAGATTTTTTTCATATCTAACATCAATATCCTTTAAAAGTAGCAATAAAATAGATTTGCTCTAAAAGAATACAATTTTCAAAATAACATTAATTGCAAGGTGGATTGTGCAGAATAATCACCAAAGGGCATACATCAAAAGCCATTGGGTATCAGACTGAGTCTGGGATGGCCACCATAGAGTGTAAAGTACATAATCTCAACCTAGTCAACATAACCCACTGGCAAATATTGGTTACCCCTATGAGGAATGGTTCCATAACAAGTCCAGATTTCTAGGACTATACAGACACAGTGAGCTTTAACATTCTCTTCTGTTTCTTGCCCAGCTTCAAAAAATAATCTTTCAGAGTTTGTTTAAAAGTCGACGAAAGGGCCTCTGTGCTAGTATAGAATTTAGGAAAGCCCAGACTTTACCTCATAATGTTAATGTTTGTTAGCCAGGGGATACTGGCAGCCTTATACAGCTTCATACAGTACCTGATCAAACTGCTACTAAAATCAGTCTCTGGCTTTGTCCAGATGGATAGCCACAGAAGACGGGGTTGGAATCTGATAAGACTGTTAACATAATGAAGGTAAAGTTCTACGTGGTTTATATAGGTAGCTGTCATGACTCCCAACATTGTTTTAAGCACCCATTTTCAACTCTCTGGATGGCCATAAAGTCTTGAGTCTCCCAAAAATCAGAGCCACGTGTTGCCACTTTTAGGCATTTGACTTTATATACCATCACTAACTCCTTAATGGGCTATGATCATAGAATTTTCATAAATTTGAAGTCACCCTCCACAGTACAGGCGAACCTTGCTGCTGTAGCATTGCCAAGTTGTTTCCAGGTACTTTATTAATCAAAAAGAGTAAATAAAAGAAGGGCCAGAACATCTTAGGAAAGCAGAAAGCATTCAGTGGTTTGCCTCAGAGGACTATACCACAAGCTGGCTGGAACATTATTATGGAGCTCTCTAAGAAATTTCACAATAATATCCTGAACTTCCAAGTCTGTCAGGATACTCCAGAATCTCGTGCAATTTGCATGATCAGACACAATACTATTTTCCTGGGCCCAAGCCTCTAATCGATCTAAAATTACTATAGTATTGAATTAATCGAGGATATGGGCCAATAACATTTTGGACTCCTTCTACCCTTGTCATCAAAATGGGCACAATGAGCAAATGCAACAGGACTTTGGGAGCTCTATCCTAGAGATGACATTAAAACTTTAGTCAGAAGTGGTGCCCAAAGACCACATTTATCTTTGAATAAGTTTGAGGGAGCCCCATTAGTGGCAGGTGCCTTCCCATAAGACACCTAATTATGGCAGCTGCAACTTCATTCAACTCAATCGTCACTCCAATGTCAAGTGCCACTGAGGCTTGTACCATGATGCTACCAAGATGATGTGACAAATTTGATTTATCATAGTGCTATTTCAAATGCTTAACCCATTATCAGGGTCATTTGCAGATGCAATATCTGCGTCTGTATCATCTTTAAAAAATGGTCCATTTATCGCTCAGATCACTGGCTGTTATCAGTGACTCATGAGCCTCAGATCTAATCTCACTCCTCCTTAATTCAAATGCTGGCCTACATGATCTACGCAACAGGCCAACAATATCAGTATCTTGTGGGACTGTTACAACTCCCATTATCCTTCTTTTCATTTTACTGTCACTTTAAGATTAGTGCATCTTTTATCACTTGTTTTAGTTCTATATAGAATGTTGCTGGCTGCTAGGCACTGAGGTCAGTTGTACTGTTCCTGCCTGCCTAGCAGCTGCATGTTTTTGCTTTGCTGCATTTATTGGAATAAACTTTTAAATTTCAACAGTTCCAGCTAAGTTTCTTACAGGGACTATTTTGATAACCTTTAGTAGGGTAGAAGGTGCTTTAGAGCAGTTGGATTCATATAATCTAGCCGGTTTCTGCTGACAGTTCACAACCTGAGTCATAAGCATCTCCCCAAGACAGGTACACATAGACTCAAAGCTTGATATATTTTCAGTGGGTTCCCCATCAATATCTAAACTTGTAAGGAGTACCTCCCTATTACTTGCACAATATGATGTAAACCAGCTTTGATTTATCAATCCATTCACATTTCTGTAAACCATTTCTGTTTTTAGTGGTGACTTAAGGGACAGAAGCTTTGCACTTTTACAAAGGGCATGTGTAGTATGAAAGGGAAGTGGCAAGTAGATTGTGGTCATTGAACACATTTTCTTGGATATCATACCCTGTAAGAAGTCTTCACAAATCACCTGAAAACAAAATAAAATTGATAATACTGAGGAAATCCCTGTCAATATAGCTGGGCTTCAACCCCTTCGGTGCTCATGACGGAGCGGTTCCGTCATAAGCGCCGGTTGGACTGTGCTTATGATGGAACCGTTCTGTCATGGCTCCGCCCGCTCAATAGAACGTTCAGCACAGCACAAAAATTTGCACCGCACTGAAGGTGTTAAAACAGGGGAGCCAACAAGTGAATCAAAAGAAAAATGTAATCAGTGATTAGCTATGAGTTCGTTGAGGACCTCCCCGTAATGGTTGTGAGTAAAGTGCATTGATAGTTCACCATGGATGTTGCTTAAACCACAAGATGCCATGGCAGCACAGTTACAGCTGCAAATATTAAAATCACCCTTCCATAAAATAGAGGAACATGCCCCAAAGTGTGTGGAGAAACTCTCTATCTCACTGCTAACAGCATTGATAATGGTACTGTTAATATAAAAACAATTATTATAATAATTGAAGAGCCGGAGCCTCTTGGAGTAATATTACAGCAAAGGAACTGAAAGTTACAGGAACTTAAGTCCAGTCTAGAAACACAGTTGTGGAATGCCGTGAATATCAGGGTTGATTACCTGCCCTTAACCCTACCAAAAGGTGCCTGGTTTGCTGTTGGAAAATAGGACAGGTAACTTCACATATGGCATGGATTGGGTAGTCATTGCTTGAGGCTGGCATAACAGGAGCTACAGTAAATAAGAATTGCCATAATGTGTGTCATTTGAGTTGGGGGGGGGGGGGGTTTCAACTAAGCCTGTCAGGGCAGGTCCTCCTGCCGGATTTAAAATGGCAATAACAGGTGTCCTTTCACAGTTGTCACTACCTGAGGTACCATAACCAGTGGCCTGAACAACATTATAGGGCAGTGGCAGGGAGGACAGCAAGATCAAGGAAATCATTGCTAGGGTCACTGTTGGTACTAGACTTACACTGAGCAACAGTATCCTTCTCTATCCGTGCTTTTTCTTTTCTCTGTTCCTGTATTTTTTTTCACTTGTCAGAACTGGATACAATTTAGCTCCCTCAATCATGTCTCTCTTGCACATCTCCTGCTAAGTACCCCACTTAGCTAGGAGCTATCCAACAATGGACAGTCATTTTATTTTTATTCTGATACTTCTCCTTATTCTTTGCATGTGTACCCTAGTCACAAGCGTTCAAAGCTAATCTTGGTTGGGATTTAATATCATATTACACATGTCTAAAATGTTCAATTATGTTCAAATTAAAGGTAAATTTGCAATATTCTTCTTTCTCAGTGATCTTGTTCCATTTTCTAAGCCAAATGGAGGTCTGAAGCCCATATTTTATGGCCACGTTATGGCCTGGTGCGTCTCCCGGAGGAGCCTTCTTGCTGTCTCAGACAGCAACTCTTACATCACCTCTCACCAAATCCCATATTATCCTGAAACATTTCATTTTTACAGTAACTTCTCAACAACAAGGGATAAATAGCCTAAGTTAAAAAGTCACTACTCCTCAACCAATAATGTGTATCAATACCAATGTCCAATTACAATTCGGCACCTTCTGTGCAGCACTTCAAGACATTATGACTAATCCCAGCGCTGCACTGACATCAACCAACGAATACCATTGGGCCACCAGATGATGTAGGTTGCAGCACCTCACAGCAATTCTCCTTTCTTTACCATTCTCGTCACGCAAGCAGAACTTTTACAAAGTTCTAAGGCAAGAACAATTAGCACATAACTCTTGTCAGCTCTGCTAAAGAAATGCAGGTATCACTCACCCTAACAGGGCGAATAGAGAGTAATGATTAAGTAAAATCCCTTTGAACAGGAATTCACTCTGACTTGTGCTGCTCCTCATCTGTGCAATGAGATCTATTATTATCAGTCACTTTTAGTACACCCACAACAAGAAATTGCAGTTCCTTATCTTAATTGTTGATGGCACGTCAAAGACAGGCACTACAAACTATAGCAGACAAGTTAAACCACAATGTACTTTATCTATCCGGGATCTTAGACTTTGACGAATCTGATAACACCTTCAGCTGCTCAACGGCAAGCGTAAATACATTTACACGAGCAAGCAATTTCTCTAAAGAAGAACATAAGCTTTCCATCTAGCTTGTCAGCCTTCTGAGGATTCTTATAGGCCCTACATTACAAAATTCTGGATTTTAACACAAAGCACTGCAAGCTTGACACACAACACTATTTATGATCACTCTTCAAACACCACAACCACCTTCAGGCTCCAAATGACCGAAGATAACAAGTAAGAAGCTTAACTTAACATTCAGCTTAAGCAATTGAGACAACACCCTACATACTTTGCTACAGAAAGATTGCAACTTTATACATTCAACAAACATGTGGATGTCGTCCGCTTTCATGTTGCCACACTTTGGGCAGGGGACTTCACCTCCTCTCCCAAACTTTGACAGTTTCAAGGGTGACCAATACGCCCTATGGATGGAAAAGAGAGGTTTCTACTCGGGTATTCAGGCTTGACCGATTTAAAAAGCATAGATATAGATGCTTGCCAGTTATTTTCCGGCAAAGATTCCAGCAAGTATTTTCCCTAAAATTCCACAGGAAGTGTGAAATCTCCATCCTCGATTTCCACCAGTAGCAAGTAGATGGTCGCTAACTCCTTCTTTTGGCTTGGCTGTTGCTTCAATTTAAATTCCAGATCGTTTTGTTTACCTATCTTTGTTAGTGGGTCATAGAAGCAACTTCGCATTTGAACATATTTAAACCTGGATAGGCGAAAATCTGTTAGTTGGCTACAGTCCTCCCAGGAAATAAGCTCACCATCGCTTATTATCTGGTTCCATTGTGTAAGGCCCCCCTCTAACAATGGTTTAGCAAGAATGTCTTTTGTCCACTCAGGGGAGCAGGGACTATATCAGATAGGAGCCAAAAAGCTATAGAAATGGATTTTTAAAGATTTCGTAACTTTATACCATGTCTCTGCAAGCCCACTCAAGATCTTCAGCCTGACCTTTTTAAAAAATGTTGGTTCAGCGTATTTGAAGAGAAACCTCTCTTTGCCTCCTGGCTTAAGATTCACAATTGTGAACCACAGGCCTCCTGTCATAGAGGGGAGTTAAAAAGACACTTCCTATTTTTTAAAAGAAGCACTCAAGAATAAAAAAGTAAATCCGGCAAGGCTAATCCTCCTTTCTCAATCCTTCTCCTCAGTTTCTTCCAAACTATTCTTGGTCTTTTACTCGCCCATATAAAAGAACCTAGATCACTTTGTAGCTTCTTGATCCAATCTGTCTTAAAAGGCAAGGGAATGGCATCAAAGAGGAAGGTAAGCTTTGGGAGGATTACCATTTTTACTAAATTTCTTCTACTGTAAAGAGATAGCTGGAGATGGGACCAGGTTTTCAGAAGTTTTATAATCTTCCTTCGGGCTTTATCAAAATTTAGTTTAGCTATATTATTAATGTCATGGGATATAATGACACCAAGATATCTGATTTCAACCTTGCCAGTTACCCCCTCAATGTTGCAGGACATAATTTCAGACTTATCACTGTTGACCTCATAGCCTGAGACCTCCTCAAAGTCTGTTGTTAGAGCCAACAAACGGGGCCAAGTTGTCAAAATATTTGTGGTATAAATCACAATATAGTCCGCATAGAGCCCTTGTTTCTTTTTCCAACCAGAAAAGCTAAAAGGTAACATTTGGGGGTCCTCTCTGATCTTTTTTGCCACTGGTTCCACATAAATTTTGAAAGCAAAGGTGATAGAGGACAACCCTGCCTAGTTCCTCTAGATATTATGACAGGTTGAGTTGAAGAGCCGTTAAAAAGAATCCTGGCTTCTGGAGTGTGATAGAAACCATCAAGAGCATTGAAAAATGTGTACCTAGATTCAGGGAGGCAGCTACCTCTTTCAGATAGACCCAGTTCACCCGGTCAAAGACCTTGGTAGCATCCATGTCCATCAGGGCAAGAGTAAGATTGTAGGTGGTCACACGATCTATCGTGCCAACCAATGTAAAGGTCAGATCTTTAAAAAACCTTCCCCAGATGAACCCTTTTTGATCGTCATTTATTAGCTCAGCCATCATCCCATTTAATCTATCTGTCAAGAACTTAGTATAAATCTTGTAATCGCTATTAAGCAAGGAAATAGGCTGATATGAGTCACATTTTATGGGGCATTTTCTTGGCTTCAGAATTAGCAAAATTGTGGCTTCCTTCCAGAAAGCTGGCTGCTCCAGATGACTGACATACAGCTCATTAAAAAGATTAACCAAGATGGGGAATAAAGTAGCAGCAAGGACATTATAGGCCTCTTGAGGAATGCCATACGGCCCGTGGCTTTCCCATTTTTTAGCTGAGTTATTATCTTTTCCACTTCAAGGACGTTTATAATTCTATTAAGAAGATCAGCTTTTTCTGATGTCAGTGGGTTTCCCATGTCCTGTTCTAACCATATTTTAAGATTATCTTTAGATGGATTGAGGTCTTCTGAGGTCTTCTTGATAGACTTTGCTGAAATTGATTGGAAATATTTGCTCAATTCCTCTGCTGTCACCAATTAGGTTCCCTGTTTGATCACATATAACTTCCTCAATTCTATTCCTTAGTTGTTCTTTCTTTACCTTCCAGGCCGGTAATTTGCTGTATCCTTAACTATATTCAAAATAAGCCATTTGACTAGCCTCCCATCTCTTTCTCACCTGATCTTGCAATATGAATGAAAAACTTGCTTTTACCTGTGACAATACTTGGAGCCACCCTTCCCTATCCACCTCTCCTGCACTTGGATCAATTAACTTTTCTTCCATGGAGCGAACCTTATCCTCCTGAGCTGCCACTATTGTATAATAACTCATCCTCTTCTCTGCGGCCAGTGCCCCAAATCTGCCCCTAAGAAAAGCTTTATAGGCATCCCATGTTACCCCAGGCGGATCCCCACTTGTGATCAAAGAATTCTTTTGTCTGTACTCTAAGAGCTGAACGACCTTCTCTTCCGAACAAAATTGTATGATCGAGGGTCCATCTGGATTGAGTGTCCACCTTACTAACCTTCAATGTAAGCATCAATGCTGAATGATCTGACAGGTGGACTCCCACATGTTCAACCTGCTGTCTCTCATCCTTTAGCTTACAGTCAACCAAAAAGTAATCAATACTAGACTGATGTCTATACTTCTCAGTATAAAAAGTAAAGCCTTTTTTTTCCCCTGCTTTTTGTCTCCATATATCCAGCAGGCCAAGTTGTTCCATCATTTGCTTAATTAAACTAAACATTTTGTAGTTAGTCTGAGCTCTACTATGCATGGACCTATCTAGTACATGATTCAATACAACATTAAAATCACCAGCCAAAATAATTGAATCTGAAGAATTTAAAACTTCAGCCCTCAGTTCTTGTAATGTACCTACTTCGTCATGGTTGGGACCATAATAGCCTGCTAACGTAAAGGGCCGAGCTAAGATTTTTACTTTGGCTACTGCCCACCTACCAGCTTTTTCAGATGTATAGGATTCCGGGTTTGCTTGTAGCCCTCGTTTGATTAAAATTACTACCCCTTTTGTCACTGCTGATTGGGCTGTACACGAAACGTGTGTTACCCATTTTGTTGCCTGAAAAAGCTCTGTTGCCTCCTTCTCCGTTAAATGAGTCTCCTGAGCTATAATTATCTGGGCTGAAGAATCTTTCAAATACTGGAGAATGTTCGCCCTACTACCTCTAATCCTTATACCATTCAGATTCCAAGACAGGATTTTTATAGTTCCTTCCTTTTTACTACCCATCATCGGTAACCGCTAAAAATTTGTTTGTGAAAACATTCAAAGAGACTCCAGAGGAAATATTTTTTGGGTTTTTATCCCACTGCTCCCCACCCTGTGCACCCTCTCCCCCATAGAACCTCCCCCCCCCCCAAATTCTCCAAGGCGAAAAGGCTATATGGATTTCCCCTTAGAGCAAACTGTTTTCTAGTGTGTGAATTTGTGGTCCCAGTAAATCCTTATAGAAGAAATTGGACCTAAATATCTTGAATAGAGAATATCATTGTGTGATTCATATCCCTTTTTTAATTATACAGGTTTTCTCTAAAATTTTAACTATACATTTTCTTCTTTTTAATCCCTTTTTATGTTTTTATATTTGTTATGAGTTTTTTTCCTTCCTTTCTTCCCCCCTTCCTCTTCTCCTTTCCCTTACACTACACTACACGTCTTATCATGCTTCACTTTACATATTCTATTGCTTGCAGACTTAGTAATGAAAAAATTATGAGCCATTTGCTTGAAAGTTTTTTATAAACTCATCCACCTTCTCACAGGAGTGAAAGATAAGCATTTTATTGTTAATCATCACCTTCAAGTATGCAGGAAATCTCAACTAGACCACTGCTCGTAAATATTTTTAAGTTGTTCCATCCTCTTTCCAAGCTCCCATGGCCTGCTTGAGTGGGCGGTTGAAACATCTGATCTGAATTTGTATTTTACCCCCTCAACTTCTACTGATTTCAGACTCAGAGCTTTTGAGAGTATCGTCTCCTTTAATGAGAAGGTTAGGAAGTTAAGCAGGATCTCTGTAGGCTTTGTCCTATTCAGGTTTAGCCTGTACGGATCTCTGTGTACACGCTGTATATCCCTACTTAATTCCTCTTCAGATTCCTCTAGCTGCAGCTCTTTTTTTATTAAGCAAACTTCGAAGGTTTTGATATCTTCTCTCTCCCTACCTTCAGGGACTTTCAAGAGTTTTATATTATAACTCCTCTGGTAATGTTCCAACCTTTCAACTCTGTTTAAATACTCAGATTCTGCTGACTTTAATTTTGTTATCTCAGCTAAGTTTGTATTGACCTTCTCTCTAAGCTCCTTTACTTTCCCCTCCAGTTAGACTCTTCTATTGCTAAGGTCGTCCATCTTTCTCTCTAGGGTGTCACAGGCCTGTCTTATTTTCCTTTGATTCCCTTCTGATGTCTCAAATCTAGATCTAATCTCCACGGCCAGGGCTCTTAACAACACACTCAAAGGTAGATCATCACTTACTGAGGCTTCTGAATTTAGGCCTAACATAGCGGGGCTGCTCATATTTTCCTCAACAGAAGGCCCAGCTAAAAGTTGATACCTATAGGGAGATACATTTTCATTCCAGTCTATGTCATCAATTGAGACAGATTTTTCAGGGGATATTGCTCTACCTGTACTCTTTTTCTTATTTGCCTCATTTTCCCCATCTATCCTACTCTCAGCTAGAAATACTGTTTGGGGCACAACCTTAAAATATGTTTTGAGGGAGGGGATAACCTTGATCTCCTGTGCAGCCTTCCGCTTCTGTACTAGGTACTTCACTTTTGCCTTACTTTTGGTAACTTTGCCCTCCAACACCGCGTCAACCCCAGGGCTTAGTTCAACCTTTTGTTCACCTCCTTTAGCTCCCATACCTTGTCTTAGCTTTCTAAGAGCATATCCATGAGGGGCGGGGACGACTGCTCCTAAACAATAATTCGGGGTAAAGTCTTGATCGATTTAAATTCCAAAACTTCCTGAGGGAGAAGTATACGATACCGGTCCTCCACCGAGTTTACCCCCCTGCAATAAGGCAGCTCCTCCAGATGCCTACCCAGGTTGCAAATTCTCTCAGGCAGACCATCTAGCCCACCGATTGCGGAACCTCCTTTCCTTCAAAGGGGATCCTGGCTAACACACCTCTCCCTCTGCGGAGCTCCAGGGCCGCACTCCCACAGCCGCTCCGTAGCAACCTCCGCTCTGACTCCGAGAGGCGGTGCACTCAGACCGCTCCCAAGCATGGAAACCAGCAGGCTCTAGACGCAACGCAGTTTCTGGAAGTTCCCTAATCCTTAATTATTCGAATTAGGCGATCCATCCATGGGTCCGCTTAGGACCACTCTGGCTTAACGCTCATACAGTCATGGTGAGATTCTGAGCTCTCTGAGGGTGCTTCAGCGACCAGCTACACGCCGGCCGCCATGTTCTTCCCCACATCGTGGGCTATATCTATGTAATTATGCAATCTAAATGTGTGTGTGTGTATATATATATATATATATATATATATATATATATATATATATATATATATATTCAATGAAAAAACCATAGGTTATAGACCATATATAGTTAGGAATTCGCATTTACAAAACCTTATTTTACTCGCACAAAACCATTGAAATTCCATATATAGTTAGTTGCACTAACTATATATCGCGCACCCGCAATCCACTGCTGATGATGTCACATATTACATCATTCATGACATGGTCAGTGACATCACTGATGACATCACTGATGACATCTCAAATGACATCACTGATGACATCACTGATGACAACATCCAGTGACTGTATGTTTCTGTAAAGTTAAAATATGTCTTACATATTGAAGAATGAGTGGATGTATAAGTGTCTGGATGAAGGATTTAGTAGGTGCATGACAGACTGTATGAGTGAGTGATTAAATGTGTCTCACTGAGTGCATGGGTTAGTGACTAAACTGTCTTAATTTGTGCATCATTATGTCTGTTGTTCTGTAAACTGTTGCATGTGTTGATCAGTAGCTATATGAGTAACTATATGGGTTATTGATTGGTTGCCCAAGTATTTGTATGGGAGACTGAGTGTGTGTGTGGGTGGCTGGGAGGTGTATGACTCTGTGCATAGATGTGTGAGCAGTTGATTCACTAGATGTATGGGCTCAAGAGTGCATGTGGAAACAGCTGTATGGGTGGTTGACTGTGTGCATGAGTATATTGGTGAGTGAATGGATATCTCAGTGGTACATGTCAAAGTAAGTACATATGTAAAACACAATACATGTGAGAGTTGAGATATATAAATAACTGAACATAAGAGCCAGTGAATGTGTGAGTGGCTGTATCGATCACTGTGAGCTTGTATCAGGGATTATATAAGAGAGTAAATATGTGTTATTATATGTTTCAATAAGTAAGATGTGTATAACTGTATAGTTGAGGAAATGGAGGTGTGATTGATTCTTTGCATGACTGACTAGGTGTGTGAGTAACTCCATGGATGAGTGACAGTCTGTGAGTGTCTGTTTACACTGATTGTATCTAAGGTTATATTAGAGTCTGAAGAGGTTCATCGTATTATCACATGAATGATATCATCAGTGATGTGATCAGTAATGTCAAATGAGATGTCATCAGTGATGTCATCAGTGATGTCATCAGTGATGTCATTTGAGATGTCATCAGTGATGTCATCAGTGATGTCACTGACCATGTCATGAATGATGTAATATGTGACATCATCAGCAGTGGATTGCGGGTGCGCGATATATAGTTAGTGCAACTAACTATATATGGAATTTCAATGGTTTTGTGCGAGTAAAATAAGGTTTTGTAAATGCGAATTCCTAACTATATATGGTCTATAACCTATGGTTTTTTCATTGAATTTCAATGGTTTTTTAAAAGCAAATTTCTAACTATATATGGTCTATAACCTATGGTTTTTTCAGTGAATTTCATTGGTTTTTTAAAAGCTAACATCTGTAGCTGTAAAATGTATTATTCTTTAAATCCCAAAATATATATAGATATTTATTGATAATTTTTTTTAAATATTTTTTTCTTCGCTTCTAGTTCGCGAACCGGGAAGCTTTCCGTTAGCTCATCTTGATGCCGCGATCTAGTCCGCGAACCGGTCAACGTTACGTTAGCGGAACAGTGACGCGTCGCGGAAGCGCGACATATCACGTTATCGCGTAATGCGTCTAATGACGCGTCGCGTTAGCGCTCCCGGAAGTGCTCCGGACCGCGAACCGGAAGCGATCTGGGACGCGGCGCGCGCCGCGTAACGTAAGCGGAACAGGTCATGTGACTTGTTTATCAAACTTCTCATTGGTTCATTTCACTTTTGGTTTCCAAATGATGTATGACTAGGTCATGTGACCTAAAAATAACACTTTTCATTGGCTCAGAACTTTTGTTTTCCCCAAATCATGTAATCCCCTCCTTATTTCCTCACTCTGACTTTCATCTTGGTGAGAGAAAGACCATTTATCTGAAGATCCACAATGGCTTCCATTCTTGCTGCAGCTGGTGCACCCCCACCACCACCTCCACCTCCTCATAAGAAGAGAGGACCACCTAGTCAAATTCTGACTAACAGAGAGGAGGAAGATGAGGAAGAAGAAGAAGAGGAGAGAGAGGAACAACAATTTGTTGATGAGTTGCCCCGGGTTTCTAAACGAAAATCCAGTTTTATCTGGCAGTTTTTCACCATCCCTCCTGGAACAAAGAAAGTGAATGCAAAATATGCCACCTGCCTCATCTGTGACTACAGATTGTCGAGAGGCACAGAAAAGAAGTACAGTATGGGGAACTATACAATGCATCGTCACATGAGCAGGTGGCATCCCAATAACTACAGCCGGGCTGAATTAAGGGACGGCAACTCCTGTGGCAAGATCTACATCCACATTGTCTTTGACGGGAAGAGAGGCACAAGAGACTGTGCCAAACATCCAACCTAACTTTCAGCACATAAAGTTAACTTGTGTTTACTGTGGTGAAATGCTGTCCTATGGCAACATGAGCATCAACCTCATGAACATTGCATATGAAAATCATAAATGCCCTAATGCACCCAAAAAGTAATTTTCGTTTTTTTGCTCCAGTTGAGCCGTTTTGAAAGCCTGTTTTTTGTTGTCTCCCCTCCATAAAAAAAACAAAAAAAACATAAAACAGTTCTAAAAATACAAAAAAATCAAAAAATGTTCAAAAAATAAAAAAAAAATATAAAACAACAAAAACAAAAAAAAACAGTTCTTTTCAGAACTACCCCCCCTTTCAAACAAAATTGCTAGAATGTTTATCACTCTGGCAAGCTCTATTTCTTTTGGTTCGCTTCAAGTTCGCTGACCGGTTCGCGAACTTTAAGCGAACTAAAAAAATATTTTTTTAAAAAAAAGAAGAGTTAGTATAAGGGAAGTAAACAGAGAATAATGTAAAAAGAAAGACAGCTAGAGAGAGTAAATGAGAGATAGTGTCAATGACATCATCAGCAGTGCATTGCGGGTAAAAAGAGTGGAAAACATTTACCTTATAATTCTTGTTACCTTTTTAAAATATTTTTTCATACTTTCAATCTGTAAAACAAAGAACAAACATTTCAAAAAATATTAAAACATGTATTTAAAAATTAGAAAAGACAAGGGAAAAGGTTCAAAAACAAACAGTTTTTCAACAACTTTAACATTTACAGAAGTCTCTGCTTTTCTACGTCCCCTACACAATCCTAAAGATATATATTCGAAAGAAACTGTATCTTGATGTTGCTGAACTGAGGCCTATTTTGCAACATGATGTTTTTCTTGCACTGCTAATGTCTCACAATAGTGATCCAATAGCAGCGCAAAAAAGATGTAAAGCCATCATAAAATTGTGTCTAACATTGTAAATGATTGTTTTAGGATGCAAATAAGATGTGTGCTTTCAAGAGCTTTCTTTGTGGTGAGGCCTCTTTTTTTTTTTTAAAAAAAAACACTACCCAGAAGTACAGCACTCTAAGCATTAAAATTGATATTTACAGAACTCAGCTTACCCATATGTACCACACATTTCTAAATGTATATCATAAGGACAAAAAGCATAACATTAATTATACATGTTAAATGGTTTATTTTTGCTGTTCTCAGAATGTATCAAATTTCACTTAAATCAGTGACTTGAAGGTATTCATCATGTAACAGCGGGGAAAAAAAAACACAATCAAAATGACTGTGTTTAAAAAACCCATACAACCTAATAAATCTGATTTCAAAACTTCTTAAAATTAACTTACTTTCAATGACGTCAAACGATCTCCTATAAACAGCATCCACTCTGTTGTGCTTTAAATATTTTCAGCCCGCCACTTTCTGAAAGAAAACCTCCATCGATACGTGAAATATGTTACATAGAAAAAAAACTTCTCTCATTATATCACATGTTTCCACTAGGCCAAATCATGTTGCCGCGATTCGCAAATCTTGTAATTCTTCCAATCAAATCCCGACATTTTCTATTTTCGCAACTTTCAAAAATAAAATATTTGAGATTATTTTCACAATCCTGGACTACTAATATCTTACTCTTCTTTGTCACTCATGTTCTCCTTTTCCTATGACACTGATACTGCTTACTATGAAGCAGACTTACTTGCATCAGGTTTATATAGTTGGATTTTTAATCGAGACAGCATTGCAGACTTACATTCCCTCTACTTAAAATTTTGGTTTTAAAAACACCAGGTAAGAATTTTTAAGGTCAAACGGCAATTTTTTTTTGAACGTTACAACAGAATCATTACAGAATGACCAGCCGTTTCCAGACTTTAAGTAAGCTGTATAATGTCCTGATGTTGTTGATGGACCATCGTGATAGATAATTGCTACAGTAACAAAAGTCCTCCCTGATATTGACAGCTGAGAAGCCACAAAATTTTTTATTAAAGTTGACAATTTTGATCCATCAGGCCTACATCGTTGCATCATTAAAATGACATACTGGCCATATCTACGTATAAATAATGTTGACATCATATCACATTTACATTGGCTACACTCCATGTTGTGATCCGCTGCATTTACTAGCTTATTAAAGGAGACTGATTTACTGTCTGGCAAAGTTAAATATATAAATCTTTCTGAGTCTACACTAGTAGTACTTGATACCATACAGTTCTCGCAGTCATGCTGCCATTGATAAGAAAGCCCAAACAGGTGATCTACATCTACACCCTCAACTTGCAATATATCAAGCATATACATTAAAAACTCCTGACAATCTTGCTGATTATTTTCAGAGAAGTCTGTTTGACCTGAACATTCATCTAACAGATAACGAACTTCAGACACACTTTCTACTTTTGTTCGATCAGTGCTACATTTCTCGAAAACAGAATTCAACAAACAGCATAAAATTTGTTCAGAATTCAACAGAATCTGTTCTTTTAAACTCTCTAGTGAAAAGAGAACATTAACCACTACATTTGCATAGCAGTTGACACCAGAACTGTTTTCAAATTGAAAACCGACAACATCTTCAACAGAATCCACTTTCTTTCTGCTAACAATTTTCGGTTCATTGACTTTTAGTCTTTTTGCAACAACCTCCCTACTATTACTGCTATTTCTACGTTTGCGGCCTACCACACGTTTCTCAAACAAAGGATATTGAGGCAAATGTGGCGCATACTCTCTTCTTAACCTATTGTATTCCTTAACACAATCTAGATCCGCACAAATGTTTGTGACATCACAGTCAATCAAGTACAATCCCGATAAAGTTCTAACTCGTGACAATGCCACATATGCCATACCCTCCTTGAACACAGAACTGCCAATATTCACCAATGCACAGTCTACACTTAAACCTTGCGATTTATGGATTGTCACCGCATATGCCAAGCAAACAGGAAACTGTTTACGGCGAACATATTAATCTTTAACAAGCAAAAACCTAGCAGAACAACGACCAATTTGCTGTACTTCCTCAATGCCATCAAATTTAATTTTTAAAAATTCTATTCCATCTCTATTTCTGTATTTCTCAAAATCAACAACATTACCCATTGATCCATTTACCAGACCTCTTTCTACATGTAAATTCCTTCTCAAAATAATTCGGCAATTTAAACACACATTCAAAGTCTTTTCAAAACCCGCTGTTTTAGATATAGTCTTCTCTAATGAATCCAATTTTGATTTCAAATTGTCTGACAAAATAATTGTTGATCCCATATGCTCTAATTTGTCGATAGCTTCAAGTTTCACAATCTCTTGCTTTTCTAAATTCAATATTTTGTTGTTGAAGATGGCACATTCTGCAAGAGTTGGCATGAGACATATCCCGGATTTCTTCTCAGTAATTTTCTGAAAAATATTCTCAGGCACAATCTCTTGTTTGGGATACAAATTTGACAGTAACCGTGCATTTAAAGCTTCTTTCCCATGCTCGGTCACTTTTCCAATTCTAATATCTTGTAGAATATTCTTGTAATCTTCATCCTTTGCCTGACGCATATTTTGATGCAGTTCTGCATAATTGAAGTTTAACCATATATTGACGTTGCCAATGCTCCCTAGGCACTTCCTGGTATCTTCATGCGTGAGTATTTTGAACACAGGTTGACCTTTTACTGGTGTCAGCTGTAGAAGATCTCCGAAAACAATAATGTGTTTCCCACCAAATAAGACATCATATTCAGTTTTAAGTACTTCTTGCATTCTCAAATGCACAAAGGCAAGCATGACATTGGAAACCATGCTTACTTCGTCAATGATAAGTAGTTTCATTTTCCTCAAAACTCTTGAAACTTCACAGCAAGCATCTCCAGATAACTTGTTGTATTGTAATTTGTTGTCATGCTCCACCGGCAGCATCAATAGACGATGCAAAGTAATACCTTTAATATTATGTGCTGCCAGTCCAGTAGGAGCGGTGACAACACAAGACAGCGATGACTCAGTCCTTTCCTGCAAATAACAAGAGATTGCTTTAATGAGGAAACTTTTTCCAGTTCCCGCTTCTCCACTCACGTACAGTCGGACAGGCTTCAACGACGTACACGAGCACTCTTTCTTCTCATGACTTAATCCGTGCTCAATTTCCTTGGTAACTTCATCATATATTTTCCTCTGCTCAACGTTGAGTTGTTTTTCCAAGTCTTGTAAGTTAACTGAATCCTCCTGAGCATGTGCCATGGCTCTTTCTACTTCATTCATAGCAGTGGCAGCTTCATTTTCGATAATAGGTCCTCCAAGTGGATCTTGACTCAATGAAACAGAACTCTGACTGTCCTGAGAACTGTCTCTGGCAATCTCGGCTGCAATCGTTGCTTCCTGCTCAATTTCCAAAGTTAGCATTTCTTGATATTTAGAAAAAGCAGGACATTCTATGGACTCCTTGGCTGCATTGAAAGAGTCTTCGTAACAGAGGAAATCTCCAAGCAGTTCCTCTTCTGCACGCCAAGGCTTGAAAAGTTGCAAAAGTGCTAAATAGAAAAACTCCTTTTTTTCTGGAGATTCGCCACTTAATTTTCGATGGTTTACTAATTGGCATTTTCTTTGCTTGACCAGGCATCCCTCACTTCCAATTACAGCATACACTCCTTTCTCAATATCTTCTTTGATGTTCCTCTTGAATATATAATTTTGGAGAACCTCATATAGACAAACATTCTCAAGGTGACTGCTTCGATTTGGATAATATGTATCCAACATGTTGGTCTTCAAAATGTCGGTACTGTTTGGTTCCTTTTCTGCCAAATACTCAATTTCCCGAACAGGTTTTAGAACTCGATTTCGCGTTGCAGCAAGACCAAGACTCGCCCAAACGAGACTCCTGGATTTGGCATAGAGACTTGCTGAAGACAATCGATCAGAACATTCGTAAGCTCCGATTTCTCGATGCGACAACATCTTCAGACTGAAACTGTACAACTTCTTGCTGAGGCTCTTTTCATGGGAAATGTCCTCCCACATATCCTTCAGTTCAGTCTTTTCTTTTTTGGTGATGTAAGATGTCACATACCGAGCCACAGCCATACAGTTGTCAGCCACAAACTGTATATCCATGTTGGCATTCCACATGGACAAAATCACTGGGTTGTAGTCATTGATGTACTTGGACTCTTCGTTCCTTTTCAAATTGTATGTATTCTTGGGTGATTTCCTCGTCACATTATGTCGCAGCGAAGACATCAAACTGTTCACTCTTCCTTTAGAAATCACCGGTCGTGGAAAGTTGAAACGACATTTGGTGTAGAACTTGTCCTTGTTTCTGAATTTACGACGACAGTACTTTCCACAACGATGGCTTTGGAAACGTAGAACTTGTTCTCTTAGACTTTTCTTCTCCGTTGCGTTTGGAACAGCACACGTAGAATACTGTTCGATGAAATTCATCACTAAGTCATCAGGATCTGTTCCAAATTTAGGTGCATCCTTGATCCACAGCAACATATGTATATGAGGGGCACCTCTTGCTTGATACTCCTTTCTCCAGAAGAAATCCAACACCTCTCCAAGAGGTGGATTCTTTTTATTTGTGATGAAAGACATCATAGCTTCAAATCTATGATTGAAGTACCTGCATACATTCACAGGATCCAAAGAACACAGTTCTCCAGGTGTCTTGAATTCAATGTTTTCAATATTTCCATTTGCCTCTCGTAGAAATTCAAGTAAGTCATCCCAGCCATACTCGGCACAGCTCAGAGTGAGGAACCATGTCGGAGTTCCTAAGTTCCTCAGCATACATTTTAAATCACCATGACGACGGTACCAGTACTCATTAGTACCACGCTGACACGCCATGAGATTAATTAAGTGAGAATCCAAAATACTGTCTTGGACATTGACTTTATGCATAAAGTCACTTGCCGAGATGTTTCGCATCTGTATACCACTTTTTAAGATGTGGTTCACTGCATATGACAGTCCAGACAGATCGCTTTCAAACAGGAGATGAAACAAATAGGGAATGCATTGCCGAAACCTAGGATCTTCTGCATACAATCGTAAAGTCCGGTATTCAGACGCAGGAATTTCACGAGGTCGCTCATCATATCTTCCTCCTTGACCTGTGGGAAATAGCTGTGGGAAACACCGAGCTTCCAAACTTTCCTCCCAAACACTAATGGGACTCCCTTTGGCTTGTTTCATTTGAAACAACTCAATAGCATTCCCCATGACTTCCTTGGAATGCAAAGGATGAACACTATAATGTTCATATATTTCTTCACTTTTAGAGGCCTCTACTTTCTCAATTTGGCCAGCACACAAATCGCTATCCTCTTCATCACTTACTTCCTCTTCTGCAACATATACATTCTTATAGTACTTATTATTTTTCTTCAAATACACTGTTGCCTTTTTGACTTTCCTAACATCCACTAAATCTTGCCATATTTTCTTATTCTTTGTCGGAACCCCATTAACCAAGATAACCAGAGGTTCCTCTTCCACTTTTTCTATTCCAATTGTGTTAATGTTTTTGTTCAAATCTAGAGGCAAATAAACGACTCTTCCCTTTAATCCTCTCTGTAAATCTGCTGGAGGCAACTTCCCTGTCTTTGGCTCCATTCTTACAATAGCCTGAAAGGGATGGATACTTTGAATCAAAATAGATTCATAAGTATTTAAATCCTTCAATTCAGAAGGAATCTCAACCAATTCCAGATTATTATGAACTGCCCTAGCAGGCATCTGGTTTTGGTTTAATTTATTACAACAATAAGTACACACACGTTGATCCGATCCCAAATCAAAATAATTTTCTACCATCAAGTATGTGGCTAAATCCTTCCATTCACTATTATTTTCCCTTTCACTTTTTGCATATAAATCCACTACCTTAGTCTGATTCTTATAATAAGTGCGTCGACAACATACACAAGTGAAATTAGGCCTCTCACTTGATTTCATCTGAAACGTGGCAATTTCCTTCTGAAAATTATCTGTACTGGAAACCTGTACATTATCTTCCACATTATCCTCTACTTCAGGGTCAATTTGAACATTCTCATCTTTACTACCAAAGTAACGAAACTCAATTTCTTCACAAAGATTCTTCACATCTATTTCAGAACCATGCAAAAGAGCAGCACATAACTGTTTAAGCATAATTGCTGGACTCTTAGCATAATACAACATTCTCACTAATTTTCTCACTTTATTATGATGCACTGCTAGCATCCTGAAATGATGAAAAACACTCTGGCATACTCTCCTGGAAAGACAAGCCAGTGAATGACCACGCAAACCTGTCATTTGTCTCACTCTGCAAGGATCTAAATCTTGCAACAACTTCATTTTCTGCTTCAAACTTTTCTTATTAAATGTCCGTATAA
Source organism: Lissotriton vulgaris (assembly GCF_964263255.1). Taxonomy (NCBI): domain Eukaryota; kingdom Metazoa; phylum Chordata; class Amphibia; order Caudata; family Salamandridae; genus Lissotriton; species Lissotriton vulgaris. Next base: position 2,032,430,533 of record NC_141691.1, read on the forward strand.
AATCACAAAGCAAATTGATGGAAACCTGTCGCACACTGCAAATAGAACTACACTTCCAAATGTACACAGGACCCTTAGGACGTCTTCCTAAAACCTCATCACTTAGCGCCTCTTCTGTCTCTGTTGTCACAAGTTGTTCTTTTTCAACTGGACAACCATCCTTCACTTCATAAGCTCGACCACTTATGTCAACTGCATGCACCAAATCATTATCCTGAAAATAAGTCTCCTCATTAAAAAATGCCTCAGAACTTGAACTATGCATCCATTCTCCAGAAAAAACTTCACAAAAGTTAGTACGATTTACTACTCTCTTCCATCTACTTTTTGTTTTGAAATCAGAAATTACCTTGCTTAGTTTCCTAATTCTATTGATTACCAAAATAAACAACTTTCGCTTGATTTCAAAAGCATGATCAATAATTTTCTCTACATTTTTCTTCTTCCTATAAAATGCCGCTTTCTGTTGGCCTTTCTTTTTAATATTTTTCAATAAATTAACTAATATCCTATTACGGAACATTCGTTGTCGAATGTCCCTAAACTGTTGTTTCCTTCTACTATCATGCACAGAGTTATCTCTTCCTCTACCAGTAACATTTGTGATGTGTCTCTCCTTTCCATTTAAATAACTTTTGTTTTTGTGAACAGACACATTTTTTTGAGCAAAATTTTTTTTACTACAAATATTTCTTAAGAATGATTTCGTGCTCTTACCCGGACCTTTCTTGGTGTTTTGACAAGTATTTGGGGAAGAGGACTGCTGCAATAAAACATCATCCTGCTGTCTTTGACGTTTTCTAGCCTTTCGTATTCGACTTCTGGAAGGCATTTTCCAAACTATGAAAGAATCTGCAGTTGAATCTGTGAAAAAATATAATATAAAATGTTATTAACCACTATTACCAAACAGTAAATAAATAACAGTCATCTAAAACTTAATGCCGTACTAATTATTTAACATAGCAAATATTTTCCACCAGCACTGCATCACAAAAATGACACTCAATGGTACAAAACAGGCATACAACACTCATAAATCACTCCCTAATATTTTAAATCATTAATTCAGGATGACGATAAGATGTAGCCTATCTAAAGGTTTGTTTAGGCCCAGATCTTTGGACTGTGGTGAATGTGTGTCATTGATCCACATTCAGTCCATCACCTGTTTTGTTTATTTGAGGTGAGGCCAACACATGGTTGCAGATAAGATTTTCACTGAAAAAAAACCAAGGTAAAAAAACATGTGAAGGCCTACCAATGAAGTAAATCATTAAATGAAAACCAATACATTTCTGGAAATATGCACTACTAGTGCTTCATAAGATGTTTTGGGTCATATTTATAAGTTATTTGAGTATCTAGTATGCTATTTTACATTCTTCATGGTCCAAATTTATTGTAAATACGCTCCCACCTGCGGTTGGCAAATTTAGATTTTGATTATGGGAGTTAGATAGGCATGTTAATAATTTCCCAAAAATGGTATATAACCCCAAACAACCTTTGTAGCAAATGCTCTTAGCCATGTTATCCACCTCCCATTGGATAACATGGCTAAGAAGTGCTTGCAAATGTGATAAAAAAAGGCCTGCAATGCATGAATATCGCAGAAAAATCAGCGATATTCATGCATTTTCCAGCAAATGCTCTTAGCCATGTTATCCACTTCCTATTAAATAACATGGCTAAGAACTGCTCAGGGCACCATGAGGAACGCTTTCCATTTAAAAAGGGAATATTAACATCAAAGACACTAAAATGCCTTCTAAATATGAACCCAAACAACCTATGAAGCAATGTGGAAAAAACTGCCGCAATGCATGAATATAGCAGAAAAATCAGCGATATTCATGCATTTTCCAGCAAATGCTCTTAGCCATGTTATCCACTTCCAATTAAATAACATGGCTAAGAACTGCTCAGGGCCCCATGAGGAACGCTTTCCATTTAAAAAGGGAAAAATAACATCAAAGACACTAAAATGCCTTCTAAATATGAACCCAAACAACCTATGAAGCAATGTGAAAAAAAACGGCCACAATCCATGAATATAGCAGAAAAATCAGCGATATTCATGCATTTTCCAGCAAATGCTCTTAGCCATGTTATCCACTTCCTATTAAATAACATGGCTAAGAACTGCTCAGGGCCCCATGAGGAACGCTTTCCATTTAAAAAGGGAAAAATAACATCAAAGACACTAAAATGCCTTCTAAATATGAACCCAAACAACCTATGAAGCAATGTGAAAAAAAACGGCCACAATGCATGAATATAGCAGAAAAATCAGCGATATTCATGCATTTTCCAGCAAATGCTCTTAGCCATGTTATCCACTTCCTATTAAATAACATGGCTAAGAACTGCTCAGGGCCCCATGAGGAACGCTTTCCATTTAAAAAGGGAAAAATAACATCAAAGACACTAAAATGCCTTCTAAATATGAACCCAAACAACCTATGAAGCAATGTGAAAAAAAAACGGCCACAATCCATGAATATAGCAGAAAAATCAGCGATATTCATGCATTTTCCAGCAAATGCTCTTAGCCATGTTATCCACTTCCTATTAAATAACATGGCTAAGAACTGCTCAGGGCCCCATGAGGAACGCTTTCCATTTAAAAAGGGAAAAATAACATCAAAGACACTAAAATGCCTTCTAAATATGACCCCAAACAACCTATGAAGCTCTAACAGTACATATCCTGAAATTTAATTCATTTCAAAATTCGTTTTTAAACACAGCATATAAATCAATTGTATACCTGCATTCATGAAGAAATAACTAAAAATGTCCTTGAGACACATGAAAGTGTTTTCTGGAATGCCCTAGCACCATTTTTGGGACACTATTAACATGGCTAGGTAACTCCCATAATGAAAATCTAAATTTGCCAAGCACAAGTGGGAGCGTATTTACAAGACACTTGCCCCATGAGGAACACTTTACATTTTAAAAGGCGAACATAACATCTTAGACACTCAAATACCTTATAAATATGGCCCAAAACAACCTATGAAGCTCTAGCAGTAAATATCCAGAAATGTAATTGATTTCTGAAATCGTTTTTAAAAGCAACATATCTGTTTCAGCTTACATAACAGACCATGAAATGGCCTCCATGTATTACAATATCTTGTGTTACTGCATGCCAGAATGTTACACCAAATATGCCATTATAATTTCTCTATGAAACTAATTCTATTAGTATATAACTAGAGACAAAACCACATTTTAAAAACACAGCTTTCTTCATCATTTTCTCCTTAAATCATACTATTCTCTATCTAAATTAAATAAATCTTTTCTCACCTTAGCAAATATTTTTTGAGTTTTGAAAACAGTCTCAGAAATACACCAAATTGTCTTCAGCAGAAGAAAAAGGATGCACTCCAAAGGCTGCAGCTATTGAAAGCACAGAAATACAGATATTCTTTTCACATATCTATCATATTAGCCAATCATACCTCTTCCCTCACTTTTTTCAAATCAAAACCCTTCCCCCCTCTGCCCTGTCTGCCTTGTTTCCATAGCAACCACCTCCTGGAAGACCTCTCATGTTTGCAAATTCACACAACAATGTTTCAATTGAACTCTGAACTCTCAGTGCACCTGCGTATCCAGTGCAATCTTTCATTAATTGTTTCTTCCTTGACCATTCAAATTACATCTTTCAAAGAACACATCCATGCACCCTAACTTTCTGTTTTCAGAAATGTAAATGCACCAATCACTGCTAATGAATCATTAGCATTGTAAATCCACAGTTTTTTTTCTTTAGAAACTCCTACTGTTTCAACTGCCCTTTCATTACCACACTTCATCTGACTGCAGAACAACCTTCTTCAACCATGTTTAACGTCTGGATTGTTGGACATAGTTACATCCACTGGGCTCAAAGGTATGCTGAGAGCAGAAATTTACACAACCTCAATTTACAAGATGTGGAAATTAAGTGGTTGGGCCAAAGAGGATTAAAATGTCACCAATTGATACCATTGGTGAAAACCTTTATGCATTTGCCAAAACCTGACCTGTTAATAGTGCACTGTGGAGGTAATGATTTGGGCACTTTGACAGGGGTAGGTCTGGAAATGCTTTTAAAGGACACCTTTGAGCAATTAATGGCACTTTTTCCTCAAACTGCCTTGGTATATTCCAATATATGCCAAAGACAGAAATGGAGGTGGTCCAACCAATTTTGTCCACAAATTGAGAAAGCGAGGAAGCATGTAAACAAATCTGTTTCAGCTTACATGAGAGACCATGGAATGGGCTCTCTTTACAACAATAACTTGCGTTACTACATGCAAGATATCTACAGAGGAGATGGAGTTCACTTCTCAGATGAGGGCAACAGAATTTTCATTCTGAATTTAAGACTGTGCATTGGTACCTACTTATAAGTACCTAAATGTACCATAAACCCAAAAGCTCTTCTCAGAGCTACCCTACATCTGATCACTCACAATTATTATTTTTCTCTAACTTTTTTCACTAATTTTCCACAAAATTCGCTCCCCGGAGCGCTACCCGGTTCGCTAACCGAAAGCTAACCTCGCGGAATTTTTTTAAAAAAAGTTTTTTTTTCCGCACATATAAGCCTCCTCAGCCACGCTCAGAAAACCTAGGGGGTCAAGATAAGTCTAACATGACCCCTTCTACCCATTCTAAACATTATTTGCCCTCCATCTTGTATCTTAATGCGAACGAAACACAAAATGGTGGACTCCCGTAACGCTTAAGGTTCGCTAACCGGGCAGCTTCCCGGAAAGCGGTCCTAAAAAAAGGCGGGAAAGTAATTTACAGAAAAACGACTAGAGACACTCTCACCAAATATAGATTAGCTCATACTACATAACATTCCCTTCCATTCTCACAAATTTCATTGAAATTCCATTTAGCCATTTAGCCTGTAGACCTCTCCAAGTACCGTGAGGTAAATTACTTCACAAAACACATCTGAATTGTTGGAATTGACAACCAATGAAAATGTTACTTTCATTTTCTACTTTTATTACCTGACATTTAATTGGTTATATACCTGTATATATATAAAGGGAGAGAAGGAAACACAGCCATTTTGACTACTACTTCTTGTTGTACCTCCTATTTCAATAGCTTCAAAAAACTTCAACTTCTTTGTGAAGGTAAGTTATAATTTAATATATTGTGCACTATGACTTAATATAGTAGACTTTTTCTGCTAGATATACACTATCCCTCTGTAGTAGTAATGTATTTAGATAGACTTCTCTGTTATAGTTATCAATGGAGTAAGGCTTGTCTTGGTTAAATCACATACACTTTTTTATAGTCCTATTTCCACTCTCATACTATACACTGCCAAAAGATAAATTCACTGATAAAAACTGCCTATCTAAAATTAATCCCAACAGTGCCCTATCTCTACTAATATATATTTTTTTAATCCAAATTTCAGGCAAAATGGAAGGCGAGCAGCAAGTTTCTTTTGAGATGGACCTGGAAGAGAGCAGCCAGGAATTAATAGAACCAATTGACATGGAATTTATGGATGAAAGCTTGGATAATGAACTGCTGCAATGTGTCCAAGCAGTAGATGCCCTCCTTGCAAATGAGGACATTTTACAACCTCACAGATTGCAAAGAATATTTCAAGAAAATAATGACATTTCAGACACTGAAATGTTAGAAAGTTTAATAAATTATGAAAAAGAATCAAAATAAAAAAAACACTATAAAAAAAAAAAAAAAAAAAAAACAAGAAAAACAACAAACAATTAACATACAGTACTAGAAAAGTCTTTCATTCTTTTATCCATAAAGTTCGCTGCCCAGAAAGCTATCCGGTTCGCGAACTTGGCGCTTACCACGCAAAAAAAAATTTTTTTTTTGGGACCCTCCTAGGCCCTTTTAAAACCTCCACATAAAACCTAGGGGGTCAACGAGGATCTACTATGCCCCCTTATGGTAATTTCCCCCTTTGTTTTGGCCTCCTCTTGTCTCTCGATCCTACCGAGAGACAAGATGGCGGCCGCTCCGGACTGTTTAGAATGTTGACAGACACCGGAGGGCCAATCAGCTTCTCATCGCAAAGTTCCGTTACGCGAAAGGTTCGCTAACCGGATAGCTGCCCGGAGCGCTGTTACAGATATATATCTTGATTTAAACGTTAATTTCTCAAAATCCACTGAAGCACATATATTGAGACCTAGCAAAGGCACATCGGGCTAACAGTCCCTACAATTTTGCCAAGTTTCGTGAAAATCCATTCAGCCGTTCGGGCTAAAAGTGAGTCCAACCGCCCTATGGAAATTAACATGGGAAAAAGGTGTTTTGGGACCCCCCTTTTTTCTCGGCCCCCCCTCCACAAAACCCCCCCAAATTTTCAAGGGCTGCTCAGAAACAAAATGTGCCATTTTCCTGAAAATTTCAGCCAATTCCGTCCACAAACGCCAAAGTTATTAGGCATAGAATTTTCAGAAATCCCATAGGGAAAAAATCCTAACTATATATACCTACTGGCGACCGCCAGTAGGTAATATATATATATATATATATATATATATATATATATATACATTTAAAGAGCACAAAACATTGTAATTTTCCATTTCTAAATGAAGCATCAAAATTAGAAAGATTAGAGGTGAAGTTCAAGGAGGAAGATGTCAGCATCAGAAAAACCAAATTAAGGTTCCTGGGGAGAAACGGGCATTCATTTCAAATATGAAGCAAAAAATCCAGGGCAGGAGAAATTGGCACAGTTGAGAAAGGTCTTATCTCAGCAGACTCAGGACAGGTTCTGCTCAACTATTCTACAGAATGCACACTTGATAAGTTCTAGACCTTTCTTCCCAACAACTCCAGGTCAAATCAGGAGATAATGTTCTCTGCAAGGAGGTATACTCCTCAGGTTCCCAGGGTCAGACAAAGAGGTATACAGCTGCAGTGCCTTGAAGTGAGCAAGAGTTCAGTCAGTCTGGTATAGGAGGCTCTCGCCCATCCCCTTGCACTACATATCCAAGGTCAAATTTCAATTAGACAAGTTAATTCCAACAGATCTCTTTATTAACAAAGACCTATCACGATTAATAAGTACTTCTTGAAACTGCACCTTCAGATTGAAGAATAATATGAAACTTGTAATGCATTTCTTTAAGAAGTTGCAGAGGCCGAGGCACAAATCCTGTCAATCACAAGAGAATTAGAGGACATTCAACAAATACAGATAACATGAGAGAAAACAATGATTATAATACTGTTATATTTGTGGCTCTCATTACATAAAAATACAACCCCTTACCCCCATTAAATTAAAATGGTACACACAGATTAATAGGATTATTGTATAACGTGTATATATATATGATGTCAGGATCTAGACGTAGTTGTTTTGATACAGAGTTCAAAGTGGCTTCCATTCAGAGACCAGTGCTAAACCCCATTTGGCTAACATCTAAAACATAATTTTACAAGATGACCAGAAATTCACTGGGCTATAATCATTGCACCCATTTGCGACACTGTAAAAAGCAAAGAGCCAGGTCTAGAATTGTATTGTTCACTTCTGAGGGATCAAGACATATCTTTTTTTAACAGTAGCTCTACCAACTATCCTCACATAGAACAAGTTCAAAGGTAGGTAAACACAAATACTATGGCATGAGATCAGTTTTCAAGGTGTTAATATGGGAGGCGTCCTCTGGAGTGCTGAATTTCTGTTCCCATAAGAAACATTACACTACCACTCGGGAAACTAATAAAAGCATATTAGTTCTTGCAATATCAAATATATTATGCTAGCTTTATATGAGAAAAGATGACCAACATATTTAGATGAATTGCCAGTTGCTGTGAAAATGTCTGTCAGGCTCTGTGGAACAGGAGCCCATATTACGATCGATGCCCAGGCTGCTGGCGCAAGTCGCCTCTTAGTTCCCATTCTGAATAGTTACCAAATAAAGAGACGGGCGCTGGGAGCAGGAATCACAAGAACAGAGTTTATTACTCATGAGGAGAGCCTGTCATTTCAGACACGAAACAAGATGTCATCGGGAGGTGCTCTAACAAGTGAGCTGAAAGATCGTCTTTTATACCTTACAGAACACTTAGCATTACAATCACAACATTGTGAAACACGGAAAAGACATCCCCATGATCCTCGTGTCAATCCTACCCCACATGTGTTCACAATAGGGACCCTTGACCTGCTGATAAGAGGGGAGGGCAATCACGCAGCTGAGTGTTCCGTCAACTTGTTAGGATGTGTGCGCCTGATCATAGCCCAGGGGGTGGGGTGGCCAGGATCAATAGTGGGTCCTTTGAAGAGGAGTGATTCCATACAATAAGCAGTAAACAGTATCTCCTGGCTTAGGCGATGACCTCAGACATGTGTGGACAGTCAGTCGCGGAGGGAGGGTTTACTAACAGAGGTGTTATTCATGAAAGGAAAGGAGGTGCTGGTCAGGCGCGGCTGTGACTCCCAAGGACAGGGTCTTGCAGAAGAAGAAGGTTTATGACTTGCCCGTGTGAGGGAGAAGGGGAGGGGGGAAGCCAGGGTGTGCACAGGGACAGAGTCGCACAGAGAGAGATCTTATGACCCGTACATGAGAGAGCGGGGGCAGTCAGGTGCAGCTGGGGAGGGCTATGTCAGCTGAGGCGAAGGATGCCTCTTCAAGAGGAAATGGGGGGTTTGCGTGGGTCAAGCAGAAGGGTTGCCTTTCAGGGCAGGGTCGCGCAGAGGGAGAGGGTTTCATGGTCTATGCATGTGAGAGAGGGGGGGGGGGTTCAAATACGCGCAGAAGGGAAGCCGGTGATTCTAATGAGCGGAAAAAAGGCCAGGGTGCATAGAATGGCTGTCATGTACATATGGGTACGGGCTTTTACTGGCGGAGTGATGCGGTCAATATTTTATGGTATTCATGGTGCTTACAGGGAGAGGAGTGGGAAAAGGGAAATGAACGCTGTTTATGTACATCAATTTCTCTAATTTTCCACAGCTCCATGAGTTGTCAACTGGACAGTTGCAGGAAAGGCCCATTGTTGTGCGTTGTATCACTGTAGCTTGAAAAAGGCCAGCCGTGTGACCTTTCGAGCCCACTTCTTTGTCCTGGGTACAAGAGAGATTAGGTCAAGTTGCTTAGGGTTCTTCTCTATCCACAGGTTTACGGGTGTTCTGAAGTGGCCGCCTAGAGATTCCACATTTATGCATGGAGATAATAAATGAGAAATAGCACTAGGCATGCCCTAACCAATGGGTTAAAGGCTAACCTTACACACTTTGGACATTCTTAAGATGACAATTGTCTTTGGATATCCTAACTATTGGCTACAGGTATGAGTGGGCAAAGTGTACCATGGTAAACTTAGTGTTTTCTACATCCAAATCTAAAATTCAGTTCAAAGCAAGTCTCGCACCTACAACAAACTCAAAGACAGACATCTGGCAGAACAAAAGTTGAGTTTCCAGCAGCTATACTGTGGATTCATGGGAATTACTTTTGTATTCTGATCTTGCCCTTTGAAGTGCACTCCGTTTGATATCTGCAAAGTTGAAACTGTGATGTCAAAAAGAGACTCACTGTGATTGGATCCTGACTGGCTTGGGGTACAATGGAAGGGTGTTAACAAAATCGGTTTCTAACATGGTTAGTACATTTAAATGAATCGAGTTCCTGTGCCCAGCATAAAGGCCATACTGTTGAAGGACTGGGTTTTTCTAAGACCCAGCGGTGCCAGGAATAACACCTGAAACCTTCGTGGGTTACCTGTTCCGGCGTACAATGACAGAGACACGGGACACTTCCTTCGGCGTCAAAGATTTGAGGTTTATTTACTGCAGGGAACACAGCAGTCACAAGAAGTACATAGCATGTATGTTCAAGGAGACTGCTTCGAATTGTATCTGCGGATCGCTCCTTTTATACTGTTTTTCGTCATAAGATAACATGGCAAACATAAGGTTACAACCCGGTTCCCACAGTAAATTTCATAGGGGGTCGCTTTCATGTATTCAGGGCCCGGAACATAATCACAGTAGCATTTGCGGGTTCCCAACTGTAAAAGTACATCTTCCCACCATTAGTACATTCCATTCGGCTGTAAACGAATCAAGGAAGAGTCAGAAACAGGTGCAGAGGAAGACGAGGATAGCGAGCAGATCGAAAAGAGTGTAAAGGGGGTGGTATCAGGAAACACGATTGCAGGGATCAAAGGAGACGTGCCTAATGAATGCACAACTGAGACAATAGACCGGCACAGCAAGATGAGCCTCGAGCGGGGCCATCTGCCTTACAGTGTCATCCCCTCGTCATAAAGACACCCTCAAAGGAACACGTGTCTTCCGCAAGAGTTTGGGAATCCCAGGGTCACGAAGCGGACAGTGTCCGTTCGCTGGCTACTTGAGGGCAAGAAACAAAATGGATGCCGTATCTAAGATGGAACCCGTGGGTTCAGATGAAGAAACCCACAAAACAGACGAACGGTTTAGGCTAGCACAGCAAAAACGCGTACACCCACTAAACTCGTCATTTGCGGTTCATAGATACCAGACTCGACCATATTCGGGCGAGTCGAAAACACCACTTACAATTGTCACGGAACCTCACTGTCAATAGCATATCAACACCTCCCCATACCCAAGGAATTTGGTTGAGCTCTGAGAACAAATTCACACCCCATAAAAGGGAGCTACTGAAATGCTTATTTCCGGCTGACCCAAGTTGGAAAGCAACATGTACAATAAACTGTCTGAAAGTTACTTTTTCTTATATATTCTGACTTTACGACCAAATTGGATTTTTAGTAACTATTAGAAATTGTTAATTGTTTTTCTAGCTTTTCCTTTCCCGATATACAGTATTAGTGTTTGATATTGTATCAAAGTCTTTTTTTATTAAACAACCTACCTTGAATAGACTCTATCCAACTGTAAGCCTTCCTCATTTCTATGTGTTGTTGTATGTTTGTGTATAGTTTTGTAATTATTTCTGATACTCTCTATCAAAATTGAAATTTTGCAAAATGCCCAGACAATTCCAGGTCTGTGCTTTCACTACCTCATTGTAACACTACAATTGTGTTAATATATATAGTTCCCCAGTGCTTAATTTGTAAAATATTAAGTCCAGGTGATAGAGCGCGCAGGTCACCCGACTATTTTATTACCAAATATGCACACTTGGGCCCATAATTTATTTACCACACTTATTTAGTCGGGTAACCTACACTCTTCTATCAGTAACCCTGTTTCTTCTATTTATTTTAATGTACCTGACTTACCAATCCTCAACACAAGTACCTAAGATCATAATGGATCAGGGAGCTAGCTGAAAAGATAAGCAGTCATCACAAAATAAAATCCAATACAATTGTTTGCACTCTTTATAATAACCACAGACTCAGGAAGTTTTGAAAACCTTTATCTAATCATCTTCATCATCATATGTCATGAGCAGAAAATGTACACAGATAAGACTATCTATAACTAGAATTAGAAATAACGTATAGCTATGAATAAGGCAGAGAATACTAATCATTTAGAAATCGAAAAATAAAGGGAAGGTGTAAATAAGGAACATGCTAATTTAGATCAACAGACTTTCACAACTTCACTAAAGGTGGGTAAGGAAAGGGAACATGCTAAATCAAAGTAGACTTTCGTAATTCACTAACGGTTAAAAGGAAATGAAATTTATGTAATTGTATTTATCCAGATTTGCTTATTCTCTAAAGGGAGGGTAAGAATGAAAAATAAACTATATGAGAAAATGATTTACATTTGACTAAAGGTAGGTCCCAAAAGTGGAACATGGTAATAGACAAATATTGCATGGAAATCTCATTTATAAAGGGACAGGGGAGAAAAAGGAACATATGCAATTATGCTTTGCAATATCCAAGAATTAGAAATGCAAATATAGATAAGCAATCACCCACACAGACTTTATATTTACCTAGGATAGAGTGAAGGCCAACCCTAGCCAAGGGTCAGTTTGAAAAAGACGGGAAGAGACCCTCAAGTACTTAGGTGCCAGTAGGCGAGCAGGTACAGCTCATGGACAGACAGGACAGGATAACCCCAGAATTTGGATCAGAACCGGGTTCACCAAAGGGTACGACCAACACCCGCAGCTTCGGTTGCAATGCCTGCGCTACTCCCTCTCTGCAAGGAATCTGCCAATAACCCCGATTGGGTTCTCGAACCGCCCAGCCAAGTGCTTCGCCAGCCCTTCTAAGTCTGCATAAACCCCGAATGGGTTTCTCAAACCTCCCAACAGAGTGCTTCGCAGCTCTCTTAGTTCAGTCACCTATAGAGTGCGTTGGGTCAGTGACAGGTCAGCTATTCGGACAAGTCGGACAAATTCTCTATCTAAACCTATGCTAGTTATACTGTTTTTCGGGTCAGGGTACCACCCCCCAAAGTTGCAAGTGTAAGGATCCTCAATTTTGATTGGACAAAGGAGGAGGTTAGGTCATCACACCACCTAAATTTTAGACTTTCTCATGCTCCTTATTTGAATTTTCTACCCGCCCCTTGAATTTTATTTTCCCATGACATATGTTTTCACATAACAATGGTGAATACAATTTTCATATACAATTTGTTACAAATGTAGTACAGTTCGGCTTCTTCGACTAGGTGAGAAGGCTCTCTCCCAGGCTCATCTTGGCTTGGGTTGCCATCTGGCTTCGGTCCAAAGGTAATTTCTGTGAAGACCCGCAGATCTCCTGCAGACTCAGATTCAAGCAAGATCACGTTAGAACAGGCCAAGTTTTCGAAATGTTACTTGAAATGGAAAAGAACAGTTTTAGAACATAGAAAAAATGATTTCACTGTATACTATGAAGACTCTATACTATTCCCATTATTTTATAATAACGAAAGCATTAGGGTAAGTGCAGAACAAACAGCTTTGCGAAAGCGGCAATGCAAGCTCGTAGCATGTGAAAACACAGAGCGGCCATGTCAGCTGTATTGTGCATGAGCAACAAATTCCCACCAGAACTGCGAGTACGTCACGTCACATGGGTATGACCGACGCATGCGCAGTCTAAATTCCCGCGTAGCAGCGACCATTTTGTAATGCAAGCGTATTAGGATTAATAAACACATTGGCAAGCGTCTCTTGGACACCCTGTATAATGGAAAATGTGCAAAATTAGTAAGACTAACATATTGATTATTTTATTAACATTATTTGAGGTTCATGATACAAGCAAGTCGCTTAACGTGCGAATCCTTGCTCCATCAATCCCCTCTTTGATGGTATTTACTATTATCACTATTAATGGAACCAGATGCCAACTTTTCACATTTCACCCATTTCAATCTCTTCAAACTTTCTATTCAGCCTTTTCTCTGCATCCTTATTAGGATGAGAATTTTTCATCTTTTTATAAATTTGATTATTCAATTCTTCTATTTCGAGTTCTTCAACATTTCGTTTCATTCCTCTCTTATTCACTGCATACTTCTCTTTGTGTTTTCGACATCTACAGCAAATTATTATAGTGAACACTAATAAACCTATTCCCGCTATTGGCATCAGTATTTTACTCACAAGATTTTTACCTAGGTTAGAAAACCAATTACCTACAGAGGAGAGACCATCAGTTAGTCTCATCCAGGCACTATCAACCTCTAGTGGTTTGAGCTCTTTTTTCCAAATTAGTTATGTTTCTCACAAATTTCTTAATTTCAACACTTGTGTCAGGAATGTAAGTGCAACAATGTTGCGCTTTCAACATTCTACAGACTCCGCCCTCTTTTGGCAATAAGGTGTCACGAGCAAGTCGATTTTGTAAAACCATAGATCTGATCGCAACCAATTTGGTATTGACCATCAGGAAACCTCCAGCACTGTCAGTTGATAACCGATCTACCACTGTTGACAATTTACAGATTCTGTGTGTATTCAGAGCCACTCCCACTGTTGGTATCAATGCACTAAATATACCCCCTATTATTTTTCCTACACTTTTTCTTCTACTAAGCACTAATCCATTTGTATTTTCATTGCTTATAGCGACTTCATTCGCATGGTATATTTTTGGGAAGACAATTCCAAAATACCAGCTTCACTACCAATGATCTGGCAATTTGAAATAAGCTTTGTTTCCACATATATAATACATTTTGGGAAACACAGGTTCTGACCCATTTTTGAAGCCCCAACCTCGAATTACCTTGTAATTGTGTTCGCAGTCACTGGAACCAATGAATATGTTATTATAATAACTAGTCTTTCCTCTGTGAAGACAAAGTTTCCCTTTCTTTCCGAAATCCAGCAACAATGCAGAATTTGCTCCGCCATTTGAGGTGCTCCCTATATTTTCAGCCCACCTAGGAGTTTTCTGCCTTTTGTCATTTGCCTTTCTTTGGAAACTTTCTCTTCTTTTCTCTGCCATATTTAGAAACATTTTCTCTTGTTCATGCAGTGAACATGTTAAATTATCTCTATGGGCTTCACCTAAATCTATAGTACCTATAGTTAGAAAGTATTCTCACATATAATGTGTTACATAACTCTTAGTATGTACAGGATTCAGATTTCCACGTATAGGAAGTTCAGTAAATATCACATCTGAATTAGAGTAATAATACTGTTAAGGTACTCTCTTATGGAATAAACTAGCTAAAATACTACAGGAAATTCCATATGTTAGTGGTAAATGATGGTAAGTCACATCCTCAGCTACTGAAGTAGGTAGCTTCATACAGACGTAAGTCTTCTATTTCCATTGCTTCTACGTAATGTACTAAAAGGTTTGCAAATACATTTAAATGAGTTCTATTCTTGATTCTGTGATAATGTAGTCCTTCCTCATCTGGTGCATCTATGTCCATTCTAGTTTGTCTAAGGCTAAGTGATTTCTCTTGTGTCTCTACTCTTTGTGGTGTATCTTTCGTTTGCAGCTCTTCTGTGTCTTTTGTCACTAATTTATTAGGGTACAAATTAGTATCTTTACTCATCATGTAAGGAATAGTTATTGATAGTCCTATCTATAATATAAGTACTAATGCTACACTACATAAACATACTTTACAGCATATTTTACAACAATTTCGCCTCGGTCTTCCATTCACAGTGGAATCAGACATTTTGGCTTAAAAGAAGCTTCAACCCCTCTTTGTAACTTTTCACAGGTTGCTTACACAGGGCAACTTTCAGGTAGGTTTCACTTCTCCGTCAGCCTGGTCAGGAATCAATTCTTCATCACTTTCGTCACTAATTTCAAGGTTTTCAAAGTCTTCCAACACCAGATAAGTCCGTTCAGGACTCTGATACTTATTGTTTAATCTTTTTATTCGGGCACTTCTTCTTTTAGGCTTTGTCCCAGACTTTTCAGGTTTACTGGAGTCTTGATTTTCTTGCTCAAGTTCTTCGTCAATAGTTTTTAGTCTCAGTCTTTTGACAAATCTCCGTACTTTATCTCCTTTTCTGAATCTTTTACCTGGCACTGTAATCTGGCTTTCTTCAAGGGCTTTTTTATTCTCGTTCAGTTGTGGCACATCTACTTCATTTTCTTATTTTTCTCTTCCTGCCTGACCAGTTCCAGGTCTTATGTCAGTTTCTTCTGCCTGGTCGCTAAGCTGGCCTTGTTCAGGTATATGCTGGATTTGGCTTTGTTTTGTTTCAATTTCTTCTTCCTGAACACGTTTGTCTAATTCTATCCGATCCTGTTCAAGCACTTCGAACTTTTGATTTTTTTCTGCTTGAATTTCTGCTCTAATTTCTATCTGTCCTTTTTCAGGCTCAGGAGTTCTTGGAGGTGTATCGATAACCTGCTCTGTTCCTACCTGGCCTTCCTCATCATCAGATTTGATTTGGATTTCGATGATCTGATTATCTTTTTCTATTCCTGTCTTGCCCTCACTATCCCACTCTCTATCTAAGTAGGTTTGTCTTCTTGTTCTTATTGGATCGAGAGTCAGGTCGATAACTGGGACCCAATCATCTTGACTGGAGCTTGGTTGTTCTTCTTCAGCTACTTCAGGACCAATTTCAGGAGACCCCTCAGCTGCACAACCTTCAGCCTCAGTTTCTTTAGGTTCAGTCACTTTCTTCGTATGGCTAGCATGGATCCACAGTGGCACACCTGCACACTTCACCGCTGTTGTGGCAACCAGAATCACTTGTCTTCATTTTCCCCACTTCGGTGCAAGGCAACTCTTCCGAGTATGTTTCTTAATTACAACCAAATCACCTGGGCTCAATTCATGGCCTGGAGTTGCTGGTCTGGCGACGGCGTCTTCCCCAAGCTGGTGAGAGATAGAACGCACTTGGTCACCCAGTTGCTTGCAGTACTCTAGCACCAAATCATCAGATATGTTTATCAGTTTGTGTCCTGGCACCCATGCCGCCCCACATTGCTCTTCCCATCAGAATCTCATGGGGACTCAGGCCTGTCTTCTGGTCTGGAATACTTCTAAGTCCCATCAAGACAAGGGGCAAAGCGTCAGGTCATTCCATTTGAGTAGATTCACACATCTTTCCCAATCTTGACTTGATAGTGCCATTCAATTGTTCTACCACTCCAGAATCCTCTGGGCGATATGCACAGTGTAGTTTTTGCGTAATTTTGAATGCTTCACAGATTTGTCTTATTATTTCGCTATGGAAATGCACACCTCTGTCTGATTCAATTGTGACTGGAAAACCGTACCTAGGTATCAATTCCCTCAGTAACAATTTAGCTACAGTGATGCTATCGTTTCTGCATGCAGGATAAGCTTCTACCCACTTTGAAAATAGGCAGACAATGATGAGGACGTACTTCATTCCTCGAAAGGGGGGTAATGGAATAAAGTCAAGTTGTAATCGTATGAAAGGGCCTTCTGCCTTTCCAATTGTACCTGGTAAAACTACAGTTTTCTTTCCTGCTATGTTTCAGAATTTTGAATTAAACCATGTTTGTCTAAAGACACGAATCATGGCGTCTCTCCCAATATGTGTGTCTCCATGTATCAATCTATCCATAGGAGCAAGCAGACAGTCTGGCAACACAGGCATATCATCAAGGTAAACAATGACACCATCCTCATTCCTTCTCTGACAACCACATTTTCTCCATCTTTCCTTTTCCCTTGGTTCTGCTGCATTCTGCAAATCTCTCACTTCTTCCCATGTTTTTATTTCCTCAAACACCATAAGTTGGCAGCTGCTTCCGCCTACCCCCATCTTTGTATTGATTTCTATTTTGTATTTGGCGCAATGTTGGGCCAGTTGGTCAGCATATCGATTACCTGCTGTCACTTTGTCATCGCCAGAATTGTGAGCAGCACACTAGACCACTGCCAATTCTTTTTGTAACTGGATTGCTTCCAGTAATTCTTGCACAAAATTTCCATTTCTGATAGGCGTACCTGAAGAAGTCAGAAACTCTCTTTGCAGCCACAATTGGCCAAAGTCATGCACAACCCCATAACCATACTGGCTATCAGTGTATATGGTTATTTTCATGTTCCTCCCAAATTTACAGGCCTTTGCCAATGCAACCAATGCGGCTACTTATGCACACTTGACTCCATACAAATAGGATGCTACCTCTGGGCCTCCTAAAGTGCATACTGCATAGGCAGCACTTAAGCCTCCATCCTCATGTCTCATGCATGAGCAATCTACAAACAGCTCAAAATCTTCATCATTTGGGGGCACTTCCTTTATATCTGAGTGTGGTTTTGTGCTATATTCAGTCAGATCAAGGCAATCATGCTCAACTTCTCCCTTCACTCCTGCTGTGAGTGAATTTGGTAGGAGAGTAGCTGGATTCAAGATATTACATCGGGCAATGGTTACATTTCCTGCACCTACAAGGATTCTTTCATACTTAGTCAGCTGACTTGGTGTGAGGTATTGAGTTTTGGTTCAACAAGATTACAACTGCATGTGGAACATACACAGTTACAGGATGTCCCATATTAATGGACTCACTTTGTTCAAGATTCATGCAAGTTGCAGCTACTGCTTTCAGACATCTAGGTAATCCAGCAGCCACTGGATCCAAAGTAGAGGAAAAATATGCTACAGGACGTCTGGTTAAACCATGAATTTGGGTCAGGACTGAAAGCGCAATTGTCTTGTGTGTCACAAAACAGTGCAAACTCCTTTGAGTAGTCAGGCATTCCCAATGCGGGAGCTGTACACAGACATTCCCGTAATTCAGTTAAAGCTGACATGCTTTCCTCATCCCATTTCACTGGGTCTTTTGCTCCTTTCTTTGTCATTTTTATCAATGGTCTGGCTAGGACTGCAAATCCCACAATCCACTGCCTACAGTATCCTACAACTCCAAGAAACATTTTGATTTCTTTTTGGGTATTGGGCAGTTGCATGTTTCGAATTATCCTAATTCTTTATGTGGTAACTTTCCTGATACCTCTCTCTATCTGGTGCCCCAGATATTTCACTGAGGAGGTACAGAACTGTAGTTTGTCTGGTGACACTTTATGTCCCCTTCACCCAAATGGTTCAGTAAGGCAATGGTATCAATGACACAGTCTTTCCTGCTTTTAAACGCCACCAAGAGGTCGTCTATATATTGCACCAGGACTGATTCAAGGCATTTTTTTCTGAATTTGATTGAAAATCAAAGGACTCTCTGTGTACCCCTGAGGGACACGATTCCAGACGTGAACATGACTGTCAAATTCAAATGAGAAAATAAATTTGCTGTCTGGATGCAATGGAATTGAAAAAAATGCATGGCATAGGTCGGTGACAGTAAACCATCCAGCATCCCAATGTATTTGGTACAAGATCACTGCAGGGTTAGGCACTATAGGACAGCAAGGAACAACAATTTATTTACCTTGCGCAGGTCCTGTACTACCCTGTACTTACCACTTGGTTTCTTTATTCCAATTATGGGTGAATTGCAAGGACTGCTCAATACCTCCTGCGTGATGTCTGCTTCCAACAACCTTTTTATTTCAATAGCAACTCCTGCTTTTGCTTCTGAACTCATTTTATACTGTTTAGTATTCGGGTAAACTTCATCTTCTTTTATGGAAATTTTAATTGGGTCAACATTTGCCATTCATCCTACATCTTTCCCAGTGAAATCCCATACTTCTGGTTTCACTGTCTGTTGGAGCTCTTCAGGTAAGTCTTGTATTGTCAGTCTTTTTATTTCTGAGTCATTTCTTATCAGCATTAATTTGTGAATTCCGTCTTCATCTGGGGTCTGAATTTCGACGCCATTTGGTGAGCAAAAGATAGTACAGTTCATTTTGCACAGCAAATCTCGTCCTAGTAAGTTCACAGGACTCGAATCACAAACAAAGAATCTATGCATTTCTTTGAAATTCCCTATTTAAATTTCCATGGGTTCTGTAACTGGGGTACTAATTAATTTATTAGAAAAACCCACTACATTGATCGCTTCTCCCGAGAGGGGTAGGTTTGGAACATCTGCTGTTCTCACAGTAGAACAGGTAGCACCAGTGTCCAACAGAAAGGTGACGTCATTTCCTTCAACCTTCTCTTCAATGTATGGCCTTGACTGGTCAACCGGCAAGGAGGCGCCAAACACGCAATCCTCATCCTTCCCCCTCAGGCACCGTCAGTAAGGTTTGTCACAGAGGAATGTATAATTTAACAGGAATTACGAAGTTGCTGCATTTCTATCCTCCCTTCCTTCCCAAACGTCGGCTTCTTCACCCTGTTTTGCTTTGCTCCTATAGTTTGGCCTAGGTGCACGAGGCAACTGATTCTGTTTTACCTGTTGCTGTGTCTTCTGTGGTCCCTCATTCTGCACCTGTGGATTTAAATCATTAATTTGCACATTATCATTCTGCACAGCCTTACACTCGTCCCTCCAGTGCCCCATCTATCCGCAGCCATGACAGGGGAACTTATTCCTGGCCTTTTCTCGACTCATTTTTACCCTTGGTTTTCCTCCACCCCCAGGGTTCAGATTGAGTATTTGTCATTTTACTTAACTGCTGTTCTTGGTCCTCTGCTAATTTTAATTGTGCCTACATGACTTTTTCCTTTAACTCCTTTTTGTTATTTTCTAGCTCATCTTCACAATATTTTGCATTTTTCAGGACCTCATCAATGGGCTAAGCTTGCCAACAGATTTTATTATCTTTGATCCACTGTGAAATTTCAGGTCTTAACCCTAACACAAATCGATAAATGAAGTGGGTCATATCCTTCATTTCAATATTGTCCAATCCACTGTCTGTTTTGAACACCTGTAATAGATGCTCATAGTATGAATGCACAGTTTCATCACAATTCTATCTATTCAGGTCCAGTCTGTCTCTTTTGCAGGCACCTTTCCTTTCAGGTACAACATTACCTGGTTGTACTTCCTCATCACCTCCCCGAAGGTAGCTCCTGTCTTTGGGTCTCTGGCGTCTTCTTCACTTGGCCAATCAACAGCAATTTTACATTCTGTCCATAAATCTACGGGAACTACATGTCAAAGAGCCCATCTAGATCTTTCAGGAGGCATTTTTGAACTTTAACAAATCGCTCAACTTGTCTGTACCACTCTACAGGTTTCTCTCGTAATTTTGGGAAATCATTTGTAAATGACACAATATCTTGTCTGGACCATGTAACATGTTCATATCCTCCACCTGGCACTTCTCTCATAGGATATAATTTTTCTGCCTTGTCAGCTTCTTTTAAAACATATTCAGAAGTCATTTGTTTGGATCTACTATCTTCTTTTTTCTTTTCCCACCTGGCTTTCCATTTTTCTAAGTCTCCCCGTTTCTGTAACAGGTACAGCAATTCTCTTATCTGCACCTTTTTTCCTGATACATTCATGTTTTCTAAATCTTTGTCAGAAAATTCTGCTCTGTAGGGTTTTTGCAACACTTTGGATCTGCTAACGTCTATTCCCATGCTAGCTGCTGTGTCCATTAATTTTTCATGGAACACTCTGGTGTTTCGAGTAATACTTTTGCAAATGAATAGTAATTCTTCCTCACTAAGGGTGTTCAGCCTGTCCAATCCCACGTTCCCAGCCATTAATTCTTCCAATTCTATTCTTAATTTGTAAATATCTAACGGTTTTGGCTGAGGATTTATTTTCTCTAGTTCTCGGGTCCATCGACCTATTTCTTCAGGAGTCACTGCTGTGGCACTTTTAGTACCAGACGAGGACTCAATCTGGACTTCCCTTGAACTAAAAGGAGTGTTCTTTTTCTGTGAACTGCCTTTTGGTTCCCTTATGGGTAAATCTATCCGGGAAATTACAGATTCGCATTCACTTGCCTGGTCATCTACTAGTAAGGGCTCTTTTCTTGGCTGCACTACTGATGTAGTTACAACTGGAGCTTTTGGACTAGCCTGTTTATCCCCTTACAGAGGAACAACTGGGCCAATGGTTACTGGAATTGTCAAAGCCTCAGGACTTGTATTTAACTGGGAAATCTTCTGGATAAGTTCAGTTCTCTGTTTAATTAAAGCTTTTCTCTCTCGGTCCCGAAAAAGTGGGAACCCTTCTGCGCATGTGTCCGTCACATCTACGTGGCATGACGTAGCTCTCCTCTTGGTGGGAAAACTTTGCTTCTGCGCCCTAGTGCCTGAAATGGCCGCTTTAAATTTCAGATGCTAATGCTTATGCTGCAGCTTGTACTAAACCTGTTTGTTCTGCTTAATCATTAATGCACACGTTAAAATAAAGTAATGAGAATAGAGAAGAAATAAGTGTTATATAGTGCATTCATTTATTTCTGTATTCTAAAATGTTTTTTTTTATTTTAGTACTAGCTTGTACTTTGGGGCTGATCACTTACACATCTTCCATCTTGGATGATTCTGCACATGCGGACTCTGACTCTGAATTTGCTGAAGCACTGGCATTGAACCCCTGCCAGCCCACTTCTTACCCACGATGTGCCTGGGAACCTGATCATCTGACCTCTAGAAAGGAAGCTACCAAATACAATGTATTCAAAATGTGTACCAATATTTTTAGGCGAATTAAAATCATGGGAAAGTAAATTGTGGGTGGGGATTCAATCAATATGATTTGAATTGGAATTACATCATCTTAGTATGGTGTGATGACCTCTTCTCGTCTTTACAACCAATCACTGAAGGGGAACACTTTGATTTCCAACATTTAGGGGTGGTACATTGCCCTCAAAATGGTATAACTAAGGAACGTTTAGATAGAGAAATTGTCCGACTTGTCCAAATAGCTGACCTGAGATCGACCCATCGCACTCAATAGGCAATCGAGAGCAGAGGTGCTGACGGAGCACTCTGTCAGAAGAATCAATTACCCAATCTCGGTATCAATTGACTTTCCTAGAGAAAGGAGTGTGACAATGGCGTTGCACTTAGCTGAGGTCACCTGTCCTGATCTGCACCAGTCTTGTCACGTGGGCACCTGATTAGTCGGGAGCCTGGTCCTGGTCCATTTTTTGCCTTAGCCCATGGTCAGGATTGGTCATTGCACCATTCTAGGTAAATATAATCTTTGTGGTATGTCAATGTGCTACTTCCCTTTCTCACCCTTCCCAGGTACCAATGTCTAAGGGGGTTACTGTGATTTCTATAAACTTTACTTCCTGCTGGTTATATTCTTGCTTATAAAATGTATGGTCACGAGATTGTGGCCCTTTTCATTTGACTCAAAAAATCTATCATAGATAAAGGTTTTAAAACTTTCCCTGAGTCTGTGGTTATTATAAGAAAAGTAAATGAGTTTAAATATTACCTGTTTATTGTAACTCCCTGATTCACAGGACTTATAGTAAGGTGACCAGGATTTTATTGAGCGTCTCTGTCGCCTTCGTGCCTCACCATCTACTCCTCGCTCGCCTCTTTAACATAGGCATTGTTGGCGCCGCCTGGGATTGGGTTAAATAATTTCTAAAAGATCGTTCCCAACAGGTATGTATGCCCCCCTTCTGCTCTACGGCCAAGAAAATGCTCACAGGGGTCCCACAGGGCTCTACACTGAGCCTGCTGCTTTTTAATATCTACTTGACGCCTTTGATTACACTGGAGGAGGAATGGGGTGCAAACATAATAGCATACGCAGACGATACTCAGCTTCTATTCACGTGGGAGGATTCTGACTCATCCACGGACTTTGCTCGGAACTGTCTCTCTGCTGTGTTTAATGGTTGGCGCAGGCACAACTCAAGTGCAATGAGGACAAGACCGAGATTCTCCTATTTGGTCAGTTTCCACCCGCCTTCAGGGAGTCCTGATGGCCCTCTGATTATCCTTGTCCTAACTCAGTGGGTGCCCCTGCAAAAAAATTGGGGGTCTGGTTTGAGGAGGATTTGCGATTTGGGGTGCAAATCAAAAAACTCACTGGAGTCTGCTTTGGCACCCTTTAAGCACTGAGAAGGTTTTTTCCTCTGCTTCCAAGGTCGGCCAAGGCGATGGTCCTGCGGGCTCTTATCCTTTTCCACTTAGACTACGCCAATGCTCTGTATGTCGGTATCCCTGGTTATCTATTACATAAGCTTCAGATCATACAGAATGTCGTGGCGAGACTCCTGTTTACCATCTCGGTAAGGTCTAGCGTCAAACAGCAATTATGCGACCTGAATTTGCTTCCTGTGGCCCACAGAGTACCATTTAAGGCTCTATAGTCTGGCTCATAGAGAGCTGCATGAGCTGGGACCATTTTAGATCAGAAAGCGTTTCTCCTTTTATATCCCTAATAGACCGCTGCGCTCTGACTCCCTTAGATGGATGGCCATCCCACGTTTCCACAGAATGCGGCTGAGGGGCCAGTCTTTGTCTGTTAAAGCAGCTACCTTCTGGAATTCTCTGCCTTTGTCATTACGGCAGATTCAAAGACTCAAATTTTAAATGATTTCACAGGAATTATTGAAAAATTACAAGTGAATTTAGATGCTTGGAAGATGCTGTTGAGATTTAGTTTGTCCCCATGATACATGGTCCTTTTGTGAAACAGTAAGTGACATTGGATATGTATTGAGTGTGAATATGTATCTCCGCATATATGTACAGACAGTGGTATACACTGTACATATAATGTGCTAAAAAAGATATTATGGCTCAGTGTTTTACCAGCAACATAATTTTATATGCTGCATTTGAAGCTACCGATAAACATAACATGTTTGTATCAGTTTAACAAACTAGCAAAATATATTAGAATAAAAAAATATGTGTTCTTTGGCCACACCCTGTGCCTAGCCTCATCCTCCTTAATATTGGTCAATAATGATATCATATACGATTGGTATCATTAATCGTGTAATTTGTGATGTCTGCAGTGATGTTGTAAATAATTTCTTGTGAGATGTAATCAACCATGTTATATTTGAGGTGATGAGCAACTCATGGATGAGGATGATTTATAGTTTGAGTAGCTGGCCATCACTAGGGAATTCCTTGTTTTATATGTCTTCATTGTCACCACAATATCATTCTTATGTGTTGAAGGGATGTTATGTGTCGATAACATTTCATTGGTTTTGAGGAAAGGTAGCAGTACATTTAACAAAGTGGTTTTGTTAACTTTTTTATAAGGTGCACTGCACCCAGTCGACTGCCTAATGCCACAAGACACAGTGATCATGCACTTTGGATCATTGCCATCAAGTGCCCCGCAGTGCAACACCCTCTTACCTCGGGTAATATCAAAGCAGAATAAAAGCAAGCACACAGCTATTTCTTTATTAGCGCTTACCGAGGTCCAAACAATATGGAGGCCAGAGTCAGACTGTCGATATTGTGCAGTGATTTCCAGCTCCTCAATTGCTCCCAGCCTCACTCACTCTCCACAGCATGTTAGATCCTGACTCTATCCCTTCTTCTCCTCCTCACCCTAATTCCTCTGCTTTCCTCGAAGGCCCAGGTGATGTGTAGTGCACGCGCTCAGGGTAGGAAAAAAACAGAGAGTGGTTCACGTTGACTTTGAGCCAACGTGAACATAACCAATCCTGGAGCTGCTCTCTGCATGAGAGAATCTCCAGGATTGGTTTAAACAGGATAACCTATCTCTCTTTTTGAAACTAGGTCCTGGTGCCTGCAATAGCCGACAGGTTAGCACCAGCTGTGCATTGTGCAGTGTGAAGGGCGCATGTCGGCTGGCCGTCGCAAGATGGCTGGCCAATCCGAAGTGCGCACTGGGCAGCCAGCTTAAAAAATCACCCAGATCGTGCTGCTCCAACCAGCCCTTCCTGCTGCTGCCATCAGCCCCGCCCAGAAATTCTGACACCTGCTGCTATAACAGCGCGCACCTGCCTGTGATAATTATAAAGTAGTAACAATGGTATGGTCTACAGCAGCGGTCTTCAATCTGTGGGGCGCGACCCCCAGGGGGGTCGTGGAGTCCTGGGAAGGGGGTCCCAGATTCTGCAGAGTGCAGTTCCTGGCATTGGGCTGAGGGTGCTCACGGTGGAGGCTTAATTCACACCGAGGTGTGAAAAACATCAGCGCCTCATTAACAAGTAAAAGGTCTTTTAAAGACCTGTCAAGTACTTGGGTGTGACTGTGTGTGTGTCCCTGAGGCTGTTACAGCCGGGCTCACATACACGGGCTAGGGGGGGGGGGGGCTGAGGGATTGGCTGTACTGTTGCGCACCTGGAGCTGTGGGTCCCGTGACACGTCCCCCGCCCCCAGCAGGGAGGCACAGAGATGCCCTCCCATGAGCGGGAAAGAAGAATGAAGACAACGCAGAGAGATACTGATTCCCCCCCCCCCTTCCCATGAGAGAGGCACAGAAACGGTGGGTGGATGAATGATGGGTGGATAGACGGATGAACGGCTGAAGGATGGATGGATGTGTGTAAAGGTGGGTGGATGAATGATGGGTGGATGGATGGATGAAAGGCTGAAGGATGGATGGATGTGTGAAAAGAAGGGTGGATGAATGAAGGGTGAATGGATGGATGTAAGGGTGGATGGATGAATGATGGATGTATGAATGGAAGGATGAAAGGGTGGATGGATAAGGGATAGATTGGTGAAGGATAGATGTATGGATGGAAGGGTGGACAGATGAAGGATGGATGGATGAAAGGGTGGATGGATGAATGATGGATGGATGTGTAAAAAGATGGGTGGATGAATGAAGGGTGAATGGATGGATGAAAGGGTGGATGGATGAATGATGGATGTATGGATGGAAGGATGAAAGGGTGGATGGATGAAGGATAGATTGGTGAAGGATAGATGTATGGATAGAAGAATGAAAGGGTGGACGGATGAAGGATGGATGGATGAAAGGGTGGATGGATGAATGATGGATGGATGAATATGTAAAAAGATGGGTGGATGAATGATGGGTGAATGGATGGATGAAAGAGTGGATGGATGAATGATGGATGTATGGATGGAAGGATGAAAGGGTGGATGGATGAAGGATGGATGTATGGATGGGAGGATGAAAGGGTGGATGGATGAAGGATGGATGGATGTATGGATGGTAGGATGAAAGGGTGGATGGATGAAGGATGGATGTATGCATGGATGGGAGGATGAAAGGGTGGATGGATGTATGGATGGATAAAAGGCTGCATGGAGGAATGATGCATGGATGGATGTGTGAAAAGGTGGGGGGATAAATGATGGGTGGATGGATGTATGGATGAAAGGGTGGATGGATGTATGGATGGGAGTATGAAAGGGTGGATGGATGTATGGATGGTAGGATGAAAGGGTGGATGGATGAAGGATGGATGTATGGATGGGAGGATGAAAGGTTGGATGGATGTATGAATGGATAAATGGTTGCATAGATGAATGATGGATGGATGTGTGAAAAGGTGGGTGGATGAATGATGGGTGGATGGAAGGAAGGGTGGATGGGTAAAGGATGGGTGAATGGATGGATGATGGATGTATGGATGTGTGAAAAGGTGGGTGGATGGATGATGAGTGGATGGATGAATGAAAGGGTGGATGTTTGAATGATGGATTTATGGATGGAAGGATAAAAGGGTGGATGGATGAAGGATAGATTGGTGAAGGATAGATGTATGGATGGAAGAATGAAATGGTGGACAGATGAAGGATGGATGGATGAAAGGGTGGATGGATGAATGATAGATGGATGTGTGAAAAGGTGGGGGGATGAATGATGGGTAGATGGATGGATGAAAGGGTGGGTGGATGGATGGATGAAAGGGTGGATAGGTGAAGGATGGATGTATGGATGGGAGGATGAAAGGGTGGGTGGATGAAGGATGGGAAGATGAAAGGGTGGATGGATGTATGAATGGATAAAAGGTTGCATGGATGAATGATGGATGGATGTGTGAAAAGGTGGGTGGATGAATGATGGGTGGATGGAAGGAAGGGTGGATGGGTAAAGGATGGATGTATGGATGGAAGGATGAAAGGTTGGATGAATGAAGGATGGATGTATGGATGGAACGATGAAAGGGTGGATGGATGGATGTGTGAAAGTGTGGGTGTAGGAATGATGGAGGGATGCGATGAGGTCTAACAGGCGCATTTATGGTTGTCAACAGTTGATGATGATGAGTACCAGTCTCTAGAAACTTTTGTCCGAAGGGGGTCCTTACGCCTAAACAGGTTATACAAGGGGGTCTCAGCATCAAAAAGTTTGAAGACCTCTGGTCTAGAGGGTGGGGGAGAGTCAACACAGGTGGGTCGACACTCCTCTGCCCTTTCAAAGAAACTGTCCCCGGGGTCATATGAGATACAATGCCCTGGGGGCACAACTGGCATGCTTGCCAATTTTCTTCACACAGCGCTGTATTATTTTAAGCCAAGCTCCTGTTTGTTTTTAGTTCAAGCCTGGGCTGTTCCACTATGAGGTATGCTGTATTAGTGTATGGCATAGAAGTACTGCCGATTTCCCACCCATCATTTTAATTGGCTCCTTTCACTGTCCTTTCGATATTGTTGTTTTTCATTTGTGAATAGGCTTAGTAATCCCTCCTTGGTACCTCCTTGCCTGTATTTGTATCCTCCTATATTAACTTTTTACTTGTTTTGTTACACATTCTGGTTTATCTAGTGGGTGAGCACTGCTTTTTAAATCATGTCATTTACTCATGTATTTTTTCATTTTAAGGGCACTCTGCTTTAACTACAGCGGCCGCGTTTATTAATTTAATTCACGGCGCTGTCCACTTTCCATTGAGCAGCAGCGCACAGTGCGACTGCTTTCACTTTATCGACTGCACTACAAAAGCTTTCTTTCTTTCTTTCCTTCTTTCTTTTTATTACACTTTGTGTGAAAGAGCCTTGAAGGCACTTTCACTTTAATGCTGGCCACGTCCCTTTCATTTGGACACTGCACCCACAAGCGCAGTCTGGTACCTGGCACACATTACCTTGCCTGCAACGCACAGAGACCTGAAACTGCTGCACACAGAGGAAAACAATTTGAGGGAACAGTGCTGCTTGAGAGTGCTTTGAGCATAAAAAGTAGTATTCAGGGTGGTCAAATAATTCAAACATCAGAAGGGGAAATCTTTTTGACTGTGCAACTTCAATTACTTTTCTTTAACACTGGACCACTCCCCACTAGGGTCACACATAGTACAGTTTGAGTAAAGGCACCTTTATTTTCTTATTTGCTAGAAGAGAACAACATTTTGTTGTGTTTTTGTTAACCCTCCCATACTGCTCCGCACATTGTTAGCTGACAGAGGAATAGGAAATGCAAGTTAGCTTCACCCGGAAGTGAATTGCTCCTTAATTAGAATGGAAGAAGGGAAGAGCGCGTGGGGGTTCCACCGTAAGTATCAGTATTTTTGTGAACTGAGAACGAGGGTGACAGTTCCCTTGACAAAATTCCACAGTTCCGAGCCCGTCTCTATCCTCGACCTGTGGATTTGATGGTAACACTAGAGTCGTTGGGAGAAAACGGAATCCGTGCTAAAGCTTACATTGTAATACCTTGTTTGAGTTATCAAGAGCATGCCATTAACCCTGGAATTTCTCTTTTTCAGACCTCCCTCTTCGCGAAAGTCTCCACCGAGGGGACGGCAAGAAGAATCCAGGTGAGTGTTGTAGCATAGTTTCAATATAATCCCCAGCTCTTTAAATAAAATATGTCACAGGCTATCGTGACAGGCAATATCTCTTAAGAATTTCGAAATACATTTTGTCCAAATTTCCTCTGCACAATCGTGCTTTCAGTCGCTTCCTTTCGAAGTCACACATCACCTATCCGACATTAATGGATGGGAATTAATTCTTTTGTACTGTGCAATGTGTTTATTGTAAACTGTTACACCCACTGCCCAAGTGTTTTTGTTGTTGAATACTGCCACACCCAGGGTCAGTGAAGGTTCGAAGCTGGGAACAGGTGAGACCTCAGTGTTAATATCCCATTTCAATACCACAACTAGAGGACAGCCTGCTGCTCGAAACTAAGGCTTATTTCTAAGCCACTTGTGCCTCCAGAGCATCACTATTTATTTGAAAATAAGTGGTGAACTGTGGCGCACGGGGCTTATTTATGAGAAACAATCGTCACTTTTGCAGCACGTGATGGGGTAAATGCATGACGCAAGACTCTTGTTTCGATTTGTGAAACCACGGAAGCCATCCCGTGTGGCTTTAACTGGCCTCATGAATCATGAGCAAGGTGACACCGCGCAACGCGCTGCATCACCTTCAGCTGCACCCAGGAGGTGTTCTGTTGGCGTTTGGGTGGGGCTTCCCATGCAACACCCATGGAATTTGACACTTCCCCAAATTTACAACGTGATGTAAACCTGCGGAAGCACCAAATCTGTACACCTCCATAGGTAAGGCGTAACAAGAAGAAATATGCTTATTTCCCCTCTTTCTTTCCTCTTCCCATGTGTGTTGCGTTCTGCAGCACACATGGAAAGAGGAAAATACTGCTTAGGATTTTTTTATGCAGGAAGGTGTCTATGGCACAAGGTTGCCTTCTTTGGCGCTAGGCTGCCACAATGGCAAGGACAGGAATAGATCACTGAAATAATATTGAGCCCATTAATATCGAGTTACAAAAATATCGATGACAAAATATCGAGGGACAAAATATCGAGTTTCTATCTTCATACAGGAAAGTACAAAAATATCGACTCTAAAATATCGACTGTCAATAATGTAGACTGTCAAAATATCGTTTTTTTATGTCTTTAAATTAAGTTAAAACTAATATAATAATACATATATTTAATATAAACTTAGTTAAAATGATTAAATAAATGTAATATTAATAAATAATTAATGTAAATTACCATAATTATATAAAAATAATAATAAATATATATATATATATATAAATACATATTATTACCTAAACATATATAATATTTTTACCGTAGCATAGCAAAATGGTTAAAATTTATTGTAACAACTATAGTGAATTCAACAGTAGAAAAACGCAGGATAGCGTAGGGGTAAAAAATACTATTACCACTCCAGTGGGTGCAACACTGGGGAAAACGTGTCGCGCTACAGCGTTGAGATTAGATCTTGATCCGCGTTTCGCCTTTCACGTATATAATCGCTAAGCCGATCACTCCTTCGCAAAGCTTTTTAATCACTTATCTGGTTTTTGCGAGTATCCTGAAGCGATCACGGTCATTACATGCTCCGCTGCTTCCCTTGCTGTTTCCTTTAATTTCAGTCATTACTACGAGGTTCCATGTGGGTCCTTTTTAATCTCTTGAGGATCGTCGCCAAGAAAAATGTAGTAAGTTCCTCAGACTTTATTTCTTAAGTCGTAGTTTATTCATCTCAAGAGATTTACAGCACCAGAGAGCACAACAGCCCAGTCAGGAAAATAACTGACAAAACCTCAACCCCCTCATTCTAAATAGGAATCCAGAACACATGACATAAGGATTCCAACTAAAAGTGCCTAAAGGGGCAAATCTAAACACAGAATACTACAGTTTCCTTGAAGTATCACACAAATAAATTAATTACTCTCAACAATGTATCCCTCAAATCATCGAATTCACGTACCAAAAATTAGTATTTACATTGTAACATCACGGCCAACCTCAATCCACATTCAACAATATTAGTGTCAGCTAATAAAAATATCCCATATTACAAAATCTTGGTAGGGATTGTGGTAAAAGTTTGCCACTTGCCAAAATATGCGAGTTGAATACATCATAGCGAATAAGTGCCACCTTAGATATAGAGTCCTGAGTACATCCAACTCCCTCTATATATTGTCCAGAATACCATAAGTAATAAAAAATCAAGATTAAAGACAACTCCAAAATACTTCTAAAAAATAGATATAATTCCATATATATGTGTGGGTCGAGTCGTCCATCATAATAATCAATATTGAATAAAGCTCATATAGAGCTGACCAGAGTCAAGCAAGGAGTCCACAGCCAACTCCATAGGAATAGATTGGGACACACTTAAGGTACTGATCTGAGAGGAGTGCCTCCCAAAGTTGGGGGGACGAGATGCAAGCCAGAACGAGAATTAACTGAAGCGAATGACACACTTTTATGGTAGCAACATGGACTGCAGCCGCCAACTGCACATAATGACTACCTACTGCAGGCCCTTCGCAGGGTGAGTGAGATATGGGACAGTCTTGACAGTCTCAACAAGGTGGGAATATCGACAGATTTTACATAAAAAGGAGACAAATCAGCATGGTTACTGAAGAGGTAGTACCGGCCTCCGCTGATCCTTACACTAACACACCCAGACGGGACAATAATAAATACGCATGCAGGAATTAAGAGGGGCGTGTACAATCATTTACCTGCAATATACCTCGAACCCCCCGAGACCATGCAGCCCACCAACCTTGATTTCCTCAGGGAAATACCTATCCCTTGAATTACTGAAGAACAGGAACAAGCCCAAGGGGCAGCAATTCAGTTGGATTAACTACACGAGGCAGTGCAGAGTATGGCCATATTCAAAGCCCCACCCACAGCCCTACAAATGGAATTTTACCAGACATATAGTGACTTAACCCTCCCTAGATTATTAGAGACCCTGTAGGAAGCTAAGGTAACTGGAATCCTCTCACAGTGTATGCGAGGTACCTACATAGTCATGCTCGCAAAACCAGGTAGAGACGTGAGAGATCCAGCATTGTACAGGCCCCTGTCAATGCCAGTAGTTGATGCTAAAATACTGGTCAATATTATCGCCACTTGCCTCAGCACTGTGGTATCCCATCTGGTCCACAGCAACCACTGCAGGTTTATACCAGAAAGGGGAACACACATGAATATCCGACGCCTCTCACATGTGCTACACTCGCTGACTGACGGAGCTGATACGGTGGCAGTGGTCGCCCTTGACATTGAGAAAGCATTCAACACCCTACGATGGAAATACATATGGGAGGTCCTTAATACATTGGGACTTAGTGGTGGGTTCATCACCTGAGTACGGCTGCTTTACCAGAGACCAAGAGCACACATGTGCACAGGGGACCAAATATTGAGTGAATGAGGGAGGCGCTCTCTCCTGTTACTATTCACCCTGGCAATGGGGCCATTGGCAATCAGGTTCCGGAGAGATATGGATAGATGTGCAATTAAAATTGATGGTCGCACTCACGTAGTATACCTTTATGCAGATGATGCATTGCTCTTTTTCCGAAAGCCGGCAGAGGCGATACCGGCTTTACTAGGGGCACTGCTCTCATTTGGAGATTCATCAGGCCTTTGCAACAATCATAACAAAAGTCTCATCTTCCCTTTGGCCACCCTGACGCAGATCGCTGTACAGGACCTTCCGACTGTAGAGTTCAGTTGGAAGATAGACCAATTTAGGTGTATTGGCATGCAAGTGACACACCGGCCCGAAAATCAATACACCCGAAACATAGGAGAAGTAAATTGGAACCTGACAGAGTCAATCGAATTCTGGAATAAGCGGTCCCCTCTCTCTCATGGGACAAGATGCACTTGCTAGCATGATCATTTTGCCTAGGTGCCTGTATGCACAACAGAATACATTCTGCCACTTCCTGAATTCTATATTCACTACCCTGAATAAACTGTTGGTCTCGCTGGTGTGAAGTAAGGTTAAATTAGACACCCTAAAGCTTACAATTGTTTCAGGGGTTCTGCCAAATCCAATCAGTTATGGATATCACCAAATGGCATGAAGGGTGAGGCTTGACGGCCGGAGATCTATTCGCTAATGGGACCTTTCTGTCATATGAAGAAGCAATGGAATGGTCCCAAATACCCAAAGGGCACTTTGTACAATATACCAAAATATCACATACAGTCTGTGAAATTTGACCCTTCTTTACAGATGAGTCGGCAGAGTTGCACATACTGGTGCTGAAACTCAACCCACCGTCTACTAGAGGCCTAATAACCTAAAATTACAAGACGCTTAAGGAAGACTGCACCATTAAAACATCTCCGATAAAAGACAGGTGGTATGAGGACCTAACAGTCCCCCATATGGTGTTGGAGGTAGCCAACAATGCTTGGTACAAACGTATTCAGTTCCACTACCTACATGGCACTTATTTGACATCTCATAGACTAGTTTCTCACTAACCCCTATGCAGCACAGACAATGCAAAGTTTCTGCACATGAGTTGGACATATATCCCACTATAAAGGTACTGGCCCCAGATTATTCAGATAATCTGCACTGTCACAGAGGTTAGGCTAGAAGCAACTGTCAAACACTGCCTACTGGTGGTAGTTTCAATACCAAAAAAGAAATTATACACAGAACACATAAATTCCGCTTCAAGCTTAGTACCAGTAAAATGACGCATTGCGATACACTGGACTCAGACCCTCCCTCCAAAGTTAGATACATGGTTGTCAGACAAGTAGGAGTAGGGTGTAGCAGAAGAAAGCTGCCTGAAAACAGTACGCACAGACGAGAATGCAGAACAAGTCCTAGAGTACTGGGGGGTGCACAGACATAATATTGAGTCCAAAATATCGTTTAGACAAAATATCGAGTATTTGATATAGACTGGACAAAATATCGACAGGACAGAATATAGACAACAAAAATATCATTTTTAAGGTAAGTGAAGTAATATTGACTATAAAAATATAGATAGTTAAAATATCGAAATATATAATATAGATAATTAAAAATATCGATTTTTTAATAATATATAATATTTTCTAGTGTATTTTTATGTTATAACTAGCAGCCTGTCCCGACCTTGTCCGGGAGCAATCAGGCTTCCCTGACCCCCGCCCGCCCCGACATTGTCCAGAAGCCCGGGCCCCCACCCGGCCCGGCCCGTCCCCGCCTGCCCTGCCCCCCGCCTGCCCCGACATTGTCCGTGGGTCCCCTTATCTCAGCCGCCGCTCCTCCCCCACGCTTCTCAGTTTACCGGTCCACCGCTCCTCACTGCCGCTGGTTACCGCTCCTCCTGCCTGTCCGCTGCTCGTAACCTCACCGCTCCTCCCGCCTGTCCGCTGCTTGTCACCTCACCGCCACTGGTCACCGCTCCTCCGGCCTGTCCACTGCTCCTCACGTCACCGCTCCTGGACGCCGCTCCTCCCCGCGCTCCTGACATGAGCATGCACGTCGCGGCCGGCCTACTTCGGAGGGACTACTTTTTTTTATAATGTACATTTTTCAAATAACGTTTTTTAAAAAAATTTATATAGCCTATAACCATCTGCACACCCTGAAGATTACAACGGTGTATCGGGGGTGTGGATTGGTGCTGTGGTTCCCAAGTTTACCCGCCTCAAAGCCTCAAAGTTCTTCCTTTATTATAGTAGTATATATATGTGTGAAAAGTGTGTATTTATGTTATAAATAATGTTATTAAATGACATTTTTTTTAATGAATATTGCGTAATGTAATTCTGTAGCGGGTTGTGGGTTTATAGGGGAATAGGGTGGGAAGTAATTTAATTATAATTAATTAAATATGTAAATGTATTTATTGATAGTAATTAGTAATTAATTGTTACTTAATTTATATTAGTTAATTAATGTCATCAGAATTTGCAAATCATTTATATTAATTGATTAATTGGTAATTATGTAAATTTTACTAATTTAAATTCTGTAGTGGGTTGTGGGTTTATAGGGGAATAGGGTGGGAAGTAAATTAATTATAATTACATGAATATGTACATTTAATTATTGATATTAATTAGTAATTAATTGTTAATTAATTGATATTAGTTTATTAATTTAATTATAATTATTGATGTATTTATATCAATGTATTTTTTTAATAATTAATTAAATAATAAAATTAATTGAACGTTATTTATTTGGAAATAATTGTGAAATAATTTTTAAGTATAAAAAAATAATTGTTAATGTATAATTAAGTTGTATTAATAGGTGATTAATTACAATAATTATTGTTAAATAGTAATTTTAAAATATCATTTATTCTATTAGATAACATTTTTATTTACTTTTTATTAATTATTAATAGATATTCATTGTTAGAATTTTGAATAATATATGAAATATTTACTTTCTTTAATGTTGTATTCTCTGGAGTGGGAATAGTCGTTTTTACCCCTACCCTATCCAACCCTTTCCCTACTGTTGCACACACTGGAGTGAGAATAGTAATTTTAACCCCTACGCTATCCAACACTTTCCCTACTGTTGCACCCACTGGAGTGGGAATAGTAATTTTAAGTAATTATCAATAAAGGACTAGCTTTGTTGTGTTTTTAGGGAGACTCAGTGCGTACGTATGACGGCAAACCACTTGGTTTGGTTGTTAAGACCTCATCCACCAACCTAGTTGGTGGCATGCTTCATCATCGGGCCCACCACAGTGACACCGAATGTGTCCCGGGTGTGCTTCGACTCCAGATTACTGAGGAGCTGGTATACTTCTCTGAGTGTGCTGTGAGGGGGGTGTGTAAGAAAGTGATTTAAAAGCTATGCAATGGGTCCCAGTTCCCGAGGGTAAATAGGTAACTTTAATATCTGGGCCCACGCTAGCGAATAAAAAGGCAGTCGGACGCAGTGGAGTGAATTATGAGCTCCCACGTCCTATGTGGTCTACATGTTTCAGCCAGGCCTTTTATATTTACATCTGGCTTTCCTCAGGACCAATGAGTGTGTGGGTGAAAAAACTATAAATTATATAAAGTGATATGTGTTGTTAAAAAGTGTTGCACACGCTAAGGTGCTATACGTGTATGGAGGGGGATTCCCTCCGCTTTAACTTGCTATTTGCCGTTAAAGCCTCCTGGGTCATCTGGCAGGGGGAGAGGACCGAAATTGTCAGTCTTGGAGCTCCATAAACCTGTAGTCCTGCTGCGGTGTAATTTTAACCCCTACGCTATCCAACGCTTTCCCTACTGTTGCACTCTTTGGAGTGGGAATAGTAATTTTTACCCTTACGCTATCCAACGCTTTCCCTACTGTAGCACTCTTTGGAGTGGGAATAGTAATTTTTACCCTTACGCTATCCAACACTTTCCCTACTGTTGCACTCACTGGAGTGGGAATAGTAATTTTAACCCCTACGCTATCCAACGCTTTCCCTACTGTTGCACTCTTTGGAGTTGGAATAGTAATTTTTACCCCTACACTATCCAACGCTTTCCCTACTGTTGCACCCACTGGAGTGGGAATAGTAATTTTAACCCCTACACTATCCAACGCTTACCCTATGCTTGCATTCTTTGCAGTGGGAATAGTAATTTTTACACTTTTGTTATTGTACGTTAATAATATTGGCTATTATTTAATTACATTTTGTTACTCTATATATATGTTTTAAGAAATATGATTTAAACATGTATTTAGACTTTAATTAGTTATTTAATTATTATAAATTAATTTAAGTATTTCTAAATATATTTTAGTAATTAATTATTAACATTAATGTAATTTAACATTGTTTTTATTAAAGTCGATATTTTTTACAACTATATTTTTGTAAACAATATTTAAAACTCAATATTTTTGTACTTACCTGTTAGTACATAGAAACTCGATATTTTGACAGTCTATATTTTGTCAATGATATTATTGCAACTCAATATTTTGGCAATCAATATTATTTCAGTGATCCGTACTGGGGACACTTGTTGGAAGGGATGCAAAGGCCAGACTCTCAACTAGAACCTAACTCGGAAAACACAAAAGGGACACCACCTAACTCCTCTTTGCCACATAAGGAAACTGGGAATAGCCCGGTCACCCAGGCATAAGAAGTTCAAACATTGCTAAACAGTGAGGATTACTCCTCCTCAGACAAAATAATCCTTAAATGATGGGAAGATACCAGTCTCAGCGCCTGAATGAATGAAAGGATTGGTAATTACAATATTTAGAGCACATTCCATCACCAGTCACTGCTGCACAATGTTATAGGTTTGTTTTTTGTGCTTATGTGAGTAACTCTGGCACACTATGCATACTGCAATTATAGCCTTGCTAATGGCCCCATGGGCAGATATGAGAATTGTAGAATGTGTTAAATCTTATGATAAATAATGCAGTATTACAATACAAATATATATTTTTAAAAGTCAGCAATCTGGTTGGGTCAGAGAGGCTGGTGTGTAGATGGGCCTCATGTTCACTGCCTGTACTATTCCCCCTTTGAAGCTTCATGCTTTATGACGTCTGCCCATTCCTTGGCATTCTTTTGTAGTAGAGCTCTCTCCAACAGATATCCTCACCCTGGAGAGCCATTTAATACTTCATTAAAGCATCCTGGCTAATCCTGTTAACTCTGACCAATCAGGGAAGAGGGCAAGAAAGTCTTATGAATTATTTTCTGTACACTTTCCTACAAAGGGGAGAGTGAAATGTGCCCTCCTTATAATGTTATGATCCCATGCACACCTGGATCAACATGTTGTAGTTAATCACTTTTCAAGTGCCCATACCACAAACATTGAGTTTGGGCACAATTTACATCAAAAAGCAGTGCTGCAACACAGGTCTTCTTATAAAATGACCTCAGGCTCTCAGGAGTGCACACATGCCAGAAAGGGCTGGTGGCCTCTAAACTGCCATGTCCTTTTATAGACTAGGGACTTCCAGGTTGTTTGAATCTCCCAACCCTATTATCTACTCAGGACTGATAGAGACTTATAGGGTAGGTTATGCCAGTTATAAGTTTACTCTAGCATATAGTGTACACTTCTGTATGTATGTGTGTTTTCACTGTGTTTTCATCATGGCACTGGCCCTGGGCTTGGTTAGACAGAGATAGGGACAGTCAGAGTCAGTTACCACCAGTACCAGTCAGCCAACAATGGGGTTGCACAGGGCACACAGGATGGCTTTGCAACAGATATAATCTTGTTATGGCATGTGCAAGTGTTTCTCAAGGTATTATCTGCAGTGGGAAGAACTCACTGTTTAACAAATGTTATCAAATGTACCAGGGAGGGTTGATACAGATTTCATTATTACATGATGATTTGCCTTGCTTGAGAACTGACTGTTGAGCAAATTTCCATCATTCAGGGATGGTATATCTCTGTCTGCTTAGAGGCAATACTAACTTCCATAGATACTGGCAATGGTCTCTAGGCTAGCATGTCCTGAGGGAGTACCTGCAATCAGTCTAGGCACCCTGCCCAAAGTTTATGTTGTCCAACAAACGGGCTGATCATATGTATTAGCAGGAACTAGACGACATGTCACCATTTACGTTGATTGGGTTCATATGTAACAGTCTATCTAAGTAATTCAGTTGTGCCTTTCCTAGAGAGCTCAACTAACCTCCAAACCTGATATGTCCATGGTGGGAAGGAAAATCCCCTTGGCTGAGTAGGTACACCCTATGTATTGGCTATAGGTCATTCAGGCTTGTGGAATAAATGTTCCCACATTGTGAAAATCTTATGTCAATAAATTTATTTTACTGAAAATTGTTCTTTCTTCACACAAGGACCAAACATGGAGATAATAGGGACAATAATAAAGTACAAGAAGTTAGACTAAACATCACAGAAAATTGTAGACATGCAGTTACTATGAAATTATTACATTACGGCCTCCAAGCAATAGGTGGGGATGTAACCTTCATGGTTGAGGCACAGAAAGCATTCAGACAAAGGTATTCTACTCTTGGGGTAAGTTCCCGGCTGCAGTTGCACATATACAATTGTTACACAATTACATTGAGAATGAAACACCAGAGGAACAGCCCTGCCAAGTATCACGCATCATGCATCTGACTAATGCATTTCATTTTGGTCGTCTGCATCACCACACTGAAATACATTGTCACGCTTATAGCGCCTTCTTAGCTTTCAAACTGAAACACTACTTAAGTACCTGCCACTGACAGTGACAACTTGCCATTATCACTAAGGCAGCACACATTATAAAAGTCTTGGGGCCTGGTTCAGACAGTTTGCTCTGGTCGGGGCTGGCTACAATGTTTCAGTCACCACCGCCGTGCTCAAAGTTAGTGACTTCACAGACATGTGGAGACAGAGTATGATTGGGTTTAATTTGCCCTATCAATGTCCTTACTAGGGCCCGGCCGGGGCCACTTTTTCAGCTAGCACAACTGAGAGCCTGCAGCTTTAACTGACCTCAAAATGCGTGGCTGCCGCCTTGCGCATGAAATATTCAGTCGGAGTGGACCTGTGCCGCCACTGCAGCCGAACGGTGGTGCAATTATTAGTGGAATCACAGCCCTGGGTTGCAGAGCTGCTCGCACCTTCAGACCGGATGTAGCAGCATGTCCTGAAAGTAAGTGACACAATATTATAGTAACCAGGCCGGGCCTCCCGAATCTTGGCTTTTACCTGCACAGAATAGCATCTGTGTGGTGCAAATGTAAAGATCTGAAGGCAGGGAGTTCAATTGTTTCCACTGCACCTGAAAAACTTGGATCATGCTTGCATGGTCCGAACATGGAAATTTCCAGAATTAGCGACGCAAGGCTTAATTAGACCCTGGGATGAGTGTGAGGCACACTTACTGTGAGCTGAGCTTTTTACTCTAATGTTGAGTGAGGTAAGGTGAACAAACTTGCAGATGCTATGTCACAAACTACAGACTGTCCAGAATGCTGCTGCTCGGCTGGTGGAGAGAATTCCAGACAGACATCACATTTCCCCTCACCTCCGTAAACTTCATTGGCTACCCATTGCCAAGAGATGTATTTTTAAGGCCATCCAAGGGCAAAGGCTTGGCCCATCTGAAAAGTACTCTGAGACCGTATGTCAACACCAGGACACTACGTTCAAACTCCCTTCTTCTGCTGGAAACCCCAAGATTTAAACGTACCCGCGCCGGAGGGAAAACATTCGAGGTCTGCGCCACTCGATGTTGGAACAAGCTCCCGCTTGCCGTACGTGCCTGCCAAACCGAATCGGCATTCCGAAAGTCTTTGAAGACTCATCTTTTCCCCACATAATGCCCCCTTTGTTCCGAGCCTCTCAGTTCCATGATCTATCAGCGCCGGGACGCCCCGTTGGGGCAGCTGTTGCGCTTTATAAAAAACACAAATAAATAAATAAATGCTTGTCAGAAGTTAAAAGTGCATGAGCTGTACTGCTCTTTTTTTACCTATATTTTTTTTGTATCAAACGTCACCTTACATGCAGACAAAGATAACCATTGAGAAAAATCCACATTCGTTCAAGTGGGGCCTGTTTCAGCTTTCATACTCTCTGACAAATAGTTTCTGAATGAGAACCATCATTAGGTCCGGCTCTAATCTGTTGCAATATTTCATGTGTTGCTGCCATTTCAGTGCAAGTAGTTGCATGTCTCAGCCCTTGAACTTTTGAGGCAGAACACTACTTTTATATTTTATCTGACCTACACTAATATTAGCTGCACAACACAGCCGCCACATACCCTAACAGCAACTCTCTCTCCTCTTGTCTGAGCAGTTGTTGTCCGGTATTGTGATCAGGACAGTTATAAACTAGGTACATGGAACTGGCTGCAATGTAAATGCACTCTAAACAGCCCTACCAGGGGCTATGTGTTTGACTGAGAGTAGTTTTAAAAAAATAACACCTCGGAGCTCTGACTGTCTGTCATTACCTAAGTGGGACTGTTTGCTCCTCAGCCTGAGGCTTGCCTGATTACTGGACCCCACAAGAGATTCTGACCTCAAACTCGGTGAGAGGGCAACTCCGTCCATAGGAGCTCGGGATCTGCAGACTGGTCAGCAGTGTTGAGGTGCCTGTGAATGTAGGGGAGTACTCCTTCACTCCAAGGGAGATTATCTTCAGGTGTCTTTAATGCTTCACAGGTCCTACACAGATCCAGTACAATACACAGGCACAGCCGATGCAGCAGAGTGAGAGGTAGATGAAATCAGGCTCAAACAAAGTCCAGCGAAGTCCAGCGTGCCCAGACGGTTGCAGTGCAGTGTATTTAGTTTTGAATCTTGCCCACAACGAATCTAAGGTCCTAAAACCAAGTAAGCCCTTAAATTCCCAAGGGAGAGGATCAGAAATATTCAGGGGATGGGGATATTACTTCCATGTCCTTTGTCCAGTTTCATGCCAGAGCAGGAGCCAACAGCTCCCAGGACTGGTTTGAACTGGACAGTGCCCCTCCTGCAGGCTTTGGGGAGCTGGCAAGCATGCCCACCCAGTCCTAATAGACTAAATCCTCTCTGGAAGGTGGTCACATCTCTCTGTGACAGGATGCCTATTGCTCTGCCTTCCCCTGCTCGAGCTTGACTCAGCAGCAGGAGGGCAGAAATGTGTCTCTGATCAGCAGCAACTGTTTTGTGCTGTCCGGAGCTAGAAGGCTGGTACCAGGAACACTGAGGGCCCCACGAAGGGCTTTCCTAGTGGGTGGAATCATAACTCCCACACTGGTTAACGGTGTAGGGGTATTATTAAAACATGTGGTTCACCTGCCTTTTTTTTCTGCACCGTAATAAATATTCCTGTGTGCGTATATTAGTCCAGTCATTATAAATATTATGCATTATTGGGTGTTTTTATTGTCACTGTCACTGTGTGATTATAGTTCAGATTTGATTTTAATTGAAAAATATTGTTTTATTTGCCTAGAACACTTGAGCCAATGGATAGATGCGCGTGAACTTTTAGAGAGCTTCCAGTTTAAGGCATGTTTGTGAAGTAGAAAATAGTGTGAAAACTTATGTATTTTCCATTTAAACTACATAAGGAATTTTTGCTCACGTCTACAGCAAAATTGACTGTCTTGATCTATACCAAATTCATCATGATAGGACTGTGCTTAGAAAGTGTACATGTGCTGCTTTTGGTGCAAAACTAATCAGTAGTTTTTGAGGTATAAACATTTTAAAAAGTTGCAGAGCAGCCTTTAAATTATATTTCACTGAAAATACCAAAGATTAAAGTGACAGGATAGTTAAGTTTTCTTACTTTACATTAAGAAAACTCCTGAAATTCCCCAAAAGGTTAAAGTGATGTTAGGTTAGGTGGAAATGGTAGTTAAAATGTTACACCTTTAACTCAAAAACTCTGAAATATATCAGTTATAGTTAACTGAAATAACTGCCACCCACCATAGAAAGTGTTTTATCAATAATGTTATTTATATTACCATCTGTGATGTTATCAATAGATGCCATAGAACGTGTCATTGTGGTCAGAGAAAATATATAAAAAAATATTGTGTTGGAAATATTGTGATGCACAAATATGGATTGCTAAGGTAGGAAATATCGTCAAAGATCTATGTTGTTATTTTTTTTACAAATATATTGGTGAACATAATGTCTTTTGTAAATTATTTTGATGTATTTTAGTATATATTTTAATTGTATATGTTATACATTTTATAAATATTTTTAATATAGTTAGTAAATTGTTTGTTGTTTTAAAATTTAATTTAATAGTTTATTGTATTTT
This sequence comes from Lissotriton vulgaris, assembly GCF_964263255.1. Taxonomy (NCBI): domain Eukaryota; kingdom Metazoa; phylum Chordata; class Amphibia; order Caudata; family Salamandridae; genus Lissotriton; species Lissotriton vulgaris. The sequence goes on from NC_141691.1 coordinate 2,032,473,209, forward strand.
TTTGTGCTGTAGCAAGATGTGGGGATTATAGAGGCACAGGCTGAGGAGAAAATTACTTATAATAATTAATAATTAATTTAGGTTTTATCTGCAGGTTGAGGGATTAGTAGTGGTATAGGGTAGGAAGTAATTTAATTATAATTAGTTAATAAGTATTTGTAATCATTATAACATATTTAATTGATAATTATGTAATTTATGCAATTAATGTAAATTGTAGAGAAAGAGGGTAAGAAATTAATTGAATATAATGAATTCATTATTTGTTAATTAATATTATAATGATATACAATATGTGATTAAGATATTTTGTAAGCTATATATTTGGTGTCATTTGTTGGGTTTGTAGGGATTCAGAGTAGGAAATGCATTAAATATAATGAATGTATCTTTAGTCAATTATAATTAATGAATTAATTGATAATCAATAATGTAAATGTGTAATTCTTATCATTTTTAAGAAATATTTATGTTGTTTAGTTTGTAGAGGTATAGGGTAAGACGATATTTTAACGATAATACATGTAAAAATAGTTATTCATTTATAAATAATTGTGCAGTGTAATATGGTATTTTAATATGATTTTAATTTGTAAATGAGATTAAGGTGCTTCCTACGACAGGCTACCAAACTCGTGGGGGCATAGCAGTAGCGGCCTTCCGACTGCCCTATTATGACCTCACGCCATGTAGATGCAAACAGGGGGACTCATGCATGCAACCTAGACACATCAGGGACTGCAGTAGTCCATACTGTGAAGGTACTGCCTTCGATGTTCTCATTGCGTTGCCTATTTATATTTCACAGAGTATCATAAATAAATGATGGACGGAATGCTGAATAAATCATACATTCATCCTCAGTCAAGAGATTTGGGTTAAATCCATTGTTCTTTTGCTCATTATGCAGCCACCCCAGTTTAGCCCAAGCCATATGTAAATCAGTGTCCACCCCAAACTGCCAAGCCCTGTCCTCCCTGGACCAGAAACAAACATCCTGGGAACGATTTTGGGTAGTTACCCATCATCAGCCAGGCCAGATTAAATCCAGTTGTACAGTGAGCAAGGGACCCACGTCTGGGCATACCCATCCCCCGAAATGTGCAATGCAAACAAATGATAGCCAGATTGCTGAATAAATCATAAGTTCACCCCAAGTCAAAAGATATAGTTTCGATTCTTCATTCTTTTGCTCACTATGCCACCCCAAACTGCAGAAGTCTATGCCTTTGATGTTCCAATTGTGGTATGTATTTAAATGTTATAGTCATTACCCTGGGAACATCAAAGAACTGCACGCCAGATCAGGAGAAAATTCATGATCTGGCGGGTGGTTTCTGCATGGGTTTGGCAGTGCAGAAGCAGGATGGCCTGCACCACCAAAATCAAAATAAGGCCCTACATTTGTTGGATCTTATGAATGTGAGAATAGCGAATGGTATTTTAATCAGATTATTATTATTTGTTTTAATTTATCATATTTATTTTAACATTTTAATAAATATGCAATTTGTTTAAAATGTATTTATATATATATTTGTTGTAATATATTTTATATTTAACTATTTATAGTTTTGTTATTTAATATAGTTGTTAGAATGTTTTATTTGTGTGAAGAGAAATACTCTCTCTCTACTGCTACACATACTGGAGTGGGGCTAGAACATTTTTTCCCTCCACAATCTAACTCTTTTTCTTCTGTTACACTGACTTGAGTGGGAATTAATTGTTAACCCTCCTGGGTCCAATGCTTTCTCTACTGATACACAGACTGGTGTGGAAACAGTATAGTGTACCCTCTGTAATCCAACACTTTCGCTATTGTTGCAGTGACAGGAGTGGGAATAATAAATGTTACCCCTCCACAGTCCAACACTGTCCCTGCTGTTGCACAGACTGGAGTGGGAATATGAGGTTTTACCCCTCCTAGGTACAACACTTTCCCTACTGTTGCACAGACTGGAGTGGAAATAGTGCAGTTTACCCTTAAAGAGTCTAACACTTTCCGTATTGTTCCACAGACTGGATGGTAAAAGTGCATTTTACCCTTCCTGAGTCCAACTCTTTCCCTACTGTTGCACAGGTTGGAGTGGAATTAGTACATTTTACCCCTAATTAAGTAAACACTTCCACTATTGTTGCAGTGACTGGAGTGGGAATACAAAATGTTACCCCTCTGCAATCCAACACTGTCCATACTGTTGCACAGTCTATGCAACAGTAGGGAAAACGTTGAACTCTGGAGTACATTTACTACTCCAGAGTTCAACGCTTTCCCTACTGTTGCATAGACTGGAATGGGAATGGTGTTTGTTTTACTACCACAATTTTATAGATTTGTTTATATTGTTTAAATGTATAATATTTTTTATGTTTCTTTGTATTTTAAATCATATTACGTTAAACTATGTATATAAATTAATAATATGTTAATTAGTAATGTATATATATAAATATATATTTGTTGTATTATTAAAGATTTAAAAATTAGTAAATTATAAGTTAAATCAAAATTATTTCAATGCTTGTTTTAAATTATATTCATGGTAATAAACATACACACATACATATATATGTGTTTCTTCAAGTAAAACATTTCTATATAGTTTTATATTATTTAAATCTATTTAACTTATATTACTTTTTACGTTAATACATTTAGTAGTAACTATTTTTAAATATATATATATATACATTTAATGATATTTTTGTAATCAATATTAGTGTATAACAATATTTATTTTCATCGTTCTGTTATTTACATAACATGTAGAGGAAAACAATATTTTTGTGTTCACTATTTTTGACTCACTATGTTGCACAATATTTGTGGTTTCAATATTCTTTCAGTGAACCACATGGCATAACTGATGTAATATGTGAGATCTTAAGCAGTGAAACTTTCCAAGAAGGTGATAAGGTCAATGAACCTTTTTTTTCGGAGGTTTTGTGTTGATCCGTCAAACAGCGTCAAAGTTAATAGCAAGAAAAGCTGGCAAGTTTCGAAGGCTTTCGGGTTATGTAGAAGGGGTCTATTTGATGGAGAGCGTTACCGTTTCAGCTTCTTCCATTACGATGATCTAAGGCTTGATTATGTTCATACTACAGAGGTTGTTAACCAAGGACATGGTAATGTTGGTTGTATTGGTTGGAATATTGCTTAGTCAGAAAACAGAGTCACGTCTTCTGTCTACATTTGGAAGTTGACTTATTCTACTCTATAGAAATCGGTTTCGAAAGTTCAAGCAAAAGTACCCACACAAGTAAGGCATCATTTTTTTAGAAGACTAAGGGAACGCTGGGTGGGGGGAAATTTGTGCAAGTGCAGTGACCGGACAGAAAAGTTAGGAAAAGCTGCATTTGAGATATGCGGGGGATTTGGGGTAATAAAATGCTGGAGCATACACACAAGCCACACTGCCTGCCAAGTACTATCCATGCATACCACCAGCCAAAAGCCATCCACGCACAATGCCAGCCAAGCACAATCCAAGCACAGAACCAGCCAAGCAACAGTTCCATGCACACCTTCAGCAAAGTGACATTTCCACGCACACTGCTACGCATGTGCCATTCACGCACACCACTAGCCAAGCAACTGTCCATGCACACTGCCAGCCAAGCGCTAGTCCACACACACTGCTAACTGAGCACAAGTACACACACACCACCTAAAAATGCAGGTTCACACACATCCAGCCACAAAGACAATCAGCCGATCTCCAGTTCTCCCACACTCAGATGCTTTTGCTAGTGTCTAGTAATTTTCTGCTCGCTTGGGAGCAGATGTGCCTAAACATATCACTGATCTACCCCAAGGCAGGCAGAAGCAGCCAAAATGTGTTTACAAAAGAAAAAGGAGCAACCATTTCCCAAGTGGCCACTCCCTGACATGCCCATAAACATATCTGTGGTGCTTAGTGGGCTTTCTGCCCCCCAGCAGGGCAGAAACACTGTGGATGTCAGTCAGTCATAAAACTTTATTCGGTCCTTACGACCATAAAAGTGTAAGTGTGTACAGTACAAAAATGTTATGTTGCTTGCATTATAATAATTTATTGTATGGACACATTTAACTGACATATCAAGAAGTACCAGTTTGGTATAAATATCTAAAATTACATTTTGAGAGACAAAGTGCTAATAATTTAGAACCCCTATTAGGTTAATTAAAAGTGCAGGTGTGACCATTGCAAAAATACAATATTACGCACATGGCAATAGTTCATTGTGGGCATATCGTCCCTTTTCCAATCAAATAGCTCTGTTAAAACGCAATAGCTAAAACCAGCAGCTACAAACACCAATTAAAAACCGATGAACAAAATAAAACCATACTACAACTGGCATAGGATCCCTAAAGTATTGCACTGATAACCCTTTGCTTATTCACAAAGGTATGGACACAGTTCAGCATAGTACTGAATCAAGGGACCTAAAAAGCTACTAAAAAGACTGGCTAAAAAGAGCACTAAGAATTCCAGGGTATGCCTTCACTTTTCTTTATTGCAAACATTCTAATAAATCACATTTTCCCCCAAAAGTTTGCAACTGGTGGCCTTTTGTCACATTTTAAAATATGTAGTGCTTCTTGATGGCATCGGGCTCCCATCATCCAACAGACAGGGGCTACCCATTTGAGTTTTGGGGATTTGTACTTCTGACAGACAAAAAAGAATGTGCTTGATCCTCTGAGCAGTCCAGGGGTAATATGGGCAGTACTATGATGTGGTGGGAGATCCCCTCTGCAATGCCACTGTGAAGTCAGAGGGAGTGAGCCAAATCTAAATTGAATATATATCTTCCTGTCAAGTGGGATTGTAATGACCTCCATGTGTTGCTCATATGCTCCTAGCAGCTTGATCTCCATGAATTCTACTGGAAATCAGCCTCCAGATAAATGGGTAACAGTGGTCTATGCCACCCACTTCCAATTGTGGGTCTCAACAAACTCTCTACTGAGCAGAGTCAGACAAGTCCCACAGGTTCCCCAGGTCTATGGCAGAAAGCAGTGTCTGTCCGGTAGTTCAAAGGAACATGCTCCTCCTACCGCGAAGCGAACGCGAGCGGCGGGCGCGCCATGGGTGCGATGGAGGTGCACCAGAGGTAAGCCCGTCTGTGTCCGTCCAAGCCCACCGAGGCCAGAGGTCACGACCCCTGGTCAGGCGCTTTTTAATGTTAATTACGGTCCTAGGAAATCCTATTTTGCCACTGAGTTGTGTGACATTCGGAACAAAGCCGTGGTGGAAGGCGTCGCTATACTAAACTGCCGCCATAATTTCCCTCATCAATTGGAAGGACTGGTGGCCTGTAAACATTGTACATTTCAGGGGCTCCCCCAGGTCAGTCATAAGACACCGACCGTGTCTTTGAACTCCCCCTCTCTGGGTGTGCGCACTTTTATCCTTTGCAATGTACGGTACCTAGCTGGGCATGCTTTTGAGGTATGGGATTTGATAAATTCCCATGCGCCGGATATTTGTTTTCTGACGGAAACCTGGCTGAACTCCACCAACTTCCCATTGATCAATATAGCCATGCCCGAGGACTATAAAATTATCCACTTGAACAGGGTGGAAAAAATGGGAGGGAGTTTAGCCATAGTTTGTAGAAGCTATATAAAAACTACCTGGATTATCACCCAAATTGATGATAGTATGGAAGTGGGTATTTTTAAAGTCAACTTCTCCCCCGCTGAGAGCTGGAGAGGGGCTTTAGTCTACCGCCCCCCCAGGTCCTAAAGGAGACTTTGCGGAAAAACTTGTGGACTTGATAACCACAAACGCCCTTGCAGCGAACAACTACTTACTATTGGGGGATTTCAACTCTCATGGAGAATTACTTTCATCCCCGGAAGTGAGCAAGCTCCTCACGGACCTTGAGCAGTTGGGGCTCTCGGAAAGAGTCCGAGGATCCACGAACCGTGGGGGCCATACATTGGACCTAGTTTTTTCATATATAGGTTCTCTCAGTTTTGACCCACCAGCTCCCCTTACTTGGTCGGATCATGCGCTGATCAAATTTAGGATGGCTCCCAGCTTACCGACTTTACCTGTGCAGGCCAATGGGTGTAGAAAACCATCTCTACGCCAATGGAATAAGCTGTCCCTGCAAGCATTTGAGGCAGAATTTAAGGCGCTAGCCCCGCTGAGGGATCAGGATGTATCAGGGGTACTGGATGAGTTTGGGGCGGGTCTGATCTGTGTTTTGGACACAATTTTACCAGCTCAGCCTTGGGCCAGACCCACCTGGGATCACCATTTGCCCCCTGGTATTCGAGGGAGCTCAAGCAGGAAAAATCATCCTGCAAAAGGCTGGAGAGACAGTGGCATCAGTGTAAGTCCATACAGTCCAGGGCGCTCTTCAAATTGGCTCTGGTATCCTATCACCAGAATTTGAAGGCAGCCTGATGTCAGCATATAGTGACACAAATTGAAAGGGCAGATAATTCTTCCAAGGCATTATTTGATATTGTGAAAGACTTCACTGCGCTGGATGCCTGTAAACAACCATCAACTGAATCGCAAGAGTTATGCGACTCACTGGCCGTTTTTTTTCAGCAAAAAATTAAAAAAATATACGCCAACTTTCCACCTCCTAAACAGGACCCCGCATTATCAGAAGGCTGTTTGGAAGGTCACACTGACCAGGCCGAGTGTTTATTGGAACATTTTACACCTATCTCCCTTACGGAGGTCCTTAGAACCTTGGAAACAGCAATATTGGGTTCTCCGGCAGACCCTTGCCCCCCTCAAGGTTATGGCACTTTTGGCTAACACTCTGGCCCCTATGGTTCAAAAGATTTTTAATCTCTCGATTCCCGAAGGTGTAGTTCCTTCAGCATGGAAGGAAGTATTTGTCCGCCCAATACTCAAGAAGGCCACGGCCGATCCTCAGGATTTAGGCAACCATCGCCCCATTTCCTTGCTCCCTCTCTTGGGAAAAACTCTGAAAAGCTATATTAATCAACAATTAAATAGACATCTTGAATTAAATAACATCCTGGACCCTTCACAATCTGGGTTCAGACTCGGTTTTAGTACAGAAACGCCCCTGCTGACCATAACAGATTCCTTGAGGATGACTATGGACGGAGGAGGATCGGCAATTCTGGTCCTGCTTGACCTCTCTGCGGCTTTCGATACCATCTCTCACATGAAGCTCACGGAGAGGCTGAGCTCGGCCGGTATTCAGGGTCTAGCCTTTAAATGGCTGCAGAGTTTTCTGCAGGACAGACATCAAACTGTCACCATGGCCCCTATCAGTTCAAAAACACTCTGCTGGACAAGGGTATCCACCAGTGCTCCTGCCTTAGCCCCACCCTTTTTAATATCTATATGGCGCCATTGGCTAAGGTGGTTGAAGCCCTGGGGTTCGAAACAGTGTCATACGCCGATGACAACCAACTGGTGTTCAACTGTGGACCAGATAGCGAGGTCGATAAACATTGATTGTGTACTGGTATGCTGGAGATTTCCAACTGGATGGAAAAAAACTATCTTCAGCTCAACCCAAGCAAGACAGAAGTTATGCTTCTGGGCAAGGAAGGAGAGTCATGGTCCTCGGACTGGTGGCCCATGAAACTCGGTGCCCCTCCTGTGCTGGCACAGAGTGTTAGCAATCTGGGCATCAAACTGAATCAGACCCTATCAATGCAAGATCATATATCTTCAATAGCCCGGGCTTGTTATTTTAGGCTAAAGCTGTTGCGAAAAATCCTCCCCTTTATCCCCATGACTTATCGAAGGACGCTGACCCAAGCGACGATCATTAGCAGGCTAGATTATGGCAACGCCCTTCTAGCCGAGGTCAGAGTATCCCACTTGAGAAAGTTGCAGGTTATACAGAACACTACTGCCAGACTGGTTCTGAATCAACCAGCTGGCACCCCGTCACTGCCTTTGTTATAATCCCTCCACTGGCTCCTGGTCAAACAGCGGTCCTTTTTTAAGGTCGGCTGTTTGACATTCTCTGCCCTTCAGGGCTTGGGTCCTGTATATCTGCAAAAGAAAGTGGTTAGATACAGACCCACCCTGGCGCTGAGGTCTCTCTCGATGCGATTACTCCAAGTGCCACACATCAAGCACAGCAGGTCGGGGGCAAGGCCTTCTCTTACCTAGCCCCTACATATTGGAATAGTTTCCCAGTGGCCCTGCATGCAATCTCCTCTTATTATGCCTTTAGGAAAAACCTCAAAGCATATTTGTATTAGTGGCCCTGACTTCTGTCCTGCTATTTTGTTCTCTAGTTGTGACTGAGGAAAGCGCCGAGATGCCCCCCGGTAATTCGTGCGCGATATAAGTTCACAACATAACATAACATAACATAACCCAAATATTCAAATGTTGCCACTTTCTCCAGGGGAGTCCCCCCCAACAGCAATTTACCTTGATTTGTGGGGGTTCCTCAACATGAGATGAGGTATTAAAATCCAGATCTTCCATTCCACGGAAGACCATCAAGCAATCAAGTAGCAGTTGAAGACCACTGGGGGTCTTGAAGATCAATAGCGCAATGTCCGCAATTAATGAAATAGTTACTTTTACACTGCCCACTAAAGAGGCATCCGTAGAGACGTCTGCTAGATGTTTCACCACGCCGTTGATGAAGAGCGGAAGCAAGGTGGGGTCCAAAACACATCCAGTTGTACCCCTCTATCGACTCCTATTGAGTCTGTCAGTTGCCCTTGGTTCCTCCAGCAGACCCTTGCGTAGGTGTCCTCATGCAAGTGGACTAACAGCCTAAGGATCTCTGATGGGAGCCGCAATTCATTCAAGATGTGTTATATTTTAGGCCTAGGAATGAGGTAGAAGGCTGACTTTAGATTAATAAAAGCATTATCAAGACTGCCTTGTTCGATTGTCACTGTTTTCTAGGCCAATGAAGCAAATTGGAAGACCTGATCAATGGTGCTGACTTTCCTCCTGAACCCGGCTTGGAAGAGGGATAGTATGTTATTCTCCACCATCTATTCAGTGACCTTAAAAAGTAGCGCATGGGAGAAGATCTTCTGTATACCATCAATCAAGCTGATGGGCCTGTAGTTTGAAGGCAGTGCGCGATCACCATTCATAAAGACTGGAATTACCTCAGCTCTCTTCCACGGCGGACGTATTGGAGCTCCCAGCAATGATTCTGTTTGATAGTGTTCGCTGCGTTTGACACGGTCGACCAATCCATCCTTCTCGACCGTGTCAGCGCTGCGGGCGTTCGGGGCACTGCCCTCTCTTGGCTCTCTTCCTTTCTTAAAGAGCGGACTCAGGTGGTACATCTTTCTTGTTATTCCGCCCCTTCCCGCTTGGTCCCTTGTGGAGTTCCCCAAGGCTCCTCTCTGTCCCCTCTTCTCTTTAACCTTTATATCCGTCCCCTTATTCTTTCCCTTCTTGATATGGGGGTCTCCGTGTATAACTGCGCGGATGACCTACAGCTTGTTTTTGATCTTTCCTCCCCTTTGCACTCCCTATCCTAATTCCACTCCACCCTGGTCTTTATTTCAGATTGGATGAATCGGAATCAACTGAAGCTCAATCTGGACAAGACGGTGTTGGTCCTGACTGGCTCTTCCTCTTCCTCCTTGTCGACCGCCTTTTGGCCTTTCTTCTCTGGCCCCCCACCTTTTGCCAGCGGCCTCGGCAAAGACCCTGGGCATTAAAGTCAGTCGGGACCTCTCTTTGCATGCCAAGATTAGCTCGGTTGTCTCCTCCTGGTTTCTTTACCTCCGAATCATCCAAAAGGTATCCAGTTTCTTTTCTCCCGATGCCATTAAGCTCATTATCCTGTCAATGATTTTCTCCCGGCTTGATTACGGGAACAGCCTGTATGTGGGCATTCAAGCGTATGAACTTCGCCGCCTTCAGGCAGTTCAGAATGAGGCCGCCCGCCTTATCCTCCACCTCCCAAAGTTTTCCCACACCACCCCCATTCTGAAAGCACTTCACTGGCTCCCCATCTCTCAGAGATCCCTCTTTAGGATGGGCTGTCTGGTCTTCATGGCTCGAGCCCGCATTGGCCCAGCCTTTATTAACTCTCTCATCACTCCCTATACCCCCAACCGTTCCCTCCGTTCCACTAATCAGTTCCTCTCCAATGTACCTCGGTTCTGTAGATCCAAAACCGGAGGCACCAGATTCTCTGTTTTGGGCCCCTCCTTTTGGAACAATCTCCCCCTATCAATCAGATCCATTACTATTTACTCCCAATTCCGCAAGGACTTAAAAACCCACTTGTTTTCTACTGCTTATTCCTGCTAAACAGTTCTGGCTTCTCCCATCTCCCTCAGCTCTTACCTCTAGCGCCAGGAAGCCGCTTGGTCACAGTGCGCTCTATTAAGTACCTTTTTCATTTCATTTCAGTGTCCAGATGTATTTAAACCAGTTGGGAATATCATTGAGAAAGACATCGAGACCCGAGGCTTTGTTCCTGACTTTGGAAATTATACTTCGGGTATTATCAGCTGAGGCAAATAGATCATCATTGGACTGTGTACTGATGTAATCAATGATGGAATTTTCAATGCCCGTCTCTCTGGGTCCTGAATATACTGCGGAGAAATGATCAAACCAGGTGGCTGTAACAATGTTGTTAGTTGGTGGCCTAGGTCTTTCAGCATCTCCCCTGGTGACTAGTAGCCAGAGCTGTTGAGAGTCCTTCCTGTGGCAGGCATCACGGATCTGTAGAATTGTTTTGGGGCTGTTGGGGGTATTGACATCGCCCATTCTGGGCAGCCTCCCACCCTTTCATTAAAACAAAATCCTGCTGTCTGGTGGCCTTTATGCACCCCCCTGGCCTCCCCCGGGGTCAGATCATGGGAAATAACCCCCATCTGCCCTCCAGGATGGGCAGAAAGACTGTCCTTTTTTGTTTGGGGGTGGTGGGGGTATTGGCATGCCCATTGTGGGCCCCCCATCCCTTTTTTATAAAAAAAAACAACCATCCTTGGGGCCTAGTGTAGTGTGCTTTCTACTCCCTGGGGGGCAGATCAGGGCTTCTTAAGCCATCTGCACTACAGGGGGGCAGAAAGACAGGGCCAATTATTGACGGGTGGAGGCATTATAATGCCTATTTAGCGAAGCTCCCATCACTAACTTTTCACCCCAAAAAATCCCATGTGTCTAGTGTGCTTTCTATCCGCTCTCTGTTGCCTAGTGGGTAACTCCCTGCTTGGGGTCCCCAAGCATGGATTAACTAGGGAACTAGACAATCAGCTAATTACATTAGCGCGCCATGCAAGCCAATTATCACTAGACTGAAAAAAACCTCTGCCCCAGAGTCTGAGGCTGAAAAAAAATGAAACCTGCTTCTGTCTACAGCGGAGGGATTTCTGACTGCCGTGCTGAGGAGGTCTTTGGCACAGCAGCACTGCAGCTGAGGACATAACCGTTATTTCCTTGGCATAGAAGTGGTTAATATTTCAAGGATCAGCAACTTATAGTAAATATTGAAGATCTTCATTGATTTCTTAAGTGCCCATGAAGCGTTTTTGCTATGTAGGTATGTTTACCTCTCCTGTCTTTTTGTAACTTCTGTGTGTCTTGCAATAATATTTGTCCTCTGTGGTCCTACCAAAATGTAATGTAATGTTTGCAGTTGTATATGTTGTTTGTAAGATAAGTATATGTTAATTATTCCTTGGGTTTTTGCTTTTTACATGGTCTAGGTGGTCCATTAAGGTTACGTCGTCAAAATCCTAGGAGAGCAGGAACCCTAAAGAAGCGAAGTGAGTAATGTTTACATGTTTCACTTAAGGCATGTCCCCTTCGTCGTACAGCATGAGCCAAATTATATAGTGTGCCATATTTTTTGATATCTCTGAACAGTTTTCCTCTATATTTTACTATTTTTTTATTTAATGGAGGTTTTCAGCATATGATTAACAAGTATATAAATGCTGCCTTTTGGAAGACCACATAGATTCACTAGGTTTCTATGCCAAATAGAGGTGGGTGGATTTTTTAAATTTGGCTGGCCCAATTACATAAATCTAGTAATTCTGCATTACTCTTGTAACACAGAATTACTAATAAATTCACCAGCTCGACCCAGCACTAATTGTCATTAACTCATTAACTGCATCTGTGACTTGGAGGGTTCTGCAGGCAGCTGTCTTAGTTTTTTTCTTGTTGTCTTTCGCACATTCCTGTTACTTGGAGCTCATTAGGTCTCGTCCAATGCAACGCGCATGCGTTGCATAGGAGGGGACCAAATGCCATTGGCAGAGTTTTTGCAGCAAAGAAGTGCACGTGTTGCATTGCTTACAATGCAACTTGTGCAAATCTTGGCGATTTCCTTTCAGGAGCGCGCTGCCCCATATGGTGGCGCCATATGGTCGCAAGCTCCCTTAAGGAAATCGCTCATGCCTCTCCCCCTGCTTCCACTTTCACTGCCGCGCAGCTTTCCTGCCGCGCGGACAATGTCTGCCATGCGAGGCGCGCGCGCGCCTCCGCCTGATGCCGGCAGACCTGCCGTGCTTGTTCTCAGTTGTATTAGTCTGAAGCTGATAGTTGTTTATTACATTTCGCATTATTTGTCCAAATATTAGTGTGTGTTATAATTTACGCAATATATACACTCTGAGCAACCTCTTCAATTACTATTGAGTATCAATCTTCAACTGTGCTTGTATCACTGACATTATTAGCAAAATATTGATTAATAAGTAGTGTTTCCAAAAATGTGCCACTCAGTGTATGTTCTATTGTAAACTCTAATGGGTAAATATTTTTAATTATATTTATGGCACAACGTTTCTGTCAGACAATACTTTGGTCACTAGATTGAGTTACCAGATCTTAATGGTTTCGTTAATACCAAGTGGCTGAGCATTAACTACAAACCTAAACTTACCCATATTTTCCTCTTGGTTATTACTCTCACGAGCCACGTTTAGAAACATTGTGAATAATCCCATATTTCAACTTCAGAAAATGGTCCCCTTGGCAACCACAAGATGAATGACTGGGCGAACTGGTCGCAAAGAGATAGGTTTTACATTGCTGTAAAGTAATTTAACATTTTCCATTTTGAACAAAATCTTCTTTGAAAACAATCCTAGAAGGTTTATCTCCCATTAAAACCCACACACTTTGTTTCTGCATCCGTAATAATGTCCCGACTGAGAGTAACGCCTAAGTGAGGATGAAGATGACCTTCCGGATATTGACGATGGGAAAGAGGGTTGTCGGTGGGCCCCTATCGATCTGTGCTGGATCTCCAGCGCCTTGCTGCGCAGCCTCATTTATATCCACGTCGAGTAGCCGATAAACGTACCCAGCAAAGGTGGAATCTTTTATTGAAAGCTTTTGAAAGCCTTTAATCAGACCGGCATTGATCAGTGCAGCAGCGCCAGGTATCAGAGTGCGCCCACGCGAGCCTGGCAACGGCCGATGTGCGCTATTCATTACAGACCTGTCCTGCGCCCTATCAGCCCATCACAGGCATGCGGCTCGCCTGAGCTGCACTTAGCGTGAGCCGCAGGAACAGCGCCAGCACAGGAAAGTTAGTTTGTCCTCCTCAGGTTCTTTAGCCTCCTCAAGAGCAGATCACTCCCTCCTGAAATGTAACTTAATTCCCAAGAACAGGTTTCAGATTATTCATATTTGCTGGGCCAATATGGTATTTGCAAAGGTTGGCCAGTTCAAATTTCGGCGCAAGTACTGGTGTCTAATGGTACCTATACCTCTGAAATATATATGCATTACAGAAATGTTGGTACAGCGGGTAATAAGACAAACTACCACAGGAAATCCTAACATTCCGCAGTACAGTGCAGCCAGTTATCAAGAAATGGTATCCATGAATCAATGCTCAGAATTAGGGTGGCCAGGTTCTGTACTGCCAGAAGCCCCACCTGTGGCCTGAATGCAGTGACCCCAGAGAGCCACGAGGTTCTGTATGCTGTAGGAGAAAGGGTTATGAAACACTCGTAATTCAGGACATTGTAAAGCAAATAATGCATGGTCTAGAATACCTTGAACAACCAGTTTAGAGCCCTGCTCACTGTGCCCAGAGGTTAATGCATCTTTAAAAATACTCTTTTACCGTAAGAGGTACTAATAAGGAGGGATATGAGCACTTGCAGTAGGAGCCCTAAATTAGCAGGGGACTAACACTAAACCAGCAGTGGAAGTACTTAAATTCTCTAATGAAGTTGGCCTGTTCATCGTTAGCTAGAACGAACAAATGGGCAGTTCTCCCCTGGAGACATTCTCGTGGGACTCATTGTTTAGTTGAGTAACGAGTTTAATTAATTTTATTGCATCTGAATGAAAAAGCAAGATGCATCTTTTTGACTTTAGGGCTCTTGGGAAACTGTTTTATTTTAATCATACTTTAAGACCAGAGACAAATCTGGAAACTAAACATTTTATTAATTGTCCTTAAAAAAACAGGGATCGTGGCAGACCAGTTCACAATCTTGTGTCAATTCTGCATTGGCAATACATGATGGACAGAATGCTGAATAAACCAAACAGAAGCCCCCAGGGCCTGGCTTGGACGTTTGAGGTGGACTGTTTCCATGAGGAGCAGGGTCAAGACTGATTTGCATATGGGTATGTCTAAACTGGGGTGGCATGTTGAGCAACAGAACAATGGATTTAACCTAGATCTCTTGACTGGGGGTGAATGTTTGATTTGTTCTGGATTCCGTCCATCATCTGTGTGTTTTTTGCTTTCTTGCCCTGAGTGCACCGTGGATGCCCAGACATGCATCCGAAGCTCACTGTGCCACAGGATTCAAGCTAGCCTGGCTGCTGAGGGGTGATACCTCAAAACCGGTCCCAAGATGCTTGTTTCTGTTCCAAGGAGGGCATGTCTAGGCAGTTCAGGTCAACTGTACCCATGAGGAGCAGGACCAAGACTGATTTGCATCTGACTGGGTGTAAACTGGGGTGGCATACTGAGCAAAAGAACAATGGATTTAACCCAGAGCTTTTAGCTTTTGACTGGGATGACTGATTTGTTTCACGTACCATCCGTCATCTGTGTTTCTTTTGCATTCTGCATCTTCAGACATAAAATTATTATAACATTGTAATCTTATATGAGTTACAATTGTGTTAGGGCCGGTCCAGGAATCACATTTTGGTACTCATTTCCTGTGACAAGCCTGCTTGATGGTCTAAAGTAATGCCCTACATGGTGACAGACGCAAAGTAGAACATGACTTGTACAAGATCAAACAATTTGGTAAAGTAGGAGAACCAAGATTTCAATAGAAGTGCAATTTCTCTACAAGCTATAATGTTCATGCTATACCACATCTTGGTGATTAGACCTTCTTCACTGTACTGTCTCCCCTGATATAATATTGAATTTGTCTTGGCTTCCAGTAGTGTTTTGTTATCACACACTTCAAATGAGACTTTAACCAAATTCCTATCACACCCAATCTTATACTAGAACAGAGAATGAGAAGTTCAAAATGTGATTGCCCATAATCAATTTCGTCTCATAGAATGAGCTAAAAATGTTCACTGATCTCACACATTCTAATTTGCTAACTAACCACCACTGTGGTGGCACTGATGAGGAATCCAGTGAACTGCTATACCAGGGTAATTGCCACCATGGTTGGGGCCTTGCCCAGGAGTTTATACCAGCGTACTTTAATAAATTGGAAAATCAGTGATTAGATGTCACTGTTCTTCCCAGTACACTGCCCACATTGTATGAGTTAGCAAAATTGAACCTGTATTTATGTGCTTCCAATCCTCCTGTAAAAGGGAATAAAGGCAAAATGGGATTTAAGGCCTTTCCAATGGAACTAGGGCTTTATCCGTGGTGGATGCTGTGGTTACCATTGTTGTCTCAGAGTTCAAGACCGAATAACACTCATAATTGGATAACCAATGAATGCCTTTTAAGCTCTTGACACTCCTTGTTAGCAATTGTGTGGCGACATCGCTAACCTTCCGGTTATGGTAGAGTGGCTGAAATGTAATGGAGTATGACACTGTAATATACTCAAAACGCCAACATCCAGGAAAACCAACATCTTTTAAAGAGATTAGTGAGCTGATTTAGAGCAATGACAATGTGGAAGGAAACCTCCAAAATTACCAGTGCAAATTACAGCCCATGTTTAATAAACATCTCCCCACCTCGATCCATGTTCCCTGTGTCTCAGTGTATGCAAAGTATCTCCATTTTACCAAAACGTACTACAAAGTGATATTAGAGAGATAGCAATGCTGCTCAGGTTATGAGTATGCAATTATTCGTTGAAGCACACCAAGGTTTTAGATTTGGTGGTTTCAGGGAAAAAAGTCACTAAAATGCCTTATTCAACAAGCATTGGCATAGCCAATAGGTCTCGCCTTTGGGACCTTATAACTGTTTAACCATGCAACACTTAATGTTGGTGCACCAAGGATATTGTGCTGCATAACTAAATACTTATAAGGTTCCAAAAGTGAGAACTATTGGCTATGCTAATGCTTGTTTTTTTAGTGCAGGCGATCAAGGGAAAATGGGAGTGGTGGCGGAGGAAAGCATAAGGGAGGAGAGCATGAACTGGTTTCACCAGAAACAGAGTTGACTCTGGTAGAGTATCTAGAGTGAAGAGGAGAAAGGAAGACAAAAGTGAAGTAGCGGGTTGAGTGACAGATATCATTTAGAAACCTGGCACAATATTAAAGATCACCTAAATGGATGCCCTGGCAAAGAGATGCCAATGATGAACTGGAGGAGTCTAGGGTCACCAGTACCCAGTGGTGGGCACATCGCCTTTGTGAACAAACTGCTTGTTCCCAGGGATTGTTGTGTATGTATCCATTTTTAAAGAAGTTATTCGAATAAAAGTGAAATATTTGTTCCTCGCAGTCCCTGGTTTCATCTGGGCAAAACCATGGAGCATTGGTAAAAGACATTCAGCCATCCTAGACTTTAAACTTAGCTCAGGATACAGTCTGAGACTAGTTTTTTCACTTCTTAACAATGTAAAAGAGCTCAAAACTCCAGACATGCAAAGTGCACTGGCTGAAGGAGTCATGTGTGGCACAGGCCTGGGTGCTATATAAATGGGATTGTTTTCTCCCTCTCTGAGATGAGGAGCATAGTGTGGCAACATTTCCAATTAGTTACAGTGTGCTCTAAAGCAGCGACAGGACAAAAACAATGTGCACTATGTTTGTTCTGCTTGCCCGGCAAGGAATAGAGAACATTTGAAGTGCAATAAGTCTTGCATTTGTGTGAGTTAGAGCTTTTATCAATGTCTTTCACCTATGTGTTATGGGGTGCATATACGTGGTTTAGAGGGGAAATATGTGTGTTGTGTTGGAATTGTTAGTTGTGGTCAAAGCATGAAACACAAGGAAGGAGAGCGAGAAGGAGAAGAGCAGCATAACACAGGAGTAAGGAGAGTGGCAAAAGTAGGATGAGTCAAAAGTAAGGAGAGTGAGGAGAAGAGCAGTATGAGGCAGAAGGAAAAAGATTGAGAAGAGCAGCCTGCAGCACAGGGATGGAGAGTGAGGAAAGCAGCGTTAGACTGAGGAAGGAGATTGAGAAGGGCCGCTTGAGGCACAAGGAAGGAGAGTGAGAAGAGTAGCGTGAGACACAAGGAAGGAGAGTGAGGAGAAGAGCAGTATGAGGCAGAAGGAAAAAGATTGAGAAGAGCAGCCTGCAGCACAGGGATGGAGAGTGAGGAAAGCAGCGTTAGACTGAGGAAGGAGATTGAGAAGGGCCGCTTGAGGCACAAGGAAGGAGAGTGAGAAGAGTAGCGTGAGACACAAGGAAGGAGAGTGAGGAGAAGAGCAGTATGAGGCAGAAGGAAAAAGATTGAGAAGAGCAGCCTGCAGCACAGGGATGGAGAGTGAGGAAAGCAGCGTTAGACTGAGGAAGGAGATTGAGAAGGGCCGCTTGAGGCACAAGGAAGGAGAGTGAGAAGAGTAGCGTGGGCACAAGGAAGGAGAGTGAGAAGAGTAGCGTGGGCACAAGGAAGGAGATTGAGAAGAGACGCGTGAGGCACAAGGAAGGAGAGTGAGAAGAGTAGCGTGAGACACAAGGAAGGAGAGTGAGGAGAAGTACACTGTGAGGCACAGAGCACTTTACATGAGCACCAATTTTATAGGTGTTTTCCAAGGCGTAAAAGACTGCATGGACTTGAGATTGATGCAGACAAGATTTTTGAAAATATCATTGTAATCACCAGTGAACATGGCCCCAGCAGAGCAGAAAACAGGCCCACAAGCAGCCAGAATATGGCTCACACACTGACCAGTCAGACCAGACCCTGTAGGGGAGCAGCACAAAAGGTACACAGGGGTCCGTAGATAATAAGTAACTAATTTTGCCGATATAGTTCAGAGAGAAAGGAGCCCCAGTTAGAGTCTTTTGCTTATTTGGATCCAAATACTAGGTCAGCACACGGTCCATATATTTTTCACCAAAAGGAAAGGTGCCAACCAAATGGACAAATAATCATAGTCACCTAACAGAAGAATAATAGCCTGCAATGGTGGGGGGGAGGAAATTGGAAGATACCCATAAATAATGGATAGATTTGAGGAGTGAAAACAATTCCCAAGATGTATGTCTGGCGTGTATGATGTTACGCCTTGGCGTAATAAAGGGCAATGCTGATGTACATGTTTGATCTGATCCGGTAGGCTTGCAATGGTGCCTAGTGGAGCCGAGCATTTATGTCACCTGGGGAATGCAGGACAAGCTTCTCATGGGATTCCCCAAGGTGAGGAACATGATTACTTACCCTGTGTTGACATAGTCATGGGTATTTATAACCCAGGAACATGCAGGAAGCATGCAGGAAGCACTGCATGGTTAAAAATGTTCTTCTTAAATTATGTAGGGTGGTTGGATTTCCGAACGGCACAGGGCTGTTCCCACATAACTTAGAGAACTTTGCCTGCAACAGGCGTTCCATGAAACGGATTGAGAATAAGCCATTTCTTTCCCCTTGATGTCAAAGAGTGGCAGTCCGTGTTTGCAGTCTCCTGGATATCCACTGGGCCAACCCAATGCCATGAACAATTTTATAAATCAGAAAAGGAGCCCAGAATATAATCCAGTATACAATTGGAAGTAAATGAAGCCTACAAAAGAAAAGGATAACTCCTGTCTAACTACTGATACTTGTTACAAATAAGGTTACCACATTGTGCATCTTTTGAATAAAACCTACTATTATTTTAGTTGCATTAGTGTAGAGCGTACTGCAATAATCAAGCGGAGAACTGACTACAGCTCAAGCAATGGCTTGCTACTTTTCTCATGAGAAAGATATCAATTTGCTTTATAATCAAGTAAGAGAATTGCATGTCAGCAGTACTTTAAACGGTCAGGTACTTTGCGGCACTGAGTACCAGCACGCCTTTAATTTGAAAGAAAGAGAATCTGCACCTTTCAGCACTTGCACTATATTTTTAATTCATTTCTCAGGAGCAAACAGATACTATAAAGAGTGAGTACCTGCACTTTCATATTTCCATTAGAAGCAGTGAGTATTAGTTAAAAAAAACAAATCACCGGCACTTCGAGTTTTAAAGCACTATGAAGGGCAAGCCAGAGGATTTTTACTTTATCAGAAAGAACAATGTTAGTGTCCTTATAACCCATTTATAGGTTAAGCTCATCTTTCAAACCAGAACCTTATAACCCAATACCTGGTTTACCTCACATATTTTTAGATAAAATAATGTACTGAGTCATTCCTACTGAGGTCTTCTGTGCCTTTTCTTGCATTCTGAGGAAGTGAAGGCAATGTAAAACGCACACCAGGACTTTGAGTGTATTCTCCAAGTGCTCCTTTCCTTTCTACTCATAACACAATGGGTGCAATAAGAGAAAACAGTCCCAGGATGTCTGTTTCTAGTCCAGGGAAGACATGGCTTGGCAATTTGGGCTGCACTGTTCCCATGAGTAACAGGGACAAGACTGATTTGCGTATGGCTGGGTCTGAACTGGGGTGGCGAAGTGAGCTAAAGAACAAAGATGGATTCAATCCAGATCTAATAGTGACTGGGGGGAGTGTCTGAAACGTTTTACTACTCTATCCATCATCTTCTTGTGTTTGCTGTGTTCACCATAAGTTGGCAGGGTAAGCCCAGATGTGTGCCCCTTGCTCACTTTGCCACTGGATTCAATCTAGCCTGGCTGATAACAGGTGTTACCCCAAAACCAATCCCAGGTTGCTGGTTTCTGGTCAAGAGAAGACCTGGCTTGGCAAGTCAGGCTAGGCTGTTTTCACAAGGAACAGGATCAAAAACGATTTGCACATTAGTACATGCCTGGAATGCACAGAAGATATCACTAGGGATATACCGGAATATTCACCCCTAGAAGGGAGACTCCTACAGGAACAAATGGTACACCAGGCAGTGTCTCCCACATACAAAACCCTTACAAACAATATGTTGGGAAATTTGGCGAAACTCAGAGGTGTATGGGAGGCGGAAGTGGGGCAATTAGAGGACTTGGACTGGGAGCTGATACTGATGCACCCCCGAGAAGTGGCCATTAAGTCACGGCTGAGGCTGATCCAATTAAATGTGCTACACAGGATGTACTTCGATCGGAGGCGTCTCCTCAAGATGGGTAGGATAACAGACGCCACATGTCTTCGGTGCAGATCCGAACAGGGGGATTTTTACCACACTATCTGGTCCTGTGAAAAGATTCAAGCATATTGGTCTCACATCTTCACGGAATTGGGGGAGGTACTGGGAATAGAGCTAACACTGGACCCGAAACTGGTACTACTAGGAATGGTGACCGAAGTAGACCTGCCACGCCCGCATATCATTTTCCTGGTGCTGGCACTGGTGGTGGCGAAAAGGGACATTGCGAAATATTGGGGGGTGGCAGAGAGGCCAGAAATAGAGGAGTGGAGGAGAGGGCTAGACCTCTTTATGGCAGCAGAACGAGTGACATACAAAGCTAGAGGCTGTCCCAAAAAATTCCGAAGGGTATGGAGTAAATGGAGACAATACCATGGCCTAGAAGTGGGGCGAATAGGAGGTGACACATAGAGTGGTAGACGGCGGAGGCGGGAGAAGGAGACCACGTGATAACGATAAGTGCCCGAAAGAAGGCGGAGACATTGAACATTCAGAGACTCCAAACGTATGAGCTGCTATATTGTGAAATGGGTGGGGAGACAAGCATCAGTGTATTATGCACGAATGGAACTGATGGATTAGTGGCACATAGATTGACGGACATGTGATCTGACTGTCACCCCCTTGAGGGGGATATGCTACCAGTTTTGTAAAAAGGTGTGGGTGGGTGGGGGAGAGTTGTGGGAGAAAAACAACAAAAGCAGGATTGAGGGGTTCCATGCAGAGCTCATAAGCCTTAAAATGATTGCACACTACTGGAAGAGAATTGTGTTGCCGCCCAGCCCCAGGGTTGTGGGCATAATGGCTGGGGAATAGAAACATACTGTAAGTTTGACGTGCTACTGTGGGCTTGGCACACCTGTATTCTTTTCATACCTGCACAAAAATAAAGTTATAAAAAAAAAAAACGATTTGCACATGGCTGTGTCTAAACTGGAGTGGTGAAGTGAGCTAAAGAAAAATGATGAATTCAACCCAGATCTAATAGTGACTGGCGGCAAGTGTCTGAAAAGTGTCAGTGCTCTGTCCATCTTCTCCTTCTGTTTGCAATAGGAGAAAGGCCTATGCTTCAGATATTATGACACAATATTGTTATACATGCGAGGACCTCAAATGTATTCTCAAAATGTTACTTAGGTTTCTCCTTATGACACAATGGGTGTAATAAGGGAAAAGCCTATGTTTCAGACATCATGACACAATATTATTGTTCATACTATGCCAGCACTACAAGGTAAGTACCAAACATGGCATACATTAGAGATTAGGGCATGACATGTACAGGTGGTAAAATGTAGACACAGGAATCACTGTTTATTACCAGTAGCACATCAGTGATCATAAACCCTCATTGGTATCGAGTACCTACGTGCCTAGTAAGCTTTATCTGGTAAATAGCAACGGAGCGTAGGCCCAGAGGCACCTGTGTGCCCATTATGTGAGTTACTGTGCTTCCAGTAATTTTTATGCGTCAAGTTCTTCTTGTAATATGCAGGTTTAAAACATGTCATTGAATGTATGAAATAAGCATCATATTCTGGAGCGTTTTTTGCTTCCTTTAGATTCCTTACAGCACCTTATGTAACCATGTGCAGTAATGCCCGACTTGAGGCAGTCTCCTGTTCCTCTTGGGGTCTACCCTAGAAGTCTACAGCGTAATTTGGAGGTAGATCAGTAAGCATGGGTGGAAAATCCGTTCCGCTCGCGGATTTTGCGGATTTTCGGTAAATTTGCAATCCGTGAGATTCGCGAATTTCCCGCAAAATCCGCGAATGAAAATCTGCGAACGGGGATTGGGTCAAAAGTTCAAGCTGACTTTTGTAACTCTTTTAGAATGGCGCCAGCAAGCTCCCAGAGCCATTCTAAAATAGTTACAAAAGTCAGCTTCAACAGGAAGCTCTAATAGATAAAGTAAAGCAGGTGCTGCTCAAATTCAGTTACACAATCATTAATTACCCCCAAACTTGGGGTGATTAATGATTGTGTAACTTAATTTGACCTTCAACTGGAGCACCTGCTTTACTTTATCTATTAGTGCTTCCTGTTGAAGCTATTTCTAGCTATTTTAGAATGGCGCTGGCAGCTTGCCGGCGCCATTCTCAGTGGGGCTGAGGGCAGAAGGACACAAAAGTGGGACAGAGGGCAGAAGGGGACAAAAATGAGTGGGGCTGAGGGTAGAAGGGCACAGAAACAAGTGGTACAGAGGGCAGATGGGCATAAAAAACAAGAGGGTGGCAGTGATTAAGCAGGCAAAAAAAAAACCCTGCGAAATTGCAAAGCGCCTTGCCAACACCCGCGAACACGCAAAGCGCCTCGCGAACACCTGCAAACACGCAAAAATAAAAAAAAAACAAATTTGCGCGAATTCGCAAATTTTGCGGATTGCCAATTCGCAAAGCCGCAAATTCGCGAATTGCCAATTCGCAAAATTTGCTCATGCTTATAGATCAGTTTACTGGGCTGAATGACTTGGGCTGCCTGCGGGGAGCAGTGCAGGACATACATCAAGCTCCCCTGAGGCATGAAAGGTGGCCAATTCCTCAGATTCAGCACTGGGCATCTAGGAGGCTGAGTGCACCGGATCCAGGGGCGAGGGCATTGGCTGGAGCCTCTAGGGCATAAAAGGGGGTTGGAGGAGAAGAGGAAGCACATGCAGACAGAGAGCTGAAGACGATGGAACACTGTGGGTCATCCGCTCCAGATCTAGGCACGTGGCTGATGGCTGGAGCCTCACCAGCTTGACCCCCCTCTGAGTGTACGGTAACGGAGCCGGACTTGGAGGCTCTGTGGCAGTGTATGAAAGGCAGCGACATCAGGTTCCTCCTGCCTGAAATATAACATTGTCTTATTCAACTGATGCCTAGGTAAACTGCTCCAAAACCTTCAGATCTACTTGGTTCTATATAAATCTGCAAAAAGAAAAGCCAGTTCTGTCGAGAGTTGGGGAAGCCCAGCCCAATCTGGTTCTCTGACAGTGGCAAGCACCTTACCATGCGCGTCCTGGCCATAAATGGACTCTCTGAAAATGGATAGCTACCTCAACAACTTCTCATTAAAAGAGGGGAGTGCATTCAACAGCTGTTCTAGTGGATTTGGCACAAACACTGCCCTTTTGCTTGCTGCTAAAAGTAGGCTGACATTTCGGCTTCCCTGCACATACACGTGTTTTGCTCTGCGGATGTGTTTAGAAGCCAGCAAGCTCAAGGCCCAAGTTGACCCCCTACAGGGGTGGCTGCCCTTCTGGAGTAGTGCCAAGATATGTGCCAGAATGGATGGATGTGTTCCTTATATGAATATATGAGTGAATTATTTTCTTGGCTAAAACTCACAGAGGCCAGCTCATTAAACTTCTATGCATAAACCCAGACTGGCCAGCACAGGCTCGAGGACCACTGTCAAAAGCATTACATTTCCATATTTATTACAAATGCTGTGGTTCAATAAAGAATAATACTTCTAATATGTTCCGTGTTATCCCCTCCAACAAGCACCAGAAATAAGCGATGGGATCAAACTGTTTTGACTCCCATGTGAGAAGCATCTCATGGGAATAAGGTTAATTAGGATTGCGAGGACTGCCTCAAAACTAGGCCGGGCAAAAATCTGCGGAATCTTGCAGAGTTTGTATATATACCTCCACCGAAATCCACGGCATGCAACTCTGTGAGTTTCGCCCACTACCGCTTGAGTTGAGAATCCTTCTGTTCAGGTTGAGGGAGCTGCTGCTCAAGTAGAACATATGCTCTTGTGGCAGCGCGGAGAGCGAGGGCGGATGACAACGAAAAAGTAATTCGCAAGTGGGACCGGCTTTCACTAAACCAGAAAACTATTGCCCCAATCTCCCTTCTACCTTTCATGGCCAAGGTAACAGAGAAATATGGTAACAGTGTGCTGACAGAGTTTCTGGAAAAACACAATATTTTGGACATCAGTCAAAACGGCTTCAGGCTGGTCATCAGCACCCAATCTTTCCTATTAGCAGTATTAGAGAAATGCAGCAGTTTCCTAGATGAGGGCAAGGCATCATCATTGATCTTGTTAGACTTAAGTGCCATATTTGACATAATCTGACATAAAATGCTATTACAGTTCTTATATAACATCAGAATTCAGGGGTCTGCTCTAACTTGACACTCATTCTTTTTGAGCCACTGTGCTTTTCAGGACATTCACTCCCCTTTTGTGTTCCACCACCAATTCCTGCAATATGGGGTCCACCAGAGCTCTTCAGTGAGCCCTGCCCTATTCAGTAAATATGTCTCAACCACTTGCCAAGAATGCAAAATCATTTGGGCTTGCGCTGGTATGGTACTCCCTGAGAACAGAATGCAAGCCATGGCCAATCTTCAAGAAGGAATGCTGGTGGTGAACAAGTGGATGAATAGCAACTGCTTGAGCCTTCATGCCAACACAATAGAAAATATTTTCCTAGGCTAACTCTTGTGGACACCATTGCTGTCCAGCCAACCATGGCCCACCCCCAAGCCCAAACCAGGTATTAGAAACCTAGGATTCTAGATGAATGATACTCTTGTTTTTGAGCCCCAAGCCGAAGCATTGACTGGCATCTGCTTTTTTCTTCTGAGAAGCCTAAAACCCATCATCAGCTTCCTTGACCCTCACATCATGAGAACATCATCCAAGCTTTAATTTTATATTGCCTCGATTACTGCAATGCCTTATACCAAGGAGCAAAAAATGTTGTCACCAAAAGACTTCAGATCGCCTACACTTTAGATGATGTACATTGGCCACAAGATTCTTCACTGCCAAGGAGGGCCCCATCGTAAACAATCTTATCCCTTATTACTTACCTTCCAGACCAGCCTTAATCAGCCCATTCATCCTCGACTTAAAATGGCATTAGCCAGAGGCCATTCTTTCAGAGCTCTAGCCCTTAGTCAGTGGAACAAACTACACCTTCCACTCAGGAAAACCGAGAATCATCTGCACTTAGCAAAACTGTCTAATCCCTGGCTATTTTCTAACTAGGTTGCCCCATCCCCTCTGCTGTCAGGTGTTCATAGTGGTTTTTACCCCTGTTACTTGTCTAGCGTTTGAAAGCTCCATCGCTGGGACAGCTGTGCACTATATAAGATCTCATAATATAACATAATTTCTGGGGCTCTTGGTTCAAAGGAAGCAGCTCCAGCCTTGGGGGGGCGCTAGGTGGCGCACTAGCAGATGGCCGCTCTGTAGCGAGCTCCTGCCGCCCGGCGTCTTTTATCCTATAATTTATCCTGTTACTGTCTGAACTGGCTGAGTTTGACACCCTCAATCAACTGAAGACACCGTGCAGCATCTTCAGACCAAATATCGTCCTCACTGCCGGCTCGCTACCCCGGGATTCTGCGGGGAGAGGCACCCCGCACGGTAGCTGCGCTTTCGGTGCTGGCGGCCATGCTTCGTGGGCTACTCTGCACCGAGGCTGGAGCGCGGCTGACTAGGCCGTGGCGGACTAGGCCGTGCGGGCTCATTCTCGTACCGTGGCTGTGGAAGCTACCTACAGTGACCCGGGACATTGCTCCGGCGGAGGAGGGACTGGACGAGGCCAATTCCCCCCGGGTGTGCGTTGGCGGGGAGACACACCTTGGATCGCTGCTGCTCTTGCTCTGACTGCAGCCTTTACAAGATCACTGCCTGTGCGGCGGTGCCACCTACCCCTGAATGCCGCTGTGCGGAGAAGTGCCCCCATCTACAAGCGCGACTGGGGAGAGACGCTGCACCATCAGGGCGAATACCCAACACCGGTGTTTTGGCGCCCCTGCTCAGCGACCTGCAGGGATCGGACCCTGCTGCCCGCAGTGGAGTTCTGGACTTTTTGGTTCCGTCCAGAGGTGTCAGGGACAACACCCGAAGACCCCAGAGTTCTGTCTCGGTGCACAAATAAACAGAAACACGGGCTTCTCGATGGTGGCGTCAAAGACCAAAGGTTTATTACTGAAGGGACACAGAAGTCACAGAAACTACACACGGGCAGATTCTAGGAGCCTGTTCGATTTGTACAAAGTGGGTTGCTCCTTAAATACTAAATTTTCAGCTTGGGGCAAATTCTTTACATGCTAGTACATTTCTAAACCTTCATGTCCTAAACAATAAATATTTGGCGTTATACAAGAATCGTCAACAATATCTGATGTCAAAACATTACGAACGAGGGGTTCCCACTGTTCCATCATAATCCCATGTCAACTTTTCATTCAAGACCCGGACCGCCTCATCGTAAACTTCGTTACCTCCCCCTAATAAAGGCTCAGAAGGAAAGGAGCAGAGCCAGGTGCAGATGATAGAAAAGCAGGATAAGAGATGTTTGTGGGTCATAAATGGGCAAGGCTACCAGCTTCGGCCGCCTAATCATGATCAGGCCAACGAACACGAGAACCAGTATAGCAGGACTGGCCTCAGGCTGGGGAGGCAGCTTCTGTCGAGTCATGCGGCCACAGCGTTTTCTGTCCTAAGGTGCATGTGTCACTAGCAAGGTGAATCGCCGGCTAAAGCTTACGTGTCCTTAAGTGAAAGGGGTCACTGCGTGTCCATTGACTATGTGAGGGCAAGAATACAAAATGGCTGCTGTGATCTAAGATGGATGCCATGGGTATTTCGGAAATATGGTCATAACAGGAGTGCTCTTGCTCGTAGCGTAGCGAAAACACCAGGATATACTAAATGGATCATTTGCGGTTTACTGATACTAAAATTATGAGTTTACGACAATGTTGAAAACACGGGTTCAAATCGTCACGGAACCTCAGGCCCTCCTTTTGCCCTTACATAGGCAATTACTCAGTCTATGTCAGAGTCTATCTCGATGTTCATTAGGTCAGTGACATGTTGTTGCATCATCATCCTTTCTCGTACCTTGTCTCTAAACACAGGTTGTTTTCTGACACAGGTTGCAGCACAGAGACTACACAAAGCGGGACCACATTGGAAAATGAGGCAGCACGAGAACAGGAATATTAGGATGATACCAACGACCATTAGAACCTTCCATCCCCACGCTGAGAGTAGAGTCCAGAGCCATTCCATTAAGGACCAGTTTTCCTTGTCTACATGGATAGAGTCGGAAATCTTATGAAGCTTAGAGATCGCTTCATATACAGTAGGAGCATTATTGGGAATAAAAACACAGCAGCTTGATTGGATCATTCTGCATACCCCACCTCGATCTGCAAGTATTACGTCTAGAACCATTCGGTTCTGCAACGTCATGAGACAATCCGCCTGGAGCTCAGCTGTTAAATTACTAAGGGCACCAGCAGTTTCTGTAATAGTAGATTCAACTACCCGTGTTAGCTGACGTAGATTTCTACTATTGGCCATAGGCCCCCAAAACGGAAGGAAACCTTTGAAGAAGTCTCCAGCTTCCTGACCAGCGGTATCTTCCTTGCTGAAAACACCTCTTGCTACTCTGGTCTTGTGATAATCTGGAGAGGCAGTGTACGCTGGAGGCAACAGTCAAGCAATATAGCATGAACGTGAGAAGTCAGCAGGCAACCATGTATATGCTCTATCCTGACAAATGAAGTAGGTACCCCTAGCAGTGAGAAAGGCAGGGGAAGAGTTAGACGGATACACGTAAGTCTCAACGCACTCACTCTTCCCTAGCTGAGCTCTTGGATTTCTCCCATTTCCTTGCAAACAGACTTGACCTCGGTGAGGTACGACCCAAATTGGAGTGGAGCTCTTACGCTTGCTTTCACCCAAACTAATGCGATACTCCGTAGAATTCCAACTCAGATATACCCGTAATTCATCTCTAGGATAAGATGGGGTGTTATTTACGTCTTTAATCATGTCAATGATTGCCTTAACTAAAGCTTTATTGGCAGAGTTATATTTAGTGGAACATGGTGGACGCGGAGGATAGATTTCAAGGGCATAGACAAAAATAGTCTGAAAGGCCTGAAATGATCCATTATAGCTAAAAGGCAAGACCAGATAGGGAATGCCTTTATCCATAGTGTGTGGTATCAGACCACATACCCAGCAGTCTGTTGTGTTAACTACCAGTTGGTGTTGATGCAAGAGTTGTACAAAAGTGTTATTAATGAATTCTGAGCGTCGAGCTTGTTCGTGTTCAGGAAACGGATGAAAGGAATGGTAAGAAGCAATAGTAGAAGGAATAGGATCAAGGGGAGGTACTGTGGTTGTAACCGGTGTAAAAATTAAATGCATACAAAAGACGATTCCACCCACCAACGTTATTAAAACAATCAAAAACGTAATTGCACATTGCATCAGAAAACATTTGTTATGAAGAATCTTGTAAAGTCTATTTCTGCGAACATAGATTATATTCTCTCGGTGCAGCTCAGGAAGCTCCATCTTCTACAACCGCTCGCGACCACTGATGATGTGTACGTAATTGAAAATGCCTCTATCAGCCCTGGGAGTTCCCAGAACTAACAGAAAGATCGATCTTGTGTCTGACCCCCGCAGATTCAATTAGGCACACAGCCACAACCCTACGGCTACCCAGACGGCAAGGCAATTTAAAACAACATAACATACATGGAAAAATACAAAATATTAGCAAACTTCCTGGCTGGAGGCAATGTATCAAAATTCAAATATGTAAAATAGGCAGTTTCCTGCTTTATTTGTCCTTTGTGTGAGAACGTAAGTTGTATCTCAATTTTCCTGGAGCTGTTTGATCCGAAAACAGTCTATTTTCAGCAGGGGTGGCAATGTTCAAGTTCGCGGATGGCAAATGTTCTTTTGATGCAGAGGACAAATGTTCGGAGTTTAAAGGAGCAGTTTCAGAAGGGGAGTCAGGAATTGGTGAGTCAGTAATCAGTTCTGCATCGCTGAAAGGAATGAATCTGGGAACTGTGTCAGTTTCAGAAGCACCGATTCCTTTTTTCACCCAGTTGTCGTAAGGAAGTGGAAGGGGCACACGTTTTGCGTGCGTCGCATGTATCCAGTTCTTTCTGCCAGCCACACGTATAGCAGTCCTCGTCGCCAACAGGACCTGGAATGGTCCGACGAATTTGGGTTGGAGATTTCTTGTCCGTCCAAAGTTTCTGATGACCACTTGGTCACCGGGTTTCAGCTGATGACCTCGACTCTCCGGTGGCTTTGGCAATGCATCGAAAACCTGTTGGTGAATAAGACTCAATTTAGCAGTCAAGTCGAAAAGGTAATCAATTAACATTGGATATTCCAGCTGCTTAAACTCCTTTGGTCTAGGTACCCCCCAAACATTCGCAGGTCGACCGAATACAATCTCATAAGGGCTAAGCCCTACTCAAGAATGTACAGTTGCTCTTGCGGATAACAGAGCCAAAGGTAGTGCATCTGGCCAGGACAAACCCGTGGAGGCCTGTATCTTGGCGAGTTTCAGTTTGAGGGTGCCATTGTAACCCTCAACTAAACCAGCAGACTGGGGGTGATTCGCACTGTGGAACTTTTGTTTTATCCCTAAGCCCGCACACACACTCTTCATAACTTTCCCTACGAATTCACTTCTGTTATCTGACCATACAATCCGTGGTATGCCGAACCTGGGGAAGTATTCCTTGAGAAGGATTTTGGCAGTAGACAAAGCAGTATTGTCTTTAAGTGGATAAGCTTCGATCCATCTTGAAAAAGCACAGACTACCACTAGGACGTACTTGAGATTATTGCAACGATCCATGTGAATGAAGTCTAACTGAATCACTTCAAAGGGGCAAGAAGGAGGAGCGAAGTGACCAGCGGGTGTGGGGATTCCTTTGCCAGGATTATGCATCAGGCATATCATGCAATTTCTCACCACTCTTTCTGCACACTTACTAATCCCATCATTCTTCCAGACTGGAGCCAACATCTTACAAATCCCTTTAGAACTGATGTGCGCTGCTCCATGCACCATTGTTACCACCGCAAGCACATACGCATCAGGCAACATCTAACGCTGCTGTTCCGACAAATCGATCCAACACCCACTCGAGTCCAATTTACCCGTATTCTCTTTCCATGCAAGCTTTTCCTCCTCAGTCGCTTCTTCCTGAATTGCTTTCACACTTTCCACTGTATCCTCACACATTCCAGACTCAGTAATCCATCTTGCAGACGTTGCAACATACATTCTACTCATCGTATTTCTAGCTGTCTGTTTAGCGGTCTAATCAGCAAAAGCATTTCCACGACCAACATCATCCGTGATTGCTCGATGAGCACTGCACTTCACAATCGCAACTTCAGTCGGCAAGGTTAGAGATTCCAACAAGTCATTAACTAGCTGACCATGTTGAATCTTAGTCCCATGGACGTAATGAAACCTCTCTCTTTCCACAAACGGCCAAAACTATGGGCCACACCGAACGCGTACTGACTATCTATGAACACATTCACTCTCTTTCCCTTAGCTAAAACACACGCTCTAGTCAATGCAACCAATTCTGCAGCTTGGGCAGAATTCTGACTCACTCTTGCAGTCTCCACAATCGTACTCAAAGTCGTTACTGCATAGGCAGCTGTCACATCACCATTCTCCAACTTAAAACATGACCCATCAACATACAACGTGCCATCTGGATCTGACAACGGAGTGTCTCTAAGATCAATTTGTCCTTTTGCCTCTTCCTCGGTTCTGAAACAACAGTCATGTGGTTCTGAATCACTCGACTCCTGACTAGTGGGCAACAATGTTGCTGGATTCAATACATTGCATCTTTTGATCTGAATATGACTCGCTAGCAGTGTCAGCTCGTAGCCTGATAATCTAGCACTGGTAAGATGCTGTGTCTTGGTTCGGTTCATGAGTGTGTCCACAGCATGAGGAACCATGACCACTAGCATGTTGTTCATGACCAGACCAGCAGATTGTCGAATGGACGCTGCAGCTGCTGCTGTAGCTCTCAAGCAACTAGGCAACGCTCTGGCTACCGGGTCTAATGTTGATGAAAAATACGCACAAGGGCGTTGTTTATCACCAAATCGTTGCGTCAGAACACTCAACGTGCAACCTTCTCTCTCGTGAACATAGAGTGTAAATGGCTTGCTGTAGTCGGGTGTACCCAACACAGGAGCTAAACACAATGCATTTCGTAACTCGGAAAAACTTTGCTGACATTCGGCAGACCATGGCACCGGACTCGGAGCACCTTTCCCAGTCAAGGCCACCAATGGTTTTGCCAAAAGAGAAACATTTGGGATCCATTGCCTACAGTATGAGGTGATACCTAAAAACACACGCACTTCTCTCTGTGTGCTAGGAACATTCATCTGTGTAATTGCTTTTATTCTCTCTGGGGTCAACCTTCTTCCCTCCTTTGACAAGAGATGACCTAGGTAGGTCACTTCTTGGCAACAGTATTGCATTTTCGAAGGTGATACCTTGTGATTCAAATTGGACAAATGATGCAATAAGGAAATTGTAGCTGCTTTGCAAGTTTCCTTGTCATCGGCAGCCACTAGAAGATCATCGACATATTGCACTAAAGCAGAACCAGGAGGAAGTACAAAGGAATCTAACTGACTTTTTAATGCCTGACTGTAAATGGATGGACTCTCACAATAGCCTTGTGGAGCACGTTTAAACCTGAAGCTTCGTCCTCCTAGAGAGAAGCCAAAAATATCTCTGCTTTCTTCGGCTATCGGAATGCTGAAAAAGGCATTCTTCAAGTCGATAACTGAAAACCATGTGGCTGTAGCAGGAATCAACGTTAACAATGCAGTAATGTCTAGCACCACAGGAAACTGTGGAATCACAATTTTGTTAACCTCTCTAAGATCAATTACAAATCTATAGACTGGAGGCTTTGAAGGATCAGTGCGTTTTAGAATTGGCAATACAGGGCTGTTACAGACATTTCCTCTAGTTTCCTCTACTACGTCTTCCTTGATCAAATCTTGCACAATCAATAAAAGCGCACGTTCACCTTCACTAGAAATCTTGTATTGTGGGATTCGTGGAAACTTGACATTCGCTTTCAAAGTGACTACATATGGTGGAATTTCCAAAAGACCTACGTCGTTAGGACCAGTCGCCCAAAGAGAATCAGGGAGAGAACGCAGCTCTGGTGGGAGCGCATCCATTGACAAATACATCGGGGAGATGATTCTCTTACCTAATGTAAGCTGTACTCCTGAAGGAGAACAGTACAGAGTCGCGTACAGGCGTTTCAACAAGTCTAAACCAAGCAGATTTTCATTACAACCAGTCGTCAAAATCAAGGGAGCTTTCAATTGACGAGGTCCAACAGAAATAGACAAAGGACCAGATACGGGGTTGTGAACAGGGGCGCCTGAAAAACCTACAGAAATATTTGTTAAGCCAGACAAAGGTGCGCCAGGGAGTTTTGCATGTATGATAGAACTTTTCGCTGCACCAGTATCCAACAGAAACGGTTCGACTACACCTGATGTTGCTACTGCGACATAAGGCCCAATCTGATCTACTGGAACTGATACTACTCCCTCTCTTTGTCCATGGCTGTCCTAGTACTCATTTTGCTGAAATTCCTCACTAACTTCACAGTAGTCTTCAACGTGATACTGTTGAGATCTATTTTGTTGTGCAGGTTGTCCATTTCGCTGATCAAAATAATTAGAAGGGCGATCATTCGTCTGTGGAGGCATAGCACCTCGTCCTCGACCTCTAGAATTTTGCATAGAACCACCACGACCTCTCTGAGCTGCTGCAGCATTATTTTGTGCTAATACTGGACACTCATTCTTATAATGACCTTCTTTCTTGCAGTAAGCACACTGATTCCATTGGTATTGTGGTCTCTGGGAACCATAATCTGTCCTCTGATATGGCCCTTGCTGTGTGTTAGTCTGATTCGTGCGAGGCGGATATGCCTGCTGTAAAAGAACTTTCGTTTTTAAATCTTTTGTTTTCTTATCTGACTTTTCCTTCTCTTCTTTATCTCTATTTTCATAATACTGGGCAGTTGCAAGTATTTGCGCAGTCGCAGAGACAGCCCACGCACTTTCAGAATCTTTTAATTTATTACTGAGCTCTGGTAACAGATTGTGCACAAATTTATCAACAAATAGTCTCTGTCCTCCTTCCGTGCTCATATCCTGACCACTGTGATCTACGAAAGTTTCTTCAAACCTTGTGAAAAAGTCGGAGACACTTTCGTCCTTCTTCTGCCTGCATGCGGACAACTTGTCCCAGTTAACGCGCAATGCTGGCATCAGAGTCTTCATTAAATCTATTATTCTACCGGGCAAATCAGCAATTATAGGTTCGGGTTTAGAACCACCTATTTGTTGACCATCTGCCGCTATTATAGCTGCCCAATCACCACCTAGGGCAACTGGATGATTTTCTTTACGAATTTTAGCCCAAATTGGTTGTGGTACTACATTGCCAAATAACATGTCAATGTCCGCTAAATTCATTACGCAAGCTTCAACTGTCTGCGCTAACTCTTTGTAGTATCCGGCTGGATTTTTACGCGGATCTGGCAAGGCCTGTTTCACTGCTAACACTTCGGCTCTCTTCCACGGAATGTGTATCCACACTCTCTGGAATTTGGCCGGAGCGGCAGCAATACCACAGTGTGCATCAGCTTGCACAGCTTCGCGCCATATTGGAGGAACCTCCCTCATAGGATATTGGCGACCTTGTTTTGTACTACGTTTCTCTAACTCTCTTGGTGAACGAAGGGAAGGATCATTCCTATAACTTAAAATCAGTTCCATTGCTTCCTTTATACTCTGACCAACTATCATACCTGCAGCAATTTTTTTCTGAACATGAATTAATTCGTCTACAATTGATTCAGAGTCATCCTCTTCCAATTCCTCACGCAAAAGGGAGCACATTTCATCAAACACATATTGCTGTGTCGGTTCATTCCATTGCATAAATGTATCTAATACATCTCCTACACTATATCTTCCACTTTTCGAAATCCATCTAAGAGCTGTGGAATCTAATATTCCCCGTTCTTCAGTACTGGGAAGCTGACTACGTCTCTGAGTAGATTCAGGAGCAGGAGTCTTAATCAAAGTTTTATAGAAGGGTGATAGAATATTAGAGACAGAGTCAGTGATTCTCCGACGAACAGAAAGCGGAGTCATAATGCTAGCAGAAGCCGTAAGTAGAGTAGCAGTCGGAACAGATTAAACAAGAACAGTAGGAGTAGCAGGCGAAACAACTTGTGAAACAACAGGCATAAGCGGAGCAGGTATAGGCAAAGGAGCAGGCAACCCTGGAAGAGGGGGTGCCGGAGGAGCATTGATAACCACAGGGACGACAGGAGCTTGATTCAGGGGAGCAGGAGCAGGAATACCAGGCTGTCCAGCAACCGGTAATTGAACATTCGGCAAGGGTGGAGCTGTAGCACCCTGTGCATACGGTGGGGGTGACCTTAACAAGTAAGACAACAGGGGATACTTTTCGGGGTCCTCTACTATCTTAGCTGTACTCAATGGCAAGGCAGGATAGCACTTGTCTATCGCTAAATTACGCTCTCTATTGGCCACCTCCATCGCTTTCTCAGATTCGTCGAGTTGCAGCTGCTTGGCAGACTGTTCTAAAGTCAACTCTTGCTCTTTCTGTTCTTTCTTTAACTTTTTAGTTTCTCTCTGTTTGCATTCTTTTCGCCAATAACGAAAAGAATCAAACATTGCCGGCCGGGCTTTCTTCTTAAACAATTTAATTTCTAAATTATCAAGAATTTCGGGTTCAAAACTACCATGCAGTGGCCAACTAAGGACACCATCTTTCTCCGTATAGCGGATCCATACCTCGTTATAAGAGATAGGACCCACACCAAACTTACAATACAGATCATAAAGAGGAGTTCCAATCGGAGGAACCAGACATGAGTCCTCCAACCGGGAATCTCTGTTGCAACCAAAACACGACAACATACAATTTTTCCGACTTACCATTTTATAATCCGGAACACAGAACAGACAAAACACAAACGAAGGTGCGCACTCGAACCAAGAACTTAGGCCTACCAAAGCGAACAAATGTATCGATACCCAAACTAAACCAAATGATTATCGTAACTAGAACAACCAGTGATAATCTTACAAAACCAAACCAAACCAAGAACTAAAAGGATTGTCCAAACAGGAGCAAACCCTTACGAAGTAACCAAACAACTAGCAACCACTTAATACTTAACTGAGGCACCGAAGACGTCGCCAAGGAGAAACCCGTCACGTCTCGCCGTACTAAGGTCTGCACCTCGGGTCCAAGACAGGGCGACAGTCAAGGCAGCGGACCACTGCAGCCGTCCGAACGGGAACCCTTGTGGAATAGAACGTCGGGCCACTTTTGCGATATGCCGGGATCGATGAAGTGGGGCGCCTCCCTCTGGAATCCTCACACGAAGCTTCTCGAACTCTTCAGGCTTTTGGACCGGTACCGAATGACGTCGCCCCACGCGGGCGCCAATTGGAGTTCTGGACTTTTTGGTTCCGTCCAGAGGTGTCAGGGACAACACCCGAAGACCCCGGAGTTCTACCTGTCTCGGTGCACAAATAAACAGAAACACGGGCTTCTCGATGGTGGCGTCAAAGACCAAAGGTTTATTACTGCAGGGACACAGAAGTCACAGAAACTACACACGGGCAGATTCTAGGAGCCTGTTCGATTTGTACAAAGTGGGTTGCTCCTTAAATACTAAATTTTCAGCTTGGGGCAAATTCTTTACATGCTAGTACATTTCTAAACCTTCATGTCCTAAACAATAAATATTTGGCGTTATACAAGAATCGTCAA
The DNA here is from genome assembly GCF_964263255.1 of Lissotriton vulgaris. Lineage (NCBI taxonomy): Eukaryota > Metazoa > Chordata > Amphibia > Caudata > Salamandridae > Lissotriton > Lissotriton vulgaris. The sequence continues at coordinate 2,032,509,464 of NC_141691.1, forward strand.
CAATATCTGATGTCAAAACATTACGAACGAGGGGTTCCCACTGTTCCATCATAATCCCATGTCAACTTTTCATTCAAGACCCGGACCGCCTCATCGTAAACTTCGTTACCTCCCCCTAATAAAGGCCCAGAAGGAAAGGAGCAGAGCCAGGTGCAGATGATAGAAAAGCAGGATAAGAGATGTTTGTGGGTCATAAATGGGCAAGGCTACCAGCTTCGGCCGCCTAATCATGATCAGGCCAACGAACACGAGAACCAGTATAGCAGGACTGGCCTCAGGCTGGGGAGGCAGCTTCTGTCGAGTCATGCGGCCACAGCATTTTCTGTCCTAAGGTGCACGTGTCACTAGCAAGGTGAATCGCCGGCTAATGCTTACGTGTCCTTAAGTGAAAGAGGTCACTGCGTGTCCATTGACTATGTGAGGGCAAGAATACAAAATGGCTGCTGTGATCTAAGATGGATGCCATGGGTATTTCGGAAATATGGTCATAACAGGAGTGCTCTTGCTCGTAGCGTAGCGAAAACACCAGGATATGCTAAATGGATCATTTGCGGTTCACTGATACTAAAATTATGAGTTTACGACAATGTTGAAAACACGGGTTCAAATCGTCACGGAACCTCACTCTTTCAAAATCTGACCCGCACACCACTAGACAACTTTCTATATTTATGGCTCCAGCATGGGATCCAAGCCATGCGCGCTGATTACCCAGCGGAGCCCCCCACGCTTGCACTCCTCCACTTACTCCTGCAACGCAACACACCCGCAAAATTAGTCTCCTTGTTGTACCGTTCTGTTCAAATACAGCAGAATGCTCCACCTACGCAGTCCCGAGAGCGATGGAGTGAGGAATTGGGGATTGCGCTAACTGATGACTGTAGGAGAGTAGGGTCTGCTATCCTATGGTCACCCACAATTTTTGCTTTTTGCTTCACTGGTTTATGACTTAATGTGGCTGTGGGCCTGCTAATCAGACCCAAAGCCTGCTGTTCTCTCTCTAAATTACAGCCAATGCACCCTAGGTGCATTACGAATTGGAACTGGTTCACCTTATTGGCCCCTGTAACCGTGTACACTAGGTACCCAGGGCATAGGTGTTTCCAAGGCCTACCAGGGGCTGCGGCATGTATTGTGCCACCCCTGGCCTGGCCTCCATATTTGACACAACTGGCTGATCACTCAGCTGGGGTAAGTTGGTGCAATTACCTCTTACTTAGATATAGTATCCCTATATCTAACCTTGAAACTGGACACATATGTTCCTATCAGCCACTCCTATGGAAGGCCTCATCAATCCTGGAGGCAGAGTGCTTGGAAATATGTGAGATGGTGCTCTAGCATGAGCTGTTCAAGGATATTGCCAAATCATATACTCTTAAGTGCATTATAATCCTCGCGGTTATATGCTAACTTTGGTTTGGCTTTATCAAAACATGTCGAGTAAGGTGTCATACGATTTGGAATACTATCCCCTCGACAGTTCAGTCGACGGGGATAGCATTCCACCCTTCTAGAGGGACACAACATGTGTGTAGCCTTAACCCCGGTTAAAGTTAACCAGAGCCTCAGTGCCACAAAATGGACACTGCCACCACAGACAGTCAAGTCAAGTCAAGTCAAGTCAAGGAATTTGTATAGCGCACTACATACCCGGAGGGTTTCAAGGCGCTTAGGAAGGGGAGGAGGATTACTTGTCAAATATCCACGTTTTAAGTTGTTTTCTGAATGCTAGGTGGTTCTGGGTAAGGCGAAGGTAAGCGGGGAGAGAGTTCCATGTTTTAGCAGCCAGGTATGAAAAGGATCTGCCTCCCATGGTGGTCTTGTTGATGCGCGGTACAGTGGCGAGGGCTTGGTTGGAAGAACGTAGTTGGCGGGAGGGGGAGTAGAAGGACAGTCGTGAGTTGAGGCATTCTGGACCGATGTCGTAGAGTGATTTGTGTGCGTGGGTAAGCAGTCTGAAAGTGATCCTCTTATTGACGGGTAGCCAGTGGAGGTCTTTAAGGTGACCAGAGATATGATCGTTGCGTGGGATGTCTAATATGAGTCTGGCTGAGGCGTTTTGGATTCGTTGGAGTTTCTTCTGGAGTTTTGCGGTAGTACCTGCATAGAGGGTGTTACCGTAGTCCAGTCGGCTCGTGACCAGTGCGTGGGTGACTATTTTCCTTGTTTCGGAGGGGATCCAGCGAAATGTTTTTCTGAGCATGCGAAGAATGTTGAAGCAGGAAGAGGATACGGCGCTGACTTGTCTGTTCATTGAAAGTGAAGAATCCAGGATGACGCCTAGGTTCCGTGCGTGGTCTGTCAGGATGGGTGCTTTTCCGAGGGCTTCCGGCCACCAGGAGTCGTCCCATGCAGAGGGGGATGTACCTAAGATGAGGACTTCTGTTTTGTCTGAGTTCAGTTTCAGACGGCTTTCTTTCATCCATTCGGCAACTTCTTTCATTCCTTCGTGTAGGTTGGTTTTGGCGGTGCTGGGGTCATTGGTGAGGGAAAGGATCAGTTGAGTGTCATCCGCGTATGAGATGATGTTGAGGTTGTGTTGGCGTGCGATGGCCACGAGGGGGCTCATGTAAACGTTGAAGAGGGTGGGACTGAGTGAGGATCCTTGCTGTACGCCGCAGATGACTTCAGAGGCCTCGGACTTGAATGGTGGAAGGCGGACTCTCTGGGTTCTTCCGGTGAGGAACGAGGTGATCCATTCAAGTGCTTTTCCATGGATTCCAATGTTATTGAGGCGTTGTAAAAGGGTGCTGAGGCAGACTGTGTCGAATGCTGCAGAGAGGTCGAGGAGGATGAGGGCGACTGTGTCTCCGTTGTCCAGTAGAGTTCGAATGTCGTCTGTTGCTGCGATGAGGGCGGTCTCAGTGCTGTGTTTTGCTCGGAAGCCAGATTGTGAGGGGTCGAGGGATTTGTTGGCTTCGAGGAAGGCGGCGAGCTGGTTGTTGACAGCTTTCTCGATGACTTTGGCCGGGAATGGAAGAAGTGAGATGGGGCGGAAATTTTTGACTTCGGTGGGGTCCGCTGTGGGTTTTTTCAGAAGGGCGGTGAGTTCAGCGTGTTTCCAGTTTTCCGGGAAGGTGGGGGAGTAGAAGGAGCAGTTGATGACGTCTCGGAGGTGCGGTGCTATGACGGAGTCTGCTTTGTTGAAGATGTGGTGAGGACATGGGTCTGTGGGGGATCCTGAGTGGATGGAATTCATCAAGCGGATTGTGTCCTCAGTGGAGATTGGGTTCCAGACGTTAAGGGTGTTCACGGGGGGAGAATGTTCAGCAGATGGTAGGGTGGGTTGGTTTCCGGGTTGGTTGTCAAAGCTGTTGTGGATGTCTGCAATCTTGTTGTGGAAAAATGAGGCTAGGGAGTCGCAGAGGGTTTGAGAGGGGGTGATGTCGTTGGAGTTGGCCGAGGGATTGAAAAATTCCTTGACGATGTTGAAAAGTTCCTTGCTGTTGTGAGCGTTGTTGTCAAGTCGATCCTTGAATGCTGTTTTCTTGGCTTTTCAGATTAGTTGGTGGTGAGTGCGGGTGGCGTTTTTGAAGGCGTCCTTGGTGCTGGTGGTTGGGTCTTTTTTCCAGGCCTTTTCAAGGGAGCGGCAGAGTTTCTTTGACTTCTTGAGGTCATCGTTGAACCATGAGGCCTTCTTGTTGCCAGGTTTGTTTTGACGTTTTTTCAGTGGCGCTAAGGTGTCAGCGGTGTTGGATAACCATAGGGTGAGGTTGGCGGCGGCTTCGTTTGCGTTAGAAGAGAGGGCTGGGGTGTTTCGAAGGAGCGATGCGGAGATTTGGTCCGTGGTGATTTTGTTCCAGTTCCTTTGCAGGGTAGGTTGGAGGTAGATGCTGGGTTTTGGTTTGTTGTAGGTGAAGTGAACACAGCTGTGGTCAGTCCAGAGGAGGTCCGTAGTGTGGCTGAAGGAGACATGGTTGCTGGATGTGAAGATGGGGTCGAGTGTGTGACCTGCGATGTGGGTGGGGGAAGTGACTAGTTGTTTAAGTCCGAGGTTGGCGAGGTTGTCCACGAGGGTGGCGGTGTTGCGGTCCTTGATCTTTTCGAGGTGAAAGTTGAGGTCTCCCAGAAGGATGTAGTCTTTGGAGGGGAGCGCGTGTGGGGTGATGAAGTCCGTGATGTCTTCGCTGAATTTTGCGCGGGGTCCTGGTGGTCTGTAGAGGAGGGTGCCTCTGAGTGTGGTCTTGGGGTCGATGTGTATTTGGAAGTGAAGGTGTTCGGAGTTGGCGAGGTTGGCGTCAGAGCTGGTTGAGATGCGGATGGATTTCTTATGGACGATGGCGATTCCTCCTCCTGTATGGTCGGTGCGGTCCTTGCGTGTGATCTTATATTCTTCAGGGATGGCAATGGTGATGTCTGGGGCGGAGGAAGCCTTCATCCATGTTTCTGTTAGGAAGGCGACGTCTGGAGAGATGGTGTCTAGTAGATTCCATAGGTCGATGGCGTGTCTGTGGACCGATCAGGTGTTGAGAAGGATGCATTGTAGGTGGTTGGGGTCGGGAATCTGTGGTGTGGTCATAGCGGGGATGTTGTCGGTGCCGCTGAATTTTCAGGAATAACAGGAGAAAGGACCATGGGTGTGTCCGGGAGCGGCTTGGACGCAGGTGGGGGCGTGGCCGGGGTTCAGGGCTAGGAGGGTGGCGGCATCATAGGTGACGCGGGGGGGCTGGGCAGCGCGAGGGGCAGGGGGTCTGGCGCTGGGCGCGGTCCAGGCGCGGACGGGCGTAGACGGGCTTACCTTTGGCGCACCTTCGGCGCGGATTGGCCGCGAACGCTGCGCGCGGGAACTCCTGTCATATATGGATGGTGGGGGGGGAGGGGCGAGGGCGTCTCAGCTGGGAGGCGGGGCGGGCTAAGAAAGAGGACAACAACAACAAAATGGAGGGCGCTTGGGGGAATACACTTAAGGATCAGGAAGGTCGCGCTGGCAATCTGAGCAATTCAACAAGTAAAGCGGTACACAGAGCACACAGCAGGTAATTCTGTCCACACAGTTCTCAGCAAGAAGCGCTTTCAAAGATCAGGAAAGTCGCGCTGGCAATCTGAGCAATTCAACAAGAAAAGCGGTACACAGAGCGCACAGCAGGTAATTCTGTTCACACAGTTCAAAGCAACAAGCGCTATGCTACGATACCGGAGCCAAAGGGAGCGACCACTCAGCTGAGAAGCGTCGAGTGAGTCACAGCGCTTCCAGGTAACGGAGCGCTAATGTAGTCTGTGGGAGGGCGTCTCAGCTGGGAGGCGGGGCGGGCTAAGAAAGAGGACAACAACAACAAAATGGAGGGCGCTTGGGGGAATACACTTAAGGATCAGGAAGGTCGCGCTGGCAATCTGAGCAATTCAACAAGTAAAGCGGTACACAGAGCACACAGCAGGTAATTCGGTCAACACAGTTCTCAGCAAGAAGCGCTTTCAAAGATCAGGAAAGTCGCGCTGGCAATCTGAGCAATTCAACAAGAAAAGCGGTACACAGAGCGCACAGCAGGTAATTCTGTTAACACAATTCAAAGCAACAAGCGCTATGCTACAATACCGGAGCCAAAGGGAGCGACCACTCAGCTGAGAAGCGTCGAGTGAGTCACAGCGCTTCCAGGTAACGGAGCGCTAATGTAGTCTGTGGGAGGGCGTCTCAGCTGGGAGGCGGGGCGGGCTAAGAAAGAGGACAACAACAACAAAATGGAGGGCGCTTGGGGGAATACACTTAAGGATCAGGAAGGTCGCGCTGGCAATCTGAGCAATTCAACAAGTAAAGCGGTACACAGAGCACACAGCAGGTAATTCTGTCCACACAGTTCTCAGCAAGAAGCGCTTTCAAAGATCAGGAAAGTCGCGCTGGCAATCTGAGCAATTCAACAAGAAAAGCGGTACACAGAGCGCACAGCAGGTAATTCTGTTCACACAATTCAAAGCAACAAGCGCTATGCTACGATACCAGAGCCAAAGGGAGCGACCACTCAGCTGAGAAGCGTCGAGTGAGTCACATCGCTTCCAGGTAACGGAGCGCTAATGTAGTCTGTGGGAGGGCGTCTCAGCTGGGAGGCGGGGCGGGCTAAGAAAGAGGACAACAACAACAAAATGGAGGGCGCTTGGGGGAATACACTTAAGGATCAGGAAGGTCGCGCTGGCAATCTGAGCAATTCAGCAAGTAAAGCGGTACACAGAGCACACAGCAGGTAATTCTGTCCACACAGTTCTCAGCAAGAAGCGCTTTCAAAGATCAGGAAAGTCGCGCTGGCAATCTGAGCAATTCAACAAGAAAAGCGGTACACAGAGCGCACAGCAGGTAATTCTGTTCACACAGTTCAAAGCAACAAGCGTCATGCTACGATACCGGAGCCAAAGGGAGCGACCACTCAGCTGAGAAGCGTCGAGTGAGTCTGACCTCCTGCTGCTGGGAGTCCTTCCAGCGAGGAAGGCTTGGACAAAGGGTTTCCTGCCTTGGGAGGTGCGAGCACCACCCCAGACAGGATTTTGTGTATTGGGTAGGACAGGGCTGAATAGATTGAGACATGCCCGGGGCACACAATGTGTCCCAGTGCATAAGCCAGTCCAAATCGATCCTGGGACTTTCCAGACCCAGGCCTGGCGAGGAGCTGGACAAAGGAAAAGGGGTGTAACCGCCCCCCTTCCTGGTCCCACCCAGAGGAGGGACCTAGCAGGTGATCCACCCCTCAGATTGGGAATAAGAGTGGGAGCAGTGCCAGAGCACCTCAGATCATCCTGAATCAACTTGAAACTAAGAAGACGACTGGACTTCGACATTCTGCTGCACAGAAGACTGAAAAGCATCTCCCTTGTGGCCTAGGAGTGCCACCCTGTGAATACAGGTACCAACCAGCGAATCGACGTCTGCTTTGCCGCCACCTCCCGCCGGAGCCCGAGCCCAGAGCCTCGCAGACTTCTCACAGCCCGATCCACAGTCCTTGCAAAGAAGGGACCCTTGGAGGAAACCGAGAGACGTGGGACTGGACATCTTGGAAGACACCCGAAGAGGCACCCTCGACGTTGTGCTTTGGGGACTGAGAACCCCCACCACTGAGCAGCCCTTGCACCGAAGATCAGCCCCCCAGCATCTCCACGATCTGCGTGGGGCCCTTTTGCATTGTGCCACTCGACGGGCCATCCCGGCCACTAGCCACGTGGTCAGAGCTCATCTTGGTGACGAAACTGAAGAACTACACTGCGGGTCTGGTTGCTCCAGACTTGCCCTCGCCCCTGTAAAAAGGAGCACCCGCTCTGACCTTGCTGGTTCGAGTGATAAGCCTTTCTCGACTCCTGCATGGCTTGCATTAGCCAAGGCCTGTTTCCTCTGATCAAGTTGCCGACACCGCCAACAGCGAGAAGCCTGCGTGGGAAAGCTCGTGACCGACTCCTGGACGTCCTCGACCCCTGGTGTTTACGTGGCTGCACAGAGAAGCTACACCTCAATGCCTGTTTGCACCCTACTTTGTCTGGTTCCAATCTGGTTCAACGGTAGTCACTGGCTACTGACTTTGAACATTGTCCCCTCTACTTTCAGGTCTTCACATCTTCATATCCACCCTTGAATCCACCAAAACTCTTCACATCGAGCCGCCTGCAGCATCTTCAGCTCCAAGCACCATCGACCAGCGTGACGAAACCCGACACTACTTCGACCCTATGCACCCGCTTCCTGTGGGTGAGGTAACTCAGCAACGCCGGTGTTCCCACACTGGTACACATCTCTAGGGCCTGTGTCTCAAGTTTCAGCTTTCTAGATCACTTGGAAGGTTCCTAACTTTCTAACTTTCTAACTTTTACGCACCATTGACTTTGCATTGGTGAGTGCGTGCACTTTAAACAATGCACCCGAGTCCCACGGGCCTTTCCCGACTTAGTCACTGCTAGTCCCGAACAGCTCCAGCGATTCCCAAGGCCCTAGGCCTGTTTCCCTATCGATTGGTATCTCTTATACCACTTTCTTAGTATATGGTTTAGGTGGCCCCTAGGGCTCCTTAATATTGTGCAACTTTTGTGTATTTTAAACTGTGTTTTGTTTAACGCTTGTGCTTCTGTGCTCATAAAGAGTTAAGGGGATATTTGTAGTTAATAAATATATATATATATTTTCAATATATATCTGTGTGGTGTCCTTTCATCTGGTATTCAAGGGGGTTGTGTATGGTAATACAGCTGGCTTCACATGCCTTTCAGAGTTTAGCCTAAGACTGCTTTGTCCACGTTACCACTAGGATAACTGGTCTATAAGGTTGACTTACAACCAATCATCATTAGGGTTACTTGGCATGGTACAAAGTGATCACTAGAACTAGTGAGCATTATATACCAGGCCAACTTCTCACATTGGTGGCAGCGGTGGGATCTGAGCTTGCTGTTGTTTTACCATTACAATCTTTGAGATTATAATTTGAAAGAGCATACAGGTACCTGTTAGGTACATATAAAACAATACTAGTATACATAAGTTCTACTGAACTTAGTTGTTGTAGAGGATAGGGAGTAGCACACCCTGACTACAACTACTAGATAGGTTTAGTAGGTAAACACCAGTGTAGGTAGATTGCAACACATCCACCACACTAGAGCAATGTCTGAAGCAGAGGGGTCCAGTGGACTTACTCCTGTTGGGAGTGACCTTCCAAGGGCATAATCTAAATTTGCTATCTTTTCCTTTAGGGAATTAAGGCAGCTTTGTGCCTTAAGGGGTCTGAAGACAGGGCCTTCCCCTACTACAGACCACCTTAGAGAGATCTTGGATCAGTCTGAGACTCTAAAGACCTCTAAAGCAGACCCCACAGGGAATGCTGAAGGAGCCTCTCCTTCTGAGGATGACAATGCTGATGCCCCTGTCCCTATAGTCCTGGTAGATGAGGATGTCCAAGTCACTGGAGCTCCTCAGGTAGATCCAGAGGAGGAAGAGGAAGAAGAGACAGAAGGGGGGAACAGTGATTCTGATGATGGTAGAAATAGCCAGGTGCTAGTCAGTAGGCTGAACCAGGCGGAGGAGGAATCACTCAGGTGACTCCAATACCTCCCAGGCTTCTAGAGGCTCTCATGGTCACTCCAGAAGGGAGATGACTAGCCCTCAGAGAAGGGAGCATGAGCCCAAAATGAGAGAGGCTGAACTTAGGATCCAGAGACAAAAATTAAAAGTTGCCCTGGCCCAAGAGAAACTTGCTAGAGCAAGACAGCCTAGAGAGAGTGGGGTAATAGAACCCACTGGTGGCAGCAATATCCACAAGGATAAAGACAGGTCTTTTGATAACAGAAACCTGAGTAAGATTGTGCCCCCCTACAAAGCTGTGGATGATATCCACAAATGGATGACTGCACTTGAGAGAGCCTGCAAGGTACAGCAGATCCCTCAGGAGCAGTGGGCAGCAATCTTGTGGCTCTCCTTTGAAGGTAGAGGCCGAGACAGACTCCTCACAGTTAGTGATGGGGATTCTAGAAACTACCTGGTCCCGAAGAGTGCTCTGATTGATGGGTTAGGCTTAACCACTGAACAGTACAGGTTAATGTTCAGAGACACCCAGAAGACACAGACTCAGGACTGGTCTGAATTTGTTGAGTGTGCCACTAAGGCTCTGGAGGGATGGTTGCTGGGAAGCAAGGTTACAGACTATGAAGGATTGTATAATTTGCTGATAAGAGAGCACATTTCAAATAATTGTCAGAACCAGCAGTTGCATCAACATTTGGTTGACTCAGATTTGACCTCTCCCCAAGAATTGGGAAAGAGGGCAGATAAATGGGTTAGAACCAGAGTTAAGCAAAAGAACCAGAACCAGGGTGGTGACCAGAAGAAAACCGGCCAGAAGGGTGGGGAGCAGAAAACTAAAGACCGGTAGTCTTCAACAGAGCCCCAAACTAATGCAGAGGGTGGGTCCCAAACTTCTAAGAAGAAGAAGAAAGAGGGTCAAAGAAAACCCTGATGTAGTACTTCTAAAAACACCTCTCACTGGACAAGTGAGTGTAAAAAGGGTGGAGCCCCCAGCACTGCAGCCCCTAAGGCACCTGCACCCACTAGTACAGCTAGCAGTGCTGGTTCACAAACCAAGGGGATAGTGGGTATCACCTTGGGAACTGAAGGAGATTCTGACCTAGTCAGAACCCTTACACAGGCTGTTCTGATTTGTGAGGGGGACATAGATTTGGCCCCTGCCATAAGTCCCAGTAATCTGGGCAAATACAGACAGACACCTTCGATTAATAACAAAGTGGCTCTAGCTTACAGGGACACATGTGCCAGTGTCACTATGGTGACACCTAACTTTGTGGACCCTGGACAATACATGCCAGGTGATAATTACCTGGTCACCAATGCCGGCAATGTCACCACTACCCACAGTGTGGCAATTGTTAACTTTTCCTGGGGAGGGGTAACTGGCCTAAAAAGAGTTGTGGGTAGTGCTGATCTCCCAGTTGAATGTTTGTTGGGCAATGACCTGGAGAGCTCTCTATGGTCAGAAGTTGAGTACAGGACTCATGCAGAGATGTCAGGGATATCATCACATGTCCTTGCTGTGACCAGGTCACAGGCCAAAAAGTGCCTCTCTGAACCTCAGGTCTTGGATCCTGGAACAATGGACCAAGCACCTTCCAAGAAGAAGAACAGGAGGGTAAGGCTGTGCCTTCCAAACTGCCTAATAGTGAGGATCAAGCTTCACAGGAAGCTGGTCTTGAGACCCCTGAAGGAACTGTCTCTGAAGAACTTGAACGTGACCAGGTTGAGTTTCTGGGGACAGGGGGATCTTCAAGGGCAGACTTGGGGCAGGCTCAGTTAACCTGTCCTTCTCTTGAACCCCTCAGACAGCAGGCTGCTGCTGAGGCTGCTGGGAATGCTCAAGGTACCCATAAAGTTTATTGGGATGATGGACTCCTTTATGCAGAGGGTAGAGACCCCAAGCCTGGTGCAACCAGGAGGTTGGTTATACCTCTGCAATTTTGGGGTTTCCTTCTCACCTTGACCCATGATATTTTTTTAGCAGGACACCTAGGCCAGAATAAGACTTGGGACAGGCTTGTTCCTCACTTTCACTGGCCTCACATGTCTGAAGACACCAAGGAGTTTTGCCGCTCCTGTGAAACCTGCCAAGCCAGTGGTAAAGCAGGTAGCACCACAAAGGCCCCCCTTATACCACTACCTGTGGTGGGGGTCCCCTTTCAAAGAGTGGGGATTGATATTGTAGGTCCAATGGATCCCCCTACAGCATATGTGCACAGATTCATACTGGTGGTGGTGGACCATGCCACCAGGTACCCAGAGGCAATTCCACTTAGGACCACAACAGCTCCTGTTGTGGCCAGGGCCTTACTTGGAGTTTTCTCCAGAGTGGGGTTTCCTAAGGAGGTAATATCTGACAGAGGTGCCAACTTCATGTCAGGATATTTGACAGCTATGTGGAAGGAATGTGGTGTCAACTACAAGTTCACCACTCCTTACCATCCACAGTGTAATGGGCTTGTTGAAAGGTTTAATAAGACCCTGAAGGGTATGATCAAAGGATTACCTGAAAAGCTCAGGCGCAGGTGGGACATCCTTCTACCCTGCCTTTTGTTTGCTTACAGAGAGTTCCCTCAAAAGGGGGTTGGCTTCAGCCCCTTTGAATTGTTGTTTGGGCACCCTGCAAGAGGACCCCTATGTCTAGTGAAGGAAGGATGGGAGTTACCTCTCAAAAAGCCTAAACAGGACATAGTGGACTATGTACTTGGTCTCGGCTCCAGGATGGCTGAATACATGGAAAAGGCATCCAAAAACCTTGAGGCTAGCCAAGAATTACATAAAGCTTGGCATGACCAAAAGGCTGTCTTGGTTGAGTTTCAGCCAGGACAAAAGGTATGGGTGTTGGAGCCAGTGGCCCCAGCAGTACTCCAAGACAAATGGTCTGGACCCCATACAATTCTAGAGAGGAAGGGAGAGGTTACCTACTTGGTGGACCTAGGAACCCCAGCACCCCCCACAGGGGGCTCCATGTCAACAGACTAAAGGCATATGTCAACAGGGAAGACATAGGCTTGCTCATGGCTACAGATGAGGGCCTTAAGGAAGAGAGTGACCGTCTCCCAGACCTGCTCACTCAGAACCCTGAGGATGGCTCAGTTGATGGTGTGGCCTTAGCTGGCAGCCTCACTGAACATCAGCAAAATAACTGTAGATAAGTTCTGCAGGCATACAGGCATATGTTCTCATTGATACCCAGTCAGACTAACTGGTGAACTCATGTGGTGGACACTGGTGACAGTCTTCCTGTAAAGAGCAAGATTTACAGGCAACCTGATCATGTCAGGGACTGTATAAAGACTGAGGAGCAAAAGATGCTGGAATTAGGTGTCATTGAGCCTTCAGAGAGCCCCTGGGCTAGCCCAGTGGTTCTGGTGCCCAAACCTCACACCAAAGATGGCAAGAGAGAGATGAGGTTCTGTGTGGATTACAGAGGACTCAATGCTGTCACCAGGACAGATGCACACCCTATTCCAAGGGCAGATGAGCTCATTGACAAGTTGGCTTCAGCCAAATATTTGAGCACATTTGACTTAACAGCTGGCTACTGGCAAATCAGGTTAGCTGAGGAGTCTAAGGCCAAGACAGCATTTTCTACCCCTAGTGGGTATTATCAATTTGTGGTGATGCCCTTTGGTTTGAAGAATGCACCTGCCACCTTCCAAAGGTAGAAGCAAAACCTGTTGCACACTTAAGTGAAGTTTCAAGCAATAAAAAGATATCTCAATGGACATAAAGTTCATAGGTAATGGGCGAAGGATTGGACCATCAGTGTTTCAGATTTTCTTTTATTGATCCCAGAAAGCCAGCCGACACATGTTTCGTCGCAGGAAAACACACTTTTCCGCGACTCCTCAGGGCTGGGAAGGATATAAAATAATGGATGGAGTACATGGTAGATATACCAATGTAAGGTCAATAGTGACTGTTTATGGTGACTGGTGAGGGTGAGTGACTGGTGAACATGGTGAACATAAACATATGAGTAGATGCACAAACACCACCCTGGTACCTGTGATACTAATCCTGATAAGTATAGGGGGGGAAAGGAAGTGGGTCAGCAGTGATCATAAAAGGTGAGATGTAAAAACTAGTACATTTTGTATATTCACAATGAACAAATTAACGTGTCGCAAGAGGAAGGGGTGGAAAGTAGCATTAAGTAAATCACAGAAAAGAGTAGTGGGTTAGAAGTAGCAGGAAGATGATGAATCTAATGGGGGGTAGTGGCAGTAGCTAGATTCTAGAGTAGAGTAGGAGGGATGGAAGTGTAAGACAGAGAATGAACTCGCTGGTGGACCAGGGTGTATGGGTTTAGAACGGAAGTGCGCATCCTACCTGTAGGTCAAAGGTTTATAACCACAGGTCTGTAGTGCCAAAAAAGAGGAAAGGGGAAGAAAAAGACAAAGGGAGGGATTAAAGGATGAAGTTCTAATGGTGTTATTTACAATGCACACGTCTATTGTGACTAAGTTCCAAGAGGGCGCATAAGTCACGCGTACGGGTGGAGAAAATAATAAATGAAAGGGGGGAGAAAAGGACAAAAAGGTAATCTCACCGCGGTGCCGGTGATATTTCCGACCCGGCTCCGCTCGAGACCGGGTTTGACAGTGTCTGTAGGGTTATGATTCGCAGTCTCAAATAAGATTTTCTCATATTAGTGGTGGAGATTCTATGGAGCAAGAATAGATCATTAAGAACCTGTGGGAATGAAGGTTGGGTAGAAGGCACTAAATTTTGAGACCCATAGGGGCTGATAATAGGATGGCATGTGACTCACCTTTACTCAGTAGTAACGCTGAGTATTGTGAAACCTCAGAGCTTGGGAACCCAGGAAAATATCAAAATCCTCGTGTCGTTATGAGGGTAGTTTCGCGATTTCCGTAGCAGAAAGGAAGAATCCCTGAGGACGTCAATGGTTTCACAAAGAGAGTCCACGTAGTGTTGCATGTAGGGGAAAAGGGGGGAGAGAAAAAGGGGCTGAAATATAAGTGTGCCGCCTTCAGGTAGACTTGGTGCTATTGTTATTTATCACGGTGTGCCTGACACTGAAAATTATGTACTGGCCAGAAAGGAAAGCAAATCACTTTCTTGACTAGAAAATTTGTGTCCAGGTATAAGAAATAATATATTAGTGAGTGAAATCTGTATTCACTCCATCCTGATACTGTTATTAGTTGATGGTCATAGGTAGATGATCAGGATGTGCAAAAGCATATAGCTCAGTTATTGGTTATTTAGATTCAGCGGGTCCCCGTGATATCCCAGTCCTTCTGAGTTAGGTTAGTTAGGTCTATATTCAACAGGCTGGTACCCTGTGATATATTCGATGCCCCAAGTGTACCGAGAAATGAAGCCTAAAAGAAATATTAATTTACAAAAGGGGGTGGTGATGAACAGAGTGTCTGAATTGAGCAGACCACTCTTACCCAGTCCAAAGATCAGGGCTTGATCCATCACCGTTATTTATCTCACTGCCCCATCCCAGCTCAGAACCTGGCTATATGCAAATCAGTCTGTCCCTGGCCCAGTGCATCATGGGAACAGGGCAGACTAAACTACCAAGCCAATTCTTTACCAGAAAGGAGACAAGCTACCGGGGACCGGTTTCTGGCATTTCAGCCTCTTCGGCCCGGCTTGCTTGAATCCTGATGGAGCAGTGAGAAAGGGACTCATGTCTGAGTATACCCTGCCACACCTATAGTGGCCAAAATCGATTTACAAAAGGTTGTTGTAAATATTTTTGTCCACCCTAAGCGTGGAAGGGTATACTCAGATGTGAGTCCCTTGCTCATTGCACCATCAGGATTCAAGCAAGCCGGGCCGAAGAGGCTGAAATGCCAGAAACCGGTCCCCGGTAGCTTGTTTCCTTCCCAGTGTAAGAATTGGCTTTTGTAGTTTGGTTTGCCCTGTTGCCATCATGCACTGGGACAGGAACAGACTAATTTGCATACAGTCAGGTTCTGAAACTGGGATGGTGCAGTGAGCTAAAAAACGGTGTTGGATCTAGCCCTGATCTCTTGACTGGGTGAGAGTATTCTGTTTAATTCAGAGACTCTGTCCCTCACCACCCCTTGTTGTAAATAAAAGAAATATTAGGCCGCACTCGCAGTCAAATTCGTGCAGTTACATTTGAAAAAAGGGGGGGGGGCGGGGAGTAACTACTCTCCTCGTAGAGCAATAACACCGAACTTTAAGATTTCAAGGATAAGTGTGTTCCTGTTGTGAGCGGTGGCATGCGTGTTACACGCTCGTTGTTTAATGCCATGTCGAAATATATTCGTGCCCTCGATTGGTAAGCAAACCTCTGATACTCGCGCGGTTGATCGTAGAAGTTACAACGGGGAGGGGCAGAATCGCAAGGGTGTAAAACTTACCCGTAGTGCGGGGAGTCGTTCGGTGGTGGTCTCGATCAGGTTAGCGATTTGGTTCCGGGTGCGGTCACGTGTTCACCGCACCCGGGAGTGGATTAAATACTGCCTTCCTGAGACCCGGATTACGAGTCTAGGATGCTAACCTGTGTTTACGGGATCCATAGCTTGGAGTGTTGAGAAAAAGGGAAATTTACAATGAAGATTTAAGCGGGTAGAAGTAAGAGTGAAAAAGTCAAGGAGAGTTTCTAAATGTAGAGAAATAAGAACATATCTTCATGCATGCGCGGAAATGGTGACACGCAAGTGGTATGGGGCAGGAAAAACACGGGAACCTTAGAGAATAGTTTGATGCATAGGTTAAAAGACAATTTTAAAGATGTTACCACATTTTTAGTTAGAAAGGTAACTTACACATTGATAGCATAAGCATTGATACATATTGCTTGTAGTGGACTGTCTTTGTGGGTCAAGTGGGAACATAAGAACAAAATGTTACCCATCAGGACCTGTTCAGTTGTAGTAGGTAGAGCGGATAAATGAGAAGCTGTGTTGCTCATTGGGGAACATGTCCTCATGTAGGTCTCATAAAGAGTCCTGACTATAGATCATTCTATGTTTATGCAGGTTCTGTGATTAGTTAGAGACTAATCCATTGATCTCAGGTTGAGGGCAAAAGAAGGGGTCAGAATCATGGAAGCACTTAATTAATCCCCTAAGAAGTACTGCATTTCTTGATCAAAGTTTAAGCCGTGGTCAACACTCCGGAGGCGGAGAATCCACGTAGCTTCTAAGCGTCTGAGGCTGAGTTCCCTGTTGCCACCTCTTATTCCTGGCGGAACAGTGTCTTTCCCATAAAAGGATACTTTTTTGTCAAAACTCTGGTCACAGCATGCAGCCGCCTGCAACACCACTGGATATTTTGGATCTTGTTTGTGAATAGCTCTATATATATATGCTGTATATATGCTATCGATATAAGTAATTTCGATATTACTTACCTTAGGGTAGATATTCTGGCCATCGATATTTTGGACATCGATATTCTGTCCCATCGATATTAGCAACTCGATATAAGTGTAAGTCGAAATTAAAGATTCAATATTTTGACTGTGTACCTTACATATCACCTTTTATGATCACTGCGGACTCACTTCCTTTTTCCCCCCTACACTTATCAGGATTAGTATCACAGGTACCAGGGTGGTGTTTGTGCATCCACTCATATGTTTATGTTCACCATGTTCACCAGTCACTCACCCTCACCAGTCACCATAAACAGTCACTATTGACCTTACATTGTCATATCTACCATGTACTCCATCCATTATTTTTTATCCTTCCCAGCCCTGAGGAGTCGCAGAAAGGTTTTTTTTCTTGCAACGAAACACGTGTCGGCTGGCATTCTGGGATCAATAAAAGAAAATCTGAAACACTGATGGTCCAATCCTTCGCCCATTACCTATGAACTTTATGTCCATTGAGACATCTTTTTATTGCTTGAAACTTTACTTAAGTGTGCAACAGGTTTTGCTTCTACTGTATGTGGCGTGTCCTCCAGGCACATTTTGAGGGGTTTGAGGGAATTGCCCCTTACCTGCATGCACCTTCTGCCTTACAGCGTTCTCCTGTACGTCAACCCAAGCAGTGCGCCCAGTATTTCCCTCACACCTAAAACCCTGTCCTCGGCCTCCATCTTCTGCCACCTTCCAAAGGTTGGTGAATCAAGTCCTTACTGGGTTGGATGACTTTTGCGCAGCATATCTGGATGATATCGTTACTCCTGAGGCGGAAGCCGGGAGCGCTGCCATTTTACTTGTATTTGCTGCATTGTTTTTATAATCACTTGAGTGTCACATAATCTGTTGTTAAAACTTAAGACTTTCGCGCTGCGGAGCATAGCGCAGACGCGAGACACTTGCCTGGAAACAGCTGACGACATCAGCTACAGGGGCCACGCCCCCTCGAGGCCACTCCCCCCGCCCACAGTGTAAGAGGCGCTGAACACTAGCGTCATTCCCCATATCGTTACTCCTGAGGCGGAAGCCGGGAGCGCTGCCATTTTACTTGTATTTGCTGCATTGTTTTTATAATCACTTGAGTGTCACGTAATCTGTTGTTAAAACTTAAGACTTTCGTGCTGCGGAGCATAGCGCAGACACGAGACACTTGCCTGGAAACAGCTGACGACATCAGCTACGGAGGCCACGCCCCCTCGAGGCCACGCCCCCCGCCCACGGTATAAGAGGCGCTGAACACTAGCGTCATTCCCCATATCGTTACTCCTGATGCGGAAGCCGGGAGCGCTGCCATTTTACTTGTATTTGCTGCATTGTTTTTATAATCACTTGAGTGTCACGTAATCTGTTGTTAAAACTTAAGACTTTCGCGCTGCGGAGCATAGCGCAGATGCGAGACACTTGCCTGGAAACAGCTGACGACATCAGCTACGGAGGCCACGCCCCCTCGAGGCCACGCCCCTCGAGGCCACGCCCCCTTGAGGCCACGCCCCTCGAGGCCACGTCCCCCTCCCACCTCTTCCCTCCTATAAAGTATGTGCATTTGGAGGAAGCGCAGCTGACGAGCGCAGCGGGAGCGCCGAAGGCGCGCCTAAGGCAAGCCCGTCTGCGCCCGTCATCGCCAGACCATCGCCTCTCGCCAGTCCCCCTGCACAAGTCGTTCATCACAGAATACAGTACGACAGGGAGCCTCTTCTCGCACTCAACCCTGACGCAAGATGCGACAAGCTAGAAGGCTGTCTCGGCCAAACAGGTCTGTATTGCAGGTCCTGCAGATTCTCGACACCCACACCAGGTCTAGCTAGACATGGAACTACTGCGCCTAAGTACTCCTCCCTCACAGTCCTCCAACTTAATGTCAGATCCCTTGTGAAACACCACGCTGAAGGGTTCACCCTTATAACAGATGAAAGCCCAGATATTCTGTTTCTATGCGAAACCTGGCTCCATGATGATCAAACTAGCATCCAGAACCTCTCGCTGCCAGAGGGCTTCTCTATGAAAACTATCAATAGAGACTCTAGGGGGGGGTGGGATAGCTGTTGTTTACCGAACGACATACAACTGCTCCTTTACAAAGGAAGCTATCTGGGGTTGCGAAAGCGCACGGTTCAAGATCTCCACCAGTCCGCAGTTTACCCTCTCTGGACTCTATATCTATCGTCCCCCCGGTCCTACCCCTAGGTTCATCGAAGAACTCCTAGATGTAGCCCACACTCTAGTGGTATCTTCTCCCAACGTCACCATCCTGGGAGATCTCAATCTCCACTTCGATTCCATGTCTGATCCAACCATCAAGAACCTACAGACGGACCTAACTGCCCTTCAGCTTAACCCACTAATCCACACCCCTACCCATTCTGCCGGGCACCTATTAGACCCTTTCTTTTCCAACCTCTTGGCGGCCACGGCTGATCTCCCCAAACCCATGGGATGGACCGACCATTTCCTTATTAGATTCTCCCTAATGGTCAGAGACCCGCCTACAAAAAACACCTCCAGTTCCTGCTACAAGAGGCCTTGGCACAAACTTTCATTTAATGACCTCACTAATAATCTAGGCGACTTCCACTTTAACTCTGAAAACAGAGACATAAACACAGCCTATGATGCCTTCCATGAGTGGATCACCACAGGACTTGACTCCCTAATCCCAGCGAAGTGGACCAAAACCCGCAGCACCCCTTCTAATCCATGGTACAATGAGAACCTAAAAACCATGCGGAAAGACTACAAAAGAGCTGAACGTTGTTGGAGGAAAGAGTATAAGGATACGGATAAGGCCCTCTATCTGTCAAAGCTAAGGTCGTACCACAAGGCGGTACGCACCACCCGCCCATCCTTTTATGCTAAAGAAATCAGCTTAAGTACAAACCCCTCCAAAACCATCTTTAAGCTAGTACAAAAACTCCAAAACAGCTCCAACCCAGCTCCATGCATTACCTCCTCACAACAATGTGACGACCTCGCTACTTTCTTCATAGATAAAGTGAGGAAAATCTACAACGCTTTACCACAGGACCTCCCGGAACTCCCCAACCCTCGTAAACTCTCGCACGACAATCCCAGTTTGCCATTTATACCTAACATAACCCATGACGATCTAGCCAAGCTATGCACACAGGTTAAGTCCGGCTCTCCTACTGATCCTATGAGACCAGCCAAATTCCTAGAATCCCTGGAGTTCTTCCTCCCCCCCCTGGCCACCCTACTCAACCTCTCCTTCTCCTCGGCGGTGGTTCCCACATGCTGAAAGCAGGCATGGGTCTCCCCGATTATCAAAAAGCCCACGTTAGACCCCTCTAAGCCAGAAAATTTTAGACCAATCTCGCTGCTTCCATGGGCTTCGAAACTGGCAGAAGCCCATGTGAACAAAGTACTGTCCAATTACATGGCACAAAATCAATTCCTGGACCCCTCACAGAACGGCTTCAGGCCAGGATTCAGCACTGAGTCCGCCCTGCTGACTACTATTGAACACCTCCGGAACATTCTGGACGCCGGTCAAAGTGCTGCGCTGATTTTACTTGACCTCAGCGCGGCCTTTGATACGGTCTTCCACACTCTGTTGTTGCGATCTGGCCCTTGAATGGTTTCGGTCTTTCCTGAAGGATAGATCCTTCCGGGTCTCAGCCCCTCCATTTATCTCTCAGCCTCACTCCATAGAGCAAGGAGTCCCTCAGGGGTCGGCGCTTAGCCCTTCCCTTATTAATCTCTACGTCCAGCCTCACGCTGAAGTGGCAAAAGAATGGGACCTCACGCTGGTGTCGTACGCCGACGACACGGAGCTGGTCATCTCTCTAACTGAAGGCCCCTCAATCTCAGCTGAGAAATTTAAGAATGGATTAGCGGCAGTTGCGCAGTGGATGACACACAACTGCCTTCAGCTGAACGCTGGAAAAACAGAGGTGCTGCTCCTGGGTAAAAATCCCTGTTACTGGAGTGAACACTGGTGGCCATCCCTACTTGGCCCCATTCCTTCCCCAAAAAAGTGGTGAAAAATCTAGGTGTCTGGCTGGACTCCTCCCTCAATTTCCAGACCCACACCAAGAAAGTGGCTGCCACTTGTGTGGGCCTGCTGAGGAGCCTTCATCCGATACTTGGCTTTTTCGACCCCAGCACGCGCCAACTGATAGTTCAAGCTATCATTTTGGCTTGACTGGACTATGCCAATGTCCTATTCTTAGGCATCAACAAAGCAGAGATGGCTCGGCTGCAACGGATACAAAATTCTGCAGCCAGGGCTGTGGCAGGCCTCCCTCGCAGATGCTCTGCCAGAAACACCATCCAGAAGCTACACTGGCTGCGTATTGAAGCCCGGGTTCAATTTAAGGCTCTCACCACTGCTTTTAAACTTATTAGATCTGACTGTCCTGGACTCCTACGCCCACTCCTGGTACCTTACACCCCCCAGCGTGCCTTACACTCCTTAGGACAACACTTGGTGGTTGTCCCTCGTACAAGGCTCAGCAGAATGGGTGGCCGTTCCTTCAAAGTTTTGGGGGCGAAGCTTTGGAATTCCTTGCCACCCCACATCCGCTCCATGACCAACTTGTTGGCCTTTCGTAAAGCAATTAAGACTGTTCTGTTTTCCCTGACATAATCTTCCTGCAGCTCCTCTCCCTTCCTTCCCTCCCTTCAGGTATCTGTTATGGTTCAGCGCCAGGACGCCTCGTTGCTGGGGCAGCTGTTTTGCGCTTAATAAAATACTAACATAACATAACATAACATTTAGCTCCACCTGGGAGGATCACCTGGTCCACCTGAAGGAAGTGCTTGAGGCTCTTCAGAAGGCAGGCCTCACCATCAAGGCAACATAGTGCCAGATAGGGCAGAGCAAGGTTGTATACCTGGGCCACCTTGAGGTGGAGGCCAAGTTCAACTACTGGAGAGTAAGATCCAGACCATCAAGGACTGGTCCCCTCCAACTACCCAGACTCAGGTCAGAGCTTTCTTGGGCCTGACTGGGTACTACAGGAAGTTTGTTAAGAACTATGGGTCCATTGTGACTCCTCTTAATGATCTGACATCCAAGAAGATGCCCAAAAAGGGTCAGTGGACAGTAAACTGTCAAAAGGAATTTGATGAACTGAAGAAGGCCATGTGCTCTGCACCTATCCTGAAGAGTCCTGACTACTCAAGAGAGTTCATTGTCCAAACAGATGTTTCTGAGTTGGGAGTGGGAGCAGTGCTTTTACAGCTTAATGTAGATGGCCAGGACCAGCCCATTGCTTTTATTAGCAGAAGGCTGACCCCCAGAGAAAAACGTTGGTCAGCTATTGAGAGGGAGGCCTTTGCTGTGGTGTGGGCTCTGAAGAAGTTGAGACCATACTTGTTTGGCACTCACTTCAAGATTCAGACCGACCATAAGCCCCTCTTATGGCTTAATCAGATGAAGGGTAAAAACCCCAAACTACTCAGGTGGTCCATTTCCCTACAGGGGATGGACTTTACAGTGGAGCACCGCCCAGGGACTGACCATGGCAACGCAGATGGTCTCTCCAGGTACTTCTACTTAGAACATGAAGACACAACTGGTCAAGGTTAGTCTAATATCCCTGCGTTTTGGGGGGGGTTGTGTAGGAGAGTAGCGTCTGCTATCCTATGATCACCCAAAATGTTTGCTTTTTGCTTCACTGGTTTATGACTTAATGTGGCTGTGGTTTGCCAAGCATTACGAATTGCTGTTCTCTCTCTAAATTACAGTCAATGCACCCTAGGTGCATTACGAATTGGAACTGGTTTACCTTATTGGCCCCTGTAACCGTGTACCCTAGGTACCCAGGGCATAGGTGTTTCCAAGGCCTACCAGGGGCTGCAGCATGTATTGTGCCACCCCTGGCCTGGCCTCCATATTTGACACAACTGGCTGATCACTCAGCTGGGGTAAGTTGGTGCAATCACCTCTTACTTAGATATAGTATCCCTATATCAAACCTTAAAACTGGACACGTATGTTCCTATCAGCCACTCGTATGGAAGGCCTCATCAATACTGGAGGCAGAGTGCTTGGAAATATGTGATATGGTGCTCTAGCCTGAGCTGAGCCTGTCTGCAGCTGTCGGGAACCACTCCCTTAGCTGTTCCGGGATATTGCCATACCATATGCTCTTAAGTGCATTATAATCCTCGCGGTTATATGCTAACTTTGGTTTGGCTTTATCAAAACATTTCAAGTAAGGTGTCATACGATTTGGAATACTATCCCCTCGACAGTTCTGTCGACGGGGATAGCATTCCTCCCTTCTAGAGGGACACGACATGTGTGTAGCCTTAACCCCGGTTAAAGTTAACCAGAGCCTAAGCGCCACAAAATGGGCGCTGCCACCACAGACACAAGTCTGACCTCCTGCTGCTGGGAGTCCTTCCAGCGAGGAAGGCTTGGACAAAGGGTTTCCTGCCTTAGGAGGTGCGAGCACCACCCCAGACAGGATTTTGTGTATTGGGTATTACAGGGCTGAATAGATTGAGACATGCCCGGGGCACACAAGGTGTCCCCATGCGTAAGCCAGTCCAAACCGGTCCTGGGACTTTCCAGACCCAGGCCTGGCGAGGAGCTGGACAAAGGAAAGGGGGTGTAACCGTCCCCCTTCCTGGTCCCACCCAGAGGAAGGACCTAGCAGGAGATCCACCCCTCAGATTGGGAATAAGAGTGGGAGCACCTCAGATCATCCTGAATCAACTTAAAACTAAGAATACGACTGGATTTCAACATTCTGCTGCACAGAAGACTGAAGAGCATCTCCCTTGTGGCCTAGGAGTGGCCACCCTGTGAATACAGGTACCAACCAGCAAATCAACGTCTGCTTTGCCGCCGCCTCCCGCCGGAGCCCGAGCCCAAAGCCTGACAAGACCCAGACTCCAAGACTTTTTACAGCCCGATCCACAGTACCTGCAAAGAAGGGACCCGTGGAGGCACCGAGAGACGTGGGACTGGACATCTTGGAAGACACCCAAAGAGCTGACTGCGCAGCATCAGAGGCACCCTCGACGATGTGCTTTGGGGACTGAGAACCACCACCACCGAGCAGCCCTTGCACCAAAGATCAGCCCCCCAGCATCTCCACGATCTGCGTGGGGCCCTTTTGCATTGTGCCACTCGACGCGCCATCCCGGCCACTAGCCACGTGGTCAGTGGCCATCTTGGCGAGGAAACCGAAGAACTACACTACGGGTCTGGTTGCTTTAGACTTGCCTTCGCTCCTGTAAAAAGGAGCACCCGCTCTGACCTTGCTGGTCCGAGTGATAAGCTTTTCTCGACTCCTGCGTGGCTTGCATTAGCCAAGGCCTGTTTGCTCCGATCAAGTTGCCAATACCGCCAACAGTGAGAAGCCTGCGTGGGACAGCTTGTGATTGACTCCTGGATGTCCTCGACCCCCGGTATCCACGTGGCTGCAGATAGAAGCTACACCTCAATGCCTGTTTGCACCCGACATTGCCTGGTTCCAATCTGGTTCCACGGTAGTCACTGGCTAGTGACTTTGAACATTGTCCCCTCTGCTTTCAGGTCTTCATATCTTCAGATCCACCCTTGGATCCACCGGAACTCTTTACATCGAGCCGCCTGCAGCATCTTCAGCTCCAAGCACCATCAACCAGCGTGACGAAACCCGACACTATTTCGACCCTATGCACCCGCTTCCTGTGGGTGAGGTAACTCAGCAACGCCGGTGTTCCCACACTGGTACACACCTCTAGGGCCTGTGTCTCAAGTTTCAGCTTTCTAGGTCATTCGGAAGGTTCCCAACTTTCTAACTTTCTAACTTTTACGCACCATAGACTTTACATTGGTGAGTGCGTGCACTTGAAACACTGCACCTGAGTCCCGCAGGCCTTCCCGACTTAGTTACTGCTAGTCCCGAACAGCTCCAGCGATTCCCAAGGCCCTAGGCCTGTTTCCCTATCGATTGGTATCTCTTATACCAATTTCTTAGTATATGTTTCAGGTGGCTCTTAGGGCTCATCCATATTGTGCAACTTTTGTGTATTTTAAATTGTGTTTTGTTTAACGCTTCGCTTGTGCTTCTGTGCTCATAAAGAGTGTAGGGGATTTTGTAGTAAATAAATACATATATATATATTTTCAATATATATCTGTGTGATGTCCTTTCATCTGGTATTCAAGGGGGTTGTGTATGGTAATACAGCTGGCTTCACATGCCTTTTAGAGTTTAGCCTAAGACTGCTTTGTCCACATTACCACTAGGATAACTGGTCTATAAGGTTGACTTACAACGGATCCTCATAAGGGTTACTTGGCATGGTACAAAGTGATCACTAGAACTAGTGAGCATTATATACCAGGCCAACTTCTCACAATGACCACTGGGAATTCTGTTGCCTCCAGACTGAATGCATATCTGCTAGTACTAGACTGCGCGTAGTGCACTACAAATGCCTCCATAGGCTGTACTACACACCATCCAAGATTTACCGATATCAGCTACGAGAATCTGATGCCTGTGATAGATGCCATGCGACCAATGCGGACATGTTGCACTCAGCTTGGAGCTGTCCGGTTGTCCGGACCTTCTGGGAACAAGTCTTTGCTGCTCTGCATCAGATGACTGAGATACACTTAGACAACACACTGCTCATGGCGCTACTTGCTATGTCAAACCTGTTCCGTCACCGTCCCATAAGTACATATCATTAGCATTATTGATGGCAAAGAGGCAATTGGCATACCGCTGGGGCAGAGAGAGAGCCCCCAAGTTTAAGGAATAGTTGGATGACATGACTTTTTGTCAGGAACAGCTTTCCAATTATGCTGAACTATTACCTACCTCCTCTAGACCTCGTGACATTTGGTCACCTCTGACATCATACCTCCTGGCTAGAGCAGCGGATACTCATACAACAAACACGGTAGATCACCCCTTGTGATGGCAAGTCCTTACGACGTTGCTCCACAGCGCTTTATGCGGTGTTCCTCATTCCCAGATATACATTAGCACATACGACTGCATGAACTGCTGTTGCTGAGATTAGGCGTTAAGCTCCTATACTTTGGGGGTACCCCCATCATGCCCTGAGCCCCTGGCGGATGCCTCTTCCCCCACTTGTGACAGTCCTTGGGACCCCCTCCTCCCCCTCCTCTTTTATATTGGCTTGCATGGTCTCATCCGAAAGCGCAATGACCACTG
Source organism: Lissotriton vulgaris (assembly GCF_964263255.1). Lineage (NCBI taxonomy): Eukaryota > Metazoa > Chordata > Amphibia > Caudata > Salamandridae > Lissotriton > Lissotriton vulgaris. The sequence goes on from NC_141691.1 coordinate 2,032,534,989, forward strand.
ACTACCTATGTGTTTGTCTTTTCTTTTTTTCTGGTAAATGTAACATATCATTAGTTTATGCTAGAATGTTCCATATTCCATTAACAGTTCATTTTAAGCATGGGCGAATTTTGCGAATCTGGCGTTCGCAAATTTTGCGAATTTGCAAACTCGCAATCCGCAAAATCCGCGAATTCTCGTGGATTTTTTTTTTTGTGTTCGCAAGGATTTCTTCCAGTTCGCAAGGATTTCTGACAGTTCGCGAGGGTTTTGTAACAGTTCGCAATTGCGAACTTACATGTCGGCTCGCAACGGTCACAATTTTGTTGTTTCTACGTCTGGTTCATCATCACAGGTTCCCAGCTCCCTCTGTTTCACCCCTGCCACCCTCTGTTTCACCCATGCCACCCTCTGGTACATCAATGCCTTGTGCCACCCTCTGGTTCATCATCACTGTAGATTATGGGGGGGAAAAGCAAGCACACCTGCCTGCTTCAACTGACATGAATTAATTTGGGGTTGATTTATTAATGTGTCACTGTTTTAAAATTCCAGTCTGGTACCTGCTTCCTTATCTGTAATTTGCTTTCTGTTGCAGTGCAATTTTTTTTCCAGGACCTTTGGGCCTACTTGTAGCTAATCTATGAGCCTGCTGTGAGGGTCAGAGCAGGGTCATACAATTGTTGCAACTAGCAACTGAACTCTGGAGGGGCCCTTGTCAGGAAGCACTACAGGGAACGGTTACTAATGATGAGTTTGAACTTTTGAACCTGCTTTCACTTTTGCAAAACTCGTTTTTCTGCAGAACAGCATTACAGCAACTGTAATGCCCCACCAAGCTTATATGAGAAAGTTGATTTCTAATCCAAAAGTTATCCAAAGAAAATCAAAAGGCCTCAAATCCAAAAAAGTCCAGGCAAATGTCAACCTGAGGAGTTATTCTGATAAAAATCATCATTTTCAGAAGGTCTATGCTGCTTGCTAGTAGATTTCTTGTGCAGAATTGCAATTTTTGTAATTTCGCGAGTGCGAGATTGTTGCTGCCCGCCACACCTACATGTTCGCAATTGCGAACTTACACCGCAAAGAAAAAAAATCTGCTGCGTGCGAATTTGCGGATTTTGCGGGAAATTCGCGAATCTCGCGGATTGCGAATTTTCCGAAAATCCGCAAAATCCGCAAGAGTAACGGATTTTCCACCCATGCTTAGTTCTTTTTACATGATTGATAAACGCGGCCGGCCAGATATGGTTGTAGGCGACTTGCTGTGTATCTGTGTATCATGTTGCCATTATTTCACCTTATATGATTTGCTTTGTTTATTTTTTACTCGGCGGCCGACCACTTGGTGGATGTAGGCTAAGACACTTGTGTTGTTGTATTGACAATAAAACCTGTTTAAAAAAAACAAAAAAAAAGCAGCTACAGCCTTCCTTTATTCTCTTCAGACAGCATGGCAGTCATTACAATTTTCACAGGTCCAGGAGTGTTATTAGGACGATTGGTGGCCAATCCCCATTTAATGGGTAAATGTTCCTGGGGTTCCCCTCCTCACCTTTGCAGCACTTCGTTTGTGTTTTCTGTAAACTTCTATTTCCCAGCAATCCAATATTTACTATGGGAGAACTTGCCGTTTTACAGTGAAAAACTACTCTCGGGGGTTTTCACTGCTTAGGCATGTAAAACATTAAATATACCTGTCCTGCCTTATAAATACCATGCACTCTGCCTACTTTAGAACTTTGTGTGGTGGCACTATGAGTTCCGCAGCCCACTAGTAATGTTCAATTTACAGACCCTGGGTAAAAGTGTCATTTTTTAGATTACTATAAAGAATCCAACTTAAGTTGGTTTTTCAATTACTATTAAAATGATTACTTGTATATTTTTTGTAGCTGCTCCCAAACTGAAGTTAAGACTTTAAATGTTGTACAACATTATAACCATGTCTTTCCCCATGCAAATCCCAGTCGGTCTATAGTGAAAAACAACTTTGGAGGGGTTTCACTTCAATAACATAGAAACCATTCATAATACGTGTTCTATCTTTAAATACAGTGTACCCTGCCCAATGGGCATATAGGACATCCTTAAGTAGGTAAGTATCAAAAGGGAAGATTTAAGCCAGGGAAAAGGTTCATTTAGCTAAGTCAAAATGGTAGTTTAATAATGAATAGCTTGGCTGCAGGGACAGGCCAGAAGACATATTGTATAGTTCTGTTTTAATAGGTGGCACACATGGCACACTGAGAGCTGCAGCCCATTAGTAGGATTTATTTTACAGGCTCTGAGGATATGGAGTACCATATACTAGGGACATGACAATAACCTAAATGTGTTGATTAGTAATATGTCAATTTCATCATGTTTAAAGGGAGAGCACACGCACTTCACCATTAGTCAGCATGAGTCAAGTGTGAAAAGCCCTATGGTCAACAAAAATGGGTTCTGCAAAAGAAGGCGAAACATATTTTATTGGTCAGAATCAGCATCTCACCATTCTCCACATGTTTGAAAGACGTGGCTTGAATCAGTAATTGAGGTATATCACAGGCGAGAAGGGAACTTTTGCTGTGAGATAAAGATAAAGTGAAGGATTTTGGATTTGAAAAACTCATATAAAAATGTTGAGACATACCAGGTTGTTTTTACAGCAACATGGTTGATCAGCTCATGCTAATTGTGGAAAATCACCCTTGATATGTTCGTTTTTACATTAAAATTGTGTTAGTTAGGCTTTTATGACTGCCTTTTGTTAATATCTGTGCATCTTACAGTAATTTTCGTTATTTACATTCAATTAAAAAATATTAAATTAATGTTTTTTGGGAATTTTAATGTGATTTGGTCACTAATTCTTGGATTATGACTTTTCCATGCGCTCCAAAAGGCCTACATCGTCAAATCACCAGTAGAATGGTAAACCAGAAGAATCAAAGTGAGTACTGTGTGAACATTTCAATGAAGTTGTGTACACATTACAGGACAATATGTGCCAGTAATGTATAATAAACCATCTTTTTCATTGTCCTGAACAATTTAAAAATCTGTATTTTCAATATGTGTCTTCAACAGCTATGTTTGTCATCATCACTGTTGCGTAGGTCAAGGTATGCTGGTGGGCCCTGCGAGATTACCTTTATAGCATAGTACACAAAGTACACAGTAGCTTTATCACCATAAAACATGTCACATTTTCTTTCTTATATTATGCATTACAATGGCATGTGAATTTGTCATCACATCCTAATATGCTGCAAAACCCTTCAAAGGTCAAGCTGAATGATTCTTTTAAAAGAGTAATGAGTGAGACCCTGGGTACCTATCTTTTTTTCTTTCTCAAAAAATGATAAATACGTAAGAGCCCTTGAATACCCTGCTGCCAGAAAGCTAGCCTACAAAGTAGTTGTAGATACCATCCTATCTTCATGAGTTAAGCCCCCTGTCAACTTTTAAAATGAAGTAGTTACTAGGTAAATTGACAGTTTCAATGTCATCAGGCCTGGTAAAGTATAGGGATGCTTTGGTGTTAGGGCTTCTGGAAACAATAGAATATTCTGATGTTTTTGGAAACCATGCAGTAGTTTGCTCTGATGGGGCGAAGAAGTGTTTAATTTAACACACTATGTTTATTTTAGTCGACATTTAGGGCCTGATTACAACCTTTGGCACCAAAGCTGTGGTTGGCCCATGTGTCAGATTAGAAGTGTTCTCCTGTATAGTGGGCTGGTTTTTGGCATTGCCACTGCAGCCCCTTTAAAAATAGGCACAAGTTTGGGAACGCTATAAACAGTTCCTGTGCAGCATGGACTGTAAAATCCATGCTGTGCAGGAAGTGGTGTGCATGTACACATGGGGGCACACATTGTGCCCACCTGTGTGTACCTACATGGCATGAGGCACCAGTGGGAAACTCATATTATGCTTGGGAGAACGCGGCCGTCCTGGCAAGCAAATTCCAGCCTCAGGACTGCGGCGCCAACGCTAGGGAACAGCAGTTCCCTGGCGGAGACAGCGGTTTGATGGTGGACTGACCATCCAAGTTTTATTGGGGCAGTCGGATCACCAGTGAGGCGTTGCCTTGACTAGCACCACCATGCTACCATGAGTCTATCAGTCTTCAGATTGCTAGACTCATAATCTGGCCCTTAATGCTCTCACTCCAACACATATAAACAAAGAGATAGCAGAATAAATTGGGAGGACTGCCAATTCACTATTTTATCTCCAAGTAGTACAAACATTAGAATAACACTTTCATTGGAAATGCACAACATATTCAAATAGCTGTCATTGTTGTGATACAAATGACAGCATAGAAAGGTACAAAGAGCACAAACAGCCATTTAACACAGTAAAGAAGAAATCCACAATATTGTCCAAGACATTAAAGAATTATTAATTAGTTCATGTGAATCAACAAGAATAATACTTGTAGAATATATTCCTATTATTCCTGAGCAAATATACCTTCCACTTTTAATTTAAAATGTATAATAATTAGAAACTGAAGAATAGAAAGACATACCATGCCTGCACCTACAAGACTTGAAGGAATAGATATTCCAGCCTACTTAACTGTACCTCATTGAAGAGGAAAAAAAGATTTTATAGGATACATAGAAGAATAAGAAGGGGATCATATATTTGAGTACATCAAACAAAATACTAACCCTAACAAGACCTGGCACATTTAAATTATGTCTATTCTCTTTAGCCGAATATATATAATCGACGGGCAACACCAAAACACCAACATTTCACTAATCTGTGCACTTGTGCCCAGTAAACAAAGTACTAAAGCATTTTGCATTCACAGAAATACATTTGAGAAACCACTTGGTTTGTGACCTCAAAATGCATATTTCTTTTGTTCTAAACCTGTTTAACAAGTCAAACAAATATTACTGATTCCTTAAATGAGTTTTGTGATCCATACTCATTTGTAACTTTGAAGGAGTGTAAACATTGTGCTCCTTAAATGCACATCTGTAAGCCATGTCTCAAGGGCTTACAACAGCAGTTTTGGTTGCACACCATTGACCAGTTACTGACCAGTCAAAGGAGGTGGTAACTGTTTTGTAAAGCTATAAATTATTTTGACCAAATGAAAAAGTTATACTTTGCACAAGCAGCACCAGTATTTCAGATTGATATGTACAGTTTCTATTTGAGAAAGACAATACAAGGATGGTGGTCTGCTGTCCCTTGAAGCCACCATTCTTGTGTTTGAAGCCAATCACAATAGGAACAAATTACAACCAGCGTATTCTATAGGCACGTTTTACATATTGTGATTTTGTGACGCAACCTAGTTGTACATAGATCACTTCAGAGAACTAAAGTCAGGTAGCAAAACATCAGTGCACAGTTTGTGAACACTTTTTATGATTATACTCATAGTACTTCTGGCCCTGTGCCTTTATACAAAATTCTTGATTGGGACAGAAAATCATTCATACTTTTCCCAAAATAAACCCACAAATAGCAATACAAGTATTTTTTGCCAAGGCCCTATAGAGACATCTACAAAAGCCCACTGTATGTACCAACTATGCAGCCTACATTCCATTTAATTTATAACTTTGGAACCTTACATCCTTGGCATATATTCTTCCTACTAGGGAAAATAAACACCATGATCTATTCCTAGAATCACCATTCTACTGAGTTAATGAAGACAAATGAAACCCTTTTTCAGATACCTGTGGAAACACTGGGTTTGATAACATGCACTGGTCTCAGCACAGGCGTCAACCGGAGATCAGCATACCCTGGGTGAATGGCTGCGATAGCACCATAAACCTGGAATACAAATGATCAATGCAGCTAATGGGTGTCATAACTCATTCTAAAGCAGACATAGAAGGACCTCATATTCTATATCACAAACAATATATTTCATGACTTGAAAATGCAAGCTCATAAAATATTAGTGGTATCCTCCTCAACTTCACTGATGCATTCAATGTGATACAATATGTCTTGGCTGTCCTGTTTTCCATATATATTTTTTGTTTTTTCAGTAGTGTTTTTAAACCTTTTGAAATCAGTGCTTAGCAGTGTTTAAAAAACATGTTTTTGTTTTCAGTCATTGTTATGGAGCACATGTTGAAATGAATGCATGGTATATTTGTGATCTTTATGTTAGAGTGTTTTAAGCATAGTTGTTTGTACTCTCACTCACAACCACATTTAATTTTCCTCTCAAATATCATTAGCTCTCCCATTCAATTAGTCAGGACTGTCTGGGTTACAAGAATAGTAATTAATTAAAGAGTACAGAAGTCAAATGTTTCAATTAAAAAAATCCTCAACACAGTTGGGTGGGCTATTCACCTGAGTATTTTGACAACATAGTGACGGTCATCTCTGCCAACAGCATACTTCTGTGTGAAACGTTTACATTTTGGATGACACCAGAATAATCTGCAGCTTCGCACCCTAAAAAATAAAGTGGGTACAAAAACTTTAATGTGTACTATCTGTTGTAATGATCTGTCCTGTGAAGCATCAAAAAAATACAGTCACCGCACAGCTTCCATTTGGAAGCATTTGAAGACAATTCACAAAAAGGCATACTACAGAATGAGGCATGAAATTGAAGCTCCCGCTCATGGGTCCACATGTACATCAACTGGACATGGAGCTGCAAATCCAGATACAATCAAAGTGCTGCCTGACTGTCCTTATTCGGGTCACATGACCACCCACTCTTTGCACTATTACATTCCAGTGATTTGAAAACCACGTCTATTGTTGAATATTTGCATACAGTGAACACTCTTCCCTGTTAATTTTTGGGGGAGTATTTATATCCTCCAGAATTATTGGGTGCAATTTTTCTTACTAGATCTTTTAAAAGAGTTTTCTACCATGTTATTATCAATACTTTAATTTTATAAGTTCAAAAAATATAAAGAACTGTATAAAAGAAAAAGGTTCTAGTTAAAACCATACCGCATCCAAAAAAGAGCTGTGTTACAGCTTGTATTAATTTCTCATGAATATAGTGTATGTGTGAGTGTGTTACGGTATGTATCAGTGTGTGCCAGAATGTGTTATGAGAGAGTGTAAAATGTGTATGAGAAAGTGCCAAAGTGTCTCAGTGTGGGTATGAATGAGTGAATGCTTCAGGGTGTTCATGGGCGTGTCAGTGTTTTTTCATAAGGGTGAATCCCACAGTGTCTCAATGTGGGTATGAGTGAGTGGGTCACTTTCTTAGTGAATGCATGAGTGTTTCAAAGGGGTGTGTTAATGTATATATTAGTGATTCCTAGAGAGTCTCAGGGTGTGTATGAGTAAGTGGGTGAGTATCTTGGTAAAAGCAAGCATGAGAGTGTGTTCTTGAATCCATTAATGTATCTATAGGTGCATGAGTGTATGTATCAGTGAGTCATCGGGTGTTAAGAATCTATTAGTAAATGGATTAGTGTGTCCATGGGTGCATAAGTGTATGTATGAGTGTGATCCAGAGTGTTGCTGTGTTTTTTTGAGTGAGTGGGTGTATTTGACAGAGAATGCATCTGTGTGTCCAGGAGTGCATCATTGTATTTGAAAGTGTGTATGAGTGAATGTGTGAATATGTCAGGTAATGTATGAATGTGTCCATGAGTGTGTCAGTTTAAGTATCAGTGAGTCTCAGGGTGTCTCAGAGTGTGTATGAGTAAGGGAATGGGTGCGCTAGTGAATGGATAGATGTGTCCATGGGTGTGTATCAGTGTATGTTTCAGTTAGTACAAAGGTGTTCAGGGTGTATCAGTAACCATGTGAATCTGCTTGTGAGTGGATTAGTGTGCCCATGGATGTGTCAGTGTATGCATCAGTGACTCCCTAAGTGTCTTAGTGTGTGTATAAATGAGTAGAAGATTTCATCAGTGAAAGCATTAGTGGGGCCTTGGTTGTGGTAGTTAATATACCAATGAGTCCTAGGGTGTCTGTGAGTGAAGAATGTGTAGTTGAGTGGGTTAGCAAATGTATCAGTGTGCCCATGGGTGTGTCAGTATATGTATTAGTGAGTCCTACAGTATATCAGAGTGGGTATGAGTAAGTATGCTATTGAACACATTAGTATATCCTTGAGTGTGTCAGTTAGTTTGAACTTCGAAGGTGTCTGAGGGTGTGTATAATTAATTGAGTGAATGGATGTGTGTGTCCATGAGAGTGTCAGTTTATCGATGAGTGATCCCAAGAGTGTCTCAGTGTTTATATGAGGGAGTCAGTGATTTTGTCAGAGAATGCATCATTGTGTTCATGGTGTGTTAGTGTATGTATTAGTGAGACCTGCGATGTGTTAGAGTGTGTATGACTGAATCAGTGAGTATGTAAGTTTATACATCAGTGTGTCTAGTAATATGTCAATGTATGCAATAGTGAGTGGTAGAGTATGTCACCTTGTGTATGAGTGAGTGAGTATGTCAGTTCATGCATCAGTGTGTCTATGGATGTGTAAGTGTATGCATTTATTGCATTAGTGAGACCTAGGGAATGTCGGAGTGTGTATGACTGAGTCAGTGTTTATGTTACTTAATACAACAGTGTGTTTATGTGTGTTTCAGTGTATGCATTATTAAATTGTTGAATTTGTCAGTGTGTGTATTACCGAGTGAGTGAATATGTCAGTTAATGCATCAGTGTGCCCATGGGTGTGTCAGTGTATGTATTAGGGAGTCCTAGGTTGTCTCAGGGTATGTCGAAGTAAGTGTTGAGTAAGCATGGGCGAATTTTGCGAATTCGCGATCCGCGAATTTGTGAATTTGTGCAAATTTGCAGATTTTTGTTTTTTGTGTGTTCGCTGGATTTTTTGCCTGTTGGCTGGGTTTTTTGCGTGTTTGCGGGGATTTTTGCGTCTTCGCGAGCCGCTTGCATAGCGAAGTTACCCAGGCAGTCGTTTATGGGAGAGGGAGAGAGAGATAGATAGATAGATAGATAGATAGATAGATAGATAGATAGATAGATAGATAGATAGATAGATAGATAGATAGATAGATAGATAGATAGAAAGAAAGAGAGAGAAAGAGAGGGAAAGAGAGAGGGAGAGAGAGAATGAGAGAAAGAAAGAGAGGCCGGATCTCTGAAGGGCCGGATTCCTGAGTTGCCCCTACAGAACATACAGCTTTTTATTTTTATCAAAATGCATATAAAAATTGTGCTGTAAAGGTCTCATTTAGTTTACCCCCTCCTGACAACTCAAAATGGGTGTATTTGCCATCCTCTCCCTTCTTCCTGTTTTTTATATCTGTAAGTGCTTCCTGATGAGGTTTAATTCCTTGGACAGGTGCCTCGTTGCCTGCTTGTAACTATTCTCTGACCCTGCTTCAAGGGTCAGAGCAGGGTCAGAGACTAGTTGCAAGTAGGCAACAAGGCGCCAGGAAGCAATTACCAGCAGGTGTCCAAGTTAAAGTTAATTTGTTTGTAACCCTTTTGTAAAAGGTTACAAAGAAATTAGGTTCAAATTTTGCACCTGCTGCTGTAACCCTTGCTTGGCTGAAAATTCGTCCCTGCTGATTCGCGGATTTTACCACGATTTCGCGAGATTCGCGGTTCCCGAAATCGCGGAAAATCCGCAAATTCGCCCGTGAAACGGATTTTACGCCCACCCTTAGTATTGAGTATGTTACTAAATGCATTACTAGATCCATGGGTGATTCATTGTATGCATCAGTTAGTCCTAGAGTGTGTCATGGTGTGTTTGAGTGACTGTTTGAATATGTAGGTGAACACATTGGTGTGGCCATGGGTATGTAAGTATATGTATCAGATAGTTCAGAGTTTCTCAGTGTATATATGACTGAGTTGGTCATTTGGTCAGATAATGCATCAGTGTGTTCATGGTTGTGAAAAAGTATGTATTCGTGAGACACAGGGTATGCCAGAGTGTGTTGGACTGAGTGAGTATGTCACGTAATACATAGGTGTGTACATGGGTGTCCGTGTATGTATTAGTGAGACCTAAGGTGTTTTTGAGACCTAGGGCTTGCCAGAGTATGTTTGACTGACTCATTGACTAAGGGCCTGATAACGATGGCTGAGGGACTGCTACAGACACGCTGTAGGTGGTAGTCCCTCTGCCATTGTAACAGGGATCTCCTTCTGCCATATTACAATGGGTTCTGGACAGAAGCACCGACCACCGCGGTCCCTATAGGCAGGGTTTATCCGACCCTGTAGTCCCAAAATGGCGGCGGTGCCTATCAGGCGGTATGTAACTGTTACCACGCAACTTTTAGCACGCATACCATTACCACGCATTTTTTACAATGCAGGACCCTATACCACGAATACCTTTACAACGCATTACACTACAACGCAGATACTATTACAACGCATACCGTTACAACATAAGTATAGGTACGTTTATCTTTTTTTAAAAACATTTATTATGGGTATTGGGTTTGGGTTTTGGGGTACAGGGGTATTGTTAGGTTTCAGGGTTGGGTTTGTGTTTTGGGGTACAGGGGTATTTATAGGTTTCAGGATTGGGTTTGGGTTTTGGGGTACAGGGGTATTTTTAGGTTTCAGGGCTGGGTTTGGGTTTTGGGGTACAGGGGTATTTTTAGGTTTCAGGGCTGGGTTTGGGTTTTGGGGTACAGGGGTATTTTTAGGTTTCAGGGTTGGGTTTGGGTTTTGGGGTACAGGGGTATTTTTAGGTTTCAGGGCTGGGTTTGGGTTTTGGGGTACAGGGGTATTTTTAGGTTTCAGGGTTGGGTTTGTGTTTTGGGGTACAGGGATATTTTTAGGTTTCAGGGCTGGGTTTGGGTTTTGGGGTACAGGGGTATTTTTAACATATATATTTACAAAATAATAAATAATAATTATTATAATTAATTAAAATATTTAAAAATAAAATAATTATTAATTAAAATATTTAATTTATTATTAATTACAATATTTTAAAATATTATATACTTACCTATACTTACGTTGTAATGGTATGCGTTGTAATAGTACCTGCGTTGTAGTGTAATGCGTTGTAAAGATATTTGTGGTAAAGGGTCCTGCGTTGTAAAAAATGCGTGGTAATGGTATGCGTGCTAAAAGTATGCGTGGTATCATCATATATCCCTATCAGGCACTGCTGTTGGTTTACAATATCCCTATCTGCTGGTCGTTCTGCAGCGGTCAAACCACAGTAGAAACGTATTTGAGGGCACTTAGTGGGCCCCTGGGCCAGTGACATAGGTCCCGTGGGGCCCCCTACATATTGCTACACCATGTGGTAGGTACCGCATGGTGCCCCCCATTTAGTGCAGTGATACGTGTTGTGTGTCGGTTTTGTCTTTCTAGTACAAAACATCGGTAATGCGATCACCACAAGGGCGGTCGCATACTAATTTGCCCTATAGGACTGCTGCCCAGGAGGCGGCGGTACTAAATAAGATTGGATGACGGATAGACAAAAGTCTGTCCGCTGTTATAATGACCCCCTATGATACTTAATACATCAGTTTCAGTGTATTAGAGCAGGTGTCTCTCACCAGTCCATTGCAAGCCACTGGTAGCTCACTGATTCCCTTCAAGTACCTCACAACCTTATTTTTGGGGAAAAAGGTATTTAAGTGTTTATATTTTAAAATATAAACGTGTAACACTTTTTTTCTGTAGTAACCTGTCCTATGCTAGAAAGAACCGCGCTTGGAGACACCTTGGTTCTGTGTAGCAGTAACTTTCTCAGACTCATTTTGTAAAGCCTGAGCATTCAAGCACATTCCTTCCCTGATATCACCCGAGCACTGGAGTCTTGGCCTAGGGCTGCGACTGTGGAACATGGGTGGCGCCCAAGACACAGCCAGACTCCTTCCAGAGTCTTGCCATAGGACTCCAGAGAGCAGGGCAGGGACTGCTGCTGCTTTTTCAGAAAATATTGTTTAAAAAGCTGGATCTCACTATGAGTGGGGCCGGCAGGGCGAGGTCCAGATTGTCTACGTTTGTGCATGTATGAGTCTGTTTTTTTATCAGAGAATGCCTCAGTTTGCCCATAGGTGTCAGTGTGTACATGAGTGTGTTAGTGTAGGTATTACAAAGACTTGGGGTGTGTCAGAGTGTGTATCAGAGTGAGTAAGTATGTCAGCTAATGCATTAATGTCTCCAGGGCAATGTCAGTGTATGTATTGGTGAGTCCAACAGTGTGTCAATGTGTGTATATGTGAGTGGGTGAGTATGTCAGTTAATGCATTAGTCCTAGGATGTATGTTACTCTATCTATTTCTGTGTTAAATACACTGAATTATTAACAGAAATATATCCAAACATTGAATCAATTGCTTTGTTATAAAACAGAATTGCATGATATTGAGACATATTTAACATTTCAGAGGAAAGTTCACATTTCTGACAAAGTTATATTAATGAAAAGCAATATACAACTGTAACACGGTAAAACACTTATATTTGTTTAAACATATACTATACAGATGTTTCCTATTCTCCGCTTACATACTTGCAATCTGTGTACTGTATAACTATTCACCACTGAACAGTGGAAAGAAAACAATCAAGTAGAATGTAGAAAAAAACTGCACAGTATTACACTACAACTTAGATAGTTACCATGAATCACATTCACTACAAACACTTAATATATTATTCCAGCTAAAGGTACTCCACTAATATAAATGAATATATTTCAATAGATGTAACATGTAAGTACATTTTAAACTCCATTCTGAAGACATCACCCATGCTATGCCAAATTATGTTTTACAAACGGATTATAAATGTATTTATTTATTTATTTAGAAATGTCTAGAGCACACAGCTACCTCCCACAAGTGTCCCAGTGCTAAGGCAATCGAATCACACAGAAGCACTCAGAAGGATTAGGAACAGTTGAAGAGCAAGGTTTTTAGAGCTCTCCTCAAGGCTGATTCTGTAAATCCTAGAGGAAGAGACATGGCATTCCAGAGTTCCTTATTTCAGAGGCATTCCTAACCGCAATTGTTTTGCCACATACCCTAGCCTTATAGAACCGGAGAATAGTGGGAAACTTCAAGTAGTTCGATCTCAGGGCCCGGTTGTGTTTGTAATGTTGAAGTCTGACTCTCGGGTATGGCGGGACTCAACCCCTAGTGGCTTAGTGAGTCAGGATGAGCACCTAAAATTCATTTCTCCTACAGACAGGGAGCCTGTGAATGCTTTTCATAAGAAGAGCAATGGAGTGACAGAAGGGCACCTTACAGATCAGTCTGGAAGCAGCGTTCTAAATCATTTGCAGTCTGCGATCAGATATACTGAAAGTCCCAAAAGGGGACATCAAAAATACGCATTGTATATCACTCTTTAAATGCTAATCTTCCTTAAAACCTTGGTTCAAGAAAGAAGAGATGTGCATTTGGAAGTTTGACAGATAGTTCTTTTTTTTAAGTGAGCTTGCTGTTGCTGCATCCAGTCCATACAGCTGAATTCTTCATATACACAGTGTAGTGTCCCTAAGTTATATAAACTTCTCCATGAAATATAAAAACCAGTCTTGTGTGCTTTCTTCCAGAAATCTAAATTTGGCCTTTGAAGTTTTTAAGTTCAGTTTATATTTTTGATCCATTAGCTTTGCATCGTTGTAGCATCAATATATTGTATTTTCCTTGTCTCTGTATCTGCAATCTGATTGACAATTTGAGCATGTCATATTTTGGTATGTATTTTTCATTAGTGTGTCGAAAGACACAGTTTTGAAATCTGGTAATGTGAAATAGATAAATCTATCCAAATTTATTTGAGTAGTAGTTGCTAAGGAGCAATATTCAGGATCATAGTTCCATGTGTTACTCAGTCCAAATAATTTATCAATATTTACTTCTTCCTCCAAACATCCAAGCATCACCATAATACCATCCTGAGCATCTTGTTTACTGTTCAGAGAAAATACTAAAGGTCCACTAGGCACAACTACCACATCCCAAATGCCTGAAGCAGAATCCGGACAATGTTCAAACTCTCAACAATTCTACATATGACATACCTTCTTGAAATACAGTACTTCCAATATTATTCAAAGCTGCATCTTTACTTAAACCTTAAGATTTATGGATAGTCACAGCATAAACTAGAGAATGTGGGAACTCCTGCCCCACACTAAGGGGCCGATTAGGATGGCGGACGGAAATGGGTACTGTCCGCCATGGTGGGGGAAATTTTACTCCCGGCTGCGCCGCGGAGATACCGCGTTTGGGATTAGGATATTCATGTGACGAAACTCCGACCGCGGCGGACGGTTCACAACCAACACCGTCCGCGGCGGTCGGAACACAACCAAGTCCGTCCGCGGCGGACGGAGTTCAATGAACAACCACTGCCGCGGACGGAAATGACAGCGGAAAATAAAACATGTACCGCCATACCTGAGAATACTCCGTGGCCGCAATTAGGATAAATCCGCCCGTACCACGGAACGCACAGCCATCCACGTCCGCGGCGGAAACAATGCCACGAGAACCACAGCATCACCGCGGAAGGCCAACACGCACAACATCCCTAGCGCCGAACAAATGTCAGAAACTGCACCGCAAGTCCTAAGCAAACATACAAACATTGACAAGCCCCCCCCAACACCAATCACAAGCCACCATGACAAGTCCCAATCATCCAATAATGCACACACGTCAACACGCCCACCTACCACCTGACTCGCAACAACCATTGAGACACGACTACAAAATGACACCCACACACAACCACAATCCTTTGCACCACAGCATTGCTGCCAGCAAGAGGGCAAATCGAGAAACTGCTAACTCACATAAAATCACATAGAAGACACCCACCCACCACCCTACCACACCCACCACACAAACACCCACCACACAAATCCGACACATCACACACCACACACCTGCACCTCCCAACTCACACAACTCACACACTGAGCACCACACACCATGGCACCCAAAAAAAATCCTAAATTCTCAGAGACAGAGTTGAGGGTAATGGTAGACGAAATAATCCGTGTCGAGCCCCACATCTTCGGGGCCCAAGTCCAGCAGACGAGCGTGGCGCAAAAGAACCACATGTGGGACAGGATCGTCACTCGGGTGAATGCGTCGGGGACTGTGCCGAGGACGAAGCATGACATTCAGAGGCGGTGGCATGACCTGAAGACCAGGGTCAAGGGCATCCGAGCGAAAAACGTCACTAGAGCCAATCATACTGGCGGTGGCACACCCCCGGAGCCATTACCCTACACAGATTGGGAGGAGAAGGTGCTGGGGATACTGCACCGAGAGAGCCTAGACGGACTTGACGAAGGAGAAGAGACTGGTGAGTACAAACCAACACCACGATCAGCACGACATGGTCAGGCTCACACAACTGAGAAGAAACATCCCCTACGCCCCAAACCATGCACGTTCGACACCAACTCACTAACATGTCCATGGCTCCCAACAGGCCCCCATGTTCACGGGGAGGGTGGTGGTGGTGGTGGTGGTGGTGGAGGGTGGGGTGTGTGAGAGGCCCAAACTACAACTCCCAACAGGCCCCCATGTTCACGGGGAGGGTGGTGGTGGTGGTGGTGGTGGAGGGTGGGGTGTGTGAGAGGCCCAAACTACAACTCCCAACAGGCCCCCATGTTCACGGGGAGGGTGGTGGTGGTGGTGGTGGTGGAGGGTGGGGTGTGTGAGAGGCCCAAACTACAACTCCCAACAGGCCCCCATGTTCACGGGGAGGGTGGTGGTGGTGGTGGTGGTGGTGGAGGGTGGGGTGTGTGAGAGGCCCAAACTACAACTCCCAACAGGCCCCCATGTTCACGGGGAGGGTGGTGGTGGTGGTGGTGGTGGTGGAGGGTGGGGTGTGTGAGAGGCCCAAACTACAACTCCCAACAGGCCCCCATGTTCACGGGGAGGGTGGTGGTGGTGGTGGTGGTGGAGGGTGGGGTGTGTGAGAGGCCCAAACTACAACTCCCAACAGGCCCCCATGTTCACGGGGAGGGTGGTGGTGGTGGTGGTGGTGGTGGAGGGTGGGGTGTGTGAGAGGCCCAAACTACAACTCCCAACAGGCCCCCATGTTCACGGGGAGGGTGGTGGTGGTGGTGGTGGTGGTGGAGGGTGGGGTGTGTGAGAGGCCCAAACTACAACTCCCAACAGGCCCCCATGTTCACGGGGAGGGTGGTGGTGGTGGTGGTGGTGGTGGAGGGTGGGGTGTGTGAGAGGCCCAAACTACAACTCCCAACAGGCCCCCATGTTCACGGGGAGGGTGGTGGTGGTGGTGGTGGTGGTGGAGGGTGGGGTGTGTGAGAGGCCCAAACTACAACTCCCAACAGGCCCCCATGTTCACGGGGAGGGTGGTGGTGGTGGTGGTGGAGGGTGGGGTGTGTTCGACAGGAAACCGAAATGGCTACAAATCCATATACCCATGTAATGTCCAAATTACTGACCAGCTCGATCTTGTCCCTCAGGTGATCGTCAACTGACTGCGGAAACCAGTACCCGGCCGCCAGCCTCGCCTCTCACATCTACAGGACTCTCTGGTGACGAGGACACAGTCAGCTCCGGGGCGGAGGATGGAGCGGGACCAAGCACGCAGCCAGGGCCATCTGGCTCACAGGGACTCCCTGGACAGACCAACGTCGCATGTGTGACTCCAGCGGCACCTGTCTCTGTGATCTGCACAGTCCCCACCACCACCAGTACCACCAGTACCACCAGTACCACCACTACCACCAGCACCACGACTCCTGCCGCTGCCACCCAGCAGAACCCACCGCGCAACGCTGGTCCAACGGCCCCACACACAAGCAGGGTGAGTGGGCCACAAACACAGGCAACGGGACAACATCCAATCAGGCGAGCCACACACCGCCGTGCAGAGGAGGAACAGCTACCCCAGCCAGTGGCACAGTCCCTACAAGCTCTTGCCAGGTGCCAGGCGTCATACGACCGGTCCCAGGCAAACGCTGATCGTGCACACCAGGACTCAGTGGACAACACCAACACCCAGCGCCAAATCGCTGGCATCCTTGGCCAGATGTTGCTGATCATGGGGCAGCAGGCAACGATGTGGAGTGAATGGGTTGACCGGAACAACCCCCCCCCCCCTCCACCAAGTGTGGTAGCGCCACCGTCACCTCCGCCTCCCCCGCCACTTCCGCCTCCCCCGCCACCTCCGCCTCCCCCGCCACCTCCGCCTCCGCCTCCACCGCCGCCACCACCACCTGAGCCCCTGGCGACGGATGTGGCCCATCAACAACCTGCCCTCCCAGCTGACTCTGTTCCAGGTCAGAGACGGAGGGGCCGTCCGAGTAAGAAAGAGGCTGAGAGCAGTGTTGGAGCGCCAGGCACACGCTCCAAGAGGGGACGACCATGACAATGTCACTGCCTGTGCCAGACATTCACCCAGCTAAGTAGCCTGTCCCACAGACAATCATTCCCACTGGTCTGCTGGTCTACCCTGACACCCCCCAATGTGGCGTCAGCACGGACATTTCATCAGCCAATACCTTCAACTCCAACTCCCTCCACCCCACTGACTTGTAAATATTCACCAGCACAGAAGCACAACCTGTAAATAAATAGCATTAATTCACACAATGATGTTTTGCCTCCATGTTTATTCACATGATTGCCATCAGATACAGACGTAAACAGGTACAGGGATCATAGTCGTACATGATCATGGCGCTGCGGGAGTGACCTAGAGAAAACCAGAGACAGCAAACACACGTCAGTAAAGAGATTCACACACATCACAACACAATGCACAGCTACATTACACAAACGACAACCATCACACAAGCATGGGATGAGAGCACACACATCATGGACACTTCCATGTCCAAAGACATGAAGACACACATGTGCAACCATCACAAACAACACCCAGCTGATTAACCCCATACCCACACAACACCAGCAAACATACATGAGGCATTGTCAACCGCCACTACAGGTAGATACTCACATTCAAGGGAAGTAGCGATCTATGAGCTGGCGCCTCTGGTCCACACCTTCCTCCTCACCACTATCCTCATCAGTGGACATGGGTGGGATGGGAGGCCGAGGCACTCCTTCGTCTTCAGGGTCCAACAGCAGTTCAATGCCATTGCGTACTGCAATGTTGTGGAGCATGCAGCAGGCTATCACGATCTTGCATACTTTTCCTGGTCTGTAAGGCAGGGCCCCTCCGGTCTTATCGAGGCACCGAAACCTGGACTTTAGCAGTCCAAAGGTACGTTCGATGACTCTCCGTGTCCTTCCATGTGCCTCATTGTACCGCATGTCACCCGCCGTCCTCGGATTACGTAGGGGACTGAGGAGCCAGGGCCGGTTTGGGTAAGCCGAGTCGCCTATGTAGGGGGATGACAGAGAAAAACATCTGAAATATATATGGTGGGTACCCCATGCAACACAGAGATCACAAGAGTACCCACTGCACACTCACCAACAAGCCACGCTTGACCGGGTCGCAGATTTGCCATGAGTCGTGGGACATTGCTGCTCCGCATGATGTGGGCGTCATGTGCGGATCCAGGAAATCTGGCACACACATGGGAGATGATGTTGTTCGCCAGGCACACCACCTGCACGTTCAGCGAATGAAAGTGTTTGCGATTCCTGAACACTTGTTCGCGTGCCCGTGGTGGAATCAGAGCGATGTGTGTGCCATCAATTGAGCCCACAACGTGAGGCATGTGGCCCAGTGCATAGAAAGCAGCTTTGACAGCTGGCAACTCTTCCGGCCGTGGAAAATGTATGTACTCATCCTTGTAGAGCATCATAGCTGTCAACACATCCCGAAGAACCGTGCTAAACATGGCCTGCGACATCCCCCCGGAAACTGCAACAGTGAACTGAAAAGTGCCAGTAGCGAAGAAATGTAGTACCGCCATGACCTTTGCAGTGGGTGTAATCGACCCAGGATACGTTCTACGTGGCTGCAGATGAGGAGACAATAGTGCCACAAGGTCCATCAACCGACGTCGATCCAGCCTGAATTTCCGAATGATCTCCTCGTCTACCATATCCTCCAGCACAGTGTATGGCCGAAGCACATTTGGAGCCCTCCTGTGTGGGACAGAGATGTAACTTTGGTCAACTTACAAACGACGCATACGTGTAGAACTCCATCACATGTGTACCTTACTGACAAAACTTCTGTCATCACCCTAATGTTTCGTAGACACATCACAGACACTCATGCTACTGCATGCACACAAACGATAAGTGTACACACGCCATGTCATCAAGCACAAATGCCACCACCAATAATGATGTGCATACGGAAATGACATGCATGGTGACACAACGTACAAAACACATACACGGAATGCATGTGTACCACCACCACTGTAGTCACCTCGACACAACAAGAAACTGACAACAGATGCATTAATTGGCCACACAGCCGTGATGTACTGTGTAGTTGTGAAGATGTAACAACGTCTGTAGGGTCACACCCGACGTCAACAAGTAGAAATGCACATCTTTTGCCCATAATGTGCCGACCGATTGCCATTGTATGGACACACATGCTATATTGTATGACATATGACCTTTCCCAATCACGCTCACATCCCTCATGACACAACTGCACACAACACATCACGGTGCAGCGTCTGACAAGATCACATAATTGGCGCCGCCATGGCGGTGCTCAACTTCCGCTACTTCCCAAAGGCCATATGCGGCCAGCGTCCCTCTCCCCATTGGCTGCATGTGCATGGACCGTCACGGGCAGACATCGGCGACCGCACGTGCAAGCCTCAGGCACGGATGCTTCCGTTGCAACAATGTACTATCACTGGCGCCTCCATGGCGGTGCACGTACTCAGCGGGGGAGGTGCAGGCCCATACACCCTGTAGATGTAGTCAATGGACATGCCATTTCATGACCCCCCTTACAGTCACCTTGCATCATCCACCATACACCGGCCGGAGCGGCCGGGCCTAGGACGACCGCCGTGCCCGGCCATGTTCAACCGCCGTGCCCGGCCATGAACAACCGCCGTGCCCGGCCATGAACAACCGCCGTGCCCGGCCATGTTCAACCGCCGTGCCCGGCCATGAACAACCGCCGTGCCCGGCCATGAACAACCGCCGTGCCCGGCCATGTTCAACCGCCGTGCCCGGCCATGAACAACCGCCGTGCCCGGCCATGTTCAACCGCCGTGCCCGGCCATGAACAACCGCCGTGCCCGGCCATGAACAACCGCCGTGCCCGGCCATGAACAACCGCCGTGCCCGGCCATGTTCAACCGCCGTGCCCGGCCATGAACAACCGCCGTGCCCGGCCATGGCGCTTGTGTTCATGGCCGGGCACGGCGGTCGTCCTAGGCCCGGCCGCTCCGGCCGGTGTACGGTGGATGATGCAAGGTGACTGTAAGGGGGGTCATGAAATGGCATGTCCATTGACTACATCTACAGGGTGTATGGGCCTGCACCTCCCCCGCTGAGTACGTGCACCGCCATGGAGGCGCCAGTGATAGTACATTGTTGCAACGGAAGCATCCGTGCCTGAGGCTTGCACGTGCGGTCGCCGATGTCTGCCCGTGACGGTCCATGCACATGCAGCCAATGGGGAGAGGGACGCTGGCCGCATATGGCCAATCGCAAGTAGCGGAAGGTGTGCACCGCAACTATGGGCCAGTCATTGGCCCATTTCACGATCACGCTTCCAGGGCTGACCAATTGCTGGCGACGTATGCCACTGACACGTGCTGAGGGCCCTATATATGTGTGTTGGCCAAAACGACGCTACCTACCCTGGGGACCAGTGCTGCCTGTGACCATCACCTCGACCTACTGCTGCTGCTGAGCTGACCACCGACTGCTGCCTGTGACCATCACCTCGACCTACTGCTGCTGCTGAGCTGACCACCGACTGCTGCCTGTGACCATCACCTCGACCTACTGCTGCTGCTGAGCTGACCACCGACTGCTGCTCTAGTGCCATACTCCGTGATCTTGCCATGTCGAGAGGCAATGAGATCCGGTCTCGACCCTTCACCGCCGCGGAGCTTGATGTCCTCGTGGACGGTGTACTCCGCAACTATGGACGCCTCTACGGCGCACCAGGACGGGTGGTAAGTGCAGTGTGGGACATGTTGGTGTGCATGAGGGGGCTAAATGATCTTGCCAATTTCTATCTTAGCTGTGTAGTGTGGGCTACACATATGTTCCCGATTGTGCATGGCTGCTGACAGTTACGTCTTGCCCCTATGTGTGTCACAGGCCACCTGTCCACTGACTAAAACCCTTTTCTCTTTCATCATGGTAGGTCAAGCTGCACCTTCGCAAGGACCTGTGGAGGGGCATAGCACGGGAAGTACGGGCATTGGGGGTGTGCAACAGACGACATACACACTGCCACAAACGCTGGGACGACATTTCCAGGCTGAGCAAGAATGTAGCTGAAGTAACACTGGGCCTGATTCCAAGGACGCCCCGTCTGGCCCGACGCTCCATGACCCCTCTCATGCACCGTATAATTGCAGTGACGCATCCTGAACTGGCCGAACGTCTGAGTGCCGATCAACAGCAAACTAGCGGTGAGCATACTGTCTGTGTAGGAAACTTGTGAGTGCTATGCATGTATTGGTGCCCAGACACCCTATTGAGTTCCGTGTTGCGTACGTATGCCTGTGCTGCCATTTTGGTCCCATTGGGTGGTACTCATTTGACAGCCAGGTCCGCCATGTTGACACGCCACTTGCTTAGTACTTGAGTGTTAATGCACATCCCCTAGTGGTCCATGGCCCCATTCCAGGAAATGTGAGGATGACTGGTAGGGGTGGGCCATGTGCAGGATGTGGGCTCCTAAACCTTTGTCTGCTATGTAATTTGGCTATCCTGTTCCTTCTGTACGTCAGTCTGCCCATGACTCACACATCTTTTCTGTGCATTTCAGCTTTGACAGAGGACACTCTGCCACAGACGGTGGAGAGTAGCCGAGGAAATGAGTCCGGCTCAGACATCGCACACACGCAGACTGACACGGAGGAGGCCAGCGCCGGAGAGGGGGACAGGACCGTCCCTGAGGACTCGCATGTGGAGACACCATCGTCCTCCTCGTCGGACACTCTTGGTGAGCCTGCACTGTTGTCACAGACTGGGAGTGGGCACTCATCACCTTCTGTCGGAAGACAGCACACAGGGCCCACACTTCCACCAACTGCACCATGTACTGTTCGTGGCCGGAGGAGTAGGGGGAGCAGAGTGGCGTTCGGTGCAGGCACCGCTGCCCCTGCCACGGTGAGCCAAAATGCACTGTGTGCTGAGGCAGTTGATCTGCTGCGACAGCTGTGTGTGGGGCAGACCAATATGACGAATGCATTCCAGGACCATGATAGGAAGTTGGGGCAGGTGGTGGCATTCATGGAAGGGATGCATGGCGATCTTTCAGGTCTACACAGGACAGTGCAGTCATTGGCAAGCAGTGTGTCGTCTGCAATAGTTCAGTCGAATGAACAGGGTCCTACTTCTGTTTCCCCATCTACACCGCTGGATGTCTCAGGGGGTAGTGATTATTGTGAGCAAGACTCAAATAAAGGTTATTGCACTAGAAGCAGCGTCAGACAGCACGTCAGGGCACGCAGGGCACAGACCCCATCCCCTAGATCACCTACATCTGTTCACGTACACGACGTCAGATGCACTGGAGTACACACACAGGATCCACAAGTGTTGTTGGAGGACATGCCTTCAGGAGCTACACAGGCATTCAACACAAAAGGTACTCCCAAGGCATGGGATACTCACATGTCCATGGACTGTTCCTTGGACAAGGCCAGTCAGAAGACTAAGGCACCTACTAAGAGCAGGGAGACTCCCAAGAGCAGGCCCACAGCGGTCGATAGGAACACTCCCAAGGACAGTGAGAAGACTAAGGCACCTACTAAGTGCAGGGAGACTCCCAAGAGCAGGCCCACAGCAGAGGTAAGGGACACTCCCAAGGACAGTGAGAAGACTAAGGCACCTACTAAGAGCAGGGAGACTCCCAAGAGCAGGCCCACAGCGGTCGATAGGAACACTCCCAAGGACAGTGAGAAGACTAAGGCACCTACTAAGTGCAGGGAGACTCCCAAGAGCAGGCCCACAGCAGAGGTAAGGGACACTCCCAAGGACAGTGAGAAGACTAAGGCACCTACTAAGTGCAGGGAGACTCCCAAGAGCAGGCCCACAGCAGAGGTAAGGGACACTCCCAAGGACAGTGAGAAGACTAAGGCACCTACTAAGTGCAGGGAGACTCCCAAGAGCAGGCCCACAGCAGAGGTAAGGGACACTCCCAAGGACAGTGAGAAGACTAAGGCACCTACTAAGAGCAGGGAGACTCCCAAGAGCAGGCCCACAGCAGAGGTAAGGGACACTCCCAAGGGCATGGACACACACAGAGAGCAGGTGTCTACTGGAGACAGGTGCACCACAGACGACAAGTCTGCTGGCAGGAACAGGGTGGCGAGCAGGGCACAGGCTAAATCCAGAGACAACACTCCACCTAAGGATAAGGCACCTCCTACGGACAAGGCATCTAGCATGGACATTGGCGCAATCAAGGACAGGCATACTCCACCCCTGGCTGCACTGAGGCTGATGTTTACTACTGGACGCCAAACTAATGTCTCCGCGGCGGAGTCCCCCCATACCTCCACTCTCATCCAGGCCAGTCAGAAGCAGAGGTGGGTGTCCCCTGTTGTAGCATCCCCCATTACACATCATTCCGAGTCCAGGCGGCAGGCACAGAGCAAACGACAAGCAGGCTCCAGCACGTCCCCAGAAACCAGGTCCCCGGCAGCAGTTGCTCCACCTATGCTGGGTGGTGATTCTTTGGAGTCCCCGCCACTTGGCAGTCCAGTCCTGTCCAGGGTGCACTCACACCTCCATAAGAAACGCAGACACACACCATTGACACCTGCCACACCCGATTTGGCTCTAGATGACCTATCACCAGCTCCCAGGCCCACCCTGCCTCCTGGCCCATACAGCCCTGTGGCTCATCATTTCAGTTGTCCCAGTGGCGCTGGTGCAGTTGACTCTCATGTATCAGATGGTGGCACAGTGTCAGTTGTGCCCTCTCCTGTTGCACGTCCTGGCAGTGTATCTGGGTCTATGGCTCACGTGTCAGTTAGGAGATCTGTGGCTGTGTTGCACACTCCTGTTTCTGGTGCTGCCAGTGTGTCTGGGTCAGTGGCTCACGTGTCAGTGACTACATCTGTGGCTGTGTCTCACACTCCTGTTGCTGGTGCTGCCAGTGTGTCTGGGTCCGTGGCCCATGTGTGTGTGACTCGGGCTGTGGCTGTGTCTCACACTCCTGTTGCTGGTGCTGCCAGTGTGTCTGGGTCCGTGGCCCATGTGTGTGTGACTCGGGCTGTGACTGTGTCTCACACTCCTGTTGCTGGTGCTGCCAGTGTGTCCAAGGCAGGTGGTTCACGCAGTCCCCCTGAGTCTGTGATGTGAGGTGCTGTACACTTCACTGAAATGTTACTTCACATGGTGTGTCCATTGGGAACTGCGTGGCACTCTTGTGGTTCCTGTGACGGGTTGGTAGGGACACGTAGTTGTGCAGCCTCTGATGTACCTGCTGTGTACTGCACTGTGCCCTGTTGATGCTCTGATACTGCATACTGCCCTCTCGTTACCTGCTATGATGTACCTGCTGTGTACTGCACTGTGCCCTGTTGATGCTCTGATACTGCATACTGCCCTCTCGTTACCTGCTATGATGTACCTGCTGTGTACTGCACTGTGCCCTGTTGATGCTCTGATACTGCATAGTGCCCTCTCGTTACCTGCTATGATGTACCTGCTGTGTACTGCACTGTGCCCTGTTGATGCTCTGATACTGCATACTGCCCTCTCGTTACCTGCTATGATGTACCTGCTGTGTACTGCACTGTGCCCTGTTGATGCTCTGATACTGCATACTGCCCCTCTCATGTGCTGCCTCTGATGGACCTGTTCTGTGCAATGGACTGTTGATTCTCTGTGCCCCTCTCATGTGCTGCCTCTGATGGACCTGTTCTGTGCAATGGACTGTTCATGCACTTGGCCCCTCTCATGTGCTGCCTCTGATGGACCTGTTCTGTGCAATGGACTGTTGATTCTCTGTGCCCCTCTCATGTGCTGCCTCTGATGGACCTGTTCTGTGCAATGGACTGTTCATGCACTTGGCCCCTCTCATGTGCTGCCTCTGATGGACCTGTTCTGTGCAATGGACTGTTGATTCTCTGTGCCCCTCTCATGTGCTGCCTCTGATGGACCTGTTCTGTGCAATGGACTGTTCATGCACTTGGCCCCTCTCATGTGCTGCCTCTGATGGACCTGTTCTTTGCAATGCCCTGTTGATGCTCTGATACTGCATAGTGCCCTCTCGTTACCTGCTATGATGTACCTGCTATGTACTGCACTGTGCCCTGTTGATGCTCTGATACTGCATAGTGCCCTCTCGTTACCTGCTATGATGTACCTGCTGTGTACTGCACTGTGCCCTGTTGATGCTCTGATACTGCATACTGCCCTCCCGTTACCTGCTATGATGTACCTGCTGTGTACTGCACTGTGCCCTGTTGATGCTCTGATACTGCATACTGCCCTCTCGTTACCTGCTATGATGTACCTGCTGTGTACTGCACTGTGCCCTGTTGATGCTCTGATACTGCATACTGCCCTCCCGTTACCTGCTATGATGTACCTGCTGTGTACTGCACTGTGCCCTGTTGATGCTCTGATACTGCATACTGCCCTCTCGTTACCTGCTATGATGTACCTGCTGTGTACTGCACTGTGCCCTGTTGATGCTCTGATACTGCATACTGCCCTCCCGTTACCTGCTATGATGTGCCTGCTCTGGTGCCCACTTTGCCCATGCTCACGCATACACTGTGATTGAACCCCTATTTTGTGAAATAAAGGTGGTCTATCAAATCTCGTGGTTTTTCGTTGTCATTCCTGCTTGCGTACTACAATTGTGTATTCGTATTTGCTTCTCATCAGTGGTTACGGTGACATGACACTCCCCCTCCCTACGTCACGTCCCTTGCTGGTATTCACCTCCAGACAGCCAATGGTTTGTGCCTTACCTGCGTCGTCCATAGTAGGCCATGACGAGGACGTGGTGGATCGCGAAGAGCATCATGAAGGCGTGTAGCGCAGGGTCCATGGTGGTGGTCAGCTTGCGGTGGGTATCTCGGCTATGTCACCTGTGTTCGCTGTGGGGATTCCGACGTGTTCAGACAGGTTGTTTTTCCGCTGCGGTTTTATGTGTGTTTTCCGCCATCTTGATTGGGGGGACGGTCTTCGTCGTCAGTACGTACGGCGGTGCGTCCGGATCTGTTACGTCCGCCGCGTGGTCGTGTGTAGTTGGCCGGCGGAGCGTGCTTTTCCGTCGCGGACGGAAATTTGACAAGTTTTCCTATCCTGATATGGCGGACGGAGTATCCGCGGCAGGCGGACACGGAAAAGGCTTTTTCCACCTACTCACGGGCCGCGGTGGCTCTTCCGTCCGCCATCCTAATCGACCCCTAAGTCTTTTATTAGCAAAAAATGTACAACAAATCAACCAATCTGTTTAATGTAATGAATCTGATTTTTTTTATAGCCAAGTAGTCAACCTCATTACTATTTGGAAAATTAATCATCACACCCTTTACTAATCCGTCCTCAACATTTAAATTTTGCAACAAAATTACTGTACAGTTTTTACCCACACATAAACACTTCTTTAATGTAGCCGTCCTAGTTACAGATTTCGCTAATGAATCCAGTTTTCCTTGAAGTTTTCATTTAGCTCTATAGTTACTCTCTAGAGTTCTATTCTTGGCAATAGCTTTAACTTCCAAAATGTCTTCCTTCTTCAGTGTCAGCAATTCTTCATTAAAATTATAGGCATTAAACAAACTATTAATTTTCCTTCTTCAATCAAATTGAACATTAGCTGTGCTGCTGTTTTCTTAGACATAACATTGTTTTTTGATAAGGTACAACTCTAATATCCTTCAGAAAACTATCATTATTCTCATCAGACTTTTACCACATATTCTTCAGTAGTTCCCTCTTTTGGAAGTTCAGCCAAATGTTTACATTTCCAATGCTACCTAATGAACTACAAGTTTGTTCCTACAGAAGTGCCTTAAAATAGGTTCTTCTTTCACAGGTGTTGGTTGTAAGTCACCAAACAGATTTAAATGCTTTCCTCCAAAGAGAACATCGTACTCTGTTCTTAAGATTTGTTGCATTCATAAGTGAACAAAGGCAAGCATTACATTTGAAACCATGCTCGCTTTCTTGACGATTAAAAGCTACATTTTCCTCAAAACTCTTGATACCTCAAGCATTGCTTCATCAGATAACTTCTGGTATTCTAGTTTAATATCATGCTCTCCTGGAAGCATTAATTGTCGAAGTACTGTAATTCTTTTAATATTATGTGCAGCTAATCCAGTTGGTGGTGTTACTACACACAACAAATTTGATTGTGTTGTCCACTGTAGCTAAGCCATGATCATTTTAATTAAAATCTTTTCCCAATGCCAGCTTGACCACTGATATATAATTGAATTGTTATAAAAGATGAACAATTGCATTCTTTCTTTTCATGGAGAAATCCATTTTCTATTTTCTCTTTTACTTCCATATAAATGTCTGTCTGTTCATTGTTGAGTTGTGCAACTAAGGGCTCCAGATGTATAGTTTCTTGTCTAGCTTGTTCCATTGCACTTCCAACCTCAACCATTGCTATTGCAGCTTCATTTAGGCGGCCCAAGAGGATGTAGACTGAGTGGTGCAGCTTTGACTGCTTTGTGAACTGTCCTTAGCTACCACTGCAGCAACTGTTTATTCTTGCTGAATCTCATCAATTAACATTTGCATGTAATTTGTGGAAGGCTAAACACTCACTACTGTCTTTCACAGAATTAAATTAATCTTCATAGCAGTAATAACCTCAAAGTAACTCAGATTCCGCAATCCAAGGCTTGCACAGTTGAAGAAGTGGACAATTTAAAAATTCTCTTTGGAAACTAAGTTTTCATTAATCAACCATCATACCCAAATACTGCAAATGTACATTCTTCTTCTATGTTTTCCTTTACATTCTTTTGGTATCGTCTACATGTGCACTTCTTCTTGTGTAGTATGTATGTTGGATTTTACAATATCAGTACCTTCCGGGGTGTACTTCACTAGAGACTGAATTTCTGCAAAAAACTAACAACTAACACTCCATTTCGTGTGCTTGCCAGGAATAGACTTACCCCAAAATTCCACTAGACTTCAAGAATAAACTGGCCAAGATCAACTTGTCACAACATTCATAAGAACCCATCTCCCTATGGGATAACATTTTAAAAAGAAAGCTGTACAAGATTTTGTTAACCTCTTTTCTGTAGAACTCTCCTGCCACATCTCTTCATTTCAGTCTTCTCTCGTTTTGTAATGTTGAAAGTTACATAACAAGCAACAGTAATGGAGTTGCATGCAACACATTGAATGTCCATATTTGCATTTGCTTAGATTTTAATTTCTATGCTACTCACCATCTGACTGCAGACAAACGGCTGTTGACTATCAGTTTTATTCAGACATTTAATTTCTTCAGACACATCACCATAGTGGCAATGGATCTGCTAGAACGAAAATTAGGCGAAGGAAGAATCAAAGACCAGCTTTTACTTCTTCATTTATGAAATTTGTATTCAAAAAGCAAAACTTTATTATGTCTGACATTTATGCATTAGTCAAAATCTGTATTCAGCAAAATTGATTTTATTTCAAAATGATCATTTTTATTCAGAGCTCAGAAAAATCACTTTTAGTTTAGATTTCAGTTAAAGTTTAGCAAAGGACAGATAGTTCCAAATTCGTTCGTCTCTAACATCCCTAACTAACACCCTCATCTTATACTTATATTCCTGCAAAGCAAACAAATAAAGAAATTTTCAGAGTTCTCACATCCAGGAATCGGTCAGCAAACGGGCAGCATCTCCAATGGAAATTGAAAAAGCAACCCCAACCTTACAAATCCAGGGGTTCTTATACCTTATTTCTCAAGCTTAATCTATCTAAAATGTAACTTACACTACTTATTCAAACTCCCATTGGTCAATTTGGGGTGGATGAGCATCCTCTCACCATTACGACATTAATTTTACAACATGCCAGCGGAAAAATAAAGGGTTTTATTGGTTAGGACAGTCTTTGGCCTAGGCGCTTCATTGCACTTGAAACATCAACTTTTCTTCTCAGGCTCTGAGCAATACATAGTTCATGATTGGCACTCATCCTAAGTTCCGGGCTAGGCAGCCTTGAACTTTTCTCGAGCACAAACAGTTCACTCTGACTTGCAGGTTTTGACGCGCCTGCGCTGTCCAGCTCTTGCTCACAGTTCACCCAGGCAGCCATTTTCATACAGGCCTCAAAGGCCACATTTTGGAACTATTATAGAAACAAACACAAATTCACATTAGTGATTGCATTGAAACCCATTCTGTTTACCTCCCACCTTGCTAATGTTTCCCATTAGTCGTTACCTAGCATGGAAGCCACACAAATGCACTTTATACTTACATAATCAACCCTCTCTTTTCACAAAAACGTGTACAAAAGCCCATTTAAATAGCATTTTAGTATTTTGTTTATATTGAAGCTATGCATTAATCCACAACACAATGACAATAAATATTAGCTGGTTTTATTGTAACATTCAAGCAAACTTAGTAACCCCGTGTATAAAAAAAAATTATAATGAAGTGCGTATCTTACTCTATGATTGGTTAATTTCACAAAGCATGCAATTAATAATATTATAGTTATGGGACATTGACTTCATGAGGGGTACACAAAATTTTGTGTTTGCCACCTCGCTCCATCAATTCCCTCATATGGTGATTTTATCACCAAATACCTCCCAAAATTTTGTAAAATGTACTTGAACATGTTTCAGTTCCCTTTCTTGTTAATTTCATCTATACTTTTGTCTCTTTTTCTTTTGAATCTTTTGAAAAACTATTCTTTTATTTCTTCCATTTTTATTTTGTTCTTTTCCCTCATTCTTGCCTGCTGTGCTTCATTTCTTTTCTTTATTGACCTTATAAAATCTCTTCTACCTTTGTATATACAGCATAAGCTTATCATGAAAATCACTATTACTAAGACTGTTATTGGAATTAGTATTTTACCTATAATTGAACTACCTATTTCTTGAAACCAATGCCTAATTGCTTAGAAACTTTTACCCAGCCTTTCAAGGACACCCTCAACCTCCAGTGGTAACATTTCTCCATGCAAATCTGTAATATTTATAATATACCTTTCAATAGTTTGACTTTTATCTGGGATATAAGTACAATAATGTTGCACCTTCAGGTTCCCACAGACTCCTCCCTCTTTTGCTGAAATTATATCAAGGGCATGTCGATTTTACAAAACCATAGTCCTCATAGCAATGATTTCAGTGCTCACCATCAGGAATCCTCCTGCTGTATCTGTTGATAATCGATCAACAATTGTGGACAATTTTCTAATTCTATTTGCATTAAATGAAATTCCCACTGCTGGTATCAGTGCTCCGAATACATCACCTATAATTTCTAACACAGTTTGTCTTCTTTTTCCACTTAGAACTTTACCTATCTCATGCTTTCCATTAGTACCTCTATCTACATGAAAAATGTTAGGAAAGACCAAACCCGCGTAACATGTCCCATGCCAGTGGTCAGGCAGTGTATAATAAGCTCTGTTCCCACAAATAAAATAAATTCCAGGAAAAACAGGATCATCTCCTCCTTTAAATCCCCAACCCCCTAAGATTCTATAGGTATCTCCACATTGACTTGCACCCAAAAAATAATTGTCATACATTGTGTTGTCTCTTCTAATACAAAATTTTCCCATCATTGGTGCATCTATATTTATTGCCACATTCACATTTTTATCCTCGATATTCTCATCATCAAATGTGTAATATTTCGATTTCTCATATCTCGTCTTCTCTTTTCGTTTATATGCATATCTTCTTTCGTCAACCATGTTTTAAAAGGCTTTTTCGTCCACTCTCATTTTACATGTCAAATTATGAGTAAAAGCATACTCGTGGGTTAATTCATCTACTTCTATAAAATACTCTCCTATCACTTCTGCATGCTTTCTCTTATTCAGGGTATTATCAATTTTTAGTTTTGCAAATATTTCATCCACATTGGAATGTTGATATTCCAGCTTTCCAGTTTTATAAAACAAGTTTGCAATTACACTACAAGTTACTCCATATGTAAGAGGAAGATGGTGATAAGTCACCCCTTCTGACACTGATGCTGACAATTTTACACAAACATAGCAGTCGTCCACATTCATTGTTTTAATGCATTCAAGCAGTAATTTCGAAAAACTATTCTTACTGTAATCACTAATAGACTTATCTTGATGCAATTCTGGTTTATATACATGAGTCTCAGGTACTTTTTCTTTCTCAACTTGCTTACTTGAGCTTGCATTCGTTTTTCATTTTGTTAAATTAGTTTCAAAGGGAATAACAATAGCTAAAACTATCCATAATACCACTAACAATCCCATACAAATGGTAAAACATCTACACCATTTTCTAAAAATAGAGCATTTCGTTTGATGATTGTTCATTGTCATTTTCCCTAACAGCGTTTCTTCGACCTTATGTCACCTAAAGTCTCACACTACTCAGCACTCTAACAAACTTTTTCTTCGACCTTGTGTCACCTAAAATTATCACACCGCTCAGCAGTCTAACAAAATTTTCTTTGACCTTGTGTCAGTTTCTATTCTAATTTAGGTTAGATTGAAGTTATATAACAAGTTTTCTTCGACCTTATGTCAACTCCGACCTCTCCTATACTTACAAAAACCATCTCACAGGACTTCAGACTTTTTACTTTAATATCATATACTTTGAGCACCTAATTTTTCATTTCTTAACTCTTTACTCACTTTTCCCAATTGACTTTGGGTCATACAGATTTTCTTGATATTTACTTCAACAATTGGCGGCAGGACAATATATGTCCATTCAGGTGATTTGTACTTCTGATTCGGATGTCTCACCCTCTTGGGCCTTTGAATAGTCTCTATTTTCTTTCCCAGTGCTTCCTTCTCACTGGTAATCTCGTTCACTTGATCTTCTGTCTCTTTTATTGTATTCACTATTTTGAATCTTAATTCTCCAGCTCCTTTAGGCCAATTGTCTCCTTTGCAAACGTTCTTACGTTTTGGCTCTACAGTGTTATGCTCCACTCTCCAAGATCTTTTTCTTGTGCTTTTTCCTAATGGAGTCTCGTCTGCATTCTCATCAGTTTCACTTTCTGTATCTTCTGCTGTATCATTGATTATGATTTTCACAATGTCTTGGTCTTCATCAGATTTAGTTTCCTCTACTGTTACTCTGTTAGGAACAACTTCATAACCGGTACTTGGAATCTCATTTTTATCATGAGTTATTTCCTATTCCCCTGTTTCAGGATTTCCGTTCCTGCTTTCAGAGTCTTCAGTTTGCGTTTCAGTTTTCTCTTTCTCAACTGCAGTCTAGCGCCGAGACACCCATGGGTATTCGTTCGCGCTCTATAAATGTCAGTAAATAAATAAACAGCTCCCTCTTCACTTTCTTTTGCTTCTTTACTGGTGTTTGTCTTTACCTATTCTCGATCTTCAAGTTGATCTTCTGAATCTGGTATTTCAACAATCTCCCTGTCACCTTCACCTTCAGACGCAGAACTGGCTTCTGATACTTCCAGATGTCGACGTTCTTGTCGATCTTCAGTATCTGGATCCTTTTCTGGTTCAGCTTCAGAATCAGAGTCAGTTGTACTTTCACTGTCGTATGAGTATTCATGTTCTGGCACACGGATTGTGTGACTCGCATGAACCCACCTTTTCAATCCAGCACACTTGACTGCAGTAGTACTGACCAAGATAACTTGACGTGGTATTTGCCACCTTGGTACCAAACAATTCCTCCTGCGATGAACTTTCACTCTTATCCAGTCCCCAGGGACTAAGTCATGAGCTGGATTTTTCTCTTTGGAATTTGATTCAGTTCCCACCAGGTGGAGCACAGAAGTTACTACATCATATAAAATATTGCAGTACTCCAGTATGATGGCATCATTAACATAGGCCTGTCTCATCACCCTGCCCATCAAAATTTCATGAGGACTTAATCCAGTTTTCCTGTAAGGTATGCTTCTTAGCGTCATAAAAATAAGTGGCAAAACATCAGGTCACTTCATTCCTGTTGCCAGACACATTTTAGCAATTCTATTTTTAATTGTTCCATTTACCTGCTCAACTACCCCTGAAACCTCAGGTCTATATGCACAATGCAGCTTCTGGCGAATATCCAGAGCTTTGCAGATCATCTGCAGAAGTTCATTCTGAAAATGCGGGCCTCTATCCGATTCAATCGTGACCGGAAACCCGAAAGGTGGTATTATCTCACGTAAGAACAGTTTTGCAAAAGTTATTCCATCATTTCTTCGTGTTGGAAAAGCTTCCACCCATCGTGAAAACAAACAGATTATCACAAGAACATATCTGAGTATGTTACATGGAGGTAGCTAAATAAAATCCATCTGAACTCTTGTGAAAGGGCCACCCTCCCGTCCTAAAGTTCCCAAGCTAACAACAGTTTTTCTGTTTGGGTTAAATTGCTGACAGACCAAACATCGTTGGCATAGACTTTCAGCAATCATTCTAAATGTTGGGTTATACCAAGTCTGTCTAAAAATACGGATCATGGTGTCTCTTCCAATATGGGCTTGACCATGGTACATTCGGGCCATATCTGAGATCATGCTATCGGGCATTACTGGTCTTTCATCCTTGTAAACCCAAATTTCATCCTCTTCTCTTTGCCTACATCCTGATTTTAACCAGACATCTTTTTCCTCTGTTCCCGCGTCTTCCTGCATCTGTTTCACTTCCGGCAAGGTCTCAACTACAGTGGTTAGCATCAAAGGCCTCGAACATGTTCTTCAGTTTTTCCCCGATTTATTGAAATTTAGTTTTTAGCACAGTGCTTGGCAATCTCGTCTGCATAATTGTACCCCGGGTAATATAATCATCACCTTTTTTATGAGCAGAACATTTAACCACAGCCAATTTCTCAGGCAACTGTATCACATTTATCAATGTCCTCACAAATTCTGCATTCCGAATATGTTCTGGCAGAGGTCAAATAGCCTCTTTGGGACCAAAGCTGTCCATAATCATAAACAAATCCATAACCATATTGACTATCGGTCACTATGGTTACTTTCACCTCTTTTCCCAGCTCACATGCTCATATCAAAGCAATCAACTCCGCTATCTGACCAGAATGAATTCCTTTCAGACAAGATGCTTCCAGCACTTCTGCTATTGTGCAAACAGCATATGCAGCACTTAGAACACCACTCTCTGTTCTCTCTGTTCTCTGGGCTCATATCTCCTGAGGCGGAAAGCCGGGAGACGCTCTTTTAGGATTGTGTTTTCTATGTGCTTTTAAAACCTCACCTGCTGCTACTTGATTGTTTTCACCTCGAGGGCTCCGTGCAGCGGATCAATCGCTCACGCGACGCCCTCCTGCCGGCTGGCCACGCCCACCTTCAGGCCACGCCCCCTTTCCGCCCTTGCGGCCACCTATTTCAATGTGCCACTTTAGAACGCGCAGCGGACGAGCGCAGCGGGAGCGCCGACTTCGCGCCGAAGTTGCGCATAAGTCAAGCCCGTCTGCGCCCGTCCGCGGCCGGACGGGGCCAGGGGCACAACACCATGCCAAAAACTTGTCCTATTCCTCCAATGACCTCTTCGCCCTCCAAGGCCTCTGGCCACTCCCGGATCCCGTCCGCAGACTCATCTCTTCACTTGGCCTTGCCCCTACCCTCCCCATACCTCCGCCTTCCCCGCCACTTGTTCCCCCGTCTCCCTGTCCCTCCCTCCCCGACCCCCAACTCACGACCCCAGCACTGTCTGCTATCCTACTCAACACCAGGTCAGCGGTCAAGCACCATCACGAGCTGTCCGTCCTACTCGACTCAGAGAAACCGGACCTACTGCTCCTGACCGAAACCTGGTATTGTGACTCCTCCCTCCCCGTTCTCTTGGCTACCCTCCCCCCTTCCTACGTGGCCCTGCGCGCCGACCGTCTGGCGGGCAGAGCTGGTGGTGGGGTTGCCTTAATCGCCAGGTCAGATCTACATTTTCAATCACTTCCCTTTCCCTCTATGCTCCCTGTCGACTTTCTGGTAGTCCGTTCCCTCCTATCCTCTTCCCCCATCACCTGCCTTCTCATGTACCGCCCTCCCCAGTCCTCACCCTCTTTTTTATCTGCTTTTCAAGACCTACTGGCCAATTTAGTGGTCAATTATGCCTCGGTTCTGGTGCTGGGGGATTTCAATTATTGGCCCTCAGACCCACACGAGTGCCCCGCGTCAAAAGAATTCACAGAATCCTTATTATCCTTCAACTTCGTGTCACATATTACTGTCCCCACTCACTCCCATGGACACACACTCGACCAGGTCTGGTCTCTCAACCTCCCATTGGCCTCGGTGGCTGTCTCTCCATGCCCTTGGTCCGACCATGCCCTCATTTCCTTCTCCATTCCCCACAATCCATTATCCAAAACCCCGCATGCCAAAAATACCTGGGCGCGGAACTGGAATAGGCTGGATCTCCCCTCCTTGACCTCCCTGCTCCGCAACTCCACCCCCACCTTTGCTGGCCTATCATCTGCCTCTCAAGCCAAGGCCATTAAGACCTGGCTGGCTGGAGGTTGCGACTCAGTGGCTCCCCTACGTCGCATTTCCATCCGCCGACTCAAGGACTCCAATAGATGGTTCAACGACCACCTAAAAGAACTTAAACTGAGCGCCCGAAGGGCGGAGAGGCAGTGGAGGAAAGATTACAGCCCCTTGTCAAAAACCCACTTCCTTGCATCACTGGCTAAATATAAATCAGCAATCTTGGCTGCAAAAACCGACTACTTCTCCACAAAAATAACATCTGCCGACAACAAACCCAGGGTAATCTTTGGCATTGTGAATGACCTGGCATTCTCAGACCGAACTTCGCCCCAAATCCCTCCCTCCCAGCTTCTCTGCGACCAACTCAATAATTATTTCTTGGACAAAATCACAACTATCAAGAGTAACATCCCATTACCCTCGTCTGCTTTTGTCGATCCCTCCCCTCCCATCGTCCAAAATCCTCTCACCCTTATCCCTCCCCTCACTCAGGAATCCTTTCTGGCGATACTCCCCAGAGTGAAGTCGGGGTCTCCGGCGGACGTCTGCCCCGCACGCATCTTACAGCAAATCTACTCTAGCTGCCCCGATCCCCCTATTGCCTTCCTTAACAGCTCCTTGGCACAGGGTGTTGTGACCCCTGCACTAAAGGCAGCCACTATAGTGCCTCTGCTGAAGAAACCCGGCGCGGACCCTTCCATCTCGGCCAACTTTCGCCCCATCTCCCTGCTGCCCTTTTTGGGCAAGGTGATGGAACGCCATGTCACCGCGGTACTGAGCGCTCACATCGAGGCCAATGGGGGGCTGGCTGCTCGCCAGGCTGGATTTCGCCCTAGGCATTCGACCGAATCGGTCATAGTTTCAGTCTTAGACAACCTCAGAAAGGGTATGGATGAAAACAACTACCAGGCACTGGTCCTCCTTGATCTCTCCGCCGCCTTTGACACGGTGGACCATACTATCCTACTTGCCCGTGTCAAGGCGGCTGGCATCGGGGGATCAGCTCTGGTCTGGCTCTCCTCCTTTCTGAGGGACCGCACTCAGGCGGTCCGACTAGGCGATTTCACCTCCACCCCTCTCCCTGTCACCTGCGGTGTTCCCCAGGGCTCTTCTCTTTCTCCCTTACTCTTTAATCTCTACATCTTTCCTCTTATCTATGCGCTCCAGCAGCTGGAGGTCACCGTCTATAACTATGCGGATGACCTCCAGCTCATCTTTGATCTGTCTCCCTCTTCTCTCTCGGCTTCTAACTTCCAGTCAACTATGACATTCATCAGGGACTGGATGAACCACAACCATCTTAAACTGAACCCGGATAAAACCGAGCTGGTTCTCACTGGTGGTTCATCCAGCCCCTGGAACTCTCTTTTCTGGCCCCCCTCTCTCGGCCCTGCACCATCCCCCTCCACCTCGGTCAAAACACTGGGTGTTAAAATGAATAATCAGCTCACTCTTCACTCTCAAATCAGCTCCGTGGTCTCTTCCTGTTTCCTCACCCTCCGAACTATCCGCTCTGTCTCCCGCTTCTTCTCCCCCCAGGCACTAAAGATGATCATAGCCGCCCTGGTAATTTCGCGTTTGGACTACGCCAATGCCCTCTATCATGGTATTCCAGCGTACAGCCTGCGTAGACTCCAAACTATCCAGAACCAGGCGGCCCGGCTGGTATACGGCCTTCCACGCTATCACCACTCCACCCCCCTACTAAAAGAGCTCCATTGGCTCCCCGTGAAACAACGCTCCCTTTTCAAGATCGGATGCATGGTTTTTCAGGCCCGTCAGGGCACTGCCCCTGCTTTCATCACTTAACTTATTAAACCTTATGTCCCTGCTAGAGATCTCCGGTCCTCCTCCAAGTCCCTCCTTCAGATCCCCCGCTTCTCACGCAAAAAGTGGGGCGGGTCCAACTTCTCAACCCTGGCCCCTACTTTCTGGAACTCACTTCCAGACAATCTTCGTTCTGCAACTCAGTACCTCTCCTTCCGTAGAGACCTGAAAACTTTCCTCTTCTGCCAGGCTTTCCCCGCCTAAACTTACCTCACCCTTTCCCTGGTCTTTCTCCCTCAGTTGATGAACCCCCAGCGCCAAGAAACCGCAAGGTGTACGTCGCGCTTTACAAGTGTTTTTAAATTAAATTAAATTAAATGAATTCCTTTCAGACAAGATGCTTCCAGCACTTCTGCTATTGTGCAAACAGCATATGCAGCACTTAGAACACCACTCTCTGTTCTTAAGCATGATCCATCCACTAACATTACAAAATCTGATTTAAGCAAAGTCTCATCTTTAAAATCTAGGCGAGGTTTAGTACAGTACTCCAAAACATTCAAACACTTATGATCAAGCTCACCTTTCACTTCTGCTTCAATGGTTTCAGGTAACAATGTAGATGGGTTGACATCCACACATCTTGCAATTGTAACATTTTCAGCTCCTAAAATTACTTTCTCATAATGAGTCAATCTGCTGTTAGTCAGATACTGTGTCTTTGCTCTTGTAAGGAGAATCTCCACTGAATGAGGTACATACACCCTCACAGGAAATCCCATCACAATTCCTTCACTTTGTTCCAGGCTTTCGCTTTTTGCTGCCACAGCTTTAAGACATCCTGGCAAAGCTTTTACAACAGGGTCCAAAACAGCTGAGAAATACGCAATTGGTTTTCTCAGTTTTTCATGTCTTTGTATTAATACTGACAAAGCACATCCTTCTCGCTCACTGCAGTACAGCTCAAATTCTTTTTCATAATCAGGCATTCCCAAAGCTGGTGCTTCACACAACTTAGTTTTTAACTGTTCAAATACTTCCATCTCTGTTTTGGTCAGAACAATAGGGTCTCTGATATCTGCCTTAGTCAGTCTCTTTAATGAATTCCCAATTAATGAAAATCCACTTATCCACTGTCTGCAATATCCTACCATTCCCAGGAACATTCTTATCTGTCTTTGAGTTTTAGGTGGCTGCATTCCTTGTATCATTTTAATTCTTTCAATGGTAACTTGTCTGATTCCTTTAGCAATATTGTGACCTAAATATTGTACTTCTTTCTGACAGAACTGCAATTTTGATCGAGACACTTTATGTCCCTCTTCAGCCAAATGATTCAACAATGCCAATGTATCAGTTACACAGGCATCTTTTGTTTTTGATGCGACCAGTAGGTCATCAATATACAGGACTACCACAAATTCTCCAGGCATACTCAGATTTTCTAATGATTTCTTTAACAGCTGATTAAAAATCGATGGACTTTCAGTGTACCGTTGTGGAATTCTACACCATGCTAGGATACGATTTTGGAATCGGAACGCAAAAATTGGCTGACTTTCTGGATGCAATGGAACAGTAAGGAACGCACTGCACAGATCAATTACTGTATACAATTCTGCATCATGAGGAATCTGGTACAAAATCACTGGCAGATTCGGAACAATCGCGCAACATGGGACAAAAATCTTATACATTTTTCTCAAATCTTGCACAATTCTAAATGTTCCGTTTGGCTTCTTCAGTCCCATAATCGGTGAACTACATGAACTGCTCTCCATTTCTCAATCATTTTGTCAATTACTGGAGTAATTCCTTCAATTACCTCCGCAGTCATTTTATTTTAAGGTATATTCGAATAACTCGCACCTTTTTTTATAGTCACTTTTACAGGATCTACCCCTTTCATTAAACCTATATCCTTTCCAGTGAAATCCCACACACTTTCTTTCACTGCCTCTTTCAGTTTAACAGGAATGTTCTCTTTATCAAAAACAGGAAACAATCTATCTTGTTCTGCCTCAATCATGAGCATTGTCAATTTATACAAGTCATCTTTATCCAGAGTCTGCAATTCTATGCCTTCTGGTGAACAATATATGGCACAATTCATCTTACACAGTATATCCCTACCTAGTAAATGAACAGGACTACTGGCGCACACCAAAAACCAATGCATATCTTTGTATGTTCCAATCTCTATTTCAACTGGTTCTGTCAAGTGAGTATTTATTTGTCTGTTAGCTATATCTACAACCTGGATTGTTTCACCCGAGAGAGGAAGATTTTGAATTTCCACTGATCTAATAGTAGAACAGGTAGCACCAGTGTCCACTAGAAAAGGTATTTCCACATCATTCACCTTTCCACACACAAATGGGCCTGACTGATCTACCTCAAGAGTAGCTCCAAGCCTACACTCTTCTTCCTCCCTCTGGCACCGTCATAAACTTTCATCCAGCCCACTGCCATCCTCTTCTTGCAACCAATACTGAGGACCCGCATTTACTCTCTGCTGTCCTTTTACATGCACACCTCCACTGAATCCTGTCTCTGCACTGTATCTCTGCTGATTCTCACTGTATGGCAGTGGCGGTTGCGGCACCTGACTTTGCTGGTTTGCTACCTGCTGTAATTGCGGTTGCTGTTGATTTATCTCAAACTGCACCTGCAAATTCAATGATGTATGCTCTGTGTTAACTCTTGGCGGACATTTACACTCTTTCTTCCAATGAACTAACTTGCCGCAATTAAAACATGGGAGCTTTTTCTTCAATTCATCTATGCTTCCCACTAATTTTGGTTTTCCTTTCAAATTTCCTTGATTCCCTGCATTCTTATTTTCCATATGCGCCACTTGCTGCTCTGCAACTTTCACTTGCACCCACATAGCTTTTTCTTTCAACTTCTTTTGTTTAGCATCTATTTCTTCACTGCACTACTTTGCCTGCCTCAGTACCTTATCAACTGAGCTTGTTTGCCAATCCATCATGCTATGTTTAATCATGTCTGAAATTTCTGGTCTTAATCCATATACAAATCTATATATGAAGTGGCTGATGTCCTTCTCATTTAATTCTTCATAACCACTGTACTGTTGGAAAACTAACAACAACCTTTCATAAAAAGAATGTACAGATTCTTTCGGTTCCTGTGTGGTTCTGTCTATATTTACCCAATCAGTCTCCTTTGAAGGTATCTTATTTTTTAACCACACTATTACTTGCTCATTACATCTGGCGATGGTGCTCCTGTTATTGTGTCCCTTGCGAATTCTTCTCTTGGCCAATTTATAGCAATTTTACATTCTGTCCACAAATCTGCTGGAACTTATATATCAAACAATCCATCCAGATCAATTCATAAAACTTTTGACACTTTTACAAATCTGTCAACCTGTCGCTACAATTCTACTGGTTTTTCTCTCAATCTCGGGAAATCATTAGTGAATGATAATATATCCTGTCTAGTCCAAGGAACATGTACATAACCTCCTCCAGGTATTTCTCTCATGGGACACTCAGTTATTACTGTTTCCTATTCTCTGATTGGGAAAGCTAAAGTGGATTTGTCACTAATTTCTTCTCTTTTCTTTGCCCATTTCAGTCTCCACTTACTTACATCACCCCATTTTCACAGCAACACAATCAATTCTTTTATCTGAACTATTCTCCCAGCTGTGTTCATATTTTCAATGTCCTTTTCTACAAAAATCCACTCTATATGACTTTTGCAATGTCTTGAATTTAGAAAATTCCACTCCTAATTCACTAGCTAAGTCTTCTAATTGGTCATGTACTGTTTTTGCCCTCCATGTGATACTTTTACACATAAACATAAGTTCATCATCCTGGTACGTTTTTAATCTATCCATTCCAATTGTTCCAATTATTAATTCTTCCATATCTACTTTTAATTTTGCGACATCTATTACTTTTGGTTCATCATCTTTTAATTTTAGAGACTTAAGCCAGTCACTCAATTCCTTATCTGACGGTCCTACAGGAGTGTGTATCAGATCTAATTTGTTTAGGCTTATTTCTGGAGTTACAGAATCGGATTCTGCACCCATCGGATAATTATACAATGCACTTTGGTTCAATGTCAATTCAGGGGGATTTGCATTAACAGTTCTATTTATTCCTGATAAATCAGGCTGATTATTTCCCCTCGCTTTCTGTAAACCTTGTTGCAACGGAATTGTCAAACTTGGTTCTTTTATTCTTTGATTCTCAAACACTGGTATTACTGGCCCTATCGTTATAGGGACAGTCACTACTTCCATGTTTTTAGTAAGGTTCTGAATCAGCTCATGTGCAGAACGTTCATAATCAGATATACTTGGCTGCACATCACCTTGGATTTCACTACTGTGTACAATTTAGTACGCATTATTCATTTGTACAGGAGTGCCTGCTATTCTTGTCAGGAGTGTTTGGAACATATATAACTTCTACCCTATCCGGTACATCTTTCAAACTGGAATATTGTCCTGGAGTCTCACTAATTCTCTCATTTACAGATGGGGCACTTGGAGTAGTCCACAAGGAACTTGGCTGATATGGGGGCGGTCTTCTATTTAATATTTCTTCTAGCACAGCAACCTCCGATTCACTTTCACCACAACTCTGATTCACAGTTACTATGTTTTTCTTTTTCTCTGTACATTTCCGACCCTCATATTCATCCGCTAATCTGACTGGATACATGCCATCGCACATATTACTATTTCTATATTTTCGCATTCTGGTCTCATGTGTCTCTCCCCACAAATCTCTACCTCTACCTCTTGGTCTAATATGCCTGCTCAACCTCTCACTTTCCATTTGATGCATTTCAACCAGAGCTTCAAACTGTGTTGGCCTAGGTCTCGGCTCAAGATTCATCATTTTGTCTCTCAGATTTCTCAAAATTGCCAAATCAAACGATCCTCCTTCTGGGAAAGCTAGTAAACCATCATCTTTGGTATACTGTATCCAATTATCCAATCAAACGCACCTATGATATCCATATTTTGTCAACATGTAAGAAGCCGGTGTTTTCGGTGATGGAAGTATTTTTCCCTCTCTCGTAACTACCTCTTTGTCTTTTGCAAAAACATTTTTCAGTCTTTTAAACCATGAAGGTTTCTTCTTGTCATCGTCATAATAATAGTTTGACATTTTCGGTAAACTTTCCTTTCTCTAAAAGATCACGCACTATTCTGATGCTGATTCCGTAACACCAACCTATCACAGCGTGATTCACACTAATGTCCCAGTAAGAACATGATACTTCACTATAGTGCTTAACCAATAGCTTTTGCTGCTTCTTGTGATGAACCTATCAGCTCCTACTCTTTCTTGGTCACACAGACCAATCCCAGCGCAACACTTTTGACGTCACCAGTGCTCCGGCTTCTACAGCACCGACTGACCTCTCCTTTACAGGGTTTTTCAGAAAGCTGTATTTCCAAAATATTTTCCAAAATCAGTTAGTAACTTACACAAAACAATTCCACTAATCTGTTTTGCTAATAAAGTGATAGAATTTTCTCAATCACACAAGTATTCTGTAACCAGAGTAGACAACGCTTATCTCCTCAGAATTTTTAGACTCGCTGATAAAGCAACACTACTGCCTTTACCCTTCTTTCAGGCAATAACAAACTCGCTTCTCTAGTAAAGCACATACAGAGATCTTTTTCACCTCCTTAGAGACAATCCCAGAGTTTCACTTGAACGCATATTGCAATTCCATTTACACACGTTCATACAAAAATCCCTTTCTCAAATATACATGAACTCTGTTTTACCAGTAGGCAGCGCGTCCATCTAACCCCCCACAGAATTCCTCTATTGTTAGCAAAAGAGAGACGCCACTCCCTTTACCCTTCAATAAAGCTCTGGCTAAAACCTACTAATTTCTTCAGCAATACGTTTTAGTCAGGATACATAATGATCCCTATGCTTGAAAGCTGAGATTTCATAGACTGCCTTTGCTATACATTTATCCTTTCAAACCAAAGGTCCCTAAACAGTGATATGTGACGATACCACCGCAGTATTCAGCGATACTCCTTTCTTGAAACAGACTAATTCACTGTGCGACTACCTTGCCACACTTCCTCCACCTGCAGATGGAGGCACTGGCTTCACCCTACTCTATGAAGCCTTTCCTGGACTACATGTAACATAATACAAACTCAACAGATGTTAGTCATAATTCTGTACATTAAACTCTATATAGTACTTTATACATAACCCTAGCTAATTTCCTTAGCAACCACTAATCTGCTACCAAGATATAACTGCTACAGCGCGGCTCCAGAAATTATTTCTAATCATCACTCACCATTTCCCTGAAAACCTTTAAACTCACCGAATATGCACCAGTGGGGCCCATAACACTGCACATTTACTCTGCTCACATACACTTGGCTTCAAGGCTTCTGGTGAATCACAATGGAGAAATGCTGTAACATTTGGTGGAGCGTCTAAAGCTACCTAACTATTTATTATTTATACCTGTAATTTAAACATTTTTCCATGGTTTTATTCAGACATTTAATTTCTTCAGACACATCACCATAGTGGCAATGGATCTGCTAGAACGAAAATTAGGCATAGGAAGAATCAAA
This sequence comes from Lissotriton vulgaris, assembly GCF_964263255.1. Classification (NCBI taxonomy): domain Eukaryota; kingdom Metazoa; phylum Chordata; class Amphibia; order Caudata; family Salamandridae; genus Lissotriton; species Lissotriton vulgaris. Next base: position 2,032,579,022 of record NC_141691.1, read on the forward strand.
GACCAGCTTTCACTTCTTCATTTATCTAATTTTTATTCAAAAAGTAAAACTTTATTATGTCTGACATGTATGCATTATTCAAAATCTATATTCAGCTGTTGGACCTAGGGAACCCCCAAGTCACACAGGGTAGCTTGGCACTAAGTGGGCAGGCCTAACTCCAAGGAACATGTGCTAAGTTTGCGTCACACCCTTCAGTAACAAGACATCCAACCACTCAAAAAAAAGGACACTACACCAATTTGGAAAAATATGAGCTGTTTTATAAAAATACTTTGTTAGCTTTTCTCTCTCCTCCGTAGTTCAAAAATGTAATACACTGTACATTTTTATCCGTTCTTCTCACACATATCCTGTAACATCAGTAGATCTCAGTTCAGTAGCCTTTTGACTTTTTACAGAGAGTTTACCTAGGATGCACTTTCTTAACACTCAGATTTAGCACCTCCTACAACAATAGATTGCCCACACAAGAAGAGGTTTTCTGGTTACATAAAAGAACAATTCCAATCATTAAAACTTAACCCACTCCAGCCTAATACTATGGTAATTTCCAGGCCATAGGACCCTGGAATGTTACCTTAATAACCACTGTGTGACACCTTTCTCACAATAGGTGAGTAACCCCAGGTTTTCAGTTGTCAGATGCAATGCTACAATCAGCTCCGTTATAACTTGTTTATGTATTAGCACAGGGTGAAGTCACAGATTATTCTTCCCTTCCGCCTCTGTAAGAGAATCCCAAATCAGACCTCGACCCCCATCTTTATCAGCCACAGTAGCACAGTTCACTTCTCCAGCACTGTGGTGTCTCCCTGCTACACGTATTCCTCTGTACTTCTAGCCCCGATGACCTTCCAAAACGGTTTTCTTCCACTTTGTCAGGGCTAGACTTAAAAGTATTCAAGGAATCAGGGGGCGTGAGAGAGCTCCTTCAGTTATTCCCGGGATCAGGGGGCGTGAGAGAACTCCTTTCTGGCCTCTCGGCTAATTCCCAAGTCACTCGTCAATCTCCCCCCTTCCTCCACCTTACTTGGGGCTGTTCTGAGCAAGGTGCAGGAACAGACCTCCAGCTCTCTCCTCCCATGGAAATCAGGTCCAGCGCGCTCACACCAGCAATGAGGGGAGGTCGGTCTGGGGCTGCCGGTGATCCAGTCACCCGCTCTGTCTTCGCCGCTCCCTCGTCATTTGCGCCACTGCACAGGTGCGGGAGAGCAGCGTCTCTGCCAAGCGCCGCCTCACTTGCGCTGTTAAACGCTTACCGCTCCTGGGCCTGCGCGAGGATCAGCGCTCCCTCGCTCATGCGCCTAGCCCGGCACCGCCTCCACAGACACTCACCTCTGTTCCAGAGGCTCCTGGGGCAGCGCAGGGCGTTACAACTCGCTCCGGTCTTCTCCTCTGGGAAACCCGTAAGGTGGTCTAGTGAGGGGGGGAAGAATTTCCCAGTCAGCAGCTTAGAAAGCAGGGGTCAGAGGGTGTCAAGGGGCCAACAGCAGTTGCCGAGCCGATTCCCTCAGATGACAAAGTCTAACAAGAGGGTTTGGTCAGGGGCTAGAGGGGGAACGTCTTCATGAAGAGGCTGTCTATCTCTCTGACAAACTAACTACTTCTTGCGCGTCTACCTCCCCTCACCACTGCCTCTCTCCTCAAGCTCACTGGACTACACAAAATTGCTACCTGGCCCCTGCCCTTTTATAGACTGACCACCCAGAGTCCAGTAGGGTCCAGAAGGTTCTGAAATATCTCTATGTTATCCTATGGGGCTTTCTCAGAGGTTGGCAGTAATGGCAGTTGAAAACCACTATTTTGAGTGACACTCACTCCTAGTCAGGGAAGGCACCTAGGCCTCAGGTAGAAACTATGAGGGCAAAAATGCATCTAACCCCTGCCAACACCACAAAAAAAATCCAGTGGACACAAAAAGATTGAAAAGGTTTTGAGGGGCAAAAAAGGGACAAAATGAATAATTAGTAGAAGGGCTACACAAAGGGCAGACAGGTCTAACTCGCGTCCACCCTAGCTGAAAGTGGGGAGAGCTACCCAACCCCTTGGGAGTCATCATCACTAAGGCGGAAATACCTAGAGAGACCGTCTGCATTGGCTTGGTCCACTCCAGGCCGATGTTCCACCCGGAAGTCCATTCCCTGTAGGGAGATGGACCACCTCAACAACTTGGGATTTTCCCCCTTCATTTGTATCAGCCAACGAAGGGGTCGGTGGTCAGTCTGAACCAGGAAGTGTGAGCCAAACAGGTTTGGCCGCAACTTCTTCAGAGCCCACACCACCGCAAAAGCTTCCCTCTCAATTGTACTCCACTTCTGTTCCCGGGGAAGCAGTCTCCTGGATAGGAAGACTACCGGCTGATCCAGACCCTCTTCATTGAGTTGCAATAACACTGCCCCAATGCCATGTTCTGATGCGTCGGTCTGGAAAATGAACTCCTTGGAGAAGTCTGGGGCCCTCAGGAACGGTGCTGCACACATTGCCTGCTTCAATTTTTCAAAGGCTTGCAGACAAGCCTCTGTCCAAATTACCCGTTGAGGTTGTGTCTTTGAGGTAAGCCCTGTGAGGGGCGCTATAATAGTGCCATACCCCTTCACAAAGCAACGGTAGTAACCTGTGAGGCCCAGGAAAACTCGGACCTCAGTCTGGGTCTTGGGGGGTTCCCAGGCCATGATTGCCTCAATCTTTGCCTGAAGGGGCTGCACTGTTCCCCTACCCACCAAGTGACCTAGGTACACAACCGATCCGTGCCCAATCTGAAATTTGCTGGCCTTGATTGTTAAGCCAGCTTGTTTCAGGGCCTGGAGAACTGCTTGCAAATGTTGCAAAAGGTCCTCCCAACTGCTGCTGAAGACAGCAATGTCATCCAGGTAAGCAGCGGAGAAATCCTCCATTCCGGAGAGGACCTGATTCACCAGCCGCTGAAAAGTGGCAGGGGCGTTCTTGAGCCCAAAGGGCATCACGCAGAACTGGAAGTGTCCCTCAGGTGTGGAGAAAGCTGACCTTTCTTTTGCTCCATCTGTAAGGGAGATCTGCCAATACCCTGAAGTGAGGTCAAAGGTACTCAAGTATTGGGCAGCTCCCAGCCGGTCAATTAATTCATCTGCCCTAGGGATCGATGAGCATCAGTTTTGGTAACTGAGTTCAGTCCCCGGTAATCCACACAGAACCTAGGTTCTGGAGTGGAGCCTGGTGGAGCTGCTTTTGGCACTAGAACCACGGGACTGGACCAGGGGCTACTGGAAGGTTCTATAACACCTAGCTCCAGCATCTTGGTAACCTCACCGTGGATGCTGGCCTTCACCTTGTCTGACAGCCGGTAGGTCTTTGACTTCACTGGTGGGCTGTCTCCTGTGTCCACATCATGGGTACACAGGTGGGTCCTTCCCGGGCCAAGGGAGAAGAACGTAGAGTACTGCTCCAGTATCTGGCGGCAGTCCTCTCGCTGCTCAGAAGTTAGGGATGGGGAGAGAATCACTCCCTCCACCGACCCATCCTTTTCCTGAGACGAAAACAAGTCCGGGAGAGGCTCGCTTTCCACTTCCTCTCCTCCATCAGTCACCATCATTAAGATGACCTCGGTCCTCTCATGGTGGGGTTTGAGGCGATTAGCATGTAGCACCCGTAGGGGTTGTCGAGGGGTCTTAAGGTCCACCAGGTATGTGGCCTTACCCTTCTTCTCTAACACCTCAAAGGGGCCTGTCCAGCGATCTGGGGGGCACTTAGCTCTCCAGGCTCCATCACCCACACTTTCTGGCCAGGCTCCAACTCCACCGGGTGAGCGTTGTGGTCATACTACTCCTTCATTACTGCCGGGCTGGCCTCCAAGTTGTCAGAAGGTTGCTTCCACAACTTCGTCATTTGGCTCCTGAAGGCCAGCATGTAGCTCACCACATCCTAGGGAGGCTTCCTGGGAGACTTTTCCCATCCATCCTTCACCAGGCTGAGAGCACCGCGTACAGGGTGCCCATACAGAAGCTCAAAGGGTCTGAAGCACACTCCCTTCTGTGGCACTTCGCTGAGGGAAAACAGCAAACAAGGTAGAAGGACGTCCCATTTCCTCCACAGGCTTACAGGCAGACTGCTCCGCGTCTTGTCCTAGACGCCAATCGTGGGGTAGGTGCACCAGCCAGGACCGGATGCGTACATAGGTACCTTACCTATCAGCCGGTCCCACGGGAGCAGACTGTGAGGTACCTCAGGGAATCTTACAGGGTTTTAATACTACAGCAGGACCAATCGGCCTGCCAACCCAGTATTATCAACAACATAAGGTTGTATACCTCACCACAAAATTGTTCATTCACCATTAGCTTTCACTGTGTGGTACTGTTTTATTAAGGTCCTGAAGAATTGCCATCAGGCATGAAACATGTTGACCATACTTTAGGGTAGTAGTTAAGCCAGCTCTGATAGTCTCAGGGCAACTTACCTCCCCTTACACCCCTTTTAACTAAGGAAGCCAAACACGGGAATAAAATAGGTTGTGGACTGACTTACCTTTTTTATCCTCACTCTCCTATCACGACTACACTCCCCCTGCCCTCTCACATGCATGCACCATATGGCCGGAACAGAAGATCTCGGATAAAGAGCCCCGGTTTTGGGAGCCCGTCAGACATTGCAGCTCCAGTCTGACGAGGAGCAGAACCCATATGATGAAGCATGACACCTAGCTTGCGGGGTGTGTGAGGGTTTTAGTTCCAACTAGGGAATTCCCCCCTCTTACTGGCACACACATCTTCTTTCCTTACCACTCTTCCCGGGGATCTTTGTACACTCTTCTTGTTACTAGACTTCTGATCATGCCCTTCAAGGTCTTGTTGAACCTTTCTACCAGTCCATTTGACTGGGGGTGATAGGGAGTCGTGAACCGGTAGGTCACTCCACACTCCTTCCACATTGCCCGCATGTATGCTGACATGAAGTTGGTCCCCCTGTCGGACACAAATTCTTTTTAGGAAACCCACTCTGGTGAAGATCCCCATCAGGGCCCTAGCCACTACAGGTGCAGTGACAGTCCTCAGAGGAATTGCCTCTGGGTACCGCGTGGCGTGATCCATCAGAACCAGGATAAACCTATGACCAGCTGTAGTTGGTGGATCCAATGGCCCCACAATGTCGATGCCCACCCTTTCAAAGGGGGTGCTTCACCCCTGTTTTCCCACTGGCTTGACAGGATACATATGTCCGACAGTAGGTGTCAGATGCCACTTTCATCTGAGGCCAGTAAAAGTGGGGGACAAGCCGAGCAAATGTCTTGTCCTGACCTAAGTGTCCTGCCAAGGTTATTTCATGAGCCAATTCTAACAGAAAGGCTTGGTATCATTGAGGGATCACCAAGGCCCTTGATGAACCGGGTAAAGGTACCTTAGGTTCACTGTAGAGGAGTCCGTCCTCCCAGTAAATATGGTAGTGTCCTGCAACGTTCCCTGCTGCCTGGGCTTCGGCCTGTCGCCTCAGTCCCTCAAGGGTAGGGCACTCCTTCTGGCCCTTACAGAACTCCTCCCTGGTAGGCCCTCCCTCCACATGCCACTCAGCAGGGATGGGTAGGTCCTCCAGGGAGACTACTTCCCCCTCCACGGACTCCTGGCTTACCACCGCAGGTGGCAGATCTGTCACATGGGGTGTGGAAGCCGAAGCAGGCTTCTCCTGTCTTCGGGTCTGTCCCTTTTTGGCAGCGGGCTGGGCCATTGTTCCAGGCTCCAACCCGGGCGAACTCCCTCTCCAGGCAGTCGCAGACCTTGTGCTTACACAGGCCGAGTCAGGTGTACACAGCATCTCTGAGTGAGTCCGGTATTCCAACTCTCTCCAAGCATTGTGGTCCATGTCATTCCCCAGCAGACAATCGACTGGCACGGCAGGGCTTACGGCAACTCAAAGTGAACCTGCAACCCCTTGGCACTCAAAGGTAACCTCGGCCACAGGGTAGTGGCCCATTCTGCCGTCAGCCATCGCGGCGGGGTGGAGTACATTGGGAATCACCTGCTCTGGAGACACCAGGTGACTCCTCACCATAGTCATACTGGCTCCTGTATCTCTCAGAGCCTCCCCTCTCTGGCCATTGATGGTGATCCATTGCCCATACTTGGTAGTATTTGGGGGCACCTGGATCTTAGGAACCATCTCCTGATCTCCCAGGGACACTAAGGTGACACCCGCCCACTCACCCCTCTTATCTAAGGGCAACTCCTCCCCGAGCGCTACACTAGCTACTCCCGGGGCTTTTCCTCTGGTGGGAGGGGGTGGTCTCTTTGGGCATTTGACATCCCCCTTATAATGCCCAACACCACCACACTCAAAGCAGTGGACAACCCTTGGCTGCTGGCTTTGGCCAGGATGAGGTTTTCTGAGCGGGTTAGCCTTAGGGGTGAAACCTGTTCCCTTTCCCTGGAAACTGTTTTGGGGACCTTTGGAGAACTCCCGCTTTTTATCTCCCTCCTCCTTCTTCTGAGGGGCGCCCTGTCCGGCCCTTTGGGAATCCCCTCCAGTCCCCTTTGAGGACACCCGGGTACTTGCCCAGTTGTCCGCCTCCTCTGCAAGCTTCCGGGGGATGGTCAGCTTGCTGTCCACCAGGTGTTGGCGCAGCTCGGAGAAACATTTCTCAAGTAGATGCTCTTTAAGAAAAAGGTCATATAACCCCTCATAGTCCTTCACCTCGCTGCCCTGTACCCAGCCCTCCAATGCCTTCCTCGCATAGTCCAGGAAATCCACCCAGTTGTGGGTGCTTAACTTGTGGCTCCCCCTGAACTTTTGGCGATACTTTTCCGGGGTTAGCCCAAACTTTTTGAATAACGCTACCTTCATGGTGGGGTAGTGGGTCTGCTCCTCCTGTTCCAGGGCTAACAAGGTGTCCCGACCAGTAAGAGGCATATACTTGTATAACCCACCCCCCCAGTGTTTCTCCTGGATCCCATGGGCTCTTAGGGAGACCTCATAGGCAGCCAGCCACTTGGCTATGTCATCCCGTTGGCTGTATCTGGCAACTATGTCTTTGGGCAGGTAGGGTCTAGTCTCCCTGGTTGGTTCTCTGGTTTCGCTGCCACCATTCGGAGAGTTGGAGGGTCCTAACTGTAGGGCCTGGAGTTCTAGCTCTTTTAGTTTAAGCTCATGAGCCATCCTCTGTTCCTCCCACTCCTGTTCTAACCTGGCTAACTCCCACTTCAGCTGCCTTTTCTCCCTCCTGTCTGTTAGTTCCGCTTCAGTCAAGCTTCCTCCGGAGACACAACTGCCCCTCCTTGAGTAGGTCATTGGTCCTGGAAGTAGGTTTCCCATCTCAGGATGGAACAATCCCTCTACCCCTATGACTGTGTCACGGTCCGTCCCCTCTTCCTCCTCCTTCCCTTCTCCATGTGCTGCCAACCAAGCCCTCAAACTGGTCTGGAGTTCCCCCTTCTTGGCACAACGCTTAAAGAACACTCCCATCTTTTGACAAAAGTCCTTAAGCTGGGCTACAGAATAAGTGTCCAGTTCTTCCAAAGCAAATTCCATTTTGCTGAAAAGCAATGTAGGGGCAAGCACACAAAAAGAATAGATTCACAAGGGGCAATTTGAAGCTACCTCCACCCACCACCAGGAATGAATTTAGAAAAAGCAAAAGTAGTAATTAGGAAGTCCGCCAGGAGAAAACTCCAGGTGTAGGCCTGTGGAGTATGCTTTGTTACTTCAGAGTAGACGCAAACACAGTTCGTATCCCACCGCTGGACACCAATTATGTTGGACCTAGGGAAACCCCAAGTCACATAGGGTAGCTTGGCACTAAGTGGGCAGGCCTAACTCCAAGGAACATGTGCTAAGTTTGCATCACATGCTTCAGTAACAAGACATCCAACCACTCAAAAATAAGGACACTACACCAATTTGGAAAAATATGAGCTGTTTTATAAAAATACTTTGTTAGCTTTTCTCTCTCCTCCGTAGTTCAACAATTTAATACACTGTACATTTTTATCCGTTCTTCTCACACATATCCTGTAACATCAGTAGATCTCAGTTCAGTAGCCTTTTGACTTTTTACAGAGAGTTTACCTAGGATGCACCTTCTTAACACTCAGATTTAGCACCTCCTACAACAATAGATTGCCCACACAAGAAGAGGTTTTCTGGTTACATAAAAGAACAATTCCAATCACTAAAACTTAACCCACTCCAGTCTAATACTATGGGAATTTCCAGGCCATAGGACCCTGGAATGTTACCTTAATAACCACTGAGTGACACCTTTCTCACAATAGGTGAGTAACCCCAGGTTTTCAGTTGTCAGATGCAATGCTACAATCAGCTCCGTTATATCTTGTTTACGTATGAGCACAGGGTGAAGTCACAGATTATTCTTCCCTTCCGCCTCTGTAAGAGAATCCCACATCAGACCTCAACCCCCATCTTTATTAGCCACAGTAGCACAGTTCACTTCTCCAGCAATGTGGTGTCTCCCTGCTACACTTATTCCTCTGTACTTCTAACCCCGATGACCTTCCAACATGGTCTTCCTCCACTTTGTCAGGGCTAGACTTAAAAGTATTCAAGGAATCAGGGGGCGTGAGAGAGCTCCTTCAGTTAATCCAGGGATCAGGGGGCTTGAGAGAACTCCTTTCTGGCCTCTCGGCTGATTCCCCAGTCACTCGTCAATCTCCCCCCTTCCTCCACCTTACTTGGGGCTGTTCTGAGCAAGGTGCGGGAACAGACCTCCAGCTCTCTTCTCCCAGCGGCTCCTCCCACGGAAATCAGGTCCAGCCCACTCACGCCAGCACCAAGGGGAGGCCGGTCTGGGGCTGCCTGTGATCCAGTCACCCGCTCTGTCTTCGCCGCTCCCTTGTCGTTCGCGCCACTGCACAGGCGCGGGAGAGCAGGGTCTCTGCCAAGCGCCGCCTCACTCGCGATGTTAAAAGCTTACTGCTCCTGGGCCTGCACGAGGATCAGCGCTCACTCACTCATGCGCCTAGCCCGGCACCGCCTCCACAGACACTCGCCTCCATTCCAGAGGCTCCTCGGGCAGCGCAGGGCGTTACAACTCTCTCCGGTCTTCTCCTCTGGGAAACCGGTAAGGTGGTCTAGCGAGGGGGGGGTTCCCAGTCAGCAGCTTGGAAAGCAGGGTTCAGAGGGTCTCAAGGGGCCAACAGCAGTTGCCGAGCCGATTCGCTCAGATGACAAAGTCTAACAAGAGGGTTTGGTCAGGGGCTAGAGGGGGAACGTCTTCATGAAGAGGCTGTCTATCTCTCTGACAACTACTTCTTGCGCGTCCACCTCCCCTCACCACTGCCTCTCTCCTCAAGCTCACTGAACTACACAAAATGGCTACCTGGCCCCTGCCCTTTTATAGACTGACCACCCAGGGTCCAGTAGGGTCCAGAAAGTTCAGGCAGATCTCTATGTTATCCTATGGGGCTTTCTCAGAAGTTGGCAGTAATGGCAGTTGAAAACCACCATTTTGTGTGACCCTCACTCCTAGTCAGGGGCCTCAGGTAGAAACTATGAGGATAAAAGAGCATCTAACCCCTGCCAACACCACAAACAAAATCCAGTGGACACAAAATGAAATGAAAAATTGAAATGAAAAATTGCACTTGTATAGCGCGTAGCTACCCGGAGGCCTCGCAGTGCTTGTGAATGATTGCTTAGTGCGGGCTCAGGGTAGTTCAGCAGGTATTGGCAAACAAGTGCATTTTCAGGGCTTTCCTAAAAGACATGTGGTTGCTGTTTCCTCGAAGAGAAAGAGTAAGGGAGTTCCAAAGTCTGGCCGCCGTATGGGAAAAAGAGCGGCCTCCCCAGCGGGCTTTCTTAACTTTCAATCAATCAATGACATTTATAGAGCGCGCTACATACCCGTGGGGTCTCAAGGCGCTGGGGGTGGGGGGGTGCCGCTACTGCTCGAACAGCTAGGTCTTCAGCTTCTTCCTGAAGGAGAGGTGGTCTTGGGTCAGGCGCAGGTCGGTCGGGAGGGAGTTCCAGGTCTTGGCGGGCAGGTAGGAGAAGGACCTTCCTCCTGTAGTCGCTCTTCAGATGCGGGGTACGGCGGCGAGGGCGTGGTTGGCTGATCGGAGGTGGCGTTTGGGAGCGTAGGAGTTGATTCGGCTTTTGAGGTAGCTCGGGCCTTGGTCGTGTAGGGCTTTGTGTGCGTGGGTGAGGAGGCGGAAGGTGATTCTTTTGTTGACGGGGAGCCAGTGCAGGTCTCTCAGATGTCCGGAGATGTGACTGGTTCATGGGATGTCGAGGATGAGTCTGGCTGAGGCGTTCTGGTTCCGCTGGAGTCTCTTCTGGAGCTTGGCGGTGGTGCCGGCGTAGAGGGCATTGCCGTAGTCCAGTCGGCTAGTGACGAGGGCCTGGGTGACGGTCTTCCTGGTCTCGGTGGGGATCCACCAGAAGATCTTCCGTAGCATGCGTAGGATGTTGAAGCACGCCGAGGAGACGCTGTTGACTTGCCTGGTCATGGAGAGGGAGGAGTCCAGGATGAAGCTCAGGTTGCGTGCGTGGTCTGTCGGTTTGGGTGCGGTGCCCAGGGTGGGAGGCCACCAGGTGTCGTCCCAGGCGGAGGGTGAGGAGCCCAGGATGAGGACCTCCGTCTTGTCCGAGTTCAGTTTCAGGCGGCTGGTCGTCATCCACTCGGCTACCTCTTTCATCCCTTCGTGCAGGTTGGCTCTGGCGGCGGCGAGGTCGTTGGTCAGGGAGAGGATCAGCTGGGTGTCGTCGGCGTAGGAAATTATATTGAGGTTGTGTTGGCGTGCGATGGCCGCGAGGGGGCTCATGTAGACGTTGAAGAGGGTGGGGCTCAGAGAGGATCCTTGAGGGACGCCGCAGATGACTTCGGTGGCCTCTGACTTGTACGGTGGTAGGCGGACTCTCTGTGTTCTTCCGTCGAGGAAGGAGATGATCCATTCCAGCGCCTTGTCCCGGATTCCGACGTTGCTGAGTCGCTGTACTAGGGTGCGGTGGCAGACAGTGTCGAATGCCGCGGAGAGGTCTAGGAGGATGAGGGCCGCTGTTTCTCCGTTGTCCATCAGGGCTCGGATGTCATCGGTGGCGGCGATGAGGGCGGTCTCGGTGCTGTGATTTGCTCGGAAGCCGGACTGTGAGGGGTCGAGGGATCCATTCGTCTCGAGGAAGGCGGCCATCTGCTTGTTGACGGTCTTCTCGATGACTTTGGCTGGGAACGGGAGGAGCGAGATGGGACGGTAATTATTGAGTTCGGTGGGGTCCGCTGTGGGTTTCTTGAGTAGAGCGCTGAGTTCGGCGTGCTTCCAGCTCTCCGGGAAGGTGGCGGTGTTGAAGGATGTGTTGATGATGTCTCGCAGGTGTGGTGCGATGACAGCGTCAGCCTTGTTGAAGACGTGGTGAGGGCAGGGGTCGGTCGGATGGACATTTGATGGACATTGCCAGCTGAAGAGTACAAGAGCGAAGGGAGCGGGATAGGACATATGGCGTAACCATGGGGTGTAGAATTGCGGGGCCCGTTCGATGGAAGGGTTTGTGTAAAATACACATAGCCTTAAATTGCACTCTTGCCGCCACTGGGAGCCAGTGAAGTTCCTTTAGGGCGTTCTTAGCTGACTGCCAACGGGGTAGATTGTAGAGTAAGCGAGCCGCACTGTTTTGTGTGACTTGGAGCTTCTGAGTGACGGAGATCGGGACGCCCATCTAAAGAGCATTTCCATAGTCCAGGCGGGAGAGTATCAGGGCCCGGACCATGACCCTCCTTGCCTGGAATGGGAGCAGAGGGAGCACCTTCCGCAGCATCCTCATTAGGCCAAAACAGGTGGCAGTAGTCTTGGTAGCCTGGACCAAGAAGTCCAGTGCTTTGTCGAGCCCGATCCTGAGGCTCTTTATCTGGGACTTAGGGACGGGAGGCGGGCCTAAACATGGTGGCCAGATGGATGCAAGGGCAGAGGGGGAAGGATTGCCCAGTAGGATGATGTCTCTCTTCTCACCATTGAGTTTCAGACAGGAAGATTGCATCCATCTGGCAACAGCCTCTAGACAGGGGCCTAAGTTGGGGGACGATCCCTCGGAGTGGTCTAAGGAGACCACCAGTTGGGTATCGTCCGCGTAGGTGACGATACGCACACCAAAGGGATGGACTATCCTGTCTAGAGGTTCCATGTAGGCATTTAAAAGGGTAGGACTTAGGGAGGAGCCCTGGGGGACCCCGCACCTCAGTGGGTGTTTGGGAGACACCGCCTCACCCTCGAAGACCTGAAAGAATCGCTCATCCAAGAAGGATGTCAGCCATTCCAGGGCCGCGCCCGACACGCCCATGCCCGCCAGTCGGTGTAATAGCGTGGCATGGTTAACCATGTCGAACGCGGCGCCGAGGTCTAATAGAATGATGGCGACTTTTCCTCCCCGGTCCAGAATGGCTCTCGCTTCTTCAGTTACCGCAAAGAGAACGGAACCCTGTATGAGAGGCACGCAGCAGGCTATTGGACTCTAAGTAGTCCATTAAGGTGTTGTTAACGTGCCTCTCAAGCAATTTGCTCAGCCACGGAAGAAGAGAGATAGGGCGATAGTTTGCCAAATTGCTCTGGTCGAGGTTGGGCTTTTTTAACAAGGCCTTCACCATCGCACACTTCCAAGATGGTGGAACTGATTTGGAAGTGATGGAAGTGTTAAGAACGTCTAAGATGACCGGACGAATGACGTCCATGACCTTGATGAGGGTCTGAGGTGGTGCTGGGGCGTAGGGAGAACCGGAAGTGATCTTAGGGATCAGTTTATCTAATCCAGGGGTGTCGAGAAGTGGGATTTCATCAAGCTTGCAGGGGACAGAGGAGTCAGGGGTAGTGAGGGAGAGGGATTCCAAATCATCCTTGATGTTAATAAATGAGGAGTATATGGCCTGAATCTTTTGGGAGAAAAAGACGGCCAGATCGTTACAGCGGTTTTGGGCGCCTTCAACAGAGGGTCGCTCAGCAAGGGGTGAGATAAGGGATTTAGCAATTTTGAAAATTTCCCTAGGGGCATTCGCCGCCGCATTGATTTTCCCTTCATAAAAAAGAACTTGTGCCGCCTTTATCTCCATTTTATAGAGTTTTATGGCAGCCCTATACTCATCCTTTCTGAGTTGAGAATAGTCCTGCCTCCAGGCTCTCTCAAGTTTACGGCAGGCTAATTTCCTGAGTCTGAGGGCAGGTGTATACCATGGGGCAACTTTGGGTCTTCTTATAGATTTGCAGGCATGTTTGGGAAGGACCTGGTCAAGGGTGCTGGAAATCCAGTTGTTAAAGTTATTAGTGGCCATACTGGGATTAGTTACCTTCCTAGGTGGGTCTCTGGCAAGGGCGGCTTCCCAGTCAGGCAGTCAGTCAAAAAGATTGAAAAGGTTTTGAGGGGCAAAAAAGGGACAAAATAAATAATTAGTAGAAGGGCTACTCAAAGGGCAGACAGGTCTAACATCAGCAAAATTAATTTTATTTCAAAATTATCATTTTTATTCAGAGCTCAGAAAAATCGCTTTTAGTTTAGAATTCAGTTAAAGTTTAGCAAAGGACAGATAGTTCCAAATTTGTTTGTCTCTAACATCCCTAACTAACACCCTCATCTTATACTTAGAATCCTGCGAAGCAAACAAATAAAGAAATTATCAGAGTTCTTACATCTAGAAATTGGTCAGCAAACGGGCAGCATCTCCGATGAAAATTGAGAAAGTGACCCCAACCGTACAAATTCATGGTTTTTTATACCTTATTTCTCAACCTTAATCTATCTAAAATGTAACTTACACTACTTATTTAAACTCCCATTGATCAATTCGGGGCGGATGAGCATCCTCTCACCATTACAACATTAATTTTACAACATGTCAGCGGAAAAATAAAGGGTTATTGTTTAGGACAGTCTTTGGCCTAGGCGCTTCCTTGCACTTGAAACATCAACTTTTCTTCCCAGGCTCTGAGCATTACATAGTTCATGCTTGGCACTCATCTAAGGTTCCGGGCTAGGCAGCCTTGAACTTTTCTCGAGCACAAACAGTTCACTCTGACTTGCAGGTTTTGACGTGCCTGCGCTGTCCAGCTCTTGCTCACAGTTCACCCAGTCAGCCTTTTTCATACAGGCCTCAGAGGCTACATTTTGGAACTATTATACAAACAAACACAAATTCACGTTAGTGATTGCATTGAAACCCTTTCTGTTTACCTCCCACCTTGCTAATGTTTCTCATTAGTCGTTACCTAGCAGGTAAGCCACACAAATGCGCTTTATACTTACATAATCGACCCTCTCTTTTCACAAAAACGCGTACAAAAGCACATTTAAATAGCATTTCGTTTATATTGAAGCTATGCATTAATCCACAACACAATGACAATACATATTAGCTAGTTTTATTGTAACATTCAAGCAAACTTAGTAACCCTGTGTATAAAAAAAAAGGATATTGAAGAGCTCTATGATTGGCTAATATCACAAAACATGCATATAATAATATTATTGTTATGGGACATTGACTTCATGAGGGGTACACAAAATTTTGTGTTTGCCACCTCGCTCCATCACTATGAGGAGACAGTAAAAACCATGATGACAGGGATGAATATTAAGACAGGAGAGATTATGAAGAGTAGGGGAAGTATGCAAAAATAGAAAGGCAAATATGAAGAGAAAAGAGAAGAATAAGAAGAGAGGGAAATGTAAGGAAAAGGAGGTAGTATAATCAGAGAGGAAGGAGTAAGAGAATACAAAAGGGAGTATGATAAGAGAGTGTAGAAAATATGAAAAAATGCCAAATATAATTCCTTAATGTACACAAAGACACAGTGTGATATTAGACAACAAATATGACACCATGAATATTACTATTTACTACTATATACTAAGGAGGGTTAAGTAGACAGAGGAGGGAGTATAAAAAGTAGGGGGACTATTAGGAGACAGAGGAGACATTGAGGACAGAGAGGCACTAAGAGGACAGAAGAGACTATGAGAACAAACAGCACGATGAAGAAAGACAAGTGAAAATAAAGAAAGAGGAGAAATATCAGAAGAGAGTGGACAGTATAAGCAGAGAGGGGTAGACTGTGAGGAGAGATAGGGGAGATTATGGAAAAATGTACAAGTATAATTCCTTAATTTACACAGACGTTCAGTGTGATTCTAGACAAAATAAATTAAAACCATACATTTACTAAAACACATTTCCCACACTAAAACCTTTAATGGACTGAACACATTCCATGTATATAACCACTACATTTCAGTGGACAATCCTGACTCATTTTGCAAATACATTTCCAATTTGCTTCATTATTATTTTGCCAACATTACATCCAAAAATAAGACAGAATAGAACAAGAAAGAGGCCCAATGGGCTTGTAAATCTGCCCACTGGTGTATGCAGCAGTCTATGTATACTGTCTACAAAATTGTAGATTTAGAACACAAGCCTAATTTTAAACAAGCAACACTATTAAGTATTCTACAACTAAAAAAGTTACGGTTCACATTCTACATTTTTTAGTACTGCACTTTATTGCACAATGGTGACAAACTAAACACATTAACTTACCAAATGATTTTTATCACAATAGTTATCCAAATGCACACAAACTCAGAATATGATTCTACAAACTTTACAAGGATAAACACATTACTCTTACTAAAAATAAAATGCACCACATACAGTCCCTTACAAGTTATCAACTCACCTTTCAAATTGATTGGTAGATTAAGAAGAATGCCACTCACACAGCAGATAGTCTTACACAGAATCTCTCTGCTTCAATGCATGCAGCAGAACCAAGAAATGGCAAATTTTCCCTCTCAATTTACACATATACACATTAATAACAAATCAAATTCCTTCACACAATAATTCAAAACCAAACACACAATTCTATTGGTTCAACATTTCAAACCTTTCTAACTGACATAACTTTCTACCCTACCCCCAACAGAATATGCAAAAGTCAACTGCCAACAGAGGTCAAAAGTTCAGCACGCTATAAAACACTGCTCCTCAATAACTTTAGACTATGCATAAGTACTTACTTATAAGTACTAATAAAGAGAAAAGGTTTCATTAGAACCAACCAACACATAAACTTCATAGATATCTGTAAAATAAATTTTTTAATTGATTTTTTTCTTGCTTTGGTACACTTACGGGACGATTTACAGACTGTGCAACGTACGTCGTACGTTTGAGCATGCTACGTGCACGGTAAATCTATTGTAAAAAAAAATAGCCTCTATTACTAATTTTTATAATCCCCAGGGACCCCATCCCCCGGGGCTGAAATATAACTTTGGGGACTGTGGGGGGAGGCCGAAAGCCCCCGCAGTCCCCGCCGGCTCTCCGCATCCTTCGGGAGCCAGCTTTGTCTTTCTGCTTGGGGAGCAGCTAACATGCTGCTCCCCATGCAGAAAAGCAATACGCTTTGATGTTCGAAAGAGAGAGCAGGTTTCCTGCTCTCTGTTTTAAAAATCAAAGCAGTTTGCTGTGGTAGGGTGGAAGCCGCGAGGTTCCCGCCCTACTATAGCAAACAGCATTGTCCCCTGGATGGGCACCCCGAGACACTGCAGGAGCTGGCCCTGGGAGGTGGCAGACCCCAGGGCCATCACAAGCTTCTATTACTAATTTTTTATAATCCCAGGGACCCCATCCCCCAGGGCTGAAATATAACGTTGGGGACCATGGGGGGAGCCCCAAAGCCCCCGCGGTCCCAGCCGGCTCCCTGCGTCCTTCGGGAGCCGTCATTGCCTTTCTGCTTGGGGAGCAGCTAACATGCTGCTTCCCATGCAGAAAAGCAATACGCTTTGATGTTTGAAAGAGAGAGCAGGTTTCCTGCTCTCTCGTTCAATAATAAAAGCAGTTTGCAGTGGTAGGGTGGGAGCCGCAAGGCTCCCGCCCTATCATAGCAAACAGCATTGTCCCCGGGATGGGCACCCCGGGACACTGCAAGAGCCGGCCCTGGGGGTTTCAGGAGGGGGGCCACGCGGCCCCCCTCACACCTGTTAAAAGCCCAGGGGGATGGTGGTCCCCAGGGCTGGGGGGTCCGTCATAGACCTTCTATTTTAGCTATTAGAGCCCCGGGGAGGTGTCGGTCCACGGGGCGTGTGGGGGACTTTAGCACCCCACACATGTTTTTAATTTTTTTTTTTTAAAGCCCCTGGGGTTGCGGTCTCCGGGGCTGCGGGGGGCCATAAGCCCCCCCACAAACATATAGTTATACCCCGGGGGATGGGGTCCCTGGGAATTATAAAAAATTAGTAATACCGGCTATTTTTTATTTTACGGTAGATTTACTGTGCGCGTACCATGCACGCACGTACGACGTACGGTGCAAAGTCTGTAAGTCGTCACGTAAACGTACCTAAGCAAGAAAAAAAAAGATTTTGACATTGGGAATCTTTTTAAAACTACCTAAGCAACCCTAGTAAGTCATGAAGTCCTATAGCAAACAGCAAACATTTCCTGTCAATCTACACACATATACAAATAAATAACGAATCACATTTATTCCTACATTAAAACAAAATGAAACACACATTTCTATTACTTGAACTTTTGCACCCTTTCCACCTGACAAAACTCACACCCCTTCCCCCATTCCACATTCTGCCAGTTACCATAGAAACACTTCAGAGAACACCTGACTGAGCACAAAGGTGAAAAGTTCATCATACATTGTTGCAAATCAAAACAGCAAGTGTGCTTGACTTGTCAATTTACCAGCTTATCTTAAGTAATGTTCTTTTCTATCACGTTTTCTTAACCAATAAATACCAGGCTTTTAAAAATCAGAAAATTGCACTCTAGTTTTATAGCTAATAACATTTCAAACAACCAATCACTTCATTACTTTTTTCAAGAGGCCACTTATCCACCATTTTAGAAAAAAAAAACTTCAAACTGCCCTTTCATTTACAGAAACCATCTGAGTGCATCCAGACCTCTCTTCAAGATGCCTATAATGTGGATTGTGGGACACAGCTATATTTTTTGGAGTGAAAGGTACGCACAACAGAAAGGAAATCACAACGACCTAGGTTTACCAAATGTAGACATTAAATGGATTGGACAGAGAGGGTTAAAGTGGCACCAATTGATGCCATTGGCGAAATCTTTATGCATCTCCAACACCCTGACCTCATAATTGTGCACTGTGGTGGCAATGACCTAGGCACTTTGACTGGGGTAATTCTAGAAATGTTTATGAAGGACACCTTTACAGAACTGATGTCACTTTTCCCCCAAACTACCTTTGTCTATTCTAATATATGTCAAAGGCAAAAATGGAACTGGTCCAATCAATTTTGTCCACAGATTGAGAAAGCTAGTAAACATGAGAATAAATCTGTTTCTGTGCTTTCTCCAAGAATATAGAATGGGGTCCATTTACCATAACAATCTGCGCTTCAATATGCATAGCATCTATAGGAGAGATGGTGTACATTTTACAGAAGAGGGGAACAGAGTCTTCCTCTTGAACTTAAAACTCTGCATCGCTACTTACTTGTAGGTACTAAAATCTCCCAATAAGCACAAGGGCTCTTTTTAGAGCCACCCAACATGTAAACACATACACTTCATAAATCTCTAAAAATATTTAAATTATTCTCGGTTGTGTACGCTCAAGGGACAACTTACAGACTTTGCACCATACGTCATGCGAACGTGCATGGTACGCGCACCGGTAAATCAAACGTAAAAAAAAAATTGCCGATATTACAAATTTTTTATAATGTTGGGGACCACGGGGGGAGCCCCAAAGCCCCCACGGTCCCATCCAGCTGAATGTGTCCTTCGGGAGCCGGCATTGTCTTTCTGCTTGGGGAGCAGCTAACATGCTGCTCCCCCTGCAGAAAAGCAATATGCTTTTATTTTTGGAAGAGAGAGCAGGTTTCCTGCTCTCTCTTTCAAAAATTTAAGCAGTTTGCTGTGGTAGGTTGGGAGCCACGAGGTTCCCACCCTACCATAGCAAACAGCAGTGTCCCAGGGTTGGGCACCCCGGGACACTGCAGGAGCCGGCCCTGGGGGGTGGTGGTCCCCAGGGCCATCGAGGGCTCCAGGAGGGGGGCCGTGCTGCCCCCTCCCACCTTTTGAAAGCCACGGGGGTGGTGCTCCCCGGGGCATTGGGGGCCATGAGCCCCCTGCATACTTACTAAGAAAGCCCCGGGGGTGGTGGTACCCAGGGTTGCAGGGGGGCTGTGTGCCCCCCCACAATCACAATTACTTTGCCCCTGGTGGTGGTGGTCCCAGGGGCAGTGTGGGGGGGATTGGGGCCCCCACACTTTTTGTTTATTATGCCCCCGGAATTTGGTCCCTCAGGGGCTAATTACAAAAAAAATCAGACCGGGTTTTTTTTTTAAACATGAAGTACGAGCACCTACGCGCGCCACGTGATTTTTGTGGGACCCCCTGAGCAGGCCTAGGGGGTCAGGGTGTTTCTACCCTGCCCCCTTGCCATGTTTTACTGCTCTCCTGCCCCTCGGTTCTACCGAGGCACAAGATGGCTGCCAACACTTTGGAGTGTTGACAGACAATTGACAGCCAATAAGCATGCAGCTTGTGCGCTTTCCGTATGCGTACGGTACTCGCCTATTGATATATCTATGATTTTACTTTTAATTTTCTCAGAACCTACTGAACGGATTTACACCATTTAACAAAATGGGTTATCCGCGAACCGAACTCTAACGTTTTGCCAAATTTTGTGTAATTCCGTTCAGCCATTCGGGCTGTAGCCCTGGCTAAATGTCCTATGGAAAATTGCATGGGGAAAACATGTTTTAGGACCCCCTTTTTTCTCGGCCCCCGCTTGACGGATCAACCCCAATCTTTCAGGGAAGAAGTGGAGCGGAGCAGGCCATTTTCTTGGAGAATTTCATGAAGATTCGTTCACTGGCGCCAAAGTTATTCCAAATAGAATTTTGTGGATTTCCGTTGGAAACTAGAACGCAACTATAACACTATAACTACCTACTGGCGAACAAATCATTTAATCAATGTCATGATTATTAAACAGTTTGACAATTAACTGCCAATTCAAAATAATAGTTATAACAGATATTTATATAATTTATAATTGTTTATATAATTAATTAACATTTGATAATGATTTGTTAAGTAATTGTTATTTAGTGTCGCAGCCTATACCTGTACAATCCTAGCATCCCACACCTAAAATATACTAAATTACATCAGAATTGCAATGGGCATGATAATCTATCAATTACATACTGAATAATAAATAAATAATGAATTGTTAATTGATAATTACTTAACTTCCTACCCTATATACCTACATACCCAGCAGACCACACCTCAATTATAATAAAAAATATAATTAGTACACAATTTAAATATATGATACTATTTTATGATAGATTAATAATAACCAGTTATTTAATTATTATGTATAGTCCTCCTACTTAGCAGCCCACAGAAATTAAAACTCAATTTAATAATTAATAATAAAATATGGACTGATTATGATGTCTGGTGGATGTACCATATTGATCAAACCATAGGTCAGCGGTCTGGACCTCACAATTTAGATGTGATGGGGAAAAGGCCCATAGCACAAGCAGCCACAGTGAAATGGATGTTTGTAAACACCCCTGATGTGTCCACCACACAGTGCAGGGTTGTTTAGGGGGTGCAAAATAGGCCCCATAGCGGAGGCCTCTCCATCTTAGAAAGGCCAACAGGGAAAGGCTGTGAAAATGACATCATAATTCTAATGGCAAAGCCACTCTCATTAGGAGATTATGAGCAGTTCCAATGCTCCGACAGGCTCAAGGAGTAGAACAAAAGCGGACGGTTGTTCCACTATTGCAGGGATTCTGCTAATGCACAGGAAACCAAGACCTCAGTAAATTGTGGTGGACGAGAAACTCACCTCAGAACCCAGAACGCTTATCTGACTTACATCAGTGTCTCATTAGCTCTCCATCCTAGATTGAAGCTACCAATGATTAGACAACCCAGAACATGTGACTTAGGGTACTCTCAGGAATGGTGGGAATCAAGAACACTCTTTCATTTTTATTCTCATACCAGTCCACAACATGAGTATGAGACTTGGAAAAGTTTAAAATGTTTATTTTAACAGCGTGCTCTAAGATGCAGTATTTTTCTTACATAAGCAGGCATATGAATACAAATAATTCAATCAGCATTGTTACAATTCCATAAAACAGAAAGGGAGAAATCATATTATAATGATAGAGGAAACAGGTCCTATAGCACCTTGTGAGCCACCCTCTCCTGGTAGGAACTAGGTTTTATAATATTCGAAGGTCTATTAGGCTTGAATAGGAAACCCCATACCTCCAAGATCAAATGAAGTGAATTACATCAGGATCAGCTCTCTCTAAAGCAGTTTAACTTACATCAACAGTTACATGTAGTGTCCTGTGCAAAAGCTGCAGAGTGGCAAAGTGGTGTTTATCTTCTAATAGGCTTATGCTAACAAGGCAATGTGTGCAATCAAGGCCCAGTCTTCACTACACCACTTGATTGCGCTTCCTACTGCATCTTAATCCTGCATGGAGGACAGCAGGGGAATATGTCATGATCAGGCCCCTAATAATAATTACTTATTACCCACCCTACACACAATCAAACATATCTATATGCAACTAAAATATAACTAAAATAAATCAGAATTACATAATGTATATAATATACATAATTAAATATTAATTAATGTATTAAATACTTAACTTCCCACCATTTACCCCTACAAATACTGTAGCCCTTACCTAAAATGTAGCCAAAAATATTATTAGACACATTCCATAATAATAATCAATGCCATAATTAATAATAATTGAAAGTTAACGATATACCTTCTTACCATATGCTCATACAAATTGTAACAATGTACATAATTATTAAACAGTTAAAGATAACTTAAATATTATTTGTTGATTGATTATTAACTAATTAAATTCCCACCCTATACCCCTACCACCCAGCAGACTGCAGCAATTAACAATCGATTAAATGAATAATATTACATTAATTACTAATAGCCTTTCCCTCAATTTAATTCATATCCTGAAGCCTTACAAACCCAGCAGCCTACACCAAAATATAACCCAAAAACATAATTAATAATAATAAATGTAATTATTAATAAGCAAATAATAATTGATTCTTAAATAATCCTCACTTAATGAACTTCCCATCTTATACCACTTCAATCCAAGCAACCCACTACAGCACTATGAATTGCTATTAGCAATTACATTTTAAAAAGTGACTTAAAATTGCACACTTTAAAAAATATAGGTAACAATTCTTCACATAATATTAATAATAACACATACAAATAATATATGAACTATAACAAATTAAAATAGTTAAAAAATATTATTTTTTACAACTATATAATTGAAAACTATATTAACAACAATGATATTATAAACAATTATATTACCTACATTGTAAAACGATATTCTTACAACGATATTTCTGCACCCCCACAATTTTGTATCACAATATGTTTTCTGATATTTTGGGCTCCTGATAGTTACATCTCATTTTTTTCACATACCAGGCTAAATATGTCTCTCTTATTCATGTAGCACTATACCAAGTAGGACACCAAGTAGGGCACACATAGTGCCCGATTCAAAGAACTAACTTAGGACAAAATCCTAAACTTACTAGCATTTTGGTATTTCAATTCAGTTCAATTCATTAAGCTTTTTCGATTGTTACAAAATTACAATCATAAATCACAGATTAAAATCATTATTATATTGGAAGCAATGTTTTACACTTTTTTTTTACAAAGTGACAGCTTTCATACTGTGCAAACAACACTATCAACAAAAACGAACAAGGTTAACCCATCGAGATTTAGAGAAAAAAGACCATTCACTTAAAAATGTATAATTCTACAGTATAACTACGTCTTTTCCTTAAGTAAAATACTTTTTTTTAAAACATGGCAAGTCTCCAAACAGCGTGATCATTTTCTAATTGTTGTAGTTTTAAAAAAGCGGGGCGACACTGTCTTAATCCATATACTTTTACAAGCGGAACCAGCCACACTTTTCTCAATTCTGAATAAAATTTGCAGAAAAAAACAGTATGGATTGTGGACTGGCACTAATGTTAATCACATGGGCACAGCTCGGGATGTCTGGGCCAATCGTTCAAATTCTATCAAATGTAGCCGGATCAAATGATAAGTAAGGCTCCATTCCAAAAGAAATTACAATAATTTAGTGCTGGCTAACAGTAGGTTTGGTGAGTTCGCTAGACAATCTGGCTTCTTCTAGCATACCTAGCCCCTCCCTTTTTAATGTTTCCCACAAAATTTTCTGTATGGAGCTAGGATTTGTAGAGTACTCTGCGTGGCCCAAATCATTCATAAAGTCCTGCACATAACTAATCCAGGGTATGTTTTGCACTCCGTCAAGTAGGAGGCAAACAGCAATAATATCCTCATTTAACTGTGTTTGTTCCTTAACCCAGACACTATGCCACCTTAGTATTGGTTCCATCTTAATTAAGTCAGATAAAAAAGAAAGGCCCACCTGTTCGTGGCAAATAAAAGCTGACGTACTGGGGGAACAGACAGAATAAATCTTAAAAAGAATTCTCCACTTCCTGCAGCGGTGTTGTGTTAGTTAGACCCCAAACCCCTGCTCCATACATCGTGAAGCTGATACATCTCGCTTTATACATTTGAATCAGCTCCGAAGGGCGATTCCGGACCGATTTCTTGGAGAACGCCATCAGGGCTTTCGAAGGCCGGATAAGAATCAGTTTTTTTGCAGTTATGGTTAGGCCCACAGTTCGTTTTGACTAAACAAAACACCCAAGTACGAGAAATTCTTTGTTGAATTTAATTTTTGCCCTTCTACAAAGATATCTTTCACTTGCTTGGGTCCATGACCAAATCTCTTTACATATGTCTTAGAGATGTTGGTACTAAGGCCAATGTCCTTCATAAAAACATAGAATCCATTTAGGACCTTATGGAGGGCAATTTGAATTCTCGCCAACATATCTGCGTCATTCACATAATGAAGTACCGGGATGGGCCAACCGGCAACGATGAGGAAATCATGTTACGTTTTTCTTAGAGCTTCATCTAATCCTTTTGTATACAAATTAAACAAAAAGGAGGCGAGCACACAGCCCTGTCTCACCCCCCTTTCTGACGGCAAAGTTGGCTGTATGTTCCCCTCCCTTTCAATAATGCACACTAGCCTTTGCGCTATTATAGAGATTTCTTAGAAAAAGAATAAATTGGGGGTCTACTTTCAAGTCCTCAAGGATTTCCCATAGTTTTACATGTTTCACTGAATCGAAGGCAGCCGTAAGGTCAACAAAGACCATGTATAATCTGCTATTTATAGCCTTCATATTTTTTCCTATGAGTAGGGATAGGTTTAAGCACTGCTCTATGGTACCAAGCCCCTTTTAAAAGCCATATTGTAGGTCAGGTACATTTTTATTTTCTTCTGACCATTCCTGCAAACGCTCTGCCACTTTCACCACTGAATCTATTAGGGAGGGGACGCTATTTCCTTTTGAGCTGGACATTGCTTGGAGGCGCTTACCTCTTTTGGAGCTATCCTGAGCTTTACACGGACCTCGCCATACCCGCTTTGTGGGTGCCGCTTTGCCGCTACACCAGAGGGGCTGGACCTGTCGTCATTGCCAGGAGCGGAACTGAGCAGGACCGGGACTGAGGGCTACAGCAGGGCTGCGAGCGTAGCAGGGACTCCATTTCCCAGGAGTCCCTGCGAGACCGAGTGACACCTTCCGGTCCGCTCTCCCTGTTGGCCCGCCCACCGCCCTGTACGCCCATTATATCAAGGTACTGTTCTCCAGCAGCGCAGGACGCAGCTCGGGGCGAAGACCGGGCTAAAAGCGGGCCGTTTGAGGCCGTTCGAGGTCTAAGAGGTCTGGGCTGGGCCATTCCCCTTGGTTGGACTGTTGATTATCGCGATAAATTTCACTTGTGTCACATTATTTTGTTAAACATCCATTATGTGTACACGGGGTAGTCGCAGCAAAACTGCTAAGGCCTTAATAAACCCAATGGGACCCTAGATGATTTCCTGACAAAGACCAATCTGGCCATTGATGTGGAAATCAGTAAAATGCAACAAAGGGTTTCCTTAGAATTAGAAGCTACGCGAAAACTTTCCCTCAACTTAGCTTCCTCCAAGAAATCATCTTTAGGTAACATTGCCCTAGCTCTAACCCCTGAGCGTACTTCAGGTCCCCGCCCCTTGCTAACATCGGCAGACATCCACCATCCCCCAACCACATCCCTACCCGAGCCTATTCTGAAACCAACATTACCACCTCTAAAGCCCTTGGAGGAGCTTGTACCCCCTACCCCTGTGGCCGGTATAGGCTCCCCCTCTAAAATCGTCTTGCAAAGCACAGCAGTAAATGCTAAAAAAGTTGCCTTACAAAAGAAGAAATGTCTTGCTAGATCTACTTATGCTCGCAAAAAGGCAAAAATTGCGAGATCTCAGTTTGTTAATAGTAGACGACCATTGGGCACATTTGGGGTAGGGGAAGAAATATCCAAAATCAACACTGCCACATCGGGCAAGGATAACGCCTATGATTTAAGCTGTGTTGTGCTTGATCCCCCGGTGGTAACTCTCCCATATAAGAGCAAGGAAGGGTCAATAGAGGGTGGGTTGAGTGTGGTGGAGGGGGATAGGAGGGGAGACGAGGAATTCCTTAAAACTGTCTGGGACACACTAAAACAGTTACTTACCCCCCTGGAACTTAGACTTTCCCGAATGGAAAACCACCTGTTAGAAATGGATAGGACTGTAGTTACATTGGCTAGCTTTAGTCTTAAACAAATGGAAGCTAGGTTTTCCCAGGGTGAGGGTTTTACCCCTCAGGCACAGGAGTCAGAACCCCCGGCCCCTACACCCCCAAGACTGAAACCTATACCTAAACCCCGTACCAAAGTCGGTGATACCGTTGCTACCATTTCAAAACCTATTACCCCCAGCGCTTGTCCCCCCCAGAATGTAGCACCATCTAAACCCAGGCCACAAGCTGTCGTACACCAGTCTAATCAATTGGCAAATAAGAAATTACCATCTTATGAATCTAGTCGTCCAAACTTTTGTGGTGGGTATATTGATCTACCACCTGAGGCTAGCCCTTATGTCATAGTACTAGCTGGTGTACCTGCTCTTGACCCCCAAACCAAAGAGAATCATTGGTCCTTAAAAAACAAGGTCATACATTGTCTTAATACAAATAGACAGCTCCCCAATCACCAAAGAAGTCGGGTACTAATGGTGCGTAGAGTACCATGGGTTGGGCCCACGCGCAAATCCATTGCTGGCGATTGTATAGTGGTGTCATTTGCAGACCCCCATACAGCTCAGCATCTTTGTTCATGGGCCCTACGTGAAGAAGACCCCTCTGTTGTTGTTAGACCCCTCACCTTTTTCTATCCTCCTCAACAACAGTTTGAAATGTAGGGGTCTTGGTCAACAGTCCAAAAATCTAGACAGAGGGGACGTAGGAATGGTTGGCAAAACCAAAATAACTGGTGGCAAGGGGTTCCTACTACTAATATGTTTGGTTGTCTGGATGAGGTTGACTGACTTGGGGGGATTGATGCCTCTATACATTCAGTGGAACCAATTCCGACTGCCCCGAACACCCTGCCAGTATCCTGTATGGATTGTTATATACCACAATTAGGTCCAAAAATAACACTGGATCACGTTAATAGTCCCACTCCGACTGAGTCAGGGGCTCTGGGACAATTAGAGACTATTACCCTCAGAAGCCCGGTTAATGCAATCAAGGTGGCATCATGGAATATAGCAGGATTGAGGGGTCGCCTGGATAACGACGATTGGGTAGACGTCATTATTATACATGACATCGTCGTCTTCCAGGAAACTTGGTCAATCGATCCCCTATTTAGGGTAGGCTTCCTAAATTATTATAAACCAGCCACAGAGGGCCCCAGGGGGAGGGCTTCGGGAGGTCTTACTATATGGATTAGAAACTCCCTGGGCTTCAGCGTTAAGGAAATCCTGGTGGAGAATGCTGACCTCCTTTGTATTTCCCTGAGTAAGGACAATTGTAAGGATATTGTTTTAATTAACATCTATGCCCGAGGTTGTCAGGGTGGGAGGAAGCAACCCATTCTTAATGACCTGGAACATCTCCTGAATGAGTATAAAAGTGATCATCTTGTCTTAGTGGCTGGTGATCTGAACTGCTCATTCGAACCCATCCTGAGTCTAGCTGAGGATGTGGGGATTGATGAAGACACCGCCTGGAATATCCCCCCGTTAGCTATAACTAAGGGTGTTAGGGGAACGGAGGCTGCCCTCCACTGGCTGGGGCTCTGCTTAGAGTGGGGGCTTGGGGCAGTGAATGGCCGTAGTCCGTCTGACAAGCTGGGGAAACCAACGTTCGACAATGGGATTAGTGCAAGTCGCATTGACTATATATTGGTCAATATAGAATCCTGGTCACACGTAATAGATATGTTAATAGAGACCAGGCCAGAGAGTGATCATAATCCTCTCTCCCTGGGGATCAGGGTTCCTGGATTAGGTGTCCCCCAAACAGAAACAGCTTGTATAACATCAGACCTAGTCCTGTGTGACAACAGAAGACGGGTCAAATGGTCAAGGGTCACAGCTGACCCAGAGCTTATCTGTCAAATAGAGGAGTTGGTCCTAGACACAAGAAATAGGACGACTGCATTATCTCCCAATGGCGGGGTAGAGTCCATTACTATTGATCTCCACGAGAAATGTTTTGCGGCCCTCAAAAAACTTCTCACTAGGCCATCTAAAAATCAGAAAGTCAATCCACACAAAAGATGGTATAATAAGAACTGTAGAGAAGCCCACAGCAAACTAATAGCAGCTGTTAAAACCAGAATAACCCCTGATATCAGGAAAGCTAGACAGTTTTATAAACACACCCTTTGGGAAGCTAAGAGGGATTGGGACGATTCGTACTGGTTAGATCTCCTCAAAGCCTGTGAGTCGTCTAACCAAGTAAAATTCTGGGAGATAGTTAGATGGGGCAGGGATTCGGATTTCCAAACCCCTGTAGCTCATGTTTCCGCTATGGATTGGGTGGAATTTTTTTTCCGCCCAATTTAAAGATACAAATATTGAACAGGAGCTGGCAATTGAGCCTACAGTGGGGATAACACCAATATCGTATGGGGATAGGCATACTTTCTCCACCTCAGACACTGTACATGCCCTAGGTTCTGTCCAGTCTGGTAAAGCCCCAGGTTTAGATGCCATACCAGCGGACCTTTTTAAATTGAACCTTGATCTGTGGGTTCCATATATTACAACTCTAGCAAACTCCATCCCAGCAGGGGCAAGGGTACCACAATCCTGGAAAGGCGCTGAGATACTTCCAGTTTATAAGAAAGGGGACCGATCATCACCGAACAACTATCACCCCATTTGCCTGATCGACTCTATTCAAAAAGTTGTATCAAGAATGGCCCTAGCAAGAATACAGGGGTGGATCGAGTAGAATAACATACTCTCCCCCATGCAGGCAGGGTTTAGATCAGGCACCAGCACCCTAGATCAGGTGTTCCGACTCACCATGCTGTATTGGAAGGTGGTTTTCTTGGGCGGTGGGGTCATCTATGCCGCCTTTGTTGATCTTAGGTCAGCTTTCGACTTGGTCCCTAGGGCAAAACTATGGGAAGCCCTCAGACTCATGGGTCTCCCACCTGAACTTTTAGAACTAGTCAGGCGTTTACATGAGGATAATTTTGCCCAGGTAAGATGGGGGAGACAGGGTCAGGTGACCAACAGCTTCCCAGTCCAACGAGGGGTGCGCCAAGGCTGCGTGTTGGCCCCTACCCTGTTTCTCCTGTTTATCAACCAGGTGGTTGCATTCTTTAGTGATACACAAACAGATGCACCTACCCTGGGGGGATTAAAATATCCCATGTTAATATTCGCCGACGACACCCTGCTCCTTTCTAAAACCCGGAGCGGGTTACAGGTAGCCCTGAATAGATTTGCTGAGTTTTGTACAAACAATGACCTACAGATCAATGTCGACAAAACCAAATTCATGGTTTTTAGCAAAAACAAACCAATTAAAAGTTTGGTTACTTTGAATGGTGCCCCAATTGAACAGGTCAAGGTCATGACATATTTGGGCGTGACTCTTGATCACCAACTTACCTGGAACCCCCAGTTGGAGGTTTTAATACTTAAATTTGTTCACCTTACAGGATGCTTATTGCAGGAACAAAGAAAAACCTTGACCAAACGCATTATACCAGCGGTAAAAATTTATGAGGCCAAGGCCAATGCTGCTACCCTGTATGGAGCGGACATATGGGGTTATAAAGACTTGTCAGCACTAACCACAGCACAGAATAGGTTTTTGCAGAACCTGGTGGGGCTTCCACAATCATCACCAATAAAACCATTGCTTTTAGATCTAGGCTGTAGACCTCTGAATGAGATGGCGCAGTATCGTCTTGTAGCACTCTGGCGTCGCCTTTGGACGACCCCAGAGCTTAGTCTTTTCGCTCATGAATTGGGCGAGGTCAAATCATTGTGGGGTGCTCACAAAATCCCATGGCTCCGGGAAGTAAAACAAATTTTATATTCAATGGGCCTCCCCGAATTATGGTTACATCCTGAATGCTCTAGGTTCCCATCCAAACAAGAATTTAAAGATCAGTTCTGGGCTGCAAAGAAATCTGCACTGGTCGCTCCTTCGTCAGACAACAGCTTAACGGGACTTTTTTTAACACATAAGGTAACACCGTCCCTTGAGCCCTATTGGGACTTGATCTGCAAAACACTAGACCGTAAGCTGTATCATCAGTTTCGGGTGGGCACTTTGCCAACCAACTCCTTTACTGCAAAGTGGGCGAAGAAAACAAGTAATAAATGTTTTTTTGTCCTGACCAGGTAGAAAGTATTGGTCATCTGTTTTTCGCATGCCCAGCATATTGATCGCCTCGATTGAAATTGTTGAAACCTATTTGCAAAACCTTGAATTGTGGGGGAAATCGTGAAGCCCTGTTGAAATTACGTGATATACGTATTGAAATGTCTGTGATCTGTGTAGCCAAATTTTTGGGGTGGGTGTGGCTGATTCGTGCAAAGAAATCGAAAACCCTTTTAAATTAATTATTATGAAATGATTGTATGTCGATTGAGACACATTCTTTTTTTAAATTTTGGGGGCTTGTTTGTAGAGGTTTTTAAATATTATATTATGTATACTGTCTTTTATGAATTTTATTTGAAATAAAGACAAAATGAACTGAACTGAACTATTAGGGAGATCGGTCTATAGCAGCCCGGACTCTGACGATCTACCTTTTTAAAGATCGGTGCTATTAGTGACATACCCCAGGTTTCTGGCAGTTTTGTTTGGCCGTTTGCGTTTAAAACCTGCGTTATAATGGGCCCCCATAGTGTGACGTTGAACTTAAACAAATCTCTTGAGATGTCATCCAGACCGGGTGCTTTGCCGGACTGGACTGCATCTCAATAGACTGCACTGCTCTAATAACTTCATCTAAAGTAAAGTTTAAGTTCAATTCTGGGTAGTTTTTATCTACATTTTCAACAGTTGAAAAATGGGTAGCATCAGTACCATTGTATACCTGCAAGAAGTGGGTTATCCTCTCCTCCTCTAAAATAGCAATAGCTATTGATGGACCTTCTATTGTGGTAAGGAACAGTATCTTCACCGGCCTCCAAAAAGCTGCACTATCCTTCAAGACTGCCGCTGTATGTAGGGCTTCCCAAGCTTCAATTCTCAAGGTATTCTTCCTTTCACTTAGAACCTGTCGATATTCCATCCTTGCAAGTCTGATGTTTTCCACTAATCTAGGCTGCCTATGTAATTTTAATTTTAAATTACAATAAGCTTTGGTACATCTACGATCAAACCAGCCGAAATCCTTGTTTTTCTTTCGATACTGAACCACTATAGATTCTTTTTATTTTTTATTTATTTATATGAAAACACATGAGTCGGTTGAAAAAAAAAACAACAGTGACAGAGGAAAACAATTTGTTCGATGCAGTACATCTCCAACAGTTGACATTTTCAAGCAAAACAATAGAAAACGACATTATAAATGAACAAAGTTATATACATGACAAACTTAATTAAATCCACCCGGAAATTATACAAGATCAAGATAAGTCCCCCCATTTACGTCTCGAGATAGTTTGTAACCAACCCCCAAATCTGTTCCCCAATCTTCTTTCTACGGGAGCTCTTTAAGGCATAGAGACTATGTTCCATATTGTGTATTGAAAAAAAGCGAGCCCGCCAGGCTTCAAAAGCGGGCGGTTCTTGTTGCAAGCATGCAGATGCAATACATAGCCTGTACACTGCAGTTACTAAAAAAATAAGTTTAGCATGTTTCTTCGAGATACTAGTATTCTCTGTGCCCATTTCAACACCCAGTAATATCTGTGTTACTGTTAATTGTATCGGGCTACCGACTATTGCTGAGACACATTTTTATATCTGTGACAACACTGGAGCTAACACAGTGCATGTACAAAATATATGGACATCATCCGCTGAGATAAACCCACACTGAAAGCATTTACCTATAGCCTCCCCTGACCATTTAGACACCTTATCTGGGGTATAATATAAATTATAAATTGATTTGAAATGTTGAGCCACCAACTTTGCTGACAACAATAAATCTTTAGCCATAACTAGTGAAGTTTCTATTTGGATGTCCTGTCAGCCTAGTTTAGCACACCATTTAATATTCTGTTGCTCAAGATCATTTTCTTTAGTGTCTAACAAATGTTTATATAGTACTCCAATTCTTACCCCTTTCATAATGTCTTCAATTAGAGAATCCGGTTTGAAGTTACCTCCCAAATCCGTTAAATAATTACGAATCTGTAAGTATTTAGCAAAATGGTCTCTAGGGAGAGAATATTGTTCTCGTAATTGTTCAAAAGATTTACAATAACTAGCATCATACAAATCCCCCACTACTCTAATACATTTCTCCCTCCAATTAAGTACAATTCTATCCCAGATATCTAAGGGTAGGAAAAACGACGATAAGAATGGGGTATACCAAGTTATTTGCCCAAGACCCAGTAGCCTCCGAACTATATGCCAGACCTTATATACAGCTATCATTGTCTTAAAACAAGTACGTTTGTAGTAGCTTTGTTCAAGATACTTAAATAAACAATTCTTGACTTTTACCCCCAGCAGCATTTGATAGATCGATGGAGAATCTGCAGGTCTTGCAGGATCTTTGCCAGTTAGTAAAATTCCCATTCCTTGCAACATACAGGCATAATATTAAAGTGTGAAATCTGGAACCGACCAACCTCCCACCTTTCTTGGGAGAATCATGAAGCGCCTAGCCCTTCTAGCCTTCCCTCCAGACCATATAAAGCGCATGCAAACTGTCTGCAGTTGTTCCAAACTGGTCTTCGGGACTTCTAGGGGTATACATCGGAAAAAATATAGAATTTGAGGCAGAATCAGCATTTTTAATAAATTGCAACGACCTACTAATGAAAGGTGTAAACCACTATAGATTCTTAAGGGCTTGTGATATTTCCACATAAGATGCAACTATGCTCTCTGCTGGCACTAACTCAAACAGACAGGTTTCAATTGCTGTCTCACAATTAACCAGGAGATATCTAGTAACATCTGAGGGATCCACTGATGTCCATTTGAGTGCATACCCATTAAATTTGCCCAGAGCCAATTCACCCGCTTCTTCACTAACCTTGTTGGAATTAAGTACCTTCTTGACCGGTAGAGCAACAGCTAAGTGTAGCGGAAAGTAGTCACTAAAGGAAATCTGATCTACCCCAAAACTATGTAGTCTCAAAATGTGGTTATTGGAGACTAATATAAAATCGTTTATGGAGGTACCTCTTCCATTATAGGTGTAATACTTCGTTACTGGGGGTTCCACAAGCTCATTTACAAAGCCTAGGTCAAATGCAGCTAAAACTTCATTAACAAATTCCCCCGCCGAGGAATGACAGAAATGGCTTGAATGAGCTGATTCCTCATGTGAATGACTACACAGTCTCCTAACCTCAATGGAACACATTGCACAATTAAAATCGCCCATCATAGTCATTGCAACATTTGCAGGACTAGACTTGCAGATTGTATGTAGCTCGTTACTTAAATTGTTTAAGAACACAGACCATATACATTGGAAAACTCTCAAAACAGTACCTTCTGTTTTCTTTGCTGTGTGGGATATTCAGTCCAGTGAGTATTTCAGAAAATAAAGTGGGGTAGCCCAGCCCGGCCCCTGACTGTCCCTGACGGGAAAGGACGGGCCCGCCCTTGGCCCGGGCTTTACCCGGGCACGCCCGTGTGCGTCCCGCGCTGCGAAAGCCCTTGAGCTGTTCATCAATGAGTAAGTGCCTTCTGTGAATATCAAAATGGTAGTACGTTTAGGATTTTGTCTTAAGTTATTTCTGTGAATCGGGCCCATAGTCAACCGTCTATGTTTATCTTAGGGTATCAGGTGAGGTTAGACTGCTTCTAATTGATTTGTTTTATGCACAATCCTTAATGAAATCTGTTCTTGCTTTGCCCAAAATAGCATTAAGTGTCTGTTAACTAATTGCCTGCAATGGAGGATTCACTTATCGTGGAGGGCTGGGAACCATTGCCCAGTCACTGTTGATTGTAAAACAAACTCTATAAGTCACCCTTTAATAGCCACTAATTGTTTTGTGGAATTTGTAGGTTTCAGATTTGGAATATGATGTATTCTGTTAGACCTGCCATCATTGGCTTGGGTCTCCCTGCCCCTCTACTCTTCCTATCTTGTATGTTGGCTGGATGTAGATGTTCTGGGCGCCGTGCCACTGCTAGTCAGTGCCACAGCGCAAATGCTCCCTGTATATAAATTACTGTTTGCTCCCTGTATATAAATTACAGTGGGAATAAGGATAACCCTAATACCTACATCTGTGTAATTTGTTTGTTAAGGATTACTTTCTATCACCCTATCCAGCCTTAGGAACCCGATCGGCACGTCAAGTTTGATGTGTTTATGCTCAGGACATGAGGGCCACCTTTTAGTAAGGACCGTTTATATATCACATGTTTTGAAATGCCTTTCCTGAAAACGCAATAGTTTCTGGCCTAAAGATTTACTGCGGGCTGTTGCGAGTATGTGTATTAGCCATTTGGTTTTGGAGCAGCAGGGCCAGCTGGGTCCAACCTGGCTGGAGAGAGATCGGTATTCAGAACGTGGGGAGGGTCGACTCTTTGATCCAAGCAGGGCGGTGCCTGGCAAGGTGAATGATGGCTCCACCTCCCTTTGGGTGTCTGATAGCAGAGCCCCTCGTTCTGAAAGGGCATGATGTCACCTTGTAAACCAAGAGCTCCCCAACCCCACCGAACTGGTTCTGACTGGAGTCAGTGATTTGCGACCTAAGATAACAAAGACTTTTTAGGTATGAAATGCTGCACTGGAACTTTGGTCAAGGGTGTTCCTTCTGGATGTCAATACGAAACTCTGTTCGAGCTAACAGAGGAAAGGACTTTTGAAACTTTCACCAAGCTTGCCGAAGAAACTACCCGAGGGTCTAAAATTGAGAGCGCCTCCTGCAGAAACTCAGGCATATTAGACTTCATACTAAGAAGAGATTCCTTCAGTATCAGGAGCTTAAGGCCTTGGTTTTAGCAAGAGATTGCCCCAACCTTTTTATATTGGACAGTCATAGTCCTTATAGAAGACCCCTCACTCACCAACCTAGTTGGTGACATGCTTCATCATCGGGGTCCCACCCCATAGGCCGAGTGCCTACAGGGTGTGCTGCGACACCTGGTTACAGTGGAGCGGGTTTTTTTGATTTTTATATGTGCGAATAGTAATTATGAAAAGTGTGTTAAAAAGGGTTCAAGTCTACTCACACCAAGAATTTATTCTGGAGTGCTCGGACCCTATTAAAAATATGTGTTGCACCAGTGCCTATTTAGGAAGGGTTAGGTGCTACGAGACGTGTAAAAAAGAATAAATAGCGTAATGTGCTATGGGAATTATTTACAAGTTAAAATAGGTCTACATGTTTCAACCATTGATCGTATTAGGTGGTTTTCGTCAGGACCGTGTTGTTTGGAAGGGGTGGTACACACACGCTAAGGAGTGTCCAGTCCTCATCCAAATACAGACCATAAATAGTGGTCTGGTGTTAAAAAAGTGCTTTTTCCTGGATTCAGGAGAAAAACCTGTGTGGATAAAAACATATAAAAAACATATAAAAGGTTGGGTAAACGTACTGGGGATCACAATACAAGGGTACTACTTTTTGTAGTTATTGTGCTAGGTGAGTACTCAAGTGATAGTCAAACACCTCGCTTTTCAAGTCGTACCCGTGGGCTGTCTGTGGTGGTTGACAGAAGTGCTCAGGCGGAGTTTACCGGAGCATATATGTGTTGAGAGTAGATCCAACAGTTAGTTGAATACACTCGTTTTATAGTACACGTGACTGGGGAAAGGGGGGGGTGGGAGAGCAATCGCTATCTATAGTGTACCCTGACTATGTCTCCACAACGTCACACACAACGTCATCGGGTACCACCCCTGAGCCGCGCACTGATTGGCTCACGACAACCCCCTGAACGGAGTACCGCCTACCCAGGAAGTAACGGTCAGTCTACTTCTAGACGCCGGTACCGCCACGGGTTACTCCACGGGGCATTTCCGAGTGCAGAACCAAGTAGGTTGTGAAGCCTGACGAGCAGAAGCCGCAAGTAAGTGCCCTGCCTCACAGAACCGAGACGCGATTATCGCGTCCCGTAGCCGTACACGCCCATCTGCTACTACAGTATCATGAGATACAAACTTTTCGATTTGCCGCAATTCTTTAGGTAACGGATACCTGCAGTCTTGGCCAACTCGATGCCCATGAAGCGCAAATCGTAGCTTCAAGTGTAAGCCAAAACAACCCCTTAAATGAATGATGTTGTAAGTTGATGCAAAAACTTAGATACCGGTCAGAAATGCTTGGGCGTGTTGAAACGCCGCACTATAGATAGCGATTGCTCTCCCACACCCCCCCCCTTTCCCCAGTCACGTGTACTATAAAACGAGTGTATTCAACTAACTGTTGGATCTACTCTCAACACATATATGCTCCGGTAAACTCCGCCTGAGCACTTCTGTCAACCACCACAGACAGCCCACGGGTACGACTTGAAAAGCGAGGTGTTTGACTATCACTTGAGTACTCACCTAGCACAATAACTACAAAAAGTAGTACCCTTGTATTGTGATCCCCAGTACGTTTACCCAACCTTTTATATGTTTTTTATATGTTTTTATCCCCACAGGTTTTTCTCCTGAATCCAGGAAAAAGCACTTTTTTAACACCAGACCACTATTTATGGTCTGTATTTGGATGAGGACTGGACACTCCTTAGCGTGTGTGTACCACCCCTTCCAAACAACACGGTCCTGACGAAAACCACCTAATACGATCAATGGTTGAAACATGTAGACCTATTTTAACTTGTAAATAATTCACATAGCACATTACGCTATTTATTCTTTTTCACACGTCTCGTAGCACCTAACCCTTCCTAAATAGGCACTGGTGCAACACATATTTTTAATAGGGTCCGAGCACTCCAGAATAAATTCTTGGTGTGAGTAGACTTGAACCCTTTTTAACACACTTTTCATAATTACTATTCGCACATATAAAAATCAAAAAAACCCGCTCCACTGTAACCAGGTGTCGCAGCACACCCTGTAGGCACTCGGCCTATGGGGTGGGACCCCGATGATGAAGCATGTCACCAACTAGGTTGGTGAGTGAGGGGTCTTCTATAAGGACTATGACTGTCCAATATAAAAAGGTTGGGGCAATCTCTTGCTAAAACCAAGGCCTTAAGCTCCTGATACTGAAGGAATCTCTTCTTAGTATATATTCTTTTTGGCCCATAGGGGGTACTCCTCCACTGTTTGTTTAAATCCAGTTTAGGGGACCAGGTGTTCCCACCACACATAAGACTGTGCAAACTTCCCTTACTCTCCTTGTTGTTATACACATATTAGACTTCATCCCTTCAGCCGTCGGAATTCCTGTGCGAGGAATTCTAGCAGGTGAGGCCTCCGTTGAATAATCCTCTTCTGTGATGACTGCAGACTGTGAACCTTAGAACCTTTTGCTAAACCTCTTCAGGCCACTGCAGCTAAGAGAGAGCTGCCGCCGCTGAGAGCCTGCATAAATCTATACCTTCAACTCTCCTGCTGGATCCATCTAGGCCACTGCCACTGAGAGAGAGTTGCTGCCGCTGAGAGCCCGCCGGAATCTGCACCTTTGAGCCCTTCACTGAACCTGGGATGACCGCTGCAACTATGAAAGAGCTGCAGCCATTGAATTCACACCATTGTGCTAGCTGGGCAGAGACCATCCTTTGCCGTGTGGGCCACTGCAGCTGAGAGAGCGCTGCTGCCGCTGAATGCCCCTACCCTGGTCTACTCTGTATCATTGTGACTTGTCCTGTGGGCTGCTGCAGCCAAGAGAGAGTTGTAGCCGCTGAGTGCCCGCACCCTTTGCTACTTTGCATCATCGTGATCTGCCCCATGGGCCGCCGCAGCCAAGAGAGAGCTGTACCTGCTGAGTGCCCGGACCCTTTGCTACTTTGCGTCATCATGATTTGACAAGTGGGCCACCGCAGCCAAGACAGAGCTGTCACCTTTAGGTGCCAACACCCTTTGCTACTTTTCATCATTGTGAGTGTCCCATGGGCCAATGCAGCTACGAGAGAGCTGTGGCTTCTGAGTGCCCACACCTTTGGCAACTTTGCATCCTTTGGATTTCTCCTGTGGGCCGCTGCAGCTAGGAGAGAGCTGTGGCTGCTGAGCGCCTGCACCTTTGGCAATTTTGCATCCTTGGGATTTGTCTTGTGGGCTGTTGCAGCTGAGGGAGAGCTTCTGCTGCTGTGTGCCCACACTTTGTTCACCCTTGTTAAAGATTGTCGCTATTGTTTCATGGGCCGCCGCAGCTTAAAGGGAGCTGCTGCCACTGTGCGCTCACCACGGAGCTACACAACAAGAGTTAACTGCCACCACCAGCCCTGGCTGCCTCAGCCGCGTACTGCAGCTTCTGACTGCCTGCCTGTCTCAGAGTGCCCGAATCATTGTGGGTGAGCTCTGCGGACCTCAGGCCCCAAGACTTGTGCCACCTGTCACCGTCTCTGCTTCTCTGAGAAGCTGCGTGATGTGCCCCCTTTCAAAAACAGGTATCTGGTGCGCAACGGGTCGTGTAGGCACGGCCCTGAACTCAGTCAGTGTCACGCTTTGGTGAATACGTTATTGTCTTGCTGTTTGAGTCCCTAAGGGTTGATGTGAATTGTAGTTGTTGAAACGCTTTGAGAGTTTTGAGTTTAACTGTTAGATAAAGATATTATTTTTTCTATACCTACCTGAGTTGTGTCCTTTTGTGGTCTCATTACTGCCGTATTGTACGTGGTCATAACCGCTTCATACACTGCCGCTGAGATAGGCCTAACTGCTTGTGCTACGTTACCACATTGTTGAGCAGGGGTTATAAAAGGGGGTGGCCCTCTTGTCCTGACTTAGGAAGAAGGGTCCCTATTTGGACAGTGCTGCCTGCCATTGCCAACCAGTGACCCCCATTTCTAACATATAACGAGATAATATGGGCCTGGTATCCCATAAGGTCTCAAAGGGCTCATTTAATTTCTGTCATTCTGATATGAGGTATTTGTCCACCAAAAACGTTCCTAGTCTTTGGATATCCTATCAGGATTTTTATATCACATTAAGGTTCTTATTTAGCTGGTAATGTTGCGGCTCTACATGTTTGAACATTCTTTGTGTTGGGATCTATAGGATAATACTCAACCCATAAGTAAAATATTTTGAAACTGTCGAAATGGTAGGCAGCATGTGCATGTACAATGAAAGATACCAAACGCCTTGTGTTAGAAAACCCTAGCCAAAAGGTGTTGTGTAAGGGGTGCCCTTTATTTGCTTCTTTTCGGAAAACTTTCTGCTACAATGTAAAGCTGATTAAAACAATTGAAAATATCTTTTGCTAGTCAAGTGAGTGACCCATCTGCAGCAGAGAGGGAATATCTATCTGAACTTAAAGAGGAAACCAATAGTGCAACAAGCATTTCTGCTGCTAGTAATAATGGGCAAAATCTTGTATGTGTCATTTAAGATTACTCAAAGATAAGCTTTGTGCATGAGTGTCAGTAACACATTTTCTTGAATCTCTCCAGAATATGGACTGAGATTCTCTACAACAGTGATACTCAAAGTACTGCCTGGGGGCTGCATGCCGCCCTCCTGCCCTTTACATGCAGCCCTTTAGGCAACAGCAGCACTGGGCTGCTGTTTATGCAGCTCAGCACTGACATTAAAATAATTATAAATAAACAACAAGAACGTATTTAAAGGTTAATTGCAGTTAAGGAAAACATTTTAAGACCACAAACATATAAAAATATTACAGACTTTTCAAAACTCAAAAAGTGTATTTAATTAACCTGTAGAATCATTTTGCCTTAGTAAATCAGATTATAGCTGTGCATCCAGAAGCATTTTTTTTAAAGTGATAATTTTCAAGCATGAACTCTGAAACCTTCATGCCCCTCCACCCTGAATGAAAACAATGGCATTAGTGAGTACATCTAAACACAGGAGTAAGTTTTGTATAGTGTACATCCGGAAGTCATGCATTTCAAGGTCCTCTTGTTGTGATAATGAGAACAGGAGTGAAATTGAACTAAAACAATAGTCCAGGATCACACAATTTGGTTAAGTGGGGAAGCTGGGATTCGTCCTATGTTTTCCGTTTCCACATAGTGCAATTCAGTTCAGCCACTAGATGTACATGCTACACTTCCCCTACACCCATGTTATGCTTATCAACACCCCACATGAGTGTGGCTCTCTGTCAAACTAAAGACCAAACTTTTAGGCCCCCAGGATAATGTCTGTAACTACCCATGCTCTAGTGTCGGACTAGACAGTCCAACAGTACAGACTTAGGGTCTGATTACGACTTAGGTGATGAGGCAGCAGGTCTGCCCCAACGTCGCACTACCAAAGCCATGGCCAGACCGCCCACCAGATTATGAGTTTCCCCCTTTAGGGCCAGCTGGTTTTTGGCATTCCCACGGCGGTGCCTCGGAAAATGGGCTTCATAAAGGGAATGGCAAAAACAGTTGCTCAGCTGCATGGACTGAAAAGTCCATGCTGCTCAGGAACTGGGGTACATGCGCATATGTGGGCACATGTTCTACCCCCTGAATGCATCCCCATGTGGAGGTGGCACAGTGGGCCCTGCAGGGCCCCCATTTGCTTCCTCCCTGCCACAGTGTTCATAGAGTAGGAACTTCCATTTTACAGCCAGAAAAGAGAACACTCAGAATATGCTTGGTGGGATTGTGGTCGTCCTGCCAGGCATATTGCGGCCCCCTCACTGCCGCACCACAGCAGCTGTGGCAGAGCAATGGTGGTCAGACTGTCCTAATCTTAATAGGTGGGTAGAGAGACCACTGCACCCACATGAGTCATCCAGACTCGAAATCGGTCCCGTAGTCAACGTACTATGAAACCGAGAACCCAGTGAACTGTAACCTTTGCAAATCATTAAAATATACCCGATAATGGTGTGTCTTAGTCAACAATCAGTCCTAATAGATTACCCGTGTATTTATTATTGGTGGAGTCCTTACCTCTTTTC
This sequence comes from Lissotriton vulgaris, assembly GCF_964263255.1. Taxonomy (NCBI): domain Eukaryota; kingdom Metazoa; phylum Chordata; class Amphibia; order Caudata; family Salamandridae; genus Lissotriton; species Lissotriton vulgaris. The sequence continues at coordinate 2,032,619,714 of NC_141691.1, forward strand.
ACCATGAGTAGACATGCTCAAGAATTCTCATTTGCAATATACTTTTATTGTTTTATTAAAATCCAAAACCTCACATATTATGTATGGTTGTTACAATAAAAAAGAAACAAGATTGCTGCAATGATATTGGCTAACAAGCAGAATGGTAAGAAATATTGCAACATTAGGACGGTAACTCAGAATTTCATTGTTCTCGAACCCCTCCCTTCTTCTCCCTAACTAAACTGATATTAGCACCAAAAGAAGTCTGTGCAAGTTTCCTTGATGGCCTTGCTCTCCCCTGTCTACCTTTATGGGGCAACAGAATTATTGCTCCAAAAGGAGACAGGCTTCTGTCTTTGCTTTCAACTGATTTGGTGAATCCAGGTAGGCTAATAAGTCCATCTACAGACTCCACTCACTTACTTTAGCTTTTCAAAACAGAAATGTGTTTACAGATTCCGTCTGTATGATGCTAAGCTTGTATTGTGAAAATTCCTCTCTCTTCCATAAAGTTCTAATGCAGTTGTGGCCTCATTCACAAGGTAACTTGTGCTTTTGTGTAATTTACAATTTTGAGTGGAAAATTTACTCCAAACTGTTCCTGTTAACAAAATCAGAAAGTAAATTTACACTAAAAGTGCAACCAAATTGAAGGGCCTTGGGGCTACCTGCAGTGGCTATTCACAAGGTAACTTACTCTTTTGTGTAAAGTACAGGTATAATTTACTCTTACACCTATGAGTAATTAAGTTACTGTAAGCTATTCACAAAAAAGTCATTCAAAATTGTAAGAGTAAATTACACATGTAAATACTCAAAAGAATACCATCATCGTGGGGCTGCCAAAGTATTGAATGATCTTTTAAAATCCTACAAATTAGCGACGGCGCACACAGTCCTCCTAAAGAATATCCCGGGGGCCATTGTCGGTCCCACGTATAACAACCAAACGACGATCGACTACATCATCTTAAGCGATAAATTGCAACCCCAAATGTTAAACTATATTGTTCATCGACGCAATGACAGCGACCATGCCGCCCTTATAATTACTATGAACCTATCAGTGAACTCACGTCATAGGCCCGAATGTATCGGGGCAACGGACGGCCAAGAACTAATAAAGCTTCCTAGAACAATTAAATGGGGACAGGTAGCCATTGCAACATTTAACAACTGGGTGAATTTGTGGGCAGGATGGCCTCCGCGCCAACATAACCAGGGCGCAATAGCTACATGGAACGGAATCACCGGGACTTTAGCAGCAAAACTCCGCGGGGACAAACAAAGGACAACCCACTGGCACCCACCAACGGCCTTTGGATTCAATGCAGAAATTTAAAAAAGTGCAAAGGACCTAAACAAGAAACGAAAAGCCCTCAGTAAAAATCGCTCAATCACAAATAAAATACAACTGCAGGAGGCCTAAAAGAGCCACTCCAAAAAAGTGTGGGTAGCAAAGCGTAACCACTGCGAGGCTCAATGGCTGAAAATTTTCGATTTGTTGAGCCCCGGAAAATCACAGGAGTTCTGGAGCTACATTAGCCACCTCGGGCGTGACACAAACCATAGAGAAAACTCCCTTGAGGCCTCTGTCTGGGTCACCCACGTAAAAGCGCTATACAATGAAGAACGATCCATCATTCAGCCTCATGACACGCCCATACTAAGAGAGGACTCTGCTTTAACCATTGATAACACGCCCCCTCCCGGAAAACATTTGGTCTCCAAAATACTGAAAGAAAATCAGACCAAATGGCGCACCGGGCCCTAACGGCCTCCCAGGCCACCTGTTTAAAACAAATATTGAATTCTGGTCGGAAAATCTGACATACTTATACACTGACTGCTGGTTAACGGGGGATGTGCCTGACTCTTAGCGAGGCTCCCTCTTGCATCCAATTCACAAGAAAGGGCCTAAATCAGATCCAACGAACTACCGAATGATCGCCCTCCTGGGCATCGAGGGCAAAGCCTACGCCAGTGCCATCCTGACAGACCTCATACACTGGGCAAGCAAAGAAAACCTCCTGCCATTCTGCCAAACCGGGTTCAGACAAGGGTCCACAACAGTGGATAATATCACCACACTCTCTTACCTGGCCAACCGAGCGCGGTTGCGCAAAAGTCTCCCACTTTTTGCCTGCTTCATCGACTACTCAACCGCGTTCGATGGAGTAGACCGAACCATCCTATGGAGAAAGCTGGCCCAATGGAACATCAACCCTTCTCTGTTAAGAGCGATACAGTCTTTGTATCAAAACACCTGGGTAAGAACAAAACTCTCGAGTGACTCTGCAACTGACAAGATTGACACGAACCGTGGCCTAAAACAAGGGTGTGTGCTGGCACCACTGCTGTTTAACTTATACACAGCAGACATGGAGACAGCCCTGTCTGGGGCTACCTTAGCAACGCCAAAGATTGGGGTGACCAAAATTCATTTTATGCAATACGCAGATGACCTGGTAATCCTGGATCATACGAAAACAGGGCTTCAAAAGGAACTCACCGCCCTGGCAACATATAACATCAAAAATAGGCTGGTAGCAAACCCGTCCAAGTCAAAAATAGTCATCTTTGGACATTATCCCCAAAAAAATACAGCAAATCGAGACTTGGTCATCTGACATTGGATACCACACAGAAGTACACGTATCTGGGTGTCTGCTACCACAAATCGGGGCTGTCCGGTACCCATCTAAAGAAAATCCAGGGTAAAGAGAAGACCATCACCTACGCCCTCTGCGAATTACAAGCCTCTTTATATAGTCCATCATCAACGGCTATTCAAAGAGTTCTAAAGGCCAAGTTAATGCCGGCCCTCAATTACGCGCAACAGGCGTATCCAGGCAAATTGAACAAGGAGCTAGAAAAAATTCATTGCGGAGCATACAAGAGACTGTACCATTTACCAAAATGCACAAGAAACACTCTAATTCGCCTGGAATTCTCACTCAACCAACAAAACCTGGAAGAGATGGCCGCCCAAAGCAAATATTATTACCTCACAACAGCGGCACGTGATAACACACTGAAGGCCGTCTTGAAACATATCTTCACGGAACCTGGGAATCCCTGGTCAGCCACCATCGAGGCAGCAAAGACCCAACTTAACCTCGCGATCGAGTCCTGGAATCCAGACCTTGTCAATTACACGGCAATCAAAAATGCAATTAAAAAACAAGTGCGTGCCTGCTCCCGGGACCTGGACCTTGAGTCAATAACAAAAAGAGCTTTTCATGAGTCCTTATGCTTGCCGCACATCGCGCATAATCCTCGAAACCATCTTACTCAGGCCGTGGGCCTCCCAGCCCTCCACAAGATTCTGGCCTACAGACTGCACCCCCTCCCTCTCAAAGAACTACATCACCCGGGACATGCTGGAATGGGAGTTCGGGAATGCAGGCTCTGTAACTATAAACGTGAGTCACTGGCCCACCTACTATTCTGCTGCCCTGCCCTACGGGCAGCCCGCACCCTTTACCTTAGGCCCATCCTTAGGGAAGCGGGAACACGTACAGCCAAGGAGGCAATCCATAATTTATACTCCTTGACTATAGTAAAACAGATGGCCACATTTGGAAAGTTTATTCAACAGACACGGTCCAAGCTAATGGCCACCATGGGGGCACAGGAATAGACACTTTGCTGTTGGACAATGGCGTGCTCCACCAGGACCCCCACTGCTTGAGCCCACTGGCACCCCGGGAACTTTTCATAAATGCTTGCCCGCAGAAATATCTTTGGTTTTAACTTTTGTAATTTTGTACTTTGGTTTTAATGTAATGGTTTTAAGTAACCAAACAATAAAGTAATTCATTCATTCATTCATTCATTCATTCATTCATTCATTACTCAAAAGAATAGCCTGCTTGACCTTGTAGTGCTTGGTGACCACCTGCCAATCCCATTTTTTTTCCTGGAGAATCTTTTACTCAGATCTAAAGCTGCTTTTCTCTCAAGTTGGTAACCCTCTTCCACCGAGAAATATCTATCACCCTTTTCATCTTTTACCCCAACCTCATCCAACCAAGGAGGAAGAACCTAGGTGGGCAGTCAGCGACTAAATATACTGCACCAAGGAGATATGGAGCCCCATGTATCAAGCGAAAAACTGGTCGCAAACAGACAGATTTGCATCATCCCAAATGCAAAAATCGCAATTTGCGAAATCGCAAAAATAGCGATTACTTAATTGCGATTGCATTTAAAGAATGCAATGCGTGATGAAATCACAAATAGCAATTTCCCAAATAGGGGGCAGAAAATTCCCATCAATTTCAACCTGAAGGTATTTTTGCAAAAAATGGTTACACACAATAATGCCCGTGTGGCATGTGTGTGCGCAACATCTGTTCACATCACAATTTCAGTGTTGAAACAGGGTGTCCTTTTGGCAACCTTGCACTTGCATGTGCAATTTGCGAGTACCTATTGGGCACTCGGAAATTGCAAATGCAATTCCCATTCATTCCTATTGGAATGAATGAGAAGCCATTCCTTAATTGTGACTAGTCGCAATTAAGAAATGGTTAGGAATTGCAAATTTCTTTTGCCATTCCTACATGCATAGGCTTGTGTGATTCCTTACTTGTGATTCCTTAACAATCGCAATTAAGGAATTGCAAAAGCCTACCTTGATGCACATGCCCCTTAGTCCAAAGACCAGCTCTTCATAAGATACATGAACAGCAAGAAGGGCAAATCAGTCCAGAAGACAATTTTGTTTCACTAAACATCAACATGTGTGACGCCCTAGCAAAAAAAGGAATCACCAGAGTGAATATGGGCACATCCTTCAGGGCATAGTCAGCCTTGGCCTGGAGTTTTCCTGTGACAGAGAGCAGGTTTGTTGTGACATGGGCTTTCCTTCCCACATTCATCAACCATTATTGTTTACACTCAGAGGCGTGAGTGGATGGCTATGTGTTGCTCGCAGTCCCCCCTTGCCAATCCTTTAGAACAGTGATACTTAAAGTACGGTCCATAGGGTGCACGTGAGCCTTCTGACCTATACATGCTGCCCCCTGGTCAGCAGTTAACTTGACTTAGCACTAATATTCAGAAAGTTTTTACATGGGCAAAGTATTTATTTACATGTTAACTAAAGTAAACATGAAGGAAGCAAGAATGGTGTTCAGCACCACTTGTCTTTGGAATCACCTTCATTGTTAAAGACATTTTGCCACATACCTATAAAAATATGATACACCCAGTAGAGTTTCACCTTACTGTATAAGATTATATTACATGATTGAAAGGCATATATTAAAAGTGACAGTTCCCAGAGAAGATCTCAGAAACATTCATGCCTCCCCACACTAAAAATAACAACATTAGCGAACCAAGAGGCAAGGCAACTGTGTGCATGAACGTTTAGGAAGTCATACATTGGAGGTTTTTTACAGCACATATTTCATATGTAATACTGACGAAAGAAAAGGCTAAGTGAAAATAAATAATTACCTAGGATCACACAATTTAATCAAGGCAGAAGATGGAATTAAGGCACGGTTTTCTGGTTTCACATTGTACAATTTACTATTAGATGGGTATCTCTTTACCTCTTACATTTTAGTAAAGTTAGGACTCCTCACTTTAGGACTCCTAAACTGAGAAAAATCCTAACTTTAAGACTTTCGGTATTCACAGAAGGCATTTAGGAGTCCTAAAGTTAGGAGTCCTAACTTTACTACTCCTAAACTGAGCAAAATCCTAACTTTAAGACTTTCGGTATTCACAGAAGGCATTTAGGAGACCTATAGTTAGGACTCCTAACTTATGTGAATACCGAAATGAGTAAGTGCCTTCTGTGAATACCAAAATGAGTAAGTGCCTTCTGTGAATGCAAATGCCTTCTGTGAATGCCAAAATGGTAGTAAGTTTAGGATTTTGACATAAGTTAGTTCTGTAAATCAGGCCCTAGGTGTCTGAGTGGGTGCATGAGTGGTTGTTTGGGTTTGTGAGTGGATGTATGAGTACCTGTGTGGCTATGTGATTGGCTGTATGAGTGTGTGAGTGGCTGTGTGAATGATCATGTGTGTTTGTCAGTGGTTGTATAAGTTGTTGTCTGGGTCTGTCTGTGGGTGTGTGAGGGATTGAGGAGGTATGTGAGTTAGTGTGTGAATGGATGTGTGAGTGGCTATGTAGGTCTATGGGTTGGTATGTGAGTTATTTTGTGGGTCTCTTGAGTGGGTGTGTGAGTGGCTTTATATGTGTTTGAGTAGGTGCATGAGTTTTTGCATGGGTGTGCATGTGGAAAAGAGGGTTGGTATATGAGTACCTATATGGGTCTGTGAGTGGGTATCTGAGTGGCTTTATAAGTGTTCAAGTAGATTCATGAGTGGTTGTGTGAGTGTGTGTAGGTTTATGAGTGGGTAGGTGAGTATCTGTGTGGCTGGGTATATGAGTGGGTATGGGAGTGGCTGTATGGGTGTGTGAGTGATTGCGTGAATGATCATGTGGGTTTGTCAGAGGTTGTGCAAGTGATTGACTAGGTCTGTCAGCGGGTATGTGAGTGATTGAGTGTGTATGAGAGTTGGTGTGTGAATGGGTATGTGAGTGGCTGAATGGGTTTTTAAGTAGGTTTGAGAGTGATTGTGTGGGTTTATGAGCGGGTGTGTGAGTTGCTGTATAGGTTTTGTAAGCGGATGTATGAGTGTGTGGGTAGGATTAGGAGTGATAGTGTGGTAGGATAAGTAAATATGTGATTGGGTCTGTGAGAGGGTTTATAGTTTTTTAATTGGTCTCCAGATCCACAGATCCATTATGGATTCAATCAGGGTGCCATGCAGAGCACCGTGGTGGATCCATGGATCCTCTTGCTTGCAAAAAGAAACTTTATAAAAATAATGTATTTCACATGAGTGGTCCCTTACAGACCCCTCTATCAGACCCATGGGGTCAGGGTTTGTGTTCCCATGGGACTAAGTTCAATTATAGAAAATGGCAGCCACAACTTTCCTTTCGGGTTGCAACCAGCCAATCGTGACATTGCTGTTGGCATGTGAATCTGTAGATCCACTGCAGTAGCTACACATCCCTAGATACACATTATTTATTTTCTTTTACAACTCCAAACCTATTGAGCAGGTTTACACTAAATTACAAACAACACTCTTTCTGGACCATGATCTAACTTTCTGCCAAATGATGTGTAATTCTGTTAAGTGGTTTGGGCTGTGTAGAAAATTGAATGGGGAAAACGTTTTTTGGAGCTCCCCACATGATAAATCACCCTGAAACCTTCCATATAACAGCTAAAGTGAGTGGTAAACTAGATTTGAAAATGTTGTGAAGATTCGTCAAATTGCACCAAAGGTATTAGCAAAACATAAAATGCTTATTCTATGGAAGCTAGCTTAAATGTCAGTTATCTGTAGTACACTTGCTAATGTCCTTTAATTTTGACTTTATACACTTGGAACCATGGACTGTGGGAATGCATATTTTCAGCCACGTCTAGAGCTGAGAAAATATTTTGCTTATGGTATGTCTAATTCTATAAACAAATTCTGAAACATTTGTTGTCTGTCAACATAACGAAACACCTCTTTGAGGTGGACTTGAGCGCTAGAAATAATCCTGCTATGTAATATGAATTTAAAGCATTGATCGATGTAAGCAAGACAAGTGTTAAAAGCAATAGTCTCTGTTTCAATTACCGATCCTTACTTTACTAGTCAATGTTGTTTTTTGATAGATCTACTATTTATGCCCAACAGCTTTAAATTGAAATGAGAATGTAAAATGTATACCATCATTATCCCCAGATAGGCTATACTTTATCCTTGTTGGGGGGTGTGGGTGGATCTGAGGTAAACAGTCATTATCAACACAGTAAGAATCCAAAACTAAAGATGTGTAATTGCTTGACAAAATCCTTCCATTCTCTATCCTAGCATTTCATAGTGACACTAGAATCATTTATTTCAGTGTCTCCAATTTACTAGCTCACGTGGTGGGAATTACCATTCACAGGGTTTACCATACTGTAATTTCATTTATATGATGCTTACTACCCATGACAAGGCATTAACGTGCTTTATATCGAGCAGCATGCTGTTCCGGAACCCAAGGTTAGACTTATTCCAGTGTTATTGTATACTACAAAAGTGTGCAAAAGTCCAGGCTGTGCTTAACAGCAAAAATAACAAGAAGTGTTTATTTGCATTTATGTAGTATATATTGATGTGGCTAGTAACCTTTTTGTCTACCCGTTTCAGGTGGTCCAGTTTACCAAAATCTTTTCAGCTTGTTAAAAGAGAAGATACCACGTGAGTACTGTTCCCAGTTTCAACAAAGCATAAGTCCTTTTAAATGTGTTATGTCCCACAATGTTTTACCTTGCAGAATCTATAATTCATCAAATATGTAGGACCTGTTCACAAACTGCACTTTATAATATGGTTTGTACTACAAACTTACTACAAGTGCTAAGTTTGTGTGGAGTTTATGGCTTTTCAGTATAGATATTCATGAGTGTGAAGCTCTCTGCCCTTACTGCAATTAGCTTTACATAGTGAGTGCATACATGTAACTTACACCTTTGGTACCAAATTTACACTTTGAGTTTGTAAATAACAAATAGCAATACACTTTCTCCAAAGTGTATATCACTCAAAAGTGTACATTACCTTTGTGAATAAGTCCCCTACAGTGCCAGGCAAGAGTTATTTAGTTTACCTCAGGGTTCTTTTGGCATCTAGGTGTAATTAGGTGTTGGATGTGTGTTGGATGTAAGTGGTACATGAAGTTAAAGACAAAATCAATCTTGTTGCATAAACCCTCTGCGTAAGCATGGAGTGTTGCAGAGAGTGTGAGTATAGATACTGTTGTATGATTTAATTAATGTAATTTTAATTTTATGATTGTCATCAGTGTCACTGGTGTTTTGAGACTGTAAATAGATGTGTAACCCCGATACTAAATTACCCTTTCTGAGTTATCGAAGCACAAGTGCGTTTGGAATCCTGAGATTTTCTTGGCCGAACTTAGTCTTCGGACAAAAAATTGACCCCAGGGGAAAGTGCACTCTTTCAGATTTGAACTTACAGTTTTACTGTCTAGTGAACCCTGTAGAACCTATACTGTTTATCCCATTAGTTCTACTTCTTCTTTTATGTAGCATATTACATTTTAGTGTGAGTAAAGAAATTCTAATTTCTGAAGGAAAGGAAATGGACTTGACATTTACTGATTGTGACTATTTTTTTAGTTTTTGAGTTCAGAGTTTCTAATCCCCACACTACCTCCCTGACATACCCTGACTCCTCACCATCTGTACATTTTGAATCTGATTTACAAGGGTAAACATACATTTTTGTGTACATTTAGGATTATTTGCTTTTCATGATAGAATCTATGTGTAGTATCTTTACGAGTGCAAAGTATCCATACATAAAAAGACTTAAACTTGAACACACAGTTTATTCATTATTTTAGTTTTTCCTCTTCCAGAATGAACTATCATTGAATACAACATTCATGGCATTAACTACAAGATCCATATAACTTCACACTCAATACATTTCAAGCTCCTTAGAAAATCTTCATGTGAAACTATATGAATTCTTCAAAATGCAAAGACTTCTAGAGAAATATATAGAAATGCAGTCAGCTTTTAATAATAATAAACTATTCCCTTTGATGTTAAAGAACACTTCCTTATTTTTATACAGTCAAACCAACATTTGTACCCCTTAATTGAGATAAAAAGGTAATATAGTCAGGAAATAAAGAATTAATTTCCTTGCTAGTACTATAAAAAATATAAAAAATGTAATTCAAAGTTACAGTTCTTAAAATGCCAATCTTTTAGCACATATCCACTACTCCAACATGTACAGAGATTTCAGTAAAATCCCACTCAAAACAAAAATGACGTTAAAAAACAATAGTCTAAACGTGCCGACGCGGTGTTTTGGTTGGAAATACTGGTTTATACCACCCTCTTCAGTACAGAGAAAGGAGTATTGCAAAATCTACAAGTTTATTCACAGTCTTGCTGTGAAGTCATCGTAGTTTGATATATCAATAACTATCTTGGCATCTAGGATGCCTATCCGGCTGTCTTTTAAGGGACCAACTATATGTTCTCTGTGAGGTTAATCAATTCCTCACTGCTTGCTTATTTATTTAAAAGCTTGATCCTTTCTGGTTGTGTCCCTGGATGGTGGTATATCCTTGTTCATTTTCTTTGTCTCAAGTATATGTTACTGTAGAGGTTAATCAATTCCTCTATGGTGACTTTAGTTAAAAAAACACATAATAATTTTTGGTTTATTCCCCGGAGTGTTCTATTTCAACTAATGTTAGAGTGAATTTTCCATTTGCGAGGTGAGAATAATTGCTTTAACTCCTTCTCGCCTTAGTCACAGTTTCTGTAACATTAGCGTAGCGCGCTCCGCATACCGACACCCCAGGACATATCATCGGAAAGAGCCCCAGGATTCAAAATTTGAGCCCTTTTGAATGTTTAAACTAAATCTATATTAGGGTTTTGAGAGGTATGGAAGACTGCATGGATTTGAACTTGCTAAAGACAATTTTTGTTTTGATATTAGGGAAATTAACAGTAAAAACTGGCTCAGCAGACCCTAAACCCGGCCCATAAACAGCCCAAAGAAACCCACTCAAACACTGACCTAAAAAGCTAGCCTATGGCGCACTGCCTGATTGCTTTAGAGTGCCAATCTCTGAGGCCCTCTAATACTCTAATGTTTGTTTAAATAGATTAAATATAGGCTTCCTCACCTATTATTAGCTTATTGGAGTGGGAATAGTAAGTTAGCTCTTAACTCTATCCATCAAAAGATGGGACTGTGTTTTGTACCCTGTGTATGACTGTATATCACTTTACAAAGAGCATCAACAAGACAGACATTTTATTTCTGATGTAAATTTCTAACTGCAGATTTCTCACCTGCTGCTAGGTGGTGCCCTCGTTCTCTGAAGCAGCTTTTCCCTAACTGTGGAAATCACAACTCAGAGATGTATAAAGGCGCCATGCTTGAGCACTAAATTGAGATCTTTTTTTTTGCGCCCTTCACCATGGCTCCAGAGCTCCTGCGGCAGAAAATAAAGGCTTTCAGAGATGCAATGCTGTAGCATTTTTAGATGATTCCAGGTCATTCTGGAGCTCCTTATGCTCCATTTATTCATCCAGGGGCGATAGTTGGACTTTTGCCAGTGGGGTTCTCCCCTGCATTAATGGACCTTACTATTCCCTTCATCACTCTTTGCTGGTGTCAGTCCATGCCTCTGTACCTTTCTGAAGGTTACACAGTGGTTCTGGCATGCAGTAGATATGGTGAACCCAATAGTTATCTCTCAGGACACTGCAATATACTGGCTTGATGGGGTATGGAGGCCCACCTGGTTTAAGAAATGTCATTCCAATCACTGCAAGCTAAGCCATGATATTACCAAGCCTAGGGTTGGGTGCTCATCTGTAAGAACTTGAGATCAGAGACTGCTGGTATCCAAAAGAGCAGATTCTGGTAATCAATCTAGGTAAACTGAGGGCAATTCAGTTGGTGCTCAAGGTGCTCCTTCCTTCCTTTCATTGTCGGTCTGTTAATACCTTAATGGATAACTCAGCCTAAATGTGACATATCCATGTTAAAATATCGATGAAAAAAATATCGATGGAAAAAATATCGATGTAAAAATATCGATAACAAAAATATCGCCTCCCCATACTTAAAAAGGTAAGGACAGTAATATCGACTCAAAATTATTGTTGAAAAAAATATCGACTTTAAAAAATAACATAACTTAAATTAAATTAATTAAATATGAAAATTATTATTAACCAATTAAATTAATTTTAATATATATTTTAACTAATTATAACAAATAAACTAAATGTAAATAATATAAACACAAAAAAATGTACATATACATATATTTACTTAAATACATTTTATTAACTAATATTTATATTTAATTTATAAATTTTATTAATTATATAAAAATAAAATAAAAACATATAAATAATTAAAAATAAATACACATTTTTAAAAAATTCTATGTTTACATTAAACTATTTAAAAAAAATACATACATTTAAGAACAAAATAAAAACATTAATAGTTAAAACATTAAATAGCGGGAGGGTAAAATTTCTATTCCCAATCCAGTGAGTGCAACAGAAGGGAAAGCGCTGAATAGCGTTGGGGTAAAATTTACTATTCACACTCCAGTGAGTGCAAGAGTAGGGAAAACGCTGGATAGCGTATGGGTAAAATTTACTATTCCCACTCCAGAGAGTGCAAAAGTAGGGAAAGCGCTGGATAGCGTACGGGTAAAGATTACTATTCCCAATACATAGAGTGCAAGAGTAGGGAAAGCGCTGGATAGCCTAGGTGTAAAAATTACAATTCCCACTCCAGAGAGTGCAAAAGTAGGGAAAGCGTGGGATAGTGTAGGGGTAAAAATTACTATTCCCACTCCAGTGAGGGCAAGAGTAGAGAAAGCGCTGGATAGCGCAGGGGTAAAAATGACTATTCCCACTCCAGAGAGTGCAACAGTAGGGAAAGTTCTGGATAGCATAGGGGTAAAAATTACTATTCCCACTCCGGTGAGTGCAACAGTAGGGAAAGCGCTGGATAGCGTAGGGGTAAAAATGACTATTCCGACTCCAATGAGTGCAACAGTAGGGAAATCGCTGGATAGTGTAGGGGTAAAAATTACTATTCCCACTCCAGTGAGGGCAAGAGTAGAGAAAGAGCAGGATAGCGTAGGGGTAAAAATTACTATTCTTACTCCAGAGAGTGCAACAATAGGGAAAAGCGCTGGATAGCATAGGGGTAACATTTACTATTCCCACTCTAGTGAGTGCAACAATAGGGAAAGTGCTGGATAGTGTAGGGGTAAAAATTACTATTCTCACTCGAATGAGTGCAACGGTAGGGAAAGTGCTGGATAGCGTAGGGGTAGAATGTAGTATTCCCACTCCAGTCAGTGCAACAGTAGAGAAAGCGCAGGATCCCAAAACAATAAAAAATAAAAATAACATTTTCAATACATTTAATTTCTAATTTTAACATATTTGATATATAAATATAAATATATTATTAATAACAAAGATTCAAAAATAATTATTTAGCACTATAAAATCCCTCCAATTAATTACACAATTTCATTAAATATTTACAAATTAATTAATGAAAAGTAATGTATTATTATTAATTAATTAAACAATTAATTACTTACCAGCTTCCACACCATTTACACACATAAAGACCATAACACATACCTAAATTTAATTACACAATTACAATGAATAATTACCAATTAATTATTTAAAATTAATTTTGTATTAGTTATTAATTAACCAATTAATTACTTACCAGCTTTCACACTATTTAAACATACATACACCACCACACACCTAAAAATATTTACACAATTACAATTAATAATGACTAAATAATTAATTGAAATTAATTTTCAACTATTTAATAATTAATCTATAAAAAATTAATTACTTACCACCCTTCACACCATTTACATATATAAACACCATAACACACACCTAAAATAAATTAAACAATTAACATACTTAATTATTAATTAACTAATTGAAATTAATTAACAACAAATTATTTTTTTTAAACTTTATTTATGGAATTTTCAATTTTTTATATAGGTGCAGTTTTACAGGTAACAAGCTCAGCGAAACATACAAAACATATTGTCATGACAGCAAAAGGTACAGTTATAAAAGGGGGATCAACACATTTTGGGACCCCCCTTTTATCTTGGCCCCCACTTCATGAATCCCCCCAAACTTAAAAGGAAGGACCGGAGCTCCACGAGGCAAATTTGAGGAACCTTTCAGGCAGATTCGTCAACCGGCGCTAAAGTTATTCCAAATAGAATTTTGAGACTTTGCTTTGAAAAAAATCCTAACTATAACTACCTACTGGCGACCGCCAGTAGGTAATACACATATATGTATATGAACAAGGCTCCGTTGAGCCGGAACGTCTTTGACTTTTCTCTGCAATAAAATCTCAGCACCTAACAGGTCCATGTCTGTGTACTTCTTGCCGGCTGGCGAGACTCCAGAGCGCATCAGGAAGCGGAACGAGTGGTATATATATATATTCACTGAAAAAAACAGAGGTTTCACACCAGTTATAGTTAGGAATTAGCATTTAAAAAACCTAAGAAATTCACTGAAAAAACCATAGGTTTCACACCAGTTATAGTTAGCTGGAAATTTTACTGACATAAAACCAATGAAATTCCACGTTATAGTTAGTTGGACTCACTATAACTTGCGCGTGTAATGCACTGCTGATGACATCACATATTACATCACTCATGACATGGTCAGTGACATCACTCATGACATCACTGATGACACCATGCTTGTGACAGAGTGACAGACCTCCTTTCACTGTAAAGTAACCCTTGAATACATATTCAAAAATAGAAACTAACATTTTCAAAAAAGTGGATATACCCATACCAGTTACAACAACCAATTCAGTAATTACACCATCTATGTACACATTCACACATTCACTAACAGTTTTATATAGTCACTCATACATATACTCACTCATCATATGTAGTGATACCCCTATACATCCTGTTACACACCGACAGTCATCAAAAAGTTACTCACACACATACTCACACATGCAAATAAACTAATAGACATCCATTTATTTGCATATACAGATATACACACACTACTACCTTACTTCTAGGGAAACGTACACATATTTACTCTCTTAAACAATCACTTATAGAAACACATACTTATTTAAACAGGAACTCTTACAATCTCTCACTCTCACATATACTGACTTATATACATCAATACTCACATATACTAGATTAAAATATATCTTGTTACTGATAAAGACACTAGTGAGACAGGCATTCAATACACATTCATCCACTCATACAGTCCTGCACATATGCTGTTTTCAAAAAACATACAAACAGTGAGTCAGTCATTGATGCATCTATGTGCTAAGTAACACCCCCACCAAACCATACAGACACTCATACTGATACTAAAAAAACATATAATAACCCATATATACACACATGTAGCTACTCACCAACCCATGAAGCCACTTATACACCAAGTGAAACACTGATACATATATTTAAATATTTAAACATTACTCGCTAATATATGTATTCACTAAGATACACTTAATAAGCCAGTTAACCAATCATTGGTTGTATAAAAAAACATTATTAAGACAATAATTTAAACATTTATTCTTCCATCGACTTTTCCATATACATATATAAAACATTTATTTTTCAGAAAGACACACATTCACTGGATGTTGTCATCAGTGATGTCATGAGTGATGTCACTGACCATGTCATAAGTGGTGTATTATGTGATGTCATCAGCAGTGCATTACACGTGCAAGTTATAGTGAGTCCAACTAACTATAACGTGGAATTTCATTGGTTTTATGTCAGTAAAATTTCCAGCCAACTATAACTGGTGTGAAAACTATAGTTTTTTCTGTGAATTTCTTAGCTGTTTTAAATGCTAATTCCTAACTATACCTGGTGTGAAACCTCTGGTTTTTTCAGTGAATTTCATACGTTTTTTTAATGCTAATTCCTAACTAAAACTGATTTGAAACCATTGTTTTTTTCTGTGAATTTCATAGGTTTTTTAACTGCTAAGTTTTAAGTTTTTATAGGGCTTCATACCTATGTACTTTTTAGTGAATTTCTAAGGTTATTTTTTCGCAAATGTCTTTAGCTGAGAAAGGTATGTTTTTCAAAAAATTAACCCTATATTGAATATTAAGAAAATATTTTTGTTTCAAAATATATTTTTTTTCATATTTGACTCTGGTGCGCTCCCGGTGCGCGTACCGGTGAACGCCCTGGTGCGCGTACCAGTGCGCGTCCCGTCAGCGCACCAACAAAAAAAAAGAAAAAGAATTAATGAAGGAGTGAGCATGAGGAATGGGGACAGAGAGAGTGGTGTTAAGAGAAAGAGAGCTAGAGGGAGGAACACAGAAGGACTGTGTAATAGATAGTAAGACAGAGAAAAGGTGTAAGAGAAAGTAACTGAGAAAAAGAAAATGAATAAGGGAGCAAAGGAAGAGAAGAAAGAGGAAGAAGACTAAAGCAGAGGTTCTGGGACAATGTGAATGGGTGATGAAAGTAAAAGGAAGGAGACTTAAGTATGGGGAATGACAGATAGTGACGGAACCAGAGAAAAAAACCAGTAGTGACGGACGGAAAGAAAATAGCAGTGAGTGTAAGTAAAGAGGAGTGAAAGAGGGTGTATATAAGTGAATAAGGGTAAGACATGGGGAGTGACAGAGAGAAAGAAGAGAGAGAGTAAAGGAAGGAGTGTCAGAAAGGGACTAAGTGAACCAGTAGAAAAGGTAAGTGAAGGAGTGTGGATAAGCAGAGGTAATGAAAGAAGTTGAATGTGGTAGGAAGTAAATATGGAGGATAAGAATAAGTGAGGGAAACAAAGTAAGGAAACAAGGGTGAGGTAGGGTGAGAGAAAAGTAGTGAGGTTAAAGCAAAGGGTGATAACAAACTACATTTTGTAAACACACTTACCATATAATTAATGAAAACTTACTTGTATCTGTGAAAGACAAAAGAAAAAAAAAAGTATAATTAGTAAAAAAAATATATTAAAATAGAAGAAACAGTTCAAGAGGTAAAAAATCAAAAAAAGTTTACTAAGAAATAAAGCAATAGTGAAGGATACAAAAACAGAAATAAAGTAATGTAGAAAGAGAAAAAAAAAGGAAAAAAAAATAGAAAGAGAACAAATTACTGAAGGTAAGTAAGATACTAAAAGAATGTGAGATACCAAAACGAAATCAGGAAAGATAAGAAAGTAAAAGGAAAATGAGTGAAAAGGAGAGAAGTCTGAATGAGGAACTATTAATAAAAAAGAGGAATAGAAGATGACTGGGAGTGAGTGAAGGGGAGTCACAGAGCGAAGGGATTAAGGGAATGAGGTTATTATTGAACAATGGATGAAAAAGGAGTGAGAGAGTAAGTACACAGAAAAACAAAGAGAAAGACTGAGTGAACTACAGTACAATGAGTGCGAAAGAAAAAAAAGGAGAAAAAGAAAGAAAGAGTGGGGATTAAAATTAAAGCAGTGGTACTGAGAGAATGTGTAAAAGATAAAACGTGGTGGAAGGAAGAGAGGAAATGCAGACAGTTCAAATTGGATTGAGAAATTGAAAATGAAGTGCAGTAAAGAAACAGCGATGAAACAAAGTTAAAAAAAGGCAGTGTAAATGAGTAAAGAGAGGTAAATAAGGATGAAAAAGGAAAATGAGTGTGAGACAATGTGAATACAATATAAATTACACAATGCAAACTATAGAATAACTTCTACAATATGTTACATTGTTTATTTTTGCTGTTCTCAGAATATATTGAATTTCACTTAAATTAGTGAGTTCAAAGTCTTCATCATATAACAGCGGGAAAAAAAACACAATCTAAAAGATTGTGTTTAAAAAAAAACATTCAAACTTACATCTCATATATGTACACTAATCTTTGATTCACTTACTTTTTCGTGAGGCCAAATAGAAGATAGTGAAGGTCCTTTTGGTGGAAAAAAAGTCTGCTGTGCTCTATAACTTCCATTTTATCGACTTCCTATGAAAAAAGATCTAAGAACATCATACCTTACACTTTCCTCACGGCCAATTTGTGTCAGATATATCAGTATTTTTTACTTTGAGATCCACTTACAGTACCTATATGAGATAAATAATTTAAAACATTAGATTAACTAACTAACTAACTAACTTTTATTATCTATTCCCGTCTTGAAAGGCCAATTCCCTTTACTAAAACTTTAGTTTTAAAAACACTAGGTAAGAATTTGTAGAGTCATACGGCAAACGTTGTTTATAAGTCAAATGAGAATCATTGCAGTAACTCCATCCTTTTTCACATTTTAAGTAGCATGTATAATGTCCTGAGGTTGTTGAAGAACCGTCATGATAAATAATAGCTTCAGTTGTAAAAGTTCTTCCTGAAATTGATAACTGAGAAGCCACAACATTTTTGATAGAAGTTGTCAATTTAGTTCCATCAGGTCTACATCGTTGGAAAAATAAAATGATATACTGACCATAACTTTGTATAAATAATGTGGATAGCATTGGACAGTTACATTGGGTACACACCATATTACGACCTGCTGCTTTAACTAGATTTTTAAATTACACTGATTTACAGTCTGGTAAAGTCAAATATATAAATCTTTCATTGTCTATTCTAGTATTACTTGATGAACTACAATTTGGCAGTCATGCTGCCCTTGATAAGAAAGGCTGAAAAGAGTATCTACATCTACACCTTCATCTTCCAAAACACCAAACATATACATAAAAAATTCCTGACAATCCTGCTGAATGTTCTGTGAAAATTTATCTTGACCAGAACACATATCTAAAATATTTCGAATTTCTGTTACACTTTCTATTTTTGCTCTATCACTGCTACATTTCTCAAACACAGAATTGAAGAAAACTACACAATCGTTGATCCCGATTTTCAACAATCTGTTCTTGTAAAGTTTGAAGAAAAAAAACAACATTAACCACTACATTAGCATAGCAGTTGACACCAGAACTATTTTCAAACTGAAATACAACAACATTTTCTTCATAATCCTTTTTCTTTCTGTTTTCAATTACAGTTTTGTCTACTTTTTGTCTTTTTGCTACTACCTCACTGCAATTACGCTCATTTCTTCTTTTTCAGCCCACCACACGTTTTTCAAACAGAGGATATTGAGGGAAATGTGGAGCATACTCTCTTCTTAACCTATTGTATTCTTGAACACTATCTAGATCTGCACAAATTTTTGTCTCATCACACTCAATCAAGTACAATCCTAATAAAGTTCTGACTCGGGATAATGCCACATATGCCATACCCTCTTTAAACACAGATCTTCCAATGTTCACTAAAGCATTATCTACACTTAAACCTTGAGATTTATGAAACAAACAGGAAACTGTTTTCGGCGAACATATAAGTCTTTTACAAGAAAAAATCTAGCAGAACAACAACTGATTTGTTGTACTTGCTCAATGGCATCAAATTTTATTTTTAAAAATTAAATTCCATCTCTATTTCTATACTTCACAAAATCAACAACATAACCCATTGCTCCATTTACCAGACCTCTTTCATCATTTAAATTCCTTCTCAAAATGATACGACAATTTAAACACACATTCAGAGTCTTTTCAAAACTAGCTGTTTTAGAAAAACTTTTCTCTAATTAATCCAATTTGGTTTTCAAATTTTCGGACAAAACAATTGTTGCACCCATTTGCTCTATTTTATCTATTGCTTCCAGTTTTACAATCTCTTCATTTTCTAACTCTAACATTTTGTTGTTGAAGATGGAACATTCTTGCAGAGTTGGCATCAAACATATCCCAGATTTCTTCTCAGTCATTTTTTAAAAAATATTCTCTGGAAGAATGTTTTCATTTGGATACAAATTTGAAATTAATCGAGCATGTAAAGCTTCTTTCCCAAGCTCGCTTACTTTTCCAATTCTTACATCTTGTAGAATATTTTTATAATCTTCATCCTTTGCCTGTCGCATATTTTGAAGCAGTTCAGCATATTTAAAATTTAACCATATATTAACGTTTCCAATGCTTCCAAGGGACTTCCTAGTATCTTCATGCGTGAGCATTTTAAACACTGGTTGTCCTTTTACTGGAGTTAACTGCAATAGATCTCCAAAAACAATAATGTGTTTTCCTCCAAATAACACATCATACTCTGTTCTAAGAATTTCTTGCATTCTCAAATGCACAAAAGCAAGCATTAGATTTGAGACCATGCTTACTTCATCAATGATAAGTTTCATTTTCTTCAAGACTCTTGAAACTTCAGAACACTCATCTCCAGATAACTTGTTGTAATGCAATTTATTATCATGCTCAACTGGCAGCATCAGTAAACGATGTAGAGTAATCCCTTTAATGTTATGTGCTGCCAGACCAGTTGGAGCAGTTACAACACAAGCCACGGTGAATCAGTCCTTTTCTGCAGATAACTTGCAATGGCTTTAATTAGAAAACTTTTTCCTGTCACCGCTTCTCCACTTACGTACAGTTGGACAGGCTCAAATGATGTACATGAGCACTCTTTTTTCTCATGTCTGATTCCATGTTCAATCTGTTCCGTGGCTTCATCATATATCTTTTTCTGCTCAACGTTTAGTTGCTTTACAACATTTTCTAAGTTAACTCCATCCTCTTGAGCTTGTTCCAGAGCTCTTTCCACTTCATCCATGGCAATGGCAGCTTCATTTTGGATAATAGGTCCTCCTAGTGGATTCTGACTCAATGAAGTAGAACTCTGACTGTCTTGAGAACTGTCTCTAGAGATCTCTTCAGCAATTGTGGTTTCTTGCCTTATTTCTTCGTTCAACATTTGCAGATAATTTAGAAAAATAGGACATTCTATGGTATCCTTAGTTGCATTAAAAGAGTCTTCATAACAGAGAAAATCTCCAAGTAGTTCCTCTTCTGTACGCCATGGCTTAAAGAGTTGCAAAAGAGCTAAATAGTAAAA
Source organism: Lissotriton vulgaris (assembly GCF_964263255.1). Taxonomy (NCBI): domain Eukaryota; kingdom Metazoa; phylum Chordata; class Amphibia; order Caudata; family Salamandridae; genus Lissotriton; species Lissotriton vulgaris. The sequence goes on from NC_141691.1 coordinate 2,032,640,300, forward strand.
TTCTCTTTTGTCTGGAGCTTCGCAACTCAATTTTCCATGATTAATTAAATAGCCTTTTTTCTGCTTCACTAGACATCCTTCATAGCCAATGACTGCATATTTTCCATTATTAATATCTTCTGTGATGTTCCTCTTATAACTGTAGTTTTGCAGAACTTCATACAAACAAGTGTTCTCAAGGTGAGTACTTCTATTTGGATAATATGTATCCAACATTTTGTCTTCAAAATATCTGTACTGTTTGGTTCTTTCTCCGCCAAATATTCAATTTCTTGTACAGATTTCAAAACTCGGTTTCGTGTTGCAGCAAGACCTAGACTCACCCAAATGATTGTTCTTGATTTGGCTAGAGACTTGCTGATGATAACCGATCAGAACATTCATATGCTCCAATTTCTCGATGCAACAATATCTTCAGACTGAAACTGTATAATTTCTTGCTTTGACTCTTTTCATGTGAAATGTCCTCCCACATTTCCTTTAGTTCTGTCTTTTCTTTTTTGGTGATGTAAGATGTCACATATTGAGCCACAGCAATAGAGTTGTCAGCAACGAACTGAATATCCATGTTAGCATTCCACATGGACAAAATCACTGGGTTGTAATCGTTGATGTACTTAGATTCTTTGTTTCTTTTCAAATTGTATGTATTTTTGGGAGATTTCCTCGTCACAGTATGTCGTAGAGATGATATCAAATTATTTACTCTTCCCTCAGAAATCACTGGTTGTGGAAACGCAAAACGACATTTCGTGTAGTACTTTTCCTTGTTTTTAAATTTTTGACGATAGTATTTTCCACAACGATGAGATTGAAAACGTAAAACTTGTTGCCTTAAACTGTTTTCTTCAGTAGATTTTGGAACAGCACATGTTGAATACTCTTCAATGAAACTCATCAATGTTTCATCCGAATCTGATCCAAATGTGGGTGCATCTTTAATCCATAACAACATATGTATATGAGGAGCACCTCTCGCTTGATATTCCTTCCTCCAAAAGAAATCCAAAACCTCTCCAAGGGGAGGAGTTTTTTTGTTGGTAATAAAAGACATCATAGCTTCAAATCTATGATTAAAATATCTGCAAACATTCACTGGATCCAAATAACACAGTTCTCCAGGTGTTTTCAATTCTATATTTTGTATGTTTCCATTTGCCTCTCGTAGAAATTCAAGTAAGTCGTCCCATGCATACTCAGCAACGAGTGAGGAACCATGTAGGAGTTCCTAAGTTTCTTAGCATACATTTCAATTCTCCATGACGACGGAACCAATACTCATTGGTTTCACGCTAACATCCCATGAGATGGATTAGCTGAGATTCCAAAATACTATCTTGCAGATTGACTTTCTCCATTAAGTCCCTTGCAGAAACATTTTGCAGATGAGCTCCACTTTTCAATATATGATTAACTACATAAGAAAGACCAGACAAATCACTTTCATACAGTAGATGAAACAAATACGGAATGCATTGCCGAAACCTTGGATCTTCAGCATATAATCTTAAAGTCCAGTATTCAGCTGCAGGAATTTGAACTGGTCGATCGTCATATCGTCCACCAAGACCTGTTGGAAATAACTGTGGAAAAAAAGGAGCTTCCAAACTTTCTTCCCATACACTAATGGGACTTCCTTTTGCTGCTTTCATTTGAAACAAGTCAATTGCATTCCCCATTACTTCTTTGGAATGCAAAGGATGAACAGTATAATGTTCATATATTTCTTCATTTCTAGACACATCAACTTTTTCAATTTGGCCAACTGAACAATCACTGTCTTCTTCTGTAGCTGTTCCCTCTGCTCCAACACTTACATCTTTATAGTACTCATTGTTTTCGACCAAATACAACGTTGCCTTTTTGACTTTCCTAACATCCACTACATTTTGCCAGATTTTCTTACTCTTTGTCGGAACCCCATTAACTAGAATAACTAGAGGATCCTCTTCTACTCTTTCTACACCAATTGTATCAATATTTTCTTGACATCTAGAGGCAAATAAACAACTCTTCCCTTTAATCCTCTTTGCAAATCTGTAGGAGGTAATTTCCCTATCTTAGGCTCCATGCGAACAATAGCTTGAAAAGGATGGACTCATTGAATCAAAATTGATTCATAGGGGGAGGAGCCAAGCTCGACATCGTATGGCCGCACGGTAGCTCGGCTCCGCCGGCCTCCCTGCCCAAACTCATCTATCCTGCCGCCCATCCTGCCCAAAAACGATAACATTTTATAGATGAAGGTCTGCTGATACTTACCACCCGTCCTGGTGGCTCCGGCGTTCAGTGGGTCCCCAGTGGCGTCCTCCCAGGTAGTGCGGCCTCCATGGTGTGGAGACCGGGGCCTTGCCTTCAGCGAGTAGCCGGTGAGACGGTGTCGGTGGCGGCCTCGGGTGGAGGATGGAGTCCGGCCGGAAGAGGCCGTTGTGCAAAAAAGCCTGAGGCAACTGAACGCTCCTGGGACTACCGTCCAGTGATCCAGAGGTGAGGTGCGGCAAGTTGTGTGTGGGGGACGCCGTATTGGTGGCTCCCCCCCTTGTTGCCCTGCTCGGCCATTCCGAATTTCATCGCTTGGTGGCGGAGAGTGGCTCCAGCGGAGCGCTGGCACCGGCAGATCCCCCTCTTTTAGTGGCCCTCATTTCTGCATCGAGGTTGTTGTTTGGATGCTTGAGGGGGATCCTGTGGGGGCCCTGCTTGTGAGCCCGCCCCAGGAGTTGGTGTCAAAAAGACGGCGCGATAATCGCAAAATGACGACTGATACCGTGTGCTGTGGAATGCCCCAGGATGTCGATGCTGTACCTCTGTACTGTGATGGGGCCTGCACTGGGGAGTGTGAACCCACGATTGGCGACGTCTTACGAGTGCTGAAGATTTGGCAAGTGACCTTGGCCCAGGATTCTTGTGTGCAAGACAATGTGGTAACCGCCATTGCTCCCGGGCCGTCCCTCAGAGATGCGGATGGGCCCGAGGCAGTTGCTGTTTGTTTCCCGCATTTTGGTGGGGGTAGCGATGTCTTGGTTCGCCTGTGGGAAGATTTGCTGGGGATCATTGACACTGATGTACATGACTGCCGTAAACAGCTTTTGCATTACCGTCGGCGGAGGAGATCTCATGGGTTGCTTCCATTGGCCGTTCAGCGGCTGCTCCACGGCCTTTTTTTCTCCGCTTTGTTTTATGCCCGCTACTTCGACATACATCGTGGCGATAGCTAAGAAAGGACTCGACTGAGCTCGGTTTTTAATCCGGAGGACTGCTGTTCGGTGCACGGAGTTATGGACTGCCCCAAATTGAGATAATTTGTCGAATCTTTACTATGTAGGCCTACCTGAAAAACATGCCAGTTTCGTTTTGGGCTGCACTAATTGTTTGTATGGGCGGGGGTGGGGGCCGTGCGCCTTGTGACATGGTATCCTCCCCCCTGGCCTTCCTTTTCCCTTTTTATCTGTTTTCTTCCCTTTCCCTATATTATCTCATTCTATATTTCGGGTTCATGTTTAGGGCGACAGGCACACTGCAGGAGGGGTAGGCCATAGCCTTTTGCAGGGGTGCAGGGTGGGGCGGGTGGATTGGGGTCTATTAGATAAGTACTTGTTTCTATGGCTCTTTTGTGTCCTTTTCTTGGGTCTCCATGACTGTGCGTGATTCCCGCGGGGTGAGTGCCTGCGGGGGGAGGTTTGGGTATTCCTATATAATATGGTACTTTCAGGTTCTGCTTATCCTGACTTAGCCACCCCGCTCCTAAGAATGTTTGCTGTCTGGATTGTTGATCGCCATTATCGCCGTGGGGCGGGTAGAATAACGTGGAGTCCCCTTTTCCTTTTTTCTAGTATTTTCGTTTTCTTTTACTCTCCGGGTTGGGCTGTATACTGGTTGCCACTTTATCCGTCTCACTGATAATTTGATTTTCATGAGAATGATGTTCTGCTTGTCTTTGAGCACATGAGGTTGCGGGTGGACACTGACTGAAGAAGAATTGCAAGGGCATCTATGGCTTGAACGCTTTGGACTATTCTGATGACAGATCTATGGATTCCCTATTATAATGTTGTTGGTTCTGTTCCCCGCCATGTGCACCAGGACGCTTATTATACAACCGATCCTTTATTCTTTATCATAAAATTAACCTTCTGTGATCCTGTGCCGGGGGGTTACACTCAGTTAGCATTATGGACTTGCAGCATTGTGTAGTATTGCGTAACCACTCCGTACTTTTTATTGACATTGGTGCTTTCCAGTTTGTTCTGTGGCCGGCCTCTGGGTTGTAGGCCCGTATTTGTATGCAACCATATACACAAATAAAGGTTTTCAAAAAAATGTTTTTAAAAATTGATTCATAAGTATTTAAATCCATCAATTCAGAAGGAATATATATCAACTGAAGATTATTATGAACTGCTCTAGCAGGCATTCTATTCTCATTTAATTTTTTCAAACAATAATTACAAATACGCTGATCAAAACTCAAATCAAAAGAATTCTCCACCAACAAATAACTTACAAAATCCTTCCATTCACTATTATTTTCCAATTCACATTTTGCATATAAATCAACTAACCTCGTCTGAATCTTATAATGAGTCCGTCGACAACACACACAAGTTAAATTAGGCCTTTCACTTGATTTCACCTTAAACTTGGTAATTTCCTCGTCAAGCTTTTCTGTACTTGAAATCTGTCCATTGTCTTCCACATTACCATCCATTACTATATCCATTTCTACACTGTCCTCTTTGTTCCCAAAATAACAAAACTCAATTTCTTCATAAATAGTCTTCACATCCACTTCAGATCCATGCAAAAGAGCACTGTTTAACTGTTTAAGCTTAAGTGCTGGCCTTTTTGCATAATACAACTTTCTCACTAATTTCTTCACCTTATTATGACGCACTGCTAACATCCTAAAATGATGAAAAACACTCTGACATACTTTTCTAGAAAGACAAGCCAGTGAATGCCCATGCAAACCTGTGCTTTCTCTCACTCTGCAAGGATCTAACTCTTGCAAGATCTTCATTTTTTGTTTGAGACTTTTCTTACTATATGTACGTAAGAAATTTCGAAGCAAATCGATTGAATCCTGTCGCACACTACAAATACTACTGCACTTCCATGTGTACACTGGACCCTTAGTACATCTCCCTAAAACTTCATCAGCTAACACCTCTTCTGCATCTCTAGACACAAGTTTCTCTTTTTCCATCACACAACCATCTTTCACCTGATATGCTCGACCACTGGTGTCAACTGCATGCACCTAATCATTTTCCTGAAAGTAACTTTCCTCATTGAAAAATGGCTCAGAACTTGAACTATGCATTCATTCGCCAGAAAATACTTCACAAAAATTAGTCCGATTAATAATTCTTTTCCATCTACTGTTCGATTTGAAAACATCAATTGCCTTATTAAGTATCCTAATTCTATTGATTACTAAAATAAATAATTTTTTCTTAACTTCAAAAGCCTGATCAACAATCTTCTCTACACTTTTCTTTTTCATATAAAAAGCAGTTCTCTGTTTACCTTTCTTATCATTTTTTAGCAAATTTAAAACTACCCTATTACGAAACATTCGCCTACGAATGTCCCTAAATTGATTTACCCTTCTATTGCTATCCATTCTCTTCTCTCCTACTCCAATCGAGACATTTTTTGTGGGCCTCTCCTTCCTTTTTAGATTTGCTGTCTCCTTCTGAATATCACAAATTTAGGGAAATCCGCTGCACTCCTAGGTTAAATTAATGTATTCTGTGAGGTATCACATGGAAAGTTATAGTCTTTTAGGGTGCCCAGGGTGCTGCCCTTACTGTCCGGGAAGGGCAGAACGTGAAAGTACATGCAAGACCTTGTAGGCTCAAGGTGGTTAACCTGAGCACTCCTATGTGCTGAATGAGCAACAAGGTAATCCAAGAGTTATGTTCAAAAAAGTTTTATTCACTTTTTCACATTCAATTGGTGAAGTGTGTATTCACAAATTATAATCCAAAGTATTCCTCATATAAAGGCAACTGAGGCAGGTTTTTTGAGACTCTTCAAAGTATTCAAGAATTCAATAAGGTGGCGTCAATTGCATAAATCCTCTCCCCAATGCATTTGTTAGAAGATCTTACTACAGAAGTGGCACAGCTCAAAGATGAACTCAGTTCCAAACTCACTGGAGAAGAATTAGGTCAAACTTTGGAAGACATTAACATCCAATTGGAAAAATACACGAAAGAAATTAATGAGCGCAAACTGCGGAAATTCAAACGGGATACCGTAGATTACAAACTTGGGGAGGTATACAACTGGGCCAAAATTTATGTAGCTAGACGACAACAAAGAGCACAGTACAATAAATCTACTGAAGGGGATACATCTTCTTCAGATGGTTCGACCCGAACTCGCCAATCAAGACAAGAGACAAGACAACCATCGCGTCCAACCCCACCACAACAAGGAGGTGGATCTGCTAGTCAACCACCCCAGAGTGAAGCATCAACAAGTTAACCGACCACACAAAGCACTGGACCGGTGCCTTTTTTAGGGGTAGGCACAGATGCAACTGGAGATCCTGGAGAACACAGTATAATAGAGCAACAATGTCCCATTGCCCAGTCAACGAGGAGCCACAGAACTTGATTATAAACATTTTGAGTACAACCATCTCCTCTACCCAAAATAAGGTACTGCAGAAAGGGATCTCGTTTGTCCCCACTTACAATATGAATGATCTAGAAATTCAAACAAGTTTGTATAAATTTATGCGAAACTCACGTCTACGACATTTCTTTTCCAATGTTTGTCCAACCACTACCGAAGATAACACAATTTTGGATCTGCGTCCCAAAAGTACTTTCATGGCTCCAGTGAGCCATAAAACTCTGGACATATTTGAAGCTTTGGTATAAAAAGATTTAGAGAAGATCCGCAAATTACCTACACGACACAAACAAAATTTGACCAAACAAGAAAAAATCGCTTTGAACCAATTAGCTACAAATAACAACATCAAGATCTGCCCTGCTGACAAGGGCGGATCCCTGGTCATCATGGATACCCAATTCTATCTTGACAGCGTACAAAAACATTTGACAGAGACTAACACCTATATGGAAATCAATTTGGACCCTACCAAAGAGTATGCTGCCATCCTCCAGATTATCGTTGATAAAGCTGTTTCCACTGGAACCATTACCACCAAAGATCGCAGTTATCTCATCAAAAGTCATCCTAGTGTCCCATATCTATACATGATTCCCAAAATACACAAGCATCCGACAAAACCACCATTCAGACCCATCGTCAGCACAGTAAACTCCATTCACGAACCCGTTGGTACCTACATTGATCGCCATCTACAACCTTCCGTGAAACAAATGGCCAGCTTTCTACAAGATTCTACAGATTTCCTAGCCAAACTCAGTCAGGTTACCATTGATCCACACACACCAGTTCTTCTGTGTACCATAGATGTGAACTCACTCTACACTTCTATTCCCCACAATCTAGGAATTCAGGCCGCGGAGGCGGCCCTGCTCAAAACCAACAAACCACAAAACCTTCAAATTTTTCTCATGGAACTCATTGAATTTACCCTGATGCACAGCTATTTCAGATACAGCAACAAATTCTACAGTCAACTATCCGGAGTAGCCATGGGCAATTGTGCGGCTCCGGCATACGCCAACCTCTTTATGCAGGATTTTGAAAATGAACACATTCTTTCTGTACCACACTGGAAAACCCATCTTCAAACCTACTATCGTTACATTGACGATATTTTTCTAATCTGGACAGGCACGGAAGAACAATTGACTTTTGCCATCATTGATCTAAACAGCATCAATGAAAGAATTCAGTTCACTCATCATTTCAACAATACCAATATAGCTTTCCTGGATGTAAACATTTCTCTGAAAGATTACAAACTTGAAACATCTATATACATCAAACCCAATGATCGCAATAACTACTTACACTACTCCAGTTTTCATCAAACCATACTCAAAATACATCTACCATACTCACAACTTCTAAGAGCCAAAAGAATAGCGTCCACTGAAGATTCATTCGTACAGGACAGTACCACCATCATGAATACATTTTCCAAAAGAGGTTACCCACAACAGATCATCACAACAGCTTACCAACGAGTGACATCAATTGATCGATCTACATTATTGCAACCCAAAGTGAGAACAAGATTGGATACTCAACCCAACGTGTTTGTTTCAAAATTTTCCACAAAAAGCCACTTAATCAAAAAAAACATCAAAACTCATTGGAAAATACTGCAACTAGAACCAGACTTCAACAAGGTATTTAATGACATGCCTATCTTCACTTACCAACGGTCTAGAAATTTACGGTCACTCATCAAATCACGCAACATTGAACCCACAATATACAAAGGAACTATTTCATGTCACAATTGTCAAAATTGTCATAACTTTATTCCAGGGACAAATATCAACCATCCCAGTTCCGGCAAACAGATTTCACTCAGAACTAATGCAACCTGCGACTCCACAAATGTGGTGTACCTTTTAAAGTGTCCATGCGGATTACCATATGTTGGTAAAACGGAGCGCAAAATAAAAACACGCCTAAATGAACACAGGAGCAACATTAGAAATAAAAACCTTAAATCTTGTGTATCCGCGCATTTCACGCAACAAAACCATAAGAACAGTCAAATTCACTTTTTGGTTCTTGAAACTGTCATCAAACCAGAGAGCATGGACCCAAAGAATTACTTACTACAACGAGAACTATTTTGGATTTTTAAACTTGGTACGACTGTGAAACAAGGACTCAACGAACGTCTGGAATTTAGCAGCTTTCTTTGAAAATCTTAACATTCTGAACAGACATTTTGTCTGCTGGTTGTTCAACATTTTGTGCATGCATCATTGAAATGTACTGGTTCATCTTTTTAGTTTGCATTTTACATGTATATCTTCATTTCCTTGGCAATCTTTCCCCTTTCACACTCTAGAAGTTTCTACTTCATTTGACCATATTTGTTTCCTATATTTGTTTTTCATTCTTCTCTCGAAGATGTTCCGTTGTGCCTTTCTTATTATTATTATTTTTTCACTCTGCGTCTGCACTGTCTATATACTTCTTTCCTTTTCATCAGTACCGCTACATTTCCACATTTTTCTTTCTTATCGTTCTCTCTTATTGTCAGGTTCTCTGTTACTTTTGTCCCTTGTTTATTTTCATGCAGTTCACATCAACTGAGTCCTTTTTCTATTGTAATCGTATTCACATAGCTAAGCACATGCACCAATTTACTGATCACCTAACGCCTTCACTGCATGGCGTCTGGCAGCCGTTACCACAAAAAAGCCGTTTCTGCATGAAAAACCTCGGTAAGCACGCTTGGGTACCCGTCTCTATCAAAGTCGTTTTCAAAGTCCGCATAGTTCCGATGTGAACTTCACGGTGATTAGACGCTCCTTTACACATTTCTGTAATTTTGACTCCCGGCGGTTGGTGAGTCTCACTTATCGCACAGAAGCACTGTGACTGTCGTTTACATTTTGAATGAGATGGTCATCTCTTTAAAAATCGGGCTCACATCTGCATGTAGTTTCACTGCAGCACACCGTTTGTCCAGTTCATTTGCACAATTAATGACAGTTAGACTCACCATTTCTTCTTCTTTTTTTACATACACTTGAGTTTTGTTTGGGCATTAGTTCGTTTTTGGATATTGTCACTTGCATGTGGATAAACTTCCTCTGGTTCTTTCGTTTTGTTCACCATAGATTGTCAATTACTAATCTATTGTTTAACACTCTCGGCTCCTGACTAATACAGCTTCCATTTACTTATTTACAGCTTATACCCCCTGACGAAGAGCCATAGGCTCGAAATGCATTGGGGAGAGGATTTATGCAATTGACGCCACCTTATTGAATTCTTGAATACTTTGAAGATTCTCAAAAAACTTGCCTCAGTTGCCTTTATATGAGGAATACTTTGGATTATAATTTGTGAATACACACTTCACCAATTGGATGTGAAAAAGTGAATAAAACTTTTTTGAACATAACTCTTGGATTACCTTGTTGCTCATTCAGCACATAGGAGTGCTCAGGTTAACCACCTTGTGCCTACAAGGTCTTGCATGTTCCTTCTGAATATTCACATTACCAATATCATTTCTTTTTGTACGACATATGTTGCATAGAAAAGACTTATTTGTCTTAGCAGGAGCTTTTCTGGTGTTTTTTTAAGTAGTTGTTGTAGAGGATTCCATAAATTCTGTTGCTGATGTTCTCCTTTTATGTATAGTGTTTTTGATACTTCTTTGCCTTGAAGCACGACTCATCCTGGACATCCCCCGTCGCAGCCACATCTCCGGACACCTGAGAGATCTGCACTGGCTCCCGGTCAACAAGAGAATCATCTACCGTCTCCTCACCCACACACACAAAGCCCTACACAGCCAAGGCCCAGGATACCTCAACAGCCGCCTCAACTTCTATGCTCCCAAACGCCAGCTTCGATCGACCAGCCACGCCCTCGCCGCCGTCCCCCGCATCCGTAGAGCCACAACAGGGGGACGTCCCTTCTCCTACCTTGCCGCCAAGACATTCAACTCCCTCCCCACCCACCTCCGCCTGACCCAGGACCACCTCGCCTTCAGGAAGCAACTCAAGACCTGGTTGTTCGAGCAGTAGCAGATCCCCCTCCCCCAGCGCCTTGAGACCCTCTGGGTAAGTAGTGCTCTATATAAATTCGATGATTGATTGATTGATTGAAGGCATTTTTGCGTGCTTTTCAAAAGTTGATTTGAATCTGTTGTTCTGAAAGAAAACACATTAAAGACCACTATTAGCAAACAACAAAGTAATGACAAAAAGCAAACAATATAAACAATAAATTGCAACATATTTAAGTTTATACAACAGCAACTCAGGGCCTTATTTATGAAGGCCTTGCGCCACCAGTGCACCCCATGTTAAAAGAGACATACCGGCGCCACAAGACAATCATAAATAAGACCCAAATATAAATACCATTGATTGGCACCAAAAATCGTTTTTTGAATAACATTTAAAAAACACAGGGCAGAACCTATGTACAAGCACTGAATTTCACTTTTGAAACCTCACTGCTTCCAAAAATACAAATCCTCTACCTTGCAAATGTTAATATCAAGCATTATCAAAAGCATAGTGCAAACCAAGAGCAAAGAAACTCAGGGCCTTATTTATAAAGACCTTGCGCCACCAGTGCGTCACTTTCTTCACATGTTAAAAGTGACATACCTAAGCCACAAGACAATCATAAATACCAGCCAAATATAAATTCCATTGATTTGCACCATAAATAGTTTTTTGATTAACATTTAAAAAACACAGGGCAGAGCCTATGTACAAGCACAGAATTTCACTTTTGAAACATCACAGTTTCCCAAAATACAAATCCTATACCTTGGAAATGTTGCTATCAAGCATTATCAAAAAGCAGAGCACAAACCAAGAGCAAAGAAACTCAGGTCCTTATTTATGAAAGCCTTGCGCCATCAGTGCGTCACTTTCTTCCCATGTAAAAAATGACATACTGGCGCCACAAGACAATCATAAATAACAGCCAAATATAAATTCCATTGATTTGCCCCCAAAATCGTTTTTTGTTTAACATTTAAAAAACACAGGACAAAACCTATGTACAAGCACAGAATTTCACTTTTGAAACATCACTGTTTCCCAAAATACAAATCCTCTACCTTGCAAATTTTGATATCAAGCATTATCAAAAAGCAGAACACAAACCAAGAGCAAAGAAACTTAAGGCCTTATTTATGAATGCCTTGCGCCAGAAGAGCGTCACTTATTTCCCATGTATAAATTGATGCACCGGCTGCACAAGGCAATCATTAATAAGGGCCAAATGAAATGACCATTGATTTGACCCTAAAATCGTTTTTTGAATAACATTTAAAAAACACTGCACAGAACCTATGTATAAGCACTCAATATCACTTTTGAAACATCACTGTTTCCCAAAATACAAATCCTCTACCTTGCAAATGTTGATATCAAGCATTATCAAAAAGCAGAACACAAACCAAGAGCAAAGAAACTCAAGGCATTATTTATGAAGGCCTTGCGCCAGAAGAGCGTCATTTATGTCCCATGTTTAAAGTGATGCACCGGCTGCACAAGGCAATCATAAATAAGGGCCAAATGAAAATACCATTGATTTGCACCCAAAATCGTTTTTTGAATAACATTTAAAAAACCCTTCGCAGAACCTATGTACAAGCACAGAATTTCACTTTAGAAACATCACTGTTTCCCAAAATACAAATCCTCTATCTTGCAAATGTTGATATCAAGCATTATCAAAAAGCCAAAAACAAACCAACAGCATATAAACTCAGGGCCTTATTTATGAAAGCCTTGCGCCACAAGAACATCACTTATTTCCCATGTTTAAAGTGATGCACCGGCTGCACAAGACAATCATAAATAAGGGCAAAATGAAAATAACAATGAATTGCACCCAAAATCGTTTTTTGAATAACATTTAAGAAACACTGTGCAGAACCTATGTACAACCACTTAATATCACTTTTGAAACATCACTGTGTCCCAAAATACAAATCCACTATCTTGCAAATGTTCATAATAAGTATTATCAAAAAGCAAAAACAAATCAACAGCCAACAAACTCAGGGCCTTATTTATGAAGGCCTTGCGCCACAAGAGCGTCACTTATTTTCCATGTTTAAAGTGATGCACCTGCTGCACAAGGCAATCATAAATAAGGGCCAAATGAAAATACCATTCATTTGCACCCAAAATCGTTTTTTGAATAACATTTAAAAAACAACGCACAGAACCTATGTACAAGCACAGAATTTCACTTTTGAAACATCACTGTTTCCCAAAATACAAATCCTCTATCTTGCAAATGTTGATATCAAGCATTATCAAAAAGCCAAAAACAAACCAACAGCAAATAACCTCAGGGCCTTATTTATGAGGGCCTTGCACCACAAGAGCATCACTTATTTCCCATGTTTAAAGTGATGCACCGGCTGCACAAGGCAATCATAAATAAGGGCCAAATGAAAATACCAATGAATTGCACCCAAAATCGTTTTTCGAATAACATTTAAGAAACACTGCGCAGAACCTATGTACAACCACTCAATATCACTTTTGAAACATCACTGTGTCCCAAAATACAAACCCACTATCTTGCAAATGTTCATTATTATTATTATTATTATTTATTTTTGTAGAGTCACCCGGAGGTATCCCAGCGCTAAAAGATCCTATATCCTAAGTTCAGTGGGACAAGGGAGAAGAAGGGGGGGGGGAGGGGGGCACAGAAGATCAGGGTTACGGACGAACATGGTTCATTGCGGAAAAAGGTGAGTTTTGAGCCGCTTCCTGAAGCGAAGGTATTGTGGTTCGAGTCGCAGGTCGCGGGGGAGTGAGTTCCAGAGACGTGCAGTATGGACTGAGAAACGTCTTCCTCCTGAGCGGGCTTTCTTGAATCTGGGGATAGCGATGAAGTTTTCTGTGTCCGAGCGGAAGGGTCTTGAGGATTTGTAGGATGTGATGAGTTTCCTAAGAACAGGGGGGCCTTGATTTTGTAGTAGTTTGTGAGCTAGACACAGGGCCTTGAATTTGACCCACTCCCTTATAGGAAGCCAGTGGAGGAGTTTTAGGGCAGGTTTGGCCGAAGCTCTGGCAGGGGTCTTTGTGAGAATCCGGGCCGCAATGTTCTGAATTCTCTGAAGCTTGTTCAGCGTCGCTTCGGGGGCGCCCAGGTAGATCACATTGCTATAATCAAGCCTCGAGAGTATTAGGCCTTGAATTAGCAGCTTTTAGGATTTGGAGGGCAAGAGGAGCAGGACTTTCCTTAACGATTTCAGGAGCCCGAAGCAAGTCCCGGCTACTTTCTTTGCCTGCACGGTAAACGAGAGGTCGGTGTCGAGCCACACACCCAGACTTTTTACTTCTTCTTTAGGTTCAGTGGGGGGGGCCCAGACAGGCTGGCCAGATGTTCGGGGAGAGTGTGAGTCCTTTCAGGCCGAGGAGCAGAACCTCAGTTTTCGAACCATTTAATTTTAGGGCTGAGTTGTTCATCCAGCATTGGACCTGCGCAAGGCAGTTAAATAAATCTGCTGGTTGTTGTCTGGGGTGAGATAGTGATACAACTAGTTGTGTATCGTCAGCGTAGCTCACTCCGAACGGGATGATGACCTCCTCCAATGTGGACATATAGATATTAAATAATGTGGGGCTCAGGGAGGAGCCCTGAGGCACGCCACATTGGAGGGGAGTTTCGGAGGAGCAGGCGTTATTCTCCCAGATCTGATAGGTCCGTTGAGCCAGAAAGGATGAAAGCAAGGATAGGGCAGAGCCCTCTACACCAACTCTCTTGAGTCTTTTGATGAGAAGTTGGTGGTTGGCGGTATCGAAGGCCGCACTTAGGTCGAGGAGGATCACTGCCACTGATCCTCCTCCGTCCAATAGAGCTCTGGCCTCCTCTACCGCTGCCAGGAGGGCGATGTCCGTGCCCTGCCCTGGACGAAAGCCCGAAAGCACGTTGACCTTCAGGAACTGGGAGAGTTTTTTATTAACCAGTTTTTCAGCAATCTTGCTGATTCCTGGGAGTAGGGAAATGGGCCTATAGTTAGCCAGGTTTTCGGGATCGAGGGAGGGTTTCTTTAATAGAGCTTTCACGACTGCCGCCTTCCAGCTCGGGGGTACAACTCCCTGTTGGAATGAGGTGTTGATCAGATGAGTCAGGGGGGGAATAATCGTGGGAGCTACCTCCTTAAGGATTTGAAGCAAGGCGGAATCCCTGGGAGAGCCGCTTTTTATGGATTTTAACGTGTTTCCTACTTCTTCGGTCGTAACTTGACCCCAAGAGGAGGGACAACTGGGTGTTAGGGAGTGCGGGAGATCGTTTTCCTCGCACGGAATCGCGGGGGGAATTGAATCGAGAATTTTTTGAATTTTTTCATGAAAGAAATCCGCCAATTGTTGGCATTTTATCTGGTAAGCTTTGGGGTCTGTGGGGTGTCTCGGTCCAGGTTCTGGGGTTTTCAGAAGTTCTTTTAAGATGGCGTAGGATTCCTTGCTGGAGCATACTGCTTTCTCTATTCTTTCTTGGAAGAAAGCGCTTTTAGTTTTTCGGATGGCAGTTTTATAAATTAAGAGAGAGGTAGAATAAACATCTTTGTTTGTTTTCGATTTGTCTTTCCTCCAGGAGCGTTCCGTTCTCTTGCACTCTTGGCGCAGGGCTTTAAGCTCTGGAGTGTACCATAGAGCCGAGGATACTCTTTTAGGATGTTTGAAGGAGGAAGTTTTGGGGAGGAGTGCATCTAGAGAAGAGGTGATCCACTCATTAAACTGCTTATCGGCTGTGGCAGGATAGGTGGAGAGCTCAGGGGTGGAATCTGCAAGGGCGGCGGCCCATTCCCCAGATGCGAGTTTATGCCACCGTCTATCAGTGACCTGAATTTTAGTGGTTTGGGGGTTCATGGTGGGTATTTCCCAGGAGATAGGGACAAGAAAATGATCCGTCCATGGAAGGATCAAGGGTGGCCTGGGGGTGATGGTTGCAACATTAGTGAGGACGGGATCCAGTAGGTGTCCCTTCCCATGGGTAGGCTCATTGTTGACCAGTCGGATATTGAGTGACAATAGGTCTTGAAGGAGGTCGGCGGCTATCCGGTCCGTAGGGTCTTTGAAGTGTAGGTTCAGGTCGCCTAGGATGAGGAAGTTGGAGGCAGAAGATGCTAATTGTGAAACTGATTCGGTGACGGCATTAAGGAATTTCCCAGGAGTACCCGGGGGCGGTAGATCAGTAGCCCTGACAGGGAGTGAGCTGGGGAGGTTTGAATGGAAAATTGGCAGCTTTCGCAGTCCTCGATATGGGCGTTGGAAGTTCTACAAATAAGTTGTTCCTTGAAGATTATGGCTACCCCCCCCTCCCCTCCCTTTGGGTCTGTGTAAGGCTTGACAGAGGTACCCTGGGGGAAGGGCCATGACGATGTCCGAGTCGGCGCTGTCTGATAGCCACGTTTCCGTAAGAAAGAGCAGATCGAAATCATGATCTTGAATTAACAGATTTGTTTCGAGCGCATGTTGGGAAGGGAGCGGCAATTAAGAAGTCCTATCTTAAGTCCGGGTTTTGCTGAGCTGATGGGAGTCGGATTGCAGCGCATACAGTTAAAGAAGGGTTTACCTTCAGTGTGCGTGTGGTAGCAGGCCAAGATTTTCTTCGGTTGGAGTGCGCGGAGCATGTCTCCAGTATACACCACGCGGTCATAAGGGACATCCGACAGATAATAAGTATTATCAAAAAGCAAAAAAACAAATCAACAGCCAACAAACTCAGGGCCTTATTTATGAAGGTCTTGCGCCAGAAGAGCGTCATTTATTTCCCATGTTTAAAGTGATGCACCTGCTGCACAAGGCAATCATAAATAAGGGCCAAATGAAAATACCATTGATTTGCACCCAAAATCGTTTTTTGAATAACATTTAAGAAACACTGTACAGAACCTATGTACAGGCATTCAATTTCACTACGGAAACTTAACTATCTGCTTCCAAATATTCTCCATAGAGCAAACAAGTCTCTATCTAAATTAAATAAATCATTACTTACCTTTACAAATGCTTTGGGAGATTGAAAACAGTGTCAGACACACACACCAATTTTTCTTTAGCAGAGCAAAAGGTGTGCAGTCAATACACTGAAACCAAGACTGGCATAGAAAATCTCTAACTTTACACACATATGCCTTATTTCAACCAATCAAAAGTCTTCCCTCACTATTTTCAAACCAACACCCTTCCCCCTCTCAGATCTTTCTATCTGTTACCATAGCAACTCCCTCCTAACTGAACTCTCAGGTTCAAAAGTTTATTCTACAATGTTGCAATTTAAGTCAGCAAGGATGTTTGACCTCTCAGTACACCAGCTTATCCAGGGCATTATTGCTTTTAGTGACTTTTTCTTAACCGTTCAAATTGCTTCTTTCACACAACACAACCATGCACCCTAACTTTCAGTTTTCAACTATCTGAATCCACCAATCATTGCTTGTGATTCAAGAGCAGAGAAACTCCACAATTATTTTTTTGTAAACTCCTACTGTTCCAACTTCCATTTCATTCCCACACTTCATCTGACTGCACCAGAACCTTCTCACATCATATATTCTGTATGGATTATTGGACATAGCTACATCCACTGGGCTCAAAGGTATGCAGCAAGCAGAAATTATCACAACCTTGATTTATCAAATGTGGAATTCAAGTGGATTGGCCAGAGAGGATTGAGACGTCATCAATTGATACCATTGGTGAAAACCTTTTTGCATCTGCCAAACCCTGACCTCTTAATAGTGCACTGTGGTGGAAATGATTTGGGCACTATGACTGGGATTGGTCTAGAAATGCTTTTAAAGGACACCTTTGATCTATTGATGACACTTTTTCCACAAACTGCCTTGGTATATTCCAATATATGCCAAAGACAGAAATGGAACTGGTCCAACCAATTTTGTCCACAATTTGAGAAAGCACGGAAACATGTGAATAAATCTGTTTCTGCTTACATGAGAGACTGTGGAATGGGTTCAATATACAATAATAACTTGCGTTACAACATGCAAGACATCTACAGAGGAGATGGTGTGCACTTCTCTGATGAGGGAAATAGAATTTTCCTCCTGAATTTAAGACTGTGCATTGGAACCTACTTGTAGGCACCTAAATCAGCCACAGAACCCAAAAGCTCTTTTCAGAGCTACCCTACCTCTGGTCATTCAAAACGTTTATCTTTTTCTAACTTTTTTCACTATTTTTCACCAAAGTAAGCTTCCCGGTACGCTGCCCGGTGCGCGTACCGGGCGCTTCCCCCACCAAAAATTCTATTTTTTTTTTTTAGCTTTTATGAGCCTCCTAAGCCCCCCTAGAGGACCAGGAAGTGTCTACCGTTCCCCCTTCTACCCACTTCGAACATTGTTTGCCCTCCATCTTGTGTCTCGATTGTACCGAAACACAAAATGGAGGACTCCCGTAACGCTGCCGGTGCGCGTACCGGGGCGCGCACCGGTAAGCGCTCCATAAAAAAAGGTGGGAAAGTAATTTACAGAAAAACCACTAGAGACACTTTCATCAAATATAGAATAGGCCCTACTACATAGCAGTCCCTACCATTTGACCAAATTTGGTGGAATTCCATTGAGACATTTAGGCTACAGGCCTGTCTAAATATCCTGAGGTAAATTACATGACTAAAACACATATTAAAAAGTCTCTTTCATTTTCTACGATTATTTCTTGACATTTGATTGGTTATGTACATGAATAAATAAAAAAAAAGAGAAGGAAACACAGCCATTTTGACTACTACTTCCTGAAGTACATTTGAAAAGAAATAACACTCACAACTTCAACTGCTTTCTCAAAGGTAAGTTGTTATTTTGGAAAGTGAAGTATGTTGTGCACTTCAAGTTAATTTGAGAAAAAATATTCTGTTAGTTATATACTATCCCTCTGTAATAGTTATAGATTGAGATAGTCTTCTCTGTTATAGTTATGGATTGAGTTAGGCTTCCCTTGTATTATTATAAATTTACTTAGGCTTCATCACATACTCTTTTTTATATTTCAAATTCCAGCCTGATACCATACACTGCCTAAAGATAACTTCACTGTTAAAAAATCCAAACTACATGTCTGAGCTTAAAACCAACAGTGCCCTATCTCTACTGCTAAAATTATTTTTTATGCAATTTACAGCAACAAAATGGAAGGAGAAAAGAATATTTCTTTTGAAATTTTTTGGACAACAACCATGATGGAAACAATGCTGAAAATGATAACATTGACTTTATGGATGAGTCTCTGGACCTTGAATTACTTGAGTGGAATCAATGGAAACACAGAATGTAAATGAGGAGATTCCAGACAATATATTATTAGATGTTTTATTAAATTATGAAAAAGAATCAGAAGAATAAATTTATATTTAATAATCAAAAATTGTTTGAGCCATTATTCATTTTTATATGGAATTCATCAAGTAGATCAAAAATGTTTCAAATACAAAGTGAGACTTATAGTATACTGTGCAACTTTTTTGTGTCACATTGCTCAGACGGCATCGGCATCCTGTTGCTAGGGCAACGCCGCGTCACAGCAGCGGACACGCCCACCCACGTGACCTATCACGTGACCACTAGCTCTATTTGAGCGCGCGCAGATTGTTTTCGCGCGTTCAAAGAACTCCACTCCTGAGGCGGAAGCCGGGAGTTAGCTCGCCCTTATTTTAATCTGTTGTGTCGTTGCTTGATTTTAAATAGAACTGCTAACTTCCACCCATTCTCCTGCGTACTCGTGACAGACGGCATCGGCATCCTGTTGCTAGGGCAACGCCGCGTCACAGCAGCGGACACGCCCACCCACGTGACCTATCACGTGACCACTAGCTCTATTTGAGCGCGCGCAGATTGTTTTCGCGCGTTCAAAGAACTCCACTCCTGAGGCGGAAGCCGGGAGTTAGCTCGCCCTTATTTTAATCTGTTGTGTTGTTGCTTGATTTTAAATAGAACTGCTAACTTCCACCCATTCTCCTGCGTACTCGTGACAGACGGCATCGGCATCCTGTTGCTAGGGCAACGCCGCGTCACAGCAGCGGACATGCCCACCCACGTGACCTATCACGTGACCACTAGCTCTATTTGAGCGCGCGCAGATTGTTTTCACGCGTTCAAAGAACTCCACTCCTGAGGCGGAAGCCGGGAGTTAGCTCGCCCTTATTTTAATCTGTTGTGTTGTTGCTTGATTTTAAATAGAACTGCTAACTTCCACCCATTCTCCTGCGTACTCGTGACAGACGGCATCGGCATCCTGTTGCTAGGGCAACACCGCGTCACAGCAGCGGACACGCCCACCCACGTGACCTATCACGTGACCACTAGCTCTATTTGAGCGCGCGCAGATTGTTTTCGCGCGTTCAAAGAACTCCACTCCTGAGGCGGAAGCCGGGAGTTAGCTCGCCCTTATTTTAATCTGTTGTGTTGTTGCTTGATTTTAAATAGAACTGCTAACTTCCACCCATTCTCCTGCGTACTCGTGACAGACGGCATCGGCATCCTGTTGCTAGGGCAACGCCGCGTCACAGCAGCGGACACGCCCACCCACGTGACCTATCACGTAACCACGCCTTCATTCTATGCCAGCCCATTGACATAAAAATGTGCTGCAACAGGAAGCGCAGCGGACGAGCGCAGCGGGCGCGACGAATGCGCGCCGAAGGCGCGCATAAGGCAAGCTCGTCTGCGCTCGTCCGCGCCGAGGACGGGCCAACGGCCACCCCCCCTGCAACTCCAGACCCACGGCCTCATTCAGATACGGTGTGACTAACCTATTCCGCCGGCGAACTACGACAACTAAGACATCTAGCGGATCAACCGCACTCACTCCCTATTTTAAGACACTCCAACCATATCTTAGGCCCAGTGTCATGTCCATTTTGCATCAAACGTTCCAGTAAACCCTCAAATAACATACCTTCCATACAAGCGGCATTAATAAACGCCAGATCCCTCCCTAAACACAAAACGGAAATAGCCGACTTGATCGATGCGTATAAACTCGACCTACTGTTTATTACTGAAACTTGGGGCGACGAGGCCTCAGGACCCGACTTCGCTGAAGCCACTCCCAACAATTTCAATGTTTGTAGACTCGATAGACCAATAAAAAGAGGTGGCGGCATAGCCATCATTTATAAAAGCCACTTCAAACTTGTGACCGAACCACATATATGTTCAGAATACGAGTCACTTACATTCACTTTAGGACTATCAGCAAAAGCATCCTTTAAGGGAATGCTGATTTACCGCCCTCCTGGCTCAAGAGCGAAGTTTTTATCTAACATAGGTAATTTACTGGAAGCAGTAGCTGGCACCCCCCAGTTTACGCTACTAGGTGACTTTAATTTTCACCTTGAGATTTCAAATAACCAAGATACCTTGCAACTAATTTCAGATCTTGAAGCTGTGGGACTAATACAGCTCATTAACTCTCCGACTCACCAGGCCGGTCACACATTAGACGGCATATTTACAAACAGTCCTCTTGTAAATATTACCCAGATAATCCCTTTGATCTGGTCAGACCACTCAGCCATTTGCTTCACTATACAAACAACCGCCATTAAATCGAACACTGATGTACCAGCTCGATCAACATACAGAGACTGGAAAAATATTGATATATCTCAATTAGCAGAGATGATACAGGATATATATGTCCCTACTGAGCAAGACCCTACCAAAGCATCTCTAAACTACCTGACCAACCTGGACTTGGCCTGTAACAAACTAGCCCCTCCCAAAACAACACACCGAAATAGAACAACACCTTCAGCCCCATGGTTCACGGAGGCCCTACGCATGCAGAAACAACATTGCAGGAACCTGGAAAGACAATGGCGCCGCAACTACAACCCGGCAGACAAATCCAACTATAAAACTGCCCTCGCTATCTACAAAAGAGCGATAACTACCGAGAAAAGTCACTACTATATCACTCAGATCAATCAGGCAAAAAATTCTTCAGGAGAACTATTCAGGGTAGTCACCACCTTATCCAACCCCCCGACGCCGCCCTTAGAGACTTCTCAATCACTGACCGATGCCTTGGCCAGTTTTTTTGAGGAAAAAGTCAGCTCCATCTTCCAGACTTTTTCGAGATCTACCCCTCTACAATCTGTGACTTCTCCCTCTACTAGCAATTCACCAACTTTTTTATCTTTTAACCCTGTAGATAAAGATCAAATTCAACGTCTAGTAGCCAGCACCAAATCAGGCTCCCCCCTGGACCCTTGTCCCCCTTCCATTCTCAACCGCATACCGGAAGCAATTTCCCCTTCACTATCCACAATATGTAATGCCATGTTCGCTACGGGAACATATCCTTCAGTCTGGAAAGAAGCGATCATAAAACCATTGCTGAAAAAACCCACGCTAGACCCTCTTCTTCCAGCAAGCTATAGACCTATCGCTTGTCTCCCATTTCCAGGAAAGATTTTTGAAAAGTCCATGAACCTGCAGCTGTCAAAATACATAAATGACAACAACCTGTTAGATGACACGCAGTTCGGTTTTAGGCAGGGACACGGGACTGAGACGGCACTACTGAAAGCCGCGGACGAAATTAGAACAACTATGGACAAGGGAGGATCAGCTGTCTTGATACTCCTAGATCTCTCCGCTGCATTTGACACGGTCGATCATATCACTTTGATCGACCGTGTCGCAGCCCTGGGAATAGGAGGAACAGCCAAAGACCTGATTGCTTCATTTCTCGCCAACCGGCCACAGACTGTCAAAATGGGCAACTACACCTCCCAGACCTTCTCTCTCCCCTGTGGAGTCCCACAAGGTTCCTCGCTAAGTCCGACGCTTTTTAATATCTATGTATCAGACTTGGCGAGGGTGATAAAATCCTATGGCATTGCACTGACCACATACGCCGATGACACGCAATTAGTGCTATCGGTACATGATAACGGAGCTAGCATAGCAGCCAACTTCCAGGAGGGTATGAAGGCAATAAGCTCCTGGATGTCATCAAACTGCCTCAAGCTTAACTCCGATAAAACGGAGGTGATGACATTCGGGAGCTTGAAACCAGCATGGTCCCCACAATGGTGGCCACCGGAGCTAGGACCCCCCCCCCGAACCGGTGACTAAGGTTCGTAACTTGGGAGTTATCTTCGATAACAAACTGACCTTCCACCACCACGCCAATGCCGTGACATCATCTGCTTTCTTTATACTTAAAAAAATCAAGAAACTTCTTCCATATCTACCTCAGTCAGCTGGCAAAACTCTCATTAGTACTCTTGTGTTCTCAAAAACGGACTACTGCAACTCTCTGCTTCTTAATGCGCAGGAAGGAGTCCTTAACAAATTCCAGACCGTCCAAAACGCGGCTGCAAGAATTTTACTTTCAATCCCCAAATTCACTTCAGTATCCCACCGCATCAAAGAGCTCCACTGGCTCCCAATTAGGAACCGAATAAAATTCAAGGCTCTTTGTATAGCTTACAAGACCCTTAATTACCCAGGGCCTAAGTTCCTAAAAATAGCTCTTCATCCTCTGGAGCATCGCAGAACACTTCGATCCTCTACTACTTGCATGCTGTCTGTCCCTCGGACAAAAAAAGCCACTTGGGGAGACAGGTGCTTTACTACAGCTTCTGCCAAATTATGGAATACCCTCCCACTGCATATCAAAACTGCCCCCACCCTCATCAAATTCCGAAAGAGCCTTAAGACATGGCTTTTCTCCTCTGTCTAACTACCCTCAAAGAGCAAGGAGTTCTCTGATCACTAGCGCCGAGACAGCCGTACATAAGGGATATCTTCAGCAAACACTGGCATGTGTTGTTGAGTGATGAGCACCTTTAATTAGATCTGGCTAGCAACCCACAGATCACCTTCAGAAAGAGTAGATCATTAAAGGACGAATTCAGCCACAATCATATCACATGTAATAGCAAGACAACCCCTGCTACTAAAACAGGATATAAATGCTGCAATAAGTTCAAGGCGTGTAAAGGAAGTGTGAACAGTGAGAAATTGGTGGTACCACATACAGGGAGGGAATTTTACATAAGGAAACATCTTACTTGTGATACAACTTACTGTATATATGTTTTGATGTGCCCCTGTGACAAGTGGTACGTGGGAAGCACCAAACACACAGCCAAGAAAAGAATCTTGGAACACCTATGAGCCATCAGGAACAAAAATAAAACATACCCGGTGGCTCGCCACTTCCAGACACACCATTACAGTGATGATACCGAACTATGTATGGTGGTGATTGATAAAGTAGATCTGGGAATGAGAGGTGGGAATTGTGAGCTCTCTTTGAGAAAATTTGAATCAATGTACATAATTGACTTTGAATGTACTGTACCCTTTGGACTCAACGTTAATGAAGAATTGGCAATACACCTTCATTAAGTCTATATTTGAATTGGCATGATAGCTTGTCACAACTGATTTACAGTAATTTTAAATCTCTTCTTCCTTGCAGGTACTTAGGAATGTTTAACCAGACTATGTTTTCATTTTTGAGGCACCGTATTTTGTTATCACTTGGACAATCTTCACTGTCACTCCCACTGGGGCCAGGAGAACCATGTTGTTTACATTATATGACTTTCATTGGCATGCCCACTGGGGCATTGAGAACTTTAACCATTGTCGTTATTATCAAAACGCTCACTTGGGCGTAATTGAGTGGTTGTGTACACGTGGTGTTTTTCAGATTAAGATAACACTGTGGTATAATGTTCGCGGTATTTCAGAGAAACACGTTGTTCACCTGAAGCCTTGCTAGTTGGTTAAAGACTGCCGCGACTTTCCACACGGCTATTAATGACATACTAAAATGGCGGATGCATTTACTGACATTCCGTGGTGGTCTGCAAAGTAGTCCTTTGTTTATGTTTTCATATGTCTGTGGATTTAAATGGCATTTTCATGGCGAGAAAGTTAGCGTGATCAAGGCTTAATCGCCGAAAGGTGTTGTTATTGCCAATAAATATTTATTTAAATGCACAAGAAAGGAATCTGAGCAGTCTGTTCGTAGTGAGCTGATGTTGGAGTGTATTATTGGGTATCCTTGGTGCCCTGGCTCGGACCGCCCGTTGACAGCGCTCCAGTTTCACCGGGACTCGTGAAAAGAATATATATATATATATATATATATATATATATTCACTGAAAAAACATAGGTTTTAGGTTTTAGGCACTTTATAGTTAGGAATTAGCATTTTAAAAACCTTGCAAATTCGCTGAAAAAAACATAGACACTTATATACCCATTTATTCTTTTATGGACCTTGCGATACACATATATAAAACATATTTAAATTTCAGAAAAAAACGTATACTGGATGATATCATCAGTGATGTCATTTGAGATGTCATCAGTGATGGACATGTCACTGACCATGGTATGAGTGATGTAACATGTGATGTCATCAGCAGTGGATTGTGGGCGCACGAGTTATAGTTAGCTGAACTAACTATATTGGGGAATTTCAATGGTTTTGTATGAGTGAAATGTCTAGCTAACTATAACATGTGTGAAACCTATGGATTTTTCAGAGAATTTCTAAGTTTTTTAAAATGCTAATTCCTAACTGTAACGTGGCTGAAACCAATGGTTATTTAAGTGAATTTGCAAGGTTTTTTAATTGCTATTCCTAACTATAACGTGCCTAAAGCCTATGGTTTTTTCAGTGAATTTCATGGTTTTTGTAAATGCCCATTTTTAAATGTATTAATGGTTATATTTATTTTTTAGATACTGATTTACTTCATTTTTTATAATAATTTTTTTTAGTTATTTTATTTTTTAAATGACATTACATATTTTTTATGTAAAATAAATTAAAAAAATCAAAAGGGATTTATTTTATTTCATATATTTCTTCAACATATTAAAATTAATTTCTATTTTTTGTGGTAATAGTAGGGTACGCGTACCGTCCTCGCACCCTCCTGCGCATCTCTAATCATACTGTACGCGTACCTGCACATAGTTTAGAAATAAGTTTTGATGTTATGCGTCGCATCGGCGCTACCGCGTGACGTCATGTACGTTTGTAAGGCGCACGGTACGCATACCCTGAACATTTTTTTTTTAATGTTTAAAAAGATATATTTATATATATATGTATTAATATAAATATTAAGGAAGACAATATCTGTGGTAATCATGAAATAGTTTTTATAAGCATATTTTACTTTTAAAAGGAATTGCGCGAATTGTGGGGTATGTCGTTCGTACGCAAATCATAAGAGCATGCTACGCCTACCCCATGTGACTTCAAAACATCAGATTTGATTGGTTCATAATACTTCCCATTCTAACTGTTGAAGGACCCCACCCATTTCAATCATTGTTCTTTGACCTTCACTGAAGAAACATATTTTTTGTGAAGGAGCTCTTTCTTCAATAGATCTTCATTATGGCTGCACAGCAAGGTGAAGATATGTCAGAACACTCTTCTGAAGAAGAATTTATGGCAGAAGACCCAGCCCCAAAGAGGAAAGAGGCATTCATTTGGAGAAAAATAATCCTTTCCGGAAGGAGAAAAAAAGTCAACGCAGTTAAAGGTTCATCGCTGTCTTGAGGGAATCCTAATAAACACTACTCCTTTGGAAATGGCAGCATGGGGAAGCATGTGAAAACTCTTCTTCCACGGAACTATGCTCGTGCTGCATGTAGCAGACTTCAAGAGGATACTCTAGTAGCTCAACCAAGCACATCTGCAGGACCATCAAGTCCACATCTGGACATCCGTTCAGAATTTGAAGACCTCATCATTTTATGCAAATTTTGCAAAAAAACACTAAGTTATGGCAAACAATCCATAGATTTAATTTGCAGGCGCAAACAAGACCACCGTTGCTACTACCGTTTATCTTTTTTTGTTTATTTGTTCCAGTTCCAGACTGTTTTGTTTGTGCAGTTCCAGTTTTCTCCTTTTTAAAAAAAACAAAAAAAATTGTTAAAAAATCCAAATAAAATACAAAACAACAGAAAAGGCAAAAAATAAAGTTATTTTTTTTTTTTTTTTTTTTTGACTTTTTGAAAGTCTGTTTATTTTCACATGTTTTAAGTATACAAAAACAATGATATACAACATACACTCTTATATGAAATATTAAGACACTTTAAGAACTAACTTCACTGGTCACAAAAAAGAGCTTTATTAGTATGATTCTGTGTAAAAGCTTTTTTGAATGAATGTGTAGTCAATAATTGAATGAAAGAATACATTGGTAGTGTATAGTGAAAGTGCAGAAATATTAGGAGATGCTACAGCATAACTCTATAAGGTGTTTACATGCAGTGTACTGTAGTACCTCCGAAGCACATGCATGTAACATATGTACATAAATATGTTACAAGTCTATGCTTCCCTCTGCACTGCTGGTGAAATTGCCTGGGTGAATTTATAAGTGTTTGTGTTTTAATGCAGTGAATGGATTAGTGCAGACTGATGAATGGGTCATTACAATAGTGCAACAGCAGTGTTAGAGTGCTTGGTGAAAGTGTAAGGATACAGACTGGGGAATTGAAGGTGTGAAAGACAAGTGAGCAGGTGGATACAAGACTGCATGGATAGTGCATAGAGGTTTGAAGCAGTCCATGTCCTAAGGCCTACTTTGCTGCATGAGTACTTGGGTACTGTTTCAATGATTACAGTTTTGCAAGGAGAGTGCCTGACTGAATTTATAACTGCTTCAGTTCTCGGGAAAGTGAATGGATTAGTAAATACTGCTGAATAGGTCACTACAACAGCGCTACAGCTGTGATAGAATGTTTGGTGGAAGTGTAAGGATACAGATGGGGTAATTGAAGATGTGAAAGACAAGTGTGCATGTCGATAGAGGGCTGCATGCATAGTACATAGGGGTTTGAAGCAGTCCTTGTCCTAAGAACTACTTCACTACATGAGTTCTTCGGTACTGAGTGAATGATTACAGTACTGTAAGAAGACTGTCTGAGTGAATCTATAAGTGTTTGAGTTTTAGCGCACTGAATGATCAGTACATACCGCTGAATGGGTCACTTCAACAGTGCAAGGGCAATGACAGAGTGTTTGCTGAAAGTGTAAGGATACAGACTGGGGAATTGAAGATGTGTAAGACAAGTGTGGAGGTGGATAGAACAATGTATGCATAATGTATTAGGGTTTGAAGCAGTCCATCTCCTAAGGCCTACTTCGCTGCAAGAGTACTTGGGTACTGACTGAATGATTACAGTTCTGCAACGACAGTGCCTGACTGAATTTATAAGTGCTTGAGTTTTAGTGCAGTGAATGGATAAGCACATACTACTGAATTGGTCTCTACAATAGTGCAACAGCAGTGACAGACTGTTTGGTGGAGTGTAGGATACAAAGTGGAGAATTGAAGATGTGAAAGACAAGTGTGCACATTAACTGAAGACTATATGCATACAGCATACAGGTTTTAAGCAGTCCTTGTCCTAAGGCCTACTTCACTACATGAGTACTTGCTGAGTGAATGATTACGGTACTGTAAGGAGAGTGTCTGAGTGAATCTATAAGTGTTTGAGTTTTAGCGCACTGAATGATCAGTACATACCACTGAATGGTTCACTACAACAGTGCAAGGGCAATGACAGAATGTTTGGTGGAAGTGTGAGGATACAAAGTGTGGAATTGAAGATGTGAAAGACAAGTGTGCAGGTGGAAGGAAGACTGCATGTATAGTGCATAGGGGTTTGAAGCAGTCCATGTCCTAAGACCTACTTCGCTGCATGAGTACTTGGGGACTGACTGAATGGTTAGAGTACTGTAAGGAGAATGTCTAAGAGAATATATAAGTGCTTGAGTTTTACTGCAGTAAATAGATTAGTACATACCGCTGAATGAGTCACTACAACACTGCAAGGGCAATGACAGTGTATTTGGTGGAACTGTAAGGATACAGACTGGGGAATCAAGCATGTGAAAAACAAGTATGCAGGTGGATAAAAGACTACATGTATAGTGTATAAGGGTTTGAAGTAGTTCTTGTTCTAAGGCCTACTTCGCTCTATGAGTACTTGGGTACTGACTGAGTGATTACAGTTCTGCAAAGACACTGCCTCACTGAACTAATAATTGCTTGAGTTTTAGCATAGTGAATGGATTAGCACATAATATTGAATCGGTCACTACAGTAGTGCAACCGCAGTGACAGACTGTTTGGTAGAAGTGTAAGGATACAGAGTGGAGAATTGAAGATGTGAAAGACAAGTGTGCACGTTAATTGAAGACTGTATGCATACAGCATACAGGTTTGAAGCAGTCCTTGTCCTAAGGGTACTTCACTACATGAGTACTTGGGTACTGAGTGAATGATTACGGTACTGTAAGGAGAGTGTCTGAGTGAATCTATAAGTGTTTGAGTTTTAGCGAAAGAATGATCAGTACATACCGCTGAATGGGTCCCTACAACAGTGCAAGGGCAATGACAGAGTGATTGGTGGAAGTGTGAGGATACATACTTGGGAATTGAAGATGTAAAAGACAATTGTGGAGGTGGATAGAATACTGTATGCATAGTGTATAGGGGTTTAAGGCAGTCCATGTTCTAAGGCCTACTTCGCTGTATGAGTACTTGGGTACTTACTAAATGATTACAGTTCTGCAAGGACCGTGCCTGATTGAATTTATAAGTGCTTCAGTTTTAGCATAGTGAATGTATTAGTACATACCGCTGAATGGGTCACTACAATGGTGCAAAAGAGTGTTTGGTGTAAGGATACAGACTGGAGAATTGAAGATGTGAAAAACAACCAAATCATTCTCTCTCAATTTTCTCAAATAGAAACTGAGTCACAGTTTGATTCTAGACAAATAACAGTATTTCTTATAAATGGAGTGCATAGATACTGACTGGGGAAATATACGCCTAAAAAACAAGTGTGATTTGGTTACACTACTACTGACCACAATTCTTTGCAACACTCCAGAAAAGAAAGGCATACACCAAATCTGACAAGAGAGGCAAAAGAATACAGTACACACACCACCACCTCCCATCGCTACCACCATAACACCAGCACCAACAATCCCCCAGCACACAAAACACCTCACACATCAACACCACCCCACAACACACACCCCTGCACCCACAAACACTTCAAGCACCACGCACCATGGCAGCACAGAAAATGCCCAAATTCACAGGGAGTGAGTTGACAGTCATGGTCAAAGAAATAGTGAGAGTGGAACTACAACTATTTGGTAGCCTGGTCCATCTGACACCATTAGCCACAAGGACACAAATATGGGAAGGAATAGTTCAAAGGGTCAATGCAGTAGGGACCACCCTGCGATCCAAGAAGGAGATCATGAAGCGGTGGCATGATCTCAAGAGGGTTGTCAAAGAGAGGAGAAGCAAGAACCGGGAGCTGGCTGACAGGACTGGTGGTGGCCCTCCCATACCACCACACCATTCACACCATGGGAGGAGAAGGTGCTTGCCATACTGCATCCTGAGAGTCTCACACGAGTATTCAGGGGAGTGTAGGCTGGTAAGTATTAAGGAATATTAACCAATACACTGATAAGTACTTCCTTACACAAGCCAAACACCATTGTATTTTCCACCCTCAACTAACAGGTAACTAGCCATCTTGCTTGGGAGGCCTGTTTGGGGGTGGGAGGCCTGTACCATGACTCCCACCATACCCCCTGTCCCACATCCTACCAAGTTGGAGCCCTCCCCCAACACCACCCAAAAGCATGTGTCAGCATTGCACTGTTGACTCTCACCTAACAGGTAGGTAGTCATTTTGCTTGGGAGGCTTGTTTGGGGGTGGGAGGCCTTTACCATGATTCCAATCAAGCCCCCTGTCCCACACCTGAGCAGGATAGAGGCCTCCCCCACCCAGGAGCATATGTAAGCCGCCATTGCACTGGTCACCCTCACCTAACAGGTAGGTAGCCATCTTGTTTGGGAGGCTTGTTTGGCGGTGGGAAGCCTGTACCATGATTCTCACCATGCCCACTGTCCCACACCTGAGCAGGATAGAGGCATCCCCCACCCAGGAGCATGTGTCAGCCATTGCACTGTTCACCCTCACCTGACAGGTAGGTAGCCATATTGCTTGGGAGGCTTGTTTGGGGGTCGGAGGCCTGTACTATGATTCCCACCATACCCCCTGTCCCACAGCCTACCAAGATGGAGCCCTTCCCCAACACCACCCAGAAGTATTTATCAGCCATTGCACTGTTCACCCTCACCTAACAGGTAGGTAGTCATCTTGCTTGGGAGGCTTGTTTGGGGGTGGGAGGCCTGTACCACGACTCCCACAATACTCCCTGTCTCACAGACTACCAAGATGGAGCCCTCCCCAACACCACCCGGAAGCATGTGTCAGCCATTGCACTGTTCACCCTCACCTAACAGGTAGGTAGCCATCTTGCTTTTGGAGGCTTATTTGGGGGTGGGAGGCCTGTACCATGACTCCCACCAAACCCCTGTCCCACACCCCAGCAGCATGGAGCACTCCCTCCCACCCAGGAGCACCTGGAAGCCATTGCACTGTTCACCAAACAAACTTACAGGTAGGTAGCCATCTTCACTGGGAGGCCTGTTTGGGGGTAAGAGGCCAGTACCACGACTTCTACCATACCCATTGTCCCACACCCCAGCAGCATGGAGGACTCCCTACCACCCAGGAGCACCTGGAAGCCATTGCACTCTTCACCAAACAAGCTTACAGGTAGGTAGTCATCTTCAATGGTCTGGCTGTTTGGGGGTGGGAGACCGGCAACCATGCTCACAGCACCAATCGCATGCAATGCATCAATACCTGACATGTACCATGTAATTACGCTCATTATGCACTTAATAATAATAGTGACAATCTCTCAATTGTGTAGCGTACAGACAGTCGATAACACACAGCTGACAGAATACTTGAACAGTGCCCGACATTGATCATTCCCCATCTAATCCAGAGGTGATGAAGAACTCACTGCTGAGGACAACAACGACCACCAGAGCTAGTCTCCAACCCCCGTACATGGACTCTCGGATGTTGACTCCCAGGATAGTTTGGACGATGAGCTCCAGGCCGGCCCATCTGGTGTGCCAGGAACCAACCGGTCCCAGGCCCCCATCCTCCCCACCACCACGTCTGCTGCAACAACAACAGCACAGCAGACCCCTGCAGTCACGGCCTGTGCCTCCACCGCTGCCACCTCCGCTGCCACCACCACCAGTAACAACTGCAGCACCCTCCCTGTCCCAGGGTTTGACCAGGACACACCAACAACTGTGGAGGGCAGGGGGAGTGTGCGGGGACCCACAGTGGCGAGGCAACAGGTCCTTGGCGGCAAGTGGTAGAGGCAAGGTTACCCCTGACCTCAGGAGGTTGGCACACCATCCCTGGAACACTTCACCAGAGTCATCGGGGCAAATGAACAGGTCCAGGGACAAAGTGGCTGATCTGACGAACTATTACGTGAGCTCTTCCTGCTGATGAGGTCCATTGACACAAGAATTGGACAAATGGTGGACCTCATGGCCCAGCAAGTGGCATTACTGAGGGACAGGCCTGCATCCCAAACAACACCTCCGGCCCCTCTGTTGTGCTGCAGGATGACAGTATACCATCATCCCCTGCAGCCACAGAGAGGGGTGAGTCCTCAGAGGCCGCTGGCCATGCAGCAGTCCCCCCGCCAAAGCAATCAAGGGGGCCTCCAAAGAAGAGCCTGGGAGTCTCTGGAGGCAAAGCACCAGCCACACGCTAGTCATGGAGCCTGCCCTGATGGCAACCCTCTTCCCCACTGCATTGACTGTTTGGACTGTCCTTCCCCACACTGCCTTGTGAATGACACCTGTCTGTTGGACTGGGTCACCACATCCATGTGGTGTCTACTCTTGCATCTCATCTTCCATAACTGTCAACTCACTGCTCCATCACCACCTTCATGTAAATATACACGCACCCCTCACATGTCAACTTTATAAATAAAATACCTTCCCTTCCCTTAAATACCTTACACACTTAAATGTGAGCAGTTTTGTTTTTAGTGCAATATTTACAGTGTTGAAAATGTCCATGATGTATCCAAAAGATGTACAGTATGTAGGCCGGGATAATTTCGAGGCACCTAGGGAGACACAACAGAATAACAGTCACTGGCATTAGTGTGGCATCACAGACATAACACTACACAAAACATCCACATAAGTCTACAGGCAACAGAATGTACTGCTGGTGTCAACAAACAGAGTTCTGTATACGTTCACATGTGAAATGTCACTGCCACATTTCTACACACAGGTAACTCAACATGTGCCTGTCTGTACCATCCGTGCATAGCCCTTCACAACAACAGAAATCACACCAGACAATGTAAAAGTCATACCTCGTCACCCATCTTCAAGTGAAGTAGCGGGTGATGAGGTGTTGACGCATGTCAACAGCTTCCTCCTCTCCACTGTCCTCATCACTCGACTCAGGGCCCTGAACAGGTGTGGGCCTTAGGTCCTCACCATCATCCAGGAGCAGCGGAATCCCCTTGTGAATGGCCATTTTGTGCAGCATAGAGCATGCCACAATGATCATGACAGTGCAACTCCAGTCCTGTCAAGGCAGCGGAATCTTGACTTGAGCAGGCCAAAAGTCCGCTCAGTGACACGTTGGGTCCTGCCATGGGCCTCAATTGTACCTGACATCAGCCGGGGACCTGGGATTTCGTAGTGGGCTCAGCAGCCATGGGCGGCTGGGATATGCAGAGTCACCTGTGAATTTCAAACACACATTGCAATGTTGCACAGGCAGAGGGCAGCAGGTCACACACACAGCACGCCATATCACTAGGCATACTCACCCACAATCCAAGCACGCCATGTCATTCCTCAGGACGTACAAATCATGGGCTGAGCCGTGGAATCTTGAACACACATGTGATATGATCATGTCCGCAAGGCACACCACCTGCACATTCATCGAATGATAATGGTTACGATTTCGAAAAATGTGCCTGTGGTGGCACCAGACCTACATGGGTGCAATTGATGGCACCAACAACATGAGGGATGTGCCCAAGGGGATAGAAGTCACCGTTCACACCTGCCAATTCTGCTCCCCTGGGGAAATGTATGTATCGATCCTTATATATCATCATGGCGGAAAGAACATCCCTCCGTACCAGGCTGAACATGGGTTGCGACATCCCTGCAGCAAATTGGAGGGCTGCCATCACTTTGTATGTGGGTGTGAATGCTGTTGAGTAGTGGCGACGAGGCTGCAGGTGGGGCTCCAACAGATCACAAAGGGTCATCAGTGTCAGTCAGTCAGTCAAACCACTTTATTTGATGAATTAAAATGATACAAAGTAAAAAACACATACTTTTTTTAAGAAATACAATAACTACATTATTTAAAAATATTTACATCAGAGAGGCACCATATTTAAAAAAAAAAGCATCATCCACTGTTATAAAATCCCCCCAAATCTCAAATAAAATGAACATCGGTCATATAATGCTACAACTCTAATATAAAACATATCATAGTAGCACTAGGAAATCTTTTTTTCCTTAACCTGCAGGTGGGGCTCCAACAGATCACAAAGGGTCATCAGTGTCAGTCTGTCGAGGCAGAATTTGCGAATGATCGCTATTCCTCCATGTCCTCCAGCACTGTGAGGTGACGTATGAGATTAGCGCTCAACCTACTTGAGAAGTAAATGGACAAATGTCAATGGCAACCATCATGAGAGGGCCACCACACATACCGTTAAGGATGTCACGGAAAGCAAAAGACTGCCATGAGAGATGCGTGGCACACCAGGCTACATGGGTGACACACACAGAGGGCACACCTCTCCATTTACAACACACAAGTGCTGCAAACAACACATAGGTCAATGGGAATGCACACATACTAAACCCCACATTTTACATGTGCACGCCTCGTACCGTACCATCCAGAAATGTGTGTAAAATGACCATGACTGTCTCATACCAATCTGCTGTACCTGTCACAAATCAATGTGTCACATGACCTTGGCACACTTCCACAACCCAATGATCACAATAGCTGGAAAACTGTCACTTGTGTGCATGAGCTGATATGAAAGCACAAGTAAGTAACAACACCATACAGTGAGACACGCCTTGCCAAGGTCAGCACTGACCCACAACACATTGATTTGTCACACATTATTGCCAGCAGCTTAACACTGTGAAGCATCATCAAACATCAAATGCATAAGTGACATGGCAGGGACCCCAGACTAATGTGCCTCACACATAACGTGCATCCACATGTGGATTATATGGAATAATGGCATTGTGTGCACAATGATGTGCCCTTAACCATGTTGCTGCTGTGTACTGAAGCAGTGTTCACGATGGACATTGCCATTGCATGTGCCTCAAATCGCGGTAGCTATGGCAGTGTTACACCAGCACCACCCCCTTCACCAGTGCGGTAGCCATTGGCATGGAGACTTTGGTAGATGGCGGTGAGCATGCTCTGCCACCCAAATCACGGTAGCTACCGCCCGGCCACGGCGGTGTGACACCAGCACCACCCCCTTCACAAGTGCGGTGGCCCTTGGCATGGAGACATGGGTAGATGGTGGTGGGCATGTTCTGATACCCAAATCGCGGTAGCTAACCCCTGGCCATGGCAGTGTGACACCAGCACCACCCCCTTCACAAGTGCAGTAGCCATTGGCATGGAGACATGGGTAGATGGCAGTGGGCATGCTCCGACACCCAAATTGCGGTAGCTACCACCTGGCCACGGTGGTGTGACACCAGCACCACCCCCTTCACAAGTGTGGTAGCCATTGGCATGGAGACATGGTTAAATGGAGGTGGGCATGCTTCACCAATCAAATCAATGTAGCTACTGCATGTCCACGGCTGTGCGACACCGCCATGGGGCATTGCCTACAGCCAATGAGAGTGCTGATTGTGGTGGCATGACGTGGTTTTGAAAATCGCGGAAGGCGTGCTCCGCCACCGCAGACACAGTGATTAGATGCTTTTGAACGATGCACCATCGTGGTAGCGCACCCCGGACCCCTGCGGTGCATCACCGCCATGGAGCATTGCCTACAGCCAATGGGAGCGATGATTGCAGTGGCATGATGCAGCTTTGAAAATCGCGGAAGGCGTGCTCCCCCACCTTGGAGGCGGTAATTGGATGCTTTTGAATGAGGCAGACCTGGACAACCAATTGTTGCAGCTTGGCACCTTAGAAACCACCCCAGGGGGCTATATATGTTTCGGACTGAGCCTCTCATTTCCACTGCTCACAGAGCCTGCTGCTTGGGACACTCTCCTGCAGCTGCCTCAAGTGCCTGCTGCCTGGGACCCTCTCTTGCTGCTGTCTCAAGTGTCTGCCGCCTGGGACCCTCTTCTGCTGCTGCCTCAAGTGCCTGCTGCCTGGGACCCCACACCACTCACTTCCACCAGCGGTGTTCCATGTCCACAGGAATGGCAAGGCCAGTGCCTGCCCACCCAAACGAGAACACATCACCGAACTGACATGGAATTTGCTCCTGTTCATTCACACTGAATAGAAGATGTGCACCATCTCAGCCCTGCATATTTGCACACAAACACACTTCTATAGATTGATATTATGTTGGTGAGTCCATTTGCCCCGATGCCATACACATAACAAACACATATGTTCACAGGCCATGCTTATTGAATGCTGACCAGTCATGCACACAGTGCTTCTAGACACAGACACAGGTAGATATGTGATGTATGTAGTGGGCAGACATGCATGGGACTGGTGATGTCTGCAAGCCACTGAGGGGGTTCAGTGCAGTCACCCTGCATTTGTGTGAGATTATCAGGGACCCTCTAGCCCTCATCTATGCATTCAATCACATCTGTTTGGCCCATGCAGACTGCCCTTGTGAGGTGTCACCCAGTTTGGGGTGGAGGGAGATTACAATAGGTCCTGAGTATATGTCTTGCTACTGTACTGCTAGATGTTGGTACATGACATTGTGTAACTGGTCATTTACCCTTCTTTTCTCCCATACCTGCAGCTCAAGGTACACCAGCTTAAGGCTGTGTGGAGGGCCATTGCTGCAAAGGTGCGAGCCCTGGGGTATCCAATTGACGACGCACCCACTGCCACAAGAGGTGGGACAACATCTGCCGGCTGGCAAAGAACGTGGCAGAGGTGGCATTGGGGCAGCTACCGTGCACTGGGCGTTTGGCACAGCGCAACATACACCACTGATGGTCCGCATATTGGCAGTGACTAATACGGAGCTGGATGCACATCTGAAGGAGCATCGCCAGCATGGCAGGGGTGAGTATTTGTGGAAGGTGACTTTGGCTGGGAGCGGATGCATGTGAATAGTGCCTGAGGCAGCGGTGGCCCATGTGATGTTCGTGTGGTGGTACTGTACTGTCATGTGAGTGGCTGCTGGGACATCTGCCAGTGTCAGGCATTGGGCCAAACTGGTCTTACAAAGCTGATCATCCCTGCTGTTCTTTCGCATAACCCGATGTGTTAGGATCTACATTATAATTCAGCATTGGGATAGTGTAGGGAATCTATTAGGGGTGAACAGCATGGTCCACTATCTAAGTGTGACTTCATGTATGCCTGATTTGGATGCACCGTGATCGGTGAGGCCTACACATCTGATAACAAGGTGCCCCAGAGTACCACATGGTGCTTGGTACGGCCCACTTGGCATTGTGGACTGTCATGTCCTAAAAGGTGTGTGTGTTGTCCCCTCCTGTTCCCTGAAGGTCTGTCAGTGGCCATGAGCGTTGTCCCCACATCATGTCCCTGGGTGTGGGCAGGTCAAGTTGTGTGTCTGGTACACTTCATCCACGGGCAAGGTGTTGTGCTGTGTGGACTCAACATGGCTCAGTCATGGCAGATATTCAGGGTTACAGGCACTGTTGTGGTCTATGTAGTGTGTTGCTACAATGTGATTGCAGGGTCTGGTGGTCACCATGTTGATTTGGGCATCTCCTGTACTGCATTGATTGTATTGCTTTGTCCTGATGATGACATTAACACAACCCTGCATCTGTGTCTCATGCAGAATCGCCAGTGGACACGGAGGAACGGGAGCCGGAAGCCAGTGGTGGCGAGAGTAGCACCACAGCTGCACCGGAGGCCAGTGACACAGAGCTCACCAGCACATCTGAGGGGGACCGTAGTATGTAGGAGGAATCCGTGGCTGAGACACAGAGTACTACATCATCTGATGCCAACGGTGATGCATCCATGTTGGCAGGCACACAGGATGGGGAGTCTGCAACATCATCTACCATACAGCGGCCAGTGCCCAGCCTCCCATCCACTTCATCCGGTGCTGCGCGTGTCCCTGTCAGTAAGATGGGATGAGTTACATTCACACCTAGCACTGCTGAGCCTTGCCTGTTCCCCCTTCTGCCCTCAGTGCAGAGTCTGCAGAGCTCCTGCGTCAGCATTGTGTGAGCCGGTCCGCCCTGCTTAATGCCTTTAGTGACCATGACAAGAAATTAAGCCAGGTGGTTGCCTACATGGAGGGCATACACTCTGACGTGAGTGGGGTACACCATACAGTCCAGGCTTTGTCATCCGCAGTGACGTCTGCCCTTCAACAGGCACATGCTCCCATTCTTGCTCAGGTGCCTTTGTCTACCCTCCAGTTAGTGGCTACATCAGATGACAGTGACCACGGTTTGCATGCGTCTCAGGCCCGATACAGCACGAGGAGCACACAGAAGACACAACCCAAGCAGTCCCGCCCACAGACACCATTCCCCAGAAGAGCAGGGCCAGCCCAGAATGCAAAGACAAGAGGCCTTCAGGGAAAAGCAAGGCCAAAAAAGCAATGAGGCTTTACCAGCAAAGGACTCTCCTGTCCCTAAAACTTCACGCAAATTTAGGCGTGCAGCGTCTGTGCCTACTGAGGAGGTGCTGTACGTCAAGGGTATACCTAGGAAGGCCACAGGGCCACATTCCCCCACCACATCAACTCCAATTCCAAGCCCAATGAAGCAGGTGGAGGAGGACACTGTAGGGGTTAGCCCTGGCAAAGACGCAAAGGAGGGCACTGTAAGTGGGACACCTGGCAAGCAGGGGAAGGTGGTCCAGAGGCGTAGCCAGACAAAGTGTTCCGCTGGATACAACAAGTCACCAGAGAGAGTGCTAGTGTCTGCAGCTGATGAGGGACAGTTGGTGTGTGCACCTGTTGTGTCATCACCAGTACCCGTTGACCCCAAGACAGGGAAGCCATTTCGTATCCCCAAGAACTGGAAGGGCACCCATCAAACCTCTCCCACCCACACTGTGTCACAGGTCTGCAAGACTCCACCTCCACGTGCCACTATGCCACCTGGTCCACACAGCCTTCCAGCTTGCCCAACCACTGATAGCCCTACATTACCTGGCCCTCTGTCTCCCCAGTCAAGTGTTCCTGCTGTCCCCGACACACAGCCAGATCCAAGTCTGCCTGACAGCCAAATGTGAGTGGCAGTTCCCCTCATACACCTGTCTCTCATACAGGTGTGCTAGTCCTGCCCATTGTTTGCCACCTGGGTGTGTTGCTGGATATGGACGGGTACAGTCAAACACACTCACTGTGCAGCTTCTCATGTCCTGACTCAGCACTTCTCCCTGCACACTGGCCCTGTTGCTCTGCTGTGTTGGGTTCTCCCCTGTGCCATGGATACTTTCTCTGTTGCTCTGCTGTGTTGTTTTTCCCTGGTGCAGCCTCACATGTACTTGCTGTGCCACCTGCCATGGACACTGGCCCTGTTGCTCTGCTGTGTTGGACTCTCCCCTGTGCAGCCTCTCATGTACTTGCTGTGCCACCCACCATGGACACTGGCCCTGTTGTTTTGCTGTATTGTGCTCTCCCCTGTGCCATGGACACTGACCCTGTTGCTCTGCTGTGTTGGCCCTTCCCCTGTGCAGCCTCTCATGTACCTGCTGTGCCACCTGCCATGGACATTGGCCCAGTTGCTCTGCTGTGTTGTGCTGTCCCCTGTGCAGCCTCTCATGTACTTGCTGTGCCACCTGCTATGGACACTGGTCCTGTTGCTCTGCTGTGTTGGGCTCTCCCCTGTGCAGCCTGTAATGTACTTGCTGTGCCACCTGCCATGGACACTGGCCCTGTTGCTCTGCTGTGTTGGCCCCTCCAATGTGCAGCCTCTCATGTACTTTCTGTGCCACCTGCCATGTACACTGGCCCTGTTGCTCGGACGTGTTGGGCTCTCCCCTGTGCCATGGACACTGGCCCTGTTGCTCTGCTGAGTTGGCCCTTCCCCTTTGCAGCCTCTCATGTGCTTGCTGTGCCACCTGTCATGGACACTGGCCCTGTTGCTCTGCTGTGTTGGCCTCACCCATGTGCATCCTCTCATGTACTTGCTGTGCCACCAGCCATGGACATTGGCCATGTTGTTCTGCTGTGTTGGGCTCTCCCCTGTGCCATGGACACTGGCCCTGTTGCTCTGCTGTGTTGTTGTCTCCCCTGTGCAGCGTCTCATGTACTTGCTGTGCCACCTGAAATGGACACTGGCCCTGTTGATCCTATGTGTTGGACTCTCCCCTGTGCCATGCCCACTGGCCTTCCTGTTTGTAGTTTGCCTGTGCAGATTATCTTGCATATGATCAGCATTCTGTGCATTGCTCTTGTCTACTGTTGTTCTACTGTCACATCTGTGCAATATGGGAATAAAGGCAGTTACTCCTGTCGTGTGTCCTTGCTGATTAAAGTTATTTTGTTATGTGCATTTGGTTACCTTTGCCCTATGCTCTATGTGTCACTTCAACATTGCCAGGCTCTTTGCCCGCATCACATTTTTAGACGGGGGTGACAGTGTCTTCAGTACATTCAGAAAGTGATACTAGTGTTATCTGTCATGCAGTTCTCTTTTAAGTGGTTTGCTGTTGTTGGCTACATTGTTGCCATTTCAGGTTGGGGGACACTGTATGCTCAGGTTTGCATGCAGGCTGGGCAATATGGAATGTATGTGTGTTATTCCTGTATATGTGCCTAGCTTTGTATCTGTATGGTCATCTTGTGTTGGCCCTTAGTCCCGGTCCCAGGGCCTACATGAGATGTGTGCTCATGGGTGGTCAGGAGGTGTGTAGTGTGAAGGGTGTGACTTTGTAGTGGGTGTGGATGTGTGTGTGTTTGTGGCCCCTGGATTGTGATAGACACACATGTGTCACCCAGGAGTTGTGTGCCTATTGTGTGAGTTGTCTGTTGTGCACTGTGCAGTGTGTTGGTGTGTCCATGCAGTTCTGTTTGACTCCTCCTTGCTGTTTTAGTCACTTATGAGTGTGCAAAGTGTGTGACTTGCACATTTGTGTTTGTTTGATCATAAATGTGTCTTGAGTGTGTTTGTGTAGACTGTATGGGCCTGCTGCTCCTCACTGGCATTGTGTTTGTGTTTCTCATGCATTGCAGGCACATGATGCCTTTTCTCCTCCTATATGGCATGGTGTGAGTGGTGTAATGCCATCATCTATGTGTGCCACTTTTGCCTATCCATTGTGGGTCTGCACTCCATCTATTTGTGCATGGTACACCCCTTACATGTCTACTACTTACATGCAAGTCAGCTGACTTTGATGTCAGCTGTCCCCTTGGTTTACATTTGTGACACTGTGCCTTGTGGTTCAGTTCTTGGGCCAAGAGTGATGTTCCATTCTGGACGTTGCCCCAATGTTTTATGTGTGATGTTCTTGAGCTATTTATCAGTGAGGATTGCCCATGTGCACTCTCAGCTGTGTGTGCTGCCCAGTGTTCTGGTGAATATGGTTCTACTCTTGTATCCCAGAGTGGTGCATCCTGTTGTTGTTGTGTTGGATGTATGTGTGTTGGCTGTGGTATTGCTTCCCTTCCTGGGTGTGCTGTTGTATTTGTACTGTGCTGATTTGTGGTGGGTGTGTTGAGGTTGTGTCAGTCATGTCTGTATAGCTGTTGTGCTTGTTGTGCACACACTGATTGTTGTGCATACAGTGCTGTGTGTATGTGGGCTTGGCATTGCCTGATGTGCATCCCCTGATGTCCTGTGGTGTTTGTTGATTTTTGCTTTCATGTGCATCTGTGGTTGGTTTGATGTGGCAGTATAGTTCTGTGCAGGTGCTCATCTTGGGTGAATTGTGGTATGTTGTGTGTGTGTTTTGTTCTTGAGTGATGATGTTGTGCACTCATTTTGTGTTTGTGCTCCCATTGCCTTCCACAGTTTGGCTGACAGGGTATGTCTGTTCATGTTGGGGTTCTGTGTGTGTTCCTGTGGTGTTTGTGTGTTGTTTTTGGGCAGGCATCTGTTCAGGCTTATCTGTGTATGTGTTCTGTGTGTGGCTACACCTAGGGTGTGTGTTTGTTTGCGTGTGTATGTGCTGGGAAGTATTGGCAGCCTTCAGTGTGTGATGCACTGGTGGCGTGTGTTCCTTGTCAGTCACTCCTGCAATGGCTGTCTCCCTGGTTGTTTGTTATGTGGTGCAGGGTGTGTATTGTGCTTGCTTGTTGCTCTGCTTGTTGCTTGTTGCTGTGCATGGGGGTGCGCAAGATGGGCACCTAGCCTGTGACTGGATGGGGTGTGTTGATGTGTGATTGTGGGTGGGGTGTCCCTCTGGCCTCTGTGCCCTGCCCATGTCTTGGAGTGGCCCTGCCTTCTGTATTGTGCACGTGTTGATCGCGGTGGTGACGTGATTGGGAACGGGACGTTGCTGCTAGTTCACAGTCGATGTGTGTCCTGGATGCAGAGGGGTGACCTGGTGGCAGGTGGGTCAACTGTGGGTGCCCTTGTGCATGTGTTGCAACCCCCAGCCGGGTGTCTGTGGTGGAATTGGTCCCTTTTTAACATTTGTTGTATTACATGCATTTATGTGTTTATTTTCTGTATGAATTATGATTTTAATGTTTGACCATTAGAATTGTATGTTATTGACCCATTTTTTATTCTGATTAATTGGTTTGGCCTCGTGAACCTTTTTTATGTGTTGTTTTTAAACAAATATTCATTAAAAATATATATTTTATCTAGATACTGTTATATTCTTGATTTTCCTGCTTGATTACTGACCTATCCCGAGTGTTCACTTCATACATTAGACGTCCTGGGATTTTTTCTCACACTAGGAATTGGTCCCTGTGTCAGCCTGTGTCTTGTGTGTTGTATTTGTGTAGTTGCGTACCTGTGGCTCCGTCCGCTGCAGCCCATTTGATGGTAGTGCTGTAGCAGGCGGTGAGTCTCCATTGGCGCCGACCGCCGCAGTGACGGGCGCACTTTGTTGGCCGTGCACGGCGCTCCGCGGCGGACGGGAAATTACCTATGGTTTGCTATACTAATATGGCAGATGTGAGTACCGCTGCTTGCGGCCGGAAAAAAGCTTTTTTTCCGCCCCGCCAGCACCGCAGTGGTGCCACCGCCTGACATCTTAATGGACCCCTGTGTTTGGAATCAACATTAAAATATTTACCTTATACATACTGGAGTATTTGGTCTTACTTTTGCAGTTTCAATATTTAAAATTGTGATGGTGTTTTTCTTAAACTTTGGGCATACTCCAATAATCAGGGGAATGTTACAGAATATGCCAGCAAACCTTGTCAATGGGCAATTGTGTATACCTGAAGTAGAACAACATGAATACTCCTTCAGTATTATGTATTTTTTAATGTATATTTGGAGAGCTTATAGGTAAATTAATATTTTTCAAACAATCTCCCACTCCATATATGTTTTAATATGTATCTGTGCATATATTGATAAATGAATTAGAGGCATAGCAGTGTTTGACAGCACTGCAGCACTAGAAGTCTAAATATCACTATCTCTGTTCCTCATTTATCCTTTACTCTTGTTTTTTGTTTAAATGCTAGAACCATTCATTTCTGTATTTACTATGCCCTGTTTCCTTCCATTTTATGAATGTCTACTGGAATTTATTGTATGGTTGAAAGGTGTATCCTAAGGGGGGCAGGGAATTGCCCTAAATGTATTACATTGTT
Organism: Lissotriton vulgaris; assembly: GCF_964263255.1. Classification (NCBI taxonomy): domain Eukaryota; kingdom Metazoa; phylum Chordata; class Amphibia; order Caudata; family Salamandridae; genus Lissotriton; species Lissotriton vulgaris. The sequence continues at coordinate 2,032,683,875 of NC_141691.1, forward strand.
TGTTTTTAAATATATATATTTGAAATATGAAAATAAAGTCTTTCCAATTTTAGGATTCTCCTTCTTAGGTGAGCCAATATATCGACATCCTAGGAAAGTGATTCGCAAAAAGAAACCAGGTAATTATGCTTACCACATTCATTACAGATGTATGTTTGTTGCATTATAATATCCCAAAGCATCCAATAGGTTGCACCATCGTTTTAATTTTACTGATGGTTCCAAATGCAATCTTTTCCATAAGCACCCTGTACAAATGTCCTTATGAGCACTTCTGTTATAAAAAATCTAGACAAACTGGTTGCCTACGCCAAATTTTGTGTAGATGGTATTACATTAATTGTGGTTCAGGAATACAAGTAAAACAAACCATCAAATAAGATATAGGTGTTTTATTCTGCAGTGCTACTCCATCCTTCTATAATGCAATACTTACTGGTATTTCTTTCTTTCATAAATGATTACAGAATTTGACATTCCTTGATCTCCTTGCTGCTAGAAGGAAGCACTGAATGCTAGATTATTTTTAGATAATAAAGTACAGATATTCTTTTAAACTGCTTTCTGCTAAGATACAAAAAAGAGATTTTTTTCAGGAACTTCAAATGTATTTATACAAGTAAGACAGTATAGCATCTCTGTGGTAACTAGGAGATGTCTGCTTTAGAAGTAAGAGTGCACAGTGCAGTGTCTCTATTGTGGCTGGGAACATTCTGCAATTATTCATGCCCATGAACTGGATTTGGTTGAATAGTAGAAATTCATCAAATGAGACATTAAGTTGCCCTTTGATTTAAAAGATGTATTCTAAAATTCCTTTCAATTTACATTCATCACACCATAAAAGATGGAACTCCAAGAAGAGTGATGTCTTATGTCTCTTGTGGCGCTCAACATTTACTTGTTATCATCACTACTCAACCATACACCTCCATCTTTTAATGGAAGTCTACTTCTAATGTTCGGTGCCTCACCACCATCTACTGTTCAAGCTCACTAGATGTTGTACCCTGGGGCTGAAAGGCTTCTCAGTTCAAAAATCGTAGATGTCACCAAGTGAAGAAACTCAACACTGTGCCCCAATACTCTGTAGGAAATTAACCTTTTCTGTAATCATTAAATATTTCCAAATCTCAAATTACTGTGCACACAGTGTAGGAGTAGATACTAAGGGCCAGATGTAGGTAATCCCAATTTACCTATTCTTAAATACCGAATTTTACCGATTTGGTATTTAAGAATAGGTAAATGGGATGTAGACACATTTTTAGTAAAAATTACGGAATAAATAAGATTCGGTAATTAAGAATAGGTATTTACTGATTCGGTAATTCCTATTCATTCCTATGGGTCTGGAGGCCCATACGAATGAATGGGAAGCCATTCAATATTACAGATTCCGTAAATACCGAATCGGTAATAGGGGAACTCATGCAAGGGTGTCAGGGTGTCATATTGACACCCTGTTGCACCTCTGAATAATGCATGGGTGCACATGTAGCACACATATATGTCCTAAGGGCATGTATGTCTGCCACATGTTATGTTATGTTATGTTATGTTATTTTATTTTGTAATGCGCACAGCTACCCAACAAAGGTTTCCCAGCGCAGGCCTTAACAGAAGCTAGGACACAACGGAATCAGAAGTGTTTCCAAAAGACGGGAAACAGCTTCTCCCTCCTCATCGCATCAGGTAAGGAATTCCAAAGGGTTGGCCCAAGAAGAGCAAAGGAGTGGCCTCCTATTCTCGACAGTTTAAACCTCGGGATTTCAAACAGTTCTTCTGATGACGAACGAAGCAGGCGTCAAGGGCAGTACTCATAAACCAGATCTTGTAAATATTTGGGGGCAGAGACGATCTTTATTCTGAACATATAGCATAAGGCTTTAAAATTTACGCGATGTTCTACCTTGAGCCAATGCAGTTCTCTCAGGGCAATTCCCATGTTGGACATTCTGGGAAAGCCACAGAGCAATCTAGCAGCACAATTTTGCACCACCTGAAGCTTTCATAGTACCTCTCTGTTAGACCCCAGAAAGAGAATGTCACCGTAATCCAGGCACAATGTTATTAAAGCCTGGACGACTGCTCTTTGGGTGTTTACAGGGAGCATCCAGATTTTTTTTTTGCCATTTTAAGATGGTAAAACAGGTGGCTGCTGTCTGAACTGCCTGTTGTTTCATTGACAATTTATTGTCAATGATAAAGCCTAGATTGCATGCCTGGGAGGAAGTAGTGGGTAAAGGTCCCATTTCTGTAGGCCAATTTTGGGGGCCGCAGCGTTCATACTCTTTCCCAAAAATTAGTACTTCCGTTTTTTCCCCGTTAAGCTTGAGCAAATTTTATTGCATCCAAGCTGCAATCCTGCGCAAGCCTAGTTGTAAATTAAAAGGGCCCTGTTTCCCTCCGCTGATAATGAAAAGATGATTTGTGTATCATCAGAATAGGAAAACAATGCAAGCCCTGCCGCTTCCCCAGGAATTGCTAGTGGTTGCACATCAATATTGAAAAACAACAAGCTCAAATAGAGCCCTGTGGCACACCATACGGGGAGGAATAAGACTTAGATGTGGCCTTGGTGAAATACACCTGGAACATTTCTGTTCTGCTAGAAAGGAAGACACCCAACCAAGCGCCGTCCCAGCAATACCCAGTGCCTGTAAAGATTCAAGTGATACAGTATGAGAAACCGTATCAAAAGCGGCACTTAAATCTAATAAAAATGAGTGCAACTGTGTCACCAGCGTCCAAGCGGTGGCGTAACATCTCAGTAACGCCCAGCAAACTAGTCTCTGTGGAGAACCCTGCTCTAAATCCTGATTGCGAGTTGTGCAGGAATTGAGACGCTTCCACGAATAATGATAACTGTCCATTAACGTGCTTCTCCAAAACCTTCAAGAAATACAGGAGCAGGGAAACAGGTCTAAAATTAGATGGTATGATCGGATCTGCATTAGGCTTTTTTAACAAAGGTAAGACCATTGCATGTTTCCAGACTGTTGTTTAATTATTTTGTCCACCCTTAGCATGCAAGGGACTCAGATGTGAGTCCCTTGCTCATTGCACCATCAGGATTCAAGCAAGCCGGGCCGAAGACCGCTGTAACGCCAGAAACCTGTCCCCGGAAGCTTGTTTCCTTCCCAGTGAAAGAATTGGCTTGGTAGTGTGGTCTGCCCTGTTCCCATGATGCACTGGGCCAGGGACAGACTAATTTGCTTATAGCCAGGTTCTGAGCTGGGATGGTGCAGTGAGCTAAAAAACGGTGTTGGATCAAGCCCTGATCTCTTGACTGGGTGAGAGTGTTCTTCTTAATTCAGAAACTCTGTCCATCACCACCCCCTGTTGTTTAATTATTTTGTCCACCCTAAGCGTGGAAGGGTATACTCAGACGTGAGTTCCTTGCTCATTGCACCATCAGGATTCAAGCAAGCCGGGCCGAAGATGGCTGTAATGCCAGAAACCGGTCCCCGGAAGCTTGTTTCCTTCCCAGTGAAAGAATTGGCTTGGTAGTTTGGTCTGCCCTGTTCCCATGATGCACTGAGCCAGGGACAGACTAATTTGCTGATAGCCAGGTTCTGAGATGGGATGGTGCAGTGAGCTAAAAAAACGGTGTTGGATCAAACCCTGATCTCTTGACTGGGTGAGAGTATTCTGCTTAATTCAGAAACTCTGTCCATCACCACCCCCTGTTGTTTAATTATTTTGTCCACCCTAAGCGTGGAAGGGTATACTCAGACGTGAGTCCCTTGCTCATTGCACCATCAGGATTCAAGCAAGCCGGGCCGAAGACGGCTGTAATGCCAGAAACCGGTCCCCGGAAGCTTGTTTCCTTCCCAGTGAAAGAATTGGCTTGGTAGTTTGGTCTGCCCTGTTCCCATGATGCACTGGGCCAGGGACAGACTAATTTGCTTATAGCCAGGTTCTGAGCTGGGATGGTGCTGTAAGCTAAAAAACGGTGTTGGATCAAGCCCTGGTCTCTTTACTGGGTGAGAGTATTCTGCTTAATTCAGAAACTCTGTCCATCACCACTCCCTGTTGTTTAATGGTTTCCAGACTGTGGGCATATGTGCTTCTCCAAGAGAGGCATTTAATAGCCCCATCACTACTTCAAGAGCAGGTTGTTCCATCTGAAGAAGCACTGTAGCTGGAAGCAGATCACAAGGAGAACCCGATTTAATACTAGCTAAAATTTTGTATAGGGAACCCATTTCCAAAAGATCCCACTCCTCGGGTTTTAGCTGCGGTCCTTTTGAACCGGAATGCATCCGGACAGTGTTCTGAAGGGCTGGGGTTGACACATTAATTCCCTCTGGTTTCTGATAGATTTGCTCAACTTTGCTTAGAAAGAACTCAGCTAAGGAAACACATTTAAGTTCATCAAGAATAGGCAGACTGGGTACAGTCCCAGCACCTTCCAGCTTTTTAACCATAGAAAACAGAGTCTGCAAGCAATTTTTTGCCCCCGATATGGACAATGAAACATATTCAGCACGTGCCATTTTACACAATGCATGATATTTTTTCAGTGCTGCCTTGTAAATCTGTTTGGCCTCTGGAGCATTGTTCCTTCTCCACCTTCTTTCCACAGCTTTACACTTACTTTTTTTAATTTTTAACTGCTCCGTAAACCATGGGGCAGGGGGGCGATGGTCATTAAATTATTTAGTTGAAAATGGCAGGCACGCATTGATCGCAGAGGCAATCCAATTATAAATAGTGTTAAAAGAGGCGAGAGAAATGGATTCCTGTGAAGGGGCATTATTTAACAAAATTTGATTAAATTTAGTAATATCCAATTTCCCCAATTTCTAAACCGACCGGGTAATTCAGGAAGCAGAGGTGGCAGGATAGCACTACAATATTGAAATTTAACCGCATAGCGGTCAGACCAACTCAGAGGTAATGCAGGGGAACATTTAATGCCAGGCAAGTTAGAAAAAATAGGGTCCAGCAAGTGACCCGGTCTGTGCGTGGGGCCCTCATTGCAAAGAGGAAGATTCAATGCAGAAAGGTCCGCAAGGAGCACCCTGCTTGCTGGGCACTCAATGTTTTCTAAATGAAGATTTAAATCTTCTAAAATGGTAAAATTGGCTAACTTAAGTAGCCAAGGGTCCACCGGTCTGACAGCTGGGGCACCCAGGCACCAGCTTGTCCTGGAGGACAATAAATCAATACCCCGGATATGCTGAGTTGGGGAGAAAACATATGTTTGAACAAGGCTGCTTCAAACTCCTGTAGAGGAAAATCCTCAAATTTGCATGAATAGTTCTTGTTATAAATAATCGCGATTCCACCTTCCTTCCTAGGAGTTCTGTCTCTCCTTATTATTGAGTAATTATCAGGGAGGGCGCCTGCCACATCAGGACCTGAACTGTCATTCAACCACGTTTCCGTTAGGAAAATCGCATCAGGTCCTTCTCTATGTAACAGATTAAACACATCCTCCCCGTGTTTTGGTAGGGAGCGGCAGTTAATGCTCCCAAAATTGTACGTTTTGTTCCGCGTACGATGTGTGTTATTCAGGCTGGGATTATTAAAGCCAAAATTGCAACTATTGCACCGAGAGTAGGCTGCTAATGGACATATTAGCTTACAATCCTCACCCTTCCTTCCCTGCAAGCTGAGCAAAAATCTGCTGAATAATGTAAGTTTGAATTAGGGAGAGGAGAAAATTGGGTATGAGTCCTGGCCCCTGGTCCCGGTAGGTCTCGGACGGTAGCAGACGATCTTGACTTTGTCGCGGCTTCATCGCGACATAGGCGCGAATCCGCTGCGCGTCAATACCATGGCTCTTAAGTAGTAACAGTGCCTGTGGTCTTGCAAACACTAGAACATAAAAAAAAGCACAAAATTGTTTTTTTTGAAGGTTTTTGAAATTTACCACCAACCTTTATTTGGTAGTAAATACTGAATTCTTAACTGTGCAATGCACTCATTTGAGTGCTCCGTACATTTCAGATTCAGTAATTTACCGATTCGGTATTTTAAGGAATCAGTAATTTAGCTATTCCTTAAATTACGGATTCGGTAAATTACCAAGTCTGAAATGTAGCCACCTACATCCCAAATGCCCAATACCAGTCAGTAACGGCTGAAATTCGGTAATTTCGGCCGTTACCGACCGGTATTGGGCCACCTACATCTGAGTGCATATGAAGTCATATAATTTCCATGCAGCTGCAGTCTTTTTGTGACACAACTAATTTTAGTACCCATTGTGTTTGTCATCAATAGTACCATGTTTACCTTTCTATCCTTGAGAATTGTCTCTATATTTTTCATTTTGAAATTCGAAATTTAGTTCTCTGTTTTTCTGCATCTTTTTGCAAATTACAATAGTGAGAGGAGTGTTATTGAATGTGAAAACATACGTTGTGTCATCCTACAGCAGTGTAACATGAATCCTCTCTCAGTGAAATATATGTATTTATGTATGATTATAATATGTATAGGTGAATGCATATTTTTCGAACATTCTCTCATTCTAAATCGTTTTTTAATTCGCACACATGCGAAAATTATGTATGTTGGTGGAAGTTGCACTCAGTTAATCAACTTAATCAGACAGAAACACTATGTGTGCTATGCTGTATTAATGTCTGCTAAGCATTGGTATGTGCAATGAAAGTGGCCTAACCCCATAACCTGGCAGCTAGGACTACAGCATGCAGCTACGTAAACTAAGATTTTCAACAATCAACACAATTTCTAGATCATTCGCATCTTCACATTTAATATGTTAAGTCAATCGACATATTTTTCTCTCTGTTGTACACTGTTCATGATTATATATGTACAACAGTTCATGTTATACATCAATTTTACAAGAAACCACATTTCATGAGCTCCCAATGCATTTCGGGACACTCTTGTCCCTTCGTCAGGGGTACTGTACAAATAAAGAGTAAAAAGAAGAAGGAAACAATTTATACAATGCCAATCATCTCTTTAAAGTCTATTTACAATTGCATAAACCAACTTAATAATCATAAATCTGAATTCACTCCTTTGTCAAAATCTGATTGTTTCACCTATTAGCTTAACTGAACACTAAAACGAAACTGAAGCACCCTGTAAAATTCAAACCATTAATCCAAATTTCCATGACATTATTCTCACCGTAATAAATCCTGGTGATTCAATCCTGTAGTACCTAATCAAAAGCCTCTCTGAGGAATCTAAAAGATGAAAAATACTAAATTACAAAGACCATTTAAATTATCATTCAAATGGTTTAAAGAAACAAACACGACCATAATTCGCTTACCTAGATACAATTGTGGTATAATCACAATATAAGACCCTGTCAAAGAGTACATAAATCAACAATCAGTCGATTTGTATTTCCATTCAAAAAATGCCTAATGAGCATCTCCCAGTGAACAGAGAATCGCACTTGTTATGAGTGTGTTCACCACGATGTGTGAGATATGAAGAATATTCTAAAAGGCAAGAACGAATGCAATTAAAGTTTAGGCATGGCGTCTTATGTGCAAAGACAATCTCGTAACGTTTCATCAATAAAACCTCTCACCTGCACAAGTTGTGCGTGTTCTGCCAAAGACGCTATGCCTAAACTTTAATTGCATTCGTTCTTGCCTTTTAGAACATGCTGTAGTCCTATCTGCCAGGTTATGGGGTTAGGCCACTTTCATTACACATGCAAATATTGACATAAATATTGGAGATGTTTGTCAGTACTGCAACATTCAGAGGCATAAAGTTGTCCAAGCGCTAAGTGTCACTCTCCATATTCCTTATCCTTGTCCCATGCTTTTCACGGTAATTAGAACCATTAATTACTGTGGGGCATATTATCAAGGGGGTTTATCTCTGCTTTTTTGGCTTTAAAAGCCAAGAAAGCGGCGAAAACATTATCTCCCTATTACCTAGCTGTCGCTAACACCAGTTAGCGACAGCTAGTAGGAGATAGCGGCCATCTTGGGCCCCACTTTGCATGTCAGTGATATTTATCACTAATGACATACAAAGTGGGCGTGCCAAGATGTTAGCGACTGAAAACAGTCGCTAACATCCCTATCTCCTATTACCAACTTTTGAAGATATTCGCGCTAAGTGCGAAGATCTCCAAAAGCTAACACCTGCCCTGAGCAGTTCTTAGCCATGTTATCCAAAGGGAGGTGGATAACATGGCTAAGAGCATTAGCTCGGTAATTCATGAATATCGCAGACTTTTCAGCGATATTCATGCATTGCGGCCAAGGTTTATTTGCGGTAAAAATCGCTGCAGCTCAGCGGTAAATTTTTGTCTCTAAACAAGCAATAGCGATAATTATCGCTATTGCTTGGTAATATGCCCCTGTATTTCCTATGCCGTTTTCTATCATGTTATTTACTATTTACTGGAATTCATCATAAGATTGAAAGAAATATCCTAATAGGTAATTGAGACAGCTCAAAAATTTATAAAAAATTAAATTTTATATCTGAATATATTTTGACATCTGAAGATAAAGTCACTATCCTTTTGGAATCTCCTTCTTAGGTGCTCGAAAAATGGTAACCAAAATGAACGCAGGCAAGTACCGCTGGTTTCTTTCAATGCAGCCTTAAGTATGTTGCTTACATTATCCAACAGAATGATAGAAGGCTCACTGTCTATGTGATTTTACTGATGACATTTAAATATAATCTTTTCCACAAGCACTCTGCATGAACGTACTTATAGTCACTTCTGTAATCGGGTTGCAGATAAACTTATTGCTTAAGCCACATGATGTTAAGACAATTTTGTTTCTGTAAAACAAGTGAAGCAAACCATCTAACATTATGTAGGTACTTTTCCATCCTTTTCAATGTCCAATGCTTCTACACTCAAACTGAGTGTTATGCTTTTGAAAATTACACTAGCTTAGCTCTCCCCTTCGGGTATATCTTCCTGTCACAAATGATTCCTGCAGGACAGTGATGATAGTAATTACAGTAATAGGTTGGACCCCAAATGTTATTTCCCCATATCATTGATTTATTGCACATGTAAAATCATTGGATGCATAATATTAGAGAGGCTAGTGACTTGGGCAGTTGAGCAGTGGAAATTCTCAGATGTCTAATAAGGGTTCGGGAGAGGCCTTGGCACTGTTGAACAGTGTCTTAAACTGCACCTGGCCATCAGCAAATACATCTTAGCCAGGCCTGGAGCCCTTTATGTGGGGTTCATGGACCTGACTTCTGCCTTTGATTGGGTGCACAGGGTGCGACTCTGGGAGAAGATGCTCTCTATGGGCATAGAACAATCGATTGTCCACTTCTTGACAGCAATGCACCAGGGTGTAACGGGTAGAGTGCAGTATGGTGTCAATGGCTAGCTCACTGCCCCAATAAAGATGGATTGTGGGTCCATCAGGGTTGTGTCCTCGCCCCTTTTTTATTTTGCCTCTACATTAACGACTTGGAGAGCAATTTGGTTAATGGGATTATGGATGCACCCCAGATAGGCTGTAGACCCCTTCCAGCACTTCTATATGCTGATGATTGTGTTTTAATCTCCAGAACTGGGGTGGGGTTGCAGAGGCTTTTGCCTAGTTTTAATGATTTTATGAGTGATCTATGCCTGAAAACAAGTGCAGCTAAATCCCATGTTATGGTGGGGGGCAAATTTCCATGAACACATAAACATGTTTTATTGCTAATGAAAAATTACTTTGTGTACCCACATTTCCTATTCTTTTTAATCAAAAAAATAATGGTCCCACTTAGTGGAGGCAAGAATTGGAGGCATCAATTATAACTTCGAGGCTATGTTTAGGTTCACAAAAAAATTAGGCCCCCGACCTATAAAAGTCATTACAGATATATTCAAAGCTCGCACGTGCGCCATCACTTTGCATGGCGCTGGTGTTTGGGGGTTTGTAACACTGCTGGTTTACAGAAAGTTGAAAATATATTTTTGAAACGGTTGTTAACAGTGGCTGAAAGTACTGCTGTCACTATTTGTCATAATGAATTGGGTGTAACCCCATTAGCTTTTCATTTCCAGTTATCACCACTTCTATTATGGCATAGCATTTGGGGGAATGAAGAGACTGTTCTATATCGTGCTATAATCACTGACCGTTTAAAATTGGACTGTGTCAAGAAAATTCTCTGGATTATGTCTATACATGAGTTACTGGGGAAGCTGGGGCTCTCAGACTGTATTGACACTCCTGGTAACATAGCCAAAATTCCAAGAGTTAAATTGAAAAGAATGTTTATGACATATAGCTATGAAGTCAGAGATCATTTAGAATAAAGTAAGAAATGAGTTGTCGAACACTTGTTGGTTTGTGCCTTAGGTACTGAACCTTATGTCTGTTTCTATTTTAATCATCTCAAGATGTTTTATCTTCTAGGATTCGTGGGTATTGTCCTTTTATTGGTTTCCTGTCCCCGTGTTGCACATTGTGATGCAAAACTGGATTTGTGTCCTTGTGACTCAGAATCAGCACAGAGCACTTTACATTTTATGTTTTTTTGTGGGCTCTATACTACTACTAGACACGCTTTTTTAAAACCACTGTAAAGATTTTTTAATATAAGAAAGTTCAGGGCTGCGTTACAGTATTTGCTCCTCTTGAAAGATAAATGCATTTGTTTAATAATTTATAAATACATTTCCAACGTGGTTCGGCTCCGGAACATGGTTGGTAAATGATTTTATACGCCTCAACATGATATTTGTGAGATACATTTGATTGTTTAAAATTGTATGAAATGTTTTTATTATGTAATCTTTTATGGTTGATTTGCAGCCCAATAAAGATTCATTGATGATGATTACAGAAGCTAACATCTCTTGATCACCTTGATGCAAGAAGGATAGAAAGCAGTTTCAGTTTGAGATGAATAAGTGCAGATGTTTTCTTATTTCTTAATCCTAAGATAAAAACATGAGGGCCTCATTTATGAGGCTGTCCGTCACTTTTACGCCACCGGTGTGTCACTTTTTGTGATGCACCAGTGGCGTAAAAATTGTGCCTTGGTGTGCCATATTTACAAAGTGACGCATCTAGGTAGATGCATCACGTTGTAAACCCCTGCAACACATTATACCTGTGCCAGGTAAAATGTATGCAAGGGGGCGTTTTGACGCAAGAAAGGGTCATGGAAGTGATTCACTTTGCCATTTCTTGGCCGCTAATGCGTCAACATCTTACGCCTGCTTCATGGCAAGCGTAAGACTGACGCAGGCACTAACAACATGGGACTTGCCCATGTGAAAGTACACATTGCTGGAGTTGCGTCACTTTTGTGACACACTCCAGCAATGCGTTACTTTTGCACCTACAGATACGTCAGAAATACTGTCGTATCTGTAACTCCTTGCGACATGATGCGTCATATTATAAATAAAACGCATGAATTATGTCGCAAGGAGTGCGCACTGAGAAGTGACGGATCACTGCTTCCACACAGCGATACGTCATTTCTCATAAATCAGGTCCTACAGTTTCTTTTAGGAATTTCAAATGTATTCTTACAATTAAGCAAGTACATCATCTGTGTGGTATATGGGAAACCTCTGCAATCTTTTATGTCCTTAAACTGGATCTGGTTGAACAGTAGAATTTCAACTAAATGGAATCTTAAGCTGACATTTTTTTCAGAAGCTCACATCACTTGATCACCTTGCTGCTGGAAGAACAGACTAAAAAGATGTTTTAGTTTCAGATATGTAAGTGCAGCTCTTTTTAAATTGCTCTCCACTAAGATAGAAGCATGAGAATTATTTTGGGAATTTCAAATGTATTCTTACAATTAAGAGGGTACAGCATCTGTGCAGTATGTTGGAAACCTCTTCAGGCTTGTGTGCCCTTCAACTAGATCTTGTTGGAAAGGAGAAATCAATCAAATGAGATCTGATGCTACCTTTCAGTTTCAAAGATGTGTTCCAACATTTCTTCAAATGTACATTTATCACATCACTGCTTGAAAAGAAGGAACTGCAGCAAGGGTAATGTCCAATCCCCTTTATGGCTTTCAAGGTTTACTTGATATTGTCACAACTCATCCATCCACCTCCATCATTTAATGGAGGTCTGCTTCCTATCTTCTGTTTCACACCCCATCTACAATCCATGATCACTTGATTGTGTACTAAGGACCTCAAAAACTTTTCTGTTCAATAATCAAGGATGTCACCAAGTAAGAAACACGGCACTTATATTCTCTGGGCCATTGGCCTTTTCTTTAATCATTAAGGATTTATATATCTAAACATACTGTGCCCAAAATGTACCAATAGTGGCAACATACATTTGAAACCAGCTCACCCCGCTGCAATGGTAAACATACAGGATGCACCCGCCTGCATGGCGGGCGCATCCTAATGCCTTTGTCGGGACCCCCGCACTGTTAGCGGGCGGTCCACTTCTCCGTTAGGGTGGCGGGCGGGCATTGGACCCCCTAGTTTTAGTTCTGATCAACCCTATTTTAGGGTTGGGAAAAAAGGGTATGGTGCCATGTAAAAATAATCATGGCTATTTTAAAAGATGTTCTATGTGCCCTGGTGGGGGAGAAACTACCATTGTTTTATTTTCTCTGTTGTAGAACTTTAGCTCCGTAGGCTAACATGAGGATACTGTAATACATTGTAACTATTATAAAGAGCGAGTTAAAATAATATGTCATGGACCTAACAGATTGGTAATGATAAATCCAACAACTTGCTACTGTTGAACTTTTCATAAATAATACAGAAAATAAGCTATAAAAATATTTTTTCTGGGAGTAAAAATCCAACCTTCCAGCAGTCCCTCCTGAATGGTAAGCCTTTAAGGGGCTTAGCAAAACTGCTTTGATGAGGTGATAAGTGGCCTGTAAAGAGACAGAGGTTATCTGATGGGGTTATCTCTGGGCTAAGAACAGGACAGTAAGGAATGCCAGCCAGGCCTACATTCTTTTCCAATACCTCCGCAGCCAGATGGGAGCTCCAGGAATGGAATTTGAAGGCAGTCTGGAAATGGAGTATTAAGGGAAATGAGCTGCACCAGTAGGTTGACTAAGCCATCTCTTACTAGCATATTGAACTGTAAAGTACCGTGCTTTGTGGGACAAGAAAATGCCACACTTTGGATGCAGCTGGCATTCTTTGGAGAGGGACCCTGTACCTCATTGGTCAGTGGTACCCCTCAACATATTGCCCCAAAGTATTGGAGAAATATGTGAGAGCTGCATAGCATCTCAGAGTTGCTGATTGAAACTACAAGGAGAAGGACTGCTCTGCGGCACCCTGTCTTGTACCCTAAAGGATTTTACTCTGAAAGACTGCTCCTGCTGCACACTTGGAACTATAGACCTGAGGAATTTGCCTTGCTTAAAAAATGATTAAGGAGTGAGCTTCCTGAAATCAAAAGGTTAACAGAGCTCACCTGCACCATCTCTTCCAAGAAGTCCGGAGGCTGGAGTGCATCCAGTGGACTTTTAAACATTTGGCCAGGTGCATTGAAGGAATTCTAGTACCAAACTTCCAATGACAATCTCAGAGCTTCTAGACCCTTGGAGGCATGTTTTGGACACTTTGAACCCTCAAGAGGAACTTTGGGAAGAAGTTTGGAGAAGGTTGGAACACATTTTGGAAAAAGATGCATCGATGAGAGTCAGGCCACCAACATCGAACTGTGACCTGCCCTTGATTTCAGATTTGTCTTGCTAAAAGCTGAAGAGCTGAAGACTTCTATGATTTCACTGAAGCCTCGCTCTGAACCAAGCTACCATTGTCGACTCAAAGTCTGGCCGGTAGAAGAGCCTTATTCAACAGCAAGGGAAAATCATTCATAAAAGTGAGAAGGTAAAATTTGGCTGGTGCCTCCCTCTTAGTGTATTTGACCAAGGCTTAATTGCAGTCAGCCTTAAACATGGACTTCATCCTGGTCAAGCGATTTCAGAAGTTCCAATATAGCACCATATGTTTTTATGCACTAAAAAGGGTTGATTCTTGAAATAGTCAAATTTGCGGTTCCTCATTGGATTTCAGTTGTTTTGGTGTCATTTTAATCCTAAAAAGATTTCCTATGTTTATAAATTAGTTGTGGATTTGTATTGTGGGTTGCGTCCTACCTATTTATTGTACTCTTGCCACCTTCCGTAGTCCTTGCTGTTTTGGAGGCATTCTCAACTGCCTACCTGGATGACATAGCTGTCAATAGTAGTAGTTGGGACAAACACCTCTTTCACCTCAGGAAAGTGCATTAGGCCTTGAAACAAATAAGCCTGACTACCAAGGCCGGTAAGAGCCAGATAGAGCAGGGGTCTAAAAAGTTTCAGCGTTCTTTCCACCATCTCTTTGTGTTTGCTTTGTTTTCCCTAAGTTGGCAGGTTATGCCCCGACTTGGGTCTCTTGTTCACTTTGCCTCTGGATTCAAGGTAGCCTGGCTGATGAGGGGTGTTACTCCAAAACTGGTCACAGTATGATTGTTTACAGTCCAGAAAAGACCTAGCTTGTCAGCTCCGGCTGGACTGTTCCCATGAGGCACAGGGTCAAGGCTGTATTGGTGTGGCGATGTGTGCTAAAAAACGATGATGGTTTCTACCCAGATCCATGACTGGGAGTAGGTGTCTGAAAAGTTTTAGTGCTCTGTCCATCATCTGTTTGTGTTTGTTGCATACTATGGACACCTGGTGGGCAGGAGAAGGTGCAATCTCCTCAGGCAAAGTTAAAAACCATCATGGCCTGGAAGCTCCTCCAAACACAGACTGAGGTAATAGCTTCTTAGTCTTCACTGGGTGCTATAGGAGGTATGCCAAGGATTATGGTGCCATTGTTGCCCTCTTGAATGAGCTGACTTCAAAAAAAGCAGCCAGAAATGTGATTTGGACAGAGGCATGCCAGGAAGCATTTGAGTCCCTGAAACAAAAAATGGGCACATCCCCTGTGCTCAGGCCCCTGACTCCCAGGCATCTATTGTTTAGACATATGCCTCAGCTCATAATGTATGGGAATTACTTTCACATCTTAATGAAGGGGGCCTGGATCAACCTGTAGCCTTTATCTCTAGGGGGTACTCCCCAGGGAACAGATGTGGAGTGTAATAGAGAGAGTGGAATTTGCTATGGTTTGGAAACTGAAGAAGCTGGGGCCATACTAGTTTTGCACTCATGCCCGGATTAAGACTACCCATATTGGGGATTCCTTAAAATACCTTCTGAACTTCTTGATCGCAATGCCATTTCATTTTTAATATATTTGGAATTGTGGTGATACATCCTCTTTAATGGTAAAGCTGGATTTGACATTACCATTTTAGAAATGCCACTTTTAGAAAGTGGACTTTTCTCTGCTTTAATTTTTTCCTGTGTGCCTGCAGCCTGTCAATAATTCACATCTGAGCTGGGTGACATTCCATCTGGGCTGCCACAACACAGGAAGGGCTGGGAGTGACAGGGCGCAAACATCTTCATTCATCTGCATACTGATAGCCTTCCTGAGCAGTAAGGGGGAGAGGTGGCTCACCCTTACATCTATATAGGTTGTGTCCTACTCTCACACAACGGGCTGATTTCACCCATACTGATAGTCTGGAGCCAAGGATGGGTTGAAAGGGATCATTGTGTACTTCAGAGAACTCATTTGAAGTCACCCCTAACATCAAATGCTCTTTTGGGTATAAGGACCAGGGTTCTGGCACTATCAAATCAGTACACTGCTAGGGTAAAGACTTCTTTGATGAAAGGATTGTCATGTCACTGTGACTCTCTATTCTGAGTATCTGCTTCTCTAATTTGCTGACCTGCCCTGCTTCCTGCTCATCTTTGCCCTGCTGAAGACATGAACTGGACCCCTTTAATCAAACCCTGAGTGACTCCAAGCGTTTGCTGGCTTACCTCATGTTTTGGGAATTTTCAGGGACACAAATGACTTCCTGCAATCCTGCTGCCATCTATGAGTCATACCTTTGCCTGAGTCATCAGCCTCAGAAGTAGGTTCTGCAGCTGATTTCTGCATAAACCGCATGATAATTCCTGCCACAGTGCAGCTTCGACTGCGACGCAGAGGCGGTTCATCGATGAAGGATCCACAGCCTGCGCAACTATACGATAAAGCTTTGCATTCAATTCAACAGAGATGACGCAGGACCCTCTCTGTGTGGCACAACAACAACAACACTGTAAACTCTCAATGTCAACAAAGTTTTTATTCAAGCTATTTCTGCAACAGGACATGTCTGTGTCCGGTAGCTGGCCTGCCCTCCCTGGTAGTCATCCTGAACTTTGACTTTGCACCTGTCACTCAAGACCTCAAGTACCTTTTTGACCTCTAGTAACTTCTAAGCATTATTTGTTTTTTATACCTTAAAAATTCATATCTCGACTTGAATGTTTGTCATTTTTGTCTTGTTTTATTCAGGTCGATATTCTCTATTTCTCTAAAACTATTTTGAGTCTGTTTGTGGTGTTTTAATTGAGTTACTGTAATTCAAGTGTTGCACAAATACTTCAAACATTGCCTCTGAAATTAAGCTGACTGTTCTTTCTCAAGCCTATCAGAGGGTGAGCTTATGTTAATTTAGGGTGTGTATCTGACTGTCAAGAATGGTGGTTCCTACTTGGGCAGCGTACAAACCTCTGCCAACTAGAGACCTAATTTCTAACAGTAAGTATCTCTATCTCTCAGTTATCCATTCCTCATGCTTTTTATAGTTATACTAGAACAAATAATTACTGTATTTTCTATGCCATTTCATGTAATGTGATGATTTTTTTACTGGAATGTATCATAAGGTTGAAAGATGTGTCCTGAATGGGACTTTGAACAGCCCAAAAAGGTATGAGTTTTTTGTGTCCAAATATGTTTTGAAATCTGAAGTAATCACAATGTTTTTATAACCTTTTTAGGTGCTTTAGCAGTTAGACCTCCTGGCGAAAAGAAAATAAGTAAGTACTACTTGTCACTTTCAATACAAACATCAGTTTGTTGCATTACAATATCTCATGGAATCATACATAGTGCACTGTCTATTAGATTTTACTGATGATTGGTAAATGCAATCTTTTAAACAAGAACCCTCCATGTATGTGCGCATGGTCAAATCTGGTATCAGTTTATAGATAAACTGGTTGCCTAAGTCACATGATGCTTAGATATTATTACGTTTGTTTTCTGAATTACAAATAAAACAAAACATCTAATATTATTAGGGACACTGGAATTATGCGACTGTGCAGCTGCTGCTTTTTTTTACCTTAATTATGGTCTGGCTGCATTTGCCACAAAAGTCATCATCTGCTGCGTAATCTGCAGATTTTGACAAAACAAGTTTTTTGTATCTTGCTCAAACGGTTAAAACAGTAATAAAAATGCAACAACACATGTTGACGTGCAGGATTAAGTTCTTTGTAAAGGTTGACTGGTAAATAAAATAATTCTTTATTCGATTTAAAACAAATCATAAAAGGGTGGACTTACCACCATGCAAGAGATATTTACATCATAAAAACAACACAGAATACATTTTGAGTCGAGTAAAAAATTAATAACATGCTCTGAAAAAGTAGCAGAAAAAAAAAAAGGTCTAAGAAGAGAAAAAAAAGTTTAAAAGAATAATGGTTATTCAAACAAGAGGCTCGTTATCATTAACTCGTGCTGCGTAAAAGCAACCATTGGAAAGAAGGGAGGAAGAGTCTGTGGTCTGCCAAAGCCTGACCTATTGTCCAGGAACCTCTTCAGATGGTGCCCTTTTTTTCCAGCTCTATGGCAGCAAGGTTCAAAAATTTTTAAGGTTTTGCATGATAGTTCTATCCAAGAACCGCTTAGGCATCTTATCACCGCCGCCCTGCAAGTTCTCACCTGGGCTTCTCTTAAGGGAGATCGAAGGAGCGATTTTCTTAGATTTTGGAGTGCCGGGCATATACATATGAGGTGCAGTAAAGACTCTGCGCATAGGCGGCAATCGGGAGTTGCCCACTGCCGTTGCCATTTGGGAGTGAGGTCTTTGGACGAGAAGCAGCCCAACCTTAGAAGGCTTAGTTTCCTTTTATAGTGGTCCCTAAAGCATTCTTTCAAATAATCCTGTGGTTTTAGGTGGGTATATGACGGCAAGACGATCCAGGCATGGCTTTTGCCAGCCACTGCTGCTTTGTCCATGAATAGTGATGATTGTTTGACTGCTTTCTTGGTTAGCAGTTTGAAGGCAGAATATGTCATGGGCAGACACCAAGATTCATCTAGTTTTAATGCCTTCAGCGCTTGCCTCAAGATCTTGTATATTGAGTATGGCTACCCGGCCTGTTTTTCAACTTCTAACCAGCAAAGGTGGGCCAGGGATTCGTCTTCTGCCTCCCTCATGCGCCAATAATATTTAACGAGTGCTCCTTGTCTACCTGGGAGCTGGTTAGGGAGACCGTACTCCAAACGAATTTGGGCTTGCGAGATGTGTCTCGGAATTGAAAAAAGAGTTTTAAACAGCCTAGATTGGGCGAGATTTAACGCTGTAGCGTCCCGGGTTGCCAGTAGTTCGGAACCGTATGTCAATGATGGCAAAAATTTGGCAGTTACGATGTTGAGAATGTGGCCGGTAGAATGACCTTTTAATTGCTTTTGGACTATATTTAAAGGCAAATTGGAGCTGCTTTGCTTTGGATTCCCCCTGGTCTTGGTGCAGTTTAAACTTTAATCAGTGGTCTAGTAAGATTCCCAGGTATTTATAATGATTTACCTGGATTAGAGGGGTAGAATTAATCCTCCAGACAAAATTATTATTATTTTTTTTTCTCTGGCCGCAGAAGCATATGATGTTGTTTTTTTTTAGGTTTATAGTTAGTTGTGCGTTCACAAGGTACTGCGACAGTTTTGAGATCGAACGTTGTAAACCAATGGGGGTTTTTGAAAGGAGAACAATGTCGTCAGCGTATTGGAGACTTGCTATAGGCGAGTGGGCCAATTTTGGTGGATCTCCCGGGATGGTGCTTATGACACTTTCTAGGTCCGCAGTGTAGATATTAAAGAGGCTTGGGGCCAGAACGCAGCCTTGCTTTAAACCGTTAGTTGTGTGGAATTTCCTGGTCAGGCGTCGACCGTCTCCTTTTTTCACTTGGACCCAAGTATCTGTGTAGAGCTCAGTAATTGCTCCTAGCAACTTTGGCGGCACGCCCCAGGCTTTCATTTTTGCCCAAAGACTTGATCTAGGCACTTTATCGAAAGCCGCTGTTAGGTCCAGAAAACAAGTATACAGCGGGGTGGAGTTATGGATAGCTTTGTTAACAAGGAGGGTTAACGCGGATAGATTGGTCAAGGTGCCCAGGCCTGGCCGAAAGCCTGTTTGTGTCCGGGGAATGATCCCAGTACTGCTCACCCAGGATTCCAGTTCTACCAACAAGTTGGAAGCATAGATCTTAGCCTCCACGTCAATTAAGGCAATAAGCCTATAGTTGTTGGGGTCTGACCTGGGCCCAGATTTGTAGATTGGATGCAGAATACTGCCTCTCCATGATTCGGGGATGTTCCCGGTCTGTAGGCTCTGACCAAACAAAGGTGTTAGTTGACTGGCCCAAAACGATGGGTCTTTCTTAAATAAGGCGTTGGGAAGTCCGTTTGGACCGGGCGCTCCATCTGCTCTCAGTGATTTTATGGTGTTTGAGACCTGCTTTAATGAGAACAATTCAGTGTCTCTCTGTAGCCTTTAATATCTGTGAATTCCCAGTGAATTTTGGAACTGGCATTATACTCGGGCTGGACCGAGAAAGCTCCACAAGATGCTCGATGGTATTGTCCTTACATGACTTGTACGAGGAGTTATATAATTGGTCGATGTGACTGCTCCAGAGATTGTCAGTCATGTCTGAGTTAAACTGGCGGTGTTTGCCATTTAGCATGAAGTTTATTTTTGCCCAAAAATCTTTCGAGTTCTGCAATTTACTTGCGTGAAGTATGGAACATGCTAGTTTTTCCCTGTGCATTCGCTTTGCCAAATTGGTCTCTCTTTTTAGTTCTTTTTTTAGAGATTCGATTGTGTTCAGCACGGGTTGTGAGAGCTGGGGATCTTTTTTGCGTTCGGCCCGGAGGAAAGCATTTATTTGCCTTTTTAGTTGACGCAGTTTCGGTGTGTACCATTCCCCACCTCCCTTTCTTATGGGTTTGCCTCCTCTGTTGTTGGATTGGTGTTTTTATTGATCTCTGTTACAAAGTTTTCCCACGTTTTGACTGTGTTGCTCGATGTTTCTGATAGTAGGAACAGATCGTGGCATGATGCCATTAAGGTAGAGAGATTTCCTTCGTTCCAGTTTAACCGTTTTAAATTGAAAATGTGTGTGTGCAAGGTCAATGGCGCCGCCTTCTCTGACTTTGTGGGTTGAATGGTCAGGGTGAAGGTCTGAGGAAAATGATCGCTTTCTACGCGTTCCTGTATCCGGAAGTCACTTATGTCATGGAATAGGTCGGGGTCAGCCAGAGTATAATCTAAGGTAGAACCTGACTTCTTAGAGACCCTCGTTAGGGCGGCTGGTCTGTCCAGATGGCCTCTCCCATTTAGGGTGTACAGGTGGAGAGCTTCCAATTCAGTGGCACATTTCCTTCCCAATGCACTTTGTCTGCATTGATTGCCCTGCCGTGGCTCAATATGAGCGGGTAGGGTTCCCTCCTGTCCGCGAGTTAGGTTCAGATTGAAATCTCCTGTTATAATCACGTTTTCGCTTGGGTAGGTTGATTTCAATATCTTAATTGTAGTCACTAGTTGTTTTATCCTTTTTCCTTTGTGTTTTCCGCTAGGGTGCAAGTAGAGGTTCACGATCAGGAGTCCCAAGTTGGGGGAAACTTCCACTTTGATGCATTGCATCCATGTTGAATCTAAGTCGATACAAGTTGGTGACCATGTGAAGTCAGTTGATATAAAAATGGATAGACCCCCTTTGGCCCTTCCGGGACGTCCCTCCTTCTGGGCTGGGACAAGGAATTCTTTGTATCCTACTAAAGGCGAGTTTTTAGTCTGCCATGTTTCTTGGAACAGTAGTATTTTAAATTGAGTTATGAACTCAATGAAGTCGTCTT
The DNA here is from genome assembly GCF_964263255.1 of Lissotriton vulgaris. Lineage (NCBI taxonomy): Eukaryota > Metazoa > Chordata > Amphibia > Caudata > Salamandridae > Lissotriton > Lissotriton vulgaris. The sequence goes on from NC_141691.1 coordinate 2,032,704,861, forward strand.
CCTCCATCTTTGTGTTCAAGCCATTGATGTTCCATGAGCAGATTTTGCAACCCTGCTTTTCCCGCATCGTTGATCTACTAACAGTTCAAGCTACGTTCCTATGGGCTTGAGCCCGAATAGCGTGTTGAGGTCTTTCGGGCGTATCTGCCTCTTGGTGAGCGAAATGATTGTAAATTGCCTAAGTCGCTGCACTTCCGCTTTGGTGCTGCTTCTTGAATCTGGCCCTTTGGCATTTTGTAAAAGGCTTGTTTTTGTGATTTGTTTCCGCAGCGGGCTGGGATAGCGTGGAGGCTCCACTTTTTTCAGTTCAATACCCCATGCGGCAAAAACCTCCCTCTGAGAGAGGATTTGATCTGTGATGGTATGATTAGTCCAAGTTGTTATCGTCGAGTCTGAGCCTGATTGCAGAGGGTTTGGTTTGAACTCTATTGATTCGAGGTCGCTTGATTTTAAGTGACGTAGGCCTGGAATTTCTTCTAGAAGTCTTAAAATGGCCCCTCTATTCAGGATATCATAGAGCCCTCTTGAACAATATTGTGGAATAAACTCGATTTTGTTACTTGGAGTGGGCCGCTTTTGAATTTTCGCGTCATTAGATGGGAGGGCCGTTCCTGCCTGGTCGACCACTAGCTCTAGTGTATGTGAGTTTTCCTTATGTACGCTGTTGGTGAGGTCTTGTCCATTGGGGACTGGAACGTGAAATTCGCCACCCTGTGTGTCACGTGGGTCACGTGCGTTGACTCCCTTAATCTTTGCGGCTTTGACTGAAATAACTTGGCTGTTGATGTCTGGGGCTTGGCTAGTTATATTCTTGTCGCTTAATTCCGTCCTTTGATCAATGTTTATGTTGGTTCCAGGCTCTTGAGGTGGTTCCTTGCTATCTGGTTTTTGTCCCACCGGTTTAAAGATGCTGTACACTTTTAATGCGTTCTGATTTGTCACGGTGTGACCTGTTGCTCCTTTTGAGGTTGAGGGTGCCTTGATGGGTAAGGAATCCCTTGACATGGTCCTTTGCTCTACCATTGATTTGGTTTCGGGTGGGACGCACTCGAAATGCTGTTCGACTTCCTTGGTCACGGAGTTGTTGATGGAGTTTCCCGGAGAGGTTTGAGCGGCCCTTCGGTTGTGTGCTTTTGCCTTTCTGGCTTTCCTTAGTCGCTTCCGTTCTCTCTTTGTAAGCGTTGGAGCCTGTTTGATGTGATTAGCGGTTGTCGCGACGTTGGAAGTTGGCTCCTGAATTAACTCGGCTGCCTCTATGCGGTTTACCAGGTTGTTGTCGTCTGGGCTTGCTGGCGACCTGTTTTCCCTTACTGGGGGGGATTGTAGAAGATCCTGCGATTCGAGGCTCTCCTCACCCCTGCCAGCAATGGTCAGCCTCGTCAGCCTACCGTGATCCTCGTTTGACTTCTGGTTGCCGGTTAAATCACTTGATGTTGTGGTTGTCTCTGTAGGGGCGTCTTTTGACGAATCCTTAACAGCCCCCAGTATTTGGGACATCAGACTGGGAACTGTAGCCAATTTGTCTATTATGTTGGAGCAGTGACAAGTGTAGAACATCTGATCTTTATTCAATTGAACCTTGGTAATCATGGTGTTTAATTCTTGAAGGTTTGCTTCGATCCCCTGGATGTGAGACGCCAGGAGGTGGAGGAGGTCGACTTGAGTGTCCAGTTTGTCCGCGTGGTAGGACATGGCGATTCCTATGGTTTCCATTGTCTTTAGTAATTGCGGCCAAATGGAAACCGGTTGACTGTTCACTGGCGATTCCCCCTGAGAGTGTCTATAAATGGAGATCGGAGATATAGCAGAGTAGACTAAGTGGTTTGGTTGGATGGGATGCTCACACGGTTGGTCGCACCCTGATCTCTTGTCGGTGCTCTCTTCCATCCCTGGACCTTGGTAGTGTAGAGCTGATGACTTGCGTGGGCTTCGTTCGAGTTTTTCGGTCTCAAGTGCTGTTAAATTTGGTTGCTGTAGCTTCAATGTCGGACTATCTTTGATGGCGTCTGTGTCTTCGGTGACTAGTCCGATGGAAAGAGGGCGCAGCTTTTTTTTTCAAGCATAACATTGGGTGACTGGACATTGGACTATAAGAGATTGCCTGAGGCGTTGGGCACGGATTTTCAACGCGGGGATACACCTGAAACTGCAGAGGGGGTTCCTCAGTTTTGGTCGTGGACGTGTTCTGAATTGGATGTACGTTCTGCAAACTCGGCTCTTGAAAGACCGAGTCATCAGCTGCGTCCGGGGCCCAATGTACTAGGGCGCTCACCGGCAGTATGTTTGACATTTGTGGTGACTGAATGGGTGATTCCCCCTTGGCTTGCTTTAAGTCCTTAGCTAATTGTTTGATTTTTAAATCGTTTAGCCAAAGAGGGCCGGGCCCCTGGCGCCCAGAATTCGTTCTTGACCTTACGGTCTGGGCTTTGCTGGTTTCGCTGTGGCACCTTGGCCGGTATAGTGGTGATACGGACCGTTTGTCTTTCTTATTTATGCCCTCCATGTGAGCGTTGTAGTGTAAGCTGCTACATTTGGGGCCGGAGTCTTGTGGTGGCGGTACCTTCCCGCTCCCACCCCCGGTAGAAAGTCTTTGACAGACTTTGAGGAAGTCAGTGATCAGGGCTCTTTTGTTTGCTTTTAAATGCGGGGCCTGTTCACTGTGTGCCGGGAGTGATGTTGCATCTCTCAAATTAATTCCTTCGTTATTCACAGCAGGGCTGCTGGTTATACTGTCCTTGTTCTTATTGGCTCCTTCGTCCAAGCTTAGTAGACCAAGAATATCAGATTGATGTTGCGTGCCCTGGGGGTTTGTTACAAGGTCCGCGGAGTCTGTTGCGGGGGCTGTTATGATAGATCCTTGAGCTTCCTGGGCTGTCTTTGCGGGACTCTTGCCCCTGCCCATGGCTGCCCCTTCGATTTCCTCCTCCATCTCTTCCACCACCCGGTTGGTGGTCATACATGGGGGACCCCCCTTAGCTTTCTTTGTCTTCCCCTGTGATGGGAATGCTGCCGCATCCTCGCCTCGTAGTCTCCCCGACCTCATACTGCTGCGTAGGGGGGTGTACAAATTGGCCCTTTGGTTGGCGCTTTGGTTGACAAGGAGGTTGACAGGGAGGAGGGAAGTATGCAGGCTGTCTTGATAAAGCGATGTTAGCCTTCTTTGTTGCTTGTGTCTCTGTTGAGCGTTTGGCAGCTGGCTTTTTAATTCTGTTCGCGTATGTAATGAGTAATAAGTATATAATGAGTTGGAATGAGCGGCGTTGTCAATATATCTGGGTTGATGTCTAATTTACTGCTGGTTTTGTTTGGTTTAGTTAGACTTTGCCGCTGATGAATGAGAGTGGTAGGGAATGGCAAATGACGAAAAATGGCAGCAAACGGCAACTGGTGATTGGTCCGAGGTGGGCAAACAAGCGGAGCACACGGGGGGCCACAGGCTGGGTGGCCCTAGTCAACCCGCCTCCCTGGGTCCACCCCTGGCTCTTACTTAGCAGCGGCCTCTAATGGCTGCCGCGCTTGCTATTCTTCCTTCCCTTCCTCCAGCCTCGCTTCTCACCTTGCAGGCTTCTTGCAGGCTCCTTGCAGGCACCTGATCTCCTGTTTTTCAAAAACACGGTTGTTGTAAAGGTTGACTGGACACCTTTCTGTTGCTTAAGTTAAGTTAAGTTAATGACATTTGTTAAGCGCTTGGTTGCACAGAGAACAGTGCGTCCCCGCGCTGACAACCCTACCTACATCTCTTCAGCTTAGCTCACAGAGGGTGAGCAAAGGGACACAGGCGTACTATACTGAATTTATCTTGGGGAAAAGATGGGTTTTCAGCCTCTGTCTGAACCTGGTTTCAGACGGCTCCATCCTCAATTCGATAGGTAGGTTATTCCAGTCATTACTGGCATGGTGTCTAAAGGAACGTCCTCCCATCCTTGCTCTATATATCCAAGGCGCCACTAATAGCTTGCTGCCCATCGACCTCAGAGGACGTGAGGGGCGATAGACTGGAAGCAGGTCCTGAAGATATGAAGGTGCTTTTTTGTGAGCTATACGGTGGGTGATGCACATAGTTTTAAACTTGATTCGTTCCTTTATTGGGAGCCAGTGAAGGGAGCGTAATGCATGCTTCCCAGAGGCTCTCCTAGGGAGGTTAAGGACCAGCCTAGCAGCTGCGTTCTGGACGCGTTGTAGCTGTGTTAGGCCTTTTTTGCTAAGTCCACATAGGAGGGAGTTCCCATAGTCTAAATGGGAGGTGACCAAGGCATGTACCATAGTTTTTCTGGAGCTGGGGGGCAATAGGTCCAGGATTTTCCTCAGGACCTTCAGGAGTCCATAGCATTTTCCCGCAACCTTACCAACATGATTGGTGTAGGCTAGATTAGAGTCAAGAAGAAAGCCAAGGTTTTTAACTGTGTCTACCGGGGCCGGAACAGAGCCCAGTTCAATGGGCCACCAGGCAGAGGTCCAGATGGAGGGACAGGGACCTACAATAAGAACTTCCGTCTTGTTACCATTAAGGCGGAGGCAGTTCTGTTTCATCCAGCCGTCAAGTGCCACCAGGCAGGCCAAGAAATTCTCAGCGTCCACAACTGGATCACGGGACAGATTGATCACCAGTTGTGTATCGTCTGCATAGGAGACTATTGCAACACATAATGACTCCACCAATTTGGCAAGGGGTTCCATGTACAGATTAAATAATGTGGGGCTCAGAATCGAGCCCTGAGGAACCCCTTGCCTGAGATATCTTACACTGGATTTACATGGTGGGCAATGCACTTGAAATCTCCTGTTCTTAATAAAGGAGACCAGCCACTCATGTGCGGGTCCGGTTATTCCCTTTTCACTCAGGCGGTCCAGTAATACGGGGTGTGATACGGTATCAAACGCCGCACTTAAGTCCAATAAGACCATTGCGGCCGTGTGACCCTCATCCGCCTTGCTCCGCAGCAATTCTGTCGATAGGAGGAGGGCGGTCTCTGTCGAGTGTTTGGCTCTGAATCCCGACTGAGACGTGTGAAGGAGCATATTTCCCTCCACAAAGCTCACCAGCTGACGGTTAACCAATTTTTCTACTACCTTCGCACAGTAGGGGAGGAGGGAGATTGGTCTCAGGTTGTCTAATTGCGTTATGCTTATGTGGGCTTTCTTTTTTATTGGGACGACTTGGGCCAGTTTCCAGCTCTCTGGAACTAGACATTCATGGAAGGAAAGCTTGGCCATGTTGCCTATATGCTTCGCTACCTGAGGAAGATGACTTCGAAGAATTCTCGCTGGTATCGCATCTAAGGGAGAGCCCGAGTGAATGTCCGATAGGATGTTGATAAGCTCCTCAGTTTGGAGAACCACAAATTTCCTAAGTTCTTCCCTGACCTTATTTCCGCAGTTAGGGTCGGGCGGATGTGTAGCTTCAGGATTAGTCTGAAACGCTGCATAGATCTTTTCTACCTTCCCTATAAAGAAGTCTGCGATCTCATAGCATGACTTGGTTGTGGGGGGGACTTCCCCTGAGCTCGCTGGAGGGGCGGAAAGTTCCTTCAGAATCATAAAGAGCTCTTTAGATGTATTCTCTGCACCGTCTATCCTTTTATTATAGTACTCTCTTTTAGATTTCCTGATCTGGCTGTGGTAGAATCTTAGTTCACTCTTATAGACTTCGCGTAGTGAGGGGGCATAATCCACTCTCCATCTACGCTCCAAGGTTTTACATTTGGTTTTAGCGGCGCGTAGTTCAGCGGTGAACCACGGGGCGGATTTCGTGCTCCGTGCCATGGCTTTGTGAGTCCGTATTTATGGATAGATTGGTGCCAATGAAGTGCAATCTATGCCCAGAGGATGTTAGCAATTGTAAACATTTCTAAATAATGAATCTATGCCCAGAGGATGTTAGCAATTGTAAACATTTCTAAATAATGAAATGAATGAATGAATGAAATGGAATTTATAACGCTATGCCCAATGGGCGTCAAGGCGCCTAACTCAAACAGCTAGCTGAGGGCAGTCAGATACAGGAGCTTACTGATATGCTTTAGTGAAACACCAGGTTTTCATTGCTTTCCTGAAGAGATCAAGTGAAGGCTGTGATTTGATCTCCAGGGGCAGTGTGTTCCATAACTGGGGTGCCAGAATGGAGAAGGCCTTGCTACCCCATCTAGCCTTCTTAGGGCGTGGGACTACCAGTTGGTTTAGCTCTAGAGAGCGTAAACATCTGTTCAGGACATACCTAGTGAGCAAGGATCCCAGGGCATCAGCCGGGCCAGCCATCAGGGCACTATACGTGAGGCAGAGAAGTTTGAACGAAACTCTGGAGGGAATAGGGAGCCAATGGAGATTCTTCCTAGCCAAGGTCACAGAGGACAGCCAAGGCAGGGCCAAAACAAAACGCGCCGCCGCATTCTGTACAACCTGCAGGCGTTGCAGAAGGCCTTTGTTGGCTCCGGCATAGAGTGAATTACAATAATCAAGCCTTGAGCCAACAAGAGCGATCACAACCTGCTTACGTGCCTGAGGGGAAAGATAATGGACAATTATTTTCAGAGTCCTGATGACACCCCAGCAGGTGGCCACCATCCTATTGACCTGGAGTTCCATGGAGAGCCGGGTATCAAAGATGACACCTAGGTTCCTAGCAGATTGTGTAGGAGTGGGGCAGATGCCTAAAGATGGAGGCCACCACTCACCTGACCACAGGCCCTGGTCTTTGCCAAAGACCAGGACCTCTGTCTTGCCACCGTTCAACTTTAGGGAGTTGAAAATCATCCACTCTGCAACAAGTTGCATGCAGGACCTAAAGTTGGACGCGGTGACATTCACAGAGTGGGTCAGGGACACCATAATCTGCGTGTCGGCGGCTTACGACACTACCTCCATCCCCTGGGATCTTACTAGTCTTGCAAGGGGGGCCACGTAGATATTAAACAGGGTCGGACTCAATGCCGACCCCTGTGGCACACCGCATTGCAAAGACTTAGCAGGGGATAGGTAATCTCCGAGCATTACACGCTGCTCTCGTTGATGTAGGAAAGAGCTCAGGAGACTGAGGGCTGGTCCTGCTACCCCTGCCTCCCTTAACCTAGATGTTAAAGTACAGGGAGACAGGGTATCGAATGCTGCTGTAAGGTCCAGCAGTACTAGCACGGTGGATTGGCCCAGATCTACTTTCCGGCGGATATTATCCGTGACTTTAGTCAAAGCAGACTCCGTGCTATGAAATAATACTGTCACAAAATGTGTAGCATTATGCCACACAATTTGCCGTTTTCTGCTGCATAATTAAGTCAACCCTGCAGCCTAAATGTGTCCTCCCCTGCTGCACAAATCCAGCCCTGAATACATTATTGATTTTTTATTGTGAAGGGCATCTAGATCCTTTTTTTTGTCCAACACTTCAACACTCAAACTGAGTTTTTGCACTTTTGCAAATAACAGTAAATGTGTTTTTTCTCCCTTTAGTGTATTTCTTATTTACACAAAAGATTACAGAATTAGCCATCTCTTAATCACCTTGCTGATTGAATGATAGATTCAAAACCTTTTTTTGTCTTAGATATATGAGTGCAAATCGTTTGGAATTCTTCTATACTAAGATACAAACATGAGATTTTATTTAGGAATGTCAAATGTATTCACCTGAGTGGTATGTGGGAAACCTCTTCAATCTTTCATGCACTTCAACTGGATCTGGTTATACATCAAATGTCTGTATAAAGGATGTGTTCCAAAATGTCTTCTAATATACATTTAAACTGCCTGCTGTAAGGGTGATTTACTGTCCTATTATTGACTTTCAAGAATCGCTTGATACTGTCACTACTTATCCATGCACCTCCATCACTTAATGGAAGTTAGCTTCTTATGTTATGTCGCACACAGCCATGTACTGTCCCTGCTCACTTGATATTGTACCATGGACCTCTAAGGCTTTTCTGTTCAATAATCACTGAGTTCACAAAGTAAAGTAACTAAACACTATGCCACACTATTCTCTGGTCCATTAAACTTTTCTGTAGTAATTAAAGATTTCTAAATCTCAAATTTACTGAACACACAATGTAGCAATAGAAGCTACATACCTATGAAATCATTTGATTTCCCTGTAGCTGTATTCCTTTTCTGACACAAAAGAGTTGTACCAATGTAGTTGTTTATATGTGTATGGCGTTTTACTGTAGCTTCATGCAAATTCCAATAATTAGAGTAGTGTTACTAGATTTGCAAGCACACGTTGTTAAATGGAGTGTTGTGTTTACCTGAAGAAAAGTAACACGACTCATCTCCGTAATATATATATCTATTTTTGTATATTCATAGTACTGATAGGTAAATACATATATTTTAAATATTCTCTCACTCGATATAGTTTTTAGTATGCATGTGTGCATATATTGATAAATAATTTAGAAGCAAGGACTGTTTGTCAGCACTGTAGCATTCAGAGGACTAGTGTTGTTCAAGCACTTTACTAAATGTCACTATCGCTGTTCCTCAGTTATCCTTCCCTATTGATCTTCTTTGTAATGCTACAACCATTAACTGATGTATTTTCTGTTCACTGTTTCATGTCATGTGATTTACTGTTTGCTGGAATGTATCGTAAGGTTGAAAGATGTATCCAAAGAGGGACTAGGAACAGCTTTAATATGAATAGAGTGTTCGTATGTGAATATATTTTGGAATGTCCTTCTCAAATGCTCCAGTAAGTCCAACTCTTAGCAAAGTGGTAAGGAAAACAGGTAAGTACTTTTTATCACTTTCTATACAGACTTACATTTGTTACAATAAATTATCCCATATAACATATAGGATGCACCATACACATATAGGGTGCACTTCTATTCAATTTTACTGATGAATTTTAAATTAATTTTTTCCACAAGAAGCCTGCATGAATGTGCTTATGAACACTTCTGTTGTTAGGTTATAGATGAAATGAGTGCCCAAGCCACATGGTGTTTAGATAGTATAAAAGCAATTTCTTTCAGTAATACAAGTAAAATAAACCATCTAATATAACACTGTTTGTTTTATTCTGAAGTGCTGCTCCATTCTTCTTTTTTATCCAGTGCTTCAACACTCAATCTGAGTGTTCCACTTTGTGTTTTTTTTCTTTTCACACAAGATTATAGAAGCTGGCATCTCATGTTCAACCAGCTGCTTGAAGAATGGACTGAAAGCTGTTTTACCTTTAGCTTTATAAGTGCAGATCTTTTTGTATTGCTCTCTGGTAAGACACACACATGTAATTTATTTTGGGAATTTCAAATCTTTTCTTAAATTTCCAAGTACAGCATCTGTACAGTATCTTGGAAATTTCTGCAATCTTTTATGGCCTTAAACTGGATCTGGTTGAATAGCAGAAATCTGTCAAAGGGAATCTTGAGCTGCCCTTTGATTTAAAATACGTGTTCCAAAATTCCTTTCAATGTACATATATCACACCACTACTTGGAAAGAAGGAACCGCACGGGTGATATCCTGTCCCTTTTTTGGCATCAAGATTTACTTGATATTTTCACTACTCATTCATGCACCTCCATCATTTACTGGAAGATTGCTTCTAATGTTCTGTGGCAGATCACCATTTATTTATAAAACTTATATAGCGCACAAATACCGATTGGTGTCTCGGCGCTGATACCTACCATTGCAGAGAGGATCCTTGTCAGTGTTACTGATTGAAAAGCCAAGTTTTCACCTGTTTTCTAAATATTAACAAGGAAGGGCTGAGTTTGATGTGATCAGGTAGTGAGTTCCATAATTTGGACGCTGCAACTACAAAACGTCTATCTCCCCACGTAGCTTTTTTGTCCGTGGAATTTGGAGAAGCTGGGAGGAGGAGGACCGTAATGTTCGGTTAGGCGTATATACACACAAGGCCTTTTTTAAGAACTCTGGTCCTATGTTGTTCATAGCTTTGTACGTGATACACAAGGCCTTGAACTTCGTGCGACTTCTCACCGGCAACCAGTGAAGTTGACGAATAACAGGTGAGATGGAAGAAAACTTAGGGGTACTGGTCAGAATTCTTGCAGCTGCGTTTTCAAACCAGCTGTAGTTTGTTAAAAACTTGCTCTTGGGCGTTCAGCAGCAGTCCATTACAATAGTCCACTTTGGACAATACCAAAGAGGACATAAGGGTTTTACCCGCCGTAGAAGGGAGAAACGGTAACAGTTTCTCCACCATTCTCAGCGTGTAGAAAGAGGCTGAGAACACTGCGTTAGCATGGCTGGTAAATGCTAACTTGTTGTCAAATAGAACCCCCAAGTTTCTAACCTTGGGAACTGGTGTTGGCGGGATGCCCAAATCAGAAGGCCACCATACTGGGGACCAAGACAGGGTCAGTTCACCAAATATCATGACCTCCGTCTTGCCTGAATTTAACTTTAAGCAGTTCTGATCCATCCACAGACTGATAGCTCTCATACCCTCCTGGAAATTCGCAGCCACTGCTCCTCCATTTTTATGTATCGCCAGGACCAACTGGGTATCATCGGCGTATGAAGTCAACCCAATTCCATATGATTTAATGACCCTCGCCAAGTCCGACACGTAGATAATAAAAAGTGTCGGACTTAGCGAGGATCCCTGGGGGACTCCACACAGCAGAGAGAAAACGGGCGGGTAAAAACTCCCCATCTTCACTGACTGCTCTCTGTCAGCAAGGAAAGAGGCAAGAAGTGCCTTGGCTTTGCCCTGAATGCCTATGGCAGCGACACGGTCGATCAGGATGGTATGATCGACCGTTTTGAAAGCTGCAGACAGGTCTAATAATATCAGGACCGCCGCGCCACCTTGATTGATGTTCATTCTGACCTCCTCCGCCGCCTTTATCAGAGCAGTCTCTGTACTGTGGCCCTTCCTGAACCCAAACTGGGTGTTGTCCAGTATGTCATTCTGGTCGATGCAATTGGCCAGCTGGATGTTCGTTGCCTTTTCAAATATTTTAGATGAGTACGGGAGAGAGGCAATGGGGCGATAACTTTGGGGCTCTGATGGATTGAGGTTTGGTTTTTTTAATAGAGGTTTTACAATGGCTTTTTTCCAGATTGAAGGATAATCCCCCGTTTGAAACATGGAATTACAGATGTTAGTAAGCACTGAAGCTATTGAGTTGGATACAGATTTAAGAACTGTTGGTGGGCACGGATCCTAAGGTGATCCTGATTTGACAGTGTTCATGAGTTCTCCTATATAGAGTTGAGATAGCGGACTAAATTCCTCCAGAGTGGAGTTGGGGAATATAACACCATTATTCAGGCCGGATGGCTCAGTGACAGTTTTATTGGAGAAATTGTTAAAAATATCTTTAACTTTTGCCATAAAGAAGTCCGCAACGTTGTTACAGAAGGTTTGGAAAGTCTCAGTAGTGAAAGATGCAGGTGGATTGGCAAGTTTTTATACCACTTGATACAATTGCTTGCTCGAGTTTTGGGATGACTCTATTTGTTTGCTATAGAATTTACATGTTTCTATAGTTATAAGCTTCCTGTAACTTGACATAGCTTGTTTGTAAGTGTCTCTGTTGTTGTTGTCGTATTTAGTGCGCCAACGTCTCTCTAAATTACCGCATCGCTGTCTTTCTAATTTTAGGGGTTCCGAGAACCAAGGGGCAGAAGGTTTTATGCGATAGGGCCGCAAGTTTTTAACAGGTGCTAACAGGTCAACAGCCTTATTCAGCCATTGACCATAGTCTTTAGAGGCTATGTGCGGATCTGCTGTGTTTAGGGGTCTCGTGGCCTTCAAGGTAGTTTGAAGTAAAGTAGAATCGATATTCTTCCAGTCACGACAAAGGACCCGGGGACCGTTGGGAGGGTGTAGGTTTTTGTGTTTCGCAATTAGAATGGTAAATTTCACAGCTGCGTGATCCGACCATGTAAGCGGAATTACTGTTGGGGAAGTGATATACGAATTATTTGTAAATAGGCCATCCAAAGTGTGGCCTGCTCTATGGGTGGAAGTGGAAACGCGTTGTATTAGACCAGCAGCCAGGAAGTCGACAATAAGTGTTTGCAAGTCTTTGTCTTTAGGATTTTTTAAATGGAAATTAAAATCTCCCAAAATAGTTTAATCCGAATTGGCTGCTACCGGTTCTAATAAAAAATTAATGGATTTCAGGAAAAGCGTGCGTGTGGCAGGAAGTCGATAGAGCAGAGTTTCCTTAAACGTTTGTGTGGGAGAAAGTGTGATGATTCTGTCTTTATTGCTAAGTTGGCTCAGTGAATTATTGCTAAGCCACCTCCTCTTTTTTCAGACGATCTATCCTGTCCAATAGCGTGATAGCCATTCGGGGTGGCTATACTGAAGTCACGGCCAGATGCTAGATCTGCCCAGGTTTCCGTTACAAACAGGATGTCTATATTTTGGTTGGAAATTAGTTCCGCAACGTCTTCTCTGTGTTGGAGCGCGCATTAATAAGTACACAAGTTATGTGTTTAACATCATTCCTGGGGGCCAGAAGAGATGATGGTTGTATGTAGGGTAATGTAAGCTTAAATTGGCAGTTTGGACATGAGGACGAGAGCAGATTACTAACGGAGTCTGTATCAAAATGAGTGCAACCTAAGGAATTTAAGTTGTTTCCTATGTCCCTGAGTTGTCCCTAGTGTATGTGATTAACTTACTAATATGGCCGGGTCTTCGGGGACCAGGGGGTACGGCGCTCCGCGCGATCCCAGCGCGGACTGGCACAGACTGGCACCCCTTTGGCGCGGCTTGGGCGCGCTGACGGTGCTCCTGCTGCGCTCGTCCGCTGCGCTACCTAATGCTCCAACTAGAACACTAACTCCGTTCCATTCACGGCAGGAGCCGGCCCTGAGGCACAATGTAGCTCTGACCTGCCCTCCAAAACTAACAGCACTGAGCCGCGGTGGAACGGGGCTATGGTATACAATCAAATGAAAAGAACATTACTGCAGCTAAAAGGCAATTTAGTAAGTCAAATTGTTAAAATATTTCAAATAATCACGATGTGCAAAATATTATCCGGATTCACACTAGGCATGTAACACGCAAAGGAGGATCCCCTCGCAATCTGCAAGTGCACACAAACAATGCGAAAAGGAGCTGCCACCACCTTTCTTTGTCGCCCGGGCTCCCTGTTACACAGTGTTTTTATAATCCAGGCTCCGCCCCCAACCAGAACGCTAACTCCGTTCCGTTCACGGTGGGAGCCGGCCCTGAGGCACAATGTAGCTCTGCCCTGCCCTCCACAACTAACGGCACAGAGCCGCGGTGGAACGGGGCTAGGGTATACAATCAAATGAAAAGAACAGTACTGCAGCTAAAAGGCAATTTAGTAAGTCAAATTGTTGACTCACTTGATGGTGTACCATGGGCCTCAAAGGCTGTTCTGTTCAATAATCAGTGATGTTACCAAGTAAAAGGAATCAATACTACGTCACAATATTATCTGGCCTATTGCCCTTTTTTGTGGTCATTAAAGATCTGGAAATCTGAAATAACTGTGCACACAATGTAGCAGTAAAGTCCATGAAGATATAGTCCTTTGTTGAGACTAAATGCTTGTAACAATTCAGATGGTAATTCTAATAAATATTGTGTTTCGCAGCATCATTAAAACATTTACCTTTCCAACCTTGAGAAATTGCTCTAAATTCTGCAGTTTCAAACTTAAAAATGTGCATGGCGTTTGTCTGCAGCTTCATACATATTCCAATAGTGTGAAGAGTGTTTCTGAATGTGCCATAATGCCTTGTCCAAGGGACTTCTGTTTCTACCTGAAATATAGTAACATGGATACTCTTCCAGTAATATATAAGTATTTATATATATTTGTAGTACTTATAGGTTTTAAACATGCTCTCACTCTATAGTTTTTTAATATGTATTATTCCTCAAATATGAATTTACCTTGAAAAAACAAAGACAAGAGGCATTTGGCAAAACAGAAACAGTTGGTTTAATCAACCATTATGGCTAGAGAACAGTTACAAAGTCGGGGTCTGAGGACTGTCTCAAAGTACAATCATTTTGAGTGTCTAAGCACACATTTATTGAAGCATCCTAAAACAATTCACATAGCCTGTTTAGGGAGAGACATGTAGGCCTAGTCATGGAGCCCTAAGTTACTCCTGCCTGGTGACAAACGCAGGTGGTTCTTGACCTTGCGTGGGCACAATGGCGGCCAGTGGGTAACGTGTCCATATGTCTGGCATGAGAAGAGCGTGATCACTGCATGTGTTATGTGTGCTGTATCCTGATCGGCTTAGTGTTTCAAACTTAATGGGACTTCTAACTTTATGGCGTTTTTGGACCATGCGCCTCTTTGGCCATGAGTACTTTATTGGAACTGATCTCCCCGGACCACAGCGGTGTCACTACCTATCTCTGGGACTAATTTTGTTTTTTTCTGTTTATACGTTTGTTCTGATGAGTTTGTGTAAGTCCACCTGTCATCTATCACCCCCCTAGTTGAAATTTCAACTACATCTTTTATCCCATACCTCTTGACAGTTCATATTATTAGGAGGTTGTTGTATTGTGTAGTTTCTACTAATCAGTAGGAACTAGGTATTTGCAAATGACATATCCTTAGGATGGTGCAAAAATGATTTGATGCACCCCTGCAGGATATGTTGTCCCTTGGAACAGCTTGCTTACCGTTCCCCATTAGCCCCCATAAACTTAGTTAGGGAGGGAAGAGTTCTAGCAACTACTAAGCATGGCAATACTGTTCCCTCAGGAACCGTTGTGGCAGACTTAGCACCTTTCACGTTGTCACTCGTGCTCACTTTAGTTAAGAGAAATATACAAAGAATACACACTGTAGTGGCATCATTGAGGTTGGGGCCCACACCTTAACCCCAAACAATATCTCATAAGGAGTAGGACTTAGCATATTGTTCAAAGCCCTCTGGGCCCCATTTTGGTGATAGACCCAAGGGCAACCAGAGATAATACTGTTTTAAAGACTGCTTTAAGTCCTGGTTTTTCCTCCCAAAACCATGTTTCCCTCAAAATGGTATAAAGATAGGAAATGCAGGGTCACACCCAAACTTTGCTTTGCCTCTTTGTAAGCCAGAGATCTAAATGCCAGACTCTGATCAGAATGTAGTGTGCCAACCACGTCCCAATGAAGACTCGCAGAACCCTTTATAACAGTTCAGGCATCAGCCAATCGCTGTGTCCATAACCACAGGAATACACTGCCACCAAGATGTACTTGTAAGCCCCGTCTGATGATAGGGTGGCCTCAATGGTCCAAATAAACTCAAGCCAGAGTCATGTTCAAAATCAAAAAAGGTGTCTGGGGTGGACATTCCACAGTGGCCTTCATCTGATGACAGATCATATCTCAGAACACTGTCCTTGGTCTGTTTGTAAAGACCCGCCCACCAATAGCATTGCTGCAATAGAGAAATCATAGCAGCCACCCCTGCATATGCAGATGCCAGACCCTCAAGTAAAGCCAGTATTAATCCTAGCCTGTGATCATTGTCCGGAATCTGAGCATTCAGTATGTTTTGTGCATCTATCTTGTAGGAGAACTTATGTGGAAAGTCATTTAACAGCATTGACTCCCACCATGAAATCTATGTCTATTCTTGTACTTGAATGAGTTATTGCAACAGCCACAGCAGTACAAACTGTCGCCTTTACATCTTCATCATCCAGTGAAATCTGTGACACTTGTATGTCATTACGTTGGTGACTCAATGTATGAATTACATGAGCCCGTGGCAAGCATTCTTTCAGCTCCGCCACCTGTTCCTACCTGGTCCTACCTGTTCCCAAAGTAACTTGTGCTTCACTGTGCAGGCTTTTGAGCCCGTGAATCCATTCTGGCTCCAGTAATGAAGATACTCATCATAGAACTTCACACAATAATATGAATCACACACTATAAGTGAGGGGAATCGAGTATTCATATTCTGTAGTGCCAGTACTAGAGCCTTACATTCTGCCAGCTGTGATGTGCAATCACATAGTGACTGTGTATAGGTTTATTCAGGATGGAACATTCCATTTGAATGCAGCCTGTTACGTCTTAGCATGCATCTGAATATTGGTGATATATATGTATTCTGCCATGTGTCTCCTTCATTGAATGTGAATTATGTGTGCCTGGATGCTCCTGAAATTACACAGATCAACATATTTGAGCAATTGTTTGGAAGCTCTCTTGTCAGCTTGAATTGAAAGTAAAATTCCGGTGTGATCTGTCCAATGTGTGCTTGAAAAATCTGGCCAAAGTAGGCCATAGAATGGTTTTTACCATTGTGTGTAGTCAGGAATGTATGTTCTGCCGAGATTTAGAAATCCTAATATAGATTGTCAGAGTTTGGAGCAATGCAAATTTTCCTAAAATATGCATTGGCAGGCTCTTGCTCTCACTTGACAGCTCATATACCAGGAACAAAACACAGAGGTGGGCAATTTTTGATTTTTTAAATTGAATCTATAGCTGATATGCGCAAATCACAAGAATATTTGGTCCATTCTGGTCGATAAGGTAATTGTCCTTTAAGTATATGTCATCGACATATGACAATGCCTGGTCATCAACCTTTTTAAGTAATTCAGTGACTGAAGGAATACCACCAGCGCATTAGAGACACCAAACAGACCTTCATTAGAGACAAAGTTCAGACCAATCCGACCAACACCAAGGAACTGTTCAACGTCATTCAGTAGTTTACTAATCCCCCAGCAAAGCCACGTACATCACACCCTCCCAGCAAATCCGCAACAAGCTCAGCTCATACTTGTATCTGAAGATCAAGGCCCTCTACGACAACTTGAGCGAACAGACGCAGTTTACCACCTCCCCCATAAGCCGCCGATAAACCAAACATCATGACCTGGAATCCCGCCACCGTCAAACTCATCACCACTACTATGATGAAAACCCACTTATTCTACAGGGCTACCGCTGCCATCGCACCCAAACTTAGACTGACCATCAAAGCAACCTTCATGCCTGGCATCTTCCCAGAGGACTGGAAGCGGGCAGAGGTTAAACCACTCCTCAAGAAACCCTTGCCCGACCCAACTGGCCTAAAAATCTCCCAGTCCATCTCTCTCCTCCCTTTTGTGGCCAAGGTCACAGCTGACCACCTTCATCATAGAGCACTCCATCCTTGACGCCTCCCATTCTGGATTCTGCAGCAACCACAGCATTGAGACCACCCTCCTTGTCACCACTGATGACATCCATATGGTACTCAACCAGAGGCACACAATGTCACTCATCCTTCTAGACCTTTCTGCAACCTTCAACACCATTTCCCACCGCACACTCGCAGCCAGAATTCACAATGCAGGGATAGGAGGAGCTGCCCTTGACTGGATCTGATCCTTTCTTGCCAGCAGAACCTAGAAGATCAGGCTAACTCCTGTCATCTCCGAACCCACCAATATCAACTGTGGAATACCCCAGAGTTCTTCGCTCAGCCCCACGCTCTTCAACATTTACATGGCCACCCTCACCACCATCGTAAAACAGCATGGGTTCAGCATTGTATCCTATGCCAATGCCACCCAACTCATCCTCTCACTCACATAGAAACTCAAAGACACCAGATTCTGCTTCCAGGAAACAATGAAGAATGTCGCAGCTGGGAGGTCCTCATACGTGGACCCTGCACATCCACCTGGGAAAACACCTGATGGCCCTCCGACCTCTGGAATCCTCCCATTTCCATGGACCACACGAAAACTTCGCAACATCATCGACTCCTCACTCTCTATGAATTGCCAGATCAACGCTGTCGCTTACACCAGCTTCAACTGCCTGCGCATCCTCCCTAAGACCCTCAAATGGATTTCCTCGACTGCAGAAAGACCGTCACCCACACGTTCATAACCTGCAGACTGGACTAAGACAACACCTTATACGGCGAAATCAACAGAGCTCTACTACAGAGACTCCAGACCATCCGCCAGACTCATCCTCGGGACTCAGCGTAATGTACACATAACCCAAAACCTGCGAGACCTCCACTGGCTCCCTGTCGAGAAGAGGGTCACCTTCAAACTCCTCACCCACGCTTACAAATCCCTTAACAACATTGGACCTAAATACCTCAATGAGAGATTTTCCTTCTAGGCACCCAAAAGGATCCTCACTCTGCCGGCCTCGCTTCGGCAGAGGTACCCGGCATCAGCAAAACCAGAACAGATGGGGGAGCCTTTTCCCTCATCACAGACAAGACCTGGAACGAGCTCCCTGTGAACATCAGACTCTCCCCACCCCTGCAAACCTTCAGGAAGGACCTCAAGACCTGTCTCTTCCTTATCCGAAGCTGTGACTGATCCGGAGCTGCCCCTACCCCTAGCACCTTGAGACCCTCACAGGTGAGTAGTGAGTTTCCCATACCCTTGATTGATTGATTAAGTGACTCTGACTGAAAATAGCCTGGACCTATTCTTATGCACCTGTGGTAAATGGCAAACTTGTTCCTGAGAATTTAACACCATGAAGGCTGTCAAATATCTGCTACCAGGCACTATATTGTGGCAGAACAGTCCATTTGAGATGTCCAGTGTTGTTTTAAATTTCGTCCATATAATGTTATTAATTAGTGCAGCACTATGGGAATTTGTATTGCAAATGGTGAGTAGCTGTGTTCAAATGTTTTCAATCTAATTCTAGACAATATTACTGATCTGGTTTCATAACTTGAAGAGGTGCAACTTTCAATCACAACTCGACATTCACGTTGTTTTTAGGATTTCTCTAATTTCTTGTTTAGCTTCATTTTTTATTGTCCAGCATTATTAATGCCCATTTCCCATTCAGAAGCAGAGTTTTCGAAATCCGCAGCATGCCTGGCCTTTAGTCCTGCTACCTTCTTTTTTTTAGTTGAGCTTTTGATATTTTAGGCTTGTCTTCCTGATTAATTATGTAATCATATGAGCATTTCTGAGTCCTATCTTGATTTCATGTGCTCTTCTGATTTGTGCTCTGTTCATCTTCCTTGCTCCAACCATTAATCAAATAAATACTGAGAGGAAAGAGAGGAACATGTACTAGGATTGTGATACCTATCAGGTTGTTTAAACTGATCATGGTTACATAAATTGTCATTTATTTTGGTAGATTCCTGTTTTATCCTTGTCTTTCTTATTGTTCAACTTCTTCTTTGTTGAGATTTGGGTGCAAGCATAGAGTTATCCTTTTAAGAAATACTATTCAATTGTAGTTTTCCTGGCCTGGCTCCAAAATTATCTATACCCAGCGTAACATAGTTTTCTTCAATAATTTCAGGTAATTCACACTCCTGCTGGACAGGATTTTAATCCCTTAGATGTTTGCGTATAGCTAACGCTGCAGCTTCCCCTTTAATATTGCTCAATATCATGCTCAACCCATCAGTTTCATCCCTAGGTCCAGGGCAGGTGCTGGCCTGTTTTCCCCCTCTGGACCGATTTTAATAACTCTGGTAGAACTGGCAATGAATGGGTACCATGTGTTTTGGTATATACTGGTATATACGACAGTACCCCAAGTGGCAAAATCCTCTACTGGGGGATCCATCACCATTAGCAAGCAAATGGTTAGTATCCTGTGTTTTTCCTGCAAGCCTTTCTAGGTAAATATTGCTTCAAGCTGGTTTGTTTTTTATGGGATCCAAAACAGAATTTCTTCCCTTTTGGTGGGGACTTTTCCTATTACTTCATTAAATGTTTGAGGGCTAATGCCTGGTGTATCTAACTGTGGTGCTACAGCTTGAACAGTCTGTGCAGATGTGAGTGTTAATGTTCGCATCATGAATTGTGTAAGACATCTTTATATTGTTAAACGAATATTAAATAATCCCCAATAGCTGGCCTGCGGTCAAACAATCAATACCGGGATGCTGTATGTAACCGGATAGGACTGGCCATGTTGCCCCCTCATTGCTGAGTGGGCCCAGTCACATGTCTTGTTTACTATTGGGAAGGGTGCCTTGAAACCAATTAGCATGTTCTTTCTAGGTTAGAGTAATCTGTATCTTCTCATAAGGAGTGTATTCCTCTGGTTTTTCACCTACCTAAAATTTGTGAAATACCTGTAAAGCGTCATCCACAGCAGGGAATTTGGCCCTGGAGTAAAACATCTTTATTCTAAAAGCCTTGTGTGCCTCTACCACAAAGGTAACATTCCCACCTTCTAGGGTGAATCCATGTTTTAGTAGTACTTGGGTGACTGCATGCCTGTGGTGCTATGAATATTTTGTGCCATGGTATATATGAAATTGATTACAGAGGTTGAAAAACATAATGGGAATTAGAACCTTTCAAGCTTGAATTCTTCCACAGCCAATCCATAGGATATACATACTCGGTTGATCTATATGAAATAGGAAACCAACCATGTCCATGTCAAGTAGTTTCCACTAATCAGTCTGAACAGCACATTTGCAGATGACATAAATTTAGGATAAATCCAGACTGATTCCATGCACCCCTGCAGGAAAAGTTGTCCCTCGGCTGAAGTCAAGCTATCCTGGCTGAAGACGGCTGATAGCCAGAAACCGGTCCTAGGATGTTTGATTCTGGGAAGACATGGCTTGGCAGTTTGGGCTGGAATGTTTCCAGGAGGCACAGGGTCAAGGCTGATTAGTATATGGCCATGTCTGAACTGGGGTTGTGTGGTGAGCACAAAAACTATGGATTTAGGCCCAGATCACTGTAATGGGTTGAATGTATGACATTGTTCTGCATTCTGTCCATCAACTGTTTTTTTTGCATTTGTCATCCCGAGTGGGACAGGTATGCTCAGACGTGAGTCCCTTGCTCTCCACACCACTGGAGTCAAGCTATCCTGGCTGAAGATGGCGGATAGCCAGAAACCGGTCCTAGGATGCTTGATTCCGGTCCAGAGAAGACATGGTTAGGCAGTTCGGGCTGGACTGTTCCCATGAGGCACGGGGTCAAAGCTGATTTGCATATGGCCATGTCTGAGCTGGGTTTGTGTGGTGAGCAAAAAAACGATGTATTTAGGCCCGGATCTCTGTACTAGGCTGAATGTATGACATTGTTCTGCATTCTGTCCATCAACTTTTGTTTTTGCATTTGTCACCCCGAGTGGGACAAGTATGCTCAGACGTGAGTCCTGTGCTCTCCACTCCACTGGAGTCAAGCTATCCTGGCTGAAGACGGCTGATAGCCAGAAACTGGTCCTAGGATGCTTGATCCCGGTCCAGGGAAGACATGGCTTGGCAGTTCGGGCTGGACTGTTCCCATGAGGCACAGGGTCAAGGCTGATTTGCATATGGTCATGTCTGAACTGGGATTGTGAGGTGAGCAAAAAAACAATGGATTTAGGCCCAGATCACTGTACTGGGTTGAATGTATGACATTGTTCTTCATTCTGTCCATCAACTGTTGTTTTTGCATTTGTGACTAGGAATCACAACACAAGAAGAATCCAAATGATGGAGCATTCCACCTTCTGGTGGGAGAGGGATTTCGTCCCATAGAAGGGACAACCTCCTATAGCTAGGTCACACACTAAGACAGTTTTTCTTGGCTTCATAAACCTGAGGGCTTTTATTTGCGAGATACATGTAGGTTCGGGAGCAAACACTTGCAGGTCTATAAGGCTCCCAGGACACACAAATACCTCTCTTTGTCATACACACATCAATGTCTGCCATGCCTGCGGACTCTGCATTCATATAGGTAAGCTACCCCTACAGCAGGCCTTACAGCCCTAATGCAAGGTGCACTATGCTACATGTGGGACA
Source organism: Lissotriton vulgaris (assembly GCF_964263255.1). Lineage (NCBI taxonomy): Eukaryota > Metazoa > Chordata > Amphibia > Caudata > Salamandridae > Lissotriton > Lissotriton vulgaris. The sequence goes on from NC_141691.1 coordinate 2,032,726,545, forward strand.
TTTCCAAATGAGCAGATATTCACCTGTGATTTCCAAGCCAATTCTTTGATATCACCAGTGAACAGGATTGAAGTACATGTGCTAGGCACTGATAAACCTTTTCCCTAGGACCATGATGGTTTCAATGAAATCTATGGAGTTTGATATTAAATAGTTTGTATTAATAAACCCACACAGATTCCAGTGGTGGATTTATTAAAGCATGCAACCAGAGGGCACTTTAGAGGTACCCCTGAAAACCAAAAGGTCTTCAGTGTGCTGGCTGGATAGTGTAGATCAACCTGCCACTACAGAGAGGTTTCTCACCCCCTGAAGGCGAGAGCCTGTGCACTCTGAAGGCAGAAATAATTCCTGCTCTGTCTGGAGGTGTTGTCACCTCCTCCTAGCAGGAAGGCTCAGTAATCAGCATAATAAGGGAGGAGGCTTAAAAAGGCCTCTGCCACCATTGATAGGTGATTGCTGCATCCCCAGAACTGGGAAATGCCTACTCCTTGTCCTTGGCCCATTTGATACCAGGACAGGAGTTAAATTAGATATGCAGGGAGCATGGTGCACTACCAGGGCAGTTACACACCTGAGATGACCTGGCTGATTTGCCCCCCTTTAGGACATTTTCACCATCTTGCTGCTGGCAGAATTAGGAACCCTGGGATAGGGTTATGCCCACTTCCCACAGGAATTGGTCTATAGGGAATGTAGTGACTGGAGGGTAAATAGCCCATAGGCTACCACCTTTCACTCCCCTTAAAGCCTGTAAGTTGGCAATATTGAAAGCAAATTCTACTGACCTGAATTGAAGAAGGTCCTGTATGCAGTATTTGTGTTTTCCCGTAGGATAACATTACCTCTTTAAAGACATTACAAGTATATTCACCTGTTTTCTTCAAAACTGCTATTTTTAAAAAGTGCTTACCCAATAACGAAGTTTTTTGTGCAAAAAATGATATACAAATCCATGATTTCTTGGCATTTCATTACACTGTTTGCTGTTAGCTGCCAGGACTTGCACTTCCAGTGTCCCCAGCTGACCCAAGCTGCGTACAGTAAAGGTGCTGTTTATCTCCTGTGGTGCAGGACACATGCGGGCTATGCCCGGTTGAAGCTCGGACCAAGTGTGGGCCTGTCCGTGCCTGTCAGAGCCCAGAGGAGGTTGGGCTAGGCCCCCCTGTTGGCTCTTACTTTTTATCTCCCCTTAACCTTGGAACTTGGATTTGGCCTGCTGATTCAGATTAACTGAAGGCTACTTGGATTCTTGAATTTCGCAGCTGGGACTGGACTCGCACATGGTTGGTTTTATAGGTAAGAGTCCTGTCTTCCTTTTAATCCAGAGTGTGGACTCTGTGTTGAACCTGTTAGCTTTACCCTTCCCTCTTTTAGCAGTTACACATGTGCCTGAGGATCTTGTGGACCGTAATAATCATATTTCCCACTTTAAATTAACCTGGCAGCTGTTGGAGCCTGTTGGGTCTGGCAGGGTACTCTTGGATATAAGCATCTCCATAAGGGAAAAACATGAGGGAGTGGCAGGACCCACATCTAAAGATCCTTGGAATACGGTGAGCTTTATGGACTCTTCCTTGCAGCGATAGTAATAGTAATAATTTTATTTCGCATAGTAACTTAAAACCATTGCAATACAAAAATAGGTGAAGAACAGAGAATAATAAAATTACAATTCTAATAAAAGAGAATAAAACATTCACATTTTCCTTAGTTCGAATGTGCACGCAACAGCTTCATGAGCAATAAAGTTGTTTTTTTTGTTTTTTTGTTTTTTTTAAAGTTCAACTTTATATTTGTAAGGTATTTCTACTTTCCCGATATCCTCATAAGCTCATGGAGTCAGTAATGTCATTCGACAGAGTAATATTAGGTCAATTCTTGCAGCGAGCAGTTGGGGTCCTGAATAAGAAGATTAAATTGGCCACCTGGCGATTGTGCCGTTCACCCATCCACCCCACCCACAGGGTTCTTCTGCAGCCTCACTAGAAGGATCCCTAGTACAGGCACATGCACTACATATCAGACTGATGGACCTGAAAAAGGAGTGTGGGGCATACATTTAACAGTGCCCCACGCAGGGCCAAACTCTGGTACTATCTTGTTTGAAATTCAAAGCAGCCATGTTCTCAGAACTTGCCTCCAAATTAGATCCTATTTTACTTTGATTATCTGCGCTGGAAAACAACTTATCTATATTGACTACCATACTGCAAAGGGGGCATACTCCTCCTCTTATAAAGCCCCCTACCCCAAAGACCATGGCCACGGACAACAGTCCCTGTGGTAATGGCATGCGGATTGGCGCTAGAGCTGAGCCTGGAATGAAGAGATCAAGTCATGTTGTAGCTAAACCCCACCCTGATATGATAGTACCACTCGCGACCAGTAAGGAACCTTTGGCCTGACAAGTTACTTGTAGAGGGAGGGTCTTTTGAATGCAGAGTTTTCTCAGTTTCACCAAGCCCAGGGTCCCAAAGCAGGCAGATTCTACATCTCTTCGGATGAAGAGCGGGAAGGTGTGCTCTCAGGGGAACTGAACAATCCTCCCCCTAGTATGTGTTCTGTTCTCCGTCCACTAGAGTCTACCCCGCTTTTCGTGGTCTTAGCCAATGTGCCCAATATCAATCCGCGGAGAAAGGAAGAGTTTGTTCAACTGAAGAATAAGAACGCACCATTGGAAACTCTTCATTCTGCACTTTACACCGGGACACAGCATTTGCATTTTATTCCCTCTCCCTCCCGAACTGGACCCAGCACTCAGCACTTTACTCCTGCTCCCTCCTGGCCTGACTTGACCTGCGTGGGAGGAGCAGTAGAGCTCAAGCACCGCAAGACAGCGCAGTAGCACAATAAAAACAGCAGGCGCATCCCGCAGCGCGGGACGCAAGCAGGGCCTGCCCAAGCTCGACTCGGGCCAAGAAGCGTTTATGAAGGTACTGTGCTCCCTTTGGCCCGGTATCGTTTTCCTAACGCTTTGTGCTGATATCTGTGCTCATTGAACTGCCTGCTGTGCGCTGTGTATGCCGCTTTGCATATTGTTTAATTATCGTGTCATTTCACTTTGCCAGCGCGACTTTGCTGCTCTTCGACTTTTCCCCCAAGCCCCCTCATTGAATTGCCTGCTGTGCGCTGTGTATGCCGCTTTGCATATTATTTAATTATTGTGTCTTTCCACATTGCCAGCGCGACTTTGCTGCTCTTTTCGACTTTTCCCCCAAGCGCCCTCCATTTTGTTGTTGTTGTCCTGTTACCTAGCCCGCCCCGCCTCCCAGCTGAGACGCCCTCCCACAAAGTTAAAGAGCGCTCCGTTACCTAGAAGCACCGTGACTCACTCTACGCTTCCCAGCCGAGTGGTCGCTCCCTTTGGCCCGGTATCGTTTTCCTAACGCTTTGTGCTGATATCTGTGCTCATTGAACTGCCTGCTGTGCGCTGTGTATGCCGCTTTGCATATTGTTTAATTATCGTGTCATTTCACTTTGCCAGCGCGACTTTGCAGCTCTTCGACTTTTCCCCCAAGCGCCCTCATTGAATTGCCTGCTGTGCGCTGTGTATGCCGCTTTGCATATTATTTAATTATTGTGTCTTTCCACATTGCCAGCGCGACTTTGCTGCTCTTTTCGACTTTTCCCCCAAGCGCCCTCCATTTTGTTGTTGTTGTCCTGTTACCTAGCCCGCCCCGCCTCCCAGCTGAGACGCCCTCGCCCCTCCCCCTCCACCATCCATATATGACAGGAGTTCCCGCGCGCAGCGTCCACGCGCAGCGACCGCGCCCAACCCGCGCCGAAGGTGCGCCAAAGGTAAGCCCGTCTACGCCCGTCCGCGCCTGGCCCGCGCCCAGCGCCAGACCCCCTGCCCCTCGCGCTGCCCAGCCCCCCCGCGTTACCTACGATGCTGCCACCCTCCTAGCCCTTAACCCCGGGCGCACCCCCAACTGCGTCCAAGCCGCTCCTGGACGCACCCATGGACCGTTCTCCTGCCTCTCCTGCAAATTTAGCGGCACCGACAACATCTCCGCTACGACCACTCCACAGACTCCCGACCCCAACCACCTTGAATGCATCCTTCTCAACACCCGCTCGGTCCACAGGCACGCCATTGACCTTTGGAACCTACTAGACACCATCTCTCCTGACGTCGCCTTCCTAACGGAAACATGGATGAACGCTTCCTCTGCCCCTGACATCGCCATCGCTATCCCTGATGACTATAAGATCACACGCAAGGACCGCACCGACCATACAGGAGGTGGAATCGCTATCGTCCATAAGAAATCAATCCGCATCTCAACCAGCTCTGACGCCAACCTCGCTAACTCCGAACACCTTCACTTCCAGATCCACATCGACCCCAAGACCACTCTCAGAGGCACCCTCCTCTACAGACCACCAGGACCCCGCGCAAAATTCAGTGATGACATCACGGACTTCATCACCCCACACGCGCTCCCCTCCAAAGACTACATCCTTCTGGGAGACCTCAACTTCCACCTTGAAAAAATCAACGACCGCAACACCGCCACCCTCTTGGACAACCTAGCCAACCTCGGACTTAAACAACTGGTCACTTCCCCCACCCACATCGCAGGTCACACACTCGACCCCATCTTCACCTCCAGCAACCACGTCTCCTTCAGCCACACTACAGATCTCCTCTGGACTGACCACAGCTGCGTTCACTTCACCTACAACAAGCCGAAACCCATCATCCACCTCCAACCAACTCTACAAAGAAACTGGAACAAAATCACCACAGAGCAGATCTCCACATCGCTCCTTCAAACCTCCCCAGCCCTCTCTTCTAACGCCAACGAAGCCGCCTCCAACCTCACCCTTTGGCTATCCAACACCGCCGACACCTTAGCACCACTGAAAAAACGTCAACACAAACTTGGCATCAAGAAGGCCTCATGGTTCAACGATGACCTCAAGAAGTCCAAGAAACTGTGCCGCTCCCTTGAAAAGGCCTGGAAAAAAGACCCAACCACCAGCACCAAGGACGCCTTCAAAAGCGCCACCCGCACTCACCACCAACTGATCCGAAAAGCCAAGAAAACAGCATTCAAGGATCGACTTGACAACAACGCCCACAACAGCAAGGAACTTTTCAACATCGTCAAGGAATTTTCCAACCCCTCGGCCAACTCCAACGACATCACCCCCTCTCAAACCCTCTGCGATTCCCTAGCCTCTTTTTTCCACAACAAGATTGCTGACATCCACAACAGCTTTGACAACCAACCCGGAAGCCAACCCACCTTACCATCAGCTGACCATCTTCCCCCCGTTAACACCCTTAACGCCTGGAACCCAATCTCCACTGAGGACACCATCCGCCTGATGAATTCCATCCACTCTGGATCCCCCACAGACCCATGCCCTCACCACATCTTCAACAAAGCAGACTCCGTCATAGCCCCGCACCTCCGAGACGTCATCAACTGCTCCTTCAACTCCGCTACCTTCCCAGAAGACTGGAAACACGCTGAACTCACCGCCCTTCTGAAAAAACCAACAGCAGACCCCACCGAACTCAAAAACTACCGCCCCATCTCGCTTCTTCCATTCCCGGCCAAAGTCATCGAGAAAGCTGTCAACAACCAGCTCGCCGCCTTCCTCGAAGCCAACAAATCACTCGACCCCTCACAATCTGGATTCCGAGCCAAACACAGCACTGAGACCGCCCTCATCGCAGCAACAGACGACATTCGAACTCTACTGGACAATGGAGACACAGTCGCCCTCATCCTCCTCGACCTCTCTGCAGCCTTCGACACAGTCTGCCACAGCACCCTTTTACAACGCCTCAGAAACATCGGAATCCAAGGAAAGGCACTGGAATGGATCACCTCGTTCCTCACCGGAAGAACCCAGAGAGTCCGCCTCCCACCATTCAAGTCCGAGGCCTCTGAAATCATCTGCGGCGTACCACAAGGATCCTCACTCAGTCCCACCCTCTTCAACGTATACATGAGCCCCCTCACGGCCATCGCCCGCCAACACAACCTCAACATCATCTCTTACGCGGATGACACTCAACTGATCCTATCTCTCACCAAGGACCCCAGCACCGCCAAAACTAACCTACACGAAGGAATGAAAGAAGTCGCCGAATGGATGAAACAAAGCCGTCTGAAACTGAACTCAGACAAAACAGAAGTCCTCATCTTAGGTAATTCCCCCTCTGCATGGGACGACTCCTGGTGGCCGGAAGCCCTCGGAAATGCACCCATCCCGACAGACCACGCACGGAACCTTGGCGTCATCCTGGATTCTTCACTCTCAATGAACAGACAAGTCAGCGCCGTATCCTCTTCCTGCTTTAACATTCTTCGCATGCTCAGAAAAACTTTTCGCTGGATCCCCACCGAAACAAGGAAAACAGTCACCCACGCTCTAGTCACGAGCCGACTGGACTACGGAAACACCCTCTACGCAGGTACCACCGCTAAACTCCAGAAGAAACTACAACGAATCCAAAACGCCTCAGCCAGGCTCATATTAGACATCCCACGCAACGAACACATCTCTGGTCACCTTAAAGACCTCCACTGGCTACCCGTCAATAAGAGGATTACTTTCCGACTGCTTACCCACGCACACAAATCACTCTACGACATCGGACCAGATTGCCTCAACTCTCGACTGTCCTTCTACACCCCCTCCCGCCAACTTCGCTCTTCCAGCCAAGCCTTCGCCACTGTACCTCGCATCAACCAGACCACCATGGGAGGCAGATCCTTCTCATACCTGGCTGCCAAAACATGGAACTCACTCCCCGCTTACCTTCGCCTCACCCAGAATCACCTAGCGTTCAAAAAGCAGCTTAAAACGTGGATATTTGACAAATAATCCTCCTCCCCTTCCTAAGCGCCTTGAAACCCTCTGGGTATGTAGTGCGCTATATAAATTTTATGACTTGACTTGACTTGACTATTCGACCACTTGCAACTCCCGGACTATTTTTTGGATTATTGTTTATTGACAGTTATGTGGGCACCCCTAAAGTATTGACAGTTTTTTTTTCCTTTGGGATGTTAAGATTGAGACTGATTATAGCGTTTGAAATTAAGAGGATTATATCAAACTATACTCATAGGTACCCCCCAAAAAAACTCTAGGCTGAGCCAATATGGGGAAGAGAAAACCATCCACCATACCACATAAGAAAAAACAGAGTAAAGCGGGGGAAGGACCTTGTTTGCCGCCACTAAATTATTTGACAGGCGCTATGGGTGCGATAGAAAAGCACATATTAACTGTAGAAGAGGCCATCAATCCAGATAGGATTAATGTTGCTGGTGGTCCTATCTTATCTGATAACGATAAAGGGTCAACTGATCCACTGATTGAAAGGCGCAGTGGAATAGATGAAAGAAATGGTTGTGTCGTGAATGTTTCAGATCATATTATAGATAGTGATCTTGAGAGTGATCCTCAACCACCCTTGGCTGCTTGGGAGATTATTCTGCAGTGCTGGACCATAATGTTAATCGATGTGGTCATGACGAGCTGAGCTCGTCATGAGCACACGGGCACATGCCTCATGACTAGCTCAGCTCGTCATGAGCACGGAAGGGGCTAAATGTCCTAAAAATTCAGATATTTCATCCAAGCTGGACAGGGAAAATAGTACAAATGGTATGGCAACCCCTTGTGTAACACAAAAAAGAGCCCCGAAGAAGGGTAGGACACTTGCAATGAATAAAGTATTCATGTATTTATTTTTATTTTGAGAGTTTCATACAACGCGAACGAGATCTTTGCAGATATCAGAGCGCTTTACAAAAAACAAAAGCAAGGGATATGAAAAACAAGCATGTATTGACAAAATCTCTGATCACAGAATAAACGAAGGTAAATAAGAGGGCATCTGAAAAGGGGGGAAGTTACATCGAGGAGCATACTAACTCAAACAGATACAGATAATACAAAGGTGCAAAAATATCCAGGGAAGCCATGAGGATAGCTTTTACTTCCTTCTTGAAAGATGGAGTGGAGGAGATAAGTCTGGTTTCTGGGGGGAGTGCATTCCAGATCCTGGGTGCCATTCCTAAAAAGGATCGTTTATAAGTTTTTTCCTTCCGGAATATTCGAGGATTCAGAAGAAGATTTTTTGTGCTTCTGGTGTTTCTTGAGCCACCTGAGATGGTCAGCTTCTGAGTGAGGTAGCTGGGTGAGTTATGGTATACAGCCCTATGAGTCATACAGGCGATTATCAAATGGATTCTGGCCTCGAAAGGCAGCCAGTTCAGGGATCTCAAGGTAAGGGAGATATGTGAGCGTTTTTTTGATCCAGTGGTGAGTCTCGCAGCAGAGTTCAGTGAGGCTTTTAGGGGTGCGGTTGTTGATAGGGGGAGTCCGCAGAGGGCGACGCTTCCGTAGTCTATCCAAGGAATTACTAGGGCTTATACTGCAGTTTGGAAGTCTTCAGCTGGGAGGAAAGGTTTAGGTTTTCTCAGAGTATTTATTTGGAAGTTAGCTCCCTTTATTGCCTTGCTGATATGGTGTTGCATATTGAGGTTGGTGTCCAGGGTTATGTCAAGGGAGGGATTTTGCGGAGTCCACAATGGTAGGTTGGATGTTGAGTGCAGTTAGGTGTTTAAGCCGAGTTTGAGTGGTGGAGATTTTTGTGGGAGGTGTGATCAGAAGGAACTCAGTTTTCTGAGCATTAAGTTTGAGGTGATTTTCGGCCAGCCATGTTTGGGTGTTTCTGAGCGTTGAGTTCAGCAAATTGAAGTCTTCGGGGGATTGTAATTTGAGATAGAGCTGGGTGTCGTCAGCATACATATGAAAGTGTACATTGGATGCTTGTAACAAGGTGGAGAGAGGCTCCATGAATAGGTTGAACAGTGTTGGGGATAGGGAAGAGCTTTGTGGGACGCTTAATGTAACAGGCATAGGTGAGGACATCAAGTTGTTGCTCTTGAATTTCTGTTATCCGTTATGCAGAAAGGAGGTAAACCACTTGAGAACAATCCCTGATAGACCCATTCTGGTATTTAACAGCTCGAGTAAGTTCTCGTGTTTGACAGTGTCAAATGCTGAGGAGAGATCAAGTAAGATGAGGAGTCAGGTATCATTCTAATCTAGGATTTTGAGGGCGTCATCAATTATGTGTGTCATAGCTGTCTCTGTGCTGTGACCTGATCGGAAGCCTGATTGATGACGGTTGAGGATGTCAAACTGTTCAATGTGTTTTGTTAACTGGAGTTGTACGCATTTTTCCAACAGTTTGGCCAGGGTGGGGATATTGGAAATAGGACGGTAGTTGTTTAGGGCTGCGGGGTCAGCTCTTGGTTTCTTGATAATAGGTGTGACTTGACCCACTTTGAGGGAGTCGGGGATGAGTCCTTGTTGAAGTGAGCTGTTAACAATTTTGGTCCACAGTGGGAGGAGCAGAGGGATGAAGTCTTTTAAAGCGTTAGCTGGAAGAGGGTCTGTGAGGTGATTAGAAGGTTTCAGGGTACTGAGCAGTTTGCCAATTGTTTCTTCTGAGTAGGTGTCAAATGACGACCATGCGGCATTGTTTTTTGTTTCAGTGGGTGTTATGCTGTGTAGACTAGCGTAAAGGCTAAGGTCTTTTAGGAGATCAATCCTGATGTTGTCAGTCTTTAGGGTAAAGAAGGCTGAGAAGGCTTCACAGGATGGTGTATCGAGCAATGAGCTATGTGATTGTTTGGGCTGTTCCTTGGATTGTGTTTTGATTAGCTCAAACAATTTCCTCGGTTGGTTTTTTGCTTGGTCTAGCTAGAGGCTAAAGAAGTTTGATTTTGAGCATTTGATTTTCCTAAAGTAGGCATTTCTCTTTTTCTTAAGAGCTTTAAGGTGCAATGCTGAAGGGGCTGATCTCCAGGTGCGCTCTGCAAGTTGCATGGCACGTCTTTCTTCGTTGAGTCTGCCATCGGACCAGGGGTTAGAGATCTTAGTGGGGACTCTCTTTATTTGTAGGAGGGCTGCCTCATTGATTATAGTGGTCATAGTGTTGAGGTAGTGGTCGGTCAACGCATGAACGTCTGAGGCGCCAGTAGGGGGAAGGAGGAGATTGCAGCTGGAGGAAGGTAACGAGTTGGGGTTGAGTTTCTTCAGGTCTCTTTTACAGGTCTTGGATTTGGTGGATTGAACTGAGTTAAGTTTGACTTTTTCATTGATGAAGAATGTGATAATGTGGTGGTCTGACCAGTCACAGGGTTGTATTGATTCCAGTTGGGTGGAATCCTCTTTGGAGATGATAAGGTCGAGGATAGAGCCCTTGTCATGGGTGGGGCTATTGCATATTTGGATGAGGTCAAGAGCGTTGAGGAAGTTTTTGAAACTATTTACCAACGCGTCATTGTGATCGTTCCAGTGGAGGTTAAAATCTCCAAGGAAAATTTGAGAGTTTTGATGACCGGAATTGGTTGTGATCATGTCCATGAGTTGTTGGGTGAAGATGAGGTACTGAAATTGAAAAATAAACTGGATGCCCTCGATAGCTATCTTAGGGAGACTGTAAATAATTTGAGTGGAAGATTGGGGGCAATGGAGGACGTTTTGTCTAAATGTCATAGTAAATGTGAGCTTATTTTATCTGATTCTAATGACGCCCAGAGTACCTGTAAATTGAGTATGAATCCCAGTATCCAGTTAAATACCCATACTCCTAGTGAGCATAATAATAGGCGATTGACCCAAGATCTGCTAATGTGTAATAGTGATATGGGGACACGATATAAGCCAATCACATCAAGCGGGATTATAACTAATCAAGTGGAGGTGCCTAAAGTGATGAAAGAGCCAAGATCTATGGACGATCCTGAGTTTGAAAATCTGACAACATACATAGATTTACCACCAGCAGCAATCCCTTACACAGTGGTATTAGCTAATGTCCCCAGACTGCGCCAGGTGCTGGTTGAAACCTGTGTGAGTCTGAGAAATACATTGTTATCCTGGCTCGGGACTAGGACTGGCTTAACTGACAGACTCTTCTTAGAGTTCAAAATGGCAAAAAGGGTGAGCTGGATAGGGAGGGGGCGTAAGGATATGGCTAGCGATTGTGTCCTATTATATTTTAAAACTCCGCTACTAATTTAGTCGATTTTGAGCAGGAATGGAAATCGCTCAATCTCAGCACAACATATTAATATTGTGCCATTAGGATACTTTTATAAACCCAGTTATTTTAACCATATTAAACTAAGCAGGGATGTCCCACTAGTAAGTCATAACTTAATGTATGGTGTACCCATCCGTAATCGTTTCGATGTACTACCTAATTTGGAAGAAGTAGACTGAATGAATGTATCTGTTACCAGTATAGTTAAACCTAAGCATAGGAGCAGTTCGTTCGAGAACACCTCTGACATATTAGCCTTAGATATAAGTAGCAGGTATAAAGTATTGAGGATTTATAGGGATGATGATGCTAGAGGGGGAATAGGATCATTCTGTTTACATGATAACGCGGTGCAATGTGACATACCTGACATACATTCAGTGCCTACTATTTGCAAAATGGACACTCCAACCATCTATGATAAGAGTCCCACTATCCCTTTACCTATCACTGTGGCTGCCCCAATATTATCTCCTATACCGGATGTTAATTATTTGACACCTAGTAGAGGTGAAAGCCCGGATTCATTTGGAGGTAATACTAGGAATTGTAGGTGTAACTTTATGTTTTGGAATTACGCCAGTATAAAATCTAAGGTGACAACTAGAGTATGGGATGACTTTATTCAGACATTTTAACTTATTAGTCTCCAGGAAACATAACAGCTTTTGAAACCAGTCCGAAGACCAGTCCACTCCACCCATCTCCAATCCAAAACCACACTCTAACAACCTTTGCGGCTGGAACCCTATCACCACCGAAGACACCATCCGTCTGATGAACTCCATCCACTCAGGATCACCAACCGACCCATGTCCCCACCACATTTTCAACAAAGCAGACTCCATCATTGCACCTCATCTCCGCGATGTCATTAACTATTCCCTCAACTCCGCTACCTTCCCGGAAAACTGGAAACATGTCAAACTCAGCGCCCTTCTGAAGAAACCCACTGCAGACCCAACCGAACTTAAGAACTACCTCCCCATCTCGCTCCTCCCATTCCCTGCCAAAATCATCGAGAAAGCCGTCAACAGTCAGCTTGCCACCTTCCTCGAATCCAACAAATCCCTCGACCCTTCACAGTCCGGCTTCCGAGCCAAACACAGCACAGAAACCGCCCTCATCGCAGCAACAGACGACATCCGAACACTACTGGACAACGGAGAAACAGTTGCTCTCATCTTACTTGACCTCTCGGCAGCCTTCGACACAGTCTGTCACAGCACTCTCATACAACGCCTCAGCAATGTCGGAATACAAGGAAAAGCATTGGACTGGATCATGTCGTTCCTCACCGGAAGAACCCAGAGTGTCCGCCTCCCCCCTTTCAAATCAGAGGCCACCGAAGTCATCAGCGGCGTACCACAAGGATCATCACTCAGTCCCACCCTCTTCAACGTATACATGAGTTCCCTCGATTCCATTGCCCGCCAACACAACCTCAACATCATCTCCTATGCAGACGACACCCAGCTGATCCTCTCCCTCACCAAAGACCCAAACACCGCCAAAACCAACTTACACGAAGGAATGAAAGAAGTAGCAGAGTGGATGAAGAACAGCCGTTTAAAACTAGACTCGGACAAAACAGAAGTCTTCATCTTAGGGCCATCCCCCTCTGCCTGGGACGACTCATGGTGGCCACCGGCCCTTGGAACCGCACCCATACCTACGGACCACGCACGTAACCTGGGCTTCATCCTGGACTCCTCCCTCTCGACGACCAGACAAGTCAACGCCGTCTCATCATCTTGCTTCAACATCCTACGAATGCTCAAAAAAATCTTCAGTTGGATCTCCAGCGAAACAAGAAAGACGGTCACCCACGCACTGGTCACAAGCCGACTGGATTATGGAAACACCCTTTACGCCGGAACCACAGCCAAACTACAGAAAAAACTCCAATGCATCCAAAACGCCTCAGCCTGACTCATATTGGACATCCCTCGGCAAGCTCACATTTCCGGCCACCTGAAAGACCTCCATTGGCTCCCTGTCAACAAGAGAATAACGTTCCGTCTCCTCACACACACACACAAAAGCCCTCTACGACCTAGGTCCCGAATGCCTCAACACGGGTCTATCCTTCTACACCCCCTCCCGACAACTACGATCGTCCAATCAAGCCCTCACCGCAATTCCGCGCATCCAAAGATCCGCTATGGGGGGAAGATCCTTATCTTACTTAGCGACCAAAACCTGGATTTCTCTCCCCACCCACCTCCGCCTTACACAGAACCACCTCTCCTTCAGAAAGCAACTAAAAACCTGGATATTCGATAAATAAAACACCTCCCTCCCTCAAGCGCCTTGAGACCCCCTGGGTGAGTAGTGCGCTATACAAATTTTGGAACTTGAACTTGAACTTGGGAGGTGGAGCCTATCCATATAAATGGTTACAAAACCCTACCTGCAGTAGCTTCAATGTATGGAAGAGCTAAAGGGGGTCTTTGTTCCTATGTTTCAAAACTAGTACATTTTGGAAGAAGAAATATTGTTACTGAGGATTGCTTTTATCAGATAATGAGTTTACCTGTGGACAAATCTTGTACAGTAATAATGGTGAACTATTATAATAACTTTCCTCATGATTTAATTGAGGGGATTGCAGGGCCATATGTTGTCATCTACAAAATTTACATTCTGGAAATAAGGATTTGCTTATAGTTTTGGGGGGTTTCAATTCTGTGTTATGTCAACAAGCAGATCCTGGGAATTATGGTATTATGTATGATAAGGATATCATTTTTCCCCATTTTCCGCATTCAAGGTACGGTGACAGCTTAAATGAAACTGTGTTTTAATTCGATGTAGGATTTGCCAACACTTTATGTACCCCCTGTTCCCTTTACTTACTTTTAATGGCTGTGGAACATTTTCTACAATAGATTTTTCTATTTAGGCAAAAAAGGGAATTTTATATTTGGCATTCGTCAACTTATCATCGTCGTTTGATTGTGTAATGTGTAATAAGTTATGGATGATTTTAGAGGAGATGGGTGTAGAAGCATTTTAATTCCTTTCCTGAGGGCGTTTTATTCAGGGGCAAAGGCAAGGGTCCGGTTCGGGGCCGGGGGGGGGGGGTTGCACTAGACACTTTAAAGTAAGGTGAGGTGTGAGACAAGGCTGTGTCCTTGCACCCTTTCTTTTTACATTGTACATAAATAGTCTGGATAAGGTTTAAGTTCAGGAATGTAAGGACCTACCGGAAGCTGGTATACAACCCATTCCTGCATTATTATACACAGATGATGCGGTTCTTATGGTTCGTATACCATTGTGACTTCAAAGGGTCCTTACCAGTTTTACAAATTTTATGTCGGACTGGGGTCTTACTATTAATTCATCAAAAATGTTTACAATGAATTGTGGGTCAGGGTGTACAAAGTCTAGAACTATATTTATTGATAATAAACGGATTGAAAGCTCTAGACTTTTTCCTACCTTGTAATTTTATTTGAACTAACGGGAGCACGGGTATAGGCATTTAAAATAAGGATAATATTGTATATAAGGACTTTATCTGCCTTATCAAATTTTAGTAGGGAATTAGGCAGACGCCCGCGGGTGGAATTACTAAATATTTATAAAGCAAATTGCGTAACTGTTGCCTCCTATGGAGCTGGTATATGGGGGTACGTGGGCTCTATTCAGGTAGCTGAAAATATGTTTTTAAGATTCTTGTTGATGGTCCCAAACAGTACCTCCTCTTTCATATGCCACACAGAACTAGGGTTGTTATATTTAGAAGATATTATAAAAATTCAACCGGTCCTGCTATGGTATAGGATATGGACCACAGAGGAAACTAAGTTTAATCGCTGGATTCTAACAGATTGCATGGGCTTGGGCGGGGTGAAAGAAGTTAGATGGTTGTCATATGTTAAATCCTTTTTATATAATTTAGGCCACCAAGAATGTTATGATGATCCCCCTACTATGAACAGGATATCCAGGAAAGACCTTACAAATCACTGTCTAAACTTCTTGAGTGAAAAGAGATTATGTGTGGAAATGAATAAAATTAATGTGCAAGCACATAATCTCACACAAACAACATTTAGACTGCAGCTGTATTTATGTCTGATAACGTGTGATTATGACAGATTTTTATTGATGCATTTTCGCCTGGGCATTTTGCACAGATCATTAAGATTTCCTGATATAAATGACTGGTCAAGAAAGATAGGTAAATGCCCATGTAACGATATCTCGGTACAATCAACTATACATGTGGTCTTTTTTTGCAAATTATACTCTGTAGAGAGAAAATTATGGAGTATTCCTGTCTAAAAAACATATGGTTTAAAGCACTGTCGCCCAGCATTTATGGCCCTACAACAGTCAGAGACAGAATTTGTAATAGCTTCTGTAACTGTCTTCTTACAAAATATTTTTAAGTACAGGAAATCGATTAAGATGTGAATACATGAGAAATTAAGTAATGATTATGTATCCGGTACATTGTTTTTACTGTAAATATCATCATACGCTGTTTAATAATTCTATTATGTTTTTATGTGCTTTTATGGTTATTAATGTAACCAAATAAAGTGTTATTGACTTGACTTGACTTGAGGTGGTGCACTGGCTAAATTTGAACATTGCCTCAGGACTTAGGGTGGAAAACCAAACCACTATGGTGCGTAGGACACATTGGGTGGGTAGTGCAAAAAAACCTGGGTGGGGGACTATGTTATCATCAATTTTAATAACTCCTTCATGGTAAACTGAATTTTAAGAACAGTTACGCACACCAACTACATGTGCTGGAACTCAACAATTGTGGCAATCCCACTAGGCTATTTTTATAGGACCAGAAGTTACCTAACAGGGTACCAATAGGAGCGCCATCAAGAAGTGGGCCACAGGAGTCAATTGGAGGCAACCAAAGGAGTAGTCTTAGTAAACATGTCCCCTCCCCTGAGTTCATTGGAAGGTTGTGATTGATAGGGTGCTGGTGTGAAGATGGTGGCTGCATGAACGCTTTCGGAAGCCGCTATCCTCGCCGCAGAGAAACCCAGTAACAATTGAACCCGGATAAAGGGATTAGAAAATGGCACAAAAGTAAAAATTCACCTGTATACCCCCTACATATCATAAGCAGCAAATAAATACCAGTTCAGGTCAGAACAGACGATCAAAGCTCTGATAGCACAGGCAGTAAAAGAATTCTTCCTCATCGCTTTCAGACTTAAACAGAAAGTGCACCGTTTCCCCGGAGCACTCTGTGGACTCCTTCTGCCAACCGGAGGGTCGTGGTAAAGCCAAAGCCGTATATTCCTTCTATAGCGAAGCACCATTGAAGGAAGGCACAGCGGCTGGGACAAAAGAGAACCCAGCAATCAGGAAGATGGCTGCAGGGAAAAGTGGAGAAGATAGTCACACGCTGGGCCCAAAGGGGGAGGATATAGGTGGCAGGACACCCAGCAGAGAGCAGCATCCTGTTGACGCCGCAACCAGAGCTAAACAGCTCACATTTCCCAGGATGTTATCCGGTCGGGGGCTCAGTGGAGCACAGATGAAAACAACAACCAAAGGTAAAACTAATAGTTAGACATTGAAAAGCTGCAAAGAACTGGAAAAGTGAAGGGAGACTGCCGATAAACTTGCAATAGGAGTAAACCCGGCTTCACTTTTGCTGGCCCCTGGTATAACATTGACAGAAACACCTGTAACAAACTTGGCTTATGTAAAAGCCATTTGTAATGACCCAAACATTGCTACTGATTCAGAGTTACGGAAGGGGAATAATAATTGCCCGCAACCAAGCTCCATGGCGTAGAATGCTCAAAGTGGGATGAGCTCACTTGATCCTAATCATATTGTCAGCACCCATATTGGTGGCAAGATCACAGGAAGTCCAGATGGTGATAAGTTCTATTCCCTGATGGATGAGTCCGAACGTACTAATAACAGGGAAAGCGAGGGCATGGATCCTGAAGTCACAGGGGAGGATAGTGGCAGCCCTCCCCTGAGGCTCAGCACTCAAAGGTGTGTACCTAATTGCACGAAAAGCAGAAGCACTATGGAAATGGAAATCACTACCTAATTTCTACTTCTACTACAACATCCACTATAGCACAGTCTCCAACAAACTGTAACAATGTGGTCCTGCAAGCAGGCAAACTCTCAGTACATTACACTAAGCTGGTGACCAACAAGGTTACCAAGAGAGAGGCCCAACCAATCCCCTTGACAACCCGGACGAATCGAACACAAGCAACAGCCAGTTACTGTCAGAATACTGCCTAAAAGGAACATGCCACCCTATACAACAATGCACCTGCATAACAGAACAAATAAATCACAGGATAGTCTAACCCCCATTCGAACCAACTCAACACATGACTTAAAACCCCATGGCCAGAACTCATTCTCCATCATCTTCCCCCCAACCTCTCTCCTAAAGCGAAAATAAACTTTAAACACAGGTTGATCAGACAGCACCAAGAAACTCTAATTGCAGACATTTACCACTGCTGCACAAAAGGCATGCAGAAAATGGATCTTATTTTCCACACCCAAAATCTGGCAGGATGGATTTACATTCTCAGATCCCATCTCCAAATCTCTAAAACAATTAGCACCCCTCACAGCTGCAAACTCATGTTCACAATCCCTAAAATCCACACACGCAACAGCAACACGTTTGTGACCATTTACAGCAATGGAACAGTCCTTCTCCAAGCCAACAATGAAAACCTAGAGGCATTCGACTCACTCTTCCCCATGCTACGCATCGCTTTCACTCACATATCCGACTCGAAAGCAACCCAGAGCCATCTGCCCCTGGAAAACTATCAAAATACCCCCTCGGCTCAAACCCACCACTCCGACCCATCTACACCCAGCCTCACCACCCCGTCCAACTCCCTCCCCAACTCACACAACTCATCCATATTAAGCGCGCCTAACACAAGGCCTGCACAAGATGCTACATTGCAACTCTTATACTGTCCCCCCTCTCCCTATACTCCCCTTCAGCAACCAATGAACCTGCTGACAACAGCTCCAAACCACTTCTCTGCACATAAACCTATGAAAGCGCCACACAATTCCCGAAACAACCTTTCACAGCCCACCCCCACGATTTTCCCCAAACATCACACAGCCACTAGAAGTTCAGGGAGCCTCACCCACACTGTTAAGCTCCTCCCATCCCCGAACCCAACCAAGCACCACCCATGCAGAGATGACCAGACTCTGGACACACAGAGTCCAACCCCCCACCCCCACCCTCCCACCCCCACCTCATGTCATGTGCTTATCTAGGTTCCTGATCGATACTGTGACCTTATGCCCCTATTCGGCTATAAAGCCCTTTGTTCCCTATATTGGCATAACCGTTCAAGTACGATTTTCTGTAAAGTCATCTCTGGCCTCACACGAGCAGAGCCACAGAGCCACATTCCAGCATGACTCTCTGCTACTTCCTTTGCGACCAATTAGTGCAATGACAGAGCAGCAGTCACTATCTGATATTCCTAGATAACACTCCGAGTTCTTCAACAAGATAAAAACTTAGCAAACCTGGAAATCCCTGCTTGCTATGTTTTGATTAGTAATAGAACTCTAATGAGCAACTGATAGCTGCCACTTCCTAGTGACATCTTTAATTGACGTCTTATGTCCAGCAAACTTGCGTCAAACCCGGCACCTGTCAGGTATAAATATTACTAACGTTGCCTTAAGCAATGCGAAGCTGTGAGCTGTGAGAGCGAAGCTAACTGCTGTTGAGCGTTGCCTGTCGCTGCAGCCTGCTATCCTGTGGTGGTGAAGCTGCTGATTACCATTATCGCCGCTACAGCGCGACCTATGGTGCAGTACGCTTGAGGAGCCGTGCAGCCGTCCTCTGCGAAGACATCCAGCCCAGCTGCCCGCGGACGCTGTCACCCCTCCTTCCTCCAGACGCGCTGAGAGAAGCCGCTGCCTTTCTCGTGCAGAGAAATCCAGTCCCGGCGCTTCCAGTTTACCCTCGCAGGTGACTGGGATATCGAGAGAGACCCCTGAAGGAGATACCAATCCTCCATCATTCTATTCAGAGGTATGGTGTTGACTAAACCCTTAGACGAGAATTCTTGAAACAAACCTTGGCAAAACCAACTTAACTTAAGCTACTTACTTACTCCCCTTCTCACGTGTTAGGCTTAGGTCAGGCACACTGGGGTAGGCTTAGTTAGAAGCACCAGTTGAGTATGTTAGCCTAATGTATATATGACTGTATATATGTTTTATTACTTTTAAACCATTGTATGGCTAAGAAACCATATCAATGCTTTTACAGTTCTATTTCGCTATTCTTATCTTACTGTACGTACTTTTTATAATAACAGTTATTGCAATTGTGGCAATACATTTCTCTTGTATGAGAAGAAAGACTGTTCAATAAATGTTAACCTTTATTGATACACGCCCGTCTCTCTATTCTCTACATACTGTGAAAGTAAACTGCACTAGACTGACTGAGTGAAATCTATGTCTATTGTTTCACACGACCCTAGAGATCGACTCTTGATCTGAGGAGCAAAGTTGTCATGTTGCACGGTTGTTGGAAAGCTGAATCCCTTCTTGTCTGTGCCAAGGAAGCTGATCACTTCCTATGCAGAGAAGAAAGTTTCCAGTGACCTCTGAGCTAGTTGGTAACACAACCCAATTAAGTTTAGCATAGTCAGTGGAGGCCTGGAATATAAGCAGTTCCACGTCGATACTACTGTTTATGTTATTCCAATGCGCAGGGCCTAGTGGGAAACTAGGAACTACACTACATGGCGCCCAACGTTTGGTAAGGCGATAAACTAACGCAAGACTTGCAGAGTAACTCAGTCGTGCATATTTCACACCCCTTTCTCCCGTAAATACTCCAATAGACGTCTGGAGTGGGTGAAAGGTTAAAATCCGCCCGACCTTAGTAGGAAGAGATTCCTATGTAAAGCTCTGGTTTATTCAACGTTGAAGGATACAGTGTTCCAAAATATTGTGCATCTAATCTTTGTCTCCTTGGAGACCTACTCTGCAAAAACTGCATTTATACAATGTCAGTAGAAAACAACGGCACCACTGGGGCCGCAGTAGATGCGACTCAGCAAGGTCCCGAATACACAGACCCGGATGCTATTATCATCCCGGTCCACTTGAGAAGATCTATAACTTTAAAACTTATAGAACATGGACTGACACCTCAAGGTGGTACAGTAATTTTCGTGATAGAGGCTCACGAGTATCGGCAGACAGAGGTATTCTATTCATGGATAAACTTTCCAGTGGTAAACGCTATAACACAAGAGTTTCACTATTACAAAATAGAGGAACCTCCGGATGAGTACGCCCCTTTCGAGGAGGTTGAAATTCCACTTAAATTTCAAGAGCACCTGCTCTGGTTTAATGGCGCCCTAAAACACAATGATCACATAACCAGGCTCGGTCCACTAGGTAGACCAGGAGCCACGTGGCCGGTTCTAGCCAGCTACACACCACATCCTGACATTGCAAGAATGTCTAGAGAAGAGCTGTTAGCACAGCTAAACACATTAATAAAAATACATAGGCAATTAGTCCAATATGTAATGCGGACTGTAACAGTCCAGCCAGCTGTTAATACACCACAGCTGACCCCTCATCAGGGGAACACAAATAAAATTACACCACAGAACATACAGTCATGTCTTGGTAAAACACCCGTAAAACGGGAACAAATTCCTTTCTGGTTAGCCCAGAAAATCACTCAAATAGAGGCAGTATTTCCTGATACTACCCCTATTGAGAAACACAGAATCTTGACCATCTGCCTTCCTATGGGAATCGCACCACACGTGGAGGACTGTGACACTTGGGGTACAGTCTTTGCTTCCATTTACACAAAAACACACGGTGTTCCGTCTATGGCGGTAATACCAGACGTGCTAAAACAGATTCAAAATGAATTCGGTCCAGAACCAGCTTTAAATCTAGGTATGAAATTACTGAAAGACTTCAAGCAGGTCACGGCTATATTATTAGCCAATGTAAAGGGAGAAGCAGCATCTGTGGCGATTCGCCAGAAGTTGAGGGAAACAGATATAAAAGATCCTGTTGAGCTTGCAAAAATCATAGAAAAATGCTATGAAGAATTAGGTAGAGACAGCTTGGGTGGAAAACCAGTTAAGCCCCAACTGCTCGAAAATCCTGAAAAATTATTTATTAAAAATAATTTAAACACTCCTAAAAAGAGCTGGGATGGAAATAAACAATCCACTCCCAAGGAAAAAGTTTTCCAGTCCAGAGGAAGGTCTCCTCGACGGAGGGAAAGAACTCCGACTCGAGAACGCCAGTCTCCCCAACGGGAGCCCTCTGAGAAAAGATATAACCTTAGAAATAGGGATAATATAAAAAGACCTGATAGATATCAAAGTATTGATACACGTCCCTCTCGATCTCTTCCACAGAATTCGGAAAGAAGAGGACGGTCAGACCCAGGAGAGCACACCAAGTCCAAAGACAAGGAACCTGCTCAAAATAAGAAATCTCAATTTCCTAAAAAGAAGGTAGCCAGTATTAGAGTAATCAACCATGCAGAGAATACTGAGGACACAGTTGAAAAACGGGGAGTGGGCATTGACAATGTTGGACAGTGCAGCAGAAATCAGTATAGCGCGCAAGATCTTGATGAATCATCTGGAGACAGTGGACACGAATGAATACATTCAGGTTGAAACTGCCGACGCCAGGCTTAGCGAGCCCCATAAAATATACGAAATAACATTGCGTATAGAGGGTGATAAGACTAGGAAAATTAAGGGTCTGTTTTGGGATAAGCTCTCGAAAGGCTATGATATTCTGTTAGCTGAAAAAGATTGGCCCCCAGAGTTTGTCAGGGAGTGCCCTCGTGGCGAAGAGGTAATTATGCCTGCCTTCTCGAATCACATACCGATTCACAAAAAATACACATATGCAAGGAAATGGGCAGTAGCCCAGGCACCTGCATTGTATAAAAATCATGTAGGATGGGATGAGGATTCAACGCCTCACAAAATCCAACTAAAAAGTGAACCAACTGCCCAACGGCAGTATCCCATAAAGCAAGAAGCTAAAAAACAGGTCAGGGAGATCTTAGATCAACTTGAGTACCAGGGGGTGATTGAAACATGCACCTCTCAAATGAACAATCCTTTGTTTCCTGTCTCCAAGCCAGACAATTCATATCGTCTAGTTTTGGACTACAGACACCTTAATACATGTTGCAAAACTTTTGCAGTACAAAACTCGCATAGTGCAGCCCTAATGAATAACATAGTTAGGAAAAAATATAAAACGACATTAGACATTTCTAATGGTTTCTTTTGTCAAAACATTGCACCTGAAAGCAGATACTTGACCGCTTTCTCCGCATTTGGGTCGCAGAAAAAATTCTGTTGACTCCCACAGGGGTTCAAGAACAGCCCAGGACTATTCTCAGCTAGGGTAACAGAGTTACTACAACTCTATGATGATGAAGCATTATCTTACGTAGATGATATTTATCTCACAGACGACGACTTGGATACTCACTTGAAAAGAGTGAACACCATTATACTTGGGTTCGCAGCAGAGGGTTACAAATTCAACTTTAAAAAGTCTCGAATTGCCCATCTGACAGTACTGTTTTTAGGGTACGAATTATCAAGTGAAGGAAAAAGCCTAGCGGACAACTTCTTAGAGAAGTGCGCTGTACTCCAAGCTCCAAAAACGCTGAAGAATTTACAATCCATACTAGGTTTTCTGAATTTCGGAAGAACTTACATCCTAAATTACGCAGAGAGGGTTAAACCTCTCTACGAACTAATTAAACCTGATTTAAAACAAATCAATTGGACTCAAAAACACACAGAAATTTTGAGATCACTGCAAACAGACATGTTAGCAAAAACAAAATTAGATACACGTGACAACACGATCGATCTTGTAATCCGAGTCATCCCAGGAAGATGCGGATTCACGTACCTAACCTCTAATGAGGGAGAAAAGGTACCAATTTCAATTAAGTCTCACTTGTACACACAAGCAGAAAAAACATTCAGTCGCACAGAAAGAACTGTGAACGCAGTGCAAATCGCATTAGCAAATGAAAGAGAACTAGCACACGGCAAACGGATTAATATCCTTACAGCGGAATCCGCCTTCGAAGCGCTATTCAGCCCAGTAAACCTGCCTACAGTGTCACTGGATCCAAAATGGATACAATACATAGATTCTCTAGGAGCGGAAGACGTGAAATACTATTTCGCCCCGCAATACGAAGAACTGAATGATTTAGAATATGAAGAAGAATATCCTCTGCCAATCGAAATCCTGCCTCTCCCACAATACGCATGTATAATCTATACAGATAGCTTTGTACAGCATTTCAACGTAGAGAGAAAATCCTACGATGCAGCATGTGCGATTATTAAAGGTCGTTGGCTGTGCGGTAAATTCAGACCGAAAGTAACAAAAACTGAATCTGTAAAGTACTGTTCGGTTCAAAGAACTGAAATCAGATCTTTAAAGATGGCGCTCGAAAATGCAGAACGCGAATTCCCCACACTTATCGTGTGCGATTCTCATTTTTGCGTCAATTCTTACAACAACAAACTGCAGAGTTGGATCGAAAACGACTACAAAGATGACACAGGTGCCACAATAAAGCATAAATTGCTTTGGGAACAAGTAGCTCTTTTACACAAAGAACTACAAAAGACTCACGTGATTCACGCACAGAGTCTTCAACGTGATGGCGTTCACGTTGCAGGGAATTCATTGGCTAATACAGCCACCACGGAAGCAACTAAACCGGCTTCCGTAGCCACAAAAAAGCGTACAGATAAGTATATAGACGGGGAAACTATGCTAGCAGTAAAAACGACCGTAAAAGGCGACTGTGCAGCACTACCCGTAAACTATCCACTCAATTATGCATACATAATCGATGCAAACTCCGTTCCTTTTGCTCGAATCCCTGGAGTGGGGGATAGAGTAATTCCAAACAGGAGCAGGAGGGGCTTCCTCCTACTGGAAGCACACATGGGGTTGGGTCTGAAACACCAAACAATCAAAGCTTCTCTGAAAGAATTGCAATCAGAGTACTGGTGGCCAGGAATGAGTATAGATATTCAATGTTTTGCTCAAAATTGTGAAGACTGCAACAGAGATCGCAGTAATGAACAGGCCAGTGTAGTTTCAGGATCCCTTCTAGACAGCATAAGGCGGTCTATCTGCGCAATCAAAGAAGAGAAGCGCGTCCCAGTGTACAACGTTTAAGACGAAATGCACTTAAAATAATGAGGCCACCAGCACTCGGCTGACGCCTAGAACGGTTATAAAAGATTCGCGAGTCCATATCGGCACATGCGCAATTACCACGTTCCATTCTGACCAGGGTCCTGCTTTCAGCTCTCGAGCCTATAAGAGGGCCATGGCTAGCATGGGAATTGGGTTGCGGTATTCTTGTCCGTCGCACAAGTGTGGTAGAAAGAAAAAAACGGGACATAAAGCAATCTATAACAGCGAAGGTATTAGGTTCAGGCGCTGGGTGGGTCAAACATTTAATAAGTGTCCAGACTAGTCTTAACAACATGCCAAGAAATTCTCTAAAAGGTTTCAGCCCATACGAACTATTGTTCGGAATAAGAATGCGCGTTCAGGACCTCGATAGTCAGATGTCAGTGGTACAAAAAGAAACAAAGCAGTTTGAAGTAAAAGACCGTTTGGCTGTTTTACAGGAACTGAATGAAACAAGAAAATCATTAAGCAACATAAAGTTAAAGCAACAGCCAAGTACCACTGACGAGGCACCACCCGCAACAGCCCCAGCAAGGCCTGTCTGGATTCCAAAGATTGGGGATCTAGTCAGAGAAAAGATCGCGGTTAAGAAGGAATTTGGGCCTTCTTACAGAAAAGCAGTACCTGTCTTAGCAGTTACCGGAACAAGATCAGTTGTGCTACCGCCCCTTGCTGGTAAAAAGGAGAACAGAGTCGTGTCCATCGATCTGGTAAAACCACAAGCATGTGGCCTATAATCAACAGTAGGCCCAGTGGACTCCCAAGAAACAACAGAATACCCAAACTTGCAACAATCCAAGAGGTTCAAACTGAAAGACTAATCACATTCGATCAGCCTGCAGTGCACAATGAAGGACTATGCAATAATGCCATGGAACTTGTGCCTCTTGAAACACAGATTGAAACAGTTCGTCAAGAAACAACACCAGTCTACAATGATGTGGCATCAGAAAGTGCTACCGAGAGACAGATTGAAAGAACAATCCCATCAATTGACAGAACTGCCTCTGGTTATTTCATCAACTTCTCTGAAGATTTAAATGACCCGGAAGTGACGCCAGAAACAAAAAAGTCTTTTAAAGAAAAAGCAACGGAACTCTTTCATCAACTGAAGGAAATCTACCTCATTTCCCCTTGGTTAGAGTTCTGGTTCGGTCTAGGTGTATTTTTCCTCCTGCTTTGGCTCATCATGGTACTGTGTTTGGGAAAATTCATTGAAGGAAAATATATTACAATGGACACAGCAAGTCAGAACATCAACCTAGTCCTGAAACCACACAGATCATCCCACGTGAAGAAAAGAGAACTGTCAACAGTAAATGTCACAGCAATTCCAATACCTGGTGGGGTAGTATGGGAGAAAACAGACTATGAGATCTATGGTCCGGTCGAAATCCTGAAGTATCCTCATCAACTAAAGGTTTCCTTAAGTGACTTTGTGACACCAAGTACATTCTCTGATGATTGGGACTTTAACAGTATTAATGACATGATGTCTGATTTAGTAATGTCAGCTAGATTCACAGATCATGATTATTTACAAGGTTCATCTAGTTATGAGCAGTTATTCTGTTATACCCACTATGGGGATCATTACTTGCATAAATCTGCACAGCCTAGAAATGTTTTTATGTATAATCAATGGGAACATTGTTCTACACCACCTAAAAGCAGTTCTAAAGCATTTTTTAAGAAATTCAAATATTTTTCAGGGTTTAACACCAGTGATGCAGAAACGTTTTATTATAAACTGTTAGATAAAACAGGAATGAAAACAATGCTGACAAATTCTAAATTGATATATTCAGAAGCATTTTATGACAAAATGATGACATTTGGTTTTGATTATTGGAAAAATAATATTGAAACGAAATCAATTTGGGGTACAAAAGATTGGCAGGTGCAAGGCATAGAAGCACTATTTAGAACCTGCATGATACCAGAACAAATGTTATTTTTAAATGACACTGTACACCAAACATCTTGTCTTGGCCTAGCTAAGAACAAAGACCTTAAAACACCGTCTATACCAAAGCCAATAGCTGAGAATGCAACTGCAGATAATGAGTTAGACGTGTCACACATTTTACATTTCAACAGAACACATCCTGATTGGAAAAAGTGGTTAATCTGGCCTAGAGACACAAATAGCTGTCAAGATCGATTCCTGAATAAAACACAGGGTTTAAAAATGACCAGACTAGACTCAAGATATTCCCAGAGACAACATCCAGGAATTATAACCACATACAGTGTAGGCAAACTCTGCCTAGAATGGCTAACTACATCCACACTGGCTGAAATTAAGCAACACTTGTCTTTATTAAAAGATGGTGCTGATTTGCGCGATTTCATTCTTGGACCACGCAAACAGCGTCAAAAGCGTTTCATAGCGACCAGCATCTATGCTGCTTACAACGAGGCTTGGAAAGTAAAGCAAATTGAAACTGCTGAAAAGATACGAGAAATTGATCGTATTAATTTGGAAAAATCACTTTCTGTGGTAGACAATGGGTTAATGACTCTGTCTTCCAGAATATATTCTTTGGACAATATTGTATCCTCTGCCTTTGATGTGATAGACAGAGATTTGCTAATGTTACAACATGGCCAGTCTCAATTACGCTCTATTATAGAACTAGGCTGGACGCTGCAAAATCTTCGTTCAGGCTATGTGCCTTGGCGTCTGATAAACACAACGTCATTATTTTCCATTTTTAACCTTACTGATAAACAGATCAGTTTGGCACAGAAAGGAGCAGACTATACAATCTTGAGCATCGAGAAACTCGAGAGATTACCATTGACAATGTCAGAGAGCCCTGTCATTGAATGGATAATACACGGAATTATCACAATTCCGATAACAACTTTCCGATTTCATAAATGCCTTGAATACATACCTGCTGGCCAATATGAACAATTGGGTAAGGGATATGTTAAATCCGAATGGAAATTACCATACACTCATTCTTGCTATAGTGACAGCGACAAAAATGTATTTCTTAGTGGTGACAACTGTAAACACTCACTGAGCGGTATACTTTTGTGTCAGGGTATTAATTTACACGGAGCATGCGATGGAAATTCAAACAACCTTTCATGCCACCAGCTAGTCACACCTGCAACTCAGATAGAGCCCTTCTTTATGCAACTCGCAAACGGGAGTTACATTCTAAGAACGGATCACAGGTGCTGTGGCCTCGCGCCCGGACTAAGTTATCTAGTAGAAGTAACGTCCATGGTCAAATGTTGTATGCAAGCATTGTTCCCGAGCGGGCCTCCAGACACAGTGACTCCCCTCTGGCCTCGTCTGAATCTCTATTCTATACGAATTGATACATTAAGCAAAATGAAATCTGTGCTTTTACAGACAACAGTGCCTATAACGTCATCTAAAGAGACGTATGATCTTCTAGTCGCAAGGACGGCTACTGAGGTCCATGACCTTTTATCAACAAATTGCCCCGTGCATTTCGTACAAATGCTCGACCAACTCCTTAACATGTCTAGTGCTACAAGCATCCCAGGCATATTTAAGACAGTCTTTACGGGACTGCTAACACCCTTCCAGGCAATTTTGGGAATCTTTCCTAATTTTGTGCACTCCATCTTTGGTGGTATTCCACTATTTTTGGGACTCATCGCAGGGATTCTATTTTTGACCATCCTGCTACGTTATGGCAAGCCTCGGCTCAGACATAGCTCCCATGGGAATGGAAGAAACAATCCTAGCAATGCGCTACAGGGACAGGATAACTAACGTCCTCGGATTGGCCAGGCTGAGAGATCTAAACATGACCTGGTTCCTTTCATTCAGACCAATATGGCAAAATTGCATTTTACCTGTGCTACGGTGTATGCTTTGCGGCGAGGAATGCGTGTTGGACATCTGTCTTTCACTTCCATCAGCAGTACCAATGGACGTCGATACTTTGCTAAGTCCAATAACGGCTCACGCATTGTGTTGTCCCCAGCGGCTACCAATCCTGATGACGGCATTCGTGGAGACTCCTGTACTACAGCCAAGTGGTAACAGTGGAGCGAGTGACAAAAGCAACATCATCCAGGTACAACGTTCTGTGAGCATTGCTGGTCCCGGCTATGATGACAGCAATCATTCTCACACCTGCCAAGTTACAGCGCTATCTAATTTGGTTGAACTATCACCTGATTTTGTAGACCAATTCTTTGCGAGCCTGTCTGATACGATGTTCTCACCCACAGAGAAACAATAACTTTTTGAGAAGCTTTCCGACACACAGCGTTCCCATGAACTCTGGATTCGGCCTTCAGTTTTGATCAACATAAAACTGCCAGGAGCTTTGGTAAACTGATTTTTCTTTGAATTGGACAATTTTCAAATATTGACCCTTTTCTTTTTGGCACGAACAATTCTTTGCTTAACGTAAAAACTATTCTTAGAGAACAGAAGCTTCACACTTCTATTTCTAAAAACACATCTAGAGACATAACAACATAACACCAGCCTCTAGCACACATATTATTACAATGCATTTTTATGTGATGATTTATCTCGCATTTCTTCTGTCAGAGATACTTCATGTGTGATTCTTTTTGCATAATCGTTCATTGATTTCATATGCAATAATTTTTTGAATGATTACTATGCTTTAAAAAAACGTACAGTACCTAAATTCCATGTATTGCAAGTACGCCTATTTCGAATGCATTTATGTATTTTGGGGTGGGCAATGTTACACATACATCCAATTGCTTAGTTTTAGTAATTTTGATGGACATGAATTCGTGGAGTGGGTGTCATGTGCTTATCTAGGTTCCTGATCGATACTGTGACCTTATGCCCCTATTCGGCTATAAAGCCCTTTGTTCCCTATATTGGCATAACCGTTCAAGTACGATTTTCTGTAAAGTCATCTCTGGCCTCACACGAGCAGAGCCACAGAGCCACATTCCAGCATGACTCTCTGCTACTTCCTTTGCGACCAATTAGTGCAATGACAGAGCAGCAGTCACTATCTGATATTCCTAGATAACACTCCGAGTTCTTCAACAAGATAAAAACTTAGCAAACCTGGAAATCCCCGCTTGCTATGTTTTGATTAGTAATAGAACTCTAATGAGCAACTGATAGCTGCCACTTCCTAGTGACATCTTTAATTGACGTCTTATGTCCAGCAAACTTGCGTCAAACCCGGCACCTGTCAGGTATAAATATTACCAACGTTGCCTTAAGCAATGCGAAGCTGTGAGCTGTGAGAGCGAAGCTAACTGCTGTTGAGCGTTGCCTGTCGCTGCAGCCTGCTATCCTGTGGTGGTGAAGCTGCTGATTACCATTATCGCCGCTACAGCGCGACCTATGGTGCAGTACGCTTGAGGAGCCGTGCAGCCGTCCTCTGCGAAGACATCCAGCCCAGCTGCCCGCGGACGCTGTCACCCCTCCTTCCTCCAGACGCGCTGAGAGAAGCCGCTGCCTTTCTCGTGCAGAGAAATCCAGTCCCGGCGCTTCCAGTTTACCCTCGCAGGTGACTGGGATATCGAGAGAGACCCCTGAAGGAGATACCAATCCTCAATCATTCTATTAAGAGGTATGGTGTTGACTAAACCCTTAGACGAGAATTCTTGAAACAAACCTTGGCAAAACCAACTTAACTTAAGCTACTTACTTACTCCCCTTCTCACGTGTTAGGCTTAGGTCAGGCACACTGGGGTAGGCTTAGTTAGAAGCACCAGTTGAGTATGTTAGCCTAATGTATATATGACTGTATATATGTTTTATTACTTTTAAACCATTGTATGGCTAAGAAACCATATCAATGCTTTTACAGTTCTATTTCGCTATTCTTATCTTACTGTACGTACTTTTTATAATGACAGTTATTGCAATTGTGGCAATACATTTCTCTTGTATGAGAAGAAAGACTGTTCAATAAATGTTAACCTTTATTGATACACGCCCGTCTCTCTATTCTCTACATACTGTGAAAGTAAACTGCACTAGACTGACTGAGTGAAATCTATGTCTATTGTTTCACACGACCCTAGAGATCGACTCTTGATCTGAGGAGCAAAGTTGTCATGTTGCACGGTTGTTGGAAAGCTGAATCCCTTCTTGTCTGTGCCAAGGAAGCTGATCACTTCCTATGCAGAGAAGAAAGTTTCCAGTGACCTCTGAGCTAGTTGGTAACACAACCCAATTAAGTTTAGCATAGTCAGTGGAGGCCTGGAATATAAGCAGTTCCACGTCGATACTACTGTTTATGTTATTCCAATGCGCAGGGCCTAGTGGGAAACTAGGAACTACACTACAAGCTCAGACCAAAGATTGGCTCGACTGGAATTCCAGCGAGATATAGTCATACAGGGTATTAATAAAATCCTATCTACACGACCCACCTCCACCACCCAATACCCACCCCCTACACACAGAGATAATACCAACAAACACACAGACCACCACACGGTAAAAAGACTAAGATGGAAGACTATACACCTTAGAGTCCATCGTCATAGACCCAAAAGGACGGGCGATACAATGTCCAGCCAAGAGGCGAAGAATCTCACTGAATCCTATGAAGCTCCTCCACCAGGTGCCCCCAGTTCTGTGATACAAGTAATCACTGGATTTGGCAGAGAACGTACTGCACCAACAACAGTGAGACCTCCAGCTCACCTCACTAACATTCCCCTGGCCATAATCCAAGTAATCACTGGACTTGGTAGAGAACATAGCGCGCCAAGAACAGTGAGACCGCCGGCGTACCTCGCTAATATTCCTATGGCCCTACCAAGGGAACAACACAACAATGAGAGGGCGACTAACCGCACGCTCACTAACTGCCGATCTGCGAATAAAAACGCAACCAAACTGGCAGAAACCATCCTAATACATGACATTGACATCATGTCCATCACAGAAACTTGCTTAAACAAATCATCACCACCCCCATCCTCGATATGCTAGTACCGCCGGTGTTCTCAATCATAAACAAGGACAGAAAAAAACAGCGACGTGGGGGACCTCTATCATTCATAAAAAGAACATCTCCATAACAGAAACGGAATCCTGCAAATACAATGGAATACCTAACCGCCACCATCAAGACCGCAGACAACAAAATGCTTCACTGTCATCTCCTCTACCACCCACCCTGCAACACTCCTGCTTTTGGTGAACATCTGACAGACCTGATCTCACACTGCTCACTATCAGACGCAAGCTACATAATTCTAGGAGACCTAAACCTCCACTGGAATGAGGTAAACAACCCTTGGATACAATCCTTAAATGAGCTCCTCCACAATAACAATTTGACCCAACATTGCACCGAACAAACACACAACAAAGGCTCAATTCTCGATGCCATCAAAGCCAACGAAGATGCAATCACCCTAGACTGTACCCTCCCTGTGGACCTGTGGACTTGTCAGACCACCATCTCATTCTTTTTCATATCAATCAAAAGTCACATCTACCACCCAGCACAAACAAGCACTTCCACTGGACGAGAAACCTGAGACAGATCCCCATCGAGATACTAGAAGAAAGGCTAAGTACACTACCCTCCTCCACCGCAGGCGACTGGTCCACAACAGAACTCACCTCACAATACAATGCCATCCCATCAAGATCGTGCTTCAACACTGACCTAAACCTGGAAAGAAGACAACTAAGAGCCACAGAAAGACGTTGGCGTAGTAATCCTTCGACAACACACCTAGACCAACTCAAGAAGGAACGTAGAAGCAATAAAAAGCACATCATGAATGAAAAATCCACCTTCTTCTGCGGTGCACTCAACAATACTAAAAATCGACCAAAAGAACCCTTCAACATCATCAGACAACAAACATCCAAACCATCACCTTCCACAATTCCGGCCTCCAAAGACCTATTTAACAAATTTGTCAATTTCTTCAACGAAAAAATATCACAGATTGAGCTCTCACTCAAGGATCACCTCAGTCCTACCAACGAAGACCCGCAACTTGACAAAGATGTAATGAACCCACTAAGGCATTCCACAAATAACTGGAGAACATTCAAACCCGTCACTGAAACTGAAATTATTGAACTGACCACCGGGTCCAAGCCTGCATCACACATTGAGGACCCTCTCCCCGCGCAACTGACTAAAAATCTCAAACTCTCTCTAGCAGCACGCTGGTCAGAGATCATAAATAGTTCATTGGCAACAGGCACTATACCTGACTGGCTCAAAATCGGTCAGGTAACACCATTACTGAAAAAAGCAGCGCTGACCCGAACGACCTCAACAATTTCAGACCTGTCTCCAATCTCCCATTCCTAGCAAAACTACTAGAAAATGTGTTCTCTTTCCCATCACATGGACAACAACAATCTCCTGGACCAACACCACTCGGGCTTTAGAAAAGGATGCAGCACCGAGACTGCCATCGTGAATGTCATTGAGGACATCAACAAATCACTGGACTCAGACCAATGTTATCTACTTATACTCATTGACCTTTTGGCGGCCTTTGATACAGTCGACCACAATCTACTCCTCAACGTACTCCGAGAAAGAGTGGGAGCAGAAGGGGTGGTCTTATATTAGTTCACCTCCTTCCTGAAAAACGCTCCCAAAGATTAAAAATCCAAAACTTCACATCCGTCCTACACCCTATAACCAGAGGCGTTCCTCAAGGCTCAGTTCTCTCACCCACACTGTTTAACATTTACATGGAGCCACTCACAATCATCCTCAAAAAAGCCAACATTCCCTTCAATCTCTACGCCGACGACACCCAGATCTACCTCAAAACCTTTTCCATAGCGAACATACAAAGACTCAACTTCACCTTAATAGAAGTCCAAAAATGGCTGTCCCATAACCATCTGAAACTCAACCAAGAAAAAACGGAAATCCTCCTCATAGCCAACAAAAATCAGACCCCTCGAATCACGGAATGGTTAAAGTTTACTGATGCTCTCAACTGCATTCCCTTACCGTTAGACTCGGTGAAGTCACTGGGAATAACTTTAGACCCCTACCTTGACATGGTCAAACACATCAAGAACACGGCAAGATGTGCCTTCTTCAACTTAAAACTACTAAAAAGATCAAACCCTTCAACCCTTCAAAAAGACCTCAAGCAAGTCAAACAATCCCTTGTGCTATCCAGACTAGACTATGGGAACGCCACCCTCACAGGCACAGCCAATCATCTTGCTCCTCTTAGAGCTACCCTAAATGCAGCAGCCAGAATGGTGACGGGAGTGAAGAATTATGAACACATCTCTCCCGCTCTCAAAGAGCTCAACTGGTTCCCAATTGAACTATTGAACTATAGGCTAACTTCAGAACTTCCTGACTCACCCACAAAGCTCTGCACACCGGCAAACCCACCTATCAAGCCGCCATACTAAAAAATGCAGGACAAACTAGAAATCTTAGGAGCACCAACACTATGCTCCTCATCCCCCGAAAACCCGTAAACAAAAGACCTTATCTCAGTCTTTCTCTGGAAATGCTACCAGAATTTGGAATGCCATCCCCATTCATGTCAGGACGAACCCCTCCTTCAAAGAATTCAAAAGTCCGCTCAAAGTGCTCCTCCTCAATCGAGCTCTCACGAAATTACAATGGTCATACAAAGGCAGATCCGTCACCTACTGAGGATCTAGGCACTTCGATAAGACCAACTCCTACAGTATCTTACCCTTACCCGCAATATTACCTCCTCCATGATGACTGCATTAATTTGCCACAGGACTTCCATTGATACACAACCCATCGCTGAACAATGCATCTACTTTCTCACTCTTTGCTTACTCAACTGTTATTTGACAAATGTTGTAAAGCGCTCCGATACCTTCGGGTCTGGTCAGTGCTATACAAAACTCTAAAATAAATAAATAATAAATAAATAAAACAGCCAGATAAGTCAGCTAACATGGGATTACTCCACTACTCATTTCGGGATATAAACCGATGAGGAAGGTGAAAATGGTATTAAACTTGACGCTCCTGAGTCCCTGATAGAACCTAAAAATAAGACGGAATCTCCACCTTTCATGGGGTTAATTTATTCTATACTCAAGCAGATCAGATGGAAACTCGACATGTGCAGAAGAGGTCCCACATGGCGATGAAGAAACTTCAAGGGACCGTTCGCAAGGTTCTAGAGGAGCGTATTGTGGGGATAGCGGCCTGGGTGGAGAGCACAGCACAACAAATCACAGCAAAGGAGGCCAGAATGACTTATGTACTCTGGAAACTGGAGGATTTAAAAAACAGGCAACAGAGAAATAACCTGCGACTTCTAGGCATCTAAGAAAATATGGAATGGGAGGATATAAATGGCTCTGTTATAAGACAATTCAAGTGGGCCATCCCAGAACTTGCTCACTGGAACTGGGATTTAGAGGTGCAGAGGGTGCATAGATTCCCTCTGATGAGGAAAACGAGAGCAGGCCAAAGTTAGAGACCCACAGCTATTCTTATATCTTTCAGGAATTTCTTCCTATGTCAGGCAATATTCAAGAAGGCTAGACCTGATGTAAGGCTAGCAGCTGGGGGGTATGACCGGATTTTTGCCACACGACGGTGGAGAGAAGATGGAGGTTCCAATAGCTAATCTATCCCTTCCAGAAGCTGGGCTGCGAGGTATTTCTGATAAATCATGCCTGACTCAAGGTCATCTGTAAAGACACAATGAGGGTATTTACCTCTGAGATACAAGCCCAGGAGTATATGCAGGAACGTTCACCCGGATAAGAGAACAATGTAGGACTGAACTTTCTCGTTATGTTTTCTGCAGATAGGATGTTTGGGCGACATATGTTTCAACTGGATTATTCCACTCTTTTGTTTTGGGTTCTTTTCTTTCCTTTATTTTGTTAAAATTAGACGGGGAGCGTTTAGGGGCACAGCGGAATGCATGAGGCATCACAAGGGTCTACAGACCGTTTTTGCCTTTTTGAGTGGGGCTGGGAGGAGGAAGGGAGGGATCCGAAAGAGAATACATGGGCAGGCTCTAGGGATAGTGATGGGAAGCATTTCTAAATTGGTATGGTTATGCCATATTGAGGTTCCGTGACGATTTGAACCCGTGTTTTCAACATTGTCGTAAACTTATAATGTTGGTATCAGTGAACCGCAAATGATCCATTTAGCATATCCTGGTGTTTTCGCTATGCTACAAGCAAGAGCACTCCTGTTATAAACACATTTCTGATCTACCCATGGCATCCATCTTAGATCACGGCAGCCATTTTGTATTCTTGCCCTCACATAGTCAATGGACACGCAGTGACCTCTGATCAACCCATTTCACTTAAGGACACGTAAGCTTTAGCCGGCGATTCACCTTGCTAGTGACACGTGCACCTTAGGACAGAAAACGCTGTGGCCGCATGACTCGGCAAAAGCTGCCTCCCCAGCCTGAGGCCAGTCCTGCTATACTGGTTCTCGTGTTCGTTGGCCTGATCATGATTAGGCGGCCGAAGCTGGTAGCCTTGCCCATTTACGACCCACAAACATCTCTTATCCTACTTTTCTATCTTCTGCACCTGGCTCTGCTCCTTTCCTTCTGGGCCTTTATTAGGGGGAGGTAACGAAATTTACGATGAGGCGGTCCGGCTCTTGAATGAAAAGTTGACATGGGATTATGATGGAACAGTGAGAACCCCTTGTTCGTAATGTTTTGACACCAGATATTGTTGACGATTCTTGTGTAACGCCAAATATTTATTGTTTAGGACATGAAGGTTTAGAAATGTACTAGCATGTGAAGAATGTTGCCCCAAGCTGAAAATTTAGTATTTAAGGAGCAACCCACTTTGTACAAATCGAACAGGCTCCTAGATTCTGCCCGTGTGTAGTTTCTGTGACTTCTGTGTCCCTGCAGTAATAAACCTTTGGTCTTTGACGCCACCATCGAGAAGCCTGTGTTTCTGTTTATTTGTGCACCGAGACAGGTAGAACTCAGGGGTCTTCGGGTGTTGTCCCTGACACCTCTGGACAGTACCAAAAAGTCCAGAACTCCAATATGGCAACTAAATTTCAATTATTTACTGATGGGTAAGTTCAGAATAGCTTCAATTAATATCTGAGAATTAAATAACCCTCAAAAGAGATGAATAGTTAGCTTGGACGTCCAAATATTGAAGGCTGATATTATCTGCTTTCAGGAAAACACATATTGAAGTCAGTAGGTGGGAGGTTGTGGAGCTGGCAGGATGCCAATCGATTTCTAGCACTATGCAGAACACAAGGACAAGAGGTTGTCAGTAATGGCACGAAAGGGACTAGCTAGGTTTTCATGATCTAGCTCCGATATAATGGGATGATGGGTAATTACTCAATGTTGTTTAGATCATAATGTGTTTACACTTTGATTGGTCTACGGCGCTGCCTTAAATGATCCAGCATTGGCAGAATGTGGAATTAGTCGGGTGGCCCCAGCCACTTATCATCTGTGGGGATTTCAATATCAATATTAACTGTAAAACCTCTAACCAAATAGGAGTTAGATATCAAGGTCACAACCCCAAAGTTTACAAGTCTTTGACAAAGTTAAGGCATCTTCATGGTGTCGGATGTTTGGGCAAAGCAAGAATCTACCCAGATTTCATGTATTTTTATGACCCACATCAACTATATGCAAGATTGGATTACTTCTTTGTCTCACAAGAGCTGCTGCAGGGAGCAGAATATATAAATATCCGAGAGTTACATCCAATGTTCCCTCTAAAGATTTTCTCTGTGTGTGTGGTAGTGTAAGGTCTTTGTGCGCTGCAACCAAGGCTATGTGCGCCAGTAACCAGACTGCACATGTGAGTGCAGCGCTAAATATCACTCCAAAGTTTTGCATGGAAAAGTGAAAAGACTGTGCATTTCCTCACAAACAGACCCCAAGTCAAACCTAAGAAGAGAGAGAGCGCAGCTCACACCGACAGAGCGCGCACCGTCAGCAGCTCAGGTGTGAACAGGTAACCTCGGAAAGCAGGCTTCCATCTGGGAGGGCCCAATGTAAGGGCTCCTGCGTGCACAGGAACGATGAGGGGAATGCAGGTGTGTAAAGCGTTGTACAACAATATGTGCATGCAGAGGAATGTCTGAATGCCGGGTTTCGTCTATGCACAGTACAATGCCGTAGCAGACTGGGGAAGAGGATACACAGCAGAACTGAAGCATTGCACATGTGCAGCTTGTTTGTTGCTGTATGTCTTCATTATGCTGAAGGCCCAGAGCTGCTTGCTCAGCGATGCTGCATGTGACTCCTCACTATGGCCGAGGCTGTTAGCAACACTGGTGTGTCGCATTGAGACAATAGGAATTTATAGGATTAAAGCAGAGGAGCTGAGGGTAAGGTCTGATGTCTCATGCTCCCACCCACAGATCCCAGACAAGGTGCTTTCAGCTTGCCACTCCACTGCACTTGTGGTGTGTGTGTGTCTGTCGGTCTCAGTGCTATGCGTCCTCCCCACCCCTTTTTGGCTGGACATTCTTTGGTGCCTTGTCTTGCCAGGGTGCACAGTCACAGGTGACGGGGAGATATTCACGAGGAGATGTGCCGGGGTCCCAACGTAAAGATTAAAATAACACCCACAGCTGGCGCTGAGCCCTTCCCAGCCCAGTGTGCTGGTGTCACTGCACCTGCTGCACCTCTGGTAGCTCCGCCCCTGACATGAATACAGTAAAGTTCCCATTTCCGGGACACCTATGCACCGCCTGCACTTCGAGGAGCTATCCTTCTCTGGCAGACAAGACCAGCCTCTCTCTGAAACCTCCATGTCCAGAGCTGAATAGGAACTCCGAGTTATCACAGAGTTGTTGTTCTCTGGTGAAGGAGGGGGTTGCACAGGACAAGCAGGGCACACACTGCACAGATATTCTCACAGGACCCTGTTGGGATGTGTGCGGATCCACCCCGTCCCCCCCCCTCCCCCTCCCCCCAAGCAGCTGTTAATACCACCTTTATTATAACAACTCCTCTGTTGTTTTCAGGAAGGTTCCCTTTGCCTTTCATTTGGAATTACTTTTAAAGACTAAAACAGCAAGAAGGTTTTGTGGTTTTCGATGTGAGAAAGATGGTAACTACTAGTCTTTTGTGATGGCGCGAACATTTTGAGAAAAGAGTGGGCAGATTGTGCATTTTCAAGTACATTTGAGAAAACAAGAAGGTTAATAAAGCAATTGTGAAAGTGCAGTTATTACATTAATGAAGAGAAGTCATATAACATAGGTAGCTGCTTATTTAGTGTAACCACAGAGCTTCATAACATTGGGGGAGTATTGGGGGATCAAAGCATAACCAAATGCACCTGGCTAGCAGATTTCCGATTTTTGTCAATCATGTGGGTTATTACAAAGCAAAACAATACCATCCTTCTCATGTGAGAGAAATTGTTATTGTGTCCCAGAATGGGATGTTGAGTGGAAAAGAAGCATCGCCATCAGACAGTTACACTGCACCCCGCCCTAGCTGGCACGTGAAGAAGATACATAACGTGTTGATCTGATGGTTGCACAGAATGGGCAGTGGCTCGACATCAAACTGTTCAGGAAGGGGAAGGCGGACTTCCTGTCTGTGCCCAGACTAGACCCCCCCAAACCCCACCCTGGATGGAACACCCTATCATGAAGGAGCGGAGCTCCCCACCACCCCTCAAATGGACACATGACTTGTTTGCACCTTGGAGGGTCTGGGTGGGGTCGAGGGGTCCAGGGACCGCTAGAGTTAACCCCTTCTATGCTCATGACGGAGCCGCTCCGTCACGAGCTGTCTTTGAGCTGTGCTCATGACGGAGCGGTCCCGTCATGGCCCTCTCGGCGCACATGCGCGGCGCGAATTCCGCGGCTGGGCTGGTCGTTCCATTGAGCGGGCGGGGCCATGACGGAACCGCTCCGAGCACAGCTCAACCGCGGCACATGATGGAGCGGCTCCGGCACGAGCATACGAGCGCCGCTCCCCCCCCCCCCCCCCCCTTAGCGCTGCGGCCGAATTGCTGCCGGAGCGAAGGGGTTAGTGAGCTGACGATAAATCACTTGATAGGTACATGAGTCCGAAATCCTCTCCCTGAAAAGAAGGGTCGAGTGTTTAAGTGTACTAATTGGTGTTTTGTGTAGGTACAACAGCTGTAGCCTAGGGTGAAAAATCGAAGCAGGGCATCCTCATCCCTGTTTACCCCACATAGAATGAAGGCTTACTTTCCCCGTTAGAGCTTCTGAGACATTGGGTGCATGTAGCGCACATTAGGGATCGATCTTTAAGGATTAGCTCAGCGCTACATGAACTTGGTAGAAAGAAGAGAGTGCCACAAATCGCTCCCATGCCCCTCACATGTGCCCACCCAGAGGCTGAGGCTGATCCGGTGTCCACGGGCACGAACCAGTTCTGTTGCCAGTCCTGTTCACAGAGTGCCAGGAGCCAGCCTGTTGCTTCACTGCGGGCGAGGAAGCCCCTCTTCCGGGAGGGGTGGGGGGCCTA
This sequence comes from Lissotriton vulgaris, assembly GCF_964263255.1. NCBI lineage: Eukaryota > Metazoa > Chordata > Amphibia > Caudata > Salamandridae > Lissotriton > Lissotriton vulgaris. The sequence continues at coordinate 2,032,766,362 of NC_141691.1, forward strand.
AGAGCAGCTGGGTGAGGTGCACTGGAGGGGGAGGATGGAGTGAGTGGAAATGGGGTTCATGTGCAAGGCATACAATTGAGGTGTAGTGGCCCTATTAGTCTTCCACTGTGAGCCTCACTCGGAGGCTGAAGAAACAGGAAGGAGGAATAAGAAGGGGGTTCATGGGAGATGGACAGGGACGATGGTGTGGGGAAAGAGGCATTGGAGACATGCATGGGAAGAAGGATAGTTAGAGAGAGCGGAGCAAAGGAGAGGAGGGCTGTAGAAAGGATGAGAGAAAGCAGGTATTCATTGCCGGAAGTAAGCGGATTAATAGGACACTGAATACAAATGTACCTTAAAAAGTGAGAGGAAACAGCGCATCCTGGAAGAGGGGGAGAAAGGCACGTACATACTAGACATTCACACGGACATGCTCACACAAGCACACATATATGTACTCACACGCAGGTGCACACACACACACACCGGCAAACACAGACATACAGCGATACACTCAGACACATGTACACAGACATGCACATTTACACACTCTCACATGCACACTCTCTCACATAATATACACCAAGGCCAGTCCTTTCCCTGTTCTCGTGATAAATGCATTTCCCTAAGGCTGAACAGGCTTGTCTAAAACATGCCTCGAGCGTGTGTGGCCCCATCACATTCTGTGGAATTCGGACCTGGCAGTAGCTCTGGCCCTTTGGTGAGGGGTGCGGGGGGGCAAGTGCTCTGGCGAGGTGGCTACCTCCAGATGCCTGCATCCACACAGACTGTATGTATAGCAGGCGTACCCCGGCACAATGCACAGACAGGCAGGTGCCACTTTACAGGTACCCTGCCCCCCTCTCCCCTCAGTCAAAGGTTCAAAACACAAGACCACCAGGCTGCACTGCTCCATCCCCCAAACTCCCGCAGCGCACGGCGACTGCCAGATCTCCCAGAGAGCAGGTGGCTTCCCTGATATCCCCCTGCCTGTAAACATCAGAGCGAGGCCCACAGCTCACACGAAAGTAAACCAGATGCATAAGCTCCAAAGAGCCAGGGTGGAAGCGCGATACGCACAAAAGTTCCTTTGTGGGCCTTTCAGAAAGCATTCATGCTAATTGCAGCACGTGACGGCGCTGTGATAAACACAAATACTTTCACAAAGGCCCTCAATCAGCCCCGCACTTAAGCACTATTAAGGAAAGAAATGCAGAGTCTCGAACAAGACGTGTGCTTTCAGAGTCTGAAAGCACACGTCCTGCTTTAGATTTGCTGCATTCCTGTTCTCAATAGTGTGTAGCAGCTGCGGGGCTGATTCAGGGCCTTTGAAATAGTATTTCACTTTACATTTGCACATTACGACGCTACAATTAACACAAATACTTTCACAAAGCCCTCAATCAGCCCCCCAGCTACACACCATTAAGGAAAGAAATTGAGCAAGTGTCAATCACACTTGCTGGTGAACAGGAGCCCTACCGAACCCCACAGACACTTGCCGCTCCCGGGATGTGCTGTGTGCATGCAAAATTATGGACACTGCGCGGTCAAGGCATGTTCAGTGGGCAGTCGCGCACATGCGCACGTTCAAGGGAACAGTGGTTATATCCAATCACAACCCTTTGGTTCTGGAAATATATATCCATATTAAGAAAATGAATTTTATCCTTTTTCTACTAAATTGAAATTTGTATATGTATACTTTATGGTTGTGACAAACCAAATAAAGTTAATTTTTGACTTGACTTGACTTGACTTGACTATATCCATATTAAATCTCTAATGACATGTTGGACATTCAGTAGGGCTTCACTCAGTGAGGAAGGCTATGTACAGCACATGAGGATGTGGATTCCCAGTTTATTGAGGAGAACCAGGGGAGCACCAGTACACATGTAGTCTGGGATATTCTTAAGGCTTGGCTTAGGGCGCAAACATCTAAATACGGTTGGGAGACCCAAAAAAAAGAGAAGACTCTGCTACGTGAACACTACGTGGAGCTGTAAGGGCTGAAAAACACCTGATAGATGTTATTTCTAATAGGGAAGATCCTGAGGAAGCCCAATCTGGGATTCTACTTGCCAGATCGGCAATTACAGATATTTCAATAAAAAAAGTGGCAGGTAGGTACATGGCTTGGCGAAACAGGGTATATAAGATTGACAAACGTGTAGGACACATGCTTGCAGTCCGTGCTAGAGAAATGGTGGGACAAGCTTGAATCGCTGAAATTAGAGACCCTAGCATTGGTTTGGTTATCAAACCGGTAGCTGTGCTATCTGCCTTTCAAAAATGTCACTAAAAGTTTTAAACAGAGGACTGCCAGATAGAGGAGATGGAAATAGAGGAATTCTTGAACGGGCAAGCATTGGAACAACTTTCCCCTGCAGAGAGAGAAAAGCTAGAAACACCTACACGTGTGGAAGAGGTAAGAAAAGCAACCAAATCTTTACCACCAGGTAAAGCTATTGGAACTGACTTGATACAGGGGTAATTCTCTAAGACATTCATGGAACATCTAGTGGAACTTATGAAGAGATATTTTTAAGGGCACTATTAGGTGAGGAGGCCCCCAAATCTTAGAAACTGGCTAATATAGTCGTGCTTCCGAAAAAAAGGCAAACCTATTACAGAATTGGGCTGATATCGTCCAATTGCATTGCTTAATAGAGACACAAAGATCTATGCAAAAATTCTTGATACTAGGCTAGCCTCAGTCATTAAGAAACTAGTCCCTCCTTACCAACACGCATTTATTCTGGGTCGAGGCACAACAGATCATATTCGATGGACTATTGCCCTATTCGATTCCACTAAGATTACAGGAGACCCTATGGCTCTAATATTATTAGATGCAGAAAAAGCTTTTGATAGATTGTCCTTGCCTTTCTTATGGGCAATTATGGAGAAAAAGGGGCTGGGTAAGAAGCTTATTCGAACTATTCAGACTATGTGTCAGGGGTCCACCACCAGAATAGCTATGATGGGCTCTACCTCCAACATAGTTAAGATCACACAAGTTACACGAATGGGCTGCCCTTGCTCGCCTCTATTGTTTGCCCTTCATATTGATCCTCTAATCAGGAAGATAGAGGAAAATGATAAGATATAGGCTATATACAAGGAAGGAGGGAAGATTTTAGCATAAGCAGACGACCTGGCAATAGTTACACCTAACCCACGGGATGCCCTTGTGGAGATAGAAACGGAGGCAAATCACTTTAGTTATATTTCAGGGTACCACCTTAATGAAAGTAAAATACAAATTGTCATGAACGATAAAATAGATTTGGAGGATGTACGAGTAGTTCAGAGCACGTGTGATACCTGGGGGTAGGGATTTGGGCAAATGTTGATAAAATTGATAATATTAATTTGGAGTCAATATTGCGGAAATTCAAAGCAGATTTTACTAGACTAAATAATTTACATCTCACACTGTTAGGTAGGGGCAATGTTATTAAAATGTTATTTTTGCCAGAAATGCTATATATTTTTAGAGCCATCCCAGTAGAAATACACAAATCATGGTTTTTAGCTTTAAACAAGCTGATCTCTAGTTTCTTGTGGTCTGGGCAAAGCCCTAGGAGAGCATTACAATACATGACTTTGCCAAGAGACCAAGGGGGTTGGACAGTTCCTAACTTACAATTGTATTATTGGGCTGCATATTGGGCTGCAGTTTTACAGCAAATGGCCAGTCTGCTGGGAAGAGATAACAGTGAGATGAGGTAAAGGTCAAATGTTTCTATATATGAATTAATATATGGGATAGACAAAAGGGTTACATTTAAGATATTGTTGGGAGTTTTTATCGTCAGGACCACTGTTCAAAAGAAACTGAGTATGGGAACGGTTCACAGATATATTCCCCTGGCCCATAATGAGTTACTTAGAGCCATAAATAATGATGGATATATGAGATGTTGGGTTGAAAGAGGAGTGAGATATCTGGGGGATTTAATGGAAGATAAGCAGATTGTGTCTATTTGAAACAATCAAAGGGAATTATGGGATTGGGAATACAGCTTTGGGATTTCTTGATGAAGTAGTTAGTTGTAGCAAAATACCTTTATTGGATATTTTACTCAGGGCTCGGCCAACGTTGTCCCCAATATATAAACTACTCAATAAAGAAATGGGAGACGATTTATCAAAACTTACAAATCGCTGGCAGGATCTCCTGCAAGTAGAGACTGGGGATTGTGAAGACTCCCTCTTGTTGACTCAGACAGCATTTTTTTGGGCTAATCTGCAGGTACAATGCTTCAAAACCTGGCTCAACCTACATGACACCAGCACAGATTTTTAAATGGGGGTCTCCGCTGTACATTGCTCTTGATGCGGAGACTTAGGAGCGGATAGTGTGCATATGCCAGCCACATGTCCTAAACTCGCTTCTTTACAAATTCAGATTGGTGAACAGCTCTGAAGTATGCTGGGATTTAGGCTGGATCTCCCTCCCTAAGTGATTATTCTTGAAATAAACAATCAGGAAATGGCTGGGCCAAATCGGCCTTTGGTGTTCACAGCTATGCTGTGCTCATGCTCTGCTTGGCCACCCCCTTGTTAGACCAGGATCCTCCTTCTGTACATTCCTGGCTTTCCAAATTGTTAGCAGTATACCGGTGGGAGACAGCTGTGGACAAATGGAGGGGTCATAGGGCAGCAAGGAAAGGCTATGGAATCCGAGCACCCGTAATCAGATGGATTAATGAGGACATGGCCTCAATGGAAACAAGTTTAGGATAGTACAATGATTTTGGAAAGTCTTGTAGGGATATCTATATTTTTACTTTATTTGTATTTAAATTTAAATGTAAGCTTAGTTGTGCTTCTAAGGAATGAATTTAATTATCTTTTGGATCATGAGGGTGGGGGTAGGATAGTGTGGGGTGGTGGCGGGTAGAGAGCAAGTGGAGGGAGGTTTGAAATTGACATGTAATGTATTCCTTAGTTTTTTGTGATTTTCTCTTTTGTTCAGGATTTTATGTCTAAAAAAATTATTTAAAAAAAAAAGAAGGTCGTGATTGACGGTTGCTGGTATCCAGGATCCTGATGCACCCATAGCTCAGAGGAAGGCACAGCCCTTGGAACAGGGTAATGAGTGTGAAGGGTGTAAGTTTCTATCCTTAAACATTGCAGGGCTTCGAGTAAGATCGAGAACTCTAAATGGTTACTCTTTGTTAAACGCTTTGACTTAATTTGCCTCCAGGAAACATGGGCTGAAAAGTATAGTTACCATCTGAAAGGCTATACAACCTTCTTCCTGCCAGCTACCCCCTCTAGGCTAGGTTAAGCCAAGGGGAATGGGGCTTGTTACCTGTGTTTCAGTAGCAGTTTGCGGCAGCTCTGCTACATTGATCCATGCCTCCTCCATTTTATACGTGATGCTATTATCCAGCGGAAAGAGCAAGCTCCTGCTCTTAAATGTTTACAATGCGGGAATCGCCCACCTGGAAGAATGTAACATAACCCAGCTGGCGTTCGACTCTGGAGCATTAACATTTGTTTAACCAGGGATTTTGATATTCACATGTGTTGAGACATTAGGCATGAAGTAGTGAAAGCCATGGGCTGTGCTTGACAATCTTGCTTGCATATGGAACATACACCTCAGGGTACTGCACTTAGTACTATCTTGCAAGAATTCAATCTAACATCTGCCATAAACAAGCTGCCTCCTGGAAAACTGATATTGCTCCTACTTTTACTGGGAGAGGGTGTGATACTAATATTGATTTTATCTTGGTTTCTACACTTTTTTTCTGATTTGGATTTCTCGGTTAAGGCTTGTGTATACAGTGACCACAATCCTGATTGTTTTTCAACAGGATGGTCTTGAGTAAACAAGCTCATTAAGGAAGGTCCAGGAATTACTTTAAAATTAGTGGAAGGGAGGAGGACACTAAAGTGGGGACAAATCTGCCAACTGTGGAGTGAACCTCTGGCTGAGACCAACATCTGAGGCGAGGCCCTGCCAAGGACCCCTGAGGAAGCACGGAAGACCCGCGTGAAAACTGGTGGGCCAAGATGGGCTGATGTGTGGCAGGATGCGCTGGCTGAATTAAGAGGCGCTTGAAGGGGAGAGAGAGACGGATAAGGTCAAAGACACTCGTGCTGGTATTGAGAGCAACTGGACATGGGTGCGGGCTGACCCTCCTTGCAGTCTGTGCCTCCTAACTGCCTCTAAACCATGTGTAAACAGTACGCTAAGCAACCAAAGCTTACTTTTGACAACAAACATGCTACACCCCATACTGAATCAAACCCAGATGCGCAGGCGGACGGACAACAATCAATCAATCAATCAATCAATATTTGTATAGTGCGCTACTCACCGGAAGGTTCTCAAGGGGCTGGGGGGAGGGTTCCGTTACTGCTCGAAAAGCCAGGTCTTGAGTTGCTTCCTGAAGGAGAGGTGCTCCTGGGTCAGCCGTAGGTGGATGGGGAGGGAGTTCCATGTCTTGGCCGCCAGGTAGGAGAAGGATCTTCCTCCAGCAGTGGCTCTGCGAATGCGTGGTACGGCGGCAAGGGCGCGGTTGGCCGATCGTAGCTGGCGGGTGAGTGTGTAGAAAGTGAGGCGGCTTTTGAGAAACTTCGGGCCCATGTCGTGGAGAGCCTTGTGTGGGTGGGTGAGGAGTCTGAACGTGATCCTCTTGTTGACGGGGAGCCAGTGCTACTACGCTGGACACACGCTTGCCCCCGTCTTCTCTTCCAGCAAGCACATCTCCTTCAGCCACCCCACCGGACTTCATTGCACGGATTACAGCTGCGTCCACTTCAGCTTCAGAAGAACCATGACCCACCACCGCCCGCAACAGGCTCCCTGAAAGAGCTGGAGCAAGATCACCGCCGACCAGCTCACCACCTCCCTCAGCCTGAACCCTCCCGCCAGCACAACGGACCCCAACGAAGCAGCCCACACCTTCACATAGTGGCTCACTAACTGCGCTGACAATACCTGCTTGTAGGAGAGTAGGGTCTGCTATCCTATGGTCACCCCAAATTTTTGCTTTTTGCTTCACTGGTTTATGACTTAATGTGGCTGTGGGCCTGCTAATCAGACCCACAGCCTGCTGTTCTCTCTCTAAATTGATGCCAATGCACTCTAGGTGCATTACGAATTGGAACTGGTTCACTTTATAGGCCCCTGTAACAGTGTACCATAGGTACCCAGGGCATAGGTGTAGCCAAGGCCTACCAGGGGCTGCAGCATGTATTGTGCCACCTCTCGCCTGGCCTCCATATTTGACACAACTGGCTGATCACTCAGCTGGGGTAAGTTGGTGTAATCACCTCTTACTTAGATATAGTATCCCTATATCTAACCTTAACTTGACGCATGTTAACCTATAAGCCACTCCTATGGAATGCCTCTGCAATCCTGGAGGCAGAGTGCGTGGGTACATGTGAGACGGTGCTCTAGCATGAGCTGAGCCTGTCTGCAGCTGTCGGGAACAACTTCCTTAGCTGTTCCGGGATACTGCCATACCATATACTCTTAAGTGCATTATAATCCTCGCGGTTATATGCTAACTTTGGTTTGGCTTGATCAAAACATGTCGAGTACGGTGTCATACAATTTGGAATACTATCCCCTTGACAGTTCTGTCGAGGGAGATAGCATTCCACCCTTCTAGAGGGACACAAAATGTACATAACCAGAACCCCGATTAAAGTTAAACTCGAGCCTCAGCATCACAAAATGGATGCTGCCACCACAGACACAAGTCTGACCTCCTGCTGCTGGGAGTCCTTCCAGCGAGGGAGGCTTGGACAAAGGGTTTCCTGCCTTGGGAGGTGCGAGCACCACCCCAGACAGGATTTTGTGTATTGGGTAGGACAGGGCTGAATAGAATCAGACATGCCCGGGGCACACAAGGTGTCCTCGTGCATAAGCTAGTCCAAACAGGTGCTGGGGCTTTCCAGCCCCAGTCCTGGCGCGGAGCTGGACAAAGGAAAGGGGGTGTAACCGCCCCCCTTCCTGGTTCTACCCAGAGGAGGGACCTAGCAGGTGATCCACCCCTCAGATTGGGAATAAGAGTGGGAGCAGTGCCATGGCACCTCAGATCATCCTGAATCAACTTGAAACTCAGAAGATGACTGGACTTCGACATTCTGCTACACAGAAGACTGAAGAGCATCTCCCTTGTGGCCTAGGTGTGGCCACCCTGTAAACACAGGCACCATCCAGCAACTCGACGTCTAATTTGCCGCTGCCTCCTGCCAGAGCCCGAGCCCAGAGCCTGACGAGACCCAGACTCCCAGACTTCTCACCGCCCCATCCACAGTCCCTGCAAAGAAGGGACCCAGGGAGGCACCGAGAGACTGGGACCGGACATCTCGAAAGACCCCCGAAAAGCTGACTGCGGAGCACCCTAGGCACCCTTGATGCTGTGCTTCGGGGTTTGAGAAGCCCCACCACTGAGCAGCCTTTGCACCGAAGATCAGCCCTCCAGCATCTCCACAATCTGCGTGGGGCCCTTTTGCATTCTGCCACTCGACACGCCATTCCCGCCACTTGCCACGTGGTCAGGGGCCATCTTGGCAACAAAACCTACAATTTACACTGCGGGTCTGGTTGCTTCAGACTTGGCCTCGCGCCGGTAAAAAGGAGCACCCGCTCTGACCTTGCTAGTCCGAGTGAGAAGCTTGCATCGATTCCTGCGTGGCTTGCATTAGCCAAGGCTTGTTTGCTCTGATCGAGAAGCCGACACCGCTAACAGCTAGAGATTCGTGGGACAGCTCGTGACTAATGCCTGGATGTACTCGACCTCTTCGTGTCCATGTGGCTGCAGAGACAATCTTCACCTCATCGCCTGTTTGCACCCGACATCGCCTGGTTCCATCCTGGTTCCACGGTAGTCATTGGCTAGTGACTTTGAACATTGTCCCCTCTGCTTTCAGGTCTTCACCACTTCAGATCCACCCTTGTATCCACCAAAACTCTTCTCATCTCGACGCCTGCAGCATCTTCAGCTCCAAGCACCATCGACCTGCGTGACGAAACCCGACACTACTTCGCACCTGTGCACCTGGTTCCTGTGGGTGAGGTCTAAAGTTTTGTCCTTCTAGGTCAGCCGGAAGGTTCCTTAATCACTAACTTTGCCACTTTTAAGCACCATTGACTTTACATTGGTATATGCGTGCACTTTCCGCACTGCACCCGAGTCCCGCGAGACTTTCCCGACTTCTTCACTGTTAGTCCCGAACAGCTTCAGCGATTCCCATGGCCCTAGGCCTACTTCCTTTCAGCTAGTTGGTTCTTATACCACTATTTTCGTATATGGTTTAGGTGGCCCATAGGGCTCATCCATGCACTCATTGTGCAACTTTTGTATATTTAAACTGTGTTTTGTTTTAACGCATTTGCTTCTGTGCTCATAAAGAGTATAGGGGACTTTGTAGTAAATAAATATATATATATATTTTCAATATATATCTGTGTGGTGTCCTTTCATTTGGTATTCAAGGGGATTATGTATGGTAAAACAGCTCGCTTCACATGCCTTGACAGAGTTTAGCCTAAGACTGCTTTGTCCACGCTACTAGGATAGCTGGTCTATAAGGTTGACTTACAACCAATCATCATAAGGGTTGCTTGGCATGGTACAAGGTGATCACTAGAATTAGTGAGCATCACATACCAGGCCAACTTTTCACACTGCTCGTGGAAGACCTGTGCACCCTCATGTTGCAAATGCACTCCAGCCTGAGAAACATAGACTAGAAGCTGGACACCCTGACTACGCAACTGGATTCGGTCAAGACCCAGGTGGCTGAGAACGAGACCCGCCTTGATGCCCTGGAAAACCATCACACTGAATTTCACGAGTTCCAGATAGAAACTAAGGAATATGGACAAATTATTAGGAATTTTCCGGGCTAAGAATGACGATTTAGAGGCAAGGTCGCGTAGAAACAACCTACGCATTACCGGTATACCGGAAATTACTGCCATATCCAAAATGAAGACCTTTGTAGCAGACCTACTTCACAAACTTTTCGATCTTCACCTATCCACTGACTTTGTGGTGGAGAGAGCACATAGATCCTTAGGACCGAAATCCCCAGTTGGGGCAATGTCTCGGCCAATCCAGGACAGGGATACTATCCTGTGGCTGGCTAGAAATAAGGGTCAAGTATCACACAAAGGAAATACTATTTTGTTCTACCCGTACTTTACCCCTGCTGTACAGGCGGCACAACGTGAATTTCTCTCAGCCAAACATATCTTGCTGCAGGCACAGGTCCCCTATTCCTTGTTATATCCTGCCAAGCTGAAAGTTTCATATGATGGCACAGCCCACTTCTACACAGATGCGCAGTCTGCTTTGAAGTTTACCAAACATATTGGTGGGAAGCGAAACAAAGAAACCCGGGGAGCCAAGACGTCTGCAACTAGTCAACTCAGTGACAATGACTGACATGGGAATTGTATAGCTCACAAGCCAGAGTGACTGTACTGCTATTATATTGGCCTGGGGAGGAGCTGTGTGCTTTGCTGCTGTGGGTTCTGCACTGCGCAATGAATCGTTGTTCTGTATGATTTAGTATTATTGGTATTGACCTGTACAGTCCGCAGTACTCCCGGCCACCCTGTGAGAACAGGGAGGTTTTCCGGTGCCGCTGCGCCCCCATGGGAAGGTTCCCTGTACCACTGTGTGGCTTTTAGAGTTTGAGTTTGTTCTAGGATAGAATTCTACAACCTGATTGGGGGGTTGGAGTGGGTGGTTGGTAGGGAATGTTTTTTGTTCATTGCCAGTATGTTTGCATCTTGTTGGTCAGTATAGATAGTCTGTAATTGGGAGCTGACACGCCTCCAGTGCGCACACCACTTCAGTCAGGGTACTGTATAGCTGTAACGCAAAATTTTCTTACGTGGAACATCAGAGGGCTGCATGATAGTCAGAATTCTAGACTCATACATACTTATTTATCAAGACATAATATAGATGTGTGTTTATTGCAGGAGACACACTTAAATGTAACACCATCGCCGAGGCTGAGGCATAATAGGTGGGGGAATGTGTACTCTGCTATTTACACTAACTATGCCTGTGGAGTGGCTGTGCTTATCAGGAAAAGGGGTGGACTGGCAGGAGGGTGAGGCACATGGAGATCCTGAGGGGAGCTATATCCTTATACATGGAGTGCTGGGAGGGGTTTTCCCGGTTGTTGTAGCAAATTATGGCCCAGATGTAGACTCCCCCAAATGGATTAAAGTCAGAGCGACATGTTGCAGTACAATATAGTGGGGAGGGGATTTTAATGATATCCTGGATGATGACATAGACAGGAAAGGTGTGGCTCTCCCCCTGCACCCGGCTGTCAGCACCGCCTTAAATACAATAGTCTTGGATGGGATTTACTACACATATGGTGTAGTAGACACCCCTTAGTGAAGGAAGGCACATGCATTCCTGACCATCACAGTGCTTGGTCTTGCCTGGACTTCTGGTTAGTCTACCGGGATGTTGCGGCTTGGACAACTAATATCTTACATTTGGCGCGCTCCTTATCAGAACACGCCCCATGCTTATCAAAGCTGTCGGTCCCGGGTTCGCTTCCCACGCTTTTTCTTGCCGCCTCCCACCACATGCCCTGCTTACCAAAGCCTTTAAGGAGAAAATACGGACAGACATTACGGACTACTTTGCTCTCAATACGGGCTTGTGGGCTACTGAAGCCTCACTTTGGGAGGCATTCTAGGTAGTTATCACGGGTCAGTGTATTGCAAGGCTATCTGTGGCTTGATTGTAACTTTGTAAACCCAGATAAAGGAGCTTCTATTCCACAATGAGCCCCGTACCGTAGCTCTCCTGAAATTCAAATTGTTAGACTTCGCCGAAGAGGCTCAACATGAAGTTAAGTTCTTGGGGAAACATGCTAAGGCGCGGAGGTATGAGGAAGGCGATAGACCAGGCTGCAGCTGGTATGATCCGACCCTCAGAGTCGACTGCATTCATTCACGAAATACCAACTCCACAAGGTGCCACTATCAGGCGCCAGGTAGGAAATCTAGACGAGTTCTCTACATTTTATTCTCACTTATACACTACTACCCAGGAGACTTGCCCCGAAGGGCTGCAACATTTTCTTGATTGGCTAGCACTGATCTGGTTCAACAACAACCATAGAGAGTATATGGATCTCCCGTTCATAGTAGAGGATGTAGCCCAGGTGATGAAAAGTTTACCGCTAGATAAGGCCACAGGGCCTGATGGCTTGACTACATCTTTTTATAAAACCTATCTAAAGGAACTAGCACTTTGGCTGTTGGCAGTATGCGAAGAAGTGCTGGAGGATGGAGTGCTACCTCAGTCCATGAGGGAAGTGATCATCATCACGCTCCTAAAACCTGGGATGCCAGAAGCGGAGTTGACCACTATCAATGATAAATGTGGACGTTAAAATGTGGAAAGGTCAGCCCATATGACAACCGATGCCCAGGCTGCTGGCGCAAGACGCCTCTTAGTTCCCATTCTGAATAGTTACCAAATAAAGAGACGGGCGCTGGAGCAGGAATCACAAGAACAGGATTTATTACTCATGAGGAGAGCCTGTCATTTCGGACACGAAACAAGGTGTCATCGGGAGGTGCTCTAACAAGTGTTCTGAGACATCGCCTTTTATACCTTACAAACACTCCTTATTACAATAATGACATTGTGAAACAAGGAAAAGACATTCCCGTTATCCTCGTGTCAATCCCACCCCACATGTATCCACAATAGAGACCCTTGAACTGTCGATAAGAGAAGGGGCAATCACGCAGCTGAGTGTTCTGCTGATTATTAGGATGTGTGCGCCTGATCGTATCCCAAGGGGTGGGGAAGCCAGGATCAATAGTGGGTTCTTTGAAGAGGAGTGACTCCATACAATAAGGGGCAATAAACAGTATCTTCCGGCTTAGGCGATGGCCTCGGACATGTGTGGACAATCCATCGCAGAGGGAGGGTTTACTAACAGAGAGGTTATTCATGAAAGGAAAGGAGGTGTTGGTCAGGCGCGGCCGTGACTCCCAAGGACAGGGTTTTTGCAGAAGAAGAAAGTTCATGACTTATCCATGTGAGGGAGGAGGGGGGAGCCAGGGTGCGCACAGGGACAGAGCCGCACAGAGAGAGAGGTCTTACGACCCGTACATGAGAGGACGGGGGCAGTCAGATACAGCTGGGGGGTTATCTCAGCTGAGGCGAAGGATGCTTCTTCGAGAGAAAAATGGGGGGAGGGGGGTGCATGGGTCAAGCAGGAGGGTCACCTTTCAGAGCAGGATCGCGCAGGAGGGAAGCCGGGGATTCCAACGAGCGGGCAAAGAGGCCATGGTGCCTGAAATGGCTGTCAGGTACATGTGGGCACGGGCCTTTACTGGCGGAGTGGTGCGGTTAACGTACAGGGAAGGGAATGGGAAAGGACAATGAACGCCGCTTATGTACATTAATTTTGTTATTTTCCACAAAAATACTAGCCAAGGTGGCCAAGATGGCGGAGTGAGTGGTCGCACTCGCCGTGAGCTCCTCCGAGCCTGGGCCCTTAAGCCGCTGAAAATACGCTGATCTCCCCCCACGTTGCTTCAAATCTGCAGCGGGAGGAGGGGGAACCCTAGTGTCACTGCCCGGGGGGACAAAGGAGCCTGTGGCTGCGGTCAGACGGCCCGGAGGCATTGTCGGGAGCGAAGGCGCCCTGGACGCAGGCCGGAGGCGGGGCCAGACTCGCCTCGCGGCAGTAGCTCAGCCCGGAGGGTGTCTCGGAGCTGCGGAGCCTGCCTAGCAGCGACGGCAACACCTACCCGATCCTGCAAGAGATCCCGGTGGGCTGGGCCGCTAGACCCCCGGAAGCGGAGGAGCTGAGATGCGAGCCCCGGAGCCAGGCTCTACGTGAGGCCGGGGTTGCGGCCTGCGCACCGGACCCTGGTGACGCGGGGGGATGCCCTCGGCCTGCCGTACCCCACTGGAGGTACCGAAAAGGAATCGAGCTGTGTCCCTGAGGAGGCGAGTAGCCCCTGCGGTGAGGTGGAGGCCTTGGGGAGTCGGCCCGATACTGTGACGCCGCTAGGAGGGTGACATCACGCGACACATGGCTGCGGCCTGCACTTCCGTCATTGCCCTGAGGGCGGATTTGGGACTGGCGGACCTCATTGACTGACGCGGAGAGGCTCGTTTTGCTCTCCCTACATCGAGGACGACCCTGACCGCTGTGTTGGCGCCCAAGCAATCAGGGCCTGGGGGAAGTCCGGAATCGGCACAGCCTGCCTAGATAGTGCTCTCCCAGACACATCAGGGGTGCAGAGGCAGGTTGAACATGCAGTGCAGACTAAGCTGCCCCTCCTGAGCGATAGCAACGAGAGTGAAGGTGCGTTGCTCATGCTTGGCCTGAAGAACTGGTGGTTCTCTGGACGTCGTGCCTGTTCGAGTGGCGACCTTCACCACAGGGAGAGAAACGCTGGTGGCGATTGCCCTGCTCGCTTGGTGCCCGGGAGACCTGGGGAGCTCGCGCCTACTATACCGGCTGTGGAGGAGCTGGGAACGGTGCTGGCCCGAAACTTGGATTGGAGGGCCCGACGGGCAGTCGAACTTTGGAGTGAGCAAAACACAGACTGCGTTGCGGAGACGCTGGGGGTGCTGAACAGTGGTGAAGGCCGATCCGCTGGTACCCCGGAGGCGAGGTAAGAGGCCACGGCTGCTCAGTAACGCTACAGGCTGCCAAGGAGTGCGCCATTACACGCAGGATGGCCGGTAACAAAGGGACCAGGAAGGGGGATCGTACTTTGCCGGACATGCTGAGCATAGGCAACATGAGGCCAGATCGGGGGCAGCTATCCCCGGGCCAACCGACCGGCTCCCAGGGGGCGAGCGGAGGGGAGCCACCGGTCACCAGGTCTTTCCTGGAATCTCTTTTCAGCTCCCTAAGGGAGGATTTTCAGGCGTTGAAGCAGGAGGTGGCGGGGGAAGTCAGAGAGGTGCGGAGAGAGGTCAACAGCCTGCGTGAGAGAGTGACCACGGTGGAGGAAGCCGGTCACGCCAGAGACGAAGAGAATGCGCAGCTCCAGCAGGAGGTGATACGGCTGTGGGACCAGCAGATCGATCTTCAGTCCCATGCGGAGGACTTAGAGAACCAGTCCTGGAGAAACAACATTCGAGTCCGGGGCGTACCCTCCGGAGAAGAGGGGGAAGACATGGCTGGTTACCTGAGAGAATTGTTCAGAGAGATATTGGATGAACCGGCCGACTTTCCCGTCCGGATAGATAGGGCGCATAGAGTGGGCCTACGGCGCTTGTCTGCGGCACCTCCCCCGATATCCTAGCCTTCCTGCCGAACTACCCCCTGAAGGAAAGGATCCTCAGCGAAGCTCGAAACAAGCCATCCCTGGAGTTTAGAGGTCACCGGGTGGCCCTCTTCCAAAACCTATCAGCGGTCACGCTGCAGAAATGTAAGGCCTTTAAAATAGCGACTGACTTCTTACGGGAGCATGACACTCAATACTCATGGGGCCATCCCTTCCGCCTCCTCTTCCGCTGGAATGGGACTTTGCATCAGCTGCGCTCCCTTCAGGATACCTGCGGGGTGCTGGGGATCACCGCAACGGACGAGGACGCCCCCACCCCACGCCGTTGTCGCATCACTAGGGACGGGTGGCAGTCAGTCCCTGGTCACCGGCCTTCCACTTCCTCCGCAAGGCCGGACTCGCCTACTATTCGAGCGGAAATGGACAGTGCAGTGCGGGGAGTGGCCAGAGGCACAGCTACCGGTGATGTAGCGCTGGCAGCTTGAGAGGAACTCCGGGGGGAGATCAACATCGCTTCAACTGTAATGCAGGGTTGGGGGCCCTGGGGGGAGGAGGGGGGAACGGGTGGGTGCGTAGTGGCTGGACGTCCACTTCTGTAACTCTCCACAGACTTGTCCATAATGGACCAGACTGGGACATTGGACCTATTGGCGTTAAGGGGGGAGAGTGGTTGGGACAGCCCTGAGGCAGACAGAGTGAGTGGAGGAGTTGGGAGGAGAGGTTGGGAGAGGGTGCAGGAGGTGGGGAGTTGGTGGGGAGTTGGTGGGGAAGGTTGCTTCCTTGAAGGGCGAGTTGGGGAGAAGGGGACTGGAGGGGCAAGGGGCGGCGGGGATGGGTTGTTGGGGGACAGTTCAAAGGGGTTGTGGGAGGAGGGGCTGGGACCGTACTGTATTGTTGTTGCTTTTGCTTTGACCTCACACCACACGTGCACGCTAGTGACTCTGGCACCATACTTCCCGGCCCGCGACATGCTGCTTGAGCTGCACTCTTACCCACAACGATGATGGCCCTTAAGGTGGTTACTCTTAATGTAAAGGGGCAGAATAACCCTGTCAAACGGAGGGCAGTGTTGTCCCTACTGGAAAATACGCAGCGGATATTTGTCTCCTGCAGGAGACACATCTCCTGGCCGGAGATTGCCACAGGATGAGATCTCCGAAATTCCCAAATCAGTTCTTCTCCTCTAGTACTACCCAAACGGCTGGGGTCACAATCCTGGTATCTAGAACCTTTAGAGGGGAGACCTTACATAAAGTGGCGGAACAGAAAGGGAGGCTCCTAGCTTATAGGGTCAAAGCCGGGGGTTTGGTGTTTAAAGTAAGCTCGATCTACAGTCCCAATGACCACCAGGAGTGTTTTCTTCATTCGGCCTTGGTGGACATCACAGCCACCCCAGATAGACACATAATCATTGGTGTAGGCCTGAATATGGTCTTTGATTCGTCCATAGACAGATCGGCGCAGCGATCCCCTCAAACAGGAGAGATCTCGTAGTTAGGCAAATCCCACATGGGCGACCTTGATCTACACGATCTGTGGCGTCGTCTTCACCCCAATGCCCGAGCCTACTCCTACCATTCGCACGCCCTCAAAACCTACGCGAGGCTGGATCATCTTTTAGTCACGGGACCGGTCCACGACCTAGCCACGGCCTCGGAAATAGGGGTTCTTTCGCTTTCAGATCACGCTCCTGTTTCGGGTACTTTCCAGCTGCCACCGGTGACTCCTTCACGAGGGGTGTGGCGCCTCCGGGACACGCTTTTACATAAAAAGACGGTAGTGCAACAGATTAGGGAAGCAATTCGCGAATACTTGCAGCACAATGACAATGACGACACCTCTCGGGCGACACAGTGGGCCGCACTGAAAACGGTGCTCCGGGGTGAGTTTATTGCCGTCTCCTCAGCGGAGAATAGAGAACGGCAACGCATGAGAAATTACCTACATGTAAGGTTCGTGAGCTGGAACAGGTGCATCAGAGAACTGGGGCCCCCAGAGTCTGGAAGCAACTTAAGGCTGCTCGGAAGTCTCTGTCGGCCTTAGATATGGATACGGCGGAATACGCGGCGCTGCGCTTGAAACATGCATACTACACTGGGGGCGACAGGTGTGGTCGGCTCCTGGCGAATAAGCTCCGAGTAGCGCACCAACAACACTGGGTGAAGGAGCTCACGGTTTCCGCTGGGGTGACGGTCAAGGAGGATAGTCAGATAGCAGATGGTTTCCGCCGCTACTATGCCGATTTATATGCAGGCGCGCCCCCTTCAACGCAGGCGGAGACAGACTATCTGGGCTCAGTAGACCTCCTCTCCCTTACTTCGGAGCAGGCAGAATACTTAGAACGGGACATTCGGGGTGAGGAGGTGATCGCGGCTATCTCTCGGCTTAAACACGGGAAGGCTCCGGGCCCTGACGGATACACCCCCCTTTTCTATTAGACGTTTTGTCATGAGTTGGCGCCGCTCCTGGCGCGTCTATTTAACTCATTCTCGGAGCCGGGAGCTATCCTTCCGGACATGCTCCAAGCCACGGTGTCGGTTATCCCCAAACCAGGAAAGGACCGGACTCAGTGCGGATCCTACTGGCCGATTTCCCTCTTGAATGTGGACCTTAAGCTGTACACGGGGATATTGGCCGCACGTCTGGCACCTCACCTGCTGGGATTGGTGGACCCAGATCAGGCGGGGTTCGTCCCTGGGAGGCAAACGGTAGATAATACCAAGAGAGTGGTCCATATCCTGAAGAAGGCTTCCCGAATCCCTGGGGAGCGGATGCTGCTGTCGGTCAAAAGCCTTCGACCGGGTGCACTGGCCCTACCTAGAGAAGGTCCTGTCAAAGGTGGGCATAGGAGAGAAATTCCGCACCCTGGCATTCCATTGTTATAGATTCCCGTCCGCGGTGGTGCGGATGAATGGCTATAGCTCCCAAAAGTTTGCGATAGAGCGGGGCACTAGAAAAGGGTGCCCGCAGTCACCACTGCTCTTCGCTCTCTTTATGGAGCGCTCGCCCAGAGGATACGTCTGAACCCGAACACAACTGATGTGCGGATGGGGAGGTATACTCATACCATCAGCCTCTATGCAGATGATGTGATATTAACACTCGAAGACCCGAGAAGGGCACTCCCTGCCTGTATTGCCGAACTTGAGGACTTCGCCGCTGTGGCGGGTTTTATGATGAATATGGGGAAATCGGCGGCCCTTGATATCTCGCTTTCCACTGTCACGAGAACCGATCTGCAGGACATCTTCCCCAAGCACTGGTCCAAGGACTTGGTGCCCTACCTAGGCATTCTGTTGGCACCCTCTTTATCCGCCATGGTAACTGCCAACTACACGGCCTTAAGCAGGAAAATTAAAGAGGAGTTGACCCGCTGGAACAGAGGGACGCTATCCTGGCTGGGCAGAATAGCAGCTGTGAAGATGACTCTCTTGCCGCAGGTACTATACTTGTTTAGAGCCCTGCCACATCAACTCCCGAAAGGGTGGATCCGGCAGACTCAGGCGGATATTGCGCATTTCGTCTGGCAGGGCCGCAAACCCAGACTCAAGAGGGCCTTGTCCACACTGGCCCCTGAATCCGGAGGACTGGGCATACCGGATCTTCACAAATACTTCCAAGCGGCGCAACTCCG
Organism: Lissotriton vulgaris; assembly: GCF_964263255.1. Lineage (NCBI taxonomy): Eukaryota > Metazoa > Chordata > Amphibia > Caudata > Salamandridae > Lissotriton > Lissotriton vulgaris. The sequence goes on from NC_141691.1 coordinate 2,032,785,270, forward strand.
GTATCTTGTGGAATGGAGCAGATGGGAATCGGATAAACATTGGCTGTTCTAGGACCAAGCGGTGGGGGGTAGGACCCTGCAAGAGGTGTCTTTCCTGCGAAGGACTCACTGGCCCCCCAATCTATACGCATCCTATATCACAAGAGTCCCAATGCGAGTCTGGGACGCCACAAATGCTGCGCTTGAACTCACTACCTTCCCTTCACCGTTTACGCCACTGGCTGAGAACCCGGATTTTCAACCTGGGATGGAGGCCGGGGCCTTCGCGCATTAGCGGTCAGCTAGATGCAGCGTGCTGTTTCATGTGTACGGCCCGGACGGTGTCGTCTTGTTCCAGGATCTTAGGCGGGAGTATCACCTGCCTGAGACTGAACGGATGCTATATATGCAGGTGCGTCATTGGGCGCTTCAGCCGCAAGTACGCGAGCTGGCCGACCGGAAGCTCACACCTTACGAGAAGTGATTCCTCGGACTCCAAGCTCATCTCGGATCTCTATAAGCTCCTACAGCCTTCTCCTTTCCACATCTATAATCCTGGGTGGGAAGGCTGGGAACGGGAACTGGGTAGAACTCTGAGTCACGTGGAATGGGATCACATTTTCTACCAGGCACGACATTCCGCGTACCATACCGGACTCACCAAAACGTTCACTAAGGTAACCACATACTGGTACTATACGCCAGAGAGACTACATGAAATGAATCATAACATTACGAACACCTGTTGGCGAATTGGGGGCAGATAGGCACATTAACACATGTTCTGTGGGATTGCCCTCTACTGAGTCCTTACTGGAAGAAGGTTCTGGACGAGATTGGCTTGCGCTTTGGCATTGAACTGCCTCACTTCCCTGCATATGTCTTGCTTGGTCTGCCCAACGGACTGATGTACCCTCTGAGGTCTCGCAGGGGTAGACAGATCACGATTGCTTTGGGCTCTGCGGTCCAGAATATCATCATCCACTGGGGCACCACCACCCCCCCACTATTACCGGTTGGCTGCATAGGTTATGGCATGTCCTGCGGATGGAGAAGCTGTCCCTTATGGTGGCGGGAGAGGTGGATAAGTTTGAAGAGCTGTGGCTACCGTTCACTCTTTATTGGTGATGGAATTCAAAGAACGTACGTGTCCTCGATATCTCCGGCTGTTACGACTAACATCCCCGGAGCCCCCGGTTAGCTAGGGTGTATGAGAGGGTTGGCGGGTGGGAAGGGTGGACACATCGCAGGAGTGGTATGGGAGGGCGACTTTAGCACAGTATGGGAGGGGGGAGGAGGGGATTGGGTGGGTGGGTGGGTTTGAAGGGGGGAGTTTGGAATGGGGTTGTTTGGTTTTGTGGTTGTCATTGAAGCATACGCGGCTGACACTGAGCTCTGATGACATCAAGATAGCAGAGCCTTGCATGCCGGTCGCGCTCCTGTAGAGCAGCAGCTTTACGCTACCTTTTTCGGGACGACTATATTCATTTGTTTGTATTTTTTTCTTTGAAAATGCAATAAAATACTTTAAACATAAAATACTAGCCAAGATGATTGCTAACAGATTGCAGACCCTGCTTCCGATCATTGCACTCCCTTATCAGTCAGGGTTCATTCTTGGGAGGTCGACCTCTCATAATTTGAGGAAAATCTTCTCGGTGCTGCATTATTTACACCCAGACGTGCGAGCCGTGGTTATGTTTTTGGATGCCACCAAGGCGTTTGATATGCTTGAATGGCAATATATCTGTTTAAATTTTTAGGCGGCATGGGATTTAGTCCGCTCTTCAATAACCAAATTAGGCTGTTGTATACTCTACCCAGCGCACGGATTATGGTGAATGGCTTATTTTCTGACCCCTTTCTTATCGCGAGGTACCAGGCAGGGGTGCCCCCTATCTCCTTTGCTCTTTGCGATCATGATGGAGCCCTTGTCTGCCCGCAACCGACAACATCACACAGCCCAAGGTATAGGGTTCAGTTCCCAGAGCCTACTCATTTCCCTATACGCAGATGATGTGACTGTATACATCATCAATCTATAGGAGAACGTAGATCCCGTTTTGAGGGAATTTATCCAATTCGGAGGTCTGGCTGGTATCTTCATCAACTGGGCCAAGTCGGTGATATTTCCGCTGACTGATGGTACACCCCGGTTACGTCTGAGTTCCCCCTGAGATGGGAGGCAGAGGCGGTTAAATATTTGGGGGTTTGAATAAGTCGAGATACACAAGAGGTGGAACAGGTGGAATTTAAAATATGGACTGGCTATTACGTGGTTGGAGGAGAAGGTTAGGGTATGGTCTGGGCTACCATTGTCTCTAGCCGGAAAGACAGCACTGGCTAAAATGGGTATTTTACCAAAGCTTTTTTACTTATTTGTTAATATACCGATCTCTCTTACGCGGCACCTCTTTAACACCCTGAAGTTGCAGTTGGTCTCCTTGGCATGGGCGTGTGGACAGGCCAGAACCTCCTGGGACCTGCTGACACTCCCGCTGAAACAGGGTGGCTTTGTTGCCCCAGACATGCACCTGTATGCACTATGTGCCCAAGCTCAATAATTGCTCTATTGGGACCATTGATGCCCTTCCAACCCCATGTAGCAGTAGAGACTGATGCGATGGCTCCTGTCCTGCTCAAGGTGGCACTTTACCAAAAATCACGTCGCCCACACAGAGATGTGGACTCCTCTGGGACACTATGTTGTGCATGGGACGAGTTGCATAAGAGAGCGGGTATCCCAGTGTTATATGCCCCCTCCATACCTCTGGTGCAGAACCCAATGCTGCCTTGCATTCAGGATGGTGTCAGTAAGACACTTGCACAAAAGATGAAACTTTACACATTAACTAACCTGTAACCGGGAGACACATTCAGCCCTGCCCCCCGGAAGTGGATGAGGGACAAGCGGTGCCATGTGCGGAGCTCTTTTTATATCATAAGCTGCGTAAGGCATGCTGCACCCTTTGGGAGGGGTTCCCGCTGGCTCCTCCGCCTCTACCCACACTGGAGAACTTGTTGAGCTCCCCATCTCCTCGTACACTCATTATACAATTGTACACACACGTGCAAAATACTGCCCCGTTGGTGACACCTAAATCCTTGCAACACTGGAACAGCGAACTCTCCACTCCATTGACTGCAGCCCAATGGGATTTCTGCTGTGAACAGCTCACTGAACTCTCTTCTAACAATAAGCTGTGATTGATTCATTTTAAATATTTGCATAGATTTTATAGAACACCTGTGAGTCTTTATCGTATGGGGGGTTAGAAAAAATGATAGCTGCTGGCGCTGCAGGTACACTCCTGCCACGTTTTTGCATGTAGCATGGGATTGCCCCAAAACTGCCGAATTCTGGTCCCTGATTTTCACCTCACTGAATAAAATCCTTAGCTTGTCAGTTGTCCCATTCCCTACCTATGGCTTATTAGGCTATGTTAAGGACACACCACCCAAACTGCGTAAGTTACATGTAACCTTTTGTTGTTCGCTAAACGCAGGTTGCAGTCCACTGGGGCAGGAGAAGGGTGCCCTCCATTAAGGGATGGATTTATGACGTTACATACGGTCACACACAGTTGAGCAGATTTCGGGAGCTTATGACACCTACTTCAAGACCTCGAGACATCTGTGAACCATTCCTTACCTGGGCTCAGAGTCAGCAAGAATCTATCGCAGAGACAAATGTGGGCGACACACATATTGAGACATTGATATGAAGGGGGTCTTTCTTTCTACTTGTTTTAGGGTCTATTCCCCCTCCTTACCTTCTGGATAATGTGGGTTTGCTAGATTTAGAAGGAGACGTTTTAGGCCCTATATATGGTACTATGCTATGATATTTTATTTTATTGTTGTTCTTTGCTGATTCTTACAATTATCTAGATCTATGATAAATATGCATTCCTGCATTGGTGGTAAGCTACAATAGTGTGTATTATTACAGAGGTATTGTGCATTGGATAGACTATGAATATTTAAACTCCTGTACAGATCTGATAACATGCTGACCTGTTGTATTGTAAAGCAACTTGGTTGTTGAAAAAATGTCAATAAAAAGAAGGGACAAATCATCCCAGAGCAGCTTCATGAGTCCCTTTTAACCCAGTGTCACACAGAGTTTGCTACCTGCCTCGATACTGAGGCCAGTGCCTTGGATATTATGGGAGCATTTGGAAGTATGTCCAGTGCCATAGGGAAGTTATTAAGGGCCCTGGGTGTGTGCTTTACGTGCCAAGGAGAGAGATGGTTTGACTGTGAGTATTCTCAGGCTTCTAGGAAATGGAAATTGGCCGTGAGACTGATGCCTCGAGATCAGGTGTCTGTTAAAATCCTCCGGATAGCCTACAAGACTGCCCTAGTAAAACGCACGTCTGCCTTGAAGGAGGAGGACTGGTTAGATCTAGTGGAGGCCAGCATATTGAACAATATTTTAAAGCTCTGGTGCATTATTAACAGTCCCTTTGTAGCTGCATATTACAGCAACCTACTGGATGCCCATATCCCAGAGGATGATTGGGTAAACCATGTTGGGGGTATTTTCCAGTATGGTACTGGATAGGCATGTATCCTGGGCAGATGAACACAACATTTTAGCAGAGGTTCAATATGCCCAGGTCGTTCCACAGTGGAACAATGTTAAGATCTGTTTATGGACCTGAACAAGTACACCATAGCTCGCACCGACTTTATTCACCTAGCCTTTAAGGAGCTGTTCTCAGCGTTCAAATATGTAAACAGTCCGAAGCTTTGGAGGTTGATATCCTCTATTGGCATTGACAGGGACATTGTTTTGTTTCTAAGGGACCTTCACAGAGATTCAAAAGGGGTTGTCTGGTATTCTAAAGATCACACAGTGGCCTGCAAGTTTGACATCAAAAGAGGGGTGCGCCAGGGGTGTATATTGGCCCCTTTCTCTTCCATCTATACATCAACTCCCTTGAGAAGGTCCTTTTGAATGCATTAGCTCATTGCCCCCAGGTGGGTAAGCATGACCTGCTGGTCCTCCCATATTAATACGATGCTGTCCGCATGGCGAGGACAGCCGGGGGTGTACAACTCCTGCTGAACTCCTTTGTTCATTTTATGGAGAACTTGGACCTTTTGTTATGCTGGCGGGATCTCACACAGCTAAGCAGCCTACCTTTAAGATAGGAACCTTGTTAATAACCAGGACAAATGTCTTCTCTTATCTGGGAGTAGTGTTTGATAACACACTTAGTTGGGGCCCTTTGCTTGTTCGTAAGAAAGGGTACCTTGTCAGAGCGACCACAGAAGTTTTTAACTTTTCTTCCAGAGTGGGGGAGAAACCGATAGGGTCCTTTCTGAAGAATTTTAGAGTGAAATGCATTGCAAAGGCCAACTATGGGAGCAAGATATGGGGTCACATTGGGTTGGAGGCCTTGCAAATTGCGGATAATCCTTTCAGGAGACGGGTTTTCTCTGTACTACAAAGAACCCTGTCCTACGTTGTGCCTGAAGAGCTAGGGATGGCTTTCCTCTCAAACGAATCGGATATTGACCTACTAGCATTGTGGTTAAAGATTTGGGCCAAGCAAAAAAACGCACTTGCCAAAGACATTTTAATACCTGTCTTTCCCTTGACAACATCAGATGGCTCCAGTATATAAGAGTAGTCCTTTGTAGGCTAGGTGAGCAGATTTATTTGATATTCCTGAGATTATATGGAAGAGGGACTTCACCTGGGCTATAGAGTGTTTTCTTAGAAAGTGCTGCTGTGACAGAGAGGAAACAGATTTCTGCAAGCCCAGTGTGCGTAGGTATATTGGAGTTAAAATCGTACTCACTACTGCAACTGAACTTTCAGGGCTTAAAAGCATTCATGATCGCGTTTTACTGAGAAGATTTCGGCTTGATCTTTTTCAATGTCTCCTGGCACAACCATGTGGTGTTTATAGAGGGCAGTGCCTCATTCCCTGTGGCAGCAACAGAAAGTCTCTTCAGGACATGATGCACTTTTGAATGTTTTGTAGTTTTTTTGAGGTTCACAGAAAGTCTTTTATTATCCCTATTCTTAAAACAATAGTGTTAGGAAGATGAGACCTGCTTTTGTTTTTTTTACAATTCCTCTAAAATAACACTGTTTTGTACATGCTTAACTTTTTAAGGGCCGACATTATGCTAAGGTCAAGTTGTGACTAACTGTGGCATCAGAATTTATAATTTTTACTTTGTAAATAGCCCACACTGGATGTACTGCATCGCCATTTCATACTTAAGTGAAGTTTTACTGATGTTTGTATGACTGCTATGGTTTTATTTGAAAAACCAAATAAAGTTTTGATGATGATGACTGCTGGGGCAAATAGCCCATTGGCTACCACCTTTCACTCCCCTCAAAGCCCCTACATTTGGCACCAGCAAAGCCCATTCTATTGACCTGAAAGTAAAGAAGGTCACTGAGGTGTCACGAAAAACAAAAGCTGAGTAGCAGTAACTCACTTGCCACCAACCCTGCAGGCATGCCTGCTTTCCCTGACAATTGCACCAAAGACAACTTATTCTGTAGCTGCTCTGTCTCTAAAAGCCTATGAGTACTGACAGCTCTTTGAGAAGCAAACAGGATCTTCATGGAGTACTGTATCTGCTCACCTGCACCCTGTAGGAACCCGAGAACAACCATGAGGACTCTGGATCTCCAAAAAAACAGACATCAGAAGGCATCATTGCACCTGTGCCACATAGCCCAAGTCGAAGTGGGCCAATGATCTCTGCTGGGAGTGTCTCCTGCAGTGAAAACCTATTGTCTCAAGACAACACTGCACCCAAGCCCCACAGCCTTACGAGAAGTGGACAGATGGTGTCTCAATGTGCCTGAGCATTGTGAGACCTAAGCCCCCCCTGTTGGTTCAGCTGAACTGTCCCCCTGTCTCAGGACCATTTCACATTGAAATTAACAGGTGCTCCTGATGCCGAAAAGCACCTCTGCAACAGGATGTCGCAGAGCTTCCGGAGGTGACCTGTTAGTGCTGCCTTGGACCTTGCCCTGTACGTACATGATCTTCAGAAGATTGGTACTGTAGGGCACTGCTAAGTACCCGTATGCAGTATATGTGTTTTTTCCTACATGATAACATTACCTCTTTAGAGACAATACAAGTATATTTACCTGTTTTCTTAAACACTGCTATTTCAAAAAGTGCTTACCCAATAACTAAGTTCTTGGTGCTAAAATTTATATAAGAAGACATGTAAATGTTTTACATTGGTGTGGATCACCTTATTGAATGTGGGTGTATCTTTTATTGACTGTGTGCATGCCGCAAATGTCTAACACTCCTTGATAAGCCTAAGGCTGCTCAACCACACTACCACAAAAAGAGCTCCTTGAGATTGTTAAATCAAGAACTGTCCCCTAGTAAGGGATACCTTGTATGTCTTACAAATATTAATATTGTTGTTATTTAAAGAGCCAGCTTCCCCAGAATACATAAATATATTTGTAAATGTATGTCCATAACTACATATACATATTTCAGAATGTTCTACCCTCCTTATATGCGCATGTGAAATTGCATATGACATATTTATTGTAGACATAGATTTGCTCAGTCCAAAAGTAAAAAAAAGACCAAAGACTATCCAAGAACTTGCTAAAATCTCACAGTATCATCATTTCTGATCTGCACATTAAGCAATTTGCTTCCAACTGTGCTTGTCTATAAGGGAAAAAAATATTCCTAAAAGGGGCTGGGAATAGAGGGAAAATAATGAGAAATGTGCATCTAAATGTATTGCTTTTAATCTCCAGATCTTACTTTTGGTTTTCCCCTTTTCAGGTGATTCAGGTGATTCAGTTGATTCAGTTGGTTCAACTACCAGCATGGATGAAACCGAACTGACATCAAGTAAGTACTGCCTCTCATCTAGATGAATGCTTTATACTGGAGCATGAAATGTCTCTGGTCATCCTTTGCGCAATTGTGCTTCTGTTTACTTCTGTTGTCCGGTTACAGATATCCTGTTGGACCCAATGAGATGACGATTAGAGCACATTAGAAGTTACCACTTCACATTATTGCATGTGAAACATTCCGCTAATACTATTCAGAGTTGTTATCATAAATTGCTGTTTTGTACCTTTTTCTATGATCGAAACATTCATTCTTAGATCATTTGTGGGGAAAAAAATACATGATATCTCTCTGCCCGTTTTTTTTCATTATCACTAAAAGAATACAAGGACTAGGGGCCATATGTATCAAAAAGTAATTTTGCGATTCTCAAATAGCGATTTTTTTGTGAATCGATATTTGAGAATCGCAAAATGCTATCTATGTAGGATTTGCGAAACATTTTGCGAATCCTACATATTCCTTAATTGTGAATCTCAAATTGTGATTCGTAATTAAGGAATAGCTCCCCATTCATTCCCATGGGCCTAGAGGCCCGTAGGAATGAATGGGCAGACATTCACAATTTGAGATTAGCAATTAGCGAATCGCAAATTGAGAATGCTATTTCAAGGGTGCAAGGGTTTCAAAAGGACACCCTGTTGCACCCCTGAAATAAGCATGGGTGCACATGTAGCGCACATACATGCCCTAAGGGCATGTATGTGCTTCACATTGCACTTTGAAAAATGCAAAAAAGTGAATTTTTCACAGAAATCGCAAATTACCTCCAACTTGAAGTTGGTGGTAATTTGCGATTTCATAAGGCCAAATTGCACTTTTTTGGTGCTTCTTACATTGTATTTAAGGAATCTCAAAATTTGTGATTCCTTAAATGCAATTGCAAAATAAGGAATCGCTAATTTTGCGATTCCTTATTTTGCACGCAGATGTGCCTCATACATACCACAAAGCAAAATTGTGATCGCAAATGCCGAAATTCTGCGATTTTTGGCACTTGCAATCGCAATTTTCCTTGATACATATCGCCCTAAATACCTCTACTTAAACTGGTATGCTCCGTAGCTATGCAGGTGCAGATACTTTTGAAAACTCCCACCTAAGAGACAAGCACGCAATGCCTTTCATAGATGTTTACACACTACGTATGCCACAAATCTAATATAACAACTCAGAAAAAAATCCAACCTTAGTGAAGTTGGGATTCTTTTTCTACTTTTATTTCCCGAAATGGGATCTGGTTAAACATCAGCGAGCCGTCAACTGAGCCTGTAAGCTAGCAGTCATTTTTAAAAGTATGTTTCAGGTTACAATTGCTAAACCACTCCTCGGAGAAAAGGAACATTCGAATGCATAAGATCCTTTCCAACTTTTGTTTCCAAGGTGTACTTGACATTATCATTAGATCATACATGTTCTATCATTTAGTGCAAATCTGTGTCTGATGAGCAGATGCACTCCACCATGTGTTTTCCACGCCCTCCTGAGGATGCATTGTGAACCCCCATAAGCTTGGTCAATAGTCGCTGTTGTCACCAAGTGCAGTGCCTTACCTCCAACCCACAGTATTCTCTGGGCCATTGGTGTTAGGTTCACTCATTAGGTCTCTAAGCTTCACTATTGTGGTAGGAGGAACTGAATTCACAAGTAATGTGCTTTTTTTTCTTATTCCACAAAAGTCCAGGCTTTGCCTTCAGAAGCCCATGTTGTTATTCTGTTCTGAGGATGGAATAGCTCCGCCCCCAGCCACAGTGGTCATGTGCTGTAGAGGGAACTGTTCCTTCCTCTGCACACGATGGATTTCCTTTTTTTTGTTTTTCAGCCATGGGAGCTGGAGAAGAGCTTTCCCAGCTGCCCAAGGCATGTTTCTTTTTCCAAAGTAATGATGATCGTGCATATGGCACGCTGACGCCATTACATGGGAAGCAAAAGTGAAATGAGCTGATGGGCTTTTTTCAATTTTACTCATTTGGTGCATGCTGGGCTGTCTCAGCCCCGAGCACCGAAACACATGGGAGTGAAATCACTGGAATCTCCTCTTCCCAGTGGTAACTTATCCACGTAGATCGCTTCTTGGGGATTGACATCAGCAGTCCACCAATAGATATCATGTATGGAGGAGCAGCTCCTTGGACAAGGGCATCTGCTCTCTCTATCTTCTTTTGGCTAGGTCAGTCTTTTTGCTTTCTGTTTTTTGTGGCACATCAAGCAATAGTCCCCAATCTGCCCCTTCTCTGGGAGCAGAAAACCCACTAGCCACCAGAGACTATCTATTTCTTTGTGTAGGTTTGGGGGCTGCCCGGAACAGGAATGCCGATGCCTCCACCACCCACGTCAAAAAAATGGGCACAATGTTTTGCCCCCCTGGGGGGAGGCAGATATGGGCAACAACCCCCAATCTGCTGGGACTATGTTTTTCTTTGTGTCGGGTTGGGAGATGCCCAGAATGGGTATGCCAATGCCCCTAACCCCCAAAGAGAATTGGCACAGCCTTTCTGCCCTCCCAGGGGGCAGAAGATAGTTTTTACACCTAATCTGCCCCCCAGGAGGCAGAACGTCCATAAGGCACCAGGAATATGTTTATGGGCATGCAAGGGAGCAGACAAGAGATCCTCCCCTTCTTTTGGGCACACATTTTGGCTTTTTCTGCCCCCCTCGGTTGCAGATCAGCAATATTTATAGGTTCATTCGTCCCCGGGGGCAGAAAACCACTAGAAATCTGGAAAAGCTTTGATGTGTGAACTGGAGTTCTGCTGATGGCCTGCGTGTACTGGCATGTAGCTGACTGCGTGTGTAGGGGCATTTTGCTAGTGCTTTTTGTGGACTTGCGCTTGGCTAGCGGTTTGTGTAGACTAGTACTTGGCTTATGGTGTGAGTAAACTGGTGCTTACCTGGCGGTATGCATGGACTGGCTCTTGGCTGACTCTCTGCTTGGACATACGCTTGGCTTGCAGTGTACGTGTATGGGGTTTAGCCAGCGGTGTGCGTAAATGGCATTTGGCTGGCCGTGTGTATAGATGCTGCTTAGCTAGTGGTATGCGAGGACTGTTGATTGGTTGGCAGTGTGTGTAGACTCTTGCTTGCTGGTGGTGTGGCTTGGGTGTTTCCCTCAGTGTTTTCTTACCCCGAATTCCCTGAAAACCTTAAATTTAGCTAAAAGGTCAAATTTTTCTCACATTTATGAATAGCAAAGTTGAAGGATTACTGTGCTGCCACAAATATGCTACCATGCACCTTTCCCCTCAGTCTCCCCATAACAATGATACCTCACTTGTATGGGGGTAAGTGCCTGCATCCAGGTAAGGGCCAAAAATGTTTCCAAAAGGGCAGGTTTTTTGGAAACATTTTAGTCTCACTCTGCTTTGGGTACCCACATAGTGTGATCTAATTTTTAGGCAACACTGAGTGGTAGGAAATTTGTGCCAACACAGTGATCCCACACAGAAATGTGATTTATTTTGCTAAATTTGAGAGTTGCCGGGGATACTGGGTAAGAAAACGTTGGAGCATCGATGCACATCACACCTCCCTGGACTCTCTGGGTGTCAAGTTTTCAGAATTCCCTGAGTTGGTAGGTTTCTATAGATGGTCATCGAGCCCTGGACTAAATATGCAAGTACCCCACTGCATAACAAGTTCAGTTTGTTTCCACAATATATTTTGGGCCCTTCCCTGTCGCTGGTACTTGACCACAAGTAAGGTAGCATTTTTAATGGGAGAACTGGGGTAACGCACCGTGGAAGGAAACTTGTGGCTGCCTGCAGATTCCAGGAATTGTCCTCACAGAAATGCAAAGTAAAATGTATTTTCTTAGGCAAAGTTTGAGCTTTGCAGGAGATTCTGGATAAAAAAAAACTGGAGAGGGCCGCACAAGTCACCCCACTCTGAACTCCCTGGGTGTCTATTTTTCAAAAAGGTGCTGGTTTAGAAGGTTTCCTAGGTGCCGGCTTACGTTAAGGCCAAAATCCATTGCTACCCACATTACAAAAACCCCATTGTCTTTCAGTGAAAAAATATGATGCACCTACTTTATCTTTGGTGCACTTTCATGTCATGTGAACTTGGCCGACCCAGACAAGTGTGGCTCTGTTTGTCTTGGGAGACATGGAGGAACACTGGGTGGTGGGAAATGTGTGGCTTCTTGCAGATTCAAGAACATTTTCTCACAGTAATTCAAGAGAAATGTGATATTTCATGGTAAAAAAATAATTGGTGAAAGAAATGCAAGTCAACCCATCCTGGATACTCTTAAGGGTCTAGTTTTAAAATAAATTACAGGTTGGCTAGGTTTCCCTAGGTGCTGGCTGAGCTAGGATCCAAAATCTAGAGCTGCCCACATTGGAAAAATTGAGCAACTCAGCGATGAGGGGAGCACAAAGTAAGTTGTTTCCTTTTTTTAAATGTAATTTTCCCACATCGTTGTCTGTCTGTCAACTCCCCTCACCCGTCCCCTGCCCCAACATGCTTACCTGCACTGACCACTTCTGAAACAAGCATTTACAATGTAACGGTCTCACCTTTTCAAAAGTTAGAGGTATTGGCATTGTAAATGACAACATTTTTATTTATGTGTTGGTTTTGAAAACAGATAAATAAATGGCATTGTCATTTACAATGCCAATAGCTTAATCTGTCGCAAATGCGAGACCCACAGACAGAGAGCCACGCACACACACACAGAGCCACACACACACACACAGAGCCACACACACACACAGAGCCACACACACACAGAGTAACACACACAGAGCCACACACACACAGAGCCACAGACACACGCACAGAGCCCCCCCCCACACACACACAGCCACACACACACACACACAGAGGCACACACCCACAGTGCCACACACACACACACAGTCACACAGACATAGAGCCACACGCACAATCTGACTACCTATATTGTTTGTGACTACTATTTTAATGTATCGAACACATATAGAAAAACAAGTAACTAAACTGAAACTGCTGGGACTGAAAATTGCATTGGGTGGCAGGGGGAAAAGATGAAGGTGTTTACAATTTCTGACTATGGCCAAAACGTTCAACAAATAACCCGTACTCTTCCTGATAAACATGGGGGGTGGGGACGGGGTGTAAAATGCATATGGTGAAGTATGTAACTATAATTGGCTGTGGTGCAGACAGTTCCTCTTTTCTCGTTCAATGACTTATGGGAAGGGCCAAGAGACACAAGCCTTTATAATCTTGAGCGTTTTACACTCCAACACTAGCCATTTTAAATGTACTGTGTTAATGATGACACATTATTTTTGAAATGTTGATCTTTTTCAGCAACACGAGACTCCAGTTTGAGCAAAATAAGATATTGGGCTTTGCGGTGGGCAATTTCTACCAATGTACATACATATAAGCAGCAAGAAAACAAATAACACTCTATTGCACAGTGGAAGAGTCCTATTAGGTCGCATAACTGCGCTTTGAGATAAAATAGCTCTCTTACAAGACATGCATACCACTTTGACACAGGGTCAATACTAGCATGCACTGACGGAATGCCATTTGAGGCTAGCTTGATACCTGTAACCAATTAGTCAAATTCTAAACACAGAGCTACAAGTTCATCTTAAGGAACAGCGGCGGCTATAAATATTTTTTATTAACAAGTTTTTATTGTGATATCAACATCGCATACAAAATAAAGTGTGACTTGCCTTACATATCCATGAATGGTGTCATGCAACCCAAGGAGCCTTACACAGCCTTTCTGCCCACATCCCAAAGACCGGGCGGCGTTAATCTAAGAGTCACCTTGGGCTCTCGCATTGCAAAGACCCGTTCTTCCTTTCATCAAGTGTCTTAATCACATCTTTTATTGATAAACTTCCAACAACTAGAGGTGCCAGCTCAACTATCGCCTTCACTGTAAACCTGTGTCTATTGTACATCTAACAAGCCTTTGTGGCTCTCAGTAGACATTGTACGAGTTAGTTTGTCCCAGACGTGGAACGCAAGCGCACGTCATCCTCTCTTCCTAGGATACCATCATTACCAGCTGTCTCATCCCTAGCTGACCTCAAAGGAAAGTCCTCCGCCCTATCAGCCTCATTTCCTGCTGCAGTTGTGTCCTGCCTTCTCATGTATTCCAGATATAATCCCCCAAAATTCTTGGGTCTCCTTTTTGGCGGTAGCAGCTCACTATAATTCTCTGACTGTGTGCAGCAATATGTCAAATCCCTAGTCCACTGAGCGATCTTGGGCAGTTCCCCTGATCCAGTACACAGCTAATTGCCTTTTCGCCATTAGCATACCCATATCCACTATCCTGCGCGTCGCCTTCGGTAGTGCAAGCACCGGATCCGGGGTGACCTCCGCCTCCAGAATCGTGCTTATTTCTCTAAATACTTTGTTCCAATATTGTTGCACCCCCGGGTACTCCCATGCTAGGTGTAAGAACCCTGCGTTCTGCGCATTACATCTGTCACATGTCGCCCACTCGTGCAGCCCAAACCGATGCAGTCTTTCCAGGGTGTGATAAACTCTGTTAAGAAACTTGAAATGTACTAGTGTGTGCCTACCATTCAGGGAGACACACCTTGTGTTAATGCAGCAGTAGCACCAGATGTCATCGTCAATAGCTATTCCCAGGTCGCGTTGCCAGGCCAGGTGAGCACTGTTGTACCCAGTCACCCGCTCAGCTATTGCTATCTTATATATAGTAGAGATAGTAGAGACCATTTTTCTCGGAGCGTCCATCTTAATTACGTGTGTAAGTTCTAACAGTTCTGGGGGCTCATTTAAGTCATCTCCCAACTGTTCCCTCCGTGCTTCCCTGATGCGACAATATTAGAAGCGCTGCAGTCCAGTGGGCAGTACCTCCTGACACTTCTGCCATTCTTTTAAGAGTCCCACCTGTGAACATGTCTCCCATTGTGTTTATACCCAAGGCATTTAACGCCAAATTCACTCCTTTGTCCCTACATGGGGCCAACCAGACCGCCCATTTAATAGGCATCAATGGGGAATACAGTATCGCCCCTGCATGGTGCTGCAGTATCACGTGGCACGCATGTCGCGGCGAGTTCAATGAGTCAAGCAGGCCCGCTGCCTCAAATATAATGGCTGGCAGTGGTAGTGGAGCCCCAAAAAGGCTTTCTAGTTTTATTAACAGCGCATTTTCTCTATCATGTATCCAGCTATGTATGTGTGCCCCTTGCGCCACTCGATAGTATAGATCAAAATCTGGGGACCCCAGACTGCCTAATTGATATTGTAGAACCAGGACTTTCCACTGCACCCTTGCTTGCTTCCAGCCCATGCTAACTTTATCTTCAGTGTCGTCAGACGAGTAAAGAAGCACTTCAGCAAAACCATTGGTATGTTTGTAAATAAATACAGCAGTCTGGGCAAGACCACCATCTTAATAATCAATATCCTGCCCAGCAGAGAGAGAGGCAGCCCTATCCATATATCAACATTGTCTTCAAAACGAGCTATGGCTGTTCCATAGTTCTCGCGAAATACCACCTCTGAATCAGTATGTAGCTGAATCCCTAGATATCTCACGGTTTCAGTAGTCCACCTCAGTGGGTATTCCATGTCAAATTGCTCTGTGGCTGCGGTAATGGGGAACGCTATTGATTTATTCCAATTAACTTTTAGCCCAGATAGTGAACCAAACCGCACTACTTCCTGCAGAAGCGGCGCCAGATTCGTTTCAGGGTCTCTAAGATATAGTAGAGTGTCATCCGCGTACGTTGTAATGACTAGTTGGTAAGTAGGAAAATTGAGTCCCCGGTGACGGTGGTATTCTTAAATCGCACACGGCAGCGGTTCCGCGAGCAAAACATAGAACGTAGGCGACAAGGGAAAGCTCTGGCGTGTGCCCCTTTGTATCTAAATCGGTTCTGTGACATGATTCCCAAGTTTGATGCAAGCTATCGGGTCTCTATAAAGCACCGCCACCATCCGCAGGAACCCGGGCCAAGCCCAATTCTCGAGAGTACCAGTCTCAGAAATGGCCACTCCACAGAGTCGAAGAACCTTCTCCATGTCTAGAAACACTGCTATAGCTTTAATTTCCGGTCGTGTGTGTTGAAGGGCGCCAAAGACAGTTCGTAAATTGTTGGTTATATTTCTGCCTGTCACAAAACCTACCTGCTCTGGCGCCACTAACTCCGGGGCGAGCAATGCCAACCTAGTCGCTAGTATTTTTGCGTATATTTTTGTGTCCACATTTAGCAGCGACAATGGTCTGTAGGAGCTACACTCCTCCGGGGGTTTATCTGGCTTTGGAATGTCACTATTATCGCTTCCCTTATAGATCTCGGCATCTGTCCCGTGACACACATATCGTCAAACAGGGCCAATAAATGTGGGAGCAGCAGTTCCAAATAAGTCTTATAAAAACTCAGTGTTTGCCCATCTGCCCCAGGTGCACAACCTGCCTTCATCCCTCCCAGGTCCTCCCGAATCTCATCATGCTCTATTGGTTGCATTAAAATCTCCCTTTGCACGTTCGTTAAGAATGGAAGCTTTATATGTTCCAAATAGTCTAAGATATCTTCCTCACTCCCCGTCGCACGCAATGCATATAATTATGGATAGTATTTCATAAACCTTTGTGCAATCTCTTCTTCATTTGTAACCAAGTCACCCTCCGCCGAACTGATTGCAGTAACTGCAATTTTTTGCCGTTGTTGTTTTAGCTTATTGGCCAGAACCGCTCCCGGTCTGTCCCTTTCCCCATATACCCTAGCTATTGCATATTTGCCCAAGTGCTTAACCTCCGCATCTGCCTCCTCCTGGCATTCCGCCAGCAGGCCTTTCATTTCCTCCCGTGCAGCATCAGTGTCCCCCGTTAGCTGGCGGACCAGTAGCGATAGCCTTTGACGAATCGAGTGGAGTAACCCCGAATGTTTACTCATGGCCACTCCCCTAATGTAAACTTTGAACACCTCCCACACTCTCTGAAAGCTATCCACACACCCTATATTAGTATCAAAGTATGTCTCGATCGCTTCCTGCAATGCCTCTATGAAGGGAAGGTCCTTTAATGAGTATGGCGGTAATCTCCATGTGATCGGGGAATTACTTTCCGTGGCGTCGTGAATACTAACAATATAGGTGAGTGATCTGACAATGTGCGGGGCAAAACCTGACATTTGCGTACCTGTGGGAGAAGTCTTGTAGAGGCCAGCCAGTAATCTATCCGCGTACGTATATTGTGGAAGGCTGAGTAATGTGTATATCCTCCCAGCGCCATACATCAGCGAGATCTTCGCTAATCAGTATCCTGTCAAGCTCCCTAGCCGCCTTTGCTTGTCTCCTGTCCAGGCGACCCAATCGATCCACTTCAGGACACCTAGTCATATTTAAATCTTCACCCCACGAGACAAAAAGGCTGGGAAACTCCCACGCTACGTCAGTCAGCTGTGTGTAAAACTCGGGGCTGTCGTAGTTAGGTCCATAAACAATAACAACCAGTAGTTCCATCCCTCTACCTTTACACTTTAAGATGAGATATCTACCCCCCCCAGGAGCTATTAGCATGCTTAATGTATATTTTGATTTCAGGTTTACCCAAGTTAGCACCCCACGCGCATGGGTCGTGAAGCCTGCTGCATTGACCTGTCCCTTCAGCCCCCTTGACTGCAACCTAGGACTGTTCGCAGGCAAATGCGTCTCCTGTATAAAAGCCAGGTCAATATGCTAAGTAGCTAAAACTTTGCGCAGCTTGAGGTATTCATTTAATCTGTGCACATTCCACGTCAAAGCTCTCAGGTCTCCCTTAGTAGCGTCTACTCCAGGCTCACCAGGCGTACCTTGCATATTCAGCAGATCGTGGTATTGTTCTTTCTACAGTTACCAACAGCATAGCGTCTGATACTTAGAGTGTAATGGCCGGCACCTCTTAACTTTAACCTCTGAACCACTGAACCACTTTCCCTCCCTTACCCTCCCTCCCCACCGACTGCGGACCAACCCCAACTCAGTCGCGTAATGTACAACCCTTGAGCCTACCTCCACTCTCTCCTTTTCCCCAAACAATAACCACAAACATAGTGTTACGACATGTGGGTGGAGGTTGCTCTGCTCCTGCTAAGAAATCAAGTGCAATCATAGAACTTCATACTCGTCTCAGCTCCTCCAGCCGATTACTATTGTCCCTTCTCCCGCTGCTTCCACCGCCTGCATCAGATTACACCCCTCATGGCGACTTGTTGCTACCCATAGTCACTTATACACCCAGCTTCCCTGCATCATGTCACAGTCCCTACTTTATGGCTTTTCTCAGTCTTGTTTATCCATGACACCACCAGCGGCTTCATCCAGCAATTCCCGTTCGGGGGTTTTCCTCCAATCTTTTGCCTAGTCCTTCGGCGCCTTCTGCAATGCTCTGGGTTCAGTGAAGATATGCGACTGCCCATGTCTGTTTACTTTCAGCTTAGCCTGGTACATCATGGCATAGACCAGCCCTTGTTCACGTAGTTGTTTTTTCATTGGTATGAAGTGTTTCCTCGCTTCCTGGACTCCGGTGCTCATGACGAGCTCAGTTCGTCATGGCCGTGAAATCAGGGGAAAATGAAATATTTGAGCCTTCGTAGTTAATGTCTGTTTTTCTATGGCTGCACGTAGGGCGGCATCCATGTCTCTGTAGTTGAAGAACTTTGCTATGATTGTTCTTGGTGTCACCCCTAACTTTGGTCTTGGGGCCATAGAATGATGCGCACATTCCTCAATAAATGTGTTAGAAAAAACCTCTGCTCCCAGTAGAGTTATCAGCATGCGTTCTATAAATGGCTCCATCTTGCCCGTCTGTGTCGTTTCAGGAAGGCCAATGATGCGCGCGTTACTATGCCAAGAACGCGCCTCCAAGTCCTCCGTCTTGTCCTGGAGCAGCTGCAGCACCTTTCCCAATTGCTTATGCTCTGTATCAAGAGTGGTCCGTGCTTCTTCTACCTCTGTAATCCGCCTCTCCGACATGTCTAATCTCTCTGCGTGCTTTTCAAGTCTTTCTCCCATTCTGTCCATTCTGTATGTTAACGCCCACCAAGCCAATCCCAGACCTTGTGTGCATGCACTGTGTCAGCAGTACTCCGAGCTTGATTGCTGTGGTCCACACAGAACCTTTTGGGGCGGCACCAGCACAAGTCCCGGCCGCAATCACACGTCCCCGCTGACAGCTACTAGCAGCGAGCCTTGTGTCCAGTGCATGGAGCAATTAGCCACTCCACGCTGCACCTCACCTTCAATGCTCTCCACCGCTGCCTCAGTATTCGGGCTGATCCCACAAGCTACCTTCCCGCCCACAGGGCAGGAATGCACACCCTTGACTTTGTGCCCTGTATTGCAGACTCCAGCTCTGCTCCGTACTGGTGTTGTGATTTTAAGTTGCCTCTTATCGTGTGCTTCTGCCCGGTGCTGTCTAGCGTGTTATCCGTGATCGTTTCACCAGCGTAATCTATGAGCGAGGCCTCTGTCTACACGCTCGACACCAGTTCCAGAAGATAAAGGGCAGATCGTTACTGCGGCTCCTCTAAATTTTAATAGGCGCACTAACTGCTTCTGCATGTTGACCGCTACTCCACACAACTGATTCAGCAGCCCCATTCCGCATTGCACGGCCAGCGGCGGCCCGGCTTGCCTGTTAAAACTCACCCTGGTCGCTGGGCATAAAACCTGTTGGATCAAGGTCCGCTGAGCTCTGCCCGCCTGACCCGCTTCTTATCGTGCCATGCTAGTGCTCCACGTTGTACTTTCCAGTCGGCACAGTGGTGGAGGAGCGGAGAACGTCTGCCCCTCTCCAACGCCCAACCTGCTGCTTACCGCCATGTAGCTGGCGCTGGGCCGGAAATTTGCGCAGTACACACACACTTTGTTCCTCCGGCCTGCAGATTGTTCAGTCTGCCGTCAGCAGAGCGACACAATCGCAGTGATCTGTAAATTGAGCCTGCTCACACGCCGTTTCACTTCACATGTAGCTCCGCTGTTCAGCCACCAATTTCAATCTGCGATGATTTATCAGACACTCAGCAGCTTCGCATTCACTCCCAGCATTTTAACTATGCCCCCAGCTTCAGGGAAACCCAGGAAAATGCAGGATTTTGTGTTGGCTTAACGGTTGTAACAGCCAATAGAAAGCCACGGTACAGTCTTCAAGGCCTCTGCCCCTTTAGAAAGGCAATTTTAGAGCCAGACTTACGTGTGTGGTAAAAGGTTTATCATCTTACTTATTGGGCGAAACAGATGGCCTCATAATCAAGATAAGAAAGTTTTTACCACAAACTTAAGTCAAGTAAGCCAGTCTGAAAAGGACGGGGATTAACCTTTTGCATGCTCATGACGAGCTGAGCTCGTCATGAGACACGGTGCTCCGGTGCTCATGACGAGCTCAGCTCGTCATGGGCCGTGGAACTTTCAGGTGCAGGGAGAATTCCCCTGCTGTGCTGAGAGTTCCACGGGAGCCAATGCACCTGTGACGAGCTGAGCTCATCATGAGCACAGGAGCATTGTAGCTCATGACGAGCTGAGCTCGTCATGAGCAAGCGGGCGCTGTGCGCGCCCCCTCCCCCCAGCACAGTGGGGGAATTAACCCCGCAGAAAAAGGGGTTTAAGAGAAAGAAGAACTTCACTAGGACCTCTTCTCGAATGGCTGGCCACCGTTTAGCATGAACAGTGACGCCAGCCAATGTGCGCGGTCTTTCCCAGGCCGAGACCTAAAAAAGGATTTGATCAGTGACCAATTGGAGAAACACAGACACAACTAATGCTTTCAATTAAGTTCCAAAACATGATTTGTGTTTCAAAAACAGTTCTCTCCTTACAATCCTTGAAGATGTTATCTTTGTCACAATCCCATAGGGAGGGAAAACTAAGCAATGCTTACCAACAGCAATGTAAGGTCTAACACGTTTTATCTTGTGGTTCTCATATTTTCTACATTACCTTCGGATGACAGGGTACAGCATGCGATCCTTTCCCCATTCCTAAGGCAGACAACTATAATTAAGTGGCATAAAACTGCATATGGCTGAGATACCCGCCACCCCCTCACAACACAATCCCCGAAAGGAGGGAAACCGGAAACAGTTCTTGAAGTTTTTGGAAGTGGGAGGGAGTGACCCCCCCGGCCGTATTTATTAAACAAAATTAAAAACATTAAACGTTTCATGTTATGTACAATTTCATTACCACATTGCGATGTTTGGCTAACCTTAACATATTCTCTAATACAGAGGTCTCCTAGCCGAACTAGCATCCAACAAAACATTTTCCAGAAATATTGAAATTGTACATCCTAACGTTTAAGGGCCAACGACAAGGTCATAACCGGTGTCAAGATCCCTAACCAGACTTACCCCTCCCACTTGGGAGGGGCGACCGCACGGAGGCTTACCTCAAGTGCAACTACTATCAATTTCCCTTGACTTGACGGGGGCACTAAAGAACTCGACGCCAGTTAAAGGTCGTTCGAATACTCGTGTGAGGTATCTAGAAGGTATCGTAGACCTCCCCCCAACCCCACACAACTTACCGCATCTGCCGTCGCAGATGTCACTGGCCCCGGGAAATACCACAGGAGGGGGCTGTAACCCCTCCTACACAGGAAGGGGCCTTGACCGCCTTTCCTTTACTACCGGCGACCCATCCTTAGAAGGGACCGCCTCCCCATTGAGGGGCCAATGGCCACCTCACCCGAGCGCTCCCATCCGTGTTGGGTGACGCCCACTCATAGGGATCTACTAATTAGTGCTCACCGATCATGACCTTACCGCCTACCAAAATAAATACGACAATGCTAATCAAACCTATGAAAACATTGATCACTACGACCGAAAGAGCATGCTCAAAATTCAACACTAAATCGAAACATTTTTAATCGCAAAACCTACACAACATACACCATTCTTTATTATAATTAACATCAACATGATACTATCACAAACCTGTAAACGAAACAGAAACATAATTATACATTAACTTTATTACAAAAACAACTGGCTGTCCTCAGGGGCTGGTGGGTGGGTCAAAATTGGCTCTTGGTTCTGTCCCGAGCTCACGTGTAGCGAGGAGGTGCAGCTTCAGAGCACAAGAACAAGAGGACGTCTTCTGGTCTTGCGTCCCTTTTATCCGTCTTCAGGGCGGGCGAAAACCCGCCCCTGCCTGCCCCGAGGGCGTGGCTGGCTGCGTCAGTGTCTAGGCCAGCCCACTCTAGGGCGGGAACAAGCGCGCCCCGGCTACGCCGCTTCGGGCATACCAGCCGAGACGCGCCTCCCGCCCAAAAATGGCTTCCCGGGGGGATCGAGGTACTCTGCCATACGTTCGGGGGGACCGAGTGGTCGCCCCTTTCCATATGGCTGAGATACCCGCCACCCCCTCACAACACAATCCCCGAAAGGAGGGAAACCGGAAACAGTTCTTGAAGTTTTTGGAAGTGGGAGGGAGTGACCCCCCCGGCCGTATTTATTAAACAAAATTAAAAACATTAAACGTTTCATGTTATGTACAATTTCATTACCACATTGCGATGTTTGGCTAACCTTAACATATTCTCTAATACAGAGGTCTCCTAGCCGAACTAGCATCCAACAAAACATTTTCCAGAAATATTGAAATTGTACATCCTAACGTTTAAGGGCCAACGGCAAGGTCATAACCGGTGTCAAGATCCCTAACCAGACTTACCCCTCCCACTTGGGAGGGGCGACCGCACGGAGGCTTACCTCAAGTGCAACTACTATCAATTTCCCTTGACTTGACGGGGGCACTAAAGAACTCGACGCCAGTTAAAGGTCGTTCGAATACTCGTGTGAGGTATCTAGAAGGTATCGTAGACCTCCCCCCAACCCCACACAACTTACCGCATCTGCCGTCGCAGATGTCACTGGCCCCGGGAAATACCACAGGAGGGGGCTGTAACCCCTCCTACACAGGAAGGGGCCTTGACCGCCTTTCCTTTACTTCCGGCGACCCATCCTTAGAAGGGACCGCCTCCCCATTGAGGGGCCAATGGCCACCTCACCCGAGCGCTCCCATCCGTGTTGGGTGACGCCCACTCATAGGGATCTACTAATTAGTGCTCACCGATCATGACCTTACCGCCACAGGTCCGGATAGTTGACCGGCTATACGGACCCCCCACAAAACTCCTACCTAAAGGTCATGTTTTAACGTTTTTAACCAAGCTAAGAAGTCTCCTATGAGTAACTCATTCCCCACCCGCGACAAATGCACACCATCCCCCAAATACATACTGTCATCATTAATACAACTATGCGAGATAGAATGCAATGTCTTGGAACGGAACAACCTATTCACTTTGTTATTAAGTTTTCTAACGGAATGATTCAAAGCAGGGATCGAAATAGCCCCCCGCCACACTTTTCGTGGGATCATATGAGACCACGCAATTATGCACCCCGGAACTCTCTTCGCTAACCAACTTACAGTGGAAAGCATTGCCTCTAGGAGAAGTCGTCGACCGGTGGTGACCAAATCATTGCCCCCTAAATGTACTATGACTATAGACGGCGGTGACCTCGTCCGCCCTAACAACCCCTCAAAGAATGCTTGAAACTGGTCAATACAGAGACCGCCTCTTCCGTAGAAGGACACTCTGTACCCGTATTCCCCAGGTACGTGAATCATGTCACCTGCTTCGAATACGTCCGCGGCACGCCTCACGTATGAGTGGCCCACGACCCACACCTCCTTTTTCACAGCCGGTGATGTCTGACCGCTGGCCTGGTGTTGGGTCGACTGCATAGTCCGCCCTGCCTCGTAGGCTTGCGCAACTGAAAACCAAACAAAAGACAAGAAGCGTGAGTACATTATTACAGCTTCACAACATGTGCAATCGCACATATCTCTTATAACAATTGGAGGACCAACGCCCCACTCGTTTTACTTGCTCAACATTAAGACCCCTGGCTGTAGCTTCAGTAGCAGCCCCTATCCGAAAGGAATGGGTCCCAAATTCGCCCGGGTCCAAGCCCGCTGCGGCAATGGACATCGCAAGCACCCGCTGAAACTGAAACCTCGTCAGTGGGGTGGCGTCTGCGTGTCTCAACAATGTACCCCCCCATGATGCCACCCTTCGTGCTAGGTAATCTTCTAAACACTGTACCGGACACATGGAGGACCCGGGGATCCTGCGGATGATCGTGCAGTCTCCCATCCCCTCTTGATCGGTCTTGGACCTGACAAAGGAGACAATCATCGCTTCACCCCTGATCTGAACGTGCTCCCGGCACAAACCCCCCACCACATCCTGTTTATTCCTTGCAACCAGCTCACTTATCCTCATTGCTCCGTGAAATGCCAGTGTAAATGCAGCCCGGAACAAACACGCCTCGAAAGGAGACGAGCATGTGGTAGGGAGTGTGGCCATCAACTGGGACAACCTATCCAGACCTATCGGTCGTCTCTCATCTACTCTGCGACCCTCCAGGCGTTGCCACCCACGCAGCGCCTTCTGTACTACAAAAGACGCCGTCGGGTCCTGGATGTTATGGGCCCTGGCAACAAAGGAAATGGCGGCACGATGCCTTTGGGCCGTAGCCACCGACTTCCCAGCCCTACGTAAGAACATCAGAAAATGTACTACCCACTCCTCCTGACCCCAAAGTCCCCCTCTCTCAGTCCCCAAAAAGGCTAAATAGGCCCGAAACGCCCCTTCATATGCCTTCCTCGTCGTGGGTGCTAGACTCTCTCCCACGAGGTGACGAAGTTCGGGGCACCGAGAGACCAGAGAGCTTCGGGGAAGGGTGCCGGCTCTGGGTCCGCTGAGGGAAGGAAACCCGAGAAAGCCTGCATGTGAAAACGAGATAGTGCATCAGCAGCCTGATTCATCACCCCTGGGACATGTTTTGCTCTGAATATCACGTTCAGTTGCATACACAGTAAGACAATTTCTTTGAGCAGCCTCAAAATTAATTTACAACGGGCCGCCTGACTATTGATGCATTCTACAACGGTCATATTGTCAGACCAGAACACGACCGAATGATCTTTGAACCCTTCAGGCCAGGTTCTCAGGGCCACCAGAATGGGAAACAGTTCAAGGAAAGCAATATTACTCGTCAGCCCCTCCTCATGCCACCATGGGGGCCACCTTTGTGCCGACCATTTTGTGCCGAAGATGGCGCCAAAACCTATGCTTCCCGCTGAATCTGTCCATAGACCAAGCTCTTCGGAGGACACGGCTGGTTTGTTCCAGACGACTCGACCATTGAAGTCCGCCAAAAATGCTAACCAAATACGCATGTCCTGGCGGACCTCAGCCGATAACCTCGTGCGATGATGACCCTCTTTTAGGCCAACCATCGCTTGGGCAATTGAACGGGAAAAAGGGCGAGCCATTGGGATCACCCTCAAGGCAAAGTTCAACTTCCCCACCAATTGCTGCAACTGATGCAGTGTAACCTTAGATGCATTTAAACATACTTGCAGGGCTGCCCTGAATGTCGACACCTTGCTAGCTGGTAGACGGAAACAGCCCTCACTAGAGTCCAACTCGATCCCCAAAAACTCGAGGCAAGTCGTGGGACCCACAGTTTTACCTGGTGCCAATGGCACGCCGAATTGACCCATCAACACACAGAATTCAGCCAAGGCCTGGGCACATTCGGGGTTTCCGGCGGGTCCAAGAAACAGAAAGTCATCAAGATAATGCATCACATTTCGGAAACCCGTTTTCTTCGTGAACACCCATTGCAAAAAAGTGCTAAACTTTTCAAAATATGCACACGATATAGAGCATCCCATTGGCATACATCTATCCATGTAATATGATCCCTGAAACATGAATCCCAGAAAACGCTGGTCATCAGGGTGTACCGGGAGCAACCGGAAAGCTGACTCGATATCTGATTTTGCCATCAACGTCCCGGGCCCCAGGCGATTCAAAATGGCTACTGCCTCATCAAATGATGCGTACCGCACCGAACATCCTTCTGGATCAATTGCATCGTTTACCGAAATACCCCGTGGGGCTGACAGATTATGGATTAGTCGAAACTCACCTGGGTCCTTCTTGGGGACCACCCCTAACGGAGAACAGACAAAATGCGGTACCGGGGGTACAATAAACGGCCCGGCGACCCTTCCCTTGCTAACCTCTTTCTGGATCTTATCCTGTACTACAGGAGTATGATGCAAGACGGAAAGTTGATTTCTGCACGTCCCGGTACCCTGAAAGTCCCCCACCGGGATGCGGAAACCATATGAAAAACCGTTCCGCAGCACCCCAGCAGAGATACGATCTGGGTACTCGCTGAGCCAAGGAGTCATCGCCAAAGTATCAATCGGGGTCGGTAAAGGCGCCCCTCGGCCTATATTAGGCTTGTTTGGCGCCTCCCTTACCCCCATTCTCACTTGTTTTGGCTCTACACAAGGACTCAGGATGGGACGACCCGCAGTTGCTGCATTCGTGTTTGAATTTACACGATCCCGGGGGCCTGGTACATTTCCCCTTGTTGAAATTGAAGCAGAAACCCCTTTTCCCCGTGTTGCCGGCAGGTCTCGGGTAATCGTCGGTGCTCGTGCCTGACCGAAAGGGCGTCCCCACATTTTGGCGAGAGTAATCAACAACATTGCTCCCTACCAACGACATTTTCAACATTCCTGACTCTTTCATTTTGTCCCATGTCACAGAATCGTAACAATCCCACGTTAAACCTTTGTTATGTTCCTTTTCTTTCCTAAACAAGTTGTCATAACAGAACCAATGGTTACCCTGATACGCTGTCGAGTAACTCATAATTCGTGACTGATAAATGGGAAACTCAGGAAGCAACTCGGGCCTACGTTCCCCCAAAATCGATGTAAAAATACCCCACGCATTGCCCCAGTTGCCAATATTCTCATTTACCTTAAAGGCGGCCATTTTTGCGCGCCAAACACTCGGATGCATTAGGTCCTTCTGACTCTTAACATGCTCCACCTCATAATGATCAACAAGCAAGGAGAAAATATTCACATACTCCCCCGCCCAGATCTTTTCCTTTATTGCTAAAGGCACATGTTGTCCCAATCTCTCTCTACGAGAGGGTGCTGACTCGTCCCTTGCGATCGGCAATGGCCGCTTACCTGAACCGGACGCTGCTTCCGCCGCTTGCGGCTTGTCTATCCCCGCCAACGGCGCGGTCACTTTAGCTGCATCTCTCTTCTCACGCAGCCCTTCTATCAGCGCCTGTGCCTCGGCAGCCGTGGCGCCCCCACTACTATCCCCCAACCATGCTGCTAGCTGTGCTGCCAGCTCGGGGGGCATATCTTCATTGGATGTCGGGGTGACGACAACGGGGATTGGATTCCCCTCCATCGGTACTGGGGTCGGCGCCTCGAGCGGGGCAGAGGGAACCGGGACGTCTCCACCGGCTGGAACCCTTCTCGGCCTCTTAGGTCTCCCTCCAGCCGGCGCAGGGCCCGAACCCTCCTCCCCGTCTCGCTCCGCCAACCGTTTCTTTATGTCGGACATCTCTTTGAAAATGGCCCGCACCATCTGGTCGGTCGTCATTCTCTTTGCGCCTTTCTTGGGCATCTCTCCGACAAAGTATCTAGAAGACAAAGAAAAAGATCAAAACGCTCAAAATTGGCTCTTGGTTCTGTCCCGAGCTCACGTGTAGCGAGGAGGTGCAGCTTCAGAGCACAAGAACAAGAGGACGTCTTCTGGTCTTGCGTCCCTTTTATCCGTCTTCAGGGCGGGCGAAAACCCGCCCCTGCCTGCCCCGAGGGCGTGGCTGGCTGCGTCAGTGTCTAGGCCAGCCCACTCTAGGGCGGGAACAAGCGCGCCCCGGCTACGCCGCTTCGGGCATACCAGCCGAGACGCGCCTCCCGCCCAAAAATGGCTTCCCGGGGGGATCGAGGTACTCTGCCATACGTTCGGGGGGACCGAGTGGTCGCCCCTTTCCATTCTAGCAGGCACCCTTCAGTTGCTGAGACGTTGACCCATATATACTGCATGAAAAAAAAGTTGCTTTGTGAGGACTCTTTGCAGTCACAATTACAATTAGGTGGCCTTTCAAACTAATCAGTTTCAGGTGGGAAAAATCAGAAATCTGGATTTGCCAAATTTTGCTGGACATTTAAAAAGTACATTTTTTCATTTTTGCTGCAAGTGCAAAATACCTAAACATCTGAAGATCTCCTTGAAAAACATCTATAATGTACTGCAACCTTTTCTTATTAGATTACCTCAGAAATCAGCATCTTAAATGTATAACAACTAGATAAGTGACAAGCGCATGCATCTTACAACCACTTGGTTACCAAGTGGCACTATTTAGTCCAAGCTAAAAGCTAAAGCCGTATTTTGCTAAAAACAGAAATCAAACAAATTATTCCAATTAGCTAACTATTTACCAGTTCTGGGCCGGACTGGGAACCCAAATCAGCCCTAGGACTATTGAAGGACCACGTCCCCCACCCCCTTCAGATGAGGGCCGGGGGTGGGGGCAGGAGTGTGATGCATTGCAGCTTTTGTTACTGGGGCAGATATTGCAGCACTGCTGCAAAACCGCCCCCCACCAGTGCAAAATCAGCTCCTACCCTTCCAGCCTCCGGGGAAAACACCCGATGCCCGCTACGGTCAGCCCGGCCCTGTCCAAGATAATTATTCCACAAGCAGGCCTGTCTATCACTCTTTCAAACTGTTCTCCCAAAGCAAGATTCTAGGGGATGTATTATAGTAATGGCACACTCACCAACAAGTTTCAATTTAAAATGCTTTATTCGGTTTATAAAATATAACCATATAAGCAAAGCAAATACATAAACTTTTTCAATCAATTAAAAATATTTAAAATCATCAGTTACCCTAAAAATGGATATTTCATTTATGTATCCTTTTGATACTACAATTCATGAGCAAAGTTTCCCATCAAGTAACAAATACAAGGAAAACATTTATATCACGTTAAAGCCCTGAAGTACATAAAAATGTTTCATACAAATGTAATGCTTCTTCTCATAATAAGGCCTGGATTTAACCGGGGACTATTCCCTAAATCTAAAGTATACTTACAGTTTGAATGTACAGACAGGTCAAATTTCTTATAACACAGTCAAATGATGTCAGATGGCTATGGATTTCCTTGCAGCTATACATTTCAATATATATGTCGCAACAAAAAAGCAAATGTCTGGGCTTTCCAAAGAACATATAAGGTTCATTGCTATTTTTGCGGGGTTCATTGCCCCCATCAGTGCAAAATCAGCTCCCACCCTTCCAGCCTCCGGGGAAAACACCCGATGCCCGCTACAGTCAGCCCGGCCCTGTCCAAGATAATTATTCCACAAGCAGGCCTGACTATCACTCTTTCAAACTGTTCTCCCGAAGCAAGATTCTAGGGGATGTATTATAGCAATGGCACACTCATTAACAAGGGGTGCATGGTACAGACCGGGACAGTATATACTATTACCATCAATATGCTGCTGCCAGGGCACCAGTTAACTGGTTCTGGGGGCAGCCCATTAGTGAAAGACAGACTGGCTGCCTGATGAGCAGCTCCATCTTCTGTTGCACCCCTGCGGCACTGTCTGAAAGGCTATTTGGATTTAGGAAAAAGCTGATATATGCACACTCATATGTCTGATACACCAAAAAGCGTGAAATACAAAGAATAATAATTTTCAAGGTTTTTCAATCAAAACATACAGAAAATAGTAAACCCAATAACCTTGAAAATAGGAGACATTTTAAACCATAGAGAGTTCTCTTGCAATGATACACTTCAGTGGTCTAACTACTCACATCACAGTCACTATCCCAGTAGTGAGTCACATGAGAGCTCCTTTGGTGCACATCTGACTAGGGATGTACAGTCCACTGGTTATTCAAAAGCTATTTATTATACTTCACCTTTGTACTGACTTAGTGAACCTCTGCCCTGTCATACATCACTCAATAGTATATGAGTGCTGGGAAATTAGAATAATATCTTGTAGTCAGTGAACCACAACCATTCATATTCAGTTACTATACAGTATGGCACTAAGGAAGCCCATCAGCCCATCTAAAGCATAGAACCATCAGACTGCAGCATAAACAAAGGGCTTACAGTAAGCTAATTCGAAAGACAAGTATGTATATGCGTGTGTGACTAACACACCATCACCTCACCCAACGAATGCAACAAATGACAACCCCAGTGGAATTAGGGGGAAACTTTTCCCCTTAGGTTCCGAGAGACATCAAATAGGCAACAAAAACGAGGCTGGAGTTGTCTATGATGTGACTCAGAATCCAGAGGTGAAACACAACCTTGTTAGTTGCTGTTAGACATCTACATTTGTGTTAAATATGCCCCACACATTCTTCTCACTTCAGCAGCACATGGGCAATAGAGTCTGGGAGGAGCCACATATGACCAGATCATGCCGCTTCACCCCAAGTACCCTCGGTGTAAACCCCATTGTTAAAATATGCATGTTGCTGCCACCATTCCCAGGCGCCACTACAAAGAAAATCCCTAGCGGGCGCACTGCTGCATTACCACGTCCCCATCTCCACATTGTCTCCCGTCTTCCTACGGAAAGCTGCGCTCTCTGCTCTCACCTTAAGAGCCCAAAGCTGGCGCTTCAATATCAGCAGCTTTCTGAGAGACGTTCGCTAGGATGCCATGTTTTCCCGCTCAGCTGGAGACCCATGAATGATGACTTGACATTTAGCAGGGGGTGTAAAAAAAACACTGCCTGTGTGCCTCCTCCTCCTTCAGGGTTGTTCCGACGTCAAACCAGTGGCATTGGTTGCAATATTGTTTTCAAAACCTGCAGTGAACAGACAGGACATGGGCATGTGAAGTCGCACCCACAGAGTTCGACACTAAAGCAGAATGCAAAACAACTTCACATAGATATCTTTAGTTGAGTACAGCATGGGCTTACAAAAAAGAGGTTAATCAAAACGGTCTGTACCAAAATGCATAGCCAAGGTTAGTGGTAAAAGTGTTCGGTTGAGTGATGGCGAGGTTTGAAATACACGCAGTGTAACCTTGTGCAACAAGCTGGAAGTTGATGCATGGTTGGAAATGGGTGGTAACAATCTATTGAAAAATGGTTGTGACAATGTAAACAGTGACACACGTGTCAGGAAAAGTCCCAAATGGCACAGTGATTATGTGACCTACTAATATTTCAAATTCATTGAATTTTGCATATTGTTATAGTTGTGTTTTTTTTTATTGTATTATGTTTTCTTTAAGTTGTAATATGTACATATTTATGCATTGTTAAAGAGAGAAGATGTGTTATGTCTTGACTTGAGAGATTGGTAGCCTGGCAACATGTCGGCATTCCTGCCATGGTAACCAGGATGCTGAGTTGACCGGGGATAAAGAAGCTGGCAGTTCCTGAGACAGGACATGTCCAGGGATTGTTCCTTTGAACTTAATAAAGTTCTATCACAAATATACATGCTTGCGCTTCTTAAATGTAAATACTTGGAATCTCCAGATCTAATATTAACTTTTGGATTTCCTCTTTCTGTGTGATCTAGTTGTTCCTACTGCTAACAATTTGATAACCCAGACGAAACCAAGTAAGTACTGGATCACTGTGTAAATAAGACTTGAAAGCATGATACAGAATGCAAATGAATCTTATAGCACAAAATGTCTCTGAATGTCCTGAAGAATTTTGAAACCAATCCTTTCACAATTGTGATTTTCATCACCTCTGTTGTGTAGTTACAGATTATAACATTCCTCTAATACTATTCAGAGGTTTAATCGTCAACTGTTGCTTGGTACCTTTTTTATGTAACACTTTTTTTTTAAAACATGTTCTCTCTCTGCCCTTTGTATGTTTAATTAACACAAAAAGAATGAAAGGGGCAGGTACCTCTACCATAAAATTCTTAACAGAACTTTAAACTGATGGGCTGTGCAGGTGTGAGGTGCAGATACTTTTTGAGAACTTCCTTCTAAGAGAAAAGCATGCAATGTCTTTCATTGATTTTGACACACTGCATATGCCACAAATCTAATATGATGACTCGGATAATACTGCAACCTGTGTGAAGTTAGGGATTGCGAGAAGCAAGGACCGGTTAGATTTTCGCTCCCACTTTGACTACTAGATCCTGGTTTTGTGGCTCTGGTTGTACCCTGGGCTCTGCTGACCAGGCCCAGGGACTGTGCTCCGATTAAAAGTGCATGGTAAGTAGGTATAACTACAATTCTTACTGACATCCTCTCTGTAGGTCCCCAGGATTTGGTAATACATGTAGGTCTAGAGGCATAGTTGATTTAATGTTCTTAGGTGTGTATTACTGTTGTGCCTGCTGTCATTTTTGAGGCTGCTTTTAAACTTAAATTATATGGAAAATTCAATATTCAATTAAAGGTACTAACAACATTTCAAAATACCTTGGTTTTATGTATAAGTCATACGTAAGGTCTCCCCTAGGTCCCCCAGTGGTAGAGTGCCTTGTAGCTATAAAGAAATATATGATAAAAGAAGTTGTATGTGCCCTCGTGAGCGAAAAAAATCCAATTAATTTTTTTCCCAATTGAGTTACAATGACTCTGTAGGCTAACATAGGAAACTGTTATTACAGTGTAACTATTGAAAAAAAGGAGCTATAATGATGCTTCAAAGTATTGAAATGTTATCTAACTTCTACAGAAATTAATTATGGGATTTTCCTTTTCAGTAAGCCAAAATCCAGCCTTCCAGGGGCTTTCTCCTGGTCCTAATGAGTTGTGTACTGGCCTGCATTGAGACAATGAATTTCCTGTGAGACTAGAACTGCAAGCTGCAGAGCATAAGGCAGGAAGGGTGTGTAGGGGCCAAACTAGCCTTCAAAAATAAAAATGACAACCTCACCACTACGTACAGCACCCCATGTCAAATAGGGTCCCCACAAAATTGATTAGTGTGGGGGTAGCAAGGGGAGTGTTAGGAAACCATAATCTCATCAGTGGATTGACTTAGTTCTGGAGAGAGTTTCTCCATTTTTTATATTAGAAGAAAAGTGATTTCTGGGTCAAGAATATGCCACACTTTAGAGGAAGTGGTCATATTCCACCTCATGATACCCTGCATCACATTGGTAGGTGTGCCCCGCTGCTTTTAAACCCAGAACTGTGAATACATATGGGAGTGTTGTCCAGCAACTCAAATCTGCTGCCTAAAACAAAAAAGAGAAAAAGGACTGGCTTGCTTGGATCCTGATCTGTACCCAAACGATTGCATTCTGAAGTGCTGCACCTGCTGCACATTCTGGTACTGCAGCACTCATTCATCCATAGATCCAGATGAGTTCTTAATAATAGTAGGTGAGGTGACACCTTTGTTGTAACCCCCAGCCATAGGGTTGGGTGACTTCTGAATACTCACTGACCAATGTGTAAGGCGGAGACTGGATACCCAGTCAGTAATGTGCCTAGGGAACTGAACAGATACCTTTTACTCAACTAAAACAAACATGTTTTGTAATCAGCTACTCCTATGACTGAACTGGAGGCAGTTTCGCTACTATTAGCCCTGGTTTTAAGTACTATACGTCCTCATGCCCAAATTGAAAATAACTATAGATTTGCAGGCTTCATACTTGTAAAATTGAGTTTCAGAAGTTCCTAAGCCCTCTCTACCGGCCCTTCATATGGGAGGAAGATTTACATACCTTATACCTGGACTTTTTGCCAAAAGGCCCAAGCCATTATTTCTTTTCTGGGAGTCATTTCACATCGCATCGAGAGGAAAGCCTGATAGGGATGGCAGCGATTGGATAGGCTAATGCTAAGTAGCTCACTGGAGTTTCATGCAGGTAAAGTGGAAGTTTTGACCCAGTCCCTTTACTGTCTTTTTTTGTAAAAGCCAACGTCACCAATTCAATAGATATTTACTGAATATCAAACACAGTGGTTGAATATACTCTGTACCTTATTGCAAATCAACATCACCAAAAATGGTATTTAATTTTGTGTTTTTCCTAATTGAATCTTCCCCTTCAACCCTGGAAACATTTCTAGAGATTTCCTGGTTG
Source organism: Lissotriton vulgaris (assembly GCF_964263255.1). Classification (NCBI taxonomy): domain Eukaryota; kingdom Metazoa; phylum Chordata; class Amphibia; order Caudata; family Salamandridae; genus Lissotriton; species Lissotriton vulgaris. The sequence goes on from NC_141691.1 coordinate 2,032,819,086, forward strand.
TGCAAATTTGTCATAAGAGAATAAAGCTGATGAATTTGGAAGCATATTTTTTCTTAACATCTTCGATGCTCATGGAAAGGGGAGACCACTCGGTCCCGCCGAACGTATGGATGGGTGCCCCGATCCCCCGGGAAACCATTGTGGGCGGGGGGCGTGACCCGGCTGGTATGCCCGAAGCGGCGTAGCCGGAGCACGCCCCTCCCGCCCAAAAGAGGTTGTCCTAAACACCCGCCCGGAAGTCCGTGCACGGATGGGCGTGCTTGAGGCGGGCCCCCACCCCCCGCAGCTGGATAAATAGTGCAGGAATCCAATGAAGCTTTCTCTTGTTCCTGTGCTCTGAAGGCTGCACCAATCGTCGCTCGTGAGCCCTCAAGGGAACAAGCTGCACTTTTTTGAGAACTTGTAATCCTTGTCTTTCTCTTTCAGGTATCAAGGCGTGTTTGGAGATCGAGTCATCTTCGCAAGTCGGGTCGGACGGATCGATCGAAGACATGCCTGGCAAGAAACCCGGAAAGAGCTCCGAGATGGAAAGGATGTGTTGGTGAACCAAGTGGTGGCGATGGACCGAAAGTTGGGTAAAGTTGACCGGCTGGATCGAGCCTAGCGGCCATCAGGAAACAGGTGGAGGCCCAGAATGCCCCCTCGGGACGGCCTAAAAAGGTCATAGGACCGGCATTGCCGAACGTTACCCCAGGGGATAAGGGTAAGAAGAGGAAGGGGAAGGTGGGTCCCAGCGAGGCCCCAGTCCCAGTAATAACTCCACCGATTCCCGTCGCGCCGGCGGCCAGCCCGGTACCAGGACCGGATGGGGGGTTGCCAATTCCCGTGGTTATCACGCCACTGGGGGACGACCAGATGCCCCGGAATTAGCACTCCAGTTAGCGGCGGTATTACCCTGGCTAAAGAAGGGAGCGGGGGGATCAGCGGCTGCGAGAAACCCGGCCGAAGAAGCCAGGATAATTATTGAGTAGTTGTGGCAGGCAAGGGATGCCGGGACAGCGAATGTACCTTTTGTTTCCCCGCAGATGGCAAAGGTGGTCACGGCTGACGATCGGGAGACGACATCGGACACGGCTGGGAGTACGGCGGAAGCCGGTAAGAAATCGTTGCCATTGGTGGGGTAGGGCCCAGTGCCCTCAAGGCGGGAAAGTTTATCTCAACATATTCCCATGGTTACGAAAGAGATGGTGTGGGGAGACAAGTACATTAACATGTTTTCGCTTTTGACTGACCATCGTGAGTTAGAATATGCAAAGACCCAGAAAGATCTCTGGCACCCCAGTGTATGGAGGGCTAAGATGGCGGAGTTCAGGGTCGAAAAGACCATGGTGAACTGGGTCCGGGCCTTTTCTATCTTTACGGCGATTATCGGAGAACGTAAACCAGAGGTGTTAACTGACTTGGCATGTTATCAGAACAGGATCATGAATTTCCATGCGATGTATGGGGGAAATGAATGGAAGGGTTACGATGTTGCCTTTAGAAAAGCAAAGGAGTTTAACCAAGCCTTGACGTGGGATTGTTTGGATACAGTGTCATGGCACGCTCAGCTCTTACCAGGACCGATGAGTGCTTCAGTGTCAAGCACGAACGGCTCCGGGGGATTCCAGCAGAGGCCGTCACAGCCCTTTCAGGCGAGCGCCGGGGGGGAATCCCAGCCCTGGTCCGGCGGGAACAGAGGCAGGCGAGGGGTGTGTTGGGGATTTAACAAAGGAACTTGTAACAGGCCTCAAGGAACATGTAGGTTCCGACACGCGTGCTCGGGCTGTGGGAATTCTTCACACCCGGAAACTAATTGCCGATCTAATGCCAATGGTACGGGAGGAAAGGTGGGTCCCAAGCAGGATTGATGCGGTGCCTCGGAAGCAAACATCTTCGCCCGTTGATATCTTGGCTTTGACCCCTTGGCTGAACCGATACCCTGATCATGCGTCCTCTGAGGGATGGCTTTTCATATGGCTTCAGGATCCCGGCGGGCAATTTTCGGGGGGGCCCTTCCTGTAAAAAACAGCTGTCTATTCAACACAACCCAGCGGTGGCCGCCAAAAAGATAGCTAAAGAAGTTAGCTTGGGGCGAGTAGCAGGACCGTTTGGCGGCCCACCAGTTGCGGATTTTGTGTGTTCCCCTTTAGGAGTGGTTCCGAAGAAAGACCCGGGGGAGTATAGACTGATCCACAATCTATTGGCCCCTAAGGGGGCCTCAGTAAATGAAGCTATTGACCCCGAGGTATGCTCAGTGAAGTATGCATTGTTCGATGACGCAGTCGTACTGTTGAATCGCCTGGGCCCTGGTGCATTGTTAGCTAAATCAGACATTGAATCTACATTCAGGTTACTCCCAGTACACCCTCATGACCAGCGCCTGCTGGGATTCACGTTTCAGGGAAAATTCTACATGGATAAATGCATGCCCATGGGTTGTTCGATTTCATGTGCCTATTTTGAAATGTTTAGCTCCTTTTTGGAATGGATGTTCACAGAGGCCACAGGTCATAGACAGGTGATGCACTTTTTGGATGATTTCCTCTTTCTGGGCCCAGCGGGCACTCAGGACTGTGCGCAGGCATTGCAGGACTTCTGCGTGCTCATGCAGGGTTTTGGGGTCCCATTGGCGCCTGGTAAGACGGTGGGGCTATCTACCTCGCTCGAGTTTCTGGGTATAGAATTAGACTCGGAGAAGGGGTGTTTACGTCTGCCGGCTGAGAAGGTGGCCACGTTTAGGGCTTCCCTGGTACAATGTCTCCAAAAAGAGAAGGTGACCCTACACCAGTTACAACAGAAAGTGGGTCAGCTTCACTTTGCATTAAGAGTGATGCCGATGGCTCGCCCTTTCTCTCGTTCCATAGCACAGGCTATGGTGGGCCTTAAGGAGGGACACCACAGCACTAGACTGTCGGCAGAGGTTCGCCAGGACATGCTCATTTGGTTGGCATTTCTGGGGGACTTCAACGGTCGAGTGGTGTGGAACAAACCCCCAGCCTCGTCGGGGGAACTCGGCTTGTGGACCGATTCGGCAGGGAGCGTAGGGTTTGGCGCAATCTTTGGTAACCGGTGGTCGGCACAAACATGGCCGGCGTGGTGGCACACAAGCGGCCTAACAGGTAACATTGGTTTCTTGGAGCTATTCCCCATCTGGGTGGCTCTGATGGCATGGCCAGAAGACTTTAAGGACCGCTCAGTGGTTTTTTGGTCAGATAACATGACAGTGGTCGAGTGCATTAATCACCAGGTAGCACGCTGCAAATTGATCTTACGGCTGTTGAAAGAAATTGTATTGCGATGCATGAGATTGAACGTACAGTTCAGGGCCTGACATGTGCCGGGGATACTGAATAATGCAGCTGATGCACTCTCTCGTTCAAACATGCAGGCTTTCAGGGGTTATCTACCCACAGCGGAGCTAGTGGCGGCACCTTTCCCCGAAGCACTATGGCAGATCAGTGCCCCGGACTACAAGACCTCGTGGCAGCCAGTTTAGCGCCCAGGACTAGGAAAGCTTATGAAGGGGCGTTCCGTTCATACTGCGCCTTTCTGGGGCCAGTGGGGGAGCATAGATGGGGGCGGAAAGAGTCCTTGCTTCAATTTTTGGTGGCTCTTCATAAAGAAGGCCGGTCGGCGGCAACAAATATAGGTATAGGGCCGCCATATCATTTATGGCACAGCTCCACAGGATAAGTGACCTGATGAATTCCTTCTTAGTCAGGAAGGGTCTCCGCGGCTGGCAGCGCCTAGAAGGTCGCAGACAGGATAACAGGCACCCAATTGGGTTGGATAGATTGTCCACCTTACTAGCGAAACTAGATGAGACATGCTCCTCGCCCAGCGAGATAATACTGTTCCGAGAAGCTTTCACATTGGCATTCTATGGGGCCCTGCGGGTGACCAAACTAGTGGCAGGGAATAAGAATGATGTGGAGGGAGGTCTACGCAGGGATCATGTCCAAGTAAGGGGCGATTCTCTGCTGATCTCGATAGCCAGGTCAAAAACAGACCAGGAGGCGTTGGGGAGTAGTGTGGTGTTGCAGCGCGCCCGGGGGAATCCCGGTTGTCCAGTAGGGCATGTGGAGGCCTACCTGAAACAGAGGGTGACAACATGGGGGGGGGGCCCTGCTTAGACACATGGACGGCACCCCGTTGAAAAGATTTCAATTTCGGAGGGTGCTGGCAATTACGATTGCAGCAGCGGGCTTGAACCCGTGCGATTTTGGGACCCACTCATTTAGAATAGGGGGGCTACAGAAGCTACGGCTCGGGGTCTGCAGGCAGACGAGGTGAAACAATTAGGCCGTTGGTCCTCGAATTGTTTCAAGAGATATGTGCGCCTGCACATGTTGTAAAAGACTGATGAAATGCACTCAAGCTTGTTGTCTTTTGTTTGGATTACAGTTTCGCAAGCCTGTTACGCGGGGCGGAAATTGGGATCGGCCCAGCACCAGCTGACTAGTGGGAAGGGATCACCGAATGGAGATCAAGTGGTATGGGTCGTGGGCCACTCATGCGTGAGGCGTGCCGGGGACATATTCAAAGCAGGTGACGCGATCGACGCATCTGAGGAATATGGGTTCAGAGTGACCTTCCATGGGAAGGGAGGCGTCAGTATTGACTAATTGCAAAATTTTGTGGAGGAACTCTTAGGGCGGCACAGGTCACCACCATCTGTAGTCATAGTGCACGTGGGGGGCAATGACTTGGTGAGACTGGGAAGACGGGTGTTAGTTGAGCACATATTGTCTGCAGTTAGCTGGTTGGCCAAGAGGCTCCCTGGGTGTACGATTGCCTGATCCCACATGATTCCCAGGAGAATATGGCAGTGGGGTTTGTCTATGTCAGCGTTGAACCACTCGGTAAGGAGGGTCAACAACAAGATTGAGAAACTGTTTCGCTCCGCTCATCTCCAAAGCATTTCCCATGGGTGTATTAGGGGGATCACTGTTATTTGAATGATGGGGTGCATCTGTCCAGGGCTGGGAATGAATTACTCATAGGAGACTTCGTAGCTTGGCTAGTGGGTTTGAGGAGGCATGACCTATAGGAGGTGTGGGGAGGGGCAGATAGTCGGCCAACTATCTGGCCTGTGGCAGTAAGGTCATGATCGGTGAGCAGTGATTTCAAGGTCCCTAGGCGGGGCGCCACCCATTATGGATGGGAGCGCACTGGGGGAGGCGGCCATTGCCCCTCCCATGGGGGAGCGGCACCCACCACGGATGGGTCGCCCAGGGGGAGACGGCCATAGGCCCCTCCCAGGGGGTGATGGCTATATGCCCCTCCCAGGAATTTCCCAGGGGCCGGATATCCGCTCCGGCGGAAGAGAGTGTGGGGAAGGGGGGGAGTCCACGCTGTCCTTCTTATGGATACCTCGCACCGGAACTCAGACGACCTTAAGATGGCGTCGAGTGAAAGGGGGCCCCCACGACAAGGGAAGTTACAGTTGACTACGAGGGTAAAGTCACACCGTGAGGGCGGGAAATTGGTGATAGGGATCTGACACCGGTTAAGACCTTGCTGTTGGCCCTTAATGCTAGGTTGTACAAATTCAAAATGTAATGCATTTATCAGGATGCTAGACTCGGCTAGGAAACCTTTGTATTAGAGATTTGTTAAGGTTAGCCTAAAAAACCTGTCTTCATACGTTTTTAATTTAAAGTTTTAAATTTTGTTTCATATTTTAATAAATATGGCCGGGGGGTCGTGAGGCCCCCCCGCCTTCCAAAAGTTCAAATCTGTGTCTGTCTCCTCCCATGGGGAATTGGTGTTGGGAGGGGTGGCGGGCATCCCGGCCCATATGGAAAGGGGAGACCACTCGGTCCCCCCGAACGTATGCATGGGTGCCCCGATCCCCCAGGAAACCATTGTGGGTGGGGGGCGTGACCCGGCTGGTATGCCCGAAGCGGCGTAGCCGGAGCACACCCCTCCCGCCCAAAAGAGGTTGTCCTAAACACCCGCCCGGAAGTCCGTGCACGGATGGGCGTGCTTGAGGCGGGCCCCCACCCCCCGCAGCTGGATAAATAGTGCGGTAATCCAACAAACTTCCTCTTGTTCCTGTGCTCTGAAGGCTGCACCACTCGTCGCTCGTGAGCCCTCAAGGGAACAAGCTGCACTTTTTTGACCCACCCACCAGCCCCTTGTGGCAGAATTTTGTGAAATAAAGAAATATTCTCGGTAATTATTGTAATGTAATAAAAAGTATGACAATCATTTCTTGCATCATGAATGTATGACGAGCTATGCATATAATTGAATACTTGCTTGTAGGCCTTTTTCCATTGTAGAGACGTAAAGGAATGGATTCAATAAAGATTGTGTTTTTGCTTTAGGACTTTTTTCCCTTAGTAGCAATGTTGAAGTCGGTGAATTATCAAACTGTTGCAGATTTAGGCATAGTTTTCTTTCCTTAGTAGGTAAAACAACTGTCGTATTTATTTTTGGTCGGGCGGTAAGGTCATGATCGGTGAGCAGTGATTTCAAGGTCCCTAGGAGGGGCACCACCCAATATGGATGGGAGCGCCCGGGGGGAGGCGGCCATTGGCCCCTCCCATGGGGGGGCGGCACCCACTACGGATGGGTCGCCCAGGGGGAGACGGCCATAGGCCCCTCCCAGGGGGAGACGGCTATATGCCCCTCCCAGGAATTTCCCGGGGGCCGGATAACCGCTCCGGCGGAAGAGAGTGTGGGGAAGGGGGGAAGTCTACGCTGTCCTTCTTACGGATACCTCGCACAGGAACTCAGACGACCTTAAGATGGCATCGAGTGAAAGGGGGCCCCCACGACAAGGGAAATTACAGTTGGCTGCGAGGGTAAAGTCCTCTGCGCATGCGCCACTCACACCGTGAGGGCAGGAAATTGGTGATAGGGATCTGCCACCGGTTAAGATTTGTTAAGGTTAGACTAAAAAACCTGTCTTCATCAAAATGTAATTGAAGTTGAATTTGTACATGATTCATGAAACGTTTTTAATTTAAAGTTTAAAATTTTGTTTCATATTTTAATAAATACGGCTGGGGGGGTCGTGAGGCCCCCCCGACTTCCAAAAGTTCAAATCTGTGTCTGTCTCCTCCCATGGGGAATTGGTGTTGGGAGGGGTGGCGGGCATCCCGGCCCATATGACGAGCTCAGCTCGTCATGAGGCACAGTGGAGCTGTGCTTATGACGAGCTGAGCTCGTCAAGAACAATGATAAATCTGGGAATCCAGCACCGGAGAAAAATATCCCTAGCAGCCAAGGTGTTAAGGAGCATTGATTTCACCTTAATTCAGAGAGATAAATGCTCTATTTCTAATGTAGTTATACACAAATATAAATAAATATTACCTACTGGCGGTCGCCAGTAGGTATATATAGTTAGGATTTTTTTCCTATGGGATTTCTTAAAATTCTATGTCGAATAATTTTGGTGTTTTCAGACGGAATTGGCTGAAATTTTCAGGAAAATGGCACATTTTGTTTCTGAGTAGCCCCTGAAAATTTGGGGGGGTTTTGTCAAGGGGGGGCCGAGAAAAAAGGGGGGTCCCAAAACGCAGTTTTCCCATTAATTTTTCCATAGGGCGGTTGGAATCACTTTTAGCTCGAACGGCTCAATGGATTTACACGAAACTTGGCAAAATTGTAGATATGGTTTGCCCGATGTGCCTTTGCTATGTCTCAATATATGTTCTCCAGTGGATTTTGAGAAATTAACGTTTTTAAAAACAGATATATCTGTGACAGCGCTCCGGTTAGCGCTCCGGTTCGCGTACCTGACACGTAACGGAAATTCGCGAAGCGAAGCTGATTGGCTCTCCGGTGCCTGTCAACATTCTAAACAGTCCGGAACGGCCGCCATCTTGTCTCTCGGTAGGATCGAGAGACAAGAGGTGGAGAAAAACGAAGGGGGAATTTAATGAAAGGGGTCAAGGTAGACCCCTCCTGACCCCCTAGGATTGATGAGGGGGATATTAAAGTGCCCCGTAGGGCAAAAAATAAAAAAATAAAAATTTTTTCGATTTTTCCCCGTAGAGGCGCGTCCCGGTACGCGAACCGGGTAGCTTACCGGGAGTTCGCCATTTTGTGTTTCAGTCGAATTTAATCACAAGATGGCGGAAAAACAATGTGGGGAAATGAGTATAAGGGGGCACGGGAGATGTATCCTGACCCCCTAGGTTTTCTGAGGGTGGCTGAGGAGGCTCATATATGTCGAAAAAAAAAACATTTTTTGAATTTTTCGCGCGGTTAGCTGCCGGTACGCATGGTACGCAGTGATGTCACTGACCATGTCATGAATGATGTAATATGTGACATCATCAGCAGTGGATTGCGGGTGCGCGATATATAGTTAGTGCAACTAACTATATATGCGAATTTTAATGGTTTTGTGCGAGTAAAATAAGGTTTTGTAAATGCTAATCCCTAACTATATATGGTCTATAACCTATGTTTTTTTCAGTGAATATATATATATATATATATATATATATATATATATATATATATATATATATATATGCGCAAACAGAAGTCTTTCACCACAGAACCACCAGGCAGGCAGCAACGAGGAAAAACCACGCAAGTCCCAGTCTTCTTTCGGCAAGTTTATTTAAAAAGGCAAGTTCACCAAATCTGACGCGTTTCGGGCGTCCGCCCTTGGTCACAGATCGTCAGGCAAATGAAAGAACATCCCTTTTAAAGGGTACATTGCACGAATTTAATTGGTGATTTTTTTCTTTTTGCAACACCATGTGATTAGAAACTGAAAACTGAGGACACAACACATATAGCTAACATAGATAGTCTGTTTTCTAAATCACAATTTGATATATATAAATCGAATAATGGGAGGTAAAATTACAATATTTACATTTTGTTGCCCAAATTTGTGTTAACATTCCATTGTGAGTTGCCATGTTACATATTTTGTAAATTTTATATCAGACAATTATTGTCAGTGTGCATTGAAAATGGCACATGATATCCGCATAAATGCGCTTATATAGTAGATTGCAAAATATATATATATTACCTATATATAGTTAGGATTTTTTCCCTATGGGATTTCTGAAAATTCTATGTCTAATAACTTTGGCGTTTGTGGATGGAATCGGCTGAAATTTTCAGGAAAATGGCACATTTTGTTTCTGAGCAGCCCCTGAAAATTTGGTGGGGTTTCGTCAAGGGGGGGCTGAGAAAAAAGGGGGGTCCCAAAACGCGTTTTTTGCATTGAGTTTTCCATAGGGCGGTTGGACTCACTTTTAGCTCGAACGGCTGAATGGATTTGCACGAAACTTGGCAAAATTGTAGGGACTGTTAGCCCGATGTGCCTTTGCTAGGTCTCAATATATGTGCTTCAGTGGATTTTGAGAAATTAACGTTTAAATCAAGATATATATCTGTAACAGCGCTCCGGGCAGCGATCCGGTCCGCTTACTTTTCGCTTATCGGAACTTTGCACGCAGAAAGCTGATTGGCTCTCCGGTGTCTGTCAACATTCTAAACAGTCCGGAGCGGCCGCCATCTTGTCTCTCGGTAGGATCGAGAGAGAAGAAGAGGTGAAAAACGAAAGGGGAATTTAATGAAAGGGGGCAAGGTATCCCCCTCTTGACCCCCTAGGAATGTTGTTGGGGTTATTAAAGGGTCCCGTGGGGAAAATAAAAAAAAAATGATTTTTCACGGTAGAAGCGCTTCACGGGCCGCGAACTGGGCCGCAAACTGGTAGCGAAACGGGAATTTGCCATTTTGTGCTTCGTTAATTAAATTACTAGGTATAAGTGGGTGCGGGAGACGTATCCTAATCCCCTATGTTTCCTGAGGGTGGCTGAGGAGGCTGATATATGTTGATACATCTCTTCCAGCGGCTGTGCGTGAGCTTTTTTTTTTTTTTGCTCCGTGACAGTCCGGAGCGGCCGCCATCTTGTCTCTCGGTAGGATCGAGAGAGAAGAAAAGGTGAAAAACTAAGAGGGAATTTAATGAAAGGGGGCAAGGTATCCCCCTCTTGACCCCCTAGGAATGTTGTTGGGGTTATTAAAGGGTCCCGTGGGGAAAATAAAAAAAAATGATTTTTCACGGTAGAAGCGCTTCACGGGCCGCGAACTGGGCCGCAAACTGGTAGCGAAACGGGAATTCGCCATTTTGTGCTTCGTTAATTAAAGTACTAGGTATAAGGGGGTGCGGGAGACGTATCCTAATCCCCTATGTTTCCTGAGGGTGGCTGAGGAGGCTGATATATGTTGATACATCTCTTCCAGCGGCTGCGCCATCTTGCCTTTTTTCCAATGCCACAATTTTGTCGTGCACGGCAGCCATTTTAGATGCCAGGCTGGTCCCAGGCTATCACCTAACCCTGCGGATGTAGTTTATGGCCCCAGCTGTAGAGAATTCAGACATGCCAATCCTCCCGATTCAGGCGTGTGACTACTGATTTCAGTGCTAGTCTCCCGCCTCCCGATTTCTGCAAGCAAAAACCCGGGGGCATATTACGAACAACTAGCGATAATTTTTGTCTCTAACTTGTTTAGAGACAAAAATTATCGCCGTACATCGGCGATTTTTATCGCAGATAAACCTTGCTATTATCGCAGAAAAGTCAGCGATATTCATGTATTATCGAGCAAATGCTCTTAGCCATGTTATCCACCTCCCATTGGATAACATGGCTAAGAACTGCTCAGGGCAGGTGTTAGATTTTGGAGATATTCGCGCTTAGCGCGAATATCTCCAAAAGTTGGTAATAGAAGGTAGCGATGTTAGGGACTGTTTCCAGTCGCTAACATCTTGGCACGCCACTTTGCATGTCATTAGTGATAAGTATCACTGACATGCAAAGCGGGGCCCAAGATGGTCGCTATCTCCTTTTAGCTGTCACTAACTGGTGTTAGCGACAGCTTGGTAATAGGGAGATCATTTTATCTCCGCTTTCAAGGCTTTTAAAGCCAAAAAAGCGGAGATAAACCCCCTTGATAATATGCCCCACGATTCCTTGGGGGTTTCAGCTGACAGGGCTTGGTATTGTGTTACATGGTAATTTTTCCAGGAAACGTCAGAGGGTCGATGCAGGGGTTCTAGAAGAGGTGATAAACCATTTAAGCCTCATGAACAAGCGCATGGTCTTTTAAAGATTTGTGAAGTACTCGGAGCGGCGGTGTGTGTGTGTGCCCTCTTTCAGGAGCGGGCGGGGGGGCACTGCCAGCAACTTGCCAGGTCAGGTAGTGTTCAACACGTGCATCACCCTTTCTCTGCTTGCTATTGCGCTCCATGCTTCGGAAAGGTAAGAAAAAGAATGTGCATTTGAGTTTGAAATGTCCGATCCTGCAGCAGCACACTTCCAAAGCCCACACATGACAATAACCCGATTCAAGGCCCCATTCACCCGTTTTTAAAAAAATAGATAACACTCCAACAAAGTAAGGTTATAAAACTTTATTAACTATTAACTTTAACGAACGGAACAAAAACTAAAAACATTTAAACATTTCTCAACACAAAAAGCAACAATGGTTAGAAGCTGTCTTTTGTGCGAATAGTCCCAAGGCAGCACAACGTGCAGAGTTCTGGACGGCACCCAGGTGATGTCGCCTGGGTGCCGCACTGGTTTAGGGATCCTACAATGCAGCACAGAAAAACAGCGTGGGGCGTCCCGGGTGGTGCGGGGGGAGGCCTCGTCAGTAGCGGTCTCTGTCCAGTGTCACATGGCTAACACAACATGTACGACAGGCACCCAGGTGATGTCCAGTAAACTGCCGCACTGGTTTTGGTATCCTACAATGCTGCTCCGAAAATTGGCCTGCGGCGGCCCGGGGGGGGCGTGGGGGAGGCGGCGTGAACGGGCCTCCCCAGGTGGCGGCCATCTAGCTGAGTTGCGCCCGCTCTTGCGGCTACAGCGTCTCGCTCACCATGTTGTTGAGTTGCTCCCACTCTTGCAGTGCAGCGATAGGCGGCTGCCACATGGCTCTTAAAATGGCGGACGGCTCCTCGGTTTTAGGCCTGGTCCACTGAAATGGCCCTGGGACACTTTGGAACTCGGACGCTTGCCTGCTAGGGCTTGGGCTCCATTCTCGAAAAGTGTCCCCTCAGCCGTGAAGATTGTACAAAAGTCTTGGGGGCCCCCGACTCCCGCAGGCTTCCGGTGGGGAGCGGCTGCCATGATTGCTCGCGGAATGACCACGATGGAGCCACGAGATGGTGGTGCTCTCATGCTGACGCCAGCTTCAGTCTGCATGATCCAGAAACAAGGTGGGGCTTTCATCGTTTGGGAAAAAAAAATGTTCTAAACCAATGAAAAGTGTTATTTTTAGGTCATATGACCAAGCCTTCCATCTTTAGGAAACCAAAAGTAAAATGAACCAATGAAAAGTTTTATAAACAAGTCACATGACCTGTTATGCGGCATAGGGCTACAAAAAGCGTAGAAAATCCGTTGGCACGTGAGGCGGCGTCAGTAGCGGACCGATGTGCGAATAGGCCGAAGGCAGCACAACGCGCCGAGATCCGGATGGCACCGAGGTGGTGTCCAGCAAATTGCCGCACTGGTGTGGCCATCCTACAATGCTGTGCCGAAAGACGGCGTGTCCAGCTGAGTTGCGGTCACTGTTGCGGTACAGTGACTCAAACGCGCCGAGATCCGGATGGCACCGAGGTGGTGTCCAGCAAATTGCCGCACTGGTGTGGCCATCCTACAATGCTGCGCCGAAAGACGGCGTGTCCAGCTGAATTGCGGTCACTGTTGCGGTACAGTGACTCGAACGCGCCGAGATCCGGATGGCACCGAGGTGGTGTCCAGCAAATTGCCGCACTGGTGTGGCCATCCTACAATGCTGCGCCGAAAGACGGCGTGTCCAGCTGAGTTGCGGTCACTGTTGCGGTACAGTGAGTCGAACGCGCCGAGATCTGGATGGCCCCGATGTTGTGTCCAGCAAGTTGCCGCACTGGTGTGGCCATCCTACAATGCTGCGCCGAAAGTCGGCGTGGGGTGCCCCGTTGGCTTATGAGGTGATGTCAGTAGTGGACCGATGTGTGAATAGGTCGGAACCAGCACAAGGCGCCAAGATCCGAATGGCAAGTCCTGGATGTTGAGTGCCTCAGTTGAGAGTTCTGAGCAGTGCTTATAAGACTGTCTGAAGCTTATTTGCACCTGCTGCAGCTTCACTAGGTCCGGCGGAACTTTTTTCCTTTTCCTTTCTGCTTCTTTTCCTACAATCCGTTTCATCTGAAGACACGACCAGGTCCCTGAATGTGTGCAGGGGGACGCTATTGATTGAATGAAAATGGCGGCTTGACACAAAGCTGACTCAAGCGTTACTGTTGGTGCTATACAGACAAAAATTGGTTTTCAGTTTGTACATTCTTCAGGTTTTTTTTTTCCATCCAAGTCTGATTGAGAGTTTGTAGAAAAATGGCTTCAGATTTTCCACATACTACTCTTCAACATTCTTCCTAAATGTAACAATGTGAAACTCACTAGGAGAACGGCTGTTTCTGTTTCCTTTCAAAATGCTGCCAACAATATTTTCTGAATGGAAGACACCATCTTGTAGCATAAAGGGCCGAAAGGGGTTCTGGTCTGGCCGATGGTTGGTGGAGACATTTTGACTATATCTTGGACCTGCCCGGCCTCGCCCAAAATGGCGCCGGTATAAATGGGACTCGTAACTCCTTGCCCGCAAATGTATATCTAGAAAATGTTATTGTAAGTGGCCCTGTTCTATTTTAATTACAAAATGTATGTCCACCGATTCCGCAACTGTTAGACACTTTAGTTCTTGCAACCTAATGGCCCGCTCGTTACGTTCCTCTACAGTGTAAATGTCTCCTCATCATATACGATTTCAGTTTGCTCCGTGGCCGGCCCACGTGGTTATAGGCCCGTATTTGTATACTGACATTTTCACAATAAAGGTTTTTAAAACAAAACACGGTAGTAGTATTTACATTGGTAAAGTTTTTACTTTTAGTCACTGTTTTCGAATCAGTAAAAGGCAAGTGAAATAAAGCAGTCCAATTACATGACGGATAAAAGGTATAATATGTAGGAACGCAGTAAAGATAAATGGTCAAGGGCAGTTGTGTTTTTCATGTCTGCAACATAAAGTGATCGATAAGAATCTGATAATCAGGCGTATCGGCGACTAAGACAGCAGGCCGAATCTCTTTTACTCAACGGCTCCGTCATGGAAGGAAGAAATGCCCTTTTTCTCGAAAAAGGAATATATTTTACTTGCAAGACAGTTGTAAATTTTCCGGGAAAGTACATTAGCCTGGAATATTATAACATATGTTTGAAAAAAAAATATTGTTCGAAAATAATAAAAAGCGTAATTTTTAGGTCATATGACCAAGCTTTTCATCATTAAATTAACAAAAGTAAAATGAACCAATGAAAAGTTTTATTAACAAGTCACATGACCTGTTATGCTTACGTTACGCGCTGCGCGCCGCGCCTCGGATCACTTCCGGGTGCGCTAACGCGGCGTGTCATAAAACGCATTACGCGACAACGTAGGTCAAGAATATAGTCTAAATGTCTCCACCAACCAGCGTTCAGAACACAACCCCTTTCAGCAGTCCAAAAAGTTCTGTTAAATGACAACAGAGGGGACAGGCAACAAGAACCATCAGTCAAAGAGGGGAGGGCAAGTTCTTCTCTTCCGGGTCATGTTGGGGCGCTACCGGAACTGATCGAATTGTTAGTCTATAGTGTTTCTGGATGTTTCAGACTAAAGCTGGCGTCAGCATGAGACCACTACCATCTCGTAGCTCCGTCGTGGCCATTCCACGAGCAATCATGGCAGCCGCTCCCCACCAGAAGCCTGCGGGAGTCGGAGGCCCCCAAGACTTTTGTAGAATCTTCACGGCTGAGGGGACGCTTTTCGAGAATGGGACCCAAGCCCTATCAGGGAAGCGTCCGAGTTCCAAGGTGTCCCAGGGCCATTTTAGTGGACCAGGCCCAAAACCGAAGAGCTGGCCGCCATTTTGAGAGTCCTGTGGCAGCCGCCTATCGCTGCACCGCAAGAGCGGGCGCAACTCAACTACATGGTGAGCAAGACGCTGTAGTCGCAAGAGCGGGCGGTAAACAGCTGAATGGCGGAAGAGGCACAGTGTAGCAAAAGCGGGCGGAATGGCAACTAAAACGATAAAGGGGCGCCCCACTACAGCTTGTCTTCAGGTCAAACGGATTGTGGGACAAGGTCCAGAATTGAAGAGTCATCAAAAGGCAAAAAGTTCCGCCGGACCCCGGGAGCCGGCCGCCTATGTCGGGGGCGATCTCAGGCTACACCAGTGCTATAAGACTTGGGGAGGGTGTCGGAGCCAAGCGTCTTCTCCGAGTCCATGGCCATCACACCGCCCCTCAGGGGCCTCCGTCAAGCTGTTTAGGAAGGTAACATATCACATTGTTTTCTAATGCAGTCAGGTCCACAAACGACACTCACTTACTTTGAGAATAGTGAAGCTGCAGTAGGTGGAAATAATCTTCAGACAGTGTTACAAGCACTGCTCAGAACTCTTAACTATGGCACCCAACATCCAGAACTTATGCTATTTGAGAATGGCAGTGACATCGAAGCATCTCAGGGACCAAAACCATTAACGTACTTTCACGTATGAAAATCTTACTTGGGGAGGGGGCAGGAGCGAAGCGCCCCCTCCCAGTCAGCGCCACCACACCGTATGTTGAAAATCTGAAGCCATCGTTCTACAAAGTCAACCAAACTTGGATTGAAAAATCTAGAAAAATGTACAAACTGAAAACCAGTTTTGGTCTGCATAGCATCAGTAGCAACGCTTGAGTCAGCTTTGTGTCAAGCCGCCATTTTGATTCAACAAAGCACAGGCATTGAAAAAGGCTGAAATTCAGAACTCTAAACTATGGCACCCAACATCCAGGAGCTTGCCATCCGGATCTTGGAGCCTTGTGCTGTTTTCGATCTATTCACACATCGGTCCACTACTGACATCATCTTATAAACCAACGTTATGTAAATAGTTTTTTAATAAAATGTTTTACCCTGTTTCTTTGCTGGTGTGTTGTCTATATTTTTAATATTTGCATAGGGTTTGTCGTTATTTTGTGCGGGATGGGTGATGGAGCCGAGCTGTCTTGCAGCCCTCATGGTGTGGAGCTCAGTTCATCTCACTATTTTCGTATTTCTCATGAAGGGTTGTTCCTAATATTTCTATTTTAGCGAGGTCAAAAAGAGATCCAATTAGTGGCCTACTGATTTTGCTCGATTACTTTTATTTTTTTACACGATTTTTCACTATCTGCAAAGACTAAACAGAGTATTGCGACTTTGTGCTTGTTTGTAAATAGAGAATGATCCAAAGAGAACCAATTCTAAAACAGTAAATGCTTGGACAACAATCAATCAAATGGAGAGACAAGGAGGCACGACGGATTACAACGAGGGTAAAGGCCTGCGTTAACTACCCTTCAGTATCTGCAAAGAGAGAGTACTACTAAGACAAAAGAGGGGAGGGGGTGCAGCGTTCAAAGCACATCAGCGTGCATAAATACGAAAATGTTTTTATCTCTCACGTACTTGACATTTTAAAGCTTTTCATATTTGCTATTAAAAAACCAATGAAATTCACAGAAAAAACCATAGGTTATAGTGGATATATAGTTAGGAATTTGCATTTACAAAACCTTGAAAATTCAATGAAAAAACCATTGGTTTTAGGCCATATATAGTTAGGAATTAGCATTTACAAAACCTTATTTTACTCGCATAAAACCATTGAAATTCCATATATAGTTTGAAGCGCTAACTATATATCGCGCACCCGCAATCCACTGCTGATGATGTCACATATTACATCATTCATGACATGGTCAGTGACATCACTGATGACATCACTGATGACATCTCAAATGACATCACTGATGACATCACTGATGACAACTCAAATGACATCACTGATGACATCTCAAATGACATCACTGATGACATCACTGATGACAACTCAAATGACATCACTGATGACATCTCATTTGTCATCACTGATCACATCACTCATGTGATAATACAATGAACCTCTTCAGACTCTAATATAACCTTACATACACTCAGTATAAACAGACACTCACAGACTGTCACTCATCCATGGAGTTACTCACACACCTAGTCAGTCATGCAAAGAATCAATCACACCTCCATTTCCTCAACTATACAGTTATACACATCTTACTTATTCAAACATATAATAACACATATTTACTCTCTTATATAATCCCTGATACAAGCTCACAGTGATCGATACAGCCACTCACACATTCACTGGCTCTTATGTTCAGTTATTTATATATCTCAACTCTCACATGTATTGTGTTTTACATACGTACTTACTTGCACATGTAGCAATGAGAAATCCATTCACTCACCAACACACCCATGCACAGTCAACCGCCCATATAGCTGTTTCCACATGCACTCTTGAACTCATACTCCTAGTGAATCAACTGCTTACACATCTATGCACAGAGTCACGCACCTCCCAGCCACCCACACACACACTCCCATTCAAATACTTGGGCAACCAATCAATAACCCATATGGCCACTCTTATAGCTACTGATCAACACATGCAGCAGCTTACACAACAACAAACATACTGATGCACAAATTAAGACAGTTTAGTCACTAACCCATGCACTCAGTGAGACACATTTAATCACTCTTTCATACAGTCAGTCATGCACCTACTAAATTCTTCATCCAGACACTTATACATCCACTCATTCTTCAATATGTAAAACATATTTAAACTTTACAGACACATACAATCACTGGATGTTGTGATCAGTGATGTCATCAGTGATGTCATTTGAGATGTCATCAGTGATGTCATCAGTGATGTCACTGACCATGTCATGAATGATGTATTATGTGACATCATCAGCAGTGGATTGCGGGTGCGCGATATATAGTTAGCGCTTCTAACTATATATGGAATTTCAATGGTTTTATGCGAGTAAAATAAGGTTTTGTAAATGCTAATTCCTAACTATATATGGCCTAAAACCAATGGTTTTTTCATTGAATATATATATATATATATATATATATATATATATATATATATATATATATATATTACCTACTGGCGGTCGCCAGTAGGTATATATAGTTAGGATTTTTTCTCTATGGGATTTTTGAAAATTTTATGTCTAATAACTTTGGCGTTTGTGGACGGAATTGGCAGAAATTTTCAGGAAAATGGAACATTTTGTTTCTGAGCAGCCCCTGACAATTTGGGGGGTTCCAAAACGCGTTTTTCCCATGTTAATTTCCATAGGGCGGTTGGCCTCACTTTTAGCTCGAACGGCTGAATGGATTTGCACGAAACTTGGCAAAATTGTAGGGACTGTTAGCCCGATGTGCCTTTGCTAGGTCTCAATATATGTGCTCCAGTGGATTTTGAGTAATTTAGGTTCAAAAAAAGATATATATCTGGGCGGAGCCTAACCACACATCTGATCTGATTGGCTGTCAGCACTTCATCCAAGAAGTGTTGGCAGCCATCTTGGGACCAATATACATGATAGCACCTCATTAAAAAGCATTGTAGTTAATAGAGGGTTTTAGGACTTTAGTTACATTATAAATCATTTGTTGATGGTACCATACTCGTTTTAGGAATTGTGGTGGGTTCTAAGGTGATTTTACCATGTGAAAAAACCTTCTGCTGTGATATCATGAATATTGTTTGAAAGAAAACTAATATCTCATGATTTTCCCACAGTGGTTTGGAAGGGGATCTATAAGCTAAACTGAAAGCATATTTTCTGTAAATTCACATTATCTTTCTCAGTCATGTGAAAATGAAGTCTGACATTCTCAGTAAAACATGTACATCCAACAAGGACAGAGACTGTCAGTTGATTCCTTTGTGTTCTACTGCAGCCTCCTAGAGTGTTCTAAAGAACAACTAGAGCGCTAACAGTCCTACTTATTACAAAGGTATGGCACACCTGAAGCCATCTTGATTGGAATAAAGTGGTAACTCTTAAAACATTTAATTTAAAAAGAAACAACATGAGGGGGTATATTTTGCCATAGAAAGTATGATTAGTGCTGCAGAATGAAACATTAGGGCACATTTTGAGTGACTTCTCAAATCCTTTTCTATTTCATTAAAACATTCTGACATGCAGTCTCCCAAAATGGCCACCAGAGACAAAAGAGCCCAAATGTAGCCCAAATATCACCCAGATGTAGCCCAAGTATAGCCCAATGACAGAATGTCCCAGAGTGTTCTAAAGAACAACTAGAGCGCTAACAGTCCTACTTATTACAAAGGTATGGCACACCTGAAGCCATCTTGATTGGAATAAAGTGGTAACTCTTAAAACATTTAATTTAAAAAGAAACAACATGAGGGGGTATATTTTGCCATAGAAAGTATGATTAGTGCTGCAGAATGAAAAATTAGGGCACATTTTGAGTGACTTCTCAAATCCTTTTCTATTTCATTAAAACATTCTGACATGCAGTCTCCCAAAATGGCCACCAGAGACAAAAGAGCCCAAATGTAGCCCAAATATCACCCAGATGTAGCCCAAGTATAGCCCAATGACAGAATGTCCCAGAGTGTTCTAAAGAACAACTAGAGCGCTAACAGTCCTACTTATTACAAAGGTATAGCACACCTGGAGCCATCGTGATGGGAATAAAGTGGTAACTCTTAAAACATTTAATTTAAAAAGGAACAAAATGAGGGGGTATATTATGCAATAGAAGGTATTA
Organism: Lissotriton vulgaris; assembly: GCF_964263255.1. Taxonomy (NCBI): domain Eukaryota; kingdom Metazoa; phylum Chordata; class Amphibia; order Caudata; family Salamandridae; genus Lissotriton; species Lissotriton vulgaris. Next base: position 2,032,838,796 of record NC_141691.1, read on the forward strand.
TTAGTGCTGCAGAAAGAAAAATTAGGGCACATTTTGAGTGACTTTTCAAATCCTCTTCTATTTCATTAAAAAATTCTGACATGCAGTCTCCCAAAATGGCCACCAGAGACAAAAGAGCCCAAATGTAGCCCAAATATCACCCAGATGTAGCCCAAGTATAGCCCAATGACAGAATGTCCCAGAGTGTTCTAAAGAACAACTAGAGCGCTAACAGTCCTACTTATTACAAAGGTATGGCACACCTGAAGCCATCTTGATTGGAATAAAGTAGTAACTCTTAAAACAATTAATTTAAAAAGGAACAAAATGAGGGGGTATATTTTGCCATATGAATTATGATTAGTGCTGCAGAAAGAAAAATTAGGGCACATTTTGAGTGACTTCTCAAACCCTCTTCAATTTCATTAAAAAATTCTGACATACAGTCTCCCTAGATGGCCAGCAGAGACAAAAGAGCCTAAATGTAGCCCAAATATCACCCAGATGTACCCCAAGTATAGCCCAATGACAGAATGTCCCAGAGTGTTCTAAAGAACAACTAGAGCGCTAACAGTCTTACTTATGACAAAAGTATGGCACACCAGAAGCCATCTTGATTGGAATGAAGTGGTACGTCTGAAAACACTCAATTTAAAAAGGAACAACATGAGGGGGCTAATTTTGCCATAGAAAGTATGATTAGTGCTTCAGAAAGAAAAATTAGGGATCATTTTGAGTGACTTCTCAAATCCTCTTCTATTTCATTAAAAAAATTCTGACATGCAGACTGAAACATGCACTTTGAATACCAGCAGCAGACGTCCCTGGTGAGCAGTAGCTTTACTACAGTAATCTAATGTGCAACTAGAGTGCTAACATTCAGAATTTATGGCAAATGTGTGACACATCTGAATGCCTTCTTGATGGAACCAAAGTAAACAAGCATTGAAAATGCGATAGATCTCGCCCTCGTTTAAGTTAAAGCCATTCTGTTTGTAATGAGGTGGCTATTTAGCTTTGCTTTTATTAGTGTTTTTTCAACTTTCATGTAAATAACATGCATCTGTATGCATATAAGTATATGTATGCATGCATTTATGTTTGTATTTATATAGATATACAGATGATATATGTTTATATATGTATGTATATATATATATATTCACTGAAAAAAACCATAGGCTATAGACCATATATAGTTAGGAATTAGCATTTACAAAACCTTGAAAATTCACTGAAAAAACCATAGGTTATAGACCATATATAGTTAGGAATTAGCATTTACAAAACCTTGAAAATTCACTGAAAAAACCATAGGTTATAGACCATATATAGTTAGGAATTCGCATTTACAAAACCTTATTTTACTCACACAAAACCATTGAAATTCCATATATAGTTAGTTGCACTAACTATATATCGCGCACCCGCAATCCACTGCTGATGATGTCACATATTACATCATTCATGACATGGTCAATGACATCACTGATGACATCACTGATGACATCTCAAATGACATCACTGATGACATCTCAAATGACATCACTGATGACATCACTGATGACATCTCATTTGACATTACTGATCACATCACTGATGATATCATTCATGTGATAATATGATGAACCTCTTCAGACTCTAATATAACCTTAGATACAATCAGTGTAAACAGACACTCACAGACTGTCACTCATCCATGGAGTTACTCACACACCTAGTCAGTCATGCAAAGAATCAATCACACCTCCATTTCCTCAACTATACAGTTATACAAACTTTACTTTTTCAAACATATATTAACACATATTTACTTTCTTATACAATCCCTGATACAAGTTCACAATGATCCATACAGCCACTCACACATTCACTGGCTCTTATGCACAGTTATTTATATATGTCAACTCTCACATGTACTGTGTTTTACATATGTACTTACTTTGACATGTAGCACTGAGATATCAATTCACTCACCAATACACTCATGCACACAGTCAACCCCCCATACAGCTGTTTCCACATGCACTTTTGAAACCATACATCTAGTGAATCAACTGCTCACACATCTATGCACAGAGTCATACACCTCCCAGCAACCCACACACACACTCAGTCTCCCATACAAATACTTGGGCAACCAATCAATAACCCATATAGTTACTCATATAGCTACTTATCAACACATGCAACAGTTTACAGAACAACGGACATAATGATGCACAAATTAAGACAGTTTAGTCACAAACCCATGCACTCAGTGAGACACATTTAATCACTCACTCATACAGTCAGTCATGCACCTACTAAATCCTTCATCCAGACACTTATACATCCACTCATTCTTCAATATGTAAGACATATTTTAACTTTACAGAAACATACAGTCACTGGATGTTGTCATCAGTGATGTCATCAGTGATGTCATTTGGGATGTCATCAGTGATGTCATCAGTGATGTCACTGACCATGTCATGAATGATGTAATATGTGACATCATCAGCAGTGAATTGCGGGTGCGCGATATATAGTTAGTGCAACTAACTATATATGGAATTTCAATGGTTTTGTGTGAGTAAAATAAGGTTTTGTAAATGCGAATTCCTAACTATATATGGTCAATAACCTATGGTTTTTTCAGTGAATATATATATATATATATATATATATATATATATATATATATACATGTATATATATATATATATATATATATATATATATATATATATATATATATATATATATATATATATATATATATTACCTACTGGCGGTCGCCAGTAGGTAGTTATAGTTAGGATAATTTTCAATGTTAAATCTCAACATTCTATTTTGAATAACTTTGGCGCCGGTTGACGAATCTGCCTGAAATTTTCAGGAAAATGGTCTCATGGCGGTCCGGTCCTTCCCTGAAAGTTTGGGGGGGATTCGTCAAGCGGGGGCCGAGATAAAAGGGGGGTCCCAAAACGCGTTTTCCCCATGTTAATTTCCATAGGGCGGTCGATTTCACTTTTAGCCCGAACGGCTGAATGGATTTCCACCAAACTTGGCAAAATTGTAGGGACTGGTAGCCCGATGTGCCTTTGCTATGTCTCAAGATATGTGCTCCAGTGGATTTTAAGTAATTAAGGTTCAAAAAAATATATATATCTATAGCCGCGCTCCCGTGCGCGCACGGGAGTGCGCTCCAGGCGCGACACGCGACTTGCGCGCAGGAAGCTGATTGGATCTCAGTTGTCTGTAAACATTCTAAACAGTGCGGAGCGGCCGCCATCTTGTGTCTCGGTAAAATCGAGACAGAAGGGGTTTGAAAAAAAAAGGGGCAAATGACCATAAGGGGGAAGAGTAGACCCCCTCTGACCCCCTAGGTTTGATGTAGGGACTAAAATAGGGTCCTGCAGGGCATTAAAATTTTTTTTTCGTTTTGCGCGGGCATATGCGCTCTCCCGTGCGCGCACGGGAGAGCGCTCCAGGCGCGACGAGCGACTTGCGCGCAGGAAGCTGATTGGATCATAAGGGGGAAGAGTAGACCTCCTCTGACCCCCTAAATCCAGGACTATATTTATGAAGGCCTTGCGCTGTTAGTTTTGCGCTTCCTGTGCGTCAATTTTTGTGACGCACCAGCGGTGTAAAAAAATGCGCATTGTTATGCAATATTCAAAAAGTGACGCATCTATCTAGATGCGTCACTTTTTAAATATAGTGCAACGAGGTACATTTTATTACACTGCTGGTGTTATGCGTCACTTTTCTGTGCGCACTCCTTATGACGTTCCAGATGTGTCATATTTAATGTATGACGAATCATGTTGCAGATACAATATGGCGCAGAGTTTTAAAAAGTGACCCATGTACCTAGATGCGTCACTTTTTAAAAATAGCGTCAGGTATAATGTATGCAGAGGGGGTGTTCCCCCACAAAAAGCTTTGTAATAGCGACGCAGTGAAATGTTTGAGATTTCACTGCGTCACTTTTAGGATGCTGTTGCATCCTTTAAATATAGTGCAACGAGGCACATTTTATTACACTGCTGGTGTGATGCGTCACTTTTCTGTACACAGTCCTTATGACATTCCAGATGTGTCATATTTAATGTATGACGAATCATGTTGCAAGGAGTTACAGATACGTCAGTATTTCTGACATATGTGTAAACATAAAAGTGATGCGAGGCCGGCGCAAAATTTTGACGCAATAGCATCCAAAAAATGACGCAGGGAAATCTCATAGATTTCAGTACGTTGTTATTACCAAGCTTTTTGCGAGGGATTGCCCCCTCTGCATACATTATACCTGATGCAGATACAATATGGCGCAGAGTTTTAAAAAGTGACCCATGTACCTAGATGCGTCACTTTTTAAAAAATAGTGTCAGGTATAATGCATGCAGAGGGGGTGTTCCTTGCAAAAAGCTTGCTAATAATGACGCAGTGCGTCACTTTTAGGATGCAGTTGCGCCAAAATCTTGCGCCTGCTTCTCAGCAAACCTTTCACATGGTGCTTTTTCCATGTGAAAGGACACATTACTGGAGTTGCGTCACTTTTGTGACGCACTCCTGCAATGCGTTACTTTTGTGTTTAGAGATATGTCAGAAATACTGACATATCTGTAACTCCTTGCGAATTGATTAGTCATATATTAAATATGACATATGTGGAATGTCATAAGGAGTGCGTCCAGATAAGTGACGCATCGCTATTTTCACGTAGCGATGCGTCACTTTTCAGAAATGAGGCCTCCAGTTTATTCACTGTGTCATAAATTTCTTTTCTAACACTCACCTTCTTTCAGTCCTCCTACTTCACTTCCTTTCACCTCTCATACCTTTCTGTTCTTTCTTACTCATTCTCCTTTCAATTATCAATGCACTATATTTCACTTACTCTTCATTTTTAAAGATTATAGCTCTTTGATGAGAATTGGAGGTAGTTCTGAAAAGAACTTTTGGTTTTCTTCTTTTAACTGAAGAGGAACAAAAACAGGGAATAGAAACTGCTCAACAGGAGCAAAAAGAAAAGAAAAAAATTAGGGGTGGGAAGGGCAGTGATGGTTCTCTAATGCCCGAACCATGAGCAGGACACTTTGCTCCCCATAGGTGAGGAGTTGATTGCAGTATCTGCATCTGACGACCCCATGGTTGAATGCAGGTTGGATGTTTGGCACCTGCCCCTGAGATTGGTCTCTTCCAGAAGAAGTTGTTCCTCCTGTTGATGTAGAGGCCCCACCTCTGGGAACCTCCTGTGCCAGAGCCCTGACACTTTCTCGGGCAAAATTCTGGGGGTGCCTGGTCTCCACATGGCGAATCATAGTGAAGTTGCCAAAAGAGTATTTCTTTAGGGGGTTACCCCGTGACAGGACCTTTTTGCAGATCCTGCACTCTACTTTTGGTGCATTCACCTTCTTCTGGCCTTCTGGAAACTTAAAAAATTTCCAAATGAAATGTCCCTTCACCTTTGGGGTAGGTGGCTCTTCATCAATGAAGTCATCTTCACTGCTGGATGATCTGGCAGCCATGATGAACCAAGAAAAAAGGAGCAGCAAAAAAGGTAGGTCTTTCAGTCACAAAAGTGAAAGAAGAAGTGAAGGAAATGGGTGGGGATTTCATTCATTGTAAAAAAAAACTGTTAGCAACCAATGAAAAGTGTTATTTTAGGGTCACATGACCCGACGCGCTTACGCTGCGCGCTCGGGTGCACTTCCGGGTGCGTTTACGCTGCGCGATTGTAGGCGCTTCCGGGGCGCACACGTGGCGCGATCGTAGGCGCTTCCGGGGCGCAAACGTGCCGCGATCGTAGGCGCTTCCGGGGCGCACACGTGGCGCGATCGTAGGCGCTTTTGCGTGCGTTTAGGAGCCGCGCACGTAGGCGCTTCCGAGGGCACGTACGTTGCGCGCCGAAGTGACGTCATCAATCTTTAATAGAAATGCATAATCATTTTCAATATTAAAAAAAACAAATTTTATTTGTATGGTACGAAATGTTTTGCATTATTATTAACTTTTCATTCATATTTTTTTTTCACGAACGACAGTTGCGCTCTGGGTGCGCTTTCAGATGAGCTCTCGGAGAAGCTTACAGGAGAGCTTAGCTGAAAGCTTCCAGGAGCGCGCACCCAGAGCGCAAAAGAAAAAAATATAAAAAAAAATGAATACTTAAAAAAAACAGCAAATTGTAAAAAAAAAAAAGGTTAGAAACTCGATATACAAAGGAATTAGCATTAAAAAAACCTATGAAATTCACTGAAAAAACCATAGGTTTCACACCAGTTATAGTTAGGAATTAGCATTTAAAAAACCTATGAAATTCACTGAAAAAACCATAGGTTTCACACCAGTTATAGTTAGGAATTAGCATTTTAAAAACCTATGAAATTCACTGAAAAAACCATAGGTTTCACACCAGTTATAGTTAGCTGGAAATTTTACTGATATAAAACCATTGAAATTCCCACGTTATAGTTAGTCGGACTCACTATAACTTGCGCGTACAATGCACTGCTGATGACATCACTCATGACATCACTGATGACACCATCCTTGTGACAGAGTGACAGACCTAATTTCAGTGTAATGTAACGCTTGAAACACATATTCAAAAATAGAAACAAACATTTTCAAAAAAATGGAGATACCCAAACCAGTAACAACAACCAATTCAGTAATTCCACCATCTATATACACATCCACTCATTCACCAACAGTTCTATATAGTCACTCATATATACTCACTCATCATATGTAGTGATACACCTACACATCCTGTTACACATCAGCAATCATCCAAAAGTTACTCACACACATACTCACACATGCAAATAAACTATTAAACATCCATTTATTTGCATATACATTTATACACACACTGCCACCTTACTTCTAAGGAAACTTACCCATACTTACTCTCTTAAACAATCACTTATAGAAACACATACTTATTTACACAGGAACTCCTACAATCTCGCACTATATATACTATACTCACTTATATACATCAATACTCACATATACTAGATTAAAACATATGTCGTTACTAATGAAGACACTAGTGAGACAGTCATTCACTCACTAACACACACATATATACACTCATCCACCCATACAGTCCTGCACATATGCTGTCTTCAAAACACATACAAACAGTGAGTCAGTCACCAACCCCATGCAGCCACTTATACACAAAGAGAAACACTGATACAAACATTTAAATATTTAAACAATACTCGCTAATATATGTATTCACTAAGATACACATAATATGCCAGTTACCCAACCAATTTTTTTTAAAAAAACATCCATTTACACACTTATTTAAACATTTATTCTTCCATCGACCTTTACAAATACATATATAATACAAATTTATTTTTCAGAAAGACACACATTCACTGGATGGTCTCATCAGTGATGTCATGAGTGATGTCATCAGCAGTGCATTGTACGCGCAAGTTATAGTGAGTCCGACTAACTATAACGTGGGAATTTCAATGGTTTTATATCAGTAAAATTTCCAGCTAACTATAACTGGTGTGAAACCTATGGTTTTTTCAGTGAATTTCATAGGTTTTTAAAATGCTAATTCCTAACTATAACTGGTGTGAAACCTATGGTTTTTTCAGTGAATATATATATATATATATTGAAGCTCCTGTGTTTAACAAAACACTCCACACTCGCGGGGGTGAAGGAAGGCAGGCGTTTATTGTGCAACAGCCTGCTGATTAGCTACATTGTCCATGGAAAGCCTCGGAAGATTCAGAGGCCGAGGGTTCGTCTTGCAAGTTCCGACGCGTTTCGAAGGTTCTGTTCCTTCTTCCTCAGGGAAATGACGAACATCACATATGGTGTTTTCCAGGTACGAGTCCAGTTAAATACATGACACGCCCATAATGGCGGGCTGGGCTGATGCCGCGGTGTCTACTGGAACAGGTAGGCTGTCTTTATTATTCATGCTTGTTTCGCAGTCCTCTTTGTGATCCTGTTCTGCTGCTGATAATCACCCGCTCCGTACCCCCTCGCCTGCCACGATAACAGCTGAGCATGGAGAAGGAGTGGTGAATATCCGGTCTCCTTTGAATCTGTATGATTCCCGATTTCAGGCTCCAAATCCGGCTGGTACTGTGGCGGTGCTAGGCATATGCAGGGTCACTGCGACGCTCCTTATCCGCCTAAATGTCCATGCACTCTTGAGGCGGGTGCAGAAAACGGTGGCGGACCGTTAAATTATTGAAGCTCCTGTGTTTAACAAAACATGCCACACTCGCGGGGGTGAAGGAAGGCAGGCGTTTATTGTGCAGCAGCCTGCTGATTAGCTACAGGGTCCATGGAAAGCCTCAGAAGATTCAGAGGCCGAGGGTTCGTCTTGCAAGTTCCGACGCGTTTCGAAGGTTCTGTTCCTTCTTCCTCAGGGAAATGACGAACATCACATATGGTGTTTTCCAGGTACGAGTCCAGTTAAATACATGACACGTCCATAATGGCGGGCTGGGCTGATGCCGCGGTGTCTACTGGAACAGGTAGGCTGTCTTTATTATTCATGCTTGTTTCGCAGTCCTCTTTGTGATCTTGTTCTGCTGCTGATAATCACCCGCTCCGTACCCCCTCGCCTGCCACGATAACAGCTGAGCATGGAGAAGGAGTGGTGAATATCCGGTCTCCTTTGAATCTGTATGATTCCCGATTTCAGGCTCCAAATCCGGCTGTTACTGTGGCGGTCCTAGGCATAGGCAGGGTCACTGCGACGCTCCTTATCCGCCTAAATGTCCATGCACTCTTGAGGCGGGTGCAGAAAACGGTGGCGGACCGTTAAATTATTGAAGCTCCTGTGTTTAACAAAACATGCCACACTCACGGGGGTGAAGGAAGGCAGGTGTTTATTGTGCAGCAGCCTGCTGATTAGCTACAGGGTCCATGGAAAGCCTCAGAAGATTCAGAGGCCGAGGGTTCGTCTTGCAAGTTCCGACGCGTTTCGAAGGTTCTGTTCCTTCTTCCTCAGGGAAATGACGAACATCACATATGGTGTTTTCCAGGTACGAGTCCAGTTAAATACATGACACGCCCATAATGGCGGGCTGGGCTGATGCCGCGGTGTCTACTGGAACAGGTAGGCTGTCTTTATTATTCATGCTTGTTTCGCAGTCCTCTTTGTGATCCTGTTCTGCTGCTGATAATCACCCGCTCCGTACCCCCTCGCCTGCCACGATAACAGCTGAGCATGGAGAAGGAGTGGTGAATATCCGGTCTCCTTTGAATCTGTATGATTCCCGATTTCAGGCTCCAAATCCGGCTGGTACTGTGGCGGTGCTAGGCATATGCAGGGTCACTGCGACGCTCCTTATCCGCCTAAATGTCCATGCACTCTTGAGGCGGGTGCAGAAAACGGTGGCGGACCGTTAAATTATTGAAGCTCCTTTGTTTAACAAAACACGCCACACACTATTGGGGTGAAGGAAGGCAGGCGTTTATTGTGCAGCAGCCTGCTGATTAGCTACAGGGTCCATGGAAAGCCTCAGAAGATTCAGAGGCCGAGGGTTCGTCTTGCAAGTTCCGACGCGTTTCGAAGGTTCTGTTCCTTCTTCCTCAGGGAAATGACGAACATCACATATGGTGTTTTCCAGGTACGAGTCCAGTTAAATACATGACACGCCCATAATGGCGGGCTGGGCTGATGCCGCGGTGTCTACTGGAACAGGTAGGCTATCTTTATTATTCATGCTTGTTTCGCAGTCCTCTTTGTGATCCTGTTCTGCTGCTGATAATCACCCGCTCCGTACCCCCTCGCCTGCCACGATAACAGCTGAGCATGGAGAAGGAGTGGTGAATATCCGGTCTCCTTTGAATCTGTATGATTCCCGATTTCAGGCTCCAAATCCGGCTGGTACTGTGGCGGTGCTAGGCATATGCAGGGTCACTGCGACGCTCCTTATCCGCCTAAATGTCCATGCACTCTTGAGGCGGGTGCAGAAAACGGTGGCGGACCGTTAAATTATTGAAGCTCCTTTGTTTAACAAAACACGCCACACACTATTGGGGTGAAGGAAGGCAGGCGTTTATTGTGCAGCAGCCTGCTGATTAGCTACAGGGTCCATGGAAAGCCTCAGAAGATTCAGAGGCCGAGGGTTCGTCTTGCAAGTTCCGACGCGTTTCGAAGGTTCTGTTCCTTCCTTCTCAGGGAAATGACGAACATCACATATGGTGTTTTCCAGGTACGAGTCCAGTTAAATACATGACACGCCCATAATGGCGGGCTGGGCTGATGCCGCGGTGTCTACTGGAACAGGTAGGCTATCTTTATTATTCATGCTTGTTTCGCAGTCCTCTTTGTGATCCTGTTCTGCTGCTGATAATCACCCGCTCCGTACCCCCTCGCCTGCCACGATAACAGCTGAGCATGGAGAAGGAGTGGTGAATATCCGGTCTCCTTTGAATCTGTATGATTCCCGATTTCAGGCTCCAAATCCGGCTGGTACTGTGGCGGTGCTAGGCATATGCAGGGTCACTGCGACGCTCCTTATCCGCCTAAATGTCCATGCATATATATATATGCATTGACTATCTGTATATAAATATATATATATATATATATATATATATATATATATATATATATATATATATATATATATATATATATATATATATATACAGATAGTCAAACTGTAGCTCCAGCTTCCAGGAACCAAGACAGATGACCAAACAAATCCAAAATTAGGCAAAAGAAGATTTATTAAGGCAAACTGAGCAGCAGAAGCGAAACTGACGCGTTTCGGGCAGATGCCCTTGTTCACAGTCAAATGTTTACCCACAATGCCTGGATTTTTAAACTGCTAGTGCACACCATGTGATACAATTCAACATAGAAAAAATACTACTACTACGTTTGTGAGGCACTATAGAGTGAGGGGGTAATCAATGACCATATTTCATGTTAAAATCACATGAATACAAGTTTATAACAGAATAAATTCATTTTGTAAGGCAAGAAAGTTTCTGCATAAATGCATGAGCACGGTCAAAACATTATAACATTATCAATGCATATTGTGTGCAAATCATCGCAGTATGTAACTATTACATTTTGTGAAAAGCAGACAGTTTTAGTTTAAAAGCATACTATAAATACTTAAAAACATTTTAAATACAAAAATGAATTGTTATTCTAAAAACTATCCGTTAGCGATGTGCAATTTTGCTCAATGTAAACTCACACTCTGTGCAAAAGATGCTAATAAATACTGTGCTGTTAAGACCATGAACATTATTTACAACCATGCGGGGACATCTAAAATTGATGGCAACCCCTTCTACTAGTCATAGTATTGTGGGGACATTGACTGATGATGGCAACCCCTCTGTTCTCAAATATCATGCCTACGTCTAGTAAGTATCTATTGTAATCTATTAGTGCCCCTAACACCTAAAATAATGAATACCAAACTAATGTTGTAGATTAGTTCAATGAGTTCTAATCTACACTCTCCACAGGTCGAAGAAAAATAAGGGTGAAATGACAAATAAAATACATTTTTTTAAATTATAATTTATATATATTGGAAAAAACAGCAAAAAGAATGACATTAGGTCAATTTATGAGTAAAAAGAAGAATTAATCTGATGGAGGCAGCCACTTCGGTTAAGAATGTTATAAGTTTCAGGGCAAGGGTACACATTGTCACTACCCAATTGACTGGGTCAACCCTATAGAAAATGATACAAATCTATTGTGGTGTTGAGTCCATTAGGCACCTTGGTATCCAGTTCTAGTATCATTTTTGACTCTAGTTGGTGTAGCATCTTGTCTCTGTCCCCTCCCCTACGTGGTTGAGGCACAGACGTTAGAACAAAATAGCTGAGACACTCCAAGTTGTTGTTGTGCACACTCTTGAAGTGCCTCGCCACTGGATATGCGTTGTCGTTGTTTACAATCGCCCGAAGATGCTGTAGTATCCTGGCGTGTACTGCCAGCCGAGTACTCCCAACGTACCTCAGGCTGCAGGTACAAGCCAGGACATAATCAGCATATTCTGTCCTACAACTGTAGTTGCCTTTGACCTTTATTGGCATAGGACTAAATGGGGTCATGTAGGTGCTGGTGTTAACACCAAATTTGCACGCCCGGAAACTTGAGCACTTGAAGAACCCAAGTCGTGAGCGAAGCCAGGATTTTATCTTAGGTAACTCAGGAAAAGAGTTGGAGACATGACTATGCAAGGAGGGTCCCCTCAGTAATGGGATTTTGGGGTTATCAGGTAGTTCAGGAGCCAAGACGCCATCGAACTCAGAGCCCTCCTGAAGAAACCCACAGCAGACCCCTCGGAACTTAAGAACTACCGCCCCATCTCACTCCTCCCTTTCCCGGCCAAAGTCATTGAGAAAGCTGTCAATAGTCAGCTCGCCGCCTTTCTCGAATCCAACAAATCACTCGACCCATCACAATCCGGCTTCCGAGCCAAACACAGCACCGAAACCGCCATAATCGCAGCTACAGACGACATCCGAACACTACTGGACAACGGAGAAACAGTTGCCCTCATCTTACTTGACCTCTCTGCAGCCTTCGACACAGTCTGTCAGAGCACCCTCATACAACACCTCGGCAACGTCAGAATACAAGGAAAAGCTCTGGACTGGATCATCTCGTTCCTCGCAGGAAGAACCCAGAGAGTCCGCCTCCCCCATTCAAATCAGAGGCCACCGAAGTCATCTGCGGCGTACCACAAGGATCATCGCAGTCCCACTCTCTTCAACGTATACATGAGCCCCCTCGCATCCATCGCGCGACAACACAACCTCAACATCATCTCCTATGCAGACGACATCCAGATGATCCTCTCCCTCACCCAAGACCCTAACACCTCCAAAACCAATCTACACGAAGGAATGAAAGAAGTAGCCGAGTGGATGAAGAACAGCCGTTTAAAACTAAACTCGGACAAAATGGAAGTCCTCATCTTAGGATCATCCCCCTCTGCCTGGGATGACTCATGGTGGCCTCCAGCCCTGGGAACTGCACCCATACCTACGGATCACGCACGTAACCTGGGCTTCATCCTGGACTCCTCCCTCTCGATGACCAGACAAGTCAACGCCGTCTCATCCTCATGCTTCAACATCCTACGCATGCTCAAAAAAATATTCCGTTAGATCCCCACCGAAACAAGAAAGACAGTCACCCACGCACTGGTCACTAGCCGACTGGATTATGGAAGTACCCTTTACGCCGGAACCACAGCCAAACTACAGAAAAAACTCCAACGCATCCAAAACGCCTCAGCCAGACTCATACTGGACATCCCCGTCATACCCACATTTCCGGTCACCTGAAAGACCTCCATTGGCTTCCAGTAAACAAGAGAATCACATTCCGTCTCCTCACCCGTGCACACAAAGCCCTCTATGACCTAGGACCAGAATGCCTCAACAAACGACTATCCTTCTACCAACCCACCCACCAACTACGATCATCCAATCAAGCCCTCGCCGCAATTCCGTGCATCCATAGATACACCATGGGAGGAAGATCCTTCTCCTACTTAGTGGCCAAGACTTGGAATTCTCTCCCCACTCACCTCCGTTCTACAAAGAACCACCTCTCTTTCAGAAAACAGCTTAAAACCTGGCTTTTCGATAAGTAATGCACTGTTCATCCCCTCAAGCACCTTGAGGCACTCTGGGTGAGTAGTGCGCTATACAAATTCTTGAACTTGAACTTGAACTTGAACTTGTTTGGAGAATAGGCCAACTTTTAGTCAAGATGGAACTAATATTCCTATCCTGGCAGCTGAACAATGTTATAAACCTGATAGCAGAGTGCTCAGGGTCATCACTATTCTTGGGGATCCAAGTGTTCTGCTTTAGAAGTGACTCCCTGGTGTTTAGTTTCATTTTGCTGACAGCCCTTTTGAGAGTTTTATCATTATACCCTCTCGCTTTAAATCTTTTGAGGGCCTCTGCTGTACATTTTTCCAACTCTTCTACAGTGCTGCAAATTCTTTTTAGACGGAGCAATTCCCCATAGGGGATATTATCAATTGTGTGCCATGGGTGAGCACTACTCGCGTGCAAGGTGGAATTACTCGCGGTGTCCTTTCTATAGAGGGTGGTTGCCAACTTGCCAGATCTTATACATACCCTTACATCAAGAAAGTCTACTTCATTTTTGCTGATGTGATGTGTAAACTTTAGATTGTAATCATTGATGTTAAGTCTTTCAAAAAAAATTCAAGGCACTGGCTTCATCCCCTCTCCAAATTTAAAAAACATCATCAATAAAACGAACCCACATATGCACATGTTCTGAGAAAGTATCTTGGTGTTCACCTATGAGGACCTGCGTCTCCCAATAGCCTACGTGCAAGCACGCATAGCTAGGGGAGAAGCATGCCCCCATGGCCACACCCTTCTTCTGTAGATAGACATCCCTACCAAACATAAAGTAGTTGTTGTGTAGGCTCCATGACACTAGCTCTACCAGCATCTTATTGTGATTATAACAGTCTGCTGGTCTAGTGCTCAAAAAATATTTAAGAGCCTTAAGACCCGTAGGGTTTTCTATGCTCGTGTAAAGAGCCTCGATATCTAACGTTATTAACAAAGAATGCTCAGTCCATGTTGTATCTTTGATTTTGTCCAAGAAATGCCCAGTATCTTTGATGTAAGTGGGCATACTGGTGACCAGGGGTTGCAGGAAATAGTCTGTGTATTGAGCAAGATGTTCCCCCACACTGTTAATTGCCAAAATAATCGGCCGTCCTGGAACTGGTGACACTCCTTTATGGACTTTGGGTATGAGGTAGAATCTGGGCATTACTGGTAATTCCACGTGAAGAAACTTGAATTCTTGAATAGAGATCAAGCCCTCCCTTCTATATTGAAATAGGAGTTTCCTTAATATGTCTCTTGCCAAGTCATATTGCTTCAAACACGTTTTGGCACAGCATGCAGCATCTGAAAGTTGCCTTGTTCCTTCCGCAACATATTGTGTTTGGGGCCAGATTACAATATTACCTCCTTTGTCAGAGCTGCATACCACGTTCTGATGATCATTTTTCAACTTAGTTACCAGATCCCAATATTGTTTTTCTTGATCTTGCTTCGCTCTCCTGCAATGTTTCACCTGGTGATATAACTTTTTAAGGTCTGCAGTAACCACATCATGAAATGAGTCTCTGGCATCCCTAGGCATGATAGGCATGAAGCTTGATGATGGTTTGAAAGGACTTGGTCCTGCTCCCGTTTGTTGAATTTCAGTCTCCCTTAATTCCTCCTGCATGGACGTGTCTGTGTTTGTATCGTTATTGCCCTCGCCCAATTGCACTAGGGTTAGTAAGCCTCTGATATCACATGCCTGGAGGGCTGGTGGGCTGGTGAGGTAGGTTCCACTGGTGTCGTTTCTACATTACTTAAATCTTTTTTGACATTGAAAAACTTGCAAAGTTTTAGTTTTCGGATGTAGCGAAACACATCAATTCTTGTCGCTGTATAATTAAAATCCATTAGGGGCAGAAGGTGAGGCCAAGACTGAGCAATTGTTTTTCTGCCGTTGTTCGTGTTGCAGATGATAGATTCACAATGGTTTTGTCATTTATTTCTTGCTGTTGCGCCAAACATTTTTCTTTTTGTTGTTGTTGTTTGTGTTTGTGTTTTTGGTGGCGCTCTTTCCTGCGACGGTTGATTCTGTCCCTTTTTTCTGCTGTTTTTGTTGTTGATTTCGTGGGCGTAAGGTCTGTAATCGAGCACTTACTAAAAAATCAACCTCTTCGCCTAAATCCAATATCATTGGAGGTCCTGCATCTTCACCCCCTACTGATGCGTCATCATCCGAATATACACTGCTATTGCTGCTGGAGATTGAGATTGATTCACTGATGCATGGAATTTGTTCAGTGATTTGACTACGAGGATCTCTTCCTGCCAATGTTGCCCCTGTTGCTGCTGTTGTTGGGGCCGACTTCTCATTCATTTTAAGCCGTTTGAGATTTTCAAATTTGCGTGCGAATGTATACATTTTACCATGTTCGTAATCATCTTTGTCGTGCGCAAATTTCCACGCTTTGCGAATTTTGATTTTATCCTCGTGCTTGTTGACCCTTTCCTGGATCTCCTTTCTCATTGTAGCTATGAGGTCATTGGGTTCAAATTTAAGCAACTCCCCATTGATTTCCTCCATGTCTTTTAGCAGCTGCTTGCGGTCAATCTCTGCATATTTGATCAGTATCAATACTAAATTACGGGAGGCATCCAAATTGCTGTGCCCCCACTCTTTCAGCATTTCTGGATGAGGTTTGTCGTAACTCAGGGCTAGTAAAATTTGCAGCCCCCGTGGAATGCGTCCTTCTGCTATATACATTGTGAGGGACTTATGCTCCCACCATTTGGTTACCTCGCTTTTCATAATTTTTTCGAGGCGTTTCATCAGAGTCTTAATTTGTGTTTCGTTAGAAGGGGGGTTTATTTGTGTAGCCCCTAATGTTCCTGCTGCAGCTGCAGCACCCTTCTGGGTAATTTTGGGCAAGTTCGAGAATAATTCTAGTGAGGCTGCCTCTCGCCCCTTCACTGTTTCTTCTGTCATAGTCGCTGCTGCTCGGTTTGCTTGATTATATAAAGTTGGTTACTGTATGCGGAGTGGTTTTCATGCCATTGCTCACCCTCACTCAATGCCTGTCTCCTCCCCACCGCCTCGCATGCACTGCGGAGCACTCACCCAGTACGCTTATAGCCGCACCGTAAACTTCATGGGTTTCCCGTTTTCCGTTGCGATTGAAGCTGGACTTTCAAACGGAGGGTTTTTCTTCCCGACGTTCGGCGTTCTCGGCGAGCTTGTTTCAGAGTGGGTGTGTTCAATACCGGCAGGCAGGGTCCGTCGTCAAATTCTGATCCACAGAAGAAACACGCGTTGGTTGAAGACGTCGGACAACTTTCAGGGAGTGGATTCATGGAGGAAGCAACCACCCTCCGTAGGATAAATGCACAGATAGTCAAAGTGTAGCTCCAGCTTCCAGGAACGAAGACAGACGACCAAACGAATCCAAAATAAGGCAAAAGAAGATGTATTAAGGCACACTGAGCAGCAGAAGCTAAACTGACGCGTTTCGGGGGATGCCCTTGTTCACAATCAAATGTTTACCCACAATGCCTGGATTTTTAAACTGCTAGTGCATACCATGTGATACAATTCAACATAGAAAAAATACTACTACTACATTTGTGCGGCACTATAAAGTGAGGGGGTAATCAATGACCATATTTCATGTTAAAATCACATGAATACAAGTTTATTACGGAATAAATTAATTTTGTAAAGCAAGAAAGTTTCTTATATATGTATATATATATATATATATATATATATACATATATATATATATATATATATATATATATATATATATATATATATATATATATATATAAAGATATATGTAAATGCATGTTTTTAACTATGTATACCTACTTCACCAATTACCACCCTAAATGTCTGAGTATATCAAATTGCATATGCTATATGCTTTGTAAAGATCTCTGTTTCTGTCAGGCAAAAAGCAAACAAAGACCTAAGATTGTCCTAGTACTTGGAAAAATATTACAGTGCCTGTTACTCAATGAACAATACCACATTATTTTCATGGTAGCACAAGCATTGTTAATTGCAGTATCCTTGATTCTGATCTTCACATTAAGCACTTTATAGCCATCTGTTCTTTTCCACAGAGGCCGAAACTTCATCCTAGATTGTGTTCAGAATATCTAGGAAAATAATAAAATATTTGCATGAAAATGTAAATGCTTAGAATCTCAAGATCTAATTATAACTTTTGGATTTCCTCTTTACTGTGTGATTTAGTCCCTACTTCTAGCAAAGTGATAACAATAAAGAAACCAGGGGCCTTATTTATGAAGGACTTGCGTCACCGGTGCGTCACTTTTTCCCATGTTAAAAGTGACGCACCGGCGGCGCAAGGCCTTCATAAATAAGGCCCCAAGTAAGTACTGTATCACTGTGTTAATAAGACTTAACAGCATTATGATACAGCATGCAAAAGTATTCTATAGCACAAAAAGTCTCTGATTGTCCTGAAATATTTTAAAAACAATCCTTTCACAATTGTGCTTTTTATGACCTCTCTTGTATGGTTACATGATCATGTTAAGAGTACATTAGAAGTTCCTACTTAAAATGTTTGCATGTAGAGCATTTCTCCAATACTTTACAGAGATTCTATCGTCAACTTCTGTTTTGTACCTTTTTTTGTGATAAAGCAGCAAAACATCCTTACATGTGCTTTTAAAACAAATTACATTTTCCTCCTCTGCCCCTCGTTTGTTTCATTAACACAAACAGAATGAAAGGCGCAGATACCTCAACCATAACATCCTGACACAACTTTAAACTGACATGCTGTGCAGGTGTGAGGTGCAGATACTTTTTGAGAACTTCCTTCTAAGAGAAAAGCATGCAATGTCTTTCATTGATATGCCACAAATCTAATATGATGACTCAAATAAAACTGCAACATGTGTGAAGTTAGGGATTATGAGAAACAAGGATCTGTTTTAGGGAGTCAAACTTCATGATATGAGATCCAATCAGCAGTGTCCCAGTGCGTGGAGTAAAAAAATAATAAAATAACAGTCAGCAAAAATAGGGATTACCACTCCAAAATGAGGTATTTTCAAACAGTATGTTACGATTCTTTGTATAGCTTAGAGTTAACATTTAGTAGGTGAGAAAAAAAGAACCAGTAGGAAGAGGCACAGTGAGTTTGTACAAGGCCGTGTGGAAGACATTGAGAGGTTGACATGTGTTGCCTCCTAATTGCTGCTTCTAAGTTGCCCTTGATATTGTCATTAGGTCATCCATGCAGCACTATTGTTTTGTCCAAGTCTTTATACATTGTAAAGATTCACACCACACTCTGCTTTGGTTGCTCACAATATGCTGTTTGCTATCCTCAAAACCTGTTCAATAATCATTGATATCACCAAGTGCAAGATCGCAACTTGAAACCACATCACTGAAGGCAATATCCATCATGTTCACTCATAACTGATCTCTAATCCAAAAAAATTGATAGGCACTCTGTGGCAGATAAAATTGCAGCATATTATTGTGATGAATTTTCACTCAGTACTCATCTTTTTTGCCAGAATATATCCATAAAATAACCAAAAAATAACCCAACAGCCACCATGTCTGGCATCCTAATTGAATCTTCCCCTTCAACCCTGGAACCATTTTTAGAGATTTACTGGTTTCAAAGTTGCAGTTTAGTATATAATTGTTATGGTTTATTGTGCAAATTAGTCATAAGAGGTTAAAACGAATTATTTTGGAAGCTTATTTTTTCTTAAGGAGCACTGATTTCACCTTAATTCAGAGATATAAATGCTCTATTTCGAATTTAGTTATACACCTATATCTGTCTATCTATCTATCTATCTATCTATCTATCTATCTATCTATCTATCTATCTATCTATCTATCTATCTATCTATCTATCTATCTATCTATCTATCTATCTATCTATCTATCTCTCTATCTATCTCTCTATCTATCTATATATATAAATGCAAGTCTTTAACTATGTATACCTATTTCAGCAATTACCACCCTCTATTTCTGAGGATATCAAAGTGCATATGATATATGCTTTGCAAAGATCTCATTTTCTGTCAGGCAAAAAGCAAACACAGACCAAAGATTGTCCAAGAACTTGGAAAAATCTTACAGTGCCTGTTACTCAATGAACAATACCAGATTCTTTTCATGGTAGCACTAGCATTGTTCTTTGCAGTGTCAGTGGTTCTGATCTTCACAGTAAGCAGTTTATAGCCATCTGTTCTTTTCTATAGAAGCCAACACTTCATCCTAGATTCAGGGCCGGACTGGCTACCGGGCAGTTTGGAATGCTGCTGAGCTGGGGGCTGATTTTGTTGATGGGTATCTGCTTGTACTAAACAAAATTCTATTTGCTTTCATTATTTCGAAGCACACGCAGGTCTCCATGAACAAACTGCCCGGTAGTCAGTCCGGCCCTGCCTAGATTGTGCTCAGAATATCTGGGAAAATAATGAAATATTTTCATCAAAATGTAATTGGTTGGAATCCCCCCATCAAATAATAACTTTTGGATTTCTTTACTGTGTGATCAGGGGCCCGATGTAGGTAGGCCGTTAATACCAATTTTGGGCCCTTACCGATCGGTATACAGCCACCGAGATGTAGGGCAAAGAAAATCGTCCAAATTGGTACAAATACCGAATCCGAATGACTACCGAAAATACCGATTTTGGGCCCTTACCGATCGGTATACAGCCATCGAGATGTAGGGCAAAGAAAATCGTCCAAATCGGTACAAATACTGAATCGGAATGACTACCGATTCAGAAATAATCCTAATCGGAAATACCCCGAATCGGAAATATAACGAATCGGTAACATACCGATTCGGATAACATGTATCGAATCGGTAGAGACAGCGAATCGGAAAAAAGCCGATTGGGATAACCTACCGAATCGGTAGAATCACCGAATCGGAAAATCCCCGATTCGGACAGATAGGGAGATGTAGGGAAGCACAGAAATACCGATTTTGGCTCAAAATCGGTATTTCTAACTCGGTATTTACCATGGATTACAATCAGGTGGTAACCAACTCCAACCCATAAAAATAGACCCAAAATGCATTGCAACTTGCAGGATGGCTGCTTTTTATGTCATTGCAAGACGGCTACGGCTACAGCAGGAAGGACAGAGGGAATGGCAAAGAGAGGAACAGGTCTACAGACACAGGATCACCCTGTTCATGCTCACAGAGGCAGAGATCCTACAGAGGTACAGGCTGGACTCAGACACCATTCTGGAGCTCATCAGGGACCTCAAACCACTGTTGGACCACCCCACCCCAAGGGCACACGCCATCCCAGCGCACGTCCAGGTGCTATGCAGCCTACACCTGCTTGCGTCTGGCAGCTATCAAAGTGGAGTTGCAGCGGTAGGAGGGGTGACCCAGAGCAGCCTGTCAAGGTTCTTCCACACATTCCTTGACGCCATGATACACAGGATGGACCAATACATCTCTTTCCCTGCAACCCACGCAGAACTGGTACAAACTAAAGTTGACTTCTACCAGATGGCACAATTTCCCCAAATCATTGGCTGCATAGATGGCACGCACATTCCGATTTGCCCCCCAGCTGACACAGAATACATATACCGCAATAGGAAGTCTACGCACACCATCAATGTTCAGGTGATCTGCAATGCGAAGTGCACCATCACAGACCTGGTAGCAAAATTCCCAGGGAGTACCCACGACTCCTACATTTTTCAACAGAGCAGCATCTATGCATGGCTGATGGCTAGCGAATTTGGTGAAGGATACCTCCTAGGTGAGACACATCATCAGACCCCCATAACACAAAGTAGCTAAGTGAAATACATGTATGCATGTGAGTAATGTTACCCCTTTTCCTTCTAGGCGACAGTGCATATGCCCTCTGCTCATTCATACTCACCCCCTACCTCAACCCCTCCACACCCAGCCAAAGGAGGTATAACCGGGCCCACAAAAGCACAAGGAATGTAGTTGAACGGACCTTTGGCATCTGGAAAAGCAGATTCAGATGCCTGCACAAGAGTGGAGGTGCAAGGCAGTATACCCCCATCACCTGCTGCAAGATCCTAGCTGTCTGTGCAATGTTGCACAACCTTGCGGTCAAGAAGGGCACTGAGGTGGAGTTGTCAGACTACGAGGACCATGACGACGACGTTGCTGTGCCACAAACACAACCTGCTGGGGTGTCTACGCCAAGTGATGGCAGATACAGACGTGAGGAGATTACAGAAAACTATTTCTGAGTGAGTACAGATGCACAGACAGGTAAATGGTTGTGAGGAAAAGAAATTTTTAATAATGTTGCAACACCGTTACTGCACTGATGTGCAACAAAAGAAAATGTTAATGTAAAGTAAATCAATGTCAAAGGTCCGGGTTGCCTCACCCGCCCTGGCAAACCTACTTTTTGCTGCGCTTAGCAGCCCCACTGGTGTGTGCCTCTCCCCCTTCCGCATGTCCAGCAGCTTCAGCAGAGCGCCTGGTGCTCCGGCGCGGCTCCGACACAGCGCTGGCCGGGCTGCTGGGGCTGCTGCTGTCCCCAGCCTCGCCCAGGTCCAGGGCTGGATTGGCCACAGTGTTGGAAATAATCATTGCCTCCATGGCGGTTGTTATGAGGGCCATGCCCCTGGTGACCTCAGCGGTGTTCTGGGTCAAGCTGGCCTCCATATTTGCCCCACGTTGGCAGAGTTGTGCGGTAGCAGCAGCAAGGTGGCTAATTGATCTGTTGTGCATGCGGGCATCCCGGCGGCGAGAGTGCTCGTGCTCGTCAAGTTTGGTGCATAGCTGTGTGATGGCTGTGGTCACACGGCCAAGACCTGCAGCAACTTCCTTATTGGGTTCAACGAAAGCCTTAAACCCTTGCACCATCTCTCCCATTTGCAGGTTATGCTGGCGAAGATGGCGCTGGCAGGCCATGGTGGATTTCGCCTGCATGCGCTGTATCTTCACCCTGCTGCCCTCCAGCCCCTGAAAGATGCTACCCAACCGTGCCGGAAGTGCAGTGCTGGAACTTGTACGCCTCCGGGAACTGCTGCTGCCCTGCTGTGTGGGCTGGGGTGCCACTGGTGTTGCTGTGGTGGTAGCTGGGGCCTGACCCGCTGCTCCCTGGATAGGGTTCAGCGGAGCCACAACAATACTCCTGGCAGGAGATGTGGCAGGTGCAGGGTGGGTCGTTGTTGGTGAGTTCTCAGGGGAGAACAGCAATGGGGGTGTGCCAGACATTTGGGGGGAGTGAAGAAATGTGAAGTCAAGTCCTAGGTCTCCCTCATTTCCCTGGCCAATGGTGTTGTCCTCCTCCTCCTCCTCCAGGGCAGCCTGACTAGTGCTTGGCCCTGCCACCGCACTGGAAGTTGTTGCTGGTGCTGGTGCCTCAGTTGCTTCTGCTCCTCCGCCTGATGGTGCCCCTAGGTATAAAGAAGCATTTGTGAATTGAGTGCCGATGTATTACAGACACTACAATTAAAGCATTGCACATGTCCTTGCATATACTTTGATTCTGTTCCACTCTTTTTTATATTATGGTTCTGCACTGCCATATTTTGCCTACTTCTGCTGACTACATTTAACATGATGCATTTCTCTTGTCTGTTGGTAGCAGTACTGGGCTGGGGTTTGGCTGTGCATTGTGTCTAAAGGGGAGGTGTCTGGTAGGGTGTGTCATGATGCGCATGCTTCTTACCTTTAGCTGTAGCTCTGGCTGAGCTATCCAGGTTCCCGATTCCAGTCACACTCTCCCTCTCGATGGTGCTGGACACCAGTTCCTCCAGCTCAGTGAGGGGTGGCGCCGGGTTCCTGCCTCCACCAGTCAGTCCAGCTTGCCTCTGCAGCTCTGCCATTTTGCGTTTAGTTAGGCTGCGGATATCATAAAACCTTTTTTTTAGGTCATCAAGGCTCCTGGGGGTAACACCAACTGAGTTAACCTTCTCAGCAATCTCGCTCCAGAGCCTCCTCTTTGTGCTGTCCGGTACAGTGAGGGACAGCCTCCCAAAGAGCTGCCTGTGCACCCTCACCACCTCCTCCACCAACACCTGCAGCTCCATGGTACTGAATTTGGGTTTTCTCTTGTGGCCAGCCTTCTGGCTCTCACTGCTGCTAGCCATCTTTCTCTCACAGTGCTCTGGCTCCTGCTTCCACTGCTGCTCACTGTGAATGTTCAGCTCAGGCTGCCTCTCCAGAAAGTTCTTAATGAGCTGCACCTGCCTGGGTAGCCACTCCCTGCTTGGGTGGGGAGGGTGGATCCACCTCATTGGCTGTTT
Source organism: Lissotriton vulgaris (assembly GCF_964263255.1). NCBI lineage: Eukaryota > Metazoa > Chordata > Amphibia > Caudata > Salamandridae > Lissotriton > Lissotriton vulgaris. The sequence goes on from NC_141691.1 coordinate 2,032,862,647, forward strand.
CAGATTTTACCGAATCGGATTTTACCGATTCGGATTTTACCGATTCGGATTTTTCAATGCATTCCTATGGGCATTTTGGCCATGGGGGTGTATTTCGATCACCGATTCGGTATTTGCCGAATCGGTATTAGCCGAATCGGAAAATTCCGAATCGGTGGTAGCCGATTCGGTACATTCCGATTCGGTGCATGCCGATTCGGTACGTATCGAATCACAATACCGATTACGACCGAATCGGTATTTTTTCGTTTTTTTTTTCCTACATCTCGTTTTCCGATTTCAGAATACCGATTCGGTGCGCTTCGGTATTTTGAAATCGGAAAATGCGTTTTACCTACATCGGGCCCCTAGTTCCTACTACCAGCAAAGTGATAACTCTGAAGAAACCAAGTAAGTACTGCATCACTGTGTTATTAGGAAATGAAAGCATTATGATACATAATGCAAAAGAATAGCATAGCACACAATGTCTCTGATTGCCCTGAAGTATTTTTAAAACAATCCTTTCACAATTGTGCTTTTCATAACCTCTCTTGTATAGTTACAGATACCCGATAAAGTGCAGTCAGATGATGTTAAGAGTACATTAGAAATTCTTACTTAAATTGATTGCATGTAGAGCATTACTCCAATACTTTTCAGAGTTTTTATCGTCAACTGCTGCTTTGTACATTTTTTTGTAATAACACACCAAAACATCCTTACTCAGAGCATGTGCTTTAAAAAAATACATCTTCCTTCACTGCCCTTTGTTTTTTCAATACCACAAAAAGAATGAAAGGGGTAGATACCTCTACCATAACACCCTGACAGAATATTAAACTAACAGGATGTGCAGGTGTGAGGTGCAGATACTTTTTGAGAACTTCCTTCTAAGAGAAAAGTAGGCAATGTCTTTCATAGACTTTGACACACTACATATGCCACAAATCTAATATGATGAATTGGATAAAACTACAAGGTATGTTAAGTTAGGGATTGTGAGAAACAAGGACCTGTTAGATTTTTACTCCTATTTTGACTACTAGATGCTGGTTTTCTGACTGATTGTACACTAGGATCTGCTGACCAGGCCAAGGGAGTGTGCTCCAATTAAAAGTGTATGGTAATTAGGTATAACTACAATTCTTACTCTCTGTAGCTCCCCAGGAAGTGTTAGGGCATGTAGGTCTAGAGGCCTAGTCAATTTAATATACTTATGTATGCATTACTGTTGTGCATGCTGTCATTTTCGAGGCTGCTTTTAATCTTAAATTATAAGCAAATATGACTTTTCAATTAAAGGTACTAACAAAGCTTAAAAATACTGTGGTTTTATATATAATCATGTGTAAAGGTTCCCCCTAGTTCCCTTAGTGGTAGAGTGCAAGATAACTATAAGGAAAGATAGGGTAAAGGAAGTTGTATGTGCCCTGATAAGGCAAAAAATTGCAATTTCATTTTTTGCCAATGAGTTACAATGACTCCATAGACTAACATAGGAACATATTATTAAAGTGTAACTATTGAAAGAAAGGAGCTATAATGATGCTTCAAAGTATTGAAATTTATTCTAACTGTCACAGAAAATAAGTTATGGGATTTGTCTTTTCATTAAGCCAAAATCCAGCCTTTCAGGGGCTCTCTCCTGGTTTGCCAGGCTGAGCCTAGCTGTCTTAGTTGTGGCCTGCAGGGAGACAAAGAATTTCCTGTGAGAGGAGAACTGCATGCTGCAGAGCATAAGGCAGGGAGGGGGTGTAAGGGCAAAACCAATTTTCAAAAATAAAAATTACAGCTTCACCCAAAATTGATTAGTGAGGGGGCTGGAAGGGGAGTGTTATGCAACCATAGTCTAACCAGTGAGTTGGCTTAGCCAGATCCAACTTTTCTGGAGAGAGTTTCTCCATTTTGTCTATTAGAGGAATAGTGATTTCTGGGTCAAGAATCTGCCACACTTTAGAGGAAGTGATCATATTACTCCTTGTGGTACCCTGCGTCACATTGGTAGGTGTGCCACGCTATTTTTAAACCCAGAACTGTGAATAAATATGGGAGTGTTGTCCAGCAACTCAAATCTACTGCCTAAAACAAATAAGACTGGCTTGCTTGTGTATGTAGTTCCTATATTTCCAATAGGCTCTGCTCATTGGAATAATGTAACCTATAAATATGACATTGGATTGAGGTCAGTGTGCCTATATCGAGTATACTACACTTAATTGTAAGTGCCAGCTAGCTCAGGGGTCATTAGAAACTTTCTCGAATACATAAGAAAGGATTCGTTTCTGACAACTGCATAAACATGACAACTTTGTTTCCCAAGAATAAAAACATATCTTCAGATTCGTGGAAAGAATAGATAACTATTTTAGTCAATCGTGCATGCTTCATTTCTACAGAGTTGCTGAGAAAAATAGAGGGACGGGTGTTTCAATAAAAGGGGTTTATTGAACAGTCTTCTTTGTCATGCAAGAGAGGTGAACTGCTACAATTGTTAGACAGGATGCAACGTATAATGCGTTCAGCGTAAACAGTAGTACAAAATAGAACAGTAATAGCATTGTCTTGTGCTATGGCATATAAAAATCCATACATAAATAACACAGGCTAAAATACTCGACTGGTGTTTCTGAAATAAGCCTACCCCAATGTACCTAACCTAGGTCTAGTGCGAGGGAAGAAGTAAGTGTGGTCATTAGCATAGGTTTAGTTTTTGCCAAAAATTGCCAAAGGTTTCTCTAGGTTCTAATCAGCTCCATACCTTAGAATGAGAGAAACTGGTATCTCTTTCACCGACTCGATTTCCCAACACCCCGCAAGGGGAGTCAGAAACACTGGAGCTGTATTTCTCGACAGAGGAGTATAGCTTCTGATCAGTGCGTCAGCTGGATAGTTAGCTTCCTTCAGCACTTGATGTAGCGAGCTGTGTCGTGCAAGTAGGTAGTCGAACTGCCCCTGACCACACCGTGCTTTGTTAGATCAAGTGACAGTATATTTATACCTTGAAGGTGTTTAGAAATGCCAGCTTAGATGTAAAGTTGGGCATATGAATATCATTGATGAAACCTTAAGAATAGTTATTCATGCATACTAATGAGTTTCTTGGAGAAATCAATATCCAGGCTAGGGAAAGTCTCTTCAGCTTAAGATTCTGGGTTTCAAAGAAATCATTGTGACATAGATGAACGGATGGAAGTAGCCATGCCTGTATTTGGGCTGCATGGGCTATGCCTAAATATGGACTGGATTTCTATGCCTATATAAGGGAAATTTGAATTGTACCTATATAAGGGCATGAATCGGTAAAATGCATGCAGAATCTAAATCGACACACAATACCCACTCCACTTTCTTATGTATGACATAACTAAGTTCTAAACATGTTAAACATATCCAAACATAAAGTGTTAAAACCCACCCAAAATACATAACATGCAATGGTACTGGTTGTACACAAAAGAGCATTGGTGCTGTACACATTTAAAGCAATATTACATTCTAAGCATATAGATGACATTTGTAAATGCTATCTGAATGAATCAAGAAAATATACATTTATGAACTGGCTCGTTAATACAGAAGAAAAAAGAGCCGAAACCATTTTATGTCAGATAAAACTGTTTATATGTGGACAAGATTAAATATTGTCTCTGGAAGTTTTTCAAAGAATTCTTGTTCTCTATAAATAGTTCTACTATTAGCAGATTACTTGTGTCAAAAAAGAAAAATTTGGAGAAAAAAAATTAATCATAAAAAAGAGTACCAAAGTTAGAACTTTGTTTTGAAAAAATGAAGGTCGAATTCAAAGTCTCTCAGAACAATGTGTGCCAAATCGAAAGTCAGTGTTAGTGTTTGGAGAAAACATCAAATCGTCTTAGTCTGTAAAAATGTAATCTACCATTGTAGGTGAAAGTTGGGTTAGCTCGTTTAAAAGATTAACCGCACATAGATGTGAAGCATCGCCTTCAGCATTGGTCGCATTAGCAATGTTCGCATCGGATGTTACCTGTGGGCCTGTTTCCTCTCGTACCTCACTGTCACGATTTGTGTCCGTGAGATCTCAATGAATACCTTCATCAAAAATGCCGCTGGGGACAACTCAGTGCATCGCCCGTTACTGGTTCAAGCAAAGTATCATTATCCGTTGGCATGACTGATGGGAATGTGAGACATGAGTCTAACACGCATTCATCTCTGCCTAGCAGGCAGCATAGAACAGGTAAGATGCCAGATTGGTCTGAATAACAGAAACAATGTGGTATTTAATTCTCGTAGATGAGGAAGTCCCAAAATTTGGACAATGCGCTCACAATATATAAATATAACATAGGACTGGGGTCAGTGTTTTTGAAAATCTGGGCAAGGAAAGGGATTGGTCGGTAATACTTCTTCTTACAATGCTTCACAACCCATAAAAAAGAGGTGTAGAAAGTTTCTGTTTTCAACATACGAGCAAATCAGATGACCTTGCAAGTACACGCAGGGAGAGGCAATTGTTGCTTACAATAAATAATATTAAAAAAAGGGAAGTTTAAAAGTACACTTTGGAATAAAACACACACGTGTTTGATTAAATAATGTTTACGAGGTGAAGTATAATTAACAATCTTAAAAAAATTAAAGGGAAAATGATTAGTCATGACGTTAACATTATCGCTGCATTAGCGATCAATCACATGACTTACGTTTCACCACTGTCTGCCGCTCCTTACTGCACTTGCAAAGTTAAAAAGAACATGTGCGACATTTGCATAAGAAGTGTAGTGCAATGCAAATTATTGAGGATGACTTGCTTTCGCAAGACGCCGAAAGGCTTCTTGCAGAATAAGTATGCACTTATCTGCCAGACCCCATTTTATGATTAACCAGGCTCTTAAGGCTAAACACATCGGAAATCATCTCTCCCCACTTTCTGTGCGTCCTTGTTGATTGTGAAAGTGTGTGTCTCCTCCTTTAACTCCTTTCTTTTTCATAGTAATTGTTACTCATACACTATCCAGCAAATACCCCACAAATGCAACGCCCCCCTGGAGTTAGAATAGTAATTTTTACCGCTACACTAACTTGCACTTACCGTACAGATGCACTCCCCTGGAGTTAGAATAGTAATTGTTACTCCTACACTAACATGCACTTACACTACAGATGCACCCCAATAGAGTTATAATACTAATTGTTACCCCTACACTAACCTGCACTTACCCTACAGATGCACTCAGCTCTCTTTTTCAAAATGCAAACCACATTTACAACACCCTTGCACCACTTTCCAATAGAAGCCCATGTTCACACCTGAACATGGGTTTCTATTGCAATTTACAAGGCCAAATTATCAAGCCCATTAAAACGGTGATAATTTTTATCGCCCTGCTTGATAATATGCCACGTGGTTTGGATTTTGAAAGATTTTGAAAGACAGAGCAGTGAACCAACTCAAGACTTGGTTGTTTGATTAATAGTTAGGAAGGTTCTGTTGGTTCTCCTGGATGTTGACCTATGCCCTCAGCCAGCGCCAAGACGCCTACGGGTATTCGCCGCGCTTTAAAAATGACAATAAATAAATAAATAAATAAATCTGGTCTCACTTTCAAAATTCAAACCAGATTGCATTTCCACATGCAAGTTAGCATCTCACCAGTTGGAAAAGCATGCCGGCTCCCGAAGGACACGGAGAGCCGGCGGGACCGTGGGGGCATTGTGGCTCCCCCTACGGTCCCCTACATTTTTTATAAGACCCATGGGATAAGAATCCAGGGGATATTAAAAACTTACTGATAGGAGCTATTTTTTTCATGGTAAAATTTGAAGTTGCGCACCCAGTGCAACGCTCAATGCGGCCCCGGGTGTGCACGTGCTGGATGCACGGCATATTCTGTAGGGGTGCACAACTCCAGCGCCTTTGGTGCACAACTTCAATGCGTTTGGGAGCCGACATTGCTTTTCCACATTGGGAGCTACTAACATGTCTGGAATCACACTGTGAGTCTTTGTCCACTCCCACAATCATCCTGGCAGAATCATGTCATTATCTAATCACTCTGCTGAAACATAAGTGCTTATAAACTTATTGTGCTGTCAACCACTAGCACACTAGGAACTCAGTCACTCTCTGTGCACTTGCAGAATGACTCAGGCATTGAGGCAAGCAGTGGTACAGTCAAATGTGCACAATGTATGCAGCACCATAACACCTTGTAGTCTACTGAGTAAGTCCTGCAAAAGTCCAGGTAATAGTCATGCTTATCTGGAATCACACTGTGAGTCTGTGTCCACACCTACAATCATCCCGACATAAGCATGTTCTTATCTAATCGCCCTACTGAAACATAAGTGCTTATAAACTTATTGTGCTGTCAACAACTAGCACTCTAGGAACGCAGTCACTATCTACGCACTTGAAGAATGACTCGGGCATGGAGACAAGCAGTGGTACTGTCAAATGTGCACAATGTATGCAGTCCCCTAACCCCTTGCAGCCTACTGAATCAGTCCTGCAAAAGTCCAGGTAATAGTCATGATTGTCTGGAATCACACTGTGAGTCTGTGTCCACTCCTACAATAATCCTGACAAAATCATGTCCTTATCTAATCACTCTGCTGAAACATAAGCGCTTATAAACGTATCCTGCTGTCAGCTACTAGCACTCTAGGAACCAAGTCACTGTCTATGCACTTGCCGAATGACTCAGGCATTGAGAAAAGCAGTGGTACAGTCAAATGTGCACAATTTATGCGGTCCCTTAACCCCTTGCAGACTACTGAGTCAGCCCTGCAAATGTCCAGGTTATAGTCATGCTTGTCTGGAATCACACTGTGAGTCTGTGCCACTCCTGCAATCATCCTGACAGAAGTATGTAATTATCTAATCCCTCTGCTGAAACATTTGTTCTTATAATTGTATCCTGCTGGCAACTACTCGCACTCTAGGAACCAATTCACTGTCTATGCACTTGCAGAATGACTCAGGCATTGAGACAAGCAATGTTACTGTCAAATGTGCATAATGTATGCAGTCCCTTCACCCCTTGCAGACTACTAAGTCAGTCTTGCAAAAGTCAAGGTAAAAGTTATGCTTGTCTGGAATCACTCTGTGAGTCTGTGTCCACTCTTACAATCATCCTGACAGTATTGTGTCATTACCTAATCACTCTGCTGAAACATAAGCTCTTATAAACTTCTCCTGCTGTCAACTACTAGTACTCTAGGAACTCAGTCACTATCTATGCACTTGAAGAATGACTTGGGCATTGAGGCAAGCAATGGTACAGTCAAACATGCACAATGTATGCAGTCCCCTAACCCCTTGCAGCCTACTGAATCAGTCCTGCAAAAGTCCAGGTAATAGTCATGCTTGTCTGGAATAACGCTGTGAGACAGTGTCCACTCCTACAATCATCCTAACAGAAGCATGTCCTTATCTGATCACTCTGTTGAAACATAAACACTTATAAACTTATCCTACAGTCAACTACTAGCACTCTAGGAACCGATTCACTGTCTATGCACTTGCAGTATGACTCAGGCATTGAGACACGCAGTGGTACCGTCAAATGTGCACAATATATGTGGTGCCTTCACCCCTTGCAGACTACTGAGTAAGTCCTGCAAAAATCCAGGTAATAGTCATACTTGTCTGGAATCACACTGTGAGTCTGTGTCCACTCCTACAATCATCCTGACAAAAGCATGTCCTTATCTAATCACTCAGCTGAAACATAAGTGCTTATAAACGTATCCAGCTGTCAACTACTAGCACTCTAGGAACTGATTCACTGTCTATGCACTTGCAGTATGACTCAGGCATTGAGACAAGCAGTGTTAAAGTCAAATGTGCATAATGTATACGGTCCCTTAACCCCTTGCAGACTACTAAGTAAGTCCTGCAAAAATCCAGGTAATAGTCATGCTTGTCTGGAATCACACTGTGACTCTGTGTCCACTCCTACAATCATCCTGACAAAAGCATGTCCTTTTCTAATTACTTTGCTGAAACATAAGCGCTTATAAAATTATCCGGCTGTCAACTACTAGCACTCTAGGAACCTATTCGCTGTCTATGCACTTGCAGAATGACTCAGGCAACGAGACATTCAGTGATACAGTCAAATGTGCATCATGTATGCATGCCTTTAACCCCTTGCAGACTACTGAGTCAGTCCTGCGAAAGTCCAGGTAATAGTCATGCTTGTCTGGAATCACACTGTGAGTCTGTGTCCACTCATAGAATCATCCTGACAGAAGCATGTCATTATCTAATCACTCTGCTGAAACATAAGCTCTTATAGACGTATCCTGCTGTCAACTACTAGCACTCTAGGAACTCAGTCACTATTTATGCACTTGCAGAATGACTCAGGCATTGAGGCAAGCAGTGGTACAGTCAAATGTGTACAATGTATGCAGTCCTTTAACCCCTTTCAGACTACTGAGTAAGTCCTGCAAAAGTCCAGGTAATAGACATGCTTGTCTGGAATCACACTGTGAGTCTGTATCCACTCCTACAATCATCCTGACAGAACTATGTCCTTATCTAATCACTCTGCTGAAACATAACCTCTTATGAATGTATTCTACTCTCAACTACTAGCACCCTAAGTACCCAATCATTGGCTATGCACTTGCAGTATGACTCAAGCATTGAGACAAGCAGTGATAAAGTCAAATGTGCACAATGTATGTGGTCCCTTAACCCCTTGCAGACTACTGAGCCAGTCCTGCAAAAGTCCAAGTAATAGTCATGCTTGTCTGGAATCACACTGTGAGCCTGTGTCTACTCTTACAATCATCCTGACAAAAGTATGACCTTATCTAATCATTCTGCTGAAACATAAGCACGTATAAACTTATCAGGCTGTCAACTACTAGCACTCTAGGAACCGATTCACTGTCTACACACTTGCATTATGACTCAGGCATTGAGACAAGGAGTGTTACAGTCAAATGTGCATAATGTATGAGGTCCCTTAACCCCTTTAAGACTACTGAGTCAGTCCTGCTAAAGTCCAGGTAAACTCCCAGCGGCAACGGATAAACCCATGACCCAGTCCTGAGGCGGAAGCCGGGAGCTGGAGGTACTCGATCATTTTTAAAACTTGAAAAATTGCTATTTCCTTACTTTGTGTGGTGTCACTGTTTTTTGTGCTTTTAGAAAAACAACACTCACCTAAGCGCCTTCATTGCCTTCAGCGCACAGCTGCCCTTGAGCTGACACGCCCACCTCGCGCTTTCTCAGCTGCCGCCAATCTCCCAGGCGCGCGCGCTGACTCCGCCCCCTTTCAGGCCACGCCCCCTGCTGGCTATACTTAAACCGCTGACTCCCAGCGGCAACGGATAAACCCATGACCCAGTCCTGAGGCGGAAGCCGGGAGCTGGAGGTACTCGATCATTTTTAAAACTTGAAAAATTGCTATTTCCTTACTTTGTGTGGTGTCACTGTTTTTTGTGCTTTTAGAAAAACAACACTCACCTAAGCACCTTCATTGCCTTCAGCGCACAGCTGCCCTTGAGCTGACGCGCCCACCTCGCGCTTTCTCAGCTGCCGCCAATCTCCCAGGCGTGCGCGCTGACTCCGCCCCCTTTCAGGCCACGCCCCCTGCTGGCTATACTTAAACCGCTGACTCCCAGCGGCAACGGATAAACCCATGACCCAGTCCTGAGGCGGAAGCCGGGAGCTGGAGGTACTCGATCATTTTTAAAACTTGAAAAATTGCTATTTCCTTACTTTGTGTGGTGTCACTGTTTTTTGTGCTTTTAGAAAAACAACACTCACCTAAGCGCCTTCATTGCCTTCAGCGCACAGCTGCCCTTGAGCTGACGCGCCCACCTCGCGCTTTCTCAGCTGCCGCCAATCTCCCAGGCGTGCGCGCTGACTCCGCCCCCTTTCAGGCCACGCCCCCTGCTGGCTATACTTAAACCGCTGACTCCCAGCGGCAACGGATAAACCCATGACCCAGTCCTGAGGCGGAAGCCGGGAGCTGGAGGTACTCGATCATTTTTAAAACTTGAAAAATTGCTATTTCCTTACTTTGTGTGGTGTCACTGTTTTTTGTGCTTTTAGAAAAACAACACTCACCTAAGCGCCTTCATTGCCTTCAGCGCACAGCTGCCCTTGAGCTGACGCGCCCACCTCGCGCTTTCTCAGCTGCCGCCAATCTCCCAGGCGTGCGCGCTGACTCCGCCCCCTTTCAGGCCACGCCCCCTGCTGGCTATACTTAAACCGCTGACTCCCAGCGGCAACGGATAAACCCATGACCCAGTCCTGAGGCGGAAGCCGGGAGCTGGAGGTACTCGATCATTTTTAAAACTTGAAAAATTGCTATTTCCTTACTTTGTGTGGTGTCACTGTTTTTTGTGCTTTTAGAAAAACAACACTCACCTAAGCGCCTTCATTGCCTTCAGCGCACAGCTGCCCTTGAGCTGACGCGCCCACCTCGCGCTTTCTCAGCTGCCGCCAATCTCCCAGGCGTGCGCGCTGACTCCGCCCCCTTTCAGGCCACGCCCCCTGCTGGCTATACTTAAACCGCTGACTCCCAGCGGCAACGGATAAACCCATGACCCAGTCCTGAGGCGGAAGCCGGGAGCTGGAGGTACTCGATCATTTTTAAAACTTGAAAAATTGCTATTTCCTTACTTTGTGTGGTGTCACTGTTTTTTGTGCTTTTAGAAAAACAACACTCACCTAAGCGCCTTCATTGCCTTCAGCGCACAGCTGCCCTTGAGCTGACGTGCCCACCTCGCGCTTTCTCAGCTGCCGCCAATCTCCCAGGCGTGCGCGCTGACTCCGCCCCCTTTCAGGCCACGCCCCCTGCTGGCTATACTTAAACCGCTGACTTCCAGCGGCAACGGATAAACCCATGACCCAGTCCTGAGGCGGAAGCCGGGAGCTGGAGGTACTCGATCATTTTTAAAACTTGAAAAATTGCTATTTCCTTACTTTGTGTGGTGTCACTGTTTTTTGTGCTTTTAGAAAAACAACACTCACCTAAGCGCCTTCATTGCCTTCAGCGCACAGCTGCCCTTGAGCTGACGCGCCCACCTCGCGCTTTCTCAGCTGCCGCCAATCTCCCAGGCGTGCGCGCTGACTCCGCCCCCTTTCAGGCCACGCCCCCTGCTGGCTATACTTAAACCGCTGACTCCCAGCGGCAACGGATAAACCCATGACCCAGTCCTGAGGCGGAAGCTGGGAGCTGGAGGTACTCGATCATTTTTAAAACTTGAAAAATTGCTATTTCCTTACTTTGTGTGGTGTCACTGTTTTTTGTGCTTTTAGAAAAACAACACTCACCTAAGCGCCTTCATTGCCTTCAGCGCACAGCTGCCCTTGAGCTGACGCGCCCACCTCGCGCTTTCTCAGCTGCCGCCAATCTCCCAGGCGTGCGCGCTGACTCCGCCCCCTTTCAGGCCACGCCCCCTGCTGGCTATACTTAAACCGCTGACTCCCAGCGGCAACGGATAAACCCATGACCCAGTCCTGAGGCGGAAGCCGGGAGCTGGATTACTCGATCATTTTTAAAACTTGAAAAATTGCTATTTCCTTACTTTGTGTGGTGTCACTGTTTTTTGTGCTTTTAGAAAAACAACACTCACCTAAGCGCCTTCATTGCCTTCAGCGCACAGCTGCCCTTGAGCTGACGCGCCCACCTCGCGCTTTCTCAGCTGCCGCCAATCTCCCAGGCGTGCGCGCTGACTCCGCCCCCTTTCAGGCCACACCCCCTGCTGGCTATACTTAAACCGCTGACTCCCAGCGGCAACGGATAAACCCATGACCCAGTCCTGAGGCGGAAGCCGGGAGCTGGAGGTACTCGATCATTTTTAAAACTTGAAAAATTGCTATTTCCTTACTTTGTTTGGTGTCACTGTTTTTTGTGCTTTTAGAAAAACAACACTCACCTAAGCGCCTTCATTGCCTTCAGCGCACAGCTGCCCTTGAGCTGACGCGCCTACCTCGCGCTTTCTCAGCTGCCGCCAATCTCCCAGGCGTGCGCGCTGACTCCGCCCCCTTTCAGGCCACGCCCCCTTCTGGCTATACTTAAACCGCTGACTCCCAGCGGCAACGGATAAACCCATGACCCAGTCCTGAGGCGGAAGCCGGGAGCTGGAGGTACTCGATCATTTTTAAAACTTGAAAAATTGCTATTTCCTTACTTTGTGTGGTGTCACTGTTTTTTGTGCTTTTAGAAAAACAACACTCACCTAAGCGCCTTCATTGCCTTCAGCGCACAGCTGCCCTTGAGCTGACGCGCCCACCTCGCGCTTTCTCAGCTGCCGCCAATCTCCCAGGCGTGCGCGCTGACTCCGCCCCCTTTCAGGCCACGCCCCCTGCTGGCTATACTTAAACCGCTGACTCCCAGCGGCAACGGATAAACCCATGACCCAGTCCTGAGGCGGAAGCCGGGAGCTGGAGGTACTCGATCATTTTTAAAACTTGAAAAATTGCTATTTCCTTACTTTGTGTGGTGTCACTGTTTTTTGTGCTTTTAGAAAAACAACACTCACCTAAGCGCCTTCATTGCCTTCAGCGCACAGCTGCCCTTGAGCTGACGCGCCCACCTCGCGCTTTCTCAGCTGCCGCCAATCTCCCAGGCGTGCGCGCTGACTCCGCCCCCTTTCAGGCCACGCCCCCTGCTGGCTATACTTAAACCGCTGACTCCCAGCGGCAACGGATAAACCCATGACCCAGTCCTGAGGCGGAAGCCGGGAGCTGGAGGTACTCGATCATTTTTAAAACTTGAAAAATTGCTATTTCCTTACTTTGTGTGGTGTCACTGTTTTTTGTGCTTTTAGAAAAACAACACTCACCTAAGCGCCTTCATTGCCTTCAGCGCACAGCTGCCCTTGAGCTGACGCGCCCACCTCGCGCTTTCTCAGCTGCCGCCAATCTCCCAGGCGTGCGCGCTGACTCCGCCCCCTTTCAAGCCACGCCCCCTGCTGGCTATACTTAAACCGCTGACTCCCAGCGGCAACGGATAAACCCATGACCCAGTCCTGAGGCGGAAGCCGGGAGCTGGAGGTACTCGATCATTTTTAAAACTTGAAAAATTGCTATTTCCTTACTTTGTGTGGTGTCACTGTTTTTTGTGCTTTTAGAAAAACAACACTCACCTAAGCGCCTTCATTGCCTTCAGCGCACAGCTGCCCTTGAGCTGACGCGCCCACCTCGCGCTTTCTCAGCTGCCGCCAATCTCCCAGGCGTGCGCGCTGACTCTGCCCCCTTTCAGGCCACGCCCCCTGCTGGCTATACTTAAACCGCTGACTCCCAGCGGCAACGGATAAACCCATGACCGAGTCCTGAGGCCGAAGCCGGGAGCTGGAGGTACTCGATCATTTTTAAAACTTGAAAAATTGCTATTTCCTTACTTTGTGTGGTGTCACTGTTTTGTGTGCTTTTAGAAAAACAACACTCACCTAAGCGCCTTCATTGCCTTCAGCGCACAGCTGCCCTTGAGCTGACGCGCCCACCTCGCGCTTTCTCAGCTGCCGCCAATCTCCCAGGCGTGCGCGCTGACTCCGCCCCCTTTCAGGCCACGCCCCCTGCTGGCTATACTTAAACCGCTGACTCCCAGCGGCAACGGATAAACCCATGACCCAGTCCTGAGGCGGAAGCCGGGAGCTGGAGGTACTCGATCATTTTTAAAACTTGAAAAATTGCTATTTCCATACTTTGTGTGGTGTCACTGTTTTTTGTGCTTTTAGAAAAACAACACTCACCTAAGCGCCTTCATTGCCTTCAGCGCACAGCTGCCCTTGAGCTGACGCGCCCACCTCGCGCTTTCTCAGCTGCCGCCAATCTCCCAGGCGTGCGCGCTGACTCCGCCCCCTTTCAGGCCACGCCCCCTGCTGGCTATACTTAAACCGCTGACTCCCAGCGGCAACGGATAAACCCATGACCCAGTCCTGAGGCGGAAGCCGGGAGCTGGAGGTACTCGATCATTTTTAAAACTTGAAAAATTGCTATTTCCTTACTTTGTGTGGTGCCACTGTTTTTTGTGCTTTTAGAAAAACAACACTCACCTAAGCGCCTTCATTGCCTTCAGCGCACAGCTGCCCTTGAGCTGACGCGCCCACCTCGCGCTTTCTCAGCTGCCGCCAATCTCCCAGGCGTGCGCGCTGACTCCGCCCCCTTTCAGATCACGCCCCCTGCTGGCTATACTTAAACCGCTGACTCCCAGCGGCAACGGATAAACCCATGACCCAGTCCTGAGGCGGAAGCCGGGAGCTGGAGGTACTCGATCATTTTTAAAACTTGAAAAATTGCTATTTCCTTACTTTGTGTGGTGTCACTGTTTTTTGTGCTTTTAGAAAAACAACACTCACCTAAGCGCCTTCATTGCCTTCAGCGCACAGCTGCCCTTGAGCTGACGCGCCCACCTCGCGCTTTCTCAGCTGCCGCCAATCTCCCAGGCGTGCGCGCTGACTCCGCCCCCTTTCAGGCCACGCCCCCTGCTGGCTATACTTAAACCGCTGACTCCCAGCGGCAACGGATAAACCCATGACCCAGTCCTGAGGCGGAAGCCGGGAGCTGGAGGTACTCGATCATTTTTAAAACTTGAAAAATTGCTATTTCCTTACTTTGTGTGGTGTCACTGTTTTTTGTGCTTTTAGAAAAACAACACTCACCTAAGCGCCTTCATTGCCTTCAGCGCACAGCTGCCCTTGAGCTGACGCGCCCACCTCGCGCTTTCTCAGCTGCCGCCAATCTCCCAGGCGTGCGCGCTGACTCCGCCCCCTTTCAGGCCACGCCCCCTGCTGGCTATACTTAAACCGCTGACTCCCAGCGGCAACGGATAAACCCATGACCCAGTCCTGAGGCGGAAGCCGGGAGCTGGAGGTACTCGATCATTTTTAAAACTTGAAAAATTGCTATTTCCTTACTTTGTGTGGTGTCACTGTTTTTTGTGCTTTTAGAAAAACAACACTCACCTAAGCGCCTTCATTGCCTTCAGCGCACAGCTGCCCTTGAGCTGACGCGCCCACCTCGCGCTTTCTCAGCTGCCGCCAATCTCCCAGGCGTGCGCGCTGACTCCGCCCCCTTTCAGGCCACACCCCCTCCTTTCCTTGATATGTGCCTGTATAGGAAGCGCAGCGGACGAGCGCAGCGGGAGCGCCGTTTGCGCGCCGAAGGCGCGCCTAAGGCAAGCCCGTCTGCGCCCGTCATCGCCAAGTCATCGCCTCTCGCCAGACCCCCTGGCCTTATTCCGTCACCACCCCTTGCCTACGATAGTGAGACACTTCATAGCTGGAACCCCGGAAGAACTTGCGCTAACATTACAGGTAAGCCCGGCTTCACCTGCCTACAATGCCAAACCTGCAATTTCTCCACTACCAAACCCCACGCCATTCGACAGCTTTTAGGTCCGGACAAAACCACCTCCATCACGATACTCCACCTCAATGTAAGGTCACTAGCCAAACATCACCTTGAGGTTAATACCCTAATCCTGGATGAAAATCCAGATATCCTCTTCCTCTGTGAAACATGGCTTCGCGATGGCACCTCCACCATTCCCAACCTTATGCTACCAGACGACTATTTGATGTCGGCCATTAACAGAGAGGGAAGAGGAGGCGGTCTCGCTATAATCTACAAAAAAACGCTCTCCTGTTCTTTTGTCAAGGAAGATCTGTCAGACTCTGAAAGCGCCCACTTCAAAATCAGCATAACTCCCAACTTCACCGTGTCGGGTCTATACATCTACCGCCCACCTGGCCCCTCTTCAAAATTCATTGAGGCCCTCCTTGAGTCAGCAACCTCTCTAATAACCAAAATCCCCAATTTTACCATTCTGGGAGACCTTAATCTCCATTTTGATCTACTTAACGACCCTACGATCAAAACACTCCTTGCAGACCTCTCTGCAATGCAACTCAACCCCCTCATCTCCACTTCAACTCACCTAGCTGGCCACATCCTAGACCCAGTTTTCTCAAACTTAGAAGAACTCACCTCAGAGCCACCCCTTCCTATGGGATGGACAGATCACTCCCTTATTAAACTGGCCATTCCGGTCAACAAAAGCAGGCACAATACGGCACCGACCAGCCGCCTAAAAAGACCTTGGCATAAACTGTCTCAAGAGGACCTACACAAGACCCTAGGGGATTTCTACCTTGACTCCAACTCTGACATCAACGCTAACTACAGCACGTTTCATGAGTGGATTACGGGCGGACTAGACAGTCTCATCCCTGCAAAATGGACAAAAGGTTGTAACTCGCCATCTAACCCCTGGTACAACGACACACTCAAAAATCTACGGAAAGAGTGCAAAAAGGCAGAACGCCTTTGGCGTAGGGAATACTACAAAGAAGACAAAGCTAAATACCTTCTGTTACAGAAAACGTATCACAAAGCCATCCGTGCTGCACGGACCGCCTTCTACGCCGACAAAATCGAATCTAGTCCCACCCCCGCTAAAGAAATCTTCAAACTCGTACAAGAACTACAGAGCAGCAAAAGAACCCCTCCCTACTATTTCCTCCGAGCAACAATGCGAAGAACTTGCCAGGTTCTTCGTTGACAAGGTACAGAAAATCTACACCTCCTTCCCCCAGCACGCCCCTAGTACTATCAGCAATCCTTCTGCTTCTCCTAGCTACTCGACCTTGACCAACATCCCAGAAATCTCCAAAGACATCCTCATCAGACTATGCAATAAAGTCAAATCTGGCTCCCCCGCAGACCCCATGCGCCCGGCTCAATTCCTAGAGTCACTCAACTTCTTCCTACCAGCGTTAACCGCCATCCTGAACCTCTCCTTTACTTCAGCGTGTGTACCATCTGCCTGGAAGCAAGCGTGGGTTTCGCCTATCATCAAGAAACCCACCCTAGATCCATCTAAACCGGAGAATTTTCGTCCAATCTCCCTGCTTCCATGGCTTTCCAAACTCGCTGAAGCGCATGTCAACAGCACTGTATCCCAGCATATGGTCAAAAACAACATTCTGGACCCATCTCAAAATGGGTTCAGACCAGGCCATAGCACTGAGTCTGCTCTCTTAGCCACCACAGAGCACCTCCGGACGATCTTAGATGCCGGTCAATGTGCTGCGCTGATCCTTCTGGATCTCAGCGCGGCATTTGACACGGTATCCCATGTCATCCTTCTTAAACGTCTGGAGACCTTTGGAGTAACTGGTCATGCCTTGGAGTGGTTCAGATCCTTCCTCGAGAACAGGTCCTTTCGAGTTTCTGCCCCCCCCTTTCTATCTAAACCCCACCCTATTGAACAGGGAGTCCCGCAGGGCTCTGCGTTAAGCCCCTCTCTTTTTAATCTCTATGTTCAGCCTCTGGCGGCAGTGGCCAAAGAATGGGGCTTGACATTAGTATCGTACGCTGACGATACACAACTGGCCATCGCCCTCTCAGATGGTCCTTCCAACTTTTCCTCTAATTTCAAAAACGGACTCTCTGCGGTCGCCCAATGGATGACAACGAACTGTTTACAACTTAATGGCGGAAAAACAGAGGTGCTTCTCCTTGGCAAAAACACCAGCCTTTGGAATGAGCACTGGTGGCCGTCCTCCCTTGGTACCATCCCTCCCCCCAAAACCCTAGTGAAAAACTTGGGTGTCTGGATGGATGACTCACTCAACTTTCGAGCCCACACCAAAAAAGTTGCCGGCACCTGCATTGGCTTACTGAGAAGCCTCAGCCACATACTAGGCTTCTTCGACGCAAAGACCCGCCAACTCATCATCCAAGCCACCATCCTCTCGCGTCTAGACTATGCCAATGTGCTCCTTCTTGGTGCCAACAAATGTGAGTTAGCACGACTCCAACGCGTGCAGAACTCGGCCGCTAGAACTTTGGTCGGCCTTCCCCGCAGATGCTCAGCCAGAGCGACCATCAGAAAATTGCACTGGCTCCCTGTTGACTCCAGAATCAAGTTCAAGACCCTCATCATGACCTTCAAAATCCTCAAACTCAACACCCCCCCTCTGCTTCAACCCCTTCTCACTCCCTACGCGCCGTCACGGAACCTAAGATCTTCCAACCAAAACCTTCTTTGCGTCCCACGCATAAAACTCTGCCGCATGGGCGGCCGCTCCTTTAGGTTCCTGGGAGCCAAGATGTGGAATGAACTACCACATCATATTCGCTCGATAGACAACTTATCTGCTTTCCGGAAAGCAGTGAAAACTTCTCTATTCCCTTGCCTGTAATCCTTCCTCTGTCCATGGACTCTCCACGCTTAGGATCTGATCTGGGTTCCAGCGCCGGGACGCCTCATTGCCGGGGCAGCTGTAGCGCTTTACCAAAACAATAAGATAAGATAAGATAAGGTAATAGTCATGCTTGTCTGGAATCACACTTTGAGTCTGTGTCCTTTCCTACAATCATCCTGACAGAAGCATGTCATTATCTAATCACTCTGCTGAAACATAAGCTCTTATAAACTTATCCTGCTGTCAGCTACTAGCACTCTAGGAACTCAGTCACTATCCAGGCACTTGCAGAATGACTCAGGCATTGAGGCAGCAGTGGTACAGTCAAATGTGCACAATGTATGCTGTGCCATAACCCCTTGAAGTCTACTGAGTATGTCCTGCAAAAGTCCAGGTAATAGTCATGCTGGCCTGGAATCACACTGTGAGTCTGCGTCCATTCCTACAATCATCCCGACAGAAGCATGTTCTTATCTAATCACTCTGCTGCAACATAAGTGCTTATAAAATTATTGTGCATCAACCACTAGAACTCTAGGAATGCAGTCACTGTCTACACACTTGCAGAATGACTCAGGCATTGGGACAAGCAGTAGTACAGTCAAATGTGCACAATGTTTGTTGTCCCTTAACCCCTTACAGACTACTGAATCAGTCCTCCAAAAGTCCAGCTAATAGTCATGCTTGTCTGAAATCACACTGTGTGTCTGTGCCCACTCCTACAATCATTCTGACAGAAGCATGTCCTTATCTAATCACTCTGCTGAAACATAGTGCTTATAAACATATCCTGCTGTAAATTACTAGCACTATAGGAACCCTGTCACTGTCTATGCACTTGCAGAATGACTCAGGTATTGAGACAAGCAGTGGTACAGTCAAATGTGCACAATGTATGTGGTCCTTTAACCCCTTTCAGACTACTGAGTCAGTCCTGCAAAGGTCTAGGTAACAGTAATGCTTGTCTGGGATCACACTGTGAGTCTGTGTCCACTCCTACAATCATCCTGACAGAAGCATGTCCTTATCTAATCACTCTGCTGAAAAATAAGCGCTTATAAACATATCCTGATGTCAACTACTAGCACTCTAGGAACGCAGTCACTCTCTACGCACTTGTAGAATGACTCAGTCATTGAGACAAGCAGTTGTATAGTGAAATGTGCACAATGTATGCAGTCCCTAAACCCTTGCAGACTAATGAGTCAGTCCTGCAAAAGTCCAATTAGTAGTCATGCTTATCTGGAATCACACTGTGGATCTGTGTCCACTCCTACAATCATCCTGACAGAAGCACGTCAAATGTGCACAATGTATGCGGTGCCTTAACCCCTTGCATGCTACTGAGTAAGTCCTGCAAAAGTCCTGGTAATAGTCATGCTTGTCTGGAATCACACTGTGAGTCTGTGTCCACTGCTACAATCATCCTGACAGAAGCATGTCCTAATCTAATCACTCTGCTAAAAAATAAGCGCTTATAAACATATCCTGATGTCAACTACTAGCACTCTAGCAACGCAGTCACTCTCTATGCACTTGCAGAATGACTCAGTCATTGAGACAAGCAGTGGTATAGTGAAATGTGCACAATGTATGCTATTCCTTAAACCCTTGCAGACTACTGAGTCAGTCCTGCAAAAGTCCAAGTAGTAGTCATGCTTGTCTGGAATCACACTGTAAGTCTGTGTCCACTCCTAAAATCATCTTGACAGAAGCATGTCCTTATCTAATCACTCTGCTGAAACATAAGCGCTTATCAACTTATCCTGCTGTCAACTACTAGCACGCTAGGAACCCAGTCACTGTCTATGCACTTGCAGAATGACTCAAGCATTGTGACAAGCAGTGGTATAGTGAAATGTGCACAATGTATGCGGTTCCTTAAACCCTTGCAGACTACTGAGTAAGTCCTGCAAAAGTCCAGGTAATAGTCATGCTTGTCTGGAATCACACTGTGGATCTGTGTCCACTCCTACAATCATCCAGACAGAAGACGTCCTTTTCTAATCACTCTGCTGAAATATAAGCGCTTAAAACTTATCCTGCTGTAAATTACTAGCACTCTAGTATCCCATTCACTGTCTATGCACTTGCAGGAGGACTCAGGCAATGAGACAAGCAGTGGTACATTTAAATGTGCACAATGTATGCAGTCATTTAACACCTAGCAGCCTACTGAGTCAGTCCTGCAAAAGTCCAGGTAATAGTCATGCTTGTCTGGAATCACACTGTGAGTCTGTGTCCACTCCTACAATCATCCTGACAGAAGCATGTCCTTATCTAATCACTCTGCTGAAACATAAGTACTTATAAACTTATCCTGCTGTCAACTACTAGCACTCTAGGAACCCAGTCACTGTCTATGCACTTGCAGAATGACTCAATAATTGAGACAATACCTAGGCACTTATAAATTCACTGAGCACTCTGTTTGCAGCACTGTCATCATTCTAGTTACTAGTGATGTTCTTATAGAATGACCTAGGCACCAACACAAGTACTCGTTCAATATTCTGTGCACAATCCCTACAAACCTCTAAGCAGATACTTACTATTGGTACACTCCTCTAAATACTGTAGTAGTACTCATGCAGCCTAGGATACATCCTGTCAGTCTCATGCAGTTCATAAATCAGCCTTCCAATTCTTATTGTATCAGTCTGCCAATACCTAAGCACTTATGGGGCAGATTTACAAGCCCCCTGCGCCACCAGTACGTCACTTTTTGTAACGTAGTTATGACCCTGGGGAATCCTCCATATTAACAAGGCAAGGAAAAGCCACCCTGCATGACTTTTTCTTTCCTTGAAAATACGATCCATTCAAGCGCATCACTGTGGAGAAGTGTGGCTCAGGGGTTAGAGGCGGCAGACCCGGAAGCTGAGATCGGCCCTGGACCAGGGTTCAATTCCCCGCCTCGGCGGGTCTTGGGCTAAAAATTCCACGGACTCGATAATTCTCGCTCCGGTGCCTTCTCGACTCACGGGTTCACACTCTGCGACTCTGGGCAATAGCTTGCTTAATCTCCACTACAGCCCCTCGCGGTGGGATGCCTGGCTTTCACCTTGTGGATACCCTGCCGGAGTTATCTCACAGGGGAATACCAGGACGGGTTCCCTAAGCAAGCGCCCGGGAAACCCACTGTGGGTAGCTGTGCGCTATATAAGCTCAAATACATTTACACATTTACATTGAAGGGGCGTTCCATTGGTGTCGCTGTGTCTGTTCCCACACAAAACCCATGGAATAACACATCTCGAGACTTACGAGAAAGTGTAAATCTGTAGATACGTATGAATGGTGTGCCACCCTAGAGGTGGTGCAGCGTGGCACAACAAGGAGAAATGTTTTCATTTCGCATTGTTTTTTCCTCTTTCAATGAATGCTGCATTCCACAGCATACATTGAAGGAGGAAAATGCCTTTAGTGATTGTTTTTATGCAGGAAGTAGTCCCTTCCTGCACAAAAACAATCTCCCCATGACACAGATATTCTTGCACCATGGCCCAAGGGTGCCTGCATCATTGCATGGCTGCTGTTTGTGTGCTAGTGCAGAGGGAGCACAGAAATGCGACTTATGCATGTAAATATGTCACATCCCTGTGCTTCAGAAGTGTTGCAGCGCCGTGCAGCTAAAGGGCTTACAGTGTCACGCTGCAGCACTTCCTCCAATACATTCACCATACAATATTAATACATTCTTCCAGCCAATCATGCTCTACACATACATTCAACCAAACTTTCAGACATCACTTTGCAATTATAGGTATTTTTTAAACCAGATAAGGTAGTTCTGAACTTTTTTTTTGTTTATTAACAATTTTGTACTTTTTTGGTGTTTTTTAACAATTTAACAAAAAAGGAACTAAGTAAACAGTTATCTTTTGGAATTCACCATCATTCCAAAAACAAAACAAAAAATAAAAATCCATTTGTGGTTCCATTGAGCTGCACAAATAGCGTTCCCTGACTGTTCACCATAACAGATGATGGTTTTGCACTTAGTGCAGTGCTGCTGCAGAAAAGCAAATTCTCGGGGAATGTCTTCTGGTGGTGCTGAAGTGGAAGCTCTGGAGGTGCTAGCAATGCCTGGGATTTTTTGCTGCACGCCTCATTTCTTCTCTTGCCAGATTCTTCAGTGAATGGTCTTCAGATGTTTATACATGCTCACTGTTCCACAGGAGTATTTATTGTCACTGCCTCACAACAGGATCCTGTCACACAGCAAGCATGAGACTTTTCTTGCGTTGACCTTTTATTCTCCGACAGGAAAGGTGACAAATTTCCATACCACTGATTCAGGCCTCTGCTTGGGTGGATCTTCCTCCAAGATAACTTCATCTGATGAATGATGAGGAGCTTGCGAACCAAATGCCATTTCTCCAATGCAATTTTTTTTAAAAACACCAAACAAATTCCAAATCCAGCTCTCGAAGAAGAAGAGATGTCTCTCATCAACTGCTCCAAACAGAGTCATTAAAATGGGTGGGGTCCTTCAATAATTACAGTGGGAAATGTTATGAACCAATCAAATCTTTTTTTTTGAGGTCACATGGGATCCGTGCATCGTGCGATCAAGAAGGGTGCTCCTGACGCGACTTCGTGAAAATATATTTAAACATAATATAAATTTATTACAAGTAGAAATACAATATTTTTATGAATACCTTAGTTAATCTTTTGCTCTAATATGTACATTAAAGACACGTGCATTTCATCTTAGAACATAAAAATTTCACGGGAGTTGCTGACTCAGCGCGCCCCAGCACGTATATGACGTCACGTGGGGCCCGCCACCACGCAAGCGTTGCGTACTGTAATATGCATGTGACGCAAATGCACAGGAGCAGGAGTTGTGGACCAGTAGCATTCCGGTCAAGCACACCACGACCCCCTGACCCCGTTGCCAGGGCAGCCGCTCCCCAAGCCGCGTAGCTCCAACCAACTGCACCCATGTCTTCTTCCAGCTGATTGCTGCTGCTGGGAAGGTTTCTTTTCTGCTTCCTTTTGCGGTTTTCCTACCGCTGCCTCCCCTGCGGCCCCACCCCCTTGTTGAGTCTCATTTTGCCATTTTCCCGCCGCTGCATCCCCTGTCCCACCCCGTGCCGAGTCTCCTTTTGCTGTTTTCTCGCCGCTGCGTCCCCTGCCGGGCGAATCCTCACCTGCTTCCAAGCCGCCCTGAATCGCAGCCATGGACCCTTTTCCTGCCGCACCTGCAGCTTTACTTGTGGAAGAACCGCCAAAGCACCAATGACCGGACCTAACTACCTCCACTGCATACTCCTGAACACACGCTCTGCATGCAAATACGCCATGGATCTCTGGGACCTGCTAGACACCTTCGCCCCAGACGTTGCCTTCCTGACCGAGACCTGGTGGAACGACTCCTTGGCACCTGACATCGCCATAGCCATCCCATACGGCTACAAGATCTCCTGCAGAGACCACACCAATGGAATTGGAGAAGGAATAGCCATTGTATACAAGTCCACCCTCAAGATCTCCACCCAAGCAGACAACACCATCAGCATCGCCAAAAACCTTCACTTCCGGAACCACACTGACCCCAATACCACCCTCAGAAGAACCCTTGTCTACAGACCCCCCCAGACCCCTGCCACAGTTCAGCTACTCCATCGCTGACCTCGTCAGCACCCACGCACTCGCAACGGACACACAGCAACGACGTCAACTCCACCACCCTGATCGACAACCTCACCAACCTCGGCCTCAGTGAACTTGTCACCGCTCGCACCCACGCCGCCGGCCACATGCTTGACCCCATCTTCTCCGCAAGCCACCACGTCGCCTTCGACCACACCACCGAACTCCACTGGACCGATCACTGATGCATCCATGTCACCAACAAGAAGCCCAATGTGCACCAACACACCCAACAGCTATCCCGACACTGCTGGAGCAAAGTCACCGAAGAACAGCTGACCACAACCCTCGCCCAGACCCCACCCACTGACCCCACCGACCCAGACACTGCCATACACAACATCAGACATTGGATCACCGGCTGCGCCAACACCCTCGCCCCACTCAAGAAACCCTCAGTGAACTTCTCACCACTCCCACCCACACCGCTGGCCACACGCTTGACCCCATCTTCTCCGCAAGCCTCCCACGTCTCCTTCGACCACACCACCATATTCCACTGGACCGATCACCGATGCATCCATTTCACCTACAAGAACCCCAACGCGCACCACCGCACCCAACATCTGTTCAAATACTGCTGGTGCAAAGTCACATAAGAACAGCTGACCACAACCCTCGTCCAGACACCACCCACTGACCCCACCAACCCAGACACTGCAGCACACAACTTCAGACATTGGATCACCGACTGTGCCAACACCCTCGCCCCACCCAAGAAACCCTCCAACATCCGCTCCAGCAATAAAGCCACTGGTTCACCGCAGAGCTCCAGACCTCCAAACAAGCATGCCAGAACCTGGAGAAGTAATGGCTCCACAAACAAACATCAGACAGCTATGCAGCCCACAAAGACGCCACCGGCAAGCATCACCACCACATCAGATCAGCCAAGAGATCTTTTTTCAAAATCCGCCTGGACAACAACGCACACAACAGCAAAGAGCTCTTCAGCATCGTGTAGGAACTCTCCAACCCCAGCGCCAACACCAATGACAACCCATCCTCCCAAGAACTGTGCTACTCGCTGGCCACCTTCTTCCACCACAAGATCGCTGACATCCACAACAGCTTCAACACCACGACCGCCTGACTATTCCAGACTACTCCCCCTCTGCAAACACCACCGGCCTCAAACGCCTGACCTCCTGGACCGACGTCAACGATGACGAAACATGCAAGATCATGAACTCCATCCTATCAGGATCTCCGTCTGACCCCGGCCCACACCACATATTCAACAAAGCAGGCGTAGCCCTCGCACCCCAACTACCGAAGGTAATCAACATCTCCCTCGATACAGCTACTTTTCCGGAAAGCTGGAAGCACGCGGAGATCAACGCCCTCCTCAAGAAAACCCAAGGCGGACCCCGAGGACCTCAAGAATTTCCGGCTTATCTCCCTGCTCCCGTTCCCGGCGAAGGTCATTGAGAAAATCATCAACACGCAACTCACCAACTACCTCGAAGAAAACATTATCCTAGACCCGTCCCAGTTCGGATTCTGAAGAAACCACAGCACCGAGACAGCCCTGATCGCTGCCACAAACAACATCAGGATCCAACTAGACAACGGCAAAACATCAGCCCTCATCCTCCTGGACCTGTCAGCGCCTTCGACACGGTCTGTCACCGCCTCCAAGAAGCCAAAATCCAAGAGAAGGCCCTGGACTGGACAACATCCTTCCTCTCCGGCAGAACCCAGAACGTCCACCTCCCCCCCTTCCACTCCAAAGCCACTAACATCATCTGCGGCGTACCCCAGGGTTCATCTCTCAGCCCAACGCTGTTCAATATCTACATGGCCCCCTTCGCCGATGTCACCCTCCATCATGATCTCAACATCATCTCCTATGCCGATGACACCCATCTGATCCTCTCCCTCACCAAGGACCCACACACCGCCAAAACCAACCTCCATGAGGCAATGAAGGCCATCCCTAAATGGATGAGGAACAGCCGACTGAAGCTGAACTTGGACAAGATGGAGGTCCTCATCCTCGGAACTACCCCCTCCACCTGGGATGACTCCTGGTGGCCGACCACACTGGGCATGGCTTTTCAGAAGCCATGCCCACTGGGGCACGAACTTAGAAGTTAAACGTGTGCCCGAGAAGCTGCCTCAAATCAACAGAATGCCATTGACAAAGGGAGTGGTTTCCTGAAACGCGTTTGGCTGATCAAAAAATCGGATGTCCTTACCTTGCTGCTGCCTGAGTGCGAGTTTGTCACCACGAATAAAAGGGAGAACTTACCTGCCTGTTGGCCTCTTCTTCCAGGGCTACCTGTTACGTTTGATTTATATATAAATATATATATATATATATAGATCTCAAGTTTAGGTGGAAAGCAGCTCCTGTTAGAGCACTCTCAACACCAGCGACACTCTAGATCTAATCACCTCAAATGTCTGTTTTTCTATCAAAGTTTTTAAGCATAGGATAAGCACAGTGCTATCCAAGCCGAGATAGAAATGGACAAAGTCTTTTGCCATTTATTCAGCAAAGTCTTTAGGCATAGGACTAGTACAGTGCTGTCCTTGCCGAGCTGTAAAATGACAAAAGCCATTTATCACTCTAGGCACAATATTACAGATTTGAATTGGTAAAATACCAACTCAAGCCAACCTGAAATGAGTAAAAGCAACCCCTGACACAGTGTTTCACTCTATTTAGAGCTCTTCAGAGAGGTATAGCTTTGTCCAGACACAAGGGAGCACCCAGTATTAAGTCAAAACAAAACCCTGTAAGGGATAGAGTAACGCATAAATTATGCAAAAAAGAAGGAGAGAACTCTGGGTAGTTCTCAAGTATTTAGTAGGTGCATGACTGACTGTATGAGTGAGTGATTGAATGTGTCTTATTAAATGCATGGGTTAGTGACTAAACTGTCTGAATGTGTGCATCAGTATGTCTGTTGTTGTGTAAGCTGCTTCATGTGTTGATCAGTAGCTATATGAGTGGCTATATTGGTTATTGATTGGTTGCCCAAGTATTTGAATGGGAGACTGAGTGTGTGTGTGGGTGGCTGGGAGGTGTATGACTCTGTGCATAGATGTGTGAGCAGTTTATTCACTTGGTGTATGAGTTCAAGAGTGCATGTGGAAACAGCTATATGGGCAGTTGACTGTGTGCATGGGTGTGTTGGTGAGTGAATGGATATCTCAGTGCTACATGTCCAAGTAAGTACATATGTATAACACAGTGCATGTGAGAGTTGGCATATATAAATGACTATACATGAGAACCCGTGAATATGCGAGTGGCTGTATGGATCATTGTGTATTTGTATCAGTGATTGTATAAGAGAGTAAGTATGTGTTAGTATGTATGTATGTTTGTTCTTATATAGCACTCAACTTACCCTTGGGCATCTCGGCGCTTGTATTGGGAACCCGTCCTGGTTTTTCCCTGTGAGATCACCTGTGCTGGGCATCCCCAAGGTGAAAGCCAGGCATCCCGCCGCGGGGGGGGCCCTTGTGGAGATTAAGCAAGCTTGTTGCCCAGAGCTGCATAGTGTGAACTCGTGCTTAGAGTTGGCACCGAGGCGAGAATTATCAAGTCCGTGGACAATTGGGCTCATGACCCTGGCGCGTCGGGAATCGAACCCTGGTCCCGGGTCTGACCTCAGCTTCAGGGTATGCCTCCTCTAACCAGTGAGCCACACTTCTCCAGTAAGGTGTTGTGTGTATAACTGTATAGTTGAGGAAATGGAGTTTGATTGATTATTTGCATGACTGACTAGGTGTGTGAGTAACTCCATGGATGAGTGGCAGTGTGTGAGTGTCTGTATAGGTGTGTGACTGCATATGATAGTGTTGTATTGATAAGTGACTGTATGTATGAGTGATTCTATGGGTGAATGAGTGAATGTGTGTGTAGACCTAGGAATCCGTGAATGCGTATGTAGTAACTGGAATTGGTGTGTCAATGGTTTCAAGAATGGTAGTCTGTATTTAACACTGGGTGTATCAAAGGTTATATTAGAGTGGGAGGAGATGCATCGTAATATCACATGAATGATATCATCAGTGATGTGATCAGTGATGTCAAATGAGATGTCCTCAGTGATGTTATTTGAGATGTCATCAGTGATGTCATCAGTGATGTCACTGACCATGTCATGAATGATGTAATATGTGACATCATCAGCAGTGGATTGCGGGTGCGCGAAATATAGTTAGTACTACTAACTATATAGGAGCAATTTCAATGGTTTTTTAAATGCTAATTCCTAACTATATAAGGCCTGAAACCTATGGTTTTTAAAGTGAATTTGCAAGGTTTTATAAATGCTAATTCCTAACTATAATACTATATAAGGCCTGAAACCTATGGTTTTTTAAGTGGATTTGCAAGGATTTTTAAATGCTAATTCCTAACTATATAAGGCCTGAAACCTATGTTTTTTTCAGTGAATTTGCAAGGTTTTTTAAATACTAATTCCTAACTATAACAGGCGTAAAAGCTATATTTTTTTTCAATAAATTTCAAAGGTTTTGTAAATGCTAATTCTATTAGCGGATAACGTTTATATATGTTATTATCCTTCTGGGACCACCTGAGCAGCCATCTTGTTTCACAAGAGAAGTGAGGAACAAGAGAGCACAAAACAAGAGTGGAAATCGCGGGGTACGCGCACGGTACGTGTACCGTACGCGTACGGTGTGCGTACCCCTCGGTTTTTTCAATTTTCTTTTGCCCTTGGGGGTCCTTCTGGGACCCCCTGAGAAGGGCTAGAGTGTTGGGGGGTCTCTACCATGCCCCCTTTTCGTGTTTTCCACTCTTGTTTTGGGCTTTCTTGTGCCTCAGTTCTCCTGAAAAACAAGATGGTGGCCAACACTTCCTGGTTTGGGCAGTTTGGAATGTTGACAGTCGACTGCCAGCTAATCAGAAACTCGCTCGCGCAAGTAAGGGTACGCACACATACGCGTACGGTACGCATACCGTACGCGTACGGTGCGCTTACAGTGAGCGCATATAGATATATATTTTGCTCAAATTACATTTTCTCAACAACTACTGGAGGGGTTTTCACCGAATATAGAAAAGGCAGTACTGCATACCTGTCCCTACCATTTTGTCAAGTTTGGTGTAATTCCGTTCAGCCGTTCGGGCTGTAGCCGTGTCTAAAGGTCCCATAGAAAATGCCATTTGAAAAATTTCAAATTCGATTTTCTCAAGAACTACTAGAGGGATTTTCACCAAACATAGCAAAGGTACATGTGCATACCAGGCCCTAACATTTTGCCAAGTTTGGTGTAATTCCATTCAGCCGTTCGGGCTGTAGCCATGTCTAAAGGTCCCTATAGAAATTAACATGGGGAAAACACGTTTTGGGATCACCCTTTCGGCCCCTGCTTGACGAATCCCCCCACAACTTTCAGGGAAGGGGCGGAGCGGAGCTGGCCAAAATTCTTGAAAATTACACGTAGATTCCTCAATCGACGCCAAAGTTATTCCCAATAGAATGTTGAGCGCATATAGATATATAATTTGCTCAAATTAAATTTTCTCAACAACTACTGGAGGGATTTTCACCAAATAAAGAAAAGGCACTACTGCATACCTGTCCCTACCATTTTGCCAAGTTTAGTGTAATTCCATTCAGCTGTTTGGGCTGTAGACGTGTCTAAAGGTCCCATAAAAAATGCCATTTGAAAAATTTCAAATTCAATTTTCTCAAGAACTACTGGAGGGATTTTTACCAAACATAGCAAAGGTACATCTGCATACCAGACCCTACCATTTTGCCAAGTTTGGTGTAATTCCATTCAGCCGTTCGGGCTGTAGCCGTGTCTAAAGGTCCCTATGGAAATTAACATGGGGAAAACACCTTTTGGGACCTCCCCTTTTTTCTCGGCCCCCGCTTGACAAATCCCCCCGAAACTTTTTGGGAAGGAGCGGAGCATAGATGAGCAAATTTAAGGAAACTTACACGCAGATTCCTCAATCAGCACCAAAGTTATTCCCAATAGAATGTTGGGGATTTCCTATGATAACTAGGTCCTAACTTTATATACCTACTGGCGACAGCCAGCAGGTAATATATATATATATATATATATATATATATATATATATATATATATATATAGAACAATCCTCAGCAACCTCTCGCCCGGAGCCCAATGCAGGAAACCGCTGCGCAGGAAAGAAGACGGAGACCTCAGGTGCAGTGAGCAATTTTCATCTTTATTGTACCCTCGAGGAAGCGGCACACAGCATGACGTTTCGG
This sequence comes from Lissotriton vulgaris, assembly GCF_964263255.1. Lineage (NCBI taxonomy): Eukaryota > Metazoa > Chordata > Amphibia > Caudata > Salamandridae > Lissotriton > Lissotriton vulgaris. The sequence continues at coordinate 2,032,892,691 of NC_141691.1, forward strand.
CCTACACAGAGGCCTTGATCACATGACGCACGCTGGGAAAAGGCAATATTTAAAGTGCTAGTGTTAAGTGGGGATACATTCCAATTGGTAAGTCTGTGGTCACATGATGCACCTGACAATGGATACTGACAACAGACTTTAGATTTACAACCACATCTCGGGATAATCCCTGGCTGATCACCTGTCGCTCCGGTGGCAAATGTATCAGTAAAGTGCATAATGTAATTCATATAAATACACGTAATGTAAACAATGATAACTGGATAAATCCAATCATATATATATATATGTAAATGCATGTCTTTCACTATGTATACCTATTTCAGCAACTACCACCCTTCATTTCTGAGTATATCAAATTGCATATGATATATGCTTTGTAAAGATCTCTGTTTTTTGTCAGGCAAAAAGCAAACACAGACCAGCGATTGTTCAAGAAATTTGTAAAATCTTACAGTGCCTGTTACTTAATGAACAATGCCACATTCTTTTCATGGTAGCACTAGCATTTTTTTTTTTGTCCTCATTTGCCGATACCCTAGTGCAAGAAACCACCGACCACCACTGTATGGTCTCTGTGTCCAGCCCCAAGATCTAATAGCGTGGCTCGGACACAGGCGCAAGAAACTTAATTGGCGGAAGAAGCAGACCAACGCACAACAGGGAGACGTGCATCGCTACATCTAGGCGTATTGTCACCTGTTGGACCAAGACATTACTGAGAAGGCCCTTGCAAAAAGTCCATGGAGCAGGAAAAAGGCATAATCATAGCATGGTAGCACTAGCATTGTTCATTGCAGTATCTTCACATTAAGGAGTTTATAGCTATATGTTATTTTCTATAGAGGCCAAAACTTAATCTAGATTGTGCTCAGAATATCTGGGAAAATAATGAAATATTTGCATCAAAATGCAATTGGTTGGAATCTCCCGATCTCATAATAACTTTTGGATTTCTTCTTTTACTGTGTGATCTAGTTCCTACTACTAGCAAAGTGATAACACTGAAGAAACCAAGTAAGTACTGCATCACTGTGTTAATAAGACTTGAAAGCATTATGATACAGAATGCAAAAGAATAAAATATCACTAAGTGTCTCTGATTGTAGTATTTTTAAAACAATCCTTTCACAATTGTGCTTTTCATAACCTCTCTTGTATGGTTACAGATACTCCGGAAGGTCCAGTTAGATGATGTTAAGAGTACATTCGAAATCCCTACTTTAAATGATTGCATACAGAATATTCCTCCAATACTTTTCCAAGTTTTAATCGTCAACTTCTGCTTTGTACCTTTTTTTGTTGTAAACCACCAAAACATCCTTACTCAGACCATGTGCTTTAAAAAAATACATTTTCCTTCTCTGCCATTTTTTTTTTCATTACCACAAAAAGAATGAAAGGGGCAGATACCTCTACCATAACATCCTGACAGAATATTAAACTGGCATGATGTGCAGGTGTGAGGTGAACATACTTTGTGAGAACTTCCTTCTAATAGAAAAGCATGCAATGTCTTTCATATTTTTAGACACACTACTTATGCCACGAATCTAATATGATTACGCGGATAAAACTGCAAGGTGTGTGAAGTTAGCGATTTTGAAAAGCAAGGACCTGTTCTATTTTTACTCCCATTTTGACTACTAGATGCTGGTTTCTGACTCTGATTGTACACTGGGCCCTGCTGACCAGGCCCAGGGAGTGTGCTCCGGTGAAAAGTGCATGGTAATTAGGTACAACTACAATTCTTACAGACATCCTCTCTGTAAGTCCCCAGGAAGTGATAGGGCATGTAGGTCTAGAGGCCTAGTTGATTTAATGTACTTAGGTATGCATTACTGTTGTGCATGCTGTCATTTTCGAGGCTGCTTTTAATCTTAAATTATATGCAAATATGACTATTCAATTAAGGGTACTAACAAAGTTCCAAAATACCTTGGCTGTATATAGGTACCCCAGTGGTAAAGTGCCTTTTAACTATGAGGAAAGATATGATAAAAGAAGTTGTATGTACCCTGGAAGGGACAACAATGGCAATGTTATTTTTTGCAAATGAGTCGCAATGATTCCAATCAATCAATCAATCAATCAATCAATCAATCAGAAGTTTGTTAAATCGCGACTACTCACCCGTAAGGGTCTCAAGGCGCTAGGGGTGGGGGGGTGCAGGTTCCATTCCATCAAGGAGGGGGTCTGTAGAAGAGTCAGGTTTTGAGGTTTCTTGCGAAGATGGGGAGCGATGTTGTCTGTCTGAGGTGGAGCGGAAGGGTGTTCCATGCTTTGGCGTAGGAAAGCTGGGCTGATCGTAGGGTCCTTTGGGGTGCGTGGAATTTGAGTCGGCTGTTCAGGTTTGCAGGTATGCTGGTCCTGTGCCGTGGAGGGTCTTGTGTGTGTGGGTGAGCATCTTGAAGGTGATTCTCGCCTCAACGGGGAGCCAGTGGAGTGTGCGTAGGTGCTGGGAGATATGGCAGTGTTTTGGAAGGTTGAGGACCAGTCTTGCGGCGGCGTTCTGGATGTTCTGTAGCTTGCGGATGAGGTTCTTGTTTATTCCGGCGTAGAGTGCGTTGCCGTAGTCGAGTCTGCTGGTGACCAGGGCGTGAGTGACTGTCTTTCGGTGTTCGAGGGGGATCCATTTGAAGGTCTTACGAAGGAGGCGGAGGGTGTGGAAGCAGGAAGATGAGACAGAGTTGATCTGGCGGTCCATTTTGAGCTTGGAGTCCACGATGATTCCCAGGTTGCGTGCGTGGTCTGTGGGGGTTGGCGGGTTTCCGAGGGCGGTGGACCACCAGGTGTCGCTCCAGGCATCGGGGTTTGGGCCCATGATGAGTACTTCTGTTTTGTTGGTGTTTAATTGTAGGCAGCTGTTTTTCATCCATTTGGCGACGGCTTCCATGCCTTCTCGAAAGTTGCGTCTGGTGGTGTTGGGCTCATTGGATAGGGAAAGGATGAGCTGGGTGTCGTCTGCATATGACACGATGTTGAGTCCGTAGGTTCTGATGATGGGGTCAAGTGGAGCCATGTAGATGTTGAAGAGCCTCGGGCTGAGGGAGGAGCCCTGGGGGACTCCGCAGGTGGTAGGTGTGGGGTCCGAGAGGAAAGGGGGGACTCTGACCCGCTGCGTCCTGCCGGAGAGGAAGGAGCAGATCCAGTCGAGGGCCTTGTCCTGGATTCCTGCATCGTAGAGTCTGCGTATTAGGGTGCGGTGGGAGACTGTGTCGAACGCCGCTGATAGGTCTAGGAGGATGAGGGCTACTGTTTCTCCTTTGTCCAGTAAGGTGCGGATGTCTTCTGTCGCGGCGAGGAGGGCGGTTTCCGTACTGTGGTTCTTTCTGAAGCCGGATTGGGAGGAGTCGAGGATGTTGTGTTCTTCAATGAATGTGGCGAATTGGCTGTTGATGGCTTTCTCGATGACTTTCGCTAGGAACGGGAGCAGAGAGATGGGTCTGTAGTTTCTGAGGTCGGTGGGGTCCGCTGAGGGTTTCTTTAGGAGGGGGTTGACCTCGGCCTGTTTCCAGTTGTCGGGGAACGAGGCTGTCGCCAGGGAGCGGTTGGTGGTTTGACGGAGCATGGGTGCAATGGTGTTGGCGGCTCTGTTGAAGATGTGGTGGGGGCAGGGGTCCGTGGGGGCCCCTGAGTGGATTGACTTCATTGTCTTCAGTGTGTCTTCGGTGGTGAGGGATGTCCAGTCATCAATCGCTGGTTTCCGGGTGTCAGGGGTGGTTGGTGAGGGTTCAGTGTGTTGGTTGTCTTTGTCGAAGTTGTCGTAGATGCTCTTGATTTTGTGGTGGAAAAAGATGCTGAGTTTGTCGCAGAGGTCTTGTGAGGGAGGGATGTCGGTAGACTCGCTGGTGGGTTAGGCGAACTCCTTGATGATGCTGAAGAGTTCCTTGCTGTTGTGTGCATGGGTGGAGATTCTGTCTTCAATCGCTTTTTTCCTCATTTCTCTGATGAGTTGATGGTGGGCGTTGGTGGTGGCTCTGAAGTTGCTGTGGGCTTCAGTGGATTTGGTGTTTCTCCAGGCCTTTTCGAGGCATGTGCCCCTGGACTCTCGAAGTTCGGTGGTAAACCATCTGGCTTTCTTGGCACGGGTATTGTTCTTTTTCTTGAGGTGGGCTATGGTGTTGGTGCTGTCCGAGATCCATCTATGCAGGGTTCGGGCTGCGGTGTTGGGGTCTTCGTTTTCCGCGATGGTTGGGGTGGAGTTGTTGAGTGAGGAGGTGAGCTGGTCATCGATGATTTTGGTCCAGTTTCTTTGTGGAAGCAGGTGCTGGTGTCTGTGGATGGTGGGTGTTCTGAAGGTGAAGTGGACGCAATGATGGTCGGTCCATGGGAGTTCGGTGGTGTGGCTGAAGGTGATGGAGTTTCCTGTAGTGAAGAGGGGGTTGAGGGTGTGTCCTGCTGAGTGCGTGGGCTCGGTCACGATCTGGCGGAGTCCAATGTTGTGGAGGTTGTCCACGAGGCATGTGGTGTTGGGGTCCAGTTGATTGTCGAGGTGGAAGTTGAGGTCTCCCAGCAGGGTGTAGTTGGTGGATACGATGGCCTGCGGGGAGATAATGTCCGTGATGGAGTTGGCGAAGGGTCCGCGGGGTCCAGGGGGTCGGTACATGAGCGTTCCTTGGAGGGCGGCGGTGGGGCTCGCCAGTATCTTGAAGTGAAGGTGTTCCATCAGTTCTGTGGACTCGTCAGGGAGTGTGCTCAGGCGGAGGCTGGATTTGTGGACGATGGCGATTCCTCCTCCTGGGTGGGTGGGGTGGTCCTTCCTGGAGATCTTGTGTCCTTTGGGGATGGCGATGGTGATGTCCGGTCCCGAGGTGGTGTTGGTCCAGGTTTTGGTGAAGAATGCTACATCTGGGGTGGTGCTGTCCAGGAGGTCCCAGATTTCTGTGGCGTGTTTGTGGAGGGATCGGACATTGAGGAGGATGCATTGCAGGGTCTTCGGTTCAGTTGTATTCTTGTGGACGGGTTGTGCTGGATCCGTGTTCTTGGCGGTGCTGCAGGTGTGCCGGCAACGGTGACAGCTGAAAGGTCCATGGGTGTCGGCTGGTGATGCTAGCTTGCAGTTGTTGTTGCAGCCTGGGTTGAGTGCGTGGAGTGCTGCTGGGTCGTAGCGTGGGTGTGGGGGAGGTCCAGGGTTCCTGGTGCTGGTCGCGGACGGGTCGCAGACGGGCACATGCGTGCTTGCCTTTGACGCGCCTCCGGTGCACCAGCGGCGCGTCCGCAGCCGCACATTAAGTAGGGGTCGGGGAGGGCTGGACAGCTGGGAGGCGGGAGTGGGGAGGGGAGCTGGATTGGGCCGGTCGCGCTGGGGGGGGAGGGGCCGCGGGGGCAGCTGCGGCGGGGAAAGGTAAAAGGAGGAAAGAAGGGATACAGAAAAAAGGGAAAATAAGCAGAAATAAGGCACAAAAGAGCAGAGATGCAGAAAAGAGCAGAAAGGTGAAAGATAGAAAGGGTAAAAAAACGAGTGAAAACGAGTGAAGGAGCAGAGAGAGAGAGAGAGAGAGAGAGGGAAAATGGGCAGAAATAAGGCACAAAAGAGCAGAGGTGCAGAAAGGTGAAAGATAGAAAGGGGAAAACAACGAGTGAAAACGAGTGAAGGAGCAGAGGGAGGGAAAGGGAAAATGGGCAGAAATAAGGCGCAAAAGAGCAGAGGTGCAGAAAGGTGAAAGATAGAAAGGGGAGAAAAACGAGTGAAGAAGCAGAAAGAAAGAAAGGAGACAGAGGTCCATTGGACCACCAGGGATGAGGCACAGGGAAACCTGCGGGTGGAGGAGGGCCTCCATCACCAACACTCAAGAGTGCAGGTTCAGGGGCACCTCACTTAATGGTGGAGCTGTGAGGGTGGGAGAGCAATTTCACTGACAATTTCACTGACAATGAGTCAGTGGTCTATTCCATAGGTTAACAAAAGAAAAATGTTATTAAAGTGTAACTATTGAAAGATTGCATTCTTAAGAACTGCACCTGCTGCACATTCTGGTACTGCAGCACTCATTCATCCATAGATCCAGATGAGTTCTTAATAATAGTAGGTGAGGTGACACCTTTGTTGTAACCACCATCCAGGGGTTTGAGTGACTTCTGAATATGGGCTGACCAATGTGTAAGGCAGAGGCTGGATACTCAGTCTGGAATGTGCCTAGGGACCTCTTATTCAACTAAAACAAACATGTTCTGTAAGCAGCTCATCCAATGACTGAAATGGAGGCAGTTTGGCTACTATTAGCCCTGGTTCCGAGTACTATACTTCCTCATTCACAAATTGAAAAATAACTATAGATTTGCAGGCTTCACCATTGTAAAATTGAGTTTCAGAAGTTCCTCAGCCCTCTCTACCTGCCCTTCATATGAGAGGATGATTTGCACACCTTATACCTGGACATTTTTCCAAAAGGCCCAAGCCATTATTATTTTTCTGAGAGTTGTTTCACATCTCATCGAGAGGAAAGCCTGATGGGGATGGCAGTGACTGAATAGGCTAATGCTAATTTGCTCACTGGAGTTTCAAGCAGGTAAAGTGGAAGTTTTGACCCAGTACCTTTCCTGTGTTTTTTTGTAAAATCCAACTTCACCAATTCAATGGATATTTACTGAATATCAAAAACAGTGGTTGAATGGACTCTGTACCATATTGCAAATCAAAGCTACCAAAAATGTCATTTAACTTTTTAGTTTTATTTCTTATAGAAATCCCTGCAGTCCTAACCCATGGAACATTGGGAATAGTCACTGTAGGATCATACCACTGTTACATTCTTATATCTTCCTCGTTTTAATTATATTCACCCTAACATGTAGTTAACAAGGCACACTTAGAGTGAATTAATGTTTCAAAGCAAAGTTCCTACCTGCCAATGAAGTATTTATTTATTTATTTAGTGTATTTTGGTATCGCGCACAGCTACCCCAACGGGGTGTCCCGGCGCTCCTGTGTGACTACATACAGCCTTGGAAGATTGCTTAAGGCGGAGGTCGATCAACAAAACAGATAAAGTTTTGAGGGCTTTCCGGAAAGGTTGTTCATCCTTGATCAACCGGATGGCATTAGGAAGTTTATTCCAGAGGGCCGCAGTTAACACTGGGAAGGTTTTCCCACCTGAGCGGGTTTTCCTAAATCTAGGAACTGTAAGGAGATTTTTAGATGAGCAGCGTAGGGTCCTGATGTTGTTATAAGGGATTAAGCAAGTGGTCAGATAGGCAGAGCCTTAACCTTGCATGGCCCGATGAGCTAGAACCAGGGCTTTGAATTCTGCCCTTTTGTGCAGTGGTAACCAGTGAAGTTCACAACGGTGGGGAGCAATATGCTCTCGTAGGGGAATGCCTGCAACTAGTCGCACCGCCGCATTCTGGACCGTCTGTAGGCGATGACAAAGCCCTACAGACAGACCAGCGTAGAGGGTATTAGCGTAGTCCAGGTGTGATGTAATTAACGCCTGTACTACGATCTTCCTGGTATTACTGAGTAGAAAGTGAATGAACTTTTTTATCATTCTGATCTTGGCTAGACATGCAGTGGAGACTGTGTGAACTTGCTGATGAAAAGTGAGGTTGGAGTCCCATTTAACTCCAAGATTCTTCACAGAATCTTTTGGGAGGGGGGGCACTTAAATCAAGGGGCCACCAGATGTTAGGGTCAAGAGGCGAAGTCTGGTGGAAAAACGTTTTCCCTACATTCAGCCGTAGGAAATTTTTGTCCATCCATAGGGTGATTGTACGGAGGCAGTTTTTTAAGGGATCAAATGTTGAGGGGGAAATGTAATTAAATGAAAACAAAAGCTGGATATCATCAGCGTAGGAGGTGACCTTTATACCAGTTTGGGCGATGATATCAAAAAGTTGGGAAAAGTAAACATTAAATAAAAGGGGGCACAACGAGGAGCCCTGAGGAACTCCCCACCGAAGCGGGCGGCTTTCAGAAGTGAATGGAGGGGTGAAAACTGCCTGGGACCGGTTAGACAGGAAAGATGATATCCATCCCAAGGCCGTGCCCCGGATGCCCTTTGAGTGGAGGCGTTCGAGGAGGAGGGGGTGGGAAACGGTGTCGAATGCTGCCAGCAGCACCAACACTGCTCTTGATCCCTCGTCCAACCTCCATCTTACTGCGTCTGACATCTCAATTAGGGCCGACTCAGTACTGTATCCTGGCATAAAGCCATGCTGAGAGTCGTGAAAAGCACCTGAGGTTTCACTCGGATCAGCACTAGCCTTCTTAATAATAGGGACCAATCGTGCTTGTTTCCATGTATCTGGAAAAAGCCCCAGCTGCAATGAATCATTCCAGATCCTATTCAGTGAGGGATTAAGAATAGGAGCTAAAGACTTGTATTGTTTAGCGGGCCATGCGTCCAGTGGAGAGCCAGATTTGGTTTTAAGAAGTTCCGCAAGAGATTGTTCCTAAGTGATCTCTGCAAAACCAGAGAACAGGGAATCGGGTCCGGAGGGAGAGGCAGAAGTGGGACTTATATTTGCAGGAGTGTTACTAGGGAACGAGTCATAGATGGTGGCTATTTTGTTCTCGAAAAAGATAGAGAGATTATCGCAAAGAGTCTGTGATACCACTGGAGGACGTTTCAGTGCCAGGGGATCTATAAAAGATCTAACTGTCTCAAATATTTCCCTAGATGAACCTTGGGAGCGATTAATTTTTTCTTCTAGGAATACTCTTCTGTGTTCTATGATCTTTTTCCTATAGTTTTTTAAAGCAGCTTTATAAAGACTTTTACAGTCAGGTGAATAGGTGATTCCCCAGCGCCTCTCAAGATGTTTACATTCCGATTTAAGGTTTCGAAGATCATTTGAATACCATGGGGCCGAGGGGGCGGAGCGATAGGTTTTTATGGGCCTAACTGGGGCAATGAGATTGATTATAGAAGTAATCCGGTCATTAAAATTAGTGAGACGTGTATCGAGATCTAGATCCGTATCTAGGAGGTCAACAGATGGAAGGTGAGGAGCTAAGCTGTCAGGAAAAATTTTGCTCCAATTTCTACCCTGTTTGGCCGGGCAGATATGTCGGTTTATGTGGTGGCAGGGTAATGTAAAGGGAACAAGCAGGTGATCCGACCACACTATAGGTAGAGGAGCAAGGGCATCTAAGTCGTCCAAGTTAGTACAGATTAGATCAAGGGTGTGGCCCGCTTTGTGAGTAGGACAGCTAATGACTTGATTCAGTCCGCCAACTGCTAGAGTGGACAGAAAATTAAGGGAGGCAGTATCCTCAGGATTATCAACATGGAGATTAAAATCCCCGAGGAGAGTAACGTTGGCATATCGCAGTGAGGCTTGAAGAACGTAGTCTAGAAAAGCTGGGAGATGGGAAGGTTTGGAATTGGGTGGTCGGTAAGCCAGGAGACCAGAGAGTGTGAAGTTGGACAAAATTTTAATACAGAAAGGGTTCTACTTCAATGCGTTCTACTTGGTTATAGGAAAAGGACGAGATGGTCCGATGGGTTCTGTAAATAATGGCCACTCCACCCCCAGGATGTGGGCTTTGTCTATTGGCGCATAATATACTGTATCCCGGAGGAATTGCTAGGTGTAACGCAGAGTTGGTGTCCTCTCCTAACCACGTCTCAGTGAGAAACAATAAATCCCATTTATCCTCTTCCAAAGTATGGAATACATCAAGAGAATGTTTTACTAAGGACCGACAGTTTAGTAGGCCAGCTTTTAATCGTGCCTGTGAAGAGGTTGACTGCAGAAGGAGGCAATCGTGCTTAGCATCAACGGATAAATCTGAGGAGCATTTTATAAGAGGTAAATGGGGAGTGACAGCTGTACTAATGGATAATGGTATAGTTCAATGTAAAGGGCGCAGGGATTTAAGCCTGGCGCTGTCATAGGTTATGAGAGGGGGAGAGCCCTGTAGAACAGTACCTGCGTCTGTGGCCGCATCCTGGTCGCGGACGGGCGCAGACCGGCAGGACTCTGGCATGACTCCAGCGAATGTCCGGCGCGTCCGCGTCTGCTGTGCGGAGGCATGGGCTTCCGTTTTTATAGGGGCCAATCAGGTGCATTCGAAGGCTACCCCACTCCAAGATGGCCGATGAAGTTAAATCCAAACACCCTTAACAGCGTTAAGAGCGGCTGGGGTGAGTTTGAGCAATTTTCTAACCCGCATGTAGCAGGGAAAGGGGGAGAAAAATAACGCTACCGCTTTTTAGTCAAACGGAGCGAGTAAAACAACTTAGCTTCAAAATCAAACTAAGTGGTGTGAGCTTAAGAAGCTGCAAGGTCAGCTGGTAAAAAACGTGCAAGTTAAAAATATAAGGTCACAATCTTAACAAACAACGATCTCCCGGCTCACGCCTCAGGAGGAGTATCAGTCACAAGGATTGGGAACAAATGCGGCGCTTTCCCTTTTATAGGGGCCAATCGGGTGCCTTCGAAGGCTACCCCACTCCAAGATGGCCGACAAAGTTAAATCCAAACACCCTTAACAGTGTTAAGATCGGCTGGGGTGAGTCTGAGCAATTTTCTAACCCGCATGTAGCAGGGAAAGGGGGAGAAAAATAACGCTACCGCTTTTTAGTCAAACGGAACGAGTATAAACAACTTAGCATCGAAATCAAACTAAGTGGTGTGAGCTTAAGAAGCTGCAAGGTCAGCTGGTAAAAAACGTGCAAGTTAAAAATATAAGGTCACAATCTTAACAAACAACTACCTCCCGGCTCACGCCTCAGGAGGAGTTTCAATCACAAGGATATATTTTGATATATTCCCATGGATGTTTAAAGCCAGCTGCAGTCAGGCTACACATGTAGGCCTGAAGCCATGTTTTACATGTTAGCCTAGTGATTAGCAACATATGTGTTTCACTCCTCCTGTGATATACAACTTCCATGTCACTGGTGTGTTTCCTGCACCATGTGGGAAGTTAACAATATTCACATTTGGGAATAGATGATGTAACTATGTTTTATGGTGTGAGAAGTTAGCCTGGCATATGATGTCCACTAGATCTAGTGGGCACCTTGAACCAGTCTAATCGACCCTTATTGATGGTGGTTGTAAAGCCAAGCTTATAGAAAGCTATCCTACTGGTAGCATGAACCAGCAGTCCTTAGGCTAAGACTTCAGTAGGCGAGTTAAGCAATCTGTTTTACCATATATATTTCCTTGAATACCAAGTGAAAGGACACCACACAAGGTATATATCAAATACATATGTATTTAGTCTAAACACAACCCCTCTGCATTCTTTATGAGGTCATAGGTAAAAATACAATATAATTCACACAGTTAATATACAATAAGTTGCACAGTATTTGTTATGCCCTAGGGGCCTCACTAACCATATACTAAGAAAGTGGTATAAGTACCATGTGATAGTAAGAAAGTAGGCCTAGGGCCTGTAGAATCACTGGTGCTACACTAATCAACCAGTTGTTAGGAAGTAGGAGATCCACGGGAGCCGCGTACTGTGTCTAAACACAGGCCGGGTTCCCATTGACTTTCTATGGTGTTCGTCAAAGTTACAAAGTTAAAGATTAGGGACACTTCCGGATGGACTTGGATGAAACCCTTATAAACTAGGACACTTTGAGAGTCAAGACCCACAGGAGCACCGGAGAACTCGAGTTACCTCACCCAGGGAAGCCGGATGCATAGGTGTCTTTTCGTTTCGGGTTTCATTGTCGTTTTCCATGGAGAGCTGCAAAGAAGTGCTACAGGGGACCAGAGGAAAAGTGTCCAGGCGGATCCAAGGGTGGATCGGAGATTTGAAGAACCTGAAAGCACAGGGGACAGAGTCTGGGTCATTAGCCAGTGACCAGGAAGGAACCGGGAAGGAACCTGTCGATGTCGGGTGCTTTGCAGGTGAAGAAGGTGAGCGTGTCTCTTCAGCCACGAGGTCCAGGAGGCATCGACGATGACCAGGAGCTGGATTCAAGCTGCTCATAAAAGATCTAGATGACTGCGGTGTCAGTATCCAGATTGGACCCAACAAGCCTTGGCAACCGCAACCCATGCAGGATGTCAAGATTTGCTCTGTTACAGACCAGGAAGGTCTGTGGCTCTTCTCCTTTTGAGGAAAGATGGAGCAAGCCTGGAGCAACCAGGAAAGAGAACGTAGTTTCAAGATGGCATCTTTGGGGGGCTCACTAGCCAACAGGCAAGCAGCCGGGAAGACACATCAAGCATAAATGTGAAGGTGGGGCCCACAGAACACTCGCGGAGTGTGGGGGTCCTGGGCTTCGGTGCAGGTGATGTTCGCTGCTTGGGCTTCTTGTACCCCATGCACAGCTTACTGAGGCTTCAGGAAAGGAGTGCAGTTGGCAAAATACAGGATGTCCAAGATGTCCGGTCCCACATCTCTCGTGTTCGCCACAGGTCTCAGCTTTGCTGTGGATGTGGGTCGGGGTCAGAGAAGTCTGGAAGTCTAGTTCTTGAGTCGCAGAGTCTTTGGGTTCTGGTGGGAGCCTTGAAACTACAGACTGGCAAAGTTGCTGTTGGTGCCTGTTTGCACAGGGTGGTCACTCCTCGACCACAAGGGAGATGTCTTCCATCTTCCAGTTGAAATGGAATGTTGAAGGTCCAATATATGTCTTTCAAAGATTTGTGCAGGATAATCTAAAGTCCTGGGGATGCAGATCCTATACTTATACTAAGGATAGGGCTGGATTACCTGACTAGGTCCCTCCTACGGGTGAACGTGAGAAGGGGGTGGTTACACCCCTTTCCCTTTGTCCAGTTTCACGCCAGAGCTGGGGCTGGAGTGCCCCAGCAACTGGTTTGAACCGGGCTATGCATCGAGAGCCTTCTGTGCCCCAGACAGTGTCTAGATGCAGTCACTGAATGCAGCCCTCCCTGCCCCAATACACAAAATCTTTGTCTGGGGAGGTGCCAGCACCTCCCTGGACAGGAAACCTACTATCCAGGCCTCCCCTGCCAGAGTGTTGTCCAGCAGCAGGAGATCAGACTCGTGTCTGTGGCAGCAGCATCCATTTTGTGATGCTGAGGCTCTGTTTAACTTTAACCGGATAAAGCAGTAACATACATGTCTTTTCCCTCTAGAAGGGTGGAATGCTACCCCCGTTGCCAGCAATCATGAGGGGGCAGTAGTCCAAAGTGTTTGACACCTTACACAACATGTTTTGATAAAGCCAAATTAAAGTTAACATTAACAGCAAGGATTATAATGCACTTAAGAGTATATGGTATGGCTATATCATAGAACAGCTAAAATGAGATGATTCCAAAAGTTGCAGAGGAGCTCAGCTCATGCCAGAGCACCCTCTCACATAAAACCAAGCACTTTGCCTCCAGGATTGTCGAGGCCTTCCACAGGAGTGGCTTATAGGTGTATATGTGTCTATAAGTAAAGATAGATATAAGTATACTATATCTAAGTAAGGGTTGATTACACCACCTTACAAAGGCTGTGTGAACAGACCAGTGGTGTCAGTTTGGAAGGCAAACCAGGGGTGACACAATACTTGCTGCAGCTCCTGGTAGGCCTAGGGTGCACCTATGCCCTGAGTACCTAAGGTACACTATACAGGGGCTCACAAGGGTGACCCAGTAACCAATTTGGTATGCACCTAAAGTGCATGGTATCAATTTATAGAGAGAATAAATGGGCCGTGGGTCTGATTAGCAGGCCCACAGCAACATTAAAGTCGAAAAAACTGTGAATCACAGCCAAAAAGTGGGGGTGACCATAGGAAGCAGACCCTACTCTCCTACATATGGAGTCAAACTGCATGAACTGAGATCCAATCAGCAGTACCCCATTGCGTAGAGTAGAAAAAACCAAAATAACAGCCAGCAAAAATAAGGGTTACCCCTTAAAAATGAGGTATTGTCTAACAGTATGTTACATTTTCTTTGTATAGCTTAGAATTAACATTTAGTAGGTGAGAAAAAAGGACCAGTAGGAAGAGGCACACTGAGCTAGTACAAGGCTGTGTGAAAGACCTTGAGAGGTTGAAATGTTTTGCTTCCTAATTGCTGCTTCTAAGTAGCCCTTGATAATGTCATCATGTCATCCACGCAGCACCTCCTAGGACAAATGGAGGCAGTTTAGATACTTTTTGCTCTTGTTTCAAATACCATACTTCCTCATGCCCAAATTGAAAATGACTATAGATTTGCAGGCTTCACCCTTGTAAAATGGAGTTTCAGAAGTTTCTCAGCCCTGTCAAAATGAGGTTTTTTCTAACAGTATGTTACAATTCTTTGTATAGGTTAGAATTAAAATTTAGAAGGTGGAAAAAAAGGACCAGTAGGAGGAGGCACAGTTACCTTGTAAAAGGCCATGTGGAAGACTTTGAGAGGTTGAAATATGTTGCGGGTTGGGTAACCTCTGAATACGTGCTGCCCAATGCTTAAGGTGGAGGCTGGATACCCACTCGGGAATGTGCCTAGGGTACTGAACAGGTGCCTCTTACTCAACTAAAACAAACACGTTCTGTAAGCATCTCCTCCTATGACTGAAATGGAGGCAGGTTGGCTACTATTAGCCCTGGTTTCAAATACTATACTTCTTCATGCCCAAATTGAAAATTAACTATAGATTTGCAGGCTGCACTCTGGTAAAATTGAGTTACAGAAGTTCCTCAGCCCTCTCTACCTGCCCTTCATTTGAGAGGATGATTTGCATACCTTATACCTGGACTTCTTGCCAAAAGGCCCAAGCCATTATTTATTTTCTGAGAGCCGTTTCACATATCATCGGGAGGAAAGCCTGATGGGGATGGCAGAACTGCGAATTAGCTCACTGGAGTTTTAAGCAGGTGAAGTGTAATTTTTGACACAGTACCTTTCCTGTGTTTTTTTGTATAATACAACTTCACCAATTCAATAGATATTTACTGATTATCAAAAACAGTGGTTGAATGTACTCCGTACCTTATTGCAAATCAAAGTTACCCAAAATGGTATTTAATGTTGTGGTTTTTTTCTTCTCATAGAAATCGTTTTGTTTGAAAACCTTTATTTGATTTAAGTGAATAATAAAAGAACATAGTTAAAATGAGAAAACTAAGCTAAAAAGCATTACAAGCAGCATTTTAGACATCAAATATATCTATACAGCATGTAAAATTTCAAAACATATTATTCTACAAGATTCACCATTTTCTTTATCAATCCAAGTATATCAGGATTAATTTATGACCTTTAATTACTTGGAGTCCCTTTTCCCTATATCCCTATTGCAATTCCTATCTTTTCCTGATTAAAAAAGCAGTTCTAATAAAATTCAACATAGCACAACATAGGACGGCATTGGACAAAGATCACACAGCCTGATTCATGTACATGCCGTTTTGCGTGTCCCTAATAGCGAATCATAGCGAATCGCTATTGAGGACACGCAAAACGGCATTCATGTAGGAATTGCTACCTAAATAGCGATTCCTACATGTTCTTTATTTGCGAGTAGCAATTTGCTACTCGCAAATACTCCCCAATCATTCCTATGGGCCAAGAGGCCCATTGGAATGAATGGGGATTTGCGAGTAGCAATTTGCTACTCGCAAATACTCCCCAATCATTCCTATGGGCCAAGAGGCCCATTGGAATGAATGGGGATTTGCGAGTAGCAATTTGCTACTCGCAACTGAGATAGCGATTTTAAGGGTGCCAGGGGTGTCCAAAGGACGCCCTGTAGCACCCCTAAAATGCACTGTTGGACAGGTGTTGCGCACACACATGTCCAAAGGACATGTGTGTGTGCTACATGCAACTTTGAATGATGCTTTTAAAAGTATTTTTCTGAATTTTTGCTATTTACCGACAGGTCTGACCTGTCAGTAAATAGCGGCCCCAAAAGTCCAAAATCGCAATTTTGTTGTGTGTCATGAATAGCATTTGAGGAATCTCTATTAGAGATTCCTTAAATGCCATTCCACGCAAATATGCGAATTCTTACATAGCGATTTTTGCATTTGGTATCATAAATACCAAATGCAAAAATCGCACTCGCTAAGGGCCAGATTCTGAGAATCTGGCCCTTTGCGAGTGCAATTTACCTACATGAATCAGGCTGTAAATGATTTAAACCATCCTGGTATGAGAAAGGGGAGATTTCCCTCAGGATAGGCCTAATATAATGTGCCCTTATGTCTTTATATAAAGTGCAAAACAGAATAGTACATTGTGCTTTATTCGGCTAAATTATTACATGGGTAGGGAGTCAGTCTCTCACACCAACTCACCTGATTGGCAAAAGGCACAAGAAAGTGCAGTATGCAGAGATGAAATCTGGTCAGAAGGAAGCATGATAGAATTATCCATTTTAGATAATCTTAGCTCGTTATAATAGGTATTTTTAATAATTAATTTTATATTTGATTGTATACCATCAGGGTTTTCATAATTTCCCAGGCCGATCTTATTAAAAGCATTTTTAACATAGCGAAGTCAGGGAATGGACAATACATTTCCAAGCCTACACAGTCCCATATAATCGCTCTGATGAATGATAATTCCTCCGAAGAGCACACTTTCCTCCACAAGATCAATGGGGCAATTTTAACTCTATCTTCAACATAATCCAATCCCAGTTCAGAGTGACACAATTATGTGTGAGAACTGATGGGGACCATCAACAATCTTTTTATAAACTCAGTTTCCAAAATTCATAACTGGCTGTTTTTTTGACTTCCCTATACTCCTGCCCCATAGGTTATGACTGACGGGCATTTTGATTTATATAGTATAAGAATTTCTGCCACCAGATTCAGTTCCAATTTGACGGCAAATTAAAATAAGCCCTTTATAATTCTACTGGTCTGTTGTGCCCTATTCGCAATCAAGTATTCCCAATTCAATTTATTGTTAAAAACATTCCCTATATGTGTAAAAGAGGGCACCTTTTCAAAGGTTCTTCCATTTACCATAAATGTTCATGTTTCTGTGTTTTTTGGGCCACAGACCATGATAAAGGACTTACTAAAATTCACTTTAAGATCCAAGACTGTCATAAAATCGTTAAAAGCAAATAAGTCTTTTTGAATGCTGTTGACAACAGCATATGACAACAAGGGAACCAACTTGCCACCAATAATCGGATAGTCCAGGTGCTGGTCTATTAGGAATTTCTCCTCCCATTTGAGTATAAAATAAATAAAAATGGAGCCAAGATACATCCCTGTTGTACTCCCTCTGGGGACACAATAGGCCTAGTTTTCTCTCCTCCTCGACCATAACTTATAGAAGCAGAGGTAGATAAATGCATCCTACGTAGGAGGGTAATAAGTGCTTCCTCAAAGACCATGGATAAGTCCATGAAGGCCAAGTGGATTGATCCTCTCTTTGCCTTCATGTACAAACCCATGACTAAGGACAGGTTGAGGCATTGTTCATTCGTACCCATTCCCTTCCTAAAGCTGTATTGTGAATGAGATATCAGGCCAGAATTATTAGCTCATGACTCAAGACGGTCAAGAATTACCCTCCCAGGACTTTGAATGTCGCATCTTCATCTTCAAAAATGCTTTATTCGGTTTGTAAAGAAAATACAACCATATAGCAACAGACATAAAAATTTACACAATACTAAATTAAGCTACCATAAAAACAATGTAACAGGATAGTGCCCAAAAATAGGAACATTTAGCAGCATTGATAGTACATAATCATTAGGCCGTTAAAAAATGCTTTTGACTGTAATATTAACAATCGTACGGCCTTTAATTGTGTGCAAATATGCAGTTAAAGTGCTGAATATTGTCTCTATATTTGTATATGTGCAAATTGGCAATTACAAAGAAAGATTCTGCAGCATCCTTCCTAAAGTGCAATATGCAATTAGCAGCACCTAGACTGGCTATGATAAATGTAACAAAGTGCAACTGCTAAGCCATTCCTACGATGAATATTATACAATAGCAGCAATTAATTCAACGAACATATGTGTGCAAATTAGCATAAGAAGACATGATATCAACAGCATCTTGTTTTAAAGTGCATAGTACATTTAGCAGCTGGGAAGATTCTTGTAATAATTGATTTTCTTGCAGAGATACATTTTAAAATATAAGTGGCCACATAAAAACATGCATCTGGGGACTCTAGATTAAACACTAGTGTCATTGCTGTTTGTAAATGATGCGTATTATGTTTTAAAAAGATGGGTTTCCGGTAATATTTCCTTAAAAAGGTATAAAAAGTACAAGATAACATAAAGTGACACGTGCTCTGTTTTGATTTGCCATCACATGGGCACAAACAAGTTCCAGGTTTTTTTGGCACAGGGAAGGCCACAAGGTGATGCACAATTCCTAGGCGGAGACGGGTTAGCACAAATCGATGGGAGGGAATGCTAACTGTTACAAGGTAAGATTGGAAACCTACATTGATGTTATATTGTTGGTAAAGATTGAATGTCCTCTGTTTAGTATATTTTTCCATCCTAGTCTCCTCTGTATATTTCATAAACGAGACCTTCAACTCCCGCTTTGATAATATAGGGTCCATTATTAAATCATCAAAAATGTCCAGTCCGTATAATGTTTTATACCAATGATGTAACTGGTTCAGCCAAGGAATATTCGATCTGCGATCAAGTTTGATACAATCAGTTATTACGTCCTGTGTAAACTTTGTTTCCTCCTTTGCCCATATTGAGCGCCATAGGGACAGGGGACGAAGGGCGATTAGGTCATTAACATAATACAAATCTAGTTCCTTATGTATTAACTCCGTTGAAGCCGTAACTGGAGCACTGATTAATCTTTTTAAAAACACATTCTCCTTCCCCTGGACAGATTTGGCACTCATACTCCGGCCCCATATATAGCTGAAGAAATGCATCTGGCGTTAAAAAGGGTTAGCATTTCACAAATTCTGCGATCCCCTAATTTAGCAGCAAATCTAAATATACAATTTGTATTCCGGGCCATTTTAAAAAGGACACTTTTTTGTTCATTTTTCCATGTCCCATCACCTGAAAAGATGATACCTAAATAACAAAAACTGTTAACAGATTCTAATCTCCCTCCTTCTAAAAAAAAGGGCATGTGTTTTCTTGGTTTCTTACCACAAACCATAGTAACTGTCTTCCCTTTATTCATTTTCAATTTCCTGTTCTTAATAAATATGTGGAATTGATTAATTAATTGTTGCAGTCCATTATGGGTCCTAGAAAGGAGGACCGTGTCGTCCGCGTATAAAAGGACTGGGATAGGGTTACCATTTATAGTTGGAGCATCTGCATTAATCATTCTTAAAGTTGTATCCACATGATTAATGAAAAGTGAGAATAGTAGGGGGGCGAGTACGCATCCTTGACGGATGCCTCTCTTAACTTCAAAGAAAGGGGTGCACTCACCATCTGTTCCAAACCTTACTTTGCTTGATAGAATATTGTACAAGCGGGTAAGCAGATGGATAATTCCAGTGGGGGCGCCCATTGCCAGTAATGTGGGCCAGAGCAGTGCTTGTTCCACCAGATCGAACGGGGAACTCAAGTCAGTAAAGCATAAGTAAAGATTACCAGATTTAGCTTTGGTATACTTGCCAACTATGAGTTCCAGGTTCACGCACTGCTCCATTGTTCCTAATCCCCTACAAAATCCATACTGCACTGGGGACAGGTTGTTTTTCTCCTCGGCCCAGGCTTCCAGTCTCACTAATAGGGCTCGACTAAGGATTTTAACTGTCGAGTCCAAAAGTGAGATAGGACGATAATTCCTTGCCTCTGACCTGGATCCTTTTTTATAGAGGGGTATAATAATTGATTGGCCCCATGTCAGTGGTAAATTATCTTCCACCGCTGCATTAAAGTAACGAGTTAGGATTGGGGCCCATAATGATATTTCATGTTTATAAAAGTCCATGGGTACCCCATCGGGCCCGGGTGCTTTACCACCCTTACTGATTTTAATTGCATCTGTCACTTCATATAAAGTAAAAAACAACTGCATTTTCTTCCATTTAAAACATAAGGTAGACCCATCTGGTTTAAGATCAGAATTAAAAATCTCAGAAAAATGTGCAATCCATGCAAGACAGCTGACGTGGGAACTGATCTCAGGAATATTTTCATTCTTTAAGAATGGGCCATTTATCGTTTCCCAAAAGAGTTTATGGTTTTTAGTTGCAGCAGCCATATCAAGTTTATTCCAGGCATCGTTCTGTAACTCCCTTTTCCTAGTTGACAGGGCCAGTTTATAATTAATACGTTCTTCTCTGACTCTTTCTTTATCTCTGGGTTTAACATCAAGTACACCTTTTAACCTTTTCAGAGTCTTGGCACAGTGTTTGTCAAACCATACAGTTTTATTTCTTTTAATCCTTCTGTTTCTTTTTAACAAGGAATTTTCAACTGTGCATGTAATTTTAATGAAATTAGAGAGAACGACAGACGCTATCACATTAGGTGCAAGGTAGTATTCAACCTCTCTGGTACATTTACAAATAATATCCTTCGTTAGTTTGTTAAGTCAATTTTAATCCATTTAATTCTCGTACCATTTGGTCTCACAGCAGAAATCCCGTGGACAACTCTACCGTGCAAAACGGTTTTTGGGCCCCAGCCCATTAACTCCACTGAAATGCTGTTGTGATCACTCACAGGCTGCTCTATTACCCAAACATTGGAGAAAACTGAACCATTAGAAACCCAAATATGGTCAATATTAGAATGGGCATCTCTTCCCCTGAAAGTTGGGCATATTTCATTATTTTTGTTTTTTGTACATTCGAGCAGTTCCAGATTAAATTTGGCTATTAAATTATTCAGTGCAATGCCATAATTACTGTGCGGGAAATGATTAACGTAAACACTGTCACCCCCTGCATGATCCTCGTGGTGACCACATATCCCCTTCCGAGCATGTCTACAGGTTTGGATGTTAAAATCGCCTGCCCACAATACTGCAAAATTGTTCTTTGAAAGAACAATTGCAGCTTCGATAACGCGTTCAACGTCGGGGACAATCATATCACGTTTAGGGCCCACGATATTGTTATAAAAATTTACAATAATTAAATCCCTGCCATGGCTGTGTTTTAGTCGCAATACAGACGCATGCTGACAGACTACAGAGTGTCCCCCAAGATTAAATTCTGTTAATTTGGTTGAAACCAAAGTCAGTAGGCCTCCCTTAGCTCTACCAGCTTTGGAAGCTACTGCTGCCACGCTGTAGGAGGTATAACCTTCAACTTCTATTTGTCCTGTATGCCATGTCTCTTGTAAACATATAATATCATAACCACATATGATGAAATTATCCCAAAACGGGGTACATAATTTCGAAACAATTCCTGCTATATTCCAAGTATTAATTATAAGGGAGTCAGCATGACTGGTTCCTTTACTTTCAGGGTGGTTAGACAAGGTGCGAGGCTTCAAAACTTGCAATTGGGGTAACATTGACATTAACATTTGTTACAGTTAAATCCTTATCTATAACATTGCCTGTACATATCACATTATTTGGTAAAATTAGTTGTGACTCAGTTATATTATTTACACAACTTTCATCCCCCAACTCTTTCTCCAAAGTTAATGTATCACCTGTTGCAATATTTTCAGAATGTGGGGTCAGGGATGGGACATTCAGTCAGTCATTCTCCTCAAGTGAGTTGAGCAACTGGAATCTATTAGAAGTTGGGATCGAAAAGTTGTCATATAGATTGGGGAGTAGAGGGGGACAGATGGGTACAGCATTAGGATATTTGATAAAGGCCGCTCTTGGATGCTGGAAGTTATGTGTAGTGATTTGTCTTCCTAACTGGTTCCTGTAAAAGTAGTCAAGTGAGAACAGCGTGATGTTGTATTCGTGGCTCGATGGCATAGGTGCATGTAGGATCGAATCTCTCGCCCATTCAGTAGTCCTAAAATGTATGATTATACAGTCCCCATCTATTTCCTTTTTATTTGGTCCTACCCATCCTACCCTCTGTGTAGTTATAATCTCTTCTGCACCTCGTATTGGGAAACCACAATTTTTCACCAACCAATGCAAGGTTTTATTTTTTAGGGTTTCTTGATTTTCGAATTGGTTGGGCAACAACTTGGGGACGTTAGCGAGTATCGCTACAAATGGTCTACAATCAGGTGGCAAGTTAATAGTGGCTGGAATGACATTATTAATATGGCGCCTAGGTACCAGTAGGCTCTTATTATTATAGGTGGGCTCATTGATGTTTCTTTGGCCCCCAACTACTTTTTGCCCACCTACTATCTTGGGGGTGATGGTTGTTGGCCTCTGCCTTCCACTTGTAGGAGGTACCGGGTTTCCCGCCACAATGGGCACACTTGGAGTACGATTTACTGTACTTGATTTATTTTTGCTCTGGTTCCCAGAATCTACATTAGTTGTATGGGATCTGGCTTGCGTGCCCAGGTGTTCTAGGACATCCAAGTTAGCTATGCCCAGTTTCTCTAGGTTTTCTATTTTTTTACTTAAAGTTTCAAGAGATTCCATCACTGGTGCGATATACATTTTTACCATTTTCTCGAGACATGCTGTAAATGCCTCTACATTAGTTGGAGTTTGAATTTCCAGTAATTGTATATCTTTTACTTGTCTCCCATCACGGTTCTGCTGTATCTCACCCTCTCTTTTGTTGGTTTCTAAAATTTGCACAGCCATCTTCTTTTTTCTTCTGTGTGTTCTAGCCTGTTTGTTAATTATTAACCTTTTTCGACTTTGGGTAAATTTCCTTTTAGAAGGTACAGGCTCACAGTCAGTTTCACTACTTGACAAACTAATATCACTAATTTGTACAGTTGAAATGACAACATTAGTATCACGACCATCCAATTCCCCATTGTTTACAGGCACATCACTATATATTAGGGGCTGTGGCAATATGCTAGCTGACAGGTCGGGTGTTAAGGACAATCTACTCTCCCTAGTACAAGAAACAGTAGGTTCTAAAGGTTGTGGTACGTCTGATTGGATTAAGTCATACCTTGGCAAACCAGCAAATGATTCCAATAAAAGTGAATCATGTGACAATGTTGTTTCTTTTGTAACGCTAGCATGTGTATTAACAATTTGTGGCGTTTGGCTTATTAAACACATACTCGACGGTAAAGATAGTCTTCTTTCCGTATTTTCGATAGCGTTAACAACAACACCAATTGTTTGTTGCAGCATCCTATCAATTGCAGTTAAAGTGGGTAAAGGGGTTGGAGCCAATGTTTGTTTCCTTGTGGTTGAGCGTGTATGCATAGGTGTTTTTCTATCCGCCACCCTACTTTTGCTTTTACTTTTGGCCTCCATCAGTCCTATTACACACTGTTGTCCACAAGATGGGATGATTACCTTGGGTATGCGGGTGGTTGAAAATGTCAGGGGGCAGCCCGGTCCGGTCTCCGAGGGCCTCAGAGGGCCCGCCCTTTGCCCGGGCTTAGCCCTGCGCGTTCCGCGCGCGTCCTCGCGGGGCGAGGGAGGAGTTCTCCCCTTATGCGCCTCCTGGCACTACGCGCTGACGCTGGGGGAGGCGCTCTCACCTCAGGGCTGCTGGGGGTTGTAGTTGGAGGTGCTCCCGCCCGGCGGAGCCAAGCCCGGCCAGCCGGAAGTGCTGTTCGTGGAGGCGCTGCGGCGGAGCAAAGCCCGGCCGCCCCTTCAGATCCTGCAGGCACTCTTCACTCCCCAGGAGGAGCCTCGGTGAACTCGTGGTAGTCTCTGTCAATGCCCCACAACCAGGAACTGCCACACGGTCCTCGGCAGGAGTTCTCCCCTTATGCGCCTCCTGGAGCTACGCGCTGATGCTGGGGGAGGCGCTCTCACCTCAGGGCTGCTGGGGGTTGTAGTTGGAGGTGCTCCCGACCGGCGGAGCCAAGCCCGGCCAGCCAGAAGTGCTGTTCGTGGAAGCGCTGCGGCGCAGCACAGCCCGGCCGCCCCTTCAGACCCTGCAGGCACTCTTCACTCCCCAGGAGGAGCCTCGGTGAACTCGAGGTAGGCTCGGTCAATGCCCCACAACCAGGAACTGCCACTCAAATTCCTAGGCACCACTACAAACTTCAGTGGCTGTGTTCTCCTCTCCTGGGGATAAATGCTTATTCTTCTGCTGCCATCCGCATTTCCATTAGGTACACTTGTTGAACTCCTCTCCAAGCGGTGATTTTCTGGCTGCCACGGTTTTATTCAGCCCTGAAGACCTTGTTAGCGCTTCGTGGTGCTATACTCTGGGTCGGTGCGCTGGGTCAGTGCGCTGGGTCCTGGGTCAGTGTGTCTATGCCCCCCGCGGGGGGTGCTGCGCCCCCTCCGACCCCCAGCGCACAACAGGACGCGGCTTCTGTGTTTGTCGCATCAATTAAGGAGATAGGCTTGTAACAAATAAGATCATTCCTGCTACCCTTCTTGTATATCAAGACCACCAGGGCCTCTTTCAATGAGACTGGAATGCGGCCCACTATTAATGATTTAAAAACATTTGCCAGTAACGGTGCCCATAATAGTTGGTCACCTTTAGACAAATCCAAAGGGACACCTGGGGCTTTTGCAGAAATGTCCTTCGACAATGCATCTTCAACCTCACAAATAGAAATGGATAAGCTAAGTTGGTTTGCAGTTATGAAATGAACAACTATGTCTTCTTTGTGGTCTTGCAATGATACACCTTTAGCATTGAATATTTTTGAAAAATGAGCTATCCAGGCATCCCCTGTTATTAACGATGCCATGTTCTTAACCTCATTTGTAAAAAGGGGGTGATTTTATAACTTAAGAGAAGCCTCTAGAGTCCTTGAGGGCACTGACTCAAGATCTGCCCATGCGAGTCTTCTTAACTTGTCCTTTCTCTGCCTGATTAGTTGTTTATAGGTTTGTTATGCTTTCCTAATTAAATCCCCGGAATGGTGGGCTATATCCAAGACTTTTTTAGGTATTTTTGGGCCTTGGAGCACACAGCATTAAACCATTGTATATCATGTGATTCTTTTTTCTTCTTCACAGAACTAGTCAGATTTGTAGCCACATCTTTACACATGTCTTTAAAGCTCTGTATGACCACCTCCAGACTAAGGGCATCAGATTAGCATGTCCTAACCTTGTCGATATTAGAACGCACAACGTTCTTTTTGAATTGAATTGGATTTATTTTATTCCATTTTAATCTGACCCCCTGGTTAGAATTATAATTCCATGGGGTAATCATCATTACTACCCTATAATGCCTTTATTTGCAAGCTGGCAACTAGAGGGTTGTGATCACTGGTGGGGTTGTGTTCCACCATAAAGTTATCTACCAAGTGGGAACATTTCCTTGAAATCAATATGAAATCTATAGTATTTTTCCTACCCCCTCCCTGGAATGTTGTATGCTGTTTAAGTGGAGTGAAAACCAAAGTATCAGCAAAACATAGGTCGTTAATTATGATAATATTGTTTAGTTCATCACCCTGCACAGTGTGATTAAAATGGGAGAGTGATTGATTTTCAGTGTCAAGCAACCCACAAACAAAGTCTGTACTATACTGACATAAGGTACAATTAAAGTCACCCAGCATAATTATACAAACAGGAAAGCATTTAACCACTGCCTTATTAATCCCCTCTTTTAGACTATTAATGACCTCACAATCACCAACCAATATATCGGTCCTGCAGGATCACGAAAGCAAGGGATTTCATCTTCATGTGTGCTAATCCACCTAACGAATATGTTTGTAATAAGATTTATAAATTTTTTAAAATAACACTGAAAATGTTTTAAATTATATGCAAATGTACTATGTATTATCCTTTTAATGATTTTGTGGTCCTCGAAAGAGTACCGAAACAAAATAAACTTTTGACTTGACTTGACTTGACCTCACAATCATTTTGATCAAAGATGTTATAATACCAATTGATCACTAATATTGGAAAATCAGTTAGATTTGAGATCACGATAATCTGAAATCAAGGAGAATCCAAAATATATTCCATCTTTATCGATCCATATGTTACAGAGATCAAGGTCACTAAGCCCCCATTTGCCCTCCCTACAGCAGATGGAATTGCCTGAAGATTAAAGGAACAGAAACTATCAATAACAACCTCATCTCTGGTCCACGTTTCTTGTAGGCAGATAATGTCAAACATCTTAACATATGATAGCCAGGCCTCATCTAAGATTCTTGATTTAATGCCCGCGATGTTCCACAAGACCATTCTTAAAACATGGGCATTTTGGGTAAACACATCCACCTCTCCACCCCCAGCGTCCACATTGGGCTGTATTACTAACAAAATACTTGATTCCCCATTGGCCCCTCACCAGCTCCTAGAGCCGCTTGTGATGGATAATCTAAACTATCTACTTTGTCAATTACATATGAAGAAGCCGCCCTATCATTAAAGGGATCACAAGCTATCTTTGGATTGCTATTTGTAATTTCCAATTTCTCTATATCACTCATGTTTGGTGCCAGTCGGTCTATATCTCCAAGACCACTCAATGGCTCATATCGATTTGGGTGATACCATGGAGGGTACATAAGGTGATTAGTTTGTCTGGGTCTCGCCCTTTCTATATCAGTCCACAGATCTCTCGCTGGCTGGCAAAAAAACCCAAATGGTAGAATAGAGACTCCCCTTGAGCACAGGGTCCAGGTGTTAGATCTTTCTAAAACATTTTTTACTAAGCCCGGGGATCTAAAATATAGAACAATACAGTCCCCTGGTACTTTCTTAGTAGATTCCTCAACGCACCCTATCCAACATACCATTTTAAATTCTGAAAACAGTGTATCATTCATCCCAATCCTCTTACTCAAAAAATTAGGTGACTTATTCCTCATAGAGGACCAGTGCTCAACGGAGTCAGATGGCAATGGAGGAACACTGGCTAACATTACAGTATAGGGGGTAGCTTCAGGAGGTAAATGGAGGTTTGTGTGTACACCCTCAAGAATTTTTTCATTACCTCCTAATAAACTTGGGATGTGATGTCTTTCGTTCCCCGAATGGTTAACACTTGGAACGTTTGCTGCATGAGTGAGGGCTAAGTCCTTTACATGTGAATGAATCTCCACTCTATGTTGTGACAGCCCCTCCCCCCTTTACATAACAGACTAATTTGATTGTCAGTAGCATTAGCTGATATATTTTTATCCATATTTCCATTCATAACATTACTGTCCCCCCAGTTACATTTAGCCCTATTATAATTGCTAGTTGTCATAAATATCTCAAAGCCCAAAAATCAAATTTCATTAGCTGACAACCGTTTAATCAGTGGATCTAGAAGATCTGCTACCATAGATTCAAGTTTTTTCCAAAAGTCAACCTCTACAGTAGTTGACCCCCCACCCCGGAACAGTCTCAATGTTGGGTAAATGTGTCTCATGGGTGAGCTTTTTATCAGTAGATCTGTTCCTGCAAAGCTTGGGTGGCGGTAGATGTTGTTTGCCCACGGCTTGGCCCTTTCTTTTCTTTGTGGGTGGTGCAAAACTGTTCACATGATTGGTTTTAGATTTGGCTTTTTGACCCCAAGTGACCACATTTGGCTTGATCGATGATCTAGGAGTATCAGCGTTATTCCGTGATGTATGAACTTCTATAATTTCAGAATCTTGATTTGTTATGGGCAGTCTGATGTTTTGGGATGCAGGATCTTCCAGGGTTGAATATGAGGCCGGGGCAGCGGGAGCTGGGGCCCTAGGGTCGGTTCTATTATCAATATTTATCACAGGTTCAAGGGAAAGTCTCCGTTAGTCCGTTAGTTCTATTTGATGCATAAGTACCAACTCGGCACCTAGTAAGAACCCCCTGCCCATTTCCTGTCCTAAGCTTACTCATAATGTCCTGACCCTACAGACTATAATACTCATTATTTATAGCATTGTACCTTTATAATACCGGCCTCAGGAATGTTGATGATATGGCACAACCAATCCTCGATAAGTCGCAGACAGGCTAAGATGCGCCCGCCCTTTGTCCTGGCTTCGATCCAGGTACCATCCACGCGCGCGTTCCGCGTTGTGGGATTCTGCTGTGATTTTTTTAGCGCCTCCAGGCGCAGTTGGGATTGGGGTCAGCTGTGTGCCCGAGCCTCAAGCGTGAGGCAGGCTGGAAGATGTCGTCCTCCGGGACCAGGCAGAAAGCAAAGTCAAGCAGGAGTGGCAGAAAAGGAAATGTTTATTGAATATCAAAAACAGTGATTGAATATACTCTCCCACATAGGGTAAACAGCAAAACACACAATATGATGGACGGAATGCAGCACATTGGCAAAAGATCCACCCCCAGTCTCAGAGCTAGGTTTAATCAATGCATTAAACCCCGATCTGTGACTGGGGTGAATGTTCGCCCTATGTGGGAAGGGTATGCCCATACATGGGACCCGTACTCACTACGCCACTGGAGTCAAGCTATCCTGGCTGATTACGGCTGATAGCAAGAAACGGGTCCTAGGATACTTGATTCTGGCCCAGGGAAGACATGGCTAGGCAGTTCAGGCTGGACTGTTCCCATGAGGCACAGGGTCAAGGCTGATATGCATATGGCCATGTCTGAACTGGGGTGGCGTGGTGAGAAAATAACAATGGATTAAACCCAGATCTGTGACTCAGGGCAAATGTTTTGCCAATGGGCAACATTCTGTCCATCATCTTGTGTGTTTTACAATATAAACTACAACATTCCTCACACTTAAGTAAATCTTGATCTTTCCAGTTAACCAACATTTCATTGTACGTTGAATAAGATGATTGTACCTCTGATATACTACTTAGCATATAACATAGAGGATCAATCATTTAATTGGCGATGTCCTTCAATCACGTAGCCCACTTTCACCCAAACCACAACATTTCCATCTTTTGTCCGAACATATAAGAACTATAGAGGGATCATTTTTCAAACTTTTCAATGTTTTTCCGTAAAATTTTTCCTTGCTCTTCCATTTGTTATATATCTCATTGTTTTCAGATCTGAAACCACACTTTCCTCAAACTCTTCCAATGCATCACTATGTATGTTTGGTATAAATGTAGATTTGGGTTTAAAGTTACTCAAACCTATGGCATCCACAGGTATTTATAATGTATCCAAATGTATTAATGGATCCTCAAGAAGTACTATGCTCTCATCCAGCTCTGCCATTGTATGTAATAACTCTATATCGGAAATGCATAATGCCTCTGATAACTGATTAGGCCTTCGCTCTCTCTTGGACGGAGCATGCACGAGGAACCACTTTTTTAATTGAAGTTTTCTCAAAAAATAGAAAAAGTCAATTCTAATCTTTACATTGTCTAATTGTCTGGAAGGACAGAAAAATAGGCCTGGGGATAAAAATTTTATATCTTTAGGCGACAACTTAGGTTCTGACAAATTGACCACCAAAATCGTGTTCCCCTCTTGGCACTTGTTGACATTTGAAGGACTGGGCTCTTTTGGACCCAGCGGTGCCAGGGCACAACACCTGAAACCTTCGTGGGTAACCTGCTCCGGCGTACAAGTCACAGAGACACGGGACACTTCCTTCGGCGTCAAAGAGTCAAGGTTTATTTACTGCAGGGAACACAGAAGTCACAGGAAGTACATCGAGTGTAGTTCGGGGAGACTGCTTCAAATTGGTTTTGTGGATCGCTCCTTTTATACAGTTTTTACCCATAAGATAACATGAGACACAATAGTTTACAACCCGGTTCCCACATTTAGCTCTCAGAGGGGTCGCTTTGGTCACTTTGAAACACATAAGGTCCGGAACATAAGTGCGGAAACATTTGGCGGTTCCCAACTGTAAAAACCCATCTTCCCACCATTAGCAAATTCCAATCAGCAGTAAAGTAGATCGAAATAGGAACGAAGACAGGTGCAGAGGAAGACGGAGACAGTGGGGAGATCGGAAAGGGTGTAAAAGGGGAGGTATCGAGAAGCACGAGATACAGGCATCAAAGGGACGTGCCTAATGAGATGCACGGCTGAGACAATAAGTCCGTGCGGCAAGATGAGCCTCGAGCGGCGCCATCTGCCTTACAGCAGCAACCCCCTCGTCATAAAGACATTTACAAAGGACATGTGTCTTCCGCAAATATCTTGGGAGTCCCAGGGTCGCGAAGCGGACAGCGTCCGTTCGCTGACTACTTGAGGGCAAGAGACAAAATGGATGCCGTATCTAAGATGGAACCCGTGGGTACAGATGAAAAACCCACGTAACAAACGAACGGTTTAAGTTAGCACAGCGAAACTGCGCACACTTACTAAACTCGTCATTTGCGGTTCATAGATACTAGACTCGACCATATTCGTGCGAGTCGAAAACACCACTTATAATTGTCACGGAACCTCAGACGCTCCTTTTGCCCTCATGTAGGCAAGCACTAGTCGGAATCATACTCGATATTCATCAGACCATCAAGATGTCGTTGTAGCATAGCTCTGTCCAACCGAGTCCCCTTGGTAACAGATGGTTGTCTCATACACGTTGTAGCACAGAGGCCACATAAGGCAGGACCACACTGCACACAAAGGCAACAACACTACCACAACCCCGATGATCATCAGAATCTTCCAACCCCAAGTCGATACCAGGCCCCAAAACCATCCAAGTAATGTCCAATCCCCTACATCCACGTGTATGGATTCGGAGATCTTATGCAACTTCGAGATGGCTTGATAGACAGTAGGAGCATTATCTGGAATGAAAATGCAACAGCTCGAATGGATCACCTTACATACCCCACCGCGATCTGCCAAGACGACATCTAAAACCATACGGTTTTGCAACGTCATAAGTCTCTCCGCCTGAAGTTCTGTGGTGATATTACCAAGGGCACTGGCAGTAATGTTAGCTGTCGATTCTACCACTCGAGTCAAATGTCTCAGGTTCCTACTATTAACCATAGGTCCCCAAAACGGGAGGAAACCCTTGAAAAAGTCTCCTGCCTCTTGACCGGCAGTATCCTCTTCGCTGATTACGCCTCGTACAACTCTAGTCTTATGATACTCGGCATCTACAGTGAACGTCGGAGGCAACAGATTTGCAACGAAACATGAGCCCATGAAGTCTGCGGGCAACCATGTGTATGCACGATCATGACAGATAAAGTATGTACCCTTGGCAGCCAGAAACACAGGGGTCGGGGACATTGGCAGAACGTAACTTTCAGTGCAAGCACTTGCTCCAAGTGAGGCTTGCGAACCACGACCCACAAGACAAAGATTACCAGTGTGGGGTACGACCCATATTGGAGGCGAGCTTTTAAGCTGCTTTTCATTAGTGAACATACTATATTCCCCTCTACTTAGGACCCTATAGGCTTTTACCTCTTCTTTAGGGATGAGAAAAGGATCATGGATCTCATCTTCCATATCCTCTATTGCCATCGATAGCAACCACTGATACGAGGTAGGACCAGAGTTGGGGGAACGTTGTTCTTGAGTGGGGTGGAAACCCAGTGCGCTTCGAAGCATTGTTTGGAATGCTCGAGCTGACCCTTGGGAACTATACGGTAACACCAGATATGGAATTCCCTTGCCCGTAGTATGTGGCATCAACCCACACACCCAACAATTAGTAGTGTTAACCACTAACTGATGCTGATGGAGGAGCTGAATAAAGGAATTGTTGCGGAATTCTACACGTCTAGCCTGTTCGTGTTCCGGTAACATGTGAAAGGAATGAGGAGAAGCAGTAGAAGTAATGTTAGAGTAAGGAGTAGGAGTAGGGGTAGGAAGTAAAAAGTAAGACATAGTGTAATACACCCCACCCGCCAAAAATGCAGAAGCAGTCAGAAACAATACAAACAATTGGAATACAAAACATTTAGTACGACTAAGTTTCTGCAGCTGGACTCTATACGCCTGAGTTCCCTCCAAATCATTCAGCTTCGAAAATGCCATTTCCCTACGACCGTCCGCAACGTTTCTTGACGCACTTCGTTCTGTGCAGCAATAGTCAATTCCCAGGAGTTCCTAGGAACCGACGGCCTTTAACCTAACGTCAAGACCTACTGTCCAGAAGGAAGTACGCGCGCGGCCCTACGGCCCTCAATACACAATATGTATATATGTAGCACAATATTTCTCAGCTGTGGAAGGAAAAAGATACAAGAAAGAAGCTTGATATATGTACAAAACAATTTTCAATGATACGAGTGTTTCAAAATTGATCATGGGAGACGAGGATATTGCAGTTATCAATTTCAGCAAAGCAAGAAAATTTTTTTTATTTGTCCTTAGTGTGAGAACGCAAAGAATATCGATGTTTCCCGGGACGTGTCTGCTCGTCGAACAAAGGATCCGTTGAAGAGACAACGTCCTGCTGATCAGTTTGTTGATTTGGTCTTGAGTCTTTTGCTGACAAGTGTTCAACAGTGGCTTTCTGCTGCGCTGAGGGTTCTCCAACAAGCTGTGCGTCGCTAAAAGGTACAAACGCCGGCAATGTCTCTGTTTCTGTTGACGCAATGCCTTTCCTCACCCACGGGTCTGCCGGCAAAGGAATAGGGACTCGCTTACAATGGGTAGCATGTACCCAATTCTTCCGCCCCTCAAGACGAACGGCAGTCCTCGTGGCCAGGAGCACCTGGTAAGGTCCGGTGAAACGGGGGTCCAGATTGTTCTTGCGTGAGAAGTTACGGGTAACCACCCAATCCCCGGGCTGGAGCTGGTGGCCTGGACCCTCCGTCTGCGTCGGCAAGGCGTCGTAAACCTGTTGATGAATTAACCTCAGTTTAGCAGTCAAGTCATGTAAATAATCAATCAACATCGGATACTCAAGATCAACAAATATTCCTGGCCTAGGAACCCCCCACACATTCGCAGGACGGCCGAACACTATTTCATAGGGACTAAGCCCTATTCGGGAGTGTACAGTCGCCCTAGTTGACAGTAATGCTAGAGGCAAAGCGTCAGGCCACGAAAGTCCAGTCGTAGCCTGAATCTTCGCTAGCTTCAGTTTAAGGGTGCCATTGTACCCTTCAACCAATCCAGCTGACTGGGGATGATTGGCGCTATGGAATTTCTGATTAATTCCAAGGCCCTTACACACACTCTTCATCACACTTCCAACAAACTCACTTCCGTTATCAGACCACACGACTCTAGGCATTCCATACCGAGGAAAGTATTCCTTCAGTAGGATTTTCGCAGTAGACAAAGCAGTATTGTCCTTGAGGGGATAGGCCTCGATCCATCGGGAGAATGCGCAAACCACAACCAGAACGTATTTCAGGTTATTGCATCGCTCCATATGGATGAAGTCCAATTGGATCACCTCAAAGGGATACGAAGGAGGAGCAAAACTGCCAGGGGGAGTTGGGGTTCCTTTGCCAGGATTGTACATTATACACACCATACAATTCTTTACCAAACGTTCAGCACATTTCGTAATGCCATCATTCTTCCACACATCAGCCAACAACTTGCAAATACCTTTCGCGCTAATATGTGCTAACCCGTGTGCCATTGTCACAACGGCCAGTACATACGCATCAGGCAACATCCATCTTTTCTGATCTGACAAATCAATCCAGCAACCATTCACATCCAACCTTCCCGTACTTTCTTTCCACTTCGTCTTTTCAGTATCAGTGGCCTCATTCTGTATTGCTTTCACACTCTCTATAGTATCTTCACACATACTCGATTCTGTAGGCCACCTAACCGAACTCGTCACATACATTCGAGTGCTAAGGTTCCGGGCAGTCTCCTTAGCAATCTCATCTGCAAACGCATTACCACGACCAACATCATCCGTCACTTTACGATGCGCACTACACTTAACAATTGCAACTTGAGCAGGCAAAGTCAATGCATCCAAAAGATCGTTCACAAGCTGGCCATGCTGTATTTTCGTGCCATGTGACGTGAAGAAACCACGCTCTCGCCACAACCGTCCAAAGCTATGCGCTACACCGAAAGCGTACTGGCTATCGGTGTACACATTCACACGTTTCCCTTTTGCTAATACACATGCTCTAGTAAGAGCAATCAGCTCTGCAGCTTGGGCAGAATTCTGATTCAATCTCGCAGTCTCAACAACAGTATTCAACGTCACAACAGCATAAGCAGTAGTCACATCACCATTCGGCAATTTAAAACATGACCCATCCACATACAGAGTGCCCTCCGGGTCTTCCAATGGGGTGTTTTTAAGGTCCACTCGACCTTTTGTTTCCTCCTCTGTCCGCAAGTAACAGTCATGTTCTGTTACTGCATCTGACTCTGCACTAATTGGTAACAAAGTTGCCGGATTTAGGACATTACAACGTTTTATCTGAATGTGGCTTGCCAAGAGCGTCAATTCGTACCCAGATAACCTCGCACTCGTCAAGTGCTGAGTTTTCGTACGGTTCAAAAGAGTATCGACTGCATGCGGAACCATCACCGTAAGCATATTATCCATGACCAATCCTGCTGATTGTCGGATAGAGACCGCAGCTGCCGCAGTTGCTCTCAAACAACTCGGCAATGCTCTAGCTACTGGGTCTAAGGTCGAGGAAAAATATGCACATGGACGTTGCTTACCACCAAAAGGTTGCGTTAAGACACTCAAAGCACAACCTTCCCTCTCGTGAACATATAACGTGAACGGCTTACTGTAATCAGGGGTACCTAACACAGGAGCCGAACACAATGAATCACGTAATTCAGAAAAACTTTTCTGACATTCTTCCGTCCATGGTAAAGGAGTTGAAACATCCTTACACGTAAGAGCCACCAATGGTTTCGCTAGCAATGAAAAATTAGGAATCCACTGCCTGCAGTACGACGTGATACCTAGAAAGGCACGCACATCTCTTTGGGTTTGTGGCACAGCCATTCGCGCAATCGCTGCAATTCTCTCTGGGGTCAATCTCCTTCCCTCCTTTGACAATAAGTGACCTAGATAGGTTACTTCTTGACAACAATATTGGAGTTTAGAAGGTGACACCTTGTGATTCAACTCACAGAGATGTTGCAGCAACGATACCGTAGCAATTTTGCAAATGTCCTGAGTATCAGCAGCCACCAATAAGTCATCGACGTATTGGATTAAAGCCGCACCAACCGGCAACCTAAACGCATCTAGTTGACCCTTCAAAGCTTGACTGTAAATCGATGGACTTTCACAGTAGCCCTGAGGAGCGCGTTTGAACCGGAAGCTACGTCCACCAAGAGAGAAACCGAAAAGGTCCCTGCTCTCTTCGGCAATCGGGATGCTGAAAAACGCATTTTTCAAATCAATCACCGAGAACCACGAAGCAGTAGCTGGAATCAGAGTCAGTAGCGCCGTGATGTCAGGCACAACAGGGAATTGAGGAACCACAATTTTATTTACCTCCCGTAAATCGATAACAAAACGATAAACAGGCGGTTTGGTAGGATCAGTACGTTTAAGAATGGGCAGTACAGGGCTATTGCACACGTTTCCCCGAGTCTCCTCAATAACATCTTTCTCGATCAAATCATAGATGATCGCTAACAAAGCTCGTTCACCATCAAGGGAGATACGGTATTGGGGAATACGTGGCAATCGCACATTCGATTTCAACTGAACAACATAAGGGGAGATATCAAGTAGGCCCACATCATTTGGACCCGTCGCCCACAAAGACGCAGGAAGAGAATCCAATTCCGGTGGAAGCTTATCGAGGGACAAATACATGGGAGAGACTACTCTCTCTCCGAACGTAAGCTTTACACCTGCAGGAGAACAATACAAAGTTGCATACAAACGTTTAAGCAAATCCAGACCCAAAAGATTTTCACCACAACCAGTGGTCAAAATCAACGGAGCTTCGAGCTCACGAGGCCCAATTTTAAGGGGCAAAGGGCGTGAAACTGGATTGCTAACGGGGGCGCCAGAGAATCCAACGGAAACATTTGTTAAGCCAGACAAAGGTGCGCCAGGGAGTTTCGAATGCATGATAGAACTTTTCGCTGCACCAGTGTCCAACAGAAAAGGCTCAACGACGCCCGATGTAGCAACTGCGACGTAAGGCCCTCTCTGATCAACCGGAACTGATACCACTCCCTCTCCTTGTCTTTGGCTGTCCTAGTAATTACTATCGTCAGTTCCCTGATCGACGTAATAATCGTCTACATTGTACTGCGCAGATCGTCCTTGTGATGATCCACGTTGATCGAAACAGTTATTAGAATTTGATGAATTGTCAGAACGGTCGTTCTGAGCACCACGACCTCTACCACGTGACGCATTCTGTGAACCACCACGGCCTCCCCTAGACGAATTACCACTATTACGGTCATTTAAAGCAGGACAATCAAATTTAATGTGTCCCTCCTGTCTACAATAAGCACATTGATTGTACCCTAACGAAGATCGTTGAAAAGAGGAATCATTACGCGGCTGCGATCGATTCGATTGCGACTGTGATCTATTCTGCTGAGGCGCATTCTGATTAGAACGCGGCGGATACGCTTGTTGCAACAACACTTTAGTTTTGAGCTCTTTCGTCTTTTTATCAGCACGGTCAGTTTCCTCTTTTTCTCTATTTTCGTAATATTGTGCCGTAGCCAATATCTGAGCTGAGGTAGAAACGGCCCACGCACTTTCTGAATTTTTCAATTTATGGCTCAAGTCGGGCAATAAGTTCGATACGAATTTATCCACAAACAACCGTTGTCCACCCTCAGTACCCATATCCTGTCCACTATGATCAACGAATGTTTCCTCGAACCTCGTGAAGAAGTCTGAAACACTCTCATCTTTCTTCTGCTTACAGGCTGACAACTTGTCCCAATTTACCCTCATAGCTGGCATAAGCGTTTTCATTAATGTAATGATTCGCTGGGGGAGAAGTTCAATTAACTGATCGGGTTTAGTAGCAGCCACTTGTCCAGCGTCTGCCGCTGTAATGGCAGCCCAATCACCACCTAATTCATTTGCGTGATCTTGGTGACGAATCTTGGCCCATACCGGTTGCGGTACGATATTGCCAAACAACATGTCGATATCGGCAAGATTCATTATCGTAGCGTCTACGAGCTGCGATAATTCCTTATAATACCCAGCAGGATTTTTGCGAGGATCGGGCAAAGTTTGTTTCACCTGAAGCACTTCCGATCGTTTCCATGGGAGGTGTATCCACACTCTCTGGAAATGTGCCGGAACTGGCTGGGCAGCAGTATTATCAGCTGGTACCCAAACCGGCGGAACTTCACGCATAGGATATTGGCCAGACTCATCTTGTTTCTCAATGTCCTCAACAAACAATGCATGAGGAATAGGAGCGGGACGAAGAGATAGCAACCGCTCAATAGCACGTCGGACATTAGTGTCGACTATCAGGCCAGTTGCGAACTGAAGCCGAAGTTCAGACAGGGCGGTCAGCACCTCGTCAGGCGCAAAGGCCACTATCTGATCATGTAAGAACTTGCACATTTCATCAAACACATATCTCTGAGTTGGTATGTTGAATTGATCAAACGTTTCGAGGACAACACGAGGTGGGTTTCTAACAGGGTTTACTATCCAACCCATCGCCATATTGCATAGCGCAACACGTTCTCTATTAGCAGGAAGCTGGCTACGTCTCTGAGGACCATCAGAACCAGCAGACCCAAAAACAGGTCCGAGCGACTGAAAGAAGTTAGACACACTGGGAGAATTACGGTTACGAGCAGAGGGACAAGAGTAAGATACAGGACTAACAAGAGAAGGAGTAGAAACATTAGCAACAACAGGGGTTAACAACACAGGAGCAGTAGCGTGAGCAGGAGTATGTGGAAGCGGAGGAGCAGTAGGAATAGAAACAGGCAAAGGAGCAGGAACAGTCGGAAGAGCGGGTGCAGGTTGAGGAACTGGTGGAGGAATAACAGGTGGAAGAACAGGTACGGCAGGGACCACAGGAGCTGCGATACCCTGTACGTACGGAGGTGGCGACTTCATAAGATAGGACATTAAAGAATCCTCAACTGCCTCTTCCTTCTTATCCGACTCCGTAGGCAAAGCAGGATAGCATTTATCTATGGACATACGCTGTAGCCTCTCAAACACTTCCTTATCCTTATCCTCCTTATCACGCTGAAACTGCTCAGCTTTCTTCACTATGGTAGCAACATTATCTCGCTCACTACGTTTATTCTGTCTGATCTCTTTCTGTCGGGCTTCTTTGCGCCAGAACCGAAAGGCATCAAACATGGCCGGCCTAGATTTGCGTTCGAACAACTTTATTTCCAAATTATCTAAGATCGACGCTTCGAAGCTACCGTGAGGTGGCCAACGAAGATCGCCGTCTTTCTTTGTATATTTTATCCAATAATCGTTAAAAGCAATCGGGCCTAGCCCATGTTTGCTATATAAGTCATAAGTAGGAGTTCCAACCGGAGGTATCGGACACGAGTCCTCCAGCAGGGAATCCGCACCACAAGGTCTAAAGCAACTGAACAAAGTACTGCGACCAGGCATCTTGCACACTAGCCGAGTTTCACAAACTTCAAGGGTTACGGGATTTACCAAGTCCCAGCAAAGAACAAAACCCTCGGTCTTTGGCGGCTGCAGTCGTCAAACAAATACAACAACAAAGTACGCTAGCAAAGTGTCACCGACAAAAACACTCACACAGCGTGTACAACAAAAACACTCGCTAAAGTGTTTACAACAAAGACACCCGCTAAAGTGTCTACAACCAAGGACTCTGGGAGCGACCCACAAATACTTAACTCAAAGATCAATGGCGTCCTCAGGAAGGCCCGTCAATCGTCTCGCTATACCAAGGTCTACGCCAGGCGCCAAAACAGGTCTACAGTCAGGGCAGCAGTCCGTCGCAGCCGTTAGGAGGCGGGAATCTTCGCGGGAAAAGTCTTCGGGCCACTTATTTCGACAACAGGATCGATGAAGCGGGGTGCACCTTCCCTCGGAGATTTCACACGAAGTTCCTCACGATCGTCGGGCTTGGACCGGTACCACTGATGCAGCCCCACGTTGGGCGCCAACTGAAGGACTGGGCTCTTTTGGACCCAGCGGTGCCAGGGCACAACACCTGAAACCTTCGTGGGTAACCTGCTCCGGCGTACAAGTCACAGAGACACGGGACACTTCCTTCGGCGTCAAAGAGTCAAGGTTTATTTACTGCAGGGAACACAGAAGTCACAGGAAGTACATCGAGTGTAGTTCGGGGAGACTGCTTCAAATTGGTTTTGTGGATCGCTCCTTTTATACAGTTTTTACCCATAAGATAACATGAGACACAATAGTTTACAACCCGGTTCCCACATTTAGCTCTCAGAGGGGTCGCTTTGGTCACTTTGAAACACATAAGGTCCGGAACATAAGTGCGGAAACATTTGGCGGTTCCCAACTGTAAAAACCCATCTTCCCACCATTAGCAAATTCCAATCAGCAGTAAAGTAGATCGAAATAGGAACGAAGACAGGTGCAGAGGAAGACGGAGACAGTGGGGAGATCGGAAAGGGTGTAAAAGGGGAGGTATCGAGAAGCACGAGATACAGGCATCAAAGGGACGTGCCTAATGAGATGCACGGCTGAGACAATAAGTCCGTGCGGCAAGATGAGCCTCGAGCGGCGCCATCTGCCTTACAGCAGCAACCCCCTCGTCATAAAGACATTTACAAAGGACATGTGTCTTCCGCAAATATCTTGGGAGTCCCAGGGTCGCGAAGCGGACAGCGTCCGTTCGCTGACTACTTGAGGGCAAGAGACAAAATGGATGCCGTATCTAAGATGGAACCCGTGGGTACAGATGAAAAACCCACGTAACAAACGAACGGTTTAAGTTAGCACAGCGAAACTGCGCACACTTACTAAACTCGTCATTTGCGGTTCATAGATACTAGACTCGACCATATTCGTGCGAGTCGAAAACACCACTTATAATTGTCACGGAACCTCACATTGCAACTAGTTT
Source organism: Lissotriton vulgaris (assembly GCF_964263255.1). Lineage (NCBI taxonomy): Eukaryota > Metazoa > Chordata > Amphibia > Caudata > Salamandridae > Lissotriton > Lissotriton vulgaris. The sequence goes on from NC_141691.1 coordinate 2,032,932,400, forward strand.
GTTGCTGTCTCCTCTTTTGACTTGACCTTGTTTGTTTGTTCCGCCAGTCCCTCTTGTTTTGCCTCTAGTGCGACGTCCTCTGCCACCCTGAAAATCCTGCTCTCTAAGTTGTTGATTTTGCTCAGCTTTTTTATCATCTGGAATTATTTCAGAAAGTAATTTTTTCCCACATTACTCATTGGGGCATTCTGTGCTAAAGTTTCTGCTGACACATCAGATACATTACTGTATGAGAGATCACTTTCATCTGTTGTTTCACCCCTTGTTCTGATCTTATCATCAGTGCTATTCTTTACTTCTTTTTCAGCAGATGATTGTATTTTCTATGGAACATTAGTGTTCTTCCCGATTGATGATCTTTAAAATCTCTGATGATTGTCCGCTGTTTTGTATTGGTGATTTCCTCTTCCAGCTTTGCTAGCTTTACTTGTATCTTGGCATTGAACTCCTCCAAGGTTATATCAGAGATCAGTTTTAATAATTACTCAAGGCTTACTTGATCAGTACCCTCATCATCACAATTGAGCATTCTTCAGAATTCCCAGACCACTCCTCTAATATCTCTGGGTCTGGGTTTTCATAAGTTGGAATGGTGTAAATGTGGAGTCCCCCTGGAACCTGGTCCACATATATATATTTGTGTAAAGACTCTGCCTGACAGCATTTTGATAGTTATTTTTTGTGCAGTTTCTCCAATTTATCATATAGCATCTGTATTTCTACTTCATTATTGATGAATACATGTTTCAGATTTGATTGACCCACTTTGACAAGTCCATATGCTGCCTGGGTGAAAAATAGCCGATTTGCTTCTAGTAAAGAGGCCATGCTGATCTTAATTCAAACGCCTGAACAACAATGTTTTCAGCACTTTCCTGTGCCAGACAACAGACTTGTTAGCTCACAGTCATCTTGCTCTGCTCTGTGTAATCCTTCACAGCTTGGGATCCAAACTTAGCTAGCGAGCCTGGACGCTTATTGTAATGGCCAATGGAGCATGTATATATTTATTATTAAAGGCTGGTAACCTTGAACATTGTCTCGAGTGCGGCTTACTGAGCTATCAGTGTGTTGGAACCTATAAATATATGTATTTCTCTATAAATAGATATGTAAATGTATGTCTTTAACTATGTATACATATTTCAGCAAGTACCACCCTCCATTTATGATGTAAAGATCTCTGTTTTGTCAGGCAAAAATCAAACACAGACCAAAGAACAATGCCACATTCTTTTCATGGTAGCACTAGCATCGTTCATTGCAGTATCATCGGTTCTGATCTTCACATTAAGCAGTTTATAGCCGTCTGTTCTTTTCATCCTAGATTGTGCTCAAAATATCTGGGAAAATAATGAAATATTTGCCTCAAAATGTAATTGCTTGGAATCTCCAGATATAATAATAACTGCATCACTGTGTAAATAAGACGTGAAAGCATTAAGAAAAAGAATGCAAAAAAATAATATAGCACAAAATGTCTCCTATTGTCCTAAAGTATTTTAAAAACAATCCTTTCACATTTGTGCTTTTCGTCACCTCACTTGTATGGTTACAGATACCCTGTTGGGCCCAGTCATATGATGTTAAGAGTACATTAGAAATTCCTACTTAAAATTATTGCATGTAGAGCATTCCTCTAATACTTTTCAGATTTTTATCGTCAACTGCTGCTTTGTACCTTTTTATTTGTTGATAAAGCACCAAAACATCCTTACTCAGAGCATGTGCTTTAAGAAAATACATCTTCCCTCTCTGCCCTTTGTTTGTTTCATTACCACAAAAAAGAATGAAAGTGGCAGATACCTCTACCATAACATCCTGACAGAACTTTAAACTGACATGCTGTGCAGGTGTAAGGTCCAGCTACTTTTTGAGAACTTCCTTCTAAGATTAAAGCATGCAATGTCTTTCATAGATTTTGACACAATACATATGCCACAAATGTAATATGATGACTCGGATAAAACTGTAATCTGTGTGAATTTATGGATTGTGAGAAAAAAGTATGTGTTAGATTTTTGCTCACATTTTGACTACTAAATGCTGGTTTTCTGACTCTGCATTAAACCCTGGGCTCTGCTGCCCAGGCCCGGGGACTGTGCTCAGATCAAAATTGCATGGTAATTAGGTATAACTACAATTCTTACTGACATCCTCTATGTAACCCCCCAGGATGTGGTAGGGCATGTAGTTCTAGTCAATTTAATGTACTTAGGTGTGCATTACTGTTGTGCCTGCTTTCTTTTCTGAGGCTGCTTTTAATCTTAAATTATAGCAAAATGTGACTATTCAATTATAGGTACTAACAAAGTTTCAAAATACCCTGGTTTTATATATAAGTCACACGTAAGGTCTCCTCTAGCTCCCCCAGTGGTAGAGTGCCTTGTAACTATACGTTTGTATATGTTTACTTCTCAAAGATGGCGCCTGTTGTCCTTTATATTCCATTTACCCCGTCGAAAATGGAGATCATCTTTTTCTTTTCTCAGTCCCATTTCTATTTTCACTTGTCACTGAACGTGCGTACATATTAGAGCTCTCAGCGTGGAGTCCGAGCACTGACAAATACGAACATAGCAGCGACTGAACACAGAATTTGCATAACAAGCGTCACACTGTTTAAAAAAACAGGTACGCAATAGGCTTGACCGCAGCGGTTTCGCTACTTCATGACATTTAACAAGCATACGCTAGTGAACGGTTGTTATCTTTCTGCAGACATTTGCATTTTGAAGCTGCAGTAACAATTAACTCCTTTATATTGTTGTGATATCACTTAGGTAGGTGTAAGATTAGTCATTTATGCACCCTAAACAACAGCGTGTGATATAAATCTCAATGACATGTTACCCAAAGAATTTTCGGCAATGCTTAGACACCAGCCTCACTATTCCACACATTTTACACCTTGCTAAAATGTGAGTTGCACATAGTTTTCCTTATCACCCCGCCAATTAATAACATACACTTTTTAAACCCTATGAGACATTGCACTTTTGCCTTGAGCTGACGGCAGTTTAATCACCCACTCCGATTCGTTGTTCACCGAAACCTAATAATAATAAGTCACTTGTATTGACTTTTATTAAAACACAAGGGAAGTCCCCAAGTCCTTTAAATATGACTCTTTGTTTTCAGGACAATAGTCCCCTGACAAAGGGTTCTCGACCCGAAATGCATTGGGATGATTGAAATGTGATGAACAATTATCTCTGACAACACAGCATGAAGTAGTCTATAAGATGCATATGATGTTTGTTCACATGTGAAAACCAACACAGTGATCTTTAAGCATCTAATAAAAAAAGAAAGAAATTCCTTTGGATAAAACAAAATTGAAGATTTGTGAAATTCATTTGAATCAGCATACGGGTATTTCAACTTTCAACCCAGAGGAGTGCAACTGGGGGCACTAAGGAAGACACACCTATTGCGTTACTTATAGCTCTGCTGACCAGGCCCAGGGACTGTCCTCTAATTAAAAGTGGAAGGTAATTAGGTATAACTATAATTCTTACTGACATCCTCCCTGTAAGTACCCAGGATGATGTATGGCATGTAGTTCCAGAGGGCAAGTCGATTTAATGTACTTAGGTGTGCATTACTGTTATGCCTGATATCATTTTTTAGGCTGCTTTTAATCTTAAATTATATGCAAGGTGAACTATTCAATTAAAGGTACAAACAAAGTTTAAAAATACCTTGGTTTTATATATAAGCCACATGTAAGGTCTCCCTTAGATCCCCGAGTGGTACAGTGCTATAAGGAAATATATGATAAAATAAGTTGTATGTGCCCTGGTAAGGCAATAAAAAACAATTTCATTTTTCCCGATTAGTCACAATGACTCCATAGGCTAACATTGAAACGTGTTATTGAAGTGTAACTATTGAAAGAAAGGAGCTATATTGATGCTTCAAAGTATCAAAATGTATTCTAACTTTCACAGAAAATAAGTTATGGACTTTATTTTTCAGTAGCCCAAATTCCAGCCTTTCAGGGGCTCTCTCCTGGTTTGCCAGGCTGAGCCAAGCTGTTTTAATGAGGTGTGAAGCGGCCATGAGACAAAGAATTTCCTTTGGGAGGAGAACTGCAAGCTGAAGAGCACAAGGCATGAAGGGGGTGGAGGGGCCAAACTAATCTTCAAAAATGAAATAATAGCCTCATCCCTAAATTCCAAGTCAAATAGGAGCTCCACTAAATAGATTAATGAGGGGGCTGGAAGGGGAGTGTTAGGAAACCTTACTCAGACCAGTGGGTTGGCTTAGCCATATTTAACGGTTCATGAAAGAGTTTCTCTATTTTGCATATTAGTAGAATCCTGATTTCTGAGCCAAAAATATTCCACCCTTTAGAGGAAGTGGTAATACTCCACCTTGTGGTACCCTGCATGCTATTGGTAGGTGTGCCCTGTTTCTCCCAGCCCCCAGAAGTGTGAAAAAATATGGTAGCATTGTCCAGCAACTCAAATCTGCTGCCCGAAACAAAAAAGAAAAAAAGGACTGCTCTGCTTCGATCCTGATCTGTAACGAAATGATTGCACTCTGAAGGACTGCACATGCTGCACATTCTGGTACTACAGCACTCATCCGTAGGTCGAGATGAGTTCTGATTAGTAGTGGGTGAGGTAACACCTTTATTGTAACCACCAGCCAAAATGGTTGGGTGACTTCTAAATACTCGCTGACCAATGTGTACAGCGGCAGCTGGATACCCAGTTGGGAATGTGCCTAGGGCCCTGGACAAATGCTTCTCACTCAAATAAAACAAACTGGTTCTGGGCGAAGCTCCTCCTGTTACTGAAGTGGAAGCAGGTTGGCTACAATTAGCCATAGCTTCATGTACAATAATTCCTCATACCCAAATTGAAAAATAACTATACATTTGCAGGCTTCACCCTGGTAAAATTAAGTTATAGGAGTTCCTCAGCCCTCTCCAACTGCCCTTCCTGAGAAAGGATGATTTGCATACCTGATACCAGGACTTCTTGCCAAAAGGCTCAAGTCATTATTTCTTTTCTGAGAGCAGTTTCACATCTCATCAAGATGAAAGCCAGATGGGGATAACAGCGACTGGATAGGCTAATGTGAATTAGCTCACTCGAGTTTCAAGCTTGTAAAGTGTTAGTTTTGACATAATACCTTTCATGTGTGGTTTTGAAAATCCAAATTCACCAATTCAATGGATATTTACGGAATATGAAAAACAGTAGTTGAATTGACTCTGTACCATATTGCAAATCAAAGTTACCAAAAATTGTATTTAACTTTGTTTTTTTTTTTATTTTCAAAGGTTTTTATTTGCATCAAAGGAACACATAGGCAACAATAAACATTTCATTTTTACATAAAAAGAAAGGATATATAACAATTCTCAAAGGCTGCATTAGATAATTATATAACTTTACTTAGACCATGCCACAAATATAGATAAGAACAGATAAACATAAATTTTAAGTAAAAATTACTGAGACATAAATAAACCCCATATTCTGTCAATTTTTCGTCTGGCCTGCAATCCCCTTGAGTCCGCGATAGCGGTTTCCATACTATAAATCTCCTTGACTAGACTCCACCATTCCAAAACTATTGGTGGATTCTTTTGGATCCAAGCTCTAGCAATAGTTAACCTTGTGCAAGTGATTAGGATATTCAAAAGATCTCTAAACATTTCACCCCCATTAATGCCCACACAAACATCAATGTGTGAAAGTGAGAAGGGTTGCTCAAGTCTATCAGAGATAACCTTAATTATTCCTTCCCAATATTCATTAAGATGAGGGCAAGAAAAAAACATGTGGACAATATCCGCACCACTCATATCACATTTAGGGCATTTCGTTCTATCAGAATAATTATTATTCGTTGCCCATTTGAGTATCCTTTCAGGTGTATAATATAATTGACAAACAGTTTTAAACATTTGCAATTTTAAGCTGGAAGATTGAACAGATACATTAAGGCTTTTGAGAGATGTGGTAATTAAATCTGCTGGGACACTCACTGCCAATTTCCTATTCCATTTCTCTGTTAAAGTAATAACATCGCCGATCCTAAGATCAGAAAAAAGCTTGTAACCCAAACTTATGATAGATTTGTCTACATCTCTATAGATACAGTCCCATATCTCGGATTCTAATACTGCAGTGAGTTCTAATTTCTTCACCACAAAATCTCTAATCTGATAGTATTTAAACCTTGCCAGTTCAGGTAGATTATAACAGAATTTAATTTTATCAAATGCCATAAAACCCTGATGGTCATATAAATCCCCCAAAAATCTAATACCGGAGTTTAAAAACATTTGACAAGCTGGATCATGAAAAATAGTAGGGAAACCGGGATTGCCCCATAAAGGTGTTTTACAATGAAAAAGAGAGGTATTGCATTTAGCCATAATAGATCGCCAGACACTCACAGTGTCCCGTATGGTCTTAAATTTAACCCTTTTAAAATAGTTGGGGTCGTTTATCCTATAAAGAAACATATTGACATCCAATCCTAGTAGGAACCTGTGAAAATATAAGCATTTGTCCATAACTGTCAGACTACAAATCCGAGTCAAAAATGCTGACCAGTAATAAAATTTAAAGTCCGGAAATAGCAGTCCTCCTTGACTAAAGGGGAGTTTAAGCAATGATACGGCGCACCGGGCTTTTTTATATGCCCATACAAAACTGCCAATGATACCTTCTAGTCTAATGAAAAAGGAATTATTGACCCGTAAAGGAATCGTTCGAAACAAATATAAAAATTTAGGCAGAATTTTCATTTTTATTAAATTTATTCGACCAATCATACTAATTGGCAATTTATGCCATTTCTTAAGTTGCATGGCGGTTTCTTTTAGTAAAGGTTCATAATTTAATCCTATGATAGAATCAATATCCGAGGAGATTTTAACACCTAAGTAGGTGGCTGCATTACTTGTTCCAGAAACAGGAGTGGTTGGTTGGTAATTCATGACAACCTGATTTTTTGTGGTGTTAAGTCTGTAACCAGAGACAGAGCCATATGTGCCTGCTTCTATTAAAATACCTTTCATAGTTTTAACAACATCTGGCAAGAAAACGGCAATATCATCAGCATATACAGTTATATCTAATTTGTTTGAGCCATTAATAAAAGGGCAAATTAAAGTTTGGCATTGTAGGGCAATTAAAAAAGGTTCTATTGCAAGAGCAAAAAGCAGTGGTGATAAAGGACACCCCTGCCTTGTCCCCCTTTTAATGGAAAACAGAGAAGAACATTTCCCCATATATGAGATCTTACCCATAGGATTATCGTATATTGATTGGATCCATCGTAAATGTTGTCCTTTAATACCAAATGCCTGTAGAACTGCCCACAGAAAACCCCACCCCACCCGGTCAAATGCTTTTTCAGCGTCTAATAAAATCATACCGAGTGGGGTGAGTTTAGTCCGTGCTGCATCAAAGGCCGATATAGCCATGTTGATATGCGCTGTGGTGTCACGCTTAGGAATAAAACCATGTTGTTGGGGAGAGACAAGTTGGGACATGTATGGAGCTAGTCTAGTAGCCAATATTTTGGCAAAGATTTTTGCGTCACTATTAATAAGTGAAATAGGCCTATAAGATCCCCTCTCTTGGGGTGCTTTACCTTTTTTTAAAAAGAAAATAATTTGGGTTAAATTCCAGGATCTGGGTGCTTGCTGCCCTTTACCAATAGCACTAATCACATCAACAAATAATGATATTAATTCTTCAATACAATATTTATAAAGTTCCAGAGGGATAAGATCTTCCCCTACAGCTTTGCCCATTGCTAAAGATTTAATTGCCCCCCTAATTTCTAAAGGCGTAATATCGGCCTCTATTTGAGCCGATTGTTCCGGCTCTAAATTATTGACTTTGTTAACGTTAATATAGTTATTAATGCAATCATCTGAAATAGCAACTTCCGGTGTATAAAGGGTTTGATAGAAGGAAGCAAATTGTTGTTAGATCGATTTTGGATCACAAAATAATTGATTATTGTCCCCTTTAATTTCTTTAACCATATTAATAGAACGATCTTCCGCAACTTTGTAAGCCAAAAGTTTACGACTTTTATCTCCATTTTCATACTGATCTAGATGATATTTTTTTAGTTTAATAACGCTTTTGTTCCTCAGAAGGTCTTTTATTGCGACTTTAAGCTCAATTAGTTTGAAGTTTAATTCCTCTAGATTTGGAGCACCATTACAAATAGCATCAGATATCTGGAGTTCGATATCTCTGATTTCATTTAGCCTTTGCTGATTTAAAGTTCGGAGTTCTTTGTTTTGTCGCCAAATATATTGCTGAGTAAATTCACGTATGCTAGCCTTACAGGAGTCCCAAACTATCCAGGGTAAGCTGGACTGTCTGTTAATATCAATGAATTCTTTTATATGCTCCTTAAGTTGGTTTATGAACATCATATCAGAAAATAAATAGCAAGGAAATGAGAAAGAGCGGGAGGTAGCTTCCTCAGTTGTTAGTGCAAATGTTATAGAGATCGGGTTATGATCAGATGTCACCCTTGGGTGTATAGCCATTGAGCATTTACCAAGAATCAAGTCTGAAGCCCATATCATGTCTATGCGTGAGCATACCTTATGTGCAGCAGAGTAAAATGTATAGCCGGCTATTTCAGGATTTAAAGATCTCCATACATCTTTTAAAAGATGTATTGTTGCCAAATCCAGAATTGCAGCTCTAGTTTTCCTCATTCTTTGAAAGGCATTTTTTCTAGTGATATCCAATTTATAATTCATTATACAGTTAAAATCTCCTAGCACAATATACTCCCCCCCCAGCCAAGTAGTTCCATATTAATCTGATCAAAGATTATAGGCTCATCTTGATTGGAAGCATAAACTCCGCATATTGTAAGTTTACAATTTCCTAGCTTTATCTGCACTATCGCCCATCTGCCAGCTTTATCAGTTAGAGTCTTGATTGTTTCACATTTCAATCCTTTATGTTTTAGAATCGCTACTCCCCGAATTGAAGCGTTAAATTCCGTGCAAACTAAGGGATCATATCCTAATTGTTTGATCAACTGTTTGTCTTTATAAGCAATATGAGTTTCAGTAAGAGCTACTATTTGCGGGTTATACATCCTAAGTTCCTCATAGACAAGACAGCGCTTTATTTTATTGTTTAATCCTGACACATTCCAGGTTAAACACTTTATTAAATGCATTTCAAATTATATATTTCCTTATCCATGCGGCCGCTATAAACAATCATCAGTGCCTTGTAAAACTTCTTAATTTTTTTGTCATTTTTGTGTCCTTTGATGCACTTTTTACCCCAAGCCATTTCTTCCCTTTGCCCGCCCCACACTCTGCTTCTCCCTCCCCCCACCCCGTGTTTACCTGCGGATCCCCCCATTCTGTTGACTGCCGTTCCCCTGGCAGTTGATGAGCGGATAGGACGCTAATAGGGTCCAGGTATTTATAATTAGTCGATACGACACAGTAAAAGAAAAAATCACCCCGTGTTACACACTTCTCATTATTTCAATTTTAACCTAATCATATAAGCAATCATCTGATATCCTGTGAAATTTTAGTGAGTAACCAGGAAAAAAGATATTAACACCAATATATCCAATAAGACCGGAAGAAACATAGCACCCATATGTGCTTGACATTAATCCTTAGCTCAATCATTTCCCAGCTCGCCAAGAAGCAATTGCTTTTTCGACCTCATCTACTTCTAAAAAGAAATATGAACGGCCATTTTTTATCACTTTCAACTTTGCAGGTTCTTGCAAATAAGCTTGAAATCCAAGATCTTTAATCGGATTTATGAATTGTTTTAGTTTCCATCTCTTTTCGAGCGACAGTTTACTTAGATCTGATCTCACAAAGAAGGTGATAGACTCAATAGTAACTGGTGTATTAGGGCGCGCTTTTAAAGAAATGGCTTGTCGGAGCAAATAGTTACCAATGTAGATCAAGATTGGTCTTGGAAATTTGCCACTCTTATCTCTCTGGACTAGGGGTAGTCGATGAGCTCGTTGGATCTGAGAGTCCCAGTCCCAGTCTGAAAGGTCAGGAAAGGCCTTTTGGAACAAATGAGTAATGTATGCCCTCGGATCTGCCCCCTCCGTTCCTTCAGCAATACCAAAAACACGGAGATTCTGTCTTCTATGTCTGTTCTCCAAATCTTCCAATTTGGCTTGCATCTGGAGTAGTTGAGAGGCATGCCTATTCACTTCAACTTCAGAACGTTGTGATTTCTCTTCTGTAACTACCACTCTTTGCTGCAGTTCCTCTATGTCTTGCGACACTGCCCCCAATTTACATGCCATCTCTTGCAGAGAAATTTGAGTTCTATTATTGTCTTCTCTCATTTGATGATAATAGTTTTTTGCCTCTTGTTTCTGTTCATTTAAAAGGTGCAAGATTGTCTGAAAAGAAGCAGTCACTTCCCCTTGCGGGATCCACTCTGTTGGCCCAATAGATGAAGATGAAGTAGTATCTCCCGGATGTATTTCTTGTATAAACTCACCTAATGGAGTCCTTAATACCTCTGGAATAGGTGCCCTAGGAGTGTCAGACATATCCTCGATTATACTGCCATTACCGCTATTACCACTATTACTGCTGATATTACTGCAGTCAATTGACACAGAAGCAGAATTATCTCCAATAAATATCGGGGTAGGTGCAGAAGGGTGTGGATGTAGTTGATCCAATGTACTATCCCCAGTAGTCTTTGACTTATCAGAGATGATGGGTTGAGTAGGGCTGAGTGGAGCATTAGCCTTTTTTTTATCTGTAGACATAGTGTTTGAATCATTAGGGCTATTACCAGAAAGTCGCAGCGCCATAGTTTTTACACCACCCTTGGCCTGTACCCACTGTCTAATAGGGCTGTTTTCAGCAATAGCCTTCAAGGCGCTTGTTTTAGTTTTGCCTGAAATTTTTGCCATTTTATTCTTACTTTTGCCCTTCGATTTCTTGGAAAAAGTTTTATTTTTATCTTTGATCATACTTAAGGGCATGTTGCTCCCCTGTTCATTAACATCCACATATTCTTCATCCGTTTCACCAACGTCTATGTTATCATCATTTTCACCTCCTTCGATTTCTTTCACCCCCACGGCACATCCTTTGTCTAAGGGCAAGCTAGTAGTGCTAGTAGTGCTAGTTAATTCAGCATGTGAGGTCTTAGCGTTAGTATCAATATTAGATGAGTTCGGCATTGAGGATTGAAGTTCTAGGGGATCTGTGTGATCAGCAAGAGTGATATTGGTGATAAGAGTTAGATCATTTGCCCCTTTTTCCGTTTCAACCGTCTCTGAGGCCACTAAATTAATAGCATCTTGAACTGTGGTAGCGTCACTTTGAGATTGCTTCTCAGCCTCTTTTAAATTATTCTGCTCCCCTTCGTTTGTAGCATTGCCTCCCACTTGGCCCCCATCATCTGCATTACCTTTCTAGTGAGGTGGGATTTTTTCTCCTTCGAGTATTCCATACTGCAGTTGCCCATCTTTCAAAGCCGCTTCAACAGTATTTTCAGTTACTGAGCTCGCTACCGCTGAGACTCCTGCTCTCCCGCTTGCTCCATGCTGCGTCTGCTGTTCAACGTTCTGAGCCGTTTCCACTGTGTTAGAAGGTTTTTTACTTGCCAAAATGTTGTTTATGGCAGTCACTGACAACGAGACTGCAGAGGCTCCCGCTCTCCCGCTTGCTGCTGTGTTGCGAGTTGTCCGTGTGGGAGGTTTCGGCGCCATCCCGCTGACGCTCGTTCTCTCTGGCTGTGCTGCAGCCGGTGCCGTGGGGGAACGCAGCCCTAACCAGCGGACTGCTGTTGAAGCCGATCCCAGTCTAATCCACTTTGAAAGGCTCTCCCAGCCCAGCCAAACCCGTGAGGGCTCTCGAGGCAACCGCGATGTCTCAGCCTTTTCTATGCCATCGGGATGCAACAAACTCCGGATACGGCTCCCAATCAGCCGTAGTTGCCACATCAGCCTCCGTGTTCAATCACTAAAATCGGTTCTTTTTAGCAAGGTGAGACTTTTAAAATTGTTCCGTGCTGTAGCGCGTAGCGGGCATCTGCAATTCTTAGCTCAAATGCTGTGTGCTGTGTCGGGTCATTACCGCAAAGCGTTGCTTCTACCCGGACCCGTCTCAGCGTCCTCCACTCCGGCGGTGTCAATCCGCCATCTTGGATCCCCAAATGGTATTTAACTTTGTAGTTTATTTTCTCATAGAAATCACTGCAGTCCTAATCCATGAAACTCACATTTAGGGGCTAGTCACTGTAGGATCATGCCACCCTTAAATTCTTATATCTTCCTCTTTTTAATTGCATTGACTCTAACATGTAGTTAACAAGGTACACTGAGGGTGAATTAATATTTCAAAGTACAGTTTCTACCCGTTAATGAGGTATATTTTAATAGATTCACATGGAGGTTTAAAGCCAGCTGTTGTCAAGATGCACATGTAGGCCTGACACCAAGTTAAACTTGTCACCCTAGTGAATAGCAACATATTGGTTTCACTCCTCCTAGGATATTTAACTTCCATGTCACTGGTGTCTTTCCTGTACCATATACTGTAATCTGACTGGTAAGTTAAAAATATTCAAATAAGGGAATAACTTATTTAACTATGTTTTAGAGAGTCGAAGCGCATGCACTGATATCAAGTCATGAGTGCCCCAGTGCACAGAGACATAAAACCTGGAATACCAGTCATCAAAAATAGGGGTAACCACTCAAAAAGAAGTATTTTGTAACAGTATGTTACAATTCTTTGTATGCAATTGAATTATCGTTTAGTATGTCAGAAAAAAAGACCAGCAGGAAGAGGAACTCTGAGTTTGTACAAGGCCGTGAGGAAGACATCAAGAGGTCGAAATATGTTGACTTCTTATTGCCTCTTCTAAGTAGCCTTTGATATTGTCATTAGGTCATCCATGCAGCACTAATGTTTTGTGCAAGTCTGTACCAAATGTTAATATGGACACCACACTCTGCAGTGGTTGCTCCCATTATGCTGTTTGCTATCCTCAAAACATGTTCAACTTGATGTTGGAAATTCATTTTAGGAAAAATTAAATATGGTTTTGGAACGCCATAAATAATTTTCTAGATCACAGGAAAAAATGAGAAGTTGAATAACTAAATTACAGTTTTGCTGGTGAGGTGTACCAGTGATAATTAGATTCAAGAAAAGTTATTGGATTATGCTCCTGCTCTTAAACAAGCTGTAGACATTGCAAAGAGCATAGAACATACCGCTTTTTGTATGAGTAAAATGAGAGATACTGTATATATCAAACAAGTTAGTGATAAAAGTGTGTATAAGGTATTGGGGAGCAAGGATAAAAGCAAATTCAAATGTTTCAGGTGTGGTAACTCATGCCATTTGACCAACAATACCAGATGTCCTGCCAGGGGAATAGTATGCAGGAAGTGCAACAAGCATACACACTTTGCAAAAGTTTGTAGAAACATAAAAAATAATGTCACACACATGGTCAGTTGTGAGGGGATTCAGGGTGATTATATCATCTTTCAAACTGCAGATTAAGTTGGAATCTCCAACAACAATTATACTACATGTAATATAATTTTACATGAAGTTTCTTTTAAAGTGTTTGTAGATTCAAGCTCCCCATATGCTCTGATTAATGAATCCTACTTTATAGAAATTTCAAAGAACAAGAGCTACACTCTTCTGCCTCCTGACATCAATACCTGCGGTTACAATAATAATCCCATACCATTGGTTGGAATGCTAGTTATGCAGATTATTTTCAAGAATAGATCTACCTTTGGGAAACTCTACCTCACAAAAAATGGTTCCATTCTGCTGGGGTGGAAACGCCAAAAAGATTTGGGGATAAAGCTGAATCCCAATGCCCTTGTAGACAAATCAGTGATTGGTAGGGACTTATGTGAGAAGTTCCCTGAAGTTTGTCTCACAGAAATAAGGCTTACTTAAAGGTTACTTCCACAAGATTAAACTGAAAGAACAGTACATGCCTGTAGTACATGAAGCCATGACTGTTCCACTGTTTTTATGGGGCCCTCAGGAAAAGGAGTTGAACAAGTTGGAGACAAATGGAATCATTGAGATGATTGAGAACTCTGAGTGGCTTGCCCCCATGGTTATAGCAACCAAGGAAAGGGGTAGGATTATCAGGTTGTGTGTCGATCCAAACGCTAATATTTGGGTGGACAGGCACCCCCGCCCTAATATCAATGAAATGCTCAGTGTCATACAGGGAGTGAAGTATTTTAGTGTCCTATATCTCTCATTGGCCTACCACCAGGTAGCTCTCCATCCCTTTTCCAAAGCTCTCACTTCTTTCATAACCCCATTTGGTGCCTATCAATTTAGCATAATTCAGATTGGCATCTACTGCGGCATCCTAACGTATGGCGAGTCAATAGAGAAGCACAAAAAAATCCTTGAAGATGTTCCGAGACAACTTAGTAATGCTAGCTTTACCACACAGAAAGACAAATGCAAACTTGGGGTGGAATCAGTAGTGTATCTTGGTGACACTGTTAAAGGTGAAGGAATAAGTCCCAAAACTAGTCTTGTGGATTCTGACAAATTAACATCAGCGCCTTCCAATAAGGAAGAGCTCAAGTCCATCCTAGGCCTGGTGGATTACATGTCTAAATATGCCAATACCCTTTCAGACTATGTACATTCACTTAGGACCTTGTTAATGAAGGGTATCCCTTTTTAATGGAATGCTGGATGTCAAAATAAGTTCTCACATATCAAGCAAGCCATCACCGAAGCACGTCTTTTGAGTATGTTAAATCCCAATGCTAAGACCACCTTAACCACAGATGCTAGCATGAAAGGATTAGGTTTCTCAATCACACAAGTTGTTGAAGGGAAAGAAAAAGTAACAGCTTTTGCATCAAGAACACTTAAGGATCCTGAGCGCAACTGCTCCACTATTGAAAAGGAAATCATTTTAATATCATTCTATGGAGAGTCCCATTTACCATAAGAACTGATCATAAACCTCTATTGGCCATTGCCAGCCAGCAAGCCACTTGCACCCTTTTCTTCCCTGGTAGGTCAAAGAACTACCAATCCCAGAAAGCCTTGTGAAGGTCCTTGCCTTGTATGCCTTCCCAGACTGCCTAGTGGCGATCAGCTGGCCCATTCCTGCATATAGACAGTCAGCTTCCAGCAGTGGTGGTTGGCTTCTTTTCCTGTACGGGACCACGCCCCTTTCCTGTTTGCTCGAGTGTCCAAGGAAAACCGGTAGACTCTTTTGGTGAAAGATTTCTGCCTTGAATCTGCTTCCTATTTTTCCTGCCTGGATTGAGTTGTTTGGCTTGGTTTGAGTTTGGGCTTCCTAGCGCTTCCCCTTTGACGTGCTTGGTTTTCTCTGAACGCGTACTATTTCCTACTCGCGTTCGGCTCTATGCGACTATTTTTAGAACGCTACACTGCGGTTCAGGCTCCGCCTCCAAACCGCCGCGAACTTGAGGCAAAGAGTTATCTTTTTCTGTCTTCATGCGTTTTGACGCTAAACGCGTCCTATTGGAGAATTGTTACCTTCGCTAGCGGCTTCTCATTAATTACTGCGGAGTATTTTTGAAACTCCTACTGCAGAGTATTTTATTAATACTCTCCTGAGTCTCAGGTAATTTTTACTTTCCATTTATGCATTTAATTTGTTTCTTGTGCTGATTAGATCATAATACTTTTGTGGAATATTTTTGTGGACTTTCTTGATTTGTGCAGAGGATTAAGTCATCCTCGTATAATGTATTTCCTGCTAATCTTGGGGAACTGAACATTTTTTTTACAATCTATATTTCCGGGAAGACCTATGCGTCATTAAATTATAGAAAGTCCTTTTTATTTGAAGTGGATTCCTATAAATTTTTTTGGGGGTGAGACAGTCTCTAATTATACTTTGCTTAGACGCCTGCTACCCCCTTTCCTTGTAGAACCTTGCAGGAGCCCTTTTTGTGCCTGCACGTAGCAAATTACTCTACGGTTCCAATGGGTTGGTGTGCAAGCTCTTCTTCGGCAGATAAGGGTAAGTCTGGATTTGCATCAAGGTGAGGTACATTTGTCCTGCGCAAAGTATATACCTTTGATTATTTATCTTTTCCTGATTTTCTCATTCCTCTGTAGGATTGCTCTTACTGGATACACCTCTCGTGAAAGAACGTCCTGGTGGTCCTTCCTTGTCTCTCCACTCCTTGCGGGTAGTAGTGTCCCCTGATAAAATCTGTGGTCTGGGGTTGCTGTGCCCAATTGGGGTGAAGAGACGACATCTTCGCTCCTGTGGATTTTGGGTTATCTTGTTCCGAAGCTTGGGACAGAAGGACCTGTACTGATAGAAAGTCAAGCCCACAAAAGCAGAAATCCCCTGAGCGAAGTTGAATAAAGGCGCTTCTAGTGACACGCTCATATTTGACCCCCTATCCTTAGATAATCCTGAAATTACCATGGCTGAATAGTTAATTTGCAAACAGAACTTAGACTGGTTAGGGGGGTAAACCAGCGGTTAGTGACAGAAATCAATGTCCTAAAGACTCAAACACAATTAGAAACTTTGCCGAAGAATAAATTGTCCAAACCTAAACGTAGTTATATTCAAACAGGTCATTTTCAAGACCTTTATCCTGTTTCCACTACTGCAATTGCTGATCCTACCTCTACCCCTTTAATGTAACAGTACATGAACAAATGTCAGTTTCAGTTCCTATGTCGTGCATCCTCCTTTCCTGATGACGCTGCTAAAATAGCTTTTATTATATCTTATCCAAGTGGAAATTCAGCTCTACCGGCAGTATCTCTAGTGAAGAACAATGATCCTATTTTATACGATTTAGATCAGTTCAGAGAAAGAATGAGGAGTCTCTTTGCAAGACACTCTTACATGCAGGCCAGCGATAATGAGTTACTTAGTCTCAAACAAGGGTCCAACGAACTATTGACATATATCACCACCTTTAATAGATTAGTGACGGAGACTCAGTGGCCTGAAGAAAAGAGAACATCCCTGTTTTATAGAGGGTTAAGAGACAAACTCAAAGATATATTATCTCAAATAGTGGATCCTTCAGAAGAATGTTCCGCTTTTATAGGTTTAGTGGTGAAACTTGATCATCGGTTGACAAAAAGCAAAGGGGAAATGAACAAGGGAGATTATCCACGCCTGTTCCTCCCTTATTGTGGCAAAGGGGGGGCATTTTGCTAAAGATTGTCCCATAAAACCTAAAACTACCCTGAAAAGTGCAGCAACAGGTTCTGGGGCAGCGATGTTGTCGGAAAACTAGAAGACTTGGAAAGTCATGAGACGGCTCATCCAAGTTCATCATTGTCTCAGGTCTCACAGTCACTGTTTACCACCATTCCATCCATGCCTCAACATTTTGTCATCACTGTAGTTTTTATGCTACCTTTTCAGCATAGAAAATCAAATCATATTGTTGGATACATTTTCTAGATATCTCTGTAGCTAAAGCTCTGGGCTTACAGTTTATCCGAAGTCTCATCTTGAAAAAGTAAGAGCAGTGGATGGAACGGAGTTGTCTTCTGGATTAATAGAATATCATACCCCTGATCTAGTCATGGTGTGTGACAACAGCCATTCAGAGGTGATCTATTTTGACTTGATTGATACCCCGAACTTTGGGGCTATACTTGGAATGCCCTGGCTCCAATTGCATAATCCGCGAAAGGTAACACTTAGATCTTTTTACTGTATGTTAGACTGTTATGTTGCGCATTGTCTACTACCGAAACATCTAATTTACCTTCAGAGTATCTTGACTTTTCTGATGTGTTCGATGAGGCTAAGGTGGTTGGGTTGCCTCTGCACCGAGCCTATGATTGTAGAATAGATCTGATTCCTGGTGCAGAATTGCCTGTTAGTCAGGTATTCGCTTTAACAGAGTCTGAGTCTAAATATCTCTCTGAATATCTGAAAGACTTGCTAAAAAATGAATTTATCCATCATTCGACATCCCCAGTATCCTCTCCCTTTTTTTTTAATACATAAACAGGAAGGGGGATTGAGAGCCTGCCTGGATAGAGCCCTAAACAAATTGACGGTAAAAGCAAATATCCTCTTCCAATCATCTCGACTCTTTTGGATCAGTTACGTAAGGGCAAGATCTTTACCAAGCTAGGTCTAAGAGGGGCCTACCATCTGATCCGAGTGCGTGAAGGAGATGAGTGGAAGGTGGCTTTTCGCACTGTTTGGGCTTTATGAATATTGTGTGATGCCTTTTGGCTTATGTAATCACCTGTTCTGATAGCCCATGTTCTGCACTAAATGCATCAAGAAGGCCACCCCCTACATCTCTAAGTAGGTGTTGGGGCTACAAGGTTTTATTTATAACATGATATATGTACCAGGTGAGAGGAACCAGGTTGCAGAATGTCTGTCTAGACTTCCTATTGATGTTGAAGATTCCTACACTAAGTCCTCTGATCATGCAATTATGCAATTCCAGTTATCAGTAAAGATGAATGGGAGAAATGTGCACAGGACGGCAACACCTTATTGTCCCTTAAGGTCATCATTAGTAAGGGGTAGCCTTAGAATCTCAAGGAAGGTCCTGAGGACCTTAGAACTTTCTGGATTCTAAAGGATGAATTGTTCATCATTGATAAGCATATACATAGGTACAACAAGATGATATCAGCCGAAGGCCTGTACGAGCATATTGAAGGTACATTTTCCAAAGGAGGAATTCTTAATGCTTCAGTTACTGACAGAGGGGTTCAATTTACTTCTGATGAAGTTAAACAGTTTTTTGGAACTTTGTCCATCACTCACTTAAAATCCCCTCTTCATTGTTTAAAGGCAAATGGGTTGGTGGAAAGAGCAAACAGGATAAAAACGGATACCATCCAATTGGCTCTTGTCTCCAAGGAACCTGTTCATGATGCTGTAAGGATGATGCTATTGTCATACCATACTACTCCCAATAGTGTTTCAGGGGTATCTCATTTTGTATCCCTCAAGGGAAGAAATCCAGGTTCCAAACTGACCCCAAACTGGCTAAATGGTGGATGTCCTCTTTGAGTAGACCGAATGACAGTCTTAGACAAAGAAAAGTGTCAACAAACAGACTACAAATCCAGGTATGACCAGAAATGGGAAACGAGCAACAGAGAGTGGCGCAAAGGTCAGTGGGTTGTTATCAAGAGACCTAAAGTTTCTGCTTTCTCTAAACTCTTTGAGAATCAAACGTGTTAATAACAACTCCATGGTACTGGAAGATGGCAGTACTTGGAGCATGGACTATGTTGCAAGATGTTCCAAACTGTGCACGCTTGAGTTTGTCAAGGACAAAAGAACAGACGCATTCATCCCCAGCTCCAAAGAATCCAAGAATGTCAGGATTTGGCGTCCTACTAGTTGGCAAACTGATTATGAAATGTAACTTGTTTTATTTCAGCATTATTTGTCAGCAATACTTATCTTTCTAACCTTATTGTATTCTTATCTTTCTTTTCTACTTGCTCTTCCTTTTGCAAGGGAGATGTGTTGTAATATAATGTTATATTACCCTACCTACGTTTCCTCTTCCAGGCTTCTTTCCCTTGCCTAGCTCTCTCTATCATTCTTTCCAAGTTGGTACTTACCATTCCATGGAATCTTCATGTGAAGCTCACAGTAGAATGTTCTACGAGCTCCAAACATCAGTTGGTGCTGGAGGATATTGGTCTTTTAAACGTAGTTCTCCTGTTCTCTGGAGTCATCATTGCATTACAAACATACCGTAGGGACAACATCATTGACCTGCTATAGATTGTGGATGACAGGCTGAAACAATCTTGTGGCATGAAGGGAGATAAGTGAGCATTAAATCGACACCCTAGACTGGAGTGCTAGTCTTCTTGGGGGCTACCTGGACTTCCACCTGCCAGATCAGAGTGGCAGGAGAAGTCAGACCCTCTGTCCCGCAAACACTGCCGGTCCCTGATTCCTGGTTAGTAGGTGGAACCTACACACAGGCAGCTCGGACCTGGCCAGACCATATCCTCCCTAGTGCTGAGAGATTTGGAGGTGACACAGAAGTCCCCCCAGAGATTCTAAGAATGGTGAGAGTATGAGGGGTGGCTCAAGCCCCTAAAAGTTCCACAAATGAACAGACACTGTAAGCACAGTCCCAAGAGTGGCAGAGAATAGATCATGAGTGCAGACCTACATCACAGGCTGAAAGGAAAATGGAGGACTGGTTCCTGTTACTTAAGCTGCACAGTGACCTCTAATATCATGGCTTTCAAATATATCACATTTGCCACTTGAATGCCCCTCACCCCCAGCAAAGAAATACAGAACTAACTGAAAGCCTCCTTGAAGATTGACTCCTTTCAATTAACACAATGGCAAGAGACAAGGAACCTAAAAACCTAAAGCAGGGCAAAATGTACAAGTATACTAAAGTGCTCCTACCACGGGAGAGTCTTCAGGAGTGCCAAATAACACAGCCACCCCCCAAGCAATTCACGCCTCCAGAGATGATATAGAGGGCAAAATGTCTGAAATAAGATTGGAGGTATCCCTTCTGCATCAAGATATGCGCAATAAAGTGGAAAGATTGACCAAAATGGAAACTAGCATCTCAGAAGTAGAACATTCAACACATAAACTGAATTCCAATGTCAAAGACTTGAAGGCTATTGTGAGAGAGGTAGCATAGAAAGCAGAGGATGCGGGAAATTCAGCCTGCAGAAACAACCTCCTCTTCATCGGATTCCCAGAGGGACAGGAAGGCTCTGACCCAGTGGTGTTTGTGATGTCATGGTTATGCGACTCCCACCCGTGGCAAAGTTTTCATCCTGTTTTATTATCGAACATACAAATAGGATGCCCAATGCAAGACTGCCACCTGGTTACCTCACTTAGTGAAACATGGCACAGAGTGGAACTCAAGCCTGCTAACACAATGATAATGATTTTTTCCGACTACTCTAGAGAAGTAAAGAAGATGAGGTAAACATTCAACTTAGTGATATTCAAGATGCAGATCCAATACATGCTTCTTTTCCCAGCATAGCTCAAGGTTATAAACCAAGGCAGCTGACTATTTTTTCAAACCGTGGAAAAAGCTTGGTCCTGGATAGAGGAGCGCCCCATGGTGTGACGGGAAACGAGGACCAGCTTGTCACAATCCAAAGACGAAACCCCACAATGGGAGCCCCTCACACAGAGAATAAGTAGGAGACACCTACTAAAACGAGGACACAAGACTCTGTCGGGATCCCACTGAAAGAAAACCTGTACAGGCCCGGGACATAGGCACGCATGGCTCTGGATGGAGACCTGTCCCAAACTCAAGCCAGGGGAAGCAATCAGGGGGAAACACCCACACCGAACAATCGGATAAGAAATGCCTGGCGGGCACGAACTGTGACCACCCACTCCTCAAGAATATCACTTGCATGGAAGATCAAGATGTGAAGACACAAAACATGGACAGCAGGCTCCAACAGTAGGCTCAGAGTGGCGAGAAATGATGAAACATGGGCAGGCCAAAGGCAAACAAATTGCAGAACTGCTACAGAATCCCCCCACATGATTTTGCTCAGTGCTTTATGAGGAATATTTTATTGAAGCCTATATCCTTCAGTCTTTTGGTTAGAATTTAGCGTGGGGGTCATGGGTAGGACTATAGACCTCTCAAACTCAACTTACTCCAAGTTGTCATGTTGACAGTTCAGGGAATAGGAGTAACTAGTGGGACAGATTGGTGTGAAGGGTTTAGGGTTAGGTGTAAAAAGTGTTATAGTTTAATCATTACGCTTCTAATACAGCCAGTGGCAGGAGATTTAAGGTCCACAGGCGGGAACAAAGGGAATGAAGACATCAGACAGACCAACCCATGCATAAAATGAAAATCATGGGATACACAGACAATGAGTGACAACACATATTCAACATTGTCATAGAATGTTATCGGACTCTGTAGCAAGATTAAGAGGGGGTTAGTTACCAGATACATCAATATATTGTCTTTTTACAGCAAGCCCACTTGCGGGGTACTCACTGTGACTTCATTGGAACGGGCATATACACAATCCCCGCCCTCAGAGAGTTTTCCCCAGGGGTGCAAGTTGTCACCATACTAATTAAGAAATCCCCATGTTCACGCAACTAAAATCTGTACAGACCCTAATGGGTCCTTTGTTGCTGTCCAGGAGTCCTGGTTATGAAGTGAAATCACATTATTTAGTGTTTACGTCCCGCTACAATTGCAATCCCATACCCTTGATACAATTGCTAAAATACCACTAGACCCAGGGTCATCCACACACACCACTGGAGGCGACTTCAATGATTTAGTTGACCCTAGCCTTGAGTGCACACACATTGCCGCAGTAACTCGTTTTCCCCTCCCCGCTGGCAGTGTTTGTGAGGCTGCTGAGATTGACTGACCTCTGGAGGAGACAACAACACCTACTAGACCACACTTATTCCTATTTTTCCCGAGCGCGCATAGTCTTTTCTGGACTTGACTACTTCTTTGCCCGGCAGGTGAAATACGAATGGTGGGCAAGGTGGAATACCTAGCAAGGGGCATTTCAGACCACTCACCATTGTGGTTGACAGTAGGGGGTGGAGGGAACAGGCAGCGATCAGACTGGAGACTGAATGCCTGCTAGCTTCACGACAAAACAGTAATGAGAGTCATTAGAACAGAAACTGAGGTATGCTTCCAAGAAAATATAGGCTAAGTAGCTTCACATGTCACCCTCCGGGAGTACATGATGCCGTAGCGTGTAAGCACAGGGTAGAAACCCACCAAATAGAAACACTTGAAGATAAACTCTTGGAATTTGGGAGAAACATTACCCCAGATACAGAGGCAGTCCTATTAAAACAACCAGTAGTCACACTTATGGAGATCCGTGCCCTAACTGAACGAAAGGTGAGGACCCACATTCAGACTACACAACATAGACTCTACAAGACAGGACATAGAGCAGGGAGACTCCTAGCCTGGTTGGGAAGAAGGAAAAGAGAGATGACCTGGGTGACCCAGATACAAGAAACGGATGCACAATGCACATCTGCATACTCCTGCTTTGGCACACTTGCACTGAGCTGTAAGAGGCCAGACCACTGGCAGACAACATGCAAACATTAGATTATCTTAGGAATATAGACATGCCTCCCCTGTGGCAGGAAGATAAGGAAGCCTTAGAGACAGATATTACCCTAAAGTGCAAGATGCTATAAATAAACAAACATCGGGGAAAACTCTGTGGTCAAACATGGTGCCAGTGATATTTTTTAAGCAAAATGCTAGCCTGGTAGCCACTCACTTTCTTAATATGTTCCAAGCGGCATAGGAAGAGGGGGAGTTGCCACTGGATCCAAATCAAGCCTCAGTGTTGGTTATATAAAAGCCAGGTAAACCATCAGAGCGCTGCGGCTCCTACCTCCCAATATCATTACCAAACACTAAACCCAAGATTTTGGCCTCCATTTTAGCGACACAACTCTTGACCTTTATCACATCATTGGCATACCATGACTAATCAGGATTTATACATGCCACATGCCTCATTCTCCGCCGACTTGCCAACTGGCTAGACACAGCGAAGGATAAACCTATCCTCCATATCCTTCTATCTGTAGACGTGAAAAAGGCCTTTGACACAGTTCATTGGCCATTCATGAGACAACTCCTAGTAAAATATGGATTTGGTCAAGGATTCACGGTTTGGGTTGAACTATTGTATACTACCCCCAGGGCAAGAGTAACGGTCAATGGAGTAAGGTCAGCTGGCTTCCCCATTCTGAGGGAAACCTGACAGGGCTGCCCCTTGTCACCCCTGCTCTTTTCATTGCTCTTGAAGCCGTTGGCATGCCGGGTCAGGACCCACCCAGATTTAAGGGATTTCCAGGATATCTGAGGCTAACATGTTGATGGACAGATTTCTCTATATGCGGATGACATTCTGCTCTACATGACTTACCCAGATACAACGCTTCCCCTGATACTACACCTCGTCAAATATTATAACAACCATGTTGGATATAATATCAACTGGGGGAAATCTAGTCTTTACTTCATTGGAGGCTCCAAAGAAATACACTCTCCACCAGAACAACTGAACATTACCAAAGAGGGTTTTGATAGCTGGGACTGTACATATCTACAAATGAGGCTGAATCCCTCACCCACAACATTATGCAAGTTCAAGGTGAATTCCGAGATGACGTAGCTAGATGGAGACGTCTCCCCCTGACGTTGCTTTGGAGAGCGGCCATGTACAAAAGGATCATGCTTCCCAAATTATTGTATATATTCCAAAACACATACCATAACATCCTGCAAATATTTTTAAAACAATTAACGAGGAATGCGTACATTTCTGTGGGACAGGGGACACCCCAGAGTAGCTTTGCAGACTCTGTGGCACAACCAATATACTGGGGTATCACCTTGCTGGATATTCAAAAGTATTAGCGGGCGGCACATTTAACAGTAATTAATGGATGGTGTCAAGCTCCAACTGCTGTTTTGTACCTTTTTTTGTGATCAAACACCAAAACATCGATACTTAAAGCATGTGCATTAAAAATAAAATTACCTCTCTGCCCTTTGAATGTTTCGTTACATCAAACGAATGAAAGAAGCAGATGCCTCTACTAAAACAGACTGACAGAACTTTAAACTGACATGCTGAGGTGCAGATACGTTTTAAGAGTTCCATTCAAAGAGACAAGCCTGCATTGTCCTTCATAGATTTTGACACACTATGGGGCTTATTTACAAGCCTCTTGCGATCCCGGTGCGTCACTTTTTCCCCATATTAAAAGTGATGTACCTGTGGTGCAAGGGACATGTAAATCTGCCCTTATATTTTCCATGAATTTAATATGATGAATCTGAAAAAACTCAAACCTGTATGAAGTTAGAGATTGTGAGAAACAAGGACATGTTAGGTTTTTGCTCCCATTCTCACTAATAAATGCTGGTTTTCTGACTGTGATTGTACCCTGGGTTCTGCTAACCAGACCCAGGGACTGTGCTCTGATTAAAAAAACATTGGTGATTGGTTACAACTACAATTGATACTGATATCCTCTCTGTAAGTCCCTGGTATGTGATAGCACATGTAGGTCTAGAGGTCAGTCGATATAATGTACTTAGGTCTGCACTAATGTGGTGCCTGCTGACATTTTTGAGGCTACTTTTAAACTTATATTGTATGCAAATTCGACTATGGAATTAAAGGTACTAACCAAGTTTCAAAATCCCTTAGCCTTACATATAAGTCACACTTAAGGTCTTCCCTAGGTACCTCAGTGGTAGAGTACCTTGTAACTATCAGGAGAGATATGATAAAATATGTTTTATGTTCCCTGATTAGGGAAAATTGTCAATTTCATTTTTTTACCAATTGAGTCAAAATGAGCTATAATGATGCTTCAAAGTATAAACACTGATTCTAACCATCACAGAAAATAAGTTATGGGACTTTCATTTCAGTAAGCCACAATCCAGCCTTCCAGGAGCTCGCTCCTGGTTTGCCAGGATGTGCCAAGCTGTCTTAACGAGGTGTGAAGTGGCCTGCCTTGAGCAAAGAACTTTCTGGGGTAGGAGAACTACAAGGGGTGGGCAGGCTTCCTAGGATAGGGGGCCACCAGGTGTTGTTCCATGCATCAGGGTTTGGGCCCATGATGAGTACTTCTGTTTTGTTGGTGTTTAGTCCTAGGCAGCTGTTTTTCATCCATTTGGCGATAGCTTCGATGCCTTCTCGAAAATTGTGTCTGGCGGTATTGGGTTAGTTGGATAGGGAGAGAATGAGTTTGTTGTCGTCTGGGTATGACACACTGTTGAGTCTGTAGGTTCTGACGATGGGGGCGAGCGGAGCCTTGGTGACTTTGAAGAGTGTAGGGCTGAGGGAGGACCCCTGGGGGATTCTGGTCTGCAGGGGTAGGGTCCGAGAGGAAAGGGGGAGTCTGACCCACTGTGTTCTGCTGGAGAGAAAGGAGCAGATCCAGTTGAGGGCCTTGTCTGGATTCTTGCCTCGTGGAGTATGCGTATTAGTGTACGGTGAGAGACTGTGTCAAACGCCGCTCAGAAATTAAGGAGGATGAGGGCTGCTGTTTCTTCTTTGTTCAGTAAGGTGCATATGTCATCTATTGTAGCAAGGAGGACGGTTTCCATACTGTGGTTTTTTGAGAGGCTGGATAGGGAGGAGTCGAGCATATTGTGCAGGGAGATGGGTTTGAAGTTCCTGAGGTTGATGGGGTCCGCCAAGGGTTTCTTCAAAAGGGGGTTGACCTCAGTGTGTTTCCAGTTGTCGGAGAACATGGCGGGTGCCAGTGAGCGGTTGATGGTGTGGCAGAGCATGGGTGCGTTGGTGTCGCCGGCTCTGTTGAAAATTCGGTGGGGGCAGGGGCTAGTGGGGGCCCCGGAGTGGATTGACTTCATCGTCTTCAGTGTGTCTTCGGTTGTGAGGGCTGTCCAATTGTCGATCCCTGGCTTCAGGGTATCGGGTGGTTGGTGAGGGTTCAGTGTGTTGGTTGCCTTCGTCGAAGTTGTCGTAGATGCTCTTGATTTTGTGGTGGAAAAAGGTGCTGAGTTTGTCGCAGAGGCATTTTGAGGGAGGGATGTCGGTGGACTCGCTGGTGGGTTGGGCGTACTCCTTGATGATGTTGAAGAGTTCTTTGATGTTGCGTGCATGAGTGGAGATTCTGGGGAAGGCCTCACTTAATGGTGGAGCTGCGAGGAGGGATAGCAATTTCACTGACAATGACTCAGTGGACTTGCTCGCCTATCCCCTCTGCGGCTGCCATTAAGTAGGGGTTGGTTAGGGCTGGACAGCTGGGAGGCGGGAGCGGGGAGGGGAGATGGATTGGGCTGGTTACGTTGGTCATGCTGGGGGGGAGGGGACGCAGGGGCAGCAGCAGCAGGGAAAAACAGACAGAAACGCACAAGAGAGGAAAGAGTGGAAATGAGGCAGTGAAAGGTGCAAGTAAAGTAGGGGAAAGACACAGAAGGAGAGTTAGAGAGGAAGATTTAATCAGTGAAAAACAAGTTAAAAACGGAAGACAGAGGGGGAGTGAAAGGGGGAGATTGGCATCAGTTAAACAATGAGTAAAAAAGGGAGGAATGACACAGATGGGGAGTGAAGGGGGAGATTGAAATCAATAAATCCTGCACCGCCAACCAAATAGTAACCCCACTAAATCGATTATTGAGTGGGCTGGGAGGAGAGTGTTAGTGAAACTTAGTCACGCCATTGGGTTGGCTTAGCCAGATCTAACCATCCAGGAGAGAGGTTCTCCATTCCGTATACTGAAAAATATTGATTTCTCGGTCGAGAATATGCCACACTTTGGAGGAAGTGGGCAAATACCTGAGTGGTACCCTTCATTCCATTTGCAAGTGCGCCACATTTCTTTATGCTCCAGAACGATGAATACATATGGGAGTGTTGTCCAGCCAGTCAAATCTGCTGCCTGAACCAGCAAAGAGAAAAAGGACAGCCCTGCTGGAACCCTGATCTGTACCTAATGGATTGCACTCTGAAGGACTGTACCTGCTACACAATCTGGTACTACAGCTCTCAATACCTTCGCTGGCTTCACAAGGATTAAAGAGTGGACTCTCTGAAAGCAATAGGTTAACAGAGCCCACCTGCATCATCTCCACCAAGGCGTCCCCACTATGGATTAAAGAGTGGACACTTTGAACCCAAAGGAGGAAATACAGGAAGAGGTTTTAGAACTTTGGAGAAGTTTGAAGCAACTTTAGCAAAAAGATCCATAAATAAAACAGGTGCTTTGCAGGAGTTGTAGTCCCAGACCCCAAGAAGCAAACCAGAGCTTCTGAACCCTTGGCTGGTGCTGTGGACCACTTTCATTCATCAAGAAACACTTCTGGAAGTAAGTGTGAAAGTGTGAATTGTAAACATTGATTACCACTCATGCGATACACCGGGGGCAGAAGGTGTTGGATTTAAAATCCAACACCTTCCCTACTGTTGTACAGCCTGGAGTTGGAATAGTAAAATTTACTATTCGCAAATCCAGTCCCTCCTACAGCAAGTCATGGTAATGCTTTGTGTTGTAATGGTATACGATGTAACAAAGCGGTTGTTGGAATGGTGTGCGTTGTAATGGTATGTGTTGTAAATGCATGTGATGTAACGTGGCCTATTCGGTTTGAACTTGCAGCCAGCTTGATTGATTGAGCAAAGGAATAATTTATTGAGACCATGACTGAACCCTTTATTGCGTGTGTGGCCTTAATATTAATGGTGATCCCTACTTATCACTACTAATAAACCATTATCCAACATTTGAAGTTCAGCAGTGAGGATACTTGTACGTACTTATGTTTAAATTACACTGTTCAGTAAATTAACTAAAGAACCTTAAAAATCCTATACATTGACTTATAACTAACATTTGATTTTTGGAGTATTTTAAAGATTTGGGTGGAAAACTGATTTTGGATCAATTTTTAAGATGTTTAGAAATGTGTTCTATTTCTGATTTGTAAAATTTCTGTGACACAAAACTATGGATAACATTGAGCTAGATCTTACTTACCTGTCCAAACTCACAGCTGCTAAGCTTAGGTTACACTGTAGGGGTAGGGGGCTGCCAGTTGCTAAACAGATTAGAAGGAAGAGCGGATGGAGTCCCTTAAGGCCTGGGCAGGGATATCTCTGGGAATTTTAGGCAATGGGCAGGATCCAACAAGCTGCAGGTGGAGGATGTCAACATGGTCATGGCTTTCAGTATTAGATTCATACTTTCAGCTAAGGAAGTGTGAGGGGGGTTCTCCCACCAAAACCAGGGATGTAATTTGAGAATAAACAGCTGAAGGCTTAGTTAGCTTCCATAAAAGAGAGGAAGTTGGCCAAAGCTGGGAAGTGGGCTAGGGAGGATGAGAGAAGACATGGTGGCAGCAACAATGAACATGATGCAGAGATGCCCAGGAGGTGTTTGATTGCAGGCTTCCCCAAGGTAATAGTCCCCATGTAGGTATTGGGGGATGACATTGACAAATTGCTGACTGCATTTGAAATGGCCCTTGAGATGGGAAGGGTCCACTCTAAGTGTTGAGGTGCTCTCCTGTGGAAATGTATTCTAGTAGCTAGGATGGATATGCTCTAGATCCTACAAGGGATGAGGCAGAATCCTATCCACACTTGAGGAAATAAGTAGTCACAAAATTTGATCTGACCCCAGAGCAGTACAGAGTGTAGTTCAGGGACACCCAGAAAGTAAACACAGTCCTGGGTGGACTTTGTGCCCATCTCAGTGAAAGCTCTACAGGGCTGGATTAAAGGTAACCTTGTGAGGGTATTTATACCTTAATTCCTAAGGACCACTTTGTGGCTCATTGTGTACAAGAAACGTTATGCCATTTTCTAGTGGACTCTAAGCTGTCTAGTACCATGGAACTAGGACAGACAGCTAATATGGGGCTGCTCCTCCCACCTGAGTGACTTGAGACCCTCATGAATGTGTAGCGCGCTTCAAATTTCCCTGATTAATTTATTGATGAGTAGATGAGAACCCAAGTTTTTAATCAGCACCAGGAAGGAGACTCCAAATAGGTTGGGGTTAGGTCTATAAAATCCACAGACTGTAATCCCCCCACAAACACTCCCTCAGTACCCCAGAACCCTAAAAAGGAGGAGGGAAGATCCCACCCTAACTCAGACAAACAGAGACAGAGAGCCCAGGGCCGAAGAAATACTTAGACCGTAATGTGTTCTTTGACCCTTGACTCTGCTCCCAGGCAGGTCGCTCCCCAAACCGCTCAGCTCCACCTGTCTGCGCTTGTGTCCCAAAGTCTGTTGCTGCCAGGTTTGCAGTCTACCGTAGGTCCTGCTCGCTTCTCCATTTTTGTGCTCTGTGATTGTCTTGCATATTGGTAAATTGTACTGTGCTGCTGTTTGGTTGTTGTCCTCTCCGTTTTTTTCTCCTTCTCCTGCACCCTTTGTGCCCCCCACCTTTTTGCCTTCTGTTTTCCTGCCAGCCCCGATTCGCACCGCCCCTGCGGTCCTGCCCTCTCGCCATCCACTCACCTCCTGCCTCCCAGCTGCTCCTCCCTCCCACCTTCCTTTATATGGTGGCCGCTGCAAGGCAGTGAGAGCAACCCTTCACCCTGCTCCCAGGCAGGTCGATCCCCACGCAGCGCAGCTCCATCTGTCTGCGCTCGTGCCCCAAGCTCTGCTGCTGCCAGGTTCGCAGCCCACTGTAGGTCACCCTTGCTTCTCCATTTTTGTGCTCTGTGATTGTCTCGCCTATCTGTAAATTGTACTGTGCTGCTGTTTGGTTGTTGTCATCTCCATTTTTTTCTCATTCCCCTCCACCCTTTTTGCCCCCCATCTTTTTGCCTTCTGTTTTCCTGCCAGCCCTGATTCCCACCACCCCTGCGGCCCCGCCCCCTCACCATCCACTCGCCTCCCAGCTGCTCCCCCCTCGCACCTTCCCTTATATGACGGCCGCTGCACGGCCGCGCAACAGACGCATGCAGCGGGCGTGCCGCTGGCGCAACAAAGGCATGCCTAAGGGAAGCCCGTCTACATCTGGACCACACCCAGCGCCAGGACCCCAGGCCCCTCCCAACGCCACGAAGCCCGCATCTGCTACGACTCCATCACCCTCCACGCCCTTAACGCTGGACGATCACGCACCTGCTGCTTGGCCGCCCCAAAGCGTACCAAAGGACCCTTCTCCTGCCGGAACTGCAGCTTTACCAGCATCCAGCCCGCCAACCCAATCAACAAGAACCCAACTTCTTCAGATGCATCCTGCTCAACACCCGCTCCGCCCGCAAACATGCAGTCGAACTCTGGTACCTACTCGACACCAACGCCCCAGATGTTGCCTTCTTGACAGAGACCTGGCTGACCCCATCCTCTGCACCTGACCTCGCCATAGCCATCCAGGAAGGCTACAAAATCACCCGCAAGGACCGTCCCAACGGAATAGGAGAAGGAATTGCCATGGTCCACAGGAACACTCTTAAAATCTCGACACACGCCGACGACACCCTCAGCACCGCAAAACACCTGCACTTCCAGATCAACAACGACCCCAACACCACCCTCAGAGGCAAACTCATCTACAGACCCCCTGGAGCCCGACCACAGTACAGCGACTACTTCACCGACTTCATAAGCACACACGCCCTCGCCTCCATGGAATACATCCTCCTCGGGGACCTGAACTTCCACCTCGAGAACAACAACAACGCCAACTCCTCCACCCTGATTGACAACCTCGGCAACCTCGAACTCATACATCTCGTCACAACACCCACTCGCTTGATCCCATCTTCTCAGCAAGCACCCACGTCTTTTTTGACCGCACCACCAAACTCCACTGGACCGACCACCGCTGCATCCACTTCACCTTCCAGAAACCAACCACACACCACCGCACCCAGCAGATGCACCGCCGCAACTGGGGCAAAATGACCGAGGACCAGCTAACCGCCGCCCTCACCCAGAGCACACCCGCAGACCCGACCAACCCCGACACCACATTCTACTGCCTCAGACAATGGATCAACGACTGCGTCAATACTCTCACCCCACTCAAGAAGCCCCCCAACACCCACACTAACCTGCCGAAAACAAGAAAAAACTGGATCCGGGAAAGAACAATAGAAAGCTACACAAACCACAGGAACGCCACCCGCCGCCACCACAAACTCATCAGATCCGCCAAAAGGACCGCCTTCAGAGACCACATAGACAACAACGCATACAACAGAAA
This sequence comes from Lissotriton vulgaris, assembly GCF_964263255.1. Lineage (NCBI taxonomy): Eukaryota > Metazoa > Chordata > Amphibia > Caudata > Salamandridae > Lissotriton > Lissotriton vulgaris. The sequence goes on from NC_141691.1 coordinate 2,032,964,133, forward strand.
AGAACTCTTCAGCATCGTGAAGGAACTCTCAAACCACAGCTCCAACACCCACGACATCCAACCGTCACATGAACTGTGTGATTCACTGGCCACCTTCTTCCACCGCAAGATAGCAAACATCCGCAACAGCTTCGATGCTGCCACCACCCCGGCAACCGCCGACACCACCGCTCCCATGACCACCGCCTGCACCAACTGCCTGCTCACCTGGAACAACATCAACGATGATGACACCCTCAAGATCATGAACCCCGTCCATTCGGGATGCCCACACCACATCTTCAACAAAGCCAGCAGCACCATTGCACACCACCTCCGTAAAACCATCAACAGCGACCTTCCCGGAGAACTGGAAGCAACCAGAGATCAACGCCCTACTAAAGAAACCCAAGGCGGACCCCAAGGACCTCACGTACTTCCGACCCATCTCCCTGCTCCCGGTCCCAGCGAAGTTCATCAAAAAGGTCATCAACAAACAACTGACCAGCTTCCTCTAAGAGAGCAACATACTGGACCCGTCCCAGTCTGGGTTTCACAGCAACCACAGTACCCTCATCGCCACTAGCGACGACATCAGGATCCTGCTCGACAATGGAGAAACCATGGCACTCATCCTCCTGGACCTGTCAGCCGCTTTCGACACAGTCTGCCACCGCAAACTAAGAGCACGCCTCCCTGACACCAGAATCGAAGAGAAGGCCCCGGACTGGACCACCTCCTTAATCACCGGGAGAAGCCAGAGCGTCCAGCTCTCCACCTTCCACTCCAAGAGCCACCAACATCATCTGCGGCGTCCCCCAGGGCTTATCCCTCAGCCTAACGTTGTTCAACGTCTACATGGCACCGCTCGCCCACGTCGCCCGACAGCATGACCTAAACATCATCTCCTATGCCTATGACACCCAGCTGATCTTATCGCTCACCAAAGAACCCCACACCGCCAAAACCAACCTCCACGAAGGACTGAAGACTGTCGCCGACTGGATGTGGAACAGCCGACTGAAGATAAACTCGGACAAGATGGAGGTCATCATCCTTGTTTTTCTCCCCCTCAGGCTGGGAAGACTCCTGGTGGCCGACGGCACTAGGAGCACCCACCACAACCACCAACCACGCGAGAAATCTAGGGGTCATCCTCGACTCTACACTCTCCATGAAAAAGCAGGTCAACGCCATCTTCTCCTCCTGCTTCAACACACTGCGCATGCTTTGCAGGATCTTCAAGTGGATCCCAACCGAAACTAGGAGGACGGTCACCCAGGCCCTCATCAGCAGTAGACTGTACTATGGCAACGCACTCTACACAGGAGTCCCGGACAAACTCCTAAAAAGACCCCAATGCATCAGAATGCCTCTGCACGCCTGATCGTCGACATCCCCCACCACAGCCATATCACACCCCACCTGAAGGACCTGCACTGGCTCCCCGTCAACAAGAGGATAACCTTCAAGCTCCTCACCCACGCTCACAAGGCACTCTATGACACAGGACCAGCATACCTCAACAGCCGACTCAGCCGCTATACCCCCACCCGCCAGCTCCGCTCCGCAGACTGCGCCCTCACCACCTTCCCCCACATCCGAAGAGTGACCGCCAGCGGCAGATCATTCTCCCAACTCGCCACCAAGACATGGAACACCCTCCCCATCCACCTACGGCAGACGGAAGACCTCCTGACCTTCAGAAGACTCCTCAAGACCTGGCTCTTCGAACAGTAGCAGTGTTCCCTTCACCCTAGCACCTTGAGACCCTCATGGGTAGGTAGTGCACTTTACAAATGCTAGGAGTAGTCAGTTCACTTCAGGAATGATGACGCCTGTTCTAAAAAAGTGGTTATCACTGAGCTGTTGAGTGTAGCCATAGAGCAGAATTCCTCAGATGAGGACGTCCTCTTAGCATTTTGTCCATATGGTAAGCTGGTGTTTCCTTAGGGTGGAAGTAGTCACTTCCACTCCATTCAGGTGAATTTGATCGATGTCTTTTCCCTGACAGACACATGTACTTGTTACAATATAGCGAGTGACAGGTTGGTGTTCTTGGACATGTATCTGCCTGGAGAGGCCAGAAGGGTAACCCCACAATGAAACCCGTAGACATAGTGCCTATACAGTGGGAGGAAAACCTTGGGTGGTATAAGGTGATAGTGCAGACCTCCCTTCAGGTTGTTTCCTGGTCAGTGACCTAACAGAGATTGATCTAATTTGAAGGGCGTCCCCAACCCAAAGGTCCTGGGGAGCTAGCCCCTACAGCTAGGAAACTGGGGTCCCAAAAGAAAGAAAACAAGAAGAAAAAAGGTAAGTCTTAAAGAGAGTTCAATTTAGCCAAGAGTCTTCTGTCCCAGTAAGGGAGAAACACACTTCTGGCACTGGTGAAGCTTCACCTAACCAAAAGAGAGTCTTGAGAAGGCAGGCAGCTGTCTAGCAGCAGGGTCTCGCTCCTGCTCTGACCCAAGGGAGAGTGGAAGAAGAGTGTCTGCCACTGCATGTGGTAGCCACCTCCTCTAAACAGCAAGAGAGGTTCCAGGAGCCATCTGATTCCCCTAAAGCAGCTCATCCACCTGCCAGTAGAGAGCTTAGGGTGTATTTCTGGATTCCGAAAGCTGTCAGTGGCCTCTGCTGGGTGCTGGTGTTCATGGAAGCATTGTGGTTGGCATGGGAGGCAGACCTCATGGCCAAAAGTAAGAGTTGCTTCCTGACCCTGTTGGTCATGGTGGGGTTGCTCAAGTGCTGGGTAACTTCTGTGGGTAAGGTGTTGCCCAAGCAACTTTAGTTACTGGAAGTGGGCACCTCACTACCCAAACTAAAAATGGAGAAGATAATAAAACAGTTGTAATGAGGATTCACTTTAATTGACAATAAAGTTGTGCCTCTCTCGGAGTGTGCCCTGTCAAGCCTGAGAACAACGACAGACCCAAAGCCCGCTGACCCCAAAGCTACTTGCGAACCACCAATACCAAAGCACATAGGTGACACTGTCCTGATGACACTAACGCAGGCCTTTAACACCATAAAATCATTGAGAGCAGAGGGAGCTCCTGGCCCAAATGGTCTCCCAAATGCCCTATTCAGGAAAGACCCCATGTTCTGGGCCAGTCAATTACTCCCTTTATTGTGTCACAGTGTAAAGACCGGGAACATTCCTGAATCGTGGAGGGGCAACATTTTACACCCAATATATAAATCTGGGTCTCGCTCTGACCCCAACAACTACAGGCTAATAGCCTTAATAGATGTGGAGGCAAAGATCTATGCGTCAAACTTACTGGTAGAACTGGAGGCTTGGGTAAGCAGCATAGGGCTAATCCCCCTCACTCAAACAGGCTTTCGCCCAGGAATGGGCACCCTCACCAACTTATCTGCAATAACCCTACTAGCAAAAAGGGCAATCGACAACTCTAACTCGCTGTATACTTGTTTTTTGGACCTAAAAGCGGCCTTTGATAAAGTGCCAAGATCCAACCTCTGGGCCAAAATGAAAGCCTGGGGCGCGCCGCCAAAGATAATGGGAGCAATCATAGATCTGTATTCAAAGACCTGGGTCCAAGTGAAAAAAGGAGATGGCCGATGCCTGACAAAGAAATTCTGCACACTCAACGGCTTAAAACAAGGCTGCGTATTGGCCCCTTGCCTTTTCAACATTTACACCGCTGACCTAGAAAGCGATCTACGCTCTATTCAGGGTGATCCACCAAAAATGTATAACTTACCCATAATGAGTCTACAATACACAGACAACATTGTGCTTTTGTCACAAACTCCTCTCGGCCTACAACGTATGATCTCTAAGCTTGCGTCATACCTCTCGAATGCACAACTGACAATAAACCTTAAAAAGACAAATGTTTTATGTTTCTCTGGCTCTCGCAAGAAAAGAAAAAAATTCGTCTGGAAGATAAACTCCAGCATACTAACACAGGTAGACCAGTACAAATACCTGGGCATCTCACTGGACCATCAATTAAAATATAAACAGCACTTGGAACAGGGGAAATCAAAAGTCAAACAGCTCCAATTCGCCTTTAAAACAGTCCAAAAACATCTATGCGGAAATTCCACTGCCCACATTTTAAAGATCGTAGCCGCCAAATTCTTGCCATCCCTCACATATGGTTCTGAGATGATGGCAACCCGGGACTCCACAGCGCTAAACCTCACCCAATCTCGCCTCTTTAAAAATCGTTTTTTAATCCTGCGCTATATTTCGCAATCTCAAATACGTTTGAAATACGGTCTCAGAAATCAGCTCCTGGCAAGACAAGGAGCCCTCGTCAAATACTACTGGCGAATGAGGGATGCAGAAGATCACTCTCTGGCTCATCTGTGCTGGCTGGAAGTAGAAAAACAGGCAGGACTTCCCAAGTCTATATATAAGTCCCTCATGCAAGTGCTTCAATCATTAGCACTGGAAGGATCCTGGCTCGCACCCATGACTTACATTGCTTTCAAACTGCGAACTAATAATGCAATCAAACAAGCGTCACTATTAATGGACAAAGCTGCAGTGGCAGGTAAAAGCCACGCCTGGATTGTTCTGCCATCATACATCCACATGAAGCCCCATCCTTATTTGCAAGACTGCTCCAGGGACAATTACAAAAGGAAATTAAGCTTGTTAAGGTTGGGCTGCTTTGTGAGTAAAGATCTCACTCCCAAATGGCTACAGCCGTTGTCAACTTCCGACTGCCGCCTTTGTAACAACGGCGCAGAGTCATTACTGCATCTAATATGTATATGCCCTGCACTTCAGAAACTAAGGAAGTGCTTCTGCTACCACTCTTAAGAGTCGCCCAGGTGAGAACCTGCAGGGCGGCTGTCATCATATACCTCAGTGGGACTTGGATAAAACTATCTTGCAACACTATAAAACTTCTGGAGCATGCTGCTCAAGAGCTGGGAAACAAGGCAGCAACCAAAGAGAACTCAGGATAACAGGCCTGGACACAGCCGGCCATAGACTCACTTTTATTTTCCCAACGGACTCTCTTGTTTCCATCCCATAGCACTTCATTTCATGTCATAAAAGTGTACCCTGATACAACCCACTTGCTTCCCCAAGTTTTGCTTTCCCCCTTGCACCACTTTTTGAAAAGTCTGTGTAATTTCATGTCACAAAAGTGTCCCCTGATCCAACTCATAACACCTTTCTAAGTTTTAATTTTCACCTTAGACCACCTTCCTGAAAAGCTTGTGTAATTTTATATTCTCTTTGCTTTTCCTATCCTTTTTGTTTTATCTTGACCTGAAGCTGATTTTGTGTTGTTTTAAAGATGTAAATATGGACCAAATAGTGGTAAGCTCCACCCTTTTATGATTTTATTATAAATCAAATAAAAGTATTACTCTCTCTCATTTTAATTGGGTCCTTTTATTGTAGATGTGGGTCTGCTTTAGAGAGCATGTGCCTTAGCAAGAGGATGAAAGGCAGATTAGGACAGGCAATTGTACAGCCTGGTGTCTTCACTTTCTTCCTCACCTGACAGACCAGTAAGAGACTCCCAGGTTTGGTTGAGTCTCCACGTTGTATGAGAAACCAGCACCTGTTTGCAGTGGCCCCCCACTTTTTACCCCCATTTTGCCTTCTTGCTGCAGGTTTTTGGACTCTGATTGTGCACTGGGCTCTGATAATCAGACCAGGATCATGTGCTCTGATTAAAAGTACATGGTGATTAGGTATAATTACAATTAATACTGAAAACCTAGTGCAAGTCTCTAATCTGTGATAAGACATGTAGGTCTAGAGTTCCAGTCAATTTAATGAACATAAGTACGCACTGTTGTGGTGCCTGTTATCATTTTAAAAGCCAGCCCAGCCTTGCAGGTTGCTTTTAAACTTAAATTATATGCAAATTCGACTTTGGATGTAAAGGTACGTCTGCTAACATGGGAATGCTTTATTAAAATATAACTATTGATAGTAAGGAGCTAAAAATATACCTTAAAGTCTCAAAATAATTGAATAAATGCAACAACTCACCACTGTTAGATGTATTCTAACTGTCATAGAAATTAAGTTTAGAACTTTCTTTTCTGTAATCAAAGCGTTCCAGCTGCTCTCCCCTGATTTTCCAGCCTCTGCCAGACTGAGCAAAGCTGTCTTAGGGACATATTATCAAGAATGATGTTAAAATTATCGCCGGTTTAGCAGCAGAAAACTGCCTCTAAAGCGGCGATAATAGGCTTGATAATATGCCCTGGAGAATTCTAATAGAAGCCAATGTTCACACCGGAACATAGACTTCTATTGGAATTCTCAATGGCATATTATTAAGCCCATTATCGTTGCTTTAGCAGCAGTTTTCTGCTGCTAAACCGGCAATAATTTTAACGCAGTTCTTGATAATATGCCTCTTAATGAGTTGTGAAGTGGCCTGCCTTGAGATGTAGAACTGCCTGTGGGAGGAGAGATGCAAGCTGCAGTGCACAAACTAGGAAGGCAGTGGAGGAGCTAAACTGGCCTTCAAAGACATTTTTGGTTGATACTCTGACATGTGTGATGCTGTGTAATCATGCAACTATTAATGAAGCATTCTGCTTGTGATTCTACTGGCTGTAAGGCCTCAGTTGTGGCTATAGAGCTTGATGGGTTACAGCAACTATGTGATGTTTTTTCTATGCCAGAGACCTTTCAACTGAAATAAGAGCCAATTTAAATGCTTGTAAACAATCTATCATTTTTTCTGGAGGTCTGTTAATGTCATTGCTGGAAACACATACATCAACTCCATAATACATGGGTAAACGACATGGGTAAGATACATTGGCATTTACAACGCCAATAGCTCTAACTCAAGCAAATGTGAGACCTAATGATTGCTTAACCCTTTGAGCGCTATTTGTTTCTTGGTGCTAGTTTTACTTTTACTCTTCAAAGATCAATATCTCTGGTTCTCTACATTGGATTTGTAGGATTTTAGTGTCTATTTGTTCATAAAAACATAGTCTAATTCCATTATTTGTGTTAAATTTCCATTGCGTTATGTGTCCTACTTATTTAATGTATAGATGTTTTTAAATGCTTTACACACCTGAGTCCTAAGTTAAGCCTACTTGCAAACAGCAAGCTTCAAAGGGTTGAGAAGGGAATAGAGAATATGTTATTGAATCTTAGGCTGAACCTTATATTTATTTTGTGCCTTATTCCTAGTGGTAGGCACCTATTTATCACTAAGAACAAACCAATTTCCCACAGGGATCCTCCTTCAACCTTTTACTTCCTGAAGTGGGATATGGTTGAACATCAGCAAGCTGTCAACTGAGCCTGTAAGCTAGCAGTCAATATTAAAAGCATGTTACAGGTTTCTTTATAGTATACAATTGCTAAACTAAAGGAAGTTTAGACTGAATTAAATCCATCAATATTCTTTGTTTTCAAGGTATACTTGACATTCTAATTAGATCATAAATGCAGTTTTATCATATATTGCAAATCTGTGTCTGATGAGCAGATGCACTCACTCATTTGTTTTCTAAGCCCTCATGATGATGTTTTGGGATCCCCCAAGCTTGGTCAATAATCCCTGTTATCACCAAGTGCAGGGCCTTAACTCCAACCCACAGCATTCTTAGTTCCATTGGTGTTAGGTTTGCTCATTGGGTGTTAGGATTGCTCATTGGGTCTCAAAACTGGTTGCACTATTTGTGGTAGGAGGAACTGCATTCATATGTAATCTGGCACTTCGCTTTTCTGAAGTAGTTCTGATGTTGCCATTAGACTTAAAAATGTATATTACAATTAATAATCATTCTGTTTTTTATTTGATTGCAAAATTTACCCTTCCATCTAGGAGATTGGCTATTTCGTCTTTCAAATTTCAAATTAGTGCAAAGAATTGTCAGCTGGTGCCTCTGAGCCTCATTTCTGTATACAAGTGGCTACAGGTTCAGTCTTCCTCTGTTCATCCATAGGTCCAGATGAGTTTTTATTAGTTGTGGGGGAGGTGGCACTTTTGTTGTAATCACTAGCTTTTTGGTGGGGTGACTCCTGAATACTCCCTGACCAATGTGTTAAAAGTTTCCAAGAGAAACTCTTCCTCTTTAATAGCACATCATGTTTGCTTACTGCTAACTTTCCCACAGTGCACTATTCTTAGTTAATTTCAACATGGCTAACCTTCTGTCTAAGGCAGAGGCTGGATGCCCATCCAGGGATATGACTAGGGAAATGAGGGGACACCTCCTACTCAACCACACCAAACTGATTCGGGGACCAGCTCTTCTTCCTTCTGGAATAGAACCAGTTTGGCTACTGTTGGCCCTGGGATCCAAGCATGTTATTTCTCATGACCAATTAACTGTACAGTTTTTGTTGATTTAAAGTGAGCCCTTACTAACTGCCCTTCCTGAGAGAGGATATTTTGCAAACTATGAAAAATTCATATTTTTTGCACTGATCTCCCCCATATTTTTGATTAATACTCTGATTGTGCTATGTGCTCTGCTAACCAGATCAAGGGCCAGTGCTCTATTTAAAGATTTTATGGTAATTAGGTGTAATTGCAATTGGTATGACAACCTACCTGTAATCCCCAAGTATATGGAAGGGCATGTAGGCTTGGAGGCCTAGCAGTTTAATGCACTTATGTGTGCCTTGATAAGTTGCCTGCTGTTATCTCAAAATGCACCCCTGCTTTGCAGGCTTCTTTTAAATGTAAATTCTATTCAAATTCGACTTTAGAATTAAAGTTACTTCCAAAGTAACAAACTACCTTATTTATACATATACTTCATTCCTAAGTTCTCCCCTAGATGCCTCAGTGCACTTGTAACTATAAGCAGGGACATTATAAAATACGTTTTATATGCTCCTGTAAGGGAAAAAATGGCAATTTGTTTTCCCAATGGTAGCGCATTAGAGCCTTTCGCCTAACATGGATATACTTAACACCTTGGGTGCTAAGGGATTTCCCCCTCCGGTGCTGAAGAATCGTTAGGCCCATATATCGTGACAAGGTCAACTCGTCATAAGCACAGGGCTGGTAAAACCCATGACGAGTTGACCTTGTCACTAGCATGGAAGGGTTTAAATAAAGTATAACTATAGATTGAAGTAAATGCTGGTTAGAACTTGTCACTTAGATTTTTTATAAATATCACAGAAATCAAAACAATATCAAGATTATGTACATACACAAATAAAAGAACACTTTTTAGCAACACTGTTAGCCGAAGTCAAGTGGGTGAAACCCAATGTCTAAAGGTATTGTGCTTTTGGTACTAATCAAGGTATAAGACTGCCCACAGGCCAGTGCCGTGAATCACATTTGATCCACCCACGCTCAATCCACCTCACACACACTCAATCCACACCACTATGTGTTATGACAGGTATCAGCCAGTCTGTATGGCACGCTCTTACATACACATACTCACTCAGTATCCTATTGCGGTGCCACTGGTACCTAGCAGGGATATGGATCACCTTCTGTAGACTATGTGACCCAAGCCTCTCTCCACCTTCACCCTCAACCCTATGTGCCTATACTCATGGAGGGGAGATAACTAGCTCTGCAGCTGCATACCTGACACCAGGCTGCATGTGGCCAAAGTTAAACTTAGTGTGGGTCTCTCAGGAAGCAGGTGGAAATATTTAACAGCTGTAATTAGGAGGCAGACTTAATCAAAGGAGAAGTTAGCAGCAGAACAAGTTCACCCACAGGTCTCAAAACACAGAGAAGTCATGCAGTCTCTTGACCCACTTCCTAACTGTCTCAGAAGCATTTCTACATCCCAGTCAATCTGTCTCTCTACTACCAGTAACATGATGTCTTCAGTAGTGGCCAGGTGTGGAGAGGCAGGTTGGTATGTCACTATGAAGGTCAACAAGGGAATACCCGATGAATATGAAGTAATATATTACTCCCCATAGGTAGGAATAGACACCCCGATCAGTATATGATGATCCAGGTTGTACCCCGGCAATCTGGACACAGCGACTGGTGTGCCTTTTGCGTGTAGGGATGAGTTGTAAATTCCCACCTCCCAGGTCACGAGTCACAATAAAGAGTGCATGCAAAATTGGGTTGCACCAGGCAATTCCGATCACACTCATCTAAGAGTTGCAAATCTGTACCTCTCTTAATATGAGAAACAATGTCCAGTGCAAGTTGATTCAGATTGCACAACATCAGTCTGGTCACACACAAATATGTGCAAGTTCAGCAGAGCCACATAGGTTGGTATGAGGCACTACTTTGGGTACACCACCACCTCCACGGGGTGCACCCTGTGAATTGGACACTGCACGCAATGTTTAAAAGACTCTTAATGTCACCCATAGCTAGGGTAATACCTGCAGTGTTCTTCTCAAAGCATGTCATCCATTTCTATGTGTCATCCAGCAAAGACAGTAGCTTTGTTCCTAGCTTATCTTTGTCCTTCTGGGATCATGACACATACATAACCCAGTAACATCACTCTGCTGCAGTGGGCACATTTTCAACCTGGATGGTGCTATGGGTTTATCCTCAACAAAGCAGCTCCCCCTTGCGAGGCATTGCCCCATGTAGGGAAAGTTCCAGTTGGGATTTCAACCTTCATGTCCGATGCAATCCCCAGTTACTGCCATGTCCTCGGGCTAGGAGGATCCTTCCCTACGCCAAAACCTGTCACATGGGCCCCTCTCCTCAGTCCAGTCTGCTAACATGGTGCAAAATGTATAAGCAAGACTCGTGTCTTCCACTTTTGCTATTTTTTCCCGGGAGGTGGGTCTATTTTTGCCTTGCACACGTGTGCAGCACTGCTTATCCACTTTTGTCAAAATAGGAATGGTTGTTTGTTTAAAGTCTTCAGCCCAGAGAACAGTTACAGGCATGAGCCTTTGAGGACTATTAAATTTACATCGGGTTTGCGTGTATCCTATATGCAGTATTACAGTAAGAGTTGCAAATCTGTACCTCTCTGAATATGAGGCACAATGTCCAGTGCAATTTGATACGGATTGCAAGGCACCAGTCTGGGCACACATAAATATGTGCAAGTTCAGCAGAGCCACATAATTTGGTATGAGGCACTACTCTGGGTACACATCCACCTCCACGGGTTTGTGGATTGGACACTGCATGCAATGTTTAACAGACTGTTACTGTCACCCACCCGCAGTGTTCTTTTCAAGCATGTAATCCATTTCTATGTGCCATCCAGCAAAGATATTAGCTTTTTTCTTAGCTGATATTTGTCCTTCAGGGATCATGACACATACATAACCCAGCAACATCATTCTGCTGTAGTGGGCATATTCTCAATCAGGATGGTGCTATGGGTTTATCCTCAACAAAGCATCCCCCCCTTGCGAGGCATTGCTCCATGTAGGGAAAGTCCCAGTTGGGATTTCAGCCTTCATGTCCAATGCAATCCTTGGTTACTGCCATGTCCCCAGGCTAAGAGGATCCTTCCCTAGCCCAAAACCTGTCAAATGGGCTCCTCTCCTCAGTCCAGTCTGCTAACAGGGTGCAAAATGTATAAACAAAACTCTTGTCTTCCACTTTTGCTATTTTTTCCCGGGGGTAGGTCTATTTTTGCTGAACACACATGTGCAGCACTGCGTATCCACTTTTGTCAAAACAGGAATAGTTGTTTGTTTAAACACTTCAGCCGAGAGAACAGTTACAGGCATGAGCCTTTGAGGACTATTAAATGTACATCGGGTTTGCATGCGTCCTATAAGCAGGATTGCAGTAATAAAAGTTTCCGGCATCCCATATATAGTGAGGAATGTCCGTTACTTCCTTAGGGGAAGGTTTACAAGCCCCTTGCAACATCTTTACAACACTGTTGTGTCACTTCTGTGATGCATCGGTGTCATAAACAATGCGCCACTATGCAACATATTTACAATGTGAGGCATTTATAGAGAAAGGTCACGTTGTAAAGTCCTACGCTACATTATACCTGCGTCAGGTATAATGTATGCAGGGTGGGCATTCCGACATAGAAAAGCCTCGTAAAAGTGATGCAGTGAAATCTACAAGATTTCACAGAGTCACTTTTACGACGCCACTGCATCAAAACCTTACACCTGCTTGAAGCAGGCATAAGGAGTGGCACAGCATGTTAGGAATAGGCTTGCAACACAACTCCAGCAATGAGCTTCCTATATGTTAGAAGATGCATCACACATATTTCCATCCTTGACCATGGTGTGCTGCATTGTAAGGTGGCACATCCATGGTGGCGCAAGCGTATTTTTCTGTGACGCAAAATTACTGGTGCAGCTCTGCTAATATGCAGAGATGCACCAGTTATTAAATCTGGTATCGAAAAAACACTTACCTGCTAAACGCCGCCACGCCGCCACCGCCAGGAGTCATTCCAAAGGCACACAGGCACTTGGAAGTACGCCGCCACCGCCAAGAGTCATTTTCCACCTGACTACACGCTCTTTCCAACGACGTGAGGGCGCCAGCAGGCGCACAAAAGCGCAACAGAAACCCGCTTCGCGGGACGCGAGTGGGACGCCCGGAGCAAAGCCCGGGCAAAGGGCGGGCCCTCTACGGCCCTCATCGGCACGAGTAGGCCAGGCTAGGCCACCTCCCTAAAAATCATCACTGAGTACCAGGGATTAGTTCCAGCCAGCTCATTGCCAGTGGAAGTGTCATTGCTTTTGGGTGACCGCCTCCTAAGTCCTAGTTACCAGACGGGGGTCGGAAGTAGGCTGTATAGCTGCCACCAAATCGCCCAGGAGCTTGGAAAGAGGAGGGGGCCTTCATTGAGAAGTTGATAGCAGATACAACACCACCACGAACCATGAAATGAGTCCGCTGGATAACTGTATAAGGCGCTGAAGTAAGACATTTGTTTTTAAACCCTGAGAGTTACACTTTGTCATTTTATTGAGTTGTGGGTGCAAGACTATCACACCCCTTTGTATAATTATGCCTAAAAGAAATAATCACATGGGATCTGAAACACCAAAGAACACCATGGAAAACTACCTTGTTCAAGTGGTCAAAAAGATAAACAGTGAGCGCAGACAGTCGTTGGGACTGTCTCAGTCACCTATTCTCCCTCTCATGAGCCCACCTACTTCCTCACAAACAAATGAGCCTCTGTTATTAGACTCTAACAATGATGCTCATGAAATAAACTCCCCAGTAAATGTCAGTATCAATACCAGTGCAGCAAATGTGGCAGATATTGAGCCACATGTGGACAATGACTTAGATGCACAGGCTGTCATTGTGGTTGAAGAAAAAGAAGATGTGGAGGATGAACCATCTGTAAAGCAGGCCAAGAGGGCAGTTAGAGCCTGTCGTAGATTACAAAACAAACGTGGGGGGGCACGTTTAGGGAAAAATAAGGTTACGTCACCGCCAAAGTCAAAAAGCACTCGCCAGAACCATGAGGAGAACAATCTGAGGGAGATATCGGATGAGGACCTAATGTCAAGAATAGCGGAGCTGTTAGAAATAAAAATTCAGACACTTATCAAGCCACTTATTAGCAAGATTGATAAACTTTCTGCGGAGATAAAGAAATTGGGAGGTACACAAAATGTATTAGCAGATGTGATAGAAAATGTTTTAAGTAATGTTAACAAGGGCCACGATTGTCCAAAGGAAGATAATGAATCTGGGTTACCATCAGATGTTACCCCACCAGGGCCAACTCTCCCGGAATGCTCGCAAACTGGCCATATTATCAATGATTTGCCACTAGAAGCCCCAATTGTTCAACTAATTGATCCACCACATGTCACAGTGCCCCCTAGTTCTGAAGAAGATTCAACTCAATTTGTAGTTGAAGCATCGCCATTGGTGTTAGTTTTAGCTAATACACCAACCCTACCACCGGGTCAAACCGAGTCAACATCGTCACTAATAAGTAAGGCACTATACTGGCTGTCAAATAATATGCGGATAGCACAGGGGGGTGAACAGCGGCTGGCCGACGAAATTAAAATGGCAAGGAGGGTTAGATGGATAGGAAATAAGCAAAAAAAATGGAAGGGCGACTGTGTGATATTAAATCTTTCAAATCCAGCTGCTCTTCCCGATATTCTATCCAATATTCTTCCACCACAAAGAAGAAGTAGTTCTATAATCCCCCTTTCATTAAAATTCTTTTACAATGAGTCGCAAAAAGTCAATAATCATAAGTCCCTGAAGCCAGCTTGGTTAGCGAGAAATAATGGATGGGGTGGGGGACCTACAATGTTTGACACGAACTATGTTTCTAAAAGTAGGGCTGGCCCATGGCAAGTTAATCAACATAACATTCCTGGTTTCACCACTCCAGGGCAAAATTGGAATTTAATGGGCAGACGAGGGCCGGGTACACTTGCTAACAATTGTGGGACCTTAGGTAATGGCAACTACAACGGAGGATGGCCAGGTGTGCAGCAGAATTTATTGTATCCTATTACCCATACACCCATAGGCAATGGCAACCATAATGGAGGATGGCTGGGTATTCACCAGAATACAGCATATCCCATTACTCCTGCACCTAGATGGAATATACCAGCAAATGGTTGGGGTCTTGGGGCCCCATCTTATAACTGGGGAGTCAGCACCGCAAATAGGTTTGAGGCCCTAGCTGGTCTAGCTGATTGTGATTGACTTGATGGAGGGGCTCTGGCAATGTCATGTGGCATAAAATATACACTTCCTAGTTTGCATCCTGAAGTTGTACCAAAGCAGATCACACTTGTTAAAAATTCTCAACAGCCACTGCATTATGTTGACACAATGGCACAAACACCACACCTAGATGTAAATGGGTCCATTATACAACAGCAGGTAACAGGGAAACTAGGTGCTCTAGAAATAACAAAAATAATCTGTTGGAATATTGCAGGTTTGAAAAAAAATCTTTCAGATCCGGCCTGGCAAGACTATCTGGCTAGTGGGGATTTAATCATGTTCCAGGAAACCTGGGGGCTCGAGAATTATTTTAAGGTTGATTATAGATCTTTTTTTATCCCCGCAGTTAACACAAATGGGGGAAGACCTTCTGGCGGTCTAACAATATGGGTGAAAATAAGAGGAGGCCTGTCCTTTAAGCAAATTGATACAAATAATCCCGACCTTTTATTACTTGAGTTAAAAAACACTAAGGGTTGTAGCATCTACGTGATCAATATTTACCGTAGACCACATCGATCGTGTAAAGAATCATCAGTTGTAACCCATTTGAGTAATATTGTGGCGGGGTTTGATCAAAATGCAATAATGATTATAGGTGGTGACTTTAACAGAGGTTTCGAACCTATAATAGGCCTAGAAGACATCTACAAGGACGAGGACAGTGCCAATAATATCCCTTTGGTTGACACAAACTACAAAGCACTTTGTACAGTGAGTGCCTTACAACTATTGAATTTGACTCTCGAGTCAGGCCTACGTGCCTGCAATGGGCGGTTGCCCTCAGATTGCCCCAGTAAACCAACATTTACCGGAGGGGCGAATCCCAGCCATTTAGATTATTTTATAGTTTCTCCCAATTCTTGGCCCATGATCATCGACCTAATGGTGGATGACCGCATGGAAAGTGACCACTATCCATTGATTTTATCTGTCCAGACTCAGATCTTTAAAACCCTTGATAAAAGTGCTAAAAGTACAGTTTCCTTACCACAGGACCCTCTAGTGGCAAACAATCGTAGATCCCTGAAGTGGCCAGTGGTTTTAGGTAACACAAAAATCATTAGCCAAATCTATAATGTATTTGTGAGGCACATGTCTCCTCTCTTAGGAAACAGTACTGTCACTCAAAATCCTTGTCTGAGAGAATCCCATGAACACTTAATTAACCAACTTGGCGAGATCCTAACCAGGGCGGTAAAAAGATCACATAACGCCCAAAAGAGTAAACAAACAGGGATCACCTGGTACAACCAGGAATGCCGGAGAGCTAAAACAGACCTAATTACAGCGGTCAGGGGGGATTCAGCAGATATTGTGAGAATTAAGAGAGCTCAGTACAAAAGAACCCTATTAATGGCCAAAAAAGAGTGGGACGAAAGGGTTTGGTCAGACTTGTTGGACGCATGTAAATGTAAAGACCAGACCTCCTTTTGGAGCCTTATCGCTAGAGGCACCAGGGGGGCGACTGAATGCAAAGATAAATTCTTAGAGGAGGAAACTTGGGTCAAGCACTTTACCTTGTTATATGCTTGTGAAAGTTCTGGCGAGATTGAAGGTTGGGACAGCTTGCAGCCTCTTTTGGCTGCGCATGATACACCTCTTGTCTTCTCCTTGACAGAAACAATTTTAGCAATCAAGGCAGTTAAGCCAGGGAAAGCGCCAGGCCCTGACAGAATACCAGGTGATCTTTGGAAGCACGAGAATTATATTTGGGCTCCTTATATCAATTTATTATCTAATGATATTGCTAGAGGAGCTCCTGTTCTAGAAACCTGGAAGGGGGCGGAGATTGTAACACTGTTCAAGAAGGGTTACAGGTCAAATCCCTCGCATTATCGGCCTATCAGCCTAATTGACGTGTTGCAAAAAATCTTTGCCCGTCAAGTTCTTAGCCGGCTTTCCACTTGGATTGAAGAACACTCTATCTATACAAAATACCAGGCAGGTTTTAGATCAAAGATAAGCACTGTAGACCAGGTTTTTAGATTTTTATGTTTAGTCTGGAAATATACGATTATAAGAAGTTCCCATATATACGTGGCTTTTGTTGATTTGAAGGCAGCTTTCGATGTGATTCCAAGGGTAGCCCTATGGAAGACATTAAACAAGATGGGCGTCCCCGGGAATATCCTTCAAATTTTAATTAGACTTCATGAGAATAATTACGCACGAGTTAGATGGGGACCAAACGGAAAAGTCAGTGAGAAGATAAAAATAGCAAAAGGGGTAAGGCAAGGGTGCGTAATGGCACCTACCTTATTCTCTTTATACGTCAATGACATTCCCGGCACTCTTTTGGGCTGCGAGCATGACTCTCCCAAATTGAGCGGGCAAGCCATTCCGGCACTATTGTTTGCAGACGACACCATTTTAATTTCTCAGACACCCAGGGAGCTCAAAAACCTTTTAAATAAATTTAGTTTGTACTGTCACGACAAGGAACTAGAAATCAATTCCTCAAAAACAAAAGTTATGACAATCAACCCTCATAAAGGTTTTAGTAACGTTTTTAAGATAAATAACGAACCTATCGAAGAAGTCCCCAATTTTAAATACCTGGGTATCATTTTAGACAGTAACGTTACATGGAAAACAGAATTGGAGAACTCAAAATTAAGGCTGACTCAAAATCAGTGTCCGATTTTAAAGAGGCATAAGAATAGCCATTTTAAAGCAGTCTCACCAGCCATTAAACTATTTAAGTACAAAGTGCAATCATCCTCACTTTATGGCGCGGATCTCTGGGCTTATGCTTTAAAGGATACTTTCCGAGTGAGGGAAAATTCCTTTATTAGGCAACTTCTAGGGATACCTGGGTCAACACCACTGACACCCGTATTATGGGACCTTAACTTCCGACGTACAGATGACTATGCTTCTCTCCGTCCGCTGCTCTATTGGGTCCGCTTATGGTCTACTGAGGAGCTGACTGATTACAGAGAAGCATTGAAAGAGATACTGGCTATAAGGAATATTACGTATTTGCCATGGCTAGAGTACGTCAAAAAATGGTTTGAAAAACTAGGGTTAAGTGATTTTTGGTTTGATCCTGACTCTCTCACAAGCAGCTCAAAAAGGATCTTAAAACAAAGGTACTGGGACTATATTAGAGACTCAGTGCTATCAAACCCCAGAACAGGGACTCTAACCTCAAATTTTTTTTAATTTAAAGTGACCATGCAATTAGAGCCCCTTATGGATGAAATTTACCCTCCATTGGCCAAAAGCTTATACTTAAAGTTCCGGTATGGTATTTTGCAATTAAAAGAAAGGACAACTAGCTGGAACTGTAATAAGGGGTTGGCCAGGGCCGCTGGCTCCGATATATGTGAGTTTTGCGAGATGGGGCTGAAAGAGGATGTGTCCCATGTTTTATTTATATGCCCAGCATACCTTAAAGCCAGGAAAAAATGGCTAAAGCCAATCTGTAAAAGGTTAGGCCTCCGACAAATTAAGGTTGGACTTAGAATTTTGAAGGGAGACACTGCCCAACCGATTGTGTTCAGCCTGAGCCGTTTTCTCTTATGCTTAGCCTTGATTAGGAAGATGAAAGACCAAAAAACTTAAGGAAATAGGCTAGTTTACCATGTTATTGAGTCATCTGTTGGCTGCTAAAGTGCTGCTTGCTTTACTGTTCTGGTGTACACTTTTTTTTTTACGAAAACAGATGTTTAACTTATTGTTTTATTTATTGAGTGTTCTTGTATATTAGAGGGGCCAACTACGACCAAGCCACCCTCAAGTGGATGATCTGGAAAATGATTAATTCTATGTATTTTATGCAAAGGATGTGTGTCGATATTTTTATTCACCCGCTATTTTTTTATGTATTTAAATTGTGATATGATGTATTATGATTGAATGTATTGTATCTTACAAGGTTTTTTAAACCAAATAAAGATTGAAATGAAATGAAATCTGTCCCTTGGAATCATAAAGAATTGGTCAAATGGTTACGGCATGTGGGTCTCAACCTCTCTTGAACAGTGTGGCCAGTGGTGAATGTGTCCAGATTTCTGGCATGGGGAGCATGCGATTTCATCTGACCACTTCACCTTTCAAATTTCCACTTCATTATTCTGATGTCTTATGCAAAGTGGTCGGTTGGTCACTCGAGGAGTAGGTCTCTTGCAGCTTTTGACGCCCCCTAGAAATACAAAAGGTCAGCCATCTGAGCCTAAATCCAAACTGGTTCTAGGAGCATCTCTTCCTCTGACTGAAGTGGAAACATGCTACACTTAGCCCTGGGTTTCAAGTACCATACTTCCTCATACCCTAATTGACAATTAACTATATATTTGAAGGCTTCACTCTGGTAAAATTTTGTTACATAAGTTTCATAAGTTTCTTAGCACTGCCCTTCCGGAGAGAGGATGATTTGCATTCCTCATATTGGGATTATTGGCAAAAGACACAAGCCATTATTTCTGTTCTGAGAGCAGTTTCACATCTAAGCGATAGGAAAACACTAGTAGAGTGGGCAACGACTGGATAGGATAATGGTAATTAGCTCAGTAGATTTTCAAGCAGGCAAAATGTAAGTTTCGAAAAGGTACATTTCCTGTATGTTTTTGAAGGCACGCTTATGGTGAATTAGTATTTCAAAGTAGAGTTTTACTTGTCTGCCTAGTGAATAGCACCATATGTGTTTCACTTCTCCTGTGATATTTAGCTCACTGGTGTATTTCCTGCACCATAACCTGTGATTTTACTGGGAAGTTACAAATATTCAAATTTGGGATTAGACATTTTAACTATATTTTAGGGAGTAAAAGTGCATGTACTGAGATCCAGTCAGAAGTTCCCCAGTGCGCAGAGGTAAAAATCATGAAATACCAGTCTGCAAAAATAGGGGATACAACTTAAAAAGAGGTGTTTTCTAATAGTATGTTAGAATTATTTTATATTATAGATTTGACATTTAGTATGTCAGAAAAAAGGACCAGCAGGAAGGGGCACACTAAGTTTTTATAAGGCCGTCTTATGTTACAGAATGCAAAAGAATCATATAGCATGAAATATCTTTTGTTGTCCTGAAGAATTGTAATACCAATCCTCTCACAATTCTGCTTTTCATCACCTCTGTTGTATGGTTACAGATACCCT
The DNA here is from genome assembly GCF_964263255.1 of Lissotriton vulgaris. Taxonomy (NCBI): domain Eukaryota; kingdom Metazoa; phylum Chordata; class Amphibia; order Caudata; family Salamandridae; genus Lissotriton; species Lissotriton vulgaris. The sequence continues at coordinate 2,032,983,821 of NC_141691.1, forward strand.
GGTGGGCCCGGTCAGATGATGTTAAGAGCATGTTAGAAATACCTACTTAACATTATTGCATGTAGAACATTCCTCTAATGCTATTCAGAGTTCTTATTGTCAACTGCTGCCTTGTACCTTTTTATGTGATCAAGCACTAAAACATCCATACGCACAGCATGTGCTTTTTAAAAAAAGTTCCCCTTTGCCCTTTTTAGGTCAAGCCTATAGCGGCAGCGCTGCTTGCTTTACCAGGCATGCAGTATTCGTATGATGTGGAAGCTTTATGGAAGCTCTGCCCACCCTTCCTCTCCTGTTGGGGAGGGACTTTTTCAGCAGGTCTGATGGTGCCATCATTCATAGGGGTTGGCTGTAAGTAGAAGTGAAAGGGATTGTTGTTAACCCAGCCCTCTAAACTCTGGAAGAGGGTAGCAGTGGCAGGCCGGAGATCAAGCACCCACAGGGTAGGGGTTTTCAAAGATGAGGGAGGAGGTGATGTGATGGTTGGGGTTTTGGAGATAGAGAAAACTGAGGTTTGAGATGTGGATGTATGTTTTCTGTGTGTATGTCTCTGAGTATCCCGGCATGGTGAGTGTTGTGTCTTGTGTGCTGGGAGTGGGTGTTGTGTAGGGTGCGGTGCGTATAGTGTGTTTGCTTTTCTTGGAGTGGTGTTGATGTGTGCTGCATGTTGATGTCTGGGTGCCTGTGTGCTCAGCTTTCTGTTTTTATCTGGTCAGGTGGGGGAGTTGGGAGGGTAGATAGGGAATGGACTGGAGCAGGGCTGGGAGGCTGGTAGGTATGGATGGCTGCAGTAACTGTCAAGGCCAGAGACTGGATAGATCTCTGCAGGCCTGCCATGTCTGAATGACTGCCCTCCAGCAATGAAACAACTTGGAACAACTTGTTGCCATGATTCTGGAGGGCATTCAGGACTGTATTTTGATCCACAGAGATCTGATGCAGGATGTCTATGGTCTCCACACTGAGGGCAGCAGGGAATAAAGGGGCTAGGGCTGCGATGCCTGGGGAGAAAGGGACTCTGCTATCGTAGGGGAGTGGGCCCAGATAGCAGTTTGGAGAGCAGCATGGAGGGGGGAGACAGAACGTGGTTTGGGAAACAAAGATGTTCATGTTTTCCTTCCATGGTCCATCACCACCATGGAGTCGCTGCTGGAGTGTGACAGTGTGGAGGTAGATGTATCATCTGTCTCCATCAGGGCACTTCCATCACCGTCCGAAACACTGGTCCCATCTGTGTCAGTCAATGCTTGGTGAGCACTCTTAGCAGCTGCTTTCCCAACAGTGGCAGGCCCCTCTCCTTCCCTGCCCTCGTTTGATACTGTAACAGAAGGAGACATAGGTACAATACTATTGTTTGCAACACATCTGAAAGCAAATCTATATTCAACTCTTTCCACATCAGTATAGTAAATTACTTGTAGACAGATTGGCTGCATCAGCACTACCTTTGCCATGAGAACAGGTTGTATTGACACATGACGTGTGAAGTCCAGCTATAAGATGCTTTTGAGAATGCCAACTCTTGCCTGTGCCAACATATGCATCTCACATTCTATTATGTGTAGCAAGACCTACATGCATCCTCTCAAATGAGGCCCATATCCAATGGTGTAGTGTTGCTCTAACATTACGATGAAAGGCCGAGAGAAATGCAAATATGTAATCTTGCATGCATACACTAATATAACTTTGTAGTGTAGAGAAACTACTCGGGATACGTGGCATTACTCTCAGATTGCATAAATGACATGGAAGTGTATACCACACACAGCTTACCCCCCCACTCACCAGGCTCACTTCTGTCTACTGCCGGATGATGCAATTGACAAATACAAATCATAGAACTTAGTATGTGTCACAGGTAGTGTGTCTAAACATGTGCAAATCACCTTGTAATGGTGTAAACAATGAACAAGGCACAGGCTATGGCAATCTTAGTCAAGGATGTTGTATATAAGCAGACCTCATCCACAGAACATTTGTCAATGTCCGGACAACCCTTACAGGACAGACGTCCTTAGAATGAGCACATCCGTGAAGATGAGCATGGCCTCCACAAGGACGGGTAATGTGCGGTCCAAACCATTGTCTGGTAATTTGCATCCCCATGTGGTGCTGACTGCTGACAAACAGGGCACATCAATGGCTCAAGATATCACTCCCTGATGCATGTCAGCAGCCACAGCTTGACTGTGCACTGATGCACATGTCTACCCCACCTCAAAGCATACAGAGTAAGCTCTGGCACTCAGATTAACATTGGCTGACTCTAATGCATTGTACTAAATTGTAATTGCATTTATATAGCTACCCCTGGTGAGGCGCCAACTTGCTTTTTCTGGGCGAAGTACACTACGGAACCCATAAGAGATTGATGGTGTTTTAGTTCTGTGAAATATGTGATTTGAGTGATGGATATGTTAGTAAGTTGGATTGAGAAGGACCAAGGAGGGATAGAGGAAAGAAAAGGTTGGCATTTACATAGCGCTTGCTACCTCTGATGGTGTGCTGAAGTGCTTTTTGGGATGGGTAAAAGGGTTGTGAAGTACAGTACAACTCTCTCAAAGATACCACATTTTAACTTGCTCTGATCCCATCCAACCTTGTCACCCCTTAGGGGTGAACACATTCACCCAATCCAGACACACTGCTCCATTTCATCAACCTTACACTGTCTGCCCATCACAAAGGCGTATTGCTATGTACACAATGTACAAAAATCAATCACCTAATGCATACAGATGTTCTACCATCTACACCCTCAATCCAAGTGTGCAGCTGCTGTGATTGTGCCAGGAATGCATCTATTGCAGTGCTATGCTGCAGGTAGGCAACTCAAGATTAAACTGTGTGGCTGTCATCTCTATCATATTGCCATACAAGCACATAGGATAAGGGAATATTCAGACAACTTATTGCACTCTGAGTGCTTAATTGGCCATGCCCCAAGCCACTGCCACACCATCACATGAGTCACAGTAGTCTGGGAGCTACATCGCATACACAAGGAAGACAAGTATCCTGGGTCAGTTCAGATATTATTCTCCAAATGGGATGTGCATTAAGGAAGGATTTGTTTGGGTGCCACTGCCTATTTTATGCTACATAATATGGAGACAGTTGTGTTAACCAGGCACCTTCTGAAATTCCTACACAATCAACTTTATGAACATTGCATCACCCAGGATTCACCTCAAAGCTTCCTGGGTTGATGATGGATGTGATCAAGGTAGTCATTATTGCACAAAGTTATACTGAGCAAAAAACTCATACCTAATTAGCTGTTGTTGGGCCCTTAAATGGTCATCAGGCTCTGGCTGGGTCACCACCAAAATGTGGGCTATCCAGGGGGTCAAGATCCGGCGGGCCAACCTTTCACCACTTTAGGGGGCCAGCCCCATATGCATCTCAGCAACATTCATGCTGAGGGGGCAGATGTCCTTCCACCTCTTGTGGCAGTGTGGACATTGCAGGTTTAAGAGCCCCAGGGTCCACACCTTCTGGGCGCTAACCATTCACTGATGGACTTTGAGATGTAGGCATGGAAGTTATGTCAAGATTGTCACAGATATGTAGTAGACCCTTGTGTGCAAGCTATGAAGAAACTCAACACCTCTCACACACATGGATCCATTGGCAGCAACGCCATACCGACCATGTCACATTCTATGCTCAACTAGAGCTTAGAAATTCCAATGACAATGTCTGTGAGGATAAATATACAACCTGGTCATTACATACACATACTGACACTGCCCACTAAGATCAGGTTGACCGAGGACATTCTTGGTGGTACGTAATGTAATAGACCATGACAGACAGTACACTGTTCAAAAATCCTTTAGGAAATACTCACTGGGGATGATTTACAAGCCCCTTGCACTGCCGGTAAGTCGCTTTTTCCCATATTAAAAGTGATGCACTAGCTGCGCAAGGGACTTGTAAATAAGCCCCACTGTGTCTGATAGTCACAACACCTTTACACCCAGACCCATTGTACTACAGCACTGCAGTGTTTTGTGTCATGCATCTTACTGTGCACTATGTATATAGGGCACAGTAAGGTACATGGCACAAGACACACTCACTATATTTACATGGTCAGGGCTTGCTAGTGTTGAAATAAGAGATAGTACTGTTCGTGGTCAAATAGGAGTGTTCACTACTCAGATGCCTACCTAGTCAGTTGGAATATGTGGCCTTTTTAGATTGTGCCTGCATAGGACAGCCCTTTTGCCAAGAGGGACACTGAAACTGGGATGCCATCACAACTCTGATCTGCATTTGGAATGTGATTGGGGAGGCAGTAGATACACATGTCTATCTCCCCAAAATATCCTACCAAAAGAAGGATAACTTATATACACTTTACATGTCTCAAATATGTAAGAGGTGAGATCCGCTGAAGCTATACAATCCAAAAACAGGCCTTGACCACTACGGCAGACAGCCCTAACCTCCATTGTGTCTCTGTTAACCAAGTCAATGAACGTATCTGTCCTGTCTGCCTAATAGATGTGTCTCACATCATTTATGTTGACATTGTAAGGAAGATGGTAAATTTGAACCACCTCCCGCGAACTGGTGCACAAAGTGTAAATTGTTTAGTCATCAGTGGAACCATACAGAAGCCAAACCTAATTTGTTCTGACTCCTCATTATATGCAGTCAGGGCTCATGGGAAAGAAGGCTCTGTGAACCATTGCTCAATATTCATGTAGTCATTAAGCAAGTCAAAGTAGCTCACATGAATCAGAGCCATGCAGAGAGCAATATCTGAGGTAAAAGTGTCAAAGAGGGCTAGACTCATTCCAATCGGGCCTTCCTCGCAACAGACTTCCTCGCAACATATGGCTTTTCATGTATGGGCTATGTGGTGGTCAAATAACCAATGCATCGGCTTGCACTCTGAGGCACATACTATTCTACAGTAACAGAAGCTAAGCATTCAAAAGAAGTGAAACTCTGTACATGTACAATTACCGGTACCTCTGATGAACCACATAGCCGCCCTTACTGTCCAAGGACCTCATCCACCAGGAAATCCAGCTCTTCTCGGGTGAAGGGACAGACCCAGAGTGCTCCAAGAGGTAATGGGGTGGTATAGCAGGCAGCAGTGCCAGTGGGCAAGTGACAAACATTCCTAAATGCTACATATAGATAGGTCACATGGGTGGAGTCAGTGCTAGACCAGCATTGCCATTGGTCCTTGTTGATAGCATTTTACAAATAGGGCCTTTGGCAGTTGTTACTGTGGCTGATTATGACTACCACAAATATCAAACCGGTAAGCGGTGGCTGTTCTAACAAATTGCAAGAAATTGCAACCAAGATTACCATCAGCCTTTTTACAATGGAGGGGGGATGAGTGGCTGTCGGAATGACTGAGCGCCATGGGTCAGAAAAATTCTGATTGCCTGGCGGACCTCTCTCCATCCCCAGAATGGAGGCAGCGCCTAACAGGAACTGCTGTTGGGATTGCAATATCCCTTTTCACTGGTTGTTCTGAGGAGGCCGAAACATATTTGGTGGAATGTACAGGTCCCCCTACCCTTTGGGGCTGGTACATGGTCCCTATGGTGCCCCCCCAACATATCCCTGTTCAATGTGGCAGTATTCCAGGGATATGTAAAATCTTATTTTTTGTATTGAAGCAGTGGCTGCTGACCGCATCTCAGCTGCAAGGCAAAAAATAGGCAATGAGACGCAGTGGTGGCAGTTGCATTGTACTTTTGAGTGTGGGTTTGCCACCTCATGGGCAGCCCGTCCCCATTTCGATATGAATCCATTGTAATTTGGCCCTAACACTAAAAATAAATTGACCCGTAAAATTGATATTATTGACAACTAGATTTTTAACATCGATATTTTTAACTTCGATATTTATTACTAAACTAATTTTCAATATTTTTACATTGATAATAACTACCTTGATAAACTGCTGTCAATATTCCTCAGTCGATTTTGATGTCACTCCATATTTTCAACTCCATATTCTGTCTCTACCCCTCTTTGGGCTTCTCACCCTCATTTATAACCCCCTTTTTTTAGTTACCTCAGTAGTTGTCTTGGTATACCCTGTCTTGACCCAGCAGTTTGCCTTTTTATCCAATTCTTTGGGAGAAATTGGTCCTAGGTCTACAGATGCTGATGCAACTTTTCATTAAAGCAGTTGCTTAATATTCCACCCAGGACTGACTCTGTGTTTTTCCGAACACCTCTGAAATTAATTCTGGACTCCTCAGTTGTGAGTCCAATTCTCCCAATCAGGGCGCCCTTCATGAGTTTATAAGACTCATCTGCTGCCCCAGTAAGGGTCAGGAGTTTGTCGTGTCACTTACCAGTGAATAGTTCATTAAATATGTGCCTCCCAGTGGGTCTTTCTCACTTTCCTAGCTACTCAAGCCCTCTCAAAGGCTGTGAACCATTTGGTGATATCATCACCATCCTCAAATTTAGGGACAATCCCATTGGGGATTTTAGGATCATAAGATCTTTCTGTATCTTTGTTGGTTAAATTGTGGCAACCATTGATGGGTCCTAGACCTATCTCTGCTCTTTATTTTTCTAGAGCTAGGAGTCTAGTCTCTAGCTCTAGTCTTTGAGTCAAACTTGCTAGGCATTGTCCCGACCTCAATACCCCTTTAATGCCCTAAAATCTATCATTTAGGGATGACCCTGAACATTGCCTCCCCAGATTCGAGGAAGAAAGAAGAAAGATCGAAGATCCATCCTGACCCATGAAGGAGAAGAGGATACCATCTGTCTTGGCCCAGCCCTGTCTCATCCATCAATCAATCAGTGACACTTATAAAGTGCGCTACATACCCGTGGGGTCTCAAGGCGCTGGGGGGGGGGGGAGCCGCTACTGCTCGAACAGCCAGGTCTTCAGCTTCTTCCTGAAGGAGAGGTGGTCTTGGGTCAGGCGCAGGTCGGTCGGGAGGGAGTTCCAGGTCTTGGCGGCCAGGTGGGAGAAGGACCTTCCTCCTGTAGTCGCTCTTCGGATGCGGGGGACGGCGGCGAGGGCGTGGTTGGCTGATCGGAGGTGGCGTTTGGGAGCGTAGAAGTTGACTCGGCTGTTGAGGTAGCTCGGGCCTTGGTCGTGTAGGGCTTTGTGTGCGTGGGTGAGGAGGCGGAAGGTGATTCTTTTGTTGACGGGGAGCCAGTGAAGGTCTCGCAGATGTCCGGAGATGTGGCTGGTTCGTGGGATGTCGAGGATGAGTCTGGCTGAGGCGTTCTGGATCCGCTGGAGTCTCTTCTGGAGCTTGGCGGTGGTCCCGGCGTAGAGGGCGTTGCCGTAGTCCAGTCGGCTGGTGACGAGGGCCTGGGTGACGGTCTTCCTGGTCTCGGTGGGGATCCACCAGAAGATCTTCCGTAGCATGCGTAGGATGTTGAAGCATGCCGAGGAGACGTTGTTGACTTGCCTGGTCATGGAGAGGGAGGAGTCCAGGATGAAGCCCAGGTTGCGTGCATGGTCTGTCGGTTTGGGTGCGGTGCCCAGGGCGGGAGGCCACCAGGAGTCGTCCCAGGCGGAGGGAGAGGAGCCCAGGATGAGGACCTCCGTCTTGTCCGAGTTCAGTTTCAGGCGGCTGGTCGTCATCCACTCGGCTACCTCTTTCATCCCTTCGTGCAGGTTGGCTCTGGCGGCGGCGGGGTCGTTGGTCAGGGAGAGGATCAGCTGGGTGTCGTCGGCGTAGGAGATTATGCTGAGGTTGTGTTTGCGTACGATGGCCGCGAGGGGGCTCATGTAGACGTTGAAGAGGGTGGGGCTCAGAGATGATCCTTGGGGGACGCCGCAGATGACTTCGGTGGCCTCTGACTTGTACGGTGGTAGGCGGACTCTCTGTGTTCTCCCGTCGAGGAAGGAGGTGATCCACTCCAGCGCCTTGTCCTGGATTCCGACGTTGCTGAGACGCCGTACTAGGGTGCGGTGGCAGACCGTGTCGAATGCCGCGGAGAGGTCTAGGAGGATGAGGGCCGCTGTTTCTCCATTGTCCATCAGGGCTCGGATGTCGTCGGTGGCGGCGATGAGGGCGGTCTCGGTGCTGTGGTTGGCTCGGACGCCGGACTGTGAGGGGTCGAGGGATCCGTTCGTCTCGAGGAAAGCGGCCATCTGCTTGTTGACGGTCTTCTCGATGACTTTGGCTGGAAACGGGAGGAGCGAGATGGGGCGGTAATTCTTGAGGTCGGTGGGGTCCGCTGTTGGTTTCTTGAGTAGGGCGCTGAGTTCGGCGTGTTTCCAGCTCTCGGGGAAGATGGTGGTGTCGAGGGATGTGTTGATGATGTCTCGCAGGTGGGGTGCGATGACAGCGTCGGCTTTGTTGAAGACGTGGTGAGGGCAGGGGTCGGTCGGTGATCCGGAGTGGATGGAGTTCATCGTGCGGATGGTGTCTTCGGTGCTGATCGGGGTCCAGGCGTGGAGGGTGGTGGTGGGGGGTGGTTGTTCGGTCATGGTGTGCGTTGGTTGGTTGTTGAAGCTGTTGTGTATGTCCGCGATCTTGTTGTGGAAGTATGAAGCCAGGGAGTTGCAGAGGTCTTGCGATGGGGTGATGTCGTTGTTTCCTGCGCTGGGGTTGGAAAGCTCTTTGACGATGTTGAAGAGTTCCTTGCAGTTGTGTGCGTTGTTGTCCAACCGGTCCTTGAATGCTGTTTTCTTGGCGGCGCGGATCAGCTGGTGGTGTTTCCGGGTGGCAAGTTTGAAGGAGGTCCTGTTGTCCGGTGTCGGTTCCCTTCTCCAGACTTTCTCGAGGGCTCGGCAGTTCTTCTTGGAGCTCTTGAGTTCGTCGGTGAACCATGGGGCTTTCTTGCTGCCGGGTCTGCTGGGCGGGGTCCTCAGTGGGGCGAGTTCGTCCGCGCAGTTGCTGATCCACTTCATGACCTGCCTCCAGCAGGAACCCCGACAAGTCTAGCAGTAGACAACCAGCAAAGCACAGAGGACCTGTCCTGCAACCTACCTACATACTCAAACAAAGACTCAACTCCAGAATCCTGATTCCGTTGACCCTGTGATTGTGCACCACAAGGCGCACTGCACTGCCTGAGTATGAGTAGCCCATCACCCCAAGGAGTTCTCCCCAAGGATCCTGACCTGGGATCTGGTAATCACCTCCTCCCTCAAGACTCCAGACGATGCCGGCAGCCTCAACCAGAAGGGTCCCTCTAACCGTGACCGGAGCGGGTAAGAAACCCCGATGCCAGAAGTCACCAATGCACTTGATGCCCCACAGCTTTGGGTGGCCCAACCAACAGTGTCCAGGCATCTTCCTAGATCCCACCTTACTGCTCCAGCCAATGGTCAGCTTTAGGAAGCCTCTCTGTCCAAGTCTGCTGCATATTTTCGAAATTTAAGGTCTCAATTGGAAAGCACAGGGTCCCCAGTGTCCATTTTACACCCTGCACCCGGGTTCCTGGTCGCCGCTGGTGGTGCAGCATCCTGTGCTGGTTGTTGCTCCCTGAAGAGCTGACCTTAATCCCAGGAGCTTTGCACCCACAACTGAGCGGCCTGCTGAACAGCAGTCTCTGACTGAAGGACCCCTTACCACCATTGACTAACATGGAGCCCCTGCATTCTGCACCCAGCTACCCCAGTGCTGCTGGTGGTGCAACTCGCATGCCCCTCTAGACCTTGGAGAATCTTGGTCCTAACGACCAAAACTCACCCTTATACATTGTGCAATTACCTTTTGAAACTACTAACACATTTTCCCATAGTAACCCACGAAAAGAGATTTTGGGCCTCAAAAATATGAGAGAAGGTCATTACACCTGGTCCGCGGTCTCATTAGGATGCAAACGAACACGGTTCAGTCATATTCCTACATTTTACTATGGAAGCATGCATTCCAGTCATAAACCATCTACAACGTGACACATCTGGGGAGATGCGTCACATTGTAAAGCTCTGGCCCACATGAAACCTGCGTTAGGTTTCATGTGGGCGATGCAGCGCAGGAACGCCTCGTAAAAGTGACGCAATGAATTCTGCAAGATTTCACTTAGTCACTTTTATGTCCATGCTGCAGCGCAACCCTGCGTCTGCTTGAAGCAGGCGTAAGGAGTGACGCAGTATGTTAGGCATAGGGTGCCCCTGAGCATTGCTGAAGCAGCATCACACTTGCGACAGAACTCCAGCAATGCATGACTTTTCCATCAACAGATGAGTCAGAATTTCTGATGCATCTGCCAATCCTTGCGCCTTGGTGCCATATTGTAAATACGGAGCATCCATGGTGATGCAAGGGTTTTGCTTGGTGGCGCAGTGATAGTGACGCATCCTCACAGTTCCGTCACTTTCTAGTCAAGTCAAAGATCTTTATTCGGATTAAACATTCATAAAAGTACATAAAATCAAAGCATCATGCAATATCATACAAGACACAAAGTCCAATGCACTTACTAAAAAGAATTAATAAAATCACATAATAAAATCATCTGGTTCATCATAGTGTGTATTTACAGTTAACTTAAAAAATAGGAATATCAGTAAATTTTAGGTTCGCATTAAACAGAAACTATGATTGCCGACTCTTCAAAGATCATTTCTATAATTTGTGCAAAAGACAATTATTTGTGCAAAATAAGCAATGTGCAAACTCAGCAATTCAAAGTGCAAAACTTTTCAGGGCAAGTTCAATGACACTCTTGAGCGGACTGCAGATTTAAGAAAGCAACTGACTTCATCACAGCTCAACCTTAATAAATCGTCAAAAGCTAATTCAAAGTCAAGCTGGTCAGTTTTGCTGAAAATATGGCATTAAAAAATGTTTGGTGTATTTGACATAAAACCCACAAAAAAGTGTAAAGTGTAAAAGGCTTTGTTTGCCGCCTTGGGTACAGGGACAACTTAGTTTTTCCAAATTTCCATTAAATCCTATTGGGAAGCATAATAGATTTTTAATGCTCCCGTCCCTGAACCGGAACAGCAAGCTCCTGTTCCATTTACTCATCTTTCTACACAGGTAACTTTTGGGTAAATTAGGAGGCCTGTCCCTGGGTATCAAGAGTGATAGATACCTTATGACGGCCGGTTTTGTAAGGTCTTTCTTTTCCCTCTCACAGTTGTAGTGGCTATCCAAGGCCCTTTTTACTAAGTTCTTGTGTGAGCAGTCTATTATGTGGGCAGATGTAAATAAATGCCCCTGCTCCACACTCACTAGGCTTTTTTCCACTGTCGCGAGCCATGGTATGTGACTGGCCCGGTCACATTTTAAACAGTCCATAATGATGTCGCGGGTCAAAGACGCGGCTTGATTCCTCCACATTTTCAACCAAAACAGAGCAGGTCTAGATCTTATAAAATCCTCTGTATACTTGATGCACAGTTCTTGGTGGCACAAATAAGTTGGGGCAGAAATTACCCCCCCCCCCCCCAAGATCTTCCTGCAAAACCGGTTCTCCACTGTCTGTATATTGGTGCAATGTGTGTAGCCCCATACCTCAGCGCCATGAGTACTTGTGGGTAAGCATTGGGTCTTGTAAATATGTAGCATTGATATAATGACCTCAGCGCTTTGTGGTTGGCGGAGAGAGGTAACAGAGTTTATGGCTTTGCTCAGTTTATTTCTTCCCTGTGCAACATGCGGTTGCCATGAGCCAGAGTCAGCAAACAACAGGCCTAGGTATGGAAAAGTGCTTGTGCATTTTAAAACATTATCCCCTATTAAAATACAATTGATCTTATGCTTTTTTGGGCCACAACACATTATGAATGATTTGTTAAAATTAGTACAGAGCCCCAGATCTGCCATATAGGTAACAAAACCTGAAATAAAAATTCGTAGTGCATTGGGTGTGCGGGCCATGAGGACCGCGTCATCCGCATAGAGGAGAGCGGGAAGTGGTCTGCTGTTCACTTGCGGGACATCAGATGTTAATTTACACACACAATTGCTTAATTCATTTATGCACAGGATAAAAAGCAGGGGGGCTAGGACATACCCCTGTCTGACCCCCTGCCAATAAAAATATCGCTGGATACCTCACCTAGGATGTTCAAACGGACGCGGGCTCTCAAATCACTATGCAAATGAGCCAGGAAGTGAACTAAAGATTCATCTAAACCATAATTCAACAAAACTGTCCATAAACGGGAGCGATTAACAAAATCAAAAGCAGAACTTAAATCCATGAAGCCTAAATAAAGAGGGGACTTTTTTGCAATAGTGTACTTTGCCATTAATACATTAAGATTAAGGCATTGTTCCACAGTGCCCACATGGCTTCTAAAGCCAAGCTGGCATGGATGTAAGATGGAGTTATCTTCCGCCCAGGCTCTAATCCTGTTAAAAAGGACCTTGCCTAAAATCTTCAGAGTGTTATCGATCAAAGATATTGGTCGATAACAGACAGGATCCAATCTATTGCCTTTTTTAAAGATGGGCACAATGGTACTATTTGACCATGAGTATGGGATAGATGATTAAAAATGTTACAGAGTACTGGCGCCCAGAATTCTGGTTCCGATTTATTTTGGTCGATGGATAGACCGTAGGGGCCAGGAACTTTGTTCCCTGCGCTGGCTGAGATGGCATCTTCTACCTCCATTAAAGTGATGTTAGGAGGGATTATAGGAGGGACAACGCCCGTGATGTTGGGTGGGGCCTCATATATTTTCGAAAAATGTTTCACCCTCTCATCCCCTGGTATGTTGCAATTTATCGGGGTGATGTTGAATCCTAATAATCTCTTAATCTCACTCCAAAATCCAGTTACATCCCTCAGTGTCGCAAAGCACACAAGAGAATCCCAGTGTTCTCTTAGTAGCTCCTCTGTCCTTGTTTTAAGTACATGTTTGTAACTAGCCCTCAATCTCGTCACAGCAGACTTGTCACGTGGGACCGTTGTGAGGGCTCCCCTAAGTTCACGATTGGCTTTAAAGCATAGGGAATCAAACCACTGTGGTTGTTTGTTATCGGTGGTTCTAGGTGGTTTAGAGATCTCCTTTGTATGGCTTTACAAACATCCATAAAGGCCTCTATGATCATGTGTTCGGGGCTGTCGGTGGAAAGACAGACTGACACTAGTGGGGTATGTGTCCTAATAATACGTGCCAAAACTCCCTTATTATCGACCCCCCTCCAAACCACCCTGAGTCTGTCTGTGGAAGCTACTAAATTTTGTGCGCCAATATCTCTCACATTCCCCTCTTTTTTAATAGATTTTAAACTGATTAGAATCGGGTAATGATCGCTGTATGGGACATCAACCACATTGGCCTTTAATAGGAGATCTCCTAAAATAGAGGATAGGAATACATAATCTATGGTGGTTGAGCACCCTCGCCCTACATAGGTGGCCTGTGGTTCATCAGTTCCCTTACTTTTTACCTCCTCCATAGCGTTAACTAGGTCGCAAGAGGTTATATGATCATGTAGTTCCACACCTCTTTTACAGCTAGGGGTTCTTGGGTAGATATGGGCATTAAAATCACCCCCTATACAGATACCATCAAAGTTGCCATATTTATGTCCTTCCACAATTTCATCTATAAAATCAAATAATCTTATGAAATTAGGATTAGGATGGGTTACAAAATCATTGTTGTAAAAATTGATTATACATAGCTTTATCCTACTAGTATATGCCAACACCTGAAAGCTCTTGTCATTAACAGGTAATAATTCAGTTTTAACTCCTGCCATGATTTTCACCCAGATGGAAAGTCCCCCACTGGGTCGGCCCATATCTGAGGGGAGTGCATTTTGATTATGACAGCTGTACCCTTCCAGGAGTAGGGGACTAATGCACCACGTCTCTTGGAACATCAGGACATCAAAATTAGTGACCCACTCTGTCCACTCTTTAATTTGTGTTTTGGCGTGGAGACCAGCGATGTTCCAACTCAGAATGTTCAAGTTGTCAGTGGGTGCTAAAGTGCCCTGGGAAGATGTTAAGGGTGTAATCGGTAGGGCCGATGTTCCTGGTTCATTGGGCGCCATTGTGTTGGAGCAGTTCGGAATTTCAGCTAAAGAGTCAGTTATGAGCGGTTGATCAATTTGTAATGTATCCAGGGGGCTGTAGGTGATGGTCATTCAAAACTACTCATATCCGATAGGACACTAAATCTGTTGAACAAGGAGTAAGGTGATGGTGCTTGATTAAATGATCTCTGGGGGGGCCTATAAAAATAGCCTAATGGGAGTGAGGTTATGACAGTTGATGGGCTGGGGTAAGTGTTATTGTTATTGAGAATGTATTTGGCTGTCCCAGGGTGGCGAAAATTAATCACAATGCAGTTCCCATTGATGTTCTTAAAAAAGGGGCCAACCCAACTTATCCGGCGAGCTGACAAGATTTCATTTGAAATGTCATGACCCACACCTTTGTGTTTAGACAACCAATCTATACATTTATTATTTAGCTGGACCCAAGACTCGCCTTGCCCTTCTTTGAGTGGTGGAACGCTGGCTAGGACTAAGACATATGGGCATGCATCTAGTGGTAAATGCAGGGTGGGTCCCATAGGCTTCACAAGCCGTGGTGTGGTAGCGGACCCTTTATCAGGGGAAGTGGTGGTTGTAGCCCCTGATTTAGGGACTGCAGGAATGGGAACATCCTTCGGGGGTCCGCTAGCCACACTGGTAGCGCTGGTAGAACTGGGGGTACAGCTGTCGTGACTGTGGTTTGTTGTGGTTTCTTGACAGTTGAGGTTTTACCAGCGGTATTACTTCTAGGTAGGGCAGTAGGTGCAGATGTTGGTGTAGGTGTGCTACTACTGACAGTATTTGGCCCTTTACCCATATTGTCCTTACAAATAGACTCTATGTCTTTCACTAGACGATCTCCCCTCAGTAGATCAAGGCTAATCTGTCCCTTCCTTTTTACATCATCCTTCTTTACAAGATTTTCCAGCCTATCTAATCGTTTAAAAATAGTAATAAATTGCTTGATCATTTGACTTTCCATTTGTTTAAAAATAGTGTCTACAATAGTTTCAATCAAGTTCCCATTGGTTTTTGGTTGGCTGTGCTGTCAAGTAGTGACTCCGTCTGCGTACAGACAGAGGTATAGTCATCATTTGCCAGGGTTGTTGGGGGTACAACTAGAACCACATCATCAAGCGGTAAAGACTCGCTCGTGTCAGTGCCACCCCTCGAAGGTTCTTTGTTCCCTTTGGACCACATACTCTGAGGTGTTGGCTGGCTCTTGTTGGGAGGGGGTTGCTTCCTCTTGTTTCCCGTTGGTTTGGAAACCCCTCTTTTTCTTTTCTCACTTGTTACTCGGGGTCAGGGGAACAGCTGAGTCTAGTAGGGCTTCCGTTGTGCCAGTAGAAATACTGCCGCCTAACAATGGTTCTAAAGAACTAGCTGGTAGTGGTTATTTCGAGACTGTGATCACGGGAGAAAGAGGGGGGGGGGCATTATTGGGAATTGGCAGAGATGTTTCAGAAAGTATACTTGCTAGGCCCATTGACATCCTCCTCTCAGTATTGGCAATTTCGTTGATTACCATGTTGAAGGCATTTTCCAACATGCTTTCTAGGGAACCTTGGGTCGCAAAAAATCCTTCGATAGCTGGTACCACATTTACAGTATTTCTTTTCACCATTTTGGCGGTTGGTCAAACAGACTCTCCTAGTGCAGCTGCTTAGGGGGTAGCCCAGCCCAGCCTCTTCTGGCCTCAGAGAGCCCGCCCTTTGCCCGGGCTTAGCCCGGCGTCCGCCGGGGCGCGTTCCGCGACGCTGAGGGAGCATCCTGATGAAGTAGCGCCTCCGGGCGCGCTGTGGCCGGAAGCAGGAAGTGGCCGCAAGGCTCCCTGGGAGCTGTAGTCTCAAGGTGCGAGGTGGAATGCGGTAGTGGCGAGACCACAGCGTTTGGGCCCCAGGAGCGAGCGAGCGAGAGTCTGGTCAGCAGGTAGGGTGTCCTTTGACTGGTCTCTCTCCGGTTTGCGTCACTTTCTAGTAAATCAGCCCCTCTATTTCTAATATGGCGGTATGGCTCTTATTTTATGTTTATAGAAATGCATTTAGTAAATGTATGCCCATTACTTTATATACATAATGACCACTGTCACATTCCTTTCATGGTAACGCTATTGTGGTACATTGCAGTATCATCAGTTCTCATTTACACATTAAGCAATTTACAGCCATCAGAGCATTTCTATAATGACCACATTTCCTTCCAAGAAAGTATTGGGAATAGCCAGGAAAATAATGAAGTATTTGCATCTAAATGTATTGTTTGTGATCTCCAGATCTAATATCAACTTTTTGGTTTCCTATTTCTGGGTGACTCAGGTCTTCCAACTACCAGCAAAGTGGTAACAGTGAATATACCAAGGAAGTACAGAATCCCAGTGTAGATAAAGAGTTGAAATATTTACATTAGTGAATGTTATAGTTTTGAAATCTTTTGTTCAAATCAGTAAACAAAAGTTAAAGTAACTGAATGTGGAATTATTAATTTTACTAAGGAGGATTCTTTCTCCCTTAATACAGAAAGTTAATGCTCTACTTCAAATATGGTGTGATCGCTTTTACAATATGTATTTATAAATACATAAGTATAGGTATGTCCATAATGAAAAAAATACATATTGCAGTACTTGACACCCTCTTTTTATGAGTATATTTTATTGCATATGATGTACGCATTGAAAATATCACAGTTTTTGTCAGTTAAAAGTAAACAAAGATAAAAGACTGTCCAAGAACTTGGTAAAATCTGTACGGTTCATAATGATCCTCACCACAAAGTTTTCATTGTAACACTATCATTTTTCATTGCAGTATCATCAGTGGCCCCGCGTCAGCTTTGCCTGTGGGTGTTCGATAATTCTGACTGCGTCGCTGACTGTACCCTTTCGTGCCAGACTTGCCCCTGTCCTGGTATAATGCTCTTCTAATTTTGTGTTTGTGATGGTAGCATGCCTTCTACTTTTGTGAGTGTGCCTCACCCTGCTTGCTGCTCTGAGCTGTATCCAGCTGTGTGCCCATGCCCAGTTCCTGCTTGCTGCTGCTGTTCCCTCGGCCCCTTCCCACTGGTCTTCCTGTTCCTGCCCAACAGCTGTGCTTCCCGCCCTCCCTCCCATGTTTAACGGCGGCCTCTGTGGAGCTGCACACTGCAGGATCTCCACTTCTACCACAAGTGACTACTTTTTTACCACCAAACACCTATACTTCCAGGTTCAGACCAGTCCTATAACCAGACTTCACAACACCCTCACCTACGGAGCCCCCAGACCTTGAACTTTGCTCGCCAGTAACATCAGTGACCTCATCATACCCCACGCCATCGATTCCATGGACTACATACTCATCGGAGACCTGAACATCCACCTCATTGACTCCATGGACCTCAACTCTACCACCATCCTAGATAACCTGGCCAACATAAAACTGAAACAGCTCATTACCGTGCCTCGCCACAAGGCAGGACACACGCTTGACCCTATCTTCACATGACTTAACAACATCTACTTCAGCCATACTACGCAACCCTCATGGATGGACCACCACTGTATACAATTCTACTTCGACAAACCCACACTGCCCAAACCTGCACTGCACCCTCTACAAAGTAACTGGAGCAAAGTCACTGAGGAACAGCTCAACTCCACCTTCAACTGCGATGCCCCACCACCTTGACCTATGCTAGCCTCACAGCCAAAGAACTCCACTGCTCCAACTGTGCATACCAGCTTGCACCCCTACATAACCCCAAAAGACAGCACCCCAGGAAGGCCTCCTGGTTCACCACTGACCTCCAAGAATCCAGATTCACATGCAGATGCCTTGTGAAGAACTGAAGAAACAGAACATCCTCAGAAGACCACAACACCCACAAGAATGCCATGACGGAATACCATCAATGCATAAGAGCCACCAAAACGACCTTCATCCAAAACAAGATCCTCGCCAACTCCAACACCTCCAAGGAACTCTTCAGTGTCATCCAGGAAATTACCAATCCCTCCAGCAAAACCTCAGACCTCACCTCTTCCAGGACCTCTGCATCAAGCTCGGATCCTCTTTCCATTTGAAAATCAAAGGCATCTACGCCTGACTCCAAAACCACGTCCTTCTCCAGCAATGCAAGCTAGATAATCATCTCCTCTTGGACCCCAGCCACCACTGAAGACACCACTTCAACCATTAAAGGTATCCACTCAGGAACTCCCACGGACCCCTGCCTACTGCACATCTTAAACAGACCTGCCTCCGCCATTGCTACAGAACTACAATGCACCATCAACGCCACCTTCAAAACCGGCATCTTTGCCGATGACTGGAAATGCACAGAAGTCACACCTCTACTGAAAAGGCCCTCAGCAGATCCCACGGACCTCAAGAACAACTGACCCATCTCCCTACTCCCCTTCGGGGTCAAATTCAAAGAGAAGACCCTCAGTGCCCAACTAACCAAATTCATAAAAGAAAAATCCATCCTCGACCCCTCCCAATTTGTTATTTGCAGCAACCACTGCACCAAGACCGATATACTCACTGCCACAAATAACGTTTGCACCCTGATTGACAAGGAACAAACCATAGCCCTGATCCTACTCAACCTCTCTGCAGCGTTCAACAAAGTCTCCCACCGTACACTCACTGCCAGACTCCACAATGCCGGTTTACAGGGAACCGCCCTCAACTGGATCCACTCCTTCCTCACTGGCAGCCCCCAAAAAATCTGACTGCCACATTTCTACTCTGAACCCACAGAAATCAACTGCAGAGTTACCAAAGGAACTGTCGCTCAGCCCCTCTCACCACCATCCTAGGATAGCACAGACTCAGCATAGTTTACTGCGCCAATGAAACCCAGCTCATTCTCTCCCTTACCAAGGACCCCATCACCACCACACTCAACTTCCAGGAAGGAAGGAATAACGTTGAATCCTGGATGAGCAGCAGCTGTATGAAGCTCAAATTGGAGAAGAAAGAGTTCCTCAAAATATGCATGGGACAAAACCTGGTGGCCCGCTGCTCTCGGCAGCACCCCCAACACCAAGACCACACCCAAAACCTTGGCATTGTACTCGTCTCCTCCCTCTCCATGACCCAACAGGACCCATAGCCTCCAGCTGCTTCAATAGCCTCCTCATTCTCCGAAAGACCTTCAAATGGATGTCTACAAATCAAGCAAGACCATCACATACACTCTCATAACCAGCAGACTGGACTACGGAAATGCCCTCTACACCAGAATCCAGAAGACTCTGCTCCTGCTCCACAAACTCAAGGCCATACAGAACTCTGCAGCCAGACTCATCCTCAGCATCCCCGACACAAATACTCTACCTAACACCTTCACTGGCTCCCTTTGAGAAGAGAGCTACATTCAAGATACTCACCCATGCCTACAAATGCCTCCACAACACCGATCCCCAATACCTCAACAACAGAATATCCGTCCACATACCCAAGATAAATCTAAGATCAGCTGATCTTGCCCCGTGCATCCCAAAGCCAGAACAGGTGGAAGTTCCTTCTCCTACATCACAGGCAAGACCTAGAACGGGCTCCCGATCGACATCAGATGCGCACACTCCCGCAACATCTTCAGGAAGACACTAAAGACCTGGCTCTTCAACTGAACAGTGCTGCTTTCCCCCTCTACCCCCAAGTGCCATGAGACCCTCATGGGTGAGTAGCACGCTTACAATTCCATGATTGACTGATTGATTGATTAAGCAATTTACAGCCATTGGGAGATTCTTAGAAGGGCTACATTTCCTTGCTAGAAGGGGGTAAAAATAAATGGCAAAACAGTGAAATATTTGAAACAAAATGTATTGCTTGTGATTTCCAGATCGAATATTAACATTTTGGTTTCCTCTTTCTGTGTGATCTAGATCTTACAACAACCAGCAAAATGGTAACCTTGAAAACACCAAGTGAGTACTACATCTCAGTGTGAAGAAACATTTAAAGTTTTTCATTACGGAATGTAATATAATCTCATTATAGTTATGAATTTGTACAATTCCTGTATGGTAAAGAAAAATTGAACTTCAACAAATCCTTGAGTATTTACTGAATGTCAAAAACAGTTTTTTAATGGACTCTGAACTTTATTCCAAATCAAAGTTACAAAAAAAGCATTTCACTTTGTAGTTTTTTCTCATGGAAATCTTTGCAGGACTAAAGAGTGGAAATAGCTTGTAGGGGATTTTCAGTTTAGGAACAAGCCAACCTTAAATTCTTGCACCCTAAATATATTTCCTTGTAATCTCCTATCTAATATTACGTTTTTGGTTTCCTATTTCCATGTGATATAGTTGTTTCAACTCCCACCAAAGTTGTAACCCTGAAAACAACGAGTACTGCATTTTGGTGTGAATAAAGGGTTGAATACATTAGATTATTGATTGCAATGTAATAATAGTATTGTTTTGAAATTACACAGTTTCTGTGTGACTTTGAAAAATTAAACACACCAATTCATTGGATATTTACTGAATGTCAAAAACAGTGGTTTAATGGAATCTGTACCATATTCCCAATCAAAGTACATTCTTCTCATTGAAATCTTGCATGCCTAAACAGTGGTAATAGGTTTTAGGGACTCATCCATGAAGGAACATGCCACCATTACATTCTTACATTTTCTTCTTATAAATTCTAGGCACCCTAACAATGCACACATAGGTTGACTTAATATTTCAAAGTACAGTTGTTATCTATCAATGAGATTTATTTTGACCGATTCACATGCAGATTTATTGGCAGCCAATGCCAAGCAGCACGTACAGGCATTTAGTCATTATGTACTTGTCAGCCTTGTGAATAGCAAAATATGTGTTTGTCTTCTCTGGTGGTATTTCACTTCCATGACACTGGTTTACTTCCTGCGCCACTTACTACAATCTTACTGGGAAGTGAAAAAGGCCAATTGGAGATTTGTCAATTTTACCTTGTTTTAGAGAGTCAATTCTCATGAACTGGGACTTAGTAAGCAGTGCACCAGAATGCAGAGTTCAATAACCTGAAATACCAGTCAATAACAAATGTGCCATCAAGTTCATTCATTACAGATTTTTAATCCAAAAATGTCATTAGGCACTCCTTGGCAGTTAGAACTACATGCATGTTACATCATATCCACTTTGATTCAGCACTTTTGCAAAAATATACCCATGAATTATCGGAGAAGAAATCTACCAGACACCTGGTCTGGCACTCCACTTGAAACTTCCCCTTTCTACCCTTGACAATTTACTAGAAATGTCTTTTTTTCAAAGTGGCAGGTTTATATACAATGTAGCTTCTCTTTTGTTCAAATTCGTCAACAGAGTTTGAAGTCACTGAATGTAGAAATAATCATTTTACTTAGCAGGATATTTTCCACCTTAATACACAGAGATAAAGCCTCTATTTCTAAAATGGTGGCATTGCTTTTCCTATATTTATTTATAAATACAGAAAGTAAATGTCTGTCCATAACTTCATGTACATTTTTCAAGATTTTACACCCTACTTTTATAAGTAGATTAAACTGAATATGCTACTTCTACTGAAGATGTAAAAACGTTTTGTCAGTTCAAAAGTAAACAGAGATAATGACTGTCCAAGAACTTGATAAAATTTCACAACGTCCGGTTCTCCGTGATCCTTGCCACATTCTTTTCATGGGAACACTATCTTTGTTCATTGCAGTCTCATCAGTTCTCATCTACACATTATGCAATTTACAGCCATGTGTGCATTTCATTAAGGACCAAATTTCCTTTCTTTAAAGGGGTGGGAATATCTGGAAAAATATTGAAGAATTTGCATCTAATTTCATTGTTTGTGATCTCCAGATCTAATTGCGTTGGGTATTAACTTGTCACCAACGTCGTTAATTTTCACATAAGGAACTATATCAGGAATTAAATGATAGGACTATTTAGAAGGGAAACCTTTCGGGTAATTACCTCCCTTCTCTTTTGCGGCAATAGATGCCAAGATGTCATCATTATTCTCACTTTTGGAACGTGTAACTGCTGCTATTGAATATGTTGCAACTGCTGTCTTCGCTGCCTCATCGGCAAGACAATTGCCAACAGTGTAAACTCCAACACGCTGGTGACCAAGAGTATGAATAACAAACATGAGTGAAAGCCGCACTTTTAGCTCAGCCACTCTAACCCAGATAATTTTATGTTTTATTGTGCAACATTTGTAGTCACTAAAGTAATTTTGAGTCCAAAACACAGTAGTAGGAGTCACTTACAACAAGAGTAGTCACACTAGGATCTGCATACTCTAATGCAAGCATCACAGTACAAAACTCTGCCAATTGGGTGGTACAGCCCCCAATGTCTGTTAATGCACGACATCGGACTTGAATTTACCATCCACCATCGTACCAACCACAATCGCGCAGACAGAAACATAGGCATGTCTAGAATCCGTAGCCGGTTGCACAGAACAGTCTGTGCAAATGATGCAATGGAAATCCTCCAATGGCCGCATGTTCAGAGGAGCAGGATAAACAAATTTATACTGCAAAAACTACTAAGTCTGCAGAGAGGAATCCAAAATGAACGTGACATCCGGAGATGTCAAGGACGCGGCCCATTTTATTCACAGTGGGTGCAAAGCCTTGGAATTTGGTACACTGGCTTCTGTCACTGCCTCCAAGGCAGGATACGGAGTAACAACCAAAATGCGTTTTTACCTGCGACAGTGCATGTTCCTTAAGAAGCGCCATCTGCACTGCTGTCAAATCTTTTTTCACAGTGGAAAACCGCAACTAGGCCAAAGTGTACAAGTGTGACTTGTAAGGGATAGGGACTGTGTCACCCTCATTAAAAGTCAGGTACGTGAAACACACCTCCCCAGGTACGATTCATATTACCAGGTTGGTGTGGTTATCACAAGTCAGTAAGAACCTAGATTCTAGAAGATCACCCTGCAAAGATTGCAAGATGGTTGAATGGGTTGGCAGCCAGCAAGATTTGGTTTGATGGCACCCTTCCCCACCCTCTCACTGCAATTAGATTCGGTCCTTTGTCCATTCCAGGCACTTCTTGGCCTATTTTAGCTGGCTTTACCCTGTACCCACGTGCAGGGAAATGTCCCTTACTTGAATTGAGGCCCTTTTATACCTCTGCAGTAGCAGATGTAAGGGCTTTGGTACATTACATTTCCCGCAAACTTTCCAGGTGGGGGCCTTGGTTTTGTGGCGCATCCAGTTGGGCCAAAAGGGTTGAAGCTTAGTCACGGTACGGTTAAGGCGGTTATGGGCAAGCGTCCCCAAGATAAGGATGAAATGCCTTTTTGGCTTGCCGAGAAATTTGATGAACTGGAAGCAGTATTTCCTAACATGACTCCTGTGGAGAAACACAAGATTCTTACAATTAGTTTGCAGAAAGACTTGGTGCCCAAAGTAACTGTACCACATAGGGAATGATTTTTGAGGCAGTCTATATGAGATGCTTCGGCACCCAGTCAATGTCTGTCCTACCCTCTGTCATTAAGCGTGTTCAGGATGAGCATGGACCGGAGGCAGCTGTTGAATGGGGTATGAGACTCGTTGGAGTGTTTGAAGTAGTTTCCGATCTTGTCCTTGCCAACGTTAAGGAAGATGCAGTGAGCTTTCAGGTGTCTAATGCTTTGCGCAATGTCCCCAATGCAGAGAAACCCCGTCAGTTACTGAGAATTATCACGGCGGCTTATAAGACCTTTGGCCGTAATAGTTTAGGTGTTAAGACTTTTGCCAAGACAGCGCGAAGGCAAACATAGGTGGCGAAGTCTGACAACGATGATCGCCCCTCAAGTCAGAAACAGACTTGGACTAAAAATAAAAAACAGAGGAAAAAGCAACAGAAACAGGGGTCCTGTTCCGCCTCGCCGATACCTGTGTCTAATGAGCGCACTTATGAATTGCGAAACCGCACTACGATTAAGTCACCTGATCATTTTCAGCATTCTGGTCAATGTTCTCCTCGCTCTTTGCAGGATTCATTGGTCTCCCCCACCGGTGGAGGATACAGCGGCAAGGGGAGGGGTGCGTCGCAAGATTTGGAGAAAGTAGGTTGTACCAAAACGTAAAGAGAGTTGATACACTGGGCATAATCGGGAATGTAAGTATGCCCAAAATTTTAAAATCTCAGTAAAGATTGTCTTTTTTTCAGTGTTAAGGGAGCGCGCAGCTGTGCGCATTTCTCCAGGAAGTGAATAGCCAAAACCTCAACCTTCATAGTTTTTTCTTCTCATAGAAAACACTGCAGTCCTAAACCATGGAACTCACGTTTTGGGGATAGTCACTGTACGATCATACCACCGTTAAATTCTTATATCTTCCTCTTTTTAATTCTATTCGCATTAACATGTAACTAACAAGGCACAGTTAGAGTGAATTAATGTTTCAAAGCAGAGTTCCTACCTGTAAATGAGGTTTATTTTGATATATTCACATGGATGTTTAAAGCCAGCTGCAGTCAGGCTACACATGTAGGCCTGAAGCCATGTTTTACTTTTCAGCCTAGTGATTAACAACATATGTGTTTCACTCCTCCTGTGAAATTTAACTTCCATGTAACTGGTGTGTTTCCTGCCCCATATACTGTGCTCTTTTTGAGAAGCTAAAAATATTAAAATTTGGGAATAGCTGATGTAACTATGTTTTAAGGAGTCAAACTGTATGAACTGAGATCTAATCAGCAGTGCCCCAGTGCGCAGAGTAAAAATAACAGTCAGCAAAAATAGAGGTTAGCACTCAAAAATGAGGTATTTTCTACCAGTATGTTAGAATTCTTTGTATAGCTTAGAATTAACATTTAGTATTTGAGAAAAAAGGACCAGTAGGAAGAGGCACAGTGAGTTTGTACAAGGCTGTGAGGAAGACCTTGAGAGGTTGAAATGTGTTGCCTCCTTATTGCCGCTTCTAAGTAGCCCTTCATATAGTCATTTGGTCATCCACGCAGCACAATTGTTTAACCAACATTTCATTGTACCTTAAATAAGATGATTGTACTGTTATAAACTATTTTAGGACACTATTGTAATTTTCCCGATTCATGCCCTTATATAGGTATAACTCACCATATGCTTATATAGGCATAGAAATCATAACCATATTTAGGCATAGCGCATGCAGTCCAAATACGGCAGGGCTACTTCCACTAGTTCCGAAAATCTTCAACGATTTCTTGGAAAACTCGGCTTCAGCAGCTAAGGGACTTTCCTTTGCCCGAAAACTGACTTGTCCAAGAACTCATGGAGTTTTCAAAGAACTGAGAGTCTTTAATGACATTATTATGTCCACCTTTATGTCAAACTCGGCAACTTCAAGGTGTAAATATGCCCACACTTGCCCAAGCAAACACACAGTGGTTTGGAGCAGTTCGACTATCTACTTGCCTGACGCGCCCTGCTACTGCGAGTGCCGAAGGAAGCTGACCCTCCAGCAGACGCACTGAGAGAGACTCTTTCTTTTCTCCTCCTGAGAAATCAGGCTCCAGTGTTTCCAACCTACCCTTGCGGATTGTTGGGAAATTGAGTCCCGAGACTGACCTTCTTCATTCTACACTAAGGTACAGAGCTGATTAGACCCTAAGAGAACATTGGACACATTTTTGGCAAACGAATATTATATTTATTCTTCACCTCACTTACTTCTTCCCTCGTACTAAGCTCAGGTTAGGTACACCGGGGTAGGTGTATTTTAGAAGCACTAGTTGAGTACTTTTAGCCTCTGTTATTTATGTATGTATTTATCTATGGATTAGGAACAATACAATGCTCTTACAGTATTATTTTATTCGACTATTTATACTGTATGCATTATATTTTACAACTAGTTTTACGACTTTAGCAGTTCATTTCTTATGCTTCAGAAAGAAGACTGTTATTTTTGTATGTGTTTATCTATGGTTTAGGAACCATACAATGCTCTTACAGTATTATTTCGTTCTACTATTTATACTGTAGGCGTTATATTTTACAACCATTTTTACGATTGTAGCAGTTAATTTCTTATGCTTGAGAAAGAAAACTGTTAAATAAATCATTTTATGGAAAACGCCCTTCTATCTATTTCTCTGCACCTCTGGAGGAACAAAGCATGCACGATTGACTAAGTGAAATATCTATCTATTGTTTCCATGACTCTGATGATCAGTTTTATCTTGGGGAAACAAAGTGTTCATGTTTATGCGGTTGTCAGAAACTAATCCCTTCTTGTTTATTCGAGAAAGTTTCTAGTGACCTCTGAGCTAGCTGGCACTCACAATTAAGTCTAATGTATTCGATAGAGACCTAGTCGACCTCAGTCCTACGTCTAAACTATAGGAT
This sequence comes from Lissotriton vulgaris, assembly GCF_964263255.1. Taxonomy (NCBI): domain Eukaryota; kingdom Metazoa; phylum Chordata; class Amphibia; order Caudata; family Salamandridae; genus Lissotriton; species Lissotriton vulgaris. Next base: position 2,033,010,048 of record NC_141691.1, read on the forward strand.
ATCATATTCCAATGCGCAGAGCCTATTGGGAATATAGGAACTACACTACATGGCGCCGAACGTTTGGTAAGGCATTCATTTAACGCTAGATACTAGAGTAACTCAGTCATTCTTTTCACAGAAACCCCTTTATCCAGTAAAAAACTCCAATAGACGTCTGAAGTTGGTTAAAGAATGAAATATGCACCTTAAACTGAGTAGGACGAAAAATCCTATGAATTCGTTTTTGGTTGGTTCAACGTTCAAGGATGCAGTGTTCCTAAATATTGTGCATCTTATCTTTAAATCCTTGAAACTTGCTCTGCAAAACTTTCAATAAAATGCAGGATTCTGACAAAGATAATCCTGGGGGCAGTGGAGCTGCAAGAACTGCAGCCCAACCAGTTTTAGACGTTACAGGTTTTCAACAAAATGACCTGGATGCTATAATCATCCGGGAAAATGTAAGAAAAACCATAGCTATAAAGCTTATAGAAAATTGCCTATCAGCAAGAGGTGGTATATATTTGTCATAGAGGCACATGAATATCGGCAGACAGAGGTATTCTATTTATGGATTGTTTTTCCACAAGCAAATCCAACAACACAAGTGTTCCACTTCTATAAGATGGAGGAACCTCCAGCGGAATACGTTCCTTTCGAGGACATTGACATTCCACTAATTTACCAAGATCATCAGCTCTGGTTTAAAGGCACCCTAAAACATCAAAATCTCATTACCAGGCTCAGTCCACTAGGTAGACTAGGAGCAACATGGTCGGTACTAGCGGGCTACACTCCACATCCTGACATTGAAAGAATGACAAATGTAGAACTGTTAGCTCAGCTAAAACAATTAATTAAAATACATAGACAATTGGTACAATATGTCATGTGGACTCTAACAGTCCAACCAGCTATTAGAATTCCACAGCACACCCCTCATCAGGGGAACACAAAAAAAATCACACCACAGACTATACAGTACAGTCATCGGTAAATTGCCTGCAGAAAGGGAACAAATTCCATTCTGGTTAGCCTAGAAAATTACTCAAATAGAGGCAGTATTTCCCAATAGTACACCTCATGAGAAACACAGGATTCTAACAATCTGTTTACCAATGGGGATTGTACCACACATAGAGGACTGCAACACTTGGGGTAAAGTCTTTGCTTCAATCTACACAAAAAAACATGGTGTCCCGTCTATGACGGTAATACCAGACGTTCTGAGACTGATTCAAAATGAATATGGACCAGAACCAGCCTTGAATCTTGGTATAAAATTATTGAAATATTTCAAACAGGTCTCAGTTATTTAATTAGCTAACATTAAAGGTGAAGCAGCATCTGTGGCAATCCGCTAAAAATTAACAGAAATTGATATTACTTAGCAACGGTATGAGCTTGCCAGAATTATTGAAAAATCCTATGAAGAACTAGCAAGAGATAGTTTGGGAGGGAAACCAGTAAAGCCTGAACTAACAGGAAATCCTGAAAATGTGTTTATCAAAAATAATCTAACTATTCCGAAAAAAAAGGGAAAATAGTAGACAGCCACTTCATAAAGAAAAGGGTTCTCAGTCCAGAGGTAGATCTCCTCAAAAGGAGCACTCTGAAAAGAGATATAACCTTAGAAATAGGGATAATTTAAGAAAACCTAATAGATATCAAGATACTCATACACCATCCTCTCGCACCTTTCAGACTTCCTCGCAGAAATCCGAAAGAAGAGAACGATCAGAGCACAAAGAAGAATGCGTGAAGTCCAAAGACGATCAACACGTTCTAAAAAATAAGAAAACTCAATTCTCCAAAAAGAAGACATGCCTAGGATCTTGAGGACACAACTCAAGAACGGGGAGTGGGCCCAGAAAATGCTGGACAGCGCAGCAGAGTGTACCCCATAAGTTATATGAAGTAACACTCAAGATAGAGGGAGATATAACTAGGAAAATAAAAGCAATCTTTTGGGAAAAACTATTGTTGGGTTATGACATCCTTCTGGCTGAAAAAGACTGGCCACCTGAATTTGTCAGGAAGTGCCCACATGGCAAAGAGATCATCATTCCAGCCTTCTCTAATCATAATCCTATTCATAAAAAATACACCTATGCCAGAAAATGGGCTGTGGCCCAGGCTCCAGCATTATATACAAATCATGTGGGATGGGATGAGGATTCTCCTCACCATAAAATCCAGTTGAAAAATCAACCATCTGCACAGAGGCAGTATCCAGTAAAGCAGGAAACTAAAAAAATAAGTCAGGGAGATCTTAGATCAACTTGAATACCAAGGGGTGATTGAGACATGCACCTCGTCAATGAACAATCCTTTATTTCCTTTCTCCAAACCAGATGAAACATATCGTCTAGTTTAGGATTAAAGACATTTAGGGCCAGATGTAGGTAATCTCAATTACCTATTCCTAAATACCGAATCATACTGATTCAATATTTCATAATAGGTAAATGGGATGTAGGTAATTTTTCGTTAACAAATACCGAATCAGTAAGTTTCATTCCGATGATCCTGCAGGCCCGCGGGAATGAATGGCAATTACGGAATCGGTAAACACTGATTCGGTAAAAGGGGGAAAACATTGAAGCGTGGCAGGGTGTCACTTTGACACCCTGTTGCACCCCTCAATTGTGTATGGGTGCACATGTGGCACAGATACATGCCCTAAGGGCATGTATCTCTGCCACATCGCACTGTTGGAAAAGCAAAAACTTGTAGTTGGTGGTAAATAACGAATCCTCAACTGAGGAATGCACCAACTTGAGTGCTCGCTACATCCGGTAATTTACTGAATCGGTATGTTAAGAATTCGGTATTTTACCAAATCCTTATCCTAAATAAAAGCCACCTACATCTACAAAACCCGATACCGGTCAGTAAAGGACAAAATTCGGTAATTTCGACCGTTACCGACCAGTATTGGGTGACCTACATCTGGCCCCAAAACTCTTGTTGCAAAACTTTTGCAGTACAAAATTCACATAGTGCAGCACTGATGAATCACATCGTTCGGAAGAAATATAAAACTACATTAGATATTTCAAACGGTTTCTTCTGTCAAAACATTGCACCTGAAAGCAGGTATTTGACCGCTTTCTCAATTATGGGAACACAACAACACTTCTGTCGTCTCCATCAGGGATTTAAGAACAGTCCTGGATTATTTTCAGCCAGAGTAACAGAGTTACTACAATCGTATGATGATGAGGCATTATCTTATGTCAATCACATCTATCTTACAGATGATGATTCGGACAGGCACTTGAACAGGTTGAACACCATAATACTTGAATTTGCCTCTGAAGGGTATAAATTGAACTTTAAAAAATCAAGAATAGCCCACCTCAACGTCCTAATCTTAGGATACGAACTTTTGAGTGAAGGCAAAAGCCTGGCAGCAAACTTTTTAGAAAATTGTGCGCTGCCCCAAACTCTAAAAACGCTGAAAAACTTACAGTCAATTCTAGGATTCCTACACTTTGGAAAAACTTAGATTCTAAACTACGCAGAAAGGGTTAAACCTCTCTGCGAACTAATCAAACCTGATTTCAAACCTACTAATTGGACTCGAAAACATACAGAAATGTTGTATTCAGTACAAACAGACATGTTGGCAACAACACACTTACAAACACGCGACAATGTTGGCAACCTTGTAATCCGAATCATCCCAGGGAGATGCGGATTCATATACCTAACCTTTAATGAAGGTGAAAAGGTACCAATAGCTTACAAATCACACATGTACATACAAGCTGAAATGAAATTCACTCCAAAAGAAAAAATTCTGACAGTGGTTCAGACTGCGGTAGCAAAGGCGAGAGCCCTCGCACAGGGTAAATGCATTATAGCTGTTACACTTGTACCTGCTTTAGAGGTAGTGACAAAGGCAAGCATTCCAAATCCAAAAGCTCTAAATCCAAGATTGATACAATGGGTTAATTCTCTTGCTGCAACAGACATTGAATATGTTTTTGCCCCTTACTTGAAGACATAAGACTTTTTCCAATACGAACAAGAATGTCCTCTGCCGACTGAAATTCTACCTCTAGAACATTACGGATGTATAATATATACAGACGGATCAGCACAGCCCGCAATTGGGGGTAAACAAGCTTATAGTACTGTGTGTGCAATTGTTAAAGATCACTGGCGTGATGGTAAATTCAATCACTAGGAGACTGTACAGCTCAGTGAGCTGAACTCCAAGCTTTCAAATGGTGCTTGAAAATACTGATCGCAAATTTCCCACACTCATAGTGTGCGATCCGTATTACTGAGTCCAGTCTTACAATAAATATCTGCAGAACTGGGTTCGAAATGGTTTTAAAGACGCAAAAGGTGGCACAATCAAGCATAAAATGCTTTGGGAAGAAGTAGTTCTTTTGCATAAAGAACTACAAAAGAGTCACGTGATCCATACACTGAGTCATCAGCGTGATGTCGTTCAGGTTGAAGTGAATTCATTGGCTGATGAAGCCGCGAAGGCAGCTGTGCAAACGGCTTCCGTAGCTGCTATTACTCGTTCAAAAACGAAGATAGACAGCAAAACAATGCAAGCAGTCACTGCTTCGATAAAAGACAGTGGTAAAACACTATCGAAGGGCTTTCCACTAATGTACTCATATATGACTGATGCGAAAAATGTTCGGTTTGCTCGAATCCCTGGAGTGGGGGATAGAGTAATCCCAAACATGGAACACAGGTTAGAACTAATCTTAGCGGCACACAAAGGGCTTGCCTCTGCACATGCAGATGTTTCCGCAACAGTTTAATTATTAAAACAGCAATACTGGTGGCCACGCATGAGGAAACAAACACAAAATTATGTTTTGGAATGTGAAATCTGCCAGAAAATGAAAGTTTCAACAATGAAACGCCCAGGCAGACACCCCTTCTAATTTCAGATAAACCATTAGCATGTGTTTACCTGGACCACTGTGGTCCCCTTCAGAGGGATGGTAACTATAAATACATCATGGTCGCAGTGGATAGATGCTCACAATTCATTTGGATGTGGCCTCAGTGCTCGGCTGATGCCCGAACTGTTATAAAAAAATTGTGAGTCTTTATCGGCACATACGCAATCGGCACGCTACATTCTGACCAGGGTCCTGCTTTTAGCTCTAGGGCTTACAAGGAGGCCATGGCCAGCTTCGGCGTTGCATTGCCATTTTCGAGTCCATTCCATCCTGAGGGAAATTTGGTTGTGGAGAGAAAACACTGTGCCATAAAGCAATCTACAACAGCTAGGGTATTAGGTTCGAGTGATGGGTGGGTCAAACATCTAATAAATGTCTAACGGAGTCTTAATAACCTGCCAAGAATTTCTCTGGGTGGAATAACTCCATATGAAATCATTTTTTGCACTAGAATTTTGGCTGAAGACCTCGATCGTCACACTTCAGTGGTGGAACAAAAACCATTTGATATCAAATATTGTTTGGCTGTTTTACAGGACTTAAATGAAACAAGAAGAAGTCTAAGCAACACTAGCGAAAAGCCAACGGCCACTGAAGAAAAACCACCTGTCCCAGCAAGACCTGTCTGGATTTCGCAGATTGGGGATCTGATCAGGGAGAAAATAGCGGACAAGAAGGAATTTGGGCCTTCTTACAGAAAACTAGTACCTGTACTAGCAATCTGCGGATCAAGAACAGTGTTACTGCCGCCCCTTGCTGGAAGAAAGGAGAACCGCTCTGTGTCAATTGACCCGGTAAAACCACACCATGTGGTCGATAATAAGTAGTAGGCCCAGTGGACTCCCACGATGTAGCAGACAACCAAATCTTGCTACTATCCAAGAGGTTCAAACTGAAAGACTCATCACCTTTGAAGATTCTAAAGTAAGAAAAGAAGGACTACGCAACAAATCTATGAAACATATGCCTCTTGAAACCCAAATAACAGTTAGTCAAGAAACTCCTGTCTACAATGATGTAGCAACTGACTATACAAACATGTCAAGGGAACAGGCAGCTCCAGCGATTTTAAAGAATCCGGATGCAATACCAACTATTGACAAAACCGCCTCTGACTATTTTATCAACTTTGATAACTTTTCTGAGGATCCCAGGGAACCTGAAACTACTCCAGCAAACAAATCTTTCAGGGCAAAAGTAAAGGAACTTGGTCAAGAGCTCGCAAATACATATCTTGTTTCACCATGGGTTGAACTTTGTATTATGTTAGGTGTACTTTTTCTCTTGCTATGGCTCATTCTTGTTTTAGTTTGGGAAAGCTGATAGATGGAAAGCACATTAAAATGGACACAGCAAGTAAGAACATCAACTTGCTTCTGAAACCATATAAATCATCTCATCCTGAACAACGAGACCTGTCATCAGCGAACATCACAGCAGTTCCTCTACCTGGTGGAATAGCTTGGGATACAACTGATTACGACATTTATGGCCCTGTCGAGCTGCTGAAGATTCCACACCAATTTAAGGTTTCCTTGAGTGATTTCGTTTCACCCAGCACATTTTCTGATGATTGGGACTTTGAAACTGATAATAATAAAATGATGGCAGACTTAGAAATGTCAGAAAAATTTACAAAACATGAATACTTATAGGGTTCATCAAATTATGAAGAAATGTATTGTTTTAATCATTTAGGTCATCATTACTTACACAAATCTGCAAATCCTAGACTTGGTTTAACATAGAATCAATAGGAACATTGTCCAACACCTCCAAAAGGTATTTCTTAAACATTTCTTAGAAACATTCCATATTTTGCAGGTTTTTACTTTAAAAATGTGAATAAGACAGGCATGAAAAGTATTTTGACAAATACTAAATTTATTCTGCGACCTTTTATGTTCAATTGTCCACCTTAGGCTTTGACTTTTGGAAAGACAACATTGAGACGAAAACTGTTTGGGGCACAAAAGACTGTCAGGTACAAAGTATTAAAAGCATTGTTCAGAGCCTGCATCATCCCAGAACAAATGATGTTCTGAAATAACACTGGTCAACAGACATCTTGTCTTGGCATTGCTAAGATAAAAGATTTAAACAAACCGCCCATACCTAAGCCCACACCTGATAGTAATTTAACTTCAGATGAGGAGGTAGACGAAAATTATATTTTACTTCAAAACAGAACAAATTCTGAATGGAAAAAATGATTAATCTGGCTCTCAGACATAAATAACTGTCAAGATAGATTCCTGAACAAGACACAAGGGTTTACACTAACTCTGCCAGGTCCAAGATATGTCCAGAGACAACATCCAGGGATAATAGGAACTTATAGTGTGGGAAAACTATGCCTTGAGTGGCTGCAGAAATTCACAGTTCCAGAAAGAAAACAACTCTTACTGGGACCTCGTAGTCCACGTCATAAACGTTTCATATATGCCGGTATGTACGCTGCTTACAATAAAGCTTGGAAAGTCAAGCTAATGGAAACTTTAGAGAATCACTCCCTGTAGTTGACAGTGGCTTAACAACTCTGCCGTCCAGAATATATTCTTTGGACAGCATTGTAACCTCTGCCATAGACATAATGGAACACGACTTGCTAATGTTACAACATGGCCAGTCTCAATTATGTTCTATAATGCGGTTAGGCTGCACGTTGCAAAACCTACATTCTGGCTATGTGCCCTGGCGTTTAATCAACACTACATGGCTGTTTACTGTATTTAACCTTTTTTTTTTATTTTTTTGTATTTCAAGTATTTATATAGCGCAGCTGACACCTTGCAGGTTTCCTGGCGCTGGAGAATACTCTTAACTGAGGAGGACAGGAACGAGTGGCAGGCGGATAGAATTAGGGAAATAGCCAGGTCTTGATACGTTTCCGAAAGGGGAGGAGTTGTGAGATTTGGCGGATGTCAATGGGCAGACTGTTCCATAACTTAGCCGCTGCGACCCTGAAGGATCTGCCCCCAGTTCTGACTTTGTTGTATCTGGGCACTTTTACCAGACAGGCTGAGGCAGAGCGCAGGGTTCTGTTAGGAGTGTACCATGAAAACAAGGCTTGCAGAGGTCTGGGCCCGACTCCATGCAGAGCCTTAAAGACAAGGCACAGGGCCTTGAATGCCACACGCTGCTTCAGAGGTAGCCAATGTAGCTCGGCTAGGGCCGCTGTGGCCGAGGATCTCCTGGTCCAGCCGAGAGCTAGCTTGGCTGCGGCCAACTGAATTCTTTGAAGCCGATCCAGCAGCACCACTGGAGACTCAAGTAACAACGCGTTACAGTAGTCAAGGCGACTAAGAATAGTACACCTGACTATCAGTGCCCGAGCTTGTGCGGGGAGGACTGGCATAATTTTGCGCAGGGAACGCAAAAGGGCTGAGCAAGTCCCCACTGTTTTTGCAACCTGGGTTTCCATGCTCAGCTTGTTATTGAGCATGGCCCCCAGGTTGCGGACCGAGGTTATTGGCTGTGGTTTATCCGGTGTTTCCGGAGGCCAGAAGTCACTCGGGAACGGGCGAGGTATTCTATTTCCCGAGCAAAACAGAACCTCAGTCTTGGCGGAGTTAAATTGTAAGGAATTTCTGTGCAACCACCCAGCCGTCTCTCTTAGGCAGTCTTGGAAGGATGTTAAGGGGATAGAGTCTTCTCCCTCCCAAGAGAGAATGAGCTGGGTGTCGTCAGCATAGTTGATCGTTTTTATCTTGTGGGACTTTATTAACGTGATCAAGGGCTTAAGATACACATTAAAAAGAATGGGACTGATGGAGGAGCCCTGGGGAACTACCTGGGGCACGGATGCGAATGTGGATTGGAATGGGGGGAGGGATACCGCCTGTCTCCTGTCCCGCAGGTAGGAATGAAACCATAGCAGAGCCGTGCCGTCCACACCGGCCTCACCGAGTCTCTCCAACAGAGTCCTGTGGTTGACCGTGTCGAATGCGGCAGACAGGTCCAGCAGTATCACAGCTACTGCCTGGCCCCTGCCTGCGCGCATACGAAGATCCTCCATTGCTGTCAGGACAGCTGTTTCGGTGCCGTGGGCTGGGCGAAAACCTTACAGATAAACACACACAGAGGGATACAGTAATGAGCATAGAAAAACTGTAGAGATTACCATTGACCGTTTCTGAGAAACCATCAGTTGAATGGATAATACATGGCACCATCACGATACCAGTGACGATTTTCCAGTTTCAGTATTGATTAAAACATATACCAGCAGGCCTGTGTGAAATAATGGGTAAAGAATACATTAAGTCGACCTGGGATTTACAATACACTCACAAATGTTGGAGTGGGGGAAAGGAAGTAATTCTTAGTGGTAACAATTTTGAAAACTCACTAAGCGGTACACTATTGTGTCAAGGTATTAATTTACATGAAGCCTGCGAGGGTTCTTCCAATAACCTTTCTTGCTATCTGCAGGGTTCACTCACAGCTGTGATAGATCCAATTTTCAGGCAGCTTTCCAATGGTAGCTGCATTATGTTAAATGATCACAGCTGTTGTGGAATGATGCCAGGAATAAGCTATCTTGTTCCTGTGTCAGCCAGGGTCACTTGTTGTATGCAAGTATTGTTTCCTAAAACCAAGACAGACAGGGAGTCGGCGCTGAGGCCTTCACTGAACATCTCTTCTATACTAATTGATACTTTAAGCAGAATGAAAGCCATTCTTTTGCAAAAAACTGTGCCACTGACCTCGTCTAGAAAGACATATGATCTGCAAGTTTCAAGGTCTTCTGCAGAGATACATGCATTATTATCAACAAACTGCCCAATACATTTTGCAGAAATATTAGGTCGTATCTTTAACATGTCTGATACCAGTGTTATTGCACATGTATTTAAGATGATTTTTTTTCGGGACTGTTAACACCCTTTGAAGCAGTCCTGGGCATTTTTCTAACTACATACACTCTGTGTTCAGCGGCCTACCTCTTATTTTTGGACTCGTAGCAGGGATCTTATTTTTATTCCTCCTGCTCTGTTATGGCACATCCGGCCACCAGCGATACCCAAGCCAGCAGGGAAAATGCACTCCAGGCTATGAGGTACAGTGACAGAATAACACAGATCCTTGGCTTGGCTCGTTTGAGAGATCTGAATACCACATGGTTCCTTTCATTCAGACCAATCTTGCAAGATTGCATCTTACCTGTTCTACAATGCCTGCTTTGTGGAGAAGAATGCGTGTTAGATGTCTGTCTAACACTACCATCGGTTATGCCAACGGATGCTGATGCATTACTGTGTCCTGTAACGGCTCATGTGTTTTGTTGCCCCCAGCGGCTACCAGTCCTGATGATGGCATTCATTAAAGATCTCACTGGCAAATCCAACTGGAGGTGAGATACGCAGATCAACAGGCACACAGGTACCATCTGCTACATTGCTAATGCGGCTGACGGTGATGCCCCCGCTTACCCCAAGGATAATTCAAGCTGGTGTAAGAGTAACGCAAATTCCTAAAGTTTTGTCCAAAAAGGATTCAATTGCCCTATGTAGTGACTGGAGTTGCAGACAGGATGCAAAGATGTGGATTCTATCAGCATCAATGCTATTACACCTGCAACACATAGTACCTGTAGTAAACCCACACTTAGTTATCCTAGCAGGTGTATGATACACGGAATACATTGTTTTGTAATGTTGTGCCCGCAACCCTGCTGAGCAAAGTGTAGTCCGCCCCAGTTTGAGAGAATCTTGAAAACTATCCTGGTCCACCCCACGCTTGTCTGCCCACTTCTTCCCATATTTTTCCATATCATCCGCCTTTAAGGCAGACAGCTCTGAATAAAATCTTCTAATAGAGCACTCCGCCGCAGCCTCAATTTCATCCAAAATCCTGTCCTTACAAAACCTGGCAGAGCCTCCCTGATTGTTTACTAGATAACTCCGGACCTGCAGATGCTTAAAAAAATTATCGTTGTTGACACCATACATCTTCTGGATATAAGAGAACTAAAGTTCTCCATCAACTCCCATCAGATCACCAAATTTCTCAATCCCCGTCGTCCCCATTCAGCCATTACAGAGTCTGGAAATTTTTCTCCCAGTAGAGAGATATTCCTTTCGATCTGAGTATAAACATTGAATCTGCCCAACCCCAGTTTATTACAAAATGACGCCCAGATTTTATAAGCTGCCATCAGTGTCTTAAATTTAGTTCTTTTAAAATAGCTGGGATCGGTATATTTAAGAAAACAGTTCTCTGCGTTCTCACCGATAAGTATTGCATATGTATCAGTTGAACCTAGTTTAACTTGTGGATCTGAAGCATCACCCCCCTAGCAGCCCACTCATGTACTGGAGGGCTGCTGCCCAATAATACATCCGGAAATCAGGAATCGCCCATCCTCCCCTGTCCCTGGAGAGAGTCATGAAATGAAGGGCTCTCCTGGTCTTTCTTGGCGCCCAGATAAATATATTAATTAAGTGATCTAATGCAACAAGCCATGTGCCCTCAAATATCAACGGGAATATCCTAAATAGATAAAGTAACTTGGGTAAAATTATCATTTTCACGACATTGGTGCCCCCTACCAAGTAAAGATGGAGATTATTCTTTCTATCAAGGTCCTTCCTTACTTTATAAATTACCGGTTTGATATTTATATTCACGATCTTATCTAAGTCAGCTGATATGCTAATCCCCAAACACACAGCAGAGTTGACCACCCGTATATCGTCACATACCACATGACTATTCATAATATTCTGGGTCTTAGGGCTGTTTAATGCATAGCCAGAAATCCAGCCAAATAGCGCAGCCTCCCTTTCCGCTTCCAGTATAGCGCTAGTAGGGGAAGGAGTCACTATCGCCACATCGTCCACATAGGTCAGTGTTTTAAAGCTTTGGCCCTGAATCCTAATAGGTAAGATCTTCTAATTTGCTTCCAATTTGCAGATCAGTGGTTCGATATACACCGCAAATACTAGGGGCGAACATGGGCACCCTTGGCAAGTGCCACATTTAATCTGCACCTCCAAGGTATACCCTTCATTATTTAAGTCGGGCCATGGAAGATTGATAGAGTGCCTGGATTGCCTTAATAAACCCCTCCCCCATACGGCATTGAGTCAGGGCCATCTAAAGAAAGTCCTAGGAGACCCGATCGAATGCTTTTTCTGCATCCAGAAACATTACGGCAATGTGATCGCCTGAGACTTCCATGGCATCAAAGAGAGTGATAACCTTACGATCGTGCTGTGCAGTACCTCTCCCTGGGATGAAGCCATGTTGCGTAGAGATTGCCTTAGAGTAAATTTTGGCGTCCAAATTCATAAGGGTTATAGGTCTATAAGACCAAGGTTCCAAAGGTGGTTTGCCTTTTTTTGGTATCACCACGATATTAGCGCCTGCAGGATTTTATCGACCAGATCGAATTGAATTGCCGCTTGAAATGTTTTATAAAATTCAATTGGGTTCTGTTCGGGCCCAGCAGCTTTACTCGAAGGAAGAGTATTAAGTGCTGCAAAAATGTCCTCAGGAGTCAAGGGGATGTCTAGCGCCTCCCTGTCTCCTGGGATACTGTTGATTATCTAAAAGGTCCCCTGGGTGCTCCTTACTATATAGTCTGGCATAACACTGTCTAAAAACCTCCCTGACCCCCTTAGAGTCCAGAGCTATTCCTCCCTTACCATCCGATAAATCTTTAATTTCTCCTGGGATTGATCTCTGTGTTGTACGGACCACAAGTATATGTTCCACACACTCGCTTAATTTGTGGCATTGTTACCTTTTTGTTAAATAAGTCGCAGCTGCCTTGATGGCTATACTTTCATTCACCTCTGCTTTGGCACATACACTTTTTAGGAGTATCTGATCCAGAGAGTCCCCGGAGAGGATTCTAATTTAATTCTTCTTCTGCATCCGAGACTGCTTTAATCAAATTCTTAACTCTAGTCCCCTCTTGTTTTTGTTTATGAAGACTGTAGTTTAGTGTCCCTCCACAAATTCCAGTCGTTAAAGCATCCCAGCCTACTCCTGAAGAAGTACTACATCAACTAATCTCACAGAAAGCTACTATCCAGTCATTCATATGCTTAGGATAGCCCCAATCCTTAATTAACCCTCTTTCAAAAGTTCATGCCCGCTCGCACCTATCCCACCTGTCATTTTTAATGTTGAAACCAGCGGATTATGGTCAGAAACAATCCAAGGAAGTTTCTCAATCGGACTTCTTACCAGTAGAGAGTTTGATATGAAAAAATAATCCAACCTGACCTCAAATCTTATGCTGAGCAGAATACTAAGTGGTGCCATTATCAAGTTGGTTCTAACATGCTCACACATCTTCTAAGAATTTTAGGCCTTGATAACGTTGCCCATGGTCTGTACCTAGGCCCCCTAAGATACATGGGTCATCCTCTGTTGATCCATATGCTGATCCTATGGTAACAATTTCATTATTAATTATACACTCCAAACAGACCCATCTACCCCATTGATCTTCCTTTTTTAACTTTGACATCCTTTCTTTTGGACAAAATGGCCACCCCTCTGGTCTTAGTCCCCTGTTTAGAATGAGCAAAAAAAAAATCCCAGCTATTCCATTAAATAACTCCTTATCCCTTCTACATGTGTCTCTTGGAGACAAACAAGATCAAGCCACATTGATATCAGGGTAGCCGTGCCACGCTGCCTTTTCAGATGGTCATTAAGGTCAAATACATTGATAGATGCAACCCTTACATTCATTAAAATACATCAAATACCTGTCCCATCCAATTAACCAACCCATCACAACATGTTTTCCTTGTCCCTTCTGAAAATGTTTTTATTCTTTTACTAACACACATTTGTGACTGCCCACCCATCTCAGAGATCATGCTGTGCTGTGCCATGAGAACCACCACCTTGCCCCCTGCCCCTACCCCACCCCCCAGTTAAAACCACCCCCCAAAACCCCCACAGCTTAAACTGCAGCAGTGGCAACTACCCCCCTTGTGCTTTCACTCTCTTTGTCCTTAATGCCAGATATTCCTAGGGGAGATCCCTTCTACGTACGGCGTACCTCCAGAGAAGGCAAATAAACACTCCCTGTCCTCCCTTCTGCTCCTTTATTTCAGCCAAATACTGTTGACCCTTAACCTCAGAATGAAAACATTCTAACACGCCCTTTAACAATAATTTCGAGCCGAGCTGGGTGCAATAAGTAAGCCTCATGTCCGAGGCTCTGAAAAGTAGCAATTAGCTGTCTCAGCCTCCATCGTCTTTCCACATTAACGTGGCAGAAATCGGGGTAGGCAAAGAATGTAACCCTGTTGAATGTGCGTCTGGCCTCTGGTTTTGCCTTATCCATAATCTCTTGCCTTAGAAGGAATTTACCGACATATACAAGGATTGCCCAGGGTTTTACAACCTGAGATGCCCCGTAAGATTTTTTTTCGGTCAAAGGGAAGTGGTGGGCTCATTCTCCCAACTCCAGGTCATCATCTCGGGAAAGGTCCCCCTCAATAAATTGATAACAAACAACCTAACGACTTGCCCTTCAACCCCATCTGCAACCCCCAAAAGTCTAATGTTATTCCGTCTCTGGCGGTTCTCAAAATCCTCCAGCTTCCATTCTATATCCTCTGCCCCCTTCTCCTGCGCCTCCTTAAATGCGTTCCTCCTACTGACATCATATTCCAATCTCCCTGTTCTTTCCTCAACATGGGCGACCTTCTCGGCCATATCTTCATACAACGTATTAATTTTATCATAGAGCTCTGAATTTTCTTCGCTGCTTCTTTAGCCATCCGGCTCTCTATCTTGGCTTCTCCCTGCATTTGCTACAGGGTAGTGTAAAGGAGGTCTAGTGAGGGTGCATGGTGTGGGCCACTTGCACTGTTCTGTCCCAGCTGAAAATCAGCTCCCCCAACCCTGTGGTAAAGTTGTGATGTGGCAGAATGGTCCCAAAAAAGTTTCTTATTAGCCCCAACGTTTAATGGACTAAGAGGAGGTTTAGATTTTGATTTTGTCCTTCTCTTCTGTTGGAAACCCCTTCTGGATGGAGGAACTTACTGCAGAGTCAGAGCTGCTGGAAAGGCTTCCTTCACTAGACAGCAGGGAGTCCGTATCCTCGTTAAGGGAAAAAAAACTTCACCAGGTGCCGTAGAGATTCCCAGGGAAATCACTACAAGGTTATTCTCTTTGTCTTTTGAGATATTTTCACCCTCGTCAGCGGTTCTTGCACCTGACTCGGGATTCAAACCAACCATTTCCGTCTCCCCCGATATGGTTGGATTCGTGCCCCCATCAGCAAGCTTTCCTCCTTCAAAATTCTACTTGTCCTGAAGCTCAAGTGATGGCCCCATAAACAGAGAGCTCGATTTATCTTGCTTCTTGCCGGGAAGTGTCTGCATCAATGTTACCCTTCGTTGCCCAGCAACCGTGCTTTCAGCATTCTCAGGCTGCATAACTCCCGGCTCGCTTTCAACCATTCCTGCTGCCTTTCTGGAGAAGGACTGTTGCAATCTAGGCTGCCGCAATACAGATTCCTTAGGATCCCTAGATTCGACCCCCTCTATGCCAGATTTTGTTACTGCAGATTTGCATATAGCTCCCAACAAGTCTTTCCCGCTGCTGGATACCGCGGCTCCGCTGACGCCATTGCCTTGCGGCTCATCAGCGGCTGTGGCATTCCGTGCTGTATGGGAGACAAAGCTGCTGGTTCCTTTAGCGCTTCCTTTATGCAGCCATTTTCATACTGATTTTTCTGGGCATTAGCGTCCTTCAGTTGTTTAGCCCCCTTATGCTCCATGCCGAGGTTGGCTCTCAGCCACTGCAGCCACGTAGCAAGCAGATCCGGATAAAAGTGATGTATCAGATTTGTCGTTATCCAAGGCAGCCACTGGAGTAAAGAAGAGTCCTGAGGCCAGGGAGCTAACCAGAGATTTACTCGGCATTGGACCTCCAGCATTACTCACAGCACAGTTAGTGCCAGGGGTGGAGGAGAGAGAGAAGCTGAACCTCTCGCTGCAGTCAGTTAGGGACCATCTTGCCTCGAAGATACATTTTCCAAAGAAGGAATTCCTAACACTTCAGTTACTGATAATGGGGTTCAATTTACTTCTGATGAAATTAAACAGTTTTTGGGAACTTTGTCCATCATTCACTTAAAATCCAACAGGATGAAAACGGATACCATCCAATTGGCCCTTGTCTCCAAGGAACTGTTGATGATGCTATGGTCATACCATACTTTTCCCAATAGTGTTTCAGGGGAATCTACTTTTGTATCTCTCAAGGGAAGAAATCCAGATTTCAAACTGACCCCAAACTGGCTTAATGGTGGATGTCCGGTTTGGGTAGACCGAATGACAGTCTTAGACTAAGTAAAGAGTTATCAAACAGACTACAAATCCAGGTATCACCAGAAATGGGGAATGAGCAACAGAGAGTGGCACAAAGGTCAGTGGGTTGTTATCATGAGACCCAAAGTTTCTGCGTTCTATAAACCATTGAGAATCAGACCTGTTAATAACAACTCTGTGGTATTGGAAGATGGCAGTACTTGGAAAATGGACTATGTTGCAAGATGTTCCAAACTGTGCACTCTCGAGTTTGTCAAGAACAAAAGAACAGCCATATTCATCCCGAGCTCCAAAGAATTGAAGGATGTCAGGATTTGTCATCCTACTAGTTGGCAAACTGATTATGAAATGCAACTTGTTCTATTTCAGCATTATGTGTCAGCGATACTACTGTTTCTAACATAATTGTATTATTATCTTTCTTTTCTACTTGCTCTTCCTTTTGCAAGGTAGATGTATTGTAATATGATGTTATGTTACCCCACCTACTTTTCCTCTTCCACCCTTCTTTCCCTTGCCCATCTCTCTCTACCATTCTATCCCAGTTGGTACTTACCATTCCATGGAATCTTCATGTGAAGCTCACAGTAGAATGTACTGTGAGCTCCAAACTTTAGTTGGTGCTGGAGGAGCTCGGTCTAAGAAACGTAATTCTCCTCTTCTCTGGAGTCATCATTACTTGACAAACATACCATAGGGACAGCACCATTGACCAGCTATAGGGCGTGGATGACAGGCTGAAACAATCTCGTTGCACTGAGGGAGATAAGTGAGCATTAAATCAATACCCTAGACTGGAGTGCTAGTCTTCTTGGGGCTACCTGGACTATACCACACTCCTGGCTGAATCAGGAAGTCGGTCTACCACTTGCCAGATCAGAGTGACAGGAGAAGTCGGACCCTCCTTTGTCCCACAAGCACCGCTGGTCCCTGATTCCTAGTTAGGAGGTGGAACCTACACACAGACTGCTCGTACCGGACCAGACCACATCCTCCGTAGTACTGAGAGATGTGGAGGTGACACAGAGGTCGCCCCAGAGATTCTAAGGATGGTGAGAGTGGGAGGGGTGGCTCACGCGCCTTAAAGTTCCACAAATGAACAGGCACTGTAAGCACGGTCCTAAGAATGGCTGAGAATAGTGGTGTTTGTTATGTCATGGTTATGCGTCTTCCTCCCGGAGGTGAATTTTTCATCCTGTTTTATCATCGAACAGGCACATAGGATGCCCAATGAAAGACTACCGCCTGATGCCCCTCCGTGACCACTAATTGTGCAATTCTTAACCTACCAAGAATGAGACTCAATACTGAGAGAGGCATGGCACAGAGGGACACTCAAGCCTGCTAACTCAAAGATAATGATTTTTCAGGACTACTCTAGAGAAGTAAAGAAGATGAGGTACTCATTCTACTTACTGAAATTCAAGCTGAGATCTATGCAGTTCCAATACATGTTTATTTTCCCAGTGAAGCTCAAGGTTATCTTTCAAGGCCTCTCGCAATTTCTTCAAACCCTGGAAGAAACATGAGCCTGAAAAGAGGAGTGCCCCATGGTATGACGGTAAATGAGGACCAGCTTGTCACAATCTAAAGACACAACCCCACAATGGGAATCCCGAACACAGAATTTAAGAAGGAGATGTTTACTTAAATGAGGACACAAGATGCTGTTGGGATCCTACTGAAAGAAACCCGGTAAAGGGCAGAGATATGCAAGGCTCTGGATGGAGACTTGCCCAAACACAAGCCAGGGGAAGATAATACAATCAGGGGGAAAATACCCACAACAAATAATCGGATTAGAAATCCCTGGAGGACACGAACTGTGACCACCCACTCCTCAAGAATATCACTTGCATGGAATATCAAGATGGGTAGACGCAAAACGTGTCGAGGGCGCTCCAACAGCAGGCTAAGAGTGGCAAGAAAGGCTGAAACATGGGCAGGCCAAGGGCAGACAACCGCAGAACAAAATCACCACCGACCAACTCTTTACATTGCTCAAACAAAACCCTCCCGCCCTCTCATCGGACCCAAACGAAGCTGCCACCAAACTCAAACAATGGATCACTCACAGCGTTGACGAATTAGCACCCCTAAAAAACCACCAGATCAAACAAGGCAGCAAAAAGGCACCCTGGTTCACCGATGACCTTAAGAATTCAAAGAAATTCTGCCGAACTCTCAAAAAACATGGAGAAAAAACCCAACCGCGGACAACCTGACCACCTTCAAGGCAGCCACCCCCAATTGATCCGATCCACCTAGAAATCAGCACTCAAGGATCGACTCGACAACAACGCCCACAACAGCAAGGAACTATTCAAGATAGTCAAAGAATTTACCAACCCCATCGTAGCCTCAAACGACATCACTCCCTCCCAAGACCTCTGCAACTCGTTATCCTCTTTCTTCTACAACAAAATTGCAGACATACATAACAACAGCTCGAAAGAGCAACCCGCCCCACCAACTTCCACAACTGAAACGCTCACCAACAACCTTAGCGCCTGGAACTCAATCACCACTGAAGACACCATCCACCTTATGAACTCCATCCATTCAGGTTCGCCAACGGACCCCTGCCCCCACCACATCTTCAACAAAGCAGACTCCATCATCGCACCCCATCTCCGTGATGTATCAACTGCTCCTTCAACTCCGCTACCTTCCTGGAGAGCTGGAAACACGCCGAACTTAGTGCCCTCCTGAAGAAACCCACAGCTGACCCCTCAGAGCTTAAGAACTACCGCCCCATTTCCCTCCTCCCATTCCCTGCCAAGTTCATTGAGAAAGCCGTCAATAGCCAGCTCGCCGCCTTCCTTGAATCCAACAACTCCCTCGACTCTTCACAGTCCTGCTTTCGAGCCAAACACAGCACCGAAACCGCTCTCATTGCAGCGACGGACGACATCCGAACGCTGCTGGAGAAACAGTTGCCCGAATCCTACTCGACCTCTCCGCCGCCTTCGACACAGTCTGTCATAGCACTCTCATACAACGACTTAGCAACGTCGGAATACAGGGAAAAGCCTTGGACTGGATCATCTCGTTCCTCGCCGGGAGAACCCAGAGAGTCCGACTCCCCCCATTCAAATCAGAGGTCACCGAAGTCATCTGTGGAGTCCCACAAGGCTCATCACTCAGTCCCACCCTCTTCAATGTTTACATGAGTCCCCTCGCATCCATCTCGCGACAACACAACCTCAACATCATCTCCTACGCTGACGACACCCAGCTGATCCTTTCCCTCACCAAGGACCCTAACACCGCCAAAACTAATCTTCATGAAGGCATGAAAGAAGTAGCCGAATGGATGAAAAACAGCCGCCTAAAACTTAACTCAGATAAAACAGAAGTTCTCATCCTAGGATCTTCCCCCTCTGCTTGGGACGACTCATGGTGGCCACTGGCCCTGGGCACAGCACCCATACCCACAGACCACGCACGCAACCTGGGTTTCATCCTAGACTCCTCCCTCTCTATGACCAGACAAGTTAACGCCGTCTCACCCTCCTGCTTCAACGTACTCCGTATGCTCAAAAAAATCTTCCATTGGATTCCTACCGAAACAAGAAAGACTGTCACTCAAGCACTGGTCACCAGCCGACTGGATTATGGAAACACCCTCTACGCCGGAACCACAGCCAAATTACAGAAAAAACTCCAACGCATCCAAAATGCATCTACCAGACTCATATTGGACATCCCTCGCCAAGCTCACATTACCGGCCACTTGAAAGACCTCCACTGGCTTCCGGTCAACAAGAGAATAACGTTCCGTCTCCTCACCCACGCTCACAAGGCTCTTTACAAACTAGGACCCGAATGCCTCAACACACAACTGTCCTTCTACACACCCTCCCGCCAACTAAGATCCTCCAACCAAGCGCTTGCCGCAGTTCTGCGCATCCACAGATCCACCATGGGAGGAAGATCCTTCTCCTACCTGGCGGCCAAGACCTGGAACTCTCTCCCCACCCACCTCCACCTAACACAGAACCACATTTTCTTCAGAAAGGAACTTAAAACCTCGCTATTCGATAAATAATGCACCCCCTCCCACAAGCGCCTTGAGACCCTATGGGTGAGTAGTGCGCTATACAAATACTTGAACTTGAACTACAGAATCCCCGACTCAGCTCAGTGCTTTTTTAGGTTATAATTTAGCGGGCTGGAGGGCAGGCATAGTACCACAGACCTCTCAAACTGAACTTACGCCAAGTTGTCATGAATAGGGGTAGGTGGTACAGAACGGGAATATCGTTGCAAAAATATCGACTTACCTAAATATCGCTGCAAAAATATCTACAGGAAGAAATATCGATGACAAAAATATAGTCTGACCATTAATATAGTTGTAATAAATATCGTTTACAAAAACATAGTTTACAATATTATTATTTTTTAAACAATTATAAGTAATGTAGTGTTTTTAATGAGTATTTGTAGTCAAAGTAGTATTTTTAGTAGTATTTTATTAGTTAATAATATATTTTATGTTGAATTTAGTAATAATAGTTCCGTAGCGGGTTGTGGGTTTATAGGGGAGTAGGGTGGGAAGTAATTTAAATATAATGAAATAATAGATTAATTAATGTTTTAAATGAATATAAATAGTGCAATAAATAATAGTTAATTAATTTCAATTAGTTAATTGATTAATAATTATGTAATTAATTATGTTAATTTTTTAATTAATTTTAGGTGTGTGTACTGGAATTATTTTGTGAAAATGTAGTAAATTAATGACATTTTAATTGATTAAATATTTAATTAATGATTAAATAAATAAAAATAAATAATTGTTATTTTATAAATGACTAAATACACTTTGTAATTTTTACCCCTACGCTATCCAACGCTTTCCCTAATGTTGCACCCTCTGGAGTGGGAATAGTAATTTTTACCCTTACGCTATCCAACGCTTTCCCTACTGTTGCACCCTCTGGAGTGGGAATAGTAATTTTTACTCCTACGCTATCCAACGCTTTCCCTACTGTTGCACCCCCTGGAGTGGGAATAGTAATTTTTCCCCCTACGCTATCCAACGCTTTCCCTACTGTTGCACCCTCTGGAGTGGGAATAGTAATTTTTACCCCTACGCTATCCAACGCTTTCCCTACTGTTGCACCCTCTGGAGTGGGAATAGTAATTTTTACTCCTACGCTATCCAACGCTTTCCCTACTGTTGCACCCCTTGGAGTGGGAATAGTAATTTTTACCCCCATGCTATCCAACGCTTTCCCTACTGTTGCACTCTCTGGAGTGGGAATAGTAATTTTTATCCCTACGCTATCCAACGCTTTCCCTACTGTTGCACCCTCTGGAGTGGAAATACTAATTTTTACCCCTACGCTATCCAACGCTTTCCCTACTGTTGCACCCCATGGAGTGGGAATAGTAATTATTACCTCTATGCTATCCAACGCTTTCCCTACTGTTGCACCCTCTGGAGTGGGAATAGTAATTTGTACACCTACGCTATCAAATGTTTTAACTTATAATATATTGTATATTTTAATTACATGTATGTATTATTGTTGTTATATAAAGTAATGTGTTAAATATATGTATATGTACACATTCATTAAGTTTATAATGAAAAAGTGTAGTTAATTTGTTTTAAATAGTTAAAAAATAAAAGTAATGTAATGTATTTTGTTAATAGTACTTATATTTATTTATTATTTAATGTAATTTTAATTAATTTAAAAAGTCGATATTTTTTACCACTATATTAATTACAACGATATTTTTGAGTCGATATTTATGTACTTACCTGTTTAAGTATAGGGTGTCGATATTTTTGTAAACGATATTTTTACAACTATATTTATGTCAGCTATATTTTTGTAATCGATATTTTAACACCCTACCGGGGTAGGTAGTGGCACAGAGTGGGGTGGAGGGGTTAGGGTTAGGGGTAAAAGGCTTTATAGTTTAATCATTTAGTACATTTCTAATACAGCCAGTGGCAGGAAATTTCGGTCCACAGACAGGAACAGAGGGAAAGAGGACATCAAACAGACCTAGCCATGCATACAAGGAAAATCATGGGATACACACAATGAATGATGACACATACTCAGCACTGTCATAGAATGTTATTCGACTATATAGCAAGATCAAGAGGGGGTTCGTACCAGATACATCAAGAGACTTAAACCTGACATTGTCTTTTTACAAGAAACCCACTTGCTGGGGTACACACTGTGACTTCATTGGAAGGGGGACTTACACAACCCTGGCCCACGCAGAGTTTTCCACAGGGGTGCAAGGTGTCACCATACTAATTGAAAGATCCCCTCTTTCACAACTGAAATCTGGACAGACCCCAATGGGACCTGTGTTGCTGTCCAGGAGTCCTGGGGACAATGTGTACTCACATTAATTTGTGTTTACGTCCCACAACAACTGCAATGCTAATCCCTTGATACAATTGCTGAAATACTAATAGACTCAGGCCCTTCCACACACATTACTGGAGGTGACTTCAATGATGTAGTTGACCCTAGCCTTGAATGCACACACATTGCCACAGAAATTTGTGTCCCCACCCGCTGGCGGAGTTTGTGAGGCTGCTAAGACTGACTGACCTCTGGAGACAACAACACCTATTCCTATTTTTTCTGAGTGACATAGTCTTTTATAGACCTGACTACTTCTTTGCCCGGCAGGAGAAATACGAACAGTGGGTAAGATAGAATATCTAGCAAGTGCCATTTCAGACCACTTGTCAATATGTTTGACAGTAGGGGTGGGGGAACAGCCAGCGATCAAACTGGAGACTGAATGCCTGGGAGCTTCACAACAAAACAGTAATGGGAGTCATTAGAACAGAAATTGAGCTATTCTTCTAAGAGAATAAGGGCTCAGTAGCTTCACATAGAACCCTCTGGGAGGCCTACAAGACGGTACTTTGGGGTAGATTGCATGATGCCATAGCACATAAGCGCAGGGAATAAACCCACCAAATAGAAACCCTAAAATATAAACTCTTGGACTTAGTGAGAAATATTACCCCAGATACAGAGGCTGTCCTGTTAAAACAGCTAGTAGTCACACTTACAGAGATACGTGCCCTAACCGAACGAGAGGTGCGGACCCAAATTTAGAATACACAATATAGACTCTAAAAGACAGGAGATAGAGCAGGGACACTCCTAGCCTGGTTGGGAAGATGGAAAAGAGAGATGAGCTGGGTGACCCAGTTACACGAAACAGTTGAACGACGCACGTCCACACACTCCATAGTGGGTGCTTTTGCACACTACTACACTGAGCTATTAGAGGCTAGACCACTGCAGACGACATGCAAATAATAGATTATCTTAGCAATATAGACATGCCTCCCTTGCGGCAGGAAGATAAGGAAGAATTAGAGGCAGATATTACCCAAAAGTTCAAGACGCTATAAATAAACAAAAATCGGGGAAAACTCTGGTGCCAAAAAGGGTGCCAGTAAGATTTTTTTGAGCAAAATGTTAACCTGGTAGCCACTCACTTACTTAATATGTTCCAGGCGGGATAGGAAGAGGGGGAGTTGCCACTGGATTTACGTCAAGCCTCAGTGTTGTTTATACCAAAGACAGGTAAACCCCCAGAGCGCTGCGGCTCCTCCCTCCCAATATCATTACCAAACACTGAAACCAACATTTTAGCCTCCATTTTAGCGTCACAACTCTTGACCGTTATCACATCATTGGTATACAGCGACCAATTTGGCTTTATGCCTGCACAAGCCATGTGCATCAATCTCCGCCGACTTGCTAACTGGCTAGACACAGTGAAGGACAGACCTATCCTGTATATCATTCAGTCTATAGGTGTGAAAAAGGCCTTTGACACTGTTCATTGGCTGTTCATGAGACAAGTCCTAGTAAAATTTAGATTTGGTCAATGATTCATGGCTTGGGTTGAACTATTGTATACTAACCCCAGGGCAAGGATAAAGGTCAATATAGTAAGGTCAGCTGGCTACCCCATTCTGAGGGGAACCTGAAAGGGCTGCCCCTTGCCACCCCTGTTCTTTTCATTGGTCTTGAAGCAGCTGGCATGCCGGGTCAGGACCCACCCAGAATTAAGGGGTGTCTGGGATTTTGGAGGCTAACTTGTTGATGTATGGATTTCTCTATATGCGGATGAGATTCTGTTCAACATGACTAACCCAGATACGACGCTCCCCCTGATACTACACCTGGTCAAATAATATAGCAACCATGTAGGATATAATATCAATAAGGGATGTTGAGTCTTTACTCCACGGGAGGCTCCAAAGAAATACACTCACTACCAGAGCAACTGAACATTACGAAAGAGTATATTTGCATCAAAATGTAATTGGTTGGAATCTCCCAATCTAATAATAACTTTCGCATTTTTTGTTTACTTTGTAATATAGTTCCTACTACTAGCAAAGTGATAACCCTGAAGAAACCAAGTAAGTACTGCCTCACCGTGTTAATAAGACCTGAAAGCATTATGATACAGAATGCAAATGAATAATCTAGCACAAAATGTCTCTGATTGTCCTAAAGTATTTTTAAAACAATCCTTTCACAATTGTGCTTTTCATAACCTCTCTTGTATGGTTACAGGTACCCCGGTGGGGCCAGTCAGATGATGTTAAGAGTACATTAGAAATTCATACTTAAAATGATTGCATGTAAAACATTACTCCAATACTTTTCAGAGTTTTTACCATCAACTGATGCTTTGTACTTTTTTTGTGATAATGCACCAAAATATCCTTACTCAGAGCATGTGTTTTGAAAAACAAAACATCTTCCTTCTCTGCCCTTTGTTTTTTTCATTACTAGAAAAAGAATGAAAAGGGCAGATACCTCTACCATAACATCCTGACAGAATATTTAACTGACATGCTGTGCAGGTGTGAGGTGGATATACTTTTTGAGAACATCCTTCTAGGAGAAAAGCATGCAATGTCTTTCATAAATTTTGACACACTAGATATGCCACAAATCTAAAATGATGACTCGGATAAAACTGCAGTGTGTGTGAAGTTAGGGATCTTGAGAAACAAGGAACTGCTCGATTTTTAATCACATTTTGACTTCTAGAGGCCTAGTCCATATAATGTACTTATGTATGCATTACTGTTGTGCATGCTGACATTTTCGAGGCTGCTTTTAATCTAAAATGATATGCAAATATGACTATTCTATTAAAGGAACTAACCAAGTTTCAAAATACCTTGGTTGTATATATAAGTCACATGTAAGGTCTCCTCTAGGTTCCACAGTGGTAAAGTGGCATGTACCTATGAGGAAAGATATAATAAAAGAAGTTGCATGTGCCCTGGGAAGAGAAAAAAAATGGCAATTTCATTGTTTGCCAATGAGTCACAATGACTCCATAAGTTAACATAGGAAAATGTTATTGAAAGAAAGGAGCTATAATGAAGCTTAAAAGTATTGACATTTATTCTAACTTTCACAGAAAATACGTTATGGATTTTTTCTTTTCAGTAAGCCAAAATCCAGCCTTCCAGGGGCTCTTTCCTGGTTTGCCTGGGGTGAGAGGAAAACTGTACGCTGCAGAGCATTAGGCAGGAAGGGTTTTACGGGCAACACTAATCTTCAAAAATAAAAATGACAGCCTCACCTCTAAATCCTGCACCAATCATCCACTCAGCAGTATTTTTATGTCCAAGTCTTTATCCATTGTTAAGATGCACACCACACTCTTCTGTGGTTGCTCAAATTATGCTGTTTGCTATCCTCAAAAACTGTTCAATAATCATTGATATCACCAAGTGCAAGATCGCACCTTCAAATCACAGCACTCCAGGCAATATCCATCACTCATAACTTATCTCTAATCCAAAAATATCAGTAGGCAGATAGAATTGCATGGTGAGCAAAATAATGATGGGTGAAACTCAGATATGTGACTGGGGGTGAATGTTTTGCCAATGTGCATCATCTTGTGTGTTTTTTCTGTTCGTCCTATGTGAGAAGCGTATGCCCAGATGTGGGTCTCATGCTCAATCTGCCACTGGAGTCAAGCTATCCTGGCTGATGATGGCTGATAGCCAGAAACCAGTTCTAGGATGCTTGATTTCTGGCACATGGCTTGGCAGTTCGGCCTGCACTATTCCCACGAGGCACAGGGGTGGCGTGGTTAGCAAAATAACGATGAATTAAACCCAGATCTGTGTCGGGGGTGAATGCTTTGACAATGTGCAACATTCGGTCCATCATCTTGAGTGTTTTACAATATAAACTACAACATTCCTCCCACTCAAATATACCTTGATCTTTCCAGTTAACCAACATTTCATTGTACCTTGAATAAGAGGATTGTACCTCTAATTTACTACTTAGCATATAACATAGAGGAACGATCATTTAATTGGCGATGTCCTTCACTCACGTAGTCTACTTTCACCCAAACCACAACATTTCCACCTTTGTCAAAACTTCCAATAACTATAAAGGGATAATTTGTCAAACTTTCCATTGCTCTTAAATGTTCAACCGTTACATTTCTCCTTGCTCTTCCATTTGTTTTATATCTAATTTTTTTCATATCCGAAACTACATTTTTCTCAAACACTTCCAATGCACTATGTATGTTTGGTATAAATGTAGATTTGGATTTAAAATTACTGAAACCCAATGCATCCACAGGTAATTGTAATGTATCCAAATGTATTAATGGATCCTCATGAAGTACCATGATCTCATCTGTCGTAATTTGACGGTGATCGGGTTAGCGTTAAGCTTTGCTACACGTGTTTTTCCTCTTATCTTGACTATAGTTGTAGGACGCCATTTTGTATGTATCGGCGCCATTTCAGAGAATGCGTTGCCTCGTGGTCAGCATGCCCTTTGTCCTTCCTCTGTACCATTGACCACTCGAGTTTGCCCAGCAACAGGCTATTTTTAGTAATGGTCAAGCTCACACATGCGCAGTTTAGATTGACCAGTCATTACTTAGGAATGTTCCGCCAAAACTGACTAGTGGTGTTATAGCTCCTCCCATGAGTTGGCTGTGTTCCAAAAATGACCATATATGTACCTAAAACTCTGTAACTGTGTACCGCCTAACTTTTTATTACTATAAAACTGTATAAAAGAAGGACTTGCACCGAAGTTCGGTGTGCTACTTCTTGCATTACCGAAGGGTGCTGTAGGAATGTACCACCACCCCATGGGGTCTTAATAAACTTGTCTTTTGCATTTTCTAGTTTCCGTGCCAACAGTTCTTATGGTGTAGAGGGTATTCTGCGGAGTATGTAGGCCTGGAGAACCCAATACCACAAATTGGCGACAATGAAGGGACTTATCGGCGACTCGGATGCCCGAAGGGGAGGTTGTGACGAAGGATTGGAAACTCGCCATGGATGCGTACGCTGCCTTTGAGTGACCCGAGTCTTGGCACCCACGGTGTTTTCTTCCTTTCCTTCTGATCTGACCTTCCAGGTGGCGCCGGTCCTCGACTGAGATCCTGCTTGTTCGAGTTGTCGTACAGTGCCGATTTGGCTGATTTGATCACAGACCTTGGCAGTTGGAACCTGGATATCTGAGATTTTGGTAAGCTTGTGATTGGTAAGGTAGTCTGCGGACGCTTACTGTGGTTCTATGAATATGTTTTTAGTTAGCTAACATTTGATCCTATGATTTGAACTATATGTGCAGTGCACTTCACATAGGCAGGCATGTAGAGATATTTCTCTAAATGTGTTTCTGTTTGAGCGGCACATTTGTGTGAAGTTTAGTAAGTGCCATTTTTTTTGTGGTATCACGTTTCCGTGATACTTTTGAACATGCCTGTTTTAAGCACACTTCGAGGAATGTGCTGTCTTGGAAATGGTACCACTTATCGATTAAATGAGTCTCAGCCGCCTCCCCCAGAGGGGACTCCCAATCGAGAGATGTACATAAAATTTGGCCTTTCCCCTATACTGTACAGTAAATTATGGAATAAATACACCAAATCTGATCCCAAGTTGCAATGGCCACTACATGGGTCGTTTGATTTACGAAAGGTTCAGTTTGTGGAGCAATGTTTGTTTCAGCGCAGGTCTAGACAAGATATGTTTGATTGTGTACGAATGTGGGAGAAAGCAGTGTGTGACCGAATGAAGCGTGAAATCGCCTTTGCGGACAAAGAGCAGCGCAAGGCTGCTCGAGATAAGGCTTTACAGCTGGAGGAGAAGGAGTTGCAGGAAAAGAAAGAGAGGTAGGAACGGGAACGTAATTTGCAAACGAGCGGTCAATTATCTATTCGGCGTCCGCTTTATCCTGTCCTTACTAATGAAGTTGATGATTTTTCATTATTAGATCGGTGCCCGCCTCCGTATGTTTCGCCTACGGCCCCGGATGAGGACTCGGACGACGATGGTCGAGGGAGTAAGAGTATGAGGTTAACTGCTGGTGAAGCTGCGGAGTTGCGCAGTTTTGCTCGCAAACTTAATTTGAATAAAATAACTATGTCAGAGATTAAAGATGAAATGCATAAGTGGTCAGAGCGAGAACGGTTGCAGTTTTTAAGCGTTCTCGGAGATGAGGTTGTAGAATGATTTAGGAAATATTCAACTGATTTCGAGCCTAAGGATATATCAGTTCATCGTGAGAATATGCGTAAAGGTTTATTTGTTATTGCAGATGCGGATGAGTTTTTCCAGCGGTTGGTCCAGCTATGGGATGAGGCGTCCAGATTGCGGGAAGCACAAAAAGAATCAGACGTGCTTGCGCCGGGGTCGACGGAGCAATCCAAAGAGTGTTCTATCTTTGAAGCAGATAAGCGTTCTAAAGTTCATGTTATGCCTATGCGTGAAGCTGCACCTTTGTATGTCCCCCCCAAAGGGCAAAGCTCTAGTGATGATAAATTGTCTGGGGATGCAAAAGGATATTTCATATATAATTTGGTGTATACGCCTTGGAATAGAGCAGATGTTATGGCATTGAAAAATGCTTTACCTGATCCCCGTAAAAATCCGGCAGCCTTCTATGAAGGAGTGGAGGAGGCTATTTCTTCATGTGTTATGACACCAGTTGATATCGATCTTTTCTTTGGGTTAATACTGCCCCCTGATATGTGGAGAGCAATTCGTAAGTTTGACGACCAAGCGACTTTAGGAGCGGATTGGAAAGCTATAGCCCAAGCTGATTTAGACAGGGAGCCTGCATGTAAGCCTTGCCAGCTAATTCTATATCTCCCAACAGCTATTTTGAATAAATTAAAAATGCTTGTTCCCCCTAAAAAGATTGATTGGACTATGTTAGCCTCTTGCAAACAGAAACAGGACGAGTCGGTATCTAACTTCTTTTCATGCTTCGAAGAAGCGTTTCATGATTACAGTGGGCAATTATTAACGGATGATACGGGTAGGCATTTGTTTGTCGATAAGTATGTGGCTAATCTCCTGCCGTAAATTGCAAAACGATTGAAAACTAGTGAAAGTTCCTGGACCACGGCGACCCCTGCGTCCTTGTTAACTATGGCTCAGTATTATGAGCGGCAGGAATTAGAGGCTAAGGAAAGTACCGATAAGAAAGCGAAAGAGTTAAAGACGAAGGTAATGTTGGCTCAGGTTCGTGCTACGCAGCCAAGAGGGAATGATAGAGGCAGACGAGGAGGGTATGATACGTCTTATGGTCGTACCAACATTGCTGAGGACCAATGTGCATACTGCAAAGAGTTTGGGCATTGGGCTGAAGATTGTCCGGTGCTTCGTGAGCAAAGTAATCAGCGGGGTCGAGGAGGTGGAAGGACACAGAATAGTTATTCGGGGGCGAGAGGTGGAGCAAGTGATCGTGGTAGGTTTGAGGCGAGAGGTCGTGGTCAGGATGATCGTAATACTTTTGATCGACGGAATCAGTACCAGATATCGGAGGGTGAGAATGGGGAGTCTCAGGACTATGTACATGCATAGGATTGCGTAGGATGGGGTGTGGAATCGGTTGAAGTAACAGTAGATCAAAGAGGTCCATATGTATCAGCGGGCGTTTTGGGTTCTACTGATCAGTTTTTGGTTGACACAGGAGCTACTCACAGTGCTCTGTCTAAAAACTTGGTTCCAATGGCTCCCCTGTCTGGCAAAATGATTACATGCATAGGGTTCGATGGCACACCCTCTCCAAGCCCACTGTCACAACCTCTTACATTTTGCATTGACAGATTCTTTGGTCTGGGCCCGTTCTTATTGACGCCACATACCCCAGATAAAATTATGGGCATAGATTTGCTTAAATGTTTTCGAGCAACAATACGCTGTGCTCCTGAAGGAGTGCGGGTTATTTTGAATGGCAATTATCCGGATGTAGGAAGACTATGTACTATGCAAGAAATTGAAGCATTAGCCTCTCTCCCACACACGTTATGGGCTACATCAGACACGGATGTGGGACAGATGCTTATTCCGCCTATTCGAATAACTGTTAAGGAGGGAGTGTCTTTGCCACGTGTACCCCAGTATAAGATATCTAGAGAAGGTGAAATTGCCCTGACGCACATTGTTCAGGATTTGATTATTGCAGGAGTTGTGGAGGAAGTCCCCTACAATGTTTGTAACAGCCCGATTCTTCCGATCCTAAAGAAAGACACTGATGACAAAGTCTATCGATTTATTATTAATTTGAGAGAAATCAACAAAATTGTAGTGCCCCAGTACCCGGTGGTGTCTGATATCACCACCTTACTTACTTTGGTTCCACCCACTGCTACCACGTTTTCTGTAATTGACCTTAAAAACGCCTTCTTTTCCATTCCCATCCATCCTGATAGCAGATATCTATTTGGCTTCACGTTAAATAATAAATCGTTATGATTTTGTCGAGTTCCTCAAGGCTATACAGAAAGTCCTAGCATTTATAGCCAGGCTTTAAAAAGACAGCTTGATTCTTTGGATTTGCAGTCTGGAGTAGCTCTTATCCAGTACGTGGATGATCTCTTACTGGCTGCAGACACATATGCGCAGTGTGAGGAGAGTACTCTTGCTTTGCTCTCCTTTCTTGCTCAGAATAATCACAAAGTTTCTAGGAAAAAATTACAATATTGTAGACCAAAGGTGACCTACCTCGGTCATCTTTTGTCTAAGGAGGGACGTGCATTAACATCTGATCGAATTCAAGCAATTTTCGATACACCAGTCCCCCGCACTCAGAGAGATGTGCGTGCCTTTATAGGTTTAACGTCCTTTTGCAGACAGTGGATAATGGGGTTTTCACACATTATAAAACCCTTGTTAGCATTATTGTCCAAAACTACACCAATGCCTCTTGAATGGACAGATGAATGTCGGAATGCTTTTGAACAATTGAGACAAGCTCTTTGTTCTGCACCAGTGTTAGGTACACCAGATTACACAAAGATTTTCACGTTGTATGTGCATGAGAAAGATGGCTGTGCATTGTCGGTGTTAGTGCAGACACACGGGGATAAGCAGAGGCCCTGTGCATACTTTTCGGCAATATTTGATCCTGTGGCACGAGGTTTACCTGGGTGTTTCCGAGCAGTTGCAGCAACAGCAGTGGCTATACGGCAGAGTGAGTGAATAGTTTTGTCACACAAATTGTTGGTGTTAGTTCCCCATGCGGTAGATGCTTTGTTAAATCAAACAAAGACCCAGTATCTCACGAGTGCACGTTTAACAGGATATGAGCTTACACTTTTAGCGCCACACATCACACTAAAGAGATGTGCTGCCCTGAACCCTGCCACTTTATTGCCGTATCCGGTTGCTGAGGGCCAGGAGGAAGAACACCATGATTGTGTTTTCCTGACTGAAGAACAAACAAAGGGTCGTATCGACTTACAGGATACGCCACTTCCAGATGTGGATGGGGAACTGTGGGTTGATGGATCGTGTTTAAGGCTGCCAGATGGCACAACTTCTGCAGCATATGCGATCACGACACTTAAGACAGTGGTAGAAACAGCACGAATACCACAGAAATCGGCCCAAGCAGCGGAGCTAATAGCTTTGACAAGAGCCTGCGAATTGAGTGCTGACCTATGTGTGAACATCTACACAGACAGCCGGTACGCCTTCGGAGTAGCGCATGACTTTGGCCTACTCTGGAGAGAGCGCTGGTTTATGACTTCGCATGGAGTACACATCATGCACGGAGAACTAGTGCGTGATCTCTTGAATGCGTTACTTTGTCAGAAGAAAGTGGCGATAATCAAATGCAGTGCACATAAAAAGGTCACTGACAAAGTGGGACTAGGTGTCGCTTTTGCAGACAGTATAGCAAGACAAACGGCTATGTTACGAAATGACTCGCCAATGTATGTGGTGAAATCACAGGCTGAGCGATGGCATGATGCTAGAGAGGAGATGCTAGGCATTCAGAAATCAGCATCTGAAGCAGAACTCGCAACTTGGGCAGCAGAGGGAGTGTTGGAAGATGAGGGTTGTTGGCGAAGTAAAGATATGGAGAGATGGAAATTACATGGATTGGCACATGTTGGAGCTCTCGCAATCACTCGATTGCTAACACGAGTTTGGGAGCATCCTGAGATTGCCAATAAATCCAAGAGAGTAGTGCAGACCTGTCTGATATGTTTGCAGCACAATCCTGCAAAAGGGACGCATACTCCGAAAGGAGGGTTTGTTCCACCTACTGCACCGTTTGAAGTACTGCAAATGGATTACATCCAGCTTGAGCGTTGTAATAACCTTAAGTATGCCTTAGTGGTGGTATGTGCTTTTAGTAAATGGATTGAGGCCTTCCTCACGAAGGATAATACAGCATTGACAACAGCTAAGGTTTTGCTCAAAGAGTACTTCCCTCGATACGGCGTTTGTAAATTTTTGTGGAGCGATAATGGTCCTCATTTTGTTGGGAAAATTGTGGAATACGTGATGAAGGGATTGGGAATTCAGCAGAAATTTCATGCTGTGTTCCATCCTCAGTCAGCAGGTCTTGTTGAACGGTATAATGCTACTCTGAAATTGAAGCTAGCAAAGATTGTGGCATCCACGTCTTTGAAATGGCCAGATGCCCTGCTATTGGCATTACTATCTATCAGATCAGTGCCCCATTCCCGAACTGGCCTCACACCTTATGAAGTGGTGTTTGGAAGGCCTATGAATATATGGGGAGTTCCTAAGTCTCGATTGTTACATGATGTGCCTTGTATAATGATGAACGATTATTTGGCACGATTAACAAATGATTTACTTTCCATTCATCAACAGGTTCGAGAAGCGCTCCCCGACAACTCTATTGGAGAGGCTCATAATCTTTGTCCTGGGGATCATGTTATGATCCGTTCTTTCGAGAGAACAAGCAGCCTGGAACCGAGGTGGCGTGGTCCCGAGCAGGTATTGCTTGCAACTCGTACGGCTGTGCGAGTCACCAACAGGAAGCGGTGGGTGCACTCTACTCACTGCCGCCGTGTCTCTCCGGATCTAGTGAGCCCAACTGTGCTGTCTGATTATCGAGACATCTTGGACGAGGAGAAGAGCCCAACTGTAACATCTGCCGAATCGGAGGGAGCCTTCCCGGACCACACTGTTTTTGGAAGAGAAAGATACAACTTACGACCACGATAAGCAGTTTTGTGTTGCGAGACTGGTTGAGTTACCGCTCTGGGGTTTGTGAAACGGAAGCCGGGAATATCAAGGGGGGGGGGATCTGTTCTGCCAAGTGTAGCGACACCCGTCTTGAATCTCGGAGAAGAAACCAACGGCTACCTCGAAGCTCAGCACTCATATTTTTATTTTTTAGTTGTGTTTTTGAGACATTTTGAACTTTGAACTATGGCATCTTCTGCAGTACGAGACAAGAGAATTCTTGGTGCAGTATTATTTGTACTGACAATTGTTGTGATAGCTGTGATAGCTTGGGTAGTAGAACTTGTGGTACCAGTACGAGAACATTTGTTGCCAACTACCCCGATTCCATCTGAACATTTCCATTTTACTCTGCCTTATCATGAAGAGCGACACCGACAAACTTATTTGAACAATAGTTTTATTCAGATTCTGCATCACACCCACAATATGACTAACACTTCGAACTGCTGGGTATGTGGGATGTTGCCTGGACATCAATAGAAAGGAGGCACACCGCTTATCCCACTCCCGTTTTCCCATAATGGCTCTTGTAATGCCTGGTATACACTCCTATTCACTTTGCGATGGCCAACGAAAGGGGGGCTGCTCTTTCGACTCAATAAGATATGCTACAATGATCGAGATGGCTATCCGCAAGCTGAAGGAACTAAGTTTGAATGGGAGGAGTACCGCCCCAACAACGTGTCAGCACCACGAGTTTATAATAACCAACGGAGCGTCAATATGTCTAGTTCACATGTAATTACTGTTATCGATACCAAAGCTGATCTCTGTGTTCGTAATAAAGGTACAATCCCAGTTGGCAGAAATGAATCTAACACCACTCCTACCTTTGACACTCCAAATGGCATTTCATTTGTGGCCTCCTGAAATACATATTTTATGTGTGGAAATAAAGGCTATCATTGTCTCCCTATAGGATGGTTAGGAAGATGCTATATATCTTTTGTATTACCCCCTGTGTTTATTGCCCCACCTATGTATCATAACAATTACGTCCTTTTTCACGATTTCATATTGAATATGGTAAAGAGAGCATTAGTCCTTGAGGACATAGACCAAACGGACACTGCGTTGCAACAATATGTCGATTTTAATTTAGGCCTGTTTTCTTTTGTTGGAGCTGCTCTGAATAGTCGGAAAATACGACGCTTAACTCATGTTGTAGAAGCTGTTGCCAATGATACTGCTTTTGCGTTAGGGAATTTAACTGAGGAGCTTCAGATAACTAGAATTGTAACGCTCCAGAACAGAATGGTATTAGATGTAGTATTAGCTGATCGTGGAGGAGCATGCCGCATTATCGGAAGTAGTTGTCGTGTATACGTGCCAGATAATTCACCTTCTGTTTATGATGCCATATCCTAGTTACATAAAATTGCTGCTGAGATACATCCTGATAATGGTACATGGACATTTTCAGGGTGGTTTTGGTCAATACTTAGTACATGGGGTTGGAAGTTGCTGACGATTCTATGTGTAATAATTGGGATATTATTCTTTTTATGCCTTTGTATCCAGTGTGGCCCTGTATTATGCTCTATGTGCCTTTCTGCTTGTATTCCATCCAAACGAGCTTTTGCTAAACATGAACAAATGATTCATAAAGAAGTAGCACAAATTATGTCTATTGATATTGAAGATGAGTACCCTGATTATGTCCACTATGAGGAAGATTCAGCTAAATGCTAAAAGGGTTGTCTGTCGTAATTTGACGGTGATCGGGTTAGCGTTAAGCTTTGCTACACGTGTTTTTCCTCTTATCTTGACTATAGTTGTCAGACGCCATTTTGGCGGCCATTTCAGAGAATGCCTTGCCTCGTGGTCAGCATGCCCTCTGTCCTTCCTCTGTACCATTGACCACTCGAGTTTGCCCAGCAACAGGCTATTTTTAGTAATGGTCAAGCTCACACATGCGCAGTTTAGATTGACCAGTAATCACTTAGGAATGTTCCGCCAAAGTGACCAGTGGTGTTATAGCTCCTCCCATGAGTTGGCTGTGTTCCAAAAATGACCATATATGTACCTAAAACTCTGTAACTGTCTACTGCCTACCTTTTTATTACTGTAATACTGTATAAAAGAAGGACTTGCACCGATGTTCGGTCTGATACTTCTTGCATTACCGAAGGGTGCTGGAGGAATGTACCACCACCCCATGGGGTCTTAATAAACTTGTCTTTTGCATTTTCTAGTTTCCGTGCCAACAGTTCTTACGGTGTAGAGGGTATTATGCTGAGTATGTAGGCCTGGAGAACCCAATACCACACATCCAGTCTGCCATTGTATGTAATAACTCCATGTTGAAAATGCAAAATGCCTCTGATAACTGATTCGGTCTTCGCTCACTCTTGGACAGGGCATGCACGAGGAATCCCTTTTTCAATACAAGTTTTCTCAAAAACCAGAATTCTACTCTTTACATTTTCTAATTGTCTGCAAGAACGGAAAGATAGGCTTGGGATAGCAATGTAATATCTGTAGGTGCCAACTTAAGTTCTGACAAATTGACCACCGTCATCTTGATCCCCTCTTGGCTCTTGTTGACATTGCAACTGGTTTGCTGTTTTCTCCTCTTTCGTCTTGACCGTGTTTGTTTGTACCTCTGGTTCCTCATGTCCCTCTTCTTTTGCCTCTTGTGCCACATCCTCTGCCATGCCGAAAATTCTGCTCGCTTTGTTGTTGATTTTGCTCAGCTTTTGTCTTCATCTGGAATTGTTTCAGGAAGTTTATTTTTCCCACATTACTCATTGGGACATTCTGTGCTAAAGTTTCGCTGACACTTCAGATACATCACTGTATGAGACATCACTTTCCTCTGTTGTTTCCCCCTTTGTTCTGATCTTATCTTTAGCGCTATTCAGAACTTCTTTTTCAGCAAACAGGTGATGATATTTTCTATGGAACGTTAGTGTTCTTCCCGATTGTGATATTTAATGTTTCAAATGTTTTTTATTGGTGATTTCATCTTCCAGCTATGCTAGCTTTACTTGTATCATGGTATTGAACTCCTCCAAGATTATATCAGAGATCAGTTTTAATAATGACTCAGTTGTTTTATCAATGTTGGCAAAAATCTGTATACGATCCTCTAGAGCATACTTGATCAGTATCGATAGTTCGGTACTGTCAGTTATACCCTGCTCTTGGATAGACTGGCCAATTTCGGGATTCGGGACATGGCCGTTCAGTGGCTTCAGTCCTTCCTGTCCGGAAGGACACAGCGGATTCAGTTGGGGGACAGTATATCGGAGGTGGGTAACTTGATGTGCGGAGTCCCACAGGGCTCGCACTGTCCCCATCATTGTTTAATCTTTATCTACAACCATTGATTAACTCCCTAGCAAATATGGGTTGCTGTGTGTTTAATTACGCCGACGACACCCAGCTGCTACTTAGTATAGACAATACGGTCTCCGCGCAGAACTACGCGCAGGATATTCTCAGATATACAGTCAGTTGGATGACTGCAAATCTGTTGAAAATTAATCCTGAAAAAACTGAGGTTCTAGTGGTCTCGACTATAAGTTCCCCCTGGAGTGATCTATATTTGCCCCAGGAATTAGGTCCCACCCCAACACCATGTGACAAGGTAAAAAGCCTTGGTATCAAGATTGACTGCAAACTGTCAATGGCCAGCCAGATTTCCTCCATTGTGGGGACTTGTACTGGTCTAATTAGACAGTTGCGTATGTTAGTTCCTCTTCTCTCCCCCGTCCATGCTTCGCACGGTAGTTTCTGCTACAATCATCTAGAGGCTGGACTACAGGAACGCTCTCTATTTAGGTCTGCCGAAAATCTTGACCAATAGATTGCAGGTTGTCCTGAATGACGCCGCACGACTCATCTTCAGGCTCCAGAGAAGATCCCGAGAAGATCCCACGCCTCTCCTTTGTTACAGAGCCTTCATTGGCTGCCCATTAGGCAAAGGACAGAGTATAAAAGCTTATGCACGGCCCATAAGGAAATCTATGGGCAAGCACCTGCCTATATCAAAGAACGGTTGGAGGTGTATAAACCTGAACGAAGACTGAGGTCTTCTGATACTCAGCTGTTAGTTTTCCCACAGTTTAAACTAGCAACAAAGGGTGGGAGATCCTTTTCTGTTCTAGTTCCTCAAATCTGGAACAGACTACCCGAGTCCCTTCGCAAAGAAGGCAACCTTCTGCGTTTTAGGAAATTGTTAAAAACACTTCTATTCAGGGAGGCTTTGGGTTCAATTTAGTCTGCATTATGTCACTGGTCTTTCGATCTGCTATTAGTTGTTCTGTCCTTCGGTCATGAGCGCCTTGAGACCTGTCGTTGAGTTGGAGCTATACAATCCAAAGCTAACAATAACAATAACAATTGAGCATTCTTTAGAAATCCCAGACCATTCCTCTAACATCTCTGGGTCTGGGTTTTCATAAGTTGGAATGGTGTAAATGCGGAGTCCCCATTAGAACCTGGGCAACATCTATATATTTCTGTAATGACTCTGCCTCCCAGAATTTTGATAGTTCTTTTTTGTGCAGTTTCTCCAATTTACCATATAGCATCTGTATTTGTACTTCATTATTGATGGATACATGTTCCTGACTTGATTGACCCACTTTGACAAATTAATACGCTGCCTGGGTGAAAAATAGCCAATTTGAAACCTCCTTCCTCTTTGCTTCTAGTAAAGAGGCCATGCTGATCTTTATTCAAATTCCTGAATAACAATGTTTTCAGCACTTTCCTGTGCCAGACGACAGACTTGTTAGCTCACATTCATCTTGCTTTGCTCCGTGTTTTCTTTCACAGCTTGGGATCCAAACTTAGCCACCAAGCCTGCACCTCCCCTGCCTGCGAGGGTCACCTCCATACCCCTTCCGCCAGTTTCACATGCCTGCTCATAATGCCTCAATGGATCGTTGTTACCGCTCTGCATAATCACTGTGGCACAAATACGATATTAAGCACTGTCACCCTGTGCTGCAGAGAGATAGAGGCCCTATTTCTAATTTAGTTACATACCTATATATGTATTCTAACACACCAGTAGCTCAGTAAGCCGCACTGGAGACAACATTTATTAATACATATGGACATGTTCCATTGGCCAGTACAAAAAGCAGCTTTCCCCTCATCGCCTGACGCATTTCAGGTAATTCCTTTTCTCCAAGGCTTATGGGCAAAGATCACGCTGTGGTGACCAACCACTCCCTTTCAAATGTCATACCACTTATTTGCAGTAAAATTGCTTTATGGGAGATGTAGTGCTCCTGATAGAGCGCGCGGGTCACCCGGCTCACTAGATTTACCAAATTTTCCACGCACTGGGCCCTGGCGTGCATATGATGACAGCGTTTTGCATGAACCGGGTGAAACCTCTCCACGCTACTATCAGTAATCGCGGTGTGCGACTCTTACACCACTCACTATTCATGTACCTGACTTACCACAGGCACATTACTCCTGACGGATCAGGAGCTAGCAGTGGATAGGTGATAAGGGTTTTCCTAAAAGGGAGAGACTTCTTTACACATGAAATACTTTTGAGCAATACTTTAATGTATAATGACCACAGACACCTTGATGGTTTTAAGGGTTTTATATAGTAAAAGTTTAGGACAAAAATGCCATTACAAGTAGGCAAATGCAAAGTAATACATCAATGATAAGTATCAGAACCAGGATATAACTATGGATTATAGTGAGTATCATAGAGTAAAAGGGGACACTATAGGGCATGAATCACAATCAACATTTTAACTAATATGGTTTAAACTAGGGCAAGGACGTGAGAAAGACCTAAGGTGTGGCCTAATACCTTTATACTAATTCCTAAACCTTATGCTATCTTTACTAACTTCACGGCAACCATACTAAGGGAAAGGGAATTAGTGGAACAACCTAGATAAACAGTCGGGTTCAACAATGTCCTAAAGGAAGGGTAAGAAGTGGAACATTTACTAATAATCAATTGCATGAAATTATATTCAAAGGAGATATGGAGAATGTCGCAGGCAAGATTGCTTTAATCAGAGGAGGAAAAGTTGAGGGTTATAGTCTAGACAGACATCTATACCAATATTTACCTAAGTGAGAATGAGGACTAACCCTGGCCACGGGTCAGTTGGGAAAGAACGGGACAAGGACCCTCAAGGATTCAGGAATACCAGAAGGTGAGCAGGTACAGCTCATGGACAGTCAGGACAGGATACCCCTCAGGTCTGGGTCAGGACTGGGTTCACCAAGGCACGACCAGCCCCTCACAGCTTCGGATGTAACGCCAGCGTTACCCCCTCTTCTGCACGGAATCCGCCAATAACCCCGATTGGGTTTTTCGAATCTCCCAGCAAAGTGCTTCGCTTAGCACTTAGGACTAATTTCCACCCCTTGGAGTTTGTGGAAAGTTTCAGGCAGAATGCTCCGCAGCACTCTGTAATCAGGCACCTATAGAGTTCGTAGGGTCAGTGACAGGTCTGAAGGACTGGGTTCTTTAAGACCCAGCGGTGCCAGGGCACAACACCTGAAACCTTCGTGGGTAACCTGCTCCGGCGTACGAATCACAGAGACACAGGACACTTCCTTCGACGTCAAAGACTCAAGGTTTATTTGCTGCAGGGAACACAGAAGTCACGACAAGTACACCACGTGCAACTTGGGGAGACTGCTTCAAATTGGTTCTGTGGATCGCTCCTTTTATACAGTTTTTACCCATACGACAACATGATACACAAAGGTTTACAACCCGGTTCCCACCATCATCCCCCAGAGGGGTCGCTTTGGTCACTTTGAAACACATGAGGTCCGGAACATAAGTGCGGAAACATTTGGCGGTTCCCAACTGTAAAAACCCATCTTCCCAACATTAGTGCATTCCAATCAGCAGTAAAACAGATCGAAAATAGGAACAAAGACAGGTGCAGGGGAAGACGGAGACAGTGGGGAGATCGGAAAGGGTGTAAAAGGGGAGGTATCGGGAAACACGAGATACAGGCATCAAAGGGACGTGCCTAATGAGATGCACGGCTGAATCAATAAGTCCGTGCGGCGAGATGAGCCTCGAGCGGCGCCATCTGCCTTACAGCAGCATCCCCCTCGTCATAAAGACACTTACAAAGAACATGTGTCTTCCGCAAATATCTTGGGAGTCCCAGGGTCGCGAAGCGGACAACGTCCGTTCGCTGGCTACTTGAGGGCAAGAGACAAAATGGATGCCGTATCTAAGATGGAACCCGTGGGTACAGATGAAAAACCCACATAACAAACGAACGGTTTAAGTTAGCACAGCGAAACTGCGCACACTTACTAAACTCGTCATTTGCGGTTCATAGATACCAGATTCGACCATATTCGTGCGAGTCGAAAACACCACTTACAATTGTCACGGAACCTCAGACGCTCCTTTTGCCCTCATGTAGGCAAGCACTAGTCGGAATCATATTCGATATTCATCAGACCATCGAGATGTTGCTGTAGCATAGCTCTGTCCAACCGAGTCCCCTTGGTAACAGGTGGTTGTCTCATACACGTTGTAGCACAGAGGCCACATAAGGCAGGACCACACTGCACACAAAGGCAACACGTGAACAGGAACACCACAACGACTCCGATGATCATCAGAATCTTCCAACCCCAAGTCGACATCAGGCCCCAAAACCACCCAAGTAGCGTCCAATCCCCTACATCCACGTGTATGGATTCGGAGATCTTATGCAACCTCGAGATGGCTTGATAGACAGTTGGAGCATTATCTGGAATAAAAATGCAGCAACTCGAATGGATCACCTTACATACCCCACCACGATCTGCTAAGATGACATCTAAAACCATACGGTTTTGTAACGTCATGAGTCTATCCGCCTGAAGTTCTGTGGTGATATTACCAAGGGCACTGGCGGTAATATTAGCTGTCGATTCTACCACTCGAGTCAACTGTCTCAGGTTCCTACTATTAACCATAGGTCCCCAAAACGGGAGGAAACCCTTGAAAAAGTCTCCTGCCTCTTGACCGGCAGTATCCTCTTCGCTAATTACGCCTCTTACAACTCTAGTCTTATGATAATCGGCATCTACAGTGAACGTCGGAGGCAACAGATTTG
The DNA here is from genome assembly GCF_964263255.1 of Lissotriton vulgaris. Taxonomy (NCBI): domain Eukaryota; kingdom Metazoa; phylum Chordata; class Amphibia; order Caudata; family Salamandridae; genus Lissotriton; species Lissotriton vulgaris. The sequence goes on from NC_141691.1 coordinate 2,033,051,911, forward strand.
CAATGAAGCATGAGCCCATGAAGTCAGCGGGCAACCATGCATATGCGCGATCATAGCAGATAAAGTATGTACCCTTGGCAGCCAGAAACACAGGGGACGAGACCATCGGCAGCATGTAATTTTCAGTGCAAGCACTCTCTCCAAGTCGGGCTTTCGATCTTCGGCCACGACCCATGAGACAAAAATTACCAGTGTGGGGTACGACCCATATTGGAGGCGAGTTTTTAAGCTGTTTTTCGCTGCTGAACACACTATATTCACCTCTACTTAGGACTCTATAGGCTTGTACCTCTTCTTCGGGAATGAGCGAGGGATCATAGATATCGCTATCTAAATCCTCTATTGCTATTGACAAAGGCTTTTGATACGAGGTAGGACCAGAGTAGGGGGAACGTGGTTCTCGAATGGGGTGGAAACCCAGTGCGCTTCGAAACATTGTTTGAAATGCTCGAGCTGACCCTTGGGAACTATACGGTAACACCAGATATGGAATTCCCTTATCCGTAGTATGTGGCATCAACCCACACACCCAACAATTAGTAGTGTTAACCACTAACTGATGCTGATGAAGGAGCTGAATAAAGGAATTGTTGCGGAATTCTACACGTCTAGCCTGCTCGTGTTCCGGTAACATGTGAAAGGAATGAGGAGAAACAGTAGAGACAAGTTTAGGGTCAGGAGTAGGAGTAGGTGTAGCAGGTAAGAAGTAAGACATGGTGTAATATACCCCACCCGCCAACAGTGCAGAAGCAGTCAAAAATAATACAAACAGTTGGAATATGAAACATTTGGTACGACTGAGTCGCTGCAGCTTGAGTCTGTGCGCCTTAGCTCCCTCCAAATCATTCAGCTTCGAGAATGTCATTCCCTACGACCGTCCGCAAAGTTTCTTGACGCACTTCGTTCTGTGTAGTAATAGTCAATCCCTAGGAGTTCCCAGGAACCGACGGCCTTTAACCTAACGTCAAGACCTATTATCCAGAAGGAAGTACGCGCGCGGCCCTACGGCCTTTAATGCACAATATGTATGTTATGCAAAAACAATAGTCTCTCAGCTGTGGAAGCAAAAAAAGGTACAAGGAATAAAGCTCAATATATACACAGGAATAATTGCAGTAATACGAAAGTTCAAAACTGATCACGGAAAACGGGATAATGCAGTTGTCAATACAATAAAGCAAGATTTTTTATTTGTCCTTAGTGCGTGATCGGAAAAAGTATCGGGTTTTCCCAGGGCGTGTCTGCTCGTCGAATAAAGGATCCGTTGAAGGGACAGCGTCCTGCTGATCAGTTGATTGTTCTGGTCTTGAGTCTTTTGATGCTAATTGTTTGACAGTGTCTTTCTGCTGCGCTGGGGATTCTCCAACAGGCTGTGCGTCGCTAAAAGGCACAAACGCCGGCAATGTTTCTGTTTCTGTTGACGCAATGCCTTTCCTTACCCACGAGTCTGCTGGCAGCGGAATGGGGACTTTCTTGGTGTGCGTGGCATACACCCAATTCTTCCGCCCCTCCAGACGAACTGCAGTCCTCGTGGCAAGGAGTACTTGGTAAGGTCCGGTGAACATCGGGTCCAGATTATTTTTGCGTGAAAAGTTTCTTGTCACCACCCAGTCTCCGGGCTGGAGCTGGTGGCCTGGACCCTCCGTCTGCGTCGGCAATGCGTCGTAAACCTGTTGGTGAATTAACCTCAGTTTAGCAGTCAAGTCATGTAGATAATCGATCAACATTGGGTACTCAAGATTAGAAAACATTCCTGGCCTAGGAACCCCCCACACATTCGCAGGATGGCCGAACACTATTTCATAGGGACTAAGCCCTATTCGGGAGTGTACAGTCGCCCTAGTTGACAGTAATGCTAAGGGTAAAGCGTCAGGCCACGAAAGACCAGTCGTAGCCTGAATCTTTGCTAGCTTTAGTTTAAGGGTGCCGTTATACCCCTCAACTAATCCAGCTGACTGGGGATGATTGGCGCTATGGAATTTCTGATTAATTCCAAGGCCCTTACACACACTCTTCATCACACTGCCAACAAACTCACTTCCGTTATCTGACCACACGACTCTAGGCATTCCGTACCGAGGAAAATATTCCTTCAGTAGGATTTTCGCAGTAGACAAAGCAGTATTGTCTTTGAGAGGATAGGCCTCGATCCATCGGGAGAATGCGCAAACCACAACTAAAACGTATTTCAGATTATTGCATCGCTCCATATGGATGAAGTCCAACTGAATCACCTCAAAGGGATATGAAGGGGGAGCAAAACTGCCAGGGGGAGTTGGGGTTCCTTTGCCAGGATTGTACATCATACACACCATACAATTCTTCACCAGACGTTCAGCACACTTCGTAATGCCATCATTCTTCCATACAGGCGACAACAATTTACAAATGCCTTTCGCGCTAATATGTGCTAACCCATGTGCCATTGTAACAACGGCCAGCACATACGCATCCGGCAACATCCATCTTTTCTGATCAGACAAATCAATCCAACAACCATTTGCATCCAACTTTCCCGTACTTTCTTTCCACTTCGTCTTTTCAGTGTCGGTGGCTTCATTCTGAATTGCTTTCACACTCTCGATAGTGTCCTCACACATACTCGATTCTGCAGGCCACCTAACTGAACTCGTCACATACATTCGAGTGCTAAGGTTCCGGGCAGTCCCCTTAGCAGTCTCGTCCGCAAACGCATTACCACGACCAACATCATCCGTCACCTTACGATGCGCACTACATTTAACAATCGCAACTTGCGTAGGCAGAGTCAATGCATCCAAAAGGTCATTCACAAGCTGGCCATGCTAAATCTTCGTACCATGCGACGTCAAGAAACCTCTCTCTCTCCACAATCGTCCAAAACTGTGAGCAACACCGAACGCATATTGACAGTAAACACATTCGCACGTTTCCCTTTCGCTAACACACATGCTCTAGTAAGAGCAATCAACTCTGCAGCTTGAGCAGAATTCTGATTCAACCTCGCAGTCTCAACAACAGTGTTCAACGTTACAACAGCATAAGCAGTAGTCACATCGCCATTCGGCAACTTAAAACATGACCCATCCACATACAAAGTGCCATCCGGATCTTCCAATGGGGTGTTTTTAAGGTCCACTCGACCTTTTGTTTCCTCTTCAGTCCTCAAGTAGCAGTCATGTTCTGCTACTTCATCTGACTCTGCCCTAATAGGTAACAAAGTTGCCGGGTTCAGAACATTACAACGTTTTATCTGAATATGACTTGCCAATAACGTCAACTCGTACCCAGACAACCTCGCACTCGTCAAGTGCTGAGTTTTCGTACGATTCAAAAGAGTATCGACTGCATGCGGAACCATCACCGTAAGCATATTATCCATGACCAATCCTGCTGATTGTCGGATGGAGACCGCAGCTGCCGCTGTTGCTCGTAAACAACTCGGCAACGCTCTAGCTACTGGGTCCAAGGTCGAGGAAAAATATGCACATGGACGTTGCTTACCACCAAAAGGTTGCGTTAAGACACTCAAAGCACAACCTTCCCTCTCGTGAACATATAATGTAAACGGCTTACTGTAGTCAGGGGTACCCAACACAGGAGCCGAACACAATGAATCACGCAGTTCAGAAAAACTTTTCTGACATTCTTCCGTCCATGGTAAAGGAGTTGAAACATCCTTGCACGTTAGAGCCACCAATGGTTTCGCTAGTAATGAAAAATTAGGAATCCATTGCCTGCAGTACGACGTGATACCTAGAAAGGCACGCACATCTCTTTGGGTTTTTGGCACAGCCATTCGCGCAATCGCTGCAATTCTCTCTGGGGTCAACCTCCTTCCCTCCTTTGACAATAAGTGACCTAGATAGGTTACTTCTTGACAACAATATTGGAGTTTAGAAGGGGACACCTTATGATTCAACTCACAGAGATGTTGCAGCAACGACACCGTAGCGATTTTGCAAATGTCCTGAGTATCAGCAGCCACCAATAAGTCATCGACGTATTGGATTAAGGCCGCACCAACCGGCAACCTAAATGCATCCAGTTGACCCTTCAAGGCTTGACTGTAAATAGATGGACTTTCACAGTAGCCCTGAGGAGCGCGTTTGAACCGGAAGCTACGTCCACCGAGAGAGAAACCGAAAAGGTCTCTGCTCTCCTCGGCAATCGGGATGCTGAAAAACGCATTTTTCAAGTCAATCACCGAAAACCATGATGCAGAAGCTGGAATCAGAGTCAGTAGCGCCGTGATGTCAGGCACAACAGGAAATTGAGGAACCACAATTTTATTCACCTCCCGTAAATCGATAACAAAGCGATAAACAGGCGGTTTTGTAGGATCAGTACGTTTAAGAATGGGCAGCACAGGGCTGTTGCACACGTTTCCCCGAGTCTCTTCAATAACATCTTTCTCGATCAGATCATAAATGATCGCTAACAATGCTCGTTCACCATCAAGAGAGATACGATATTGGGGAATACGTGGCAATCGCACATTAGATTTCAGCTGTACAACATAAGGGGAGATATCAAGCAGGCCCACGTCATTGGGACCTGTTGCCCACAAAGATGCAGGAAGAGAACTCAATTCCGGTGGAAGCTTATCGAGAGATAGGTACATAGGAGAGACAACCCTCTCTCCTAACGTAAGCTTTACACCCGCAGGAGAACAATACAAAGTTGCGTACAAACGTTTAAGCAAATCCAGGCCCAAAAGATTTTCACCACAACCCGTAGTTAAAATCAACGGAGCTTCTAGCTCACGTGGCCCAATTTGAAGGGGCAAAGGGCGTGAAACTGGATTGCTAACAGGGGCGCCAGAGAATCCAACGGAAACATTTGTTAAGCCAGACAAAGGTGTGCCAGGGAGTTTCGAATGCATGATAGAACTTTTCGCTGCACCAGTGTCCAACAGAAAAGGCTCAACGACGCCCGATGTAGCAACTGCGACGTAAGGCCCTCTCTGATCAACCGGAACTGATACCACTCCCTCTCCTTGTCTTTGGCTGTCCTAGTAATTACTGTCGTCAGTTCCCTGATCGACGTAATAATCGTCTACATTGTACTGCGCAGATCGTCCTTGCGATGATCCACGTTGATCGAAACAATTATTAGAATTGGATGAGTTATCTGAGCGATCATTCTGAGCACCACGACCTCTACCACGTGATGCCTGCTGTGAACCACCACGACCTCCTCTAGACGAGTTACCATTGCTACGCTCATTTAATACAGGACAATTGAACTTAATGTGTCCCTCCTGTCTACAATAAGCACATTGATTGTACCCTAACGATGATCTTTGTGAAGAGGAATCGTTACGCGGCTGCGATCGATTCGGTTGCGACTGCGATCTATTCTGTTGGGACGCATTCTGATTAGAACGCGGAGGATACGCTTGTTGCAACAGCACTTTAGTTTTGAGCTCTTTCGTCTTTTTATCAGCACGGTCGTTCTCTTCTTTCTCTCTATTCTCATAATATTGCGCCGTAGCCAATATCTGAGCCGAAGTAGAAACGGCCCATGCACTTTCCGAATTCTTTAACTTATTGCTCAAATCGGGCAATAAATTCGAAACAAATTTATCCACAAACAACCTCTGTCCACCCTCGGTACCCATATCCTGTCCACTATGGTCAATGAATGCTTCCTCAAACCTCGTAAAGAAGTCGGAAACACTCTCATCCTTCTTCTGCTTGCAAGCTGACAATTTGTCCCAGTTTACCCTCATAGCTGGCATAAGCGTTTTCATTAATGTAATTATTCTTTGAGGAAGAGCAGTAATCAGCTGCTCAGGTTTAGCTCCACCAGTTTATAAACCATCCGCCGCCACAATGGCAGCCCAATCACCACCTAATTCATTCGGATGATTTTCCTGCCGAATCTTAGCCCATACAGGTTGCGGTACGACATTGCCGAACAACATATCGATATCGGCGAGATTCATGATTGTAGCGTCTACAAGCTGCGATAATTCTTTGTAATAACCTGTAGGATTTTTGCGAGGATCAGGCAAAGATTGCTTCACCTGCAACACTTCCGATCGTTTCCATGGGAGATGTATCCATACTCTCTGGAAATGCGGCGGTATAATAGGAATAGCATTAGCATCGCCTGGCATCCACACTGGCGGAACTTCCCGCATGGGGTATTGGCCAGACTCGTCTGGTTGCCTTTCAATATCCTCAACGAACAATGCATGAGGTATTGGAGCGGGGCGAAAAGATAGCAACCGCTCAATAGCACGTCGAACGTTAGTATCTACTATCAGTCCACTTGCGAACTGAAGCTGAAGCTCAGACAGGGCGGTCAGCACCTCGTCAGGCGCATCGGCCGCTATCCGATCATGAAGGAACTTACACATTTCATTAAACACATATCTCTGGGTTGGTATATTGAATTGGCAAAACGTCTCGAGGACAACACGGGGTGGATTTCTAAGAGGGTTTACCATCCAACCCATCGCCATATTATATAGCGCAACACGTTCTCTGTTTCCAGGAAGCTGACTACGTCTTTGAGGACCATCGGAACCAGCGGACCCAAGAACAGGTCCGAGCGAATAGAAGCTAGTCGCAAGAGGAGAATTGCGACTACGAGTAGAAGGAGAAAGATACGACACAGGACTAACAAGAGAAGGGGTAGAAACAGTAGCAACAGCAGGAGTTAACAAAACAGGAGCAGTAGCGGGAGCAGGAGTGTGTGGAAGCGGAGGAGCAGTAGGGATAGCAACAGGCAAAGGAGCAGGAACAGTCGGAAGAACAGGTACAGGTTGAGGAACAGGCGGAGGAAGAACAGGTACGGCAGGGACCACAGGAGCTGCGGTACCCTGTACGCACGGAGGTGGCGACTTCATAAGATAAGACATTAAAGGATCCTCAACTGCCTCTTCCTTCCTTTCCGACTCCGTAGGCAAAGCAGGATAACATTTATCTACGGTCATACGCTGTAATCTATCAAACACTTCCTTATCCTTATCCTCCTTATCACGCTGGAACTGCTCAGCTTTCTTCACTATGGTAGCAACATTATCTCGCTGAGTGCGTTTATTCTGTCTGATTTCTTTCTGTCGGGCTTCTTTGCGCCACAACCGAAAGGCATCAAACATGGCCGGCCTTGATTTACGTTCGAACAATTTAATCTCTAGATTATCTAAGATCGGCGCCTCGAAGCTACCATGAGGTGGCCAGCGAAGGTCGCCGTCCTTCTTTGTGTATTTAATCCAATAATCGTTAAAGGTAATTGGGCCTAGCCCATGCTTACTATAGAGCTCATACGTGGGAGTTCCAACCGGAGGTATCGGACACGAGTCCTCCAGTCGGGAATCCGTACCACATGGTCTGAAACAACTAAACAAAGTACTGCGACCAGGCATCTTGCACACTAGCCGAGTTTCACAAACTTCAAGGGTTACAGGATTTACCAAGTCCCAGCAAAGAACAAAACCCTCGGTTTTTGGCGGCTGCAGTCGTCAAACAACACAACAAAGTACGCTAGCAAAGTGTCACCGACAAAAACACTCACACAGCGCTTAACAACAAAAACACTCGCTAAAGTGTCAACAACCAAGAACCATGGGAGCGACCCACAAATACTTAACTCAAAGATCGATGGCGTCACCAGGAAGGCGCGTCAATCGTCTCGCTATACCAAGGTCTACGCCAGGCGCCAAAACAGGTCTACAGTCAGGGCAGCAGTCCGTCGCAGCCGTCCGGAGGCGGGAATCTTCGCGGGAAAAGTCGTCGGGCCACTTGTTTCGACAACAGGATCGATGAAGCGGAGTGCACCTTCCCTCGGAGATTTCACACGAAGTTCCTCACGATCGTCGGGCTTGGACCGGTACCACTGATGCAGCCCCACGTTGGGCGCCAACTGAAGGACTGGGTTCTTTAAGACCCAGCGGTGCCAGGGCACAACACCTGAAACCTTCGTGGGTAACCTGCTCCGGCGTACGAATCACAGAGACACGGGACACTTCCTTCGACGTCAAAGACTCAAGGTTTATTTGCTGCAGGGAACACAGAAGTCACGACAAGTACACCACGTGCAACTTGGGGAGACTGCTTCAAATTGGTTCTGTGGATCGCTCCTTTTATACAGTTTTTACCCATACGACAACATGATACACAAAGGTTTACAACCCGGTTCCCACCATCATCCCCCAGAGGGGTCGCTTTGGTCACTTTGAAACACATGAGGTCCGGAACATAAGTGCGGAAACATTTGGCGGTTCCCAACTGTAAAAACCCATCTTCCCAACATTAGTGCATTCCAATCAGCAGTAAAACAGATCGAAAATAGGAACAAAGACAGGTGCAGGGGAAGACGGAGACAGTGGGGAGATCGGAAAGGGTGTAAAAGGGGAGGTATCGGGAAACACGAGATACAGGCATCAAAGGGACGTGCCTAATGAGATGCACGGCTGAGTCAATAAGTCCGTGCGGCGAGATGAGCCTCGAGCGGCGCCATCTGCCTTACAGCAGCATCCCCCTCGTCATAAAGACACTTACAAAGAACATGTGTCTTCCGCAAATATCTTGGGAGTCCCAGGGTCGCGAAGCGGACAACGTCCGTTCGCTGGCTACTTGAGGGCAAGAGACAAAATGGATGCCATATCTAAGATGGAACCCGTGGGTACAGATGAAAAACCCACATAACAAACGAACGGTTTAAGTTAGCACAGCGAAACTGCGCACACTTACTAAACTCGTCATTTGCGGTTCATAGATACCAGATTCGACCATATTCGTGCGAGTCGAAAACACCACTTACAATTGTCACGGAACCTCAGGTCTGCTACTCGGACAAGTCGGACAATTTCTCTAAGCTAAGCTAAGCTATATATACAGTTTTGAGTCCCCAAGACCACCCATAAATGTTGCAAAATGACAAAGTCCCATCTTCTGATTGGTCAAGGGAGGTGGTTTGGTCATAGGTACCACCTATACTGCACGTGACATTACCCCTCCCCCTAACACCTGGTTCCCAGGCCTACGTGTGGGAAAGTACAATAGTGAAGAAAAGGTTTGCAACATTGTTGCGCATTTCAGAATAAAAATAGCACATCTTCAAGGGCAAAGGTGCGCCGGGAAAGGACAGTCCCCTTTTCAATGGCCAATCTGGTCAGGTTCCATTGCTGCACGTCCCAGATCTTTGATCACGTGATGAGGGATACGTCAGCTTCAAAATGGAGTCCATCCCCTACTTCAAGGCCCTCATTTACGCGGTACATGAAAAGTAAGCAAAAACAAATTAATAACACAGAATAAAATGAATACACTGTACACCATGACCAACTACTCTTAATCCCTTATTTTATAATACTTATTGCATTAAGAGTTAGTGCAGAAAAGATGCATATTCAAAAGCGGCTTAAGATAGCATGAAGCATGATTAGAGACAAGCGGCCATTTTAACACCACTGCGCATGAGCGAACTTTTCCCTCCAGATTGCGAGTGCGTCACATCACATGGGTATGACCGACGCATGCGCAGACTGGATTTCTGCAAAGTGGCCATTTTATTAATGTGCAAGCGTGATTACGATGAAAAACACATAGGCAAGCCTCCTAGGGAAATCCATGTGTTGGGGAAATACTAATAAAATGACAAACAATCGGAGTTAGTACGGTTATGATTTAGGCGAGGTTCTTGAAAGAGAGCAAGTGGCGTTACGTGCGAATCCTTGCTCCATCAATCCCCTCTTTGATGATATTTACTATCATCACTACACATGAAAACAGATGCCAACTTCATTCATCCAATTCATCCATGTCAATCTCAGTGAACTTATTGTTGAGCTTTCTCTCCGCCTCTCTGTGTGTATGATTGTTCTTTATTTTCTTATATATCTGATTTCTTAATTCTTCTAATTCTAATTCTTCAACCTTTCGTTTTCCTCTTTTATTCACTATATATTTTCTGCATTTCTGGCATTTGCAACAGATAAATATGATCAGAACAATCAAACCTATTCCAGCTATTGGCATCAATATTTTCCACAGTAGACCTTTACCTAAATTAGAAAACCAACTACCTACAGAGGAGAGACCATCAGTCAGTCTCTTCCAGGCACTGTCAACCTCTAATGGTTTGAGTTCTTTTTCCAAATTAGTGATGTTTCTTATATATTTCTTGATTTCGACACTTTTATCAGGAATGTAAGTGCAACAATGTTGTGCCCTCAGCATCCTGCAGACTCCGCCCTCTTTTGCCAATAAGGTATCAAGAGCAAGGCGATTCTGTAAAACCATTGATCTGATCGCAACCATTTCGGTATTGATCATCAGAAATCCAGCAGCAGTGTCAGTAGATAACCGATCTACTACTGTAGATAATTTGCAGATTCTATGAGTATTCAGAACTACCCCCATTCCAGGTATCAGTGCACTAAAAATATCACCTACAATTTCTCCTACACTTTCACGTTTTCTACGCACTAAGCCATTAGTAATTTCATTGCTTCCAGCTGCATTGTTCACATGGTATATTTTCGGGAAGACAATGCCAAAGTAGCAGCTTCCATACCAGTGATCCGGCAATTTGAAATAAGCCTTGTTTCCACATATATAATACATTCCTGGAAACACAGGTTCTGACCCATTTTTGAAACCCCAACCTCCAATTACCTTGTAATTATGTTCACACTCGCTGGAACCAATGAATACATTGTTATAATAACTAGTCTTTTCTCGATGAAGACAGAGTTTCCCTTTCCGTTCAGAATCCAGCAACAGAGCAGAAGCAACTTCGCTTTGAGAGGTGTTATCCATGTTTTCTGCCCATCTAGGGATTCTGTCCTTCTCGTCATTTGCCTTTTTCTGAAACTTTTCCCTTCTCTTCTCTGCCATTTTTAAGAACATTTTCTCTTGTGCATGTAAGGAACAAGTCAGGTTAGCTTTTCTAGCTTCATCTAAGTCTATGTCACCTATAGTCAGGAAATATTCCCCCATGTAGCGAGTCACTCCACCAAGGGTATGTACAAGATTCAGATTCCCTCTAATAGGAAGTTCTGAAAAGATAACGTCAGTGTTTGAGAAATAATACTGTAAAGTGCTTCTATAGAATAAGCTTGCTAATATACTACAGGAAATTCCATAGGTCAGGGGTAAATGGTGGTATGTCACGCCTTCAGCTACAGAAGTAGGTAGCATCATGCAGACATAGCAATCTTCTATTTCCATAGCTTCTACATAGTGCACTAAAAGGTTTGCGAAAACATTTAAGTGTGTCCTGTTCTTCATTTCGTGATAATGTAGTTCTCCCTCATCTGCTGTTTCTAAGTCAGGTCGTGTATGTCTCAGCCTCATTGAATTGTCACATCTTTCTACTCTTCGTGGTGTTTCTTCGGTATGTACAACTTCTGCGTCTTGTGTCGTCAAGTCTGTAGGATATATGTTAGGGTCTTTGCTTATCATAAAAGGTATAAACACTGTTAATCCTATCCATATCATTACCACTAGTACTACACTACAGATGCATATTTTACAGCATGTTTTGCAACAGCTAAATCTGGATCTTCCAGTGACATTTGAATCAGACATTTTATCTTACAGGTGGCTTTCTCAACCCCTCTTCGTTTCTTCTCAGCAGAAGTTTTACTTCGCTTCACCTCAAGGAGGGTCTTCCTCAGAACTCCGATTAGCAATTTGCTCTTCGTCACTTTTGCCACAGGCTTCGGGCTCATCAATTTCTTCCAACACCAGATAGGTCCACTCAGGGCTCCGATACAGTTTGTTCTGTTTCTTTACTCTGCTGCCCTTTCGGATGGACTTTCCTCGGGCTTCTTTTCTTTCACTTTCAGCCCTCTTTTGGTCCTTTAGTTTCTCTTCGACTGTTTTTATTCTTATTCTTAGTCTTTTTACATATCGGGGTTCATCCTTCTTTTCGATCCTTTTTGTAGTCGAGGAAACTTGCTCTTCCTCGTGAACTCTTTTGCTTTTTCTTCTTTGTCGCACTATTGCTTCAGCAGTGTCTTTTTCCCTTCCTGTCTGACTAGTTCCAGGTCTTTCATCTATTTCTTCTGCCTGGTCCTTAAGCTGACCTAGTTCAGGTTTAGACTGTATTTGATCTTCGTTTGTGAGTGATTTACTGGACTCTTCCTGAACACGTTCATCTATTACTAACTGATCCTGTTCATGCTCTTCGATCTCTTGATTTTCTTCCGCATGAACTTCTGCTTTTACTACTATCTGTCCCTTTCCAGTCTCCTCTGTCTCGAAAGGAGTGTCGATGTCTTGATCTGTCCCTACTTGGCCTATTCCCTGATCAGATTTCATGATGGCTTTGATGATCTGACCTTCTTCTTCTTGTTCTGACTCACCTGCACTGTCCCACTCACTACCTAGGTAAGAGTATTTTCTGGTTCTTATTGGATCAAGAACCTGGTCATCAGCAGGAAACCATTCAACTTCTTGACTTGTGCCTGGTAGTTCGATGTCAGCGGGATCCGGACCCTCTTCTGGAGTCTCCTCAGCTGGACTACCTTCGGCTTCAGTCGCGTTTTCTCCAGTCACCTTCTTCGTGTGACTTGCGTGGATCCACTTTGGTACACCAGCACACTTTACAGCAGTTGTGGTGACAAGGATCACTTGTCGAGGCTTGCCCCACTTCGGTTTAAGGCAACTCTTCCGGGTATGTTTCTTTAACACTACCCAATCACCTGGTTTCAGCTTGTGTGCTGGAGTTGTAGGCCATTCGACAGCATTCTCTCCAATCTGGTGAGAGATAGAACGCACTTGGTCACCCAACTGCCTGCAGTATTCTAGCACCATATCATCAGTAATACTTAGCAGTTTGTGTCCAGGTACCCATGCCTGTCGCATCACTCTTCCCATCAGAACTTCATGGGGGCTCAGGCCTGTCTTTCTGTTTGGAATACTTCTCAAGCTCATCAGCACCATGGGCAAAGCCTCTATCCAATTCATTTTTGTGGAGTCACACAGTTTTGCCAGCCTGGACTTGAGAGTGCCGTTTATCTGCTCGACTATCCCAGAAGCCTCTGGATGATAGGCACAGTGCAGCCTTTGCTCCATTTTGAATGCTTTGCAGAGTTCTCTTAGGACTTCGTTTGAAAAATGTCCACCTTGGTCTGTTTCAATTGTCTCAGGAATTCCAAAGCGGGGGATCAGTTCCCTAAGTAACAATTTAGCTACTGTCAGGGCATCATTCTTCTTTGTTGGATAGGCCTCCACCCACCGGGAAAACAAGCAAACTATGACTAGGACATATTGGTATCCCTTGCACAGGGGTAGTTTTATGAAGTCTGCCTGCATCCTAATGAAGGGACCTTCTGCTCTCCCTATGGTACTTTGTTCCACTACTGTCTTCTTTCCCGCATTGAACTGTTGACACACTAAACACCTCTGACAAAGTTTGTCTGCTGTGCTCCTGAATTTTGGACTGTAGAACACCTTTTCAAACATTCGGCACATGGCATCCCTCCCAATGTGTAATGGTTCATGTATTATCCGTGCCATTGCGGTAACCAATCGTTCAGGTAGTACAGGCATACCAGTCACGTGGACCACAACACCATCCTCTGTCCTTGGTCGACATCCATTCTGCCTCCACCTGTTCCTTTCTTCCCTGTCTGTTGTCTGTTGTAGTTCTCTCAATTCATCCCATGTTCCCAATCTTTCAAACAACATCAGTTGGCAGCTGCTTTCACCTCCCCATAATTTAATTAGGAGGGACATTTTGTGTCAGGCGCAGTACTGGGCAATTTGGTCAGCATATCTGTTTCCGGCTGTCACCTCGTCATTCCCAGATCGGTGAGCCGCACACTTGACCACAGCCAATTCTTTGGGCAATTGGATGGCTTCCAGTAAGTTTTGTACTGGTTTCCCGTTTCGGATGGGAGAACCTGAGGAAGTCATGAATTCTCTTTGCAACCAGAGCTGGCCGAAGTCATGAACAACCCCGTAACAGTACTGACTGTCGGTATAAACCGTTACTCTTTTGTTTTTCCCAATTTTACAAGCTCTTGTTAGAGCAATGAGCTCCGCTACTTGAGCAGATTTAACTGCGCAAAGATAGGAAGCTTCCAGGGTCTTTTCCAAAGTGACTACAGCATAGGCAGCACTAAAACCTCCATTCTCATGTCTCAAGCATGAACCATCCACAAACATTTTGAGGTCTTCATCAACCAAGGCCACTTCTCTGATATCAGGACGGGGTTTTGTGCTAAATTCAGTTAAGTCTATGCAGCTATGTTCAATTTCATCTCCTGCCTCTACATCAATGGGAAGGGGCAATAGAGTTGCGGGGTTTAGAATGTTACATCGGGAAATTACTACATTTTCTGCACCAATGAGAATCCTCTCATACTTAGTCAGCCGACTAGGGGTGAGATATTGTGTCTTGGTTCGGGTAAGTAAGATCACAACTGAATGTGGGACAAATACAGTGACAGGATGTCCCATCACAATGTTCTCACTCTGTTCTAGACTTGTACAGGTAGCAGCTACTGCTTTCAGGCATCCCGGTAATCCAGCAGCCACTGGATCTAGTGTGGCCGAAAAGTAGGCCACAGGACGTCTAATCAGACCATGTTCCTGGGTCAAGACCGAGAGCGCACAATTGTCTCTCGTGTCACAGAACAGTTCAAAATTCTTGGAATAGTCAGGCATTCCCAAGGCTGGAGCTGTGCACAGACAATTTCGCAATTTTACCCACGCAGTCATGCATTCATCATTCCAGCAAACTGGGTGTTCCGCTCCTTTCTTTGTCATGTTAATCAAGGGTTTAGCTATAGCCGCGAAACCCACTATCCACTGTCTGCAGTATCCAACAACTCCTAGGAACATTCTTACTTCTTTCTGGGTTACTGGTAGTGACATTTCTCGAATTATTTTAATTCTTTCGGTAGTGACTTTCCGGATCCCTTTCTCTATCTGGTGCCCCAGATATTTTACTGAGTTCTTACAGAACTGCAGCTTGTCTGGTGAGACCTTATGTCCTCCCTTTCCTAGGTGATTCAGCAAGGCAATGGTATCAGTGACACAGTCGTCTTGACTTCTAGATGCCACCAGCAGGTCATCTATGTACTGCACCAGGACAGACTCTTTAGGCAGTACCAAAGATTCAAGGCATTTCTTTAGAATCTGGTTGAAAATCGATGGACTTTCGGTGTACCCCTGGGGGACACGATTCCAGACATAGACCTGGCTGTTGAATTCAAAACTGAAAAGGAATTTGCTTTCTGGATGCAATGGGATGGAAAAGAATGCATGGCACAGGTCTATGACAGTGAACCATTCCGCATTCCATGGAATCTGATACAGTATTACTGCGGGGTTAGGCACTATTGGACAGCAAGGTACTACAATTTGGTTTACCTTGCGCAGGTCCTGCACTACCCTATATTTTCCGCTAGGCTTCTTAATTCCAAGTATGGGTGAATTACATGGACTGCTCATCACTTCCTGTATGATGTTTGCTTTGAGCAATCTGTTTAATTCCTTTGCAACTCCTTCTTTCACTTCTGCACTCATTTTATACTGTTTGGTATTAGGGTATACAGCATTTGCTTTTATAGCTATTTTTACTGGGTCTACATTTGCCATTAAGCCTACATCTTTTCCAGTAAAATCCCAAACTTCAGGTATTACACTTGATTGCAGTTCTTCAGGTAGACTTTCAATGGACATGGGCATAATATCTGTGTCGGGCCTCAGTAACATCAATTTATACAGGCCATCTTCATCTGGGGTCTGTATTTCAACACCATTTGGTGAGCAAAAGATGGTGCAACGCATTTTGCACAGCAAATCTCGTCCTAATAGGTTCACGGGACTGGAATCACAGACCACAAATCTGTGCATTTCCTTGAAATTCCCTATGGAAATTTCCATAGGCTCAGTTACCGGAGTACTGATTATCTGATTTGAAACTCCCACTACTTGGATAGCATCTCCCGAGAGGGGTAGGTTAGGAACGTCCACTGTTCTCACAGTGGACCGGGTAGCACCAGTGTCCAACAGAAAGGTGACATCTGTCCCTTCAACCTTTCCTTCAATGTATGGTCCAGTCTGGTCTACCGGTAAGGAAGCGCCAAGCACGCACTCCTTGTCCTCCCCTCTCAGGCCCCGTCAGTATTGATCATCGCAGAGGAAAGTATCATTCAACAGGTACTGTGGAATGGGTGCATTTCTTTCATTCTCTCCTTCCCACACTTCGACCCTTTCATTCTGTTGACCCTGATTCCTATAATTCTGTCTAGGAGCGCGTGGCACCGGGGGTTGATTTACCTGCTGTTGGGTCTTTCGGATCCCCTCTTTCTGCACCTGTGGATTTAAACCATTTATGGGGGCATTACCAGCCTGCAAGTGCGGACATTTATCTCTCCAATGCCCCATCTGACCACATCCGTGACAGGGGAATTTTTCCATAGCCTCTTCCCTACTCATTTTTACCCGGGGCCTGCCTCCACCCCCAGCATTCGGATTTGGAGCATTATTACTATTAGTCATTTTACTTAACTGTTTTTCTTGTTGTTCAGCTAATTTCACCTGAGCCCACATCACCTTCTCCTTTAGGGCTTTCTTTTTGTTCTCGATCTCATCTTCGCAGTATTTGGCATATTTAAGAACATCATCAATGGGTTTCCCTTGCCAACTGATTTTGTTATCTCTAATCCACTGGGATATTTCAGGTCTCAATCCTAACACGAATCGATAACTGAAATGGGTCATATCCTTCATGTCCACATTATCGATTCCACTGTAAGTTTTGAACACCTGTAGTAACCTTTCATAAAAAGAGTGAACTGATTCATCACGCTCTTGGGTAGTTCTATCTATACGGGTCCAATCTGTTTCTTTTGCAGGTACCTTTTTCTTTAGGTATTGTATGACTTGGTTATATTTTCTCATTACTTCAGTTGAAGGAGCTCCAGTTACAGAGTCTCTCTCGTACTCCTCATTGGGCCAATCGATTTCGATTTTGCACTCGGTCCATAGGTCCACAGGTACTACAATGTCGAAAAACCCATCCAGGTCTTTCAGGAGACATTTCTGAACCTTTACGAAGCGTTCAACCTGTCGGTACCACTCAACCGGCTTCTCCCTCAATTTAGGGAAGTCATTGGTAAATGACACTATATCTTGTCTGGACCAAGGGACATGGGCATATTTTCCCCCTGGGACTTCTCTCATGGGACATAATTTTTCTGGTTTGTCAACTTCTTGTAGGACGTACTCAGCAGTCCGTGGTCGCTCCTTGCTATCCTCCTTTTTCTTTGCCCACCTGGCTTTCCACTTGTCTAGATCTCCCCATTTCTGTGCTAAGTTTATTAGTTCCTTAATCTGCGTCTTCTTCCCTGCGGTATTCAGGTTTTCTAGATCTTTGTCTGAAAATTCTACTCTGTAGGATTTCTGTAGTACCTCGGATCTGCTGATATCTATTCCCATACATACTGCCGTTTCCATTAATTTGTCATAGTATGATTTTGCGTTCCGAGTAAGGTGTTTGCACATGAACAACAACTCATCTTCCTCTCGGACATTCAATCGGTCTAAACTCACATTCCCTGCGCTCAGTTCCTCTAGTTCTATTCTTAGTTTATAAATATCTAGTGGTTTTGGATGAGGGGTTCCCTTTTCTAATTCTCGGGTCCACCTTTCTATTTCCTCGGGAGTTACCACTGTTGCCCTCTGAATTCCTGATGAAGACTCTATTAGTACGTCTTTGTTCCCGGTCTGAGTTCCAGTTCGAGACATACTAGGTCCCTGTTCCCTATTAGGTAGATCCATCAAGGAAACCATGGACTCACATTCACTTGTCTGGTCATCAATAATGAGTGGTTCCTTTCTGGGCGGGGGCATCATCGGGGTTATGACTGGAGTTTTAGGAGTATTCATTCTGTCCCCATATAGAGGAAAAACTGGACCAATGGTTACTGGAATCGTCAGGGCTTCAGGATTTGGATTAATCTGAGCTATGGCATGTATGAGATCATTCTGCTGTCCTCTCAGGGCATCTCTTTCCTGCTCGTGTAATACTCGATTCATGGGGGGATCCTGTATCATTTGGGGTACTAGAGAAGGATATAGATTCGGAGCTGATGGAGTGGACAAAACTGATCTTTCTTCACCAAAAGGGTTGTAATTCGGGACCACGGGATCGGGTCTACCAAATCCTTCTCCTCCCGCTCTTCTCTGTTCTATCCCTGTGGAATCGGCTTCACTAGTACTTCTTCTTCCTGAAGGTCTCAATGGAGTAGTTGAGCTCTGAGATCTGGTTTCTTCATTATAAGGCGGGGGACCTTTCATAAATAAGTCCTCTAAAAATTCATCTTCTGATTCACCCAGGGGCATCAGGTGTCGGGTTTTCTCAGTACATTTCTTCCCTCCCACCATTTCACTAGCTCCGAACATGGGGAATAACCCTTCTACCATCATATTTTGTCTCCATTGTTTCAATTTCTGCTCCTTGGTTTCCTTTACCATTTTTGGATACCATCGGGTCACTCCCTTGTCCATTCGGGGTCTGTCTCGCTCTAGAGCCTCAATCTCCCATTCCTCTAAAGCTTCATACTGAGTTAATCTAGGTCTGGGATGTAATTCATTCATTCGGGTCCTCAGGTTAAATAGGACTCTCCCGTTAAAAGTACCATCAATGGGAAAGGCTAAAACTCCATCCTCCGCAGTGTACTTTACCCAGTTCTCTAACCATACACAGGTATGATACCCTTTCTCCAACATCATGAAAGACGCTGGAGTATTTGGCGGAGGAATGATCACACCTTCCCTAGTTCGTACGGGTTTGTCAGTTTTGAAGAAATTCTTTATTTTGCTGGCAAATGACATTTTTCTCTTTCCTCCGTACATGTTGTGAGGTCTGCCTTTACTCATCAACTCCTTATGACACCCTAGATTTCGTGGATCAGGCAGAAAATCAGGGTACCACATACACCGCTCGTAACAATCTATAAGCTCGGTGCGGAAAATTTTGACTACCTCGTTTGAGCTTCCAATGCTAGCGCGACTCCAATTTCGCAACAACCAATCAGTGCAGAGGTTGCAAAAGTTCTTGACCAATGGGTGTGCGACCTTTTCGCGAGACGCGTTCTCACGCTCAGGCACTCACCCCTCCCTTACAATTTCGGCTTCACTACACACCCGCTGGTTTTAACCAATCCCAGCGCGGCACGGAGTGACGTCAGAGCAGCCCTTCGACTGACTCCCTCTTCTACAAGGTAACGGAAACTTGGTATTTTCTCTAAGGTTCTAATATGAATTTTAGTCAACAACGTGTAACATTCGCCATTGTGTAGGAGTGTTCTAAAGAGATAGAAAATTCTTCTTTTACTGCAAGTAAACTACTTCTGTCTACTTTTCATACACTTCGGATAGACTTCTCTTGCCTACCCTCACGCAAGCATTAGAAAACCTGCTATTACCCAGTCTCATCCACTTCTTTCCGGGATATATACTAAGCCTGGGGTTCGTCAGCGTTTCCCTTTACTATCATACAAGCTCCGATGACTCTATTACTCCCTTAGTGTGACCCTTGCTAGGTGATATCAGACCAAGGTTTCTATCAGCAGTCCCGTCACTATCATTCATACAGTTTTCCGAAAAAGACCTAATTAGCGCTTCCAGTTCCACTCGAACCATGCACTAACCTTTCCTCCCTACAAATGACCTCAGAACGCGATGGATTCTACTCACCATCCGTTATACAATTCCCCGGGGATTTCAGACAACACTTAACAATCACACACAATTGGTTAATAAAACATATAATATTTAGCAGCAATACATATATATAAATTTTTCTCAAACATTTAAAATATTTAAAAAAAAACAGTTGCGCAATAAAATATTAAGTAACACGATCAATAATAAAAATTTTAGCAGCACATTTATTTTTCATGGTTTATTTTCTAACTAGCTTATCTACCTATCTTACTAGTCCTAACCATCCCTCTGCTTACCAGAAATTACTGATAGAGCGCGCGGGTCACCCGGCTCACTAGATTTACCAAATTTTCCACGCACTGGGCCCTGGCGTGCATATGATGACAGCGTTTTGCATGAACCGGGTGAAACCTCTCCACGCTACTATCAGTAATCGCGGTGTGCGACTCTTACACCACTCACTATTCATGTACCTGACTTACCACAGGCACATTACTCCTGACGGATCAGGAGCTAGCAGTGGATAGGTGATAAGGGTTTTCCTAAAAGGGAGAGACTTCTTTACACATGAAATACTTTTGAGCAATACTTTAATGTATAATGACCACAGACACCTTGATGGTTTTAAGGGTTTTATATAGTAAAAGTTTAGGACGAAAATGCCATTACAAGTAGGCAAATGCAAAGTAATACATCAATGATAAGTATCAGAACCAGGATATAACTATGGATTATAGTGAGTATCATAGAGTAAAAGGGGACACTATAGGGCATGAATCACAATCAACATTTTAACTAATATGGTTTAAACTAGGGCAAGGACGTGAGAAAGACCTAAGGTGTGGCCTAATACCTTTATACTAATTCCTAAACCTTATGCTATCTTTACTAACTTCACGGCAACCATACTAAGGGAAAGGGAATTAGTGGAACAACCTAGATAAACAGTCGGGTTCAACAATGTCCTAAAGGAAGGGTAAGAAGTGGAACATTTACTAATAATCAATTGCATGAAATTATATTCAAAGGAGATATGGAGAATGTCGCAGGCAAGATTGCTTTAATCAGAGGAGGAAAAGTTGAGGGTTATAGTCTAGACAGACATCTATACCAATATTTACCTAAGTGAGAATGAGGACTAACCCTGGCCACGGGTCAGTTGGGAAAGAACGGGACAAGGACCCTCAAGGATTCAGGAATACCAGAAGGTGAGCAGGTACAGCTCATGGACAGTCAGGACAGGATACCCCTCAGGTCTGGGTCAGGACTGGGTTCACCAAGGCACGACCAACCCCTCACAGCTTCGGATGTAACGCCAGCGTTACCCCCTCTTCTGCACGGAATCCGCCAATAACCCCGATTGGGTTTTTCGAATCTCCCAGCAAAGTGCTTCGCTTAGCACTTAGGACTAATTTCCACCCCTTGGAGTTTGTGGAAAGTTTCAGGCAGAATGCTCCGCAGCACTCTGTAATCAGGCACCTATAGAGTTCATAGGGTCAGTGACAGGTCTGCTACTCGGACAAGTCGGACAATTTCTCTAAGCTAAGCTAAGCTATATATACAGTTTTGAGTCCCCAAGACCACCCATAAATGTTGCAAAATGACAAAGTCCCATCTTCTGATTGGTCAAGGGAGGTGGTTTGGTCATAGGTACCACCTATACTGCACGTGACATTACCCCTCCCCCTAACACCTGGTTCCCAGGCCTACGTGTGGGAAAGTACAATAGTGAAGAAAAGGTTTGCAACATTGTTGCGCATTTCAGAATAAAAATAGCACATCTTCAAGGGCAAAGGTGCGCCGGGAAAGGACAGTCCCCTTTTCAATGGCCAATCTGGTCAGGTTCCATTGCTGCACGTCCCAGATCTTTGATCACGTGATGAGGGATACGTCAGCTTCAAAATAGAGTCCATCCCCTACTTCAAGGCCCTCATTTACGCGGTACATGAAAAGTAAGCGAAAACAAATTAATAACACAGAATAAAATGAATACACTGTACACCATGACCAACTACTCTTAATCCCTTATTTTATAATACTTATTGCATTAAGAGTTAGTGCAGAAAAGATGCATATTCAAAAGCGGCTTAAGATAGCATGAAGCATGATTAGAGACAAGCGGCCATTTTAACACCACTGCGCATGAGCGAACTTTTCCCTCCAGATTGCGAGTGCGTCACATCACATGGGTATGACCGACGCATGTGCAGACTGGATTTCTGCAAAGTGGCCATTTTATTAATGTGCAAGCGTGATTACGATGAAAAACACATAGGCAAGCCTCCTAGGGACACCCGTGTGTTGGGGAAATACTAATAAGATGACAAACAATCGGAGTTAGTACAGTTATGATTTAGGCGAGGTTCTTGAAAGAGAGCAAGTCGCGTTACGTGCGAATCCTTGCTCTATCACTCCAATATTCACTCCAGTATATGGCGAGTTTATGACTGCTGTAGATATACTCCGACATGAGCCCCAGCCTCTGATCAAGTCCTCATTCTTGGAACGGTGCTCCAAATTCAGATCAGTGTATCAATTCCGGGGCCCTCTTGTCATTCTGGGGTGGTGCCTTCTTGGTGGTTTGGCCTCCTCCATGTATTTATTTATTTTTTTCTATAGCGCGAACATGACCCTGCATAGGGTATCAAAGCGCTTTACAGTACAATATAAAACATCATTTTTACATATTACTAGCCATTGGTGAATGAGATATAAGCAATTCCGTAGTGGCAGCACCATTAAAAGTTCACATAAAAATAACCCATCCGAAAGTTCACAGATAGATTTCCATAGAGTCTTTAGAACTTAACTAGTATAACATTCCAAACTTAGTACCATGGCTGCTTGAGTGAAAATTCTGCCAGCCCTTTATAATGAAATACTTGAAGTACAGTTGTAAGGATTAAGGGAGAAATTTCCTCATATAAAAAGATTTTGCTTCCTTTTTAGATTTTGCGATGGTTGGAATTCTTCTCAAGTACGGGGGGAGGGCATTCCAAATTCTCGGTGCAGCCCCTGAGAATGCTCGGTCATACGTTCTTCTCCTACAGAAAGTTTCAGTAGTAGATCTGCATTGCTCCTAGAGGAAGGTGACCCTCCCGATAGCGTGAGTTTTTTGGCGAGGTATACAGGACATTTGTTATGTATTGCTTTGTGGGTGATGCATGCTAGCTTGAACTGGATACGTGCTTCAAACGGTAGCCAGTTGAGGGCTTTCAAGTGTAGAGAGATATGGTCAAATTTTCTGGATCCCGCTATGAGTCTTGTGGCTGCATTAAGACATGCTTTCAATGGTGCTGTTGAGATTTTTGGCAGCCCAGCTAGGGTTGTGCAACCGTATTCAATCCTTGAGATGACCAGTGCCTGAACTGCTGTTTTGAGGGCTGCTTTGTTTAAGAAAGGTTTTAGTTTTTGTAAGTAGCTTAAGTGGAACCTGGCATTTTTGCCATTGTGTTGATATGTACAGACATATTAAGAGTTATACCCAGAGATTTAGTTAATTCCACAATCTTTGGAGTGCACTTTAGTGCAGTGATGAGGTTGGACCATTCAGCAATAAATGTTTTGCTTTTTTTGGAGTGATCAGGAGGAATTCAGTTTTTTGAGTATTTAGTTTTAGGTGATTCTTGGTAAGCCATAGAAGTGATCTTGTTAGAGCAAGATTCATTGTCTTTGAGTCATCCATCGACGCCACCTTAATGTACAGCTGAGTGTGATCAGCATACATATAATAAGCAATGTTGGCTTTTTGGAGTATTTCCGTAAGGGGTTCTACGTATAGATTGAAGAGTGATGGAGATAGCGTGGACCCTTGAGGCACTCCTATAGTATTGTCAGTTGCGTTTGAGAGGGTTTGGTTGACCATTACTTTTTGCGATCTATTCTCCAGAAAGGAGCTGAACCAGGATAGCACTGTACCCTCCAATCCCATCCTGTTTTTCAGTCGATCAAGTATATAGGCATGGTTCACAGTGTCAAAAGCTGACGACAGGTCTAATAAGATTAGGAGGCATGTTTAATTCTGGTCTAGGGCCAGTAAAGCGTCATCTACTATGTGCAGGATGGCGGTTTCTGTACTGTGATCTGGGCGGAACCCGGATTGGCAGTCGTTTAGGAGCTTGAAATCCGAGATGTGTTGGCTCAGTTGCTGTTGGACACATTTTTCCAGAATTTTAGCCAACATTGGAATATTGGTTACCGGTCTAAAGTTGTTCGGATCTAGGGGGTTCTCAGTCTGTTTTTTTAGGAGTGGGATGACTTGTCCTGTTTTTAAGCATGCCGGTATTTGACCTTGAGATAATGAGGCATTGATGATCCTAGACCAAGCTGGGATAAATAGGTGATTTATTGCGGACCAGCATTTCGCCGGAAGGAGATCGTTGTAATGATTGTTAGGTTTCGATGTTGCCATGAACTTTGATATGTCTAATTCGCTGACCTGTGTAAAATCTGACCATCTGGCATTGTTTTTAGGATCTGCTGCATTTAGATCATCTGTCACCTTATCTCCCCGGTCCTTCTCCACTTCAATGTCTCCCGCAGCTTTTATGAGTTCCCTCTCCAATGAGTTGGCTTTGTTTGTAAAGAAGATCAAGAAGTCTTCGCTGTTTAAGTTAGTTTTGGTAGTGACTGGTACCATTTTTGCTGCCTTGTTTGATTGATCTTTAAGTAGATCGAATAGTTTCCTTAGTCTATTTATTGCGTTATCCAGTTCTTTTCTGAAGAATTCTTTTTTAGATTTAATAATGCTTTTATTATACGCTTTCCTGGATTGTCTCAGTAAGGTTAGCTGGGGTGAAGAGGGGTGTTGACTCCATTTACGTTCCGCTAATCTCAGTGATCTTCTTTCTTCATTTAATGCACCATTGAACCATGGGTTTTTGTCTTTGTCTGAGACCCTTTTTAATTTTAGCGGGGCTATATCCTCAATAATGTTGGACATCGTTTTGGTGTAGTGTAGTGTGAGGTCGCTGACGTCATTCATGCTCATCGGTGGCTGCAGATCAGTATTGCATCGTGCCACTAAATTTTCTATATTAATTCCTCTGGTGTCCCTAGACCACTTTTTGGGTTTAATAGCTTGTGTAGATGATTTTGATTTTCTGAGCGGAATTTCAAAGGTAATTATGTGGTGGTCTGACCAGTCGCAGGGTGTGATTGCAATGTTCTCGATAGATTTCTCTTTAGCTAAGATCCAATCTAGAATAGATCCTTTATTGTGGGTGGAGAGATGGTAACTTTGGACTAAGGATTGGCTGTCCAGGAAGGATTTTAAAAGGGTTAATTGATTGTCATCGAGATCTTCCCAATGTATGTTGAAGTCTCCTAGGAACATATCGCTTGTCTGCAGATTAGACTTAGAAGTAATGATTTCTATCAACTGATCTATGAATTTGGCCTTAGTACCTGGGGGGTGGTATAATGCATGTATTTTAAAGTTCTGGTTATTTGCAGCACTTAAAGACATGCCTAGATTCCAACACGGTAGTAGGTCAGTAAGCCACATTAGAGACAACATTCAAGGTGACCAGCCTTTAATATTAAATATGGACATGCACCGTTGGCCAGTAAAATAAGCAGCTTTCCCCTATTTGGCTGACGCATTTCAGGTAATTCCCTTTCTCAAAAGGTTATGGGCAAAGATTACGCTGTGGTGAAAAACCACTTCCTTTTAAATGTCACGCCCCTTATTTGCCGTAAAATTGCTTTATGGGAGAAGGAGTGCTCTAACATTTACGCCAGTATATGGTGCTCTTATGACTGCCGTAGATATAGCCCAACATGAGCCCTATCTTCCATTCAAGTCCTCATTCTTAGAATGCTTCTCCACATTCGGAACCTGAAACGCTTCAGGCGAAAATGGGAAAGCTTCTTATTGAACTGGCCAAAAGAGCATGTCTATATTTATTATTAAAGGCTGGTAACCTTGAGCGTTGTCTCGAATGCAGCTTACTTAGCTACCAGTGTGCTGGAACCTATAAATATATATATATGTATCTAGAAATATATATGTAAATGTATATCTGTAACTATTTGTACATATTTCAGCAATTACCACCCTCCATTTATTAATATATCAAATTGCATTTGATATATGCTTTGTAAAGATCTCTGTTTTTGTCAGGGAAAATGAAACACAGACCAAAGATTGTCCAAGAACTTGCCTGTTACTCTATGAACAATGCCACATTCTTTTCATGTTAGTAATAGCGTTGTTCATTGCAGTATCATCGGTTCTGATCTTCACATTAAGCAGTTTATAGCCATCTGTTCTTTTCTATAAAGGCCAAAACCTCATCCTAGATTGTGCTAAGGATATCTGGGAAAATAATGAAATATTTGCATCAAAATGTAATTGCTTGGAATTTACAGATCTAATAATAACTTTTGGATTTCCTCTTTACTGTGTGATCTAGTTCCTACTACTAGCAAAGTGATAACACTGAAGAAATCAAGTAAGTACTGCATCACCGTGTAAATAAGACTTGAAAGCATTATGATACAGAATGCAAAAGAATAATATAGCACAAAATGTCTGATTGTCCTAAGGAATTTTAAAAACAATGCTTTCACAATTGTGCTTTTCAGCCCCTCTCTTGTATGGTTACAGATACCCCGATGGGCCCGCAATCAGATGATGTTAAGAGTGAATTAGAAATTGCAACAAAAAATTATTGCATGTAGAGCATTCCTCTAATAGTTTTCACAGTTTTTATTGTCAACTGCTGCTTTGACCTTTTTTGTGATAAAGCACCAACACATCCTTACTCAGAGCATGTGCTTTAAAAAAATACACCTTCCTTCTCTGCACTTTGTTTGTTTCATTAACAGAAAAAGAATGAAAGGGGCAGATACCTCTACCATAACATCCTGACAGAACTTTAAATTGACATGCTGTGCAGGTGTAAAGTCCAGCTACTTTTTGAGAACTTCCTTCTAAGATATAGGCATGCAATGTCTTTAATAGATTTTGACACACTATATGTGCCACAAATCTAATATGATGACTCGGATAAAACTGTGACCTGTGTGAATTTAGGGATTATGAGAAAAAATAACCTGTTAGGTTTTTGCTCCCATTTTGACTTCCAGATGATGGTTTTGTGACTCTGCATTGAACCCTGGGCTCTGATGACCAGGCCCAGGGACTGTGCTCAGGTTATCCTCTCTGTAAATCCCAAGGATGTGGTAGGGCATGTAGTTCTAGAGGCCTAGTCAATTTAATGTACTTAGGTGTTCATTACTGTTGTGTCTGCTGTCATTTATGAGGCTGCTTTTAATCTTAAATTATAGGTAAATGTGACTTTTAAATTGCAGGTACTAACAACGTTTCAA
Source organism: Lissotriton vulgaris (assembly GCF_964263255.1). Classification (NCBI taxonomy): domain Eukaryota; kingdom Metazoa; phylum Chordata; class Amphibia; order Caudata; family Salamandridae; genus Lissotriton; species Lissotriton vulgaris. Next base: position 2,033,078,871 of record NC_141691.1, read on the forward strand.
AATACCTTGGTTTTCTATATAAGTCACACATAAGGTCTCCACTAGGTCCCCCAGTGGTAGAGTGCCTTGAAACTATAAGTTTGTATATTTTTACTTCTCAAAGATGACCCATGTTGTCATTTATATTCCATTCATCCCATCGAAAATGGCGACCATCTTTTTCTATTCACAGTCACATTTCTTTTTTCACTTGTCACCGATTGCGCGCACATATTAGAGTTCTCAGCAGGGAGTCTGAGCACTGACTAATCCGAACCTAGGAGTGACGGAACATATAATTTGTATACCAAGCGTCTCACCGTTTACAAACCAGGTACACGATATGCTTGACCCGCAGCGGTTTCGCTGCTTTATGGCATGTAACCAGCACACGCCAATAAACGCTTGTTATATTTCCACAGACCTTTGCATTTTGAAGCTGCGGTGACAGTTAACTCTTTTATATTGTTGTGGCATCACTTAGGTAGGAGTATGATTAGTCACTTATGCACCCTAAACACCAGCGTGCGATATAAATCTCAATGGCATGTTACCCATAGTATTTGTGGCAACGCTAATACACCAGCCTCACTATTCCACACATTATACACCTTGCTAAAATCCGAGTTGCACATCTTTTTCCTTATCACCCCGCCAATTAATAACGTACACTTTTTTAACCCTATGATACATTGCACTTTCAATGTTTCATTTGATCACAATAGTTTCTTGTTTATGGTGCGTTACACAAGTTTCCCATGAGCTAACGCCATTTTTTAGAACAGCCTTCACAAGTCTAATCACCCGCACCGATTTGCTGTTCACCGAAACCTTTCACTAATATTGTATTGACTTTTATTAAAAAATCACGGAAGGCCCCAAGTCCTTGAAATATGACTCTTTGTTTTGAGGACAATATTCCCCTGACAAAGGGTCCTAGACCCAAAATGCATTGGGATGAGTGAAATGTGATGAACAATTATCTTTGACAGCACAGCATGAAGTAGTCTATAAGAAGTATATGATGTACATTCACATGTGAAAACCAACATAGTGATCTTTAAGCAATTAATACAAAAAGAAAAAATTCCTATACTGTGCTCCAATCAAAAGTGGATGGTAATTAGGTATAACTACAATTCTTACTGACATCCCGCGTGTAAGTACCCAGGATGATGTAGGGCATGCAGTTCTAGAGATCTAGTCGTTTTATTGTACTTAGGTGTGCATTACTGTTGTACCTGATGTCATTTTTGAAGCTGCTTTTAATCTTAAATTATATGCAAATTTGATATTTCAATTAAAGGTACGAACAAAGTTTCAAAATACCATGGTTTTATATATAAGTTTCACGTAATACCTCCCCTAGGTCCCCCAGTTGTAGAGTGCCTTGAAACTATAAGGAAAGATTTGGTAAAATAAGTTTTATGTGCTCTGGTAAGGGAAAAAATGCTAATTTAATTGTTCCCAATGAGTCACAATGACTCCATAGGCTAACATAGAAAAGTGTTATTGAATTGTAACTATTGAAAGAAAGGAGCTATAATGATGCTTCAAAGTATCGAAATCTATTCTAACTTTCACAGAAAATAAGTTATGGACTTTATTTTGCAGTAGGCCAACATCCAGCCTTTCAGGTGCCCTCTCCTGGTTTGCCAGGCTGAGCCAGGCTGTCTTAATGAGGTGTGAAGCAGCCTGCTTTGAGACGAAGAATTTCCTTTGGGAGGAGAACTGCAAGCTGGAGAGCACAATGCATGAAGCGGCGGAGGGGCCAAATTAGTCTTCCAAATGGAATGACAGCCTCACCCCACTAAATAGATTAATGAGGGGGCTGGAAGAGGAGTGTTAGGAAACATTAGTCACACCAGTGGGTTGGCTTAGCCAGATCTATCTGTTTATGAGAGATTCTCTATTTTATATACTAGTATAATCCTGATTTCTGGGCCAATAATATGCCACACATTAGAGGAAGGGATCATACTCAACCTCGTGGTACCCTGCATGCTATTGGTAGGTGTGCCTTGTTTCCCGAGCCCCCCAGAAGTGTGAATAAATATGGTAGAATTGTCCAGCAACTCAAATCTGCTGCCTGAAACAAAAAAGAGAAAAAGGACTGCTCTGCTTCTATCCTGATCTGTAAAGGATTGCATTCTGAAAGACTGCACATGCTGCACATTCGGGTACTACAGCTCTCATCCATAGGTCCGTTTGTGCTCTGATTAGTGGTGGGTGAGGTAATACCTTTATTGTAACCACCAGCCAGTGGGTTGGGTGACTTCTAAATATGCGCTGACCAATGTGTAAGTCAGAAGCTGGATACCCAGTTGGGAATGTTCCTAGGGCACTGGACAAATTCCTCTTACTCAACTAAAACAAACTGGTTCTGGAAGAAGCTCCTCCTGTTACTGAAGTTGAGGCAGGTTGGCTACAATTCGCCATAGTTTTATGAGCTATAATTCCTTATGCCCAAATTGAAAAATAACTATACATTTGGAGTCTTCACCCTGGAAAAATTAAGTTACAGAAGTTCCTCAGCCCTCTCCAATTGCCCTTCCTGAGAAAGGATGATTTGCATACTTTCCAAGACTTCTTGCCAAAAGGCCCAAGTCATGATTTCTTTTCTGAGAGCATTTCACATCTCATCGAGAGGGAAGCCTGATGGGGATAACAGCGACTGGATAGGCTAATGCAAATTAGCTCACTGGAGTTTCAAGCATGTAAGTGTTAATTTTAACATGGTACCTTTCTTGTGTGGTTTTGTAAAATCCAAATCCATCAATTCAATGGATATTTACTGAATATCAAAAACAGTGGATGAATGGACTCTTTACTGTATTGCAGACCAAAGTTACAGAAAATGGTATTTAACTTTGTAATTTTTTTAATCATAGAAATCACTGCAGTGCTAAACAATGGAACTCACGTTTAAGGGCTAGTCACTGTAGGATCATGCCACCCTTAAATTCTTATACCTTTCTCTTTTTAATTCAATTGGCACTAAAAAGTAGTTAACAAGGCACACTGAGGGTGATTTAATATTTCAAAGTAGAGTTTCTATCTGTCAATGAGGTTTATTTTTATAGATTCACAATGGGGGTTTAAAGCCATCTGCAGCCAGGATGCATATGCAGGCCTGACACCAAGTTTTACTTGTCACTCTAGTGAATAGCAACATATGTGTGTCACTCCTCCTGAGATATTTAACTTCCATGTCATTGGTTCCTTTCCTTTACCATACAATGTGATCTTACTAGTAAGTTAACAATATTCAAATTTGGGAATAGCCGATGTAACTATGTTTTAGGGAGTCCAAGCGCATGCACTGAGAACCAGTCATGAGTGCCTGAAATACCAGTCAGCAAAAATAGGGGTTACCACTCAAAAGAGGTATTTTCTAACAGTATGTTACAATTCTTTGTATGCAATAGAATTGTCAATTATTATGTCAGAAAAAAGGACCAGCAGGAAGATGAAAACTGAGTTGTAGAACGCTGTGTGGAGGACATCAAGAGGTTGAAATGTGTTGACTCCTAATTGCCACTTTTAAGAAGCCTTTGATATTGACATTAGGCCATCCATGCAGCACTAATGTTTTGTGCAAGTATGAATTCAATATTAATATAGACACACTCTGCTGTGGTTTCTCACATTTTGCCGTTTTCTTTCCTTAAAACCTGTTCAACTTGATGTTTATCACAACACCCTTAAGAAATTAGAAATTCGTTTTGGGGAAATTAAGTATGGTTTTGGAACGCCATAAATTATTTTCTAGATCACAGGAAAAAACGAGAAAGTGAGTAAATAAATTGCAGTTTTGAGACGTTTGACTGCAACATTTTGGCACTTTGACTGAATCCTTAATCAGTGATCCGCTGGTGTACCAGGCATAATTAGATTCAAGAAAGTTATTGGATGATGCTCCTGATCTTAAACAAGCTGTAGACATTGCAAAGAGCATTGAACATACCGCTTTTTGTATGAGTAAAATAAGAGATACTATAGATAACAAACAATTTAGTAATACAAGTGTGTATAAAATATCAGGGAGTGAGGGTAAAAACAAATTCAAATGTTTCAAGTGTGGTAACTCATGCCATTTGACAAATAGTATCAGATGTCCTGAAGGGGAATAGTATGCAGGAAGTGCAACAAGCCTACACACTTTGTAAAAGTGTGCAGAAACATAAAAAATAATGTCACGTACATGGTCAGTTGTGAGGGGATTAAGGATGAGAATATCATGTTTCAAATTGCAGATTAAGTTGGAATCTCTAACAACAATTATCCTACATGTAATATGATTTTACATAAAGTTCCTTTTAAGGTGTTTGTAGATTCAAGCTCCCCTTATGCTCTGATTAATGAATCCTACTTATAGAAAATTCAAAGAGCAAGAGCTACACTCTTCTGCCTCCTGACATCAATCCCTGTGGTTACAATAATAATCCCATACCATTGGTCGGAATGCTACTTATGCAGATTAGTTTCAAAAATAGATCTACCTTTTGGAAAGTGTACCTAAAAAACAAAAATGGTTCCAATCTTCTAGGGTGGAAACACCAAAAAGATTTAGAGATCAAGCTGGATCCCAATGCCCTTGAACTTGTCTTACTTGTAGACAAATCAGTGATTGGTAGTGCCTTATGTTAGAAATTCCCTGAAGTTTTTCTCAGACAAATAAAGCTTACTTAATGTTTACCCCCACAAGATTAAACTGAAAGAACAGTACATGCTTGCAGTAAATAAATCCATGTCTGTTCCACTGCTTTTACGGGACCATCTGGAGAAGGAGTAGAACAAGTTGGTGACGAATTGAATCATCAGAAGATTGAGAACTCTGAATGGCTTGCCCCCATGGTTATAGCACAAAGGAAGGGGGTAGGAGTATCAGGTTGTGTGTCGATCTAAACGCTAATATTTGGTTGGACAGGCTCACCCTCCCTAATATCAATGAAATGCTCAGCGTCATACAGGGATTAAAGTACTTTAGTGTCCTGCATCTCTCATTGGCTGACCACCAGGTAGCTCTCAATCCCATTTCCAAAGCTCCCACTTCTTTCATAACACCATTTGGTGCTTACCAATTTCATAGAATTCGAATTGGCATCTGCTGCGGCACTGTTCCAGCGTGTTATACAACACATATTGCAGGGCACTGACAAGGTATTATGCTTTCAGAATGACATCCTAATCTATGACGAGTCAATAGAGGAGCACAACAAAGTCCTTGAAGATGTTCTGAGGCAACTGAGCAAAGCTAGTTTTATCATTCAGAAAGACAAATGCAAAATTGGGGTGGAATCAGTTGTGTATCTTGGTCACACTATTCCAGGTGAAGTAATAAGTCCCAAAACTAGTCTTATTGATCCAGACAAATTAGCACTGGCACCTTCTAATAAGGAAGAGCTCAAGTCCTTCCTAGGCCTGGTGGAATACATGTCTAAATATCCCAAAAACAATGCTGATCAGGTACATTCACTTAGGACCTTGCTAAAGAAGGGTATCCCTTTTTAATGGAGTTCAGAACGTCAAATGAGTTCTCACATATCAAGCAAGCCATCACGGAAGCACCTCTTTTGAGTATGTTTAATCCCAATTAGGTTTCTCACTCACACTAGGCATGGGCGGAAAATCCGTTCCGCTCGCGGATTTTGCGGATTTTCGGCAAATCCGCAATCCGCGAGATTTGCGAATCTCCCGCAAAATCCGCAAATCCGCGAGCAGCGGATTTTGCTCGCACTGTTCGCGTGAGTTCGCGTGAGTTCGCGCCCCGCGAATAAGTGCAAAATTGCAGAAATACGATCTTAGCAAAACTGAAAGTAACTACTTACCAGGTTCAAAAGTTCAGGCTCATCATTAGTAGCCATTTCCTGTAGTGCTTCCTGAGGGGGCCCTCCAGAGTTCAGTTGCCAGTTGAAACTATTATGTGACCCTGCTCTGAACCTCAGAATAGTTACACATATGCCACAAAGGTCCTGAATTACAGCTAAGGGAGACAAGCAGGAGCCAGGCTGGAAGTTAAAATCCATTAATCAGCCCCTAATTCATTATTGTCAGTTGGGGCAGGGCAGGTGTTGTAACTAATTTTGCAACAATGAAAGCACTTAGCAAGTGCAAAAGATCACTAATCAGGGCGCACTAAGGAAGCAGGTGCCAGCTAAAAAAATATTCTGTGACACATTAATCAGCCCCAAATTAATTCAGGTCACTTGAGGCAGGGAAGGTGTGCTTTGCTTTGCCGAAAATAATGTACACTGGACAACCAGAGGGTGTGGTGATGAAACAGAGGGTGGCATGGGTGGGCCAAAGGGTGGCATGAGTAGTCAGAGAGTGGCTGTGGTGACAGAGAGTGGCAGTGATGATGAAGAGTGTCCCAAACAGGCTGGACACGTAGAAACAACAAGTTCGCGAAACTTGCGACCCGACAGGTAAGTTCGCAATTTGCGAAAGTGTACAAAACCCTCGCGAACTGGCAGAAACACGGGCGAACACAAAAAAAAAAAATCCGCAAATTCGCGGGAATTCGCGGATTTTGCGGATTGCGAATCCGCAAATCCGCAAAATTCGCGAACGCGAGATCCGCAAAATTCGCTCATGCTTAACTCACACAAGTTGTTGAAGGGAAAGCAAAAGTAACAGCTTTTGCATCAAGAACACTTAAGGATCCTGAGCGTAACTACTCCACTATAGGGCAGGAAATCATTTTAAATTCATTCTATGGAAAGTCCCATTTACCATAAGAACTGATCATAAACCTCTACTGCCCATGTTCTGCACTAAATGCATCAAGAAGGCCACCCCCTATATCTCTAAGTGGGTGTTGGGTCTACAAGGTTTTATCTATAACATGATATACGCACCTGGTGACAGGAATCAGGTTGCAGCATGTCTATATAGACTTCCTACTGATGTTGAAGATTCCTACACTAAGTCCTCTGATTACGCAATTCTCTCCATAGACATTCCAGCTATCAGTAAAGATGAATGGGAGAAATGTGCACACGACAACAACACCCTATCATCCCTTACGGTCATCATTAGTAAGGGGTGGCCTTAGAATCTCAAGGAAGGTCCTGAGGACCTTAGAACTTTCTGGATTGAAAAGGATGAATTGTTCATCATTGATAACCACATACACAGGTGCAACAAGATGATATCACCCGAAAGCATGTACGAGCCTATTGAAGATACATTTTCCATAGAAGGAATTCCTAACACTTTAGTTACAGACAGTGGCGTTCAATTTACTTCTGATGAAATTAAACAGTTTTTGGGAACTTTGTCAAGACCTCACTTAAAATCCCCTCTTTATTGTCTAAAGGCAAATGGGTTGGTGGAGAGAGCAAACAGGATAAAAACGGATACCATCCAATTGGCTTTTGTCTCCAAGGAACCTGTTCATGATGCCGAAAGGATGATGCTAGGGTTTCAGGGGTATCTCCTTTTGTATCTCTCAAGGGAAGAAATCCAGTTTCCAAACTGACCCCAAACTGGCTCAATGGTGGATGTCCTTTTTGGGTAGACCGAATGACAGTCTCAGACAAAGTAAAGAGTCATCAAACAAACTACAAATCCAGGTATGACCAGAAATGGGGTACGAGCAACAGAGAGTCACACTAAGGTCAGTGGGTTGTTATCAAGAGACCTAAAGTTTCTGCTTTCTCTGAAATCTTTGAGGATCAAATGTGTTATTAACAACTTTGTGGTATTGGAAGATGGCAGCACTTGGAGCATGGACTATGTTGCAAGATGTTCCAAACTGTGCACTCTCGAGTTTGTCAAGTACGAAAAACAGGCACATTTATCCCCAAGCTCCAAAGAATCCAAGAATGTCAGGATTCTCGTTCTACTAGTTGGCAAACTGATTATGAAATGTAACTTGTTTTATTTCAGCATTATGTGTCAGCAATACTTCTGTTGCTAACCTTATTGTATTCGTATCTTTCTACTCTACTTGCTCTTCCTTTTGCAAGGGAGATGTGTTGTAATATGATGTTATATTACCCTACCTACTTTTCATCTTCAACCCTTCTTTCCCTTGCCCATCTCTCCCTACCATTCTATCCCAGTTGGTACTTACCATTCCATGGAATGTTCATGCGAAGCTCAGAGTAGAATGTTCCATGAGCTCCAAATATCAGTTGGTGCTAAAGGATCTTGGTATTTTAAACATAGTTCTCCTATTCTCTGGAATCATCAATACTTAACAAACATACTGTAGCGACAACACAATTTACCTGCTATAGGGCGTGGATGACAGGCTGAAACAATCTTGTGGCACTGAGGGAGATAAGTGAGCATTAAATCGACACACTAGACTGGAGTGCTAGTCTTCTTGGGGCTACCTGGACTATACCACACTCCCCCTAAAAGTTCCACAAAGCACGGTACCAAGAGTGGCAGCGAATAGATCCTGGGTGCCGACCTACATCACAGGCTGAATGGAAAATGGAGGACTGTTCCCTGTTACTTAAGCAGCATGGTGACCTCTAATATCATGGCTTTCAAATATATCACATTTGACACTTGGATGCCCAGCCCAGACAAGGATATACAGAACTAACTGAAAGCCTCCTTGAAGATTTACCCATTTCAAATAACACAATGGCAAGACACCAAGAACCTAAAACCCTAAAGCAGGGCAAAATGGACAAGTATACTAAAGTGCTCCCTCCACGGGGAGAGTCTTCAGGACTGCCAAATACCACAGCCAGCCCCAGCAATTTACGCCCCTAGAGATGACATAGTGGGCAAAATGACAGAAATAAGATTGGAAGTCTCCCTACTGCGTCAAGATATGTACAATAAAGTGGAAAGATTTACCAAAACAGAAACCTGCATCTCAGAAGTAGAAGACTCAAAACGTATACTGAATTCCAATGTCAAACACTTGAAGGCCATTGTGCGAGAGGTAGCATAGAAAATGGAGGATGCGGAAAATTGAGCCTGCAGAAACAACTTCTGCTTCATTGGATTCCTAGAGGAAACAGGGGGCTCTGACCCAGTGGTGTTTGTGATGTCATGGTCATCCGACACTCTCCCGGTGGTGAAGTTTTCATCCTGTTTTATCATCGAACAGGCAAATAGGATGCCCAATGCAAGACTGCCACCTGGTGCCCTCCGCTACAACTAATTGTGAAATTCTTAACCTACCAAGATCGAGACACAATTCTTAGAGAGGCATGGCACAGAGTGGAATTAAACCCTGCTAACACAAAGATAATGATTTTTCCCAACTACTCTAGAGAAGTACAGAAGATGAGGTACACATTCAACTTAGTGAAATTCAGGCTGAGAGCCATGCAGATCCAATTTATTTATTTATTCATTTATTTATTTTTTTAATTTGTACAGCGCGAACAAAGTACGATACTGGATCAAAGATGGGGTGGAGCGAGTCTGGAGTGGTACAGCATTCCAAAGTTTGGCTGCTGTCACCACGAAACGCCTGTTTTCCCAGGACACTGTCCGGGGACGTGGGACCACTAGTTGAAGAGCAGTAGTGGATCTAAGCTGTCTATTGAGACAATATGCGGCTAACTGTTTTGACACAAACTGGGGGCCTTGATTGTATGCAGCTTTATATGACAAGCTTAGGGCCTTGAATTTTATGCGATTTGTAATCGCCAGCCAGTGGTAGTTTTGGATGACTTGTGAAATTTAGGGGTCCTTCAAAGCAGTCTGACAGCTGCGTTTCGGACCGTCTGCATTTTTTGGATGACCCTGCATTGTGCATTTGCAAACAGTCCATTACAGTAGTCCAGTGATGACATTACCAAAGTACTGACCAATGTTTTCCCTGCACTTTCTGATAAAAATGGGATTATTTTTTTTATCAATCTGAGTTTATAGAATGCTTTTGACACAACTTGATTGGCATTGGATACGAAGTATAACTTATAGTCAAATATTATTCCCAAGTTCCTAACCTTTGAAACTGGACTGGGTGCAGATCCCATTGATGGAGGCCACCAAGAACTAGACCAGACTGGAGATAGTTTCCCAAAAAAACCACCTCCGTCTTCTCGGAGTTAAGTTGGAAGCAGTTACTGGCCATCCAATCCTTGATGGCCAGCATGCCTTCTTGGAAACATTCTGCCACCTTGTCTCCGTCATTATTTATGGCCAGCACCAACTGTGTGTCGTCAGCGTAGGAAGTAAGGCCCATCCCATTAGACTTTATGACTCTAGCTAGGTCCGACACATAGATGTTAAAAAGTGTTGGACTTAGCCATGAGCCTTGAGGAACTCCACACGGTAGGGTTACCTCAGCCGCTTGAAATGGCCCCAGGCTGACTGCCTGCGTTCTTTGCGATAGGAAGGAGGCGAGCAGAACTTTAGCTTTAAGTTGGATACCTATGGCCGCGACACGGTCGATCAAAATAGCATGATCGACCGTGTCAAAGGCCGCTGACCAATCCAGCAGTATGAGCACTGCGTGCCTCCTTGGTTTCTAATTATTCTAATGTCTTCTGTGGCTTTAATGAGAGCAGTTTCGGTTCCGTGAAGCTTACGGAACCCAAATTGCCTGTCGTCCAACAGATGATGCTCCTCAATGAACTCAGAAAGTTGAGTATCCATCGCTCTTTCTGCCACCTTGGCCAAAAAGGGCAAGCTGGCTATAGGTCTGTAATTTTTCAATTCCTCCACATCAAGATGAGTTTTTTTTAAGAGCGGTTTGACGAGAGTATTTTTAAGTGAAGCTGGGAAATCCCAGTCTCGAACATGGCATTGCAGATCTAGGTTATCACAGGTGCAATTAAGTTAATAACGGGGAAAAACACTTTGGGAGGGCAAGGGTCTAGGGCAGAACCCGATGTTATCGTTTTAATGATGTCCGCTATGTGCTGTTCATTGACTTCCATAAATTGTGGTAGACAGTAGTCAGGGGGATTAGCGCTGGGTAGCTCTGTGTAAGTACTAACTTTAGACGAGAACTCTAAATAAATGTTGTTAACTGTTTCAAAAAAATATTTGGCTAGAGCATCACTCAGTGCTTGTGAAGGAGGAGGAGCGGCATCTGGGACTCTACCGGATAATTGCTTCACAACTTGGTACATTTGTCTATGAGAGTTTTTTGCAGTTTCAATCTGATGCTTTTTTTCCAAACGAAGCTCAAGGTTATCTTCCAAGGCACCTCACTATTTTTTCAAACCCTGGAAGATGCACGGGCCTGGCTAGAGGAGCACCCCATGATGTGACCAAAAACAAGGACCGCTTATCACAATCCAAAGACGCAAACCCACAATGGGAGCCCAGAACCCAGAGAATAAGAAGGAGACGCCTACTTAAATGAGGACACAAAACACTGTTTGGATCCTACTGAAAGGAACCCTGTACAGGCCCGGGACACGGGCATGCATAGCTCTGTATGGAGACTTGTGTAATGAAATGAAATGAATTTGTACTTGTAAAGCGCACTTATACCCCAAAAGGGGTTTCCTGGCACTGTACGCATACCGCTGTGGAACCCTTCCTGGCTTTTCCCTGTGAAATGTTCAGTCCTGGGCACCCCCAAGGTGAAGCCAGGCATCCCTGCACTGTTGTGGCCATTGGGGAGATTAAGCAAGAGTGGGACCCATGATTAGAATAGGCACCGAGGTGAGAATTATCTGGTCCGAGGAAATTGAGCCCAAGACCCACCGAGTCAGGAATTTAAACCTGGTCCCGGGCCAGACCTCTGCATCAGGGTCTGCCGCTTTAACCATTGAGCCACACTTCTCCACACTTTGTCCCAAACTCAAGCCAGGGGAAGACACTGCAATCAAGGGGAAAACACCCACACTGAACAATCGAATAGGGAATCCCTGGTGGACACGAACTGTGACCACCCACTCCTCAAGAATATCATGGAAGATGAAGATGTGAAGACACAAAATGTGGAGAGCACGCTGTAACAGCAGGCTAAGAGTGGCAAGAAAGGCTGAAACATGAGCAGGCCAAAGGCAGACAAACAGCAGAACTGCTACAGAATCCCCCAAATCGATTTTGCTCAGTGCTTTCTGAGTGGAATAGTTTATTGATGCCTATTTCCTTCTGTGTTTTGATTAGAATTTAGGAGGTTGGAGGTTAGGGGTGGTTACACCAAGTTGTCATATTGACAGTTCAGGGAATAGGAGTAAGTAGTGCATGGGGTGGAGGGGTTAGGGTTAGGGGTAAAAAGTTTTATAGTTTAATCATTTAGTACATTTCTAATACAGCCAGTAGCCGGAGATTTAAGGTCCACAGACAAGAACAGAGGGAAAGAGGACATCAGACAGACCCACCTGTTCATAAAATGATAATCATGGGATACACATACAATGAGTGACGAAACATACTCAGCATTGTCATAGAATGTTATTGGACTCTGTAGAAAGATCAAGAGGGGTTTCGTTACAAGGTACATCAAGATACTTAATCCTGAACTTTGTCTTTTTACAGGAAACCCACTTGTGGGGTACACACTGTGACTTCATTGGAAGGGGAACATACACAACCCTGGCCAACGCAGAGTTTTCCCCAGGGGTGCAAGGTGTTGCCATACTAATTAAGAAATCCCCCCCTTTCACGCAACTAAAATCTGGACAGACCCCAATGGGACCTTTGTTACAGTCCAGGAGTCCTGGGTACGACGTGAACTCACATTATTTAGCGCTTAAGCCCCACTACAACTGCAATCCCCAACCCTTGATACAATTGCTATCCTGCTGAGACTGACTGACCTCTGGATACAACAAAACCTACTAGACCACACTTATTCCTATTTTTCCTGAGCGCACATAGTCTTTTATAGACTTGACTACTTCTTTGCCCGACAAGTGAAGTATGAATGGTGGGCAAGGTGGAATAACTAGCAAGGGGCATTTCAGACCACTCGCCATTGTGGCTAACAGTAGGGAGTGGAGGGAACAGGCAGCAATCAGACTGGAGACGGTATGCCTGGGAGCTTCACGACAAAACAGCTATGGGATTCATTAGAACAGAAACTGAGCAAATCTTCCAAGAGAATAAGGGCTCAGTAGCTTCACATGTCACTCTCTGGGAGGCCTACAAGATGTTGCTTTGGGGTTGAGTGTATGATGCCATAGCGCGTAAGCGCAGGGAAGAAACCCACCATATAGAAACACTAGAAGATGAACTCTTGGAATTAGAGAGAAAGATTACCCCAGATACGGAGGCTGTCCTGTTAAAAAAAACAGTAGTCACACTTAGGGACATCCGTGCCCTAACCGGATGAAAGGTGCGGACCCAAATTCAGACTACACCACATCAACTCTACAAGATAGTAGATAGAGCAGGGAGACTCCTAGCCTGGTTAGGAAGAAGGAGAAGAAACAGATACAGGACGCACATCCGCACACTCCATAGTGTGTGCTTTTGCACACTTCTACACATAGCTGTAAGAGGCTAATTCACTGGCAAACGACATGCAAATAATAGATTATCTTAGCAATATAGACATGTCTCCCCTTCGACAGGAAGATAAGGAAACCTTAGAGACAGATATATTACCATAAAGTGCAAAACGCTGTAAATACACAAAAATCGTGGAAAACTCTGGGCCCAAACACAGTGCCAGTTGAATTTTTTAAGCAAAATGCTAACCTGGTAGCCACTCACTTACTTAATATGTTCCAGGTGGCATAGGAAGAGGGGGAGTTGCCACTAGATCAACGTCAAGCCTCAGTGTTGGTTATACCAAAGGCAGGTAAACCCCCAGAGCGCTGCAGCTTCTACCTCCCAATATCAGTACCATACACTGAAACCAATATTTTGGCCTCCATTTTAGTGACATGAACCTTGACCTTTATCACATCATTGGTATACAGCGACCAATCGGGATTTATACCTGCACATGCCACGTGCCTCAATCTCTGCCTACTTGCCAACTGACTAAACACAGTAAAGGACAAACTTATCCTGCAAATCCTTCTGTCTTTAAACGCTAAAAAGGCCTTTCACATAGTTCATTGGCCGTTCATGAGACAACTCCTAGTAAAATTTGGATTTGGTCAAGGATTCATGGCTTGGGTTGAACCATTGTATGCTAATCGCATGGCAAGAGTAACGGTCAATGGAGTAAGGTCAGCTGGCTTCCCCATTCTGAGGGAAACCTGACAGGGCTGCCTCTTGTCACTACTGCTCTTTTCATTGGTCTTGAAGCTGCTGGCATGTCGGGTCAGGACCCACCCAGAAATAAGGGATGTCCAGGATATCGGAGGCTAACTTGTTGATGGACGGATTTCTCTATATGTGGATGAGATTATGCTCTACATGACTAACCCATATACGACGTTCCCCCTGATACTACACTTGGTCAAATAATATAGCAACCATGTAGGATATCATATCAATTGGGGGAACTCGAGTCTTTACCCCATGGGAGGCTCCAAATAAATACACTCTCTAATACACTCTCTACCAGAACAACTGAACATTACCAAAGAGGGTTTTGATACCTGGGACTGTATATATCTACATATGGGGCTGAATGCCTCACCCACAACATTATGCAAGTTCTAGATGAATTCTGAGATGACGTGGCTAGATATACAACAATGTTGGTGGTAGCGTTTCTCAGAAAGAGAAAGCGTCCGCACCTTCTGTTACCGACTATTTTCAATGATCAAGTTTACGTGTAAAAATTTCAAGGGTAGAGGTGCACTGCGGACCTGGTGGAACACCCACCACCAGGGGTGTGATACAAAGCAACTTAATGCCCGTGTCAATAATTAGGAAGAAACCAAGTTGCAACAAGCACCCTCTATGGAGTTTGGAATTAGTTATGTTTCTGCATTACACATTGGTTATTTCACCACCTTTTCATCAGTTTTAGACACAAGTTCATGAGAAGTAAATGGGCTTCAAAGTATGGATCCAAAACTGTACGTAGTGTCTTCAAAAATCTTTATTTTAAACACATTAAAAAGTTCTCCAGCTCTGCACTGCCGACACGTGTTTCGCCCACACAGGGGCTTTTTCAAGGCAATTTCATTCAGGATGGACAGGTCAGATTGTCAGGAAGGTCAGACCGATGTGTCGTAGCATGAGTCGTACAAAAATATTAGGAATCCTATTCATCACGTAGTGTAGTAATTTTGAAGACCTTAATAAGTCTGTTGGAAAGTATATACGGGAGCCCGATCTCCACTGCTCAGGACGTGCTGAGCAGTGGAGATCGGGCTCCCGTATATACTTTCCAACAGACTTATTAAGGTCTTCAAAATTACTACACTACGTGAAAATCAGAACTGATCTCCACCAAGTAACTTTCGCCTACCTATCAATTTTCCATGTTTAAACATATATCTTGGACGTCGCAATCGCCAACGCCTTAAATGAATAGGATTCCTAATATTTTTGTACGACTCATGCTACAACACATCGGTCTGACCTTCCTGACAATCTGACCTGTCCATCCTGAATGAAATTGCCTTGAAAAAGCCCCTGTGTGGGCGAAACACGTGTCGGCAGTGCAGAGCTGGAGAACTTTTTAATGTGTTTAAAATAAAGATTTTTGAAGACACTACGTACAGATTTGGATCCATACTTTGAAGCCCATTTACTTCTCATGAACTTGTGTCTAAAACTGATGAAAAGGTGGTGAAATAACCAATGTGTAATGCAGAAACATAACTAATTCCAAACTCCATAGAGGGTGCTTGTTGCAACTTGGTTTCTTCCTAATTAATGACGTGGCTAGATGGCGACGTCTCCCCCTGACGTTGCTTGGGAGAGCGGCCATGTACGAAATGGTCATGCTCTCCAAAACACATGCCATAACATCCTGCGAATATTAACAAGGAACTGCGTACATTTCTGTGGGACAGGGGCCACCCCAGAGTTGCTTTGCAGACTCTGTAGCACAACCAATATACTGGGGAAATCACCTTGCTGGATATTCAAAGTATTAGCGGGCGGTACATTTAACAGTAATTAATGGATGGTGTCAAGATCCAACTGCTGTTTTGTACCTTTTTTTTTGATCAAGCACCAGAACATCGACACTTAGAGTATGCGCATGAAAAAATTGACCTCTCTGCCCTTTGTATGTTTTGTTATCATCAAAAGAATGAAAGAAGCAGATACCTCTACTAAAACAGACTGACAGAACTTTAAACTGAGATGCTGGGCAGGTGTGAGGTGCAGAACTTTTTTGAGAGCTCCATTCAAAGAGACAAGCCTGCATTGTCCTGCATAGATTATGACACATTATGGTGACTATTTGCAAACCTCTGGGCCCAGCAAGGCATCACTTTTTCCCATGTTAAAAGTGATGCACATGTGGCGCAAGGGACTTGTAAATCTGCCTTTATATTTTCCATGAATTTAATATGATAAATTGGAAAAAACTCCAACCTGTATGCGTTAGGGATTGTGCGAAACAAAGACATGTTAGCTTTTTGCTCCCATTCTCACTACTAGATGCTGGTTTTCTATGGCTCTGATTGTACCCTGGGTTCTGCTAACCAGACCCACGGACTGTGCTCTGATTAAAAGAGAGATTATTTATAACTACAATTGTTACTGACTCCCTCTCTATAAGTCCCTCGTATATGATAGGCCATGTAGGTCTAGAGCCAGTTGATTTAATTTACATATGCAAATTCAACTATGGAATTAAAGGTACTAACAAAGTTTCAAAATACCTTAGCCTTACATATAAGTCACAATTGAGGTCTCCCCTAGGTACCCCAGTGGTAGAGTGCCTTGTAACTATCAGGATACATATGATAACATATATTTATGTTCCATGGTGAGGGAAAAATTGCAAATTAAATTGTTTCTCAATGGAGTCAAATTACTCAATAGGCTAACATGGGAATATCTTATTAAAGTGTAACTGTTGCAAGAAATGATCTAGAAAGATGCGTACTACCTGACCAATGGGTAAGCCGAAGGATGGCTACCCAGTCAGGAACTGCCTCTTACTCAAACAAAGAAACTTGTTCTGGAAGCAGCTCCTCCTTTGACTAAAATGAATGTTGGCTGGCTTCAATTATCCCTGGGTTTTAAGTACTAATCATCCTCATGCCCAAATTGAAAA
The DNA here is from genome assembly GCF_964263255.1 of Lissotriton vulgaris. NCBI lineage: Eukaryota > Metazoa > Chordata > Amphibia > Caudata > Salamandridae > Lissotriton > Lissotriton vulgaris. The sequence goes on from NC_141691.1 coordinate 2,033,095,879, forward strand.
ATAACTATATATTTGCAAGCTTCACCCTTCAATCAAGCAATCAGGCATTTGTTAAGTGTGTCTTCTAACCCGTAAGGGTCTCAAGGCGCTTGGTGAGGGGAGTGGGGTTTAGCGTGCTCCAATCCATCAAGGGTGGGGTCTGTCGAAGAGACAGCTTTTTAGGTTTATTGCGAAGATGGGCAGTGATGTTGTCTGTCTGAGGTGGAGTGGCAGGGCGCTCCAGGCTCGGGTACGCGAGGAAGGAGAAGGAGCAGCCTCCCGATCTGGTCTTTCTGGCACAGGGGACTACATCGTAGAAGTGCTGGGCAGATTGCGGGGGCCTCTGGGGTGCATGGAATTTGAGCAGGTTGAGGACCAGTCTTGTGGCAGCATTCTGGATGTTCTGTAGCTTGCAGGTAAGGTTTTGGTTTATTCCAGCATAGAGTGGGTTGCAGTAGTCGAGTCTGCTGGTGACCAGGATGTGAGTGACGGTCTTTCTGTGTTAGATGGAGATCCATTGGAAGGTCTTACGTAGGAGGCAGAGGGTGTGGGAGCAGGAGGAAGAGACAGAGTTGATCTGGCTGTCCATTTTGAGCTCTGAGTCCAGGATGATTCCCAGGTTGCGTGCTTGGTCCGTGGGTGTTTTTCCATGCGTCGGGGTTTGGGCCCATGATGAGTACTTCTGTTTTGTTGGTGTTTAGTTGTAACAAAAAACAACTGTGTGGGAGGGTCTATAGGGGAAACAAATTTAGAGACCTACAAAGTATCCTATTCCCCAATCCAACTATAACAAACACACAAGGGATACTAGAGGTCTATCATGGGCTCAATATTGTGTGCCAGTTCCAAAGTGACGCATGTATGAACAAGTGTCTGATCACAAAAGGAAGATAAAGTGTGAGAACAAGACAGAAAATACTCCCATCAGCCCACCACTTGGTGTTTAGTTGTAGGCAGCTGTTTTTCATCCATTTGGCGACGGCTTCCATGCCTTCTTGAAAATTGTGTCTGGCGGTATTGGATTCATTCGATTGGGAGAGGATGAGTTGGGTGTCTTCTGCGTATGACACAATGTTGAGTCCGCAGGTTCTGATGATGGGGGCGAGCGGAGCCTTGTAGACCTTGAAGAGTGTAGGGATGAGGGAGGACACCAGGGGGACTCTGCAGGTGGTAGGTGTAGGTCAGGAGAAGAAAGGGGGGAGCCTGACCCGCTGCGTTCCGCCGGAGAGAAAGGATCAGATCCAGTTGAGGGCCTTGTCTTCGATCCCTGCATCGTGAAGTTTGCATATTAGTGTACAGTGAGAGACTGTGTCGAACGCCACTCAGAGATTGAGGAGGATGAGGTCTGCTGTTTCTATTTTGTCCAGTAGGGTGCGTATGTTGGCTGTTGCAGCGGGGAGGGCGGTTTCCTTTCTGAGTTTTTTTGAGAAGCCGGATAGGGAGGATGCTGTGCTCTTTGATGAATGTGGCGAGTTGGCTGTTGATGGCATTCTCAATCAATTTTTGCAGAGAAAGGGAGCAGGGAGATGGGTCTGTAGTTTCTGAGGTTTGTGGGGTCCGCCAAGGGTTTTTTCAAGAGGGGGTTGACTTCAGCGTGTTTCCAGACATCAGGGAATGTGGCGGTTGCCAAGGAGCGGTTGATGGTGTGGCAGAGCAGGGGTGCGGACGTGTCGGCGTCTCTGTTGAAAATATGGTGGGAGCATGGGTCAGTGGGGGCCCGGAGTGGTTTGACATCATCATCTTCAGTGTGTCTTCGGTGGTGAGTGCTGTCCAGTTGTCGATCACTGGCTTCAGGGTGTCAGGGGTGGTTGGTGAGGATTCAGTGTGTTTGTTGCCTTTGTCGCAGAGGTCTTATGAGGGAGGGATGTCGGTGGACTCGCTGGTGGGTTGGGCGAACTCATTGATGATGTTGAAGAGTTCTTTGATGTGTGTGTGAGTGGAGATTTTGTCTTCAATCGCTTTTTTCTGCGTTTTTCTGATGAGTTGGTGGTGCACGGTTGTGGCGGCTCTGAAGTTGTTGTAGGCTTCTGTAGATTTGGTGTTCCTCCAGGCCTTTTTGAGGCAGTGACAAGTGTGTCTGGACTCCTGAAGTTCGGTGGTAAACCATCCGGCTCTCTTGGCGTGGGTGTTGTTGTTTTTCTTGAGGGGGGCTATGATGTTGGCACTGTCAGATATCCATCTGTGCAGGGTTCAGGATGTGGTGTTGGGGTTGTTGTTTTCCATGCTGGTTTGGGTGGAGTTGCTGAGTGATGAAGTTAGCTGGTCGGTGGTGATTCTGGACCAGTTTCTTCGTGGGAGCAGGTGCAGGTGTCTGTGGATGGTGGGTGTTCTGAGGGTGAAGTAAACACATCAATGGTCAATTCATGGGAGTTTAGTGGTGAGGCTGAAGGTGATGGAGTTACCAGTTGTGAAGAGGAGGTCAAGGGTGTGTCCTACTGAATGCTTGGTTTCAGTCATGATCTGGTGGAGTCCAATGTTGTGGAGGTTGTCCAGGAGGGATGTGGTGGTGGGGTCCAGATGGTTGTTGAGGTGGAAGTTGAGGTCTCCCAGTAGGGTGTAGTTGGTGGACGCGATGGCATGCAGGGAGATGATGTCCATGGTCCCAGCAGGGCTGCAGGTGTGCTGGCAGCGGGTACAGCTGAAGCTTCCGCGGGTGTCGCCTTGTGATGCTAGCTTGCAGTTGTTGTTTGCGTCCTGGGTTGAGAGTGTGGATGCCACTGGGTCATAGCGTTGGCGTTGAGGAGGTCCAGGGTTCCGGGCGCTGGTCATGGTCGGGTCGACGCGAGCGGCTGCCATTAAGTAGGGGTCAGGGAGGGTTGGACAGCAGGGAGGCAGGAGCAGGGAGATGAGCTGGATTGGGCTGGTCGAGTTGGTCATGCTGGGTGGGAGGGGCCACGGGGGAGCAGTGGCAGGGAAAAACAGACAGAAAAGGCAACAGAGAGGAAAGAGTAGACATGAGGTAGTGAAAGGTGCAAGACAAGTGGGGAAGAGGGATGATTAAATCAGTGAAAATTGAGGAAAGACAGAGGGGGAGATTGAAATCAGTAAATAAATGAGTGAAAAGGGAGGAAAGACACAGAGGGGGAGTGAATGTGGAGATTGAAAACAGTAAGAAAACAAGTGAAAACAGAGGAGAGACATAGAGGGGAGTTGAAAGGGGAAATTGAAATCAGTAAAAAAAGAGAGATAACAGAGGAAAGACAAAGAAGGAGAGTAAAAGGGGGAGATTGAAATCAGTGAAAAACAAGTGGAAACGGAGAGAAAGAGCAGAGCGAGAGAAAGGAGACAGAGGTCAATTGGACCACCAGGGAAGAGGTGCAGGTAAATATATCACACAAAATTGGGGACCAAAGCATATATACCTGCACCAGTCTTGACATCCCTATTTTTTAAACAGAAATTAAGGTGCAAAAGGATTTGAGACACAATCCCCTAGGTCCCAATAGTGAGAAACCAGAATTAACCTACCTGGTCTCTCCAATAAAATACCACAGAAAAACCGCCCAGCACACTTATAAGTATCAAATGTGTAAAATTCATTTTTCTTTAAAAAGTGTTTTTTGCCACCACCAGTTGCAAAAAAATGCTTTTAAAAGAAAAATGAATAAATACTGAAGTGCAATATTACACGATCACATTGACTCCTTTTTGGGGAAACAGTTTTGTCTTAAACCTACTTTATTGTGTATTTTACACATTTAATACTTATTAATGTGCAGGGCAGTTTTTCTCTTAAGAGGCACAGGTAAAAACGGCGGGTGGAGGAGTGCCTTGCACACCAGCACTCGAAAGTGCAGAGGTTTGGGGGAAGGCCTCACTTGATGGTGGAGCTGCGAGGGGGGGAGAGCAATTTCACTGACAATGAGTCAGTGGTCTTTCTTCCTTGTAAAATTAAGTTGCAGAAGTTCCTCAGCCCTCTCTAACTGCCCTTCCTGAGAAAACATGATTTGCATACCTTATACCTGAACTTCATGCCAAAAGGCCAAAGCCATTATTTCTGGTTAAATTCTCATTAAGAGGAAAGCCTGATGGGGATGGCATCAACTGGATAGGCTAATTATAATTAGCTCACTGGAGTTGAAAGCAGGCAAAATTTAAGTTTTGAAATTGTACATTTCCTGTGTGTTTCCGTAAAATCCAACTTCACCAATTCAATGGAAATTTGCTGAATCTCAAAAACAGTGGTTGATTTGACTCTGTACCTTATTCCAAATCAAAGCTACCAAAAATGGTATTTAATGTTGTATTTTTTTTCTCATAGAAATCACTGCAGTCTTAAACCATGGACCTAGCTTTTAGGGACAAGTCACTTTAGGATCATCCCACCTTTAAATTCTTACACCTTCCTTTTTTTAAAATTATTTGCGCCCTAACTTGAAGTTAACAAGGCACACGTATAGTGAATTAATATTTCAAAGTAGAGTTCCTAGCTGTCAATGAAGGTTATTTTGATAGTTGCACATGCAGGTTTAGAGCCAGCAGCAGTCAGCACTAAGCATGCAGGCCTGAAAGCAAGTTTTACTTGTTTGCCTTGTGAATAGCCACATATGTGTTTCACTCCTCCTGTGTTAGCATTTACCTGCGGGGGTTCTAACACGAGCCAGCATTTCATCAACGACCCAGCCTTCATTTTTGTTGCCATCATTTGCCACACCGAGGGAAAGCAAAGTCGCTAGGACACCCTCGAGGACCAGGACTCCAACTCCCAGGGGGCCTCGCGAGGCGCAGAGCCAGTGACGCCAGAGGCCCTCGAAACCGGCCCAGCCCTCCCACAGCGTGGGACGCGCACAGGCATGCCCGGGCACTGACCGGGCGAATGCCAGGCCAAGGGAAGGCTCATCCACGCCCGTCAGAGGCTGAAGGAGGCCGGGCTGGGCCACCCCCTAAATTTTGAAACGGATTGGGTGTGGACTTTAAAAAAGGTACTAAATTTGTGTTGCTGGGTTAAGGCATGTTAACAGTATTTTTTCTGCGCCAGGTTTTTGCTACCCAGGATTCCAAGTCAAGGTATTATATTGTGGTGTGAGATTGAGTATTGTTTATCCCCCTATTATGGCAAGGCGACGAGTAAAACCCCTGAAAAAACGTGTACCACTATAGATACATATTTAGTAAAAGCAGTTAGTGCCCTATCCGAGGAAATCGATCATACAGAAAGACACCTATCTAGGAGGTCTAGCCTCATGTTTGGAGACCAGGTCAGTGTAAGTGAAGAGCCCATTTTGGCTAGCGAATATAGATTGAACATTTCTGTACTAGCTGTTGCTCCTATAGATACAACAGGCTTAACTGACGTCGCAATTAACATCGAAATAGAGCACTCATTTCTAATACACCCAGACTATCTAACGTGGCCCTTTCCCCCCGCCCTTCACCTATCTCCCCAATCAAATGAAAGGGATACAAAAAGAAAACAACGGGCCAGGGAATCACAAATGCCAAAAAGGACAAGAAATCTTCTTTCCGGGGGATACGGTAACTATAAGTAACAAACAAGGCCCGATGTTGCTTATGGTACACCAAATATAGAAGCTATCTTTGAAAATTAATTAAGCCACTCCATGATAAGGTTGATAATTTAGCCAGGGAAGTTCACAAGCTAAGTGGTAACTTTGATAAATTCAGCAACAGGGTTCAGCAAGGCAGCCTAAGGGTAGATGCAAACAGAGCTATAAACAGTGAAATAATTATTTTAGATACTAACAGCAGCAGCATTTCATCAGCACCTAAAATGAACAACGAACATCTAGAGAGGGCATTTGTAGAACATCTAGGTCCTAGAGCAAAACCTAAGGAACACTCTATGCCAACTAGATTACTGTCCTCCACTGAATCTCACCACAACCTGAACCAAAGGGAGAAACTAACTATAGGGGCTAGTAAATAGAAGCAATAGAAGCTCCCAAATCAGGTTTTTTGATCCTATGCCACCCATCATAAATAAGGCACCTGCATTTATTAACTTGCCGCTCGAATGTGGTGCGTATGTAGCGGTCCTTGTGAACGTGCCTGAACGTGCCCAAATTACGGAAAGGCCAGATGGAAAACCACAACACACTCAAGAACAAAACAAAATATTGGCTGTCTAAAAACTGTATCTTCCCAATGGCTGGGGAAAATCAGGTACTGTTAACCCAAAGGATGGGGTGGATTGGTCTCCTCAAGAAAAGTTTTGAGGGCGACTGTATAATTATCAACTTTAGGACTCCCAGCCTGGCACGGAATACCTTAGTGAGTGCTCCTTCCCCGTCATGTTGGGAGTTTAACACAACTCTCCTGTCCTTAGGATACTTTTATAGACATTTAATGGCAAGAAATAACCATGGCCGTCCAAAGCTTAACTATAATCTTAACTTTAACAAAATGACATTGCCATTAATACCGCCACCCTGTATTACAGTCGTCCCAACATACAATAGATTTCAGGCACTTAGCCCCCTGGGAAGACAACGACAGACTTATGTCAGTTTATGGCTTAACCCCGAAATATAATTCACCAGGGACTTTGCATAGGGAGACTTATCAGAGGTTTGGCCATCCTTTTCTTTAACGTTGCAAGATTGCAGGAAAGGTCATGTAGAAATGGCCATTGTTAAGAATAGTGAACTAAACAGCATACCCCCAAGGGGGGCAACTGAAACCTCGTTAACAACAAAGAAGGAAATGCTTGACATTTCCCATAAGGAGAGTCCAATTACCCCCCAATGTATACCTGTTAATGACATCTTTAATGAAGGTTACACTATTGTAACATGGAATATCGCAGGTCTCAGTAAAAAATTAGGTACGCGTTCTGGAGGGACTTATCTTAGGCTATGATATTATCTGCCTGCAGGAAACCTGGTGCAGGGAATCCATTTTTGTTTAGGGTTACACCTCGCACTGGTTAAGTGTTGCTAACACTGTGGCAGGCAGAGCAAAGGGTGGTATTTTGCTGCTCATTTCGAATAAATTAACATTATTTTAAAATAAAAGTTGTACAACAACAGGGGTAAAGACTAGGTTTTAGTTAACTATTATACTAACATTTTTGATAACAGTAGGGGGTCTGTTATGCAGTCTTTCAGAAAAGAGATTGAAAGGGTATTGGCACTGTCAAGCAAGTTAGTCACTACTGTTTGGGTTGGCGCTATCTAAAACATGTGGATTTAGGAAGGGTTATAGTGCTGATAACAATGTCGACCATATACATTTCATCCATTGTGAATACGATTCAGCTTTAAATACCTTAATAGCTAAATTCAATCTTGAATTATTAAACTTCACCATGAGAAGGGGAAATATCAAATGCTCAACCTTCACTGGCAGGAATGCCGCTTCCAACATTGACCACATCCTGATTTCATGTAACAGTGAATACTCTAAGTTATGGATTACAGAAAAAGTCATAAGTGATTATAATAGCATTTCTATATCACTGTTATGCTGAGGGAGTAAACACCACAACAATAGTGACCGTATTTCCAATATGGCCCCGACAAGACCAAATGGCATGAGGATAAAATGGGCTGGTGTTGACCCCCAAAAGATTCAAAGGGATGTGGTAATAAAATGCAGAAAAGAAATGGATCACTGTCTTAGTGACGAGGCTAACCCACATACATTGATTTCCAGCTTTTTTAAGATAAACAAAACAATTGAAGGTTTATTAACCAAGAGCCATAGAGTAACAAAACAGGTGCATGTTGGATGGTTCGACAAAAAGTACACCCGAGCTTTACATAGTCTGAAACAGGCCTTAGGTAGCAAACCACGCAACTCAATACATAATCAAGACCTACGTCACACTTACAAGCTAACTATCGGGGCACGAAAAAGGGAACTTCAGTCAGAAGCTTGGGATAAACCTAGCTTAGCAGCTGATAAAAATAACAGCGAACTGTTTTGGGAGACTGTAAATAACCCCTTTTTACAGAACGATTGTACTCCAGAACTAACTTCACATGTAAATTGTAATGCTTGGATCAAACATTTTACTAATATTTTTAATCAGGATACGGAGATTTTAGATTTATAATGTATTAATGATTCTACATGGTCCCCAAAACCCTTGCTAATTAGCGTAGAAGAAGTACATGAGGGTCTAGTTAATAGTAAGGGCGACAAAGCACCGGGCCCCGATGGGGTGCCGATCGATTTATATAAAAATGAAATGGATTTATGGCCCCCTATTTTAGCTAGGATTTTTAATGTTGCAGTATTGGCCCAATACCCGTCATCCTGGGGCCAGTCACTAATTATTCCCCTTTTTAAAAAAGGCTCAAGATCAGAAGCATGTAACTACCGTCCAAATTCACTGTTAGATTTGTCCATCAAAGTTATGAGCAGGATTTTATTAAAAAGGTTGGAAACCTGGTCTTCAGATAATAACATCTTTTCGCAAGCACACTATGGGTTTAGAAAGGGCCTAGGAACCTTGGAACAATGCGTCAATCTTGACCTACTCATTAATAAGTATACATCAGTGAAAGGGGGCAATATGTTTTTATATTTTGCAGCCTTGAGTAGTGCTTTCAACCTCGTAGACGACTCAATTTTGTGGTCCACACTACTTGAATCTGGTTCCCCAAAGGAAATTGTTTACTTCATAGCAAGAGTTCATGAAAGGTTATCGAGTAGTGTGCGATATGGGCCCGCTGGCAAATGCCCTCCTTTCTTTAGTGTAAGAAGGGGCATTCACCAGGATTGTGTTTTGGCCCCACTTTTGTTTTCATTATTTATTAATCAAATTGACGCGACATTAAGTGAGGTACCCCATTGATAGACGGAAAGGTTGTACCAATTTTGTTATATGCAGACGATGCTGTTTTATTATCACGTACCTCCATTGGCCTCCAGCGACGTATTAATAATTGTATACTGTTTATCAATGGTACAAAACTTTTAATTAACAAATCGAAGACATTTGTCATGACATGCGGGAAGAAAGTAAAATCAACTAGGTCTTTTTACTTAGAAAATACTAAAGAATGATCGGTCAAATCATTTTGCTATCTGGGTGAACACAAAAATGTGCGCTATAAAATGAGCAGGAACACCAACAGCATTTTTAGATTTTCTACAAAACTGGGGGACCGCAGACTAAAAGATATAGTCGCCATTTATAATGCCAGGTGTGTATCCTATGCTTTGTATCCGGCAGGAGTCTGGAGTCATTACATTACTGCGAAAACACACTCCAGAGAGATGAATTTTTCTGAAACGTTTGCTGAGCGTACCAACTTTGGCTTCCACTGAATTATTACACCAGGAAGTGGGAATTCATTATGTCTCGGACCTAGCTGCCCTAGGTCCCTTGCTTTTATGGCATTCTATCTGGTACAAAAATGAAACTTTATTTACACAGTCCATAATTAAATAGCATTTCTATATCACTGTTATGCTGAGGGAGTAAACACCACAACAATAGTGACCGTATTTCCAATATGGCCCCGACAAGACCAAATGGCATGAGGATAAAATGGGCTGGTGTTGACCCCCAAAAGATTCAAAGGGATGTGGTAATAAAATCCAGAAAGGAAATGGATCACTGTCTTAGTGACGAGGCTAACCCACATACATTGATTTCCAGCTTTTTTAAGATAAACAAAACAATTGAAGGTTTATTAACCAAGAGCCATAGAGTAACAAAACAGGTGCATGTTGGATGGTTCTCAAAAAGTACACCCGAGCTTTACATAGTCTGAAACAGGCCTTAGGTAGCAAACCACGCAACTCAATACATAATCAAGACCTACGTCACACTTACAAGCTAACTATCGGGGCACGAAAAAGGGAACTTCAGTCAGAAGCTTGGGATAAACCTAGCTTAGCAGCTGATAAAAATAACAGCGAACTGTTTTGGGAGACTGTAAATAACCCCTTTTTACAGAACGATTGTACTCCAGAACTAACTTCACATGTAAATTGCTTTTATGGCATTCTATCTGGTACAAAAATGAAACTTTATTTACACAGTCCATAATTAAATATTGTTTGAAGTTAGACCATCGCTCCCGCATTCCCTGGTTACGTTATCCACTATTAGTACAGTCTTTTGTTTAATTGTAACATTTATGCGGAGCTAGATTATGCAGTACTGATACCAAAAAAGGAGCTAAAAGTAACTTTCTTAGCTCATAAAAGGGAGGTTCAAGGGAGATTGACTGGAGATCAATCTACACTTGTATATGGTCCGGGATGCCCGCCACCACTTCCACCACCAATCCCAATGTTAGGAGACAGACACAGTTTGAATTTTTGGAAGGCAGGGGGGCCTCGCACCCCCCGGCCGTATTTATTAAAATATTAAACAAAATGTAAAACTTTAAATTAAAAAATTTAATTTATCATGTACAAAGTTCAACTTTCATTACACTTGATGAAGACAGGTATCCAGGCTAACCTTAACAAATCTCTAATACAAAGATTTTCCTAACCGAGTCTAACATCATGACATAATGCATTGCATACAAATTTTGTACATCCTATCGTTAGGGGCCAACTGCAAGGTCTTAACCGGTGTCAGATCCCTATCACCAAATTTCCGCTCTCACGTGTGAGTGGCGCATGCGCAGAGGGGTTTACCCTCGTAGCCAACTGTAACTTCCCTTGTCATGAGGGCCCCCTTTCACTCGGCGCCATCTTAAGGTCGTCCGAGTTCCTGTGCGGGGTATCCGTAAGAAGGACAGCGTGGACTCCCCCCCTTTCCCCGCACTCTCTTCCGCCGGAGCGGATATCCGCCCCCCGGGAAATTCGTGAGAGGGGCATATAGCGATCTCCCCCTGGGAGGGGCCTATGGCCGTCTCCCCCTGGGCAATCCCATCCGTAATGGGTGCCGCCCCCCCGTGGGAGGGGCCAATGCCCGCCTCCCCCTGGGCGCTCCCATCCATAATGGGTGGCACCCCCACTAGGGACCTTGAAATCACTGCTCACCGATCATGACCTTACCGCCACAGGCCAGATAGTTGACCGACTATCTGGCCCCCCCACACTCCTATAGGTCATGTCTCCTCAATACCACTAGCCAAGCTATTATGTCTCCTATAAATAAGTCATTCCCCACCCTGGACAGGTGTACCCCATCGTCTGAATAATAGTGGTCCCCCCAGATGCACCCATGAGGTACACTTTGAAGATGAGCCGAGCGAAACAATTTCTCCATTTTATTGTTGACCCTCTTTACCGAATGGTTGAACGCTGTTGTGGACCACCCACCCCTCCATACCCTCCTCGGAATCATGTGTGACCAAGCTATTGTGCACCCCGGGAGTGTCTTTGCTAACCAACTAACTGCTGAAAGTATGTGTTCGATTAAAGCGCTTCTGCCCAACCTTACCAAGTCATTGCCCCCAATGTGCACTATGACTACTGATGGCGGTGACCTGTGCCACCCTTTCAATTCTACCACAAAGTTTTGCAGTCGTTCATTACATAGGCCGCCCTTCCTATGGAAGGACACCCTGAAACCATATTCCTCAGATGTGTGGATCGCATCACCTGCCCTGAATATGTCCGCGGCACGCCTCACGTATGAGTGGCCCACAACCCAGACCAGTCGTCTTCTATTCGTTGTTCCTGAAGTGGTGGTTAGCTGATACTGGGCCGGTCCCAATTTCCGCCCTGCGTCACAGGCTCGTTAAACTGTAATCCAAACAAAAGACAACAAGCATGAGTGCACTTCTTCAGTAAATTACAACATGTGCAGCCGCACGTAACGTTTGAAACAATTCGAAGACCAGAGGCCCAATTGTTTAACATTGTCTCCCCACAGACCCGCGGCCGTCGCTTCTGTAGTGGCCCCTATCCTGAATGAATGAGTTCCAAAATCACTCGGGTTCAAGCCCGCAGCTGCAATCGTGATCGCCAGCACCCTCTGGAACTGAAGCTTTGTTAACGGGTGCCGTCAGCATGTCGCAGCAAGGCACCCCCCACGTCGTCACCCTTCATTTTAGGTAGGCCTCAACGTGCCTCACTGGACAACAGGGACTACCCGGAGCGCGCTGCAACACAATGCTACTCCCCTGGGCCTCCTGGTCTGTCTTTGACCTGGCTATCGTGATCAGCAGGGAATCCGCCCTCACTTGCGTGTGGTCCCTGCGCAGTCCCCTCTCGGTATCCCTTTTGTTGGCAGCCACTAGTTCGCCTACCCGCACGGCCCCAGGACGACCTCACTAGGTGAGGAGCATTTCTCCTCTAGTTTAGCCAACAAAGCGGTCAATCTGTCAAATCCTATTGGATGCCTGGTATCCTTTTTGCGACCCTCTAGGCACCACCAGCCGCGTAGCGCCTTTCTGACTATAAAGGAGTCCGTTGGGTCCCTGATCCCCTGGAGCTGAGCCATAAACGATATGGCGGCCTTATACCGACTGGCGGTTGCCGCCGACCGGCCCTCCTCATGAAGTGCCACTAAAAATTGGGTAAAGGACCCATCCTGACCCCATCTATGCTCCCATGCAGGGCCCAAAAAGGCTCAGTATGAGCGGAACGCCCCTTCATAAGCTTTTCTTGTCCTGGGCACTAAACTGGCTGCCACGATGTTTTGTACTCCGGTGCGCCGATTTGCCATAATGCTTCGGGAAATGGCGCTGCCACTAGCTCCGCTGAGGGTAAACAATCCCTGAAAGCCTGCATTTTTAAACGAGAGAGCGCATCAGCTGCATGATTCAGTACTCCCGGCACATGTTTTGCCCTGAGTTGCACATTTAGCTTCAAGCATTTCAACACAATTTCTTTCAACAATCGCAATATCCACTTGCAGCGTGCTGCCTGCTGGTTAATGCACTCGACTACGGTCATGTTATCTGACCAAAATATCACCGAGCAGTTTCGGAACTCTTCTGGCCAGGCCGACAACGCTACCCAGATGTGGAATAACTCTAGAAAACCAATCTTGCTCGTCAAGCCACTTGTTTACCACCATACTGGCCATGTCTGGACCAACCATCGGTTACCAAGGATCACGCCAAACCCCACCCTGCCCACAGAGTCGGTCCATAAACCTAATTCTGCTGGCTCCAGACTACTCGGCCGTTGAAATCCGCCAAGAATGCCAGCCAAATGAGCATGTCCTGGCGAACCTCTGCCGACAGCCTCGTACGATGGTGCCCCTCCTTGAGGCCAACCATGGCCTGGGCAATGGATCGGGAGAAAGGGCGAGCCATCGGTATAACCCTCAATGCAAAATTCAGCTGTCCCACTATTTGCTGTAGTTGGTGCAGTGTCACCTCGTCGTTCCGAAGACAGTGCAACAAGGAGGCCCTGAATTTGGCGATTTTCTCCGCCGGCAGCCGGAAGCAACCCTCCACAGAGTCTAGTTCAATACCCAGAAACTCCAGAGAGGTAGTTAGACCCACCGTCTTTGCTGGCGCCCATGGGACCCCGAAACCCCGCATGAGCACGCAGAATTCCTGCAATGCCCATGTACAGTCCAGAGAGCACGCCGGGCCGAGAAACAGGAAATCATTGAGATAATGCATCACATGTTGGTGCCCTGAGGCCTTCGAGAATGCCCACTCCAGAAATGAGCTAAACATTTCAAAATAGGCACACAGAATTGAACAACCCATCGGCATGCACATATCCATGTAGAACTTCCCCTGAAATGCGAAACCCAACAAGTGCTGATCCTGGGGATGCACCGGAAGTAACCTAAATGCGGATTCAATATCCGATTTTGCTAACAATGCACCGGGGCCTAGGCGATTCAACATTACCACTGCGTCATCGAATGATGCATACCTCACACTGCACATGCCTGCATCGATTGCCTCATTAACGGAAGCCCCCCTTGGTGTAGATAGATTATGAATGAGCCTGAATTCTCCCGGCTCCTTCTTGGGAACAACCCCTATTGGGGAACACACAAAATTGGCCGTTGGAGGTTCACCGAGCGGTCCTGCAACCCGCCCCACGCAAACCTCTTTTGCGATTTTTGTGGCGGCCACCGTCGGGTTGTGCGTAACGGACAGTTGGTTTTTGCATAAGGGGGCACCCCGAAAATCACGCACCGGGCTCCTGAAGCCATACGAGAAGCCATCTCGCAGGATCCCAGCGGAGACATGATCAGGGTATTTGTTCAGCCAGGGAGTCAAAGCCAGAATATCCACGGGCGATTGTTTGGACCTCCGAGGCACCTTGTCAGTCCTGCTTGGTACCCTCTTTTCCTCCAGTACTATTGCCTCTGGATCAGCAGCTAGTTTTGGGGTGGGAGGTGTTACCACAACCTGCGCAGGCATGCCTGAACCTGCATGTTCCCTGCGGCATGCTTCACATTCCCTTGTTAAAATCCCCAACATACTCCTCGCTTATTCCCATTCCCGCCTGATCTAGACTGAGTATCTCCCCTGTGGGCTGGTCGAAAGGGCTGTGAATGTGTCTGCTTAAAAGCCCTGAAGCCGTTTGCACCCGACCCTGATCCACCCGCCGAGCCCGGCTTGAACTGCTCATGCCAAGATACAGTGTCCAAACAATCCCAAGTCAGTGATTCATTAAACTCTTTTGCTTTTCTAAACGCCACGTCATAACCTTTCCATGCGTCCCCTCCATTTTTCTCATGGAAGCCCGTGATCCTGCTCTGGTTGCAAGCAAGGTCTCCCAACAGTTCTGGTGGTCGCTCACCCATAATTGCTACAAACACAGAAAAAGCCCTGATCCAGTTCATCATAGACTCTTCCACCCTGAATTCTGCCATTTTTGCCCTCCATTCACTGGGGTGCCACAAATCTTTCTGGGTCTTGGCATATTCTAACTCACGATTGTCCGTCAACAATGAAAACATATTAATGTATTTATTTGCCCACACCATCTCTTTTGTGGCCATAGGAACATGTTGTGCCAAGCATTCCCGCCTTGAAGGTACCGCGCCCTCCCCCATTATTGGGAGCGACCTCTTACCTTCTTCTGTCGTACCTCCGGTCGTGTCCGTCGACTTATTCCGAGTCTCGACCGCGGCCGGATTCGCCACCGGCAGAGGATTAGAAGGCACGTTCGCTGCCCCAGAGCCTCTTGCCTGCCTGAGCTGGTCAATAATTTGCCTAGCCTCCTCAGCAATATCTTCTGCAGCCACGGATCCCCCCGCTCCCTTTTTCAACCAAGGCAACACCACCGCTAGATGTATCGCAAGTTCAGGGGGTACTTGATCCTTATCCAGCGGTGTGATAATCACAGGGATCGGCAATCCCCCATCCGGTGCAGGTACCGGGTAGGCCGCTGGTGTTACTGGGACCAGCAGGGCCTCAATCGGGACCGGGGCCTCGCGAGGACCCCCTTTTCCTTTCTACTTTTTCCCCTTATCCCCCCCTGGAGTAACATTCGGCAAAGCAGGCCCCACGATCCTCTTAGGTCTCCCTGAGGGCCCCACCTGAGCTTCCACTTTTTTCTGGAGCGCTGCTAAGCTGCGACCCAGTCGGTCTACTTTACCAAATTTCCTGTCCATCGCCTACACTTGGTTCACCAGTGTGCGAAGCATCCGTTCCATCTCGGAGCTCTTTCCACTCTTCTTTCCAGGCATATCCGACGTTCTGTTTTCTCTCTGCCTGTTTTCCAGCAGCTCCTCGGATCCCAGATACGCCTCGACGACTGAAACAGAAAAAACAACTTGAGGGCTCACGAGCGACGAGTGGTGCAGCCTTCAGAGCGCAGGAACAAGAGGACGCCTGCCTGGATTCCCGCACCTTTTATCTTGCAGCGGGAAGGCGGGGCAGCATCCCAATCCCGCCCAAAAGTGCACGGACTTCCAGGCGGGTGTTAGGACAACCCTCTTAGGCGGCAGGGGCTTGCTCCAACCACGCCACTATGGGCATATCGGCTGGGGACACGCCCCCCGCCCGCAATGGTTTCCCGGGCGATCGGGGCACCCAGCCATACGTTCGGGGTGACCGAGAGGTCTCCCCTTTCCATTTTACCAGCAATCAAAACTTAGAACCGGTTTTCAGGCATACTTGACTGGAGTGACAAGATATTCCCATCGCTTCATATTGACACGTCTTAGGCTAGGGATTGTTCACCATCTTGTTGCTTTTCCGATTATGAAAAAAAGTAGACATTCTGAATGCCCATGCAATAACATATCTAAACAAAGCTGTTGTCATTTTTTATTGTTCTGTAAATTGTATTCTTTTTTAAGGGAGTTTTATCTTAAACCTATCCTTTTAAAATACAATGTACGATCCACTAAAAATGCTATGAAGTTAATGTCCTCCCTGGAAAGTTCAGATATTTGTTTTTATGTTGCTACTTATATCTTACAATGTATATCTGCTAGGAAATCTATTGTCCCATGAGTTTACATATTTATGCCTTGATTAATCAACTAAAACAGCACAATAGCACTTTACGAATCCTTTGGCGAAAGGCTCTGTATAAGTGACTCATATGATAGAACGCCCTAATTTTATTTACCCTAGTGTCAGTATCATATGGCACTTTTTCTAAAATTTGCACGAAATGCACACTGTTGGCATATGGCACTTTACTGCAAAATTTGCACATAATGCATTATTTATAGCACGTGTCACTTGGAAAATTCCGTATGAAATGTAAATCAATCATATATGTTACTGTATTGTGACATTTGCACATTATGCAAAATAGAGAGCACAAAGCACATGTTTGTGATTTTGCAAGAATATTAACTGCCAATGGTGTATACAAATGTATCCACGATGTTTAGAATTACCTGTGTATTTAATGAGGGTTGACAATAATAACGATGTAACTGTATTTTAATGATTGCTTATATGGTTGTGACTTACAAACCGAATAAAGCTTTTGAAATGGAACGAGACATTTAGTATGTCAGAAAAAAAAACGGCAGGAAGAGGCACAGTGAGTTTGTACAAGGCCGTGTGGAAGACCTTCAGAGGTTGAAATGTGTTGCCTCCTAATTTTCGCTTCTGAGTGCCCTTGATATTGTCATTAGGTCATCCACACAGTACTATTTTTTTGTGCAAGTCTGTATCCAATTTTAAGATGCATACAACACTCTACCGTGGTTGTTCATATTATGCTGTTTGCGATCCTCAAAACCAAGTGCAGGATCACAACTTTAAACCACAGCACTCCTGGCAATATCCATCATGTTTTCTCATAACTGATCTCTAATCCAAAAATATCAGTAGGCATTTTGTAGCAGACAGAACTGCATGCATAATAATTCTGATGCATTTTCACTCTGCACTCGTTCTTTTTTGCCAGAATATATCCATGAAATATCACATAATAAACTCACCAGCCACCATGGCTGGCATAATACTTGAACAGTTTCCTTTCACCCTGGAAATGTTTCTAGCCATTTCTTGGTTTCAAAGTGGCGGATTAGTGTTCAATTGAGCTGATCCCTTGTGCAAATTAGTCGTCAGAGGTTACATTAATAAATTTGGAAGCATTTGTTTTCTTAAGGAGCATTGATTTCATCTTCATGCAGAGAGATAAAGGCTCTGTTTCTAATTTAGTTATATCACTATATATATATATAGAGGCCTTTGTTCCTTCGCTTTGAGAAAGGTCAAGGTGGCCGAAATGCATCAGAAAGGGGAACGCTGTACTTTTGAAATTAAATTCTAAATTCCACTGTAATGTGTGCGCCTCTACTTCTTTCTGTGGGAGAAGGACTCAGTGAGATAATACACAGCTTGGTCCTACCATGAGCAACCCACTGCCAAGAAAAGAGCTCCACAACTGACCGATTCGGATCCTTTGTTGTAAAGTGAAAACGTTGAAGGGCAGCGGCAGCCGCCAGGGATTGGACCTTGGTTTGTACCCTAGCAAACTTCAAAATTGGCGTGCAAGGGATTACATTGAAACTCAGCGAGTTTCTAAAATCAAAAAAAGCATCATCCACCAGAGGAAAATAATGAAATAACCACAAAGCACACTACAAATACCGGCATGCTCGGTATAATCTGGCCTATCGCAGAGCCCACCAGTGGGCAAAAAATTGGATAAAGAAGCAATCAGCTGGTCTGTGTGCCGGTTTTGAAATCGTCTGATGCCTTTGTTCCTTCTCCTTGAGAAAGGCGAGGTTACCGAAATGCATCAAGAGGGGAACTCTGAACTTTTTAAATTAACTGCTAAATTCCAATATAATGTGTGTGGCTCAACTTCTTTCTACGGGGGATAGACTGGGTGAAATAATACACGGCTTGGTCCTGCCGTGAGCAAACCACTACCAAGAAAATAGCTCCACAACTGCCCGAATCAGGCCGTTTGTTGTGATGGTTAAAACCTTTAAGGGCAGCTGCAGCCGCCAGGGATTGGACTTTGGTTTGGACCCTAGCACACCTCAAAATTGGCATGCAAGGGATTACAGTGAAACTCAGCTAGAACCCAAAGAAAAAAAGCAATCTGACAAACTTGTATGTGTCACCACTTTCTCACCAGTGTCCAACAAAATTCGAAATTGCATTAGGAAGAACTGGCACATTCTTAATTCTGGGGATCTAGATCTGGATATACCCTTGTTTGCGTTCAAGAGAAGTAAAAACCTGAAAGACCACCTGGTAAGGGCTGCTCTCCTGTCCCAACCCCACCCAGTTCCACCCTTATTGATCTATGGTCACTCCCCCCACTGAAAGGACACTCTAAATGTGGTTGTTGTGTTGTATGTGACTTTTGTATCGAAGGGAAAGAATTTGTATTTGGTGAGATAAAAAATGTATTGAAGACTTTCACTAACTGTAACAGTTGTAATTTGGTTTATGCAATTCTGTGCCCATGTGACTTGATCTACGTGGGACAGACCAAACAGAAAATCAAATTAAGGATTTCACAGCACCGTAGCCGGATTAGGTGCAAGACTGAGAAAGCACCTCTGGTGGAACATTTTGTTGAAAAGGGACACACAGAAATTGACGTGAGATGGACTGTGATCAGCCAAGTAACACTAACACCGAGAGGAGGGGACCTCTCCAAACTACTAAACAACGAGGAACTGAAATGGATTCTGTGTACTGACAGTCTGAATTCAGGACTGAATCAACAGGAGGACTGGACTAACCTGACTTAATGTGTAAAATCACCTGGTTAGCCATGTCTCCCAGTTCGAACTTTCTGTAGACCATCTAAACTCAATTTGTAATATTTTTGATCTGGATAATCACTGTGTCAGCTTTGTCCCCCAGTTTGGGTACTTTGTAGGTCTTCTAAACTCAAGATTTTAAAGCTCCTCTATTTTTCTTTTAAACCACGTAAGCTACTGCACGGTAACTGCATGTTGTGCACTGCCCCACCTCTGCCCAGCTCCCAATACACTCTCAGATCCTCTACCAAGATGGCCGCCACTCAGTCCTACAACTATTTTCTTTCTGCATGTGATTTCGCAGCCAGCCAATCACAAACCTCCATATAGTTAGGTTCTCTCACTCTGCCACAGTAACGGCGAGGGAAGTTATCCGAGTTCTTCTCCAAGGTAAAACATCCCCCGCTATCTTGCCGGATCCTCAACAGTAATTTACCCTGGAAGGACCAGCCTCTACTCCCACCTGTTTTTTTGTAGGCTCCCCCCATGCGACCGAGTATTTCGCTGGCGCACCGGACAGCAATACCTGCCGTTCCGCGGGTAAGCGATTTATGATTCCTCCTAATAACGCTAATGCCTAACCCCCCACTTTTCAGCACCTTGAATCCGTGTTGCAAGTTTCCTTTCAGGAGACCAATCCCCGCCTACCTAAATTGCACGGAACTCTACAACCTTCAAGTTCCTCCCTGGGTAAGCCCACTTGCCCTATGCCTTTCACCAAATTGCTATAACTGAGCGGTCCCTGTGGCCTCTAATTTAACGGTTTGCTTACCCCTAGGTTTGGACACCTGGCCCCGATTCACTGTGGCCAGCCCCGGTAAGCCTATGCTCCACGCGCTCACGTTCACAATGCCTGCAGCATGTATTGTATTGCATTCACGTTACTCGGCTCATTTTCCTTAGCCTCACAGTGCTCACGACAAGTATCTTTTTCACATCACCCGGCCTACTTTGCGGAGTCCCACTGCGTTGCCGGCCTGTAATTACAATTCTCGATACCTCCAGTTGGACTCTCCTGTCGAACAAAGTGCTGGAATGACCGCGCTTTCCCCCACTCTTGTCTATACATTGGTTAAGGTTATCGCTGTACTTAGCGGTCCACCAAAACTCTCGCCCACTCACGACCTCAGCACACCGTTAGAAACAATATCTCACAACTTCCACGGCATGTACGTATCCCCTTCAATGGATTCTTTAGCCTCACGAGGTATCCTCTTATAACTGTCGTCACCGATCACTTTACCGCACGGATTACGTCAGCAAGAAACAAAATTATATGTTTCTTCAACATCAGTTCCATTCACTGCCTTATATAGGCTTAACCACGTCACCATAGATTTCATTCACTCTTGCGCCTCTTAATTATTCTGTACTGTGCTCTTCTCTGATTTCTTCTTTCTATCCTTTTCTTAGGCTATCATGGCTTGTAAAATTAGGCAATATCTTGTCGATGATGATCCCCAAGATTCTGTAAAAGGGATTGAAACGCCGTCGACTCAAAAAAACACCATATACTGCTTATTGTACTAATTGCCAATGTTGGCATGTAATGGTGTTGAATGGAATTTCTGTCATTGAAATATTCACAGGAAATAACAGCTTCTGCCTAAAAATCTTGCTCTATTCTCTGACTCTTTCCTCCTTATGCCAAATTGTATATGTCTGGGTACAGGCTTGTGCCCTTCTCTATGGAAATGTTGAAGGTATTCCTTCAGAATATTCTTTGCTAAAAGTAAAAATTGAACCTCTGTCCGTCTGGACAAGTCACTACTTAATATAGTGCCATTGTGTCTATATTTATTTTGTGCTACTATCTTTCTGTGCTTGAGACCACTGTTGTTTTTCTAAAATCAAAAAAGCATCGTCCACCAGAGGAAAATAATGAAGTAATTACACAGCACACTAGAAAATACAAGCATGCTAGATATAATCGGACCTATCGCAGCGCCCAACAGGGGGCAAAAAAATTGGATAAAGAAGCAATTTGCTGGTCTATGTGACAGTTTTGAAAATGTCAGATGCCTTCCCTTTGAGAAAGGCCAAGGTGGCCGAAATGCATCAGGAAGAGGAACGCTGTACTTTTGAAATTAAACGCTAAATTTGACTGTAATGTGTGCGGCTCAACTTCTTTCTGCGGGAGAAAGACTGGGTTATATATATATATTTAAATGTATGTCCTTAACTATGTATACATATTTCAGTAATTACACCCTCCATTTATGAGTAAATTAAATTGCATATGCTTTATGCTTTGTAAAGATCACAGTTTTTGTCACTCCAAAAGCAAACATCGACCAAAGACTGTCCAAGAATTTGGAAACATCTTACATAGTCTTTTCCTCAATAAACTATGCCACATTCCTTTAATGGTAACCCTAGCAGTGTTCTTTGCAGTATCATTGGTTTTGATCTACATATCAAGTAGTTTAAAAGCTGTCTATTCTTTTCAATAGGGGCCAAAACTCCATCCTAAAGTGGGCTGAGAATTGCTGGGAAAATAATGAAATATTTACATCCAATTTGAATTTCTTGAAATCTCCAAATCTAATATTAACTTTTGGATTTCTTCTTTCTGGGTGATCTAGTTGTTCCTACTACTAGCAAAGTGTTAACCCTGAACAAACCAAGTAAGTACTGCATCGCCGAGTAAATAAGACTTGAAAGCATTATTTTACAGAATGCAAATGAATCTTATAGCACAAAATGTGTCTGATTGTCCAGAAGAATTATAAAAACAATCTTTTTACAATTGTGCTTTTCATCACCTCTGTTGTATTGTTTAGTTTAGTTTAGTTTAGTTTATGGCATTTGTTAAGCGCTTGGTTGCACAGAGAACAGTGCGTCCCCGCGCTGACAACCCTACCTACAACTCTTCGTCCAGGCTCAAAGAGGCTGGACACAGGGGCAAGGGTACACTATGCTGAGTTTAACCTGGGAAAGAGATGGGTTTTCAACCTCTGTCTAAACCTGGTTTCAGAGGGCTCCATCCTCAGTTCGATAGGTAGGTTATTCCAGTTGTTGCTGGCGTGGTGTCTGAAAGAGCGTCCTCCCATCCTTGCTCTATGTATCCGAGGTACCACTAATTGCATGCTACCCATCGACCTCAAAGAACGTGTAGGGCAATATACTGGAAGCAAGTTCTGGAGATATGGAGGTGCTTTTTTGTGGGCTATACGGTGGGTGATGCACATGGTTTTGAAATTGATTCTTTCCTTTATTGGGAGCCAATGAAGGGTGCGTAATGCATGTTTCCCAGAGGCTCTCCTAGGGAGGTTGAGGACCAGCCTCGCTGCAGCGTTCTGGACGCGTTGAAGCTGTGTGAGGCCCTTTTTACTAAGTCCACATAGGAGGGAGTTCCCATAATCTAACTGGGAGGTGACCAAGGGGTGTACCATGGTTTTTCTGGAGCTAGGGGGCAATAGGTCCAGGATTTTCCTTAGGACCTTCAGAAGTCCGTAGCATTTTCCCACAACCTTACCCACATGATTGGTGTAGGCAAGATTAGAGTCCAGATGAAAGCCAAGGTTCTTAACTGTGTCCACTGGGACCGGGACAGAGCCCAGTTCAGTGGGCCACCTATTGTAGCAGATACCCTGATGGGCCCAGACAGATGATGTTAAGAGCACATTAGAAATACCTACTTAACATTATTGCATTGAGAACCTTCCTCTAATACTATTCAGAGTTTTAATTGTCAACTGCTGCATAGTACATTTTATGTGATCAACCACCACAACATCCATACCCTCATTGCCCTTTGTATGTTTCATCATCACAAAAGGAATAAAAGGACTCGCTGCATCTACTATTGCAGACTGACAGAACTTTAATCTGACATGCAGAGCAGTTTTGAAGCGCAGATAGTTTTTGAGAACTCACTTCTAAGAGACAAGCTTGCAAAGTCTCCCATAGACTTTGACACACCACATATGCCTAAAATGTAATATGATAACTCGTAAATACTGCAACCTGTGTTAAGTTAGGGATTGTGAGAAACAAGTACCTGTTAGCTTTTGGCTCCTATTCTTACTACTAGATGCTGATTTTCTGACTCTGAATGTACCATGGGCTCTGCTAACCAGACACAGGGTCAGTGCTCTGATTAAAAGTGCATGGTAATTAAGTATAACTACAATTGCTACTGACAATCTCTCTGTAAGACCCTAGCATGTGGTAGGGCATGTGGGACTAGAGGCCCTTTCGGCTAAAATGGCATTATGTTATTAAAGTGGAACTATTAAAATAAGGGAGCTATAATGATGCTTCAAAATATCAAAATGGATTCTAACAATAGCAGAAAATAAGGTATAGACATTTCTTTTCTGTAAATCAAAATCCAGCCTCCAGAGGCTCTCTCCTGCTTTGACAGTCTGAGCAAAACTGTCTAACGAGCTGTGAAGTGGCCTGCCTTGAGACAAAGAATTTCCTGTGGGAGGAGAACTGCAAGCTGCAGAGTAAGTATGGGCAAATTTTGCGAATTAGTAATTCGCAAATTTGTGGATTTGCGAATTGGCAATCCGCAAAATTCGCCAAATCGCGCAAATTTGGGGATTTTTTTTATTTTTGCGTGTTCGCGGGTGTTTGCGAGGCGCTTTGCGTGTTCGCGTGTTTTCGCGAGACGCTTTGAAATTTCGCGGGTTTTTTTTTTTTGCCTGCTTAATCACTGCCACCCTCCTGTTTTTTATGCCAATCTGCCCTCTGTACCACTTGTTTCTGTGCCCTTCTGCCCTCTGCCCCACTAATTTTTTGTCCCCTTCTGCCCTCAGCCCCACTTAGAATGGCGCCGGCAAGCTGCCAGCGCCATTCTAAAACAGCTAGAAATAGCTTCAACAGGAAGCACTAATAGATAAAGTAAAGCAGGTGCTCCAGTTGAAGGTCAAATTAAGTTACACAATCATTAATCACCCCAAGTTTGGGGTGATTAATGATTGTGTAACTGAATTTCAGCAGCACCTGCTTTACTTTATCTATTAGAGCTTCCTGTTGAAGCTGACTTTTGTAACTATTTTAGAATGGCTCTGGCAGCTTGCTGGCGCCATTCTAAAAGAGTTACAAAAGTCAGCTTGAACTTTTGACCCAATCCGTTCCGTTCGCGGATTTTTGTTGGCGGATTTTGCGGGAAATTCGCAAATCTCACGGATTGCGAATTAACCGAAAATCTGCGAAATCCGCGAGCGGAACGGATTTTCCGCTCATGCTTACTGCAGAGCACAAGGCAGGAAGGTGGTGGAGGTGCCAAAAAGTCTTCAAAAAAGGAATGACAGCTTCACTCTTAAATTCTGCACGACCAAACAAATAGTAGCCCCACTAAATCGATTATTGAGTGGGCTGTGGGTGAGCTTAGCCAAATCTAACCATCCTGGAGAGAGTTTCTCCATTGTGTATACTGGAAGAATATTAATTTCTTGGTCAGGAATATGCCACACTTTGGAGGAACTGGGCATACACCTGAGTGGTACCCTGCATTCCATTGGGAGGTGTGCCACATTGCTTTATACCCCAGAACTATGGATACATATGGGAGTGTTGTCCAGCCCCTCAAACCTGCTGCCTGAAACAGCAAAGAGAAAAAGGACAGCCCTGCTGGAACCTTGATCTTTACCCAAAGGATTGCACTCTGGAGGACTGCACCTGCTACACAATCTGGTGCTACAGCTCTCAATACCTTGCCTGGCTTCACAAGGATTAAAGAGTAGACTCTCTTAAAGCAATGGGTTAGCAGAGCCCTCCTGCATCGTCCCCACCAAGAAGTACCCACTATGGAGTGCATCCATTTGACACTTTGAACCCAAAGGAGGAAATGCAGGAGGAGGTTTTAGAACTTTGGAGAAGTTTGGAGCAGTTTTAGTATAAAGCTCCATAAATTCACCAGGTGCTTTGCGGGAGTTGTAGTCCCAGACCCCAAGAAGCAAACCAGAGTATCTTAACCCTTGGCTGGTGCTGTGGACCACTTTTCTTCATCAAGAAACACTTATAGAAGTAAGTGTGAAAGTGTGTACTGTAAACATTGATTGCCATGCATGCAATACACTGCAGGCCATTACAACGCAAGTCATTACAAAGACTCGCTGTAGTGGGCAGAAGGTGTTGGATTTAAAATCCAACACCTTCCCTACTGTTGTACAGACTGGAGTTGGAATAGTAAATTATCCTATTTGAAAATCCAGTCCTACCTACAACAAGTCGTTGTAATGACTTGCATTGTAAAGGTATACGATGCAACAAAGTGGTGGTTGAAATGGTATGCATTGTAATGGTATGCAATGTAAACGCATGTGATGTAACATGGCCTATTCGGTCTGAACTCGCAGCCAGCTACCAAGGTTTGATTAAGCAAAGGAATAATTTATGAAACCATGACTGAACCCTTTATGGAGTTTGTGGCCTTAATATTAATGGTGGCCCCTACTTATCACTACTAATAAACCACTATCCCTCATTTGGAGTTCTGCAGTGAGGATACGTGTATGTACTTATGTTTAAATTACACTGTCTTACTAACCTGTCCAAACTCACAGCTGCTAAGCTTAGGTTACAGTGTAGGGGTAGGGTGCTAGCATTTGCTAATCATATTAGAAGGAAGAGCTGATGGAGTCCCTTAAGGCCAGCACAGGGATATCTTTGGGAAAGTAAGTTGATGGGCAGGATGGCCTCATCAAAAAGCTGCAGGTGGGGGATGTCAACATGGCCATTACTTTCAGTATTAGATTCATAATTCCAGCTAAGGAAGGGAGAGGAGGCTTCATCCACCAGAACTAGGGATGTAATTTGAGAATAATGAGTTGAAGGCTTAGTTAGCTTCCATAGAAGGGAGGAAGTTGGTCCAAGCTGAGAAGTGGGCTAGGGAGGAAGAGAGAAGAAATGGTGGCAGGAACAATGAAGGAGATGCAGAGATGCCCAGGAGTTTTGAATTTGATTGTAGGCTTCCCCAAGGTAATAGCCCCCATGTAGGTATTGGGGGACGACATTGACAAATTGCTGACTGCATTTGAAATGCCAAAAAACAATAGGGCAACTCAATAGTGCCAAGGAACAGGGTATGATCAATAATATGTTCCTAAAGGAATCATTTTACACTATTTACAATTTCAAATTTGTCACAATAGTGAACATGAAATCACAGTACTCAAGAGTCAGTTTATTAAAAATGGTTTCATTTTTTATATAAGTTTTTGCTCCAAACATAATCTTTCTCATTTGCATAGGTCTTATTCCATATCCATGTACGGCAACGTACATATGTACTACTACTCAGTTTTTTAACATTTGCAGTACGTTTTTAAAACTTTTCTCAAATATATGAACAGTATTAACAAATCAGCCATATGTACATTATTTAACATGTATATGCATATTTGAAATCCATTCAGTGATGATAATATATACAAAAAAGTGTCAATATCGTCAACGTTTCGGTCTCACATAAAGCCATTCATCGAGACCATCATCAGGACATGAATCTATTACAAAACAACATAGGTATAATCAATTATGTACATAAAATCTCTTGAGAACATGCTATGTATCATCTGCTTGCACCCAATTAGGTGATCTCTTTTAATTTTAGTGCCCGTTTATATATACATCTAATCCAACACCACACCACTGGTGCCAAAACCAAAGTACACCCATTAACTGTACTCACAACGACTATTGACACAAGTTCTCCGATCCTATAAAACAAAACCACTACCATTAGCTGTTGATGTATGTCATTGTAACATATAGAAAAAGACCAAGCCTGGTATAATGGTCTTACCTTCTGCCTCTAATGATGTAAGGTTCTAAATAAAACAATCAAACAGACACACCTATGAGTGTGGGGGCCACATCAAAGCCATACACAGTTAATACAACATAGTCAATAACAACGCAAATATGTACGCAAATATGTACCCACAATTACACAGCAGTAACGAAAGCCACAAAGTTTGTCCTCACAGTATCTGAAACGAAGATATGTCAATTCTGTATTATAGATTACCAGTAAAACTCGATCAGAATCTACCTCTACCTCTAATGTGTGTTTAAACTAGAGGTCACCTTACTCGTGTGAAAATGCAATTCCTCCTCATCCACCCTCTCTCATCAGCTATTGCCGGATATGTCCTCCTTTTTCAAAATCGCCAGGGGTCTGATCTCGTGACCCGGAATGGATCATGTGACCGCGTCAATGTCCTATAATGACGGCCATAAAAGAGTGGTCAGGCCTCAGCTATTACTGGGCAATAACGTCACTCACAAAGGCTCTATATAAAATATAGAGTCAGGCTCTGTTAGAGTATACAGCCGCATCCATACTGTAGCGTTCTCCGTTTTGATCACGGACAGATCACGTGACAGCGTTTGCATCATACACTGTCAGCCATGTTGGAGTGGGCACTAAAGCCTAAAACTTCCCTATTGCAAACCGACTGTCAAAAAGGCAATGGCGGTATATATAAGTACAGGCAATAACATTGAATATATAAGTATCCATAATGGAATAAAACACTCCAAAGATCAAACCACTTACTAAACGACTGGATCAATGATACTCATTATTCTAAACAGTATTCCCGTTACAAGAACATATGTAGATACAGTCTCCTATGTCAACTAGTGCATCAACGAAGGGTTGCCAGCACTTACCATTCCACAAAGAAGTTTAACCCTTTCTTCACTGTACTAGCTGACCAGATCCACCTGTTTTCTTTTTGGGTGAGCAGACGATAAATATCATGTCTCCTTTTTGATTGTTTTACAGTTTCCAAAACAAACCATTTTATTTCCCTAGGAGAATGTTGTTTCTTGATATAATGTTCTACCAAGGGGGCTGCCTCCACTTTACATCTTATACGGGACTGGTGTTGCATAATTCTTTTTGTAACTTCTTGTGTAGTTTTCCCTATGTAATATAGGGCACACGGGCATTCTATGCAATAGATCACATTTTGCGTCAAACAATTTGTATGTTGCTTCATTACCCAGTTTTTTCTATTTATACAACACATATTTACCACTGATGTTGTATGGCATGCTACACACGAGCCACATGGAAAGTGTCCCACTACGGGCGTCAGTTCCCATATGTTTTGGATTGTGCTAACTGTGGGTTCTTTGTAAGCATATACAAGGTGGTCCTTCAGATTACGTGACCTTTTAAAAGCGAACCGAGGTGTTGGGAGTTGAGGTTCAACTTTTTGTATGAGATGCCAGTTTTTTGTCATAATCTTTTTGATTGCATTTGATTCTGATTCAAAAGTAGTGACACGTGACTGAATCAGCACTGGTATCTTGTTTTGTTCTTGGTTCCAATAATGCCTGTCTATCATAATACCAGGCCCTTTTCATAGAGCGTTTCACCATTCTATAGGGATACCCTCTCATTGATAAATTTGTTTGTAATATTTTCGCTTCTTTAAAATAATCATCCCTTTTGATACCGTTCCGTCTCACACGAAAGAACTAACCAAAAGGGAGATTATCACGCAAATTACGTGGGTGGTGACTTGTGTATTTTAAAAGCGTGTTACACGTGGTTGGTTTTGTGAAAAGACAATTTGAAAGTGTGCCCTCATCATTCCATATTTTGAAATCCAGGAAGTTTATACTCTCCATATCATACTCCATGGTAAATTGTAAATTAGGATCCTGATCATTAAGCCACTCATGAAATTCTTGGAGTTGTGCAATTGGACTCCCCCAAATTAGACACACATCATCGATGTAGCGCAGATATTCCTTTATGTAATTTTCAAAGGGAATGTTTGTGTAAATGACTCGATCCTCAAATGCCGCTACAAACAAATTCGCTACATCGGGGGCAAAAATTGCCCCCAAAGCCACGCCTTTTATTTGACCATAGTATTTGTTGTTAAAGAGGAAATAACTCTCATTTAGTGCAATTCTGGCACAATCGACAATGAAGTTAGTAGGCAATTGCTGTGGGGATGTTTCTTATAATATTCAAAGCCTCTTCTTGTGGTGTACTTGTGTAAAGGCTTTCAATGTCCATGGTTACAAGGACATTGATTTGATTGTTGAATTGTTTGCCTTCCAAACAGTTGATACCACTTGTACTGTCTCTAGTATAGAATTTTGTCAATACCACTTCTGATTTGTTGAAACAATCTACATATTCCGATAAGGGTTGCAGAATTGATTGACAACCTGCAACGATTGGTCTACCTGGGGGTTTTTTGTTATCCTTATGCACTTTTGGAAGCGTGTAAAATGCCGAAATTGAGTAGTCTTTTTTGTTTAAATAGTCAAATTCTTTTTGGCTAAGCCACCCACCATCTAGGCCTTGTTTATTGAGGCATAAAATGTTTGATCTAATTTTGTCTGTGGGATCTCTTTGTAGTCTCTTATAATGAAGGTTATTTTTCGATTGTCTCGCAACTTCCTGATCGTAATCAACTTTATCCTGTACAACGATGCTCCCGCCCTTGTCAGCCGGTTTGATCACTATTTCATCTTGGCTGGCAAGTTTTCTGAGATCTCCAACTCATCTTTTGTGAAATTGTATTTAATAAACTTCTTCTCACTGAACATCTGTTCAATCTCAGTTATTATCATGTTTTGGAATGTAATCAATTCTTTAGGCATCAAGTTGGTTGCAGGATAAAAAGTGGAGGTACAGCGTAAACCTGTCACCATCTGTTGCAATGGTAAGGGAGCTTTGTTAAAAAAAAATTCAAACGTATTGTTCTAAATAGCTTGTACATTTCCACTTAGGTGTTAAACTGATCATTTCTATGTGTTGGCACAAATGACAAACCGTAGCTCAAGACATCAAATACTTTCTTACTCAATGTTTGTGTAGAGAGGTTAAAGATCGGTACCACCTCCAAATTTGAGTTAATCTGGTCATTCCTTTCTGATAGATTGGTCATTGCTGATAAGTTATTGACACCGGTATTGTCTACCATTCGTAATAATTGTTCCTTGTTTGCCGAAAGCACGGAGTGTATTGGTTTCTGTACCAACCCCTCCTGCTACTCTGAGTTCGTCCTCTCTGGGGGGCCTGACCTCTCCCTAAAAAAGTGGACGGATTTTGTCCTCTACCCCCTCTATAGTGTGGGTTGTTTCCTCTACCAGTGCCTTCGTCAGAACTGGAAGATGCTCTGTCTAAAAAATTAGTATGTTTTGGGATCCAGTTGGATTTATTTTGTATAAAGAAATCTTTCTTCAAATAAGGATATGTACAATCCCTTGCGTAATTCTTTATATCCTTTTGTAACTTCTCTGTCTTTTTTAATATATTGGTTCTCTGGAAATCTGCAATTGTTGTTTCTAGTTTTTCAAAATTCTTGATTATCTGTAGATATTGTGTCTTCTAAAACCTGTTTCTCTAACTCTGCAATTTCTTTTTTCAATCTATCAATATGTTTGAGAGCAGTCTCAATACTCAACACCATCCAGCTTATTGATCATTTTTTTGAAACAAAGCTGAACCCTACTTTAAAATCTTCGTCTTCTACAAAGATTACAGGGATATTTCGTACCTGTAGTCCCACAGGGATGATGTTTTTATTAAGGCAGTGAGAAAGGAACTTTGCATGTAATTCAGTTCTTATTATTTTTTTTGTAACCTTTCTAAGTTGTTTCTTAATGTCGTCTGTTGGGTACTCAGACCTGTATTACCTGTTTGTTGACCTAGCAGGGAAGGATCTCCTGCTATTCTTGCTTTGTACTGCATTTGAAATGGCCTTTGAGATGAGAAGGGTCCACTCTAAATATTGACGTGCTCTCCTGTAGAAATGTATTCTAGTTGCTAGGATGGATATGCTCCAGACCCCACAAAGGTTGAGGCAGAATCCTACCCACACTTGAGGAAATAAGTAGTCACAAAATTTGATCTGACCCCAGAGCAGTACAGAGCGAAGTTCAGCGACACCCAGAAAGTAAACACAGTCCTAGGTGGATTTTGTGCACATCTCAGTGAAAGCTCTACAGGACTGGATGAAAGGTAATCTTGTGAAGGCATTTATACCTTATTTCTTAAGGACCACTTTGTGACTCATTGTATACAAGAAACGTTATGCCATTACCTAGTAGACTCTAAGCTGTCTAGTCCCAGGGAACTAGGACAGACAGCTAAAATGGAGCTGCTCCTCCCACCCGGGTGCCTTGAGACCCTCACGGATGAGTAGAGCGCTTCAAAATTCCCTGATTTATTTATTGATGAGTGGATGAGAACCCAAGTTTCTAATCAGCACCAGGGAAGGGACTCCAAATAGGTGGGGGTTAGGTCTTCAAAATCCACAGGAGGTAGGCTGTAATCCCACCACAAAGACTCCCTCAGTATCCCAGAACCCTAAAAAGGAGGAGGGACCTAACCCTAACTCAGATAAACAGAGGCACAGAATCCAGGGCCGAAGAAATACTTAGACAGTAAGGTGTTTGTTGATTGTCAGTAGTCAGTTCACTTCAGGAATGATGACGCCTGTTCTAAAAAAAGTGAGCACTGAGCTGTTGAGTGTAGCCCTAGAGCAGAATTCATCAGATGAGGACGTCCTCTTAGTATTTTGTTTGGACACTTGTCCATATGGTAAGCTGGTGTTCCCTTAGGGTGGAAGTAGTCACTTCCACCCTAAGGGTGGACCCTTATGATGTACCTTTGGAAGGCTTGGCTGTGGTTCTGGTGGTAAGTGCGGAACATGCTTACCCGTACGAACTGTTTTATTCATGGGTGACATTTCCGGCAGTGGACGCAAATTCTGGTGTGTTCCACTCGTACACTCCATCAGCTGTACCTGCTGCGTATGCTCTGTACAGAGCACAGGAAGTACCTATTGATGTTTGGCAGCATGGAGTTTGGTTTGGTGGGGCCCTACCACACGCTTTGACCTTTGTCCATTCCGGGCACCCCTTGGCCCGCTTTGGCTGGATTTACTCCTCACCCTAATCGCGCCACTTGTAATGTGGGTGACCTGCGACGTCTTCACGAGTTCGCGGTTGAAGTGATTGGGGCACTTGTTCATTACACAAGCCGTAATGTTCAAGGCGCAGCCCCTAGGGGTCCACAGCTTCAGGCAGGTCAGGCTGGTTTGAAAATCAGTCCGGTCATGGTGAATTCCGTAATGGGCAAGAAGCCCCTGGATAAGGATGATTTTCCTTTCCGGCTTGCCGAGAAATTCGACCAGCTGGAAGCTGTGTTTCCTAATACGACTCCTGGTGAAAAACACCGGATTCTTACGCTTAGTTTACCGAAGGATTTGGCCCCTGAGCTTGTTGACTGTGAGACCTGGGGTAAGACTTTTGCGGCGGTCTATTCGAGGTGCTTTGGCTCCCCGTCTATGTCCAATCTGTCTACGGTCCTTAAACGTGTTCAAGATGATCACGGGCCGGAATCGGCTGTTGAGTTGGGTATGTGCCTATGTGGCTCCTTTGAGGTGGTTTGCGATCTGATCCTTGCGAATGTCAAGGGGGATGCAGTGAACTTTCAGGTGGCTAATGCTTTAGCGCTGGTTCCCAATGCCGAGAAACCCCGACAGTTAGCGAGGATAATTGTGGCGGCTTATAAAACCGTAGGTCGCAATAGTAAGGGTAATAAGCCTTTTTCTACTAAGGAGAAGAAGCACCCCCAGGGACTGCATCTCCGTTGCCTGCGCAGTGGGAACGTGTTTATGATTTGCGCGACCGCGCAATGATTAAGACACCTGAACGTTTTCAGGCTTCTGACCAACGCTCTCCTCGTTCCTTTCAGGACTCATCGGCTCCGTCAACCGGTGGTGGAGGGGGTGGCAGGGGCCGGGGTGGCCAGCAAGGACGTGGTCAGCCCCGCCCGCACAACGGTGCAGACAAGCAGGAGGGCTCTACGCCTCAGAGACCACAGTTTGCCAAGAAGAAAGTCGCAGCCTTGACAGCGCATCGATTTTCCCCAGATTGTGAGAACGAGGCTTCGGAATCTGACATGGGCTCTGACCTTGCTGGACAGCGCGGCGGAGATTACCATAGTGAGAGAGGCCCTCCGTCCACTACTGAAGGTGACAGCGACTGACACTTATGTTGTGTTTGAAATAGCAGATACAAGAGTTGCTCCCCCTGATAGACTTTTTGAAATGGTCCTGTTAATTGAAGGTGACAGACAGCATACCATAAAAGGGGTATTTTGGGAAAATCTTTCGTCTACATATGACATTTTGCTTTCGGAGGCTGACTTGCCCCCACCTTTTGTGCTCGCAGCTCCACCAGGGGAGGAGGTGATCCTCCCCAGTTTCGCAAACACAGTTTCGAGAGTGGAAGCACTGCACTTTGCAGAAGAGTGGGCTCTGGCGCTTGCACCGGCTGTGTACCGCAATCAATGTGGCTGGGATAAATTGTCCCCTAGCCACGAGATTGCTTTACGGTCTCAGCCGCAGCCTCAACCTCAATATCCCATACGACGTGAAGCCAAAGCTTCAGTCGCAGCGATCCTTGAACAATTCGAATATCAAGGTGTTATTGAAACGTGTGTGTCACCGATGAATAACCCCCTTTTTACTGTAAACAAACCGGATGGCTCTTACCGTTTGGTTTTGGATTACCGGCATTTAAACTCGCATTGCCGTAACTGTGCAGTACAGAATACTCACGGCTCTGCCCTTGTAAATAGTCTTGTGCGTAAGCGTTTTTAAAGCACGCTTGACATTTCCAATGGTTTTTATGCCCATTCATTGGACAGTCTAAGTTCCCAATGGACTTCTTTCACATGCGGCGGGGTCCAAAAAATGTATTCCAATGGGCTATAAGAATAGTCCTGGCATATTTTCCGCACGCATTGTCTCTCTGTTGGAGAGGATTTACCCAGATGCTTGTTCCTATGTGGATGAGATCTATCTCACGGACGACGAACTTTGGGAGCATCTGTGTTGAGTGAACAGTATTATTTGTAACTTTGCAGACATGGGTTACAAGTTTAATTTTGCAAAATCGCACATTGCAGAATACACAGTGTTGTTTCTAGGCTATGAACTAACTAATGAAGGAAAAGGCTTGGCTTCTCACTTCCTGGAGAAGTGCGCTCAATTGCGCTCTCCGACAACACTGAAAAATGTACAATCTTTACTGGGCTTTTTGAATTTCGGGAGGACATACATTCTGGAATATGCCCAGCGTATCAAGCCTTTGTATGCTTTGATACAACCATCTTTTTCCAAATCATGCTGGCTGCCTGAGCATTCAGCTATTCTGCAATCTTTGCAAGCTGATTTGCTCGCTTCTGAATACTTACTGACTTGTGATAACCAGACCAACCTGGTGATAAGAATTGTCCCGGGGACGGGTGTTTCACGTACCTAACTTTTAATGAAGGAGATACAGTACCTATGGCTTACAAGTCACACTTGTACACTTCGGCTGAATTGCGTTTTTCCACTGTGGAAAAAGTTTTGACGGCTGTGCAGATGGCCATTCTTAAGGAACGTGCCCTGTCACAGGGAAAACGCAAGTTGGTTGTTACCCCGTTTCCTGCCTTGGAGGCAGTTACGAAAGCCAGTGTACCTAATTCTAAAGCTTTGCACCCTCGGTGGATTCAATGGGCTGCATCCTTGTCATCCCAGGATGTCACGATTATTTTTGACACCACTTTACGGTCGCAGGAGTTCTTACAGTATGAGTTTGTTCATCCTGCTCCTTTAGCAATGCGGCCGTTGGAGGATTTCCATTGCATCATTTACACTGATGGTTCGGCGCAGGTTGCGCATGGCTCTAAACATGCCTACGTTTCTGCTTGCGCCATTGTGGTCGGTGCCATGGTGAATGATGAGTTCAAGTCCAGTGTCGTGCACACGCAGACGCTTATAAACTGCACCGCACAGTTGGCTGAGCTTCGTGCTTTGATGCTTGCATTGGAGTACGCAGATCCGAGTGTGACGACTTTGGTCGTAAGTGACTCTTACTACTGTGTCCAGTCTTACAATGAGAACTTGTTCTTTTGGATTCAGAATGAATTTCGTGATTCCAAAGGTAGTACTATAAAACATAAAACATAAAATGATCTGGGTCCGAGTGGCAGAACTCAAAGAGAAGTTGCCTCTCGTGTTTGTAATTCATACTCTTGGCCATCAGCGCGTGGGGGTCCACGCTGTCGGAAATTCGCTTGCTGATGAAGCAGCGAAGTCAGCAGTATCAAAATACTTAGTTGCAGCAGTCACGAGGTCCAAAAGTAAAATAGATGATGACATCTTGGCAGCAGTTGCTGCTACTGAGAAGGGAAGTAAATATCCTGCGGGGTTCCCTTCTAAATACACATACCACTTAAGTCCCGATAAGGTTCCTTATGTGAAAATTCCTGAAGTTGCTGAACGTTTAATTCCCAACTCGGATCGCAGGGCTTCTTTGATTACAGCAGCTCATGAAGGCGTGGCATCTGCGCATGCAGGCGTCTCAGCCACTGTAACACAGCTACAACAGAGATTCTGGTGGCGGGGACTGTACAAACAGACGCGCGATTATGTCCTTCAATGTGACATTTGCCAGCAGATTAAACCTTCAAATGCTGCGCGTCCGCCTCAGACACAGTTGTACATCTCTAATAAACCGCTTGGGTGCGTTTATTTAGATCACTGCGGTCCTTTTTCTTCTGATACTGCATATAAGTACATCTTAGTAGCAGTTGATTCATGCACACACTTTGTGTGGGTATGGCCCCATCGGAGCGCTGATTCACGGACTGTCATTAAGGATTTTCGAGTCTTTGTAGGGATTTTTGCCTGTGGTACCTTCCATTCGGACCAGGGTCCGGCTTTCGCCTCTAAGGCGTATAAGGATGCTATGGTTTCGTTGGGGGTCCAAGTCAAGTTTTCGTCTCCGTACAGACCCGAGGGAAATAGTGTAGTTGAACGAATGAACCGTGACGTAAAGCAATCTTTGACAGCTAATATACCCCACTTTGGAGGAAGTGTTCATAAACTTCGCTGGAACTCGCATCCCATTGGTCAGTGTTGCCAACTGCTTGATGCCCAGGATCAAAAAATAAATATGGGAGTACTGCCCAGAAACTTAGAGCTGCTACCTGAAACAACAAGGAGAAGACGGACTGCAGTGTCGGAAACCTGACCTGCACCCAAGGGATCAAACTAGGAAGGACTGTACCTGCTGCACAATCTGATACTACAACCTTAAGGACTGTTCCTGGATTTGGACAAATTAGGGAGTGGACTAGTTAGTGTTACATGGTAACAGAGCCCACCTGAATCTCCTCCACCAAGAACGGCAAATCTTGGTCTGCGTCAAGTGGACATTTAAGGATTTGGCTAGGTGCATTGTGAATATTGTAGTCCCAACATCCCTAGGTCCATCTCAGAA
Organism: Lissotriton vulgaris; assembly: GCF_964263255.1. Taxonomy (NCBI): domain Eukaryota; kingdom Metazoa; phylum Chordata; class Amphibia; order Caudata; family Salamandridae; genus Lissotriton; species Lissotriton vulgaris. The sequence goes on from NC_141691.1 coordinate 2,033,132,129, forward strand.
CTTCTAGAACATTGGTACTGTCATATAGTTAATGCTTTTCTATATATTGTGTTAAGTTAGCATGAGTTTATTAAATGTTTAAACAACATATTTTCCTTCGGCTTCAGTTTGCACACGGCACATAATTATTATTGTAGCTTTCAACCTAGACGAAAGATGTGATTTACGGAGAATAATATGTTATTGCTCTGATATCAGTCGTGCCTGGTACACTTGGTACACTGTCTGCACACTGAGATCTATAGCCTCTAAGAATAACCTAACACAAGGTTGCTGGGAGGCCTGATCCTCGCACCACATTAGACATAACACAAATAAAGTTGCTGCCAACATTGGGCTCTACGGGGGTTTAAGATAGAGTTACTGAGAATGCAAAAACACACTTGATGGTGCTTCGCATGAAGAGAGTTGGTAGCTGATGATGTGATCTTCTTCTGCTGACATTTAGAGGTATGGGCCCGCCCTGCTAAAACCCAAATGAGACCTTCTTAGATATAATATAGTATGCTAAATAGGGTGCGCGAAATATAGGTGATACAGATTTCTATAGAATTTTGCATTAGAATATTCTATCACTGTTCGCTTACTATGGACTAGTGACTATGCTGATAAATCTGATTTTTATAATATGTATGTTGGTATTATATAAGATACTGCGTTTAAGAACCTTGCATTGAATAATAAATATTTCAAACTTGCACGTGTGTTCTTTTACTCCCTGTTGTGGTTTGAAATGATTATAGAGCGAAAGAGTGTACCTGAGGTATCCTAAGTTCATGTTCTGGATTGTCTAAGTCATTGGGAGTTTGTTATGACCAATGAGACACTGTAGCTAGCTAGGTAAGCGGATTTCTGATACTAAGGTGAGTTTTGGGTCACCCTAATTCACCTAGGTTCTAGATCTCTGTGCACAGTTCTGTGGGAGAACGGAAACACTGATACAGTACTGGCATTGTGGACACTTTGAACCCACTAGAGGAACTTCAGCAAGAAAACTTGTTGATGTTTGGTGAAGTTTAGAGTAGCATTTGTTAAAAGTACTATAAGGTGACCAGGTGTATTGTGGGAGTCGTAGTCACAGACTACAAGAGGTAAACCAGATCATCTGTGCTCTTGGGTGGTGCTGTGCACTACTTTCAAACATCAAGAAATACATGTGTAAGTAAGTGTAAAAGTGTTACATCGTGGATGGCCACAACTATGGTCCTTTAAAAATATTTGCTTGCTAGTAGTCAGTCCTGCCTCTTTGTCCCTCCCCTTTCTCCTCTGTCCCTCCAACACAGCTGAGACTTAGTACTGTTGTGTTCTATCTAGGACCCCGATCAATATTGTGACCTCATGCCCCTATACGGCTATAATCAATAGGTATCCCTAAAATGGCATTAATGATCAGAGCCATATTTCAGTAACTCGTCTCTGCAGCTCATTACAGTACATGACACAGAAGAAGCCACTTCCTTAAGATTCTCAGATAACACACCGAGTTCTTTCAACAGATAAAACCCCCAGCAACCTGGGAAATCCCCGCGTGCTTTGTTTTGATTAGTAATAGAACTCTAACGAGCACTGTAAGAACGACCAGTTCTTAGTGACATCTTTATTGATGTCTTATGTCCAAAAACGTCTGTCAAACAAGGCACCTTTCAGGTATAAATAATACCAACGTTGCCTTAAGCAAATGCGATGGTGGTGGTGAATACAGGAGCAGAACAGCTGTCCCTTGCAGAGACCAGCAGATGCGAGAAGCCCACGGACGCTGCCCCTCCTCCTCCTTGACGCGCTGAGAAAGACGCTGTCTTTTCTCCTGCCGAGAAAATCCAGCTCCAGCGTTTCCAGCCTACCCTTGCGGGTGACTGGAATATCGAGTCCTGAGAGGAGATACCAGACCTCCAACATTCTATTTCAGAGGTACAGTGCTGACTAGACCATTAGAGAGAATTCTTGAAGCAAACCCTTGGCAAAACAAACTTAACTTAAACTGCTACTTACTTACTCCCTCCCAAGTATTAGGCTTAGGTCAGGTACACCGGGGTAGGCGTAGTTAGAAGCACCAGTTGAGTACGTTAGCCAAATGTATATATGGATGTATATATTTTATTCATTTTAACTATCGTATGGCTAAGAAACCATATCAATGCTTTTACAGTATTATTTCGCAATACTCCTTTTACTGTACGCACTTTTTATAATAACAAGTCTTGCAATTGTGGCAATTCATTTCTCTTGCATGAGAAGAAAGACTGTTCAATAAATAATACCTTTCATTGAAAACGCCCGTCTCTCTATTTTCTGCATAACTGGTGAAAGTAATTCTGCACAACTGACTGAGTGAAATAGCTGTCTATTGTTTCACACGACTCTAGAGATTGACTCTCATTCTGAGGAGCAAAGTTGTAATGTTAATGCGGTTGTTGGAAAACTGAATCCCTTCTTGTCTGAGCCAGGGGAGCTGATCACTTCCCATTCAGTCAAGAAAGTTTCCAGTGACCTCTGAGCTAGCTGGTACAAACCCAATTAGGTTTAACATAGTCAGTAGAGACCGAGGAGACTGCACTCCTACGTCTACACTGCTGTTTATGTTATTCCAATGCGCAGGGCCTATAGGGAAAATAGGAACTACACTACAGTACAATCTCATTCCGCAATAGTTATTTATCTGTACTTTGAGGGGATTTTTTTTGTCATGATTTCCTTGTCTGCTGCTGTTTGTCTCTGTTTAGCTGTGGTACCATAGCTGTTTACATCTAAATATAACATTCCTACCTCTCACCTCCTCTTAATGCCACAGTTGGGCTAGTGTTGCCTCTCGCTCTGTTGATTGTATTACTTAGCCTTTTGGAACCTTTCTCCCTGTTTCAAAACTGCATTTGATTCCCTGTCCGCCTCAATCTATTTATTTTCTCTTTGACTTTCTACGTTTCATGGTCTTTATCTCTGTGCCTCTCTCAAGACTGTTGAACCCTTGTTATTTATGTGTCTCACTCCCTAAAGCCTAAACTGTTCAATGCCAAAACCCAGTTTGCTCACCAGTGTCTATTTTCAAACTCTCAACCAGCAACAGGCTGTACTAGAGTGACATTTTAGGAAAAATCATGCAGCAATTCCTTTAAACAAACCATGGGAAAAGAGGTCATTAGCTCAGCCATTTTCATTCCAGGCTGGGTGTTTATTCTACTACATTCAATACTTTTAACTGGCCTGTCTAGCTTCATGGTGGTCCCCCAAACAGCCCTTTCTTGAATTGACTCAGGGCAGTTCTGCTAAGCGCCTAGCTGAATCAGCTATGAAGGCCTGCCTGCACTCATGCCTACATCACATGGAGGGATGGCCTGCCTCTCTATTTCCGTGACATTGTTTGGTTTCTCATGGGACACAGTGCAGCACATTACTACCTTTCTCTCATTAGTATTTATAGTAGATGACCCCCAAAGTGCACACTTATCTCATACACACAGCATTCTGGTACCAAAGATTATTTGGATGTTTTTATAAGAAGTTATACTCCTGGGGTTAATCAATCGATCAAATCAATCAGGATTTAAAAAGCACCGCAGACCTTGCCTGGTGTTGCTGTAGTTTGAAGCATCTTGCCATCATTTATCATAATTCAAGACTTTTCCGACCTCCTTGGCTCTTCAGTGGATAGGTTGTGATTTTAGATTCTAAGTTTGTTTGGACGTTGCTTGGATGCAAGTTACATAGAGCAATTCACATAAAAGTTTGGTTTATGCTCTGACAAGTGTGATGCTGTGTAATCATGCAACTATTATTGAAGCATTCTGCTTGTGATTCTACTGCTTGTAAGGCCTCAGTTGTGGCTATAGAGCTTGAAGGGTTAAGCTACTACGTGATGTTTGTTCTATGCCGGAGACCCTTCAAGTGAAATAAGAGCCAATTTAAATACTTGTAAAGAATACATAATTTTTTCTGGAGGTCTGTTAATGTCATTGCTGGAAACACATACATCAACTCTATAATACATGGGTAAACGACAAGGGTAAAATAAATTGTCATTTACAACGCCAATAGCTCTAACCCAAGCAAATGTGAGACCTAAGATTGCTTAACCCTTTGAGCGCTATTTGTTTCTTGGTGCTAGTTTTACTTTTACCCTTTAAAGATTAATATCTCTGGTTCCCTACATTGGATTTGTGAGATTTTAGTGTCTATTTGTTCATAAAAACATAGGGGCAGATTTATGTTGGACTTGCGCCACGTTTGCGTCATGCAAAGGCAGCGTAAACGTGGCGCATCCCTGCTACCTATTTACAACGTGACCCATCTAGGCAGATGCGTCACGCTGTAAAGCCCTGCGCCACGTGTCAGCGTTCCGGTGCAGGGTGGGCGCTCCGGGGCAGGTGTAAGGCTTGACACAGCATTGGCACCCCCGAGCCTTGCTGGAGCTGCGTCGCGCTTGCAACGCAACTTCAGCAATGCGTCACCTTTACGGCACAGATGCGTCACGCATCTGTGCCGTTTTTTCCCCATGGTGCGCTGCATTGTAAATGTGGCGCACCATGGGTGGCGGAGCTGCGGCGCACAATAACTGGCTCATCCCTGGGGATGAGCCAGTTATTGTAAATCTGCCCCATAGTCTAATTCTGTTACTTGTGTTAGAATTCTATTTTGTTTTGTGTCCTACTAATTTAACCCCTTGGTTGCGGTGTGTTTTCCCCCCGCTGTGTGGGGGAGAGGGCGGCCGCGCGTGGCGCCACTGTGCTAATGACAAGCTCGGCTCGTCATGAGGCACGTCATGAGGCACAGCGGAGCTGCCATCGTGACGAGCTGAGCTCGTCACACCACACCCGTTTTTAGAGCAATCAGCACAGCGGGGAAATTATCCCTGCATGCGAACGTTCCAACGGCTGTGACGAGCTCAGCTCATCATGAGGGCAGCTCAACCGTCCCTCATGACGAGCTGAGCTTGCTAACAGCACAAAAGGGGTTAATGCAGAGGTGTTTTTACATGCTTTACACACCTGACTCCTAACTTAAGCTTACTTGCTCACAGCAAGCTGCAAAGGGTTGAGCAGGGAAGAGAATATTTTATTGAGACCTAGGCTGAACCTTATATTTAGTTTGTGCCTTATTCTGAGTGGTAGGCACCTTTATCACTAGGCCTGGGCGATAAATTCTGATCCATTTGCGGAATTCAAGGAATTCGCAGAATTTGCGGAATGTTGCGTTCCGCAGAGAACGCAAAATTACCCAAAATTCTGCATTACGCGACTTCGCAACATTTTTTGCTTGTTCGCGTTCTCAAATGCGTGTTTGCTAGATATTTCTCCACGAGCACACAAACAGGGTTTGCGAACAGCAAAAAAGAATTGCGAACAAGCGATTCCTTGTGTTCGCGGAAATTCTGCAAGTTCATGGAGATTTGTTACCGTTTCGCGGAGATTTGCGTACCGCGATTATGCATATTCCACCCACCCCTACTTATCACTAAGAACAAGCCACTTTCCCACAGGGATCCTCCTTCAACCTTTTACTTCGTGAAGTGGGATCTGGTTGAACATCAGCAAGCTGACAACTGAGCCTGTAAGCTAGCAGTCAATATTAAAAGCACATTACAGGTTTCTTTACAGTATACAATTCCTGTTGTCAACAAGTGCAGGGCCTTAACTCAAACCCAAAGCATTCTTAGTTCCATTGGTGTTAGGTTTGCTCATTGGGTCTCTAAACTTCAAATTCCTGTAGGCACTATTGTGGTAGGAGGAACTGCATGCATATGTAATCTCTTTTCTGAAGTAGTTCTGATGTTGCCATTAGACTTAATAAAATATATATTACATTTAATAGCCATTTTGTTTTTCATTCAATTGCAAACTCTCCCGTTCCATCTAGGAGATTGGCTATTTCGCCTATCAAGTTTCAAATTAGTGCAAAGAGTTGTCCGCTGGTCACTCAAGGAGAAGGGCTTTTGCATATTTTGATGTCTCTCTGAACCGCATTTCTGTATACAATTGGCAGCTGGTCCATGTCTAAAGTGTTCCTTGCAGTTTACAAGTAACAAATGAAGGAGGCCCCCTTAACTGTCAGTTCTGGGACAGGGGAGAATAAGTAGTCAAACACGGAGGTCCCACAGTTGACCCTGATTGGGTAGTATGACCTTATGGATGCCCAAAACTTATGTTTTTACAAATACCAATCACACATTGTTGTGTACAAAACCCAATCTTAGTTATATTGGGTAATGAAGCGGTCAACACTTAGACACAAACAAATCAGAATATATTTAGTGCTCTTACAATCTTGCAGGTAAACCAAATTCTAAAAAGGACAGGACGTGTAGGTTTTTAGAAAAATATAACAATGTATATTTATTTCAAAAGTCATTCGCAAAGTACAGGTAATTAAAAACAATTTGTGCAATAGCTGGGTTAAAAACAAAAAATAAAAATACAGTGGTATGTACTTCAAGACAAAAATTCATTCATAAGAAATATAAACACAACAATTTATTACAAGAACAGGGGTCGACGCGGCGTTTCGGTTTTTGGAGAAACGATTAAAAACCTTCTTCAGGACCAAGTTCTAAAAAGAAACATACAATTACTTTTTTTGCGTGTGACAAAAATCAGGTATATATACAAAGCATTTTTTCTACATGTTTTTTCTGACCTACAACATCTCCTGGCTATTATAGAGACAGAACATTTTATTTCTATTCATGGTTGTCCGTGACCTGTTTTACAAAACTTAAGTAAACATATTGGTATTTGTAAACAACATATTGATTGCAAGGCGGGGCATCTCGCTAGTGGGTATGAGAGATAGATATTAATGTATCTCTCCAACCAAGTTAGCATCGGTTAAATGAGGAAATTCCAATAAATTTAATATATCATAAAGCTCTCAGCTTTCATTGTTGATTATTCACCTAATTGTGGGTGGCTCTTATCCAAGATGAATATTTGGTGAGGTTAGATTACCTTAAATATCTAAAGCTCTCATCCCGATAAATCCAGGGAGAATGTCTTCCCAAGTATACTCTTTGGGTTTCAGCAGGACTGTATACTGCCTGGTCTGTAGGTGATTATAAATCCTGTAGAGGAGTGAAGGTAAACAAGGCCTGTGTTAAACTAGGCAAACTATCTAGAATGCAGGGCTTAGTGGTGAATTGTAACTACCTTATAATTTCTTTTAGGAAGTTGTCACAGTAGTAGTAGGAGCCACCGATATATGTCTTTCAGAAGGCTGAAAAATAATAGAATGTACTCAATCTCCCTTTTTTAGTTGTTAACTCAGTGTTCTAAAGACAGAGGGGGGCTGTGTAGTATTTATATAATATTTAACTTACCCAGATACTTAATTCCTGGCTCCCCAAGTATGCACCATCTTTTCCTTATGGCGCTGTGATTATAGGCGCTGCCTTATATAAATGCGCTACTCCTTGCACTGTGAATGAACAAGAGGGAAGAGTAGTTTGTAAATTGCCACTACCGACTTGCTTGCTGTTCTACAGTTATATCTTCTTAGTGGTCTTAAAATCGGCGTATTTTAGCTGTTGTATTTAGTTGATGGAAGCTGCAGCTGTATCAACACTAACATTGAATCTGTTATTAGTGCATTGTTCTATAGCTCTAAACTTTATGAAAGCATATGTAATATCTTCAAGTCCTTATTCCCTATTTATCTCACCATTGGGCATTCTTAAGTATGTTATTCTGAATTTTATATATTCACGGGACCGAGCGTGCTCCTTTCATTAATAGCACCGCAGTGCCCAGAGTATATCTAAAGGCATGGTAAATAAGACCCAAGGGATTCGATATCTCACCAACCCGCTATTCCTGTTTATTAAGCAAGGATGCCGGATTGCTGCCGAATGGGTTGTACACTATGTACTTGTGTATTTTAACTGGTACACGTGGGTTTCAAAAAAAGCTTACAATAAAGGGATCGCGAGGGTTCCTGCTCCGTTTGTACCCTATGTCGTTGGGTATTTTAACTGATATACGCGGGTTTGGAAAGCAAGATTGAAGGGATCGCAAGGGTTCCCGCTCCGTTTAAAAAAACGGCGAGGTCAATTGTAGCAAGCTTACCTGTGGATCGGGATTCGGCCTCCCTGCTCCTACTTCTACGGTCCTTCCTGGATATGTGGTAAAGCGATATGTAAGGAGAAGGGGCTGTTGATGTCGCTCTTATACACCGGCAATTACCATTGGGCGGCCGGTATCTGTCTTTTGATTGGCTCTCAGGTGGTCACGTGTCCACGCGCTGTGTTTACCTGTTATTTTTTATATGTTTTATCGACCTCCTCTGTTATTTGCGGATGGTGAAACACCTAGTTAGTCTATGTTGATATTACATACGCTCGTAGGGGTTTTATAGCAAATTGGGAAAATAAGTAAATGTACGCTTCCATTTCTCTTGCACAAGCAGTGCAGTATGTTTATTTTTAGGCTGTACACACCATATAGATTTCAACAAATATGGTGTAGGGGTCGACATTTTTCGAGGGGGGGAGGTATATAAAGGGGGGAAAATATTCAAGAATAAAACATAAGCTTATATTAGCTGTAATAATATAAGCTTATGTTTTATTCTTGGATATTTTCCCCCCTTAATATACCTCCCCCCCTCGAAAAATGTCGACCCCTACACCATATTTGTTGAAATCTATATGGTGTGTACAGCCTAAAAATAAACATACTGCACTGCTTGTGCAAGAGAAATTGAAGCGTACATTTACTTATTTTCCAATTTGCTATAAAACCCCTACGAGCGTATGTAATATCAACATAGACTAACTAGGTGTTTCACCATCCGCAAATAACAGAGGAGGTCGATAAAACATATAAAAAATAACAGGTAAACACAGCGCGTGGACACGTGACCACCTGAGAGCCAATCAAAAGACAGATACCGGCCGCCCAATGGTAATTGCCGGTGTATAAGAGCGACATCAACAGCCCCTTCTCCTTACATATCGCTTTACCACATATCCAGGAAGGACCGTAGAAGTAGGAGCAGGGAGGCCGAATCCCGATCCACAGGTAAGCTTGCTACAATTGACCTCGCCGTTTTTTTAAACGGAGCGGGAACCCTTGCGATCCCTTCAATCTTGCTTTCCAAACCCGCGTATATCAGTTAAAATACCCAACGACATAGGGTACAAACGGAGCAGGAACCCTCGCGATCCCTTTATTGTAAGCTTTTTTTGAAACCCACGTGTACCAGTTAAAATACACAAGTACATAGTGTACAACCCATTCGGCAGCAATCCGGCATCCTTGCTTAATAAACAGGAATAGCGGGTTGGTGAGATATCGAATCCCTTGGGTCTTATTTACCATGCCTTTAGATATACTCTGGGCACTGCGGTGCTATTAATGAAAGGAGCACGCTCGGTCCCGTGAATATATACAATTCAGAATAACATACTTAAGAATGCCCAATGGTGAGATAAATAGGGAATAAGGACTTGAAGATATTACATATGCTTTCATAAAGCTTAGAGCTATAGTACAATGCACTAATAACAGATTCAATGTTAGTGTTGATACAGCTGCAGCTTCCATCAACTAAATACAACAGCTAAAATACGCCGATTTTAAAACCACTAAGAAGATATAACTGTAGAACAGCAAGCAAGTCGGTAGTGGCAATTTACAAACTACTCTTCCCTCTTGTTCATTCACAGTGCAAGGAGTAGCGCATTTATATAAGGCAGCGCCTATAATCACAGCGCCATAAGGAAAAGATGGTGCATACTTGGGGAGCCAGGAATTAAGTATCTGGGTAAGTTAAATATTATATAAATACTACACAGCCCCCCTCTGTCTTTAGAACACTGAGTTAACAACTAAAAAAGGGAGATTGAGTACATTCTATTATTTTTTAGCCTTCTGAAAGACATATATCGGTGGCTCCTACTACTACTGTGACAACTTCCTAAAAGAAATTATAAGGTAGTTACAATTCACCACTAAGCCCTGCATTCTAGATAGTTTGCCTAGTTTAACACAGGCCTTGTTTACCTTCACTCCTCTACAGGATTTATAATCACCTACAGACCAGGCAGTATACAGTCCTGCTGAAACCCAAAGAGTATACTTGGGAAGACATTCTCCCTGGATTTATCGGGATGAGAGCTTTAGATATTTAAGGTAATCTAACCTCACCAAATATTCATCTTGGATAAGAGCCACCCACAATTAGGTGAATAATCAACAATGAAAGCTGAGAGCTTTATGATATATTAAATTTATTGGAATTTCCTCATTTAACCGATGCTAACTTGGTTGGAGAGATACATTAATATCTATCTCTCATACCCACTAGCGAGATGCCCCGCCTTGCAATCAATATGTTGTTTACAAATACCAATATGTTTACTTAAGTTTTGTAAAACAGGTCACGGACAACCATGAATAGAAATAAAATGTTCTGTCTCTATAATAGCCAGGAGATGTTGTAGGTCAGAAAAAACATGTAGAAAAAATGCTTTGTATATATACCTGATTTTTGTCACACGCAAAAAAAGTAATTGTATGTTTCTTTTTAGAACTTGGTCCTGAAGAAGGTTTTTAATCGTTTCTCCAAAAACCGAAACGCCGCGTCGACCCCTGTTCTTGTAATAAATTGTTGTGTTTATATTTCTTATGAATGAATTTTTGTCTTGAAGTACATACCACTGTATTTTTATTTTTTGTTTTTAACCCAGCTATTGCACAAATTGTTTTTAATTACCTGTACTTTGCGAATGACTTTTGAAATAAATATACATTGTTATATATTTTTCTAAAAACCTACACGTCCTGTCCTTTTTAGAATTTGGTTTACCTGCAAGATTGTAAGAGCACTAAATATATTCTGATTTGTTTGTGTCTAAGTGTTGACCGCTTCATTACCCAATATAACTAAGATTGGGTTTTGTCCTTGCAGTTTACAGACAATAGGTTCAGTCTTCCTCTATTCATCCATAGGTCTAGTTGTGGGAGAGGTGACACTTTTGATGTAACCACTAGCTTTTTAGTGGGGTGACTCCTGAATACCCCCTGACCAATGTGTAAAAAGTTTTTTCACTGATCTCCCCATATTTTCGATTAATACTATGATTGTGCACTGTGCTCTGCTAACCAGATCAAGGGCCTGTGCTCTGTTTAAAAGTTTTATGGTAATTCGGTGTAATTACAATTGACATGACAACCTACGTGTAATCCCCAAGTATATGGTAGTGCATGTAGGCTTGGAGGCCTAGCAGATTTAATGCACTTATGTATGCCCTCCTAAGTTGCCTGCTGGTATCTCAAAATGCACCCCTGCTTTGCAGGCTTCTTTTAAATGTAAATTATATTCAAATTCGACTTTTGAATTAAAGGTACTTCCACAATTTCAAACTACCTTATTTTACATATACTTCACACCTAAGATCTCCCCTAGATGCCTCAGTGCACTTGTAACTATAAGCAGGGACATTATAAAATATGTTTTATATGCCCCTGTAAGGGAAAAAATGCTGATTAGTTTTTCCCTATGGTAGCACAATAGAGCCTTTGGCCTAACATGGAAATACTTGAATAACGTATAACTGTAGATAGAAATAAGCTAAATATATACTTAAACGTATCAAAATGCTGGTTAGAATAAATCGAAAAACTTGTCACTGTTAGATTTCTTATAAATATCAGAGAAAATAAGTTATTGAACTTGTTTTCTGATGGACCAAAATTAAGCCTTCCATCTGCCCTTCTCTGATTGATCAGCCTCTGCTGTCTTAACGAGGTGTGAAGTGGCCTGCTGTTTGTGCCGGTAGTGTCTGGGCAGCTGAATGGATGCTCCCAGATAGGCAGAACTACCACTGTGCTCAACCTTGCGTAGCTTCTTGGTAAGCGTTGAGGCTCATTATAGAGGCAATGTGTAAAACGGATCACTGACAGAATTTCGACCTCATTAATATCGACCTACAAGAATATCGAGTCAACAATATCGAGGGCAAAAATATCGACATCCTATCTGCAACATGGTAAGTACAAAAATATCGAAAAAATAATATAGATGTAAAAAATATCGATGTTAAAAATATCAATTTTTTTTCTTTTAATATATAAATGTAAAATTAAGTATATAACACTAATAAATAAAATATACATATTTAAAAGTATCTAATAATGTTTAAAATTAATAAATAATACATATATATTAATAATACATTAATTAAATATATACAGTAAATATATAATATATATGTACTGAACAATAAGTATTAATAATTATTTTACTAATTTATAAATTAATGAAATATATTCTAATTTACTAATACATTTACAAACATAAAATAATAACCTAAATAAAATGTAAGTAATATAACAAATAAAATAAACATTTGATATTTTAACAATTAATTATATAAAACGTTGGATAGCGTAAGGGTAAAAATTACTATTGCTACTCCAGAGAGTGCAACAGTAGGGAAAGCGTTTGATAGCGTAGGGATAAAATTACTATTCCCACTCCAGAGAGTGCACCAGTAGGGAAAACTGACCCTGAACCCAAAAAACACCCCTTTACCCAAGAACTGAAAACTGACCCTGAACACTAAAAATACCCCTTTACCCAAAAACTGAAAACTGACCCTGAACCCAAAAAATACCCCTTTACCCAAAAACTGAAAACTGACCCTGAACCCTAAAAATACCCCTTTACCCAAAAACTGAAAACTGACCCTGAACCCAAAAAATACCCCTTTACCCAAGAACTGAAAACTGACCCTGAACCCTAAAAATACCCCTTTACCCAAAAGCAGAAAACTGACCCTGAACCCTAAAAATACCCCTTTACCCAAAAACTGAAAACTGACCCTAAACCCTAAAAATACCCCTTTACCCAAAAACTGAAAACTGACCCTGAACCCTAAAAATACCCCTTTACCCAAAAACTGAAAACTGACCCTGAACCCTAAAAAAAACCCTTTACCCAAAAACTGAAAACTGACCCTGAACCCTAAAAATACCCCTTTACCCAAGAACTGAAAACTGACCCTGAACCCTAAAAAAAACCCTTTACCCAAAAACCCAACACTGACCCTGAACCCTAAAAATACTCCTTTACCCAAACTTAATTAATATTATTTAATTAGCAATTCATTATTAATTAACAATAACAATAAAGTAAGTATATTAGCACATTAGCTGTAATTATTATAATTTAATAATTAATATCATTTTTCCCAAATTAATTAATTAACAGTAACTAAAAATTATATATATACATAAATTACTCTAAATAATGTCATTAACTAATTAATATTATTTAATTACCAATTAATTACTAATTTAAAATATGTACAAAATTATATTAATTAATTAACTAATTAATAATAATTATTTGCCAATTAATTAATTATAAATAATTAAAAACATATATTAATTAATTAATTATTATTAAATTACTCCCCACCCTATTCCCCTATAAACCCACATCCCGCTACAGAAAATATATATCAATTAATCAATTATTTTTTTCCCAATTAATCAATATTAATTAGCAAATAATTAGAGTTAATTAATTAATCCTACTAATTATTAATCAACTTACCATAATTAAATTACTTCCCACCCTATTCCCCTATAAACCCACAACCCTCTACAGAACATATATATCAATTAATAAATTAATTAAAATTATTTTCCTATTATTTTCAAATAATTACCAATTAATTATAATTTATTAATAAATCCTACTAATTAATAATCAATTTACCATAATTAAATTATTTCCCACCCTATTTCCCTATAAACCCACAACCCGCTCCGGTACTAAAACATAAAATTTACTTATAAATTTATTTATTATTATATAAAATGTATACACATATAATAGTAATTATTTTAAATACTTAAATTAAACATATAACACATACATAATAAAAAACTATAAAATAATACAAATATCGATATTAGTGTCATCGAAATTAATAACATCGATATATATGCCTTCGATATTACTAACTTCGATATTACTTACATCGATATTAAGTATTTCGATATTACTTACCTTGGGTCGATATTCTGTCCTACGATATTCTTGCCTTCGATATTATGCTCCTTCGATATTTCAGACTCGATATTATGGTAGGTCGATATTTCCTACTCGATATTTTGACTGTGTACCGTGTAAAACAAAGGCAAAAGCAGCCACTCATGATAAATGTCCTGAGCGTCACGAAAGAGACTTCAGGAGTGAAAATGTTTATGTTCAACACACATATGCAATGCTTATAACATGACCACCATAATCTTTTAAGCATAAAACACAATTGTGAATGTTGCTTGCAGCACTAGGCCCACTCATATGGGTATGCTTTCACTAGTATGCACACTATGGACACATCTTAATCTAACTCCCTTCTAATTGAGAGACCTTACGTGATGCACAATATGAAGATTATGGACATACACAAATAAAAGAACACTTTTTAGCAGCAATGTTAGCCGAACTCAAGTGGGTGAAACCCAAGGTCTAAAGGTATTGTGCTTTTGGTACTAATCAAGGTGTAAGACTGCACTACAGGCCAGTGTTGTGATTCACATTTGATCCACCCACGTTCACTCCCACTCACACACATTCAATCCGCACCACTATGTGGTATGAAAGGTATCAGACACGCTCTTACATACACATACTCACTCAGCACCCTATTGCGGTGGCACTGGTACCTAGCAGGTATATGGATCACCTTCTGTAGACCACGTGGCCCAAGCCTCTCTCCACCTTCACTCTCACCCCTATTTGCTTATACCCAGGGATGGGAGATAACTAGTCCTGCCTACCTGACACTGGGCTGCATGTGGCCAAAGTTAAACTTAGTCTGGGTCCCCCAGGAAGCACTTGGACATATTTAACAGATTTAATTAGGAGGTAGACTTAAAGAAAGAAGATGATAGCAGCAGAACAAGTTCACCCACAGGTCCCAAATACAAAGGAGTCATACAGCCTCTTGACCCACTTACTAACTGTCTCAGAATCATTTCTTAATCCCAGTCAATCTGTCTCTTTACTTACACCCCTTTACCCAAGAACTGAAAACTGACCCTGAACCCTAAAAATACCCCTTTACCCAAAAACTGAAAACTGACCCTTAACCCAAAAAATACCCCTTTCCCCAAAAACTGAAAACTGACCCTGAACCCTAAAAATACCCCTTTACCCAAAAACTGAAAACTGACCCTGAACCCAAAAAATACCCCTTTACCCAAGAACTGAAAACTGACCCTGAACCCTAAAAATACCCCTTTACCCAAAAGCAGAAAACTGACCCTGAACCCTAAAAATACCCCTTTACCCAAAAACTGAAAACTGACCCTAAACCCTAAAAATACCCCTTTACCCAAAAACTGAAAACTGACCCTGAACCCTGAAGATACCCCTTTTCCCAAGAACTGAAAACTGACCCTGAACCCTAAAAAAACCCCTTTACCCAAAAACCCAAAACTGACCCTGAACACTAAAAATACCCCGTTACCCAAAAACCCCAAACTGACCCTGAACCCTAAAAATACTCCTTTACCCAAACTTAATTAATATTATTTAATTAGCAATTCATTATTGATTAACAATAACAATAAAGTAAATATATTAGCACATTAGCTGTAATTAATATAATTTATTAATTAATATCATTTTCCCCAAATTAATTAATTAACAGTAACTAAAAATTATATATGTAAATAAATTACTCTAATTAATGTAACTAACTAATTAATTTTTTTTATTACCAATTAATTACTAATTTAAAATATGTACAAAATTATATTAATTAATTAACTAATTAATATTAATTATTTGCCAATTAATTAATTATAAATAATTAAAAACATATATTAATTAATTAATTATTATTAAATTACTCTCCACCCTATTCCCCTATAAACCCACATCCCGCTACAGAAAATATATATCAATTAATCAATTATTTTTTTTCCCAATTAATCAATATTAATTAGCAAATAATTATAATTAATTAATTAATCCTACTAATTATTAATCAACTTACCATAATTAAATTACTTCCCACCCTATTCCCCTATAAACCCACAACCTGCTACAGAACATATATATCAATTAATAAATTAATTACAATTATTTTCCTATTATTTTCAAATAATTACCAATTATTTATAATTTATTAATAAATCCTACTAATTAATAATCAATTTACCATAATTAAATTACTTCCCACCCTATTCCCCTATAAACCCACAACCCGCTCCGGTACTAAAACATAAAATTTACTTATAAATGTATTTATTATTATATAAAATGTATACACATATAATAGTAATTATTTTAAATACTTAAATTAAACATATAACACATACATAATAAAAAACTATAAAATAATACAAATATCGATATTAGTGTCATCGAAATTAGTAACATCGATATATATGCCTTCGATATTACTAACTTCGATATTACTTACATCGATATTAAGTATTTCGATATTACTTACCTTGGGTCGATATTCTGTCCTACGATATTCTTGCCTTCGATATTATGCTCCTTCGATATTTCAGACTCGATATTATGGTAGGTCGCTATTTCCTACTCGATATTTTGACTGTGTACCGTGTAAAACAAAGGCAAAAGCAGCCACTCACGATAAATGTCCTGAGCGTCACGAAAGAGACTTGAGGAGTGAACACACATATGCAATGCTTATAACATGACCACCATAATCTTTTAAGCATAAAACACAATTGTGAATGTTGCTTGCAGTACTAGGCCCACTCATATGGGTATGCTTTCACTAGTATGCACACTATGGACACATCTTAATCTAACTCCCTTCTAATTGAGAGACCTTACGTGATGCACAATATGAAGATTATGGACATACACAAATAAAAGAACACTTTTTAGCAGCAATGTTAGCCGAACTCAAGTGGGTGAAACCCAAGGTCTAAAGGTATTGTGCTTTTGGTACTAATCAAGGTGTAAGACTGCACTACAGGCCAGTGTTGTGATTCACATTTGATCCACCCACGTTCACTCCCACTCACACACATTCAATCCGCACCACTATGTGGTATGAAAGGTATCAGACACGCTCTTACATACACATACTCACTCAGCACCCTATTGCGGTGGCACTGGTACCTAGCAGGTATATGGATCACCTTCTGTAGACCACGTGGCCCAAGCCTCTCTCCACCTTCACTCTCACCCCTATTTGCTTATACCCAGGGATGGGAGATAACTAGTCCTGCCTACCTGACACTGGGCTGCATGTGGCCAAAGTTAAACTTAGTCTGGGTCTCCCAGGAAGCACTTGGACATATTTAACAGCTTTAATTAGGAGGTAGACTTAAAGAAAGAAGATGATAGCAGCAGAACAAGTTCACCCACAGGTCTCAAATACAAAGGAGTCATACAGCCTCTTGACCCACTTACTAACTGTCTCAGAGCATTTCTTAATCCCAGTCAATCTGTCTCTTTACTACCAGTACCATGATGTCTTCAGTAGGGGTCAGGTGTGGAGAGGCAGGTTGGTCCATCACGATGAGTGTCAACAAGGGAACAACCGATGAATAGGAAATAATACATTACTCCCCATAGGTAGGAGTAGGCACCCCGATCGGTATATGATGATCCCGGTCATACCCAGGCACTCTGGCCACAGCGACTGGTGCGACTTTTGCATGTAGGGATGAGTTGTAAATTCTCACCTCCCAGATCAGGAGTCACAATAAAGAGTGCATGCCAAATTGGGTTGCACCAGGCAATTCTGATCACACTCAGGAAAGAATTGCAAATCTGCACCTCTTTGAATATGAGGCACAATGTCCAGTGCAAGTTGATACCGATTGCACCACACCAGTCTGGTCATCCATAAATATGTGCAAGTTCAGCAGAGCCTCATAATTTGGTATGAGGCACTACTCTGGGTACACCCCCACCTCCAATAGTTGCACCCTGTGAATGGACACTGCATGCAATGTTTAACATACTCTTAAGGTCACCCATAGCTAGGTAAATACCTGCAGTGTTCTTCTCAAAGCATGAAATCCATGTATTTGTTCCATCCAGCAAAGACAGTAGCTTTGTTCTTACTTTTTCTTTGTCCTTCTGGGATCATGACACATACATAACCCAGCCACATCATTCTGCTGCAGTGGGCACATTTTCAGCCTGGATGGCGCTATGGGGTTATCCTCAACAAAGCAGCCCCCCCTTGCGAGGCATTGCTCCATGTAGGGAAAGTTCCAGTTGGGATTTCTGCCTTCATGTCCGATGCAACCCTCAGTTACTGCCATGTCCTCAGGCTAAGACGATCCTTCCCTAGGCCAAAACCTGTCACATGGGCCCCTCTCCTCAGTCCAGTCTGCTAACAGGGTGCAAAATCATAAACCAAAACTCTTGCATTTTGCTATTTATTTCCCTTGGGGTAGATCTATTGTTGCCGTCCACGCGTGCGCAGCACTGCGTATCCAATTTTGTGAAAACAGGAATGATTTGATTGTTTAAACTATTCAGCCCAAAGAACAGAGACAGGCATGAGCCTTTGAGGACTATTACATTTACATCGGGTTTACATGCATCTTATATGCAGTATCACAGTAAGTAATAAAAGTTTCCGGCATCCCATATATAGTGAGGAAGGTTCGTTACAGCCTTAGGGGGAGATTTACAAGTCCCTTGCGACATCTTTACAACACTGTTTTTTCACTTCTGTGATGCATCGGCGTCGTAAACAATGCACCACTATGCAACATATTTATAATCTGAGGCATCTAAAGAGATGGGCCACGTAGTAAAGCCTTGCGCTACATTATACCTACATCAGGTATACTGTATGCAGGGTGGGCATTCTGACGTAGGAAAGCCTCGCAAAAGTGACGCAGTGAAATCTACAAGATTTCACAGAGTCACTTTTATGACGCCTCATGTTAGTGTTATATCTGGGGGTCTCTAGTTTGCAATGGTATTCACATTTGTTCAAATAGGGACCCTTACTTCTAAGTGAGGATAAGGGAGTTACACTCCTTAATAACCCCTGCTCACCCCCTTGGTAGCTTGGCACGAGCAGACAAGCTTATCTCAGAGGCAGTGTGTTAAGCATTTCTGAATATGCACAGTAATACAGTGAAAACACTGTAGATGGACACAGGTTTGATAAAAAAGTATTCTCTATACAGACTTAAACACAAGAACACAAACGACAAAATACTACACTTAAGATTGCTTACAGATGATAAAACGTTGCTTAGTTCCAGTTGATGATGAATGCTACAAAGTTCTCAACAAAGTACCTGGATGCCTAATGAAAAGTAAACAAAAGGCCTGCAAAAGGGGAGATGTGTTGATTCCGTGATCGAGAGGAGATGATGCGTCATGCCTCAAGGCTTGCGCAGAGTAGGGGTTGCGTCGTGATCCTTACCAGTGCAGAGGTGATGCGTAGATTCTCGGACTGCAGGCCCGGTGCGGCGCACAAGATGGTGCCATGATGCGATGCGATGATCCGGTTGCGATGTGAGAAGATGGCGCCCTTGATGCAGTGATGCGATGACGCCCTGTCAACCTTGGGACAACTCTGGACTTTGGAGCCATGACAGGCCCTGCCACACGCTTCTACGGTGATGCGACAGCAGGCAGCTTCAATATACACCCGCTTCCAGGGAGATGCGGTGAAAGCTTGCTTCTATGGTGATGTGACAATTTCAGCTGCGGCGGCGACATGCTTCTTCTCGATGCGTGGTGCTTCCAGCTAACAGCGGCACGCAAGTGTCTGGATTCAGAATTCCCAGCAAGGAAATTCAATGGAGAGCTGGAGGTGAAGTCTTTTGTCCCCGAGACTTCAGCAGGAGGCAAGCACAGTTCAAGCCCTTGGAGAATATTCTCTATATGAAATTCCTTACAAAGTTCCTTCTCCTTTCCCTTGCCAATGAAAAAACTACTGCAGGCCAACAACGCACTTCCAGAGGGGCAGTACAACTCCTGCAGCTTCCTTGGTTCTTCTCCTAGACAGAAAGGTTTCTTGTCCAGAAGTGATCTAACTTCTTGACATCAGGGTCCCAATATTTATACCCCAAAATCCTTTGTTTTCTGAAGGCAGAGAGCCCTTTGCCTAGTCCAAACCAGTACCTGAGCACTTTGTTTACATGACTCTCTTCTTCCTCTCACTGTGCAGGACAGAGACATCAGCCGCCCCACTGGAGGTGGAGCCAGCACAGAGAAGGTCAGATACAGCTCTGGAGCACTCTGTTGACATGATTCCTCCTCTTCGTTCACAGTGCAGTGTAGAGACATCAGACCAGCCACAGGAGGTGGAGCCAGCATTGTAGAGGGAAGGCCCAGCCCTATTCAGGTCCCAGGTGTAACACCTCCCTCTTATCTAGATGCAGATCTCTCTATTCACCACCGGGCTTCCCCAGCATGTGTCCTGGAATCCTCCAGCCCTGTCACTCACAAGCCCAGACAAGGAATACACAACCTAGCAGAGGCAGGTCTGGACAGTTAGGCAAGAAAATACCCACTTTCTCAACTTGATATTTTCAAACAAAGAATATTAAAACCAACTTTACTAAAACTGTATTTTATTATTCTGAGTTCAGGCATATTAAATTCGATTTTCTACAATGTTCCCTGAGTCAGTTAGGATTATAAGAACAGAGGAGGCAATCCGTCAAAATGAAAGGGAGACTCACGCCAATGATGCCAGGTCTAACAGTTAGGAATAGACATTCCTAAACATTCCTGGAGTTGTGTTGTGGTTGTGATGCGCTTCCTATATGTCAGAAGATGCATCATGCATCATGCATATTTCCATCCTTGAGCATGCTGTGCTGCATTGTAAATGTGGCACATCCATGTTGGCGCAAGGCTATTTATCTGTGACACAAAATAACTGGTGCATCTCTGCATATTAGCAGAGATGCACCAGTTATTGTAAATCTGTCCCGTGGAGTCATAAAATAATGGGTCTCAACCTTGATTGGACGGTGTATAGCAAGAATATTGGCGTGGAAATATCGAGAAGCAGAAATATCGAGGTAAGAATGTTGTCTTGGTAAATATTGATGTCTTAAATATGTAGGAAATATCTTTTTTGTCGCAGTGCAGAAATATCGACATTGTGAGGTATCAATGTAGTAAATATAGTTGAAATAAATATCAATGTAATTTATATTGATATTATGTTTATAATGGATTCATTTCTTTAGTTGTTTAATAATTATGCTATGTTTTTCATATTTTTTATGTTTTAATGTCAAAAATAAATGTTATTTAAAAAATAAATTCTAGTTTAATTCTTAGGATTGGGATCTTTATTTTATAGGGGATACGGGTGGGTAGTAAACATGTGTGAAAATTTATAGAAAATTATAAAATTAGAAGGAACTCATTTTTAAATTTCGAAATTTTTAATTTTAAATTAGAAATTTCTTATTTAATGAAATCATGTTATATATTATTACATTTGTAAATATTTTAGGAGCGGGTTTTGGGGTTTGTAGGGGATAAGGGTGGGTAGTAATTTAAAATTGTTGTGTTAAAATTTATAGAAATTTTTAAAAAGTTGAAGTAAAACAAATTAAATTTCAAAATTTTAAATTGACATTAGAAATGTTTTATTTAATGAAATTATGTTATATATTATTTAAATTTGTAAATATTTTAGGAGCAGGTTGTAGGGTTTATAGGGGTTAAGGGTGGGTAGTAATTTAAAAATGTTGTGGTAAAATTAATAAAAATTAAAAAAACTAGAAGTAAAAAAAATGTAAATTTCAAAATTTTGCATTTGACATTAGAAATGTAATATTTAATGAAATGATTTTATATATTATTAAGATGTGTCTATAATATAGTGCAGGGATGTTGTATTTATAGGTGATAAGGGTAGGTAGTACTTTAAAAATGTTGTGTTACAATTTATTGAAATTTAAATAATTAGAATAAAAAAATATGAAATGTTGAAATTTTAATTGTGAATTTTGAAAATTAAAATGTATTATGGTTTGATGTCTAGCACTTTCCTTGAGTTATATTGGACTTGGAGTTAGAATAGTAAATGTATATGGTTTACTGTCCAGCACTTTCCCTGAGTTATATTGTTTTTGGAGTTAGAATAGAAAATTATCATGTTTTAATGTCCAGCACTTTCCATGAGTCATGTTGACTTTAGAGTTAGAATAGTAAATTATTATGGTTTATGTCCAGCACTTTCCCTGAGTTATATTTGATTTGGAGTTAGAATAGTAAATTATTATGGTTTACTTTCCAGCCCTTTCCCTGAGATATGTTGCGTTTGGAGTTAGAATAGTAAAATATTATAATTTACTGTCCAGCACTTTCCCCGAGTTATATTGAATTTGCAGTTAGAATAGTCAATTATTATGGTTTACTGTCCAGCACTTTCCCTGAGTTAAATTGTACTTGGAGTTAGAATAGTAATACATTATGGTTTACTGTCCAGCATTTTCCCTGAGTTATAATGGTTTGGAGTTGGAATAGTAAATTATTATGGTTTACTGTCCAGCACTTTCCCTGAGTTATATTTGTTTTGGAGTTAGAATAGGGAGGGGGACCAAGGTGAAGTGTCAGTGCGGGTCAATGTGAACCATAGGCCTAATCACTTTTTTTTATTGTGGCTTAGTGCAAATTAACTCCTGCCAGTCCACCCTATCCAGACGGCAGTGGAATTGGTGGAGCACAGGTAGCATCTTGGTATCCATTGCGTACTCACAAGTAAGCAGCATCATGGCTTCTGAGTTGTGGTTTAGTGCGTCAGAGGTGATGATTGATCTCAGCTTTCTCTGCTGAAGCCATTTGGCATATTTCCAAAACTTGAGGTAAGCGCTATATGGAAGGTCTGCAAGGTTATAAGCCTTAAATTAAATAATAGTCTCATCTCATCTGCTGTACAAATAAGCTAATTAATGCCAAGGTATGGGCTATTCCCCCCTTTCTTCAGCACAGTCAGCTCTTGCATGGTGTTTTGGTGTCTGGTGCTAAGGGGATAAAAACTCCAACATGTGGGATGAATTGGTCAACTACGATGTTGATTCAAATCACCAGTAATTCATGGAGATGCTTGCTGAGCTGGCAGAAGCTTGACGCCATGGAGTCCGGATGGATTGCTGGTCCAAGGCAATGTATAGCCTAATAGTAACCCATCAGAGATAGGCATCAACTCCCCATTGACCCTCTGATTCTACATTACATTCTTCAATACATGATATGCCATAGTGAGACTGGTACTACTGTACTGTAACATGGCATCATATACACATATCTTGTTCTGCATCATTAGCAAGGCCACGACGAAGGTCCAAATGAAAATATAGCCTTAATGAATGCAGCCGGTATACAGTCAGTTCAGTTCAGTAGATCTTTATTTCGATGATTAAAAACTATCATAAAAATGCATATATACAGTTAAAAATGTATTAAATAGCATATCCGAGCTTTATCTAAAAAAATAAAATGCACAGTTATAAAACACATTATACATTAATTCCCTGATATTAATCATTAACATTAACCTCTTGTAATTCTCAATCTTACAGCCACTTTCAAAAAATTCATGATGGAGCATAATGTTCGCATATCATTTGCTCTTTGCAAAAAGAGTAGAGCAGTTTTGGCATGTCGAAACTTTGCCTCTTTCAGAATAGCCACCAGAAATTTGCGTCGAGGCATCTGATAAAAAGGACACAAAAGTATAAAATAAAGGGTGTCCTGCTGATACCTATTGTCGCAGCCGCAGGCACCCTTCTGCTCAATTGTTAAAGTAAAACCAGATGGAAAGGACAGTATATTTGGTAACATATTGAGCCTAAAACGACACATTAAAAACCTGTTATACATTACAAATAGATAGGGTTCCATGCCCTCACTATTGCTCACAAGACAATGAGCAGTGACTGATCTCTTCGACAATTCAGTACCTGTTCTGCGAAATGCAAACATTTCTAACAACAATTTTTTGATCTGTGATTTGCAAGAGGTAGAAATTAAATTCGGGTTAATGAAAAGGCCTTTCCGGCCAACATCCTCTAGCGTGACTTTCACATAATTTAGCCACGGGATTAGCAACCCCTTGTCCCTTTGTAAACAGTCTGCTACAATTATTCTGCTTAGTTCTGCCTCAGGATTTTCCCATATTCTAAGCCATGCTTCAATGGGGCTCAAATTTACCTGGTCTATAATGTACGGGCTTCCCAGTTCGCTGTGTGCTATTGCGGCTGGAGTGCTCTGCGGAATTTTAAGAGTCCTGCGGAGGAATTTGTCTTCCTCCAGCTGCAATTGTTTTGCATCCCCAAAGCCCCAAACATCTGCTCCATACAGGGCTTTTGCAGTGCCTATGGAGCCGTATAAATTCATCACCTGTTCTGGGCACCAACGGCCCAGCCTTCAGGCAAAATTTAATATAGCACCATTTGAGGAGACCAGTTTTGCACACCGCGCTCCTCTATCAGAGTCTTGAATTTTAGTGCCCCATCAAATAAAAGACCCAGATAGGAGAAAGTCTTCACCGTCTCTAAAGTATGAGTCCCTATTTTGAATACAAAATTCCTACAGGGCTTTTTACCTGCCAGCATCACAAAGGACTTGCTTAAATTCACCGACAGATCTAAGCTGTCCATGAATTTTACAAATCTGTTGATCAAGCAGTGTAAGCTCCTCGGGGTACGGGCCAGCAGGACCGCATCATCCGCGTACAGAAGTACCGGGATATGGCGCGTTCCGGCTTTTGGACAGACTGGGTTCAGGGCAATAAGAGCTCTATCGAGATTAATAATATAAAGAGAGAACAAAAATGGAGCAAGGATGCAACCTTGCCTCACTCGCTAGTGCACGGAAAAGGTTCGGTACTCCCCCCTTACTCACTGTAGCGGACCCTGGCACTGGTATTCCAGTGTAGTTCTCTAAGAATATTATTCAGTCCATGATCAATTCCCAAGTCGCTCATCATAGCCCATAGCTTGTTCCTGTGTACATTGTCAAATGCCGCGGCCAAATCCTTGAACCCCAGATAAATGGTTTAGCTACTGGCTTTTGTATATTTGGAGACCAGTAAATAAAGGTTAAGACACTGGTCGCTAGTTGATTTTCCTGCTCTAAAGCCGTACTGGGTGTCTACTATAGTGTGGTGCTCTTCTGTCAAGTCAAGAAGTCAGTCTAATACTACCCGTCACAAGATTTTGGCATGGACATCGATCAACGATATCGGTCTGTAGCATTGAGGGTTATCCCTACTTCCCTTCTTAAATATAGGGACAATTGTGGCTGTCGACCAAGAGCGGTGCAGCCCAGTTTTACCAGCTGCATTTAGGACCCTTGTCAAAATTGGGGTACAAAGGGCCACATTGCTCAAATACAAATCTGGTGAAGTGCCTTAGTTAATTCTGAGAGGGAAAATTCTACTTCCAAACTCCGTGTGCCATCCCAACCCCCTTCTGGGACTGTTTCCTGAATGTGATTGTAAAGACCCTCAAAATGTGTAACCCATTGTTCAGGTAGTATGTTAATTCCAATCGCCTGGGCACTGCTGTCCTGGCAGCATGGCTTATTAATTATCCTCCAGAAC
Organism: Lissotriton vulgaris; assembly: GCF_964263255.1. Taxonomy (NCBI): domain Eukaryota; kingdom Metazoa; phylum Chordata; class Amphibia; order Caudata; family Salamandridae; genus Lissotriton; species Lissotriton vulgaris. Next base: position 2,033,157,672 of record NC_141691.1, read on the forward strand.
TCCGTTAGGTCCCTTTTCTCCCCAGCCTCCCTCAGGTTGCCCCAAACTTCCGCTTGCAAGTCAACTTTTCTCTGCTTTAGGACAGATTTGTAGGTCTGTCTCAAGAGGGCCACTTTTAGTTTATCCCTGGGTGTGGCTTTAAGACTAGATTTTAAATCTCTTAGTGCACGGGAGCAGTTAGTGTCGAACCATCTTGGCTGGGTTATGCTTTTCCTAGGGCCTTTTACCTTCATTAACTTATGAACCAGGTTGGTTATAGACCTAAACCCCATGAGCAGGGGGATGCCCTCTATCAGTGGATCTAGGCACTCTTCAAAATATCTTTTGCCCTTTACTATTAATGAATTATACAGTGCCTGAGCGTCGATTTTTGACCACCTAAGCCGTCTCCACTGATCAGTTACCTTCAGGAAGGCATCTTCCTGTATGCTCCTCTTCAGTCCCCCTCTATACCTCAGTTCCAGGATTAAATGGTAATGATCACTGAAGGTGCTCCAATCAATCCTTACCACAGCGATCCAGTTTTTTGCAAAACTGGATACTATAATATAATCTATGATGGAAGAACATCCTCTACCTTTAAAAGTTGGGGTAAGGGACCCCTCATTTCTCGGGACAACCAACTCAATCGTGTGTCCAAGAGTATAGGTGTTTAATATTTTTCTGAGTGCTAACCCCTCAGCATTATGTTCGAAGTGTGGGCCAGACTCGACCGGACAGGCAGAGCAATCTGTAATTACTGGTAGCAATTTTGGGCATCGATGACAATTTAGATCGCCTATCACTATTACAATTGGTTCTGCCTCACCTTTCCTATATTCTAGCTCCTGTTTGAGTCTAAAATCTAATTCCTGTAGTACAGTATTGGATCCTTTTACCGGCCCTGTGTTATAAATGTTAAATATCAGGAGCCTCAAACTATTCCCTGTGAATCTTGCCGCCTGGAGCGTGTGCGAAGACCAGGGTGGGAGTGTCCTTCTAGTTTCAAATCTGAATATAGTGCTAAGACTCCCATTGCCCTTTCAGATCTAGCTTCTTGGGCTGGTACAAAGAAACATTTATAACCCAGGATTTGGAAGGGGGTACTATCCACCCCCCAGGTCTCCTGGAAACTTATTATTTGGAGCCCACTTAATTGGTTGCGCAAGTCATGGTTATCGAATTTCCCCCTAAGGCCTGCTACGTTCCAGGACATTATCTTTAGTCCTCCCACAGACCCTTGTGTGACCTGTGCTCCCAAATTGTCTAAGATTGATCCATCCCTCTTTGCTAACATACCCCATTTTTTTCCTTGACATTGCATTCATTTGGGTAATTCTAACCCCCCCCCCCTGCTGATATTCCCCTACTATTCCATGAGAAATTGTTTCAACAGCCACCCCCTCCGCTATCTGGTCTTGGGCATCCCCTGACCTATTTAGTCAGTCGTTTTCATCGAGGGATAATAAGGGGTTGTATCTGTTTGTACATTCTACCAGACCCCTATCTTTACAGACCAGACCTTCCAGAGTATAGTTCCTTGGCCTGGTCAACTCTGGGGCCCTTCCCATTCTGCCAAAAGTGTACCTTGGATCGTGTGTGACATGTTGTATTGGGTAAAAATATCCTAGTGGCAATGGCCGTATGATGCTGGTCTGGTTCATATTACCAATTTCCAATGTATATTCCACTAGGCTAGTGGTCCTAAAGTTCACTATAATACAGTTGCCCACCGTGTCTTCAATTTTACTACCTATCCAGTTTACTATTCTGACATGGTGAATTTCCCCATTTTCCGTACCGGCCAAAGGCCTGTTCACATTTAACCAGTTAATTATCTTATTTTTACGTTCTGTGTGCGACTCTTTCTGCTCTGGTTTGAGTTCTGGTACCCCCACTAGAACAACTACGTAGGTGCACGCTTCAGGGGGTAAGTTTATATTTGGTAGGGAGTTTGTCGCTCTTGGCGTGTATACTGTGTTTCTGCCAATCTAAGGATTGAAGGGCTCCTATTTTGTGTTTGTAACTTGGTTGTTTGAGTTTGACCGTTATCTGAGCCCTTGTCCCCCACTTTCTGCTTGTTACCCTTCTCCGCCTCCTTAGAAAGATTTGGAGGGGCTTGAATTTGATCAATCGAGCATTGTAGATTGCTAACACAGTTATTTTTAGTGGGGGACTACGGGACTGGGGTGATGTTTACTAAAGCAGGGTTAGCAGGTGCATTATTGTTTATAGTGGGGCCCTTAATCCTTCCCTGCTTATTCAGTTTGTTAGTAATTTTGTCTAGCTTACTGACTAATGGTTTTATCTGGCTTACGATAAAACGTTCCAGGTGTTTCTGGAGGTCTACTATTACTTGAGCCATCCTTCATGGGGGGGATGGCTGGTAAGTTGCTTCTTCGTCAGTAGCTTCCACCTAAAAGCCTTTTGTTCTGGGCATGAATGCACTTGATTTTGTTTTCCTAGAGTAACACTTTTTAGGCCCCGCTCTTCTAGTTCTGCTATTATGGATCTTGTTGTGAGCCAAGGCTGTAACCACTTCCTTGTCCACTGCTGGCTGAGCGCAAGGAATGTCATCAGCCCACATTTCCAAAGTGGCAAGTAGGGGAGGTGCCGATGATTCAACGTCTATTGCCTGTGGGGGGGGGGTGGATAAAACAGTGATTGGCGTTAAGGATAAGCGTCTCTTGGTGCGCTCAATCTCCCCTGAGACTGCGCCAATGACTTTTCTCAGCATGAGGTCAATTGCAGTAGGTTGAGCTTTTTGGGGTACTGTTCCATTCGGCTCAAACACTGTTATAGACGGTGTGAGGGGGATGTGTGCTTTGCTCTTTGTCAAATGTGTTTTTACTTTACTAGCCATCGCAAGAGAGAACAAACTGATGGTACTCACAATAACGTTTCTGACCTTTGAGCCCACCCCCAAATTTTAAAAGAACCTCCTCCCACACTAATTGTAGGCTTACAAAGTAGCCCACTCTACCCGCCTTCACAAGTAATTTATAAGACAGTGACCCACCGCCAATGTTCAGTGTCTATTGTCCACCCTATACTCCTTCTGTCTGGATCTCGTTGGGTCCCGTGAAAGTACTTGATGAAGGACCCAAGGGGGGTGGCCCAGCCCGGCCTCCACTGGCCCTGGACATCCACAGATGGCCCGCCCTTTGCCCGGGCTTAGCCCGGCGTCACCCGCACGTGTCCCACAACGCGGGAGCTCTCAGAGAATCTTAAGCCCCTCCGGGCGCGGTACAGGTGTTGGCCTGGGAGTCTTCCTGTCCCTGAGGACTCTGGGACATGTAGTCCCCCCCTGTCTATTAGTCTGAAGGGAAGCAACAGCAGGAGATACGGTAAGGAGCCTCCCCAACCGTGCAGCAAGTGATCCAAATTGAGGCTCCGCTGCATCGGGGCTCTCAGCGAATCTTAAGCGCCTCCGGGCGCAGTGCAGGCGTGGGCGTGGGCGTCTTCCTATTCCTGAGGACTCTGGGCCATTTAGTCCCCCCCTCTCTGCGGCCGCGCCAGGGTGTTGAAGGCGTCGGCGGCGGGGGGAGACCAGGCCGTGTGGCAACAAGCCTGAAGGGCAGCAACAGCAGGAGACACAGTAAGGAGCCTCCTCAACCGTGCAGCAATTGATCCAAATTGAGGGCCGGTATACAGTCAAAATCTTGAGTAAAAAATATAGAAGTACATTAATATTGAATTAAAAATTAGGAATGGATAGAATATTGAATGGACAGAATATAGACAACAAAAATATTGAATGGACAGAATATAGACAACAAAAATATCGAATTTGAGGTAAGTAAGTTAATATCGATTTACATAAATATAGAAAGTCAAAATATCGAAGTATATAATATAGATAAATATATCGATTTTTGAATAATATCAAATTTTTTAAAGTGTATTTTATGTTAGTATATGTGTGAAAAGTGTATATTTCTTTTATAATTTTTTTAAGTAATGAATTTTATGGTATTTCATTTTTGCATAATTTAATTCTGTAGCAGGTTGTGGGATATGGGGGAATAGGGTGGGAAGAAATTTAATTATAATTGAATAAATGTTTCAATGTATTTATTGGTATTTATCATGAATGAATTGTTAATTAATTTCTAATAGGTAATTAATTAATTTATAAGTGGTAATTAATTGTATTAATTGATTAATTGATCATTATGTTAATTTTATTAATTTATTTTCTGTAGCAGGTTGTGGGTTTATAGGGGAAAAGGGTGGGGAGTAATTTATTATAATTGATTAAATATTTTAATTCATTTATTGGTATTTATCTTGAATTAATTGCTAATTATTTTTTAATTGGTAATTAATTTTTATTAATTGATTAATTGATAATTATGTTAATTGTATTATTTTTTTTCTGTAGCGGGTTGTGGGTTTATGGGGAAATAGGGACGGAAGTAATTTATTATAATAGAATAAATGTTTTAATTTATTTATTAGTATTTATCCTGAATTAATTGTTAATTAATTTGTAATTGGTAGTTAATTAAATTATAAGTGTTAAATAATTTTTACTAATTGATTAATTGATAATTATGTAAATTTTATTAATGTATTTACTGTAGCGGGTTGTGGGTTCATAGGAGAATAGGGTGGGAAGTAATTTAATTGTTATTAATTACATTTTAACATTTATTTATCGGTATTTATTTTAAAATAATTGTTAATTATTTTTCATTTGCTAATTCATTAATTGTAAATTGGTAATTAATTTGCATTAATTTGGTAATGATTTTTAATTAATAATTGTATTTGTATTTTTAATTGATTAAATATTATATTAAATTAATTTGGTAATTATTGTTAATTAATTTGTAATTGGTATTAATATATATATATATATATATATTTCTTTATTCATATATGAAGTATTTACTTTCCCTACTATAGCACTCACTTGAGTGGGAATAGTCATTTTTACCCCTACACTATCCAACGCTTTCCCCACTGTTGCACTCACTGCAGTTGGAATAGTAATTTTTAACCTCCCACAATCCAACGCCTTCCCTACTGTTGCACTCTCTGGAGTGGGAATAGTAATTTTTACCTCTACGCTATCCAACGCTTTCCCTACTGTTGCACTCACTGGAGTGGGAATAGTAATTTTTACCCTCCAACTATCCAACGCCTTCCCTACTGTTGCACTCTCTGGAGTGGGAATAGTAATTTTGACCCCTATGCTTTCCAACGCTTTCCCTACTGTTGCACTCTCTGGAGTGGGAATAGCAATTTTTACCCCTACGTATCCAACGCTTTCCCTACTGTTGCACTCATTGGAGTGGGAATAGTCAATGTTACCCTCCCGCTATCCAACGCTTTCCCTACTGTTGCACTCTCTGGAGTGGGAATAGTAATTTTTACCCCTACGCTATCCAACGCTTTCCCAACTGTTGCACTCTCTGGAGTGGGAATAGTAATTTTTACCCCTATGCTATCCAACGCTTTCCCTACTGTTGCACTCTCTGGAGTGTGAATAGTAAATGTTACCCTTTCCGCTACCCCACAGTAAAAATATTGTATATTTTTTATTAATATTACGTTCATATATATATATATATATATATATATATATATATATATATATATATATATATATATATATATATATATATATATATGTATTAATACATCAATTTGTATTTTTTTTAAACTTAAATTAATTATTTATTAATTTTAAGGTTATTTAAATATTTTAAGTATGTTTAAGGTAATTATATTTATTATTTCAATAATTTTTAATTATTTTAAAGCATTTTTAAAAATTCGATATTTTGACTAACTATATTTTAACAACAATAGTTTTGATTAGATATTTTTGTACTTACTTGTTTGGAGATAGGAAGTCGATATTTATGCATTCCATATTTTTTTACTCGATATTTTGGTAGTTCTATATTTGTGTCATCGATATTGTTTCAGTGATCCAATGCAATGACATTGTAAAAATGTACCAAGCAATAAGGCCAGTAGCCAGTCCAAATAGCAGGCACCTCTTGCTACACATTTCAATGCCAGGGAAAACTCCCCAGGAGGATAGGGGCATCACATGGACACTCCGGCCACCGCTCAGGGGGGATATGGGTGGGCAGGGGGAGGCTGTTCAATCATTGGTATGGCTGGGCTTTAGACCCAAACCAGAGGGCTGGTTTGGGTAGTAGGAGGGTTGGACCTGGGATGAGGAGGGCTGGCTTGGGTAGTGGGAGGGCTAGACATGGGAGGGGATGGGGCTGGCTTGGGTAGTGGGAGGGCTGGACCTAGGAGGGGGAGGGCTGGCTTGGATAGAGAGTGGGCTGTTCTTTGTATGGTGAGGGCTACATTTATAACCCTGAAGGTGACTATGTGGGATGGACATGGAGGTGGTGTTGTTGGCCCCCTTTTTCAGAATGATGGGGATGTCTTTTTGGCTCTCTTTGATGATTTTAATATGGGATCGGGATGGGTGGCTCTCTCACTCTTTCTCACCTGTTGGGAAGGGACTTTTTCAGCAGGTCTGATCGTGCCACCCTTCTTAGGGGGTGGCTGAAAGTGAAAGTGAAAGGGATTGGTATTAACTCAGCCCTCTAAACTCTGGAAGAGGGTAGCAGTGGCAGGCCGGAGATCAAGCACCCACAGAGTAGGGGTTTTCAAAGATGAGGGAGGAGGTGTTGCGATGGTTGGGTTTTGGAGATAGAGGAAACTGAGGTCTGAAATCTGGATGCCTGTTTTCTGTGTGTATGTCTCTGAGTTGACTGGTATGATGTTGTGAGGGTTGTGTCTTGTGTGCTGCATGTGGATGTATGGGTGCCTGTGTGCTCAGCTTTCTGTATTTATCTACTCAGGTGGGGGAATTGGGAGGGTAGATGGGCAATGGACTGGAGCAGAGATGGGAGGCTGGTAGGTATGCATGGCTGCTGTAAGTGTTAAGGCCAGAGACTGGACAGATCTCTGCAGGCCTGCTATGTCTGAATGACTGCCCTCCAGCAATGCAACAAATTGGAACAACTTGTTGCCATGATCCCGGAGGGCATTCAGGACTACATTTTGATCCACAGAGATCTGATGCAGGATGTCTATGGCCTCCACACTGAGGGCAGCAGGGAATACATGGGATAGGGCTGCAATGCCTGGGGAGAAAGAGACTCTGCTATCTTAGGGGAGTGGGCCCAGATAGCAGTTTGGAGACCAACATAGAGGGTGGAGACAGAACATGGTTTGGGAAACAAATATGTTGATGTTTTCCTTCCTTGGTCCATCACCACTGTGGAGTGTGACATTGTGGTGGTAGATGTATCATCTGTATCCACCAGGGCACTTCCATCACCGTCTGAGGCACTGGTCCCCTCTGTGTTAGTCAATGCTTGGTGAACACTCTTGCCAGCTGCTTTCCCAACAGTGGCAGGCCTCTCTCCTTCCCTGCCCTCGGTTGATACTGTAACAGAAGGTACAATACTATTGTCTTGCAACACATCTGAAAGCAAATCTATATTCAACTATTTCCACATCAGTATAGTAAATTAGTTGTGGATGCATTGGCTGCCTCAGCACACCCTTTGCCATGAGAACAGGTTGTGTTGACCCGTGTCGTTTTAAGTCCAGCTACATGATGCTTTTGACAATGCCACCTCTTGCCTGTGCCAACATATACATCTCACATCCTATTATGTGTAGCAAAACCTACAAACATCCTCTCAAATGTGGCCCATATCCAATGGTGTAGTGTTGCTCTAACATTACAATGAAAGGCCTTAAGCTTTCACCACTACGCATACAAACTGAGACATGCAAATATGCAATCTTGCATGTATACACTAATATGACTTTGTAATGTAGAGCAACTACTCGGGATATGTGGCATTACACTCAGAAGGCATAATTGACATGGAAGTGTACACCACACTCAGGTTCCCCACCCCCCCCACTCACCAGGCTCACTTCTGTACACTGCCAGATGATGCAATTGACATTTGTCAATGTCAGTACAACCCTAAAGGGCAGAAGTTCTTGGAATGAGCACATCCATGAAGATGAGTGTGGCTTCCACAAGGTCTGGAAATGTGCGGTCCAAAACATTGTCTGGTGTTTGCATCCCCATGTTGTGCTGACTGCTGACACACAGGGCACATCAATTGCCCAAGATATCACTCCCTGATGAATGTCAGAAGCCACAGGTTGACTGTGCACTGATGCACATGTCTACCCCACCTCAAAGCATACAGAGTAAGCTCTGGCAGTACTTAACATTCCACCCTGGACTGACTCTGGGTTTTATGAGCCCCTCTGAATGTAATTCTGGACTCCTCAGTTGTCCAATTCTCCCAATCAGGGCACACGTCATGAGTTTATAAGACACAGCATCTGCCCCAGTAAGGGTAAGGAGTTTGTTGTGGCACTTACCAGTTAATAGTTCCTAAAATAAGTGCCTCCCAGTGGGTCTTTCTCACTTTCCTAGCTACACAAGCCCTCCCAAAGGCTGTGAACCATTTGCTGATATCATCACCATCCTCAAATTTAGGGAAAATCCCTTTGGGTATTTTAGGATCATTAGACCTTTCTGTATCTTTGTTGGTTAAATTGCTGCAACCATTGATGGATCCTAGGCCCATTTCTGTTCTTTATTTTTCTAGAGCTGCAAGTCTAGTCTCTAGCTCTAGTCTTTGAGTCAACCTTACTAACCATTGTCCAGACCAGCATACCCCTTTAATGCCCTAAACTCTATCATTTACGGGTGACCCTGAACATTGACACCTCAGATTCGAGGAAGAAAGAAGAAAGATCTAAGATCCATACTGACCCAAGGAGAAAAGGATACCATCTGTCTTTGCCCAGCCCTGCTGACCTCTCTCATCCACTACCTGCCTACAGCAGGAACCCTGACAAGTTTAGCAGTAGAAAACCCCCTTAGCACAGAGGACCTGTCCTGCAACCTATCTACATACTCTGTCTCCCATTAGCACCAGATTTGCTCAAACAAAGACTCAAATCCAGAGTCCTGATTCTGTGGACCCTATGATTGTGCACCACGAGGCCCACTGCCTGAGTACGAGTAGCCCATCACCTCAAGGATTTCTCCCCAAGGATCCTGACCTGAAATCTGGTAATCCCCTCCCCCCTCAGGACTCCAGACGATGCCTGCAGCATCAACCAGAAGGGCCCCTGGCGGAGCGCGGCGCTGCTCTAAAATTTCTTCATAAATCACCAGAAATAAACCCACAGAACCTCACCAACTTACAAATTTGGGCCCATCACTCTAATCATTTAATCTGTTCCGAGGATTCAGTATGGGTATAGCGGTGCTATAGTGGAATGCCTAAACTATAGTTTATACATTATTTACAACTGCAGTTTAATTTCTAAGAAACATGGTTTTTATTTAAAATAGGGAATACAATATCATCCCCCTATTTAAATTCGGAACTGCTAGTAAAAGTTGACTGTAGGAAGTATCAAACCAGTTTAATTCTTCATTTATTTCATTTTTATTTTTCTCTAAATTTCAAGTTTTCAACCATACTCTCTAAGTTTTAATAAGGCTAAAAGAAAGACTCAATTTGCAATAAAACCCTGAAAGGAAAAGGTTGAAATTTCAATAACATTCATTTGTTAGCAAATGGCAGCGAAAGGAAATAAGCAACGGAAATATTACCCAAATGGAGAGACGAAGACAACAGTACAGAATGCAATAATCCCAAATGGAAAACCTATCTGTCTCTTTCTCAGGATGTCGCACCCATTCAAAAGTTAAATCAAAAAGAAATGTGTTCTTAGTCTCTGTGCCTCAAAGCAAAAATTGCGCAGACCGACCGCATCTCGGGATGCAAAAATCAGATTGGAAAGCGCAATGTCCTAAACGCCTTTTTTATACCATTTTTCACTAGCATATCTATCTAAATTCGTAACTCTTAAGATTTGTAAAGTCTGAGATTGGTCAATTTGGTGTCAAATAGGCATAACCTCACCAATCCTTATACAAATTTCCTGCAATGTCATCCTCACTTGCTGTAACTGGGGTTTCTTTGTGTAAAGAATGTCTACCTCCAAAGTGTCCTTTAAATTGTTAGTTGACTTTTCTTTCCCACGGGTAGGATTTTCGCCTTGCTGTCATCTTTGGCTTAGGCCCCATAAAATGGCCACGCTGTCCATGACCCACGCAGTTCAGTCACAGGCAGCCTGCATCTCCGACTCTGGTGCATGCGTACTTCTGTTGCCATCTCGGTTTTCAGACAGACTCCATTTTCTTTTATTTTGTGTACCCATTTAGGCCTCAATATAGGAACTATCACCAAAACAAACACAAATAGATGTAGGTTTACAACATATAACCCTTTCTGTTTACCTCCCCCCTACTAATGACAACCCAGTTAGTATTTATCTGGCTCTAAGCAACAATTATGCATAATTTGACTTACCAATTTTCCGGTCTTTTGCATTAACCTATTTAGGAAGTGCAAACGGTGCGAATCGGTAAATTTGGCCGTTTGCGATTCCTAAATAGGTTTTTGGGATGCATCAAACATTTTTGGCAAAATCGCTATTTTTAGCGAATTCCAAAAATGCGATTTCTTTTAAGGAATCGCAAATTTGCGATTCCTTAAAAGCATTGCATGATTACTTTTAAAATTGCGAATTCGCAATTAGGGGGTGCAAATTACCACGAGGGTGAACCTCGTAGTAATTTGCGAAAATGTATTAAGATGCTAAAAATTGCATTTTAAAACACTGACACATATGTCCTTAGGACATGTGTGTGTGAAACATGCATTTCAAAATGCATTTCAGGGGTGCAGGGGGGGGTCCTTAGGAACCCCCCTGCACCCATGGATTGCATTAACATTTTACGAATCGCGAATTGAAATTCGCAAAATGTCAATGCCTTCCTATTGATTTCCATGGGCCTTTTGGCCCATAGGAATCAATGGGAATTGCGTAATCGCAAATTAGAATTCGCATAATATTTGCGATTCGGTAAAAATTTCGATTTTTACCGAATCGCAATATGCGATTCAAATCATGCATCCCATTTTGCAATTCCTTATTTGCGATTCGCTAAAAATCACAAATAAGGAATCGCAAAACCGTACTTTGATGCATGTGGCGTTTTATACCACAAGTAAACAGACAAAAGCACATTCATGCAGGTTTTCTTTTAGTACATAACATATGCGTACATTTTATTACACAATACTCGACAAATTAATTGTTTATTTGCTTATGCAGCACATGCAAATTAGTATACCACGTGTATTGGTATGCATTTTACTCTAGGTTGGGTAATTTTCAAAACCACACATTTTAGTACTTGGCAGTGTTATGGAGTGTTAATTTCACAAGGGGTACACAAAATGTTGTTTTCCACCTTGCTCCATCACCTCCCTGACCATGACCAGAGGAGGTAAGAAACCCCCAGTAGTCAACAATGCACCTGATGCCCCAGAGCTTTGGGTGGCCCAACCAACAGTGTCCAGTGGAGAAGTGTGGCTCAGTGGTTAGAGGAGGCAGACCTGGAAGCAGAGGTCAGCCCGGGACCAGGGTTCAATTCCCGGCTCGGCGGGGTCTTGAGTCCTAAAATGTCCATGGACTCGACAATTCTTGCTCCAGTGCCTACTCAATTCACGGGTTCACACTCTGCTATTCTGGGCAATAGCTTGCTTAATCTCCACAATGGCCCCTCGCGGTGGGATGCCTGGCTTTCACCTTGCGGATACCCTGCCAGGGTTATCTCACAGGGGAATACCAGGACGGGTTCCCTAAGCAAGCGCTTAGAAACTGCTTGGTGATTTTCGCTATATAAATTCCTGTACATTTACATTTATATTTACATTTACATCTCCCTTGATCTCATCGTACTGCTCCAGCCAGTGATCAGCTTCAGGAAGCCTCTCTGTCCAAGCCTGCTGCATATTTTCGAAAATGAAGGTCTCAATTGGAAAGCACAGGGTCCCCAGTGTCCATTTTACACCCTGCACCCAGGTGCCTGGTCGCCACTGGTGGTGCAGCATCCTGTGCTTGTTGTTGGTCCCTGAAGTGCTGACCTTAATCCCAGGAGCTTTGCTGAACAGTATTCTCTAATATAAGGACACCTTACCACCATTGACAAACATCGAACCCCTGCATTCTGCACCCAGCTACCCCAGTGCTGCTGGTGGTGCAACTCGCGTGCCCCACTAGACCTTGGAGAATATTGGTCCTAATGACCAAAACTCACCCTCATACATTGTGTACTTACCTTTTGACACCACTAACACTTTTTCCCATAGTAACCCAAGTAAAGAGATTTTGGGCCCAAATAATGTCAGAGAAGGTCATTACACCCGGTCCGCGTTCCTGACTGTCTCATTAGGATGCAAACGAACACTGTTCAGTCACATTCCTGCATTTTACTATGGAAGCATGCATTCCAGCCAAAAACAATCTAATGCATGCTCCCATAGTGAAATGGAGATACGGTTAATTTACAACGTGACGCATCTGGGGAGATGCGTCACATTGTAAAGCATTGCGCCACATGAAACCAGCGTTAGGTTTCACTTGGACGATCCGGCGCAGGAATGCCTCATAAAAGTGACGCAGTGAATTCTGCATGATTTCACTTAGTCACTTTTATGTCCATGCTGCAGCAAAACCCTGGTTCTGCTTGAAGCAGGCGTAAGGAGTGGCGCAGCATGTTAGGCATAGGGTGCCCCTGAGCATTGCTGAAGCAGCGTCACACTTGCAGCAAACCTCCAGCAATGCATGACTTTTCTGTCAACAGGTGAGTCAGAATTTCCAATGCATCTGCCAATCCTTGCGCCATGGTGCCATATTGTAAATACAGCGCTTCCATGGTGATGCAGGGGGTTTGCATGGTGGCGCAGAAAAAGTGACGCATCTCTACAGATGCATCACTTTCTTATAAATCTGCCCCTCTATTTCTAATATGGCTCTTATTTTATGTTCTTAGAAATACATTTAGTAAATGTATGCCCATTACTTTATATACATATTTCAGGATGTTACATCCTCCTTGTATGAGTAGATTAAATTACATTAGATATATGCATTTAGGACATCAAACTTTTTCTCAGTTTAAAAGTAAACAGAGATCAAAGACTGTCCAAGAACTTGGTAAAATATCAGAGGGTCCAGTTCACAATGACCATTGTCACATTCCTTTAATGGTAACAGTATCATTGTACATTGCAGTATCATCAGTTCTCATTTACACATTAAGCAATTTACAATGCATTTCTATAAGGACCACCATTCCTTTCAAGAAAGTGTTGGGAATAGCCAGGAAAATAATGAAGTATTTCCATCTAAATGTTTGCTTGCGATCTCCAGATCTGATATAAACCTTTTGGTTTCCTATTTCTGGGTGACTCAGGTATTTCAACTACCAGCAAAGTGGTAACCGTGAATATACCAAGTACGTACAGAATCCCAGAGTAGATAAAGGGTTGAATTCTTTACATTACTGAATGTTATAGTTTTGAAATCTTTTGTTCAAATCAGTAAACAAAAATTAAAGTATCTGAATGTGGAATTATTAATTGTACTAAGGAAGATTCTTTGTCCCTTAATACAGAAAGTTAATGCTCTACTTCTAATATGATGTGATCGCTCTTATGATATGTATTTATAAATACATAAGTATATGTATGTCCATAACTAAAAAAATACATATAGCAGTACTTGACACCCTCTTTTTATGAGTATATTTTATTGCATATGATGTATGCATTGAAAATATCACAGTTTTTGTCAGTTCAAAAGTAAACAAAGATAAAAGACTGTCCAAGAACTTGGTACAATCTGTACAGTTCACAATGATCCTCACCACAAAGTTGTCATGGTAACACTTTCTTTGTTCATTGCAGTTTCATCAGAGGCCCCGCGTCAGCTTTGCCTGTGGGTGTTCGATAGCTCTGACTGCATCGCTGACTGTACCCTTTCGTGCGAGACTTGCCCGTGTGCTGGTAATGTGCACTTCTAATTTTGTGTTTGTGATGATATTATGCCTTCTATTTTTGTGTTTGTGCCTCTTCCTGCTTGCTGCTTTGAGCTGTATCCAGATGTGTGCCCATGCACAGTTCCTGCTTGCTGTTGCTGTCCCCATGGCCCCTCCCCACTGGTCTTCCTGCCCCTGCCCACCAGCAGGCTCTCCACTTCTACCACAAGTGACTACTTTGTTACCACCAAACACCTTCACTTCCAGGTCCAGACCACCCCTATAACCACACTTCACAACACCCTCGCCTAAGGAGCCCCCAGACCTTGAACTTTGTTCGCCAATATTATCAGTGAACTCCTCGCACCCAACGCCATCGATTCCATGGACTACATACTCACCGGAGACCTGAACTTCCACCTTAACAACTCCAGAGACCCCAACTCTACCACCATCCTGGACAGCCTGGCCAACATCAAACAAAAACAGCTCATTACCATGCCTATCCACAAAGTAGGACACACGCTTGACCCCATCTTCACAGGACGTAACAACATCTACTTCAGCCATACTATGCAACCCCCATGGATGGACCACCAATGTATACACTTCCACATTGACAAATCTAAACTGACCCGAACCTGTACTGCACCCTCCACAAAGGAACTGGAGCAAAGTCACTGAGGAACAACTCAACTCCACCTTCACCTGTGATATCCCACTACCTTGACCTGTGCTAGCCTCACAGCCAAAGTACTCCACAGATTGATCTCCAACTGTGCAGACCATCTTTCACCCCTACGTAACCCCAACAGACAGAACCCCAGGAAAGCCTCATGTTTCATCACTGACCTCCAAAAATCCAGATTCACCTGCAGATGCCTTGAGAAGAACTGGAGAAACAGCAAATCATCACAAGACCACGACACCTACAAGAATGCTATGATGGAATACCACCACCGCATATGAGCCACCAAAAGGACCTTCATCCAAAACAAGATCCTTGCATACTCAAACACCTCCAAAGAACTATTCAGTGTCATCCAGGAAATTACAGATCCTCATAGCGAACCCCCAGACATCACCTCTTCCAGGACCTCTACAACAAGTTCGGATCCTCCTTCCTTTTGAAAATCAAGGGCCTCTACGACAACTTCAACGACCAGATGCCTAACTCTGAGGCCACATCCTTCTCCAGCAATGCAATCCGGCCAATCCCCGCCTCTTGGACCCCAGTCACCACCGAAGACACCACTTCAACCATGAAAGGTATCCACTCAGGATCCCCCACGGACCCATGCCTACTGCACATCTTAAACTGAGCTGCCTCTGCCATTGCTACTGAACTACGACGCACCATCAACGCCACCTTTAAAACCGGCCTCTTTGCCGATGACTGGAAATGCACAGAAGTCAGACCTCTGCTGAAAAAGCCCTCAGCAGATCCTATGGACATCTGACCCATCTCCCTCCTCCCCTTCGCGGTCAAATGCACAGAGAAGACCCTCAATGCCCAACTAACAAAATTCATAAAAGCAAAGTCCATCCTCGACCCCTCTCAATTCGTAATTTGCAGCAACCACGGCACGGAGACCGATTTACTCGCTACCACAAATAAAGTCTGCACCCTCCTCGACCAAGGACACACAGCGGCCCTGATCCTACTCAAACTCTCTGCAGTGTTCAACAAAGTCTCCCACTGTACACTCACTGCCAGACTCTATGCTCCACAAACTCTAGACCATACAGAACACTGCAGCCAGACTCATCCTCAGCATCCCCCGACATGAATACACTACCTAACACTACCTAACACCTTCACTGGCTCCCTTTGAGAAGAGAGCTACATTCAAGACTCCTCCACAATTACGAACCCCAATACCTCAAAAACAGAATATCCTTCCACATACCCAGGATAAATCTCAGATCGGCTGATCTTGCCCTGCGCATCCCAAAGTCAGAACAGGTGGAAGAGCCTTCTCCTACATCACGGGCAAGACCTATAACGAGCTCCCGATCAACATCAGATGTGCACCCTCCTGGAACATCTTCAGAAAGACACTCAAGACCTGGCTTTTCAACTAAACAGTGCCGCTTTCCTCCTCTCCCCCCAAGTGCCATAAGACCACTCACATTTCCTTGCTAGAAGGGGGTAGAAATAAATGGCAACATAGTGAAATATTTGAAACAAAATGTATTGCTTGTGACCTCCAGATCAAATATTAACATTTTGGTTTCCTCTTTCCGGGTGAACTAGTTATTACAACTACCAGCAAAGCGGTAACCTTGAATACACCAAGTGAGTACAGCATCTCAGTGAGAAGAAACGTTTTTCATTTCAACATGTAATATAATCTCATTATTGTTATAAATTTTTACAATTCCTTTATGTTTATGAAAAATCGAATTTCACCAAATCCTTGAGTATTTACTGAATGTCAAAAACAGTGGTTTAATGGACTCTGAACTTTATTCCAAATCCAAGTTACCAAAAAAGCATTTCACTTTGTAGTTTTTTTCTCAAAGAAATCTTTGCAGTACTAAAGAGTGGAAATAGCTTTTAGGGGATTTTCAGTGTAGGAACAAGCCAACCGTATATTCTTGCAACCTACATATATTTCCTTGGAATCTCCTATCTAATATTATGTTTTTGGTTTCCTATTTCTGTGTGATCTAGTTGTTTCAACCACCAGCAAAGTTGTAACCCTGAAAACAGCGAGCACTGCATTTCAGTGTGAATAAAGAGTTGAATACATTACATTACTGATTGCAATGCAATAATATTATTGTTTAGAAATTGCACAATTGCTGTGTGACTTTGAAAAATTCAATGCACCAAATCATTGGATATTTACTGAATGTCAAAGACAGTTTTTGATTGGAATCTGTACCATATTTTTAATCAAAGTTTCCATAAATAGTATTCATTTTTGTACATTCTTCTCATTGAAATCTTTGCATTCCTAAACAGTGATAATAGATTTTAGAGACTCATCCATGAAGGAACATGCCACCATTACATTCTTACATTCTCATCTTATAAATTCTAGGTACCCTAACAGGGCACACATAGGTTGACTCAATATGTCAAAGTACAGTTGTTATCTATCAATGAGATTTATTTTGACAGAGTCACATGCAGATTTAAAGGCAGCCAATGCCAGCCTGCACGTACAGGCATTTAGTCATGTGGTACTTGTCAGCCTTGTGAATAGCAAAATATGTGTTTGTCTCCTCTGGTGGTATTTAACTTCCATGACATGGTGTAATTCCTGCATCACTTACTAAAATCTTACTGGGAAGTGAAAAAGGGCAATTGGAAATTTGCCAATTTTACCTTATTTTAGAAAGTCAATTCTCATGAACTGGGACCTGGTAAGCAGTGCACCAGAATGTAGCGTTCAATAACCTTAAATACCAGTCAATAACAGATGTGCCATTATGTTTGATCATTACAAATCTCTAATCCAAAAATGTCATTAGGCACTCCTTGGCAGATAGAACTACATGCATGTTAAATCATATCCACTTTGATTCAGCACGTGTTCTTTTTTGCAAAAATATACCCATGAATTATCACAGAAGAAATCCACCAGATACCTGGCCTGGCACTCCACTTGACACTTCCCCTTTCTACCCTTGACAATTAACTAGAAATTTCCTTTTTTCAAAGTGGCAGGTGAATATAGCCTCTCTTTTGTTCAAATTCGTCAACAGAGTTTGAAGTTAATGAATGTAGACATCATAATTTCACTTAGCAGTATTTTTTCCGCCTTAATACAAAGAGATAAAGCCTCTATTTCTAGAATGGTGGCATAGCTCTTACCATACGTATTTATAAATACAGAAGGCAAATGGATGTCATGTACATTTTTCAAGATTTTACACCCTCCTTTTATAAGTACATTAAACTGAATATGCTATATGCACTGAAGATGTAAAAACGTTTTTTCAATTCAAAAGTAAACCGAGATAAAGACCGTCCAAAAACTTGATAAAATCTCACAGCGTCCAATTCTCGGTGATCCTTGCCACATTCTTTTCATGGTAACACTATCTTTGTTCATTACAGTCTCATCAGTTCTCATCTACACATTATGCAATTTACAGCCATGTGTGCATTTCATTAAGGACCAAATTTCCTTGCTATGAGGGGGTGGGAAAATCTGGCAAAATATTGAAGTATTTGCATCTAAATTCATTGTTTGTGATCTTCAGATCTAATCGCGTTGGGTATTAACCTGTCACCAACATCGTTAACTTTCACATAAGGAACTATATCAAGACTTTAATGATAAGAGTATTTAGAAGCGAAACCTTTCCGGTAATTACCTCCCTTCTCTGTTGTGGCAATAGATGCCAAGATGTCATCATTAATCTTACTTGTGGAACGTGGAACTGCTGCTATTGAATATGTTGCAACTGCTGTCTTCGCCGCTTCATCGGCAAGACAATTGTCAACAGCGTGAAATCCTACACGCTGGTGACCAAGAGTATGAATCACAAACACGACTGGAAGCTGCTCTTTTAGCTCGACCACTCTGACCTAGATCATTTTATGTTTTATTGTGCAACCTTTGGAGTCACGATAGTCATTTTGAGTCCAAAAGTATAAATTGTCATTGTATGATTGAACACAGTAGTCACTTACGACTTGGGTAGTCACACTAGGATCTACGTACTCTAATGCAAGCATCAGACCAGAAAACTCTGCTAATTGGGTGGTACAGTCCTCCAATGTCTGTGTATGCACAACATCAGACTTGACCTTACCCTCCACCATCGTATCAACCACAATCGCGCAGGCAGAAACATAGGCGTGTCTAGAAACCATAGCCGGTTGCACAGAATCGTCAGTGTAAATGATACAATGGAAATCCTCCAATGGCCGTATAGTCAGAGGAGCAGGATAAACACATTTATACTACAAAAACTACTGATTCTGCAGAGAGAAATCAAAAATGAACGTGACATCCGGAGATGTCAAGGACGTGGCCAATTGTATCCACAGTGTGTGCAAAGCCTTTGATTTTGGTACACTCGCTTTCGTCACTGCCTCCAAGGCAGAATACGGAGTAACAACCAAAATGCGCTATCGCTGCGACAGAGCACGTTCCTTAAGAATCGCCATCTGCACTAATATCAAATCTTTTTTCACAGTGTAAAACCTGCAAATCAGCCGAAGTGTACAAGTGTGACTTGTAAGCGATAGGGACTGTGTCACCCTCATTAAAAGTCAGGTACGTGAAACCCACCGCCCCCGGTACGATTCTTATTATCAGGTTGGTGTGGTTATCACGAGTCTGTAAGAACCTAGATTCTAGAAGATCAGCCTGCAAAGATTGAAAGATGGTTGAATGTGTTGGCAGCCAGCAAAATTTGGTTTGCTGGCACCCTTCCCCACCTTCTTACTGCAATTAGATTCGGTCCTTTGTCCATTCCAGACACTTCTTGGCCTGTTTTAGCTGGCTTTACCTCATACCCACGGGCAAGGGAATGTCCCTTACTTGAATTGATGCCCCTTTATACCCCTGCAGTAGTAGTTATAGGGGCTTTAGTTCATTACATTTCCCGCAACATTCCAGGTGGGGGCCCTCGTGATGCGGCGCATCCAGTTGGGCTGAAAGGGTTGAAGCTTAGTCACGTTATGGTTAATGAGATTATGGGCAAGTGTCCCCAAGATAAGGATGAAATGCCTTTTTGGCTTGCTGAGAAATTTGACCAACTGGAGGCAGTATTTCCTACCACGTCTTCTGTGGAGAAACACAGGATTCTTACAATTAGTTTGCTGAAAGACTTAGTGCCCAAAGTGACTGACTGTACCACATAGGGTATGATTTTTGCCGCAGTCTGTACAAGATGCTTCGGCACCCTGTCAATGTCTGTCCTACCCTCCATCATTAAGCATGTTCAGGATGAGCACGGACCGGAGAAAGCTGTTGAATTGGGAATGAGTTGGAGTGTTCGACGTAGTTTCATTTCTTGTCCTTGCTAACGTTAAAGGAGATGCAGTGAGCTTTCAGGTGACTAATGCTTTGCACTATGTCCCCAATGCAGAGAAACTCCGTTAGTTACTGAGAATTATCACAACAGCTTATAAGACCTTTAGCCGTAATAGTTTAGGTGTTAAGCCTATTGCAAAGACAGCGCAAAAGCAAACACAGGTGGTGAAGTCTGACAACGATGATCGCTCCTCAAGTCAGAAACAGACTTGGACTAAAAATAAAAAAACAGGGGAAAAACAACAGAAACAGGGGTCACGTTCCGCCTCGCCAATAGCTGTTTCTACTGAGCACACTTATGAATTGCAAAAATGAGCTACGATTAAGTCACCTGATCGTTTTCAGGTTTCTGATCAACGTTCTCCTCGCTCTTTGCAGAATTCATCGGTCTCACCCACCAGTGGAGGAGACAGCGGCAAGGGGAGGGGTGTAAAGCAAGATTTGGAGAAAGTACGTTGTACCAAAACATAAAGAGTCTTGATACGCTGGGCATAATTGGGAATTTAAAAATCTCAGTAAAGATTGTAGATTTTCCAGTGTTGTGGGAGCATGTAGCTGTGCGCATTTCTCCAGGAAGTGAGGAGCCAAACCTCGACCTTCATAGTTTTTCTTCTCATAAAAAACACTGCAGTCCTAAGCAAAGGAACTCGCATTTTGGGGATAGTCACTGTACGATCATACCAATGATAAATTCTTATATCTTCCTCCTTTTCATTCCATTCGCCCTAACATCAAGTTTGGGGTGATTAATGATTGTTTAACTGAATTTGAGCTTGAACTCGAGCACCTGCTTTACTTTATCTATTAGTGCTTTCTGTTGAAGCTGACTTTTGTAACTATTTTAGAATGGCTCTGGCAGCTTGCTGGCAGCTTGCCGGCGCCATTCTAAAATAATTACAAAAGTCAGCTTCAACTTTAGACCCAATCCGTTCTGCTCGCGGATTTTGCGGGAAATTCGCGAATCTCTCAGATTGCGAATTTGCCGAAAATCTGTAAAATCCGCGAGCGAAACGGATTTTCCGCCCACACTTAATATTCACATGGATGTTTAAAGCCAGCTGCAGTCGGGCTACACATGTAGGCCTGAAGCCATGTTTTACTTGTCAGCCTAGTGATTAACAACATATGTGTTTCGATCCTCCTGTGATATTAAACTTCCATGTCACTGGGGTGTTTCTTTAACATATGCTGTTCTATTTTTGAAAAGCTAAAAATAATACAATTTGGGAATAACTGATGTAACTATGTTTTAATGAGATAAACTGCATGAACTTAGATCAGTTCA
This sequence comes from Lissotriton vulgaris, assembly GCF_964263255.1. Classification (NCBI taxonomy): domain Eukaryota; kingdom Metazoa; phylum Chordata; class Amphibia; order Caudata; family Salamandridae; genus Lissotriton; species Lissotriton vulgaris. The sequence goes on from NC_141691.1 coordinate 2,033,178,862, forward strand.
GTTCAGTAAATCTTTATTTCGAAGAATAAAATTCCTCATAAAAACACATTACATAATAACATGTCATTATATATCATTCCTGAACTTTTAGTAAATAAAAACTTTAAAAAAGAGAGGGTACAATACTCGGTAAAGGCCCCTCAATAAATTGATAACAAATAACCTAACGCCTTGCCCTTCAACCCCTTCCGCAACCCCCAAAAGTCTAATGTGATTCTGCCTCTGGCGGTTCTCAAAACCCTCCAGCTTCCATTGTATATCCTCTGCCACCTTCTCCTGCACCTCCTTAAACGAGTGTCCCCTACTGATATCATCTTCCAATCTCCCTGTTCTTTCCTCAACATGGGCAACCTTATTGGCCACGTGTTCATACAACGTATTCATTTTCATCATAGAGCTCTGAAATGTTTTTGCTGCTTGTTTAGCTCCCGGGCTCTCTATCCTGGCTTCACCCTGCATTTGCTTCAGGGTAGTGTAAAGGAGGTCTAGTGAGGGTGCCTGGGGTTGGGCTACTTTCATTGTTCTATCCCAGATGCATATCAGCTTCCCCACCCTCGTGGTAAAGGTGTGATGTGGCGGAATAGTCCCCAAAAAGTTTCTTATTAGCCCCAACGTTTAATAGACTAAGAGGAGGTTTAGATTTTGATTTTGTCCTTCTCTTCTGTTGGAAACCCTTCTGGACGGAGGAACTTACTGCAGAGTCAGAGCCGCTGCAAAGGCTTCCTTCACTAGACAGCAGAAAGTCTGTATCTTCGTTAAGGGAAAAAAACATTCCCCATCTGGAGTGCCAGGACTTTCCTTGTCCTGTGTTAGCCCATGCACCTGTCTCGCAGCCCCCACTTTACCAGGTGCCGTACAGAAACCCAGGGGAGTCACTTCAAGGTTACTCACGTTGTCTCTTGAGATATTTTCACCCTCGCCAGCGGTTCTTGCATCTGAATTCGGATTCGTACCAACCATTTCCGTCTCCCCCAATGTGATTTGATTTGTCTCCCCATCAGCAGGCTTTCCTCCTTCAAAATTCTGCTTGTCCTGAAGCGCTTGAGTTATCTTGCTTCTTGCTGGGAAGTGTCAGCACCAATGTTGCCTTTTGATGCCCAGCAACCGCGCTTTCAGCGTCCTCAGGCCGCACAGCTCCCGGCTTGCTTTCAACCATTCCTGCCGCCTTCGTTGATAAGGACTTTTGCAAGGTAGGCTGCCGCAATGCCGATTCCTTAGGATCCCTAGATTCGACCCCATCTGTGCCAGTTTTGTTACTGCCGATTTGCATATAGCTCCCGACAAGCTGGATACCGCGGCTACGCTGCCACCATTGCCTTGCGGCTTATCAATTTTTTGGGTGATTACACCCTGCGGCTGTGTCATACCGTGCTGTATGGGAGCCAAAGCTGCTGGCTCCTTTAACACTTCCGTTACACCGTCATTTTCATGCTGATTTTTCTGGGCATTAGCGTCCTTCAGTTGGTTAGCCCTCAGGTGCCACACCGAATGACAGTCTTAGACAAAATAAAGATTTATCAAACAGACTACTAATCCAGGTATCACCAGAAATGGAGAATGAGCAACAGAGAATGGCACAAAGGTCAGTGGGTTGTTATCAAGTGACCCAAAGTTTCTGCTTTCACTAAACCATTGAGAATCAACCGTGTTAATAACAACTCTGTGTTATTGGAAGATGGCAGTACTTGGAAAATGGATATGTTCCAAGATGTTCCAAACTGCACTCTCAAGTTTGTCAAGGATGAAAGACGAGACACATTCATCCCCAGCTCCAAAGAGTCGACCAATGTCAGGATTCTTCATACTACTAGTTGGCAAACTGATTATGAAATGTAACTTGTTCTATTTCAGCATTATGTGTCAGTGACATTACTGTTTCTAACATATTTGTATTCTTATCTTTCTTTTCTACTTGCTCTTTCTTTTGCCTGGGAGATGTGTTGTAATATAATGTTATATTACCGCACCTACTTTACCTCTTCCACCCTTCTTTCCCTTGCCCATCTCTCTCTACCATTCTATCCCAGTTGGTACTTCCCATTCTATGGAAACCTCATGTGAAGCTAAGAGTAGAATGTACTGTGGGCTCCGAACGTCAGTTGGTGCTGGAGGATCCTGGTCTAATATACATACATCTCCTTTTCTCTAGAGTCATCATTACTTAACAAACATACCATAGGGACATCACCATTGACCTGCTATAGGGTGCGGATGACATCCTGAAACAATCTTGTGGCACTGAGGGAGATAATTGAGTATTAAATCGATACCCTAGACTGGAGTGCTAGTCTTCTTGGGGCTACTTGTACTATACCACACTCCTGGCTGAATCAAGAAGTTGGTCTGACACCTGCCAGATTAGAGTGACAGGAGAAGTCGGACCCTCCTTTGTCCCGCTAGCCCCGCCGGTCCCTGTTTCCTGGTTAGGAAATGGAACCTACACACAGACAGCTCGGACCGGACCAGACCACATCCTCCCTCGTACTGAGAGATGTGGATGTGACACAGAATTCCCCCCAGAGATTCTAAGGATGGTGACCACGGGAGGGGTGGCTGAAGACCCTAAAATGTCCATGAATTAACAGACACTGTAAGCACGGTCCTATGAGTGGCTGTGAATAGATCCTGGGTGCCGACCTACATCACAGACCGAAAGGAAAATGGAGGACTGGTCCCAGTTACCTATGCAGCACGGAGACCTCTAATATCATGGCTTTCAAAGATATCACATTTGCCAATTGGATGCCCCTTTTACAGAAAAGTAATACAGAACTAACTGAAAGCCTCCATGAAGATTGACCCCTTTCAATTAACACAATGGCGATAGACAAGGAACCTAAAACCCTAAAGCAGGGCAAAATGGACAAGTATACTAAAGTGCTCCCACCACAGGGAGAGTCTTCGGGAGGACCAAATAACACACCCACCCCCCAAGCAATTCATGCCTCTAGAGACCCCATAGAGAACAAATTACAGAAATAAGACTGGAGGTCTCCCTTCTGCGTCAAGATATGCGCAATAAAGTGGAAGCATTGACCAAAAGGGAAACCTGTATCTTAGAAGTAGAAGACTCAACACATGAACAGAATTCCAATGTCAAAGACTTGAAGGCCATTGTGAGAGAGGTAGCATGGAAAGCAGAGGATGTGAAGAATTGAGCCTGCAGAAACAACCTCCTCGTCATCGGATTCCAAGAGAGACAGGAGGGCTCCGACCCAGTGGTGTTTGTGATGTCATGGTTATGCGACTCCCTCCGGACTTTTAAGTTTTCATCCTGTTTTATCATCGAACAGGCAAATAGGATACCCAATGCAGGACTGCCACCTGGTGCCCCTCCGTGACCACTAATTGCGAAATTCTTAACCTACCAAGAACAAAACTCAATACTTAGACAGGCATGCCACAGAGGGAAACTCAAGCCTGCTAACGCAAAGATAATTATTTTTCCGACTACTGTAGAGAAGTACAGAAGATGAGGTACACTTTCAACTTACTGAATTTCAGTAAGTTGAATGTGTACCTCATCTTCTGTACTATGCAGATCCAATACATGTTTCTTTACCCAGTTAAGCTCAAGGTTATATTCCAATGCACCTCACAATTTTTTCAAACACTCGAAGAAGCATGAGCCTGGAAAGAGGAGCGCCCCATGGTATGAAGGGAAAACAGGACCAGCTTGTCAAAATGAGATCCCCGAACACAGATAATAAGAAGGAGATGCCTACTTAAACAAGGACACAAGACGCTGTTGGGATCCTACTGAAAGAAACCCGGTACAGTGCCGAGATATGCATGGCTCTGGATGGAGACTCGTCCCAAACTCAAGCCAGGGGAAGACAATGCAATCAGGGGGAAAACAACTACAATGAACAATTGGATAAGAAATCCCTGGTGGACACGAACTGTGACCACCCATTCTTCAAGAATATCACTTGCATGGAAGATAAAGATGCGTAGACACAAAACGTGGAGAGTACGCTACAAGAGCAGGCTAAGAGTGGCAAGAAAGGCTGAAACATGGGCAGGTCAAAGGCATACAAACTGCAGAACTGCTACAGAATCCACCAATTTTGCTCAGTGCTTTCTGAGTGGAATACTTTTTTTTAGGCCTATATCCTTCATTCTTTTGGTTACAATTTAGTTGGTTGGAGGGCAGGGGTAGGACTACAGACCCCTCAAACTGAACTTATGCCAAGTTGTCATGTTGACAGTTCAGAGAATAGGTGTAGGTATTGGGAGGGAGTGGAGTGGAGGGGTTAGGTTTAGGGATAAAAAGCTTTATAGTTTAATCATTTAGTACCTTTCTAATACAGCCAGTGGCAGGAGATTTAAGGTCCACAGACAGGAACAGAGGGAAAGAGGACATCAGACAGACCTACCCATGCATACAATGAAAATCATGGGATACACACAATGAGTGATGTCACATACTCAGAATGTCATAGAATGTTATTGGACTCTGTAGCAAGATCAGGTGGGGGTTAGCTACCAGACACATCAAGAGACTTAAACCTGACATTGTCTTTTTACAGGAAACCAACTTGCTGGGATACACACTGTGACTTCATTGGAAGAAGGACTTACACAACCCTGGCCCCCGCAGAGTTTTCCCCAGGGGTGTAAAGTGCCACCATACTAATTAAAATATTCTGCCCTTCCACAACTAAAATCTGGACAGACCCCAATGGGACCTTTGTTGCTGTCAAGGAGTCCTGGGGACGACATGTACTCACATTAATTTGTGTTCCGCAACAACTGCAATCCTAATCCCTTAAAACAATTGCTAAAATACTAATAGACTCAGGCCCATCCACACACATCACTGTCCCTATCCGCTGGCAGGGTTTGTGAGGCTACTAAGACTGACTGACCTCTGGAGACAACAACATCTACTAGACCACACTTATTCCTATTTTTCCTGAGCCACATAGTCTTTTCTAGACTTGACCACTTCTTCGCCCGGCAGGTGAAATACGAACGGTGAGTAAGATGGAATAACTAGCAAGTGGCATTTCAGACCACTCGCCATTGTGGTTGCCAGTAGGGGGTGGGGGGAACAGGCAGCAATCATACTGGAGACTGAATGTCTGGGAGCTTTACAACAAAACCGTAATGGGAGTCATTAGAACAGAAACTGAGCTATTCTTCCAAGAGAATAAGGGCTCTCTAGCCTCACATGGAACACTGTGGGAGGCCTACAAGACGATGTTTTGTGGTAGAGTGCATGATGGAAACCCACCAAATAGAAACCCTAGAATATAAACTCTCGGAATTAGAGAGAAACTTTACCCCAGATACAGAGGCTGCCCTGTTAAAGCAGCCAGTAGTCACACTTAGAGAGATCCGTGCCCTAACCGAATGAGAGGTGCAGACCCAAATTCAGAATACACAACATAGACTCTACAATACAGGAGACAGAACAGGGAGACTCCTAGCCTGGTTGGGCAGAAGGAAAATAGAGATGAGCTGGGTGACCCATATACACAAAACGGATAAACGAGGCACGTCCGCACACTCCATAGTGGGTGCTTTTGCACACTACTACACTGAGCTTTTAGAGGCTAGACCACAGGCAGACGACATGCAAATAATAGATTATCTTATCAATATTAGCGTACAGTGCAAGATGCTATAAATAAATAAAAAAAATCGGGGAAAACTCTGGTGCCAAACAGGGTGTCAGTGGGACTTACTTAACATGTTACAGGCAGCATTGGAAGAGGGGGAGTTGCCACTGGATTTATACCAAAGCCATGTAAACCCCCAGAGAACTGCAGCACCTACCTCCCAATATCATTACCAAACACTGAAACCAAGATTTTGGCCTTCATTTTAGGGTCACAACTCTTGACTGTTATCACATCATTGGAACACATCGACTGATCGGGCTTTATGTCTGCACATGCCACGTGCCTCAATCTCCGCCGACTTGCCAACTAGCTAAACACAGTGAAGGACAGACCTTTCCTGTATATCCTTCTGTCTATAGATGTGAGAAAGCCCTTTGATAGTCTTCATTGGCTGTTCATGAGACAAGTCTTAGTAAATTTTGGATTTGGTCAAGGATTCATGGCTTGGGTTGAACTATTGTATACTAACCCCAGGGCAAGGATAAAGGTCAACGTAGTAAGGTCAGCTGGCTTTCCCATTCTGAGGGGAACCTGACAAGGCTGCCCCTTGTCACCCCTGTTCTTTTCATTGGTCTCGAAGCCGCTGGCATGCCGGGTCAGGAACCGCCCAGAATTAAGGGGTGTCTGGGATATCAGAGGCTAACTTGTTGATGGATGGATTTCTCTATATGCGGGGTCATTGAAACTTACTGGCCCAGAGGAGGGGGGAGGAGAGCAAGCCCCCGCTGTTGCCGCCACCGCCAGGAGTCCACTTGTGCAGCCCACAGCGCCGCTGCTCCGGGACTACATCTCCCAGCGGCCCTAGCGGCGGCGCTGCTTCTGACACACCACGGAAGCGCCAGGAGGCGCCTAAAAGGAGAGCACCGCTCTGCTCCGTGGGACGCGAGCGGGACGCCGGGCAAAGCCCGGGCAAAGGGCGGGCCCTCTGTGGCCCTCAGAGGACCCGAGGAGGACGGGACGGGCCACCCCACTTGGCTCCATCAAAGGAGGAGGTACAGAGACGTTTGATCCTTCTTATCTTTACCGCTTTGAACTGCCTACTGTTGTTTTCGGAGTTCTGTTTCCCAATTACTATGTCCGTCTGGGAGGAGCTGAATGCCCTGTGTGGCACAAACTATGTCCCGGATGTATCAACTTACCCTATAGCGGGCAGAGACAATGTCCAAATAATCTGCACTTCCCAGGATGTACCTTTACCCCCGAAACTATCCTCTCTCAAACCAATATACTGTCCCGGGGCTTAACCGGTAAAAGAAATCATGATGAGGAAATAGATAATACCAATGAGAATCTATCAAATACCGATCAAATGTGCCGTAGCCCCTCATTATCCCCTTCCAACCCAACCTTATTAACGTCGGATAAGGCTGGGACTCGAACAAATGACTCTGTATAGCCCCTCCAACTGACCCTACTGGCTCAAATCGAGCGATTGTTAAACTCTGCATTATCACCTCTGGTTGCAAAAATTCATGATTTGGGGGACAGGTTGACCAGTATTGAAAAAACTGTAAAAAGGATTTATCCTCTAACTGAAAATACTGCTATACCCATATGCTCTACTCTCACTACCAACCATGAAAAGCCTAAGACCATTGCTCCCAGGAAAGTTCAAACTTTTGACTCCCCTCTTACCACACCCAATCCAAGTGACCGCAATGCTACTTTTAATCCCGCACATGTCCCTCACATAGTTCCTAGGATTTCTCAAGAAAGAAGGCATAAAATTAATCTACCCCCTGAAGCCGCCCCATATGTCACCGTTCTCTCTAGGGTCCCTGCACTCAGTCAGGGCAAACGTGAATTACACCAGGACCTGCTGAATAAAGCCATCTTTTGGCTCAAAAACAACAGACTGCTACCACCTGCTCTAGATGGCGGGATCCTGAGCGTCAGGAGGGTGGGGTGGCTAGGTATGTTGCCCAAAGATATTCTGGGGGACTTGATATTAATTCAATTTAAACACAGGAACATTGCCCCCTATTTACGATCTACCCAGCCCAAAGTTGGAGATGGTCCCATCTGTATCTGGGACCTGTATGACTTTTATCCTGGCCCCCGAGCACCGAACTATAATACCTGGTGAAAAGGGGTCTCTGTGCATCTTGGGTTATTATTTTGATTAGTTGATTTGCCAAACTGTTTTAGTTTGTTTTAAATAGTCGGTTTTCTTTTAACCTTGAAATGAATTGTTGAGTTATTTATGCATGTATGTATTTCTTTCTGTTGCTTTTATGGTTTTAAACTCAAAAACCGAATAAAGCTTATTTTGAATTTGAACTCTATATGCGGATGAGATTCGGCATTACATGACTAACCCAGATACGCCGCTCCCCCTAATACTACACCTAGTCAAATAATATAGCAACCATGTAGGATATAATATCAACTGGGGGATACCAGAGCAACTGAACATTCGAAAGAGTATATTTGCATCAACGTGTAATTGGTTGGAATCTCCCAAGCTAATAATAACTTTTGGATTTCTTGTTTACTGTGTGATCTAGTTCCTACTACTAGCAAAGTGATAACCCTGAAGAAACCAAGTAAGTACTGCCTCACCCTGTTATTAAGACTTGAAAGCATTATGATACAGAGTGCAAAAGAATAATCTAGCAGAAAATGTCTCTGATTGTCCAAAAGTATTTTGAAAACAATCCTTTCACAATTTTGCTTTTCATAACCTCTCTTGTATGGTTACAGATACCCCAGTGGGCAGAGTCAGATGACGTTAAGAGTACATTAGAAATTCCTACTTAAAATGATTGCATGTAAAACATTACTCCAATACTTTTCAGAGTTTTTATTGTCCACTGCAGCTTTGCACCTTTTTTTGTGATACAACACCAAAACATCCTGACTCAGAGCATGTTCTTTGAAAAACAATACACCTTCCTTCTCTACCCTTTGTTTTTTCCATTATCAGAAAAAGAGTGGAAGGGGCAGAGACCTCTACTTCACTTGTAGGCCTGTAGCCATGTTTTACTGGTTGGCCTAGTGATTAGAAAACATATGTGTTTCACTCCTCCTGTGATATATAACTTCCATGTCACTGGTGTGTTTCCTGCATAATTTGATCTTTCTGGGAAGTTACCAATATTCACATTTGGGAATAGATGATGTAACTATGGTTTATGGAGTGAAAAAATGCATGAACCGAGATCCAATCAGCAGTGCCCCAGTATGCAGAGTAGAAAAAAAACTAAATAACAGCCAGCAAAAATCGGGGTTACCACTCAAACATGAGGTATTTTCTAACAGTATGTTACAATTCTTTGTATAGCTTAGAACTAACATTTAGTAGGTTAGAAAAAAGGACCAGTAGGAAGAGGCACAGTGAGTTTTTACAAGGCCGTGTGGAAGACCTTGAGAGGTTGAAATGTGTTGCCTCCTAATTGCTGCTCTAAGTAGCCCTTGATATTGTCATTAGGTCATCCACGCAGAACCTCCTGTGACTGAAATGGAGGCAGTTTAGCTACTATCAGCCCTGGTTTCAAGTGCTATATTTCCTCCTGCCTAAATTGAAAATAAATATAGATTTGCAGGCTTCACCCTTGCAAAATTGAGTTTCCGAGTTTCTCTGCCCTCTCTACCTGCCCTTCATATGAGAGGATGATTTGCATACCTTAAAACCTGGACTTTTTACCAAAAGGACCAAGCCTTTATTTCTTTTTTGAGAGTTGTTTGACATCTCATCAAGAGGAAAGCCTGATGGGGATGGCAGAGACTGGAAAGGCTAATGCTAATTAGCTCACTGATGTTTCAAGCAGATTAAGTGGAAGTTTTGACCCAGTACCTTTCCTGTGTTTTTTATGAATTCCAGCTTCACCAATTCAATGGATATTTACAGAATATCAAAAACAGAGGTTGAATATACTCCGTACCGTATTGCAAATCAATGTCAGCAAAAATTGTATTTTATTTTGTGTTTTTTTCTTCTCATATAAATCACTGCAGTCCTAAACCATGGAACTAGCATTTGTGGATAGTCACAGTAGGATAATACCACAGTTAAATACTTAAATCTTCCTCTTTTTATTTATATTTGTCCTAACATGTCATTAACAAGGCACACTTAGAGTGAATGAATGTTTGAAAGCAGAGTTCCTACCTGTCAATGAGGTGTGTTTTGATATATTCCCATGGATGTTTAAAGCCAGCTGCAGTCAGGTTCCACATGTAGGCCTGAAGCCATGTTTTACTTGTTAGCCTAGTGATTAGCAACATATGTGTTTCACTCCTCCTGTGATATATATCTTCCTTGTCACTTGTTTTTTTGCCTGCACCATGTGATCTTACTGGGAAGTTAACAGTATTCACATTTTGGAATAGATGTTGTCACTATGTGTTAGGGAGTCAAACTGCATGAACTGAGATCCAATCAGCAGTGCCCCAGTGCGCAGAGTAAAAAAATAAAAATAACCAGCAAAAATAGGGGTTACCACTCAAAAATGAGGTATTTTCTAACAGTAAGTTACAATTCTTTGTATAGCTTAGAATTGACATTTAGTAGCTGAGATAAAAGGAACAGTAGGAAGAGGCACAGTGAGTTTGTACAAGGCTGTGTGGAAGACCTTCAGAGGTTGAACTGTGTTGTCTCCTAATTGCTGCATCTAAGTAGCCCTTGATATTATTATTAGGCAATCAAGGCAGCACTATTGTTTTATCCAACTCTGTATCCATTTTAAGATGCACACCAAACCACATTATGCTGTTTGCTATTCTTAAAACCTATTCAATAATCATTGATATCACCAAGTGAAATATCGCAACTTCAAACCACAGCACTGCAGGCAATATCCATCATGTTCACTCATAACTGATCTCTAACTAACCAAAAATATCAGTAGGCATTTTGTGGCAGATAGAATTGCATGCATATTAAATGTGATGAATTTTCACTCATTCTTTTTTGCCAGAATATATCCATAAAATGTAACGAAAGAAACCCACCAACTACCATGTCTTGGATCGTAATTGAATCTTCCCCATCAACCCTGGAAAGATTTCTAGAGATGTCCTGTTCTTTTGCAGTTTAGTATACAATTGTGCTGATTTATTGTGCAAATTAGTCATAAGAGGTTAAAGCTAATACATTTTGGAACCATATTTTTTCTTAAGGAGCATTGATTTCACCTTAATTCAGAGAAATAAATGCTCTATTTCTAATTTAGTTTACACACACACACATATATATATATGTATACTAGAAGCCCGTCCCGACATTGTCCGGGTATGAATTGCGTCCGGCCAGTAGTATATTGTTTTGTAGGATTTAGTTTTGATAACATTTCTTATATATATATATATATAACAAGAAACAAGAACTACAGAAGCCAGCGTAAATCTGTCTTTCAGTTCTAGGATGTTACCTGTCACGTGATGCATCACGTGACATCTATGCACTTTAAATGTTTGTATGTGTATTGTAAACTTTATTTCGGACCAAACCTGCTGGGGCAGGCGAAACGCGTTGATAAGCGACAGGAGAATAAAAAGAAGTTTTTCACCACGCTGTTGTCGTCTCCTCTTCAGAACGATTGTTGAGGTTTGAGCTCGTAATGTGATTCCTGCCTTTGCTCATGAGGTCGGAAGACGACGGGCCCTATGATTTGGTGACGGCAGAAGTTCGTGAGCATTTGGAGAAGTTTGTTTGCTGCCGTCCCCCTCACACAGACCGAGTCGGAGAAGTCGGAAAAGAACTCCGCAGTGTCCCGATTTCACACGCCGTGCAGAACCCGTGCCAGAACCTGGGTAAGTGCTAATAATCACCGGACAACTGTTTGGCGGTAAAAGAGGCGTTTGTGACTATTTGGGGTACGAGAGTCTGCGGTACTGAGGAAGCGGGAAAGCTGTGTGTGGGAGGGTCTGAGATTGAGTCGGCCCGACACTAGCGGTTGGTGTAAAATGCAAGGATTAGAAGTAATTGAAATGTCGCTTGAGGAAATGAATGAACGCGAGCAGGAGGCACTGCAGATATTTGATGAAGCAATCATTGGTGCTGCGGCAAAACAGCAGCCTTCAAGAGTTCGAAATGAGAAAATGCCTGACGTAATGGTGCGATTGAAGCGCCTAGAAAAATTATCCCGGGGTGAGCTTTCAAAATGGTGGGAATCAAGATCCCTACAGCGCTACCTTGAAGTAGGGAGAATTCCAAGGGGGCTAAGAATATTTGTGGCCCCAACCTATGAAGACCCCGACCCCCTAATGCTACAGGAGTGGGCGGATAATAATCAAGATTCATCTTGCCGCATGCTGAGAATTTTAATTAAGTATGCAGAGAAAGATCGCGCAAAAATGATGGAGGAAATTAATCAAATTAATGACATGCTGGCTAAAGAAGATAATCAGGAACCAGTTGTTCTCTACAAAAAGGAGATGGGAGAGCGGTTGACAAAGTTGGGAGCTTCTATTAAGGAACAAAAAGCACAAAAGTTCATAAGGGACAAAAAGGATTACGACCGTGGGCAGATTTATACATTGCAAAAAAAATTTGAAAATGTCAGGAGAATGAAAATGAGTGGCGCAGCACAAAAACAACAGACAGCCCAATCTGGCATAAGCAGCGTACCAAGTTCAGATGTGGTGACCTCAGCAGAGGAAGAGCCCAGTGGGAAAGTGGAAGAACAAATCCATACAGTTTTCAAGAGGACCGACGGTTCAACCTTCGCCCAAGAACAAGGGTAAATTACGCCAAACCGCCAAGAGAAAAAGGCAAAGGAACAAAAGGCGCCAAGGTGCAAAGCAAAGAGCAGTGATAAATGCAGAAACATCTTCTGACATTATCCCGGATTTGACCCAACCAAAAACATTGGTGATTAACTTGACTAACATGGAACTGTCTATTGAGGAGGAAAAGATCCTCAACTTAGGACTATCATTTTGCCCGATTGTCGAATTTAACTACGTCCAAACTCGGATAGACATTTTCAAATTTGCAAGACTTTTGAAATTAAAAAAACATTTCTCTTTGAACCAGGGTTCAGTGAGCGAGACTTTAAACCACGGAAACAGTGAGGCTTCACTGGGAGAATTAAATGTACAGGACATGGACCTCATGCTCGATATTCAACCTTCTGGTAGAATATACGAAGAAAATGAGAATGGTGTGAGCTTTGAAAGACAAATAGCTGATGAACCATTAGAACTAATGAGTCAAGCAGATGAGGTGGCAAGATCTGAAGGATTGGTCATCAATGCGAGTGACCCAACTAACTTTAGACCCAGATCTCGATTTATTCCTTACACTGCACGTGATACTATTGACATTTTCAATGATTTGGTTCTGAATGATCTAAAGAACTTGGAGAAATGTACTAGTGTGTGCAATAAAAAATTTAGCAAGCAAGAAAAAGTTCAGACAGTCCTTATTAATAGGATCATGCAAGAGGACAAATACATAGTACGCGATGCTGATAAGGGTGGGAATGTAGTCCTTTGGGATAGACAACAATATTTATCTGAAGCTTATAAACAGTTGAATAATAGAGCTTGCTATGTAAGGGTTAAACCTGAGATTATGCTTAACAGCCACGCACAATACAATTCAGAATTGGATAACTGGTACGGACAACTACTGATCACTCATGATGAGTATAAATATTTGAAAATAATTAACCCAGTTATTCCAGTTTTCTATTTGCTCCCAAAACTGCATAAGGACCCTCGCAATCCCCCTGGTAGGCCAATTATTTCGGCCATAGGTAGTGGGTTAGAAACTACCTCAAAATGTATTGACTCTTTTTTAAATGCATTGGCTGCTCAACTCCCGTCGTATATTTTGGATACAGGGGATTTTCTTAAATCCATCTATGATATTCCCTGGGAAGATGATTTGATCTTGGTGACTATCGATGTCACCACCTTGTACACGAGTATTAAGCACAGTGATGGACTTAATGCTATAAGAGATTTCCTTGGGACAAGACCAATTAAACTTTGGGCTCATACCCAAATGCTTCTGTCAATGGTCTCAACTTGCTTAAAAAACAATTACTTCATCTTTAATGATGAATTATTTCACTAAACCTGTGGCACTGCGCTGGGCACCTGCTTTGCCCCCAGCTATGCTAATTTGCATATGGGCTGGTGGGAGGAGCAGGTGATCCGGAAGCAGTACCAAAAAGAATGGGAAAACAACATCCTCCATTGGAGTCGCTTTATTGACGACTTGTTTGTTGTCTGGAGAGGCCCCCTATCTGATTTAAATATGTTTCTGGCCAAAATACAGAAAAACAGTTTAAACTTGAAAATCACCAGTACTGTAAGCACAGAGTCTGTTAACTTTTTAGACCTCACAGTCTACATTAAGGACAATAAATTACAGACTAAATTATATCGGAAGGAGACCTCTGGAAATACTGTGCTTCATGCCAGTAGTTTCCACCCGACTAACTTGGTGAATAGTATCCCCTATGGGGAAGGTCTAAGGGTTTTGAGAAATTGCAGTGACCCTAATGACAGAGATTGTGCATTAACTGACCTTCAAGTACGATTCAAACAGAGAGGGTACAGTGATAACTGTCCTAATACATCTTTCAGTAAAGCCAAGCATAAAACCAGAGAAGAAGTCCTCTTCAAAAACAGTAGAAAGATGAAGAATCAAGCAGAAAATGAGTGTAGGTTGATCACTAACTATAACAAACTGCATGGATCGGTGAGGAAAATCTTGACACGCCATTGGCACATTATCAAAAATGACCCAATCCTTGGTCCTTTACTCACCAATAGACCCCTTATAACTTTTCGTAAGGCAAAATCATTCAAACAAATGTTAGTGAAAACCACGTTGACTAAAGCTAAGAAAAAGACAAAAAGTAAAAAGAGCAATTGGTTGTCCAGAAAGGATGAGTTCTTAAAGTGTAATAAATGTAAAGAGTGTGAGCATGGAAAGAATGCTAGTACATACCAACCAGGCCTTTCTAACAGAACTAAAATGATCAGAGGACAATAAGACTGCAAGACAGACTTTGCGATTTATGTTTTGCGATGTAAATGCAACCTACAGTATGTAGGGAGCACGATTAAGCCTGTTCATCAACGGGTGTTACAACATCTGAGGGCGATCAAAAATGCAGATAGAACTTATCCGTTCGCCCGGCATTTCGAAAAGTTTCATGAAAAAAATCCAAGCAGTCTGTCCTATTTTGTTATTGATTCCGTACCCTTGAATGAAAGAGGGGGGGGATAGGGTTAAAAGGCTCCGCAAGCTTGAATCGTGGTACATAGTGGAATTAAATACAAAAAGCCCATACGGATTAAGGGGCCGATTATGATCGCGGACGGACTTGCGTCCGTCCGCGATCATTGAGGAGGAGAGGACTTCTGCATGGGCTGCGGAGTCCCCTCCTGTGCGATTAGGATGTGAAAGCCAGGGTGGCGGTCACATCCTCTATTTTTAACATTGCGGCGGGTGCGGCTTCAAGCTGCACCCGCGGCAATGTTAAAAATGCACGCATTGCATTTGCATGCAGAAAGAGGCAGGCACTGCGTGGTGCCTGCCGCTTTCTACATACAAATGCAGGGGGGTACCATAGGTACGCCCCATGTGCACCCCCCACTACCCCTTCACCTAGGGGACCCGCAACAGGCCCCCGCAGTGAAGTCACACATGCTTTTCCACGGCGGAAAAGCCGCCGCGGAAAAGCATGTTTGCAGGCACATATTAATCTGGCGGACGGTGTCTGAGAGACACCGTCACCAGATTAGTGGTTTTTCTCCGCGGTTGTAAGCCAACCGCGGAGGAAAAGCTGCAGACAGAAACCAGGACCCACCAGCCATCCTAATGTGGCGGTGGGTCTTTGGTGGGTCCGCTGCGGATTTTCCGCATCCTCCGGGCCGGCGGTGGCTTCCGCCGGCCCGGAGGATGCGGAAAATCCGCAATCATAATGAGCCCCTAAATATCGAAGAGGATCTGTACACACACCTATGAATTTTGATTAAATTGTAATAATGATGAATTTTTGGTTAATTTAGCTTCCTGGTTAGTGTAATTCATTTCTTTTAGTTTAGAGTTTTTTTGTGTATTATTATTTGTTTTCAATTTTGTTTTGGCACTTAAATGATTGAACTGATCAGATTTGCCCACTGGGGCTAGATTTGTAAACCTTTTGGTTTCTGGTTTCTGAGGTTAATCCGCCATTAAAACCTTGGGGTTTTGATGCAAATGCGATTTATCAAATATAAACCATGGATTACAGGTTGTTTGAAGGTGGTTAATTTAAGCCCACTTGGGCTGTATTATGTGTAATAATTGTCGAGTATTTTTGTCTCGATTGAAATTTGGGCCATAATAATGGGCTCGAGTATTTTGCGCTTTTTGGCACAAACACGCCTTTAATACCAATTACTGTTTCTTGGTTTTTATAATAATGTTTTGAATAATCATGTTTGGAAATCAACCCCGCAATGAATGTATTATTTATATATATTTTTTGACGGAAACAAGAACTACAGAAGCCAGCGTAAATCTGTCTTTCAGTTCTAGGATTTTACCTGTCACATGATGCATCACGTGACATCTATGCACTTTAAATGTTTGTATGTGTATTGTAAACTTTAATCGTGACCAAGCCTGCCTGGTCAGGCGAAACGCGTTGATAAGCGACAAGAGAATAAAAAGAAGTTTTTCACCACGCTGTTGTCGTCCACTCTTCAGATCGATTGTTGAGGTTTGAGCCCGTAATATATATATATATATATATATATATATATATATATATATATATATACATATATATATATATATATATATATATGTAAATGCATGTCTTTAACTATTTATTCCTATTTAAGCAATTACCACCCTCCATTTCTGAGTATATCAAATCGCATATGATATACGCTTTGTAAACACAGACCAAAGATTGCCCAAGAACTTGGAAAAATCTTACAGTGCCCGTTACTTCAATGAACAATGCCACATTCTTTTCATGGTAGCACTAGCATTGTTCATTGCAGTATCAACTGTGCTGAACTTCACATTAAGCAGTTTATAGTCATCTGTTCTTTTTTATAGAGGCTAAAATTTCATCCTAATTTTGCTCAGAATATCTGGGAAAATAATGAAATATTTGCATCAAAATGTAATTTCTTGGAATCTCCCAATCTAATAATAACTTTTGGAATTCTTCTTTACTTTGTGATCTAGTTCATACTACTAACAAAGTGATAACCCTGAAGAAACCAAGTAAGTACTGCATCACCGTGTTAATTAGACTTGAAAGCATTATGATACAGAATGCAAAAGTATTACATAGCACGAAATGTCTCTGAAATATTTTAAAAACAATCCTTTCACAATTGTGCTTTTCATAACCTCTCTTGTATGGTTACAGTTGCCCCGATTGGCGCAGTCAGATGATGTTAAGAGTACATTAGAAATTCCAACTTAAAATGATTGCATTTTTTGTGATAAAGCACCAACACATCCTTTCTCAGAGCATGTGCATTAAAAAATACATCATCCTTCCCCCCCTTCGTTTGTTTCATTACCAAAAAAAAATGGGCAGATACATCTACCATAACATCCTGCCAGAACTTTAAACTGATATGCTGTGCAGGTGTGAGGTGCAGATACTTTTTGAGAACTTCCTTTACAAGAGAAAGGCATGCAATGCCTTTCAAAGATTTTGAAGTACTACATATGCCACACATCTAATATGATGACTTGGATAAAACTTGTGTGAAGTTAGGGATTTTGAGAAACAAGGACCTGTTCAATTTTTACTCCCATTTTGACTACTAGATGCTGGTTTTCTGACTCTGATTGTACACTGGGCTCTGCTGACCTGGCCCAGGGAGTGTGCTCCGATTAAAAGTGTATGGTAATTAGCTATAACTACAATTCTTACTGACATCCTCTCTGTAAGTCCCCAGGAAGTGGTAGGGCTTGAAGGTCTAGAGGCCTAGTTGATTTAATGTACTTAGGTATGCAGTACTGTTGTGCATGCTGAATGTTTTCGAGGATGCTTTTAATCTTAAATTATATGCAAATATGACTATTCAAAAAAAGGTACTAAAACTGTTTCAAAATACCTTGGTTGTATATATGTCACATGTAGTGTCCCTCCTTGGTCCCCCAGTGATAAAGTGCCTTGTAACCACGAGGAAAGATATGATATAAGAAGTTGTATGTGCCCATGGAAGGGAATCAAAAATGCCAATTTCATTATTTGCCAATGAGTCGCAATGACTTCATAAGTTAACATGGGAACATGTTATTAAAGTGTAACTATTGAAAGAAAGGAGCTATAATGATTCTTCAATGTATTGAAATGTATTCTAACTTTCACAGAAAATACATTATGGGATTTTCCTTTTCAGTGAATCAAAATCCAGCCTTCCAGGGGCTCTCTCCTGGTTTGCCACGTTGAGCAAATCTGTCTTGATGAGTTATGTAGTGGACTGCATTGAGACAAATAATTTCCTGTGAGAGGAAAACTGCAAGCTGCAGAGCATTAGGCAGTAAGGGTTGTAGAGGCTAAACTAATCTTCAAAAAGAAAAATGACAGCCTCACCTCTAAATCTTGCACCCCCGTCAAATAGGAGCCCCACAAAATTGATTTGTTTGGGGGCTGGAAGGGGAGAGTTAGGAAACCATAGTCTCACCAGTGGGTTGGGTTAGCCAGATCCAACTGTTCTGGAGAGTTTCCTTAAATGTTGTATATTGTATATTAGAAGTATAGTGATTTCTGGGTCAGGAATATGCCACACTTTAGAGGAAGTGATCATATTCCACCTCATAGTACCCTGCATCACATTGGTAGGTGTGCCCCGCTGCTTTTAAACCCAGAACTGTGAATACATATGGGAGTGTTGTCCAGCAACTCAAATCTGCTGCATAAAGCAAACAAGAGAAAAAGGACTGGCTTGCTTGGACCCTGATCTGTTCCCAAAGGATTACATTCTGAAGAGCTGCACCTGCTGTACATTCTGGTACAGCAGCACTCATTCATCCATAGATCCAGATGAGTTTTTAATAATAGTAGGTGAGGTGACACCTTAGTTGTAACCACCAGCTAGGGGGTTGGGTGAGTTCTGAATATGCACTGACCAATGTGTAAGGCGGATGCTGGATAACCAGTCAGGAATGTGCCTAGGGAACTAAACAGATACCTCTTACTCAACTTTCCCCTTTAGCCCCCTTTAGCGCACAGATGCCCCTTTGCTGGGGCATCTGTGCACTATAAAAATATAATTGACATAACATAACATAACTAAAACAAGCACGTTCTGTAAGCAGTTCCTCCTATGAATGAAATTGAGGCAATTTGGCTACTAATTGCCTTGATTTCAAGTACTATATTTCCTCATGATCAAATTGAAAATAACTATAGATTTGCAGGCTTTCCGAAAGCTCACTTCGGGAAAAACGGTCATCGTTGGAGGTGATACTGAGCGGCGTCCAAGATGGTGGAGTGAGGACGCAGACGAGCGGCTGACCGGGAGCTCCTCATCCCCTCCGAAGTGAATCCGGGGATAAATGCACTGATGCTGGTGTTTCCCCCGTAACGTCCGTAACCCCCGAGCTACAAGAATAAGGAGACACTTAAACTTTTGAATTAAGTATATCGGCGCTTACCGATGCTCACCAATGCTCTGGCTTTTGGACTTCTCGCGGACCGCTAGGCAATCGATTGGGCAAGCGATCCGCAGCCTGTTCACTAACTCGGAGCTTGGCTGGTTTGGTCTTCGACCCGCGGTACGTGCAAGGTGGATATGCAAAATGTCTCCCAAGAACCCGTCTCGCACCACCCGAAACACAAAGCCCACTGTTGCTGCTGCCTCCCTTTCCACGACGGGCGCAATGACTACGGCAGTGGTGACAGCTTCAGCAGCCCTCCCCTCCCCGTCGGGTGTAACGGATACAGAAGCGCTGCTCCCTGACACAGCGACTTTTACAGCTTCGGAGTCCTCTGGGGTAGCTGATGGTGCCAGGAACAGCCCCTTTGCAGCAGCAGCGCCGGGAGCCAAAGGTGTGCATAAAGACACTGGAACTGCAGCAACCATCGGTAAGCCATTACTACACCCCCCAATGCTGACTGTCTCTAATAGTTAATCTAAGAAAACTGTTAAAAATACTGCTAAACCAAAAGTAAAACCCGGCAGGCATGAGCGAATTTTGCGGATCTCGCGTTCGCGAATTTTGCGGATTTGCGGATTCGCAATCCGCAAAATCCGCGAATTCCCGCGAATTTGCGGATTTTTTTTTTTTTTTGTGTTCGCCCGTGTTTCTGCCAGTTCGCGAGGGTTTTTACAATTTCGCAATGTGCGAACTTACCTGTCGGGTCGCAAGTTTTGCGAACTTGTTGTTTCTACGTGTCCAGCCTGTTTGGGACACTCTTCTTCATCACTGCCACTCTCTGTCACCACTGCCACTCTCTGACTACTCATGCCACCCTCTGGCCCACCCATGCCACCCTCTGTTTCATCATCACACCCTCTGGTTGTCCAGTGTACATTATTTTCGGCAAAGCAAAGCACACCTTCCCTGCCTCAAGTGACCTGAATTAATTTGGGGCTGATTAATGTGTCACAGAATATTTTTTTAGCTGGCACCTGCTTCCTTAGTGCGCCCTGATTAGTGATCTTTTGCACTTGCTAAGTGCTTTCATTGTTGCAAAATTAGTTACAACACCTGCCCTGCCCCAACTGACAATAATGAATTAGGGGCTGATTAATGGATTTTAACTTCCAGCCTGGCTCCTGCTTGTCTCCCTTAGCTGTAATTCAGGACCTTTGTGGCATATGTGTAACTATTCTGAGGTTCAGAGCAGGGTCACATAATAGTTTCAACTGGCAACTGAACTCTGGAGGGGCCCCTCAGGAAGCACTACAGGAAATGGCTACTAATGATGTGCCTGAACTTTTGAACCTGGTAAGTAGTTACTTTCAGTTTTGCTAAAATCGTATTTCTGCAATTTTGCACTTATTCGCGGGGCGCGAACTCACGCGAACAGTGCGAGCAGTGCGAGCAAAATCCGCTGCTCGCGGATTTGCGGATTTTGCGGGAAATTCGCAAATCTCGCGGATTGCGGATTTCCCGAAAATCCGCAAAATCCGCGAGCGGAACGGATTTTCCGCCCACACCTAAAACCCGGTGGCTTAACTGGAACTCCGGCTAGAGGCGAGGGAGGCGATGTAACTGACTGTCTAATTCTCACAGCAAGCTTAGCTACTGTATCCACAGCAGGCATAGCTGAAGCCACAGAAACTGAAACAAAATCCCAAGCCGATAACAAAGCTGCAACTCCAATTCAAACACAGCCTCATACAAATTCAGACTTAATCTCTAACCTATCGCTATTTATAGAACCAGCTACTGAAGTAGCAATTATAGCAGAAGAGAGTTCAATGAATGATGGCGACTTAAATGCAGATACCAGCGGGGACTCAAACGAGCTGATAATCGTCAGTGCATCGGGGCACACAACAGAAAAGCCAATGGCAAACGAAGAAGTAAGCAACACGGCTCCAATTGAGAACACAGTAACTAACGGCACTGGGCTATCAAATAAAGAGGCCTGTCATGCTTCTGAGGAGTTGAAAGAGGCTAATGGAGACCTGGACTCTCAGGATGAATATGAATCAGAGACGGAAGAAGAGACGGTTGATCCGTCTGAAACTTCAAGGAGATCCCTGGCGATTGGAAAGCGCAAACAGAAAAACAAGCCCAAGACTAAAACAGGGGGCAAAGCTAACACCACTCTAAATCGACTGATTACAAATAATACCTCGGCTACCAAGAAAATCGTTATTGATAAAAGCCTTCTTAGGAAATGGATAGAGGCAAAGGGGCTCGTAAAGAGTATGACACTAAAGCTATCCAGAACAAGAACTACGGATCCTGACACTATTTCGGGCCTCCTAAACTGTTCCGCTTCCCTGGAGAACAATGCTTCATGTGAACCCCTTAACGCAACATCAAATGCAGTACCTGAGCAAGACATGACACCCTTGTCTCTGCCACAACTCAAATCAGCAACTCCACCAATATGTGATTCGCCGGGATCTACTAACTCAAAGACACTAGTCATAGATGGAACGACTCACAAAAGTGCTCCACCTCGAGATCCAGAAGAAGAAGATAAACAAGAGCCGAACTCCTCCCAATTGGACACTATACTTCAAATATTAACCAATCAACATAAAGAAGCACAAGAACACTACTTATAACTACGGGAGGATAATAACAAACTGTAGACCTCCTTATCAGAACTGACCTCAAACCTTAGTGGTGTATCACAAGACATCGAAGAACTGCAGCATCGAGTAGTAGGTGTAGAGGAAGAAACGTCTTGTATGAATATAGCAGTAAGCCAACACGACACTCAGATAACGACCCTCCAACTGAAAGTTGAAGATTTGGAAAATCGACAGAGAAGATCCAACCTGAGACTTTTGGGGTACCGGAAGGATCAGAAGGCTCAGATCCTAGAGCCTTTCTTGCCGGTCTACTTCAGAAAGCCTTTCCAGACTTAGCATACTGGGACTCTCAAATCCAGTGGGCACACCACTTACCCCTAATTCAAAAGAACAAAGAGAGTACATTTTCGCATCCCTTTCTTATTTATTTTGGTAATTTTCTATTTAGACAGGCTGTTTGGCAGAAAGCTCGACCTAATGCCCCTATAACTATAGAGAATTTGACATTGTTTGTTCGATCAGATCTTAGTAAAGCCACTATGGACAGACTCTGGGAACTACGCAAACTGATCGACCCAATTAAATCTATGGGGGGGAAAGTTTTTCTCCAGGAGCCTGCACGTCTAAAAGTCATCAAAGGCGGACACACATACTTCTTTAATGACACTAGAGAAGCTGAGCAATTTCTATCTGGCTTAAGTAAAAGCTAGACTTTAACTATTATATTATTTGTAAGACTGCTGACTTTGTCAATACCTTTTTTTCTTCTGGTCCTTAGGAAAAGATACTCTTAAGTGACATTATCTAGAAAAGGGGGGTAAGAAAAAACTAAAAGGGGGGAAAAAACACACTTCAGAGGTATGGATGTTGGGGGTCTCTCAGACAGTCTGCTGCAGATGCTGCCCCTTCAACGGCAGCAGAAGCTGAAGGATGGTCCCTTCCTGTTGTGGGTGGGTGACAGGGGGGTAGGGGGAGGGGGCTCTCTGTTCTCCGCAAGGGTAAAAAACTAGAAAAAGGTGCTTACAATTTGAGGGGGAGACACGCTACTGAACACAAAAGTAAATGTATATTTTTGTGTGGCTCAAGAAAAATTTCCACTTGGTGCTCCATTATGCTGTTTTTTTTTTCTTTTTTCTCATCTTTAAATGTATAAAATAAAATGTCTTGCCTGGAACGTCGCGGGGCTTAACAGCAAAAACAAAAGACGTCTTGCGTCGGAAGAGTTGAGACTGTATGATCCTCACCTAATATTTCTATCTGAAACACACGTAGCTGGCAAGGACAAAAAACTATTTTGCCAACTAGGTTATGATATTGTTTGCTGCTCCACTTTTGGAGCTTCAATTAGAGGGGTGGCAATTCTTAAAGATAAACGGTTTAAAGCAGAAATCTTACAAACTGCTCATGATAAAGACGGTAGATGGGTCATCACCCAACTGAACATTGAAAATCACAAATATATTGTCTGCGTGGTGTATGGTTCAAATCAAGATGAACCCAGGGTTTTTGATGATTTAAATATAGAACTTTTAGATTGGGATGGGGAGCTCATTATAATGGGGGACTTTAATTGCATCATGGATTACCAATCAGATACTACTAGGCCTAGGAGCTTCCAGCGGATGCGCAAAACTAGAGCCTCAATTTTAGACTTATGCCATACACATAACATTAAAGACGCTTGGCGATATCTATATCCACACACCCCGGGCTACACATATTATTCTGCACCTCATAAACTTTGTTCTTGGCTGGACATGGCTCTAGCTAATGTTAAATTATTGAACATTAGCGTGATGGAGGTATGTCCTCGAATTTCTTCAGATCACAACCCTATAATGCTGACTTTTGATACTCCACATACTCGTACATGTCATAGACCATTTTCTTTTCCCAGATACTTAATATCAGACACTGTTTACATCTCACAATTAAAAAAATCATCTTACTGAATTTATAGAAATTAATTGGAATTCTGCCACATGTAATACGGTCTGGGACACCTGTAAGGCAAGCATTCGAGGATGCACTCAGGGATACGTGCTCAGACAAAATTCTGAGCATCGCAAACTTAGTGAATCCTTGATTTCCAGCATTGCTGCTCAAGAAGCACAGCTAGCCACAGTACTTCGGTTAAACTCATCTACGGTAATAGAGATAGGCCTTAAACTAAGTCAATTAAAATCTGAAACTAAAACAAAGTTTATTCAAAAAAATATCTCCAATATACACAAATTTAAGATCGCGCAATATGAGGGTGGGGACAAAATTGGTAAAATCCTGGCATACAAAGTGGCTGAAGACAGAGCTAGTACCATAATTACAAACATCCGAGGCTCTGATAATAAGATATACGATCAATCACATGATATACTGGAACAATTTGTGGATTTTTATATGACTTTATACACCCCCGAATCTATTCCAAACAAAATTACCATACAGAAATACTTAGATGAGACCTTAACAACCTTACTTAATTCTCCGTAAATAGATTCGCTGTCTGAAAATATTACAGGGCAAGATATACGTCAAGCTATTGCCACTTTACCAATAGGAAAAGCCACAGGGGAAGATACCATCCCTCTAGAAATATACAAAATCTGTCTAGAGGAACTATTACCCTTATTACTGCAGGTCATACAATCCATTGGGGTGACTGGGAGGGCCCCCAAGTCATGGAATAGAGCTAAAATAATCTTTTTCCTTAAAAAGGGCAAACCAAAGGAAGAGAGGGGGTCATAAAGACCAATCTCTTTGATTAACACCGACGCAAAAATATTTGCAAAAATTTTAGCTACTAGGCTAGCTCTTCACATGCCCAAAATAGTTAATCCGCAGCAACACGGATTTGTTACCGGGAGAGATACCACCACCCACGTCAACATGGCCATAACTGCGTTCGACGTGGCTGAGACTGATTCCACCCCACTTGGCATGATTCTGCTGGATGCCGAAAAGGCCTTTGACCAAGGGGGGTGGGATTATCTCTGGCACGTTATGACTAAAATGGGGTTCAGTGGACACTTTTTAAAGTGGACTAAGGCATTATATGATAATCCCTTAGCCCATGTTAGCTAAGGGGGACAGACCTCCACAGACTTTAGGATTTCTCTGGGCACTCGCCAAGGTTGCCCCTTATCACCTTTATTATTTGCCCTTTCACTCGAACCATTTTTATATTCCCTTCAAGCACAACTTAAAATTGCCCCTTTCAAATTTAACGAACAAACATTGAAAATCACGGCATATGCCGACGACATTGCCATTTATTCCTCTGATATTATTAAGGCACTACAAGAGATTAACATTGAGGCTTGTAAATTTGGCAAAGTATCTGGCTATAAGCTAAACACAAACAAAATGCAAATCATATCCAATCACACACCAGTGGTAAAAATCCCCGAGATCTGTAAAACTGCCACTTACCTAGGAGTCAAAATGACATCTAATATACGAGAAATAAACAATCTTAACTACAATTAACTAATCAAATCTACTACCATATTGCTAAAGAAATGGCACAGATTGCCTTTGAACCTAATTGGCAGAATTACCCTTATCAAAATGAAGGTACTACCTAAATTTTTATACCTCTTTCGCTCTATTCCATTAGCACTAAACAACTCTTTTTTTAAGCAAGTAGACGGAATATTTAGCAGCTTTATCTGTGGATACAAAAAAGCCAGAAGATCGTTGAAACTCTTAAAAAACAGTATAGATAAGGGAGGCCTAAACTTCCCCGATGTTAAATTGTACTTTTGGTCTTCATTTTTCAGGCGCCTCCGGTCTCTACTACACACTGAGGACACTTTCTTTTTCCATTCTTTTATGTTAAAATCTGACTCAAAAATGTTTCTACTCCGAGCGAACGACCCTAACTACTGCAAGCAGGTGAAATTCAAGACCGCCAAAGATATTTTTAGGATATGGGCTAATATTCTATCCTACTGCAATACATCTTTTTATCATCCGAAACTACAGTTATGGGGCAACCTGGGTCTCCCAGGGATATTCAACGATGGCATGGCCCTTAGATGGTCTGCTCATGGAATTAAGGTTTTGGGAGATTTGTACGGCACACAAGGGTTTCTAGACTATAACACACTTCAAACTCTGTATAATTTGACGGAAACAATGAGATTTAAATATTTACAAATACATGACTTTCTAATAAGGAAGATCCAAATCCACAACATTTTAGATTTTGATATCTGGAACTGTTTATATTCTACCAAAAACAAATCTCTGATAAGTGAGGCCTACACACACCTTTGTGCCACCAAAACCGACGATTGTCAAAAATTTGCTGAAAAATGGAGTAGCAAAACCGGTATAAACATAACTCCCAAACAAATATCAAGCTCCGTTTCTAATATTAATAACTCTGAACGATCGTCCAGTTCAAGTTTACAGCAGTTTCTAACAACATTTATGCTATACTATGCACCGGAAAAGATCTCTAAGAGGTCCCTTAATAACATTCAAGGCGATCGTACCAAATGTCCTAAATGCTCCGCTTATGCAGCAGACTTGGGACACATGCTGTTCTCCTGCCCAACTTTAAAAGATTTTTGGGGGGAAATACTCAAAGTTTTGGAAGTTAGAAAATCTTCTTACCCTCTCTTACAATACCAATAATCTTACTCAACATCTATCCTGCTCCCCTTCCTCAATCTGCCCTGATAACTATCCTTATTTCCTGTGCCAAGCTTACACTGGCTAGAGCCTGGATATGTCCTAAACCCCCTAGCATCTGGGAATGGTGGTCATTAATCAACGAAATTCACTCTATGGAGTTAGGGCTCTCAGAAATCAGAGGAGTTCGCTCATTAAAAAAATTCGAGAAAATCTGGGGTAATTTTTTCTCTGAAGACTCTTTGGTTACTTAACCTTTTCTTTTTGTTGGATATCTATTTTGTTGCTGCAGACAATTATGTTTTTACTGTTTTTACTTTCAATATGAATAATTGAATTACGTTGCAAATATGGTCCAAGTGGAAAATGAAATGTATCTTTGTTAGGGAATAAGCCACATTTATTTTGTAAACAATTGTTTTTTTTTATTTATTATATGTACACAGTCATGTCTTTCTAAATAACTTGCCAATAAAAAAAAAAAAATTTAAAAATGAAAAACATTTGCAGGCTTTCCTCTAGTAAAAATTGAGTTTCAGAAGTTCCTCAGACCTCTCTACCTGCCCTTCATATGAGAGGATGATTTGCATACTTTATACCTGTTTTTTTGCCAAAAGGCCCAAGCCATTATTATTTTTCG
Source organism: Lissotriton vulgaris (assembly GCF_964263255.1). Lineage (NCBI taxonomy): Eukaryota > Metazoa > Chordata > Amphibia > Caudata > Salamandridae > Lissotriton > Lissotriton vulgaris. The sequence goes on from NC_141691.1 coordinate 2,033,205,916, forward strand.
GAGTGTCGTTTCACATCTCATCGAGGGGAAAGCCTGATGGGGATGGCAGCGACTGGATATGCTAATGCTAATTAGTTCACTGGAGTTTCAAGCATGTAAAGTGGAAGTTTTGACCTAGTACCTTTCCTGTGTTTTTTTGTAAAATCCAACTTCACCAATTCAATGGATATTTTCTGACTATCAAAAACAGTGGTTGAATATACTCTATACCTTATTGCAAATCAACGTCACCAAAAATGGTATTTAATTTTGTTTTTTTTTCTTCTCATAGAATTCACTGCAGTCCTAAACCATAGAACTAGTGTTTTGGGGATAGTTACTGTAGGATAATACCACCGTTAAATTCTTATATCTTACTCTTTTTAATAATATCCGTCCTAACATGTAGTTAACATGGCACAGTTAGAGTTAAATAATGTTTCAAAGCACAAATGAGGTATATTTTGATGTATTCCCATGGATGTTAAAGCCAGCTACAGTCAGTCTACACATGTAGCCATGAAGCAATGTTTTACATGTTAGCTTAGTGATTAGCAACATATGTATTTTACTCCTTCTGTGAAATATAACTTCCATGTCACTGGTGTGTTTCCTGCAATATGTGATCTTACTGGGAAGATAAAAATATTCAAATTTGGGAATAGATGATATAAGTATGTTTTAGGGAGTCAAACTGCATGAACAGCACAAATAGGGGTTACCGCTCAAAAATGAGGTAATTTTTAACAGTACGTCACACTTCTTTGTATAGCTTAGAATTAACATTTAGTAGATGAGAAAAAAAGATCAGTAGGAAGAGGGACAGTGAGTTTGTACAAGGCCGTGTGGAAGATCCTGAGAAGTTGAAATATGATGCCTCCTAATTGCTGCTTCTAAGTGGCCCTTGATTTTGTCATTAGGTCTTCCAAGCAGCTCTATTGTTTTTTCCATTTTAAGATGCACACCAAACTCTGCTGTGTTCACTCAAATTTTGCTGTTTGCTGTCCTTAAAACCTATTATGTAATCATTGATATCACCAAGTGAAAGATCGCAACTTCAAACCACAGCACCACTGCAGGCAATATCCATCATGTTCACTCATAACTGATCTCTAATCCAAAAATATCAGTAGGCATTTTGTGGCCGATAGAATTGCATGCACATTAAATGTGATGAATTTTCACTCAGCATTCATTCTTTTTTGCCAGAATATATCCATTAAATATCACAAAACAGCCACCATGTCTTGCATCCTAATTGAATCTTCCCCTTAAACCCAGGAAACATTTCTAGTGATTTCCTGGTTTTTGCGGTTTAGTATACAATTGCATTGATTTATTGTGCAATCTATCTATCTATCTACACGTATGTTTGTAAATGCATGTCTTTAACAATGCATACCTATTTCAGCAATTACCAACCTCCATTTCAGAGCATATCAAATTGCATATGATACATGCTTTGTAAAGATCTGTTTTTTTGACAGGCATACAGCCAACACAGACCAAAGATTGTCCAAGAACTTGGAAGAATCTTACAGTGTCTGTTACTCAATGAACAATTCCACATTCTTTTCATGGTATCACTAGCATTGTTCAATGTAGTATCAACACTGCTGATCTTTACATTAAGCAGTTTATAGGCATCTCTTCTTTTTTATAGAGGCAAAAACTTCATCCTAGATTGTCCTCAGAATATCTGGGAAAATAATGAAATATTTGCATCAAAATGTAATTGCTTGGAATCTCCAGATCTAATAATATCTTTTGGAATTCTTCATTACTGTGTGATCTAGTTCCTACTACTAGCAAAGTGATAACCCTGAAGAAACCAAGTAAGTACTGCATCACCGTGTTAATAAGACTTCAAAGCATTATGATACAGAATGCAAAAGAATAATATAGCACAAAATAACTCTGATTTATCCTCCTGTAAGAGGAAACACCAAGAAGAAACGTTCCACATCTGGATAGAACACGTTGGGTTCTTCACCGTACTGCACTTGCAGTTTTTCCCGTTCAGGCGGCTGTACCCGCCCGTCCGTCACTGCTCCCAGTATATGGGCATCTTGCTTACTACATTTAACACCACTTCTGAGCGTTTCCTGTGTATTTAACCCGTTTGTAGAACCGGGTTGGAATTATCACGTTGATTTAGGAATTTAAACAGCCCTGAAGAGTCACGGGTAACTACCCGATTGACGAAACACATTTTGGCTCATTTCTTCTTGGTGTTTTCCCTTGAAGGATGGCCACTGATACATAAAACTGAAAAAAATCAACTACTGTTTGTTGACCCTGTCTCCAGATTGTTTACTTCTTAAAATGAAATAACTGTGATATATGTGGTTTTGAAGTAATTAACTTGATGTGTGCACAGAGCTTGCATGTAACAGGGTGGGTCTTGGCCCACTCTTTTGCAGGGGTTTTGGGTTCCCCCTGACCTAGTAGCACCGTCCTCATTTAGTACCTATTCCTACTTTTACTGCTACCTGTTATGTGTGCCAATTTTCCTGCATACTGACAACCCTACGCAGAAAACTCAACTATAGATTTGCAGACTTCACCCTTGTAAAATTGAGTTTCAGAAGTTCCTCAGCCCTCTCTACATGTCTTTCATATGAGAGGATGATTTGCACACCTTACACCTGGACTTTTTGCTAAAAGGTCCAAGCCATTATTTCTTTTCTGGGAGTTGTTTCAAATCTCATCCAGAGGAAAGCCTGATGGGGTTGACAGCAACTGGATTAATTAATGCTGATTAGATCACTGGAGTTTCAAGCAGGTAAAGTGTAAGTTTTGACCCAGTACCTTTCCTGTGTTTTTATGTAAAATCCAATTCCACCAATTCAATGGATATTTACTGAATATCAAAAACTGGTAAAATGTACCTTATTGCAAATCAGCGTTACAAAAAATGGTATTTCATTTTGTATTTTTCTTCTCATAGAAATCACTGCAGTCTTAAATCATGAAATTAGCGTTTTGGGGATAGTCACTGTAGGATAATACCACCGTTAAATTCTTATATCTTCCTCTTTTTAAATATATTTGTCCTAACATGTAGTTAACAAGGCACACTTAGAGTGAATTCATTTTTCAAGCACAGTTCCTACATGCCATTGAGGTTTATTTTGATACATTCACATGGATGTTTAAAGCCAGCTGCAATCAGTCTACACATGTAGGCCTGAAGCCATGTTTTACTTGTCAGCCTAGTGATTAGCAACATATGAATATGAATATATGAATATGAATATGTTTGCTTTATTCGATAACAATGTATCATAAAAGCATATACATCTAAAAATTCAGTTTTTAAAATCATATATCACAGCATAAAAGTTAGATCATACTATACATCATACTTCATGCAATTACAAAGTTAAAAAAATAAGGATTTCATTTGTACAATAAATAACATTGTTCAAGCGGATACATCAGATGACATGCATGACAGTTACTGTGCTACAGTTTTTCACTTGGAGCTTTGTTCTTGTTAACCATGCACATCCCAGATATTTAGCCACACCGCAAACCATAGTAAGAGAGGAAGTGTCAGTTTTTAAAATACGTAGTGCGATAGGATGATTCATAGACCCAAGATCTTTGCAAACTGGTTTGAGCCATTTGGCTCTAGCCATCCTTTAGGCTGGGCACACAAAGAAAAAATGAGCAATGGTCACTTTGGGGGCTGCCCAACCTGGACAAGGTGCAGATGGTGAATTGCGCCAGTTCCAGGTTGCTGTCACACTATTAAGCAGGAGAGTCCCTAATCTCATCTTCATGTAGAGCGCCCTATCCCTGGGTGTTTGTATAAAATCAAGATCCATTTAATCCTGTTCCCTGTGTCGGCTATTATTTATTCGCTAAAGGCAGCAGCGTAATTGGACAACTCTGAGGTCCTTCTTATGCGTGCCCAAAAGAGTAAGGGATGGAGGCGTGCAATGTCCTGAATGGAACATCTTCCCATGTCGTAGTATAAGGGTTTCAGCGGAGTGGAAATTGGAAGGGGGATAAGATCTCTAAAAAACTTGTTTTCAGGTCTGACAAGTTCCCTAGTGTTTTCAAAGCCCCAGAGTTCAGCCCCATATAGGGCTGATGGTAGCGCTTTGCTGTCATAGACCACGAGGGCCGGGGCAACTGGCCTACTTGCAGAGAGATGGCCCCAGACACCCGTTTGTGACTTAGGAGCATTTTGCCTAAGTGAGAACTCCATTTCATACCTTTGGAGACCCGGATTCGCAGATAGTCAAAAGACTCAACGTGTCTAGTGTGGTATCGTTTAAGGTAATGCCGTTTCTGAATCGATTCAATGGGTTATTAGCTTTGTTTTACTTGTATTTATTATTAACCCCCGAGAGTTATAAAAAAGGCTGAACCTTTTAAAAGTTTTTGAAAACCTCCCGGCGTTTTGGAGATCAGGAGGGTGTCATATAGGAGAGTTGGCATTTTTTCCCCTGCCAGGATTAGGGCGTCTGCTGGTTCCTCTCTGAGATGGTCTACCACCCCGTTCATAAATAAAGAGAACAGGGATGGGGCCAGCACGCATTCCTGGCGCACCCCCCTATTTACCACGACCCTCTCCGTCAGCTGCCCCTGTGGGCCCCACCTAACTCTGGTGAAATTATCCTCATGCAAACGTTTTATAAAATCAAGAATCTGTGGGAAAATGCCCAATTTATGCAGGAACTGCAGGAGCTTATCACATGGTACTAGATCAAATGCGGTCTTCAAATCTATAAAGGCCAAGTACAAACTGCCTTTCCCAATCACCACTGCTTTCCAGTGGATCACAAAAAATCTGAACAACTGATCCATTGTGCCCACCTTTTGCCTGAAACCTGCTTGATAATTGGAGAGGACGTTTCCGTCCTCCATCCAGGAACTTATCCTCATAAGGAAGATACTGCCAACCACCTTCTGGATCACATTGATTAAACTAATCAGCCTGTAGTTGTCAGGGTCCTCCCTATTTCCCTTTTTGTAGATTGGGACAACCTCTGCACCTTTCCATGAATCAGGGACTGCAAACCCCCTAGCTATTGAGTTCATCAATAGTAGGATGAAATGGGCCCAGGGCTTCGGATCGTGCAAAAGCAGATCTCCAGGTAGGCCGTCTGGTCCAGCAGCTTTTCCAGAAGCAATACTATTTATTTCTAAATCCACCTGTTGAAGCTCAAAGCAATCCAGTGATGGGGAAGCACTAGAGGGGATTGTGTAGGTCTCGATTTGGGGAGACGAGGGGCCTTCATCTCCCGAATATAGGTTAGAAAAATGGTTGTGCCTTTGCTGCCCTGTGATGTGATTTGGGATTAAATCAGATCCTTTTCTATTCCCTCTATTAATTAAATCCCCAAATAAAGTTGGGTCCCTTTGTTTAGAGCCGTATTTTAGTTCCTGCCAATGTGCCTCATCCCAGTTGCGTTTGGCTTCCACTAATACCTTGGAATAACCCTTTCTTGCTACTCTACTTGCCAATGGATCTTTCTTTCTGACAGCTAGGGATAGGGCCTGCCTCTTCTCCTTACACGCTGGTAAATTCCATGGGTTTGTGGGCCTTGCTAAGCCTCTCTTTGTTGCCATTTTCCCTTTTACAACAAAAAACAAGCCTATATTTATGTATTTTATTTATTTAACGTTTAAGGCGCGCAGCCACCCGTAGTGGGTTTCCCGGTTCCAAGGGACAGATTAAAAGAGGGAAAGGAGAGCAGCCGTAGATCATTTCCAAAAGAGCCAGGTCTTGAGTCCTTTGCGGAAACGGGAAAGGTTAGTTTCAGTTTTCAAAGCAACAGGCAGGACATTCCAGAGCTTGGAACCAAGGTGGGAAAATGAGCGGCCGCCCATCTTCACCAACCTAAATCTCGGGGTCACAAAATCACCTTGAAGATCTGAGGGAACGAGTAGGATGATAGGCTTGAATGAGTTTAGGGGCCGTGCCTTGTTTAATCTTAAAGACATAGCAGAGGGCCTTCAACTTAATTCGACTGGCAATCCTAAGCCAGTGGAGATCATAAAGTGATTGAGAAATGGAGGTTCTCCGCAGAACATGACATAAAAGTCGTGCAGCTGCATTCTGCACAACCTGAAGTTTTTTTAAGGTTCCTAGATCAGCTCCAAAATAAAGAACATTGCCATAGTCCAGGCGGGAAACAACTAATGCCTGGACCACTGTTTTTTGAGTAGAAGCAGGGAGCATCCAGAAAATTTTGTGGAGCCATCTTAAAATGGTAAATCAGACAGAAGCTACCTTCCCCACCTGCTGCCACATAGAGAGATTCTCATCAATGAGAAATCCGAGGTTGCGCACCAGGGCAACAGGTAGGGGATAAAGCCCATTTCTTTAGGCCAATGTTGAGGGCCCCATGGGTTTCTCCCTTTGCCCAAGATGACAACCTCGGGCTTGTCTCCATTAAGTTTTAAAAAGTTACTTCGCATCCGCTCAGAAACCTTAAGAGTAGTGTGGCTCAATGTGGAGAAGTGTGGCTCAATGATTAGAGCGGCAGACCCTGATGCAGAGGTCTAGCCCGGGACCAGGGTTCAATTCCCCGCCTCGGCGGGTCTTGGGCTCAAACTTCGAGTACCTGATAATATTCGCCTCGGTGCCTATTCCAATCATTGAGTCCCACTCTGCAACTCTGGGCAATAGCTTGCTTAATTTCCACAATGGCCCCCACAACGCTAAGGATGCCTGACCTCCACCTTGGGGGCGCCCAGGAGTGGACGCCCCACAGGGAAAGCCAAGATGGGTTCCACAGCGGTATTCGTACAAGCGCCTTGAGACCCTTGCGGGTGAGTAGTGCGCTATACAAGTATCAATTTGCAATTTGCAATTTGCATTAATCAGTCCTTGTTTAAGTGTTGAGATATTGCCATCTTCCGCATTAGAAAAGGAAAAAAATAATTTGCGTATCGTCAGCATACGAGAATAGAGTAAGACCAGCTTCCTCCACAATAGTGGCCAGGGGTCTAACGTAGATATTAAATAGTAAAGGACTTAGGAAAGACCCCTGGGGAACACTGTACGCTGAAGAGCAAATTTTGGAGGAGGCTCCCGCAGAGAAAACCGTAAAGGTACGGTTACTTAAAAAATATGCCGCCTAAGCAGGACCCTCAACTCCTAAAGACCGAAGTGATGCGAGGAGGATGGAATGTGGCACTCAAATCAAGTAATATGAGTGCAGATGTCTCTCCGCAGTCAATACAGTGACGCACTTTCTCGGTAACTCCCAAAAGCGTTGTTTCATTGTAGTGATTTGCCCTGAAACCTGATTAAAATGGATGTAGAAAGCCCGAGATTTGATAGGCAAGAGTGAGATTGGCCTGTAGTTTGACAATTCGGAAGGGTCAGCTCCAGCCTTCTTCAGGAGAGGACTAATCATTGCATGTTTCCACTAGGGTGGGACAAAAGCCTCTTTCAAGGAAGAGTTCAAAAGCTCCTTCAAGACACCACAAGAGTCCGGACCAAGTAGTTTCAGAATATTAATCGGCAATGGGTCACGCGGGGAGCCCGGTTTAATACTTTCCAAACAGAGAGCAAAGGATATATCATCAAAAGGTGACCAGACAGCAATTTGAGTTGCAGAGTCAGGCGCGCTACTATGAGTAGGTTCAAGAGGCACAGTAGATTCCCCAGGAGGAACCGGGGAACCCAGAGAGTCATAGATAAGCTCGACCTTTGCTATAACATTTTTTGCAATAGAGTCGCATTGTGCCTCATCTAAAGTCGGGGAATAGAGACAGTATCAGAGCCTGTCAACTTCTTTACTACTGTAAAGAGCGTACATGAGCAATTTTGATCATGTATGATGGTGTTGGCTCTTGCCAACCTGCACTGTTTATGATATTCTCTAAGGGCACCTTTATAGTCCACTTTACGGGCAGGTGAGTAAGAGCGCCTCCATTTTCTCTCAAGGGCCTTACATTTAGACATCATATTGTTTAGATCTTCTGAAAACCACAGCACTGGGGGGCAGTGTGGCAGAGAATATTTTGGCACCAGAGGAAGAAGTGTATTAACAGCAGCATTAAGCCTGTTCGAGACAGCCGAATCGAACGAGGGTAATGACAAGCTAGTCTCCGGCAAATTTTTAGATAGGAGAGCATTAAGCTTATCAATGTCAAGGTTACCCCATGTCAAAAACTCTCATGAGTGTCTCTGCCGCCTTTATTTACAACCTGTGTGGGTGTCAAAGGGAATTGGACTGCAAAATGGTCAGACCACTCCAAGGGGAGAGCAGAGAGACTACAGTTAAACGGAAGGTTCGAAAGGATAGGATCCAATAAATGCCCATCCGTGGGTGTAGGTCCTGAGTTACAAAGGAAAATATTGAGAGCTTCTAAATCTGATAAAAAAGATTTACTGAAATTACACTGCGGGTAGTCTAAATGCAAATTAAGGTCACCAAGAATGGAAAAGTTAGCAGCTTTTAGCAAAAGAGGGGCAATAGCATCAGAGAAGGAAGTGGCCCATGAATTAGGGTTTCCAGGGGGACGGTATATCAGGAGGCCGGACAAAGTCATCTGAGAATTGACCACAAGTTTAAACTGAGCAGCCTCACAACCCTGGAGAGGAAAAGCTTCAAATTTGCAGCTCTAACTCATTTTAAAAATGACTGCAATGCCACCTCCTTTGCTAATGTCTCTATCCTTTCTTACCATAACGTAATCAGGGGGAAGGGCCACAGCACCATCAGGCCCTGAACTGGCATATAGCCAGGTTTCGGTAAGAAACAGAGCATCAAGTTTCTCAGTATTCAGGAAGTCAAAGATATTACTTTTATGTTTAGGAAGTGACCTACAATTAATACTCCAGAACCGTAAGTCGCGGCAAGCATGGAACGGTGATTTGGAACTAATTCTAGTGTGATGACGAGCTGTTTTCATCACCTTATTATATAGCTCATCATACCCAGTAAAAATCCACAATGGAGGCATTTAAAGCTGTGCATGAGAAGAACGCAATTTTTAGATTGGGGGGATGGCCGCTGCCTAAGTGATTTTTGCTCCGTAGCAGGTTAACTAGAACCAATGTTGTTGCCTAAGGGGCTTACCGGATCTCCAGCAGAGTTACTGGCCACTGGGCACGGACGGGCGCAGACGGGCTTGCATATGGCGCGCCTCTGGCACACCATCGGCGCGCCCGCTGTACACTTGCATCTGTGTGTTTAAATAGTAGCGCAGAACAACTAGTGCGCTAACCAAGATGGCGCTGCCCCGAAGTTCCAAAAGGAAAAAGGGACTATCAGTGTGATCGGCCCAGAAGGCAAAATAGCAGCAAATTACGCAGGAATACAAGCCCCAGTATAACAGTGAGTTTAAAACCAATGCAAGATGCAAAATGTTACTAAAATGAATAAAAGAAGCAGAATGCTGCAATAGTTTTTTAAAGTGCAAGTATGCGGCGAATTACGGCAATCTTTTAAAAATAGGTACAATCAGCATGAAATGTTCGGCTGGTCTCTGTAGGACTGCGCGCTGGCATCTGCGTGTTTAAATAGTAGCGCAGAACGACTAGCGCGTTAACCAAGATGGCGCTGCCCTGAAATCCCGAAAGGAAAAAGGGACTATCGGTGTGATCGGCCCGGAAAGCAAAATAGCAGCAAAATACACAGGAATACAAGCCCCAGTATAACAGTGAGGTTAAAACCAATGCAAGATGCAAAACGTTACTAAATTGAATAAAAGAAGCAGAATGCTTCAATAGTTTTTTAAAGTGCAAGTAGGCGGCAAATTATGGCAATCTTTTAAAAATAGGTACAATCAGCATGAAATGTTCGGCTGGTCTCTGTAGGACTGCGTGCTGGCATCTGCGTGTTTAAATAGTAGCGCAGAACGACTAGCGTGCTAACCAAGATGGTGCTGCCCAAGTCCCGAAAGAAAAAGGGACTTTCGGTGTGATCAGCCCAGAAAGGAAAATAGCAGCAAAATACACAGGAATACAAGCCCCAATGAGTTTAAAACCAATGCAAGATGCAAAACGTTACTAAAATGAATAAAAGAAGCAGAATGCTTCAATAGTTTTTTAAAGTGCAAGTATGCGGCAAATTATGGCAATCTTTTAAAAATAGGTACAATCAGCATGAAATGTTCGGCTGGTCTCTGTTCTGTTATTTCTCGGTACAGCAAAGAGAATTTGTATAGGTTCTCAGCCTCTCTATATAAAACTTCAAGCTCCATATTCTTTTGATCGAGAAATTCCCTGGTGCTTTGCAATTTATCTTCTTGCTGAAAGACTTTATGCCACTCAAGGCGTCTGTTACAATTGGAAGGGATTACCTCTCTTGTTGACATCAAAGGGGGATTATGTGCCTCTGTCGTAAAAGGTGACTAAACGTTGTTAATTTGCAAGCAAAGGGGGTTATGGTCACTTCCCAAGGAGTGTTTAACTACCATATCCAGGAGATCCCCCCATAATCGAACATCAACAAGAATGTAATCTTTTCGGGACGGGGAGCTTATCCTGTTATAAGTATTTGCTCTGCTTGGATCCGAACATATCCTTCCATTTGTGGCTCCTAGATTAAATTCCAAGGTAAGGTAAGGAAAGGGCATTGATTTGAATTGCTCTCTGTGACGACTTCTTGATGGGAACTAGATTAAGGATCGGAATAGCCCATTTAATATCCTCTTTGGCGGTTCCCAAAAGGTCATCCGCGCTCAGCGGTTAAAATGTGCAGTTGAGGTCCCCGGCTACTATAGTGTTGGAATAAGGCAGAGTGCGAGATAACTCAGACTCCAGAGTTGCTATAGTCGAAGATATTTGGGCACCCTGAGAACCTCCTGCATATATGTTAAATAGCTCTAGGCTTGTACCGTTGGATGGCCCTCTGATGGTCAATTGGAGAATGTTTCGTGACGAACAGGTATGTGTTACAATCAACCAATTTAGTGAGATGCTAATCCAAATTTGTAATCCGCCAGAGGGGTGACCCTTGCCTGAACTGATTGCTGGGATAAAATAAGAGGTGAAGCCAGATTTATGTAAGGTCGTTAGACTCCAGGTCTCCTGGAAAAAGCACACATCAAACTTTTCAATAAACTCATTCCATTTGAGCAGCAATAATTTCTTCTGAAGCCCCGCTATATTCCAGTAAAGGAGATTGAGCACGTTTGAATTTGACGTAACCTTAGGGATTGCAATACCTAGAGTACAATCAAGGGCCCTTGCATGGTCATCAGTCGTTCTCTGACCCTTTGATCCTTCCATACAAGGGGGAATTGCGATAAAATTAGTCTCCCTACGTCTAACTCCTGTTGAAATAATGGTAGTATTCTGGATAAGCCCCCCATTTAGTTAAGCAACCGTATTTAAACCGGACCCTCCTCAAAACCTCCCTGTCACTTCGTGATCTATCGACCTCAGTGATGACCAGAGTGGAAAGCGTCTAATCAGAATAGCAGAATGCTCTGGAGAGGAGGTGCGAAACTCTCGAAGGAGGAAATTCTCAGCAAGAACAGCATTAGTTAACAATAGCTCGATGCAGTCTAACTGAGAATTGCACGATGAGATCCTCCTTACTCTTACAATGTCTTCACATATTATAGACCTACATCCCCTCACGTGGCGTAACCAGTGCATTGCTTTGTTGCGCAGGGACTCACTGCTTTTAAACCCTTGGCTGGAAGAGCATTTAGGGACTTAAACCATGTATACTATTGGTGAATTGCCCCATGGGGATGTGAGGTTTCCATAATTGGTATCTTTGGCCTGAATATTTGTGCTAATGTGAGGGTGGTGTTACCCCTGGAATCCAACGAAGTTGGAAATGGTGCATGGGACCCCTGTAGCTTTCATTGAGTCAGCATAAGATCTTTTACAATTTGGAATGGGGGCCATGGAAGGTTGGGCCATTACCTCGATTTCGCAGCTCAGATTGAATCCTGCCACCCACCCCGGAAGAAGCACCAATCGGTAACCTGTTCGGTAGCAAGGAGAGTGCAGGGGCGGAAGGCTGAGTCAATGGTCTGGTGCCTGAAGGGGAAGGCTCAGCCCTGCAGTTTAGATCTTCCACCATTTTCCTCAGGGATTCCACCTCCTTTTGAAGTAAGTGGACTTTCTGTGCCAAACCCTCATTTATGGCTCTACATTTACATCTGGTCGCTGAGTCACCAGTATCAGAAGCATTATGTTATCTAATTATTAGAGATGGAGTTCCCTCAGCTATATGCTCCAATACTGCAAACCTATTTGAACAGAGAATTGGAGGAGACTGCTTGTCATTCGTGCTATCACATGGATCCCCTAAGTCAATAAAATGTGTAGATGGTGAAGGGGATGCGCCTAAAGAGAGTACCTTAATGCCATCAGCCGGTGGACTGTGAAGGATAGGATTGAAAAATGTATGGGGCGTTTTCTTGAATATTGATGGAATTACTCATTTAGATTTATTGGCTAATGCCTCCTCCAGAGGGTTAACAACAATGTCAGATACTGCATTATTGCCTCCTAGAATCTCTACACTGTCACTGACTATCAACTCTATTCTATCAATAACACAGTTTCTGGTTGCATGACTCACTTTCTTTACCTTTTTCCCCTTCTTGCTCCCAGTTTCCCCCCACCCTCCATTGCTTTCATTTTGCCCATGGAGTGGGTAATATTACCCAAGAGGAGCTTCAGCAGATTTTAGACGTAAAGATAAGACTTTCACCTTTTGTATGCCAACCGCCACAATGAAAGGTTCTCCTGGGGTAGACGCTATAAAATTGCACAGTAAGGGCCCCACAAGTGTTAGAAAAGTGTAACTTATGTCCCTTATATAGAATAACAGAGGGGGGCCATGCCCTGCCTCTTCCTGGCAATGACGGGCAAGGACTGGCTCGTCCTTGGCCCGGGCTTTGCCTGGGCTTGGTCCGGCGCCGCTCGTGCGCGTCCTGCGCTGCAGGGCACCTGCTGCACTTTCCAGCAGCCCTGGCGCAGCCTGATGACAATGATGGCAGGCGACTGAGCTGGGGCTGCTGGGAGTTGTAGTTTGCGTGAGGTGCAGGCTTCGTCGGCTGTTCCCTTCACGGCACCACAGAGTTCCTGGCCATTTCCCTCACGCTGGGGCACCAGGAAAGTTACACCTCTTCTTGGGGTAGGGTTAGTCTTTTGTGTCGAGACAACGTTCATGGTTACCAGCCTTTAATATTAATTATGGATATGCACCGTTGGCCAGTACAATATGCAGCTTTCCCCTATTTGCCTGACGAATTTCAGGTAATTCCCTTTCTCAAAAGCTAATGGGCATAGATCGCGATGTGGTGAGCAACATCTTCCTTTTAACAGTCAAGCCCCTTATTTGCGATAAAATTGCTTTATGGGAGATGTAGTGCTCCAACATTCACACCAGTATATGGAGCTCATATGGCTGCCATAGATATAGCCCAATATGAGCCCTAGCTTCCATTCAGGTGACTGTTTCTATTTCTATGTCAATTGTCCCCTTTCCTGCGGCACATCCTTACCATTTAGGGAACCCCCTTCTATTTAATTACTAGCTTCCATTCAAGTCTGCATTCTTAGAATGTTGCTCCACATTCGGAACCTGAAATGTGTTCAGGTGAAAAGGGGAAAGCTGCTTATAGTACTGGCCAACGGAGCATGTCTATATTTATTATTAAAGGCTCGAGTGCGGCTTAATGAGCTACCAGTGTGTTGGAACCTATAGATATAGATATGTATCTAGAAATAAATATGTAAATGTATGTCTTTAACTATGTATATATATATCAGCAATTACCACCCTCAATGTATGAATTTATCAAATTGCATATGATATATGCTTTGTAAACATCTCTGTTTTTGTCAGGCAAAATGAAACACAGACCAAAGATTGTCCAAGAACATGGAACAATCTTACAGTGCCTCTTACTCTGTGAACAATGCCACATTCTTTTCATGTTAGTACTAGCATTGTTCATTGCAGTATCATCTGTTCTGATCTTCACATTAAGCAGTTTATAGCCATCTGTTCTTTTCTATAGAGGCCAAAATGTAATCCTAGATTTTGCTCAAAATATCTGGAAAAATAATGAAATATTTGCATCGAAATGTAATTGCTTGGAATTTACAGATCTAATAATAACTATTGGATTTCCTCTTTACTGTGTGATCTAGTGCCTACTACTAGAAAAGTGATAACCCTGAAGAAACCAAGTAAGTACTGCATCACCGTGTAAATAAGACTTGAAAGCTTTATGATACAGAATGCAAAAGAATAATATAGCACAAAATGTCTCTGATTGTCCTAATGTATATTAAAAACAATCCTTTCACAATTGTGCTTTTCATCACTTTTCTTATATGGTTACAGATACCCCAGTGGGCCGCAGTCAGATGATGTTAAGAGTACATTAGAAATTCCTACTTAAAATTATTTAATGTAGAGCATTCCTCTAAAACTTTTCACAGTTTTTATCGTCAACTGCTGCTGTGTACCTTTTTTGTGATAAAGCACCAAAACATCCTTACTCAGAGCATGTGCTTTAAAAAAAATTACATCTGCTCGTTATGCCCTTTGTTTGTTTCATTACCGCAAAAAGAATTAAAGGGGCAGATACCTCTACCATAACATCCTGACAGAACTTTAAACCAAATGCTGTGCAGGTGTAAAGTCCAGCTACTTTTTGAGAACTTGCATGCAATGTCTTTCATAGATGTTGACACACTACGTATGCCACAAATCTATTATGATGACTCGAATAAATCTGTAACTTGTGTGAATTTAGGGATTGTGAGAAAAAATGACCTGTTAGATTTTTGTTCCCATTTTGGCTACTAGATGCTGGTTTTTTGACTCTGCATTGAACCCTGGGCTCTGCTGACAAGGCCCAAGGACTGTTCTCAGATTAAAAGTGCAGGGTAATTAGGTATACCTACAATTCTTATTGACATCCTCTCTGTAACTCCCCAGGATGTGGTAGGGCATGTAGTTCTAGATGCCTAGTCAATTTAATGCACCTAGGTGTGCATTTCTGTTGTGGCTGCTGTCATTTTTGAGGCTGCTTTTAATCTTAAATGATAGGGAAATGTGACTATTTAATTATAGGTACTAAAAAAGTTTCAAAATACCTTGGTTTTGAATATAAGTCACATGTAAGGTCTCCCCTGAGTCCCCCAGTGGTAAAGTTCCTTGTAACTATAAGTTTCTATATGTTAACTTCTCAAAGATGGCCCCTGTTGTCATTTATATTCCATTCACCCCATCGAAAATGTCGGCCATCTTTCATTCACAGTCACATTTCTATTTTCACTTGTCACCGAATGCGCGTGTAGTATCGGGTTCCCGAGGCCTTATTAAGCTATTATATTCTGAAAACTGGGTCAAGGTGAGGATAGGTGATGGCCGAGCTCTGACTAACAAAATACTGGTGACTCGTGGCCTTAAGCAGGGATGCGTGCTTGCACCTTTACTCTTCAACTTATTTGTGGCCGATCTTACTAATCCATTAAATGAGGTAAACTCACATCCACCTAGGGTAGCTGGAAAACAAATGTCTAACTTGCTATACGCAGACGACGTGGTATTGTTGAGCCACACAAAAGTGGGACTGCAAAGACTGATCGATCGTACAGTCAAATATGCAAAGGATAACCAAATGACAATAAACGAGACTAAAACAAAAATAATGGTTGTGACAGGAAGAAAAAGACAAAAGATAAAATGGTTGCTGGGACAAACACAACTAGAGCAAGTGGAGAGTTATGGATATCTCGGTGTCCTTTTCAATGAGACCGGAAGTTTTGTACCACAAAGGGAAGATATTGTAAGGAAGGCGAACAGCTTGATTGCGCATTTAGAACCCTTCAAAAGAATCTATATGCACTGTCATACGGGCCACTGTTAAAAATTATAGCTGCCAAGCTATTACCATCCTTAACATATGGTGCTGAAGTGCTAAACGGTAAGGATGCCGTACTTATCAATAATGCTGTGGCAAAAACCTATAAAATATTATTCACCCTACCATGTAATGCCTCACAAGCGCAAATAAGGATGGAATTCGGTATGAACAATCAGCTATATGTCCGGCAAGGCCAAATATTAAAAGTTTGGAATAGAGTAAAGAATGATCAGGATAATCAATTGTCTATAGCTTTGTGGAGAGAGGTGAAAGATAACCAGAAACTGCAAGCGTGGAAATACCTAAACAATGCAAAAGAAGAATTCGGAATATCAGCAATCTGGGAAAACAAAATAACGCGGGAAAGCTTTAAAAAAACAATCAATAAGCTGGTTACTCACCTATCGCTGCTAAAAGACAAAGTTCTATTAGTAAAACGTAAGCACTCATGGCCAATCATAAACGGCTACAAAAAAAAACAAGTCCAACCATACCTTCATACTGCATGGTCAGTCCAAAGTAAGCGAACATTTATAGGAGCACGCTTTGGTCTATGGCCAGGTTTGTGTCATCTTCCACCCTGGAAGTCAAACGAGGGGCATACGTTATGTAGACTGTGCAAGGGGGGAAAAGAAGACATTGTGCACTTGGTATGTCTGTGCCTGCCATAGACTCAAAAAGGAGGTTAATCCTCAGGAGGTTGTTAAACGCATGAGAAATAAGAACCTGTAGACAAGCAATAATGGCGTGCTTAAACCTGAATGACCTACCAATGAATGTTGCTTTTGTAAAATTTTTAAATGTGATTGCCAATAGTCTTAACGAAAATTTTATCTAGTTATATTTTTCTCTGTTTCTCTCTCTTTTTAATTATATTTACTATTTGCATGATGTTTTAATTGTGTATTGATGCTGATATTTTCTCTAAAGTCAAATTTTTGTAAGATTTTAATTAATCAAACAAATAAACTTAAACTTAAACTTGAGGCCTACATGCTCCGTAGATAACCCACTTACTCTGAAAGAACTGTTGGCACGGAAACTGAAAAGTACAAAGAACAAGTTTATTAAGACCCCATGGGGTGGTGGTACATTCCTACAGCACCCTTCGGCAATGCAAGAAGTATCACACCGAACGTTGGTGTGAGTCCCTCTTTTATACAGTGTATAAGCAATAAAAAGATAGGCGGTACAAGGTTACAGAGATTATGTACATATATGGTCATTTTTGGAGCACAGCCAACTCATGGGAGGGGTTACAACCCCACTGGTCAGTTTGGCGGCACATTCCTAAGTGGTGACTGGTCAGTTGGAACTGCGCATGTGCGGGCTTGACCGTGGCTAAAAATAGCCTGTTGCTGGGCAGAGTCGAGTGGTCAGTTGTACGGACAACGGACTAGAGGGCATGCTGACCACGAGGCCACTCATTCTCTAAAATGGCCGCCACGATTTACAAAATGGCGTCTCCAAGTATAGTCAAGTTAAGGGAAAAACGTGTAGCACAGCTAAGCGCTAACTCGGCCATTGTCAAATTACGACAGACGACCCTTTTAGTGTTTAGCTGAAGCTACCTCATAGTGGAGATAATCGGGACGTTCATCTTCAATATCAATTAACATTATTTGAGCTACTTCTTTATGAAGCATCATTTTGTTGTGAGCAAGAGCTCGTCTTGATGGTATACAAGCTGATAAACACATAGAACATAATGCAGGACCACATTGTATACATAAACATACAAGGAATAGTATCCCAACAATGATACATAAAATCGTTAGCAGTTTCCAACCCCAAGTGGTAAGCATTGACCAGAACCACCCTGAACGAGTCCAAGTTCCATTGTCCGGGTGTATTTCAGCTGCAATTTTGTGCAATTTAGAAATGGCATCATAAACGGATGGTGACTTATCAGGTACGTATACACAGCAGCTACTTCTGATGATTCTACATGCCCCCCCCCGATCAGCTAGAACCACATCTAGAACCATTCTGTTCTGAAGCATAACAATCCTAGAAATCTGAAGTTCTTCGGTAATATTTCCTAATGCAATAGCAGTATCATTGGCTACAGCCTCAACAACACGGGTCAATTGTCGTATTTTCATACTATTCAAAGCAGCCCCCACAAAGGAGAACAGTCCCAAATTAAAGTCCACATATTGCTGCAGTGCGGTATCCGTCTGGTCGATATCCTCCAGAACAACAGTACGTTTAACACGATTTGACACAAAATCATGATAAAGCACATAGTCATTATGATACATTGGTGGGGCAATGAATACAGGGGGCAATACAAAGAATACATAGCAAGTGCCTAACCATCCCAATGGAAGCTGATGATAGCCCTTAGTTCCACAAATAAAGTAAGTATTATGAGATGCCACAAACGATATGCCATTCGGGCTGTCAAATGTAAGTGTAGTATTGCATTCACTTTTCCCAACCGAGATTGTACCTTTATTACGTATGCACAAATCAGCTTTAGTTGCAATAACATTAATAACATGCGAACTGGATACACTGATGTTTCTTTGGTTGCTGTAAATACGGGATGCAGATGCATTGTCGGGGCGGTATTCTTCCCATTCAAATCGAGTACCCTCACCCTTTGGAGGAACATACAAAGGCGCAGCTTCACGCATGGGCATAACATGCATTTTGGTATTCTTATCTGAACCCCGAAGAGAACACTCTTTGATTTCCTCCGTCGACCCCGGCACGGACCCTGTAGCATTTTTCTTTTCATTCCGCAATCTGGTCGCCTCATCCCGCAGATGAAGTAGTCGTGTGAAAAGGTGGTCAGTATCTGAAAGAGCAAATAAACCTTTATCCAAGTTCTCACAATAAACTGACACAGCTTTGGGTTTTAAAGTGTCCGAATATTTACGAAAACGAGCAACAACTTCATGCGCTAAAGTATTTATGAAACACATTAATTCTCGATCTGACCACATTTTCCTTTCAGCTAAAATCGTTGCTACAGTTACATGATCCAAATTTAATTTTCTAGCAAGACCACGCAAGTCTGCGGCTCTGTCCGCAGATAACCTGACACTCGAATTGTCCTTTCCATCCGACTTATCCTGACCTTCATCACCAGAATCCTCGAACGGAGCTGTAGGATGGACATACGGAGGCGGAGAGCGATCTAGTAACGAAAAATCATCAATTTCATTATTAAGGACAGGATAAAGCGGACGACGAATAGGAAATTGACCGGCCGTTTGCAAGTTACGTTCCCGTTCCTCCTTTTCTTTCTTCTCCTGCGCTTCCTTTTCCTCAAGCTGTAAAGCCTTATCTCGAGCAGCCTTACGCTGCTCTTTGTCCGCCAAGGCAATTTCACGTTTCATACGTGCACGCACCGCTTTCTCCCACATTCGTACACAATCAAACATATTCTGTCTAGACCTACGTTGAAACAAACACTGCTCCACAAATTGAACCTTTCGCAAATCGAACGACCCATGTAGTGGCCATTGCAATTCAGGATCTGATTTTGTATATTTATGCCATAATTTACTGTACATTATAGGGGGAAGGCCGAATTTGATATACATCTCACGGTTTGGAGTTCCTTCTGGAGGAGCCGGCTGTGATTCCGCTAACCTAATTGAGGTACCATTTCCAAGACAGCACATCCCTCGGAGTGTGCTTAAAACAGGCATGTTCGAAAAGTACCACGAAAGCGTGATACCGTATAAACTGGCACTTACAGTACTTCACACAAATGTGCCGCTCAGAGGAAAAAAAACAAAATTAGAGAAACATCTCTACATGCCTGCCTATGTGGAGTGCACTACACATATAATTCAAAGATCACAAAAGTCACAAAGTCACAAATGTTAGCTAACTCAAATCATAGACACAAATCATAAAACTTCGGCAAGCGTCCAAGGACTACCTTACCGATCACAAATCATAGAACTTCACTAAGCGTCCGCAGACTACCTTACCGATCACAAATCTTACCCAAATCTCAAAGGTCCAGATTCCAACTGCCAAGGTCTTTAATCGAATCAGCCAAACGGCACTTATCCAGCAACGCAGACGATCAAGAACTCAGTCGGAGACCGGCGCCACCTGGAAGGTCAAATCGGAATGAAGGGAAGAAACACCGTGGGTGCCAAGACTCGGGTCACTCGGTGGCAGCATACGCGTCCATGGCGAGTTTCCAAACCTTCATCACGACCTCTCCTTCGGGCATCCGAGTCGCCGATGAGTCCCTTCGTGGTCGCCAATTTGTAGTATCGGGTTCCCGAGGCCTACATGCTCCGTAGATAACCCACTTACTCTGAAAGAACTGTTGGCACGGAAACTGAAAAGTACAAAGAACAAGTTTATTAAGACCCCATGGGGTGGTGGTACATTCCTACAGCACCCTTCGGCAATGCAAGAAGTGAGTCCCTCTTTTATACAGTGTATAAGCAATAAAAAGATAGGCGGTACAAGGTTACAGAGATTATGTACATATATGGTCATTTTTGGAGCACAGCCAACTCATGGGAGGGGTTACAACCCCACTGGTCAGTTTGGCGGCACATTCCTAAGGGGTGACTGGTCAGTTGGAACTGCGCATGTGCGGGCTTGACCGTGGCTAAAAATAGCCTGTTGCTGGGCAGAGTCGAGTGGTCAGTTGCACGGACAACGGACTAGAGGGCATGCTGACCACAAGGCCGCTCATTCTCTAAAATGGCCGCCACGATTTACAAAATGGCGTCTCCAAGTATAGTCAAGTTAAGGGAAAAACGTGTAGCACAGCTAAGCGCTAACTCGGCCATTGTCAAATTACGACACGCGTACATATTAGAGTTCTCAGCGTGGAGTCCGAGCACTGACAAATCCGAACCTAGCAGTGACGGAAAACAGAATTTGTATACCAAGCGTCACACCCTTTACAAACCAGGTACGGGATATGCTTGACCAGCAGCAGTTTTGCTGCTTCATGACATCTAACCAGCACAAGCCAATGAACGCATGTTATCTTTCCACAGACCTTTGCATTTTGAAGCTGTGGTGACAGTTAACTCCTTTATATTGTTGTGGCATCACTTAGGTAGGTGTATGATTAATCACTTATGCACCCTAAACACCAGCACATGATATAAATCTCAATGACATGTTACCCGTAGTATTTTTGGCACCGCTAATATACCAGCCTCACTATTCCACATATTATACACCTTGCTAAAATCCGAGTTGCACATCTTTTCCCTTATCACCCTGCCAATTAATAACGTACACTTTTTTAACCCTATGAGACATTGCACTTTCAATGTTTCCTGTGCTCACAATATTTCTTGTTTAATGTGCGTTACACAAGTTTTCCTTGAGCTGAAACCATTTTTTAGCACAACATTCACAATTCTAATCACCCGCACCGATTTGCTGTTCACCAAAACCTTTCACTAATAAGTCACTTGTATTGACTTTTCTTAAAATACCAGGGAAGGCCCCAAGTCGTTGAAATATGACTATTTGTTTTCAGGACAATATTCCCCTGACAAAGGGTCCTCGACCCAAAATGCATTGGGATGATTGAAATGTGATGAACAATTATCTTTGACAGCACAGCATGAAGCAGTCTATAAGAAGTATATGATGTATGTTCACATGTGAAAACCAACATAGTGATATTTAAGCAATTAATAAAAAAAGAAAAAATCCTTTGGATAAAACGAAATTGAAGATTTGTGGAATTCATTTGAACCAGCATACAGGCTGTTTCAACCCAGAGGAGCGCAACAGGGGGACACTAAGGAAGACACACCTTGTGCGTTACTTATAGCTCTGCTGACCAGGCCTAGGGACTGTGCTCCAATCAAAAGTGGATGGTAATTAGATATAACTACAATTCTTACTGACATCATACCCAGGATGATGTAGGGTATGTAGTTCTAGAGGCCTAGTCAATTTAATGTACTTAGGTGTGCATTATTGTTGTGCCTGATGACATTTTTGAGGCTGCTTTTAATCTTAAATTATATGCAAATTAGACTATTCAACAGTCTCTACTTTGGGCTCCAAACTGGAGAGCTTAAACGCCTCCAGCGGGTTCATAACCAAGCAGCCAGACTTCTTTTGAACATCCCTAGGAGGCAATCAGTCAGACTTGGCCTGAAACAGCTACACTGGTTGGCGGTTGAGCAACGTGTGGCCTTCAAAGCCGGGTGCATCCTATTTAAGTCTTTACATGACATTGGCCCCCTATTCATTAGAGACTTATTTAAAAGATACAGCCCTTCCCGTCCACCCATAAATCCCTCCTGACTGTTCCTCCGTGCAAGAGGAAGCGTCTCGGAGGCAGCTGCTTTGACCATCTTGCAGCTGCCTTCTGGAACTCTCTTCCCCTTCACCTAAAGCTGAGCGACAATATCCTCAGATTTAGACACTCCCTGAAGACCTGGCTCTTCTCTCAGGCACATCACTGAGCTGCTTCATCTCTACTAATTGACTGTCGCGCCTTGTTCCTTCCTATAGCGCCATGAAGCCTCCGGGCGTACGAGCGCTCAATAAATGCTGATTAACATTAACATTAACATTCAATTAAAGGTACAAAAAAGTTTCAAAATACCTTTGTTTTATATATAAGTCACAAGTAATATCTCCCCTAGGTCCCCCAGTGGTAGAGTGCCTTGTAACTATAAGGAAAGATATGATAACAGAAGTTGTATGTGCCCTGGTAAGGGAATAAATGACAATTTAATTTTTCCCAATGAGTCACAATGACTCCATAGGCAAACATAGAAATGTGTTATTGAAGTGTAACTATTGAATGACATGAGCTCTAATGATGCTTCAAAGTATGGAAATGTATTCTAGCTTTCACAGAAAATAAGTTATGGACTTTATTTTGCAATAGGCCAACATCCAGCCTTTCACAGGCTCTCACCTGGTTTGCCAGGCTGAGCCAAGCTGTCTTAACGAGGTATGAACAAATCCAATGGGGTACATATTTCCTGCACCCAACTGTCGCACTGCGATAGAGGAAATCTTTCCTTTGTGAAACTCTTCATGATTACGTCATTTTTTATCTATTTATCAATATTAATCCAACATTTTAACTCGTGCATCTTCCTTAATTACGCCACTACGGAGACAGCATGTTTGTATTTTGAATTCTTTATTCATCATTTTCAAACACCAAGCGTTGCCAATCCAGGCTTTAACGGAGGCATGTGAGGACAAACATGTTTCAAAAGTGGTTTTATGAAATCAACGTGCTCCCAATGCATTTCGAATTGTATAAATTCTTCGTCAGGGGTTTAACTGAAAATAAGATAAAGACACAATAATGCTGGCTGCTTGACCATTATTAATGTGCTCAAACTGATTACTCCAACTCTGCCCTCGACTAAACAGAAAAAACAACCGATATTTGCACTAACCCATGACACTCCCTCCATGCTCCAACCCTGCCATCTCCCAAATTGTCATTCACCTTTGTAATTCATATATGCCATAAATCACAACTCCATCCCAGCTGCACAGGTCCCACTGAGCTACGAGACACCCTTCTCTCAATTTACCTTCTCTACGCCACTGCCAGTAGCATGACCTCACTTCGCTTCCACGTTACAAATGCTCTTAATGATTTTCCCTCGCGCTCGTGCTGTTTTTAAAGAGAGATATCTCACACCTGTGAGCAATCCAGCTGAAATCCACTCCGCCCCTCCTGTTTGAGAACCATACCAATAAACTTCATCTCCCATGGTGCCCCACATCACAGTCAAAAAAACATACTCCCTCCAAATTAAATGCACCCCTTTCAATCCTCCAACAAAATGTAAAAGCATATATCAAAAATATTAAACCATCCGAATGTCCTGTTTAGAAAATACATGTGAATAAACATCTCAAAAAAACGAACTGTACAAGCAGCAAAGTTCAATTGTCTCCTCATGCCAGTGTCAGTTTTGTTAATCGTTACTTTTAAATCATTCCACTTAAGATGATGTATTCTTTCTGTCTCCATAATGGTAATTCCTTTAGAAGGTAAACTTGAATCCTTGGGGTGCAAGCTCTGAGGTGATTATGTTGCAAAGCATATAAAGTCAAGATTGAGCCACTGCACTCCTTCCCTTTGTAAATTACTCTTGTTTTTCAGTTCTTGTGATGAAATGCGTGCGAACAGAAACCGTGAAACACCTCATCGCGGTTCATTTAGAAACAAATCCAATGGGGTACATATCTCCTGCACCCAACTGTCGCACTGCGATAGAGGAAATATTTCCTTTGTGAAACTCTTCATGATTACGTCATTTTTTATCTATTTATCAATATTAATCCAACATTTTAACTTGTGCATCTTCCTTAATTACGCCACTACGGAGACAGCATGTTTGTATTTTGAATTCTTTATTCATCATTTTCAAACACCAAGCGTTGCCAATCCAGGCTTTAACGGAGGCATGTGAGGACACACATGTTTCAAAATTGGTTTTATGAAATCAACGTGCTCCCAATGCATTTTGAATTGTATAAATTCTTCGTCAGGGGTTTAACGGAAAATAAGATAAAGACACAAGGCTAATCCGTTAAAGCCTGGATTGGCAACGCTTGGTGTTTGAAAATGATGAATAAAGAATTCAAAATACAAACATGCTGTCTCCGTAGTGGCGTAATTAAGGAAGATGCACAAGTTAAAATGTTGGATTAATATTGATGAATAGATAAAAAATGACGTAATCATGAAGAGTTTCACAAAGGAAATATTTCCTCTATCGCAGTGCGACAGTTGGGTGCAGGAGATATGTACCCCATTGGATTTGTTTCTAAATGAACCGCGATGAGGTGTTTCACGGTTTCTGTTCGCACGCATTTCATCACATGAACTGAAAAACAAGAGTAATATACAAAGGGAAGGAGTGCAGTGGCTCAATCTTGACTTTATATGCTTAATGAGGTATGAAGCAGCCTGCCTTGAGACGAAGAATTTCCTTTGGGAGGAGAACTGCAAACTGGAGAGCACAAGGCATGAAGGGGTGGAGGAGCCAAATTATTCTTCAAATGGAATGACAGCCTTACCCCTAAATGCCACACCCCCAGTCAAATAGGAGCCCCACTAAATAGATTAATGAGGGGGCTGGTAGGGGAGTGTTAGGAAACATTAGTTACACCAGTGGGTTGGCTTAGCCAGATCTAACTATTCATGAGAGAGATTCTATATTTTATATATTAGTAGAATCCTCTTTTCTGGGTCAATAATTTTGTAGTTTCAATACTTTATTCGACATCATTGTCATAAAAGCATGTTTCCCTATGCTAAACAGAATAAATACTATGCTAAAAATAAGATCGACATAAAATACACATTAAATACCATCAAGTTACAAAATGCTGGCGAATTCTTCAATGAAAAATTCATGCATTATAAAAGTCAGAGTCACAGTGCCTAGTTCATGAAAATTGAGATTAATCTTATAGTTACATTTTCCATATTACATAGTTAGTTGCCTTTTAAAGTGCGTGTACGTATTATCCAGGCCCATCCCAAGTATTTGGCTATAGCGATAGCAAGATTAGGGACACAATTTGATCTTAATATTCTTAGTGCCTCTAGATGTTTCCTTATCCCCAGATTCCTGCAAACTGGTTTTAGCCATCTACTTCTTGGGGCAGCATATAATGGGCAGGCAAACAAGAAATGTGGGATGTCCTCGACGTGTACCTTGCAATGGCAACATGTATTTACATTACCTAGGGACCATTTAACAGTAAAAGCATTTAGGGGTAGGAAACCAATTCTGAACTGGAAATACAACTTTCTATCTAGAGGTTTAGTAATCAAGTCCCAGTACTGTTCACATTTGGGGGTTATTTTAAACTCCAAGTACTGGGATGCCAACATGGAAGGTTGATTGGAAATCAAGACAGTATTATATATCATGTCCCAATACATTTTTTTCAATAAAGCCTTAGATGGAAAGGCAGTGGGGTCTACGGTGGTCCATAGGTGGTCTAGATGCAATTTTTGGAGCAAGTTCCTAATTTCTTTAAGCCAGGCTATTTTATGAAACCGATCAGAGTTAATGATGTCCATGAGAGCAGATGCGTAATGGCCCAATTCTGGAGTAGTCTTTATGCGCCTCCAATATAAGAGTGGGCGCAATCTAGCCATGTCCTCGATCTTTTTCCTCCCAAGATCATATAGGAGCGGGATCGATGGAGTGCTCTGCGGGACACCAACCAACCGGCGAAGAAATTTGTTCTCTGCAGTAACCAGGGCGCTCGTTTGGTGAAACCCCATAGCTCTGATCCATAAAGACAAGCGCCCAGCCCCTTCATACTATAAATCTCCATTGTTGGTTGCATAGGTTTTGTAAATGAGGATTTATGTTTTTGTGCTATGGCCCGGCCAGCTGATAGAACTTTAAGACCACAGTGTCCATATGAGATTTCCAATTCATGTTGGCCTGTAAAGAAATACCTAGGTAAGTGAAAGCGTTCACTTCTTCCAAAAAAGACCCATTAAAGTGCATTTTTCCCTTGAATTGTTTAGCAGGATTCAAGTTCATAAACTTAGTCTTTGTCGTATTTAGTTCCAAACCCCGAATCCGACAGAAATCTCTAAATGCATCGATTGTCTTTTGTAATCCACTAGGGGTCCGTGAGACCAGTAAAGTGTCATCAGCAAACATTAATACTGGGACGCGCTCCCCATCTAGCGTCGGGGCATCTGTCGGAGATTTCTTTAGAAAATCTGCTACACCGTTAATATAAAGAGAGAATAAGGTGGGAGCCAGGACGCATCCCTGTCTTACCCCACGGTCCACGGGGAAAGAATCAGTGACGTCCCCCTGTGCTCCCCACCTAATCCTGGTGTAGTTATTTTCGTGCATACGCACGAGCAAAGTCAGTAATTCGGGGCTTATTCCAAGATCGCGCAGAACAATCCAAAGTTTTTCTCGCGGTACTAGATCAAACGCTGACTTCAAGTCGAAGAAAACAGCATATAATGGGCCATTTATCAAGGTTACGATTTTCCAGAACAGAGTTAAAAAATGGAATACCTGATCAACAGAGCTAGTTAGTGGACGGAAACCAGCTTGATACGGGGAGAGGATATCCTTATCATCTATCCAGGCTTGTATTTTATGTTGTATCATCCTGCCCATCAGTTTTTGTGCTGAGTCGATAAGGCTGATGGGCCTATAATTACTTGGTAAAGCCTTATCCCCTTTTTTGAAGCCTGGTATAATCTCCACACCCTTCCATGATGCTGGTATCATTCCTCCCTGTGCGATAGAATTCGCAAGCCATACAAAATATTTACACCAGTTGGCCCTGTCAGATAAAAATACATACGCCTGTATTCCATCAATTCCTGGCGCCCTACCTCTAGTTACCCCATCCATTGCTTCGTTTACATCTTTCAGTGAGAATATTCCTTGGCTATAGAATACCCTTTTGGGGGACAAATGGGATGGTGGGGGCAGATTGTCAGCGTATTGTGGCTTAAAAAAATCCACCCATGCTTCCTTTGCTACGTGATTTTTTGGACAGTCTGCTACTCCCCCCTACCCCATTTTAAGATGGCCCAAAACTCTTTCTGTTGCTTGGCTACACAAGCCTTCTTAAGGTCTAACCATTGGTTTTCATCCCACAGTCTTTTTGCCCTGGCTTGGGCTTTCCTATAAACACCCCTGGCCTTCAATACTCCTTCTTTAGTCCTCAGCGCTAGGCTGAGGTTCTGTCGCGCCTTTCTACAAGAGTGGTCATACCACCCTCCTTTTCTCTGGGGTCCAGCACCCTCCCCCTGCTGCGTTTTTTTTAGGAAGAACCTCTGTAGGTTAGCAAAAAACATAGGATGTGACTCTTCAATTAATTTGTTAAAATTAAATTCATTACAGTGGGCCTGCAATCTGCTGACCTCTTTGCCAACGACCTCCATTAAGTCCTGCATATCCCCAGGCTTATCCACCAGAGTTGCCCATTTAATGTGGCGGAGGTTGTTAGTTGGGAGAATGTCTAGCGTCATAACACCCCTTTCCTGGTTAGATGAGCTTTCACCCTGATCCAGTTTAAAGAGCAAGCACAATGGATTGTGGTCCCTCTCCAATCTCGATGTCATTTTCATATCTATTACTTTGTTCCAGTCTCTAACATCTACAAGGATGTAGTCTATCCAACTACTTGACCTCGGATTATCAAAGGTATGCATACCCCGTAGGTCTGAGGGGGTGCGGCCATTTACTGCCCTCAACCCCCTAGCCAAGCACAAACTCTTCACCTGTATAGCCACCTCTGTCCATTTCTTTACCACCGGTAGACCCAGATGAGGAACTCCCCATTTGGTATCTTCCTCGAGGGACAATTCATTATCCTCAAGTCCTAGTGGTTCAAATGTAGTATTCATGTCTCCCCCCACTAGGGTAGTGTAATGTATAGAAAGAATCTCTAAATCATTATCCAATGCAACTACCACGTCAGAGGCTTTGCCCCCTTGAGTTCCCCTGGCATAGATATTATATAAGACCATGTTTTGGCCATCGGCACAAGTAATTACAATTGGGAGTAGATCCCAGTTGTTAACACGCCTCTGTTTAACGGTACATTGTAAGGATTGACGTACCCATGTGATTAAACCCCCTGAGGGCCGCCCTTTAAGATTCTTTTTCGCGGGGACGAAAAAATTTAGAAAGCCCTGCCGAAAGACAGGTTTCACTGCCCAGGTTTCCTGTAGCATAATAACATCATGGCTATCAATGAATTCACACCATTCATTGGGTCTCTAGTTTGTGGTGAATTCCTGCCAGATTCCAAGAAATGAGTTTAAAACTAGCTTTCGTCTGGGTAGTCCTCTCTTGTAAGGGTGTTGCCTGCAAAGAGTGGGTCAAAGGGAATGATGGGCTACTCTCCCCATTACATACAATGGTGCGGGGAGTCGGTGGCAAATACTCTGCAATACTAGGCGAATCTTCACTGGAACTAGGTGTCTTACCATTACTAGAATTTATTTCGATAAGCTTCACAGCTACAACTGTTCCACTCTCTTGGATCTCTGCAGCGATATCCTTTGCTATGCTCATCCGCCCTTTTAGTCAATCACACTCATTAAGACCAGAAAGGGCCGAGAACCTATTTTCCATCGGGATGCCCCAATTATTCCTTATATCAAGGGTTTTGGCTTTTTTTAGTACAGGGTTCCATTTAGTTTTGAGCACTGTTGGATTTAGAGTATTCCCCCCTTTTTTGTATAAAAGAAATCCAGTGTTAGCGGTACTATTTCAGTGGATCTACGCTGGGGGGGATATATATTTGCTAGAATGTTTGGCAGCACTTCAGGATCAGAAAGGTGTAACATCACTCAATCCCCCTTAAATTTTTTAGTGCCACCCCCAATCCATTCTACTCTTCTAGCTTTCACTACTTCTTGTGCCAACTGATCCCTACCGCCCGGGGTAAAGGCCATATTCCTTGATAACCAATGGAGTGATTTGTTTAGCAGGGAAGGGATGTTCTCTGCTTGCCCGGGTTCCAGATAGGGAAAATTTGCCAGAACCAATATCAAGGGAGATGCCTCTACAATTAATTCTACAGGATCCTTCTCTAAATTAGAATCTACCATTCTGTCCCTTTGACTCAGCCCTTCAGAGTCACCAGTGTTGGTATCTAAATCTCTAAGGCCCCCCCTCCCTAGATCAGTAGTCACCATGGGGATCAGGGGAGTGTTTTCCAATAATTCTAGCCTGGGGGCAGTTTGAGGATTTTTCGATTCAACTATAAGTGTTTTCTGAGTTGGAGTGTTCGCTTTTTCTTCTATTGATGTTTGTAGAAGACCCCCCAGCCTGTTCACCTCTTCTGTGAGCTGATCTATTTTACTTAGGAGAGGCTTAGTTATAGTTTTAATCTTGCTATCTAGAGCATTTAACAACTTCTTAAATTGGTCTTCATCCAAATGTACCTTCCCTCCAGAGATTCCCCTTGTATCTTCACCACTATTTTCCAAGGGGGATGCATCTGGACGTTTTTTACTTGACCGAAGTCCACCCCATTTTGATGTGCTCTTCTCCCCACCCTTTACTGCTCTTGGTGCCGGGACCGGTGCTGGGGGCTCCTCTTCTAGCAGTATTATTTCTTCGTCAAGTGTGCTCTCAGGAACTGAGTCAGCGATAGCTACTAGAAGCTGAGTTAGTGGGTTGTTCTCCAGTGTCTGAAACA
Source organism: Lissotriton vulgaris (assembly GCF_964263255.1). Lineage (NCBI taxonomy): Eukaryota > Metazoa > Chordata > Amphibia > Caudata > Salamandridae > Lissotriton > Lissotriton vulgaris. The sequence continues at coordinate 2,033,235,883 of NC_141691.1, forward strand.
CCTCGTCAAAAGCAGGAGTGGGTAAAGGCATATTGTCAAATGGCAGTTCAGGTGATAGACTCAATCCCAGAGATGATCTCCTGTCGTTGTTAATTTTTGCAACTTTCTGAACCATATAATTATCTATGGTGTTAAGGGGGACAGTCGCTTTTACTTTAGACATGTTAAAGGGCAACTTAGTCGAATAATGCCTAAATAAATCCGTATTATACGGAACACGGGGAGATGTCTTGGCCACTGCAGCTATATTATAGGAGATGATGACTTACTTGGAGATTTTGGTCAGAGTTCAGGGCCCTGTCCCTGTCTCTTCCTGCCGATGAGGGCCGTAGAGGGCCCGCCCTTTGCCCGGGCTTAGCCCCGGGCATCCCGCGACGAAGGGTGTAGCGCTGCTTTTGTGCGCCTCCTTGTGCTCTCGCGGTGTCACAGAGCGTGCCGCCGCGTAGGCTGCCGGGAATTGTAGTCCTGCAGCGGCGGCGCGAGTTGTCAGCTTTAGGATGACTCCGGGGGTGGCAGCATGCTCCCAAGTGACTGGCTGCCCCTGTGTGACTCCAGGCGGTGGCGGCGTCTCTCCGGTAAGTAGCGGCTTTCTTTACTTGTCTCCCCCACTCCGCCGGGTGCAGCGCTGCTTTTGTGCGCCGCCTGGCGCTCTTGCTGTGTCACAGAGTGCGCCGCCACGTAGGCTGCCGGGAATTGTAGTCCCGGAGCGGCGGCGCAAGTTGTCAGCTTTAGGATGACTCATGGCGGTGGCGGCGTGCCCCCAAGTGACTGGCTGCCCCTGTGTGACTCCTGGCAGTGGCGGCGTCTCTCCGGTAGGTAGCGGCTTTCTTTGCTCATCACTTTAGAGGAAGTGTTCATACTACACCTCGTGGTACCCTGCATGCTATTGGTAGGTGTGCCCTGTTTTCCGAACCCCCCAGAAGTGTGGAAAATATGGTAGGATTGTCCAGCAACTCAAATCTGTTGTCTGAAATAAAAAAGAGAAAAAGGACTGGCCTGCTTCGATCCTGATCTGTAACGAAAGGATTGCACTCTGAAGGACTGCACATTCTGCACATTCTGGTACTACAGCACTCATCCATAGGTAAAGATGAGCTCTGACTAGTAGTGGGTGAGGTAACACCTTTATTGTAACCACCAGCCAGTGGGTTGGGTGACTTCTAAATATGCGCTGACCAATGTGTACGGCGGAAGCTGGATACCCAGTTGGGAATGTGCCTGGGGCACTGGACAAATGCCTCTCACTCAATTAAAACACACTGGTTCTGGAAGAAGCTCCTTCTGTTACTGAAGTGGAGGCAGGTTGACTACAATTCATCATAGTTTCATGGGCTGTAACTCCTCATGCCCAAATCGAAAAATAACTATACATTTGGAGGCTTCACCCTGGTGAAATTAAGTTACAGAAGTTACTCAGCCCTCTCCAACTGCCCTTCCTGAGAAAGGATGATTTGCACACCTTATAGCAGGACTCCTTCCAAAAAGGCCCAAGTCATGATTTCTTTTCTGAGAGCAGTTTCACATCTCATTGAGACGAAAGCCTGATGGGGATAACAGTGACTGGATAGGCTAATGCAAATTAGCTCACTGGAGTTTCAAGCATGTGAAGTGTTAATTTTGACATGATACATTTCTTGTGTGGTTTTGTAAAATCCAAATTCACCAGTTCAATGGATATTTACTGAATATCAAAAACAGTGGTTTAACCGTATTACAAATCAAAGTTACCAAAAAGGGTATTTAACTTTGTAGTTTTTTTTTCTCATAGAAATCACTGCAGTCCTAAGCCATGGAACTCACGTTTAGGGCTAGTCACTGTAGGATCATGCCACGCTTACATTCTTATACCTTCCTCTTTTTAATTCTTTTGGCCCTAACATGTAGTTAACAAGGCACACTGAGGGTTGATTAATATTTCAAAGTAGAGTTTCTACCTGTCAATGAAGTTTATTTTGATAGATTCACATGGAAGTTTAAAGCCAGGTGCAGTCAGGATGCACATGCAGGCCTGACACCAAGTTTTACTTGTCACCATAGTGAATAGCAACATATGTGTTTGCTTCTCCTGACATATTTAACTGGTGTCTTTCCTGTACCATACACTCTGGTCTTACTGGTAAGTAATGCGTGCTGAGTGGTTTGTTTCCAGTCGCTAGAGGGAGCCAGAGAGCTGAATTGTGTGAACACCAGAACGCCAGAACGCCATTGCCTCGAGGCGAGTGCACTGCTGCCACAGAGGGAAGCGGAAAGCCACCGTAGTGTGAAGGGGAAGGGAAAGGAAAGCAGGCTGCCGGTCGAGCGGCCGGTCCTCGTCTGCCGATTCAAACAGCTCACAGGCTGGTGGCTTGGCTGTTCCCTGCCCCCCCTCACACGTGCTGTGCAGTGCAGTGCAGGGCAGAGCGCGGGAGCACGACCGCAGGTGGCTGCCAGAATTCGCAGCCTATGTAGCAGCGGCCGCGGGCAAAATTCGGGAACGGCCCGGTCGCGGCGGGAGCCCTCGGCAGGCAGCCGGCCGGGGCCACGAGAGCTCTTGGTCAGCTCAGGGCCAGTCTGGAAAGTGGAGGAGGATTGCAGCAAGGTCCCCTACAGCGGCAGGAGCATTCCAGAAGCAGCGGGAACACTCAGCAGCAGGAACAGTAGCAGCCAGGGCTTCCCCTGAGGCAGCGGGAGTCGCAGGAGCCACAGAGACCAGCCTGTGCATCTGTGCATCTGCAGACGCGGGAGACAAGAGGTAAGAGGTGGAGGCAAGCGTGGCAGCCGTTAGAGGTCGCCGCTAAGTAAGAGCCAGAGGACGCGGTTTGAGGGGTTGGTAGACTAGGTCTCCAGCTTGCAGACCCCCTCGTGTGCACCGCTTGCTAACCCCTCCATCCCCCTCCACCCTTCCGGACGGACTGAGAATCCTGCTCCGTGTTTTGTTTGTTGCCGCCCAGAGTGGCGGTTGCGCCTGGCTCCGAGCGAGCAGTGTTTGCTGTAGCGGGTTGCGGACCACAGCAGCGTTCGTGAGCGGCAGGGAGCGGTCTCCTGCGAGCTGCAGGAGCAGCAAGAGCCTCCCAGCCCGGCAGGAATCACAGGGCCGAGTGCCTTCCAGTACGGTGAGGAGCCGTGAGCCGCTTTCCTGTGAGCTGCTTTCCTGTGCGCGGGAGCCGAAGGAGCTGGGGATTATTTGCCTGGCACGCACGCAGCGGCCGTGCGGGCTTTTCACCGGCTCTTCATTGCAGTAAGGACCACAAAAGTACTGTTAAGCATAAGTTGTCTTGCTTCGCGGCCGGAGCCGCAATTTATTTGCATAACAGCAGAAATCGTGAGAACTTCCTATCGCAGCAGGGGCCGCAAAACATAGTTGGACACAGCAGAAAGCTGTAAGCTGCTCCCCAACGCAGCCAGAACTCGGCTCTTTCCAGTGATCCGTGACTGGAGATCAGGAGCTACGGTACGCGGTGCCTTCGAGCAGCTTGCTTTCACTTAGCCCAGCTGAGTCAAGCGCTGGGAGAATGCTGGGAATCACCACCTGAACCCAACACCTGAACCCGGACTAGGAACCATCGGCAGACGAGAGGAGCCATTGAGACCTTCCAACTACAGGTACCTCGCTAGTACTGCTACCATTTGGGTTGGGAAGAGGAGTTACTGGGCAGCAAAGCAGATAAGTGGGTTGAAGGAGAGGAACAGCCGCAGGATTTGAACTGTACGCCGCACACACGGCGAGCGGTTAGACTACACAACCCCAGGTACCCCAGCTAGCCCAGCCCAGCCAGCCCATAAACAACACAAAACTACCTGCCACTAAGATCGACACAAACTACCTATTTCATATCAGCGGTTATTGCGGCCGGGTGTAGCGTGGTGCTCGGTGCGGGGGCCTACGGACAAATCGCTCCCATTTTCAGCATCCCTGTGAGGGTATAACAAAGGACAACTAAGGGACTGCAAATAGGCAGAGCAATGAGATCAGGAACAGTCAGACTAGAACCAAAGTCTAAACCACCTGCCCAATCCAAAACGAAAAAAAGGAAACAGGGCAGCCTAGAGCTGAGCGCCTCACCGAGTTTAGGACACGTCCAGGCTATCAACCTAAAAGCGTGCAACAATACTGGAGAGGACCGTACGCTAGCAGACGTGGACATACCGTCACCCAAGCCTCTAACCCCAATTGAATCATTGGACATGTTGTCACCCAACCAGCCTCTAACCCAAATTGACTTCGAAAAAAGAAACCACCAGGCATCCTTGGCCCCCTTGCCGCTTTGCCCAACCAATGTCCCCCACAACTTACAAAGGCCCGCACAAAAGCCATCACAAGCAGCCCTGGGAAACCTGGTAAATATTGATGGAATGCCGCCGAAGAAAAAGATATGTTCATATCAGCCTAAGATCTATACAAAGTTCTCCTTTCTTAAAGACCCAGGGACAGCCATATTTTCAAAGACAGGGGACATCAGTGGCCTCCAAACTCCACTACTAAAAGGTGCAGCAGTCGATACCCACACAGCAAAGAGCCTAGCAGGCTCATCCAACTGCTCAAATAACTTTTCTTCACTTAGCAGCGGGGTAGCCATACTCGCGTCAACACCACCACAATTAACATCAACGGACCCAGGGGACATGGCGACACTTAATTCAACAACTACTCCTGCTTATACTACCATCTTTAACTTTCCGGGAAATGGGTCAGTCAGGAAAAACCATATGGTTGAGCAGGGTACTGTAAAGAAAGCGGAAACAATTGAGTCAATATGTGTGCAGACTTTATCCACCTCCAACCTGACACAACCGAGTAAGCACGGTTTATCTTCCTTGAGTAGCCAAGAGAGGTCTCAGGAAACTAAGGCCATGGTTCACAGGGAAGTGGAAAGAGAAGACTTGCCTGGCCTCCACCGAGTTAGCAGTTCCCCAACTCGTGCAATCACTAGTATGGAAACAGGGGGCGCATGTACGGAGCCACCAACGGAGCCACCAATGGTTTTAATAAGAGAAGCAAGTGGGCATCCTTTGCCCCAATCGCCAGTACTTCCTTTGACTCCCGTAAAAAAATTCCCAGGCAACCTGAGCAGAATCATCGAACAACTAACTCCAACCATTGGACCAACGGTGCTAACAGCATCTCAACGACGTACATTGCTGCAGTTTAATGACTCCCAATCTAAAAATAATTCCATAAACAATGATATGTCTTCTATTTCTGTACAAGAGTGGGAGGAATTAGTTGCGGCCTACAATGCCAAACCCACGGAAGAGAAACCGATGATCAATGCCTCCCCAAGACCGGAAGGGGTCACTAACTTAGGCAATTCAGTCCCAGATACCCTATGGTCTACAATCCTAAGCACCTTGCAACAGTCGGCCACCGCCCTGGACTTTCAGTCACAAAAAATGGACTTACAGCTTACCGTCTTGCAGTCAATGGCCGAGTCAATTTCAGGGATTGACTGGAAAATCTCGGAACTAAACAGACTCATAAGGAGGGGACAAGATGCAGTCCTTGCAGATCACTCAGCTACCATCCAACCCCCCCTTTATGACCCCCTCTTAGACAAATTATCATCTTTACCATCTATGCTAGGGGACCTGATAAGCGACTTAAAAGCATCAGCCCTCCAACCATTAAAGCAACATACCGCCGACCCTCCTGCAGTTCCTCCGGTACCTGTTTCAAGGCAAGAGATCAAGTTGCCAAGTGACCAGAGCCTAGCTATTGCCTTGCCACCCCAAGCTTTATCCACCGAGCTACTGGAAATAGAGGAAGCAATCACTATCACAAGCACAGCTGAACCTTCGACTCAAACCAACGCAAAGTCCCGCAGAAAGAACAAAAGGAAAGGTAGGAACCGTTCCCTAATAGGGGCAAGGCTTAATATAGAAGAACCATCATCTTCCACTGTGATCTCAGACATTGATGCCCGGAGCCTGTGACCAAGTGTCCACCTGTCCCCTTCGCCCGAAGCCCAAGACAGCGCGCCAATAGAGTCCTCATCACAGTGTTTAAAATCAACACATAATTCCATAAAAAAGATGACATCAAAAAAATGCACCAAACAGAAACTTCTACAATTCAAAATAATCCAGTCAGGCCAGACTCCAGACAACAGTAAAATTAAATCGGTTGAAGAAGCCGCAGAAAACAGGCGGAATGCCACCCCTCCGGTCACTGCCTCGGAGACATGTTCGGAGTCCAAGCAGAAAACAACTAGTACCACGATTATGAACTTTGAAACTTGTCCTGAGCCCAAGCCAAAAACAAACAGCGCCCTCTGGGCTACGAAGCTAGATAACGACCAAGGCGGGGGCTCACTCGTCTTAGGTGCATCATCTTCTAGCCATGCCCTTGATCAAGCTCCTAAGGCCTTCAAGAGCCCACCGACGGTTCCAACAAAAGTGCTATGTCAGAGCATTCCAACCTCAATTCTGTTTATCCCAGAATATACATCCAGAGGGAATGAAGACATATTGAATAGGGGGAACATTTTAAGACTCCTGCACTCTTCAACAAATCTAGCAAGCATCAGCTCGAACGACCTTTTACAAGTAGGGTTCCAATCAAACACCTCGACCCATCAGCCTGACATTACCAAAACTACCTGGAACTCGCCGGAGATAGCTAACAAAATCTTGGAAGAGGAGGCAATGTTCCAGCAATGGGGAATTGCCTTGAAGCTGGAAAGGCAACCCCGCTATCCAACTCCGCTTTTAGCCTCCATCCAACCTCAGCTTCAAAAAAACTCCACTTCAATATTAAGGGAGCTAGGAGCTGCTCACCGGTGCAACGTTACCGACACACTAAAAGTCCCCAATGGGGTCAATATCACAATCAAGATACGAACTTGTCATTATCGACAGACCCTAATTGGAGATGTATTCAGCGCACTATCGCAACAACGACTGCTGATGTTTGACAGTATGGGCAAGCGCCCTTTAACCCCTTGGTGGTACGTAGGGCCACAAGAATCTGTTCATGGAACATCAATGGCTTAGTTAATAAAAAGAACGATCCGGAGCTCATCCATTACTTAACCTCATTCGATCTCCTGTTAATACAAGAAACTTGGGAAGATAAAGTATTTGATCTTCAGGGGTTTACGTCACTCTGTATGCCAGCAATCAAAACTTCAACCTTCGGCCGCGGTTCAGGAGGACTGATGGTATTCGCCTCTATAATGTCAATAGGCGAAATTAGGGCTCTGGACTTTCACATAACCCCCCCAAGTGTCATACAGGTGGTAAAGCTCTCACTCCCTCTAACAAAGCAACACCAGGAAGTTATTATTATAAATACATACATTCACCCCAAATGGAAACAAAAATCGGTGGAAGAGCTGGGGCACGTTTTTCAAAAAATAAGGGACTCCGGGGAGTCAGACACCTTCATCCTGGCTGGTGACTTTAACATGCTTCTCATCAGCAATGAGCAAGGCACTGACCTCTCTTATGAATTAGACACAGCATGGGGCGTGCCGCCGCAAGGTCGAACAAAAAATAACAACTTAACGAAAAATTCAAAAAACCTTCTTTGGCAATTGAATACCCATAACTTAAGGGCCCTAAATGGACGTTATGCTGAAGATGACCCACCGGCAACCACTTTCCACTCTAGCACTTTCCACTCTAGCACACAATCCTCGCATTTGGATTATATGTTCATGTCTTTAGACATGTTCAGCTGGATAACATCATTCAAAATAGACGTGAATGACTTCAGCGACCATCTGCCCTTGTTGGCTGAGATAAAAACCAATCCGGCAGAGGAAAAAGAACGCTACATTGGCCCAGAAACAGAAGTCAGTGCAAACAACATCGACCTTATTGGTTCAATCGCGAAAACCCTCTTCCACCAAATTAATTGCTCATCTAAGTTGGCAAACATCTGGCATGACTTCATCATCACCATCGGGGAACAACTGGGTAGTACCAGGCCTTCCAATTCTTGCCTGGTGAGAGGACCCTTAAGCACGAGACAGATGCGGTTGGATATGAAAATACAAAAACGCTTGACTAATCAAACTCTGAGGAGGATACGAAAGGATCAGGGAAACCCTAGTCTGCAAGTAGTGCTGAGGGAAGCAAAAAAGCAACTCAAACAGCTGAAATGGGCAAGTCAAAAACAAAGGAATGAAGAACTTTGGGGGAAACTTGTCCACGAAGGAAAGCAAAAAAACAGTTCTAGGTTCTGGCAAATGGTGAAAAGGATCCAGAACCTAGACCATCTGGGGCAAAATTCGCACATAGCAGAGGAAGTATGGACCAAATACTTATTGTCACACTTTAATAATGATAATATAGGAGATACGACAACAAAGGCTCCCTGCATGGAAATCATAAAGCTTGGCCGTGATGGTAACCCCAGCAATCAAAGCGGGATAAGCATGTGTGGACTGGGGGAGTTTGAGGGTATGACCTCACCACAATCAGAATCTTTAGAAGGGGAAGGAAGACCCATAAAGGACATGGAGACAGGGCTCACGGGAAACACCCCAGTAGACATCGGGCGTCGAATTACCAAGGGACGACCGAATGGGGCCCCGGGACCGAATGGAATCCCCCCAATGTTGTACAAATCTGACATAGCCTTTTGGAGTGCATCCTTGTGTCCGGTCTTTAACGAGGCCAGACTTACTTTATCCCTTCCGGACTCCTGGCATGGGTCCGTCATTAGCCCGATATATAAACATGGGAGCAAGAGTAATTCGAATAGCTACCGTCTCATTGCTTTGCTTGACATAGAAGCAAAATACTTCAGTGGTCTCATTCTGGAAGAACTATCGGCGTGGGCGTCCGAAAAAGCCATTATCCCTTCCAACCAAACAGGTTTCCGTAAAGGCCAAGGGACAACAACCAACATCATGGCCCTGTCCCTACTGATGGGCGAAGCAAAAACTACCAAGCTACCGCTTTTCCTTTCATTTATTGATTATACAGCGGCCTTCGACCATGTGGACCGAAACAAACTTTGGAAAAAACTATCCACTTGGGGCATTCCGAAACATCTCCTAGATGTCCTAATACTGCTTCACTCCAACACCTGGGTTAAAATTAAACTTGGAACTGGCCAGCACCTCTCGAAGCAGATTAGGACAACTAAAGGACTAAAGCAGGGGTGCCTATTAGCGCCAATTCTATTCAATTTGTTTATTTCTGACTTACCGGAAGAACTTGACAAATGCCGTAATCATGCGCCCAAGCTAGGAAAAGCCACCCTCCCTAGTTTGTTATATGCGGACGATTTAGTGCTGATAAGCCGGTCGCCAATAGGCCTTCAGCATCTTTTGAATTGTACCCATGCCTTCTCGATAAAGAATGCCCTAGAAATAAACCTCAATAAATCTAAGGTCATGACGGTAAACTACAGGAAGAAAAGGATCACTTGTTGGTACCTGAACGGAGTAAATCTCGAACGGGTAGCCACATACAAATACCTTGGCGCCATGCTGGATTCTAAGAACACGTCTAGGCCTCAGCTCCAGTCCATCAAGGGGAAGGCAATAATGTCCCACCTCACACTGAAATCAATAAAGACTAAACTCCCTGACCTCACCCTTAAACCCTTCCTTGAAATCCTCCGAGCGAAACTTCAACCAACGCTCACCCATGGGAGCGAATCGCTGCATGGGAAGGACGCTGCATTGTTAGACACACTCATAGCCAATTGTTACAGGGCTATCTTCAACCTTCCCAAATACGCGTCTCCGGCCCAAATTCGTTTAGAATTTGGGGTGGTCAAACAAACACTAGAAAGACGGAGTGCATATGTAACTACCTGGCGCAAGATCCGCGAAGCAGACCCTGACTCCTTAAATGCCAGCGTCTGGGAAGAGCTACTCAGATGCCGCACTGCCTAGGGACTACCTATTTGGATCTCTTGATGTGCTAGGCTTATCCGATATTTGGGAAACTGCCATAGACCACCAGTCCTTTAAAAAGTTGGCAAAAAAATCTGCCCGAATAATCTCGGCAATAGAAGATAAGAAAGACCTAGCCAACAGGGCGCATGGATGGATAACGGTGGGAGATTACGACAAAATAAGGCCACAAGCATATCTTAATATCGGAATGAAAATAAAAATCAAAGAAAAGTTCCTGAAATTGCGCCTTGGAGCTATCCCGATATTACCGCACCTGCCGCCATGGGAGAGAACTCACGCCTCGGCCCTATGCCGCCTGTGTAAATCTGGCAAGGAGGACATCATCCATGTGATATGTATTTGCCCGAGACTAATGGACCTGAGGCTCAAGCTTTGCTACCTTTTTTTAGATCACATGCCCATTCGGACCTGTAGGCAGGCAGTTAAACTTTGTTTTTCCTCCAGCGATATTAAACTGAATTGTCAGGTTGTGAAGTTCTTTCATTTAATGAAGGAAAGATTCAAGCACACTTGAAAGACTCATTGGGACTTAATAACAACCTTGAATTGACAATAATAACTGCTGTATTATAAATAATTTGTACTGTTATATGGCATTTTATACAATTTGTACTGTTATATGGCGTTTTATATTTTTGTAAAGATTTTAATTAATCATATACAAATAAATATATTACTTACTTACTTACTACTGGTAAGTAAAAAATATTCAAATATGGGAATAGCCAATGCAACTATTTTTTAGGGAGTCCAAGCACATGCACTGAGATCCAGTCATGAATGCCCCAGTGCACAGAGACAAAAAAACTGAAATACCAGTCAGCAGAAATAGGGATTACCTCTCAAAAAGAGGTATTTTCTAACAATATGTTTCAATTCTTTGTATGCAATAGAATTGTCATTTAGTATGTCAGAAAAAAGGACCAGCAGGAAGAAGAACATTGAGTTGTACAATGCTGTGAGGAAGACATCAAGTGGTTGAAATGAATTGACTCCTAATTGCCTCTTCTAAGTAGCCTTTGATATTGTCATTAGGTCATCCATGCAGCACTAATGTTTCGTGCAAGTATGTATCCAATGTTAACATGAACACCACACTCTACCGTGGTTGCTCACAATATGTTGTTTTCTATCCTAAAAACCTGTTCAACTTAATGTTTATCACCACACTTAAGAAATTGGAAATTCAGTTTGGGGAAAATTGAGTATGGTTTTGGAACGCCATAAATTATTTTCTAGATCACAGGAAAAAACGAGAAATTGAGTAACTAAATTGCAGTTTTGAGAAGTTTAGCTGCAACATGCAATTTTGGCACTTTGACTGAATCCTTCATCAGTGATCAGCTGGTGAGGTGTACCAGTGATAATTGGATTCAAGAAAAGTTATTGGATGATGCTCCTGATCTTAAACAAGCTGTAGACATTGCAAAGAGCATTGAACATACCACTTGTTGTATAAGTAAAGTAAGAGATACTGTAGATATCAAACAAGTTAGTGATAAAAGTGTGTATAAGATTTCGGGGAGTGAGGATAAAAACACATTTAAATGTTTCAGGTGTGGTAACTCATGCCGAACAATATCAGATGTCCAGCAGGGGAATAGTATGCAGAAAGTGCAACAAGCATACACACTGTACAAGAGTTTGCTAAAACATAAAACATAATGTAACACACATGGTCAGCTGTGAGGGAATTCAGGGTGAGGATATCATGTTTCAAATTGCAGATTAAGCTGGAACCTCCAACAACAATTATCCTACATGTAATATAATTTTACATGAAGTTCCTTTTAAGTTGTTTGTAGATTCAAGCTCCCCGTGAATTGTGTTGCCTCCTAATTGCCGCTTCTAAGTGCCCTTGATATTGTCATTAGGTCATCCAGACAGCACAGTTTTTTGTGCAAGTCTGTATCCAATTTTAAGATGCACACAACACTCTACTGTGGTTTTTTCATATTATGCTGTTTGCGATCCTCAAAATCTGTTCAATAATCAATGATGTCACCAAGTGCAAGATCACAACTTTAAACGACACCATTCCAGGCAATATCCATCATGTTCCATAACTGGTCTCTAATCCAAAAATATCAGTAGGCATTTTGTAGCAGACAGAACTGCATGCATAATAATTCTGATGCATTTTCACTTTGCACTTGTTCTTTTTTGCCAGAATAAATCCATGAAATATCACATAATAAACTCACCAGCCACCATGTCTGGCATCCTACTTGAACCTTTTCCTTTAACCCTGGAAATGTTTCTAGTGATTTCTTAGTTTCAAAGTGTCAGTTTAGTATTCAATTGAGCTGGTGCCTTGTGCAAATTGGTCATCAGAGGTTACATTAATGAATTTGGAAGCATTTGTTTTCTTAAGGAGCATTGATTTCACCTTAATGCAGAGAGATAAAGGTTCTAATTCTAAATTAGTTATATAACGATATATGTATATAGAGGCCTTTGTTCCTTTCCTTTGAGAAAGGCCAAGGTGGCCGAAATCCTCAGGAAGGGGAATGCTGTACTTTTGAAATTAAATGCTAAATTCCACTGTAATATGTGCAGCTCAACTTCTTTCTGCGGGAGAAAGACTGGGTGAGATAATACACAGCTTGGTCCTGCCGTGAGAAACCCACTACCAAGAAAAGAGCTCCACAACTGCCCGACTCAGACCCTTTGTTGTGACGGTGAAAAGCTTTAAGGGCAGCGGCAGCCACCAGGGATTGGACTTTGGTTTGGACACTAGCACACCTCAAAATTGGCATGCAAGGGATTACAATGAAAGTCAGCGAGTTTCTAAAATCAAAAAAGCATCATCCACCAGATGAAAATAATGAAGTAACCACACAGCACACTACAAATACCAGCATGCTTGGTATAATCTGGCCTATCGCAGCGCCCAACAGGGGGCACAAAATCGGATAAAGAAGCAATCCGCTGGTCCACGTGCCAGTTTTGAAATTGTCAGATGCCTTCTCTTTGAGAAAGGCCAAGGTGGCCGAAAAGTATCAGGAAGGGGAACGCTGTACTTTTGAAATTAAACGCTAAATTCCACTGTAATGTGTGCGGCTCAACTTCTTTCTGCGGGAGAAAGACTGGGTGATATAAATATATATGTAAATGTATGTCCTTAACTATGTATTCATATTTCAGTAATTACACCCTCCATTTATGAATATATTTAATTGCATATAATATATGATCTGTAAAGATCACAGTTTTTGTCACTTCAAAAGCAAACATAGACCAAAGACTGTCCAATAATTTGGAAACATCTTATATAGTCTTTCCCTCAATAAACCATGCCACATTGCTTTCATGGTAGCCCTAGCAGTATTCATTGCAGTATCATTCGTTTTGATCTACATATCAAGCAATTTTATAGTCTGTTCTTTTCAATAGGGGCCAAAACTCCATCCTAGAATTAGCTGAGAATTGCTGGAAAAATAATGAAATATTTACATCCAAATTGAATTTCTTGGAATCTCAAAATCTAATATTAACTTTTGGATGTCTTCTTTGTGGGTGGCCTAGTTGTTCCTACTACTAGCAAAGTGTTATCCCTGAAAAAACCTAGTAAGTACTGCATCTCCGTGTAAATAAGACTTGAAAGCATTATTTTACAGAATGCAAATGAATCTCATATCACGAAATGTGTCTGATTGTCCTGAAGAGTTATAAAAACAATCCTTTCACAATTGTTCTTTTCATCACCTCTGTTGTATTGTAGCAGATACTCTGGTGAGCCCAGACAGATGATGTTAAGAGCACATTAAAAATACCTACTTAACATTATTGAATTAAGAACATTCCTCTAATACTATTCAGAGTTTTTATTGTCAACTGCTGCATTGTACTTTTTTTGTGATCAACCACCAAAACATCCATACTCAGAGCTTTTGCTTTTTTAAAAAAAGTTCCCTCCTTGCCCTTTGTATGTTTCTTTATCACAAAGAGAATGAAAGTACTAGATACATCTACTATTACAGGCTGACAGAACTTTAATCTGACATGCAGAGCAGTTGTGAAGTGCTGATAGTTTTGAGAACTCACTTCTAAGAGACAAACATGCAAAGTCTCTCGTAGACTTATTAAAGGTAGTTCCAAAGTATCTTATTACCTTATTTTTACATGCACTTCAAACCTAAGGTCTCAGTGCATCAGTGCACTTGTAACTATAAGCAGCGGCATTATAAAATATGTTTTATATGCCCCGTAAGGGAAAAAAAGCCGATTTGTTTTTCCCTATGGTAGCACAATAGAGCCTGTGGCCTAACATGGAAATACTTAAATAAAGTACAACTATAGATAAAAATAAGCTAAATATATGCTTCAAAGTATCAAAATTCTGGTTAGAATGAATATAACATCTTGTCACTGTTGTAATTCTTATAAATATCACAGAAAATAAGTTATTGAACTTGTTTCCTGATGGACCAAAATTCAGCCTTCCAGCTGCCTTTCTCTGATTGGTCAGCCTCAGCTGCCTTAACGAGGTGTGAAGTGGGCTGCTGTTTGAACCGGTAGTGTCTGCGTAGCTTCTTGGTGAGCAGTGAGGCTCACTACAGAGGCAATGTGTAAAACAAAGGCAAAAGCAGCCACTCACGATAAATGCCCTGAGCGTCACAAAAGAGACTTCTGGAGTGAAAATGTTTATGTTCAAAACACATATGCAATGCTTATAACATGAACACCATAAACTTTTAAGCCTAAAACACAATTGTGAATCTTGCTAGCAGTACTAGGCACACTCAATTGGTTATGCTTTCACACGTATGCCCACTTTGGACACATCTCAATCTAACTCCCATTTAATTGAGAGAGAGCACCATTACGGGGTGCACAATATCAGGAATATGTACACACACAATTAAAATAACACTTTTAACACCACTGTTAGCCGAAGTTAAGTGGTTGAAACCCAATGTCTAAAGGTATTGTGCTTTTTTTAGCACTAATGAAGGTATAAGACTGCACCACAGGCCAGTGTCGTGAATCACATTTGATCCACCGAAGCTCACTCCCACTCACACACACTCAATCCGCACCACTATGTGGTATGACAGGTACTTACATACACATATTCACTCAGCACCCTAATGCGGTGCCACTGGTACCTAGCAGGTATATGGATCACCTTCTGTAGACTACGTGGCCCAAGCCTCTCTTCGCCTTCACTGTCACCCCTATTTGCCTATACCCACATCTGCAAGATAACTAGTCCTACCTACCTGACATTGGGCTGCTTGTGCTCAAAGTTAAACTTAGTCTGGGTCTCTCAGGAACAGGTGGAATTATTTAACAGCTTTAATTAGGAGGAAGACTTAAACAAAGGAGAAGTCAGCAGCAGAACAAGTTCACCCACAGGTCTCAAACACAAAGGAGTCATGCAGTCTCTTGACCCACTTCCTAACTGTCTCAGAAGCATGTCTTCATCCCAGTCAATCTGTCTCTCTACTACCAGTACCATGATGTCTTCAGTAGGGGTCAGGTGTGGAGAGGCAGGTTGTTCCATCACGATGAGTCTCAACAAGGTTCCAGGGCATTCCGCCTCAAGGTCTGCCTCCACCTGGACCATGGGAATAATAATGGGGGCTGGTTTCCCACATCCTCTACCTCTTCTCCTAAAGGCCCGTCCCTAGGCCATACTTTCAGGCTCCAGGGTCTCTTGAACACCCTAAGCTGCCATAGACCGATTGGTCACACACACCCACTCAGGCAGACCGAACATCTCTAAATGTGCCTTCCTCTCCACCTTGGCTTATTGGGAGATTTCTAAATCATTGCCTAGCAGACATTCAACAGGCATGGATGGCCTTACAGCTACATGAAGAGTACCAGAGACCCCCCACTCAAAGTGAACTCGAGCAACCTTGCAATGGCTCTCTGTGTTGTCACCGGCAACAACTGAATGCATGAGGGACTACCTCCTCTTCAGACACCAAGTGACACTTGACAACTGTCACACTTGCTCCTGTGTCTCTCAGAGCCTCCACTCTATGACCATTGATGGTCACCCACTGCCTGTTTTTCTTAGTGTTATCAGGCAGCTGAGTTCTTGGGACAATCTCAAAGTCTCCTAAAGAGACAAGGGGCATTTCTGCGGTACCCCACCCACCTTGGGCACCCATCTCCTCCCCACCCAGGGCTACACTGGCCATCTGACGGGGTGGTGCGCATGGTGGCACTTACTGACCCTTTTGGGGATACTGGGGTTCAAACCAGTGGTGTCCCACCCACTTACACTGAAAGCAGGTAACAGGCCCCCTCTGAACAGGTTTAACTGTTGGGGGACCTGTATTCTTCTCAGGGGGAGGTGGGAACCCTTACCTTGGTTCCCTTTGGAATTACTTTGGGGACCTTTTTCGAACTCCCACTGTTTACCCTTGTCCCCCCACTCTTCTGCTGAGGACCCTGCCCACCTTTGGTGAAGTCTCCCACTTCAGCTTCTTACAATTCCTGAACCTCTGTCTATAGAGTTCTGGAGATAACCCATACCTTGTCATCAGTGCTTCTTTCATGTGTGCATAAGACATCCTATGATCACTGGGAAGTCTAACAAAGTATCCCTACCTTCAGTTAAAAAGCAGCCCCACAACCCCGCTCTCCAATCCTTCTCAGGGACCCAGTGGGCCAACATTGCTATCTCATAGGTTGCAAACCACTGCCCTATATCCTAATTTTTGTGAAAATCTCTGATGACATCTGGGAATATGTACCCTGCCTTCTAAAGGCACAGATAGTGTGCTGCCACCAGAGGGATTGATTTCTTAGCCCTTGGCCTTGATCTCTAACTCCCTCAACATTTTCTCATGCTACATTCTCACTCCCTCACTTTCCAAGGACAATCTATTATTCTCTGTTTCCCTCTGACTCTCCATTTTAAGTTTAGCCAACTCCATCTTCAGTGCCCTATTTCTCTCTCTGTCTTCCAACTCTCTGGGGACAGGCCTTTGGAAGAGATACTGCTGCCAGGTGGAGAGAGCCCCCCTCCCTTTAGCTGAAAACACTGGTATCTCATTAGGCCCATCTGCATCCACAACTGGCTTCACCACAAGATCTGGGGCATTTCTTGCTTCTACCCAGGCCCTCTGCGCCTTTTGGTAGTCTTCCTTTTTAGAAATGCCTGGAGTAGCAACTTTCTATAACTACACAGATGTTTGAGCTGTTTCACAGTGTAGGTATCTAACCTCTCTTCCTCAAAATTAAGATCCATAGATACAACAGATGCTGGTTTAAACATGGTAGTAAAAATTGGGATCTTTCAGGAAAAACGAAAAGTCCGAGGAAAAAGATTGTAAAGAAAATGATGTGTTTGTGTTTGGTCTGCACTGACTAGTAGTGTACACCAATCACTGTATATGAAACACAAATGCAAAGTCCAAATCCTCACAGCTGACCACCAATGTTAGATGTGGGGGTCTCTAGTTGACAATGGTTTTCACCTTTGTCCAAATAGGGACCCTTACTTCTAAGTCAGGATAAGAGGATTACACTCCTTAATAACCCCTGCTCACCCACTTGGTAGCTTGGCACCAGCAGACAGGCTTATCTCAGAGGCAGTGTGTTAAGCATTTGGGATTATACACAATAATACAAAGAAAACACTACAGATGGACACAACACAGGTTTTATAAAAATAAGTATTCTTGATATAGATTTAAACACAAGACCACAAAGACCACAAACAACAAAAATCCACAATACTACACTTAAGATTGCTTAAAGATGATGAAACGTTGCTTTGTTCCAGTTTATGATAAATTCGACAAAGTTCTCAACAAAGTACCTGGATGCATAACGCAAAGTAAACAAAAGCTCGCAAAAGGAGAGATGCGCCGGTTCCGTGATCTGGGGATATGATGCGTTGTGCCTCAATGTTTGCGCAGAGTAGGGGATGCGTTGGGATCCTTACTGGTGAAGAGGTGATAAGTAGATTCTCGGCCTGAGGACCCATTGCCTTGCTCAAGATGGCGCCTTGATGCGATGATCCGGTTGCGACGCAAGAAGATGGCACCCTTGATGCGCAATGCTATGAAGCCCTGGCAGCCTTGCGACAACTCTGTACTTTGGAGCTGCAACAGGCCCTAAGACAAGCTTCTTTGGTGATGCGATGGTGACTCTCACAATGGCGTCATGCTTCTCCGGTGATGCCTCAGCACGCAGCTTTGATGAACACACGCTTCCAGGGAGATGCGGCGAAGGCTCGCTTCTCCAGCGATGCAATGCAGCAGCGGCGACACGCTTCTCCAGCGATGCAATGCAGCAGCGGCGACACGCTTCTTCTCGATGTGTCGCGCTTCCAGCTCCCAGTGGCACGCAAGTGTCTGGAGTCAGAATTCCCAGCAAGGACATTCAGTGGGGAACTGGAGGTGAAGTCTTTTATCCCTGAGACTTGAGCAGGAGGCAAGCACAGTTCAAGCCCTTTGAGAATATTCTGTAGATGAAAGTCCTTACAAAGTTCCTTATCCTTTCCCTTGGAAATGTAGCAACCACGACAGGCCAACCCAGAAAACAACACACTGGCAGAGAGGCAGTGCAACTCCTGCAGCTTCCTTGGTTCTTCTCCTTGGAGAAAGGTTTCTTGTCCAGAAATGATCTAATTTCTTGGGATCAGGGTCCCAATATTTAAACCCCAAAATCCTTTGTTCTCTGAAGGCAGAGAGGCCTCTGCCTAGTCAAAACCAGTTCCTGAGCACTTTGTTTACATGATTCTCTTCTTCCTTTCACTGTGCAGGGCAGAGACATCAGTCGCCTCGCAGGAGGTGGAGCCAACACAGAGGAGGGACGATAAAGCTCAGGAGCACTCTGTTGACATGATTCCTCCTCTCCTTTCACAGTGCAGGGCATAGACATCTGACAAGCCATAGGAGGTGGAGCCAGCATTGTAGAGGGAAGGCCCAGCCCTATTCAGGTCCCAGGTGCAACTCCTCCCTCCCATCTAGATGCAGATGTCTCTATTCACCACCGGGCTGCCCTAGCCTGTCTCCTGGAATCCCCCAGCCCTGTCACTCACAAACCCAGACAAGAAATACACAACCTAGCAGAGGCAGGTCTGGACAGTTAGGCAAAAAGATACCCACTTTCTAAAAGTCGTATTTTCAAACACATAATATTAAAACCAACTTTACTAAAATATGTATTTTATTGTTCTGAGTTCAGGCATATTAAATTCGAATTTCTACCATGTTCCATAAGTCAGTTAGGGTTGTAAGAACAGAGGAGGCAAGCCGTCAAAATGGAAGGGAGACTCACGCTAATGATGCCAGGTCTAACAGTTAGGAATAGGCATTCCTAACCATTCCTGGTGTTCCATCGGCTACACGGAGTCCCTGCCCTGATCGCCGCTGCTGCTGCCCGGGGCGTTGCCTCACCACCGCCGGTCTCCTTTGCCGGTGCTGCTGCCTGCCTGCCCAGAACGCTGCCTTACCATCACCGGTCTCCTCCCCCCGCCGCAGCCTCTGCCCACCTGTGCTGCCGCTGAGTGGGGGAGTTAGAGACTACAGTCCCCAGAAGCCTCCGCGACCATACCAGAAGTCGCGTTGAGGCTGAGCGCGCCAGGAGGCGCTCAAAAAGGGGGATCACTTCCTGCGTCGCGGGACGCGCGCGGGTCAGCGCCGGGCTAAGCCCGGGCAAAGGGCGGGCCCTTTGAGGCCCTCAGAGGTCAACAGTGGTCGGGCGGGCCACCCATCTAACTCCCATCCAAAAGTGAGCCTGTCGTTTCAATCATGGAGAAACGTAACACTACCATTACTTCTACCAGTACACACACACAGGCTACCGCAGATCCTGCATCTTTCCAACTCTCCTTTGAGAGTCTACTGGATAATGCCTTTAACGAGATTGCAGAGACTGAGAGGAGGTTGTCATTGGGTTCCTTTAACATCAGCCAACCTACTACCATAGTCAGTCCCAAACACACCATGCCTCTACTCCCAGAAGTTATTGTGGTGAAATCTATCCCTGCGGTTAGTCTATCTGAATCACCACAAGAGGAAAATACACCTGATATAGCTACTGATATCCATCTTGATCCCGTGTCGCAGCCAGCGCAACCCCCCACAATTACGAACACCGAGACCACCGGAGCCTAACGCAGAAGAGGTCCAGCAAAGACAACAATAAACAAGAGGAAGCAGCCTCTTAGGAGTAACGACCAGCCAACTCCACAGAGTATGTGGACTAGGGGGAAGACACAACAAACAGGGGTCCAAACAGTATGTTCTGACTCAGGGGAACATTGTGGTATTGCTATACCAAATGAGGATATAAATTCCATCTGTACACAGACTGACTTCCCTAATGAAAGCACCCTCCAATCTAAACCAAAGGGAAATCTTATAGATACCATTGCCGATACAATTTTTAAACAACAGGAAGGTCAAATGATCAAACAATTTAATATTATTTTTAAGAGACTTGATAGACTGGAAACCCTCGTGAAAAACGATGAAGCTAAGAGGAAAGGTATGGTCTGCCTAGACCAAATTAGAGGCGAACGCCTGTTAAAAGACTTAGAGACTATCACTATCGCCCTATCTAGCCGAGGTACCACCATAAACTGTAATCCAGCTATAGCTAAAGGGGCTAAAGGGGCACCTAATGCTAGTACCCCCTCTACATCTACTTTACCACCGGTGGAAGTAAATATAAGGCAAAACCATTCTGCCTCAACTCCGCCATGCATTCCTTTGCCACCCTCGGTCTACCTAGCACCACAAAACCCACCAATTACACCAATAACACCCAGAAGAGTAACCCCCCCAGAGGCATAGCCAAGCAGAAGGTATCTCCCAAACTTGGCCAGCACAGGGGACAACTGGAGGATAACAGGCCGATAAAACATCAAGGTCCTGCTTTACATCTTCCTCCTTATGTCTTGGTTTTGGCTGGCATACCACCGCTTAGGGAGGGTCAAGGAGAATTCTGGGTCCAGTTACATAACAAATGCATTGATTGGTTAACTAAACATAAGGGGGTCGGCTATGACATATCCAATGAAATTCTTTCTACACGGCGGGTGACCTGGGTTGGACCTCTGTTCAAAAATATCAACAGAGACTGTATCAACTTTAGGAACCCGGGCACAGTAAAATTCTTATTAAACAAGAATTACACCCGGCACGGCCCAACCACTGTGGTGACCCCCTTACCTCTGAGCTACTTTTACAGACACCCACATAGAATGTTGCAACCACCCCCCTTGTTTCCGTTACATAATAGATTCTCAGCACTTTCTGACCAGGGCACTTTAGACTGACTGCCAGCCATCCAGGAAGATCCAGCTGTAGCGGTGCCCGACGCTGAACTTTTGCAGAGAGTAGAGTCTGATGTGTTTTTGATACCATCCAACTTTCCCCTGCCTCCCAACGTACAATGTGACACCTGGCCAACCCAACAGCCATTGCCCAGGTGTCTGTCCAGGATGTTCGTCCACTGCCCGACGAGGACTTGTCTATTATAAGCTGGAACATTGCTGGGCTGAAGGCAAAATTGGAAATTAAAGCCTGGAAAGATTGGGTAAACTGTTATGATGCCCTAATGTTTCAAGAAACTTGGTGCACAACCCATTTGTTACTTGAAGGGTATAGTTGTCACAATAGGATTGTACCGGCCCCTCCCTCAGGCCGCCCTAGTGGGGGATTATCGATTTGGGCAAAGATAACCGCAGAGGTGAAAACAGAAGTATTACAAACTAATGACCCACGTTTTATGGCACTGATATACACAAGAAGGGTAAAACTATGTCTAATTAATTTCTACAACAATGATTTTACATCCCACCCTAACTGTAATTTTTTAAACTTGTTTAATTTTATTGATGAAATAGTGGAGGGACGGAAATATGGGAAGTTTGATGGCATTTGTCTAGGAGGGGATTTCAATGCACACATTCATTCAAGAAATCCCCCTTGTAAGAGAGGTGTAGAACTATCTGATCTCCTTGCAACCAGAGAACTCGTAAACTCTATGGAGTTTGCCGGTACTGGTACAAGCACTGCCCCGGTCCCCACTTACATCGGTCATGGGAGCGCAACAACGATCGATTATATATTTGTTTCTCCCTCCCTTGCTGATGTTTTATTAAAGGCTGAGGTAGTGTGTAACGTATACAGTGATCAATAACCAATTGTGTTTTACCTGAAATCATTAGGGGGAAAAATATCACATAGTATAATTGGGGCAACAAACCTGGAAGCCTCGACGGATAGATTAAGGGTTGTTTGGAGGGGGTAGACAACAAGGGTGTTTTGGCCAGTGTGATTAAGAAACATCCTATATTGATCTCGGACTGTCTTGCCATTGATAGCTGCGGGGGCAACATGATTAAATCATTCTGTGAACTTTGCTTCGCAATAAAAAGGGAGATCTCCAAACCAGCATCTAGGAAAACTGAGGAAGCCCCAAGATGGTTTGATGCCTCTTGCTCAAAAGCAAACCGGGACTTAAGGGCTGCTCTCATGGCCAAACCGCGGGATATTTCCCGGGTAAGGTTCTTGAGAGCAAAGTACAAATCCACCTTACGCACCAGATCCAATGAATTAGTCAAAGATCACTGGGAATCCCTTGTACGTATGGCTGCCCTAAAGGACACACCAGGGTTTTGGAGGGAGGTAAAGAACCTAAGATACCTTGGTTCAAATATAACACCAATTAACTGTAACATCACAGGGCCTGTGTGGGTTGACCACTTCTCGAAGATCTATGCTGTATCTGGCAACCCCGCAGTAACTCTTCCCCCTCAAACTCCTTTGAATATTACATTGCTTGAGGTAGAGGATGCCATCGCTGAAAGTGCCGGTAATAAAGCTCCCGACCCTGACGGCCTTTCTATTGACCAACTAAAATGTGAAATTAATTTTTGGGCCCCGTTGCTGTGTAATGTTTTTAACAACCTAACATATGAATCTATCCCTGAAACATGGTCCAGCAGTACTATTGTACCCATTTTCAAAAAAGGCGACAGGCTGGATCCTGGGTGCTACCGCCCAATATCATTAATTGATATCACCCTGAAAGTCTTAGGTAGGGTAATTTTTAAAAGAATTAGAACTTGGGCGGAGGAAAGTACCATTCTACACCCGAGCCAGCTAGGTTTCCGTAGTAATGTGGGCACTGTAGATCAATGTCTGAACCTGAATTTAATAATGGCTAAATATACCACCGTAAAAAAATACCCCTTATATTTTGGTTTCATGGATTTAAGTTCTGCCTTTGATTTTGTAAAACGCTCCCGTTTATGGTCCGTCCTACTTAATTATGGTTTAGATGATTATTTAGTTTACTTTTTATCTTATCTCCATAGCGACCTAAGAGCCCGTGTTCGTATTAATCACACTGGCGAAGTTTCAAGTGATATTTTAATTGGCAGGGGGGTCAGAAAGGGTTGTGTTCTGGCCCCTCTGCTTTTTATCTTATACATTAATTAGCTGAGTAGTTCCCTGAGTACCCTAACAAAAGATGTACCGTATGTAAATGGCACTCCCATACCCACCCTTCTTTACGCAGACAATGCGGTCCTAATGGGCCGCACCCCAAAGGCACTGCATATCTTAATTTCAGGTTTTGTTCGTTTTATGGCTGACTTAGATTTATCCACAAATTTTAAAAATTCCCTTATTATGACCTGATACTTGGGGCTGTTGTTCTCTAACACTGGTTCTTGGCAACCTCATGTTTCTAATGCGAGGAATAAACTAGGTAAAGCGATCAATTCAATAATCTCTCTGCGCCAACCTAATCATGCTGATGTGATTACGCCTTTACTAAAGATCTATCAAACCCAATGCATCCCTACAGGTACCTATGGCGCAGAGGTATGGGGACATACAAATTGTCTGCATATCCAGACAGAAGAAAATAGATTCTGTCGGAAGGTGCTGGGTGGAGTCATCTGTGCCTCAAACTATATATGCCACAGTGAATTAAATATCCCTTATATAGAGGACTTTGTCAGATCAAGGCCGCCCCTTTTCTGGTTAAAGATATGGCTGAACCCTGCAGCCACATTGACACGTGACATAATTGCAGACTGTTTAAAATGTGACAGGGCGGGGAGGAGCCAAGATGGCGGCGGAGACGGACGTGTAATCGCCCGGCTCCCTGAGCCTTTGTTTCCTGCAGCACCATCCTGTCCTTTATCCTGACACTGAGCTACTGCGGGAGGAAGAAGACGGCAAGCTGTTGCCGGTGGTGTTTCTCCGATGTCTCTGCCCGCCCGCTAGCCGGTATTATTGACACGCTGCTCTGGCGACCATTGCCGAGCTCTGAAACCGGAATCCGTGTCCCTGCGCACCGCCGGAGGCTGCTATTGCTACGAGGGCTCACTGAGCGGTGGCGTGGCGGGAGTCCCCTGCCGGACTATCGGCTGTGAAGGCACCTGCATTGGCCCTTCGTGGAAAGGGTATGTCGACCGATTGTGGGTCTACTCTGCTGCTCCGTCCTGTGTGACGCTGAGGTGAGCCGCGCTGCTCCTTTCTTTCCTGATGTAAACTGGCTGCCGTGGCTCGCCTCTCTACTTGCTTCTGCCTGAACCTACACGAAGGGGCCCTTTGTTAATATCGCCTAATGACGACTGGCCCTGACAGTACCGAGAGCTTACATCCTGATTTTTCACTGAAAGATTCGCCTGCACTATCGGAGAATCCCCTAGTTGAACTAAACATGGCGGCCGTCCCCTCTGTGGTAATGGCGAGCTCCGCCTCGGCTCCTGATAATATTGCCCTGCACGGACTCGTATGGTGTGGGGGACACGGTGTTGCACTCTGGATTGTGGACACGACAGATCACCCGCCTGTCCTCACCTGTGCCTCCATTATGGCCGCGATTGCCGAATTGAGGGCGGAATGGCATGAATGCTCTCGAGCGCTGAGCGTGAAGCTGGATGCAGCCGCACTTGGATCAGGGGATACATTAACCGACTTCTCTCCTCTCTACACCGGTCGACCCCCCCTCGGCATTGAGCAAGCTACACTGTTGCCGCGCGACTGTGAACGGGGATCGACTTCTGGCATTGTTGACTCTAGCGGACTGCCGTCTGCCTCTCCCGGCGTTGCTACAAAGTTCCCTATCCTGCCAAAGCTTTTCATCGCGGCTACAGAATTGCTATTTCTGTACTTGGATCCGCTGGCGCTGCAACTGTTTTTTTTGCCTGCCTATGTTATGCACGCTAGGGCCCCATTTCGCTGTGTAATGCAACACCGGGTTGACTTGGGAATGACGCCCCTCTGGATTGCTATGACTGTGTGTGCTTGGGAGTGTCCATTTTGCCTTTTGGGATTTACAACTTGCCGATTGCGGCCATCTTGGCCCTTTGTTCTATCTGATGATGGTCCCTCTCTGGAGCCATGTTTGGGTGGGCGCTTGAGATCTGGCCAGGGCTAGAAGGTCCTTTATTCATGCGACTTGTGTCTGGTGGGCGGGCTGGGACTAGGAATGGGACGCCTCCCCGACGAGTGCTGTTGTGCTATGAGATGTCTTTCCCTATTCTGTTTGGGCTTGATGATGCTTTATTAGCCATTGCGTTTGGGGGGAGAGTACTTTATGGTCGGGGAAGTCCGGGTGACCTAGGGGTTGGCCCTCCCCCGATATTAAAATTCTTTTTCCTTTCTTCCTTTCCTGTCTCTATATTTCGGGTTCTTTATTGGGCGACAGACACACTGCTGGGGGGGGGGGTAGGCCGTAGCCTCTGCATGCGTGTAGGGTGGGGGGATGAGACTTAATTTACTCTATTTAATTTCTATGGGCCTTATTTTTTCTCTTTATCTGCGCTTTTCTTACCTTGCTTCTGATCTGGGTCCGCGATAGGGGTTAGTAGGGAGTGGGTGGCGATGTACATGATGCGCGTATTATGGCAGACGATCCTGTTGTTTCTACTTTGAACCGTCATACTATATGGGGGGTGTTAGCCCCCACTGTTGTTTACGTGCTGAAGTTGCCTGCCCATGTTGTTCAGTTTCTGTACGGACTCAGTTCTCCTTGGTCACTATTCTTCATTGCTTCATATTAGTATAGGGAAAAAAAACTTTAAAAATTAACCTTCGATAATCCTGCTTCTCGGTGACACGGCTATATCCAGTGTAACGCCATTGATTGTCCATTTGTATTGTGGTGCCACTGAGAAACTGTATTGACTGCACTTGTGCTCCAAAAGTATCGTGGCCGACCTGATGGTTGTGGGCCCGTATTTGTTATTTTCTTCATGCACAATAAAGGTTTACAAAAATTTTCAAAAAATAAATAAATAAATGTGACAGGGCACATTGTATACCGTGGTTGAAAGCCGTGAACGAATGTCTAATAAGTGTAGGGCAAGGACACCTGTTTACATCTCTCAATCTCATAGACCGCTCACATAAGATTCTGATTCAAAGGGCTCTGTATAACCTTTACAGAAAAGAGCGGGAAAGGAATAACTTCCCAAAGTGTACAGTCGCAAAGTATATGAGCCATTTGGAGCCCCCTGCTAGTTACCCTGCCCCACCCCAGAAATATCTACGTTTAAATCTTGGTAGATGGAACAGGAGTTTACTGTTCAGTTTTCGGGACGGGAGCATTGTAAATCTGCTAAACTTCCCTTTGAGTTATAATAAACATTTGGAAACCTTAGGTTGTCCGTGTAACCCGATTAAGAAACAAAGTCTCATGCACTTTATGTTCTTTTGTGATTTTTATAAATTGTTTACTGTCCATTATTTAATGCCATACTGTCGGAAACATGACCTGTTAGATTTCAAGATAGCGTTGAGGAACTTATTAATGTTAGGATCAGATGTAATAATATTTAGAGTTGTTTCCTTAAAGCTGCAGTTCGCTCCCGAACTACTTTGCACATTGACTGATAAAATTTGCACATTGCACTTCGCACTTTGTATTGTGTACCAATTTGCACATCTGTAATTTGCACATACATCTGTCCCGATTTAATTTTTGTTTTTGTCCTACATTCAATAGTTGTCGCTATTTTTAAATGATTTAAAATTTTTAAATTACATATATTGTCCTCTTTTAACATGTACCTGCATTGTTGTAGAACTAGATAGACTAAATGCTGGTTGTTATTCCTGTATTGTATTGTTGCTATTGTATTTTGTTATGCACTTTTATGGATGTTTTATTCCGAATAAAGATCTTTGAATTTGACTTTTGACATTCCTGGAGTTGTGTCGTGCTTGCGATGCGCTTCCTATATGTATATGTCAGAAGATGCATCATGCATCATGCATATTTCCATCCTTGGGCATTTTGTGCTACATTGTAAATGTGGCACATCCATAGAGGCACATGGCTATTTTTCTGTGAAGCAAAATAACTGCTGCAGCTCTGCTAATATACAGAGATGCATCAGTTATTGTAATTCTGTCCCTTGGAGTCATAATATAATGGTCAAATGGTTACAGCATGTGGGTCTCAACCTTGCTTGGACAGTGTGGCCAGTGGTGAATGTGTCCAGATTTCTGGGGAGCATGCGATTTCATCTGACCACTTCACCTTTCAAATTTCTACTTCATTATTCTGATATTTTGTGCAAAGTGGTCAGCTGGTCACTCGAGGAGTAGGTCTCTTACAGCTTTTGATGCCCCCTAGAAATACAAGAGGTCAGCCATCTGAGCCTAAATCCAAACTTGTTCTAGGAGCATCTCCTCCTCTGACTGAAGTGGAAGTAGGCTACAATTAGCCCTGGGTTTTAAGTACTATACTTACTCATACCCAAATTGACAATTAACTATATATTTGAAGGCTTCACTCTGGTAAAATTAAGTTACAAATATTTCTCAGCACTCTCCAGCTGCCCTTCCAGAGAGAGGATGAGTTGAATACCTCATATTGGGATTGTTGCCAAAAGACACAAGCCATTATTTCTGTTCTGAGAGCAGTTTCACATCTAAGCGATAGGAAAACACTAATATAGAGGGCAGCGACTGGATAGGATAATGCTAATTAGCTCACTAGATTTTCAATCAGGCAAAGTGTACATTTTGAAAAGGTTGATATCCTGTGTGTTTTTGAAAAATTTTACTTCACCAATTCAATGGACATTTACTGACTATCAAAAACATAAGGTACAGCGGCCATTCAACCACTATCAAAAACAGTGGTTGAATGAACGCTGTACCTTATTCCAAATCAAAGTTACCAACAATGTTTTTTAATATTAAAATCACTGCAATCCTAAATCATAGAACTGGCTTTTAGGGGCTAGTCACAGCAGTATCATGCCACCCTTAAATTCTTAAATCTTCATCTTTTCAACTCTAGCTGCCCTAACATGTAGTTAACAAGGCACGCTTATAGTGAATTAATATTTCAGAGTTTTACTTGTCTACTTAGTGAATAGCAACATATGTGTTTTACTTCTCCAGTCATATTTAACTTCCATGTCACTGGTGTATTTTTGCTGCACTATAACCTGTGATTTTACTGGGAAGTTAAAAATATTCAAATTTGGTATTAGCCAATTTAACTATGTTTAAGGAGTCAAAGTGCATGTACTAAGATCCAGTCAGCAGTTCCCCAGTGCGCAGAGTAACAATCCTGAAATACCAGTCATCAAAAATAGGGGTTACCACTTAAAAGGTGGTGTTTTCTAACAGTATGCTAGAATTATTTTTATAGTATAGATTTGACATTTAGTATATCAGAAAAAAGGACCCGCAGTAAGGGAAATACTGAGGGGCATTTTATCAAGCAGGGCATTAAAATTATCCCAGTTTTAGCATCAGAAAGCTGCTGCTAAAGTGGCGATATGAGGCTTGATAATATAACCTGGAGAATTCCAATAGAAGCCCATGTTCACATCAGAACATGGGTTTCTATTGGAAACATACCTCAATGAACCATGCCACACTCATTTATTTGTAGCACTAGGATTGTTCATTTCAGTATTATCAGTTCTGATCTACTTATTAAGCAGTTTAAAGAGATCTGTTCTTTTCTGTAGAGTTTAAAACACCATCCTAGAGTAGGCTTGGAATAGCTGGGAAAATAACATATTTGCAACAAAATATAATTGCTTGGTATCTCCGGATCTAATATTAACTTTTCATTTACCATTTTCTGGGCGATCTAGTTGTTCCTACTACTAGCAAAGTGATAACTCAGAAGACACCAAGTAAGTACTCCATCACACTGTAAATAAGACTTTAAAGCATGATGTTACAGAATGCAAAGTAATCATATAGCATGAAATATCTTTTGTTGTCCTGAATAATTTTAAAATCAATTGTTTTTTCATCACCTCTGTTGTATTGTTACAGACACCCTGGTGGCCCTGGTCAGATAATGTTAAGAGCACGTTAGAAATACCTACTTAACAATATTGCATGTAGAGCATTCCTATAAAACTATTCAGAGTTTTTATCGTCAACTGCTGCCTTGTACCTTTTTATGTGATCAAGCACTAAAACATCCATACTCATTTCATGTGCTTTCTAAAAAAAAATCCCCTCTGCCCTTTTCAGGCCGAGCCTATAGAAGCAGCGCGAATGCGCTGCTTGCTTTGCCCAGCATGCAGTATTCGGTATGGTGTGGAAGCTTTATGGAAGCTCTGCCCACTCCCATTGGTTTAGGTCCTAAATGCTGCCTTTTGATTTCTTTTAGGCCTGTTATACCCTCCTCATGACGATCATGTCCTCATTAATATCCTTCCATGGCTACTGGCCCCTTTACTCCGAGCACTATTTTCTAATCATGACCCAACCCCACAGTCTGTGACTTCTTGCCCTATTCTCTGCCCCCGACCACACTCCTGTCGCTTTTTCACATGCCTGCAATCCTGTTTCCAATGCAATAGGTCTCACGTAATGCGAGTCCTATTGCATTGCAAATGCTTGGTTTTTTTCAACTGCTCAAAAAATATGGCTGCGCCCAAGCGGCAAAGTGAGAGGCGCTGTGAAGTAACCCCATTATGTAAAGATGCAAGTTAAACAGGAAACGGAAAGCCAAACACCCAGCGCTGCGACTTTCCCACAAGAGAGCTCTGACAGCCCTTCCGTCCCTTTGCAGTAATGGCAGTCTCGTGAGTAGGTCCGTGACAGCTGGGAAGTCGTGCAAATTTCTCTGAAAATTTGCAGATTTAGATGGACACATACTTTAAATAGACACTGTTTCTTATAAATGTATTTATATATATATATTTTTTATTACGGACACTT
Source organism: Lissotriton vulgaris (assembly GCF_964263255.1). Taxonomy (NCBI): domain Eukaryota; kingdom Metazoa; phylum Chordata; class Amphibia; order Caudata; family Salamandridae; genus Lissotriton; species Lissotriton vulgaris. The sequence goes on from NC_141691.1 coordinate 2,033,265,884, forward strand.
TGTGAATTGGAGGCAAGTAGGGTATCTAATATGTCATTGTTAACATGCGTAATAGATGACGAGCTCTAGTATATTGATGGTTTTTTTAAAAAGCGTTTTACATGGTTCCTTTGGTGATGCTGTAAAATGATGTTGAAAATGTAATTATGATTAATGTGATACGTTAAGTATGTGCTTTGTTAAAAATGTGAGGAGAACTTGTTCCCAAGGGGTTGCTCTGCACAGTGTGTGCCTTACATCTTTATTGGATGCTCTACCGCTTCTTGCGTCAGAAGCCAAAAGCAACAGTTTTTAGTGGTGTTGGGGGACTCCAGTCCAGCGACTTGACACATGGTGAATGGGCCACTGACCCACTTGTCATATTTGATTTAGGGACCTTTGCAGCGTGGCTCTGCCATTGAGCAGTTCTTCAGGTGGTGCCTGCCACATTGGAGCTGTTTTTACACATTTCGCTATGCTTTTTATTGCAGTATTTAACAAGATCAAAATAGCCCTTGGGGCAGATTTACAAGCCCATTGTACCACATTGCGTCACTTTTGCTAAGTTAAAAGTGATGCAAAAGTGGCGCAAGGGGCTGGAAAATCTAACCCCTAGTATTTTGTTCTAGTTTGTGTCAGACGACATTTCCTCATTGAATATCACCTCCTCCAGAATTCATGCTCTGCTCCATCCTGCATGCTTTTACTTTAGGCTCCATTCCATTTCAAGAATTGTTTTGCTGGGTCTGGTTAGCCAGTGATCAAATATATCCTCTTCAGGAATTATGCGTGTGTGGATGATCCGGTCTTCTTTTCTTTAACCCCTGTCAATTTGCAACATTAACTTCCTCAACTATTCACCTTTAACCCTGGTAATGGGACTGAGTCAATGAAGCTAAAACTGAACTCATGATCTTTTCAACAAATCACAACATACACAATATGGAACTTGGTCAACCTATTGATCAGGTGACATCTTATGACTATGTATGGATGGAGCTCAATAATTTCTTCAATGACAGCCCTCAGTGCTAAACTGATCTCTGTTCATTTATATGCATCACTAGCGTGAAACCTAACATGATGTAAATAAAATCTACATATAGCATAAGTTTGTTGAAACTACAATCAACAACACCACATTGTAAAATAAGACTGAATTTCAACTTAACTTTGCTTTCTACTCGGTACATCAGTACAGTCCTCAATTACTTCAGTGCTTGTGTGAACTCTCCCATTGTGTCCTGAAAAAAAAGGCTTATTTCTTGCTGAACTGAAACAAAAACAAGTTGGCAGCGTGGGCCCAAATGTAAATAAGATGTTCAACTTCATAAAACAATCCAGCCTTCCATCCTTAGATCTATTGACTTTGTTCAGCACGCCCTCACATCAAAATCAGATAAGGAACTCCTTGGTGGACCAAAATCGAAACACAGATTACTTGCCCTTTGAAAATACAAACACTCAGGGTTATCATTTGATACTTGTATCTCTAGAGCTCAAGAATGTCTAACATGTTTTAAAACCACAAATAAAAAGGAAATACTTAAGATTCAGGTTTTTCTATATCTCATTACTACAGAGGTTTGAAGGATCATGGACATCTAGAGGAGCTGAACATCAGCGTTGTAGATTCTGTGATTAAAAGGAAAAAACTAGAGCATATAATTTGTCTCTGCCGAAAACTATTTCATCTACACAAGAAGCATTTATGTGACTCTTTTAATTCTGCTAATGTCTGAGCGATTGATGAGGCCATAAGAACCTGTTTTGCCCTACATACTGATGCCTTTGTATCCAAGTTTATTACATTTTTGGATTTAGTTTTAACCAGGTCAGATTTTAAGATTTTGCTGTTTTAACCCCAGCTGAGCCTTGGCTATTTTTTTTATAATTGTTTTGATCTGCTTTATCATTTCTTACTGTCCCATTATTATAACTGTTTTATTTATATACAATAAAAGTTATTTCAATCATTAATTTACTCACTCCAGGAATCTGTGTTAGATTTCTTGGTCAAATATTTGAATCTTGGTTTGGTCACTCAGCCTTTCATCCTTCCTAGGTCAATACATATATGTACATAAGCAACAAGCCCGGAGCCTCTTTTCTTAGTTGTTCAGAAGTGGATCTCATTTCAAAAGGTGGACTGGTGATAAGCAGTCCCAATCCATTCTAAAACAGTTTCCAGTGGCTGATACTCTAGTAGTGAGACTCAATCACACCCAAGGTCTACACACAAGGACTTCCAAATAGGAACAAATTCAGGGGATTGAATGGAATGAACCCATTCCTCACAGTCACCATAATAATAAAAACAGAACTATAAAATCAAAATACAATACAATTGATGTTAAAATAATGTCAGGAGCAGCATGGCGGACTGAAACCGCGCAGAGCTGCAGCAGGGATCCTTCTTCTCTCTCCCATTGAAAACGCGGAGTATAAGAGCGTGAAATGTATGAAAAACTACTGAAGATACTTGCCCTAGACGTTTATGGACGACGTGGATTAGACGCTCCTAGCCTGATCCGATCTGAGCTGCCGCTGCTGGAGGAGGTAAATGCAGGGAGCTGGGTGTCAATCGGAGCTGCCAGGACATGGACGCAGGAACAACAGAGCCGCTGCAGGTGACCACCACGTTTGCTGTGGGATAACTTTGGCGGGTGTGTAGAGCGGAGTGGAGCGGCAGAAGATTGTAGCATGTTGGGCGAGCCGCAGAGGGGCCGCCGCGTGAACCACAGGTCAGACCCACGGGATTGAGACCTGCAAAGGTGAGAGACGCCGGGACGCCGGGGCGCACAGCTGAAGCTGAAAAAACTGCTAAGAACCTCACTGAGGGGTTTTACAGCTGGAAGACAGACGGAGAGGTAAAACCCCAAAAATGAGTTTGCATGAAGCCAATCTTCCTGTTGTATAGCTGTACTGTATGACCACATTACATCGCAGGCGAACGTTGGTGAAGCTAAGAGCAGACACCCTCTCCCGTTTTTTTTGTGTGTTTTTCTTGGACATTTTTGTTCATCTCCTACTATTTACCTGCTATTATTGGCTATTTACCTGCTATCAATTGGGTTTTGAGACTGTATAGAGGTATATAGGTGGTCTGGATGATAAAAAGACGCAATTAAAAAGGGGAAACAAACGTTCTCTTTTTTCTCTGCCTAAACTGAGCACCTGGATATATGGGCTATTCTGCTGTCACATCTTTGCCACACCTTTGTCATACCTCTGCCACACCTCTGCACTACTACATTGCTATATTGTTATACTGCCATACTATTCCTGTTATACAGCTACACAGCTACACAGCTATACTGTCACTGATAGGTTATACTATAAGGTGGTTAAATAATTAAGTACAACTAACTACGACTAACTCCTGCTGAAGTGAAGTGGGAGGGAAAAGTCAAGGTGCTGTGTAAGACACTGAGACACTGAGATAAGAGGTGAAACCCTCAGATGCTGCAGTTGAACGGGAATCGCGCATGGCTGTTACTGCGGGCAAAATATCCGTCCTTAGTGAAAACTTGGAGCCACTTCTGTCGGCATCTACTATCATCTATCCAGTACCTAGCGCTGCAAAATTTAGTGTGGAGCAAACTGTCCAGAGAAGGTTCAACACTTTCAATATAGGGAGATGGCACCCAAAAATCCGGGACGATCCATGAGAGTCGGTAAGAATGTGGCAACCGAAGTAGCTAAAACAAGGTAAATGAAACAACTGAAAGAGCAGGCTTGCCTTTGTTTAAACTCCCAACACTACCACCTCCAAGAACAGTCACAGATGTGGGCAGCAAAATTGAAAACGAGAATGCACAAATGCCTAATGGCAACAATACTGCTACCTCAATTGTGCAACAGGGCAATAACTTGACTTCTAAAGACTTGTCTTTCAATGGGACCCTCGTTTCACTCTTAACTCAAACTCCTGTTAAAGAGTCAGTTGAAACAAAAGTGGAACTGACAAATGTATTGATAAAGGCAGTTGGGGTAGAGATAGAGCTCGATAAAGATAAAGATAAAGATACAGATGGTGTCACGGATAACGAGGCACTGTTAACAACTGCCAAAAATAAAACCTTAACCTCATCTATAGCTAAAGGGCATATAGAACTACCCGAAACTCTATGTAGGGATGATTTGCTTAAATATCTGGATATATCAACATCATCCACTTGTACCAACCATGAACAACTGTACCCTAATAACTCTGGGCTAAACATGACACAAAAGCTGGGGGAGGAGCTCTGCATAGCTATAGACAGTGCTATTGTAGGGAATGACTCACACATTGACTCTGAATTCAACGATGATTTCGAAGAAACTGAGGAAGTCATTCCTGGGAAAATCCAGAATATGAATAAAGGTTTTGCTGCAAAAAAATTCAAAGGTAAATCGAGAACGAAAATTTAAAAAAAACACACATGCAAAGCGGGGCAAAAGCTAAAACTATCGCCGTCAATAGCCCTATAGGAAATCGGGTGCAAACTAAAGACGATTGTACTACGCTATCAGGGGACAGTCCAGGGGAAGGAGCACCTAAAGAAACACAGCTTAAGAGTACAGATACACTCAACAGCTGTATATCAAACATGTCTGGTCAAACCACCCCCGGCTACTTGATAATAATGGTACTACAGTTAATATAGATAGCCTTAATATATGGGTGAGAATCAAACAGTTTTTCAACCACAGACTATAATTGAGACTGGGGCCACTAAGGAGGATGCATCACTTAACATGATTGTCCAATTCCTCAATGAACAGAGACATGCATCTCAGCAACACTATATATAGATGTGTGCAGATAATGATAAAATGCAGCAGTCTCCAAACACTTAGGAAAACAAGCTAGGGGGTCTCACGCAAGAGGTGACAGAGCTACAACAAAGGGGTTTTAGACACTGAGGAACTCTCTAGTTGTTCACAGACATGTGTGAACAAACATGAGAATCAGATAGCAAATTTGCAAAATAAAATAGAGGACATGGAAAATCGACAAAGAAGATAAAATCTCTGAGTCTTTGGCATACCAGAAGGGGCTGAGGGTGGAGATCCGAGAGCATTTATGGTGCAGTTTTTCCAAAAAGCATTTCCGGAATTATCAGACTGGGACTGGAACTCGCAGCTGCAAAGGGTTAACAGATTACCCTTAGTCCAACTCAACAAAAATAATCAATATCCCCGGCCTTTTTTGATTTATATTTGTAACTTTCTGCTAAGGCAGGCGGTGTTGCTGAAAGCTCGACCTAATAAACCAGTCACTATAGAGTCGATAACTTTTTTTGTGCGATCAGACTTAAGCAAAATTACCATGGAGAACCGCGAGAACTTATGACAATTTATTGATCCAATTAAGGCCTTGTGTGGTCAAGCATTCTTACAAGAACCAGCGCGCTTAAAAGTATTCAAGAATGGCCACACATTTCTTTTTTTTGATGACCTAGAAGAGGAAAAAATGGTGGAAAAATGGCGGGGAGAATCTACAGAGAAATCAGCAGAGTAGTGAAACAATGTCTGACTATATACAATGATACGGTGTTAAATAACGGCTTTAGGGGTATGAGGTAAATAAGTATTTTTCTGTGTTTTTCTGTGTTATATACGGCTGTATGGGAAATATTTGTTGGGTTTTTGGGAGAGAGGGTTGGAATTGCTGTAGCTTTTATGGCTGCCCAAACCAACAGCAGCTGGTTAGAGAGAGGATTCCTCCTTTACGAAAAAGCAGGTGGTGGGTGAGGGGGTTTGGGATGGTGAGGAATGAGGTGGGCAGAGGGTTTAGTGCTTGGGGGGTTTTGGAGGGGGTAAAATTAGAAAAATATACATGAGGCGAGTTTTAAAAAAAACAATAAGTGGAAAAGGGTAACGCTTATGTTTTTTCTTTTTTTTCTAATGTGCAGGGGGCTAGGGGAGGTGAGAAAGTTACTGTTATGGATAAAGTAAGGTGTCTTGCTTGGAATGTGGCAGGGCTAAATAGTAAGAACAAACGGCGCTTAGCTTTTGAGGAGCTAAGGTTGTATAGCCCCATTTAGCTTTACTGTCTGGGATACACAGATACTATAAGGACCGCAATGTACTAACAGCCTGATTCATCAAGCTGATATGCGCTCGCAAAGGGCCAGATTCTCAGAATCTGGCCCTTTGCGAGTGCGATTTTTGCATTTGGGATTCATCATCCCAAATGCTAAAATCGCTATTTAGAAACTCACAAATTTGCGAGGAATAGCATTTAAGGAATCTCTATTAGAGATTCCTTAAAAGCTATTCTTGAAACATTTTAAAATTGCGAAATCGCAAATTTCGGCCGCTATTTACCGCGAGGTCAAACCCCGTCCTTAGGACATGTGTGTGCACAACACCTGTTGAAATGTGCATTTAAGGGGTGCTACAGGGTGTCCTTTGGACACCCCGGGCACCCTTCAAATCGCTATCTTATTTGCGATTAGCAAACTGCTAATCGCAAATAAGGAATACTCCCCATTCATTCCTATGGGCCTTTTGGCCCATAGGAATGAATGGGGAGTTATTCCTTATTTGCGATTAGCAATTTGCTAATCGCAAATAAGGAATCTGTAGGAATCGCATTTAATTTTGCGATTCCTACATGAATCCCGTTTTGCAAGTCTGTAATAGCGATTCCTTATGAATCGCTATTTCAGACTCGCAAAATGGGTCTTTCATGAATCTGCCCGTTAAAAAATTAGGGTACAATGTTGTTGTTAGTTCTGACTTAAATGTGTCAATTAGAGGAGTTGCTATTTTACAAAATACATTTTTCAAAGTTGAGACAGCTAAAACTTTGACAGATAAAAATGGTAGGTGGGCTATTGCCCAATTCATTATAGAAAATAAGAAGTACACACATTTTGTGTGGTCTACGGTTCAAATGTAGACGATCCCACTGTCATGGATAAGCTAAACATTGAACTTCTTGAATGGGAGAGGGAGCATTTGATATTTGGTGATTTTAACTGTATTATGAACTATGATATTGACACTACCAGACCGTGGGCATTTAGGAGGATGCGTAAAATCAGGGCAGCAATTTTAGAAATTGGGTGCATCCACAATATTAAAGACGCTTGGAGGGTATTACACCCTGATGTTGCTGGTTATACTTATTATTCTGCAGCGCATAAATTATGCTCCCGCATTGATATGGCATGGGCGTCTAATAATATTCTCGAAACAAGTAGCATGGAGATATGCCCGTGGGTCACAACAGACCACAACCCTATCATCCTTTCTTTTAAAATACTTATGAAAACCCCAACTATCACTGTTTCTCATTACCACGACATTTGCTGCTCGATGCAGACTTTATACTTAAACTTAAGGGTCACATAAAAGATTTTTGGGAAATGAATATTGGTTCAGCCTCTTATAATATGGTTTGGGACTCCTGCAAGGCCAGCATTAGCAGTTTTACTCAGCAGTGCATATTTAGGCAGAACTCTGCAAATAAAAGGGATACAGATGATACCATAGTGAAAATATTACATTTAAAAAAACAATTAGCAACAGCACTGCTACAAGTGTCTAATTCAGAAGAAGAACTAACCTATGTTATAAATAAGTCTGATTTAAAACATATGCTGAAAGAAAAGAACCTTATCAAATTAAATAAATACTGTCTTTCTCAATATGAAGGTGGTGAAACAGTAGGAAACATATTAGCTTGTAAGGTAGCAAAAAATAAGGCTAAACACTAGTTAGGGCTTTTAAAGGCCCAAACAATGTGACATACAATAATCCCTCAAAATATTAGAACAATTTGCTAGATACTATAAGGAATTATATACCCCTGAACGACGACCGGGTCCTGATGATATTAATATATACCTCCAGACTAATGAAGTGAATCATATTGATATGGAACAAGCGGATATGCTGAATAAAGAAGTTACTAAAGCGGAAATTGGGTTGGCAATCTCTGCTTTACCTTCCGGCAAATCATCAGGGGAAGATTCGATTCTGGTTGAGCTTTATAAACACTGTATAGAGGAAATAGCTCTTATACTTAGTCAAGTGATCGGATTTATTGGACAAGAGAGGAAAGCTCCGGAGTCACGGAATATCACAAACATTTTTTTTTCTTAAGAAGGATAAAGCATCAGATGTATGTGGGTCGACCGATTTCATTAATAAATACTAATGTGAAGTTATTCGCCAAAATAATGGCTAACCGGCTTTAGGTTAGTTGCTGCCAAAACCTTTGCTGTACACACTGAATTGTTTTTAAACTCCCCTAGCAGCAGCCAATCAAGATGCTAAAGGGTAGGCTAGTTGCTGCCAAAACCTTTGCTGCACACACTGAATTGTTTTTAAACTTGGGAATGTAATGGGAATGAGTTTACCTTCTTAAAATTGCACTTTCATTGGATTCTAACAGTAGCATGATAATTTGCCTGGTTCAGGGTCCCTTGTTGCTCCTGGAGACTCCCCTAGCAGCAGCCAATCACACTGCGAGAGGGCGGAGCTGAGGGCGGGAAACCGGAGATAAAGGCGGCTTGAAACCCCGGGAATCGCTCTTTAGGCTAGTTTCTGCCAAAACCTTCGCTGCACACACTGAATTGTTTTTAAACTGGGGAATGTAATGAAAATGATATTACCTGCTTAAAATTGCACTTTCATTGGATTCGACTTGTAGCACGATAATTTGCCTGGTTACGGGTCCCTTGTTGCTCCTGGAGACTCCCCTAGTAGCAGCCAATCACGCTGCAAGAGGGCGGAGCTGAGAGCAAGAAACCAGAGATAAAGGCGGCTTGAATCGCTGGGAATCGCTCTTTAGGCTAGTTGCTACCCAAACCTTTGCTGCACACACTGAATTGTTTTTAAACTGGGGAATGTTATGGGAATGATATTACCTGCTTAAAATTGCACTTTCATTGGATTCTAACTGTAGCACGATAATTTGCCTGGTTACGGTTCCCTTGTTGCTCCTGGAGACTCCCCTAGCAGCAGCCAATAACGCTGCGAGAGGGCGGAGCTGAGGGCGGGAAACCGGAAATAAAGGCAGCTTGAATCGCCGGGAATCGCTCTTTAGGCTAGTTGCTTCCAAAACCTTCGCTACACACACTAAATTGTTTTTAAACTGGGGAATGTAATGGGAATAATTTTACCTTCCTAAAATTGCACTTTCATTGGATTCTAACTGTAGCACGATAATTTGCCTGGTTCCGGGACCCTTGTTGCTCCTGGAGATCCCCCTAGCAGAAGCCAATCACGCTGCGAGAGGGCGGAGTTTAGGGCAAGAAAACAGAGATAAAGACGGCTTGAATCGCCGGGAATCGCTCTATAGGCTAGTTGCTGCCTAAACCTTTGCTGCAGACACTGAATTGTTTTTAAACTGGGGAATGTAATGGGAATGATATTACCTGCTTAAAATTACACTTTCATTGGATTCTAACTGTAGCAGGATAATTTGCCTGTTTCAGGTCTAGCAGCAGCCAATCACGCTGCGAGAGGGCGGAGCTGAGGGCAAGAAACCAGAGATAAAGACGGCTTGAATCGCCGGGAATCGCTCTTTAGGCTAGTTGCTGCCAAAACCTTCGCTGCAGACACTGAATTGTTTTTAAACTGGGGAATGTAATGGTAATGATATTACCTGCTTAAAATTACACTTTCATTGGATTCTAACTGTAGCACGCTAATTTGCCTGTTTCAGGTCCCTTGTTGCTCCTGGAGACTCCCCTAGCAGCAGCCAATCACGCTGCGAGAGGGCGGTAGTGAGGGGAGAAAACCGGAGATAAAGGCGGCTTGAATCGCCGGTAATCGCTCATTAGGCTAGTTGCTGCCAAAACCTTCACTGCACAAACTGAATTGTTTTTAAACTGGGGAATGTAATGGGAATGATTTTACCTGCTTAAAATTGCACTTTCATTGAATTCTAACTGTAGCACGATAATTTGCCTGGTTCCGGGTCCCTTGTTGCTCCTGGAGACTCCCCTAGCAGCAGCCAATCATGCTGCGAGAGGGCGGAGCCGAGGGCGGGAAACAAGAGAAAAAGGCGTCTTGAATCGCCGGGAATCGCTCTTTAAGCTAGTTGCTGCCAAAACCTTCGCTGCACACACTGAATTGTTTTTTAAACTGGGGAATGTAATGGGAATGATTTCACCTGCTTAAAATTGCACTTTATTTGGATTCTAACTGTAGCACAATAATTTGCCTGGTTCGGGGCCCTTGTTGCTCCTGGAGACTCCCCTAGCAGCAGCCAATCATGCTGCGAGAGGGCGGAGCCGAGGGCGGGAAACAAGAGAAAAAGGCGTCTTGAATCGCCGGGAATCGCTCTTTAAGCTAGTTGCTGCCAAACCCTTCACTGCACACACTGAATTGTTTGTAAACTGAGGAATGTAATGGGAATGATTTTACCTGCTTAAAATTGCACTTTCATTGGATTCTAACTGTAGCACAATAATTTGCCTGGTTCTGGGTCCCTTTTTGCTCCTGAAGACTCCCCTAGCAGCAGCCGATCACACTGGGAGAGGGTGGAGCTGAGGGCGGCAAACCAGAGATAAAGGCGGCTTGAATCGCTGGGAATTGCTCTTTAGGCTAGTTGCTGCCAAAACCTTTGCTGCACACACTGAATTGTTTTTAAACTGGCGAATGTAATGGGAATGATTTTACCTGCTTAAAATTGCACTTTCATTGGATTTTAACTGTGGCACGATAATTTGCCTGGTTCCGGGTCCTTTGTTGATCCTGGAGAGTCATCTAGCAGCAGCCAATCACGCTGTGAGAGGGCGGAGCTGAGGGCAAGAAACCAGAGATAAAGGTGACTTGAATCGCAGAGAATCGCTCTTTAGGCTAGTTGCTGCCAAAACCTTCGCTGCACACACTGAATTGTTTTTAAACTGGGGAATGTAATGGAAATCATATTACCTGCTTAAAATTGCACTTTCATTGGATTCTAACTGTAGCTCGATAAATCGCCCGGTTACGGGTCCCTTGTTGCTCCTGGAGACTCCCCTAGCAGCAGCCAATAACGCTGCAAGAGGGCAGAGCTGAGGGTGGGAAACCGGAGATGAAGGCGGCTTGTATCGCCGGGAATCGCTCTTTAGGCTAGTTGCTGCCAAAACCTTCGCTGCACACACTGAATTGTTTTTAAACTGGGGAATATAATGGGAATTATTTTACCTGCTTAAAATTGCTTTTTCATTGGATTCTAACTGTAGCACAATAATTTGCATGGTCCGGGTCCCATGTTGCTCCTAGAGACTCCCCTAGCAGCAGCCAATCAGTCTGCGAGAGAGCAGAGCTGAGGGCGGGAAACCAGAGCAAAAGGCGTCTTGAATCGCCGGGAATCGCTCTTTAGGCTAGTTGCTGTCAAAACCTTCGCTGCACACACTGAATTGTTGTAAACTAAGGGAATGTAAAGTGAATGATTTTACCTGCTTAAAATTGCACTTTCATTGGATTCTAACTGTAGCATGACAATTTGCCTGGTTTCGGGTCCCTTGTTGCTCCTGGAGACTCCCCTAGCAGCAGCCAATCATGCGGCGAGAGGGCGGAGCTGAGGTCGGGAAACCAGAGAAAAAGGCATCTTGAATTGCCGGTAATCGCTCTTTAGGCTAGTTGCTGCCAAACCCTTCGCTGCACACACTGAATTGTTTTTAAACTGGGGAATGTAATGGGAATGATATTACCTGCTTATAATTGCACTTTCATTGGATTCGAACTGAAGCACGATAATTTGCCTGGTTACGGGTCCTTTGTTGCTCCTGGAGACTCCCCAAGCAGCAGCCAATCACGCTGCGAGAGGGCGGAGCTGAGACCAAGAAACCAGAGATAAAGGCGGCTTGAATCACCGGGAATCGCTCTTTAGGCTAGTTGCTACCAAAACCTTTGCTGCACACACTGAATTGTTTTTAAACTGGGGAATGTAATGGTAATGATATTACCTGCTTAAAACTGCACTTTCATTGGATTCTAACTGTAGAACTATAATTTGCCTGGTTACGGGTCCCTTGTTGCTCCTGGAGACTCCCCTAGCAGCAGGCAATAACGCTGCGAGACGGCAGAGCTGGGGGCGGGAAACTGGAGATAAAGGCGGCTTGAATCGCCGGGAATCGCTCTTTAGGCTAGTTGCTGCCAAAACCTTCGCTACACACACTGTATTGTTTTTAAACTGGGGAATATAATGGGAATAATTTGACCTGCTTAAAATTGCACTTTCATTGGATTCTAACTGTAGAACCATAATTTGCCTGGTTACGGGTCCCTTGTTGCTCCTGGAGACTCCCGTAGCAGCAGCCAATCACGCTGCAAGAGAGCGGAGCTGAGGGCGGGAAACCAGAGCAAAAGGCGGCTTGAATCGCTGGGAATCGCTCTTTAGGCTAGTTGCTGCCAAAACCTTTGCTGCACACACTGAATTGTTTTTAAACTGGGGAATGTAATGGGATTCATATTACCTGCTTAAAATTGCACTTTCATTGGATTCTAACTGTAGCACGATAAATCGCCCGGTTACGGGTCCCTTGTTGCTCCTGGAGACTCCCCTAGCAACAGCCAATAACGCTGCGAGAGGGCCGAGCTGAGGGCGGGAAACCGGAGATAAAGGCAGCTTGAATCGCTCTTTAGGCTAGTTGCTGCCAAAACCTTTGCTGCACACAATGAATTGTTTTTTAAACTGGGGAATGTAATGGGAATGATTTTACCTGCTTACAATTGCACTTTCATTGGATTCTAACTGTAGCACGATAAATCGCCCGGTTACGGGTCCCTTGTTGCTCCTGGAGACTCCACCAGCAGCAGCCAATCATGCTGCGAGAGGGCAGAGCTGAGGTCGGGAAACCAGAGAAAAAGGCGTCTTAAATTGCCGGGAATCGCTCTTTAGGCTAGTTGCTGCCAAACTTTCGCTGCACACACTGAATTGTTTTTAAAATGGGGAATGTAATGGGAATGATATTACCTGCTTATAATTGCACTTTCTTTGGATTCGAACTGTAGCACGATAATTTGCCTGGTTACGGGCCACTTGTTGCTCCTGGAGACTCCCCAAGCAGCAGCCAATCACGCTGCGAGAGGGCGGAGCTCAGAGCAAGAAATCAGGGATAAAGGCGGCTTAAATCGCCGGGAATCGCTCTTTAGGCTAGTTGCTACCAAAACCTTTGATGCACACACTGAATTGTTTTTAAACTGGGGAATGTAATGGGAATGATTTTACCTGCTTAAAATTGCACTTTCATTAGATTCTTACTGTAGCACGATAATTTGCCTGGTTACGGGTCCCTTGTTGCTCCTGGAGACTCCCCTAGCAGCAGCCAATCACGCTGCAAGAGGGAGGAGCTGAGAGCAAGAAACCAGAGATAAACGCGGCTTGAATCGCTCGGAATCGCTCTTTAGGCTAGTTGCTACCAAAACCTTCGCTGCACACACTGAATTGTTTTTAAACTGGGGAATGTAATGGGAATGATATTACCTGCCTAAAATTGCACTTTCATTGGATTCTAACTGTAGCACGATAATTTGCCTGGTTACGGGTCCCTTGTTGCTCCTGGAGACTCCCCTAGCAGCAGCCAATGGCGCTGCGAGAGGGCGGAGCTGAGGACGGGAAACCGGAGATAAAGGCAGCTTGAATTGCCGGGAATCGCTCTTTAGGCTAGTTGCTTCCAAAACCTTCGCTACACACACTGAATTGTTTTTAAACTGGGGAATGTAATGGGAATGATTTTACCTGCTTAAAATGGCACTTTCATTGGATTCGAACTGTAGCACGATAATTTGCCTGGTTACGGGTCACTTGTTGCTCCTGGAGACTCCCCAAGCAGCAGTCAATCACGCTGCGAGAGGGCGGAGCTGAGAGCAAGAAACCAGGGATAAAGGCAACTTGAATCGCCGGGAATCGCTCTTTAGGCTAGTTGCTACCAAAACCTTTGCTGCACACACTGAATTGTTTTTAAACTGGGAAATGTAATGGGAATGATATTACCTGCTTAAAATTGCACTTTTATTGGATTCTAACTGTAGCACTATAATTTGCCAGGTTACGGGTCCCTTGTTGCTCCTGGAGACTCCCCTAGCAGCAGCCAATCACGCTGCGAGACGGCGAAGCTGAGGGCGGGAAACCGGAGATAAAGGCGGCTTGAATCGCCGGTAATCGCTCGATAGGCTAGTTGCTGCCAAAACCTCTGCTGCACAAACTGAATTGTTTTTAAACTGGGGAATGTAATGGGATTGATTTTACCTGCTTAAAATTATTGCACTTTCCTTGATTTCTAACTGTAGCATGATAATTTGCCTGGTTCCGGCTCCCTTGTTGCTCCTGGAGACTCCCCTAGCAGCAGCCAATCACACGGGAAAGGGTGGAGCTGAGGGTGGGAAACCAGAGATAAAGGCGGCTTGAATCGGCAGGAATCGCTCCTTAGGCTAGTTGCTGCCAAACCCTTCACTGCACACACTGAATTGTTTGTAAACTGGGGAATGTAATGGGAATGATTTTACCTGCTTAAAATTGCACTTTCATTGGCTTCTAACTTAGGCACGATAATTTGCCTGGTTCTGGGTCCCTTGTTGCTTCTGGAGACTCCCCTAGCAGCAGCCAATCATGCTGCGGGAGCGCGGAGCTGAGGGCGGTAAACCCGAGATAAAGGCGTCTTGAATCGGCGGGAATCACTCTTTTGGCTAGTTGCTGTCAAAACCTTCGCTGCACACACTGAATTGTTTTTAAACTGAGGAATGTAATGGGAATGATTTTACCTGCTTAAAATTGCACTTTCATTGGATTCTAACTGTAGCACGATAATTTGCCTGGTTCGGGGTCCCTTGTTGCTCCTGGAGACTCAGCTAGTGGAAGCCAATCACACTGGGAGAGGGCGGAGCTGAGGGCAAGAAACCAGAGATAAAGGCGGCTTAAATCGCCCGGAATCTCTTTATAGGATAGTTGCTGCCAAAACCTTCGCTGCACACACTGAATTGTTTTGAAACTGAGGAATGTAATGGGAATGATATTACATGCTTAAAATTGCACTTTCATTGGATTCTAACTGAAGCACGATAATTTGCCAGGTTACGGGTCCCTTGTTGCTCCTGGAGACTCCCCTAGCAGCAGCCAATCACACTGGTAAAGGGTGAGGCTGAGGGCGGGAAACCAGAGATAAAGGTGGCTTGAATTGCCCGGAATTGCTCTTTAGGCTAGTTGCTGCCAAAACCTTCGCTGCACACACTGAATTGTTTTCAAACTGGGGAATGTAATGGGAATAAATTTACCTGCCTAAAATTGCACTTTAATTGGATTCTAACTGTAGCACGCTAATTTGCCTGGTTACGGGTCCCTTGTTGCTCCTGGGGACTCCCCTAGCAGCAGCCAATCACGCTGCGAGAGGGCGGAGCTAAGGGCGGGAAACCAGAGAAAAAGGCGGCTTGAATAGCCGGGAATCGCTCTTTAGGCTAGTTGCTGCCAAAACCTTCGCTGCACACACTGAATTGTTTGTAAACTGGGGAATATAATGGGAATGATTTTACCTGCTTAAAATTGCACATTCATTGGATTCTAACTGTAGCATGATAATTTGCCTGGTTCCGGGTCCCTTGTTGCCCCTTGAGACTCCCCTAGCAGCAGCCAATCACGCTGCAAAAGGGCAGAGCTGATGGTGGGAAACCAGAGATAATGGTGGATTGAATTGCCGGGAATCGTTCTTTAGGCTAGTTGCTGCCAAAACCTTCGGTCCACACACTGAATTGTTTTAAATTGGGGAATGTAATCGGAATGATTTTACCTGCCTAAAATTGCACTTTCATTGGATTCTAAATGTAGCACGATGATTTGCCTGGTTCCGGGTCCCTTGTTGCTCCTGGAGACTCCCCAAGCAGCAGCCAATCACGCTGCGAGAGGGCGGAGCACAGAGCAAGAAACCAGGGATAAAGGCGGCTTAAATCGCCGGGAATCGCTCTTTAGGCTAGTTGCTACCAAAACCTTTGCTGCACACACTGAATTGTTTTTAAACTGGGGAATGTAATGGGAATGATTTTACCTGCTTAAAATTGCACTTTCATTGGATTCTAATTGTAGCACGATAATTTGCCTGGTTACGGGTCCCTTGTTGCTCCTGGAGACTCCCTTAGCAGCAGCCAATAACGCTGCAAGAGGGCGGAGCTGAGAGCAAGAAACCAGAGATAAAGGCGGCTTGAATCGCTCGGAATCGCTCTTTAGGCTAGTTGCTACCTAAACCTTTGCTGCAGACACTGAATTGTTTTTAAACTGGGGAATGTAATGGTAATGATATTACCTGCTTAAAATTACACTTTCATTGGATTCTAACTGTAGCACGCTAATTTGCCTGTTTCAGGTCCCTTGTTGCTCCTGGAGACTCCCCTAGCAGCAGCCAATCATGCTGCGAGAGGGCGGAGCCGAGGGCGGGAAACAAGTGAAAAAGGCGTCTTGAATCGCCGGGAATCGCTCTTTAAGCTAGTTGCTGCCAAAACCTTCGCTGCACACACTGAATTGTTTTTTAAACTGGGGAATGTAATGGGAATGATTTCACCTGCTTAAAATTGCACTTTATTTGGATTCTAACTGTAGCACAATAATTTGCCTGGTTCGGGGCCCTTGTTGCTCCTGGAGACTCCCCTAGCAGCAGCCAATCATGCTGCGAGAGGGCGGAGCCGAGGGCGGGAAACAAGAGAAAAAGGCGTCTTGAATCGCCGGGAATCGCTCTTTAAGCTAGTTGCTGCCAAACCCTTCACTGCACACACTGAATTGTTTGTAAACTGGGGAATGTAATGGGAATGATTTTACCTGCTTAAAATTGCACTTTCATTGGATTCTAACTGTAGCACAATAATTTGCCTGGTTCTGGGTCCCTTTTTGCTCCTGAAGACTCCCCTAGCAGCAGCCGATCACACTGGGAGAGGGTGGACCTGAGGGTGGCAAACCAGAGATAAAGGCGGCTTGAATCGCTGGGAATTGCTCTTTAGGCTAGTTGCTGCCAAAACCTTTGCTGCACACACTGAATTGTTTTTAAACTGGCGAATGTAATGGGAATGATTTTACCTGCTTAAAATTGCACTTTCATTGGATTCTAACTGTGGCACGATAATTTACCTGGTTCCGGGTCCCTTGTTGATCCTGGAGAGTCATCTAGCAGCAGCCAGTCACGCTGTGAGAGGGCGGAGCTGAGGGCAAGAAACCAGAGATAAAGGTGACTTGAATCGCAGAGAATCGCTCTTTAGGCTAGTTGCTGCCAAAACCTTCGCTGCACACACTAAATTGTTTTTAAACTGGGGAATGTAATGGAAATCATATTACCTGCTTAAAATTGCACTTTCATTGGATTCTAACTGTAGCTCGATAAATCGCCCGGTTACGGGTCCCTTGTTGCTCCTGGAGACTCCCCTAGCAGCAGCCAATAACGCTGCGAGAGGGCAGAGCTGAGGGCGGGAAACCGGAGATGAAGGCGGCTTGAATCGCCGGGAAACGCTCTTTAGGCTAGTTGCTGCCAAAACCTGCGCTGCACACACTGAATTGTTTTTAAACGGGGGAATATAATGGGAATGATTTTACCTGCTTAAAATTGCTTTTTCATTGGATTCTAACTGTAGCACAATAATTTGCATGGTTCCGGGTCCCATGTTGCTCCTAGAGACTCCCCTAGCAGCAGCCAATCAGTCTGCGAGAGTGCAGAGCTGAGGGCGGGAAACCAGAGCAAAAGGCGTCTTGAATCGCCGGGAATCGCTCTTTAGGCTGGTTGCTGTCAAAACCTTCGCTGCACACACTGAATTGTTGTAAACTAAGGGAATGTAAAGGGAATGATTTTACCTGCTTAAAATTGCACTTTCATTGGATTCTAACTGTAGCATGACAATTTGCCTGGTTTCGGGTCCCTTGTTGCTCCTGGAGACTCCCCTAGCAGCAGCCAATCATGCGGCGAGAGGGCGGAGCTGAGGTCGGGAAACCAGAGAAAAAGGCGTCTTGAATTGCTGGGAATCGCTCTTTAGGCTAGTTGCTGCCAAACCCTTCGCTGCACCCACTGAATTGTTTTTAAACTGGGGAATGTAATGGGAATGATATTACCTACTTATAATTGCACTTTCATTGGATTCGAACTGAAGCACGATAATTTGCCTGGTTACGGGTCCCTTGTTGCTCCTGGAGACTCCCCAAGCAGCAGCCAATCACGCTGCGAGAGGGCGGAGCTGAGAGCAAGAAACCAGAGATAAAGGCGGCTTGAATCACCGGGAATCGCTCTTTAGGCTAGTTGCTACCAAAACCTTTGCTGCACACACTGAATTGTTTTTAAACTGTGGAATGTAAGGGTAATGATATTACCTGCTTAAAACTGCACTTTCATTGGATTCTAACTGTAGAACCATAATTTGCCTGGTTACGGGCCACTTGTTGCTCCTGGAGACTCCCCAAGCAGCAGCCAATCAGGCTGCGAGAGAGCGGAGCTCAGAGCAAGAAATCAGGGATAAAGGCGGCTTAAATCGCCGGGAATCGCTCTTTAGGCTAGTTGCTACCAAAACCTTTGCTGCACACACTGAATTGTTTTTAAACTGGGGAATGTAATGGGAATGATTTTACCTGCTTAAAATTGCACTTTCATTAGATTCTTACTGTAGCACGATAATTTGCCTGGTTACGGGTCCCTTGTTGCTCCTGGAGACTCCCCTAGCAGCAGCCAATCACGCTGCAAGAGGGAGGAGCTGAGAGCAAGAAACCAGAGATAAACGCGGCTTGAATCGCTCGGAATCGCTCTTTAAGCTAGTTGCTGCCAAACCCTTCACTGCACACACTGAATTGTTTGTAAACTGGGGAATGTAATGGGAATGATTTTACCTGCTTAAAATTGCACTTTCATTGGATTCTAACTGTAGCACAATAATTTGCCTGGTTCTGGGTCCCTTTTTGCTCCTGAAGACTCCCCTAGCAGCAGCCGATCACACTGGGAGAGGGTGGAGCTGAGGGTGGCAAACCAGAGATAAAGGCGGCTTGAATCGCTGGGAATTGCTCTTTAGGCTAGTTGCTGCCAAAACCTTTGCTGCACACACTGAATTGTTTTTAAACTGGCGAATGTAATGGGAATGATTTTACCTGCTTAAAATTGCACTTTCATTGGATTCTAACTGTGGCACGATAATTTACCTGGTTCCGGGTCCCTTGTTGATCCTGGAGAGTCATCTAGCAGCAGCCAATCACGCTGTGAGAGGGCGGAGCTGAGGGCAAGAAACCAGAGATAAAGGTGACTTGAATCGCAGAGAATCGCTCTTTAGGCTAGTTGCTGCCAAAACCTTCGCTGCACACACTAAATTGTTTTTAAACTGGGGAATGTAATGGAAATCATATTACCTGCTTAAAATTGCACTTTCATTGGATTCTAACTGTAGCTCGATAAATCGCCCGGTTACGGGTCCCTTGTTGCTCCTGGAGACTCCCCTAGCAGCAGCCAATAACGCTGCGAGAGGGCAGAGCTGAGGGCGGGAAACCGGAGATGAAGGCGGCTTGAATCGCCGGGAAACGCTCTTTAGGCTAGTTGCTGCCAAAACCTTCGCTGCACACACTGAATTGTTTTTAAACGGGGGAATATAATGGGAATGATTTTACCTGCTTAAAATTGCTTTTTCATTGGATTCTAACTGTAGCACAATAATTTGCATGGTTCCGGGTCCCATGTTGCTCCTAGAGACTCCCCTAGCAGCAGCCAATCAGTCTGCGAGAGAGCAGAGCTGAGGGCGGGAAACCAGAGCAAAAGGCGTCTTGAATCGCCGGGAATCGCTCTTTAGGCTGGTTGCTGTCAAAACCTTCGCTGCACACACTGAATTGTTGGAAACTAAGGGAATGTAAAGGGAATGATTTTACCTGCTTAAAATTGCACTTTCATTGGATTCTAACTGTAGCATGACAATTTGCCTGGTTTCGGGTCCCTTGTTGCTCCTGGAGACTCCCCTAGCAGCAGCCAATCATGCGGCGAGAGGGCGGAGCTGAGGTCGGGAAACCAGAGAAAAAGGCGTCTTGAATTGCTGGGAATCGCTCTTTAGGCTAGTTGCTGCCAAACCCTTCGCTGCACACACTGAATTGTTTTTAAACTGGGGAATGTAATGGGAATGATATTACCTACTTATAATTGCACTTTCATTGGATTCGAACTGAAGCACGATAATTTGCCTGGTTACGGGTCCCTTGTTGCTCCTGGAGACTCCCCAAGCAGCAGCCAATCACGCTGCGAGAGGGCGGAGCTGAGGACGGGAAACCGGAGATAAAGGCAGCTTGAATTGCCGGGAATCGCTCTTTAGGCTAGTTGCTTCCAAAACCTTCGCTACACACACTGAATTGTTTTTAAACTGGGGAATGTAATGGGAATGATTTTACCTGCTTAAAATGGCACTTTCATTGGATTCGAACTGTAGCACGATAATTTGCCTGGTTACGGGTCACTTGTTGCTCCTGGAGACTCCCCAAGCAGCAGTCAATCACGCTGCGAGAGGGCGGAGCTGAGAGCAAGAAACCAGGGATAAAGGCAACTTGAATCGCCGGGAATCGCTCTTTAGGCTAGTTGCTACCAAAACCTTTGCTGCACACACTGAATTGTTTTTAAACTGGGAAATGTAATGGGAATGATATTACCTGCTTGAAATTGCACTTTTATTGGATTCTAACTGTAGCACTATAATATGCCAGGTTACGGGTCCCTTGTTGCTCCTGGAGACTCCCCTAGCAGCAGCCAATCACGCTGCGAGAGGGCGAAGCTGAGGGCGGGAAACCGGAGATAAAGGCGGCTTGAATCGCCGGTAATCGCTCGATAGGCTAGTTGCTGCCAAAACCCCTGCTGCACAAACTGAATTGTTTTTAAACTGGGGAATGTAATGGGAATGATTTTACCTGCTTAAAATTATTGCACTTTCCTTGATTTCTAACTGTAGCATGATAATTTGCCTGGTTCCGGCTCCCTTGTTGCTCCTGGAGACTCCCCTAGCAGCAGCCAATCACACGGGAAAGGGTGGAGCTGAGGGTGGGAAACCAGAGGTAAAGGCGGCTTGAATCGGCAGGAATCGCTCCTTAGGCTAGTTGCTGCCAAACCCTTCACTGCACACACTGAATTGTTTGTAAACTGGGGAATGTAATGGGAATGATTTTACCTGCTTAAAATTGCACTTTCATTGGCTTCTAACTTAGGCACGATAATTTGCCTGGTTCTGGGTCCCTTGTTGCTTCTGGAGACTCCCCTAGCAGCAGCCAATCATGCTGCGGGAGCGCGGAGCTGAGGGCGGTAAACCCGAGATAAAGGCGTCTTGAATCGGCGGGAATCACTCTTTTGGCTAGTTGCTGTCAAAACCTTCGCTGCACACACTGAATTGTTTTTAAACTGAGGAATGTAATGGGAATGATTTTACCTGCTTAAAATTGCACTTTCATTGGATTCTAACTGTAGCACGATAATTTGCCTGGTTCGGGGTCCCTTGTTGCTCCTGGAGACTCAGCTAGTGGAAGCCAATCACACTGGGAGAGGGCGGAGCTGAGGGCAAGAAACCAGAGATAAAGGCGGCTTAAATCGCCCGGAATCTCTTTATAGAAAAGTTGCTGCCAAAACCTTCGCTGCACACACTGAATTGTTTTGAAACTGAGGAATGTAATGGGAATGATATTACATGCTTAAAATTGCACTTTCATTGGATTCTAACTGAAGCACGATAATTTGCCAGGTTACGGGTCCCTTGTTGCTCCTGGAGACTCCCCTAGCAGCAGCCAATCACACTGGTAAAGGGTGAGGCTGAGGGCGGGAAACCAGAGATAAAGGTGGCTTGAATTGCCCGGAATTGCTCTTTAGGCTAGTTGCTGCCAAAACCTTCGCTGCACACACTGAATTGTTTTCAAACTGGGGAATGTAATGGGAATAAATTTACCTGCCTAAAATTGCACTTTAATTGGATTCTAACTGTAGCACGATAATTTGCCTGGTTACGGGTCCCTTGTTGCTCCTGGGGACTCCCCTAGCAGCAGCCAATCACGCTGCGAGATGGCGGAGCTAAGGGCGGGAAACCAGAGAAAAAGGCGGCTTGAATAGCCGGGAATCGCTCTTTAGGCTAGTTGCTGCCAAAACCTTCGCTGCACACACTGAATTGTTTGTAAACTGGGGAATATAATGGGAATGATTTTACCTGCTTAAAATTGCACATTCATTGGATTCTAACTGTAGCATGATAATTTGCCTGGTTCCGGGTCCCTTGTTGCCCCTTGAGACTCCCCTAGCAGCAGCCAATCACGCTGCAAAAGGGCAGAGCTGATGGTGGGAAACCAGAGATAATGGTGGATTGAATTGCCGGGAATCGCTCTTTAGGCTAGTTGCTGCCAAAACCTTCGGTCCACACACTGAATTGTTTTAAATTGGGGAATGTAATCGGAATGATTTTACCTGCCTAAAATTGCACTTTCATTGGATTCTAAATGTAGCACGATGATTTGCCTGGTTCCGGGTCCCTTGTTGCTCCTGGAGACTCCCCAAGCAGCAGCCAATCACGCTGCGAGAGGGCGGAGCACAGAGCAAGAAACCAGGGATAAAGGCGGCTTAAATCGCTGGGAATCGCTCTTTAGGCTAGTTGCTACCAAAACCTTTGCTGCACACACTGAATTGTTTTTAAACTGGGTAATGTAATGGGAATGATTTTACCTGCTTAAAATTGCACTTTCATTGGATTCTAATTGTAGCACGATAATTTGCCTGGTTACGGGTCCCTTGTTGCTCCTGGAGACTCCCTTAGCAGCAGCCAATAACGCTGCAAGAGGGCGGAGCTGAGAGCAAGAAACCAGAGATAAAGGCGGCTTAAATCGCTGGGAATCGCTCTTTAGGCTAGTTGCTACCAAAACCTTTGCTGCACACACTGAATTGTTTTTAAACTGGGGAATGTAATGGTAATGATATTACCTGCTTAAAATTACACTTTCATTGGATTCTAACTGTAGCACGCTAATTTGCCTGTTTCAGGTCCCTTGTTGCTCCTGGAGACTCCCCTAGCAGCAGCCAATCACGCTGCTAGAGGGCGGTAGTGAGGGGAGAAAACCGGAGATAAAGGCGGCTTGAATCGCCGGTAATCGCTCATTAGGCTAGTTGCTGCCAAAACCTTCGCTGCACAAACTGAATTGTTTTTAAACTGGGGAATGTAATGGGAATGATTTTACCTGCTTAAAATTGCACTTTCATTGAATTCTAACTGTAGCACGATAATTTGCCTGGTTCCGGGTCCCTTGTTGCTCCTGGAGACTCCCCTAGCAGCAGCCAATCATGCTGCGAGAGGGCGGAGCCGAGGGCGGGAAACAAGTGAAAAAGGCGTCTTGAATCGCCGGGAATCGCTCTTTAAGCTAGTTGCTGCCAAAACCTTCGCTGCACACACTGAATTGTTTTTTAAACTGGGGAATGTAATGGGAATGATTTCACCTGCTTAAAATTGCACTTTATTTGGATTCTAACTGTAGCACAATAATTTGCCTGGTTCGGGGCCCTTGTTGCTCCTGGAGACTCCCCTAGCAGCAGCCAATCATGCTGCGAGAGGGCGGAGCCGAGGGCGGGAAACAAGAGAAAAAGGCGTCTTGAATCGCCGGGAATCGCTCTTTAAGCTAGTTGCTGCCAAACCCTTCACTGCACACACTGAATTGTTTGTAAACTGGGGAATGTAATGGGAATTATTTTACCTGCTTAAAATTGCACTTTCATTGGATTCTAACTGTAGCACAATATTTTGCCTGGTTCTGGGTCCCTTTTTGCTCCTGAAGACTCCCCTAGCAGCAGCCGATCACACTGGGAGAGGGTGGAGCTGAGGGTGGCAAACCAGAGATAAAGGCGGCTTGAATCGCTGGGAATTGCTCTTTAGGCTAGTTGCTGCCAAAACCTTTGCTGCACACACTGAATTGTTTTTAAACTGGCGAATGTAATGGGAATGATTTTACCTGCTTAAAATTGCACTTTCATTGGATTCTAACTGTGGCACGATAATTTACCTGGTTCCGGGTCCCTTGTTGATCCTGGAGAGTCATCTAGCAGCAGCCAATCACGCTGTGAGAGGGCGGAGCTGAGGGCAAGAAACCAGAGATAAAGGTGACTTGAATCGCAGAGAATCGCTCTTTAGGCTAGTTGCTGCCAAAACCTTCGCTGCACACACTGAATTGTTTTTAAACTGGGGAATGTAATGGGAATAAATTTACCTGCCTAAAATTGCACTTTAATTGGATTCTAACTGTAGCACGATAATTTGCCTGGTTACGGGTCCCTTGTTGCTCCTGGGGACTCCCCTAGCAGCAGCCAATCACGCTGCGAGAGAGTGGAGCTGAGGGCGGGAAACCAGAGCAAAAGGCGGCTTGAATCGCCGGGAATCCCTCTTTAGGCTAGTTGCTGCCAAAACCTTCGCTACACACACTGTATTGTTTTTAAACTGGGGAATATAATGGGAATAATTTTACCTGCTTAAAATTGCACTTTCATTGGATTCTAACTGTAGAACCATAATTTGCCTGGTTACGGGTCCCTTGTTGCTCCTGGAGACTCCCCTAGCAGCAGCCAATCACGCTGCGAGAGAGCGGAGCTGAGGGCGGGAAACCAGAGCAAAAGGCGGCTTGAATCGCCGGGAATCGCTCTTTAGGCTAGTTGCTGCCAAAACTTTTGCTGCACACACTGAATTGTTTTTAAACTGGGGAATGTAATGGGATTCATATTACCTGCTTAAAATTGCACTTTCATTGGATTCTAACTGTAGCACGATAAATCGCCCGGTTACGGGTCCCTTGTTGCTCCTGGAGACTCCCCTAGCAACAGCCAATAACGCTGCGAGAGGGCGGAGCTGAGGGCGGGAAACCGGAGATAAAGGCAGCTTGAATCGCTCTTTAGGCTAGTTGCTGCCAAAACCTTTGCTGCACACAATGAATTGTTTTTTAAACTGGGGAATGTAATGGGAATGATTTTACCTGCTTACAATTGCACTTTCATTGGATTCTAACTGTAGCACGATAAAACGCCCGGTTACGGGTCCCTTGTTGCTCCTGGAGACTCCACCAGCAGCAGCCAATCATGCTGCGAGAGGGCAGAGCTGAGGTCGGGAAACCAGAGAAAAAGGCGTCTTGAATTGCCGGGAATCGCTCTTTAGGCTAGTTGCTGCCAAACTTTCGCTGCACACACTGAATTGTTTTTAAACTGGGGAATGTAATGGGAATGATATTACCTGCTTATAATTGCACTTTCTTTGGATTCGTACTGTAGCACGATAATTTGCCTGGTTACGGGCCACTTGTTGCTCCTGGAGACTCCCCAAGCAGCAGCCAATCACGCTGCGAGAGGGCGGAGCTCAGAGCAAGAAACCAGGGATAAAGGCGGCTTAAATCGCCGGGAATCGCTCTTTAGGCTAGTTGCTACCAAAACCTTTGCTGCACACACTGAATTGTTTTTAAACTGGGGAATGTAATGGGAATGATTTTACCTGGTTAAAATTGCACTTTCATTGGATTCTAACTGTAGCACGATAATTTGCCTGGTTACGGGTCCCTTGTTGCTCCTGGAGACTCCCCTAGCAGCAGCCAATCACGCTGCAAGAGGGAGGAGCTGAGAGCAAGAAACCAGAGATAAACGCGGCTTGAATCGCTCTGAATCGCTCTTTAGGCTAGTTGCTACCAAAATCTTCGCTGGACACACTGAATTGTTTTTTAAACTGGGGAATGTAATGGGAATGATTTTACCTGCTTACAATTGCACTTTCATTGGATTCTAACTGTAGCACGATAAAACGCTCGGTTACGGGTCCCTTGTTGCTCCTGGAGACTCCACCAGCAGCAGCCAATCATGCTGCGAGAGGGCAGAGCTGAGGTCGGGAAACCAGAGAAAAAGGCGGCTTAAATCGCCGGGAATCGCTCTTTAGGCTAGTTGCTTCCAAAACCTTCGCTACACACACTGAATTGTTTTTAAACTGGGGAATGTAATGGGAATGATTTTACCTGCTTAAAATGGCACTTTCATTGGATTCGAACTGTAGCACGATAATTTGCCTGGTTATGGGTCACTTGTTGCTCCTGGAGACTCCCCAAGCAGCAGCCAAACACGCTGCAAGAGGGCGGAGCTGAGAGCAAGAAACCAGGGATAAAGGCAACTTGAATCGCCGGGAATCGCTCTTTAGGCTAGTTGCTACCAAAACCTTTGCTGCACACACTGAATTGTTTTTAAACTGGGAAATGTAATGGGAATGATATTACCTGCTTAAAATTGCACTTTTATTGGATTCTAACTGTAGCACTATAATTTGCCAGGTTACGGGTCCCTTGTTGCTCCTGGAGACTCCCCTAGCAGCAGCCAATCACGCTGCGAGAGGGCGAAGCTGAGGGCGGGAAACCGGAGATAAAGGCGGCTTGAATCGCCGGTAATCGCTCGATAGGCTAGTTGCTGCCAAAACCTCTGCTGCACAAACTGAATTGTTTTTAAACTGGGGAATGTAATGGGAATGATTTTACCTGCTTAAAATTATTCCACTTTCATTGATGTCTAACTGTAGCACGATAATTTGCCTGGTTCCGGCTCCCTTGTTGCTCCTGGAGACTCCCCTAGCAGCAGCCAATCACACCGGGAAAGGGTGGAGCTGAGGTTGGGAAACCAGAGATAAAGGCGGCTTGAATCGGCAGGAATCGCTCCTTAGGCTAGTTGCTGCCAAAACCTTTGCTGCACACACTGAATTGTTTTTTAAAATGGGGAATGTAATGGGAATGATTTCACCTGCTTAAAATTGCACTTTAGTTGGATTCTAACTGTAGCACAATAATTTGCCTGGTTCGGGGCCCTTGTTGCTTCTGGAGACTCCCCTAGCAGCAGCCAATCATGCTGCGGGAGCGCGGAGCTGAGGGCGGTAAACCAGAGAAAAAGGCGTCTTGAATCGCCGGGAATCGCTCTTTTGGCTAGTTGCTGCCAAACCCTTCACTGCACAAACTGAATTGTTTGTAAACTGGGGAATGTAATGCGAATGATTTTACCTGCTTAAAATTGCACTTTCATTGGCTTCTAACTTAGGCACGATAATTTGCCTGGTTCTGGGTCCCTTGTTGCTCCTGGAGACTCCCCTACCAGCAGCCAATCAAACTGCGAGAGGGTGGAGCTGAGGGTGGCAAACCCGAGATAAAGGCGGCTTGAATTGCCGGGAATCGCTCTTTAGGCTAGTTGCTGTCAAAACCTTCGCTGCACACACTGAATTGTTTTTAAACTGAGGAATGTAATGGGAATGATTTTACCTGCTTAAAATTGCACTTTCATTGGATTCTAACTGTAGCACGATAATTTGCCTGGTTCGGGGTCCCTTGTTGCTCCTGGAGACTCAGCTAGTGGAAGCCAATCACACTGGGAGAGGGCGGAGCTGAGGGCAAGAAACCAGAGATAAAGGCGGCTTGAATCGCCCGGAATCGCTTTATAGGATAGTTGCTGCCAAAACCTTCGCTGCACACACTGAATTGTTTTGAAACTGAGGAATGTAATGGGAATGATATTACATGCTTAAAATTGCACTTTCATTGGATTCTAACACGATAATTTGCCAGGTTACGGGTCCCTTGTTGCTCCTGGAGACTCCCCTAGCAGCAGCCAATCACACTGGTAAAGGGTGAGGCTGAGGGCGGGAAACCAGAGATAAAGGTGGCTTGAATTGCCCGGAATTGCTCTTTAGGCTAGTTGCTGCCAAAACCTTCGCTGCACACACTGAATTGTTTTCAAACTGGGGAATGTAATGGGAATAAATTTACCTGCCTAAAATTGCACTTTAATTGGATTCTAACTGTAGCATGATAATTTGCCTGGTTACGGGTCCCTTGTTGCTCCTGGAGACTCCCCTAGCAGCAGCCAATCACGCTGCGAGAGGGCGGAGCTAAGGGCGGGAAACTAGAGAAAAAGGCGGCTTGAATAGCCGGGAATCGCTCTTTAGGCTAGTTGCTGCCAAAACCTTCGCTGCACACACTGAATTGTTTGTAAACTGGGGAATATAATGGGAAAGATTTTACCTGCTTAAAATTGCACATTCATTGGATTCTAACTGTAGCATGATAATTTGCCTGGTTCCGGGTCCCTTGTTGCCCCTTGAGACTCCCCTAGCAGCAGCCAATCACGCTGCAAAAGGGCAGAGCTGATGGTGGGAAACCAGAGATAATGGTGGATTGAATTGCCGGGAATCGCTCTTTAGGCTAGTTGCTGCCAAAACCTTCGGTCCACACACTGAATTGTTTTTAAATTGGGGAATGTAATCGGAATGATTTTACCTGCCTAAAATTGCACTTTCATTGGATTCTAAATGTAGCACGATGATTTGCCTGGTTCCGGGTCCCTTGTTGCTCCTGGAGACTCCCCTAGCAGCAGCCAATCACACAGCGAAAGGGCAGAGCTGAGGGTGGGAAACCAGAGATAATGGTGGATTGAATTGCCGGGAATCGCTCTTTAGGCTAGCTGCTGCGAAAACCTTCGCTCCACACACTGAATGGTTTTTCAACTGGGGAATGTAATGGGAATGATTTTACCTGCTTAAAATTGCACTTTCATTGGATTCTAACTGTAGCACCATAATTTGCCTTGCTCTGGGTCCCTTGTTGCTCTTGGAGATTCCCCTAGCCGCAGCCAATCACGCTGCGAGAGGGCGAAGCTGAGGGCGGGAAACCGGAGATAAAGGCGGCTTGAATCGCCTGGAATCGCTCTTTAGGCTAGTTGCTGCCAAAACCTTCGCTGCACAAACTGAATCGTTTTTAAACTGGGGAATCTAATGGGAATGATTTTACCTGCTTAAAATTGCACGTTCATTGGATTCTAACTGAAGCACGATCATTTGCCTGGTTCCGGGTCCCTTGTTGCTCCTGGAGACTCCCCTAGTAGCAGCCAATCACACTGGGAAAGGGTGGAGCTGAGGGTGCGAAACCTGAGATAATGGCGGATTGAATTGCCGGGAATAGCTCTTCAGGCTAGTTGCTGCCAAAACATTCGCTCCACACACTGAATTGTTTTGAAACTGGGGAATATAATGGGAATGATTTTACCTGCTTAAAATTGCACTTTCATTGGATTCTAACTGTAGCACGATAATTTGCCTTGCTCCGGGTCCCTTGTTGCACCTGGAGACTCCCCTACCAGCAGCCAATCACACTGCGAGAGGGCGGAGCTGAGGGCGGGAAACCAGAGATAAAGGTGGCTTGAATTGCCGGGAATCGCTCTTTAGGCTAGTTGCTGTCAAAACCTTCACTGCACACACTGAATTGTTTTTAAACTGAGGAATGTAATTGGAATGATTTTACCTGCTTAAAATTGCACTTTCATTGGATTCTAACTGTAGCACGATGATTTGCCTGGTTCCGGGTCCCTTGTTGCTCCTGGAGACTCACCTAGCAGAAGCCAATCACGCTGGGAGAGGGCGGAGCTGAGGGCAAGAAACAAGAGATAAAGGCGGCTTGAATCGCCCGGAATCGCTCTATAGGCTAGTTGCTGCCAAAACCTTTGCTGCACACACTGAATTGTTTTTAAACTGGGGAATGTAATGGGATTCATATTACCTGCTTAAAATTGCACTTTCATTGGATTCTAACTGTAGCACGATAAATCGCCCGGTTACGGGTCCCTTGTTGCTCCTGGAGACTCCCCTAGCAACAGCCAATAACGCTGCGAGAGGGCGGAGCTGAGGGCGGGAAACCGGAGATAAAGGCAGCTTGAATCGCTCTTTAGGTTAGTTGCTGCCAAAACCTTTGATGCACACAATGAATTGTTTTTTAAACTGGGGAATGTAATGGGAATGATTTTACCTGCTTACAATTGCACTTTCATTGGATTCTAACTGTAGCACGATAAATCGCCCGGTTACGGGTCCCTTGTTGCTCCTGGAGACTCCACCAGCAGCAGCCAATCATGCTGCGAGAGGGCAGAGCTGAGGTCGGGAAACCAGAGAAAAAGGCGTCTTGAATTGCCGGGAATCGCTCTTTAGGCTAGTTGCTGCCAAACTTTCGCTGCACACACTGAATTGTTTTTAAACTGGGGAATGTAATGGGAATGATATTACCTGCTTATAATTGCACTTTCTTTGGATTCGAACTGTAGCACGATAATTTGCCTGGTTACGGGCCACTTGTTGCTCCTGGAGACTCCCCAAGCAGCAGCCAATCACGCTGCGAGAGGGCGGAGCTCAGAGCAAGAAACCAGGGATAAAGGCGGCTTAAATCGCAGGGAATCGCTCTTTAGGCTAGTTGCTACCAAAACCTTTGCTGCACACACTGAATTGTTTTTAAACTGGGGAATGTAATGGGAATGATTTTACCTGCTTAAAATTGCACTTTCATTGGATTCTAACTGTAGCATGATAATTTGCCTGGTTACGGGTCCCTTGTTGCTCCTGGAGACTCCCCTAGCAGCAGCCAATCACGCTGCAAGAGGGAGAAGCTGAGAGCAAGAAACCAGAGATAAACGCGGCTTGAATCGCTCGGAATCGCTCTTTAGGCTAGTTGCTACCAAAACCTTCACTGCACACACTGAATTGTTTTTAAACTGGGGAATGTAATGGGAATGATATTACCTGCCTAAAATTGCACTTTCATTGGATACTAACTGTAGCACGATAATTTGCCTGGTTACGGGTCCCTTGTTGCTCCTGGAGACTCCCCTAGCACAAGCCAATGGCGCTGCGAGAGGGCGGAGCTGAGGACGGGAAACCGGAGATAAAGGCAGCTTGAATCGCCGGGAATCGCTCTTTAGGCTAGTTGCTTCCAAAACCTTTGCTACACACACTGAGTTGTTTTTAAACTGGGGAATGTAATGGGAATGATTTTACCTGCTTAAAATGGCACTTTCATTGGATTCGAACTGTAGCACGATAATTTGCCTGGTTACGGGTCACTTGTTGCTCCTGGAGACTCCCCAAGCAGCAGCCAATCACGCTGCGAGAGGGCGGAGCTGAGAGCAAGAAACCAGGGATAAAGGCAACTTGAATCGCCAGGAATCGCTCTTTAGGCTAGTTGCTACCAAAACCTTTGCTGCACACACTGAATTGTTTTTAAACTGGGAAATGTAATGGGAATGATATTACCTGCTTAAAATTGCACTTTTATTGGATTCTAACTGTAGCACTATAATTTGCCAGGTTACGGGTCCCTTGTTGCTCCTGGAGACTCCCCTAGCAGCAGCCAATCACGCTGCGAGAGGGCGAAGCTGAGGGCGGGAAACCGGAGATAAAGGCGGCTTGAATCGCCGGTAATCGCTCGATAGGCTAGTTGCTGCCAAAACCTCTGCTGCACAAACTGAATTGTTTTTAAACTGGGGAATGTAATGGGAATGATTTTACCTGCTTAAAATTATTGCACTTTCATTGATTTCTAACTGTAGCACGATAATTTGCCTGGTTCCGGCTCCGTTGTTGCTCCTGGAGACTCCCCTAGCAGCAGCCAATCACACCGGGAAAGGGTGGAGCTGAGGGTGGGAAACCAGAGATAAAGGCGGCTTGAATCGGCAGGAATCACTCCTTAGGCTAGTTGCTGCCAAAACATGCGCTGCACACACTGAATTGTTTTTTAAAATGGGGAATGTAATGGGAATGATTTCACCTGCTTAAAATTGCACTTTATATGGATTCTAACTGTAGAACAATAATTTGCCTGGTTCGGGGCCCTTGTTGCTTCTGGAGACTCCCCTAGCAGCAGCCAATCATGCTGCGGGAGCGCGGAGCTGAGGGCGGTAAACCAGAGAAAAAGGCGTCCTGAATCGCCGGGAATCGCTCTTTTGGCTAGTTGCTGCCAAACCCTTCACTGCACACACTGAATTGTTTGTAAACTGGGGAATGTAATGGGAATGATTTTACCTGCTTAAAATTGCACTTTCATTGGCTTCTAACTTAGGCACGATAATTTGCCTGGTTCTGGGTCCCTTGTTGCTCCTGGAGACTCCCCTACCAGCAGCCAATCAAACTGCGAGAGGGTGGAGCTGAGGGTGGCAAACCCGAGATAAAGGCGGCTTGAATTGCCGGGAATCGCTCTTTAGGCTAGTTGCTGTCAAAACCTTTGCTGCACACACTGAATTGTTTTTAAACTGAGGAATGTAATGGGAATGATTTTACCTGCTTAAAATTGCACTTTCATTGGATTCTAACTGTAGCACGATAATTTGCCTGGTTCGGGGTCCCTTGTTGCTCCTGGAGACTCAGCTAGTGGAAGCCAATCACACTGGGAGAGGGCGGAGCTGAGGGCAAGAAACCAGAGATAAAGGCGGCTTGAATCGCCCGGAATCGCTTTATAGGATAGTTGCTGCCAAAACCTTCGCTGCACACACTGAATTGTTTTGAAACTGAGGAATGTAATGGGAATGATATTACATGCTTAAAAGTGCACTTTCATTGGATTCTAACTGAAGCACGATAATTTGCCAGATTACGGGTCCCTTGTTGCTCCTGGAGACTCCCCTAGCAGCAGCCAATCACACTGGTAAAGGGTGAGGCTGAGGGCGGGAAACCAGAGATAAAGGTGGCTTGAATTGCCCGGAATTGCTCTTTAGGCTAGTTGCTGCCAAAACCTTTGCTGCACACACTGAATTGTTTTCAAACTGGGGAATGTAATGGGAATAAATTTACCTGCCTAAAATTGCACTTTAATTGGATTCTAACTGTAGCACGATAATTTGCCTGGTTACGGGTCCCTTGTTGCTCCTGGAGACTCCCCTAGCAGCAGCCAATCACGCTGCGAGAGGGCGGAGCTAAGGGCGGGAAACCAGAGAAAAAGGCGGCTTGAATAGCCGGGAATCGCTCTTTAGGCTAGTTGCTGCCAAAACCTTCGCTGCACACACTGAATTGTTTGTAAACTGGGGAATATAATGGGAATGATTTTACCTGCTTAAAATTGCACATTCATTGGATTCTAACTGTAGCATGATAATTTGCCTGGTTCCGGGTCCCTTGTTGCCCCTTGAGACTCCCCTAGCAGCAGCCAATCACGCTGCAAAAGGGCAGAGCTGATGGTGGGAAACCAGAGATAATGGTGGATTGAATTGCCGGGAATCGCTCTTTAGGCTAGTTGCTGCCAAAACCTTCGGTCCACACACTGAATTGTTTTTAAATTGGGGAATGTAATCGGAATGATTTTACCTGCCTAAAATTGCACTTTCATTGGATCCTAAATGTAGCACGATGATTTGCCTGGTTCCGGGTCCCTTGTTGCTCCTGGAGACTCCCCTACCAGCAGCCAATCACGCTGGGAGAGGGCGGAGCTGAGGGCAAGAAACAAGAGATAAAGGCGGCTTGAATCGCCCGGAATCGCTCTATAGGCTAGTTGCTGCCAAAACCTTCGCTGCACACACTGAATTGTTTTTAAACTGGGGAATGTAATGGGAATGATATTACCTGCTTAAAATTGCACTTTTATTGGATTCTAAATGTAGCACGATGATTTGCCTGGTTACGGGTCCCTTGTTGCTCCTGGAGACTCCCCTAGCAGCAGCCAACCACGCTGCGAGAGGGCGAAGCTGAGGGCGGGAAACCGGAGATAAAGGTGGCTTGAATCGCAGGGAATCGCTCTTTAGGCTAGTTGCTGCCAAAACCTTCGCTGCACAAACTGAATTGTTTTTAACCTGGGGAATGTAATGGGAATGATTTTACCTGCTTAAAATTGCACATTCATTGGATTCTAACTGTAGAAGGATAATTTGCCTGGTTCCGGGTCACTTGTTGCTCCTTGAGACTCCCCTAGCAGCAGCCAATCACACTAGGAAAGGGTGGAGCTGAGGGCGGTAAACCAGAGATAAAGGCGTCTTGAATCGCCCGGAATCGCTCTTTAGGCTAGTTGCTGCCAAAACCTTCGCTACACACACTGAATTGTTTTTAAACTGGGGAATGTAATGGGAATAAATTTACCTGCCTAAAATTGCACTTTAATTGGATTCTAACTGTAGCACGATAATTTGCCTGGTTACGGTTCCCTTGTTGCTCCTGGAGACTCCCCTAGCAGCAGCCAATCACGCTGCGAGAGGGCGGAGCTGAGGTGCGGGAAACCAGAGATAAAGGCGTCTTGAATCGCCCGGAATCGCTCTTTAGGCTAGTTGCTGCCAAAACCTTTGCTGCACACACTGAATTTTTTTTAAACTGGTGAATGTAATGGGAATGAATTTACCTGCTTAAAATTGCACTTTAATTGGATTTTAACTGTAGCACGATAATTTGCCTGGTTACGGGTCCCTTGTTGCTCCTGGAGACCCCCCTAGAGCAGCAGCCAATCACGCTGCGAGAGGACGGAGCTGAGGTGCGGGAAACCTGAGAAAAAGGCGGCTTGAATAGCCGGGAATCGCTCTTTAGGCTAGTTGCTGCCAAAACCTTTGCTGCACACACTGAATTGTTTTTAAACTGGGGAATGTAATGGGAATGATATTACCTGCTTATAATTGCACTTTTATTGGATTCGAACTTTAGCACGATAATTTGCCTGGTTATGGGCCACTTGTTGCTCCTGGAGACTCCCCAAGCAGCAGACAATCACGCTGCGAGAGGGCGGAGCTGAGAGCAAGAAACCAGGGATAAAGGCGGCTTGAATCGCCAGGAATCGCTCTTTAGGCTAGTTGCTACCAAAACCTTTGCTGCACACACTGAATTGTTTTTAAACTGGGGAATGTAATGGGAATGATATTACCTGCTTAAAATTGCACTTTCATTGGATTCTAATTGTAGCACGATAATTTGCCTGGTTACGGGTCCCTTGTTGCTCCTGGAGACTCCCATTAGCAGCAGCCAATAACGCTGCAAGAGGGCGGAGCTGAGAGCAAGAAACCAGAGATAAAGGCGGCTTGAATCGCTTGGAATCGCTCTTTAGGCTAGTTGCTACCAAAACCTTTGTTGCACACACTGAATTGTTTTTAAACTGGGGAATGTAATGGGAATGATATTACCTGCTTAAAATTGCACTTTCATTGGATTCTAAATGTAGCACGATAATTTGCCTGGTTACGGGTCCCTTGTTGCTCCTGGAGACTCCCCTAGCAGCAGCCAATAACGCTGCGAGAGGGCGGAGCTGAGGACGGGAAACCGGAGATAAAGGCAGCTTGAATCGCCGGGAATCGCTCTTTAGGCTA
Source organism: Lissotriton vulgaris (assembly GCF_964263255.1). NCBI lineage: Eukaryota > Metazoa > Chordata > Amphibia > Caudata > Salamandridae > Lissotriton > Lissotriton vulgaris. Next base: position 2,033,300,875 of record NC_141691.1, read on the forward strand.
GTTGCTTCCAAAACCTTCGCTACATACACTGAATTGTTTTTAAACTGGGGAATGTAATGGGAATGATTTTACCTGCTTAAAATGGCACTTTCATTGGATTCGAACTGTAGCACGATAATTTTGCCTGGTTACGGGTCACTTTTTGCTCCTGGAGACTCCCCAAGCAGCAGCCAATCACGCTGCGAGAGGGCGGAGCTGAGAGCAAGAAACCAGGGATAAAGGCGGCTTGAATCTCTGGGAATCGCTCTTTAGGCTAGTTGCTACCAAAACCTTTGCTGCACACACTGAATTGTTTTAAACTGGGGAATGTAGTGGGAATGATATTACCTGCTTAAAATTGCACTTTCATTGGATTCTAACTGTAGCACGATAATTTGCCTTGTTCCGGGTCCCTTGTTGCTCCTGGAGACTCCCCTAGTAGCAGACAATCACACTGCGAGAGGGCGGAGCTGAGGGCTGGAAACCAGAGATAAAGGCGTCTTGAATTGCCGGGAATCGCTCTTTAGGCTAGTTGCTACCAAAACCTTTGCTGCACACACTGAATTGTTTTTAAACTGGGGAATGTAATCGGAACGATATTACCTGCTTAAAATTGCACTTTCATTGGATTCTAACTGTAGAACGATAATTTGCCTGGTTACGGGTCCCTTGTTGCTCCTGGAGACCCCCCTAGAGCAGCAGCCAATCACGCTGCGAGAGGACGGAGCTGAGGTGCGGGAAACCTGAGAAAAAGGCGGCTTGAATAGCCGGGAATCGCTCTTTAGGCTAGTTGCTGCCAAAACCTTTGCTGCACACACTGAATTGTTTTTAAACTGGGGAATGTAATGGGAATGATATTACCTGCTTATAATTGCACTTTTATTGGATTCGAACTTTAGCACGATAATTTGCCTGGTTATGGGCCACTTGTTGCTCCTGGAGACTCCCCAAGCAGCAGACAATCACGCTGCGAGAGGGCGGAGCTGAGAGCAAGAAACCAGGGATAAAGGCGGCTTGAATCGCCAGGAATCGCTCTTTAGGCTAGTTGCTACCAAAACCTTTGCTGCACACACTGAATTGTTTTTAAACTGGGGAATGTAATGGGAATGATATTACCTGCTTAAAATTGCACTTTCATTGGATTCTAATTGTAGCACGATAATTTGCCTGGTTACGGGTCCCTTGTTGCTCCTGGAGACTCCCATTAGCAGCAGCCAATAACGCTGCAAGAGGGCGGAGCTGAGAGCAAGAAACCAGAGATAAAGGCGGCTTGAATCGCTTGGAATCGCTCTTTAGGCTAGTTGCTACCAAAACCTTTGTTGCACACACTGAATTGTTTTTAAACTGGGGAATGTAATGGGAATGATATTACCTGCTTAAAATTGCACTTTCATTGGATTCTAAATGTAGCACGATAATTTGCCTGGTTATGGGTCCCTTGTTGCTCCTGGAGACTCCCCTAGCAGCAGCCAATAACGCTGCGAGAGGGCGGAGCTGAGGACGGGAAACCGGAGATAAAGGCAGCTTGAATCGCCGGGAATCGCTCTTTAGGCTAGTTGCTTCCAAAACCTTCGCTACATACACTGAATTGTTTTTAAACTGGGGAATGTAATGGGAATGATTTTACCTGCTTAAAATGGCACTTTCATTGGATTCGAACTGTAGCACGATAATTCTGCCTGGTTACGGGTCACTTTTTGCTCCTGGAGACTCCCCAAGCAGCAGCCAATCACGCTGCGAGAGGGCGGAGCTGAGAGCAAGAAACCAGGGATAAAGGCGGCTTGAATCTCTGGGAATCGCTCTTTAGGCTAGTTGCTACCAAAACCTTTGCTGCACACACTGAATTGTTTTAAACTGGGGAATGTAGTGGGAATGATATTACCTGCTTAAAATTGCACTTTCATTGGATTCTAACTGTAGCACGATAATTTGCCTTGTTCCGGGTCCCTTGTTGCTCCTGGAGACTCCCCTAGTAGCAGACAATCACACTGCGAGAGGGCGGAGCTGAGGGCTGGAAACCAGAGATAAAGGCGTCTTGAATTGCCGGGAATCGCTCTTTAGGCTAGTTGCTACCAAAACCTTTGCTGCACACACTGAATTGTTTTTAAACTGGGGAATGTAATCGGAACGATATTACCTGCTTAAAATTGCACTTTCATTGGATTCTAACTGTAGAACGATAATTTGCCTGGTTACGGGTCCCTTGTTGCTCCTGGAGACCCCCCTAGAGCAGCAGCCAATCACGCTGCGAGAGGACGGAGCTGAGGTGCGGGAAACCTGAGAAAAAGGCGGCTTGAATAGCCGGGAATCGCTCTTTAGGCTAGTTGCTGCCAAAACCTTTGCTGCACACACTGAATTGTTTTTAAACTGGGGAATGTAATGGGAATGATATTACCTGCTTATAATTGCACTTTTATTGGATTCGAACTTTAGCACGATAATTTGCCTGGTTATGGGCCACTTGTTGCTCCTGGAGACTCCCCAAGCAGCAGACAATCACGCTGCGAGAGGGCGGAGCTGAGAGCAAGAAACCAGGGATAAAGGCGGCTTGAATCGCCAGGAATCGCTCTTTAGGCTAGTTGCTACCAAAACCTTTGCTGCACACACTGAATTGTTTTTAAACTGGGGAATGTAATGGGAATGATATTACCTGCTTAAAATTGCACTTTCATTGGATTCTAATTGTAGCACGATAATTTGCCTGGTTACGGGTCCCTTGTTGCTCCTGGAGACTCCCTTAGCAGCAGCCAATAACGCTGCAAGAGGGCGGAGCTGAGAGCAAGAAACCAGAGATAAAGGCGGCTTGAATCGCTCGGAATCGCTCTTTAGGCTAGTTGCTACCAAAACCTTTGTTGCACACACTGAATTGTTTTTAAACTGGGGAATGTAATGGGAATGATATTACCTGCTTAAAATTGCACTTTCATTGGATTCTAAATGTAGCACGATAATTTGCCTGGTTACGGGTCCCTTGTTGCTCCTGGAGACTCCCCTAGCAGCAGCCAATAACGCTGCGAGAGGGCGAAGCTGAGGACGGGAAACCGGAGATAAAGGCAGCTTGAATCGCCGGGAATCGCTCTTTAGGCTAGTTGCTTCCAAAACCTTCGCTACATACACTGAATTGTTTTTAAACTGGGGAATGTAATGGGAATGATTTTACCTGCTTAAAATGGCACTTTCATTGGATTCGAACTGTAGCACGATAATTTTGCCTGGTTACGGGTCACTTTTTGCTCTTGGAGACTCCCCAAGCAGCAGCCAATCACGCTGCGAGAGGGCGGAGCTGAGAGCAAGAAACCAGGGATAAAGGCGGCTTGAATCTCTGGGAATCGCTCTTTAGGCTAGTTGCTACCAAAACCTTTGCTGCACACACTGAATTGTTTTAAACTGGGGAATGTAATGGGAATGATATTACCTGCTTAAAATTGCACTTTCATTGGATTCTAACTGTAGCACGATAATTTGCCTTGTCTCGGGTCCCTTGTTGCTCCTGGAGACTACCCTAGTAGCAGACAATCACACTGCGAGAGGGCGGAGCTGAGGGCTGGAAACCAGAGATAAAGGCGTCTTGAATTGCCGGGAATCGCTCTTTAGGCTAGTTGCTACCAAAACCTTTGCTGCACACACTGAATTGTTTTTAAACTGGGGAATGTAATGGGAATGCTTTTGCCTGCTCAAAATTGCATTTTTATTGGATTCTAACTGTAGAACGATAATTTGCCTGGTTACGGGTCCCTTGTTGCTCCTGGAGACTCCCCTAGCAGCAGCCACTACCGCTGCGAGAGTGACGAGCTGGGGGCGGGAAACTGGAGATAAAGGCAGCTTGAATCGCCGGGAATCGCTCTTTAGGCTAGTTGCTGCCAAAACCTTCGCTACACACACTGTATTGTTTTTAAACTGGGGAATGTAATGGGAATGATTTTACCTGCTTAAAATTGCACTTTCATTGGATTCTAACTGTAGCACGATAATTTGCCTTGATCCGGGTCCCTTGTTGCTCTGGAGACTCCCCTAATAGCAGCCAATCACACTGCGAGAGGGCGGAGCTGAGAGCGGAAAACCAGAGATAAAGGCGGCTTGAATCGCCGGGTATCGCTCTTTAAGCTAGTTGCTTCCGAAACCTTCGCTGCACACACTGAATTGTTTTTAAACTGGGGAATGTAATGGGAATGCTTTTGCCTGCTCAAAATTGCATTTTTATTGGATTCTAACTGTAGAACGATAATTTGCCTGGTTCTGGGTCCCTTGTTGCTCCAGGAGACTCCCCTAGCAGCAGCCAATCACACTGCGAGAGGGCGGTGCTGAGGGCAGGAAACCGGAGATAAAGGCGGCTTGAATCGCCGGTAATCGCTCGATGGGCTAGTTGCTGCCAAAACCTTTGCTGCACAAACTGAATTGTTTTTAAACTGGGGAATGCAATGGGAATGATTTTACCTGCTTAAAATTGCACTTTCATTGATTTCTAACTGTAGCACGATAATTTGCCTGGTTCCGGCTCCCTTGTTGCTCCTGGAGACTCCCCTAGCAGCAGCCAATCACACCGGGAAAGGGTGGAGCTGAGGGTGGGAAACCAGAGATAAAGGCGGCTTGAATCGGCAAGAATCGCTCCTTAGGCTAGTTGCTGCCAAAACCTTCGCTGCACACACTGAATTGTTTTTTAAAATGGGGAATGTAATGGGAATGATTTCACCTGCTTAAAATTGCACTTTATTTGGATTCTAACTGTAGCACAATAATTTGCCTGGTTCGGGGCCCTTGTTGCTTCTGGAGACTCCCCTAGCAGCAGCCAATCATGCTGCGGGAGCGCGGAGCTGAGGGCAGTAAACCAGAGAAAAAGGCGTCTTGAATCGCCGGGAATCGCTCTTTTGGCTAGTTGCTGCCAAACCCTTCACTGCACACACTGAATTGTTTTTAAACTGGGGAATGTAATAGGAATGAATTTACCTGCTTAAAATTGCACTTTAATTGGATTCTAACTGTAGCACGATAATTTGCCTGGTTACGGGTCCCTTGTTGCTCCTGGAGACCCCCCTAGCAGCAGCCAATCAAGCTGTGAGAGGACGGAGCTGAGGTGCGGGAAACCTGAGAAAAAGGCGGCTTGAATAGCCGGGAATCGCTCTTTAGGCTAGTTGCTGCCAAAAACTTCGCTGCACACACTGATTTTTTGTAAACTGGGGAATGTAATGGGAATGATTTTACCTGCTTAAAATTGCACTTTACATGGATTCTAACTGAAGCACGATCATTTGCCTGGTTCCGGGTCCCTTGTTGCTCCTGGAGACTCCCCTAGTAGCAGCCAATCACACTGCGAGAGGGCGGAGCTGAGGGCGGGAAACTAGAGATAAAGGCGGCTTGAATTGCCGGGAATCGCTTTTTAGGCTAGTTGCTGTCAAAACCTTCACTGCACACACTGAATTGTTTTTAAACTGAGGAATGTAATTGGAATGATTTTAACTGCTTAAAATTGCACTTTCATTGGATTCTAACTGTAGCACGATGATTTGCCTGGTTCCCGGTCCCTTGTTGCTCCTAAAGACTCACCTAGCAGAAGCCAATCACGCTGGGAGAGGGCGGAGCTGAGGGCAAGAAACCAGAGATAAAGGCGTCTTGAATCGCCCAGAATCGCTCTTTAGGCTAGTTGCTGCCAAAACCTTCGCTGCACAAACTGAATTGTTTTTAAACTGGGGAATGTAATGGGAATAAATTTACCTGCTTAAAATTGCACTTTAATTGGATTCTAACTGTAGCACGATAATTTGCCTGGTTACGGGTCCCTTGTTGCTCCTGGAGACTCCCCTAGCAGCAGCCAATCACGCTGCGAGAGGGCGGAGCTGAGGTGCGGGAAAGCAGAGATAAAGGCGTCTTGAATCGCCCGGAATCGCTCTTTAGGCTAGTTGCTGCCAAAACCTTCGCTGCACACACTGAATTGTTTTTAAACTGGGGAATGTAATAGGAATGAATTTACCTGCTTAAAATTGCACTTTAATTGGATTCTAACTGTAGCACGATAATTTGCCTGGTTACGGGTCCCTTGTTGCTCCTGGAGACCCCCCTAGCAGCAGCCAATCAAGCTGTGAGAGGACGGAGCTGAGGTGCGGGAAACCTGAGAAAAAGGCGGCTTGAATAGCCGGGAATCGCTCTTTAGGCTAGTTGCTGCCAAAAACTTCGCTGCACACACTGATTTTTTGTAAACTGGGGAATGTAATGGGAATGATTTTACCTGCTTAAAATTGCACTTTACATGGATTCTAACTGAAGCACGATCATTTGCCTGGTTCCGGGTCCCTTGTTGCTCCTGGAGACTCCCCTAGTAGCAGCCAATCACACTGCGAGAGGGCGGAGCTGAGGGCGGGAAACTAGAGATAAAGGCGGCTTGAATCGCCCGGAATCGCTCTATAGGCTAGTTGCTGCCAAAACCTTCGCTGCACACACTGAATTGTTTTTAAACTGGGGAATGTAATGGGAATGATATTACCTGCTTAAAATTGCACTTTTATTGGATTCTAACTGTAGCACTATAATTTGCCAGGTTACGGGTCCCTTGTTGCTCCTGGAGACTCCCCTAGCAGCAGCCAATCACGCTGCGAGAGGGCGAAGCTGAGGGCGGGAAACCGGAGATAAAGGTGGCTTGAATCGCAGGGAATCGCTCTTTAGGCTAGTTGCTGCCAAAACCTTCGCTGCACAAACTGAATTGTTTTTAACCTGGGGAATGTAATGGGAATGATTTTACCTGCTTAAAATTGCACATTCATTGGATTCTAACTGTAGAAGGATAATTTGCCTGGTTCCGGGTCACTTGTTGCTCCTTGAGACTCCCCTAGCAGCAGCCAATCACACTAGGAAAGGGTGGAGCTGAGGGTGGTAAACCAGAGATAAAGGCGTCTTGAATTGCCCAGAATCGCTCTTTAGGCTAGTTGCTGCCAAAACCTTCGCTGCACAAACTGAATTGTTTTTAAACTGGGGAATGTAATGGGAATAAATTTACCTGCTTAAAATTGCACTTTAATTGGATTCTAACTGTAGCACGATAATTTGCCTGGTTACGGGTCCCTTGTTGCTCTTTGGAGACTCCCCTAGCAGCAGCCAATCACGCTGCGAGAGGGCGGAGCTGAGGTGCGGGAAATCAGAGATAAAGGCGTCTTGAATCGCCCGGAATCGCTCTTTAGGCTAGTTGCTGCCAAAACCTTCGCTGCACACACTGAATTGTTTTTAAACTGGGGAATGTAATAGGAATGAATTTACCTGCTTAAAATTGCACTTTAATTGGATTCTAACTGTAGCACGATAATTTGCCTGGTTACGGGTCCCTTGTTGCTCCTGGAGACCCCCCTAGCAGCAGCCAATCAAGCTGTGAGAGGACGGAGCTGAGGTGCGGGAAACCTGAGAAAAAGGCGGCTTGAATAGCCGGGAATCGCTCTTTAGGCTAGTTGCTGCCAAAAACTTCGCTGCACACACTGATTTTTTGTAAACTGGGGAATGTAATGGGAATGATTTTACCTGCTTAAAATTGCACTTTACATGGATTCTAACTGAAGCACGATCATTTGCCTGGTTCCGGGTCCCTTGTTGCTCCTGGAGACTCCCCTAGTAGCAGCCAATCACACTGCGAGAGGGCGGAGCTGAGGGCGGGAAACCAGAGATAAAGGCCGCTTGAATCGCCGGGAATCGCTCTTTAGGCTAGTTGCTGCTGAAACCTTCGCTGCACACACTGAATTGTTTTTAAACTGGGGAATGTAATGGGAATGATTTTGCCTGCTTCAAATTGCACTTTCATTGGATTCTAACTGTAGAACGATAATTTGCCTGGTTCTGGGTCCCTTGTTGCTCCTGGAGACTCCCCTAGCAGAAGCCAATCACACTGCGAGAGGGCGGAGCTGGGGGCAAGAAACCAGAGATAAAGACGGCTTGAATCGCTGGGAATCGCTCTATAGGCTAGTTGCTGCCAAAACCTTCGCTGCAGACACTGAATTGTTTTTAAACTGGGGAATGTAATGGGAATGATTTTACCTGCTTAAAATTGCACTTTCATTGGATTCTAACTGTAGCACGATAATTTGCCTGGTTATGGGTCCCTTGTTGCTCTTGGAGACTCCCCTAGCAGCAGCCAATCACGCTGCAAGAGAGCGGAGCTGAGGGCGGGAAACCAGAGCAAAAAGCCGGCTTGAATCGCCGGGAATCGCTCTTTAGGCTAGTTGCTGCCAAACCCTTCACTGCACACACTGAATTGTTTGTAAACTGGGGAATGTAATGGGAATGATTTTACCTGCTTAAAATTGCACTTTCATTGGCTTCTAACTTAGGCATGATAATTTGCCTGGTTCTGTGTCCCTTGTTGCTCCTGGAGACTCCCCTACCAGCAGCCAATCAAACTGCGAGAGGGTGGAGCTGTGGGTGGCAAACCAGAAATAAAGGCAGCTTGAATTTCCGGGAATTGCTCTTTAGGCTAGTTGCTGTCAAAACCTTCGCTGCACACACTGAATTGTTTTTAAACTGAGGAATGTAATGGGAATGATTTTACCTGCTTAAAATTGCACTTTCATTGGATTCTAACTGTAGCACGATAATTTGCCTGGTTCGGGGTCCCTTGTTGCTCCTGGAGACTCAGCTAGTGGAAGCCAATCACACTGGGAGAGGGCAGAGCTGAGGGCAAAAAACCAGAGATAAAGGCGGCTTGAATCGCCCGGAATCGCTTTTTAGCATAGTTGCTGCCAAAACCTTCGCTGCACACACTGAATTGTTTTTAAACTGGGGAATGTAATGGGAATGATATTACATGCTTAAAATTGCACTTTCATTGGATTCTAACTGAAGCACGATAATTTGCCAGGTTACGGGTCCCTTGTTGCTCCTGGAGACTCCCCTAGCAGCAGCCAATCACACTGGGAAAGGGTGAGGCTGAGGGCGGGAAACCAGAGATAAAGGTGGCTTGAATTGCCCGGAATTGCTCTTTAGGCTAGTTGCTGCCAAAACATTCGCTGCACACACTGAATTGTTTTCAAACTGGGGAATGTAATGGGAATAAATTTACCTGCCTAAAATTGCACTTTAATTGGATTCTAACTGTTCCACGATAATTTGCCTGGTTACGGGTCCCTTGTTGCTCCTGGAGACTCCCCTAGCAGCAGCCAATCACGCTGCAAAAGGGCGGAGCTGAGGGCGGGAAACCAGAGAAGAAGGCGGCTTGAATAGCCGGGAATCGCTCTTTAGGCTAGTTGCTGCCAAAACCTTCGCTGCACACACTGAATTGTTTGTAAACTGGGGAATATAATGGGAATGATTTTACCTGCTTAAAATTACACATTCATTGGATTCTAACTGTAGCATGATAATTTGCCTGGTTCCGGGTCCCTTGTTGCCCCTGGAGACTCCCCTAGCAGCAGCCAATCACGCTGCGAGAGGGCAAAGCTGAGGGCGGGAAACCGGAGATAAAGGCAGCTTAAATCGCCTGGAATCGCTCTTTAGGCTAGTTGCTGCCAAAACCTTCGCTGCACAAACTGAATTGTTTTTAAACTGGGGAATGTAATGGGAATGATTTTATCTGCTTAAAATTGCACTTTCATTGGATTCTAACTGTAGCATAATAATTTGCCTGGTTCCGGGTCTCTTGTTGCTCCTGGAGACTCCCCTAGCAGCAGCCAATCACGCTGCGAGAGGGCAGAGCTGAGGGCCGGAAACCAGAAATAAAGGCGTCTTGAATCTCCGGTAATCGCTCTTTAGGCTAGTTGCTGCCAAAACCTTTGCTTCACACACTGAATTGTTTTTAAACTGGGGAATATAATGGGAATTATTTTACCTGCTTAAAATTGCACTTTCATTGGATTTTAAGTGTAGCATGATAATATACCTGGTTCCGGGTCCATTGTTGCTCCTGGAGACTCCCCTAGCAGCAGCCAATCACAATGGGGGAGGGTGGAGCTGAGGGCGGGAAACCAGAGATAAAGGCGGCTTGAATCGCCGGAAATCATTCTTTAGGGTAGTTGCTGCGAAAACCTTCTCTGCACACACTGAATTGTTTTCAAACTGGGGAATGTAATGGGAATGATTTTACCTGCTTAAAATTGCACTTTCATTGGATTCTATCTGTAGCACGATAATTTGCCTGGTTCCGGGTCCCTTGTTCTCCTGGAGACTCCCCTAGCAGCAGCCAATCACGCTTCGAGAGTGCGGAACTGAGGGCAGGAATTCAGAGATAAAGGCGGCTTGAATCACCGGGAATTGCTCTTTAGGCTAGTTGCTGCCAAAACCTTTGCTGCACACACTGAATTGTTTTTAAACTGGGGAATGTAATGGGAATGATTTTACCTGGTTAAAATTGCACTTTTGTTGGATTCTAAATGTAGCATGGTAATTTGCCTGGTTCCGGGTCCCTTGTTGCTCCTGGAGACTCCCCTAGCAGCAGCCAATCACAATGGGAGAGGGTGGAGTTGAGGGTGGAAACCAGAGATAAAGGCGGCTTGAATCGCCGGGAATCACTCTTTAGGCTAGTTGCTGCCAAAACCTTCTCTGCACACACTGAATTGCTTTAAACTGGGGAATGTAATGGGAATGATTTTACCTGCTTAAAATTGCACTTTCATTGGATTCTAACTGTAGCACAATAATTTGCCTTGCCCCGGGTCCCTTGTTGCTCCTGGAGACTTCCCTACCAGCAGCCAATCACACTGCGAGAGGACGTAGCTGAGGGCGGGAACCAGAGATAAAGGCAGCTTGAATTGCCAGGAATCGCTCTTTAGGCTAGTTGGTATGAGAAACCTTTGCTGCACACACTGAATTGTTTTTAAACTGACGAATGTAATGGGAATGATTTTACCTGCTACAAATTGCACTTTCATTGGATTCTAACTGTAGCACGATAATTTGCCTGGTTTCGGGTCCCTTGTTGCTCCTGGAGACTCCCCTAGCGGAAGCCAATCATGCTGGGAGGGGGCAGAGCTGAGGGCAAGAAACCAGAGATAAAGGCCACTTGAATCGCCGGGAATCGCTCTATAGGCTAGTTGCTACCAAAACCTTTGCTGCACACACTGAATTGTTTTTAAACTGGGGAATGTAATGGGAATGATATTACCTGCTTAAAATTGCACTTTCATTGGATTCTAACTGTAGCACGATAATTTGCCTGGTTACGGGTCCCTTGTTGCTCCTGGAGACTCCCCTAGCAGCAGCCAATCACGCTGCGAGAGGGCGGAGCTGAGGTGCGGGAAACCAGAGATAAAGGCGTCTTGAATCGCCCGGAATCGCTCTTTAGGCTAGTTGGTGCCAAAACCTTCTATGCACACACTGAATTGTTTTTAAACTGGGGAATGTAATGGGAATGAATTTACCTGCTTAAGTTTGCACTTTAATTGGATTCTAACTGTAGCACGATAATTTGCCTGGTTACGGGTCCCTTGTTGATCCTGGAGACCCCCCTAGCAGCAGCCAATCACGCTGCGAGAGGGGGGAACTGAGGTGCGGGAAACCAGAGAAAAAGGCGGCTTGAATAGCCGGGAATCGCTCTTTAGGCTAGTTGCTGACAAAACCTTCGCTGCACACACTGATTTTTTGTAAACTGGGGAATGTAATGGGAATGATTTTACCTGCTTAAAATTGCACTTTACATGGATTCTAACTGAAGCACGATCATTTGCCTGGTTCCGGGTCCCTTGTTGCTCCTGGAGACTCCCCTAGCAGCAGCCAATCACGCTGCGAGAGGGCAGAGCTGAGGGTGGGAACCAGAGATAATGGCGGATTGAATTGCCGGGAATCGCTCTTTAGGCTAGTTGCTGCCAAAACCTTAACTCCACACACTGAATTGTTTTTAAACTGGGGAATGTAATGGGAATGATTTTACCTGCTTAAAATTGCACTTTCAGTGGATTCTAACTGTAGCAGAATAATTTGCCTTGCCCCGGGTCCCTTGTTGCTCCTGGAGACTTCCCTACCAGCAGCCAATCACACAGCGAGAGGACGTAGCTGAGGGCGGGAACCAGAGATAAAGGCAGCTTGAATTGCTGGGAATCGCTCTTTAGGCTAGTTGGTATGAGAAACCTTTGCTGCACACACTGAATTGTTTTTAAACTGAGGAATGTAATGGGAATGATTTTACCTGCTTAAAATTGCACTTTCATTGGATTCTAACTGTAGCACGATAATTTGCCTGGTTCCGGGTCCCTTGTTGCTCCTGGAGACTCCCCTAGCAGAAGCCAATCATGCTGGGAGGGGGCAGAGCTGAGGGCAAGAAACCAGAGATAAAGGCCACTTGAATCGACGGGAATCGCTCTATAGGCTAGTTGCTGCCAAAACCTTCGCTGCACACACTGAATTGTTTTTAAACTGGGGAATGTAATGGGAATGATATTACCTGCTTAAAATTGTACTTTCAATTGGATTCTAACTGTTGCACGATAATTTGCCAGGTTACGGGTCCCTTGTTGCTCCTGAAGACTCCCCTAGCAGCAGCCAATCACGCTGCGAGAGGGCAAAGCTGAGGGCGGGAAACCGGAGATAAAGGCAGCTTAAATCGCCTGGAATCGCTCTTTAGGCTAGTTGCTGCCAAAACCTTCGCTGCACAAACTGAATTGTTTTTAAACTGGGGAATGTAATGGGAATGATTTTACCTGCTTAAAATCGCACTTTCATTGGATTCTAACTGTAGCAGAATAATTTGCCTTGCCCCGGGTCCCTTGTTGCTCCTGGAGACTTCCCTACCAGCAGCCAATCACACAGCGAGAGGACGTAGCTGAGGGCGGGAACCAGAGATAAAGGCAGCTAGAATTGCTGGGAATCGCTCTTTAGGCTAGTTGGTATGAGAAACCTTTGCTGCACACACTGAATTGTTTTTAAACTGAGGAATGTAATGGGAATGATTTTACCTGCTTAAAATTGCACTTTCATTGGATTCTAACTGTAGCACGATAATTTGCCTGGTTCCGGGTCCCTTGTTGCTCCTGGAGACTCCCCTAGCAGAAGCCAATCATGCTGGGAGGGGGCAGAGCTGAGGGCAAGAAACCAGAGATAAAGGCCACTTGAATCGCCGGGAATCGCTCTATAGGCTAGTTGCTGCCAAAACCTTCGCTGCACACACTGAATTGTTTTTAAACTGGGGAATGTAATGGGAATGATATTACCTGCTTAAAATTGTACTTTCAATTGGATTCTAACTGTTGCACGATAATTTGCCAGGTTACGGGTCCCTTGTTGCTCCTGAAGACTCCCCTAGCAGCAGCCAATCACGCTGCGAGAGGGCAAAGCTGAGGGCGGGAAACCGGAGATAAAGGCAGCTTAAATCGCCTGGAATCGCTCTTTAGGCTAGTTGCTGCCAAAACCTTCGCTGCACAAACTGAATTGTTTTTAAACTGGGGAATGTAATGGGAATGATTTTACCTGCTTAAAATCGCACTTTCATTGGATTCTAACTGTAGCACAATAATTTGCCTGGTTCCGGTCCCTTGTTGCTCCTGGAGACTCCCCTAGCAGCAGCCAATCACGCTGCGAGAGGGCAGAGCTGAGGGCCGGAAACCAGGAATAAAGGCGTCTTGAATCTCCGGTAATCGCTCTTTAGGCTAGTTGCTGCCAAAACCTTTGCTTCACACACTGAATTGTTTTTAAACTGGGGAATATAATGGGAATTTTTATACCTGCTTAAAATTGCACTTTCATTGGATTTTAACTGTAGCATGATAATATACCTGGTACGGGTCCATTGTTGCTCCTGGAGACTCCCCTAGCAGCAGCCAATCACAATGGGGGAGGGTGGAGCTGAGGGCGGGAAACCAGAGATAAAGGCGGCTTGAATCGCCGGGAATCATTCTTTAGGGTAGTTGCTGCAAAACCTTCTCTGCACACACTGAATTGTTTTCAAACTGGGGAATGTAATGGGAATGATTTTACCTGCTTAAAATTGCACTTTCATTGGATTCTATCTGTAGCACGATAATTTGCCTGGTTCCAGGTCCCTTGTTGCTCCTGGAGACTCCCCTAGCAGCAGCCAATCACGCTTCGAGAGTGCGGAACTGAGGGCGGGAATTCAGAGATAAAGGCGGCTTGAATCACCGGGAATTGCTCTTTAGGCTTGTTGCTGCCAAAACCTTTGCTGCACACACTGAATTGTTTTTAAACTGGGGAATGTAATGGCAATGATTTTACCTGGTTAAAATTGCACTTTTGTTGGATTCTAAATGTAGCATGGTAATTTGCCAGGTTCCGGGTCCCTTGTTGCTCTTGGAGACTCCCCTAGCAGCAGCCAATCACGCTTCGAGAGTGCGGAACTGAGGGCGGGAATTCAGAGATAAAGGCGGCTTGAATCGCCGGGAATCACTCTTTAGGCTTGTTGCTGCCAAAACCTTCTCTGCTCACACTGAATTGTTTTTAAACTGGGGAATGTAATGGGAATGATTTTACCTGCTTAAAATTGCACTTTCATTGGATTCTAACTGTAGCACAATAATTTGCCTTGCCCCGGGTCCCTTGTTGCTCCTGGAGACTTCCCTACCAGCAGCCAATCACACTGCGAGAGGACGTAGCTGAGGGCGGGAACCAGAGATAAAGGCAGCTTGAATTGCCGGGAATCGCTCTTTAGGCTAGTTGGTATGAGAAACCTTCGCTGCAGACACTGAATTGTTTTTAAACTGGGGAATGTAATGGGAATGATTTCACCTGCTTAAAATTGCACTTTCATTGGATTCTAACTGTAGCACGATAATTTGCCTGGTTCCGGGTCCCTTGTTGCTCCTGGAGACTCCCCTAGCGGAAGCCAATCATGCTGGGAGGGGGCAGAGCTGAGGGCAAGAAACCAGAGATAAAGGCCACTTGAATCGCCGGGAATCGCTCTATAGGCTAGTTGCTGCCAAAACCTTCGCTGCACACACTGAATTGTTTTTAAACTGGGGAATGTAATGGGAATGATATTACCTGCTTAAAATTGCACTTTCAATTGGATTCTAACTGTTGCACGATAATTTGCAAGGTTACGGGTCCCTTGTTGCTCCTGAAGACTCCCCTAGCAGCAGCCAATCACGCTGCGAGAGGGCAAAGCTGAGGGCGGGAAACCGGAGATAAAGGCAGCTTAAATCGCCTGGAATCGCTCTTTAGGCTAGTTGCTGCCAAAACCTTCGCTGCACAAACTGAATTGTTTTTAAACTGGGGAATGTAATGGGAATGATTTTACCTGCTTAAAATTGCACTTTCATTGGATTCTAACTGTAGCACAATAATTTGCCTGGTTCCGGGTCCCTTGTTGCTCCTGGAGACTCCCCTAGCAGCAGCCAATCACGCTTCGAGAGGGCAGAGCTGAGGGCCGGAAACCAGAAATAAAGGCGTCTTGAATCTCCGGTAATCGCTCTTTAGGCTAGTTGCTGCCAAAACCTTTGCTTCACACACTGAATTGTTTTTAAACTGGGGAATATAATGGGAATTATTTTACCTGCTTAAAATTGCACTTTCATTGGATTTTAACTGTAGCATGATAATATACCTGGTTCCGGGTCCATTGTTGCTCCTGGAGACTCCCCTAGCAGCAGCCAATCACGCTTCGAGAGTGCGGAACTGAGGGCGGGAATTCAGAGATAAAGGCGGCTTGAATCACCGGGAATTGCTCTTTAGGCTAGTTGCTGCCAAAACCTTTGCTGCACACACTGAATTGTTTTTAAACTGGGGAATGTAATGGGAATGATTTTACCTGGTTAAAATTGCACTTTTGTTGGATTCTAAATGTAGCATGGTAATTTGCCTGGTTCCGGGTCCCTTGTTGCTCCTGGAGACTCCCCTAGCAGCAGCCAATCACAATGGGAGAGGGTGGAGTTGAGGGGGGAACCAGAGATAAAGGCGGCTTGAATCGCCGGGAATCACTCTTTAGGCTAGTTGCTGCCAAAACCTTCTCTGCACACACTGAATTGTTTTTAAACTGGGGAATGTAATGGGAATGATTATACCTGCTTAAAATTGCACTTTCATTGGATTCTAACTGTAGCACGATAATTTGCCTGGTTCTGGGTCCCGCTCCTGGAGACTTCCCTAGCAGCAGCCAATCAAGCTGCGAGAGGGCGGAGCTGAGGGCAGGGAAACAACTTCAAATGCAGTGTGCCAAACGGGAGCACAGCGTGGACGCCGGCGGCGCGCCAAAGGCAAGCCTGTCTGCGCCCGTCCGCGTCCAGCCACGCCCAGGGACAAGTTATAATGCCCTTATTACCACTTACACCTCAGAAACACTTAAAGGGTTGTACTCAGTCGATTCATATCCCACTGATGACACCTTGTCACTTCTCTCTCCGATTTTGAAATTCTGACTAACCGCATTACTTTCCCAGAATTACAGACGCTCACTTCTTATCAGAGACCCTCACATAAACAGTCTAGGTTAGGAAGCATGCCTGTTACGGTCTATTATCTTAACACCCGCTCTCTCTTAATCATAGGTTAGATATCCTCTCCCTGCTGATCTCAGGTAAACCTTATGTCCTTCTGTTAACTGAGAAGTGGCTTACTGATGACTCTGGCCCCGATATGGTAGCGGTCATTCCTAACAACTATTATATTATTCACGCTAATCGCCTATCAGACAAGCTAGGTAGAGGAGTGGCAGCCATTATTCACATCGATCTTAGGTTCTGCTCTCTACCTAGTCTTTCTCTTAAAGATACTGAAAACATTGTAATAAAGTTTGAATCCCCATGATTGTTTTGTCTGTGTGCTACTTTATAGGCCCCCTAATAAGATGCCTTCTTTTCCTTTGGCACTTAGTGATCAGATGGCGAAATTAGTAACTGACCATGCTAAAGTTATGCTTGTGGGTGATTTTAATTATTGGTTTAATGACCCTCATGAAGGTCCACATTCGCTCGAAATGACGGACCTCCTTACGAATTTAAACTTCACTCAACAGGTACTTTCTTCTACTCACCAGAAAGAGCACATTCTGGATCAAGTCTGGACTAATGGCATGACTACTTCCACTCATATCATTACGCCTCGTTGTTGGTCCGATCAGCAACTACTGAAATTTACACTCAGTTCCTTGCCAATTGAGAAACCTAGCATGCCCAAAGGTGGCCTTGTTAGGAAATAGAACTCTATAAATAAAGATTTCCTCTCCATGCTTTCTGACACTGCTCCGTCTCAGGGGACAGATATCGAGACCACAGAAGCCAATGTTTCTGAATGGCTACTGAACGCTAGTAATAAGCATGCTCCTCCGACAAGGCTAAAATCAGTTCGTCCGATTGATGCACCAAGATGGTTCTCCTCTGAGCTTAAAAACCTGAAACTGTCATTACGGCAACTAGATAGACAGTGGCACTCAAAATATTCCCCGGACAAAAAACGTATCTACATTTTTGCTAGGAAAGAATATAAGAAATGTATACTGACTGCTAAAGCCAGCTACTTTTCTTCACGTATCACTAATTCCAACAAAAATTCTATAGAAATATTTAATATAGTTAATGAACTCTCCAATCTCAATGATTTCTTCATTGATAAAATGTATGTATGTATAACACACTTATAAAGCGCATTCTGTCACCCAACGGGCATCCTGGCGCTGAGATCAAGCAGATCCTGAAGCACGGTCAAAGAAGAATCAAAAAGAGATTACCCTGACTTAGGAAACAGATGAGTTTTTAATACTTTTTTAAAAGAAGGAAGGTCTCCTGAGCGTCTGAGAGACAGTGGCAGATCGTTCCACAGCTTAGATGCCGTGAAGCCAAAAGAGCGGCCACCCATTCGCTTTCTCCGAAACTTAGGAACAACAGCCAAATAGGCAGAGGCAGATCGGAGAGATCTTGTGGGGTGTACCAAGTGAACATCTCCTGTAAGGGCAGCGGTCCCGAATCATGCAAAGCCCGGAAAACCAGTCATAACGCCTTGAATTCGATCCGCTGAGGGATGGGGAGCCAACGAAAGTCTCTAAGAGCTGCAGAAGACGAGTCAAAGCGACGACGGGAGAGTGCTAACTTAGCCGCAAAATTCTGCACTCATTGTAGCTTACCTATCGCCGTAATAGGTGCCCCCAGAAGCAGTGCATTGCAGTAATCTAGTCTGCTTAGAATGATGCTGCGCACTACTTCTGGTCTAGCATGGACAGGGAGCAGAGGGAGAATCTTCCTAAGGGAACGCAACAAGCCCATACAGGTGGATACTGTTTTGTCAATGAAACCATCCAGTTGAAGATTAGGTTCCATTGTCACTCCCAAATTCCGAACCGAGGTAGCTGCTGCTGCCGTGCCCTGAAAGGAGGGGGGCCAGCAGTCCTGTGGTAGAGGTCGAGAGACCCGGTCCACTGAGCAGTGCAGCACCTCTGTCTTTGAGCTGTTAAATTGCAGCGAGTTGTTACTCAGCCATGTTGGCCTGGTGACCCTGCAGTGGTGAAAGGTCTCCTGAGACACCGCGTTCTCCCCTTCGATGGAGAAAATAAGCTGGGTGTCGTCAGCGTAATTGGTGACTGAAATGCCGAACGATTTAATTAACTTGACCAGGTGGTGGAGGTAAAGATTAAAAAGAATAGGACTGATGGCCGAGCCCTGGGATACTCCCTGACCGACCCTTTTAAAAATCACTGCTATAAAGGATAATATCCCCAAGCATTCTCTCATTCCTAGCTCCCCTGCTCCGCCCACTAGCAATAAAACGCTTAGTTACTTTCCTAGTATTAATATTGAAACCTTTCAGAAACTCCTAACTAAGGTTAATGTGGGTGCTCCCTCTGACTGCTGCCGGCCCCACATACTTAAAGACTGCCTTACAGCCCTCCCTGGCCCTGCACTTACCCTTTAGAATGACTCTTTATCTTCTGGCCAAGTTCCTATGGCTTTTAAGAAAGCCATAGTGGTACCCCTACTAAAGAAACTAGGAGCTGATCCAACGCTCCTATCCAATTATCGTCCTGTTTCTTTACTTCCATTTCTTGCCAAGATACTGGAGGCCCACATAGCAAGCAGCCTTTCTAATTTTCTGGAAGAATCTAAATATCTCGATCCTCATCAGGCAGTGTTTCGGGCGGTCCACTCCACCGAAACTGTCATATTGGCAGTCCTGGATACTCTCCGGGATCGTGTTGATATGGGCTCCCCCCATGCTCTGGTACTACTGGACCTATCCGCAGCGTTTGACATGGTCGACCACACTATTTTGGTCGACCGTGTCAGACTCGCGGGTATTGGAGGCGTGGCTGCTTGCTGGCTTACTTCATTTCTGGATGACAGGTTTCAGCCGGTTCCCCAAGGGCCTTTCTTGGCTCCACCGCGTAAATTACTTGTGGAGTCCCACAGGGCTCGACACTTTCTCCGCACGTGTTTAATATTTACATTTCTCCCCTGATTAAATCTCATATAGATAGAAATGTGACAGTCTCAATTATGCGGATGATCTACAGTTGGTCTTTAAGATAGGTGTCTCCCATAGCTCTGTGTTGGACTTTCAGGCTACCATTTTGACTGGAGACAGCCATAAATTTTGGAGCCCATGTTATTGGCCTCCAGCGCTGGGTCCTTCCCTTTCCCCTTCTACCTGGGCAAAAACCTTGGGAGTCTCCCTGAATAACGAGCTCACACTAAAATCACAGGTCGGCAGTGTGATTTCTAAATGTTTTTTCCAGTTGCGAAAGATTAGGAAGATACATCGGTTCTTCACCCATGATGCCCTAATCCAGATCACAATTGCCACTGTTGTGTCACATTTAAATTATGCTAACTCGGTATACTTAGGAATGCCACTCTATCTTTTCAAATGGCTGCAGCTGGTTCAAAACAAGGCAGCACGGCTGATTTCCAGACAACCAAGATGGCAATCAGTTACACCCTTGCTAAGGAAACTACACTGGCTTCCTATCCTGCAGTCCTGTGCATTTAAAACGGGCTGCCTTTTATTTAGTCTGGCAGGGAAAAAGTCCTGCTTTTATTAACAGACTGATTCACAGACATATTCCAATACGAAACCTCTGTTCTGCCCATCTCTCATTACTCACCATCCCTACTTTTAAATGAGTTAGACAGGGAGGCCGCAGATTCGCGGTCCTTGCTCCTAAACTCTGGAATTCATTGCCCCTGGAAATATGGTCCTGCACTGACATCTTGCAGTTCAGAGGCCTTCTTAAGACCTGGCTGTTTGTGCAAGCATATAATTAATTTTTCTTTTATGGTAGTTACTCAGTCAATCTAGCGCCATGAAGCCACCCAGTGAAAGTGCGCTCTACAAATGCCCATTAACATTAACATTAACTTGCCCCAATAATATCCGCCCAGGTTTCTCCACAAGAACACGTATTCGTACCTGGTAGGGATACTATGACTCATATTAACATGGCTTTTACAGCTTTTGATATCACCAGGGTGAACTCCACCCCACCCCACCCCACTCGGTATGATACTACTTGATGCTGAGAAAGCATTTGACCGAGTGGAGTGGGATTACCTCTGGACTGTGCTGGATATATTCTGCATCAAGGGCTCATTTTTCAAATGGATAAAGGCTTTGTATGATAATTCAAGAGCAAAAGTTTGCTATGCAGGGATGCAGTCAGATACATTTCTATTCTATGGGGTACCCGTCAAGGGTGCCCATTGTCACCTTTAATATTTGCTATATCCATCAAACCATTTTTAGTAGCAATTCAAAAGAATCCTGGTATAGTACCATTTTCATTTGGTTAATTACCCTCAAAATGACGATATACGCAGATGATATTGCGGTTTATTCGAAAATATATATGAGGCAATGATAGGGATTATTACGGAGGCCAGGATGTTTGGTTCAGTATCTGCATATAAGCTGAATACTAATAAGATGCAAATTATCATGAATTGTAAACCAAAGGATCAAATTCAAGGAGTGTGTTAAACTGCTACTTATCTTGGCGTAAAAATTTCTGCTTGTCCAGAAGAGATAGCTACGCTGAATTATGAACTCCTGCTAAAAGACACAGCTACTGTTTTGAAAATAAGGTTCCACTAAGTTTAATTGGTAAGATCATTCTAATCAAAATGAAGATTCTTCCTAAATGTATCTACTTATTTCGATCTATTCCATTTCGTATTAATAATCTTTTTTTAAACGCCTAGATGGCATACTAAGCAGGTTCATATGGGGCTATTAAAAAGCACCCCGGGCAATTGATTTCATTAAATTACCTTATAGAAAAGGCGGCCGTGACTTTCCTGATTTCAAAGCATATTTCTGCTTGACATTTATAGGACGTGTCCGTAGTATGATACACCCCCTTAAAAGACCCATATTTTCACTATGCATTTATGTTAGGAACTGAATTTAAAAAAAATGTATCGTATAACCAACCCAGATTATTTTAAGAGGGTCAAATTTAAGACTGTGCAAGATATATTATATCTTTGGATAGCTATCATTTGCAAATTCCAAATGTCGTTATATCATTCTGTTGTAAGCAAACCTCAGCTAGGCCTACTTATTGCAAGGGGTTCGCCCTTCTCTGCACAGAGTCCTCAGACCACAGGAAGAAGTTGGCAATGAAACTGGAAAATACAAAAGCAAAGTTTATTAAAACTTTAAAGGTGGTACTACAGTCCACACAACACCCTTCATTATTGTATAGAGTAGCACACCAAAGTAAAGCACATGGCCCCTTTTATACACAATGAAGGGGCTCAAGAGAACACAGTACAAAACTCAAGAGCAGTGTCATGACCATACAAGGATATATTGGAAGGCACAATCGATAAGTGGGCGGAGTTCACAGTCTTCGGAAACTAGTAAGCACATTCCTATCTGGAACTAATTAGTTACAGCCGCAGACCCTACTGGGCAAGTGGGGGATGCTAAACATAGCCTGTTGCCGGGCAGACTTCAGGGGCAATTAACAAGGAGGTAGGACAAAGCACATGATGAGCACATGGCGATGTATGGCATACAAAATGGCCGCTACAAATACAAAATGGAGTCGGTACGTTTGCTACGATAATGGTCAAATACAGCATGTCTTCTGCTAATGCTTAACCCAATAGCTGTATATTTACAACAATTCCAGACTTCCTTTATGGGACAACCCTGCTCTCCCAGTAATTTTCCATGATGGGGGAGGGAGACCATGGGTACAACTGGGTATCAAAAATCTTAGTGATCTATATGATAATACCGGGTTCTCATCATTTGTGAGACTTCAACTTCTTTATAAGGTGACGAAAATATGCGCCTAAAATATTATCAAATTAGAGATGATTTTATACGCAGTCTCAACATTATTGAATTATCAGACTCTAGCATATGGAAATGTATCCATTTAGCTGAAGATAAATCCTTGATCAGCTCTGCATAAAAAAGCTTTAATTCTCAGAAAGATGGTGATTGTAAGAAACTAGCCGTACGCTGGAGCTAGAAATTGAAGTCTAATATCACGGCTAATTCTATATTTTCTGCATTGGATACTATCCGTAAATCAGTACACTCATCTAGTCTAAGGCTGCAGTCAGATAGGACTATCTGTTTTCTTTACTATACCCCTGTAAGTATCTCGAAATGGACAACAAGTAACTCAAGTAGTGATTAGGCTAGATGCCCAAAATGTGATTTACACGCAGCTTACTTAAAACATATGTTCTATTTGTGCACATTATTACTAACAGTTTGGAGAGATCTGGAAAAGACTGTGTCCCATAAACTTAATAAAACTAAATAATTCATGGCCATAGATATATTACTGGGCCCACAATCATGTGACCATAGCTCGAGAGAACGTATTAGTATTATACTGGCCTGTGCTAGGCTGACTATTGCTCGATCATGGATTGCACGAGACCCACCTTCGACGGCAGAGTGGTGGACAATAATAACAGATACATTCAATATGGAATGTGCATTAGCTAAAGTGGGTGTAAGAGCATTATGTAAATTGGAAAAACATTGGGGAGAATTTGTCTAGGAATGTGTTAAGGAAACTGTTTATCTGTTTATTTGAGGTTATGCTTGCTTGACATGGATTTTGAGCCCTTTGCTTTTATGTAAGATTATTCACCTTGTGTTTGCTGAATCAAAGTGCTTTAACTTTTGTTGTTTGCCACAACTGCCAGTTTATTATCCCTTTATTTTTTTGTATGATGAGTTTGTTTCTTATTTGCTGCAACTTTGTCCACATATCATCAATTCAAATATTTTTTAAAACATATTAATAATATTAAGGTGGTACAGCCTTTAACTTATGTATAATAGTGCATGTAATAACTCACAGGTAATTCTAATACAATCAATACAACTTTAATTATCAGTATTGTGCAATGTGCAGTTTATGAGGACACGCTGGTAAGTTGTAATTCAAGTAGGTTTATTCAGTTAAGCAAAAAGGTAGCATAAAGTATCATCGGGTATTGTAGGGCAGCCTGTTGATCATCATCAACATCCCCACCAGGAGCAGCCTGCTAGCTGCTCAGCCCCTCTCACCAACTGGCATCACTTATCCAGTCACAGAGGCATGCCACACAGCCCACACAGCAACATTCCTCTCAGAACACTCATACAGGCTGAGCAGCTAGGAACAGAATAACATAGGAGAAAAACCATAACATCAGAATACTTCATTGCCTCTTCCCTATTGAACAGAAGAATAACAAAACCAATGTATTACACTATAAACATAAAATTACAGCAATAGTAAATAGTCCACAAACCAGGGATGAAGTAAACACAGCCCACATCATAAAGTGGAAATTCACTATTTAAATTAGATGCCCAGACCCAGGGATGACGAAAACACAGCATCACACAAGGGTAACAAACTAAAGACAAGAAGGAAAGATGGATACAGAATGCCCATCCCCCTCCTGTAATAAGCAAAATTAAATGTCAAGATGTAAGTTCTCCATATAAGGAGACTAGTCATGTGGACCAAAGGGACTAAAACCCAATATCCTGCCTCCAGCTAAAATAAGAGACAACAATGTTACATATTGTGCTCTCAATATAAGGAGAGAAGTCATGTGGACTAAAGGGACTAAACCCAGAGTCCTGCCCTCACCATTGACAAGGGACAACCTGTGAAACCTGTGAAAAACGAATATGCTCTATGTTTGAGTAGGCACACAGGGGCTACCCCTGCAGCAAACAAATAACATGCGGCACAAGGTGTCTTATGCATGCATGGAACCCAACCCTGCATCAAAATTGATTGTGCGGCACATGGTGTCTTACGCACACAAGGAACGTTTCTCCTTGCGAAAACAAAACCATGTAAGATAACCCTCATGTAGGAGTACAGTATCTCATCCATAAACCCACCCCCATGTAGGGGTCACAGACTGTGAAAAACAACATGGACTGTTACCCAAAGCCATTCACCCACAAAACATTTGGGCCACCCATTTATAAGCAAACGTTAACTGTGGTATCACGACACAGGAAAACATCATTTGTAAGTATGCATAAACATTTCAAATTGCAGTGCAATAATAAACTGTGACCCACCCCGGTGAGCAATCTCTCACCGAAACAAATCTGCAAAAAACACCCCAAAAAGAATTAACACTACAACTTTAACAAAATGCACCACAACTCTAAGATGCTAGAACAAGTTCTCTAAAATTGAATTTTCTTCACATGTAGACATCTGAAACATCCATTAGTGGTACAGGGCTGTATGTATGTCTCCAGAAAACATCTATTCCATCATAAATTTGTGTGAAGGGAGAAGTATCTTTTATCAGAAGTGTCTCCAGAAAACATCTGTTCCATCGTAAATCTGCATGAAGAAAGAATTACCTGTAAATATCTGCTTGTGGATAAAAGAACTATCCTGGCAGCGTACGTTGAACTTTATGTAAAACATAAGGTGGTTGGCAAATGTGCCAGATGGAGGATCTTCATGGAGTGTAACTCCAAACTCAAAAAGGCGGCACGCACAGTGACGCCACAGCTTCTTTACAAATCTGTCAAGAAACAAGTTCGAAGGAGCATAAATACAAATATCTTAGGCATATACTTCCTGGCGCACACATCTATGACAATCACCGTGTCCATAAAAATCTTGATGTGCGCAACATTCATGTTAGAAATGCCATATAAAATGTCACAAATGATAATAGTTATATCTCTTGGAGGTAAATTGGTTAACGGCAGACGTGTCAAACCAACACCACCACATACCAAAATGTAGCAAGTACACACTGCACATCCCTGTCCCATCCTAAGCACACATCTTATGGAAACGCAGGTTGGCATGGAGGATGACACTCAGCATAGCGTCCATGTAATGAGAGTGGTGGCATACCTTACATGAAAGATTAGTTCTTGTAATTGAGTCAGCATGAGATGGGATACAGCACGCTTATGTGGGGGCTGTCCAATGTAATGGACACTAGTGGGGCTGTTCTGCGTGCTGTCGTTGTACCTGTTTTATATGTCCCTTTTATAGCACAATGTCGTTAAAAAGATTGTCTTGTGTGACCTCTTGTGACTTCTTTTTGTAGCATCTTCTTCCTGTTGGGTATGCCTTTCGTCTCTTCCATGTAGTAGCTTCTACCCAACATGTTGTAGAAGGAATCTTTAAGTCTCTTTAGGGTACTTGTATCAATAGTAGAGTTGGGGTTGTCTCCAACTTGTTGCCAAAAATTAATGTAGTAATGAGGACACGCTGGTAAGTTGAAATTCAAGTAGGTTTATTCAGGTAAGCAAACTGGTAGCATAAAGTCTCATCAAGTGTTGTAGGGCAGCCTGCTGGTCATCATCAACAGCCTCACCAGGAGCAGCTTACTAGCTGCCCAGCCCCTCTCACCAACTGTCATCACTTATCCAGTTCCACAGGCATTCCACACATAGCCACACACCAACATTCTACTCAGAACCCTCAAACAGGATGAGCAGCTAGGGACCGGATAACATAGGAGATAAAATAGGAGAAAAACCATAACATCAGAATACTACAACATGTATGTGTCTTGCTTCAACATTTACAACTGTTGCATGCAGCCTCAAAACCTAACAACAAATGTCCCTGGATTTCTAGCTCAAGGAACACTTGCAATTAAAGAAAACGAAAGTCCCCCACTCTTTTTTTTACCGTGGATACTTAGAGTGCCAAATTAACAACATTCTGCAGTGCTTTTTTGTGAGGGCCAGTCCTTTCCTAGCAGCAGCAAATGCAAAAGTGTCCCTGTGTTCCTGGCGCCCCATAGTCTGAAATATGCAAATTTGTAGCTCACTGTAATGGCTAATGATGCAAACCTCTAGGTGATTCCTGGCCTGTAGCAATGCTCTATGATGTGGATGTAGGCCGCGGTTTCATCGTCATAGCCTTTTCCAAAGTGCTCCAGCATGCTTAATTTGTAATTCATGGATGCCGGGCTCAATTGGAGAAACCAAAGCACCATTGCTGAGGATCACAAGAGATCCCTGTCAGCCCCAGTGGTCTATGCAGGATCCCCAGCACGCAAAGCTCCAGCTGTCCGCAATTGTTTACAGATTTCACAGAAGTTGATTTTTAACTGGTCTTCTTCCATTGAAGGCTAGCTTGTGGCCTGCCCTCTTGCCCCATTGCTCCTCTCATCCACTGGTGAGGTCTCTTGCTTCTCTGCAAGGGCTCTCAGAACTTCTCGTTAGCCTGAAGTCTTCCTCAGTAGCAGCCTGTTCTCCCCAGGCTGCAATGCTTCCTCCCACTTGTAGGGCACCTGTGTGCCCAGCAGTAGCCAGAGTTAGGGGTCTTCCCCAATGACCAGTACCCAGATTTTTCAGAGATCCTCTCCATTTTAAGGTACACAGCACATCCACCCCTCTACTGTCCTGCAAAGTAACCACGTAAAACAGTGCTACTGACCCACGAAACATAGATGCATAGAGCCAGTGTTGAGTGTCCACTAATCCAACATGGGAACATCAATAAAGAGTATGTCTGTCCTTGGCACCTTGAGATTCCAGTGCCTCTCAAAATGTCTTCTTTGAGTGTGGGCATTCAAGTGGAGTAGGAAACTTCCCGAAAGTTGGCACCATTGCCCAATCCAAATCTGATCCACCACCACTCTCTCATCCCTGATACAAAGCATTTTAGGACTTGAGTCATACAGTAACTTCTATTGCTGCCTCGTAGGCTCCAAATGGCAATAAAAAGGGATTCCTAACAAAGGGAAATCCCTGTAGAAAGTAGAAGCTTACTTCTGAATTCTCCCCTATTGGTTTTGGAGGTTTGCACATTTTTCTCAGGTAGTGTGAATGCAATTAAACTATTCAGGTTCTACCTCTGCTCCCTTCCACTCCCAAAAACAGAGTTACTCCACTCCAGACTGACCTTTTTGGTGGGATAAGTTTTGATCTACCCGCTAACCAGCAGATAATTTTACTTGACTCAACAGGGTGCTTAAAGGCCTTTATCTAATTAAGAGCTGACTCCATGAAATATGACAAAAACCCAAAGTACAGGTATGAGTTTGAAATATGGCAAAATTAGTTTTTATATTTCCACTCAAGCCTGCTGTTTACTTTCAGAAAGAGACATTCATTATTCAGTAAATTCAGCATATGTGCAATTTTTATATTGGTCAGTTTTCACCTACAGCTTGTATACAGTAAAATTCTACAAACATACAGTAAAGCACTACAGACTGACAGTAGTAAATAATAAATGGTGACATTTCTTTTCAACTCCCCGATTAAATTATAAACCCTGCTCAGGCTATACGCAATTAATTAAAGGCCCCTGCTTTAACAGGTTTCTTATTTGCAGATACTAGGTTCAAGGGCTGATTTTGACTTTTGCGGGCACACCACCAGCCCACAGCGTAGTATAGAGAACGCTGCCAAGCTGGCATAATCTAGACTGCAGCATTATGACATTCCTGCGGGAGGTGCAGTCCATTTGGCACCAAGCTGTGGCTCTAGGAAAGAACCTGCAGCATGCCGGCCATACTGTGGTAGCTGCAGTCTATCGGGCGCACTGTTGCCCTGCACCATGTTGTGCAAGGAAAACACTGCAAGCACCAACATGACGTCAGAGGCGAGCAGCTTAGCACCAGTCATGTCACATAAGGGTGTTTTTGTCATATAGCCTTGTGTTATGGGCCCCTTACCTTCCTTTCTGCAGACCTTTTCATGGTGGTGTCCCTGCCATGAAAAGTTTGGCTGTAAGGAAGGTCATATGAGGATGGCAGTGCAGAAACAGGGATGCCTCCATTAGCCATCTCTGCCTCTCCCACTCCAAGAGCAGGAATAATGACGAAAGCTGTAGTCTCGAGGAGGTGTCATCACTGTATCAATATCTGGCAGTCAGACCTCTAGGTATGAGGGCGGGTGGCCACCAAAAAGCAATGGCAGTTCCCAGACCGCTTGGGTCGTAATCAGGTCTTTAGAGTTAGATAGCTGTCTTACTCACTGAAACTGAAGACAGCTGCAAAGGCTTGCAGACATGTTCATGAGTAATCAACCTAGTGCCTCCTACCCCAGTTGTGCAACAGAAGATGAAAGCACATATTTTAATATGCAGGCACTGGTGGATTCCTCTCAATTACTGAAAGTGTCAATATGTGGCTAAGAACCTTGAGAAACAACAAATGGAATTGAAATTGAATTGATTGAATGTAATCTGTGGATGTCATATGTTTTATATACTTACATATATGGGGTTCCAGTATGGGTGGCTTCGGACTTGTGGAGAAAACTAGAGAAAAAACAATTAGATGCATACGTTTACAAGTGTAGCTAGCATTCACAAAGGATATAGAATGTCTTATGAGTAGTGTACTGTTGTTGGAGACTCGGAACAATTTAAGATTCTAGAATTTTTAGAATGATTTATTTTTCGAAAAAAGCCTTCTTATTATAAGAAATCTCCTTCATTTCATACTCATTAAGATATGGAAACACAATATAAGGGGACCTATCAAATGTGCTTTGTATCTTAATGTATTAACTCCAAAAATGTTCAAAAAGGTCAAAACAAACTTGTCAGAGAAAAGGATAACTAGCAGGAGCATTTTCCTCATTCCATAATGATTAATACCCCAGGGGAGGGGATAGTTAGGAATCAGGCAAATCTGCCATAGAGTATGTATTGTACAGGTAATATATGCACAGAGGCCTGCTACAGACCCCCAAATAGGTATACACACTCATAATGTTATGGCATTTTACTATAAGATTATTTTGTATACAATAGTTGTCTATAAATCATGTGCATTAGCCTGCGATTGCAAGTATCACAAACACTTCACCAATAATTCTAAAAAATTAGTCAAAGGTCAAGTAGGACTGAACTATATTTCATCACACATTCCTATGCTATTTGTTATATCTATGTTAAACATCACCATCTAACAGCAAGGCTAGGTAATATTAATGTACCAAGTTCTGATGGTATTTTTTCAGTGAACTTCTAGCACCAAATCCATTAAGTACCTCTGTAGCCACTGAGATTAAACATGCTCCTATGTAACACAATACCTGTAAGCAATAGATGGTTGAAAAAATTGTCTTACTTCAGTCAAAACAAGGTATAGATGCATATATAACTTAAAAGGGCCTAGTTGAACATGAGATCCATGGTAAAACACAGTGTTGAAATATTCGATTTATTGTGCTCAGCTGAACTAGACCTGGAGTTGTTAGTCAGTCAGTCAAAATATCTTCATTCGACTCAATTAAAAGTCATACAAAGAGGTTAAAAAAACATTTCATAAAAAGAGTTAGGAGCATTTCATACATGGTAAAATATGACAATAAAATCAATTACATTAAAACAGATCTAGGCATACAAAGATTAAAAAGGAATAACAATGGATCTAATGGGTATATTTTTTCATCCTAGCTGCAGCTACCAAGAAATTAGCTATACAAAAGGTAGTACGTATGTTGGTCAATGATTGTAAAAAGAGCAGGGCCGGTCTCACTTGTGTGAAACCAGCCTCCTTCAAAATTGGTAACAGATATTTTTCCTTTGCTCTAAATAAAACCCACAAAACATAACAAAATGCATAGTATCTTGGGGTGAGAAATGATCGCAGCTGCAGGGTGAAGCTAATTCCGGTTTTTCCCATGTTTTAAAAGTGCCTAAATAAAAATGTAACAAATTAAACCTAAACTTGGTTAAAAGAAACCTATGGAATGGGATTGTAACAAAACCAAGATAAGGTGCTAAAGAAAATGAATTAACAAGTAAGTAATGACCCCTTACTGATGGTTTCGCTAATTCCCTTTCCTCACGGAGTACTCTTGCCCTCCCCATAAAGTGCTTTTTGACAAGATCAATGTCTTGAACCGTAATATCTTGGCGGGAAGTAAAGAGCTCTGGTCGACCCAAATCTGAGAATACCTTCAACAAATAGGCTAGCCAAGGGATCTTTTTAAAATGGTCTAGGGACAGGACGTCGGACATGATTTTATGGTTCAGTGGAAGATCTTCATTGAGCCACGTCTTTAACCAAAAGATCAGGGGAGCCATGTTCAAACCATCAGTCAGGAAATCTAAGCCCACCTCCATGTGTATAGAGTAAGTTGGTGTTGACTATGGCACAGAAAGGAGTGTCCGTATAAATCTATTCTCCGCTCTCTGGATTGGTTCCACATTTACATAGCCCCAGAGTGGTGAACCATATGACGCCAGAGCAACGGGTTTACTCTTGTAGATTTTTAACAACGCTTCCATGGGCCTGGCACCTAACCTCCCCGCAAAGCCGATAAGGGCAGACGATGATCTAGAAACCGCCAACCTCTTCGCCCTCACTTGAGGACCCCAGGTTCCTCTCTGGTCAAAAAGGACCCCCAAGTAGGGAAAGGTGGAAACTCTAGAAACCATATCCCCTCTACACGTGAAGGTTTTTGTTCTCCTCTTACTGCTTTCTCGGCCCACCACCATGGTATGCGACTTACTAGCATTTATTTTTAGATCAAGCTGTTCCATGAATGTGCCAAAAGCATTTAAGGGGCGTTGAAGGCAGACACCCGTGCGCGCAATTAGCACGGCGTCGTCCGCGTACAGGAGCGCTGGGATCTTAACTGCTCCTGCACGCGGTACGTTGACTTCCTTCTCCTCCAAATGTGCACCCAAACCGTTAATATAGATGGTGAAGAGCAGGGCGGCCAATATGCAGCCCTGCCTTACCCCCTTCAGAGATTTGAAAAGGGACGTGCACCTACCCTCATTTGTGACCCGTACGGCCGCAAAGAGCTCCTGATGTAGGGAAGCCATGAATCTTACCAATGCCTCGTCAATCCCCATCTTCAACAAGGTCATCCATAGCTTAGCCCTGTTCACCAAATCGAAGGCCGAGGAGAGGTCCATGAATGCTAGAAACAGGGATCCCTCCTTGGCCACTGTGTACTTTGATATAAGCAGGTGTAGGTTAGAGCATTGTTCGATTGTGCCTTTCCTTTCTCTGAATCCATACTGGATCTCTGACAACCCTCCACAGCTGTGAACATTTTCCCGGATGTATGACGTTAGCACGCATACTATTACCATGCATACCTTTACAACGCGGTATTTACAACGAATACTGTTACAACGCATAGCGCTTTGAGGTGCTGGATAGTGGTAAGTATAATTTTATATTCCAACTCCAGTCCCCTTGGACACTAGGGAAGGTGTTGGATATGAAATTAAACTTATTCCCTATCCTAGAGCGCCCCCCAGCGCAATGCGTTGTAATGGTATGCGTGGTAATGCCTGCGTTGTAATGGTAGTGCGTTGTAACAAATGCGTGCTAAACGTTGTATACCCATTTTCCCTCAACCTGGACAAAAGGACTCTGCCTAAGATCTTCACCGACGAGTCCAAGAGGGATATGGGCCTATAACACCCAGGGTCGTCCCGCTGGCCCTTTTTAAAAATGGGGACGATGGTGGAAATGTCCCAGGAGGATGGTGTATGGTTGCTATTGACGGCAGTAAAAACATTGGCCAATACCTCTGCCCACAGCTTTGCGGAGTGTATGAAAAAATCGGCTGGCACCCCATCGGGGCCCGGAGCCTTATGCTTGGTTGTGGCCAAAATAGCTTTCTCCACTTCTGTGCTATGAAAATGTATTGGAGTGGCGTCTAAAGTGGCCAGCGACACATCTTGGGTTGCCTGATCATTATCCCCATACACATTTTTAAAATGAGTCAACCACTTGTCATCTGGGATGACACAGTCCATGGCCTCGTTATTTTGGTCGGAAAAAAATGGTTGTTTGATTATTTCCCAGAATTTCCGACTGTCCTTCAGGACAGCCACGGATAGGAGATTTTCCCAAGCTTCCCGTTTAATACTTTCTTGTCTGATTTTTATAGCTGACTTATAGATTTTCCTCAATCTAACAATCTCGCCCCTTACCCTCGGTATTTTTTTCAAAGCTACCATCAGAGACCTGTGTTCATTTGAACATGCGGTGTCGAACCAGCGCTTCTTATTCGGTGCTCCTTTCTTTGGCTTAGCCAGGAGATCCTGCGACACTTGCCCGCAGATCGCCTCAAAGGCCCCTATAATTTCACGACCCGGAGCACAAGGGTTCTGGCACACCTCAACCTGATCCTTAATTTTCGGGAAATCCTCTGCATAGAAGTTTTCTGGTACCACCTTAGCCAACTTAACTCTCCTACCTTGATCAGAGGTACGCAAAGTGTTGTCCGACCTCACTTTCCCCGGATTTGGCCCCATGTAATCTCCCCAAGCCACTTCAAGTAAGACAGGGTTGTGGTCACTGTGGTGAGATGGCATAGTGCGGTAAAAAATCACCCGGTTTAGGATACCTTGTGTGGTGAAGATATAGTCAATTATGGTTCCGGGATTGGTGCCAGTGAAGGTAGCTATTCTTGGGCCACCCTCTGGTTCATACAAGTTGAAATTTGCCAGGAGATCTTCTAGCTCCTCTCCTTCTATGGTATGTTCAAAGTGAGGACCCTCGAGACCTTCACCCCATTCCTTATTATTTAAATTGCATGCTAACATGCAGGGATGAATATTAAAATCCCCCAGTAAAATATATCAAGCTGAGTATTCTGACTGCCTGACCTTAATATAGCATCTAAAGTAGCGATATTACTACCACTATTGTCCCTTTACCCTGAGTTGTAAAAATTTACATATAAGGACCTCCTAGTAGAGTTAATCTCTCTCACTACAATGAGGATGTTATGCGAGTCAGTACTAATCTGTTTTAGGGGGGCCTTCAGTTCTAAGGAGAATAACATTAACAGACCTCCCTTAGCTCTGCCAGTGCGGCTAGGAATAGCTGCCTTGGCAAAGCTAGTGAACCCATCCCACCAAAAGTTAGCAGTTGTATCCCAGGTTTCCTGGAGGGCAATAATATTATGTCTTACAACAAAGCTTGACCACTCCTTATTATTGCGTTTGGAATTGAGTCCCGCTACCTTCCAACTTAATATCTTGCAGGTTTCTATAGTTCTCTTCGACACAAAATCGGTCAAGGAGACCCCATCTTCTGCTCGTAGATGGGGGCTTCCATTGGCCGATAAGTTACCCACTAACTCTGCTGCATTTAACTGATCATGAGAAATATCATTATCATTAACATTCTCATTAAGGGAGCCACCAACAATCTCAACCAAAATATGGTCGGGAGCAATTTCTCTTTCTGGAGCGATTTCCCTTTCTGGGGCAACTTCGCTTTGCTGCCTTCCAAGCTGGTTGTCTCAAGCATGTTTGTACCATTTATAAGTCCTCTGCCCCTATCTTTGGGGTTGCTTGTTATACATGAGACCCTTAATCCATTTTTTGACATATTTGGACCCCCCATACGTCAATCGCAATCATTTAAGTTTGCCAAAACCCCATTCCTAATCACTGTGCCAAACCCCCAATCATAGGGTGGGGCCCCCATTCCCCATCCATTTGTTGCGACATTCCATCTGGACGCATCGGAAACTGCTCATCATCCAACCAGGCTCCAAACCCATTTCCATGGTTCCCTCGGTCATTTACCGGGACACCCATCCCCCACCTATTCGTTGTGTTCCAGTTTGATCTAGGGGTCTTAAAAGATAACGCATTCTGATGATCACCTGGCCCTATACCAAATATATTTACTGGGCCAATACCATGGTCATAATGTGTAGGTCTAAGACCCCCTCCCCATCTGTTGCTTCTTGTAGTCCACCCTGTTCTTGGGATATTTGGATGGATCGCGTTTTGCTGCTCGCTATAGAAAAATTTTAGGGTAAGAGGAATTATGGTTCTACTTCTTCGTTGGGGGGGAAATATATTTGACAAGACATTTGGGAGCACGTCTGCGTTAGAAAAATTCAACACTACGCAGTCCCCCTTGAACGTTTTTTGCTTGTTCCCTATCCATGTCATCCTCCTCGCCATTACAATTTCCCCTGCCAGCTGCTCTTTCCCATAATGTGCCATCTGCATGTTGCTTGACAGCCAGTGTAACGCCTTGCTTGTCAGGGATGAAATAGATTCTGTCTGGCCAGGGGGTAAGATGGGTACGTTAGCTAGTACCAGTACCAATGGTGAGGCTTCCATTATAAATTGAGAAGGGTCATCCCATAGGGGTGGCGGTGTTGGTGCAGTAGATGGGGGTATAGGGGCTTCTCTCGCTGCTTCCTGGCTAAATACAGCTGATGGTGCCTGACCAGGCGGGATGGTTTCTAGCGAGCCTTCATCTGCTACTATATCACCCCCATTATTTCCCTTCACAGTATCTACTGGTTTAGTGACAATGGTTACTACATTCTCTATTTATTCTGCTAACTTACATTGCAGCCCTCCCATCCTTTTCACCTCTGCGGTAAGCTTATCAATTTTCCCAATCAGTGGCTTAATGATAGTCTTTATCTTTACATCTATCATATCCGCTATCCTGTTGAATAGATCATCATCTATAATTTGTCTAAGGTTATCTTCCTCGTGCTCCGTTTTTTTTGCCTTAGACTTTGGTGGTGAAGTGGCCCTTTTCCTCCCTGTCCGTGACCCCCTGTGTTTGAGCTGAATTTTTCTGCAGGTTCTCACCGCCCTAGTCACAGGCACAGAGGGTGAGGATTCCTCTGCTATGAGTTCCACCTGAGACTCGGGGTCAGACTCTGCGTTTGTCTCTGAGGCGACCAACAGTTCTGTGCTTTGATCAAGGCTTCCAGTGTCAAGAAGGTTGGTATCAGGGATGTTCGTTCTGGGGTCTTGTGATGGTGTGTCAGTCATTTGCGCACTAGTGGTGGGGCTTACTGAGTGAAGGACAGGGGATTGACTCAAGCCTAACGATTGCCTTCTTTCATTGTTTATTTTATTTACCACCTGAACCAGATAGTTATCTAGGGTATTAAGCGTATCTGAAGCTCCAGGGACGTTTTTCTTAGGCATATTCTCAGATGGTAGTACACACTGCTATTCAACACAAACAAGTGATAACAGGTTAAGTGTACCCTAAGTACGGTCACAGGGGAACTACTTAGATATAATAAATGGTATAGTCTTACTTCAGCCGGCTAACTTTGGTGGTTAAACGGACAGAGTGGCGGGCCCAGTCCAGTCCCGGCCAGTCCAGGACTGTCTAAGACTGTCCCGCCCTTGTCCCGGGCTTCTCCCTGCGCTTCGCCCCGCACGCGTCCCGCTATGCGGAGGGGGGTGGGTGTTTTGTGCGCCTCCGGGCGCCTGTTGCAGCGTCAGTTTACGCGCCTCGGTAAAGGCTCCTGGGGGTTGAAGTCCCCCCGCTCTGCAGCCGCTCCGATGGATGCAAGCGGTGGCGGGGGGGACTCGTCTCCTGGCAATATACTCGCTCCCTGGACCTCCGCAGCACCCACACGACACAGGGTCAGGTCAGTTTCTTTGATTTCTGCTCCCACAGCGCTCCAGGAGCGCAGCTGTTTTGTACGCCTCTGGGCGCCTGTTGCAGCGTCAGTCTACGCGCCCCCGCAAAGGCTCCTGGGGGTTGAAGTCCCCCCGCTCTGCGGCCACTCCGATGGATGCAAGCGGCGGCGGGGGGGACTCGTCTCCTGGCAATATACTGGACCTCCGCAGCACCCACACGACACAGGGTCAGGTCAGTTTCTCTGATTTCTGCTCCTGACCTGGAGTTGTTAACATAGAACAAGTTGCCCAATAAATCTACTCTGCATTTACTAACTGCAGTTGCAGAGAAATATTGTGTAATCAACCTTAATTGACTAGCAAACACAGTAGCTATCATTATCAAGTTTGGTTTACATGTTGCCACCTTATTAATTAACCCTATCGCAGATGCAACTATGCTTTCTTAAAATGTTCACGTAGTTAAAAGCTCACTTACAATATCATATGTGTGATTTTCCATTACAATTTTAAGAAGTGGTCTGCTCATTCTTGATTAACCATTCAAATCTAATGTGAGCATTGCACTGTTGTGTGCTCCATTGAAAACAATAGCATTTCCTGGGCTTCTAACGGCCGGTAGAAGCCCAGTGCTCCAACAGCCCAATGTTTCCTCACAGCTGTTGCTGTGAACAAATTGGCCTCATGGAGCCCAAGGGGATTTCAATTCCCTCGGGTACCCTGCGGCTTTAGTTTTACAAATTGGAACAGTCTGCCCTCTAGAGACAGAATGTTCTAATAGCCTTAGTGCCCTCCTAGTGGGCTCTTCCTTCAATTAAAGGCCCACTCCCAAGTTGAAAGCCCTCGCCTTTGGCTCAGACATTTATTGCTGAAGCAGGCCTTTAGTGGCCAGTAGAGCCCGCTACAGCAGGCTTTAAAACTAAATGAGAATCAGTGATGTTATTTTGCTATCTGTGGGTTATGATAATTTTTTATTACATTTGATCTTGCTAAATTGGAGCCATTTCAAAACAGTCATATTGAGTTCTAAATCACTTGCAAATGGTGGAAGGTCAACTCAAAAAGCTAATTAGCAACATTAGAATACACCAAACTGGGACTGACCATGTCTTCAGGTAATGTTGAGAAAGAGTTAATGGTCCTGGATTAAGGAAGCAGGTAATCAACATTCCCCCAAGAAGAGATGCAGATTAACCTGCTTGGGCCTCATGGTTCACTCAAGAAGTTCTTAATGCCAAACTGAAATTAAACACCCTAAGAGCTGATGGCAGCAGTATTATAAAGTTTGTAGTTAAACAAACAGCCTAAACAGCCTAGCGGCTGCTAGGCTGGTCCTGGGGCTTCCTAGGAGAGCACATGCGCCGGTAGCCCTGGCGAAACTTCATTGGCTCCCGGTGAGACAGAGGGTACAATTTAAGGCCCTATGTCTAGTTTTTAAAGCACTTCATGGAATAGGTCCTCTACCCCTGCAAGCTAAATTTGCCTGGTATACCCCAGCCAGGCGGCTGCGCTCTTCAGCGGCTAGGCTGGTGAGAGTGCCTAGGTTTCAGAAGGTTAGATCAGGGGGTAGATCTTTTGAGGTGGCTGCTGCCAAATTATGGAATCTGCTCCCGTGTGGGAGTAGGCAAACTGAGGAGCTTCCCCTTTAGGAAAAAGGTTACAACTTGGCTTTTTCCCGAGTGATGTAATCCAACTGTCCTGCTCCGTCTAACTTTTGTCCTGCCCCTCTTTTGAGCTTCCAGCGCCAGGATGCCTGCAAGGTGATAGTGCGCTTGATAAGACTAATAAATAATACATAAAATAAATAACTAAGGGCCATATTACCAAGCAATAGCGATAATTATCGCTATTGCTTGGTTAGAGACAAAAATTTACCGCCAAGCTGCGGCGATTTTTATAGCAAATAAACCTTGGTATTACCAAGGTTTATCGCAAATGCAATAAAAATCGGCCGCAATGCATGAATATCGCTGAAAAGTCAGTGATATTCATGCATTACCGAGCTAATACTCTTAGCCATGTTATCCACCTCCCATTGGGTAACATGGCTAAGAACTGCTCAGGGCAGGTGTTAGCTTTTGGAGATATTCGAGCTTAGCGCAAATATCTCCAAAAGTTGGTAATAGGAGATAGCGATGTTAGCTACTGTTTCCAGTTGCTAACATGTTGGCACGCCCACTTTGCATGTCATTAGTGATAAATATCACTGACATGCAAAGTGGGGCCCAAGATGGTCGCTATCTCCTACTAGCTGTCGCTAACTGGTGTTAGCGACAGCTAGGTAATAGGGAGATAATTTTATCTCCGCTTTCTTGGCTTTTAAAGCCAAAAAAGCTGAGATAAACCCCCTTGATAATATGCCCCTAAGTTAAAACAAGTTGTGCCAGATTTTAAAAATCATCTTTTAAAATGAAAACCACATATTATTCCAATAAGGTCTGTGAAGCCTACAGTACCCAAAAAGTGATTTATAAAAATGAACCGCGAATTATATTTTGGAGGTAGAGTCCCTCAGACCAAAAAACACTGGCAGGAACTGTGTAATGTAATTTATTTTTTATTTAAAAGATAAGTTTAATTGAAGAAAGTCTTGAAAAAGAGCGTAATACTGTAAACAACTCCATTAGGAATGGAATGAATCAAGTTAGGATTTTGGGCAGCTGGTGATGAGTTCTTTTAAAGATAATGAGAACGGTGAATTCGGGGTCTCTACTTGACCCTTGCCCTCTGGTAGTTATGGAAAGAATATGTGCTGGTGATTTCTTATCAGGGCCGAGTCTACACTAATCTGCTGTACGTCACATTTTGCCTTGATGAGATTGGCATATTTACCTCACTACTAGACTCAGAGGCGGTGCTGAGTCAGTGAGTGTTCTTCGTATCTCCGGAGTGAGTCCCAGTGAAGTGTTGCAGCTGCTGTGTGAGTAGATAACACACTGCTGACTGGTGAAGCCCGCTATTGTAGGTGCAAGCCGAGTAGCTAACGTCATTCAGTCTTGGATTTTTCAGCTGGCAGGAGACAAGCGTTTCCATAGAAACAATGCTCCTGTAACTGAGGTACTGCTCGGAATTCCACTTGCTTTTCTAGCCAGACAGTGTGTTCATACTGTGTATTCTTTGTGTTAAGAGTGGAGAGTGGCCCACAATGTACTTATTGGACTGCCTGCCAGTTGAAAGTAACTCCTAAAAGATATGTTGCAGATTTTCACTCCGAGGGATGCACTACTTGGCTCCAGTGTTTCCAGCACTGTAACAACAGTAACCATTTAAGAGAGGTTGTGTCGAGTGAACTGAAGGCTGACCTGTGACATTAAGCGAATTAATGCCCCCCTGCAGTATTTGTTTATTGTTGCAGTTTATGTAGCATGAACTCGATCCAAAGGTTTCGAAGTACTTAACATTGTACCAGTTGCATCGCTGATGGAAATGTTTAATATTAGACAGAGGGAAATTAAGTATATTACCCAGAATCACAGATTGTTTGAGTCTGCCACCGAGACTCGAACCAGGGGGCATATTATCAAGGGGGTTTATCTCCGCTTTTTTGGCTTTAAAAGCCAAGAAAGCGGAGATAAAATTATCTCCCTATTACCAAGCTGTCGCTAACACCAGTTAGTGACAGCTAATAGGAGATAGCGACCATCTGGGCCCCACTTTGCATGTCAGTGATATTTATCACTAATGAGATGCAAAGTGGGCGTGCCAAGATGTTAGCGACTGGAAACAGTCCCTAACATCGCTATCTCCTATTACCAACTTTTGGAGATATTCGCACTAAGCGCGAATATCTCCAAAAGCTAACACCTGCCCTGAGCAGTTCTTAGCCATGTTATCCAATGGGAGGTGGATAACATGGCTAAGAGCATTTGCTCGATAATGCATGAATATCGCTGACTTTTCAGCGATATTCATGCATTGCGGCCGTTTTTTATCGCATTTGCGATAAACCTTGCTAATAGCAAGGTTTATCTGCGATAAAAATCGGCGATGTGCGGCGATAAGTTTTGTCTCTAAACAAGTTAGAGACAAAAATTATTGCTAGTTGTTGGTAATATGCCCCAAGGTTCCTTAGCGTCAAAGTCGGACGCTCTAGCCCCTAAGTTCTGTATTTCACAGATATACATTTCCTCCTCATCCTTTCGTTACACCCGAGGGTGGCGTCCCTCAAAAACTGTATCACAGTTGTGCAAGCTTGAAATCCTGTTTGGCTTTGCTCTTCTGCAACCATATCTACCTGCAAGAGGAGAGTATGGAGGGGGGACAGGTGAGCAGCTGCAGGGCTCGGAGGTGGGGACTGGTGAGCAGCTGCAGGGCTCGGAGGTGGGGACAGGTGAGCAGCTGCAGGGCTCGGAGGTGGGGACAGGTGAGCAGCTGCAGGGCACGGAGGTGGGGACAGGTGAGCAGCTGCAGGGCTCGGAGGTGGGGACAGGTGAGCAGCTGCAGGGCTTGGAGGTGGGGACAGGTGAGCAGCTGCAGGGCTTGGAGGTGGGGACAGGTGAGCAGCTGCAGGGCTCAGAGGTGGGGACAGGTGAGCAGCTGCAGAGCTCGGAGGTGGGGACAGGTGAGCAGCTGCAGGGCTCGGAGGTGGGGACTGGTGAGCAGCTGCAGGGCACGGTCCCGCCGGCCCCTCATCAACCACATCTTATCATTCTTAGCGATAAGTGGAGGGGGCTCTTGGTATGTTTCTCTTTTTCATCTAGCTATGAGACTGAGCCTGAGCCAAGAGGAGATTCATATGCAGTACTGTGCATTTGCTATGTTTTTGGCGGCCCTTAGTTCAGTGTTGCCAGCACACTGATTGGGCTGAATATTGCTTCTGAGGGCGTAGGGCGTGGGCGGCAACGTGTGCAGTTTTCTTAAGATTGCCACGCCCCAGCACGCCCCGATCCCTCGAGTCATTCATGTCAACCCGACGACGTGGTTGAGGGCAGGCAGTAGCAGCACCAGGCCCAGGCCTAATCATCAGTAAATAAAGGCAGGCAGTAATGGACGGTAAGCAAGTACTAAGTAGTAGTAGGCGCGCAGACTTGCCAATATGCCATGCCCATTGCCAAACGAATTCTGCCGTTTTCGGGATTGTGGTGCCATGACGGTCATCACTGTGGTGGTAGCACCAGCTCCACAAGATTTGATGATGATAATGCACTGCCTGCCGGGCCTGGAAGCGACCGCCGGTCAATGCCGCGCAGTACACTTGTACAAAGGATGCAGTTCATCTTCAAAAGTTGCTTCAAAGATTGTAGACTACTTTTGATTCAACAAGTCTTATCGGAGAGAACAATATTCATCAAACAAATTAGCATCAGGGACTAAAGGTCAGATATATTTAGTAGTAACTACCTCTTGACCGTCTCACAGTTTTTCAACAAAAGAGCCTTCCAGAACGCGTTTGGCCAATTCTTGCGTCGCTGCTCCTATAACCATGATGATTATAAATTAGGAAGTTGTATGGCTTTCACAAACTATGTATGTATGGTGGTGAACAGCACATCATTCTGCAGTTGTATATGAACGGAAAGAAAAATAAATAAATAAAACACATAAACCAGCCAAGGAACAGTTGTAGGAGTGTGTTGGTTAGTAGTTGTGGTTTTACTATCATTAGCAGCATGGCAAGGGCAAGCTGCAGTGGCCTTATTACGAGAGCCCCAGCACTTATTATTTTACAAATTAAGCACTGGGTCCCCAGTCACAATGGAACCTCTGCTCTCAAACCTTAATGCCTCTTTTATAGGGTGACATTCCAGAAAATTCTACGAAAGCCATTACGAACGCCCTTTTTAAAAAACGTATGTGATCACCCCCATACTCTGAAGAACGATTTTACAATCACCCTGCTGCCGTATAGTGCCAAAGTTTTGGCATGTGGCACAACTAATGCGTAAAGTTCTACAAGGAACTTACTATTTACATCCTTACAAGCCGGTTTCCGCTCAGCCAACACTACAAAAACAATGATGAAATCCTGCCTAAAGTATCGGATACAAGCAGTTCAACTGTCCTCTTTCCTAACAGAAAGTGTGCCAGTCAAATATCGATGCCGCAAGCTTGTATGTAATTCTCTCACTTGCTTAAAATCCATGTTATACCCTTAATTTGAGAGCCGGCTGAGAGACGGTGTCCTTTATAGAATATCACTGAAAGCTTGCGCATCTTGCTCCATTTAGATGGAAACACTACCTTCCAACAACATTTCCAAGATACCATGCATTTTTTACTGCAGATGGGTGACAAATAGTTGCTTAAAAATTAAAACAAATAAAAAAAAGCAGTAATTATAAGCAAAAATACAGATCTGTGAACCCGTGTTACTCTTCCTCCCAAATGCTCAGATATCAGCAAAATCCGGCGGTAATAGTGGACAACAATCTTTAAGTGAAACCACAAATAGATTCTAAGGTTGCTAAGTGCCATCTTTCTTTAGCGAACATCTAGAGAGTTTCACTCCTACGTTTCTGTAGAGGCACTGAAAAGAATATTGGCGGCCAATATTGGTTCCAGACTTCACTATGCGAATAAGACCAACCTAGGATTTCCCAAGTATGATAGCAGCAGGAAGGGTACATGTTTCAGTCGGTAAGATAATAAGTGTCAATCCTATCTTGAAATTATTGGCTGCCAGGAAAACACAGGGTCCAATTCAAAACCTGTGCTTGGTATTTAAAGCCTTACATGGCATGATATGTACTATTCAATGTTCTTCTTCACAAACTATTTAACTGTGCCTAGAATTTCTAAACATAGGCTCAGAGGTTGGAGTTTCTTGGTCCTAACAGCAGCCAAATGGAATTCCCTCCCTGTCTACCTGCATGCCTAAACTATTCAATTAGTAAGGATATAAAACATGCCTGTTTACATGATCCTATCTTTGCGGACTCCTTGTTCTGCATCTTGGCAAATGCCTTTCCAACTCTGCTCATCACACCCTCCCTTTTCTTAAGAGCCAAGAAACCATTGGTACACATGCGCTTTATTAGGAACTGATAATATAACACAACATAACCCAAGTCATGCAATGCCT
This sequence comes from Lissotriton vulgaris, assembly GCF_964263255.1. Classification (NCBI taxonomy): domain Eukaryota; kingdom Metazoa; phylum Chordata; class Amphibia; order Caudata; family Salamandridae; genus Lissotriton; species Lissotriton vulgaris. The sequence goes on from NC_141691.1 coordinate 2,033,343,531, forward strand.
TCCTATGTACCTCACTGTGACTTCAGACATGAGATTAGAACTTCATGATTCAGCATGTCTTCCAGCAACATGTTCCTTTATCATTACACTGGACATTTGAAGAATGCTTCTTGTTCACAAAAGTGTGCACAGAAACCTACTGTTACTTTCCTCCCTTTTTAGGTCGAACATTTGTGACCTCTTGTATATACTTTAGTATATACGTATATGTGTATGTAATTCTTGGGCTGTGGAGATCAGCCCTACGACTTGTCTGCTTCCACTTAGGGATTTTTTGTTCTGTTCAACTGCCTCTATTTAACTGTCTTGATAGATAACTACCAGAAGAGTTCAGTAAAATATCAGAATTGCTTTCTCCTGATGCAATTTCTTTTCTTTTAATTTTCTGGCAAGTGACTCTATTTAGCTTTCTTAATAGAAAGCGACCATCAGATGTCAGTAAAATCCCAGAATCCCTTTAGCATTCTGTAGTTTGCAGTCCATAGAAATTGTCTTCCATGAGCACCCGTAGACATTATTATTTTTTTCAAAACTTGTATTTTTAGTGATATGACTTTGGAAGGCCCTGATTATATATTAAAAACAAAGCTTTAGACTACACAATTTCCTGCTGAAAGGCAATATCTCTCCAAGTGTTCCCATTCCTGGCACGTCAAGCAGTTTGGTGCTTACTTTCCCTCCAAGCACAGCCAGAGTAATGTGCTGCATAGCTAAATATATGTAAGGTCCTAAAGGCGAGACTAATTGCATTGCACATGCTTGTCATGTTTCAATATCACAAAAGGACTAGACACCTCTACTATTATAGGCCAACAGAACTTTCAGCTGACATGCTGTGCAGGTGTGAGGTGCAGATACTTTTTGAGAAGTACCTTCTAAGAGACACTACATCTGCCTTCAAAAATAATGCGATTACTTTTGCTCCCATTCTGACTACTAGATGCTGGTTTTCTGACTCTGATTGTACCCTGGGTTCTGCTAACCAGAACCAGGGTCTGCGCTCGTTTTAAAAGTGCATGGTAATTAGGTATAACTACAAACGTAACTGACAACCTCTATGTAAGTCCCTTATATGTGGTAGGGCATGTGACTCACATTTGACTCATAATGACTCCATAGGCTAACATGGGAATAAGTTATTAAAGTGTAAATATTGAAAGAAAGGAACTATAATTAAGTGTGGGCTGTGAAATCTGCTCCACCGGCGGAGGTCACTGAGATTTTGGCACTCCGCTTTGAGTACGTAGTTCATAAAAAAACTCATCATCCGACACATGGCAGAGTTTAACAGTGCCCTTATTTAGTTGCCATGCCGGGTGTTGTTTCAATGAGGATAACACGGATCTTGGAAGCATTTCTAATACTGTAGTGGCACTGCCATTTACATTAATCACATTCACCTATACTGTGGCAACTGGAAGGGAAGTTGAACTAGTTAAGGAGGAGAAAGAGGCATGAAATGCAATGCAGCCTTGTCATTTAAATTTGGCAGTCGACTGCTAAGAACCGTAGGATGCGCATCAGGTGGGTTCAAAGGTCGAAGTAGCCCAGCTCCCAGGTCTCGCTTCTGCAGGGTTGCCACTTGTCCTTTGCGCAGTGTAACCACACAGGCCCATTGAGTACTGCCTGCTGCAGGAGAAAGGGATTGGCAGTCACTGCAGTTGAAAGCCAGAGCATCTTAAAGAGGTAGGGTAAAAAAAGAAACAGAGAAACATTCAGGGATTCATTGTCATCCCTGCACTGCTCCAGACACTCTTTAAAGAGATGTATTGCTGGAGCTAACATGAGATCTCCTCGATGAATAGGATCGCAAGCTTAAACATTACTTTCCTTCCAGCCTATGATACTTGGCCCAATGACTGCCCTTGTGCTTCTCCATCAGGTCTTTGCCTAGATTGAAAGCAAAAGGTTACAATTTGGTGGGCACTGGGCACTATGCACCAGCCTCCGACCCATGTTTCAATGATTTATATGTGCTACTGTGCCACATTGTCCCCTCTCCATCCTCTCAGCCTGTATTTATGGAGGGGGGAGGGCTAAGAAAACATTGCTCCAATTGGTCAAAGAAGGAACTGGAACACATTCAGCTCTGGCTTGAGAGGGAAGAGATTCTCATGTTTTTGATTGCCTCTTCTCATACATTAGTCTGCGAAACAGTTCAGCAGGTCCACCTACTGTCAAAACCTCGATGCCGGACTCACAAGTAAGCAGCATCATGGCTTCTGAGTTGTGGGGTAGTGTATCAGAGGTGATGATTGATCTCAGCTCTCTCTGTTTAAGCCATTTGGCATATTTTCACAACTCGAGGTAAGCGCTATACAGAAGGTCTGCAAGGATATAAGCCTTAAATAAAATAATTGACTCATCTCATCTGCTGTACAAATATGATAATTAATGCCAAGGTATGGGCTATGCCCCCCTTTCTGCAGCAAAGTCTGCTTGTGCATGGTGTTTTAGTGTCTGGTGCTAAATGGATACAAACTCAGGCACGTCGAATGAATTGGTTCACTCGCACGTTCATTCGACTCCCCAGTAATTCTGGAGATGCTTCCTGAGCTGGTAGAAGCTTGACGCCATGGAGCCCGGATGGATTGCTGGTCCAAGGCAATGTATAGCCTAATAGTAACCCATTAGAGATAGGCATCATCTCCCCATTGACCCTCTGATTCTACAAACCCATTACCTGCCAAAGGTCTGGGTACACCTGCAACTGCAAATACATGATACGCCGTAGTGACACTGGTACTACTATACTGTAACATGTCATCATATACACATATCTTGTTCTGCATCATTAGCAAGGCCACAACGAAGGTCCACATGAAAATATAGCGTTAATGAATGCAATGATGTTGTAAAAATGTACCAAGCAATAAGGCCAATGGCCAGTTCAAATAGCAGAAACCTCTGTTGTGCCAAAAAACTTGCCACACAGTTCACTGCCAGGGAAAACTCCCAAGGAGGATAGGGGCATGCCATGGACACTCCAGCCACCGCTCAGGGGGATATGGGTGGACAGGGGAATGCTGTTCAATCCTTGGTATGGCTGGGCTTAAGATTAGGAGGGCTTATTTGGGTACTGGGATGGTTGGACTTGGGATGGGGAGGGTTGGCTTGGGTAGTGGGAGGGCTAGACCTGGGTGGGGATGGGGCTGGCTTGGGTAGTGGGAGGGCTGGACCTAGGAGGGAGAGGGCTGGCTCGGGTAGAGAGTGGGCTGGTCTTTGTATAGTGAGGGCTACACTTATAACCCTGAAGGTGACTGTGGGATGGACATAGAGGTGGCTTTGTTAGCCCCCTTTTTCAGAATGATGGGGATGTCTTTTTGGCTCTCTTTGATGATTTTGGTATGGGATCGAGATGGGTGGCTTTCTCACCCTTCCTCTCCTGTTGGGAAGGGACGTTTTCAGCAGGTCTGATGGTGCCAACCTTCTTAGGGGGTGGCTGTAAGTGGAAGTGAAAGGGATTGGTGTTAACCCAGCCCTCTAAACTCTGGAGGAGGGTAGCAGTGGCAGGCCAGAGGTCCAGGTCACACAGGGTAGGGTTTTTCAAAAATGAGGGAGGAGGTGTTTTGATGGTTGGGGTTTTGGAGATAGAGGAAACTGAGGTCTGAGATGTGGATGCATGTGTTCTGTGGGTATGTCTCTGAGTGTCCTGGCATGGTGTTGTGAGTGGTGTGTCTTGTGTGCTGGAAGTGGGTCTTTTGCAGGGTGTGGTGGGTATAGTGTGTTTGCTTTTCTTGGAGTGGTGTTGATGTGTGCTGCATTTGGATTTCTGGGTACCTATGTACTCAGCTTTCTGTATTTATCTGGTCAGATGGGGAAATTGGGGGGGGTAGATGGGGAAGGGACTGGGGCAGGGATGGGAGGCTAGTAGGTATGGATGGTTGCTGTAAGTGTCAAGGCCAGAGACTGGACAGATCTCTGCAGGCCTGCCATGTCTGAATGATTGCCCTACAGTAATGCAACAACTTAGAACAACTTGTTGCCATGATCCCAGAGGGCATTCAGTACTGCATTTTGATCCACAGAGATCTGATGCAGGATGTCTATGGCCTCCACACTGAGGGCAGCAGGGAATAAAGGGGCTAGGGCTGCGATGCCTTGCACAAAGGAGGCTCTGCTATCTTAGGGGAGTGGGCCAAGATAACAGTTTGGAGAGCAGCATGGAGGGTGGGGACAGAATGTTGTTTGGGAAATCGAGATGTTAATGTTTTTCCTCCTTGGTCTATTCACCACCATGGAGTCGCTGTTGGAGTGTGACATTGTGGAGGTAGATGTATGATCTGTCTCCACCAGGGCACTCCCATCCCGTGCTAGGAACTCATCCCCTCTGTGACAGTCAATACTTGGTGAACCCTCTTGACAGCTGCTTTCCCAACAGTGGCAGGCCCCTCTCCTTCCCTGCCCTCAGTTGATACTGTAACAGAAGGAGACATAGGTACAATACGATTGTCTTGCAACACATCTGAAAGAAAATCTATATTCAACTTGTTCAACATCAGTAAAGTCAATTACTTGTAGACAGATTGGCTGCATCACCACAACCTTTGCCATGAGAATAGGTTGTATGGACATGTGACGTGTAAAGTCCAGCTACATGATGATTTTGATAATGCCAACTCTTGCCTGTGCCAACATATACATCTTATATCCTATTATGTGTAGCAAGACCTACATACATCCTCTCAAATGAGGCCCATATCCAATGGTGTAATGTTGCTCCAACATTACGATGAAAGGCCGAGAGACATGCAAATATGTAATCTTGCATGCATACACTAATATAACTTTGTAGTATAGAGCATCTACTCGGGATATGTGCAATTACACTCAGAAGGCATGATTGAAATGGAAGTGTACACCACACTCAGCTTACCCCCCCACTCACCAGGCTCACTTCTGTCCACTGCCAGATGATGCAATTGACAGATACAAATAAGAGAACTTAGTATGTGTCACCGGTAGTGTGGATAAACATGTACAAATCACCTTGTAATTGTGTAAACAAAGAACAAGGCATAGGCAATGGCAATCTTAGTCAAGGATGTTGCATGTAAGCAGACCTCATCCACACAACATTTGTCAATGTCAGGACAACCCTTAACACCTTGGCTGCTAAGGGTTTTCCCGCTGGGCGCTGATTACTCTCATTTCCCATTGTTCATGACAAGGTCAGCTCGTCATAAGCGCAGGGCAGGTAACACCCATGACGAGCTGGCCTTGTCATCAGCGCTGAAGGGGTTAAAGGACAGAAGTCCTTGGAATGAGCACATCCGTGAAGATGAGCGTGGCCTCCACAAGGTCTTGTAATGTACGGTCCAAACCCTTGTCTGGTGTTTTGCATCCCCATGTGGTGCTGACTGCTGACACACTGGGTACATCAATGGTTCAAGATATCCTTCCCTGATGCATGTCAGCAGCCACAGCTTCACTGTGCACTGATGCACCTGACTACCCCACCTCAAAGCATACAGAGTAAGCTCTGGCACTCAGATTAACATTGGCTGACTCTATTACAATGTATTGTATTGTAATTGCATTTATATATCTACCCCTGGTGAGGCGTGAACTTGCTTTTTCTGGGATAAGCACACTACAGAACCCTTAAGAGATTAAAGGTGAATTAGTTCTGTGAAAAATGTGATTTGAGTGATGGATATGTTAGTACGTTGTTTGGATTGAGAAGGACAGAGGAGGGATAGAAGAAAGAAAAGGTTTGCATTGATATAGCTCCTGCTACCCCTGATGGTGTGCTGAAGTGTTTTTTGGGATAGGTAAAAGGGCGGTAAAGTACCGTACCACATTCTCAAACATACCACATTTTAACTTGCTCTGATCCCATCCAACCTTGTCACACTTCAGGGGTGTACACATTCACCCAATCCAGACACACTGCTCCATCACTGTCTGCCTATCACAAAGACGTATTGCTATGTACACAATCTACAAAAATACATCACCTAATGCATACAGATGTTCTACCATCTACACCCTCAATCCAAGTGTGCAGCTGCTGTGATTGTGCCAGGAAAACATCTATTGTAGTGCGATATCCAGGTAGGCAACTCAATATTGAACTGTGGGGCTGTTATCTGTATAATTTTGCCATACAAATACATAGGACAAGGGAACACTCAGCCAACTTCTTGCACTCTGAGTGCTTAATTGGCCATGCTGCAAGCCACTGCCACACCATCACATGAGTCACAGTAGTCTGGGAGCCACACCGCATACACAGGGAAGACAAGTATCCTGGGTTAGTTCAGACATTATCTTCCAAATGGGATCCGCAACAAAGAAAGGATTTGTTTGGGGAGCCACTGCATGTTTTTATGCTACATAATATGGAGACAGTTGTATAAACAAGGCACCTCCTGCAATTCCTACACAATCAACTTTCTGCACATTGTATCACCCAGGAGTTATCTCAAAGCTTCCTGGGTTGATAATGGATGTGATAAAGGTAGTCATTATTGCACAACGTCATACTCAGCAAAAAACTCATGCCCAATTAGCTGTTGTCAAGATCGGGCATGCCAACCTTTCACCACTTCAGGGGGCCAACCCCACCTGCATCTCAGCAACATTCATGCTGAGGGGGCATATGTCCTTCCACCTCTTGTGGCAGTGTGGACTTTGCTGGTTTAAGAATCCCAGGGTCCACACCTTCTGGGCGCTAACCATTCACTGATGGACTTTGAGATGTAGGCATGGAAGCAATGTCAAAACAGATTGTCACAGATATGTAGTTGACCCTTGTGTGCAAGTTATGAAGCAACTTGACACCTCTCACACACATGGATCCATGGACCGCATCGCCATACCGACCATGTCACATTCTATGCTCAACTAGAATTTAGAAATTCCAATGACAATGTCTGTGAGGATGAATATACAACCTGGTCATTACATGCACATACTGACACTGCCCACTTATATCAGGTTGACCGAGGACATCCTTGGTGGTACGTAATGTGATAGACCATGACAGACAGTACACTGTTCAAAAATCCTTTAGGAAATACTCACTGGGGCGGATTTACAAGCCCCTTGCACCGCCGTTAAGTCACTTTTTCCCATATTAAAAGTGATGCTCCAGCTGTGCAAGGGTCTTGTAAATAAGACCCACTGTGTCTGATAGTCGCAACACCCTTACAGCAAGGTCCATTGCACTGCAGCACATGGTACATAGGGCACAGCATGGTACTTGACACAAAACATACTAGTGTTTAAATAAGAGATAGTACTGTTCGTGGTCAAATAGGAGTGATCACTACTCAGATGCCTACCTAGTCATTTGGGAGATGTGGCCTTTCTACATTGTGCCTGCATAGGACAGCCCTTTTGCCAAAAGGGACACTGAAACTTGGATGCCATCACAACTCTGATCTGCATTTGGAATGTGAATGGGGAGGCAGTAATTGCACATGTCTACCTCCCCAAAATATCCTACCAATCGAAGGATAACTTATATACACTGTACATGTTCCAGATATGTAAGAGGTGAGATCAGATGAAGCTATACAATCCAAAAACAGGCCTTGACCACTTCGGCAGACAGCACTATCCTCCATTTTGTCTCTGTTAACCAATTCAATTAACATATCTGTCCTGTCTGCCTAATAGACGTTTCTCATATCAGTTATGTTGACATTGTAAGGAAGATTGTGAATTTGAACCACCTCCCGGGAACTGGTGCACAAAGTGTAAATTGCTCAGTCATCAGTGGAACCATACAAAAGAAAAAACGTATTCTTTCTAACTCCTCATTGTATGCCGTAAGTATGAGTGCAAAATCCGCTCTGCTCGCGAAATGTGCAAATTTCCGGCAATTTCGCGAACCGCGAATCTCGCGAAATTGCCAAAAGTAGCGAATTCGCAAGCGGGCGGATTTTTTTTTTGGGCCCCAGGAAGCACAGTTAAGGCGCTCGAGTTGATGCTAACTTTGTAACCATTTTAGAATGGCTCCAGCAAGCTGCCAGAGTGCCTGCTGGTGCCATTCTAAAATGGTTACAAAGTTAGCTTCAACTCAGGCACCTGCTTTAACTCTGTAAGTGCTTCCTGTGGGCCAGAAATTAAACCTCAACAGGAAGCACTTACAGACATAAATAAAGCAGCTGCCTGAGTTGAAGCTCATATTCAGTAACGTTTTAATCAGCCCAAAACCTTAGTGAGCACGGTCGAGGCTGGGCAAGTGTGCTTTAACCCCATATCTGACGTCGAAAATTTGCTATAATACCAGAGGGAGGTCTTTGCATCCCTGAGTTTCTCGAGCACAATCCCTGTTCCTTTGACCAGGAGGATGCTTTCTCCTCACCTGCTGCCCTTCTCGCTCTCTGACCCTTTATACACAAGAGACATGTGAACACGCATAGAAGCCCCCCATCACACACAGAGGTATCAAACGTCTTCCCGTCCTTTCTTAACTATGATGGACAGCTCACTCAAGGGACCTCAGCGCCTCTTGGCACTGTTGCAAAGTTACAGGCACACATGGTCAGTGGAGACAAATCTTCTGACCCTACGCAGTTGCACTGTAGGAAAAGCACTATCATTTACCCAACGAGGTAGCACTTACTGGATTAGCCAGTAGTACTCCAGTTGAGTAGAAGTATTGCACAAAACGGTGGCATCTTGGTGGATAACTATGCAGGGCAGGATTCATTCTGGCACAAGGTCCTGTCACAAAAATTAAACCTCAACAGGAAGAACTTACAGATATAAATAAATCAGGTGCCCGAGTTGAAGCTCAAATTCAGTAACGTTTTAATCAGCCCAAAACATTAGTGAGCATGGTCGAGGCAGGGCAAGTGTGCTTTAACCCCAGATCTGCCGTCGAAAATTAGCTGTAAGACCCGAGGGAGGTCTTTGCATCCCTGAGTTTCTCGAGTGCAATCCCCGTTCCTGTGGCCAGGAGGCTGCTTTCTCCTCACCTGCTGCCCTGCTCCCTCTCTGTTCCTTTATACACAAGAGGCATGTGAACAAGCATAGAAGCCCCGCACCACACACTAGCGGTATCAAACGTCTTCCCGCCATTTCCCAATCCCAACTATGATGGATAGCTCAGTCAAGGGACCTCGGCGCATTTTAGCGGGGTGCCAAGTTACAGGAACACATGGTCAGTGGAGACAAATCTTGTGGCCCTTTATGTAGCTTCAGTGTAGGAAAAGCACTATATATTTACCCAACGAGGTAGCACTTACTGATTAGCCAGTAGAAAGTACTCCAGTTGAGTGGATGGAAATCGGAAAAAAATCTGCGATTTTGCTGGAAAATCTGCGAATTTGCAGACTTTTTTTGTGAATTTGCGGAACGCAGATCCGTAAAATTCGCCCATACTTAGTATGCAGTCAGGGCTCATGGGAAAGAAGGCTTTGTGGGCCATTGCACAGTAACCATGTAGTCATTAAGTAAGTCAAAGTAGCTAACATGAATCAGAGCCATACCTTGTCTTGACCCAGTAGTTCACCTTCTTAGCCATTTTTGGGGAGAAATTGGTCCTAGGTCTACAGATGTCGATGCAACTTTTCATTAAAGCAGTTACTTAATATTCCACCCAGGACTGACTCTGGGTTTTCTGAACCCCTCTGTATTTAATTCTGGACTCCTCAGTTGTGAGTCAAATTCTCCAAATCAGGGCACCCTTCATGAGTTTATAAGACTCAGCATCTGCCCCAGTATGGGTCAGGAGTTTGTCGTGGCACCTTCCAGTGAATAGTTCCTAAAGTAAGTGCCTCCCAGTGGGTCTGTCTCACTTTCCTAGCTACACAAGCCCTCTCAACAGCTGTGAACCATTTGGTGATATCATCACCATCCTCACATTTAGGGACAATCCTTTGGGGATTTTAGGATCATAAGATCTTTCTGTATCATTGTTGGTTAAATAGCTGCAACCATTGATGGGTCCCAGCCCATCTCTGCTCTTTATTTTTCTAGAGCTAGGAGTCTAGTATCTAACTCTAGTCTTTGAGTCAACCTTGCTAACCATTGTCCAGACCAGCATACCCCTTTAATGCCCTAAAATCTATCATTAAGGGGTGACCCTGAACATTGCCTTCTCAGATTTTAGGAAGAAAGAAGAAAGATCTAAGATCCATACTGACCCCTGAAGGAGAAGAGGATGCCATCCTCCTTGGCTCAGCCCTGCTAACCTGTCTCATCCACGACCTGCCTACAGCAGGAATTCCGACAGGTCTAGCAGTAGACAATCCCAATAGCACAGAGCACCTGTTCTGCAACCTACCTACATACTTTGTCTCCCATGAGCACTAGATTTGCTCAAACAAAGACTCAACTCCAGAATCCCAATTCCGTCAACCCTGTGATTGTGCACCACAAGGCCTACTGCCTGACTATGAGTAGCCCCTCACCGCATGGAGTTCTCCCCAACTTCTGTGAATACCGAAAGTCTTAAAATTAGGATTTTTCTCAGTTTAGTAGTAGTATAGTTAGGACTACTAACTTTAGGACTCCTAAATGCCTTTTGTGAATACCGAAAGTCTTAAAACTAGGATTTTTCTCAATTTAGTAGTAGCAAAGGACTCCTAATTTTAAGACTCCTAATCCTGGGAAAAATCCTGCTTCTATTAGTGTCAATGTCATTTTATCACCTTCAATGCTAAAGGTATTTTCCCCCGGTGCTGGATGTTCCTATTTCCCATTGTTCATGACGAGCTCAGTTCGTCATAAGCACAGCGCCACTGTGCCTCATGACAAACTGAGCTAGCCATGAGCAGCGAAGGGGTTAAACAGACTATACTCATCCGGAGTTTGGAGCTCTATACCATCGGGTGAGAAATAAATGGCACCGTTCATTTTGCACAATATGTCTCTCCCAAGAAGATTTACAGGACTACTGTCACATAGAACAAATCTATGCATGTCTTTAAAGTTTCCAATTTCAATCTCAATTGGTTTTGTTAAGGACGTTTTTATCTGCTGATTTGCTACACCTACCACTTGGATGTGATCACCCGAGAGAGGAATATTTTGGATTTCCACTGATCTGACAGTAGAACGGGTATCACCTCTGTCCACTAGAAAAGTTACATCTACATCACTCACTTTTCCATTCACATATGGACCAGAATGATCTACCTCCAGAGTAGCGCCAAGCACTCACTCTTCTTCCTCTCTCTGCCACCATCAGAAACTATCATCTGATTCTCTCCCGTCCTTTTTCAGCCAATATTGCGTACTCACATGCACTCTATTATTTCTCGTTACCTGATCTCCTGCGCAGAATCCGGTCTCTGTACTGTATCTTTGTAGGTTTACATTGTGAGGAAGTGGAGGTTGTGGCACCGGACTCTGTGGATTAACTACCTGCTGTTGTGGCAACTGTTGCTGAATTATCTCACTCTGCACCTTAGGATTCAATAATGTATTATCCGAATTAACTCTTGGTGGATACTTACACTCTTTCTTCTAATGCTCCAACCTACTGAAATTATGACATGGAAATTTCTTTTTCAATTCTTCTATGTTTCCTACATACTTTGGTTTTCCAGGATTTCCCTTTACTTTAGACTGATGTCCTCCTGTGCTTTTATTTTCTAACTGAGCAGCTTGATGTTCAGCAACTTTCACTTGTGCCCACATCACTTTTTTATTTGAGCTTTTTTTTGTTTAACTTCAATTTCATCACTACAATACTTTGCATGTCTCAGAACCTCTTCCACTGAACGCAACTGCCATCCCATCAAATTATGCTTAATCATATCTCCTATTTCTGGTCTCAGTCAAAACACAAACCGATATACAAAATGACTCATATCCTTTTCATTCAGTTCCTCATATCCACTGTGCTGTTTAACCCTTTCCATGCTCATGCCGAGCTCAGCTCGTCATGATGCACGGTTGAGCTGTGCTGATGACGAGCTGAGCTTGTCATGAAAGTATGGAAAGAATCAAAAGTCAGCACAGGAGGGGAAAACATCTAGCAGCCAAGGTGTTAAATACTAATAGTAGCCTTTCATAAAATGTATGAACTGACTAATTAGCCTCTTGTATTGTTCTGTCTATTTTTACCCAGTCTGTCTCTTTCGGTGGTGTTTTATTTTTCAAAAACACAATGACTTGATAATATTTCCGCGTCACTATAGGTCCAGGAGCACCTGTCACCTTATCTCATGGATATTCTTGCTTTGGCCAATCAACTGTGATTTTACATTCTGACCATAAATCTGCTGGTACTACCTTGTCAAATAGCACATCTAAATCTTCCCATAGAACTTTTTATGACTTTTACAAATCGATCTACTTGTCTATACCATTCTACCTCCCCATTTTCTCAGTAGCACAATTAACCCTTTTATTTGAATAAGTCTCCCTGTCGTATTCATATTGTCTATATCTTTGTCAGTAAAATCCACTCTATATGGTTTCTGCAAGGTTTGGTATTTAGTAAAATCTACATCCATTTCACTTGCTAAGTTTTCAAATCCTTTGTGCATATTTTTTGTTTTCCACATAATACTTTTACATATAAAAGTGACTTCATCATCCTGGTAATTTTTCAGTTTATCTGTACCAATTGTTCCAACTAATAATTCTTCCATAGCAACCTTTAATCTTGCAATGTCTAACAGTTTTGGCTCAGTCTCTTTTAGTTTTAAGGTTTTTATCCAGTCACTTAACTCTTGCTCAGTTGGCCCTATTGGTGTTTCGGTTAAGTCAATCTTTCTACACTCTTCTTAGGGGTTACAGAATCTGATTCTGCTCCTGTTGGGAATTTATACAGAAGACTCTGATTAAATGTCAAATCTGGTGATGTCATTTGGTTAGTGCATGCAATCCCTGACAAATTTGATTAAACCTTTTCTCTTATTTTGTGCAAACTCTGATTTAAAGGAATAGTTAACGATGGCTCTTTTATTTTTGGATTTTCAAATATTGGAATCACTCGACCTATTGTTACCGGAAAAGTTACAGCCTCTATATTTTTAGTAAGCTCCTGTATCTTTTCTCCCAATTTATGTTTTGAACGTATATACTCAGCAGTACTCTGTTGAGCTTCAACTTGTTGTTCTACTCTATTTTTATCATTCTCCACTTCATTTCCCTGTTATTGGAACATTTGGTTCTTATCTCATTTCTACTCTTTCTGGAAGGTTGCTAAAATTTGAAAATCGTTTTGGGGTTTCTGACAATCTATCCTCTAACTGTGGTGCACTTGTGTGGTGGTGAGCCTCAGCCAGGCCAACCAGTGCAAGGGATTCACACTTCTCTGCACAGAGTCCTCGGACCAATATGAAGAAGTTGGCACAGAAACTGGAAAAGAAAATACAAGATTTATTAATCCTCATGAGGTGGAACTACATTCACACAACACCCTTTGGTAATGTATGAAGTAGCACACTGAATGGAAGGAGCTGAGTCCTTTAATACCCACACAGGGGTACAAAATGCTGGTTTTAGGTACATATAAGGTCATACAGAAAATGCACAGTCAACAAGTGGGAGGAGCTAACAGTTGCTAATTCTGGTGAACACATCCTGACACTTACAGACTAACAGCAGCTGCATGGAAAGCTGCAAGCTCAACTGAACATGTGCGAAGGTGACAGATGCTAAATATAGTTCGTCTCAAGGCAGAATTCAAGAACAGTTAACAGAAAGGTAGGACAGAGCACATGGCGAGCACATGGTAGCAGATGGCAAACAAAATGGCTGACAGAAATAAAAATGGATTCCACAAAAAGGACAAGATAGTCTCTAAAAGCAGGATGGCTTCCGCTAATGCTAACCTAATTGCTGCCAAACAGATGACCATTTTAGCATTAGCTGAAGACATTTGTTCATCTGGGGTAATCTAGATATGCATCCTGTACATTGATGCTCATAATCTCAGTGATCTCTTTATTTACCATTTATTGTGTTTTCATTTCTGTAATATTTCTTTTGGCAGGTGTACAAGTAGTGATGCACATGGAGCAAAGCATAGGACCACATTGTATACAAGTACAGCATGTAAATAGTATCACCAGTAGTATACATAGAATAGTCAGTAGCTTCCAGCCCCAAGTAATAAAGAGTGTCCATATCCAGTTCGGAAATGTCCATGTACCAGTCTCTGGGTGAATTTCTGCAGCAATCTTATGCAGTTTAGAGATTGCATCATATACTGAAGGTGAGTGGTTCGGAATAAAGACACAACAGCTGCTGCCAATGATGCGGCATGCACCACATTGATTAGCCAAAATGACATCTAATACCATGCGAGTGCTACAATCCTCGCAACTTGCAACTCCTCAGTAATGTTCCCAAGTGCCATAGCTGTTTGATTGATGACAGCTTCCACAACACGAGTCAATCGCCTGATCTTTCTGCTATTCAATGCAGCACCCAACAAAGAAGAACAAACCCATATTGAAATCGACATATTGTTGCAAAGTGTTATCAGTCAGATCAACCTTAACTGTACTTATTGTTCGTTTGTATCTGTTCTTGGAAATGTCGTTGTACAATGTTGAATCCCGGTGATATGATGGAGGGGCTAAGAACACAGGTGGTAACAAAAAAGATATGTAACATACCCCAGACCACCCAACAGGTAATTGATAGTATCCTTTATTACCGCACACACAAATAGGTATTATGTGAAGACGTAACACTGCTATTATTAGCACCTTCAATGGTTAGAATTACAGTGATTCTCCCAACACTACTAATAAATATATCTGCTGTAGCTCTTGTCAAGGAAATTAAAAAAGGTCCAATGTTTTTAACATTTCTCATATTCGTGAAGACATATGGTGTCGAAATATTATCAGGTTGATACTCTTCCCATTCCCATTTAGTCCCTTTAGCTTGAGGATAACCATCTTTATCTTGATAGCATACTTTATTCAGACCGAAGTGAATCCAACCTTCTGAAAGCTTTCCGGAATCAAACAAATGTGCATACCAAGCGTGACACAAACCATTATCGGAAAACGGTAGAGGAATAAAAGGTGTTCCTCCTTTCTTTTGGTGAGCAGGTATTATCCCACACACCCAACAGTTGTTAGTATTCGTGGCATTAAATGTATGATGCATTATCTGGATGAATGTATTATTTAGGTAGGATTGTCGATACTCATGGTAGGGAAGCGTGAAGTAGTAATGTTCCACTGGTATAGGAGTAGTGACAATAAAAAGCTGTCGAACAGGAGCCAATTTCTCAACAAACCAGGTGATTATTGCCATAACCACCGGAGCAACAACAAACCCTACAGCACAAATGATTCTTTTGTTATGCATTTTAGCAACAGTGATAATTGATCTTTCTAAAAACTCATGAAAACAATTGTTAGAGTTCTTATCCCTAGGGAGCCTTTGATTTCTTCACCACGGGCCAAGATGGGTGTCACTACTCCACGCAGGACTGATCCCCCCTCTTGCCACATAGGCTTTCTGTTTCACTAACCCAGGGCAGTAGCTCAACCAGTCTTTATCAGCAATGCTGATTCTTTCCTCGGTCTCAAGTGGTATCGCGATGCTCCAGGAATCATGTGGTCCAGGAAGACTTCCGCAGATTCGTCAGGTGAGATAGCCTGACTTTTCTCCGTCTCCAGAATCTCTTGATGGTCGGTCAATACAGCAGGTTCCACCAAGGCAGGCGACACACGTGTGCAGTGTGTGCTATGGACCCAGTTCTTCTTGTTTGTCACTCGGACTGTTGTCCTTGTTGCCAGGAGCACCTGCTCCGGTCCTCGCCACCTCGTCTCCAAGCTATTCAATCTGTCGAAGACCTTGACCACCACGTGGTTGCCAGGACGGAGTTCATGGGCCTCACCTGTAGATCTGTCAGGAAGCGCTTCTCGAAACTATTGATGAATAGAGATCAAACTGTCGGTTAACTGTGCCAAATAATCATTCATCAGAACACAAGGAACATCATGCATGGGGCGTGGCTTAGGAACTCCCCAAATGTTCATTGGCCTTTCAAATACAATTTCATATGGGGTAAGCCATACCGTGAATTTTGGCACTGATCTTATGGATAGCAATGCCAAGGGTAATGCATCTGGCCACTTCAAAGACGTGGAAGCCAGTATTTTTGCCAACTTCAATTTCAAAGTAACGTGGTACCTTTCCCCTAATCCTGCTGATTGCGGGTGGAAGACTGCATGGAATTTCTGCTTGATCCCTAATCCTTTTAAGACATACTCAACAACTTTCCCAATAAAATGAGGTCCGTTGTCACTCAATAAAAGCTTACAAACACCATATCTAGGGAAAAACTACTTTAGAAGCACCTTCGCTGTGGTGAAAGCAGTATTATCCTTTGTAGGTTAAGCCTCTATCCATTTATTGAAGGCACATACCACCACTAGGACGCATTTCAGATTATTGCAGCTTTCAAGTTGGATGTAATCCATCTGCAAAAATTCAAAAGGTGTGAATGGTGTATCAAACCCTCGTGTAGGAGTCCGTGTCCCTTTACCAGGATTATACTGCCAACAGATCAAACAGGAATGCACTACTCTCTTAGCTGTGCTGGCAATTTCAGAATGCTCCCAAACTTGCATAAGCAATTTAGTTATTGCTAGAGCTCCAAAATGTGCCAGCCCATGTGCCATTTGAGCCATGGGTTGTAAATAGGCTGTAGGCAATTTCCATTTATCCATGTTTTTGTTGCGCCAACAACCCTCATCGTCCAATATTCCTTCTTTAGACCATTGCTCAAGTTCTTTCACAGAGGCAGATCTCTCTACATCCAATACTTCCTCTCTAGCATCCTGCTAACGCTCAGCTCATGATTTCACTACGTACATGGATGTCGTGCTTCGCTGAATCGCAGTCTTATGGGCTACGCGGTCTGCAAGGGCATTGCCTTGTCCTATTTTTTCAATGATTTTCTTGTGCGCACTACACTTCATAATAGCAACTCTCTTTGGGTATGTAAGTGCATTCAAGGGATTATGCACTAATTCTCCAACCAGTGGAATGTAAGAGAGCCTCTTTCCTTCCAGAGTAGGCCAAAATCATGAACCACTCCAAAAGAATAGCGGCTATCCATGTAGATGTTAACACACAAGTCAGTGCTAAGTTCACACGCTCGTGTCATAGCTATTAGTTCAGCTGCTTGAGCCGACTTCTGTGGTGTCCGAGCTGTTTCCACTACTGTCCTAAGTGTTGTGATTGCATATGCAGCTGAGGTCATGCCATTTGATAACTTCAAACAGGACCAATCAACCCACAGTTCCCCATGTACATCTGAAAGGGGCGTATCTTGCAAATAGACGCGACCCTTTGTCTGTTCCTCAGTAAGGACTATACAATCATGAGGCCCTTTGATTGAGATTCAGTCACAGGATATGGCAGCAAAGTAAGTGGAATGAGTGTCGCACAACTCAAAAGCACCCAGCTAATGCACAAGCAACAGGATCAAGAACTGCAGAAAAATATGCACAGGGGCGCTGCTTATCACCATGTGTCTGTACACCCATCTTTCTAGTGTACATAGAGTGTAAAAGCATTCATGTAATCAGGTGTGCCCAACACTGGTGCAGAGCATAGAGCTTGTCTTAACTGATGAAAAGCATTTTGGCATTCACCTGTCCATGTAAGGGGGATCAGAGTGTTTTCAGTCAAAAGCGCTAGCAGGGGTTTAACAATGTGTGAAAAACCCAATATCCATTGCCTACAAAACTAAGTCAAACCAATGAATGCATGGACATCTTTCTGTGTGGAAGGTACTGGTGTGTCTAAAATGGATTGAATGCGATCCGGTGTCAGTGCACGGCCCTCCTTAGACAGAAGGTAACCTAAGTAGGTTACCTTCGGTCTACAATATTGCAATTTCTTTCATGATACTTTATGGTTGTGTGAAGCAAGAAAAGAAAGTAAAGACAACGTACATTTTTCACACTGCTCAGGTGTATCGGCTGCCAACAAGATTTTGTCGACATATTGTATGAGAGCCCCTCCTTCAGACAAAGTAAAGGAATCAAATTGTGATTTTAAGGCTTGACTATAAATACTCAGACTCTCAGTGTACCCTTGAGGAATCTGTATAATCGATTATTCAAAGTGAAACCGAACAAATATCGGCTATCAGGATGAATAGGAATCAAGAAGAAAGCATTCTTCAAATCAATTACAGAAAATGTAGTTGCTGTTTATGGGATGAGGGTAAGCAATGTCGTTATGTCAGAAACCACAGGGTATTGTGGTACTACGATCTTGTAAACTTCTCTCAAATCAATGATGAATCTCTAAAGTCAAGTTGGATGTAATCCATCTTCAAAAATTCAAAAGGTGCGAATGGTGTAGCAAACCCTACTGTAGGAGTCAGTGTCCCTTTACCAGGATTATACTGCCAACAGATCAAACCGGATTGCATTTCTCTCTTAGCTGTGCTGGCAATTTCAGAATGCTCCCAAACTTGCGTAAGCAATTTAGTTATTGCTAGAGCTCCAAAATGTGCCAGCTCATGTGCCATTTGAACCATGGGTTGTAAATAGGCTGTAGGCAATTTCCATTAATCCATATTTTTGTTGCGCCAACAACCCTCATCGTCCAATATTCCTTCTTTAGACCATCTTTGGGTATGTAAGTGCATTCAAGTGATTATGCACTAATTCTCCGTGCATTATCTGCATCCCTTGACACGTACGAGAGCCTCTTTCCTTCCAGAGTAGGCCAAAATAATGAACCACTCCAAAAGCTTAGCGGTTATCCTTGTAGATGTTAACACACAGGTCAGTGCTAAGTTCACACGCCCGTGTCAAAGCTATTAGTTCAGCTGCTTGAGCCGACTTCTGTGGTATCCAAGCTGTTTCCACTACAGTCCTAAGTGTCAAGATTGCATATGCAGCTGAGGTCGTGCCATCTGATAACTTCAAACAGGACCCATCAACCCACAGTTCCCATCTCAATCTGAAAGGGGCGTATCTTGCAAATCGACGCGACCCTTTGTCTATTCCTCAGTAAGGACTATACAATCATGAAGCCCTTTGATTTAGATTCAGTCACAGGATATGGCAACAAAGTAAGTGGAATGAGTGTTGCATACCTTGAAAGCACCCAGGTAATGCACGAGCAACAGGATCAAAAACTGTAGAAAAATATGCACAGGGGCGCTGCTTATCACCCTGTGTCTGTACTTAAACTGACGATGCACACCCATCTTTCTAGTGTACATAGAGTGTAAAAGCATTCATGTAATCAGGCGTGCCTAACACTGGTGCAGAGCATAGCGGTTGTCTTAACTGACGAAAAGCATTTTGGCATTCACCTGTCCATGTAAGGGGGATCAGAGTGTTTTTAGTTAAAAGTGATAGCAGGGGTTTAACAATGTGTGAAAAACCCAATATCCATTGTCTGCAAAACGAAGTCAAACCAATGAATGCACGGACATCTTTCTGTGTGGAAGGTACTAGTGTGTCTAAAATTGATTGAATGCGTTCCGGTGTCAGTGCACGGCCCTCCTTAGACAGAAGGTGACCTAAGTAGGTTACCTTCGGTCTACAATATTGCAATTTCTTTTGTGATACTTTATGGTTGTGTGTAGCTAGAAAAGAAAGTAAAGACAAAGTACATTTTCACACTGCTCAGGCGTATCGGCTGCAATCAAGTTGTCGTTGACATATTGTATGAGAACCACTCCTTCAGACAAAGTAAAGGAATCAAATTGTCGTTTTAAGTCTGGACTATAAATACTCGGACTCTCAGTGTACCCTTGAGGAACTCTAAAAAATCTGCATGATCGATTATTCAAAGTGAAACTGAACAAATATCGGCTATCAGTACAAATAGGAATCGAGAAGAAAGCATTCTTCAAATCAATTACAGAAAATGTAGTTGCTGTTCGAGGGATAAGGGTAAGCAATATCGTTATGTCAGAAACCACAGGGTATTGTGGTACTACAATCTTGGTAACTTCTCTCAAATCAATGATGAATCTGTAAATCTTAGTGTCAGTACCTTTTTTCAAAATGGGAAGAATCAGACTATTGCAAACATTGAAAGGAACTTCTTCCATAACCCCCACTTTAATCAAATCATGCACAATGCGTGTGAGTGCTTCTTCTCCTTCTCGAGAAATTTTATACTGAGGCAGTCTTGGCAATGAAGCACCCTCGTTGATGCTAATATGCACTGGCGGAATAACCATTTGGCCTACATCAGTGTCTGAAGTAGCCCACAAAGTACTAGGGAGTGAAGCTAATGCAATGTCCTCTTCAACAACAAAGGATCTCTCAATCACAGGTTAGTTGTCATTCAAAATAACCTGTACTCCTTCCGGAGAACATCGTATCTTAGCCCTGAAATATTTGAGCATATCAAGACCCACAATATTATCTGGCGTGTTTGGAGAGAGCAAAAACGGACATAAGGAGCAGAAGGAAGAGTATACGGAGGTGGACAACGATCTAATAAGAGAGAATCATCTTGGGGTTTATTAAGAATAGGATGAAGAGCTCATCGAACAGGGTATTGGCCATTTACCTGTAAATGACGCTCTCTATCTTCTCTCTCTTTTATTTCTATAATTTCCCTATTTTTCATTTCCAATGCCTTTGCATGAATGCTCTTACGTTGTTCTCTTTCAATCAAGGCTTGTTCACGCTTCATTCGCTCACGCACTTCTTTCTCCCACATTCGCACACAGTCAAACTTATCTTGCCTAGCCTTTCGCTTAAACATTCCTTGTTCCACATACTGAATCATACTCAAATCAAATGACCCATGCATAGGCCAACGCAACTTAGTATCTTTACATGCATATTTATTCCATAACGTGCTGTACATTATAGAAGAAATACCATATTTATTATGCATGTCCCTATTAGGCGTTCCCTCCGGGGGCGGCCGATTGTGCTTCATCGAGTCTCAAACTGGTACCTCTACAAAAGGAACACATCCTATGAAGTGTGCTGGAAACAAGCATGCCAAAAATAGTCCAGAATATGCAGTATTATAATCAAAGTAGCGCTTAATGTACTCTTCGTACTTTGCGCCGTTCAAAAAAATTCAAATAGAGAAAAATCTCCTCATTACCTGCCTATATAAATTGCAATTCATATATACCTTACAAACAAATACTAATATTGGCCAATCCTTCAAATCAAAAGCTGCAGTAAGTGTTACTAAACTACCTTACCAATCCAAGGCATCAAAAACGAACAGCAAATGCTGCAAACAACTCTTACCAATGAAATGGTGTCCAGGTTCCAACTGCCAAGTTCTGAAATTGACCAAATGGTCACTGCATGGCAAATCAACAGAAGAGATCTCAGTCGATGACCGGCACCACCTGGATGTTCAGATCAGAAAGAAAGGAAAAACGCCTTGGTTGCCAAGACTCGGGTCTCCTCAGGCAGCGATCAAGTCCAAAGAGAGATTCCAATCCTTCGTCTCGACCACTCCTACAGGCATCCGAGTCGATGATGAGCCCACGTTGGAAGCGCCAATTTGTGGTTGTGAGCCTCAGCAAGGCCTACCAGTGCAAGGGATTTGCCCTTCTCTGAACAGAGTCCTCAGACCAATTTGAAGAAGTTGGCACAGAAACTGGAATTGAAAATACAAGATTTAATATACCTCATGAGGTGGAACTACATTCCCACAACACCCTTCGGTAATGTATGAAGTAGCACACTGAATGGAAGGAGCTTAGTCCTTTTATACCCACACAGAGGCTCAAATGAAGGAGGTACAAGAATAAAATGCTGGCTTTAGGTACATATATGGTCATACAGAAAATGGGAGGAGCTAACAGTTGCTAATTCTGGTGGACACATCCTGACACGTACAGACTAATAGCAGCTGCATGGACAGCTGCAAGCTCAACTGAGCATGTGTGAAGGTGGAAGATGCTAAATATAGTTCGTCTTCAGGCAGATTTCAAGAGCAGTTAACAGAAAGGTAGGACCGAGCACTTGGCGAGCAGATGGCAGCACATGGCAAACAAAATGGCTGACAAAAAATCCAAAATGGATTCCACAAAAAGGACACGATAGTCTCTAAATGCAGGATGGCTTCCGCTCTTTTCCTTCCTTCTATATTCTTTTTCTTTTCTGTACATTTTAGCCCTCTATTTTCATCTACCAATCTCACCAGATACATTCCACAACACATGTTTGCATGTCTCCATCTTTGCATTCTTGTCTCATGTGTCCCTTTCCACGACCTCTATTCACTGGTCCTAAATAGTCTCCAAACCTGTCATATTCTAATTCATGCATTTCATCTTCCCTCTCAGCCAAAGCCTCAAACAGTGTTGGTCTAGGTCTTGGTTCAAGCTTCATCTTTGTTTCTCTCAGATTCGTCAACACCTCAAGACTAAAAGATCCTTCTTCAGGAAAAGCTAATGCACCATCATTTTTAGTGTACCTCGCCCAATTCTCTAACCACATAAATGTATGGTAGCCATATTTTGTCATCATATATGATGCTGGCATTTTCGGCGGTGGAATTACTTTTCCCGCTCTGGTTTCAATTGCTTTGTCTTTTTTGAAGGTGTTTTTCAGTTTCTGAAACCATGTAGGTTTCTCATTCTCTATTCCATAATAAAATTCAATTTTTGTTATTAATCTCCTGGTTTTCAAAAGTCTGTGTACACTTCCGTAAACTTCTTCGTAACACCAGCCTATCGCAGCGCAGTCCACACTAACGCACCAATTAGAACAAGATACGTTTCAATAGTGCTCAACCAATTGCTTTGCTCCTTCTTCTGATGCACCAATCAGCCCTTACTCTGTCTTGGTCACACTGACCAATCCATGCGCGACACTTTTGACGTCAGCCCTGCTCCGGCTTTTGCAGCTTGGACTGACCCCTCCTTTACAAAAAATATCGAGAAGCCGTATTTACACTTTTATAATACTGAATCGGTTAGTAACCACATAAAACAACTCCATTTGTCTCTTTCACTAAAACCAAAAGGATAGTTTTTCAATCACACAGGAATTCAGTTTTTCTGGTGGACAGCACTTACCTCTTCTATTCCACAGAATGTTACTTTTCGCCGATAAGATAGCTCTTCCCTCTACCTTACCCTTCTTCCAAGCTTGGGTTAAACATTATTACTTTTTCCGGGTAGAGTTTTAGCCAGAATACGCAATGATCCCTATTCTCAGACCCAAGATTTCACCGGTTGCCTTCGCTATACATTCACCACTTTTACACGTAAGGTCCCTAAACTTGTGATGTACGACGACACCACCGTGATATATGACGATACCACTACTTTTTGAAACAGACTATGCGATGTGTGACTTCAATTGTCACAATTCCTGTGCCTGCAGACAGAGATAACAGCTTCCCTTACTATCCAGAAACCTCTTTTAGACTACACATAAAGAAAATACGAACTCAAAAGATGTTATCCCAAAAATTCTGTACATCATAATCCTATATATTCTACTCTACACATCACATATCCTAGTCAACCTATAGCAACCAATGCTCTGCTACCAAGTATTACTGGTGCAGCGCGGCTCCAAAAATTCTTCATGAATCACCACAAATAAACCCACGGAACCTCTTACAACAATCTATAAATTTGGGCCCATCACTCTAATCATTCATACATACATTTAATCCGTTCCGAGGTTTCAGTATGGGTTCAAAAAGGGAGTCGCGGTGCTATAGTGGAATGCCTAAACTATAGCTGATACATTATTTACAACTGCAGTTTAATTTCTAAGAACCCTGGTTTTTATTTAAAATAAAGAAAACAATTTCATCCCACTATTTAAATTCGGAGCTGCTAGTAAAAATTGACTGTAGGAAGTATCAAACCAGTTTAATTCTTCATTTAATACATTTTAATTTTTCTCTAAATTTCAAGTTTTCTAGCATAATCTCTATGTTTTAAAAAGGCTAACAGAATAACTCAATTTGCAATAAAACCCTGAAAGGAAAAGGTTGAAATTTCAATAACATTCATTTATTAGCAAATGACAGCGAAAGGAAATATGTAACGAAAATATTACCCAAATGGAGGGACGAAGACATCAGTACAGGTTGCAATAATCCAAAATGTAAATCCTCCCTGTCTCTCTCTCAGGATGTTGCACCCATTCAAAAGTTAAATCAAAAAGAAAAATGTTCTAAGTCTCTGTGCCTCAAAACAAAAAGTGTGCAGACCGACAGCAGCAAAAATCAGATTGGAAAGCAGGCTTTTTTCAATGTACGAACCGTCCTTTTTTATATCCTTTTCATTAACTTATCTATCTAAATTTGTAACTCTTAAATTGTGTAATGTCTGTGATCGGTCAATTTGGAGTCGGATGAGCATAACCTCATCATTCCTTATTCAAATTTCCTGCAATGTCATCCTCACTTGCTGTAACTGGGGTTACTTTGTGTAAAGAATTACTTCCTCCGAAGTGTACTTTAAATTGTTAGTTGACTTTTTTTTCCCACGGGTAAGATTATCGCCTCGCTGTCATCTTTGCCTTAGGCTCCATAAAATGGCCACGCTATCCTTGACCCAGGCTGTTCAGTCACAGGCCGTCCCGTTCAGTGAAGAGACTAGGGGTGGTCATTATCTCTGACCTCTCACTTAAGGGACACGTGGGGGCAGTGATATCTGCCAGCCTGCTCCAACTGCGGAAAATTAGGAAGATCTCCCACCTGTTATCTCATGCTGCTCTGGTGCAGGTAGTGATCGCCTTGGTGCTATCACGCCTTGACTTCTCCAACTCCCTCTACTTAGGGCTACCCCAGACCCTGCTCAACCACCTTCAAATCATCCAAAATCAGGCGCAAGGCTAATCTATAAAGTCCCCTAGATGGCAATCAGCTAGGCCCACGCTGCAAAATCTACACTGGCTGCCCATAGCACAAAGTGCTGTTTTTAAGAAAGGTTGCCTAATCTTTAAACTGTAATACCCCTGAATTTCTGAACAATCTGATCGTAAAGCATATCCCGGCTCCGAATCTCCGCTCAGTGCACCTTCACTTACTTGCCATTCCTTCTATCAGACTGAAAAATCAGGGTGGCTGTAGGTTCTCATACCTGGTACCCAGGTTCTGGAACTCTCTCCCCTCTCTCCCCCTTGCTGTTAAGACCAGTAACAACCTACTGAGCGTTAGAAAGGCCTTAAACAAATCTGCGAACTAGCTCTACCGCTTCATCCTCATACAAATCCTAGCGCCAGGAAATTTATGGTTACAGTACACTTTACAAATCTCTATTAACATAACATAACATAACATAACATAACGTAACATAACATAACATAACATAACATAACAGTCAGTCTGCATCTCCGACTCAGGTGCATGCGCTCTTCTGTCGCCATCTCAGATTTTCAGATAGACTCCATTTTCTTTTATTTCGTAAACCCATTTAGGCCTCAATTTAGGAACTATCACGAAAACAAACACAAATAGAGGTACGTTTGCGAAATAAAACCCTTTTTGTTTACCTCCCCCCTACTAATGATAACCCAGTTAGTATTTATCTGGCTCTAAGCAACATTTATCCTTAA
Source organism: Lissotriton vulgaris (assembly GCF_964263255.1). Taxonomy (NCBI): domain Eukaryota; kingdom Metazoa; phylum Chordata; class Amphibia; order Caudata; family Salamandridae; genus Lissotriton; species Lissotriton vulgaris. Next base: position 2,033,368,961 of record NC_141691.1, read on the forward strand.
ATCGACTTACCAATCTTCATGTTTTATGCCACATTAAAGAGACAAAAGCACGTTCATGCAGGTTTTCTTTTAGTCCATAACATATGCGTACATTTTGTTACACGATACTTGCCAAATTAGTTGTTTATTTGCTTTTGCAATACATGCAAATTAGTATCCCATGTGTATTGGTGTATGCATTTTACTCTAGGTTGGTGAATTTTCAAAACCACACATTTTAGTACTTGTCAGTGTTATGGAGTGTTAATTTCACAAGGGGTACACACAATTCTGTTTTCCACCTTGCTCCAATTCTGCATGATTTCACTTAGTCACTTTTATGTCCATGCTGCAGCAAATCCCTCTGTCTGCTAGAAGCAGGCGTAAAAAGTGACGCAGCATGTTAGGCAAAGGGCGCCCCTGAGCATTGCTGAAGCAGCGTCACACTTGCGACACAACTCCAGCAACGCGTGACTTTTCCGTCAACAGATGAATCAGAATTTCTGATGCATCTGTCAATAATTGCGCCATGGTGCCGTATTGTAAATACAGCGCATCCAGGGTGATGCAAGGGATTTGCATGGTGGCGCAGGAAAAGTGACACATCTCTGCAGATGCATCACTTTCTTGAAAATCTGCCCCTCTATTTCTAATATGGCACTTATTTTATGTTTTTAGAACTACATTTAGTAAATGTATGCCCATTACTTTATATACATATTTCAAGATGTTACATCCTCCTTGTATGAGTAGATTAAATTGCATTAGATATATGCATTGAGGACGTCAAACTTTTTGTCAGTTTAAAAGTAAACAGAGATCAAAGACTGTCCAAGTACTTGGTAAAATATCAGAGTTTCCGGTTCACAATGACCATTGTCACATTTCTTTCATGGTAACACTATCATTGTACATTGCAGTATTATCAGTTTTCATTTATGCATCAAGCAATTTATAGCCATCAGTGCATTTCTATAAGGACTACCTTTTCTTTCAAGAAAGTGGTGGGAATAGCCAGGAAAATAATGAAGTATTTCCATCTAAATGTTTGCTTGCGATCTCCAGATCTAATATAACATTTTTGGTTTCCTATTTCTGGGTGACTCAGGTATTCCAACTAACCGTAAATATACCAAGTACGTACAGAATCCCAGTGTAGAGTTGAATTCTTTACATTACTGAATGTTAGAGTTTTTAAATATTTTGTTCAAATCAGTAAACCGAAATTAAAGTACCTAAATGCGGAATTATTAATTTTACTGATGAGAATTCTTTCTCCCTTAGTACAGAAAGTTAATGGTCTACTTCTAATATGGTGTGATCGCTCTTACGATATGTATTTATGGATACATAAGTATATGTAGGTCCATAACTAAAAAATACATATTGCAGTACTTGACACCCTCTTTTTATGAGTATATTTTATTGCATATAATGTATGCAATGAAAATATCACAGTTTTTGTCAGTTAAAAAGTAAACAAAGATAAAAGACTGTCCAAGAACTTGGTAAAATCTGTACTGTTCACAATGATCTTCACCACAAAGTTTTCAAGGTAACACTTTCATTGTTCATTGCAGTATCATCAGAGGCCCCACGTGAGCTTTGCCTGTGGACGTTCGAGACCTCTGAGTGCATCGCGGAGTGTACCCTTTCGTGCCAGGCTTGCCCGTGTGCTGGTATTGTGCCCTTTAATTTTGTGTTTTTGATGATATTATGCCTTCTATTTTTGTGATTGTGCCTCTCCCTGCTTGCTGCTTTGAGTTGTATCCAACTGTGTATTCATGCCCAGTTCCTGCTTGCTGCTGCTGTCCCCAGGGCCCCTACCCACTGGTCTTCCTGCTCCTGCCCACCACCTGTGCTTCCCACCCTCCCCCTCCAATGTTTAATGTTGGCCACTGTGGACCTGTGCGCAGCAGGCTCTCCACTTCTACCACAAGTGACTATTTGTTTTACCACCAAACACCTTCACTTCCAGGTCCAGACGAGCCCTATAACCACACTTCACAACACCCTCACCTACAGAGCCCCCAGACGTTGAACTTTGTTCCCCAATACTATCAGTGACCTCATCGCTCCCCATATCATCGATTCCATGGACTACATACTCATAGAAGACCTGAACTTCCACCTCAACAACTCCTGAAACCCCAACACTACCACCATCCTGGACAACCTGGCCAACATCAAACTGAAACAGCTAATTACCATGCCTACCTACAAGGCAGGACACACACTTGACCCCATGTTCCCAGGACGTAACAACATTTACTTCAGCCATACTACCTAACCCCCATTTATTTATTTTATTTATTTGTACAGTTTAGAACGCCCGCATGGCTGCCCCAGCGACGGGGCGTCCCAGCGCAGACCAACAACTCCTGGACATTAGCCACAGCAACCAGCCTTAAGCCGGGAAAAGCCATGTCTTAATGGCTTTCCGGAAGACGAGATAGTTTTGAATTATTCTAGTTGACCAGGGGAGTGAGTTCCAAAGTTGCGCAGCCAGACAGCGGAAGGAACGACCACCCACTCCGGCTCTCTGGACACGCAGAGTGCATACTAGTGCTTCGGTGGCAGATCTTAGAGGGCGATGGGGAGCGTAGGACTGCAGCAGTCCCCTCAAGCCGACCGGAGCCTGTGGTGATAAGATCTTTTGCGCTAAGCAAAGAGTCTTAAATTGAATGTGCTTTGCTATAGGCAACCAGTGAAGCCTCTGCAAGACATGGGAAACCGGGCAGGAATAGGGGAGAGCCAACAGCATGCAAGCAGCAGCGCTCTGTGCCCTCTGCAGGCGCTTTACGCTGGCTTTGTTTGCGCCTAGATATAGGCAGTTCCTGTAGTCTAATCGCAACAGAATGGTCGCCTGTAGGATGAGTTGGCGGACTTTCAGGGGGAAAAAGCCCAGTAGTGGTTTCAAGCCCCTCAACACGCCAAAGCAAGATCCGGCCACAGCTATCGCTTGGGCGTCGAAAGTTAGTTCGCTATCGAACCAAATACCAAGATATTTCACGGCCTCCTTAGGAGCCGCAGCAGGATTCAGCTGGTCTGGCCAATACCTCTCGGACCACATCCCTCGGTCTCTTCCGAACAGCAAGATTTCGGACTTGCCTGCATTCAACTGCAGGCAGTTTGCTGCCATCCATTCCGCTATAGTGGTGAGATCATCCTTGAACTTCACCAGCTTTGTGACTTTTTTTGGGAGAAAGCATTCACCAACTGGGTGTCGTCCGCGTACGAAACCAGTGCCAAGCCCCTATCCCTTGCCAATGCAGCCAGAGGCTAAACGTAGATGTTGAACAATAGAGGACTTAGCACTGATCCTTGTGGTACACCTTGGCGTAAAGCAGACTCCTGTGAATGAAAAGGCGGAACATGTACTTGGAAAGACCTTTCTGCCAAAAATGACCAGAGCCACTCTAAGGCCAGATCTCTAATGCCAATATCAAAAAGGCGTCGCAGGAGTATTGCATGAGAGACCATATCGAAGGCGGTGCTTAGGTCCAACAGGACCAAGGCCGCTGAGTCTCCCACATCCAAGGTCGCCCGAATGGTCTCCGTGACCGTCAGTAGCGCCGACTCCGTACTGTGCCGGGCCCTGAAGCCATGTTGGGATGAGTCAAAGATATCATTCTGCTCCACGAACCTGGAGAGTATGGCATTCACATGCAATTCCGTAACTTTGGCCAGAAAAGGCAGTTGGGAAATTGGGCGGAAATTGGATGGCTCAGTGGGGTCCAGGGTGGACTTTTTCAGCAAAGGAATAACCTATGCGTGTTTCCAAGCCCTAGGGATGGGCGCTGAGGTCAAAGAAAGATTGACCCAGTTAAAATTCAACTGAGCAAGGCACAAGTGGAATTGGTGAAAGTGCATAGGCGTCAGGGGGTCAGCTGGTGAGCAGGATTTGATTTTTGCACACAGTGCCTTGAACTCGGGCTCGGTCAGAGCCTGGAAAGAGGCCAAGGTAATTCCCCTTAATTCCGAAGTCCGCACTTCAGGCCCCTCCTGAGGTGGATTGGGGGTGGGTAGCCCCTGATAGATATTGTCAACTTTATACACAAAGTAAGCGGCCAGCTCGGTGCACTGTTTGTTTGACGAGATCATGGAGGTTTCCGAAGCTCCTCCGCGTTTCATCTTCTTTAAAACAGCGAAGATGGTTTTAGCCGGATTGGAGCTGGACAGAATTTATCCGCCACAAACTTGGCCCGGGCTTGATGAATAGGCTTATGGTATGAGTGGACTATCACTGTATACACTTCCACATCTACAAACCCACACTGCCTGAACCTGTACTGCGCCCTCCACAAAGGAACTGGAGAAAATTCACTGAGAAACAGCTCAACTCCACCTTCAACTGCAATGCTCCACCACCTTGACCTATGCTAGCCTCACAGTCAAAGAACTCAACAGATTGATCTCCAACTGTGCAGACCAGCTTGCACCCCTACGTAACCCCAATAGACAGCACCTCAGGAAGGCCTCCTGCTTCACCACTGACCTCCAAGAATCCAAATTCACATGCAGATGCCTTGAGAAGAACTGGAGAAACAACAAATCCTCAGAAGACCACAACATCTACAAGAATGCCATAACGGAATACCACCAACGCATATTAGCCACCAAAAGGACCTTCATCCAAAACAAGATGCTCGCTAACTCCAACACCTCCAAGGAACTCTTTAGTGTCATCCAGGAAATTACCACAGCAAAACCACAGACATCACCTCTTCCAGAACCTCTGCAACAAGCTTGGATCCTAATTCTATTTGAAAATCAAGGGCCTCTACGACAACTTCAATGACCAGACGCCTGACTCCGAGACCACGTCCTACTCCAGAAATGCAAGCCAGCGAATCATCTCCTCTTGGACCCTAGTCACCACCGAAGACACCACTTCAACCATGAAATGTGACCACTCAGGAGCCCCCACAGACCCCTGTCTACTGTACATCTTAAACAGAGCTGCCTCCACCATCGCTACAGAACTATGATGCACAATCAACGCCACCTTCAAAACCGGCATCTTTGCAGATGACTGGAAATGCACAGAAGTCAGACCTTTTCTGAAAAAGCTCTCAGCAGATCCCACGGACCTCAAGAACAACTGACCCATCTCCCCCTCCCCTTCGCAGTCAAATTCACAGAGAAGACCCTCAATGCCCAACTAACAAAATTCATAAAAGAAAACTCCATCCTCGACCCCTCCCTATTTGCAGCAACCACTGCACCAGCACCGGTTTACTCACTGCCACAAATAACGTCTGCACCCTCCTCGCCCAAGGACACACCGCAGCCCTGATCCTACTCAACCTCTCTGCAGCGTTCAACAAAGTCTCCCACCATACACTCACTGCCAGACTTCACAATGCCGGTATACAGTGAACCGCCCTCAACTGGATCCACTCCTTACTCACCGCAGACCCGAAAGAATCAGACTGCCATATTTCTACTCTGAACCCTCAGAAATCAACTGCAGAGTGACCAAAGGACTGTCGCTCAACCCCCCTCACCACCATCCTAGGATAGCAAAGACTCAGCATAGTATACTGCACCAATGACACCCAGCTCATTGTCTCCCTTACCAAGGATCCCATCACCACCAGACGCAACTTCCGGGAAGGAATGAAGAACGTTGCATCCTGGATGAGCAGCAGCTGTATGAAGCTCAACTTGGAGAAGAAAGTGTTCCTCAAAATCTGCATGGGATAATACCTGGTGACCCACTGCTCTCTGCAGCACCCCATCACTAAGACCACACCCAAAACTTTGGCATTGTACTCTCCTCCCTCTCCATGATCCAACAGGACACATAGCCTCCAGGTTCTTTAATACCCTCCTCATACTCCGAAAGACCTTCAAATGAATGTCCGCAAATCAAGCAAGACCTTCACATACACTCTCATAACTAGCAGACTGGACTACGGAAATACCCTCTACACCAGAATCAAGAAGACTCTGCTCCACAAACTCTAGACCATACAGAACACTGCAGCCAGACTCATCCTCAGCATCCCCCAACACGAATACACTACCTAACACCTTCACTGGCTCCCTTTGAGAAGAGAGTTACATTCAAGACACTCACCCACGCCTACAAATGCCTCCACAACACCAAACCCCAATACCTCAACAACAGAAAATCCTTCCACACACCCAATATAAATCTCAGATTGGCTTATCTTGCCCTGCGCATCCCAAAGCCAGAACAGGTGCATCTACATCATGGGCAAGACCTAGAACGAGCTCCAGATCAACATCAGATGCGCACCCTCCCAGAACATCTTCAGGAAGACACTCAAGACCTGGCTCTTCAACTGAACAGTGCTGCTTTCCCCCTCTCCCCCCAAGTGCCATGAGACCCTCACGGGTGAGTAGCATGCTTAAAATTCCATGATTGACTGATTGATTGATTAAGCAATACACAGCCATTGGTGGGCCACATTTCCTTGCTAGAAGGGGTAGAAATAAATGGCTAAACAGTGAAATCTTTGAAACAAAATGTATTGCTTGTGATCTCCAGATCGAATATTAACATTTTGGTTTCCTTTTTCCAATTGATCTAGTTCTTACAACTACCAGCAAAGTGGTGATGAATACAACAAGTGAGTACAGCATCTCAGTGTGAAGAAACAGTTAAAGTTTTTCAGTATGGAATGCAATATAATCTCATTATAGTTATGAATTTGTACAATTCCTTTATGTTCATGAACATTCCACCTTCACCAAATCCTTGAGTATTTACTGAATGTCAAAAATAGTTGTTCAATGGACTTTATTCCAAATCAAAGTTACCAAAAAAGCATTTCACTTTGTAGTTTTTTTCTCAAGGAAATCTTTGCAGGACTAAAGAGTGGAAATAGCTTTTAGGGGATTTTCAGTGTAGGATTAAGGCAAACTTAAATTCTTGCAACCTAAATATATTTCCTTGGAATCTCCTATCTAATATTAGGTTTTTGGTTTCCTATTTCCGTGTGATCTAGTTGTTTCAAATACTAACAACGTTGTAACCCTGAAAACAGCGAGCACTGCATTTTAGTGTGAATAAAGAGTTGAATACATTACATTTCTGATTGCAATGTAAAATAATATTGCTTTGAAATTGCACAGTTCCTGTGTGACTTTGAAAAATTAAATACACCAAATCATTGTATGTTTACTGAATGTCAAAAAGAGTGGTTGCATGGAATCCAAATCAAAGTTTCCATAAATAGTATTAATTTGTGTACATGCTTTTAACTGACATGTTTGCATGCCTAAACAGTGGTAATGGATTTTAGGGACTCATCCATGAAGGAACATGCCACCTTTACATTCTTACATTTTCATCTTCATTTCATCTTATAAATTCTAGGCACCCTAACAAGGCACACATAGGTTGACTATATATTTCAAAGTACAGTTGCTATCTATCATGAGATTTATTTTGACCGATTCACATGAAGATTTACAGGCAGCCAATGCCAGGCTGCACGTACAGGCATTTAGTCATGTTGTATCAGTCAGATCATTTTATGTTTTATTGTGCGACCTTTGGAGTCACAAAAGTCATTTTGAGTCCAAAAGTATAAATTGTCCTTGTATGAATGAACACAGTAGTAAGAGTCACTTACGACAAGAGTAGTCACACTAGGATCTGCGTACTCTAATGCAAGCATCAGAGCACAAAACTCTGCCAATTGGGTGGTACAGTTCCCCAATGTCTGTCTATACACAACGTCGGACTTGAATTTACCATCCACCATCGTACCAACCACAATTGCTTAGGTAGAAACATAGGCGTGTCTAGAAACCGAAGACCGGTTGCACAGAACCGTCAGTGTAAATAATACAATGGAAATCCTCCAATGGCCGCATAGTCAGTGGAGCAGGATAAACAAATGTATACTGCAAAAACTCCTGAGCCTGCAAAGAGGAATCAAAAACAAACGTCACATCTGGAGATGTCAAGGACATGGCCCATTGTATCTACAGTGGGTGCAAAGCCTTTGAATTTGGTACACTGCCTTTTGTCACTGCCTCCAAGCCAGAATACGGAGTAACAACCAAAAAGTTTTTTTACTGCGACAGTGCACGTTCCTTAAGAATCGCCATCTGAACTGCTGTCAAATCTTTTTTCACAGTGGAAAACCGCAACTCAGCCGAAGTATACAAGTGTGACTTGTAATCCATAGGAACTGTGTCACCCTCTTTAAAAGTCAGGTGCGTGAAACCCACCGTGCCAGTTACAATTCTTATTACCAGGTTGCTGTGGTTATCACGAGACAGTAAGATCCTAGATTCTAGAAGATCAGCCTGCAAAGATTGCAAGATGGTTGAATGAGTTGGCAGCCAGCAAGATTTGGTTTGATGGTGCCCTTCCCCACCCTCTCACTGCAATTATATTCGGTCCTTTGTCCATTCAAGGCACTTCTTGGCCTGTTATAGCTGGCTTTACCACGTACCCACGTGCAGGGGAATATCCCTTACTTGAATTGAGGCCCCTTTATACCTCTGGTGTTGCGGCGCATTCAGTTAGGCTGAAAGGGATGAAGGTTAGTCATGTTATGATTAATGCGGTTATGGGCAAGCGTCCCCCAGATAAGGATGAAATGCCTTTTTGGCTTGCCGAGAAATTTGACCAACTGGAGGCCGTATTTCCTAACATGACTTGTGTGGAGAAACAAAGAATTCTTACAATTAGTTTGCAGAAAGACTTAGTGCCCAAAGTAACTGACTGTACCACATAGGGTATGGTTTTTGAGGCAGTCTATACGAGATGCTTCGGCACCCCATCAATGTCTGTCCTATCCTCTGTCTTTAAGCGTGTTAAGGATGAGCACTGGCCGGAGGCAGCTGTTGAATTGGGAATGAGACTCATTGTAGTGTTTGACGTAGTTTCCGATCTTGCCCTTGCTAACGTTAAGGGTGATGCAGTGAGCTTCCAGGTGTCTAATGCTTTGCGCGATGTCCCCAATGCAGAGAAACCCCATTGGTTACCAAGAATTATCACGGCTGCTTATAAGACCTTTGGCCGTAATAGTTTAGCTGTTAAGCTTTTTGCCAAGACAGCGTATATAGCAAACACAGGTGGCGAAGTCTGACAACGATGATCGCCCCTCAAGTCAGAAATAGGCTTGGACTAAAAATAAAAAACAGGGGGAAAAGCAACAGGAGCAGGTGTCCTGTTCCGCCTCGCTGATACATGTGTCTACTGAGCGCACTTATGAATTGCAAAACTGCGCTACATTTAAGTCACCTAATCTTTTTCAGGTTCCTGATCAACGTTCTCCTCGCTCTTAGTAGGATTCATCAGTCTCATCCACCGGTAGAGGAGACAGCTGCAAGGGGAGGGGTGCGAAGCAAGAATTGGAGAAAGTAGCTTGTACCAAAACATAGAGGTTAGATACGCTGGGCATAATCGGGAATGTAAGTATGCCTGAAATTTAAAAATCTCAGTAAAATGTATAGTTTATTCAGTGTTGAGGGAGCGCGCCACAGTGCGCAGTTCTCCAGGAAGTGAGGAGCCAAACATTGACCTTCATAGTTTTTTCTTCTCATAGAAAACACTGCAGTCCTAAACCATGGAACTCGCGTTTTGGGGATAGTGACTGTACAATCGTACCATTGTTAAGTTCTTATATCTTTCTCTTTTTACTTCTATTCGCCCTAACATGTAGTTAACAAGGCACAGTTAGAGTGAGTTAATGTTTCAAAGCAGAGTTCCTACCCGTAAATGAGATTTATTTTGATATATTCACATGGATGTTTAAAGCCAGCTCCAGTCAGGCTACACATGTAGGCCTGAAACTATGTTTTACTTGTTAGCCTAGTGATTAACAACATATGTGTTTGACTCCTCCTGTGATATTTATCTTCCATGTCACTAGTGTGTTTCCTGCACCATATACTGTGCTCTTTTTGAGAAGCTAAAAATATTAAAATTTGGGAATAGCTGATGTACCTATGTTTTAAGGAGTCAAACTGCATGAACTGAGATCTAATCAGCAGTGCCCCAGTGCGCAGAGTAAAAAATACGATATAACAGTCAGCAAAAATAGGGGTTACCACTCAAAAAAGAGGTATTTTTTATCAGTATGTTACAATTCTTTGTATAGCTTAGAATTATCATTGTGAGCCATATTTAGGTAAATTATATTTACCGATTCCTAAATACCGAATTTTACCTATTCGGTATTTAGGATACGGTAAATGAGATGTAAGTAAAATATCAGTAATATGTACCGATTAGGAAAAATTTGGAAAATGTGTACAGAATCGATATTTACCGAATCAGTATTTACCGAATCGGTATATACTGAATCGGTAAATACCGAATCGGAGATTCAAAAAACAATCTGAGAGGGAAGGAGCAGACAGGAAAAGGAAAATGAGGTTCAGTGTGACTCACACTCCAGTACAGGTTTTAGTATACACCAGCAATGCATTATGGGAGATGTAGTCAGTGAAACACCCATCATGACAGTCATCACACTAAACAACAAGGCATGCCACACACTTCAGTCAGAAACAGCAGAGGACATTGAGATAGTGTGACAGGAATGTATTTTAATATTGAAATGCAGGGCTGCAGGACCACTGAGCTAATGTGCATATCTGTCCACTGGAGAGTCATCGCTCAGTACTGTGCAGGAGAAGGAGGGAAGAGCAACCCGTAGGGGAAGAACAGAGGATGCAAGCACAAGTGCAGGTCACAACACTCTACCACCACCGGCATCAATACCACAGGCAGCTGCACCAACAGAGCCAGCCGCTACACCAGAGCCAGCATCAACACTGCTGATTGACTCACCACCACAGCAAGCCTCACAACAACTCTCAGCCTCAGCAGCAGCAACATCACCTGTAGCGGTAAGGCCCAGGAGGCATGCTGTTGCCACTCTCCATGTCATGGAGTCGTCCTCTGAGGACACAAAAGGGGGTGACACACCAACTTGTCCACTGGAGGAAACAAATGCTCGGCTGCAGTCCACCTCCGAGGGTGCGCACACAGGTGCGAGATGCCGCAGGACCTGGGAGCAAAGCACAACTCGGCAGGTTGATGGGGTCTACGGCGGGCTGGATGCCAGTATGGTGAAGGTACAGCACGTGCAGGGGAAGGAGATTTGTTCAGTACAGAGATAAATGCGGCACCTAACCCAGTATATGGTTAACATTGACAGGGGCATCAGCTCTATGGTGGAAGGCATCAAGTAGAGGACTGAGGGCATGTAGGACATGTCCCAGTCTGTGTTGGTGCTGTGTGACAAACTGGACAAGGACAGGGCAACAAGGCGCAGGAAGAGTCAGTATATGGAGCAGCACACCAGGGCAGTGAACTGCCTGGCATCTGCCACTTCCCTGCTCTGCAGGCTCACCGTGACAAAGCTGGAGGGGCTTGTGCACTGCTGCACTGATGTCTCCAGGGGGATAGGGAAGGTGACATCGCACTGGAAGTGCTGCTGTCCACCCAGTCAGCCAACGCTGGTGCGCTAGGAGTGGGGCCGAGTGATGAGATCATCAGCAGGAGCAGCATAAACCCCCCTATACCAGACACTCGGAAGAGTAGCAGGCGGCATGCTGCGGGCCCTGGCTCAGCAGACAGTGAGGATAGCCAGCTGCAGGCATCCAGCACTGTTGTGTGTGGGGGCAGGTGTTAATACTGCCCACACATTTATGAACATATTTAGGGTGAAGTAACCCATGACTACCTATAAAGGTTGTCATCATTTGGAATGGCATGGTGTGCCATCTGTTCATTGTCGTAGTGCCCAGGTATTAAACTATGTCATGTACATGCAACGCCTGGCTGTGTCTACTTACTTACTTAAAAATTGTAGCGTGTGATCTCTGCCCGTCTCTGTCTCCCATGTGTTGCTGGCGCCACTCCTGCTGTGTTGGGCTAAGGCTGTGCAAATTCACCATCATTATGCTCAATATCTGTTAATTCTACTGCTGTTCTTTTCCTAGTGGCAATGTTGAGCAACATTGCACAAGTTGCAATGATTTTACAGCAGATGAGGGGTGAGTACTGACGTGCGCCTCCGCTTTTGTGGAGGCAGCGGAACCTGTCCAAAAAGTGCGCTCCACGACGTTGCGTGTAGATTTGTGTATCACGTTGTAATGCCTCTCCCTCAGGGTTGATGGGTTCAGGTAGATGAGTGAGGATGAATGAGCGGACGGCATATGCGCTGTCGCCTTTGTGCAAAAGAGAGAGCCATTACTCACGTGCACAACAACACCTACATCTGCAATATCTATCAGGGTGTGTCACAGTGTTTTACCTAGCAGGTATACTTCTCTGAATTCCCCCACTGCCAGGTGTGTGTTGATCCCACTGTTCTGGAAGATGTAGGAGTCCTGGGTGCTTCCTGGGAATTTGGCCACAATGTCTGTGATTATGTTGACAGCATCACAGATTACCTGCACATTTATGGAGTGGGTGGACTTTCTGTTCCTGTAGATGTACTCAGTGGCTGCAGGCGGGGAGATTGTGATGTGTGTGCCATCAATACAGCTGATGACATGTGGAAACTGTGCTATTTGGTAAAAGTCAGTCTTGGTCTTCAGCAGTTCCGCATGTGCGTCAGGGAAGCTGATGTAATGATGCATTCTCTGCATTATGGCCTCCAGGAACTTCCTGAAGAAACGGTACAGACAGCTCTGGGACACCCCATCTAACACAGCTATCACCCCCTGATAATTGCCAGATGCAAGCAGGTGTAGGCTACAGAGCACCTGTACATAGGGTGGTATGGGGTGCGCCCTTGCTGTTGGGTGCTCCAGGAGTGGGTACATGTCCTTTATCAAGTCCAGGATGGTGTGAGGGTGTAGCCTGTACCTTTCATGGATCTCTGCCTCATTAAGTTGGAAGAGTGTGATCTGCTGTCTGTAGACATGCTCCTTCCATCTCCAGATCCTCTCTCCTGCTGCCTGTAGCCGTAGCCGCCTTGCTACACATAGAAAGCCGCCATTCTGATCACACTGTTGCATTTTGGGGCCTGTTTTATGGCCTGCACCTGGTTACCACCTGCTTTCAATCCATGGTAATTACCGACTCTTAAATACCGAATTTCATGAAATTCAGTATTTTCGGAATGACCTACATATTCATTCTCATTTTTACCATTTCTTATTTACCGATTCGGTAAATAAGGAATCGGTAAATCAGATTCGGTCATTTGGAATTTGGTAATGATAAATCGGTATTTACCGATTCGTAATTACAGAATCCTTACTTTTGGCCTCCTACATCTCAAATGCCTAAATACCGGTCGGTAACAGCAAATATACCAAATTTCGGCCGTTACCGACTGGTATTAAGCTACCTACATATGGCTCTGGGTATTTGAGAAAAAAAGGACCAGTAGAAAGAGGCACAGTGAGTTTGTACAAGGCCGTGAGGAAGACCTTGAGAGGTTGACATGTGTTGCCTCCTAATTGACGCTTCTAAGTACCCCTTGATATTATCATTATTTTCATAAAGGCAGCATTATTGTTTTGTCCAAGTCTTTATCCATTGTTAAGATGCACACCACACTCTGCTGTGGTTGCTCACATTATGCTGTTTGCTATCCTCAAAACCTGTTCAATAATCATTGATATCACCAAGTGCAAGATCGCAACTTTAAACCACAGCCCTCCAGGCAATATCCATAATTTTTACCTATAACTGATCTCTAATCCAAAAATATTAGTAGGCAGATAGAATTGAATGAATATTAAATGTGATGAATTTTCACTCAGCACAAATTCTTTTTTGCGAGAATATATCCATGAAACATCACAAAATAAACCCACCAGCCACCTTGTCCAGCATCCTATTTAAACCTTCCCCTTCCACCCTGGAAACATTTCTAAAGATTTCCTGGTTTCAAAGTGGAAGTTTATTATACAATTGTGCTGATTTCTTGTGCAAATTAGTCATCAGAGGTTAACGTTGGTGAACTTGGAAGCATTTGTTTTCTTAAGTAGCATTGATTTCATCTTAATTAAGAGAGGTACAGGCTCTATTTCCAACTTAGTTATATACCTAGAAACATACACAAATCCAGAAGCCTAGTGCTTCATACACAGCGGTCCAGGAGGGGTTACGGTAAACCATGTATCAAAAACAACTCTCTCCGGTTAAGAAAAAAGAATTTCTGGGACACCCAGGGATGCTTCAAAAATGTATCCTGGCAATATAATGCCTCACCAACGCGTTTCACTTTTCAGCTTTATCACAGTGTGGTACAGACCTCCATATTGCTGTATTTACCCACCAGATCAGTGAAACTAAGAAAGGACATTGTAACAACACTATATTACGGGTCTATATCAGCGCCATATTGGAATGTACTGTTGTTGATTATTTTTCACAGTATATATGCCACAATATCTCTGCTTTTCGTATAACAGAACAATTAGAAATGGCATTTACAGTAAATTTCATCTACTAGTATTCAGTAAATTATTTTAGAAACATACTTGGTGTTGTAATCAACTGCCCTCTGATATTGCAAAACAGCAAAATAAGTACATTCATTATCTACAAAAATTGCCAATTATTGACAAACACCTACCAATCTTAAATTAACATATATATTATACATGAGTTCATGTCTAATATCAAAAAGATAAGGGCGATGTCTCATTAATCATTAAAATTACAATATTGAAACTGCAGTCCTGCTCAAGTGGGCCATTCTATTCAATTCGTAATCTTCATTACATCATTATGTCAGATCCAATACAGTCTTGCCCAAGTAGTCATAATTTGTCATATATCTCATACTTGTATTCCACAGGGCCGACTTGATGATGTTTCCCTTTACGATGTTCCTAAACATTCCTGCCTCGATATTCTCTATGATCTTCTTACGTGAGCAAAAAAGACAACACAATCTCAATTACTCATCTTAAAACTACTCTGTTACAATTAATTGTACTGACCTACTGGGGTTAGTATATCAAAGTCAATAATAAACCCTGACTCCATTCTTCTTAATTGACATTCTCTATCAACCCCTCTCTCTTGTAATGCAATCAAGCATGAAACTACATATGATAGCAGTTTCTCATTTTGCCTATGCACAGTGTAAAAATGATGTGCAACAGGATACAGAGCTATTTTTTTTCTGATTGCACCTAGGTGGTCTAGTACCCACTTGTTTGCACAAGGAATAGTACTGCCTATAAAAAAAATTGCCACTAGGGCGCATCAGGCATTAAACACAACAGTCAGTTTCACAGGTGAAATTCCCTTTAATCAAATATTCTCTTCTAGTGTTTGGGATTTCCAATTAAGTACAATCAGTGCTGTTTGAACATGCCTTCTACAACATCTAAATCCATGTCCCACATCTCTTTGGGCATCATGATCTTTAGTGGATACTGCATTGCGGCTTAGCTCATCTTTGAGCGATCTGCACCTCCTAAAGGTGATCTGGGGTGTTACATAAACATATATTTGCAAAATTGCATCTGTTCTTAAAATGTGCCAATTTTCGTTGAACATTTTTCTGATTTTGAATGCTGTATTTGAAAATGTTGTTATAAATCTCACCTGACCTGATGCTTCTACCACTGCAGGGTTGTGTGCCATAACTCGGATCTTTGCAAAGCCTCCACGTTAGCTATAGCTATAGCTTGTTTTATTGTTTTACTGCTGTAGCCCCGTTCCTCAAATCTTTTACTCATTACCAATTTTTCTTTGTCGTACTCATAAGGTGTGGTACAATTCCATTTGGCCCTGATCAGCTCCCCATAGGGAATACTATGGTTTAGGCATGAAGGATATGCACTTTTTGCATTTAGTAGACTATTGCCCGCAGTAAGATTTCTATGTAACTTCATAGCTAACACATTTCCCTGATTCTCTATTCCAACATGTAGGAATACAATTTTCTCTTTGATTGTGTTTTAAGTGAAATGTAAGTTAATCTCATTATCATTAAGAAATGTCACAAATTGGTCAGCAGACAGTTTATCTCCTCTTCAAATTAAACCACATGACAATATTTTCTCAGAACAATTCCCAGCTACAGGACACCTGCTCCTCCCACCAGCCCATAAATAAATTAACATAGCTGGGGCGAAGTAGGTGCCCATTAGTGTTCTTTGCGTCTGTCGATAAGTATTTTAGTCAAAGAGAAAAAAGTTAAACAGTACATCACCATTTCTAATAACATTTCAGTATATAATAATAAAGAAACTGGTCTTGATCTTAAAAATGTCTCACAGCTTGGATCCTCAGGTCATGCTTAATGCAGGTATAGTGACTAGTTACACCCAGTGTAACCAGTAATACATGTTTTTCCCAGTTGATGCCCTCAATCAGTGTTTGGAAGTGTGTTGTATCTTTTAGATGAGCAGGTAACATAAAAACAAAAGGACATAGAAAGTAATCAATACATTTTGAAGTCATTTCTCATTGTGATCCCATTAAGGAAACAATGGGCCTGCCCGGTGGCCTTTCTGCATCTTTGTATAATTTGGGAAGCAGATACATAATGGGCAGACATGGATGTTTCCAATATAAAGTACAATATACCTCCCACTCAAGTAAATCTTGATCTTTCCATTTAACCAACCTTTCATTGTACATTGAATAAGATGATTGTACCTCTGATTTACTACTTAGCATATAACATAGAGGATCGATCATTTAATTGGCGATGTCCTTCAATCAAATAGTCCACTTTAACCGAAAACACAACCTTTCCACCTTTGTCCGAACATCTAATAACTATAAAGGGATCATTTTTCAAACTTTCCATTGCTCTTAAATGTTCAACTGTTAAATTTCTCCCTGCTCTTCCATTTGTTTTATATCTCATTTTTTTCAGATCCGAAACCACACTTTTCTAAAACACTTCCAATGCATCACTATGTATGTTTGATATAAATATAGATTTGGGTTTAAAGTTACTCAAACCTAATGCATCCACAGGTATTTATAATGTATCCAAATGTATAAATGGATCCTCATGAAGTACTATGCTCTCATCCGGTTCTGCTATTGTATGTAACAATTAAGTATGGGCGGAAAATCCGTTACGCTCGCGGATTTTACGGATTGTTGGTAAATTCGCAATCCGGGAGATTTGCGAATTTCCCGCAAAATCCGCAAATTCGCACGCAGCGGATTTTTTTTTCGCGGTGATACAATTTTGCGGCGCGTGGCGTTTATCATCGTTTGCCGAGTTATTTTTCTTGATATTTTGCGAGTGCTGCCCCATTTTGGATCTTGCTGCGGGATCCCGCGGGAATTTGGCAAGCACGATTACGTAATCGCGGCTTGCCAACTTTTACAGCGAGCGTTTGTCAACGCGAGTACGCCGTGATTACGTATCGCAGTACTTCGCAATTGCGAGCTTTGAGATGCGGCGAGCAGCAACAATCTCGCACACGCGAAAATATAAAATTTGCAATTCTGCACAAGAAATCCACCAGCAAGCAGCATAAACCTTCTTGAAATGATGATTTTTATCTGAATAACTCCTTAGGTTGACATTTGCCTGCACTTTTTTTGCGAGGAGTCCATTTTGGGGAGGGGGGGGCGGTGGGAGGAAGGAAGTGCTCCACAGTCTTCAACTTCCTGTTCCTGTCCAGCAGGCTCCTCCCAGTGCTTTGTCCATCTCCTGGTCACTTTTCATTTGGATCTGGAGCTGGATTGATTACTTTTTGTGGATGCTGCTGGATATTTGGATTTTAGGCCTTTTTGACTTTCTTTGGATCACTTTTGGATTAGAAATTTCACAAGTAAGTTACAGTTGCTGCAAGTACAATTTTGGAATTTTCGATTTTTGGGCTGTTTTGGGGCCTTTTGCCCAGGGGTACTCAGTGGTGGGTGCACTGAGTCTTTCTGTGGGGTGTTTTGAATTTAAACATCATGGAGGGGCTGGGTGGCTTGGGATTGTGCTGATTTTTCTGTGATTTTCGTTTTTTTGGCCTGTTGTGGCCTTTTCCCCCGGGGTAGTGAGTGGTGCATGTGCCTAGTCTTGCTGTGGGTTGTCTTGAATTTAAACATCATGGAGGGGCTGGATCATGGCATGGGATTGTGCTGATTTTTCTGTGATTTTCGTTTTTTGGGCCTGTTGTGGATGGACAGGCCATGTGGTTGGGGCCATTTTGAGTGCTGCTACAGGCCCTGGCCATGTGCTGTGATGGAGGGGGCCATTTTGAATGTAGGGAGTGTTCTCAGGCCTGCACCCATTTTGCCTAGCTTTCATCCATTATGCCCAGGGCCCAGGGGTAGTGAGTGGTGCATGTGCCTAGTCTTTCTGTGGGTTGTCTTGAATGTAAACATCATGGCATGGGATTGTGGTGATTTTTCTGTGATTTTCGTTTTTTGGGCCTGTTGTGGATGGACAGGCCATGTGGTTGGGGGCCATTTTGAGTGCTGCTACAGGCCCTGGCCATGTGCTGTGATGGAGGGGGCCATTTTGAATGTAGGGAGTGTTCTCAGGCCTGCAACCATTTTGCCTAGCTTTGATCCATTATGCCCAGGGCCCAGGGGTAGTGAGTGGTGCATGTGTCTAGTCTTTCTGTGGGTTGTCTTGAATGTAAACATCATGGCATGGGATTGTGGTGATTTTTCTGTGATTTTCGTTTTTTGGGCCTGTTGTAGATGGACCGGCCATGTGGTTGGGGGCCATTTTGAGTGCTGCTACAGGCCTTGGCCATGTGCTGTGATGGAGGGGGCCATTTTGAATTTAGGGAGTGTTCTCAGGCCTGCACCCATTTTGCCTAGCTTTCATCCATTATGCCCAGGGCCCAGGGGTAGTGAGTGGTGCATGTGCCTAGTCTTTCTGTGGGTTGTCTTGAATTTAAACATCATGGCATGGGATTGTGGTGATTTTTCTGTGATTTTCGTTTTTTGGGCCTGTTGTGGATGGACAGGCCATGTGGTTGGGGGCCATTTTGAGTGCTGCTACAGGCCCTGGCCATGTGCTGTGATGGAGGGGGCCATTTTGAATGCAGGCAGTGTTCTCAGGTCTGCACCCATTTTGCCTAGCTTTCATCAATTATGCCCAGGGCCCAGGGGTAGTGAGTGGTGCATGTGCCTAGTCTTTCTGTGGGTTGTATTGAATTTAAACATCATGGCATGGGATTGTGCTGATTTTTCTGTGATTTTCGTTTTTTGGGCCTGTTGTTGTGGCCTTTTCACCAGGGGTAGTGACTAGTGAGTGTTGCATGTGCCTAGTCTCTCTGTGGGGTGTCTTGAATTTAAGCATCATGGAGGGCATGGGATTGTGCTGATTTTTCTGTTTTTTTTCGATTTTTTTGGGGTGTATAACTGAACTGATGTTCCTCTGTCTTCCATTGCTTTAAGGTGCACAAGACTCAAGAGAACCACCAGTGCCAGGAAGAAGTCCTGCAGCGGTGTGTGTGTGCGCGACGTCACGTCTGGCCTCAGACAACTCTACAATTCGTGCAACTGCGGCCTGCTGTCTGACCTGCTCTGAAGAAGATGGCCCCAAAAAAAAGTCTCCGTAGCTCCTCTAGCAAGAAAGATGCTAGTAAGGAGCAGAAGAAGCAAGTTACCAAGGAGGCTGGTGTGCCGGCCGCCACGTTTTTTGGGAGCAAAAAAAAAAAGTACGCCTGCAGCAGGATCTGCTGGGGACCAAGCTGGGAGCAGCACCCCCGCTCCATTGGGTTCAGTGCCTCCACCACCACGCCAACTTAAGTCAAAGCCCTTGAGTGCTTCAGAGGCAGTCAGTGTACTTCTCCAATCACCATCGACCAGTGATGTTGGCTCATCGCAAGAAAGTAGCAGCAATGTCCCTGAATCAACACAAGTTGTTGTAACTCATCTTACAAGTGTTGAACAACCACAGCTGCAACAACAACATCATGTGCAAGTACAAGCCCAAGTACATGTGAAAGGAGAGGCAGCGCAAGGAGATGCGCAAGCAGAGGTGCATGGAGGGTCACAAGTGCCCACAATAGTTGTTCCTCCCGAAGTAGGGGCACATCAGGAAATCGACAATCAAGGCGAGGTATCATTTGAGGAAGCCACTCCTCCTGATGATCATTCATTGTCTTCCACATCCCTAGCAAGGAAAAGATCAAGGTTGGTGTCTACATCTTCTTCAAGCCCACCTCCTTCTGATGATCCCATTCTGGATGAAGATTGGGAACCATCATCACGGCAGTCTGAGAGTGAGGCACACCATGATCTGACAAAGGTACCTAAGCGTAAAAGGAAGGTCGTCGAAAAACTCATATCTATGGAGTGTGATGAGGCTCAACAAGAAGTGACAGATACTACTGCTGGTGAAGCCTCTCACGATGACGACGAGCCAGTCATCATAAAGGTCACTGCAGCCCCAGTGGGCATGCAGCAAAGAGACATTTTGACCCTATCCCGAGAAGCTGCTGAGCGTGATGATGATGTCGACGAGGAGGCAATGGAAATGGAAACACAACAATCATTAGATTTGGAGTTAACTAGTACACCAACACCTACCGCTTCCATATTTCTTTCTCGCAAGAAGGGACCTCCATCCACCTCGACCTCAATTCGTGGTGGTGAAAGTGCAAAACGTACTGAAGTTCGGCAATCCACATCCTCCACTTCATCTGGCATTAGCAGCAGGACCACCACCACCAGTATCGCCGCCTCCTCCGGCCCCCAAAGACATTTCAAGTCTCCAGTTTGGGACTTCTTTAGTGTTTGCCCAAAAAAGGAAAACGTAGCCATTTGTAGCATTTGTAAGCTTCGAGTTAGTCGTGGTAAGTTTGGTACCAACTATGGTACCGGAGGCCAGAGAGGTCATCTTAGGAGAACGCACGCTGTCCAATGGTATGCGCACCTAGAGGCGGTCAAGGAAGCCCGAATTGCACGTAATGAAAATGTTGATTTTTCATCTGATGATGACGAGGAGGAAGAAGACGATTCAAACACTTCACTTACACCCAGTACCCCTGTCAGCAGCACACCCCATGTGAGCCACACTAAGAGTGTGGGAGAGAGTGAGACATCAATGCGAAAAAGTTCATCAGCGAGCGTAACTGGGTCGAAGATATCATCATCATCCCGTAAATCCTTGGTCCAGGGCAACATTAAAAAGATGTTGTTTACAGAAGCGCAATATGAACGCAACCACCCACTGACGCGTCTGTATAACACTAAGCTGGCTAAAATGCTAGCTCTGGACCTTCTCCCTTTTTCTTTTGTAGAAGGGGTTGGTTTTCTAGAATTAGTGGCAGCGCTCTGCCCTAAATGAAAGGTTCCTAGCCGGTTCTATTTTTCCTGAGTTGCGGTTCCAGCACTACATGAAGATGTTCTAGAGGGGATTGGGGCAGCTTTGCAGAAGAGTGCTGTTCACACTATACATCTGACAACAGACATGTGGACCAGTGGCGCAGGCGCTGATTACATATGCATCACTGCACACTGGGTCTCTTTTTCAGGGGCTAAAGCAAAGCTAAACGCAGGTGTTGACTCGGACATTGTTTTTAAAGCTGCTCGGAAACATGCAACACTAGCCATGTTTGGTTTGGAGAAACGTCACACAGCAGAAAACATTTTGGATGTCTTCAACACAAACGTCCTTGACTGGCTGTCCCCAAAAAAACGCCAGGTTGGTTATGTTTCCACAGACAATGGCTCCAATATAGTTAAGGCCATGCAGCTGGGTGACTATTTCAGAGTGCCGTGTTTGGCGCACTGTATAAACCTGGTTGTCAAAAAAATTCTTGGGTGATAAAGACAGTGCAGCGTACAGAGTAGTGGAGACCTGCTGAAAAATGTGCAACCATTTCAGCCATTCTTTTAAGGCCCGGAAGCATCTGAGGAGCCTGCTATATGAACATCAAATGCCAGTGAAAGCACTCATCCAGGAGGTGGTAACACGTTGGAACTCAACCTTCTACATGCTTGAGCGTCTGTATGAGCAGCATACGGTACTCAATCACTATTTCTTAACACAGGGTACAGCTCAGAAGGAGGACCTGAGGATGGGTGCGGCGCAATGGAACATAGTTAAAATCCTGATACACATGCTTCGTCCTTTTGAGTTCTTCACGGGTGCAGTCAGCAAGGAGGACTGTAATTTGGGGAAAGCTATCCCATTCTTGTACATGCTGGAGCACCAACTGAAGGAGGTGTGTTCTGTGTTTGAAAAAGATGAAAAAAACAAGACCCTTTTGTTCTGGCTGAGAAATTATTAGAGCACCTACAAGGTGATGAACGTCTTTAAATGATCCACTCAAACCAGCATTACATTTGTGCTACTATTCTGGATCCACGCTACAAAAAGGCGCTGGCAGGTCAAGCATTCTTTCCTTTTGCTGATGAAGATGTTATAAAAGTACAAACAGTGGATAGCCTCCTCAGCCAAGAGGTTTGAAAGAGAACGGCAGCAAATTGAAGGAAAAGGCAGTACATCAGCATCAGCAGGCCATCCCAAGTCAAAACAATCCACTTCTGCACCTGTGGCTGCGGCACAAGTGACCTCTGAGCCGTTAAAGAGACCGGCAACCGGATCATCTGCACCACCAGACACAACAGTAACATTGGAGGCTGAAGAGGATTGGCTAGCTCGGCTTGGGTTTGGTTCTCAAAAGGTCACAGTAACAGCTAAGCAAAGTGGAGGAACCTTGGAGGAGAACCTTGATTCGATGGTCAAGGACTATCTGAATGACTCAACAGAGGTCTATGTTAATGCTGACCCGTTGGCGTATTGGCATGGGAAAAAAGAATTGTGGCCACATCTCACCAACCTGGCTTTAAACTACTTGTCTTGCCCACTCGCAAGCATGTCTTCTGAACATGTTTTCAGTGCTGCTGGTGGCATTGTAACTTCCAAACGGAGCCGCCTCTCGCCCAAAAATGTGGAGAGGTTAACAATGATCAAGATGAATCAGCACCTCATACCACCAGATTTCAGAGTACGAGAAAGCGCGCGGATGAAGACGAGGTGGCCAGCAACATAGATGAGGGAATTTCTTCTCTGTCAGGTGACACTGAGATCACCCTGCCTGAATTCGCAGAGTATGATGACGAAGCCTTATTCTCATTCATGGACCGTGATACCGAGCCCTGAAAATGAGACAACGAATCAATAACTTTCTTTTTCGTCCTTTTTCACTTTTATTCCTGTGTGTCTGTCTTTCTTTGTTGTGCACAGTTAATATAATTCAAACTTTAATCACATAATCACAAAAACAAGCCCATCAGCAGAACTGTCTTCACTTGTTTGCTAATTGATTTGAAGGTGCCGCAGTCTGCATTCCTCAGGTTCACAAGTTCAGAAGAACATGCTCCTCTATCCTCCTCCTCCAGACTCCTATTTCCATCAATGCAGAGGGCTGGTTTACGCCCAATGAAGAAAGACTCAGCACTTGCGGGGGTGTTGTTCTACCTCTTTGCAGGTGAGTTGACGGCTCTGGGGCCATTGCTGGGAAGCTCTAATACCGGATAAAAGTGGTTTGGACCAAATCCGAGGCAGAATTTTTTTTGTGTTTTTGCTGACTTGCTTGCATTTGAGGTGCTCTTAGGGGGGGTTCCGTCTGTTTGTGGGTGAGTTTTGGGGTCTGTGAGCACTGCTGGGACACTCTAATCTTGATTGCATTTGCTTTTCAGGAAATCCGTGGTGGCAAACCGGACTTATGGCCTAGCTTCGCAGCGCGTTTGGACCGAAGGCCGAGAAATATTGTAAGTAGGAGATGTTGCTTTTGGCCTGTTTGGGGGTGTTATGCTTTTTGTCGGGTGGGTTGGCGGGTCTTGGGCCATTCCTGGGAAGGTCTAATACCGGGTAGAAGTGGTTGTGACAAAATCCAGGCCGATTTTTTTTTTGCTATTTCTGACATTTTGCTCAATGTAGCATTTTTGGGGGCCTGTTTGGGGGGCTTCCTGGTGTTTGTGGGTGGGTTTCGGGGTCTGGGACCACTGCTGGCTATAGATAATTCACTTTGCAAGAGGTTTGAAGCAAATCCATGGTGGCAGAGGGGAGTTAGGGCCTAGCAGCAGAGCGCGCGCGGAGTGATTTGGGAAATTTGGGAAAAAATGACTAAGTCCCCATTTTTGTACTTTTGGTCTTTGGCTGTTTGGGGGTCTTCTACTCGTTTTCTCCTGGGTTGACAGCTCTGGGGCCTTTGCTGGGAAGCTCTAATACCGGATAAAAGTGGTTTGGACCAAATCAGAGGTGGACATTTTTTGGGGGTTTTGCTGACTTGCTTGCCTTTGAGGTTCCTTCTGTTTGTGGGTGAGTTTCGGGGTCTGTGAACACTGCTGGGACACTCTAATCTTGATTGCATTTGCTTTTCAGGAAATCCGTGGTGGCAAACTGGACTTATGGCCTAGCTACGCAGCGCGTTTGGACCGAAGGCCGAGAAATATTGTAAGTAGGAGATGTTGCTTTTGACCTGTTTGGGGGTAGTATGCATTTTGGCGGGTGGGTTGGCGGGTCTTGTGCCATTTCTGGGAAGGTCTAATACCGGGTAGAAGTGGTTGGGACAAAATCCACGCCGAAAAGCCTTTTGGCACTTTTTGTAACTTAGGGTTCGTTAGGGTTAGCCCTAGCAGCAGGATTGCATGTGTTTCGGGTGTTCTAGATTTTTGCAACTGAGTTCTGGGGTCTTAGAGCACTCGTGAGAATGTGTAATTTTGGTTGCAAGTCATTTGAAGAAAATCCATGGTGGGAAAGGGGGGATTTGGCATAGTTAAAGAAAGCCTTTGCCACTATTATTAACTTAGGGTTCATTAGGGTTAGCAGTATTTCTATTGCATGTGTTTGGATGGGGGGGTTTTCGAGTCTTGGAGTGATGCTGGCTATGGATACTTTTGCTTGGTTGCTTGCAAGTGGTTTGAAAGCAATCCACGGTGGGTAGGGGGTATTTGGGCCTACTTTTACTTTTAAAGTACGTTTTGTCACCAGTTTTCTGCTAGGCCTCATTTTTTGCGATTTGATTGGGGTTTTTTTACATTTTTGCGACTGGCTTTAGTAAGGGTCTGGGTGGGTGCACTGCTGGGAAAATCAAATTTTATTCTAAAACACAGTTTACAGTACACCTAGCTTGAGGGGAAAGATCCGCTACATTAATTTGCCCATACTTATTTATCCTTCAAAAGGTGACTCAGACAGAGTACGCACTGTCAAAAATATTGTACTGTCTACTAGAAAATCAAAGTGTGAGTTTTTGCACTCCACAGCCTACATACCTTATATTTATTTATCAGTGGTGTTGCAATATTATATCACTTCCTGTTTTTCGTTGAATAATTACAGGCCGGGTTTCAGTCTGTGCAATGGGGAAAAAAAGGATGGAGTTAGGCTTCACATTAGCGAGCCGCAATTCAGCATCCGCCAGGAAGGCAGTGGACAGGGTGTCTTCTGGTCACCAACATTGATGGACGAAGCGTCAGATGGAATGGAGGAGTGCCGCTAATAAGAGGATTTTTTTTCTGCATGCAACTTACTTACCAAATTCAACAGGACAACTACAACAACATACAGATACAGTATCCATTGTGTTTTTCTATGACTGTGACTGCATTTCTTGGATCTCTCTCTGTTTCTAAATTGATCCCTTAACACATCACTTAGTCCACTCCACTATCACATCTGCACCACACATAGTCATTTGTAAGTGCTCCCACGTAATTCGCAAGTCGCAGCACGCCCCAGCCCGTAGAGGACTGGGATGGCCCCAATGATGAAGCATGTCACCAAGGGGCAACCCTGGTGAGTGAGGGGACACCTAGAAAAAGAGCAATTTCTCCTTTTCTATCTACAACACCTTCCAGACCAACCCCATTGAGTGTTGTGAATCGATTTATAGTGACCAGCAAGGCTCTCAGGTATCTGCAACAGAGACCTTATGTTGAATATAGTTATCAATAATTCCACACACGCCCTGTACTGTTGCATTCTTTTTTCCACAGTTGTCGAAAGTACTACTTACTTTTCACTGACATGCATGCACTAGTGCATGCACTTTCAAAGATTGATGGATAGGTTTGTACCCAAAGATTTGTTTATGTTCAATTGTTTGTCCATGCTGTGCTTTTTTTACAGGGTGTCTTCTGGTGGTGACCAACATCGATGGACGAAGCGTCAGCTGCAATGGAGGAGTGCCGCTAATAAGAGGAATTTTTTTCTGCGTGCAACTTACTTACCAAATTCAACAGGACAACTACAACAACATTCAGATACAGTATCCATTGTGTTTTTCTAGGACTGTGACTGCATTTTTTGGATCTCTCTCTGCTTCTAAATTGATCCTTTAACACATCACTTAGTCCACTCCACTATCACATCTGCACCACACATAGTCATTTGTAAGTGCTCCTACGTAATTCGCAAGTCGCAGCACGCCCCAGCCCGTAGAGGACTGGGATGGCCCCAATGATGAAGCATGTCACTAAGGGGCAACCCTGGTGAGTGAGGGGACACCTAGAAAAAGAGCAATTTCTCCTTTTCTATCTACTACACCTTCCAGACCAACCCCATTGAGTGTTGTGAATGGATTTATAGTGACCAGCAAGGCTCTCAGGTATCTGGCAACAGAGACCTTATGTTGAATATAGTTATCAATAATTCCACACACGCCCTGTACTGTCGCATTCTTTCTTCCACAGTTGTCGAAAGTACTACTTACTTTTCACTGACATGCATGCACTCGTGCATGCACTTTCAAAGATTGATGGATAGGTTTGTACCCAAAGATTTGTTTATGTTCACAATTGTTTGTCCATGCTGTGCTATTTTTTCTTGTCTCACAAAACCTTTCCCAAAAACCCCCGTACCCATCCATTTTTCAAACCCTAACCCTCTTCCCCTGGGCTGTGTGGTTTTGATTGATGTGTGACTAAATTACAGCAATAAATCCACACACTTGCTGGGGAGGATAAGGTGATACCAACAGGCTGGTGAAGAAATCCCAGGACATATTCTTACTCTGCTTGACAAGGACCCATGGCTAATGTCAAAGAACTTCAACCGAATTAGTAGTTATACTTTACCATTTGTTAGGCTACAATGTGGCACTGTTCTAGTGTACTGTCACCTGCTATATTCTCTATTGTACCGTTGTATTGCTCAGGAGGACAAACCAGATTTCATTTTCTTTTTTTTCATAGGCATGCAACTGCCACTGTGTCACACCACTAGTACCACCGCTATGAGGAAATTTTATCCGCCCAGGATTGCCAACCTTATTCGCTGTTTCCCGTGGAGCCAGCCCTGGGCCTAGCCCTACTTGCAAACAGAAATTACAGGTAAGATAGGCGTTTGGTTGGAGGTAGTATAATGGAGTATTAGGAAAGACGAGAGATTAACGGTAGTACTACTAAAGTCCTAGGACTATTCAGGAAAACAAACTTACTGTTAAACCCCCACCCACCAGACTCAAAAGCAGTAAAAAACAGGTATGGTCAGATAAAGTTTCAAAAATTATATTTTTATAGCCCTAACAAAATAATCTCCCGCAAGACCCTCCCTAACCCCAACGATTGTCCTTCAAAAGTCCCCAAAAAACCCAACTCCCAATTCCCACCCCCCAAAAGTCTCTAAAAAAGGGCCAAGGGACACTATGGCAGGGTGCTGTTGGCTTTAGCAGCCAGGGCATCATGCTCCTTGCGGAGGGTGGCAAGTTCGAAGTGGAGGCCCTCCACCAAGTTCTTATAGTTCAGGACCTCCTGCTCCAGGTAGGACAGTCTGAGGGATAAGCGGCGCCGGTGTGCCTTGCAAATCCTGTGGGGGACAGCTGCTGTCTTTGCTGCTCGGTGTTGGCGTTGGGCTTTGGTAGCCCGGCTCAGTACCACTGGAGCACTGCGCTGGCTGGCAGCCCGCACGGAGGAGGATGCAGCTGTTCCCGTGGACGTTGTTGTTGTACCAGACTGCGTCTCCTCCTCCTCCAGGGCCACCAGCCACCGATATTCAGCGACAGTGGCATCAGGCCTCCGTTGCCGGGCCATTCGAGCCAGCTCCTTCCTCCTTGATGGTGTCTTGGATTTGGAAGGAGCAACTACATGAAGAAAGAAAGACATAGTCTGTAACCAATGCTCCTTAAGATTAACACAAAATGATTGAGCAGAAAGTTGTCACAGTACAAGTAGCAAATTGAAAGCACAGTACATAACTATTGAGGACAGTATCTATGTAACCTCCGACTTCTTCATCCTTGCTCTAACATTAGTGGGAGTTTAAGGAACAAATTCAACAAGCACTATGGACTTCCATTACAGTCGACTATGACAGTACACCAGTCTTCTTCTTCTCCCTTGTTTAGGAAAATTGGTACGTTATCTTATGCAAGCCGGCATAATGCCAGCGCAGTGAACTTGCACCCGAGAAAAACAGACGCACACCATGGTGAGTGAGACAGACTTGCGTTACTGTACTGGTCCAGTACATGTAGGTGGTGAAGCTCTTACTTTTCTATTACGGGTGGCACTGAGAATACTCTGTTAAAGGGCTTTGGGAGCTAAATGACTCTGCCACACTATCTAGTCAGTAAGGAGATTGGGGGTTCAACTACAAAGTCTGTTATCACTGAGGTATGTGGAAAGTCTAACAGCACCTATTATAATTGATAAGCTAAGCAATGCATTATTTAGTGTCCATAGTTCTGTTTGTGCAGATTTGTCCCTGCAACAGTAGTAGAATGGATTGTCCTCCTATCCAAACCAAAAGTAAAGTAGTATCTTATTCTTTCTTGGTGGTCATTCAACTTTTTATTGTTGGCAATTGTCAAAGCATAAACATTTAGAATACTTGCTGACTAGAATGGGAGTCCAATGGAAATGCCAAATGTGCAATCTTAGTTAGCTACACAGACATACTAATAAGAATAATCTAGTAATACCACACAGAGTCATAGTCGAGGCAGGATAAGAATTTAGATCCTGTCTACAAGAAGATCAAAGACGATTTAGAAAAAATCGAATGAGGAACGCTAGGAAAAAATAAGTACACTATATTAAAATTAAAACTTACTGGGGCCAGCAAAGGAGCCCTTGCCTGCCCGGTCCTGGCCTGCATCGTCAACAGCACCCTCCTCCTCCTCGTGTGTCCTCCTCTTGCCCGTGGGGGAAGCTGATGTACAACATGAAAGAAAGAAAAATAGAAAACATGGATGATATTTGTCAACCAAATCAAATATTTCAAAAGAACTAACAAAATATTTTTGCGAAATAGCAAATAGACAACTACTCCACGGGATATATTATTGACCAATCTCATGTAGTCGACTACGTTATTACTTTAGTATTGCTTGATTTGCGGAAGGTCAAATTGGAAATTACCTTATGTAACTCACTAAACAAAGTACTAAAAAGGTTTGCCTAGGATTGGCCGGCAGCAGTCCGCAGCACGAGAAGTGACAGCCAAAGTCCATCGTGATTGAAGATCAGCGACAACACTAAAGTTTCCTACTGTATTAACCAGTCATTAAAATACTCAAACTATCAATCCACCACCACTATTTCTTCTTATCGCCATGTGTACAAAGGAAGGACTGGACTTGAGTCTGTAGGGGCTGATTTAGAAGCCCCTTGGGGCTCTTTTGCTCCATTGTTGCGTGACTTTTGTGATGCAGCGGCAGCAAAAAAGAGGCGCAATGGTGCGGCGTATATTAACAACGTGACGCATATGGGAGATACATCACGTTGTAAAGCCCTGCGCCAATAGGGGGGGGTTCCGGCGCAAGGAAGGGGGTTCCTGCGCAGGAACGCATCCTAAAAGTGGGTGACGGAAATCTACAAGATTTCAATCAGTCACTTTGAGGACAATGATGCGTGACTGAAACCCTGCACCTGCTTGAAGCAGACGTACGGCTTGACGCAGCATTGGGGAGATAGGGCACCACAGAGCATTGATGGAGCTGCACCATCGTTGCGACGCAACTCCAGCAATGCGCCGCCTTTACGGCACAGATGCGTAACGCTTTGGTCACGTTTTGGGCCCATGGTGCACCGCATTGTAAATACGGCACACCATGGGTGATGGTGGCGTGACGCACAATTACTGGCGCATCCCTGCTACTTTGCAGGGATGCGCCGGTAATTAAAACCTTAGTGTGTAGCATCACGCAGTTCTTTAAACTACATACATAATTTCACAGGCCAATGAAATGAACACAAAATCTAAAACAAATAAGCATAGTAGCAACACTACTGAGAAGAAGGAGAGCAGTGTACCTGAAATGCACAGAAGATTTTGAAATATAATTTACCTACAATGTAATGAGCAGCATTATTGCTCTTGGTAAAAAACAAAAATTTGCAATATAATAACACAGCAGGAGAAAACATAGTAGTAAAGAAATAGCTACTACTACTCACCAAGCCCGGGGATCTCAAGGCCAAGGAGGTCGAGCAGATCTCGCTCACGGGTCAAGACATCCGTCCAGCGGTGGGTGGCCTGGTTGTAGGTGCGCCAGACCCAAGAGTGGTGGCAAATGGCCTGGCACACCTTCTCCCACCGCTTCCGGCGCTCCCGGACCCCGTACCCAGCACTGATCTTGCCGCCTCCCATGATGGTCCTGGGGAGGCGGCGCTGAACATAAAAAATGAGTTGGCCCACCTCCTCCGGGGTAAAGATCTCCCTGGGTACGACCTCCTCCCCCCTCAAACACCTTCACGGGAGCCGGACACGGGGTGCGGGACCCTTCCCCTTCTCGGGATGCTTCCCGGCTCCCTTCACCATGGTCTGGGCGGAAAGGAATAAAGAAAATAGAATAGGGAAGAGAAGAAAAGAAAAGAGTTTTAAAAAAGTAGCTTAAAATTAACCAAAAGTAGCAGTAAACACAAAAATATAGGGCTAGAAAAATAGAGGGATAGATAATAGGTAAAATAGATCAAAAAAAACTTCAAACAAGCAAAGGATGGCAGAGATTGACAGAGGATACAAAGACCATGCCCAGAACCATAGCAATGAATGTGAAACAAGATGGCCGCGGCCGTTCACAACCGCGCGGGTAAGTTCGCGCGAGATTTTCCTTGCGAACACTCGCGAAACTGTACTAGTGAGCCACACACTTTGCAAGATTACACTTCGCGCCCGGAAACGGAAATACGTCAGGCAAACAAGATGGCCGCGCCCTTTAACGACCGCGAGGGTAACTTTGCGCCTTGCGCTACGAGCTGCTCGCAAAAACACATAAAACCTTGCGAACTAACAAGCCTCAAAAAAACAAATTGCATATTCGCATGAATTCGCGGCTTCCGAATCCGATCTCGCGAGTGTCCGCGCCCCGCAAATCCCGCGAAATTGCAGTAAAACGTGTTTTGCTAAACTGAAAGCACTCGGCAGGTGCAAGAGTTCAAACTCATCATTAGTAACAATTCCCTGTAGTGCTTCCTGACTGGGGCCCCTCCAGAATTCAGTTGCTAGTTGCAACAATTGTATGACCCTGCTCTGACCCTCACAGCAGGCTCATAGAATAGCTACAAGTAGGCCACAAAGGTCCTGGAAAAAAAAAGCACTGCAACATAAAGCAAATTACAGATAAGGAAGCAGGTGCCAGACAGGAATTTTAAAACAGTGACACATTAATAAACTAACCCCAAATTAATTCATGTCAGTTGAAGCAGGGCAGGTGTGCTTGCTTTTCCCCCCCATAATCTACAGTGATGATGAACCAGAGGGTGGCATTGATGTAACAGAGGGTTGCAGTGGTGAAACAGAGGGTGCTGGGAACCTGTGATGATGAACCAGACGTAGAAACAACATAATTGCGACCGTTGCGAGCCCAAATGTAAGTTCGCGATTGCGAAATGGTACGAAACCCTCGCGAACTGGCAGAAATGCTTGTGAACACACAAAAAAAAATCCGCAAATTCGCGAGAATTCTCTGATTTTGCGGATTGCGAGTTTGCAAATCCGCAAAATTTGCCCATACTTAGTAACAATTCTATGTCGGAAATGCCTCTGAAAACTAATTAGGCCTTCGCTCACTCTTGGATGGAGCATGCAGGAGGAACCACTTTTTCAATTGAAATTTTCTCAAAAAACTGAAAATGTCAATTCTAGTCTTTGCAGTGTCAATTTGTCTGGAAGGACAAAAAGATAGGCCAAGGGATAACAATTTAATATCTCTAGGTGACAACTTATGTTCTGACAAATTGACCACCGTTATCTTGTTACCGTCTTGGCTCTTGTTGACATTGCAACTGGTTT
Source organism: Lissotriton vulgaris (assembly GCF_964263255.1). Lineage (NCBI taxonomy): Eukaryota > Metazoa > Chordata > Amphibia > Caudata > Salamandridae > Lissotriton > Lissotriton vulgaris. Next base: position 2,033,401,030 of record NC_141691.1, read on the forward strand.
GCTGCTGTCTCCTCTTTATTCTTGACCTTGTTTGTTTATTTCTCTGGTTCCTCCTGTCCCTCTTGGTTTGCCTCTTTTGCCACATCCTCTGCCATGCCGAAAATCCTGCTCTCTTGTTTGTTGATTTTGCTTAGCTTTTAAAAATAAAACATTTTCACTCTCTGCCCTTTGAAACGTGCAGATACCTCTAATAATACATCCTGACGGAACTTTAAACTGACATGCTGTGCAGGTGTGAAGTGCAGCTACTTTTTGAGAACGTCCATCTAAGAGAAAAGCATGCCCTTCATAGATTTTGACACACTACATATGCCACACATCAAATATGATGACTCGGATAAAACTGCAACCTGTGTGAAGTTAGAGATTGTGAGAAACGGTTTTCTGACTCTCATTGTACCCTGGGATCTGGTGACCAGGGCCTGGATGGTGTTCCGAAAAGAAGTGCATGGTAATTAGCTATAACTACAGTTATTACTGACATTCTCTCTGTAACGCCCCAGGATGAGGTTGGTCATGTAGTTCTAGAGGCCTAGTCAATTTAATGTACTTAGGTGTGCATTATTCTCATGCCTGCTGAAATTTATTAGGCTGCTTTTAATCTTAAAAGATATGCAAATTTGACTGTTCAATCAAAGGTACCTTGGTTTTATATGTAAGATCTACCCTAGATCCCCCAGTTGTAGAGTGCCTTGTAACTACAATGCTGAAACCCTCCTTAGTCTCAGGGCACCCACCAGCAAATGCAGTCAAAACAGCTATCACGCTGACACTCTGCCGCCTACCTGTCCCAAATGCCATAGCTCCCTCAAACCCAAAATAATTATTGAACCGCTACACGACTTCCGCATGTTCTTACTGAACTGCCGCTCTCTCCCCAAACATACAGTTGAAATCGCGCTTTTAATAGAGGAACACACACCAGACATACTGTTCCTAACAGAAACCTGGTTATCCCCTGACGCCGATCCAGCGGTCATAGAAGCCCTCCCACCAGGTTTCCAAATCTCCTGCCAAGACCGGCCGAAAGGGAGAGGAGGAGGCTTGGCGATAATTCATAAAGAACAACTTCACTGCCGATTGGTTTCCGAAACCATCACGGACTGTGAAAGCCTTACTTTCAACATTGAATTCTCACCTAACAGATGCCTTTCTGGCACCCTTATCTATCGCCCCCCCGGCCCCCCGAAGCAGTTCCATGTCAGTCTACCTTCAAGCGTGGCTGAACGCCTCAATACCACATCCAACTTCATCCTGCTAGGTGACTTTAATTTTCATTTCGAGTCATCTTCAGATCACATAGCCGTGACCTTAGCAGATGATCTAGCAGCTCTGCAACTTTCCCAACGGGTTACTTCACCCACCCACGTGAAGGGCCATTTGCTGGACCCGGTTTTCAGCAACTGCCCTGGCCTCCTAACCAGTCCACCTATTCCCCTGCCCTGGACAGATCATTTCTTGATCCCCATCAACTGGACTGCGTTTAAAACCCCTGAACCAAGACCTACCACGAGACTCACGAAAGCCTGGTCCCACCTAGAAGTTGATAATTGGACTAGCAAACTTGCTGAGAATCCACCCATGGTTAATGACAATCCTGGCCTAGCTAACCAGGCATATGTCAACTGGATCACTCAATCTCTTGACGTTGTTCTTCCCAAAAAGAAAATCAAGCTCAAACGCTCCCACAAAACTGCCCCGTGGTATACGGAGACTCTTAGAGACAAGAAACGACTCTGCAGGAAATCAGAAAGACGTTGGCGATCTGATTACTCTACAGACAATAAAACCCTTTATCGAGAAGCCATCACTGAATATAAAACGCTGATAAAAGCGGCTCAGGCCTCATACTTCTCGGAGAAAATGTTGCTTGCTAAATCCAAACCCAAGGAAATTTTCCAAATTATTAAAAAACGAACTAAACAACCCCCTAGCCTGCAGGCGGACAAGTCCACCACCCACTGCAATAATGTCGCTGAATTTTTTCATCAGAAAATAAGCTCTATCTACTCTGCCTTTCCCCCAAAAAACCCAACTCCCTCAGCCCCTCCACTCCATCCCGCGGCCCCCCCTTCCAGTCAACATCTACCCACGCTGACCTACTTCCTCTCTTTGGATCTCGCTACTCTTGAACCCTTAGCATGGAAAGTAAAATCCGGATTCCCTGATGACCCTGCCACACCAGACATAATAGCAAAAAACACTGTTGATGGACAGAATGTAGAACAATGTCATACATTCACCCCAGTACAAGGATCTGAGCCTAAATCCATCGTTTTTTTGCACTCCACACCACCCTGGGTTAGACACTGGCTATATGCAAATCAGCTCTGACTCTGTGCCTCATGGGAACAGTCCAGTCCGAACTACCAAGCCATGTCTTTCCCAGACCGGAATCAAGCATCCAAGGACCGGTTTCTGGCTATCAGCCTTCTTCAGCCTGGATAGCTTGACTCCAGTGGTGTGGAGAGCCTGGGACTCACGTCTGAGTATACCGAGCACACTCGGGGTGAAAATTGCAAAAACCACTGTTGATGGACAGAATGTAGAACAATGTCATCCATTCACCCTAGTACAAGGATCTGGGCCTAAATCCATTGTTTCTTTGCACTCCACACCACCCTGGGTTAGACACTGGCTATTTGCAAATCAGCTCTGACTCTGTGCCTCATGGGAACAGTCCAGTCCGAACTACCAAGCCATGTCTTTCCCAGACTGGAATCAAGCATCCAAGGACCGATTTCTGGCTATCAGCCTTCTTCAGCCTGGATAGCTTGACTCCAGTGGTGTGGAGAGCCTGGGACTCACGTCTGAGTATACCCAGCACACTCGGGGTGAAAATTGCAAAAAACACTGTTGATGGACAGAATGTAGAACAATGTCATACATTCACCCCAGTACAAGGATCTGGGCCTAAATCCATCGTTTTTTTTGCACTCCACACCACCCTGGGTTAGACACTGGCTATATGCAAATCAGCTCTGACTCTGTGCCTCATGGGAACAGTCCAGTCCGAACTACCAAGCCATGTCTTTCCCAGACCGGAATCAAGCATCCAAGGACCGGTTTCTGGCTATCAGCCTTCTTCAGCCTGGATAGCTTGACTCCAGAGGTGTGGAGAGCCTGGGACTCACGTCTGAGTATACCCAGCACACTCGGGGTGAAAATTGCAAAAAACACTGTTGATGGACAGAATGTAGAACAATGTCATACATTCACCCCAGTACAAGGATCTGGGACTAAATCCATTGTTTTTTTGCACTCCACACCACCCTGGGTTAGACACTGGCTATATGCAAATCAGCTCTGACTCTGTGCCTCATGGGAACAGTCCAGTCCGAACTACCAAGCCATGTCTTTCCCAGACTGGAATCAAGCATCCAAGGACCGGTTTCTGGCTATCAGCCTTCTTCAGCCTGGATAGCTTGACTCCAGTGGTGTGGAGAGCCTGGGACTCACGTCTGAGTATACCCAGCACACTCGGGGTGAAAATTGCAAAAAACACTGTTGATGGACAGAATGTGTCCCAGGGTGGTGTGGAGTGCAAAAAAACGATGGATTTAGGCCCAGATCTTTGTACTGGGGTGAATGTATGACATTGTTCTACATTCTGTCCATCAACTGTGTTTTTTGCAATTTCCACCAGACATAATAGGTAGCCTCACATACCACCCTGCCTATTATTAGGGAGGTTTTAAATGCCTCCATCTCTTCTGGCACGGTTCCAACCGTATGGAAACAGGCTATGGTCAGGGCCTTATTGAAAAAGCCTAATTTGAACTCTACCAACCTGAGCAACTACCGCCCCATGTCCCTGCTTCCATGGACAAGCAAGATCCTGGAGAAATATATAAACCAACAACTAATAAACTTCCTGGAAGATCACCACCTACTGGACCCCACCCAGACGGGCTTTAGACCAAAACATGGGACCGAGACCGCCCTCCTCATGGTTACTGAGGAAGCCAGAAAAATCCTGGATCAAGGAGGATCAGTGGCAGTGATCCTCCTTGATCTCAGCGCGGCCTTCGACACGGTCAGCCATGACACTCTGCTGTACCGCATGTCCCAGGCCAGGATTAAGGATAAAGCCAGGTCTTGGTTCCAGTCCTTCTTAGAGGACAGATCTTTCCGTGTGTTCGAAGGCGATTCTGTGTCCACCAGCAGACCTTTGAATTGCGGAGTCCCCCAGGGTTCTTCTCTGAGCCCTGCACTTTTTAACCTGTACATGAGACTACTGGCTGATGTCGTCCGCCCATACAGGATTAAGATCATCTCCTATGCGAACGACACACAGCTGGTGGTCTCCCTGACGCAGGAAGCCAATCCACCTGCTCGGGCGGGCTTAGAGAGTGCCTGGAGGAAGTGAAGACCTGGATGTCCCTATAGTCCTCAAAATTGAATGGGGACAAAACTGAGCTTATGCTCCTACGCCCCCCGGATATCAGCCTCCCCGCTTCCCTGTGGCCGCCTAGTTTGTGTTCCCCCCCAACTCCCACAAACAGTATCAAGAGTCTCGGAGTCTGGTTGGACAGATCTCTGTCCTTTATTTATTTATTTATTTATTTATTTATGTATTTATGTGCTTCTATAGAGCCTGAATAAATCCCCAAAGGGGTATCTCCGCGCTCATGCTGGATGGAGGGATTAGACCTGTGCCTGATCATTACAGATGTGATAAATCATAAACTGAATTCATTAGTAGTGAAAAGGTGGGTCTTGAGTGTTTTGCGAAAGGATAGGTGGTTGGTGATGAGTTTAAGTTTAAGGGGAAGGGAGTTCCAGAGAGCGGGACCTCTATGTGCCAGAGCACGACTTCCTTGACGAGATTTTTTTATTTTGGGGACCTGAAGTAAATAGAGGTTACTCGATCGAAGTGATCGGCCTGGTACATAGGGTTGAAAAGCTTTGGTCAAATATTTGGGGCCCTTTCCTGTCAGGCATCTATGAATGGTACAGAGAATTTTGAACTTCGTGCGTTGCCGCACTGGCAACCAATGGAGTTTGGCTAGTAGAGGACGGGAGGGAGTTCTAGATGGAGCATTGAGAACTAACCTTGCCGCCGTATTTTGGACTACTTGTAATTTGTTTAGTTGGCCTTCATTAGTTGACAATAGACGGCCATTACAGTAGTCCAGTCTACTGATCACTAGTGCCTGGACTAGGGTTTTCCTTTAATGTACAAGCTACAAAACTCTCAGCCACATGCTTTAGCATCATGAGGATGCTTAAGAAAATTCTCCCTCTCCTCCCCCTGGAAGGCAAACAAGCAGCCGTACAAGGTCTAATTCAGTCACGCCTTGATTTTAATAATGCGCTCTACCTTGGTGCTCCTGAATCCACTCTGAGAAGGCTTCAGACAGTCCAGAACTGCGCTGCACGTATTTTACTCGACCTGCCCCACAGACAGTCAGTAAGGGCGGGACTGGTATCCCTTCACTGGCTACCGGTGCGCCAGAGAGTTATGTTTAAAGCTATGTGCATAGCACACCAGGCCTTCTGGAACACTGGCCCCAGGATTACGCGGGACCTAATCACCCACTACACGCCTAACAGAAGCCTACGCTCGAGTCAGACCTTCCTTGCAATGGCTCCCAGAATTAAAAGATCCAGATCCGGAGGTAGGACATTTTCTTATAATGCTGCCAAGGCCTGGAACGCCCTTCCGTTGCATCTCAGATCCAACCCCAACCTCACGGCCTTCCGAAAACAGCTGATAACCTTTTTATTCCATCCAGTCTAATTAACCCCCATTCTCTCCCCTCCTGGGCCACTGTGCGGATTCATGGTATTCCCAGCACTTGGACGCCTCCGGGCAGCAATTCGCGCTCTACAAATGCACATAACAAAAAAAACTGTAAAGAAAGATATGATAAAATAAGTTGTAGTTGCCCTGAAAGGGGAAAAAAAATGCCAAGTTCATTTTTTCCCAATGAGTCACAATGACTCCGTAGGCTAACATAGAGAAGTATTATTAAAGTGTAACTATTGAACGAAAGGATCTATAATGATGCTTCAAAGTACGAAATGTATTTCAACTTTCACAGAAAATAAGTTATGAACTTTCCTTTTCAGTAAGCCAAATCCAGCCTTCCAGGTGCTCTCTCCTGGTTTGCCAGGTTGAGCCAAGCTGTCTTAATGAGGTGTGAAGTGGCCTGCCTTGAGACAAAGAATTTTCCTTGGGAGAACTGCAAGCTGAAGAGCACAAGCCATGACTGGGTGGAGGGGCCAAACTAGTCTTCAAAAATTGAATGATAGCCTCACCCCTAAATACCACACCGCAAGTCAAATATGAGCCCCCCTAAATGGATTAATGAGGGGGCTGGAAGGAGAGAGTTGGGAAACCTTAGTCATACTAGTGTGTTGGCTTTGCCAGATCTAACTGTTCATGAGAGAGTTTCGCTATTTTGTATATTAGTAGTATCTTGATTTCTGGGTAAATAATATACCACACTTTAGAGGAAGAGGTCATACTCCACCTCGTGGTACCCTGCATGCCATTGGTAGGTGTGCCCTGTTCCCCCCCAGAAGTGTGAATAAATATGGCAGGATAATCCAACAACTCAAATATGCTGCCTGAAACAAAAAAAGAGAAAAGGGACTCCTCTGCTTAGATCCTGATCTGTAAGGAAAGGATTGCACTCTGAGGGACTGCACCTGCTGCAAATTCTGGTACTACAACACTCATCCATAAGTCCTGGTGAGTTCTGATTAGTAGTGGGTGAGGCAACACCTTTATTGTAACCACCAGACAGTGGGTTGGGGTACTTCTAAATATGCGCTGACCAATGTGCAAGGCGGAGTCTGGATACCCAGTTGGGAATGTGCCTAGGGCACGGAACAAATGCCGCTTACTCAACTAAAACAAACTTGTTTGGAAGCAGATCCTCCTATAAATCAAACAATTTTACATATAGCATAGACACTCGTCTAAAATGCACAAAGTAAATTGCAGAATGTTTTCAGTATGAAGGGATTAACATAAATACAGAATTCAAAATTTCAGGTTTTAACACATTCTCCTTCTACCTAATAATAGGTTCCCAAATACGTTTCCCAAGAATTCTACCTTTCTTCCCCTTCCTATCATATATCCCTTTTTCCAAATTATACACACAAATTAACCGAGCCAACCATGTCATTGCCACTCACATTCGTAGAACCGACATGGCCATAAATAAAAAGTCATATAATGTACCTTGGTCGTCGCCCCCGCTTACCTTAAGGACAATCCTAGCTGGTGTAAGAGTAACGCTATTTCCTAAAATGTTGTCCAAAAAGGATTCAATAGCCCTATGTAGTGACTAGAGTTGCGGACAGGATGCAAAGATGTGGATTCTATCAGCATCAAAGCTGTTACACCGGGGTCACATAGTACCTGTAGTACCCCCACACTGAGCTATCCTAGCAGGTGTATGATACTTGGAATACATTGTTTTATAATGTTGGGCCTGCTATCCTGCCGGACAAAGTGTAGTCCGCCCAGTGCGAGACAATCTTGAAAGCTATCCTGGTCCACCCCGAGCTTGTCTGCCCACTTCTTCCCATATTTTCCTGTTTATTTTTAAGGCAGACAGCTCTGAATAAAATCTTCTAATAGAACACTCTGCCCCAACCTCAATAAAATCCCAAATCCTTTTCTTACAAAACCCAGCAGAGCCTCTATGATTGTTTACTGGAGGGGTGTGGCTCACTGGTTAGAGGCGGCAGACCCATAAGCGGAGAACGGCCCGGGACCAGGGTTCAATACCCGACGCGGCAGGGTCGTGGACCAGGGTCAAAACTGACTCGATAATTCTCGCCTCGGTGCCTACTCTAACCAGGGAACACACTCGGCAACTCTGGGCATTAAGCTTGCCTCATCTCAACAACGGCCCCCCACAGACGCCGGGGATGCCTGGTTTCACCTTTACCCAGAAAGGGACCATCTCACGGGGAAAACCAGGACGGGTTCCCCAGCAGTATTCAGCGCCAGGATACTCCATGGAGTTGCAGTGCGCTTTACAAGTACACCCACATTTACATTTACATCTCCGGACCTGCAGATACTTGAAAAAATTATTGTTGTAGATACCATACATCTTCTGGATATTAGAGAACTGAAGTACTCCATCAACTCCCATCCGATCACCAAATTTCCGAATCCCACGTCGTCCCTATTCAGCCATTACAGAGTCTGGAAATATTTCTCCTGGTAGAGAGATATTCCTTTCGATCCAAGTATAAACATTAAATCTGCCCATTCCCAGTTTTTTACAAAATGACGCCCATATTTTATAAGCTGCCATTAAATTCTTAAATCTAGTTCTTTTAAAATAGATGGGATCTGTATATTTAAGAAAACACTTCTCTGCATTCTCATCTATAAGTATTGCATATATATCAGTTGTACCTAGTTTACCTCTGGATCTGAGGCATCACCCCCCAGCAGCCCACGCATGTGCTGGAGGGCTGCTTCCCAACAATACATACTGAAATCAGGAATCGCCCATCCTCCCCTGTCCCAGGAGAGAGTCAAGAAAAAAAGGGTACTCCTGGTCTTTCTTTGCGCCCAGATAAACCGAATAATTAAGTGTTCTAATGCAACAAACCATTTGCCCTCAAATATCAATGGGATTGTACTAAATAGATAAAGGAACTTGGGTAAAATTATCATTTTCACGACACAGGCGCGCCCTACCAAGTGAAGTTGGAGATTATTCATTCTATCAAGATCCTTCTTAGCTTTATCAATTACTAGTTCAATATTTCTATTTACGATCTTATCTAAGTCAGCTGTTATGCTAATCCCCAAATACACAGCAGAGTTGACCACCCGTATCGTCACATACTACCTGACTATTCATAATATTCTGTTTCTTAGGGCCGTTTAATGCATAGCCTGAAATCCAGCCAAATAGCGCTGCCTTTCTTTCCACTTCCAGTATAGCGCTAGTAAGGGAAGGAGTCACTATCGCCACGGCGTTCGCATAGGCCAGTGTTTTAAAGCTTTAGCCCTGAATCCTAATAGGTAAGATCTTATCATTTGCTTCTAATTTGCAGATCAGCGGGTCGATATACACTGAAAATAACAGGGGCGAACATGGGCACCCTTGGCGAGTGCCACATTTAATTTGCACCTCCGAGGTATACCCTCCATTAATTCTGAGTCGGGCCATGGGAGAAATATATAGTTCCTGGATTGCCTTAATAAACCCCTCCCCAATACCACACTGAGTCAGGGCCGTCCAAAGAAAGTCCCAGGAGACCCAATCTAATGCTTTTTCAGCATCCAGAAACATAACCGCCATGGGATCCCCTGAGACTTCCATGGCATCAAAGAGAGTGATAACCTTACGGAAGTGCTCTGTAGTACCTCTCCCTGGTATGAAACCATGTTGGGTAGAATTGACCAACTGTCCTATAATCTTATATAGCCTGAGAGCCATTGCCTTGAGATAAATCTTGGCGTCCAAATTCATAAGGGTTATAGGTCTATAAGACCCAGGTTCTAAAGGGGGTTTGCCTTTTTTTGGTATCATCATGATATCAGCGCCTGCCCACAACTTTGGGACAGGCTTTCCTAGTTGGGCCGGCAGGATTGTATCGACCAGCGAATTGCCGCTTGAAATGTTTTATAAAATTCGATTGGGACCTGGTCGGGTCCAGCAGCTTTACCCGAAGGAACACTATTAGGTGCTGCAAAAATTTCCTCAGGAGTCAAGGGGACGTCTAGTGCCTCCCTGTCTCCTTCGGAAAGAAAAGGGGCAGAGACATCCCTGAGATACTGTTGAATATCTAAGAGGTCCCCTGGGTGCCCCTTGCTATATAGTCTGGCAAAAAACTGTCTAAAAACTTCCCTGACCCCCTAGGAGTCCAGGGCAATTCCTCCCTTACTATTCAATATTTCTTTAAGTTCTCCAGAGGCTGATCTCTGTCTCGTACAGACTCCAAGTATATGTTCCACGTGCTCGCTTAATTCGTGATATTGTTCCCTTTTTGTTAAATAAGTCGCAGCTGCCTTGATAGCGATACTTTCATTCACCTCTGCTGTGGCACATACAACTTTTAGAAGTATCTGATCCAGAGAGACCCCGGAGAGGATTGCCAAATTTAATTCTTCCTCTGCATCCGAGACTGCTTTAACCACATTTTTTACTCTAGTCCCCTCTTGTTTTTTGTTAATGAATACTTTAGCTTAGTGTCCCCCATGAATGCCAGCCTTGAAAGCATCCCAGCTTATTCCTGAAGAAGTATTACCTCGACTAATCTCACAGAAAGCTACATTCATATGCTTAAGACAGCCCTCATCCTCAATTAACCCTCTTTCAAAAGTCCATACCCGCTCCCACCTGTAATTTTCTATTGTTAAAACCAGCGATTATGGTCAGAGACGACCCAAGGAAGTTTCTCAATCTGACTTCTAACAAGTAGAGAGTTTGATATGAAAAAATAATCCAGCCTGACACAGACCTTACGCGGAGCAGAATAGTAAGTGGTGTCATTATCAAGTGGGTTCAAACGTGCCCACACATCTACTAAAGAATTATGGCGTGCCAGACTAACTAACTATTGCGTGACATGTTTTTTTCTTTCAGGCTTGATAACGTTGCCCATGGTCTGTACCTAGGCCCCAAACCCATTTATGTTAAAATCGCCCCACAGTGTAACCGGCGCGGGTCAAGAAGCCAACTCAAAATCTAAAAATTCTAAGATACCCGGGTCATCCTCTGTTGATCCATATACTGATCCTATGGGAACTATATCATCATTAATTATACACTCCTTAAGGACCCATCTACCCCATTGATCTTCCCTTTTTCTTTTAACTTTGACATCCTTTCTTTTGGACCATATGGCCACCCCTCAGGTCTTAATCCCCTGTTTGAATGAGCAAGCAAAAAAATCCCATCTATTCCATTAAATAACCCCTTTCTCTTGGAGACAAACAAGACCAAGCTGCATTGATTTCAGGGTAGCCACGACACGCTGCTTTTTCAGATGGTCATTCAGACCGCATACGTTGATAAATGCAACCCTTACATTCATTAAAATACAGCAAATACCTGTCCCCACCTATTAATCCAACCCATCACTTCATGTTTTCCTTGTCGCTTCTGAAAATGTTTTAATTCTTTTACTAACCCACCTTCAGTGACTGCCCACCCATCTCAGACGTCGTGCTGTGCTGTGCCATGTGAACCACCACCCTGCCCCCTGCCACTCCGCCACCCCCCAGTTAAAACCACCCCACAAACCCCCCCCCAGCTTAAACTGCAGCGTCACAACTCCTTCCCTCCTCGAGCTTCCACCCTCTATGTCCTTAATTCCAGATATTGCTAGGGGAGATCCCTTTACGTACGGCATACCTCCAGTGAATACAAATAAATCCTCATTATCCTCTGTTGAGCCTTAATCTCAAAATGAAAACATTCTAACGTGCACTTTAACAATGATCTTGAGCCGTGCTGGGTACAATAAGTAAGCCTCATGTCCGAGGGTCTGAAGAGGAGCAATTAGCTGTCTCAGCCTCCACCGTCTTTCCAAAGTAGCGTGGCAAAAATTGGGGAGGGCAAAGAATGTAACCCTATCGAACGTGCGAGGAGCGCCAAATATCACACCAACCTCCCCAATGCAATTCATGCCTCTAGAGATACCATAGAGAACAACATTACAGAAATAAGACTGGAAGTCTCCCTTCTGCGTCAAGATATGCGCAATAAAGTGAAAGGATTGACCAAGACGGACACCTGCATCTTAGAAGTAGAAGACTCAACACACAAACTGAATTCCAATGTCAAAGACTTGAAGGCCATTGTGAGAGAGGTAGCATGGAAAGCGGAGGATGAAGAGAATTGAGCCTGCAGAAACAACCTCCTCGTCATCGGATTCCAAGACGGACAGGAGGGCTCTGACCCAGTGGTGTTTGTGATATCATGGTTATGTGCCTCCCTCCCGGCGGTGAAGTTTTCATCCTATTTTATCATCATACAGGCAAATAGGATGCCTAATGCAAGACTGCCGCCTGGTGCCCCTCAGTGACCACTAATTGTGAAATTCTTAACCCACCAACAACAAGACTCAATACTTAGAGCGGCATGGTACATAGGGATGTTTACGACTAATCTAGGGAAGCACAGAAGATGAGGTACACATTCAACTTACTGAAATTCAAGCTGAGATCTATGCAGATCCAATATATGTTTCTTTTCGAAGTGAAGTTCAAGGTTATCTTCCAAGGCACTTCACAATTTTTTCAAATCCTGGAAGAAGCATGCACCTGGAAAGAGGACCGCCCCATGGTATGACGGTAAACTAGGACCAGCTTGTCACAATCCAAAGACGCAACCCCACAATGAGAGCCCCGAACACGGAGAATAAGGAGATGCCTACTTAAACAAGGACACAAGACGCTGTTGAGATCCTACTGAAAGAAACTCGGTACAGGGCCGAGATACGCATGGCTCTGGATGCAGACTTGTCCCAAACTCAAGCCAGTGGAACACAATGCAATCAGGGGGAAAACACCCACAACAAACAATCGGATAAGAAATCCCTGGCGGACACAAACTGTGACCACCCACTCTTCAAGAATATCACTTGCATGGAAGATCAAGATGCATAGACACAAAACGTGGAGAGTACGCTCCAACAGAAGGATAAGAGTGGCAAGAAAGGCTGAAACATGGGCAGGCCAAAAGCAGACAAACTGCAGAACTGCTAGAGAATCTCCCAGACTTGATTTTGCTAAGTGCGCGCTGAGTGGAATTCTTGTTTTGAAGCCTATATCCTTCATTATGTTGGTTAGAAATTAGTGGGTTGAAGAGCAGGGGTAGGACTACAGACCTCTCAAACTGAACTTATGCTAAGTTGTCATGTTGACAGTTCAGGGAATAGGTGTAGGTAGTGGCAGAGAGTGGGGTGGAGGAGTTAGGTTTAGGGGTAAACAGCTTTATAGTTTTTATCATTTAGTACGTTTCTAATACAGCCAGTTGCAGCAGATTTAAGGTCCACAGACAGGAACAGAGGTAAAGAGGACATCAGACAGTTGCCCACCCTCGCCCACAGAGAGTTTTCTGCAGGGGTGCAAAGTGTCACCACACTAATTAACCCCCACCCCCTTCACAACTAAAATCTGCACAGACCCCAATGGGACCTTTGTTGCTGTCCAGGAGTCCTGGGGACGATGTGTACTCAGATTAATTTGTGTTTACATCCCGCAAAAATTGCATTCCTAATCCCTTGATACAATTGATAAAATACTAATAGACTCAGGCCCATCCACACACATCACTGTCCCCACCTGCTGGCGGAGTTTGTGAGGCTGCTAAGACTGACTGACCTCTGGAGACAACAACACCTACTAGAAACCACGTATTCCTATTTTTCCTGAGCCACATAGTCTTTTCTAGACTTGACTACTCCTTTGCCCGGTAGGTGAAATACGAACGGTGGATAAGATGGAATACCTAGCAAGTGGCATTTCAGACCACTCGCCATTGTGGTTGACAGTAGGGGGTGGGGGTGGATAGGCAGCAATCAGATAGAAACCCTAGACTATAACCTCTTGGAATTAGAGAGAAACTTTACCCCAGATACATAGGCTGACCTGTTAAAACAGCCAGTAGTCACACTTAGAGAGATCCGTGCCCTAACCTAACTGTGTGCCACAGTTTTTGTCACACAGCTCTGCCCTTCCCCCGGTTAACCTGCGCAGCTTACCACTACAAGCACTGGATTTGCAGCAGCAGGGAGGCCAGGGCACCTTTCAACCCAGCAGGAGGTTCCAGGAGATCCCACAGACTCTACGTGGGCTCCACCAACCAAGTAGCAGCCGCCTAGGAGCCGGCAAGTCAATCAATCAACCCCAAAATGAGGACCAGAAACTATTTTACCCTCCAGTATTAGAACTAGGGGGGACTTACCAAGGCCCAGGGCCCTGGGATGGGGAACACTCAGGATCAGCGGGAGCGACTGGAGCAACTCCAACCTTTCCGGGACCTCACATCGATTTTACCGTGGAACAGCCGGCTCACTTCCCCATAGCTCACCCCCCGGTTGACAGCACGGGGAAGCCTTATAGCCCTCTGAAGTTAAACGCGTACCAGCCCAGGCCTAGCACCATAGAACGTTCAACCTGCTCCGCTGGAAACAGAGACATAAGAAGCTTTTTGAGCCACAAAACAACCTCCCCCCCGCCTGTCCTAGGACTTCGGACAGGACTTCGGATAGTTTACCTACTACTAAAGCAAGGGAGGAAGGGCCAAGTCCAACACTCGCAAGTCCCCGGGCCAACAGGATTCCCCTCTCACCAACAATACTTACCCTCCAGAGTGGAATACCCTGCAAACTCACTACATCAGATAGGGTGGAGCTCGGGCCCTTCCAATCAAACACCACGACTCTCCCCCACCAGAGGACTGTCAGCGGAGCACCCCTCCTTCAATCAAAGCGAACACGCTCGACACCTCAGACAGCACTTGCATTGATAAGAAAGGAACAACTTCCCCCATCGTAGCGACGCACACAGGTCTGGCCAACGGCACCCCCACCACAAAGGAAGGAGCAACCCGACAACCACTCATCAGGATCCTAAATCATCTATTGAATTCATCAAGATCAAAACACGATAAAACGGCCCTGCCCCCGCTCCCTGATAGCGGCTTTGCAAACACAAATCATCTATCACTGATTAGCGAAGCCCTTTTCACAATGACAGGAGCAGCGATAATGCACGCGGACAAGCTTGATGTCCAGATCAATATACTGCAAATAGTGGCAGACTTAATCTCTGGGATAGACTCAAAATTGGACAACCTGAACGCTCTGATACGCAGAGCCCAGGACAGCACGCAATTCAAGCCACAATTCAAGCCAGAGTCATGTAGTTGCAGTCCGATCCTGCACAGCTTAGAAAAACTTCCAAACATCATGACCACATTAATAAAGGACCTCAAGGGTGAAGCGATTAAAAAAAACTGTCAGAAGAGCATGCCTTTAATCACACAGGGTTCCGCCCAGGCACACTCTATGGATAACGGCCCAGCAATCCTCTGCCCAAGCATCACGGAAAAGCCTGCTTCCATGGCCTCGTCTACAACGCCCACCGTTTGTGGAACAAGAATTACCCGGATCAAGGCTGAAAACCAAGTTTCTCAACAAACCCTTAAACCGCCCAGCCCAGAGTCACAAAATCTGTCAAGGAAAAAGAAGAAAAAACTAAGAAAACTCAACAAGGAGAAGAAAAACAATGCATATGCCACCAGTGCTATTCATAATTGGCTACGGCCCAACAAGCAGCCTTTCGGTAACACCATAATAGAAGAAACACCCAACCTGGCAGCCACCACGCACACTGCAGAAGTAATCGAACCAGCTACTGGAAATCCACACACAGTCACTTCTGCACCGGACCCAAGCTTGCCAGCTCTCCTCGCGGCTCCACAACCCACTACAGCTTTGGTAATACAAAAACACGCACATGAATCGCAGGTACAGAGCCACGATGAAGCAAATAAAGCCACGCCACATGAGCGGGGGTCCCGCCAAACAAGCTCTGAGCATTTGGCGCATACTAAGTTTACATCGAGCGGAGCATTAGACGCTGATAACTCAAAAACTCCCAATGACATCATTGGAGATTTACAGAGCGCCCCCCTCGGGTTAACAAGCCTCAAACTGGAGCACGCCGTGAACACGCTATGGAAGAACAGCCCACCCAGCTTAATGCTCCCATGAGGCGCCTCAACCCACAACAGGGCCAAAACATCAGACAAACTCTTACCAGCCCGGTCCAGCATCGCTACCTCCAATTTGGCTCAATGAGGCCAGCGCAAGCTCTGCAAATCAAGCAAGCGCCTAGGATCGGAAAATACTGTTACATCCAGAATATACCTCGCATGGAAAATGGGACATCCTCAACCGCAGCAATCTTTTAACACTCTGCGCAAACATCCCGGGACTGGAAGGCATAAAAACCACAGACATCGAAACCATCTTTTTCCTGCCCCCGGATGCGGAGGAAAAAAATGAAACAACGGAATTAACTTTCATCAGCCCAGACCTGGCGGAGGCACTGAGGAGCCAACATTCTCTATTGGAAAGCTGGGGCATAAAGATAAAGGCAAAGCCGGCACAAAAATATCCCTCAATTTTAAAAACCTTGATGTCACACTCTAAGCTGGACAAACAGGAAGAGGGCGTGGCTGGGATCACACGCATAAATGCTTCTTCCATCAATCGGCCAAAAGTTGTGTCCGTCCTCCAGGGGTGTAAAGGCAGCATAAACACCAGTTCAATCAATGGAACCCCAATCAAGATCCCAACTAACCCCAGCCAAGGAAATCGATTGAGCACAACCAGGGGTCACGCAAGCAAAGACTGGTCCTGGCTGTCATCAGCACTAAATTCCAGCTCCTAATACACTCTGCCCTGCAAATTTAGCCCGATCTTATAAACACACTCGCATTGAGCAAGTAAATACTTTAAATAAAAAGAGAATCACAGAGAGCTTAAAAATATTAACGTGGAACTCAAGTTGCTACTAAACCAAGTCGCGGTGAAATTCTTGGAGGAAGCAGATATTATATGCAAACAGGAAACCTGGCTGACTCAACCGCTGTCGCTAAGAGGATATGCAGAATATGGCAAAGCAGCAAAAAAGAACAACATATTTGGAAGACCCTCAGGGGGGACTTGTGTCAACATAAAACACTAGTTGAACATAGAATTCATGGAATTTTATAACCATCCAGACACTCTACAGGCGGGCATTCAGAAATTCCCCCATTCCACCAACGGCATCGCTCCAATACTACTAATCAAAATCTACCATAACTTGCAGGAGAACACAGCAAACTCGCTCACACTTGCAAACCAACTAGAAACCTTACTGCTAAGCCATCCATCATAAGACTGCATTATCCTCGGTGACTTCAACACTCACAACATAGGGGACTCTACTGAGCAAAATCAACAGCGCAGGGCCGCCAAAGTACTGAATGAACTTTTAAAATCCTACAAACTGGCGACGGCGCACACAGTGCTCTTAAAGAACACCCCGGGAGCCTTGGTCGGTCCCACGCACAACAATCAAACGACAATCGACTATATCATTGAAAAGCGATAAAATGCAAGCCCAAATGACAAACTTCATTGTTCACCAACGCAATGACAGCGACCATGCAGCCCTAACAATCACTATGAACTTATCAGTGAAATCACGATATAGGCCCGTATACATTGGGGCAACGGACGGCCAAGAATTAATAAAGCTACCTAGAAGAATTAAATGGGGACAGGTAGCCACCGCAACTTTTAACAACTGGGCAAACTCGTGGGCAGGTTGGCCTCTGAGTAAACACAGCCAGGACGCAATAGCAATATGGGACGGAATCACCGTGACTTTAGCAGCAATACTCCGGGGACGCGGGGACAAACAAAGGACAACCCACTGCCATCCTCCAACGGCCTTTGGATTTAATGCAGAAATTAAAATAAGTGCAAAGGACTCAAACAAAAAACGAAAAGCCCTCAGTAAAAAACGCACAATCACAAACAAAATACAACTGCAGGAAGCCGCAAAGAGCCACTCCAAAAAAGTATGGGCTGCAAAGCGTAACCACTGTGAGGCTCAGTGGCTGAAAATCTTCGATTTGTTGAGCCCCGGAATATCACAAGAGTTCTGGAGTTACATAAGTCACCTTGGCTGAGGTACAAACCACAGAGAAAACTCCCTTCAGGCATCAGTCTGGGTCTCTCACGTAAAAGCGCTCTACAACGAAGAACGACCAATCACTCGGCCACATGAAATGCCCTCATTAAGAGAGAACCCGGCTTTAATCATCAATACCACGCCACCTCCCGGAAAATCTCCAGTGTCCAAAATATTTAAAAAAATCAGACCAAACGGCGCACCAGGCCCCAACGGTCTACCAGGCCACCTGTTCAAATCAAACATTGACTTCTGGTCCGAAAATTTGACCTACCTATACACTGACTGCCTGCTAACAGGGGATGTGCCTGACTCATGGCGAGGCTCGCTCTTGCACCCAATCCACAAGAAAGGGACCAAATCGGATCCAACGAACTACCGCATGATCGCCCTCTTGGACATCGAGGGCAAAGCCTATGCCAGCGCCATCCTGAAGGACCTCACATACTGGACAAGCGAAGAAAACCTCCTGCCATTCTGTCAAACTGGCTTCAGACCAGGTTCCTCGACTGTGGACAATATCACTGCACTTACTTACCTAGCCAATCGAGCGCGGCTGCGCAAAAGTCTCCCATCATTCGCCTGCTTCATCGATTTCTCAGCTGCGTTCGATGGAGTAGATCGTACCATCCTATGGAGAAAGCTGGTCAATTGGAACATCGACCCCTCTTTGCTAAGAGCGATACAATCTCTGTACCAAAACACCTGGGTAAGACTTAAACTTTCAAGTGACTCTGCATCCGACAAGATCGACTCGAACCGTGGCTTAAAACAAGGGTGCGTTCTGGCACCCCTGCTGTTTAATTTATACACAGAAGACATGGAGATAGCCCTGTCGGGGGCCGCCTTAGCAACGCCGAAGATCGGGGAAACCAAAATTCATTTTATGCAATACGCGGATGACCTCGTAATCCTGGATCACACAAAAATAGGGCGTCAAAAGGCACTTAGCGCCCTGGCAACATACAACAACAAAAACAGGCTGGTAGCAAACCCGACCAAGTCAAAAATAGTCATCTTTGGGCACTACCCCAAAAAAAAAAGAGCAAAATGGAGCCTCGGACACTTGACCTTGGACAGCACACAGAAATACACGTACCTGGGGGTGTCCTTCCACGAATCGGGGTTGTGTGGCACCCACCTAAAGAAAATTCAGGGTAAAGGGAAGACCATCACCTTCGCCCTATGTAAACTCCAAGCCTCTTTATATAGTCCATCATCAACTGCCATCCAAAGAGTCCTCAAGGCTAAGTTAATGCCGGCCCTCAATTACGCACAACAGGCGTACCCAGGCAAACTGAACAAGGAGTTGGAAAAAATTCACTGTGGGGCATACAAGAGGCTGTACCAGTTACCAAAATGTATAGGAAGCACTCTAATTTGCCTGGAATTCTCACTAAACCAACAAAATCTGGAAGAGATGGCAGCCCTAAGTAAATATTACTATCTTACAACAGCGGCACGCGACAACACACTGAAGGCCGTCTTGAAACATATCTTCATGGAACCCGGGAACCCCTGGTCAGCTACCATTGAATCAGCAATGACCCAACTTGACCTTGCTACTGAGCTGTGTAATCAAGACCTTGTCAACTACACAACAATCAAACACGCGATCAAAAAGCAAGTGCGTGCCTGCTCTCGGGACTTGGACCTTGAGTCTCTTGTGAAAAGAGGCTTTATTGAGTCTCTATGCTTGCCGCACACCGCGTATAACCCTCGAAACCATCTCACGCAGGCCGTGGGTCTCCCAGCCCTCCATAAGATTCTAGCCTACAGACTGCACCCCCTCCCGCTCAAAAAACTATACCATCCGGGAAATGCTGGCACGGGAGTTCGGGAATGCAGACTCTGTAATTACAAACGTGAGTCATTGGCCCACTTACTATTCTGCTGCCCTGCCCTACGTGCACCCCGCACCCTTTACCTCAGGCCCATTCTTAGGGAGGCGGGGTCACAAACAGTTAAGGAGGCAATCCATCAATTATACTCCTTGAGCACAGTAAAACAGATGGCCTCGTTCGGAAAGTTTATACAACAGACCCGGTCCGAGCTGATGGCATCCAAGGGCGCACAGGAATAGAGACTTTGCTGCGGGACACTGGGTGGCCCTTCCAGGTCTCCGACTGCGTGTGCCCTTTTGAACTCTGGGAACTTATCAGAAGCGCTTGCTTGCAGAAACATTTTCGGTTTTAACTTTTGTAATTTTATACTTTGGTCTTAATGTAATGGTTTTAAGTAACCACACAATAAAGTTATTCATTCATTCATTCTATAAACTCTTGGAATTAGATAGAAACTTTACCCCAGATACATAGGCTGACCTGTTAAAACAGCCAGTAGTCACACTTAGAGAGATCCGTGCCCTAACCGATTGAGAGGTGCAGACCCAAATTCAGAATACACAACATAGGCTCTACAAGGCAGGAGACAGAGCAGGGAGACTCCTAGCCTGGTTGGGCAGAAGGACAAGAGAAATGAGCTGGGTGACCCAGATACACGAAACAGATGAACGACGCACGTTTGCACACTCCATAGTGGGTGCTTTTGCACACTACTACACGGAGCTGTTAGAGGCTATAACACTGGCAGACAACATGCAAATAATAGATTATCTTAGCAATATAGACATGCCTCCCCTGCGGCAGGAAGATAAGGAATCCTTAGAGGAAGATATTACCCTAAAGTGCAAGACGCTATAAATAAACAAAAATCGGGGTACACTCCGGTGGCCAAACAGTGTGCCAGTGGGATTTTTTAAGCAAAATGTTAGCCTGGTAGCCACTCACTTACTTAATATGTCCCAGGCGGCATTGGAAGTGGGGGAGTTGCCTTAGCGTTGTGTATACCAAAGTAAGGTAAACCCCCACAGCGCTGTGTCTCCTACCTCCCAATATCATTACCAAACACTGAAACCAAGATTTTGGCCTCCATTTTACGACTCTTTACCGTTATCACATCATTGGTATACAGTGACCAATCGGGCTTTATGCCTGACATGCCACGTGCCTCAATCTCCGCCGACTTGCCAACTGGCTAGACACAGTTAAGGACAGACCTATCCTGTACATCCTTCTGTCTATAGATGCGAAAATGGCCTTTGACAGTGTTCATTGGCTGTTCATGAGACAAGCCTGCACATGCCACGTGTCTCAATCTCCACCGACTAGCCAACTGGCTAGACACACTGAAGTACAGACCTATCCTGTGTATCCTTCTGTCTATAGATGCGAAAAAGGCCTTTGACAGTGTTCATTGGCTGTTCATGAGACGAAGTTCTAATAAAATTTGGATTTGGTCAAGGATTCATGGCTTGGGTTGAACTATTGTATACTAACACGAGGGCAAGGATAAAGGTCAATGTAGTAAAGTCAGCTGGCTTCCGCATTCTGAGGGGAACCTGACAAGGCTGCCCCTTGTCACCCCTGTTCTTTTCAATGGTCTTGAAGCTGCTGGCATGGCGGGTCAGGACCCACCCAGAATTAAGGGGTGTCCGGGATATCGGAGACTAACTTGTTGATGGATCGATTTCTCTATATGCAGATGAGATTCTGCTCTACATGACTAACCCAGATACAACGCTCCCCTGAGACTACACCTGGTCAAATAATATAGCAACCATGTAGGATATACTATCAACTGGGGGACGTTGAGTCTTTACCCCATGGGAGGTTCCAGAGAAATACACTCTCTACCAGAGCAACTGAACATTACGAAAGAGTTCATTTGCATCAAAATGGAATTGGTTGGAATCTCCCAATCTAATAATAACGTTTGGATTTCTTGTTTACTGTGTGATCTAGTTCCTATTACTAGCAAAGTGATAACCATGAAGAAACCAAGTAAGTACTGCCTCATCCTGTTATTAAGACTTGAAAGCATTATGATACAGAATGCACAATAATAATCTAGCACAAAATGTCTCTGATTGTCTAAAGTATTTTAAAAACAATCCTTTCACGATTTTGCTTTTCATAACCTCTCTTGTATGGTTACAGATACCCCAGTGGGCCCAGTCAGATGTTGTTAGAGTACATTAGAAATTCCTACTTAAAATGATTGCATGTAAAGCATTACTCCAGAGTTTTTATCGTCAATTGCAGCTTTGCACCCTTTTTTTGTGATAAAGCACCAAAACATCCTTACTCAGAGCATGTGCTTTGAAAAACAATACATCTTCCTTCTCTGCCCTTATTTTTTTTCATTACGCAGACCAATGTATAAGGCAGATGCTGAATACCCAGTCGGGAATGTTCCTAGGGAACTGAACAGATACCTCATACTCAACTAAAACAAACACGTTCTGTAAGCAGCTCCTCCTATAACTGAAATGAAGGGAATGTAGCTACTATTAGCCCTGGTTTAAAGTACTATTCTTCATCATGATCACATTGAAAATAACTATAGATTTGCAGGCTTTACCCTTGTAAAATCGAGTTGCAGAAGTTCCGCAGCCCTCTCTACCTGCCCTTCATATGAGTGGATGATTTGCATACCTTATACCAGGACTTTTTGTCAAAAGGCCCAAACCATTATTTTTTTTCTGAGAGTCGTTTCACATCTCATCGAGAGGAAAACCTGGTAGGGATGGCAGCAACTTGATAGGCTGATAAGAATTAGCTCATTGAAGTTTGAAGCATGTAAAGTAGAAGTTTTGACCCAGTACCGTTCCTGTGTTTTTTTTGAAAATCCAACTTCTCCAATTCAATGGATATTTACTGAATATCAACAACAGTGGTTGAATATACTATGTACCTTATAGAAAATCAATGTCACCAAAAATGGAATTTCCTTTTGTGTTTTTTTCTTCTCATAAAAATCACTGCAGTCCTAAACCTTGTAACTAGCATTTTGGGGATAGTCACTGTTGGATAATACCACTGTTAAATTGTTATATCTTCCTCTTTTTAATTATATTTGCCCTAACATGTAGTTAACAAGGCACACTTAGAGTGAATTAATGTTTCAAAGCAGAGTTCCTACCTGTCAATGAGGTATTCCCATGGATGTTTAAAACCAGCTGCAGTCAGCCTATACATGTAGGCCTGAAGCCATGCTTTACTTGTTGACCTAGTGATTAGCAACATATGTGTTTCAATCCTCCTGTGATATATAACTTCCATGTCACTGGTGTGTTTCCTGCATCATTTGATCTTTCTGGGAAGTTAACAATATTCACATTTGGGAATAAATTATGTAACTATGTTTTTGGGAGTCAAACTGCATGAAATGAGGTCCAATCAGCAGTCCCCCAGTGCGCAGAGTAAAATAAAAATAACAACTTCAGCAAAAATAGGAGTTACCACTCAAAATTGAGGTATTTTCTAACAGTACGTTACAATTCTTTGTATACCTTAAAATTGACATTTAGTAGCTGAGATAAAAGGAACAGTAGGAAGAGGCACAGTGAGTTTGTACAAGGCCATGTGGAAGACCTTAAGAGGTTGAAATGTGTTGCCTCCTAATTGCTGCTTCTAAGTAGCCCTTGATATTGTTATTAGGTCATCCACGCAGCACTATTGTTTTGTCCTACTCTGTATCCATTGTAAGATGCACACCACACTCTGCTGTGGTTGCTCACATTCTGCTGTTTGCTATCCTCAAAACCTATTTAATATTGATTGATATCACCAAGTAAAAAATCGCAAATTCAAACCACAGCACTGCAGGCAATATCCATCATGTTCACTCATAACTGATCTTTAATCCAAAAATATCAGTAGGCATTTTGTGGCAGATAGAATTGCATGCATATTACATGTAATGTATTTTCACTCATTCTTTTTTGCCAGAATATACCCAGAAAATGTCACAAAATAAACCCACCAACCACCATGTCTCGCATCCTAATTGAATCTTCCCCTTCACCCTGGAAACATTTCTAGAGAATTCCTGTTTTTTTGCAGTTTAGTATACAATTGCGCTGATTTATTGTGCAATTTAGTCATAAGAGGTAAAGCTAATGATTTTGGAAGCATATGTTTTCTTAAGGATCATTGATTTCACCTTAATTCAGAGAGATACATGCTCTATTTCTAATTTGGTTATACACCTGTATATATATATATATATATATATAGCAATTACCACCCTCCATATCTGAGTATATCAAATTGCATATGATATATGCTTTGTAAACACAGACCAAAGATTGTCCAACAACAAAGAAAAATCTTATAGTGCCCGCTACTCAATTAACAATTTTCAAGGTAGCTCTAGCATTGTTTATTGCAGTATCAACTGTGCTGTTCTTCACATGAAGCAGTACATAGCCATCTGTTCTTTTTTATAGAGGCCAACATTTCATCCTAGATTGTGCTCAGAATATCTTGGAAAATAATGAAATATTTGCATCAAAATGTAATTGCTTGGAATCTCCCGATCTATTAATAACTTTTGGAATTCTTCTTTACTGTGTGATCTAGTTCATACTACTAGAAAAGTGATAACCCTGAAGAAACCAAGTAAGTACTGCATCACCGTGTTAATAAGACTTAAAAGCATTATGATACAGAATGCAAAAGAATAATATGGAACAAGATGTCTCTGATTGTCCCGAAATATTTTAAAAACAAACCCTTCACAATTGTGCTTTTCATAACCTCTCTTTTATGGTTACAGTTACCCAGGTTGGCCCAGTCAGATGATGTTAAGAGTACATTAGAAATTCCTACTTAAAATGATTACATGTAAAGTATTACTCCAATTATTTTCAGAGTTTTTATCGTCAACTGCTGTTTTGTAGCTTTTTTTGTGATTTTGTAGCTTTTTTTGTGATAAAGCACCAAAACATCCTTACTAAGAGTATGTGAATTAAAATAGGAGATCATCCTTCTCTGCCCTTTGTTTGTTTCATTACCACAAAAATAATGAAAGGGGCAGATACCTCTACCATAACACCCTGACAGAACTTTAAACTGACATGCTGTGCAGGTGTGTGGTGCAGATACTTTTTGAGAACTTCCTTTACAAGAGAAAAGCATGCAATGTCTTTCATAGATTTTGATACAATACATATGCCATAAATCTAATGTGATGACTTGGATAAAACTGCAACGTGTGTGAAGTTAGGGGTTGCGAGAAACAAGTACCAGTTAGATTGTTACTCCCATTTGGACTATTAGATGCTGTTTTTCTGACTCTGATTGTACACTGGGCTCTGCTGTCGAGGCCCAGGGAGTGAGCTCCGATTAAAAGAGCATGGTAATTAGGTATAACTACAATTCTTACTGACATCCTCTCTGTAAGTCCCCAGGAAGTGGTAGGGAATTTAGGTCCAGAGACCTAGTCGATTTAAGGTACTTAGATATGCATTACTGTTGTACTTGCTGTAATTTTCAAGGCTGCTTTTAATCTTAAATTATATGCGAATATGACTGTTTAATTAAAAGTACTAACAAAGTTTCAAAATACCTTGGTTGTATATATAAGTCACATTTAAGGTTCCCCTTAGGTCCCCCAGTGGTAGAGTGCCTTGTAAATATAAGGAAAGATATGATAAACAAAGTTGTAAGTGCCCTGGTAAGGGAAAAAAAGTGAGTCACAATTACTCCATAGGCTAACATAGTAAAATGTTAATAAAGTGTAACTATTGAGCTATAATGATGCTTCATAGTATTGAAATGTATTCTAACTTTCACAGAAAATACGTTATGGGTTTTTCCTTTTCAGTAAGCTAAAATCCAGCCTTCCACAGGCTTTTTCCTGGTTTCCCAGGCTGAGCCAAGCTGTCATAACGAGTTGTGTAGTGACCTGCATTGAGACAAAGAATTTCCTGTGAGAGGAGGACTGCAAGCTGCAGAGCATAATGCAGGAAGGGGGTGTTGGGGCAAAACTAACCTTTAAAAATAAAAATGACAAAAGATATTCCAGTTCCAAGTTCCTTTCTCCCCTTCACAAGTTTTTCTAGGTTCCCTCTCACCAACACTTCCACACTCCCCTTCTCACTTCCTATTACTTGATCTTTTAGTAGCTGTGGCTTTTCATACCATTACTTCTAGCTGGAAACAAGCTGCAAATGTCTCCTATCAATCTTGGTGGAATGCAGTTTGCTTCCATCATCGCCTTGACACCGATTATGTATCCCCCATTTCACTAGCAATTAAACATGACTTGATTTGGCTCCCTTTGGTAACATATCTCTCCTCCTTTGCCCCAGGACATGCCTCTCCAGATCCCAGTACAGTTGAAGTGCGCAAGCCACCATGAATTTCTTATTCCCTTATGCCTTTATGTGTTATGATTTCTTGTTTTACTAGATTATATTGTAACTTTCACTCATATTCATAGGTTATGTTCATGCAACTTACATGCTTATTATAATTTGAATTTTATGAGAGTTTCTATTGCATTGCTTATTCTTTATACGTGATTATCATATTGATTGTATCCCTTCCCCTTTCCCCTTTCCTCCCCTTCTTTACTTCTTCAATAAACTCAAAAAAATAAAAATGACAGCCTCACCCCAAAATCCTACACCCCCAGTCAAATAGAAACCCCACAAAATTGATTAGTGAGGGGCTGGATGTGGAGTGTTAGGAAACCATAGTCTCACCAGTGGGTTGGCTTGGCTAGATCCAACTGTTCTGGAGAGAGTTTCTCCAGTTTGTATTTTAGAAGAATAGCGATCTCTGGGCCAAGAATATGCCACACTTTAGAGGAAGAGATCATATTCCACTTTGTGGTACCCTGCATCACATTGGTAGGTGTGCCCTGCTGCTTTTCAATCCAGAACTGAGAATAAATATGGGAGTGTTGTACATCAACTCAAATCTGCTGCCTAAAACAAAAAAGAAAAAAAAGGACTGGGCTGCCTGGATCCTCATCTGTACCCAAAGGATTCAATCAATCAATCAAAGACATTTATAGAGCGCACTACTTACCCGGAGGGTCTCAAGGCGCTTGGGGGGGGGAGGGGGTGCTGCTACTGCTCGAACAGCCAGGTCTTGAGTTTCTTCCTGAAGGAGAGGTGGTCTTGGGTCAGGCGCAGGTCAGACGGGAGGGAGTTCCAGGTCTTGGCCGCCAGGTAGGAGAAGGACTTTCCTCCTGTTGTCGCTCTTCAGATGCGGGGGATGGCGGCGAGGGCGTGGTTGGTCGATCGGAGGTGGCGTTTGGGAGCGTAGAAGTTGAGGCGGTTGTTGAGGTAGCTCGGGCCTTGGTCATGCAGGGCTTTGTGTGCGTGGGTGAGGAGACGGAAGGTGATTCTCTTGTTGACGGGGATCCAGTGCAGGTCTCTTAGATGTCCGGAGATGTGGCTGCGTCGGGGGATGTTGAGGATGAGTCTGGCTGAGGCGTTCTGGATTCGCTGGAGTCTCTTCTGGAGCTTGGCGGTGGTTCCGGCGTAGAGGGCGTTGCCGTAGTCCAGTCGGCTGGTGACGAGGGCCTGGGTGACCGTCTTCCTGGTCTCAGTGGGGATCCACCGGAAGATCTTCCGTAGCATGCGCAGGATGTTAAAACAGGACGCGGAGACGGCGTTGACTTGTCTGGTCATGGAGAGGGAGGAGTCCAGGATGAAGCCCAGGTTGCGTGCGTGGTCTGTCGGTTTGGGTGCGGTGCCCAGGGCGGGAGGCCACCAGGAGTCGTCCCAGGCGGAGGGCGAGGAGCCCAGGATGAGGACTTCCGTCTTGTCTGAGTTCAGTTTCAGGCGGCTGGTTGTCATCCACTCGGCTACGTCTTTCATCCCTTCGTGAAGGTTGGCTCTGGCGGTGGCGGGGTTGTTGGTGAGGGAGAGAATCAGCTGGGTGTCGTCAGCGTAGGAGATGATGTTGAGGTTGTGTTGGTGTGCGATGGCCGCGAGGGGGCTCATGTAGACGTTGAAGAGGGTGGGGCTCAGCGAGGATCCTTGAGGGACGCCGCAGATGACTTCAGTGGCCTCTGACTTGTACGGTGGTAGACGGACTCTCTGTGTTCTTCCGTCGAGGAAGGAGATGATCCATTCCAGTGCCTTCTCCTGGATTCCGACGTTGCTGAGGCACTGCATTAGGGTGCGGTGGCAGACAGTGTTGAATGCCGCGGAGAGGTCTAGGATTGCATTCTGAAGAACTTCACCTGCTGCACATTCTGGTACTGCAGCACTTATTCAACCAGATGAGTTCTTAATATTAGTAGGTGAGGTGACACCTTTGTTGTAACCACCATCCAGGGGTTTGGGTGACTTCTGAATATGGGCTGACCAATGTGTAAGGCGGAGGCTGGATACTCAGTCCTGAATGTGCCTAGGAAACGGAATAGATACCTCTTACTCAACTAAAAGAAACACTTTCTGTAAGCAGCTACTCCTATGACTGAAATTGAGGCAGTTTGGCTACTATTAGCCCTGGTTTAAAGTACTATACTTCCGCATGCCCAAAATTAAAATAACTATAGATTTGCAGACTTCACCCTTGTACAATTGAGTTTCAGAAGTTCCCTCAGCCCTCTCTACCTGCCCTTCATATGAGAGGATGATTTGCTCACCTATCTTAACTTTTTGCCAAAAGGCCCAAGTCATTATTTATTTTCTGGGAGATGTTTCACATCTCATCGAGAGGTAAGCCTGATGGGGTTGGCAGCTACTGGATAGGCTAATGCTGATTAGTTCACTGGAGTTTCAAGAAGGTAAAGTGTAAGTTTTGACCCAGTACCTTTCCTGTGTTTTTTTGTAAAATCCAATTTTACCAATTCAATGGATATTGTCTGAATATCAAAAACTGTGGTGAAATATACTCTGTACCTTATTGCAAATCAACGCTATCAAAAATGGTATTTCATTTTGTGTTTTTTTCTTCTCATAGAAATCACAGCAGTCCAAAACAATGGAATTAGCGTTTTGGGGATACTCACTGTAGGATAATACCACCGCTAAATTCTTGTATCTTCCTCTTTTGGAATATAATCACCCTAACATGTAGTTAACAAGGCACACTTAGAGTGAATTAATGTTTCGAGTAGGGGTGGGCGGAATTTGGGTAATCGTGTTACGCAAATGTCCGCGAAACGGTAAAAAATCTCCACGAAATACAGAAATTCTGTGAACACGCGGGATTGCTTGTTCGCGATGATTTTTTATTGTTCGCAATTGCTGCTTGCGTGCTCGGGGGGGAAATATCTCGCGAAAACTCATTTGAGAACACGAACAAGCAAAACATTTCGCAAAGCTGCGTAACGCAGAATTTTGGGCAATTTTGCTTTCTTCGCGGAATGTGAAATTACCCAAATTCAGCAAATTCCTTGAACGGAACGGAATTTACCACCCAGGCCTAGTTTCAAGCAGTGTTCCTACCTGTCAACAAGGTATATTTTGATATATTCCCATTGATACCTCTTACTCAACTAAAACAAACATCTTTTGTAAGCAGCTCCTCCTATGACTGAAATGGTGGCAGTTTGGCTAACATTACCCCTGCTTTCAAGTACTATACTTCCTGATGCCCAAATTGAGAAATAACTATAGATTTGCAGGCTTCATTCCTCAGCCCTCTCCAACTGACTTTCATGAGAGAGGATGATTTATATACCTTACACCTGGACTTCTTGCCAAGAGGCCAAGCCATTATTTCTTTTCTGAGAGCTGTTTCACATCTCATTGAGAGGAAAGCCTGACGGGGATGGCAGCGAAAGCTCACCCAGTGTTTTACCCAGGGGTGCAAGTTGTCACCACACTAATTAAGAAATGTCCCCCTAAAACACAACTAAAATCTGGACAGACACCACTGGGACCTTTGTTGCTGTTTAGGAGTACTTCGGACGACATGAACTCACATTAACTTGTGTTTACACCCCGCTACAACTGCAATCCCAATCCCTTGATACAATTGCTAAAATACTACTAGACTCAGGCTCATCCACACACATCAGTGGAGGTGATTTCAGATGTAGTTGACCCTAGCCTTGAATGCACACACATTGCCGCAGGAACTCGTGTCCCCACCCCGCTGGCGGAGTTTGTGAGGCTGCTAAGACTGACTGACCTCAGGAGACAACAACACCTACCAGACTACACTTATTCCTATTTTTCCTGAGCGAACATAGTCTTTTCTAGGAGAAATACAAACGGTGGAAAAGGTGAAATACCTAGCAAGGGGCATTTCAGCCCACTCGCCATTGTGGCTGACAGTAGGGGGTGGAGGGAACAAGCAGCGATCAGACTGGAGAATGAATGCCTGGGAGCTTCATGACAAAACAGTAATTGGAGGCATTAGAACAGAAATTGAGCTATTCTTACAAGAGAATAAGGGCTCAGTGGCATCACGTGTCACCCTCTGGGAGGCCTTCAAGACGGTGCTTAGGTGTGGAGTGCATGATGTCATAGCGCATGAGCGTAGGGAAGAAACCCACCAAATAGAAACCCTAGAAAATAAACTCTTGATATTAGAGAGAAAGATTACCCCAGATAAAGAGGCCGCCCTGTTAAACCAGCCAGTAGTCACACTTAGGGAGATCCGTGCCCTAACCAAACGAGAGGTGGGGACCCAAATTCAGAATGCACAACATAGACTCTACAAGACAGGAGATAGAGCAGGGAAACTCCTAGCCTGGTTGTGCAGAACGAAAAGAGAGATGAGCTGGGTGACCCAGATACAAGAAACAGATGAACAACGCACGTCCACACACTCCATAGTGGGTGCTTTTGCACACTACTACAAGGAGCTGTTAGAGGCGTGACAACTGACAGACGGCATGCAAATAATAGATTATCTTAGCAATATAGATATGCCTCCCCTGCGGCTAGAAGATAAGGAAGCTTTAGAGGCAGATATTACCCTAAAGTGCAAGATGCTATAAACAAACAAAAATCGGGGAAAACTCCAGGTGCTCACTTACTTAATATGTTTAGGCGGCAAAGGAAGAGGGGGAGTTGCCAATGGTTCTACGTCAAGCCTTAGTGTTGGTTATACAAAACCCATGTAAACGCCCAGAGCGCTGAGGCTCCTACCTCCCCATATCATTATCAAACACTGAAACCAAGATTTTGCCCTCCATTTTAGTGACACAAACCTTGACCGTTATCACATCATTGGTATACCGCGACCAATCGGGCTGTATACGTGCACATGCCACGTGCCTCAATCTCCGCCGACTTGCAAACTGGCTAGACACAGTGAAGGACAGACCTATCCTGCATACCCTTCTGTCTATAGACAGGAAAAAGGCCTTTGACACTATTCATTGGCAGTTTATGAGATAAGTCCTAGTAAAATTTGGATTTGGTCAAGGATTCATGGCTTGGGTTGAACTATTGCATACTAACCCCAGGGCAAGAATAAAGGTCAATGTAGTAAGCTCAGCTGGCTTCCCCATTCTGAGGCGAACCTGACAGGGCTGCCCCTTGTCACCCCTGCTCTTTTCATTGGTCTTGAAGCCTCTGGCATGCCGGGTCAGGACCCAACCAGAATTAACGGGTTTCTGGGATATCGGAGGCTAACTTGTTGATGGACTAATTTCTCTATTTGCGGATGACATTCTGCTCTACATGACTAACCCAAATACGATGCTCCCCCTGATACTACACCTGGTCAAATGATATAGCAACACTGTAGGAAATAATATCAACTGGTGGAAGTTGAGTCTTTACCCCATGGGAGGTTACAAAGAAATACACTCTCTTGCAGAAAACCTGAACATTACGAAAGAGTATCATGAAATGTAATTGGTTGGAATCTCCCTATCTAATAATAACTTTTGGATTTCTTCTTTACTGTGTGATCTAGTTCCTACTACTAGCAAAGTGATAACCCTGAAAAAACCAAGTAAGTACTGCATCACCATGTTAATAAGACTTCAAAGCATTATGATACAGAATGCAAAAAAATAATATAGAACAACATGTCTCTTATTTTTAAAACAATCCTTTCACAATTGTGCTTTTCAAAACCTGGGTGGACCCATTCAGATGAGGTTAAGAGTACATTAGAAATTCCTACTTAAAATTATTGCATGTAGAGCATTACTCCAATAGTTTTCAAAGTTTTTATCGTCAACTGCTGCTTTGTACCTTTTTGTGATAAAGCACCAAAACATCCTTACTCAGAGCATGTGCTTTAAAAAACAGCTCGTCTTCCTTCTCTGCCCTTCCCTTTTTTCTTTACCAAAAAAAGAATGAAAGGGACAGATACCTACCATAACATTCCGACAAAATATTAAACTGACATGCTGTGCAGGTGTGAGGTGGATATACTTTTTGAGAACTTCCTTCTAAGCATGCAATGTCTTTCATAGATTTTAACACACTAGATATGCCACAAATCTAATAGGATGACGCGGATAAAACTGCAACGTGTGCAAAGTTAGGGATTTTGAGAAACAAGGACCTGTTCGATTTTTACTCCCATTTTGACTACTAGATGCTGGTTTTCTGACTATGATTGTACACTGGGCTCTGCTGACCAGGCCCAGGGAGTGTGCTCTGATTAAAAGTGTATGCTAATTAGGTATAACTACAAATCTTACTGACATCCTCTCTGTAAGTCCCCAAGAAGTGGTGGGGCTTGTAGGTCTAGAGGCCTAGTTGATTTAATGTACTTAGATATGCAGTACTGTTGTGCATGCTGTAATTTTCAAGGCTGCTTTTAATCTTAAATTATATGCAAAAATGACAATTTAAATAAAGGTACTAAACCAGTTTCAAAATACCTTGGTTGTATATATAAGTCACACGCAAGGTCCTCCCTAGGTCCCCCAGTGTTAAAGTGCCTTGTAACTATGAGGAAAGATATGATAAAATAAGTTGTTTGTGCCCTGGGAAGGGAAAAAAATGGAAATTTCATTTTTGCCAATGAGTTGCAATGACTTCATAGGTTAACATGGGAAAACGTGTAACTATTGAAAGAAAGGATTTATAATGACGCTTCAAAGTATTGAAATGTATTGTAACTTTCACAGAAAATACGTTATGGGATTTTCCTTTTCAGTAAGCCAAAATCCAGCCTTCCAGGGGCTCTCTCCTGGTTTGCCAGGTTGAGCAAAGCTGTCTTAATGAGTTATGTAGTGGCCTGCATTGAGACAAAGAATTTCCTGTGAGAGTCGAACTTCAAGCTGCAGAGCAGTAGGCAGGAAGGGTTTAGGGAAAAAGAACTAATCTTCAAAAACAAAAATAACAGCCTCACCCCTAAATCATTCAAACATTCACCCCAGTCAAATAGGCGCCCCACAAAATTGATTAGTGAGGGGGCTGGAAGGGGAGAATTAGGAAGTCATAGTCTCAACAGTGGGTTGGCTTAGCCAGATCCAACTGTTCTGGAGAGAGTTTCTCTATTTTGTTTCTTAGAAGTATACTGATTTCTGGGTCAAGAATATGCCACACTTTAGAGGAAGTGATCCTATTCCACATCGTGGTACCCTGCATCACATTTGTAGGTGTGCCCCGCTGCTTTTAAACCCAGAACTGTGAATAAATATAGGAGTGTTGTCTAGCAACTCAAATCTGCTGCCTAAAACAAAAAAGAGAAAACGGACTGGCTTGCTTGGACCCTGACCTGTACCCAAACGATTGCATTCTGAAGACTGGCACCTGCTACACAGTCTGGTACTGCAGCACTCATTCATCCATAGATCCAGATAAGTTTTTAATAATAGTAGGTGAGGTGACACCTTTGT
The DNA here is from genome assembly GCF_964263255.1 of Lissotriton vulgaris. Taxonomy (NCBI): domain Eukaryota; kingdom Metazoa; phylum Chordata; class Amphibia; order Caudata; family Salamandridae; genus Lissotriton; species Lissotriton vulgaris. The sequence continues at coordinate 2,033,434,295 of NC_141691.1, forward strand.
TGTAACCACCAGCCATAGGGTTGGGTGACTTCTGAATACACGCTGACCAATGTGTAAGGCGGATGCTGGATAACCAGTTGGGAATGTGCCTATTGAACTGAACAGATACCTATTACTCAACTAAAACAAGTACGTTTTGTAAGCATCTACTTCTTTGACTGAAATGAATGCAGTTTGGCTACTAATTGCCCTGGCTTCAAGTACTATATCTCATCATGAGCAAATTGAAAATAACTGTAGATTTGCAGGCTTTCCCCTTGTAAAATTGAGTTTCAGAAGTTCCTCAACCCTCTCTACCTGCCCTTCATATGGAAGGAGGATGTGCATACCTTGGACACATTTTATAGTGCCTGTTACTCAATAAACAATGCCACATTCTTTTCATGGTAGCACAAGCATTGTTCATTGTAGTATCAACAATTCTGATCTTCACATTAAGAAGTTTATAGCCATCTGTTCTTTTTAATAGAGGCAAAAACGTCATCCTAGATTGTGCTCAGAATATCTGGGAAAATAATGAAATTTTTGCTTCAAAATGTCATTGCGTGGAATCTCCCAAACTACTAATAACTTTTGGAATTCTTCATTACTGTGTGATCTAGTTCCTACTACTAGCAGAGTGATAACCCTGATGAAACCAAGTAAGTACTTTATCACCGTGTTAATACGACTTGAAAGCATTATGATACAGAATGCAAAAGAATAATATTGCACAAAATGCCTCAGATTGATCCTCCTGCAAGAGGAAACACCAAGAAGAAACGTTCCACATCTGGATAGAGCATGTTGGGTTTTTCCCCCGTACTGCACTTGCAGTTTTTCCAGTACAGGCGGCTGTGCCCGTTCGTCTGTCACTGCTCCTGTCATGTGCTTATCTAGGTTCCTGATCGATACTGTGACCTTATGCCCCTATTCGGCTATAAAGCCCCTTTTTCCCTATATTGGCATAACCGTTCAAGTACGATTTTCTGAAAAGTCATCTCTGGCCTCACACGAGCAGAGCCACAGAGCCACATTCCAGCATGACTCTCTGCTACTTCCTTTGCGACCAATTAGTGCAATGACAGAGCAGCAGTCACTATCTGATATTCCTAGATAACACTCCGAGTTCTTCAACAAGATAAAAACTTAGCAAACCTGGAAATCCCCGCTTGCTATGTTTTGATTAGTAATGGAACTCTAATGAGCAACTGATAACTATCACTTCCTAGTGACATCTTTAATTGACGTCTTATGTCCAGCAAACTTGCGTCAAACCCGGCACCTGTCAGGTATAAATATTACCAACGTTGCCTTAAGCAATGAGCGAATATGTTGCTGATGCCAGCTGCCTGCATGACCCCGTGTTGGTAAAAACTAGCACTCTGTCGCTGCAGCCTGCTATCCTGTGGTGGTGAAGCTGCTGATTACCATTATCGCCGCTACAGCGCGAACTATGGTTCAGTACGCTTGAGGAGCCGTGCAGCCGTCCTCTGCGAAGACATCCAGCCCAGCTGCCCGCAGACGCTGTCACCCCTCCTTCCTCGACGCGCTGAGAGAAGCCGCTGCCTTTCTCGTGCAGAGAAATCCAGTCCCGGCGCTTCCAGTTTACCCTCGCAGGTGACTGGGATATCGAGAGAGACCCCTGAAGGAGATACCAATCCTCCATCATTCTATTCAGAGGTATGGTGTTGACTAAACCCTTAGACGAGAATTCTTGAAACAAACCTTGGCAAAACCAACTTAACTTAAGCTACTTACTTACTCCCCTTCTCACGTGTTAGGCTTAGGTCAGGCACACTGGGGTAGGCTTAGTTAGAAGCACCAGTTGAGTATGTTAGCCTAATGTATATATGACTGTATATATGTTTTATTACTTTTAAACCATTGTATGGCTAAGAAACCATATCAATGCTTTTACAGTTCTATTTCGCTATTCTTATCTTACTGTACGTACTTTTTATAATAACAATTATTGCAATTGTGGCAATACATTTCTCTTGTATGAGAAGAAAGACTGTTCAATAAATGTTAACCTTTATTGATACACGCCCGTCTCTCTATTCTCTACATACTGTGAAAGTAAACTGCACTAGACTGACTGAGTGAAATCTATGTCTATTGTTTCACACGACCCTAGAGATCGACTCTTGATCTGAGGAGCAAAGTTGTCATGTTGCACGGTTGTTGGAAAGCTGAATCCCTTCTTGTCTGTGCCAAGGAAGCTGATCACTTCCTATGCAGAGAAGAAAGTTTCCAGTGACCTCTGAGCTAGTTGGTAACACAACCCAATTAAGTTTAGCATAGTCAGTGGAGGCCTGGAATATCCGCAGTTCCACGTCGATACTACTGTTTATGTTATTCCAATGCGCAGGGCCTAGTGGGAAACTAGGAACTACACTACATGGCGCCCAACGTTTGGTAAGGCGATAAACTAACGTAAGACTTGTAGAGTAACTCAGTCGTGCATATTTCACACCCCTTTCTCCCGTAAATACTCCAATAGACGTCTGGAGTGGGTGAAAGGTTAAAATCCGCCCGACCTTAGTAGGAAGAGATTCCTATGTAAAGCTCTGGTTTATTCAACGTTGAAGGATACAGTGTTCCAAAATATTGTGCATCTAATCTTTGTCTCCTTGGAGACCTACTCTGCAAAGCCTGCATTTTTTTTTAAATGTCAGACAATGAAGAAGAAAGGGAAGCAGCTAGGCTGGCTTCCATGCTAATAGAGGAGGACTCGAGTCTCCTACAGGCAGACCCGGATGCTATTATCATCCCGGTCCAGTTAAGAAGATCTATAACTTTAAAACTTATAGAAAACGGACTGCCACCTCAAGGTGGTACAGTAATTTTCGTGATAGAGGCTCACGAGTATCGGCAGACAGAGGTATTCTATTCATGGATAAACTTTCCAGCGGTAAACGCTATAACACAAGAGTTTCACTATTACAAAATAGAGGAACCTCCGGGAGAGTACGCTCCTTTCGAGGAGGTTGAAATCCCACTTAAATTTCAAGAGCACCTGCTCTGGTTTAATGGCGCCCTAAAACACAATGATCACATAACCAGGCTCGGTCCACTAGGTAGACCAGGAGCCACGTGGCCGGTTCTAGCCAGCTACACACCACATCCTGACATTATAAAAATGTCTAGAGAAGAGCTGTTAGTACAGCTAAACACATTAATAAAAATACATAGGCAATTAGTCCAATATGTAATACGGACTGCAACAGTCCAGCCAGACGTAAAACGGGAACAAATTCCTTTCTGGTTAGCCCAGAAAATCACTCAAATAGAGGCAGTATTTCCTGATACTACCCCTATTGAGAAACACAGAATCTTGACCATCTGCCTTCCTATGGGAATCGCACCACACGTGGAGGACTGCGACACTTGGGGTACAGTCTTTGCTTCCATTTACACAAAAACACACGGTGTTCCGTCTATGGCGGTAATACCAGATGTGCTAAAACAGATTCAAAATGAATTCGGTCCAGAGCCCGCTTTAAATCTAGGTATGAAACTACTGAAAGATTTCAAGCAGGTCACGGCTATATTATTAGCCAACGTAAAGGGAGAAGCAGCATCTGTGGCGATTCGCCAGAAGTTGAGGGAAACAGATATAAAAGATCCTGTTGAGCTTGCAAAAATCATAGAAAAATGCTATGAAGAATTAGGTAGAGACAGCTTGGGTGGAAAACCAGTTAAGCCCCAACTGCTCGAAAATCCTGAAAAATTATTTATTAAAAATAATTCAAACACTCCTAAAAAGAGCTGGGATGGAAATAAACAATCCACTCCCAAGGAAAAAGTTTTCCAGTCCAGAGGAAGGTCTCCTCGACGGAGGGAAAGAACTCCGACTCGAGAACGCCAGTCTCCCCAACGGGAGCCCTCTGAGAAAAGATATAACCTTAGAAATAGGGATAATATAAAAAAACCTGATAGATATCAAAGTACTGATACACGTCCCTCTCGATCTTTTCCACAGAATTCGGAAAGAAGAGGACGGTCAGACCCAGGAGAGCACACCAAGTCCAAAGACAAGGAACCTGCTCAAAATAAGAAATCTCAATTTCAGAAAAAGAAGGTAGCCAGTATTAGAGTAATCAACCATGCCGAGAATACTGAGGACACAGTTGAAAAACGGGGAGTGGGCATTGACAATGTTGGACAGTGCAGCAGAGATCAGTATAGCGCGCAAGAACTTGATGAGTCATCTGGAGACAGTGGACACGAATGAATACATTCAGGTTGAAACTGCCGACACCAGACTTAGCGAGCCCCATAAAATATACGAAATAACATTGCGTATAGAGGGTGATAAGACTAGGAAAATTAAGGGTCTATTTTGGGATAAGCTCTCAAAAGGCTATGATATTCTGTTAGCTGAAAAAGATTGGCCCCCAGAGTTTGTCAGGGAGTGCCCTCGTGGCGAAGAGGTAATTATGCCTGCCTTCTCGAATCACATACCGATTCACAAAAAATACACATATGCAAGGAAATGGGCTGTAGCCCAGGCACCTGCATTGTATAAAAATCATGTAGGATGGGATGAGGATTCACCTCCTCACAAAATCCAACTAAAAAGTGAACCAACTGCCCAACGGCAGTATCCCATAAAGCAAGAAGCTAAAAAACAGGTCAGGGAGATCTTAGATCAACTTGAGTACCAGGGGGTGATTGAAACATGCACCTCTCAAATGAACAATCCTTTGTTTCCTGTCTCCAAGCCAGACAATTCATATCGTCTAGTTTTGGACTACAGACACCTTAATACATGTTGCAAAACTTTTGCAGTACAAAACTCGCATAGTGCAGCCCTAATGAATAACATAGTTAGGAAAAAATATAAAACGACATTAGACATTTCTAATGGTTTCTTTTGTCAAAACATTGCACCAGAAAGCAGATACTTGACCGCTTTCTCCGCATTTGGGTCACAGAAAAAATTCTGTCGACTCCCACAGGGGTTCAAGAACAGCCCAGGACTATTCTCAGCTAGGGTAACAGAGTTACTACAAATCTATGATGATGAAGCATTATCTTACGTAGATGATATTTATCTCACAGACGACGACTTGGATACTCACTTGAAAAGAGTGAACACCATTATACTTGGGTTCGCAGCAGAGGGTTACAAATTCAACTTTAAAAAGTCCCGAATTGCCCATCTGACAGTACTATTTTTAGGGTACGAATTATCAAGTGAAGGGAAAAGCCTAGCGGACAACTTCTTAGAGAAGTGCGCTGTACTCCAAGCTCCAAAAACGCTGAAGAATTTACAATCAATACTAGGTTTTCTGAATTTCGGAAGAACTTACATCCTAAATTACGCAGAGAGGGTTAAACCTCTCTACGAACTAATTAAACCTGATTTAAAACAAATCAATTGGACTCAAAAACACACAGAAATTTTGAGATCACTGCAAACAGACATGTTAGCAAAAACAAAATTAGATACACGTGACAACACGATCGATCTTGTAATCCGAGTCATCCCAGGAAGATGCGGATTCACGTACCTAACCTCTAATGAGGGAGAAAAGGTACCAATTTCAATTAAGTCTCACTTGTACACACAAGCAGAAAAAACATTCAGTCGCACAGAAAAAACTGTGAACGCAGTGCAAATCGCATTAGCAAATGAAAGAGAACTAGCACACGGCAAACGGATTAATATCCTTACAGCGGAATCCGCCTTCGAAGCGCTATTCAGCCCAGTAAACCTGCCTACAGTGTCACTGGATCCAAAATGGATACAGTGCATAGATTCTCTAGGAGCGGAAGACGTGAAATACTATTTCGCCCCGCAATACAAAGAACTGAATGATTTAGAATATGAAGAAGAATATCCTCTGCCAATCGAAATCCTGCTTCTCCCACAATACGCATGTATAATCTATACAGATAGCTTTGTACAGCATTTCAACGTAGAGAGAAAATCCTACGATGCAGCATGTGCGATTATTAAAGGTCGTTGGCTGTGCGGTAAATTCAGACCGAAAGTAACAAAAACTGAATCTGTAAGAAACTGTTCGGTTCAGAGAACTGAAATCAGATCTTTAAAGATGGCGCTCGAAAATGCAGAACGCGAATTCCCCACACTTATCGTGTGCGATTCTCATTTTTGCGTCAATTCTTACAACAACAAACTGCAGAGTTGGATCGAAAACGACTACAAAGATGACACAGGTGCCACAATAAAGCATAAATTGCTTTGGGAACAAGTAGCTCTTTTACACAAAGAACTACAAAAGACTCACGTGATTCACGCACAGAGTCTTCAACGTGATGGCGTTCACGTTGCAGGGAATTCATTGGCTAATACAGCCACCACGGAAGCAACTAAACCGGCTTCCGTAGCCACAAAAAAGCGTACAGATAAGTATATAGACAGGGAAACCATGCTAGCAGTAAAAACGACCGTAACAGGCGACTGTGAAGCATTACCCGTAAACTATCCACTCAATTATGCATACATAATCGATGCAAACTCCGTTCCCTTTGCTCGAATCCCTGGAGTGGGGGATAGAGTAATTCCAAACAGGAGCAGGAGGGGCTTCCTCCTACTGGAAGCACACATGGGGTTGGGTCTGAAACACCAAACAATCAAAGCCTCTCTGAAAGAATTGCAATCAGAGTACTGGTGGCCAGGAATGAGTATAGATATTCAATGTTTTGCTCAAAATTGTGAAGACTGCAACAGAGATCGCAGTAATGAACAGGCCAGTGTAGTTTCAGGATCCCTTCTAGACAGCATAAGGCGGTCTATCTGCGCAATCAAAGAAGAGAAGCGCGTCCCAGTGTACAACGTTTAAGACGAAATGCACTTAAAAAATGAGGCCACCAGCACTCGGCTGACGCCTAGAACTGTTATAAAAGATTAGCGAGTCCATATCGGCACATACGCAATTACCACGTTCCATTCTGACCAGGGTCCTGCTTTCAGCTCTCGAGCCTATAAGAGGGCCATGGCTAGCATGGGAATTGGGTTGTGGTATTCTTGTCAGTCATACCCCGGGAGGGAATAGTGTGATAGAAAGAAAGAACCGGGACGTAAAGCAATCTATAACAGCGAAGGTATTAGGTTCAGGCGCTAGGTGGGTCAAACATTTAATAAGTGTCCAGACTAGTCTTAACAACATGCCAAGAAATTCTCTAAAAGGTTTCAGCCCATACGAACTATTGTTCGGAATAAGAATGAACGTTCAGGACCTCGATAGTCAGATGTCAGTGGTACAAAAAGAAACAACGCAGTTTGAAGTAAAAGACCGTTTGGCTGTTTTACAGGAACTGAATGAAACAAGAAAATCATTAAGCAACATAAAGTTAAAGCAACAGCCAAGTACCACTGACGAGGCACCACCCGCAACAGCCCCAGCAAGGCCTGTCTGGATTCCAAAGATTGGGGATCTAGTCAGAGAAAAGATCGCGGTTAAGAAGGAATTTGGGCCTTCTTACAGAAAAGCAGTACCTGTCTTAGCAGTCACCGGAACAAGATCAGTTGTGCTACCGCCCCTTGCTGGTAAAAAGGAGAACAGAGTCGTGTCCATCGATCTGGTAAAACCACAAGCATGTGGCCTATAATCAACAGTAGGCCCAGTGGACTCCCAAGAAACAACAGAATACCCAAACTTGCAACAATCCAAGAGGTTCAAACTGAAAGACTCATCACATTCGATCAGCCTGCAGTGCACAATGAAGGACTATGCAATAATGCCATGGAACTCGTGCCTCTTGAAACACAGATTGAAACAGTTCGTCAAGAAACAACACCAGTCTACAATGATGTGGCATCAGAAAGTGCTACCGAGAGACAGATTGAAAGAACAATCCCATCAATTGACAGAACTGCCTCTGGTTATTTCATCAACTTCGACAACTTCTCTGAAGATTTAAATGACCCGGAAGTGATGCCAGAAACAAAAAAGTCTTTTAAAGAAAAAGCAACGGAACTCTTTCATCAACTGAAGGAAATCTACCTCATTTCCCCTTGGCTAGAGTTCTGGTTCGGTCTAGGTGTATTTTTCCTCCTGCTTTGGCTCATCATGGTACTGTGTTTGGGAAAATTCATTGAAGGAAAATATATTACAATGGACACAGCAAGTCAGACCATCAACCTAGTCCTGAAACCACACAGATCATCCCACGTAAAGAAGAGAGAACTGTCAACAGTAAATGTCACAGCAATTCCAATACCTGGTGGGGTAGTATGGGAGAAAACAGACTATGAGATCTATGGTCCGGTCGAAATCCTGAAGTATCCTCATCAACTAAAGGTTTCCTTAAGTGACTTTGTGACACCAAGTACATTCTCTGATGATTGGGACTTTAACAGTATTAATGACATGATGTCTGATTTAGTAATGTCAGCTAGATTCACAGATCATGATTATTTACAAGGTTCATCTAGTTATGAGCAGTTATTCTGTTACACCCACTATGGGGATCATTACTTGCATAAATCTGCACAGCCTAGAAATGTTTTTATGTATAATCAATGGGAACATTGTTCTACACCACCTAAAAGCAGTTCTAAAGCATTTTTTGAGAAATTCAAATATTTTTCAGGGTTTAACACCAGTGATGCAGAAACGTTTTATTATAAACTGTTAGATAAAACAGGAATGAAAACAATGCTGACAAATTCTAAATTGATATATTCAGAAGCATTTTATGACAAAATGATGACATTTGGTTTTGATTATTGGAAAAATAATATTGAAACGAAATCAATTTGGGGTACAAAAGATTGGCAGGTGCAAGGCATAGAAGCACTGTTTAGAACCTGCATGATACCTGAACAAATGTTATTTTTAAATGACACTGTACACCAAACATCTTGTCTTGGCCTGGCCAAGAACAAAGAAATGAAAACACCGTCTATACCAAAGCCAATAGCTGAAAATGCAACAGCAGATAATGAGTTAGACGTGTCACACATTTTACATTTCAACAGAACACATCCTGATTGGAAAAAATGGTTAATCTGGCCTACAGACACAAATAGCTGTCAAGATCGATTCCTGAATAAAACACAGGGGTTAAAAATGACCAGATTGGACCCTAGATACTCCCAGAGACAACATCCAGGGATTATAACCACATACAGTGTAGGGAAACTCTGCCTAGAATGGCTAACTACATCCACAATGGCTGAAATTAAGCAACACTTGTCTTTATTAAAAGATGGTGCTGATTTGCGCGATTTCATTCTTGGACCACGCAAACAGCGTCAAAAGCGTTTCATAGCGACCAGCATCTATGCTGCTTACAACGAGGCTTGGAAAGTACAGCAAATTGAAACTGCTGAAAAAATACGAGAAATTGATCGTATTAATTTGGAAAAATCACTTTCTGTGGTAGACAATGGGTTAATGACTCTGTCTTCCAGAATATATTCTTTGGACAATATTGCATCCTCTGCCTTTGATGTGATAGACAGAGATTTGCTAATGTTACAACATGGCCAGTCTCAATTACGCTCTATTATAGAACTAGGCTGGACGCTGCAAAATCTTCGTTCAGGCTATGTGCCTTGGCGTTTAATCAACACAACGTCATTATTTTCCATTTTTAACCTTACTGATAAACAGATCAGTTTGGCACAGAAAGGAGCAGACTATACAATCTTGAGCATCGAGAAACTCGAGAGATTACCATTGACAATGTCAGAGAGTCCTGTCATTGAATGGATAATACACGGAATTATCACAATTCCGATAACAACTTTCCGTTTTAAAAAGTGCCTTGAATACATACCTGCTGGCCAATATGAACAATTGGGTAAGGGATATGTTAAATCCGAATGGAAATTACCATACACTCATTCTTGCTATAAGTGACAGCGACAAAAATGTATTTCTTAGTGGTGAAAATTGTAAACACTCACTAAGCGGTATACTTTTGTGTCAGGGTATTAATTTACACAGAGCATGTGATGGCAATTCAAACAACCTTTCATGCCACCAGCTAGTCACACCTGCAACTCAGATAGAGCCCTTCTTTATGCAACTCGCAAACGGGAGTTACATTCTTAGAACGGATCACAGGTGCTGTGGCCTCGCGCCCGGAAAAAGTTATCTAGTACAAGTAACGTCCATGGTCAAATGTTGCATGCAAGCATTGTTCCCGAGCGGGCCTCCAGACATAGTGACTCCCCTCTGGCCTCGTCTGAATCTCTATTCTATACGAATTGATACATTAAGCAAAATGAACTCTGTGCTTTTACAGACAACAGTGCCTATAACGTCATCTAAAGAGACGTATGATCTTCTAGTCGCAAGGACGGCTACAGAAGTCCATGACCTTTTATCAACAAATTGCCCCGTGCATTTCGTACAAATGCTCGACCAACTCCTTAACATGTCTAGTGCTACAAGCATCCCAGGCATATTTAAGACAGTCTTTACGGGACTGCTAACACCCTTCCAGGCAATTTTGGGAATCTTTCCTAATTTTGTGCACTCCATCTTTGGTGGTATTCCACTATTTTTTGGACTCATCGCAGGGATTCTATTTTTGACCCTTCTGCTACGTTATGGCAAGCCTCGGCTCAGACATAGCTCCCATGGGAATGGAAGAAACAATCCTAGCAATGCGCTACAGGGACAGGATAACTAACGTCCTCGGATTGGCCAGGCTGAGAGATCTAAACATGACCTGGTTCCTTTCATTCAGACCAATATGGCAAAATTGCATTTTACCTGTGCTACGGTGTATGCTTTGCGGCTATGAATGCGTGTTGGACATCTGTCTTTCACTTCCATCAGCAGTACCAATGGACGTCGATACTTTGCTAAGTCCAATAACGGCTCACGCATTGTGTTGTCCCCAGCGGCTACCAATCCTGATGACGGCATTCGTGGAGACTCCTGTACTACAGCCAAGTGGTAACAGTGGAGCGAGTGACAAAAGCAACATCATCCAGGTACAACGTTCTGTGAGCATTGCTGGTCCCGGCTATGATGACAGCAATCATTCTCACACCTGCCAAGTTACAGCGCTATCTAATTTGGTTGAACTATCACCTGATTTTGTAGACCAATTCTTTGCGAGCCTGTCTGATACGATGTTCTCACCCACAGAGAAACAATAACTTTTGAGAAGCTTTCCGGCACACAGCGTTCCCATGAACTCTGAATTCGGCCTTCAGTTTTGATCAACAAAAACTGCCAGGAGCTTTGAAAATCTATTTTCCTTGAATTGGACAATTTTTTTAATATTGACCTTTTTTGGCACGATCAATTCTTTGCTTAACGTAAAAACTATTCTTAGAGAACAGAAGCTTCACACTTCTATTTTTAAAAACACATCTAGAGACATAACAACATAACACCAGCCTCTAGCACACATATTATTACAATGCATTTTTATGTGATGATTTACCTCGCATTTCTTCTGTCAGAGATACTTCATGTGTAATTCTTTATGCATAATCGTTCATTGATTTCATATGCAATAATTTTTGAATGATTACTATGCTTTTAAAACTACGTACAGTACCTAAATTCCATGTATTACAAGTACGCCTATTTCGAATGCATTTATGTATTTTGGGGTGGGCTATGTTACACAATGTTACACATGCATCTAATTGCTTAGTTTTAGTAATTTCGATGGACATGAATTCGTGGAGTGGGTGTCATGTGCTTATCTAGGTTCCTGATCGATACTGTGACCTTATGCCCCTATTCGGCTATAAAGCCCCTTTTTCCCTATATTGGCATAACCGTTCAAGTACGATTTTCTGAAAAGTCATCTCTGGCCTCACACGAGCAGAGCCACAGAGCCACATTCCAGCATGACTCTCTGCTACTTCCTTTGCGACCAATTAGTGCAATGACAGAGCAGCAGTCACTATCTGATATTCCTAGATAACACTCCGAGTTCTTCAACAAGATAAAAACTTAGCAAACCTGGAAATCCCCGCTTGCTATGTTTTGATTAGTAATGGAACTCTAATGAGCAACTGATAACTATCACTTCCTAGTGACATCTTTAATTGACGTCTTATGTCCAGCAAACTTGCGTCAAACCCGGCACCTGTCAGGTATAAATATTACCAACGTTGCCTTAAGCAATGAGCGAACATGTTGCTGATGCCAGCTGCCTGCATGACCCCGTGTTGGTAAAAACTAGCACTCTGTCGCTGCAGCCTGCTATCCTGTGGTGGTGAAGCTGCTGATTACCATTATCGCCGCTACAGCGCGAACTATGGTTCAGTACGCTTGAGGAGCCGTGCAGCCGTCCTCTGCGAAGACATCCAGCCCAGCTGCCCGCAGACGCTGTCACCCCTCCTTCCTCGACGCGCTGAGAGAAGCCGCTGCCTTTCTCGTGCAGAGAAATCCAGTCCCGGCGCTTCCAGTTTACCCTCGCAGGTGACTGGGATATCGAGAGAGACCCCTGAAGGAGATACCAATCCTCCATCATTCTATTCAGAGGTATGGTGTTGACTAAACCCTTAGACGAGAATTCTTGAAACAAACCTTGGCAAAACCAACTTAACTTAAGCTACTTACTTACTCCCCTTCTCACGTGTTAGGCTTAGGTCAGGCACACTGGGGTAGGCTTAGTTAGAAGCACCAGTTGAGTATGTTAGCCTAATGTATATATGACTGTATATATGTTTTATTACTTTTAAACCATTGTATGGCTAAGAAACCATATCAATGCTTTTACAGTTCTATTTCGCTATTCTTATCTTACTGTACGTACTTTTTATAATAACAATTATTGCAATTGTGGCAATACATTTCTCTTGTATGAGAAGAAAGACTGTTCAATAAATGTTAACCTTTATTGATACACGCCCGTCTCTCTATTCTCTACATACTGTGAAAGTAAACTGCACTAGACTGACTGAGTGAAATCTATGTCTATTGTTTCACACGACCCTAGAGATCGACTCTTGATCTGAGGAGCAAAGTTGTCATGTTGCACGGTTGTTGGAAAGCTGAATCCCTTCTTGTCTGTGCCAAGGAAGCTGATCACTTCCTATGCAGAGAAGAAAGTTTCCAGTGACCTCTGAGCTAGTTGGTAACACAACCCAATTAAGTTTAGCATAGTCAGTGGAGGCCTGGAATATCCGCAGTTCCACGTCGATACTACTGTTTATGTTATTCCAATGCGCAGGGCCTAGTGGGAAACTAGGAACTACACTACACTCCAAGTTTATGGGAGTCTTGCTTACTACATGTACCGTCACTACTGGCCGTTTCCTGCATATTTCACCCGATTGTAGAACGGGGTTGGAATTATCTCCGGTTCCCCGATCATGATGATTTTGGAATTTAAACAGCCTCTAAGAGTCACGGGTAACTACCCGATTGACGAAACACATGTTGGCTGATTTCTTCTTGGTGTTTCCTCTTGAAGGAGGACCACTGATACATAAAACTGAAAAAATCAACTACTGTTTGTTGACCCTGTCTCCCGATTGTTTACTTCTAAAAAAGAAATAACTGTGATGGTTGTGGTTTTGAAGTAATTAACTTGATGTGTGCACAGGACTTTGTGTTTGCATGTAACAGGGTGGGTCTTGGCCCACTCTTTTGCAGGGGTTTTGGTTTCCCACTGACCTAGTAGCACCGTCCTCATTTAGTACATATTCCTACTTTTACTGCTACCTGTTATGTGTGCCAATTTTCCTGCATACTGACAACCCTACACAGAAAACTCAACTATAAATTTACAGGCTTCACCCTTGTAAAATTGAGTTTCAGAAGTTCCTCAACCCTCTCTACATGTCCTTCATATGAGAGGATGATATGCACACCTTACACCTGGACTTTTTGCTAAAAGGTCCAAGCCATTATTTCTATTCTGGGAGTTGTTTCAAATCTCATCTAGAGGAAAGCCTGATGGGGTTGGCAGCAACTCGATAGCCTAATGCTGAGTAGCTCACTGGAGTTTCAAGCAGGTAAAGTTTTGACCCAGTACCTTTTCCTGTGTCTTCATGTAAAATCCAATTCCACCAATTCAATGGATATTTACTGAATATCAAAAAGTGAGGTAAAATATACTCTGTACCTTATTGCAAATCAACGTTACCAAAAATGGTATTTCATTTTGTGTTTTTTCTTCTCATAGAAATCACTGCAGTCCTAAATCATGGAACTAGCGTTTTGGGGATAGTCACTGTAGGATAATACCACCGTTAAATTCCTATATCTTCCTCTTTTTAAATATATTCGCCCTAACATGTAGTTAACAAGGCACACTTAGAGTGAATTCAATTTTTCAAGCAGAGTTCCTACATGTAAATGAGGTATATGTTGATATATTCCCATGGATGCTTCTTACTCAACTAAAACAATCACATTCTGTAAGCAGCTCCTCCTATGACTGAAATGGAGGCAGGTTGGCTACGATTAGCCCTGGTTTCAAGTACTATACTTCATGCCCAAATTGAAAAATAGCTATAGATTTGCAGGCTGCACAAAAATTGGTTTTCAGAGGTTCCTCAGCCCTCTCCAACTGCCCTTCATTTGAGAGGATGATTTACATACCTTATACCTGGAATTCTTGCCAAAAGGCCCAAGCCATTATTTCTTTTCTGAGAGCCATTTCACATATCATCGAGAGGAAAGCATGATGGGGATGACAGGGAGTGGATAGGCTAATGCGAATTAGCTCACTGGACTTTCAAGCAGGTGAAGTGTACGTTTTGATACAGTACCTTTTCTGTGTCTTTTTGTAAAATACAACTTCACCAGTTAAATAGATATTTACTGATTATCAAAAACAGTAGTTGAATATACTCTGTACCTGATTGCAAACCAAAGTTACCAAAAATGGTATTTAGTGTTGTGATTTTTTTCTTCTCATAGAAATTGTTTTGTTTGAAAAACTGTATTTGATTCAAGCGAATCATAAAATAACATAAATTAAATGATAAAACTAAGCCGCACTCCATACAGCATTTTAGACATAAGATATATCTATACAGCATATGGAATTTCAAAACATAATATTCTACAAGATCCACCATTTTCTATATCAATCCAAGGATATCAGGATAAATGTATAACCTATATTTACTTGGAGCCCGTTTTCCCCATATCCCTATCACAATTCATATCTTTTCCTGATTAAAAAGCAGATCTAATAAAACATAGCACAAAAAAATGAAGGAATTGGACAAAGATCGTAAATGATTAAAATCATCCTGGTATGAGCAAGGGGAGATTTCTCTCAAGATAGGGCTAATATAATGCACCCTTATGTCTTTATATAAAGTGCTCAATGTGTGACGGGCCCGTGCACAGACCAATTTAGAGGTATTTTCCGAAGTGTTCAACTTTGTAGGTGCTCTTTAGGTATCGCCCATCACCCAAGGGCGAATAGTATAACAAGCAAATGAAGTGTGATCAATAAGAAATTGATGACATCCCTTAAGGCACTCAATCTGGTGTACTCCTCCTGAGTTATTCACGAGTAAACATCAATGTGTTTCGTAATTTATTGGCAATTTTATGGATATTGTTCACTTCAAATCCATTATCAAGAAAGTTATTGTTTCAAAGGAATCAAATCCAACTCCACAGATATAAATTACTACATCCAGCTCCAATGCATTTCGGGCAACCGCCCTTCATCGGGGAGCATCTACAACGAAACGACATGAGTTGTAACCATCGAATAAATAAGTGTTTATGAAATACATTTAAAAAATACCTTAACCCAGTGATGACAAAAAGTCTGAAAAGCAAAGTGAATTAATAAAGTCAATGTGATTTGCCGGGAGAAAAGAATAGTGACTGAGAGTAAACATTTTCTGAGAATGCCAAATCATACTGATACCTCGTGAAATGAACAATTGCTGTGAAAATAGGACACGGTAAGGATAACGTGAAGTTAAACCGACAGAAAAATGTGAAGTTAAACCAGCGTGATAACAGTGATAAGCCAAAAGATACGTTCACAAGTTGTTCAGTGCGGTATATGCTGACGCGTTAAACGGGCGACAGCGGCAGCACGTAAGGTTGCAGTGCACAAGTTTATCGGTACTTACGAGATTATCCAGTCCAATGCTTTTCCTTGTATTCCGACGTTGCTGAGGCGTTGTATGAGGGTGTTATGACAGACCGTGTCGAAGGCTGCGGAGAGGTCGAGTAGGATGAGGGCAGCAGTTTCTCTGTTGTCCAGTAGAGTTCAAATGTCATCTGTTGCTGCGATGAGGGCGGTCTCGGTGCTGTGTTTGGCTCAGAAGCTGGATTGTGAAGGGTCGAGGGATTTGTTGGATTCGAGGAAGGCGGCGAGTTGACTGTGCAAGCTTATAAGAGCTGCCAGACTGCTGCACAGGTTAGATCTTGCACCAGCGCGCTTGAAACTGCTGTGGCTTTTTTACTGTGTTGGTTTTAAATTTTACTTGCGCCACTGGCATTATGCTATAGAGCTACTAAAGGGCTCAATTAATTGCGCTGCTATCTCTTACCGTTTAGGGCCGGATTCTTAGGCCGGGGAATCAGCTCAGGCTTACTTGCATATAAATGGTATTTTCACCCGCACTTGGCGGGATACAGTTAGTCTAGCGGGTCCGACCGCCATCTTGGGTTGGGGCGAAGGCGAGGAGCACTCCGGGCGCCATCTTGCTGAAGGCAAGGGACGCTGGAGGCGGAATTCCGCTCGGTAGAATATCTCATAAAGATGGAAGATCAGGCGCGCAGCGGTCACGCGCAGCGGGCGCGACGTAGGCGCGCTGGAGGTGCGCCAGAGGTAAGCCCATTTGCGCCCGTTCGCGCTAGGGGCGTGCCTAGGGCCGACACCTCTGGCTATCCGCACTCTCCTCGCTTGGTCTACTCTTGGACGGATCTGCTGGAACTAAGACCGTCTCAGGCTCCCGTGTCACAGAGGGCCTCCGTTCTATCTCCGTCTCAATCCTTGTCTTGTGGGCTGCTCAATGCTCGGTCGCTCTGCAAGCACCACACTGAGATTGCCTTTCTGATCGACTCCTCAGGGTTGGACGTGTTGTTCCTAACCGAAACTTGGAATCAGGAGGACTGTTTAGTTGAACTGGGTTTGGCTTGTCCCCCAGGTTTTAAAATCATCCACATCCCTCGGCCGAAGAACCGTGGTGGTGGGATTGGTATTATTTATCATGAATGGCTGGGTCTTTTCCAGCTTAAAATCAGCGAGGTTTCGGGCTTTGAATTGATGGGGTTCTCCATTAAAGATATGGAGAAAGCACTGATTTCGGGTGTGCTGTGTTATCGGCCGCCGGGCTCGGCTTCCTCTCTATCAGAGTTCCTCGACCTAGTGTATGATTTATCTAACACCCACTCGAAGTTGTTAGTCCTGGGCGACTTCAACCTATGGCAGGGGGGTCCAGCAGACGGAGCGTTCACGTCTCTTTGCCAAGCTCTTGCTGACATCTAACTGCAGCAACTGGTCCGCTCGGCGACACTTAGGGGTGGTCATGTCTTGGACTTGATTTTCGCTGACGGTCAATCGGCAGTGATTAACGACATCCTAGCCCAATGCTGGACTGATCATGCGCTTGTGGTGTTTTCTCTATGTTTGGGGGATTATTCCTCTGAAGGCGGCGGGGTAGGACTTTCCAAATTGGGCAGACATTGGTCCCGATTGCTCAGCTCATCTCCTATGCCCTCCCTAATACCTGCTAACTTCCGCTTGAGTAATTTGGTGGAGGAAAGTTATTCCTCTTTGTGTCGGTCGATTACTGATACGCTTGACAAGGTGGTGCCCCTCCGTAAATCTAGAGGGAGAGTGAACAGGGCAAACGTGCTGAGACGGCGTGGAGGAAGCAGTACTCCGCCTCGGCAAAAATTTCGTACAGGCTCGCACTGCAAGGTTACAAGGTACAGATTAAGAGGGCCAAGGCGGCCTTCTTAGAAGCTTCCTTGACTCAGGCGTCCAATAAATCCCAAGCCCTATTCAAAATTGTCAGGGACCTGTCCCACCCTGTTTGTGCGGCTAACACGGTCCGTGCGTCGCAGGTACTTTGTGACTCGCTGGCGATTGCTTTCGAGGAGAAGACTGCTAAGATCCTAGAGGGCCTAACGCACCCTTTACCTACTGCTTTCGGCTCGGGAGCTCCGGTTGGCTCGCTCAGTCGACCCCAGCAAACTGCTTCTAGCACTGGCTTGGGAGCTCCGACCGTGCCACCCAGTCGACCCCGGTCGACAGTCCCTGCCCTTCTTCCAGGAGTGTCTGGTACGGGAACTCCGGTTGATCTGCCCAGCCGACCCCGGACCGATGCCTCTGGCCCGAGTCTGGGAGCTCCGGGCAGCTCACCCAGTCGACCCCAGCCGACCGGCTCTGCTTGCATATTGGGAGCCCTGGGCGCGGGAGCTCCGGTGGGTCTTCCCAGTCGACCCCAGACGGGTGGCGCTGACCTGGGTCTGGGAGCTCCGGGCAGCTCATCCAGTTGACCCCAGCTGAACACCCCTGACCTCGGTTTGGGAGCTCCGGTCACCCCCTCCAGTCGACCCCAACTAAGGTTTTTTCCTTCCCCTTCCTTCGAGGAATTCTCTAATGTGGCACATACGGTGTCCTCGGGGGCCCCGCTTGACCCATTGCCCCCCAAATTTTGGAAGGCTTTCCACGCAGATCTTTTCTTGCCTTTGTTTTCGATCTGTCTCCAATCTTTGGAGTTGTCATCGGTGCCAGATTGCTGGAAATTAGCAGTAGTGTCACCTCTGCTTAAAAAGCCAACTTTGGACCCGGCCTGTCTTTCCAACTATAGGCCTATCTCCTTGCTCCCTTTTCGGATTAAGATTCTGGAAAAATGGGTGACTCGCTCACTCTCAGGTTTCCTGGAGAACATCGGTTGGTTCGATAAGGACCAGTTTGGATTCCGCCCTGGAAACGGGACGGAGTCCGCGCTGGTGACCGTGTTGGACAATCTTTGTTCGCGTGTCGACAGTGGCCGGGCAGCCTTTTTAGTGCTGCTCGACATGTCGGCCGCGTTCGACACGGTTTGCCATCGGACCCTTGTCAGGAGACTGGAGGAGTGCGGGGTCACTGAGGGGGCAAGAGAGTGGCTGACATCCTATCTTGGTAGCAGGCAACAGTTGGTTTCGCTTGTACCATTTAGCTCTAAGCCAAGGAGTGTAGGACAGGGGGTTCCACAGGGCTCGGCCATCAGCCCTATACTTTTTAACCTGTACCTCCGCCCTCTAGTCCAGCTAATAAAATCTTTTGGTGTCTCGGCATTTAATTATGCCGATGACACCCAGCTGGTCTTTTCTCTGGAAGGGAATAATGCGGTTTCGCTGGATACTTTCCATCGCTGCATGGCAGCCACAGCGGACTGGTTATGAGCTAACTCCCTACAATTTAATAGCTCCAAGACGGAGGTGCTCCACTGTTCCATCGACCGGATTCCGCGGGCACTCCCAGAGAACTTTTGGCCTAGTACCTTCCTCGAGCCAGTATTGGCGGCGGAATCAGCCCGTAACTTGGGGGTGATTTTTGGCCCTAACCTACAGCTTGACATACACGTCAATAAAACCACTTCCACGTGTATGATGCTGCTGCGAATGTTGCGCAAGGCTCTGCCTCTTCTCCCCACTCAAGCTAGGCCGGAAGTAGTTCGTGGGACCATATTAAGTCACCTCGACTACTGCAATGGGCTTCTTTTGGAGGCCCCAAAAAACCTGACCGGGAAGCTACGGCGGGTGCAGAACATGGCCGGCAAGCTGGCTCTCTCCCGCCCTAGGTCTAGCTCCTCCACTCTTGCATTAAGAGACCTACACTGGCTCCCGGTACATTTGCGGGTACAGTATGAAGCTGCGTGTCTGGTGTTTAAAGATGTTCACGAACAGGGCCCTATTCCTTTGCAAAAGATGTTCACATGGTATTCCGCTTCGCGGCCCCTCCGCTCTTCTTCGGCGCATCTTCTTGTAGTTCCGAGGTTTCACAGAGTGAGGATGGGTGGCCGCTCCTTTAGTGTTGCAGCGGCCAAACTTTGGAACTCCCTGCCACTCTCTTTGAGAAGTCACAAGGACTACTTTCCATTTAGAAAAGCGTTAAAAACCCACTTGTTTCCATAAATGGCCTGAGCTGTTAAAGTGTATGGTTTCTTGATCAAAGCGCCAGGATGCCCTTTGGGTGACAGGTTTTGCTCTCACAAATACACTAAATAATTAAATAAATAAATAAATTGACTGTTGACGGCTTTCTCAATGACTTTGGCAGGGAATGGGAGGAGCGAAATGGGGCAGTAGTTCTTAAGTTCAGTGGGGTCTGATGTGGGTTTCTTCAAGAGGGCGCTGAGTTCGGCGTGTTTCCAGCTTTCCGGGAAGGTGGCGGAGTTGAGGGAACAGTTGATGACGTCTCGGAGATGGGGTGCGATAATGGAGTCTGCTTTGTTGAAAATTTGGAGGGGGCATGGGTCGGTTGGCGATCCTGAATGAATGGTGTTCATCAGGTGAATGGTGTCTTCAGTGGTGATTGGGTTCCAGGCGTAAAGGTTGTTGGAGGGGGTTTTAGTTCGGAGATAGGAGGGGTTGGCTGGTCTCCAAAGCTGTTATGTATGTCAGCGATTTTGTTGTGGAAGAACGAGGCTAGAGAGTCGCAGAGGTCTTGGGATGGAATGATGTCGTTGGTGCCGGCGGTGGGGTTGGTAAATTCTTTGACGATGTTGAATGGTTCTTTGCTATTGTGAGCGTTGTTGTCGAGTCAATCCTTGAATGCTGATTTCTTGGTGGATCGGATCAGTTGGTGGTGTTTGCGGGTGGCGTTTTTGAAGGTGGTCAGATTGTCAGTGGTTGGGCTTTCTCGAGGGTGCGACAGATCTTCTTGGATTTCTTAAGGTCATCATTAAACCAGGGGGCTTTTTTGCTGCTTTGCTTGGTTTGATGGTTTTTCAAGGGTGCTAATTTGTCAGCGCTGTGGGTGATCCATTGTGTGAGGTTGGTGTCTGCTTGGTTTGGGTCCGATGATTTTGTAGGAGGGTTTTGGTGAAGCGATGTGAAGCGTTAGTTAAGCTCATCATAACCTTGTCGATATTAGAATGCACACTGTTCTCTTTGAATTGAATGAGATTTATTTTATTCCATTTCAATCTCACCCCCTTGTTAGACTTATAATTCAAAGGGGTAATCATCGCTGCTACCCTTTAATGCCTTTATTCGCAAGCTGGCAACTAGAGGGTTGTGATCACTCGTGGGGTTGTGTTCCACCATAAAGTTATCTACCAAGTGGAACAATTTCCTTTAAATTAATATGAAATCTATAGTATTTACCCTACCCCCTCCCTGTAATGTTGGATACTGTTTAAGTGGAGTGTGAAGCAAAGTATTGGCAAAACATAGGTCGTTAATTACGATAATATCGTTTAGTGCATCACCCTGTACAGTGTGATTAAAATAGGAGTGATTGATTTTCAGTGTCAAAATCCCCACAAACCAAGTGCGTACTATACTGACATAAGGTACAATTAAAGTCCCCCAGCCTAATTATACAAACAGGAAAGCATTTAACCATGCCTTATTAATCCCCTCTTTTAGACTACTAATGACCCCACAATCATTTTGATCAAAGATGTTATAATACCAATTGACAATCCTAATTTTCTCCATCTTTATCGATCCATATGTTACAGAGATCAAGGTCACTAAGCCCCCCCTTTGCCCCCCCTCTAGCAGATGGAATTGCCTGAACATGAAAGGAACAGAAACCATCAATAACAACCTCATCTCTGCTCCATGTTTCTTGTAGGCAGATAATGTTAAACACATGATAGCCAGGCCTCATCTAAGATTCTTGATCTAATACCCACGATGTTCCACGAGACCATTCTTAATACATGGGCATTTTGAGTAAGTACATCTACCTCTCCACCTCCAGCGTGCACATTCGGCTGTATTTCTAACAAAATACTTGATTACCCATTGGCCCTCTCCCCAACTTCCAGGGCCGATTGTGATGGATAATCTAAACTATCTACTTGGTCAATTATATGAACAAGCCGCCCTACCATTAAAGGGATCGGGAACTATCTTTGGATTACTATTTGTGATTTCCAATTTCTCTAGACCACTCATGTTTGGTGCCAATCAGTCTATATCTCCAAGACCACTCAATGGCTCACATTGGTTTGGATGATACCATGGAGGGTACATAAGGTGATTCGTTTGTCCTGGTCTCCCCCTTTCTATATTAGGCCCCAGATCTCTTGGTGGCTGATAAAAAACATTGATTAATATTACAGTATAGGGGGTAGGTTCAGGAGGTGAATGGAGGTTTCAGTATACACACTCAAGAATATTTTGCTTACTTCCTAATAAACTTGGGATGTGATGTCTTTCTTTCCCTGAATGGTTAACACTTGGAATGTTTGCTGCCCGGGCATGAGTGAGGCCTAGGTCCTTTACATGTCAATGAACGCCCACTCTATGTGTGGACAGCCCCTCCCCCCTTTACATAACAGACTAATCTGGTTGTCAGTAGCATTAGCAGCTTACATTTTATCCATATTCCCATTCATAAAAATACTCTCCTTACATTTAGCCCTATTATGATTGCTAGTTGTCATAAATCTTTCAAAGTCCAACAATCTAATTTCAACAGTTGACAACCTTTGAATCAGTGGATCTAGAAGATCTGCTACCGTAGTTTCACGCTTTTTCCAAAAGTCAACCTCTACAGTATTTGACCCCCCCGGAACAGTCTCAACGTTGGATAAATTTGTCTCGTGGGTGAGCTCTTTATCACTCGATCTGTTTCTGCAAAGCTTGGGTGATGGTAGATGTTGTTTGCCACGGCTTGGCCCTTTCTTTTCTTTGTGGGTGGTGCAAAACTGTTCACATGATTGGTTTTAGATTTGGCTTTTTGAACCCAAGTGACCACATTTGGCTTGATCAATGATCTAGGAGTATCAGTGTTATTCCGTGTTGTATGAACTTCTATAATTTCAGAATATTCATTTGTTATGGGTAGTCTGTTGTTTTGGGATGCAGGGTCTTCCAGGGTTAAATATGAGGTGGGGCAACGGGAGCTGTGGCCACAGGGTTGGTTCTATTATGAATATTTATCACAGGTTCAAGGGAAAGTCTCCGCTCAGTTAGTTCTATTTGGTGCATAAGTACCGACTCGGCCCTTAGTAAAAATTAATCTAGTATCCCCACAACCCCTGCCCTTTTCCTGACCTAAGCTTACTCATAATGTCCTGACCCTACAGACTATTTATTTATAGCACTTTACCTATATAATGCCAGTCTCAGGGATGTTGATGATATGGCACAGCCCAGCCTCGATCAGTATTGGGCGTGCTCATACGTGACCTCCGGACTTTGTCCAGGTGCCTTCCACACGTTCGTCCCGCACTGCAGGATTCTGTGGCAGTTTTTGTAGCGCCTCCAGGCTCAGTTGGGATTTGGGTCAGCTGTGTACCCCGAGCCTCGAGTGTGAGGCAGGCTGTAAGATGTAGTCCTCTGGGACCAGGCTGAAAGCAAAGGCAAGGAGAAGCGGAAGTAGTGGAACCCGCACTGCGGGAGTCTGCTGTGGTTTTTGTAGCGCCTCCCGGCACAGGTTGGATTTCAGTCAGCTGTGTGCCCCGAGCCTCGAGCATGAGGTGGGATGAAAGATGTGGTCCTATGTAAATGTAAATGTATTGGCATTTATATAGCGCACTACTTACCCGTAGGGTCCCAAGGCGCTTCGACCGCTGCGAAACCCTTCCTGGCTTCCCTGAGAGATGGTCCCTTAATGGGTATCTCCAGGGTGAGACCAGGCATCCCCGGCGGTCTGGTGGGGCCGTTAGTGAAGATGAGGCAAGCTAATGCCCAGAGTTGCCGAGTGTGATCGCTGATCAGAGTGGGCACCGAGGCGAGATAATTATCGAGTCCGCTGACCCTGGTCCAGAAACCTGCAGGGCCGGGAATCGAACCCTGGTCCCGGGCCGTCCTCTGCTCTCGGGTCTGCCGCCTCTAACCAGTGAGCCACACTACTTCATGGATTTAGTAGAGGGCAAAGGCAAGCAGGAGCGGCAGATAAGGAACCTGATTATCGAAAACAGTGGTTGAACATTCTCTGTACCTTATTGCAAAGGAAAGTTAAAAAAACTTGCATTTCATTCTGTAGTTTTTTCTTCTCATAGATATCACTGCAGTCCTAAACCATGAAACTCGCATTTAGGAGATAGTCACTGTACGATCATACCACCGCTAAATTCTTATATCTTCCTCCTTTTAATTCTATTCGCCCTAATATGTAGTTAACAAGGCACACTTAGAGTGAATTAATGTTTGAAAGGAGAATTCCTACCTCTAAATGAGATTTATTTGGATACATTCACATGGATGTTTAAAGCCAGCTGCAATCAGGCTACACATGGAGACCTGAAGCCATGTTTTTCTTGTCAGCCTAGTGATTAGCAATATACGTGTCTCACTATTCCTGTGATATTTAACTTCAGTGTCACTGGTGGTTCCTGCACCATATACTGTGCTCTTTCTGAGAAGCTAACAATATTAAAATTTGGGAATAGCTGATGTGACTATGTCTTAGGGAGTCAAACTGCATGAACTGGCATCCATTCAGCAGTGCCCTAGTGTGCATAGTATAGGAAACAACAGTCAGCAAAAATAGGGGTTACCACACAGTAGGAGGAGGCACAGTGAGTTTGTACAAGGCTGTGAGGAAGACCTTAAGAGTTAAAATGTGTTGCCTCCTAATTGCCGCTTCTAAGTAGCCCTTGAAATTGTCATTAGGTCATCCACTCTGCATAATTTTTTTGTCCAAGTCTTTATCCATTGCTAAGATGCACACCACACTCTGCTGTGGTTGCTCACATTATGCTGTTTGCTATCCTCAAAACCTGTTCAATAATCATAGATATCACTAAGTGCATCATAATTTATCTCTAATCCAAAAATATCAGTGGGCTGATAGAATTGCATGGTGAGCAAAATAATGATGGATTAAACCCAGATCTGTGACTGGGGGTTGAATGTTTTGCCAATGTGCAACATTCCGTCCATCATCTTGTGTGTTTTGCTGTTCGCCCTATGTGGGAAGGGTATGCCCAGACGTGGGTCCCGGGCTCACTATGCCACTGGAGTCAAGATATCCTGGATGATGATGGCTGATAGCCAGAAACTGGTCCTAGTATGCTTGATTCCGGTCCAGGGAACACTGTTCCCATGAGGCACAGGGTAAAGGCTGATTTGCCTATGGCCATGTCTTAACTGGAGTGGCGTGGTTAGCAAAATCAACAATGGATTAATCCCAGATCTGTGACTGAGGTTGAATGTTTTGTGAATGTGCAACATTCCGTCCATCATCTTATGTGTTTTACAATATAAACTACAACATTCCTCCCACTCAAATAAACCTTGATCTTTCCAGTTAACCAACATTTCATTGTACCTTGAATAATATGATTGTACCTCTGATTTACTACTTAGCATATAACATAGAGGAACGATCATTTAATTGGCGATTTCCTTCACTCAAGTAGTGCACCTTCACCCAAATCACAACATTTCCACCTTTGTCTGAACATTTAGTAGCTATAGAAGGATCATTTTTCAAACTTTCCATTGCTCTTAAATGTACGTCCACTACCTTTTTCCTTGCTCTTCCCTTTGTTTTATATCTCATTTTTTCAGATCCGAAACCACACTTTTCTCAAACACTTCCAATGCACTATGTATGTTTGGTATAAATGTAGATTTGGGTTTAAAGTTACTGAAACCCAATGTATCCACAGGTATTTGTGATGTATCCAAATGTATTAATGGATCCTCATGAAGTACTATGCTCTCATTCAGTTAGTTCTGCCATTGTATGTAATACCTCTATATCGGAAATGCATAATACCTCTGATAATTGATTAGGCCTTCACTTACTCTTGGAGAGAGCATGCACAAGGAATCACTTTTTCAATTGACGTTTTCTCAAAAGACAGAAAATGTCAATTCTAGTTTTTACATTGTCTGGAAGGACAGAAAGATAGGCCTGGGGATAACAATGTAATATCTGTAGGAGTCAACTTAAGTTCTGACAAATTGACCACTGTCATCTTGTTCCCCTCTTGGCTCTTGTTGACATTCCAACTGGTTTGCTGTTTTCTCCTCTTTCGTCTTGACCTTGTTTGTTCCTCTTATTCCTCCTGTCCCTCTTGTTTTGTCTCTTGAGCCACATCCTCTGCCATGCCGAAAATCCTGCTCTCTTGGTTGTTGATTTTGCTCAGCTTTCGTCATCATCTGGAATTGTTTCAGGAAGTTTCTTTTCCACACATTACTCATTGGGACATTCTGTGCAAAAGTTTCAGCTGTCACTTCAGATACATTACTGTATGATATATCACTTTCCTCTGTTGGTTCCCCCCTTGTTTTGATCTTATCATCAGCGCTATTCTGTACTTCTTTTTCATCAAACAGATGATCGTATTTTCTATGGAATGTTTGTGTTCTTCCCGATTGATGATATTTAAAATCTCTAATTATTTTCCTCTGTTTTTTATTGGTGATTTCCTCTTCCAGCTTTGCTAGCTTTACTTTTATCATGGTATTGAACTCCTCCAAGGTTATATCGGAGATCAGTTTTAATAATTACTCAGTTGTTTTCTGAATTTTGGCAACAATCTGTATACGATCTTTCAGCGCATACTTGATCAGCTTCCTCATCATCACAATTGAGCATTCTTTAGAAATCCCAGACCGTTCCTCTAACATCTCTGGGTCTGGGTTTTCATAAGTTGAAATGGTGTAAATGCGGAGTCCCCTTGGAACTTGGGCAACATCTATATATTTTTGTGATTACTCTGCCTCCCAGCTCTTTGACAGTTCTTTTTTGTGTAGTTTCTCCAATTTATCATATAGCATATGTATTGTTACTTCATTATTGATGAATACATGTTCCTGACTTGATTTTTAGATACTAACGTCGTGGGACACTTGACGTTACTTGTGTGGCACCTAAAAACTTACCAAAGATTTATTCGAAACTTTCAAAACTTGCTGTGCATCTGCCCAACAAACCTATCAGCCTGACTTGATTGACCCACTTTGACAAATTCATATGTTGCCTGGGTGAAAAATAGCCAATTTGAAAGCTCCTTCCTCTTTGCTTCTGGTAAAGAGGCCATGCTGATCTTTATTCAAATTCCTGAATAACAATGTTTTCAGCACTTTCTTTTGCCAGATGACAGACTTGTTAGCTCAAAGTCATCTTGCTTTGCTCCATGTTTTCTTTCACAGCTTGGGATCCAAACTTAGCCACCGAGCCTGCACCTCCCTTGCCTGCGAGGGTCACATCGGTACCACCCCCCGCTGGTTTGACATGCCTACTCATAATGCCTCAATGGATCTTTGTTGGCCTCTCTGCATAATCACTGTGGCAAAAATACGATATTAAGCACTGTCACCCTGTGCTGCAGAGAGATAGAGAAAGGTAAAGATGCCTTCAAGGGACTTTGTTCAATCTAAGTTTTGTTATTTAAAATTAATATGAGAAGGACCAATTTATCGTCCTTACAATGAGTGAATCAAAACTGATCAAATTGTGTTGTCAACATGAAACATATAAACAAAGACACAGGGTGTATACGAAAAAAGTGTTTTTATCAAATAATTCATTAAGAAAAATCTGCTTCATATACAGACAAATAAGTGAATAAGGTTTTAGGACTGTGGGTACACATAAAAATAAATTGCTAAGTGACTCAACAGAACCTAAAAGACACCTATCCCAAAACACATTGAGTAAAACAAAGCAAGGGATGAAGTGCAAAGTTGACGTTTTGGTTTCTTAGCAGTTATTTGATGAAACCATCCTCAGGACTGTAATCAGTTCAGATCTGTATAGAAATATTGTAGTCTGTTTGCGGATTATCGTCATCCGCGAGAAGATCTTGGAAGGATCACAGTATCCTAGGGACCTGACTATCGAATGCGGAGATCGCTCATCCAAGTTGGATGTAGCGTCTGAACTTCACTCACATAGGGTTCACGTATTCATACACAGTAGAATTCATCCAGTGTATGTTAGGTGAATTATTATCAAATTTCTGAGACAAATTAGGGGTCGATGCACATAATTTGCACTTAAACGAGCCTGTGAGCAGTCAGAGATCCTGCAGTGTCTTAAGATGCAGCGAGGTGAAGTCAATAACGCGTGTCATCAGAGTGAAGCCACTCTGATGCCACTCTGGCTTCACTCTGATGACACGCGTTATTGACTTCACCTCGCTGCATCTTAAGACACTGCAGGATCTCTGACTGCTCACAGGCTCGTTTAAGCGCAAATTATGTGCATCGACCCCTGATTTGTCTCAGAAATTTGATAATAATTCACCTAACATACACTGGATGAATTCTACTGTGTATGAATACGTGAACCCTATGTGAGTGAAGTTCAGACGCTACATCCAACTTGGATGAGCGATCTCCGCATTCGATAGTCAGGTCCCTAGGATACTGTGATCCTTCCAAGATCTTCTCGCGGATGACGATAATCCGCAAACAGACTACAATATTTCTATACAGATCTGAACTGATTACAGTCCTGAGGATGGTTTCATCAAATAACTGCTAAGAAACCGAAACGTCGACTTTGCACTTCATCCCTTGCTTTGTTTTACTCAATGTGTTTTGGGATAGGTGTCTTTTAGGTTCTGTTGAGTCACTTAGCAATTTATTTTTATGTGTACCCACAGTCCTAAAACCTTATTCGCTTATTTGTCTGTATATGAAGCTGATTTTTCTTAATGAATTATTTGATAAAAACACTTTTTTCGTATACACCCTGTGTCTTTGTTTATATGTTTCATGTTGACAACACAATTTGATCAGTTTTGATTCACTCATTGTAAGGACGATAAATTGGTTCTTCTCATATTAATTTTAAATAACAAAACTTAGATTGAACAAAGTCCCTTGAAGGCATCTTTACCTTTCTATATTTACTTACCCAAGCCCTCAAGGGTATTCCGGGTTGCTCACTTCCTTAATAATTGCAGAGAGATAGAGGCTCTATTTTTAATTTAGTTACATACCTTCATATGTATTCCAACACACTGGTAGCTCAGTAAGCCGCACTCAAGACAACATTTAATATTAAATATGGACATGCTCCATTGGCAAGTTCAAAAAGTCGCTTTCCCATCATCGCCTAACGCATTTCAGGTAATTCCCTTTCTCCAAGGCTTATGGGAGAACATCGCGCAGTGGTGACCAACCACTCCCTTTTCAATGTCACACCCCTTATTTGCAGTAAAATTGCTTTATGGGGGATATAGTGCTCCAACATTCACTCCAGTATATGGCGAGCTTATGACTGCCGTAGATATAGACCAACATGAGCCCCAGCCTCCCGATCAAATCCTCATTCTTAGAACGCTGCTCCACATTCTGAACAGTGTATCCATTCCGTGGCCCTCTTTTCGTTCTGGGGTGGTGCCTGCTCGGCGGTTTGAACCTCCGCCATTTACATTCCAGCACAGTGGTAGCTCAGTAAGCCGCATTTGAGACAACGTTCAAGGTTACCAGCCTTTAATAATAAATATGGACATTCACCATTGGCCAGTGCAATAAGCAGCTTTCCCCTATTTGCCTGACGCATTTCAGGTAATTCCTTTTCTCAAAAGCTGATGGGCAAAGATCGCGCTGTGGTGACTAACCACTCCTTTTTAAATGTCACACCCCTTATTTGCAGTAAAATTGCTTTATGGAGGATGTAGTGCTCCAACATTCTTGCCAGTATATGGCGCACCTATGACTGCTGTAGATATAGCCCAACATGAGCCCTAGCTTCGATTAACGTGCTCATTCTAAGAATGCTGCTCCACATTCGGAACCTGAAACGCGTCAGGCGAAAAGGGGAAAGCTGCTTATTTTACTGGCCAATGGAGCATATCTATATTTATTTAAAAAGGCTGGTAACCTTGAACGCTGTCTTGAGTGCGGCTTACTGAGCTACCAGTGTGTTGGAACCTATAAATATATATATATACATAGAAATTTGAATGTAAATGTATGTCTTCAACTATGTATACATATTTTAGCAATTACCACCCTCCAGTAATGAATATATCAATTGCATATGATATATGCTTTGTAAAGATCTCTGTTTTTTTCAGGCAAAATGAAACACAGATCAAAGATTGTCCAAGAACGTGGAACAATCTTACAGTGGCTTTTACTCCATCCACAATGCCACATTATTTTCATTTTAGTAGTAGCATTGTTCATTGCAGTATCATCGGTTCTGATCTTCACATTAAGCAGTTTATAGCCATCTGTTCTTTTCTATGGAGGCCAAAACTTCATTCTAGATTTTGCTCAGAATATCTGGGAAAATAATGTAATATTTGCATCAAAAAGTAATTGCTTGAAATTTCCAGATCTAATAATAACTTTTGGATTTCCTCTTTACTGTGTCATCTAGTTCCTACTACTCGCAAAGTGATAACACTGAAGAAACCAAGTAAGTACTGCATCACTTTGTAAATAAGACTTGAAAGCATTATGATACAGAATGCAAAAGAAGATTATAGCACACAATGTCTCTGATTGTCCTAAGGTATTTTAAAAACAATCCTTTCACAATTGTGCTTTTCATCACCTCTCTTGTATGGTTACAGATACCCCGGTGGGCCCGCAGTCAGATGATGTTAAGAGTACATTAGAAATTCCTATTTAAAATTATTGCATGTAGAGCATTCCTCTAATACTTTTCTGAGTTTTTATTGTCAACTGCTGCTTTGTACCTTTTTTTGTGATACAGCACCAAAGCATCCTTACT
Organism: Lissotriton vulgaris; assembly: GCF_964263255.1. Lineage (NCBI taxonomy): Eukaryota > Metazoa > Chordata > Amphibia > Caudata > Salamandridae > Lissotriton > Lissotriton vulgaris. The sequence continues at coordinate 2,033,464,991 of NC_141691.1, forward strand.
CAGAGCATGTGCTTTAAAAAATACATCTTCCCTATCTGCTTTTTGTTTGTTTCATCACCACAACAAGAATGAAAGGGGCAGATACCCCTACAATAACATCCTGACAGAACTTTAAACTGACATGCTGTGCAGGTGAAAAGTCCAGCTACTTTTTGAGAACTTGCACGCTATGTCATTCATAGATTTTGACACACTACGTATGCCACAAATCTAATATGATGACTCGGATAAAACTGCAACCTGTGTGAATTTAGGGATTGTGAGAAAAAATGACCTGTTAGATTTTTGCTCCCATTTTGGCTGCTAGCATGCTGGTTTTCTGACTCTGCATTGAACACTGGCCTCTTCTGACCAGGCCCAGGAAATGTGCTCAGATTAAAAGTACATGGTAATTAGGTATACAATTCTTACTGACATCCTCTCTGTAACTCCCCAGGATGTGGTAGGGCATGTAGTTCTAGAGGCCTAGTCAATTTAATGTACTTAGGTGTGCATTACTGTTGTGCCTGCTGTCATTTTTGAGGTTGCTTTTAATCTTAAATTATAGGTAAATGTGACTATTTATTCATAGGTACTAAAAAAGTTTCAAAATACCTTGGTTTTGTATATAAGTCACACGTTAGGTCTCTCCTAGGTCCCCCAGTAGTAGAGCGCCTTCTAACTATAAGTTTGTATATGATTACTTCTCAAAGATGGCCCCTGTTGTCATTTATATTCCATTCACCCCATCGAAAGTGGCGACCATCTTTTTCTATTCACAGTCACATTTCTATTTTCACTTGCCATTGAACGCACGTACATATTAGAGTTCTCAGCGTGGAGTCCGAGTACTGAGAAATCCAAACCTAGCAGTGATGGAATACAGAATTGGTATACCGAGCGTCACACCATTTACAAACAAGGTACGCGATATGCTTGACCCGCAGCGGTTTTGCTGCTTTATGACATCTAACCAGCACATGCCAATGAACGCTTGTTATCTTTCCACAGACCTTTGCATTTTGAAGCTGCGGTGCCAGTTAACTCCTTTATATTGTTGTGGCATCACTTAGGTAGGTGTATGATATGGCTGAGATACCCGCCACCCCCTCTCAACACAATCCCCAAGGATGGTAAACCAGAAACAGTTCTGAACTTTTTGGAAGGCGGGAGGGAGTTACCCTCCCGGCCGTATTTATTAAAATATGAAACAAAATTAAAACATTAAAATAACAGTTTCATATCATGTACAATTTCATTTCCACATTACGATGTTTTGGCTAACCTTAACATATTTCTAATACAAAGGTTTTCCTAGCCGAAACTAACATCCTACCAATACATTTTAACTTGAAATTGTACATCCTGACGTTAAGGGCCAACGGCAAGGTCGTAACCGGTGTCAGATCCCTAACCAGAAATACACCCTCACTTGTGAGGGGCGACCGCACAGAGGGCTGTACCTCATGTGCACATACCAATTTCCCTTGTCTTGACGGGGGCCCCAATTAACTCGACGCCATTTTATGGTCGTCCGAGGACTCGTGTGAGGTGTCTAGAAGGTAGCGTAGACCCCCCTCCCCACCCCACACAACTTACCACATCTGCCGTCGCAGATGTCCTGGCCCCGGGAAATTCCCAGGAGGGGCCCGTATCCCCTCCTATCAGGGAGGGGCCTTGACCGCCTTCCCTTTCCTTTCGGCGTCCCATCCTTAGAAGGGTCCGCCTCCCCGTTGAGGGGCCAATGGCCACCTCACCCCCGGGCGCTCCCATCCGTAATGGGTGACGCCCCCCCATAGGGATCTTCCAATTACTGCTCACCAATCATGACCTTACCGCCCGACCGAAAAATAAATACAACATTAACTAGCAATCCTAAAAATAAAAAACAATAGATGTTCAAAGTATAACTCTTAAAACATCACCTATCAACACTGTGCAAAATACTTTATTCGATGAAAATATACTGCAAGTGATCATCCACTTTATTGCATACTGAATCAAAACTTTAATCACAACAACCTGTAAGAAAGTTAGAGTTACCACATCAACTTTATTGCAAAAACCGATTGCTGTCTCCAGGGGCTGGTGGGTGGGTCAAAAATGGCTCTTCGTTCCGTCTCGATCTCACGTGCAGCGGGGAGGTGCAGCTTCAGAGCACAGGAACAAGAGGATGCTTCTTTGGCTTGTTGCTCCTTTTATCCTTCTTCGGGCGGGCGTAAACCCGCCTCCGCCCGCCTCCGGGGGCATGGTTGGCGGCTTCCGTGTCTAGGACAACCCACTCCAGGGCGGGAAAAAGCGCGCCCCGGCTACGCCGCTTCGGGCATACCAGCCGAGACTCGCCTCCCGCCCAAGATGGCTTCCCGGGGGGGATCGGGGTACTCCACCATACGTTCGGGGGGACCGAGTGGTCGCCCCTTTCCATATGGCTGAGATACCCGCCACCCCCTCTCAACACAATCCCCAAGGATGGTAAACCGGAAACAGTTCTGAACTTTTTGGAAGGCGGGAGGGAGTTACCCTCCCGGCCGTATTTATTAAAATATGAAACAAAATTAAAACATTAAAATAACAGTTTCATATCATGTACAATTTCATTTCCACATTACGATGTTTTGGCTAACCTTAACATATTTCTAATACAAAGGTTTTCCTAGCCGAAACTAACATCCTACCAATACATTTTAACTTGAAATTGTACATCCTGACGTTAAGGGCCAACGGCAAGGTCGTAACCGGTGTCAGATCCCTAACCAGAAATACACCCTCACTTGTGAGGGGCGACCGCACAGAGGGCTGTACCTCATGTGCACATACCAATTTCCCTTGTCTTGACGGGGGCCCCAATTAACTCGACGCCATTTTATGGTTGTCCGAGGACTCATGTGAGGTGTCTAGAAGGTAGCGTAGACCCCCCTCCCCACCCCACACAACTTACCACATCTGCCGTCGCAGATGTCCTGGCCCCGGGAAATTCCCAGGAGGGGCCCGTATCCCCTCCTATCCAGGGAGGGGCCTTGACCGCCTTCCCTTTCCTTTTGGCGTCCCATCCTTAGAAGGGTCCGCCTCCCCGTTGAGGGGCCAATGGCCACCTCACCCCCGGGCGCTCCCATCCGTAATGGGTGACGCCCCCCCATAGGGATCTTCCAATTACTGCTCACCGATCATGACCTTACCGCCACAGGCCGGATAGTTGACCGGCTATCCGGACCCCCCACAACAGACTCCTACCTAAAGGTCATGCTGTAAACACTTTAGCCAGGCTACAAAGTCTCCTATGAGTAATGCATTCCCCACCCGGGACAAATGGACCCCATCCTCTAAATACATACTGTCCCCCTTGATACAACCATGAGGAATAGAATGCAATGCATTTGAACGGAATAGTCTACCCAATTTGTTGTTCATTTTCTTCACCGAGTGATTTATAGCAGACACCGAATTCGCCCCCCGCCACACTTTACGTGGAATCATATGGGACCATGCAATTGTGCACCCTGGAACCCTCCTCGCCAACCAACTTACTGTGGAAAGTATTGCCTCGAGAAGAAGTCGTCTACCAGTGGTCACCAAATCATTGCCCCCAAGATGCACTATGATTATAGATGGCGGTGACCTTGTCCGCCCTAACAAACCCTCGAAAAAGGATTGAAACTGGTCAATACAGAGTCCGCCCCTTCCGTAGAAGGTCACCCTGTACCCGTATTCCCCAGCTATGTGAATCATGTCACCTGCTTTGAATAGGTCCGCGGCACGCCTCACGTATGAGTGGCCCACGACCCACACCACTTTTTCCGCAGCCGGTGATCTGTGACCGCTGGTTCCCAGGTGTCGGGTCGACTGCACAGTCCGCCCCGCCTCGTAAGCTTGCAAAACTGTAAACCAAACAAAAACAAGAAGCGTGAGTACATGATATCAGCTTCACAACATGTGCAATCGCACATACCTTTTGTAACAATTCGAGGACCAACGCCCCAATTGCTTCACTTTTTCAACACTCAGACCCCTGGCCAAACTCGCCGGGGTTCAAGCCCACGGCCGAAATTGCCATTGCAAGCACCCGCTGGAACTGAAACCTCGTCAGTGGGGTGGCATCAGCGTGTCTCAACAAGGTCCCCCCCCCATGATGCCGCCTTCTGCGCTAAATATTCCTCTACGCAAACAACAGGGCACATGGGAGATCCGGGAATCTGATGTACGACTACGCAGTCCCCGCTCGCACCCTGATCGGTCTTGGACCTGGCAAACGAGACAATCATTGTCTCCCCCTTAATCTGAATGTGTTCTCGGCACAGTCCCCCCACCGTATCCTGCTTGTTCCTCGCCACTAGTTCGCTTACCCGCATTGCCCCATGGAATGCTAATGCAAAAGCGGCCCGGAATAACGCAGTTTCATACTGGGTTGAGCATGTCGCAGGGAGTACGGACAACAACAGGGCCAACCTTTCCAGACCTATCGGGTGCCTTTCATCTACTCTGCGACCCTCAAGGCGTTGCCACCCACGTAGCACTTTCTGCACAATGAAAGACGCTGTCGGGTCCTGGATCCCATGGGCCCTTGCCATAAAGGAAATGGCGGCCCGATGCCTCTGGGCCGTAGCTACCGATTTGCCTGCCTGATGTAAAGACAGCAAAAATTTTACAACAAATTCTTCCTGGCCCCAAAGCTCCCCCCTAGCAGAACCCAAAAAGGACCAATTGGAACGGAACGCCCCTTCATATGCCTTCCTTGTCCTGGGTGCTAAACTCTCTCCCACGAGGTTTTGTAGTTCGGGGCACCGAGAGACCAGAGAGCTTCGGGAAAGGAAGCCGCCACCGGGTCCGCTGTGGGCAGAAAACCCCAGAAGGCCTGCATACGGAAACGAGAAAGTGCATCAGCCGCCTGATTCAGTACCCCCGGCACATGTTTTGCCCTAAAGAGCACATTCAATTGCATACACAATAATACAATTTCCTTGAGCAGTCTCAGAATCCATTTGCATCGTGCTGCCTGACTATTGATACACTCAACCACGGTCATGTTATCGGACCAGAACACCACAGAGTGATCACGAAACCCCTCAGGCCATGTTTTTAGGGCCACCAGAATAGGAAAAAGTTCGAGAAAGGCAATGTTACTCGTCAATCCTCCTTCGTGCCACCATGACGGCCACCTTTGAGCCGACCATTGATTACCGAATATGGCGCCAAAACCTATACTCCCCGCCGAATCTGTCCACAGCCCCAGCTCTTCGGAGGACACCGCCGGCTTGTTCCAGACAATCCGACCATTGAAATCCGCCAGGAATGCCAACCAAATGCGCATGTCCTGGCGAATCTCTGCCGAGAGCCTCGTGCGGTGGTGTCCTTCTTTAAGACCGACCATGGCTTGTGCAATCGAGCGGGAAAAGGGGCGGGCCATTGGCATTACTCTAAGGGCAAAATTCAACTGACCCACAGTTTGCTGCAATTGATGCAAGTTCACCTTAGTCTCCTGGATACACGTTTCAAGGGAGGCCCTGAATTTTACCACCTTTTCTTTGGGTAACCGGAAGCAACCTTCCTCTGAATCGAGCTCTATTCCAAGAAACTCGAGCAAAGTTGATGGCCCCACAGTCTTACCTGGTGCCAATGGCACACCAAAATGACTCATCAGATCACAAAATTCTTTTAAAGTCTGTGCACATTCTGGATCCCCGGCTGCCCCCAGAAACAGGAAGTCATCGAGATAATGCATAACATGCTGAAACCCCGTCTTTCTCGTGTAAACCCATTGCAGAAAACAACTGAATTTTTCAAAATAAGCACAAGATATGGAGCATCCCATCGGCATACATTTATCCATGTAATAGCGACCCTGAAACATAAAACCAAGGAGGCGCTGATCGTCTGGGTGTACCAGGAGCAACCGGAACGCTGACTCGATGTCTGATTTGGCCATCAGCGCTCCGGGCCCCAGGCGATTCAACATGGCGACGGCCTCATCGAAAGATGCGTACCGCACCGAACACACTTCCGGGTCTATCGCATCATCCACCGAAAGACCTCGTGGGGCTGACAGATTATGTATTAATCTAAACTCACCCGGATCCTTCTTGGGGACCACCCCCAAAGGGGAACAAACAAAGTTAGCAACTGGTGGTATGTCGAATGGTCCGGCAACCCGCCCCCGAGTCACCTCTTTCCCAATCTTTACCTGTACCACCGCCGTATTCTGCAGGACCGACAGTTGGTTCCTACAGTGCGTTTTACCCTGAAAATTCCCCACTGGGATGCGGAAACCATACGAAAAACCGTCCTGCAACACCCCAGCAGAGATATAATCCGGGTATTCATTGAGCCAAGGAATCATTGCCATGGTATCAACCGGGGTAGGTAAAGGCGCCCCTCGGACTATCTCAGACCTGCTTGGCGCTTCCCTTACCTCCGTTATCACCCGTTTTGGCTCTGCACATGGTCTCAGGATGCGAGGACTGTCCACACCCCCCACAGTCGTGCCTAAACTTGCATGACCCCTGGGGCCTTGTACATTTTCCCCTATTAAAATTCCAACAGATTCCCTTTTTACCTGCGTTGCCACCCGACTTCGAGTGATGCTCGTTACCTGCACCCGTCCGAAAGGGCGTCCCAGATGAATGGCGGGAAAACTCACCCCCATTACCCCCCGACAATGGTGCCTTCAACATGCCTGAATTCTCCATTTTTTGCCAAGAAATGGAGTCGTAACAATCCCAGGTCAAAGCTGAGTCGTGCTCCTTGGCCTTTTGAAAAATACTATCATAACAAAACCACTGATTGCCCTCATATGATTGAGATTACTCCATAATACGTGTCTGATATATAGGCAACTCGGCCAACAACTCAGGCCTTCGTTCCCCCATAATTGAGGTGAATATGCCAAACGCTCTGCCCCAGTTACCTATGTTCTCATCGACCTTAAAGGCGGCCATCTTGGCGCGCCAAACACTCGGATGCAGAAACTCTTTTTGACCCTTCACATGCTCGATCTCGTAGTTATCGGTTAGCAAAGAAAACATGTTCACATACTTATCAGCCCAAATCTTTTCCTTGACTTCAATTGGAATATGCTGGGCCACTTTCTCCCTTCGTGAGGGTACAGACCCCTCTCCCGCAATCGGCAGTAGCCGCTTACCTGAATTAGGAGCTGTAGTTGCTGCCGAACTCGTGCCCGCTGCGGTTTCACCCACCGGAACCTGTGGGGGAACAGAAGATGGTGCCTTCGCAACCTCTCTAGATTCACGCAATTGCCTCATTACTGCCCTGGCGTCGTCCGCCGTGGTGCCCTCACTATCTTTCCCCAACCACGCTGCCAGTTGTGCAGCCAACTCGGGAGGCATATCCTCCCCGTTCGCAGGGGTGACTACAACGGGGATCGGTTGCCCCTCCTTCGGAACCGGGATTGGCTCCTCGATCGGTGTATCGGGAACCGGGGCCTCTCCCCCAGATGCCCCTCTCTTGGACCTCTTGCCTCTCCCGCTGGGAACTACTCCCGGCAATGCTGGTCCGCCGACTCGCTTCGGGCCTCCTACCCCGTTCATTGCCGCCATCTGCTTCTTCATCTCGGCCATGTCCTTTACGAGCATGCGGAGCATCTGATCGGTACCGACCCGCTTTCCGACCTTCTTGACCGGCATTCTCCAATGAAGATATCTGAAAGAACAAGAACAAAATTACAACGCTCAAAAATGGCTCTTCGTTCCGTCTCAAGCTCACGTGCAGCGGGGAGGTGCAGCTTCAGAGCACAGGAACAAGAGGATGCTTCTTTGGCTTGTTGCTCCTTTTATCCTTCTTCGGGCGGGCGTAAACCCGCCTCCGCCCGCCTCCGGGGGCGTGGTTGGCGGCTTCCGTGTCTAGGATAACCCACTCCAGGGCGGGAAAAAGCGCGCCCCGGCTACGCCGCTTCGGGCATACCAGCCGAGACTCGCCTCCCGCCCAAGATGGCTTCCCGGGGGGATCGGGGTACTCCACCATACGTTCGGGGGGACCGAGTGGTCGCCCCTTTCCATTAGTCACTTATGCACCCTAAACACCAGCGCGTGATATAAATATCAATGACATGTCACCCATAATAATTTCGGCAACGCTAATACACCAACCTTACTATTCCACACAATATATACCTTGCTAAAATTTGAGTTGCACATCCTTTTCCTTATCACCCTGCCAATTAATAAATACACTTTTTTAACCCTATGAGACATTGCACTTTTGATGTTTTCTGTGTTCCCAATATTTGCTTGTTTATTGTGCGGTACACAAGTTTCCCTTGAGCTGGAGCCATTTTTTAGCACAACTTTCACAATTCTAATCACCCGCACTGATTTGCTGTTCACTGAAACCTTTCAGTAATAAGTCACTTTATTGTAATACCACGGAAGGCCCCAAGTCCTTGATATATGACTCTTTGTTTTCAGGACAATATTCCCCTGACAAAGGGTCCTCGACCCAAAATGCATTGGGATGATTGAAATGTGATGAACGATTATCTTTGACAGCAGAGCATGTGGCAGTTTATAAGTAGTATATGATGTACTTTCACATACGAAAACCACCATAGTGATCTTTAAGCAATTAATAAGAAAAGAAAAAAATCCTTTGGATAAAACGAAATTGAAGATTTGTGGAATTCATTTGTACCAGCATACAGGTTGTTTCAAACCAGAGGAGTGCAACAGGGGGACTCTAAGGAAGACACACCTAGTTCGTTACTTATAGCTCTGCTGACAAGGACTAAAGAATGTGCTCCAATCAAAAGTGGATGGTAATTAGGTATAACTACAATTCTTACTGACATCCTCCCTGTAAGTACGAAGGATGATGAAGGGCATGTAGTTCTAGAGGCCTAGTCGATTTAATGTACTTAGGTGTGCATCACTGTTGTTTTTGAGGCTGCTTTTAATCCTAAATTATATGCAAATTTGACTATTCAATTAAAGGTACGAACAAAGGTTCAAAATACCTTGGTTTTATATATAAGTCACACAGAAGATCTTCCCTAGGTCCACCAGTGGTAGAGTGCCTTGTAACTATAAGGAAATATATGATAAAATAATTTGGATGTGCCCTGGTAAGGAAATATTTGACAATTTAATTGTTCCCAATGAGTCACAATGACTCCATAGGCTAACATAGAAAAGTGTTATTGAAGTGTAACTATTGAAAGAAAGGAGCTATAATGATGCTTCAAAGTATCGAAATGTATTCCAGCTTTCACAGAAAATAAGTTATGGACTTTATATTGCAATAGGCCAACATCCAGCCTTTCACGGGCTGTCACCTTGTTTGCCAGGCTGAGCCAAGCGGTCTTAATGAGGTGTGAAGCGGCCTGCTTTGAGTCGAAGAAAGGCATAAAGGGGTGGAGGGGCCAAATTAATCTTCAAAAATGGAATGACAGACTCACCCATAAATGCCATACCCCAAGACAAATAGGAGCCCCACTAAATTGATTAATGAGGGGGCTGTAAGACGAGTGTTATTAGTCACACCAGTGGGTTGGTTTCGCCAGATCCAACTGTTCATGAGAGAGTTTCACTATTTTATATATTAGTAGAATCCTGATTTATGGGTCAATAATATGCCACACTTTAGAGGAAGTGGTCATACGTCACATTGTGGTACCCTGCATGCTATTGGTGGGTGTACCCTGTTTCCCGAACCCCCCAGAAGTGTGAATAAATATGGTATTATTTTCCAGCAACTCAAATCTGCTGCCTGAAACAAAATAAAGGACTGCTTTGCTTCGATCCTGATCTGTAACGAAAGGACTGTATTCTGAAGGACTGCGCATGCTGCACATTCTGGTACTACAGAACTCATCCATAGGTCCAGATGAGCTATGATTAGTAGTGGGTGAGGTAATTCCTTTATTGTAACCACCAGCCAGTGGGTTGGGTGACTTCTAAATATGCGCTGACCAATGTGAAAGGTGGAAGTTGGATACCCAGTTGGAAATGTGCCTAGGGCCTTGTGCAAATGCCTCTTACTCAAGTAAAACAAACTGGTTGTGAAAGAAGCTCCTCATGTTACTGAAGTGGAGGCAGGTTGGCTACAATTAGCCATAGTTTCATGGGCTATAATTCCTCATGCCCAAATTTAAAAATAACTATACACTTGGAAGCTTCACCCTAGTAAAATTAAGTTACAGAAGATCCTCAGCCCTCTCCAACTGCCCTTCCTGAGAAAGGATGATTTGCATACCTTATAGCAGGACTCCTTCCAAAAAGGCCCAAGTCATGATTTCTTTTTTGAGAGCAGTTTCACATCTCATTGAGACGAAACCCCGATGGAGATAACAGCGACTGGATAGGCTAATGCGAATTAGCTCACTAGAGTTTCAAGCATGTAAAGTGTTAATTTTGACATGGTACCTTTCTTGTGTGGTTTTGTAAAATCCAAATTCACCAATTCAATGGATATTTACTGAATATCAAAAAAAGTGGTTGAATGGACTCCGTACCGCATTGCAAATCAAAGTTACCAAAAATGGTATTAAACTTGGTAGTTTATTTTCTCATAGAAATCACTGCAGTCCTATACCATGGAACACATGTTTAGGGGCTGGTCACTGTAGGATCATGCCACCCTTAAATTCTTATACCTTCCTCTTTATAATTCTATTGGCTCTAACATGTAGTTAACAAGGCTCACTGAGGGTGAATTACTATTTCAAAGTAGAGTTTCTACCTGTCAATGAGGTGTTTTTTGATCGATACACATGGAGGTTTAAAGCTAGCTGCAGGCAGGATGCATATGCAGGCCTGACGCCAAGTTTTACTTCTCACCCTAGTGAAAAGCAACATATGTGTTTCACTCCTCCTGAGATACTTAACTTTCATGTCACTGGTGTCTTTCCTGTACTGATTTTACTGGTAAGTTAAAAATATTAAAATTTGGGAATAACCGATGTAACTATGTTTTAGGAAGTCCAAGCTCATGCACTGAGATTCAGTCATGAATGCCCCAGTGCACAGAGACAAAAAACCTGAAATACCAGTCAGCAAAAGTAGGTGTTACCACTCAAAAAAGAGGTATTTTCTAACAGTGTGTTACAATTCTTTATATTCAATAGAATTGTCATTTAGTATGTCAGAAATAAGGACCAGCAGGAAGAGGAACACTGAGTTGAACAACACTGTGAGGAAGACATAAAGAGGTTGAAATGTGTTGACTCCTAATTGCCTCTTCTAAGTAGCCTTTGATATTGTAATTAGGTCATCCATGCAGAACTAATGTTTTGTGCAAGTATGTATCCAAGGTTATTATGGACACCACACTCTGCTGTGGTTGCTCACATTATGCTGTTTTCCATCCTCAAAACCTGTTCAACTTGATGTTTATCACAACCCCCTTAAAAAATTGGAAATTCATTTTGGTGAAATTTAAGTATTGTATTGGAACACCATACATTATTTTCTTGATCACAGGAAAAAACGAGAAAGTGAGTAAACAAATTGCAGTTTTGATAAGTTTAGCTGCAACATGCGATGTTGGCAGTTTGACTGAATCCTTACTCAGTGATCAGCTGGTGAGGTGTACCAATGATAATTAGATTCAAGAAACGTTTTTGGATGATGCTCCTGATCTTAAACAAGCTGTAGACATTGCAAAGAGCATTGGACATAACGCTTTTTGTATGAGTAAAATGAGAGATACTGTAGATATCAAACAAGTTAGTGAAAAAAGGGTGTATAAGATATCGAGGAGTAAGGATAAAAACAAATTCAAATGTTTCAGGTGTGGTAACTCATGCCATTTGACGAACTATATCAAATGTCCTGCAGGGGAATAGTATGCAGGAAGTGCAACAAGCATAAACACTTTGCAAAAGTATGCAGAAACATAAAAAATAATGTCACACACATGATCAGTTCTGAGGGGATTTAGGGTGAGGATATCATGTTTCAAATTGCAGATTAAGTTGGAATCTCCAACAACAATTATCCTACATGCAATATAATTTTACATGATTTTCCTTTTTATGTGTTTGTAGATTCAAGCTCCCCTTATGCTCTGATTCATTAATCCTACTTTATAGAAAACTCAAAGAACAAGAGCTATACTCTTCCGCCTCCAGACATCAATCCCTGGGGTTACAATATTAATCCCATACCATTGGATGGAATGCTAGTTATGCAGATTAGTTTCAAGAGTAGATCTACCTTTGGGAAAGAGTACCTAAAAAAATATGGTTCCAATCTGCTAGGGTGGAAACACCAAAGAAAAATAGGGATCAAGCTGGATCCTAATGCCCTTGAACATGTCTATCTTGTAGACAAATCAGTGATGGGTAGTGACTTATGTGAGAAGTTCCCTGAAGTTTTTCTCAGACAAATAAGGCTTACTTAAAGTTTATCTCCACAGGATTAAACTGCAAGAACAGTACGTGCCTGTAGTAGATAAAGCCATGTCTGTTCCACTGCTTTTAAGGGACCCTCTGGAAAAGGAGTAAAACAAGTTGGAGACCAATTGAATCATCAGAAGATTGAGAACTCTGAATGGCTTGCCCCCATGGTTATAACAACCAAGGAAGGGGATAGGATTATTGGGTTGTGTGTCGATCTAAACGCTAATATTTGGGTGGAGAGGCACCCCCTCTCTAATATCAATGAAATGCTCAGCGTCATACGGGGATTGAAGTACTTTAGTTTCCTGGATCTCTCATTGGCTCACCACCAGGTAGCTCTTAATGCCGTTTCCAAAGCTCCCACTTCTTTCATAACCCCATTTGGTGCCTATCAATTTCATGGAATTCGGATTGGCATCTTCTGCGGCAGTGTTCCAGCATGTTATACAACACATATTGTATGGCAGTGACAAGGTATTATGCTTTCAGAACGACATCCTAATCTATGGCGAGTCAATAGAGGAGCATAACAAAATCCTTGAAGATGTTCCGAGACAACTGAGCAAAGCTAGCTTTACCACACAGAAAGACAAATGCAAAATTGGGGTGGAATCAGTTGTGTATCTTGGTCACACTATTACAGGTGAAGGAATAAGTCCCAAAACTAGTCTTGTGGATTCAGACAAATTAGCACCAGCACATTCCAATAAGGAAGAGTTCAAGTCCTTCCTAGGCCTGGTGGAATACATGTCTTAATATGCCAAGAATGTTGCTGACCATGCACATTCACTTAGGACATTGTTAAAGAAGGGTATACATTTTTAATGGAGAGCAGAATGTCAAAATGAGTTCTCACATATCAAGCAAGCCATCTAGGAAACAGCTCTTTTGATTATGTTTAATCCCAATGCTAAGACCTCCTTAATCACAGATGCTAGCATGAAGAGATTAGGTTTCTCACTCACACAAGCTGATGAAGGGAAAGAAAAAGTAACAGCTTTTGCATCAAGAACACTTTAGGATCCTGAGCGTAACTACTCCACTATATGGAAGGAAATCATTTTAATAGTATTCTATGGACAGTCCCATTCACCATAAGAACTGATCATAAACGTCTGCTGCCCATGTTCTGCACTAAATGCATCAGCAAGGCCACCCCCTACATCACTAAGTTGGTGTAGGGTCTACAAGTTTTTATCTATAACATGATATGCATACCAGGTGACAGGAACCAGGTTGCAGAATGTCTGTCTAGACTTCCTGTTTGATTTTGAAGATTCCTACACTAAGTCCTCTGATTATGCAATTCTCTCCATAGACATTCCAGCAATCAGTAAAGCTGAATGGGAGAAATGTGCACAGGACGACAACACCCTATCGCCCCTTAAGGTCATCATTAGTAAGGGGTGACCTTAGAATCTCAAGGAAGGTCCTGAGGACCTTAGAATTTTCTGGATTGTAAAGGATGAATTGTTCATCATTGATAACCACAAACACAGGTGCAACAAGATGATATCACCCAAAGGCATGTACGAGCCTATTGAAGATATATTTTCCATGGAAGGAACTCCTAACACTTCAGTTACTGACAGTGGGGTTCAATTTACTTCTGATGAAATGAAACAGTTTTTGGGATAGAGTGGAACTCAACCCTGCTAACACAAAGATCATGATTTTTCCCAAACTACTCTAGAGAAGTTCAGAAGATGAGGTAAAAACTCAACTTAGTGAAATTCAAGCCGAGAGCCGTGCAGATCCAATACATGCTTCTTTTTCCAGCGAAGCTCAAGGTCATCTTCCAAGGCACCTCACTATTTTTTAAAACCCTGGAAGAAGCATGGGCCTGGATGGAGTGCCCCATTCTATGACTGAAAACGAGGACCTGCTTGTCACAATCCAAAGACGCAACCCCACAATAGGAGCCCAGACCCCGGAGAATAAGAAGGAGATGCCTACTTAAATGATGACACAACGCACTGTTTGGATCCTACTGAAAGGAACCCTGTACATGCCCGGGACAAGGGCACGCATGGCTCTGTATGGAGACTTGTCCCAAACTCAAGCCAGGGAAAGACACTGCAATCAGGGGGAAAACACCCACACCGAACAATCGGATAAGAAATCCCTGGCGGACACGAACTGTGACCACCCCCTCCTCAAGAATATCACTCTCGTGGAAGATCAAGATGCAAAGGCACAAACCTTGGAGAGCACGCTCCGACAGCAGGCAAAGAGTGGCGAGAAAGGCTGAAACATGGGCAGGCCGAAGGCAGACAAACTGCAGAACTGCTACAGAATCCCCCTAACACGATTTTGCTCAGTGCTTTCTGAGTGGAATACTTTATTGAAGACTATCTCCTTCTGTGTTTTGGTTAGAATTTAGTAGGTTGAAGGTTAGGGGTGGTTACACCAAGTTGTCATGTTGACAGTTCAGGGAATAGGAGTAAGTAGTGGAAGAGAGTGGGGTGGAGGCGTTAGGGTTTGGGGTAAAAAGTTTTATAGTTTAATCATTTAGTGTGTTTCTAATACAGCCAGTGGCAGGAGATTTAAGGTCCACGGACAAGAACAGAGGGAAAGAGGACATCAGACAGACCCACCCGTGCATAAAATTAAAATCATGGGATACACGACGTCTCCCTCTGACGTTGCTTGGGAGAGCGACCATGTACAAAATGATCACGCTCCCCAAATGATTGTATATATTTCAAAACACATACCATAACATCCTGCAAATATTTTTAAAACAATTACAAAAATGTACATGTCTGTGGGACAGGGGCCACTCCAGAGTGGCTTTGCAGACTCTCTAGCACAACCAAACTAGGGGAATCACCTTGCTGGATATTCAAAAGTATTAGCGGGCGGCACATTTAACAGTAATTAATGGATGGTGTCAAGATCCGACTGCTGTTTGTACCTTTTTTTGTGATCAAGCACCAAAACATAGCTACTTATAGTGTGTGCATTGAAAAAAAATGACCTCTCTGCTTTTTATATGTTTTGTTATCATCAAAAGAATGAAAGAAGTAGATACCTCTAATAAAACAGACTGACAGAACTTCAAACGGACATGCTGTGCAGGTGTAAAGGGGCAGATACGTTTTGATAGCTCCATTAAAAGAGACAATCCTGCATTGTCCTTAATAGATTTTGACACAGTATAGTGCTTATTTACAAGCCTCTTGAGCCGCCAGTGCGTCACTTTTTTCCATGTTATAAGTGATGCACATGTGGCACGGGAACTTGTAAATCTGCCCTTATATTTTCCATGAATTTAATATGATGAAACGGAAAAAACTCCAACCTGTATGAGTTAGGGATTGTGCGAAACAAAGACATGTTAGCTTTTTGCTCCCATACTCACTAACAGATGCTGGTTTTCTTTCACTGAGTGTACCCTGGGTTCTGCTAACCATATCCAGGGACCGTGCTCTGATTAAAAAAGCATTGGAAATTATTTATAACTACAATTGTTACTGACATTCTCTCTGTAAGTCCCTCGTATATGATAGGCCATGTAGGTCTAGAGGCCAGTCGATTTAATTTAAATATGCTCATTTGACTATGGAATTAAAGGTATTAACAAAGTTTCAAAATACCTCAGCCTTACGTATAAGTAACACGTATAAGTCATAACTCTATAGGCTACCATGGGAATATGTTAATAAAGTGGAACTATTGCAAGAAATGAGCTATAATGATGCTTCAAAGTATCAACACTTTCTTTTCAGTAAGCCAAAATCCAGCCTTCCAGGAGCTCTCTCCTGGTTTGCCAGGATGTGCCAAGCTGTCTTAACGAGGTGTGAAGAGTCCTGCCTTTAGACAAAGAATGTTCTGTGGTAGGAGAACTTCAAGCTGCAGAGCACAAGGAAGGGGATGGAGGGGACAAAATAGTCTTAAAAATTAACTGTAAGCCTCACCCCTAAATCCTGCACCACCAGCCAAATAGGAGCCCCACTATATAGATTACCAAAGGTGGTGGAAGGGGAATGTAAGGAAACCTTACTCACTCCAGTGGGTTGGCCAAGCCAGATCTAACTGCTCAGGAGTTTCTTTATATTGTATATTAGAAGAATAGAGATTTTTGAATCAACTATATGCCACACTTTAGCGTAAGTAGCCATACTCACTCTCGTTGTACCATGCAGCCCATTGATATGTGTGCCACACTGCTTTTTACCCCAGAACTGTGAATAAATATGGGAGCTTTGTCTAGCAACTCACATCTGATGCCTGAAACAACAAAGAAAAAAACTAGTACTGCCCAAATGGAATCCTGATCTGTACCCAAATGTTTGCACTCTGTAGGACTGTACCTACTGCACATTCTGGTACTACAGCACTCATATAGATGTCCAGAATGGATAAGTTCTGATCTTCTAAACACTACCTGACCAATGTGTAAGTCGGAGGATGGATACCCAGTCAGGAACTGAACAGATGCCTTTTACTCAAACAAAGAAACTTGTTCTGGAAGCAGCTCCTCCTATGACTAAAATGGATGTTGGCTGTCTTTAATTCTCCCTGGGTTTTAAGTACTAATCATCCTCATGCCCAAATTGAAAAATAACTATATATTTGCATGCTTCACCCTTCAATCAAGCAATCGGGCATTTGTTAAGTGTGACTGCTCACCCGTAAGCATCTCAAGGCGCTTGGGGAGGGGGGGGGGGCTTAGCATGCTCCAGTCCATCAAAGGTGGGGTCTGTGTCTGTCGAAGAGCCAGCTTTTTTGGTTTCTTGCAAAGATGGGAAGTGATGTTGTTTGTCTGAGGTGGAGTGGCAGAGGCTCGGGTCGTGAGGAAGGAGAAGGAGAGGCCTCCCAATCTGCATTTTCTGGTGCAGGGGACCACAGTGTAGGAGAGCTGGGCAGATCGTGGGACCCTCTGGGGTGCATGAAATTTGAGTCGCCTGTTCAGGTATGCTGGTCCGGTGTTGTGGAGGGCCTTGTGGTCGTGGGTGAGCATCTGGAAGGTGATTCTAGCTTTGATGACGAGCCAGTGGATTGTGAGCAGGTGCTGGGAGATGTGGCAGGGTCTTGGCAGGTTGAGGACCAGTCTTGCGGTAGCATTCTGGATGTTCTGTAGCTTGCAGGTGAGGTTTTGGTTTATTCCAGCATAGAGTTCGTTGTCGTAGTCGAGTCTGCTGGTGACCAGGACATGAGTGACTGTCTTTCTGTGTTAGACGGAGAACCATTTGAAGGTCTTACGTAGGAGGCAGAGGGTGTGGAAGCAGGAGGACGAGGCAGAGTAGATCTGGCAGTCCATTTCGAGCTCGGAGTCCAGGATGATTCCCAGCGTGCTTGGTCTGTGGGTGTCGGCAGGCTTCCGAGGGTGGGGGGCCACCAGGTTTTGTTCCATGTGTCGGGCTTTGGGCCCATGATGAGTACTTCTGTTTTGTTGGTGTTTCGTTGTAATTAGCTGTTTTTCATCCATTTGGTGACGGCTTCCACGCCTTTTTGAAAATTGTGTCTGGCGGTATTGGGTTCGTTGGATAGGGAGAGGATGAGTTGGGTGTCGTCTGAGTATGACACAATGTTGAGTCTGTAGGTTCAGATGATGGGGACGATTGGAGCCTTGTAGACTTTGAAGAGTGTAGAACTGAGGGAGGATCCCTGGGGGGCTCTGCAGGTGGTAGGTGTAGAGTCTGAGAGGAAAGGGGGGAGCCTGACTCGCTGTGTTCTGCCAGAGAGAAAGGAACAGATCCAGTTGAGGCCTTGTCCTGGATACCTGCGTTGTGGAGTCTGCCTTTTATTGTATGCCGCTCAGAGATTGAGGAGGATGAGAGCTGTTATTTCTCCTTTGACCAGTAGGGTGCGTAGGTGGGCTGTTGCAGCGAGAGGGCGGTTTCCGTACTGTGTTTTTTTGAGAAGCCAATCGGGAGGATGCTGTGCTCTTCGATGAATGTGGCGAGCTGGCTGTTGATGGCTTTCTCGATGAATTTTGCTGAGAAAGGGAGCAGGGAAATGGGTCTGCAGTTTTTGAGGCTGGTGGGGTCCGCCACGGGTTTCTTCAGAGGGGGTTAACCTTAGCGTGTTTCCAGTCATCGGGGAATGTGGCAGTCGCTAAGGAGCGGTTGATGGTGTGGCAGAGCATGGGTGCGATGGTGTTAGCGTCTCTGTTGAAAATATGGTGGGGGCAGGGGTCAGTGGGGACCTCGGAGTAGATTGACGTCATCGTCTTCAGTGTGTCTTCGGTGGTGAGGGCTGTCCAGTTGTCGATCGCTGGCTTCAGGGTATCAGGGGCGATTGGTGAGGCTTCAGTGTCTTGTTTGCCTTCGTCAAAGTTGTCATAGATGCTCTTGATTTTGTGGTGGAAAAAGGTGGTGAGTTTGTCGCAGAGGTCTTGTGAGGGAGGGATGTCATGGGTGGTGTGGCTCACTGGTTAGAGGCGGCAGACCTGAGAGCAGAGAACGGCCCGGGACCAAGGTTCGATTCCCGACGCGGCAGGGTCTCGGACCAGGATCAGCGGACTCGATAATTCTCGCATCGGTACCCACTCCAACCAGAGATCACACTCGGCAACTCTGGGCATTAGCTTGCCTCATCTCCACAACGGCCCCTCACAAACGCCGGGGATGCCTGCTTTCACCTTGGAGACTCCCAGGAGGGACTATCTCACAGGGAAAGCCAGGACGGGTTCCCCAGCGGTCTATAGCGCTACGGGGCCTGCGGTGCGGGTAGAAGTGCGCTTTATAAGACACACACAATTTCAATTTCAATTTCTCTGTTGGGTTGGGTGCACTCCTTGATGATGTTGCAGAGTTCTTTGCTGTTGTGTGCGTGAGTGGAGATTCTGTCTTCAATCGCTTTTTTCCTCATTTTTCTGATGAGTTAGTGGTAGGCGTTGGTGGCGGCTCGGAAGTTGTTGTAGGCTTCTATAGATTTGATGTTCCTCCAGGCATCTTCGATGCAGTGGCAAGTGCATCTGGAGTCTCGAAATTTGGTCGTAAACCATCCGGGTTTCTTGGTGTGGGAGTTGTTGTTCTTCTTGAGGGGGGCTATGATGTTGGCACTGTCAGAGATTCATCTGTGCAGGGTTCGGGATGCGGTGTTGGGGTTGTCATTTTCAGTGATGGTTAGAGTGGAGTTGCTGAGTGATGAAGTTAGCTGGTCGTTGGTGATTCTGGTCCAGTTTCTTCGTGGGATCAGGTGCAGGTGTCTGTGGATGGTGCGTGTTCTGAGGGTGAAGTGAACACATCAATGGTCAGTTCATGGGAGTTCAGTTGTGTGGCTGAAGGTGATGGAGTTACCTGTTGTGAAGAAGGGGGTCAAAGGTGTGTCCTGCTGAGTGCATGGGTTCAGTCACGATCTGGTGGAGTCCAATGTTGTGGAGGTTGTCCAGGAGGGATGTGGTGCTGGGGTCCAGATGGTTGTCGAGGTGGAAGATGAGTGTAGTTGGTGGACGCGATGGCATGCGGGGAGATGATGTCCATGATGGAGTTAGCGAAAAGTCTTCATAAAGGCTGAAGTGCAATATTACATAATCACATCGACTTTTTTTGGGAAAACAGTTTTGTCTTAAACCTACTTTATTGTGTATTTTACACATTTGATACTTTTAAGTGTGAGGGGCTGCTTTTCTATTATGAGGCGCAGGTAAAACCTGCTGGTAGAGGAGGGCCTCAAACACCAGCACTCGAGAGTGCAAGGGCTCGGGGGAAGGCCTCGCTTGCTGGTGGAGCTGCAAGGGTGGGAGAGCAATTTCACTGACAATGAATCAGTGGTCTTGCTTCCTTGTAAAATTAAGTTACAGAAGTTCCTCAGCCCTCTCTAACTGCCCTTCCTGAGAAAGCACGATTTGCATACCTTATATCTGAACTTCAGGCCAAAAGGCCCATCATTTCTGTTTAAGTTCTCATTAAGAGGAAAGCCTGATGGGGATGGCATCAACGGTATGGTCTAATTAGAATTAGCTCACTGGAGTTGAAAGCAGGCAAAATGTAAGTTTTGAATTGGTACCTTTCCTTTGTGTTTCTGTAAAATCCAACTTCACCAATTCAATGGATATTTACTGAATATCAAAAACAGTGGTTGAATTGACTCTGTACCTTATTCCAAATCAAAGCTACCAAAAATGGTATTTAATGTTGTATTTTAATTATCTAGAAATCACTGCAGTCTTAAATCATGGAACTACCTTTTAGGGACAAGTCACTGTAGGATCATGCCACCTTTAAATTCTTACACCTTCCTTTTTAAAAATGATTTGCGCCCTAACATGTAGTTATCAGGGCACACATTTAGTGAATTAATATTTCAAAGTAGAGTTCCTAGCTGTCAATGAAGTTTATTTTGATAGATTCACATGCAGGTTTGAAGCCAGCAGCAGTCAGGCTATGCATGCAGACCTGAAACCAAGTTTTACTTGTTTGCCTTTGTGAATAGCCACATATGTGTTTCACTCCTTCTGTGATATTTAAATTCCATGTCACTGGGGTATTTCCTGCACCATATACCATGATCTTACTGGGAAGCTAAAGATATTCATATTTGGGAATTGCCGAAGTCACTGTGTTTTAGGCAGTCAAAGCACATGCACTGCGATCCAGTCAGCAGTGCCCCAGTGAGCAGAGACAAAACACCTGAAATACCATTCAGCAAAAATAGGGGTTACCACTCAAAATGAGGAATTTTCTGACAGTATGTTACAATTCTTTTATAGTATAGAATTGATATTTAGTATGTCAGAAAAAAGGACCAGCAGGAAGAGGCACAGTGAGTTTGTACAAGGCCGTGAGGAAGACCTTCTGAGGTTGAAATGTGTTGCCTCCTAATTGCCGCTACGAAGTGCTCTTGATATTGTTATTAGGTCATCCACACAGCACTATTTTTTGTGCAAGTCTGTATCCAATTTTAAGATACATACAACACTCTTTCAATCAATCAATCAATCACAGAATTTGTAGCGCGCGCTACTCACCCGTTAGGGTCTCAAGGCGCTGGGGGGTGGTTGCTACTGCTCAAACAGCAGGTCTTGAGTTGCTTCCTGAAGGCGAGATGGTCCTGTGTCAGCCGGAGGTGGGTGGGGATGGAGTTCCATGTCTTGCTGCCAGGTAGGAGAAGGATCTTCTTCCGGCGGTGGCTTTGCGAAAACGTGGGATGGTGGCAAGGGCATGGCTGGGGGAGCGGAGCTGGCGGGTTGGTGTGTAGAATGCGAGGTGGTTTTAGAGGTACTTGGGGCCCGCGTTGTGAAGGGCCTTGTGTGCGTGCGTGAGGAGTCGGAATGTGATTCTCTTGCTAACGGTGAGCCAGGGCAGATTCTTCAGATGGGCGGAGATGTGGCTGTGGCGGGGGATGTCCAGGATGAGTCTTGACAGTGGCTCTGGAGTAGAGGGTTTTTCCGTAGTCCAGGTGGCTGGTGACGAGGGCCTGGGTGACCGTCTTCCTGGTTGCGGTGGGGATCCATCAGAAGATTTTTCGGAGCATGCGCAAGGTGTTGCAACAGGATGCTGAGACGGTGTTGACTTGCTTGGTCATTGTGAGGGAGGAGTCCAGGATGAAGCCCAGGTTGCGTGCGTGGTCGGTGAGTTTGGGGGCGGTGCCCAGGGCAGGTGGCCACCAGGAGTCGTTCCAGGCTGAGGGGGACGGTCCCAGGATGAGGATTTCCATCTTGTCTGAGTTCAGTTTCAGACGGCTGAGCTTCATCCATTCCGCGACGTCCTTCATTCCTTCCTGGAGGCTGGCTCTGGCGGTGTCTGGGTCGTTGATGAGGGAGAGGATCAGCTGTGTGTCGTCAGCATAGGAGATGATGTTGAGGTTGGGTTTGCGTGCGATGGCCGCGAGGGGGCTCATGTAGACTTTGAAGAGGGTGGGCCTGAGCGAGGATCCTTGTGGGATGCCGCAGTTGACTTCGGTGGCCACGGACCAGAACGGGGGGAGGCAGACTCTCTAGGTTCTACCGGTGAGGAATGAAATGATCCATTCCAGGGCCGCGTCTTGGATTCCGGTGTCGCTGAGACGTTGTATTAGGGTGCGGTGGAATCCCGTGTCGAAGGCTGCTGAGAGATCCAGGAGGATGAGTGCGGTGGTTTACCCGTTGTCGAGCATCGGCCTGATGTCGTCGGTAGCTGCGATGAGGGCGGTCCTGGTGCTGTGGTTTGCTCGGAAACCGGACTGTGACGGGGCGATGGATCCGTTTGTCTTGAGGAAGGCAGAGAGTTGTTTTTTGACCGTCTTCTCGATGAATTTGGCAGGGAACGGGAGGAGTGAGATGGGTCGAAAGTTCTTGAGGTCTGTGGGATCCGCGGTGGGTTTTTTCAGGAGGTCACTGAGTTCGGCATGCTTCCAGCTCTCCGGGAAGGTGGCAGAAGCGAAGGAGCTGTTGATGACGTTGCAGAGTTGGGGTGCCGAGATGGAGTCAGCTTTGTTAAAGACGTGGTGTGGCCATGGGTCAGTGGGGGAGCCGGAGTGGATGGGGCTCATCGTGCGGGCGGTGTCTTTGGTGTTGATCGGGTTCCAGGTGCAGAGGGTGCCGTTGAGTGCGCTGGTTCGGTGGTTGGGTGGTTAGTCTGTGCGCCGAAGCTGTAGTGTATGTCGGCGATCTGGAGGTGAAAGAACGAGGCGAGTGCGTCGCAGAGGTCTTGCGAGGGTGTGATGTTGTTGGTGCAGGCGCTGGGGTTGGAGAGCTGTTTAACAATGCTGAAGAGTTCCTTGCTGTTGTGGGTGTTGTTGTCCAGGCGCTGTTTGTAGGTTGTTCTCTTGGTGGTACGGATCAGTTGGTGCTTCTTGCGGGTGGCGTATCTGAGGGCTGTCATGCTCTCTGTTGTCTGGTCCTGGCGCCAGGTTTTCTCCAGGGAGTGGCAGGTTTTCTTTGAGTTTATGAGGTCGTCCGTGAACCACGAGGCTTTCTTGCTGTGCAGTCTGCTTGGTGGTTTCTTCAGTGGTGCGAGTTCATCGGCGCAGTCGGTGAGCCACTGTGCGAGGTTGTGGGCTGCTTTGTTGGGGTCCGTCGTGATGGTGGGAGGATTCTGGCTGAGGGACGTGGTGAGCTGGTCGGCGGTGATCTTGCTCCAGCTTCTGCGGGGGCCTGTTGCGGGTGGTGGTGGTCCGTGGTTTTCTTGAAGGACAAGTGAACGCAGCTGTGGTCTGTCCAGTGGAGTCCGGTGGAGTGGCTGAAGAAAACATGCTTGCTGGATCGAGTCTGTGGCTGGAGTAGTGGGTGGGGGCTTTCACTAGTTGCTTGAGCCTGAGGTTGGCGAGGTTGTCCAGTTGGGTGGTGGTGTTGCTGTCATTGTTGTTCTCTAGGTGGAAGTTGAGGTCTCCTAGGAGGATGTAGTCTGGGGAGGTGAGGGCGTGCAGGCTTACGAAGTAGGCGATGGGTTCGCTGAATTGGGTGCGTGGTCCCAGGGGTCTGTAGATAAGGGTGCCTCTGAAGGTGGTCCCGGGGTCGGTGTGTATCTGGAAGTGCAGGTGTTCGGCGGCTGAGAGGGTGTCTTCCGAGTTGGTCATGATGCGGATGGTGTTTCTGTGGACTATGGTGATGCCTCCTCCGGTCTGGTTGGTGCGGTCCTTCCGGGTGATCTTGTAGCCGTCCGGGATGGCTATGGCGATGTCGGGGGCTGCTGAGGCGTTTATCCAGGTTTCCGTGAGGAAGGCGACGTCCGGAGCTGTTGTGTCTAGGAGGTTCCATAGTTCAACTGCGTGCCTGTGGACGGAGCGGGTGTTGAGCAGGATGCACTTGAGGTGATTCTTGTTGCTTGTAGGCTTGTTGGGGGCTGGCCCGGGACGAATGCAGGTGAATTTGCACTCTTGGCTGGTGAAGGGTCCGTGGGTGCGTTTCGGGGTGGCCCGGTAGCAGGCGAGGTTCCAGCCGATGTTGTGTGCGCGGAGGCTGGTGGCGTTGTATGTTTGTCGGGTACGTTGGCATCAGTGAGATCCAGCGTTCCTGGTGTTGGGCACGGTCCAGGCGCGGACGGGCACAGATGGGATTGTCTTTGGCGCGCCTTCGGTGCGCCCGCTACACGAGCATGCTGCGCGTACGTGCGGACTCCGCCATAAATGGCGCAGAGGGAGGGAGGAGCAGCTGGGAGGCAGGAGCTGGGTGGCGTGGGGAAGGGGATTGGGGTACAGAAGACAAAAGTGGGGCGGGGCCGAAGGGGAGCAGCGGCAGGGAGTGGGGAGGGGTCTGAGGCAGGAAAGCGGTTCCGAGGGGAAGAGCGACGACCACTGAGGTCGGGGCACAGAAAAACGGCAAGAAACGAAAACAAGCACTGGTAGCAGCGGCGAGGAGAAGAGGAAGCCTGAGACACGGGGTCAGCGGTGAGCAGGTAGAGGCAGGCAGGCAGCGAGACTGGGGTCAGCGGCGAGCGGGTAGAGGCAGGCAGGGAGACCGGGCATACTCAGGGAGAGCCGCGCGGCGGGTGAAGCGACGTCACCGACCAGGGTCAGGTCAGGTCACAGCTCCCTGTCGCGCTGGCATACTCTAAGTATCCGGAGGAAGGGAGGAGCAGCTGGGAGGTGGGAGCGGGGTGGCGCGGGGAAGGGGATCGGGGTACAGAAGACAAAAGGGGGTGGGCCGCAGGGGAGCACGGAGCGGGGAGGGGTCTGAGGCTGGAAAGCGGTCCCGAGGGGAAGAGCGACGACAACAGAGGTCGGGGTACTGAAAAACAGCAAGAAACGAAAACAAGCACTGGTAGCAGTGGCGAGGAGAAGAGGAAGCCTGATACACGGGGTCAGCGGCGAGCAGGTAGAGGTAGGCAGGCAGGGAGACCGGGGTCAGAGGCGAGCGGGTAGAGCCAGGCAGGGACCCCGGGCACACTCAGGGGGAGCCGCGCGGCGAGTGGAGCGACTGTCACCGACCAGGGTCAGGTCAAGTCACAGCTCCCCGTCGCGCTGGCAGACTCTTAGTATCCAGAGGGAGGGTGGAGCAGCTGGGAGGCGGGAGCAGAGTGGCGTGGGGAAGGGGATTGGGGTACAGAAGACAAAAGGGGGCGGGCCGCAGGGGAGCAGCAGCAGGGAGCGGGAAGGGGTCTGAGCCGGGAAAGCGGTCCCGAGGGGAAAAGCGACGACTACGGAGGTCGGGGCACAGAAAAACTGCAAGAAACGAAAACAAGCACTGGTAGCAGCTGCGAGGAGAAGAGGAAGCCTGAGACATGGGGTCAGCGGTGAGCAGGTAGAGGCAGGCAGGCACGGAGACGGAGGTCAGCGGCGAGCGGGTAGAGGCAGGCAGGGAGACCGGGCACACTCAGGGAGAGCCGCGTGGCGGGTGGAGCGACCGTCACCGACCAGGGTCAGGTCAGGTCACTACTGTGGTTTTTTCATATTAAGCTGTTTGCTATCCTCAAAATCTGTTCAATAATCAATGATGTCACCAAGTGCAAGATCACAACTTTAAACCACAGCACTACAGGCAATATCCATCATGTTGACTCATAACTTATCTCTAATCCAAAATTAAGAGTAGACATTTTGTAGCAGATGGAACTGCATGCATAATAATTCTGATGCATTTTCACTCTGCACTCGTTATTTTTTTCCAGAATATATCCATGAAATATCACATAATAAACTCACCAGCCACCATGTTTGACATCCTACTTGAACCATTTCCTTTCACCCTGGAAATGTTTGTAGCCATTTCTTGGTTTCATAGTGGCGGTTTAGTATTCAATTGAGCTGATCTCTTGTGCAAATTAGTCTTCAGAAGTTACGTTAATGAATTTTAAAGCATTTGTTTTCTTAAGGAGCATTGATGTCACCTTAATGCAGAAAGATAAAGGCTCTATTTCTAATTTAATTATATACCTATAAATATTTATAGGCCTTTGTTCCTTCCCTTTGAGAAAGGCCAAGGTGGCCGAAATGCATCAGGAAGGGGAACGCTGTACTTTTGAAATTAAATGCTAAATTCCACTGTAATGTGTGCGGCTCAACTTCTTTCTGCGGGAGAAAGACTGGCTAAGATAATACACTGCTTGGTCCTGCCGTGAGCAACCCACCACCAAGAAAAGAGCTCCACAACTGGTCAACTCAGACCCTTTGTTGTGACCGTGAAAACGTTTAAGGGCAGCGGCAGCCTCCAAGGATTGGACCTTGGTTTGGACCATAGCAATCCTCAAGATTTGCGTGCAAGTGATTAAAGCGAAACTCAGCGAATTTCTAAAATCAAAAAAGCATCGTCCACCAGAGGAAAATAATTAAGTAACCACATTTCACACTACAAATACCAGCATGCTTGGTAAAATCTGGCCTATTGCAGCGCCCAACAGTGGGCAAAAAATTGGATTAAGAAGCAACCCGCTGGTCTGTGTGCTGGATTTGAAATCGTCAAATGCCTTTGTTCCTTCCCTTTAAGAAAGGCGAGGTGGCCGAAATGCATCTGGAATGGGATTGTTGTACTTTTGAAATTAAACGTTAAATTCCACTATAATGTCTGTGGCTCAACTTCTTTCTGCGGGAGAAAGACTGGGTGAGATAATACACGGTGTGTTCCTGCCGTGAGCAATGCACTACCAAGAAAAGAGCTCCTCAACTGCCCGACTCAGACCCTTTGTTGTGACGGTGAAAACCTTTAAGGGCAGCGGCAGCTGCCAGGGATTGGACTTTGGTTTGGACCCTAGCACACCTCAAAATTGGCATGCAAGGGATTACAGTGAAACTCAGCGAGTTTCTAAAATCAAAAAAGCATGGTCCACCAGAGGAAAATAATGAAGTAACCACATAGCACACTACAAAGACCAGCATGCTTGGTATAATCTGGCCTATCGCAGCACCCAACAGGGGGCAACAAAATTGGATGAAGAAGCAATCCACTGGTCTGTGTGCCGGTTTTGAAATCGTCAGATGCCTTCCTTTTGAGATAGGCTAAGGTGGCCGAAATGCATCAGGAATGGAAACGCTGTACTTTTGAAAATAAACGCTGAATACCACTGTAATGTGTGCTGCCATACTTCTTTCTGTGGGATAAATACTGGGAGCTAAAAATATATATGTAAATGTGTGTCCTAAACTTTGTATACATATTTCAGTAATTACACCCTCCATCTATGAGTATATCAAATTGCATATGATATATGCCTTGTAAAGATCACTCTTTTTGTCATTCCAAAAGCAAACATAGACCAAAGACTGTCCAAGAATTTGGAAACATCTTACATAGTCTTTTCCTCAATAAACCATGCCACATTCCTTTTATGGTAGCACTAGCAGTGTTAATTGCAGTATCCTTGGTTTTGATTTACATATCAAGCAGTTTTATAGCCATCTGTTCTTTTCAATAGGGGCCAAAACTCCATCCTAGAGTAAGCTGAGAATTGCTGGGAAAATAATGAAATATTTACATCCAAATTGAATATTGTGGAATCTCCGAATCTAATATTAACTTTTGGATTTCTTCTTTCCGGGTGATCTAGTTGTCCCTACTACTAGCAAAGTGTTAACCCTGAACAAACCAAGTAAGTACTGCATCACCGTGTAAATAAGTCTTGAAAGCATCATTTTACAGAATGAAATGAATCTTAAAGCACAACATGTGTCTGATTGTCCTAAAGAATTATAAAAACAATCCTTTCACAATTGTGCTTTTCATCACCTGTGTTATATTGTAGCAGATACCCTGGTGGGCCTAGACAGATGAAGTTAAGAGCACATTAAAAATACCTACTTAACATTATTGCATTGAAATCATTCCTCTAATACTATTCAGTGTTTTAATTGTCAACTGCTGCATTGTGCTTTTTTTGTGATCAACCACCAAAACATTCCTACTATGAGCTTGTTGCTTTTTGAAAAAAGTTTCCTCCTTACCCTTTGTATAAGTTCCCTCCTTACCCTTTGTATGTTTCATTATCACAAAAAAATGAAAGGACTAGATACATATACTATTACAGGCTGACAGAACTTTACTCTGACATGCAGCTCAGTTGTGAAGTGCATATAGTTTTTTGAGAACTCACTTCTAAGAGACAAGTAAGCATGGGCGCAAAATCCGTTCCGCTTGCGGATTTTGCGGATTTTCGGTAAATTTGCGATCCGCGAATTCCCGCGAATTTGCCAAAAATCCACGAATCCGCGAGCGGAACGGATCCGGGGGGCAAAAGCTCAAGCTTCATGCTTGTAACTATTTTAGAACGGCGCCGGCAAGCTGCCAGCACCATTCTAAAATAGTTACTAAGTTAGCTCGAGCACCTGCTTTATTTTATCTATTAGTGCTTCCTGATGAAGCTAACTTAGTAACTATTTTAGAATGGTGCTGGCAGCTTGCTGGCGCCATTATAAAATAAAACAGGAGTGGGGCAGAGGGCAGAAGGTCACAGAGTGGGGCAGAGGGCAGAAGAGCACAGCAACGAGTGGGGCAGAGGGCAGAAGGACACAACAACGAGTGGGGCAGAGGGCAGAAGGGCACAACAACAAGTGGGTCAGGGGGCAGAATGGCACAAAAACGAGTGGGGCAGAGGGCAGAAGGGCACAAAAAAACGAGAGGGTGGCAGTGATGAACCAGAGGGCGCATCGCGGTCTCGCACAAAAAAAGCCCCGCGAACACGCAAAGCGCCCCGTGAACACGCCAAGCGCCCCGCGAACACACGAAAATAAAATAATCTGCAAATTCGCACAAATTCGTGAATTTTGCGGATCGCGAATTCGCGTATCTGCAAATCCGCGAATCGCAAAGTCGCAAAATTCACCCATGCTTAGATACAAGCATGTAAAGTCTCATAGACATTGACACGCTACATATGCCAAAAATCTAATATGATGACTCGGAAAAACTGCAACCTGTGTTAAGTTAGGGATTGTGAGAAACAAGTACCTGTTAGCTTTTGGCTCCTATTCTCACTACTAGATGCTGATTTTCTGACTCTGAACGTACCATGGGCTCTGCTAACCAGACACAGAGTCTGTGCTCTGATTAAAAGTGCATGGCAATTAAGTATAACTAAAATTGTTACTGACTCTCTCTGTAAGACCCTAGCATGTGGTAGGGCATGTGGGACTAGAGGCTCAATCGATTGAATGTACTTAAGTTTGCACTACTGTGGTGCCTGTCACAATTTTGGAGGCTGCTTTCAAACTTAAATTACATGCAAATTTGACTATGGAATTGAAGATACTAAAAAAGATTCAAAATACCTTTGATTTACATATAAGTCATGCTTGAGATCTCCCCTAGGTGCCCCAGTGGTACAGTGCCTTCTAACTATAAGGAGTGATATTATAAATTATCATTTATATGGCCTGGTAAGGGAAATGTTGCCAATTTTATTTTTTCACAATTGACTCACAACAACTCTGTCAGCTAACATGGTGATATGTTATTAAAGTGGAAATATTGAAAAAAAGGAGCAGCTATAATGATGCTTCAAAATATCAAAATGTATTCTAACTATCACAGAAAGTAATGTATAGACATTTCTTTTCTGTAAGTCAAAATCCAGCCTTCCAGAGGCTCTCTCCTGCTTTGCCAGTCTGAGCAAAACTGTCTTAATGAGCTGTGAAGTTGCCTGCCTTGAGACAAAGAATGTCCTGTGGGAGGAGAACTGCATGCTGCAGAGCACAAGGCAGGAAGGTGGTGAAGGGGCCAAACAGTCTTCAAAAAAGGAATGACAGCATCACCCCTAAATCCTGTATCACTAACCAAATAGTAGCCCCACTAAATCGATTATTGAGTGGGCTGGAAGGGGAGTGTTAGGGAATTTTAGTCACACCATTGGGTTGGCTTAGCCAGATCTAACCATCCGGAGAGAGTTTCTCCATTGTGTATACCGGCAGAATATTGATTTCTCAGTCAGGAATATGCCACACTTTAGAGGAAGTGGGCATACACCTGAGTGGTACCCTGCATTCCATTGGGAGGTGTGCAACATTGCTTTATACCCCAGAGCTATGAATACATATGGGAGTGTTGTCCAGCCACTCAAATCTGCTGCCTGAAACAGCAATGAGAAAAAGGATAGCCCTGCTGGAACCCTGGTCTGTACCAAAAGGACTGCACTCTGAAGGACTGTACCTTGAATTAGCTTATAAATCCTGTGCTCAACGGTTCGCTGAATCGGGGAGTTGTTCCTCAGGCCTGGAAACATGCCCTGATACTGCCGCTTCTGAAGAAGCCCAATCTTGACCCTCTGTTGCACGCCAATTATAGGCTTATCTCCCTCCTTCCGGCTTTGGCTAAAGTCGTGGAGAAGCACGTTCACTCCTCTCTTACGAACTTCCTGGAGAGCAATAACATCCTCCATGATACTCAGTCGGGCTTTTGGGCCCACATGAGTATGGAGACTGCCCTACTAGAGGTGACGGAATCCTTTTTTTTTATTTCCAGAAAAAATCAGATAATACAAAATGACATATTTCATAGTGATAACATACAAAAGTATCTTTTAAAAGCCACAGTTCCAAATAATAAAGTAAGAACTACAGCATTACCTATTTTATACATTTCTTGTATCATGATACCAGGTGGTAATTGGAGACCAAATTTGGGCACCTCGTAATCTAGATTTTTTACCCCTAGCTTCATAAATAGCTGTCTCTTGCTTATATATTCCTATAAAGGGAGTTAGCCACACTTGGAAGGTTGGAGGATCAACATCTTTCCACCCAGCTGCCAAAATAATCCGAAAAACCGCTGTCCCCAAAAATAAAGATGATTCTTCCTCTTTACTATGCCCAAGAATTCTATCATGGCCTAGTAGATAAAGTGTTGATGAATCTTTGACTTTATGTCCAAAGACCTCTTCCCAATAGTCGGAGATTATTTTTTTGCATAAATCTAATTTCGGACATTCTGCAAACATGTTTACTGGGTCAGCAGGAGCCTGCCCACATATTGGGCAATTGCTATTTGTTCTTTTGCCCCAAGCATATAATTTTGCTGGTGTAAAATATAGGTTATATATGGTTTTATAAAGTTGGGCTTTAAGATTAGATGCTAAAAATAATCCAGACGAGAGTGCCAGGGACAAATCAATATCAACATTGGGATTTCTTAATTTACTAGACCAGCCTCTTTCGATATGCTCTAGATCATCTCTTTGGTTTTGTATCAACAATTCATAGATAGTACCTATCCTGATAGATCGTTTCCCTATGATATCCAACAGAGAAACATTATCCAACGTAATTTTTGGGGATTTTTGGCTAAGAGCAGTAGATATTTGAATATATCTAAAGAAATCATTTCTAGGAACAGCAAATTTTTAATTGTAGATTTTGAAACCCCATGTTAGGATCATGGCAAAGAAAATCCCCAACTGTATTAATCCCCAAGCGCTCCCATTTTCTAGCAAGCCCATCATTAAGTTGGTGTGGTAAGATTGAGCTCCGCCACAGGGGGTATATTTAGTACATTTCGAAATTGATAGATGTTTAGAAACTCTTTTCCAAATATTCCATGCACTATGTATAATCTTAAATTTAGTTTTTTTTAAATAAGATGGTTCTAACTGCCTTAGTAATAGTCCTCTGGCTTTATTACCAATTGCCAATTCATAAATTGATGGTATATCCTGCGCTGATATAGTTCCTATTAGTGCTTTAGGGATAAATAAAGGTGTCATTTGCTGAAGAAGGGCTGCCCACAGATATAACATAATATTCGGGACAGCTAGTCCTCCCTTATCCAGGGGCAAAGACAAGTATGCAAGAGCCCTCCTAATTTTCCCGTAGCTCCAAAGAAATTTAGATAGAGAGGAGTCTATAGTTTTAATGATATTATCATCCGCCATCAACGGTATTGCACGAAATAGATATAATATCTTTGGAAAGATGTTCATTTTGATAAAGTTCCCCCTGCCGATAATAGAGAGGTGGAGATTGTTTACCCTTGAGAGATCTTTTTTGATAGTTCTGATAAGGGGCTCATAATTAAGTTGATTAATTATCTCAACCTTAGGAGATATACAAACTCCAAGGTAGATTGCATTGTCAACCTTATATGGACTTTCGTACGAGATGTTATTTGTACACAGAACCATTGTTTTATCTCTATTCAGTGAGTAGCCTGAATACAGGCCAAAAGTATTAGTCACTTGCTCAATCTCCTGAATCGCCTCAGCAGGATTTGGTGTTAATACCGCCACATCATCGGCATATGCTAATATTTTAGTTTGATATGTATCTACCCTAACTGGTTCTATTAGATTTGATGCAAGCAGTTTTATAATTAATGGATTGATATATAAGGCAAATAGAATTGGCGAGCATGGGCAGCCCTGTCTTGTGCCCCTTTGAATGCTGATAAACTCCGACTCCACCCCCCGTACAGAAAGTCTGGCTCTTGGGGTAACATATAATACCTTAATGGCTTTGGTAAACTCTGGACCGAAGTTGTTTAATTCCAGGATACCCCATAAAAAACTCCAAGACACTCGATCTAATGCCTTCTCGGCATCAAGCAGGATCATCGACATCCGGCCCCCCGCTACCCCCATGATGTCAAAAAGAGAGATGGCCCTACGGGTATGATCCGTGGTGCCTTTTCCAGGTATAAAGCCGTGTTGCCACGGGGAGACCAGATGTTCGACGACCCTGCTGAGCCTGTTGGCGAGAATCTTAGAATAGAGTTTGGAGTCGGAGTTTATCAGCAAAATTGGGCGGTATGAAGATGGATATTGCGGGGGTTTTCCTTTTTTAGGAAAAATAGCTATGTTTGTTTGCTGCCAAGATTCTGGCGAAGTGCCATTCCATTGTACCCCCAAAAATAAATCTAACAAATACTGCGTTATTTGTTTTTCAAGTACTTTGTAGAAGTCCAATTGAATTTTATCTGGCCCAGCAGCCTTCCCGTTGGCCAGCTCTGATAGAGCAATTTGCACTTCGGTAATCGAGATTTCTCGTTCTAAGTCTTCTCTAGTTGTTTCATCAAGAATCCGAACCGGACCAGTTTCATTTAGCCATTCAGCTAAGAATTCTTTGATCTCATTTGCATCGACTTGATCTTCATTTTTATATAATTTTTGATAGTATTGTCGAAACACTTCTGAGATACCTAGAGGTGTGGTATGTTTTTGACCTTCAAGCTCAATGGAATCTATCAGAATATATGAGGCGTTCTGCCTAGTACGAAGTGCCAGCTGCTTCCCTACCCTCTCCCCATTCTCATATATTTTAGATTGGTGTGTTTGAAAAGTTTCCGCTGCCCTTTGAGTAAGATTGTTATTAAGCTCAGTTTTAAGAGTTATTATCTTACGCAGGGTATTTCTCCCATCCTCCCCTCGGGATATCTGGGTGACATGATGTTCTTCTAACTTTGCTAGCTCATTGATATATTGATTATTGAGTCTTTCCTGAGCTTTTTTATGCTTGGCCACAAACGCAATAGTTTCCCCCCTTAGTGCCGCTTTAAAACAGTCCCATACTATCATTCTTGGTGCACTATATTGATTATGGTCAAAAAATTCCTGAGCCCAAAGAGTTATATGCTCTACATATTCTCTATTGGCCAGTAGTTTTCAGTCAAATGACCATTGAGAGTGGGGCCTGTTATACGAAGGGAGACTAAATATAAGTACCATTGAATTATGGTCTGATATTGTTTTCGGAGACTTACTTATCTCCATAGCTCTGGAGTATTCCTTTGATGCCATTACATAATCAATGCAAACATATTTGCTATGGGGATATGAATAGTATGTGTATCCTGAGTTATTGCGATATTTAAGGTCCCAAACATCAATCAAATTATGACTACCCAAAAGTTGTTTTACTGCCCTAAAAACTTTTGGCTTGCGACCCACGTAAGTCCGCTGAATTTGATTACCGGCCATCGAACCCAAAGATACATTAAAATCTCCACAAACAATTAGCGGACTACCCCAAAAAGCTAATTCTAATTCCAGGTCTTGAAAGTTATGAGGATCGTCCTGATTCGAACCATATACTGAGCAGATTGTGATACCTGCCTCGAGTTCCACTATAATCCATCTACCTAGCTGATCGGCTAACGTTCGTTTAGCCTGCCCCCTAGAACTGCCACTCCACTTATTTTGGAGGTTTGAGTTGTTACTGCAAGCACGTTATATCCAGGAATGTTTAAAAGATTTTTCTCAGCTACGGGAAGATGAGTCTCCTGGATACAGAGGACATCATAAGAGTTCTGACGAACTATTTCAAAGAAGCGAGTTCTTTTCCCTCTATCATTCAGCCCAACAATATTCCATGAGCATAATTTTAGCTTCCCCATTGTAAATGTTTTCTTCATTTATCCAGCCAACTACCAAAAATGTTGAGCCAGCTCCTTTTATTATCCTTTTTACATTCAACATCTGACCCTAACATCTGAATTTTGACATTAATGTATTTCCTCACACCAATTCTTATTCCCTTGCTTATTGCTAATCTTGTTATACAACTCATATATCTGAAATTGCTCTTTTTTCCCCTATTTTTTCCCCCCACCACCCCCCTCCCCTCGACCCCCCTCCCAGTCTGAACCTCCCCCCTCACTCCCAAAAAAGGGCTAATAGAGTCCATCAGAGTCTATAGTGATGGAATCATGCAGCCTGACCGGAGTTCATTTCAATCAAGACACATTTTTCTTCACATATTATTATTATTATTATTATAATTTATTTTTTCCCCCGAAGGGACTAACTAAGAGAACTACTTTTTTTTCCCATTCTAAGGTAAAATTATAAGTATATCCAGCTGCTCCAACACTTTATTTCAACTCTAACCACTCACCCCATTTCCCATTGCCTTCCGGATCCCGCTTCTCTCCCTTGACAGCTAGCAGAGACGGAAAAGAGCAAAGAAAAGCCTAAAGAAGAGAGAGAGAAAATAGAGAGGAGGTAGTAATGATATCATTTCTCATCTATCCTCATCATATCTATTTCAAACTATCTAGATATTCTTTTGCCTTGATCTCAGAGTAGAAAAATCTAGTTTTGCCACCATAGATTATCTTAAGTTTAGCAGGATTGTTAAGATATGCCTGTGCCTTTTTTTCCCTGAAATGGTTTAATCATTTGGCGGAGGCGCCATCTCCTCTCAACTGTCACATGACAGAAGTCCGGGCGGACAAAATAGGAGATTGAGTCTCTGGTGCGACGTGCTTCTAGTCTGGCCTTCTCAAAGATTGCCTGCCTCAAAAGAAAATTACCAAAGTAGACCAGTATGGCACGGGAGTAGTCTACTGATCTTGCTGCAGGTTTCAAAGTCAATGGAACACGGTGTGCCCGTTGGATTTCCATGTCCCAGTTCCACTTGGCTAGTTCAGGTAGGGTATCCTTGAAAAGCTGGACCATATAAGAACGTACATCGTCCCCCTCCGCTGCCTCCGGGACACCTAATATGCGCAAGTTATTTCTGCGTAGGCGATTTTCGCAATCCTCCAACTTCCATCTGACATCGGCCAGCTCTGCTTCATGTGACTCAACTCGATCTTGGGTCACTGCAGCCTCGGCTTCATTGGAAACTACACGAGTTTCCATCTCCGTTATTCGATCATTGAAGGTACCGACAGTTCTAGTCAATTTCCGTACCACCCCCTGTACCTTACGTATGGCCGCCTGTGCCTTGCGACCATCATGGGACATCTCTTCTCGGTGCGATGCAATTGCCTGCAGCACTGTAGCCATGACAGAATCCAATGTGGTTGTAGGTACATCTGAGTGGCCAGCTTGAGAGGGATGAGGTTTGTGGGGAGGCTGAAAAGAGTTTTCAGCTGATGGAACAGTCCCAGCATTTACAATGGTCGCTGGGTTCGACTGATTTACTAAGAGCATAGAGGGTGAGTAATCCCAAGATAATTCTACTGCCCCATGATGCCTCTTTTTCTTCCTATAGACAGTTTTCTGAGCATCACTAGGTGTGTATTTTGCCGCATCGTCGCTCACACTTTCTGTAGAAAGATCAGTCCCATCACACGTCCCACCCCCAGTTTCATCTGACAATTCTCCCTCATCTGAAAAAGAGTAGAGATCACTTGGGTCCTTGTCTTTGTCCAGCTCAGATATGACTCCCATAACCCCCATCTCAGCTCCCATAGCATCTAAGATAGACGGGTCAATAATTTTCTCAGCTCTCTCTGGATTGTCAACATGTGTTACTTGGGGGGGTACAAAGTTACTCTGCCCCTGTAAGGCTAATTCCACCCTATCACTATTTACCAGTTCGAGAGTGTTTTCTACATTGCCTGGTTCTGCAGGTAGTGAGGCAGATTCCACCTTTTCAAGGTTGTCACCATCTATCAGCTGGGGAGTATTCACTATATTGCCTTATTCTGCAGATAGTGAGACAGGCAATTCTAAATTATTCAGTGCGGCTGTATTTTGTGTTTTCATACCTTCATTTTGTTGTTCCACCAAGGTTATGGCTAGACAGTCATTAGTTTTAACCACAGTGCAGCTGCTGAGCACCAGGTCATCATTCTCCTCTAACGCCAGAGGGAGGGTTAGCTCTGTGCCCTGGGGAGTCTTGGTGCTACTACCAGAGCTACCATCGACGCTCGGACAATACTCCACTTCAGGCAGGGTTTGACTCTGGGTTTGTTTTTCCTGCTCACGTTGCTTAAGCTGCTTACTCTCCCCCTTATCACCCGGAAGCAGTTTTGGGACACTTGGAGCTCTACGGAGCAACTCGACCACAGAGGGGCCGGCATTCTCTTTTGTGGCGGTGCCTCCCGGTTTCGGCGCCCTAGGTATCCTGTGAGTCGGGGTCTCGGTACAGGACTGACATCTCCTCGCTTCGAGGCAAGCTCATGATCCCGCTGAGCCTGCTTCGCTGCTCTAGTCTTGGCGGCAGCAGCTGCCAGAACCGCTGCATTCTTCGGGGCCATAACGCAGCGCTCTTTAAGCGGAGCCAGACAAACACTCTCCGCTCTCCCCTCTGCTGAGTCCGTGCTGCTGCCTAGGTCTCCGAGAGGGCCACGCCGTGCAGCGGACTGGAAAGCCGAATCTCTCCGTCTCAGCCCACAAAGCAATCGTGAGACGGCAATCCCGAAAAGCGAGGTAAGGATTACTAATTGCTCTTGAACGACGACAAACTTCAGAGTCACCAATGCACCAGGCATCCTTATATTTCCCAACTGTTATAGCTTATCCATTGGATTTTCTTCATTAGATAGAAGAGGGTAGGGCAGAGCGGTATAAGGCTGTGATTAGCATATCTCTGGAACAGTCTCTCCCCGCCGTTTTGCTCTATGAAAACTCCAGTCAGGGACGCACAGCTCAGCGGCCTCTCACACCACCGCCATCTTTCCCCTCGCGCAAGCGAGGTGACGGATTCCATGAGAGAGGTGCTAGATGCGGGAGGTAAGGCTTTTGACATCGTTCCCCACGGTAGTCTCCTTTTAAGACTCAGGGAGATAGGGCTGCGGGGAGCGGTGTTTAACTGGTTTAAGTCCTTCCTTGCCGGCCGTCGGCAAACGGTCTGGGCCCCTCCTTTCTCCACCGAGATGCCACTTCTCGAGGTAGGGGTGCCGCAGGGCTCTGTTTGAGCCCTATGCTATTTAACATCTATATGGTACCCCTGGCAGCTCTGGCGGAGTCCTTTGGTGCCCAGATCGTGTCCTACGCTGATGACACCCAGCTTCTTTTTACCAGTAAGAAGGGGTCCGATTTCAATGGGGGGCAGATCAGAGGCTGTTTGGAAGCCATTTTAGATTGGTTCGAAGGGCACAGCCTGAAATGTAACTCCGACAATTCGGAGTTGTTGTTTTTTGGCTGTCCCACCGACCCCAGATGGCTGACCTGGTGGCCGCCGGCTGTGTTTCCCCCTGCAGCTGTATCCTCCAGGGCCAAGAATCTGGGGGTCCAGATAGATAACAGTCTTACCTTGAAGCCTCAGGTGTTGGGTCTTGTTGGCAAATGCTTCGGCATTATTAAGATGCTGAGAATATTTCTTCTCTGTTGGCTCTCTGCCACCGGAAGGTTACTGTCCAGGCGCTCATTGGCTCTCGTTTGGACTACTCCAATGTTCTTTACTTGGGCCTGCCGGAGTTTCTTCTTTCTCGCCTACAGGTCGTGCAGAATGCTGCCGCCAGAGCCATTTATGGGCTTCATTGCAGAGCCAGTGCCACTATTTTATTAAAAAATCTCCACAGGCTCCCCATTAAAAAACAAGTGATTTTCAAGGCTCTCTCACTGACTTTTAAGGCGCTTCATGGCACAGGAGCTAAATACATTAGGAATCATTTGGCATTCTATCTGCCTACGAGGACGCTAAGGTCAGCTTCCCTGGCTCTGGCTCAAGTTCCATCAATCAGACGGGCCAGAATTGGTGGACGCTCTTTCCGCTATCTGCGCCCAAGCTCTGGAACTCTCTGCCAGTCTCCATGAGACTTAACGTAAGTCTCTTAGGTTTTAGGAGGGAGCTTAAGTCTTGGCTTTTTGTCCAGTAGGCCCGTATGTCTGATCCCTTTCTGCCCCGTTGTCTGTCTCCTAGTTTTTATCAAAGCCCAAGAACACTCCCCGGAGTAGTCGTTTGCTATATAAAATCTTTTTAACATTAATATTAACATGTACCTGCTACACAATTTGGTACTTCAGCTCTCAATACCTCTCAATACCTTGCCTGGCTTCACAAGGATGAAAGAGTGAACTCTCTGAAAGCAATAGGTTAACAGAGCCCTCCTGCATTGTCTACACCAAGAAGTCCCCACTATGGAGTGCATCCATTTGACACTTTGAACCCAAAGGAGGAAATGCAGGAAGAGGTTTTAGAAGTTTGGAGCAACTTTAGTATAAAGGTCCATAAACTCACCAGGTGATATGCTGGAGTTGTAGTCCCAGACCCCAAGAAGCAAACCATAGTACCTGAACCCTTGGCTGCTGTTATGGACCACTTTCCTTCATCAAGAAACACTTATAGAAGTAAGTGTGAAAGTGCGAACTGTAAACATTGATTGCCAAGCAAGCGATACACTGCAGGCCATTACAACGCAAGTCATTACAAAGACTTGCTGAAGTGGGCAAAAGGTGCTGGATTTATAATCCAACACCTTCCCTACTGTTGTACAGACTGGAGTTGGAATAGTAAATTATTCTATTCGAAAATTCAGTCCCCCCTACAGCATTTACTTGCATTGTAATGGTATACGATGTAACAAAGTGGTTGTTGAAATGGTATGATTTGTAAATGCATGTGATAACGTGGCCTATTCGGTCTGAACTCGCAGCCAGCTACCAAGGTTTGATTGTACTATGGAATACTTTATTGAGACCATGACTGAACCCTTTATTGCGTTTTTGGCCTTAATGTTAACGGTTTTTCCTACTTATCACTACTAATAAACCACTATCCTGCATTTGGAGTTCAGCAGTGAGGATACTTGTACATACCTATCTTTAAATTACACTATCTTACCAACCTGTCCAAACTCACAGCTGCTAATCTTAGGTTACAGTGTAGGGATAGGGTGCTGCCAGTTGCTAATCATATAAGAGCTAATAGAGTCCCTTAAGGCCTGGGCAGAGATATCTCCTGGAAATTATGGTGATGGGCAGGATGGCCCCTCCAACAAGTTGCAGGTGGAGGATGTCAACATTGCCATTACTCTCATTATTATATTCATACTTCCAGCCAAGGAAGGGAGAGGAGCATTCTATCACCAGAAGCGGGGATGTAATTTGAGAATAAAGAGCTAAAGGCTTAGTTAGCTTCCATAGAAGGGAGGAAGTTGGCCCAAGCTAGAAGTGGGCTAGGGATGAAGAGAGAAGAAATGCTGGCAGCAACAATGAACAAGATGCAGAGATGCCCAGGAGTTGTGGTTTTGATTGCAGGCTTACCCAAGGTAATAGTCCCGATGTAGGTATTGGGGGAGGACATTGACAAAGTGCTGACTGCATTTGAAATGGCTCTTGAGTTGAGAAGGGTCCACTCTCAGTATTGAGGTGCTCTGCTGTGGAAATGTATTCTAGTAGCTAGGTTGGATATGCTCCAGACCTTGCAAGGGTTGAGGCAGAATCCTACCCACACTTGAGGAAATAACTAGTCACAAAATTGTATCTGACCCCAGAGCAGTACAGAGTGAAGTTCAGGGACACCCAGAAAGTAAACACAGTCCAAGGTGGACTTTGTACACATCTCAGTGAAAGCTCTACAGGGCTGGATTAAAGGTAACCTATTTAGGGCATTTATACCTTAATTCTTAAGGACCACTTTGTGACTCATTGTGTACAAGAAAAGTTATGCAAGTACCTAGTAGACTCTAAGCTGTCTAGTCCCAGGGAACTAGGACAGACAGCTAAAATGGAGCTGCTCCCCCCACCCGAATTGCCTTGAGACCCTCACGGATGAGTAGCACGCTTCAAAATTCCCTGATTATTTTATTGATGAGTGGATGAGAACCCAAGTTTCTAATCAGCATCAGGGAGGAGACTCCAAATAGGTGGGGGTTAGGTCTACAAAAGCCACAGGAGGTCGGCTGTAATCCCATCACAAAGACTCCCACAGTACCCAAGAACCCTAAAAAGGAGGAGGGAGATCCCACCCTAACTCAGATAAACAGAGGCAGAGTATCCAGGGACGAAGAAATACTTAGACCGAAAGGTGTTCGTTGATTGTCAGTAGTCAGTTCACTTCAGGAATGATGACGCCTATACTAAAAATGTGGTTAGCACTGAGCTGTTGAGTGTAGCCATAGAGAAGAATTCCTGAGTTGAGGACGTCCTCTTAGCATTTTGTTTGGACACATGTCCATGTGGTAAGCTGGTGTTCCCTTAGAGTCACTTCTACTCTATTCAGGTGAATGGGATCGCTGCCATTTGCCCGTGAGACACATGTGCTTGTTAAAATATAGTGAGTGATGGGTTAGTGTTCTCAGACATAAATCTGCCATGAGAGGCCAGAAGGGTAACCCCAGGTGAGGTCACAAACTAACCTGTAGGCATAGTGTCTATATAGTGGGATGTAACCTTGGCTGGTATAAGGTGATAATGCAGTCCTCCCTTCAGGTTATCTCCTGAGCAATGACCTAACAGAGGTTGATCCAATTTGAAGGGTGCCCCCAACCCAAAGGTCCTGGGGAGCTAGCTCCTACAGATAGGAAACTGGGGTTCCAAAAGAAAGAAGAAAAAAGGTAAGTCTTAAAGAGAGTGCAAGGGAGCCAAGGGTCTTCTGTCTCAGTAAGGGAGAAACCCACTGCTGG
The DNA here is from genome assembly GCF_964263255.1 of Lissotriton vulgaris. NCBI lineage: Eukaryota > Metazoa > Chordata > Amphibia > Caudata > Salamandridae > Lissotriton > Lissotriton vulgaris. Next base: position 2,033,506,336 of record NC_141691.1, read on the forward strand.
CACTGGTGAAGCTTCACATAACCAAAAGAGAGTCTTGAGCAGGCAGGCAGCTGTCTAGCAGCAGGGTCTCACTCCTGCTCTAACCCAAGGGAGAGTGGAGGAAGAGTGTCAGCCACTGCATGTGGTAGCCACCTACTCTAAACAATAAAAAAGGTTTCAGGAGCCCTCTGTTGCCCTTAGCGCAGCTCAGCCACCAGTAGAGAGCTTAGGGTGTAGTTCTGGATTCTGAAAGCTGTCAGTAGCCTCTGCAGGGTTTTGGTGTTCATGGAAACATTGTTGGTGGCATGGGAGGCAGACCTCATGGCCAAAAGTAAGATTGGCTTCCTGACCCTGTTGGTCATGGTGGGGTTGCTCAAGTGCTAGGTAACTTCTGTGAGTAAGGTGTTGCCCAAGACACTTTAATTATAGAGGAGGTGGGCACCTCACTACCCAAACTAAAAAGGGAGAAAGATAATAAAACAGCGGTTATGAGGATTCACTTTAAAGGGGTCCTTTTACTGTATGGGTGGGTCTGTTTTAGAGAGCAAGTACCTTGGCAGGAGGATGTAAGGCAGATTAGGGCAGGCAAATATACAGCCTGGTGTCTTCACTTTCTTTCTCCCCTGACAGACCAGCTATATACTCCCAGGGTTGGTTGAGGCTCCAGGGCTATTGGCTGGGGCTGGTTGTGTGAGAAACCAGCACCTGTTTGCAGTATCCCTCTACTTTTTACCCCCATTTTGCCTACTTTATGATGTTTTTGGACTCTGATTGTGCCCTGGGCTCTGATAACCAGACCAAGATCCTGTGCTCAGATTAAAAGTACTTGGCAATTAGGTATAATTACAATTGATACTGAAAACCTAGTGTAAGTCTCTAGTCTTTGATAGGACATGTAGTTCTAGAGTCCCAGTCAATGTAATGAACGTATGTACACACTGTTGTGGTGCTTGTTATCATTTTAAAAGCCAGCCCTGCCTTTCAGGATGCGTTTTGACTGAAATTATATGCAAATTCGACTTTGGATGTAAAGGTATGTCTGCTAACATGGGAATGCTTTATTAAAATATAACTCTTAATAGTAAGGAGATAAAAATATACCTCAAAATAATAGAATAAATACAACAACTAACCACTGTTAGATGTATTCTAACTGCCATAGAAATTAAGTTCAGAACTTTCTTTTCTGTAATCAAAGCCTAGCCTTCCAACTGCTCTCCCCTGATTTTCCAGCCTCTGCCAGGGTGAGCAAAACTGTCTTAGGGACATATTATCTAGAATGGCAGTAAAATGATCACCGGTTTAGCAGCAGAAAACTGCAGCTAAAGTGGTGATAATGGGCTTGATGATATGCCCTGGAGAATTCCAATAGACGCCATTGTTCACATCAGACCATGGACTTCTTTTGGAATTCTCAAGGGCATATTATTAAGCACATTATCACTGCTTTAGCTGCAGTGTTCCGCCGCTAAACCAGCAATAATTTTAACGCCGTTCTTGATAATATGCCCCTTAATGAGTTGTGATGTGGCCTGCCTTGAGTCAAAGAACTTCCTGTGGGAGGAGACTTGCAAGCTGCAGTGCACAAAGCAGGAAAGCAGTGGAGGAGTCAAACTGGCCTTCAAAGACAGTTTGGACATGACACAGTCTTACCCCCAAATCCTGCACCCCCAGACAAACAGGAGTCCCAGTAATTAGATTAGTGAGAGGGCTGTAAGGGAGTGCAGGGAAACCTAGCCACACTAGTGTATTGGCTTAGCCAGATCTAACCCTCCAGGAGAAAGTTTCTCCATTTTGCATTTTGAAAGTAACAAATATACCACACTTTGGAGGAAGTGTTCATACACCTCGCTGGAACTCTGAATCCCATTGGTCAGGGTTGCCAACTGCTTGATGCCCAGGATCAACAAATACATATGGGAGTGTTGCCCAGGAACTTAGAGCTGCTACCTGTAAACAACAAGGAGAAGATGGACTGCTGTGTGGGAAACCTGACCTGCACCCAAGGGATCAAACAAGGAAGGACTGTACCTGCTGCACAATCTGATACTAAAACCTTAAGGACTGTTCCTGGATTTGGACAAATTAAGGAGTGAACTACCTGAAATTTACATGTTAACAGAGCCCACTTGAATCTTCTCGACCAAGAACGCCACATCTTGGTCTGCGTCAAGTGGACATTTAAGGATTTGGGTCAGTGAATTGTAATTTTTGTAGTCCCAACATCCCAAGGACCATCTCAGAACTTCTAGAACATTGGTACTGGTGTTGTGGACACTTTGAACTCACAAGAGGAACTTCAGCAAGAACACTTGTTGTTTGGTCAAGTTTAGAGTAACATTTGTTAAAAGTACTATAAGGTGACCAGGTGTATTGTGGGAGTTGTAGTCACAGACTCCAAGAGGCAAACCAGATCATCTGTACTCTAGGGTGGTGTTGTGGACTACTTTCATACATCATGAAATACATCTGTAAAAGTGTTACATCATGGATGGCCACAACTCTGGTCCTTTAAAAATAATTGCTTGCTAGTAGTCAGTCCTGCATCTTTGTCCCTCCCCTTTCTCTTCCGTCCCTCAGACACAGCTGAGACTTAGTACTGTCTCATTCTGCTATGGTTATTTATCTGTATATTAAGGGGATTTGTTTTGTCATGATTTCCTGGTCTGCTGCTGTTTGCCTCTGTTCAGCTGTGGCACCATATCTGCTTACATCTAAATATTACATTCCTACCTCTCACCTCCTCTTAATACCAGTTGGGCTAGTGCTGCCTCCCACTCTGTTGATTGAATTTATTTAGCCTTTTGGAACCTTTCTCCCTGTTTCAAAACTGCATTTGCTTCCCTGTCCGCCTCAATCAATTTATTATCTCTTTGACTTTCTACGTTTCATGGTCTTTATCTCTGTGCCTCTCTTGAGACTGTTGACTCATTGTTCTTTCTGTGTCTCACTCACTAAAGTCACTGACTGCCTTATCTTTTCTATGCCAAACCCCAGTTTGCTCTCCAGTATCTATTTTCAAACTCTCATCCAGCATTAGGCTGTACTAGAGTGACATTTCAGGAAACATCAAGTAGCAATTCATTTAAACAATCCATGGGACAAAGGGTCATTATCTCAGCCATTTTAATTCCAGGTTGGGTGTTTATTCTACTACATTCAATATTTTTAACTGGCCTGTCTAGCTTCATGTTGGTCCCCCAAACAGCCCTTTCTTGAATTGTCTCAGGGGAGTTCTGCTAGGCGGCCAGCTTAATCAGCTATGAAGGCCTGACTCTCTATTTGCGTGACACTGTTTGGTTTCTCATAGGACACAGTGCAGCACATTATTACCTTTCTCTCATTGGTATTTATAGTAGATGACCCCCAAAATACACACTTTTCTCATGCACACAGCACTCTGGTGCCATAGATTATTTGGATGCTTTTATAAGAAGTTATACTCCTGGGGTTAATCAATCAATCACATCAATCATGATTTAAAAAGCACAACAGCCCTTGCCTGGTGTTGCTGTAGTTTGAAGCATCTTGCCATCATTTATCATTATTCAAAACTTTTCCGACCTCCTTGGCTCTTCAGTGGATAGGTTGTAATTTTAGATTCTAAGTTTGCGTTGCCGTTGCTTGGATGCGAGTTACATAGAGCAATTCAAATAAAAGTTTGGTTTATGCTCTGACAAGTGTGATGCTGTGTAATCATGCAACTATTAATAAATTTGACTTTTGAATTAAAGGTACTTCCAAAGTCTCTAACTACCTTATTGTTACATATACCTCACACCTAAGGTCTCCCCTAGATGCATCAGTGCACTTGTAACTACAAGCAGGGACATTATAACATATGTTTTATATGCCCCTGTAAGGGAAAAAAGCTGATTCCTATGGTAGCACAATAGAGCCTTTGGCCTAACATGGAAATACTTAAATAAAGTACAACTATAGATAGAAATAAGCTAAATATATACTTCGAAATATCACAATGCTGGTTAGAATAAATCTAAAAACTTGTCACTGTTAGAATTCCTATAAATATCACAGAAAAGAAGTTATTAAACTTGTTTCCTGATGGACCAAAAATCAGCTTTCCAGCTGCCCTTCTCTGATTACTCAGCCTCAGCTGTCTTAACAAGGTGTGAAGTGGCCTGCTGTTTGAACCGGTAGTGTCTGGGCAGCTGAATGGATGCTCCCAGATAGGCAGAACTACCATTGTGCTCAACCTTTCGTAGCTTCTTGGTGAGGAGTGAGGCTCCCTACAGAGGCAATAAGTAAAACAAAGGCAAAAGCAGCCACTCACGATAAATACCCTGAGCGTCACAAAAGAGACTTCAGGAGTGAAAATGTTTATGTCCAACACACATATGCAATGCTTATAACATGACCACCATAAACTTTTAAGAATAAAACACAATTGTGAATCTAGCTATTGGTACTAGGCCCACTCATATGGTTATTTTTTCACTAGTATGCACACTATGGACACATCTTAATCTAACTCCCTTCTAATCGAGAGAGAGCATCCTTATGCGGTGCACAATATAAAGATTATGTACATTCACAAATAAAAGAACACTTTTTAGCAGCACTGTTAGCCGAAGTCAAGTGGGTGAAACCCAATGTCTAAAGGTATTGTGCTTTTGGTACTAAACAAGGTGTAAGACTGCACCACAGGCCAGTATCGTGAATCACATTTGATCGAACCACGCTCACTCCCACTCAGACACACTCATTCCGCACCACTATGTGGTATGGCAGGTATCAGCCAGTCTGTATGACACACTCTTACAAACACATACTCACTCAGCACCCTAATGTGGTGCCACTGGTACCTAGCAGGTATATGGATCACATTCTGTAGACCATGTGGCCCAAGCCTCTCTCCACCTTCACCCTCACCCCTATTTTCCTATACCTACGTATGGGAGATAACTAGTCTTGCCTACCTGATACTGGGCTGCATGTGGCCAAAGTTAAACTTAGTCTGGGTCTCCTAGGAAGCAGGTGGAAATATTTAACAGCTTTAATTAGGATGTACACTTAAACAAAGGAGAAGTTAGCAGCAGAACAAGTTCACCCACAGGTCTCAAACACAAAGGATTCATGCAGTCTCTTGACCCACTTCCTAACTGTCTCAGAAGCATTTCTTCATCCCAGTCAATATGTCTTTCTACTTCCAGTACCATGAAGTATTCAGTAGGGGCCAGGTGTGGAGAGGCAGGTTGGTCTATCCCGATGAGTGTCAAAAAGGGAACAACCAATGAATAAGAAGGAATACATTACTCCCCATAGGTAGGAGTAGGCACCACGATCGGTATATGATGATCCCGGTCATACCCAGGCACTCTGGCCACAGCGACTGGTGCGCCTTTGGAGTGAAGGGATGCGTTGTAAATTGTCACCTCCCAGGTCAGGAGTCACAATAAAGAGTGCATGCCAAATTGGGTTGCACCAGGCAATTCTGATCACACTCAGCTAAGAATTGCAAATCTGAACATCTTTGAATATGAGGCACAATGTCCAGTGCAAGTTGATACAGATTGCACCACACCAGTCTGGTCAGGCACAAATATGTGCAAGTTCAGCAGAGCCACATAAGTTGGTATGAGGCACAACTCTGGGTACACCCCCACCTCCAAGGATTGCATCCTGTGAATTGGACACTGCACTGCAATGTTTAACATACTCTTAAGGTCACCCATAGCTAGGTAAATACCTGCAGTGTTCTTCTCAAAGCATGTAATCCATTTCTATGCTCCATCCAGCAAAGACAGTAGCTTTGTTCTTAGTTTTTCTTTGTCCTTCTGGGATCATGACACATACATAACCCAGCCAAATTATTCTGTTGCAGTGGGCACATTCTTAACCTGGATGGTGCTATGGGTTTATCCTCAACAAAGCATCCCCCCCTTGCGAGGTATTGCTCCAAGTAGGGAAAGCTCCCGTTGGGATTTCCGCCTTCATGGCCGATGCAACCCTCAATTACTGCCATGACCGCAGGCTAAGACAATCCTCCCCTAGGCCAAAACCTGTCACATAGGCCACTCTCCTTAGTCTAGTCTGCTAAAAGGCTGCAAAATGTATAAACAAAACTCTTGTATTTTGCTATTTTATCCCCGGGGGTAGATCTAGTTTTTGCCGTGCACAGGTGTGCAGCACAGCGTATCCACTTTTGTCAAAACAGGAATGGTTTGATTGTTTAAACTGTTCAGCCCAAAGAATAGTTCCAGGCATGAGCCTTTGAGGATTATTACATTTACATTGGGTTTACGTGCATCTTATATGCAGTATTACAGTAAGTAATAAAAGTTTCCGGCATCCCATATATAGTGTGGAATGTTCGTTACAGCCTTAGGGGCAGATTTACAATCCCATTACAACATCTTTACAACACTGTTGTGTCACTTCTGTGATGCATCAGCATTGTAAACAATGTGCCACTATGCAACATATTTACAAAGTGAGGCACCTATAGAGATGGGTCACGTTGTAAAGCCTTGCATTACATTATACCGACATCAGGTATAATGTATGCAGGGTGGGCATTCGGACATAGGAAAGCCTCGCAGTGAAATCTACAAGATTTGACGGAGTCACTTTTATGACGCCATTGCATCAAAACCTTATACCTGCTTGAAGCAGGCGTAAGGAGTGTTGCAGCCTGTTAATGTTAGATCTGGGGGTCTCTAGTTGGCAATGGTATTCACCTGTGTCCCAATAGGGACCCTTACTTCTAAGTCAGGATAAGGGGATTACACCCCTTAATAACTCCTGCTCACCCCCTGGGTAGCTTGGCACGAGCAGACAGGCTTATCTCAGAGGCAGTGTGTTAAGCATTTGCGAATATACAGAGTAATACAGTGAAAACACTACAGATGGCAAAGGTTTTTATAAAAAAAAGTATTCTTTAAATAGACTTAAACACAAGATCACAAACGGCAAAAATCCACAATTCTACAAGATTGCTTAAAGATGATAAAACGTTGCTTTGTTCCAGTTGATGATAAATGGGACAAAGTTCTCAACAAAGTACCTGGATGCGTAACGCAAAATAATCAAAAGGCTCGCAAAAGGGGAGATGCGTTGGTTCCGTGATCCGGGGGAGATGATGCGTCGTGCCTCAATGCTTGCGCAGAGTAGGGGATGCGTCGTGATCCTTACCAGTGTGGAGGTGATGCGTAGATTCTTGGCCTGCAGGCCCGTTGCGGTGCGCAAGATGACGCCTTGATGCGATGCGATGATCCGGTTGCGATGCGAGAAGATGGCACCCATGATGCTGCAATGATGCCCTACCAGCTCTGAGACGACTCTGTACTTCGGAGCCGTGACAGGTCCTGCACCACGCTTCTCTGGTGATGCAATGGCGACTCTCACAATGGCGTCATGCTTCTCCAGTGATGCGACAACAGGCAGCTTTGATGAAAACACGCTTCCAGGGAGATGCGGCGAAAGCTGGCTTCTCCGGCGATGCAACAATTTCAGCTGCGGCGGCAACACGCTTCTTCTCGATGCATCGAGCTTATAGCTCCCAGCAGAATGCAAGTGTCTGGATTCAGAATTCCCAGCAAGGAAATTCAGTTGGGAGCTGGAGGTGAAGTCTTTTGTCCCTGAGACTTCAGCAGGAGGCAAGCTCAGTTCAAGCCCTTGGAGAATATTCTGTAGATGAAATTCCTTACAAAGTTCCTTCTCCTTTCTCTTGGCAATGAAGCAACCACTGCAGGCCAACCCAGCAAACAGCACACTGGCAGAGGGGCAGTACAACTCCTGCAGCTTCCTTGGTTCTTCTCCTTGGCAGACAGGTTTCTTGTCCAGAAGTGATCTAATTTCTTGGGATCAGGGTCCCAATATTTATAGCCCCAAATCCTTTCTTCTCTGAAGGCAGAGAGGCCTCTGCCTAGTCCAAACCAGTTCCTGAGCACTTTGTTTACATGACTCTCTTCTTCCTTTCACTGTGCAGGGACATCAGCTGCCCAACAGGAGGTGGAGCCAGCACAGAGGAGGGAAGATACAGCTCTGGAGCACTCTGTTGACATGATTTCTCCTCTCCTTTCACAGTGCAGGGCAGATACATCAGACAAGCTACAGGACGTGGAGCCAGTATTGTAGACGGAAGGCCCAGCCCTAGTCGGCCCGAGGTGCAACTCCTCCCTCCCATCTAGAAGCAGATCTCTCTATTCACCACTAGGCTGCCCCCGCATGTCTCCTGGAATCCCCCAGCCCTGTCACTCACAAACCCAGACAAGGAACACACAACCTAGCAGAGGCAGGTCTGAAAAGTTAGGCAGGAAAATACCCCTTTTCCAAAAGTGGTATTTTCAAACACAGAATATTAAAACCAACTTTACTAAAATGGGTATTTTATTATTCTGAGTTCAGGCACATTAAATTCGAATTACTACCATGTTCCCTGAGTCAGTTAGGATTATAAGAACAGAGGAGGCAATCCATAAAAATGGAAGGGAGACTCACGCCATTGATGCCAGGTCTAACAGTTAGGAATAGGCATTCCTAACCATTCCTGGAGTTGTGTCGTGCTTGCAATGCGCTTCCTATATGTCCGAAGATGCATCATGCATATATCCATCCTTGGGCATTTTGTGCTGCATTGTAAATGCGGCACTTCCATGGTGGCGCAAGGCTATTTTTCTGTTACGCAAAATAACTGCTGCAGTCTGCTAACATCAGTTATTGTAAATCTGTCCCTTGGAGTCATAATATAATGGTCAAATGGTTAAAGCATGTGGGTCTCAACCTTGCTTGGACAGTGTGGCCAGTGGTGAATGTGTCCAGATTTCTGACAAGGGGAGCATGCGATTTCATCTGACCACTTCACCTTTCAAATTTCTGCTTCATTATTCTGATATTTTGTGCAAAGTGGTCAGCTGGTCACTCGAGGAGTAGGTCTCTTGCAGCTTTTGATGCCCCCTAGAAATACAAGAAGTCTGCCATCTAAGGCTAAATCCAAACTGGCTCCAGGAGCATCTCCTCCTCTGACTGAAGTGGAAGCAGGCTACAATTAGCCCTGGGTTTCAAGTACTATACTTCCTCATACCCAAATTTACAATTAACTATGTATTTGAAGGCTTCACTCTGGTAAAATTAAGTTACATATGTTTCTCAGCACTCTCCAGCCGCCCTTCCAGAGAGAGGATGATTGCAAATCTCATATTGGGATTGTTGCCAAAAGACACAAGACGTTATTTCTGTTCTGAGAGCAGTTGCACATCTAAGCAATAGGAAAACACTAATAGAGAGGGCAGCGACTGGATAGGATAATGCTAATTAGCTCACAAGATTTTCCAACAGGCAAAGTGTACATTTCGAAAAGGTAGATTTCCTGTGTGTTTTTGAAACATTTAACTTCATCAATTCAATGGATATTTACTGACTATCAAAAACTGTGGTTGAATGAACGCTGTACCTTATTCTACATCAAAGTTACCAAAAATGTTATTTAATATTGTACTTTCTTTCTCATAGAAATCACTGCAATCCTAAATCATGGAACTGGCTTTTAGGGGCTAGTCACAGTAGTAACATGCAAATTTAAATTCTTACATCCTTTGAACTCTATGTGCACTAACATGTAATTAACAAGTCACGCTTATGGTGAATTCATTTTTCTGAGTTTTACTTGCCTACCTAGTGAATAGCAACATATGTGTTTCACTTCTCCTTTGATATTTAACTTCCATGTCACTGGTGTATTTCCTGCACCATAACCTGTGGTCCAGTCAGCACTTCCCCAGTGCGCAGAGTTAAAAATCCTGAAATACCAGTCTGCAAAAATAGGGGTTACCACTTAAAAAGAGGTGTTTTCTAACAGTATGTTAGAATTCTTTTTATGGTATTGATTTGACGTTTAGTATATCAGAAAAAAGGACCAGCAGTAAGGGGAATACAGAGGGGCATATTATCAAGCAGGGCGTTAAAATTATCGCAGTTTCAGCGGCAGAAAACTGCTGCTAGAGCGGCGATAATGGACTTTATAATCTGCCTTGGAGAATTCCAATATAAGCCCATGTTCACACCAGAACATGGGTTTCTTTTGGAAAAAACTTAGTGTCAGTACCTCAATGAACCATGCCACATTCATTTAATTGTAGCACTAGGATTGTTCATTGCAGTATTATCAGTTCTGATCTACTTATTAAGCAGTTTAAAGCCATCTGTTCTTTTCTGTAGGGGTCGATACACAATCCTAGAGTAGGCTGGGAATAGCTGGGAAAATAACAAAATATGTGGAACAAAATATAATTGCTTGGTATCTCCGGATCTAATATTAACTTTTCAATTTCCATTTTCTGGATGATCTAGTTGTTCCTACTACTAGCAAGGTGATAATCCAGAAGACAACAAATAAGTATTGCATCACACTGTAAATAAGACTTTAAAGCATTATTTTACAGAATGCAAAATAATCATATAGCATGAAATATCTTTTGTTGTCCTGAAGAATTTTAAAACCAATTGTGCTTTTCATCACATCTGTTGTATGGTTACAGACACCATGGTGGGCCCGGTCAGATAATGTCAAGATCATGTTAAAGATACCTACTTAAAATTATTGCATGTAGAACATTCCTCTAATACTATTCAGAGTTTTTATCATCAACTGCTGCCTTTTTCCTTTTTATGTGATCGAGCACTAAAACATCCGTACTCAGAGCATGTGCTTTTTAAAAAAAGTTCCCCTCTCCCTTTTTTAGGTCGAGCCTATAGAGGCAGCTCGAATGCGCTGCTTGCTTTGCCAGGCATGCAGTATTCGCTATGGTGTGGAAGCTTTATGGAAGCTCTGCCCACTCTCCGCCCATCTTTCACATTGGTTTAGGTCCTAAATGCTGCCTTTTGATTTGTTTTAGGCCTGTTATTCCCTCCTCATGAAGGTCATGTCCTCATTAGTATCCTTCCATGGCAACTGGCCCCTTTACTTCGAGCATTATTTTCTAATCATGGCCCAACCCCATAGTCCGTGACCTCTCCCCCCATTCTCTGCCCCTCACCGCACTCCCGTTCATGCTTTCTCAAATGCCTGCAATCCCGTTTTCAATGCAATAGGTCTCACGTAAATGCGAGTCCTATTGCATTGTAAATGCTTGGTTTTTTTTCAACTGCTAAAAAAATATGGCTGCGCCCAAGCGGCAAAGTGAGAGCCGCTGTGAAGTAACCCCCTTATGTAAAGATGCAAGTCAAAGAGGATACAGAAAGCCAAACACGCAGCGCTGCGACTTTCCCACAAGAGAGTTCTGACAGCCCTTCCGTGTTTTTGCAGTTATCGCATTCTCCTGAGTAGGTCCGTGCCAGCTGGGAAGTCGTGCAACTTTCCCTGAAAATTTGCAGATTTAGATGGACACATACTTTAAATAAACACAGGGGCATATTACCAAGCAATAGTGATAATTATCGCTATTGCTTGGTTAGAGACAAAACTTTACCGCTGAGCTGCGGCGATTTTTACCACAAATAAACCTTGGCATTACCAAGGTTTATCGCAAATGCGATAAAAATCGCCGCAATGCATGAATACCGCTGAAAAGTTAGCGATATTCATGCATTACCGAGCTAATGCTCTTAGCCATGTTATCCACCTCCAATTGGATAACATGGCTAAGAACTGCTCAGGGCAGGTGTTAGCTTTTGGAGATATTCGCACTTAGCGCGAATATCTCCAAAAGTTGGTAATAGGAGATAGCGATGTTAGCGACTGTTTTCAGTTGCTAACATCTTGGCACGCCCACTTTACATATCATTAGTGATAAATATCACTGACATGCAAATTGGGGCCCAAGATGGTCGCTATCTCCTACTAGCTGTCGCTAACTGGTGTTACTGACAGCTAGGTAATAGGGAGATCATTTTATCTCCGCTTTCTTGGCTTTTAAAGCCAAAAAAGCGGAGATAAACCCCATTGATAATATGCCCCACAGTTTCCTATAAATGTAAATATATTTTTTTTATTACGGACACTTTGTGATTTGGAGGCAAGTAGGGTAGCTAATATTCCATTGTTTCCATGCGTAATAGATGATGAGGTCTAGTGCTTTGATATGTTTTTGTAACTTTTTGCATGGTTACTTTGATGAAGCTGTAAATTGAAGGTGAAAATTAAATCATGATTAATGTGATACGTTAAGAATGTGTTTTGTTAAAAATGTGAGGAGAAGTTGTTGGCACTAATTTAAAAAGGAGGCCTTGAATCAAGAAAAATCGCTCCTTTTATTGGTGACTTGAAAAGAAAATGCCCAATTACAGGGTGCAATGTGTTGCTGGTGGTTCATGGCCCCGCTGCATCCACACCTGCTTCACTAGTGCCCTTGGTCGTTGGTCATGTGATAAAGACGATGCTAGTATTTATTTATATTTGCAGCTATAGTTTATTGCCAGGAATTGAGCTGTAGCACGAGTACCGTAAATAAAATGGCTAGCTGAATGTCTTCAATCAGTCTCTGACTGGCGGCCCTATAACATATAGTCACTCATTCCCAAGGGGATGCTCTGCACAGTGTGTGCCTTAGATCTTTATTGGATGCTGTGGCTAGCCTTGCCTCAGAAGCCAAAAGCAACAGTTTTTAGTGTTGTTGGGGGACTCCAGTCCAGCGTCTTGAGCCATGGGAATGGGCCACTGACCCACTTGTCATATTTGATTTAGGGACCTTTGCAACATGGCTCTGCCATTTAGCAGTTCTTCAGGTGTTGCCTGCCACAGTGGAGCTGTTTTTACACATTTGGCTATGCTTTTTTTATTGCAGTATGTCTCGAGATCAAAATATCCCTAGGGGCAGATTTACAAGCCCATTGCGCCACTTTGTGTCACTTTTCCCATGATAAAGTGATGCAAAAGTGGCGCATGGGTTTGTAAATCTGCCCCTTGTGTTTTGTTCTGGATTGAGTCAGACGACATTTCCCTCATTGAACATCAGCATTGTAGATTCTGTGGGTATAACACTAGAGCATATAATTAGTCTCTGCCGAAAAAGATTTCATCTATACAAGAAGTATTTATGTGACTCTTTTACTTCTGCTAATGTCTGAGTGACTGATGAGGCCATAAGAACCTGTTTTGCCCTACACACTGATGCCTTAGTATCCAAGTTCATCAAATGTTTGGCTTTAGGTTTAACCAGATAAATTAATCTGGTTCAGATTTTAAGATGTTGCTGTTTTAACCCCAGCTGAGCCTTGGCTATTTTTTAATCCTTCTTTTGATCTGCTCTATCATTTCCTATTGTCCCATTATTGTTACTGTTTTATTTATAAACAATAACAGTTATTTCATTCATTACTTTACTCACTCCAGAAATCTGTGTTAGATCTCATGGTCAAATATTTGAATCTTGGTGTGGTCATTCAGCCTTACATCCTTCCTAGGTCAATACATGTGTGTACACATGCAACAAGCCTGGAGCCTCTTATCTTAGTTCTTCAGAAGTGGATCTTAGTGGATTGGTGATAAGCACTCCCAATCCATTCTAAAAGTGTCTAATACTCTAGTAGTGAGACTCAATCACACCCAAGGTATGCACACAAGGACGTCCAAATAGGAACAAATCCAGGAGGATTGAATAGAATGAACACATTCCTCACAGTCACCGTAATATTAAAAACAGAACTATAAGATCAAAATACAATACAATTAATGTTAAAATAATGTCAGGGTGGTACAACCTTTAACTTATGTGTAATAGTGCATGCAATAACTCACAGGTAATTCTAATACAATCAATACAACTTTAATTATCAGTATTGTGCAATGTCTAGTAATAAGGACACGCTGGTAAGTTGTAATTCAAGTAGGTTTATTCAGTCTTATGCATGCATGGAACCCAACCATGCATCAAAATTGATTGTGCGGCACAAAAGTGTCTTACGCACGAAAGGAAGTTTCTCCTTGCAACAACAAAACCCTGTAAGATAACCCTCATGTAAGGGTACAGCATCTCATCCATAAACCCTCCACCATGTAGGGGTCACAGACTGTGAAAAACAACATGGTCTGTTACCCAAAGCCATCCACCCACAAAACACATGGGCCACCCATTTGTAAACAAATGTTAACTGTTGTATCACGACACACGAAAACATAATTTGTAAGTATGCAAAAACATTTCAAATTGTAGTGCATTATTAAACTGTGACCCAGGCTGGTGAGCAATCTCTCACCCGAGCAAATATGCAAAAAACACACCAAAAAGAATTAACACTACAGCTTTAACTAAATGCACCACAACGGAACGCTGCTAGAACAAGTTCTCTAAAATGTGCTCTAAAACTGAATTTTCTTCACATGTAGACACCATTCATTAGTGGTACTGGGGTGTATGTATGTCTCCAGAAAAAAACCGTTCCATCTTAAATTTGTGTGAATGGAAAAGTATCTTTTATCAGAAATGTCTCCAGAAAACATCAGTTCCATCGTGAATCTGTGTGAAGAAAGAAATACCTGTAAATATCTGCTTGTGGATAAAAGAACTATCCTGGCAGCGTACGTTGAACTTTGTGTAAAACACAAAGTGGTTGGCAAAAGTGCCAGATGGAGGATCTTCATGGAGTGTAACTACAAATTCAAAATGGGGGCACGCACAGTGACACCACACCAGTTGGCTCCAGTCGAGTTCATGTTAGACAATGTGTGAATACAGCATGATGCTTGAGGAATTTCTGAAACGTCACTCGAACATCATCAAGCAGGTAAGAGCGCGCTCAGCTTGTGACAAGCACCCGTGGTTTTTCAAACTTGCAAAACGCGGTCAAACTGTCAAAAATGGAATGAAGACTCAGGGACCCTAATAATAAAAGACGATAACAATATCACCTCAATATCCCACTCTATGTGCCAATTTCTGAGCAGAATTTTATAAAAAGCCAAACACTCCCTACAGGATGATAGGCCAAGCTGTGAAAACACATTTTGTAACATTTACAGCTTGAGTGCAGTAAATAGCTTCTTTACAAATCTATCATGAAACAAGTTCGAAGGAATATGAATACAAATAGCATAGGAATATACTTCCTTGTGCACACATATGGATGACAATCACAATGTCCATAAAAATCTTGAAGTGCGTAGCATTCATGTTAGAAATGCCAAATACACATGTCACAAATGATGATAGTTATATCTCTTGGAGGTCCATTGGTTGAAGCCAGACGTGTCAAACCAACACCACCACATACTAAAATGTAGCAAGTACACACTGCACATGCCTGTCCCATCCAAAGCACACATCTTATGGAAAAGGAGGTTGGCATGGGGGATGACACTCAGCATAGCGTCCATTAAATGAGAGTGGTGGCATACCTTACATGAAAGCTTAATTCTTGTCATTGAGTCAGCATGAGATGGGGTGCAGCACGCTTGTGTGGGGGCTGTCAAATGTGATGGGCACCAGTGGGGCTTTTCTGCATGCTGTCGTTGTACCTGTTTTATGTGTCCCTTTCATAGCAAAATGTTGTTAAAGAGATTGTATTGTGTGACCTCTTGTGACTCCTTTTTGCAGCATCTTGTTCCTGTTGCATGTGCCTATCGTCTCTTTTATGTAGTAGCTTCTTCGCAACATGGTGTAGAAGGAATCTTTAAGTCTCTTCAGGCTACTTGTATAAATAGTAGAGCGTGGGCTGGTCTCCAACTCGTCGCCAAAATTATTGTAGTAATGAGGACACGCTGGTAAGTAGTAATTCAAGTAGGTTTCTTCAGGTAAGCAAACAGGTAGGATAAAGTCTCATCAAGTGTTGTAGGGCAGCCTGTTGGTCATCATCAACAACCTCACCAGGCCCTCTAACCAACTGTCATCACTCACCCAGTCACACAGGCATTCCACACATTGCTACACACCAACATTCCACTCAGAACACTCATACAGGATGAGCAGCTAGGGACCGGATAACATAGGAGATAAAATAGGAGAAAAACCATAACATCAGAATACTACAACATGTATGTGTCTTGCTTCAACATTTACAACTGTTGCATGCAGCCTCAAAACCTAACAACAAAGGTCCCTGGGTTTCTAGCTCAAGGAACACTTGCAATTAAAGAAAACGAAAATCCCCCACTCTTTTTTTGACTGTGGATACTTAGAGTGCCAAATTAACAACATTCTGCAGTGCTTTTTTGTGAGAGCCAGTCGCTTTCCTAGCAGCAGCAAATGCAAAAGTGTCCCTGTGTTCCTGGCGCCCCATAGTCTAAAATATGCAAATTTGTAGCTCACTGTAATGGCTAATGATGCAAACCTCTAGGTGATTCCTGGCCTGTAGCAATGCTCTATGATGTGGATGTAGGCCGCGGTTTCATCGTCAGAGCCTTTTCCAAAGTGCTCCAGCATGCTTACTTTGTAATTCATGGATCCCGGGCTCAATTGGAGAAACCAAAGCACCATTGCTGAGGATCACGAGAGATCCCTATCAGCCCCAGTGGTCTCTGCAGGATCCCCAGCACGCAAAGCTCCAGCTGTCTGCAATTGTTTACAGATTTCACAGTAGTTGATTTTTAACTGGTCTTCCTCCATTGAAGGCTAGCTTGTGGCCTGCCCTCCTGCCCCATTGCTCCTCTCATCCACTGGTGAGGTCTCTTGCTTCTCTGCAAGGGCTCTCAGAACTTCTCGTTAGCCTGAAGTCTTCCTCAGTAGCAGCCTGTTCTCCCCAGGCTGCAATGCTTCCTCCCACTTGTAGGGCACCTGTGTGCCCAGCAGTAGCCAGAGTTAGGGGTCTTCCCCAATGACCAGTACCCAGATTTTTCAGAGATCCTCTCCATTTTAAGATACACAGCATGTCCACCCCTTTACTGTCCTGCAAAGTAACCACATAAAACAGGGCTACTGACCCACGAAACATAGATGCATAGAGCCAGTGTTGAGTGTCCACTACTCCAACATGGGATCATCTATGATGAGTATGTCTGTCCTTGGCACCTTGAGATTCTAGCGCCTCTCAAAATGTCTTCTTTGAGTGTGGGCATTCAAGTGGAGTAGGAAACTTCCAGAAAATTGGCACCATTGCCCAATCCAAATCTGATCCACCACCACTCTCTCATCCCTGATACGAAGCATTTTAGGACTTGAGTCAATACAGTAACTTCTATTGCTGCCTCGTCGGCTCCAAATGGCAATAAAAATGGATTCCTAACCAAGGGAAATCCCTGTAGAAAGTAGAAGCTTACTTCTGAATTCTCCCCTATTGGTTTTGGAGGTAGTGCATGCTCATTTTTCTCAGGTAGTGTGAATGCAATTAAACTATTCTGGGTCTACTTCTGCTCCCTTCCTCTCCCAAAAACAGAGTTATTCCACTCCAGACTGACCTTTTTGGTGGGATAGGTTTTGATCTACCCGTTAACCAGCAGATTATTTTACTCGACTCAACAGGGTGCTTAAAGGCTTTTATCTAATTAGGAGCTGACTCCGTGAAATATGACAAAAACCAAAAGTACAGGCATGAGTTTGAATTATGGCAAAATTAATTATATATTTACACTCAAGCCTGCTGTTTACTTTCAGAAAGAGACATTCATTATTCAGTAAATTCAGCATATGTGCAAATTTTATATTAGTCAGTTTTCACCTACAGCTTGTATACAGTAAAATTCTACAAACATACAGTAAAGCACTACAGACTGACAGTAGTAAATAATAAATGGTGACATTTCTTTTCAACTCCCCGATTAAATTATAAACCCTGCTCAGGCTATACGCAATTAATTAAAGGCCCCTTCTTTAACAGGGTTCTTATTTGCAGATACTAGGCTCAAGGGCTGATTTCGACTTTGGCCGGCACACCGCCAGCCCACAGCGTAGTATAGAGAACGCTGCCAAGCTGGCATAATCCAGACTGCAGCATTATGACATTCCTGCGGGAGGTGCAGTCCATTTGGCACCAAGCTGTGGCTCTAGGAAAGAACCTGCAGCATGCCGGCCATACTGTGGTGGCTATAGTCAATCGGGCGCACTGTTGCCCTGCGCCATGTTGTGCAAGGAAAACACTGCAGGAACCAACATGACGTCAGAGGCCACCAGCTTAGCACCAGCCATGTCACATAAGGGTGTTTTCGTCATATAGCCTTGTGTTATGGGCCCATTACCTTCCTTTCTGCTGACCTTTTCATGGTGGTGTCACCGCCATGAAAAGTTTGGCTGTAAGGAAGGTCATATGAGGATGGCAGTGCAGAAACAGGGATGCCTCCATTAGCCATCTCTGCCTCTCCCACTCCAAGAGCAGGAATAATGACGGGTGGCCACCAAAAAGCAATGGCAGTTCCCAGATCGCTTGGGTCGTAATCAGGTCTTTAGAGTTAGATAGCTGTCTTACTCACTGAAACTGAAGACAGCTGCAAAGGCTTGCAGACATGTTCATGAGTAATCAACCTAGTGCCTCCTACCCCAGTTGTGCAACAGAAGATGAAAGAACATATTTGAATATGCAGGCACTGGTGGATACCTCTCAATTACTGAAAGTGTCAATATGTGGCTAAGAACCTTGAGAAACAACAAATGGAATTGAAATTGAATTGATTGAATGTAATCTGTGGATGTCATATGTTTTATATACTTACATCTATGGGGTTCCAGTATGGGTGGCTTCGGACTTGTGGAGAAAACTGGAGAAAAAACACTTAGATGCATACGTTTACAAGTGTAGCTAGCATTCACAAAGGATATAGAATGGCTTATGAGTAGTGTACTGTTGTTGGAGACTCGGAACAATTTAAGATTCTATAATTTTTAGAATGATTTATTTTTCGAAAATAGCCTTCTTATTATAAGAAATCTCCTTCATTTCATACTCATTAAGATATGGAAATCACAATATAAGGGGACCTATCAAATGTGCTTTGTATCTTAATGTATTAACTCCAAAAATGTCCAAAAAGGTCAAAACAAACTTTTCAGAGAAAAGGATAACTAGCAGGAGCATTTTCCTCATTCTATAATGATTAATACCCCAGGGGAGGGAAGAGTTAGGAATCAGGCAAATCTGCCATAGAGTATGTATTGTACAGGTAATATATGCACAGAGGCCTGCTACAGACCCCCAAATAGGTATACACACTCATAATGTTATGGCATTTTACTATAAGATTATTTTGTATACAGTAGTCGTCTATAAATCATGTGCATTAGCCTGCGATTGCAAGTATCACAAACACTTCACCAATAATTCTAAATAATTAGTCAAAGGTCAAATAGGACTGAACTATATTTCATCACACATTCCTATGCTATTTGTTATATCTATGTTAAACATCACCATCTAACAGCAAGGCTAGGTAATATTAATGTACCAAGTTCTGATGGTGTTTCTTCAGTGAACTTCTAGCACCAAATCCATTAAGTACCTCTGTAGCCATTGAGATTAAACATGCTCCTATGTAACACAATACCTGTAAGCAATAGATGGTTGAAAAAATTGTCTTACTTCAGTCAAAACAAGGTATATATGCATATATAACTTAAAAGGGCCTAGTTGAACATGAGATCCATGGTAAAACACAGTGTTGAAATATTCGATTTATTGTGCTCAGCTGAACTAGACCTGGAGTTGTTAGTCAGTCAGTCAAAATATCTTTATTCGACTCAATTAAAAGTCATACAAAGAGGTTAAAAAAATATTTCATACAAAGAGTTAGGAGCATTTCATACATGGTAAAATATGACAATAAAATCAATTACATCAAAACAGATCTAGGCATACAAAGATTAAAAAGGAATAACAATGAATCTAATGGGTATATTTTTTCATCCTAGCTGCAGCTACCAAGAAATTAGCTATACAAAAGGTAGTACGTATGTTGGTCAATGATTGTAAAAAGAGCAGGGCCAGTCTCACTTGTGTGAAACCAGCCTCCTTCAAAACTGGTAACAGATATTTTTCCCTTGCTCTAAATAAAACCCACAAAACATAACAAAATGCATAGTATCATGGGGTGAGAAATGATCGCAGCTGCAGGGTGAAGCTAATTCCGGTTTTTCCCATGTTTTAAAAGTGCCTAAATAAAAATGTAACAAATTAAACCTAAACTTGGTTAAAAGAAACCTATGGAATGGGATTGTAACAAAACCAAGATAAGGTGCTAAAGAAAATGAATTGACAAGTAAGTAATGACCCCTTACTGATGGTTTCGCTAATTCCCTTTCCTCACGGAGTACTCTTGCCCTCCCCATAAAGTGCTTTTTGACAAGATCAATGTCTTGAACCGTAATATCTTGGGGGGAAGTAAAGAGTTTTGGTCGACCCAAATCTGAGAATACCTTCAACAAATAGGCAAGCCAAGGGATCTTTTTAAAATGGTCTAGGGACAGGACGTCGGACATGATCTTATGGTTCAGTGGAAGATCTTCATTGAGCCACGTCTTTAACCAAAAGATCAGGGGAGCCATGTTCAAACCATCAGTCAGGAAATCTAAGCCCACCTCCATGTGTATAGAGTAAGTTGGTGTTGACTGTGGCACAGAAAGGAGTGTCCGTATAAATCTATTCTCCGCTCTCTGGATTGGTTCCACATTTACATAGCCCCAGAGTGGTGAACCATATGACGCCAGAGCAACGGGTTTACTCTTGTAGATTTTTAACAATGCTTCCATGGGCCTGGCACCTAACCTCCCCGCAAAGCCGATAAGGGCAGATGATGATCTAGTAACCGCCAACCTCTTCACCCTCACTTGAGGACCCCAGGTTCCTCTCTGGTCAAAAAGGACCCCCAAGTAGGGAAAGGTGGAAACTCTAGAAACCATATCCCCTCTACACGTGAAGGTTTTTGTTCTCCTCTTACTGCTTTCTCGGCCCACCACCATGGTATGCGACTTACTAGCATTTATTTTTAGATCAAGCTGTTCCATGAATGTGCCAAAAGCATTTAAGAGGCGTTGAAGGCAGACACCCGTGCGCGCAATTAGCACAGCGTCGTCCGCGTACAGGAGCGCTGGGATCTTAACTGCTCCTGCACGCGGTACGTCGACTTCCTTCTCCTCCAAATGTGCACCCAAACCGTTAATATAGATGGAGAAGAGCAGGGCGGCCAATATGCAGCCCTGCCTTCAGAGATTTGAAAAGGGACGTGCACCTACCCTCATTTGTGACCCGTACGGCCGCAAAGAGCTCCTGATGTAGGGAAGCCATGAATCTTACCAATGCCTCGTCAATCCCCATCTTCAACAAGGTCATCCATAGCTTAGCCCTGTTCACCAAATCGAAGGCCAAGGAGAGGTCCATGAATGTTAGAAACAGGGATCCCTCCTTGGCCACCGTGTACTTTGATATGAGCAGGTGTAGGTTAGAGCATTGTTCGATTGTGCCTTTCCTTTCTCTGAACCCATACTGGATCTCTGACAACCCTCCACAGCTGTGAACATTTTCCCGGATGTATGACGTTAGCACGCATACTATTACCATGCATAGCGCTTTGAGGTGCTGGATAGTGGTAAGTATAATTTTATATTCCAACTCCAGTACCCGTGGACACTAGGGAAGGTGTTGGATATAAAATTAAACTTATTCCCTATCCTAGAGCGCCCCCCAGCGCAATGCGTTGTAATAGTATGCGTGGTAATGCCTGTGTTGTAATGGTAGTGCGTTGTAACAAATGCATGCTAAACGTTGTATACCCATTTTCCCTCAACCTGGACAAAAGGACTCTGCCTAAGATCTTCACCGACGAGTCCAAGAGGGATATGGGCCTATAACACCCGGGGTCGTCCCGCTGGCCCTTTTTAAAAATGGGGACGATGGTGGAAATGTCCCAGGAGGATGGTGTATGGTTGCTATTGACAGCAGTAAAAACATTGGCCAATACCTCTGCCCACAGCTTTGGGGAGTGTATGAAAAAATCGGCTGGCACCCCATCGGGGCCCGGGGCCTTATGCTTGGTTCTGGCCAAAATAGCTTTCTCCACTTCTGTGCTATGAAAATGTATTGGAGTGGCGTCTAAAGTGGCCAGCGACACATCTTGGGTTGCCTGATCATTATCCCCATACACATTTTTAAAATGAGTCAACCACTTGTCATCTGGGATGACACAGTCCATGGCCTCGTTATTTTGGTCGGAAAAAAATGGTTGTTTGATTATTTCCCAGAATTTCCGACTGTCCTTCAGGACAGCCACGGATAGGAGATTTTCTCAAGCTTCCCGTTTAATACTTTCTTGTCTGATTTTTATAGCTGACTTATAGATTTTTCTCAATCTAACAATCTCGCCCCTTACCCTCGATATTTTTTTCAAAGCTACCATCAGAGACCTGTGTGCATTTGAACATGCGGTGTCGAACCAGCGCTTCTTATTCGGTGCTCCTTTCTTTGGCCTAGCCAGGAGATCCTGCGACACTTGCCCGCAGATCGCCTCAAAGGCCCCTATAATTTCACGACCCGGAGCACAAGGGTTCTGGCACACCTCAACCTGATCCTTAATTTTCGGGAAAACCTCCGCCTAGAAGTTTTCTGGTACCACCTTAGCCCACTTAACTCTCCTACCTTGATCAGAGGTATGCAAAGTGTTGTCCGACCTCACTTTCCCCGGATTTGGGCCCATATAATCTCCCCAAGCCACTTCAAGTAAGACAGGGTTGTGGTCACTGTGGTGAGATGGCATAGTGCGGTAGGAAATCACCCAGTTTAGGATACCTTGTGTGGTAAGATATAGTCAATTATGGTTCCGGGATTGGTCCCAGTGAAGGTAGCTATTCTTGGGCCACCCTCTGGTTCATGCAAGTTGAAATTTGCCAGGAGATCTTCTAGCTCCTCTCCTTCTATGGTATGTTCAAAGTGAGGACCCTCGAGACCTTCACCCCATTCCTTATTACTTAAATTGCATGCTAACATGCAGGGATGAATATTAAAATCCCCCAGTAAAATATACTCTGTATCAAGCTGAGTATTCTGACTGCCTGACCTTAATATAGCATCTAAAGTAGCGATATTACTACCACTATTGTCCCTTTTCCCTGAGTTGTAAAAATTTACATATAAGGACCTACTAGTAGAGTTAATCTCTCTCTCTACAATGAGGATGTTATGTGAGTCAGTACTAATCTATTTTAGGGGGCCCTTCAGTTCTAAGGAGAATAACATTAACAGACCTCCCTTAGCTTTGCCAGTGCGGCTAGGAATAGCTGCCTTGGCAAAGCTGGTGAACCCATCCCACCAAAAGTTAGCAGTTGTATCCCAGGTTTCCTGGAGGGCAATAATATTATGTCTTACAATAAAGCTTGACCACTCCTTATTATTGCGTTTGGAATTGAGTCCCGCTACATTCCAACTTAATATCTTGCAGGTTTCTATAGTTCTCTTCGACACAAAATCGGTCAAGGAGACCCCATCTTCTGCTCGTAGATGGGGGCTTCCATTGGCCGATAAGTTACCCACTAACTTTGCTGCATTTAACTGATCATGAGAAATATCATTATCATTAGCATTCTCATTAAGGGAGCCACCAACAATCTCAACCAAAATATGGTCGGGAGCAATTTCCCTTTCTGGAGCGATTTCCCTTTCTGGGGCAACTTGCGCTTTGCTGCCTTCCAAGCTGGTTGTCTCAAGCATGTTTGTACCATTTATAAGTCCTCTGCCCCTATCTTTGGGGTTGCTTGTTATACATGAGACCCTTAATCCATTTTTTGACATATTTGAACCCCCCATACGTCAATCGCAATCATTTAAGTTTGCCAAAACCCCATACCTATTCACTGTGCCAAACCCCCAATCATAGGGTGGGGCCCCCATTCCCCATCCATTTGTTGCGACATTCCATCTGGGCAGTGGGGTATTGGGACACATCGGAAACTGCTCATCATCCAACCGGGCTCCAAACCCATTTCCATGGTTCCCTCGGTCATTTAAAGGGACACCCACCCCCCACCTATTCATTGTGTTCCAGTTTGATCTAGGGGTTCTTAAAAGATAACGCATTCTGATGATCACCTGGCCCTATACCAAATCTATTTACTGGGCCAATACCATGGTCATAATGTGTAGGTCTAAGACCCCCTCCCCATCTGTTGCTTCTTGTAGTCCACCCTGTTCTTGGGATATTTGGATGGATCGCGTTTTGCTGCTCGCTATAGAAATATTTTAGGGTAAGAGGGATTATGGTTCCACTTCTTCGTTGGGGGGGAAATATATTTGACAAGACATTTGGGAGCACGTCTCTGTTAGAAAAATTCAACACTACGCAGTCCCCCTTGAACTATTTTTGCTTGTTCCCTATCCATGTCATCCTCCTCGCCATTACAATTTCCCCTGCCAGCTGCTCTTTCCCATAATGTGCCATCTGCATGTTGCTTGACAGCCAGTGTAACGCCTTGCTTGTCAGGGATGAAATAGATTCTGTTGGGCCAGGGGGTAAGATGGGTAAGTTAGCTAGTACCAGTACCAATGGTTAGGCTTCCATTATAAATTGAGAAGGGTCATCCCATAGGGGTGGCGGTGTTGGTGCAGTAGATGGGGGTATAGGGGCTTCTCTCGCTGCTTCCTGGCTAAATACAGCTGATGGTGCCTGACCAGGCGGGATGGTTTCTAGCGAGCCTTCATCTGCTACTATATCACCCCCATTATTTCCCTTCACAGTATCTACTGGTTTAGTGACAATGGTTACTACATTCTCTATTTCTTCTGCTAACTTACATTGCAGCCCTCCCATCCTTTTCACCTCTGCTGTAAGCTTATCAATTTTCCCAATCAGTGGCTTAATGATAGTCTTTATCTTTACATCTATCATATCCGCTATCCTGTTGAATAGATCATCATCTATAATTTGTCTAAGGTTATCTTCCTCGTGCTCTGGTTTTTTTGCCTTAGACTTTGGTGGTGAAGTGGCCCTTTTCCTCCCTGTCCGTGACCCCCCGTGTTTGAGCTGAATTTTTCTGCAGGTTCTCACCGCCCTAGTCACAGAGGGTGAGGATTCCTCTGCTATGAGTTCCACCTGAGACTCGGGGTCAGACTCTGCGCTTGTCTCTGAGGCGACCAACAGTTCTGTGCTTTGATCAAGGCTTCCAGTGTCAAGAAGGTTGGTATCAGGGATGTTCGTACTGGGGTCTTGTGATGGTGTGTCAGTCATTTGCGCACTAGTGGTCGGGCTTACTAAGTGAAGGACAGGGGATTGACTCAAGCCTAACGATTGCCTTCTTTCATTGTTTATTTTATTTACCACCTGAACCAGATAGTTATCTAGGGTATTAAGCGTATCTGAAGCTCCAGGGACGTTTTTCTTAGGCATATTCTCAGATGGTAGTACACACTGCTATTCAACACAAACAAGTGATAACAGGTTAAGTGTACCCTAAGTACGGTCACAGGGGAACTACTTAGATATAATAAATGGTATAGTCTTACTTCAGCCGGCTAACTTTGGTGGTTAAACGGACAGAGTGGCGGGCCCAGTCCAGTCCCGGCCAGTCCAGGACTGTCTAAGACTGTCCCGCCCTTGTCCCGGGCTTCTCCCTGCGCTTCGCCCCGCACGCGTCCCGCTATGCGGAGGGGGGTGGGTGTTTTGTGCGCCTCCGGGCGCCTGTTGCAGCGTCAGTTTACGCGCCTCGGTAAAGGCTCCTGGGGGTTGAAGTCCCCCCGCTCTGCAGCCGCTCCGATGGATGCAAGCGGTGGCGGGGGGGACTCGTCTCCTGGCAATATACTCGCTCCCTGGACCTCCGCAGCACCCACACGACACAGGGTCAGGTCAGTTTCTTTGATTTCTGCTCCCACAGCGCTCCAGGAGCGCAGCTGTTTTGTACGCCTCTGGGCGCCTGTTGCAGCGTCAGTCTACGCGCCCCCGCAAAGGCTCCTGGGGGTTGAAGTCCCCCCGCTCTGCGGCCACTCCGATGGATGCAAGCGGCGGCGGGGGGGACTCGTCTCCTGGCAATATACTCGCTCCCTGGACCTCCGCAGCACCCACACGACACAGGGTCAGGTCAGTTTCTTTGATTTCTGCTCCTGACCTGGAGTTGTTAACATAGAACAAGTTGCCCAATAAATCTACTCTGCATTTACTAACTGCAGTTGCAGAGAAATATTGTGTAATCAACCTTAATTGACTAGCAAACACAGTAGCTATCATTATCAAGTTTGGTTTACATGTTGCCACCTTATTAATTAACCCTATCGCAGATGCAGCTATGCTTTCTTAAAATGTTCACGTAGTTAAAAGCTCACTTACAATATCATATGTGTGATTTTCCATTACAATTTTAAGAAGTGGTCTGCTCATTCTTGATTAACCATTCAAATCTAATGTGAGCATTGCACTGTTGTGTGCTCCATTGAAAACAATAGCATTTCCTGGGCTTCTAACGGCCGGTAGAAGCCCAGTGCTCCAACAGCCCAATGTTTCCTCACAGCTGTTGCTGTGAACAAATTGGCCTCATGGAGCCCAAGGGGATTTCAATTCCCTCGGGTACCCTGCGGCTTTAGTTTTACAAATTGGAACAGTCTGCCCTCTAGAGACAGAATGTTCTAATAGCCTTAGTGCCCTCCTAGTGGGCTCTTCCTTCAATTAAAGGCCCACTCCCAAGTTGAAAGCCCTCGCCTTTGGCTCAGACATTTATTGCTGAAGCAGGCCTTTAGTGGCCAGTAGAGCCCGCTACAGCAGGCTTTAAAACTAAATGAGAATCAGTGATGTTATTTTGCTATCTGTGGGTTATGATAATTTTTTATTACATTTGATCTTGCTAAATTGGAGCCATTTCAAAACAGTCATATTGAGTTCTAAATCACTTGCAAATGGTGGAAGGTCAACTCAAAAAGCTAATTAGCAACATTAGAATACACCAAACTGGGACTGACCATGTCTTCAGGTAATGTTGAGAAAGAGTTAATGGTCCTGGATTAAGGAAGCAGGTAATCAACATTCCCCCAAGAAGAGATGCAGATTAACCTGCTTGGGCCTCATGGTTCACTCAAGAAGTTCTTAATGCCAAACTGAAATTAAACACCCTAAGAGCTGATGGCAGCAGTATTATAAAGTTTGTAGTTAAACAAACAGCCTAAACAGCCTAGCGGCTGCTAGGCTGGTCCTGGGGCTTCCTAGGAGAGCACATGCGCCGGTAGCCCTGGCGAAACTTCATTGGCTCCCGGTGAGACAGAGGGTACAATTTAAGGCCCTATGTCTAGTTTTTAAAGCACTTCATGGAATAGGTCCTCTACCCCTGCAAGCTAAATTTGCCTGGTATACCCCAGCCAGGCGGCTGCGCTCTTCAGCGGCTAGGCTGGTGAGAGTGCCTAGGTTTCAGAAGGTTAGATCAGGGGGTAGATCTTTTGAGGTGGCTGCTGCCAAATTATGGAATCTGCTCCCGTGTGGGAGTAGGCAAACTGAGGAGCTTCCCCTTTAGGAAAAAGGTTACAACTTGGCTTTTTCCCGAGTGATGTAATCCAACTGTCCTGCTCCGTCTAACTTTTGTCCTGCCCCTCTTTTGAGCTTCCAGCGCCAGGATGCCTGCAAGGTGATAGTGCGCTTGATAAGACTAATAAATAATACATAAAATAAATAACTAAGGGGCATATTACCAAGCAATAGCGATAATTATCGCTATTGCTTGGTTAGAGACAAAAATTTACCGCCAAGCTGCGGCGATTTTTATAGCAAATAAACCTTGGTATTACCAAGGTTTATCGCAAATGCAATAAAAATCGGCCGCAATGCATGAATATCGCTGAAAAGTCAGTGATATTCATGCATTACCGAGCTAATGCTCTTAGCCATGTTATCCACCTCCCATTGGGTAACATGGCTAAGAACTGCTCAGGGCAGGTGTTAGCTTTTGGAGATATTCGAGCTTAGCGCAAATATCTCCAAAAGTTGGTAATAGGAGATAGCGATGTTAGCTACTGTTTCCAGTCGCTAACATGTTGGCACGCCCACTTTGCATGTCATTAGTGATAAATATCACTGACATGCAAAGTGGGGCCCAAGATGGTCGCTATCTCCTACTAGCTGTCGCTAACTGGTGTTAGCGACAGCTAGGTAATAGGGAGATAATTTTATCTCCGCTTTCTTGGCTTTTAAAGCCAAAAAAGCTGAGATAAACCCCCTTGATAATATGCCCCTAAGTTAAAACAAGTTGTGCCAGATTTTAAAAATCATCTTTTAAAATGAAAACCACATATTATTCCAATAAGGTCTGTGAAGCCTACAGTACCCAAAAAGTGATTTATAAAAATGAACCGCGAATTATATTTTGGAGGTAGAGTCCCTCAGACCAAAAAACACTGGCAGGAACTGTGTAATGTAATTTATTTTTTATTTAAAAGATAAGTTTAATTGAAGAAAGTCTTGAAAAAGAGCGTAATACTGTAAACAACTCCATTAGGAATGGAATGAATCAAGTTAGGATTTTGGGCAGCTGGTTATGAGTTCTTTTAAAGATAATGAGAACGGTGAATTCGGGGTCTCTACTTGACCCTTGCCCTCTGGTAGTTATGGAAAGAATATGTGCTGGTGATTTCTTATCAGGGCCGAGTCTACACTAATCTGCTGTACGTCACATTTTGCCTTGATGAGATTGGCATATTTACCTCACTACTAGACTCAGAGGCGGTGCTGAGTCAGTGAGTGTTCTTCGTATCTCCGGAGTGAGTCCCAGTGAAGTGTTGCAGCTGCTGTGTGAGTAGATAACACACTGCTGACTGGTGAAGCCCGCTATTGTAGGTGCAAGCCGAGTAGCTAACGTCATTCAGTCTTGGATTTTTCAGCTGGCAGGAGACAAGCGTTTCCATAGAAACAATGCTCCTGTAACTGAGGTACTGCTCGGAATTCCACTTGCTTTTCTAGCCAGACAGTGTGTTCATACTGTGTATTCTTTGTGTTAAGAGTGGAGAGTGGCCCACAATGTACTTATTGGACTGCCTGCCAGTTGAAAGTAACTCCTAAAAGATATGTTGCAGATTTCCACTCCGAGAGATGCACTATTTGTCTCCAGTATTTTTAAGCACTGTAACAACAGTAACCATTTAAGAGAGGTTGTGTCGAGTGAACTGAAGGCTGACCTGTGACATTAAGCGAATTAATGCCCCCCTGCAGTATTTGTTTATTGTTGCAGTTTATGTAGCATGAACTCGATCCAAAGGTTTCGAAGTACTTAACATTTGTACCAGTTGCATCGCTGATGGAAATGTTTAATATTAGACAGAGGGAAATTAAGTATATTACCCAGAATCACAGATTGTTTGAGTCTGCCACCGAGACTCGAACCAGGGGGCATATTATCAAGGGGGTTTATCTCCGCTTTTTTGGCTTTAAAAGCCAAGAAAGCGGAGATAAAATTATCTCCCTATTACCAAGCTGTCGCTAACACCAGTTAGTGACAGCTAATAGGAGATAGCGACCATCTTGGGCCCCACTTTGCATGTCAGTGATATTTATCACTAATGAGATGCAAAGTGGGCGTGCCAAGATGTTAGCGACTGGAAACAGTCCCTAACATCGCTATCTCCTATTACCAACTTTTGGAGATATTCGCACTAAGCGCAAATATCTCCAAAAGCTAACACCTGCCCTGAGCAGTTCTTAGCCATGTTATCCAATGGGAGGTGGATAACATGGCTAAGAGCATTTGCTCGATAATGCATGAATATCGCTGACTTTTCAGCGATATTCATGCATTGCGGCCGTTTTTTATCGCATTTGCGATAAACCTTGCTAATAGCAAGGTTTATCTGCGATAAAAATCGGCGATGTGCGGCGATAAGTTTTGTCTCTAAACAAGTTAGAGACAAAAATGATTGCTAGTTGTTGGTAATATGCCCCAAGGTTCCTTAGCGTCAAAGTCGGACGCTCTAGCCCCTAAGTTCTGTATTTCACAGATATACATTTCCTCCTCATCCTTTCGTTACACCCGAGGGTGGCGTCCCTCAAAAACTGTATCACAGTTGTGCAAGCTTGAAATCCTGTTTGGCTTTGCTCTTCTGCAACCATATCTACCTGCAAGAGGAGAGTATGGAGGGGGGACAGGTGAGCAGCTGCAGGGCTCGGAGGTGGGGACTGGTGAGCAGCTGCAGGGCTCGGAGGTGGGGACAGGTGAGCAGCTGCAGGGCTCGGAGGTGGGGACAGGTGAGCAGCTGCAGGGCACGGAGGTGGGGACAGGTGAGCAGCTGCAGGGCTCGGAGGTGGGGACAGGTGAGCAGCTGCAGGGCTTGGAGGTGGGGACAGGTGAGCAGCTGCAGGGCTTGGAGGTGGGGACAGGTGAGCAGCTGCAGGGCTCAGAGGTGGGGACAGGTGAGCAGCTGCAGAGCTCGGAGGTGGGGACAGGTGAGCAGCTGCAGGGCTCGGAGGTGGGGACTGGTGAGCAGCTGCAGGGCACGGTCCCGCCGGCCCCTCATCAACCACATCTTATCATTCTTAGCGATAAGTGGAGGGGGCTCTTGGTATGTTTCTCTTTTTCATCTAGCTATGAGACTGAGCCTGAGCCAAGAGGAGATTCATATGCAGTACTGTGCATTTGCTATGTTTTTGGCGGCCCTTAGTTCAGTGTTGCCAGCACACTGATTGGGCTGAATATTGCTTCTGAGGGCGTAGGGCGTGGGCGGCAACGTGTGCAGTTTTCTTAAGATTGCCACGCCCCAGCACGCCCCGATCCCTCGAGTCATTCATGTCAACCCGACGACGTGGTTGAGGGCAGGCAGTAGCAGCACCAGGCCCAGGCCTAATCATCAGTAAATAAAGGCAGGCAGTAATGGACGGTAAGCAAGTACTAAGTAGTAGTAGGCGCGCAGACTTGCCAATATGCCATGCCCATTGCCAAACGAATTCTGCCGTTTTCGGGATTGTGGTGCCATGACGGTCATCACTGTGGTGGTAGCACCAGCTCCACAAGATTTGATGATGATAATGCACTGCCTGCCGGGCCTGGAAGCGACCGCCGGTCAATGCCGCGCAGTACACTTGTACAAAGGATGCAGTTCATCTTCAAAAGTTGCTTCAAAGATTGTAGACTACTTTTGATTCAACAAGTCTTATCGGAGAGAACAATATTCATCAAACAAATTAGCATCAGGGACTAAAGGTCAGATATATTTAGTAGTAACTACCTCTTGACCGTCTCACAGTTTTTCAACAAAAGAGCCTTCCAGAACGCGTTTGGCCAATTCTTGCGTCGCTGCTCCTATAACCATGATGATTATAAATTAGGAAGTTGTATGGCTTTCACAAACTATGTAAGTATGGTGGTGAACAGCACATCATTCTGCAGTTGTATATGAACGGAAAGAAAAATAAATAAATAAAACACATAAACCAGCCAAGGAACAGTTGTAGGAGTGTGTTGGTTAGTAGTTGTGGTTTTACTATCATTAGCAGCATGGCAAGGGCAAGCTGCAGTGGCCTTATTACGAGAGCCCCAGCACTTATTATTTTACAAATTAAGCACTGGGTCCCCAGTCACAATGGAACCTCTGCTCTCAAACCTTAATGCCTCTTTTATAGGGTGACATTCCAGAAAATTCTACGAAAGCCATTACGAACGCCCTTTTTAAAAAACGTATGTGATCACCCCCATACTCTGAAGAACGATTTTACAATCACCCTGCTGCCGTATAGTGCCAAAGTTTTGGCATGTGGCACAACTAATGCGTAAAGTTCTACAAGGAACTTACTATTTACATCCTTACAAGCCGGTTTCCGCTCAGCCAACACTACAAAAACAATGATGAAATCCTGCCTAAAGTATCGGATACAAGCAGTTCAACTGTCCTCTTTCCTAACAGAAAGTGTGCCAGTCAAATATCGATGCCGCAAGCTTGTATGTAATTCTCTCACTTGCTTAAAATCCATGTTATACCCTTAATTTGAGAGCCGGCTGAGAGACGGTGTCCTTTATAGAATATCACTGAAAGCTTGCGCATCTTGCTCCATTTAGATGGAAACACTACCTTCCAACAACATTTCCAAGATACCATGCATTTTTTACTGCAGATGGGTGACAAATAGTTGCTTAAAAATTAAAACAAATAAAAAAAAGCAGTAATTATAAGCAAAAATACAGATCTGTGAACCCGTGTTACTCTTCCTCCCAAATGCTCAGATATCAGCAAAATCCGGCGGTAATAGTGGACAACAATCTTTAAGTGAAACCACAAATAGATTCTAAGGTTGCTAAGTGCCATCTTTCTTTAGCGAACATCTAGAGAGTTTCACTCCTACGTTTCTGTAGAGGCACTGAAAAGAATAATGGCGGCCAATATTGGTTCCAGACTTCACTATGCGAATAAGACCAACCTAGGATTTCCCAAGTATGATAGCAGCAGGAAGGGTACATGTTTCAGTCGGTAAGATAATAAGTGTCAATCCTATCTTGAAATTATTGGCTGCCAGGAAAACACAGGGTCCAATTCAAAACCTGTGCTTGGTATTTAAAGCCTTACATGGCATGATATGTACTATTCAATGTTCTTCTTCACAAACGATTTAACTGTGCCTAGAATTTCTAAACATAGGCTCAGAGGTTGGAGTTTCTTGGTCCTAACAGCAGCCAAATGGAATTCCCTCCCTGTCTACCTGCATGCCTAAACTATTCAATTAGTAAGGATATAAAACATGCCTGTTTACATGATCCTATCTTTGCTGACTCCTTGTTCTGCATCTTGGCAAATGCCTTTCCAACTCTGCTCATCACACCCTCCCTTTTCTTAAGAGCCAAGAAACCATTGGTACACATGCGCTTTATTAGGAACTGATAATATAACACAACATAACCCAAGTCATGCAATGCCTTCCTATGTACCTCACTGTGACTTCAGACATGAGATTAGAACTTCATGATTCAGCATGTCTTCCAGCAACATGTTCCTTTATCATTACACTGGACATTTGAAGAATGCTTCTTGTTCACAAAAGTGTGCACAGAAACCTACTGTTACTTTCCTCCCTTTTTAGGTCGAACATTTGTGACCTCTTGTATATACTTTAGTATATACGTATATGTGTATGTAATTCTTGGGCTGTGGAGATCAGCCCTACGACTTGTCTGCTTCCACTTAGGGATTTTTTGTTCTGTTCAACTGCCTCTATTTAACTGTCTTGATAGATAACTACCAGAAGAGGTCAGTAAAATATCAGAATTGCTTTCTCCTGATGCAATTTCTTTTCTTTTAATTTTCTGGCAAGTGACTCTATTTAGCTTTCTTAATAGAAAGCGACCATCAGATGTCAGTAAAATCCCAGAATCCCTTTAGCATTCTGTAGTTTGCAGTCCATAGAAATTGTCTTCCATGAGCACCCGTAGACATTATTATTTTTTTCAAAACTTGTATTTTTAGTGATATGACTTTGGAAGGCCCTGATTATATATTAAAAACAAAGCTTTAGACTACACAATTTCCTGCTGAAAGGCAATATCTCTCCAAGTGTTCCCATTCCTGGCACGTCAAGCAGTTTGGTGCTTACTTTCCCTCCAAGCACAGCCAGAGTAATGTGCTGCATAGCTAAATATATATAAGGTCCTAAAGGCGAGACTAATTGCATTGCACATGCTTGTCATGTTTCAATATCACAAAAGGACTAGACACCTCTACTATTATAGGCCAACAGAACTTTCAGCTGACATGCTGTGCAGGTGTGAGGTGCAGATACTTTTTGAGAAGTACCTTCTAAGAGACACTACATCTGCCTTCAAAAATAATGCGATTACTTTTGCTCCCATTCTGACTACTAGATGCTGGTTTTCTGACTCTGATTGTACCCTGGGTTCTGCTAACCAGAACCAGGGTCTGCGCTCGTTTTAAAAGTGCATGGTAATTAGGTATAACTACAAATGTTACTGACAACCTCTATGTAAGTCCCTTATATGTGGTAGGGCATGTGACTCACATTTGACTCATAATGACTCCATAGGCTAACATGGGAATAAGTTATTAAAGTGTAAATATTGAAAGAAAGGAACTATAATTAAGTGTGGGCTGTGAAATCTGCTCCACCGGCGGAGGTCACTGAGATTTTGGCACTCCGCTTTGAGTACGTAGTTCATAAAAAAACTCATCATCCGACACATGGCAGAGTTTAACAGTGCCCTTATTTAGTTGCCATGCCGGGTGTTGTTTCAATGAGGATAACACGGATCTTGGAAGCATTTCTAATACTGTAGTGGCACTGCCATTTACATTAATCACATTCACCTATACTGTGGCAACTGGAAGGGAAGTTGAACTAGTTAAGGAGGAGAAAGAGGCATGAAATGCAATGCAGCCTTGTCATTTAAATTTGGCAGTCGACTGCTAAGAACCGTAGGATGCGCATCAGGTGGGTTCAAAGGTCGAAGTAGCCCAGCTCCCAGGTCTCGCTTCTGCAGGGTTGCCACTTGTCCTTTGCGCAGTGTAACCACACAGGCCCATTGAGTACTGCCTGCTGCAGGAGAAAGGGATTGGCAGTCACTGCAGTTGAAAGCCAGAGCATCTTAAAGAGGTAGGGTAAAAAAAGAAACAGAGAAACATTCAGGGATTCATTGTCATCCCTGCACTGCTCCAGACACTCTTTAAAGAGATGTATTGCTGGAGCTAACATGAGATCTCCTCGATGAATAGGATCGCAAGCTTAAACATTACTTTCCTTCCAGCCTATGATACTTGGCCCAATGACTGCCCTTGTGCTTCTCCATCAGGTCTTTGCCTAGATTGAAAGCAAAAGGTTACAATTTGGTGGGCACTGGGCACTATGCACCAGCCTCCGACCCATGTTTCAATGATTTATATGTGCTACTGTGCCACATTGTCCCCTCTCCATCCTCTCAGCCTGTATTTATGGAGGGGGGGAGGGCTAAGAAAACATTGCTCCACTTGGTCAAAGAAGGAACTGGAACACATTCAGCTCTGGCTTGAGAGGGAAGAGATTCTCATGTTTTTGATTGCCTCTTCTCATACATTAGTCTGCGAAACAGTTCAGCAGGTCCACCTACTGTCAAAACCTCGATGCCGGACTCACAAGTAAGCAGCATCATGGCTTCTGAGTTGTGGGGTAGTGTATCAGAGGTGATGATTGATCTCAGCTCTCTCTGTTTAAGCCATTTGGCATATTTTCACAACTCGAGGTAAGCGCTATACAGAAGGTCTGCAAGGATATAAGCCTTAAATAAAATAATTGACTCATCTCATCTGCTGTACAAATATGATAATTAATGCCAAGGTATGGGCTATGCCCCCCTTTCTGCAGCAAAGTCTGCTTGTGCATGGTGTTTTAGTGTCTGGTGCTAAATGGATACAAACTCAGGCACGTCGAATGAATTGGTTCACTCGCACGTTCATTCGACTCCCCAGTAATTCTGGAGATGCTTCCTGAGCTGGTAGAAGCTTGACGCCATGGAGCCCGGATGGATTGCTGGTCCAAGGCAATGTATAGCCTAATAGTAACCCATTAGAGATAGGCATCATCTCCCCATTGACCCTCTGATTCTACAAACCCATTACCTGCCAAAGGTCTGGGTACACCTGCAACTGCAAATACATGATACGCCGTAGTGACACTGGTACTACTATACTGTGACATGTCATCATATACACATATCTTGTTCTGCATCATTAGCAAGGCCACAACGAAGGTCCACATGAAAATATAGCGTTAATGAATGCAATGATGTTGTAAAAATGTACCAAGCAATAAGGCCAATGGCCAGTTCAAATAGCAGAAACCTCTGTTGTGCCAAAAAACTTGCCACACAGTTCACTGCCAGGGAAAACTCCCAAGGAGGATAGGGGCATGCAATGGACACTCCAGCCACCGCTCAGGGGGATATGGGTGGACAGGGGAATGCTGTTCAATCCTTGGTATGGCTGGGCTTAAGATTAGGAGGGCTTATTTGGGTACTGGGATGGTTGGACTTGGGATGGGGAGGGTTGGCTTGGGTAGTGGGAGGGCTAGACCTGGGTGGGGATGGGGCTGGCTTGGGTAGTGGGAGGGCTGGACCTAGGAGGGAGAGGGCTGGCTCGGGTAGAGAGTGGGCTGGTCTTTGTATAGTGAGGGCTACACTTATAACCCTGAAGGTGACTGTGGGATGGACATAGAGGTGGCTTTGTTAGCCCCCTTTTTCAGAATGATGGGGATGTCTTTTTGGCTCTCTTTGATGATTTTGGTATGGGATCGAGATGGGTGGCTTTCTCACCCTTCCTCTCCTGTTGGGAAGGGACGTTTTCAGCAGGTCTGATGGTGCCAACCTTCTTAAGGGGTGGCTGTAAGTGGAAGTGAAAGGGATTGGTGTTAACCCAGCCCTCTAAACTCTGGAGGAGGGTAGCAGTGGCAGGCCAGAGGTCCAGGTCACACAGGGTAGGGTTTTTCAAAAATGAGGGAGGAGGTGTTTTGATGGTTGGGGTTTTGGAGATAGAGGAAACTGAGGTCTGAGATGTGGATGCATGTGTTCTGTGGGTATGTCTCTGAGTGTCCTGGCATGGTGTTGTGAGTGGTGTGTCTTGTGTGCTGGAAGTGGGTCTTTTGCAGGGTGTGGTGGGTATAGTGTGTTTGCTTTTCTTGGAGTGGTGTTGATGTGTGCTGCATTTGGATTTCTGGGTACCTATGTACTCAGCTTTCTGTATTTATCTGGTCAGATGGGGAAATTGGGGGGGGTAGATGGGGAAGGGACTGGGGCAGGGATGGGAGGCTAGTAGGTATGGATGGTTGCTGTAAGTGTCAAGGCCAGAGACTGGACAGATCTCTGCAGGCCTGCCATGTCTGAATGATTGCCCTACAGCAATGCAACAACTTAGAACAACTTGTTGCCATGATCCCAGAGGGCATTCAGTACTGCATTTTGATCCACAGAGATCTGATGCAGGATGTCTATGGCCTCCACACTGAGGGCAGCAGGGAATAAAGGGGCTAGGGCTGCGATGCCTTGCACAAAGGAGGCTCTGCTATCTTAGGGGAGTGGGCCAAGATAACAGTTTGGAGAGCAGCATGGAGGGTGGGGACAGAATGTTGTTTGGGAAATCGAGATGTTAATGTTTTTCCTCCTTGGTCTATTCACCACCATGGAGTCGCTGTTGGAGTGTGACATTGTGGAGGTAGATGTATGATCTGTCTCCACCAGGGCACTCCCATCCCGTGCTAGGAACTCATCCCCTCTGTGACAGTCAATACTTGGTGAACCCTCTTGACAGCTGCTTTCCCAACAGTGGCAGGCCCCTCTCCTTCCCTGCCCTCAGTTGATACTGTAACAGAAGGAGACATAGGTACAATACTATTGTCTTGCAACACATCTGAAAGAAAATCTATATTCAACTTGTTCAACATCAGTAAAGTCAATTACTTGTAGACAGATTGGCTGCATCACCACAACCTTTGCCATGAGAACAGGTTGTATGGACATGTGACGTGTAAAGTCCAGCTACATGATGATTTTGATAATGCCAACTCTTGCCTGTGCCAACATATACATCTTATATCCTATTATGTGTAGCAAGACCTACATGCATCCTCTCAAATGAGGCCCATATCCAATGGTGTAATGTTGCTCCAACATTACGATGAAAGGCCGAGAGACATGCAAATATGTAATCTTGCATGCATACACTAATATAACTTTGTAGTATAAAGCATCTACTCGGGATATGTGCAATTACACTCAGAAGGCATGATTGAAATGGAAGTGTACACCACACTCAGCTTACCCCCCCACTCACCAGGCTCACTTCTGTCCACTGCCAGATGATGCAATTGACAGATACAAATAAGAGAACTTAGTATGTGTCACCGGTAGTGTGGATAAACATGTACAAATCACCTTGTAATTGTGTAAACAAAGAACAAGGCATAGGCAATGGCAATCTTAGTCAAGGATGTTGCATGTAAGCAGACCTCATCCACACAACATTTGTCAATGTCAGGACAACCCTTAACACCTTGGCTGCTAAGGGTTTTCCCGCTGGGCGCTGATTACTCTCATTTCCCATTGTTCATGACAAGGTCAGCTCGTCATAAGCGCAGGGCAGGTAACACCCATGACGAGCTGGCCTTGTCATCAGCGCTGAAGGGGTTAAAGGACAGAAGTCCTTGGAATGAGCACATCCGTGAAGATGAACGTGGCCTCCACAAGGTCTTGTAATGTACGGTCCAAACCCTTGTCTGGTGTTTTGCATCCCCATGTGGTGCTGACTGCTGACACACTGGGTACATCAATGGTTCAAGATATCTTTCCCTGATGCATGTCAGCAGCCACAGCTTCACTGTGCACTGATGCACCTGACTACCCCACCTCAAAGCATACAGAGTAAGCTCTGGCACTCAGATTAACATTGGCTGACTCTATTACAATGTATTGTATTGTAATTGCATTTATATATCTACCCCTGGTGAGGCGTGAACTTGCTTTTTCTGGGATAAGCACACTACAGAACCCTTAAGAGATTAAAGGTGAATTAGTTCTGTGAAAAATGTGATTTGAGTGATGGATATGTTAGTACGTTGTTTGGATTGAGAAGGACAGAGGAGGGATAGAAGAAAGAAAAGGTTTGCATTGATATAGCTCCTGCTACCCCTGATGGTGTGCTGAAGTGTTTTTTGGGATAGGTAAAAGGGCGGTAAAGTACCGTACCACATTCTCAAACATACCACATTTTAACTTGCTCTGATCCCATCCAACCTTGTCACACTTCAGGGGTGTACACATTCACCCAATCCAGACACACTGCTCCATCACTGTCTGCCTATCACAAAGACGTATTGCTATGCACACAATCTACAAAAATACATCACCTAATGCATACAGATGTTCTACCATCTACACCCTCAATCCAAGTGTGCAGCTGCTGTGATTGTGCCAGGAAAACATCTATTGTAGTGCGATATCCAGGTAGGCAACTCAATATTGAACTGTGGGGCTGTTATCTGTATAATTTTGCCATACAAATACATAGGACAAGGGAACACTCAGCCAACTTCTTGCACTCTGAGTGCTTAATTGGCCATGCTGCAAGCCACTGCCACACCATCACATGAGTCACAGTAGTCTGGGAGCCACACCGCATACACAGGGAAGACAAGTATCCTGGGTTAGTTCAGACATTATCTTCCAAATGGGATCCGCAACAAAGAAAGGATTTGTTTGGGGAGCCACTGCATGTTTTTATGCTACATAATATGGAGACAGTTGTATAAACAAGGCACCTCCTGCAATTCCTACACAATCAACTTTCTGCACATTGTATCACCCAGGAGTTATCTCAAAGCTTCCTGGGTTGATAATGGATGTGATAAAGGTAGTCATTATTGCACAACGTCATACTCAGCAAAAAACTCATGCCCAATTAGCTGTTGTCAAGATCGGGCATGCCAACCTTTCACCACTTCAGGGGGCCAACCCCACCTGCATCTCAGCAACATTCATGCTGAGGGGGCATATGTCCTTCCACCTCTTGTGGCAGTGTGGACTTTGCTGGTTTAAGAATCCCAGGGTCCACACCTTCTGGGCGCTAACCATTCACTGATGGACTTTGAGATGTAGGCATGGAAGCAATGTCAAAACAGATTGTCACAGATATGTAGTTGACCCTTGTGTGCAAGTTATGAAGCAACTTGACACCTCTCACACACATGGATCCATGGACCGCATTGCCATACCGACCATGTCACATTCTATGCTCAACTAGAATTTAGAAATTCCAATGACAATGTCTGTGAGGATGAATATACAACCTGGTCATTACATGCACATACTGACACTGCCCACTTATATCAGGTTGACCGAGGACATCCTTGGTGGTACGTAATGTGATAGACCATGACAGACAGTACACTGTTCAAAAATCCTTTAGGAAATACTCACTGGGGCGGATTTACAAGCCCCTTGCACCGCCGTTAAGTCACTTTTTCCCATATTAAAAGTGATGCTCCAGCTGTGCAAGGGTCTTGTAAATAAGACCCACTGTGTCTAATAGTCGCAACACCCTTACAGCAAGGTCCATTGCACTGCAGCACATGGTACATAGGGCACAGCATGGTACTTGACACAAAACATACTAGTGTTTAAATAAGAGATAGTACTGTTCGTGGTCAAATAGGAGTGATCACTACTCAGATGCCTACCTAGTCATTTGGGAGATGTGGCCTTTCTACATTGTGCCTGCATAGGACAGCCCTTTTGCCAAAAGGGACACTGAAACTTGGATGCCATCACAACTCTGATCTGCATTTGGAATGTGAATGGGGAGGCAGTAATTGCACATGTCTACCTCCCCAAAATATCCTACCAATAGAAGGATAACTTATATACACTGTACATGTTCCAGATATGTAAGAGGTGAGATCAGATGAAGCTATACAATCCAAAAACAGGCCTTGACCACTTCGGCAGACAGCACTATCCTCCATTTTGTCTCTGTTAACCAATTCAATTAACATATCTGTCCTGTCTGCCTAATAGACGTTTCTCATATCAGTTATGTTGACATTGTAAGGAAGATTGTGAATTTGAACCACCTCCCGGGAACTGGTGCACAAAGTGTAAATTGCTCAGTCATCAGTGGAACCATACAAAAGAAAAAACGTATTCTTTCTAACTCCTCATTGTATGCAGTAAGTATGAGTGCAAAATCCGCTCTGCTCGCGAAATGTGCAAATTTCCGGCAATTTCGCGAACCGCGAATCTCGCGAAATTGCCAAAAGTAGCGAATTCGCAAGCGGGCAGATTTTTTTTTTGGGCCCCAGGAAGCACAGTTAAGGCGCTCGAGTTGATGCTAACTTTGTAACCATTTTAGAATGGCTCCAGCAAGCTGCCAGAGTGCCTGCTGGTGCCATTCTAAAATGGTTACAAAGTTAGCTTCAACTCAGGCACCTGCTTTAACTCTGTAAGTGCTTCCTGTGGGCCAGAAATTAAACCTCAACAGGAAGCACTTACAGACATAAATAAAGCAGCTGCCTGAGTTGAAGCTCATATTCAGTAACGTTTTAATCAGCCCAAAACATTAGTGAGCACGGTCGAGGCTGGGCAAGTGTGCTTTAACCCCATATCTGACGTCGAAAATTTGCTATAATACCAGAGGGAGGTCTTTGCATCCCTGAGTTTCTCGAGCACAATCCCTGTTCCTTTGACCAGGAGGATGCTTTCTCCTCACCTGCTGCCCTTCTCGCTCTCTGACCCTTTATACACAAGAGACATGTGAACACGCATAGACGCCCCCCATCACACACAGAGGTATCAAACGTCTTCCCGTCCTTTCTCAACTATGATGGACAGCTCACTCAAGGGACCTCAGCGCCTCTTGGCACTGTTGCAAAGTTACAGGCACACATGGTCAGTGGAGACAAATCTTCTGACCCTACGCAGTTGCACTGTAGGAAAAGCACTATCATTTACCCAACGAGGTAGCACTTACTGGATTAGCCAGTAGTACTCCAGTTGAGTAGAAGTATTGCACAAAACGGTGGCATCTTGGTGGATAACTATGCAGGGCAGGATTCATTCTGGAACAAGGTCCTGTCACAAAAATTAAACCTCAACAGGAAGAACTTACAGATATAAATAAATCAGGTGCCCGAGTTGAAGCTCAAATTCAGTAACGTTTTAATCAGCCCAAAACATTAGTGAGCACGGTCGAGGCAGGGCAAGTGTGCTTTAACCCCAGATCTGCCGTCGAAAATTAGCTGTAAGACCCGAGGGAGGTCTTTGCATCCCTGAGTTTCTCGAGTGCAATCCCCGTTCCTGTGGCCAGGAGGCTGCTTTCTCCTCACCTGCTGCCCTGCTCCCTCTCTGTTCCTTTATACACAAGAGGCATGTGAACAAGCATAGAAGCCCCGCACCACACACTAGCGGTATCAAACGTCTTCCCGCCATTTCCCAATCCCAACTATGATGGATAGCTCAGTCAAGGGACCTCGGCGCATTTTAGCGGGGTGCCAAGTTACAGGAACACATGGTCAGTGGAGACAAATCTTGTGGCCCTTTATGTAGCTTCAGTGTAGGAAAAGCACTATATATTTACCCAACGAGGTAGCACTTACTGATTAGCCAGTAGAAAGTACTCCAGTTGAGTGGATGGAAATCGGAAAAAAATCTGCGATTTTGCTGGAAAATCTGCGAATTTGCAGACTTTTTTTGTGAATTTGCGGAACGCAGATCCGTAAAATTCGCCCATACTTAGTATGCAGTCAGGGCTCATGGGAAAGAAGGCTTTGTGGGCCATTGCACAGTAACCATGTAGTCATTAAGTAAGTCAAAGTAGCTAACATGAATCAGAGCCATACCTTGTCTTGACCCAGTAGTTCACCTTCTTAGCCATTTTTGGGGAGAAATTGGTCCTAGGTCTACAGATGTCGATGCAACTTTTCATTAAAGCAGTTACTTAATATTCCACCCAGGACTGACTCTGGGTTTTCTGAACCCCTCTGTATTTAATTCTGGACTCCTCAGTTGTGAGTCAAATTCTCCAAATCAGGGCACCCTTCATGAGTTTATAAGACTCAGCATCTGCCCCAGTATGGGTCAGGAGTTTGTCGTGGCACCTTCCAGTGAATAGTTCCTAAAGTAAGTGCCTCCCAGTGGGTCTGTCTCACTTTCCTAGCTACACAAGCCCTCTCAACAGCTGTGAACCATTTGGTGATATCATCACCATCCTCACATTTAGGGACAATCCTTTGGGGATTTTAGGATCATAAGATCTTTCTGTATCATTGTTGGTTAAATAGCTGCAACCATTGATGGGTCCCAGCCCATCTCTGCTCTTTATTTTTCTAGAGCTAGGAGTCTAGTATCTAACTCTAGTCTTTGAGTCAACCTTGCTAACCATTGTCCAGACCAGCATACCCCTTTAATGCCCTAAAATCTATCATTAAGGGGTGACCCTGAACATTGCCTTCTCAGATTTTAGGAAGAAAGAAGAAAGATCTAAGATCCATACTGACCCCTGAAGGAGAAGAGGATGCCATCCTCCTTGGCTCAGCCCTGCTAACCTGTCTCATCCACGACCTGCCTACAGCAGGAATTCCGACAGGTCTAGCAGTAGACAATCCCAATAGCACAGAGCACCTGTTCTGCAACCTACCTACATACTTTGTCTCCCATGAGCACTAGATTTGCTCAAACAAAGACTCAACTCCAGAATCCCAATTCCGTCAACCCTGTGATTGTGCACCACAAGGCCTACTGCCTGACTATGAGTAGCCCCTCACCGCATGGAGTTCTCCCCAACTTCTGTGAATACCGAAAGTCTTAAAATTAGGATTTTTCTCAGTTTAGTAGTAGTATAGTTAGGACTACTAACTTTAGGACTCCTAAATGCCTTTTGTGAATACCGAAAGTCTTAAAACTAGGATTTTTCTCAATTTAGTAGTAGCAAAGGACTCCTAATTTTAAGACTCCTAATCCTGGGAAAAATCCTGCTTCTATTAGTGTCAATGTCATTTTATCACCTTCAATGCTAAAGGTATTTTCCCCCGGTGCTGGATGTTCCTATTTCCCATTGTTCATGACGAGCTCAGTTCGTCATAAGCACAGCGCCACTGTGCCTCATGACAAACTGAGCTAGCCATGAGCAGCGAAGGGGTTAAACAGACTATACTCATCCGGAGTTTGGAGCTCTATACCATCGGGTGAGAAATAAATGGCACCGTTCATTTTGCACAATATGTCTCTCCCAAGAAGATTTACAGGACTACTGTCACATAGAACAAATCTATGCATGTCTTTAAAGTTTCCAATTTCAATCTCAATTGGTTTTGTTAAGGACGTTTTTATCTGCTGATTTGCTACACCTACCACTTGGATGTGATCACCCGAGAGAGGAAGATTTTGGATTTCCACTGATCTGACAGTAGAACGGGTATCACCTCTGTCCACTAGAAAAGTTACATCTACATCACTCACTTTTCCATTCACATATGGACCAGAATGATCTACCTCCAGAGTAGCGCCAAGCACTCACTCTTCTTCCTCTCTCTGCCACCATCAGAAACTATCATCTGATTCTCTCCCGTCCTTTTTCAGCCAATATTGCGTACTCACATGCACTCTATTATTTCTCGTTACCTGATCTCCTGCGCAGAATCCGGTCTCTGTACTGTATCTTTGTAGGTTTACATTGTGAGGAAGTGGAGGTTGTGGCACCGGACTCTGTGGATTAACTACCTGCTGTTGTGGCAACTGTTGCTGAATTATCTCACTCTGCACCTTAGGATTCAATAATGTATTATCCGAATTAACTCTTGGTGGATACTTACACTCTTTCTTCTAATGCTCCAACCTACTGAAATTATGACATGGAAATTTCTTTTTCAATTCTTCTATGTTTCCTACATACTTTGGTTTTCCAGGATTTCCCTTTACTTTAGACTGATGTCCTCCTGTGCTTTTATTTTCTAACTGAGCAGCTTGATGTTCAGCAACTTTCACTTGTGCCCACATCACTTTTTTATTTGAGCTTTTTTTTGTTTAACTTCAATTTCATCACTACAATACTTTGCATGTCTCAGAACCTCTTCCACTGAACGCAACTGCCATCCCATCAAATTATGCTTAATCATATCTCCTATTTCTGGTCTCAGTCAAAACACAAAC
This sequence comes from Lissotriton vulgaris, assembly GCF_964263255.1. Taxonomy (NCBI): domain Eukaryota; kingdom Metazoa; phylum Chordata; class Amphibia; order Caudata; family Salamandridae; genus Lissotriton; species Lissotriton vulgaris. Next base: position 2,033,550,735 of record NC_141691.1, read on the forward strand.
CGATATACAAAATGACTCATATCCTTTTCATTCAGTTCCTCATATCCACTGTGCTGTTTAACCCTTTCCATGCTCATGCCGAGCTCAGCTCGTCATGATGCACGGTTGAGCTGTGCTGATGACGAGCTGAGCTTGTCATGAAAGTATGGAAAGAATCAAAAGTCAGCACAGGAGGGGAAAACACCTAGCAGCCAAGGTGTTAAATACTAATAGTAGCCTTTCATAAAATGTATGAACTGACTAATTAGCCTCTTGTATTGTTCTGTCTATTTTTACCCAGTCTGTCTCTTTCGGTGGTGTTTTATTTTTCAAAAACACAATGACTTGATAATATTTCCGCGTCACTATAGGTCCAGGAGCACCTGTCACCTTATCTCATGGATATTCTTGCTTTGGCCAATCAACTGTGATTTTACATTCTGACCATAAATCTGCTGGTACTACCTTGTCAAATAGCACATCTAAATCTTCCCATAGAACTTTTTATGACTTTTACAAATCGATCTACTTGTCTATACCATTCTACCTCCCCATTTTCTCAGTAGCACAATTAACCCTTTTATTTGAATAAGTCTCCCTGTCGTATTCATATTGTCTATATCTTTGTCAGTAAAATCCACTCTATATGGTTTCTGCAAGGTTTGGTATTTAGTAAAATCTACATCCATTTCACTTGCTAAGTTTTCAAATCCTTTGTGCATACTTTTTGTTTTCCACATAATACTTTTACATATAAAAGTGACTTCATCATCCTGGTAATTTTTCAGTTTATCTGTACCAATTGTTCCAACTAATAATTCTTCCATAGCAACCTTTAATCTTGCAATGTCTAACAGTTTTGGCTCAGTCTCTTTTAGTTTTAAGGTTTTTATCCAGTCACTTAACTCTTGCTCAGTTGGCCCTATTGGTGTTTCGGTTAAGTCAATCTTTCTACACTCTTCTTAGGGGTTACAGAATCTGATTCTGCTCCTGTTGGGAATTTATACAGAAGACTCTGATTAAATGTCAAATCTGGTGATGTCATTTGGTTAGTGCATGCAATCCCTGACAAATTTGATTAAACCTTTTCTCTTATTTTGTGCAAACTCTGATTTAAAGGAATAGTTAACGATGGCTCTTTTATTTTTGGATTTTCAAATATTGGAATCACTCGACCTATTGTTACCGGAAAAGTTACAGCCTCTATATTTTTAGTAAGCTCCTGTATCTTTTCTCCCAATTTATGTTTTGAACGTATATACTCAGCAGTACTCTGTTGAGCTTCAACTTGTTGTTCTACTCTATTTTTATCATTCTCCACTTCATTTCCCTGTTATTGGAACATTTGGTTCTTATCTCATTTCTACTCTTTCTGGAAGGTTGCTAAAATTTGAAAATCGTTTTGGGGTTTCTGACAATCTATCCTCTAACTGTGGTGCACTTGTGTGGTGGTGAGCCTCAGCCAGGCCAACCAGTGCAAGGGATTCACACTTCTCTGCACAGAGTCCTCGGACCAATATGAAGAAGTTGGCACAGAAACTGGAAAAGAAAATACAAGATTTATTAATCCTCATGAGGTGGAACTACATTCACACAACACCCTTTGGTAATGTATGAAGTAGCACACTGAATGGAAGGAGCTGAGTCCTTTAATACCCACACAGGGGTACAAAATGCTGGTTTTAGGTACATATAAGGTCATACAGAAAATGCACAGTCAACAAGTGGGAGGAGCTAACAGTTGCTAATTCTGGTGAACACATCCTGACACTTACAGACTAACAGCAGCTGCATGGAAAGCTGCAAGCTCAACTGAACATGTGCGAAGGTGACAGATGCTAAATATAGTTCGTCTCAAGGCAGAATTCAAGAACAGTTAACAGAAAGGTAGGACAGAGCACATGGCGAGCACATGGTAGCAGATGGCAAACAAAATGGCTGACAGAAATAAAAATGGATTCCACAAAAAGGACAAGATAGTCTCTAAATGCAGGATGGCTTCCGCTAATGCTAACCTAATTGCTGCCAAACAGATGACCATTTTAGCATTAGCTGAAGACATTTGTTCATCTGGGGTAATCTAGATATGCATCCTGTACATTGATGCTCATAATCTCAGTGATCTCTTTATTTACCATTTATTGTGTTTTCATTTCTGTAATATTTCTTTTGGCAGGTGTACAAGTAGTGATGCACATGGAGCAAAGCATAGGACCACATTGTATACAAGTACAGCATGTAAATAGTATCACCAGTAGTATACATAGAATAGTCAGTAGCTTCCAGCCCCAAGTAATAAAGAGTGTCCATATCCAGTTCGGAAATGTCCATGTACCAGTCTCTGGGTGAATTTCTGCAGCAATCTTATGCAGTTTAGAGATTGCATCATATACTGAAGGCGAGTGGTTCGGAATAAAGACACAACAGCTGTGCCAATGATGCGGCATGCACCACATTGATTAGCCAAAATGACATCTAATACCATGCGAGTGCTACAATCCTCGCAACTTGCAACTCCTCAGTAATGTTCCCAAGTGCCATAGCTGTTTGATTGATGACAGCTTCCACAACACGAGTCAATCGCCTGATCTTTCTGCTATTCAATGCAGCACCCAACAAAGAAGAACAAACCCATATTGAAATCGACATATTGTTGCAAAGTGTTATCAGTCAGATCAACCTTAACTGTACTTATTGTTCGTTTGTATCTGTTCTTGGAAATGTCGTTGTACAATGTTGAATCCCGGTGATATGATGGAGGGGCTAAGAACACAGGTGGTAACAAAAAAGATATGTAACATACCCCAGACCACCCAACAGGTAATTGATAGTATCCTTTATTACCGCACACACAAATAGGTATTATGTGAAGACGTAACACTGCTATTATTAGCACCTTCAATGGTTAGAATTACAGTGATTCTCCCAACACTACTAATAAATATATCTGCTGTAGCTCTTGTCAAGGAAATTAAAAAAGGTCCAATGTTTTTAACATTTCTCATATTCGTGAAGACATATGGTGTCGAAATATTATCAGGTTGATACTCTTCCCATTCCCATTTAGTCCCTTTAGCTTGAGGATAACCATCTTTATCTTGATAGCATACTTTATTCAGACCGAAGTGAATCCAACCTTCTGAAAGCTTTCCGGAATCAAACAAATGTGCATACCAAGCGTGACACAAACCATTATCGGAAAACGGTAGAGGAATAAAAGGTGTTCCTCCTTTCTTTTGGTGAGCAGGTATTATCCCACACACCCAACAGTTGTTAGTATTCGTGGCATTAAATGTATGATGCATTATCTGGATGAATGTATTATTTAGGTAGGATTGTCGATACTCATGGTAGGGAAGCGTGAAGTAGTAATGTTCCACTGGTATAGGAGTAGTGACAATAAAAAGCTGTCGAACAGGAGCCAATTTCTCAACAAACCAGGTGATTATTGCCATAACCACCGGAGCAACAACAAACCCTACAGCACAAATGATTCTTTTGTTATGCATTTTAGCAACAGTGATAATTGATCTTTCTAAAAACTCATGAAAACAATTGTTAGAGTTCTTATCCCTAGGGAGCCTTTGATTTCTTCACCACGGGCCAAGATGGGTGTCACTACTCCACGCAGGACTGATCCCCCCTCTTGCCACATAGGCTTTCTGTTTCACTAACCCAGGGCAGTAGCTCAACCAGTCTTTATCAGCACTGCTGATTCTTTCCTCGGTCTCAAGTGGTATCGCGATGCTCCAGGAATCATGTGGTCCAGGAAGACTTCCGCAGATTCGTCAGGTGAGATAGCCTGACTTTTCTCCGTCTCCAGAATCTCTTGATGGTCGGTCAATACAGCAGGTTCCACCAAGGCAGGCGACACACGTGTGCAGTGTGTGCTATGGACCCAGTTCTTCTTGTTTGTCACTCGGACTGTTGTCCTTGTTGCCAGGAGCACCTGCTCCGGTCCTCGCCACCTCGTCTCCAAGCTATTCAATCTGTCGAAGACCTTGACCACCACGTGGTTGCCAGGACGGAGTTCATGGGCCTCACCTGTAGATCTGTCAGGAAGCGCTTCTCGAAACTATTGATGAATAGAGATCAAACTGTCGGTTAACTGTGCCAAATAATCATTCATCAGAACACAAGGAACATCATGCATGGGGCGTGGCTTAGGAACTCCCCAAATGTTCATTGGCCTTTCAAATACAATTTCATATGGGGTAAGCCATACCGTGAATTTTGGCACTGATCTTATGGATAGCAATGCCAAGGGTAATGCATCTGGCCACTTCAAAGACGTGGAAGCCAGTATTTTTGCCAACTTCAATTTCAAAGTAACGTGGTACCTTTCCCCTAATCCTGCTGATTGCGGGTGGAAGACTGCATGGAATTTCTGCTTGATCCCTAATCCTTTTAAGACATACTCAACAACTTTCCCAATAAAATGAGGTCCGTTGTCACTCAATAAAAGCTTACAAACACCATATCTAGGGAAAAACTACTTTAGAAGCACCTTCGCTGTGGTGAAAGCAGTATTATCCTTTGTAGGTTAAGCCTCTATCCATTTATTGAAGGCACATACCACCACTAGGACGCATTTCAGATTATTGCAGCTTTCAAGTTGGATGTAATCCATCTGCAAAAATTCAAAAGGTGTGAATGGTGTATCAAACCCTCGTGTAGGAGTCCGTGTCCCTTTACCAGGATTATACTGCCAACAGATCAAACAGGAATGCACTACTCTCTTAGCTGTGCTGGCAATTTCAGAATGCTCCCAAACTTGCATAAGCAATTTAGTTATTGCTAGAGCTCCAAAATGTGCCAGCCCATGTGCCATTTGAGCCATGGGTTGTAAATAGGCTGTAGGCAATTTCCATTTATCCATGTTTTTGTTGCGCCAACAACCCTCATCGTCCAATATTCCTTCTTTAGACCATTGCTCAAGTTCTTTCACAGAGGCAGATCTCTCTACATCCAATACTTCCTCTCTAGCATCCTGCTAACGCTCAGCTCATGATTTCACTACGTACATGGATGTCGTGCTTCGCTGAATCGCAGTCTTATGGGCTACGCGGTCTGCAAGGGCATTGCCTTGTCCTATTTTTTCAATGATTTTCTTGTGCGCACTACACTTCATAATAGCAACTCTCTTTGGGTATGTAAGTGCATTCAAGGGATTATGCACTAATTCTCCAACCAGTGGAATGTAAGAGAGCCTCTTTCCTTCCAGAGTAGGCCAAAATCATGAACCACTCCAAAAGAATAGCGGCTATCCATGTAGATGTTAACACACAAGTCAGTGCTAAGTTCACACGCTCGTGTCATAGCTATTAGTTCAGCTGCTTGAGCCGACTTCTGTGGTGTCCGAGCTGTTTCCACTACTGTCCTAAGTGTTGTGATTGCATATGCAGCTGAGGTCATGCCATTTGATAACTTCAAACAGGACCAATCAACCCACAGTTCCCCATGTACATCTGAAAGGGGCGTATCTTGCAAATAGACGCGACCCTTTGTCTGTTCCTCAGTAAGGACTATACAATCATGAGGCCCTTTGATTGAGATTCAGTCACAGGATATGGCAGCAAAGTAAGTGGAATGAGTGTCGCACAACTCAAAAGCACCCAGCTAATGCACAAGCAACAGGATCAAGAACTGCAGAAAAATATGCACAGGGGCGCTGCTTATCACCATGTGTCTGTACACCCATCTTTCTAGTGTACATAGAGTGTAAAAGCATTCATGTAATCAGGTGTGCCCAACACTGGTGCAGAGCATAGAGCTTGTCTTAACTGATGAAAAGCATTTTGGCATTCACCTGTCCATGTAAGGGGGATCAGAGTGTTTTCAGTCAAAAGCGCTAGCAGGGGTTTAACAATGTGTGAAAAACCCAATATCCATTGCCTACAAAACTAAGTCAAACCAATGAATGCATGGACATCTTTCTGTGTGGAAGGTACTGGTGTGTCTAAAATGGATTGAATGCGATCCGGTGTCAGTGCACGGCCCTCCTTAGACAGAAGGTAACCTAAGTAGGTTACCTTCGGTCTACAATATTGCAATTTCTTTCATGATACTTTATGGTTGTGTGAAGCAAGAAAAGAAAGTAAAGACAACGTACATTTTTCACACTGCTCAGGTGTATCGGCTGCCAACAAGATTTTGTCGACATATTGTATGAGAGCCCCTCCTTCAGACAAAGTAAAGGAATCAAATTGTGATTTTAAGGCTTGACTATAAATACTCAGACTCTCAGTGTACCCTTGAGGAATCTGTATAATCGATTATTCAAAGTGAAACCGAACAAATATCGGCTATCAGGATGAATAGGAATCAAGAAGAAAGCATTCTTCAAATCAATTACAGAAAATGTAGTTGCTGTTTATGGGATGAGGGTAAGCAATGTCGTTATGTCAGAAACCACAGGGTATTGTGGTACTACGATCTTGTAAACTTCTCTCAAATCAATGATGAATCTCTAAAGTCAAGTTGGATGTAATCCATCTTCAAAAATTCAAAAGGTGCGAATGGTGTAGCAAACCCTACTGTAGGAGTCAGTGTCCCTTTACCAGGATTATACTGCCAACAGATCAAACCGGATTGCATTTCTCTCTTAGCTGTGCTGGCAATTTCAGAATGCTCCCAAACTTGCGTAAAGCAATTTAGTTATTGCTAGAGCTCCAAAATGTGCCAGCTCATGTGCCATTTGAACCATGGGTTGTAAATAGGCTGTAGGCAATTTCCATTTATCCATATTTTTGTTGCGCCAACAACCCTCATCGTCCAATATTCCTTCTTTAGACCATCCTTGGGTATGTAAGTGCATTCAAGTGATTATGCACTAATTCTCCGTGCATTATCTGCATCCCTTGACACGTACGAGAGCCTCTTTCCTTCCAGAGTAGGCCAAAATCATGAACCACTCCAAAAGCTTAGCGGTTATCCTTGTAGATGTTAACACACAGGTCAGTGCTAAGTTCACACGCCCGTGTCAAAACTATTAGTTCAGCTGCTTGAGCCGACTTCTGTGGTATCCAAGCTGTTTCCACTACAGTCCTAAGTGTCAAGATTGCATATGCAGCTGAGGTCGTGCCATCTGATAACTTCAAACAGGACCCATCAACCCACAGTTCCCATCTCAATCTGAAAGGGGCGTATCTTGCAAATCGACGCGACCCTTTGTCTATTCCTCAGTAAGGACTATACAATCATGAAGCCCTTTGATTTAGATTCAGTCACAGGATATGGCAACAAAGTAAGTGGAATGAGTGTTGCATACCTTGAAAGCACCCAGGTAATGCACGAGCAACAGGATCAAAAACTGTAGAAAAATATGCACAGGGGCGCTGCTTATCACCCTGTGTCTGTACTTAAACTGACGATGCACACCCATCTTTCTAGTGTACATAGAGTGTAAAAGCATTCATGTAATCAGGCGTGCCTAACACTGGTGCAGAGCATAGCGGTTGTCTTAACTGACGAAAAGCATTTTGGCATTCACCTGTCCATGTAAGGGGGATCAGAGTGTTTTTAGTTAAAAGTGATAGCAGGGGTTTAACAATGTGTGAAAAACCCAATATCCATTGTCTGCAAAACGAAGTCAAACCAATGAATGCACGGACATCTTTCTGTGTGGAAGGTACTAGTGTGTCTAAAATTGATTGAATGCGTTCCGGTGTCAGTGCACGGCCCTCCTTAGACAGAAGGTGACCTAAGTAGGTTACCTTCGGTCTAAAATATTGCAATTTCTTTTGTGATACTTTATGGTTGTGTGTAGCTAGAAAAGAAAGTAAAGACAAAGTACATTTTCACACTGCTCAGGCGTATCGGCTGCAATCAAGTTGTCGTTGACATATTGTATGAGAGCCACTCCTTCAGACAAAGTAAAGGAATCAAATTGTCGTTTTAAGTCTGGACTATAAATACTCGGACTCTCAGTGTACCCTTGAGGAACTCTAAAAAATCTGCATGATCGATTATTCAAAGTGAAACTGAACAAATATCGGCTATCAGTACAAATAGGAATCGAGAAGAAAGCATTCTTCAAATCAATTACAGAAAATGTAGTTGCTGTTCGAGGGATAAGGGTAAGCAATATCGTTATGTCAGAAACCACAGGGTATTGTGGTACTACAATCTTGGTAACTTCTCTCAAATCAATGATGAATCTGTAAATCTTAGTGTCAGTACCTTTTTTCAAAATGGGAAGAATCAGACTATTGCAAACATTGAAAGGAACTTCTTCCATAACCCCCACTTTAATCAAATCATGCACAATGCGTGTGAGTGCTTCTTCTCCTTCTCGAGAAATTTTATACTGAGGCAGTCTTGGCAATGAAGCACCCTCGTTGATGCTAATATGCACTGGCGGAATAACCATTTGGCCTACATCAGTGTCTGAAGTAGCCCACAAAGTACTAGGGAGTGAAGCTAATGCAATGTCCTCTTCAACAACAAAGGATCTCTCAATCACAGGTTAGTTGTCATTCAAAATAACCTGTACTCCTTCCGGAGAACATCGTATCTTAGCCCTGAAATATTTGAGCATATCAAGACCCACAATATTATCTGGCGTGTTTGGAGAGAGCAAAAACGGACATAAGGAGCAGAAGGAAGAGTATACGGAGGTGGACAACGATCTAATAAGAGAGAATCATCTTGGGGTTTATTAAGAATAGGATAAAGAGCTCATCGAACAGGGTATTGGCCATTTACCTGTAAATGACGCTCTCTATCTTCTCTCTCTTTTATTTCTATAATTTCCCTATTTTTCATTTCCAATGCCTTTGCATGAATGCTCTTACGTTGTTCTCTTTCAATCAAGGCTTGTTCACGCTTCATTCGCTCACGCACTTCTTTCTCCCACATTCGCACACAGTCAAACTTATCTTGCCTAGCCTTTCGCTTAAACATTCCTTGTTCCACATACTGAATCATACTCAAATCAAATGACCCATGCATAGGCCAACGCAACTTAGTATCTTTACAAGCATATTTATTCCATAACGTGCTGTACATTATAGAAGAAATACCATATTTATTATGCATGTCCCTATTAGGCGTTCCCTCCGGGGGCGGCCGATTGTGCTTCATCGAGTCTCAAACTGGTACCTCTACAAAAGGAACACATCCTATGAAGTGTGCTGGAAACAAGCATGCCAAAAATAGTCCAGAATATGCAGTATTATAATCAAAGTAGCGCTTAATGTACTCTTCGTACTTTGCGCCGTTCAAAAAAATTCAAATAGAGAAAAATCTCCTCATTACCTGCCTATATAAATTGCAATTCATATATACCTTACAAACAAATACTAATATTGGCCAATCCTTCAAATCAAAAGCTGCAGTAAGTGTTACTAAACTACCTTACCAATCCAAGGCATCAAAAACGAACAGCAAATGCTGCAAACAACTCTTACCAATGAAATGGTGTCCAGGTTCCAACTGCCAAGTTCTGAAATTGACCAAATGGTCACTGCATGGCAAATCAACAGAAGAGATCTCAGTCGATGACCGGCACCACCTGGATGTTCAGATCAGAAAGAAAGGAAAAACGCCTTGGTTGCCAAGACTCGGGTCTCCTCAGGCAGCGATCAAGTCCAAAGAGAGATTCCAATCCTTCGTCTCGACCACTCCTACAGGCATCCGAGTCGATGATGAGCCCACGTTGGAAGCGCCAATTTGTGGTGGTGAGCCTCAGCAAGGCCTACCAGTGCAAGGGATTTGCCCTTCTCTGAACAGAGTCCTCAGACCAATTTGAAGAAGTTGGCACAGAAACTGGAATTGAAAATACAAGATTTAATATACCTCATGAGGTGGAACTACATTCCCACAACACCCTTCGGTAATGTATGAAGTAGCACACTGAATGGAAGGAGCTTAGTCCTTTTATACCCACACAGAGGCTCAAATGAAGGAGGTACAAGAATAAAATGCTGGCTTTAGGTACATATATGGTCATACAGAAAATGGGAGGAGCTAACAGTTGCTAATTCTGGTGGACACATCCTGACACGTACAGACTAATAGCAGCTGCATGGACAGCTGCAAGCTCAACTGAGCATGTGTGAAGGTGGAAGATGCTAAATATAGTTCGTCTTCAGGCAGATTTCAAGAGCAGTTAACAGAAAGGTAGGACCGAGCACTTGGCGAGCAGATGGCAGCACATGGCAAACAAAATGGCTGACAAAAAATCCAAAACGGATTCCACAAAAAGGACACGATAGTCTCTAAATGCAGGATGGCTTCCGCTCTTTTCCTTCCTTCTATATTCTTTTTCTTTTCTGTACATTTTAGCCCTCTATTTTCATCTACCAATCTCACCAGATACATTCCACAACACATGTTTGCATGTCTCCATCTTTGCATTCTTGTCTCATGTGTCCCTTTCCACGACCTCTATTCACTGGTCCTAAATAGTCTCCAAACCTGTCATATTCTAATTCATGCATTTCATCTTCCCTCTCAGCCAAAGCCTCAAACAGTGTTGGTCTAGGTCTTGGTTCAAGCTTCATCTTTGTTTCTCTCAGATTCGTCAACACCTCAAGACTAAAAGATCCTTCTTCAGGAAAAGCTAATGCACCATCATTTTTAGTGTACCTCGCCCAATTCTCTAACCACATAAATGTATGGTAGCCATATTTTGTCATCATATATGATGCTGGCATTTTCGGCGGTGGAATTACTTTTCCCGCTCTGGTTTCAATTGCTTTGTCTTTTTTGAAGGTGTTTTTCAGTTTCTGAAACCATGTAGGTTTCTCATTCTCTATTCCATAATAAAATTCAATTTTTGTTATTAATCTCCTGGTTTTCAAAAGTCTGTGTACACTTCCGTAAACTTCTTCGTAACACCAGCCTATCGCAGCGCAGTCCACACTAACGCACCAATTAGAACAAGATACGTTTAAATAGTGCTCAACCAATTGCTTTGCTCCTTCTTCTGATGCACCAATCAGCCCTTACTCTGTCTTGGTCACACTGACCAATCCATGCGCGACACTTTTGACGTCAGCCCTGCTCCGGCTTTTGCAGCTTGGACTGACCCCTCCTTTACAAAAAATATCGAGAAGCCGTATTTACACTTTTATAATACTGAATCGGTTAGTAACCACATAAAACAACTCCATTTGTCTCTTTCACTAAAACCAAAAGGATAGTTTTTCAATCACACAGGAATTCAGTTTTTCTGGTGGACAGCACTTACCTCTTCTATTCCACAGAATGTTACTTTTCGCCGATAAGATAGCTCTTCCCTCTACCTTACCCTTCTTCCAAGCTTGGGTTAAACATTATTACTTTTTCCGGGTAGAGTTTTAGCCAGAATACGCAATGATCCCTATTCTCAGACCCAAGATTTCACCGGTTGCCTTCGCTATACATTCACCACTTTTACACGTAAGGTCCCTAAACTTGTGATGTACGACGACACCACCGTGATATATGACGATACCACTACTTTTTGAAACAGACTATGCGATGTGTGACTTCAATTGTCACAATTCCTGTGCCTGCAGACAGAGATAACAGCTTCCCTTACTATCCAGAAACCTCTTTTAGACTACACATAAAGAAAATACGAACTCAAAAGATGTTATCCCAAAAATTCTGTACATCATAATCCTATATATTCTACTCTACACATCACATATCCTAGTCAACCTATAGCAACCAATGCTCTGCTACCAAGTATTACTGGTGCAGCGCGGCTCCAAAAATTCTTCATGAATCACCACAAATAAACCCACGGAACCTCTTACAACAACCTATAAATTTGGGCCCATCACTCTAATCATTCATACATACATTTAATCCGTTCCGAGGTTTCAGTATGGGTTCAAAAAGGGAGTCGCGGTGCTATAGTGGAATGCCTAAACTATAGCTGATACATTATTTACAACTGCAGTTTAATTTCTAAGAACCCTGGTTTTTATTTAAAATAAAGAAAACAATTTCATCCCACTATTTAAATTCGGAGCTGCTAGTAAAAATTGACTGTAGGAAGTATCAAACCAGTTTAATTCTTCATTTAATACATTTTAATTTTTCTCTAAATTTCAAGTTTTCTAGCATAATCTCTATGTTTTAAAAAGGCTAACAGAATAACTCAATTTGCAATAAAACCCTGAAAGGAAAAGGTTGAAATTTCAATAACATTCATTTATTAGCAAATGACAGCGAAAGGAAATATGTAACGAAAATATTACCCAAATGGAGGGACGAAGACATCAGTACAGGTTGCAATAATCCCCAATGTAAATCCTCCCTGTCTCTCTCTCAGGATGTTGCACCCATTCAAAAGTTAAATCAAAAAGAAAAATGTTCTAAGTCTCTGTGCCTCAAAACAAAAAGTGTGCAGACCGACAGCAAAAATCAGATTGGAAAGCAGGCTTTTTTCAATGTACGAACCGTCCTTTTTTATATCCTTTTCATTAACTTATCTATCTAAATTTGTAACTCTTAAATTGTGTAATGTCTGTGATCGGTCAATTTGGAGTCGGATGAGCATAACCTCATCATTCCTTATTCAAATTTCCTGCAATGTCATCCTCACTTGCTGTAACTGGGGTTACTTTGTGTAAAGAATTACGTCCTCCGAAGTGTACTTTAAATTGTTAGTTGACTTTTTTTTCCCACGGGTAAGATTATCGCCTCGCTGTCATCTTTGCCTTAGGCCCCATAAAATGGCCACGCTATCCTTGACCCAGGCTGTTCAGTCACAGGCCGTCCCGTTCAGTGAAGAGACTAGGGGTGGTCATTATCTCTGACCTCTCACTTAAGGGACACGTGGGGGCAGTGATATCTGCCAGCCTGCTCCAACTGCGGAAAATTAGGAAGATCTCCCACCTGTTATCTCATGCTGCTCTGGTGCAGGTAGTGATCGCCTTGGTGCTATCACGCCTTGACTTCTCCAACTCCCTCTACTTAGGGCTACCCCAGACCCTGCTCAACCACCTTCAAATCATCCAAAATCAGGCGCAAGGCTAATCTATAAAGTCCCCTAGATGGCAATCAGCTAGGCCCACGCTGCAAAATCTACACTGGCTGCCCATAGCACAAAGTGCTGTTTTTAAGAAAGGTTGCCTAATCTTTAAACTGTAATACCCCTGAATTTCTGAACAATCTGATCGTAAAGCATATCCCGGCTCCGAATCTCCGCTCAGTGCACCTTCACTTACTTGCCATTCCTTCTATCAGACTGAAAAATCAGGGTGGCTGTAGGTTCTCATACCTGGTACCCAGGTTCTGGAACTCTCTCCCCTCTCTCCCCCTTGCTGTTAAGACCAGTAACAACCTACTGAGCGTTAGAAAGGCCTTAAACAAATCTGCGAACTAGCTCTACCGCTTCATCCTCATACAAATCCTAGCGCCAGGAAATTTATGGTTACAGTACACTTTACAAATCTCTATTAACATAACATAACATAACATAACATAACGTAACATAACATAACATAACATAACATAACAGTCAGTCTGCATCTCCGACTCAGGTGCATGCGCTCTTCTGTCGCCATCTCAGATTTTCAGATAGACTCCATTTTCTTTTATTTCGTATACCCATTTAGGCCTCAATTTAGGAACTATCACGAAAACAAACACAAATAGAGGTACGTTTGCGAAATAAAACCCTTTTTGTTTACCTCCCCCCTACTAATGATAACCCAGTTAGTATTTATCTGGCTCTAAGCAACATTTATCCTTAAATCGACTTACCAATCTTCATGTTTTATGCCACATTAAAGAGACAAAAGCACGTTCATGCAGGTTTTCTTTTAGTCCATAACATATGCGTACATTTTGTTACACGATACTTGCCAAATTAGTTGTTTATTTGCTTTTGCAATACATGCAAATTAGTATCCCATGTGTATTGGTGTATGCATTTTACTCTAGGTTGGTGAATTTTCAAAACCACACATTTTAGTACTTGTCAGTGTTATGGAGTGTTAATTTCACAAGGGGTACACACAATTCTGTTTTCCACCTTGCTCCAATTCTGCATGATTTCACTTAGTCACTTTTATGTCCATGCTGCAGCAAATCCCTCTGTCTGCTAGAAGCAGGCGTAAAAAGTGACGCAGCATGTTAGGCAAAGGGCGCCCCTGAGCATTGCTGAAGCAGCGCCACACTTGCGACACAACTCCAGCAACGCGTGACTTTTCCGTCAACAGATGAATCAGAATTTCTGATGCATCTGTCAATAATTGCGCCATGGTGCTGTATTGTAAATACAGCGCATCCAGGGTGATGCAAGGGATTTGCATGGTGGCGCAGGAAAAGTGACACATCTCTGCAGATGCATCACTTTCTTGAAAATCTGCCCCTCTATTTCTAATATGGCACTTATTTTATGTTTTTAGAACTACATTTAGTAAATGTATGCCCATTACTTTATATACATATTTCAAGATGTTACATCCTCCTTGTATGAGTAGATTAAATTGCATTAGATATATGCATTGAGGACGTCAAACTTTTTGTCAGTTTAAAAGTAAACAGAGATCAAAGACTGTCCAAGTACTTGGTAAAATATCAGAGTTTCCGGTTCACAATGACCATTGTCACATTTCTTTCATGGTAACACTATCATTGTACATTGCAGTATTATCAGTTTTCATTTACGCATCAAGCAATTTATAGCCATCAGTGCATTTCTATAAGGACCACCTTTTCTTCCAAGAAAGTGGTGGGAATAGCCAGGAAAATAATGAAGTATTTCCATCTAAATGTTTGCTTGCGATCTCCAGATCTAATATAACATTTTTGGTTTCCTATTTCTGGGTGACTCAGGTATTCCAACTAACCGTAAATATACCAAGTACGTACAGAATCCCAGTGTAGAGTTGAATTCTTTACATTACTGAATGTTAGAGTTTTTAAATATTTTGTTCAAATCAGTAAACCGAAATTAAAGTACCTAAATGCGGAATTATTAATTTTACTGATGAGAATTCTTTCTCCCTTAGTACAGAAAGTTAATGGTCTACTTCTAATATGGTGTGATCGCTCTTACGATATGTATTTATGGATACATAAGTATATGTAGGTCCATAACTAAAAAATACATATTGCAGTACTTGACACCCTCTTTTTATGAGTATATTTTATTGCATATAATGTATGCAATGAAAATATCACAGTTTTTGTCAGTTAAAAAGTAAACAAAGATAAAAGACTGTCCAAGAACTTGGTAAAATCTGTACTGTTCACAATGATCCTCACCACAAAGTTTTCAAGGTAACACTTTCATTGTTCATTGCAGTATCATCAGAGGCCCCACGTGAGCTTTGCCTGTGGAAGTTCGAGACCTCTGAGTGCATTGCGGAGTGTACCCTTTCGTGCCAGGCTTGCCCGTGTGCTGGTATTGTGCCCTTTAATTTTGTGTTTTTGATGATATTATGCCTTCTATTTTTGTGATTGTGCCTCTCCCTGCTTGCTGCTTTGAGTTGTATCCAACTGTGTATTCATGCCCAGTTCCTGCTTGCTGCTGCTGTCCCCAGGGCCCCTACCCACTGGTCTTCCTGCTCCTGCCTACCACCTGTGCTTCCCACCCTCCCCCTCCAATGTTTAATGTTGGCCACTGTGGACCTGTGCGCAGCAGGCTCTCCACTTCTACCACAAGTGACTATTTGTTTTACCACCAAACACCTTCACTTCCAGGTCCAGACGAGCCCTATAACCACACTTCACAACACCCTCACCTACAGAGCCCCCAGACGTTGAACTTTGTTCCCCAATACTATCAGTGACCTCATCGCTCCCCACATCATCGATTCCATGGACTACATACTCATAGAAGACCTGAACTTCCACCTCAACAACTCCTGAAACCCCAACACTACCACCATCCTGGACAACCTGGCCAACATCAAACTGAAACAGCTAATTACCATGCCTACCTACAAGGCAGGACACACACTTGACCCCATGTTCCCAGGACGTAACAACATTTACTTCAGCCATACTACCTAACCCCCATTTATTTATTTTATTTATTTGTACAGTTTAGAACGCCCGCATGGCTGCCCCAGCGACGGGGCGTCCCAGCGCAGACCAACAACTCCTGGACATTAGCCGCAGCAACCAGCCTTAAGCCGGGAAAAGCCATGTCTTAATGGCTTTCCGGAAGACAAGATAGTTTTGAATTATTCTAGTTGACCCGGGGAGTGAGTTCCAAAGTTGCGCAGCCAGACAGCGGAAGGAACGACCACCCACTCCGGCTCTCTGGACACGCAGAGTGCATACTAGTGCTTCGGTGGCAGATCTTAGAGGGCGATGGGGAGCGTAGGACTGCAGCAGTCCCCTCAAGCCGACCGGAGCCTGTGGTGATAAGATCTTTTGCGCTAAGCAAAGAGTCTTAAATTGAATGTGCTTTGCTATAGGCAACCAGTGAAGCCTCTGCAAGACATGGGAAACCGGGCAGGAATAGGGGAGAGCCAACAGCATGCAAGCAGCAGCGCTCTGTGCCCTCTGCAGGCGCTTTACGCTGGCTTTGTTTGCGCCTAGATATAGGCAGTTCCTGTAGTCTAATCGCAACAGAATGGTCGCCTGTAGGATGAGTTGGCGGACTTTCAGGGGGAAAAAGCCCAGTAGTGGTTTCAAGCCCCTCAACACGCCAAAGCAAGATCCGGCCACAGCTATCGCTTGGGCGTCGAAAGTTAGTTCGCTATCGAACCAAATACCAAGATATTTCACGGCCTCCTTAGGAGCCGCAGCAGGATTCAGCTGGTCTGGCCAATACCTCTCGGACCACATCCCTCGGTCTCTTCCGAACAGCAAGATTTCGGACTTGCCTGCATTCAACTGCAGGCAGTTTGCTGCCATCCATTCCGCTATAGTGGTGAGATCATCCTTGAACTTCACCAGCTTTGTGACTTTTTTTGGGAGAAAGCATTCACCAACTGGGTGTCGTCCGCGTACGAAACCAGTGCCAAGCCCCTATCCCTTGCCAATGCAGCCAGAGGCTAAACGTAGATGTTGAACAATAGAGGACTTAGCACTGATCCTTGTGGTACACCTTGGCGTAAAGCAGACTACTGTGAATGAAAAGGCGGAACATGTACTTGGAAAGACCTTTCTGCCAAAAATGACCAGAGCCACTCTAAGGCCAGATCTCTAATGCCAATATCAAAAAGGCGTCGCAGGAGTATTGCATGAGAGACCATATCGAAGGCGGTGCTTAGGTCCAACAGGACCAAGGCCGCTGAGTCTCCCACATCCAAGGTCGCCCGAATGGTCTCCGTGACCGTCAGTAGCGCCGACTCCGTACTGTGCCGGGCCCTGAAGCCATGTTGGGATGAGTCAAAGATATCATTCTGCTCCACGAACCTGGAGAGTATGGCATTCACATGCAATTCCGTAACTTTGGCCAGAAAAGGCAGTTGGGAAATTGGGCGGAAATTGGATGGCTCAGTGGGGTCCAGGGTGGACTTTTTCAGCAAAGGAATAACCTATGCGTGTTTCCAAGCCCTAGGGATGGGCGCTGAGGTCAAAGAAAGATTGACCCAGTTAAAATTCAACTGAGCAAGGCACAAGTGGAATTGGTGAAAGTGCATAGGCGTCAGGGGGTCAGCTGGTGAGCAGGATTTGATTTTTGCACACAGTGCCTTGAACTCGGGCTCGGTCAGAGCCTGGAAAGAGGCCAAGGTAATTCCCCTTAATTCCGAAGTCCGCACTTCAGGCCCCTCCTGAGGTGGATTGGGGTGGGTAGCCCCTGATAGATATTGTCAACTTTATACACAAAGTAAGCGGCCAGCTCGGTGCACTGTTTGTTTGACGAGATCATGGAGGTTTCCGAAGTTCCTCCGCGTTTCATCTTCTTTAAAACAGCGAAGATGGTTTTAGCCGGATTGGAGCTGGACAGAATTTATCCGCCACAAACTTGGCCCGGGCTTGATGAATAGGCTTATGGTATGAGTGGACTATCACTGTATACACTTCCACATCTACAAACCCACACTGCCTGAACCTGTACTGCGCCCTCCACAAAGGAACTGGAGAAAATTTACTGAGAAACAGCTCAACTCCACCTTCAACTGCAATGCTCCACCACCTTGACCTATGCTAGCCTCACAGTCAAAGAACTCAACAGATTGATCTCCAACTGTGCAGACCAGCTTGCACCCCTACGTAACCCCAATAGACAGCACCTCAGGAAGGCCTCCTGCTTCACCACTGACCTCCAAGAATCCAAATTCACATGCAGATGCCTTGAGAAGAACTGGAGAAACAACAAATCCTCAGAAGACCACAACATCTACAAGAATGCCATAACGGAATACCACCAACGCATATTAGCCACCAAAAGGACCTTCATCCAAAACAAGATGCTCGCTAACTCCAACACCTCCAAGGAACTCTTTAGTGTCATCCAGGAAATTACCACAGCAAAACCACAGACATCACCTCTTCCAGAACCTCTGCAACAAGCTTGGATCCTAATTCTATTTGAAAATCAAGGGCCTCTACGACAACTTCAATGACCAGACGCCTGACTCCGAGACCACGTCCTACTCCAGAAATGCAAGCCAGCGAATCATCTCCTCTTGGACCCTAGTCACCACCGAAGACACCACTTCAACCATGAAATGTGACCACTCAGGAGCCCCCACAGACCCCTGTCTACTGTACATCTTAAACAGAGCTGCCTCCACCATCGCTACAGAACTATGATGCACAATCAACGCCACCTTCAAAACCGGCATCTTTGCAGATGACTGGAAATGCACAGAAGTCAGACCTTTTCTGAAAAAGCTCTCAGCAGATCCCACGGACCTCAAGAACAACTGACCCATCTCCCCCTCCCCTTCGCAGTCAAATTCACAGAGAAGACCCTCAATGCCCAACTAACAAAATTCATAAAAGAAAACTCCATCCTCGACCCCTCCCTATTTGCAGCAACCACTGCACCAGCACCGGTTTACTCACTGCCACAAATAACGTCTGCACCCTCCTCGCCCAAGGACACACCGCAGCCCTGATCCTACTCAACCTCTCTGCAGCGTTCAACAAAGTCTCCCACCATACACTCACTGCCAGACTTCACAATGCCGGTATACAGTGAACCGCCATCAACTGGATCCACTCCTTACTCACCGCAGACCCGAAAGAATCAGACTGCCATATTTCTACTCTGAACCCTCAGAAATCAACTGCAGAGTGACCAAAGGACTGTCGCTCAACCCCCCTCACCACCATCCTAGGATAGCAAAGACTCAGCATAGTATACTGCACCAATGACACCCAGCTCATTGTCTCCCTTACCAAGGATCCCATCACCACCAGACGCAACTTCCGGGAAGGAATGAAGAACGTTGCATCCTGGATGAGCAGCAGCTGTATGAAGCTCAACTTGGAGAAGAAAGTGTTCCTCAAAATCTGCATGGGATAATACCTGGTGACCCACTGCTCTCTGCAGCACCCCATCACTAAGACCACACCCAAAACTTTGGCATTGTACTCTCCTCCCTCTCCATGATCCAACAGGACACATAGCCTCCAGGTTCTTTAATACCCTCCTCATACTCCGAAAGACCTTCAAATGAATGTCCGCAAATCAAGCAAGACCTTCACATACACTCTCATAACTAGCAGACTGGACTACGGAAATACCCTCTACACCAGAATCAAGAAGACTCTGCTCCACAAACTCTAGACCATACAGAACACTGCAGCCAGACTCATCCTCAGCATCCCCCAACACGAATACACTACCTAACACCTTCACTGGCTCCCTTTGAGAAGAGAGTTACATTCAAGACACTCACCCACGCCTACAAATGCCTCCACAACACCAAACCCCAATACCTCAACAACAGAAAATCCTTCCACACACCCAATATAAATCTCAGATTGGCTTATCTTGCCCTGCGCATCCCAAAGCCAGAACAGGTGCATCTACATCATGGGCAAGACCTAGAACGAGCTCCAGATCAACATCAGATGCGCACCCTCCCAGAACATCTTCAGGAAGACACTCAAGACCTGGCTCTTCAACTGAACAGTGCTGCTTTCCCCCTCTCCCCCCAAGTGCCATGAGACCCTCACGGGTGAGTAGCATGCTTAAAATTCCATGATTGACTGATTGATTGATTAAGCAATACACAGCCATTGGTGGGCCACATTTCCTTCCTAGAAGGGGTAGAAATAAATGGCTAAACAGTGAAATCTTTGAAACAAAATGTATTGCTTGTGACCTCCAGATCGAATATTAACATTTTGGTTTCCTTTTTCCAATTGATCCAGTTCTTACAACTACCAGCAAAGTGGTGATGAATACAACAAGTGAGTACAGCATCTCAGTGTGAAGAAACAGTTAAAGTTTTTCAGTATGGAATGCAATATAATCTCATTATAGTTATGAATTTGTACAATTCCTTTATGTTCATGAACATTCCACCTTCACCAAATCCTTGAGTATTTACTGAATGTCAAAAATAGTTGTTCAATGGACTTTATTCCAAATCAAAGTTACCAAAAAAGCATTTCACTTTGTAGTTTTTTTCTCAAGGAAATCTTTGCAGGACTAAAGAGTGGAAATAGCTTTTAGGGGATTTTCAGTGTAGGATTAAGGCAAACTTAAATTCTTGCAACCTAAATATATTTCCTTGGAATCTCCTATCTAATATTAGGTTTTTGGTTTCCTATTTCCGTGTGATCTAGTTGTTTCAAATACTAACAACGTTGTAACCCTGAAAACAGCGAGCACTGCATTTTAGTGTGAATAAAGAGTTGAATACATTACATTTCTGATTGCAATGTAAAATAATATTGCTTTGAAATTGCACAGTTCCTGTGTGACTTTGAAAAATTAAATACACCAAATCATTGTATGTTTACTGAATGTCAAAAAGAGTGGTTGCATGGAATCCAAATCAAAGTTTCCATAAATAGTATTAATTTGTGTACATGCTTTTAACTGACATGTTTGCATGCCTAAACAGTGGTAATGGATTTTAGGGACTCATCCATGAAGGAACATGCCACCTTTACATTCTTACATTTTCATCTTCATTTCATCTTATAAATTCTAGGCACCCTAACAAGGCACACATAGGTTGACTATATATTTCAAAGTACAGTTGCTATCTATCATGAGATTTATTTTGACCGATTCACATGAAGATTTACAGGCAGCCAATGCCAGGCTGCACGTACAGGCATTTAGTCATGTTGTATCAGTCAGATCATTTTATGTTTTATTGTGCGACCTTTGGAGTCACAAAAGTCATTTTGAGTCCAAAAGTATAAATTGTCCTTGTATGAATGAACACAGTAGTAAGAGTCACTTACGACAAGAGTAGTCACACTAGGATCTGCGTACTCTAATGCAAGCATCAGAGCACAAAACTCTGCCAATTGGGTGGTACAGTTCCCCAATGTCTGTCTATACACAACGTCGGACTTGAATTTACCATCCACCATCGTACCAACCACAATTGCTTAGGTAGAAACATAGGCGTGTCTAGAAACCGAAGACCGGTTGCACAGAACCGTCAGTGTAAATAATACAATGGAAATCCTCCAATGGCCGCATAGTCAGTGGAGCAGGATAAACAAATGTATACTGCAAAAACTCCTGAGCCTGCAAAGAGGAATCAAAAACAAACGTCACATCTGGAGATGTCAAGGACATGGCCCATTGTATCTACAGTGGGTGCAAAGCCTTTGAATTTGGTACACTGCCTTTTGTCACTGCCTCCAAGCCAGAATACGGAGTAACAACCAAAAAGTTTTTTTACTGCGACAGTGCACGTTCCTTAAGAATCGCCATCTGAACTGCTGTCAAATCTTTTTTCACAGTGGAAAACCGCAACTCAGCCGAAGTATACAAGTGTGACTTGTAATCCATAGGAACTGTGTCACCCTCTTTAAAAGTCAGGTGCGTGAAACCCACCGTGCCAGTTACAATTCTTATTACCAGGTTGCTGTGGTTATCACGAGACAGTAAGATCCTAGATTCTAGAAGATCAGCCTGCAAAGATTGCAAGATGGTTGAATGAGTTGGCAGCCAGCAAGATTTGGTTTGATGGTGCCCTTCCCCACCCTCTCACTGCAATTATATTCGGTCCTTTGTCCATTCAAGGCACTTCTTGGCCTGTTATAGCTGGCTTTACCACGTACCCACGTGCAGGGGAATATCCCTTACTTGAATTGAGGCCCCTTTATACCTCTGGTGTTGCGGCGCATTCAGTTAGGCTGAAAGGGATGAAGGTTAGTCATGTTATGATTAATGCGGTTATGGGCAAGCGTCCCCCAGATAAGGATGAAATGCCTTTTTGGCTTGCCGAGAAATTTGACCAACTGGAGGCCGTATTTCCTAACATGACTCGTGTGGAGAAACAAAGAATTCTTACAATTAGTTTGCAGAAAGACTTAGTGCCCAAAGTAACTGACTGTACCACATAGGGTATGGTTTTTGAGGCAGTCTATACGAGATGCTTCGGCACCCCATCAATGTCTGTCCTATCCTCTGTCTTTAAGCGTGTTAAGGATGAGCACTGGCCGGAGGCAGCTGTTGAATTGGGAATGAGACTCATTGTAGTGTTTGACGTAGTTTCCGATCTTGCCCTTGCTAACGTTAAGGGTGATGCAGTGAGCTTCCAGGTGTCTAATGCTTTGCGCGATGTCCCCAATGCAGAGAAACCCCATTGGTTACCAAGAATTATCACGGCTGCTTATAAGACCTTTGGCCGTAATAGTTTAGCTGTTAAGCTTTTTGCCAAGACAGCGTATAAAGCAAACACAGGTGGCGAAGTCTGACAACGATGATCGCCCCTCAAGTCAGAAATAGGCTTGGACTAAAAATAAAAAACAGGGGGAAAAGCAACAGGAGCAGGTGTCCTGTTCCGCCTCGCTGATACATGTGTCTACTGAGCGCACTTATGAATTGCAAAACTGCGCTACATTTAAGTCACCTAATCTTTTTCAGGTTCCTGATCAACGTTCTCCTCGCTCTTAGTAGGATTCATCAGTCTCATCCACCGGTAGAGGAGACAGCTGCAAGGGGAGGGGTGCGAAGCAAGAATTGGAGAAAGTAGCTTGTACCAAAACATAGAGGTTAGATACGCTGGGCATAATCGGGAATGTAAGTATGCCTGAAATTTAAAAATCTCAGTAAAATGTATAGTTTATTCAGTGTTGAGGGAGCGCGCCACAGTGCGCAGTTCTCCAGGAAGTGAGGAGCCAAACATTGACCTTCATAGTTTTTTCTTCTCATAGAAAACACTGCAGTCCTAAACCATGGAACTCGCGTTTTGGGGATAGTGACTGTACAATCGTACCATTGTTAAGTTCTTATATCTTTCTCTTTTTACTTCTATTCGCCCTAACATGTAGTTAACAAGGCACAGTTAGAGTGAGTTAATGTTTCAAAGCAGAGTTCCTACCCGTAAATGAGATTTATTTTGATATATTCACATGGATGTTTAAAGCCAGCTCCAGTCAGGCTACACATGTAGGCCTGAAACTATGTTTTACTTGTTAGCCTAGTGATTAACAACATATGTGTTTGACTCCTCCTGTGATATTTATCTTCCATGTCACTAGTGTGTTTCCTGCACCATATACTGTGCTCTTTTTGAGAAGCTAAAAATATTAAAATTTGGGAATAGCTGATGTACCTATGTTTTAAGGAGTCAAACTGCATGAACTGAGATCTAATCAGCAGTGCCCCAGTGCGCAGAGTAAAAAATACGATATAACAGTCAGCAAAAATAGGGGTTACCACTCAAAAAAGAGGTATTTTTTATCAGTATGTTACAATTCTTTGTATAGCTTAGAATTATCATTGTGAGCCATATTTAGGTAAATTATATTTACCGATTCCTAAATACCGAATTTTACCTATTCGGTATTTAGGATACGGTAAATGAGATGTAAGTAAAATATCAGTAATATGTACCGATTAGGAAAAATTTGGAAAATGTGTACAGAATCGATATTTACCGAATCAGTATTTACCGAATCGGTATATACTGAATCGGTAAATACCGAATCGGAGATTCAAAAAACAATCTGAGAGGGAAGGAGCAGACAGGAAAAGGAAAATGAGGTTCAGTGTGACTCACACTCCAGTACAGGTTTTAGTATACACCAGCAATGCATTATGGGAGATGTAGTCAGTGAAACACCCATCATGACAGTCATCACACTAAACAACAAGGCATGCCACACACTTCAGTCAGAAACAGCAGAGGACATTGAGATAGTGTGACAGGAATGTATTTTAATATTGAAATGCAGGGCTGCAGGACCACTGAGCTAATGTGCATATCTGTCCACTGGAGAGTCATCGCTCAGTACTGTGCAGGAGAAGGAGGGAAGAGCAACCCGTAGGGGAAGAACAGAGGATGCAAGCACAAGTGCAGGTCACAACACTCTACCACCACCGGCATCAATACCACAGGCAGCTGCACCAACAGAGCCAGCCGCTACACCAGAGCCAGCATCAACACTGCTGATTGACTCACCACCACAGCAAGCCTCACAACAACTCTCAGCCTCAGCAGCAGCAACATCACCTGTAGCGGTAAGGCCCAGGAGGCATGCTGTTGCCACTCTCCATGTCATGGAGTCGTCCTCTGAGGACACAAAAGGGGGTGACACACCAACTTGTCCACTGGAGGAAACAAATGCTCGGCTGCAGTCCACCTCCGAGGGTGCGCACACAGGTGCGAGATGCCGCAGGACCTGGGAGCAAAGCACAACTCGGCAGGTTGATGGGGTCTACGGCGGGCTGGATGCCAGTATGGTGAAGGTACAGCACGTGCAGGGGAAGGAGATTTGTTCAGTACAGAGATAAATGCGGCACCTAACCCAGTATATGGTTAACATTGACAGGGGCATCAGCTCTATGGTGGAAGGCATCAAGTAGAGGACTGAGGGCATGTAGGACATGTCCCAGTCTGTGTTGGTGCTGTGTGACAAACTGGACAAGGACAGGGCAACAAGGCGCAGGAAGAGTCAGTATATGGAGCAGCACACCAGGGCAGTGAACTGCCTGGCATCTGCCACTTCCCTGCTCTGCAGGCTCACCGTGACAAAGCTGGAGGGGCTTGTGCACTGCTGCACTGATGTCTCCAGGGGGATAGGGAAGGTGACATCGCACTGGAAGTGCTGTTGTCCACCCAGTCAGCCAACGCTGGTGCGCTAGGAGTGGGGCCGAGTGATGAGATCATCAGCAGGAGCAGCATAAACCCCCCTATACCAGACACTCGGAAGAGTAGCAGGCGGCATGCTGCGGGCCCTGGCTCAGCAGACAGTGAGGATAGCCAGCTGCAGGCATCCAGCACTGTTGTGTGTGGGGGCAGGTGTTAATACTGCCCACACATTTATGAACATATTTAGGGTGAAGTAACCCATGACTACCTATAAAGGTTGTCATCATTTGGAATGGCATGGTGTGCCATCTGTTCATTGTCGTAGTGCCCAGGTATTAAACTATGTCATGTACATGCAACGCCTGGCTGTGTCTACTTACTTACTTAAAAATTGTAGCGTGTGATCTCTGCCCGTCTCTGTCTCCCATGTGTTGCTGGCGCCACTCCTGCTGTGTTGGGCTAAGGCTGTGCAAATTCACCATCATTATGCTCAATATCTGTTAATTCTACTGCTGTTCTTTTCCTAGTGGCAATGTTGAGCAACATTGCACAAGTTGCAATGATTTTACAGCAGATGAGGGGTGAGTACTGACGTGCGCCTCCGCTTTTGTGGAGGCAGCGGAACCTGCCCAAAAAGTGCGCTCCACGACGTTGCGTGTAGATTTGTGTATCACGTTGTAATGTCTCTCCCTCAGGGTTGATGGGTTCAGGTAGATGAGTGAGGATGAATGAGCGGACGGCATATGCGCTGTCGCCTTTGTGCAAAAGAGAGAGCCATTACTCACGTGCACAACAACACCTACATCTGCAATATCTATCAGGGTGTGTCACAGTGTTTTACATAGCAGGTATACTTCTCTGAATTCCCCCACTGCCAGGTGTGTGTTGATCCCACTGTTCTGGAAGATGTAGGAGTCCTGGGTGCTTCCTGGGAATTTGGCCACAATGTCTGTGATTATGTTGACAGCATCACAGATTACCTGCACATTTATGGAGTGGGTGGACTTTCTGTTCCTGTAGATGTACTCAGTGGCTGCAGGCGGGGAGATTGTGATGTGTGTGCCATCAATACAGCTGATGACATGTGGAAACTGTGCTATTTGGTAAAAGTCAGTCTTGGTCTTCAGCAGTTCCGCATGTGCGTCAGGGAAGCTGATGTAATGATGCATTCTCTGCATTATGGCCTCCAGGAACTTCCTGAAGAAACGGTACAGACAGCTCTGGGACACCCCATCTAACACAGCTATCACCCCCTGATAATTGCCAGATGCAAGCAGGTGTAGGCTACAGAGCACCTGTACATAGGGTGGTATGGGGTGCGCCCTTGCTGTTGGGTGCTCCAGGAGTGGGTACATGTCCTTTATCAAGTCCAGGATGGTGTGAGGGTGTAGCCTGTACCTTTCATGGATCTCTGCCTCATTAAGTTGGAAGAGTGTGATCTGCTGTCTGTAGACATGCTCCTTCCATCTCCAGATCCTCTCTCCTGCTGCCTGTAGCCGTAGCCGCCTTGCTACACATAGAAAGCCGCCATTCTGATCACACTGTTGCATTTTGGGGCCTGTTTTATGGCCTGCACCTGGTTACCACCTGCTTTCAATCCATGGTAATTACCGACTCTTAAATACCGAATTTCATGAAATTCAGTATTTTCGGAATGACCTACATATTCATTCTCATTTTTACCATTTCTTATTTACCGATTCGGTAAATAAGGAATCGGTAAATCAGATTCGGTCATTTGGAATTTGGTAATGATAAATCGGTATTTACCGATTCGTAATTACAGAATCCTTACTTTTGGCCTCCTACATCTCAAATGCCTAAATACCGGTCGGTAACAGCAAATATACCAAATTTCGGCCGTTACCGACTGGTATTAAGCTACCTACATATGGCTCTGGGTATTTGAGAAAAAAAGGACCAGTAGAAAGAGGCACAGTGAGTTTGTACAAGGCCGTGAGGAAGACCTTGAGAGGTTGACATGTGTTGCCTCCTAATTGACGCTTCTAAGTACCCCTTGATATTATCATTATTTTCATAAAGGCAGCATTATTGTTTTGTCCAAGTCTTTATCCATTGTTAAGATGCACACCACACTCTGCTGTGGTTGCTCACATTATGCTGTTTGCTATCCTCAAAACCTGTTCAATAATCATTGATATCACCAAGTGCAAGATCGCAACTTTAAACCACAGCCCTCCAGGCAATATCCATAATTTTTACCTATAACTGATCTCTAATCCAAAAATATTAGTAGGCAGATAGAATTGAATGAATATTAAATGTGATGAATTTTCACTCAGCACAAATTCTTTTTTGCGAGAATATATCCATGAAACATCACAAAATAAACCCACCAGCCACCTTGTCCAGCATCCTATTTAAACCTTCCCCTTCCACCCTGGAAACATTTCTAAAGATTTCCTGGTTTCAAAGTGGAAGTTTATTATACAATTGTGCTGATTTCTTGTGCAAATTAGTCATCAGAGGTTAACGTTGGTGAACTTGGAAGCATTTGTTTTCTTAAGTAGCATTGATTTCATCTTAATTAAGAGAGGTACAGGCTCTATTTCCAACTTAGTTATATACCTAGAAACATACACAAATCCAGAAGCCTAGTGCTTCATACACAGCGGTCCAGGAGGGGTTACGGTAAACCATGTATCAAAAACAACTCTCTCCGGTTAAGAAAAAAGAATTTCTGGGACACCCAGGGATGCTTCAAAAATGTATTCTGGCAATATAATGCCTCACCAACGCGTTTCACTTTTCAGCTTTATCACAGTGTGGTACAGACCTCCATATTGCTGTATTTACCCACCAGATCAGTGAAACTAAGAAAGGACATTGTAACAACACTATATTACGGGTCTATATCAGCGCCATATTGGAATGTACTGTTGTTGATTATTTTTCACAGTATATATGCCACAATATCTCTGCTTTTCGTATAACAGAACAATTAGAAATGGCATTTACAGTAAATTTCATCTACTAGTATTCAATAAATTATCTTAGAAACATACTTGGTGTTGTAATCAACTGCCCTCTGATATTGCAAAACAGCAAAATAAGTACATTCATTATCTACAAAAATTGCCAATTATTGACAAACACCTACCAATCTTAAATTAACATATATATTATACATGAGTTCATGTCTAATATCAAAAAGATAAGGGCGATGTCTCATTAATCATTAAAATTACAATATTGAAACTGCAGTCCTGCTCAAGTGGGCCATTCTATTCAATTCGTAATCTTCATTACATCATTATGTCAGATCCAATACAGTCTTGCCCAAGTAGTCATAATTTGTCATATATCTCATACTTGTATTCCACAGGGCCGACTTGATGATGTTTCCCTTTACGATGTTCCTAAACATTCCTGCCTCGATATTCTCTATGATCTTCTTACGTGAGCAAAAAAGACAACACAATCTCAATTACTCATCTTAAAACTACTCTGTTACAATTAATTGTACTGACCTACTGGGGTTAGTATATCAAAGTCAATAATAAACCCTGACTCCATTCTTCTTAATTGACATTCTCTATCAACCCCTCTCTCTTGTAATGCAATCAAGCATGAAACTACATATGATAGCAGTTTCTCATTTTGCCTATGCACAGTGTAAAAATGATGTGCAACAGGATACAGAGCTATTTTTTTTCTGATTGCACCTAGGTGGTCTAGTACCCACTTGTTTGCACAAGGAATAGTACTGCCTATAAAAAAAATTGCCACTAGGGCGCATCAGGCATTAAACACAACAGTCAGTTTCACAGGTGAAATTCCCTTTAATCAAATATTCTCTTCTAGTGTTTGGGATTTCCAATTAAGTACAATCAGTGCTGTTTGAACATGCCTTCTACAACATCTAAATCCATGTCCCACATCTCTTTGGGCATCATGATCTTTAGTGGATACTGCATTGCGGCTTAGCTCATCTTTGAGCGATCTGCACCTCCTAAAGGTGATCTGGGGTGTTACATAAACATATATTTGCAAAATTGCATCTGTTCTTAAAATGTGCCAATTTTCGTTGAACATTTTTCTGATTTTGAATGCTGTATTTGAAAATGTTGTTATAAATCTCACCTGACCTGATGCTTCTACCACTGCAGGGTTGTGTGCCATAACTCGGATCTTTGCAAAGCCTCCACGTTAGCTATAGCTATAGCTTGTTTTATTGTTTTACTGCTGTAGCCCCGTTCCTCAAATCTTTTACTCATTACCAATTTTTCTTTGTCGTACTCATAAGGTGTGGTACAATTCCATTTGGCCCTGATCAGCTCCCCATAGGGAATACTATGGTTTAGGCATGAAGGATATGCACTTTTTGCATTTAGTAGACTATTGCCCGCAGTAAGATTTCTATGTAACTTCATAGCTAACACATTTCCCTGATTCTCTATTCCAACATGTAGGAATACAATTTTCTCTTTGATTGTGTTTTAAGTGAAATGTAAGTTAATCTCATTATCATTAAGAAATGTCACAAATTGGTCAGCAGACAGTTTATCTCCTCTTCAAATTAAACCACATGACAATATTTTCTCAGAACAATTCCCAGCTACAGGACACCTGCTCCTCCCACCAGCCCATAAATAAATTAACATAGCTGGGGCGAAGTAGGTGCCCATTAGTGTTCTTTGCGTCTGTCGATAAGTATTTTAGTCAAAGAGAAAAAAGTTAAACAGTACATCACCATTTCTAATAACATTTCAGTATATAATAATAAAGAAACTGGTCTTGCTCTTAAAAATGTCTCACAGCTTGGATCCTCAGGTCATGCTTAATGCAGGTATGGTGACTGGTTACACCCAGTGTAACCAGCAATACATGTTTTTCCCAGTTGATGCCCTCAATCAGTGTTTGGAAGTGTGTTGTATCTTTTAGATGAGCAGGTAACATAAAAACAAAAGGACATAGAAAGTAATCAATACATTTTGAAGTCATTTCTCATTGTGATCCCATTAAGGAAACAATGGGCCTGCCCGGTGGCCTTTCTGCATCTTTGTATAATTTGGGAAGCAGATACATAATGGGCAGACATGGATGTTTCCAATATAAAGTACAATATACCTCCCACTCAAGTAAATCTTGATCTTTCCATTTAACCAACCTTTCATTGTACATTGAATAAGGTGATTGTACCTCTGATTTACTACTTAGCATATAACATAGAGGATCGATCATTTAATTGGCGATGTCCTTCAATCAAATAGTCCACTTTAACCGAAAACACAACCTTTCCACCTTTGTCCGAACATCTAATAACTATAAAGGGATCATTTTTCAAACTTTCCATTGCTCTTAAATGTTCAACTGTTAAATTTCTCCCTGCTCTTCCATTTGTTTTATATCTCATTTTTTTCAGATCCGAAACCACACTTTTCTAAAACACTTCCAATGCATCACTATGTATGTTTGATATAAATATAGATTTGGGTTTAAAGTTACTCAAACCTAATGCATCCACAGGTATTTATAATGTATCCAAATGTATAAATGGATCCTCATGAAGTACTATGCTCTCATCCGGTTCTGCTATTGTATGTAACAATTAAGTATGGGCGGAAAATCCGTTACGCTCGCGGATTTTACGGATTGTTGGTAAATTCGCAATCCGGGAGATTTGCGAATTTCCCGCAAAATCCGCAAATTCGCACGCAGCGGATTTTTTTTTCGCGGTGATACAATTTTGCGGCGCGTGGCGTTTATCATCGTTTGCCGAGTTATTTTTCTTGATATTTTGCGAGTGCTGCGCCATTTTGGATCTTGCTGCGGGATCCCGCGGGAATTTGGCAAGCACGATTACGTAATCGCGGCTTGCCAACTTTTACAGCGAGCGTTTGTCAACGCGAGTACGCCGTGATTACGTATCGCAGTACTTCGCAATTGCGAGCTTTGAGATGCGGCGAGCAGCAACAATCTCGCACACGCGAAAATATAAAATTTGCAATTCTGCACAAGAAATCCACCAGCAAGCAGCATAAACCTTCTTGAAATGATGATTTTTATCTGAATAACTCCTTAGGTTGACATTTGCCTGCACTTTTTTTGCGAGAAGTCCATTTTGGGGAGGGGGGGGCGGTGGGAGGAAGGAAGTGCCCCACAGTCTTCAACTTCCTGTTCCTGTCCAGCAGGCTCCTCCCAGTGCTTTGTCCATCTCCTGGTCACTTTTCATTTGTATCTGGAGCTGGATTGATTACTTTTTGTGGATGCTGCTGGATATTTGGATTTTAGGCCTTTTTGACTTTCTTTGGATCACTTTTGGATTAGAAATTTCACAAGTAAGTTACAGTTGCTGCAAGTACAATTTTGGAATTTTCGATTTTTGGGCTGTTTTGGGGCCTTTTGCCCAGGGGTACTCAGTGGTGGGTGCACTGAGTCTTTCTGTGGGGTGTTTTGAATTTAAACATCATGGAGGGGCTGGGTGGCTTGGGATTGTGCTGATTTTTCTGTGATTTTCGTTTTTTTGGCCTGTTGTGGCCTTTTCCCCCGGGGTAGTGAGTGGTGCATGTGCCTAGTCTTGCTGTGGGTTGTCTTGAATTTAAACATCATGGAGGGGCTGGATCATGGCATGGGATTGTGCTGATTTTTCTGTGATTTTCGTTTTTTGGGCCTGTTGTGGATGGACAGGCCATGTGGTTGGGGCCATTTTGAGTGCTGCTACAGGCCCTGGCCATATGCTGTGATGGAGGGGGCCATTTTGAATGTAGGGAGTGTTCTCAGGCC
This sequence comes from Lissotriton vulgaris, assembly GCF_964263255.1. Lineage (NCBI taxonomy): Eukaryota > Metazoa > Chordata > Amphibia > Caudata > Salamandridae > Lissotriton > Lissotriton vulgaris. Next base: position 2,033,582,552 of record NC_141691.1, read on the forward strand.
TGCACCCATTTTGCCTAGCTTTCATCCATTATGCCCAGGGCCCAGGGGTAGTGAGTGGTGCATGTGCCTAGTCTTTCTGTGGGTTGTCTTGAATGTAAACATCATGGCATGGGATTGTGGTGATTTTTCTGTGATTTTCGTTTTTTGGGCCTGTTGTGGATGGACAGGCCATGTGGTTGGGGGCCATTTTGAGTGCTGCTACAGGCCCTGGCCATGTGCTGTGATGGAGGGGGCCATTTTGAATGTAGGGAGTGTTCTCAGGCCTGCAACCATTTTGCCTAGCTTTGATCCATTATGCCCAGGGCCCAGGGGTAGTGAGTGGTGCATGTGTCTAGTCTTTCTGTGGGTTGTCTTGAATGTAAACATCATGGCATGGGATTGTGGTGATTTTTCTGTGATTTTCGTTTTTTGGGCCTGTTGTGGATGGACCGGCCATGTGGTTGGGGGCCATTTTGAGGGCTGCTACAGGCCTTGGCCATGTGCTGTGATGGAGGGGGCCATTTTGAATTTAGGGAGTGTTCTCAGGCCTGCACCCATTTTGCCTAGCTTTCATCCATTATGCCCAGGGCCCAGGGGTAGTGAGTGGTGCATGTGCCTAGTCTTTCTGTGGGTTGTCTTGAATTTAAACATCATGGCATGGGATTGTGGTGATTTTTCTGTGATTTTCGTTTTTTGGGCCTGTTGTGGATGGACAGGCCATGTGGTTGGGGGCCATTTTGAGTGCTGATACAGGCCCTGGCCAGGTGCTGTGATGTAGGGGGCCATTTTGAATGCAGGCAGTGTTCTCAGGTCTGCACCCATTTTGCCTAGCTTTCATCAATTATGCCCAGGGCCCAGGGGTAGTGAGTGGTGCATGTGCCTAGTCTTTCTGTGGGTTGTATTGAATTTAAACATCATGGCATGGGATTGTGCTGATTTTTCTGTGATTTTCGTTTTTTGGGCCTGTTGTTGTGGCCTTTTCACCAGGGGTAGTGACTAGTGAGTGTTGCATGTGCCTAGTCTCTCTGTGGGGTGTCTTGAATTTAAGCATCATGGAGGGCATGGGATTGTGCTGATTTTTCTGTTTTTTTTCGATTTTTTTGGGGTGTATAACTGAACTGATGTTCCTCTGTCTTCCATTGCTTTAAGGTGCACAAGACTCAAGAGAACCACCAGTGCCAGGAAGAAGTCCTGCAGCGGTGTGTGTGTGCGCGACGTCACGTCTGGCCTCAGACAACTCTACAATTCGTGCAACTGCGGCCTGCTGTCTGACCTGCTCTGAAGAAGATGGCCCCAAAAAAAAGTCTCCGTAGCTCCTCTAGCAAGAAAGATGCTAGTAAGGAGCAGAAGAAGCAAGTTACCAAGGAGGCTGGTGTGCCGGCCGCCACGTTTTTTGGGAGCAAAAAAAAAAAGTACGCCTGCAGCAGGATCTGCTGGGGACCAAGCTGGGAGCAGCACCCCCGCTCCATTGGGTTCAGTGCCTCCACCACCACGCCAACTTAAGTCAAAGCCCTTGAGTGCTTCAGAGGCAGTCAGTGTACTTCTCCAATCACCATCGACCAGTGATGTTGGCTCATCGCAAGAAAGTAGCAGCAATGTCCCTGAATCAACACAAGTTGTTGTAACTCATCTTACAAGTGTTGAACAACCACAGCTGCAACAACAACATCATGTGCAAGTACAAGCCCAAGTACATGTGAAAGGAGAGGCAGCGCAAGGAGATGCGCAAGCAGAGGTGCATGGAGGGTCACAAGTGCCCACAATAGTTGTTCCTCCCGAAGTAGGGGCACATCAGGAAATCGACAATCAAGGCGAGGTATCATTTGAGGAAGCCACTCCTCCTGATGATCATTCATTGTCTTCCACATCCCTAGCAAGGAAAAGATCAAGGTTGGTGTCTACATCTTCTTCAAGCCCACCTCCTTCTGATGATCCCATTCTGGATGAAGATTGGGAACCATCATCACGGCAGTCTGAGAGTGAGGCACACCATGATCTGACAAAGGTACCTAAGCGTAAAAGGAAGGTCGTCGAAAAACTCATATCTATGGAGTGTGATGAGGTTCAACAAGAAGTGACAGATACTACTGCTGGTGAAGCCTCTCACGATGACGACGAGCCAGTCATCATAAAGGTCACTGCAGCCCCAGTGGGCATGCAGCAAAGAGACATTTTGACCCTATCCCGAGAAGCTGCTGAGCGTGATGATGATGTCGACGAGGAGGCAATGGAAATGGAAACACAACAATCATTAGATATGGAGTTAACTAGTACACCAACACCTACCGCTTCCATATTTCTTTCTCGCAAGAAGGGACCTCCATCCACCTCGACCTCAATTCGTGGTGGTGAAAGTGCAAAACGTACTGAAGTTCGGCAATCCACATCCTCCACTTCATCTGGCATTAGCAGCAGGACCACCACCCCCAGTATCGCCGCCTCCTCCGGCCCCCAAAGACATTTCAAGTCTCCAGTTTGGGACTTCTTTAGTGTTTGCCCAAAAAAGGAAAACGTAGCCATTTGTAGCATTTGTAAGCTTCGAGTTAGTCGTGGTAAGTTTGGTACCAACTATGGTACCGGAGGCCAGAGAGGTCATCTTAGGAGAACGCACGCTGTCCAATGGTATGCGCACCTAGAGGCGGTCAAGGAAGCCCGAATTGCACGTAATGAAAATGTTGATTTTTCATCTGATGATGACGAGGAGGAAGAAGACGATTCAAACACTTCACTTACACCCAGTACCCCTGTCAGCAGCACACCCCATGTGAGCCACACTAAGAGTGTGGGAGAGAGTGAGACATCAATGCGAAAAAGTTCATCAGCGAGCGTAACTGGGTCGAAGATATCATCATCATCCCGTAAATCCTTGGTCCAGGGCAACATTAAAAAGATGTTGTTTACAGAAGCGCAATATGAACGCAACCACCCACTGACGCGTCTGTATAACACTAAGCTGGCTAAAATGCTAGCTCTGGACCTTCTCCCTTTTTCTTTTGTAGAAGGGGTTGGTTTTCTAGAATTAGTGGCAGCGCTCTGCCCTAAATGAAAGGTTCCTAGCCGGTTCTATTTTTCCTGAGTTGCGGTTCCAGCACTACATGAAGATGTTCTAGAGGGGATTGGGGCAGCTTTGCAGAAGAGTGCTGTTCACACTATACATCTGACAACAGACATGTGGACCAGTGGCGCAGGCGCTGATTACATATGCATCACTGCACACTGGGTCTCTTTTTCAGGGGCTAAAGCAAAGCTAAACGCAGGTGTTGACTCGGACATTGTTTTTAAAGCTGCTCGGAAACATGCAACACTAGCCATGTTTGGTTTGGAGAAACGTCACACAGCAGAAAACATTTTGGATGTCTTCAACACAAACGTCCTTGACTGGCTGTCCCCAAAAAAACGCCAGGTTGGTTATGTTTCCACAGACAACGGCTCCAATATAGTTAAGGCCATGCAGCTGGGTGACTATTTCAGAGTGCCGTGTTTGGCGCACTGTATAAACCTGGTTGTCAAAAAAATTCTTGGGTGATAAAGACAGTGCAGCGTACAGAGTAGTGGAGACCTGCTGAAAAATGTGCAACCATTTCAGCCATTCTTTTAAGGCCCGGAAGCATCTGAGGAGCCTGCTATATGAACATCAAATGCCAGTGAAAGCACTCATCCAGGAGGTGGTAACACGTTGGAACTCAACCTTCTACATGCTTGAGCGTCTGTATGAGCAGCATACGGTACTCGATCACTATTTCTTAACACAGGGTACAGCTCAGAAGGAGGACCTGAGGATGGGTGCGGCGCAATGGAACATAGTTAAAATCCTGATACACATGCTTCGTCCTTTTGAGTTCTTCACGGGTGCAGTCAGCAAGGAGGACTGTAATTTGGGGAAAGCTATCCCATTCTTGTACATGCTGGAGCACCAACTGAAGGAGGTGTGTTCTGTGTTTGAAAAAGATGAAAAAAACAAGACCCTTTTGTTCTGGCTGAGAAATTATTAGAGCACCTACAAGGTGATGAACGTCTTTAAATGATCCACTCAAACCAGCATTACATTTGTGCTACTATTCTGGATCCACGCTACAAAAAGGCGCTGGCAGGTCAAGCATTCTTTCCTTTTGCTGATGAAGATGTTATAAAAGTACAAACAGTGGATAGCCTCCTCAGCCAAGAGGTTTGAAAGAGAACGGCAGCAAATTGAAGGAAAAGGCAGTACATCAGCATCAGCAGGCCATCCCAAGTCAAAACAATCCACTTCTGCACCTGTGGCTGCGGCACAAGTGACCTCTGAGCCGTTAAAGAGACCGGCAACCGGATCATCTGCACCACCAGACACAACAGTAACATTGGAGGCTGAAGAGGATTGGCTAGCTCGGCTTGGGTTTGGTTCTCAAAAGGTCACAGTAACAGCTAAGCAAAGTGGAGGAACCTTGGAGGAGAACCTTGATTCGATGGTCAAGGACTATCTGAATGACTCAACAGAGGTCTATGTTAATGCTGACCCGTTGGCGTATTGGCATGGGAAAAAAGAATTGTGGCCACATTTCACCAACCTGGCTTTAAACTACTTGTCTTGCCCACTCGCAAGCGTGTCTTCTGAACATGTTTTCAGTGCTGCTGGTGGCATTGTAACTTCCAAACGGAGCCGCCTCTCGCCCAAAAATGTGGAGAGGTTAACAATGATCAAGATGAATCAGCACCTCATACCACCAGATTTCAGAGTACGAGAAAGCGCGCGGATGAAGACGAGGTGGCCAGCAACATAGATGAGGGAATTTCTTCTCTGTCAGGTGACACTGAGATCACCCTGCCTGAATTCGCAGAGTATGATGACGAAGCCTTATTCTCATTTATGGACCGTGATACCGAGCCCTGAAAATGAGACAACGAATCAATAACTTTCTTTTTCGTCCTTTTTCACTTTTATTCCTGTGTGTCTGTCTTTCTTTGTTGTGCACAGTTAATATAATTCAAACTTTAATCACATAATCACAAAAACAAGCCCATCAGCAGAACTGTCTTCACTTGTTTGCTAATTGATTTGAAGGTGCCGCAGTCTGCATTCCTCAGGTTCACAAGTTCAGAAGAACATGCTCCTCTATCCTCCTCCTCCAGACTCCTATTTCCATCAATGCAGAGGGCTGGTTTACGCCCAATGAAGAAAGACTCAGCACTTGTGGGGGTGTTGTTCTACCTCTTTGCAGGTGAGTTGACGGCTCTGGGGCCATTGCTGGGAAGCTCTAATACCGGATAAAAGTGGTTTGGACCAAATCCGAGGCAGAATTTTTTTTGTGTTTTTGCTGACTTGCTTGCATTTGAGGTGCTCTTAGGGGGGGTTCCGTCTGTTTGTGGGTGAGTTTTGGGGTCTGTGAGCACTGCTGGGACACTCTAATCTTGATTGCATTTGCTTTTCAGGAAATCCGTGGTGGCAAACCGGACTTATGGCCTAGCTTTGCAGCGCGTTTGGACCGAAGGCCGAGAAATATTGTAAGTAGGAGATGTTGCTTTTGGCCTGTTTGGGGGTGTTATGCTTTTTGTCGGGTGGGTTGGCGGGTCTTGGGCCATTCCTGGGAAGGTCTAATACCGGGTAGAAGTGGTTGTGACAAAATCCAGGCCGATTTTTTTTTTGCTATTTCTGACATTTTGCTCAATGTAGCATTTTTGGGGGCCTGTTTGGGGGGCTTCCTGGTGTTTGTGGGTGGGTTTCGGGGTCTGGGACCACTGCTGGCTATAGATAATTCACTTTGCAAGAGGTTTGAAGCAAATCCATGGTGGCAGAGGGGAGTTAGGGCCTAGCAGCAGAGCGCGCGCGGAGTGATTTGGGAAATTTGGGAAAAAATGACTAAGTCCCCATTTTTGTACTTTTGGTCTTTGGCTGTTTGGGGGTCTTCTACTCGTTTTCTCCTGGGTTGACAGCTCTGGGGCCTTTGCTGGGAAGGTCTAATACCGGATAAAAGTGGTTTGGACCAAATCAGAGGTGGACATTTTTTGGGGGTTTTGCTGACTTGCTTGCCTTTGAGGTTCCTTCTGTTTGTGGGTGAGTTTCGGGGTCTGTGAGCACTGCTGGGACACTCTAATCTTGATTGCATTTGCTTTTCAGGAAATCCGTGGTGGCAAACTGGACTTATGGCCTAGCTACGCAGCGCGTTTGGACCGAAGGCCGAGAAATATTGTAAGTAGGAGATGTTGCTTTTGACCTGTTTGGGGGTAGTATGCATTTTGGCGGGTGGGTTGGCGGGTCTTGTGCCATTTCTGGGAAGGTCTAATACCGGGTAGAAGTGGTTGGGACAAAATCCACGCCGAAAAGCCTTTTGGCACTTTTTGTAACTTAGGGTTCGTTAGGGTTAGCCCTAGCAGCAGGATTGCATGTGTTTCGGGTGTTCTAGATTTTTGCAACTGAGTTCTGGGGTCTTAGAGCACTCGTGAGAATGTGTAATTTTGGTTGCAAGTCATTTGAAGAAAATCCATGGTGGGAAAGGGGGGATTTGGCATAGTTAAAGAAAGCCTTTGCCACTATTATTAACTTAGGGTTCATTAGGGTTAGCAGTATTTCTATTGCATGTGTTTGGATGGGGGGGTTTTTGAGTCTTGGAGTGATGCTGGCTATGGATACTTTTGCTTGGTTGCTTGCAAGTGGTTTGAAAGCAATCCACGGTGGGTAGGGGGTATTTGGGCCTACTTTTACTTTTAAAGTACGTTTTGTCACCAGTTTTCTGCTAGGCCTCATTTTTTGCGATTTGATTGGGGTTTTTTTACATTTTTGCGACTGGCTTTAGTAAGGGTCTGGGTGGGAGCACTGCTGGGAAAATCAAATTTTATTCTAAAACACAGTTTACAGTACACCTAGCTTGAGGGGAAAGATCCGCTACATTAATTTGCCCATACTTATTTATCCTTCAAAAGGTGACTCAGACAGAGTACGCACTGTCAAAAATATTGTACTGTCTACTAGGAAAATCAAAGTGTGAGTTTTTGCACTCCACAGCCTACATACCTTATATTTATTTATCAGTGGTGTTGCAATATTATATCACTTCCTGTTTTTCGTTGAATAATTACAGGCCGGGTTTCAGTCTGTGCAATGGGGAAAAAAAGGATGGAGTTAGGCTTCACATTAGCGAGCCGCAATTCAGCATCCGCCAGGAAGGCAGTGGACAGGGTGTCTTCTGGTCACCAACATTGATGGACGAAGCGTCAGATGGAATGGAGGAGTGCCGCTAATAAGAGGATTTTTTTTCTGCATGCAACTTACTTACCAAATTCAACAGGACAACTACAACAACATACAGATACAGTATCCATTGTGTTTTTCTATGACTGTGACTGCATTTCTTGGATCTCTCTCTGTTTCTAAATTGATCCCTTAACACATCACTTAGTCCACTCCACTATCACATCTGCACCACACATAGTCATTTGTAAGTGCTCCCACGTAATTCGCAAGTCGCAGCACGCCCCAGCCCGTAGAGGACTGGGATGGCCCCAATGATGAAGCATGTCACCAAGGGGCAACCCTGGTGAGTGAGGGGACACCTAGAAAAAGAGCAATTTCTCCTTTTCTATCTACAACACCTTCCAGACCAACCCCATTGAGTGTTGTGAATCGATTTATAGTGACCAGCAAGGCTCTCAGGTATCTGCAACAGAGACCTTATGTTGAATATAGTTATCAATAATTCCACACACGCCCTGTACTGTTGCATTCTTTTTTCCACAGTTGTCGAAAGTACTACTTACTTTTCACTGACATGCATGCACTAGTGCATGCACTTTCAAAGATTGATGGATAGGTTTGTACCCAAAGATTTGTTTATGTTCAATTGTTTGTCCATGCTGTGCTTTTTGTACAGGGTGTCTTCTGGTGGTGACCAACATCGATGGACGAAGCGTCAGCTGCAATGGAGGAGTGCCGCTAATAAGAGGAATTTTTTTCTGCGTGCAACTTACTTACCAAATTCAACAGGACAACTACAACAACATTCAGATGCAGTATCCATTGTGTTTTTCTAGGACTGTGACTGCATTTTTTGGATCTCTCTCTGCTTCTAAATTGATCCTTTAACACATCACTTAGTCCACTCCACTATCACATCTGCACCACACATAGTCATTTGTAAGTGCTCCTACGTAATTCGCAAGTCGCAGCACGCCCCAGCCCGTAGAGGACTGGGATGGCCCCAATGATGAAGCATGTCACTAAGGGGCAACCCTGGTGAGTGAGGGGACACCTAGAAAAAGAGCAATTTCTCCTTTTCTATCTACTACACCTTCCAGACCAACCCCATTGAGTGTTGTGAATGGATTTATAGTGACCAGCAAGGCTCTCAGGTATCTGGCAACAGAGACCTTATGTTGAATATAGTTATCAATAATTCCACACACGCCCTGTACTGTCGCATTCTTTCTTCCACAGTTGTCGAAAGTACTACTTACTTTTCACTGACATGCATGCACTCGTGCATGCACTTTCAAAGATTGATGGATAGGTTTGTACCCAAAGATTTGTTTATGTTCACAATTGTTTGTCCATGCTGTGCTATTTTTTCTTGTCTCACAAAACCTTTCCCAAAAACCCCCGTACCCATCCATTTTTCAAACCCTAACCCTCTTCCCCTGGGCTGTGTGGTTTTGATTGATGTGTGACTAAATTACAGCAATAAATCCACACACTTGCTGGGGAGGATAAGGTGATACCAACAGGCTGGTGAAGAAATCCCAGGACATATTCTTACTCTGCTTGACAAGGACCCATGGCTAATGTCAAAGAACTTCAACCGAATTAGTAGTTATACTTTACCATTTGTTAGGCTACAATGTGGCACTGTTCTAGTATACTGTCACCTGCTATATTCTCTATTGTACCGTTGTATTGCTCAGGAGGACAAACCAGATTTCATTTTCTTTTTTTTCATAGGCATGCAACTGCCACTGTGTCACACCACTAGTACCACCGCTATGAGGAAATTTTATCCGCCCAGGATTGCCAACCTTATTCGCTGTTTCCCGTGGAGCCAGCCCTGGGCCTAGCCCTACTTGCAAACAGAAATTACAGGTAAGATAGGCGTTTGGTTGGAGGTAGTATAATGGAGTATTAGGAGAGACGAGAGATTAACGGTAGTACTACTAAAGTCCTAGGACTATTCAGGAAAACAAACTTACTGTTAAACCCCCATCCACCAGACTCAAAAGCAGTAAAAAACAGGTATGGTCAGATAAAGTTTCAAAAATTATATTTTTATAGCCCTAACAAAATAATCTCCCGCAAGACCCTCCCTAACCCCAACGATTGTCCTTCAAAAGTCCCCAAAAAACCCAACTCCCAATTCCCACCCCCCAAAAGTCTCTAAAAAAGGGCCAAGGGACACTATGGCAGGGTGCTGTTGGCTTTAGCAGCCAGGGCATCATGCTCCTTGCGGAGGGTGGCAAGTTCGAAGTGGAGGCCCTCCACCAAGTTCTTATAGTTCAGGACCTCCTGCTCCAGGTAGGACAGTCTGAGGGATAAGCGGCGCCGGTGTGCCTTGCAAATCCTGTGGGGGACAGCTGCTGTCTTTGCTGCTCGGTGTTGGCGTTGGGCTTTGGTAGCCCGGCTCCGTACCACTGGAGCACTGCGCTGGCTGGCAGCCCGCACGGAGGAGGATGCAGCTGTCCCCGTGGACGTTGTTGTTGTACCAGACTGCGTCTCCTCCTCCTCCAGGGCCACCAGCCACCGATATTCAGCGACAGTGGCATCAGGCCTCCGTTGCCGGGCCATTCGAGCCAGCTCCTTCCTCCTTGATGGTGTCTTGGATTTGGAAGGAGCAACTACATGAAGAAAGAAAGACATAGTCTGTAACCAATGCTCCTTAAGATTAACACAAAATGATTGAGCAGAAAGTTGTCACAGTACAAGTAGCAAATTGAAAGCACAGTACATAACTATTGAGGACAGTATCTATGTAACCTCCGACTTCTTCATCCTTGCTCTAACATTAGTGGGAGTTTAAGGAACAAATTCAACAAGCACTATGGACTTCCATTACAGTCGACTATGACAGTACACCAGTCTTCTTCTTCTTCCTTGTTTAGGAAAATTGGTACGTTATCTTATGCAAGCCGGCATAATGCCAGCGCAGTGAACTTGCACCCGAGAAAAACAGACGCACACCATGGTGAGTGAGACAGACTTGCGTTACTGTACTGGTCCAGTACATGTAGGTGGTGAAGCTCTTACTTTTCTATTACGGGTGGCACTGAGAATACTCTGTTAAAGGGCTTTGGGAGCTAAATGACTCTGCCACACTATCTAGTCAGTAAGGAGATTGGGGGTTCAACTACAAAGTCTGTTATCACTGAGGTATGTGGAAAGTCTAACAGCACCTATTATAATTGATAAGCTAAGCAATGCATTATTTAGTGTCCATAGTTCTGTTTGTGCAGATTTGTCCCTGCAACAGTAGTAGAATGGATTGTCCTCCTATCCAAACCAAAAGTAAAGTAGTATCTTATTCTTTCTTGGTGGTCATTCAACTTTTTATTGTTGGCAATTGTCAAAGCATAAACATTTAGAATACTTGCTGACTAGAATGGGAGTCCAATGGAAATGCCAAATGTGCAATCTTAGTTAGCTACACAGACATACTAATAAGAATAATCTAGTAATACCACACAGAGTCATAGTCGAGGCAGGATAAGAATTTAGATCCTGTCTACAAGAAGATCAAAGACGATTTAGAAAAAATCGAATGAGGAACGCTAGGAAAAAATAAGTACACTATATTAAAATTAAAACTTACTGGGGCCAGCTAAGGAGCCCTTGCCTGCCCGGTCCTGGCCTGCATCGTCAACAGCACCCTCCTCCTCCTCGTGTGTCCTCCTCTTGCCCGTGGGGGAAGCTGATGTACAACATGAAAGAAAGAAAAATAGAAAACATGGATGATATTTGTCAACCAAATCAAATATTTCAAAAGAACTAACAAAATATTTTTGCGAAATAGCAAATAGACAACTACTCCACGGGATATATTATTGACCAATCTCATGTAGTCGACTACGTTATTACTTTAGTATTGCTTGATTTGCGGAAGGTCAAATTGGAAATTACCTTATGTAACTCACTAAACAAAGTACTAAAAAGGTTTGCCTAGGATTGGCCGGCAGCAGTCCGCAGCACGAGAAGTGACAGCCAAAGTCCATCGTGATTGAAGATCAGCGACAACACTAAAGTTTCCTACTGTATTAACCAGTCATTAAAATACTCAAACTATCAATCCACCACCACTATTTCTTCTTATCGCCATGTGTACAAAGAAAGGACTGGACTTGAGTCTGTAGGGGCTGATTTAGAAGCCCCTTGGGGCTCTTTTGCTCCATTGTTGCGTGACTTTTGTGATGCAGCGGCAGCAAAAAAGAGGCGCAATGGTGCGGCGTATATTAACAACGTGACGCATATGGGAGATACATCACGTTGTAAAGCCCTGCGCCAATAGGGGGGGGTTCCGGCGCAAGGAAGGGGGTTCCTGCGCAGGAACGCATCCTAAAAGTGGGTGACGGAAATCTACAAGATTTCAATCAGTCACTTTGAGGACAATGATGCGTGACTCAAACCCTGCACCTGCTTGAAGCAGACGTACGGCTTGACGCAGCATTGGGGAGATAGGGCACCACAGAGCATTGATGGAGCTGCACCATCGTTGCGACGCAACTCCAGCAATGCGCCGCCTTTACGGCACAGATGCGTAACGCTTTGGTCACGTTTTGGGCCCATGGTGCACCGCATTGTAAATACGGCACACCATGGGTGATGGTGGCGTGACGCACAATTACTGGCGCATGCCTGCTACTTTGCAGGGATGCGCCGGTAATTAAAAATCTAAACCTTAGTGTGTAGCATCACGCAGTTCTTTAAACTACATACATAATTTCACAGGCCAATGAAATGAACACAAAATCTAAAACAAATAAGCATAGTAGCAACACTACTGAGAAGAAGGAGAGCAGTGTACCTGAAATGCACAGAAGATTTTGAAATATAATTTACCTACAATGTAATGAGCAGCATTATTGCTCTTGGTAAAAAACAAAAATTTGCAATATAATAACACAGCAGGAGAAAACATAGTAGTAAAGAAATAGCTACTACTACTCACCAAGCCCGGGGATCTCAAGGCCAAGGAGGTCGAGCAGATCTCGCTCACGGGTCAAGACATCCGTCCAGCGGTGGGTGGCCTGGTTGTAGGTGCGCCAGACCCAAGAGTGGTGGCAAATGGCCTGGCACACCTTCTCCCACCGCTTCCGGCGCTCCCGGACCCCGTACCCAGCACTGATCTTGCCGCCTCCCATGATGGTCCTGGGGAGGCGGCGCTGAACATAAAAAATGAGTTGGCCCACCTCCTCCGGGGTAAAGATCTCCCTGGGTACGACCTCCTCCCCCCTCAAACACCTTCACGGGAGCCGGACACGGGGTGCGGGACCCTTCCCCTTCTCGGGATGCTTCCCGGCTCCCTTCACCATGGTCTGGGCGGAAAGGAATAAAGAAAATAGAATAGGGAAGAGAAGAAAAGAAAAGAGTTTTAAAAAAGTAGCTTAAAATTAACCAAAAGTAGCAGTAAACACAAAAATATAGGGCTAGAAAAATAGAGGGATAGATAATAGGTAAAATAGATCAAAAAAAACTTCAAACAAGCAAAGGATGGCAGAGATTGACAGAGGATACAAAGACCATACCCAGAACCATAGCAATGAATGTGAAACAAGATGGCCGCGGCCGTTCACAACCGCGCGGGTAAGTTCGCGCGAGATTTTCCTTGCGAACACTCGCGAAACTGTACTAGTGAGCCACACACTTTGCAAGATTACACTTCGCGCCCGGAAACGGAAATACGTCAGGCAAACAAGATGGCCGCGCCCTTTAACGACCGCGAGGGTAACTTTGCGCCTTGCGCTACGAGCTGCTCGCAAAAACACATAAAACCTTGCGAACTAACAAGCCTCAAAAAAACAAATTGCATATTCGCATGAATTCGCGGCTTCCGAATCCGATCTCGCGAGTGTCCGCGCCCCGCAAATCCCGCGAAATTGCAGTAAAACGTGTTTTGCTAAACTGAAAGCACTCGGCAGGTGCAAGAGTTCAAACTCATCATTAGTAACAATTCCCTGTAGTGCTTCCTGACTGGGGCCCCTCCAGAATTCAGTTGCTAGTTGCAACAATTGTATGACCCTGCTCTGACCCTCACAGCAGGCTCATAGAATAGCTACAAGTAGGCCACAAAGGTCCTGGAAAAAAAAAAGCACTGCAACATAAAGCAAATTACAGATAAGGAAGCAGGTGCCAGACAGGAATTTTAAAACAGTGACACATTAATAAACTAACCCCAAATTAATTCATGTCAGTTGAAGCAGGGGAGGTGTGCTTGCTTTTCCCCCCCATAATCTACAGTGATGATGAACCAGAGGGTGGCATTGATGTAACAGAGGGTTGCAGTGGTGAAACAGAGGGTGCTGGGAACCTGTGATGATGAACCAGACGTAGAAACAACATAATTGCGACCGTTGCGAGCCCAAATGTAAGTTCGCGATTGCGAAATGGTACGAAACCCTCGCGAACTGGCAGAAATGCTTGTGAACACACAAAAAAAAATCCGCAAATTCGCAAGAATTCTCGGATTTTGCGGATTGCGAGTTTGCAAATCCGCAAAATTTGCCCATACTTAGTAACAATTCTATGTCGGAAATGCCTCTGAAAACTAATTAGGCCTTCGCTCACTCTTGGATGGAGCATGCAGGAGGAACCACTTTTTCAATTGAAATTTTCTCAAAAAACTGAAAATGTCAATTCTAGTCTTTGCAGTGTCAATTTGTCTGGAAGGACAAAAAGATAGGCCAAGGGATAACAATTTGATATCTCTAGGTGACAACTTATGTTCTGACAAATTGACCACCGTTATCTTGTTACCGTCTTGGCTCTTGTTGACATTGCAACTGGTTTGCTGCTGTCTCCTCTTTATTCTTGACCTTGTTTGTTTATTTCTCTGGTTCCTCCTGTCCCTCTTGGTTTGCCTCTTTTGCCACATCCTCTGCCATGCCGAAAATCCTGCTCTCTTGTTTGTTGATTTTGCTTAGCTTTTAAAAATAAAACATTTTCACTCTCTGCCCTTTGAAACGTGCAGATACCTCTAATAATACATCCTGACGGAACTTTAAACTGACATGCTGTGCAGGTGTGAAGTGCAGCTACTTTTTGAGAACGTCCATCTAAGAGAAAAGCATGCCCTTCATAGATTTTGACACACTACATATGCCACACATCAAATATGATGACTCGGATAAAACTGCAACCTGTGTGAAGTTAGAGATTGTGAGAAACGGTTTTCTGACTCTCATTGTACCCTGGGATCTGGTGACCAGGGCCTGGATGGTGTTCCGAAAAGAAGTGCATGGTAATTAGCTATAACTACAGTTATTACTGACATTCTCTCTGTAACGCCCCAGGATGAGGTTGGTCATGTAGTTCTAGAGGCCTAGTCAATTTAATGTACTTAGGTGTGCATTATTCTCATGCCTGCTGAAATTTATTAGGCTGCTTTTAATCTTAAAAGATATGCAAATTTGACTGTTCAATCAAAGGTACCTTGGTTTTATATGTAAGATCTACCCTAGATCCCCCAGTTGTAGAGTGCCTTGTAACTACAATGCTGAAACCCTCCTTAGTCTCAGGGCACCCACCAGCAAATGCAGTCAAAACAGCTATCACGCTGACACTCTGCCGCCTACCTGTCCCAAATGCCATAGCTCCCTCAAACCCAAAATAATTATTGAACCGCTACACGACTTCCGCATGTTCTTACTGAACTGCCGCTCTCTCCCCAAACATACAGTTGAAATCGCGCTTTTAATAGAGGAACACACACCAGACATACTGTTCCTAACAGAAACCTGGTTATCCCCTGACGCCGATCCAGCGGTCATAGAAGCCCTCCCACCAGGTTTCCAAATCTCCTGCCAAGACCGGCCGAAAGGGAGAGGAGGAGGCTTGGCGATAATTCATAAAGAACAACTTCACTGCCGATTGGTTTCCGAAACCATCACGGACTGTGAAAGCCTTACTTTCAACATTGAATTCTCACCTAACAGATGCCTTTCTGGCACCCTTATCTATCGCCCCCCCGGCCCCCCGAAGCAGTTCCATGTCAGTCTACCTTCAAGCGTGGCTGAACGCCTCAATACCACATCCAACTTCATCCTGCTAGGTGACTTTAATTTTCATTTCGAGTCATCTTCAGATCACATAGCCGTGACCTTAGCAGATGATCTAGCAGCTCTGCAACTTTCCCAACGGGTTACTTCACCCACCCACGTGAAGGGCCATTTGCTGGACCCGGTTTTCAGCAACTGCCCTGGCCTCCTAACCAGTCCACCTATTCCCCTGCCCTGGACAGATCATTTCTTGATCCCCATCAACTGGACTGCGTTTAAAACACCTGAACCAAGACCTACCACGAGACTCACGAAAGCCTGGTCCCACCTAGAAGTTGATAATTGGACTAGCAAACTTGCTGAGAATCCACCCATGGTTAATGACAATCCTGGCCTAGCTAACCAGGCATATGTCAACTGGATCACTCAATCTCTTGACGTTGTTCTTCCCAAAAAGAAAATCAAGCTCAAACGCTCCCACAAAACTGCCCCGTGGTATACGGAGACTCTAAGAGACAAGAAACGACTCTGCAGGAAATCAGAAAGACGTTGGCGATCTGATTACTCTACAGACAATAAAACCCTTTATCGAGAAGCCATCACTGAATATAAAACGCTGATAAAAGCGGCTCAGGCCTCATACTTCTCGGAGAAAATGTTGCTTGCTAAATCCAAACCCAAGGAAATTTTCCAAATTATTAAAAAACGAACTAAACAACCCCCTAGCCTGCAGGCGGACAAGTCCACCACCCACTGCAATAATGTCGCTGAATTTTTTCATCAGAAAATAAGCTCTATCTACTCTGCCTTTCCCCCAAAAAACCCAACTCCCTCAGCCCCTCCACTCCATCCCGCGGCCCCCCCTTCCAGTCAACATCTACCCACGCTGACCTACTTCCTCTCTTTGGATCTCGCTACTCTTGAACCCTTAGCATGGAAAGTAAAATCCGGATTCCCTGATGACCCTGCCACACCAGACATAATAGCAAAAACCACTGTTGATGGACAGAATGTAGAACAATGTCATCCATTCACCCCAGTACAAGGATCTGAGCCTAAATCCATCGTTTTTTTGCACTCCACACCACCCTGGGTTAGACACTGGCTATATGCAAATCAGCTCTGACTCTGTGCCTCATGGGAACAGTCCAGTCCGAACTACCAAGCCATGTCTTTCCCAGACTGGAATCAAGCATCCAAGGACCGATTTCTGGCTATCAGCCTTCTTCAGCCTGGATAGCTTGACTCCAGTGGTGTGGAGAGCCTGGGACTCACGTCTGAGTATACCCAGCACACTCGGGGTGAAAATTGCAAAAAACACTGTTGATGGACAGAATGTAGAACAATGTCATACATTCACCCCAGTACAAGGATCTGGGCCTAAATCCATCGTTTTTTTTGCACTCCACACCACCCTGGGTTAGACACTGGCTATATGCAAATCAGCTCTGACTCTGTGCCTCATGGGAACAGTCCAGTCCGAACTACCAAGCCATGTCTTTCCCAGACCGGAATCAAGCATCCAAGGACCGGTTTCTGGCTATCAGCCTTCTTCAGCCTGGATAGCTTGACTCCAGAGGTGTGGAGAGCCTGGGACTCACGTCTGAGTATACCCAGCACACTCGGGGTGAAAATTGCAAAAAACACTGTTGATGGACAGAATGTAGAACAATGTCATACATTCACCCCAGTACAAGGATCTGGGACTAAATCCATTGTTTTTTTGCACTCCACACCACCCTGGGTTAGACACTGGCTATATGCAAATCAGCTCTGACTCTGTGCCTCATGGGAACAGTCCAGTCCGAACTACCAAGCCATGTCTTTCCCAGACTGGAATCAAGCATCCAAGGACCGGTTTCTGGCTATCAGCCTTCTTCAGCCTGGATAGCTTGACTCCAGTGGTGTGGAGAGCCTGGGACTCACGTCTGAGTATACCCAGCACACTCGGGGTGAAAATTGCAAAAAACACTGTTGATGGACAGAATGTGTCCCAGGGTGGTGTGGAGTGCAAAAAAACGATGGATTTAGGCCCAGATCTTTGTACTGGGGTGAATGTATGACATTGTTCTACATTCTGTCCATCAACTGTGTTTTTTGCAATTTCCACCAGACATAATAGGTAGCCTCGCATACCACCCTGCCTATTATTAGGGAGGTTTTAAATGCCTCCATCTCTTCTGGCACGGTTCCAACCGTATGGAAACAGGCTATGGTCAGAGCCTTATTGAAAAAGCCTAATTTGGACTCTACCAACCTGAGCAACTACCGCCCCATGTCCCTGCTTCCATGGACAAGCAAGATCCTGGAGAAATATATAAACCAACAACTAATAAACTTCCTGGAAGATCACCACCTACTGGACCCCACCCAGACGGGCTTTAGACCAAAACATGGGACCGAGACCGCCCTCCTCATGGTTACTGAGGAAGCCAGAAAAATCCTGGATCAAGGAGGATCAGTGGCAGTGATCCTCCTTGATCTCAGCGCGGCCTTCGACACGGTCAGCCATGACACTCTGCTGTACCGCATGTCCCAGGCCAGGATTAAGGATAAAGCCTGGTCTTGGTTCCAGTCCTTCTTAGAGGACAGATCCTTCCGTGTGTTCGAAGGCGATTCTGTGTCCACCAGCAGACCTTTGAATTGCGGAGTCCCCCAGGGTTCTTCTCTGAGCCCTGCACTTTTTAACCTGTACATGAGACCACTGGCTGATGTCGTCCGCCCATACAGGATTAAGATCATCTCCTATGCGAACGACACACAGCTGGTGGTCTCCCTGACGCAGGAAGCCAATCCACCTGCTCGGGCGGGCTTAGAGAGTGCCTGGAGGAAGTGAAGACCTGGATGTCCCTATAGTCCTCAAAATTGAATGGGGACAAAACTGAGCTTATGCTCCTACGCCCCCCGGATATCAGCCTCCCCGCTTCCCTGTGGCCGCCTAGTTTGTGTTCCCCCCCAACTCCCACAAACAGTATCAAGAGTCTCGGAGTCTGGTTGGACAGATCTCTGTCCTTTATTTATTTATTTATTTATTTATTTATTTATGTGCTTCTATAGAGCCTGAATAAATCCCCGAAGGGGTATCTCCGCGCTCATGCTGGATGGAGGGATTAGACCTGTGCCTGATCATTACAGATGTGATAAATCATAAACTGAATTCATTAGTAGTGAAAAGGTGGGTCTTGAGTGTTTTGCGAAAGGATAGGTGGTTGGTGATGAGTTTAAGTTTAAGGGGAAGGGAGTTCCAGAGAGCGGGACCTCTATGTGCCAGAGCACGACTTCCTTGACGAGATTTTTTTATTTTGGGGACCTGAAGTAAATAGAGGTTACTCGATCGAAGTGATCGGCCTGGTACATAGGGTTGAAAAGCTTTGGTCAAATATTTGGGGCCCTTTCCTGTCAGGCATCTATGAATGGTACAGAGAATTTTGAACTTCGTGCGTTGCCGCACTGGCAACCAATGGAGTTTGGCTAGTAGAGGACGGGAGGGAGTTCTAGATGGAGCATTGAGAACTAACCTTGCCGCCGTATTTTGGACTACTTGTAATTTGTTTAGTTGGCCTTCATTAGTTGACAATAGACGGCCATTACAGTAGTCCAGTCTACTGATCACTAGTGCCTGGACTAGGGTTTTCCTTTAATGTACAAGCTACAAAACTCTCAGCCACATGCTTTAGCATCATGAGGATGCTTAAGAAAATTCTCCCTCTCCTCCCCCTGGAAGGCAAACAAGCAGCCGTACAAGGTCTAATTCAGTCACGCCTTGATTTTAATAATGCACTCTACCTTGGTGCTCCTGAATCCACTCTGAGAAGGCTTCAGACAGTCCAGAACTGCGCTGCACGTATTTTACTCGACCTGCCCCACAGACAGTCAGTAAGGGCGGGACTGGTATCCCTTCACTGGCTACCGGTGCGCCAGAGAGTTATGTTTAAAGCTATGTGCATAGCACACCAGGCCTTCTGGAACACTGGCCCCAGGATTACGCGGGACCTAATCACCCACTACACGCCTAACAGAAGCCTACGCTCGAGTCAGACCTTCCTTGCAATGGCTCCCAGAATTAAAAGATCCAGATCCGGAGGTAGGACATTTTCTTATAATGCTGCCAAGGCCTGGAACGCCCTTCCGTTGCATCTCAGATCCAACCCCAACCTCACGGCCTTCCGAAAACAGCTGATAACCTTTTTATTCCATCCAGTCTAATTAACCCCCATTCTCTCCCCTCCTGGGCCACTGTGCGGATTCATGGTATTCCCAGCACTTGGACGCCTCCGGGCAGCAATTCGCGCTCTACAAATGCACATAACAAAAAAAACTGTAAAGAAAGATATGATAAAATAAGTTGTAGTTGCCCTGAAAGGGGAAAAAAAATGCCAAGTTCATTTTTTCCCAATGAGTCACAATGACTCCGTAGGCTAACATAGAGAAGTATTATTAAAGTGTAACTATTGAACGAAAGGATCTATAATGATGCTTCAAAGTACGAAATGTATTTCAACTTTCACAGAAAATAAGTTATGAACTTTCCTTTTCAGTAAGCCAAATCCAGCCTTCCAGGTGCTCTCTCCTGGTTTGCCAGGTTGAGCCAAGCTGTCTTAATGAGGTGTGAAGTGGCCTGCCTTGAGACAAAGAATTTTCCTTGGGAGAACTGCAAGCTGAAGAGCACAAGCCATGACTGGGTGGAGGGGCCAAACTAGTCTTCAAAAATTGAATGATAGCCTCACCCCTAAATACCACACCGCAAGTCAAATATGAGCCCCCCTAAATGGATTAATGAGGGGGCTGGAAGGAGAGAGTTGGGAAACCTTAGTCATACTAGTGTGTTGGCTTTGCCAGATCTAACTGTTCATGAGAGAGTTTCGCTATTTTGTATATTAGTAGTATCTTGATTTCTGGGTAAATAATATACCACACTTTAGAGGAAGAGGTCATACTCCACCTCGTGGTACCCTGCATGCCATTGGTAGGTGTGCCCTGTTCCCCCCCAGAAGTGTGAATAAATATGGCAGGATAACCCAACAACTCAAATATGCTGCCTGAAACAAAAAAAGAGAAAAGGGACTCCTCTGCTTAGATCCTGATCTGTAAGGAAAGGATTGCACTCTGAGGGACTGCACCTGCTGCAAATTCTGGTACTACAACACTCATCCATAAGTCCTGGTGAGTTCTGATTAGTAGTGGGTGAGGCAACACCTTTATTGTAACCACCAGACAGTGGGTTGGGGTACTTCTAAATATGCGCTGACCAATGTGCAAGGCGGAGTCTGGATACCCAGTTGGGAATGTGCCTAGGGCACGGAACAAATGCCGCTTACTCAACTAAAACAAACTTGTTTGGAAGCAGATCCTCCTATAAATCAAACAATTTTACATATAGCATAGACACTCGTCTAAAATGCACAAAGTAAATTGCAGAATGTTTTCAGTATGAAGGGATTAACATAAATACAGAATTCAAAATTTCAGGTTTTAACACATTCTCCTTCTACCTAATATTAGGTTCCCAAATACGTTTCCCAAGAATTCTACCTTTCTTCCCCTTCCTATCATATATCCCTTTTTCCAAATTATACACACAAATTAACCGAGCCAACCATGTCATTGCCACTCACATTCGTAGAACCGACATGGCCATAAATAAAAAGTCATATAATGTACCTTGGTCGTCGCCCCCGCTTACCTTAAGGACAATCCTAGCTGGTGTAAGAGTAACGCTATTTCCTAAAATGTTGTCCAAAAAGGATTCAATAGCCCTATGTAGTGACTAGAGTTGCGGACAGGATGCAAAGATGTGGATTCTATCAGCATCAAAGCTGTTACACCGGGGTCACATAGTACCTGTAGTACCCCCACACTGAGCTATCCTAGCAGGTGTATGATACTTGGAATACATTGTTTTATAATGTTGGGCCTGCTATCCTGCCGGACAAAGTGTAGTCCGCCCAGTGCGAGACAATCTTGAAAGCTATCCTGGTCCACCCCGAGCTTGTCTGCCCACTTCTTCCCATATTTTCCTGTTTATTTTTAAGGCAGACAGCTCTGAATAAAATCTTCTAATAGAACACTCTGCCCCAACCTCAATAAAATCCCAAATCCTTTTCTTACAAAACCCAGCAGAGCCTCTATGATTGTTTACTGGAGGGGTGTGGCTCACTGGTTAGAGGCGGCAGACCCATAAGCGGAGAACGGCCCGGGACCAGGGTTCAATACCCGACGCGGCAGGGTCGTGGACCAGGGTCAAAACTGACTCGATAATTCTCGCCTCGGTGCCTACTCTAACCAGGGAACACACTCGGCAACTCTGGGCATTAAGCTTGCCTCATCTCAACAACGGCCCCCCACAGACGCCGGGGATGCCTGGTTTCACCTTTACCCAGAAAGGGACCATCTCACGGGGAAAACCAGGACGGGTTCCCCAGCAGTATTCAGCGCCAGGATACTCCATGGAGTCGCAGTGCGCTTTACAAGTACACCCACATTTACATTTACATCTCCGGACCTGCAGATACTTGAAAAAATTATTGTTGTAGATACCATACATCTTCTGGATATTAGAGAACTGAAGTACTCCATCAACTCCCATCCGATCACCAAATTTCCGAATCCCACGTCGTCCCTATTCAGCCATTACAGAGTCTGGAAATATTTCTCCTGGTAGAGAGATATTCCTTTCGATCCAAGTATAAACATTAAATCTGCCCATTCCCAGTTTTTTACAAAATGACGCCCATATTTTATAAGCTGCCATTAATGTCTTAAATCTAGTTCTTTTAAAATAGATGGGATCTGTATATTTAAGAAAACACTTCTCTGCATTCTCATCTATAAGTATTGCATATATATCAGTTGTACCTAGTTTACCTCTGGATCTGAGGCATCACCCCCCAGCAGCCCACGCATGTGCTGGAGGACTGCTTCCCAATAATACATACTGAAATCAGGAATCGCCCATCCTCCCCTGTCCCAGGAGAGAGTCAAGAAAAAAAGGGTACTCCTGGTCTTTCTTTGCGCCCAGATAAACCGAATAATTAAGTGTTCTAATGCAACAAACCATTTGCCCTCAAATATCAATGGGATTGTACTAAATAGATAAAGGAACTTGGGTAAAATTATCATTTTCACGACACAGGCGCGCCCTACCAAGTGAAGTTGGAGATTATTCATTCTATCAAGATCCTTCTTAGCTTTATCAATTACTAGTTCAATATTTCTATTTACGATCTTATCTAAGTCAGCTGTTATGCTAATCCCCAAATACACAGCAGAGTTGACCACCCGTATCGTCACATACTACCTGACTATTCATAATATTCTGTTTCTTAGGGCCGTTTAATGCATAGCCTGAAATCCAGCCAAATAGCGCTGCCTTTCTTTCCACTTCCAGTATAGCGCTAGTAAGGGAAGGAGTCACTATCGCCACGGCGTTCGCATAGGCCAGTGTTTTAAAGCTTTAGCCCTGAATCCTAATAGGTAAGATCTTATCATTTGCTTCTAATTTGCAGATCAGCGGGTCGATATACACTGAAAATAACAGGGGCGAACATGGGCACCCTTGGCGAGTGCCACATTTAATTTGCACCTCCGAGGTATACCCTCCATTAATTCTGAGTCGGGCCATGGGAGAAATATATAGTTCCTGGATTGCCTTAATAAACCCCTCCCCAATACCACACTGAGTCAGGGCCGTCCAAAGAAAGTCCCAGGAGACCCGATCTAATGCTTTTTCAGCATCCAGAAACATAACCGCCATGGGATCCCCTGAGACTTCCATGGCATCAAAGAGAGTGATAACCTTACGGAAGTGCTCTGTAGTACCTCTCCCTGGTATGAAACCATGTTGGGTAGAATTGACCAACTGTCCTATAATCTTATATAGCCTGAGAGCCATTGCCTTGAGATAAATCTTGGCGTCCAAATTCATAAGGGTTATAGGTCTATAAGACCCAGGTTCTAAAGGGGGTTTGCCTTTTTTTGGTATCATCATGATATCAGCGCCTGCCCACAACTTTGGGACAGGCTTTCCTAGTTGGGCCGGCAGGATTGTATCGACCAGCGAATTGCCGCTTGAAATGTTTTATAAAATTCGATTGGGACCTGGTCGGGTCCAGCAGCTTTACCCGAAGAAACACTATTAGGTGCTGCAAAAATTTCCTCAGGAGTCAAGGGGACGTCTAGTGCCTCCCTGTCTCCTTCGGAAAGAAAAGGGGCAGAGACATCCCTGAGATACTGTTGAATATCTAAGAGGTCCCCTGGGTGCCCCTTGCTATATAGTCTGGCAAAAAACTGTCTAAAAACTTCCCTGACCCCCTAGGAGTCCAGGGCAATTCCTCCCTTACTATTCAATATTTCTTTAAGTTCTCCAGAGGCTGATCTCTGTCTCGTACAGACTCCAAGTATATGTTCCACGTGCTCGCTTAATTCGTGACATTGTTCCCTTTTTGTTAAATAAGTCGCAGCTGCCTTGATAGCGATACTTTCATTCACCTCTGCTGTGGCACATACAACTTTTAGAAGTATCTGATCCAGAGAGACCCCGGAGAGGATTGCCAAATTTAATTCTTCCTCTGCATCCGAGACTGCTTTAACCACATTTTTTACTCTAGTCCCCTCTTGTTTTTTGTTAATGAATACTTTAGCTTAGTGTCCCACATGAATGCCAGCCTTGAAAGCATCCCAGCTTATTCCTGAAGAAGTATTACCTCGACTAATCTCACAGAAAGCTACATTCATATGCTTAAGACAGCCCTCATCCTCAATTAACCCTCTTTCAAAAGTCCATACCCGCTCCCACCTGTAATTTTCTATTGTTAAAACCAGCGATTATGGTCAGAGACGACCCAAGGAAGTTTCTCAATCTGACTTCTAACAAGTAGAGAGTTTGATATGAAAAAATAATCCAGCCTGACACAGACCTTACGCGGAGCAGAATAGTAAGTGGTGTCATTATCAAGTGAGTTCAAACGTGCCCACACATCTACTAAAGAATTATGGCGTGCCAGACTAACTAACTATTGCGTGACATGTTTTTTTCTTTCAGGCTTGATAACGTTGCCCATGGTCTGTACCTAGGCCCCAAACCCCATTTATGTTAAAATCGCCCCACAGTGTAACCGGCGCGGGTCAAGAAGCCAACTCAAAATCTAAAAATTCTAAGATACCCGGGTCATCCTCTGTTGATCCATATACTGATCCTATGGGAACTATATCATCATTAATTATACACTCCTTAAGGACCCATCTACCCCATTGATCTTCCCTTTTTCTTTTAACTTTGACATCCTTTCTTTTGGACCATATGGCCACCCCTCAGGTCTTAATCCCCTGTTTGAATGAGCAAGCAAAAAAATCCCATCTATTCCATTAAATAACCCCTTTCTCTTGGAGACAAACAAGACCAAGCCGCATTGATTTCAGGGTAGCCACGACACGCTGCTTTTTCAGATGGTCATTCAGACCGCATACGTTGATAAATGCAACCCTTACATTCATTAAAATACAGCAAATACCTGTCCCCACCTATTAATCCAACCCATCACTTCATGTTTTCCTTGTCGCTTCTGAAAATGTTTTAATTCTTTTACTAACCCACCTTCAGTGACTGCCCACCCATCTCAGACGTCGTGCTGTGCTGTGCCATGTGAACCACCACCCTGCCCCCTGCCGCTCCGCCACCCCCCAGTTAAAACCACCCCACAAAACCCCCCCCAGCTTAAACTGCAGCGTCACAACTCCTTCCCTCCTCGAGCTTCCACCCTCTATGTCCTTAATTCCAGATATTGCTAGGGGAGATCCCTTTACGTACGGCATACCTCCAGTGAATACAAATAAATCCTCATTATCCTCTGTTGAGCCTTAATCTCAAAATGAAAACATTCTAACGTGCACTTTAACAATGATCTTGAGCCGTGCTGGGTACAATAAGTAAGCCTCATGTCCGAGGGTCTGAAGAGGAGCAATTAGCTGTCTCAGCCTCCACCGTCTTTCCAAAGTAGCGTGGCAAAAATTGGGGAGGGCAAAGAATGTAACCCTATCGAACGTGCGAGGAGCGCCAAATATCACACCAACCTCCCCAATGCAATTCATGCCTCTAGAGATACCATAGAGAACAACATTACAGAAATAAGACTGGAAGTCTCCCTTCTGCGTCAAGATATGCGCAATAAAGTGAAAGGATTGACCAAGACGGACACCTGCATCTTAGAAGTAGAAGACTCAACACACAAACTGAATTCCAATGTCAAAGACTTGAAGGCCATTGTGAGAGAGGTAGCATGGAAAGCGGAGGATGAAGAGAATTGAGCCTGCAGAAACAACCTCCTCGTCATCGGATTCCAAGACGGACAGGAGGGCTCTGACCCAGTGGTGTTTGTGATATCATGGTTATGTGCCTCCCTCCCGGCGGTGAAGTTTTCATCCTATTTTATCATCATACAGGCAAATAGGATGCCTAATGCAAGACTGCTGCCTGGTGCCCCTCAGTGACCACTAATTGTGAAATTCTTAACCCACCAACAACAAGACTCAATACTTAGAGAGGCATGGTACATAGGGATGTTTACGACTAATCTAGGGAAGCACAGAAGATGAGGTACACATTCAACTTACTGAAATTCAAGCTGAGATCTATGCAGATCCAATATATGTTTCTTTTCGAAGTGAAGTTCAAGGTTATCTTCCAAGGCACTTCACAATTTTTTCAAATCCTGGAAGAAGCATGCACCTGGAAAGAGGACAGCCCCATGGTATGACGGTAAACTAGGACCAGCTTGTCACAATCCAAAGACGCAACCCCACAATGAGAGCCCCGAACACAGAGAATAAGGAGATGCCTACTTAAACAAGGACACAAGACGCTGTTGAGATCCTACTGAAAGAAACTCGGTACAGGGCCGAGATACGCATGGCTCTGGATGCAGACTTGTCCCAAACTCAAGCCAGTGGAACACAATGCAATCAGGGGGAAAACACCCACAACAAACAATCGGATAAGAAATCCCTGGCGGACACAAACTGTGACCACCCACTCTTCAAGAATATCACTTGCATGGAAGATCAAGATGCATAGACACAAAACGTGGAGAGTACGCTCCAACAGAAGGATAAGAGTGGCAAGAAAGGCTGAAACATGGGCAGGCCAAAAGCAGACAAACTGCAGAACTGCTAGAGAATCCCCCAGACTTGATTTTGCTAAGTGCGCGCTGAGTGGAATTCTTGTTTTGAAGCCTATATCCTTCATTATGTTGGTTAGAAATTAGTGGGTTGAAGAGCAGGGGTAGGACTACAGACCTCTCAAACTGAACTTATGCTAAGTTGTCATGTTGACAGTTCAGGGAATAGGTGTAGGTAGTGGCAGAGAGTGGGGTGGAGGAGTTAGGTTTAGGGGTAAACAGCTTTATAGTTTTATCATTTAGTACGTTTCTAATACAGCCAGTGGCAGCAGATTTAAGGTCCACAGACAGGAACAGAGGTAAAGAGGACATCAGACAGTTGCCCACCCTCGCCCACAGAGAGTTTTCTGCAGGGGTGCAAAGTGTCACCACACTAATTAACCCCCACCCCCTTCACAACTAAAATCTGCACAGACCCCAATGGGACCTTTGTTGCTGTCCAGGAGTCCTGGGGACGATGTGTACTCAGATTAATTTGTGTTTACAGCCCGCAAAAATTGCATTCCTAATCCCTTGATACAATTGATAAAATACTAATAGACTCAGGCCCATCCACACACATCACTGTCCCCACCTGCTGGCGGAGTTTGTGAGGCTGCTAAGACTGACTGACCTCTGGAGACAACAACACCTACTAGAAACCACGTATTCCTATTTTTCCTGAGCCACATAGTCTTTTCTAGACTTGACTACTCCTTTGCCCGGTAGGTGAAATACGAACGGTGGATAAGATGGAATACCTAGCAAGTGGCATTTCAGACCACTCGCCATTGTGGTTGACAGTAGGGGGTGGGGGTGGATAGGCAGCAATCAGATAGAAACCCTAGACTATAACCTCTTGGAATTAGAGAGAAACTTTACCCCAGATACATAGGCTGACCTGTTAAAACAGCCAGTAGTCACACTTAGAGAGATCCGTGCCCTAACCTAACTGTGTGCCACAGTTTTTGTCACACAGCTCTGCCCTTCCCCCGGTTAACCTGCGCAGCTTACCACTACAAGCACTGGATTTGCAGCAGCAGGGAGGCCAGGGCACCTTTCAACCCAGCAGGAGGTTCCAGGAGATCCCACAGACTCTACGTGGGCTCCACCAACCAAGTAGCAGCCGCCTAGGAGCCGGCAAGTCACTCAATCAACCCCAAAATGAGGACCAGAAACTATTTTACCCTCCAGTATTAGAACTAGGGGGGACTTACCAAGGCCCAGGGCCCTGGGATGGGGAACACTCAGGATCAGCGGGAGCGACTGGAGCAACTCCAACCTTTCCGGGACCTCACATCGATTTTACCGTGGAACAGCCGGCTCACTTCCCCATAGCTCACCCCCCGGTTGACAGCACGGGGAAGCCTTATTGCCCTCTGAAGTTAAACGCGTACAAGCCCAGGCCTAGCACCATAGAACGTTCAACCTGCTCCGCTGGAAACAGAGACATAAGAAGCTTTTTGAGCCACAAAACAACCTCCCCCCCGCCTGTCCTAGGACTTCGGACAGGACTTCGGATAGTTTACCTACTACTAAAGCAAGGGAGGAAGGGCCAAGTCCAACACTCGCAAGTCCCCGGGCCAACAGGATTTCCCTCTCACCAACAATACTTACCCTCCAGAGTGGAATACCCTGCAAACTCACTACATCAGATAGGGTGGAGCTCGGGCCCTTCCAATCAAACACCACGACTCTCCCCCACCAGAGGACTGTCAGCGGAGCACCCCTCCTTCAATCAAAGCGAACACGCTCGACACCTCAGACAGCACTTGCATTGATAAGAAAGGAACAACTTCCCCCATCGTAGCGACGCACACAGGTCTGGCCAACGGCACCCCCACCACAAAGGAAGGAGCAACCCGACAACCACTCATCAGGATCCTAAATCATCTATTGAATTCATCAAGATCAAAACACGATAAAACGGCCCTGCCCCCGCTCCCTGATAGCGGCTTTGCAAACACAAATCATCTATCACTGATTAGCGAAGCCCTTTTCACAATGACAGGAGCAGC
This sequence comes from Lissotriton vulgaris, assembly GCF_964263255.1. Classification (NCBI taxonomy): domain Eukaryota; kingdom Metazoa; phylum Chordata; class Amphibia; order Caudata; family Salamandridae; genus Lissotriton; species Lissotriton vulgaris. Next base: position 2,033,610,861 of record NC_141691.1, read on the forward strand.
GATAATGCACGCGGACAAGCTTGATGTCCAGATCAATATACTGCAAATAGTGGCAGACTTAATCTCTGGGATAGACTCAAAATTGGACAACCTGAACGCTCTGATACGCAGAGCCCAGGACAGCACGCAATTCAAGCCACAATTCAAGCCAGAGTCATGTAGTTGCAGTCCGATCCTGCACAGCTTAGAAAAACTTCCAAACATCATGACCACATTAATAAAGGACCTCAAGGGTGAAGCGATTAAAAAAAACTGTCAGAAGAGCATGCCTTTAATCACACAGGGTTCCGCCCAGGCACACTCTATGGATAACGGCCCAGCAATCCTCTGCCCAAGCATCACGGAAAAGCCTGCTTCCATGGCCTCGTCTACAACGCCCACCGTTTGTGGAACAAGAATTACCCGGATCAAGGCTGAAAACCAAGTTTCTCAACAAACCCTTAAACCGCCCAGCCCAGAGTCACAAAATCTGTCAAGGAAAAACAAGAAAAAACTAAGAAAACTCAACAAGGAGAAGAAAAACAATGCATATGCCACCAGTGCTATTCATAATTGGCTACGGCCCAACAAGCAGCCTTTCGGTAACACCATAATAGAAGAAACACCCAACCTGGCAGCCACCACGCACACTGCAGAAGTAATCGAACCAGCTACTGGAAATCCACACACAGTCACTTCTGCACCGGACCCAAGCTTGCCAGCTCTCCTCGCGGCTCCACAACCCACTACAGCTTTGGTAATACAAAAACACGCACATGAATCGCAGGTACAGAGCCACGATGAAGCAAATAAAGCCACGCCACATGAGCGGGGGTCCCGCCAAACAAGCTCTGAGCATTTGGCGCATACTAAGTTTACATCGAGCGGAGCATTAGACGCTGATAACTCAAAAACTCCCAATGACATCATTGGAGATTTACAGAGCGCCCCCCTCGGGTTAACAAGCCTCAAACTGGAGCACGCCGTGAACACGCTATGGAAGAACAGCCCACCCAGCTTAATGCTCCCATGAGGCGCCTCAACCCACAACAGGGCCAAAACATCAGACAAACTCTTACCAGCCCGGTCCAGCATCGCTACCTCCAATTTGGCTCAATGAGGCCAGCGCAAGCTCTGCAAATCAAGCAAGCGCGTAGGATCGGAAAATACTGTTACATCCAGAATATACCTCGCATGGAAAATGGGACATCCTCAACCGCAGCAATCTTTTAACACTCTGCGCAAACATCCCGGGACTGGAAGGCATAAAAACCACAGACATCGAAACCATCTTTTTCCTGCCCCCGGATGCGGAGGAAAAAAATGAAACAACGGAATTAACTTTCATCAGCCCAGACCTGGCGGAGGCACTGAGGAGCCAACATTCTCTATTGGAAAGCTGGGGCATAAAGATAAAGGCAAAGCCGGCACAAAAATATCCCTCAATTTTAAAAACCTTGATGTCACACTCTAAGCTGGACAAACAGGAAGAGGGCGTGGCTGGGATCACACGCATAAATGCTTCTTCCATCAATCGGCCAAAAGTTGTGTCCGTCCTCCAGGGGTGTAAAGGCAGCATAAACACCAGTTCAATCAATGGAACCCCAATCAAGATCCCAACTAACCCCAGCCAAGGAAATCGATTGAGCACAACCAGGGGTCACGCAAGCAAAGACTGGTCCTGGCTGTCATCAGCACTAAATTCCAGCTCCTAATACACTCTGCCCTGCAAATTTAGCCCGATCTTATAAACACACTCGCATTGAGCAAGTAAATACTTTAAATAAAAAGAGAATCACCGAGAGCTTAAAAATATTAACGTGGAACTCAAGTTGCTACTAAACCAAGTCGCGGTGAAATTCTTGGAGGAAGCAGATATTATATGCAAACAGGAAACCTGGCTGACTCAACCGCTGTCGCTAAGAGGATATGCAGAATATGGCAAAGCAGCAAAAAAGAACAACATATTTGGAAGACCCTCAGGGGGGACTTGTGTCAACATAAAACACTAGTTGAACATAGAATTCATGGAATTTTATAACCATCCAGACACTCTACAGGCGGGCATTCAGAAATTCCCCCATTCCACCAACGGCATCGCTCCAATACTACTAATCAACATCTACCATAACTTGCAGGAGAACACAGCTAACTCGCTCACACTTGCAAACCAACTAGAAACCTTACTGCTAAGCCATCCATCATAAGACTGCATTATCCTCGGTGACTTCAACACTCACAACATAGGGGACTCTACTGAGCAAAATCAACAGCGCAGGGCCGCCAAAGTACTGAATGAACTTTTAAAATCCTACAAACTGGCGACGGCGCACACAGTGCTCTTAAAGAACACCCCGGGAGCCTTGGTCGGTCCCACGCACAACAATCAAACGACGATCGACTATATCATTGAAAAGCGATAAAATGCAAGCCCAAATGACAAACTTCATTGTTCACCAACGCAATGACAGCGACCATGCAGCCCTAACAATCACTATGAACTTATCAGTGAAATCACGATATAGGCCCGTATACATTGGGGCAACGGACGGCCAAGAATTAATAAAGCTACCTAGAAGAATTAAATGGGGACAGGTAGCCACCGCAACTTTTAACAACTGGGCAAACTCGTGGGCAGGTTGGCCTCTGAGTAAACACAGCCAGGACGCAATAGCAATATGGGACGGAATCACCGTGACTTTAGCAGCAATACTCCGGGGACGCGGGGACAAACAAAGGACAACCCACTGCCATCCTCCAACGGCCTTTGGATTTAATGCAGAAATTAAAATAAGTGCAAAGGACTCAAACAAAAAACGAAAAGCCCTCAGTAAAAAACGCACAATCACAAACAAAATACAACTGCAGGAAGCCGCAAAGAGCCACTCCAAAAAAGTATGGGCTGCAAAGCGTAACCACTGTGAGGCTCAGTGGCTGAAAATCTTCGATTTGTTGAGCCCCGGAATATCACAAGAGTTCTGGAGTTACATAAGTCACCTTGGCTGAGGTACAAACCACAGAAAAAACTCCCTTCAGGCATCAGTCTGGGTCTCTCACGTAAAAGCGCTCTACAACGAAGAACGACCAATCACTCGGCCACATGAAATGCCCTCATTAAGAGAGAACCCGGCTTTAATCATCAATACCACGCCACCTCCCGGAAAATCTCCAGTGTCCAAAATATTTAAAAAAATCAGACCAAACGGCGCACCAGGCCCCAACGGTCTACCAGGCCACCTGTTCAAATCAAACATTGACTTCTGGTCCGAAAATTTGACCTACCTATACACTGACTGCCTGCTAACAGGGGATGTGCCTGACTCATGGCGAGGCTCGCTCTTGCACCCAATCCACAAGAAAGGGACCAAATCGGATCCAACGAACTACCGCATGATCGCCCTCTTGGACATCGAGGGCAAAGCCTATGCCAGCGCCATCCTGAAGGACCTCACATACTGGACAAGCGAAGAAAACCTCCTGCCATTCTGTCAAACTGGCTTCAGACCAGGTTCCTCGACTGTGGACAATATCACTGCACTTACTTACCTAGCCAATCGAGCGCGGCTGCGCAAAAGTCTCCCATCATTCGCCTGCTTCATCGATTTCTCAGCTGCGTTCGATGGAGTAGATCGTACCATCCTATGGAGAAAGCTGGTCAATTGGAACATCGACCCCTCTTTGCTAAGAGCGATACAATCTCTGTACCAAAACACCTGGGTAAGACTTAAACTTTCAAGTGACTCTGCATCCGACAAGATCGACTCGAACCGTGGCTTAAAACAAGGGTGCGTTCTGGCACCCCTGCTGTTTAATTTATACACAGCAGACATGGAGATAGCCCTGTCGGGGGCCGCCTTAGCAACGCCGAAGATCGGGGAAACCAAAATTAATTTTATGCAATACGCGGATGACCTCGTAATCCTGGATCACACAAAAATAGGGCGTCAAAAGGCACTTAGCGCCCTGGCAACATACAACAACAAAAACAGGCTGGTAGCAAACCCGACCAAGTCAAAAATAGTCATCTTTGGGCACTACCCCAAAAAAAAAAGAGCAAAATGGAACCTCGGACACTTGACCTTGGACAGCACACAGAAATACACGTACCTGGGGGTGTCCTTCCACGAATCGGGGTTGTGTGGCACCCACCTAAAGAAAATTCAGGGTAAAGGGAAGACCATCACCTTCGCCCTATGTAAACTCCAAGCCTCTTTATATAGTCCATCATCAACTGCCATCCAAAGAGTCCTCAAGGCTAAGTTAATGCCGGCCCTCAATTACGCACAACAGGCGTACCCAGGCAAACTGAACAAGGAGTTGGAAAAAATTCACTGTGGGGCATACAAGAGGCTGTACCAGTTACCAAAATGTATAGGAAGCACTCTAATTTGCCTGGAATTCTCACTAAACCAACAAAATCTGGAAGAGATGGCAGCCCTAAGTAAATATTACTATCTTACAACAGCGGCACGCGACAACACACTGAAGGCCGTCTTGAAACATATCTTCATGGAACCCGGGAACCCCTGGTCAGCTACCATTGAATCAGCAATGACCCAACTTGACCTTGCTACTGAGCTGTGTAATCAAGACCTTGTCAACTACACAACAATCAAACACGCGATCAAAAAGCAAGTGCGTGCCTGCTCTCGGGACTTGGACCTTGAGTCTCTTGTGAAAAGAGGCTTTATTGAGTCTCTATGCTTGCCGCACACCGCGTATAACCCTCGAAACCATCTCACGCAGGCCGTGGGTCTCCCAGCCCTCCATAAGATTCTAGCCTACAGACTGCACCCCCTCCCGCTCAAAAAACTATACCATCCGGGAAATGCTGGCACGGGAGTTCGGGAATGCAGACTCTGTAATTACAAACGTGAGTCATTGGCCCACTTACTATTCTGCTGCCCTGCCCTACGTGCACCCTGCACCCTTTACCTCAGGCCCATTCTTAGGGAGGCGGGGTCACAAACAGTTAAGGAGGCAATCCATCAATTATACTCCTTGAGCACAGTAAAACAGATGGCCTCGTTCGGAAAGTTTATACAACAGACCCGGTCCGAGCTGATGGCATCCAAGGGCGCACAGGAATAGAGACTTTGCTGCGGGACACTGGGTGGCCCTTCCAGGTCTTCGACTGCGTGTGCCCTTTTGAACTCTGGGAACTTATCAGAAGCGCTTGCTTGCAGAAACATTTTCGGTTTTAACTTTTGTAATTTTATACTTTGGTCTTAATGTAATGGTTTTAAGTAACCACACAATAAAGTTATTCATTCATTCATTCTATAAACTCTTGGAATTAGATAGAAACTTTACCCCAGATACATAGGCTGACCTGTTAAAACAGCCAGTAGTCACACTTAGAGAGATCCGTGCCCTAACCGATTGAGAGGTGCAGACCCAAATTCAGAATACACAACATAGGCTCTACAAGGCAGGAGACAGAGCAGGGAGACTCCTAGCCTGGTTGGGCAGAAGGACAAGAGAAATGAGCTGGGTGACCCAGATACACGAAACAGATGAACGACGCACGTTTGCACACTCCATAGTGGGTGCTTTTGCACACTACTACACGGAGCTGTTAGAGGCTATAACACTGGCAGACAACATGCAAATAATAGATTATCTTAGCAATATAGACATGCCTCCCCTGCGGCAGGAAGATAAGGAATCCTTAGAGGAAGATATTACCCTAAAGTGCAAGACGCTATAAATAAACAAAAATCGGGGTACACTCCGGTGGCCAAACAGTGTGCCAGTGGGATTTTTTAAGCAAAATGTTAGCCTGGTAGCCACTCACTTACTTAATATGTCCCAGGCGGCATTGGAAGTGGGGGAGTTGCCTTAGCGTTGTGTATACCAAAGTAAGGTAAACCCCCACAGCGCTGTGTCTCCTACCTCCCAATATCATTACCAAACACTGAAACCAAGATTTTGGCCTCCATTTTACGACTCTTTACCGTTATCACATCATTGGTATACAGTGACCAATCGGGCTTTATGCCTGACATGCCACGTGCCTCAATCTCCGCCGACTTGCCAACTGGCTAGACACAGTTAAGGACAGACCTATCCTGTACATCCTTCTGTCTATAGATGCGAAAATGGCCTTTGACAGTGTTCATTGGCTGTTCATGAGACAAGCCTGCACATGCCACGTGTCTCAATCTCCACCGACTAGCCAACTGGCTAGACACACTGAAGTACAGACCTATCCTGTGTATCCTTCTGTCTATAGATGCGAAAAAGGCCTTTGACAGTGTTCATTGGCTGTTCATGAGACGAAGTTCTAATAAAATTTGGATTTGGTCAAGGATTCATGGCTTGGGTTGAACTATTGTATACTAACACGAGGGCAAGGATAAAGGTCAATGTAGTAAAGTCAGCTGGCTTCCGCATTCTGAGGGGAACCTGACAAGGCTGCCCCTTGTCACCCCTGTTCTTTTCAATGGTCTTGAAGCCGCTGGCATGGCGGGTCAGGACCCACCCAGAATTAAGGGGTGTCCGGGATATCGGAGACTAACTTGTTGATGGATCGATTTCTCTATATGCAGATGAGATTCTGCTCTACATGACTAACCCAGATACAACGCTCCCCTGAGACTACACCTGGTCAAATAATATAGCAACCATGTAGGATATACTATCAACTGGGGGACGTTGAGTCTTTACCCCATGGGAGGTTCCAGAGAAATACACTCTCTACCAGAGCAACTGAACATTACGAAAGAGTTCATTTGCATCAAAATGGAATTGGTTGGAATCTCCCAATCTAATAATAACGTTTGGATTTCTTGTTTACTGTGTGATCTAGTTCCTATTACTAGCAAAGTGATAACCATGAAGAAACCAAGTAAGTACTGCCTCATCCTGTTATTAAGACTTGAAAGCATTATGATACAGAATGCACAATAATAATCTAGCACAAAATGTCTCTGATTGTCTAAAGTATTTTAAAAACAATCCTTTCACGATTTTGCTTTTCATAACCTCTCTTGTATGGTTACAGATACCCCAGTGGGCCCAGTCAGATGTTGTTAGAGTACATTAGAAATTCCTACTTAAAATGATTGCATGTAAAGCATTACTCCAGAGTTTTTATCGTCAATTGCAGCTTTGCACCCTTTTTTTGTGATAAAGCACCAAAACATCCTTACTCAGAGCTTGTGCTTTGAAAAACAATACATCTTCCTTCTCTGCCCTTATTTTTTTTCATTACGCAGACCAATGTATAAGGCAGATGCTGAATACCCAGTCGGGAATGTGCCTATGGAACTGAACAGATACCTCATACTCAACTAAAACAAACACGTTCTGTAAGCAGCTCCTCCTATAACTGAAATGAAGGGAATGTAGCTACTATTAGCCCTGGTTTAAAGTACTATTCTTCATCATGATCACATTGAAAATAACTATAGATTTGCAGGCTTTACCCTTGTAAAATCGAGTTGCAGAAGTTCCGCAGCCCTCTCTACCTGCCCTTCATATGAGTGGATGATTTGCATACCTTATACCAGGACTTTTTGTCAAAAGGCCCAAACCATTATTTTTTTTCTGAGAGTCGTTTCACATCTCATCGAGAGGAAAACCTGGTAGGGATGGCAGCAACTTGATAGGCTGATAAGAATTAGCTCATTGAAGTTTGAAGCATGTAAAGTAGAAGTTTTGACCCAGTACCGTTCCTGTGTTTTTTTTGAAAATCCAACTTCTCCAATCCAATGGATATTTACTGAATATCAACAACAGTGGTTGAATATACTATGTACCTTATAGAAAATCAATGTCACCAAAAATGGAATTTCCTTTTGTGTTTTTTTCTTCTCATAAAAATCACTGCAGTCCTAAACCTTGTAACTAGCATTTTGGGGATAGTCACTGTTGGATAATACCACTGTTAAATTGTTATATCTTCCTCTTTTTAATTATATTTGCCCTAACATGTAGTTAACAAGGCACACTTAGAGTGAATTAATGTTTCAAAGCAGAGTTCCTACCTGTCAATGAGGTATTCCCATGGATGTTTAAAACCAGCTGCAGTCAGCCTATACATGTAGGCCTGAAGCCATGCTTTACTTGTTGACCTAGTGATTAGCAACATATGTGTTTCAATCCTCCTGTGATATATAACTTCCATGTCACTGGTGTGTTTCCTGCATCATTTGATCTTTCTGGGAAGTTAACAATATTCACATTTGGGAATAAATTATGTAACTATGTTTTTGGGAGTCAAACTGCATGAAATGAGGTCCAATCAGCAGTCCCCCAGTGCGCAGAGTAAAATAAAAATAACAACTTCAGCAAAAATAGGAGTTACCACTCAAAATTGAGGTATTTTCTAACAGTACGTTACAATTCTTTGTATACCTTAAAATTGACATTTAGTAGCTGAGATAAAAGGAACAGTAGGAAGAGGCACAGTGAGTTTGTACAAGGCCATGTGGAAGACCTTAAGAGGTTGAAATGTGTTGCCTCCTAATTGCTGCTTCTAAGTAGCCCTTGATATTGTTATTAGGTCATCCACGCAGCACTATTGTTTTGTCCTACTCTGTATCCATTGTAAGATGCACACCACACTCTGCTGTGGTTGCTCACATTCTGCTGTTTGCTATCCTCAAAACCTATTTAATATTGATTGATATCACCAAGTAAAAAATCGCAACTTCAAACCACAGCACTGCAGGCAATATCCATCATGTTCACTCATAACTGATCTTTAATCCAAAAATATCAGTAGGCATTTTGTGGCAGATAGAATTGCATGCATATTACATGTAATGTATTTTCACTCATTCTTTTTTGCCAGAATATACCCAGAAAATGTCACAAAATAAACCCACCAACCACCATGTCTCGCATCCTCATTGAATCTTCCCCTTCACCCTGGAAACATTTCTAGAGAATTCCTGTTTTTTTGCAGTTTAGTATACAATTGCACTGATTTATTGTGCAATTTAGTCATAAGAGGTAAAGCTAATGATTTTGGAAACATATGTTTTCTTAAGGAGCATTGATTTCACCTTAATTCAGAGAGATACATGCTCTATTTCTAATTTGGTTATACACCTGTATATATATATATATATATATATATATATATAGCAATTACCACCCTCCATATCTGAGTATATCAAATTGCATATGATATATGCTTTGTAAACACAGACCAAAGATTGTCCAACAACAAAGAAAAATCTTATAGTGCCCGCTACTCAATTAACAATTTTCAAGGTAGCTCTAGCATTGTTTATTGCAGTATCAACTGTGCTGTTCTTCACATGAAGCAGTACATAGCCATCTGTTCTTTTTTATAGAGGCCAACATTTCATCCTAGATTGTGCTCAGAATATCTTGGAAAATAATGAAATATTTGCATCAAAATGTAATTGCTTGGAATCTCCCGATCTATTAATAACTTTTGGAATTCTTCTTTACTGTGTGATCTAGTTCATACTACTAGAAAAGTGATAACCCTGAAGAAACCAAGTAAGTACTGCATCACCGTGTTAATAAGACTTAAAAGCATTATGATACAGAATGCAAAAGAATAATATGGAACAAGATGTCTCTGATTGTCCCGAAATATTTTAAAAACAAACCCTTCACAATTTTGCTTTTCATAACCTCTCTTTTATGGTTACAGTTACCCAGGTTGGCCCAGTCAGATGATGTTAAGAGTACATTAGAAATTCCTACTTAAAATGATTACATGTAAAGTATTACTCCAATTATTTTCAGAGTTTTTATCGTCAACTGCTGTTTTGTAGCTTTTTTGTGATAAAGCACCAAAACATCCTTACTAAGAGTATGTGAATTAAAATAGGAGATCATCCTTCTCTGCCCTTTGTTTGTTTCATTACCACAAAAATAATGAAAGGGGCAGATACCTCTACCATAACACCCTGACAGAACTTTAAACTGACATGCTGTGCAGGTGTGTGGTGCAGATACTTTTTGAGAACTTCCTTTACAAGAGAAAAGCATGCAATGTCTTTCATAGATTTTGATACAATACATATGCCATAAATCTAATGTGATGACTTGGATAAAACTGCAACGTGTGTGAAGTTAGGGGATTGCGAGAAACAAGTACCAGTTAGATTGTTACTCCCATTTGGACTATTAGATGCTGTTTTTCTGACTCTGATTGTACACTGGGCTCTGCTGTCGAGGCCCAGGGAGTGAGCTCCGATTAAAAGAGCATGGTAATTAGGTATAACTACAATTCTTACTGACATCCTCTCTGTAAGTCCCCAGGAAGTGGTAGGGAATTTAGGTCCAGAGACCTAGTCGATTTAAGGTACTTAGATATGCATTACTGTTGTACTTGCTGTAATTTTCAAGGCTGCTTTTAATCTTAAATTATATGCGAATATGACTGTTTAATTAAAAGTACTAACAAAGTTTCAAAATACCTTGGTTGTATATATAAGTCACATTTAAGGTTCCCCTTAGGTCCCCCAGTGGTAGAGTGCCTTGTAAATATAAGGAAAGATATGATAAACAAAGTTGTAAGTGCCCTGGTAAGGGAAAAAAAGTGAGTCACAATTACTCCATAGGCTAACATAGTAAAATGTTAATAAAGTGTAACTATTGAGCTATAATGATGCTTCATAGTATTGAAATGTATTCTAACTTTCACAGAAAATACGTTATGGGTTTTTCCTTTTCAGTAAGCTAAAATCCAGCCTTCCACGGGCTTTTTCCTGGTTTCCCAGGCTGAGCCAAGCTGTCATAACGAGTTGTGTAGTGACCTGCATTGAGACAAAGAATTTCCTGTGAGAGGAGGACTGCAAGCTGCAGAGCATAATGCAGGAAGGGGGTGTTGGGGCAAAACTAACCTTTAAAAATAAAAATGACAAAAGATATTCCAGTTCCAAGTTCCTTTCTCCCCTTCACAAGTTTTTCTAGGTTCCCTCTCACCAACACTTCCACACTCCCCTTCTCACTTCCTATTACTTGATCTTTTAGTAGCTGTGGCTTTTCATACCGTTACTTCTAGCTGGAAACAAGCTGCAAATGTCTCCTATCAATCTTGGTGGAATGCAGTTTGCTTCCATCATCGCCTTGACACCGATTATGTATCCCCCATTTCACTAGCAATTAAACACGACTTGATTTGGCTCCCTTTGGTAACATATCTCTCCTCCTTTGCCCCAGGACATGCCTCTCCAGATCCCAGTACAGTTGAAGTGCGCAAGCCACCATGAATTTCTTATTCCCTTATGCCTTTATTTGTTATGATTTCTTGTTTTACTAGATTATATTGTAACTTTCACTCATATTCATAGGTTATGTTCATGCAACTTACATGCTTATTATAATTTGAATTTTATGAGAGTTTCTATTGCATTGCTTATTCTTTATACGTGATTATCATATTGATTGTATCCCTTCCCCTTTCCCCTTTCCTCCCCTTCTTTACTTCTTCAATAAACTCAAAAAAATAAAAATGACAGCCTCACCCCAAAATCCTACACCCCCAGTCAAATAGAAACCCCACAAAATTGATTAGTGAGGGGCTGGATGTGGAGTGTTAGGAAACCATAGTCTCACCAGTGGGTTGGCTTGGCTAGATCCAACTGTTCTGGAGAGAGTTTCTCCAGTTTGTATTTTAGAAGAATAGCGATCTCTGGGCCAAGAATATGCCACACTTTAGAGGAAGAGATCATATTCCACTTTGTGGTACCCTGCATCACATTGGTAGGTGTGCCCTGCTGCTTTTCAATCCAGAACTGAGAATAAATATGGGAGTGTTGTACATCAACTCAAATCTGCTGCCTAAAACAAAAAAGAAAAAAAGGACTGGGCTGCCTGGATCCTCATCTGTACCCAAAGGATTCAATCAATCAATCAAAGACATTTATAGAGCGCACTACTTACCCGGAGGGTCTCAAGGCGCTTGGGGGGGGGGCAGGGGGTGCTGCTACTGCTCGAACAGCCAGGTCTTGAGTTTCTTCCTGAAGGAGAGGTGGTCTTGGGTCAGGCGCAGGTCAGACGGGAGGGAGTTCCAGGTCTTGGCGGCCAGGTAGGAGAAGGACTTTCCTCCTGTTGTCGCTCTTCAGATGCGGGGGATGGCGGCGAGGGCGTGGTTGGTCGATCGGAGGTGGCGTTTGGGAGCGTAGAAGTTGAGGCGGTTGTTGAGGTAGCTCGGGCCTTGGTCATGCAGGGCTTTGTGTGCGTGGGTGAGGAGACGGAAGGTGATTCTCTTGTTGACGGGGATCCAGTGCAGGTCTCTTAGATGTCCGGAGATGTGGCTGCGTCGGGGGATGTTGAGGATGAGTCTGGCTGAGGCGTTCTGGATTCGCTGGAGTCTCTTCTGGAGCTTGGCGGTGGTTCCGGCGTAGAGGGCGTTGCCGTAGTCCAGTCGGCTGGTGACGAGGGCCTGGGTGACCGTCTTCCTGGTCTCAGTGGGGATCCACCGGAAGATCTTCCGTAGCATGCGCAGGATGTTAAAACAGGACGCGGAGACGGCGTTGACTTGTCTGGTCATGGAGAGGGAGGAGTCCAGGATGAAGCCCAGGTTGCGTGCGTGGTCTGTCGGTTTGGGTGCGGTGCCCAGGGCGGGAGGCCACCAGGAGTCGTCCCAGGCGGAGGGCGAGGAGCCCAGGATGAGGACTTCCGTCTTGTCTGAGTTCAGTTTCAGGCGGCTGGTTGTCATCCACTCGGCTACGTCTTTCATCCCTTCGTGAAGGTTGGCTCTGGCGGTGGCGGGGTTGTTGGTGAGGGAGAGAATCAGCTGGGTGTCGTCAGCGTAGGAGATGATGTTGAGGTTGTGTTGGTGTGCGATGGCCGCGAGGGGGCTCATGTAGACGTTGAAGAGGGTGGGGCTCAGCGAGGATCCTTGAGGGACGCCGCAGATGACTTCAGTGGCCTCTGACTTGTACGGTGGTAGACGGACTCTCTGTGTTCTTCCGTCGAGGAAGGAGATGATCCATTCCAGTGCCTTCTCCTGGATTCCGACGTTGCTGAGGCACTGCATTAGGGTGCGGTGGCAGACAGTGTTGAATGCCGCGGAGAGGTCTAGGATTGCATTCTGAAGAACTTCACCTGCTGCACATTCTGGTACTGCAGCACTTATTCAACCAGATGAGTTCTTAATATTAGTAGGTGAGGTGACACCTTTGTTGTAACCACCATCCAGGGGTTTGGGTGACTTCTGAATATGGGCTGACCAATGTGTAAGGCGGAGGCTGGATACTCAGTCCTGAATGTGCCTAGGAAACGGAATAGATACCTCTTACTCAACTAAAAGAAACACTTTCTGTAAGCAGCTACTCCTATGACTGAAATGGAGGCAGTTTGGCTACTATTAGCCCTGGTTTAAAGTACTATACTTCCGCATGCCCAAAATTAAAATAACTATAGATTTGCAGACTTCACCCTTGTACAATTGAGTTTCAGAAGTTCCCTCAGCCCTCTCTACCTGCCCTTCATATGAGAGGATGATTTGCTCACCTATCTTAACTTTTTGCCAAAAGGCCCAAGTCATTATTTATTTTCTGGGAGATGTTTCACATCTCATCGAGAGGTAAGCCTGATGGGGTTGGCAGCTACTGGATAGGCTAATGCTGATTAGTTCACTGGAGTTTCAAGAAGGTAAAGTGTAAGTTTTGACCCAGTACCTTTCCTGTGTTTTTTTGTAAAATCCAATTTTACCAATTCAATGGATATTGTCTGAATATCAAAAACTGTGGTGAAATATACTCTGTACCTTATTGCAAATCAACGCTACCAAAAATGGTATTTCATTTTGTGTTTTTTTCTTCTCATAGAAATCACAGCAGTCCAAAACAATGGAATTAGCGTTTTGGGGATACTCACTGTAGGATAATACCACCGCTAAATTCTTGTATCTTCCTCTTTTGGAATATAATCACCCTAACATGTAGTTAACAAGGCACACTTAGAGTGAATTAATGTTTCGAGTAGGGGTGGGCGGAATTTGGGTAATCGTGTTACGCAAATGTCCGCGAAACGGTAAAAAATCTCCACAAAATACAGAAATTCTGTGAACACGCGGGATTGCTTGTTCGCGATGATTTTTTATTGTTCGCAATTGCTGCTTGCGTGCTCGGGGGGGAAATATCTCGCGAAAACTCATTTGAGAACACGAACAAGCAAAACATTTCGCAAAGCTGCGTAACGCAGAATTTTGGGCAATTTTGCTTTCTTCGCGGAATGTGAAATTACCCAAATTCAGCAAATTCCTTGAACGGAACGGAATTTACCACCCAGGCCTAGTTTCAAGCAGTGTTCCTACCTGTCAACAAGGTATATTTTGATATATTCCCATTGATACCTCTTACTCAACTAAAACAAACATCTTTTGTAAGCAGCTCCTCCTATGACTGAAATGGTGGCAGTTTGGCTAACATTACCCCTGCTTTCAAGTACTATACTTCCTGATGCCCAAATTGAGAAATAACTATAGATTTGCAGGCTTCATTCCTCAGCCCTCTCCAACTGACTTTCATGAGAGAGGATGATTTATATACCTTACACCTGGACTTCTTGCCAAGAGGCCAAGCCATTATTTCTTTTCTGAGAGCTGTTTCACATCTCATTGAGAGGAAAGCCTGACGGGGATGGCAGCGAAAGCTCACCCAGTGTTTTACCCAGGGGTGCAAGTTGTCACCACACTAATTAAGAAATGTCCCCCTAAAACACAACTAAAATCTGGACAGACACCACTGGGACCTTTGTTGCTGTTTAGGAGTACTTCGGACGACATGAACTCACATTAACTTGTGTTTACACCCCGCTACAACTGCAATCCCAATCCCTTGATACAATTGCTAAAATACTACTAGACTCAGGCTCATCCACACACATCAGTGGAGGTGATTTCAGATGTAGTTGACCCTAGCCTTGAATGCACACACATTGCCGCAGGAACTCGTGTCCCCACCCCGCTGGCGGAGTTTGTGAGGCTGCTAAGACTGACTGACCTCAGGAGACAACAACACCTACCAGACTACACTTATTCCTATTTTTCCTGAGCGAACATAGTCTTTTCTAGGAGAAATACAAACGGTGGAAAAGGTGAAATACCTAGCAAGGGGCATTTCAGCCCACTCGCCATTGTGGCTGACAGTAGGGGGTGGAGGGAACAAGCAGCGATCAGACTGGAGAATGAATGCCTGGGAGCTTCATGACAAAACAGTAATTGGAGGCATTAGAACAGAAATTGAGCTATTCTTACAAGAGAATAAGGGCTCAGTGGCATCACGTGTCACCCTCTGGGAGGCCTTCAAGACGGTGCTTAGGTGTGGAGTGCATGATGTCATAGCGCATGAGCGTAGGGAAGAAACCCACCAAATAGAAACCCTAGAAAATAAACTCTTGATATTAGAGAGAAAGATTACCCCAGATAAAGAGGCCGCCCTGTTAAACCAGCCAGTAGTCACACTTAGGGAGATCCGTGCCCTAACCAAACGAGAGGTGGGGACCCAAATTCAGAATGCACAACATAGACTCTACAAGACAGGAGATAGAGCAGGGAAACTCCTAGCCTGGTTGTGCAGAACGAAAAGAGAGATGAGCTGGGTGACCCAGATACAAGAAACAGATGAACAACGCACGTCCACACACTCCATAGTGGGTGCTTTTGCACACTACTACAAGGAGCTGTTAGAGGCGTGACAACTGACAGACGGCATGCAAATAATAGATTATCTTAGCAATATAGATATGCCTCCCCTGCGGCTAGAAGATAAGGAAGCTTTAGAGGCAGATATTACCCTAAAGTGCAAGATGCTATAAACAAACAAAAATCGGGGAAAACTCCAGGTGCTCACTTACTTAATATGTTTAGGCGGCAAAGGAAGAGGGGGAGTTGCCAATGGTTCTACGTCAAGCCTTAGTGTTGGTTATACAAAACCCATGTAAACGCCCAGAGCGCTGAGGCTCCTACCTCCCCATATCATTATCAAACACTGAAACCAAGATTTTGCCCTCCATTTTAGTGACACAAACCTTGACCGTTATCACATCATTGGTATACCGCGACCAATCGGGCTGTATACGTGCACATGCCACGTGCCTCAATCTCCGCCGACTTGCAAACTGGCTAGACACAGTGAAGGACAGACCTATCCTGCATACCCTTCTGTCTATAGACAGGAAAAAGGCCTTTGACACTATTCATTGGCAGTTTATGAGATAAGTCCTAGTAAAATTTGGATTTGGTCAAGGATTCATGGCTTGGGTTGAACTATTGCATACTAACCCCAGGGCAAGAATAAAGGTCAATGTAGTAAGCTCAGCTGGCTTCCCCATTCTGAGGCGAACCTGACAGGGCTGCCCCTTGTCACCCCTGCTCTTTTCATTGGTCTTGAAGCCTCTGGCATGCCGGGTCAGGACCCAACCAGAATTAACGGGTTTCTGGGATATCGGAGGCTAACTTGTTGATGGACTAATTTCTCTATTTGCGGATGACATTCTGCTCTACATGACTAACCCAAATACGATGCTCCCCCTGATACTACACCTGGTCAAATGATATAGCAACACTGTGGGAAATAATATCAACTGGTGGAAGTTGAGTCTTTACCCCATGGGAGGTTACAAAGAAATACACTCTCTTGCAGAAAACCTGAACATTACGAAAGAGTATCATGAAATGTAATTGGTTGGAATCTCCCTATCTAATAATAACTTTTGGATTTCTTCTTTACTGTGTGATCTAGTTCCTACTACTAGCAAAGTGATAACCCTGAAAAAACCAAGTAAGTACTGCATCACCATGTTAATAAGACTTCAAAGCATTATGATACAGAATGCAAAAAAATAATATAGAACAACATGTCTCTTATTTTTAAAACAATCCTTTCACAATTGTGCTTTTCAAAACCTGGGTGGACCCATTCAGATGAGGTTAAGAGTACATTAGAAATTCCTACTTAAAATTATTGCATGTAGAGCATTACTCCAATAGTTTTCAAAGTTTTTATCGTCAACTGCTGCTTTGTACCTTTTTGTGATAAAGCACCAAAACATCCTTACTCAGAGCATGTGCTTTAAAAAACAGCACGTCTTCCTTCTCTGCCCTTCCCTTTTTTCTTTACCAAAAAAAGAATGAAAGGGACAGATTCCTACCATAACATTCCGACAAAATATTAAACTGACATGCTGTGCAGGTGTGAGGTGGATATACTTTTTGAGAACTTCCTTCTAAGCATGCAATGTCTTTCATAGATTTTAACACACTAGATATGCCACAAATCTAATAGGATGACGCGGATAAAACTGCAACGTGTGCAAAGTTAGGGATTTTGAGAAACAAGGACCTGTTCGATTTTTACTCCCATTTTGACTACTAGATGCTGGTTTTCTGACTATGATTGTACACTGGGCTCTGCTGACCAGGCCCAGGGAGTGTGCTCTGATTAAAAGTGTATGCTAATTAGGTATAACTACAAATCTTACTGACATCCTCTCTGTAAGTCCCCAAGAAGTGGTGGGGCTTGTAGGTCTAGAGGCCTAGTTGATTTAATGTACTTAGATATGCAGTACTGTTGTGCATGCTGTAATTTTCAAGGCTGCTTTTAATCTTAAATTATATGCAAAAATGACAATTTAAATAAAGGTACTAAACCAGTTTCAAAATACCTTGGTTGTATATATAAGTCACACGCAAGGTCCTCCCTAGGTCCCCCAGTGTTAAAGTGCCTTGTAACTATGAGGAAAGATATGATAAAATAAGTTGTTTGTGCCCTGGGAAGGGAAAAAAATGGCAATTTCATTTTTGCCAATGAGTTGCAATGACTTCATAGGTTAACATGGGAAAACGTGTAACTATTGAAAGAAAGGATTTATAATGACGCTTCAAAGTATTGAAATGTATTGTAACTTTCACAGAAAATACGTTATGGGATTTTCCTTTTCAGTAAGCCAAAATCCAGCCTTCCAGGGGCTCTCTCCTGGTTTGCCAGGTTGAGCAAAGCTGTCTTAATGAGTTATGTAGTGGCCTGCATTGAGACAAAGAATTTCCTGTGAGAGTCGAACTTCAAGCTGCAGAGCAGTAGGCAGGAAGGGTTTAGGGAAAAAGAACTAATCTTCAAAAACAAAAATAACAGCCTCACCCCTAAATCATTCAAACATTCACCCCAGTCAAATAGGCGCCCCACAAAATTGATTAGTGAGGGGGCTGGAAGGGGAGAATTAGGAAGTCATAGTCTCAACAGTGGGTTGGCTTAGCCAGATCCAACTGTTCTGGAGAGAGTTTCTCTATTTTGTTTCTTAGAAGTATACTGATTTCTGGGTCAAGAATATGCCACACTTTAGAGGAAGTGATCCTATTCCACATCGTGGTACCCTGCATCACATTTGTAGGTGTGCCCCGCTGCTTTTAAACCCAGAACTGTGAATAAATATAGGAGTGTTGTCTAGCAACTCAAATCTGCTGCCTAAAACAAAAAAGAGAAAACGGACTGGCTTGCTTGGACCCTGACCTGTACCCAAACGATTGCATTCTGAAGACTGGCACCTGCTACACAGTCTGGTACTGCAGCACTCATTCATCTATAGATCCAGATAAGTTTTTAATAATAGTAGGTGAGGTGACACCTTTGTTGTAACCACCAGCCATAGGGTTGGGTGACTTCTGAATACACGCTGACCAATGTGTAAGGCGGATGCTGGATAACCAGTTGGGAATGTGCCTATTGAACTGAACAGATACCTATTACTCAACTAAAACAAGTACGTTTTGTAAGCATCTACTTCTTTGACTGAAATGAATGCAGTTTGGCTACTAATTGCCCTGGCTTCAAGTACTATATCTCATCATGAGCAAATTGAAAATAACTGTAGATTTGCAGGCTTTCCCCTTGTAAAATTGAGTTTCAGAAGTTCCTCAACCCTCTCTACCTGCCCTTCATATGGAAGGAGGATGTGCATACCTTGGACACATTTTATAGTGCCTGTTACTCAATGAACAATGCCACATTCTTTTCATGGTAGCACAAGCATTGTTCATTGTAGTATCAACAATTCTGATCTTCACATTAAGAAGTTTATAGCCATCTGTTCTTTTTAATAGAGGCAAAAACGTCATCCTAGATTGTGCTCAGAATATCTGGGAAAATAATGAAATTTTTGCTTCAAAATGTCATTGCGTGGAATCTCCCAAACTACTAATAACTTTTGGAATTCTTCATTACTGTGTGATCTAGTTCCTACTACTAGCAGAGTGATAACCCTGATGAAACCAAGTAAGTACTTTATCACCGTGTTAATACGACTTGAAAGCATTATGATACAGAATGCAAAAGAATAATATTGCACAAAATGCCTCAGATTGATCCTCCTGCAAGAGGAAACACCAAGAAGAAACGTTCCACATCTGGATAGAGCATGTTGGGTTTTTCCCCCGTACTGCACTTGCAGTTTTTCCAGTACAGGCGGCTGTGCCCGTTCGTCTGTCACTGCTCCAAGTTTATGGGAGTCTTGCTTACTACATGTACCGTCACTACTGGCCGTTTCCTGCATATTTCACCCGATTGTAGAACGGGGTTGGAATTATCTCCGGTTCCCCGATCATGATGATTTTGGAATTTAAACAGCCTCTAAGAGTCACGGGTAACTACCCGATTGACGAAACACATGTTGGCTGATTTCTTCTTGGTGTTTCCTCTTGAAGGAGGACCACTGATACATAAAACTGAAAAAATCAACTACTGTTTGTTGACCCTGTCTCCCGATTGTTTACTTCTAAAAAAGAAATAACTGTGATGTATGTGGTTTTGAAGTAATTAACTTGATGTGTGCACAGGACTTTGTGTTTGCATGTAACAGGGTGGGTCTTGGCCCACTCTTTTGCAGGGGTTTTGGTTTCCCACTGACCTAGTAGCACCGTCCTCATTTAGTACATATTCCTACTTTTACTGCTACCTGTTATGTGTGCCAATTTTCCTGCATACTGACAACCCTACACAGAAAACTCAACTATAAATTTACAGGCTTCACCCTTGTAAAATTGAGTTTCAGAAGTTCCTCAACCCTCTCTACATGTCCTTCATATGAGAGGATGATATGCACACCTTACACCTGGACTTTTTGCTAAAAGGTCCAAGCCATTATTTCTATTCTGGGAGTTGTTTCAAATCTCATCTAGAGGAAAGCCTGATGGGGTTGGCAGCAACTCGATAGCCTAATGCTGAGTAGCTCACTGGAGTTTCAAGCAGGTAAAGTTTTGACCCAGTACCTTTTCCTGTGTCTTCATGTAAAATCCAATTCCACCAATTCAATGGATATTTACTGAATATCAAAAAGTGAGGTAAAATATACTCTGTACCTTATTGCAAATCAACGTTACCAAAAATGGTATTTCATTTTGTGTTTTTTCTTCTCATAGAAATCACTGCAGTCCTAAATCATGGAACTAGCGTTTTGGGGATAGTCACTGTAGGATAATACCACCGTTAAATTCCTATATCTTCCTCTTTTTAAATATATTCGCCCTAACATGTAGTTAACAAGGCACACTTAGAGTGAATTCAATTTTTCAAGCAGAGTTCCTACATGTAAATGAGGTATATGTTGATATATTCCCATGGATGCTTCTTACTCAACTAAAACAATCACATTCTGTAAGCAGCTCCTCCTATGACTGAAATGGAGGCAGGTTGGCTACGATTAGCCCTGGTTTCAAGTACTATACTTCATGCCCAAATTGAAAAATAGCTATAGATTTGCAGGCTGCACAAAAATTGGTTTTCAGAGGTTCCTCAGCCCTCTCCAACTGCCCTTCATTTGAGAGGATGATTTACATACCTTATACCTGGAATTCTTGCCAAAAGGCCCAAGCCATTATTTCTTTTCTGAGAGCCATTTCACATATCATCGAGAGGAAAGCATGATGGGGATGACAGGGAGTGGATAGGCTAATGCGAATTAGCTCACTGGACTTTCAAGCAGGTGAAGTGTACGTTTTGATACAGTACCTTTTCTGTGTCTTTTTGTAAAATACAACTTCACCAGTTAAATAGATATTTACTGATTATCAAAAACAGTAGTTGAATATACTCTGTACCTGATTGCAAACCAAAGTTACCAAAAATGGTATTTAGTGTTGTGATTTTTTTCTTCTCATAGAAATTGTTTTGTTTGAAAAACTGTATTTGATTCAAGCGAATCATAAAATAACATAAATTAAATGATAAAACTAAGCCGCACTCCATACAGCATTTTAGACATAAGATATATCTATACAGCATATGGAATTTCAAAACATAATATTCTACAAGATCCACCATTTTCTATATCAATCCAAGGATATCAGGATAAATGTATAACCTATATTTACTTGGAGCCCGTTTTCCCCATATCCCTATCACAATTCATATCTTTTCCTGATTAAAAAGCAGATCTAATAAAACATAGCACAAAAAAATGAAGGAATTGGACAAAGATCGTAAATGATTAAAATCATCCTGGTATGAGCAAGGGGAGATTTCTCTCAAGATAGGGCTAATATAATGCACCCTTATGTCTTTATATAAAGTGCTCAATGTGTGACGGGCCCGTGCACAGACCAATTTAGAGGTATTTTCCGAAGTGTTCAACTTTGTAGGTGCTCTTTAGGTATCGCCCATCACCCAAGGGCGAATAGTATAACAAGCAAATGAAGTGTGATCAATAAGAAATTGATGACATCCCTTAAGGCACTCAATCTGGTGTACTCCTCCTGAGTTATTCACGAGTAAACATCAATGTGTTTCGTAATTTATTGGCAATTCTATGGATATTGTTCACTTCAAATCCATTATCAAGAAAGTTATTGTTTCAAAGGAATCAAATCCAACTCCACAGATATAAATTACTACATCCAGCTCCAATGCATTTCGGGCAACCGCCCTTCATCGGGGAGCATCTACAACGAAACGACATGAGTTGTAACCATCGAATAAATAAGTGTTTATGAAATACATTTAAAAAATACCTTAACCCAGTGATGACAAAAAGTCTGAAAAGCGAAGTGAATTAATAAAGTCAATGTGATTTGCCGGGAGAAAAGAATAGTGACTGAGAGTAAACATTTTCTGAGAATGCCAAATCATACTGATACCTCGTGAAATGAACAATTGCTGTGAAAATAGGACACGGTAAGGATAACGTGAAGTTAAACCGACAGAAAAATGTGAAGTTAAACCAGCGTGATAACAGTGATAAGCCAAAAGATACGTTCACAAGTTGTTCAGTGCGGTATATGCTGACGCGTTAAACGGGCGACAGCGGCAGCACGTAAGGTTGCAGTGCACAAGTATTATCGGTACTTACGAGATTATCCAGTCCAATGCTTTTCCTTGTATTCCGACGTTGCTGAGGCGTTGTATGAGGGTGTTATGACAGACCGTGTCGAAGGCTGCGGAGAGGTCGAGTAGGATGAGGGCAGCAGTTTCTCTGTTGTCCAGTAGAGTTCAAATGTCGTCTGTTGCTGCGATGAGGGCGGTCTCGGTGCTGTGTTTGGCTCAGAAGCTGGATTGTGAAGGGTCGAGGGATTTGTTGGATTCGAGGAAGGCGGCGAGTTGACTGTGCAAGCTTATAAGAGCTGCCAGACTGCTGCACAGGTTAGATCTTGCACCAGCGCGCTTGAAACTGCTGTGGCTTTTTTACTGTGTTGGTTTTAAATTTTACTTGCGCCACTGGCATTATGCTATAGAGCTACTAAAGGGCTCAATTAATTGCGCTGCTATCTCTTACCGTTTAGGGCCGGATTCTTAGGCCGGGGAATCAGCTCAGGCTTACTTGCATATAAATGGTATTTTCACCCGCACTTGGCGGGATACAGTTAGTCTAGCGGGTCCGACCGCCATCTTGGGTTGGGGCGAAGGCGAGGAGCACTCCGGGCGCCATCTTGCTGAAGGCAAGGGACGCTGGAGGCGGAATTCCGCTCGGTAGAATATCTCATAAAGATGGAAGATCAGGCGCGCAGCGGTCACGCGCAGCGGGCGCGACGTAGGCGCGCTGGAGGTGCGCCAGAGGTAAGCCCATTTGCGCCCGTTCGCGCTAGGGGCGTGCCTAGGGCCGACACCTCTGGCTATCCGCACTCTCCTCGCTTGGTCTACTCTTGGACGGATCTGCTGGAACTAAGACCGTCTCAGGCTCCCGTGTCACAGAGGGCCTCCGTTCTATCTCCGTCTCAATCCTTGTCTTGTGGGCTGCTCAATGCTCGGTCGCTCTGCAAGCACCACACTGAGATTGCCTTTCTGATCGACTCCTCAGGGTTGGACGTGTTGTTCCTAACCGAAACTTGGAATCAGGAGGACTGTTTAGTTGAACTGGGTTTGGCTTGTCCCCCAGGTTTTAAAATCATCCACATCCCTCGGCCGAAGAACCGTGGTGGTGGGATTGGTATTATTTATCATGAATGGCTGGGTCTTTTCCAGCTTAAAATCAGCGAGGTTTCGGGCTTTGAATTGATGGGGTTCTCCATTAAAGATATGGAGAAAGCACTGATTTCGGGTGTGCTGTGTTATCGGCCGCCGGGCTCGGCTTCCTCTCTATCAGAGTTCCTCGACCTAGTGTATGATTTATCTAACACCCACTCGAAGTTGTTAGTCCTGGGCGACTTCAACCTATGGCAGGGGGGTCCAGCAGACGGAGCGTTCACGTCTCTTTGCCAAGCTCTTGCTGACATCTAACTGCAGCAACTGGTCCGCTCGGCGACACTTAGGGGTGGTCATGTCTTGGACTTGATTTTCGCTGACGGTCAATCGGCAGTGATTAACGACATCCTAGCCCAATGCTGGACTGATCATGCGCTTGTGGTGTTTTCTCTATGTTTGGGGGATTATTCCTCTGAAGGCGGCGGGGTAGGACTTTCCAAATTGGGCAGACATTGGTCCCGATTGCTCAGCTCATCTCCTATGCCCTCCCTAATACCTGCTAACTTCCGCTTGAGTAATTTGGTGGAGGAAAGTTATTCCTCTTTGTGTCGGTCGATTACTGATACGCTTGACAAGGTGGTGCCCCTCCGTAAATCTAGAGGGAGAGTGAACAGGGCAAACGTGCTGAGACGGCGTGGAGGAAGCAGTACTCCGCCTCGGCAAAAATCTCGTACAGGCTCGCACTGCAAGGTTACAAGGTACAGATTAAGAGGGCCAAGGCGGCCTTCTTAGAAGCTTCCTTGACTCAGGCGTCCAATAAATCCCAAGCCCTATTCAAAATTGTCAGGGACCTGTCCCACCCTGTTTGTGCGGCTAACACGGTCCGTGCGTCGCAGGTACTTTGTGACTCGCTGGCGATTGCTTTCGAGGAGAAGACTGCTAAGATCCTAGAGGGCCTAACGCACCCTTTACCTACTGCTTTTGGCTCGGGAGCTCCGGTTGGCTCGCTCAGTCGACCCCAGCAAACTGCTTCTAGCACTGGCTTGGGAGCTCCGACCGTGCCACCCAGTCGACCCCGGTCGACAGTCCCTGCCCTTCTTCCAGGAGTGTCTGGTACGGGAACTCCGGTTGATCTGCCCAGCCGACCCCGGACCGATGCCTCTGGCCCGAGTCTGGGAGCTCCGGGCAGCTCACCCAGTCGACCCCAGCCGACCGGCTCTGCTTGCATATTGGGAGCCCTGGGCGCGGGAGCTCCGGTGGGTCTTCCCAGTCGACCCCAGACGGGTGGCGCTGACCTGGGTCTGGGAGCTCCGGGCAGCTCATCCAGTTGACCCCAGCTGAACACCCCTGACCTCGGTTTGGGAGCTCCGGTCACCCCCTCCAGTCGACCCCAACTAAGGTTTTTTCCTTCCCCTTCCTTCGAGGAATTCTCTAATGTGGCACATACGGTGTCCTCGGGGGCCCCGCTTGACCCATTGCCCCCCAAATTTTGGAAGGCTTTCCACGCAGATCTTTTCTTGCCTTTGTTTTCGATCTGTCTCCAATCTTTGGAGTTGTCATCGGTGCCAGATTGCTGGAAATTAGCAGTAGTGTCACCTCTGCTTAAAAAGCCAACTTTGGACCCGGCCTGTCTTTCCAACTATAGGCCCATCTCCTTGCTCCCTTTTCGGATTAAGATTCTGGAAAAATGGGTGACTCGCTCACTCTCAGGTTTCCTGGAGAACATCGGTTGGTTCGATAAGGACCAGTTTGGCTTCCGCCCTGGAAACGGGACGGAGTCCGCGCTGGTGACCGTGTTGGACAATCTTTGTTCGCGTGTCGACAGTGGCCGGGCAGCCTTTTTAGTGCTGCTCGACATGTCGGCCGCGTTCGACACGGTTTGCCATCGGACCCTTGTCAGGAGACTGGAGGAGTGCGGGGTCACTGAGGGGGCAAGAGAGTGGCTGACATCCTATCTTGGTAGCAGGCAACAGTTGGTTTCGCTTGTACCATTTAGCTCTAAGCCAAGGAGTGTAGGACAGGGGGTTCCACAGGGCTCGGCCATCAGCCCTATACTTTTTAACCTGTACCTCCGCCCTCTAGTCCAGCTAATAAAATCTTTTGGTGTCTCGGCATTTAATTATGCCGATGACACCCAGCTGGTCTTTTCTCTGGAAGGGAATAATGCGGTTTCGCTGGATACTTTCCATCGCTGCATGGCAGCCACAGCGGACTGGTTATGAGCTAACTCCCTACAATTTAATAGCTCCAAGACGGAGGTGCTCCACTGTTCCATCGACCGGATTCCACGGGCACTCCCAGAGAACTTTTGGCCTAGTACCTTCCTCGAGCCAGTATTGGCGGCGGAATCAGCCCGTAACTTGGGGGTGATTTTTGGCCCTAACCTACAGCTTGACATACACGTCAATAAAACCACTTCCACGTGTATGATGCTGCTGCGAATGTTGCGCAAGGCTCTGCCTCTTCTCCCCACTCAAGCTAGGCCGGAAGTAGTTCGTGGGACCATATTAAGTCACCTCGACTACTGCAATGGGCTTCTTTTGGAGGCCCCAAAAAACCTGACCGGGAAGCTACGGCGGGTGCAGAACATGGCCGGCAAGCTGGCTCTCTCCCGCCCTAGGTCTAGCTCCTCCACTCTTGCATTAAGAGACCTACACTGGCTCCCGGTATATTTGCGGGTACAGTATGAAGCTGCGTGTCTGGTGTTTAAAGATGTTCACGAACAGGGCCCTATTCCTTTGCAAAAGATGTTCACATGGTATTCCGCTTCGCGGCCCCTCCGCTCTTCTTCGGCGCATCTTCTTGTAGTTCCGAGGTTTCACAGAGTGAGGATGGGTGGCCGCTCCTTTAGTGTTGCAGCGGCCAAACTTTGGAACTCCCTGCCACTCTCTTTGAGAAGTCACAAGGACTACTTTCCATTTAGAAAAGCGTTAAAAACCCACTTGTTTCCATAAATGGCCTGAGCTGTTAAAGTGTATGGTTTCTTGATCAAAGCGCCAGGATGCCCTTTGGGTGACAGGTTTTGCTCTCACAAATACACTAAATAATTAAATAAATAAATAAATTGACTGTTGACGGCTTTCTCAATGACTTTGGCAGGGAATGGGAGGAGCGAAATGGGGCAGTAGTTCTTAAGTTCAGTGGGGTCTGATGTGGGTTTCTTCAAGAGGGCGCTGAGTTCGGCGTGTTTCCAGCTTTCCGGGAAGGTGGCGGAGTTGAGGGAACAGTTGATGACGTCTCGGAGATGGGGTGCGATAATGGAGTCTGCTTTGTTGAAAATTTGGAGGGGGCATGGGTCGGTTGGCGATCCTGAATGAATGGTGTTCATCAGGTGAATGGTGTCTTCAGTGGTGATTGGGTTCCAGGCGTAAAGGTTGTTGGAGGGGGTTTTAGTTCGGAGATAGGAGGGGTTGGCTGGTCTCCAAAGCTGTTATGTATGTCAGCGATTTTGTTGTGGAAGAACGAGGCTAGAGAGTCGCAGAGGTCTTGGGATGGAATGATGTCGTTGGTGCCGGCGGTGGGGTTGGTAAATTCTTTGACGATGTTGAATGGTTCTTTGCTATTGTGAGCGTTGTTGTCGAGTCAATCCTTGAATGCTGATTTCTTGGTGGATCGGATCAGTTGGTGGTGTTTGCGGGTGGCGTTTTTGAAGGTGGTCAGATTGTCAGTGGTTGGGTTTTTTCGCCAGGCTTTCTCGAGGGTGCGACAGATCTTCTTGGATTTCTTAAGGTCATCATTAAACCAGGGGGCTTTTTTGCTGCTTTGCTTGGTTTGATGGTTTTTCAAGGGTGCTAATTTGTCAGCGCTGTGGGTGATCCATTGTGTGAGGTTGGTGTCTGCTTGGTTTGGGTCCGATGATTTTGTAGGAGGGTTTTGGTGAAGCGATGTGAAGCGTTAGTTAAGCTCATCATAACCTTGTCGATATTAGAATGCACACTGTTCTCTTTGAATTGAATGAGATTTATTTTATTCCATTTCAATCTCACCCCCTTGTTAGACTTATAATTCAAAGGGGTAATCATCGCTGCTACCCTTTAATGCCTTTATTCGCAAGCTGGCAACTAGAGGGTTGTGATCACTCGTGGGGTTGTGTTCCACCATAAAGTTATCTACCAAGTGGAACAATTTCCTTTAAATTAATATGAAATCTATAGTATTTACCCTACCCCCTCCCTGTAATTTTGGATACTGTTTAAGTGGAGTGTGAAGCAAAGTATTGGCAAAACATAGGTCGTTAATTACGATAATATCGTTTAGTGCATCACCCTGTACAGTGTGATTAAAATAGGAGTGATTGATTTTCAGTGTCAAAATCCCCACAAACCAAGTGCGTACTATACTGACATAAGGTACAATTAAAGTCCCCCAGCCTAATTATACAAACAGGAAAGCATTTAACCATGCCTTATTAATCCCCTCTTTTAGACTACTAATGACCCCACAATCATTTTGATCAAAGATGTTATAATACCAATTGACAATCCTAATTTTCTCCATCTTTATCGATCCATATGTTACAGAGATCAAGGTCACTAAGCCCCCCCTTTGCCCCCCCTCTAGCAGATGGAATTGCCTGAACATGAAAGGAACAGAAACCATCAATAACAACCTCATCTCTGCTCCATGTTTCTTGTAGGCAGATAATGTTAAACACATGATAGCCAGGCCTCATCTAAGATTCTTGATCTAATACCCACGATGTTCCACGAGACCATTCTTAATACATGGGCATTTTGAGTAAGTACATCTACCTCTCCACCTCCAGCGTGCACATTCGGCTGTATTTCTAACAAAATACTTGATTACCCATTGGCCCTCTCCCCAACTTCCAGGGCCGATTGTGATGGATAATCTAAACTATCTACTTGGTCAATTATATGAACAAGCCGCCCTACCATTAAAGGGATCGGGAACTATCTTTGGATTACTATTTGTGATTTCCAATTTCTCTAGACCACTCATGTTTGGTGCCAATCAGTCTATATCTCCAAGACCACTCAATGGCTCACATTGGTTTGGATGATACCATGGAGGGTACATAAGGTGATTCGTTTGTCCTGGTCTCCCCCTTTCTATATTAGGCCCCAGATCTCTTGGTGGCTGATAAAAAACATTGATTAATATTACAGTATAGGGGGTAGGTTCAGGAGGTGAATGGAGGTTTCAGTATACACACTCAAGAATATTTTGCTTACTTCCTAATAAACTTGGGATGTGATGTCTTTCTTTCCCTGAATGGTTAACACTTGGAATGTTTGCTGCCCGGGCATGAGTGAGGCCTAGGTCCTTTACATGTCAATGAACGCCCACTCTATGTGTGGACAGCCCCTCCCCCCTTTACATAACAGACTAATCTGGTTGTCAGTAGCATTAGCAGCTTACATTTTATCCATATTCCCATTCATAAAAATACTCTCCTTACATTTAGCCCTATTATGATTGCTAGTTGTCATAAATCTTTCAAAGTCCAACAATCTAATTTCAACAGTTGACAACCTTTGAATCAGTGGATCTAGAAGATCTGCTACCGTAGTTTCACGCTTTTTCCAAAAGTCAACCTCTACAGTATTTGACCCCCCCGGAACAGTCTCAACGTTGGATAAATTTGTCTCGTGGGTGAGCTCTTTATCACTCGATCTGTTTCTGCAAAGCTTGGGTGATGGTAGATGTTGTTTGCCACGGCTTGGCCCTTTCTTTTCTTTGTGGGTGGTGCAAAACTGTTCACATGATTGGTTTTAGATTTGGCTTTTTGAACCCAAGTGACCACATTTGGCTTGATCAATGATCTAGGAGTATCAGTGTTATTCCGTGTTGTATGAACTTCTATAATTTCAGAATATTCATTTGTTATGGGTAGTCTGTTGTTTTGGGATGCAGGGTCTTCCAGGGTTAAATATGAGGTGGGGGCAACGGGAGCTGTGGCCACAGGGTTGGTTCTATTATGAATATTTATCACAGGTTCAAGGGAAAGTCTCCGCTCAGTTAGTTCTATTTGGTGCATAAGTACCGACTCGGCCCTTAGTAAAAATTAATCTAGTATCCCCACAACCCCTGCCCTTTTCCTGACCTAAGCTTACTCATAATGTCCTGACCCTACAGACTATTTATTTATAGCACTTTACCTATATAATGCCAGTCTCAGGGATGTTGATGATATGGCACAGCCCAGCCTCGATCAGTATTGGGCGTGCTCATACGTGACCTCCGGACTTTGTCCAGGTGCCTTCCACACGTTCGTCCCGCACTGCAGGATTCTGTGGTAGTTTTTGTAGCGCCTCCAGGCTCAGTTGGGATTTGGGTCAGCTGTGTACCCCGAGCCTCGAGTGTGAGGCAGGCTGTAAGATGTAGTCCTCTGGGACCAGGCTGAAAGCAAAGGCAAGGAGAAGCGGAAGTAGTGGAACCCGCACTGCGGGAGTCTGCTGTGGTTTTTGTAGCGCCTCCCGGCACAGGTTGGATTTCAGTCAGCTGTGTGCCCCGAGCCTCGAGCATGAGGTGGGATGAAAGATGTGGTCCTATGTAAATGTAAATGTATTGGCATTTATATAGCGCACTACTTACCCGTAGGGTCCCAAGGCGCTTCGACCGCTGCGAAACCCTTCCTGGCTTCCCTGAGAGATAGTCCCTTAATGGGTATCTCCAGAGTGAGACCAGGCATCCCCGGCGGTCTGGTGGGGCCGTTAGTGAAGATGAGGCAAGCTAATGCCCAGAGTTGCCGAGTGTGATCGCTGATCAGAGTGGGCACCGAGGCGAGATAATTATCGAGTCCGCTGACCCTGGTCCAGAAACCTGCAGCGCCGGGAATCGAACCCTGGTCCCGGGCCGTCCTCTGCTCTCGGGTCTGCCGCCTCTAACCAGTGAGCCACACTACTTCATGGATTTAGTAGAGGGCAAAGGCAAGCAGGAGCGGCAGATAAGGAACCTGATTATCGAAAACAGTGGTTGAACATTCTCTGTACCTTATTGCAAAGGAAAGTTAAAAAAACTTGCATTTCATTCTGTAGTTTTTTCTTCTCATAGATATCACTGCAGTCCTAAACCATGAAACTCGCATTTAGGAGATAGTCACTGTACGATCATACCACCGCTAAATTCTTATATCTTCCTCATTTTAATTCTATTCGCCCTAATATGTAGTTAACAAGGCACACTTAGAGTGAATTAATGTTTGAAAGGAGAATTCCTACCTCTAAATGAGATTTATTTGGATACATTCACATGGATGTTTAAAGCCAGCTGCAATCAGGCTACACATGGAGACCTGAAGCCATGTTTTTCTTGTCAGCCTAGTGATTAGCAATATACGTGTCTCACTATTCCTGTGATATTTAACTTCAGTGTCACTGGTGGTTCCTGCACCATATACTGTGCTCTTTCTGAGAAGCTAACAATATTAAAATTTGGGAATAGCTGATGTGACTATGTCTTAGGGAGTCAAACTGCATGAACTGGCATCCATTCAGCAGTGCCCTAGTGTGCATAGTATAGGAAACAACAGTCAGCAAAAATAGGGGTTACCACACAGTAGGAGGAGGCACAGTGAGTTTGTACAAGGCTGTGAGGAAGACCTTAAGAGTTAAAATGTGTTGCCTCCTAATTGCCGCTTCTAAGTAGCCCTTGAAATTGTCATTAGGTCATCCACTCTGCATAATTTTTTTGTCCAAGTCTTTATCCATTGCTAAGATGCACACCACACTCTGCTGTGGTTGCTCACATTATGCTGTTTGCTATCCTCAAAACCTGTTCAATAATCATAGATATCACTAAGTGCATCATAATTTATCTCTAATCCAAAAATATCAGTGGGCTGATAGAATTGCATGGTGAGCAAAATAATGATGGATTAAACCCAGATCTGTGACTGGGGGTTGAATGTTTTGCCAATGTGCAACATTCCGTCCATCATCTTGTGTGTTTTGCTGTTCGCCCTATGTGGGAAGGGTATGCCCAGACGTGGGTCCCGGGCTCACTATGCCACTGGAGTCAAGATATCCTGGATGATGATGGCTGATAGCCAGAAACTGGTCCTAGTATGCTTGATTCCGGTCCAGGGAACACTGTTCCCATGAGGCACAGGGTAAAGGCTGATTTGCCTATGGCCATGTCTTAACTGGAGTGGCGTGGTTAGCAAAATCAACAATGGATTAATCCCAGATCTGTGACTGAGGTTGAATGTTTTGTGAATGTGCAACATTCCGTCCATCATCTTATGTGTTTTACAATATAAACTACAACATTCCTCCAACACAAATAAACCTTGATCTTTCCAGTTAACCAACATTTAATTGTACCTTGAATAATATGATTGTACCTCTGATTTACTACTTAGCATATAACATAGAGGAACGATCATTTAATTGGCGATTTCCTTCACTCAAGTAGTGCACCTTCACCCAAATCACAACATTTCCACCTTTGTCTGAACATTTAGTAGCTATAGAAGGATCATTTTTCAAACTTTCCATTGCTCTTAAATGTACGTCCATTACCTTTTTCCTTGCTCTTCCCTTTGTTTTATATCTCATTTTTTCAGATCCGAAACCACACTTTTCTCAAACACTTCCAATGCACTATGTATGTTTGGTATAAATGTAGATTTGGGTTTAAAGTTACTGAAACCCAATGTATCCACAGGTATTTGTGATGTATCCAAATGTATTAATGGATCCTCATGAAGTACTATGCTCTCATTCAGTTCTGCCATTGTATGTAATACCTCTATATCGGAAATGCATAATACCTCTGATAATTGATTAGGCCTTCACTTACTCTTGGAGAGAGCATGCACAAGGAATCACTTTTTCAATTGACGTTTTCTCAAAAGACAGAAAATGTCAATTCTAGTTTTTACATTGTCTGGAAGGACAGAAAGATAGGCCTGGGGATAACAATGTAATATCTGTAGGAGTCAACTTAAGTTCTGACAAATTGACCACTGTCATCTTGTTCCCCTCTTGGCTCTTGTTGACATTCCAACTGGTTTGCTGTTTTCTCCTCTTTCGTCTTGACCTTGTTTGTTCCTCTTATTCCTCCTGTCCCTCTTGTTTTGTCTCTTGAGCCACATCCTCTGCCATGCCGAAAATCCTGCTCTCTTGGTTGTTGATTTTGCTCAGCTTTCGTCATCATCTGGAATTGTTTCAGGAAGTTTCTTTTCCACACATTACTCATTGGGACATTCTGTGCAAAAGTTTCAGCTGTCACTTCAGATACATTACTGTATGATATATCACTTTCCTCTGTTGGTTCCCCCCTTGTTTTGATCTTATCATCAGCGCTATTCTGTACTTCTTTTTCATCAAACAGATGATCGTATTTTCTATGGAATGTTTGTGTTCTTCCCGATTGATGATATTTAAAATCTCTAATTATTTTCCTCTGTTTTTTATTGGTGATTTCCTCTTCCAGCTTTGCTAGCTTTACTTTTATCATGGTATTGAACTCCTCCAAGGTTATATCGGAGATCAGTTTTAATAATTACTCAGTTGTTTTCTGAATTTTGGCAACAATCTGTATACGATCTTTCAGCGCATACTTGATCAGCTTCCTCATCATCACAATTGAGCATTCTTTAGAAATCCCAGACCGTTCCTCTAACATCTCTGGGTCTGGGTTTTCATAAGTTGAAATGGTGTAAATGCGGAGTCCCCTTGGAACTTGGGCAACATCTATATATTTTTGTGATTACTCTGCCTCCCAGCTCTTTGACAGTTCTTTTTTGTGTAGTTTCTCCAATTTATCATATAGCATATGTATTGTTACTTCATTATTGATGAATACATGTTCCTGACTTGATTTTTAGATACTAACGTCGTGGGACACTTGACGTTACTTGTGTGGCACCTAAAAACTTACCAAAGATTTATTCGAAACTTTCAAAACTTGCTGTGCATCTGCCCAACAAACCGATCAGCCTGACTTGATTGACCCACTTTGACAAATTCATATGTTGCCTGGGTGAAAAATAGCCAATTTGAAAGCTCCTTCCTCTTTGCTTCTGGTAAAGAGGCCATGCTGATCTTTATTCAAATTCCTGAATAACAATGTTTTCAGCACTTTCTTTTGCCAGATGACAGACTTGTTAGCTCAAAGTCATCTTGCTTTGCTCCATGTTTTCTTTCACAGCTTGGGATCCAAACTTAGCCACCGAGCCTGCTCCTCCCTTGCCTGCGAGGGTCACATCGGTACCACCCCCCGCTGGTTTGACATGCCTACTCATAATGCCTCAATGGATCTTTGTTGGCCTCTCTGCATAATCACTGTGGCAAAAATACGATATTAAGCACTGTCACCCTGTGCTGCAGAGAGATAGAGAAAGGTAAAGATGCCTTCAAGGGTCTTTGTTCAATCTAAGTTTTGTTATTTAAAATTAATATGAGAAGGACCAATTTATCGTCCTTACAATGAGTGAATCAAAACTGATCAAATTGTGTTGTCAACATGAAACATATAAACAAAGACACAGGGTGTATACGAAAAAAGTGTTTTTATCAAATAATTCATTAAGAAAAATCTGCTTCATATACAGACAAATAAGTGAATAAGGTTTTAGGACTGTGGGTACACATAAAAATAAATTGCTAAGTGACTCAACAGAACCTAAAAGACACCTATCCCAAAACACATTGAGTAAAACAAAGCAAGGGATGAAGTGCAAAGTCGACGTTTCGGTTTCTTAGCAGTTATTTGATGAAACCATCCTCAGGACTGTAATCAGTTCAGATCTGTATAGAAATATTGTAGTCTGTTTGCGGATTATCGTCATCCGCGAGAAGATCTTGGAAGGAACACAGTATCCTAGGGACCTGACTATCGAATGCGGAGATCGCTCATCCAAGTTGGATGTAGCGTCTGAACTTCACTCACATAGGGTTCACGTATTCATACACAGTAGAATTCATCCAGTGTATGTTAGGTGAATTATTATCAAATTTCTGAGACAAATTAGGGGTCGATGCACATAATTTGCGCTTAAACGAGCCTGTGAGCAGTCAGAGATCCTGCAGTGTCTTAAGATGCAGCGAGGTGAAGTCAATAACGCGTGTCATCAGAGTGAAGCCACTCTGATGCCACTCTGGCTTCACTCTGATGACACGCGTTATTGACTTCACCTCGCTGCATCTTAAGACACTGCAGGATCTCTGACTGCTCACAGGCTCGTTTAAGCGCAAATTATGTGCATCGACCCCTGATTTGTCTCAGAAATTTGATAATAATTCACCTAACATACACTGGATGAATTCTACTGTGTATGAATACGTGAACCCTATGTGAGTGAAGTTCAGACGCTACATCCAACTTGGATAAGCGATCTCCGCATTCGATAGTCAGGTCCCTAGGATACTGTGATCCTTCCAAGATCTTCTCGCGGATGACGATAATCCGCAAACAGACTACAATATTTCTATACAGATCTGAACTGATTACAGTCCTGAGGATGGTTTCATCAAATAACTGCTAAGAAACCGAAACGTCGACTTTGCACTTCATCCCTTGCTTTGTTTTACTCAATGTGTTTTGGGATAGGTGTCTTTTAGGTTCTGTTGAGTCACTTAGCAATTTATTTTTATGTGTACCCACAGTCCTAAAACCTTATTCGCTTATTTGTCTGTATATGAAGCTGATTTTTCTTAATGAATTATTTGATAAAAACACTTTTTTCGTATACACCCTGTGTCTTTGTTTATATGTTTCATGTTGACAACACAATTTGATCAGTTTTGATTCACTCATTGTAAGGACGATAAATTGGTTCTTCTCATATTAATTTTAAATAACAAAACTTAGATTGAACAAAGTCCCTTGAAGGCATCTTTACCTTTCTATATTTACTTACCCAAGCCCTCAAGGGTATTCCGGGTTGCTCACTTCCTTAATAATTGCAGAGAGATAGAGGCTCTATTTTTAATTTAGTTACATACCTTCATATGTATTCCAACACACTGGTAGCTCAGTAAGCCGCACTCAAGACAACATTTAATATTAAATATGGACATGCTCCATTGGCAAGTTCAAAAAGTCGCTTTCCCATCATCGCCTAACGCATTTCAGGTAATTCCCTTTCTCCAAGGCTTATGGGAGAACATCGCGCAGTGGTGACCAACCACTCCCTTTTCAATGTCACACCCCTTATTTGCAGTAAAATTGCTTTATGGGGGATATAGTGCTCCAACATTCACTCCAGTATATGGCGAGCTTATGACTGCCGTAGATATAGACCAACATGAGCCCCAGCCTCCCGATCAAATCCTCATTCTTAGAACGCTGCTCCACATTCTGAACAGTGTATCCATTCCGTGGCCCTCTTTTCGTTCTGGGGTGGTGCCTGCTCGGCGGTTTGAACCTCCGCCATTTACATTCCAGCACAGTGGTAGCTCAGTAAGCCGCATTCGAGACAACGTTCAAGGTTACCAGCCTTTAATAATAAATATGGACATTCACCATTGGCCAGTGCAATAAGCAGCTTTCCCCTATTTGCCTGACGCATTTCAGGTAATTCCTTTTCTCAAAAGCTGATGGGCAAAGATCGCGCTGTGGTGACTAACCACTCCTTTTTAAATGTCACACCCCTTATTTTCAGTAAAATTGCTTTATGGAGGATGTAGTGCTCCAACATTCTTGCCAGTATATGGCGCACCTATGACTGCTGTAGATATAGGAACACTCAAAGTGTTGAAAAATACCCCTCACACACCAAAAGGCCCCTTGGTGTCATGCTTCATCATCGGGGTCTTCGCACCCCTCTATCGGGATGCGGCGTGCTGCGACCTACGACTACGCGGGAGCACTTGCAATGTTGGCTATGTGTGGTGTCCAGTGTGTGGGGTATATACAGAGTGAGTGGGGGGTGTGTAGTGAAAAAATATTAAAAAGTACCTGGCACTAGAGTGTGAAAGAAAAATTTATTCTGGGCTCTGGCTGGTACTGTTAAAAAGAAGTGCAGGTTGAGGTCTAAGTTGTATAATGAACAAGACCTCTGGTGTGCATTGTTGTCGACATGTTTCGGAGACAAGCTCCTTCCTCAGGACGGGGGCACAACCTCCCCTCCCTACTCACGTCTATTTTTAAAAATTGTGTATTTACAAAAAAGTGAAAAAATTAATTTAAGGCTAAGTGTGCCTACAGCGGTCTGCTACAAGCACAATGACCTGTAGAAAGACAAAAGAAAAATATTTACAACTAATGGTTACCCATGTAGCGGGTAGTTCAAACTGGTGCAGTCACCAGGAACCGTACCATATGCTTATTTTATAAGCTGTTAAAAAATGGACTCACAACACATACAACATATAACACACATAGTACTAGGATGTACTTTAAGAGGTTGTCCTACTTGTGAAGCTTTCTTGTGGGCTTCATGAGCATAGTCAGAACGCCGGGGTGTTGCTTCAATGGCTATCTGTGGTAGGTAATAATGTAGCTGTAATCATTCAGTCTAACACACTTACGTTCGTGGACGATTTTCTATAGGTCGTATGTTCCGTATCATACTCACAAGCACAGGGCTCCTTTGTCACCGTCTTACCCCGCACGCTGCTCCGCTGTTGTGGAGTTTAGGTGCGGTTCAGAGTATTTATACCTTCCCATCCTGATTGGTGCTCGTAAGGGTGTGTTGAATGAGGGTGTTACCTACCACTGAAAGTATGCCCATGTATGGAGCATCCGCTTTCTAACCAAACAGGGCTCATGTGTCTATTATGGCCGGTGACGGCCTAAAAATGGCGTTACATCAGGGATCCAGTGTCGACGGCGCATGTGCAGTTGGGTTAACACATGTGTACATGCCTGACGGTAGTGAGTGTTTTTGGCGCATGCGTCGTGTCCAAAAAATCACACATTGTTGTTACTCAGAACTGTTGGTTCTTTATGATGATAATTGACTCCAGGGTACATCATCATTAAGTCCGTTCAGATGGGTCCCCAATCTGAACACCCAACGCTGTTCCTTCTGAAAGAGGCCGGTCTCAGAGGGCAGTTGTTCTATAACCGTCCACTTTAAATCATTGACACAGTGTTGTTGGGTCAAAAAATGCGTAGCCATTTTGGTTGTGCTCTTTTTGCATCTCACATTACTTTTATGTTCACTCATGCATGTTTTTATTGCTCTTGGGGAGCACCTTTGCTCCGAGCCTAGCAGGTCTCTATGTACACCATCTCGAGACTAACAAGATCCTCCATGATCAAAACCCATATAGAGCCAACATAAAATGCTGGAGGAGGTACATAGATGACATCCTAGTCATCTGGGAAGGTGATCAACAGTCAGCAACTAACTTTCTGGAATGGCTCAATAACCAAAACACCTTTCTGAAATTCACGAGCACAGTTTCCAATAAAACATTGGTTTTCCTTGATTTGAACATTTATGCTGAGTCGGGAAAATTAAAGACCACCACTCACTTCAAACCTACGTCCCGGAATTGCCTGTTGAGA
This sequence comes from Lissotriton vulgaris, assembly GCF_964263255.1. NCBI lineage: Eukaryota > Metazoa > Chordata > Amphibia > Caudata > Salamandridae > Lissotriton > Lissotriton vulgaris. The sequence goes on from NC_141691.1 coordinate 2,033,648,594, forward strand.
TTTGACAGTTTTCACCCGAGACATCTCCGAGAAAATCTGCCATATGGACAGTTTTTACGCCTTAGGCGCAACTGCACAGATCTCTCTGAATTCAGACAACAAGCAAATGATCTGAAAAAGAAACTCAAACAACGAGAGTACCCTGAAAAAATCATTAACAAGGCTATGAAAAGGGCAAAAAACAATAACAGAGAGGCCTTACTCGAGGAAAAAGTAAAAGAACCTACAGAAAACAAACGGCCAATCTGTGTGACAACATTTAATACTTTGTCAAATGATGTATCTAAGATTGTAAACAAACACTGGCGCATACTAACTTGTGGCGAACTGACTTTTGAGAAACCAATGTTTGCACATCGCAGGGGACGTAATCTTAGAGACATATTGGTACACACAAGGCCGAAACCAACTACAACAGCCCTCCAACCCACGATTGGCATCCAGGGCCATTTCCCTTGCGGCAATTGCAGCAGTTGCCACTTGACCGAAAAAAGCACAAGACTTACTTTTCGTAATGGCTCGACATGGGAACAAAGGAGATTCACAAATTGCAACTCAAAAAACGTCATCTATATGATCAAATGCCCATGTAATCTGGAATATGTGGGAATGACCACAAGAGCAATAAAAACACGCATGAGTGAACATAAAAGTAATGTGAGATGCAAAAAGAGCACGACCAAAATGGCTACGCATTTTTTGACCCAACAACACTGTGTCAATGATTTAAAGTGGACGGTTATAGAACAACTGCCCTCTGAGACCGGCCTCTTTCAGAAGGAACAGCGTTGGGTGTTCAGATTGGGGACCCATCTGAACGGACTTAATGATGATGTACCCTGGAGTCAATTATCATCATAAAGAACCAACAGTTCTGAGTAACAACAATGTGTGATTTTTTGGACACGACGCATGCGCCAAAAACACTCACTACCGTCAGGCATGTACACATGTGTTAACCCAACTGCACATGCGCCGTCGACACTGGATCCCTGATGTAACGCCATTTTTAGGCCGTCACCGGCCATAATAGACACATGAGCCCTGTTTGGTTAGAAAGCGGATGCTCCATACATGGGCATACTTTCAGTGGTAGGTAACACCCTCATTCAACACACCCTTACGAGCACCAATCAGGATGGGAAGGTATAAATACTCTGAACCGCACCTAAACTCCACAACAGCGGAGCAGCGTGCGGGGTAAGACGGTGACAAAGGAGCCCTGTGCTTGTGAGTATGATACGGAACATACGACCTATAGAAAATCGTCCACGAACGTAAGTGTGTTAGACTGAATGATTACAGCTACATTATTACCTACCACAGATAGCCATTGAAGCAACACCCCGGCGTTCTGACTATGCTCATGAAGCCCACAAGAAAGCTTCACAAGTAGGACAACCTCTTAAAGTACATCCTAGTACTATGTGTGTTATATGTTGTATGTGTTGTGAGTCCATTTTTTAACAGCTTATAAAATAAGCATATGGTACGGTTCCTGGTGACTGCACCAGTTTGAACTACCCGCTACATGGGTAACCATTAGTTGTAAATATTTTTCTTTTGTCTTTCTACAGGTCATTGTGCTTGTAGCAGACCGCTGTAGGCACACTTAGCCTTAAATTAATTTTTTCACTTTTTTGTAAATACACAATTTTTAAAAATAGACGTGAGTAGGGAGGGGAGGTTGTGCCCCCGTCCTGAGGAAGGAGCTTGTCTCCGAAACATGTCGACAACAATGCACACCAGAGGTCTTGTTCATTATACAACTTAGACCTCAACCTGCACTTCTTTTTAACAGTACCAGCCAGAGCCCAGAATAAATTTTTCTTTCACACTCTAGTGCCAGGTACTTTTTAATATTTTTTCACTACACACCCCCCACTCACTCTGTATATACCCCACACACTGGACACCACACATAGCCAACATTGCAAGTGCTCCCGCGTAGTCGTAGGTCGCAGCACGCCGCATCCCGATAGAGGGGTGCGAAGACCCCGATGATGAAGCATGACACCAAGGGGCCTTTTGGTGTGTGAGGGGTATTTTTCAACACTTTGAGTGTTCCAATCACTTTTGATCACTCTTGTCCCTCTCCCCTGCTGGATTCACTTTGTTTATGTAACTATCCCCGTGGAGCATGAATCCAACGATCAGCTCTACCTCCCTCTTTTGATTTTTACATGATTTAGGCAGCGTGCAGCTGCGGGAGTTTAACCCCGGACTCTCTTTCACAACACATAAACACATAAACTAGGTAAACTGTAAGCCACAGCGGTCAACTAATTATGGAGGACGAACATGGCCTTACCTTTGGCGAGGATGAAATCGACAGAATCTTGGCAGATCCAAATCCCTTTGAGGGACTTACTAACCCTGAAACTGGACCGAGTATGAATGATTGGAACGAATTGGTCAAACTAAGGCGTAACCAGATCAAAGCAGCCCTACATGGTCTGATAATGACGGGCTATTTAAGGAACAAAATGGGCCCCCCAGGTTTGATTGTAAAAAACGAACCTTTCATCTTTCAGACGGATATGCAGTTCAAGAAGGAGTGGTCATTGATTTCATGGCACTGCACCAGGGACTGGCTGGTCCTAATTATAAAAACGGCAACTAGAATTACCCAAGAACTAAAGATCGAAATTGATAAAATTGAAGTCAAATTGAAAACATATATATCAACCGAGGATTTAAAAGTCAGGTTAGACGAACTGAATCAACAAATGACGGAATTTGAATTTGGCCTGAAACAAAGCAAACTCAATAAATTGGGTAAAGATAAGGATAAATTCACCCCAGAAGGAGCATACCCTTACACCAGGGCTGACTATGTAGCCCCAAATAGAAGCAATGATACCGATAATGATGGGTCAGACACCAGCTCCAATAGCTCAAATTCAAGTGGGGGCAAAGGAAACCGTCAGAATAGAGGTGGTTGGAGGCAGAGAAGACAACAGTACCCAAGACAACGAGGGTGGAGAGGATACCAACCCCAATATCCACAATACATGGGACAAGCACCTTTCCAGCCATTTCAGTTTAATCACCCACCAAATGTCCAAGGTTATCCACAATGGAATCCAGACTTCAATGGGGGTTTCTTTGGTCCGCAGCCTTTTTTAGGGTCCCGCCCTGGGAACCGTGGAAAGAACCGGAAAGGCAACAATGTAACTTGGGAAGACAACGGCCAAGAGAACTCACGACAGACCAGGAGTATGACGGGCTCCTTACCCAATCAAGCCTCAACCAGCAACCAGAGAGGGACCTAGTGGTTAATCTGACTTCAAAGCCACTAACGACTACAGAACGACAGGTACTTAACAAAGGTTTGGGTTTTGTACCAACGCAAAGACCGGATATCTTTAAAATAAACGTGGAGATACAAGAGTTCATACGAAAGTTAAAACTACAGGCTTTCTTCCACGACAAACCACCGCAAGCTCCAACAACAGATACAGGTCTAAAACCAAAATCAACCTTCACACCTCCGGACTCAACAATTCCCCTCGAAGTATTAACATTTGAAAAAGCCATCATGACAGAAGTGAACCAACTGGATAAGTCCACCACACGGACTTTTCACAACACGACCAAGGAGGAACAAACTGCCTTGAAAACGCTGTCTGATGACAAAAGCCTGGTGATTAAACCAGCAGACAAAGGGGGAGCGATCGTGCTACAAACTGCGGAGGACTATGACAATGAATGCCTGAGACTCCTATCAGACAGACGTAATTACATGGTCCTACATGAAGATCCAACTGAAAACCTCAGGATACGGATCGGAGGTATGATTGAGGAAGGCGTAACACACGACTGGCTGAGTAAGAAGGAAGGGGAATTCCTCGAGCAAAAGAAGCCACGCATCCCATACTTTTACTGTATTCCTAAAATACATAAAAACATAACCAAACCACCAGGAAGACCGATTGTATCGGGTATTGGTTCCATATTAGAACCACTATCCAAGTTCGCAGATGCCTTTTTACGCCCTCTAGTACAAGCCACAAACACGTACCTGAAGGACACAAAGGCGGTCCTACAACTGTTGCAAGGGACAACCTTCGATCCACAAACACAACTTCTGATGTCCCTTGATGTGGAAAGCCTATATACCAGCCTGCCCCATGATGAAACATTGATGATCATAGAGGAAGTCCTTTTCTCGACACCTTGGAGATACCAAACGCCACGTGGGTTGGTAATGGAATGCATCTCTTTGGCCTTACAAAGGAATTTTTTCCAATACAAAACAACGCTGTACCAACAATGCCATGGGACTAGCATGGGGAGCACCTTTGCTCCGAGCCTAGCAGGTCTCTATGTACACCATCTCGAGACTAACAAGATCCTCCATGATCAAAACCCATATAGAGCCAACATAAAATGCTGGAGGAGGTACATAGATGACATCCTAGTCATCTGGGAAGGTGATCAACAGTCAGCAACTAACTTTCTGGAATGGCTCAATAACCAAAACACCTTTCTGAAATTCACGAGCACAGTTTCCAATAAAACATTGGTTTTCCTTGATTTGAACATTTATGCTGAGTCGGGAAAATTAAAGACCACCACTCACTTCAAACCTACGTCCCGGAATTGCCTGTTGAGATTTGACAGTTTTCACCCGAGACATCTCCGAGAAAATCTGCCATATGGACAGTTTTTACGCCTTAGGCGCAACTGCACAGATCTCTCTGAATTCAGACAACAAGCAAATGATCTGAAAAAGAAACTCAAACAACGAGAGTACCCTGAAAAAATCATTAACAAGGCTATGAAAAGGATAAAAAACAATAACAGAGAGGCCTTACTCGAGGAAAAAGTAAAAGAACCTACAGAAAACAAACGGCCAATCTGTGTGACAACATTTAATACTTTGTCAAATGATGTATCTAAGATTGTAAACAAACACTGGCGCATACTAACTTGTGGCGAACTGACTTTTGAGAAACCAATGTTTGCACATCGCAGGGGACGTAATCTTAGAGACATATTGGTACACACAAGGCCGAAACCAACTACAACAGCCCTCCAACCCACGATTGGCATCCAGGGCCATTTCCCTTGCGGCAATTGCAGCAGTTGCCACTTGACCGAAAAAAGCACAAGACTTACTTTTCGTAATGGCTCGACATGGGAACAAAGGAGATTCACAAATTGCAACTCAAAAAACGTCATCTATATGATCAAATGCCCATGTAATCTGGAATATGTGGGAATGACCACAAGAGCAATAAAAACACGCATGAGTGAACATAAAAGTAATGTGAGATGCAAAAAGAGCACGACCAAAATGGCTACGCATTTTTTGACCCAACAACACTGTGTCAATGATTTAAAGTGGACGGTTATAGAACAACTGCCCTCTGAGACCGGCCTCTTTCAGAAGGAACAGCGTTGGGTGTTCAGATTGGGGACCCATCTGAACGGACTTAATGATGATGTACCCTGGAGTCAATTATCATCATAAAGAACCAACAGTTCTGAGTAACAACAATGTGTGATTTTTTGGACACGACGCATGCGCCAAAAACACTCACTACCGTCAGGCATGTACACATGTGTTAACCCAACTGCACATGCGCCGTCGACACTGGATCCCTGATGTAACGCCATTTTTAGGCCGTCACCGGCCATAATAGACACATGAGCCCTGTTTGGTTAGAAAGCGGATGCTCCATACATGGGCATACTTTCAGTGGTAGGTAACACCCTCATTCAACACACCCTTACGAGCACCAATCAGGATGGGAAGGTATAAATACTCTGAACCGCACCTAAACTCCACAACAGCGGAGCAGCGTGCGGGGTAAGACGGTGACAAAGGAGCCCTGTGCTTGTGAGTATGATACGGAACATACGACCTATAGAAAATCGTCCACGAACGTAAGTGTGTTAGACTGAATGATTACAGCTACATTATTACCTACCACAGATAGCCATTGAAGCAACACCCCGGCGTTCTGACTATGCTCATGAAGCCCACAAGAAAGCTTCACAAGTAGGACAACCTCTTAAAGTACATCCTAGTACTATGTGTGTTATATGTTGTATGTGTTGTGAGTCCATTTTTTAACAGCTTATAAAATAAGCATATGGTACGGTTCCTGGTGACTGCACCAGTTTGAACTACCCGCTACATGGGTAACCATTAGTTGTAAATATTTTTCTTTTGTCTTTCTACAGGTCATTGTGCTTGTAGCAGACCGCTGTAGGCACACTTAGCCTTAAATTAATTTTTTCACTTTTTTGTAAATACACAATTTTTAAAAATAGACGTGAGTAGGGAGGGGAGGTTGTGCCCCCGTCCTGAGGAAGGAGCTTGTCTCCGAAACATGTCGACAACAATGCACACCAGAGGTCTTGTTCATTATACAACTTAGACCTCAACCTGCACTTCTTTTTAACAGTACCAGCCAGAGCCCAGAATAAATTTTTCTTTCACACTCTAGTGCCAGGTACTTTTTAATATTTTTTCACTACACACCCCCCACTCACTCTGTATATACCCCACACACTGGACACCACACATAGCCAACATTGCAAGTGCTCCCGCGTAGTCGTAGGTCGCAGCACGCCGCATCCCGATAGAGGGGTGCGAAGACCCCGATGATGAAGCATGACACCAAGGGGCCTTTTGGTGTGTGAGGGGTATTTTTCAACACTTTGAGTGTTCCAATCACTTTTGATCACTCTTGTCCCTCTCCCCTGCTGGATTCACTTTGTTTATGTAACTATCCCCGTGGAGCATGAATCCAACGATCAGCTCTACCTCCCTCTTTTGATTTTTACATGCTGTAGATATAGCCCAACATGAGCCCTAGCTTCGATTAACGTGCTCATTCTAAGAATGCTGCTCCACATTCGGAACCTGAAACGCGTCAGGCGAAAAGGGGAAAGCTGCTTATTTTACTGGCCAATGGAGCATATCTATATTTATTTAAAAAGGCTGGTAACCTTGAACGCTGTCTTGAGTGCGGCTTACTGAGCTACCAGTGTGTTGGAACCTATAAATATATATATATACATAGAAATTTGAATGTAAATGTATGTCTTCAACTATGTATACATATTTTAGCAATTACCACCCTCCAGTAATGAATATATCAATTGCATATGATATATGCTTTGTAAAGATCTCTGTTTTTTTCAGGCAAAATGAAACACAGATCAAAGATTGTCCAAGAACGTGGAACAATCTTACAGTGGCTTTTACTCCATCCACAATGCCACATTATTTTCATTTTAGTAGTAGCATTGTTCATTGCAGTATCATTGGTTCTGATCTTCACATTAAGCAGTTTATAGCCATCTGTTCTTTTCTATGGAGGCCAAAACTTCATTCTAGATTTTGCTCAGAATATCTGGGAAAATAATGTAATATTTGCATCAAAAAGTAATTGCTTGAAATTTCCAGATCTAATAATAACTTTTGGATTTCCTCTTTACTGTGTCATCTAGTTCCTACTACTCGCAAAGTGATAACACTGAAGAAACCAAGTAAGTACTGCATCACTTTGTAAATAAGACTTGAAAGCATTATGATACAGAATGCAAAAGAAGATTATAGCACACAATGTCTCTGATTGTCCTAAGGTATTTTAAAAACAATCCTTTCACAATTGTGCTTTTCATCACCTCTCTTGTATGGTTACAGATACCCCGGTGGGCCCGCAGTCAGATGATGTTAAGAGTACATTAGAAATTCCTATTTAAAATTATTGCATGTAGAGCATTCCTCTAATACTTTTCTGAGTTTTTATTGTCAACTGCTGCTTTCTACCTTTTTTTGTGATACAGCACCAAAGCATCCTTACTCAGAGCATGTGCTTTAAAAAATACATCTTCCCTATCTGCTTTTTGTTTGTTTCATCACCACAACAAGAATGAAAGGGGCAGATACCCCTACAATAACATCCTGACAGAACTTTAAACTGACATGCTGTGCAGGTGAAAAGTCCAGCTACTTTTTGAGAACTTGCACGCTATGTCATTCATAGATTTTGACACACTACGTATGCCACAAATCTAATATGATGACTCGGATAAAACTGCAACCTGTGTGAATTTAGGGATTGTGAGAAAAAATGACCTGTTAGATTTTTGCTCCCATTTTGGCTGCTAGCATGCTGGTTTTCTGACTCTGCATTGAACACTGGCCTCTTCTGACCAGGCCCAGGAAATGTGCTCAGATTAAAAGTACATGGTAATTAGGTATACAATTCTTACTGACATCCTCTCTGTAACTCCCCAGGATGTGGTAGGGCATGTAGTTCTAGAGGCCTAGTCAATTTAATGTACTTAGGTGTGCATTACTGTTGTGCCTGCTGTCATTTTTGAGGTTGCTTTTAATCTTAAATTATAGGTAAATGTGAGTATTTATTCATAGGTACTAAAAAAGTTTCAAAATACCTTGGTTTTGTATATAAGTCACACGTTAGGTCTCTCCTAGGTCCCCCAGTAGTAGAGCGCCTTCTAACTATAAGTTTGTATATGATTACTTCTCAAAGATGGCCCCTGTTGTCATTTATATTCCATTCACCCCATCGAAAGTGGCGACCATCTTTTTCTATTCACAGTCACATTTCTATTTTCACTTGCCATTGAACGCACGTACATATTAGAGTTCTCAGCGTGGAGTCCGAGTACTGAGAAATCCAAACCTAGCAGTGATGGAATACAGAATTGGTATACCGAGCGTCACACCATTTACAAACAAGGTACGCGATATGCTTGACCCGCAGCGGTTTTGCTGCTTTATGACATCTAACCAGCACATGCCAATGAACGCTTGTTATCTTTCCACAGACCTTTGCATTTTGAAGCTGCGGTGCCAGTTAACTCCTTTATATTGTTGTGGCATCACTTAGGTAGGTGTATGATATGGCTGAGATACCCGCCACCCCCTCTCAACACAATCCCCAAGGATGGTAAACCAGAAACAGTTCTGAACTTTTTGGAAGGCGGGAGGGAGTTACCCTCCCGGCCGTATTTATTAAAATATGAAACAAAATTAAAACATTAAAATAACAGTTTCATATCATGTACAATTTCATTTCCACATTACGATGTTTTGGCTAACCTTAACATATTTCTAATACAAAGGTTTTCCTAGCCGAAACTAACATCCTACCAATACATTTTAACTTGAAATTGTACATCCTGACGTTAAGGGCCAACGGCAAGGTCGTAACCGGTGTCAGATCCCTAACCAGAAATACACCCTCACTTGTGAGGGGCGACCGCACAGAGGGCTGTACCTCATGTGCACATACCAATTTCCCTTGTCTTGACGGGGGCCCCAATTAACTCGACGCCATTTTATGGTCGTCCGAGGACTCGTGTGAGGTGTCTAGAAGGTAGCGTAGACCCCCCTCCCCACCCCACACAACTTACCACATCTGCCGTCGCAGATGTCCTGGCCCCGGGAAATTCCCAGGAGGGGCCCGTATCCCCTCCTATCAGGGAGGGGCCTTGACCGCCTTCCCTTTCCTTTCGGCGTCCCATCCTTAGAAGGGTCCGCCTCCCCGTTGAGGGGCCAATGGCCACCTCACCCCCGGGCGCTCCCATCCGTAATGGGTGACGCCCCCCCATAGGGATCTTCCAATTACTGCTCACCAATCATGACCTTACCGCCCGACCGAAAAATAAATACAACATTAACTAGCAATCCTAAAAATAAAAAACAATAGATGTTCAAAGTATATCTCTTAAAACATCACCTATCAACACTGTGCAAAATACTTTATTCGATGAAAATATACTGCAAGTGATCATCCACTTTATTGCATACTGAATCAAAACTTTAATCACAACAACCTGTAAGAAAGTTAGAGTTACCACATCAACTTTATTGCAAAAACCGATTGCTGTCTCCAGGGGCTGGTGGGTGGGTCAAAAATGGCTCTTCGTTCCGTCTCGATCTCACGTGCAGCGGGGAGGTGCAGCTTCAGAGCACAGGAACAAGAGGATGCTTCTTTGGCTTGTTGCTCCTTTTATCCTTCTTCGGGCGGGCGTAAACCCGCCTCCACCCGCCTCCGGGGGCATGGTTGGCGGCTTCCGTGTCTAGGACAACCCACTCCAGGGCGGGAAAAAGCGCGCCCCGGCTACGCCGCTTCGGGCATACCAGCCGAGACTCGCCTCCCGCCCAAGATGGCTTCCCGGGGGGGATCGGGGTACTCCACCATACGTTCGGGGGGACCGAGTGGTCGCCCCTTTCCATATGGCTGAGATACCCGCCACCCCCTCTCAACACAATCCCCAAGGATGGTAAACCGGAAACAGTTCTGAACTTTTTGGAAGGCGGGAGGGAGTTACCCTCCCGGCCGTATTTATTAAAATATGAAACAAAATTAAAACATTAAAATAACAGTTTCATATCATGTACAATTTCATTTCCACATTACGATGTTTTGGCTAACCTTAACATATTTCTAATACAAAGATTTTCCTAGCCGAAACTAACATCCTACCAATACATTTTAACTTGAAATTGTACATCCTGACGTTAAGGGCCAACGGCAAGGTCGTAACCGGTGTCAGATCCCTAACCAGAAATACACCCTCACTTGTGAGGGGCGACCGCACAGAGGGCTGTACCTCATGTGCACATACCAATTTCCCTTGTCTTGACGGGGGCCCCAATTAACTCGACGCCATTTTATGGTTGTCCGAGGACTCATGTGAGGTGTCTAGAAGGTAGCGTAGACCCCCCTCCCCACCCCACACAACTTACCACATCTGCCGTCGCAGATGTCCTGGCCCCGGGAAATTCCCAGGAGGGGCCCGTATCCCCTCCTATCCAGGGAGGGGCCTTGACCGCCTTCCCTTTCCTTTTGGCGTCCCATCCTTAGAAGGGTCCGCCTCCCCGTTGAGGGGCCAATGGCCACCTCACCCCCGGGCGCTCCCATCCGTAATGGGTGACGCCCCCCATAGGGATCTTCCAATTACTGCTCACCGATCATGACCTTACCGCCACAGGCCGGATAGTTGACCGGCTATCCGGACCCCCCACAACAGACTCCTACCTAAAGGTCATGCTGTAAACACTTTAGCCAGGCTACAAAGTCTCCTATGAGTAATGCATTCCCCACCCGGGACAAATGGACCCCATCCTCTAAATACATACTGTCCCCCTTGATACAACCATGAGGAATAGAATGCAATGCATTTGAACGGAATAGTCTACCCAATTTGTTGTTCATTTTCTTCACCGAGTGATTTATAGCAGACACCGAATTCGCCCCCCGCCACACTTTACGTGGAATCATATGGGACCATGCAATTGTGCACCCTGGAACCCTCCTCGCCAACCAACTTACTGTGGAAAGTATTGCCTCGAGAAGAAGTCGTCTACCAGTGGTCACCAAATCATTGCCCCCAAGATGCACTATGATTATAGATGGCGGTGACCTTGTCCGCCCTAACAAACCCTCGAAAAAGGATTGAAACTGGTCAATACAGAGCCCGCCCCTTCCGTAGAAGGTCACCCTGTACCCGTATTCCCCAGCTATGTGAATCATGTCACCTGCTTTGAATAGGTCCGCGGCACGCCTCACGTATGAGTGGCCCACGACCCACACCACTTTTTCCGCAGCCGGTGATCTGTGACCGCTGGTTCCCAGGTGTCGGGTCGACTGCACAGTCCGCCCCGCCTCGTAAGCTTGCGAAACTGTAAACCAAACAAAAACAAGAAGCGTGAGTACATGATATCAGCTTCACAACATGTGCAATCGCACATACCTTTTGTAACAATTCGAGGACCAACGCCCCAATTGCTTCACTTTTTCAACACTCAGACCCCTGGCTGTAGCCTCTGTAGCAGCCCTTATCCGAAAGGAATGGGTCCCAAACTCGCCGGGGTTCAAGCCCACGGCCGAAATTGCCATTGCAAGCACCCGCTGGAACTGAAACCTCGTCAGTGGGGTGGCATCAGCGTGTCTCAACAAGGTCCACCCCCATGATGCCGCCTTCTGCGCTAAATATTCCTCTACGCAAACAACAGGGCACATGGGAGATCCGGGAATCTGATGTACGACTACGCAGTCCCCGCTCGCACCCTGATCGGTCTTGGACCTGGCAAACGAGACAATCATTGTCTCCCCCTTAACCTGAATGTGCTCTCGGCACAGTCCCCCCACCGTATCCTGCTTGTTCCTCGCCACTAGTTCGCTTACCCGCATTGCCCCATGGAATGCTAATGCAAAAGCGGCCCGGAATAACACAGTTTCATACTGGGTTGAGCATGTCGCAGGGAGTACGGAAAACAACAGGGCCAACCTTTCCAGACCTATCAGGTGCCTTTCATCTACTCTGCGACCCTCAAGGCGTTGCCACCCACGTAGCACTTTCTGCACAATGAAAGACGCTGTCGGGTCCTGGATCCCATGGGCCCTTGCCATAAAGGAAATGGCGGCCCGATGCCTCTGGGCCGTAGCTACCGATTTGCCTGCCTGATGTAAAGACAGCAAACATTTTACAACAAATTCTTCCTGGCCCCAAAGCTCCCCCCTAGCAGAACCCAAAAAGGACCAATAGGAACGGAACGCCCCTTCATATGCCTTCCTTGTCCTGGGTGCTAAACTCTCTCCCACGAGGTTTTGTAGTTCGGGGCACCGAGAGACCAGAGAGCTTCGGGAAAGGAAGCCGCCACCGGGTCCGCTGTGGGCAGAAAACCCCAGAAGGCCTGCATACGGAAACGAGAAAGTGCATCAGCCGCCTGATTCAGTACCCCCGGCACATGTTTTGCCCTAAAGAGCACATTCAATTGCATACACAATAATACAATTTCCTTGAGCAGTCTCAGAATCCATTTGCATCGTGCTGCCTGACTATTGATACACTCAACCACGGTCATGTTATCGGACCAGAACACCACAGAGTGATCACGAAACCCCTCAGGCCATGTTTTTAGGGCCACCAGAATAGGAAAAAGTTCGAGAAAGGCAATGTTACTCGTCAATCCTCCTTCGTGCCACCATGACGGCCACCTTTGAGCCGACCATTGATTACCGAATATGGCGCCAAAACCTATACTCCCCGCCGAATCTGTCCACAGCCCCAGCTCTTCGGAGGACACCGCCGGCTTGTTCCAGACAATCCGACCATTGAAATCCGCCAGGAATGCCAACCAAATGCGCATGTCCTGGCGAATCTCTGCCGAGAGCCTCGTGCGGTGGTGTCCCTCTTTAAGACCGACCATGGCTTGTGCAATCGAGCGGGAAAAGGGGCGGGCCATTGGCATTACTCTAAGGGCAAAATTCAACTGACCCACAGTTTGCTGCAATTGATGCAAGTTCACCTTAGTCTCCTGGATACACGTTTCAAGGGAGGCCCTGAATTTTACCACCTTTTCTTTGGGTAACCGGAAGCAACCTTCCTCTGAATCGAGCTCTATTCCAAGAAACTCGAGCAAAGTTGATGGCCCCACAGTCTTACCTGGTGCCAATGGCACACCAAAATGACTCATCAGATCACAAAATTCTTTTAAAGCCTGTGCACATTCTGGATCCCCGGCTGCCCCCAGAAACAGGAAGTCATCGAGATAATGCATAACATGCTGAAACCCCGTCTTTCTCGTGTAAACCCATTGCAGAAAACAACTGAATTTTTCAAAATAAGCACAAGATATGGAGCATCCCATCGGCATACATTTATCCATGTAATAGCGACCCTGAAACATAAAACCAAGGAGGCGCTGATCGTCTGGGTGTACCAGGAGCAATCGGAACGCTGACTCGATGTCTGATTTGGCCATCAGCGCTCCGGGCCCCAGGCGATTCAACATGGCGACGGCCTCATCGAAAGATGCGTAACCACCGAACACACTTCCGGGTCTATCGCATCATCCACCGAAAGACCTCGTGGGGCTGACAGATTATGTATTAAGCTAAACTCACCCGGATCCTTCTTGGGGACCACCCCCAAAGGGGAACAAACAAAGTTAGCAACTGGTGGTATGTCGAATGGTCCGGCAACCCGTCCCCGAGTCACCTCTTTCCCAATCTTTACCTGTACCACCGCCGTATTCTGCAGGACCGACAGTTGGTTCCTACAGTGCGTTTTACCCTGAAAATTCCCCACTGGGATGCGGAAACCATACGAAAAACCGTCCTGCAACACCCCAGCAGAGATATAATCCGGGTATTCATTGAGCCAAGGAATCATTGCCATGGTATCAACCGGGGTAGGTAAAGGCGCCCCTCGGACTATCTCAGACCTGCTTGGCGCTTCCCTTACCTCCGTTATCACCCGTTTTGGCTCTGCACATGGTCTCAGGATGCGAGGACTGTCCACACCCCCCACAGTCGTGCCTAAACTTGCATGACCCCTGGGGCCTTGTACATTTTCCCCTATTAAAATTCCAACAGATTCCCTTTTTACCTGCGTTGCCACCCGACTTCGAGTGATGCTCGTTACCTGCACCCGTCCGAAAGGGCGTCCCAGATGAATGGCGGGAAAACTCACCCCCATTACCCCCCGACAATGGTGCCTTCAACATGCCTGAATTCTCCATTTTTTGCCAAGAAATGGAGTCGTAACAATCCCAGGTCAAAGCTGAGTCGTGCTCCTTGGCCTTTTGAAAAATACTATCATAACAAAACCACTGATTGCCCTCATATGATTGAGATTACTCCATAATACGTGTCTGATATATAGGCAACTCGGCCAACAACTCAGGCCTTCGTTCCCCCATAATTGACGTGAATATGCCAAACGCTCTGCCCCAGTTACCTATGTTCTCATCGACCTTAAAGGCGGCCATCTTGGCGCGCCAAACACTCGGATGCAGAAACTCTTTTTGACCCTTCACATGCTCGATCTCGTAGTTATCGGTTAGCAAAGAAAACATGTTCACATACTTATCAGCCCAAATCTTTTCCTTGACTTCAATTGGAATATGCTGGGCCACTTTCTCCCTTCGTGAGGGTACAGACCCCTCCCCCGCAATCGGCAGTAGCCGCTTACCTGAATTAGGAGCTGTAGTTGCTGCCGAACTCGTGCCCGCTGCGGTTTCACCCACCGGAACCTGTGGGGGAACAGAAGATGGTGCCTTCGCAACCTCTCTAGATTCACGCAATTGCCTCATTACTGCCCTGGCGTCGTCCGCCGTGGTGCCCTCACTATCTTTCCCCAACCACGCTGCCAGTTGTGCAGCCAACTCGGGAGGCATATCCTCCCCGTTCACAGGGGTGACTATAACGGGGATCGGTTGCCCCTCCTTCGGAACCGGGATTGGCTCCTCGATCGGTGTATCGGGAACTGGGGCCTCTCCCCCAGATGCCCCTCTCTTGGACCTCTTGCCTCTCCCGCTGGGAACTACTCCCGGCAATGCTGGTCCGCCGACTCGCTTCGGGCCTCCTACCCCGTTCATTGCCGCCATCTGCTTCTTCATCTCGGCCATGTCCTTTACGAGCATGCGGAGCATCTGATCGGTACCGACCCGCTTTCCGACCTTCTTGACCGGCATTCTCCAATGAAGATATCTGAAAGAACAAGAACAAAATTACAACGCTCAAAAATGGCTCTTCGTTCCGTCTCAAGCTCACGTGCAGCGGGGAGGTGCAGCTTCAGAGCACAGGAACAAGAGGATGCTTCTTTGGCTTGTTGCTCCTTTTATCCTTCTTCGGGCGGGCGTAAACCCGCCTCCGCCCGCCTCCGGGGGCGTGGTTGGCGGCTTCCGTGTCTAGGATAACCCACTCCAGGGCGGGAAAAAGCGCGCCCCGGCTACGCCGCTTCGGGCATACCAGCCGAGACTCGCCTCCCGCCCAAGATGGCTTCCCGGGGGGATCGGGGTACTCCACCATACGTTCGGGCGGACTGAGTGGTTGCCCCTTTCCATTAGTCACTTATGCACCCTAAACACCAGCGCGTGATATAAATATCAATGACATGTCACCCATAATAATTTCGGCAACGCTAATACACCAACCTTACTATT
Organism: Lissotriton vulgaris; assembly: GCF_964263255.1. NCBI lineage: Eukaryota > Metazoa > Chordata > Amphibia > Caudata > Salamandridae > Lissotriton > Lissotriton vulgaris. The sequence goes on from NC_141691.1 coordinate 2,033,664,543, forward strand.
CCACACAATATATACCTTGCTAAAATTTGAGTTGCACATCCTTTTCCTTATCACCCTGCCAATTAATAAATACACTTTTTTAACCCTATGAGACATTGCACTTTTGATGTTTTCTGTGTTCCCAATATTTGCTTGTTTATTGTGCGGTACACAAGTTTCCCTTGAGCTGGAGCCATTTTTTAGCACAACTTTCACAATTCTAATCACCCGCACTGATTTGCTGTTCACTGAAACCTTTCAGTAATAAGTCACTTTATTGTAATACCACGGAAGGCCCCAAGTCCTTGATATATGACTCTTTGTTTTCAGGACAATATTCCCCTGACAAAGGGTCCTCGACCCAAAATGCATTGGGATGATTGAAATGTGATGAACGATTATCTTTGACAGCAGAGCATGTGGCAGTTTATAAGTAGTATATGATGTACTTTCACATACGAAAACCACCATAGTGATCTTTAAGCAATTAATAAGAAAAGAAAAAAATCCTTTGGATAAAACGAAATTGAAGATTTGTGGAATTCATTTGTACCAGCATACAGGTTGTTTCAAACCAGAGGAGTGCAACAGGGGGACTCTAAGGAAGACACACCTAGTTCGTTACTTATAGCTCTGCTGACAAGGACTAAAGAATGTGCTCCAATCAAAAGTGGATGGTAATTAGGTATAACTACAATTCTTACTGACATCCTCCCTGTAAGTACGAAGGATGATGAAGGGCATGTAGTTCTAGAGGCCTAGTCGATTTAATGTACTTAGGTGTGCATCACTGTTGTTTTTGAGGCTGCTTTTAATCCTAAATTATATGCAAATTTGACTATTCAATTAAAGGTACGAACAAAGGTTCAAAATACCTTGGTTTTATATATAAGTCACACAGAAGATCTTCCCTAGGTCCACCAGTGGTAGAGTGCCTTGTAACTATAAGGAAATATATGATAAAATAATTTGGATGTGCCCTGGTAAGGAAATATTTGACAATTTAATTGTTCCCAATGAGTCACAATGACTCCATAGGCTAACATAGAAAAGTGTTATTGAAGTGTAACTATTGAAAGAAAGGAGCTATAATGATGCTTCAAAGTATCGAAATGTATTCCAGCTTTCACAGAAAATAAGTTATGGACTTTATATTGCAATAGGCCAACATCCAGCCTTTCACGGGCTGTCACCTTGTTTGCCAGGCTGAGCCAAGCGGTCTTAATGAGGTGTGAAGCGGCCTGCTTTGAGTCGAAGAAAGGCATAAAGGGGTGGAGGGGCCAAATTAATCTTCAAAAATGGAATGACAGACTCACCCATAAATGCCATACCCCAAGACAAATAGGAGCCCCACTAAATTGATTAATGAGGGGGCTGTAAGACGAGTGTTATTAGTCACACCAGTGGGTTGGTTTCGCCAGATCTAACTGTTCATGAGAGAGTTTCACTATTTTATATATTAGTAGAATCCTGATTTATGGGTCAATAATATGCCACACTTTAGAGGAAGTGGTCATACGTCACATTGTGGTACCCTGCATGCTATTGGTGGGTGTACCCTGTTTCCCGAACCCCCCAGAAGTGTGAATAAATATGGTATTATTTTCCAGCAACTCAAATCTGCTGCCTGAAACAAAATAAAGGACTGCTTTGCTTCGATCCTGATCTGTAAGGAAAGGACTGTATTCTGAAGGACTGCGCATGCTGCACATTCTGGTACTACAGAACTCATCCATAGGTCCAGATGAGCTATGATTAGTAGTGGGTGAGGTAATTCCTTTATTGTAACCACCAGCCAGTGGGTTGGGTGACTTCTAAATATGCGCTGACCAATGTGAAAGGTGGAAGTTGGATACCCAGTTGGAAATGTGCCTAGGGCCTTGTGCAAATGCCTCTTACTCAAGTAAAACAAACTGGTTGTGAAAGAAGCTCCTCATGTTACTGAAGTGGAGGCAGGTTGGCTACAATTAGCCATAGTTTCATGGGCTATAATTCCTCATGCCCAAATTTAAAAATAACTATACACTTGGAAGCTTCACCCTGGTAAAATTAAGTTACAGAAGATCCTCAGCCCTCTCCAACTGCCCTTCCTGAGAAAGGATGATTTGCATACCTTATAGCAGGACTCCTTCCAAAAAGGCCCAAGTCATGATTTCTTTTTTGAGAGCAGTTTCACATCTCATTGAGACGAAACCCCGATGGAGATAACAGCGACTGGATAGGCTAATGCGAATTAGCTCACTAGAGTTTCAAGCATGTAAAGTGTTAATTTTGACATGGTACCTTTCTTGTGTGGTTTTGTAAAATCCAAATTCACCAATTCAATGGATATTTACTGAATATCAAAAAAAGTGGTTGAATGGACTCCGTACCGCATTGCAAATCAAAGTTACCAAAAATGGTATTAAACTTGGTAGTTTATTTTCTCATAGAAATCACTGCAGTCCTATACCATGGAACACATGTTTAGGGGCTGGTCACTGTAGGATCATGCCACCCTTAAATTCTTATACCTTCCTCTTTATAATTCTATTGGCTCTAACATGTAGTTAACAAGGCTCACTGAGGGTGAATTACTATTTCAAAGTAGAGTTTCTACCTGTCAATGAGGTGTTTTTTGATCGATACACATGGAGGTTTAAAGCTAGCTGCAGGCAGGATGCATATGCAGGTCTGACGCCAAGTTTTACTTCTCACCCTAGTGAAAAGCAACATATGTGTTTCACTCCTCCTGAGATACTTAACTTTCATGTCACTGGTGTCTTTCCTGTACTGATTTTACTGGTAAGTTAAAAATATTAAAATTTGGGAATAACCGATGTAACTATGTTTTAGGAAGTCCAAGCTCATGCACTGAGATTCAGTCATGAATGCCCCAGTGCACAGAGACAAAAAACCTGAAATACCAGTCAGCAAAAGTAGGTGTTACCACTCAAAAAAGAGGTATTTTCTAACAGTGTGTTACAATTCTTTATATTCAATAGAATTGTCATTTAGTATGTCAGAAATAAGGACCAGCAGGAAGAGGAACACTGAGTTGAACAACACTGTGAGGAAGACATAAAGAGGTTGAAATGTGTTGACTCCTAATTGCCTCTTCTAAGTAGCCTTTGATATTGTAATTAGGTCATCCATGCAGAACTAATGTTTTGTGCAAGTATGTATCCAAGGTTATTATGGACACCACACTCTGCTGTGGTTGCTCACATTATGCTGTTTTCCATCCTCAAAACCTGTTCAACTTGATGTTTATCACAACCCCCTTAAAAAATTGGAAATTCATTTTGGTGAAATTTAAGTATTGTATTGGAACACCATACATTATTTTCTTGATCACAGGAAAAAACGAGAAAGTGAGTAAACAAATTGCAGTTTTGATAAGTTTAGCTGCAACATGCGATGTTGGCAGTTTGACTGAATCCTTACTCAGTGATCAGCTGGTGAGGTGTACCAATGATAATTAGATTCAAGAAACGTTTTTGGATGATGCTCCTGATCTTAAACAAGCTGTAGACATTGCAAAGAGCATTGGACATAACGCTTTTTGTATGAGTAAAATGAGAGATACTGTAGATATCAAACAAGTTAGTGAAAAAAGGGTGTATAAGATATCGAGGAGTAAGGATAAAAACAAATTCAAATGTTTCAGGTGTGGTAACTCATGCCATTTGACGAACTATATCAAATGTCCTGCAGGGGAATAGTATGCAGGAAGTGCAACAAGCATAAACACTTTGCAAAAGTATGCAGAAACATAAAAAATAATGTCACACACATGATCAGTTCTGAGGGGATTTAGGGTGAGGATATCATGTTTCAAATTGCAGATTAAGTTGGAATCTCCAACAACAATTATCCTACATGCAATATAATTTTACATGATTTTCCTTTTTATGTGTTTGTAGATTCAAGCTCCCCTTATGCTCTGATTCATTAATCCTACTTTATAGAAAACTCAAAGAACAAGAGCTATACTCTTCCGCCTCCAGACATCAATCCCTGGGGTTACAATATTAATCCCATACCATTGGATGGAATGCTAGTTATGCAGATTAGTTTCAAGAGTAGATCTACCTTTGGGAAAGAGTACCTAAAAAAATATGGTTCCAATCTGCTAGGGTGGAAACACCAAAGAAAAATAGGGATCAAGCTGGATCCTAATGCCCTTGAACATGTCTATCTTGTAGACAAATCAGTGATGGGTAGTGACTTATGTGAGAAGTTCCCTGAAGTTTTTCTCAGACAAATAAGGCTTACTTAAAGTTTATCTCCACAGGATTAAACTGCAAGAACAGTACGTGCCTGTAGTAGATAAAGCCATGTCTGTTCCACTGCTTTTAAGGGACCCTCTGGAAAAGGAGTAAAACAAGTTGGAGACCAATTGAATCATCAGAAGATTGAGAACTCTGAATGGCTTGCCCCCATGGTTATAACAACCAAGGAAGGGGATAGGATTATTGGGTTGTGTGTCGATCTAAACGCTAATATTTGGGTGGAGAGGCACCCCCTCTCTAATATCAATGAAATGCTCAGCGTCATACGGGGATTGAAGTACTTTAGTTTCCTGGATCTCTCATTGGCTCACCACCAGGTAGCTCTTAATGCCGTTTCCAAAGCTCCCACTTCTTTCATAACCCCATTTGGTGCCTATCAATTTCATGGAATTCGGATTGGCATCTTCTGCGGCAGTGTTCCAGCATGTTATACAACACATATTGTATGGCAGTGACAAGGTATTATGCTTTCAGAACGACATCCTAATCTATGGCGAGTCAATAGAGGAGCATAACAAAATCCTTGAAGATGTTCCGAGACAACTGAGCAAAGCTAGCTTTACCACACAGAAAGACAAATGCAAAATTGGGGTGGAATCAGTTGTGTATCTTGGTCACACTATTACAGGTGAAGGAATAAGTCCCAAAACTAGTCTTGTGGATTCAGACAAATTAGCACCAGCACCTTCCAATAAGGAAGAGTTCAAGTCCTTCCTAGGCCTGGTGGAATACATGTCTTAATATGCCAAGAATGTTGCTGACCATGCACATTCACTTAGGACATTGTTAAAGAAGGGTATACATTTTTAATGGAGAGCAGAATGTCAAAATGAGTTCTCACATATCAAGCAAGCCATCTAGGAAACAGCTCTTTTGATTATGTTTAATCCCAATGCTAAGACCTCCTTAATCACAGATGCTAGCATGAAGAGATTAGGTTTCTCACTCACACAAGCTGATGAAGGGAAAGAAAAAGTAACAGCTTTTGCATCAAGAACACTTTAGGATCCTGAGCGTAACTACTCCACTATATGGAAGGAAATCATTTTAATAGTATTCTATGGACAGTCCCATTCACCATAAGAACTGATCATAAACGTCTGCTGCCCATGTTCTGCACTAAATGCATCAGCAAGGCCACCCCCTACATCACTAAGTTGGTGTAGGGTCCACAAGTTTTTATCTATAACATGATATGCATACCAGGTGACAGGAACCAGGTTGCAGAATGTCTGTCTAGACTTCCTGTTTGATTTTGAAGATTCCTACACTAAGTCCTCTGATTATGCAATTCTCTCCATAGACATTCCAGCAATCAGTAAAGCTGAATGGGAGAAATGTGCACAGGACGACAACACCCTATCGCCCCTTAAGGTCATCATTAGTAAGGGGTGACCTTAGAATCTCAAGGAAGGTCCTGAGGACCTTAGAATTTTCTGGATTGTAAAGGATGAATTGTTCATCATTGATAACCACAAACACAGGTGCAACAAGATGATATCACCCAAAGGCATGTACGAGCCTATTGAAGATATATTTTCCATGGAAGGAACTCCTAACACTTCAGTTACTGACAGTGGGGTTCAATTTACTTCTGATGAAATGAAACAGTTTTTGGGATAGAGTGGAACTCAACCCTGCTAACACAAAGATCATGATTTTTCCCAAACTACTCTAGAGAAGTTCAGAAGATGAGGTAAAAACTCAACTTAGTGAAATTCAAGCCGAGAGCCGTGCAGATCCAATACATGCTTCTTTTTCCAGCGAAGCTCAAGGTCATCTTCCAAGGCACCTCACTATTTTTTAAAACCCTGGAAGAAGCATGGGCCTGGATGGAGTGCCCCATTCTATGACTGAAAACGAGGACCTGCTTGTCACAATCCAAAGACGCAACCCCACAATAGGAGCCCAGACCCCGGAGAATAAGAAGGAGATGCCTACTTAAATGATGACACAACGCACTGTTTGGATCCTACTGAAAGGAACCCTGTACATGCCCGGGACAAGGGCACGCATGGCTCTGTATGGAGACTTGTCCCAAACTCAAGCCAGGGGAAGACACTGCAATCAGGGGGAAAACACCCACACCGAACAATCGGATAAGAAATCCCTGGCGGACACGAACTGTGACCACCCCCTCCTCAAGAATATCACTCTCGTGGAAGATCAAGATGCAAAGGCACAAACCTTGGAGAGCACGCTCCGACAGCAGGCAAAGAGTGGCGAGAAAGGCTGAAACATGGGCAGGCCGAAGGCAGACAAACTGCAGAACTGCTACAGAATCCCCCTAACACGATTTTGCTCAGTGCTTTCTGAGTGGAATACTTTATTGAAGACTATCTCCTTCTGTGTTTTGGTTAGAATTTAGTAGGTTGAAGGTTAGGGGTGGTTACACCAAGTTGTCATGTTGACAGTTCAGGGAATAGGAGTAAGTAGTGGAAGAGAGTGGGGTGGAGGCGTTAGGGTTTGGGGTAAAAAGTTTTATAGTTTAATCATTTAGTGTGTTTCTAATACAGCCAGTGGCAGGAGATTTAAGGTCCACGGACAAGAACAGAGGGAAAGAGGACATCAGACAGACCCACCCGTGCATAAAATTAAAATCATGGGATACACGACGTCTCCCTCTGACGTTGCTTGGGAGAGCGACCATGTACAAAATGATCACGCTCCCCAAATGATTGTATATATTTCAAAACACATACCATAACATCCTGCAAATATTTTTAAAACAATTACAAAAATGTACATGTCTGTGGGACAGGGGCCACTCCAGAGTGGCTTTGCAGACTCTCTAGCACAACCAAACTAGGGGAATCACCTTGCTGGATATTCAAAAGTATTAGCGGGCGGCACATTTAACAGTAATTAATGGATGGTGTCAAGATCCGACTGCTGTTTGTACCTTTTTTTGTGATCAAGCACCAAAACATAGCTACTTATAGTGTGTGCATTGAAAAAAAATGACCTCTCTGCTTTTTATATGTTTTGTTATCATCAAAAGAATGAAAGAAGTAGATACCTCTAATAAAACAGACTGACAGAACTTCAAACGGACATGCTGTGCAGGTGTAATGGGGCAGATACGTTTTGATAGCTCCATTAAAAGAGACAATCCTGCATTGTCCTTAATAGATTTTGACACAGTATAGTGCTTATTTACAAGCCTCTTGAGCCGCCAGTGCGTCACTTTTTTCCATGTTATAAGTGATGCACATGTGGCACGGGAACTTGTAAATCTGCCCTTATATTTTCCATGAATTTAATATGATGAAACGGAAAAAACTCCAACCTGTATGAGTTAGGGATTGTGCGAAACAAAGACATGTTAGCTTTTTGCTCCCATACTCACTAACAGATGCTGGTTTTCTTTCACTGAGTGTACCCTGGGTTCTGCTAACCATATCCAGGGACCGTGCTCTGATTAAAAAAGCATTGGAAATTATTTATAACTACAATTGTTACTGACATTCTCTCTGTAAGTCCCTCGTATATGATAGGCCATGTAGGTCTAGAGGCCAGTCGATTTAATTTAAATATGCTCATTTGACTATGGAATTAAAGGTATTAACAAAGTTTCAAAATACCTCAGCCTTACGTATAAGTAACACGTATAAGTCATAACTCTATAGGCTACCATGGGAATATGTTAATAAAGTGGAACTATTGCAATAAATGAGCTATAATGATGCTTCAAAGTATCAACACTTTCTTTTCAGTAAGCCAAAATCCAGCCTTCCAGGAGCTCTCTCCTGGTTTGCCAGGATGTGCCAAGCTGTCTTAACGAGGTGTGAAGAGTCCTGCCTTTAGACAAAGAATGTTCTGTGGTAGGAGAACTTCAAGCTGCAGAGCACAAGGAAGGGGATGGAGGGGACAAAATAGTCTTAAAAATTAACTGTAAGCCTCACCCCTAAATCCTGCACCACCAGCCAAATAGGAGCCCCACTATATAGATTACCAAAGGTGGTGGAAGGGGAATGTAAGGAAACCTTACTCACTCCAGTGGGTTGGCCAAGCCAGATCTAACTGCTCAGGAGTTTCTTTATATTGTATATTAGAAGAATAGAGATTTTTGAATCAAGTATATGCCACACTTTAGCGTAAGTAGCCATACTCACTCTCGTTGTACCATGCAGCCCATTGATATGTGTGCCACACTGCTTTTTACCCCAGAACTGTGAATAAATATGGGAGCTTTGTCTAGCAACTCACATCTGATGCCTGAAACAACAAAGAAAAAAACTAGTACTGCCCAAATGGAATCCTGATCTGTACCCAAATGTTTGCACTCTGTAGGACTGTCCCTACTGCACATTCTGGTACTACAGCACTCATATAGATGTCCAGAATGGATAAGTTCTGATCTTCTAAACACTACCTGACCAATGTGTAAGTCGGAGGATGGATACCCAGTCAGGAACTGAACAGATGCCTTTTACTCAAACAAAGAAACTTGTTCTGGAAGCAGCTCCTCCTATGACTAAAATGGATGTTGGCTGTCTTTAATTCTCCCTGAGTTTTAAGTACTAATCATCCTCATGCCCAAATTGAAAAATAACTATATATTTGCATGCTTCACCCTTCAATCAAGCAATCGGGCATTTGTTAAGTGTGACTGCTCACCCGTAAGCATCTCAAGGCGCTTGGGGAGGGGGGGGGGGGGGGGGCTTAGCATGCTCCAGTCCATCAAAGGTGGGGTCTGTGTCTGTCGAAGAGCCAGCTTTTTTGGTTTCTTGCAAAGATGGGAAGTGATGTTGTTTGTCTGAGGTGGAGTGGCAGAGGCTCGGGTCGTGAGGAAGGAGAAGGAGAGGCCTCCCAATCTGCATTTTCTGGTGCAGGGGACCACAGTGTAGGAGAGCTGGGCAGATCGTGGGACCCTCTGGGGTGCATGAAATTTGAGTCGCCTGTTCAGGTATGCTGGTCCGGTGTTGTGGAGGGCCTTGTGGTCGTGGGTGAGCATCTGGAAGGTGATTCTAGCTTTGATGACGAGCCAGTGGATTGTGAGCAGGTGCTGGGAGATGTGGCAGGGTCTTGGCAGGTTGAGGACCAGTCTTGCGGTAGCATTCTGGATGTTCTGTAGCTTGCAGGTGAGGTTTTGGTTTATTCCAGCATAGAGTTCGTTGTCGTAGTCGAGTCTGCTGGTGACCAGGACATGAGTGACTGTCTTTCTGTGTTAGACGGAGAACCATTTGAAGATCTTACGTAGGAGGCAGAGGGTGTGGAAGCAGGAGGACGAGGCAGAGTAGATCTGGCAGTCCATTTCGAGCTCGGAGTCCAGGATGATTCCCAGCGTGCTTGGTCTGTGGGTGTCGGCAGGCTTCCGAGGGTGGGGGGCCACCAGGTTTTGTTCCATGTGTCGGGCTTTGGGCCCATGATGAGTACTTCTGTTTTGTTGGTGTTTCGTTGTAATTAGCTGTTTTTCATCCATTTGGTGACGGCTTCCACGCCTTTTTGAAAATTGTGTCTGGCGGTATTGGGTTCGTTGGATAGGGAGAGGATGAGTTGGGTGTCGTCTGAGTATGACACAATGTTGAGTCTGTAGGTTCAGATGATGGGGACGATTGGAGCCTTGTAGACTTTGAAGAGTGTAGAACTGAGGGAGGATCCCTGGGGGGCTCTGCAGGTGGTAGGTGTAGAGTCTGAGAGGAAAGGGGGGAGCCTGACTCGCTGTGTTCTGCCAGAGAGAAAGGAACAGATCCAGTTGAGGCCTTGTCCTGGATACCTGCGTTGTGGAGTCTGCCTTTTATTGTATGCCGCTCAGAGATTGAGGAGGATGAGAGCTGTTATTTCTCCTTTGACCAGTAGGGTGCGTAGGTGGGCTGTTGCAGCGAGAGGGCGGTTTCCGTACTGTGTTTTTTTGAGAAGCCAATCGGGAGGATGCTGTGCTCTTCGATGAATGTGGCGAGCTGGCTGTTGATGGCTTTCTCGATGAATTTTGCTGAGAAAGGGAGCAGGGAAATGGGTCTGCAGTTTTTGAGGCTGGTGGGGTCCGCCACGGGTTTCTTCAGAGGGGGTTAACCTTAGCGTGTTTCCAGTCATCGGGGAATGTGGCAGTCGCTAAGGAGCGGTTGATGGTGTGGCAGAGCATGGGTGCGATGGTGTTAGCGTCTCTGTTGAAAATATGGTGGGGGCAGGGGTCAGTGGGGACCTCGGAGTAGATTGACGTCATCGTCTATAGTGTGTCTTCGGTGGTGAGGGCTGTCCAGTTGTCGATCGCTGGCTTCAGGGTATCAGGGGCGATTGGTGAGGCTTCAGTGTCTTGTTTGCCTTCGTCAAAGTTGTCATAGATGCTCTTGATTTTGTGGTGGAAAAAGGTGGTGAGTTTGTCGCAGAGGTCTTGTGAGGGAGGGATGTCATGGGTGGTGTGGTGTGGCTCACTGGTTAGAGGCGGCAGACCTGAGAGCAGAGAACGGCCCGGGACCAAGGTTCGATTCCCGACGCGGCAGGGTCTCGGACCAGGATCAGCGGACTCGATAATTCTCGCATCGGTACCCACTCCAACCAGAGATCACACTCGGCAACTCTGGGCATTAGCTTGCCTCATCTCCACAACGGCCCCTCACAAACGCCGGGGATGCCTGCTTTCACCTTGGAGACTCCCAGGAGGGACTATCTCACAGGGAAAGCCAGGACGGGTTCCCCAGCGGTCTATAGCGCTACGGGGCCTGCGGTGCGGGTAGAAGTGCGCTTTATAAGACACACACAATTTCAATTTCAATTTCTCTGTTGGGTTGGGTGCACTCCTTGATGATGTTGCAGAGTTCTTTGCTGTTGTGTGCGTGAGTGGAGATTCTGTCTTCAATCGCTTTTTTCCTCATTTTTCTGATGAGTTAGTGGTAGGCGTTGGTGGCGGCTCGGAAGTTGTTGTAGGCTTCTATAGATTTGATGTTCCTCCAGGCATCTTCGATGCAGTGGCAAGTGCATCTGGAGTCTCGAAATTTGGTCGTAAACCATCCGGGTTTCTTGGTGTGGGAGTTGTTGTTCTTCTTGAGGGGGGCTATGATGTTGGCACTGTCAGAGATTCATCTGTGCAGGGTTCGGGATGCGGTGTTGGGGTTGTCATTTTCAGTGATGGTTAGAGTGGAGTTGCTGAGTGATGAAGTTAGCTGGTCGTTGGTGATTCTGGTCCAGTTTCTTCGTGGGATCAGGTGCAGGTGTCTGTGGATGGTGCGTGTTCTGAGGGTGAAGTGAACACATCAATGGTCAGTTCATGGGAGTTCAGTTGTGTGGCTGAAGGTGATGGAGTTACCTGTTGTGAAGAAGGGGGTCAAAGGTGTGTCCTGCTGAGTGCATGGGTTCAGTCACGATCTGGTGGAGTCCAATGTTGTGGAGGTTGTCCAGGAGGGATGTGGTGCTGGGGTCCAGATGGTTGTCGAGGTGGAAGTTGAGTGTAGTTGGTGGACGCGATGGCATGCGGGGAGATGATATCCATGATGGAGTTAGCGAAAAGTCTTCATAAAGGCTGAAGTGCAATATTACATAATCACATCGACTTTTTTTGGGAAAACAGTTTTGTCTTAAACCTACTTTATTGTGTATTTTACACATTTGATACTTTTAAGTGTGAGGGGCTGCTTTTCTATTATGAGGCGCAGGTAAAACCTGCTGGTAGAGGAGGGCCTCAAACACCAGCACTCGAGAGTGCAAGGGCTCGGGGGAAGGCCTCGCTTGCTGGTGGAGCTGCAAGGGTGGGAGAGCAATTTCACTGACAATGAATCAGTGGTCTTGCTTCCTTGTAAAATTAAGTTACAGAAGTTCCTCAGCCCTCTCTAACTGCCCTTCCTGAGAATGCACGATTTGCATACCTTATATCTGAACTTCATGCCAAAAGGCCCATCATTTCTGTTTAAGTTCTCATTAAGAGGAAAGCCTGATGGGGATGGCATCAACGGTATGGTCTAATTAGAATTAGCTCACTGGAGTTGAAAGCAGGCAAAATGTAAGTTTTGAATTGGTACCTTGCCTTTGTGTTTCTGTAAAATCCAACTTCACCAATTCAATGGATATTTACTGAATATCAAAAACAGTGGTTGAATTGACTCTGTACCTTATTCCAAATCAAAGCTACCAAAAATGGTATTTAATGTTGTATTTTAATTATCTAGAAATCACTGCAGTCTTAAATCATGGAACTACCTTTTAGGGACAAGTCACTGTAGGATCATGCCACCTTTAAATTCTTACACCTTCCTTTTTAAAAATGATTTGCGCCCTAACATGTAGTTATCAGGGCACACGTTTAGTGAATTAATATTTCAAAGTAGAGTTCCTAGCTGTCAATGAAGTTTATTTTGATAGATTCACATGCAGGTTTGAAGCCAGCAGCAGTCAGGCTATGCATGCAGACCTGAAACCAAGTTTTACTTGTTTGCCTTTGTGAATAGCCACATATGTGTTTCACTCCTTCTGTGATATTTAAATTCCATGTCACTGGGGTATTTCCTGCACCATATACCATGATCTTACTGGGAAGCTAAAGATATTCATATTTGGGAATTGCCGAAGTCACTGTGTTTTAGGCAGTCAAAGCACATGCACTGCGATCCAGTCAGCAGTGCCCCAGTGAGCAGAGACAAAACACCTGAAATACCATTCAGCAAAAATAGGGGTTACCACTCAAAATGAGGAATTTTCTGACAGTATGTTACAATTCTTTTATAGTATAGAATTGATATTTAGTATGTCAGAAAAAAGGACCAGCAGGAAGAGGCACAGTGAGTTTGTACAAGGCCGTGAGGAAGACCTTCTGAGGTTGAAATGTGTTGCCTCCTAATTGCCGCTACGAAGTGCTCTTGATATTGTTATTAGGTCATCCACACAGCACTATTTTTTGTGCAAGTCTGTATCCAATTTTAAGATACATACAACACTCTTTCAATCAATCAATCAATCACGGAATTTGTAGCGCGCGCTACTCACCCGTTAGGGTCTCAAGGCGCTGGGGGGTGGTTGCTACTGCTCAAACAGCAGGTCTTGAGTTGCTTCCTGAAGGCGAGATGGTCCTGTGTCAGCCGGAGGTGGGTGGGGATGGAGTTCCATGTCTTGCTGCCAGGTAGGAGAAGGATCTTCCTCCGGCGGTGGCTTTGCGAAAACGTGGGATGGTGGCAAGGGCATGGCTGGGGGAGCGGAGCTGGCGGGTTGGTGTGTAGAATGCGAGGTGGTTTTAGAGGTACTTGGGGCCCGCGTTGTGAAGGGCCTTGTGTGCGTGCGTGAGGAGTCGGAAGGTGATTCTCTTGCTAACGGTGAGCCAGGGCAGATTCTTCAGATGGGCGGAGATGTGGCTGTGGCGGGGGATGTCCAGGATGAGTCTTGACAGTGGCTCTGGAATAGAGGGTTTTTCCGTAGTCCAGGTGGCTGGTGACGAGGGCCTGGGTGACCGTCTTCCTGGTTGCGGTGGGGATCCATCAGAAGATTTTTCGGAGCATGCGCAAGGTGTTGCAACAGGATGCTGAGACGGTGTTGACTTGCTTGGTCATTGTGAGGGAGGAGTCCAGGATGAAGCCCAGGTTGCGTGCGTGGTCGGTGAGTTTGGGGGCGGTGCCCAGGGCAGGTGGCCACCAGGAGTCGTTCCAGGCTGAGGGGGACGGTCCCAGGATGAGGATTTCCATCTTGTCTGAGTTCAGTTTCAGACGGCTGAGCTTCATCCATTCCGCGACGTCCTTCATTCCTTCCTGGAGGCTGGCTCTGGCGGTGTCTGGGTCGTTGATGAGGGAGAGGATCAGCTGTGTGTCGTCAGCATAGGAGATGATGTTGAGGTTGGGTTTGCGTGCGATGGCCGCGAGGGGGCTCATGTAGACTTTGAAGAGGGTGGGCCTGAGCGAGGATCCTTGTGGGATGCCGCAGTTGACTTCGGTGGCCACGGACCAGAACGGGGGGAGGCAGACTCTCTAGGTTCTACCGGTGAGGAATGAAATGATCCATTCCAGGGCCGCGTCTTGGATTCCGGTGTCGCTGAGACGTTGTATTAGGGTGCGGTGGAATCCCGTGTCGAAGGCTGCTGAGAGATCCAGGAGGATGAGTGCGGTGGTTTACCCGTTGTCGAGCATCGGCCTGATGTCGTCGGTAGCTGCGATGAGGGCGGTCCTGGTGCTGTGGTTTGCTCGGAAACCGGACTGTGACGGGGCGATGGATCCGTTTGTCTTGAGGAAGGCAGAGAGTTGTTTTTTGACCGTCTTCTCGATGAATTTGGCAGGGAACGGGAGGAGTGAGATGGGTCGAAAGTTCTTGAGGTCTGTGGGATCCGCGGTGGGTTTTTTCAGGAGGTCACTGAGTTCGGCATGCTTCCAGCTCTCCGGGAAGGTGGCAGAAGCGAAGGAGCTGTTGATGACGTTGCAGAGTTGGGGTGCCGAGATGGAGTCAGCTTTGTTAAAGACGTGGTGTGGCCATGGGTCAGTGGGGGAGCCGGAGTGGATGGGGCTCATCGTGCGGGCGGTGTCTTTGGTGTTGATCGGGTTCCAGGTGCAGAGGGTGCCGTTGAGTGCGCTGGTTCGGTGGTTGGGTGGTTAGTCTGTGCGCCGAAGCTGTAGTGTATGTCGGCGATCTGGAGGTGAAAGAACGAGGCGAGTGCGTCGCAGAGGTCTTGCGAGGGTGTGATGTTGTTGGTGCAGGCGCTGGGGTTGGAGAGCTGTTTAACAATGCTGAAGAGTTCCTTGCTGTTGTGGGTGTTGTTGTCCAGGCGCTGTTTGTAGGTTGTTCTCTTGGTGGTACGGATCAGTTGGTGCTTCTTGCGGGTGGCGTATCTGAGGGCTGTCATGCTCTCTGTTGTCTGGTCCTGGCGCCAGGTTTTCTCCAGGGAGTGGCAGGTTTTCTTTGAGTTTATGAGGTCGTCCGTGAACCACGAGGCTTTCTTGCTGTGCAGTCTGCTTGGTGGTTTCTTCAGTGGTGCGAGTTCATCGGCGCAGTCGGTGAGCCACTGTGCGAGGTTGTGGGCTGCTTTGTTGGGGTCCGTCGTGATGGTGGGAGGATTCTGGCTGAGGGACGTGGTGAGCTGGTCGGCGGTGATCTTGCTCCAGCTTCTGCGGGGGCCTATTGCGGGTGGTGGTGGTCCGTGGTTTTCTTGAAGGACAAGTGAACGCAGCTGTGGTCTGTCCAGTGGAGTCCGGTGGAGTGGCTGAAGAAAACATGCTTGCTGGATCGAGTGTGTGGCTGGAGTAGTGGGTGGGGGCTTTCACTAGTTGCTTGAGCCTGAGGTTGGCGAGGTTGTCCAGTTGGGTGGTGGTGTTGCTGTCATTGTTGTTCTCTAGGTGGAAGTTGAGGTCTCCTAGGAGGATGTAGTCTGGGGAGGTGAGGGCGTGCAGGCTTACGAAGTAGGCGATGGGTTCGCTGAATTGGGTGCGTGGTCCCAGGGGTCTGTAGATAAGGGTGCCTCTGAAGGTGGTCCCGGGGTCGGTGTGTATCTGGAAGTGCAGGTGTTCGGCGGCTGAGAGGGTGTCTTCCGAGTTGGTCATGATGCGGATGGTGTTTCTGTGGACTATGGTGATGCCTCCTCCGGTCTGGTTGGTGCGGTCCTTCCGGGTGATCTTGTAGCCGTCCGGGATGGCTATGGCGATGTCGGGGGCTGCTGAGGCGTTTATCCAGGTTTCCGTGAGGAAGGCGACGTCCGGAGCTGTTGTGTCTAGGAGGTTCCATAGTTCAACTGCGTGCCTGTGGACGGAGCGGGTGTTGAGCAGGATGCACTTGAGGTGATTCTTGTTGCTTGTAGGCTTGTTGGGGGCTGGCCCGGGACGAATGCAGGTGAATTTGCACTCTTGGCTGGTGAAGGGTCCGTGGGTGCGTTTCGGGGTGGCCCGGTAGCAGGCGAGGTTCCAGCCGATGTTGTGTGCGCGGAGGCTGGTGGCGTTGTATGTTTGTCGGGTACGTTGGCATCAGTGAGATCCAGCGTTCCTGGTGTTGGGCACGGTCCAGGCGCGGACGGGCACAGATGGGCTTGTCTTTGGCGCGCCTTCGGTGCGCCCGCTACACGAGCATGCTGCGCGTACGTGCGGACTCCGCCATAAATCGCGCAGAGGGAGGGAGGAGCAGCTGGGAGGCAGGAGCTGGGTGGCGTGGGGAAGGGGATTGGGGTACAGAAGACAAAAGTGGGGCGGGCCGAAGGGGAGCAGCGGCAGGGAGTGGGGAGGGGTCTGAGGCAGGAAAGCGGTTCCGAGGGGAAGAGCGACGACCACTGAGGTCGGGGCACAGAAAAACGGCAAGAAACGAAAACAAGCACTGGTAGCAGCGGCGAGGAGAAGAGGAAGCCTGAGACACGGGGTCAGCGGTGAGCAGGTAGAGGCAGGCAGGCAGCGAGACTGGGGTCAGCGGCGAGCGGGTGGAGGCAGGCAGGGAGACCGGGCATACTCAGGGAGAGCCGCGCGGCGGGTGAAGCGACGTCACCGACCAGGGTCAGGTCAGGTCACAGCTCCCTGTCGCGCTGGCATACTCTAAGTATCCGGAGGAAGGGAGGAGCAGCTGGGAGGTGGGAGCGGGGTGGCGCGGGGAAGGGGATCGGGGTACAGAAGACAAAAGGGGGTGGGCCGCAGGGGAGCACGGAGCGGGGAGGGGTCTGAGGCTGGAAAGCGGTCCCGAGGGGAAGAGCGACGACAACAGAGGTCGGGGTACTGAAAAACAGCAAGAAACGAAAACAAGCACTGGTAGCAGTGGCGAGGAGAAGAGGAAGCCTGATACACGGGGTCAGCGGCGAGCAGGTAGAGGTAGGCAGGCAGGGAGACCGGGGTCAGAGGCGAGCGGGTAGAGCCAGGCAGGGACCCCGGGCACACTCAGGGGGAGCCGCGCGGCGAGTGGAGCGACTGTCACCGACCAGGGTCAGGTCAAGTCACAGCTCCCCGTCGCGCTGGCAGACTCTTAGTATCCAGAGGGAGGGTGGAGCAGCTGGGAGGCGGGAGCAGAGTGGCGTGGGGAAGGGGATTGGGGTACAGAAGACAAAAGGGGGCGGGCCGCAGGGGAGCAGCAGCAGGGAGCGGGAAGGGGTCTGAGCCGGGAAAGCGGTCCCGAGGGGAAAAGCGACGACTACGGAGGTCGGGGCACAGAAAAACTGCAAGAAACGAAAACAAGCACTGGTAGCAGCTGCGAGGAGAAGAGGAAGCCTGAGACATGGGGTCAGCGGTGAGCAGGTAGAGGCAGGCAGGCACGGAGACGGGGGTCAGCGGCGAGCGGGTAGAGGCAGGCAGGGAGACCGGGCACACTCAGGGAGAGCCGCGTGGCGGGTGGAGCGACCGTCACCGACCAGGGTCAGGTCAGGTCACTACTGTGGTTTTTTCATATTAAGCTGTTTGCTATCCTCAAAATCTGTTCAATAATCAATGATGTCACCAAGTGCAAGATCACAACTTTAAACCACAGCACTACAGGCAATATCCATCATGTTGACTCATAACTTATCTCTAATCCAAAATTAAGAGTAGACATTTTGTAGCAGATGGAACTGCATGCATAATAATTCTGATGCATTTTCACTCTGCACTCGTTATTTTTTTCCAGAATATATCCATGAAATATCACATAATAAACTCACCAGCCACCATGTTTGACATCCTACTTGAACCATTTCCTTTCACCCTGGAAATGTTTGTAGCCATTTCTTGGTTTCATAGTGGCGGTTTAGTATTCAATTGAGCTGATCTCTTGTGCAAATTAGTCTTCAGAAGTTACGTTAATGAATTTTAAAGCATTTGTTTTCTTAAGGAGCATTGATGTCACCTTAATGCAGAAAGATAAAGGCTCTATTTCTAATTTAATTATATACCTATAAATATTTATAGGCCTTTGTTCCTTCCCTTTGAGAAAGGCCAAGGTGGCCGAAATGCATCAGGAAGGGGAACGCTGTACTTTTGAAATTAAATGCTAAATTCCACTGTAATGTGTGCGGCTCAACTTCTTTCTGCGGGAGAAAGACTGGCTAAGATAATACACTGCTTGGTCCTGCCGTGAGCAACCCACCACCAAGAAAAGAGCTCCACAACTGGTCAACTCAGACCCTTTGTTGTGACCGTGAAAACGTTTAAGGGCAGCGGCAGCCTCCAAGGATTGGACCTTGGTTTGGACCATAGCAATCCTCAAGATTTGCGTGCAAGTGATTAAAGCGAAACTCAGCGAATTTCTAAAATCAAAAAAGCATCGTCCACCAGAGGAAAATAATTAAGTAACCACATTTCACACTACAAATACCAGCATGCTTGGTAAAATCTGGCCTATTGCAGCGCCCAACAGTGGGCAAAAAATTGGATTAAGAAGCAACCCGCTGGTCTGTGTGCTGGATTTGAAATCGTCAAATGCCTTTGTTCCTTCCCTTTAAGAAAGGCGAGGTGGCCGAAATGCATCTGGAATGGGATTGTTGTACTTTTGAAATTAAACGTTAAATTCCACTATAATGTCTGTGGCTCAACTTCTTTCTGCGGGAGAAAGACTGGGTGAGATAATACACGGTGTGTTCCTGCCGTGAGCAATGCACTACCAAGAAAAGAGCTCCTCAACTGCCCGACTCAGACCCTTTGTTGTGACGGTGAAAACCTTTAAGGGCAGCGGCAGCTGCCAGGGATTGGACTTTGGTTTGGACCCTAGCACACCTCAAAATTGGCATGCAAGGGATTACAGTGAAACTCAGCGAGTTTCTAAAATCAAAAAAGCATGGTCCACCAGAGGAAAATAATGAAGTAACCACATAGCACACTACAAAGACCAGCATGCTTGGTATAATCTGGCCTATCGCAGCACCCAACAGGGGGCAACAAAATTGGATGAAGAAGCAATCCACTGGTCTGTGTGCCGGTTTTGAAATCGTCAGATGCCTTCCTTTTGAGAAAGGCTAAGGTGGCCGAAATGCATCAGGAATGGAAACGCTGTACTTTTGAAAATAAACGCTGAATACCACTGTAATGTGTGCTGCCATACTTCTTTCTGTGGGATAAATACTGGGAGCTAAAAATATATATGTAAATGTGTGTCCTAAACTTTGTATACATATTTCAGTAATTACATCCTCCATCTATGAGTATATCAAATTGCATATGATATATGCCTTGTAAAGATCACTCTTTTTGTCATTCCAAAAGCAAACATAGACCAAAGACTGTCCAAGAATTTGGAAACATCTTACATAGTATTTTCCTCAATAAACCATGCCACATTCCTTTTATGGTAGCCCTAGCAGTGTTCATTGCAGTATCATTGGTTTTGATTTACATATCAAGCAGTTTTATAGCCATCTGTTCTTTTCAATAGGGGCCAAAACTCCATCCTAGAGTAAGCTGAGAATTGCTGGGAAAATAATGAAATATTTACATCCAAATTGAATATTGTGGAATCTCCGAATCTAATATTAACTTTTGGATTTCTTCTTTCCGGGTGATCTAGTTGTCCCTACTACTAGCAAAGTGTTAACCCTGAACAAACCAAGTAAGTACTGCATCACCGTGTAAATAAGTCTTGAAAGCATCATTTTACAGAATGAAATGAATCTTAAAGCACAACATGTGTCTGATTGTCCTAAAGAATTATAAAAACAATCCTTTCACAATTGTGCTTTTCATCACCTGTGTTATATTGTAGCAGATACCCTGGTGGGCCTAGACAGATGAAGTTAAGAGCACATTAAAAATACCTACTTAACATTATTGCATTGAAATCATTCCTCTAATACTATTCAGTGTTTTAATTGTCAACTGCTGCATTGTGCTTTTTTTGTGATCAACCACCAAAACATTCCTACTATGAGCTTGTTGCTTT
The DNA here is from genome assembly GCF_964263255.1 of Lissotriton vulgaris. NCBI lineage: Eukaryota > Metazoa > Chordata > Amphibia > Caudata > Salamandridae > Lissotriton > Lissotriton vulgaris. The sequence continues at coordinate 2,033,684,513 of NC_141691.1, forward strand.
TTGAAAAAAGTTTCCTCCTTACCCTTTGTATAAATTCCCTCCTTACCCTTTGTATGTTTCATTATCACAAAAAAATGAAAGGACTAGATACATATACTATTACAGGCTGACAGAACTTTACTCTGACATGCAGCTCAGTTGTGAAGTGCATATAGTTTTTTGAGAACTCACTTCTAAGAGACAAGTAAGCATGGGCGCAAAATCCGTTCCGCTTGCGGATTTTGCGGATTTTCGGTAAATTTGCGATCCGCGAATTCCCGCGAATTTGCCAAAAATCCACGAATCCGCGAGCGGAACGGATCCGGGGGGCAAAAGCTCAAGCTTCATGCTTGTAACTATTTTAGAACGGCGCCGGCAAGCTGCCAGCACCATTCTAAAATAGTTACTAAGTTAGCTCGAGCACCTGCTTTATTTTATCTATTAGTGCTTCCTGATGAAGCTAACTTAGTAACTATTTTAGAATGGTGCTGGCAGCTTGCTGGCGCCATTATAAAATAAAACAGGAGTGGGGCAGAGGGCAGAAGGTCACAGAGTGGGGCAGAGGGCAGAAGAGCACAGCAACGAGTGGGGCAGAGGGCAGAAGGACACAACAACGAGTGGGGCAGAGGGCAGAAGGGCACAACAACAAGTGGGTCAGGGGGCAGAATGGCACAAAAACGAGTGGGGCAGAGGGCAGAAGGGCACAAAAAAACGAGAGGGTGGCAGTGATGAACCAGAGGGCGCATCGCGGTCTCGCACAAAAAAAGCCCCGCGAACACGCAAAGCGCCCCGTGAACACGCCAAGCGCCCCGCGAACACACGAAAATAAAATAATCTGCAAATTCGCACAAATTCGTGAATTTTGCGGATCGCGAATTCGCGTATCTGCAAATCCGCGAATCGCAAAGTCGCAAAATTCACCCATGCTTAGATACAAGCATGTAAAGTCTCATAGACATTGACACGCTACATATGCCAAAAATCTAATATGATGACTCGGAAAAACTGCAACCTGTGTTAAGTTAGGGATTGTGAGAAACAAGTACCTGTTAGCTTTTGGCTCCTATTCTCACTACTAGATGCTGATTTTCTGACTCTGAACGTACCATGGGCTCTGCTAACCAGACACAGAGTCTGTGCTCTGATTAAAAGTGCATGGTAATTAAGTATAACTAAAATTGTTACTGACTCTCTCTGTAAGACCCTAGCATGTGGTAGGGCATGTGGGACTAGAGGCTCAATCGATTGAATGTACTTAAGTTTGCACTACTGTGGTGCCTGTCACAATTTTGGAGGCTGCTTTCAAACTTAAATTACATGCAAATTTGACTATGGAATTGAAGATACTAAAAAAGATTCAAAATACCTTTGATTTACATATAAGTCATGCTTGAGATCTCCCCTAGGTGCCCCAGTGGTACAGTGCCTTCTAACTATAAGGAGTGATATTATAAATTATCATTTATATGGCCTGGTAAGGGAAATGTTGCCAATTTTATTTTTTCACAATTGACTCACAACAACTCTGTCAGCTAACATGGTGATATGTTATTAAAGTGGAAATATTGAAAAAAAGGAGCAGCTATAATGATGCTTCAAAATATCAAAATGTATTCTAACTATCACAGAAAGTAATGTATAGACATTTCTTTTCTGTAAGTCAAAATCCAGCCTTCCAGAGGCTCTCTCCTGCTTTGCCAGTCTGAGCAAAACTGTCTTAATGAGCTGTGAAGTTGCCTGCCTTGAGACAAAGAATGTCCTGTGGGAGGAGAACTGCATGCTGCAGAGCACAAGGCAGGAAGGTGGTGAAGGGGCCAAACAGTCTTCAAAAAAGGAATGACAGCATCACCCCTAAATCCTGTATCACTAACCAAATAGTAGCCCCACTAAATCGATTATTGAGTGGGCTGGAAGGGGAGTGTTAGGGAATTTTAGTCACACCATTGGGTTGGCTTAGCCAGATCTAACCATCCGGAGAGAGTTTCTCCATTGTGTATACCGGCAGAATATTGATTTCTCAGTCAGGAATATGCCACACTTTAGAGGAAGTGGGCATACACCTGAGTGGTACCCTGCATTCCATTGGGAGGTGTGCAAGATTGCTTTATACCCCAGAGCTATGAATACATATGGGAGTGTTGTCCAGCCACTCAAATCTGCTGCCTGAAACAGCAATGAGAAAAAGGATAGCCCTGCTGGAACCCTGGTCTGTACCAAAAGGACTGCACTCTGAAGGACTGTACCTTGAATTAGCTTATAAATCCTGTGCTCAACGGTTCGCTGAATCGGGGAGTTGTTCCTCAGGCCTGGAAACATGCCCTGATACTGCCGCTTCTGAAGAAGCCCAATCTTGACCCTCTGTTGCACGCCAATTATAGGCTTATCTCCCTCCTTCCGGCTTTGGCTAAAGTCGTGGAGAAGCACGTTCACTCCTCTCTTACGAACTTCCTGGAGAGCAATAACATCCTCCATGATACTCAGTCGGGCTTTTGGGCCCACATGAGTATGGAGACTGCCCTACTAGAGGTGACGGAATCCTTTTTTTTTATTTCCAGCAAAAATCAGATAATACAAAATGACATATTTCATAGTGATAACATACAAAAGTATCTTTTAAAAGCCACAGTTCCAAATAATAAAGTAAGAACTACAGCATTACCTATTTTATACATTTCTTGTATCATGATACCAGGTGGTAATTGGAGACCAAATTTGGGCACCTCGTAATCTAGATTTTTTACCCCTAGCTTCATAAATAGCTGTCTCTTGCTTATATATTCCTATAAAGGGAGTTAGCCACACTTGGAAGGTTGGAGGATAAACATCTTTCCACCCAGCTGCCAAAATAATCCGAAAAACCGCTGTCCCCAAAAATAAAGATGATTCTTCCTCTTTACTATGCCCAAGAATTCTATCATGGCCTAGTAGATAAAGTGTTGATGAATCTTTGACTTTATGTCCAAAGACCTCTTCCCAATAGTCGGAGATTATTTTTTTGCATAAATCTAATTTCGGACATTCTGCAAACATGTTTACTGGGTCAGCAGGAGCCTGCCCACATATTGGGCAATTGCTATTTGTTCTTTTGCCCCAAGCATATAATTTTGCTGGTGTAAAATATAGGTTATATATGGTTTTATAAAGTTGGGCTTTAAGATTAGATGCTAAAAATAATCCAGACGAGAGTGCCAGGGACAAATCAATATCAACATTGGGATTTCTTAATTTACTAGACCAGCCTCTTTCGATATGCTCTAGATCATCTCTTTGGTTTTGTATCAACAATTCATAGATAGTACCTATCCTGATAGATCGTTTCCCTATGATATCCAACAGAGAAACATTATCCAACGTAATTTTTGGGGATTTTTGGCTAAGAGCAGTAGATATTTGAATATATCTAAAGAAATCATTTCTAGGAACAGCAAATTTTAATTGTAGATTTTGAAACCCCATGTTAGGATCATGGCAAAGAAAATCCCCAACTGTATTAATCCCCAAGCGCTCCCATTTTCTAGCAAGCCCATCATTAAGTTGGTGTGGTAAGATTGAGCTCCGCCACAGGGGGTATATTTAGTACATTTCGAAATTGATAGATGTTTAGAAACTCTTTTCCAAATATTCCATGCACTATGTATAATCTTAAATTTAGTTTTTTTTAAATAAGATGGTTCTAACTGCCTTAGTAATAGTCCTCTGGCTTTATTACCAATTGCCAATTCATAAATTGATGGTATATCCTGCGCTGATATAGTTCCTATTAGTGCTTTAGGGATAAATAAAGGTGTCATTTGCTGAAGAAGGGCTGCCCACAGATATAACATAATATTCGGGACAGCTAGTCCTCCCTTATCCAGGGGCAAAGACAAGTATGCAAGAGCCCTCCTAATTTTCCCGTAGCTCCAAAGAAATTTAGATAGAGAGGAGTCTATAGTTTTAATGATATTATCATCCGCCATCAACGGTATTGCACGAAATAGATATAATATCTTTGGAAAGATGTTCATTTTGATAAAGTTCCCCTTGCCGATAATAGAGAGGTGGAGATTGTTTACCCTTGAGAGATCTTTTTTGATAGTTCTGATAAGGGGCTCATAATTAAGTTGATTAATTATCTCAACCTTAGGAGATATACAAACTCCAAGGTAGATTGCATTGTCAACCTTATATGGACTTTCGTACGAGATGTTATTTGTACACAGAACCATTGTTTTATCTCTATTCAGTGAGTAGCCTGAATACAGGCCAAAAGTATTAGTCACTTGCTCAATCTCCTGAATCGCCTCAGCAGGATTTGGTGTTAATACCGCCACATCATCGGCATATGCTAATATTTTAGTTTGATATGTATCTACCCTAACTGGTTCTATTAGATTTGATGCAAGCAGTTTTATAATTAATGGATTGATATATAAGGCAAATAGAATTGGCGAGCATGGGCAGCCCTGTCTTGTGCCCCTTTGAATGCTGATAAACTCCGACTCCACCCCCCGTACAGAAAGTCTGGCTCTTGGGGTAACATATAATACCTTAATGGCTTTGGTAAACTCTGGACCAAAGTTGTTTAATTCCAGGATACCCCATAAAAAACTCCAAGACACTCGATCTAATGCCTTCTCGGCATCAAGCAGGATCATCGACATCCGGCCCCCCGCTACCCCCATGATGTCAAAAAGAGAGATGGCCCTACGGGTATGATCCGTGGTGCCTTTTCCAGGTATAAAGCCGTGTTGCCACGGGGAGACCAGATGTTTGACGACCCTGCTGAGCCTGTTGGCGAGAATCTTAGAATAGAGTTTGGAGTCGGAGTTTATCAGCAAAATTGGGCGGTATGAAGATGGATATTGCGGGGGTTTTCCTTTTTTAGGAAAAATAGCTATGTTTGTTTGCTGCCAAGATTCTGGCGAAGTGCCATTCCATTGTACCCCCAAAAATAAATCTAACAAATACTGCGTTATTTGTTTTTCAAGTACTTTGTAGAAGTCCAATTGAATTTTATCTGGCCCAGCAGCCTTCCCGTTGGCCAGCTCTGATAGAGCAATTTGCACTTCGGTAATCGAGATTTCTCGTTCTAAGTCTTCTCTAGTTGTTTCATCAAGAATCCGAACCGGACCAGTTTCATTTAGCCATTCAGCTAAGAATTCTTTGATCTCATTTGCATCGACTTGATCTTCATTTTTATATAATTTTTGATAGTATTGTCGAAACACTTCTGAGATACCTAGAGGTGTGGTATGTTTTTGACCTTCAAGCTCAATGGAATCTATCAGAATATATGAGGCGTTCTGCCTAGTACGAAGTGCCAGCTGCTTCCCTACCCTCTCCCCATTCTCATATATTTTAGATTGGTGTGTTTGAAAAGTTTCCGCTGCCCTTTGAGTAAGATTGTTATTAAGCTCAGTTTTAAGAGTTATTATCTTACGCAGGGTATTTCTCCCATCCTCCCCTCGGGATATCTGGGTGACATGATGTTCTTCTAACTTTGCTAGCTCATTGATATATTGATTATTGAGTCTTTCCTGAGCTTTTTTATGCTTGGCCACAAACGCAATAGTTTCCCCCCTTAGTGCCGCTTTAAAACAGTCCCATACTATCATTCTTGGTGCACTATATTGATTATGGTCAAAAAATTCCTGAGCCCAAAGAGTTATATGCTCTACATATTCTCTATTGGCCAGTAGTTTTCAGTCAAATGACCATTGAGAGTGGGGCCTGTTATACGAAGGGAGACTAAATATAAGTACCATTGAATTATGGTCTGATATTGTTTTCGGAGACTTACTTATCTCCATAGCTCTGGAGTATTCCTTTGATGCCATTACATAATCAATGCAAACATATTTGCTATGGGGATATGAATAGTATGTGTATCCTGAGTTATTGCGATATTTAAGGTCCCAAACATCAATCAAATTATGACTACCCAAAAGTTGTTTTACTGCCCTAAAAACTTTTGGCTTGCGACCCACGTAAGTCCGCTGAATTTGATTACCGGCCATCGAACCCAAAGATACATTAAAATCTCCACAAACAATTAGCGGACTACCCCAAAAAGCTAATTCTAATTCCAGGTCTTGAAAGTTATGAGGATCGTCCTGATTCGAACCATATACTGAGCAGATTGTGATACCTGCGTTCGTTTAGCCTGCCCCCTAGAACTGCCACTCCACTTATTTTGGAGGTTTGAGTTGTTACTGCAAGCACGTTATATCCAGGAATGTTTAAAAGATTTTTCTCTGCTACGGGAAGATGAGTCTCCTGGATACAGAGGACATCATAAGAGTTCTGACGAACTATTTCAAAGAAGCGAGTTCTTTTCCCTCTATCATTCAGCCCAACAATATTCCATGAGCATAATTTTAGCTTCCCCATTGTAAATGTTTTCTTCATTTATCCAGCCAACTACCAAAAATGTTGAGCCAGCTCCTTTTATTATCCTTTTTACATTCAACATCTGACCCTAACATCTGAATTTTGACATTAATGTATTTCCTCACACCAATTCTTATTCCCTTGCTTATTGCTAATCTTGTTATACAACTCATATATCTGAAATTGCTCTTTTTTCCCCTATTTTTTCCCCCCACCACCCCCCTCCCCTCGACCCCCCTCCCAGTCTGAACCTCCCCCCTCACTCCCAAAAAAGGGCTAATAGAGTCCATCAGAGTCTATAGTGATGGAATCATGCAGCCTGACCGGAGTTCACTTCAATCAAGACACATTTTTCTTCACATATTATTATTATTATTATTATAATTTATTTTTTCCCCCGAAGGGACTAACTAAGAGAACTACTTTTTTTTCCCATTCTAAGGTAAAATTATAAGTATATCCAGCTGCTCCAACACTTTATTTCAACTCTAACCACTCACCCCATTTCCCATTGCCTTCCGGATCCCGCTTCTCTCCCTTGACAGCTAGCAGAGACGGAAAAGAGCAAAGAAAAGCCTAAAGAAGAGAGAGAGAAAATAGAGAGGAGGTAGTAATGATATCATTTCTCATCTATCCTCATCATATCTATTTCAAACTATCTAGATATTCTTTTGCCTTGATCTCAGAGTAGAAAAATCTAGTTTTGCCACCATAGATTATCTTAAGTTTAGCAGGATTGTTAAGATATGCCTGTGCCTTTTTTTCCCTGAAATGGTTTAATCATTTGGCGGAGGCGCCATCTCCTCTCAACTGTCACATGACAGAAGTCCGGGCGGACAAAATAGGAGATTGAGTCTCTGGTGTGACGTGCTTCTAGTCTGGCCTTCTCAAAGATTGCCTGCCTCAAAAGAAAATTACCAAAGTAGACCAGTATGGCACGGGAGTAGTCTACTGATCTTGCTGCAGGTTTCAAAGTCAATGGAACACGGTGTGCCCGTTGGATTTCCATGTCCCAGTTCCACTTGGCTAGTTCAGGTAGGGTATCCTTGAAAAGCTGGACCATATAAGAACGTACATCGTCCCCCTCCGCTGCCTCCGGGACACCTAATATGCGCAAGTTATTTCTGCGTAGGCGATTTTCGCAATCCTCCAACTTCCATCTGACATCGGCCAGCTCTGCTTCATGTGACTCAACTCGATCTTGGGTCACTGCAGCCTCGGCTTCATTGGAAACTACACGAGTTTCCATCTCCGTTATTCGATCATTGAAGGTACCGACAGTTCTAGTCAATTTCCGTACCACCCCCTGTACCTTACGTATGGCCGCCTGTGCCTTGCGACCATCATGGGACGTCTCTTCTCGGTGCGATGCAATTGCCTGCAGCACTGTAGCCATGACAGAATCCAATGTGGTTGTAGGTACATCTGAGTGGCCAGCTTGAGAGGGATGAGGTTTGTGGGGAGGCTGAAAAGAGTTTTCAGCTGATGGAACAGTCCCAGCATTTACAATGGTCGCTGGGTTCGACTGATTTACTAAGAGCATAGAGGGTGAGTAATCCCAAGATAATTCTACTGCCCCATGATGCCTCTTTTTCTTCCTATAGACAGTTTTCCGAGCATCACTAGGTGTGTATTTTGCCGCATCGTCGCTCACACTTTCTGTAGAAAGATCAGTCCCATCACACGTCCCACCCCCAGTTTCATCTGACAATTCTCCCTCATCTGAAAAAGAGTAGAGATCACTTGGGTCCTTGTCTTTGTCCAGCTCAGATATGACTCCCATAACCCCCATCTCAGCTCCCATAGCATCTAAGATAGACGGGTCAATAATTTTCTCAGCTCTCTCTGGATTGTCAACATGTGTTACTTGGGGGGGTACAAAGTTACTCTGCCCCTGTAAGGCTAATTCCACCCTATCACTATTTACCAGTTCGAGAGTGTTTTCTACATTGCCTGGTTCTGCAGGTAGTGAGGCAGATTCCACCTTTTCAAGGTTGTCACCATCTATCAGCTGGGGAGTATTCACTATATTGCCTTATTCTGCAGATAGTGAGACAGGCAATTCTAAATTATTCAGTGCGGCTGTATTTTGTGTTTTCATACCTTCATTTTGTTGTTCCACCAAGGTTATGGCTAGACAGTCATTAGTTTTAACCACAGTGCAGCTGCTGAGCACCAGGTCATCATTCTCCTCTAACGCCAGAGGGAGGGTTAGCTCTGTGCCCTGGGGAGTCTTGGTGCTACTACCAGAGCTACCATCGACGCTCGGACAATACTCCACTTCAGGCAGGGTTTGACTCTGGGTTTGTTTTTCCTGCTCACGTTGCTTAAGCTGCTTACTCTCTCCCTTATCACCCGGAAGCAGTTTTGGGACACTTGGAGCTCTACGGAGCAACTCGACCACAGAGGGGCCGGCATTCTCTTTTGTGGCGGTGCCTCCCGGTTTCGGCGCCCTAGGTATCCTGTGAGTCGGGGTCTCGGTACAGCACTGACATCTCCTCGCTTCGAGGCAAGCTCATGATCCCGCTGAGCCTGCTTCGCTGCTCTAGTCTTGGCGGCAGCAGCTGCCAGAACCGCTGCATTCTTCGGGGCCATAACGCAGCGCTCTTTAAGCGGAGCCAGACAAACACTCTCCGCTCTCCCCTCTGCTGAGTCCGTGCTGCTGCCTAGGTCTCCGAGAGGGCCACGCCGTGCAGCGGACTGGAAAGCCGAATCTCTCCGTCTCAGCCCACAAAGCAATCGTGAGACGGCAATCCCGAAAAGCGAGGTAAGGATTACTAATTGCTCTTGAACGACGACAAACTTCAGAGTCACCAATGCACCAGGCATCCTTATATTTCCCAACTGTTATAGCTTATCCATTGGATTTTCTTCATTAGATAGAAGAGGGTAGGGCAGAGCGGTATAAGGCTGTGATTAGCATATCTCTGGAACAGTCTCTCCCCGCCGTTTTGCTCTATGAAAACTCCAGTCAGGGACGCACAGCTCAGCGGCCTCTCACACCACCGCCATCTTTCCCCTCGCGCAAGCGAGGTGACGGATTCCATGAGAGAGGTGCTAGATGCGGGAGGTAAGGCTTTTGACATCGTTCCCCACGGTAGTCTCCTTTTAAGACTCAGGGAGATAGGGCTGCGGGGAGCGGTGTTTAACTGGTTTAAGTCCTTCCTTGCCGGCCGTCGGCAAACGGTCTGGGCCCCTCCTTTCTCCACCGAGATGCCACTTCTCGAGGTAGGGGTGCCGCAGGGCTCTGTTTTGAGCCCTACGCTATTTAACATCTATATGGTACCCCTGGCAGCTCTGGCGGAGTCCTTTGGTGCCCAGATCGTGTCCTACGCTGATGACACCCAGCTTCTTTTTACCAGTAAGAAGGGGTCCGATTTCAATGGGGGGCAGATCAGAGGCTGTTTGGAAGCCATTTTAGATTGGTTCGAAGGGCACAGCCTGAAATGTAACTCCGACAATTCGGAGTTGTTGTTTTTTGGCTGTCCCACCGACCCCAGATGGCTGACCTGGTGGCCGCCGGCTGTGTTTCCCCCTGCAGCTGTATCCTCCAGGGCCAAGAATCTGGGGGTCCAGATAGATAACAGTCTTACCTTGAAGCCTCAGGTGTTGGGTCTTGTTGGCAAATGCTTCGGCATTATTAAGATGCTGAGAATATTTCTTCTCTGTTGGCTCTCTGCCACCGGAAGGTTACTGTCCAGGCGCTCATTGGCTCTCGTTTGGACTACTCCAATGTTCTTTACTTGGGCCTGCCGGAGTTTCTTCTTTCTCGCCTACAGGTCGTGCAGAATGCTGCCGCCAGAGCCATTTATGGGCTTCATTGCAGAGCCAGTGCCACTATTTTATTAAAAAATCTCCACAGGCTCCCCATTAAAAAACACGTGATTTTCAAGGCTCTCTCACTGACTTTTAAGGCGCTTCATGGCACAGGAGCTAAATACATTAGGAATCATTTGGCATTCTATCTGCCTACGAGGACGCTAAGGTCAGCTTCCCTGGCTCTGGCTCAAGTTCCATCAATCAGACGGGCCAGAATTGGTGGACGCTCTTTCCGCTATCTGCGCCCAAGCTCTGGAACTCTCTGCCAGTCTCCATGAGACTTAACGTAAGTCTCTTAGGTTTTAGGAGGGAGCTTAAGTCTTGGCTTTTTGTCCAGTAGGCCCGTATGTCTGATCCCTTTCTGCCCCGTTGTCTGTCTCCTAGTTTTTATCAAAGCCCAAGAACACTCCCCGGAGTAGCCGTTTGCTATATAAAATCTTTTTAACATTAATATTAACATGTACCTGCTACACAATCTGGTACTTCAGCTCTCAATACCTCTCAATACCTTGCCTGGCTTCACAAGGATGAAAGAGTGAACTCTCTGAAAGCAATAGGTTAACAGAGCCCTCCTGCATTGTCTCCACCAAGAAGTCCCCACTATGGAGTGCATCCATTTGACACTTTGAACCCAAAGGAGGAAATGCAGGAAGAGGTTTTAGAAGTTTGGAGCAACTTTAGTATAAAGGTCCATAAACTCACCAGGTGATATGCTGGAGTTGTAGTCCTAGACCCCAAGAAGCAAACCATAGTACCTGAACCCTTGGCTGCTGTTATGGACCACTTTCCTTCATCAAGAAACACTTATAGAAGTAAGTGTGAAAGTGCGAACTGTAAACATTGATTGCCAAGCAAGCGATACACTGCAGGCCATTACAACGCAAGTCATTACAAAGACTTGCTGAAGTGGGCAAAAGGTGCTGGATTTATAATCCAACACCTTCCCTACTGTTGTACAGACTGGAGTTGGAATAGTAAATTATTCTATTCGAAAATTCAGTCCCCCCTACAGCATTTACTTGCATTGTAATGGTATACGATGTAACAAAGTGGTTGTTGAAATGGTATGATTTGTAAATGCATGTGATAATGTGGCCTATTCGGTCTGAACTCGCAGCCAGCTACCAAGGTTTGATTGTACTATGGAATACTTTATTGAGACCATGACTGAACCCTTTATTGCGTTTTTGGCCTTAATGTTAACGGTTTTTCCTACTTATCACTACTAATAAACCACTATCCTGCATTTGGAGTTCAGCAGTGAGGATACTTGTACATACCTATCTTTAAATTACACTATCTTACCAACCTGTCCAAACTCACAGCTGCTAATCTTAGGTTACAGTGTAGGGATAGGGTGCTGCCAGTTGCTAATCATATAAGAGCTGATAGAGTCCCTTAAGGCCTGGGCAGAGATATCTCCTGGAAATTATGGTGATGGGCAGGATGGCCCCTCCAACAAGTTGCAGGTGGAGGATGTCAACATTGCCATTACTCTCATTATTATATTCATACTTCCAGCCAAGGAAGGGAGAGGAGCATTCTATCACCAGAAGCGGGGATGTAATTTGAGAATAAAGAGCTAAAGGCTTAGTTAGCTTCCATAGAAGGGAGGAAGTTGGCCCAAGCTAGAAGTGGGCTAGGGATGAAGAGAGAAGAAATGCTGGCAGCAACAATGAACAAGATGCAGAGATGCCCAGGAGTTGTGGTTTTGATTGCAGGCTTACCCAAGGTAATAGTCCCGATGTAGGTATTGGGGGAGGACATTGACAAAGTGCTGACTGCATTTGAAATGGCTCTTGAGTTGAGAAGGGTCCACTCTCAGTATTGAGGTGCTCTGCTGTGGAAATGTATTCTAGTAGCTAGGTTGGATATGCTCCAGACCTTGCAAGGGTTGAGGCAGAATCCTACCCACACTTGAGGAAATAACTAGTCACAAAATTGTATCTGACCCCAGAGCAGTACAGAGTGAAGTTCAGGGACACCCAGAAAGTAAACACAGTCCAAGGTGGACTTTGTACACATCTCAGTGAAAGCTCTACAGGGCTGGATTAAAGGTAACCTATTTAGGGCATTTATACCTTAATTCTTAAGGACCACTTTGTGACTCATTGTGTACAAGAAAAGTTATGCAAGTACCTAGTAGACTCTAAGCTGTCTAGTCCCAGGGAACTAGGACAGACAGCTAAAATGGAGCTGCTCCCCCCACCCGAATTGCCTTGAGACCCTCACGGATGAGTAGCACGCTTCAAAATTCCCTGATTATTTTATTGATGAGTGGATGAGAACCCAAGTTTCTAATCAGCATCAGGGAGGAGACTCCAAATAGGTGGGGGTTAGGTCTACAAAAGCCACAGGAGGTCGGCTGTAATCCCATCACAAAGACTCCCACAGTACCCAAGAACCCTAAAAAGGAGGAGGGAGATCCCACCCTAACTCAGATAAACAGAGGCAGAGTATCCAGGGACGAAGAAATACTTAGACCGAAAGGTGTTCGTTGATTGTCAGTAGTCAGTTCACTTCAGGAATGATGACGCCTGTACTAAAAAAGTGGTTAGCACTGAGCTGTTGAGTGTAGCCATAGAGAAGAATTCCTGAGTTGAGGACGTCCTCTTAGCATTTTGTTTGGACACATGTCCATGTGGTAAGCTGGTGTTCCCTTAGAGTGGAAGTAGTCACTTCTACTCTATTCAGGTGAATGGGATCGCTGCCATTTGCCCGTGAGACACATGTGCTTGTTAAAATATAGTGAGTGATGGGTTAGTGTTCTCAGACATAAATCTGCCATGAGAGGCCAGAAGGGTAACCCCAGGTGAGGTCACAAACTAACCTGTAGGCATAGTGTCTATATAGTGGGATGTAACCTTGGCTGGTATAAGGTGATAATGCAGTCCTCCCTTCAGGTTATCTCCTGAGCAATGACCTAACAGAGGTTGATCCAATTTGAAGGGTGCCCCCAACCCAAAGGTCCTGGGGAGCTAGCTCCTACAGATAGGAAACTGGGGTTCCAAAAGAAAGAAGAAAAAAAGAAGAAAAAAGGTAAGTCTTAAAGAGAGTGCAAGGGAGCCAAGGGTCTTCTGTCTCAGTAAGGGAGAAACCCACAGCTGGCACTGGTGAAGCTTCACATAACCAACAGAGAGTCTTGAGCAGGCAGGCAGCTGTCTAGCAGCAGGGTCTCACTCCTGCTCTAACCCAAGGGAGAGTGGAGGAAGAGTGTCAGCCACTGCATGTGGTAGCCACCTACTCTAAACAATAAAAAAGGTTTCAGGAGCCCTCTGATGCCCTTAGCGCAGCTCAGCCACCAGTAGAGAGCTTAGGGTGTAGTTCTGGATTCTGAAAGCTGTCAGTAGCCTCTGCAGGGTTTTGGTGTTCATGGAAACATTGTTGGTGGCATGGGAGGCAGACCTCATGGCCAAAAGTAATATTGGCTTCCTGACCCTGTTGGTCATGGTGGGGTTGCTCAAGTGCTTGGTAACTTCTGTGAGTAAGGTGTTGCCCAAGACACTTTAATTATAGAGGAGGTGGGCACCTCACTACCCAAACTAAAAAGGGAGAAAGATAATAAAACAGCGGTTATGAGGATTCACTTTAAAGGGGTCCTTTTACTGTATGGGTGGGTCTGTTTTAGAGAGCAAGTACCTTGGCAGGAGGATGTAAGGCAGATTAGGGCAGGCAAATATACAGCCTGGTGTCTTCACTTTCTTTCTCCCCTGACAGACCAGCTATATACTCCCAGGGTTGGTTGAGGCTCCAGGGCTATTGGCTGGGGCTGGTTGTGTGAGAAACCAGCACCTGTTTGCAGTATCCCTCTACTTTTTACCCCCATTTTGCCTACTTTATGATGTTTTTGGACTCTGATTGTGCCCTGGGCTCTGATAACCAGACCAAGATCCTGTGCTCAGATTAAAAGTACTTGGCAATTAGGTATAATTACAATTGATACTGAAAACCTAGTGTAAGTCTCTAGTCTTTGATAGGACATGTAGTTCTAGAGTCCCAGTCAATGTAATGAACGTATGTACACACTGTTGTGGTGCTTGTTATCATTTTAAAAGCCAGCCCTGCCTTTCAGGATGCGTTTTGACTGAAATTATATGCAAATTCGACTTTGGATGTAAAGGTATGTCTGCTAACATGGGAATGCTTTATTAAAATATAACTCTTAATAGTAAGGAGATAAAAATATACCTCAAAATAATAGAATAAATACAACAACTAACCACTGTTAGATGTATTCTAACTGCCATAGAAATTAAGTTCAGAACTTTCTTTTCTGTAATCAAAGCCTAGCCTTCCAACTGCTCTCCCCTGATTTTCCAGCCTCTGCCAGGGTGAGCAAAACTGTCTTAGGGACATATTATCTAGAATGGCAGTAAAATGATCACCGGTTTAGCAGCAGAAAACTGCAGCTAAAGTGGTGATAATGGGCTTGATGATATGCCCTGGAGAATTCCAATAGACGCCATTGTTCACATCAGACCATGGACTTCTTTTGGAATTCTCAAGGGCATATTATTAAGCACATTATCACTGCTTTAGCTGCAGTGTTCCGCCGCTAAACCAGCAATAATTTTAACGCCGTTCTTGATAATATGCCCCTTAATGAGTTGTGATGTGGCCTGCCTTGAGTCAAAGAACTTCCTGTGGGAGGAGACCTGCAAGCTGCAGTGCACAAAGCAGGAAAGCAGTGGAGGAGTCAAACTGGCCTTCAAAGACAGTTTGGACATGACACAGTCTTACCCCCAAATCCTGCACCCCCAGACAAACAGGAGTCCCAGTAATTAGATTAGTGAGAGGGCTGTAAGGGAGTGCAGGGAAACCTAGCCACACTAGTGTATTGGCTTAGCCAGATCTAACCCTCCAGGAGAAAGTTTCTCCATTTTGCATTTTGAAAGTAACAAATATACCACACTTTGGAGGAAGTGTTCATACACCTCGCTGGAACTCTGAATCCCATTGGTCAGGGTTGCCAACTGCTTGATGCCCAGGATCAACAAATACATATGGGAGTGTTGCCCAGGAACTTAGAGCTGCTACCTGTAAACAACAAGGAGAAGATGGACTGCTGTGTGGGAAACCTGACCTGCACCCAAGGGATCAAACAAGGAAGGACTGTACCTGCTGCACAATCTGATACTAAAACCTTAAGGACTGTTCCTGGATTTGGACAAATTAAGGAGTGAACTACCTGAAATTTACATGTTAACAGAGCCCACTTGAATCTTCTCGACCAAGAACGCCACATCTTGGTCTGCGTCAAGTGGACATTTAAGGATTTGGGTCAGTGAATTGTAATTTTTGTAGTCCCAACATCCCAAGGACCATCTCAGAACTTCTAGAACATTGGTACTGGTGTTGTGGACACTTTGAACTCACAAGAGGAACTTCAGCAAGAACACTTGTTGTTTGGTCAAGTTTAGAGTAACATTTGTTAAAAGTACTATAAGGTGACCAGGTGTATTGTGGGAGTTGTAGTCACAGACTCCAAGAGGCAAACCAGATCATCTGTACTCTAGGGTGGTGTTGTGGACTACTTTCATACATCATGAAATACATCTGTAAAAGTGTTACATCATGGATGGCCACAACTCTGGTCCTTTAAAAATAATTGCTTGCTAGTAGTCAGTCCTGCATCTTTGTCCCTCCCCTTTCTCTTCCGTCCCTCAGACACAGCTGAGACTTAGTACTGTCTCATTCTGCTATGGTTATTTATCTGTATATTAAGGGGATTTGTTTTGTCATGATTTCCTGGTCTGCTGCTGTTTGCCTCTGTTCAGCTGTGGCACCATATCTGCTTACATCTAAATATTACATTCCTACCTCTCACCTCCTCTTAATACCAGTTGGGCTAGTGCTGCCTCCCACTCTGTTGATTGAATTTATTTAGCCTTTTGGAACCTTTCTCCCTGTTTCAAAACTGCATTTGCTTCCCTGTCCGCCTCAATCAATTTATTATCTCTTTGACTTTCTACGTTTCATGGTCTTTATCTCTGTGCCTCTCTTGAGACTGTTGACTCATTGTTCTTTCTGTGTCTCACTCACTAAAGTCACTGACTGCCTTATCTTTTCTATGCCAAACCCCAGTTTGCTCTCCAGTATCTATTTTCAAACTCTCATCCAGCATTAGGCTGTACTAGAGTGACATTTCAGGAAACATCAAGTAGCAATTCATTTAAACAATCCATGGGACAAAGGGTCATTATCTCAGCCATTTTAATTCCAGGTTGGGTGTTTATTCTACTACATTCAATATTTTTAACTGGCCTGTCTAGCTTCATGTTGGTCCCCCAAACAGCCCTTTCTTGAATTGTCTCAGGGGAGTTCTGCTAGGCGGCCAGCTTAATCAGCTATGAAGGCCTGACTCTCTATTTGCGTGACACTGTTTGGTTTCTCATAGGACACAGTGCAGCACATTATTACCTTTCTCTCATTGGTATTTATAGTAGATGACCCCCAAAATACACACTTTTCTCATGCACACAGCACTCTGGTGCCATAGATTATTTGGATGCTTTTATAAGAAGTTATACTCCTGGGGTTAATCAATCAATCACATCAATCATGATTTAAAAAGCACAACAGCCCTTGCCTGGTGTTGCTGTAGTTTGAAGCATCTTGCCATCATTTATCATTATTCAAAACTTTTCCGACCTCCTTGGCTCTTCAGTGGATAGGTTGTAATTTTAGATTCTAAGTTTGCTTTGCCGTTGCTTGGATGCGAGTTACATAGAGCAATTCAAATAAAAGTTTGGTTTATGCTCTGACAAGTGTGATGCTGTGTAATCATGCAACTATTAATAAATTTGACTTTTGAATTAAAGGTACTTCCAAAGTCTCTAACTACCTTATTGTTACATATACCTCACACCTAAGGTCTCCCCTAGATGCATCAGTGCACTTGTAACTACAAGCAGGGACATTATAACATATGTTTTATATGCCCCTGTAAGGGAAAAAAGCTGATTCCTATGGTAGCACAATAGAGCATTTGGCCTAACATGGAAATACTTAAATAAAGTACAACTATAGATAGAAATAAGCTAAATATATACTTCGAAATATCACAATGCTGGTTAGAATAAATCTAAAAACTTGTCACTGTTAGAATTCCTATAAATATCACAGAAAAGAAGTTATTAAACTTGTTTCCTGATGGACCAAAAATCAGCTTTCCAGCTGCCCTTCTCTGATTACTCAGCCTCAGCTGTCTTAACAAGGTGTGAAGTGGCCTGCTGTTTGAACCGGTAGTGTCTGGGCAGCTGAATGGATGCTCCCAGATAGGCAGAACTACCATTGTGCTCAACCTTTCGTAGCTTCTTGGTGAGGAGTGAGGCTCCCTACAGAGGCAATAAGTAAAACAAAGGCAAAAGCAGCCACTCACGATAAATACCCTGAGCGTCACAAAAGAGACTTCAGGAGTGAAAATGTTTATGTCCAACACACATATGCAATGCTTATAACATGACCACCATAAACTTTTAAGAATAAAACACAATTGTGAATCTAGCTATTGGTACTAGGCCCACTCATATGGTTATTTTTTCACTAGTATGCACACTATGGACACATCTTAATCTAACTCCCTTCTAATCGAGAGAGAGCATCCTTATGCGGTGCACAATATAAAGATTATGTACATTCACAAATAAAAGAACACTTTTTAGCAGCACTGTTAGCCGAAGTCAAGTGGGTGAAACCCAATGTCTAAAGGTATTGTGCTTTTGGTACTAAACAAGGTGTAAGACTGCACCACAGGCCAGTATCGTGAATCACATTTGATCGAACCACGCTCACTCCCACTCAGACACACTCATTCCGCACCACTATGTGGTATGGCAGGTATCAGCCAGTCTGTATGACACACTCTTACAAACACATACTCACTCAGCACCCTAATGTGGTGCCACTGGTACCTAGCAGGTATATGGATCACATTCTGTAGACCATGTGGCCCAAGCCTCTCTCCACCTTCACCCTCACCCCTATTTTCCTATACCTACGTATGGGAGATAACTAGTCTTGCCTACCTGATACTGGGCTGCATGTGGCCAAAGTTAAACTTAGTCTGGGTCTCCTAGGAAGCAGGTGGAAATATTTAACAGCTTTAATTAGGATGTACACTTAAACAAAGGAGAAGTTAGCAGCAGAACAAGTTCACCCACAGGTCTCAAACACAAAGGATTCATGCAGTCTCTTGACCCACTTCCTAACTGTCTCAGAAGCATTTCTTCATCCCAGTCAATATGTCTTTCTACTTCCAGTACCATGATGTATTTAGTAGGGGCCAGGTGTGGAGAGGCAGGTTGGTCTATCCCGATGAGTGTCAAAAAGGGAACAACCAATGAATAAGAAGGAATACATTACTCCCCATAGGTAGGAGTAGGCACCACAATCGGTATATGATGATCCCGGTCATACCCAGGCACTCTGGCCACAGCGACTGGTGCGCCTTTGGAGTGAAGGGATGCGTTGTAAATTGTCACCTCCCAGGTCAGGAGTCACAATAAAGAGTGCATGCCAAATTGGGTTGCACCAGGCAATTCTGATCACACTCAGCTAAGAATTGCAAATCTGAACATCTTTGAATATGAGGCACAATGTCCAGTGCAAGTTAATACAGATTGCACCACACCAGTCTGGTCAGGCACAAATATGTGCAAGTTCAGCAGAGCCACATAAGTTGGTATGAGGCACAACTCTGGGTACACCCCCACCTCCAAGGATTGCATCCTGTGAATTGGACACTGCACTGCAATGTTTAACATACTCTTAAGGTCACCCATAGCTAGGTAAATACCTGCAGTGTTCTTCTCAAAGCATGTAATCCATTTCTATGCTCCATCCAGCAAAGACAGTAGCTTTGTTCTTAGTTTTTCTTTGTCCTTCTGGGATCATGACACATACATAACCCAGCCAAATTATTCTGTTGCAGTGGGCACATTCTTAACCTGGATGGTGCTATGGGTTTATCCTCAACAAAGCATCCCCCCCTTGCGAGGTATTGCTCCAAGTAGGGAAAGCTCCCGTTGGGATTTCCGCCTTCATGGCCGATGCAACCCTCAATTACTGCCATGACCGCAGGCTAAGACAATCCTCCCCTAGGCCAAAACCTGTCACATAGGCCACTCTCCTTAGTCTAGTCTGCTAAAAGGCTGCAAAATGTATAAACAAAACTCTTGTATTTTGCTATTTTATCCCCGGGGGTAGATCTAGTTTTTGCCGTGCACAGGTGTGCAGCACAGCGTATCCACTTTTGTCAAAACAGGAATGGTTTGATTGTTTAAACTGTTCAGCCCAAAGAATAGTTCCAGGCATGAGCCTTTGAGGATTATTACATTTACATTGGGTTTACGTGCATCTTATATGCAGTATTACAGTAAGTAATAAAAGTTTCCGGCATCCCATATATAGTGTGGAATGTTCGTTACAGCCTTAGGGGCAGATTTACAATCCCATTACAACATCTTTACAACACTGTTGTGTCACTTCTGTGATGCATCAGCATTGTAAACAATGTGCCACTATGCAACATATTTACAAAGTGAGGCACCTATAGAGATGGGTCACGTTGTAAAGCCTTGCATTACATTATACCTACATCAGGTATAATGTATGCAGGGTGGGCATTCGGACATAGGAAAGCCTCGCAGTGAAATCTACAAGATTTGACGGAGTCACTTTTATGACGCCATTGCATCAAAACCTTATACCTGCTTGAAGCAGGCGTAAGGAGTGTTGCAGCCTGTTAATGTTAGATCTGGGGGTCTCTAGTTGGCAATGGTATTCACCTGTGTCCCAATAGGGACCCTTACTTCTAAGTCAGGATAAGGGGATTACACCCCTTAATAACTCCTGCTCACCCCCTTGGTAGCTTGGCACGAGCAGACAGGCTTATCTCAGAGGCAGTGTGTTAAGCATTTGCGAATATACAGAGTAATACAGTGAAAACACTACAGATGGCAAAGGTTTTTATAAAAAAAAGTATTCTTTAAATAGACTTAAACACAAGATCACAAACGGCAAAAATCCACAATTCTACAAGATTGCTTAAAGATGATAAAACGTTGCTTTGTTCCAGTTGATGATAAATGGGACAAAGTTCTCAACAAAGTACCTGGATGCGTAACGCAAAATAATCAAAAGGCTCGCAAAAGGGGAGATGCGTTGGTTCCGTGATCCGGGGGAGATGATGCGTCGTGCCTCAATGCTTGCGCAGAGTAGGGGATGCGTCGTGATCCTTACCAGTGTGGAGGTGATGCGTAGATTCTTGGCCTGCAGGCCCGTTGCGGTGCGCAAGATGACGCCTTGATGCGATGCGATGATCCGGTTGCGATGCGAGAAGATGGCACCCATGATGCTGCAATGATGCCCTACCAGCTCTGAGACGACTCTGTACTTCGGAGCCGTGACAGGTCCTGCACCACGCTTCTCTGGTGATGCAATGGCGACTCTCACAATGGCGTCATGCTTCTCCAGTGATGCGACAACAGGCAGCTTTGATGAAAACACGCTTCCAGGGAGATGCGGCGAAAGCTGGCTTCTCCGGCGATGCAACAATTTCAGCTGCGGCGGCAACACGCTTCTTCTCGATGCATCGAGCTTATAGCTCCCAGCAGAATGCAAGTGTCTGGATTCAGAATTCCCAGCAAGGAAATTCAGTTGGGAGCTGGAGGTGAAGTCTTTTGTCCCTGAGACTTCAGCAGGAGGCAAGCTCAGTTCAAGCCCTTGGAGAATATTCTGTAGATGAAATTCCTTACAAAGTTCCTTCTCCTTTCTCTTGGCAATGAAGCAACCACTGCAGGCCAACCCAGCAAACAGCACACTGGCAGAGGGGCAGTACAACTCCTGCAGCTTCCTTGGTTCTTCTCCTTGGCAGACAGGTTTCTTGTCCAGAAGTGATCTAATTTCTTGGGATCAGGGTCCCAATATTTATAGCCCCAAATCCTTTCTTCTCTGAAGGCAGAGAGGCCTCTGCCTAGTCCAAACCAGTTCCTGAGCACTTTGTTTACATGACTCTCTTCTTCCTTTCACTGTGCAGGGACATCAGCTGCCCAACAGGAGGTGGAGCCAGCACAGAGGAGGGAAGATACAGCTCTGGAGCACTCTGTTGACATGATTTCTCCTCTCCTTTCACAGTGCAGGGCAGATACATCAGACAAGCTACAGGACGTGGAGCCAGTATTGTAGACGGAAGGCCCAGCCCTAGTCGGCCCGAGGTGCAACTCCTCCCTCCCATCTAGAAGCAGATCTCTCTATTCACCACTAGGCTGCCCCCGCATGTCTCCTGGAATCCCCCAGCCCTGTCACTCACAAACCCAGACAAGGAACACACAACCTAGCAGAGGCAGGTCTGAAAAGTTAGGCAGGAAAATACCCCTTTTCCAAAAGTGGTATTTTCAAACACAGAATATTAAAACCAACTTTACTAAAATGGGTATTTTATTATTCTGAGTTCAGGCACATTAAATTCGAATTACTACCATGTTCCCTGAGTCAGTTAGGATTATAAGAACAGAGGAGGCAATCCATAAAAATGGAAGGGAGACTCACGCCATTGATGCCAGGTCTAACAGTTAGGAATAGGCATTCCTAACCATTCCTGGAGTTGTGTCGTGCTTGCAATGCGCTTCCTATATGTCCGAAGATGCATCATGCATATATCCATCCTTGGGCATTTTGTGCTGCATTGTAAATGCGGCACTTCCATGGTGGCGCAAGGCTATTTTTCTGTTACGCAAAATAACTGCTGCAGTCTGCTAACATCAGTTATTGTAAATCTGTCCCTTGGAGTCATAATATAATGGTCAAATGGTTAAAGCATGTGGGTCTCAACCTTGCTTGGACAGTGTGGCCAGTGGTGAATGTGTCCAGATTTCTGACAAGGGGAGCATGCGATTTCATCTGACCACTTCACCTTTCAAATTTCTGCTTCATTATTCTGATATTTTGTGCAAAGTGGTCAGCTGGTCACTCGAGGAGTAGGTCTCTTGCAGCTTTTGATGCCCCCTAGAAATACAAGAAGTCTGCCATCTAAGGCTAAATCCAAACTGGCTCCAGGAGCATCTCCTCCTCTGACTGAAGTGGAAGCAGGCTACAATTAGCCCTGGGTTTCAAGTACTATACTTCCTCATACCCAAATTTACAATTAACTATGTATTTGAAGGCTTCACTCTGGTAAAATTAAGTTACATATGTTTCTCAGCACTCTCCAGCCGCCCTTCCAGAGAGAGGATGATTGCAAATCTCATATTGGGATTGTTGCCAAAAGACACAAGACGTTATTTCTGTTCTGAGAGCAGTTGCACATCTAAGCAATAGGAAAACACTAATAGAGAGGGCAGCGACTGGATAGGATAATGCTAATTAGCTCACAAGATTTTCCAACAGGCAAAGTGTACATTTCGAAAAGGTAGATTTCCTGTGTGTTTTTGAAACATTTAACTTCATCAATTCAATGGATATTTACTGACTATCAAAAACTGTGGTTGAATGAACGCTGTACCTTATTCTACATCAAAGTTACCAAAAATGTTATTTAATATTGTACTTTCTTTCTCATAGAAATCACTGCAATCCTAAATCATGGAACTGGCTTTTAGGGGCTAGTCACAGTAGTAACATGCAAATTTAAATTCTTACATCCTTTGAACTCTATGTGCACTAACATGTATTTAACAAGTCACGCTTATGGTGAATTCATTTTTCTGAGTTTTACTTGCCTACCTAGTGAATAGCAACATATGTGTTTCACTTCTCCTTTGATATTTAACTTCCATGTCACTGGTGTATTTCCTGCACCATAACCTGTGGTCCAGTCAGCACTTCCCCAGTGCGCAGAGTTAAAAATCCTGAAATACCAGTCTGCAAAAATAGGGGTTACCACTTAAAAAGAGGTGTTTTCTAACAGTATGTTAGAATTCTTTTTATGGTATTGATTTGACGTTTAGTATATCAGAAAAAAGGATCAGCAGTAAGGGGAATACAGAGGGGCATATTATCAAGCAGGGCGTTAAAATTATCGCAGTTTCAGCGGCAGAAAACTGCTGCTAGAGCGGCGATAATGGACTTTATAATCTGCCTTGGAGAATTCCAATATAAGCCCATGTTCACACCAGAACATGGGTTTCTTTTGGAAAAAACTTAGTGTCAGTACCTCAATGAACCATGCCACATTCATTTAATTGTAGCACTAGGATTGTTCATTGCAGTATTATCAGTTCTGATCTACTTATTAAGCAGTTTAAAGCCATCTGTTCTTTTCTGTAGGGGTCGATACACAATCCTAGAGTAGCCTGGGAATAGCTGGGAAAATAACAAAATATGTGGAACAAAATATAATTGCTTGGTATCTCCGGATCTAATATTAACTTTTCAATTTCCATTTTCTGGATGATCTAGTTGTTCCTACTACTAGCAAGGTGATAATCCAGAAGACAACAAATAAGTATTGCATCACACTGTAAATAAGACTTTAAAGCATTATTTTACAGAATGCAAAATAATCATATAGCATGAAATATCTTTTGTTGTCCTGAAGAATTTTAAAACCAATTGTGCTTTTCATCACATCTGTTGTATGGTTACAGACACCATGGTGGGCCCGGTCAGATAATGTCAAGATCATGTTAAAGATACCTACTTAAAATTATTGCATGTAGAACATTCCTCTAATACTATTCAGAGTTTTTATCATCAACTGCTGCCTTTTTCCTTTTTATGTGATCGAGCACTAAAACATCCGTACTCAGAGCATGTGCTTTTTAAAAAAAGTTCCCCTCTCCCTTTTTTAGGTCGAGCCTATAGAGGCAGCTCGAATGCGCTGCTTGCTTTGCCAGGCATGCAGTATTCGCTATGGTGTGGAAGCTTTATGGAAGCTCTGCCCACTCTCCGCCCATCTTTCACATTGGTTTAGGTCCTAAATGCTGCCTTTTGATTTGTTTTAGGCCTGTTATTCCCTCCTCATGAAGGTCATGTCCTCATTAGTATCCTTCCATGGCAACTGGCCCCTTTACTTCGAGCATTATTTTCTAATCATGGCCCAACCCCATAGTCCGTGACCTCTCGCCCCATTCTCTGCCCCTCACCGCACTCCCGTTCATGCTTTCTCAAATGCCTGCAATCCCGTTTTCAATGCAATAGGTCTCACGTAAATGCGAGTCCTATTGCATTGTAAATGCTTGTTTTTTTTTCAACTGCTAAAAAAATATGGCTGCGCCCAAGCGGCAAAGTGAGAGCCGCTGTGAAGTAACCCCCTTATGTAAAGATGCAAGTCAAAGAGGATACAGAAAGCCAAACATGCAGCGCTGCGACTTTCCCACAAGAGAGTTCTGACAGCCCTTCCGTGTTTTTGCAGTTATCGCATTCTTCTGAGTAGGTCCGTGCCAGCTGGGAAGTCGTGCAACTTTCCCTGAAAATTTGCAGATTTAGATGGACACATACTTTAAATAAACACAGGGGCATATTACCAAGCAATAGTGATAATTATCGCTATTGCTTGGTTAGAGACAAAACTTTACCGCTGAGCTGCGGCGATTTTTACCACAAATAAACCTTGGCATTACCAAGGTTTATCGCAAATGCGATAAAAATCGCCGCAATGCATGAATACCGCTGAAAAGTTAGCGATATTCATGCATTACCGAGCTAATGCTCTTAGCCATGTTATCCACCTCCAATTGGATAACATGGCTAAGAACTGCTCAGGGCAGGTGTTAGCTTTTGGAGATATTCGCACTTAGCGCGAATATCTCCAAAAGTTGGTAATAGGAGATAGCGATGTTAGCGACTGTTTTCAGTTGCTAACATCTTGGCACGCCCACTTTACATATCATTAGTGATAAATATCACTGACATGCAAATTGGGGCCCAAGATGGTCGCTATCTCCTACTAGCTGTCGCTAACTGGTGTTACTGACAGCTAGGTAATAGGGAGATCATTTTATCTCCGCTTTCTTGGCTTTTAAAGCCAAAAAAGCGGAGATAAACCCCATTGATAATATGCCCCACAGTTTCCTATAAATGTAAATATATTTTTTTTATTACGGACACTTTGTGAATTGGAGGCAAGTAGGGTAGCTAATATTCCATTGTTTCCATGCGTAATAGATGATGAGGTCTAGTGCTTTGATATGTTTTTGTAACTTTTTGCATGGTTACTTTGATGAAGCTGTAAATTGAAGGTGAAAATTAAATCATGATTAATGTGATACGTTAAGAATGTGTTTTGTTAAAAATGTGAGGAGAAGTTGTTGGCACTAATTTAAAAAGGAGGCCTTGAATCAAGAAAAATCGCTCCTTTTATTGGTGACTTGAAAAGAAAATGCCCAATTACAGGGTGCAATGTGTTGCTGGTGGTTCATGGCCCCGCTGCATCCACACCTGCTTCACTAGTGCCCTTGGTCGTTGGTCATGTGATAAAGACGATGCTAGTATTTATTTATATTTGCAGCTATAGTTTATTGCCAGGAATTGAGCTGTAGCACGAGTACCGTAAATAAAATGGCTAGCTGAATGTCTTCAATCAGTCTCTGACTGGCGGCCCTATAACATATAGTCACTCATTCCCAAGGGGATGCTCTGCACAGTGTGTGCCTTAGATCTTTATTGGATGCTGTGGCTAGCCTTGCCTCAGAAGCCAAAAGCAACAGTTTTTAGTGTTGTTGGGGGACTCCAGTCCAGCGTCTTGAGCCATGGGAATGGGCCACTGACCCACTTGTCATATTTGATTTAGGGACCTTTGCAACATGGCTCTGCCATTTAGCAGTTCTTCAGGTGTTGCCTGCCACAGTGGAGCTGTTTTTACACATTTGGCTATGCTTTTTTTATTGCAGTATGTCTCGAGATCAAAATATCCCTAGGGGCAGATTTACAAGCCCATTGCGCCACTTTGTGTCACTTTTCCGATGATAAAGTGATGCAAAAGTGGCGCATGGGTTTGTAAATCTGCCCCTTGTGTTTTGTTCTGGATTGAGTCAGACGACATTTCCCTCATTGAACATCAGCATTGTAGATTCTGTGGGTATAACACTAGAGCATATAATTAGTCTCTGCCGAAAAAGATTTCATCTATACAAGAAGTATTTATGTGACTCTTTTACTTCTGCTAATGTCTGAGTGACTGATGAGGCCATAAGAACCTGTTTTGCCCTACACACTGATGCCTTAGTATCCAAGTTCATCAAATGTTTGGCTTTAGGTTTAACCAGATAAATTAATCTGGTTCAGATTTTAAGATGTTGCTGTTTTAACCCCAGCTGAGCCTTGGCTATTTTTTAATCCTTCTTTTGATCTGCTCTATCATTTCTTATTGTCCCATTATTGTTACTGTTTTATTTATAAACAATAACAGTTATTTCATTCATTACTTTACTCACTCCAGAAATCTGTGTTAGATCTCATGGTCAAATATTTGAATCTTGGTGTGGTCATTCAGCCTTACATCCTTCCTAGGTCAATACATGTGTGTACACATGCAACAAGCCTGGAGCCTCTTATCTTAGTTCTTCAGAAGTGGATCTTAGTGGATTGGTGATAAGCACTCCCAATCCATTCTAAAAGTGTCTAATACTCTAGTAGTGAGACTCAATCACACCCAAGGTATGCACACAAGGACGTCCAAATAGGAACAAATCCAGGAGGATTGAATAGAATGAACACATTCCTCACAGTCACCGTAATATTAAAAACAGAACTATAAGATCAAAATACAATACAATTAATGTTAAAATAATGTCAGGGTGGTACAACCTTTAACTTATGTGTAATAGTGCATGCAATAACTCACAGGTAATTCTAATACAATCAATACAACTTTAATTATCAGTATTGTGCAATGTCTAGTAATAAGGACACGCTGGTAAGTTGTAATTCAAGTAGGTTTATTCAGTCTTATGCATGCATGGAACCCAACCATGCATCAAAATTGATTGTGCGGCACAAAAGTGTCTTACGCACGAAAGGAAAGTTTCTCCTTGCAACAACAAAACCCTGTAAGATAACCCTCATGTAAGGGTACAGCATCTCATCCATAAACCCTCCACCATGTAGGGGTCACAGACTGTGAAAAACAACATGGTCTGTTACCCAAAGCCATCCACCCACAAAACACATGGGCCACCCATTTGTAAACAAATGTTAACTGTTGTATCACGACACACGAAAACATAATTTGTAAGTATGCAAAAACATTTCAAATTGTAGTGCATTATTAAACTGTGACCCAGGCTGGTGAGCAATCTCTCACCCGAGCAAATATGCAAAAAACACACCAAAAAGAATTAACACTACAGCTTTAACTAAATGCACCACAACGGAACGCTGCTAGAACAAGTTCTCTAAAATGTGCTCTAAAACTGAATTTTCTTCACATGTAGACACCATTCATTAGTGGTACTGGGGTGTATGTATGTCTCCAGAAAAAAACCGTTCCATCTTAAATTTGTGTGAATGGAAAAGTATCTTTTATCAGAAATGTCTCCAGAAAACATCAGTTCCATCGTGAATCTGTGTGAAGAAAGAAATACCTGTAAATATCTGCTTGTGGATAAAAGAACTATCCTGGCAGCGTACGTTGAACTTTGTGTAAAACACAAAGTGGTTGGCAAAAGTGCCAGATGGAGGATCTTCATGGAGTGTAACTACAAATTCAAAATGGGGGCACGCACAGTGACACCACACCAGTTGGCTCCAGTCGAGTTCATGTTAGACAATGTGTGAATACAGCATGATGCTTGAGGAATTGCTGAAACGTCACTCGAACATCATCAAGCAGGTAAGAGCGCGCTCAGCTTGTGACAAGCACCCGTGGTTTTTCAAACTTGCAAAACGCGGTCAAACTGTCAAAAATGGAATGAAGACTCAGGGACCCTAATAATAAAAGACGATAACAATATCACCTCAATATCCCACTCTATGTGCCAATTTCTGAGCAGAATTTTATAAAAAGCCAAACACTCCCTACAGGATGATAGGCCAAGCTGTGAAAACACATTTTGTAACATTTACAGCTTGAGTGCAGTAAATAGCTTCTTTACAAATCTATCATGAAACAAGTTCGAAGGAATATGAATACAAATAGCATAGGAATATACTTCCTTGTGCACACATATGGATGACAATCACAATGTCCATAAAAATCTTGAAGTGCGTAGCATTCATGTTAGAAATGCCAAATACACATGTCACAAATGATGATAGTTATATCTCTTGGAGGTCCATTGGTTGAAGCCAGACGTGTCAAACCAACACCACCACATACTAAAATGTAGCAAGTACACACTGCACATGCCTGTCCCATCCAAAGCACACATCTTATGGAAAAGGAGGTTGGCATGGGGGATGACACTCAGCATAGCGTCCATTAAATGAGAGTGGTGGCATACCTTACATGAAAGCTTAATTCTTGTCATTGAGTCAGCATGAGATGGGGTGCAGCACGCTTGTGTGGGGGCTGTCAAATGTGATGGACACCAGTGGGGCTTTTCTGCATGCTGTCGTTGTACCTGTTTTATGTGTCCCTTTCATAGCAAAATGTTGTTAAAGAGATTGTATTGTGTGACCTCTTGTGACTCCTTTTTGCAGCATCTTGTTCCTGTTGCATGTGCCTATCGTCTCTTCTATGTAGTAGCTTCTTCGCAACATGGTGTAGAAGGAATCTTTAAGTCTCTTCAGGCTACTTGTATAAATAGTAGAGCGTGGGCTGGTCTCCAACTCGTCGCCAAAATTATTGTAGTAATGAGGACACGCTGGTAAGTAGTAATTCAAGTAGGTTTCTTCAGGTAAGCAAACAGGTAGGATAAAGTCTCATCAAGTGTTGTAGGGCAGCCTGTTGGTCATCATCAACAACCTCACCAGGCCCTCTAACCAACTGTCATCACTCACCCAGTCACACAGGCATTCCACACATTGCTACACACCAACATTCCACTCAGAACACTCATACAGGATGAGCAGCTAGGGACCGGATAACATAGGAGATAAAATAGGAGAAAAACCATAACATCAGAATACTACAACATGTATGTGTCTTGCTTCAACATTTACAACTGTTGCATGCAGCCTCAAAACCTAACAACAAAGGTCCCTGGGTTTCTAGCTCAAGGAACACTTGCAATTAAAGAAAACGAAAATCCCCCACTCTTTTTTTGACTGTGGATACTTAGAGTGCCAAATTAACAACATTCTGCAGTGCTTTTTTGTGAGAGCCAGTCGCTTTCCTAGCAGCAGCAAATGCAAAAGTGTCCCTGTGTTCCTGGCGCCCCATAGTCTAAAATATGCAAATTTGTAGCTCACTGTAATGGCTAATGATGCAAACCTCTAGGTGATTCCTGGCCTGTAGCAATGCTCTATGATGTGGATGTAGGCCGCGGTTTCATCGTCAGAGCCTTTTCCAAAGTGCTCCAGCATGCTTACTTTCTAATTCATGGATCCCGGGCTCAATTGGAGAAACCAAAGCACCATTGCTGAGGATCACGAGAGATCCCTATCAGCCCCAGTGGTCTCTGCAGGATCCCCAGCACGCAAAGCTCCAGCTGTCTGCAATTGTTTACAGATTTCACAGTAGTTGATTTTTAACTGGTCTTCCTCCATTGAAGGCTAGCTTGTGGCCTGCCCTCCTGCCCCATTGCTCCTCTCATCCACTGGTGAGGTCTCTTGCTTCTCTGCAAGGGCTCTCAGAACTTCTCGTTAGCCTGAAGTCTTCCTCAGTAGCAGCCTGTTCTCCCCAGGCTGCAATGCTTCCTCCCACTTGTAGGGCACCTGTGTGCCCAGCAGTAGCCAGAGTTAGGGGTCTTCCCCAATGACCAGTACCCAGATTTTTCAGAGATCCTCTCCATTTTAAGATACACAGCATGTCCACCCCTTTACTGTCCTGCAAAGTAACCACATAAAACAGGGCTACTGACCCACGAAACATAGATGCATAGAGCCAGTGTTGAGTGTCCACTACTCCACCATGGGATCATCTATGATGAGTATGTCTGTCCTTGGCACCTTGAGATTCTAGCGCCTCCCAAAATGTCTTCTTTGAGTGTGGGCATTCAAGTGGAGTAGGAAACTTCCAGAAAATTGGCACCATTGCCCAATCAAAATCTGATCCACCACCACTCTCTCATCCCTGATACGAAGCATTTTAGGACTTGAGTCAATACAGTAACTTCTATTGCTGCCTCGTCGGCTCCAAATGGCAATAAAAATGGATTCCTAACCAAGGGAAATCCCTGTAGAAAGTAGAAGCTTACTTCTGAATTCTCCCCTATTGGTTTTGGAGGTAGTGCATGCTCATTTTTCTCAGGTAGTGTGAATGCAATTAAACTATTCTGGGTCTACTTCTGCTCCCTTCCTCTCCCAAAAACAGAGTTATTCCACTCCAGACTGACCTTTTTGGTGGGATAGGTTTTGATCTACCCGTTAACCAGCAGATTATTTTACTCGACTCAACAGGGTGCTTAAAGGCTTTTATCTAATTAGGAGCTGACTCCGTGAAATATGACAAAAACCAAAAGTACAGGCATGAGTTTGAATTATGGCAAAATTAATTATATATTTACACTCAAGCCTGCTGTTTACTTTCAGAAAGAGACATTCATTATTCAGTAAATTCAGCATATGTGCAATTTTTATATTAGTCAGATTTCACCTACAGCTTGTATACAGTAAAATTCTACAAACATACAGTAAAGCACTACAGACTGACAGTAGTAAATAATAAATGGTGACATTTCTTTTCAACTCCCCGATTAAATTATAAACCCTGCTCAGGCTATACGCAATTAATTAAAGGCCCCTTCTTTAACAGGGTTCTTATTTGCAGATACTAGGCTCAAGGGCTGATTTCGACTTTGGCCGGCACACCGCCAGCCCACAGCGTAGTATAGAGAACGCTGCCAAGCTGGCATAATCCAGACTGCAGCATTATGACATTCCTGCGGGAGGTGCAGTCCATTTGGCACCAAGCTGTGGCTCTAGGAAAGAACCTGCAGCATGCCGGCCATACTGTGGTGGCTATAGTCAATCGGGCGCACTGTTGCCCTGCGCCATGTTGTGCAAGGAAAACACTGCAGGAACCAACATGACGTCAGAGGCCACCAGCTTAGCACCAGCCATGTCACATAAGGGTGTTTTCGTCATATAGCCTTGTGTTATGGGCCCATTACCTTCCTTTCTGCTGACCTTTTCATGGTGGTGTCACCGCCATGAAAAGTTTGGCTGTAAGGAAGGTCATATGAGGATGGCAGTGCAGAAACAGGGATGCCTCCATTAGCCATCTCTGCCTCTCCCACTCCAAGAGCAGGAATAATGACGGAAGCTGTAGTCTCGAGGAGGTGTCATCACCCGCATCAAAATCTGGCAGTAGGACCTCTAGGTATGAGTGCGGGTGGCCACCAAAAAGCAATGGCAGTTCCCAGATCGCTTGGGTCGTAATCAGGTCTTTAGAGTTAGATAGCTGTCTTACTCACTGAAACTGAAGACAGCTGCAAAGGCTTGCAGACATGTTCATGAGTAATCAACCTAGTGCCTCCTACCCCAGTTGTGCAACAGAAGATGAAAGAACATATTTGAATATGCAGGCACTGGTGGATACCTCTCAATTACTGAAAGTGTCAATTTGTGGCTAAGAACCTTGAGAAACAACAAATGGAATTGAAATTGAATTGATTGAATGTAATCTGTGGATGTCATATGTTTTATATACTTACATCTATGGGGTTCCAGTATGGGTGGCTTCGGACTTGTGGAGAAAACTGGAGAAAAAACACTTAGATGCATACGTTTACAAGTGTAGCTAGCATTCACAAAGGATATAGAATGGCTTATGAGTAGTGTACTGTTGTTGGAGACTCGGAACAATTTAAGATTCTATAATTTTTAGAATGATTTATTTTTCGAAAATAGCCTTCTTATTATAAGAAATCTCCTTCATTTCATACTCATTAAGATATGGAAATCACAATATAAGGGGACCTATCAAATGTGCTTTGTATCTTAATGTATTAACTCCAAAAATGTTCAAAAAGGTCAAAACAAACTTTTCAGAGAAAAGGATAACTAGCGGGAGCATTTTCCTCATTCTATAATGATTAATATCCTAGGGGAGGGAAGAGTTAGGAATCAGGCAAATCTGCCATAGAGTATGTAATGTACAGGTAATATATGCACAGAGGCCTGCTACAGACCCCCAAATAGGTATACACACTCATAATGTTATGGCATTTTACTATAAGATTATTTTGTATACAGTAGTTGTCTATAAATCATGTGCATTAGCCTGCGATTGCAAGTATCACAAACACTTCACCAATAATTCTAAATAATTAGTCAAAGGTCAAATAGGACTGAACTATATTTCATCACACATTCTTATGCTATTTGTTATATCTATGTTAAACATCACCATCTAACAGCAAGGCTAGGTAATATTAATGTACCAAGTTCTGATGGTATTTTTTCAGTGAACTTCTAGCACCAAATCCATTAAGTACCTCTGTAGCCATTGAGATTAAACATGCTCCTATGTAACACAATACCTGTAAGCAATAGATGGTTGAAAAAATGGTCTTACTTCAGTCAAAACAAGGTATATATGCATATATAACTTAAAAGGGCCTAGTTGAACATGAGATCCATGGTAAAACACAGTGTTGAAATATTCGATTTATTGTGCTCAGCTGAACTAGACCTGGAGTTGTTAGTCAGTCAGTCAAAATATCTTTATTCGACTCAATTAAAAGTCATACAAAGAGGTTAAAAAATATTTCATACAAAGAGTTAGGAGCATTTCATACATGGTAAAATATGACAATAAAATCAATTACATCAAAACAGATCTATGCATACAAAGATTAAAAAGGAATAACAATGAATCTAATGGGTATATTTTTTCATCCTAGCTGCAGCTACCAAGAAATTAGCTATACAAAAGGTAGTACGTATGTTGGTCAATGATTGTAAAAAGAGCAGGGCCGGTCTCACTTGTGTGAAACCAGCCTCCTTCAAAACTGGTAACAGATATTTTTCCCTTGCTCTAAATAAAACCCACAAAACATAACAAAATGCATAGTATCTTGGGGTGAGAAATGATCGCAGCTGCAGGGTAAAGCTAATTCCGGTTTTTCCCATGTTTTAAAAGTGCCTAAATAAAAATGTAACAAATTAAACCTAAACTTGGTTAAAAGAAACCTATGGAATGGGATTGTAACAAAACCAAGATAAGGTGCTAAAGAAAATGAATTGACAAGTAAGTAATGACCCCTTACTGATGGTTTCGCTAATTCCCTTTCCTCACGGAGTACTCTTGCCCTCCCCATAAAGTGCTTTTTGACAAGATCAATGTCTTGAACCGTAATATCTTGGGGGGAAGTAAAGAGTTTTGGTCGACCCAAATCTGAGAATACCTTCAACAAATAGGCAAGCCAAGGGATCTTTTTAAAATGGTCTAGGGACAGGACGTCGGACATGATCTTATGGTTCAGTGGAAGATCTTCATTTAACCAAAAGATCAGGGGAGCCATGTTCAAACCATCAGTCAGGAAATCTAAGCCCACCTCCATGTGTATAGAGTAAGTTGGTGTTGACTGTGGCACAGAAAGGAGTGTCCGTATAAATCTATTCTCCGCTCTCTGGATTGGTTCCACATTTACATAGCCCCAGAGTGGTGAACCATATGACGCCAGAGCAACGGGTTTACTCTTGTAGATTTTTAACAATGCTTCCATGGGCCTGGCACCTAACCTCCCCGCAAAGCCGATAATGGCAGATGATGATCTAGTAACCGCCAACCTCTTCACCCTCACTTGAGGACCCCAGGTTCCTCTCTGGTCAAAAAGGACCCCCAAGTAGGGAAAGGTGGAAACTCTAGAAACCATATCCCCTCTACACGTGAAGGTTTTTGTTCTCCTCTTACTGCTTTCTCGGCCCACCACCATGGTATGCGACTTACTAGCATTTATTTTTAGATCAAGCTGTTCCATGAATGTTCCAAAAGCATTTAAGAGGCGTTGAAGGCAGACACCCGTGCGCGCAATTAGCACAGCGTCGTCCGCGTACAGGAGCGCTGGGATCTTAACTGCTCCTGCACGCGGTACGTCGACTTCCTTCTCCTCCAAATGTGCACCCAAACCGTTAATATAGATGGAGAAGAGCAGGGCGGCCAATATGCAGCCCTGCCTTCAGAGATTTGAAAAGGGACGTGCACCTACCCTCATTTGTGACCCGTACGGCCGCAAAGAGCTCCTGATGTAGGGAAGCCATGAATCTTACCAATGCCTCGTCAATCCCCATCTTCAACAAGGTCATCCATAGCTTAGCCCTGTTCACCAAATCGAAGGCCAAGGAGAGGTCCATGAATGTTAGAAACAGGGATCCCTCCTTGGCCACCGTGTACTTTGATATGAGCAGGTGTAGGTTAGAGCATTGTTCGATTGTGCCTTTCCTTTCTCTGAACCCATACTGGATCTCTGACAACCCTCCACAGCTGTGAACATTTTCCCGGATGTATGACGTTAGCACGCATACTATTACCATGCATAGCGCTTTGAGGTGCTGGATAGTGGTAAGTATAATTTTATATTCCAACTCCAGTACCCGTGGACACTAGGGAAGGTGTTGGATATAAAATTAAACTTATTCCCTATCCTAGAGCGCCCCCCAGCGCAATGCGTTGTAATAGTATGCGTGGTAATGCCTGTGTTGTAATGGTAGTGCGTTGTAACAAATGCATGCTAAACGTTGTATACCCATTTTCCCTCAACCTGGACAAAAGGACTCTGCCTAAGATCTTCACCGACGAGTCCAAGAGGGATATGGGCCTATAACACCCGGGGTCGTCCCGCTGGCCCTTTTTAAAAATGGGGACGATGGTGGAAATGTCCCAGGAGGATGGTGTACGGTTGCTATTGACAGCAGTAAAAACATTGGCCAATACCTCTGCCCACAGCTTTGGGGAGTGTATGAAAAAATCGGCTGGCACCCCATCGGGGCCCGGGGCCTTATGCTTGGTTCTGGCCAAAATAGCTTTCTCCACTTCTGTGCTATGAAAATGTATTGGAGTGGCGTCTAAAGTGGCCAGCGACACATCTTGGGTTGCCTGATCATTATCCCCATACACATTTTTAAAATGAGTCAACCACTTGTCATCTGGGATGACACAGTCCATGGCCTCGTTATTTTGGTCGGAAAAAAATGGTTGTTTGATTATTTCCCAGAATTTCCGACTGTCCTTCAGGACAGCCACGGATAGGAGATTTTCTCAAGCTTCCCGTTTAATACTTTCTTGTCTGATTTTTATAGCTGACTTATAGATTTTTCTCAATCTAACAATCTCGCCCCTTACCCTCGATATTTTTTTCAAAGCTACCATCAGAGACCTGTGTGCATTTGAACATGCGGTGTCGAACCAGCGCTTCTTATTCGGTGCTCCTTTCTTTGGCCTAGCCAGGAGATCCTGCGACACTTGCCCGCAGATCGCCTCAAAGGCCCCTATAATTTCACGACCCGGAGCACAAGGGTTCTGGCACACCTCAACCTGATCCTTAATTTTCGGGAAAACCTCCGCATAGAAGTTTTCTGGTACCACCTTAGCCCACTTAACTCTCCTACCTTGATCAGAGGTATGCAAAGTGTTGTCCGACCTCACTTTCCCCGGATTTGGGCCCATATAATCTCCCCAAGCCACTTCAAGTAAGACAGGGTTGTGGTCACTGTGGTGAGATGGCATAGTGCGGTAGGAAATCACCCAGTTTAGGATACCTTGTGTGGTAAGATATAGTCAATTATGGTTCCGGGATTGGTCCCAGTGAAGGTAGCTATTCTTGGGCCACCCTCTGGTTCATGCAAGTTGAAATTTGCCAGGAGATCTTCTAGCTCCTCTCCTTCTATGGTATGTTCAAAGTGAGGACCCTCGAGACCTTCACCCCATTCCTTATTACTTAAATTGCATGCTAACATGCAGGGATGAATATTAAAATCCCCCAGTAAAATATACTCTGTATCAAGCTGAGTATTCTGACTGCCTGACCTTAATATAGCGTCTAAAGTAGCGATATTACTACCACTATTGTCCCTTTTCCCTGAGTTGTAAAAATTTACATATAAGGACCTACTAGTAGAGTTAATCTCTCTCTCTACAATGAGGATGTTATGTGAGTCAGTACTAATCTATTTTAGGGGGCCCTTCAGTTCTAAGGAGAATAACATTAACAGACCTCCCTTAGCTCTGCCAGTGCGGCTAGGAATAGCTGCCTTGGCAAAGCTGGTGAACCCATCCCACCAAAAGTTAGCAGTTGTATCCCAGGTTTCCTGGAGGGCAATAATATTATGTCTTACAATAAAGCTTGACCACTCCTTATTATTGCGTTTGGAATTGAGTCCCGCTACATTCCAACTTAATATCTTGCAGGTTTCTATAGTTCTCTTCGACACAAAATCGGTCAAGGAGACCCCATCTTCTGCTCGTAGATGGGGGCTTCCATTGGCCGATAAGTTACCCACTAACTTTGCTGCATTTAACTGATCATGAGAAATATCATTATCATTAGCATTCTCATTAAGGGAGCCACCAACAATCTCAACCAAAATATGGTCGGGAGCAATTTCCCTTTCTGGAGCGATTTCCCTTTCTGGGGCAACTTGCGCTTTGCTGCCTTCCAAGCTGGTTGTCTCAAGCATGTTTGTACCATTTATAAGTCCTCTGCCCCTATCTTTGGGGTTGCTTGTTATACATGAGACCCTTAATCCATTTTTTGACATATTTGAACCCCCCATACGTCACTCGCAATCATTTAAGTTTGCCAAAACCCCATACCTATTCACTGTGCCAAACCCCCAATCATAGGGTGGGGCCCCCATTCCCCATCCATTTGTTGCGACATTCCATCTGGGCAGTGGGGTATTGGGACACATCGGAAACTGCTCATCATCCAACCGGGCTCCAAACCCATTTCCATGGTTCCCTCGGTCATTTAAAGGGACACCCACCCCCCACCTATTCATTGTGTTCCAGTTTGATCTAGGGGTTCTTAAAAGATAACGCATTCTGATGATCACCTGGCCCTATACCAAATCTATTTACTGGGCCAATACCATGGTCATAATGTGTAGGTCTAAGACCCCCTCCCCATCTGTTGCTTCTTGTAGTCCACCCTGTTCTTGGGATATTTGGATGGATCGCGTTTTGCTGCTCGCTATAGAAATATTTTAGGGTAAGAGGGATTATGGTTCCACTTCTTCGTTGGGGGGGAAATATATTTGACAAGACATTTGGGAGCACGTCTCTGTTAGAAAAATTCAACACTACGCAGTCCCCCTTGAACTATTTTTGCTTGTTCCCTATCCATGTCATCCTCCTCGCCATTACAATTTCCCCTGCCAGCTGCTCTTTCCCATAATGTGCCATCTGCATGTTGCTTGACAGCCAGTGTAACGCCTTGCTTGTCAGGGATGAAATAGATTCTGTTGGGCCAGGGGGTAAGATGGGTAAGTTAGCTAGTACCAGTACCAATGGTTAGGCTTCCATTATAAATTGAGAAGGGTCATCCCATAGGGGTGGCGGTGTTGGTGCAGTAGATGGGGGTATAGGGGCTTCTCTCGCTGCTTCCTGGCTAAATACAGCTGATGGTGCCTGACCAGGCGGGATGGTTTCTAGCGAGCCTTCATCTGCTACTATATCACCCCCATTATTTCCCTTCACAGTATCTACTGGTTTAGTGACAATGGTTACTACATTCTCTATTTCTTCTGCTAACTTACATTGCAGCCCTCCCATCCTTTTCACCTCTGCTGTAAGCTTATCAATTTTCCCAATCAGTGGCTTAATGATAGTCTTTATCTTTACATCTATCATATCCGCTATCCTGTTGAATAGATCATCATCTATAATTTGTCTAAGGTTATCTTCCTCGTGCTCCGGTTTTTTTGCCTTAGACTTTGGTGGTGAAGTGGCCCTTTTCCTCCCTGTCCATGACCCCCCGTGTTTGAGCTGAATTTTTCTGCAGGTTCTCACCGCCCTAGTCACAGAGGGTGAGGATTCCTCTGCTATGAGTTCCACCTGAGACTCGGGGTCAGACTCTGCGCTTGTCTCTGAGGCGACCAACAGTTCTGTGCTTTGATCAAGGCTTCCAGTGTCAAGAAGGTTGGTATCAGGGATGTTCGTACTGGGGTCTTGTGATGGTGTGTCAGTCATTTGCGCACTAGTGGTCGGGCTTACTAAGTGAAGGACAGGGGATTGACTCAAGCCTAACGATTGCCTTCTTTCATTGTTTATTTTATTTACCACCTGAACCAGATAGTTATCTAGGGTATTAAGCGTATCTGAAGCTCCAGGGACGTTTTTCTTAGGCATATTCTCAGATGGTAGTACACACTGCTATTCAACACAAACAAGTGATAACAGGTTAAGTGTACCCTAAGTACGGTCACAGGGGAACTACTTAGATATAATAAATGGTATAGTCTTACTTCAGCCGGCTAACTTTGGTGGTTAAACGGACAGAGTGGCGGGCCCAGTCCAGTCCCGGCCAGTCCAGGACTGTCTAAGACTGTCCCGCCCTTGTCCCGGGCTTCTCCCTGCGCTTCGCCCCGCACGCGTCCCGCTATGCGGAGGGGGGTGGGTGTTTTGTGCGCCTCCGGGCGCCTGTTGCAGCGTCAGTTTACGCGCCTCGGTAAAGGCTCCTGGGGGTTGAAGTCCCCCCGCTCTGCAGCCGCTCCGATGGATGCAAGCGGTGGCGGGGGGACTCGTCTCCTGGCAATATACTCGCTCCCTGGACCTCCGCAGCACCCACACGACACAGGGTCAGGTCAGTTTCTTTGATTTCTGCTCCCACAGCGCTCCAGGAGCGCAGCTGTTTTGTACGCCTCTGGGCGCCTGTTGCAGCGTCAGTCTACGCGCCCCCGCAAAGGCTCCTGGGGGTTGAAGTCCCCCCGCTCTGCGGCCACTCCGATGGATGCAAGCGGCGGCGGGGGGGACTCGTCTCCTGGCAATATACTCGCTCCCTGGACCTCCGCAGCACCCACACGACACAGGGTCAGGTCAGTTTCTTTGATTTCTGCTCCTGACCTGGAGTTGTTAACATAGAACAAGTTGCCCAATAAATCTACTCTGCATTTACTAACTGCAGTTGCAGAGAAATATTGTGTAATCAACCTTAATTGACTAGCAAACACAGTAGCTATCATTATCAAGTTTGGTTTACATGTTGCCACCTTATTAATTAACCCTATCGCAGATGCAGCTATGCTTTCTTAAAATGTTCACGTAGTTAAAAGCTCACTTACAATATCATATGTGTGATTTTCCATTACAATTTTAAGAAGTGGTCTGCTCATTCTTGATTAACCATTCAAATCTAATGTGAGCATTGCACTGTTGTGTGCTCCATTGAAAACAATAGCATTTCCTGGGCTTCTAACGGCCGGTAGAAGCCCAGTGCTCCAACAGCCCAATGTTTCCTCACAGCTGTTGCTGTGAACAAATTGGCCTCATGGAGCCCAAGGGGATTTCAATTCCCTCGGGTACCCTGCGGCTTTAGTTTTACAAATTGGAACAGTCTGCCCTCTAGAGACAGAATGTTCTAATAGCCTTAGTGCCCTCCTAGTGGGCTCTTCCTTCAATTAAAGGCCCACTCCCAAGTTGAAAGCCCTCGCCTTTGGCTCAGACATTTATTGCTGAAGCAGGCCTTTAGTGGCCAGTAGAGCCCGCTACAGCAGGCTTTAAAACTAAATGAGAATCAGTGATGTTATTTTGCTATCTGTGGGTTATGATAATTTTTTATTACATTTGATCTTGCTAAATTGGAGCCATTTCAAAACAGTCATATTGAGTT
Source organism: Lissotriton vulgaris (assembly GCF_964263255.1). Taxonomy (NCBI): domain Eukaryota; kingdom Metazoa; phylum Chordata; class Amphibia; order Caudata; family Salamandridae; genus Lissotriton; species Lissotriton vulgaris. The sequence continues at coordinate 2,033,724,496 of NC_141691.1, forward strand.
CTAAATCACTTGCAAATGGTGGAAGGTCAACTCAAAAAGCTAATTAGCAACATTAGAATACACCAAACTGGGACTGACCATGTCTTCAGGTAATGTTGAGAAAGAGTTAATGGTCCTGGATTAAGGAAGCAGGTAATCAACATTCCCCCAAGAAGAGATGCAGATTAACCTGCTTGGGCCTCATGGTTCACTCAAGAAGTTCTTAATGCCAAACTGAAATTAAACACCCTAAGAGCTGATGGCAGCAGTATTATAAAGTTTGTAGTTAAACAAACAGCCTAAACAGCCTAGCGGCTGCTAGGCTGGTCCTGGGGCTTCCTAGGAGAGCACATGCGCCGGTAGCCCTGGCGAAACTTCATTGGCTCCCGGTGAGACAGAGGGTACAATTTAAGGCCCTATGTCTAGTTTTTCAAGCACTTCATGGAATAGGTCCTCTACCCCTGCAAGCTAAATTTGCCTGGTATACCCCAGCCAGGCGGCTGCGCTCTTCAGCGGCTAGGCTGGTGAGAGTGCCTAGGTTTCAGAAGGTTAGATCAGGGGGTAGATCTTTTGAGGTGGCTGCTGCCAAATTATGGAATCTGCTCCCGTGTGGGAGTAGGCAAACTGAGGAGCTTCCCCTTTAGGAAAAAGGTTACAACTTGGCTTTTTCCCGAGTGATGTAATCCAACTGTCCTGCTCCGTCTAACTTTTGTCCAGCCCCTCTTTTGAGCTTCCAGCGCCAGGATGCCTGCAAGGTGATAGTGCGCTTGATAAGACTAATAAATAATACATAAAATAAATAACTAAGGGGCATATTACCAAGCAATAGCGATAATTATCGCTATTGCTTGGTTAGAGACAAAAATTTACCGCCAAGCTGCGGCGATTTTTATAGCAAATAAACCTTGGTATTACCAAGGTTTATCGCAAATGCAATAAAAATCGGCCGCAATGCATGAATATCGCTGAAAAGTCAGTGATATTCATGCATTACCGAGCTAATGCTCTTAGCCATGTTATCCACCTCCCATTGGGTAACATGGCTAAGAACTGCTCAGGGCAGGTGTTAGCTTTTGGAGATATTCGAGCTTAGCGCAAATATCTCCAAAAGTTGGTAATAGGAGATAGCGATGTTAGCTACTGTTTCCAGTCGCTAACATGTTGGCACGCCCACTTTGCATGTCATTAGTGATAAATATCACTGACATGCAAAGTGGGGCCCAAGATGGTCGCTATCTCCTACTAGCTGTCGCTAACTGGTGTTAGCGACAGCTAGGTAATAGGGAGATAATTTTATCTCCGCTTTCTTGGCTTTTAAAGCCAAAAAAGCTGAGATAAACCCCCTTGATAATATGCCCCTAAGTTAAAACAAGTTGTGCCAGATTTTAAAAATCATCTTTTAAAATGAAAACCACATATTATTCCAATAAGGTCTGTGAAGCCTACAGTACCCAAAAAGTGATTTATAAAAATGAACCGCGAATTATATTTTGGAGGTAGAGTCCCTCAGACCAAAAAACACTGGCAGGAACTGTGTAATGTAATTTATTTTTTATTTAAAAGATAAGTTTAATTGAAGAAAGTCTTGAAAAAGAGCGTAATACTGTAAACAACTCCATTAGGAATGGAATGAATCAAGTTAGGATTTTGGGCAGCTGGTTATGAGTTCTTTTAAAGATAATGAGAACGGTGAATTCGGGGTCTCTACTTGACCCTTGCCCTCTGGTAGTTATGGAAAGAATATGTGCTGGTGATTTCTTATCAGGGCCGAGTCTACACTAATCTGCTGTACGTCACATTTTGCCTTGATGAGATTGGCATATTTACCTCACTACTAGACTCAGAGGCGGTGCTGAGTCAGTGAGTGTTCTTCGTATCTCCGGAGTGAGTCCCAGTGAAGTGTTGCAGCTGCTGTGTGAGTAGATAACACACTGCTGACTGGTGAAGCCCGCTATTGTAGGTGCAAGCCGAGTAGCTAACGTCATTCAGTCTTGGATTTTTCAGCTGGCAGGAGACAAGCGTTTCCATAGAAACAATGCTCCTGTAACTGAGGTACTGCTCGGAATTCCACTTGCTTTTCTAGCCAGACAGTGTGTTCATACTGTGTATTCTTTGTGTTAAGAGTGGAGAGTGGCCCACAATGTACTTATTGGACTGCCTGCCAGTTGAAAGTAACTCCTAAAAGATATGTTGCAGATTTTCACTCCGAGGGATGCACTACTTGGCTCCAGTGTTTCCAGCACTGTAACAACAGTAACCATTTAAGAGAGGTTGTGTCGAGTGAACTGAAGGCTGACCTGTGACATTAAGCGAATTAATGCCCCCCTGCAGTATTTGTTTATTGTTGCAGTTTATGTAGCATGAACTCGATCCAAAAGGTTTCGAAGTACTTAACATTTGTACCAGTTGCATCGCTGATGGAAATGTTTAATATTAGACAGAGGGAAATTAAGTATATTACCCAGAATCACAGATTGTTTGAGTCTGCCACCGAGACTCGAACCAGGGGGCATATTATCAAGGGGGTTTATCTCCGCTTTTTTGGCTTTAAAAGCCAAGAAAGCGGAGATAAAATTATCTCCCTATTACCAAGCTGTCGCTAATACCAGTAAGTGACAGCTAATAGGAGATAGCGACCATCTTGGGCCCCACTTTGCATGTCAGTGATATTTATCACTAATGAGATGCAAAGTGGGCGTGCCAAGATGTTAGCGACTGGAAACAGTCCCTAACATCGCTATCTCCTATTACCAACTTTTGGAGATATTCGCACTAAGCGCGAATATCTCCAAAAGCTAACACCTGCCCTGAGCAGTTCTTAGCCATGTTATCCAATAGGAGGTGGATAACATGGCTAAGAGCATTTGCTCGATAATGCATGAATATCGCTGACTTTTCAGCGATATTCATGCATTGCGGCCGTTTTTTATCGCATTTGCGATAAACCTTGCTAATAGCAAGGTTTATCTGCGATAAAAATCGGCGATGTGCGGCGATAAGTTTTGTCTCTAAACAAGTTAGAGACAAAAATTATTGCTAGTTGTTGGTAATATGCCCCAAGGTTCCTTAGCGTCAAAGTCGGACGCTCTAGCCCCTAAGTTCTGTATTTCACAGATATACATTTCCTCCTCATCCTTTCGTTACACCCGAGGGTGGCGTCCCTCAAAAACTGTATCACAGTTGTGCAAGCTTGAAATCCTGTTTGGCTTTGCTCTTCTGCAACCATATCTACCTGCAAGAGGAGAGTATGGAGGGGGGACAGGTGAGCAGCTGCAGGGCTCGGAGGTGGGGACTGGTGAGCAGCTGCAGGGCTCGGAGGTGGGGACAGGTGAGCAGCTGCAGGGCTCGGAGGTGGGGACAGGTGAGCAGCTGCAGGGCACGGAGGTGGGGACAGGTGAGCAGCTGCAGGGCTCGGAGGTGGGGACAGGTGAGCAGCTGCAGGGCTTGGAGGTGGGGACAGGTGAGCAGCTGCAGGGCTTGGAGGTGGGGACAGGTGAGCAGCTGCAGGGCTCAGAGGTGGGGACAGGTGAGCAGCTGCAGAGCTCGGAGGTGGGGACAGGTGAGCAGCTGCAGGGCTCGGAGGTGGGGACTGGTGAGCAGCTGCAGGGCACGGTCCCGCCGGCCCCTCATCAACCACATCTTATCATTCTTAGCGATAAGTGGAGGGGGCTCTTAGTATGATTCTCTTTTTCATCTAGCTATGAGTCTGAGCCTGAGCCAAGAGGAGATTCATATGCAGTACTGTGCATTTGCTATGTTTTTGGCGCCCCTTAGTTCAGTGTTGCCAGCACACTGATTGGGCTGAATATTGCTTCTGAGGGCGTAGGGCGTGGGCGGCAACGTGTGCAGTTTTCTTAAGATTGCCACGCCCCAGCACGCCCCGATCCCTCGAGTCATTCATGTCAACCCGACGACGTGGTTGAGGGCAGGCAGTAGCAGCACCAGGCCCAGGCCTAATCATCAGTAAATAAAGGCAGGCAGTAATGGACGGTAAGCAAGTACTAAGTAGTAGTAGGCGCGCAGACTTGCCAATATGCCATGCCCATTGCCAAACGAATTCTGCCGTTTTCGGGATTGTGGTGCCATGACGGTCATCACTGTGGTGGTAGCACCAGCTCCACAAGATTTGATGATGATAATGCACTGCCTGCCGGGCCTGGAAGCGACCGCCGGTCAATGCCGCGCAGTACACTTGTACAAAGGATGCAGTTCATCTTCAAAAGTTGCTTCAAAGATTGTAGACTACTTTTGATTCAACAAGTCTTATCGGAGAGAACAATATTCATCAAACAAATTAGCATCAGGGACTAAAGGTCAGATATATTTAGTAGTAACTACCTCTTGACCGTCTCACAGTTTTTCAACAAAAGAGCCTTCAAGAACGCGTTTGGCCAATTCTTGCGTCGCTGCTCCTATAACCATGATGATTATAAATTAGGAAGTTGTATGGCTTTCACAAACTATGTATGTATGGTGGTGAACAGCACATCATTCTGCAGTTGTATATGAACGGAAAGAAAAATAAATAAATAAAACACATAAACCAGCCAAGGAACAGTTGTAGGAGTGTGTTGGTTAGTAGTTGTGGTTTTACTATCATTAGCAGCATGGCAAGGGCAAGCTGCAGTGGCCTTATTACGAGAGCCCCAGCACTTATTATTTTACAAATTAAGCACTGGGTCCCCAGTCACAATGGAACCTCTGCTCTCAAACCTTAATGCCTCTTTTATAGGGTGACATTCCAGAAAATTCTACGAAAGCCATTACGAACGCCCTTTTTAAAAAACGTATGTGATCACCCCCATACTCTGAAGAACGATTTTACAATCACCCTGCTGCCGTATAGTGCCAAAGTTTTGGCATGTGGCACAACTAATGCGTAAAGTTCTACAAGGAACTTACTATTTACATCCTTACAAGCCGGTTTCCGCTCAGCCAACACTACAAAAACAATGATGAAATCCTGCCTAAAGTATCGGATACAAGCAGTTCAACTGTCCTCTTTCCTAACAGAAAGTGTGCCAGTCAAATATCGATGCCGCAAGCTTGTATGTAATTCTCTCACTTGCTTAAAATCCATGTTATACCCTTAATTTGAGAGCCGGCTGAGAGACGGTGTCCTTTATAGAATATCACTGAAAGCTTGCGCATCTTGCTCCATTTAGATGGAAACACTACCTTCCAACAACATTTCCAAGATACCATGCATTTTTTACTGCAGATGGGTGACAAATAGTTGCTTAAAAATTAAAACAAATAAAAAAAAGCAGTAATTATAAGCAAAAATACAGATCTGTGAACCCGTGTTACTCTTCCTCCCAAATGCTCAGATATCAGCAAAATCCGGCGGTAATAGTGGACAACAATCTTTAAGTGAAACCACAAATAGATTCTAAGGTTGCTAAGTGCCATCTTTCTTTAGCGAACATCTAGAGAGTTTCACTCCTACGTTTCTGTAGAGGCACTGAAAAGAATAATGGCGGCCAATATTGGTTCCAGACTTCACTATGCGAATAAGACCAACCTAGGATTTCCCAAGTATGATAGCAGCAGGAAGGGTACATGTTTCAGTCGGTAAGATAATAAGTGTCAATCCTATCTTGAAATTATTGGCTGCCAGGAAAACACAGGGTCCAATTCAAAACCTGTGGTTGGTATTTAAAGCCTTACATGGCATGATATGTACTATTCAATGTTCTTCTTCACAAACTATTTAACTGTGCCTAGAATTTCTAAACATAGGCTCAGAGGTTGGAGTTTCTTGGTCCTAACAGCAGCCAAATGGAATTCCCTCCCTGTCTACCTGCATGCCTAAACTATTCAATTAGTAAGGATATAAAACATGCCTGTTTACATGATCCTATCTTTGCTGACTCCTTGTTCTGCATCTTGGCAAATGCCTTTCCAACTCTGCTCATCACACCCTCCCTTTTCTTAAGAGCCAAGAAACCATTGGTACACATGCGCTTTATTAGGAACTGATAATATAACACAACATAACCCAAGTCATGCAATGCCTTCCTATGTACCTCACTGTGACTTCAGACATGAGATTAGAACTTCATGATTCAGCATGTCTTCCAGCAACATGTTCCTTTATCATTACACTGGACATTTGAAGAATGCTTCTTGTTCACAAAAGTGTGCACAGAAACCTACTGTTACTTTCCTCCCTTTTTAGGTCGAACATTTGTGACCTCTTGTATATACTTTAGTATATACGTATATGTGTATGTAATTCTTGGGCTGTGGAGATCAGCCCTACGACTTGTCTGCTTCCACTTAGGGATTTTTTGTTCTGTTCAACTGCCTCTATTTAACTGTCTTGATAGATAACTACCAGAAGAGGTCAGTAAAATATCAGAATTGCTTTCTCCTGATGCAATTTCTTTTCTTTTAATTTTCTGGCAAGTGACTCTATTTAGCTTTCTTAATAGAAAGCGACCATCAGATGTCAGTAAAATCCCAGAATCCCTTTAGCATTCTGTAGTTTGCAGTCCATAGAAATTGTCTTCCATGAGCACCCGTAGACATTATTATTTTTTTCAAAACTTGTATTTTTAGTGATATGACTTTGGAAGGCCCTGATTATATATTAAAAACAAAGCTTTAGACTACACAATTTCCTGCTGAAAGGCAATATCTCTCCAAGTGTTCCCATTCCTGGCACGTCAAGCAGTTTGGTGCTTACTTTCCCTCCAAGCACAGCCAGAGTAATGTGCTGCATAGCTAAATATATATAAGGTCCTAAAGGCGAGACTAATTGCATTGCACATGCTTGTCATGTTTCAATATCACAAAAGGACTAGACACCTCTACTATTATAGGCCAACAGAACTTTCAGCTGACATGCTGTGCAGGTGTGAGGTGCAGATACTTTTTGAGAAGTACCTTCTAAGAGACACTACATCTGCCTTCAAAAATAATGCGATTACTTTTGCTCCCATTCTGACTACTAGATGCTGGTTTTCTGACTCTGATTGTACCCTGGGTTCTGCTAACCAGAACCAGGGTCTGCGCTCGTTTTAAAAGTGCATGGTAATTAGGTATAACTACAAATGTTACTGACAACCTCTATGTAAGTCCCTTATATGTGGTAGGGCATGTGACTCACATTTGACTCATAATGACTCCATAGGCTAACATGGGAATAAGTTATTAAAGTGTAAATATTGAAAGAAAGGAACTATAATTAAGTGTGGGCTGTGAAATCTGCTCCACCGGCGGAGGTCACTGAGATTTTGGCACTCCGCTTTGAGTACGTAGTTCATAAAAAAACTCATCATCCGACACATGGCAGAGTTTAACAGTGCCCTTATTTAGTTGCCATGCCGGGTGTTGTTTCAATGAGGATAACACGGATCTTGGAAGCATTTCTAATACTGTAGTGGCACTGCCATTTACATTAATCACATTCACCTATACTGTGGCAACTGGAAGGGAAGTTGAACTAGTTAAGGAGGAGAAAGAGGCATGAAATGCAATGCAGCCTTGTCATTTAAATTTGGCAGTCGACTGCTAAGAACCGTAGGATGCGCATCAGGTGGGTTCAAAGGTCGAAGTAGCCCAGCTCCCAGGTCTCGCTTCTGCAGGGTTGCCACTTGTCCTTTGCGCAGTGTAACCACACAGGCCCATTGAGTACTGCCTGCTGCAGGAGAAAGGGATTGGCAGTCACTGCAGTTGAAAGCCAGAGCATCTTAAAGAGGTAGGGTAAAAAAAGAAACAGAGAAACATTCAGGGATTCATTGTCATCCCTGCACTGCTCCAGACACTCTTTAAAGAGATGTATTGCTGGAGCTAACATGAGATCTCCTCGATGAATAGGATCGCAAGCTTAAACATTACTTTCCTTCCAGCCTATGATACTTGGCCCAATGACTGCCCTTGTGCTTCTCCATCAGGTCTTTGCCTAGATTGAAAGCAAAAGGTTACAATTTGGTGGGCACTGGGCACTATGCACCAGCCTCCGACCCATGTTTCAATGATTTATATGTGCTACTGTGCCACATTGTCCCCTCTCCATCCTCTCAGCCTGTATTTATGGAGGGGGGGAGGGCTAAGAAAACATTGCTCCACTTGGTCAAAGAAGGAACTGGAACACATTCAGCTCTGGCTTGAGAGGGAAGAGATTCTCATGTTTTTGATTGCCTCTTCTCATACATTAGTCTGCGAAACAGTTCAGCAGGTCCACCTACTGTCAAAACCTCGATGCCGGACTCACAAGTAAGCAGCATCATGGCTTCTGAGTTGTGGGGTAGTGTATCAGAGGTGATGATTGATCTCAGCTCTCTCTGTTTAAGCCATTTGGCATATTTTCACAACTCGAGGTAAGCGCTATACAGAAGGTCTGCAAGGATATAAGCCTTAAATAAAATAATTGACTCATCTCATCTGCTGTACAAATATGATAATTAATGCCAAGGTATGGGCTATGCCCCCCTTTCTGCAGCAAAGTCTGCTTGTGCATGGTGTTTTAGTGTCTGGTGCTAAATGGATACAAACTCAGGCACGTCGAATGAATTGGTTCACTCGCACGTTCATTCGACTCCCCAGTAATTCTGGAGATGCTTCCTGAGCTGGTAGAAGCTTGACGCCATGGAGCCCGGATGGACTGCTGGTCCAAGGCAATGTATAGCCTAATAGTAACCCATTAGAGATAGGCATCATCTCCCCATTGACCCTCTGATTCTACAAACCCATTACCTGCCAAAGGTCTGGGTACACCTGCAACTGCAAATACATGATACACCGTAGTGACACTGGTACTACTATACTGTAACATGTCATCATATACACATATCTTGTTCTGCATCATTAGCAAGGCCACAACGAAGGTCCACATGAAAATATAGTGTTAATGAATGCAATGATGTTGTAAAAATGTACCAAGCAATAAGGCCAATGGCCAGTTCAAATAGCAGAAACCTCTGTTGTGCCAAAAAACTTGCCACACAGTTCACTGCCAGGGAAAACTCCCAAGGAGGATAGGGGCATGCCATGGACACTCCAGCCACCGCTCAGGGGGATATGGGTGGACAGGGGAATGCTGTTCAATCCTTGGTATGGCTGGGCTTAAGATTAGGAGGGCTTATTTGGGTACTGGGATGGTTGGACTTGGGATGGGGAGGGTTGGCTTGGGTAGTGGGAGGGCTAGACCTGGGTGGGGATGGGGCTGGCTTGGGTAGTGGGAGGGCTGGACCTAGGAGGGAGAGGGCTGGCTCGGGTAGAGAGTGGGCTGGTCTTTGTATAGTGAGGGCTACACTTATAACCCTGAAGGTGACTGTGGGATGGACATAGAGGTGGCTTTGTTAGCCCCCTTTTTCAGAATGATGGGGATGTCTTTTTGGCTCTCTTTGATGATTTTGGTATGGGATCGAGATGGGTGGCTTTCTCACCCTTCCTCTCCTGTTGGGAAGGGACGTTTTCAGCAGGTCTGATGGTGCCAACCTTCTTAGGGGGTGGCTGTAAGTGGAAGTGAAAGGGATTGGTGTTAACCCAGCCCTCTAAACTCTGGAGGAGGGTAGCAGTGGCAGGCCAGAGGTCCAGGTCACACAGGGTAGGGTTTTTCAAAAATGAGGGAGGAGGTGTTTTGATGGTTGGGGTTTTGGAGATAGAGGAAACTGAGGTCTGAGATGTGGATGCATGTGTTCTGTGGGTATGTCTCTGAGTGTCCTGGCATGGTGTTGTGAGTGGTGTGTCTTGTGTGCTGGAAGTGGGTCTTTTGCAGGGTGTGGTGGGTATAGTGTGTTTGCTTTTCTTGGAGTGGTGTTGATGTGTGCTGCATTTGGATTTCTGGGTACCTATGTACTCAGCTTTCTGTATTTATCTGGTCAGATGGGGAAATTGGGGGGGGTAGATGGGGAAGGGACTGGGGCAGGGATGGGAGGCTAGTAGGTATGGATGGTTGCTGTAAGTGTCAAGGCCAGAGACTGGACAGATCTCTGCAGGCCTGCCATGTCTGAATGATTGCCCTACAGCAATGCAACAACTTAGAACAACTTGTTGCCATGATCCCAGAGGGCATTCAGTACTGCATTTTGATCCACAGAGATCTGATGCAGGATGTCTATGGCCTCCACACTGAGGGCAGCAGGGAATAAAGGGGCTAGGGCTGCGATGCCTTGCACAAAGGAGGCTCTGCTATCTTAGGGGAGTGGGCCAAGATAACAGTTTGGAGAGCAGCATGGAGGGTGGGGACAGAATGTTGTTTGGGAAATCGAGATGTTAATGTTTTTCCTCCTTGGTCTATTCACCACCATGGAGTCGCTGTTGGAGTGTGACATTGTGGAGGTAGATGTATGATCTGTCTCCACCAGGGCACTCCCATCCCGTGCTAGGAACTCATCCCCTCTGTGACAGTCAATACTTGGTGAACCCTCTTGACAGCTGCTTTCCCAACAGTGGCAGGCCCCTCTCCTTCCCTGCCCTCAGTTGATACTGTAACAGAAGGAGACATAGGTACAATACTATTGTCTTGCAACACATCTGAAAGAAAATCTATATTCAACTTGTTCAACATCAGTAAAGTCAATTACTTGTAGACAGATTGGCTGCATCACCACAACCTTTGCCATGAGAACAGGTTGTATGGACATGTGACGTGTAAAGTCCAGCTACATGATGATTTTGATAATGCCAACTCTTGCCTGTGCCAACATATACATCTTATATCCTATTATGTGTAGCAAGACCTACATACATCCTCTCAAATGAGGCCCATATCCAATGGTGTAATGTTGCTCCAACATTACGATGAAAGGCCGAGAGACATGCAAATATGTAATCTTGCATGCATACACTAATATAACTTTGTAGTATAGAGCATCTACTCGGGATATGTGCAATTACACTCAGAAGGCATGATTGAAATGGAAGTGTACACCACACTCAGCTTACCCCCCCACTCACCAGGCTCACTTCTGTCCACTGCCAGATGATGCAATTGACAGATACAAATAAGAGAACTTAGTATGTGTCACCGGTAGTGTGGATAAACATGTACAAATCACCTTGTAATTGTGTAAACAAAGAACAAGGCATAGGCAATGGCAATCTTAGTCAAGGATGTTGCATGTAAGCAGACCTCATCCACACAACATTTGTCAATGTCAGGACAACCCTTAACACCTTGGCTGCTAAGGGTTTTCCCGCTGGGCGCTGATTACTCTCATTTCCCATTGTTCATGACAAGGTCAGCTCGTCATAAGCGCAGGGCAGGTAACACCCATGACGAGCTGGCCTTGTCATCAGCGCTGAAGGGGTTAAAGGACAGAAGTCCTTGGAATGAGCACATCCGTGAAGATGAACGTGGCCTCCACAAGGTCTTGTAATGTACGGTCCAAACCCTTGTCTGGTGTTTTGCATCCCCATGTGGTGCTGACTGCTGACACACTGGGTACATCAATGGTTCAAGATATCTTTCCCTGATGCATGTCAGCAGCCACAGCTTCACTGTGCACTGATGCACCTGACTACCCCACCTCAAAGCATACAGAGTAAGCTCTGGCACTCAGATTAACATTGGCTGACTCTATTACAATGTATTGTATTGTAATTGCATTTATATATCTACCCCTGGTGAGGCGTGAACTTGCTTTTTCTGGGATAAGCACACTACAGAACCCTTAAGAGATTAAAGGTGAATTAGTTCTGTGAAAAATGTGATTTGAGTGATGGATATGTTAGTACGTTGTTTGGATTGAGAAGGACAGAGGAGGGATAGAAGAAAGAAAAGGTTTGCATTGATATAGCTCCTGCTACCCCTGATGGTGTGCTGAAGTGTTTTTTGGGATAGGTAAAAGGGCGGTAAAGTACCGTACCACATTCTCAAACATACCACATTTTAACTTGCTCTGATCCCATCCAACCTTGTCACACTTCAGGGGTGTACACATTCACCCAATCCAGACACACTGCTCCATCACTGTCTGCCTATCACAAAGACGTATTGCTATGTACACAATCTACAAAAATACATCACCTAATGCATACAGATGTTCTACCATCTACACCCTCAATCCAAGTGTGCAGCTGCTGTGATTGTGCCAGGAAAACATCTATTGTAGTGCGATATCCAGGTAGGCAACTCAATATTGAACTGTGGGGCTGTTATCTGTATAATTTTGCCATACAAATACATAGGACAAGGGAACACTCAGCCAACTTCTTGCACTCTGAGTGCTTAATTGGCCATGCTGCAAGCCACTGCCACACCATCACATGAGTCACAGTAGTCTGGGAGCCACACCGCATACACAGGGAAGACAAGTATCCTGGGTTAGTTCAGACATTATCTTCCAAATGGGATCCGCAACAAAGAAAGGATTTGTTTGGGGAGCCACTGCATGTTTTTATGCTACATAATATGGAGACAGTTGTATAAATAAGGCACCTCCTGCAATTCCTACACAATCAACTTTCTGCACATTGTATCACCCAGGAGTTATCTCAAAGCTTCCTGGGTTGATAATGGATGTGATAAAGGTAGTCATTATTGCACAACGTCATACTCAGCAAAAAACTCATGCCCAATTAGCTGTTGTCAAGATCGGGCATGCCAACCTTTCACCACTTCAGGGGGCCAACCCCACCTGCATCTCAGCAACATTCATGCTGAGGGGGCATATGTCCTTCCACCTCTTGTGGCAGTGTGGACTTTGCTGGTTTAAGAATCCCAGGGTCCACACCTTCTGGGCGCTAACCATTCACTGATGGACTTTGAGATGTAGGCATGGAAGCAATGTCAAAACAGATTGTCACAGATATGTAGTTGACCCTTGTGTGCAAGTTATGAAGCAACTTGACACCTCTCACACACATGGATCCATGGACCGCATCGCCATACCGACCATGTCACATTCTATGCTCAACTAGAATTTAGAAATTCCAATGACAATGTCTGTGAGGATGAATATACAACCTGGTCATTACATGCACATACTGACACTGCCCACTTATATCAGGTTGACCGAGGACATCCTTGGTGGTACGTAATGTGATAGACCATGACAGACAGTACACTGTTCAAAAATCCTTTAGGAAATACTCACTGGGGCGGATTTACAAGCCCCTTGCACCGCCGTTAAGTCACTTTTTCCCATATTAAAAGTGATGCTCCAGCTGTGCAAGGGTCTTGTAAATAAGACCCACTGTGTCTGATAGTCGCAACACCCTTACAGCAAGGTCCATTGCACTGCAGCACATGGTACATAGGGCACAGCATGGTACTTGACACAAAACATACTAGTGTTTAAATAAGAGATAGTACTGTTCGTGGTCAAATAGGAGTGATCACTACTCAGATGCCTACCTAGTCATTTGGGAGATGTGGCCTTTCTACATTGTGCCTGCATAGGACAGCCCTTTTGCCAAAAGGGACACTGAAACTTGGATGCCATCACAACTCTGATCTGCATTTGGAATGTGAATGGGGAGGCAGTAATTGCACATGTCTACCTCCCCAAAATATCCTACCAATAGAAGGATAACTTATATACACTGTACATGTTCCAGATATGTAAGAGGTGAGATCAGATGAAGCTATACAATCCAAAAACAGGCCTTGACCACTTCGGCAGACAGCACTATCCTCCATTTTGTCTCTGTTAACCAATTCAATTAACATATCTGTCCTGTCTGCCTAATAGACGTTTCTCATATCAGTTATGTTGACATTGTAAGGAAGATTGTGAATTTGAACCACCTCCCGGGAACTGGTGCACAAAGTGTAAATTGCTCAGTCATCAGTGGAACCATACAAAAGAAAAAACGTATTCTTTCTAACTCCTCATTGTATGCAGTAAGTATGAGTGCAAAATCCGCTCTGCTCGCGAAATGTGCAAATTTCCGGCAATTTCGCGAACCGCGAATCTCGCGAAATTGCCAAAAGTAGCGAATTCGCAAGCGGGCGGATTTTTTTTTTGGGCCCCAGGAAGCACAGTTAAGGCGCTCGAGTTGATGCTAACTTTGTAACCATTTTAGAATGGCTCCAGCAAGCTGCCAGAGTGCCTGCTGGTGCCATTCTAAAATGGTTACAAAGTTAGCTTCAACTCAGGCACCTGCTTTAACTCTGTAAGTGCTTCCTGTGGGCCAGAAATTAAACCTCAACAGGAAGCACTTACAGACATAAATAAAGCAGCTGCCTGAGTTGAAGCTCATATTCAGTAACGTTTTAATCAGCCCAAAACCTTAGTGAGCACGGTCGAGGCTGGGCAAGTGTGCTTTAACCCCATATCTGACGTCGAAAATTTGCTATAATACCAGAGGGAGGTCTTTGCATCCCTGAGTTTCTCGAGCACAATCCCTGTTCCTTTGACCAGGAGGATGCTTTCTCCTCACCTGCTGCCCTTCTCGCTCTCTGACCCTTTATACACAAGAGACATGTGAACACGCATAGAAGCCCCCCATCACACACAGAGGTATCAAACGTCTTCCCATCCTTTCTCAACTATGATGGACAGCTCACTCAAGGGACCTCAGCGCCTCTTGGCACTGTTGCAAAGTTACAGGCACACATGGTCAGTGGAGACAAATCTTCTGACCCTACGCAGTTGCACTGTAGGAAAAGCACTATCATTTACCCAACGAGGTAGCACTTACTGGATTAGCCAGTAGTACTCCAGTTGAGTAGAAGTATTGCACAAAACGGTGGCATCTTGGTGGATAACTATGCAGGGCAGGATTCATTCTGGCACAAGGTCCTGTCACAAAAATTAAACCTCAACAGGAAGAACTTACAGATATAAATAAATCAGGTGCCCGAGTTGAAGCTCAAATTCAGTAACGTTTTAATCAGCCCAAAACATTAGTGAGCACGGTCGAGGCAGGGCAAGTGTGCTTTAACCCCAGATCTGCCGTCGAAAATTAGCTGTAAGACCCGAGGGAGGTCTTTGCATCCCTGAGTTTCTCGAGTGCAATCCCCGTTCCTGTGGCCAGGAGGCTGCTTTCTCCTCACCTGCTGCCCTGCTCCCTCTCTGTTCCTTTATACACAAGAGGCATGTGAACAAGCATAGAAGCCCCGCACCACACACTAGCGGTATCAAACGTCTTCCCGCCATTTCCCAATCCCAACTATGATGGATAGCTCAGTCAAGGGACCTCGGCGCATTTTAGCGGGGTGCCAAGTTACAGGAACACATGGTCAGTGGAGACAAATCTTGTGGCCCTTTATGTAGCTTCAGTGTAGGAAAAGCACTATATATTTACCCAACGAGGTAGCACTTACTGATTAGCCAGTAGAAAGTACTCCAGTTGAGTGGATGGAAATCGGAAAAAAATCTGCGATTTTGCTGGAAAATCTGCGAATTTGCAGACTTTTTTTGTGAATTTGCGGAACGCAGATCCGTAAAATTCGCCCATACTTAGTATGCAGTCAGGGCTCATGGGAAAGAAGGCTTTGTGAGCCATTGCACAGTAACCATGTAGTCATTAAGTAAGTCAAAGTAGCTAACATGAATCAGAGCCATACCTTGTCTTGACCCAGTAGTTCACCTTCTTAGCCATTTTTGGGGAGAAATTGGTCCTAGGTCTACAGATGTCGATGCAACTTTTCATTAAAGCAGTTACTTAATATTCCACCCAGGACTGACTCTGGGTTTTCTGAACCCCTCTGTATTTAATTCTGGACTCCTCAGTTGTGAGTCAAATTCTCCAAATCAGGGCACCCTTCATGAGTTTATAAGACTCAGCATCTGCCCCAGTATGGGTCAGGAGTTTGTCGTGGCACCTTCCAGTGAATAGTTCCTAAAGTAAGTGCCTCCCAGTGGGTCTGTCTCACTTTCCTAGCTACACAAGCCCTCTCAACAGCTGTGAACCATTTGGTGATATCATCACCATCCTCACATTTAGGGACAATCCTTTGGGGATTTTAGGATCATAAGATCTTTCTGTATCATTGTTGGTTAAATAGCTGCAACCATTGATGGGTCCCAGCCCATCTCTGCTCTTTATTTTTCTAGAGCTAGGAGTCTAGTATCTAACTCTAGTCTTTGAGTCAACCTTGCTAACCATTGTCCAGACCAGCATACCCCTTTAATGCCCTAAAATCTATCATTAAGGGGTGACCCTGAACATTGCCTTCTCAGATTTTAGGAAGAAAGAAGAAAGATCTAAGATCCATACTGACCCCTGAAGGAGAAGAGGATGCCATCCTCCTTGGCTCAGCCCTGCTAACCTGTCTCATCCACGACCTGCCTACAGCAGGAATTCCGACAGGTCTAGCAGTAGACAATCCCAATAGCACAGAGCACCTGTTCTGCAACCTACCTACATACTTTGTCTCCCATGAGCACTAGATTTGCTCAAACAAAGACTCAACTCCAGAATCCCAATTCCGTCAACCCTGTGATTGTGCACCACAAGGCCTACTGCCTGACTATGAGTAGCCCCTCACCGCATGGAGTTCTCCCCAACTTCTGTGAATACCGAAAGTCTTAAAATTAGGATTTTTCTCAGTTTAGTAGTAGTATAGTTAGGACTACTAACTTTAGGACTCCTAAATGCCTTTTGTGAATACCGAAAGTCTTAAAACTAGGATTTTTCTCAATTTAGTAGTAGCAAAGGACTCCTAATTTTAAGACTCCTAATCCTGGGAAAAATCCTGCTTCTATTAGTGTCAATGTCATTTTATCACCTTCAATGCTAAAGGTATTTTCCCCCGGTGCTGGATGTTCCTATTTCCCATTGTTCATGACGAGCTCAGTTCGTCATAAGCACAGCGCCACTGTGCCTCATGACAAACTGAGCTAGCCATGAGCAGCGAAGGGGTTAAACAGACTATACTCATCCGGAGTTTGGAGCTCTATACCATCGGGTGAGAAATAAATGGCACCGTTCATTTTGCACAATATGTCTCTCCCAAGAAGATTTACAGGACTACTGTCACATAGAACAAATCTATGCATGTCTTTAAAGTTTCCAATTTCAATCTCAATTGGTTTTGTTAAGGACGTTTTTATCTGCTGATTTGCTACACCTACCACTTGGATGTGATCACCCGAGAGAGGAAGATTTTGGATTTCCACTGATCTGACAGTAGAACGGGTATCACCTCTGTCCACTAGAAAAGTTACATCTACATCACTCACTTTTCCATTCACATATGGACCAGAATGATCTACCTCCAGAGTAGCGCCAAGCACTCACTCTTCTTCCTCTCTCTGCCACCATCAGAAACTATCATCTGATTCTCTCCCGTCCTTTTTCAGCCAATATTGCGTACTCACATGCACTCTATTATTTCTCGTTACCTGATCTCCTGCGCAGAATCCGGTCTCTGTACTGTATCTTTGTAGGTTTACATTGTGAGGAAGTGGAGGTTGTGGCACCGGACTCTGTGGATTAACTACCTGCTGTTGTGGCAACTGTTGCTGAATTATCTCACTCTGCACCTTAGGATTCAATAATGTATTATCCGAATTAACTCTTGGTGGATACTTACACTCTTTCTTCTAATGCTCCAACCTACTGAAATTATGACATGGAAATTTCTTTTTCAATTCTTCTATGTTTCCTACATACTTTGGTTTTCCAGGATTTCCCTTTACTTTAGACTGATGTCCTCCTGTGCTTTTATTTTCTAACTGAGCAGCTTGATGTTCAGCAACTTTCACTTGTGCCCACATCACTTTTTTATTTGAGCTTTTTTTTGTTTAACTTCAATTTCATCACTACAATACTTTGCATGTCTCAGAACCTCTTCCACTGAACGCAACTGCCATCCCATCAAATTATGCTTAATCATATCTCCTATTTCTGGTCTCAGTCAAAACACAAACCGATATACAAAATGACTCATATCCTTTTCATTCAGTTCCTCATATCCACTGTGCTGTTTAACCCTTTCCATGCTCATGCCGAGCTCAGCTCGTCATGATGCACGGTTGAGCTGTGCTGATGACGAGCTGAGCTTGTCATGAAAGTATGGAAAGAATCAAAAGTCAGCACAGGAGGGGAAAACACCTAGCAGCCAAGGTGTTAAATACTAATAGTAGCCTTTCATAAAATGTATGAACTGACTAATTAGCCTCTTGTATTGTTCTGTCTATTTTTACCCAGTCTGTCTCTTTCGGTGGTGTTTTATTTTTCAAAAACACAATGACTTGATAATATTTCCGCGTCACTATAGGTCCAGGAGCACCTGTCACCTTATCTCATGGATATTCTTGCTTTGGCCAATCAACTGTGATTTTACATTCTGACCATAAATCTGCTGGTACTACCTTGTCAAATAGCACATCTAAATCTTCCCATAGAACTTTTTATGACTTTTACAAATCGATCTACTTGTCTATACCATTCTACCTCCCCATTTTCTCAGTAGCACAATTAACCCTTTTATTTGAATAAGTCTCCCTGTCGTATTCATATTGTCTATATCTTTGTCAGTAAAATCCACTCTATATGGTTTCTGCAAGGTTTGGTATTTAGTAAAATCTACATCCATTTCACTTGCTAAGTTTTCAAATCCTTTGTGCATACTTTTTGTTTTCCACATAATACTTTTACATATAAAAGTGACTTCATCATCCTGGTAATTTTTCAGTTTATCTGTACCAATTGTTCCAACTAATAATTCTTCCATAGCAACCTTTAATCTTGCAATGTCTAACAGTTTTGGCTCAGTCTCTTTTAGTTTTAAGGTTTTTATCCAGTCACTTAACTCTTGCTCAGTTGGCCCTATTGGTGTTTCGGTTAAGTCAATCTTTCTACACTCTTCTTAGGGGTTACAGAATCTGATTCTGCTCCTGTTGGGAATTTATACAGAAGACTCTGATTAAATGTCAAATCTGGTGATGTCATTTGGTTAGTGCATGCAATCCCTGACAAATTTGATTAAACCTTTTCTCTTATTTTGTGCAAACTCTGATTTAAAGGAATAGTTAACGATGGCTCTTTTATTTTTGGATTTTCAAATATTGGAATCACTCGACCTATTGTTACCGGAAAAGTTACAGCCTCTATATTTTTAGTAAGCTCCTGTATCTTTTCTCCCAATTTATGTTTTGAACGTATATACTCAGCAGTACTCTGTTGAGCTTCAACTTGTTGTTCTACTCTATTTTTATCATTCTCCACTTCATTTCCCTGTTATTGGAACATTTGGTTCTTATCTCATTTCTACTCTTTCTGGAAGGTTGCTAAAATTTGAAAATCGTTTTGGGGTTTCTGACAATCTATCCTCTAACTGTGGTGCACTTGTGTGGTGGTGAGCCTCAGCCAGGCCAACCAGTGCAAGGGATTCACACTTCTCTGCACAGAGTCCTCGGACCAATGTGAAGAAGTTGGCACAGAAACTGGAAAAGAAAATACAAGATTTATTAATCCTCATGAGGTGGAACTACATTCACACAACACCCTTTGGTAATGTATGAAGTAGCACACTGAATGGAAGGAGCTGAGTCCTTTAATACCCACACAGGGGTACAAAATGCTGGTTTTAGGTACATATAAGGTCATACAGAAAATGCACAGTCAACAAGTGGGAGGAGCTAACAGTTGCTAATTCTGGTGAACACATCCTGACACTTACAGACTAACAGCAGCTGCATGGAAAGCTGCAAGCTCAACTGAACATGTGCGAAGGTGACAGATGCTAAATATAGTTCGTCTCAAGGCAGAATTCAAGAACAGTTAACAGAAAGGTAGGACAGAGCACATGGCGAGCACATGGTAGCAGATGGCAAACAAAATGGCTGACAGAAATAATAAATGGATTCCACAAAAAGGACAAGATAGTCTCTAAATGCAGGATGGCTTCCGCTAATGCTAACCTAATTGCTGCCAAACAGATGACCATTTTAGCATTAGCTGAAGACATTTGTTCATCTGGGGTAATCTAGATATGCATCCTGTACATTGATGCTCATAATCTCAGTGATCTCTTTATTTACCATTTATTGTGTTTTCATTTCTGTAATATTTCTTTTGGCAGGTGTACAAGTAGTGATGCACATGGAGCAAAGCATAGGACCACATTGTATACAAGTACAGCATGTAAATAGTATCACCAGTAGTATACATAGAATAGTCAGTAGCTTCCAGCCCCAAGTAATAAAGAGTGTCCATATCCAGTTCGGAAATGTCCATGTACCAGTCTCTGGGTGAATTTCTGCAGCAATCTTATGCAGTTTAGAGATTGCATCATATACTGAAGGCGAGTGGTTCGGAATAAAGACACAACAGCTGCTGCCAATGATGCGGCATGCACCACATTGATTAGCCAAAATGACATCTAATACCATGCGAGTGCTACAATCCTCGCAACTTGCAACTCCTCAGTAATGTTCCCAAGTGCCATAGCTGTTTGATTGATGACAGCTTCCACAACACGAGTCAATCGCCTGATCTTTCTGCTATTCAATGCAGCACCCAACAAAGAAGAACAAACCCATATTGAAATCGACATATTGTTGCAAAGTGTTATCAGTCAGATCAACCTTAACTGTACTTATTGTTCGTTTGTATCTGTTCTTGGAAATGTCGTTGTACAATGTTGAATCCCGGTGATATGATGGAGGGGCTAAGAACACAGGTGGTAACAAAAAAGATATGTAACATACCCCAGACCACCCAACAGGTAATTGATAGTATCCTTTATTACCGCACACACAAATAGGTATTATGTGAAGACGTAACACTGCTATTATTAGCACCTTCAATGGTTAGAATTACAGTGATTCTCCCAACACTACTAATAAATATATCTGCTGTAGCTCTTGTCAAGGAAATTAAAAAAGGTCCAATGTTTTTAACATTTCTCATATTCGTGAAGACATATGGTGTCGAAATATTATCAGGTTGATACTCTTCCCATTCCCATTTAGTCCCTTTAGCTTGAGGATAACCATCTTTATCTTGATAGCATACTTTATTCAGACCGAAGTGAATCCAACCTTCTGAAAGCTTTCCGGAATCAAACAAATGTGCATACCAAGCGTGACACAAACCATTATCGGAAAACGGTAGAGGAATAAAAGGTGTTCCTCCTTTCTTTTGGTGAGCAGGTATTATCCCACACACCCAACAGTTGTTAGTATTCGTGGCATTAAATGTATGATGCATTATCTGGATGAATGTATTATTTAGGTAGGATTGTCGATACTCATGGTAGGGAAGCGTGAAGTAGTAATGTTCCACTGGTATAGGAGTAGTGACAATAAAAAGCTGTCGAACAGGAGCCAATTTCTCAACAAACCAGGTGATTATTGCCATAACCACCGGAGCAACAACAAACCCTACAGCACAAATGATTCTTTTGTTATGCATTTTAGCAACAGTGATAATTGATCTTTCTAAAAACTCATGAAAACAATTGTTAGAGTTCTTATCCCTAGGGAGCCTTTGATTTCTTCACCACGGGCCAAGATGGGTGTCACTACTCCACGCAGGACTGATCCCCCCTCTTGCCACATAGGCTTTCTGTTTCACTAACCCAGGGCAGTAGCTCAACCAGTCTTTATCAGCACTGCTGATTCTTTCCTCGGTCTCAAGTGGTATCGCGATGCTCCAGGAATCATGTGGTCCAGGAAGACTTCCGCAGATTCGTCAGGTGAGATAGCCTGACTTTTCTCCGTCTCCAGAATCTCTTGATGGTCGGTCAATACAGCAGGTTCCACCAAGGCAGGCGACACACGTGTGCAGTGTGTGCTATGGACCCAGTTCTTCTTGTTTGTCACTCGGACTGTTGTCCTTGTTGCCAGGAGCACCTGCTCCGGTCCTCGCCACCTCGTCTCCAAGCTATTCAATCTGTCGAAGACCTTGACCACCACGTGGTTGCCAGGACGGAGTTCATGGGCCTCACCTGTAGATCTGTCAGGAAGCGCTTCTCGAAACTATTGATGAATAGAGATCAAACTGTCGGTTAACTGTGCCAAATAATCATTCATCAGAACACAAGGAACATCATGCATGGGGCGTGGCTTAGGAACTCCCCAAATGTTCATTGGCCTTTCAAATACAATTTCATATGGGGTAAGCCATACCGTGAATTTTGGCACTGATCTTATGGATAGCAATGCCAAGGGTAATGCATCTGGCCACTTCAAAGACGTGGAAGCCAGTATTTTTGCCAACTTCAATTTCAAAGTAACGTGGTACCTTTCCCCTAATCCTGCTGATTGCGGGTGGAAGACTGCATGGAATTTCTGCTTGATCCCTAATCCTTTTAAGACATACTCAACAACTTTCCCAATAAAATGAGGTCCGTTGTCACTCAATAAAAGCTTACAAACACCATATCTAGGGAAAAACTACTTTAGAAGCACCTTCGCTGTGGTGAAAGCAGTATTATCCTTTGTAGGTTAAGCCTCTATCCATTTATTGAAGGCACATACCACCACTAGGACGCATTTCAGATTATTGCAGCTTTCAAGTTGGATGTAATCCATCTGCAAAAATTCAAAAGGTGTGAATGGTGTATCAAACCCTCGTGTAGGAGTCCGTGTCCCTTTACCAGGATTATACTGCCAACAGATCAAACAGGAATGCACTACTCTCTTAGCTGTGCTGGCAATTTCAGAATGCTCCCAAACTTGCATAAGCAATTTAGTTATTGCTAGAGCTCCAAAATGTGCCAGCCCATGTGCCATTTGAGCCATGGGTTGTAAATAGGCTGTAGGCAATTTCCATTTATCCATGTTTTTGTTGCGCCAACAACCCTCATCGTCCAATATTCCTTCTTTAGACCATTGCTCAAGTTCTTTCACAGAGGCAGATCTCTCTACATCCAATACTTCCTCTCTAGCATCCTGCTAACGCTCAGCTCATGATTTCACTACGTACATGGATGTCGTGCTTCGCTGAATCGCAGTCTTATGGGCTACGCGGTCTGCAAGGGCATTGCCTTGTCCTATTTTTTCAATGATTTTCTTGTGCGCACTACACTTCATAATAGCAACTCTCTTTGGGTATGTAAGTGCATTCAAGGGATTATGCACTAATTCTCCAACCAGTGGAATGTAAGAGAGCCTCTTTCCTTCCAGAGTAGGCCAAAATCATGAACCACTCCAAAAGAATAGCGGCTATCCATGTAGATGTTAACACACAAGTCAGTGCTAAGTTCACACGCTCGTGTCATAGCTATTAGTTCAGCTGCTTGAGCCGACTTCTGTGGTGTCCGAGCTGTTTCCACTACTGTCCTAAGTGTTGTGATTGCATATGCAGCTGAGGTCATGCCATTTGATAACTTCAAACAGGACCAATCAACCCACAGTTCCCCATGTACATCTGAAAGGGGCGTATCTTGCAAATAGACGCGACCCTTTGTCTGTTCCTCAGTAAGGACTATACAATCATGAGGCCCTTTGATTGAGATTCAGTCACAGGATATGGCAGCAAAGTAAGTGGAATGAGTGTCGCACAACTCAAAAGCACCCAGCTAATGCACAAGCAACAGGATCAAGAACTGCAGAAAAATATGCACAGGGGCGCTGCTTATCACCATGTGTCTGTACACCCATCTTTCTAGTGTACATAGAGTGTAAAAGCATTCATGTAATCAGGTGTGCCCAACACTGGTGCAGAGCATAGAGCTTGTCTTAACTGATGAAAAGCATTTTGGCATTCACCTGTCCATGTAAGGGGGATCAGAGTGTTTTCAGTCAAAAGCGCTAGCAGGGGTTTAACAATGTGTGAAAAACCCAATATCCATTGCCTACAAAACTAAGTCAAACCAATGAATGCATGGACATCTTTCTGTGTGGAAGGTACTGGTGTGTCTAAAATGGATTGAATGCGATCCGGTGTCAGTGCACGGCCCTCCTTAGACAGAAGGTAACCTAAGTAGGTTACCTTCGGTCTACAATATTGCAATTTCTTTCATGATACTTTATGGTTGTGTGAAGCAAGAAAAGAAAGTAAAGACAACGTACATTTTTCACACTGCTCAGGTGTATCGGCTGCCAACAAGATTTTGTTGACATATTGTATGAGAGCCCCTCCTTCAGACAAAGTAAAGGAATCAAATTGTGATTTTAAGGCTTGACTATAAATACTCAGACTCTCAGTGTACCCTTGAGGAATCTGTATAATCGATTATTCAAAGTGAAACCGAACAAATATCGGCTATCAGGATGAATAGGAATCAAGAAGAAAGCATTCTTCAAATCAATTACAGAAAATGTAGTTGCTGTTTATGGGATGAGGGTAAGCAATGTCGTTATGTCAGAAACCACAGGGTATTGTGGTACTACGATCTTGTAAACTTCTCTCAAATCAATGATGAATCTCTAAAGTCAAGTTGGATGTAATCCATCTTCAAAAATTCAAAAGGTGCGAATGGTGTAGCAAACCCTACTGTAGGAGTCAGTGTCCCTTTACCAGGATTATACTGCCAACAGATCAAACCGGATTGCATTTCTCTCTTAGCTGTGCTGGCAATTTCAGAATGCTCCCAAACTTGCGTAAGCAATTTAGTTATTGCTAGAGCTCCAAAATGTGCCAGCTCATGTGCCATTTGAACCATGGGTTGTAAATAGGCTGTAGGCAATTTCCATTTATCCATATTTTTGTTGCGCCAACAACCCTCATCGTCCAATATTCCTTCTTTAGACCATCTTTGGGTATGTAAGTGCATTCAAGTGATTATGCACTAATTCTCCGTGCATTATCTGCATCCCTTGACACGTACGAGAGCCTCTTTCCTTCCAGAGTAGGCCAAAATCATGAACCACTCCAAAAGCTTAGCGGTTATCCTTGTAGATGTTAACACACAGGTCAGTGCTAAGTTCACACGCCCGTGTCAAAGCTATTAGTTCAGCTGCTTGAGCCGACTTCTGTGGTATCCAAGCTGTTTCCACTACAGTCCTAAGTGTCAAGATTGCATATGCAGCTGAGGTCGTGCCATCTGATAACTTCAAACAGGACCCATCAACCCACAGTTCCCATCTCAATCTGAAAGGGGCGTATCTTGCAAATCGACGCGACCCTTTGTCTATTCCTCAGTAAGGACTATACAATCATGAAGCCCTTTGATTTAGATTCAGTCACAGGATATGGCAACAAAGTAAGTGGAATGAGTGTTGCATACCTTGAAAGCACCCAGGTAATGCACGAGCAACAGGATCAAAAACTGTAGAAAAATATGCACAGGGGCGCTGCTTATCACCCTGTGTCTGTACTTAAACTGACGATGCACACCCATCTTTCTAGTGTACATAGAGTGTAAAAGCATTCATGTAATCAGGCGTGCCTAACACTGGTGCAGAGCATAGCGGTTGTCTTAACTGACGAAAAGCATTTTGGCATTCACCTGTCCATGTAAGGGGGATCAGAGTGTTTTTAGTTAAAAGTGATAGCAGGGGTTTAACAATGTGTGAAAAACCCAATATCCATTGTCTGCAAAACGAAGTCAAACCAATGAATGCACGGACATCTTTCTGTGTGGAAGGTACTAGTGTGTCTAAAATTGATTGAATGCGTTCCGGTGTCAGTGCACGGCCCTCCTTAGACAGAAGGTGACCTAAGTAGGTTACCTTCGGTCTACAATATTGCAATTTCTTTTGTGATACTTTATGGTTGTGTGTAGCTAGAAAAGAAAGTAAAGACAAAGTACATTTTCACACTGCTCAGGCGTATCGGCTGCAATCAAGTTGTCGTTGACATATTGTATGAGAGCCACTCCTTCAGACAAAGTAAAGGAATCAAATTGTCGTTTTAAGTCTGGACTATAAATACTCGGACTCTCAGTGTACCCTTGAGGAACTCTAAAAAATCTGCATGATCGATTATTCAAAGTGAAACTGAACAAATATCGGCTATCAGTACAAATAGGAATCGAGAAGAAAGCATTCTTCAAATCAATTACAGAAAATGTAGTTGCTGTTCGAGGGATAAGGGTAAGCAATATCGTTATGTCAGAAACCACAGGGTATTGTGGTACTACAATCTTGGTAACTTCTCTCAAATCAATGATGAATCTGTAAATCTTAGTGTCAGTACCTTTTTTCAAAATGGGAAGAATCAGACTATTGCAAACATTGAAAGGAACTTCTTCCATAACCCCCACTTTAATCAAATCATGCACAATGCGTGTGAGTGCTTCTTCTCCTTCTCGAGAAATTTTATACTGAGGCAGTCTTGGCAATGAAGCACCCTCGTTGATGCTAATATGCACTGGCGGAATAACCATTTGGCCTACATCAGTGTCTGAAGTAGCCCACAAAGTACTAGGGAGTGAAGTTAATGCAATGTCCTCTTCAACAACAAAGGATCTCTCAATCACAGGTTAGTTGTCATTCAAAATAACCTGTACTCCTTCCGGAGAACATCGTATCTTAGCCCTGAAATATTTGAGCATATCAAGACCCACAATATTATCTGGCGTGTTTGGAGAGAGCAAAAACGGACATAAGGAGCAGAAGGAAGAGTATACGGAGGTGGACAACGATCTAATAAGAGAGAATCATCTTGGGGTTTATTAAGAATAGGATAAAGAGCTCATCGAACAGGGTATTGGCCATTTACCTGTAAATGACGCTCTCTATCTTCTCTCTCTTTTATTTCTATAATTTCCCTATTTTTCATTTCCAATGCCTTTGCATGAATGCTCTTACGTTGTTCTCTTTCAATCAAGGCTTGTTCACGCTTCATTCGCTCACGCACTTCTTTCTCCCACATTCGCACACAGTCAAACTTATCTTGCCTAGCCTTTCGCTTAAACATTCCTTGTTCCACATACTGAATCATACTCAAATCAAATGACCCATGCATAGGCCAACGCAACTTAGTATCTTTACAAGCATATTTATTCCATAACGTGCTGTACATTATAGAAGAAATACCATATTTATTATGCATGTCCCTATTAGGCGTTCCCTCCGGGGGCGGCCGATTGTGCTTCATCGAGTCTCAAACTGGTACCTCTACAAAAGGAACACATCCTATGAAGTGTGCTGGAAACAAGCATGCCAAAAATAGTCCAGAATATGCAGTATTATAATCAAAGTAGCGCTTAATGTACTCTTCGTACTTTGCGCCGTTCAAAAAAATTCAAATAGAGAAAAATCTCCTCATTACCTGCCTATATAAATTGCAATTCATATATACCTTACAAACAAATACTAATATTGGCCAATCCTTCAAATCAAAAGCTGCAGTAAGTGTTACTAAACTACCTTACCAATCCAAGGCATCAAAAACGAACAGCAAATGCTGCAAACAACTCCTACCAATGAAATGGTGTCCAGGTTCCAACTGCCAAGTTCTGAAATTGACCAAATGGTCACTGCATGGCAAATCAACAGAAGAGATCTCAGTCGATGACCGGCACCACCTGGATGTTCAGATCAGAAAGAAAGGAAAAACGCCTTGGTTGCCAAGACTCGGGTCTCCTCAGGCAGCGATCAAGTCCAAAGAGAGATTCCAATCCTTCGTCTCGACCACTCCTACAGGCATCCGAGTCGATGATGAGCCCACGTTGGAAGCGCCAATTTGTGGTGGTGAGCCTCAGCAAGGCCTACCAGTGCAAGGGATTTGCCCTTCTCTGAACAGAGTCCTCAGACCAATTTGAAGAAGTTGGCACAGAAACTGGAATTGAAAATACAAGATTTAATATACCTCATGAGGTGGAACTACATTCCCACAACACCCTTCGGTAATGTATGAAGTAGCACACTGAATGGAAGGAGCTTAGTCCTTTTATACCCACACAGAGGCTCAAATGAAGGAGGTACAAGAATAAAATGCTGGCTTTAGGTACATATATGGTCATACAGAAAATGGGAGGAGCTAACAGTTGCTAATTCTGGTGGACACATCCTGACACGTACAGACTAATAGCAGCTGCATGGACAGCTGCAAGCTCAACTGAGCATGTGTGAAGGTGGAAGATGCTAAATATAGTTCGTCTTCAGGCAGATTTCAAGAGCAGTTAACAGAAAGGTAGGACCGAGCACTTGGCGAGCAGATGGCAGCACATGGCAAACAAAATGGCTGACAAAAAATCCAAAATGGATTCCACAAAAAGGACACGATAGTCTCTAAATGCAGGATGGCTTCCGCTCTTTTCCTTCCTTCTATATTCTTTTTCTTTTCTGTACATTTTAGCCCTCTATTTTCATCTACCAATCTCACCAGATACATTCCACAACACATGTTTGCATGTCTCCATCTTTGCATTCTTGTCTCATGTGTCCCTTTCCACGACCTCTATTCACTGGTCCTAAATAGTCTCCAAACCTGTCATATTCTAATTCATGCATTTCATCTTCCCTCTCAGCCAAAGCCTCAAACAGTGTTGGTCTAGGTCTTGGTTCAAGCTTCATCTTTGTTTCTCTCAGATTCGTCAACACCTCAAGACTAAAAGATCCTTCTTCAGGAAAAGCTAATGCACCATCATTTTTAGTGTACCTCGCCCAATTCTCTAACCACATAAATGTATGGTAGCCATATTTTGTCATCATATATGATGCTGGCATTTTCGGCGGTGGAATTACTTTTCCCGCTCTGGTTTCAATTGCTTTGTCTTTTTTGAAGGTGTTTTTCAGTTTCTGAAACCATGTAGGTTTCTCATTCTCTATTCCATAATAAAATTCAATTTTTGTTATTAATCTCCTGGTTTTCAAAAGTCTGTGTACACTTCCGTAAACTTCTTCGTAACACCAGCCTATCGCAGCGCAGTCCACACTAACGCACCAATTAGAACAAGATACGTTTCAATAGTGCTCAACCAATTGCTTTGCTCCTTCTTCTGATGCACCAATCAGCCCTTACTCTGTCTTGGTCACACTGACCAATCCATGCGCGACACTTTTGACGTCAGCCCTGCTCCGGCTTTTGCAGCTTGGACTGACCCCTCCTTTACAAAAAATATCGAGAAGCCGTATTTACACTTTTATAATACTGAATCGGTTAGTAACCACATAAAACAACTCCATTTGTCTCTTTCACTAAAACCAAAAGGATAGTTTTTCAATCACACAGGAATTCAGTTTTTCTGGTGGACAGCACTTACCTCTTCTATTCCACAGAATGTTACTTTTCGCCGATAAGATAGCTCTTCCCTCTACCTTACCCTTCTTCCAAGCTTGGGTTAAACATTATTACTTTTTCCGGGTAGAGTTTTAGCCAGAATACGCAATGATCCCTATTCTCAGACCCAAGATTTCACCGGTTGCCTTCGCTATACATTCACCACTTTTACACGTAAGGTCCCTAAACTTGTGATGTACGACGACACCACCGTGATATATGACGATACCACTACTTTTTGAAACAGACTATGCGATGTGTGACTTCAATTGTCACAATTCCTGTGCCTGCAGACAGAGATAACAGCTTCCCTTACTATCCAGAAACCTCTTTTAGACTACACATAAAGAAAATACGAACTCAAAAGATGTTATCCCAAAAATTCTGTACATCATAATCCTATATATTCTACTCTACACATCACATATCCTAGTCAACCTATAGCAACCAATGCTCTGCTACCAAGTATTACTGGTGCAGCGCGGCTCCAAAAATTCTTCATGAATCACCACAAATAAACCCACGGAACCTCTTACAACAACCTATAAATTTGGGCCCATCACTCTAATCATTCATACATACATTTAATCCGTTCCGAGGTTTCAGTATGGGTTCAAAAAGGGAGTCGCGGTGCTATAGTGGAATGCCTAAACTATAGCTGATACATTATTTACAACTGCAGTTTAATTTCTAAGAACCCTGGTTTTTATTTAAAATAAAGAAAACAATTTCATCCCACTATTTAAATTCGGAGCTGCTAGTAAAAATTGACTGTAGGAAGTATCAAACCAGTTTAATTCTTCATTTAATACATTTTAATTTTTCTCTAAATTTCAAGTTTTCTAGCATAATCTCTATGTTTTAAAAAGGCTAACAGAATAACTCAATTTGCAATAAAACCCTGAAAGGAAAAGGTTGCAATTTCAATAACATTCATTTATTAGCAAATGACAGCGAAAGGAAATATGTAACGAAAATATTACCCAAATGGAGGGACGAAGACATCAGTACAGGTTGCAATAATCCCAAATGTAAATCCTCCCTGTCTCTCTCTCAGGATGTTGCACCCATTCAAAAGTTAAATCAAAAAGAAAAATGTTCTAAGTCTCTGTGCCTCAAAACAAAAAGTGTGCAGACCGACAGCAAAAATCAGATTGGAAAGCAGGCTTTTTTCAATGTACGAACCGTCCTTTTTTATATCCTTTTCATTAACTTATCTATCTAAATTTGTAACTCTTAAATTGTGTAATGTCTGTGATCGGTCAATTTGGAGTCGGATGAGCATAACCTCATCATTCCTTATTCAAATTTCCTGCAATGTCATCCTCACTTGCTGTAACTGGGGTTACTTTGTGTAAAGAATTACTTCCTCCGAAGTGTACTTTAAATTGTTAGTTGACTTTTTTTTCCCACGGGTAAGATTATCGCCTCGCTGTCATCTTTGCCTTAGGCCCCATAAAATGGCCACGCTATCCTTGACCCAGGCTGTTCAGTCACAGGCCGTCCCGTTCAGTGAAGAGACTAGGGGTGGTCATTATCTCTGACCTCTCACTTAAGGGACACGTGGGGGCAGTGATATCTGCCAGCCTGCTCCAACTGCGGAAAATTAGGAAGATCTCCCACCTGTTATCTCATGCTGCTCTGGTGCAGGTAGTGATCGCCTTGGTGCTATCACGCCTTGACTTCTCCAACTCCCTCTACTTAGGGCTACCCCAGACCCTGCTCAACCACCTTCAAATCATCCAAAATCAGGCGCAAGGCTAATCTATAAAGTCCCCTAGATGGCAATCAGCTAGGCCCACGCTGCAAAATCTACACATCTACAACTGCTGTTTTTAAGAAAGGTTGCCTAATCTTTAAACTGTAATACCCCTGAATTTCTGAACAATCTGATCGTAAAGCATATCCCGGCTCCGAATCCCCGCTCAGTGCACCTTCACTTACTTGCCATTCCTTCTATCAGACTGAAAAATCAGGGTGGCTGTAGGTTCTCATACCTGGTACCCAGGTTCTGGAACTCTCTCCCCTCTCTCCCCCTTGCTGTTAAGACCAGTAACAACATACTGAGCTTTAGAAAGGCCTTAAACAAATCTGCGAACTAGCTCTACCGCTTCATCCTCATACAAATCCTAGCGCCAGGAAATTTATGGTTACAGTACACTTTACAAATCTCTATTAACATAACATAACATAACATAACATAACATAACGTAACATAACATAACATAACATAACATAACAGTCAGTCTGCATCTCCGACTCAGGTGCATGCGCTCTTCTGTCGCCATCTCAGATTTTCAGATAGACTCCATTTTCTTTTATTTCGTATACCCATTTAGGCCTCAATTTAGGAACTATCACGAAAACAAACACAAATAGAGGTACGTTTGCGAAATAAAACCCTTTTTGTTTACCTCCCCCCTACTAATGATAACCCAGTTAGTATTTATCTGGCTCTAAGCAACATTTATCCTTAAATCGACTTACCAATCTTCATGTTTTATGCCACATTAAAGAGACAAAAGCACGTTCAGGCAGGTTTTCTTTTAGTCCATAACATATGCGTACATTTTGTTACACGATACTTGCCAAATTAGTTGTTTATTTGCTTTTGCAATACATGCAAATTAGTATCCCATGTGTATTGGTGTATGCATTTTACTCTAGGTTGGTGAATTTTCAAAACCACACATTTTAGTACTTGTCAGTGTTATGGAGTGTTAATTTCACAAGGGGTACACACAATTCTGTTTTCCACCTTGCTCCAATTCTGCATGATTTCACTTAGTCACTTTTATGTCCATGCTGCAGCAAATCCCTCTGTCTGCTAGAAGCAGGCGTAAAAAGTGACGCAGCATGTTAGGCAAAGGGCGCCCCTGAGCATTGCTGAAGCAGCGTCACACTTGTGACACAACTCTAGCAACGCGTGACTTTTCCGTCAACAGATGAATCAGAATTTCTGATGCATCTGTCAATAATTGCGCCATGGTGCTGTATTGTAAATACAGCGCATCCAGGGTGATGCAAGGGATTTGCATGGTGGCGCAGGAAAAGTGACACATCTCTGCAGATGCATCACTTTCTTGAAAATCTGCCCCTCTATTTCTAATAGGGCACTTATTTTATGTTTTTAGAACTACATTTAGTAAATGTATGCCCATTACTTTATATACATATTTCAAGATGTTACATCCTCCTTGTATGAGTAGATTAAATTGCATTAGATATATGCATTGAGGACGTCAAACTTTTTGTCAGTTTAAAAGTAAACAGAGATCAAAGACTGTCCAAGTACTTGGTAAAATATCAGAGTTTCCGGTTCACAATGACCATTGTCACATTTCTTTCATGGTAACACTATCATTGTACATTGCAGTATTATCAGTTTTCATTTATGCATCAAGCAATTCATAGCCATCAGTGCATTTCTATAAGGACTACCTTTTCTTTCAAGAAAGTGGTGGGAATAGCCAGGAAAATAATGAAGTATTTCCATCTAAATGTTTGCTTGCGATCTCCAGATCTAATATAACATTTTTGGTTTCCTATTTCTGGGTGACTCAGGTATTCCAACTAACCGTAAATATACCAAGTACGTACAGAATCCCAGTGTAGAGTTGAATTCTTTACATTACTGAATGTTAGAGTTTTTAAATATTTTGTTCAAATCAGTAAACCAAAATTAAAGTACCTAAATGCGGAATTATTAATTTTACTGATGAGAATTCTTTCTCCCTTAGTACAG
This sequence comes from Lissotriton vulgaris, assembly GCF_964263255.1. NCBI lineage: Eukaryota > Metazoa > Chordata > Amphibia > Caudata > Salamandridae > Lissotriton > Lissotriton vulgaris. The sequence goes on from NC_141691.1 coordinate 2,033,757,185, forward strand.
AAAGTTAATGGTCTACTTCTAATATGGTGTGATCGCTCTTACGATATGTATTTATGGATACATAAGTATATGTAGGTCCATAACTAAAAAATACATATTGCAGTACTTGACACCCTCTTTTTATGAGTATATTTTATTGCATATAATGTATGCAATGAAAATATCACAGTTTTTGTCAGTTAAAAAGTAAACAAAGATAAAAGACTGTCCAAGAACTTGGTAAAATCTGTACTGTTCACAATGATCCTCACCACAAAGTTTTCAAGGTAACACTTTCATTGTTCATTGCAGTATCATCAGAGGCCCCACGTGAGCTTTGCCTGTGGACGTTCGAGACCTCTGAGTGCATCGCGGAGTGTACCCTTTCGTGCCAGGCTTGCCCGTGTGCTGGTATTGTGCCCTTTAATTTTGTGTTTTTGATGATATTATGCCTTCTATTTTTGTGATTGTGCCTCTCCCTGCTTGCTGCTTTGAGTTGTATCCAACTGTGTATTCATGCCCAGTTCCTGCTTGCTGCTGCTGTCCCCAGGGCCCCTACCCACTGGTCTTCCTGCTCCTGCCCACCACCTGTGCTTCCCACCCTCCCCCTCCAATGTTTAATGTTGGCCACTGTGGACCTGTGCGCAGCAGGCTCTCCACTTCTACCACAAGTGACTATTTGTTTTACCACCAAACACCTTCACTTCCAGGTCCAGACGAGCCCTATAACCACACTTCACAACACCCTCACCTACAGAGCCCCCAGACGTTGAACTTTGTTCCCCAATACTATCAGTGACCTCATCGCTCCCCACATCATCGATTCCATGGACTACATACTCATAGAAGACCTGAACTTCCACCTCAACAACTCCTGAAACCCCAACACTACCACCATCCTGGACAACCTGGCCAACATCAAACTGAAACAGCTAATTACCATGCCTACCTACAAGGCAGGACACACACTTGACCCCATGTTCCCAGGACGTAACAACATTTACTTCAGCCATACTACCTAACCCCCATTTATTTATTTTATTTATTTGTACAGTTTAGAACGCCCGCATGGCTGCCCCAGCGACGGGGCGTCCCAGCGCAGACCAACAACTCCTGGACATTAGCCGCAGCAACCAGCCTTAAGCCGGGAAAAGCCATGTCTTAATGGCTTTCCGGAAGACGAGATAGTTTTGAATTATTCTAGTTGACCCGGGGAGTGAGTTCCAAAGTTGCGCAGCCAGACAGCGGAAGGAACGACCACCCACTCTGGCTCTCTGGACACGCAAAGTGCATACTAGTGCTTCGGTGGCAGATCTTAGAGGGCGATGGGGAGCGTAGGACTGCAGCAGTCCCCTCAAGCCGACCGGAGCCTGTGGTGATAAGATCTTTTGCGCTAAGCAAAGAGTCTTAAATTGAATGTGCTTTGCTATAGGCAACCAGTGAAGCCTCTGCAAGACATGGGAAACCGGGCAGGAATAGGGGAGAGCCAACAGCATGCAAGCAGCAGCGCTCTGTGCCCTCTGCAGGCGCTTTACGCTGGCTTTGTTTGCGCCTAGATATAGGCAGTTCCTGTAGTCTAATCGCAACAGAATGGTCGCCTGTAGGATGAGTTGGCGGACTTTCAGGGGGAAAAAGCCCAGTAGTGGTTTCAAGCCCCTCAACACGCCAAAGCAAGATCCGGCCACAGCTATCGCTTGGGCGTCGAAAGTTAGTTCGCTATCGAACCAAATACCAAGATATTTCACGGCCTCCTTAGGAGCCGCAGCAGGATTCAGCTGGTCTGGCCAATACCTCTCGGACCACATCCCTCGGTCTCTTCCGAACAGCAAGATTTCGGACTTGCCTGCATTCAACTGCAGGCAGTTTGCTGCCATCCATTCCGCTATAGTGGTGAGATCATCCTTGAACTTCACCAGCTTTGTGACTTTTTTTGGGAGAAAGCATTCACCAACTGGGTGTCGTCCGCGTACGAAACCAGTGCCAAGCCCCTATCCCTTGCCAATGCAGCCAGAGGCTAAACGTAGATGTTGAACAATAGAGGACTTAGCACTGATCCTTGTGGTACACCTTGGCGTAAAGCAGACTCCTGTGAATGAAAAGGCGGAACATGTACTTGGAAAGACCTTTCTGCCAAAAATGACCAGAGCCACTCTAAGGCCAGATCTCTAATGCCAATATCAAAAAGGCGTCGCAGGAGTATTGCATGAGAGACCATATCGAAGGCGGTGCTTAGGTCCAACAGGACCAAGGCCGCTGAGTCTCCCACATCCAAGGTCGCCCGAATGGTCTCCGTGACCGTCAGTAGCGCCGACTCCGTACTGTGCCGGGCCCTGAAGCCATGTTGGGATGAGTCAAAGATATCATTCTGCTCCACGAACCTGGAGAGTATGGCATTCACATGCAATTCCGTAACTTTGGCCAGAAAAGGCAGTTGGGAAATTGGGCGGAAATTGGATGGCTCAGTGGGGTCCAGGGTGGACTTTTTCAGCAAAGGAATAACCTATGCGTGTTTCCAAGCCCTAGGGATGGGCGCTGAGGTCAAAGAAAGATTGACCCAGTTAAAATTCAACTGAGCAAGGCACAAGTGGAATTGGTGAAAGTGCATAGGCGTCAGGGGGTCAGCTGGTGAGCAGGATTTGATTTTTGCACACAGTGCCTTGAACTCGGGCTCGGTCAGAGCCTGGAAAGAGGCCAAGGTAATTCCCCTTAATTCCGAAGTCCGCACTTCAGGCCCCTCCTGAGGTGGATTGGGGGTGGGTAGCCCCTGATAGATATTGTCAACTTTATACACAAAGTAAGCGGCCAGCTCGGTGCACTGTTTGTTTGACGAGATCATGGAGGTTTCCGAAGCTCCTCCGCGTTTCATCTTCTTTAAAACAGCGAAGATGGTTTTAGCCGGATTGGAGCTGGACAGAATTTATCCGCCACAAACTTGGCCCGGGCTTGATGAATAGGCTTATGGTATGAGTGGACTATCACTGTATACACTTCCACATCTACAAACCCACACTGCCTGAACCTGTACTGCGCCCTCCACAAAGGAACTGGAGAAAATTTACTGAGAAACAGCTCAACTCCACCTTCAACTGCAATGCTCCACCACCTTGACCTATGCTAGCCTCACAGTCAAAGAACTCAACAGATTGATCTCCAACTGTGCAGACCAGCTTGCACCCCTACGTAACCCCAATAGACAGCACCTCAGGAAGGCCTCCTGCTTCACCACTGACCTCCAAGAATCCAAATTCACATGCAGATGCCTTGAGAAGAACTGGAGAAACAACAAATCCTCAGAAGACCACAACATCTACAAGAATGCCATAACGGAATACCACCAACGCATATTAGCCACCAAAAGGACCTTCATCCAAAACAAGATGCTCGCTAACTCCAACACCTCCAAGGAACTCTTTAGTGTCATCCGGGAAATTACCACAGCAAAACCACAGACATCACCTCTTCCAGAACCTCTGCAACAAGCTTGGATCCTAATTCTATTTGAAAATCAAGGGCCTCTACGACAACTTCAATGACCAGACGCCTGACTCCGAGACCACGTCCTACTCCAGAAATGCAAGCCAGCGAATCATCTCCTCTTGGACCCTAGTCACCACCGAAGACACCACTTCAACCATGAAATGTGACCACTCAGGAGCCCCCAAAGACCCCTGTCTACTGTACATCTTAAACAGTGCTGCCTCCACCATCGCTACAGAACTATGATGCACAATCAACGCCACCTTCAAAACCGGCATCTTTGCAGATGACTGGAAATGCACAGAAGTCAGACCTTTTCTGAAAAAGCTCTCAGCAGATCCCACGGACCTCAAGAACAACTGACCCATCTCCCCCTCCCCTTCGCAGTCAAATTCACAGAGAAGACCCTCAATGCCCAACTAACAAAATTCATAAAAGAAAACTCCATCCTCGACCCCTCCCTATTTGCAGCAACCACTGCACCAGCACCGGTTTACTCACTGCCACAAATAACGTCTGCACCCTCCTCGCCCAAGGACACACCGCAGCCCTGATCCTACTCAACCTCTCTGCAGCGTTCAACAAAGTCTCCCACCATACACTCACTGCCAGACTTCACAATGCCGGTATACAGTGAACCGCCCTCAACTGGATCCACTCCTTACTCACCGCAGACCCGAAAGAATCAGACTGCCATATTTCTACTCTGAACCCTCAGAAATCAACTGCAGAGTGACCAAAGGACTGTCGCTCAACCCCCCTCACCACCATCCTAGGATAGCAAAGACTCAGCATAGTATACTGCACCAATGACACCCAGCTCATTGTCTCCCTTACCAAGGATCCCATCACCACCAGACGCAACTTCCGGGAAGGAATGAAGAACGTTGCATCCTGGATGAGCAGCAGCTGTATGAAGCTCAACTTGGAGAAGAAAGTGTTCCTCAAAATCTGCATGGGATAATACCTGGTGACCCACTGCTCTCTGCAGCACCCCATCACTAAGACCACACCCAAAACGTTGGCATTGTACTCTCCTCCCTCTCCATGATCCAACAGGACACATAGCCTCCAGGTTCTTTAATACCCTCCTCATACTCCGAAAGACCTTCAAATGAATGTCCGCAAATCAAGCAAGACCTTCACATACACTCTCATAACTAGCAGACTGGACTACGGAAATACCCTCTACACCAGAATCAAGAAGACTCTGCTCCACAAACTCTAGACCATACAGAACACTGCAGCCAGACTCATCCTCAGCATCCCCCAACACGAATACACTACCTAACACCTTCACTGGCTCCCTTTGAGAAGAGAGTTACATTCAAGACACTCACCCACGCCTACAAATGCCTCCACAACACCAAACCCCAATACCTCAACAACAGAAAATCCTTCCACACACCCAATATAAATCTCAGATTGGCTTATCTTGCCCTGCGCATCCCAAAGCCAGAACAGGTGCATCTACATCATGGGCAAGACCTAGAACGAGCTCCAGATCAACATCAGATGCGCACCCTCCCAGAACATCTTCAGGAAGACACTCAAGACCTGGCTCTTCAACTGAACAGTGCTGCTTTCCCCCTCTCCCCCCAAGTGCCATGAGACCCTCACGGGTGAGTAGCATGCTTAAAATTCCATGATTGACTGATTGATTGATTAAGCAATACACAGCCATTGGTGGGCCACATTTCCTTCCTAGAAGGGGTAGAAATAAATGGCAAAATAGTGAAATATTTGAAACAAAATGTATTGCTTGTGACCTCCAGATCGAATATTAACATTTTGGTTTCCTTTTTCCAATTGATCTAGTTCTTACAACTACCAGCAAAGTGGTGATGAATACAACAAGTGAGTACAGCATCTCAGTGTGAAGAAACAGTTAACGTTTTTCAGTATGGAATGCAATATAATCTCATTATAGTTATGAATTTGTACAATTCCTTTATGTTCATGAACATTCCACCTTCACCAAATCCTTGAGTATTTACTGAATGTCAAAAATAGTTGTTCAATGGACTTTATTCCAAATCAAAGTTACCAAAAAAGCATTTCACTTTGTAGTTTTTTTCTCAAGGAAATCTTTGCAGGACTAAAGAGTGGAAATAGCTTTTAGGGGATTTTCAGTGTAGGATTAAGGCAAACTTAAATTCTTGCAACCTAAATATATTTCCTTGGAATCTCCTATCTAATATTAGGTTTTTGGTTTCCTATTTCCGTGTGATCTAGTTGTTTCAAATACTAACAACGTTGTAACCCTGAAAACAGCGAGCACTGCATTTTAGTGTGAATAAAGAGTTGAATACATTACATTTCTGATTGCAATGTAAAATAATATTGCTTTGAAATTGCACAGTTCCTGTGTGACTTTGAAAAATTAAATACACCAAATCATTGTATGTTTACTGAATGTCAAAAAGAGTGGTTGCATGGAATCCAAATCAAAGTTTCCATAAATAGTATTAATTTGTGTACATGCTTTTAACTGACATGTTTGCATGCCTAAACAGTGGTAATGGATTTTAGGGACTCATCCATGAAGGAACATGCCACCTTTACATTCTTACATTTTCATCTTCATTTCATCTTATAAATTCTAGGCACCCTAACAAGGCACACATAGGTTGACTATATATTTCAAAGTACAGTTGCTATCTATCATGAGATTTATTTTGACCGATTCACATGAAGATTTACAGGCAGCCAATGCCAGGCTGCACGTACAGGCATTTAGTCATGTTGTATCAGTCAGATCATTTTATGTTTTATTGTGCGACCTTTGGAGTCACAAAAGTCATTTTGAGTCCAAAAGTATAAATTGTCCTTGTATGAATAAACACAGTAGTAAGAGTCACTTACGACAAGAGTAGTCACACTAGGATCTGCGTACTCTAATGCAAGCATCAGAGCACAAAACTCTGCCAATTGGGTGGTACAGTTCCCCAATGTCTGTCTATACACAACGTCGGACTTGAATTTACCATCCACCATCGTACCAACCACAATTGCTTAGGTAGAAACATAGGCGTGTCTAGAAACCGAAGACCGGTTGCACAGAACCGTCAGTGTAAATAATACAATGGAAATCCTCCAATGGCCGCATAGTCAGTGGAGCAGGATAAACAAATGTATACTGCAAAAACTCCTGAGCCTGCAAAGAGGAATCAAAAACAAACGTCACATCTGGAGATGTCAAGGACATGGCCCATTGTATCTACAGTGGGTGCAAAGCCTTTGAATTTGGTACACTGCCTTTTGTCACTGCCTCCAAGCCAGAATACGGAGTAACAACCAAAAAGTTTTTTTACTGCGACAGTGCACGTTCCTTAAGAATCGCCATCTGAACTGCTGTCAAATCTTTTTTCACAGTGGAAAACCGCAACTCAGCCGAAGTATACAAGTGTGACTTGTAATCCATAGGAACTGTGTCACCCTCTTTAAAAGTCAGGTGCGTGAAACCCACTGTGCCAGTTACAATTCTTATTACCAGGTTGCTGTGGTTATCACGAGACAGTAAGATCCTAGATTCTAGAAGATCAGCCTGCAAAGATTGCAAGATGGTTGAATGAGTTGGCAGCCAGCAAGATTTGGTTTGATGGTGCCCTTCCCCACCCTCTCACTGCAATTATATTCGGTCCTTTGTCCATTCAAGGCACTTCTTGGCCTGTTATAGCTGGCTTTACCACGTACCCACGTGCAGGGGAATATCCCTTACTTGAATTGAGGCCCCTTTATACCTCTGGTGTTGCGGCGCATTCAGTTAGGCTGAAAGGGATGAAGGTTAGTCATGTTATGATTAATGCGGTTATGGGCAAGCGTCCCCCAGATAAGGATGAAATGCCTTTTTGGCTTGCCGAGAAATTTGACCAACTGGAGGCCGTATTTCCTAACATGACTCGTGTGGAGAAACAAAGAATTCTTACAATTAGTTTGCAGAAAGACTTAGTGCCCAAAGTAACTGACTGTACCACATAGGGTATGGTTTTTGAGGCAGTCTATACGAGATGCTTCGGCACCCCATCAATGTCTGTCCTATCCTCTGTCTTTAAGCGTGTTAAGGATGAGCACTGGCCGGAGGCAGCTGTTGAATTGGGAATGAGACTCATTGTAGTGTTTGACGTAGTTTCCGATCTTGCCCTTGCTAACGTTAAGGGTGATGCAGTGAGCTTCCAGGTGTCTAATGCTTTGCGCGATGTCCCCAATGCAGAGAAACCCCATTGGTTACCAAGAATTATCACGGCTGCTTATAAGACCTTTGGCCGTAATAGTTTAGCTGTTAAGCTTTTTGCCAAGACAGCGTATAAAGCAAACACAGGTGGCGAAGTCTGACAACGATGATCGCCCCTCAAGTCAGAAATAGGCTTGGACTAAAAATAAAAAACAGGGGGAAAAGCAACAGGAGCAGGTGTCCTGTTCCGCCTCGCTGATACATGTGTCTACTGAGCGCACTTATGAATTGCAAAACTGCGCTACATTTAAGTCACCTAATCTTTTTCAGGTTCCTGATCAACGTTCTCCTCGCTCTTAGTAGGATTCATCAGTCTCATCCACCGGTAGAGGAGACAGCTGCAAGGGGAGGGGTGCGAAGCAAGAATTGGAGAAAGTAGCTTGTACCAAAACATAGAGGTTAGATACGCTGGGCATAATCGGGAATGTAAGTATGCCTGAAATTTAAAAATCTCAGTAAAATGTATAGTTTATTCAGTGTTGAGGGAGCGCGCCACAGTGCGCAGTTCTCCAGGAAGTGAGGAGCCAAACATTGACCTTCATAGTTTTTTCTTCTCATAGAAAACACTGCAGTCCTAAACCATGGAACTCGCGTTTTGGGGATAGTGACTGTACAATCGTACCATTGTTAAGTTCTTATATCTTTCTCTTTTTACTTCTATTCGCCCTAACATGTAGTTAACAAGGCACAGTTAGAGTGAGTTAATGTTTCAAAGCAGAGTTCCTACCCGTAAATGAGATTTATTTTGATATATTCACATGGATGTTTAAAGCCAGCTCCAGTCAGGCTACACATGTAGGCCTGAAACTATGTTTTACTTGTTAGCCTAGTGATTAACAACATATGTGTTTGACTCCTCCTGTGATATTTATCTTCCATGTCACTAGTGTGTTTCCTGCACCATATACTGTGCTCTTTTTGAGAAGCTAAAAATATTAAAATTTGGGAATAGCTGATGTACCTATGTTTTAAGGAGTCAAACTGCATGAACTGAGATCTAATCAGCAGTGCCCCAGTGCGCAGAGTAAAAAATACGATATAACAGTCAGCAAAAATAGGGGTTACCACTCAAAAAAGAGGTATTTTTTATCAGTATGTTACAATTCTTTGTATAGCTTAGAATTATCATTGTGAGCCATATTTAGGTAAATTATATTTACAGATTCCTAAATACCGAATTTTACCTATTCGGTATTTAGGATACGGTAAATGAGATGTAAGTAAAATATCAGTAATATGTACCGATTAGGAAAAATTTGGAAAATGTGTACAGAATCGATATTTACCGAATCAGTATTTACCGAATCGGTATATACTGAATCGGTAAATACCGAATCGGAGATTCAAAAAACAATCTGAGAGGGAAGGAGCAGACAGGAAAAGGAAAATGAGGTTCAGTGTGACTCACACTCCAGTACAGGTTTTAGTATACACCAGCAATGCATTATGGGAGATGTAGTCAGTGAAACACCCATCATGACAGTCATCACACTAAACAACAAGGCATGCCACACACTTCAGTCAGAAACAGCAGAGGACATTGAGATAGTGTGACAGGAATGTATTTTAATATTGAAATGCAGGGCTGCAGGACCACTGAGCTAATGTGCATATCTGTCCACTGGAGAGTCATCGCTCAGTACTGTGCAGGAGAAGGAGGGAAGAGCAACCCGTAGGGGAAGAACAGAGGATGCAAGCACAAGTGCAGGTCACAACACTCTACCACCACCGGCATCAATACCACAGGCAGCTGCACCAACAGAGCCAGCCGCTACACCAGAGCCAGCATCAACACTGCTGATTGACTCACCACCACAGCAAGCCTCACAACAACTCTCAGCCTCAGCAGCAGCAACATCACCTGTAGCGGTAAGGCCCAGGAGGCATGCTGTTGCCACTCTCCATGTCATGGAGTCGTCCTCTGAGGACACAAAAGGGGGTGACACACCAACTTGTCCACTGGAGGAAACAAATGCTCGGCTGCAGTCCACCTCCGAGGGTGCGCACACAGGTGCGAGATGCCGCAGGACCTGGGAGCAAAGCACAACTCGGCAGGTTGATGGGGTCTACGGCGGGCTGGATGCCAGTATGGTGAAGGTACAGCACGTGCAGGGGAAGGAGATTTGTTCAGTACAGAGATAAATGCGGCACCTAACCCAGTATATGGTTAACATTGACAGGGGCATCAGCTCTATGGTGGAAGGCATCAAGTAGAGGACTGAGGGCATGTAGGACATGTCCCAGTCTGTGTTGGTGCTGTGTGACAAACTGGACAAGGACAGGGCAACAAGGCGCAGGAAGAGTCAGTATATGGAGCAGCACACCAGGGCAGTGAACTGCCTGGCATCTGCCACTTCCCTGCTCTGCAGGCTCACCGTGACAAAGCTGGAGGGGCTTGTGCACTGCTGCACTGATGTCTCCAGGGGGATAGGGAAGGTGACATCGCACTGGAAGTGCTGCTGTCCACCCAGTCAGCCAACGCTGGTGCGCTAGGAGTGGGGCCGAGTGATGAGATCATCAGCAGGAGCAGCATAAACCCCCCTATACCAGACACTCGGAAGAGTAGCAGGCGGCATTCTGCGGGCCCTGGCTCAGCAGACAGTGAGGATAGCCAGCTGCAGGCATCCAGCACTGTTGTGTGTGGGGGCAGGTGTTAATACTGCCCACACATTTATGAACATATTTAGGGTGAAGTAACCCATGACTACCTATAAAGGTTGTCATCATTTGGAATGGCATGGTGTGCCATCTGTTCATTGTCGTAGTGCCCAGGTATTAAACTATGTCATGTACATGCAACGCCTGGCTGTGTCTACTTACTTACTTAAAAATTGTAGCGTGTGATCTCTGCCCGTCTCTGTCTCCCATGTGTTGCTGGCGCCACTCCTGCTGTGTTGGGCTAAGGCTGTGCAAATTCACCATCATTATGCTCAATATCTGTTAATTCTACTGCTGTTCTTTTCCTAGTGGCAATGTTGAGCAACATTGCACAAGTTGCAATGATTTTACAGCAGATGAGGGGTGAGTACTGACGTGCGCCTCCGCTTTTGTGGAGGCAGCGGAACCTGCCCAAAAAGTGCGCTCCACGACGTTGCGTGTAGATTTGTGTATCACGTTGTAATGTCTCTCCCTCAGGGTTGATGGGTTCAGGTAGATGAGTGAGGATGAATGAGCGGACGGCATATGCGCTGTCGCCTTTGTGCAAAAGAGAGAGCCATTACTCACGTGCACAACAACACCTACATCTGCAATATCTATCAGGGTGTGTCACAGTGTTTTACCTAGCAGGTATACTTCTCTGAATTCCCCCACTGCCAGGTGTGTGTTGATCCCACTGTTCTGGAAGATGTAGGAGTCCTGGGTGCTTCCTGGGAATTTGGCCACAATGTCTGTGATTATGTTGACAGCATCACAGATTACCTGCACATTTATGGAGTGGGTGGACTTTCTGGTCCTGTAGATGTACTCAGTGGCTGCAGGCGGGGAGATTGTGATGTGTGTGCCATCAATACAGCTGATGACATGTGGAAACTGTGCTATTTGGTAAAAGTCAGTCTTGGTCTTCAGCAGTTCCGCATGTGCGTCAGGGAAGCTGATGTAATGATGCATTCTCTGCATTATGGCCTCCAGGAACTTCCTGAAGAAACGGTACAGACAGCTCTGGGACACCCCATCTAACACAGCTATCACCCCCTGATAATTGCCAGATGCAAGCAGGTGTAGGCTACAGAGCACCTGTACATAGGGTGGTATGGGGTGCGCCCTTGCTGTTGGGTGCTCCAGGAGTGGGTACATGTCCTTTATCAAGTCCAGGATGGTGTGAGGGTGTAGCCTGTACCTTTCATGGATCTCTGCCTCATTAAGTTGGAAGAGTGTGATCTGCTGTCTGTAGACATGCTCCTTCCATCTCCAGATCCTCTCTCCTGCTGCCTGTAGCCGTAGCCGCCTTGCTACACATAGAAAGCCGCCATTCTGATCACACTGTTGCATTTTGGGGCCTGTTTTATGGCCTGCACCTGGTTACCACCTGCTTTCAATCCATGGTAATTACCGACTCTTAAATACCGAATTTCATGAAATTCAGTATTTTCGGAATGACCTACATATTCATTCTCATTTTTACCATTTCTTATTTACCGATTCGGTAAATAAGGAATCGGTAAATCAGATTCGGTCATTTGGAATTTGGTAATGATAAATCGGTATTTACCGATTCGTAATTACAGAATCCTTACTTTTGGCCTCCTACATCTCAAATGCCTAAATACCGGTCGGTAACAGCAAATATACCAAATTTCGGCCGTTACCGACTGGTATTAAGCTACCTACATATGGCTCTGGGTATTTGAGAAAAAAAGGACCAGTAGAAAGAGGCACAGTGAGTTTGTACAAGGCCGTGAGGAAGACCTTGAGAGGTTGACATGTGTTGCCTCCTAATTGACGCTTCTAAGTACCCCTTGATATTATCATTATTTTCATAAAGGCAGCATTATTGTTTTGTCCAAGTCTTTATCCATTGTTAAGATGCACACCACACTCTGCTGTGGTTGCTCACATTATGCTGTTTGCTATCCTCAAAACCTGTTCAATAATCATTGATATCACCAAGTGCAAGATCGCAACTTTAAACCACAGCCCTCCAGGCAATATCCATAATTTTTACCTATAACTGATCTCTAATCCAAAAATATTAGTAGGCAGATAGAATTGAATGAATATTAAATGTGATGAATTTTCACTCAGCACAAATTCTTTTTTGCGAGAATATATCCATGAAACATCACAAAATAAACCCACCAGCCACCTTGTCCAGCATCCTATTTAAACCTTCCCCTTCCACCCTGGAAACATTTCTAAAGATTTCCTGGTTTCAAAGTGGAAGTTTATTATACAATTGTGCTGATTTCTTGTGCAAATTAGTCATCAGAGGTTAACGTTGGTGAACTTGGAAGCATTTGTTTTCTTAAGTAGCATTGATTTCATCTTAATTAAGAGAGGCACAGGCTCTATTTCCAACTTAGTTATATACCTAGAAACATACACAAATCCAGAAGCCTAGTGCTTCATACACAGCGGTCCAGGAGGGGTTACGGTAAACCATGTATCAAAAACAACTCTCTCCGGTTAAGAAAAAAGAATTTCTGGGACACCCAGGGATGCTTCAAAAATGTATTCTGGCAATATAATGCCTCACCAACGCGTTTCACTTTTCAGCTTTATCACAGTGTGGTACAGACCTCCATATTGCTGTATTTACCCACCAGATCAGTGAAACTAAGAAAGGACATTGTAACAACACTATATTACGGGTCTATATCAGCGCCATATTGGAATGTACTGTTGTTGATTATTTTTCACAGTATATATGCCACAATATCTCTGCTTTTCGTATAACAGAACAATTAGAAATGGCATTTACAGTAAATTTCATCTACTAGTATTCAGTAAATTATTTTAGAAACATACTTGGTGTTGTAATCAACTGCCCTCTGATATTGCAAAACAGCAAAATAAGTACATTCATTATCTACAAAAATTGCCAATTATTGACAAACACCTACCAATCCTAAATTAACATATATATTATACATGAGTTCATGTCTAATATCAAAAAGATAAGGGCGATGTCTCATTAATCATTAAAATTACAATATTGAAACTGCAGTCCTGCTCAAGTGGGCCATTCTATTCAATTCGTAATCTTCATTACATCATTATGTCAGATCCAATACAGTCTTGCCCAAGTAGTCATAATTTGTCATATATCTCATACTTGTATTCCACAGGGCCGACTTGATGATGTTTCCCTTTACGATGTTCCTAAACATTCCTGCCTCGATATTCTCTATGATCTTCTTACGTGAGCAAAAAAGACAACACAATCTCAATTACTCATCTTAAAACTACTCTGTTACAATTAATTGTACTGACCTACTGGGGTTAGTATATCAAAGTCAATAATAAACCCTGACTCCATTCTTCTTAATTGACATTCTCTATCAACCCCTCTCTCTTGTAATGCAATCAAGCATGAAACTACATATGATAGCAGTTTCTCATTTTGCCTATGCACAGTGTAAAAATGATGTGCAACAGGATACAGAGCTATTTTTTTTCTGATTGCACCTAGGTGGTCTAGTACCCACTTGTTTGCACAAGGAATAGTACTGCCTATAAAAAAAATTGCCACTAGGGCGCATCAGGCATTAAACACAACAGTCAGTTTCACAGGTGAAATTCCCTTTAATCAAATATTCTCTTCTAGTGTTTGGGATTTCCAATTAAGTACAATCAGTGCTGTTTGAACATGCCTTCTACAACATCTAAATCCATGTCCCACATCTCTGTGGGCATCATGATCTTTAGTGGATACTGCATTGCGGCTTAGCTCATCTTTGAGCGATCTGCACCTCCTAAAGGTGATCTGGGGTGTTACATAAACATATATTTGCAAAATTGCATCTGTTCTTAAAATGTGGCAATTTTCGTTGAACATTTTTCTGATTTTGAATGCTGTATTTGAAAATGTTGTTATAAATCTCACCTGACCTGATGCTTCTACCACTGCAGGGTTGTGTGCCATAACTCGGATCTTTGCAAAGCATCCACTTTAGCTATAGCTTGTTTTATTGTTTTACTGCTGTAGCCCCGTTCATCAAATCTTTTACTCATTACCAATTTTTCCTAGTCGTACTCATAAGGTGTGGTACAATTCCATTTGGCCCTGATCAGCTCCCCATAGGGAATACTATGGTTTAGGCATGAAGGATATGCACTTTTTGCATTTAGTAGACTATTGCCCGCAGTAAGATTTCTATGTAACTTCATAGCTAACACATTTCCCTGATTCTCTATTCCAACATGTAGGAATACAATTTTCTCTTTGATTGTGTTTTAAGTGAAATGTAAGTTAATCTCATTATCATTAAGAAATGTCACAAATTGGTCAGCAGACAGTTTATCTCCTCTTCAAATTAAACCACATGACAATATTTTCTCAGAACAATTCCCAGCTACAGGACACCTGCTCCTCCCACCAGCCCATAAATAAATTAACATAGCTGGGGCGAAGTAGGTGCCCATTAGTGTTCTTTGCGTCTGTCGATAAGTATTTTAGTCAAAGAGAAAAAAGTTAAACAGTACGTCACCATTTCTAATAACATTTCAGTATATAATAATAAAGAAACTGGTCTTGCTCTTAAAAATGTCTCACAGCTTGGATCCTCAGGTCATGCTTAATGCAGGTATGGTGACTGGTTACACCCAGTGTAACCAGCAATACATGTTTTTCCCAGTTGATGCCCTCAATCAGTGTTTGGAAGTGTGTTGTATCTTTTAGATGAGCAGGTAACATAAAAACAAAAGGACATAGAAAGTAATCAATACATTTTGAAGTCATTTCTCATTGTGATCCCATTAAGGAAACAATGGGCCTGCCCGGTGGCCTTTCTGCATCTTTGTATAATTTGGGAAGCAGATACATAATGGGCAGACATGGATGTTTCCAATATAAAGTACAATATACCTCCCACTCAAGTAAATCTTGATCTTTCCATTTAACCAACCTTTCATTGTACATTGAATAAGATGATTGTACCTCTGATTTACTACTTAGCATATAACATAGAGGATCGATCATTTAATTGGCGATGTCCTTCAATCAAATAGTCCACTTTAACCGAAAACACAACCTTTCCACCTTTGTCCGAACATCTAATAACTATAAAGGGATCATTTTTCAAACTTTCCATTGCTCTTAAATGTTCAACTGTTAAATTTCTCCCTGCTCTTCCATTTGTTTTATATCTCATTTTTTTCAGATCCGAAACCACACTTTTCTAAAACACTTCCAATGCATCACTATGTATGTTTGATATAAATATAGATTTGGGTTTAAAGTTACTCAAACCTAATGCATCCACAGGTATTTATAATGTATCCAAATGTATAAATGGATCCTCATGAAGTACTATGCTCTCATCCGGTTCTGCTATTGTATGTAACAATTAAGTATGGGCGGAAAATCCGTTACGCTCGCGGATTTTACGGATTGTTGGTAAATTCGCAATCCGGGAGATTTGCGAATTTCCCGCAAAATCCGCAAATTCGCACGCAGCGGATTTTTTTTTCGCGGTGATACAATTTTGCGGCGCGTGGCGTTTATCATCGTTTGCCGAGTTATTTTTCTTGATATTTTGCGAGTGCTGCGCCATTTTGGATCTTGCTGCGGGATCCCGCGGGAATTTGGCAAGCACGATTACGTAATCGCGGCTTGCCAACTTTTACAGCGAGCGTTTGTCAACGCGAGTACGCCGTGATTACGTATCGCAGTACTTCGCAATTGCGAGCTTTGAGATGCGGCGAGCAGCAACAATCTCGCACACGCGAAAATATAAAATTTGCAATTCTGCACAAGAAATCCACCAGCAAGCAGCATAAACCTTCTTGAAATGATGATTTTTATCTGAATAACTCCTTAGGTTGACATTTGCCTGCACTTTTTTTGCGAGGAGTCCATTTTGGGGAGGGGGGGCGGTGGGAGGAAGGAAGTGCCCCACAGTCTTCAACTTCCTGTTCCTGTCCAGCAGGCTCCTCCCAGTGCTTTGTCCATCTCCTGGTCACTTTTCATTTGGATCTGGAGCTGGATTGATTACTTTTTGTGGATGCTGCTGGATATTTGGATTTTAGGCCTTTTTGACTTTCTTTGGATCACTTTTGGATTAGAAATTTCACAAGTAAGTTACAGTTGCTGCAAGTACAATTTTGGAATTTTCGATTTTTGGGCTGTTTTGGGGCCTTTTGCCCAGGGGTACTCAGTGGTGGGTGCACTGAGTCTTTCTGTGGGGTGTTTTGAATTTAAACATCATGGAGGGGCTGGGTGGCTTGGGATTGTGCTGATTTTTCTGTGATTTTCGTTTTTTTGGCCTGTTGTGGCCTTTTCCCCCGGGGTAGTGAGTGGTTCATGTGCCTAGTCTTGCTGTGGGTTGTCTTGAATTTAAACATCATGGAGGGGCTGGATCATGGCATGGGATTGTGCTGATTTTTCTGTGATTTTCGTTTTTTGGGCCTGTTGTGGATGGACAGGCCATGTGGTTGGGGCCATTTTGAGTGCTGCTACAGGCCCTGGCCATGTGCTGTGATGGAGGGGGCCATTTTGAATGTAGGGAGTGTTCTCAGGCCTGCACCCATTTTGCCTAGCTTTCATCCATTATGCCCAGGGCCCAGGGGTAGTGAGTGGTGCATGTGCCTAGTCTTTCTGTGGGTTGTCTTGAATGTAAACATCATGGCATGGGATTGTGGTGATTTTTCTGTGATTTTCGTTTTTTGGGCCTGTTGTGGATGGACAGGCCATGTGGTTGGGGGCCATTTTGAGTGCTGCTACAGGCCCTGGCCATGTGCTGTGATGGAGGGGGCCATTTTGAATGTAGGGAGTGTTCTCAGGCCTGCAACCATTTTGCCTAGCTTTGATCCATTATGCCCAGGGCCCAGGGGTAGTGAGTGGTGCATGTGTCTAGTCTTTCTGTGGGTTGTCTTGAATGTAAACATCATGGCATGGGATTGTGGTGATTTTTCTGTGATTTTCGTTTTTTGGGCCTGTTGTGGATGGACCGGCCATGTGGTTGGGGGCCATTTTGAGTGCTGCTACAGGCCTTGGCCATGTGCTGTGATGGAGGGGGCCATTTTGAATTTAGGGAGTGTTCTCAGGCCTGCACCCATTTTGCCTAGCTTTCATCCATTATGCCCAGGGCCCAGGGGTAGTGAGTGGTGCATGTGCCTAGTCTTTCTGTGGGTTGTCTTGAATTTAAACATCATGGCATGGGATTGTGGTGATTTTTCTGTGATTTTCGTTTTTTGGGCCTGTTGTGGATGGACAGGCCATGTGGTTGGGGGCCATTTTGAGTGCTGCTACAGGCCCTGGCCATGTGCTGTGATGGAGGGGGCCATTTTGAATGCAGGCAGTGTTCTCAGGTCTGCACCCATTTTGCCTAGCTTTCATCAATTATGCCCAGGGCCCAGGGGTAGTGAGTGGTGCATGTGCCTAGTCTTTCTGTGGGTTGTATTGAATTTAAACATCATGGCATGGGATTGTGCTGATTTTTCTGTGATTTTCGTTTTTTGGGCCTGTTGTTGTGGCCTTTTCACCAGGGGTAGTGACTAGTGAGTGTTGCATGTGCCTAGTCTCTCTGTGGGGTGTCTTGAATTTAAGCATCATGGAGGGCATGGGATTGTGCTGATTTTTCTGTTTTTTTTCGATTTTTTTGGGGTGTATAACTGAACTGATGTTCCTCTGTCTTCCATTGCTTTAAGGTGCACAAGACTCAAGAGAACCACCAGTGCCAGGAAGAAGTCCTGCAGCGGTGTGTGTGTGCGCGACGTCACGTCTGGCCTCAGACAACTCTACAATTCGTGCAACTGCGGCCTGCTGTCTGACCTGCTCTGAAGAAGATGGCCCCAAAAAAAAGTCTCCGTAGCTCCTCTAGCAAGAAAGATGCTAGTAAGGAGCAGAAGAAGCAAGTTACCAAGGAGGCTGGTGTGCCGGCCGCCACGTTTTTTGGGAGCAAAAAAAAAAAGTACGCCTGCAGCAGGATCTGCTGGGGACCAAGCTGGGAGCAGCACCCCCGCTCCATTGGGTTCAGTGCCTCCACCACCACGCCAACTTAAGTCAAAGCCCTTGAGTGCTTCAGAGGCAGTCAGTGTACTTCTCCAATCACCATCGACCAGTGATGTTGGCTCATCGCAAGAAAGTAGCAGCAATGTCCCTGAATCAACACAAGTTGTTGTAACTCATCTTACAAGTGTTGAACAACCACAGCTGCAACAACAACATCATGTGCAAGTACAAGCCCAAGTACATGTGAAAGGAGAGGCAGCGCAAGGAGATGCGCAAGCAGAGGTGCATGGAGGGTCACAAGTGCCCACAATAGTTGTTCCTCCCGAAGTAGGGGCACATCAGGAAATCGACAATCAAGGCGAGGTATCATTTGAGGAAGCCACTCCTCCTGATGATCATTCATTGTCTTCCACATCCCTAGCAAGGAAAAGATCAAGGTTGGTGTCTACATCTTCTTCAAGCCCACCTCCTTCTGATGATCCCATTCTGGATGAAGATTGGGAACCATCATCACGGCAGTCTGAGAGTGAGGCACACCATGATCTGACAAAGGTACCTAAGCGTAAAAGGAAGGTCGTCGAAAAACTCATATCTATGGAGTGTGATGAGGCTCAACAAGAAGTGACAGATACTACTGCTGGTGAAGCCTCTCACGATGACGACGAGCCAGTCATCATAAAGGTCACTGCAGCCCCAGTGGGCATGCAGCAAAGAGACATTTTGACCCTATCCCGAGAAGCTGCTGAGCGTGATGATGATGTCGACGAGGAGGCAATGGAAATGGAAACACAACAATCATTAGATTTGGAGTTAACTAGTACACCAACACCTACCGCTTCCATATTTCTTTCTCGCAAGAAGGGACCTCCATCCACCTCGACCTCAATTCGTGGTGGTGAAAGTGCAAAACGTACTGAAGTTCGGCAATCCACATCCTCCACTTCATCTGGCATTAGCAGCAGGACCACCACCACCAGTATCGCCGCCTCCTCCGGCCCCCAAAGACATTTCAAGTCTCCAGTTTGGGACTTCTTTAGTGTTTGCCCAAAAAAGGAAAACGTAGCCATTTGTAGCATTTGTAAGCTTCGAGTTAGTCGTGGTAAGTTTGGTACCAACTATGGTACCGGAGGCCAGAGAGGTCATCTTAGGAGAACGCACGCTGTCCAATGGTATGCGCACCTAGAGGCGGTCAAGGAAGCCCGAATTGCACGTAATGAAAATGTTGATTTTTCATCTGATGATGACGAGGAGGAAGAAGACGATTCAAACACTTCACTTACACCCAGTACCCCTGTCAGCAGCACACCCCATGTGAGCCACACTAAGAGTGTGGGAGAGAGTGAGACATCAATGCGAAAAAGTTCATCAGCGAGCGTAACTGGGTCGAAGATATCATCATCATCCCGTAAATCCTTGGTCCAGGGCAACATTAAAAAGATGTTGTTTACAGAAGCGCAATATGAACGCAACCACCCACTGACGCGTCTGTATAACACTAAGCTGGCTAAAATGCTAGCTCTGGACCTTCTCCCTTTTTCTTTTGTAGAAGGGGTTGGTTTTCTAGAATTAGTGGCAGCGCTCTGCCCTAAATGAAAGGTTCCTAGCCGGTTCTATTTTTCCTGAGTTGCGGTTCCAGCACTACATGAAGATGTTCTAGAGGGGATTGGGGCAGCTTTGCAGAAGAGTGCTGTTCACACTATACATCTGACAACAGACATGTGGACCAGTGGCGCAGGCGCTGATTACATATGCATCACTGCACACTGGGTCTCTTTTTCAGGGGCTAAAGCAAAGCTAAACGCAGGTGTTGACTCGGACATTGTTTTTAAAGCTGCTCGGAAACATGCAACACTAGCCATGTTTGGTTTGGAGAAACGTCACACAGCAGAAAACATTTTGGATGTCTTCAACACAAACGTCCTTGACTGGCTGTCCCCAAAAAAACGCCAGGTTGGTTATGTTTCCACAGACAATGGCTCCAATATAGTTAAGGCCATGCAGCTGGGTGACTATTTCAGAGTGCCGTGTTTGGCGCACTGTATAAACCTGGTTGTCAAAAAAATTCTTGGGTGATAAAGACAGTGCAGCGTACAGAGTAGTGGAGACCTGCTGAAAAATGTGCAACCATTTCAGCCATTCTTTTAAGGCCCGGAAGCATCTGAGGAGCCTGCTATATGAACATCAAATGCCAGTGAAAGCACTCATCCAGGAGGTGGTAACACGTTGGAACTCAACCTTCTACATGCTTGAGCGTCTGTATGAGCAGCATACGGTACTCGATCACTATTTCTTAACACAGGGTACAGCTCAGAAGGAGGACCTGAGGATGGGTGCGGCGCAATGGAACATAGTTAAAATCCTGATACACATGCTTCGTCCTTTTGAGTTCTTCACGGGTGCAGTCAGCAAGGAGGACTGTAATTTGGGGAAAGCTATCCCATTCTTGTACATGCTGGAGCACCAACTGAAGGAGGTGTGTTCTGTGTTTGAAAAAGATGAAAAAAACAAGACCCTTTTGTTCTGGCTGAGAAATTATTAGAGCACCTACAAGGTGATGAACGTCT
This sequence comes from Lissotriton vulgaris, assembly GCF_964263255.1. NCBI lineage: Eukaryota > Metazoa > Chordata > Amphibia > Caudata > Salamandridae > Lissotriton > Lissotriton vulgaris. The sequence continues at coordinate 2,033,778,051 of NC_141691.1, forward strand.
TTAAATGATCCACTCAAACCAGCATTACATTTGTGCTACTATTCTGGATCCACGCTACAAAAAGGCGCTGGCAGGTCAAGCATTCTTTCCTTTTGCTGATGAAGATGTTATAAAAGTACAAACAGTGGATAGCCTCCTCAGCCAAGAGGTTTGAAAGAGAACGGCAGCAAATTGAAGGAAAAGGCAGTACATCAGCATCAGCAGGCCATCCCAAGTCAAAACAATCCACTCCTGCACCTGTGGCTGCGGCACAAGTGACCTCTGAGCCGTTAAAGAGACCGGCAACCGGATCATCTGCACCACCAGACACAACAGTAACATTGGAGGCTGAAGAGGATTGGCTAGCTCGGCTTGGGTTTGGTTCTCAAAAGGTCACAGTAACAGCTAAGCAAAGTGGAGGAACCTTGGAGGAGAACCTTGATTCGATGGTCAAGGACTATCTGAATGACTCAACAGAGGTCTATGTTAATGCTGACCCGTTGGCGTATTGGCATGGGAAAAAAGAATTGTGGCCACATCTCACCAACCTGGCTTTAAACTACTTGTCTTGCCCACTCGCAAGCGTGTCTTCTGAACATGTTTTCAGTGCTGCTGGTGGCATTGTAACTTCCAAACGGAGCCGCCTCTCGCCCAAAAATGTGGAGAGGTTAACAATGATCAAGATGAATCAGCACCTCATACCACCAGATTTCAGAGTACGAGAAAGCGCGCGGATGAAGACGAGGTGGCCAGCAACATAGATGAGGGAATTTCTTCTCTGTCAGGTGACACTGAGATCACCCTGCCTGAATTCGCAGAGTATGATGACGAAGCCTTATTCTCATTCATGGACCGTGATACCGAGCCCTGAAAATGAGACAACGAATCAATAACTTTCTTTTTCGTCCTTTTTCACTTTTATTCCTGTGTGTCTGTCTTTCTTTGTTGTGCACAGTTAATATAATTCAAACTTTAATCACATAATCACAAAAACAAGCCCATCAGCAGAACTGTCTTCACTTGTTTGCTAATTGATTTGAAGGTGCCGCAGTCTGCATTCCTCAGGTTCACAAGTTCAGAAGAACATGCTCCTCTATCCTCCTCCTCCAGACTCCTATTTCCATCAATGCAGAGGGCTGGTTTACGCCCAATGAAGAAAGACTCAGCACTTGTGGGGGTGTTGTTCTACCTCTTTGCAGGTGAGTTGACGGCTCTGGGGCCATTGCTGGGAAGCTCTAATACCGGATAAAAGTGGTTTGGACCAAATCCGAGGCAGAATTTTTTTTGTGTTTTTGCTGACTTGCTTGCATTTGAGGTGCTCTTAGGGGGGGTTCCGTCTGTTTGTGGGTGAGTTTTGGGGTCTGTGAGCACTGCTGGGACACTCTAATCTTGATTGCATTTGCTTTTCAGGAAATCCGTGGTGGCAAACCGGACTTATGGCCTAGCTTCGCAGCGCGTTTGGACCGAAGGCCGAGAAATATTGTAAGTAGGAGATGTTGCTTTTGGCCTGTTTGGGGGTGTTATGCTTTTTGTCGGGTGGGTTGGCGGGTCTTGGGCCATTCCTGGGAAGGTCTAATACCGGGTAGAAGTGGTTGTGACAAAATCCAGGCCGATTTTTTTTTTGCTATTTCTGACATTTTGCTCAATGTAGCATTTTTGGGGGCCTGTTTGGGGGGCTTCCTGGTGTTTGTGGGTGGGTTTCGGGGTCTGGGACCACTGCTGGCTATAGATAATTCACTTTGCAAGAGGTTTGAAGCAAATCCATGGTGGCAGAGGGGAGTTAGGGCCTAGCAGCAGAGCGCGCGCGGAGTGATTTGGGAAATTTGGGAAAAAATGACTATGTCCCCATTTTTGTACTTTTGGTCTTTGGCTGTTTGGGGGTCTTCTACTCGTTTTCTCCTGGGTTGACAGCTCTGGGGCCTTTGCTGGGAAGCTCTAATACCGGATAAAAGTGGTTTGGACCAAATCAGAGGTGGACATTTTTTTGGGGTTTTGCTGACTTGCTTGCCTTTGAGGTTCCTTCTGTTTGTGGGTGAGTTTCGGGGTCTGTGAGCACTGCTGGGACACTCTAATCTTGATTGCATTTGCTTTTCAGGAAATCCGTGGTGGCAAACTGGACTTATGGCCTAGCTACGCAGCGCGTTTGGACCGAAGGCCGAGAAATATTGTAAGTAGGAGATGTTGCTTTTGACCTGTTTGGGGGTAGTATGCATTTTGGCGGGTGGGTTGGCGGGTCTTGTGCCATTTCTGGGAAGGTCTAATACCGGGTAGAAGTGGTTGGGACAAAATCCACGCCGAAAAGCCTTTTGGCACTTTTTGTAACTTAGGGTTTGTTAGGGTTAGCCCTAGCAGCAGGATTGCATGTGTTTCGGGTGTTCTAGATTTTTGCAACTGAGTTCTGGGGTCTTAGAGCACTCGTGAGAATGTGTAATTTTGGTTGCAAGTCATTTGAAGAAAATCCATGGTGGGAAAGGGGGGATTTGGCATAGTTAAAGAAAGCCTTTGCCACTATTATTAACTTAGGGTTCATTAGGGTTAGCAGTATTTCTATTGCATGTGTTTGGATGGGGGGGTTTTCGAGTCTTGGAGTGATGCTGGCTATGGATACTTTTGCTTGGTTGCTTGCAAGTGGTTTGAAAGCAATCCACGGTGGGTAGGGGGTATTTGGGCCTACTTTTACTTTTAAAGTACGTTTTGTCACCAGTTTTCTGCTAGGCCTCATTTTTTGCGATTTGATTGGGGGTTTTTTACATTTTTGCGACTGGCTTTAGTAAGGGTCTGGGTGGGAGCACTGCTGGGAAAATCAAATTTTATTCTAAAACACAGTTTACAGTACACCTAGCTTGAGGGGAAAGATCCGCTACATTAATTTGCCCATACTTATTTATCCTTCAAAAGGTGACTCAGACAGAGTACGCACTGTCAAAAATATTGTACTGTCTACTAGGAAAATCAAAGTGTGAGTTTTTGCACTCCACAGCCTACATACCTTATATTTATTTATCAGTGGTGTTGCAATATTATATCACTTCCTGTTTTTCGTTGAATAATTACAGGCCGGGTTTCAGTCTGTGCAATGGGGAAAAAAAGGATGGAGTTAGGCTTCACATTAGCGAGCCGCAATTCAGCATCCGCCAGGAAGGCAGTGGACAGGGTGTCTTCTGGTCACCAACATTGATGGACGAAGCGTCAGATGGAATGGAGGAGTGCCGCTAATAAGAGGATTTTTTTTCTGCATGCAACTTACTTACCAAATTCAACAGGACAACTACAACAACATACAGATACAGTATCCATTGTGTTTTTCTATGACTGTGACTGCATTTCTTGGATCTCTCTCTGTTTCTAAATTGATCCCTTAACACATCACTTAGTCCACTCCACTATCACATCTGCACCACACATAGTCATTTGTAAGTGCTCCCACGTAATTCGCAAGTCGCAGCACGCCCCAGCCCGTAGAGGACTGGGATGGCCCCAATGATGAAGCATGTCACCAAGGGGCAACCCTGGTGAGTGAGGGGACACCTAGAAAAAGAGCAATTTCTCCTTTTCTATCTACAACACCTTCCAGACCAACCCCATTGAGTGTTGTGAATCGATTTATAGTGACCAGCAAGGCTCTCAGGTATCTGCAACAGAGACCTTATGTTGAATATAGTTATCAATAATTCCACACACGCCCTGTACTGTTGCATTCTTTTTTCCACAGTTGTCGAAAGTACTACTTACTTTTCACTGACATGCATGCACTAGTGCATGCACTTTCAAAGATTGATGGATAGGTTTGTACCCAAAGATTTGTTTATGTTCAATTGTTTGTCCATGCTGTGCTTTTTTTACAGGGTGTCTTCTGGTGGTGACCAACATCGATGGACGAAGCGTCAGCTGCAATGGAGGAGTGCCGCTAATAAGAGGAATTTTTTTCTGCGTGCAACTTACTTACCAAATTCAACAGGACAACTACAACAACATTCAGATACAGTATCCATTGTGTTTTTCTAGGACTGTGACTGCATTTTTTGGATCTCTCTCTGCTTCTAAATTGATCCTTTAACACATCACTTAGTCCACTCCACTATCACATCTGCACCACACATAGTCATTTGTAAGTGCTCCTACGTAATTCGCAAGTCGCAGCACGCCCCAGCCCGTAGAGGACTGGGATGGCCCCAATGATGAAGCATGTCACTAAGGGGCAACCCTGGTGAGTGAGGGGACACCTAGAAAAAGAGCAATTTCTCCTTTTCTATCTACTACACCTTCCAGACCAACCCCATTGAGTGTTGTGAATGGATTTATAGTGACCAGCAAGGCTCTCAGGTATCTGGCAACAGAGACCTTATGTTGAATATAGTTATCAATAATTCCACACACGCCCTGTACTGTCGCATTCTTTCTTCCACAGTTGTCGAAAGTACTACTTACTTTTCACTGACATGCATGCACTCGTGCATGCACTTTCAAAGATTGATGGATAGGTTTGTACCCAAAGATTTGTTTATGTTCACAATTGTTTGTCCATGCTGTGCTATTTTTTCTTGTCTCACAAAACCTTTCCCAAAAACCCCCGTACCCATCCATTTTTCAAACCCTAACCCTCTTCCCCTGGGCTGTGTGGTTTTGATTGATGTGTGACTAAATTACAGCAATAAATCCACACACTTGCTGGGGAGGATAAGGTGATACCAACAGGCTGGTGAAGAAATCCCAGGACATATTCTTACTCTGCTTGACAAGGACCCATGGCTAATGTCAAAGAACTTCAACCGAATTAGTAGTTATACTTTACCATTTGTAAGGCTACAATGTGGCACTGTTCTAGTGTACTGTCACCTGCTATATTCTCTATTGTACCGTTGTATTGCTCAGGAGGACAACCCAGATTTCATTTTCTTTTTTTTCATAGGCATGCAACTGCCACTGTGTCACACCACTAGTACCACCGCTATGAGGAAATTTTATCCGCCCAGGATTGCCAACCTTATTCGCTGTTTCCCGTGGAGCCAGCCCTGGGCCTAGCCCTACTTGCAAACAGAAATTACAGGTAAGATAGGCGTTTGGTTGGAGGTAGTATAATGGAGTATTAGGAGAGACGAGAGATTAACGGTAGTACTACTAAAGTCCTAGGACTATTCAGGAAAACAAACTTACTGTTAAACCCCCACCCACCAGACTCAAAAGCAGTAAAAAACAGGTATGGTCAGATAAAGTTTCAAAAATTATATTTTTATAGCCCTAACAAAATAATCTCCCGCAAGACCCTCCCTAACCCCAACGATTGTCCTTCAAAAGTCCCCAAAAAACCCAACTCCCAATTCCCACCCCCCAAAAGTCTCTAAAAAAGGGCCAAGGGACACTATGGCAGGGTGCTGTTGGCTTTAGCAGCCAGGGCATCATGCTCCTTGCGGAGGGTGGCAAGTTCGAAGTGGAGGCCCTCCACCAAGTTCTTATAGTTCAGGACCTCCTGCTCCAGGTAGGACAGTCTGAGGGATAAGCGGCACCGGTGTGCCTTGCAAATCCTGTGGGGGACAGCTGCTGTCTTTGCTGCTCGGTGTTGGCGTTGGGCTTTGGTAGCCCGGCTCCGTACCACTGGAGCACTGCGCTGGCTGGCAGCCCGCACGGAGGAGGATGCAGCTGTCCCCGTGGACGTTGTTGTTGTACCAGACTGCGTCTCCTCCTCCTCCAGGGCCACCAGCCACCGATATTCAGCGACAGTGGCATCAGGCCTCCGTTGCCGGGCCATTCGAGCCAGCTCCTTCCTCCTTGATGGTGTCTTGGATTTGGAAGGAGCAACTACATGAAGAAAGAAAGACATAGTCTGTAACCAATGCTCCTTAAGATTAACACAAAATGATTGAGCAGAAAGTTGTCACAGTACAAGTAGCAAATTGAAAGCACAGTACATAACTATTGAGGACAGTATCTATGTAACCTCCGACTTCTTCATCCTTGCTCTAACATTAGTGGGAGTTTAAGGAACAAATTCAACAAGCACTATGGACTTCCATTACAGTCGACTATGACAGTACACCAGTCTTCTTCTTCTCCCTTGTTTAGGAAAATTGGTACGTTATCTTATGCAAGCCGGCATAATGCCAGCGTAGTGAACTTGCACCCGAGAAAAACAGACGCACACCATGGTGAGTGAGACAGACTTGCGTTACTGTACTGGTCCAGTACATGTAGGTGGTGAAGCTCTTACTTTTCTATTACGGGTGGCACTGAGAATACTCTGTTAAAGGGCTTTGGGAGCTAAATGACTCTGCCACACTATCTAGTCAGTAAGGAGATTGGGGGTTCAACTACAAAGTCTGTTATCACTGAGGTATGTGGAAAGTCTAACAGCACCTATTATAATTGATAAGCTAAGCAATGCATTATTTAGTGTCCATAGTTCTGTTTGTGCAGATTTGTCCCTGCAACAGTAGTAGAATGGATTGTCCTCCTATCCAAACCAAAAGTAAAGTAGTATCTTATTCTTTCTTGGTGGTCATTCAACTTTTTATTGTTGGCAATTGTCAAAGCATAAACATTTAGAATACTTGCTGACTAGAATGGGAGTCCAATGGAAATGCCAAATGTGCAATCTTAGTTAGCTACACAGACATACTAATAAGAATAATCTAGTAATACCACACAGAGTCATAGTCGAGGCAGGATAAGAATTTAGATCCTGTCTACAAGAAGATCAAAGACGATTTAGAAAAAATCGAATGAGGAACGCTAGGAAAAAATAAGTACACTATATTAAAATTAAAACTTACTGGGGCCAGCAAAGGAGCCCTTGCCTGCCCGGTCCTGGCCTGCATCGTCAACAGCACCCTCCTCCTCCTCATGTGTCCTCCTCTTGCCCGAGGGGGAAGCTGATGTACAACATGAAAGAAAGAAAAATAGAAAACATGGATGATATTTGTCAACCAAATCAAATATTTCAAAAGAACTAACAAAATATTTTTGCGAAATAGCAAATAGACAACTACTCCACGGGATATATTATTGACCAATCTCATGTAGTCGACTACGTTATTACTTTAGTATTGCTTGATTTGCGGAAGGTCAAATTGGAAATTACCTTATGTAACTCACTAAACAAAGTACTAAAAAGGTTTGCCTAGGATTGGCCGGCAGCAGTCCGCAGCACGAGAAGTGACAGCCAAAGTCCATCATGATTGAAGATCAGCGACAACACTAAAGTTTCCTACTGTATTAACCAGTCATTAAAATACTCAAACTATCAATCCACCACCACTATTTCTTCTTATCGCCATGTGTACAAAGGAAGGACTGGACTTGAGTCTGTAGGGGCTGATTTAGAAGCCCCTTGGGGCTCTTTTGCTCCATTGTTGCGTGACTTTTGTGATGCAGCGGCAGCAAAAAAGAGGCGCAATGGTGCGGCGTATATTAACAACGTGACGCATATGGGAGATACATCACGTTGTAAAGCCCTGCGCCAATAGGGGGGGGTTCCGGCGCAAGGAAGGGGGTTCCTGCGCAGGAACGCATCCTAAAAGTGGGTGACGGAAATCTACAAGATTTCAATCAGTCACTTTGAGGACAATGATGCGTGACTCAAACCCTGCACCTGCTTGAAGCAGACGTACGGCTTGACGCAGCATTGGGGAGATAGGGCACCACAGAGCATTGATGGAGCTGCACCATCGTTGCGACGCAACTCCAGCAATGCGCCGCCTTTACGGCACAGATGCGTAACGCTTTGGTCACGTTTTGGGCCCATGGTGCACCGCATTGTAAATACGGCACACCATGGGTGATGGTGGCGTGACGCACAATTACTGGCGCATCCCTGCTACTTTGCAGGGATGCGCCGGTAATTAAAAATCTAAACCTTAGTGTGTAGCATCACGCAGTTCTTTAAACTACATACATAATTTCACAGGCCAATGAAATGAACACAAAATCTAAAACAAATAAGCATAGTAGCAACACTACTGAGAAGAAGGAGAGCAGTGTACCTGAAATGCACAGAAGATTTTGAAATATAATTTACCTACAATGTAATGAGCAGCATTATTGCTCTTGGTAAAAAACAAAAATTTGCAATATAATAACACAGCAGGAGAAAACATAGTAGTAAAGAAATAGCTACTACTACTCACCAAGCCCGGGGATCTCAAGGCCAAGGAGGTCGAGCAGATCTCGCTCACGGGTCAAGACATCCGTCCAGCGGTGGGTGGCCTGGTTGTAGGTGCGCCAGACCCAAGAGTGGTGGCAAATGGCCTGGCACACCTTCTCCCACCGCTTCCGGCGCTCCCGGACCCCGTACCCAGCACTGATCTTGCCGCCTCCCATGATGGTCCTGGGGAGGCGGCGCTGAACATAAAAAATGAGTTGGCCCACCTCCTCCGGGGTAAAGATCTCCCTGGGTACGACCTCCTCCCCCCTCAAACACCTTCACGGGAGCCGGACACGGGGTGCGGGACCCTTCCCCTTCTCAGGATGCTTCCCGGCTCCCTTCACCATGGTCTGGGCGGAAAGGAATAAAGAAAATAGAATAGGGAAGAGAAGAAAAGAAAAGAGTTTTAAAAAAGTAGCTTAAAATTAACCAAAAGTAGCAGTAAACACAAAAATATAGGGCTAGAAAAATAGAGGGATAGATAATAGGTAAAATAGATCAAAAAAAACTTCAAACAAGCAAAGGATGGCAGAGATTGACAGAGGATACAAAGACCATGCCCAGAACCATAGCAATGAATGTGAAACAAGATGGCCGCGGCCGTTCACAACCGCGCGGGTAAGTTCGCGCGAGATTTTCCTTGCGAACACTCGCGAAACTGTACTAGTGAGCCACACACTTTGCAAGATTACACTTCGCGCCCGGAAACGGAAATACGTCAGGCAAACAAGATGGCCGCGCCCTTTAACGACCGCGAGGGTAACTTTGCGCCTTGCGCTACGAGCTGCTCGCAAAAACACATAAAACCTTGCGAACTAACAAGCCTCAAAAAAACAAATTGCATATTCGCATGAATTCGCGGCTTCCGAATCCGATCTCGCGAGTGTCCGCGCCCCGCAAATCCCGCGAAATTGCAGTAAAACGTGTTTTGCTAAACTGAAAGCACTCGGCAGGTGTAAGAGTTCAAACTCATCATTAGTAACAATTCCCTGTAGTGCTTCCTGACTGGGGCCCCTCCAGAATTCAGTTGCTAGTTGCAACAATTGTATGACCCTGCTCTGACCCTCACAGCAGGCTCATAGAATAGCTACAAGTAGGCCACAAAGGTCCTGGAAAAAAAAAAGCACTGCAACATAAAGCAAATTACAGATAAGGAAGCAGGTGCCAGACAGGAATTTTAAAACAGTGACACATTAATAAACTAACCCCAAATTAATTCATGTCAGTTGAAGCAGGGCAGGTGTGCTTGCTTTTCCCCCCCATAATCTACAGTGATGATGAACCAGAGGGTGGCATTGATGTAACAGAGGGTTGCAGTGGTGAAACAGAGGGTGCTGGGAACCTGTGATGATGAACCAGACGTAGAAACAACATAATTGCGACCGTTGCGAGCCCAAATGTAAGTTCGCGATTGCGAAATGGTACGAAACCCTCGCGAACTGGCAGAAATGCTTGTGAACACACAAAAAAAAATCCGCAAATTCGCGAGAATTCTCGGATTTTGCGGATTGCGAGTTTGCAAATCCGCAAAATTTGCCCATACTTAGTAACAATTCTATGTCGGAAATGCCTCTGAAAACTAATTAGGCCTTCGCTCACTCTTGGATGGAGCATGCAGGAGGAACCACTTTTTCAATTGAAATTTTCTCAAAAAACTGAAAATGTCAATTCTAGTCTTTGCAGTGTCAATTTGTCTGGAAGGACAAAAAGATAGGCCAAGGGATAACAATTTAATATCTCTAGGTGACAACTTATGTTCTGACAAATTGACCACCGTTATCTTGTTACCGTCTTGGCTCTTGTTGACATTGCAACTGGTTTGCTGCTGTCTCCTCTTTATTCTTGACCTTGTTTGTTTATTTCTCTGGTTCCTCCTGTCCCTCTTGGTTTGCCTCTTTTGCCACATCCTCTGCCATGCCGAAAATCCTGCTCTCTTGTTTGTTGATTTTGCTTAGCTTTTAAAAATAAAACATTTTCACTCTCTGCCCTTTGAAACGTGCAGATACCTCTAATAATACATCCTGACGGAACTTTAAACTGACATGCTGTGCAGGTGTGAAGTGCAGCTACTTTTTGAGAACGTCCATCTAAGAGAAAAGCATGCCCTTCATAGATTTTGACACACTACATATGCCACACATCAAATATGATGACTCGGATAAAACTGCAACCTGTGTGAAGTTAGAGATTGTGAGAAACGGTTTTCTGACTCTCATTGTACCCTGGGATCTGGTGACCAGGGCCTGGATGGTGTTCCGAAAAGAAGTGCATGGTAATTAGCTATAACTACAGTTATTACTGACATTCTCTCTGTAACGCCCCAGGATGAGGTTGGTCATGTAGTTCTAGAGGCCTAGTCAATTTAATGTACTTAGGTGTGCATTATTCTCATGCCTGCTGAAATTTATTAGGCTGCTTTTAATCTTAAAAGATATGCAAATTTGACTGTTCAATCAAAGGTACCTTGGTTTTATATGTAAGATCTACCCTAGATCCCCCAGTTGTAGAGTGCCTTGTAACTACAATGCTGAAACCCTCCTTAGTCTCAGGGCACCCACCAGCAAATGCAGTCAAAACAGCTATCACACTGACACTCTGCCGCCTACCTGTCCCAAATGCCATAGCTCCCTCAAACCCAAAATAATTATTGAACCGCTACACGACTTCCGCATGTTCTTACTGAACTGCCGCTCTCTCCCCAAACATACAGTTGAAATCGTGCTTTTAATAGAGGAACACACACCAGACATACTGTTCCTAACAGAAACCTGGTTATCCCCTGACGCCGATCCAGCGGTCATAGAAGCCCTCCCACCAGGTTTCCAAATCTCCTGCCAAGACCGGCCGAAAGGGAGAGGAGGAGGCTTGGCGATAATTCATAAAGAACAACTTCACTGCCGATTGGTTTCCGAAACCATCACGGACTGTGAAAGCCTTACTTTCAACATTGAATTCTCACCTAACAGATGCCTTTCTGGCACCCTTATCTATCGCCCCCCCGGCCCCCCGAAGCAGTTCCATGTCAGTCTACCTTCAAGCGTGGCTGAACGCCTCAATACCACATCCAACTTCATCCTGCTAGGTGACTTTAATTTTCATTTCGAGTCATCTTCAGATCACATAGCCGTGACCTTAGCAGATGATTTAGCAGCTCTGCAACTTTCCCAACGGGTTACTTCACCCACCCACGTGAAGGGCCATTTGCTGGACCCGGTTTTCAGCAACTGCCCTGGCCTCCTAACCAGTCCACCTATTCCCCTGCCCTGGACAGATCATTTCTTGATCCCCATCAACTGGACTGCGTTTAAAACCCCTGAACCAAGACCTACCACGAGACTCACGAAAGCCTGGTCCCACCTAGAAGTTGATAATTGGACTAGCAAACTTGCTGAGAATCCACCCATGGTTAATGACAATCCTGGCCTAGCTAACCAGGCATATGTCAACTGGATCACTCAATCTCTTGACGTTGTTCTTCCCAAAAAGAAAATCAAGCTCAAACGCTCCCACAAAACTGCCCCGTGGTATACGGAGACTCTTAGAGACAAGAAACGACTCTGCAGGAAATCAGAAAGACGTTGGCGATCTGATTACTCTACAGACAATAAAACCCTTTATCGAGAAGCCATCACTGAATATAAAACGCTGATAAAAGCGGCTCAGGCCTCATACTTCTCGGAGAAAATGTTGCTTGCTAAATCCAAACCCAAGGAAATTTTCCAAATTATTAAAAAACGAACTAAACAACCCCCTAGCCTGCAGGCGGACAAGTCCACCACCCACTGCAATAATGTCGCTGAATTTTTTCATCAGAAAATAAGCTCTATCTACTCTGCCTTTCCCCCAAAAAACCCAACTCCCTCAGCCCCTCCACTCCATCCCGCGGCCCCCCCTTCCAGTCAACATCTACCCACGCTGACCTACTTCCTCTCTTTGGATCTCGCTACTCTTGAACCCTTAGCATGGAAAGTAAAATCCGGATTCCCTGATGACCCTGCCACACCATAATAGCAAAAAACACTGTTGATGGACAGAATGTAGAACAATGTCATACATTCACCCCAGTACAAGGATCTGAGCCTAAATCCATTGTTTTTTTGCACTCCACACCACCCTGGGTTAGACACTGGTTATATGCAAATCAGCTCTGACTCTGTGCCTCATGGGAACAGTCCAGTCCGAACTACCAAGCCATGTCTTTCCCAGACCGGAATCAAGCATCCAAGGACCGGTTTCTGGCTATCAGCCTTCTTCAGCCTGGATAGCTTGACTCCAGTGGTGTGGAGAGCCTGGGACTCACGTCTGAGTATACCGAGCACACTCGGGGTGAAAATTGCAAAAACCACTGTTGATGGACAGAATGTAGAACAATGTCATCCATTCACCCTAGTACAAGGATCTGGGCCTAAATCCATTGTTTCTTTGCACTCCACACCACCCTGGGTTAGACATTGGCTATTTGCAAATCAGCTCTGACTCTGTGCCTCATGGGAACAGTCCAGTCCGAACTACCAAGCCATGTCTTTCCCAGACTGGAATCAAGCATCCAAGGACCGATTTCTGGCTATCAGCCTTCTTCAGCCTGGATAGCTTGACTCCAGTGGTGTGGAGAGCCTGGGACTCACGTCTGAGTATACCCAGCACACTCGGGGTGAAAATTGCAAAAAACACTGTTGATGGACAGAATGTAGAACAATGTCATACATTCACCCCAGTACAAGGATCTGGGCCTAAATCCATCGTTTTTTTTGCACTCCACACCACCCTGGGTTAGACACTGGCTATATGCAAATCAGCTCTGACTCTGTGCCTCATGGGAACAGTCCAGTCCGAACTACCAAGCCATGTCTTTCCCAGACCGGAATCAAGCATCCAAGGACCGGTTTCTGGCTATCAGCCTTCTTCAGCCTGGATAGCTTGACTCCAGAGGTGTGGAGAGCCTGGGACTCACGTCTGAGTATACCCAGCACACTCGGGGTGAAAATTGCAAAAAACACTGTTGATGGACAGAATGTAGAACAATGTCATACATTCACCCCAGTACAAGGATCTGGGACTAAATCCATTGTTTTTTTGCACTCCACACCACCCTGGGTTAGACACTGGCTATATGCAAATCAGCTCTGACTCTGTGCCTCATGGGAACAGTCCAGTCCGAACTACCAAGCCATGTCTTTCCCAGACTGGAATCAAGCATCCAAGGACCGGTTTCTGGCTATCAGCCTTCTTCAGCCTGGATAGCTTGACTCCAGTGGTGTGGAGAGCCTGGGACTCACGTCTGAGTATACCCAGCACACTCGGGGTGAAAATTGCAAAAAACAACTGTGTTTTTTGCAATTTCCACCAGACATAATAGGTAGCCTCGCATACCACCCTGCCTATTATTAGGGAGGTTTTAAATGCCTCCATCTCTTCTGGCACGGTTCCAACCGTATGGAAACAGGCTATGGTCAGAGCCTTATTGAAAAAGCCTAATTTGGACTCTACCAACCTGAGCAACTACCGCCCCATGTCCCTGCTTCCATGGACAAGCAAGATCCTGGAGAAATATATAAACCAACAACTAATAAACTTCCTGGAAGATCACCACCTACTGGACCCCACCCAGACGGGCTTTAGACCAAAACATGGGACCGAGACCGCCCTCCTCATGGTTACTGAGGAAGCCAGAAAAATCCTGGATCAAGGAGGATCAGTGGCAGTGATCCTCCTTGATCTCAGCGCGGCCTTCGACACGGTCAGCCATGACACTCTGCTGTACCGCATGTCCCAGGCCAGGATTAAGGATAAAGCCTGGTCTTGGTTCCAGTCCTTCTTAGAGGACAGATCCTTCCGTGTGTTCGAAGGCGATTCTGTGTCCACCAGCAGACCTTTGAATTGCGGAGTCCCCCAGGGTTCTTCTCTGAGCCCTGCACTTTTTAACCTGTACATGAGACCACTGGCTGATGTCGTCCGCCCATACAGGATTAAGATCATCTCCTATGCGAACGACACACAGCTGGTGGTCTCCCTGACGCAGGAAGCCAATCCACCTGCTCGGGCGGGCTTAAAGAGTGCCTGGAGGAAGTGAAGACCTGGATGTCCCTATAGTCCTCAAAATTGAATGGGGACAAAACTGAGCTTATGCTCCTACGCCCCCGGATATCAGCCTCCCCGCTTCCCTGTGGCCGCCTAGTTTGTGTTCCCCCCCAACTCCCACAAACAGTATCAAGAGTCTCGGAGTCTGGTTGGACAGATCTCTGTCCTTTATTTATTTATTTATTTATTTATTTATTTATTTATTTATTTATTTATGTGCTTCTATAGAGCCTGAATAAATCCCCGAAGGGGTATCTCCGCGCTCATGCTGGATGGAGGGATTAGACCTGTGCCTGATCATTACAGATGTGATAAATCATAAACTGAATTCATTAGTAGTGAAAAGGTGGGTCTTGAGTGTTTTGCGAAAGGATAGGTGGTTGGTGATGAGTTTAAGTTTAAGGGGAAGGGAGTTCCAGAGAGCGGGACCTCTATGTGCCAGAACACGACTTCCTTGACGAGATTTTTTTATTTTGGGGACCTGAAGTAAATAGAGGTTACTCGATCGAAGTGATCGGCCTGGTACATAGGGTTGAAAAGCTTTGGTCAAATATTTGGGGCCCTTTCCTGTCAGGCATCTATGAATGGTACAGAGAATTTTGAACTTCGTGCGTTGCCGCACTGGCAACCAATGGAGTTTGGCTAGTAGAGGACGGGAGGGAGTTCTAGATGGAGCATTGAGAACTAACCTTGCCGCCGTATTTTGGACTACTTGTAATTTGTTTAGTTGGCCTTCATTAGTTGACAATAGACGGCCATTACAGTAGTCCAGTCTACTGATCACTAGTGCCTGGACTAGGGTTTTCCTTTAATGTACAAGCTACAAAACTCTCAGCCACATGCTTTAGCATCATGAGGATGCTTAAGAAAATTCTCCCTCTCCTCCCCCTGGAAGGCAAACAAGCAGCCGTACAAGGTCTAATTCAGTCACGCCTTGATTTTAATAATGCACTCTACCTTGGTGCTCCTGAATCCACTCTGAGAAGGCTTCAGACAGTCCAGAACTGCGCTGCACGTATTTTACTCGACCTGCCCCACAGACAGTCAGTAAGGGCGGGACTGGTATCCCTTCACTGGCTACCGGTGCGCCAGAGAGTTATGTTTAAAGCTATGTGCATAGCACACCAGGCCTTCTGGAACACTGGCCCCAGGATTACGCGGGACCTAATCACCCACTACACGCCTAACAGAAGCCTACGCTCGAGTCAGACCTTCCTTGCAATGGCTCCCAGAATTAAAAGATCCAGATCTGGAGGTAGGACATTTTCTTATAATGCTGCCAAGGCCTGGAACGCCCTTCCGTTGCATCTCAGATCCAACCCCAACCTCACGGCCTTCCGAAAACAGCTGATAACCTTTTTATTCCATCCAGTCTAATTAACCCCCATTCTCTCCCCTCCTGGGCCACTGTGCGGATTCATGGTATTCCCAGCACTTGGACGCCTCCGGGCAGCAATTCGCGCTCTACAAATGCACATAACAAAAAAAACTGTAAAGAAAGATATGATAAAATAAGTTGTAGTTGCCCTGAAAGGGGAAAAAAATGCCAAGTTCATTTTTTCCCAATGAGTCACAATGACTCCGTAGGCTAACATAGAGAAGTATTATTAAAGTGTAACTATTGAACGAAAGGATCTATAATGATGCTTCAAAGTACGAAATGTATTTCAACTTTCACAGAAAATAAGTTATGAACTTTCCTTTTCAGTAAGCCAAATCCAGCCTTCCAGGTGCTCTCTCCTGGTTTGCCAGGTTGAGCCAAGCTGTCTTAATGAGGTGTGAAGTGGCCTGCCTTGAGACAAAGAATTTTCCTTGGGAGAACTGCAAGCTGAAGAGCACAAGCCATGACTGGGTGGAGGGGCCAAACTAGTCTTCAAAAATTGAATGATAGCCTCACCCCTAAATACCACACCGCAAGTCAAATATGAGCCCCCCTAAATGGATTAATGAGGGGGCTGGAAGGAGAGAGTTGGGAAACCTTAGTCATACTAGTGTGTTGGCTTTGCCAGATCTAACTGTTCATGAGAGAGTTTCGCTATTTTGTATATTAGTAGTATCTTGATTTCTGGGTAAATAATATACCACACTTTAGAGGAAGAGGTCATACTCCACCTCGTGGTACCCTGCAGCCATTGGTAGGTGTGCCCTGTTCCCCCCCAGAAGTGTGAATAAATATGGCAGGATAATCCAACAACTCAAATATGCTGCCTGAAACAAAAAAAGAGAAAAGGGACTCCTCTGCTTAGATCCTGATCTGTAAGGAAAGGATTGCACTCTGAGGGACTGCACCTGCTGCAAATTCTGGTACTGCAACACTCATCCATAAGTCCTGGTGAGTTCTGATTAGTAGTGGGTGAGGCAACACCTTTATTGTAACCACCAGACAGTGGGTTGGGGTACTTCTAAATATGCGCTGACCAATGTGCAAGGCGGAGTCTGGATACCCAGTTGGGAATGTGCCTAGGGCACGGAACAAATGCCGCTTACTCAACTAAAACAAACTTGTTTGGAAGCAGATCCTCCTATAAATCAAACAATTTTACATATAGCATAGACACTCGTCTAAAATGCACAAAGTAAATTGCAGAATGTTTTCAGTATGAAGGGATTAACATAAATACAGAATTCAAAATTTCAGGTTTTAACACATTCTCCTTCTACCTAATAATAGGTTCCCAAATACGTTTCCCAAGAATTCTACCTTTCTTCCCCTTCCTATCATATATCCCTTTTTCCAAATTATACACACAAAGTAACCGAGCCAACCATGTCATTGCCACTCACATTCGTAGAACCGACATGGCCATAAATAAAAAGTCATATAATGTACCTTGGTCGTCGCCCCCGCTTACCTTAAGGACAATCCTAGCTGGTGTAAGAGTAACGCTATTTCCTAAAATGTTGTCCAAAAAGGATTCAATAGCCCTATGTAGTGACTAGAGTTGCGGACAGGATGCAAAGATGTGGATTCTATCAGCATCAAAGCTGTTACACCGGGGTCACATAGTACCTGTAGTACCCCCACACTGAGCTATCCTAGCAGGTGTATGATACTTGGAATACATTGTTTTATAATGTTGGGCCTGCTATCCTGCCGGACAAAGTGTAGTCCGCCCAGTGCGAGACAATCTTGAAAGCTATCCTGGTCCACCCCGAGCTTGTCTGCCCACTTCTTCCCATATTTTCCTGTTTATTTTTAAGGCAGACAGCTCTGAATAAAATCTTCTAATAGAACACTCTGCCCCAACCTCAATAAAATCCCAAATCCTTTTCTTACAAAACCCAGCAGAGCCTCTATGATTGTTTACTGGAGGGGTGTGGCTCACTGGTTAGAGGCGGCAGACCCATAAGCGGAGAACGGCCCGGGACCAGGGTTCAATACCCGACGCGGCAGGGTCGTGGACCAGGGTCAAAACTGACTCGATAATTCTCGCCTCGGTGCCTACTCTAACCAGGGAACACACTCGGCAACTCTGGGCATTAAGCTTGCCTCATCTCAACAACGGCCCCCCACAGACGCCGGGGATGCCTGGTTTCACCTTTACCCAGAAAGGGACCATCTCACGGGGAAAACCAGGACGGGTTCCCCAGCAGTATTCAGCGCCAGGATACTCCATGGAGTCGCAGTGCGCTTTACAAGTACACCCACATTTACATTTACATCTCCGGACCTGCAGATACTTGAAAAAATTATTGTTGTAGATACCATACATCTTCTGGATATTAGAGAACTGAAGTACTCCATCAACTCCCATCCGATCACCAAATTTCCGAATCCCACGTCGTCCCTATTCAGCCATTACAGAGTCTGGAAATATTTCTCCTGGTAGAGAGATATTCCTTTCGATCCAAGTATAAACATTAAATCTGCCCATTCCCAGTTTTTTACAAAATGACGCCCATATTTTATAAGCTGCCATTAATGTCTTAAATCTAGTTCTTTTAAAATAGATGGGATCTGTATATTTAAGAAAACACTTCTCTGCATTCTCATCTATAAGTATTGCATATATATCAGTTGTACCTAGTTTACCTCTGGATCTGAGGCATCACCCCCCAGCAGCCCACGCATGTGCTGGAGGGCTGCTTCCCAATAATACATACTGAAATCAGGAATCGCCCATCCTCCCCTGTCCCAGGAGAGAGTCAAGAAAAAAAGGGTACTCCTGGTCTTTCTTTGCGCCCAGATAAACCGAATAATTAAGTGTTCTAATGCAACAAACCATTTGCCCTCAAATATCAATGGGATTGTACTAAATAGATAAAGGAACTTGGGTAAAATTATCATTTTCACGACACAGGCGCGCCCTACCAAGTGAAGTTGGAGATTATTCATTCTATCAAGATCCTTCTTAGCTTTATCAATTACTAGTTCAATATTTCTATTTACGATCTTATCTAAGTCAGCTGTTATGCTAATCCCCAAATACACAGCAGAGTTGACCACCCGTATCGTCACATACTACCTGACTATTCATAATATTCTGTTTCTTAGGGCCGTTTAATGCATAGCCTGAAATCCAGCCAAATAGCGCTGCCTTTCTTTCCACTTCCAGTATAGCGCTAGTAAGGGAAGGCAGGCCAAAAGCAGACAAACTGCAGAACTGCTAGAGAATCCCCCAGACTTGATTTTGCTAAGTGCGCGCTGAGTGGAATTCTTGTTTTGAAGCCTATATCCTTCATTATGTTGGTTAGAAATTAGTGGGTTGAAGAGCAGGGGTAGGACTACAGACCTCTCAAACTGAACTTATGCTAAGTTGTCATGTTGACAGTTCAGGGAATAGGTGTAGGTAGTGGCAGAGAGTGGGGTGGAGGAGTTAGGTTTAGGGGTAAACAGCTTTATAGTTTTATCATTTAGTACGTTTCTAATACAGCCAGTGGCAGCAGATTTAAGGTCCACAGACAGGAACAGAGGTAAAGAGGACATCAGACAGTTGCCCACCCTCGCCCACAGAGAGTTTTCTGCAGGGGTGCAAAGTGTCACCACACTAATTAACCCCCACCCCCTTCACAACTAAAATCTGCACAGACCCCAATGGGACCTTTGTTGCTGTCCAGGAGTCCTGGGGACGATGTGTACTCAGATTAATTTGTGTTTACATCCCGCAAAAATTGCATTCCTAATCCCTTGATACAATTGATAAAATACTAATAGACTCAGGCCCATCCACACACATCACTGTCCCCACCTGCTGGCGGAGTTTGTGAGGCTGCTAAGACTGACTGACCTCTGGAGACAACAACACCTACTAGAAACCACGTATTCCTATTTTTCCTGAGCCACATAGTCTTTTCTAGACTTGACTACTCCTTTGCCCGGTAGGTGAAATACGAACGGTGGATAAGATGGAATACCTAGCAAGTGGCATTTCAGACCACTCGCCATTGTGGTTGACAGTAGGGGGTGGGGGTGGATAGGCAGCAATCAGATAGAAACCCTAGACTATAACCTCTTGGAATTAGAGAGAAACTTTACCCCAGATACATAGGCTGGCCTGTTAAAACAGCCAGTAGTCACACTTAGAGAGATCCGTGCCCTAACCTAACTGTGTGCCACAGTTTTTGTCACACAGCTCTGCCCTTCCCCCGGTTAACCTGCGCAGCTTACCACTACAAGCACTGGATTTGCAGCAGCAGGGAGGCCAGGGCACCTTTCAACCCAGCAGGAGGTTCCAGGAGATCCCACAGACTCTACGTGGGCTCCACCAACCAAGTAGCAGCCGCCTAGGAGCCGGCAAGTCACTCAATCAACCCCAAAATGAGGACCAGAAACTATTTTACCCTCCAGTATTAGAACTAGGGGGGACTTACCAAGGCCCAGGGCCCTGGGATGGGGAACACTCAGGATCAGCGGGAGCGACTGGAGCAACTCCAACCTTTCCGGGACCTCACATCGATTTTACCGTGGAACAGCCGGCTCACTTCCCCATAGCTCACCCCCCGGTTGACAGCACGGGGAAGCCTTATAGCCCTCTGAAGTTAAACGCGTACAAGCCCAGGCCTAGCACCATAGAACGTTCAACCTGCTCCGCTGGAAACAGAGACATCAGAAGCTTTTTGAGCCACAAAACAACCTCCCCCCCCGCCTGTCCTAGGACTTCGGACAGGACTTCGGATAGTTTACCTACTACTAAAGCAAGGGAGGAAGGGCCAAGTCCAACACTCGCAAGTCCCCGGGCCAACAGGATTCCCCTCTCACCAACAATACTTACCCTCCAGAGTGGAATACCCTGCAAACTCACTACATCAGATAGGGTGGAGCTCGGGCCCTTCCAATCAAACACCACGACTCTCCCCCACCAGAGGACTGTCAGCGGAGCACCCCTCCTTCAATCAAAGCGAACACGCTCGACACCTCAGACAGCACTTGCATTGATAAGAAAGGAACAACTTCCCCCATCGTAGCGACGCACACAGGTCTGGCCAACGGCACCCCCACCACAAAGGAAGGAGCAACCCGACAACCACTCATCAGGATCCTAAATCATCTATTGAATTCATCAAGATCAAAACACGATAAAACGGCCCTGCCCCCGCTCCCTGATAGCGGCTTTGCAAACACAAATCATCTATCACTGATTAGCGAAGCCCTTTTCACAATGACAGGAGCAGCGATAATGCACGCGGACAAGCTTGATGTCCAGATCAATATACTGCAAATAGTGGCAGACTTAATCTCTGGGATAGACTCAAAATTGGACAACCTGAACGCTCTGATACGCAGAGCCCAGGACAGCACGCAATTCAAGCCACAATTCAAGCCAGAGTCATGTAGTTGCAGTCCGATCCTGCACAGCTTAGAAAAACTTCCAAACATCATGACCACATTAATAAAGGACCTCAAGGGTGAAGCGATTAAAAAAAACTGTCAGAAGAGCATGCCTTTAATCACACAGGGTTCCGCCCAGGCACACTCTATGGATAACGGCCCAGCAATCCTCTGCCCAAGCATCACGGAAAAGCCTGCTTCCATGGCCTCGTCTACAACGCCCACCGTTTGTGGAACAAGAATTACCCGGATCAAGGCTGAAAACCAAGTTTCTCAACAAACCCTTAAACCGCCCAGCCCAGAGTCACAAAATCTGTCAAGGAAAAACAAGAAAAAACTAAGAAAACTCAACAAGGAGAAGAAAAACAATGCATATGCCACCAGTGCTATTCATAATTGGCTACGGCCCAACAAGCAGCCTTTCGGTAACACCATAATAGAAGAAACACCCAACCTGGCAGCCACCACGCACACTGCAGAAGTAATCGAACCAGCTACTGGAAATCCACACACAGTCACTTCTGCACCGGACCCAAGCTTGCCAGCTCTCCTCGCGGCTCCACAACCCACTACAGCTTTGGTAATACAAAAACACGCACATGAATCGCAGGTACAGAGCCACGATGAAGCAAATAAAGCCACGCCACATGAGCGGGGGTCCCGCCAAACAAGCTCTGAGCATTTGGCGCATACTAAGTTTACATCGAGCGGAGCATTAGACGCTGATAACTCAAAAACTCCCAATGACATCATTGGAGATTTACAGAGCGCCCCCCTCGGGTTAACAAGCCTCAAACTGGAGCACGCCGTGAACACGCTATGGAAGAACAGCCCACCCAGCTTAATGCTCCCATGAGGCGCCTCAACCCACAACAGGGCCAAAACATCAGACAAACTCTTACCAGCCCGGTCCAGCATCGCTACCTCCAATTTGGCTCAATGAGGCCAGCGCAAGCTCTGCAAATCAAGCAAGCGCGTAGGATCGGAAAATACTGTTACATCCAGAATATACCTCGCATGGAAAATGGGACATCCTCAACCGCAGCAATCTTTTAACACTCTGCGCAAACATCCCGGGACTGGAAGGCATAAAAACCACAGACATCGAAACCATCTTTTTCCTGCCCCCGGATGCGGAGGAAAAAAATGAAACAACGGAATTAACTTTCATCAGCCCAGACCTGGCGGAGGCACTGAGGAGCCAACATTCTCTATTGGAAAGCTGGGGCATAAAGATAAAGGCAAAGCCGGCACAAAAATATCCCTCAATTTTAAAAACCTTGATGTCACACTCTAAGCTGGACAAACAGGAAGAGGGCGTGGCTGGGATCACACGCATAAATGCTTCTTCCATCAATCGGCCAAAAGTTGTGTCCGTCCTCCAGGGGTGTAAAGGCAGCATAAACACCAGTTCAATCAATGGAACCCCAATCAAGATCCCAACTAACCCCAGCCAAGGAAATCGATTGAGCACAACCAGGGGTCAGTCACGCAAGCAAAGACTGGTCCTGGCTGTCATCAGCACTAAATTCCAGCTCCTAATACACTCTGCCCTGCAAATTTAGCCCGATCTTATAAACACACTCGCATTGAGCAAGTAAATACTTTAAATAAAAAGAGAATCACCGAGAGCTTAAAAATATTAACGTGGAACTCAAGTTGCTACTAAACCAAGTCGCGGTGAAATTCTTGGAGGAAGCAGATATTATATGCAAACAGGAAACCTGGCTGACTCAACCGCTGTCGCTAAGAGGATATGCAGAATATGGCAAAGCAGCAAAAAAGAACAACATATTTGGAAGACCCTCAGGGGGGACTTGTGTCAACATAAAACACTAGTTGAACATAGAATTCATGGAATTTTATAACCATCCAGACACTCTACAGGCGGGCATTCAGAAATTCCCCCATTCCACCAACGGCATCGCTCCAATACTACTAATCAACATCTACCATAACTTGCAGGAGAACACAGCTAACTCGCTCACACTTGCAAACCAACTAGAAACCTTACTGCTAAGCCATCCATCATAAGACTGCATTATCCTCGGTGACTTCAACACTCACAACATAGGGGACTCTACTGAGCAAAATCAACAGCGCAGGGCCGCCAAAGTACTGAATGAACTTTTAAAATCCTACAAACTGGCGACGGCGCACACAGTGCTCTTAAAGAACACCCCGGGAGCCTTGGTCGGTCCCACGCACAACAATCAAACGACGATCGACTATATCATTGAAAAGCGATAAAATGCAAGCCCAAATGACAAACTTCATTGTTCACCAACGCAATGACAGCGACCATGCAGCCCTAACAATCACTATGAACTTATCAGTGCAATCACGATATAGGCCCGTATACATTGGGGCAACGGACGGCCAAGAATTAATAAAGCTACCTAGAAGAATTAAATGGGGACAGGTAGCCACCGCAACTTTTAACAACTGGGCAAACTCGTGGGCAGGTTGGCCTCTGAGTAAACACAGCCAGGACGCAATAGCAATATGGGACGGAATCACCGTGACTTTAGCAGCAATACTCCGGGGACGCGGGGACAAACAAAGGACAACCCACTGCCATCCTCCAACGGCCTTTGGATTTAATGCAGAAATTAAAATAAGTGCAAAGGACTCAAACAAAAAACGAAAAGCCCTCAGTAAAAAACGCACAATCACAAACAAAATACAACTGCAGGAAGCCGCAAAGAGCCACTCCAAAAAAGTATGGGCTGCAAAGCGTAACCACTGTGAGGCTCAGTGGCTGAAAATCTTCGATTTGTTGAGCCCCGGAATATCACAAGAGTTCTGGAGTTACATAAGTCACCTTGGCTGAGGTACAAACCACAGAGAAAACTCCCTTCAGGCATCAGTCTGGGTCTCTCACGTAAAAGCGCTCTACAACGAAGAACGACCAATCACTCGGCCACATGAAATGCCCTCATTAAGAGAGAACCCAGCTTTAATCATCAATACCACGCCACCTCCCGGAAAATCTCCAGTGTCCAAAATATTTAAAAAAATCAGACCAAACGGCGCACCAGGCCCCAACGGTCTACCAGGCCACCTGTTCAAATCAAACATTGACTTCTGGTCCGAAAATTTGACCTACCTATACACTGACTGCCTGCTAACAGGGGATGTGCCTGACTCATGGCGAGGCTCGCTCTTGCACCCAATCCACAAGAAAGGGACCAAATCGGATCCAACGAACTACCGCATGATCGCCCTCTTGGACATCGAGGGCAAAGCCTATGCCAGCGCCATCCTGAAGGACCTCACATACTGGACAAGCGAAGAAAACCTCCTGCCATTCTGTCAAACTGGCTTCAGACCAGGTTCCTCGACTGTGGACAATATCACTGCACTTACTTACCTAGCCAATCGAGCGCGGCTGCGCAAAAGTCTCCCATCATTCGCCTGCTTCATCGATTTCTCAGCTGCGTTCGATGGAGTAGATCGTACCATCCTATGGAGAAAGCTGGTCAATTGGATCATCGACCCCTCTTTGCTAAGAGCGATACAATCTCTGTACCAAAACAGCTGGGTAAGACTTAAACTTTCAAGTGACTCTGCATCCGACAAGATCGACTCGAACCGTGGCTTAAAACAAGGGTGCGTTCTGGCACCCCTGCTGTTTAATTTATACACAGCAGACATGGAGATAGCCCTGTCGGGGGCCGCCTTAGCAACGCCGAAGATCGGGGAAACCAAAATTCATTTTATGCAATACGCGGATGACCTCGTAATCCTGGATCACACAAAAATAGGGCGTCAAAAGGCACTTAGCGCCCTGGCAACATACAACAACAAAAACAGGCTGGTAGCAAACCCGGCCAAGTCAAAAATAGTCATCTTTGGGCACTACCCCAAAAAAAAAAGAGCAAAATGGAGCCTCGGACACTTGACCTTGGACAGCACACAGAAATACACGTACCTGGGGGTGTCCTTCCACGAATCGGGGTTGTGTGGCACCCACCTAAAGAAAATTCAGGGTAAAGGGAAGACCATCACCTTCGCCCTATGTAAACTCCAAGCCTCTTTATATAGTCCATCATCAACTGCCATCCAAAGAGTCCTCAAGGCTAAGTTAATGCCGGCCCTCAATTACGCACAACAGGCGTACCCAGGCAAACTGAACAAGGAGTTGGAAAAAATTCACTGTGGGGCATACAAGAGGCTGTACCAGTTACCAAAATGTATAGGAAGCACTCTAATTTGCCTGGAATTCTCACTAAACCAACAAAATCTGGAAGAGATGGCAGCCCTAAGTAAATATTACTATCTTACAACAGCGGCACGCGACAACACACTGAAGGCCGTCTTGAAACATATCTTCATGGAACCCGGGAACCCCTGGTCAGCTACCATTGAATCAGCAATGACCCAACTTGACCTTGCTACTGAGCTGTGTAATCAAGACCTTGTCAACTACACAACAATCAAACACGCGATCAAAAAGCAAGTGCGTGCCTGCTCTCGGGACTTGGACCTTGAGTCTCTTGTGAAAAGAGGCTTTATTGAGTCTCTATGCTTGCCGCACACCGCGTATAACCCTCGAAACCATCTCACGCAGGCCGTGGGTCTCCCAGCCCTCCATAAGATTCTAGCCTACAGACTGCACCCCCTCCCGCTCAAAAAACTATACCATCCGGGAAATGCTGGCACGGGAGTTCGGGAATGCAGACTCTGTAATTACAAACGTGAGTCATTGGCCCACTTACTATTCTGCTGCCCTGCCCTACGTGCACCCCGCACCCTTTACCTCAGGCCCATTCTTAGGGAGGCGGGGTCACAAACAGTTAAGGAGGCAATCCATCAATTATACTCCTTGAGCACAGTAAAACAGATGGCCTCGTTCGGAAAGTTTATACAACAGACCCGGTCCGAGCTGATGGCATCCAAGGGCGCACAGGAATAGAGACTTTGCTGCGGGACACTGGGTGGCCCCTCCTCTTTAAGCGCCTTGGGACCCTCTGGGTATGTAGTGCGCTATATAAATTCTCTGACTTGACTTGACTTGACTTCCAGGTCTCCGACTGCGTGTGCCCTTTTGAACTCTGGGAACTTATCAGAAGCGCTTGCTTGCAGAAACATTTTCGGTTTTAACTTTTGTAATTTTATACTTTGGTCTTAATGTAATGGTTTTAAGTAACCACACAATAAAGTTATTCATTCATTCATTCTATAAACTCTTGGAATTAGATAGAAACTTTACCCCAGATACATAGGCTGACCTGTTAAAACAGCCAGTAGTCACACTTAGAGAGATCCGTGCCCTAACCGATTGAGAGGTGCAGACCCAAATTCAGAATACACAACATAGGCTCTACAAGGCAGGAGACAGAGCAGGGAGACTCCTAGCCTGGTTGGGCAGAAGGACAAGAGAAATGAGCTGGGTGACCCAGATACACGAAACAGATGAACGACGCACGTTTGCACACTCCATAGTGGGTGCTTTTGCACACTACTACACGGAGCTGTTAGAGGCTATAACACTGGCAGACAACATGCAAATAATAGATTATCTTAGCAATATAGACATGCCTCCCCTGCGGCAGGAAGATAAGGAATCCTTAGAGGAAGATATTACCCTAAAGTGCAAGACGCTATAAATAAACAAAAATCAGGGTACACTCCGGTGGCCAAACAGTGTGCCAGTGGGATTTTTTAAGCAAAATGTTAGCCTGGTAGCCACTCACTTACTTAATATGTCCCAGGCGGCATTGGAAGTGGGGGAGTTGCCTTAGCGTTGTGTATACCAAAGTAAGGTAAACCCCCACAGCGCTGTGTCTCCTACCTCCCAATATCATTACCAAACACTGAAACCAAGATTTTGGCCTCCATTTTACGACTCTTTACCGTTATCACATCATTGGTATACAGTGACCAATCGGGCTTTATGCCTGACATGCCACGTGCCTCAATCTCCGCCGACTTGCCAACTGGCTAGACACAGTTAAGGACAGACCTATCCTGTACATCCTTCTGTCTATAGATGCGAAAATGGCCTTTGACAGTGTTCATTGGCTGTTCATGAGACAAGCCTGCACATGCCACGTGTCTCAATCTCCACCGACTAGCCAACTGGCTAGACACACTGAAGTACAGACCTATCCTGTGTATCCTTCTGTCTATAGATGCGAAAAAGGCCTTTGACAGTGTTCATTGGCTGTTCATGAGACGAAGTTCTAATAAAATTTGGATTTGGTCAAGGATTCATGGCTTGGGTTGAACTATTGTATACTAACACGAGGGCAAGGATAAAGGTCAATGTAGTAAAGTCAGCTGGCTTCCGCATTCTGAGGGGAACCTGACAAGGCTGCCCCTTGTCACCCCTGTTCTTTTCAATGGTCTTGAAGCCGCTGGCATGGCGGGTCAGGACCCACCCAGAATTAAGGGGTGTCCGGGATATCGGAGACTAACTTGTTGATGGATCGATTTCTCTATATGCAGATGAGATTCTGCTCTACATGACTAACCCAGATACAACGCTCCCCTGAGACTACACCTGGTCAAATAATATAGCAACCATGTAGGATATACTATCAACTGGGGGACGTTGAGTCTTTACCCCATGGGAGGTTCCAGAGAAATACACTCTCTACCAGAGCAACTACATTACGAAAGAGTTCATTTGCATCAAAATGGAATTGGTTGGAATCTCCCAATCTAATAATAACGTTTGGATTTCTTGTTTACTGTGTGATCTAGTTCCTATTACTAGCAAAGTGATAACCATGAAGAAACCAAGTAAGTACTGCCTCATCCTGTTATTAAGACTTGAAAGCATTATGATACAGAATGCACAATAATAATCTAGCACAAAATGTCTCTGATTGTCTAAAGTATTTTAAAAACAATCCTTTCACGATTTTGCTTTTCATAACCTCTCTTGTATGGTTACAGATACCCCAGTGGGCCCAGTCAGATGTTGTTAGAGTACATTAGAAATTCCTACTTAAAATGATTGCATGTAAAGCATTACTCCAGAGTTTTTATCGTCAATTGCAGCTTTGCACCCTTTTTTTGTGATAAAGCACCAAAACATCCTTACTCAGAGCATGTGCTTTGAAAAACAATACATCTTCCTTCTCTGCCCTTATTTTTTTTCATTACGCAGACCAATGTATAAGGCAGATGCTGAATACCCAGTCGGGAATGTGCCTAGTGAACTGAACAGATACCTCATACTCAACTAAAACAAACACGTTCTGTAAGCAGCTCCTCCTATAACTGAAATGAAGGGAATGTAGCTACTATTAGCCCTGGTTTAAAGTACTATTCTTCATCATGATCACATTGAAAATAACTATAGATTTGCAGGCTTTACCCTTGTAAAATCGAGTTGCAGAAGTTCCGCAGCCCTCTCTACCTGCCCTTCATATGAGTGGATGATTTGCATACCTTATACCAGGACTTTTTGTCAAAAGGCCCAAACCATTATTTTTTTTCTGAGAGTCGTTTCACATCTCATCGAGAGGAAAACCTGGTAGGGATGGCAGCAACTTGATAGGCTGATAAGAATTAGCTCATTGAAGTTTGAAGCATGTAAAGTAGAAGTTTTGACCCAGTACCGTTCCTGTGTTTTTTTTGAAAATCCAACTTCTCCAATTCAATGGATATTTACTGAATATCAACAACAGTGGTTGAATATACTATGTACCTTATAGAAAATCAATGTCACCAAAAATGGAATTTCCTTTTGTGTTTTTTTCTTCTCATAAAAATCACTGCAGTCCTAAACCTTGTAACTAGCATTTTGGGGATAGTCACTGTTGGATAATACCACTGTTAAATTGTTATATCTTCCTCTTTTTAATTATATTTGCCCTAACATGTAGTTAACAAGGCACACTTAGAGTGAATTAATGTTTCAAAGCAGAGTTCCTACCTGTCAATGAGGTATTCCCATGGATGTTTAAAACCAGCTGCAGTCAGCCTATACATGTAGGCCTGAAGCCATGCTTTACTTGTTGACCTAGTGATTAGCAACATATGTGTTTCAATCCTCCTGTGATATATAACTTCCATGTCACTGGTGTGTTTCCTGCATCATTTGATCTTTCTGGGAAGTTAACAATATTCACATTTGGGAATAAATTATGTAACTATGTTTTTGGGAGTCAAACTGCATGAAATGAGGTCCAATCAGCAGTCCCCCAGTGCGCAGAGTAAAATAAAAATAACAACTTCAGCAAAAATAGGAGTTACCACTCAAAATTGAGGTATTTTCTAACAGTACGTTACAATTCTTTGTATACCTTAAAATTGACATTTAGTAGCTGAGATAAAAGGAACAGTAGGAAGAGGCACAGTGAGTTTGTACAAGGCCATGTGGAAGACCTTAAGAGGTTGAAATGTGTTGCCTCCTAATTGCTGCTTCTAAGTAGCCCTTGATATTGTTATTAGGTCATCCACGCAGCACTATTGTTTTGTCCTACTCTGTATCCATTGTAAGATGCACACCACACTCTGCTGTGGTTGCTCACATTCTGCTGTTTGCTATCCTCAAAACCTATTTAATATTGATTGATATCACCAAGTAAAAAATCGCAACTTCAAACCACAGCACTGCAGGCAATATCCATCATGTTCACTCATAACTGATCTTTAATCCAAAAATATCAGTAGGCATTTTGTGGCAGATAGAATTGCATGCATATTACATGTAATGTATTTTCACTCATTCTTTTTTGCCAGAATATACCCAGAAAATGTCACAAAATAAACCCACCAACCACCATGTCTCGCATCCTAATTGAATCTTCCCCTTCACCCTGGAAACATTTCTAGAGAATTCCTGTTTTTTTGCAGTTTAGTATACAATTGCGCTGATTTATTGTGCAATTTAGTCATAAGAGGTAAAGCTAATGATTTTGGAAGCATATGTTTTCTTAAGGAGCATTGATTTCACCTTAATTCAGAGAGATACATGCTCTATTTCTAATTTGGTTATACACCTGTATATATATATATATATATATATATATAGCAATTACCACCCTCCATATCTGAGTATATCAAATTGCATATGATATATGCTTTGTAAACACAGACCAAAGATTGTCCAACAACAAAGAAAAATCTTATAGTGCCCGCTACTCAATTAACAATTTTCAAGGTAGCTCTAGCATTGTTTATTGCAGTATCAACTGTGCTGTTCTTCACATGAAGCAGTACATAGCCATCTGTTCTTTTTTATAGAGGCCAACATTTCATCCTAGATTGTGCTCAGAATATCTTGGAAAATAATGAAATATTTGCATCAAAATGTAATTGCTTGGAATCTCCCGATCTATTAATAACTTTTGGAATTCTTCTTTACTGTGTGATCTAGTTCATACTACTAGAAAAGTGATAACCCTGAAGAAACCAAGTAAGTACTGCATCACCGTGTTAATAAGACTTAAAAGCATTATGATACAGAATGCAAAAGAATAATATGGAACAAGATGTCTCTGATTGTCCCGAAATATTTTAAAAACAAACCCTTCACAATTGTGCTTTTCATAACCTCTCTTTTATGGTTACAGTTACCCAGGTTGGCCCAGTCAGATGATGTTAAGAGTACATTAGAAATTCCTACTTAAAATGATTACATGTAAAGTATTACTCCAATTATTTTCAGAGTTTTTATCGTCAACTGCTGTTTTGTAGCTTTTTTTGTGATAAAGCACCAAAACATCCTTACTAAGAGTATGTGAATTAAAATAGGAGATCATCCTTCTCTGCCCTTTGTTTGTTTCATTACCACAAAAAGAATGAAAGGGGCAGATACCTCTACCATAACACCCTGACAGAACTTTAAACTGACATGCTGTGCAGGTGTGTGGTGCAGATACTTTTTGAGAACTTCCTTTACAAGAGAAAAGCATGCAATGTCTTTCATAGATTTTGATACAATACATATGCCATAAATCTAATGTGATGACTTGGATAAAACTGCAACGTGTGTGAAGTTAGGGGATTGCGAGAAACAAGTACCAGTTAGATTGTTACTCCCATTTGGACTATTAGATGCTGTTTTTCTGACTCTGATTGTACACTGGGCTCTGCTGTCGAGGCCCAGGGAGTGAGCTCCGATTAAAAGAGCATGGTAATTAGGTATAACTACAATTCTTACTGACATCCTCTCTGTAAGTCCCCAGGAAGTGGTAGGGAATTTAGGTCCAGAGACCTAGTCGATTTAAGGTACTTAGATATGCATTACTGTTGTACTTGCTGTAATTTTCAAGGCTGCTTTTAATCTTAAATTATATGCGAATATGACTGTTTAATTAAAAGTACTAACAAAGTTTCAAAATACCTTGGTTGTATATATAAGTCACATTTAAGGTTCCCCTTAGGTCCCCCAGTGGTAGAGTGCCTTGTAAATATAAGGAAAGATATGATAAACAAAGTTGTAAGTGCCCTGGTAAGGGAAAAAAAGTGAGTCACAATTACTCCATAGGCTAACATAGTAAAATGTTAATAAAGTGTAACTATTGAGCTATAATGATGCTTCATAGTATTGAAATGTATTCTAACTTTCACAGAAAATACGTTATGGGTTTTTCCTTTTTAGTAAGCTAAAATCCAGCCTTCCACGGGCTTTTTCCTGGTTTCCCAGGCTGAGCCAAGCTGTCATAACGAGTTGTGTAGTGACCTGCATTGAGACAAAGAATTTCCTGTGAGAGGAGGACTGCAAGCTGCAGAGCATAATGCAGGAAGGGGGTGTTGGGGCAAAACTAACCTTTAAAAATAAAAATGACAAAAGATATTCCAGTTCCAAGTTCCTTTCTCCCCTTCACAAGTTTTTCTAGGTTCCCTCTCACCAACACTTCCACACTCCCCTTCTCACTTCCTATTACTTGATCTTTTAGTAGCTGTGGCTTTTCATACCATTACTTCTAGCTGGAAACAAGCTGCAAATGTCTCCTATCAATCTTGGTGGAATGCAGTTTGCTTCCATCATCGCCTTGACACCGATTATGTATCCCCCATTTCACTAGCAATTAAACACGACTTGATTTGGCTCCCTTTGGTAACATATCTCTCCTCCTTTGCCCCAGGACATGCCTCTCCAGATCCCAGTACAGTTGAAGTGCGCAAGCCACCATGAATTTCTTATTCCCTTATGCCTTTATTTGTTATGATTTCTTGTTTTACTAGATTATATTGTAACTTTCACTCATATTCATAGGTTATGTTCATGCAACTTACATGCTTATTATAATTTGAATTTTATGAGAGTTTCTATTGCATTGCTTATTCTTTATACGTGATTATCATATTGATTGTATCCCTTCCCCTTTCCCCTTTCCTCCCCTTCTTTACTTCTTCAATAAACTCAAAAAAATAAAAATGACAGCCTCACCCCAAAATCCTACACCCCCAGTCAAATAGAAACCCCACAAAATTGATTAGTGAGGGGCTGGATGTGGAGTGTTAGGAAACCATAGTCTCACCAGTGGGTTGGCTTGGCTAGATCCAACTGTTCTGGAGAGAGTTTCTCCAGTTTGTATTTTAGAAGAATAGCGATCTCTGGGCCAAGAATATGCCACACTTTAGAGGAAGAGATCATATTCCACTTTGTGGTACCCTGCATCACATTGGTAGGTGTGCCCTGCTGCTTTTCAATCCAGAATTGAGAATAAATATGGGAGTGTTGTACATCAACTCAAATCTGCTGCCTAAAACAAAAAAGAAAAAAAAGGACTGGGCTGCCTGGATCCTCATCTGTACCCAAAGGATTCAATCAATCAATCAAAGACATTTATAGAGCGCACTACTTACCCGGAGGGTCTCAAGGCGCTTGGGGCGGGGGAGGGGGTGCTGCTACTGCTCGAACAGCCAGGTCTTGAGTTTCTTCCTGAAGGAGAGGTGGTCTTGGGTCAGGCGCAGGTCAGACGGGAGGGAGTTCCAGGTCTTGGCGGCCAGGTAGGAGAAGGACTTTCCTCCTGTTGTCGCTCTTCAGATGCGGGGGATGGCGGCGAGGGCGTGGTTGGTCGATCGGAGGTGGCGTTTGGGAGCGTAGAAGTTGAGGCGGTTGTTGAGGTAGCTCGGGCCTTGGTCATGCAGGGCTTTGTGTGCGTGGGTGAGGAGACGGAAGGTGATTATCTTGTTGACGGGGATCCAGTGCAGGTCTCTTAGATGTCCGGAGATGTGGCTGCGTCGGGGGATGTTGAGGATGAGTCTGGCTGAGGCGTTCTGGATTCGCTGGAGTCTCTTCTGGAGCTTGGCGGTGGTTCCGGCGTAGAGGGCGTTGCCGTAGTCCAGTCGGCTGGTGACGAGGGCCTGGGTGACCGTCTTCCTGGTCTCAGTGGGGATCCACCGGAAGATCTTCCGTAGCATGCGCAGGATGTTAAAACAGGACGCGGAGACGGCGTTGACTTGTCTGGTCATGGAGAGGGAGGAGTCCAGGATGAAGCCCAGGTTGCGTGCGTGGTCTGTCGGTTTGGGTGCGGTGCCCAGGGCGGGAGGCCACCAGGAGTCGTCCCAGGCGGAGGGCGAGGAGCCCAGGATGAGGACTTCCGTCTTGTCTGAGTTCAGTTTCAGGCGGCTGGTTGTCATCCACTCGGCTACGTCTTTCATCCCTTCGTGAAGGTTGGCTCTGGCGGTGGCGGGGTTGTTGGTGAGGGAGAGAATCAGCTGGGTGTCGTCAGCGTAGGAGATGATGTTGAGGTTGTGTTGGTGTGCGATGGCCGCGAGGGGGCTCATGTAGACGTTGAAGAGGGTGGGGCTCAGCGAGGATCCTTGAGGGACGCCGCAGATGACTTCAGTGGCCTCTGACTTGTACGGTGGTAGACGGACTCTCTGTGTTCTTCCGTCGAGGAAGGAGATGATCCATTCCAGTGCCTTCTCCTGGATTCCGACGTTGCTGAGGCACTGCATTAGGGTGCGGTGGCAGACAGTGTTGAATGCCGCGGAGAGGTCTAGGATTGCATTCTGAAGAACTTCACCTGCTGCACATTCTGGTACTGCAGCACTTATTCAACCAGATGAGTTCTTAATATTAGTAGGTGAGGTGACACCTTTGTTGTAACCACCATCCAGGGGTTTGGGTGACTTCTGAATATGGGCTGACCAATGTGTAAGGCGGAGGCTGGATACTCAGTCCTGAATGTGCCTCGGAAACGGAATAGATACCTCTTACTCAACTAAAAGAAACACTTTCTGTAAGCAGCTACTCCTATGACTGAAATGGAGGCAGTTTGGCTACTATTAGCCCTGGTTTAAAGTACTATACTTCCGCATGCCCAAAATTAAAATAACTATAGATTTGCAGACTTCACCCTTGTACAATTGAGTTTCAGAAGTTCCCTCAGCCCTCTCTACCTGCCCTTCATATGAGAGGATGATTTGCTCACCTATCTTAACTTTTTGCCAAAAGGCCCAAGTCATTATTTATTTTCTGGGAGATGTTTCACATCTCATCGAGAGGTAAGCCTGATGGGGTTGGCAGCTACTGGATAGGCTAATGCTGATTAGTTCACTGGAGTTTCAAGAAGGTAAAGTGTAAGTTTTGACCCAGTACCTTTCCTGTGTTTTTTTGTAAAATCCAATTTTACCAATTCAATGGATATTGTCTGAATATCAAAAACTGTGGTGAAATATACTCTGTACCTTATTGCAAATCAACGCTACCAAAAATGGTATTTCATTTTGTGTTTTTTTCTTCTCATAGAAATCACAGCAGTCCAAAACAATGGAATTAGCGTTTTGGGGATACTCACTGTAGGATAATACCACCGCTAAATTCTTGTATCTTCCTCTTTTGGAATATAATCACCCTAACATGTAGTTAACAAGGCACACTTAGAGTGAATTAATGTTTCGAGTAGGGGTGGGCGGAATTTGGGTAATCGTGTTACGCAAATGTCCGCGAAACGGTAAAAAATCTCCACGAAATACAGAAATTCTGTGAACACGCGGGATTGCTTGTTCGCGATGATTTTTTATTGTTCGCAATTGCTGCTTGCGTGCTCGGGGGGGAAATATCTCGCGAAAACTCATTTGAGAACACGAACAAGCAAAACATTTCGCAAAGCTGCGTAACGCAGAATTTTGGGCAATTTTGCTTTCTTCGCGGAATGTGAAATTACCCAAATTCAGCAAATTCCTTGAACGGAGCGGAATTTACCACCCAGGCCTAGTTTCAAGCAGTGTTCCTACCTGTCAACAAGGTATATTTTGATATATTCCCATTGATACCTCTTACTCAACTAAAACAAACATCTTTTGTAAGCAGCTCCTCCTATGACTGAAATGGTGGCAGTTTGGCTAACATTACCCCTGCTTTCAAGTACTATACTTCCTGATGCCCAAATTGAGAAATAACTATAGATTTGCAGGCTTCATTCCTCAGCCCTCTCCAACTGACTTTCATGAGAGAGGATGATTTATATACCTTACACCTGGACTTCTTGCCAAGAGGCCAAGCCATTATTTCTTTTCTGAGAGCTGTTTCACATCTCATTGAGAGGAAAGCCTGACGGGGATGGCAGCGAAAGCTCACCCAGTGTTTTACCCAGGGGTGCAAGTTGTCACCACACTAATTAATAAATGTCCCCCTAAAACACAACTAAAATCTGGACAGACACCACTGGGACCTTTGTTGCTGTTTAGGAGTACTTCGGACGACATGAACTCACATTAACTTGTGTTTACACCCCGCTACAACTGCAATCCCAATCCCTTGATACAATTGCTAAAATACTACTAGACTCAGGCTCATCCACACACATCAGTGGAGGTGATTTCAGATGTAGTTGACCCTAGCCTTGAATGTACACACATTGCCGCAGGAACTCGTGTCCCCACCCCGCTGGCGGAGTTTGTGAGGCTGCTAAGACTGACTGACCTCAGGAGACAACAACACCTACCAGACTACACTTATTCCTATTTTTCCTGAGCGAACATAGTCTTTTCTAGGAGAAATACAAACGGTGGAAAAGGTGAAATACCTAGCAAGGGGCATTTCAGCCCACTCGCCATTGTGGCTGACAGTAGGGGGTGGAGGGAACAAGCAGCGATCAGACTGGAGAATGAATGCCTGGGAGCTTCATGACAAAACAGTAATTGGAGGCATTAGAACAGAAATTGAGCTATTCTTACAAGAGAATAAGGGCTCAGTGGCATCACGTGTCACCCTCTGGGAGGCCTTCAAGACGGTGCTTAGGTGTGGAGTGCATGATGTCATAGCGCATGAGCGTAGGGAAGAAACCCACCAAATAGAAACCCTAGAAAATAAACTCTTGATATTAGAGAGAAAGATTACCCCAGATAAAGAGGCCGCCCTGTTAAACCAGCCAGTAGTCACACTTAGGGAGATCCGTGCCCTAACCAAACGAGAGGTGGGGACCCAAATTCAGAATGCACAACATAGACTCTATAAGACAGGAGATAGAGCAGGGAAACTCCTAGCCTGGTTGTGCAGAACGAAAAGAGAGATGAGCTGGGTGACCCAGATACAAGAAACAGATGAACAACGCACGTCCACACACTCCATAGTGGGTGCTTTTGCACACTACTACAAGGAGCTGTTAGAGGCGTGACAACTGACAGACGGCATGCAAATAATAGATTATCTTAGCAATATAGATATGCCTCCCCTGCGGCTAGAAGATAAGGAAGCTTTAGAGGCAGATATTACCCTAAAGTGCAAGATGCTATAAACAAACAAAAATCGGGGAAAACTCCAGGTGCTCACTTACTTAATATGTTTAGGCGGCAAAGGAAGAGGGGGAGTTGCCAATGGTTCTACGTCAAGCCTTAGTGTTGGTTATACAAAACCCATGTAAACTCCCAGAGCGCTGAGGCTCCTACCTCCCCATATCATTATCAAACACTGAAACCAAGATTTTGCCCTCCATTTTAGTGACACAAACCTTGACCGTTATCACATCATTGGTATACCGCGACCAATCGGGCTGTATACGTGCACATGCCACGTGCCTCAATCTCCGCCGACTTGCAAACTGGCTAGACACAGTGAAGGACAGACCTATCCTGCATACCCTTCTGTCTATAGACAGGAAAAAGGCCTTTGACACTATTCATTGGCAGTTTATGAGATAAGTCCTAGTAAAATTTGGATTTGGTCAAGGATTCATGGCTTGGGTTGAACTATTGCATACTAACCCCAGGGCAAGAATAAAGGTCAATGTAGTAAGCTCAGCTGGCTTCCCCATTCTGAGGCGAACCTGACAGGGCTGCCCCTTGTCACCCCTGCTCTTTTCATTGGTCTTGAAGCCTCTGGCATGCCGGGTCAGGACCCAACCAGAATTAACGGGTTTCTGGGATATCGGAGGCTAACTTGTTGATGGACTAATTTCTCTATTTGCGGATGACATTCTGCTCTACATGACTAACCCAAATACGATGCTCCCCCTGATACTACACCTGGTCAAATGATATAGCAACACTGTAGGAAATAATATCAACTGGTGGAAGTTGAGTCTTTACCCCATGGGAGGTTACAAAGAAATACACTCTCTTGCAGAAAACCTGAACATTACGAAAGAGTATCATGAAATGTAATTGGTTGGAATCTCCCTATCTAATAATAACTTTTGGATTTCTTCTTTACTGTGTGATCTAGTTCCTACTACTAGCAAAGTGATAACCCTGAAAAAACCAAGTAAGTACTGCATCACCATGTTAATAAGACTTCAAAGCATTATGATACAGAATGCAAAAAAATAATATAGAACAACATGTCTCTTATTTTTAAAACAATCCTTTCACAATTGTGCTTTTCAAAACCTGGGTGGACCCATTCAGATGAGGTTAAGAGTACATTAGAAATTCCTACTTAAAATTATTGCATGTAGAGCATTACTCCAATAGTTTTCAAAGTTTTCATCGTCAACTGCTGCTTTGTACCTTTTTGTGATAAAGCACCAAAACATCCTTACTCAGAGCATGTGCTTTAAAAAACAGCACGTCTTCCTTCTCTGCCCTTCCCTTTTTTCTTTACCAAAAAAATAATGAAAGGGACAGATACCTCTACCATAACATTCCGACAAAATATTAAACTGACATGCTGTGCAGGTGTGAGGTGGATATACTTTTTGAGAACTTCCTTCTAAGCATGCAATGTCTTTCATAGATTTTAACACACTAGATATGCCACAAATCTAATAGGATGACGCGGATAAAACTGCAACGTGTGCAAAGTTAGGGATTTTGAGAAACAAGGACCTGTTCGATTTTTACTCCCATTTTGACTACTAGATGCTGGTTTTCTGACTATGATTGTACACTGGGCTCTGCTGACCAGGCCCAGGGAGTGTGCTCTGATTAAAAGTGTATGCTAATTAGGTATAACTACAAATCTTACTGACATCCTCTCTGTAAGTCCCCAAGAAGTGGTGGGGCTTGTAGGTCTAGAGGCCTAGTTGATTTAATGTACTTAGATATGCAGTACTGTTGTGCATGCTGTAATTTTCAAGGCTGCTTTTAATCTTAAATTATATGCAAAAATGACAATTTAAATAAAGGTACTAAACCAGTTTCAAAATACCTTGGTTGTATATATAAGTCACACGCAAGGTCCTCCCTAGGTCCCCCAGTGTTAAAGTGCCTTGTAACTATGAGGAAAGATATGATAAAATAAGTTGTTTGTGCCCTGGGAAGGGAAAAAAATGGCAATTTCATTTTTGCCAATGAGTTGCAATGACTTCATAGGTTAACATGGGAAAACGTGTAACTATTGAAAGAAAGGATTTATAATGACGCTTCAAAGTATTGAAATGTATTGTAACTTTCACAGAAAATACGTTATGGGATTTTCCTTTTCAGTAAGCCAAAATCCAGCCTTCCAGGGGCTCTCTCCTGGTTTGCCAGGTTGAGCAAAGCTGTCTTAATGAGTTATGTAGTGGCCTGCATTGAGACAAAGAATTTCCTGTGAGAGTCGAACTTCAAGCTGCAGAGCAGTAGGCAGGAAGGGTTTAGGGAAAAAGAACTAATCTTCAAAAACAAAAATAACAGCCTCACCCCTAAATCATTCAAACATTCACCCCAGTCAAATAGGCGCCCCACAAAATTGATTAGTGAGGGGGCTGGAAGGGGAGAATTAGGAAGTCATAGTCTCAACAGTGGGTTGGCTTAGCCAGATCCAACTGTTCTGGAGAGAGTTTCTCTATTTTGTTTCTTAGAAGTATACTGATTTCTGGGTCAAGAATATGCCACACTTTAGAGGAAGTGATCCTATTCCACATCGTGGTACCCTGCATCACATTTGTAGGTGTGCCCCGCTGCTTTTAAACCCAGAACTGTGAATAAATATAGGAGTGTTGTCTAGCAACTCAAATCTGCTGCCTAAAACAAAAAAGAGAAAACGGACTGGCTTGCTTGGACCCTGACCTGTACCCAAACGATTGCATTCTGAAGACTGGCACCTGCTACACAGTCTGGTACTGCAGCACTCATTCATCCATAGATCCAGATAAGTTTTTAATAATCGTAGGTGAGGTGACACCTTTGTTGTAACCACCAGCCATAGGGTTGGGTGACTTCTGAATACACGCTGACCAATGTGTAAGGCGGATGCAGGATAACCAGTTGGGAATGTGCCTATTGAACTGAACAGATACCTATTACTCAACTAAAACAAGTACGTTTTGTAAGCATCTACTTCTTTGACTGAAATGAATGCAGTTTGGCTACTAATTGCCCTGGCTTCAAGTACTATATCTCATCATGAGCAAATTGAAAATAACTGTAGATTTGCAGGCTTTCCCCTTGTAAAATTGAGTTTCAGAAGTTCCTCAACCCTCTCTACCTGCCCTTCATATGGAAGGAGGATGTGCATACCTTGGACACATTTTATAGTGCCTGTTACTCAATAAACAATGCCACATTCTTTTCATGGTAGCACAAGCATTGTTCATTGTAGTATCAACAATTCTGATCTTCACATTAAGAAGTTTATAGCCATCTGTTCTTTTTAATAGAGGCAAAAACGTCATCCTAGATTGTGCTCAGAATATCTGGGAAAATAATGAAATTTTTGCTTCAAAATGTCATTGCGTGGAATCTCCCAAACTACTAATAACTTTTGGAATTCTTCATTACTGTGTGATCTAGTTCCTACTACTAGCAGAGTGATAACCCTGATGAAACCAAGTAAGT
The DNA here is from genome assembly GCF_964263255.1 of Lissotriton vulgaris. NCBI lineage: Eukaryota > Metazoa > Chordata > Amphibia > Caudata > Salamandridae > Lissotriton > Lissotriton vulgaris. The sequence continues at coordinate 2,033,818,130 of NC_141691.1, forward strand.
ACTTTATCACCGTGTTAATACGACTTGAAAGCATTATGATACAGAATGCAAAAGAATAATATTGCACAAAATGCCTCAGATTGATCCTCCTGCAAGAGGAAACACCAAGAAGAAACGTTCCACATCTGGATAGAGCATGTTGGGTTTTTCCCCCGTACTGCACTTGCAGTTTTTCCAGTACAGGCGGCTGTGCCCGTCCGTCTGTCACTGCTCCAAGTTTATGGGAGTCTTGCTTACTACATGTACCGTCACTACTGGCCGTTTCCTGCATATTTCACCCGATTGTAGAACGGGGTTGGAATTATCTCCGGTTCCCCGATCATGATGATTTTGGAATTTAAAAGCCTCTAAGAGTCACGGGTAACTACCCGATTGACGAAACACATGTTGGCTGATTTCTTCTTGGTGTTTCCTCTTGAAGGAGGACCACTGATACATAAAACTGAAAAAATCAACTACTGTTTGTTGACCCTGTCTCCCGATTGTTTACTTCTAAAAAAGAAATAACTGTGATGTATGTGGTTTTGAAGTAATTAACTTGATGTGTGCACAGGACTTTGTGTTTGCATGTAACAGGGTGGGTCTTGGCCCACTCTTTTGCAGGGGTTTTGGTTTCCCACTGACCTAGTAGCACCGTCCTCATTTAGTACATATTCCTACTTTTACTGCTACCTGTTATGTGTGCCAATTTTCCTGCATACTGACAACCCTACACAGAAAACTCAACTATAAATTTACAGGCTTCACCCTTGTAAAATTGAGTTTCAGAAGTTCCTCAACCCTCTCTACATGTCCTTCATATGAGAGGATGATATGCACACCTTACACCTGGACTTTTTGCTAAAAGGTCCAAGCCATTATTTCTATTCTGGGAGTTGTTTCAAATCTCATCTAGAGGAAAGCCTGATGGGGTTGGCAGCAACTCGATAGCCTAATGCTGAGTAGCTCACTGGAGTTTCAAGCAGGTAAAGTTTTGACCCAGTACCTTTTCCTGTGTCTTCATGTAAAATCCAATTCCACCAATTCAATGGATATTTACTGAATATCAAAAAGTGAGGTAAAATATACTCTGTACCTTATTGCAAATCAACGTTACCAAAAATGGTATTTCATTTTGTGTTTTTTCTTCTCATAGAAATCACTGCAGTCCTAAATCATGGAACTAGCGTTTTGGGGATAGTCACTGTAGGATAATACCACCGTTAAATTCCTATATCTTCCTCTTTTTAAATATATTCACCCTAACATGTAGTTAACAAGGCACACTTAGAGTGAATTCAATTTTTCAAGCAGAGTTCCTACATGTAAATGAGGTATATGTTGATATATTCCCATGGATGCTTCTTACTCAACTAAAACAATCACATTCTGTAAGCAGCTCCTCCTATGACTGAAATGGAGGCAGGTTGGCTACGATTAGCCCTGGTTTCAAGTACTATACTTCATGCCCAAATTGAAAAATAGCTATAGATTTGCAGGCTGCACAAAAATTGGTTTTCAGAGGTTCCTCAGCCCTCTCCAACTGCCCTTCATTTGAGAGGATGATTTACATACCTTATACCTGGAATTCTTGCCAAAAGGCCCAAGCCATTATTTCTTTTCTGAGAGCCATTTCACATATCATCGAGAGGAAAGCATGATGGGGATGACAGGGAGTGGATAGGCTAATGCGAATTAGCTCACTGGACTTTCAAGCAGGTGAAGTGTACGTTTTGATACAGTACCTTTTCTGTGTCTTTTTGTAAAATACAACTTCACCAGTTAAATAGATATTTACTGATTATCAAAAACAGTAGTTGAATATACTCTGTACCTGATTGCAAACCAAAGTTACCAAAAATGGTATTTAGTGTTGTGATTTTTTTCTTCTCATAGAAATTGTTTTGTTTGAAAAACTGTATTTGATTCAAGCGAATCATAAAATAACATAAATTAAATGATAAAACTAAGCCGCACTCCATACAGCATTTTAGACATAAGATATATCTATACAGCATATGGAATTTCAAAACATAATATTCTACAAGATCCACCATTTTCTATATCAATCCAAGGATATCAGGATAAATGTATAACCTATATTTACTTGGAGCCCGTTTTCCCCATATCCCTATCACAATTCATTACTTTTCCTGATTAAAAAGCAGATCTAATAAAACATAGCACAAAAAAATGAAGGAATTGGACAAAGATCGTAAATGATTAAAATCATCCTGGTATGAGCAAGGGGAGATTTCTCTCAAGATAGGGCTAATATAATGCACCCTTATGTCTTTATATAAAGTGCTCAATGTGTGACGGGCCCGTGCACAGACCAATTTAGAGGTATTTTCCGAAGTGTTCAACTTTGTAGGTGCTCTTTAGGTATCGCCCATCACCCAAGGGCGAATAGTATAACAAGCAAATGAAGTGTGATCAATAAGAAATTGATGACATCCCTTAAGGCACTCAATCTGGTGTACTCCTCCTGAGTTATTCACGAGTAAACATCAATGTGTTTCGTAATTTATTGGCAATTTTATGGATATTGTTCACTTCAAATCCATTATCAAGAAAGTTATTGTTTCAAAGGAATCAAATCCAACTCCACAGATATAAATTACTACATCCAGCTCCAATGCATTTCGGGCAACCGCCCTTCATCGGGGAGCATCTACAACGAAACGACATGAGTTGTAACCATCGAATAAATAAGTGTTTATGAAATACATTTAAAAAATACCTTAACCCAGTGATGACAAAAAGTCTGAAAAGCGAAGTGAATTAATAAAGTCAATGTGATTTGCCGGGAGAAAAGAATAGTGACTGAGAGTAAACATTTTCTGAGAATGCCAAATCATACTGATACCTCGTGAAATGAACAATTGCTGTGAAAATAGGACACGGTAAGGATAACGTGAAGTTAAACCGACAGAAAAATGTGAAGTTAAACCAGCGTGATAACAGTGATAAGCCAAAAGATACGTTCACAAGTTGTTCAGTGCGGTATATGCTGACGCGTTAAACGGGCGACAGCGGCAGCACGTAAGGTTGCAGTGCACAAGTATTATCGGTACTTACGAGATTATACAGTCCAATGCTTTTCCTTGTATTCCGACGTTGCTGAGGCGTTGTATGAGGGTGTTATGACAGACCGTGTCGAAGGTTGCGGAGAGGTCGAGTAGGATGAGGGCAGCAGTTTCTCTGTTGTCCAGTAGAGTTCAAATGTCGTCTGTTGCTGCGATGAGGGCGGTCTCGGTGCTGTGTTTGGCTCAGAAGCTGGATTGTGAAGGGTCGAGGGATTTGTTGGATTCGAGGAAGGCGGCGAGTTGACTGTGCAAGCTTATAAGAGCTGCCAGACTGCTGCACAGGTTAGATCTTGCACCAGCGCGCTTGAAACTGCTGTGGCTTTTTTACTGTGTTGGTTTTAAATTTTACTTGCGCCACTGGCATTATGCTATAGAGCTACTAAAGGGCTCAATTAATTGCGCTGCTATCTCTTACCGTTTAGGGCCGGATTCTTAGGCCGGGGAATCAGCTCAGGCTTACTTGCATATAAATGGTATTTTCACCCGCACTTGGCGGGATACAGTTAGTCTAGCGGGTCCGACCGCCATCTTGGGTTGGGGCGAAGGCGAGGAGCACTCCGGGCGCCATCTTGCTGAAGGCAAGGGACGCTGGAGGCGGAATTCCGCTCGGTAGAATATCTCATAAAGATGGAAGATCAGGCGCGCAGCGGTCACGCGCAGCGGGCGCGACGTAGGCGCGCTGGAGGTGCGCCAGAGGTAAGCCCATTTGCGCCCGTTCGCGCTAGGGGCGTGCCTAGGGCCGACACCTCTGGCTATCCGCACTCTCCTCGCTTGGTCTACTCTTGGACGGATCTGCTGGAACTAAGACCGTCTCAGGCTCCCGTGTCACAGAGGGCCTCCGTTCTATCTCCGTCTCAATCCTTGTCTTGTGGGCTGCTCAATGCTCGGTCGCTCTGCAAGCACCACACTGAGATTGCCTTTCTGATCGACTCCTCAGGGTTGGACGTGTTGTTCCTAACCGAAACTTGGAATCAGGAGGACTGTTTAGTTGAACTGGGTTTGGCTTGTCCCCCAGGTTTTAAAATCATCCACATCCCTCGGCCGAAGAACCGTGGTGGTGGGATTGGTATTATTTATCATGAATGGCTGGGTCTTTTCCAGCTTAAAATCAGCGAGGTTTCGGGCTTTGAATTGATGGGGTTCTCCATTAAAGATATGGAGAAAGCACTGATTTCGGGTGTGCTGTGTTATCGGCCGCCGGGCTCGGCTTCCTCTCTATCAGAGTTCCTCGACCTAGTGTATGATTTATCTAACACCCACTCGAAGTTGTTAGTCCTGGGCGACTTCAACCTATGGCAGGGGGGTCCAGCAGACGGAGCGTTCACGTCTCTTTGCCAAGCTCTTGCTGACATCTAACTGCAGCAACTGGTCCGCTCGGCGACACTTAGGGGTGGTCATGTCTTGGACTTGATTTTCGCTGACGGTCAATCGGCAGTGATTAACGACATCCTAGCCCAATGCTGGACTGATCATGCGCTTGTGGTGTTTTCTCTATGTTTGGGGGATTATTCCTCTGAAGGCGGCGGGGTAGGACTTTCCAAATTGGGCAGACATTGGTCCCGATTGCTCAGCTCATCTCCTATGCCCTCCCTAATACCTGCTAACTTCCGCTTGAGTAATTTGGTGGAGGAAAGTTATTCCTCTTTGTGTCGGTCGATTACTGATACGCTTGACAAGGTGGTGCCCCTCCATAAATCTAGAGGGAGAGTGAACAGGGCAAACGTGCTGAGACGGCGTGGAGGAAGCAGTACTCCGCCTCGGCAAAAATCTCGTACAGGCTCGCACTGCAAGGTTACAAGGTACAGATTAAGAGGGCCAAGGCGGCCTTCTTAGAAGCTTCCTTGACTCAGGCGTCCAATAAATCCCAAGCCCTATTCAAAATTGTCAGGGACCTGTCCCACCCTGTTTGTGCGGCTAACACGGTCCGTGCGTCGCAGGTACTTTGTGACTCGCTGGTGATTGCTTTCGAGGAGAAGACTGCTAAGATCCTAGAGGGCCTAACGCACCCTTTACCTACTGCTTTCGGCTCGGGAGCTCCGGTTGGCTCGCTCAGTCGACCCCAGCAAACTGCTTCTAGCACTGGCTTGGGAGCTCCGACCGTGCCACCCAGTCGACCCCGGTCGACAGTCCCTGCCCTTCTTCCAGGAGTGTCTGGTACGGGAACTCCGGTTGATCTGCCCAGCCGACCCCGGACCGATGCCTCTGGCCCGAGTCTGGGAGCTCCGGGCAGCTCACCCAGTCGACCCCAGCCGACCGGCTCTGCTTGCATATTGGGAGCCCTGGGCGCGGGAGCTCCGGTGGGTCTTCCCAGTCGACCCCAGACGGGTGGCGCTGACCTGGGTCTGGGAGCTCCGGGCAGCTCATCCAGTTGACCCCAGCTGAACACCCCTGACCTCGGTTTGGGAGCTCCGGTCACCCCCTCCAGTCGACCCCAACTAAGGTTTTTTCCTTCCCCTTCCTTCGAGGAATTCTCTAATGTGGCACATACGGTGTCCTCGGGGGCCCCGCTTGACCCATTGCCCCCCAAATTTTGGAAGGCTTTCCACGCAGATCTTTTCTTGCCTTTGTTTTCGATCTGTCTCCAATCTTTGGAGTTGTCATCGGTGCCAGATTGCTGGAAATTAGCAGTAGTGTCACCTCTGCTTAAAAAGCCAACTTTGGACCCGGCCTGTCTTTCCAACTATAGGCCTATCTCCTTGCTCCCTTTTCGGATTAAGATTCTGGAAAAATGGGTGACTCGCTCACTCTCAGGTTTCCTGGAGAACATCGGTTGGTTCGATAAGGACCAGTTTGGCTTCCGCCCTGGAAACGGGACGGAGTCCGCGCTGGTGACCGTGTTGGACAATCTTTGTTCGCGTGTCGACAGTGGCCGGGCAGCCTTTTTAGTGCTGCTCGACATGTCGGCCGCGTTCGACACGGTTTGCCATCGGACCCTTGTCAGGAGACTGGAGGAGTGCGGGGTCACTGAGGGGGCAAGAGAGTGGCTGACATCCTATCTTGGTAGCAGGCAACAGTTGGTTTCGCTTGTACCATTTAGCTCTAAGCCAAGGAGTGTAGGACAGGGGGTTCCACAGGGCTCGGCCATCAGCCCTATACTTTTTAACCTGTACCTCCGCCCTCTAGTCCAGCTAATAAAATCTTTTGGTGTCTCGGCATTTAATTATGCCGATGACACCCAGCTGGTCTTTTCTCTGGAAGGGAATAATGCGGTTTCGCTGGATACTTTCCATCGCTGCATGGCAGCCACAGCGGACTGGTTATGAGCTAACTCCCTACAATTTAATAGCTCCAAGACGGAGGTGCTCCACTGTTCCATCGACCGGATTCCGCGGGCACTCCCAGAGAACTTTTGGCCTAGTACCTTCCTCGAGCCAGTATTGGCGGCGGAATCAGCCCGTAACTTGGGGGTGATTTTTGGCCCTAACCTACAGCTTGACATACACGTCAATAAAACCACTTCCACGTGTATGATGCTGCTGCGAATGTTGCGCAAGGCTCTGCCTCTTCTCCCCACTCAAGCTAGGCCGGAAGTAGTTCGTGGGACCATATTAAGTCACCTCGACTACTGCAATGGGCTTCTTTTGGAGGCCCCAAAAAACCTGACCGGGAAGCTACGGCGGGTGCAGAACATGGCCGGCAAGCTGGCTCTCTCCCGCCCTAGGTCTAGCTCCTCCACTCTTGCATTAAGAGACCTACACTGGCTCCCGGTACATTTGCGGGTACAGTATGAAGCTGCGTGTCTGGTGTTTAAAGATGTTCACGAACAGGGCCCTATTCCTTTGCAAAAGATGTTCACATGGTATTCCGCTTCGCGGCCCCTCCGCTCTTCTTCGGCGCATCTTCTTGTAGTTCCGAGGTTTCACAGAGTGAGGATGGGTGGCCGCTCCTTTAGTGTTGCAGCGGCCAAACTTTGGAACTCCCTGCCACTCTCTTTGAGAAGTCACAAGGACTACTTTCCATTTAGAAAAGCGTTAAAAACCCACTTGTTTCCATAAATGGCCTGAGCTGTTAAAGTGTATGGTTTCTTGATCAAAGCGCCAGGATGCCCTTTGGGTGACAGGTTTTGCTCTCACAAATACACTAAATAATTAAATAAATAAATAAATTGACTGTTGACGGCTTTCTCAATGACTTTGGCAGGGAATGGGAGGAGCGAAATGGGGCAGTAGTTCTTAAGTTCAGTGGGGTCTGATGTGGGTTTCTTCAAGAGGGCGCTGAGTTCGGCGTGTTTCCAGCTTTCCGGGAAGGTGGCGGAGTTGAGGGAACAGTTGATGACGTCTCGGAGATGGGGTGCGATAATGGAGTCTGCTTTGTTGAAAATTTGGAGGGGGCATGGGTCGGTTGGCGATCCTGAATGAATGGTGTTCATCAGGTGAATGGTGTCTTCAGTGGTGATTGGGTTCCAGGCGTAAAGGTTGTTGGAGGGGGTTTTAGTTCGGAGATAGGAGGGGTTGGCTGGTCTCCAAAGCTGTTATGTATGTCAGCGATTTTGTTGTGGAAGAACGAGGCTAGAGAGTCGCAGAGGTCTTGGGATGGAATGATGTCGTTGGTGCCGGCGGTGGGGTTGGTAAATTCTTTGACGATGTTGAATGGTTCTTTGCTATTGTGAGCGTTGTTGTCGAGTCAATCCTTGAATGCTGATTCCTTGGTGGATCGGATCAGTTGGTGGTGTTTGCGGGTGGCGTTTTTGAAGGTGGTCAGATTGTCAGTGGTTGGGTTTTTTCGCCAGGCTTTCTCGAGGGTGCGACAGATCTTCTTGGATTTCTTAAGGTCATCATTAAACCAGGGGGCTTTTTTGCTGCTTTGCTTGGTTTGATGGTTTTTCAAGGGTGCTAATTTGTCAGCGCTGTGGGTGATCCATTGTGTGAGGTTGGTGTCTGCTTGGTTTGGGTCCGATGATTTTGTAGGAGGGTTTTGGTGAAGCGATGTGAAGCGTTAGTTAAGCTCATCATAACCTTGTCGATATTAGAATGCACACTGTTCTCTTTGAATTGAATGAGATTTATTTTATTCCATTTCAATCTCACCCCCTTGTTAGACTTATAATTCAAAGGGGTAATCATCGCTGCTACCCTTTAATGCCTTTATTCGCAAGCTGGCAACTAGAGGGTTGTGATCACTCGTGGGGTTGTGTTCCACCATAAAGTTATCTACCAAGTGGAACAATTTCCTTTAAATTAATATGAAATCTATAGTATTTACCCTACCCCCTCCCTGTAATGTTGGATACTGTTTAAGTGGAGTGTGAAGCAAAGTATTGGCAAAACATAGGTCGTTAATTACGATAATATCGTTTAGTGCATCACCCTGTACAGTGTGATTAAAATAGGAGTGATTGATTTTCAGTGTCAAAATCCCCACAAACCAAGTGCGTACTATACTGACATAAGGTACAATTAAAGTCCCCCAGCCTAATTATACAAACAGGAAAGCATTTAACCATGCCTTATTAATCCCCTCTTTTAGACTACTAATGACCCCACAATCATTTTGATCAAAGATGTTATAATACCAATTGACAATCCTAATTTTCTCCATCTTTATCGATCCATATGTTACAGAGATCAAGGTCACTAAGCCCCCCCTTTGCCCCCCCTCTAGCAGATGGAATTGCCTGAACATGAAAGGAACAGAAACCATCAATAACAACCTCATCTCTGCTCCATGTTTCTTGTAGGCAGATAATGTTAAACACATGATAGCCAGGCCTCATCTAAGATTCTTGATCTAATACCCACGATGTTCCACGAGACCATTCTTAATACATGGGCATTTTGAGTAAGTACATCTACCTCTCCACCTCCAGCGTGCACATTCGGCTGTATTTCTAACAAAATACTTGATTACCCATTGGCCCTCTCCCCAACTTCCAGGGCCGATTGTGATGGATAATCTAAACTATCTACTTGGTCAATTATATGAACAAGCCGCCCTACCATTAAAGGGATCGGGAACTATCTTTGGATTACTATTTGTGATTTCCAATTTCTCTAGACCACTCATGTTTGGTGCCAATCAGTCTATATCTCCAAGACCACTCAATGGCTCACATTGGTTTGGATGATACCATGGAGGGTACATAAGGTGATTCGTTTGTCCTGGTCTCCCCCTTTCTATATTAGGCCCCAGATCTCTTGGTGGCTGATAAAAAACATTGATTAATATTACAGTATAGGGGGTAGGTTCAGGAGGTGAATCGAGGTTTCAGTATACACACTCAAGAATATTTTGCTTACTTCCTAATAAACTTGGGATGTGATGTCTTTCTTTCCCTGAATGGTTAACACTTGGAATGTTTGCTGCCCGGGCATGAGTGAGGCCTAGGTCCTTTACATGTCAATGAACGCCCACTCTATGTGTGGACAGCCCCTCCCCCCTTTACATAACAGACTAATCTGGTTGTCAGTAGCATTAGCAGCTTACATTTTATCCATATTCCCATTCATAAAAATACTCTCCTTACATTTAGCCCTATTATGATTGCTAGTTGTCATAAATCTTTCAAAGTCCAACAATCTAATTTCAACAGTTGACAACCTTTGAATCAGTGGATCTAGAAGATCTGCTACCGTAGTTTCACGCTTTTTCCAAAAGTCAACCTCTACAGTATTTGACCCCCCCGGAACAGTCTCAACGTTGGATAAATTTGTCTCGTGGGTGAGCTCTTTATCACTCGATCTGTTTCTGCAAAGCTTGGGTGATGGTAGATGTTGTTTGCCATGGCTTGGCCCTTTCTTTTCTTTGTGGGTGGTGCAAAACTGTTCACATGATTGGTTTTAGATTTGGCTTTTTGAACCCAAGTGACCACATTTGGCTTGATCAATGATCTAGGAGTATCAGTGTTATTCCGTGTTGTATGAACTTCTATAATTTCAGAATATTCATTTGTTATGGGTAGTCTGTTGTTTTGGGATGCAGGGTCTTCCAGGGTTAAATATGAGGTGGGGGCAACGGGAGCTGTGGCCACAGGGTTGGTTCTATTATGAATATTTATCACAGGTTCAAGGGAAAGTCTCCGCTCAGTTAGTTCTATTTGGTGCATAAGTACCGACTCGGCCCTTAGTAAAAATTAATCTAGTATCCCCACAACCCCTGCCCTTTTCCTGACCTAAGCTTACTCATAATGTCCTGACCCTACAGACTATTTATTTATAGCACTTTACCTATATAATGCCAGTCTCAGGGATGTTGATGATATGGCACAGCCCAGCCTCGATCAGTATTGGGCGTGCTCATACGTGACCTCCGGACTTTGTCCAGGTGCCTTCCACACGTTCGTCCCGCACTGCAGGATTCTGTGGTAGTTTTTGTAGCGCCTCCAGGCTCAGTTGGGATTTGGGTCAGCTGTGTACCCCGAGCCTCGAGTGTGAGGCAGGCTGTAAGATGTAGTCCTCTGGGACCAGGCTGAAAGCAAAGGCAAGGAGAAGCGGAAGTAGTGGAACCCGCACTGCGGGAGTCTGCTGTGGTTTTTGTAGCGCCTCCCGGCACAGGTTGGATTTCGGTCAGCTGTGTGCCCCGAGCCTCGAGCATGAGGTGGGATGAAAGATGTGGTCCTATGTAAATGTAAATGTATTGGCATTTATATAGCGCACTACTTACCCGTAGGGTCCCAAGGCGCTTCGACCGCTGCGAAACCCTTCCTGGCTTCCCTGAGAGATGGTCCCTTAATGGGTATCTCCAGGGTGAAACCAGGCATCCCCGGCGGTCTGGTGGGGCCGTTAGTGAAGATGAGGCAAGCTAATGCCCAGAGTTGCCGAGTGTGATCGCTGATCAGAGTGGGCACCGAGGCGAGATAATTATCGAGTCCGCTGACCCTGGTCCAGAAACCTGCAGCGCCGGGAATCGAACCCTGGTCCCGGGCCGTCCTCTGCTCTCGGGTCTGCCGCCTCTAACCAGTGAGCCACACTACTTCATGGATTTAGTAGAGGGCAAAGGCAAGCAGGAGCGGCAGATAAGGAACCTGATTATCGAAAACAGTGGTTGAACATTCTCTGTACCTTATTGCAAAGGAAAGTTAAAAAAACTTGCATTTCATTCTGTAGTTTTTTCTTCTCATAGATATCACTGCAGTCCTAAACCATGAAACTCGCATTTAGGAGATAGTCACTGTACGATCATATATCTTCCTCCTTTTAATTCTATTCGCCCTAATATGTAGTTAACAAGGCACACTTCGAGTGAATTAATGTTTGAAAGGAGAATTCCTACCTCTAAATGAGATTTATTTGGATACATTCACATGGATGTTTAAAGCCAGCTGCAATCAGGCTACACATGGAGACCTGAAGCCATGTTTTTCTTGTCAGCCTAGTGATTAGCAATATACGTGTCTCACTATTCCTGTGATATTTAACTTCAGTGTCACTGGTCGTTCCTGCACCATATACTGTGCTCTTTCTGAGAAGCTAACAATATTAAAATTTGGGAATAGCTGATGTGACTATGTCTTAGGGAGTCAAACTGCATGAACTGGCATCCATTCAGCAGTGCCCTAGTGTGCATAGTATAGGAAACAACAGTCAGCAAAAATAGGGGTTACCACACAGTAGGAGGAGGCACAGTGAGTTTGTACAAGGCTGTGAGGAAGACCTTAAGAGTTAAAATGTGTTGCCTCCTAATTGCCGCTTCTAAGTAGCCCTTGAAATTGTCATTAGGTCATCCACTCTGCATAATTTTTTTGTCCAAGTCTTTATCCATTGCTAAGATGCACACCACACTCTGCTGTGGTTGCTCACATTATGCTGTTTGCTATCCTCAAAACCTGTTCAATAATCATAGATATCACTAAGTGCATCATAATTTATCTCTAATCCAAAAATATCAGTGGGCTGATAGAATTGCATGGTGAGCAAAATAATGATGGATTAAACCCAGATCTGTGACTGGGGGTTGAATGTTTTGCCAATGTGCAACATTCCGTCCATCATCTTGTGTGTTTTGCTGTTCGCCCTATGTGGGAAGGGTATGCCCAGACGTGGGTCCCGGGCTCACTATGCCACTGGAGTCAAGATATCCTGGATGATGATGGCTGATAGCCAGAAACTGGTCCTAGTATGCTTGATTCCGGTCCAGGGAACACTGTTCCCATGAGGCACAGGGTAAAGGCTGATTTGCCTATGGCCATGTCTTAACTGGAGTGGCGTGGTTAGCAAAATCAACAATGGATTAATCCCAGATCTGTGACTGAGGTTGAATGTTTTGTGAATGTGCAACATTCCGTCCATCATCTTATGTGTTTTACAATATAAACTACAACATTCCTCCAACACAAATAAACCTTGATCTTTCCAGTTAACCAACATTTAATTGTACCTTGAATAATATGATTGTACCTCTGATTTACTACTTAGCATATAACATAGAGGAACGATCATTTAATTGGCGATTTCCTTCACTCAAGTAGTGCACCTTCACCCAAATCACAACATTTCCACCTTTGTCTGAACATTTAGTAGCTATAGAAGGATCATTTTCAAACTTTCCATTGCTCTTAAATGTACGTCCATTACCTTTTTCCTTGCTCTTCCCTTTGTTTTATATCTCATTTTTTCAGATCCGAAACCACACTTTTCTCAAACACTTCCAATGCACTATGTATGTTTGGTATAAATGTAGATTTGGGTTTAAAGTTACTGAAACCCAATGTATCCACAGGTATTTGTGATGTATCCAAATGTATTAATGGATCCTCATGAAGTACTATGCTCTCATTCAGTTCTGCCATTGTATGTAATACCTCTATATCGGAAATGCATAATACCTCTGATAATTGATTAGGCCTTCACTTACTCTTGGAGAGAGCATGCACAAGGAATCACTTTTTCAATTGACGTTTTCTCAAAAGACAGAAAATGTCAATTCTAGTTTTTACATTGTCTGGAAGGACAGAAAGATAGGCCTGGGGATAACAATGTAATATCTGTAGGAGTCAACTTAAGTTCTGACAAATTGACCACTGTCATCTTGTTCCCCTCTTGGCTCTTGTTGACATTCCAACTGGTTTGCTGTTTTCTCCTCTTTCGTCTTGACCTTGTTTGTTCCTCTTATTCCTCCTGTCCCTCTTGTTTTGTCTCTTGAGCCACATCCTCTGCCATGCCGAAAATCCTGCTCTCTTGGTTGTTGATTTTGCTCAGCTTTCGTCATCATCTGGAATTGTTTCAGGAAGTTTCTTTTCCACACATTACTCATTGGGACATTCTGTGCAAAAGTTTCAGCTGTCACTTCAGATACATTACTGTATGATATATCACTTTCCTCTGTTGGTTCCCCCCTTGTTTTGATCTTATCATCAGCGCTATTCTGTACTTCTTTTTCATCAAACAGATGATCGTATTTTCTATGGAATGTTTGTGTTCTTCCCGATTGATGATATTTAAAATCTCTAATTATTTTCCTCTGTTTTTTATTGGTGATTTCCTCTTCCAGCTTTGCTAGCTTTACTTTTATCATGGTATTGAACTCCTCCAAGGTTATATCGGAGATCAGTTTTAATAATTACTCAGTTGTTTTCTGAATTTTGGCAACAATCTGTATACGATCTTTCAGCGCATACTTGATCAGCTTCCTCATCATCACAATTGAGCATTCTTTAGAAATCCCAGACCGTTCCTCTAACATCTCTGGGTCTGGGTTTTCATAAGTTGAAATGGTGTAAATGCGGAGTCCCCTTGGAACTTGGGCAACATCTATATATTTTTGTGATTACTCTGCCTCCCAGCTCTTTGACAGTTCTTTTTTGTGTAGTTTCTCCAATTTATCATATAGCATATGTATTGTTACTTCATTATTGATGAATACATGTTCCTGACTTGATTTTTAGATACTAACGTCGTGGGACACTTGACGTTACTTGTGTGGCACCTAAAAACTTACCAAAGATTTATTCGAAACTTTCAAAACTTGCTGTGCATCTGCCCAACAAACCTATCAGCCTGACTTGATTGACCCACTTTGACAAATTCATATGTTGCCTGGGTGAAAAATAGCCAATTTGAAAGCTCCTTCCTCTTTGCTTCTGGTAAAGAGGCCATGCTGATCTTTATTCAAATTCCTGAATAACAATGTTTTCAGCACTTTCTTTTGCCAGATGACAGACTTGTTAGCTCAAAGTCATCTTGCTTTGCTCCATGTTTTCTTTCACAGCTTGGGATCCAAACTTAGCCACCGAGCCTGCACCTCCCTTGCCTGCGAGGGTCACATCGGTACCACCCCCCGCTGGTTTGACATGCCTACTCATAATGCCTCAATGGATCTTTGTTGGCCTCTCTGCATAATCACTGTGGCAAAAATACGATATTAAATACTGTCACCCTGTGCTGCAGAGAGATAGAGAAAGGTAAAGATGCCTTCAAGGGACTTTGTTCAATCTAAGTTTTGTTATTTAAAATTAATATGAGAAGGACCAATTTATCGTCCTTACAATGAGTGAATCAAAACTGATCAAATTGTGTTGTCAACATGAAACATATAAACAAAGACACAGGGTGTATACGAAAAAAGGGTTTTTATCAAATAATTCATTAAGAAAAATCTGCTTCATATACAGACAAATAAGTGAATAAGGTTTTAGGACTGTGGGTACACATAAAAATAAATTGCTAAGTGACTCAACAGAACCTAAAAGACACCTATCCCAAAACACATTGAGTAAAACAAAGCAAGGGATGAAGTGCAAAGTCGACGTTTCGGTTTCTTAGCAGTTATTTGATGAAACCATCCTCAGGACTGTAATCAGTTCAGATCTGTATAGAAATATTGTAGTCTGTTTGCGGATTATCGTCATCCGCGAGAAGATCTTGGAAGGATCACAGTATCCTAGGGACCTGACTATCGAATGCGGAGATCGCTCATCCAAGTTGGATGTAGCGTCTGAACTTCACTCACATAGGGTTCACGTATTCATACACAGTAGAATTCATCCAGTGTATGTTAGGTGAATTATTATCAAATTTCTGAGACAAATTAGGGGTTGATGCACATAATTTGCGCTTAAACGAGCCTGTGAGCAGTCAGAGATCCTGCAGTGTCTTAAGATGCAGCGAGGTGAAGTCAATAACGCGTGTCATCAGAGTGAAGCCACTCTGATGCCACTCTGGCTTCACTCTGATGACACGCGTTATTGACTTCACCTCGCTGCATCTTAAGACACTGCAGGATCTCTGACTGCTCACAGGCTCGTTTAAGCGCAAATTATGTGCATCGACCCCTGATTTGTCTCAGAAATTTGATAATAATTCACCTAACATACACTGGATGAATTCTACTGTGTATGAATACGTGAACCCTATGTGAGTGAAGTTCAGACGCTACATCCAACTTGGATGAGCGATCTCCGCATTCGATAGTCAGGTCCCTAGGATACTGTGATCCTTCCAAGATCTTCTCGCGGATGACGATAATCCGCAAACAGACTACAATATTTCTATACAGATCTGAACTGATTACAGTCCTGAGGATGGTTTCATCAAATAACTGCTAAGAAACCGAAACGTCGACTTTGCACTTCATCCCTTGCTTTGTTTTACTCAATGTGTTTTGGGATAGGTGTCTTTTAGGTTCTGTTGAGTCACTTAGCAATTTATTTTTATGTGTACCCACAGTCCTAAAACCTTATTCGCTTATTTGTCTGTATATGAAGCTGATTTTTCTTAATGAATTATTTGATAAAAACACTTTTTTCGTATACACCCTGTGTCTTTGTTTATATGTTTCATGTTGACAACACAATTTGATCAGTTTTGATTCACTCATTGTAAGGACGATAAATTGGTTCTTCTCATATTAATTTTAAATAACAAAACTTAGATTGAACAAAGTCCCTTGAAGGCATCTTTACCTTTCTATATTTACTTACCCAAGCCCTCAAGGGTATTCCGGGTTGCTCACTTCCTTAATAATTGCAGAGAGATAGAGGCTCTATTTTTAATTTAGTTACATACCTTCATATGTATTCCAACACACTGGTAGCACAGTAAGCCGCACTCAAGACAACATTTAATATTAAATATGGACATGCTCCATTGGCAAGTTCAAAAAGTCGCTTTCCCATCATCGCCTAACGCATTTCAGGTAATTCCCTTTCTCCAAGGCTTATGGGAGAACATCGCGCAGTGGTGACCAACCACTCCCTTTTCAATGTCACACCCCTTATTTGCAGTAAAATTGCTTTATGGGGGATATAGTGCTCCAACATTCACTCCAGTATATGGCGAGCTTATGACTGCCATAGATATAGACCAACATGAGCCCCAGCCTCCCGATCAAATCCTCATTCTTAGAACGCTGCTCCACATTCTGAACAGTGTATCCATTCCGTGGCCCTCTTTTCGTTCTGGGGTGGTGCCTGCTCGGCGGTTTGAACCTCCGCCATTTACATTCCAGCACAGTGGTAGCTCAGTAAGCCGCATTCGAGACAACGTTCAAGGTTACCAGCCTTTAATAATAAATATGGACATTCACCATTGGCCAGTGCAATAAGCAGCTTTCCCCTATTTGCCTGACGCATTTCAGGTAATTCCTTTTCTCAAAATCTGATGGGCAAAGATCGCGCTGTGGTGACTAACCACTCCTTTTTAAATGTCACACCCCTTATTTGCAGTAAAATTGCTTTATGGAGGATGTAGTGCTCCAACATTCTTGCCAGTATATGGCGCACCTATGACTGCTGTAGATATAGCCCAACATGAGCCCTAGCTTCGATTAACGTGCTCATTCTAAGAATGCTGCTCCACATTCGGAACCTGAAACGCGTCAGGCGAAAAGGGGAAAGCTGCTTATTTTACTGGCCAATGGAGCATATCTATATTTATTTAAAAAGGCTGGTAACCTTGAACGCTGTCTTGAGTGCGGCTTACTGAGCTACCAGTGTGTTGGAACCTATAAATATATATATATACATATAAATTTGAATGTAAATGTATGTCTTCAACTATGTATACATATTTTAGCAATTACCACCCTCCAGTAATGAATATATCAATTGCATATGATATATGCTTTGTAAAGATCTCTGTTTTTTCAGGCAAAATGAAACACAGATCAAAGATTGTCCAAGAACGTGGAACAATCTTACAGTGGCTTTTACTCCATCCACAATGCCACATTATTTTCATTTTAGTAGTAGCATTGTTCATTGCAGTATCATCGGTTCTGATCTTCACATTAAGCAGTTTATAGCCATCTGTTCTTTTCTATGGAGGCCAAAACTTCATTCTAGATTTTGCTCAGAATATCTGGGAAAATAATGTAATATTTGCATCAAAAAGTAATTGCTTGAAATTTCCAGATCTAATAATAACTTTTGGATTTCCTCTTTACTGTGTCATCTAGTTCCTACTACTCGCAAAGTGATAACACTGAAGAAACCAAGTAAGTACTGCATCACTTTGTAAATAAGACTTGAAAGCATTATGATACAGAATGCAAAAGAAGATTATAGCACACAATGTCTCTGATTGTCCTAAGGTATTTTAAAAACAATCCTTTCACAATTGTGCTTTTCATCACCTCTCTTGTATGGTTACAGATACCCCGGTGGGCCCGCAGTCAGATGATGTTAAGAGTACATTAGAAATTCCTATTTAAAATTATTGCATGTAGAGCATTCCTCTAATACTTTTCTGAGTTTTTATTGTCAACTGCTGCTTTGTACCTTTTTTTGTGATACAGCACCAAAGCATCCTTACTCAGAGCATGTGCTTTAAAAAATACATCTTCCCTATCTGCTTTTTGTTTGTTTCATCACCACAACAAGAATGAAAGGGGCAGATACCCCTACAATAACATCCTGACAGAACTTTAAACTGACATGCTGTGCAGGTGAAAAGTCCAGCTACTTTTTGAGAACTTGCACGCTATGTCATTCATAGATTTTGACACACTACGTATGCCACAAATCTAATATGATGACTCGGATAAAACTGCAACCTGTGTGAATTTAGGGATTGTGAGAAAAAATGACCTGTTAGATTTTTGCTCCCATTTTGGCTGCTAGCATGCTGGTTTTCTGACTCTGCATTGAACACTGGCCTCTTCTGACCAGGCCCAGGAAATGTGCTCAGATTAAAAGTACATGGTAATTAGGTATACAATTCTTACTGACATCCTCTCTGTAACTCCCCAGGATGTGGTAGGGCATGTAGTTCTAGAGGCCTAGTCAATTTAATGTACTTAGGTGTGCATTACTGTTGTGCCTGCTGTCATTTTTGAGGTTGCTTTTAATCTTAAATTATAGGTAAATGTGACTATTTATTCATAGGTACTAAAAAAGTTTCAAAATACCTTGGTTTTGTATATAAGTCACACGTTAGGTCTCTCCTAGGTCCCCCAGTAGTAGAGCGCCTTCTAACTATAAGTTTGTATATGATTACTTCTCAAAGATGGCCCCTGTTGTCATTTATATTCCATTCACCCCATCGAAAGTGGCGACCATCTTTTTCTATTCACAGTCACATTTCTATTTTCACTTGCCATTGAACGCACGTACATATTAGAGTTCTCAGCGTGGAGTCCGAGTACTGAGAAATCCAAACCTAGCAGTGATGGAATACAGAATTGGTATACCGAGCGTCACACCATTTACAAACAAGGTACGCGATATGCTTGACCCGCAGCGGTTTTGCTGCTTTATGACATCTAACCAGCACATGCCAATGAACGCTTGTTATCTTTCCACAGACCTTTGCATTTTGAAGCTGCGGTGCCAGTTAACTCCTTTATATTGTTGTGGCATCACTTAGGTAGGTGTATGATATGGCTGAGATACCCGCCACCCCCTCTCAACATAATCCCCAAGGATGGTAAACCAGAAACAGTTCTGAACTTTTTGGAAGGCGGGAGGGAGTTACCCTCCCGGCCGTATTTATTAAAATATGAAACAAAATTAAAACATTAAAATAACAGTTTCATATCATGTACAATTTCATTTCCACATTACGATGTTTTGGCTAACCTTAACATATTTCTAATACAAAGGTTTTCCTAGCCGAAACTAACATCCTACCAATACATTTTAACTTGAAATTGTACATCCTGACGTTAAGGGCCAACGGCAAGGTCGTAACCGGTGTCAGATCCCTAACCAGAAATACACCCTCACTTGTGAGGGGCGACCGCACAGAGGGCTGTACCTCATGTGCACATACCAATTTCCCTTGTCTTGACGGGGGCCCCAATTAACTCGACGCCATTTTATGGTCGTCCGAGGACTCGTGTGAGGTGTCTAGAAGGTAGCGTAGACCCCCCTCCCCACCCCACACAACTTACCACATCTGCCGTCGCAGATGTCCTGGCCCCGGGAAATTCCCAGGAGGGGCCCGTATCCCCTCCTATCAGGGAGGGGCCTTGACCGCCTTCCCTTTCCTTTCGGCGTCCCATCCTTAGAAGGGTCCGCCTCCCCGTTGAGGGGCCAATGGCCACCTCACCCCCGGGCGCTCCCATCCGTAATGGGTGACGCCCCCCCATAGGGATCTTCCAATTACTGCTCACCAATCATGACCTTACCGCCCGACCGAAAAATAAATACAACATTAACTAGCAATCCTAAAAATAAAAAACAATAGATGTTCAAAGTATAACTCTTAAAACATCACCTATCAACACTGTGCAAAATACTTTATTCGATGAAAATATACTGCAAGTGATCATCCACTTTATTGCATACTGAATCAAAACTTTAATCACAACAACCTGTAAGAAAGTTAGAGTTACCACATCAACTTTATTGCAAAAACCGATTGCTGTCTCCAGGGGTTGGTGGGTGGGTCAAAAATGGCTCTTCGTTCCGTCTCGATCTCACGTGCAGCGGGGAGGTGCAGCTTCAGAGCACAGGAACAAGAGGATGCTTCTTTGGCTTGTTGCTCCTTTTATCCTTCTTCGGGCGGGCGTAACCCCGCCTCCGCCCGCCTCCGGGGGCATGGTTGGCGGCTTCCGTGTCTAGGACAACCCACTCCAGGGCGGGAAAAAGCGCGCCCCGGCTACGCCGCTTCGGGCATACCAGCCGAGACTCGCCTCCCGCCCAAGATGGCTTCCCGGGGGGGATCGGGGTACTCCACCATACGTTCGGGGGGACCGAGTGGTCGCCCCTTTCCATATGGCTGAGATACCCGCCACCCCCTCTCAACACAATCCCCAAGGATGGTAAACCGGAAACAGTTCTGAACTTTTTGGAAGGCGGGAGGGAGTTACCCTCCCGGCCGTATTTATTAAAATATGAAACAAAATTAAAACATTAAAATAACAGTTTCATATCATGTACAATTTCATTTCCACATTACGATGTTTTGGCTAACCTTAACATATTTCTAATACAAAGGTTTTCCTAGCCGAAACTAACATCCTACCAATACATTTTAACTTGAAATTGTACATCCTGACGTTAAGGGCCAACGGCAAGGTCGTAACCGGTGTCAGATCCCTAACCAGAAATACACCCTCACTTGTGAGGGGCGACCGCACAGAGGGCTGTACCTCATGTGCACATACCAATTTCCCTTGTCTTGACGGGGGCCCCAATTAACTCGACGCCATTTTATGGTTGTCCGAGGACTCATGTGAGGTGTCTAGAAGGTAGCGTAGACCCCCCTCCCCACCCCACACAACTTACCACATCTGCCGTCGCAGATGTCCTGGCCCCGGGAAATTCCCAGGAGGGGCCCGTATCCCCTCCTATCCAGGGAGGGGCCTTGACCGCCTTCCCTTTCCTTTTGGCGTCCCATCCTTAGAAGGGTCCGCCTCCCCGTTGAGGGGCCAATGGCCACCTCACCCCCGGGCGCTCCCATCCGTAATGGGTGACGCCCCCCCATAGGGATCTTCCAATTACTGCTCACCGATCATGACCTTACAGCCACAGGCCGGATAGTTGACCGGCTATCCGGACCCCCCACAACAGACTCCTACCTAAAGGTCATGCTGTAAACACTTTAGCCAGGCTACAAAGTCTCCTATGAGTAATGCATTCCCCACCCGGGACAAATGGACCCCATCCTCTAAATACATACTGTCCCCCTTGATACAACCATGAGGAATAGAATGCAATGCATTTGAACGGAATAGTCTACCCAATTTGTTGTTCATTTTCTTCACCGAGTGATTTATAGCAGACACCGAATTCGCCCCCCGCCACACTTTACGTGGAATCATATGGGACCATGCAATTGTGCACCCTGGAACCCTCCTCGCCAACCAACTTACTGTGGAAAGTATTGCCTCGAGAAGAAGTCGTCTACCAGTGGTCACCAAATCATTGCCCCCAAGATGCACTATGATTATAGATGGCGGTGACCTTGTCCGCCCTAACAAACCCTCGAAAAAGGATTGAAACTGGTCAATACAGAGCCCGCCCCTTCCGTAGAAGGTCACCCTGTACCCGTATTCCCCAGCTATGTGAATCATGTCACCTGCTTTGAATAGGTCCGCGGCACGCCTCACGTATGAGTGGCCCACGACCCACACCACTTTTTCCGCAGCCGGTGATCAGTGACCGCTGGTTCCCAGGTGTCGGGTCGACTGCACAGTCCGCCCCGCCTCGTAAGCTTGCGAAACTGTAAACCAAACAAAAACAAGAAGCGTGAGTACATGATATCAGCTTCACAACATGTGCAATCGCACATACCTTTTGTAACAATTCGAGGACCAACGCCCCAATTGCTTCACTTTTTAACACTCAGACCCCTGGCTGTAGCCTCTGTAGCAGCCCTTATCCGAAAGGAATGGGTCCCAAACTCGCCGGGGTTCAAGCCCACGGCCGAAATTGCCATTGCAAGCACCCGCTGGAACTGAAACCTCGTCAGTGGGGTGGCATCAGCGTGTCTCAACAAGGTCCCCCCCCATGATGCCGCCTTCTGCGCTAAATATTCCTCTACGCAAACAACAGGGCACATGGGAGATCCGGGAATCTGATGTACGACTACGCAGTCCCCGCTCGCACCCTGATCGGTCTTGGACCTGGCAAACGAGACAATCATTGTCTCCCCCTTAACCTGAATGTGCTCTCGGCACAGTCCCCCCACCGTATCCTGCTTGTTCCTCGCCACTAGTTCGCTTACCCGCATTGCCCCATGGAATGCTAATGCAAAAGCGGCCCGGAATAACACAGTTTCATACTGGGTTGAGCATGTCGCAGGGAGTACGGACAACAACAGGGCCAACCTTTCCAGACCTATCGGGTGCCTTTCATCTACTCTGCGACCCTCAAGGCGTTGCCACCCACGTAGCACTTTCTGCACAATGAAAGACGCTGTCGGGTCCTGGATCCCATGGGCCCTTGCCATAAAGGAAATGGCGGCCCGATGCCTCTGGGCCGAAGCTACCGATTTGCCTGCCTGATGTAAAGACAGCAAAAATTTTACAACAAATTCTTCCTGGCCCC
The DNA here is from genome assembly GCF_964263255.1 of Lissotriton vulgaris. Taxonomy (NCBI): domain Eukaryota; kingdom Metazoa; phylum Chordata; class Amphibia; order Caudata; family Salamandridae; genus Lissotriton; species Lissotriton vulgaris. The sequence goes on from NC_141691.1 coordinate 2,033,840,564, forward strand.
AAAGCTCCCCCCTAGCAGAACCCAAAAAGGACCAATAGGAACGGAACGCCCCTTCATATGCCTTCCTTGTCCTGGGTGCTAAACTCTCTCCCACGAGGTTTTGTAGTTCGGGGCACCGAGAGACCAGAGAGCTTCGGGAAAGGAAGCCGCCACCGGGTCCGCTGTGGGCAGAAAACCCCAGAAGGCCTGCATACGGAAACGAGAAAGTGCATCAGCCGCCTGATTCAGTACCCCCGGCACATGTTTTGCCCTAAAGAGCACATTCAATTGCATACACAATAATACAATTTCCTTGAGCAGTCTCAGAATCCATTTGCATCGTGCTGCCTGACTATTGATACACTCAACCACGGTCATGTTATCGGACCAGAACACCACAGAGTGATCACGAAACCCCTCAGGCCATGTTTTTAGGGCCACCAGAATAGGAAAAAGTTCGAGAAAGGCAATGTTACTCATCAATCCTCCTTCGTGCCACCATGACGGCCACCTTTGAGCCGACCATTGATTACCGAATATGGCGCCAAAACCTATACTCCCCGCCGAATCTGTCCACAGCCCCAGCTCTTCGGAGGACACCGCCGGCTTGTTCCAGACAATCCGACCATTGAAATCCGCCAGGAATGCCAACCAAATGCGCATGTCCTGGCGAATCTCTGCCGAGAGCCTCGTGCGGTGGTGTCCCTCTTTAAGACCGACCATGGCTTGTGCAATCGAGCGGGAAAAGGGGCGGGCCATTGGCATTACTCTAAGGGCAAAATTCAACTGACCCACAGTTTGCTGCAATTGATGCAAGTTCACCTTAGTCTCCTGGATACACGTTTCAAGGGAGGCCCTGAATTTTACCACCTTTTCTTTGGGTAACCGGAAGCAACCTTCCTCTGAATCGAGCTCTATTCCAAGAAACTCGAGCAAAGTTGATGGCCCCACAGTCTTACCTGGTGCCAATGGCACACCAAAATGACTCATCAGATCACAAAATTCTTTTAAAGCCTGTGCACATTCTGGATCCCCGGCTGCCCCCAGAAACAGGAAGTCATCGAGATAATGCATAACATGCTGAAACCCCGTCTTTCTCGTGTAAACCCATTGCAGAAAACAACTGAATTTTTCAAAATAAGCACAAGATATGGAGCATCCCATCGGCATACATTTATCCATGTAATAGCGACCCTGAAACATAAAACCAAGGAGGCGCTGATCGTCTGGGTGTACCAGGAGCAACCGGAACGCTGACTCGATGTCTGATTTGGCCATCAGCGCTCCGGGCCCCAGGCGATTCAACATGGCGACGGCCTCATCGAAAGATGCGTACCGCACCGAACACACTTCCGGGTCTATCGCATCATCCACCGAAAGACCTCGTGGGGCTGACAGATTATGTATTAATCTAAACTCACCCGGATCCTTCTTGGGGACCACCCCCAAAGGGGAACAAACAAAGTTAGCAACTGGTGGTATATCGAATGGTCCGGCAACCCGCCCCCGAGTCACCTCTTTCCCAATCTTTACCTGTACCACCGCCGTATTCTGCAGGACCGACAGTTGGTTCCTACAGTGCGTTTTACCCTGAAAATTCCCCACTGGGATGCGGAAACCATACGAAAAACCGTCCTGCAACACCCCAGCAGAGATATAATCCGGGTATTCATTGAGCCAAGGAATCATTGCCATGGTATCAACCGGGGTAGGTAAAGGCGCCCCTCGGACTATCTCAGACCTGCTTGGCGCTTCCCTTACCTCCGTTATCACCCGTTTTGGCTCTGCACATGGTCTCAGGATGCGAGGACTGTCCACACCCCCCACAGTCGTGCCTAAACTTGCATGACCCCTGGGGCCTTGTACATTTTCCCCTATTAAAATTCCAACAGATTCCCTTTTTACCTGCGTTGCCACCCGACTTCGAGTGATGCTCGTTACCTGCACCCGTCCGAAAGGGCGTCCCAGATGAATGGCGGGAATACTCACCCCCATTACCCCCCGACAATGGTGCTTTCAACATGCCTGAATTCTCCATTTTTTGCCAAGAAATGGAGTCGTAACAATCCCAGGTCAAAGCTGAGTCGTGCTCCTTGGCCTTTTGAAAAATACTATCATAACAAAACCACTGATTGCCCTCATATGATTGAGATTACTCCATAATACGTGTCTGATATATAGGCAACTCGGCCAACAACTCAGGCCTTCGTTCCCCCATAATTGACGTGAATATGCCAAACGCTCTGCCCCAGTTACCTATGTTCTCATCGACCTTAAAGGCGGCCATCTTGGCGCGCCAAACACTCGGATGCAGAAACTCTTTTTGACCCTTCACATGCTCGATCTCGTAGTTATCGGTTAGCAAAGAAAACATGTTCACATACTTATCAGCCCAAATCTTTTCCTTGACTTCAATTGGAATATGCTGGGCCACTTTCTCCCTTCGTGAGGGTACAGACCCCTCCCCCGCAATCGGCAGTAGCCGCTTACCTGAATTAGGAGCTGTAGTTGCTGCCGAACTCGTGCCCGCTGCGGTTTCACCCACCGGAACCTGTGGGGGAACAGAAGATGGTGCCTTCGCAACCTCTCTAGATTCACGCAATTGCCTCATTACTGCCCTGGCGTCGTCCGCCGTGGTGCCCTCACTATCTTTCCCCAACCACGCTGCCAGTTGTGCAGCCAACTCGGGAGGCATATCCTCCCCGTTCACAGGGGTGACTACAACGGGGATCAGTTGCCCCTCCTTCGGAACCGGGATTGGCTCCTCGATCGGTGTATCGGGAACCGGGGCCTCTCCCCCAGATGCCCCTCTCTTGGACCTCTTGCCTCTCCCGCTGGGAACTACTCCCGGCAATGCTGGTCCGCCGACTCGCTTCGGGCCTCCTACCCCGTTCATTGCCGCCATCTGCTTCTTCATCTCGGCCATGTCCTTTACGAGCATGCGGAGCATCTGATCGGTACCGACCCACTTTCCGACCTTCTTGACCGGCATTCTCCAATGAAGATATCTGAAAGAACAAGAACAAAATTACAACGCTCAAAAATGGCTCTTCGTTCCGTCTCAAGCTCACGTGCAGCGGGGAGGTGCAGCTTCAGAGCACAGGAACAAGAGGATGCTTCTTTGGCTTGTTGCTCCTTTTATCCTTCTTCGGGCGGGCGTAAACCCACCTCCGCCCGCCTCCGGGGGCGTGGTTGGCGGCTTCCGTGTCTAGGATAACCCACTCCAGGGCGGGAAAAAGCGCGCCCCGGCTACGCCGCTTCGGGCATACCAGCCGAGACTCGCCTCCCGCCCAAGATGGCTTCCCGGGGGGATCGGGGTACTCCACCATACGTTCGGGGGGACCGAGTGGTCGCCCCTTTCCATTAGTCACTTATGCACCCTAAACACCAGCGCGTGATATAAATATCAATGACATGTCACCCATAATAATTTCGGCAACGCTAATACACCAACCTTACTATTCCACACAATATATACCTTGCTAAAATTTGAGTTGCACATCCTTTTCCTTATCACCCTGCCAATTAATAAATACACTTTTTTAACCCTATGAGACATTGCACTTTTGATGTTTTCTGTGTTCCCAATATTTGCTTGTTTATTGTGCGGTACACAAGTTTCCCTTGAGCTGGAGCCATTTTTTAGCACAACTTTCACAATTCTAATCACCCGCACTGATTTGCTGTTCACTGAAACCTTTCAGTAATAAGTCACTTTATTGTAATACCACGGAAGGCCCCAAGTCCTTGATATATGACTCTTTGTTTTCAGGACAATATTCCCCTGACAAAGGGTCCTCGACCCAAAATGCATTGGGATGATTGAAATGTGATGAACGATTATCTTTGACAGCAGAGCATGTGGCAGTTTATAAGTAGTATATGATGTACTTTCACATACGAAAACCACCATAGTGATCTTTAAGCAATTAATAAGAAAAGAAAAAAATCCTTTGGATAAAACGAAATTGAAGATTTGTGGAATTCATTTGTACCAGCATACAGGTTGTTTCAAACCAGAGGAGTGCAACAGGGGGACTCTAAGGAAGACACACCTAGTTCGTTACTTATAGCTCTGCTGACAAGGACTAAAGAATGTGCTCCAATCAAAAGTGGATGGTAATTAGGTATAACTACAATTCTTACTGACATCCTCCCTGTAAGTACGAAGGATGATGAAGGGCATGTAGTTCTAGAGGCCTAGTCGATTTAATGTACTTAGGTGTGCATCACTGTTGTTTTTGAGGCTGCTTTTAATCCTAAATTATATGCAAATTTGACTATTCAATTAAAGGTACGAACAAAGGTTCAAAATACCTTGGTTTTATATATAAGTCACACAGAAGATCTTCCCTAGTTCCACCAGTGGTAGAGTGCCTTGTAACTATAAGGAAATATATGATAAAATAATTTGGATGTGCCCTAGTAAGGAAATATTTGACAATTTAATTGTTCCCAATGAGTCACAATGACTCCATAGGCTAACATAGAAAAGTGTTATTAAAGTGTAACTATTGAAAGAAAGGAGCTATAATGATGCTTCAAAGTATCGAAATGTATTCCAGCTTTCACAGAAAATAAGTTATGGACTTTATATTGCAATAGGCCAACATCCAGCCTTTCACGGGCTGTCACCTTGTTTGCCAGGCTGAGCCAAGCGGTCTTAATGAGGTGTGAAGCGGCCTGCTTTGAGTCGAAGAAAGGCATAAAGGGGTGGAGGGGCCAAATTAATCTTCAAAAATGGAATGACAGACTCACCCATAAATGCCATACCCCAAGACAAATAGGAGCCCCACTAAATTGATTAATGAGGGGGCTGTAAGACGAGTGTTATTAGTCACACCAGTGGGTTGGTTTCGCCAGATCTAACTGTTCATGAGAGAGTTTCACTATTTTATATATTAGGAGAATCCTGATTTATGGGTCAATAATATGCCACACTTTAGAGGAAGTGGTCATACGTCACATTGTGGTACCCTGCATGCTATTGGTGGGTGTACCCTGTTTCCCGAACCCCCCAGAAGTGTGAATAAATATGGTATTATTTTCCAGCAACTCAAATCTGCTGCCTGAAACAAAATAAAGGACTGCTTTGCTTCGATCCTGATCTGTAACGAAAGGACTGTATTCTGAAGGACTGTGCATGCTGCACATTCTGGTACTACAGAACTCATCCATAGGTCCAGATGAGCTATGATTAGTAGTGGGTGAGGTAATTCCTTTATTGTAACCACCAGCCAGTGGGTTGGGTGACTTCTAAATATGCGCTGACCAATGTGAAAGGTGGAAGTTGGATACCCAGTTGGAAATGTGCCTAGGGCCTTGTGCAAATGCCTCTTACTCAAGTAAAACAAACTGGTTGTGAAAGAAGCTCCTCATGTTACTGAAGTGGAGGCAGGTTGGCTACAATTAGCCATAGTTTCATGGGCTATAATTCCTCATGCCCAAATTTAAAAATAACTATACACTTGGAAGCTTCACCCTGGTAAAATTAAGTTACAGAAGATCCTCAGCCCTCTCCAACTGCCCTTCCTAAGAAAGGATGATTTGCATACCTTATAGCAGGACTCCTTCCAAAAAGGCCCAAGTCATGATTTCTTTTTTGAGAGCAGTTTCACATCTCATTGAGACGAAACCCCGATGGAGATAACAGCGACTGGATAGGCTAATGCGAATTAGCTCACTAGAGTTTCAAGCATGTAAAGTGTTAATTTTGACATGGTACCTTTCTTGTGTGGTTTTGTAAAATCCAAATTCACCAATTCAATGGATATTTACTGAATATCAAAAAAAGTGGTTGAATGGACTCCGTACCGCATTGCAAATCAAAGTTACCAAAAATGGTATTAAACTTGGTAGTTTATTTTCTCATAGAAATCACTGCAGTCCTATACCATGGAACACATGTTTAGGGGCTGGTCACTGTAGGATCATGCCACCCTTAAATTCTTATACCTTCCTCTTTATAATTCTATTGGCTCTAACATGTAGTTAACAAGGCTCACTGAGGGTGAATTACTATTTCAAAGTAGAGTTTCTACCTGTCAATGAGGTGTTTTTTGATCGATACACATGGAGGTTTAAAGCTAGCTGCAGGCAGGATGCATATGCAGGCCTGACGCCAAGTTTTACTTCTCACCCTAGTGAAAAGCAACATATGTGTTTCACTCCTCCTGAGATACTTAACTTTCATGTCACTGGTGTCTTTCCTGTACTGATTTTACTGGTAAGTTAAAAATATTAAAATTTGGGAATAACCGATGTAACTATGTTTTAGGAAGTCCAAGCTCATGCACTGAGATTCAGTCATGAATGCCCCAGTGCACAGAGACAAAAAACCTGAAATACCAGTCAGCAAAAGTAGGTGTTACCACTCAAAAAAGAGGTATTTTCTAACAGTGTGTTACAATTCTTTATATTCAATAGAATTGTCATTTAGTATGTCAGAAATAAGGACCAGCAGGAAGAGAAACACTGAGTTGAACAACACTGTGAGGAAGACATAAAGAGGTTGAAATGTGTTGACTCCTAATTGCCTCTTCTAAGTAGCCTTTGATATTGTAATTAGGTCATCCATGCAGAACTAATGTTTTGTGCAAGTATGTATCCAAGGTTATTATGGACACCACACTCTGCTGTGGTTGCTCACATTATGCTGTTTTCCATCCTCAAAACCTGTTCAACTTGATGTTTATCACAACCCCCTTAAAAAATTGGAAATTCATTTTGGTGAAATTTAAGTATTGTATTGGAACACCATACATTATTTTCTTGATCACAGGAAAAAACGAGAAAGTGAGTAAACAAATTGCAGTTTTGATACGTTTAGCTGCAACATGCGATGTTGGCAGTTTGACTGAATCCTTACTCAGTGATCAGCTGGTGAGGTGTACCAATGATAATTAGATTCAAGAAACGTTTTTGGATGATGCTCCTGATCTTAAACAAGCTGTAGACATTGCAAAGAGCATTGGACATAACGCTTTTTGTATGAGTAAAATGAGAGATACTGTAGATATCAAACAAGTTAGTGAAAAAAGGGTGTATAAGATATCGAGGAGTAAGGATAAAAACAAATTCAAATGTTTCAGGTGTGGTAACTCATGCCATTTGACGAACTATATCAAATGTCCTGCAGGGGAATAGTATGCAGGAAGTGCAACAAGCATAAACACTTTGCAAAAGTATGCAGAAACATAAAAAATAATGTCACACACATGATCAGTTCTGAGGGGATTTAGGGTGAGGATATCATGTTTCAAATTGCAGATTAAGTTGGAATCTCCAACAACAATTATCCTACATGCAATATAATTTTACATGATTTTCCTTTTTATGTGTTTGTAGATTCAAGCTCCCCTTATGCTCTGATTCATTAATCCTACTTTATAGAAAACTCAAAGAACAAGAGCTATACTCTTCCGCCTCCAGACATCAATCCCTGGGGTTACAATATTAATCCCATACCATTGGATGGAATGCTAGTTATGCAGATTAGTTTCAAGAGTAGATCTACCTTTGGGAAAGAGTACCTAAAAAAATATGGTTCCAATCTGCTAGGGTGGAAACACCAAAGAAAAATAGGGATCAAGCTGGATCCTAATGCCCTTGAACATGTCTATCTTGTAGACAAATCAGTGATGGGTAGTGACTTATGTGAGAAGTTCCCTGAAGTTTTTCTCAGACAAATAAGGCTTACTTAAAGTTTATCTCCACAGGATTAAACTGCAAGAACAGTACGTGCCTGTAGTAGATAAAGCCATGTCTGTTCCACTGCTTTTAAGGGACCCTCTGGAAAAGGAGTAAAACAAGTTGGAGACCAATTGAATCATCAGAAGATTGAGAACTCTGAATGGCTTGCCCCCATGGTTATAACAACCAAGGAAGGGGATAGGATTATTGGGTTGTGTGTCGATCTAAACGCTAATATTTGGGTGGAGAGGCACCCCCTCTCTAATATCAATGAAATGCTCAGCGTCATACGGGGATTGAAGTACTTTAGTTTCCTGGATCTCTCATTGGCTCACCACCAGGTAGCTCTTAATGCCGTTTCCAAAGCTCCCACTTCTTTCATAACCCCATTTGGTGCCTATCAATTTCATGGAATTCGGATTGGCATCTTCTGCGGCAGTGTTCCAGCATGTTATACAACACATATTGTATGGCAGTGACAAGGTATTATGCTTTCAGAACGACATCCTAATCTATGGCGAGTCAGTAGAGGAGCATAACAAAATCCTTGAAGATGTTCCGAGACAACTGAGCAAAGCTAGCTTTACCACAGAGAAAGACAAATGCAAAATTGGGGTGGAATCAGTTGTGTATCTTGGTCACACTATTACAGGTGAAGGAATAAGTCCCAAAACTAGTCTTGTGGATTCAGACAAATTAGCACCAGCACCTTCCAATAAGGAAGAGTTCAAGTCCTTCCTAGGCCTGGTGGAATACATGTCTTAATATGCCAAGAATGTTGCTGACCATGCACATTCACTTAGGACATTGTTAAAGAAGGGTATACATTTTTAATGGAGAGCAGAATGTCAAAATGAGTTCTCACATATCAAGCAAGCCATCTAGGAAACAGCTCTTTTGATTATGTTTAATCCCAATGCTAAGACCTCCTTAATCACAGATGCTAGCATGAAGAGATTAGGTTTCTCACTCACACAAGCTGATGAAGGGAAAGAAAAAGTAACAGCTTTTGCATCAAGAACACTTTAGGATCCTGAGCGTAACTACTCCACTATATGGAAGGAAATCATTTTAATAGTATTCTATGGACAGTCCCATTCACCATAAGAACTGATCATAAACGTCTGCTGCCCATGTTCTGCACTAAATGCATCAGCAAGGCCACCCCCTACATCACTAAGTTGGTGTAGGGTCTACAAGTTTTTATCTATAACATGATATGCATACCAGGTGACAGGAACCAGGTTGCAGAATGTCTGTCTAGACTTCCTGTTTGATTTTGAAGATTCCTACACTAAGTCCTCTGATTATGCAATTCTCTCCATAGACATTCCAGCAATCAGTAAAGCTGAATGGGAGAAATGTGCACAGGACGACAACACCCTATCGCCCCTTAAGGTCATCATTAGTAAGGGGTGACCTTAGAATCTCAAGGAAGGTCCTGAGGACCTTAGAATTTTCTGGATTGTAAAGGATGAATTGTTCATCATTGATAACCACAAACACAGGTGCAACAAGATGATATCACCCAAAGGCATGTACGAGCCTATTGAAGATATATTTTCCATGGAAGGAACTCCTAACACTTCAGTTACTGACAGTGGGGTTCAATTTACTTCTGATGAAATGAAACAGTTTTTGGGATAGAGTGGAACTCAACCCTGCTAACACAAAGATCATGATTTTTCCCAAACTACTCTAGAGAAGTTCAGAAGATGAGGTAAAAACTCAACTTAGTGAAATTCAAGCCGAGAGCCGTGCAGATCCAATACATGCTTCTTTTTCCAGCGAAGCTCAAGGTCATCTTCCAAGGCACCTCACTATTTTTTAAAACCCTGGAAGAAGCATGGGCCTGGATGGAGTGCCCCATTCTATGACTGAAAACGAGGACCTGCTTGTCACAATCCAAAGACGCAACCCCACAATAGGAGCCCAGACCCCGGAGAATAAGAAGGAGATGCCTACTTAAATGATGACACAACGCACTGTTTGGATCCTACTGAAAGGAACCCTGTACATGCCCGGGACAAGGGCACGCATGGCTCTGTATGGAGACTTGTCCCAAACTCAAGTCAGGGGAAGACACTGCAATCAGGGGGAAAACACCCACACCGAACAATCGGATAAGAAATCCCTGGCGGACACGAACTGTGACCACCCCCTCCTCAAGAATATCACTCTCGTGGAAGATCAAGATGCAAAGGCACAAACCTTGGAGAGCACGCTCCGACAGCAGGCAAAGAGTGGCGAGAAAGGCTGAAACATGGGCAGGCCGAAGGCAGACAAACTGCAGAACTGCTACAGAATCCCCCTAACACGATTTTGCTCAGTGCTTTCTGAGTGGAATACTTTATTGAAGACTATCTCCTTCTGTGTTTTGGTTAGAATTTAGTAGGTTGAAGGTTAGGGGTGGTTACACCAAGTTGTCATGTTGACAGTTCAGGGAATAGGAGTAAGTAGTGGAAGAGAGTGGGGTGGAGGCATTAGGGTTTGGGGTAAAAAGTTTTATAGTTTAATCATTTAGTGTGTTTCTAATACAGCCAGTGGCAGGAGATTTAAGGTCCACGGACAAGAACAGAGGGAAAGAGGACATCAGACAGACCCACCCGTGCATAAAATTAAAATCATGGGATACACGACGTCTCCCTCTGACGTTGCTTGGGAGAGCGACCATGTACAAAATGATCACGCTCCCCAAATGATTGTATATATTTCAAAACACATACCATAACATCCTGCAAATATTTTTAAAACAATTACAAAAATGTACATGTCTGTGGGACAGGGGCCACTCCAGAGTGGCTTTGCAGACTCTCTAGCACAACCAAACTAGGGGAATCACCTTGCTGGATATTCAAAAGTATTAGCAGGCGGCACATTTAACAGTTATTAATGGATGGTGTCAAGATCCGACTGCTGTTTGTACCTTTTTTTGTGATCAAGCACCAAAACATAGCTACTTATAGTGTGTGCATTGAAAAAAAATGACCTCTCTGCTTTTTATATGTTTTGTTATCATCAAAAGAATGAAAGAAGTAGATACCTCTAATAAAACAGACTGACAGAACTTCAAACGGACATGCTGTGCAGGTGTAAAGGGGCAGATACGTTTTGATAGCTCCATTAAAAGAGACAATCCTGCATTGTCCTTAATAGATTTTGACACAGTATAGTGCTTATTTACAAGCCTCTTGAGCCGCCAGTGCGTCACTTTTTTCCATGTTATAAGTGATGCACATGTGGCACGGGAACTTGTAAATCTGCCCTTATATTTTCCATGAATTTAATATGATGAAACGGAAAAAACTCCAACCTGTATGAGTTAGGGATTGTGCGAAACAAAGACATGTTAGCTTTTTGCTCCCATACTCACTAACAGATGCTGGTTTTCTTTCACTGAGTGTACCCTGGGTTCTGCTAACCATATCCAGGGACCGTGCTCTGATTAAAAAAGCATTGGAAATTATTTATAACTACAATTGTTACTGACATTCTCTCTGTAAGTCCCTCGTATATGATAGGCCATGTAGGTCTAGAGGCCAGTCGATTTAATTTAAATATGCTCATTTGACTATGGAATTAAAGGTATTAACAAAGTTTCAAAATACCTCAGCCTTACGTATAAGTAACACGTATAAGTCATAACTCTATAGGCTACCATGGGAATATGTTAATAAAGTGGAACTATTGCAAGAAATGAGCTATAATGATGCTTCAAAGTATCAACACTTTCTTTTCAGTAAGCCAAAATCCAGCCTTCCAGGAGCTCTCTCCTGGTTTGCCAGGATGTGCCAAGCTGTCTTAACGAGGTGTGAAGAGTCCTGCCTTTAGACAAAGAATGTTCTGTGGTAGGAGAACTTCAAGCTGCAGAGCACAAGGAAGGGGATGGAGGGGACAAAATAGTCTTAAAAATTAACTGTAAGCCTCACCCCTAAATCCTGCACCACCAGCCAAATAGGAGCCCCACTATATAGATTACCAAAGGTGGTGGAAGGGGAATGTAAGGAAACCTTACTCACTCCAGTGGGTTGGCCAAGCCAGATCTAACTGCTCAGGAGTTTCTTTATATTGTATATTAGAAGAATAGAGATTTTTGAATCAAGTATATGCCACACTTTAGCGTAAGTAGCCATACTCACTCTCGTTGTACCATGCAGCCCATTGATATGTGTGCCACACTGCTTTTTACCCCAGAACTGTGAATAAATATGGGAGCTTTGTCTAGCAACTCACATCTGATGCCTGAAACAACAAAGAAAAAAACTAGTACTGCCCAAATGGAATCCTGATCTGTACCCAAATGTTTGCACTCTGTAGGACTGTACCTACTGCACATTCTGGTACTACAGCACTCATATAGATGTCCAGAATGGATAAGTTCTGATCTTCTAAACACTACCTGACCAATGTGTAAGTCGGAGGATGGATACCCAGTCAGGAACTGAACAGATGCCTTTTACTCAAACAAAGAAACTTGTTCTGGAAGCAGCTCCTCCTATGACTAAAATGGATGTTGGCTGTCTTTAATTCTCCCTGGGTTTTAAGTACTAATCATCCTCATGCCCAAATTGAAAAATAACTATATATTTGCATGCTTCACCCTTCAATCAAGCAATCGGGCATTTGTTAAGTGTGACTGCTCACCCGTAAGCATCTCAAGGCGCTTGGGGAGGGGGGGGGGGGGGGCTTAGCATGCTCCAGTCCATCAAAGGTGGGGTCTGTGTCTGTCGAAGAGCCAGCTTTTTTGGTTTCTTGCAAAGATGGGAAGTGATGTTGTTTGTCTGAGGTGGAGTGGCAGAGGCTCGGGTCGTGAGGAAGGAGAAGGAGAGGCCTCCCAATCTGCATTTTCTGGTGCAGGGGACCACAGTGTAGGAGAGCTGGGCAGATCGTGGGACCCTCTGGGGTGCATGAAATTTGAGTCGCCTGTTCAGGTATGCTGGTCCGGTGTTGTGGAGGGCCTTGTGGTCGTGGGTGAGCATCTGGAAGGTGATTCTAGCTTTGATGACGAGCCAGTGGATTGTGAGCAGGTGCTGGGAGATGTGGCAGGGTCTTGGCAGGTTGAGGACCAGTCTTGCGGTAGCATTCTGGATGTTCTGTAGCTTGCAGGTGAGGTTTTGGTTTATTCCAGCATAGAGTTCGTTGTCGTAGTCGAGTCTGCTGGTGACCAGGACATGAGTGACTGTCTTTCTGTGTTAGACGGAGAACCATTTGAAGGTCTTACGTAGGAGGCAGAGGGTGTGGAAGCAGGAGGATGAGGCAGAGTAGATCTGGCAGTCCATTTCGAGCTCGGAGTCCAGGATGATTCCCAGCGTGCTTGGTCTGTGGGTGTCGGCAGGCTTCCGAGGGTGGGGGGCCACCAGGTTTTGTTCCATGTGTCGGGCTTTGGGCCCATGATGAGTACTTCTGTTTTGTTGGTGTTTCGTTGTAATTAGCTGTTTTTCATCCATTTGGTGACGGCTTCCACGCCTTTTTGAAAATTGTGTCTGGCGGTATTGGGTTCGTTGGATAGGGAGAGGATGAGTTGGGTGTCGTCTGAGTATGACACAATGTTGAGTCTGTAGGTTCAGATGATGGGGACGATTGGAGCCTTGTAGACTTTGAAGAGTGTAGAACTGAGGGAGGATCCCTGGGGGGCTCTGCAGGTGGTAGGTGTAGAGTCTGAGAGGAAAGGGGGGAGCCTGACTCGCTGTGTTCTGCCAGAGAGAAAGGAACAGATCCAGTTGAGGCCTTGTCCTGGATACCTGCGTTGTGGAGTCTGCCTTTTATTGTATGCCGCTCAGAGATTGAGGAGGATGAGAGCTGTTATTTCTCCTTTGACCAGTAGGGTGCGTAGGTGGGCTGTTGCAGCGAGATGGCGGTTTCCGTACTGTGTTTTTTTGAGAAGCCAATCGGGAGGATGCTGTGCTCTTCGATGAATGTGGCGAGCTGGCTGTTGATGGCTTTCTCGATGAATTTTGCTGAGAAAGGGAGCAGGGAAATGGGTCTGCAGTTTTTGAGGCTGGTGGGGTCTGCCACGGGTTTCTTCAGAGGGGGTTAACCTTAGCGTGTTTCCAGTCATCGGGGAATGTGGCAGTCGCTAAGGAGCGGTTGATGGTGTGGCAGAGCATGGGTGCGATGGTGTTAGCGTCTCTGTTGAAAATATGGTGGGGGCAGGGGTCAGTGGGGACCTCGGAGTAGATTGACGTCATCGTCTTCAGTGTGTCTTCGGTGGTGAGGGCTGTCCAGTTGTCGATCGCTGGCTTCAGGGTATCAGGGGCGATTGGTGTGGCTTCAGTGTCTTGTTTGCCTTCGTCAAAGTTGTCATAGATGCTCTTGATTTTGTGGTGGAAAAAGGTGGTGAGTTTGTCGCAGAGGTCTTGTGAGGGAGGGATGTCATGGGTGGTGTGGTGTGGCTCACTGGTTAGAGGCGGCAGACCTTAGAGCAGAGAACGGCCCGGGACCAAGGTTCGATTCCCGACGCGGCAGGGTCTCGGACCAGGATCAGCGGACTCGATAATTCTCGCATCGGTACCCACTCCAACCAGAGATCACACTCGGCAACTCTGGGCATTAGCTTGCCTCATCTCCACAACGGCCCCTCACAAACGCCGGGGATGCCTGCTTTCACCTTGGAGACTCCCAGGAGGGACTATCTCACAGGGAAAGCCAGGACGGGTTCCCCAGCGGTCTATAGCGCTACGGGGCCTGCGGTGCTGGTAGAAGTGCGCTTTATAAGACACACACAATTTCAATTTCAATTTCTCTGTTGGGTTGGGTGCACTCCTTGATGATGTTGCAGAGTTCTTTGCTGTTGTGTGCGTGAGTGGAGATTCTGTCTTCAATCGCTTTTTTCCTCATTTTTCTGATGAGTTAGTGGTAGGCGTTGGTGCCGGCTCGGAAGTTGTTGTAGGCTTCTATAGATTTGATGTTCCTCCAGGCATCTTCGATGCAGTGGCAAGTGCATCTGGAGTCTCGAAATTTGGTCGTAAACCATCCGGGTTTCTTGGTGTGGGAGTTGTTGTTCTTCTTGAGGGGGGCTATGATGTTGGCACTGTCAGAGATTCATCTGTGCAGGGTTCGGGATGCGGTGTTGGGGTTGTCATTTTCAGTGATGGTTAGAGTGGAGTTGCTGAGTGATGAAGTTAGCTGGTCGTTGGTGATTCTGGTCCAGTTTCTTCGTGGGATCAGGTGCAGGTGTCTGTGGATGGTGCGTGTTCTGAGGGTGAAGTGAACACATCAATGGTCAGTTCATGGGAGTTCAGTTGTGTGGCTGAAGGTGATGGAGTTACCTGTTGTGAAGAAGGGGGTCAAAGGTGTGTCCTGCTGAGTGCATGGGTTCAGTCACGATCTGGTGGAGTCCAATGTTGTGGAGGTTGTCCAGGAGGGATGTGGTGCTGGGGTCCAGATGGTTGTCGAGGTGGAAGTTGAGTGTAGTTGGTGGACGCGATGGCATGCGGGGAGATGATGTCCATGATGGAGTTAGCGAAAAGTCTTCATAAAGGCTGAAGTGCAATATTACATAATCACATCGACTTTTTTTGGGAAAACAGTTTTGTCTTAAACCTACTTTATTGTGTATTTTACACATTTGATACTTTTAAGTGTGAGGGGCTGCTTTTCTATTATGAGGCGCAGGTAAAACCTGCTGGTAGAGGAGGGCCTCAAACACCAGCACTCGAGAGTGCAAGGGCTCGGGGGAAGGCCTCGCTTGCTGGTGGAGCTGCAAGGGTGGGAGAGTAATTTCACTGACAATGAATCAGTGGTCTTGCTTCCTTGTAAAATTAAGTTACAGAAGTTCCTCAGCCCTCTCTAACTGCCCTTCCTGAGAAAGCACGATTTGCATACCTTATATCTGAACTTTATGCCAAAAGGCCCATCATTTCTGTTTAAGTTCTCATTAAGAGGAAAGCCTGATGGGGATGGCATCAACGGTATGGTCTAATTAGAATTAGCTCACTGGAGTTGAAAGCAGGCAAAATGTAAGTTTTGAATTGGTACCTTTCCTTTGTGTTTCTGTAAAATCCAACTTCACCAATTCAATGGATATTTACTGAATATCAAAAACAGTGGTTGAATTGACTCTGTACCTTATTCCAAATCAAAGCTACCAAAAATGGTATTTAATGTTGTATTTTAATTATCTAGAAATCACTGCAGTCTTAAATCATGGAACTACCTTTTAGGGACAAGTCACTGTAGGATCATGCCACCTTTAAATTCTTACACCTTCCTTTTTAAAAATGATTTGCGCCCTAACATGTAGTTATCAGGGCACACGTTTAGTGAATTAATATTTCAAAGTAGAGTTCCTAGCTGTCAATGAAGTTTATTTTGATAGATTCACATGCAGGTTTGAAGCCAGCAGCAGTCAGGCTATGCATGCAGACCTGAAACCAAGTTTTACTTGTTTGCCTTTGTGAATAGCCACATATGTGTTTCACTCCTTCTGTGATATTTAAATTCCATGTCACTGGGGTATTTCCTGCACCATATACCATGATCTTACTGGGAAGCTAAAGATATTCATATTTGGGAATTGCCGAAGTCACTGTGTTTTAGGCAGTCAAAGCACATGCACTGCGATCCAGTCAGCAGTGCCCCAGTGAGCAGAGACAAAACACCTGAAATACCATTCAGCAAAAATAGGGGTTACCACTCAAAATGAGGAATTTTCTGACAGTATGTTACAATTCTTTTATAGTATAGAATTGATATTTAGTATGTCAGAAAAAAGGACCAGCAGGAAGAGGCACAGTGAGTTTGTACAAGGCCGTGAGGAAGACCTTCTGAGGTTGAAATGTGTTGCCTCCTAATTGCCGCTACGAAGTGCTCTTTATATTGTTATTAGGTCATCCACACAGCACTATTTTTTGTGCAAGTCTGTATCCAATTTTAAGATACATACAACACTCTTTCAATCAATCAATCAATCACGGAATTTGTAGCGCGCGCTACTCACCCGTTAGGGTCTCAAGGCGCTGGGGGGTGGTTGCTACTGCTCAAACAGCAGGTCTTGAGTTGCTTCCTGAAGGCGAGATGGTCCTGTGTCAGCCGGAGGTGGGTGGGGATGGAGTTCCATGTCTTGCTGCCAGGTAGGAGAAGGATCTTCCTCCGGCGGTGGCTTTGCGAAAACGTGGGATGGTGGCAAGGGCATGGCTGGGGGAGCGGAGCTGGCGGGTTGGTGTGTAGAATGCGAGGTGGTTTTAGAGGTACTTGGGGCCCGCGTTGTGAAGGGCCTTGTGTGCGTGCGTGAGGAGTCGGAATGTGATTCTCTTGCTAACGGTGAGCCAGGGCAGATTCTTCAGATGGGCGGAGATGTGGCTGTGGCGGGGGATGTCCAGGATGAGTCTTGACAGTGGCTCTGGAGTAGAGGGTTTTTCCGTAGTCCAGGTGGCTGGTGACGAGGGCCTGGGTGACCGTCTTCCTGGTTGCGGTGGGGATCCATCAGAAGATTTTTCGGAGCATGCGCAAGGTGTTGCAACAGGATGCTGAGACGGTGTTGACTTGCTTGGTCATTGTGAGGGAGGAGTCCAGGATGAAGCCCAGGTTGCGTGCGTGGTCGGTGAGTTTGGGGGCGGTGCCCAGGGCAGGTGGCCACCAGGAGTCGTTCCAGGCTGAGGGGGACGGTCCCAGGATGAGGATTTCCATCTTGTCTGAGTTCAGTTTCAGACGGCTGAGCTTCATCCATTCCGCGACGTCCTTCATTCCTTCCTGGAGGCTGGCTCTGGCGGTGTCTGGGTCGTTGATGAGGGAGAGGATCAGCTGTGTGTCGTCAGCATAGGAGATGATGTTGAGGTTGGGTTTGCGTGCGATGGCCGCGAGGGGGCTCATGTAGACTTTGAAGAGGGTGGGCCTGAGCGAGGATCCTTGTGGGATGCCGCAGTTGACTTCGGTGGCCACGGACCAGAACGGGGGGAGGCAGACTCTCTAGGTTCTACCGGTGAGGAATGAAATGATCCATTCCAGGGCCGCGTCTTGGATTCCGGTGTCGCTGAGACGTTGTATTAGGGTGCGGTGGAATCCCGTGTCGAAGGCTGCTGAGAGATCCAGGAGGATGAGTGCGGTGGTTTACCCGTTGTCGAGCATCGGCCTGATGTCGTCGGTAGCTGCGATGAGGGCGGTCCTGGTGCTGTGGTTTGCTCGGAAACCGGACTGTGACGGGGCGATGGATCCGTTTGTCTTGAGGAAGGCAGAGAGTTGTTTTTTGACCGTCTTCTCGATGAATTCGGCAGGGAACGGGAGGAGTGAGATGGGTCGAAAGTTCTTGAGGTCTGTGGGATCCGCGGTGGGTTTTTTCAGGAGGTCACTGAGTTCGGCATGCTTCCAGCTCTCCGGGAAGGTGGCAGAAGCGAAGGAGCTGTTGATGACGTTGCAGAGTTGGGGTGCCGAGATGGAGTCAGCTTTGTTAAAGACGTGGTGTGGCCATGGGTCAGTGGGGGAGCCGGAGTGGATGGGGCTCATCGTGCGGGCGGTGTCTTTGGTGTTGATCGGGTTCCAGGTGCAGAGGGTGCCGTTGAGTGCGCTGGTTCGGTGGTTGGGTGGTTAGTCTGTGCGCCGAAGCTGTAGTGTATGTCGGCGATCTGGAGGTGAAAGAACGAGGCGAGTGCGTCGCAGAGGTCTTGCGAGGGTGTGATGTTGTTGGTGCAGGCGCTGGGGTTGGAGAGCTGTTTAACAATGCTGAAGAGTTCCTTGCTGTTGTGGGTGTTGTTGTCCAGGCGCTGTTTGTAGGTTGTTCTCTTGGTGGTACGGATCAGTTGGTGCTTCTTGCGGGTGGCGTATCTGAGGGCTGTCATGCTCTCTGTTGTCTGGTCCTGGCGCCAGGTTTTCTCCAGGGAGTGGCAGGTTTTCTTTGAGTTTATGAGGTCGTCCGTGAACCACGAGGCTTTCTTGCTGTGCAGTCTGCTTGGTGGTTTCTTCAGTGGTGCAAGTTCATCGGCGCAGTCGGTGAGCCACTGTGCGAGGTTGTGGGCTGCTTTGTTGGGGTCCGTCGTGATGGTGGGAGGATTCTGGCTGAGGGACGTGGTGAGCTGGTCGGCGGTGATCTTGCTCCAGCTTCTGCGGGGGCCTGTTGCGGGTGGTGGTGGTCCGTGGTTTTCTTGAAGGACAAGTGAACGCAGCTGTGGTCTGTCCAGTGGAGTCCGGTGGAGTGGCTGAAGAAAACATGCTTGCTGGATCGAGTGTGTGGCTGGAGTAGTGGGTGGGGGCTTTCACTAGTTGCTTGAGCCTGAGGTTGGCGAGGTTGTCCAGTTGGGTGGTGGTGTTGCTGTCATTGTTGTTCTCTAGGTGGAAGTTAAGGTCTCCTAGGAGGATGTAGTCTGGGGAGGGGAGGGCGTGCAGGCTTACGAAGTAGGCGATGGGTTCGCTGAATTGGGTGCGTGGTCCCAGGGGTCTGTAGATAAGGGTGCCTCTGAAGGTGGTCCCGGGGTCGGTGTGTATCTGGAAGTGCAGGTGTTCGGCAGGTGAGAGGGTGTCTTCCGAGTTGGTCATGATGCGGATGGTGTTTCTGTGGACTATGGTGATGCCTCCTCCGGTCTGGTTGGTGCGGTCCTTCCGGGTGATCTTGTAGCCGTCCGGGATGGCTATGGCGATGTCGGGGGCTGCTGAGGCGTTTATCCAGGTTTCCGTGAGGAAGGCGACGTCCGGAGCTGTTGTGTCTAGGAGGTTCCATAGTTCAACTGCGTGCCTGTGGACGGAGCGGGTGTTGAGCAGGATGCACTTGAGGTGATTCTTGTTGCTTGTAGGCTTGTTGGGGGCTGGCCCGGGATGAATGCAGGTGAATTTGCACTCTTGGCTGGTGAAGGGTCCGTGGGTGCGTTTCGGGGTGGCCCGGTAGCAGGCGAGGTTCCAGCCGATGTTGTGTGCGCGGAGGCTGGTGGCGTTGTATGTTTGTCGGGTACGTTGGCATCAGTGAGATCCAGCGTTCCTGGTGTTGGGCACGGTCCAGGCGCGGACGGGCACAGATGGGCTTGTCTTTGGCGCCCCTTCGGTGCGCCCGCTACACGAGCATGCTGCGCGTACGTGCGGACTCCGCCATAAATGGCGCAGAGGGAGGGAGGAGCAGCTGGGAGGCAGGAGCTGGGTGGCGTGGGGAAGGGGATTGGGGTACAGAAGACAAAAGTGGGGCGGGGCCGAAGGGGAGCAGCGGCAGGGAGTGGGGAGGGGTCTGAGGCAGGAAAGCGGTTCCGAGGGGAAGAGCGACGACCACTGAGGTCGGGGCACAGAAAAACGGCAAGAAACGAAAACAAGCACTGGTAGCAGCGGCGAGGAGAAGAGGAAGCCTGAGACACGGGGTCAGCGGTGAGCAGGTAGAGGCAGGCAGGCAGCGAGACTGGGGTCAGCGGCGAGCGGGTAGAGGCAGGCAGGGAGACCGGGCATACTCAGGGAGAGCCGCGCGGCGGGTGAAGCGACGTCACCGACCAGGGTCAGGTCAGGTCACAGCTCCCTGTCGCGCTGGCATACTCTAAGTATCCGGAGGAAGGGAGGAGCAGCTGGGAGGTGGGAGCGGGGTGGCGCGGGGAAGGGGATCGGGGTACAGAAGACAAAAGGGGGTGGGCCGCAGGGGAGCACGGAGCGGGGAGGGGTCTGAGGCTGGAAAGCGGTCCCGAGGGGAAGAGCGACGACAACAGAGGTCGGGGTACTGAAAAACAGCAAGAAACGAAAACAAGCACTGGTAGCAGTGGCGAGGAGAAGAGGAAGCCTGATACACGGGGTCAGCGGCGAGCAGGTAGAGGTAGGCAGGCAGGGAGACCGGGGTCAGAGGTGAGCGGGTAGAGCCAGGCAGGGACCCCGGGCACACTCAGGGGGAGCCGCGCGGCGAGTGGAGCGACTGTCACCGACCAGGGTCAGGTCAAGTCACAGCTCCCCGTCGCGCTGGCAGACTCTTAGTATCCAGAGGGAGGGTGGAGCAGCTGGGAGGCGGGAGCAGAGTGGCGTGGGGAAGGGGATTGGGGTACAGAAGACAAAAGGGGGCGGGCCGCAGGGGAGCAGCAGCAGGGAGCGGGAAGGGGTCTGAGCCGGGAAAGCGGTCCCGAGGGGAAAAGCGACGACTACGGAGGTCGGGGCACAGAAAAACTGCAAGAAACGAAAACAAGCACTGGTAGCAGCTGCGAGGAGAAGAGGAAGCCTGAGACATGGGGTCAGCGGTGAGCAGGTAGAGGCAGGCAGGCACGGAGACGGGGGTCAGCGGCGAGCGGGTAGAGGCAGGCAGGGAGACCGGGCACACTCAGGGAGAGCCGCGTGGCGGGTGGAGCGACCGTCACCGACCAGGGTCAGGTCAGGTCACTACTGTGGTTTTTTCATATTAAGCTGTTTGCTATCCTCAAAATCTGTTCAATAATCAATGATGTCACCAAGTGCAAGATCACAACTTTAAACCACAGCACTACAGGCAATATCCATCATGTTGACTCATAACTTATCTCTAATCCAAAATTAAGAGTAGACATTTTGTAGCAGATGGAACTGCATGCATAATAATTCTGATGCATTTTCACTCTGCACTCGTTATTTTTTTCCAGAATATATCCATGAAATATCACATAATAAACTCACCAGCCACCATGTTTGACATCCTACTTGAACCATTTCCTTTCACCCTGGAAATGTTTGTAGCCATTTCTTGGTTTCATAGTGGCGGTTTAGTATTCAATTGAGCTGATCTCTTGTGCAAATTAGTCTTCAGAAGTTACGTTAATGAATTTTAAAGCATTTGTTTTCTTAAGGAGCATTGATGTCACCTTAATGCAGAAAGATAAAGGCTCTATTTCTAATTTAATTATATACCTATAAATATTTATAGGCCTTTGTTCCTTCCCTTTGAGAAAGGCCAAGGTGGCCGAAATGCATCAGGAAGGGGAACGCTGTACTTTTGAAATTAAATGCTAAATTCCACTGTAATGTGTGCGGCTCAACTTCTTTCTGCGGGAGAAAGACTGGCTAAGATAATACACTGCTTGGTCCTGCCGTGAGCAACCCACCACCAAGAAAAGAGCTCCACAACTGGTCAACTCAGACCCTTTGTTGTGACCGTGAAAACGTTTAAGGGCAGCGGCAGCCTCCAAGGATTGGACCTTGGTTTGGACCATAGCAATCCTCAAGATTTGCGTGCAAGTGATTAAAGCGAAACTCAGCGAATTTCTAAAATCAAAAAAGCATCGTCCACCAGAGGAAAATAATTAAGTAACCACATTTCACACTACAAATACCAGCATGCTTGGTAAAATCTGGCCTATTGCAGCGCCCAACAGTGGGCAAAAAATTGGATTAAGAAGCAACCCGCTGGTCTGTGTGCTGGATTTGAAATCGTCAAATGCCTTTGTTCCTTCCCTTTAAGAAAGGCGAGGTGGCCGAAATGCATCTGGAATGGGATTGTTGTACTTTTGAAATTAAACGTTAAATTCCACTATAATGTCTGTGGCTCAACTTCTTTCTGCGGGAGAAAGACTGGGTGAGATAATACACGGTGTGTTCCTGCCGTGAGCAATGCACTACCAAGAAAAGAGCTCCTCAACTGCCCGACTCAGACCCTTTGTTGTGACGGTGAAAACCTTTAAGGGCAGCGGCAGCTGCCAGGGATTGGACTTTGGTTTGGACCCTAGCACACCTCAAAATTGGCATGCAAGGGATTACAGTGAAACTCAGCGAGTTTCTAAAATCAAAAAAGCATGGTCCACCAGAGGAAAATAATGAAGTAACCACATAGCACACTACAAAGACCAGCATGCTTGGTATAATCTGGCCTATCGCAGCACCCAACAGGGGGCAACAAAATTGGATGAAGAAGCAATCCACTGGTGTGTGTGCCGGTTTTGAAATCGTCAGATGCCTTCCTTTTGAGAAAGGCTAAGGTGGCCGAAATGCATCAGGAATGGAAACGCTGTACTTTTGAAAATAAACGCTGAATACCACTGTAATGTGTGCTGCCATACTTCTTTCTGTGGGATAAATACTGGGAGCTAAAAATATATATGTAAATGTGTGTCCTAAACTTTGTATACATATTTCAGTAATTACACCCTCCATCTATGAGTATATCAAATTGCATATGATATATGCCTTGTAAAGATCACTCTTTTTGTCATTCCAAAAGCAAACATAGACCAAAGACTGTCCAAGAATTTGGAAACATCTTACATAGTCTTTTCCTCAATAAACCATGCCACATTCCTTTTATGGTAGCACTAGCAGTGTTAATTGCAGTATCCTTGGTTTTGATTTACATATCAAGCAGTTTTATAGCCATCTGTTCTTTTCAATAGGGGCCAAAACTCCATCCTAGAGTAAGCTGAGAATTGCTGGGAAAATAATGAAATATTTACATCCAAATTGAATATTGTGGAATCTCCGAATCTAATATTAACTTTTGGATTTCTTCTTTCCGGGTGATCTAGTTGTCCCTACTACTAGCAAAGTGTTAACCCTGAACAAACCAAGTAAGTACTGCATCACCGTGTAAATAAGTCTTGAAAGCATCATTTTACAGAATGAAATGAATCTTAAAGCACAACATGTGTCTGATTGTCCTAAAGAATTATAAAAACAATCCTTTCACAATTGTGCTTTTCATCACCTGTGTTATATTGTAGCAGATACCCTGGTGGGCCTAGACAGATGAAGTTAAGAGCACATTAAAAATACCTACTTAACATTATTGCATTGAAATCATTCCTCTAATACTATTCAGTGTTTTAATTGTCAACTGCTGCATTGTGCTTTTTTTGTGATCAACCACCAAAACATTCCTACTATGAGCTTGTTGCTTTTTGAAAAAAGTTTCCTCCTTACCCTTTGTATAAGTTCCCTCCTTACCCTTTGTATGTTTCATTATCACAAAAAAATGAAAGGACTAGATACATATACTATTACAGGCTGACAGAACTTTACTCTGACATGCAGCTCAGTTGTGAAGTGCATATAGTTTTTTGAGAACTCACTTCTAAGAGACAAGTAAGCATGGGCGCAAAATCCGTTCCGCTTGCGGATTTTGCGGATTTTCGGTAAATTTGCGATCCGCGAATTCCCGCGAATTTGCCAAAAATCCACGAATCCGCGAGCGGAACGGATCCGGGGGGCAAAAGCTCAAGCTTCATGCTTGTAACTATTTTAGAACGGCGCCGGCAAGCTGCCAGCACCATTCTAAAATAGTTACTAAGTTAGCTCGAGCACCTGCTTTATTTTATCTATTAGTGCTTCCTGATGAAGCTAACTTAGTAACTATTTTAGAATGGTGCTGGCAGCTTGCTGGCGCCATTATAAAATAAAACAGGAGTGGGGCAGAAGGTCACAGAGTGGGGCAGAGGGCAGAAGAGCACAGCAACGAGTGGGGCAGAGGGCAGAAGGACACAACAACGAGTGGGGCAGAGGGCAGAAGGGCACAACAACAAGTGGGTCAGGGGGCAGAATGGCACAAAAACGAGTGGGGCAGAGGGCAGAAGGGCACAAAAAAACGAGAGGGTGGCAGTGATGAACCAGAGGGCGCATCGCGGTCTCGCACAAAAAAAGCCCCGCGAACACGCAAAGCGCCCCGTGAACACGCCAAGCACCCCGCGAACACACGAAAATAAAATAATCTGCAAATTCGCACAAATTCGTGAATTTTGCGGATCGCGAATTCGCGTATCTGCAAATCCGCGAATCGCAAAGTCGCAAAATTCACCCATGCTTAGATACAAGCATGTAAAGTCTCATAGACATTGACACGCTACATATGCCAAAAATCTAATATGATGACTCGGAAAAACTGCAACCTGTGTTAAGTTAGGGATTGTGAGAAACAAGTACCTGTTAGCTTTTGGCTCCTATTCTCACTACTAGATGCTGATTTTCTGACTCTGAACGTACCATGGGCTCTGCTAACCAGACACAGAGTCTGTGCTCTGATTAAAAGTGCATGGTAATTAAGTATAACTAAAATTGTTACTGACTCTCTCTGTAAGACCCTAGCATGTGGTAGGGCATGTGGGACTAGAGGCTCAATCGATTGAATGTACTTAAGTTTGCACTACTGTGGTGCCTGTCACAATTTTGGAGGCTGCTTTCAAACTTAAATTACATGCAAATTTGACTATGGAATTGAAGATACTAAAAAAGATTCAAAATACCTTTGATTTACATATAAGTCATGCTTGAGATCTCCCCTAGGTGCCCCAGTGGTACAGTGCCTTCTAACTATAAGGAGTGATATTATAAATTATCATTTATATGGCCTGGTAAGGGAAATGTTGCCAATTTTATTTTTTCACAATTGACTCACAACAACTCTGTCAGCTAACATGGTGATATGTTATTAAAGTGGAAATATTGAAAAAAAGGAGCAGCTATAATGATGCTTCAAAATATCAAAATGTATTCTAACTATCACAGAAAGTAATGTATAGACATTTCTTTTCTGTAAGTCAAAATCCAGCCTTCCAGAGGCTCTCTCCTGCTTTGCCAGTCTGAGCAAAACTGTCTTAATGAGCTGTGAAGTTGCCTGCCTTGAGACAAAGAATGTCCTGTGGGAGGAGAACTGCATGCTGCAGAGCACAAGGCAGGAAGGTGGTGAAGGGGCCAAACAGTCTTCAAAAAAGGAATGACAGCATCACCCCTAAATCCTGTATCACTAACCAAATAGTAGCCCCACTAAATCGATTATTGAGTGGGCTGGAAGGGGAGTGTTAGGGAATTTTAGTCACACCATTGGGTTGGCTTAGCCAGATCTAACCATCCGGAGAGAGTTTCTCCATTGTGTATACCGGCAGAATATTGATTTCTCAGTCAGGAATATGCCACACTTTAGAGGAAGTGGGCATACACCTGAGTGGTACCCTGCATTCCATTGGGAGGTGTGCAACATTGCTTTATACCCCAGAGCTATGAATACATATGGGAGTGTTGTCCAGCCACTCAAATCTGCTGCCTGAAACAGCAATGAGAAAAAGGATAGCCCTGCTGGAACCCTGGTCTGTACCAAAAGGACTGCACTCTGAAGGACTGTACCTTGAATTAGCTTATAAATCCTGTGCTCAACGGTTCGCTGAATCGGGGAGTTGTTCCTCAGGCCTGGAAACATGCCCTGATACTGCCGCTTCTGAAGAAGCCCAATCTTGACCCTCTGTTGCACGCCAATTATAGGCTTATCTCCCTCCTTCCGGCTTTGGCTAAAGTCGTGGAGAAGCACGTTCACTCCTCTCTTACGAACTTCCTGGAGAGCAATAACATCCTCCATGATACTCAGTCGGGCTTTTGGGCCCACATGAGTATGGAGACTGCCCTACTAGAGGTGACGGAATCCTTTTTTTTTATTTCCAGCAAAAATCAGATAATACAAAATGACATATTTCATAGTGATAACATACAAAAGTATCTTTTAAAAGCCACAGTTCCAAATAATAAAGTAAGAACTACAGCATTACCTATTTTATACATTTCTTGTATCATGATACCAGGTGGTAATTGGAGACCAAATTTGGGCACCTCGTAATCTAGATTTTTTACCCCTAGCTTCATAAATAGCTGTCTCTTGCTTATATATTCCTATAAAGGGAGTTAGCCACACTTGGAAGGTTGGAGGATCAACATCTTTCCACCCAGCTGCCAAAATAATCCGAAAAACCGCTGTCCCCAAAAATAAAGATGATTCTTCCTCTTTACTATGCCCAAGAATTCTATCATGGCCTAGTAGATAAAGTGTTGATGAATCTTTGACTTTATGTCCAAAGACCTCTTCCCAATAGTCGGAGATTATTTTTTTGCATAAATCTAATTTCGGACATTCTGCAAACATGTTTACTGGGTCAGCAGGAGCCTGCCCACATATTGGGCAATTGCTATTTGTTCTTTTGCCCCAAGCATATAATTTTGCTGGTGTAAAATATAGGTTATATATGGTTTTATAAAGTTGGGCTTTAAGATTAGATGCTAAAAATAATCCAGACGAGAGTGCCAGGGACAAATCAATATCAACATTGGGATTTCTTAATTTACTAGACCAGCCTCTTTCGATATGCTCTAGATCATCTCTTTGGTTTTGTATCAACAAATCATAGATAGTACCTATCCTGATAGATCGTTTCCCTATGATATCCAACAGAGAAACATTATCCAACGTAATTTTTGGGGATTTTTGGCTAAGAGCAGTAG
This sequence comes from Lissotriton vulgaris, assembly GCF_964263255.1. Lineage (NCBI taxonomy): Eukaryota > Metazoa > Chordata > Amphibia > Caudata > Salamandridae > Lissotriton > Lissotriton vulgaris. The sequence continues at coordinate 2,033,867,333 of NC_141691.1, forward strand.
ATATTTGAATATATCTAAAGAAATCATTTCTAGGAACAGCAAATTTTAATTGTAGATTTTGAAACCCCATGTTAGGATCATGGCAAAGAAAATCCCCAACTGTATTAATCCCCAAGCGCTCCCATTTTCTAGCAAGCCCATCATTAAGTTGGTGTGGTAAGATTGAGCTCCGCCACAGGGGGTATATTTAGTACATTTCGAAATTGATAGATGTTTAGAAACTCTTTTCCAAATATTCCATGCACTATGTATAATCTTAAATTTAGTTTTTTTTAAATAAGATGGTTCTAACTGCCTTAGTAATAGTCCTCTGGCTTTATTACCAATTGCCAATTCATAAATTGATGGTATATCCTGCGCTGATATAGTTCCTATTAGTGCTTTAGGGATAAATAAAGGTGTCATTTGCTGAAGAAGGGCTGCCCACAGATATAACATAATATTCGGGACAGCTAGTCCTCCCTTATCCAGGGGCAAAGACAAGTATGCAAGAGCCCTCCTAATTTTCCCGTAGCTCCAAAGAAATTTAGATAGAGAGGAGTCTATAGTTTTAATGATATTATCATCCGCCATCAACGGTATTGCACGAAATAGATATAATATCTTTGGAAAGATGTTCATTTTGATAAAGTTCCCCCTGCCGATAATAGAGAGGTGGAGATTGTTTACCCTTGAGAGATCTTTTTTGATAGTTCTGATAAGGGGCTCATAATTAAGTTGATTAATTATCTCAACCTTAGGAGATATACAAACTCCAAGGTAGATTGCATTGTCAACCTTATATGGACTTTCGTACGAGATGTTATTTGTACACAGAACCATTGTTTTATCTCTATTCAGTGAGTAGCCTGAATACAGGCCAAAAGTATTAGTCACTTGCTCAATCTCCTGAATCGCCTCAGCAGGATTTGGTGTTAATACCGCCACATCATCGGCATATGCTAATATTTTAGTTTGATATGTATCTACCCTAACTGGTTCTATTAGATTTGATGCAAGCAGTTTTATAATTAATGGATTGATATATAAGGCAAATAGAATTGGCGAGCATGGGCAGCCCTGTCTTGTGCCCCTTTGAATGCTGATAAACTCCGACTCCACCCCCCGTACAGAAAGTCTGGCTCTTGGGGTAACATATAATACCTTAATGGCTTTGGTAAACTCTGGACCGAAGTTGTTTAATTCCAGGATACCCCATAAAAAACTCCAAGACACTCGATCTAATGCCTTCTCGGCATCAAGCAGGATCATCGACATCCGGCCCCCCGCTACCCCCATGATGTCAAAAAGAGAGATGGCCCTACGGGTATGATCCGTGGTGCCTTTTCCAGGTATAAAGCCGTGTTGCCACGGGGAGACCAGATGTTCGACGACCCTGCTGAGCCTGTTGGCGAGAATCTTAGAATAGAGTTTGGAGTCGGAGTTTATCAGCAAAATTGGGCGGTATGAAGATGGATATTGCGGGGGTTTTCCTTTTTTAGGAAAAATAGCTATGTTTGTTTGCTGCCAAGATTCTGGCGAAGTGCCATTCCATTGTACCCCCAAAAATAAATCTAACAAATACTGCGTTATTTGTTTTTCAAGTACTTTGTAGAAGTCCAATTGAATTTTATCTGGCCCAGCAGCCTTCCCGTTGGCCAGCTCTGATAGAGCAATTTGCACTTCGGTAATCGAGATTTCTCGTTCTAAGTCTTCTCTAGTTGTTTCATCAAGAATCCGAACCGGACCAGTTTCATTTAGCCATTCAGCTAAGAATTCTTTGATCTCATTTGCATCGACTTGATCTTCATTTTTATATAATTTTTGATAGTATTGTCGAAACACTTCTGAGATACCTAGAGGTGTGGTATGTTTTTGACCTTCAAGCTCAATGGAATCTATCAGAATATATGAGGCGCTCTGCCTAGTACGAAGTGCCAGCTGCTTCCCTACCCTCTCCCCATTCTCATATATTTTAGATTGGTGTGTTTGAAAAGTTTCCGCTGCCCTTTGAGTAAGATTGTTATTAAGCTCAGTTTTAAGAGTTATTATCTTACGCAGGGTATTTCTCCCATCCTCCCCTCGGGATATCTGGGTGACATGATGTTCTTCTAACTTTGCTAGCTCATTGATATATTGATTATTGAGTCTTTCCTGAGCTTTTTTATGCTTGGCCACAAACGCAATAGTTTCCCCCCTTAGTGCCGCTTTAAAACAGTCCCATACTATCATTCTTGGTGCACTATATTGATTATGGTCAAAAAATTCCTGAGCCCAAAGAGTTATATGCTCTACATATTCTCTATTGGCCAGTAGTTTTCAGTCAAATGACCATTGAGAGTGGGGCCTGTTATACGAAGGGAGACTAAATATAAGTACCATTGAATTATGGTCTGATATTGTTTTCGGAGACTTACTTATCTCCATAGCTCTGGAGTATTCCTTTGATGCCATTACATAATCAATGCAAACATATTTGCTATGGGGATATGAATAGTATGTGTATCCTGAGTTATTGCGATATTTAAGGTCCCAAACATCAATCAAATTATGACTACCCAAAAGTTGTTTTACTGCCCTAAAAACTTTTGGCTTGCGACCCACGTAAGTCCGCTGAATTTGATTACCGGCCATCGAACCCAAAGATACATTAAAATCTCCACAAACAATTAGCGGACTACCCCAAAAAGCTAATTCTAATTCCAGGTCTTGAAAGTTATGAGGATCGTCCTGAATCGAACCATATACTGAGCAGATTGTGATACCTGCCTCGAGTTCCACTATAATCCATCTACCTAGCTGATCGGCTAACGTTCGTTTAGCCTGCCCCCTAGAACTGCCACTCCACTTATTTTGGAGGTTTGAGTTGTTACTGCAAGCACGTTATATCCAGGAATGTTTAAAAGATTTTTCTCAGCTACGGGAAGATGAGTCTCCTGGATACAGAGGACATCATAAGAGTTCTGACGAACTATTTCAAAGAAGCGAGTTCTTTTCCCTCTATCATTCAGCCCAACAATATTCCATGAGCATAATTTTAGCTTCCCCATTGTAAATGTTTTCTTCATTTATCCAGCCAACTACCAAAAATGTTGAGCCAGCTCCTTTTATTATCCTTTTTACATTCAACATCTGACCCTAACATCTGAATTTTGACATTAATGTATTTCCTCACACCAATTCTTATTCCCTTGCTTATTGCTAATCTTGTTATACAACTCATATATCTGAAATTGCTCTTTTTTCCCCTATTTTTTCCCCCCACCACCCCCCTCCCCTCGACCCCCCTCCCAGTCTGAACCTCCCCCCTCACTCCCAAAAAAGGGCTAATAGAGTCCATCAGAGTCTATAGTGATGGAATCATGCAGCCTGACCGGAGTTCATTTCAATCAAGACACATTTTTCTTCACATATTATTATTATTATTATTATAATTTATTTTTTCCCCCGAAGGGACTAACTAAGAGAACTACTTTTTTTCCCATTCTAAGGTAAAATTATAAGTATATCCAGCTGCTCCAACACTTTATTTCAACTCTAACCACTCACCCCATTTCCCATTGCCTTCCGGATCCCGCTTCTCTCCCTTGACAGCTAGCAGAGACGGAAAAGAGCAAAGAAAAGCCTAAAGAAGAGAGAGAGAAAATAGAGAGGAGGTAGTAATGATATCATTTCTCATCTATCCTCATCATATCTATTTCAAACTATCTAGATATTCTTTTGCCTTGATCTCAGAGTAGAAAAATCTAGTTTTGCCACCATAGATTATCTTAAGTTTAGCAGGATTGTTAAGATATGCCTGTGCCTTTTTTTCCCTGAAATGGTTTAATCATTTGGCGGAGGCGCCATCTCCTCTCAACTGTCACATGACAGAAGTCCGGGCGGACAAAATAGGAGATTGAGTCTCTGGTGCGACGTGCTTCTAGTCTGGCCTTCTCAAAGATTGCCTGCCTCAAAAGAAAATTACCAAAGTAGACCAGTATGGCACGGGAGTAGTCTACTGATCTTGCTGCAGGTTTCAAAGTCAATGGAACACGGTGTGCCCGTTGGATTTCCATGTCCCAGTTCCACTTGGCTAGTTCAGGTAGGGTATCCTTGAAAAGCTGGACCATATAAGAACGTACATCGTCCCCCTCCGCTGCCTCCGGGACACCTAATATGCGCAAGTTATTTCTGCGTAGGCGATTTTTGCAATCCTCCAACTTCCATCTGACATCGGCCAGCTCTGCTTCATGTGAAGCAACTCGATCTTGGGTCACTGCAGCCTCGGCTTCATTGGAAACTACACGAGTTTCCATCTCCGTTATTCGATCATTGAAGGTACCGACAGTTCTAGTCAATTTCCGTACCACCCCCTGTACCTTACGTATGGCCGCCTGTGCCTTGCGACCATCATGGGACGTCTCTTCTCGGTGCGATGCAATTGCCTGCAGCACTGTAGCCATGACAGAATCCAATGTGGTTGTAGGTACATCTGAGTGGCCAGCTTGAGAGGGATGAGGTTTGTGGGGAGGCTGAAAAGAGTTTTCAGCTGATGGAACAGTCCCAGCATTTACAATGGTCGCTGGGTTCGACTGATTTACTAAGAGCATAGAGGGTGAGTAATCCCAAGATAATTCTACTGCCCCATGATGCCTCTTTTTCTTCCTATAGACAGTTTTCCGAGCATCACTAGGTGTGTATTTTGCCGCATCGTCGCTCACACTTTCTGTAGAAAGATCAGTCCCATCACACGTCCCACCCCCAGTTTCATCTGACAATTCTCCCTCATCTGAAAAAGAGTAGAGATCACTTGGGTCCTTGTCTTTGTCCAGCTCAGATATGACTCCCATAACCCCCATCTCAGCTCCCATAGCATCTAAGATAGACGGGTCAATAATTTTCTCAGCTCTCTCTGGATTGTCAACATGTGTTACTTGGGGGGGTACAAAGTTACTCTGCCCCTGTAAGGCTAATTCCACCCTATCACTATTTACCAGTTCGAGAGTGTTTTCTACATTGCCTGGTTCTGCAGGTAGTGAGGCAGATTCCACCTTTTCAAGGTTGTCACCATCTATCAGCTGGGGAGTATTCACTATATTGCCTTATTCTGCAGATAGTGAGACAGGCAATTCTAAATTATTCAGTGCGGCTGTATTTTGTGTTTTCATACCTTCATTTTGTTGTTCCACCAAGGTTATGGCTAGACAGTCATTAATTTTAACCATAGTGCAGCTGCTGAGCACCAGGTCATCATTCTCCTCTAACGCCAGAGGGAGGGTTAGCTCTGTGCCCTGGGGAGTCTTGGTGCTACTACCAGAGCTACCATCGACGCTCGGACAATACTCCACTTCAGGCAGGGTTTGACTCTGGGTTTGTTTTTCCTGCTCACGTTGCTTAAGCTGCTTACTCTCCCCCTTATCACCCGGAAGCAGTTTTGGGACACTTGGAGCTCTACGGAGCAACTCGACCACAGAGGGGCCGGCATTCTCTTTTGTGGCGGTGCCTCCCGGTTTCGGCGCCCTAGGTATCCTGTGAGTCGGGGTCTCGGTACAGCACTGACATCTCCTCGCTTCGAGGCAAGCTCATGATCCCGCTGAGCCTGCTTCGCTGCTCTAGTCTTGGCGGCAGCAGCTGCCAGAACCGCTGCATTCTTCGGGGCCATAACGCAGCGCTCTTTAAGCGGAGCCAGACAAACACTCTCCGCTCTCCCCTCTGCTGAGTCCGTGCTGCTGCCTAGGTCTCCGAGAGGGCCACGCCGTGCAGCGGACTGGAAAGCCGAATCTCTCCGTCTCAGCCCACAAAGCAATCGTGAGACGGCAATCCCGAAAAGCGAGGTAAGGATTACTAATTGCTCTTGAACGACGACAAACTTCAGAGTCACCAATGCACCAGGCATCCTTATATTTCCCAACTGTTATAGCTTATCCATTGGATTTTCTTCATTAGATAGAAGAGGGTAGGGCAGAGCGGTATAAGGCTGTGATTAGCATATCTCTGGAACAGTCTCTCCCCGCCGTTTTGCTCTATGAAAACTCCAGTCAGGGACGCACAGCTCAGCGGCCTCTCACACCACCGCCATCTTTCCCCTCGCGCAAGCGAGGTGACGGATTCCATGAGAGAGGTGCTAGATGCGGGAGGTAAGGCTTTTGACATCGTTCCCCACGGTAGTCTCCTTTTAAGACTCAGGGAGATAGGGCTGCGGGGAGCGGTGTTTAACTGGTTTAAGTCCTTCCTTGCCGGCCGTCGGCAAACGGTCTGGGCCCCTCCTTTCTCCACCGAGATGCCACTTCTCGAGGTAGGGGTGCCGCAGGGCTCTGTTTTGAGCCCTACGCTATTTAACATCTATATGGTACCCCTGGCAGCTCTGGCGGAGTCCTTTGGTGCCCAGATCGTGTCCTACGCTGATGACACCCAGCTTCTTTTTACCAGTAAGAAGGGGTCCGATTTCAATGGGGGGCAGATCAGAGGCTGTTTGGAAGCCATTTTAGATTGGTTCGAAGGGCACAGCCTGAAATGTAACTCCGACAATTTGGAGTTGTTGTTTTTTGGCTGTCCCACCGACCCCAGATGGCTGACCTGGTGGCCGCCGGCTGTGTTTCCCCCTGCAGCTGTATCCTCCAGGGCCAAGAATCTGGGGGTCCAGATAGATAACAGTCTTACCTTGAAGCCTCAGGTGTTGGGTCTTGTTGGCAAATGCTTCGGCATTATTAAGATGCTGAGAATATTTCTTCTCTGTTGGCTCTCTGCCACCGGAAGGTTACTGTCCAGGCGCTCATTGGCTCTCGTTTGGACTACTCCAATGTTCTTTACTTGGGCCTGCCGGAGTTTCTTCTTTCTCGCCTACAGGTCGTGCAGAATGCTGCCGCCAGAGCCATTTATGGGCTTCATTGCAGAGCCAGTGCCACTATTTTATTAAAAAATCTCCATAGGCTCCCCATTAAAAAACAAGTGATTTTCAAGGCTCTCTCACTGACTTTTCAGGCGCTTCATGGCACAGGAGCTAAATACATTAGGAATCATTTGGCATTCTATCTGCCTACGAGGACGCTAAGGTCAGCTTCCCTGGCTCTGGCTCAAGTTCCATCAATCAGACGGGCCAGAATTGGTGGACGCTCTTTCCGCTATCTGCGCCCAAGCTCTGGAACTCTCTGCCAGTCTCCATGAGACTTAACGTAAGTCTCTTAGGTTTTAGGAGGGAGCTTAAGTCTTGGCTTTTTGTCCAGTAGGCCCGTATGTCTGATCCCTTTCTGCCCCGTTGTCTGTCTCCTAGTTTTTATCAAAGCCCAAGAACACTCCCCGGAGTAGCCGTTTGCTATATAAAATCTTTTTAACATTAATATTAACATGTACCTGCTACACAATCTGGTACTTCAGCTCTCAATACCTCTCAATACCTTGCCTGGCTTCACAAGGATGAAAGAGTGAACTCTCTGAAAGCAATAGGTTAACAGAGCCCTCCTGCATTGTCTCCACCAAGAAGTCCCCACTATGGAGTGCATCCATTTGACACTTTGAACCCAAAGGAGGAAATGCAGGAAGAGGTTTTAGAAGTTTGGAGCAACTTTAGTATAAAGGTCCATAAACTCACCAGGTGATATGCTGGAGTTGTAGTCCCAGACCCCAAGAAGCAAACCATAGTACCTGAACCCTTGGCTGCTGTTATGGACCACTTTCCTTCATCAAGAAACACTTATAGAAGTAAGTGTGAAAGTGCGAACTGTAAACATTGATTGCCAAGCAAGCGATACACTGCAGGCCATTACAACGCAAGTCATTACAAAGACTTGCTGAAGTGGGCAAAAGGTGCTGGATTTATAATCCAACACCTTCCCTACTGTTGTACAGACTGGAGTTGGAATAGTAAATTATTCTATTCGAAAATTCAGTCCCCCCTACAGCATTTACTTGCATTGTAATGGTATACGATGTAACAAAGTGGTTGTTGAAATGGTATGATTTGTAAATGCATGTGATAACGTGGCCTATTCGGTCTGAACTCGCAGCCAGCTACCAAGGTTTGATTGTACTATGGAATACTTTATTGAGACCATGACTGAACCCTTTATTGCGTTTTTGGCCTTAATGTTAACGGTTTTTCCTACTTATCACTACTAATAAACCACTATCCTGCATTTGGAGTTCAGCAGTGAGGATACTTGTACATACCTATCTTTAAATTACACTATCTTACCAACCTGTCCAAACTCACAGCTGCTAATCTTAGGTTACAGTGTAGGGATAGGGTGCTGCCAGTTGCTAATCATATAAGAGCTGATAGAGTCCCTTAAGGCCTGGGCAGAGATATCTCCTGGAAATTATGGTGATGGGCAGGATGGCCCCTCCAACAAGTTGCAGGTGGAGGATGTCAACATTGCCATTACTCTCATTATTATATTCATACTTCCAGCCAAGGAAGGGAGAGGAGCATTCTATCACCAGAAGCGGGGATGTAATTTGAGAATAAAGAGCTAAAGGCTTAGTTAGCTTCCATAGAAGGGAGGAAGTTGGCCCAAGCTAGAAGTGGGCTAGGGATGAAGAGAGAAGAAATGCTGGCAGCAACAATGAACAAGATGCAGAGATGCCCAGGAGTTGTGGTTTTGATTGCAGGCTTACCCAAGGTAATAGTCCCGATGTAGGTATTGGGGGAGGACATTGACAAAGTGCTGACTGCATTTGAAATGGCTCTTGAGTTGAGAAGGGTCCACTCTCAGTATTGAGGTGCTCTGCTGTGGAAATGTATTCTAGTAGCTAGGTTGGATATGCTCCAGACCTTGCAAGGGTTGAGGCAGAATCCTACCCACACTTGAGGAAATAACTAGTCACAAAATTGTATCTGACCCCAGAGCAGTACAGAGTGAAGTTCAGGGACACCCAGAAAGTAAACACAGTCCAAGGTGGACTTTGTACACATCTCAGTGAAAGCTCTACAGGGCTGGATTAAAGGTAACCTATTTAGGGCATTTATACCTTAATTCTTAAGGACCACTTTGTGACTCATTGTGTACAAGAAAAGTTATGCAAGTACCTAGTAGACTCTAAGCTGTCTAGTCCCAGGGAACTAGGACAGACAGCTAAAATGGAGCTGCTCCCCCCACCCGAATTGCCTTGAGACCCTCACGGATGAGTAGCACGCTTCAAAATTCCCTGATTATTTTATTGATGAGTGGATGAGAACCCAAGTTTCTAATCAGCATCAGGGAGGAGACTCCAAATAGGTGGGGGTTAGGTCTACAAAAGCCACAGGAGGTCGGCTGTAATCCCATCACAAAGACTCCCACAGTACCCAAGAACCCTAAAAAGGAGGAGGGAGATCCCACCCTAACTCAGATAAACAGAGGCAGAGTATCCAGGGACGAAGAAATACTTAGACCGAAAGGTGTTCGTTGATTGTCAGTAGTCAGTTCACTTCAGGAATGATGACGCCTATACTAAAAATGTGGTTAGCACTGAGCTGTTGAGTGTAGCCATAGAGAAGAATTCCTGAGTTGAGGACGTCCTCTTAGCATTTTGTTTGGACACATGTCCATGTGGTAAGCTGGTGTTCCCTTAGAGTGGAAGTAGTCACTTCTACTCTATTCAGGTGAATGGGATCGCTGCCATTTGCCCGTGAGACACATGTGCTTGTTAAAATATAGTGAGTGATGGGTTAGTGTTCTCAGACATAAATCTGCCATGAGAGGCCAGAAGGGTAACCCCAGGTGAGGTCACAAACTAACCTGTAGGCATAGTGTCTATATAGTGGGATGTAACCTTGGCTGGTATAAGGTGATAATGCAGTCCTCCCTTCAGGTTATCTCCTGAGCAATGACCTAACAGAGGTTGATCCAATTTGAAGAGTGCCCCCAACCCAAAGGTCCTGGGGAGCTAGCTCCTACAGATAGGAAACTGGGGTTCCAAAAGAAAGAAGAAAAAAGAAGAAAAAAGGTAAGTCTTAAAGAGAGTGCAAGGGAGCCAAGGGTCTTCTGTCTCAGTAAGGGAGAAACCCACAGCTGGCACTGGTGAAGCTTCACATAACCAAAAGAGAGTCTTGAGCAGGCAGGCAGCTGTCTAGCAGCAGGGTCTCACTCCTGCTCTAACCCAAGGGAGAGTGGAGGAAGAGTGTCAGCCACTGCATGTGGTAGCCACCTACTCTAAACAATAAAAAAGGTTTCAGGAGCCCTCTGATGCCCTTAGCGCAGCTCAGCCACCAGTAGAGAGCTTAGGGTGTAGTTCTGGATTCTGAAAGCTGTCAGTAGCCTCTGCAGGGTTTTGGTGTTCATGGAAACATTGTTGGTGGCATGGGAGGCAGACCTCATGGCCAAAAGTAAGATTGGCTTCCTGACCCTGTTGGTCATGGTGGGGTTGCTCAAGTGCTAGGTAACTTCTGTGAGTAAGGTGTTGCCCAAGACACTTTAATTATAGAGGAGGTGGGCACCTCACTACCCAAACTAAAAAGGGAGAAAGATAATAAAACAGCGGTTATGAGGATTCACTTTAAAGGGGTCCTTTTACTGTATGGGTGGGTCTGTTTTAGAGAGCAAGTACCTTGGCAGGAGGATGTAAGGCAGATTAGGGCAGGCAAATATACAGCCTGGTGTCTTCACTTTCTTTCTCCCCTGACAGACCAGCTATATACTCCCAGGGTTGGTTGAGGCTCCAGGGCTATTGGCTGGGGCTGGTTGTGTGAGAAACCAGCACCTGTTTGCAGTATCCCTCTACTTTTTACCCCCATTTTGCCTACTTTATGATGTTTTTGGACTCTGATTGTGCCCTGGGCTCTGATAACCAGACCAAGATCCTGTGCTCAGATTAAAAGTACTTGGCAATTAGGTATAATTACAATTGATACTGAAAACCTAGTGTAAGTCTCTAGTCTTTGATAGGACATGTAGTTCTAGAGTCCCAGTCAATGTAATGAACGTATGTACACACTGTTGTGGTGCTTGTTATCATTTTAAAAGCCAGCCCTGCCTTTCAGGATGCGTTTTGACTGAAATTATATGCAAATTCGACTTTGGATGTAAAGGTATGTCTGCTAACATGGGAATGCTTTATTAAAATATAACTCTTAATAGTAAGGAGATAAAAATATACCTCAAAATAATAGAATAAATACAACAACTAACCACTGTTAGATGTATTCTAACTGCCATAGAAATTAAGTTCAGAACTTTCTTTTCTGTAATCAAAGCCTAGCCTTCCAACTGCTCTCCCCTGATTTTCCAGCCTCTGCCAGGGTGAGCAAAACTGTCTTAGGGACATATTATCTAGAATGGCAGTAAAATGATCACCGGTTTAGCAGCAGAAAACTGCAGCTAAAGTGGTGATAATGGGCTTGATGATATGCCCTGGAGAATTCCAATAGACGCCATTGTTCACATCAGACCATGGACTTCTTTTGGAATTCTCAAGGGCATATTATTAAGCACATTATCACTGCTTTAGCTGCAGTGTTCCGCCGCTAAACCAGCAATAATTTTAACGCCGTTCTTGATAATATGCCCCTTAATGAGTTGTGATGTGGCCTGCCTTGAGTCAAAGAACTTCCTGTGAGAGGAGACCTGCAAGCTGCAGTGCACAAAGCAGGAAAGCAGTGGAGGAGTCAAACTGGCCTTCAAAGACAGTTTGGACATGACACAGTCTTACCCCCAAATCCTGCACCCCCAGACAAACAGGAGTCCCAGTAATTAGATTAGTGAGAGGGCTGTAAGGGAGTGCAGGGAAACCTAGCCACACTAGTGTATTGGCTTAGCCAGATCTAACCCTCCAGGAGAAAGTTTCTCCATTTTGCATTTTGAAAGTAACAAATATACCACACTTTGGAGGAAGTGTTCATACACCTCGCTGGAACTCTGAATCCCATTGGTCAGGGTTGCCAACTGCTTGATGCCCAGGATCAACAAATACATATGGGAGTGTTGCCCAGGAACTTAGAGCTGCTACCTGTAAACAACAAGGAGAAGATGGACTGCTGTGTGGGAAACCTGACCTGCACCCAAGGGATCAAACAAGGAAGGACTGTACCTGCTGCACAATCTGATACCAAAACCTTAAGGACTGTTCCTGGATTTGGACAAATTAAGGAGTGAACTACCTGAAATTTACATGTTAACAGAGCCCACTTGAATCTTCTCGACCAAGAACGCCACATCTTGGTCTGCGTCAAGTGGACATTTAAGGATTTGGGTCAGTGAATTGTAATTTTTGTAGTCCCAACATCCCAAGGACCATCTCAGAACTTCTAGAACATTGGTACTGGTGTTGTGGACACTTTGAACTCACAAGAGGAACTTCAGCAAGAACACTTGTTGTTTGGTCAAGTTTAGAGTAACATTTGTTAAAAGTACTATAAGGTGACCAGGTGTATTGTGGGAGTTGTAGTCACAGACTCCAAGAGGCAAACCAGATCATCTGTACTCTAGGGTGGTGTTGTGGACTACTTTCATACATCATGAAATACATCTGTAAAAGTGTTACATCATGGATGGCCACAACTCTGGTCCTTTAAAAATAATTGCTTGCTAGTAGTCAGTCCTGCATCTTTGTCCCTCCCCTTTCTCTTCCGTCCCTCAGACACAGCTGAGACTTAGTACTGTCTCATTCTGCTATGGTTATTTATCTGTATATTAAGGGGATTTGTTTTGTCATGATTTCCTGGTCTGCTGCTGTTTGCCTCTGTTCAGCTGTGGCACCATATCTGCTTACATCTAAATATTACATTCCTACCTCTCACCTCCTCTTAATACCAGTTGGGCTAGTGCTGCCTCCCACTCTGTTGATTGAATTTATTTAGCCTTTTGGAACCTTTCTCCCTGTTTCAAAACTGCATTTGCTTCCCTGTCCGCCTCAATCAATTTATTATCTCTTTGACTTTCTACGTTTCATGGTCTTTATCTCTGTGCCTCTCTTGAGACTGTTGACTCATTGTTCTTTCTGTGTCTCACTCACTAAAGTCACTGACTGCCTTATCTTTTCTATGCCAAACCCCAGTTTGCTCTCCAGTATCTATTTCCAAACTCTCATCCAGCATTAGGCTGTACTAGAGTGACATTTCAGGAAACATCAAGTAGCAATTCATTTAAACAATCCATGGGACAAAGGGTCATTATCTCAGCCATTTTAATTCCAGGTTGGGTGTTTATTCTACTACATTCAATATTTTTAACTGGCCTGTCTAGCTTCATGTTGGTCCCCCAAACAGCCCTTTCTTGAATTGTCTCAGGGGAGTTCTGCTAGGCGGCCAGCTTAATCAGCTATGAAGGCCTGACTCTCTATTTGCGTGACACTGTTTGGTTTCTCATAGGACACAGTGCAGCACATTATTACCTTTCTCTCATTGGTATTTATAGTAGATGACCCCCAAAATACACACTTTTCTCATGCACACAGCACTCTGGTGCCATAGATTATTTGGATGCTTTTATAAGAAGTTATACTCCTGGGGTTAATCAATCAATCACATCAATCATGATTTAAAAAGCACAACAGCCCTTGCCTGGTGTTGCTGTAGTTTGAAGCATCTTGCCATCATTTATCATTATTCAAAACTTTTCCGACCTCCTTGGCTCTTCAGTGGATAGGTTGTAATTTTAGATTCTAAGTTTGCTTTGCCGTTGCTTGGATGCGAGTTACATAGAGCAATTCAAATAAAAGTTTGGTTTATGCTCTGACAAGTGTGATGCTGTGTAATCATGCAACTATTAATAAATTTGACTTTTGAATTAAAGGTACTTCCAAAGTCTCTAACTACCTTATTGTTACATATACCTCACACCTAAGGTCTCCCCTAGATGCATCAGTGCACTTGTAACTACAAGCAGGGACATTATAACATATGTTTTATATGCCCCTGTAAGGGAAAAAAGCTGATTCCTATGGTAGCACAATAGAGCCTTTGGCCTAACATGGAAATACTTAAATAAAGTACAACTATAGATAGAAATAAGCTAAATATATACTTCGAAATATCACAATGCTGGTTAGAATAAATCTAAAAACTTGTCACTGTTAGAATTCCTATAAATATCACAGAAAAGAAGTTATTAAACTTGTTTCCTGATGGACCAAAAATCAGCTTTCCAGCTGCCCTTCTCTGATTACTCAGCCTCAGCTGTCTTAACAAGGTGTGAAGTGGCCTGCTGTTTGAACCGGTAGTGTCTGGGCAGCTGAATGGATGCTCCCAGATAGGCAGAACTACCATTGTGCTCAACCTTTCGTAGCTTCTTGGTGAGGAGTGAGGCTCCCTACAGAGGCAATAAGTAAAACAAAGGCAAAAGCAGCCACTCACGATAAATACCCTGAGCGTCACAAAAGAGACTTCAGGAGTGAAAATGTTTATGTCCAACACACATATGCAATGCTTATAACATGACCACCATAAACTTTTAAGAATAAAACACAATTGTGAATCTAGCTATTGGTACTAGGCCCACTCATATGGTTATTTTTTCACTAGTATGCACACTATGGACACATCTTAATCTAACTCCCTTCTAATCGAGAGAGAGCATCCTTATGCGGTGCACAATATAAAGATTATGTACATTCACAAATAAAAGAACACTTTTTAGCAGCACTGTTAGCCGAAGTGAAGTGGGTGAAACCCAATGTCTAAAGGTATTGTGCTTTTGGTACTAAACAAGGTGTAAGACTGCACCACAGGCCAGTATCGTGAATCACATTTGATCGAACCACGCTCACTCCCACTCAGACACACTCATTCCGCACCACTATGTGGTATGGCAGGTATCAGCCAGTCTGTATGACACACTCTTACAAACACATACTCACTCAGCACCCTAATGTGGTGCCACTGGTACCTAGCAGGTATATGGATCACATTCTGTAGACCATGTGGCCCAAGCCTCTCTCCACCTTCACCCTCACCCCTATTTTCCTATACCTACGTATGGGAGATAACTAGTCTTGCCTACCTGATACTGGGCTGCATGTGGCCAAAGTTAAACTTAGTCTGGGTCTCCTAGGAAGCAGGTGGAAATATTTAACAGCTTTAATTAGGATGTAGACTTAAACAAAGGAGAAGTTAGCAGCAGAACAAGTTCACCCACAGGTCTCAAACACAAAGGATTCATGCAGTCTCTTGACCCACTTCCTAACTGTCTCAGAAGCATTTCTTCATCCCAGTCAATATGTCTTTCTACTTCCAGTACCATGATGTATTCAGTAGGGGCCAGGTGTGGAGAGGCAGGTTGGTCTATCCCGATGAGTGTCAAAAAGGGAACAACCAATGAATAAGAAGGAATACATTACTCCCCATAGGTAGGAGTAGGCACCACGATCGGTATATGATGATCCCGGTCATACCCAGGCACTCTGGCCACAGCGACTGGTGCGCCTTTGGAGTGAAGGGATGCGTTGTAAATTGTCACCTCCCAGGTCAGGAGTCACAATAAAGAGTGCATGCCAAATTGGGTTGCACCAGGCAATTCTGATCACACTCAGCTAAGAATTGCAAATCTGAACATCTTTGAATATGAGGCACAATGTCCAGTGCAAGTTGATACAGATTGCACCACACCAGTCTGGTCAGGCACAAATATGTGCAAGTTCAGCAGAGCCACATAAGTTGGTATGAGGCACAACTCTGGGTACACCCCCACCTCCAAGGGTTGCATCCTGTGAATTGGACACTGCACTGCAATGTTTAACATACTCTTAAGGTCACCCATAGCTAGGTAAATACCTGCAGTGTTCTTCTCAAAGCATGTAATCCATTTCTATGCTCCATCCAGCAAAGACAGTAGCTTTGTTCTTAGTTTTTCTTTGTCCTTCTGGGATCATGACACATACATAACCCAGCCAAATTATTCTGTTGCAGTGGGCACATTCTTAACCTGGATGGTGCTATGGGTTTATCCTCAACAAAGCATCCCCCCCTTGCGAGGTATTGCTCCAAGTAGGGAAAGCTCCTGTTGGGATTTCCGCCTTCATGGCCGATGCAACCCTCAATTACTGCCATGACCGCAGGCTAAGACAATCCTCCCCTAGGCCAAAACCTGTCACATGGGCCACTCTCCTTAGTCTAGTCTGCTAAAAGGCTGCAAAATGTATAAACAAAACTCTTGTATTTTGCTATTTTATCCCCGGGGGTAGATCTAGTTTTTGCCGTGCACAGGTGTGCAGCACAGCGTATCCACTTTTGTCAAAACAGGAATGGTTTGATTGTTTAAACTGTTCAGCCCAAAGAATAGTTCCAGGCATGAGCCTTTGAGGATTATTACATTTACATCGGGTTTACGTGCATCTTATATGCAGTATTACAGTAAGTAATAAAAGTTTCCGGCATCCCATATATAGTGTGGAATGTTCGTTACAGCCTTAGGGGCAGATTTACAATCCCATTACAACATCTTTACAACACTGTTGTGTCACTTCTGTGATGCATCAGCATTGTAAACAATGTGCCACTATGCAACATATTTACAAAGTGAGGCACCTATAGAGATGGGTCACGTTGTAAAGCCTTGCATTACATTATACCTACATCAGGTATAATGTATGCAGGGTGGGCATTCGGACATAGGAAAGCCTCGCAGTGAAATCTACAAGATTTGACGGAGTCACTTTTATGACGCCATTGCATCAAAACCTTATACCTGCTTGAAGCAGGCGTAAGGAGTGTTGCAGCCTGTTAATGTTAGATCTGGGGGTCTCTAGTTGGCAATGGTATTCACCTGTGTCCCAATAGGGACCCTTACTTCTAAGTCAGGATAAGGGGATTACACCCCTTAATAACTCCTGCTCACCCCCTTGGTAGCTTGGCACGAGCAGACAGGCTTATCTCAGAGGCAGTGTGTTAAGCATTTGCGAATATACAGAGTAATACAGTGAAAACACTACAGATGGCAAAGGTTTTTATAAAAAAAAGTATTCTTTAAATAGACTTAAACACAAGATCACAAACGGCAAAAATCCACAATTCTACAAGATTGCTTAAAGATGATAAAACGTTGCTTTGTTCCAGTTGATGATAAATGGGACAAAGTTCTCAACAAAGTACCTGGATGCGTAACGCAAAATAATCAAAAGGCTCGCAAAAGGGGAGATGCGTTGGTTCCGTGATCCGGGGGAGATGATGCGTCGTGCCTCAATGCTTGCGCAGAGTAGGGGATGCGTCGTGATCCTTACCAGTGTGGAGGTGATGCGTAGATTCTTGGCCTGCAGGCCCGTTGCGGTGCGCAAGATGACGCCTTGATGCGATGCGATGATCCGGTTGCGATGCGAGAAGATGGCACCCATGATGCTGCAATGATGCCCTACCAGCTCTGAGACGACTCTGTACTTCGGAGCAGTGACAGGTCCTGCACCACGCTTCTCTGGTGATGCAATGGCGACTCTCACAATGGCGTCATGCTTCTCCAGTGATGCGACAACAGGCAGCTTTGATGAAAACACGCTTCCAGGGAGATGCGGCGAAAACTGGCTTCTCCGGCGATGCAACAATTTCAGCTGCGGCGGCAACACGCTTCTTCTCGATGCATCGAGCTTATAGCTCCCAGCAGAATGCAAGTGTCTGGATTCAGAATTCCCAGCAAGGAAATTCAGTTGGGAGCTGGAGGTGAAGTCTTTTGTCCCTGAGACTTCAGCAGGAGGCAAGCTCAGTTCAAGCCCTTGGAGAATATTCTGTAGATGAAATTCCTTACAAAGTTCCTTGTCCTTTCTCTTGGCAATGAAGCAACCACTGCAGGCCAACCCAGCAAACAGCACACTGGCAGAGGGGCAGTACAACTCCTGCAGCTTCCTTGGTTCTTCTCCTTGGCAGACAGGTTTCTTGTCCAGAAGTGATCTAATTTCTTGGGATCAGGGTCCCAATATTTATAGCCCCAAATCCTTTCTTCTCTGAAGGCAGAGAGGCCTCTGCCTAGTCCAAACCAGTTCCTGAGCACTTTGTTTACATGACTCTCTTCTTCCTTTCACTGTGCAGGGACATCAGCTGCCCAACAGGAGGTGGAGCCAGCACAGAGGAGGGAAGATACAGCTCTGGAGCACTCTGTTGACATGATTTCTCCTCTCCTTTCACAGTGCAGGGCAGATACATCAGACAAGCTACAGGACGTGGAGCCAGTATTGTAGACGGAAGGCCCAGCCCTAGTCGGCCCGAGGTGCAACTCCTCCCTCCCATCTAGAAGCAGATCTCTCTATTCACCACTAGGCTGCCCCCGCATGTCTCCTGGAATCCCCCAGCCCTGTCACTCACAAACCCAGACAAGGAACACACAACCTAGCAGAGGCAGGTCTGAAAAGTTAGGCAGGAAAATACCCCTTTTCCAAAAGTGGTATTTTCAAACACAGAATATTAAAACCAACTTTACTAAAATGGGTATTTTATTATTCTGAGTTCAGGCACATTAAATTCGAATTACTACCATGTTCCCTGAGTCAGTTAGGATTATAAGAACAGAGGAGGCAATCCATAAAAATGGAAGGGAGACTCACGCCATTGATGCCAGGTCTAACAGTTAGGAATAGGCATTCCTAACCATTCCTGGAGTTGTGTCGTGCTTGCAATGCGCTTCCTATATGTCCGAAGATGCATCATGCATATATCCATCCTTGGGCATTTTGTGCTGCATTGTAAATGCGGCACTTCCATGGTGGCGCAAGGCTATTTTTCTGTTACGCAAAATAACTGCTGCAGTCTGCTAACATCAGTTATTGTAAATCTGTCCCTTGGAGTCATAATATAATGGTCAAATGGTTAAAGCATGTGGGTCTCAACCTTGCTTGGACAGTGTGGCCAGTGGTGAATGTGTCCAGATTTCTGACAAGGGGAGCATGCGATTTCATCTGACCACTTCACCTTTCAAATTTCTGCTTCATTATTCTGATATTTTGTGCAAAGTGGTCAGCTGGTCACTCGAGGAGTAGGTCTCTTGCAGCTTTTGATGCCCCCTAGAAATACAAGAAGTCTGCCATCTAAGGCTAAATCCAAACTGGCTCCAGGAGCATCTCCTCCTCTGACTGAAGTGGAAGCAGGCTACAATTAGCCCTGGGTTTCAAGTACTATACTTCCTCATACCCAAATTTTCAATTAACTATGTATTTGAAGGCTTCACTCTGGTAAAATTAAGTTACATATGTTTCTCAGCACTCTCCAGCCGCCCTTCCAGAGAGAGGATGATTGCAAATCTCATATTGGGATTGTTGCCAAAAGACACAAGACGTTATTTCTGTTCTGAGAGCAGTTGCACATCTAAGCAATAGGAAAACACTAATAGAGAGGGCAGCGACTGGATAGGATAATGCTAATTAGCTCACAAGATTTTCCAACAGGCAAAGTGTACATTTCGAAAAGGTAGATTTCCTGTGTGTTTTTGAAACATTTAACTTCATCAATTCAATGGATATTTACTGACTATCAAAAACTGTGGTTGAATGAACGCTGTACCTTATTCTACATCAAAGTTACCAAAAATGTTATTTAATATTGTACTTTCTTTCTCATAGAAATCACTGCAATCCTAAATCATGGAACTGGCTTTTAGGGGCTAGTCACAGTAGTAACATGCAAATTTAAATTCTTACATCCTTTGAACTCTATGTGCACTAACATGTAATTAACAAGTCACGCTTATGGTGAATTCATTTTTCTGAGTTTTACTTGCCTACCTAGTGAATAGCAACATATGTGTTTCACTTCTCCTTTGATATTTAACTTCCATGTCACTGGTGTATTTCCTGCACCATAACCTGTGGTCCAGTCAACACTTCCCCAGTGCGCAGAGTTAAAAATCCTGAAATACCAGTCTGCAAAAATAGGGGTTACCACTTAAAAAGAGGTGTTTTCTAACAGTATGTTAGAATTCTTTTTATGGTATAGATTTGACGTTTAGTATATCAGAAAAAAGGACCAGCAGTAAGGGGAATACAGAGGGGCATATTATCAAGCAGGGCGTTAAAATTATCGCAGTTTCAGCGGCAGAAAACTGCTGCTAGAGCGGCGATAATGGACTTTATAATCTGCCTTGGAGAATTCCAATATAAGCCCATGTTCACACCAGAACATGGGTTTCTTTTGGAAAAAACTTAGTGTCAGTACCTCAATGAACCATGCCACATTCATTTAATTGTAGCACTAGGATTGTTCATTGCAGTATTATCAGTTCTGATCTACTTATTAAGCAGTTTAAAGCCATCTGTTCTTTTCTGTAGGGGTCGATACACAATCCTAGAGTAGGCTGGGAATAGCTGGGAAAATAACAAAATATGTGGAACAAAATATAATTGCTTGGTATCTTCGGATCTAATATTAACTTTTCAATTTCCATTTTCTGGATGATCTAGTTGTTCCTACTACTAGCAAAGTGATAACCCAGAAGACAACAAATAAGTATTGCATCACACTGTAAATAAGACTTTAAAGCATTATTTTACAGAATGCAAAATAATCATATAGCATGAAATATCTTTTGTTGTCCTGAAGAATTTTAAAACCAATTGTGCTTTTCATCACATCTGTTGTATGGTTACAGACACCATGGTGGGCCCGGTCAGATAATGTCAAGATCATGTTAAAGATACCTACTTAACATTATTGCATGTAGAACATTCCTCTAATACTATTCAGAGTTTTTATCATCAACTGCTGCCTTTTTCCTTTTTATGTGATCGAGCACTAAAACATCCGTACTCAGAGCATGTGCTTTTTAAAAAAAGTTCCCCTCTCCCTTTTTTAGGTCGAGCCTATAGAGGCAGCTCGAATGCGCTGCTTGCTTTGCCAGGCATGCAGTATTCGCTATGGTGTGGAAGCTTTATGGAAGCTCTGCCCACTCTCCGCCCATCTTTCACATTGGTTTAGGTCCTAAATGCTGCCTTTTGATTTGTTTTAGGCCTGTTATTCCCTCCTCATGAAGGTCATGTCCTCATTAGTATCCTTCCATGGCAACTGGCCCCTTTACTTCGAGCATTATTTTCTAATCATGGCCCAACCCCATAGTCCGTGACCTCTCGCCCCATTCTCTGCCCCTCACCGCACTCCCGTTCATGCTTTCTCAAATGCCTGCAATCCCGTTTTCAATGCAATAGGTCTCACGTAAATGCGAGTCCTATTGCATTGTAAATGCTTGTTTTTTTTTCAACTGCTAAAAAAATATGGCTGCGCCCAAGCGGCAAAGTGAGAGCCGCTGTGAAGTAACCCCCTTATGTAAAGATGCAAGTCAAAGAGGATACAGAAAGCCAAACACGCAGCGCTGCGACTTTCCCACAAGAGAGTTCTGACAGCCCTTCCGTGTTTTTGCAGTTATCGCATTCTCCTGAGTAGGTCCGTGCCAGCTGGGAAGTCGTGCAACTTTCCCTGAAAATTTGCAGATTTAGATGGACACATACTTTAAATAAACACAGGGGCATATTACCAAGCAATAGTGATAATTATCGCTATTGCTTGGTTAGAGACAAAACTTTACCGCTGAGCTGCGGCGATTTTTACCACAAATAAACCTTGGCATTACCAAGGTTTATCGCAAATGCGATAAAAATCGCCGCAATGCATGAATACCGCTGAAAAGTTAGCGATATTCATGCATTACCGAGCTAATGCTCTTAGCCATGTTATCCACCTCCAATTGGATAACATGGCTAAGAACTGCTCAGGGCAGGTGTTAGCTTTTGAAGATATTCGCACTTAGCGCGAATATCTCCAAAAGTTGGTAATAGGAGATAGCGATGTTAGCGACTGTTTTCAGTTGCTAACATCTTGGCACGCCCACTTTACATATCATTAGTGATAAATATCACTGACATGCAAATTGGGGCCCAAGATGGTCGCTATCTCCTACTAGCTGTCGCTAACTGGTGTTACTGACAGCTAGGTAATAGGGAGATCATTTTATCTCCGCTTTCTTGGCTTTTAAAGCCAAAAAAGCGGAGATAAACCCCATTGATAATATGCCCCACAGTTTCCTATAAATGTAAATATATTTTTTTTATTACGGACACTTTGTGAATTGGAGGCAAGTAGGGTAGCTAATATTCCATTGTTTCCATGCGTAATAGATGATGAGGTCTAGTGCTTTGATATGTTTTTGTAACTTTTTGCATGGTTACTTTGATGAAGCTGTAAATTGAAGGTGAAAATTAAATCATGATTAATGTGATACGTTAAGAATGTGTTTTGTTAAAAATGTGAGGAGAAGTTGTTGGCACTAATTTAAAAAGGAGGCCTTGAATCAAGAAAAATCGCTCCTTTTATTGGTGACTTGAAAAGAAAATGCCCAATTACAGGGTGCAATGTGTTGCTGGTGGTTCATGGCCCCGCTGCATCCACACCTGCTTCACTAGTGCCCTTGGTCGTTGGTCATGTGATAAAGACGATGCTAGTATTTATTTATATTTGCAGCTATAGTTTATTGCCAGGAATTGAGCTGTAGCACGAGTACCGTAAATAAAATGGCTAGCTGAATGTCTTCAATCAGTCTCTGACTGGCGGCCCTATAACATATAGTCACTCATTCCCAAGGGGATGCTCTGCACAGTGTGTGCCTTAGATCTTTATTGGATGCTGTGGCTAGCCTTGCCTCAGAAGCCAAAAGCAACAGTTTTTAGTGTTGTTGGGGGACTCCAGTCCAGCGTCTTGAGCCATGGGAATGGGCCACTGACCCACTTGTCATATTTGATTTAGGGACCTTTGCAACATGGCTCTGCCATTTAGCAGTTCTTCAGGTGTTGCCTGCCACAGTGGAGCTGTTTTTACACATTTGGCTATGCTTTTTTTATTGCAGTATGTCTCGAGATCAAAATATCCCTAGGGGCAGATTTACAAGCCCATTGCGCCACTTTGTGTCACTTTTCCCATGATAAAGTGATGCAAAAGTGGCGCATGGGTTTGTAAATCTGCCCCTTGTGTTTTGTTCTGGATTGAGTCAGACGACATTTCCCTCATTGAACATCAGCATTGTAGATTCTGTGGGTATAACACTAGAGCATATAATTAGTCTCTGCCGAAAAAGATTTCATCTATACAAGAAGTATTTATGTGACTCTTTTACTTCTGCTAATGTCTGAGTGACTGATGAGGCCATAAGAACCTGTTTTGCCCTACACACTGATGCCTTAGTATCCAAGTTCATCAAATGTTTGGCTTTAGGTTTAACCAGATAAATTAATCTGGTTCAGATTTTAAGATGTTGCTGTTTTAACCCCAGCTGAGCCTTGGCTATTTTTTAATCCTTCTTTTGATCTGCTCTATCATTTCTTATTGTCCCATTATTGTTACTGTTTTATTTATAAACAATAACAGTTATTTCATTCATTACTTTACTCACTCCAGAAATCTGTGTTAGATCTCATGGTCAAATATTTGAATCTTGGTGTGGTCATTCAGCCTTACATCCTTCCTAAGTCAATACATGTGTGTACACATGCAACAAGCCTGGAGCCTCTTATCTTAGTTCTTCAGAAGTGGATCTTAGTGGATTGGTGATAAGCACTCCCAATCCATTCTAAAAGTGTCTAATACTCTAGTAGTGAGACTCAATCACACCCAAGGTATGCACACAAGGACGTCCAAATAGGAACAAATCCAGGAGGATTGAATAGAATGAACACATTCCTCACAGTCACCGTAATATTAAAAACAGAACTATAAGATCAAAATACAATACAATTAATGTTAAAATAATGTCAGGGTGGTACAACCTTTAACTTATGTGTAATAGTGCATGCAATAACTCACAGGTAATTCTAATACAATCAATACAACTTTAATTATCAGTATTGTGCAATGTCTAGTAATAAGGACACGCTGGTAAGTTGTAATTCAAGTAGGTTTATTCAGTCTTATGCATGCATGGAACCCAACCATGCATCAAAATTGATTGTGCGGCACAAAAGTGTCTTACGCACGAAAGGAAAGTTTCTCCTTGCAACAACAAAACCCTGTAAGATAACCCTCATGTAAGGGTACAGCATCTCATCCATAAACCCTCCACCATGTAGGGGTCACAGACTGTGAAAAACAACATGGTCTGTTACCCAAAGCCATCCACCCACAAAACACATGGGCCACCCATTTGTAAACAAATGTTAACTGTTGTATCACGACACACGAAAACATAATTTGTAAGTATGCAAAAACATTTCAAATTGTAGTGCATTATTAAACTGTGACCCAGGCTGGTGAGCAATCTCTCACCCGAGCAAATATGCAAAAAACACACCAAAAAGAATTAACACTACAGCTTTAACTAAATGCACCACAACGGAACGCTGCTAGAACAAGTTCTCTAAAATGTGCTCTAAAACTGAATTTTCTTCACATGTAGACACCATTCATTAGTGGTACTGGGGTGTATGTATGTCTCCAGAAAAAAACCGTTCCATCTTAAATTTGTGTGAATGGAAAAGTATCTTTTATCAGAAATGTCTCCAGAAAACATCAGTTCCATCGTGAATCTGTGTGAAGAAAGAAATACCTGTAAATATCTGCTTGTGGATAAAAGAACTATCCTGGCAGCGTACGTTGAACTTTGTGTAAAACACAAAGTGGTTGGCAAAAGTGCCAGATGGAGGATCTTCATGGAGTGTAACTACAAATTCAAAATGGGGGCACGCACAGTGACACCACACCAGTTGGCTCCAGTCGAGTTCATGTTAGACAATGTGTGAATACAGCATGATGCTTGAGGAATTGCTCAAAACTTCACTCGAACATCATCAAGCAGGTAAGAGCGCGCTCAGCTTGTGACAAGCACCCGTGGTTTTTCAAACTTGCAAAACGCGGTCAAACTGTCAAAAATGGAATGAAGACTCAGGGACCCTAATAATAAAAGACGATAACAATATCACCTCAATATCCCACTCTATGTGCCAATTTCTGAGCAGAATTTTATAAAAAGCCAAACACTCCCTACAGGATGATAGGCCAAGCTGTGAAAACACATTTTGTAACATTTACAGCTTGAGTGCAGTAAATAGCTTCTTTACAAATCTATCATGAAACAAGTTCGAAGGAATATGAATACAAATAGCATAGGAATATACTTCCTTGTGCACACATATGGATGACAATCACAATGTCCATAAAAATCTTGAAGTGCGTAGCATTCATGTTAGAAATGCCAAATACACATGTCACAAATGATGATAGTTATATCTCTTGGAGGTCCATTGGTTGAAGCCAGACGTGTCAAACCAACACCACCACATACTAAAATGTAGCAAGTACATACTGCACATGCCTGTCCCATCCAAAGCACACATCTTATGGAAAAGGAGGTTGGCATGGGGGATGACACTCAGCATAGCGTCCATTAAATGAGAGTGGTGGCATACCTTACATGAAAGCTTAATTCTTGTCATTGAGTCAGCATGAGATGGGGTGCAGCACGCTTGTGTGGGGGCTGTCAAATGTGATGGACACCAGTGGGGCTTTTCTGCATGCTGTCGTTGTACCTGTTTTATGTGTCCCTTTCATAGCAAAATGTTGTTAAAGAGATTGTATTGTGTGACCTCTTGTGACTCCTTTTTGCAGCATCTTGTTCCTGTTGCATGTGCCTATCGTCTCTTCTATGTAGTAGCTTCTTCGCAACATGGTGTAGAAGGAATCTTTAAGTCTCTTCAGGCTACTTGTATAAATAGTAGAGCGTGGGCTGGTCTCCAACTCGTCGCCAAAATTATTGTAGTAATGAGGACACGCTGGTAAGTAGTAATTCAAGTAGGTTTCTTCAGGTAAGCAAACAGGTAGGATAAAGTCTCATCAAGTGTTGTAGGGCAGCCTGTTGGTCATCATCAACAACCTCACCAGGCCCTCTAACCAACTGTCATCACTCACCCAGTCACACAGGCATTCCACACATTGCTACACACCAACATTCCACTCAGAACACTCATACAGGATGAGCAGCTAGGGACCGGATAACATAGGAGATAAAATAGGAGAAAAACCATAACATCAGAATACTACAACATGTATGTGTCTTGCTTCAACATTTACAACTGTTGCATGCAGCCTCAAAACCTAACAACAAAGGTCCCTGGGTTTCTAGCTCAAGGAACACTTGCAATTAAAGAAAACGAAAATCCCCCACTCTTTTTTTGACTGTGGATACTTAGAGTGCCAAATTAACAACATTCTGCAGTGCTTTTTTGTGAGAGCCAGTCGCTTTCCTAGCAGCAGCAAATGCAAAAGTGTCCCTGTGTTCCTGGCGCCCCATAGTCTAAAATATGCAAATTTGTAGCTCACTGTAATGGCTAATGATGCAAACCTCTAGGTGATTCCTGGCCTGTAGCAATGCTCTATGATGTGGATGTAGGCCGCGGTTTCATCGTCATAGCCTTTTCCAAAGTGCTCCAGCATGCTTACTTTGTAATTCATGGATCCCGGGCTCAATTGGAGAAACCAAAGCACCATTGCTGAGGATCACGAGAGATCCCTATCAGCCCCAGTGGTCTCTGCAGGATCCCCAGCACGCAAAGCTCCAGCTGTCTGCAATTGTTTACAGATTTCACAGTAGTTGATTTTTAACTGGTCTTCCTCCATTGAAGGCTAGCTTGTGGCCTGCCCTCCTGCCCCATTGCTCCTCTCATCCACTGGTGAGGTCTCTTGCTTCTCTGCAAGGGCTCTCAGAACTTCTCGTTAGCCTGAAGTCTTCCTCAGTAGCAGCCTGTTCTCCCCAGGCTGCAATGCTTCCTCCCACTTGTAGGGCACCTGTGTGCCCAGCAGTAGCCAGAGTTAGGGGTCTTCCCCAATGACCAGTACCCAGATTTTTCAGAGATCCTCTCCATTTTAAGATACACAGCATGTCCACCCCTTTACTGTCCTGCAAAGTAACCACATAAAACAGGGCTACTGACCCACGAAACATAGATGCATAGAGCCAGTGTTGAGTGTCCACTACTCCAACATGGGATCATCTATGATGAGTATGTCTGTCCTTGGCACCTTGAGATTCTAGCGCCTCTCAAAATGTCTTCTTTGAGTGTGGGCATTCAAGTGGAGTAGGAAACTTCCAGAAAATTGGCACCATTGCCCAATCCAAATCTGATCCACCACCACTCTCTCATCCCTGATACGAAGCATTTTAGGACTTGAGTCAATACAGTAACTTCTATTGCTGCCTCGTCGGCTCCAAATGGCAATAAAAATGGATTCCTAACCAAGGGAAATCCCTGTAGAAAGTAGAAGCTTACTTCTGAATTCTCCCCTATTGGTTTTGGAGGTAGTGCATGCTCATTTTTCTCAGGTAGTGTGAATGCAATTAAACTATTCTGGGTCTACTTCTGCTCCCTTCCTCTCCAAAAAACAGAGTTATTCCACTCCAGACTGACCTTTTTGGTGGGATTGGTTTTGATCTACCCGTTAACCAGCAGATTATTTTACTCGACTCAACAGGGTGCTTAAAGGCTTTTATCTAATTAGGAGCTGACTCCGTGAAATATGACAAAAACCAAAAGTACAGGCATGAGTTTGAATTATGGCAAAATTAATTATATATTTACACTCAAGCCTGCTGTTTACTTTCAGAAAGAGACATTCAATATTCAGTAAATTCAGCATATGTGCAATTTTTATATTAGTCAGTTTTCACCTACAGCTTGTATACAGTAAAATTCTACAAACATACAGTAAAGCACTACAGACTGACAGTAGTAAATAATAAATGGTGACATTTCTTTTCAACTCCCCGATTAAATTATAAACCCTGCTCAGGCTATACGCAATTAATTAAAGGCCCCTTCTTTAACAGGGTTCTTATTTGCAGATACTAGGCTCAAGGGCTGATTTCGACTTTGGCCGGCACACCGCCAGCCCACAGCGTAGTATAGAGAACGCTGCCAAGCTGGCATAATCCAGACTGCAGCATTATGACATTCCTGCGGGAGGTGCAGTCCATTTGGCACCAAGCTGTGGCTCTAGGAAAGAACCTGCAGCATGCCGGCCATACTGTGGTGGCTATAGTCAATCGGGCGCACTGTTGCCCTGCGCCATGTTGTGCAAGGAAAACACTGCAGGAACCAACATGACGTCAGAGGCCACCAGCTTAGCACCAGCCATGTCACATAAGGGTGTTTTCGTCATATAGCCTTGTGTTATGGGCCCATTACCTTCCTTTCTGCTGACCTTTTCATGGTGGTGTCACCGCCATGAAAAGTTTGGCTGTAAGGAAGGTCATATGAGGATGGCAGTGCAGAAACAGGGATGCCTCCATTAGCCATCTCTGCCTCTCCCACTCCAAGAGCAGGAATAATGACGAAAGCTGTAGTCTCGAGGAGGTGTCATCACCCGCATCAAAATCTGGCAGTAGGACCTCTAGGTATGAGTGCGGGTGGCCACCAAAAAGCAATGGCAGTTCCCAGACCGCTTGGGTCGTAATCAGGTCTTTAGAGTTAGATAGCTGTCTTACTCACTGAAACTGAAGACAGCTGCAAAGGCTTGCAGACATGATCATGAGTAATCAACCTAGTGCCTCCTACCCCAGTTGTGCAACAGAAGATGAAAGAACATATTTTAATATGCAGGCACTGGTGGATACCTCTCAATTACTGAAAGTGTCAATTTGTGGCTAAGAACCTTGAGAAAAAACAAATGGAATTGAAATTGAATTGATTGAATGTAATCTGTGGATGTCATATGTTTTATATACTTACATCTATGGGGTTCCAGTATGGGTGGCTTGGGACTTGTGGAGAAAACTGGAGAAAAAACAATTAGATGCATAAGTTTACAAGTGTAGCTAGCATTCACAAAGGATATAGAATGGCTTATGAGTAGTGTACTGTTGTCGGAGACTAGGAACAATTTAAGATTCTAGAATTCACAATATATGGTTAGCTTTTTAGAATGATTTATTTTTCGAAAATAGCCTTCTTATTATAAGAAATCTCCTTCATTTCATACTCATTGGGATATGGAAACACAATATAAGGGGACCTATCAAATGTGCTTTGTATCTTAATGTATTAACTCCAAAAATGTCCAAAAAGGTCAAAACAAACTTTTCAGAGAAAAGGATAACTAGCAGGAGCATTTTCCTCATTCTATAATGATTAATATCCTAGGGGAGGGGAGAGTTAGGAATCAGGCAAATCTGCCATAGAGTATGTAATGTACAGGTAATATATGCACAGAGGCCTGCTACAGACCCCCAAATAGGTATACACACTCATAATGTTATGGTATTTTACTATAGGATTATTTTGTATACAGTAGTCGTCTATAAATCATGTGCATTAACCTGCGATTGCAAGTATCACAAACACTTCACCAATAATTCTAAAAAATTAGTCAAAGGTCAAGTAGGACTGAACTATATTTCAACACACATTCCTATGCTATTTGCTATATCTATGTTGAACTCCACCATCTAACAGCAAGGCTAAGTAATATTAATGTACCAAATTCTGATGGTGTTTCTCCAATGAACTTCTAGCACCAAAACCATTAAGTACCTCTGTAGCCACTGAGATTAAACATGCTCCTATGTAACACAATACCTGTAAGCAATGGATGGGTTAAAACATTGTCTTACTTCAGTCAAAACAAGGTATAGATGCATATATAACTTAAAAGGGCCTTGTTGAACATGAGATCCTTGGTAAAACACAGTGTTGAAATATTCGATTTATTGTGCTCAGCTGAACTCGACCTGGAGTTGTTAACATAGAACAAGTTACCCAATAAATCTACTCTGCATTTAATAACTGCAGTTGCAGAGAAATATTGTGTAATCAACCTTAATTGACTAGCAAACACAGTAGCTATCATTATCAAGTTTGGTTTACATGTTGCCACCTTATTAATTAACCGTATCGCAGATGCAGCTATGCTTTCTTAAAATGTTCACGTAGTTAAAGGCTCACTTACAATATTATATGTGTGATTTTCCATTACAATTTTAAGAAGTGGTCTGCTCATTCTTGATTAACCATTCAAATCTAATTTGAACATTGGACTGTTGTGTGCTCCAGTGAAAACAATTGCATTTCCTGGGCTTCTGACGGCCGGTAGAAGCCCAGTGCTCCAACAGCCCAATGTTTCCTCACAGCTGTTGCTATGAACAAATTGGCCTGATGGAGCCCAAGGGGATTTCAATTCCCTCGGGTTCCCTGAGGCTTTAGTTTTAAAAATTAGAACAGTCTGCCCTCTAGAGACAGAATGTTCTAATAGCCTTAGAGCCCTCCTAGTGGAGTCTTCCTTCAATTAAAGGCCCACTCCCAAGTTGAAAGCCCTCGCCTTTGGCCCGGACATTTAATGCTGAAGCAGGCCTTTAGTGGCCAGTAGAGCCCGCTACGGCAGGCTTTGAAACAATATGAGAATCAGTGATGTTGTTTTGCTATCTGTGGGTTATGATAATTTTTTATTACATTTGATCTTGCTAAATTGGAGCCATTTCAAAACAGTCATATTGAATTCTAAATCACTTTCAAATGGTGGAAGGTCAACTCAAAAAGCTAATTAGCAACATTAGAATACACCAAACTGAGACTGACCATGTCTTCAAGTAAGGTTGAGAAAGAGTTAACAGTCCTGGATTAAGGAAGCAGGTAATCAACATTCCCCCAAGAAGAGAGGCAGATTATCCTGCTTGGGCCTCATGGTTCACTCAAGAAGTTCTTAATGCCAAACTGAAATTAAACACCCTGAGAGCCGATGGCAGCAGTATTATAAAGTTTGTAGTTAAACAAACAGCCTAAACAGCCTAGCGGCTGCTAGGCTGGTCCTGGGGCTTCCTAGGAGAGCACATGCGCCGGTAGCCCTGGCGAAACTTCATTGGCTCCCGGTGAAACAGAGGGTACAATTTAAGGCCCTATGCCTAGTTTTTAAAGCACTTCATGGAATAGGTCCTCTACCCCTATAAGCTAAATTTGCCTGGTATACCCCAGCCAGGCGGCTGCGCTCTTCAGCGGCTAGGCTGGTGAGAGTGCCTAGGTTTCAGAAGGTTAGATCAGGGGGTAGATCTTTTGAGGTGGCTGCTGCCAAATT
The DNA here is from genome assembly GCF_964263255.1 of Lissotriton vulgaris. NCBI lineage: Eukaryota > Metazoa > Chordata > Amphibia > Caudata > Salamandridae > Lissotriton > Lissotriton vulgaris. The sequence goes on from NC_141691.1 coordinate 2,033,898,210, forward strand.
ATGGAATCTGCTCCCGTGTGAGAGTAGGCAAACTGAGGAGCTTCCCCTTTAGGAAAAAGGTTACAACTTGGCTTTTTCCCGAGTGATGTAATCCAACTGTCCTGCTCCGTCTAACTTTTGTCCTGCCCCTCTTTTGAGCTTCCAGCGCCAGGATGCCTGCAAGGTGATAGTGCGCTTGATAAGACTAATAAATAATACATAAAATAAATAACTAAGTTAAAACAAGTTGTGTCAGATTTTGAAAATCATCTTTTAAAATGAAAACCACATATTATTCCAATAAGGTCTATGAAGCCTACAGTACTCAAAAAGTGATTTATAAAAATGAACCGCAAATTATATTTTGGAGGTAGAGTCCCTCAAAATAAAAAACATGTGCAGGAACTGTGTAATGTAATTTATTTTTTATTTAAAAGATAAGTTTAATTGATGAAAGTCTTGAAAAAGAGCTTAATACTGTAACCAACTCCATTAGGAATGGAATGAATCAAGTTAGGATTTTGGGCAGCTGGTTATGAGTTCTTTTAAAGATAACGAGAACGGTGAATTCGGGGTCTCTACTTGACCCTTGCCCTCTGGAAGTTATGGAAAGAATATGTGCCGGTGCTTTGCGGTGCTTAGCACCAGCACTTAATTATCAGGGCCGGGTCTACACTAATCTGAGCACGTCACATATTGCCTTGATGAGATTGGCATATTTACCTCACTACTGGACTCAGAGGCGGTGCTGAGTCAGTGAGTGTTCTTCTTGTCTCCGGAATGAGTCCCAGTAAAGTGTTTCAGCTGCTGTGTGAGTAGATAACACACTGCTGACTGGTGAAGCCCGCTATTGTAGGTGCAAGCCGAGTAGCTAACGTCATTCAGTCTTGGATTTTTCAGCTGGCAGGAGACTCGCGTTTTCATAGAAACAATGCTCCCGTAACTGAGGTAATGCACGGAATTCCACTTGCTTTTCTAGCCAGACAGTGTATTCAAAATGAGTATCTTCTTTGTGTTAAGAGTGGAGAGTGGCCCACAATGTACTTATTGGACTGCCTGCCCGTTGAATGTTTCTCTTAAAAGATGTGTTGTGGGTTTTCACTCCGAGGGATGCACTACTTGGCTCCAGTGTTTCCAACACTGCAACACCAGTAACTGTTTAAGAGAGGCTGTGTCGAGTGAACTGAAGGCTGACCTGTGACATTAAGCGAAATAATGCCCTCCTGCAGTATTTGTTTATTGTTGCAGTTTATGTAGCGTGAACTCGACCCGAAGGTATCAGAGCACTTAACATATGTACCAGTTGCATCGCAGATCGAAATGTTTATTATTAGACAGAGGGAAATTAGGTACATCACCCAGAATCACAGATTGTTTGAGCCTGCCACCGAGACTCGAACCAGGTTCCTTAGCTTCAAAGTCGGACGCTCTAGCCCCTAAGTTCTGTTTTTCACAGATATACATTTCGTCCTCACCCTTTCGTTACACCCAAGGGCGACGTCTCTCAAAAACAGTATCACAGTTGTGCAAGCTTGAAATCCTGTTTGGCTTTGCTCTTCTGCAACCATATCTACCTGCAAGAGGAGAGTAGGGAGGGGGGGACTGGTGAGCAGCTGCAGGGCTTGGAGGTGGGGACAGGTGAGAAGCTGCAGGGCTTGGAGGTGGGGACAGGTGAGCAGCTGCAGGGCTCGGAGGTGCGGACAGGTGAGCAGCTGCAGGGCTCGGAGGTGGGGACAGGTGAGCAGCTGCAGGGCTCGGAGGTGGGGACAGGTGAGCAGCTGCAGGGCTCGTAGGTGGGGACAGGTGAGCAGCTGCAGGGCTTGGAGGTGGGGACAGGTGAGCAGCTGCAGGGCTTGGAGGTGGGGACCAGTGAGCAGCTGCAGGGCTTGGAGGTGGGGACAGGTGAGCAGCTGCAGGGCTCGGAGGTGGGGACAGGTGAGCAGCTGTAGGGCTCGGAGGTGGGGACAGGTGAGCAGCTGCAGGGCTCGGATGGGGGGACAGGTGAGCAGCTGCAGGGCTCGGAGGTGGGGACCGGTGAGCAGCTGCAGGGCTTGGAGGTGGGGACAGGTGAGCAGCTGCAGGGCTTGGAGGTGGGGACCGGTGAGCAGCTGCAGGGCTCGGAGGTGGGGACAGGTGAGCAGCTGCAGGGCTCGGAGGTGGGGACAGGTGAGCAGCTGCAGGGCTTGGAGGTGGGGACAGGTGAGCAGCTGCAGGGCTCGGAGGTGGGGACAGGTGAGCAGCTGCAGGGCTCGGAGGTGGGGACTGGGGAGCAGCTGCAGGGCTCGGAGGTGGGGACAGGTGAGCAGCTGCAGGGCTCGGAGGTGGGGACAGGTGAGCAGCTGTAGGGCTTGGAGGTGGGGACAGGTGAGCAGCTGCAGGGCTCGGAGGTGGGGACAGGTGAGCAGCTGCAGGGCTAGGAGGTGGGGACAGGTGAGCAGCTGCAGGGCTCGGAGGTGGGGACAGGTGAGCAGCTGCAGGGCTTGGAGGTTAGGATAGGTGAGCAGCTGCAGGGCATGGTCCAGCCGGCCCCTCATCAACCAGATCTTATCATTGTTAGCAATAGGTGGAGGGGGCTCTTAATATGATTCTCTTTTTCATCTAGCTATGAGTCTGAGCCTGAGCCAAGAGGAGATTCAGATGCAGTACTGAGCATTTGCTATGTTTTTGGCGGCCCTTGTTCAGTGTTGCCAGCACACTGATTGGGCTGAGTTTTACTTCTGAGGGCGTAGGGTGTGGGTGGCAACGTGTGCAGTTTTCTAAAGATTGCCACGCCCTAGCACACCCCGATCCCTCGAGTCATTCATGTCAACCCGACGACGTGGTTGAGGGCAGGTAGTAGCAGCACCAGGCCCAGGTCTAATCATCAGTAAATAAAGGCAGGCAGTAATGGATGGTAAGCTAGTACTAAGTAGTAGTTGGCGCGCAGACGTGCCAATATGCCATGCCCATTGCCAAACGAATGCTGCTGTTTTTGGGATTGTGGTGCCATGACGATCATCACCGTGGTGGTAGCTCCAGGTTCACAAGATTTGATGATGATAATGCACTGCCTGCCGGGCCTGGAAGCGACCGCCGGTCAATGCCGCGCAGTACACTTGTACAAAGGATGCAGTTGATCTTCAAAAGGTGCCTCAAAAATTGTAGACTACTTTTGATTCAACGAGTCTTATCAGAGAGAACAATATTCATCAAAAAAATTAGCAGCAGGGACTAAAGGTCACATACATTTAGTAGTAACTACTTCTTGACTGTCTCACAGTTTTTCAACAAAAGAGCCTTCCAGAAAGCGTTTGGCCTATTCTTGCGTTGCTGCTCCTATAACCATGATGATTATAAGTTAGGGTGTTTTACGGCTTTCAGAAACTATATATGGTGGTGGACAGCACATCATTCTGAGCTGCCAGCACATTGAAGCAGGTGTATATGCACGGAAAGAACAATAAACACACAAACCAGCCTGCGACGGTTGTAGTAGTGTGATGGTTAGTAGTTGTGTTTTTACTACCATTAGCAGCATGGCAAGGGCAAGCTGCAGTGGCTTTATTACGAGAGCCCCAGCACTTATTATTTTACAAATTAAGCACTGGATCCCCAGTCCAATGGAACCTCTACTCTCAATCCTTAATACCTCTTTTATAAGGTGAAATTCCAGAAAATTTTAAGAAAGCCATTATGATCCCCCTTTTTAAAAAAACCTATGTGATCACCCCCATACTCTGAAGAACGATTTTACAATCACCCTGCTGCCGTATAATGCCAAAGGTTTGTCATGTGGCACTACTAATGTGTAAATAACTACACCTCACAACCTGTATTTACGGAGGGGGGGCTGAGAAAACATTAACCCCTTTGTTCAAAGAAGGAACTGGAACACATTCAGCTCTGGCTTGAGAGGGAACAGGTTCTCATCTTTTTTATTGCCTCTTCTCATACTTTAGTCTGCGAAACAGTTCAGCAGGTCCACCTACTGACAAAACCTCAATCCCGGACTCACAAGTAAGCAGCATCCTGGCTTCTGAGTTGTGGGGTAGTGATTCAGAGGTGATGATTGATCTCAGCTTTCTCTCCTTAGGCCATTTGGCATATTTTCACAATTCGAGGTAAGCGCTATACAGAAGATCTGCAAGGATATAAGCCTTAAATTACATAATTGACTCATCTCATCTGCTGTACAAATACGCTAATTAATGCCAAGGTATGGGCTATGCCCCCCTTTCTGCAGCAAACTCAGCTCGTGCATGGTGTTTTGGTGTCTGGTGCTAAGGGGATACAAACTCCGGCACGTCGAATGAATTGGTTCACTAGCACGTTGATTCGACTCACCAGTAATTCTGGAGATGCTTGCTGAGCTGGAAGAAGCTTGACGGCATGGAGCCCGGATGGATTGCTAGTCCGAGGCAATGTATAGCCTAATAGTAACCCATCAGAGACAGGCATCATCTCCCCAATGACCCTCTGATTCTACAAACCCATTACCTGCCAAAGGTCTGGGTACACCTGCAACTGCAAATAGATGATATGCCATAGTGACACTGGTACTACTATACTGTAACATGTCATCATATACACATACCTCTGTTATGCCAAAAAACTTGCCACACAGTTCACTGCCAGGGAAAACTCCCAAGAAGGATAGGGGCATCACATGGACACTCTAGCCACCGCTTGGGGGTATATGGGTGGGCAGGGGAATGCTGTTCAATCCTTGGTATGGCTGGGCTTTAGATTAGAAGGGCTGATTTGGGTAGTGGGATGGTTGGACCTGGGATGGGGAGGGTTGGCTTGGGTAGTGGGAGGGCTAGACCTGGGAGGGGATGGGGCTGGCTTGGGTAGTGGGAGGGCTGGACCTAGGAGGGAGAGGGCTGGCTTGGGTAGACAGTGGGCTGGTCTTTGTATAGTGAGGGCTACACTTATAACCCTGAAGGTGACTGTGGGATGGACATAGAGGTGGCTTTGTTAGCCCCCTTTTTCAGAATGATGGGGATGTCTTTTTGGCTCTCTTTGATGATTTTGGTATGGGATCGAGATGGGTGGCTTTCTCACCCTTCCTCTCCTGTTGGGAAGGGACGTTTTCAGCAGGTCTGATGGTGCCAACCTTCTTAGGGGGGTGGCTGTAAGTGGAAGTGAAAGGGATTGGTGTTAACCCAGCCCTCTAAACTCTGGAGGAGGGTAGGCCGGAGGTCCGGGTCACACCGGGTAGGGGTTTTCAAAAATGAGGGAAGAGGTCTTGTGATGGTTGGGGTTTTGGAGATAGAGGAAACTGAGGTCTGAGATGTGGATGCATGTGTTCTGTGGGTATGCTTCTGAGTGTCCTGGCATGGTGTTGTGAGTGGTGTGTCTTGTGTGCTGGAAGTGGGTGTTTTGCAGGGTGTGGTGGGTATAGGGTGTTTGCTTTTCTTGGAGTGGTGTTGATGTGTGCTGCATTTGGATGTCTGGGTGCCTGTGTACTCAGCTTTCCGTATTTATCTGGTCAGGTGGGGGAATTGGGGGGGTAGATGGGGAAGGGACTGGAGCAGGGATAGGAGGCTGGTAGGTATGGATGGCTGCTGTAAGTGTCAAGGCCAGAGACTGGACAAATCTCTGCAGGCCTGCCATATCTGAATGACTGCCCTCCAGCAATGCAACAACTTAGAACAACTTGTTGCCATGATCCCGGAGGGCATTCAGGACTGCATTTTGATCCACAGAGATCTGATGCAGGATGTCTATGGCCTCCACACTGAGGGCAGCAGGGAATAAAGGGGCTGGGGCTGCGATGCCTTGGGAGAAGGAGACTCTGCTATCTTAGGGGAGTGGGCCAAGATAACAGTTTGGAGAGCAGCATGGAGGGTGGGGACAGAACATTGTTTGGGAAACCGAGATGTTGATGTTTTTCTTCCTTGGTCTATTCACCACCATGGAGGCGCTGCTGGAGTGTGACATTGTGGAGGTAGATGTATGATCTGTCTCCACCAGGGCACTCCCATCCCGTACGAGGCACTGATCCCCTCTGTGGCAGTCAATACTTGGTGAACCCTCTTGACAGCTGCTTTCCCAACAGTAGAAGGCCCCTCTCCTTCCCTGCCCTCGGTTGATACTGTAACAGAAGGAGACATAGGTACAATACAATTGTCTTGCAACACATCTGAAAGCAAATCTATATTCAACTCGTTCAACATCAGTAAAGTCAATTACTTGTAGACAGATTGGCTGCATCACCACAACCTTTGCCATGAGAACAGGTTGTATTGACATGTGACGAGTAAAATCCAGCTACATGATGCTTTTGATAATGCCAACTCTTGCCTGTGCCAACATACACATCTCACATCCTATTATGTTTAGCAAGACCTACGTACATCCTCTCAAATGAGGCCCATATCCAATGGTGTAATGTTGCTCCCACATTACGATGAAAGGCCGATAGACATGCAAATATGTAATCTTACATGCATACACTAATATAACTTTGTAGTGTAGAGCAACTACACTGTGGCATTACACTCAGAAGGCATGATTGAAATGGAAGTGTACACCACACTCAGCTTCACTCAGCAGGCTCACTTCTGTCCACTGCCAGATGATGCAATTGACAGATACAAATGAGAGAACTTAGTATGTGTCACAGGTAGTGTGAATAAACATGTACAAATCACCTTGTAATTGTGTAAATGGCAATCTTAGTCAAGGATGTTGCATGTAAGCAGACCTCATCCACACAACATTTGTCAATGTCAGGACAACCCTTGAAGGACAGAAGTCCTTGGAATGAGCACATCCGTGAAGATGAACGTGGACTCCACAAGGTCTTGTAATGTGCGGTCCAAACCATTGTCTGGTGTTTTGCATCCCCATGTGGTGCTGACTGCTGACACACTGGGTACATCAATGGTTCAAGATATCTTTCCCTGATGCATGTCAGCAGCCACAGCTTCACTGTGCACTGATGCACATGTCTACCCCACCTCAAAGCATACAGAGTAAGCTCTGGCACTCAGATTAACATTGGCTGACTCTATTGCAATGCATTATATTGTAATTGCATTTATATAGCTACCCCTGGTGAGGCGTGAACTTGCTTTTGCTGGGATAAGCACACTACAGAACTCTAAGAGATTAAAGGTGAATTAGGTCTGTGAAAAATGTGATTTGAGTGATGGATATGTTAGTAAGCTGTTTGGATTGAGAAGGACAGAGGAGGGATAGAAGAAAGAAAAGGTTTGCATTTATATAGCGCTTGCTACCCCTGATGGTGTGCTGAAGTGTTTTTTGGGATAGGTAAAAGGGCGGTAAAGTACCGTACCACATTCTCAAACATACCACATTTTAACTTGCTTTGATCCCATCCAACCTTGTCACACTTTAGGGGTGTACACATTCACCCAATCCAGACACACTGCTCCATTTCATCACTGTCTGCCCTTCACAAAGACGTATTGCTATGTACACAATCTACAAAAATACATCACCTAATGCATACAGATATTCTACCATCTACACCCTAAATGCAAAATAAATGTAAATTGATACTTGTATAGTGCACAATACTCACCCGCAAGGGTCTCAAGGCGCTTGTACGAATACCGCAGTGGAACCCGTCTTGGATTTCCCTGTAAGGCGTCCACTCCTGGGCACCCCCAGGGTGAAGGCCAGGCATCCTTAGCATTGCGGTTGCCGTTGCATAGAGTTGCAGAGTGGGACTCCATAATTTGAATAGGCACTGAGGCGAGAATTATCAGGTCTGTGGAATTTTGAGCCCAAGACCCTGCCGAGGCGGGGAATTGAACCCTGGTCCCGGGCTAGACCTCTGCATCAGGGGCTGCCGCTCTAACCATTGAGCCTCAATCCAAGTGTGCAGCTGCTGTGATTGTGCCAGGAAAACATCTATTGTAGTGCGATGTGCAGGTAGGCAACTCAAGATTAAACTGTGGGGCTGTTATCTGTATCATTTTGCCATACAAATACATAGGACAAGGGAATACTCAGCCAACTTCTTGCACTCTGAGTGCTTAATTGGCCATGCCGCAAGCCACTGCCACACCATCACATGAGTCACAGTAGTCTGGGAGCCACACCGCATACACAGGGAAGACAAGTATCCTGGGTCAGTTCAGACATTATTTTCCAAAAGGGATCCGCAACTAAGAAAGGATTTGTTTGGGAGCCGCTGCCTATTTTTATGCTACATAATATGGAGACAGTTGTATAAACAAGGCACCTCCTGCAATTCCTACACAATCAACTTTCTGCACATTGTATCACCCAGGAGTCATCTCAAAGCTTCCTGGGTTGATAATGGATGTGATAAAGGTAGTCATTATTGCACAACGTCATACTCAGCAAAAAACACATGCCCAATTAGCTGTTGTCAAGATTGGGCATGCCAAACTTTCACCACTTCAGGGGGCCAACCCCACCTGCATCTCAGCAACATTCATGCTGAGGGGGCAGATGTCCTTCCACCTCTTGTGGCAGTGTGGTCTTTACTGGTTTAAGAATCCCAGGCGCCACACCTTCTAGGCGCTAACCATTCACTGATGGACTTTGAGATGTAGGCATGGAAGCCATGTCAAAACAGATTGTCACAGATATGTAGTAGACCCTTGTGTGCAAGTTATGAAGCAACTTGACACCTCTCACACACATGGATCCATGGACCGCATCGCCATACCGACCATGTCAAATTCTATGCTCAACTAGAATTTAGAAATTCCAATGACAATGTCTGTGAGGATGAATATACAACCTGGTCATTACATACACATTCTGCCACTGCCCACTTAGATCAGGTTGACCGAGGACATGCTTGGTGGTACGTAAATTGATAGACCATGACAGACAGTACACTGTTCAAACATCCTTTAGGAAATACTCACTGGGGCGGATTTACAAGCCCCTTGCACCGCCGTTAAGTCCCTTTTTCCCATATTAAAAGTGATGCGCCAGCTGTGCAAGGGTCTTGTAAATAATACCCACTGTGTCTGATAGTCACAACACCCTTACAGCCAGGACCATTGCACTGCAGCACATGGTACGTAGGGCACAGCATGGTACATGACACAAAACATACTCACTAAATTGACATGGTAAGGGCTTGCTAGTGTTTAAATAAGAGATAGTACTGTTCGTGGTCAAATAGGAGTGATCACTACTCAGATGCCTACCTAGTCATTTGGGAGATGTGGCCTTTCTACATTGTGCCTGCATAGGACAGCCCTTTTGCTAAAAGGGACACTGAAACTGGGATGCCATCACAACTCTGATCTGCATTTGGAATGTGAATGGGGAGGCAGTAATTACACATGTCTTCCTCCCCAAAATATCCTACCAATAGAAGGATAACTTATATACACTGTACTTGTCTCAGATATGTAAGAGGTGAGATCAGCTGAAGCTATACAATCCAAAAACAGGCCTTGACCACTTCGGCAGACAGCACTATCCTCCATTTTGTCTCTGTTAACCAATTCAATTAACATATCTGTCCTGTCTGCCTAATAGACGTTTCTCATATCATTTATGTTGACATTGTAAGGAAGATTGTGAATTTGAACCACCTCCCGGGAACTGGTGCACAAAGTGTAACTTGCTTAGTCATCAGTGGAACCATACAAAAGAAAAACCTTATACTTTCTAACTCCTCATTGTATGCAGTAAGTATGAGCGCAAAATCCGCTCTGCTCGTGAAATGTGCGGATTTTTGGCAATTTCGCGAACCAAGAATCTTGCGAAATTGCCAAAAAATTAGCGAATACGCGACCGGGCGGATATTTTTTTGGGCCCCAGGAAGCACAGTTAAGGCGCTCGAGTTGAAGCTAACATTGTAACCATTTTAGAATGGCTCCAGCAAGCTGCCAGAGTGCTTGCTGGCGCCATTCTAAAATGGTTACAAAGTTAGCTTCAACTCAGGCACCTGCTTTAACTCTGTAAGTGCTTCCTGTGGGCCAAAAATTAAACCTCAACAGGAAGCACTTACAGATATAAATAAAGCAGCTGCCCGAGTTGGACTTCATATTCAGTAACGTTTTAATCAGCCCAAAACCTTAGTGAGCACGGTCGAGGCTGGGCAAGTGTGCTTCAACCCCATATCTGACGTCGAAAATTAGCTATAATACCCGAGGGAGGTCTTTGCATCTCTGAGTTTCTCGAGCACAATCCCTGTTCCTTTGACCAGGCGGCTGCTTTCTCCTCACCTGCTGCCCTGCTCGCTCTCTGACCCTTTATACACAAGAGACATGTGAACACGTAGAAGCCCCACATCACACACAGCGGTATCAAACGTCTTCCCGTCCTTTCCCAACTATGATGGACAGCTCACTCAAGGGACCTCAGCGCCTCTTGGCACTGTTGCAAAGTTACAGGCACACATGGTCAGTGGAGACAAATCTTCTGGCCCTACGAAGTTGCAGTGTAGGAAAAGCACTATCATTTACCCAACGAGGTAGCACTTACTGGATTAGCCAGTAGTACTCCAGTTGAGTAGAAGTATTGCACAAAACGGTGGCATCTTCGTAGATAACTATGCAGGGCAGGATTCATTCTGGCACAAGGTCCTGTCACAAAAATTAAACCTCAACAAGAAGCACTAACAAATATAAATAAAGCAGGTGCCCGAGTTGAAGCTTAAATTCAGTAACGTTTTAATCAGCCCAAAACATTAGTGAGCACGGTCGAGGCTTGGCAGTGTGCTTTAACCCCATATCTGCCGTCGAAAATTAGCTGTAAGACCCAAGGGAGGTCTTTGCATCCCAGAGTTTCTCGAGCGCAATCCCCGTTCCTGTGACCAGGAGGCTGCTTTCTCCTCACCTGCTGCCCTGCTCCCTCCCTGACCCTTTATATACAAGAGGCATGTGAACAAGCATAGAAGCCCCGCACCACACACTAGCGGTATCAAACGCCTTCCCGCCCTTTCCCAATCCCAACTATGATGGATCGCTCACTCAAGGGACCTCTGCGCATTTTAGCGCGGTGCCAAGTTACAGGAACACATGGTCAGTGGAGACAAATCTTCTGGCCCTTTATGTAGCTTCAGTGTAGGAAAAGCACTATATATTTGCCCAACGAGGTAGCACTTACTGATTAGCCAGTAGAATGTACTCCAGTTCAATGGATGGAAATCGGTAAAAAATCTGCGATTTTGCTGGAAAATCTGCGAATTCGCAGACTTTTTTTGTGAATTTGCGGAACGCAGATCCGCAAAATTCGCCCATACAGTCAGGGCTCATGGGAAAAAAGACTTTGTGGGACATTGCACAATAACCATGTAATCATTAAGTAAGTCAAAGTAGCTAACATGAATCAGAGCCATACCTTGTCTTGACCCAGTAGTTCGCCTTCTTAGCCATTTTTGGGGAGAAATTGGTCCTAGGTCTACAAATGCTGATGCAACTTTTCTTTAAAGCAGTTACTTAATATTCCACCCAGGACTGACTCTGAGTTTTCTGAACCCCTCTGTATTTAATTCTGGACTCCTCAGTTGTGAGTCAAATTCTCCCAATCAGGGCGCACTTCATGAGTTTATAAGACTCAGCATCTGCCCCAGTAAGGGTCAGGAGTTTGTCGTGGCACTTTCCAGTGAATAGTTCCTAAAATAAGTGCCTCTCAGTGGGTCTTTCTCACTTTCCTAGCTACACAAGCCCTCTCAACAGCTGTGAACCATTTGGTGACATCATCACCATCCTCACATTTAGGGACAATCCTTTGGGGATTTTAGGATCATAAGATCTTTCTGTATCATTGTTGGTTAAATTGCTGCAACAATTGATGGGTCCTAGGCCCATCTCTGCTCTTTATTTTTCTAGAGCTATGAGTCTAGTATCTAACTCTAGTCTTTGAGTCAACCTTGCTAACCATTGTCCAGACCAGCATACCCCTTTAATGCCCTAAAATCTATCATTTAGGGTTGACCCTGAACATTGCCTTCTCAGATTCGAGGAAGAAAGAAGAAAGATCGAAGATCCATACTGACCCATGAAGGAGAAGAGGATACCATCCTTCTTGGCTCAGCCCTGCTGAACTGTTTCATCCACGACCTGCCTACAGCAGGAATTCCGACAAGTCTAGCAGTAGACAACCCCAATAGCACAGAGCACCTGTTCTGCAACCTACCTACATACTTTGTCTCCCATGAGCACTAGATTTGCTCAAACAAAGACTCAACTCCAGAATCCCAATTCCGTCAACCCTGTGATTGTGCACCACGAGGCCTACTGCCTGACTATGAGTAGCCCATCACCGCATGGAGTTCTCCCCAACTTCTGTGAATACCGAAAGTCTTAAAATTAGGATTTTTCTCAGTTTAGTAGTAGTATAGTTAGGACTACTAACTTTAGGACTCCTAAATGCCTTTTGTGAATACCGAAAGTCATAAAACTAGGATTTTTCTCAATTTAGTAGTAGCAAAGGACTCCTAATTTTAAGACTCCTAATCCTGGGAAAAATCCTGCTTCTATTAGTGTCATTGTCATTTTATCACCTTCAATGCTAAAGGTATTTTCCCCCGGTGCTGGATGTTCCAATTTCCCATTGTTCATGACAAGCTCAGCTCGTCATAAGCACAGCTCCACTGTGCCTCATGACGAGCGAAGGGGTTAAACAGACTATACTCCTCCGGAGTTTGGAGCTCTATACCATCGGGTGAGCAATAATGGCAACGTTCATTTTGCACAATATGTCTCTCCCAAGAAGATTTACAGGACTACTGTCACATAGAACAAATCTATGCATGTCTTTAAAGTTGCCAATTTCAATCTCAATTGGTTTTGTTAAGGACGTTTTTATCTGCTGATTTGCTACACCTACCACTTGGATGTGATCACCTCTGGCCACTAGAAAAGTTACATCTACATCATTCACTTTCCCATTCACATATGGACCAGACTGATATACCTCCAGAGTAGCGCCAAACACTCACTCTTCTTCCTCTCTCTGGCACCATCAGAAACTATCATCCAATTCTCTCCCGTCCTCTTTCAGCTAATATTGCGAACTCACATGCACTCTATTATTTCTCGTTACCTGATCTCCTGCGCAGAATCCGGTCTCTGTACTGTATCTTTGTAGGTTTACATTGTGAGGAAGTGGAGGTTGTGGCACCGGACTCTGTGGATTAACTACCTGCTGTTGTGGCAACTGTTGCTGAATTATCTCACTCTGCACCTTAGGATTCAATAATGTATTATCCGAATTAACTCTTGGTGGATACTTACACTCTTTCTTCTAATGCCCCAACCTGCTGCAATTATGACATGGAAATTTCTTTTTCAATTCTTCTATGTTTCCTACCAACTTTGGTTTTACAGGATTTCCCTTTACTTTAGACTGATGTCCTCATGTGCTTTTATTTTCTAACTGAGCAGCTTGATGTTCAGCAACTTTCACTTGTGCCCACATCATTTTTTTCTTTGAGCTTTCTTTGTTTAACTTCAATTTCATCACTACAATACTTTGCATGTCTCAGAACCTCATCCACTGAACACAACTGCCATCCCATCAAATTATGCTTAATCATATCTCCTATTTCTGGTCGCAGTCAAAACACAAACCGATATACAAAATGACACATATCCTTTTCATTCAATTCCTCATATCAACTGTACTGTTTAAATACTAATAGTAGCCTTTCATAAAATGCATGAACTGACTAATTAGCCTCTTGTATTGTTCTGTCTATTTTTACCCAGTCTGTCTCTTTCGGTGGTGTTTTATTTTTCAAAAACACAATGACTTGATCATATTTCCGCATCACTATAGGAGCAGCCAGGAGCACCTGTCACCTTATCTCATGGATATTCTTGCTTTGGTCAATCAACTGTTATTTTACATTCTGACCATGAATCTGCTGGTACTACTATGTCAAATAGCACATCTAAATCTTCCCATAGAACTTTTTATGACTTTTACAAATCAATCTACTTGTCTATACCATTCTACTTCCCCATTTTCTCAGTAGGACAATTAACTCTTTTATTTGAGTAATTCTCCCTGTCGTATTCATATTGTCTATATCTTTGTCAGTAAAATCCACTCTATATGGTTGCTGCAAGGTTTGGTATTTAGTAAAATCTACATCCATTTCACTTGCTAAGTTTTCAAATCTTTTGTGCATACTTTTTGTTTTCCACATAATACTTTTACAAATAAAAGTGACTTCATCATCCTGGTAATTTTTCAGTTTCTCTGTACCAATTGTTCCAATTATTAATTTTTCCATATCAACCTTTAATCTTGCAATGTCTAACAGTTTTGGCTCAGTCTCTTTTAGTTTTAAGGTTTTTATCCAGTCACTTAACTCTTGCTCAGTTGGCCCTATTGGTGTTTGGGTTAAGTCAATCTTTCTACACTCTTCTTAGGGGTTACAGAATCTGATTCTGCTCCTGTTGGGAATTTATACAGAAGACTCTGATTAAATGTCAAATCTGGTGATGTCATTTGGTTAGTGCATGCAATCCCTGACAAATTTGATTAAACCTTTTCTCTTACTTTGTGCAAACTCTGATTTAAAGGAATAGTTAACGATGGCTTTTTTATTTTTGGATTTTCAAATACTGGAATCACTCGACCTATTGTTACCAGAAAAGTTACAGCCTCTATATTTTTAGTAAGCTCCTGTATCTTTTCTGCCAATTCATGTTTTGAACGTATATACTCAGCAGTACTCTGTTGAGCTTCAACTTGTTGTTCTACTCTATTTTTATTATTCTCCACTTCATTTACCTGTTTAGGTGTCCCCGTACATCTTGTTCCTGTTATTGGAACATTTTGTTCATATCTCATTTCTACTCTTTCTGGAAGGTCACTAAAATTTGAAAATCGTTTTGGGGTATTTGACAATCTATCCTCTAACTGTGGTGCACTTGTGTGTTGGTGAGCCTCAGCCAGGCCTACAAGTGCAAGGGATTCGCACTTCTCTGCACAGAGTCCTCGGACCAATATGAAGAAGTTGGCACAGAAACTGGAAAAGAAAATGCAAGATTTATTAATCCTCATGAGGTGGAACTACATTCACACAACACCCTTCAGTAATGTATGAAGTAGCACACTGAATGGAAGGAGCTGAGTCCTTTAATACCCACACAGGGGTACAAAATGCTGGTTTTAGGTACATATAAGGTCATACAGAAAATGCACAGTCAACAAGTTGGAGGAGCTAACAGTTGCTAATTCTGGTGAACACATCCTGACACTTACAGACTAACAGCAGCTGCATGGAAAGCTGCAAGCTCAACTGAGCATGTGCGAAGGTGACAGATGCTAAATATAGTTCGTCTCTCGGCAGAATTCAAGAACAGTTAACAGAAAGGTAGGACAGAGCACATGGCGAGCGCATGGTAGCAGATGGCAAACAAAATGGCTGACAGAAATAAAAATGGATTCCACAAAACGGACAAGATAGTCTCTAAATGCAGGATGGCTTCCGCTAATGCTAACCTAATTGCTGCCAAACAGATGACCATTTTAGCATTAACTGAAGACATTTGTTTATCTGGGGTAATCTAGATATGCATCCTGTACATTGATGCTCATAATCTCAGTATTCTCTTTATTTACCCTTTATTGTGTTTTCATTTCTGTAATATTTCTTTTGGCAGGTGTACAAGCAGTGATGCACATGGAGCAAAGCATAGGACCACATTGTATACAAGTACAGCATGTAAATAGTATCACCAGTAGTATACATAGAATAGTCAGTAGCTTCCAGCCCCAAATAATAAAGAGTGTCCATATCCAGTTCGGAAATGTCCATGTACCAGTCTCTGGGTGAATTTCTGCAGCAATCTTATGCAATTTAGAGATTGCATCATATACTGAAGGTGAGTGATTCAGAATAAAGGCACAACAGCTGCTGCCAATGATGCGGCATGCACCACCTCGATTAGCCAAAATCACATCTAATACCATGCGATTCTTGAGTGCTACAATCCTCGCAACTTGCAGCTCCTCGGTAATGTTCCCAAGTGCCATAGCTGTTTGATTGGTGACAGCTTCCACAACACGAGTCAATAGCCTGATCTTTCTGCTATTCAATGCAGCACCCAAAAAAGAAGAACAAACCCATATTGAAATCGACATATTGTTGCAAAGTGGTATCAGTCAGATCAACCTCAACTGTACTTATTGTTCGTTTGTATCTGTTCTTGGAAATGTCATTGTACAATTTTGAATCCCGGTGAAATGATGGAGGGGCTAAGAACATAGGTGGTAACGAAAAAGACATGTAACATACCCCAGACCACCCAACAGGTAATTGATAGTATACTTTATTACTGCACACACAAATAGGTATTATGTGAAGACGTAAAACTGCTATTATTAGCACCTTCAATGGTTGGAATTACTGTGATTCTCCCAACACTACTAATACATAGATCTGCTGTGGCTCTTGTCACAGAAATTAAAAAAGGTCCAATGTTTTTAACGTTTCTCATATTCGTGAAGACATATGGTGTTGAAATATTATCAGGTTAATACTCTTCCCATTCCCATTTAGTCCCTTTAGCTTGAGGATACCCATCTTTATCTTGATAGCATACTTTATTCAGACCGAAGTGAATCCCACCTTCTGAAAGCTTTCCGGAATCAAACAAATGTGCATAACAAGCATGACACAAACCATTATCGGAAAACGGTAGAGGAATAAAAGGTGTTTCCCCTTTCTTTTGGTGAGCAGGTATTATCCCACACACCCAACAGTTGTTAGTATTCGTGGCATTATGTGTATGATGCATTATCTGGATGAATGTATTATTTAGGTAGGATTGTCGATACTCATGGTAGGGAAGCGTGAAGTAGGGATGTTCCACTGGTACAGGAGTAGTGACAATAAAAAGCTGTCGAACAGGAGCCACTTTCTCAACAAACCAGGTGATTATAGCCATAGCCACCGGAGCAACAACAAACCCTACAGCACAAATGATTCTTTTGTTATGCATTTTAGCAACAGTGATATTTGATCTTTCTAAAAACTCTTTGAAACAATCGTTGGAGTTCTAATCCCTAGGGAGCCTTTGATTTCTTCACCACGGGCCAAGATGGGTGACACTACTCCACGCAGGACTGATCCCCCCTCTTGCCACATTTTCTTTCTGTTTCACTAATCCAGGGCAGTAGCTCAACCAGTCTTTTTCAGCACTGCTGATTCTTTCCTCGGTCTCAAGTGGTATCGCGATGCTCCAGGAATCATGTGGTCCAGGAAGACTTCCGCAGATTCGTCAGGTGAGATAGCCTGACCTTTCTCCGTCTCCAGAATCTCTTGATGGTCAGTCAATACAGCAGGTTCCACCAAGGCAGGCAACACACGTTTGCAGTGTGTGCTATGGACCCAGTTCTTCTTGTTTGTCACTTGAACTGTTGTCCTTGTTGCCAGGAGCACCTGCTCCGGTCCTCGCCACCTCGGCTCCAAGCTGTTCAATCTGTCGAAGACCTTGACCACCACGTGGTCACCAGGACGGAGTTCATGGGCCTCACCTGTAGATCTGTCTGGAAGCACTTCTCGAAACTATTGATGAATAGAGATCAAACTGTTGGTTAACTGTGCCAAATAATCATTCATCAGAACACAAGAAACATCATGTAAGGGGCGTGGCTTAGGAGCTCCCCAAATGTTCATTGGCCTTCCAAATACAATTTCATATGGGGTAAGGCCATACCGTGAATTTTGGCACTGATCTTATAGATAGCAATGCCAAGGGTAATGCATCTGGCCACTTCAAAGACGTGGAAGCCAGTATTTTTGCCAACTTCAATTTCAAAGTAGCGTGGTCCCTTTCCCCTAATCCTGCTGATTGTGGGTGGAAGATTGCATGGAATTTCTGCTTGATCCCTAATCCTTTTAAGACATGCTCAAAAACTTTCCCAATAAAATGAGGTCCGTTGTCACTCAATAAAAGCTTACAAACACCATATCTAGGGAAAAACTACTTTAGAAGCACCTTCGCTGTGGTGAAAGCAGTATTATCCTTTGTAGGTTAAGCCTCTATCCTTTTACTGAAGGCACATACCACCACTAGGATGTATTTCAGATGCAGCTTTCAAGTTGGATGTAATCCATCTGCAAAAATTCAAAAGGTGTGAATGGTGTAGCAAACCCTCCTGTAGGAGTCTGTGTCCCTTTACCAGGATTATACTGCCAACAGATCAAACAGGAATGCACTACTCTCTTAGCTGTGCCGGCAATTTCAGAATGCTCCCAAACTTGCATAAGCAATTTAGTTATTGCTAGAGCTCCACCATGTGCCAGCCCATGTGCCATTTGAACCATGGGTTGTAAATAGGCTGTAGGCAATTTCCATTTATCCATGTCTTTGTTGCGCCAACAACCCTCATCGTCCAAAAATCCTTCTTTAGACCATTTCTCAAGTTCTTTCACAGAGGCAGATCTCTGTATATCCAATACTTTCTCTCTAGCATCCTGCCAACGCTCAGCTTGTGATTTCACCACATGCATTGATGTAGTGCTTCGCTGAATCGCAGTCTCATGGGCTACGCGGTCTGCAAGGGTATTGCCTTGTCCTATTTTGTCAATGATTTTCTTGTGCGCGCTACACTTCATAATAGCAACTCTCTTTGGGTATGTAAGTGCATTCAAGGGATTATGCACTAATTTTCCATGCGTTATCTGCATCCCGTGGAATGTAAGAGAGCCTCTTTCCTTCCAGAGTAGGCCAAAATCATAAACCACTCCAAAAGCTTAGCGGCTATCCATGTAGATGTTAACACACAAGTCAGTGCTAAGTTCACACGCTCGTGTCATAGCTATTAGTTCAGCTGCTTGAGCCTACTTCTGTGGTATCCGAGCTGTTTACACTACTGTCCTAAGTGTTGTGATTGCATATGCAGCTGAGGTCATTCCATCTGATAACTTCAAACAGGACCCATCAACCCACAGTTCCCCATGTACATCTGAAAGGGGCGTATCTTGCAAATAGACGCGACCCTTTGTCTGTTCCTCAGTAAGGACTATACAATCATGAGGCCCTTTGATTGAGATTCAGTCACAGGATATGGCAACAAAGTAAGTGGAATGAGTGTCGCACAACTCAAAAGCACCCAGGCAATGCACGAGCAACAGGATCAAGAACTGCAGAAAAATATGCACAGGGGCGCTGCTTATCACCATGTGTCTGTACACCCATCTTTCTAGTGTACATAGAGTGTAAAAGCATTCATGTAATCAGGTGTGCCCAACACTGGTGCAGAGCATAGAGCTTGTCTTAACTGACGAAAAGCATTTTGGCATTCATCTGTCCATGGAAGGGGGATCGGAGTGTTTTTAGTCAACAGCGCTAGCAGGGGTTTACCAATGTGTGAAAAACCCAATATCCATTGCCTACAAAACTAAGTCAAACCAATGAATGCACTGATATCTTTCTGTGTGGAAGGTACTGGTGTGTCTAAAATGGATTGAATGCGATCCGGTGTCAGTGCACGGCCCTCCTTAGACAGAAGGTAACCTAAGTAGGTTACCTTCGGTCTACAATATTGCAATTTCTTTTGTGATACTTTATGGTTGTGTGAAGCAAGAAAAGAAAGTAAAGACAACGTACATTTTTCACACTGCTCAGGTGTATCGGCTGCCGACAAGATTTTGTCGACATATTGTATGAGAGCCCCTCCTTCAGACAAAGTAAAGGAATCAAATTGTTATTTTAAGGCTTGACTATAAATACTCGGACTCTCAGTGTACCCTTGAGGAACTCTACAAAATCTGCATAATCGATTATTCAAAGTGAAACCGAACAAATATCGGCTATCAGGATGAATAGGAATGAAGAAGAAAGCATTCTTCAAATCAATTACAGAAAATGTAGTTGCTGTTCGAGGGATGAGGGTAAGCAATGTCGTTATGTCAGAAACCACAGGGTATTGTGGTACTACGATCTTGTAAACTTCTCTCAAATCAATGATGAATCTGTAAAGTCAAGTTGGATGTAATCCATCTGCAAAAATTCAAAAGGTGCGAATGGTGTAGCAAACCCTCCTGTAGGAGTCCGTGTCCCTTTACCAGGATTATACTGCCAACAGATCAAACAGGATTGCATTTCTCTCTTAGCTGTGCTGGCAATTTCAGAATGCTCCTAAACTTGCATAAGCAATTTAGTTATTGCTAGAGCTCCAAAATGTGCCAGCCCATGTGCCATTTGAACCATGGGTTGTAAATAGGCTGTAGGCAATTTCCATTTATCCATGTTTTTGTTGCGCCAACAACCCTCATCGTCCAATATTCCTTCTTTAGACCATTGCTCAAGTTCTTTCACAGAGGCAGATCTCTCTATATCCAATACTTCCTCTCTAGCATCCTGCTAACGCTCAGCTTGTGATTTCACTACGTACATGGATGTCGTGCTTCGCTGCATCGCAGTCTTATGGGCTACGCGGTCTGCAAGGGCATTGCCTTGTCCTATTTTTTCAATGATTTTCTTGTGTGCGCTACACTTCATAATAGCAACCCTCTTTGGGTATGTAAGTGCATTCAAGTGATTATGCACTAATTCTCCGTGCATTATCTGCATCCCGTGGGACGTAAGAGAGCCTCTTTCCTTCCAGAGTAGGCCAAAATCATGAACCACTCCAATAGCTTAGCGGTTATCCGTGTAGATGTTAACACACAAGTCAGTGCTAAGTTCACACGCTCGTGTCAAATCTATTAGTTCAGCTGTTTGAGCCGACTTCTGTGGTATCCGAGCTGTTTCCACTACAGTCCTAAGTGTCAAGATTGCATATGCAGCTGAGGTCGTGCCATCTGATAACTTCAAACAGGACCCATCAACCCACAGTTCCCCATCTACATCTGAAAGGGGCGTATCTTGCAAATCGACGCAACCTTTTGTCTATTCCTCAGTAAGGACTATACAATCATGAGGCCCTTTGATTTAGATTCAGTCACAGGATATGGCAACAAAGAAAGTGGAATGAGTGTTGCATACCTCGAAAGCACCCAGGTAATGCACAAGCAACAGGATCAGAACTGTAGAAAACTATGCACAGGGGCGCTGCTTATCACCCTGTGTCTGTACTTAAACTGACGATGCACACCCATCTTTCTAGTGTACATAGAGTGTAAAAGCATTCATGTAATCAGGCGTGACTAACACTGGTGCAGAGCATAGCGGTTGTCTTAACTGACGAAAAGCATTTTGGCATTCATCTGTACATGGAAGGGGGATCGGAGTGTTTTTAGGTAAAAGCGATAGCAGGGGTTTAACAATGTGTGTAAAACCCAATATTCATTGTCTACAAAACAAAGTCAAACCAATGAATGCACGGACATCTTTCTGTGTGGAAGGTACTGGTGTGTCTAAAACTGACTGAATCCGTTCCGGTGTCAGTGAGCGGCCCTCCATAGATAGAAGGTGACCTAAGTAGGTTACCTTCGGTCTACAATATTGCAATTTCTTTTGTGATACTTTATGGTTGTGTGTAGCAAGAAAAGAAAGTAAAGACAAAGTACATTTTTCACACTGCTCAGGCGTATCGGCTGCCAACAAGTTGTCGTTGACATATTGTATGAGAGCCACTCCTTCAGACAAAGTAAATGAATCAAATTGTTGTCTTAAGGCTTGACTATAAATACTCAGACTCTCAGTGTACCCTTGAGGAACTCCACAAAATCTGTATGATCGATTATTCAAAGTGAAACTGAACAAATATCGGCTATCAGTACGAAAAGGAATCGAGAAGAAAGCATTCTTCAAATCAATTACAGAAAATGTAGTTGCTGTTCGAGGGATGAGGGTAAGCAATATCGTTATGTCAGGAACCACAGGGTATTGTGATACTACAATCTTGGTAACTTCTCTCAAATCAATGATGAATCCTTAAATCTTAGTGTCAGTACCTTTTTTCAAAATGGGAAGAATCAGACTATTGCAAACATTGTAAGGAACTTCTTCCATAACCCCCACTTTAATCAAATCATGTACAATGCGTGTGAGTGCTTCTTCTCCTTCTCGAGAAATGTTATACTGAGGCAGTCTTGGCAATGAAGTACCCTCCTTGATGCTAATATGCACTGGCGGAATAACCATTTGGCCTACATCAGTGTCTGAAGTAGCCCACAAAGACTAGGGAGTGAAGCTAATGCAATGTCCTCTTTAACAACACAGGATCTCTCAATCACAGGGTAGTTGTCATTCAAAATAACCTGTACTTCTTCCGGAGATCATCGTATCTTAGCCCTGAAATATTTGAGCATATCAATACCCACAATATTATCTGGTGTGTTTGGAGAGAGCAAAAACGGACATAAGGAGCAGAAGGAAGAGTATACGGAGGTGGACAACGATCTAATAGGAGATAATCATCTTGGGGTTTATTAAGAATAGGATAAAGAGCTAATCGAACAGGGTATTGGCCATTTACCTGTAAATGACGCTCTCTATCGTCTCTCTCTTTTATTTCTTTAATTTCCCTATTTTTAATTTCCAATGCTTTTGCATGAATGCTCTCTTTTTTCTCCCACATTCGCACACAGTCAAACTTCTCTTGCCTGGCTTTTTGCTTAAACATTCGTTGTTCCACATACTGAATCATTCGCAAATTATCAACATGGAATGCAAGTGGTTGTGACAGTGGGCTAAGGGAAGGTGTTCCCTGGAATCCTATCGATGTAATAGTTAAGCCAGACGGGGGAGCCCTAGGAATCAGTATTTAGACAAGGCGCTACGAGTAGCTCCTGTATCAACCAAAAACAGATCAGTAGAACCCAAAACATGTGCTGTAACATAGGGACCCCTCTGACCATCTGGAACTTCAACTGATTCCTTACCCCATCCTAGGCAATCCTAAGCATAAGCAGAATCTTGAAAATCAGACGGCACATAGTCGGACATTTGATATCGGTTCCTTCTTTCAAAAGTGTTAACCCCATCCTGTTCAAGTGTATTAGCATCAGACCTAGCACAATCATTCATGCTTCCTCTAGGCCATAATTATCCTGGACGATTTCTCATGTGTACCCGACCACGTAAACACTGCTGAGCACGCAGTACTGGACTTCAGAAAGCCAATGCCCAAATTTCTAGCAGAACGCACACTGGTCAACAGACAAATTTGAGCCAGTATAGGATGGAAAGGACGAACCATAGGAGCCACGTCCACCTCTATCATTACCTCAAGAAGGTGGAAGATCCGCCTGAGCCAACATAACCTTTGTTTTCAACTTTTTAGTCTTTTTATCCTCATTACTCTTCGCTTCTAATTCCTGGCATTCATAATACTGAGCCATAGTTAGGAGAGAAACCAGAGAAGAGGTAGTCCATGAACTTTCACTGTCCTTTAGGCGACTAGCTATTCCTGGCAAAAAGGTTTGCAACACATTTATCAATGAACAGATGTCTACCCGTGTCATCTGTCAATGACTGGCCACTAAAATCATGGAATGCTTCTTCAAGCGTGTGAAGAAGTCAGAAACTGATTCATCTGCATTTTGCTTGCAAGACGCTAACACTGTCCAGTCTATCTTTTTAGGGGGAATATTCGTCTTTAACTTAACAAATATAGCTGCCGGAAAATGTAAAAGTAACTGACACGGTTTCTGTGCAGGCTCTCTATCTTCATCTAACTGCTCTAAATCTTTCCATAATGCTCCAAATGTCACACGATCATCAACTTTACGCACTGTACTCCACATATCAGGCGGTAATATTAGTCCAAAAAACAGATCAATATCAGGCAAAGCCATAGTATAAGAGCTAATAGCACCCTCACCTTCCTCATAAAAGGCTGCTGGATTATTTCGCAGATCAGGTAATGCAGTTTTAAGAGCCATGACATCTGCTCTATTCCAAGGAGTATAAACCTAATTATAAATAAAATATTTCTTTGCATCTGTAGAAGTCTTATCATCATTTGTACCTGTTCCTTCAGAAGGAACATATAAAGGTGCGGCTTCCCGCATGGTTTTCACATTAATTACAACATTCTTATCTGTTTTAGGAGTAGAAGTTCGTGCCATGCTGATCTGGGGTGTTAATGCAGCTGCGTCTGCTGCCTTTTTCTCCTCTCGCAAACGGTCTGCTTCAACACGCAGTTTAACCAAGCATCTTGTTGTGTCAGCCACCTGGGAGAAGACAAAAAGACCTTCTAGTAGTTGTTTACAATCATTTGCTACATCATCGGGCTCCATTTCTACCGAATATTTTCTGAACCGCTCAATATCTTCTGCAGCAAATGTGTCGGTAAAATATATTTGCTCCCTTTCCTGCCAAATTTTGATACTATCAAAAAGTTCAGAAACAGAGGCAGTACTACGAACGGATTTACGCCCAGGAAATCTAATGTCAGACACACGCCCAGCAGATAACATTGAACGAGTTTCTCGAGCTTTGTCCTGGTCTGTAGGAGAGTCCTCATCCGACTCATAAGGAGCAGAAGGAAGAGTATACGGAGGTGGACAACGATCTAATAAGAGAGAATCATCTTGGGGTTTATTAAGAATAGGATAAAGAGCTCATCGAACAGGGTATTGGCCATTTACCTGTAAATGACGCTCTCTATCTTCCCTCTCTTTAATTTCTTTAATTTCCATATTTTTCATTTCCAATGCTTTTGCATGAATGCTCTTCGTTGTTCTTTTTCAATCAAGGCTTGCTCACGCTTCATTCGCTCACGCACTTCTCTCTCCCACATTCGCACACAGTCAAACTTATCTTGCCTAGCCTTTCGCTTAAACATTTGTTGTTCCACATACTGAATCATTCTCAAATCAAATGACCCATGCATAGGCCAACGCAACTTAGGATCTTTACAAGCATATTTATTCCATAACGTGCTGTACATTATAGAAGAAATACCATATTTAATATGCATGTCCCTATTAGGCGTCCCCTCCGGGGGCGGCCGGTTGTGCTTCATCGAGTCTCAAACTGGTACCTCTACAAAAGCAACACATCCTATGAAGTGTGCTGGAAACAGGCATGCCAAAAATAGTCCATAATATGCAGTATTATAATCAAAGTAGCGCTTAAGGTACTCTTCGTACTTTGCGCCGTTCAAACAAATTCAAATAGAGAAAAATCTCCTCATTACCTGCCTAGATAAATTGCAATTCATATATACCTTACAAACAAATACTAATATTGGCCAATCCTTCAAATCAAAAGCTGCAGTAAGTGTTACTAAACTACCTTACCAATCCAAAGCATCGAAAACCAACAGCAAATGCCGCAGAACGACTCTTACCAATCAAATGGTGTCCAGGTTCCAAGTGCCAAGTTCTGAAATTGACCAAATGGTCACTGCATGGCAAATCAACAGAAGAGATCTCAGTCGATGACCGGCACCACCTGGGTGGTCAGATCAGAAAGAAAGGAAAAACGCCTTGGTTGCCAAGACTCGGGTCTCCTCAGGCAGCGATCATGTCCAAAGAGAGATTCCAATCCTTCGTCTCGACCACTCCTACGGGCATCCGAGTCGACGATGAGCTCACGTTGGAAGCGCCACTTTGTGGTGGTGAGCCTCAGCAAGGCCTACCAGTGCAAGGGATTCGTCCTTCTATGAACAGAGTCCTCAGACCAATTTGAAGAAGTTGGCACAGAAACTGGAATAGAAAATACAAGATTTAATATACCTCATGAGGTGGAACTACATTCCCACAACACCCTTCGGTAATGTATGAAGTAGCACACTGAATGGAAGGAGCTGAGTCCTTTTATACCCACACAGGGGCTCAAATGAAGGAAGTACAAGAACAAAATGTTGGCTTTAGGTACATATAAGGTCATACAGAAAATGGGAGGAGCTAACAGTTGCTAATTCTGGTGGACACATCCTGACACTTACAGACTAATAGCAGCTGCATGGACAGCTGCAAGCTCAACTGAGCATGTGTGAAGGTGGAAGATGCTAAATATAGTTCGTCTCTAGGCAGATTTCAAGAGCAGTTAACAGAAAGGTAGGACCGAGCACTTGGCGAGCACATGGTAGCACATGGCAAACAAAATGGCTGACAAAAATACAAAATGGATTCCACAAAAGGACAAGATAGTCTCTAAATGCAGGATGGCTTCCGCTCTTTTCCTTCCTTCTATATTATTTTTCTTTTCTGTACATTTTAGCCCTCTATCTTCAACTACCAATCTCACCAGATACATTCCATCACACATGTTTGCATGTCTCCATCTTTGCATTCTTGTCTCATGTGTCCCTTTCCAGAATCTACGACCTCTATTCACTGGTCCTAAATAGTCTTCAAACCTGTCATATTCTAATTCATGCATTTCATCTTCCCACTCAGCCAAAGCCTCAAACAGTGTTGGTCTAGGTCTTGGTTCAAGCTTCATCTTTGTTTCTCTCAGATTCCTCAACACCTCAAGACTAAAAGATCCTTCTTCAGGAAAAGCTAATGCACCATCATTTTTAGTGTACCACGCCCAATTCTCTAACCATATAAATGTATGGTAGCCATATTTTGTCATCATATATGACGCTGGCGTTTTCGGCGGTGGAATTGCTTTTGCCGCTCTGGTTTCAATTGCATTGTCTTTTTTGAAAGTGTTTTTCAGTTTCTGAAACCATGTAGGTTTCTCTTTCTCCATTCCATAATAAAATTCAATTTTTGTTATTAATCTCCTGGTTTTCAAAAGTCTGTGTACACTTCTGTAAACT
Organism: Lissotriton vulgaris; assembly: GCF_964263255.1. Lineage (NCBI taxonomy): Eukaryota > Metazoa > Chordata > Amphibia > Caudata > Salamandridae > Lissotriton > Lissotriton vulgaris. The sequence continues at coordinate 2,033,924,772 of NC_141691.1, forward strand.
TCTTCGTAACACCAGCATATCGCAGCGCAGTTCACACTAACGCACCAATTAGAACAAGATACGTTTCAATAGTGCTCAACCAATTGCTTTGCTCCTTCTTCTGATGCACCAATCAGCCCTTACTCTGTCTAGGTCACACTGACCAATCCATGCGCGACACTTTTGACGTCAGCCCTGCTCCGGCTTTTACAGCGTGGACTGACCCCTCCTTTACAAAAAATATCGGAAAGCCTTATTTACACTTTTTTATAATATTGAATCGGTTAGTAACCACAGAAAACAACTCCATTTGTCTGTTTCACTAAAACCAAAATGATAGTTTTTCAATCACACAGGAATTCAGTTTTTCTGGTGGACAGCACTTACCTCTTCTATTTCACAGAATGTTACTTTTCGCCGATAAGATAGCTCTTCCCTCTACCTTACCCTTCTTCCAAGCTTGGGTTTAACATTATTACTTTTTCCGGGTAGAGTTTTAGCCAGAATACGCAATGATCCCTATTCTCAATGCACCTAATGCCCCAGAGCTTTTGGTGGCCCAACCAACAGGATCCCTGGATCCCACCTTACTGCTCCCGCCAGCGGTCAGCTTCAGGAAGCCTCTCTGTCCAAGCCTGCTGCTTCTTTTCGAAACTGAAGGTCTCAATTGGAAAGCACAGGGTCCCAGTGTCCATTTTACACCCTGCACCCAGGTGCCTTGTCGCTGCTGGTGGTGCAGCATCCTGGGATTTTTGTTGCTCCCTGAAGTGCTGACCTTAATCCCAGTAGCTTTGTACCCATAACTGAGTGGCCTGCTGAACAGCAGTCTCTAACAGAAGTACCCCTTACCACCATTGACTAACATCGAACCCCTGCATTCTGCACCCAGCTACCCCAGTGCTGCTGGTGGTGCAACTCGTGTGCCTCTCTAGACCTTGGAGAATCTCGGTCCTAATGACCAACTCACCCTCATACATTTTGTACTTACCTTTTGAAACCACTAACACTTTTTCCCATAGTAATCCACGTAAAGAGATTTTGGGACTAAAAAATGTCAGAGAAGGTCATTACACCCCGTCCGCGTTCCTGACTGTCTCTTTAGCATGCAAAAGAACACTGTTCAGTCACATTCCTACATTTTACTATACAAGCATGCATTCCAGCCATAAACCATCTAATGCATGCTCCCATAGTAAAATGGAGATAGGGATCATTTACAATGTGACGCATCTGGGGAGATGCGTCACATTGTAAAGCCCTGAGCCACATGAAACCTGCGCTAGTTTTCATGTGGGCGATCCGGCGCAGGAACGCCTTGTAAAAGTGACGCAGTGAATTCTGCATGATTTCACTTAGTCACTTTTATGTCCATGCTGCAGCAAATCCCTCTGACTGCTAGAAGCAGGCGTAAGGAGTGACGCAGCATGTTAGGCAAAGGGCGCCCCTGAGCATTGCTGAAGCAGCGTCACACTTGCGACACAACTCCAGCAACACGTGACTTTTCCGTCAACAGATGAGTCAGAATTTCTGATGCATCTGTCAATAATTGCGCCATGGTGCCGTATTGTAAATACAGCGCATCCATGGTGATGCAAGGGATTTGCATGGTGGCGCAGGAAAAGTGACACATCTCTGCAGATGCATCACTTTCTTGAAAATTTGCCCCTCTATTTCTAATATGGCTCTTATTTTATGTTTTTAGAAATACATTTAGTAAATGTATGCCCATTACTTTATATACATATTTCAAGATGTTACATCCTCCTTGTATGAATAGATTGAATTGCATTAGATATATGCATTGAGGACGTCAAACTTTTTGTCAGTTTAAAAGTAAACAGAGATCAAAGACTGTCCAAGTACTTGGTAAAATATCAGAGTGTCCGGTTCACAATGACCATTGTCACATTTCTTTCATGGTAACACTATCATTGTACATTGCAGTATTATCAGTTTCATTTACACATCAACCAATTTATAGCCATCAGTGCATTTCTATAAGAACCACCTTTTCTTCCAAGAAAGTGGTGGGAATAGCCAGGAAAATAATGAAGTATTTCCATCTAAATGTTTGCTTGCGATCTCCAGATCTAATATAACATTTTTGGTTTCCGATTTCTGGGTGACTCAGGTATTTCAACTACCAGCAAAGTGATAACCGTAAATATACCAAGTACGTACAGAATCCCAGTGTAGAGTTGAATTCTTTACATTACTGAATGTTAGAGTTTTTAAATATTTTGTTCAAATCAGTAAACCAAAATTAAAGTACCTAAATGCGGAATTATTAATTTTACTGATGAGAATTCTTTCTTCCTTAGTACAGAAAGTTAATGGTCTACTTCTAATATGGTGTGATCGCTCTTACGATATGTATTTATGGATACATAAGTATATGTAGGTCCATAACTAAAACATACATATTGCAGTACTTGACACCCTCTTTTTATGAGTATATTTTATTGCATATAATGTATGCATTGAAAATACCACAGTTTTTGTCAGTTAAAAAGTAAACAAAGATAAAAGACTGTCCAAGAACTTGGTAAAATCTGTACTGTTCACAATGATCCTCACCACAATTTTTTCAAGGTAACACTTTCATTGTTCATTGCAGTATCATCAGAGGCCCCGCGTGAGCTTTGCCTGTGGACGTTCGAGACCTCTGAGTGCATCGCGGAGTGTACCCTTTCGTGCCAGGCTTGCCCGTGTGCTGGTATTGTGCCCTTTAATTTTGTGTTGTTGATGATATTATGCCTTCTATTTTTGTGATTGTTCCTCTCCCTGCTTGCTGCTTTGAGCTGTTTCCAACTGTGTGTTCATGCCCAGTTCCTGCTTGCTGCTGCTGTCCCCAGGGCCCCTACCCACTGGTCTTCCTGCTCCTGCCCACCACCTGTGCTTCCCACCCTCCCCCTCCAATGTTTAATGTTGGCCGCTGTGGACCTGTGCGCAGCAGGCTCTCCACTTCTACCACAAGTGACTATTTGTTTTACCACCAAACACCTTCACTTCCAGGTCCAGATCAGCCCTATAACCACACTTCACAACACCCTCACCTACAGAGCCCCCAGACCTTGAACTTTGTTCCCCAATAATATCAGTGACCTCATCGCTCCCCACATCATCGATTCCATGGACTACATACTCATAGGAGACCTGAACTTCCACCTCAAAAACTCCTGGGACCCCAACACTACCACCATCCTGGACAACCTGGCCAACATCAAACTGAAACAGCTAATTACCATGCCTACCTACAAGGCAGGACACACACTTGACCCGATGTTCCCAGGACGTAACAACATTTACTTCAGCCATACTACCTAACCCCCATTTATTTATTTCATTTATTTGTACGGTTTAGAATGCCCGCATGGCTGCCCCAGCGACGGGGCGTCCCAGCGCAGACCAACAACTCCTGGACATTAGCCGCAGCAACCAGCCTTAAGCCGGGAAAAGCCATGTCTTAATGGCGTTCCGGAAGACGAGATGGTTTTGAATTATTCTAGTTGACTCGGGGAGTGAGTTCCAAAGTTGCGCAGCCAGACAGCGGAAGGAACGACCACCCACTCTGGCTCTCTGGACACGCAGAGTGCATACTAGTGCTGCGGTGGCAGATCAGAGAGGGCGGTGGGGAGCGTAGGACTGCAGCAGTCCCCTCAAGCCGACCGGAGCCTGTGGTGATAAGATCTTTTGCGCTAAGCAAAGAGTCTTAAATTGAGTGTGCTTTGCTATAGTCAACCAGTGAAGCCTCTGCAAGACATGGGAAACTGGGCAGGAATAGTGGAGAGCGAACAACATGCAAGCAGCAGCGCTCTGTGCCCTCTGCAGGCACTTAACGCTGGATTTGTTTGCACCTAGATATAGGCAGTTCCTGTAGTCTAATCGCGACAGAATGGTCGCCTGTAGGATAAGTTGGCAGACTTTTGGGGGGAAAAAGCCCAGTAGTGGTTTCAAGCTCCTAAACACGCCAAAGCAAGATCCGGCAACAGCTATCGATTGGGCGTCGAAAGTTAGTTCGCTATCGAACCAAATACCAAGATTTTTCACGGCCTCCTTAGGAGCCGCAGCAGGATTCAGCTGGTTGGCCAATACCTCTCGGACCACATCCCTCGGTCTCTTCCGAACAGCAAGATTGCGGACGTGCCTGAATTCAACTGCAGGCAGTTTGCTGCCATCCAGTCCGCTATAGTGGTGAGATCATCCTTGAACTTCACTAGCTTTGTGACTTTTTTTGGGAGAAAGCATTCACCAACTGGGTGTCGTCCGCGTACGAAACCAGTGCCAAGCCCCTATCCCTTGCCAATGCAGCCAGAGGCTAAACGTAGATGTTGAACAATAGAGGACTTAGCACTGATCCTTGTGGTACACCTTGGCGTAAAGCAGACTCCTGTGAATGAAAAGGCGGAACATGTACTTGGAAAGACCTTTCTGCCAAAAATGACCAGAGCCACTCTAAGGCCAGATCTCTAAAGCCAATATCAAAAAGGCGTCGCAGGAGAATTGCATGAGAGACCATATCGAAGGCGGCGCTTAGGTCCAACAGGACCAAGGCCGCTGAGTCTCCCACATCTAAGGTCGCCCGAATGGTCTCCGTGACCGCCAGTAGCGCTGACTCCGTACTGTGCCGGGCCCTGAAGCCATGTTGGGATGAGTCAAAGATATAATTCTGCTCCACTAACCTGGAGAGTATGGCATTCACATGCAATTCCATAACCCTGGCCAGAAAAGTCAGTTGGGAAATTGGGCGGAAATTGGCTGGCTCAGTGGGGTCCAGCGTGGACTTTTTTAGCAAAGGAATAACCTAGGCGTGTTTCCAAGCCCTAGGGATGGACGCTGAGGTCAAAGAAAGATTGACCAAGTTAAAATTCAACGGAGCAAGGCACGAGTGGAATTGGTGAAAGTGCATAGGCGTCAGGGGGTCAGCTGGTGAGCCGGATTTGATTTTTGCACACAGTGCCTCGAACTCGGCCTCGGTCAGAGACGGGAAAGAGGCCAAAGTAATTCCCCTTAATTCTGAAGTCCGCACTTCAGGCCCCCCCTGAGGTGGATTGGGGGTGGGTAGCCCCTGATAGATATTGTCAACTTTATACACAAAGTAAGCGGCCAGCTCGGTGCACTGTTTGTTTGACGAGATCATGGAGGCTTCCGAGGCTCCTCCGCGTTTCATCTTCTTTAAAACAGCGAAGATGGTTTTAGCCGGATTGGAGCTGGACAGAATTTTATCCGCCACGAACTTGGCCCGGGCTTGATGAATAAGCTTATGGTATGAGCGGACTACCACTGTATACACTTCCACATATACAAACCCACACTGCCTGATCCTGTTCTGCGCCCTCCACAAAGGAACTGGAGAAAATTCACTGAGAAACAGCTCAACTCCACCTTCAACTGCAATGCTACACCACCTTCACCTATGCTAGCCTCACAGTCAAAGAACTCCACAGATTGATCTCCAGCTGTGCAGATCAGCTTGCACCCCTATGTAACCCCAATAGACAGCACCTCAGGAAGGCCTCCTGCTTCACCACTGACCTCCAAGAATCCAAATTCACATGCAGATGCCTTGAGAAGAACTGGAGAAACAACAAATCCTCAGAAGACCACAACACCTACAAGAATGCCATAACGGAATACCACCAACGCATATTAGCCACCAAAAGGACCTTCATCCAAAACAAGATGCTCGCTAACTCCAACACCTCCAAGGAACTCTTTAGTGTCATCCAGGAAATTACCACAGCAAAACCACAGACATCACCTCTTCCAGAACCTCGGCAACAAGCTTGGATCCTAATTCTATTTGAAAATCAAGGGCCTCTACGACAACTTCAATGACCAGACACCTGACTCCGAGACCACGTCCTACTCCAGCAATGCAAGCCAGCGAATCATCTCCTCTTGGACCCTAGTCACCACCGAAGACACCACTTCAACCATGAAATGTGACCACTCAGGAGCCCCCACAGACCCCTGCCTACTGCACATCTTAAACAGAGCTGCCTCCACCATTGCTACAGAACTACGATGCACAATCAACGCCATCTTCAAAACCGGCATCTTTGCCGATGACTGGAAATACACAGAAGTCAGACCTTTTCTGAAAAAGCCCTCAGCAGATCCCACGGACCTCAAGAACAACTGACCCATCTCCCTCCTCCCCTTCGCGGTCAAATTCACAGAGAAGACCCTCAATGCCCAACTAACAAAATTCGTAAAAGAAAACTCCATCCTCGTCCCCTCCCTATTTGCAGCAACCACTGCACCAGCACCGGTTTACTCACTGCCACAAATAACGTCCGCACCCTCCTCGCCCAAGGACACACCGCAGCCCTGATCCTACTCAACCTCTCTGCAGCGTTCAACAAAGTCTCCCACCGTACACTCACTGCCAGACTTCACAATGCCGGTATACAGTGAACCGCCCTCAACTGGATCCACTCCTTACTCACCGCAGGCCCCAAAGAATCAGACTGCCACATTTCTACTCTGAACCCTCAGAAATCAACTGCAGAGTGACCAAAGGACTGTCGCTGCCAGACTCATCCTCAGCATCCCCCGACACGAATACACTACCTAACACCTTCACTGGCTCCCTTTGAGAAGAGAGTTACATTCAAGACACTCACCCACGCCTACAAATGCCTCCACAACACCAAACCCCAATACCTCAACAACAGAAAATCCTTCCACACACCCAAAATAAATCTCAGATTGGCTTATCTTGCCCTGCGCATCCCAAAGCCAGAACAGGGGCATCTACATCATGGGCAAGACCTAGAACGAGCTCTAGATCAACATCAGATGCACACCCTCCCGGAACACCTTCAGGAAGACACTCAAGACCTGGCTCTTCAGCTGAACAGTGCTGCTTTCCCCCTCTCCCCCCAAGTGCCATGAGACCCTCACGGGTGAGTAGCATGCTTAAAATTCCATGATTGACTGATTGATTGATTAAGCGATACACAGCCATTGGTGGGCCACATTTCCTTGCTAGAAGGGGTAGAAATAAATGGCAATACAGTGAAATATTTGAAACAAAATGTATTGCTTGTGATCTCCAGATCGAATATTAACATTTTGGTTTCCTTTTTCCGGGTGTTCTAGTTCTTACAACTACCAGCAAAGTGGTAATGAATACAACAAGTGAGTACAGAATCTCAGTTTGAAGAAACAGTTAAAGTTTTTCAGTACGGAATGCAATATAATCTCATTATAGTTATGAATTTGTACAATTCCTTTATGTTCATGAACATTCGACCTTCACCAAATCCTTGAGTATTTACTGAAGGTCAAAAACAGTTGTTCAATGGACTCTGAACTTTATTCCAAATAAAAGTTACCAAAAAAGAATTTCACTTTGTAGTTTTTTTCTCAAGGAAATCTTTACAGGACTAAAGAGTGGATATAGCTTTTAGGGGATTTTCAGTGTAGGATTAAGCCAACCTTAAATTCTTGCAACCTAAATATATTTCCTTGGAATCTCCTATCTAATATTAGGTTTTTGGTTTCCTATTTCCGTGTGATCTAGTTGTTTCAACTACTAACAACGTTGTAACCCTGAAAACAGCGAGCACTGCATTTCAGTGTGAATAAATAGTTGAATACATTACATTACTGATTGCAATGTAATAATATTATTGCTTTGAAATTGCACAGTTCCTGTGTGACTTTGAAAAATCAAATACACCAAATCATTGGATGTTTACTGAATGTCAAAAACAGCGGTTGCATGGAATCTGTACCATATTCCAAAGTTTCCATAAATAGTATTCATTTGTGTACATGCTTTTAACTGACATGTTTGCATGCCTAAACAGTGGTAATGGATTTTAGGGACTCATCCATGAAGGAACATGCCACCTTTACATTCTTACATTTTCATCTTCCTTTCATCTTATAAATTCTAGGCACCCTAACAAGGCAGACATAGGTTGACTATATATTTCAAAGTACAGTTGCTATCTATCATGAGATTTATTTTGACCGATTCACATGAAGATTTACAGGCAGCCAATGCCAGGCTGCACGTACAGGCATTTAGTCATGTTGTATCAGTTAGATCGTTTTATGTTTTATTGTGCGACCTTTGGAGTCACAAAAGTCATTTTGAGTCCAAAAGTATAAATTGTCCTTGTATGAATGAACACAGTAGTAAGAGTCACTTACGACAAGAGTAGTCACACTAGGATCTGCGTACTCTAATGTAAGCATCAGAGCACAAAACTCTGCCAATTGGGTGGTACAGTCCCCCAATGTCTGTCTATGCACAACGTCGGACTTGCATTTACCATCCACCATCGTACCAACCACAATTGCTTAGGTAGAAACATAGGCGTGTCTAGAAACCGAAGACCGGTTGCACAGAACCGTCAGTGTAAATAATAGAATGGAAATCCTCCAATGGCCGCATAGTCAGTGGAGCAGGATAAACAAATGTATACTGCAAAAACTCCTGAGCCTGCAAAGAGGAATCAAAAACAAACGTCACATCTGGAGATGTCAAGGACATGGCCCATTGTATCTACAGTGGGTGCAAAGCCTTTGAATTTGGTACACTGCCTTTTGTCACTGCCTCCAAGCCAGAATACGGAGTAACAACCAAAAAGTTCTTTTACTGCGACAGTGCACGTTCCTTAAGAATCGCCATCTGAACTGCTGTCAAATCTTTTTTCACAGTGGAAAACCGCAACTCAGCCGAAGTATACAAGTGTGACTTGTAATCCATAGGAACTGTGTCACCCTCTTTAAAAGTCAGGTGCGTGAAACCCACCGTGCCAGTTACAATTCTTATTACCAGGTTGCTGTGGTTATCACGAGACAGTAAGATCCTAGATTCTGGAAGATCAGCCTGCAAAGATTGCAAGATGTTTGAATGAGTTGGCAGCCAGCAAGATTAGGTTTGATGGTGCCCTTCCCCACCCTCTCACTGCAATTATATTCGGTCCTTTGTCCATTCAAGGCACTTCTTGGCCTGTTATAGCTGGCTTTACCACGTACCCACGTGCAGGGGAATATCCCTTACTTGAATTGAGGCCCCTTTATACCTCTGGTGTTGCGGCGCATCCAGTTAGGCTGAAAGGGTTGAAGGTTAGTTATGTTATGGTTAATGCGGTTATGGGCAAGCGTCCCCCAGATAAGGATGAAATGCCTTTTTGGCTTGCCGAGAAATTTGACCAACTGGAGGCCGTATTTCCTAACACGACTCCTGTGGAGAAACAAAGAATTCTTACAATTAGTTTGCAGAAAGACTTAGTGCCCAAAGTAACTGACTGTACCACATAGGGTATGGTTTTTGAGGCAGTCTATACGAGATGCTTCGGCACTCCATCAATGTCTATCCTATCCTCTGTCTTTAAGCGTGTTCAGGATGAGCACGGGCCGGAGGCAGCTGTTGAATTGGGAATGAGACTCATTGTAGTGTTTGACGTAGTTTCCGATCTTGCCCTTGCTAACGTTAAGGGTGATGCAGTGAGCTTTCAGGTGTCTAATGCTTTGCGCGATGTCCCCAATGCAGAGAAACCCCATTGGTTACCAAGAATTATCACGGCTGCTTATAAGACCTTTGGCCGTAATAGTTTAGCTGTTAAGCTTTTTGCCAAGACAGCGTATAAAGCAAACGCAGGTGGCGAAGTCTGACAACGATGATCGCCCCTCAAGTCAGAAATAGGCTTGGACTAAAAATAAAAAACAGGGGGAAAAGCAACATGAACAGGTGTCCTGTTCCGCCTCGCTGATACATGTGTCTACTGAGCGCACTTATGAATTGCAAAACTGCGCTACATTAAAGTCACCTAATCTTTTTCAGGTTCCTGATCAACGTTCTCCTCGCTCTTAGTAGGATTCATCAGTCTCATCCACCGGTAGAGGAGACAGCGGCAAGGGGAGGGGTGCGAAGCAAGAATTGGAGAAAGTAGCTTGTACCAAAACATAGAGGTTAGATACGGTGGGCATAATGGGGAATGTAAGTATGCCTGAAATTTAAAAATCTCAGTAAAATGTATAGTTTATTCAGTGTTGAGGGAGCGCGCCACAGTGCGCATTTCTCCAGGAAGTGAGGAGCCAAACATTGACCTTCATAGTTTTTTCTTCTCATAGAAAACACTGCAGTCCTAAACCATGGAACTCGCGTTTTGGGGATAGTGACTGTACAATCGTACCACTGTTAAATTCTTATATCTTTCTCTTTTTACTTCTATTCGCCCTAACATGTAGTTAACAAGGCACAGTTAGAGTGAGTTATTGTTTCAAAGCAGAGATCCTACCCGTAAATGAGATTTATTTTGATATATTCACATGGATGTTTAAAGCCAGCTCCAGTCAGGCTACACATGTAGGCCTGAAACCATGTTTTACTTGTTAGCCTAGTGATTAACAACATATGTATTTGACTCCTCCTGTGATATTTATCTTCCATGTCACTAGTGTGTTTCCTGCACCATATACTGTGCTCTTTTTGAGAAGCTAAAAATATTAAAATTTGGGAATAGCTGATGTGCCTATGTTTTAAGGAGTCAAACTGCATGAACTGGGATCTAATCAGCAGTGCCCCAGTGCGCAGAGTAAAAAATACGATATAACAGTCAGCAAAAATAGCGGTTACCACTCAAAAAAGAGGTATTTTTTATCAGTATGTTACAATTCTTTGTATAGCTTAGAATTATCATTGTGAGCCATATTTAGGTAAATTATATTTACCGATTCCTAAATACCGAATGTTACCTATTCGGTATTTAGGATACGGTAAATGAGATGTAGGTAAAAAATCAGTAATATGTACCGATTAGGAAAAATTTGGAAAATGTGTACAGAATCGATATTTACCGAATCGGTATATACCGAATCGGTAAATACCGAATCGGAGATTCAAAAAACAATCTGAGAGGGAAGGAGCAGACAGGAAAAGGAAAATGAGGTTCAGTGTGACTCACACTCCAGTACAGGTTTTAGTATACACCAGCAATGCATTATGGGATATGTAGTCAGTGAAACACCCATCATGACAGTCATCACACTAAACAACAAGGCATGCCACACACTTCAGTCAGAAACAGCAGAGGACATTGAGATAGTGTGACAGGAATGTATTTTAATATTGAAATGCAGGGCTGCAGGACCACTGAGCTAATGTCCATATCTGTCCACTGGAGAGTCATCGCTCAGTACTGTGCAGGAGAAGGAGGGAAGAGCAACCCGTAGGGGAAGAACAGGGGATGCAAGCACAAGTGCAGGTCACAACACTCTACCACCACCGGCATCAACACCACAGGCAGCTGCACCAACAGAGCCAGCCGCAACACCAGAGCCAGCATCGACATTGCTGATTGACTCACCACCACAGCAAGCCTCACAACAACTCTCAGCCTCAGCAGCAGCAACATCACCTGTAGCGGTAAGGCCCAGGAGGCATGTTGTTGCCACTCTCCATGTCATGGAGTCGTCCTCTGAGGACACAAAAGGGGGTGACACACCAACTTGTCCACTGGAGGAAACAAATGCTCGGCTGCAGTCCACCTCCGAGGGTGCGCACACAGGTGCGAGATGCCGCAGGACCTGGGAGCACAGCACAACTCGGCAGGGTGATGGGGTCTACGGTGGGCTGAAGGCCAGTATGGTGAAGGTACAGCGCGTGCAGGGGAAGGAGATTTGTTCAGTACAGAGATAAATGCGGCACCTAACCCAGTACATGGTTAACATTGACAGGAGCATCAGCTCTATGGTGGAAGGCATCAAGTAGAGGACTGAGGGCATGTAGGACATGTCCCAGTCTGTGTTGGTGCTGTGTGACAAACTGGACAAGGACAGGGCAACAAGGCGCAGGAAGAGTCAGTATATGGAGCAGCACACCAGGGCAGTGAACCGCCTGGCATCTGCCACTTCCCTGCTCTGCAGGCTCACCGTGACAAAGCAGGATGGGCTTGTGCACTGCTGCACTGATGTTTCCAGGGGGATAGGGAAGGTGACATCACAGTGGAAGTGCTGTTGTCCACCCAGTCAGCCAACGCTGGTGCGCTAGGTGTGGGGCAGAGTGATGAGATCATCAGCAGGAGCAGCATTACCCCCCTATACCAGACACTCGGAAGAGTAGCAGGCGGCATGCTGCGGGCCCTGGCTCAGCAGACAGTGAGGATAGCCAGCTGCAGGCATCCAGCACTGTTGTGTGTGGAGGCAGGTGTTAATACTGCCCACACATTTATGAACATATTTAGGTGTGCCATCTATTCATTGTCGTAGTGCCCAGGTATTAAACTATGTCATGTACATGCCACGCCTGGCTGTGTCTACTTACTTACTTAAAAATAGTTGCGTGTGATCTCTGCCCATCTCTGTCTCCCATCTGTTGCTGGCGCCACTCCTGCTGTGTTGGGCTAAGGATGTGCAAATTCACCATCATTATCCTCAATATCTGTTAATTCTACTGCTGTTCTTTTCCTAGTGGCAATGTTGAGCAACATTGCACAAGTTGCAATGATTTTACAGCAGATGAGGGGTGAGTACTGACGTGCGCCTCCGCTTTTGTGGAGGCAGCGGAACCTGCCCAAAAGTGCGCTCCACGACGTTGCGTGTAGATTTGCGTATCACGTTGTAATGTCTCTCCCTCAGGGTTGATGGGTTCAGGTAGATGAGTGAGGATGAATGAGCGGACGGCATATGCGCTGTCGCCTTTGTGGAAAAGAGAGAGCCATTACTCACGTGCACAACAACACCTACATCTGCAATATCTATCAGGGTGTGTCACAGTGTTTTACCTAGCAGGTATACTTCTCTGAATTCCCCCACTGCCAGGTGTGTGTTGATCCCACTGTTCTGGAAGATGTAGGAGTCCTGGGTGCTTCCTGGGAATTTGGCCACAATGTCTGTGATTATGTTGACAGCATCACAGATTACCTGCACATTAATGGAGTGGGTGGACTTTCTGTTCCTGTAGATGTACTCAGTGGCTGCAGGCGGGGAGATTGTGTTGTGTGTGCCATCAATACAGCTGATGACATGTGGAAACTGTGCTATTTGGTAAAAGTCAGTCTTGGTCTTCAGCAGTTCCGCATGCGCGTCAGGGAAGCTGATGTAATGATGCATTCTCTGCATTATGGCCTCCAGGAACTTCCTGAAGAAACGGTACAGACAGCTCTGGGACACCCCATCTAACGCAGCTATCACCCCCTGGTAATTGCCAGATGCAAGCAGGTGTAGGCTACAGAGCACCTGTACATAGGGTGGTATGGGGTGCGCCCTTGCTATTGGGTGCTCCAGGAGTGGGTGCATGTCCTTTATCAAGTCCAGGATGGTGTGAGGGTGTAGCCTGTACCTTTCATGGATGTCTGCCCCATTAAGATGGAAGAGTGTGATCTGCTGTCTGTAGACATGCTCCTTCCATCTCCAGATCCTCTCTCCTGCTGCCTGTAGCCGTAGCCGCCTTGCTATCACATAGAAAGCCGCCATTCTGATCACACTGTTGCATTTTGGGGCCTGTTTTATGGCCTGCACCTGGTTACCACCTGCTTTCAATCCATGGTAATTACCGACTCTTAAATACCGAATTTCATGAAATTCAGTATTTTCGGAATGACCTACATATTCATTCTCATTTTTACCATTTCTTATTTACCGATTCGGTAAATAAGGAATCGGTAAATCAGATTCGGTCATTTGGAATTTGGTAATTATAAATCGGTATTTACCGATTCGTAATTACAGAATCCTTACTTTTGGCCTCCTACATCTCAAATGCCTAAATACCGGTCAGTAACAGCAAATATACCAAATTTCGGCCGTTACCGACTGGTATTAAGCTACCTACATATGGCTCTGGGTATTTGAGAAAAAAAGGACCAGTAGAAAGAGGCACAGTGAGTTTGTACAAGGCCGTGAGGAAGACCTTGAGAGGTTGACATGTGTTGCCTCCTAATTGACGCTTCTAAGTACCCCTTGATATTATCATTATTTTCATAAAGGCAGCATTATTGTTTTGTCCAAGTCTTTATCCATTGTTAAGATGCACACCACACTCTGCTGTGGTTGCTCACATTATGCTGTTTGCTATCCTCAAAACCTGTTCAATAATCATTGATATCACCAAGTGCAAGATCGCAACTTTAAACCACAGCCCTCCAGGCAATATCCATAATTTTTACCTATAACTGATCTCTAATCCAAAAATATTAGTAGGCAGATAGAATTGAATGAATATTAAATGTGATGAATTTTCACTCAGCACAAATTCTTTTTTGCGAGAATATATCCATGAAACATCACAAAATAAACCCACCAGCCACCTAGTCCAGCATCCTATTTAAACCTTCCCCTTCCACCCTGGAAACATTTCTAAAGATTTCCTGGTTTCAAAGTGGAAGTTTATTATACAATTGTGCTGATTTCTTGTGCAAATTAGTCATCAGAGGTTAACGTTGGTGAACTTGGAAGCATTTGTTTTCTTAAGTAGCATTGATTTCATCTTAATTAAGAGAGGTACAGGCTCTATTTCCAACTTAGTTATATACCTAGAAACATACACAAATCCAGAAGCCTAGTGCTTCATACACAGCGGTCCAGGAGGGGTTACGGTAAACCATGTATCAAAAACAACTCTCTCCGGTTAAGAAATCAAGAATTTCTGGGACACCCAGGGATGCTTCAAAAATTTATTCTGGCAATATAATGCCTCACCAACGCGTTTCACTTTTCAGCTTTATCACGGTGTGGTACAGACCTCCATATTGCTGTATTTACCCACCAGATCAGTGAAACTAAGAAAGGACATTGTAACAACACTATATTACGGGTCTATATCAGCGCCATATTGGAATGTACTGTTGTTGATTATTTGTCACAGTATATATGCCACAATATTTCTCAAATCTCTGCTTTTCGTATAACAGAACAATTAGAAATGGCATTTACAGTAAATTTCATCTACTAATATTATGTTATCCATTCAGTAAATTATTTTAGAAACATACTTGGTGTTGTAATCAACTGCCCTCTGATATTGCAAAACAGCAAAATAAGTACATTCATTATCTACAAAAATTGCCAATTATTGACAAACACCTACCAATCTTAAATTAACATATATATTATACATGAGTTTATGTCTAATATCAAAAAGATAAGGGCAATGTCTCATTATTCATTAAAATTACAATATTGAAACTGCAGTCCTGCTCAAGTGGGCCATTCTATTCAATTTGTAATCTTCATTACATCATTATGTCAGATCCAATACAGTCTTTCCCAAGTAGTCATAATTTGTCATATATCTCATACTTGTATTCCACAGGGCCGACTTGATGATGTTTCCCTTTACGATGCTCCTAAACATTCCTGCCTCGATATTCTCTATGATCTTCTTACGTGAGCAAAAAAGACAACACAATCTCAATTACTCATCTTAAAACTACTCCATTACAATTAATTGTACTGTCATCTCTTCTCTTGAGTTTAGACCTACTGGGGTTAGTATATCAAAGTCAATAATAAACCTCGACTCCATTCTTCTTAATTGACATTGTCTATCAACCCCTCTCTCTTGTAATGTAATCAAGCATGAAACTACATATGATAGCAGTTTCTCATTTTGCCTATGCACAGTGTAAAAATGATGTGCAACAGGATACAGAGCTATTTTTTTTCTGATTGCACCTAGGTGGTCTAGTACCCACTTGTTTGCACAAGGAATAGTACTGCCTATAAAAAAAATTGCCACTAGGGCACATCAGGCAATAAACACAACAGTCAGTTTCACAGGTGAAATTCCCTTTAATCAAATATTCTCTTCTAGTGTTTGGGATTTCCAATTCAGTACAATCAGTGCTGTTTGAACATGCCTTCTACAACATCTAAATCCATGTCCCACATCTCTGTGGGCATCATGATCTTTAGTGGATACTGCATTGCGGCTTAGCTCTTCTTTGAGCGATCTGCACCTCCAAAAGGTGATCTGGGGTGTCACATGAACATATTTTTGCAAAATTGCATCTGTTCTTAAAATGTGCCAATTTTCGTTGAACATTTTTCTGACTTTGAATGCTGTATTTGAAAATGTTGTTATAAATCTCACCTGACCTGATGCTTCTACCACTGCAGGGTTGTGTGCCATAACTCGGATCTTTGCAAAGCATCCACTTTAGCTATAGCTATAGCTTGTTTTATTGTTTTACTGCTGTAGCCCCGTTCCTCGAATCTTTTACTCATTACAAATTTTTCTTTGTCGTACTCATAAGGTGTGGTACAATTCCATTTGGCCCTGATCAGCTCCCCATAGGGAATACTATGGTTTAGGCATGAAGGATATGCACTATTTGCATTTAGTAGACTATTGCCCGCAGTAAGATTTCTATGTAACTTCATAGCTAACACATTTCCCTGATTCTCTATTCCAACATGTAGGAATACAATTTTCTCTTTGATTGTGTTTTAAGTGAAATGTAAGTTAATCTCATTATCATTAAGAAATGTCACAAATTGGTCAGCAGACAGTTTATCTCCTCTTCAAATTAAACCACATGACAATATTTTCTCAGAACAGTTCCCAGCTACCGGACACCTGCTCCTCCCACCAGCCCATAAATAAATTAACATAGCTGGGGCGAAGTAGGTGCCCATTACTGTTCTTTGCGTCTGTCGATAAATATTTTAGTCAAAGAGAAAAAAGTTAAACAGTACATCACCATTTCTAATAACATTTCAGTATATAATAATGAAGACACTGATCTTGCTCTTAAAAATGTCTCACAGCTTGGATCCTCAGGTCATGCTTAATGCAGGTATGCTGACTGGTTACACCCAGTGTAACCAGAAATACATGTTTTTCCCAGTTGATGCCCTCAATCAGTGTTTGGAAGTGTGTTGTATCTTTTAGATGAGCAGGTAACATAAAAACAAAAGGACATAGAAAGTAATCAATACATTTTGAAGTCATTTCTCATTGTGATCCCATTGAGGAAACAATGGGCCTGCCCGGTGGCCTTTCTGCATCTTTGTATAATTTGGGAAGCAGATACATAATGGGCAGACATGGATGTTTCCAATATAAAGTACAATATACCTCCGACTCAAGTAAATCTTGGTCTTTCCATTTAACCAACCTTTCATTGTACATTGAATAAGATGATTGTACCTTTGATTTACTACTTAGCATATAACATAGAGGATCGATCATTTAATTGGCGATGTCCTTCAATCAAATAGTCCACTTTAACCGAAAACACAACCTTTCCACCTTTGTCTGAATATCTAATAACTATAAAGGGATAATTTTTCAAACTTTCCATTGCTCTTAAATGTTCACCTGTTAAATTTCTCCCTGCTCTTCCATTTGTTTTATATCTCATTTTTTTCAGATCCGAAACCACACTTTTCTAAAACACTTCCAATGCATCACTATGTATGTTTGATATAAATATAGATTTGGGTTTAAAGTTACTCAAACCTAATCATCCACAGGTATTTTTAATGTATCCAAATGTATAAATGGATCCTCATGAAGTACTATGCTCTCATCCGGTTCTGCTATTGTATGTAACAATTAAGTGTGGGCGGAAAATCCGTTACGCTCGCGGATTTTGCGGATTTTCGGTAAATTCGCAATCCGGGAGATTTGCGAATTTCCCGCAAAATCCGCAATTTCGCACGCAGCGGATTTTTTTTTCCGTGGTGATACAATTTTGCGGCGCGCGGCATTTATCATCGTTTGCCGAGTTATTTTTCTTGATATTTTGCAAAAGCTGCGCCATTTTGGATCTTGCTGCGGGATCCCGCGGGAATTTGGCAAGCGCGATTACGTAATCGCGGCTTGCCAACTTTTACAGCGAGCGTTTGTCAACGCGAGTACGCCATGATCACGTATCGCGGTACTTCGCAATTGCGAGCTTTGAGATGCGGCGAACAGCAACAATCTCGCACACGCGAAAATATAAAATTTGCAATTCTGCACAAGAAATCCACCAGCAAGCAGCATAAACCTTCTTGAAATGATGATTTTTATCTGAATAACTCATTAGGTTGACATTTGCCTGCACTTTTTTTGCGAGGAGTCCATTTTGGGGAGGGGGGGTGGGAGGAAGGAAGTGCCCCACAGTCTTCAACTTCCTGTTCCTGTCCAGCAGGCTCCTCCCAGTGCTTTGTCCATCTCCTGGTCACTTTTCATTTGGATCTGGAGCTGGAAGGATTACTTTTTGTGGATGCTGCTGGATATTTGGATTTGAGGCCTTTTTGACTTTCTTTGGATCACTTTTGGATTAGAAATTTCACAAGTAAGTTACAGTTGCTGCAAGTACAATTTTGGAATTTTCGATTTTTGGGCTGTTTTGGGGCCTTTTGCCCAGGGGTACTCAGTGGTGGGTGCACTGAGTCTTTCTGTGGGGTGTTTTGAATTTAAACATCATGGAGGGGCTGGGTGTCTTGGGATTGTGCTGATTTTTCTGTGATTTTCGTTTTTTTGGCCTGTTGTGGCCTTTTCACCCGGGGTAGTTAGTGGTGCATGTGCCTATTCTTTCTGTGGGTTGTCTTGAATTTAAACATCATGGAGGGGCTGGATCATGGCATGGGATTGTGCTGATTTTTCTGTGATTTTCGTTTTTTGGGCCCGTTGTGGATGGACAGGCCATGTGGTTGGGGGCCATTTTGAGTGCTGCTACAGGCCCTGGCCATGTGCTGTGATGGAGGGGGCCATTTTGAATGTAGGGAGTGTTCTCAGGCCTGCACCCATTTTGCCTAGCTTTCATCCATTATGCCCAGGGCCCAGGGCCCAGGGGTAGTGAGTGGTGTATGTGCCTAGTCCTTCTGTGGGTTGTCTTGAATGTAAACATCATGGCATGGGATTGTGGTGATTTTTCTATGATTTTCGTTTTTTGGGCCTGTAGTGGATGGATAGGCCATGTGGTTGGGGGCCATTTTGAGTGCTGCTACAGGCCCTGGCCATGTGCTGTGATGGAGGGGGCCATTTTGAATGTGGGAGTGTTCTCAGGCCTGCACCCATTTTGCCTAGCTTTCATCCATTATGCCCAGGGCCCAGGGGTAGTGATTAGTGCATGTGCCTAGTCTTTCTGTGGGTTGTCTTGAATTTAAACATCATGGCATGGGATTGTGGTGATTTTTCTGTGATTTTCGTTTTTTGGGCCTGTTGTGGATGGACAGGCCATGTGGTTGGGGGCCATTTTGAGTGCTGCTACAGGCCCTGGCCATGTGCTATGATGGAGGGGGCCATTTTGAATGTAGAGTGTGTTCTCAGGCCTGCAACCATTTTGCCTAGCTTTCATCCATTAAGCCGAGGGCCCTGGGGTAGTGAGTGGTGCATGTGCCTAGACTTTCTGTGGGTTGTCTTGAATGTAAACATCATGGCATGGGATTGTGTTGATTTTTCTGTGGTTTTCGTTTTTTGGGCCTGTTGTGGATGGACAGGCCATGTGGTTGGGGGCCATTTTGAGTGCTGATACAGGCCCTGGCCATGTGCTGTGATGGAGGGGGCCATTTTGAATTTAGGGAGTGTTCTCAGGCCTGCACCCATTTTGCCTAGCTTTCATCCATTATGCCCAGGGCCCAGGGGTAGTGAGTGGTGCATGTGCCTAGTCTTTCTGTGGGTTGTCTTGAATTTAAACATCATGGCATGGGATTGTGCTGATTTTTCTGTGATTTTCGTTTTTTGGGCCTGTTGTTGTGGCCTTTTCACCAGGGGTAGTGACTAGTGAGTGTTGCATGTGCCTAGTATTTCTGTGGGGTGTCTTGAATTTAAGCTTCATGGAGGGCATGGGATTGTGCTGATTTTTCTGTTTTCTTCGATTTTTTTGGGGTGTATAACTGAACTGATGTTCCTCTGTCTTCCATTGCTTTTAGGTGCAAAGACTCAAGAGAACCACCAGTGCCAGGAAGAAGTCCTGCACCGGTGTGTGTGTGCAGCATAACGTCACGCGACGTCACGTCTGGCCTCAGACAACTCTACAATTCGTGCAACTGCGGCCTGCTGTCTGACCTGCTCTGAAGAAGATGGCCCCAAAAAAGGTCTCCGTAGCTCCTCTAGCAAGAAAGTTGCTAGTAAGGAGCATAAGAAGCAAGTTACCGAGGAGGCTGGTGTGCCGGCCGCCACGTTTTTTGGGAGCAAAAAAAAAAGTACGCCTGCAGCAGGATCTGCTGGGGACCAAGCTGGGAGCAGCACCCCCGCTCCATTGGGTTCAGTGCCTCCACCACCACGCCAACTTAAGTCAAAGCCCTTGAGTGCTTCAGAGGCAGTCAGTGTATTTCTCCAATCACCATCGACCAGTGATGTTGGCTCATCGCAAGAAAGTAGCAGCAATGTCCCTGAATCAACACAAGTTGTTGTAACTCATCTGACAAGTGTTGAACAACCACAGCCGCAACAACAACACCATGTGCAAGTACAAGCCCAAGTACATGTGAAAGGAGAGGCAGCGCAAGGAGATGCGCAAGCAGAGGTGCATGGAGGGTCACAAGTGCCCACAATAGTTGTTCCTCCCGAAGTAGGGGCACATCAGGAAATCGACAATCAAGGCGAGGTATCATTTGAGGAAGCCACTCCTCCTTATGATCATTCATTGTCTTCCACATCCCTAGCAAGGAAAAGATCAAGGTTGGTGTCTACATCTTCTTCAAGCCCACCTCCTTCTGATGATCCCATTCTGGATGAAGATTGGGAACCATCATCACGGCAGTCTGAGAGTGAGGCACACCATGATCTGACAAAGGTACCTAAGCGTAAAAGGAAGGTCGTCGAAAAACTCATAGCTATGGAGTGTGATGAGGCTCAACAAGAAGTGACGGATACTGCTGCTGGTGAAGCCTCTCACGATGACGACGAGCCAGCCATCATAAAGGTCACTGCAGCCCCAGCGGGCATGCAGCAAAGAGACATTTTGACCCTATCCCGAGAAGCTGCTGAGCGTGATGATGATGTCGACGAGGAGGCAATGGAAATGGAAACACAACAATCATTAGATTTGGAGTTAACTAGTACACCAACACCTACTGCTTCCATATTTCTTTCTCGCAAGAAGGGACCTCCATCTACCTCGACCTCAATTCGTGGTGGTGAAAGTGCAAAACGTACTGAAGTTCGGCAATCCACATCCTCCACTTCATCTGGCATTAGCAGCAGGACCACCACCACAAGTATCGCTGCCGCCTCCGGCCCCCAAAGACATTTCAAGTCTCCAGTTTGGGACTTCTTTAGTGTTTGCCCAAAAAAGGAAAACGTAGCCATTTGTAGCATTTGTAAGTTTCGAGTTAGTCGTGGTAAGTTTGGTACCAACTATGGTACCGGAGGCCAGAGAGGTCATCTTAGGAGAACGCACGCTGTCCAATGGTATGCGCACCTAGAGGCGGTCAAGGAAGCCCAAATTGCACGTAATGAAAACGTTGATTTTTCATCTGATGATGACGAGGAGGAAGAAGATGATTCAAACACTTCACTTACACCCAGTACCCCTGTCAGCAGCACACCCCATGTGAGCCACACTAAGAGTGTGGGAGAGAGTGAGACATCAATGCGAAAAAGTTCATCAGCGAGCGTAATTGGGTCGAATATATCATCATCATCCCGTAAATCCTTGGTCCAGGGCAACATTAAAAAGATGTTGTTTACAGAAGCGCAATATGAACGCAACCACCCACTGACGCGTCTGTATAACACTAAGCTGGCTAAAATGCTAGCTCTGGACCTTCTCCCTTTTTCTTTTGTAGAAGGGGTTGGTTTTCTAGAATTAGTGGCAGCGCTCTGCCCTAAATGGAAGGTTCCTAGCCGGTTCTATTTTTCCCGAGTTGCGGTTCCAGCACTACATGAAGATGTTCTAGAGGTGATTGGGGCAGCTTTGCAGAAGAGTGCTGTTCACACTATACATCTGATAACAGACATGTGGACCAGTGGCGCAGGCGCTGATTACATGTGCATCACTGCACACTGGGTCTCTTTTTCAGGGGCTAAAGCAAAGCTAAACGCAGGTGTTGACTCGGACATTGTTTTTAAAGCTGCTCGGAAACATGCAACACTAGCCATGTTTGGTTTGGAGAAACGTCACACAGCAGAAAACATTTTGGATGTCTTCAACACAAAGGTCCTTGACTGGCTGTCCCCAAAAAAACGCCAGGTTGGTTATGTTTCCACGGACAATGGCTCCAATATAGTTAAGGCCATGCAGCTGGGTGACTATTTCAGAGTGCCGTGTTTGGCGCACTGTATAAACCTGGTTGTCAAAAAAATTCTTGGCTGATAAAGACAGTGCAGCGTACAGATGAGTGGAGACCTGCTGAAAAATGTGCAACCATTTCAGCCATTCTTTTAAGGCCCGGAAGCATCTGAGGAGCCTGCTATATGAACATCAAATGCCAGTGAAAGCACTCATCCAGGAGGTGGTAACACATTGGAACTCAACCTTCTACATGCTTGAGCGTCTGTATGAGCAGTATACGGTACTCGATCACTATTTCTTAACACAGGGTACAGCTCAGAAGGAGGACCTGAGAATGGGTGCGGCGCAATGGAACATAGTTAAAATCCTGATACACATGCTTCATCCTTTTGAGTTCTTCACGCGTGCAGTCAGCAAGGAGGACTGTAATTTGGGGAAAGCTATCCCATTGTTGTACATGCTGGAGCACCAACTGAAGGAGGTGTGTTCTGTGTTTGAAAAAGATGAAAAAAACCAAGACCCTTTTGTTCTGGCTGAGAAATTATTAGAGCACCTACAAGGTGATGAACGTCTTAAAATGATCCACTCAAACCAGCATTACATTTGTGCTACTATTCTGGATCCACGCTACAAAAAGACGCTGGCAGGCCAAGCATTCTTTCCTTTTGCTGATGAAGATGTTACAAAGTACAAACAGTGGATAGCCTCCTCAGCCAAGAGGTTTGAAAGAGAACGTTAGCAAATTGAAGGAAAAGGCAGTATATCAGCATCAGCAGGCCATCCCCAGTCAAAACAATCCACTTCTGCACCTGTGGCTGCGGCCCAAGTGACCTCTCAGCTGTTAAAGAGACCGGCAACCGGATCATCTGCACCACCAGACACAACAGTAACATTGGAGGCTGAAGAGGATTGGCTAGCTCGGCTTGGGTTTGGTTCTCAAAAGGTCACAGTAACAGCTAAGCAAAGTCGAGGAACCTTGGAGGAGAACCTTGATTCGATGGTCAAGGACTATCTGAATGACTCAACAGAGGTCTATGTTAATGCTGACCCATTGGCGTATTGGCATGGGAAAAAAGAATTGTGGCCACAGCTCACCAACCTGGCTTTAAACTACTTGTCTTGCCCACTCGCAAGCGTGTCTTCTGAACGTGTTTTCAGTGCTGCTGGTGGCATTGTAACTTCCAAACGGAGCCGCCTCTCGCCCAAAAATGTATAGAGGTTAACAATGATCAAGATGAATCAGCACCTCATACCACCAGATTTCAGAGTACGAGAAAGCGCGCCGGATGAAGACGAGGTGGCCAGCAACATAGATGAGGGAATTTCTTCTCTGTCAGGTGACACTGAGCTCACCCTGCCTGAATTCGCAGAGTATGATGACGAAGCATTATTCTCATTCATGGACCGTGATACCGAGCCCTGAAAATGAGACAACGAATCAATACCTTTCTTTTTCGTCCTTATTCACTTTTATTCCTGTGTGTCTGTCTTTCTTTGTTGTGCACAGTTAATATAATTCAAACTTTAATCAAATAATCACAAAAACAAGCCCATCAGCAGAACTGTCTTCACTTGTTTGCTAATTGATTTGAAGGTGCCGCAGTCTGCATTCCTCAGGTTCACAAGTTCAGAAGAACATGCTCCTCTATCCTCCTCCTCCAGACTCCTATTTCCATCAAAGCAGAGGGCTGGTTTACGCCCAATGAAGAAAGACTCAGCACTTGTGGGGGTGTTGTTCTACCTCTTTGCAGGTGAGTTGACGGCTCTGGGGCCATTGCTGGGAAGCTCTAATACCGGATAAAAGTGGTTTGGACCAAATCCGAGGCGGAATTTTTTTTGTGTTTTTGCTGACTTGCTTGCCTTTGAGGTGCTCTTAGGGGGGGTTCTGTCTGTTTGTGGGTGAGTTTCGGGGTCTGTGAGCACTGCTGGCACACTCTAATCTTGATTGCATTTGCTTTTCAGGAAATCCGTGGTGGCAAACCGGACTTATGGCCTAGCTACGCAGCGCGTTTGGACCGAAGGCCGAGAAATATTGTAAGTAGGAGATGTTGCTTTTGGCCTGTTTGGGGGTGTTATGCTTTTTGGCAGGTGGGTTGGCGGGTCTTGGGCCATTCCTGGGAATGTCTAATACCGGGTAGAAGTGGTTGGGACAAAATCCAGGCCGTTTTTTTTTGTTGCTATTTCTGACATTTTGCTCAATGTAGCGTTTTCGGGGGCCTGTTTGGGGGGCTTCCTAGTGTTTGTGGGTGGGTTTCGGGGTCTGGGAGCACTGCTGGCTATAGATACTTTACTTTGCAAGAGGTTTGAAGCAATTCCATGGTGGCAGAAGGAAGTTAGGGCCTAGCTGCAGAGCGCGCGCGGAGTGATTTGGGAAATTTGGGAAAAAATGACTAAGTCTCCATTATTGTACTTTTGCTCTTTGGCTGTTTGGGGGTCTTCTACTCGTTTTCTCCTGGGTTGACGGCTCTGGGGCCATTGCTTGGAAGCTCTAATACCGGATAAAAGTGGTTTGGACCAAATTCGAGGCGGAAATTTTTTTGTGTTTTTGCTGACTTGCTTGCATTTGAGGTGCTCTTAGGGGGGGTTCTGTCTGTTTGTGGGTGTGTTTCGGGGTCTGTGAGCACTGCTGGGACACTCTAATCTTGATTGCATTTGCTTTTCAGGAAATCGGTGGTGGCAAACCGGACTTATGGCCTAGCTAAGCAGCGCGTTTGGACCGAAGGCCGAGAAATATTGTAAGAAGGAGATGTTGCTTTTGGCCTGTTTGGGGGTGTTATGCTTTTTGGCAGGTGGGTTGGCGGGTCTTGGGCCATTCCTGGGAATGTCTAATACCGGGTAGAAGTGGTTGGGACAAAATCCAGGCCGTTTTTTGTTTGTTGCTATTTCTGACATTTTGCTCAATGTAGCGTTTTCGGGGGCCTGTTTGGGGGGGTTCCTGGTGTTTGTGGGTGGGTTTCGGGGTCTGGGAGCACTGCTGGCTATGGATACTTTACTTTGCAAGAGGTTTGAAGCAAATCCATGGTGGCAGAGGGGAGTTAGGGCCTAGCTGCAGAGCACACGCGGAGTGATTTGGGAAATTTGGGAAAAAATGACTACGTCCCCAATATAGTACTTTTGCTCTTTGGCTGTTTGGGGGTCTTCTACTCGTTTTCTCCTGGGTTGACGGCTCTGGGGCCATTGCTGGGAAGCTCTAATATCGGATAAAAGTGGTTTGGACCAAATCCGAGGCGGAAATTTGTTTGTGTTTTTGCTGACTTGCTTGCATTTGAGGTGCTCTTAGGGGGGGTTCCGTCTGTTTGTGGGTGAGTTTTGGGGTCTGTGAACACTGCTGGGACACTCTAATCTTGACTGCATTTGCTTTTCAGGAAATCCGTGGTGGCAAACCGGACTTATGGCCTAGCTACGCAGCGCCTTTGGAGCGAAGGCCGAGAAATATTGTAAGTAGGAGATGTTGCTTTTGGCCTGTTTGGGGGTGTTATGCTTTTTGGCGGGTGGGTTGGCGGGTCTTGGGCCATTCCTGGGAAGGTCTAATACCGGGTAGAAGTGGTTGTGACAAAATCCAGGCCGATTTTTTTTGTGCTATTTCTGACATTTTGCTCAATGTAGCGTTTTTGGGGGCCTGTTTGGGGGGCTTCCTGGTGTTTGTGGGTGGGTTTCGGGGTCTGGGACCACTGCTGGCTATGGATACTTTACTTTGCAAGAGGTTTGAAGCAAATCCATGGTGGCAGAGGGGAGTTAGGGCCTAGCTGCAGAGCGCGCGCGGATGATTTGGGAAATTTGGGAAAAAATGACTAAGTCCCCATTTTTGTACTTTTGGTCTTTGGCTGTTTGGGGGTCTTCTACTCGTTTTCTCCTGGGTTGACAGCTCTGGAGCCATTGCTGGGAAGCTCTAATACCGGATAAAAGTGGTTTGGACCAAATCAGAGGCGGAAATTTTTTTGTGTTTTTGCTGACTTGCTTGCCTTTGAGGTGCTCTTAGGGGGGGTTCCGTCTGTTTGTGGGTGAGTTTCGGGGTCTGTGAGCACTGCTGGGACACTCTAATCTTGATTGCATTTGCTTTTCAGGAAATCCGTGGTGGCAAACTGGACTTATGGCCTAGCTACGCAGCGCGTTTGGACCGAAGGCCGAGAAATATTGTAAGTAGGAGATGTTGTTTTTGGCCTGTTTGGGGGTGTTATGCATTTTGGCGGGTGGGTTGGCGGGTCTTGGGCCATTCCTGGGAAGGTCTAATACCGGGTAGAAGTGGTTGGGACAAAATCCACGCCGAAAAGCCTTTTGGCACTTTTTGTAACTTAGGGTTCGTTAGGGTTAGCCCTAGCAGCAGGATTGCATGTGTTTCAGGGTGTTCTAGATTTTTGCAACTGAGTTCTGGGGTCTTAGAGCACTCATGAGAATGTGTAATTTTGGTTGCAAGTCATTTGAAGAAAATCCATAGTGTGAAAGGGGGGATTTGGCATAGTTAAAGAAAGCCTTTGCCACTATTCTTAACTTAGGGTTCGTTAGGGTTAGCAGTATTTCTATTGCATGTGTTTGGGTGGGGGGGTTTTAGAGTCTTGGAGCGATGCTGGCTATGGATACTTTTGCTTGGTTGCTTGCAAGTGGTTTGAATGCAATCCACGGTGGGTAAGGGGGTATTTGGGCCTACTTTAACTTTTAAAGTACGTTTTGTCACCAGTTTTCTGCTAGGCCTCGTTTTTTGCGATTTGATTGGGGATCTTCTACATTTTTGCGACTGGCTTTAGTAAGGGTCTGGGTGGGAGCACTGCTGGGAAGATCTAATTTTGTTCTAAAACACAGTTTACAGTACACCTAGCTTGAGGGGAAAGATCCGCTACATTAATTTGCCCATACTTATTTATCCTTCAAAAGGTGACTCAGACAGAGTACGCACTGTCAAAAATATTGTACTGTCTACTAGGAAAATCAAAGTGTGAGTTTTTGCACTCCACAGCCTACATACCTTATATTTATTTATCAGTGGTGTTGTAATATTATATCACTTCCTGTTTTTCGTTGAATAATTACAGGCCGGGTTTCAGTCTGTGCAATGGGGAAAAAAAGGATGGAGTTAGGCTTCACATTAGCGAGCCGCAATTCAGCATCCACCAGGCAGGCAGTGGACAGGGTGTCTTCTGGTCACCAACATTGATGGACGAAGCGTCAGATGGAATGGAGGAGTGCCGCTAATAAGAGGATTTTTTTTCTGCATGCAACTTACTTACCAAATTCAACAGGACAACTACAACAACATACAGATACAGTATCCATTGTGTTTTTCTATGACTGTGACTGCATTTCTTGGATCTCTCTCTGCTTCTAAATTGATCCCTTAACACATCACTTAGTCCACTCCACTATCGCATCTGCACCACACATAGTCATTTGTAAGTGCTCCTAATAATTCGCAAGTCGCAGCACGCCCCAGCCCGTAGAGGACTGGGATGGCCCCAATGATGAAGCATGTCACCAAGGGGCAACCCTGGTGAGTGAGGGGACACCTAGAAAAAGAGCAATTTCTCCTTTTCTATCTACTACACCTTCCAGACCAACCCCATTGAGTGTTGTGAATGGATTTATAGTGACCAGCAAGGCTCTCAGGTATCTGCAACAGAGACCTTATGTTGAATATAGTTATCAATAATTCCACACACGCCCTGTACTGTCGCATTCTTTCTTCCACAGTTGTCGAAAGTACTACTTACTTTTCACTGACATGCATGCACTAGTGCATGCACTTTCAAAGATTGATGGATAGGTTTGTACCCAAAGATTTGTTTATGTTCAATTGTTAGTCCATGCTGTGCTTTTTTTACAGGGTGTCTTCTGGTGGTGACCAACATCGATGGACGAAGCGTCAGCTGCAATGGAGGAGTGCCGCTAATAAGAGGAATTTTTTTCTGCGTGCAACTTACTTACCAAATTCAACAGGACAACTACAACAACATACAGATACAGTATCCATTGTGTTTTTCTAAGACTGTGACTGCATTTCTTGGATCTCTGCTTCTAAATTGATCCTTTAACACATCACTTAGTCCACTCCACTATCACATCTGCACCACACATAGTCATTTGTAAGTGCTCCTACGTAATTCGCAAGTCGCAGCACGCCCCAGCCCATAGAGGACTGGGATGGCCCCAATGAGGAAGCATGTCACTAAGGGGCAACCCTGGTGAATGAGGGGACACCTAGAAAAAGAGCAATTTCTCCTTTTCTATCTACTACACCTTCCAGACCAACCCCATTGAGTGTTGTGAATGGATTTATAGTGACCAGCAAGGCTCTCAGGTATCTGGCAACAGAGACCTTATGTTGAATATAGTTATCAATAATTCCACACACGCCCTGTACTGTCGCATTCTTTCTTCCACAGTTGTCGAAAGTACTACTTACTTTTCACTGACATGCATGCACTCGTGCATGCACTTTCAAAGATTGATGGATAGGTTTGTACCCAAAGATTTGTTTATGTTCACAATTGTTTGTCCATGCTGTGCTATTTTTTCTTGTCTCACAAAACCTTTCCCAAAAACCCCCGTACCCATCCATTTTTCAAACCCTAACCCTCTTCCCCCGGGCTGTGTGGTTTTGATTGATGTGTGACTAAATTACAGCAATAAATCCACACACTTGCTGGGTAGGATAAGGTGATACCAACAGGCTGGTGAAGAAATCCGAGGATATATTCTTACTCTGCTTGACAAAGACCCATGGCTAATGTCAAAGAACTTCAACCGAATTAGTAGTTATACTTTACCATTTGTTAGGCTACAATGTGGCACTGTTCTAGTGTACTGTTACCTGCTATATTCTCTATTGTACCGTTGTATTGCTCAGGAGGACAAACCAGATTTCATTTTCTTTTTTTTCATAGGCATGCAACTGCCACTGTGTCACACCACTAGTACCACCGCTATGAGGAAATTGTATCCGCCCAGGATTGCCAACCTTATTCGCTGTTTCCCGTGGAGCCAGCCCTGGGCCTAGCCCTACTTGCAAACAGAAATTACAGGTAAGATAGGCGTTTGGTTGGAGGTAGTATAATGGAGTATTAGGAGAGACGAGAGATTGACGGTAGTACTACTAAAGTCCTAGGACTATTCAGGAAAACAACCTTACTGTTAAACCCCCACACACCAGACTCAAAAGCAGTAAAAAACAGGTATGGTCAGATAAAGTTTCAAAAATTATATTTTTATAGCCCTAACAAAATAATCTCCCGCAAGACCCTCCCTAACCCCAACGATTGTCCTTCAAAAGTCCCCATAAAACCCAACTCCCAATTCCCACCCCCCAAAAGTCTCTAAAAAAGGGGCAAGGGACACTATGGCAGGGTGCTGTTGGCTTTAGCAGCCAGGGCATCATGCTCCTTGCGGAGGGTGGCAAGTTCGAAGCGGAGGCCCTTCGCCAAGTTCTTATAGTTCAGGACCTCCTGCTCCAGGTAGGACAGTCTGAGGGATAAGCGGCGCCGGTGTGCCTTGCAAATCCTGTGGGGGGCAGCTGCTGTCTTTGCTGCTCGGCGTTGGCGTTGGGCTTTGGTAGCCCGGCTCCGTACCGCTGGAGCACTGCGCTGGCTGGCAGTCCGCACGGAGGAGGATGCAGCTGTCCCCGTGGACGTTGTTGTTGTACCAGACTGCGACTCCTCCTCCTCCAGGGCCACCAGCCGCCGATATTCAGCGACAGTGGCATCCAGCCTCCGTTGCCGGGCCATTCGAGCCAGCTCCTTCCTCCTTGATGGTGTCTTGGATTTGGAAGGAGCAACTACATGAAGAAAGAAAGACATAGTCTGTAACCAATGCTCCTTAAGATTAACACAAAATGATTGAGCAGAAAGTTGTCACAGTACAAGTAGCAAATTGAAAGCACAGTACATAACTATTGAGGACAGTATCTATGTAACCTCCGACTTCTTCATCCTTGCTCTAACATTAGTGGGAGTTTAAGGAACAAATTCTACAAGCACTATGGACTTCCATTACAGTCGACTATGACAGTACACCAGTCTTATTCTTCTTCTTCTCTCTTGTTTAGGAAAATTGATACGTTATCTTATGCAAGCCGGCATAATGCCAGCGCAGTGAACTTGCACCCGAGAAAAACAGACGCACACCATGGTGAGTGAGACAGACTTGCGTTACTGTACCGGTCCAGTACATGCAGGTGGTGAAGCTCTTACTTTTCTATTACGGGTGGCACTGAGAATACTCTGTTAAAAGGGCTACTGCTTAATTAATTTAGCTTTCACCCTACAGTGCAAATGAGTATTAGAAAAGGAAAATAAAGAAGCTAAATAATCTGATTATCTATCACTTCACATGGGATGTATTTGATGACATATGGGATGACTTTAGGTGCTTTGCTTATTATGGAGTGAACAGTGATACCCCCACACATGAATGACGTACTACTACTAAACTAAAGTTATTAAGAGAGGTAGGGAGTGTCCACCGTAATAACCGGATATATGCTGTGCTTGCAGTTGCAATACAAACTACTGCTACTATTCATGGTAGTATTTGGACAAAATTATATCTTCTTTTCCTTGCCTTTCCTACACTGGGACGGACGTACGGGTGCGGTGTTACATGCTCTTCAAAGTAACACTTAGTTCATCCAGTGACCGTCTACTCTCTCTAGATACACATATGCTATCCAAGAGTCAGATAGTACCATGAATGATCCAGGCATCCATCCATTCAAAGTATATGCACACATACAGTTTCTGTTTCACCCACCCAGGCTGTTCTCCTTACACCCATCCTTGCTTCATCATTCACCCAGCCATGCACCATACCATATTCTTTCCTTCCCAGTCACCTCGGGGACCAAGCAAACACATATCATTCTTCTTTGCCAGTCATCCTTACATTTCTCGTCCTTCCACACTTACTTACACCCTTCTTTTGCTTTTCGTTCATCCCTTCCATCAAGTTCACCTCAGATCTGATTGGGATTCTTCTCACCAAAAACTTCACAGCTAAGTCGAAGTACATTTAGAGGAGGCTACTACCTGGTTTATTTATAATACACCCGTGCAGAAAGCACACTCTGCAGTCTTCAATCTCAAATGAGTAAGGAATGTATAGCTTACCTCTGCCCGCCACCACCATGTCATCCCCCACAGATTTGTCCGGCACTTCCACCGCCTCCTCCCCAGAGTTGTCCTCGTCCAATGCCACCACCACCTCGACGCTGGCCCAGCCTCCAGATGTTCCACCTACAAAGTACATTTAATAATGTTAGAATACACCACTCACTACTATATAATATTTGGTCTAGGAGGAATAAAGAAATGTGAAAAAAAACACTATACAATTTAATAATTTGTGAGTGTCTACTGTAAAGTAAAAATGTCCCTTTTTCCAGGGAAGGCTGTTGTCTTGCTGCACTTTTTGGCACTACTGATGAATGCTTGCTTTTTATTTTTAACACGCACCACTTTTTCTCCTAACAGACAGAAGCTTGACTTCTAAGAACACGAGCAGGATCAAGTTCAAACCAGGTGAGAGCTCGGCTCGACCACAAGAAATGTGTCTAATTAATCGTCAGCACTAAGCACTTTTCCATTTCCAGTTAAACGTTTACTTTTATGACAAACTTGATTTCAATAAATGTGTTTACTTTTAATAAAGATTTTAAACTAAAATAGACTCTGTGGTTTTTGGTCCTCCAGACTAGAGTGGATGAGCTAAAGGTTTTGGAATTTTTGCAAGCATAAGTCCGTGCCTCTGCCATCGGTGACTTTGGGAGCTAAATGACTCTGCCACACTATCTATTCAGTAAGGAGATTGGGGGTTCAACTACAAAGTCTGTTATCACTGAGGTATGTGGAAAGTCTAACAGCACCTATTATAATTGATAAGCTAAGCAATGCATTATTTAGTGTCCATAGTTCTGTTTGTGCAGATTTGTCCCTGCAACAGTAGTAGAATGGATTGTCCTCCTATCCAAACCAAAAGTAAAGTAGTATCATATTCTTTCTTGGTGGTCATTCACCTTTTTATTGTTGGCAATAAACATTTAGAATACTTGCTGACTAGAATGGGAGTCCAATGGAAATGCCAAATGTGCAATCTTAGTTAGCTACACAGACAGACTAATAAGAATAATCTAGTAATACCACACAGAGTCATAGTCGAGGCAGGATAAGAATTTAGATCCTGTCTACAAGAAGATCAAAGACGATTTAGAAAAAATCGAATGAGGAACGCTAGAAAAAAATAAGTACTCTATATTAAAATTAAAACTTACTGGGGCCAGCAAAGGAGCCCTCGCCTGCCCGGTCCTGGCCTGCATCGTCAACATCACCCTCCTCCTCCTCCTGTGTCCTCCTCTTGCCCCTGGGGGAAGCTGATGTACAACATGAAAGAAAGAAAAACAGAAAACATGGATGATATTTGTCAACCAAATCAAATATTTCAAAAGAACTAACAAAATATTTTTGCGAAATAGCAAATAGACAACTACTCCACGGGATATAATATTGACCAATCTCATGTGGTCGACTACGTTATTACTTTAGTATTGCTTGATTTGCGGACCGTCAAATTGGAAATTACCTTATGTAACTCACTAAACAAAGTACTAAAAAGGTTTGCCTAGGATTGGCCGGCAGCAGTCCACAGCACGCGAAGTGACAGCCAAAGTCCATCGTGATTGAAGATCAGCGACAACACTAAAGTTTCCTACTACATTAACCAGTCATTAAAATACTCAAACTATCAATCCACCACCACTATTTCTTCTTATCGCCATGTGTACAAAGGAAGGACTGGACTTGAGTCTGTAGGGGCTGATTTAGAAGCCCCTTGCGGCTCTTTTGCTCCATTGTTGCGTGACTTTTGTGACGCAGCGGCAGCAAAAAAGAGGCGCAATGGTGCGGCGTATATTAACAACGTGACGCATATGGGAGATGCATCACGTTGTAAAGCCCTGCGCCAATAGGGGGGGGTTCCCGCGCAAGGGAGGGCGTTCCTGCGCAGGAACGCATCCTAAAAGTGGCTGAGGGAAATCTACAAGATTTCAATCAGTCACTTTGAGGACAATGATGCGTGACTCAAACCCTGCGCCTACTTGAAGCAGACGTACGGCTTGACGCAGCATTGGGGAGATAGGGCACCCCAGAGCATTGATGGAGCTGCACCATCGTTGCAACGCAACTCCAGCAATGCGCCGCCTTTACGGCACAGATGCGTAACGCTTTGGTGACGTTTTGGGCCCATGGTGCGCTGCATTGTAAATACGGCGCACCATGGGTGATGGTGGCGTGACACACAATTACTGGCGCATCCCTGCTCCTTTGCAGGGATGCGCCGGTAATTAAAAATCTGAACCTTAGTGTGTAGCATTACGCAGTTCTTTAAACTACATACATAATTTCACAGGCCAATGAAATGAACACAAAATCTAAAACAAATAAGCATAGTAGCAACACTACTGAGAAGAAGGAGAGCAGTGTACCTGAAATGCACAGAAGATTTTGAAATATAATTTACCTACAATGTAATGAGCAGCATTATTGCTCTTGGTAAAAAACAAAAATTTGCAATATAATAACACAGCAGGAGAAAACATAGTAGTAAAGAAATAGCTACTACTACTCACCAAGCCCGGGGATCTCAAGGCCAAGGAGGTCGAGCAGATCTCGCTCACGGGTCAAGACATCCGTCCAGCGGTGGGTGGCCTGGTTGTAGGTGCGCCAGACCCGAGAGTGGTGGTAAATGGCCTGGCACACCTTCTCCCACCGCTTCCGGCGCTCCCGGACCCCGTACCCGGCACTGATCTTGCTGCCTCCCATGATGGTCCTGGGGAGGCGGCGCTGAACATAAAAAATTAGTTGGCCCACCTCCTCCGGTGTAAAGATCTCCCTGGGTACGACCTCCTCCCCCCTCAAACGCCCGCAAGGGAGCCGGACACGGGGTGCGGGACCCTTCCCCTTCTCAGGATGCTTCACGGCTCCCTTCACCATGGTCTGGGCGGAAAGGAATAAAGAAAATAGAATAGGGAAGAGAAGAAAAGAAAAGAGTTTAAAAAGTAGCTTAAAATTAACCAAAATTAGCAGTAAACACAAAAATATAGGGCTAGAAAAATAGAGGGATAGATAATAAGTAAAATAGATAAAAAAAACTTCAAACAAGCAAAGGATGGCAGAGATTGACAGAGGATACAAAGACCATGCCCAGAACCATAGCAATGAATGAGAAACAAGATGGCCGCGGCCGTTCACGACCGCGCGGGTAAGTTCGCGCGAGATTTTCCTTGCGAACACTCGCGAAACTGTACTAGCGAGCCACACACTTTGCGAGATTACACTTCGCGCCCGGAAACGGAAATACGTCAGGCAAACAAGATGGCCGCGCCCTTGAACGACCGCGAGGGTAACTTTGCGCCTTGCGCTACGAGCTGCTCGCAATAACGCACAAAACCTTGTGAACTAACACGCCTCAAAAAAACAAATTGCATATTCGCACGAATTCGCGGCTTCCGAATCCGATCTCGCGATTGTTCGCGCCCCGCAAATCCGGCGAAATTGCAGTAAAACGTGTTTTGCTAAACTGAAAGCACTCGGCAGGTGCAAGAGTTCAAACTCATCATTAGTAACAATTCCCTGTAGTGCTTCCTGACTGGGGCCCCTCCAGAATTCAGTTGCTAGTTGCAACAATTGTATGACCCTGCTCTGACCCTCACAGCAGGCTCATAGAATAGCTACAAGTAGGCCACAAAGGTCCTGGAAAAAAAAAGCACTGCAACAGAAAGCAAATTACAGATAAGGAAGCAGATGCCAGACTGGAATTTTAAAACAGTGACACATTAATAAACTAACCCCAAATTAATTTATGTCAGTTGAAGCAGGGCAGGTGTGCTTGCTTTTCCCCCCCATAATCTACAGTGATGATGAACTAGAGGGTGGCATTGATGTAACAGAGGATTGCAGTGGTGAAACAGAGGGTGCTGGGAACCTGTGATGATGAACCAGACGTAGAAACAACATAATCGCGACCGTTACGAGCCCAAATGTAAGTTCGCAATTGCGAAATGGTACGAAACCCTCGCGAACTGGCAGAAATGCTTGCGAACACACACAAAAAAATCCGCAAATTCGCGAGAATTCGCAGATTTTGCGGATTGCGAGTTCGCAAATCCGCAAAATTCGCGAACGCGAGATTCGCAAAATTCGCCCATACTTAGTAACAATTCTATGTCGGAAATGCCTCTGAAAACTAATTAGGCCTTCGCTCACTCTTGGATGGAGCATGCAGGAGGAACCACTTTTTCAATTGAAATTTTCTCAAAAAACTGAAAATGTCAATTCTAGTCTTTGCAGTGTCAATTTGTCTGGAAGGACAAAAAGATAGGCCAAGGGATAACAATTTAATATCTCTAGGTGACAACTTATGTTCTGACAAATTGACCACCGTTATCTTGTTACCGTCTTGGCTCTTGTTGACATTGAAACTGGTTTGCTGCTGTCTCCTCTTTCATCTTGACCTTGTTTGTTTATTTCTCTGGTTCCTCCTGTCCCTCTTGGTTTGCCTCTTTAGCCACATCCTCTGCCCTGCCGAAAATCCTGCTCTCTTGTTTGTTGATTTTGCTTAGCTTTAAAAAATAAAACATTTTCACTCTCTGCCCTTTGAAACGTGCAGATACCTCTAACAATACATACTGACGGAACTTTAAACTGACATGCTGTGCAGGTGTGAGGTGCAGCTACTTTTTGAGAACGTCCATCTAAGAGAAAAGCATGCCCTTCATAGATTTTGACACACTACATATGCCACACATCAAATATGATGACTCTGATAAAACTGCAATCTGTGTGAAGTTAGAGATTGTGAGAAACGGTTTACTGACTCTCATTGTACCCTGGGATCTGGTGACCAGGGCCTGGATGGTGCTCCGAAAAGAAGTGCATGGTAATTAGCTATAACTACAATTATTACTGACATTCTCTCTGTAACGCCCCAGGATGAGGTTGGTCATGTAGTTCTAGAGGCCTAGTCAATTTAATGTACTTAGGTGTGCATTATTCTTATGCCTGCTGAAATTTATTAGGCTGCTTTTAATCTTAAAAGATATGAAAATTTGACTGTTCAATCAAAGGTACCTTGGATTTATATGTAAGATCTACCCTAGGTCCCCCAGTTGTAGAGTGCCTTGTAACTACAATGCTGAAACCCTCCTTAGTCTCAGGGCACCCACCATCAAATGCAGTCAAAACACCTATCACACTGACACTCTGCCGCCTACCTTTCCCAAATGCAATAGCTCCCTCAAACCCAAAATAATTATTGAACCGCTACACGACTTCCGCATGTTCTTACTGAACTGCCGCTCTCTCCCCAAACATACGGTTGAAATCGCACTTTTAATAGAGGAACACACACCAGACATACTGTTCCTAACAGAAACCTGGTTATCCCCTGACGCCGATCCAGCGGTCATAGAAGCCCTCCCAATAGGTTTCCAAATCTCCTGCCAAGACCGGCCGAAAGGGAGAGGAGGAGGCTTGGCGATAATTCATAAAGAACAACTTCACTGCCGATTGGTTTCCGAAACCATCACGGACTGTGAAAGCCTTACTTTCAACATTGAATTCTCACCTAACAGATGCCTTTCTGGCACCCTTATCTATCGCCCCCCCGGCCCCCCGAAGCAGTTCCATGTCAGTCTACCTTCAAGCGTGGCTGAAAGCCTCAATACCACATCCAACTTCATCCTGCTAGGTGACTTTAATTTTCATTTCGAGTCATCTTCAGATCACATAGCCGTGACCTTAGCAGATGATCTAGCAGCTCTGCAACTTTCCCAACTGGTTACTTCACCCACCCACGTGAAGGGCCATTTGCTGGACCCGGTTTTCAGCAACTGCCCTGGCCTCCTAACCAGTCCACCTATTCCCCTGCCCTGGACAGATCATTTCTTGATCCCCATCAACTGGACTGCGTTTAAAACCCCTGAACCAACACCTACCACGAGACTCATGAGAGCCTGGTCCCACCTAGAAGTTGATAATTGGACTAGCAAACTTGCTGAGAATCCACCCATGATTAATGACAATCCTGGCCTAGCTAACCAGGCATATGTCAACTGGATCACTCAATCTCTTGACGTTGTTCTTCCCAAAAAGAAAATCAAGCTCAAACGCTCCCACAAAACTGCCCCTTGGTATACGGAGACTCTTAGAGACAAGAAACGACTCTGCAGGAAATCGGAAAGACGTTGGCGATCTGATTACTCTACAGACAATAAAACCCTTTATCGAGAAGCCATCACTGAATATAAAACGCTGATAAAAGCGGCTCAGGCCTCATACTTCTCTTTTTTGCTTGCTAAATCCAAACCCAAGGAAATTTTCGAAATTATTAAAAAACGAACTAAACAACCCCCTAGCCTGCAGGCGGACAAGTCCACCACCCACTGCAATAATGTCGCCGAATTTTTTCATCAGAAAATAAGCTCTATCTACTCTGCCTTTCCCCCAAAAAACCCAACTCCCTCAGCCCCTCCTCTCCATCCCGCGGCCCCCCCTTCCAGTCAACATCTACCCACGCTGACCTACTTCCTCCCTTTGGATCTCGCTACTCTTGAACCCTTAGCACGGAAAGTAAAATCCGGATCCCCTGATGACCCTGCCCCACCAGACATAATAGCAAAAAACACTGTTGATGGACAGAATGTAGAACAATGTCATACATTCACCCCAGTACAAGGATCTTGGCCTAAATCCATCGTTTTTTTGCACTCCACACCACCCTGGGTTAGACACTGGCTATATGCAAATCAGCTCTGACTCTGTGCCTCATGGGAACAGTCCAGTCCGAACTACCAAGCCATGTCTTTCCCAGACTGGAATCAAGCATCCAAGGACCGGTTTCTGGCTATCAGCCTTCTTCAGCCTGGATAGCTTGACTCCAGTGGTTTGGAGAGCCTGGGACTCACGTCTGAGTATACCCAGCACACTCGGGGTGAAAACTGCTAAAAACACTGTTGATGGACAGAATGTAGAACAATGTCATACATTCACCCCAGTACAAGGATCTGGGCCTAAATCCATCGTTTTTTTGCACTCCACACCACCCTGGGTTAGACACTGGCTATATGCAAATCAGCTCTGACTCTGTGCCTCATGGGAACAGTCCAGTCCGAACTACCAAGCCAAGTCTTTCCCAGACCGGAATCAAGCATCCAAGGACCGGTTTCTAGCTATCAGCCTTCTTCAGCCTGGATAGCTTGACTCCAGTGGTGTGGAGAGCCTGGGACTCACGTCTGAGTATACCCAGCACACTCGGGGTGAAAATTGCAAAAAACACTGTTGATGGACAGAATGTAGAACAATGTCATACATTCACCCCAGTACAAGAATCTGGGCCTAAATCCATCGTTTTTTTTGCACTCCACACCACCCTGGGTTAGACAATGGCTATATGCAAATCAGCTCTGACTCTGTCCCTCATGGGAACAGTCCAGTCAGAACTACCAAGCCATGTCTTTCCCAGACCGGAATCAAGCATCCAAGGACCGGTTTCTGGCTATCAGCCTTCTTCAGCCTGGATAGCTTGACTCCAGTGGTGTGGAGAGCCTGGGACTCACGTCTGAGTATACCCAGCACACTCGGGGTGAAAATTGCAAAAAACACTGTTGATGGACAGAATGTAGAACAATATCATACATTCACCCCAGTACAAGGATCTGGGCCTAAATCCATCCTTTTTTTGCACTCCACACCACCCTGGGTTAGACACTGGCTATATGAAAATCAGCTCTGACTCTGTGCCTCATGGGAACAGTCCAGTCCGAATTACCAAGCCATGTATTTCCCAGACCGGAATCAAGCATCCAAGGACTGGTTTCTGGCTATCAGCCTTCTTCAGCCTGGATAGCTTGACTCCAGTGGTGTGGAGAGCCTGGGACTCACGTCTGAGTATACCCAGCACACTCGGGGTGAAAATTGCAAAAAACACTGTTGATGGACAGAATGTAGAAAAATGTCATACATTCACCCCAGTATAAGGATCTGGGCCTAAATCCATCGTTTTTTTGCACTCCTCACCACCCTGGTTTAGACACTGGCTATATGCAAATCAGCTCTGACTCTGTGCCTCATGGGAACAGTCCAGTCCGAACTACCAAGCCATGTCTTTCCCAGACCGGAATCAAGCATCCAAGGACCGGTTTCTGGCTATCAGCCTTCTTCAGCCTGGATAGCTTGACTCCAGTGGTGTGGAGAGCCTGGGACTCACGTCTGAGTATACCCAGCACACTCGGGGTGAAAATTGCAAAAAACACTGTTGATGGACAGAATGTAGAACAATGTCATACAATCACCCCAGTACAAGGATCTGGGCCTAAATCCATCGTTTTTTTGCACTCCACACGACCCTGGTTTAGACACTGGCTATATGCAAATCAGCTCTGACTCTGTGCCTCATGGGAACAGTCCAGTCCGAACTACCAAGCCATGTCTTTCCCAGACCGGAATCAAGCATCCAAGGACCGGTTTCTGGCTATCAGCCTTCTTCAGCCTGGAAAGCTTGACTCCAGTGGTGTGGAGAGCCTGGGACTCACGTCTGAGTATACCCAGCACACTCGGGGTGAAAATTGCAAAAAACACTGTTGATGGACAGAATGTAGAGCAATGTCATACATTCACCCCAGTACAAGGATCTGGCCCTAAATCCATCGTTTTTTTGCACTCCACACCACCCTGGTTTAGACACTGGCTATATGCAAATCAGCTCTGACTCTGTGCCTCATGGGGACAGTCCAGTCCGAACTACCAAGCCATGTCTTTCCCAGACTGGAATCAAGCATCCAAGGACCGGTTTCTGGCTATCAGCCTTCTTCAGCCTGGATAGCTTGACTCCAGTGGTGTGGAGAGCCTGGGACTCACGTCTGAGTATACCCAGCACACTCGGGGTGAAAATTGCAAAAAACACTGTTGATGGACAGAATGTAGAACAATGTCATACATTCACCCCAGTACAAGGATCTGGGCCTAAATCCATCGTTTTTTTGCACGATGACATTGTTCTACATTCTGTCCATCAACTGTGTTTTTTGCAATTTTCACCCCGAGTGTGCTGGGTATACTCAGATGTGAGTCCCAGGCTCTCCACACCACTGGAGTCAAGCTATCCAGGCTGAATAAAGGCTGATAGCCAGAAACCGGTCCTTGGATGCTTGATTCTGGTCTGGGAAAGACATGGCTTGGTAGTTCGGACTGGACTGTTCCCATGGGGCACAGGGTCAGAGCTGATTTGCATATAGCCAGTGTCTAACCCAGGGTGGTGTGGAGTGCAAAAAAAAAAAAAGATGGATTTAGGCCCAGATCATTGTACTGGGGTGAATGTATGACATTGTTCTACATTCTCTCCATCAACTGTGTTTTTTGCAATTTTCACCCCGAGTGTGCTGGGTATACTCAGACGTGAGTCCCAGGGTCTCCACATCACTGGAGTCAAGCTATCCAGGCTGAATGAAGGCTGATAGCCTGAAACCGGTCCTTGGATGCTTGATTCCGGTCTGGGAAAGACATGGCTTGGTAGTTCGGACTGGACTGTTCCCATGGGGCACAGGGTCAGAGCTGATTTGCATATAGCCAGTGTCTAACCCAGGGTGGTGTGGAGTGCAAAAAAACGATGGATTTAGGCCCAGATCATTGTACTGGGGTGAATGTATGACATTGTTCTACATTCTGTCCATCAACTGTGTTTTTTTCAATTTCCACCAGACATAACAGGCAGCCTCGCAGACCACCCTGCCTATTATTAGGGAGGTTTTAAATGCCTCCATCTCTTCTGGCATGGTTCCTACCGTATGGAAACAGGCTATGGTCAGAGCCTTATTGAAAAAGCCTAATTTGGGCTCTACCAACCTGAGCAACTACCGCCCCATATCCCTGCTCCAATCGACAAGCAAGATCCTGGAGAAATATATAAACCAACAACTAATAAACTTCCTGGAAGATCACCACCTACTGGACCCCACCCAGACGGGCTTTAGACCAAAACATGGGACCGAGACCGCCCTCCTCATGGTTACTGAGGAAGCCAGAAAAA
The DNA here is from genome assembly GCF_964263255.1 of Lissotriton vulgaris. Classification (NCBI taxonomy): domain Eukaryota; kingdom Metazoa; phylum Chordata; class Amphibia; order Caudata; family Salamandridae; genus Lissotriton; species Lissotriton vulgaris. Next base: position 2,033,965,946 of record NC_141691.1, read on the forward strand.
TCCTGGATCAAGGAGGATCAGTGGCAGTGATCCTCCTTGATCTCAGCGCGGCCTTCGACACGGTCAGCCATGACACTCTGCTGTACCGCATGTCCCAGGCCGGGATTAAGGATAAAGCCTGGTCTTGGTTCCAGTCCTTCTTAGAGGACAGATCCTTCCGTGTGTTCGAAGGCGAGTCTGTGTCCACCAGCAGACCTTTGAATTGCGGAGTCCCCCAGGGCTTCTCTCTGAGCCCTGCACTTTTTAACCTGTACATGAGACCACTGGCTGATGTCGTCCGTCCATACGGGATTAAGATCATCTCCTATGCGGACGACACACAGCTGGTGGTCTCCCTGATGCAGGAAGCCAATCCACCTGCTCGGGGCGGGCTTAGAGAGTGCCTGGAGGAAGTGAAGACCTGGATGTCCCTATAGTCCTTAAAATTGAATGGGGACAAAACTGAGCTTATGCTCCTACGCCCCCCGGATCTCAGCCTCCCCGCTTCCCTGTGGCCGCCTAGTTTGTGTTCCCCCCCCAACTCCCACAAACAGTATCAAGAGTCTCGGAGTCTGGTTGGACAGATCTCTGTCCTTTAATGTACAAACTACAAAACTCTCAGCCACATGCTTTGGCATCATGAGGATGCTTAAGAATATTCTCCCTCTCCTCCCCCTGGAAGCCAAACAAGCAGCCGTACAAGGTCTAATTCAGTCACGCCTTGATTTTAATAATGCACTCTACCTTGGTGCTCCTGAATCCACTCTGAGAAGGCTTCAGACAGTCCAGAACTGCGCTGCACGTATTTTACTCGACCTGCCTCGCAGACAGTCAGTAAGGGCGGGACTGGTATCCCTTCACTGGCTACTGGTGCGCCAGAGAGTTATGTTTAAAGCTATGTGCATAGCACACCAGGCCTTCTGGAACACTGGCCCCAGGATTACGCGGGACCTAATCACCCACTACACGCCTAACAGAAGCCTACGCTCGAGTCAGACCTTCCTTGCAATGGCTCCCAGAATTAAAAGATCCAGATCCGGAGGTAGGACATTTTCTTATAATGCTGCCAAGGCCTGGAACGCCCTTCCGTTGCATCTCAGATCCAACCCCATCCTCACGGCCTTCCGAAAACAGCTGAAAACCTTTTTATTCCATCCAGTCTAATTAACCCCAATTCTTTCCCCTCCTGGGCCACTGTGCGGATTCATGGTATTCCCAGCGCTTGGACGCCTCCGGGCAGCAATTCGTGCTCTACAAATGCACATAAAAAAAAACTGTAAAGAAAGATATGATAAAATAAGTTGTAGTTGCCCTGAAAGGGGAAAAAAATGCCAAATTCATTTTTTCCCAATGAGTCACAATGACTCCGTAGGCTAACATAGAGAAGTATTATTAAAGTGTAACTATTGAAAGAAAGGATCTATAATTATGCTTCAAAGTACAAAATGTATTTCAACTTTCACAGAAAATAAGTTATGGACTTTTCTTTTCAGTAAGCCAAAATCCAGCCTTTCAGGTGCTCTCTCGTGGTTTGCCAGGTTGAGCCAAGCTGTCTTAATGAGGTGTGAAGGTGCCTGCCTTGAGACAAAGAATTTTCCTTGGGAGAACTGCAAGCTGAAGAGCACAAGCCATGACTGGGTGGAGGGGCCAAACTAGTCTTCAAAAATTGAATGATAGCCTCACCCCTAAATACCACACCGCCAGTCAAATATGAGCCCCACTAAATAGATTAATGAGGGGGCTGGAAGGAGAGAGTTAGGAAACCTTAGTCATACCAGTGTGTTGGCTTAGCCAGATCTAACTGTTCATGAGAGAGTTTCGCTATTTTGTATATTATTAGTATCTTGATTTCTGGGTAAATAATATACCACACTTTAGAGGAAGAGGTCATACTCCACGTCGTGGTACCCTGCATGCCATTGGTAGGTGTGCCCTGTTCCCCCCCAGAAGTGTGAAGAAATATGGTAGGATAATCCAACAACTCAAATATGCTGCCTGAAACGAAAAAAGAGAAAAGGGACTCCTCTGCTTAGATCCTGATCTGTAAGGAAAGGATTGCACTCTGAGGGACTGCACCTGCTGAAAATTCTGGTACTACAATACTCATCCATAGGTCCTGGTGAGTTCTGATTAGTAGTGGGTGAGGCAACACCTTTATTGTAACCACCAGACATTGGGTTGGGGTACTTCTAAATATGCGCTGACCAATGTGCAAGGCGGAGTCTGGATACCCAGTTGGGAATGTGCCTAGGGCACGGAACAAATGCCGCTTACTCAACTAAAACAAACTTGTTTGGAAGCAGATCCTCCTATAAATCAAACAATTTTACAAATAGCATAGACACTCGTCTAAAATGCACAAAGTAAATTGCAGAATGTTTTCAGTATGAAGGGATTAACATAAATACAGAATTCAAAATTTCAGGTTTTAACACATTCTCCTTCTACCTAATAATAGGTTCCCAATTACGTTTCCCAAGAATTCTACCTTTCTTCCCCTTCCTATCATATATCCCTTTTTCCAAATTATACACACAAATTAACCGAGCCAACCACTGGTGAAAAGTTGGGGCTGCCACATCCAACCATGTCATTGCCACTCACATTCGTAGAACCGACATGGCCATAAATAAAAAGTAATATAATGTACCTTGGTCGTCGCCCCCGCTTACCTTCAGGACAATCCTAGCTGGTGTAAGAGTAACGCTATTTCCTAAAATTTTGTCCAAAAAGGATTCAATAGCCCTTTGTAGTGACTAGAGTTGCGGACAGGATGCAAAGATGTGGATTCTATCAGCATCAAAGCTGTTACACCGGGGTCACATAGTACCTGTAGTACACTGAGCTATCCTAGCAGGTGTATGATACTGGGAATACATTGTTTTGTAATGTTGGGCCTGCTACCCTGCCGAACAAAGTGTAGTCCGCCCAGTGCGAGACAATCTTGAAAGCTATCCTGGTCCACCCCGAGCTTGTCTGCCCACTTCTTCCCATATTTTTCTGTTTATTTTTAAGGCAGACAGCTCTGAATAAAATCTTCTAATAGAACACTCCGCCCCAACCTCAATAACATCCCAAATCCTTTTATTACAAAACCCAGCAGAGCCTCTATGATTGTCTACTGGAGGGGTGTGGCTCACTGGTTAGAGGCGGCAGACCCATAAGCGGAGAACGGCCCGGGACCAGGGTTCAATACCCGACGCGGCAGGGTCGTGGACCAGGGTCAAAACGGACTCAATAATTCTCGCCTCAGTGCCTACTCTAACCAGGGAACACACTCGGCAACTCTGGGCATTAAGCTTGACTCATCTCTACAATGGCCCCCCACAGACGCCGGGGATGCCTGGTTTCACCTTGGAGATACCCAGAAAGGGACCATCTCACGGGGAAAACCAGGACGGGTTCCCCAGCAGTCTTCAGCGCCAGGATACTCCATGGAGTCGCAGTGCGCTTTACAAGTACACCCACATTTACATTTACATCTCCGGACCTGCAGATACTTGAAAAAATTATTGTTGTAGATACCATACATCTTCTGGATATTAGAGAACTGAAGTACTCCATCAACTCCCATCCGATCACCAAATTTCCGAATCCCACGTCGTCCCTACTCAGCCATTACAGAGTCTGGAAATATTTCTCCCGGTAGAGAGATATTCCTTTCGATCCAAGTATAAACATTAAATCTGCCCATTCCCAGTTTTTTACAAAATGACGCCCATATTTTATAAGCTGCCATTAATGTCTTAAATCTAGTTCTTTTAAAATAGATGGGATCTGTATATTTAAGAAAGCACTTCTCTGCATTCTCACCTATAAGTATTGCATGTATATCAGTTGTACCTAGTTTACCTGTGGATCTGAGGCATCACCCCCCAGCAGCCCACGCATGTACTGGAGGGCTGCTGCCCAATAATACATACTGAAATCAGGAATCGCCCATCCTCCCCTGTCCCAGGAGAGAGTCAAGAAAAAAAGGGTACTCCTGGTCTTTCTTTGCGCCCAGATAAACCGAATGATTAAGTGTTCTAATGCAACAAACCATTTGCCCTCAAATATCAATGGGATTCTACTAAATAGATAAAGGAACTTGGGTAAAATTATAATTTTCACGACACAGGCGCGCCCTACCAAGTAAAGTTGGAGATTATTCATTCTATCAAGATCCTTCTTAGCTTTATCAATTACTGGTTCAATATTTCTATTTACGATCTTATCTAAGTCAGCTGATATGCTAATCCCCAAATACACAGCAGAGTTGACCACCCGTATCGTCACATACTACCTGACTATTCATAATATTCTGTTTTTTAGGGCCGTTTAATGCATAGCCTGAAATCCAGCCAAATAGTGCTGCCTTTCTTTCCACTTCCAGTATAGCGCTAGTAAGGGAAGGAGTCACTATCGCCACGGCATTCGCATAGGCCAGTGTTTTAAAGCTTTAGCCCTGAATCCTAATAGGTAAGATCTTATCATTTGCTTCTAATTTGCAGATCAGCGGGTCGATATACACTGAAAATAACAGGGGCGAACATGGGCACCCTTGGCGAGTGCCACATTTAATCTGCACCTCCGAGGTATACCCTCCATTAATATTAATTCTGAGTCGGGCCATGGGAGATATATATAGTTCCTGGATTGCCTTAATAAACCCCTCCCCAATACCACACTGAGTCAGGGCCGTCCAAAGAAAGTCCCAGGAGACCCGATCTAATGCTTTTTCTGCATCCAGAAACATAAACGCCATGGGATCCCCTGAGACTTCCATGGCATCAAAGAGAGTGATAACCTTACGGAAGTGCTCTGTAGTACCTCTCCCTGGTATGAAACCATGTTGGGTAGAATTGACCAACTGTCCTATAATCTTATATAGCCTGAGAGCCATTGCCTTGAGATAAATCTTGGCGTCCAAATTCATAAGGGTTATAGGTCTATAAGACCCAGGTTCTAAAGGGGGTGTGCCTTTTTTTGGTATCATCATGATATCAGCGCCTGACCACAACTTTGGGACAGGCTTTCCTAGTTGGGCCGGCAGAATTGTATCGACCAGCGAATTGCCGCTTGAAATGTTTTATAAAATTCGATTGGGACCTGGTCGGGTCCAGCAGCTTTACCCGAAGGAACACTATTATGTGCTGCAAAAATTTCCTCAGGAGTCAAGGGGACGTCTAGTGCCTCCCTGTCTCCTTCGGAAAGAAAAGGGGCAGAGACATCCCTGAGATACTGTTGAATATCTAAGAGGTCCCCTGGGTGCCCCTTGCTATATAGTCTGGCAAAAAACTGTCTAAAAACTTCCCTGACCCCCTAGGAGTCCAGGGCAATTCCTCCCTTACTATTCAATATTTCTTTAGGTTCTCCCGAGGCTGATCTCTGTCTCGTACAGACTCCAAGTATATGTTCCACGTGCTCGCTTAATTTGTGACATTGTTCCCTTTTTGTTAAATAAGTCGCAGCTGCCTAGATAGCGATACTTTCATTCACCTCTGCTGTGGCACATACAACTTTTAGAAGTATCTGATACAGAGAGACCCCGGAGAGGATTGCCAAATTTAATTCTTCCTCTGCATCCGAGACTGCTTTAACCACATTTTTTACTCTAGTCCCCTCTTGTTTTTTGTTAATGAATACTTTAGCTTAGTGACCCCCATGAATGCCAGCCTTGAAAGCATCCCAGCTTATTCCTGAAGAAGTATTACCTCGACTAATCTCACAGAAAGCTACATTCATATGCTTAAGACAGCCCTCATCCTCAATTAACCCTCTTTCAAAAGTCCATACCCGCTCCCACCTGTAATTTTCTATTGTTAAAGCCAGCGGATTATGGTCAGAGACAACCCAAGGAAGTTTCTCAATCTGACTTTTTACAAGTAGAGAGTTTGATATGAAAAAATAATCCAGCCAGACCTTATGCGGAGCAGAATAGTAAGTGGTGCCATTATCAAGTGGGTTCAAACATGCCCACACATCTACTAAAGAATTATGGCGTGCCAGACTAACTATTGCGTGACATGTTTTTTTCTTTCAGGCTTGATAACATTGCCCATGGTCTGTACCTAGGCCCCAAACCCCATTTATGTTAAAATCGCCCCACAGTGTAACCGGCGCGGGTCAAGAAGCCAACTCAAAATCTAAAAATTCTAAGATACCCGGGTCATCCTCTGTTGATCCATATACTGATCCTATGGGAACTATATCATCATTAATTATACACTCCTTAAGGACCCATCTACCCCATTGATCTTCCCTTTTTCTTTTAACTTTGACATCCTTTCTTTTGGACAATATGGCCACCCCTCAGGTCTTAATCCCCTGTTTGAATGAGCAAGCAAAAAAATCCCATCTATTCCATTAAATACCCCCTTTCTCTTGGAGACAAACAAGACCAAGCCGCATTGATCTCAGGGTAGCCACGACACGCTGCTTTTTCAGATGGTCATTCAGACCGCATACGTTGATAGATGCAACCCTTACATTCATTAAAATACTGCAAATACCTGTCCCCACCAATTAATCCAACCCATCACTTCATGTTTTCCTTGTCGCTTCTGAAAATGTTTTAATTCTTTTACTAACACACCTTCAGTGACTGCCCACCCAGCTCAGACGTCGTGCTGTGCTGTGCCATGTGAACCACCACCCTGCCGCTCCGCTACCCCCCAGTTAAAACCACCCCCCAAAACCCCCCACAGCTTAAACTGCAGCGTCACAACTCCTTCCCTCCTCGAGCTTCCACCCTCTATGTCCTTAATTCCAGATATTGCTAGGGGAGATCCCTTTACGTACGGCATACCTCCAGAGAAGACAAATAAATCCTCCTTATCCTCTGTTGAGCCTTAATCTCAGAATATAAACATTCTAACGTGCCCTTTAACAATGATCTTGAGCCGTGCTGGGTACAATAAGTAAGCCTCATGTCCGAGGGTCTGAAGAGGAGCAATTAGCTGTCTCAGCCTCCACCGTCTTTCCAAAGTAGCGTGGCAAAAATTGGGGAGGGCAAAGAATGTAACCCTATCGAACGCGTGAGGAGCGCCAAATATCACACCAACCTCCCCAAAGCAATTCATGCCTCTAGAGATACCATAGAGAACAACATTACAGAAATAAGACTGGAGGTCTCCCTTCTGCGTCAAAGATATGCGCAATAAAGTGAAAGGATTGACCAAGACGGAAACCTGCATCTTAGAAGTAGAAGACTCAACACACAAACTGAATTCCAATGTCAAAGACTTGAAGGCCATTGTGAGAGAGGTAGCATGGAAAGCGGAGGATGCAGAAAATTGAGCCTGCAGAAACAACCTCCTCGTCATCGGATTCCAAGACGGACAGGAGGGCTCTGACCCAGTGGTGTTTGTGATATCATGGTTATGTGCCTCCCTCCCAGGGGTGAAGTTTGCATCCTATTTTATCATCATAAAGGCAAATAGGATGCCTAATGCAAGACTGCCGCCTGGTGCCCCTCAGTGACCACTAATTGTGAAATTCTTAACCCACCAACAACAAGACTCAATACTTAGAGAGGCATGGTACAGAGGGATTTTTACGACTAATCTAGGGAAGCACAGAAGATGAGGTACACATTCAACTTACTGAAATTCAAGCTGAGATCTATGCAGATCCAATATATGTTTCTTTTCCCAGTGAAGCTCAAGGTTATCTTCCAAGGCACCTCACAATTTTTTCAAACCCTGGAAGAAGCATGCGCCTGGAAAGAGGACCGCCCCATGGTATGACGGTAAACTAGGACCAGCTTGTCACAATCCAAAGACGCAACCCCACAATGAGGGCCCCGACCACAGAGAATAAGGAGATGCCTACTTAAACAAGGACACAAGACGCTGTTGAGATCCTACTGAAAGAAACTCGGTACAGGGCCGAGATACGCATGGCTTTGGATGCAGACTTGTCCCAAACTCAAGCCAGTGGAACACAATGCAATCAGGGGGAAAACACCCACAACAAACAATTTGATAAGAAATCCCTGGCGGACACGAACTGTGACCACCCACTCTTCAAGAATATCACTTGCATGGAAGATCAAGATGCGTAGACACAAAACGTGGAGAGTACGCGCCAACAGAAGGATAAGAGTGGCAAGAAAGGCTGAAACATGGGCAGGCCAAAAGCAGACAAACTGCAGAACTGCTAGAGAATCCCCCAGACTTGATTTTGCTAAGTGCGCTCTGAGTGGAATTCTTTTTTTGAAGCCTATATCCTTCATTATTTTGATTAGAAATTAGTGGGTTGGAGAGCAGGGGTAGGACTACAGACCTCTCAAACTGAACTTATGCCAAGTTGTCATGTTGACAGTTCAGGGAATAGGTGTAGGTAGTGGCAGAGAGTGGGGTGGAGGGGTTAGGTTTAGGGGTAAACAGCTTTATAGTTTAATCATTTAGTACGTTTCTAATACAGCCAGTGGCAGGAGATTTAAGGTCCACAGACAGGAACAGAGGTAAAGAGGACATCAGACAGTTGTCCACCCTGGCCCACAGAGAGTTTTCTGCAGGGGTGCAAAGTGTCACCACACTAATTAACCCCCCCCCCCCTCCTCACAACTAAAATCTGCACAGACCCCAATGGGACCTTTGTTGCTGTCCAGGAGTCCTGGGGACGATGTGTACTCACATTAATTTGTGTTTGCATCCCGCAAAAACTGCATTCCTAATCCCTTGATACAATTGATAAAATACTAATAGACTCAGGCCCATCCCTACACATCACTGTCCCCACCCGCTGGCGGAGTTTGTGAGATTAACTGACCTCTGGAGACAACAACACAACCTAGAAACCACTTATTCCTATTTTTCCTGAGCCACATAGTCTTTTCTAGACTTGACTACTCCTTTGCCCGGTAGGTGAAATACGAACGGTGGATAAGATGGAATACCTAGCAAGTGGCATTTCAGACCACCCGCCATTGTGGTTGACAGTAGGGGGGTGGGGTGGATAGGCAGCAATCAGATAGAAACCCTAGACTATAAACTCTTGGAATTAGAGAGAAACTTTACCCCAGATACATAGGCTGACCTGTTAAAACAGCCAGTAGTCACACTTAGAGAGATCCGTGCCCTAACCTAACTGTGTGCCACAGTTTTTGGCACACAGCTCGGCCCTTCCCCCGGGTAACCTGCTCAGCTTACCACTACAAGCACTGGGTTTGCAGCAGCAGGGAGGCCAGGGCACCTTTCAACCCAGCAGGAGGTTCCAGGAGATCCCACAGACTCTACGCGGGTTCCACCAACCAAGTAGCAGCCGCCTAGGAGCCGGCAAGTCACTCAATCAACCCCAAAATGAGGACCAGAAACTCTACCCTAATCCAATCCCATGAGAGGCCCCGGCCCATAGCTCTGCCAAGAGACGGAAGGCGAAGCTATTTTACCCTCCAGTATTAGAACTAGGGGGGACTTACCAAGGCCCAGGGCCCTGGGATGGGGAACACTCAGGATAAGCGGGAGTGACTGGAGCAACTCCAACCTTTCCGGGACCTCACATCGATTTTACCGTGGAACAGCCGGCTCACTTCCCCATAGCTCACCCCCCCGGTTGACACCACGGGGAAGCCTTATAGCCCTCTGAAGTTAAACGCGTACAAGCCCAGGCCTAGCACCATAGAACGTTCAACCTGCTCCGCTGGAAACAGAGACATAAGAAGCTTTTTGAGCCACAAAACAACCTCCCCCCCCCCGCCTGTCCTAGGACTTCGGACAGGACTTTGGATAGTTTACCTACTACTAAAGCAAGGGAGGAAGGGCCAAGTCCAACACTCACAAGCCCCCGGGCCAACAGGATTCCCCTCTCACCAACAATACTTACCCTCCAGAGCGGAATACCCTGCAAACTCACTACATCAGATAGGGTGGCGCTCGGGCCCTTCCAATCAAACACCACGACTCTCCCCCACCAGAGGACTGTCAGCGGAGCACCCCTCCTTCAATCAAAGCAAACACGCTCGACACCTCAGACAGCACTTGCATTGATAAGAAAGGAACAACTTCCCCCATCATAGCGACGCACACAGGTCTGGCCAACGGCACCCCCACCACAAAGGAAGGAGCAACCCGACAACCACTCATCAGGATCCTAAATCATCTATTGAATTCGTCAAGACCGGGCCCCCCGGAACACGAAAAAACGGCCCTGCCCCCGCTCCCTGATAGCGGCTTTGCAAACACAAATCATCTATCACTGATTAGCGAAGCCCTTTTCACAATGACAGAAGCAGCGATAATGCACGCGGACAAGCTTGATGTCCAGATCAATATACTGCAAATAGTGGCAGACTTAATCTCTGGGATAGACTCAAAATTGGACAACCTGAACGCTCTGATACGCAGAGCACAGGACAGCACGCAATTCAAGCCACAATTCAAGCCAGAGTCATGTAGTTGCAGTCCGATCCTGCACAGCTTAGAAAAACTTCCAAACATCATGACCACATTAATAAAGGACCTCAAGGGTGAAGCGATAAAAAAAAACTGTCAGAAAAGCATGCCTTTAATCACACAGGGTTCCGCCCAGGCACACTCTATGGATAATGGCCCAGCAACCTCTGCCCAAGCATCACGGAAAAGCCTGCTTCCATGGCCTCGTCTACAACGCCCACCGTTTGTGGAACAAGAATTACCCGGATCAAGGCTAAAAACCAAGTTTCTCAACAAACCCTTAAACCGCCCAGCCCAGAGTCACAAAATCTGTCAAGGAAAAACAAGAAAAAACTAAGAAAACTCAACAAGGAGAAGAAAAACAATGCATATGCCACCAGTGCTATTCATAATTGGCTACGGCCCAACAAGCAGCCTTTCGGTAACACCATAATAGAAGAAACACCCAACCTGGCAGCCACCACGCACACTGCAGAAGTAATCGAACCAGCTACTGGAAATCCACACACAGTCACTTCTGCACTGGACCCAAGCTTGCCAGCTCTCCTCGCGGCTCCACAACCCGCTACAGCTTTGGTAATACAAAAACACGCACATGAATCGCAGGTACATAGCCACGATGAAGCAAATAAAGCACGCCACATGAGCGGGAGTCCCGCCAAACAAGCTCTGAGCATTCGGCGCATACTAAGTTTACATCGAGCGGAGCATTAGACGCTGATAACTCAAAAACTCCCAATGACATCATTGGAGATTTACAGAGCGCCCCCCTCGGGTTAACAAGCCTCAAACTGGAGCACGCCGTGAACACGCTATGGAAGAACAGCCCACCCAGCTTAATGCTCACTGAGGCGCCTCAACCCACAACAGGGCCAAAACAGCAGACAAACTCTTACCAGCCCGGTCCGGCATCGCTACCTCCAATCGGGACTCAGGGAAAAATTTGGCTCAATGAGGCCAGCGCAAGCTCTGCAAATCAAGCAAGCGCGAAGGATCGGAAAATACTGTTACATCCAGAATATACCTCGCAAGGAAAATGGGACATCCTCAACCGCAGCAATCTTTTAACACTCTGCGCAAACATCCCGGGACTGGAAGGCATAAAAACCACAGACATCAAAACCATCTCTTTCCTGCCCCCGGATGCGGAGGAAAAAAATGAAACAACAGAATTAACTTTCATCAGCCCAGACCTGGCGGAGGCACTGAGGAGCCAACATTCTCTATTGTAAAGCTGGGGCATAAAGATAAAGGCAAAGCCGGCACAAAAATATCCCTCAATTTTAAAAAACCTTGATGTCACACTCTAAGCTGGACAAACAGGAAGAGGGCGTGGCTGGAATCACACGCATAAATGCTTCTTCCATCAATCGGCCAAAAGTTGTGTCCGTCCTCCAGGGGTGTAAAGGCAGTATAAACACCAGTTCAATCAATGGAACCCCAATCAAGATCACAACTAACCCCAGCCAAGGAAATCGATTGAGCACAACCAGGGGTCACGCAAGCAAAGACTGGTCCTGGCTGTCATCAGCACTAAATTCCAGCTCCTAATACACTCTGCCCTGCAAATTTAGCCCGATCTTATAAACACACTCGCATTGAGCAAGTAAATACTTTAAATAAAAAGAGAATCACCGAAGCTTAAAAATATTAACGTGGAACTCAAGTTGCTACTAAACCAAGTCGCAGTGAAATTCTTGGAGGAAGCAGATATTATATGCATACAGGAAACTTGGCTGACTCAACCGCTGTCGCTAAGAGGATATGCAGAATATGGCAAAGCAGCAAAAAAGAACAACATATTTGGAAGACCCTCAGGGGGGACTTGTGTCGACATAAAACACTCGTTGAACATAGAATTCATGGAATTTTATAACCAACCAGACACTCTACAGGCGGGCATTCAGAAATTCCCCCATACCACCAACGGCATTGCTCCAATACTACTAATCAACATCTACCATAACTTGCAGGAGAACACAGCTAACTCGCTCACACTTGCAAACCAACTAGAAACCTTACTGCTAAGCCATCCATCATTAGACTGCATTATCCTCGGTGACTTCAACACTCACATCATAGGGGACTCTACTGAGCAAAATCAACAGCGCAGGGCCGCCAAAGTACTGAATGAACTTTTAAAATCCTACAAACTGGCGACGGCGCACACAGTGCTCTTAAAGAACACCCCGGGAGCCTTGGTCGGTCCCACGCAAAACAATCAAACGACGATCGACTATATCATCCTAAGCGATAAAATGCAAGCCCAAATGACAAACTTCATTGTTCACCAACGCAATGAGAGCGACCATGCAGCCCTAACAATCACTATGAACTTATCAGTGAAATCACGATATAGGCCCGTATACATCGGGGCAACGGCCGGCCAAGAATTAATAAAGCTACCTAGAAGAATTAAATGGGGACAGGTAGCCACCGCAACTTTTAACAACTGGGCAAACTCGTGGGCAGGTTGGCCTCTGAGTAAACACAGCCAGCACGCAATAGCTATATGGGACTGAATCACCGTGACTTTAGCGGCAATACTCCGGGGACGCGGGGACAAACAAAGGACAACGCACTGGCATCCTCCAACGGCCTTTGGATTTAATGCAGAAATTAAAACAAGTGCAAAGGACTCAAACAAAAATCGAAAAGCCCTCAGTAAAAACCGCACAATCACAAACAAAATACAACTGCAGGAGGCCGCAAAGAGCCACTCCAAAAAAGTATGGGCTGCAAAGCGTAACCACTGTGAGGCTCAGTGGCTGAAAAGTCTTCGATTTGTTGAGCCCCGGGAAATCACAAGAGTTCTGGAGTTACATAAGTCACCTTGGTCGAGGTACAAACCACAGAGAAAACTCTCTTGAGGCATCAGTCTGGGTCTCTCACGTAAAAGCGCTCTACAACGAAGAACGACCAATCACTCGGTCACATGAAATGCCCTCATTAAGATAGAATCCGGCTTTAATCATCAATACCACGCCACCTCCCGGAAAATCTCTAGTCCCCAAAATATTTTAAAAAATCAGACCAAACGGCGCACCAGGCCCCAACAGCCTACCAGTCCACCTGTTCAAATCAAACTTTGACTTCTGGTCCGAAAATTTGACCTACCTATACACTGACTGCTGGCTAACGGGGGATGTGCCTGACTCATGGCGAGGCTCGCTCTTGCACCCAATCCACAAGAAAGGGACCAAATCGGATCCAACGAACTACCGCATGATCGCCCTCTTGGACATCGAGGGCAAAGCCTACGCCAGCGCCATCCTGAAGGACCTCACAGACTGGACAAGCGAAGAAAACCTCCTGCCATTCTGTCAAACTGGCTTCAGACCAGGTTCCTCGACTGTAGACAATATCACTGCACTTTCTTACCTAGCCAATCGAGCGCGGCTGCGCAAAAGTCTCCCATTATTCGCCTGCTTCATCGATTTCTCAGCTGCGTTCGATGGAGTAGATCGTACCATCCTATGGAGAAAGCTGGTCAATTGGAACATCTACCCCTCTTTGCTAAGAGCTATACAATCTCTGTACCAAAACACCTGGGTTAAGACTTAAACTTTCAAGTGAGTCTGCATCCGACAAGATCGACTCGAACCGTGGCTTAAAACAAGGGTGCGTTCTGGCACCCCTGCTGTTTAATTTATACATAGCAGACATGGAGATAGCCCTGTTGGGTGCCGCCTTAGCAACGCCGAAGATCGGGGAAACCAAAATTCATTGTATGCAATACGTGGATGACCTCGTAATCCTGGATCACACAAAAATAGGGCTTCAAAAGGCACTTACCGCCCTGGCAACATACAACAACAAAAACAGGCTGGTAGCAAATCCGACCAAGTCAAAAATAGTCATCTTTGGGCACTACCCCAAAAAAAAGGAGCAAAATGGAGCCTCGGACACTTGACCTTGGACAGCACACAGAAATACACGTACCTGGGGGTCTCCTTCCACGAATCGGGGTTGTGTGGCACCCACCTAAAGAAAATTCAGGGTAAAGGGAAGACCATCACCTTCGCCCTATGTAAACTCCAAGCCTCTTTATATAGTCCATCATCAACTGCCATCCAAAGAGTCCTCAAGGCTAAGTTAATGCCGGCCCTCATTTACGCACAACAGGCGTACCCAGGCAAACTGAACAAGGAGTTGGAAAAAAATCACTGTGGGGCATACAAGAGACTGTACCAGTTACCAAAATGTATAAGAAACAATCTATTTCGCCTGGAATTCTCACTAAACCAACAAAATCTGGAAGAGATGGCAGCCCTAAGTAAATATTACTATCTTACAACAGCGGCACGCGACAACACACTGAAGGCCGTCTTGAAACATATCTTCATGGAACCCGGGAACCCCTGGTCAGCTACCATTGAATCAGCAATGACCCAACTTGACCTTGCTATTGAGTCGTGGAATCCAGACCTTGTCAACTACGCGAGAATCAAACACGCGATCAAAAAGCAAGTGCGTGCCTGCTCTAGGGACTTGGACCTTGAGTCTCTTGTGAAAAGAGGCTTTCATGAGTCTCTATGCTTGCCGCACACCGCGTATAACCCTCAAAACCATCTCACGCAGGCCGTGGGCCTCCCAGCCCTCCGTAAGATTCTAGCCTACAGACTGCACCCCCTCCCGCTCAAAGAACTATACCATCCGGGAAATGCTGGCACGGGAGTTCGGGAATGCAGACTCTGTAATTACAAACGTGAGTCATTGGCCCACTTACTATTCTGCTGCCCTGCCCTACGTGCACCCCGCACCCTTTACCTCAGGCCCATTCTTAGGGACGCGGGGTCACGAACAGTTAAGGAGGCAATCCATCAATTATACTCCTTGAGCACAGTAAAACAGATGGCCTCGTTCGGAAAGTTTATACAACAGACCCGGTCCGAGCTGATGGCATCCAAGGGCGCACAGGAATAGAGACTTTGCTGCGGGACACTGGGTGGCCCTTCCAGGTCTCCGACTGCGTGTGCCCTTTTGAACTCTGGGAACTTATCATAAACGCTTGCTTGCAGAAACATTTTCGGTTTTAACTTTTGTAATTTTATACTTTGGTCTTAATGTAATGGTTTTAAGTAACCACACAATAAAGTTATTCATTCATTCATTCTATAAACTCTTTAGATAGAAACTTTACCCCAGATACATAGGCTGACCTGTTAAAACAGCCAGTAGTCACACTTAGAGAGATCCGTGCCCTAACCGATTGAGAGGTGCAGACCCAAATTCAGAATACACAACATAGGCTCTACAAGGCAGGAGACAGAGCAGGGAGACTCCTAGCCTGGTTGGGCAGAAGGACAAGAGAGATGAGCTGGGTGACCCAGATACACGAAACAGATGAACGACGCACGTTTGCACACTCCATAGTGGGTGCTTTTGCACACTACTACACGGAGCTGTTAGAGGCTAGAACACTGGCAGACAACATGCAAATAATAGATTATCTTAGCAATATAGACATGCCTCCCCTGCGGCAGGAAGATAAGGAATCCTTAGAGGAAGATATTACCCTAAAGTGCAAGACGCTATAAATAAACAAAAATCGGGGTACACTCCGGTGGCCAAACAGTGTGCCAGTGGGATTTTTTAAGCAAAATGTTAGCCTGGCAGCCACTCACTTACTTAATATGTCCCAGGCGGCATTGGAAGTGGGGGAGTTGCCTTAGCGTTGTGTATACCAAAGCCAGGTAAACCCCCACAGCGCTGTGTCTCCTACCTCCCAATATCATTACCAAACACTGAAACCAAGATTTTGGCCTCCATTTTAGCGTCACGACTCTTGACCGTTATCACATCATTGGTATACAGTGACCATTCGGGCTTTATGCCTGACATGCCACGTGCCTCAATCTCCGCCGACTTGCCAACTGGCTAGACACAGTGAAGGACAGACCTATCCTGTATATCCTTCTGTCTATAGATGCGAAAATGGCCTTTGACAGTGTTCATTGGCTGTTCATGAGACAAGCCTGCACATGCCACGTGCCTCAATCTCCACCGACTAGCCAACTGGCTAGACACACTGAAGTACAGACCTATCCTGTGTATCCTTCTGTCTATAGATGCGAAAAAGACCTTTGACAGTGTTCATTGGCTGTTCATGAGACAAGTTCTAATAAAATTTGGATTTGGTCAAGGATTCATGGCTTGGGTTGAACTATTGTATACTAACACGAGGGCAAGGATAAAGGTCAATGTAGTAAAGTCAGCTGGCTTCCGCATTCTGAGGGGAACATGACAAGGCTGCCCCTTGTCACCCCTGTTCTTTTCAATGGTCTTGAAGCCGCTGGCATGGCGGGTCAGGACCCACCCAGAATTAAGGGGTGTCCGGGATATCGGAGACTAACTTGTTGATGGATCGATTTCTCTATATGCAGATGAGATTCTGCTCTACATGACTAACCCAGATACGAAGCTCCCCCTGAGACTACACCTGGTCAAATAATATAGCAACCATGTAGGATATACTATCAACTGGGGGACGTTGAGTCTTTACCCCATGGGAGGTTCCAGAGAAATACACTCTCTATCAGAGCAACTGAACATTACGAAAGAGTTCATTTGCATCAAAATGGAATTGGTTGGAATCTCCCAATCTAATAATAACGTTTGGATTTCTTGTTTACTGTGTGATCTAGTTCCTATTACTAGCAAAGTGATAACCATGAAGAAACCAAGTAAGTACTGCCTCATCCTGTTATTAAGACTTGAAAGCATTATGATACAGAATGCAAAATAATAATCTAGCACAAAATGTCTCTGATTGTCTAAAGTATTTTAAAAACAATCCTTTCACGATTTTGCTTTTCATAACCTCTCTTGTATGGTTACAGATACCCCAGTGGGCCCAGTCAGATGATGTTAGAGTACATTAGAAATTCCTACTTAAAATGATTGCATGTAAAGCATTACTCCAGAGTTTTTATCGTCAATTGCAGCTTTGCACCCTTTTTTTGTGATAAAGCACCAAAACATCCTTACTCAGAGCATGTGCTTTGAAAAACAATACATCTTCCTTCTCTGCCCTTATTTTTTTTCATTACCAGGAAAAATATCAAAGGGGCAGATACCTCTACCAAAACATCCTGACAGAATATTAAACTGACATGCTATGCAGGTGTGAGGTGGATATACTTTTTGAGAACTTCCTTCTAAGAGAAAAGCATGCAATGTCTTTCATGGATTTTTACACACTAGATATGCCACAAATCTAATTTGATGACTCGGAAAAAACTGCAACGTGTGTGAAGTTAGGGATTTTGAGAAACAAGGATCTGTTCGATTTGTACTCACATTTTGACTGCTAGGTGCTGGTTTTCCTGACTCTGATTGTACATTGGGCTCTTCTGACCAGGCCCAGGGAGTGTGCTCCGATTCAAATTGCATTGTAATTAGGTATAAGTACAATTCTTACTGACATCCTCTCATTAATGACCAAGGAAGTGGTAAGGCATGTAGGTCTAGAGGCCTAGTTGATTTAATGTACTTAGATATGCATTACTGTTGTGCATGTTGACATTTTTTAGGCTGCTTTTAATCTAAAATTATATGCAAATATGACTATTCAATTAAAGGAAATAACCAATTTTCAAAATACCTTGGTTGTATATATAAGTCACAAGTAAGGTCCCCTCTAGGTCCCCCAGTGGTATAGTGCCATGTAACTATGAGGAAAGATATGATAAAATAAGTTGTATGTGCCCTGGGAAGGGAAAAAAATGCCAATTTCATTTTTTGCCAATGAGTCGCAATGACCCATAGGTTAAAGTAGGAAAATGTAATTAAAGTGTAACTATTGAAAGAAAGGAGCTATAATGAAGCTTCAAAGTATTGAAATGTATTCTAACTTTCACTGAAAATACGTTATGGAATATTTATTTTCCGTAAGGCAAAATCTAGCCTTCCAGGGGCTCTTTCCTTGTTTGGCAGGCTGACCCAAACTGTCTTAATGAGTTGCGTAGAGGCCTGCATTGAGACAAAGAATTTCCTGTAAGACGACAACTGCAAGCTGCAGAGCATTAGGCAGGAAGGGTTGTACAGGCAAAACAAATCTTCAAAAATAAAAATGACAGCCTCACCCCCAAATCCTGCACCCCCAGTCATATAGGAGCCCCACAAATTTGATTAGTGAGGGGGCTGGAAGGGGAGCGTTAGGAAACCATAGTCTCACCAGTGGGTTGGATTAGCCAAATACAACTGTTCTGGAGAAAGTTTCTCCATTTTGTATATTAGAAGAATAGTGATTTCTGGGTCAGGATTATGCCACACTTTAGAGGAAGTGATCATATTCCATCTCGTAGTAACCTGCATCACATTGGTAAGTGTGCCCCGCTGCTTTCAATCCCTGTGAATAAATATGGGAGTGTTGTCCAGAAAACTCAAGTCTGCTGCCTAAAACCAAAAAGAAAAAAAGGACTGGCTTGCTTGGATCCTGATCTGTACCCAAAGGATTGCATTCTGAAGAACTACACCTGCTGAACATTCTGGTACTGCAGCACTCGTTCATTCATAGATCCAGATGAGTCCTTAATAATAGTAGGTGAGGTGACACATTTGTTGTAACCAGCAGCCAGGTGGTTGGGTAACTTCTGAATACGCGCAGACCAATGTGTAAGGCGGATGCTGAGTACCCAGTCGGGAATGGGCCTAGGGAACTGAACAGATACCTCATACTCAACTAAAACAAACACGTTCTGTAAGCAGCTCCTCCTATGACTGAAATGAAGGGAATTTAGCTACTATTAGCCCTGGTTTAAAGTACTATTCTTCATCATGATCACATTGAAAATAACTATAGATTTGCAGGCTTTACCCTTGTAAAAACGAGTTGCAGAAGTTCCGCAGCCCTCTCTACCTGCCCTTCATATGAGTGGATGATTTGCATACCTTATACCAGGACTTTTTGTCAAAAGGCCCAAACCATTATTATTTTTCTGAGAGTCGTTTCACATCTCATCGAGAGGAAAACCTGATAGGGATGGCAGCAACTTGATAGGCTGATAAGAATTAGCTCATTGAAGTTTGAAGCATGTAAAGTAGAAGTTTTGACTCAGTACCGTTCCTGTGTTTTTTGGGAAAATCCAACTTCTCCAATTCAATGGATATTTACTGAATATCAACAACAGTGGTTGAATATACTATGTACCTTATAGAAAATCAATGTCACCAAAAATGGAATTTCCTTTTGTGTTTTTTTCTTCTCATAAAAATCACTGCAGTCCTAAACCTTGTAACTAGCATTTTGGGGATAGTCACTGTTGGATAATACCACTGTTAAATTGTTATATCTTCCTCTTTTTAATTATATTTGCCCTAACATGTAGTTAACAAGGCACACTTAGAGTGAATTAGTGTTTCAAAGCAGAGTTCCTACCTGTCAATGAGGTATTCCCATGGATGTTTAAAACCAGCTGCAGTCAGCCTATACATGTAGGCCTGAAGCCATGCTTTACTTGTTGGCCTAGTGATTAGCAACATATGTGTTTCAATCCTCCTGTGATATATAACTTCCATGTCACTGGTGTGTTTCCTGCATCATTTGATCTTTCTGGGAAGTTAACAATATTCACATTTGGGAATA
Organism: Lissotriton vulgaris; assembly: GCF_964263255.1. Classification (NCBI taxonomy): domain Eukaryota; kingdom Metazoa; phylum Chordata; class Amphibia; order Caudata; family Salamandridae; genus Lissotriton; species Lissotriton vulgaris. The sequence continues at coordinate 2,033,985,893 of NC_141691.1, forward strand.
AATTATGTAACTATGTTTTTGGGAGTCAAACTGCATGAACTGAGGCCCAATCAGCAGTCCCCCAGTGCGCAGAGTAAAATAAAAATAACAACTTCAGCAAAAATAGGAGTTACCACTCAAAATTGAGGTATTTTCTAACAGTACGTTACAATTTTTTGTATACCTTAGAATTGACATTTAGTAGCTGAGATAAAAGGAACAGTAGGAAGAGGCACAGTGAGTTTGTACAAGGCCATGTGGAAGACCTTAAGAGGTTGAAATGTGTTGCCTCCTAATTGCTGCTTCTAAGTAGCCCTTGATATTTTTATTAGGTCATCCACGCAGCACTATTGTTTTGTCCAACTCTGTATCCATTTTAAGATGCACACCACACTCTGCTGTGGTTGCTCACATTCTGCTGTTTGCTATCCTCAAAACCTATTTAATATTGATTGATATCACCAAGTAAAAGATTGCAACTTCAAACCACAGCACTGCAGGCAATATCCATCATGTTCACTCATAACTGATCTTTAATCCAAAAATATCAGTAGGCATTTTGTGGCAGATAGAATTGCATGCATATTAAATGTAATGAATTTTCACTCATTCTTTTTTGCCAGAATATACCCAGAAAATGTCACAAAATAAACCCACCAACCACCATGTCTCGCATCCTAATTGAATCTTCCCCTTCACCCTGGAAACATTTCTAGAGAATTCCTGTTTTTTTGCAGTTTAGTATACAATTGCGCTGATTTATTGTGCAATTTAGTCATAAGAGGTAAAGCTAATGATTTTGGAAGCATATGTTTTCTTAAGGAGCATTGATTTCACCTTAATTCAGAGAGATACATGCTCTATTTCTAATTTGGTTATACACCTGTATATATATATATATATATATATATATATATATATATATATATATATTCACTGAAAAAACCATAGGTTTCACACCAGTTATAGTTAGGAATTAGCATTTAAAAAACCTATGAAATTCACTGAAAAAACCATAGGTTTCACACCGGTTATAGTTAGGAATTAGCATTTAAAAAACCTATTAAATTCACTGAAAAAACCATAGGTTTCACACCAGTTATAGTTAGCTGGAAATTTTACTGACATAAAACCATTGAAATTCCCACGTTATAGTTAGTCGGACTCACTATAACTTGCGCGTGCAATGCACTGCTGATGACATCACATATTACATCACTCATGACATGGTCAGTGACATCACTCATGACATCACTGATGACACCATCCAGTGAATATGTGTCTTTCTGAAAAATAAATATTAGTGAGTTATGTTTAAATATTTAAATACATATATTAGTGTTTCACTTTGTGTATAAGTGGCTACATGTGTTGATAAGTAGCTACATGCGTATGTATATGGGTTATTTGATATTTTTATTAGTATCAGTATGAGTGTCTATATGGTTTGGTGGGGGTATTACTTAGCACATAGATGCATGAGTGACTGACTCTTTGTTTGTATGTGTTTTGAAGACAGCATATGTACAGGACTGTATGGGTGGATGAGTGTCTATATGTGTTTGTTAGTGAGTGAATGACTGTCTCACTAGTGTCTTTATCAGTAACTACATATGTTTTAATCTAGTATATATGAATATTGATGTATATAAGTGAGTATATGTGAGAGTAAGAGATTGTAAGATTTCCTGTTTAAATAAGTATGTGTTTCTATAAGTGATTGTTTAAGAGAATAAATATGTGTAATTTTCAATAGAAGTAAGGTGGAAGTGTGTGTATAACTCTATATTCAAATAAATGGTTGTTCAATAGTTTATTTGCACGTGTGAATATGTGTGTGAGTAACTTTTGGATGAATGTCGGTGTGTAACAGGATGTATAGGTGTATCTCTTCATATGATGAGTGAGTATATGTATGAGTGACTATATAGAACTGTTGGTGAATGAGTGGATGTGTATATAGATAGTGGAAGTACAGAATTGCTTGTTGTAACTGATATAGGTATCTCCATTTTTTTAACATTTCAGTTTCTATTTTTGAATATGTGTCTGAAGGGTTACTTTACACTGAGAGGAGGTCTGTCACTGTGTCACAAGGATGGTGTCATCAGTGATGTCATGAGTGATGTCACTGACCATGTCATGAGTGATGTAATATGTGATGTCATCAGCAGTGCATTGCACGCGCAAGTTATAGTGAGTCCGACTAACTATAACGTGGGAATTTCAATGGTTTTATGTCAGTAAAATTTCCAGCTAACTATAACTGGTGTGAAACCTATGGTTTTTTCAGTGAATTTAATAGGTTTTTTAAATGCTAATTCCTAACTATAACCGGTGTGAAACCTATGGTTTTTTCAGTGAATTTCATAGGTTTTTTAAATGCTAATTCCTAACTATAACTGGTGTGAAACCTATGGTTTTTTCAGTGAATTTCATAGGTTTTTTAAATGCTAATTCCTAACTATAAGTTTCACTTTATAAATAAGACTGTTAGCACTCTAGTTGTTCTTTTTAACACTCTGGTACATTCTGTCATTGGGCTACAGTTGTGCTACATCTATTTGAATTTTGGGCTACATTTACAATTTTTGGTCTCTGGTGGCCATCTTTGGGCTACATTGGGCTACTTTGGGCTACATTTGGGCTACATTTTGGCTCTAACATATATTAAGCCCAATGTAGCACAATACATATTTTTCTAAAGTTAATTTTTTTACAAACCACTTCAGAATAGGGCTACCTGTCCCTACAATTATCCCATTTTTTATTTTTTTATTTTTTTGGGGAGCGCTCCCGGAGCGCGCCCCGGGGAGCGCCCCGAAAAGCGTATTTCTGAAAAGCGCCCCGGGGCGCGCTCCGGGGAGCGTCCCGTGAGCGCCAATATCGCAAACGAAAACATGATTGTGACGTATCGCGTAGCCGCGACCGCGTGATACACACGGCGTAAGCGCACCCGGAAGTACTCGAGCGAATACGATCGCACAACGTAAACTTCCAGCGCGCTTACGCTGCGCGACCCGGGGCGCGCCCCCGGGCGCGCCCCGGGCGCGTAGCGTAAGCGCGTCGGGTCATGTGAGCAGAAAATAACACTTTTCATTGGTTCATAACAGTTTTAGTTTCATAATGATGAAGCCCCTGGTCTTGTGACCTGAAAATAACACTTCTCATTGGTTCAGGACAGTTTTTTTTTCTAAATGATGAAAGACCCCACCTTTTTTCCTTATTCTGACTTTGTCCTTTGACTGAGGAAGACCTGTTTTTTGCTCTCTCTACTTTTTTGCTCCAAATAATGGCTTCAGTAGTAGCATCAGCTGGTGCATCTGCCCCACCACCACCACCACCACCACCAAGAGGACCAGCTCCAAATTATATTGGTGGTCAAGAACAGGAGGTGGAGGAAGAGGAAGAGGAGGAGGGGAGAAGAAGATGGCTGCCAGAAGAAAATACACCTTACAAACCCAAACCACACATTGTATGGCAGTTTTTTTCAATCCCAGAGGGGGAAAAAAAGGTGAATGCGCCCAAGGTGACTTGCCTTATCTGCAATGATGAACTTTCACGGGGCAACCCAAACAAGAAATATTCTTTTGGTAACTATACCATGATTCGGCACATGACCAGAAAGCACCCAAACAACTACTCTCGTGCAGAGTTCAGGGAACTGGCCAGTAACCTCCCCCAGTCATCAAGGACCCCCTCCCAAAGAAACCAACCCACTTCATCAGAACCAGAAACATCCGAGGTGATGCCTTGCATTCAGCCGAGATTTGCTGATTTTAAAATCACTTGTTCTGCATGTGGCAAGCTTATCGCCTATGGCGAAAAAAGCGTTAAGCTCATCGTCCTTGCAGGTGATAATCACAAGTGCCCCAAAAAGAAGTAATTTTTTGGGTTTTTTGTTTTTTTGCTCCAGTTGAGCCAGTTTCAATTCCCTTTTTTTGTTTCTCCCCCTAAAAAAATACAAAAAAAATATAAAACTGTTTTGAAAAGCCAAAAAAAGTTCAAAAAGTTCAAAAAACACAAAAAAATATAAAACAACAAAAAGAAGAAAAAAAAAAGTTCTTTTTAGAACTACCTCCAATTTCTAAATCAAAACTTCATTTTTTAAAAACTCTGTCACCTTTTTTCCTCATAGTACGCTCCCAGGGCCGCTCCCCGGTGCGCGCACCGGGCGCTTCCCCCGCGCAAAACGAAAAAAAAAAAATATTTTAAATGCCCCGCGGGGCCCTTTTATAGCCCCCACATCAAACCTAGGGGGTCAAGGGGGGGTCTACCCTGCTCCCTTATGGTCATTTCCCTCTTTGTTTTGCCCACCTCTCGTGTCTCGATCCTACCGAGACACAAGATGGTGGCCGCTCCGGACTGTTTAGAATGTTTACAGACAACTGAGAGCCAATCAGCTTTCTGCGCGCAAGTCGCGTGGCGCGCCTGGAGCGCTCTCCGGTGCGCGCACCGGAGAGCGCCTATAGATATATATATTTTTTTGAACCTAAATTACTCAAAATCCACTGCAGCACATATCTTGAGACATAGCAAAGGCACATCGGGCTACCAGTCCCTACAATTTTGCCAAGTTTGGTGCAAATCCATTCAGCCGTTCGGGCTAAAAGTGAAATCGACCGCCCTATGGAAATTAACATGGGGAAAACGCGTTTTGGGACCCCCCTTTTATCTTGGCCCCCGCTTGACGAATCCCCCCCAAACTTTCAGGGAAGGACCGGGGCGCCGCAAGGCCATTTTCAGGAGATTTTCAGGCAGATTCGTCAACCGGTGCCAAAGTTATTCCAAATAGAATTTTGAGATTTAACATTGAAAAAAATCCTAACTATAACTACCTACTGGCGACCGCCAGTAGGTAATATATATATATATATATATATATATATATATATATATATATATATATGTATATAGCAATTACCACCCTCCATATCTGAGTATATCAAATTGCATATGATATATGCTTTGTAAACACAGACCAAAGATTGTCCAACAACAGAGAAAAATCTTATAGTGCCCGCTACTCAATTAACAATTTTCAAGGTAGCTCTAGCATTGTTTATTGCAGTATCAACTGTGCTGTTCTTCACATTAAGCAGTTCATAGCCATCTGTTCTTTTTTATAGAGGCCAACATTTCATCCTAGATTGTGCTCAGAATATCTTGGAAAATAATGAAATATTTGCATCAAAATGTAATTGCTTGGAATCTCCCGATCTATTAATAACTTTTGGAATTCTTCTTTACTGTGTGATCTAGTTCATACTACTAGAAAAGTGATAACCCTGAAGAAACCAAGTAAGTACTGCATCACCGTGTTAATAAGACTTAAAAGCATTATGATACAGAATGCAAAAGAATAATATAGCACAAGATGTCTCTGATTGTCCCGAAATACTTTAAAAACAATCCCTTCACAATTGTGCTTTTCATAACCTCTCTTGTATGGTTACAGTTACCCAGGTTGGCCCAGTAAGATGATGTTAAGGGTACATTAGAAATTCCTACTTAAAATGATTACATGTAAAGTATTACTCCAATTCTTTTCAGAGTTTTTATCGTCAACTGCTGTTTTGTAGCTTTTTTTGTGATAAAGCACCAAAACATCCTTACTCAGAGTATGTGAATTAAAAAAGTACATCATCCTTCTCTGCCTTTTGTTTGTTTCATTACCACAAAAATAATGAAAGGGGCAGATACCTCTACCATAACACCCTGACAGAACTTTAAACTGACATGCTGTGCAGGTGTGTGGTGCAGATACTTTTTGAGAACCTCCTTTACAAGAGAAAAGCATGCAATGTCTTTCATAGATTTTGATACAATACATATGCCATAAATCTAATATGATGGCTTGGATAAAACTGCAACGTGTGTGAAGTTAGGGGATTGCGAGAAACAAGTACCAGTTAGATTGTTACTCCCATTTGGACTATTAGATGCTGTTTTTATGACTCTGATTGTACACTGGGCTCTGCTGTCGAGGCCCAGGGAGTGAGCTCCGATTAAAAGAGCATGGTAATTAGGTATAACTACAATTCTTACTGACATCCTCTCTGTAAGTCCCCAGGAAGTGGTAGGGAATTTAGGTCCAGAGACCTAGTCGATTTAATGTACTTAGGTATGCATTACTGTTGTACATGCTGCAATTTTCAAGACTGCTTTTAATCTTAAATTATATGTAAATATGACCGTTTAATTAAAAGTACTAACAAAGTTTCAAAATACCTTGGTTGTATATATAAGTCACATTTAAGGTTCCCCCTAGGTCCCCCAGTGGTAGAGTGCCTTGTAAATATAAGGAAAGATATGATAAACAAAGTTGTAAGTGTCCTGGTAAGGGAAAAAAAGTGAGTCACAATTACTCCATAGGCTAACATAGTAAAATGTTAATAAAGTGTAACTATTGAGCTATAATGATGCTTCATAGTATTGAAATGTATTCTAACTTTCACAGAAAATACGTTATGGGTTTTTCCTTTTCAGTAAGCTAAAATCCAGCCTTCCACGGGCTTTTTCCTGGTTTCCCAGGCTGAGCCAAGCTGTCATAACGAGTTGTGTAGTGACCTGCATTGAGACAAAGAATTTCCTGTGAGAGGAGGACTGCAAGCTGCAGAGCATAATGCAGGAAGGGGGTGTTGGGGCAAAACTAACCTTTAAAAATAAAAATGACAAAAGACATTCCAGTTCCGAGTTCCTTTCTCCCCTTCACCAGTTTTTCTAGGTTCCCTCTCACCAACACTTCCACACTCCCCTTCTCACTTCCTATTACTTGATCTTTTAGTAGCTGTGGCTTTTCATACCATTACTTCTAGCTGGAAACAAGCTGCAAATGCCTCCTATCAATCTTGGTGGAATGCAGTTTGCTTCCATCATCGCCTTGACACCAATTATGTATCCCCAATTTCACTAGCAATTAAACACGACTTGATTTGGCTCCCTTTGGTAACATATCTCTCCTCCTTTGCCCCAGTACATGCCTCTCCAGATCCCAGTACAGTTGAAGTGCGCAAGCCACCATGAATTTCTTATTCCCTTATGCCTTTATTTGTTATGATTTCTTGTTTTACTAGATTATATTGTACCTTTCACTCATATTCATAGGTTATGTTCATGCAACTTACATGCTTGTTATAATTTGCATTTTATGAGAGTTTCTATTGCATTGCTTATTCTTTATACGTGATTATCATATTGATTGTATCCCTTCCCCTTCTTTATTTCTTCAATAAACTCAACAAAATAAAAATGACAGCCTCACCCCAAAATCCTACACCCCCAGTCAAATAGAAACCCCACAAAATTGATTAGTGAGGGGCTGGAAGTGGAGTGTTAGGAAACCATAGTCTCACCAGTGGGTTGGCTTGGCTAGATCCAACTGTTCTGGAGAGAGTTTCTCCAGTTTGTATTTTAGAAGAATAGCGATTTCTGGGCCAACAATATGCCACACTTTAGAGGAAGTGATCATATTCCACTTTGTGGTACCCTGCATCACATTGGTAGGTGTGCCCTGCTGCTTTTCAATCCAGAACTGAGAATAAATATGGGAGTGTTGTACATCAACTCAAATCTGCTGCCTAAAACAAAAAAGAAAAAAAAGGACTGGCCTGCTTGGATCCTCATCTGTACCCAAAGGATTCAATCAATCAATCAAAGACATTTATAGAGCGCACTACTTACCCGGAGGGTCTCAAGGCGCTTGGGGGGGGGGGAGGGGTGCTGCTACTGCTCGAACAGCCAGGTCTTGAGTTTCTTCCTGAAGGAGAGGTGGTCTTGGGTCAGGCGCAGGTCGGACGGGAGGGAGTTCCAGGTCTTGGCGGCCAGGTAGGAGAAGGACTGTTGTCGCTCTTCGGATGCGGGGGACGGCGGCGAGGGCGTGGTTGGTCGATCAGAGGTGGCGTTTGGGAGCGTAGAAGTTGAGGCGGTTGTTGAGGTAGCTCGGGCCTTGGTCGTGCAGGGCTTTGTGTGCTTGGGTGAGGAGACGGAAGGTGATTCTCTTGTTGACGGGGAGCCAGTGCAGGTCTCTTAGATGTCCGGAGATGTGGCTGCGTCGAGGGATGTCGAGGATGAGTCTGGCTGAGGCATTCTGGATTCGCTGGAGTCTCTTCTGGAGCTTGGCGGTGGTTCCGGCGTAGAGGGCGTTGCCGTAGTCCAGTCGGCTGGTGACGAGGGCCTGGGTGACCGTCTTCGTGGTCTAAGTGGGGATCCACCGGAAGATCTTCCGTAGCATGCGCAGGATGTTAAAACAGGACGCGGAGACGGCGTTGACTCGTCTGGTCATGGAGAGGGAGGAGTCCAGGATGAATCCCAGGTTGCGTGCGTGGTCTGTCGGTTTGGGTGCGGTGCCCAGGGCGGGGGGCCACCAGGAGTCGTCCCAGGCGGAGGGCGAGTAGCCCAGGATGAGGACTTCCGTCTTGTCTGAGTTCAGTTTCAGGCGGCTGGTTGTCATCCACTCGGCTACGTCTTTCATCCCTTCGTGAAGGTTGGCTCTGGCGGTGGCGGGGTCGTTGGTGAGGGAGAGAATCAGCTGGGTGTCGTCAGCGTAGGAGATGATGTTGAGGTTGTGTTGGCGTGCGATGGCCGCGAGGGGGCTCATGTAGACGTTGAAGAGGGTGGGGCTCAGCGAGGATCCTTGAGGGACGCCGCAGATGACTTCGGTGGCCTCTGACGTGTACGGTGGTAGACGGACTCTCTGTGTTCTTCCGTCGAGGAAGGAGATGATCCATGCCAGTGCCTTCTCCTGGATTCCGACGTTGCTGAGGCACTGCATTAGGGTGCAGTGGCAGACAGTGTCGAATGCCGTGGAGAGGTCTAGGATTGCATTCTGAAGAACTTCACCTGCTGCACATTCTGGTACTGCAGCACTTATTCAACCAGATGAGTTCTTAATATTAGTAGGTGAGGTGACACCTTTGTTGTAACCACCATCCAGGGGTTTGGGTGACTTCTGAATATGGGCTGACCAATGTGTAAGGCGGAGGCTGGATACTCAGTCCGGAATGTGCCTAGGAAACGGAATAGATACCTCTTACTCAACTAAAAGAAACACTTTCTGTAAGCACCTACTCCTATGACTGAAATGGAGGCAGTTTGGCTACTATTAGCCCTGGTTTAAAGTACTATACTTCCGCATGCCCAAAATTAAAATAACTATAGATTTGCAGACTTCACCCTTGTACAATTGAGTTTCAGAAGTTCCCTCAGCCCTCTCTGCCTGCCCTTCATATGAGAGGATGATTTGCTCACCTATCTTAACTTTTTGCCAAAAGGCCCAAGTCATTATTTATTTTCTGGGAGATGTTTCACATCTCATCGAGAGGTAAGCCTGATGGGGTTGGCAGCGACTGGATAGGCTAATGCTGATTAGTTCACTGGAGTTTCAAGCAGGTAAAGTGTAAGTTTTGACCCAGTACCTTTCCTGTGTTTTTTTGTAAAATCCAATTTTACCAATTCAATGGATATTTTCTGAATATCAAAAACTGTGGTGAAATATACTCTGTACCTTATTGCAAATCAACGTTACCAAAAATGGTATTTCATTTTGTGTTTTTTTCTTCTCATAGAAATCACAGCAGTCCAAAACAATGGAATTAGCGTTTTGGGGATACTCACTGTAGGATAATACCACCGCTAAATTCTTGTACCTTCCTCTTTTCGAATATAATCACCCTAACATGTAGTTAACAAGGCACACTTAGAGTGAATTAATGTTTCGAGTAGGGGTGAGCGGAATTTGGGTAATCGTGTTACGCAAATCTCCGCGAAACGGTAAAAAATCTCCACGAAATACAGAAATTCTGTGAACACGCGGGATTGCTTGTTCGCGATGATTTTTTATTGTTCGCAATCGCTGCTTGCGTGCTCGGGGGGGAAATATCTCGCGAAAACTCATTTGAGAACGCGAACAAGCAAAACATTTCGCAAAGTTGCGTAACGCAGAATTTTGGGCAATTTGGCTTTCTTCGCGGAATGTGAAATTACCCAAATTCCGCAAATTCCTTGAACGGAACGGAATTTACCACCCAGGCCTAGTTTCAAGCAGTGTTCCTACCTGTCAACGAGGTATATTTTGATATATTCCCATTGATACCTCTTACTCAACTAAAACAAACATCTTCTGTAAGCAGCTCCTCCTATGACTGAAATGGTGGCAGTTTGGCTAACATTACCCCTGCTTTCAAGTACTATACTTTCTGATGCCCAAATTGAGAAATAACTATAGATTTGCAGGCTTCATCCTGGTAAAATTGAGCTACAGAAGTTCCTCAGCCCTCTCCAACTGACTTTCATGAGAGAGGGTGATTTATATACCTTACACCTGGACTTCTTGTCAAGAGGCCAAGCCATTATTTCTTTTCTGAGAGCTGTTTCACATCTCATTGAGAGGAAAGCCTGACAGGGATGGCAGCTAAAGCTCACCCAGTGTTTTACCCAGGGGTGCAAGTTGTCACCATACTAATTAAGAAATGTCCCCCTAAAACACAACTAAAATCTGGACAGACACCACTGGGACCTTTGTTGCTGTTCAGGAGTACTTCGGACGACATGAACTCACATTAACTTGTGTTTACAACCCGCTACAACTGCAATCCCAATCCCTTGATACAATTGCTAAAATACTACTAGACTCAGGCTCATCCACACACATCACTGGAGGTGATTTCAGATGTAGTTGACCCTAGTCTTGAATGCACACACATTGCCGCAGGAACTCGTGTCCCCACTCCGCTGGCAGAGTTTGTGAGGCTGCTAAGACTGATGGACCTCAGGAGACAACAACACCTACTAGACTACACTTATTCCTATTTTTCCTGAGCGAACATAGTCTTTTCTAGGAGAAATACAAACGGTGGACAAGATGAAATACCTAGCAAGGGGCATTTCAGCCCACTCGCCATTGTGGCTGACAGTAGGGGGTGGAGGGAACAAGCAGCGATCAGACTGGAGAATGAATGCCTGGGAGCTTCACGACAAAACAGTAATTGGAGGCATTAGAACAGAAATTGAGCTATTCTTACAAGAGAATAAGGGCTCAGTGGCATCACATGTCACCCTCTGGGAGGCCTTCAAGACGGTGCTTAGGTGTTGAGTGCATGATGTCATAGCGCATGAGCGCAGGGAAGAAACCCACCAAATAGAAACCCTAGAAAATAAACTCTTGATATTAGAGAGAAACATTACCCCTGATAAAGAGGCCGCCCTGTTAAACCAGCCAGTAGTCACACTTAGGGAGATCCGTGCCCTAACCAAACGAGTGGTGCGGACCCAAATTCAGAATGCACAACATAGACTCTACAAGACAGGAGATAGAGCAGGGAAACTCCTAGCCTGGTTGTGCAGAACGAAAAGAGAGATGAGCTGGGTGACCCAGATACACGAAACAGATGAACGACGCACGTCCACACACTCCATAGTAGGTGCTTTTGCACACTATTACAAGGAGCTGTTAGAGGCGTGACAACTGACAGACGGCATGCAAATAATAGATTATCTTAGCAATATAGATATGCCTCCGCTGCGGCTAGAAGATAAGGAAGCTTTAGAGGCAGATATTACCCTAAAGTGCAAGATGCTATAAACAAAAAAAAATCGGGGAAAACTCCAGGTGCGATTGGAATTTTGTAAGCAAAATGCTAGACTGGTAGCCACTCACTTACTTAATATGTTTAGGCGGCAAAGGAAGAGGGGGAGTTGCCAATGGTTCTACGTCAAGCCTTAGTGTTGGTTATACGAAACACATGTAAACGCCCAGAGCGCTGCGGCTCTTACCTCCCCATATCATTATAAAACACTAAAACCAAGATTTTTCCCTCCATTTTAGTGACACAAATCTTGACCGTTATCACATCATTGGTATACCGCGACCAATCGGGCTGTATACGTGCACATGCCACGTGCCTCAATCTCCGCCGACTTGCCAACTGGCTAGACACAGTGAAGGACAGACCTATCCTGCATACCCTTCTGTCTATAGACAGGAAAAAGGCCTTTGACACTATTCATTGGCAGTTTATGAGATAAGTCCTAGTAAAATTTGGATTTGGTCAAGGATTCATGGCTTGGGTTGAACTATTGCATACAAACCCCAGGGCAAGAATAAAGGTCAATGTAGTAAGCTCAGCTGGCTTCCCCATTCTGAGGCGAACCTGACAGGGCTGCCCCTTGTCACCCCTGCTCTTTTCGTTGGTCTTGAAGCCTCTGGCATTCCGGGTCAGGACCCAACCAGAATTAACGGGTTTCTGGGATATCGGAGGCTAACTTGTTGATGGACTAATTTCTTTATTTGCGGATGACATTCTGCTCTACATGACTAACCCAAATACGACGCTCCCCCTGATACTACACCTGGTAAAATGATATAGCAACACTGTAGGAAATAATATCAACTGGTGGAAGTTGAGTCTTTACCCCATGGGAGGTTGCAGAAAATCTGATTATTACGAAAGAGAATATTGAAATGTAATTGGTTGGAATCTCCCGATCTAATAATAACTTTTGGATTTCTTCTTTACTGTGTGATCTAGTTCCTACTACTAGCAAAGTGATAACCCTGAAAAAACCAAGTAAGTACTGCATCACCATGTTAATAAGACTTCAAAGCATTATGATACAGAATGCAAAAGAATAATATAGAACAACATGTCTCTGATTGTCCTGAAGTATTTTTAAAACAATCCTTTCACAATTGTGCTTTTCAAAACCTGGGTGGACCCATTCAGATGAGGTTAAGAGTACATTAGAAATTCCTACTTAAAATTATTGCATGTAGAGCATTACTCCAATAGTTTTCAAAGTTTTTATCGTCAACTGCTGCTTTGTACCTTTTTTGTGATAAAGCACCAAAACATCCTTACTCAGAGCATGTGCTTTAAAAAACAGCTCGTCTTCCTTCTCTGCCCTTCCCTTTTTTCTTTACCAGAAAAATAATGAAAGGGACAGATACCTACCATAACATTCCGACAAAATATTAAACTGACATGCTGTGCAGGTGTGAGGTGGATATACTTTTTGAGAACTTCCTTCTAAGCATGCAATGTCTTTCATAGATTTTAACACACTAGATATGCCACAAATCTAATAGGATGACGCGGATAAAACTGCAACGTGTGCGAAGTTAGGGATTTTGAGAAACAAGGACCTGTTTGATTTTTACTCCCATTTTGACTACTAGATGCTGGTTTTCTGACTATGATTGTACACTGGGCTCTGCTGACCAGGCCCAGGGAGTGTGCTGGCCCAGGGAGTGTGCTCTGATTAAAAGTATATGCTAATTAGGTATAACTACAAATCTTACTGACATCCTCTCTGTAAGTCCCCAAGAAGTAGTGGAGCTTGTAGGTCTAGAGGCCTAGTTGATTTAATGTACTTAGGTATGCAGTACTGTTGTGCATGCTGTAGTTTTCAAGGCTGCTTTTAATCTTAAATGATATGCAAAAATGACAATTTAAATAAAGGTACTAAACCAGTTTCAAAATACCTTGGTTGTATATATAAGTCACACGCAAGGTCCTCCCTAGGTCCCCCAGTGTTAAAGTGCCTTGTAACTATGAGGAAAGATATGATAAAAGAAGTTGTTTGTACCCTGGGAAGGGAAAAAATAGCAATTTCATTTTTGCCAATGAGTTGCAATGACTTCTTAGGTTAACATGGGAAAACGTGTAACTATTGAAAGAAAGGATCTATAATGACGCTTCAAAGTATTGAAATGTATTGTAACTTTCACAGAAAATACGTTATGGGATTTTCCTTTTCAGTAAGCCAAAATCCAGCCTTCCATGGGCTTTCTCCTGCTTTGCCAGGTTGAGCAAAGCTGTCTTAATGAGTTATGTAGTGGCCTGCATTGAGACAAAGAATTTCCTGTGAGAGTCGAACTTCAAGCTGCAGAGCAGTAGGCAGGAAGGGTTTAGGGGAAAAAAACTAATCTTCAAAAACAAAAATGACAGCCTCACCCCTAAATCATTCAATCATTCACCCCAGTCAAATAGGCGCCCCACAAAATTGATTAGTGAGGGGGCTGGAAGGGGAGAATTAGGAAGTCATAGTCTCAACAGTGGGTTGGCTTAGCCAGATCCAACTGTTCTGGAGAGAGTTTCTCTATTTTGTTTCTTAGAAGTATAGTGATTTCTGGATCAAGAATATGCCACACTTTAGAGGAAGTGATCCTATTCCACATCGTGGTACCCTGCATCACATTTGTAGGTGTGCACCGCTGCTTTTAAACCCAGAACTGTGAATAAATATAGGAGTGTTGTCCAGCAACTCAAATCTGCTGCCTAAAACAAAAAAGAGAAAACGGACTGGCTTGCTTGGACTCTGATCTGTACCCAAACGATTGCATTCTGAAGACTGGCACCTGCTGCACAGTCTGGTACTGCAGCACTCGTTCATTCATAGATCCAGATGAGTTTTTAATAATAGTAGGTGAGGTGACACCTTTGTTGTAACCACCAGCCATAGGGTTGGGTGACTTCTGAATACACGCTGACCAATGTGTAAGGCGGATGCTGGATAACCAGTTGGGAATGTGCCTATTGAACTGAACAGATACCTATTACTCAACTAAAACAAGTACGTTTTGTAAGCATCTCCTTCTATGGCTGAAATGAATGCAGTTTGGCTACTAATTGCCCTGGCTTCAAGTACTATATCTCATCATGATCAAATTGAAAAAAACTGTAGATTTGCAAGCTTTCCCCTTGTAAAATTGAGTTTCAGAAGTTCCTCAACCCTCTCTACCTGCCCTTCATATGGAAGGAGGATGTGCATACCTTATACCTGGACTTATTGCCAAAAGGCCCAAGCCTTTATTATTTTTCTGAGAGTCTTTTCACATCTCATCGAGAGGAAAGCCTGATGGGGATGGCAGCGACTGGATATGCTAATGCTAATTAGTTCACTGGAGTTTCAAGCATGTAAAGTGGAAGTTTTGACGCAGTACCTTTCCTGTGTTTTTTTGTAAAATCCAACTTCACAAATTTAATGGATATTTACTGACTATCAAAAACAGTGGTTGAATATACTCTGTGCCTTATTGCAAATCAACAAAACCAAAAATTGGTATTTCATTTTGTGTTTTTTTCTTCTCATAGAAATAACTGCAGTCCTAAACCATGGAACTAGAGTTTTGGGGATAGTTACTGGATAAAACCACTGTTAAATTCTTATATCTTCCTGTTTTTAATTATATCCGCCCTAACAGGTGGTTAATATGGCACACTTAGAGTTAATTAATGTTTCAAAGCTGAGTTCCTACCTATCAATGATGTATATTTTGATGTATTCCCATGGATTTTTAAAGCGAGCTGCAGTCAGGCTACACATGTAGGCCTGAAGCCATGTTTTACTTGTTAGCCTAGTGATTAGCAACATATATGTTTCACTCCTCCTGGGATATATAACTTCCATGTCACTGGTGTGTTTCCTGCACCATGTGATTTTACTGGGAAGTTAATAATATTCACATTTGGGAATAGAAGATGTAACTATGTTTTATGGAGTCAAACTGCATGAACTGAGATCCAATCAGCAGTGCCCCAGTGTGCAGAGTAGAAAAAAAAAAGCAAAAATAGGGGTTATTTTCTAACAGTATGTTACAATTCTTTGTATAGCTTAGAATTAACATTTAGTAGGTTAGAAAAAAGGACCAGTAGGAAGATGCACATTGAGTTTGTACAAGGTGGTGTGGAAGACCTTGAGAGGTTGAAATGTGTTGCCTCCTAATTGCTGCTTCTAAGTGGCCCTTGATATTGTCATTAGGTCTTCCAAGCAGCACTATTGTTTTGTCCAAGTCTGTATCCATTTTAAGATGCACACCATCACCAAGTGGAAGATTGCAACTTCAAACCACAGCACTGCAGGACATATCCATCATGTTCACTCATAACTGATCTCTAATCCAAAAATATCAGTAGGCATTTTGTAGCTGATAGAATTGCATGCACATTAAATGTGATGAATTTTCACTCAGCACTCATTGTTTTTTGCCAGAATATATCCATAAAATATCACAAAAGAAACATTCCAGCCACCATGCCTCGCATCCTAATTGAATTTTCCCCTTAAACCCAGGAAACATTTCTAAAGAGTTCCTGTTTTTTGCAGTTTAGTATACAATTGCACTGATTTGCTGTGCAAATTAGTCATAAGAGGTTAAAGCTAATTCATTTGGAAGCATATGTTTTCTTAAGGAGCATTGATTTCACCTTAATTCAGAGAGATAAATGCTCTCTTTCTAATTTAGTTTAACACCTATCTATCTATCGATCTATCTAACGATCTATCTATCTATCTGTCTTTAGATATGTTTGTTAATCCTAGACTTTAAAAACTTTTTTGTCAGGCAAAAAGCCAACACAGACCAAAGATTGTCCAAGAACTTGGACACATTTTATAGTGCCTGTTACTCAATGAACAATGCCACATTCTTTTCATGGTAGCACAAGCATTGTTCATTGTAGTATCAACAATTCTGATCTTCACATTAAGAAGTTTATAGCCATCTGTTCTTTTTAATATAGGCAAAAACGTCATCCTAGATTGTGCTCAGAATATCTGGGAAAATAATGAAATTTTTGCTTCAAAATGTCATTGCGTGGAATCTCCCAAACTACTAATAACTTTTGGAATTCTTCATTACTGTGTGATCTAGTTCCTACTACTAGCAAAGTGATAACCCTGAAGAAACCAAGTAAGTACTTTATCACCGTGTTAATACGACTTGAAAGCATTATGATACAGAATGCAAAAGAATAATATTGCACAAAATGCCTCAGATTGATCCTCCTGCAAGAGGAAACACCAAGAAGAAACGTTCCACATCTGGATAGAGCATGTTGGGTTTTTCCCCCGTACTGCACTTGCAGTTTTTCCAGTACAGGCGGCTGTGCCCGTCCGTCCGTCACTGCTCCAAGTTTATGGGAGTCTTGCTTACTACATGTACCGTCACTACTGGCCGTTTCCTGCATATTTCACCCGATTGTAGAACGGGGTTGGAATTATCACTGGTTCCCCGATCATGATGATTTTGGAATTTAAACAGCCCCTAAGAGTCACGGGTAACTACCCGATTGACGAAACACATGTCGGCTGATTTCTTCTTGGTGTTTCCTCTTGAAGGAGGACCACTGATACATAAAACTGAAAAAATCAACTACTGTTTGTTGACCCTGTCTCCCGATTATTTACTTCTAAAAACGAAATAACTGTGATGTATGTGGTTTTGAAGTAATTAACTTGATGTGTGCACAGGACTTTGTGTTTGCATGTAACAGGGTGGGTCTTGGCCCACTCTTTTGCAGGGGTTTTGGTTTCCCACTGACCTAGTAGCACCGTCCTCATTTAGTACATATTCCTACTTTTACTGCTACCTGTTATGTGTGCCAATTTTCCTGCATACTGACAACCCTACACAGAAAACTCAACTATAAATTTACAGGCTTCACCCTTGTAAAATTGAGTTTCAGAAGTTCCTCAGCCCTCTCTACATGTCCTTCATATGAGAGGATGATATGCACACCTTACACCTGGACTTTTTGCTAAAAGGTCCAGGCCATTATTTCTTTTCTGGGAGTTGTTTCAAATCTCATCTAGAGGAAAGCCTGATGGGGTTGGCAGCAACTCGATAGCCTAATGCTGAGTAGCTCACTGGAGTTTCAAGCAGGTAAAGTTTTGACCCAGTACCTTTTCCTGTGTTTTCATGTAAAATCCAATTCCACCAATTCAATGGATATTTACTGAATATCAAAAACTGAGGTAAAATATACTCTGTACCTTATTGCAAATCAACGTTACCAAAAATGGTATTTCATTTTGTGTTTTTTCTTCTCATAGAAATCACTGCAGTCCTAAATCATGGAACTAGCGTTTTGGGGATAGTCACTGTAGGATAATACCACCGTTAAATTCCTATATCTTCCTCTTTTTAAATATATTCGCCCTAACATGTAGTTAACAAGGCACACTTAGAGTGAATTCAATTTTTCAAGCAGAGTTCCTACATGTAAATGAGGTATATGTTGATATATTCCCATGGATGCTTCTTACTCAACTAAAACAATCACATTCTGTAAGCAGCTCCTCCTATGACTGAAATGGAGGCAGGTTGGCTACGATTAGCCCTGGTTTCAAGTACTATACTTCATGCCCAAATTGAAAAATAGCTATAGATTTGCAGGCTGCACAAAAATTGGTTTTCAGAGGTTCCCCAGCCCTCTCCAACTGCCCTTCATTTGAGAGGATGATTTACATACCTTATACCTGGACTTCTTGCCAAAAGGCCCAAGCCATTATTTCTTTTCTGAGAGCCATTTCACATATAATCGAGAGGAAAGCATGATGGGGATGACAGGGAGTGGATAGGCTAATGCGAATTAGCTCACTGGAGTTTCAAGCAGGTGAAGTGTATGTTTTGATACAGTACCTTTTCTGTGTCTTTTTGTAAAATACAACTTCACCAGTTAAATAGATATTTACTGATTATCAAAAACAGTAGTTGAATATACTCTGTACCTGATTGCAAGCCAAAGTTACCAAAAATGGTATTTAGTGTTGTGATTTATTTTTTCTCATAGAAATCGTATTGTTTGAAAAACTGTATTTGATTCAAGCGAATCATAAAATAACATAGTTTAAATGATAAAACTAAGCCGCACTCCATACAGCATTTTAGACATAAAATATATCTATACAGCATATGGAATTTCAAAACATAATATTCTACAAGATCCACCATTTTCTATATCAATCCAAGGATATCAGGAAAAATGTATAACCTATATTTACTTGGAGCCCGTTTTCCCCATATCCCTTTCACAATTCATATCTTTTCCTGATTAAAAAGCAGATCTAATAAAACATAGCACAAAAAAATGAAGGAACTGGACAAAGATCGTAAATGATTAAAATCATCCTGGTATGAGCAAGGGGAGATTTCTCTCAAGATAGGCCTAATATAATGCACCCTTATGTCTTTATATAAAGTGCTCAATGTGTGACGGGCCCGTGCACAGACCAATTTAGAGGTATTTTCCGAAGTGTTCAACTTTGTAGGTGATCTTTAGGTATCGCCCATCACCCAAGGGTGAATAGTATAACAAGCAAATGAAGTGTGATCAATAAGAAATTGATGACATCCCTTAAGGCACTCAATCTGGTGTACTCCTCCTGAGTTATTCACGAGTAAACATCAATGTGTTTCGTAATTTATTGGCAATTTTATGGATATTGTTCACTTCAAATCCATTATCAAGAAAGTTTTTGTTTCAAAGGAATCAAATCCAACTCCACAGATATAAATTACTACATCCAGCTCCAATGCATTTCGGGCAACCGCCCTTCATCGGGGAGCATCTACAACGAAACGACATGAGTTGTAACCATCGAATAAATAAGTGTTTATGAAATACATTTAAAAAATACCTTAACCCAGTGATGACAAAAAGTCTGAAAAGCGAATTGAATTAATAAAGTCAATGTGATTTGCCGGGAGAAAAGAATAGTGACTGAGAGTAAACATTTTCTGAGAATGCCAAATCATACTGATACCTCGTGAAATGAACAATTGCTGTGAAAATAGGACACGGTAAGGATAACGTGAAGTTAAACCGACAGAAAAATGTGAAGTTAAACCAGCGTGATAATAGTGATAAGCCAAAAGATACGTTCACAAGTTGTTCAGTGCGGTATATGCTGACGCGTTAAACGGGCGACAGCGGCAGCGGCAGCACGTAAGGTTGCAGTGCACAAGTATTATCGGTACTTACGATGTGATACGGGGGTCAGAGAATGTTAAATGCTGTAGACGAAGATCGGTGACTCGCAGTTAAGTGGACGAAAGCTGAACACCGGCTTCATTTAGACGAAGCCGGAAGGTGTGTTAGTCATGTGACGGTGTTGAGCTTTCGTCCACTTAACCGCGAGTCACCGATCTTCGTCTACAGCGTTTAACATTCTCTGACCCCCGTATCACATCGTAAGTACCGATAATACTTGTGCACTGCAACCTTACATGCTGCCACTGTCGACTGTTTAACGCGTCAGCATATACCGCACTGATCAACTTGTGAACGTATCTTTTGGCTTATCACTATTATCACGCTGGTTTAACTTCACATTTTTCTGTCGGTTTAACTTCAAGTTATCCTTACTGTGTCCTATTTTCACAGCAATCGTTCATTTCACGAGGTATCAGTATGATTTGGCATTCTCAGAAAATGTTTACTCTCAGTCACTATTCTTTTCTCCCGGCAAATCACATTGACTTTATTAATTCACTTCGCTTTTCAGACTTTTTGTCATCACTGGGTTAAGGTATTTTTTAAATGTATTTCATAAACACTTATTTATTCGATGGTTACAACTCATGTCGTTTTGTTGTAGATGCTCCCCGATGAAGGGCGGTTGCCCGAAATGCATTGGAACTGGATATAGTAATTTATATCTGTGGAGTTGGATTTGATCCTATGAACTGAACAATATCCATAAAATTGCCAATAAATTATGAAACACATTGATGTTTATTTGTGAATAACTCAGGAGGAGTACACCAGATTGAGTGCCCTAAGGGATGTCATCAATTTCTTATTGATCACACTTCATTTGCTTTACATAAAGTGCAACACATAAACAAGTACATAGTGCTTTGTTCAGCTAAATTATTACATGGGCAGGGAGTCAGTCTCTCACACCAACTCACCTAATTGGGAAAAGCCACAAGAAAGTGCAGTGTGCAGAGACGAAATCTGGTCAGATGAAAGCGTGATTGTGTATGAGTACTAAAAGAAAGATAGAATTGTTGGAGGTTTAACAATCCAGGGGTTGAAGTTTCATAATCCATATCAGATGTTGTTAGGTCCTTTTAATAGGCATTTTTAATAATTTTATATTGGATTGTATACCATCAGGGTTTTCATAATTTCTCAGGCCGGTCTTATTAAAAGCATTTTTAACATAGTAAAGCAAGGGAATAGACAATACATTTTCCAAGCCTACACAGTCCCATATATTCGCTCAGGTAATTGATAATTCCACCGAAGAACACACATTTCCCCACAAGAATAAGGAGGCAATTTTAACTATCTTCAACATAATCCAATCCCAGTTCAGAGTGACAACATTTTGTGCGAGAACTGATGTGGACCATCAACAATCTTTTTATAAATTTAGTTTCCAAAATTTGTAACAGGCTGGTTTTTGGACTTCCCTATAGTCGTGCCTCATAGGTTATGACTGACCGGCATGTTGATTTATATAGTATGAGAATTTCTGCCACCAGATTGTGTCCCAATTTAGAGGCAAACGAAACAAGCCCTCTATTATTCTACTGGTCTGTTGTGCACTATTTGCAATCAAGTAGTCCCAATTCAATTTATTGTTAAAAACATTCCCTATATATGTAAAAGAGGGCACCTTTTCAAAGGTTCTTCATTTACCACAAATGTTTGCATTTTTTAGTGTTTTGGGCCACAGGCCTTGATGAAGGACTTACTAAAATTCACTTTAAGATCCAATGCTGTCATAAAATCAGTATAAGCAAACAAGGCTTTTTGAAGGCTGTTAGCTGTTAAAGTCATCAGTACAGTGTCATCAACATATGACAACAAGGGAACCAACTTGCCTCCTATAATCGGATAGTTCAGGTGCCGATCTATAAGGAATTTCTCCACCCCATTTGCGTATAAAAGAAATAAAAAGGGGTTCAAAATACATCCCTGTCGTACACCCTCTGTGGACTCAATAGGCCTAGTTTTCTCTCCTCCTGATCCATGACGTATAGAAACAGAGGAAGATAAATGCATCCTACGTTGAAGATTAATAAGTGTTTCCTCAAAGCCCATCTATTCAAAGGAAACCACAGCTTTCCCATTTTAACTGTGTCAAATGCACTGGATTAGTCCATGAAGGCCAAGTGAATTGATCCTCTCTTGGCCTTCAGGTACTTACCCATGACTAAGGACAGATTGAGACATTGTTCATTCGTATCCATTCCCTTCCTAAAGCCGTATTGTGAATGGGATATCAGGCCAGAGTAATTAGCCCACGGCTCAAGACGTTGCATCAATTAAGGAGATAGGCCTGTAACAAACAGGATCATTTCTGCTACCCTTCTTGTGTATCGGGACCACCACAAGACTGTAATACAGCCCACTATTATTGATTGAAAAACATTTGCCAGCAACTGCGCCCATAATAGTGGGTTACATTTAAACATATCCAAAGGGACGCCATCTGGCCCTGGGGCTCTTGTAGAAATGCCCTTCGACAGTGCATCTTCAACCTCACAAATAGAAATGGATTAGGCTGCAGTTACAAAATTTACAACTATGTCTTCTTTTTGGTCTTGCAATGATACACCTTTAGTATTGAATATCTTTGAAAAATGAGCTATCCAGGCATCCCCTGTTATTAATGATTCCATGTTCCTAGCCTCATTTGTAAAAAGGGGTTGATGTATAACTTCCCAGAAGCTTCTAGAGTTCTTGAGGGTACTGGCTCTATCGAGATCTGCCCATGTGAGTCTGCTTAACTTGTCCTTTCTCTGCCTGCTTACATGTTTATAGGTTTGTCTAGCCCAGCCACGGGGGTCCATATGCAAATCCTTTTTTAGGTCTTGTTGGGCCTTGGAACACACAGCATTACTCCAATTTATATTCTTTGATTCTTTTTTCTTCACAGAACTAGTCCGATTGGTAGCCACGTCTTTACAAATGTCTTCAAAGCTCTGTATGGCCACCAAGTCAAGTCAAGTCAAGTCAAGTTAAATTTGTATAGCGCACTACTCACCCAGAGAGTCTCAAGCCGCTTGAGGGAGGGGGGGAGCTTTACTTATCAAATATCCAAGTTTTTAGTTGTTTTCTGAAGGAGAAGTGGTTCTGTGTAAGGCGGAGGTGGGTGGGGAGGGAATTCCAGGTCTTTGCGGCTAAGTAGGAGAAGGATCTTCCTCCCATGGTGGCTCTTTGGATGCGTGGAATTGCGGCGAGGGCTTGATTGGACGATCTAAGTTGGCGGGTGGGGGTGTAAAAGGACAGGCGCGTGTTGAGGTATTCGGGTCCTAGGTCATAGAGGGCTTTGTGTGCGTGGGTGAGGAGGCGGAATGTTATTCTCTTGTTGACGGGGAGCCAGTGGAGGTCTTTCAGGTGACCGGAAATGTGAGCTTGGCGGGGGATGTCTAGGATGAGTCTGGCTGAGGCGTTTTGGATGCGTTGGAGTTTTTTCTGTAGTTTGGCTGTAGATCCGGCGTAGAGGGTGTTTTCGTAGTCTAGTCGGCTTGTGACCAGTGCATGGGTGACCA
Organism: Lissotriton vulgaris; assembly: GCF_964263255.1. Taxonomy (NCBI): domain Eukaryota; kingdom Metazoa; phylum Chordata; class Amphibia; order Caudata; family Salamandridae; genus Lissotriton; species Lissotriton vulgaris. The sequence continues at coordinate 2,034,009,162 of NC_141691.1, forward strand.
TTTTTCTTGTTTCGGTGGGGATCCAACGGAATATTTTGTTGAGCATACGTAGGATGTTGAAGCATGATGATGAAACGGCGTTGACTTGTCTGGTCATCGAGAGGGAGGAGTCCAGGATGAAGCCTAGGTTACGTGCGTGGTCAGTTGGTATGGGTGGGGTTCCCAGGGCCGGTGGCCACCATGAGTCATCCCAGGTGGAGGAGGATGATCCTAAAATGAGCACTTCCGTTTTGTCTGAGTTTAGTTTTAAACGGCTGTTCTTCATCCACTCGGGTACTTCTTTCATCCCTTCGTGTAGGTTGGTTTTGGCGGGTTTTGGTCTTTGGTGAGGGATAGGATCTGCTGAGTGTCGTCTGCGTAGAAGATAATGTTGAGGTTATGTAGGCGCGCAATGGATGCGAGGGGGCTCATGTATACGTTGAAGAGGGTGGGACTGAGTGAAGATCCTTGGGGTACGCCGCAGATGATTTCGGTGGCCTCTGATCTAAAAGGGGGGAGGCGGACTCTCTGGGTTCTTCCAGGGAGGAACGAGATTATCCAGTCCAATGCTTTTCCTTGTATTCCGCCGTTGCTGAGGCGTTGTATGAGGGTGTTATGACAGCAGTTTCTCTGTTGTCCAGTAGAGTTCGAATGTCGTCTGTTGCTGCGATGAGGGCGGTCTCGGTGCTGTGTTTGGCTCGGAAGCCGGATTGTGAAGGGTTGAGGGATTTGTTGGATTCGAGGAAGGCGGCGAGTTGACTGTGCCAGCTTATAAGAGCTGCCAGACTGCTGCACAGGTTAGATCTTGCACCAGCGCGCTTGAAACTGCTGTGGCTTTTTTACTGTGTTGGTTTTAAATTTTACTTGCGCCGCTGACATTATGCTATAGAGCTACTAAAGGGCTCAATTAATTGCGTTGCTATCTCTTACCGTTTAGGGCCGGATTCTTAGGCCGGGGAATCAGCTCAGGCTTACTTGCATATAAATGGTATTTTCACCCGCACTTGGCGGGATACAGTTAGTCTAGCGGGTCCGACCGCCATCTTGGGTTGGGGGGAAGGCGAGGAGCACTCCGGGCGCCATCTTGCTGAAGGCAAGGGACGCTGGAGGCGGACTTCCTCTCGGTAGAATATCTCATAAAGATGGAAGATCAGGCGCGCAGCGGTCACGCGCAGCGGGCGCGACGTAGGCGCGCCGGAGGTGCGCCAGAGGTAAGCCCATTTGCGCCGGTTCGCGCTACGGGCGCGCCTAGGGCCGACACCTCTGGCTATCCGCACTCTAATTGCTTGGTCTACTCTCGGACGGATCTGCTGGAACTAAGACCGTCTCAGGCTCCCGTGTCACAGAGGGCCTCCGTTCTATCTCCGTCTCAATCCTTGTCTTGTGGGCTGCTCAATGCTCGGTCGCTCTGCAAGCACCACACTGAGATTGCCTTTCTGATCGACTCCTCAGAGTTGGACGTGTTGTTCCTAACCGAAACTTGGAATCGGGAGGACTGTTTAGTTGAACTGGGTTTGGCTTGTCCCCCAGGTTTTAAAATCATCCACATCCCTCGGCCGAAGAACCATGGTGGTGGGATTGGTATTATTTATCGTGAATGGCTGGGTCTTTTCCAGCTTAAAATCAGCGAGGTATCGGGCTTTGAATTGATGGGGTTCTCCATTAAAGATATGGAGAAAGCACTGATTTCGGGTGTGCTGTGTTATCGGCCGCCGGGCTCGGCTTCCTCTCTATCAGAGTTCCTCGACCTAGTGTATGATTTATCTAACACCCACTTGAAGCTGTTAGTCCTGGGCGACTTCAACCTATGGCAGGGGGGTCCAGCAGACGGAGCGTTCACGTCTCTTTGCCAAGCTCTTGCTGACATCCAACTGCAGCAACTGGTCCGCTCCGTGACACATAGGGGTGGTCATGTCTTGGACTTGATTTTCGCTGACGGTCAATCGGCAGTGATTAACGACATCCTAGCCCAATGCTGGACTGATCATGCGCTTGTTGCGTTTTCTCTATGTTTGGGGGATTATTCCTCTGAAGGCGCCGGGGTAGGACTTTCGAAATTGGGCAGACCTTGGTCCCGATTGCTCAGCTCATCTCCTATGCCCTCCCTAATACCTGCTAACTTCCGCTTGAGTAATTCGGTGGAGGAAAGTTATTCCTCTTTGTGTCGGTCGATTACTGATACGCTTGACAAGGTGGTGCCCCTCCGTAAATCTAGAGGGAGAGTGAACAGGGCTTCTCCCTGGTACACGGAAGAGTTACGACAATTGAAGCTGAGCTGCAAATGTGCTGAGACGGCGTGGAGGAAGCAGTACTCCGCCTCGGCAAAAATCTCGTACAGGCTTGCACTGCAAGGTTACAAGGTACAGATTAAGAGGGCCAAGGCGGCCTTCTTAGAAGCTTCCTTGACTCAGGCGTCCAATAAATCCCAAGCCCTGTTCAAAATTGTCAGGGACCTGTCCCACCCTGTTTGTGCGGCTAACACGGTCCGTGCATCCCAGGTACTTTGTGACTCGCTGGCGATTGCTTTCGAGGAGAAGACTGCTAAGATCCTAGAGGGCCTAACGCACCCTTTACCTACTGCTTTCGGCTCGGGAGCTCCGGTTGGCTCGCTCAGTTGACCCCAGCCAACTGCTTCTAGCACTGGCTTGGGAGCTCCGACCGTGCCACCCAGTCGACCCCGGTCGACTGTCCCTGCCATTCTTCCAGGAGTGTCTGGTACGGAAACTCCGGTTGATCTGCCCAGCCAACTTTGCTAGCTTTACTTTTATCATGGTATTGCACTCCTCCAAGGTTATATCAGAGATCAGTTTTAATAATTACTCAGTTGTTTTCTGAATTTTGGCAAAAATCTGTATACGATCTTTCAGCGCATACTTGATCAACTTCTTCATCATCACAATTGAGCATTCTTTAGAAATCCCAGACCGTTCCTCTAACATCTCTGGGTCCGGGTTTTCATAAGTTGAAATGGTGTAAATGCGGAGTCCCCTTGGAACTTGGGCAACATCTATATATTTTTGTGATTACTCTGCCTCCCAGCTCTTTGACAGTTCTTTTTTGTGTAGTTTCTCCAATTTATCATATAGCATATGTATTTGTACTTCATTATTGATGAATACATGTTCCTGACTCGATTGACCCACTTTGACAAATTCATATGTTGCCTGGGTGAAAAATAGCCAATTTGAAACCTCCTTCCTCTTTGCTTCTAGTAAAGAGGCCATGCTGATCTTTATTCAAATTCCTGAATAACAATGTTTTCAGCACTTTCTTGTGCAAGATGACAGACTTGTTAGCTCAAAGTCATCTTGCTTTGCTCCATGTTTTCCTTCACAGCTTGGGATCCAAACTTAGCCGCCGAGCCTGCACCTCCCCTGCCTGCGAGGGTCACATCGGTACCCCCCCCGCCGGTTTGACATTCCTACTCATAATGCCTCAATGGATCTTTGTTGGCCTCTCTGCATAATCACTGTGGCAAAAATACGATATTAATTTAGTTACATACCTTCATATGTATTCCAACACACTGGTAGCTCAGTAAGCCGCACTCAAGACAACATTTAATATTAAATATGGACATGCTCCATTGGCCAGTTCAAAAAGTAGCTTTCCCATCATCGCCTAACGCATTTCAGGTAATTCCCTTTCTCCAAGGCTTATGGGAAAACATTGCGCAGTGGTGACCAACTACTCCCTTTTCAATGTCACACCCCTTATTTGCAGTAAAATTGCTTTATGGGAGATATAGTGCTCCAACATTCACTCCAGTATATGGCGAGCTTATGACTGCCGTAGATATAGACCAACATGAGCCCCAGCCTCCCGATCAAATCCTCATTCTTAGAATGCTGCTCCACATTCTGAACAGTGTATCCATTCCGTGGCCCTCTTTTCATTCTGGGGTGGTGCCTGCTCGGCGGTTTGAACCTCCGCCATTTACATTCCAGCACAGTGGTAGCTCAGTAAGCCGCATTCGAGACAACGTTCAAGGATACCAGCCTTTAATAATTAATATGGACATTCACCATTGGCCAGTGCAACAAGCAGCTTTCCCCTATTTGCCTGACGCATTTCAGGTAATTCCTTTTCTCAAAAGCTGATGGGCAAAGATCGCACTGTGGTGACCAACCACTCCTTTTTAAATGTCACACCCCTTATTTGCAGTAAAATTGCTTTATGGAAGATGTAGTGCTCCAACATTCTTGCCAGTATATGGCGCACCTATGACTGCCGTAGATATAGCCCAACATGAGCCCTAGCTTTGATTAACGTGCTCATTCTAAGAATGCTGCTCCACATTCGGAACCTGAAACGCCTCAGGCGAAAAGGGGAAAGCTGCTTATTTTACTGGCCAACGGAGCATATCGATATTTATTTAAAAAGGCTGGTAACCTTGAACGCTGTCTTGAGTGCGGCTTACTGAGCTACCAGTGTGTTGGAACCTATAAATATATATATATATATACATACAAATATGAATGTAAATGTATGTCTTCAACTATGTATACATATTTTAGCAATTACCACCCTCCATTAATGAATATATCAATTGCATATGATATATGCTTTGTAAAGATCTCTGTTTTTTTCAGGCAAAATGAAACACAGACCAAAGATTGTCCAAGAACGTGGAACAATCTTACAGTGGCTTTTACTCCATCCACAATGCCACATTATTTTCATGTTAGTAGTAGCATTGTTCATTGCAGTATCATCGGTTCTGATCTTCACATTAAGCAGTTTATAGCCATCTGTTCTTTTCTATGGAGGCCAAAACTTCAATCTAGATTTTGCTCAGAATATCTGGGAAAATAATGTAATATTTGCATCAAAAAGTAATTGCTTGAAATTTCCAGATCTAATAATAACTTTTGGATTTCCTCTTTACTGTGGCATCTAGTTCCTACTACTCGCCAAGTGATAACACTGAAGAAACCAAGTAAGTACTGCATCACTTTGTAAATAAGACTTGAAAGCATTATGATACAGAATGCAAAAGAAGATTATAGCACACAATGTCTCTGATTATCCTAAGGTATTTTAAAAACAATCCTTTCACAATTGTGCTTTTCATCACCTCTCTTGTATGGTTACAGATACCCCGGTGGGCCCGCAGTCAGATGATGTTAAGAGTACATTACAAATTCCTATTTAAAATTATTGCATGTAGAGCATTCCTCTAATACTTTTCAGAGTTTTTATTGTCAACTGCTGCTTTGTACCTTTTTTGTGATACAGCACCAAAACATCCTTACTCAGAGCATGTGCTTTAAAAAATACATCTTCCCTATCTGCTTTTTGTTTGTTTCATTGCCACAAAAAGAATGAAAGGGGCAGATACCCCTACCATAACATCCTGACAGAACTTTAAACTGACATGCTGTGCAGGTGAAAAGTCCAGCTACCTTTTGAGAACTTGCATGCTATGTCATTCATAGATTTTGACACACTACGTATGCCACAAATCTAATATGATGACTCGGATAAAACTGCAACCTGTGTGAATTTAGGGATTGTGAGAAAAAATGACCTGTTAGATTTTTGCTCCCATTTTGACTGCTAGATGCTGGTTTTCTGACTCTGCATTGAACACTGGCCTCTTCTGACCAGGCCCAGGAAATGTGCTCAGATTAAAAGTACATGGTAATTAGGTATACAATTCTTACTGACATCCTCTCTGTAACTCCCCAGGATGTGGTAGGGCATGTAGTTCTAGAGGCCTAGTCAATTTAATGCACTTAGGTGTGCATTACTGTTGTGCCTGCTGTCATTTTTGAGGTTGCTTTTAATCTTAAATTATAGGTAAATGTGACTATTTATTCATAGGTACTAAAAAAGTTTCAAAATACCTTGGTTTTGTATATAAGTCACACGTTAGGTCTCTCCTAGATCCCCCAGTAGTAGAGTGCCTTCTAACTATAAGTTTGTATATGTTTACTTCTCAAAGATGGCCCCTGTTGTCATTTATATTCCATTCACCCCATCGAAAGTGGCGACCATCTTTTTCTATTCACAGTCACATTTCTATTTTCACTTGTCATTGAACGCACGTACATATTAGAGTTCTCAGCGTGGAGTCCGAGTACTGAGAAATCCAAACCTAGCAGTGATGGAACACAGAATTTGTATACCGAGCGTCACACCATTTACAAACCAGGTACGCGATATGCTTGACCCGCAGCGGTTTTGCTGCTTTATGACATCTAACCAGCACATGCCAATGAACGCTTGTTATCTTTCCACAGACCTTTGCATTTTGAAGCTGCAGTTATAGTTAACTCCTTTATATTGTTGTGGCATCACTTAGGTAGGTGTATGATTAGTCACTTATGCACCCTAAACACCAGCGCGTGATATAAATATCAATGACATGTTACCCATAATAATTTCGGCAACGCTAATACACCAACCTTACTATTCCACACAATATATACCTTGCTAAAATTCGAGTTGCACATCTTTTTCCTTATCACCCTGCCAATTAATAACGTACACTTTTTTAACCCTATGAGACATTGCACTTTTGATGTTTTCTGTGATCATAATATTTGCTTGTTTATTGTGCGGTACACAAGTTTCCCTTGAGCTGGCACCATTTTTTAGCACAACCTTCACAATTCTAATCACCCGCACTGATTTGCTGTTCACTGAAACCTTTCACTAATAAGTCACTTTATTGAAATACCACGGAAGGCCCCAAGTCCTTGATATACGACTCTTTGTTTTCAGGACAATATTCCCCTGACAAAGGGTCCTCGACCCAAAATGCATTGGGATGATTGAAATGTGATGAACGATTATCTTTGACAGCACAGCATGTGGCAGTTTATAAGTAGTATATGATGTACTTTCACATACCAAAACCACCATAGTGATCTTTAAGCAATTAATAAGAAAAGAAAAAAATCCTTTGGATAAAATGAAATTGAAGATTTGTGGAATTCATTTGTACCAGCATACAGGTTGTTTCAAACCAGAGGAGTGCAACAGGGGGACACTAAGGAAGACACACCTAGTGCGTTACTTATAGCTCCTCTGACAAGGACTAAAGAATGTGCTCCAATCAAAAGTGGATGGTAATTAGGTATAACTACAATTCTTACTGACATCCTCCCTGTAAGTACCAAGGATGATGAAGGGCATGTAGTTCTAGAGGCCTAGTCGATATAATGTACTTAGGTGTGCATCACTGTTGTGCCTGATGTCATTTTTGAGGCTGCTTTTAATCCTAAATTATTTGCAAATTTGACTATTCAATTAAAGGTAAGAACAAAGGTTCAAAATACCTTGGTTTTATATATAAGTCACACAGAAGATCTCCCCTAGGTCCACCAGTGGTAGAGTGCCTTGTAACTATAAGGAAATATATGATAAAATAATTTGGATGTGCCCTGGTAAGGGAATATTTGACAATTTCACAATGACTCCATAGGATAACATAGAAAAGTGTTATTGAAGTGTAACTATTGAAAGAAAGGAGCTATAATGATGCTTCAAAGTATCGAAATGTATTCTAGCTTTCACAGATGGACTTTATTTTGCAATAGGCCAACATCCAGCCTTTCACGGGCTCTCACCTGGTTTGCCAGGCTGAGCCAAGCGGTCATAATGAGGTGTAAAGCGGCCTGCTTTGAGTCGAAGAAAGGCATGAAGGGGTGGAGGGGCCAAATTAGTCTTCAAAATGGAATGACAGACTCACCCATAAATGCCATACCCAAGACAAATAGGAGCCCCGCTAAATTGATTAATGGGGGGGCTGTAAGACGAGTGTTATTAGTCACACCAGTGGGTTGGCTTAGCCAGATCTAACTGTTCATGAGAGAGTTTCACTATTTTATATATTAGTAGAATCCTGATTTCTGGGTCAATAATATGCCACACTTTAGAGGAAGTGGTCATACGTCACATTGTGGTACCCTGCATGCTATTGGTAGGTGTACCCTGTTTCCCGAACCCCCCAGAAGTGTGAATAAATATGGTAGTATTTTCCAGCAACTCAAATCTGCTGCCTGAAACAAAATAAAGGACTGCTTTGCTTCGATCCTGATCTGTAACGAAAGGACTGTGTTCTGAAGGACTGCGCATGCTGCACATTCTGGTACTACAGAACTCATCCATAGGTCCAGATGAGCTATGATTAGTAGTGGGTGAGGTAATTCCTTTATTGTAACCACCAGCCAGTGGGTTGGGTGAGTTCTAAATATGCGCTGACCAATGTGAAAGGTGGAAGTTGGATACCCAGTTGGAAATGTGCCTAGGGCCTTGGGCAAATGCCTCTTACTCAACTAAAACAAACTGGTTCTGGAAGAAGCTCCTCATGTTACTGAAGTGGAGGCAGGTTGGCTACAATTAGCCATAGTTTCATGGGCTATAATTCCTCATGCCCAAATTTAAAAATAACTATACACTTGGAAGCTTCACCCTGGTAAAATTAAGTTACAGAAGATCCTCAGCCCTCTCCAACTGCCCTTCCTGAGAAAGGATGATTTGCATACCTTATAGCAGGACTCCTTCCAAAAAGGCCCAAGTCATGATTTCTTTTTTGAGAGCAGTTTCACATCTCATTGAGACGAAACCCTGATGGAGATAACAGCGACTAATGCGAATTAGCTCACTGGAGTTTCAAGCATGTAAAGTGTTAATTTTGACATTGTACCTTTCTTTGTGTTGTTTTGTAAAATCCAAATTCACCAATTCAATGGATATTTACTGAATATCAAAAAAAGTGGTTGAATGGACTCTGTACCGCATTGCAAATCAAAGTTACCACAAATGGTATTAAACTTGGTAGTTTATTTTCTCATAGAAATCACTGCAGTCCTATCCCATGGAACACATGTTTAGGGGCTGGTCACTGTAGGATCATGCCACCCTTAAATTCTTATACCTTCCTCTTTATAATTCTATTGGCTCTAACATGTAGTTAACAAGGCTCACTGAGGGTGAATTACTATTTCAAAGTAGAGTTTCTACCTGTCAATGAGGTGTTTTTGATCGATACACATGGAGGTTTAAAGCTAGCTGCAGTCAGGATGCATATGCAGGCCTGACACCAAGTTTTACTTCTCACCCTAGTGAATAGCAACATATGTGTTTCACTCCTCCTGAGATACTTAACTTTCATGTCACTGGTGTCTTTCCTGTACTGATTTTACTGGTAAGTTAAAAATATTCAAATTTGGGAATAGCCGATGTGACTATGTTTTAGGAAGTCCAAGCTCATGCACTGAGATTCAGTCATGAATGCCCCAGTGCACAGAGACAAAAAACCTGAAATACCAGTCAGCAAAAATATGTGTTACCACTCAAAAAGAGGTATTTTCTAACAGTGTGTTACAATTCTTTATATTCAATAGAATTGTCATTTAGTATGTCAGAAATAAGGACCAGCAGGAAGAGGAACACTGAGTTGAACAACGCTGTGAGGAAGACATCAAGAGGTTGAAATGTGTTGACTCCTAATTGCCTCTTCTAAGTAGCCTTTGATATTGTAATTAGGTCATCCATGCAGCACTAATGTTTTGTGCAAGTATGTATCCAAGGTTATTATGGACACCACACTCTGCTGTGGTTGCTCACATTATGCTGTTTTCCATCCTCAAAACCTGTTCAACTTGATGTTTATCACAACCCCCTTAAAAAATTGGAAATTCATTTTGGTGAAATTTAAGTATTGTATTGGAACACCATACATTATTTTCTAGATCACAGGAAAAAACGAGAAAGTGAGTAAACCAATTGCAGTTTTGATAAGTTTAGCTGCAACATGCGATTTTGGCAGTTTGAATCCTTAATCAGTGATCAGCTGGTGAGGTGTACCAATGATAATTAGATTCAAGAAACGTTTTTGGATGATGCTCCTGATCTTAAACAAGCTGTAGACATTGCAAAGAGCATTGGACATAACGCTTTTTGTATGAGTAAAATGAGAGATACTGTAGATATCAAACAAGTTAGTGAAAAAAGTGTGTATAAGATATCGAGGAGTAAGGATAAAAACAAATTCAAATGTTTCAGGTGTGGTAACTCATGCCATTTGACAAACTATATCAAATGTCCTGCAGGGGACTAGTATGCAGGAAGTGCAACAAGCATAAACACTTTGCAAAAGTATGCAGAAACATAAAAAATAATGTCACACACATGATCAGTTCTGAGGGGATTTATGGTGAGGATATCATGTTTCAAATTGCAGATTAAGTTGGAATCTCCAACAACAATTATTCTACATGCAATATAATTTTACATGATTTTCCCTTTTATGTGTTTGTAGATTCAAGCTCCCCTTATGCTCTGATTAATTAATCCTACTTTATAGAAAACTCAAAGAACAAGAGCTACACTCTTCCGCCTCCAGACATCAATCCCTGGGGTTACAATAATAATCCCATACCATTGGTTGGAATGCTAGTTATGCAGATTAGTTTCAAGAGTAGATCTACCTTTAGGAAAGAGTACCTAAAAAAAATATGGTTCCAATCTGCTAGGGTGGAAACACCAAAGAAATTTAGGGATCAAGCTGGATCCTAATGCCCTTGAACATGTCTATCTTGTAGACAAATCAGTGATGGGTAGTGACTTATGTGAGAAGTTCCCTGAAGTTTTTCTTAGACAAATAAGGCTTACTTAAAGTTTATCTCCACAGGAATAAACTGCAAGAACAGTACGTGCCTGTAGTAGATAAAGCCATGTCTGTTCCACTACTTTTAAGGGACCCTCTGGAAAAGGAGTAAAACAAGTTGGAGACCAATTGAATCATCAGAAGATTGAGAACTCTGAATGGCTTGCCCCCATGGTTATAACAACCAAGGAAGGGGATAGGATTATTGGGTTGTGTGTCGATCTAAATGCTAATATTTGGGTGGAGAGGCACCCCCTCTCTAATATCAATGAAATGCTCAGCGTCATACAGGGATTGAAGTACTTTAGTTTCCTGGATCTCTCATTGGCTAACAACCAGGTAGCTCTTAATGCCGTTTCCAAAGCTCCCACTTCTTTCATAACCCCATTTGGTGCCTATCAATTTCATGGAATTCGGATTGGCATCTTCTGCTGCAGTGTTCCAGCATGTTATACAACACATATTGTAGGGCAGTGACAAGGTATTATGCTTTCAGAATGACATCCTAATCTATGGCGAGTCAATAGAGGAGCATAACAAAATCCTTGAAGATGTTCCGAGACAACTGAGCAAAGCTAGCTTTACCACACAGAAAGACAAATGCAAAATTGGGGTGGAATCAGTTGTGTATCTTGGTCACACTATTACAGGTGAAGGAATAAGTCCCAAAACTAGTCTTGTGGATTCAGACAAATTAGCACCAGCACCTTCCAATAAGGAAGAGTTCAAGTCCTTCCTAGGCCTGGTGGAATACATGTCTTAATATGCCAAGAATGTTGCTGACCATGTACATTCACTTGGGAGATTGTTAAAGAAGGGTATACATTTTTCATGGAGAGCAGAATGTCAAAATGAGTTCTCACATATCAAGCAAGCCATCTAGGAAACAGCTCTTTTGATTATGTTTAATCCCAATGCTCAGACCTCCTTAATCACAGATGCTAACATGAAGAGATTAGGTTTCTCACTCACACAAGCTGATGAAGGGAAAGAAAAAGTAACAGCTTTTGTATCAAGAACACTTTAGGATCCTGAGCGTAACTACTCCACTATATGGAAGGAAATCATTTTAAATGTATTCTATGGAGAGTCCCATTCACCATAAGAAGTGATCATAAACGTCCGCTGCCCATGTTCTGCACTAAATGCATCAGGAAGGCCACCCCCTACATCACTAAGTTGGTGTAGGGTCTACAAGGTTTTATCTATAACATGATATGCATACCAGGTGACAGGAACCAGGTTGCAGAATGTCTGTCTAGACTTCCTGTTTGATTTTGAAGATTCCTACACTAAGTCCTCTGATTATGCAATTCTCTCCTTAGACATTCCAGCAATCAGTAAAGCTGAATGGGAGAAATGTGCACAGGACGACAACACCCTATCGCCCCTTAAGGTCATCATTAGTAAGGGGTGACCTTAGAATCTCAAGGAAGGTCCTGAGGACCTTAGAATTTTCTGGATTGTAAAGGATTAATTGTTCATCATTGATAACCACATACACAGGTGCAACAAGATGATATCACCGAAAGGCATGTACGAGCCTATTGAAGATATATTTTCCATGGAAGGAACTCCTAACACTTCAGTTACTGACAGTGGGGTTCAATTTACTTCTGATGAAATTAAACAGTTTTTGAGATAGAGTGGAACTCAACCCTGCTAACACAAAGATCATGATTTTTCCCAAACTACTCTAGAGAAGTTCAGAAGATGAGGTAAAAATTCAACTTAGTGAAATTCAAGCCGAGAGCCATGCAGATCCAATACATGCTTCTTTTTCCAGCGAAGCTCAAGGTCATCTTCCAAGGCACCTCACTATTTTTTAAAACCCTGGACTAATCATCCTCATGCCCAAATTGAAAAATAACTATATATTTGCATGCTTCACCCTTCAATCAAGCAATCGGGCATTTGTTAAGTGTGACTGCTCACCCGTAAGCATCTCAAGGCGCTTGGGGAGGGGGGCTTAGCATGCTCCAGTCCATCAAAGGTGGGGTCTGTCGAAGAGCCAGCTTTTTTGGTTTCTTGCAAAGATGGGGAGTGATGTTGTTTGTCTGAGGTGGAGTGGCAGAGGCTCGGGTCGTGAGGAAGGAGAAGGAGAGGCCTCCCGATCTGCATTTTCTGGTGCAGGGGACCACAGCGTAGGAGAGCTGGGCAGATCGTGGGACCCTCTGGGGTGCATGGAATTTGAGTCGCCTGTTCAGGTATGCTGGTCCGGTGTTGTGGAGGGCCTTGTGGTCGTGGGTGAGCATCTGGAAGGTGATTCTAGCTTTGATGACGAGCCAGTGGATTGTGAGCAGGTGCTGGGAGATGTGGCAGTGTCTTGGCAGGTTGAGGACCAGTCTTGCGGTAGCATTCTGGATGTTCTGTAGCTTGCAGGTGAGGTTTTGGTTTATTCCAGCATAGAGTTCGTTGTCGTAGTCGAGTCTGTTGGTGACCAGGACATGAGTGACTGTCTTTCTGTGTTAGACGGAGAACCATTTGAAGGTCTTACTAGGAGGCAGAGGGTGTGGAAGCAGGAGGACGAGGCAGAGTAGATCTGGCAGTCCATTTCGAGCTCGGAGTCCAGGATGATTCCCAGCGTGCTTGGTCTGTGGGTGTCGGCATGTTTCCGAGGGTGGGGGGCCACCAGGTGTTGTTCCATGTGTCGGGGTTTGGGCCCATGATGAGTACTTCTGTTTTGTTGGTGTTTAGTTGTAATTAGCTGTTTTTCATCCATTTGGTGACGGCTTCCACCCCTTTTTGAAATTTGTGTCTGGCGGTATTGGGTTCGTTGGATAGGGAGAGGATGAGTTGGGTGTCGTCTGAGTATGACACAATGTTGAGTCTGTAGGTTCAGATGATGGGGACGATTGGAGCCTTGTAGACTTTGAAGAGTGTAGAACTGAGGGAGGATCCCTGGGGGGCTCTGCAGGTGGTAGGTGTAGAGTCGGAGAGGAAAGGGGGGAGCCTGACTCGCTGCGTTCTGCCGGAGAGAAAGGAACAGATCCAGTTGAGGCCTTGTCCTGGATACCTGCGTTGTGGAGTCTGCCTATTATTGTACGGTGTCGAATGCCGCTCAGAGATTGAGGAGGATGAGAGCTGTTATTTCTCCTTTGACCAGTAGGGTGCGTAGGTGGGCTGTTGCAGCGAGAGGGCGGTTTCCGTACTGTGTTTTTTTTCGAGAAGCCAATCAGGAGGATACTGTGCTCTTCGATGAATGTGGCGAGCTGGCTGTTGATGGCTTTCTCGATGAATTTTGCTGAGAAAGGGAGCAGGGAAATGGGTCTGCAGTTTCTGAGGCTGGTGGGGTCCGCCACGGGTTTCTTCAAGAGGGGGTTAACCTTAGCGTGTTTCCAGTCATCGGGGAATGTGGCAGTCGCTAAGGAGTGGTTGATGGTGTGGCAGAGCATGGGTGCGATGGTGTTAGCGTCTCTGTTGAAAATATGGTGGGGGCAGGGGTCAGTGGGGACCTCGGAGTAGATTGACTTCATCGTCTTCAGTGTGTCTTCGGTGGTGAGGGCTGTCCAGTTGTCGATCGCTGGCTTCAGGGTATCAGGGGCGATTGGTGAGGCTTCAGTGTCTTGTTTGCCTTCGTCAAAGTTGTCATAGATGCTCTTGATTTTGTGGTGGAAAAAGGTGGTGAGTTTGTCGCAGAGGTCTTGTGAGGGAGGGATGTCAGGGGTGGTGTGGTGTGGCTCACTGGTTAGAGGCGGCAGACCCGAGAGCAGAGAACGGCCCGGGACCAGGGTTCGATTCCCGACGCGGCAGGGTCTCGGACCAGGATCAGCGGACTCGATAATTCTCGCATCGGTGCCTACTCCAACCAGAGATCACACTCGGCAACTCTGGGCATTAGCTTGCCTCATCTCCACAACGGCCCCTCACAAACGCCGGGGATGCCTGGTTTCACCTTGGAGACTCCCAGGAGGGACTATCTCACAGGGAAAGCCAGGACGGGTTCCCCAGCGGTCTATAGCGCTACGAGGCCTGCGGTGCGGGTAGAAGTGCACTTTATAAGACACACACAATTTCAATTTCAATTTCTCTGTTGGGTTGGGTGAACTCCTTGATGATGTTGAAGAGTTCTTTGCTGTTGTGTGCGTGAGTGGAGATTCTGTCTTCAATCGCTTTTTTCCTACTTTTTCTGATGAGTTAGTGGTGGGCGTTGGTGGCGGCTCGGAAGTTGTTGTAGGCTTCTATAGATTTGATGTTCCTCCAGGCATCTTCGATGCAGTGGCAATCTGGAGTCTCGAAATTTGGTCGTAAACCATCCGGGTTTCTTGGTGTGGGTGTTGTTGTTCTGTCAGAGATCCATCTGTGCAGGGTTCGGGATGCGGTGTTGGGGTTGTCATTTTCAGTGATGGTTAGAGTGGAGTTGCTGAGTGATGAAGTTAGCTGGTCGTTGGTGATTCTGGTCCAGTTTCTTCGTGGGAGCAGGTGCAGGTGTCTGTGGATGGTGCGTGTTCTGAGGGTGAAGTGAACACATCAATGGTCAGTTCATGGGAGTTCAGTTGTGTGGCTGAAGGTGATGGAGTTACCTGTTGTGAAGAAGGGGGTCAAAGGTGTGTCCTGCTGAGTGCATGGGTTCAGTCACGATCTGGTGGAGTCCAATGTTGTGGAGGTTGTCCAGGAGGGATGTGGTGCTGGGGTCCAGATGGTTGTCGAGGTAGAAGTTGAGTGTAGTTGGTGGACGCGATGGCATGCGGGGAGATGATGTCCATGATGGAGTTAGCGAAAAGTCTGCAGCGTCCAGGGGGTCAGTAGATGAGGGTCCCTCAGAGGGTGGTGGTAGGGATGGCCAGTATCTTAAAGTGAAAGTGTTCTATCAGGTCTCTGGGATCGTCAGGGAGTGTTCTCAGAAGGAGGTTGGATTTGTGGATAATGGTGATTCTTCCTCTCGGTGCGGATGGGGCGGTCCTTCCTGGAGATCTTGTATCCTTGGGGAATGGCGATGGTAATGTCCAGTCCCGAGGTGGTGCTGGGCCATGTTTTGTGAAGAACGCTACATCCAGGGTGGTGATGTCGAGGAGGTCCCAGTTTTGGTGGCATGTTTGTGGAGGAATCGGACGTTGAGGAGGATGCATTGCAGGGTCTTCAGTTGGGTTGTGGTCTTGCAGGCGGGTTGCGCGGTCCATGGTCTCAGCAGTGCTAAAGGTGTGCTGGTAGCAGTGACAGCTGAAGCTTCTGTGGGTGTCGACTGGTGATGCTAGCTTGTAGTTGTTGTTTGTGTCCTGGGTTGGGAGCGTGGATGCCACTGGGTCGTAGCATTGGCGTTGAGGAGGTCCAGGGTTCCTCACGCTGGTCGGGGTCATGTCGCAGATGGGCGCAGATGGGCTTGCCTTGGGCATGCCTTCGGCGTGCCAGCGGCTCGCATTAAGTAGGCGTCGGACAGCGGGGAGGCGGTAGAGAGGAGAGGAGCTGTATTAGGCTGGTCGAGTTGGCCATGCTGGGTGGGAGGGGCCACGGGGCAGCAGCGGCTGGGAAAAACAGACAAAAAAGGCAAAATAGAGGAAAGAGTGGAAATGAGATAGTGAAAGGTACAAGACAAATGGGGAAAGAAACAGAAGGAGAGTAGGGGGGAAGATTAAATCAGTGAAAAACGAGTGAAAATGGAGGAAAGACAGAGTGGGAGTGAAAGAGGGAAATGGAAATCAGTAAAAAATGAGTGAAAACAGAGGAAAGAAACAGAGGGGAGTGAAGGGGGAGATTGAAATCAGTAAAAAGAAGAGATAATGGAGGAAAGACACAGAGGTAGAGTAAAAGGAGGCGATTGAAATCCATGAAAAACAAGTGAAAATGGAGAGAAAGACCAGAGCGAGAGAAAGGAGACAGAGGTCCAATGGACAACCAGGTATTAGGCGCAGGTAAAGCATGCGGGTGGATGAGGTCCTCGAAAAACAGCACTAAAGAGTGCAGCGACTTGGGGGAAGGCCCCCCTTGATGGTGGAACTGCAAGGGGGATAAAAATGTCACTGACAATGAGTCAGTGGTCTTGCTCGCCTGTTCCCGCTGCGGCCGCCATTAAGTAGGGGTCGGGAAGGGATTGACAGCTGGGAGGCGGGAGCAGGGAGGGAAGCTGGATTGGGCTGGTTTCTTTGGTCAAGTTGGGGGGGAAGGGACAGGGGGATAGCAGCAGCAGAGCAAAACAGGAGAGGCAAAAGAGAGGAAAGAGTGAAAATGAGGCAGTGAAAGGTGCAAGAAAAGTGCGGGAAAGACACAGAAGGAGAGTGAGAGGGGAAGATTTAATCAGTGAAAAATTAGTGAAAAATGGAAGAAAGACAGAGGGGGATGAAAGGGGGAGATTGAAATCAGTAAAAAAACGAGAGAAAAGGGAGGAAAAAAACAGAGGGAGAGTGAAGGGGGAGAATGAAATCAGTAGAAAAACAAATGAAAACAGAGGAGAGACACAGAGGGGGAGAGGAAAGATTCAAATCAGTAAAAAAACAAGAGATAACAGAGGAAAGACACAGAAGGAGAGTAAAAGGGGGAGTTTAAAATCAGTGAAAAACAAGTGGAAACGGAGAGAAAGAGCAGAGCGAGAGAAAGGAGACAGAGGTCCATTGGACCACCAGGTATAAGGCGCAGGTAAATATATCACACAGAATTGGGGATCAAAGCATATATACCCGCACCAGTCTTGACATCCCTATATTTTAAACAGAAAGTAAGGTGCAAAAGGATTTGAGACACAATCCCCTAGGTCCCAATAGTGAGAAACTAGAATGAACCTATCTGGTCTCTCCAATACCATACAACAGAAAAACCGCCCAGCACACTTATTAGTATCAAATGTGTAAAATTAATTTTTCGTTAACAAGTGTTTTTTGCAACCACCAGTTCCTAACATGCTTTTAAAAGAAAAATTCATAAAGGCTGAAGTGCAATATTACATAATCACATAGACTTTTTTTGGGAAAACAGTTTTGTCTTAAACCTACTTTATTGTGTATTTTACACATTTGATACTTTTAAGTGTGAGGGGCTGCTTTTCTATTATGAGGCGCAGGTAAAACCTGCTGGTAGAGGAGGGCCTCAAACACCAGCACTCGAGAGTGCAAGGGCTCGGGGGAAGGCCTCGCTTGCTGGTGGAGCTGCAAGGGTGGGAGAGCAATTTCACTGACAATGAATCAGTGGTCTTGCTTCCTTGTAAAATTAAGTTACAGAAGTTCCTCAGCCCTCTCTAACTGCCCTTCCTGAGAAAGCACGATTTGCATACCTTATACCTGAACTTCATGCCAAAAGGCCCATTATTTCTGTTTAAGTTCTCATTAAGAGGAAAGCCTGATGGGGATGGCATGAACTGTATGGGCTACTTATAATTAGCTCACTGGAGTCAAAATGTAAGTTTTGAAATGGTACCTTTCCTTTGTGTTTCTGTAAAATCCAACTTCACCAATTCAATGGATATTTACTGAATATCAAAAACAGTGGTTGAATTGACTCTGTACCTTATTCCAAATCAAAGCTACCAAAAATGGTATTTAATGTTGTATTTTAATTATCTAGAAATCACTGCAGTCTTAAATCATGGAACTACCTTTTAGGGACAAGTCACTGTAGGATCATGCCACCTTTATATTCTTACACCTTCCTTTTCAAAAATGATTTGCGCACTAACATGTAGTTATCAGGGCACACCTTTAGTGAATTAATATTTCAAAGTAGAGTTCCTAGCTGTCAATGAAGTTTATTTTGATAGATTCACATGCAGGTTTGAAGCCAGCAGCAGTCAGGCTATGCATGCAGACCTGAAACCAAGTTTTACTTGTGTGCCTTTGTGAATAGCCACATATGTGTTTCACTCCTCCTGTGATATTTAAATTTCATGTCACTGGGGTATTTCCTGCACCATATACCGTGATCATACTGGGAAGCTAAAGATATTCATATTTGGGAATTGCCGAAGTCACTGTGTTTTAGGGAGTCAAAGCACATGCACTGAGATCCAGTCAGCAGTGCCCCAGTGAGCAGAGACAAAACACATGAAATACCATCCAGCAAAAATAGGGGTTACCACTCAAAATGAGGAATTTTCTGACAGTATGTTACAATTCTTTTTATAGTATAGAATTGATATTTAGTATGTCAGAAAAACGGACCAGCAGGAAGAGGCACAGTGAGTTTGTACAAGGCCGTGAGGAAGACCTTCTGAGGTTGAAATGTGTTGCCTCCTTATTGCCGCTTCTTAGTGCTCTTGATATTGTTATTAGGTCATCCACACAGCACTATTTTTTGTGCAAGTCTGTATCCAATTTTAAGATACATACAACACTCTTTCAATCAATCAATCAATCAGGGAATTTGTAGCGCGCGTTACTCACCCGTTAGGGTCTCAAGACGCTGGGGGGTGGTTGCTACTGCTCGAACAGCCAGGTCTTGAGTTGCTTCCTGAAGGCGAGATGGTCCTGTGTCAGCCGGAGGTGGGTGGGGATGGAGTTCCATGTCTTGCTGCCAGGTAGGAAAAGGATCTTCCTCCGGCGGTGGCTTTGCGAAAACGTGGGATGGTGGCAAGGGCGAGGCTGGGGAAGCGGAGCTGGCGGGTTGGTGTGTAGAATGCGAGGTGGTTGTAGAGGTACTTGCGGCCCGCGTTGTGAAGGGCCTTGTGTACGTGGGTGAGGAGTCGGAATGTGATTATCTTGCTAACGGTGAGCCAGTGCAGATTCTTCAGATGGGCGGAGATGTGGCTGTGGCGGGGGATGTCCAGGATGAGTCTTGACAGTGGCTCTGGAGTAGAGGGTTTTTCCGTAGTCCAGGTGGCTGGTGACGAGGGCCTGGGTGACCGTCTTCCTGGTTGTGGTGGGGATCCATCGGAAGATTTTTCAGAGCATGCGCAAGGTGTTGCAACAGGATGCTGAGACGGTGTTGACTTGCTTGGTCATCATGAGGGAGGAGTCCAGGATGAAGCCCAGGTTGCGTGCGTAGTCGGTGAGTTTGGGGGCGATGCCCAGGGCAGGTGGCCACCAGGATTCGTTCCAGGCTGAGGGGGACGGCCCCAGGATGAGGATTTCCGTCTTGTCTGAGTTCAGTTTCCGACGGCTGAGCTTCATCCATTCCGCGACGTCCTTCATTCCTTCCTGTAGGCTGGCTCTGGCGGTGTCCGGGTCATTGGTGAGGGAGAGGATCAGCTGTGTGTCGTCAGCGTAGGAGATGATGTTGAGGTTGTGTTTGCGTGCGATGGCCGCGAGGGGGCTCATGTAGACTTTGAAGAGGGTGGGGCTGAGCGAGGATCCTTGTGGGATGCCGCAGTTGACTTCGGTGGCCACGGACCAGAACGGGGGGAGGCGGACTCTCTGGGTTCTACCGGTGAGGAACGAAATGATCCATTCCATGGCTGCGTCTTGGATTCCGGTGTCGCTGAGACGTTGTATTAGGGTGCGGTGGAATACCGTGTCGAAGGCTGCTGAGAGATCCAGGAGGATGAGTGCGGTTGTTTACCCGTTGTCAAGCATCGGCCTGATGTCGTCGGTAGCTGCAATGAGGGTGGTCTTGGGGCTGTGGTTTGCTCGGAAACCGGACTGTGACGGGTCGATGGATCCGTTTGTCTTGAGGAAGGCAGAGAGTTGTTTGTTGACCATCTTCTCGATGACTTTGGCAGGGAACTGGAGGAGTGAGATGGGTCGAAAGTTCTTGAGGTCCGTGGGATCCGCGGTGGGTTTTTTCAGGAGGTCACTGAGTTCGGCATGTTTCCAGCTCTCCGGGAAGGTGGCAGAAGCGAAGGAGCTGTTGATGACGTTGCAGAGTTGGGGTGCCGAGATGGAGTCAGCTTTGTTAAAGATGTGGTGTGGCCATGGGTCAGTGGGGGAGTCGGAGTGGATGGGGCTCATCGTGCGGGCGGTGTCTTTGGTGTTGATCGGGTTCCAGGTGCAGAGGGTGCCGTTGAGTGCGCTGGTTCGGTGGTTGGGTGGTTGGTCTGTGTGCCGAAGCTGTCGTGTATGTCGGCGATCTTGAGGTGAAAGAACGAGGCGAGTGCGTCGCAGAGGTCTTGCGAGGGTGTGATGTTGTTGGTGCAGGCGCTGGGGTTGGAGAGCTGTTTAACGATGCTGAAGAGTCCCTTGCTGTTGTGGCTGTTGTTGTCCAGGCGCTGTTTGTAGGTTGTTCTCTTGGTGGTACGGATCAGTTGGTGGTGCTTGCGGGTGGCGTTCTTGAGGGCTGTTATGTTCTCTGTTGTCTGGTCCTGGCGCCAGGTTTTCTCCAGGGAGCGGCAGGTTTTCTTTGAGTTTATGAGGTCGTCCGTGAAACACAAGGCTTTCTTGCTGTGCGGTCTGCTGGGTGGTTTCTTCAGTGGTGCGAGTTCATCGGCACAGTCGGTGAGCCACTGTGCGAGGTTGTGGGTTGCTTTGTTGGGGTCTGTCGTGATGGTGGAAGGATTCTGGCTGAGGGACGTGGTGAGCTGGTCGGCGGTGATTTTGCTCCGGCTTCTGCGGGGGCCTGTTGCGGGTGGTGGTGGGCCGTGGTTTTCTTGAAGGACAAGTGAACGCAGCTGTGCTCTGTCCAGTGGAGTACGGTGGAGTGGCTGAAGAAAACATGCTTGCTGGATCGAGTGTGTGGCCGGCGTAGTGGGTGGGTGTGTTCACTAGTTGCTTGAGCCCGAGGTTGTCGAGGTTGTCCAGTAGGGTGGTGGTGTTGCTGTCATTGTTGTTCTCTAGGTGGAAGTTGAGGTCTCCTAGGAGAATGTAGTCTGGGGAGGTGAGGGCGTGCGGGCTTACGAAGTAGGCGATGGGTTCGCTGAATTGGGTGGGTGGTCCCAGGGGTCTGTAGATAAGGGTGCCTCTGAAGGTGGTCCCGGGGTCGGTGTGTATCTGGAAATGCAGGTGTTCGGCGGCTGAGAGGATGTCTTCCGAGTTGGTCATGATGCGGATGGTGTTTCTGTGGACTATGGTGATGCCTCCTCCGGTCTGGTTGGTGCGGTCATTCCGGGTGATCTTGTAGCCATCCGGGATGGCTTTGGCGATGTCGGGGGCTGATGAGGCGTTTATCCAGGTTTCCGTGAGGAAGGCGACGTCCGGAGCTGTTGTGTCTAGGAGGTTCCATAGTTCAACTGCGTGCCTGTGGACTGAGCGGGTGTTGAGCAGGATGCACTTGAGGTGATTCTTGTTGCTGGTAGGCTTGTTGGGGGCTGGCCCGGGACGGATGCAGGTGAATTTGCACTCTTGGCAGGTGAAGGGTCCGTGGGTGCGTTTCGGGGGGGCCTAGTAGCAGGCAGGGTTCAAGCCCATTTTGTGTGCGCGGAGGCTGGTGGCGTCGTATGTTCGTCGGGAGGGTGGAGCAGCTGGGAGGCGGGAGCAGAGTGGCGTGGGGAAGGGGATTGGGGTACAGAAGACAAAAGGGGGCGGGCCGCAGGGGAGCAGCGGCAGGGAGTGGGAAGGGGTCTGAGCCGGGAAAGCGGTCCCGAGGGGAAGGGCGACGACTACGGAGTTCGGGGCACAGAAAAACTGCAAGAAACGAAAACAAGCACTGGTAGCAGCGGCGAGGAGAAGAGGAATCCTGAGACACGGGGTCAGCGGTGAGCAGGTAGAGGCAGGCAGGCACGGAGACCGGGGTCAGCGGCGAGCGGGTAGAGGCAGGCAGGGAGACCGGGCACACTCAGGGAGAGCCGCGCGGCGGGTGGAGCGACCGTCACCGACCAGGGTCAGGTCAGGTCACTACTGTGGTTTTTTCATATTAAGCTGTTTGCTATCCTCAAAATCTGTTCAATAATCAATGATGTCACCAAGTGCAAGATAAAAACTTTAAACCACAGCACTCCAGGCAATATCCATCATGTTCACTCATAACTTATCTCTAATCCAAAATTATGAGTAGACATTTTGTAGCAGACAGAACTGCATGCATAATAATTCTGATGCATTTTCACTCTGCACTCGTTCTTTTTTTCCAGAATATATCCATGAAATATCACATAATAAACTCACCAGCCACCATGTTTGACATCCTACTTGAACCATTTCCTTTCACCCTGGAAATGTTTGTAGCCATTTCTTGGTTTCATAGTGGCGGTTTAGTATTGAATTGAGCTGATCTCTTGTGCAAATTAGTCTTCAGAGGTTACGTTAATGAATTTTAAAGCATTAGTTTTCTTAAGGAGCATTGATGTCACCTTAATGCAGAAAGATAAAGGCTCTATTTCTAATTTAGTTATATACCTATAAATATTTATAGGCCTTTGTTCCTTCCCTTTGAGAAAGGCCAAGGTGGCCGAAATGCATCAGGAAGGGGAACGCTGTACTTTTGAAATTAAATGCTAAATTCCACTGTAATGTGTGCGGCTCAACTTCTTTCTGCGGGAGAAAGACTGGCTGAGTTAATACACTGCTTGGTCCTGCCGTGAGCAACCCACCACCAAGGAAAGAGCTCCACAACTGCTCAACTCTGACCCTTTGTTGTGACCGTGAAAACGTTTAAGGGCAGCGGCAGCCTCCAGGGATTGGACCTTGGTTTGGACCATAGCAATCCTCAAGATTTGCGAAAAAACTGCGAGTTTCTAAAATCAAAAAAGCATCGTCCACCAGAGGAAAATAATGAAGTAACCACATTTCACACTACAAATACCAGCATGCTTGGTAAAATCTGGCCTATCGCAGCGCCCAACAGTGGGCAAAAAATTGGATGAAGAAGCAATCCGCTGGTCTGTGTGCTGGATTTGAAATCGTCAAATGCCTTTGTTCCTTCCCTTTAAGAAAGGCGAGGTGGCCGAAATGCATCTGGAATGGGATCGTTGTACTTTTGAAATTAAACGTTAAATTCCACTATAATGTCTGTGGCTCAACTTCTTTCTGCGGGAGAAAGACTGGGTGAGATAATACACAGAGTGTTCCTGCCGTGAGCAATGCACTAACAAGAAAAGAGCTCCACAACTGCCCGACTCAGACCCTTTGTTGTGACAGTGAAAACCTTTAAGGGCAGCGGCAGATGCCAGGGATTGGACTTTGGTTTGGACCCTAGCACACCTCAAAATTGGCATGCAAGGGATTACAGTGAAACTCAGCGAGTTTCTAAAATCAAAAAAGCATGGTCCACCAGAGGAAAATAATGAAGTAACCACATAGCACACTACAAAGACCAGCATGCTTGATATAATCTGGCCTATCGCAGCACCCAACAGGGGGCAAAAAAATTGGATGAAGATGCAATCCACTGGTCTGTGTGCCGGTTTTGAAATCGTCAGATGCCTTCCTTTTGAGAAAGGCTAAGGTGGCCGAAATGCATCAGGAATGGAAACGCCGTACTTTTGAAATTAAACACTGAATACCACTGTAATGTGTGCGGCTATACTTCTTTCTGTGGGATAAATACTGGGTTCTATAAATATATATGTAAATGTATGTCCTTAACTTTGTATACATATTTCAGTAATTACACCCTCCATCTATGAGTATATCAAATTGCATATGATATATGCTTTGTAAAGATCACTGTTTTTGTCACTCCAAAAGCAATCATAGACCAAAGACTGTCCAAGAATTTGGAAACATCTTACATAGTCTTTTCCTCAATAAACCATGCCACATTCCTTTTATGGTAGCCCTAGCAGTGTTCATTGCAGTATCATTGGTTTTGATTTACACATCAAGCAGTTTTATAGCCATCTGTTCATTTCAATAGGGGCCAAAACTCCATCCTAGAGTAAGCTGAGAATTGCTAGGAAAATAATGAAATATTTACATCCAAATTGAATTTGTTGGAATCTCCAAATCTAATATTAACTTTTGGATTTCTTCTTTCCGGGTGATCTAGTTGTTCCTACTACTAGCAAAGTGTTAACCCTGAACAAACCAAGTAAGTACTGCATCACCGTGTAAATAAGTCTTGAAAGCATCATTTTACAGAATGAAATGAATCTTACAGCACAAAATGTGTCTGATTGTCCTGAAGAATTATATAAACAATCCTTTCACAATTGTGCTTTTCATTACCTGTGTTATATTGTAGCAGATACCCTGGTGGGCCTAGACAGTTGAAGTTAAGAGCACATTAAAAATACCTTCTTAACATTATTGCATTGAGATCATTCCTCTAATACTATTCAGAGTTTTAATTGTCAACTGCTGCATTGTACTTTTTTTTGTGATCAACCACCAAAACATTCCTACTATGAGCTAGTGCTTTTTGAAAATAGTTCACTCCTTACCCTTTGTATGTTTCATTATCACCAAAAAAATGAAAGGACTGGATACATATACTATTACAGGCTGACAGAACTTTACTCTGACATGCAGCTCAGTTGTGAAGTGCATATAGTTTTTTGAGAACTCACTTCTAAGAGACAAGTAAGCATGGGCGCAAAATTCGTTCCGCTCGCGGATTTTGCGGATTTTCAGCAAATTCGCGATCCGCAAATTCCCGCGAATTTGCCAAAAATCTGCGAATCCGCGAGTGGAACGGATCCGGGGGGCAAAAGTTCAAGCTTCATGTTTGTAACTATTTTAGAACGGCGCCGGCAAGCTGCCAGCACCATTCTAAAATAGTTACTAAGTTAGCTTCAACAGGAAGCACTAATAGATAAAATGCAGGTGCTCGAGCACCTGCTTTATTTTATCTATTAGTGCTTCCTGATGAAGCTAACTTAGTAACTATTTTAGAATGGCGCTGGCAGCTTGCTGGCGCCATTATAAAATAAAACAGGAGTGGGGCAGAGGGCAGAAGGTCACAGAGTGGGGCAGAGGGCAGAAGAGCACAGCAACGAGTGGGGCAGAGGGCAGAAGGAGACAACAACGAGTGGGGCAGAAGGCAGAAGGGCACAACAACGAGTAGGGCAGGGGGCAGAATGGCACAAAAACGAGTGGGGCAGAGGGCAGAAGGGCACAAAAAACGAGAGGGTGGCAGTGATGAACCAGAGGGCGCATCGCGGTCTCACACAAAAAAAAAGCCTCGCGAACACGCAAAGCACCCCGTGAACACGCCAAGCGCCCCGCAAACACACGAAAATAAAAAAATCTGGAAATTCACACAAATTCGCGAATTTTGCAGATCGCGAATTCGCAAATCCGCAAATTCACGAATCGCAAAGTCGCAAAATTCGCCCATGCTTAGAGACAAGCATGTAAAGTCTCTCATAGACATTGGCACGCTACATATGCCAAAAATCTAATATGATGACTCGGAAAAACTGCAACCTGTGTTAAGTTAGGGATTGTGAGAAACAAGTACCTGTTAGCTTTTGGCTCCTATTCTCACTACTAGATGCTGATTTTCTGACTCAGAACGTACCATGGGCTCTGCTAACCAGACACAGAGTCTGTGCTCTGATTAAAAGTGCATGGTAATTAAGTATAACTAAAATTGTTACTGACAATCTCTCTGTAAGACCCTAGCATGTGGTAGGGCATGTGGGACTAGAGGCTCAGTCGATTTAATGTACTTAAGTGTGCACTACTGTGGTGCCTGTCACAATTTTGGAGGCTGTTTTAAAACTTAAATTACATGCAAATTTGACTATGGAATTGAAGATACTAAAAAAGATTCAAAATACCTTTGATTTACATATAAGTCATGCTTGAGATCTCCCCTAGGTGCCCCAGTGGTACAGTGCCTTGTAACTATAAGGAGTGATATTATAAATTATCATTTATATGGCCTGGTAAGGGAAATGTTGCCAATTTTATTTTTTCACAATTGACTCACAACAACTCTGTCCGCTAACATGGTGATATGTTATTAAAGTGGAAATATTGAAAAAAAGGAGCAGCTATAATGATGCTTTAAAATATCAAAATGTATTCTAACTATCACAGAAAGTAACGTATAGACATTTCTTTTCTGTAAGTCAAAATCCAGCCTTCCAGAGGCTCTCTCCTGCTTTGCCAGTCTGAGCAAAACTGTCTTAATGAGCTGTGAAGTGGCCTGCCTTGAGACAAAGAATGCCCTGTGGGAGGAGAACTGCATGCTGCAGAGCACAAGGCAGGAAGGTGGTGAAGGGGCCAAACAGTCTTCAAAAAAGGAATGACAGCTTCACCCCTAAATCCTGTACCACTAACCAAATAGT
Organism: Lissotriton vulgaris; assembly: GCF_964263255.1. NCBI lineage: Eukaryota > Metazoa > Chordata > Amphibia > Caudata > Salamandridae > Lissotriton > Lissotriton vulgaris. Next base: position 2,034,035,729 of record NC_141691.1, read on the forward strand.
AGCCCCACTAAACCGATTATTGAGTGGGCTGGAAGGAGAGTGTTAGGGAATTTTAGTCACACCATTGGGTTGGCTTAGCCAGATCTAACCATCCGGAGAGAGTTTCTCCATTGTGTATACCAGCAGAATATTGATTTCTCAGTCAGGAATATGCCACACTTTAGAGGAAGTGGGCATACACTTGAGTGGTACCCTGCATTCCATTGGGAGGTGTGCAGCATTGCTTTGTACCCCAGAGCTATGAATACATATGGGAGTGTTGTCCAGCCACTCAACTCTGCTGCCTGAAACAGCAATGAGAAAAAGGATAGCCCTGCTGGAACCCTGGTCTGTACCAAAAGGACTGCACTCTGAAGGACTGTACCTTGAATGAGCTTATAAATCCTGTGCTCAACGGTTCGCTAAATCGGGGAGTTGCTCCTCAGGCCTGGAAACATGCCCTGATATTGCCGCTTCTGAAGAAGCCCAATCTTGACCCTCTGTTGCACGCCAACTATAGGCATATCTCCCTCCTCCCGGCTTTGGCTAAAGTCGTGGAGAAGCACGTTCACTCCTCTCTTACGAACTTCCTGGAGAGCAATAACATCCTCCATGATACTCAGTCGGGCTTTCGGGCCCACATGAGTATGGAGACTGCCCTACTGGAGGTGACGGATTCCTTTTTTATTTCGAGCAAAAATCAGAATATACAAAATTACATATTTCATAGTGATAACACACAAAAGTATCTTTTAAAAGCCACAGTTCCAAATAATAAGGTATGAAATACAGCATTACCTATTTTATACATTTCTTGTATCATGATACCAGGTGGTAATTGGAGACCAAATTTGGGCACCTTGTAATCTAGATTTTTTACCCCTGGCTTCATAAATAGCTATCTCTTGCTTATATATTCCTAGAAAGCGCGTTAGCCACATGTGGAAGGTTGGAGGATCAACATCTTTCCACCTAGCTGCCAAAATAATCCGAAATACCGCTGTCCCCAAAAATAAAGATCATTCTTCCTCTTTACTATGCCCAAGAGTGCTATCATGGCCCAGTAGATAGAGTGTTGATGAATCTTTGACTTTATGTCCAAAGACCTCTTCCCAATAGTCGGAGATCATTTTTTTGCATAAATCTAATTTCGGACATTCTGCAAACATGTGTACTAGGTCAGCAGGAGCCTGCCCACATCTTGGGCAATTGCTATTTGTTCTTTTGCCCCAAGCATATCATTTTCTGGTGTAAAATATAAGTTATATATGGTTTTATAAAGTTGGGATTTAAGATTAGATGCTAAATATAATCCAGACGAGAGTGCCAGGGACAAATCAATATCAACATTGGGATTTCCTAATTTACTAGACCAGCCTCTTTCGATATGCTCTAGATCATCTCTTTGGTTTTGTATCAACAATTCATAGATAGTACCTATCCTGGTAGATCGTTTCCCTATGATATCCAACAGAGAAACGTTATCCAACGTAATTTTTGGGGATTTTTGGCTAAGAGCAGTAGATATTTGAATATATCTAAAGAAATCATTTCTAGGAACAGCAAATTTTAATTGTAGATTTTGAAACCCCATGTTAGGATCATGGCAAAGAAAATCCCCAACTGTATTAATCCCCAAGCTCTCCCATTTTCTAGCAAGCCCATCATTAAGTTGGTGTGGTAAGATTGAGCTCCGCCACAGGGGGGTATATTTAGTATATTTAGAAATTGATAGATGTTTAGAAACTCTTTTCCAAATATTCCATGCACTGTATTATCTTAAATTTAGTTTTTTTTAAATAAGATGGTTCTAACTGCCTTAGTAATAGTCCTCTGGCTTTATTACCAATTGCCAATTCATAAATTGATGGTATATCCTGTGCTGATATAGTTCCTATTAGTGCTTTAGGGATAAATAAAGGTGTCATTTGCTGAAGAAGGGCTGCCCACGGATATAACATAATATTCGGGACAGCTAGTCCTCCCTTATCCAGGGGCAAAGACAAGTATGCAGGAGACCTCCTAATTTTCCCGTAGCTCCAAAGAAATTTAGGTAGAGAGGAGTCTATAGTTTTAATGATATTATCATCTGCCATCAACGGTATTGCACGAAATAGATATAATATCTTTGGAAAGATGTTTATTTTGATAAAGTTCCCCCTGCCGATAATAGAGAGGTGGAGATTGTTTACCCTTAAGAGATCTTTTTTGATAGTTCTGATAAAGGGCTCATAATTAAGTTGATTAATTATCTCAACCTTAGGAGATATACAAACTCCAAGGTAGATGGCGTTGACAACCTTATATGGACTTTCGTACGAGATGTTATTTGTACACAGAACCATTGTTTTATCTCTATTCAGTGAGTAGCCTGAATACAGGCCAAAGGTATTAGTCACTTGCTCAATCTCCTGAATCGCCTCAGCAGGATTTGGTGTTAATACCGCCACATCATCGGCATATGCGAATATTTTAGTTTGATATGTATCTACCCTAACTGGTTCTATTAGATTTGATGCAGGCAGTTTTAGAATTAGTGGATTGATATATAAGGCAATTAGAATTGGCGAGCATGGACAGCCCTGTCTTGTGCCCCTTTGAATGCTGATAAACTCCGACTCCACCCCCGTACAGAAAGTCTGGCTCTGGGGGTAACATATAATGCCTTAATGGCTTTGGTAAACTCTGGACCGAAGTTGTTTAATTCCAGGATACCCCATAAAAAACTCCAAGACACTCAATCGAATGCCTTCTCGGCATCAAGCAGGATCATCGACATCCGGCCCCCCGCTACTCCCATGATGTCAAAAAGAGAGATGGCCCTACGGGTATGATCCGTGGTGCCTTTTCCAGGTATAAAGTCGTGTTGCCACGGGGAGACCAGATGCTCGACGACCCTGCTGAGCCTGTTGGCGAGAATCTTAGAATAGAGTTTGGAGTCGGAGTTTATCAGCGAAATTGGGCGGTATGAAGATGGATATTGCGGGGGTTTTCCTTTTTTTAGGAAAAATAGCTATGTTTGTTTGCTGCCAAGATTCTGGCGAAGTGCCATTCCATTGTACCCCCAAAAATAAATCTAACAAATACGGCGGTTTTTGTTTTTCAAGTACTTTGTAGAAGTCCAATGGAATTTTATCTGGCTCAGCAGCCTTCCCGTTGGCCAGCTCTGATAGCGCAATTTGCACTTCGGTAATCGAGATTTCTCGTTCTAAGTCTTCTCTAGTTGTTTCATCAAGAATCCGAACTGGACCAGTTTCATTTAGCCATTCAGCTAAGAATTCTTTGATCTCATTTGCATCGACTTGATCTTCGTTTTTATATAATTTTTGATAGTATTGTCGAAACACTTCTGAGATACCTAGAGGTGTGGTATGTTTTTGACCTTCAAGCTGGTATAAAGATAGAATATCGACGGGAAAATATCGACTAGCATTAATATCGTGGTAAGAATATCGAATGTAAAAAATATCGCCTTAGTAAATATCGTTGAAAAAAATATTGTTTTGTTAGAATGACATAAATATCGTCAAACAAAAATATCGATGAATAGAATATCGTTGACTAAAATGTCGTTGTATATAATATCGACAAAAAAATATAAGGTGTTACAAAAAATAAAAAAAAATAAGTATTATGTATTCCTACTAGTAATAATAAGTTTAAAAATATATTTTTTACAAAAGATTTGTTAAAATTCTAGTAGCGGGTTATTGGTATTATAGGGGATAAGGGTGGGTAGTAATTTAAAATTTATTTTTTAAAAAATGTATAAAATATGAACAAATTAGAAATTAATTCAGAAATCGAAATTTTAAATTTAAATTTAGAATTTTTCACGAAATTTAATTTGTAATCATAAATTAAAATTTAATATTAAAATTTTAGTAGCGGGTTATTGGTATTATAGGGGATAAGGGTGGGTAGTAATTTAAAAATTATTTATAAAAAAAATTGTAAAATAAGAACAAATTAGAAAATAATTCAGAAATCGAAATTTTAAATTAAAATTTAGAATTTTTCACGAAATTTAATTTGTAATCATAATTTAAAATTTCATATTAACATTTTAGTAGCGGGTTATTGGTATTATAGGGGATAAGGGTGGGTAGTAATTTAAAATTTATTTATAAAAAAAATTGTAAAATAAGAACAAACTAGAAATTAAATCAGAAATCGAAATTTTAAATTTAAATTTAGAAATTTTCACGAAATTTAATTTGTAATACTAATTATAAATTTCAAATAAAAAATTTTGTAGCGAGTTTTTGGCATTATAGGGGATTAGGGTGGGGTGTAATTTAAAGATGTAGAGTAAAAAAAAAGAATAATAATAAAATTGAAAAATATCATGAAAATTTGTTTTTACTTCGAAATGTAAAATTTTACATGACAAATATTTTTTATTATTAATAAAAAAAAAATATATTGAAGAAGCGTTTTTTTGGTATTAGAGGGGAATAGGGTATTAAAAATAATGTAGATAGCAAAATGTATATGGTTTACTATCCTGCACATTCCCTGACTTATGTTGGATTGGAGTTAGAATAGTAATTTTTTAAGGTTTACTATCCAGCACTTTCCCTGATTTATGTTGGCTTGGAGTTAGAATAATAATTTATTATGGTTTACTATCCAGCACTTTCCCTGAATTATGTTGGATTGGATTTAGAATTGTAATTTATTATACTTTACTATCCAGAACATTCCCTGAGTTAAGTTATGTTTGGAGTTAGAATAGTAATTTATTATGGTTTACTATCCAGCACTTTCCCTGAGTTATGTTATGTTTGGAGTTAGAATAGTAATTTATTATGGTTTACTATCCAGCACTTTCCCTGACTGATGTTGGATTGGAGTTAGAATAGTAATTTATTATGGTTTACTATCCAGCACTTTCCCTGAGTTATGTTATGTTTGGAGTTAGAATAGTAATTTATTATGGTTTACTATCCAGCACTTTCCCTGACTTATGTTGGATTGGAGTTAGAATAGTAATTTATTATGGTTTACTATCCAGCACATTCCCTGAGTTAAGTTATGTTTGGAGTTAGAATAGTAATTTATTATGGTTTACTATCCAGCACTTTCCCTGACTTATGTTGGATTGGAGTTAGAATAGTAATTTATTATGGTTTACTATCCAGCACATTCCCTGAGTTAAGTTATGTTTGGAGTTAGAATAGTAATTTATTATGGTTTACTATCCAGCACTTTCCCTGACTTATGTTGGATTGGAGTTAGAATAGTAATTTATTATGGTTTACTATCCAGCACTTTCCCTGAGTTATGTTATGTTTGGAGTTAGAATAGTAATTTATTATGGTTTACTATCCAGCACTTTCCTTGACTTATGTTGGATTGGAGTTAGAATAGTAATTTATTATTGTTTACTATCCAGCATTTTCCCTGAGTTATGTTATGTTTGGAGTTAGAATAGTTATTTATTATTGTTTACTATCCAGCACTTTCCCTGAGTTATGTTATGTTTGGAGTTAGAATAGTAAATTATTATTGTTTACTATCCAGCACTTTCCCTGACTTATGTTATGTTTGGAGTTAGAATAGTAAATTTTTTATGTTTACTATCCAGCATTTTCCCTGACTTATGTTGGATTGGAGTTAGAATACTTAATTATTATTGTTTATTATCCAGCAGTATCTATTTACTATTTTTAATAAGAATCATATATGTTATGTAGTAATATTCATTTCATAAATATACAATAAAAACATTTTTATAACATTTTTACATACATATGACAAGTTTCTAAATTAAGAAACAATATTTTTTACAATTTTATTTTTATTGAGAGTTTACTTTGGTACTGCAAAGATTTTCCACTTTTTTATAAAACATTTTACATAATTTTTGGTAACAAATTATATAGCAGTTTTTTACATAAATACAGTTTCTATTATACATAAATTATTATATTAAATTTTAATAATTTTTATTAAAATTTAATATATTACATATTTATTATGTCATTGTTTTTATCAAGATATGTACATAACATAAATTTACATTTTGTAACATCTGAGAAAAATATTTAACAATGAAATACATTTTTTTAAATAATAAACAATTAATACATAATTCTTTTGAACATATTAATGTATATTTTACAATATTCATATGTTTTTTAACAATAAAAAGTAATTTATTACTACATATGGAATATATTATGCTATTTAATACTATTTATTTTTGATTTAAAGGGTATTTTGTCCTATTTTAGTTTTTATTATGCAGCCATTTTGTTTTTGGAACTTCACTTTTTACTCTATCAACATCGTTGTTTGGGTCATTTTAGAAAAGGGAATCTCGCGGTTGGGAGCTGTTTCTTGTTGGTGAAGGTAAGTTTGTTTCACATTACTTTTAAAGATATTTAATTTAAGTTTAGTGATAGTTGTAGTGTGTACGTGTCGATATGTGTAGTACTTTACTTATTATGTGCGAATTACGTGTTATTTAGCGTCGTTATGGAGAACGTACTTTGTGAGGTAGTTCGAACACAAGTAACGTTTACTGTTGTATTAATGGATGAATTCAGATTGTTTTTATGTTTTATATGCTATGTGTAGGCTATGCGTATTTCCTATGTTTTGAGGTTGTTTTTTATTTCGATAATTTACAGGTCTTCGTTTTGGTGAGCAGATGGACTGTGACGTTTTTTTTTTCAAGCAGGTACATACTTTTTTTAATTTCCTGCTTTTTCGGGTTCTCTACTTTTTTTATTTGTGAAGATTTATCACCTTTTTTATGGTTTCAATTTCGAGAGGATTGCAACGGGAGTATTATCAAACAGTTGTATTTTTGGCATTTTGTTGGGATTTTTCGAAATTGTATATGGATAGCTTTTGGTATTATTCCTGTGGAAATCATCACCATGGAACATATTCTACAGCAGCAGAACCGTAAGTAAAAGTGATATTTACTTTTGGGTTGTATTGTGGTATAGTGTACTATTTAGTTAAATGTAATGTTATTATGTCTTGTAATAATATATTATTGATAATTTTACATGACATAATGTTACTAAATTTAACTACATAGTATCTTTTATTATGCTTTGCTCACTTTTTTGGTATTTATATTTAAAGGATGGATTTGGCTATTAGGTCTAAGTATGCTAGACCTTCTATACTTGGGTACATTCTAGTTTTTTGCTGGAGATATTCGTACATGTTTAATGTTTGTTTACTTAGTTTAGGGCCAATTTTTGAAAGGGATTGTTCTATTCTGAGTTCTTGGTAGCTTTGCTCTTTTTTAATGCTTTGGATCAGTTTGTGAAGTGTTGGTTGACTTCTTCCTAAAGTGGCTTGGAAGGCATTATGCCATCCTTCAACTGCGTTATTAGTTTTAGCTTTCTGTGCTATTGTACTAGCATACACATTCCACCATGGAATATGAAATTTAGGTTGTCTACGGTGGCCTGAACGATGTAATCTTCCAACCCAGGTATCTTCAAAGTAGTCTAAGAAGGGAGTTAGTTTTTTTTCATTGGTGCGGTAGAAAGGGCTGTCAATTAATAAATTGTAGTAGTTAGCTACTTCTGTTGTTGGTACATATGCTAATGCAATCAACTTTTTTATTTGATAAGCAAAGTTACTGTTTGTAGAATATTCAATGCTTAAAGTAGATTTTTGTAAGTGCCTCCATATGCTTTGGTTGTAGTGATAATAACAACCTTGTATGGAGGTATGGGGATATATTTTAAGGATAGCTTGAATCATGGCCATTTCAAAGTCAATTATAATTCTTTGAGGATAGTAATTATCAGTTAATTCTTTGATCGTTGTTAAAAGTTCAACGTAGGTAGTATTTGTTTTGTTTGGCAGCAGAGTATAAATTAGAGGGATATTTGTATCTTGGTATTCCCCATGAATGGTGTAAAGTTGATAGAAAGGTTTGGGACAAACTTTAAAAGTCCCGTCCATCATCCATGTTTCACATGATTTAAGCTTTTGCAAATTACTATTAGTAGCAAAAAGTAAAATTTGTTTGTCATGACTGTTGTTGTCATACATTAAGAATTTATCCTCATTATGTGTAATGGTATATTCTGGATATATTTTTATATCCTGAAAACTTTCTGGTGTTGGTGGAGTTGGATCAGAAGCACGTTTAGTTTTTGCAATTAATCTCTTTAAGTTGGGAATAGAAGGTAGCTGTCCTGTCACATGTTCAGGCACTTTGCTTAAAACATTTTTCAAAATGCTAGTGCTTGTTTCTTGTGATCCTGTACTAGCATCTTTCAATGTTTCTAGTGCTTCTCTAACTTCCACTTCAGTTACATTTGGTGGGTGGTTATGCTCACGTACATTTACCACATTGTTATCAACAGTTGTTGCTCTACCATAGCATGCATTTGAGTAATATTTACTACATTTCCAATGGGTCTTATTCGCTTTCACTCTTTCTTGGGTGTAGGTGTAACCCATGTAGCTCAGCATTAGTTTCCCTTTTTGCGAAGTAATGAAAGTAGCTCCAGTTGCCATGTCTAAGGTAGATCTGTGGAAATATATATATGTATTTTTAAGAACATTGAACACCATTTATAGAGGTGTGTATAAGACTAGGCAAAAGCGTGAACATATACTTACTATGTGGCTTCACTGGTAAACCTTTTATTCTTATTTCTTTTTCAGAATTGTCTCCTTTTTAAGTTCTGTAGTAGTGTTAAAGAATAATAGAAAGACATCCTTTAGTGTAATAGGTGTTTCATTTTACTTTCTGAATTGTTATACATACAGTGACTATACTTACTTGATGTAGTAGAAGATGTTGGTAGTGTAGTTGTAGATAGGCAAATAATTTTGTAGAGTCTGTTGAAAAAATTATCATTGTGTTACTTGTAGTATTTGGATGATAGTAGTTGTTAATATATGAATTACATTGTACATTTACTTAGCAAGTTTAAATAATTTTTATCAGCTATCTAAGTAGACATGGATAAGGTAGTTTATAAATGTTTTTACATCTAACTGTCTGGTCGTTGTTGATAAGTTGAACATGTTTAGTTTTCACTCTAAAGAACAACAGTTTTTAAATTAGGGAGTTTATCTACTTTTAGTAACTTCGAATGAAAAATGGTATTTAACTTACTTGAAGTGTAGTGTGATGTATTGTAGTTGTAGTCGTAGGTTTGTATTCTCTTCTTTCAGCAAGGTAACCGTTTTTCTCCAAGTTTGGGCCAAAAATGGTAAATTACGTTAAGTGTGTAATTGTATTTATATTAGTGAGTTAATTAATGGTAGCTTTTGATTGGTTCAATTAGTGAAAATTCAAAATCATTGGTTGAGAACGTTATTTGGCATGAGAAAACCGTTATTTTCGTAAGACTATGTTGCATCACTATTTGTTTGTAAAAGTACATAGTAAAAAGTTTTATATGTTATTTTTTGTGTTATATTTAAATAGTTTATATTTCGAAAATAATGAAATGTTTTTCACATTTAGGCCATCGGAGTGTATGATAGTATCAGTAAATGTAAAAAATTTTTACCCATATAAATATTTTATTTTACAAATAAGTAATAGGAAAACCAAAAAATAATATGTGTTAATAGTTTTGTAAATAAAATAGTAAAAAAAAGTGAGTAAATTCAAAGAATAGTGCATATCGAGTTGTTAATAAAAAGACGATATTTTTTGTATTTTTCTAGAGCAGATAGGTCGTCGATGTTAGTGTAGTCGATATATATGTCAAAGGTAATGTTATTTAAAATAAAGTCGATAATGTAGTAGTCGATATTTATGTTGTCGATATTAGTGTGAACGATATTAGGGTTGTCGATAAAAAAATATCGATATTTGTGTGAATCCTAGTTTAAGTATAGGATGACGATATTTATGTAACCGATGTTTTAGTGACGATATTTTTTTCAGACGATATTTATGTTAACGATATTCCATCATGGAACCCTTCAAGCTCAATGGAATCTATCAGATTATATGAGGCTTTCTGCCTAGTACGAAGTGCCAGCTGCTTCCCTACCCTCTCCCCATTCTCATATATTTTAGATTGGTGTGTTTGAAAAGTTTCCGCTGCCCTTTGAGTAAGATTGTTATTAAGCTCAGTTTTAAGAGTTATTATCTTACGCAGGGTATTCCTCCCATCCTCCCCTCGGGATATCTGGGTGACATGATGTTCTTCTAACTTAGCTAGCTCATTGGTATATTGATTATGGAGTCTTTCCTGAGATTTTTTATGCTTGGCCACAAACGCAATAGTTTCCCCCCTTAGTGCCCCTTTAAAACAGTCCCATACTATCATTCTTGGTGCACTATATTGATTATGGTCAAAAAATTCCTGAGCCCAACGAGTTATATGCTCTATATATTCTCTATTGGCCAGTAGTTTTCTGTCAAATGACCATTGAGAGTAGGGCCTGTTATACGAAGGGAGACTAAATATAAGTACCATCGAATTATGGTCTGATATTGTTTTCGGAGACTTACTTATCTCCATAGCTCTGGAGTATTCCTTTGATGCCATTACATAATCAATGCGAACATATTTGCTATGGGGATATGAATAGTATGTGTATCCTGGGTTATTTCGATATTTAAGGTCCCAAACATCAATCAAATTATGACTACCCAAAAGTTGTTTTACTGCCCTAAAAACTTTTGGCTTGCGACCCACGTAAGTCCGCTGAATTTGATTACCGGCCATCAAACCCAAAGATACATTAAAATCTCCACAAACAATTAGCAGACTACCCTAGGAGGCTAATTCTAATTCCAGGTCTTGAAAGATCCGAGGATCGTCCTGAATCGAACCATATACTGAGCAGATTGTGATACCTGCCTCTAGTTCCACTATAACCCATCTACCTAGCTGATCGGCTAACGTTTGTTTAGCCTGCCCCAAAAAAGTTTTTGGTAGAACTGCCACTCCACGTATTTTGGATGTTTGGGTTGTTACTGCAAGCACGTTATATCCAGGAATGTTTAAAAGATTTTTCTCAGCTACGGGAAGTTGAGTCTCCTGGATACAGAGGACATCATAAGAGTTCTGACGAACTATTTCAAAGAAGCGAGTGCTTTTCCCTCTATCATTCAGCCCAGCAATATTCCATGAGCATAATTTTAGCTTCCCCATTGTAAATGTTTTCTCCTTTTATCAAGCCAACTACCAAAAATGTTGAGCCAGCTCCTTTTATTATCCTTTTTACATTCAACATCTGACCCTAACATCTGAATTTTTACATTAATGTATTTCCTCACACCAATTCGTATTCCCTTGCTTACTGCTTTTCTTGTTACACAACTCATATATCTGAAATTGCTCTTTTTTCCCCTATTTTTTCCCCCCCACCACCCCCCTCCCCTCGACCCCCCTCCCAGCCTGAACCTCCCCCCTCACTCCCAAAAAAGGGCTAATAGACTCCATCAGAGTCTATAGTGATGGAATCATGCAGCCTGACCGGAGTTCACTTCAATCAAGACACATTTTTCTTCACATATTATTATTATTATTATTATTATTATTTTCCCCGAAGGGACTAACTAAGAGAACTACTTTTTTTTCCCACTCTAAGGTAAAAATATAAGTATATCCAGCTGCTCCAGCACTTTATTTCAACTCTAACCACTCACCCCATTTCCCATTGCCTTCCGGATCCCGCTTCTCTCCCTCGACAGCTAGCAGAGACGGAAAAGAGCAAAGAAAAGCCTAAAGAAGAGATAGAGAAAATAGAGAGGAGGTAGTAATGATATCATTTCTCATCTATCCTCATCATATCTATTTCAAATATCTAGATATTCGTTTGCCTTGATCTCAGAGTAGAAAAATCTAGTTTGGCCACCATAGATTATCTTAAGTTTAGCAGGATTGTTAAGATATGCCTGTGCCTTTTTTTCCCTGAAATGGTTTAATCATTTGGCGGAGGCGCCATCTCCTCTCAACTGTCACATGACAGAAGTCCGAGCGGACAAAATAGGAGATCAAGTCTCTGGTGCGACGTGCTTCTGGTCAGGCCTTCTCAAAGATTGCCTGCCTCAAAAGAAAATTACCAAAGTAGACCAGTATGGCACGGGGGTAGTCTCCTGATGTTGCTGCAGGTTTCAAAGTCAATGGAACACGGTGTGCCCGTTGGATTTCCATGTCCCAGTTCCACTAGGCTAGTTCAGGTAGGGTATCCTTGAAAAGCTGGACCATATAAGAACGTACATCGTCCCCCTCCGCTGCCTCCGGGACATCTAATATGCGCAAGTTATTTCTGCGTAGGCGATTTTCGCAATCCTCCAACTTCCATCTGACATGGGCCAGCTCTGCTTCATGTGACTCAACTCGATCTTGGGTCACTGCAGCCTCGGCTTCATTGGAAACTATACGAGTTTCCATCTCTGTTATTCGATCATTGAAGGTACCGACAGTTCTAGTCAATTTCCGTACCACCCCCTGTACCTTACGTATGGCCGCCTGTGCCTTGCGACCATCATGGGACGTCTCTTCTCGGTGAAAAGCAATTGCCTGCAGCACTGTAGCCATTACAGAATCCAGTGTGGTTGTAGGTACATCTGAGTGGCCAGCTTGAGAGGGATGAGGTGTGTGGGGAGGCTGAAAAGAGTTTTCAGCTGATGGAACAGTCCCAGCATTTACTATGGTCGCAGGGTTCGACGGATTTACTAAGAGCATAGAGGGTGAGTAATCCCAAGATAATTCTACTGCCCCATAATGCCTCTTTTTCTTCCTACAGACAGTTTTCCGAGCATCACTAGGTGTGTATTTTGCCGCATTGTCGCTCACACTTTCTGTAGAAAGATCAGTCCCATCACACGTCCCACCCCCAGTTTCATCTGACAATTCTCCCTCATCTGAAAAAGAGTAGAAATCACTTGGGTCCTTGTCTTTGTCCAGCTCAGATATGACTCCCATAACCCCCATCTCAGCTCCCATAGCATCTAAGATAGACGGGTCAATAATTTTCTCAGCTCTCTCTGGATTGTCAACATGTGTTACTTGGGGGAGTACAAAGTTACTCTGCCCCTGTAAGGCTAATTCCACCCTATCACTATTTACCAGTTCGAGAGTGTTTGCTATATTGCCTGGTTTTGAAGGTAGTGAGGCAGATTCCACCTTTTTGAGGTTGTCACCATCTATCAGCTGGGGAGTATTCACTATATTGCCTGATTCTGCAGATAGTGAGACAGGCAATTCTAAATTATTCAGTGCAGCTGTATTTTGTGTTTTCATACCTTCATTTTGTTGTTCCACCAAGATTATGGCTAGACAGTCATTAGTTTTAGCCACAGTGCAGCTGCTGAGCGCCAGGTCATCATTCTCCTCTAACGCCAGAGGGAGGGTTAGCTCTGTGCCCTGGGGAGTCTTGGTGCTACTACCAGAGCTACCATCGACGCTCAGACAATACTCCACTTCAGGCAGGGTTTGACTCTGGGTTTGTTTTTCCTGCTCACGTTGCTTAAGCTGCTTACTCTCCCCCTTATCACCCGGAAGCAGTTTTGGGACACTTGGAGCTCTACGGAGCAACTCGACCACAGAGGGGCCGGCATTCTCTTTTGCGGCGGTGCCTCCCGGTTTCGGCGCCCTAGGTGTCCTGTGAGTCGGGGTCTCGGTACTCTTCGCGGCCACAGCACTGACATCTCCTCGCTTCGAGGCAAGCTCATGATCCCGCTGAGCTTGCTTCGCTGCTCTAGTCTTGGCGGCAGCAGCTGCCAGAACCGCTGCATTCTTCGGGGCCATAACGGAAGCGCTCTTCAAGCGGAGCCAGACAAACACTCTCCGCTCTCCCCTCTGCTGAGTCCGTGCTGCTGCCTAGGTCTCCGAGAGGGCCACGCCGTGCAGCGGACTGGAAAGCCGAATCTCTCCGTCTCAGCCCACAAAGCAATCGTGAGACGGCAATCCCAAAAAGCGAGGTAAGGATTACTAATTGCTCTTGAACGACGACAAACTTCAGAGTCACCAATGCACCAAGCATCCTTATATTTCCCATCTGTTATAGCTTATCCATTGGAGTTTCTTCATTAGATAGAAGAGGGTAGGGCAGAGCAGTATAACGCTGTGATTAGCATATCTCTGGAAAAGTCTCTCCCCGGCGTTTTGCTCTATGAAAACTCCGGTCAGGGACGCACAGCTCAGCGGCCTCTCACACCACCGCCATCTTTCCCCTCACGCAAGCGAGGTGACGGATTCCATCAGAGGGGTGCTAGATGCGGGAGGTAAGGCCATGCTGATTATGCTGGACTTGTCAGCGGCTTTTGACACTGTTCCCCACGGTAGTCTCCTTTTAAGACTCAGGGAGATAGGGCTGCGGGGAGCGGTGTTTAACTGGTTTAAGTCCTTCCTTGCCGGCCGTCGGCAAACGGTATGGGCACCTCCTTTCTCCGCCAAGATGCCACCTCTCGAGGTAGGGGTGCCGCAGGACTCTGTTTTGAGCCCTACGCTATTTAACATCTATATGGTACCCCTGGCAGCTCTGGCGGAGTCCTTTGGTGCCCAGATCGTGTCCTACGCTGATGACACCCAGCTTCTTTTTACCAGTAAGAAGGGGTCCGATTTCAATGGGGGGCAGATCAGAGGCTGTTTGGGAGCCATTTTTGATTGGTTCGAAGGGCACAGCCTGAAATGTAACTCCGACAAGTCGGAGGTGCTGTTTTTAGGCTGTCCCGCCGACCCCAGATGGCTGACCTTGTGGCTGCCGGCTGTGTTTCCTCCTGCAGCTGTATCCTCCAGGGCCAAGAATCTGGGGGTCCAGATAGACAACGGTCTTACCTTGAAGCCTCAGGTGTTGGGTCTTGTTAGCAAATGCTTCAGCATTATTAAGATGCTGAGAACATTTCTTCCTCTGTTGGCTCTCTGCCACCGGAAGGTTACTTTCCAGGCGCTCATTGGCTCTCGTTTGGACTACTCCAATGTTCTTTACTTGGGCCTGCCGGAGTTTCTTATTTCTCGCCCACAGGTCGTGCAGAATGCTGCCGCCAGAGCCATTTATGGGCTTCATCGCAGAGCCAGTGTCACTATTTTATTAAAAAATCTCCACTGGCTCCTTATTAAAAAACGAGTGATTTTCAAGGCTCTCTCACTGACTTTTAAGGCGCTTAATGGCACAGGAGCTAACTACATTAGGAATCATTTGGCATTCTATCTGCCTACGAGGACGCTAAGGTCAGCTTCCCTGGCTCTGGCTCAAGTTCCATCAATCAGATGGGCCAGAATTGGTGGACGCTCTTTCCGCTATCTGCGCCCAAGCTCTGGAACTCTCTGCCAGTGTCCATGAGACTTAACGCAAGTGTCTTAGGTTTTAGGAGAGAGCTAAAGTCTTGGCTTTTTGTCCAGTAGGCCCGAAGGTCTGATCCCTTTCTACCCCCTTGTCTGTCTCCTAGTTTTTATCAAAGCGCCGGGACACTCCCCGGAGTAGCCGTGCGCTATATAAAATCTTTTTAACATTAAAATTAACATGTACCTGCTACACAATCTGGTACTACAGCTCTCAATACCTCTCAATACCTTGCCTAGCTTCACAAGAATTAAAGAGTGGACTCTCTGAAAGCAATAGGTTAACAGAGCCCTCCTGCATTGTCTCCACCAAGAAGTCCCCACTATGGAGTGCATCCATTTGACACTTTGAACCCAAAGGAGGAAATGCAGGAAGATGTTTTAGAAGTTTGGAACAACTTTAGTATAAAGGTCCATAAATTCACCAGGTGATATGCTGGAGTTGTAGTCCCAGACCCCAAGAAGCAAACCATAGTACCTGAACCCTTGGCTGGTGTTATGGACCACTTTCCTTCATCAAGAAACACTTTTAGAAGTAAGTGTGAAAGTGTGAACTGTAAACATTGATTGTCAAGCAAGCGATACACTGCAGTCCATTACAACGCAAGTCATTACAAAGACTTGCTGAAGTGGGCAAAAGGTGCTGTATTTATAATCCAACACCTTCCTTACTGTTGGACAGACTGGAGTTGGAATAGTAAATGATTCTATTCGAAAATCCAGTCCCCCCTACAGCATTGACTTGCATTGTAATGGTATACAATGTAACAAAGTGGTTGTTGAAATGGTATGATTTGTAAATGCATGTGATAACGTGGCCTATTCGGTCTGAACTCGCAGCCAGCTACCAAGGTTTGATTGTACTATGGAATACTTTATTAAGACCATGACTGAACCCTTTATTGCGTTTTTGGCCTTAATGTTAACGGTTTTTCCTACTTATCACTACTAATAAACCACTATCCCGCATTTGGAGTTCAGCAGTGAGGATACTTGTACATACCTATCTTTAAATTACACTATCTTACCAACCTGTCCAAACTCACAGCTGCTAAGCTTAGGTTACAGTGTAGGGATAGGGTGCTGCCAGTTGCTAATCATATAGGAGCTGATAGAGTCCCTTAAGGCCAGGACAGAGATATCTCTTGGAAATTATGGTGATGGGCACGATGGCCCCTCCAACAAGTTGCAGGTGGAGGATGTCAACACGGCCATTACTCTCATTATTATATTCATACTTCCAGCCAAGGAAGGGAGAGGAGCATTCTCCCACCAGAAGCAGGGATGTAATTTGAGAATAAAGAGCTAAAGGCTTAGTTAGCTTCCATAGAAGGGAGGAAAGTTGGCCCAAGCTGAGAAGTGGGCTAGGGATGAAGAGAGAAGAAATGCTGGCAGCAACAATGAACAAGATGCAAAGATGCCCAGGAGTTGTGGTTTTGATTGCAGGCTTCCCCAAGGTAATAGTCCCGATGTAGGTATTGGGGGAGGACATTGACAAAGTGCTGACTGCATTTGAAATGGCTCTTGAGGTGAGAAGGGTCCACTCTCAGTATTGAGGTGCTCTCCTGTGGAAATGTTTTCTAGTAGCTAGTTTGGATATGTTCCAGACCCTGCACAGGTTGAGGCAGAATCCTACCCACACTTGAGGAAATAAGTAGTCACAAAATTTGATCTGACCCCAGAGCAGTACAGAGTGAAGTTCAGGGACACCCAGAAAGTAAACACAGTCCAAGGTGGACTTTGTGCACATCTCAGTGAAAGCTCTACAGGGCTGGATTAAAGGTAACCTATTTAGGGCATTTATACCTTAATTCTTAAGGACCACTTTGTGACTCATTGTGTACAAGAAAAGTTATGCAAGTACCTAGTAGACTCTAAGCTGTCTAGTCCCAGGGAACTAGGACAGACAGCTAAAATGGAGCTGCTCCCCCCACCCGAATTGCCTTGAGACCCTCACGGATGAGTAGCGCGGTTCAAAATTCCCTGATTATTTTATTGATGAGTGGATGAGAACCCAAGTTTCTAATCAGCATCAGGGAGGAGACTCCAAATAGGTGGGGGTTAGGTCTACAAAAGCCACAGGAGGTCGGCTGTAATCCCATCACAAAGACTCCCACAGTACCCAAGAACCCTAAAAAGGAGGAGGGAGATCCCACCCTAACTCAGATAAACAGAGGCAGAGTATCGAGGGACGAAGAAATACTTAGACCGAAAGGTGTTCGTTGATTGTCAGTAGTCAGTTCACTTCAGGAATGATGACGCCTATACTACAAATGTGGTTAGCACTGAGCTGTTGAGTGTAGCCATAGAGCTGAATTCCTGAGTTGAGGACATCCTCTTAGCATTTTGTTTGGACATATGTCCATGTGGTAAGCTGGTGTTCCCTTAGAGTGGAAGTAGTCACTTCCACTCTATTCAGGTGAATGGGATCGCTGCCATTTGCCTGTGAGACACATGTGCTTGTTAAAATATAGTGAGTGATGGGTTAGTGTTCTCAGACATGTATCTGCCATGAGAGGCCAGAAGGGTAACCCCAGATGAGGTCACAAACTAACCTGTAGGCATAGTGCCTATACAGTGGGATGTAACCTTGGCTGGTATAAGGTGATAATGCAGTCCTCCCTTCAGGTTATCTCCTGGGCAATGACCTAACAGAGGTTGTTCTGATTTGAAGGGTGCCCCGACCCAAAGGTCCTGGGGAGCTGGCCCCTAGAGATAGGAAACTGGGGTCCCAAAAGAAAGAAGAAAAGAAGAAAAAAAGAAGAAAAAAGATAAGTCTTAAAGAGAGTTCAAGGGAGCCAAGGGTCTTCTGTCTCAGTAAGGGAGAAACTCACAGCTGGCACTGGTGAAGCTTCACATAACCAACAGAGAGTCTTGAGCAGGCAGGCAGCTGTCTAGCTGCAGGGTCTCACTCCTGCTCTGACCCAAGGGAGAGTGGAAGAAGAGTGTCAGCCACTGCATGTGGTAGCCACCTACTCTAAACAATAAAAGAGGTTTCAGGGGCCATCTGATGCCCCTAGCACACCTCCGCCACCAGTAGAGAGCTTAGGGTGTAGTTCTGGATTCTGAAAGCTGTCAGTAGCCTCTGCAGGGTTTTGGTGTTCATGGAAACATTGTTGGTGGCATGGGAGGCAGACCTAATGGCCAAAAGTAAGATTGGCTTCCTGACCCTGTTGGTGATGGTGGGGTTGCTCAATTGCTGGGTAACTTCTGTGAGTAAGGTGTTGCTCAAGACACTTTAATTATAGAGGAGGTGGTCACCTCACTACCCAAACTAAAAAGGGAGAAAGATAATAAAACAGTGGTTAAGAGGATTCACTTTAAGGGGGTCCTTTTACTGTATGGGTGGGTCTGTTTTAGAGAGCAAGTACCTTGGCAGGAGGATGTAAGGCAGAATAGGACAGGCAATTATACAGCCTGGTGTCTTCACTTTCTTTCTCCCCTGACAGACCAGCTATATACTCTCAGGTTTGGTTGAGGCTCCAGGGCTATTGGCTGGGGCTGGTTGTGTGAGAAACCAGCACCTGTTTGCAGTATCCCTCCACTTTTTACCCCCATTTTGCCTACTTTATGATGTTTTTGGACTCTGATTGTGCCCTGGGCTCTGATAACCAGACCAAGATCCTGTGCTCAGATTAAAAGTACATGGTAATTAGGTATAATTACAATTGATACTGAAAACCTAGTGTAAGTCTCAAGTCTTTGATAGGACATGTAGTTCTAGAGTCCCAGTCAATGTAATGAACGTATGTACACACGGTTGTGGTGCTTGTTATCATTTTTAAAGCCAGCCCTGCCTTTCAGGATGCTTTTTAACTGAAATTATATTCAAATTCGACTTTGGATGTAAAGGTATGTCTGCTAACATGGGAATGCTTTATTAAAATATAACTCTTAATAGTAAGGAGATAAAAATATACCTCAAAGTATCAAAATATTAGAATAAATACAACAACTTACCACTGTTAGATGTATTCTAACTGCCATAGAAATTAAGTTCAGAACTATCTTTTCTGTAATCAAAGCCTAGCCTTCCAACTGCTCTTCCTGATTTTCCAGCCTCTGCCAGGGTGAGCAAAACTGTCTCAGGGACATATTATCTAGAATGGCAGTAAAATGATCACCGGTTTAGCAGCAGAAAACTGCCGCTTAAGTGGTGATAATGGGCTTGATGATATGCCCTAGAGAATTCCAATAGAAGCCATTGTTCACACCAGAACATGGACTTCTTTTGGAATTCTCATGGGCATATTATTAAGCACATTATCACTGCTTTAGCTGCAGTTTTCCACAGCTAAACCAGCAATAATTTTAACGCCGTTCTTGATAATATGCCCCTTAATGAGTTGTGATGTGGCCTGCCTTGAGTCAAAGAACTTCCTGTGGGAGGAGACCTGCAAGCTGCAGTGCACAAAGCAGGAAGGCAGTGGAGGAGTCAAACTGGCCTTCAAAGACAGTTTGGACATGACACAGTCTCACCCCCAAATCCTGCACCCCCAGACAAACAGGAGTCCCAGTAATTAGATTAGTGAGAAGGCTGTAAGGGAGTGCACGGGAAACCTAGCCACACTAGTGTATTGGCTTAGCCAGATCTAACCCTCCCGGAGAAAGTTTCTCCATTTTGCATTTTGAAAGTAACAAATATACCACACTTTGGAGGAAGTGTTCATAGACCTCGCTGGAACTCTGAATCCCATTGGTCAGGGTTGCCAACTGCTTGATGCCCAGGATCAACAAATAAATATGGGAGTGTTGCCCAGAAACTTAGAGCTGCTACCTGTAAACAACAAGGAGAAGATGGACTGCTGTGTGGGAAACCTGACCTGCACCCAAGGGATCAAACAAGGAAGGACTGTACCTGCTGCACAATCTGATACTAAAACCTTAAGGACTGTTCCTGGATTTGGACAAATTAAGGAGTGAACTACCTGAAATTTACATGTTAAGAGAGCCCACTTGAATCTTCTCGACCAAGAACGCCACATCTTGGTCTGCGTCAAGTGGACATTTAAGGATTTGGGTCAGTGAATTGTAATTTTTGTAGTCCCAACAGCCCAAGGACCATCTCAGTACTTTTAGAACATTGGTACTGGTGTTGTGGACACTTTGAACCCACAAGAGGAACTTCAGCAAGAACACTTGTTGTTTGGTTAAGTTTAGAGTAACATATTTTAAAGTACTATAAGGTGACCAGGTGTATTGTGGGAGTTGTAGTCACAGACTCCAAGAGGCAAACCAGAACAGCTGTACTCTAGGGTGGTGTTGTGGACTAATTTCATACATCATGAAATACATCTGTAAGTACGTGTAAAAGTGTTACATCATGGATAGCCACAACTCTGGTCCTTTAAAAATAATTGCTTGCTAGTAGTCAGTCCTGCATCTTTGTCCCTCCCCTTTCTCTTCCGTCTCTCCGACACAGCTGGACTTAGTAATGTCTCATTCTGCTATGGTTATTTATCTGTACTTTAAGGGGATTTTTATTGTCATGATTTCCTGGTCTGCTGCTGTTTGCCTCTGTTCAGCTGTGGCACCATAGCTGCTTACATCTAAATATTACATTCCTACCTCTCACCTCCTCTTAATACCAGTTGGGCTAGTGCTGCCTCCCGCTCTGTTGATTGAATTTATTTAGCATTTTGGAACCTTTCTCCCTGTTTCAAAACTGCATTTGCTTCCCCCGTCCGCCTCAATCAATTTATTATCTCTTTGACTTTCTACGTTTCATGGTCTTTATCTCTATGCCTCTCTTGAGACTGTTGACCCCTTGTTCTATCTGTGTCTTACTCACTAAAGTCACTGACTGCCTTATCTTTTCTATGCCAAAACCTAGTTTGCTCTCCAGGATCTATTTTCAAACTCTCATCCAGCATTAGGCTGCACTAGAGTGACATTTTAGGAAACATCACATAGCAATTCATTTAAACAATCCATGGGACAAAGGGTCATTATCTCAGCCATTTTAATTCCAGGTTGGGTGTTTATTCTACTACATTCAATATTTTTAACTGGCCTGTCTAGCTTCATGTTGGTCCCCCAAACAGCCCTTTCTTGAATTGACTCAGGGGAGTTCTGCTAGGCGCCTAGCTTAATCAGCTATGAAGGCCTGACTCTCTATTTGCGTGACATTGTTTGGTTTCTCATAGGACACAGTGCAGCACATTATTACCTTTCTCTCATTGGTATTTATAGTAGATGACCCCCAAAATACACACTTTTCTCATGCACACAGCACTCTGGTGCCATAGATTATTTGAATGCTTTTATAAGAAGTTATACTCCTGGGGTTAATCAATCGATCAAATCAATCATGATTTAAAAAGCACAACAGCCCTTGCCTGGTGTTGCTGTAGTTTGAAGCATCTTGCCATCATTTCTCATTATTCAAGACTTTTCTGACCTCCTTGGCTCTTCAGTGGATAGGTTGTGATTTTATTTTCTAAGTACGTTTGGCCGTTGGTTGGATGCAAGTTACATAGAGCAATTCAAATAAAAGTTTGGTTTATGCTCTGACAAGTGTGATGCTGTGTAATCATGCAACTATTAATAAATTTGACTTTTGAATTAAAGGTAGTCAAGTCAAGTCAAGTCAAAAGTACTTTATTCGATTAATTAAAATCATAAAAGTATACTACAAACACAGAAACACATATAACAAAAAAGTAGGCGTACATTTCATTCATTTTTCACCAAGACAGTACATTATGTAGTATACATTTAAAAGGATGTTAAAAAGGACATTAAAAAGAACATATATGCAGGATGAATCGAATTCAGGTGTTACTTTAACTTTGTGAGTAGATCAGACCCCTTGATTAAGACATCACTTTTATATTCTAAAGGTAGTTCATTGCCATATTCAGAACAAATTAAAACTATACGGAGCAAAATTATTTATGCAAATCATAAGAAAATATGTTTTATAATATGCTACATCTCAATATTTACATGGTTCATTCAGCTGTTGAGGTATTCAGTGATCTAAGTCGTTTTGCTCTCATGGCTGCAACCAAAAAACTAGCAACCCCAAACATTACAATAGGTGTCTCCATAATTTGTAAAAACAGCAATGCGGGTTTCACTTGCATAAATCCCCTGTTTCTCAAAATCGGTAGTAAATATTTTTCTCTCCCCTCCGCAAAAAAAGGGCAAAAAAATACAAAATGGATCTGGTCTTGGTCAGAGAAAGAATCGCATTTGCATGGGGCATGATCCCTTGGCTTGTTCCATTTTGGATAGTCACCCAGAAGGAGGTGCATCTGATTGAAACGACATTTTGTGAGAAGCCACCGGTGGTATGGCCTATTCACTACCCTCAAATAAGGCTGGATGGTCATGGTTGAGACAACAGTGTAGTGAGCCCTAACAGTTGTTTTCTCTATTTCTTGGGCTTCACGAAGCATGTTCCTAGACTCTATAAAATGTGTTTTAATCCATGTGACATCCTCTTTACATAGCCTCTCAGGATTACTATACAAATCAGGACGACCCAAATGAGTAGCAACAGACTTAATATAGCTTAGCCATTTTATATCTTTAACTCTGTCTCTCCCCATGCAGTCAGTAATAATTTGACGGTTTAGCATCAGGTTCGGGTTCAGCCACATTTTCACCCAAAGAAGTAGTGGGGCCAGGTTAAGGGCATCCTCAATGTAACCTTGCCCTAATTCAGTTAAGACAGAGAAGATGGGTGTAGACTGTGGTAAGCCTAATAGTGAGCGCAGGGACCTATTCTCTTCCTTCTGAATCAGTGCCAAGTCCCTGAATCCCCAAATCCCTGCCCCATATCTAGCCAGAGCCAGGGTTTTGGCTCTATACAATTTGAGGATGGCTTCAGTTGGTTTACCCCCCAGTCTCTTAGCAAAACTCAGTATCGCTGCAAATGACCGCCGTATAGCCATTGCTTTATTTGCAACCTGCGGGGTCCAGGTGCCCATGTCATCGAAGATGACTCCGAGGTATGTAAATGTTTTGACTTTGGATAAAATCACTCCATTGCATCGTAGGGTTTTTGTGGTGTTTTTACCTTTCCCAATGGACATAACGTGCGATTTTTCCATATTTACAACCAAGTCTAGATTTTCCATAAAGGCCCCAAACGAGTCAAGAAGCAACTGTAGACCATTGGGGGTTCTGGCAATGAGGACCGTGTCATCGGCGTACATCAGTACCGGCAACAGTGACCCTCCCATATTGGGTATATCTGGGGTAGCTGTTTTAAGAACAGAATACAGAGAGTTACTATACAAGGAAAATAACATGGGGGCCAAAATGCACCCCTGTCTAACCCCTCTTACTGATCTAAACCCAGTGGTACACTTGCCTTCTGTAGTCATCCGTACTGATGCAGTCAGGTCGCTGTGCAAGAAAGCTAAAAAGTTAATCAGAGCAAGGTCCAGACCCAGCTCCGCAAGAATCGTCCACAGCTTCGACCTATTTACTAGGTCGAACGCTGTGGACAGGTCCATAAAAGCTAGGTGGATAGACCCGCTGGATGCGACAGTGTATTTACAAACAGTCATGTATAAATTAAGACACTGCTCCTCAGTCCCCCTCCCTGTTCTGAATCAATATTGAGTGTTGCATAAAATTGCATGTTCCTTTTCCCACAAATTAATTTTGTTTAAAATGACTTTACCTAGAATTTTAAATGAGGAATCAAGTAGCGATATTGGTCTATAACACCTGGGATCACCCCTTTGCCCCTTCTTAAAAATTGGAATGATAACCGAATGTGACCAAGTGGTCGGAATGTCAGACAGATTCATACATGCTAAATTAAAAACATTCGCAAGTACTATAGACCATATGTAGGGATGTGCTTTATACATATCAGCGGGGACCCCATCCGGGCCTGGGGCTTTCCCGCCAGCAGTATTTTCAATTGCGTTTAATACTTCTTTAACCGTTACCCTTAGTGGAGTGTCTGTAGGTAAGGGATCTATAGGAGCAAAAGGGGTGGTAATGGTCTTACTTCCGTAGATGTTTTCGAAGTGATCTAGCCATTGCTTCTCGGTGATATTAACTTCTAATGGCTCATTCTCTTTGCCGCTAAACAAAGGAGAGTTCACTATAGACCAAAATGTTGCACTATCCCTTAAAGTAAGATTGTCATAGAGTGCTTCCCAGGCTGTGTGTTTTATTTCTCTTTTACGAGCCTCGGTCGTACTCCTATATTCTTTCCTTAGTTGGGACACTTCAATTAGGTTACGTGGCTTACATTTTAGGGCTTCTAAGAGTTTTTTATGTGCCTTTGAGCAATCTGCATCAAACCATCCCTGAGCCCTTCGTGGCTTATCAGCCGGTTTGCTTGTAAGGGCCTTAGCAACATTTTTACATATGGTTTCAAAGGCTTTTATGACATTTCCTCCTGTGGTCAAAGGGTCCCTGCATATATTTAGTTCCACACTTACTTTATCTCACAAATTAGTAAAAAAATTCCTCAACGTTAATCCTAGACCATTTGACCCGTCTACCTTGGTCGTGGGCCCGGATGACACTGGGGTAGGTTAACTGTTGGACATGATTTATTATGGTTGGATTTAAATTAGTCAGTTCCATAACGACCGGATTATGGTCGCTAAATGCCGTTATAATGGCATTGTATGAGATGACATTTGTGAGAACACTAGGTGACCCAAAAATATAATCAATGATGGTATTGCTCCCTCTTGCACAATAAGTTACCACTCTGTCTTTCGGGTTCACAAAGGCGGGTTCAGACATATCCATATCAATCAACAGTTCTTCTAAGGCGCCCCCTTTTGCAGAGTGTTCGAAGTGCAGATGGGTCAAATAGTCATCATCATAGGAACTGCCGACATAACAGTTGAGTTGACAGAGGTGTGTGTTAAAATCGCCAAAAACAATATAATAAACCAAAGTAGATTGACTCATCTTAATTAAAGGTACTTCCAAAGTCTCTAACTACCTTATTGTTACATATACCTCACACCTAAGGTCTCCCCTAGATGCATCAGTGCACTTGTAACTATAAGCAGGGACATTATAACATATGTTTTATATGCCCCTGTAAGGGAAAAAAGCTGATTCCTATGGTAGCACAATAGAGCCTTTGGCCTAACATCAAAATACTTAAATAAAGTACAACTATAGATAGAAATAAGCTAAATATATACTTCAAAGTATCACAATGCTGGTTAGACTAAATCTAAAAACTTGTCACTGTTAGAATTCCTATAAATATCACAGAAAAGAAGTTATTAAACTTGTTTTCTGATGGACCAAAAATCAGCCTTCCAGCTGCCCTTCTCTGATTGCTCAGCCTCAGCTGTCTTAACAAGGTGTGATGTGGCCTGCTGTTTGAACTGGTAGTGTCTGGGCAGCTGAATGGATGCTCCCAGATAGGCAGAACTACCATTGTGCTCATCCTTTCGTAGCTTCTTGGTGAGGAGTGAGGCTCACTACAGAGGCAATGTGTAAAACAATGGCAAAAGCAGCCACTCACGATAAATGATCTGAGCGTCACAAAGGAGACTTCAGGAGTTAAAATGTGTATGTTCAACACACATATGCAATGCTTATAACTTGACCACCATAAACCTTTAAGAATAAAACACAATTGTGAATCTTGCTATTGGTACTAGGCCCACTCATATGGTTATTTTTTCACTAGTATGCACACTATGGACACATCTTAATCTAACTTCCTTCTAATCGAGAGAGAGCATCCTTACGCGGTGCACAATATCAAGATTATGTACATTCACAAATAAAAGAACACTTTTTAGCAGCACTCTTAGCCGAAGTCAAGTGGGTGAAACCCAATGTCTAAAGGTATTGTGCTTTTGGTACTTAACAAGGTGTAAGACTGCACCACAGGCCAGTATCGTGAATCACATTTGATCCAACCACGCTCACTCCCACTCAGACACAATCAATCCGCACCACTATGTGGTATGACAGGTATCTTTCAGTCTGTATGACACTCTCTTACAAACACATACTCACTCAGCACCCTAATGCGGTGCCACTGGTACCTAGCAGGTATATGGATCACCTTCTGTAGACCATGTGGCCCAAGCCTCTCTCCACCTTCACCCTCACCCCTATTTTCCTATACCTACGGATGGGAGATGACTAGTCCTGCATACCTGACACTGGGCTGTATGTGGCTAAAGTTAAACTTAGTCTGGGTCTCTCAGGAAGCAGGTGGAAATATTTAACAGCTTTAATTAGGATGTAGACTTAAACAAAGGAGAAGTTAGCAGCAGAACAAGTTCACCCACAGGTCTCAAACACAAAGGATTCATGCAGTCTCTTGACCCACTTCCTAACTGTCTCAGAAGCATTTCTTCATCCCAGTCAATATGTCTTTCTACTACCAGTACCATGATGCCTTCAGTAGGGGCCAGGTGTGGAGAGGCAGGTAGGTCTATCACGATGAGTGTCAAAAAGGGAACAACTGATGAATAGGAAGTAATACATTACTCCCCATAGGTAGGAGTAGGCACCCCGATCGGTATATGATGATCCCGGTCATACCCAGGCACTCTGGCCACAGCGACTGGTGAGCCTTTTGCGTGAAGGGATGCGTTGTAAATTGTCACCTCCCAGGTAAGGAGTCACAATAAAGAGTGCATGCCAAATTGGGGTGCACCAGGCAATTCTGATCACACTCAGCTAATATTTGCAAATCTGAACCTCTTTGAATATGAGGCACAATGTCCAGTGCAAGTTGATACAGATGATACAGATTGCACCACACCAGTCTGGTCAGGCACAAATATGTGCAAGTTCAGCAGAGCCACATAAGTTGGTATGAGGCACAACTCTGGGTACACCCCCACCTCCAAGGGTTGCATCCTGTGAATTGGACACTGCACTGCAATGTTTAACATACTCTTAAGGTCACCCATAGCTAGGTAAATACCTGCAGTGTTCTTCTCAAAGCATGTAATCCATTTCTATGCTCCATCCAGCAAAGACAGTAGCTTTGTTCTTAGTTTTTCTTTGTCCTTCTGGGATCATGACACATACATAACCCAGCAACATTTTTCTGCTGCAGTGGGCACATTCTTAACCTGGATGGCGCTATGGGTTTATCCTCAACAAAGCATCCCCCCCTTGCGAGGCATTGCTCCAAGTAGGGAAAGCTCCCGTTGGGATTTCCGCCTACATGGCCTATGCAACCCTCAGTTACTGCCATGACCGCAGGCTAAGACAATCCTCCTCTAGGCCAAAACCTGTCACTCTCCTTAGTCCAGTCTGCTAACAGGGTGCAAAATGTATAAACAAAAGTCTTGTCTTCTGCTATTTTATCCCTGGGGGTAGATCTAGTTTTTGCCGTGCACATGTGTGCAGCACAGCGTATCCACTTTTGTCAAAACAGGAATGGTTTGATTGTTTAAACTGTTCAGCCCAAAGAATAGTTCCAGGCATGAGCCTTTGAGGATTTTTACATTTACATCGGGTTTACGTGCATCTTATATGCAGTATTACAGTAAGTAAGAAAAGTTTACGGCATCCCATATATAGTGTGGAATGTTCGTTACAGCCTTAGGGGCAGATTTACAATCCCATTACAACAACTTTACAACACTGTTGTGTCACTTCTGTGATGCATCAGCATTGTAAACAATGCGGCACTATGCAACATATTTACAAAGTGAGGCACCTATAGAGATGGGTCACGTTGTAAAGCCTTGGGCTACATTATACCTACATCAGGTATAATGTATGCAGGGGGGGCATTCGGAGATAGGAAACCCTCGCAGTGAAATCTACAAGATTTGACGGAGTCACTTTTATGACGCCACTGCATCAAAACCTTACACCTGCTTGAAGCAGGAGTGATGAGTTTTGCAGCCTGTTAGTGTTAGATCTGGGGGTCTCTAGTTGGCAATGGTATTCACATGTGTCCTAATAGGGACCCTTACTTCTAAGTCAGGATAAGGGGATTACACCCCTTAATAACTCCTGCTCACCCCCTTGGTAGCTTGGCACGAGCAGACAGGCTTATCTCAGAGGCAGTGTGTTAAGCATTTGTGAATATACAGAGTAATACAGTGAAAACACTACAGATGGACAAAGGTTTTTATTAAAAAAAGTATTCTTTATATAGACTTAAACACAAGATCACAAACGACAAAAATCCACAATTCTACACTTAAGATTGCTTAAAGATGATAAAACGTTGCTTTGTTCCAGTTGATGATAAATGGGACAAAGTTCTCAACAAAGTACCTGGATGCGTAACGCAAAATAAACAAAAGGCTCGCAAAAGGGGAGATGCGTTGGTTCCGTGATCCCGGGGAGATGATGCGTCGTGCCTCAATGCTTGCGCAGAGTATGGGATGCGTCGTGATCCTTACCAGTGCGGAGGTGATGCGTAAATTCTTGGCCTGCAGGCCCGTTGCGGTGTGCAAGATGACACCTTGATGCGATGCGATGATCCGGTTGCGATGCGAGAAGATGGCACCCTTGATGCTGCGATGACGATGATGCCCTGCCAGCTTTGAGACGACTCTGTACTTCGGAGCTGTGACAGGTCCTGCACCACGCTTCTCTGGTGATGTGATGGCGACTCTCACAATGGCGTCATGCTTCTCCAGTGATGCGACAAAAGGCAGCTTCCATGAACACACACTTCCAGGGAGATGCGGCGAAAGCTGGCTTCTCCGGCAACGCAACAATTTCAGCTGCGGCGGCGACACGCTTCTTTTCGGTGCATCGCGCTTCCAGCTCTCAGCAGAATGCAAGTGTCTGGATTCAGAATTCCCAGCAAGGACATTCAGTTGGGAGCTGAAGGTGAAGTCTTTTGTCCTTGAGACTTCAGCAGGAGGCAAGCACAGTTCAAGCCCTTGGAGAATATTCTGTAGATGAAATTCCTTACAAAGTTCCTTCTCCTTTCTCTTGGCAATGAAGCAACCACTGCAGGCCAACCCAGCGAACAGCACACTGGCAGAGGGGAAGTACAACTCCTGCAGCTTCCTTGGTTCTTCTCCTTGGCAGACAGGTTTCTTGTCCAGAAGTGATCTAATTTCTTGGGATCAGTGTACCAATATTTATAGCCCAAAATCCTTGAAGGCAGAGGCCTCTCTGAAGGCAGAGAGGCCTCTGCCTAGTCCAAACCAGTTCCTGAGCACTTTGTTTACATGACTCTCTTCTTCCTTTCACTGTGCAGGGCAGAGACATCAGCTGCCCAACAGGAGGTGGAGCCAGCACAGAGGAGGAAAGATACAGCTCTGGAGCACTCTGTTGACATGATTTCTCCTCTACTTTCACAGTGCAGGGCAGATACATCAGACAAGCCACAGGACATGGAGCCAGTATTGTAGATGGAAGGCCCAGCCCTAATCGGCCCGAGGTGCAACTCCTCCCTTCCATCTAGAAGCAGATCTCTCCATTCACCACCAGACTGCCCCCGCATGTCTCCTGGAATCCCCCATCCCTGTCACTCACAAACCCAGACAAGGAACACACAACCTAGCAGAGGCTGGTCTGGAAAGTTAGGCAGGAAAATACCCCTTTTCCAAAAGGGGTATTTTCAAACACAGAATATTAAAATCAACTTTACTAATAGGGGTATTTTATTATTCTGAGTTCAGGCACATTAAATTCGAATTTCTACCATGTTCCCTGAGTCAGTTAGGATTATAAGGACAGAGGAGGCAATCCATAAAAATGGAAGGGAGACTCACGCCATTGATGCCAGGTCTAACAGTTAGGAATAGGCATTCCTAACGATTCCTGGAATTGTGTCGTGCTTGAGATGCACTTCCTATATGTCAGAAGATGGATCATGCATATATCCATCCTTGGGCATTTTGTGCTGCATTGTAAATGCGGCACTTCCATGGTGGAGCAAGGCTATTTTTCTGTGACACAATATAACTGCTGCAGCTCTGCTAATATGCAGAGATGCATCAGTTATTGTAAATCTGTCCCTTGGAGTCATAATATAATGGTCAAATGGTTACAGCATGTGGGTCTCAACCTTGCTTGGACAGTGTGGCCAGTGGGGAATGTGTCCAGATTTCTGGCAAGGGGAGCATGCGATTTCATCTGACCACTTCACCTTTCAAATTTCTGCTTCATTATTCTGATGTTTTGTGCAAAGTGGTCAGCTGGTCACTCGAGGAGTAGGTCTCTTGCAGCTTTTGATGCCCCCTAGAAATACAAGAGGTCAGCCATCTGAGCCTAAATCCAAACTGGTTCCAGGAGCATCTCCTCCGCTGACTGAAGTGGAAGCAGGCTACAATTAGCCCTGGGTTTCAAGTACTATACTTCCTCATACCCAAATGTACAATTAACTATGTATTTGAAGGCTTCACTCTGGTAAAATTAAGTTACATATGTTTCTCAGCACTCTCCAGCTGCCCTTCCAGAGAGAGGATGATTTGCAAATCTCATATTGGGATTGTTGCCAAAATACACAAGCCATTATTTCTGTTCTGTGAGCAGTTGCACATCTAAGCGATAGGAAAACACTAATAGAGAGTGCAGCGACTGGATAGGATAATGCTAATTAGGTCACTAGATTTTCAAACAGGCAAAGTGTACGTTTTGAAAAGGTAGAATTCCTGTGTGTTTTTGAAACATTTAACTTCATCAATTCAATGGATATTTACTGACTATCAAAAACTGTGGTTGAATGAACGCTGTACCTTATTCCAAATCAAAGTTACCAAAAAATGTTGTTTAATATTGTAGTTTCTTTCTCATAGAAATCACTGCAATCCTAAATCATGGAACTGGCATTTAGGGGCTAGTCACAGTAGTATCATGCAAATTTAAATTCTTACATCTTTTGAACTCTAGGTGCCCTAACATGTAATTAACAAGTCACGCTTATGGTGAATTAATATTTCTGAGTTTTACTTGCCTACCTAGTGAATAGCAACATATGTGTTTCACTTCTCCTTTGACATTTAACTTCCATGTCACTGGTGTATTTCCTGCACCATAACCTGTGGTCCAGTCAGCACTTCCCCAGTGCGCAGAGTTAAAAATCCTGAAATACCAGTCTACAAAAATAGGGGTTACCACTATAAAAGAGGTGTTTTCTAACAGTATGTTAGAATTCTTTTTATGGTATAGATTTGACATTTAGTATATCAGAAAAAAGGACCAGCCGTAAGGGGAATACGGAGGGGCATATTATCAAGCAGGGTGTTAAAATGATCGCAGTTTTAGCGGCAGAAAACTGCTGCTAGAGCGGCGATAATGGACTTGATAATCTGCCTTGGAGAATTCCAATATAAGCCCATGTTCACACCAGAACATGGGTTTCTTTTGGAAAAAACTTAGTGTCAGTACCTCAATGAACCATGACACATTCATTTAATTGTAGCACTAGGATTGTTCATTGCAGTATTATCAGTTCTGATCTACTTATTAAGCAGTTTAAAGCCATCTGTTCTTTTCTGTAGGGGTCGATACGCCATCCTAGAGTAGGCTGGGAATAGCTAGGAAAATAACAAAATATGTGGAACAAAATATAATTGCTTGGTATCTCCGGATCTAATATTAACTTTTCAATTTCCATTTTCTGGATTATCTAGTTGTTCCTACTACTAGCAAAGTGATAACCCAGAAGACAACAAATAAGTACTGCATCACACTGTAAATAAGACTTTAAAGCATTATTTTACAGAATGCAAAATAATCATATAGCATGAAATATCTTTTGTTGTCCTGAATAATTTTAAAACCAATTGTGCTTTTCATCACATCTGTTGTATGGTTACAGACACCCTGGTGGGCCTGGTCAGATAATGTCAAGAGCACGTTAGAAATACCTACTTAACATTATTGCATGTAGAACATTCCTCTAATACTAGTCAGAGTTTTTATCGTCAACTGCTGCCTTTTTCCATTTTATGTGATCAAGCACTAAAACATCCGTACTCAGAGCATGTGCTTTTTAAAAAAAAGTTCCCCTCTCCCCTTTTTAGGTCGAGCCTATAGAGGCAGCGCAAATGCGCTGCTTGCTTTGCCAGGCATGCAGTGTTTGCTATGATGTGGAAGCTTTATGGAAGCTCTGCCCACTCTCCGCCCATTTTTCACATTGGTTTAGGTCCTAAATGCTGTCTTTTGATTTGTTTTAGGCCTGTTATTCCCTCCTCATGAAGGTCATGTCCTCATTAGTATCCGTCCATGGCAACTGGCCCCTTTACTTCGAGCACGATTTTCTAATCATGGCCCAACCCCACAGTCCATGATCTCTCGCCCCATTCTCTGCCCCTCACCGCACTCCCGTTCATGCTTTCTCAAATGCCTGCAATCCCGTTTTCAATGCAATAGGTCTCACGTAAATGCGAGTCCTATTGCATTGTAAATGCTTGTTTTTTTTTCAACTGCTAAAAAAATATGGCTGCGCCCAAGCGGCAAAGTGAGAGCCGCTGTGAAGTAACCGCCTTATGTAAAGATGCAAGTCAAAGAGGATACAGAAAGCCAAACACGCAGCACTGCGACTTTCCCACAAGAGAGTTCTGACAGCCCTTCCGTCCCTTTGCAGTTATGGCATTCTCCTGAGTAGGTCCGTGCTAGCTGGGAAGTCGTGCAACTTTCCCTGAAAATGTGCAGATTTAGATGGACACATACTTTACATAAACACAGTTTCTTATAAATGTATGTATATTTTTTTATTACGTACACTTTGTGAATTAGAGGCAAGTAGGGTAGCTAATATTCCACTGTTTTCATGCGTAATAGATGATGAGGTCTAGTGCTTTGATGTGTTTTTTGTAACTTTTTGCATGGTTACTTTGATGATGCTGTAAATTGAAGGTGAAAATTAAATTATGATTAATGTGATACGATAAGAATGTGTTTTGTTAAAAATGTGAGGAGAAGTTGTTGGCACTAACTTAAAAAGGAGGCCTTGAATCAAGGAAAATGGCTCTGTTTATTGGTGACTTGAAAAGAAAATGCCCAATTACAGGGTGCAATGTGTTGCTGGTGGTTCATGGCCCTGGTGCATCCACACCTGCTTCACTAGTGCCCCTGGTCGTTGGTCATGTGATAAAGACAATGCTAGTATTTATTTATATTTGCAGCTAGAGTTTATTGCCAGGAATTGAGCTGTAGCACAAGTACCATAAATAAAATGGCTAGCCGAATGTCTTCAATCAGTCTCTGACTGTCGGCCGTATAACATATAGTCACTCATTCCCAAGGGGATGCTGTGCACAGTGTGTGCCTTACATCTTTATTGGATGCTGTGGCTAGCCTTGCCTCAGAAGCCGAAAGCAACAGTTTTTGGTGGTGATGGGGGACTCCAGTCCAGCGTCTTGAGCCATGGGAAAGGACCACTGACCCACTTGTCATATTTGATTTAGGGACCTTTGCAACATGGCTCTGCCATTTAGCAGTTCTTCAGGTGTTGCCTGCCACAGTGGAGCTGTTTTTACACATTTGGCTATGCTTTTTTTTATTGCAGTATGTCTCGAGATCAAAATATCCCTAGGGGCAGATTTACAAGCCCATTGCGCCACTTTGTGTCACTTTTCCCATGATAACGTGATGCAAAAGTGGCGCAAGGGTTTGTAAATCTGCCCCTTGTGTTTTGTTCTGGTTTGAGTCAGACAACATTTCCCTCATTGAACATCAGCATTGTAGATTCTGTGGGTATAAGGAAAAACACTAGAGCATATAATTAGTCTCTGCCGAAAAATATTTCATCTATACAAGAAGTATTTATGTGACTCTTTTACTTCTGCTAATGTCTGAGTGACTGATGAGGCCATAAGAACCTGTTTTGCCCTACACACTGATGCCTTAGTATCCAAGTTCATCAAATGTTTGGCTTTAGGTTTAACCAGATAAATTTATCTGGTTCTGATTTTAAGATGTTGCTGTTTTAACCCCAGCTGAGCCTTGGCTATTTTTTAATCCTTCTTTTGATCTGCTCTATCATTTCTTACTGTCCCATTATTGTTACTGTTTTATTTATAAACAATAACAGTTATTTCATTCATTAATTTAGTCACTCCAGAAATCTGGGTTAGATCTCATGGTCAAATATTTGAATCTTGGTGTGGTCCCTCACCCTTACATCCTTCCTAGGTCAATACATGTGTGTACACATGCAACAAGCCTGGAGCCTCTTATCTTAGTTCTTCAGAAGTGGATCTTAGTGGCACTCCCAATCCATTGTAAAAGTGTCTGATACTCTAGTAGTGAGACTCAATCACACCCAAGGTATGCACACAAGGACTCCAAATAGGAACAAATCCAGGAGGATTGAATGGAATGAACACATTCCTCACAGTCACCGAAATAATAAAAACAGAACTATAAGATCAAAATACAATACAATTAATGTTAAAATAATGTCGGGGTGGTACAACCTTTAACTTATGTGTAATAGTGCATGCAATAACTCACAGGTAATTCTAATACAATCAATACAACTTTAATTATCAGTGTTGTGCAATGTGTAGTAATAAGGACATGCTGGTAAGTTGTAATTCAAGTAGGTTTATTCAAGTGAGCAAACAGGTAGCATAAAGTCTCACGTGGGTATTGTAAGGCAGCCTGTTGGTCTTCATCAACAGCCCCAACAGGAGCAGCCTGTCAGCTGCTCAGCCCCTCTCACCAACTGGCATCACTTATCCAGTCACACAGGCAATGCACACAGCCCACACTCCAACATTCCTCTCAGAACACTCACAAAGGCTGAGCAGCTAGGGACAGAATAACATAGGAGAAAAAACATAACATCAGAATACTACATTGACTCTTCCCTATCGAACAGAAGAATAACACAATCAATGTATTAAACTATAAACATAAAATTACAGCAATAGTAAATAGTCCACAACCCAGGGATGAAGGGGACATCGCCTGCATCATAAAGTGGAAATGAACTATTTAAATCAGATGCTAAAGCCCAGACCCAGGTATGACGAAAAAACAGCATCACACAAGGGTAACAAACTAAAGACAAGAAGGAAAGATGGATACAGAATGCTCATCCCCCTCCTGTAATAAGCAAAATTAAATGTCAAGATGTAAATTCTCCATTAAAGGAGACTAGTCATGTGGACCAAAGGGACTAAAACTCAATATCCTGCCTCCAACTAAAATAAGGGACAACAATGTTACATATTGTGCTCTACATATAAGGAGAGAAGTCATGTGGACTAAAGGGACTAAACCCAGTGTCCTGCCCTCACCATTAGCAAGGGACAACCTGTGAAACCTGTGAAAACGTATGTGCTCTCCATGTGAGTAGGCACCCAGGGGCTACCCCTGCAGCAAACAAATAAAGTGCGGCACAAGGTGTCTTATGCATGCATGGAACCCAACCATGCATCAAAATTGATTGTGCGGCACAAGGTGTCTTAAGCACGCAAGGAAAGTTTCTCCTTGCAACAACAAAACCCTGTAAGATAACCCTCATGAAAGGGTACAGTATCTCATCCATAAACCCTCCGCCATGTAGGGGTCACAGACTGTGAAAAACAACATGGTCTGTTACCCAAAGCCATCCACCCACAAAACACATGGGCCACCCATTTGTAAACAAACCTTAACGGTGGTATCACGACACACGAAAACATAATTTGTAAGTATGCAAAAACATTTCAAATTGTAGTGCATTATTAAACTGTGACCCACGCTGGTGAGCAATCTCTCACCCGAGCAAATATGCAAAAAACACCCCAAAAAGAATTAACACTACAGCTTTAACTAAATGCACCACAACTGAACGCTGCTAGAACAAGTTCTCTAAAATGTGCTCTAAAACTGAATTTTCTTCACATGTAGACACCTGAAACATCCATTAGTGGTACAGTGTGTATGTATGTCTCCAGAAAACATCCGTTCCATCTTAAATTTGTGTGAATGGAAAGGTATCTTTTATCAGAAATGTCTCCAGAAAACATCAGTTCCATCGTGAAACTATGTGACGAAAGAAGTACCTGTAAATATCTGCTTGTGGATAAAAGAACTATCCTGTCAGCGTACGTTGAACTTTATGTAAAACACAAAGTGGTTGGCAAAAGTGCCAGATGGAGGATCTTCATGGAGTGTAACTACAAATTCAAAATGGAGGCACGCACAGTGACACCACGCCAGTTGGCTCCAGTCGAGTTCATGTTAGACAATGTGTGAATACAGCATAATGCTTGAGGAATTGCTGAAACGTCACTCGAACATCATCAAGCAGGTAAGAGCGTGCTCAGCTTGTGACAAGCACCCCTGTTTTTTCAAACTTGCAAAAAGCGGTCAAACTGTCAAAAATGGAATGAAGACTCAGGGACCCTAATAATAAAAGACGATAGCAATATCACCTCAATATCCCACTCCATGTGCCTATTTTTGAGCAGAATTTTATAAAAAGCCAAACACTCCCTAAAGGATGATGGGCCAACCTGTGAAAACATATTTTGTAACATTTACAGCTTGAGTACAGTAAATAGCTTCTTTACAAATCTATCAAGAAACAAGTTCGAAGGAATATGAATACAAATAGCATAGGCATATACTTCCTTGTGCACACATATAGATGACAATCACCATATCCATAAAAATCTTGAAGTGCGTAGCATTCATGTTAGAAATGCCAAATACACATGTCACAAATGATGATAGTTATATCTCTTGGAGGTCCATTGGTTGAAGCCAGACGTGTCAAACCAACACCACCACATACCAAAATGAAGCAAGTACATACTGCACATGCCTGTCCCATCCAAAGCACACATCTTATGGAAAAGCAAGTTGGCATGGAGGATGACACTCAGCATAGCGTCCATTAAATGAGAGTGGTGGCATACCTTACATGAAAGCTTAATTCTTGTCATTGAGTCAGCATGAGATGGGGTGCAGCACGCATGTGTGGGGGCTGTCCAATGTAATGGACACCAGTGGGGCTTTTCTGCATGCTGTCGTTGTACCTGTTTTATTTGTCCCTTTTATAGCAAAATGTCATTAAAGAGATTGTATTGTGTGACCTCTTGTGACTCCTTTTTGCAGCATCTTGTTCCTGTTGCATGTGCCTATCGTCTCTTCCATGTAGTAGCTTCTTCGCAACATGGTGTAGAAGGAATCTTTAAGTCTCTTCAGGCTACTTGTATAAAAAGGTCATCAAATGGCTTAATTGGAACCGACCCCTACCATCCCATTTTAACAACGAGATTATTATGGTGAGAAGGGTCCCTTGGTTAGGGAAGACCAGAAAAACTATAATAGGGGACTGTATTCTGGTAACTTTTAAAGATCCGGGCACTGTTCTGCACATCTGTGAAGGAGTAAATAGATCACTGGATTCCACCATTCAGACCCTCCCAGTATCCTTCTTCTTCCCCCCCATTCGCATGCACCAGGCTCCATCGCATGATGAATGGACAAGGGTGGAACGCAGACGCAGACACAAGGACTATGCACAATGCCCGCATTTCCAACCACCGGATACACCCTATTTCCATTTTAATCATTTCAACTGCTTGAACGGCTTGGACGGGGTTGACTGACTCACTGTACATAAGTCAGTGACCTGGGATAATGGCTGCTCCGGACTTTCTGAACCTACCACCCTGGCTACTGGCATAACCTCTGGCCCATCGAACGTTTCAGTGACTCATGATTATGGAATCAGTGGATCTCCCCATCCATCCAATGTGGCCACAGATGAGGGGATAGCCAATGACCTTTTGCCTGCGGACAATGGTTCGCTTAGACTCTCTGAGCCATTTGCACCCACTGCTGCCCTTGCCCCAGGCCTTGCGACAGAAGTGGTGCCCGGAACTATCTCCCCTAACCCCTATGGCATGGCAACCGACACCCCTGAACATCTGAAGCTAATTTGCTGGAACATCGCGGGATTGGCCAACAAACTGGGTGAGCCGGACTGGGCAAACTACATCGAGACTGGCGACGTATGTATGTTCCATGAAACCTGGGCCAGAGAGGAGTACGGGCAGCAAGGCTATACATCATTCTCCATCCCAGCAAGGTGGGAAGGCAAAGGTCGTCCATCAGGGGGGCTTACGACGTGGGTTGCATCTCATTTGGGCTGCGTGGCCACACGGTGGCCGTTTAATTCTGATGATATCCTGGTGGTCTCACTATTATGGCCAAACAAAGTTAAACTTGTGCTGGTTAACATCTATTCCAGGCCGATGGGAATGGCAAAGGAATCACCAACCATTGATGAACTTTCGAATTTTTTATCTGAACTCCCGAATGATTCATACTATGTGGTGGGTGGGGATTTTAATTCTCATTTTGAGCCACTCCCCGGCCTCCTGGAAGGGTTCACATCGGAAGAAGAGGCTAGGTGGGCAGTACCCTTGGTGGAAGCTCCACCCCCGAAAGCGTGGACCCCACTAGCACTGCAAATTACTGCCCTCACTCTAAGGTTTGGACTCAGAGCCTGTAACGGGCGAACGAAATCCGACATACCCAGTAAAAATACTTACAATAGTCTGGGGAGAGAGTCCCATTTGGACTATGTCTTGGCCCAACTAGTGAGGTGGTCAACAATCCAGGATTTTAGGGTGATGGAAAGAACCGATAGCGACCACAACGCCCTTGAGCTTGACCTTGTTCATCCAGGCCCCCAAGCTTCTGTGTCTAAAGTGGAAGGGAACAACCCCGCGCTTCTCCTGGATAACAGCAGGAAAAGAATCAGGTGGGAGCACCTGGTTACAAGCAAGGATAAACTCCCTCTGCTTTATGCGGAGATTACTCCCATCTTGGAAATCGTGGGGAGCCTTGACACCGAGGCAAACAATAGAAACTTACAGATCAAACTGTATAAAGCCCATGAGGAATTTATAAATGCTGCGGCACCTCATTTCACTTGTAGTTCACGAAAGCCAAGGGAGAGGCGCCAACGCAAAACACAGTGGTATAATACAGCATGTAGACGGGCCAAAACAGAACTTCTTGGAGTAATTAAGGAGGGTATAGGAGGGGAACGCCTTAAACAAAGCAGGCGAGCCTACAAGAAGCGTCTTGCCCAGGCTAAAGCAGAATGGGAGGAAAACCAGTGGGAAGAACTCAGTAAGGCCCTAGCGATCCAAGATCAACGCTTGTTCTGGAGGACCGTGAATGGGGGATCAGGGAGTTTACATTCGGCACTAGAGCCTAATATAGCACCTGGGGTGTGGCAGGCCCATTTCCAGTCCCTATACAGCTCTGAGCCGGGAGAACTCCCTGCTCCTATTGAGGTGGATTGGCCGGGCTGCCAAGGGGATCCAATAACACTAGTTGAGGTTACTGCTGCTATCTCAGGTCTGGCTTCGGGGAAGGCGCCGGGACTGGACGGCTTACCAGGGGACTTGTTTAAACAGGAGCCCACTGTCTGGGCGCCTTACCTTGTTGCCCTTTTCAACAGTGTTCTCGGTGGGATGGAAATACCTAGTACTTGGCTGGGGGCAGAGGTGGTCCCCATCTTTAAAAAGGATACAGAAAGGGGGTGGTGATGAACAGAGTGTCTGAATTAAGCAGACCACTCTTACCCAGTCCAAAGATCAGGGCTTGATCCTTCACCGTTATTTATCTCACTGCCCCATCCCAGCTCAGAACCTGGCTATATGCAAATTAGTCTGTCCCTGGCCCAGTGCATCATGGGAACAGGGCAGACCAAACTACCAAGCCAATTCTTCACCAGAAAGGAGACAAGCTACCGGGGACCGGTTTCTGGCATTTCAGCCTCTTCGGCCCGGCTTGCTTGAATCCTGATGGAGCAGTGAGAAAGGGACTCATGTCTGAGTATACCCTGCCACACCTATAGTGGCCAAAAATGATACAGAAAGGGGGTGGTGATGAACAGAGTGTCTGAATTAAGCAGACCACTCTTACCCAGTCCAAAGATCAGGGCTTGATCCATCACCGTTATTTATCTCACTGCCCCATCCCAGCTCAGAACCTGGCTATATGCAAATTAGTCTGTCCCTGGCCCAGTGCATCATGGGAACAGGGCAGACCAAACTACCAAGCCAATTCTTCACCAGAAAGGAGACAAGCTACCGGGGACCGGTTTCTGGCATTTCAGCCTCTTCGGCCCGGCTTGCTTGAATCCTGATGGAGCAGTGAGAAAGGGACTCATGTCTGAGTATACCCTGCCACACCTATAGTGGCCAAAAACGATGCATCTTTAAAAAGGGCTCGCCCCTCCTCCCAGCCAACTACAGACCGATTAGTCTGATAGATGTAGCACAGAAGCTGTTCGGTAGGGTTTTGTTGAACAGGCTTCAGGATTGGATGGAGGAGGTGGGCGCCCTTAGTCCCTACCAGGCGGGATTTAGGAAGGGGGTATCCACAGTGGACCAGGTTTTTAGATTGAATCTAATCTATTGGAGGACAGCAAAGTTCGAGGGCGGCAGTTTGTACACAATCTTTGTGGATCTACGGGCTGCCTTCGACTTGGTGCCCAGGGGGAAACTTTGGAGCGTCCTGGCAGAGATGGGTGTCCCCCCAGATATCCTAGTGATCTTGCAGAGGCTGCACCACAATAATTACGCCCGCGTGAGGTGTGGGAGGTCGGGGGAACTGACCGACAGATTCCCCGTTGGCCGAGGGGTAAGACAGGGCTGCGTGCTGGCGCCGACCCTGTTTTGCCTCTTTGTCAACGGGGTAATCGCCCATCTCAATGCCACCGACTATACTGACGCCCCCATACTAAATGGCAGCAGGGTGCCCGCAATTATGTTTGCGGACGATACACTGTTGCTATCTAAAACCCCCATGGGTATACAAAGGATACTTGATTCCTTTGTGGCTTTTTGCCTTGATAGAGGGTTAGAAATTAATGCTACAAAAACCAAATTCATGGTTTTGAACCCGAGCCAGAAACAGCGCCCGAATCCACAACTAGGAGCTGAGCGGCTTGAGAGAGTAGCCACCTTTGAATATCTTGGTGTGACCCTCAACGAATCCATGACCTGGGGATCCCACCAGAGTAGGGCAAACCTTAAATTAATACAAACTACTGGGGGCATCTCACGGATGATGACCGGCTCGTCATACCGCCCATTGGGGGCTTTAATCCAGATATATAAGGCCCAGGCTAGGGGGGCGATTATGTACGGGGCTGAATTGTGGGGCCATATGCCCTGCCGGAACCTGTCACTAACAGAAAATAAGTTCATAAGACAGATAGCCGCACTCCCCCCTAGTACCCCGCTCCTCCCCTTGAGGCTTAATCTAGGGCTACGACCATTAGCTGACGAGATAAGTCTGAGACCCATAGCCTTCTGGCGTAGGCTGTGGAGCAGCAACGATCTCGCCGACAATAGGGCGTAACTGGTCGAAATACTGAATCATCCCAAGGCGCTTCATATTCCCTGGGTCAAAAATATTCAAGTTACCTGTGTGGAATTGGGGCTTCCTGATTTGTGGACTGAGCCGGCGATTGTAGCATCAAACATCTCCAAGAGGTCCCTGGCGAATTTGTACCACGAACACAAATGGGCAAGGGCCCAAGCTACACAGCCAGATGGGTCCCTATCATCTGTGTTCCTGCAAAGCAAGGATCTTGATAGATTTGAGAAAGCATTGGACCCTATCTATCCCATACTTGCTAGGAAGCTGTTTCTCCAATGGAGATACGGCACATTGCCTTTTCGGTCCTTTACAAGCTCCTGGTCATCGGCTTCCTCCACAAAGTATTGTCCTGTCTGTGCTGACAAGGAGGAGAACGACTTGCACGTGGCCTTCTTTTGCCCAGCCTACAAGGCAGCTAGAAAATATTGGCTCCTCCCTCTGATAAGGAATTTGGGTGGCAGGGAATATGCACCAATGTACAGGATTTTAAAATCCGATGTCTCCGGCCCAACTGTTTTTGCACTTTCCAAATTCTTTACTAATGTCTGGTATACGCGTAATCGCTTTTTAAAAATGCTGGGTAGTACCTAGAAATTCTTCTCTTTTTTAAGATGTTTTAAGTCTGTATCAGATCCCTTTTAACATATGTACTTAATGTTTTATCTGTTTATGACAGAGTCACATGTGATTTTTATTTGTACTGTGTATCTTTTATGACCGAATGGTCGAAATAAAGATTGGAAATGAAATGAATATACTCTTTCTGGAAGGTCTCTAAAATTTGAAAATCGTTTTGGGGTTTCTGACAATCTATCCTCTAACTGTGGTGCACTTGTGTGGTGGTGAGCCTCAGCCAGGCCTACCAGTGCAAGGGATTCGCACTTCTCTGCACAGAGTCCTCGGACCAATATGAAGAAGTTGGCACAGAAACTGGAAAAGAAAATACAAGATTTATTAATCCTCATGAGGTGGAACTACATTCACACAACACCCTTCGGTAATGTATGAAGTAGCACACTGAATGGAAGGAGCTGAGTCCTTTAATACCCACACAGGGGTACGAAATGCTGGTTTTAGGTACATATAAAGTCATACAGAAAATGCACAGTCAACAAGTGGGAGGAGCTAACAGTTGCTAATTCTGGTGAACACATCCTGACACTTACAGACTAACAGCAGCTGCATGGAAAGCTGCAAGCTCAACTGAGCATGTGCGAAGGTGACAGATGATAAATATAGTTTGTCTCTAGGCAGAATTCAAGAACAGTTAACAGAAAGGTAGGACAGAGCACATGGCGAGCACATGGTAGCAGATGGCAAACAAAAAGGCTGACCGAAATAAAAATGGATTCCACAAAACGGACAAGATAGTCTCTAAATGCAGGATGGCTTCCACTAATGCTAACCTAATTGCTGCCAAACAGATAACCATTTTAGCATTAGCTGAAGACATTTGTTTATCTGGGGTAATCTAGATATGCATCCTGTACATTGATGCTCATAATCTCAGTGATCTCTTTATTTACCATTTATTGTGTTTTCATTTCTGTAATATTTCTTTTGGCAGGTGTACAAGCAGTGATGCACATGGAGCAAAGCATAGGACCAC
The DNA here is from genome assembly GCF_964263255.1 of Lissotriton vulgaris. Taxonomy (NCBI): domain Eukaryota; kingdom Metazoa; phylum Chordata; class Amphibia; order Caudata; family Salamandridae; genus Lissotriton; species Lissotriton vulgaris. The sequence continues at coordinate 2,034,078,812 of NC_141691.1, forward strand.
ATTGTATACAAGTATAGCATGTAAATAGTATCACCAGTAGTATACATAGAATAGTCAGAAGCTTCCAGCCCCAAGTAATAAAGAGTGTCCATACCCAGTTCGGAAATGTCCATGTACCAGTCTCTGGGTGAATTTCTGCAGCAATCTTATGCAGTTTAGAGATTGCATCATATACTGAAGGCGAGTGATTCAGAATAAAGACACAACAGCTGCTGCCAATGATGCGGCATGCACCACCTCGATTAGCCAAAATCACATCTAATACCATGCGATTCTGGAGTGCTACAATCCTCGCAACTTGCAGCTCCTCGGTAATGTTCCCAAGTGCCATAGCTGTTTGATTGGTGACAGCTTCCACAACACGAGTCAATCGCCTGATCTTTCTGCTATTCAATGCAGCACCCAACAAAGAAGAACAAACCCATATTGAAATCGACATATTGTTGCAAAGTGGTATCAGTCAGATCAACCTCAACTGTACTTATTGTTAGTTTGCATCTGAGGGGCTAAGAACACAGGTGGTAACAAAAAAGATATGTAACATACCCCAGACCACCCAACAGGTAATTGATAGTATCCTTTATTACCGCACACACAAATAGGTATTATGTGAAGACGTAAAACTGCTATTATTAGCACCTTCAATGGTTAGAATTACTGTGATTCTCCCAACACTACTAATACATATATCTGCTGTAGCTCTAGTCACAGAAATTAAAAAAGGTCCAATGTTTTTAACGTTTCTCATATTCGTGAAGACATATGGTGTCGAAATATTATCAGGTTCATACTCTTCCCATTCCCATTTAGTCCCTTTAGCTTGAGGATAACCATCTTTATCTTGATAGCATATTTTATCCAGAACGAAGTGAATCCCACCTTCTGAAAGCTTTCCGGTTCCAAACAAATGTGCATACCAAGCGTGACACAAACCATTAGCGGAAAACGGTAGAGGAATAAAAGGTGTTCCTCCTTTCTTTTGGTGAGCAGGTATTATCCCACACACCCAACAGTTGTTAGTATTCGTGGCATTATGTGTATGATGCATTATCTGGATGAATGTATTATTTAGGTAGGATTGTCGATACTCATGGTAGGGAAGCGTGAAGTAGTGATGTTCCACTGGTACAGGAGTAGTGACAATAAAAAGCTGTCAAACAGGAGCCACTTTCTCAACAAACCAGGTGATTATTGCCATAACCACCGGAGCAACAACAAACCCTACAGCACAAATGATCCTTTTGTTATGCATTTTAGCAACAGTGATAATTGATCTTTCTAAAAATTCATTGAAACAATTAAGAGTTCTTATCCCTAGGGAGCCTTTGATTTCTTCACCACGGGCCAAGATGGGTGTCACTACTCCACGCAGGACTGATCCCCCCTCTTGCCACATCGGCTTTCTGTTTCACTAACCCAAGGCAGTAGCTCAACCAGTCTTTTTTAGCACTGCTGATTCTTTCCTCGGTATCAAGTGGTATCGCAATGCTCCAGGAATCATGTGGTCCAGAAAGACTTCCGCAGATTTGTCAGGTGATATAGCCTGACCTTTCTCCGTCTCCAGAATCTCTCGATGGTCGGTCAATACAGCAGGTTCCACCAAGGCAGGCGACACACGTTTGCTGTGTGTGCTATGGACCCAGTTCTTCTTGTTTGTCACTCGAACTGTTGTCCTTGTTGCCAGGAGCACCTGCTCCGGTCCTCGCCACCTCGGCTCCAAGCTGTTCAATCTGTCGAAGACCTTGACCACCACATGGTCGCCAGGACGGAGTTCATGGGCCTCACCTGTAGATCTGTCAGGAAGCGCTTCTCGAACCTATTGATGAATAGAGATCAAACTGTCGGTTAACTGTGCCAAATAATCATTTATCAGAACACAAGGAACATCATGTATGGGGCATGGCTTAGGAACTCCCCAAATGTTCATTGGCCTTCCAAATACAATTTCATATGGGGTAAGGCCATACTGTGAATTTTGGCACTGATCTTATGGATAGCAATGCCAAAGGTAATGCATCTGGCCACTTCAAAGACGTGGAAGCCAGTATTTTTTCTAACTTCAATTTCAAAGTAGCGTGGTACCTTTCCCCTAATCCTGCTGATTGCGGGTGGAAGACTGCATGGAATTTCTGCTTGATCCCTAATCCTTGTAAGACATGCTCAACAACTTTCCCAATAAAATGAGGTCCGTTGTCACTCACTAAAAGCTTACAAACACCATATCTAGGGAAAAACTACTTTAGAAGCACCTTCGCTGTGGTGAAAGCAGTATTATCCTTTGTAGGTTAAGCCTCTATCCATTTACTGAAGGCACATACCACCACTAGGACGTATTTCAGATTATTGCAGGTTTCAAGTTGGATGTAATCCATCTGCAAAAATTCAAAAGGTGTGAATGGTGTAGCAAACCCTCCTGTAGGAGTCCGTGTCCCTTTACCAGGATTATACTGCCAACAGATCAAACAGGAATGCACTACTCTCTTAGCTGTGCTGGCAATTTCAGAATGCTCACAAACTTGCATAAGTAATTTAGTTATTGCTAGAGCTCCACCATGTGCCAGCCCATGTGCCATTTGAACCATGGGTTGTAAATAGGCTGTAGGCAATTTCCATTTATCCATGTCTTTGTTGCGCCAACAACCCTCATCGTCCAATATTCCTTCTTTAGACCATTTCTCAGGTTCTTTCACAGAGGCCGATCTCTGTATATCCAATACTTTCTCTCTAGCATCCTGCCAACGCTCAGCTTGTGATTTCACTACATACATTGATGTAGTGCTTCGCTGCATCGCAGTCTCATGGGCTACACGGTCTGCAAGGGTATTGCCTTGTCCTATTTTGTCAATGAGGCCCTTTGATTGAGATTTAGTCACAGGATATGGCAACAAAGTAAGTGGAATGAGTGTCATACAACTCAAATGCACCCAGGCAATGCACGAGCAACAGGATCAAGAACTGCAGAAAAATATGCACAGGGGAGCTGCTTATCACCATGTGTCTGTACAACCATCTTTCTAGTGTACAAAGAGTGTAAAAGCATTCATGTAATCAGGTGTGCCCAACACTGGTGCAGAGCATAGAGCTTGTCTAAACTGAAGAAAAGCATTTTGGCATTCATCTGTCCATGGAAGGGGGACCGGAGTGTTTTAAGTCAAAAGCGCTAGCAGGGGTTTAACAATGTGTGAAAAGCCCAATATCCATTGTCTACAAAACTAAGTTAAACCAATGAATGCACGAACATCTTTCTGTGTGGAAGGTACTGGTGTGTCTAAAATGGATTGAATGCGATCCGATGTCAGTGCACGGCCCTACAAAACAAAATGAAGTGATTTCACTACGTAGATGGATGTTGTGCTTCGCTGAATCGCAGTCTTATGGGCTCCACGGTCTGCAAGGGCATTGCCCTGTCCTATTTTTTCAATGATTTTCTTGTGCGCGCTACACTTCATAATAGCTACCCTTTTTGGGTATGTAAGTGCATTCAAGTGATTATGCACTAATTCTCCGTGCATTATCTGCATCCCGTGGGTAGTAAGAGAGCCTCTTTCTTTCCAGAGTAGGCCAAAATTATGAACCACTCCAAAAGCTTAGCGGTTATCCGTGTAGATGTTAACACACAAGTCAAAGCTAAGTGCACACGCTCGTGTCAAAGCTATAAGTTCAGCTGCTTGAGCCGACTTCTGTGGTATCCAAGCTGTTTCCCAGTCCTAAGTGTCAAGATTGCATATGCAGCTGAGGTCGTGCCATCTGATAACTTCAAACAGGACCCATCAACCCACAGTTCCCCATCTACATCTGAAAGGGGCGTATCTTGCAAATCGACGCGACCCTTTGTCTATTCCTCAGTAAGGACTATACAATAATGAGGCCCTTTGATTTAGATTCAGTCACAGGATATGGCAACAAAGTAAGTGGAATGAGTGTTGCATACCTCGAAAGCACCCAGGTAATGCACGAGCAACAGAATCATGAACTGTAGAAAAATATGCAAAGGGGCGCTGCTTATCACCCTGTGTCTGTACTTAAACTGACGATGCACACCCATCTTTCTAGTGTACATAGAGTGTAAAATAATTCATGTTATCAGGCGTGCCTAACACTGATGCAGAGCATAGCGGTTGTCTTAACTGACGAAAAACATTTTGGCATTCATCTGTACATGGAAGGGTGATTGGAGTGTTTTTAGTTAAAAGCGATAGCAGGGGTTTAACAATGTGTGAAAAACCCAATATCCATTGTCTACAAAACGAAGTCAAACCAATGAATGCACGGACATCTTTCTGTGTGGAAGGTACTGGTGTGTCGAAAATTGATTGAATGCGTTCCGGTGTCAGTGCACGGCCCTCCTTAGGCAGAAGGTGGCCTAAGTAGGTTACCTTCGGTCTACAATATTGCAATTTCTTTTGTGATACTTTATGATTGTGTGTAGCAAGAAAAGAAAGTAAAGACAAAGTACATTTTTCACACTGCTCAGGCGTATCGGCTGCCAACAAGTTGTCGTTGACATATTGTGAGAGCCACTCCTTCAGACAAATTAAAGGAATCAAATTGTCGTTTTAAGGCTTGACTATAAATACTCGGACTCTCAGTGTACCCTTGAGGAACTCTACAAAATCTGTATGATTGATTATTCAAAGTGAAACTGAACAAATATCGGCTATCAGTACGAATAGGAATCGAGAAGAAAGCATTCTTCAAATCAATTACAGAAAATGTAGTTGCTGTTCGAGGGATGAGGGTAAGCAATATCGTTATGTCAGAAACCACAGGGTATTGTGGTACTACAATCTTGGTATCTTCTCTCAAATCAATGATGAATCTGTAAATCTTAGTGTCAGTACCTTTTTTCAAAAGAAGAATCAAACTATTGCAAACATTGTAAGGAACTTCTTCCATAGCCCCCACTTTAATCAAATCATGTACAATGCGTGTGAGTGCTTCTTCTCCTTCTCGAGAAATGTTATACCGAGGCAGTCTTGGCAATGAAGCACCCTCCTTGATGCTAATATGCACTGGCAGAATAACCATTTGGCCTACATCCGTGCCGGAAGTAGCCCACCAAAGTACTAGGGAGTGAAGCTAATGCAATGTCCTCTTTAACAACACAGGATCTCTAAATCACAGGGTAGTTGTCATTCAAAATAACCTGTACTCCTTCCGGGGAACATCGTATCTTAGCCCTGAAATATTTGAGCATATGAAGACCACAATATTATCTGGTGTGTTTGGAGAGAGCAAAAAGGGACATAAGGAGCAGAAGGAAGAGTATACGGAGGTGGACAACGATCTAATAAGAGAGAATCATCTTGGGGTTCATTAAGAATAAGATAAAGAGCTCATCGAACAGGGTATTGGCCATTTACCTGTAAATGACGCTCTCTATCTTCTCTCCCTTTTATTTCTTTAATTTCCCTATTTTTCATTTCCAATGCTTTTGCATGAATGCTCTTACGTTGTTCTTTTTCAATCAAGGCTTGTTCACGCTTAATTGCTCACGCACTTCTTTCTCCCACATTCGCACACAGTCAAACTTATCTTGCCTAGCCTTTCGCTTAAACATTCGTTGTTCCACATACTGAACCATTCGCAAATTATCAAAATGGAATGCAAGTTGTTGTGACAGTGGGCTAAGGGAAGGTGTTCCCTCGAATCCTATCGATGTAATAGTTAAGGCAGACAGGGGAGCCCTAGGAATCAAGTATTTAGACAAGGCGCTACAAGTAGCTCCTGTATCAACCAGAAACAGATCAGTAGAACCCAAAACATGTGCTGTAACATAGGGACCCCTCTGATCTACTGGAACTTTAACTGATTCCTTACCCCATCCTAGGCAATCCTAAGCATAATCAGAATCTTGAAAATCAGACGGCACATAGTCAGACATTTGATATTGGTTCCTTCTTTCAAAAGTGTTAACCCCATCCTGTTCAAGTGTATTAGCATCAGACCTAGCACAATAATTCGTGCTTCCTCTAGGCCATAATTATCCTGGACGATTTCTCATGTGTCCCCGACCACGTAAACACTGCTGAGCACGCAGTACTGGACTTCAGAAAGCCAATGCCCAAATTTCTAGCAGAACGCACACTGGTCAACAGACAAATTTGAACGAGTATAGGATCGAAAGGACGAATCATAGGAGCCATGCCCTCCTCTATCATTACCTCTAGCAGGTGGACGATCCGCCTGAGCCAACATAACCTTTGTTATCAACTCTTTAGTCTTTTTATCCTCATTACTCTTCGCTTCTATTTCCTGGCATTCATAATACTGAGCCATAGTTAGGAGAGAAACCAGAGAAGAGGTAGTCCATGACCTTTCACTGGCCTTTAGGCGACTAGCTATTCCTGGCAAAAAGGTTTGCAACACATTTATCAATGAACAGATGTCTACCCGTGTCATCTGTCAATGACTGGCCACTAAAATCATGGAATGCTTCTTCAAAGCGTGTGAAGAAGTCAGAAACTGATTCATCTGCATTTTGCTTGCAAGACGCTAACACTGTCCAGTCTATCTTTTTAGGGGGAATAATCGTCTTTAACTTAACAAATATAGATGCCGGAAAATGTAAAATTAACTGACACGGTTTCTTGTGCAGGCTCTCTATCTTCATCTAACTGCTCTAAATCTTTCCATAATGCTCCAAATGTTGCACGATCATCAACTTTACGCACTGTTCCCAACATATCAGGCGGTAATATTAGTCCAAAAAACAGATCAATATCAGGCAAAGCCATAGTATAAGAGCTAATAGCACCCTCAACTTCCTCATAAAAGGCTGCTGGATTATTTCGCAGATCAGGTAATGCAGTTTTAAGAGCCATGACATCTGCTCTATTCCAAGGAGTATAAACCTAATAATAAATAAAATATTTCTTTGCATCTGTAGAAGTCTTATCATCAGTTGTACCTGTTCCTTTAGAAGGAACATATAAAGGCGCGGCTTCCCGCATAGTTTTCACATTAATTACAACATTCTTATCTGTTTCAGGAGTAGAGGTTCGTGCCATGCTGATCTGGGATGTTGATGCAGCTGCGTCTGCTGCCTTTTTCTCCTGTCGCAAACGGTCTGCTTCAACACGCAGTTTAACCAAGCGTCTGGTTGTGTCCGCCACCTGAGAGAAGACAAAAAGACCTTCTAGTAGTTGTTTACAATCATTTGCTACGTCATCGGGCTCCATTTCTACCGAATATTTTCTGTACCGCTCAATAACTTTTGCAGCAAATGTGTCGGTAAAATATATTTGCTCCCTTTCCTGCCAATTTTTGATACTATCAAAAAGTTCAGAAACAGAGGCAGTACTACGAACGGATTTACGCGCAGCGCGCAGGAAATCTAATGTCAGACGCACGCCCAGCAGATAACATTGAACGAGTTTCTCGAGCTTTGTCCTGGTCTGTAGGAGAGTCCTCATCCGACTCATAAGGAGCAGAAGGAAGAGTATACGGAGGAGGACAATGATCTAATAAGAGAGAATCATCTTGGGGTTTATTAAGAATAGGATAAAGAGCTCATCGAACAGGGTATTGGCCATTTACCTGTAAATGACGCTATCTATCTTCCCTCTCTTTAATTTCTTTAATTTCCCTATTTTTCATTTCCAATGCTTTTGCATGAATGCTCTTCATTGTTCTTTTTCAATCAAGGCTTGCTCACGCTTCATTCGCTCACGCACTTCTTTCTCCCACATTCACACACAGTCAAACTTATCTTGCCTAGCCTTTCACTTAAACATTTATTGTTCCACATACTGAATCATTCTCAAATCAAATTACCCATGCATAGGTCAACGCAACTTAGGATCTTTATAAGTATATTTATTCCATAACGTGCTGTACATTATAGAAGAAATACCATATTTAATATGCATGTCCCTATTAGGCGTCCCCTCCGGGGGCGGCCGGTTGAGCTTCATCGAGTCTCAAACTGGTACCTCTACAAAAGCAACACATCCTATGAAGTGTGCTGGAAACAGGCATGCCAAAAATTGTCCAGAATATGCAGTATTATAATCAAAGTAGCGCTTAAGGTACTCTTCGTACTTTGCGCCGTTCAAACAAATTCAAATAGAGAAAAATCTCCTCATTACCTGCCTATATAAATTGCAATTCATATATACCTTACAAACAAATACTACTATTGGCCAATCCTTCAAATCAAAAGCTGCAGTAAGTGTTACTAAACTTCCTTACCAATCCATGGCATCAAAAACCAACAGCGAATGCCGCAGAACGACTCTTACCAATCAAATGGTGTCCAGGTTCCAACTGCCAAGTTCTGAAATTGACCAAATGGTCACTGCATGGCAAATCAACAGAAGAGATCTAAGTCGATGACCGGCACCACCTGGATGGTCAGATCAGAAAGAAAGGAAAAACGCCTTGGTTGCCAAGACTCAGGTCTCCTCAGGCAGCGATCATGTCCAAAGAGAGATTCCAATCCTTCGTCTCGACCACTCCTACGGGCATCCGAGTTGGCGATGAGCCCACGTTGGAAGCGCCAATTTCTGGTGGTGAGCCACAGCAAGGCCGACCAGTGCAAGGGATTCGCCCTTCTCTGAACAGAGTCCTCAGACCAATTTGAAGAAGTTGGCACAGAAACTGGAATAGAAAATACAAGATTTTATATACCTCACGAGGTGGAACTACATTCCCACAGCACCCTTCGGTAATGTATGAAGTAGCACACTGAATGGAAGGAGCTGAGTCCTTTTATACCCACACAGGGGCTCAAATGAAAGAAGTACAAGAATACAATGCTGGCTTTAGGTACATATAAGGTCATACAGAAAATGGGAGGAGCTAACAGTTGCTAATTTTGGTGGACACATCCTGACACTTACAGACTAATAGCAGCTGCATGGACAGCTGCAAGCTCAACTGAGCATGTGTGAAGGTGGAAGATGCTAAATATAGTTCGTCTCTAGGCAGATTTCAAGAGCAGTTAACAGAAAGGTAGGACCGAGCACTTGGCGAGCACATGGTAGCACATGGCAAACAAAATGGCTGACAAAAATACAAAATGGATTCCACAAAAAGGACAAGATAGTCTCTAAATGCAGGATGGCTTCCGCTCTTTTCCTTCCTTCTATATTATTTTTCTTTTCTGTACATTTTAGCCCTCTATCTTCATCTACCAATCTCACCAGTTACATTCCATCACACATGTTTGCATGTCTCCATCATTGCATTCTTGTCTCATGTTTCCCTTTCCAGAATCTACGACCTCTATTCACTGGTCCTAAATAGTCTCCAAACCTGTCATATTTTAATTCATGCATTTCATCTTCCCACTAATCCAAAGCCTCAAACAGTGTTGGTCTAGGTCTTGGTTCAAGCTTCATCTTTGTGTCTCTCAGATTCCTCAACACCCCAAGACTAAAAGATCTTTCTTCAGGAAAAGCTAATGCACCATCATTTTTAGTGTACCTCGCCCAATTCTCTAAACATATAAATGTATGGTAGCCATATTTTGTCATCATATATGATGCTGGCGTTATTGGCGGTGGAATTACTTTTCCCGTTCTGGTTTCAATTGCTTTGTCTTTTTTGAAAGTGTTTTTAAGTTTCTGAAACCATGTAGGTTTCTCTTTCTCCATTCCATAATAAAATTCAATTTATGTTATTAATCTCCTGGTTTTCCAAAGTCTGTGTACACTTCCGTAAACTTCTTCGTAACACCAGCCTATCGCAGCGCGGTTCACACTAACGCACCAATTAGAACAAGATACGTTTCAATAGTGCTCAACCAATTGCTTTGCTCCTTCTTCTGATGCACCAATCAGCCCTTACTCTGTCTTGGTCACACTGACCAATCCATGCGCGACACGTTTGACGTCAGCCCTGCTCCGGCTTTTGCAGCTTGGACTGACCCCTCCTTTACAAAAAATATCGAGAAGCCGTATTTACACTTTTATAATACTGAATCAGTTAGTAACCACATTAAACAACTCCATTTGTCTGTTTCACTAAAACCAAAAGGATAGTTTTTCAATCACACAGGAATTCAGTTTTTCTGGTGGACAGCACTTACCTCTTCTATTCCACAGAATGTTACTTTTCGCCGATAAGATAGATTACTTTTTCCGGGGTGGAGTTTTAGCCAGAATACGCAATGATCCCTATTCTCAGGCCCAAGATTTCACAGGTTGCCCTCGCTATACATTCACCACTTTTACACGTAGGGTCCCTAAACTTGTGATGTATGATGACACCACCGTGATATACGACGATACCACTACTTTTTGAAACAGACTATGCGATGTATGACTTCAATTGTCACAATTCCTGTGCCTGCAGACAGAGATACCAGCTTCCCTCACTATCCAGAAGCCTCTTTTAGACTACACATAAAGAAAATACGAACTCAAAAGATGTTAGCCCAAAAATTCTGTACATCATAATCCTATATATTGTACTCTACACATCACATGTCCTAGTCAACCTGTAGCAACCAATGCTCTGCTACCAAGTATTACTGGTGCAGCGCGGCTCCAAAAATTCTTCATAAATCACCACAAATAAACCCACGGAACCTCTTACAACAACCTATAAATTTGGGCCCATCACTCTAATCATTCATACACACATTTAATCCGTTCCGAGGTTTCAGTATGGGTTCAAAAAGGGAGTCGCGGTGCTATAGTGGAATGCCTAAACTATAGCTGATACATTATTTACAACTGCAGTTTAATTTCTAAGTACCCTGGTTTTTATTTAAAATAAAGAAAACAATATTATCCCACTATTTAAATTCTGAACTGCTAGTAAAAGTTGACTGTGGGAAGTATCAAACCAGTTTAATTCTTCATTTAATAAATTTTAATTTTTCTCTAAAATTCAAGTTTTCTAGCATAATCTCTATGTTTTAAAAAGGCTAAAAGAATAACTCAATTTGCAATAAAACCCTGAAAGGAAAAGGTTGAAATTTCAATAGCATTCATTTATTAGCAAATGACAGCAAAAGGAAATATGCAACGAAAATATTACCCAAATGGAGAGACGAAGACATCAACGGAGAGACGAAGACATCAGTACAGTTTGCAATAATCCCAAATGTAAATCCTCCCTGTCTCTCTCTCAGGATGTTGCACCCATTCAAAAGTTAAATCAAAAAGAAAAATGTTCTAAGTCTCTGTGCCTCAAAGCAAAAAGTGCGCAGACCGACAGCAAAAATCAGATTGGAAAGCAAGCTTTTTTCAATGTCCGAACCGTCCTTTTTTATATCCTTTTTCACTAACTTATCTATCTAAATTTGTAACTCTTAAATTTTGTAATGTCTGTGATCGGTCAATTTGGAGTAGGATGAGCATAACCTCATGATTCCTTATTCAAATTTCCTCCAATGTCATCCTCACTTGCTGTAACTGGGGTTACTTTGTGTAAAGAATTACTTCCTCCGAAGTGTACTTTAAATTGTTAGTTGACTTTTCATTCTCACGGGTAAGATTATCGCCTCGCTGTCATCTTTGCCTTAGGCCCCATAAAATGGCCACGCTATCCTTGACCCACGCTGTTCAGTCACAGGCCGTCCCGTTCAGTGAAGAGACTAGGGGTGGTCATTATCTCTGACCTCTCACTGAAGGGACACGTGGGGGCAGTGATATCTGCCATTCTGCTCCAACTGCGGAAAATTAGGAAGATCTCTCACCTGTTATCTTATGCTGCTCTGGTGCAGGTAGTGATCGCCTTGGTGCTATCACGCCTTGACTTCTCCAACTCCCTCTATATAGGGCTACCCCAGTCCCTGCTCAACCACCTTCAAATCATCCAAAATCAGGCGCAAGGCTAATCTATAAAACCCCTAGATGGCAAACTGCTAGGCCCACGCTGCAAAATCTACACTGGCTGCCCATAGCACAAAGAGCTGTTTTTAAGACAGGTTGCCTAATCTTTAAATCACTCCACTGTAATACCCCTGAATTCTGAACAATCTGATCGTAAATCATATCCCGGCTCCGAATCTCCGCTCAGCGCACCTTCACTTACTTGCCATTCCTTCTATCAGACTGAAAAAGCATGGTGGCTGTAGGTTCTCATACCTGGTACCCAGGTTCTGGAACTCTCTCCCCTCTCTCCCCCTTGTTGGTAAGACCAGTAACAACCTACTGAGCTTTAGAAAGGCCTTAAAGACCTGGCTATTAACACAAATCTGCAAACTAGCTCTACCGCTTCATCCTCATACAATCCTAGCGCCAGGAAACTTATGGTTACAGTGCGCTTTACAAATCTTTATTAACATAACATAACATAACATAACATTACATAACATAACATAACAGGCAGTCTGCATCTCCGACTCAGGTGCATGTGCACTTCTGTCGCCATCTCGGATTTTCAGATAGACTCCATTTTCTTTTATTTCGTATACCCATTTAGGCCTCAATTTAGGAACTATCACGAAAACAAACACAAATAGATGTACGTTTGCGAAAGAAAACCCTTTTTGTTTACCTCCTCCCTACTAATGATAACCCAGTTAGTATTTATATGGCTCTAAGCAACAATTATGCATAATTCGACTTACCAATCTTCATGTTTTATGCCACAAGTAAAGAGACAAAAGCACGTTCATGCAGGTTTTCTTTTAGTCCATAACATATGCGTACATTTTGTTAAACAATACTTGCCAAATTAGTTGTTTATTTGCTTATGCAATTCATGCAAATTAATATCCCATGTGTATTGGTGTATGCATTGGTTAATTTTCAAAACCACACATTTTAGTACTTGTCAGTGTTATGGGGTGTTAATTTCACAAGGGGTACACACAATTCTGTTTTCCACCTTGCTCCATCCCCCTGACCGTGACCGGAGCTGGTAAGAAACCCCGACGCCAGAAGTCACCAATGCACCTAATGCCCCAGAGCTTTTGGTGGCCCAACCAACAGGATCCCTGGATCCCACCTTACTGCTCCAGCCAGTGGTCAGCTTCAGGAAGCCTCTCTGTCCAAGCCTGCTGCATCTTTTCGAAACTGAAGGTCTCAATTGGAAAGTACAGGGTCCCAGTGTCCACTTTAAACCCTGCACCCAGGTGCCTGGTCGCTGCTGGTGGTGCAGCATCCTGTGGTTTTTGTTGCTCCTTGAAGTGCTGACCTTAATCCCAGTAGCTTTGCACCCATAACTAAGTGGCCTGCTGAACAGCAGTCTCTAACAGAAGTACCCCTTACCACCATTGACTAACATCGAACCCCTGCATTCTGCACCCAGCTACCCCAGTGTTGCTGGTGGTGCAACTCGCGTGCCCCTCTAGACCTTGGAGAATCTCGGTCCTAATGACCAACTCACCCTCATACATTTTGTACTTATCTTTTGAAACCACTAATACTTTTTCCCATAGTAACCCACGTAAAGAGATTTTGGGACTAAAAAATGTCAGAGAAGGTCATTACACCCCGTCCGAGTTCCTGACTGTCTCTTTAGGATGCAAAAGAACACTGTTCAGTCATATTCCTACATTTTACTATGCAAGCATGCATTCCAGCCATAAACCATCTAATGCATGCTCCCATAGTAAAATGGAGATAGGGATCATTTACAACGTGACGCATCTCAGGAGATGCGTCACATTGTAAAGCCCTGCGCCACATGAAACCTGCGTTAGTTTTCATGTGGGCGATCCGGCGCAGGAACGCCTTGTAAAAGTGACGCAGTGAATTCTGCATGATTTCACTTAGTCACTTTTATGTCCATGCTGCAGCAAATCCCTCTGCTAGAAGCAGGCGTAAGGAGTGACGCAGCATGTTAGGCAAAGGGAGCCCCTGAGCATTGCTGAAGCAGCGTCACACTTGCGACACAACTCCAGCAACGCGTGACTTTTCCGACAACAGATGAGTCAGAATTTCTGATGCATCTGTCAATAATTGTGCCATGGTGCTGTATTGTAAATACAGCGCATCCATGGTGATGCAAGGAATTTGCATGTTGGCGCAGGAAAAGTGACACATCTCTGCAGATGCGTCACTTTCTTGAAAATCTTCCCCTCTATTTCTAATATGGCTCTTATTTTATGTATTTAGAAATACATTTAGTAAATGTATGCCCATTACCTTATATACATATTTCAAGATGTTACATCCTCCTTGTATGAGTAGATTAAATTGCATTAGATATATGCATTGAGGACATCAAACTTTTTGTCAGTTTAAAAGTATACAGAGATCAAAGACTGCCCAAGTACTTGGTAAAATATCAGAGTGTCCGGTTCACAATGACCTTTGTCACATTTCTTTCATGGTAACACTATCATTGTACATTGCAGCATTATCAGTTTTCATTTACACATCAAGCAATTTATAGCCATCAGTGCATTTCTATAAGGACCACCTTTTCTTCCAAGAAAGTGCTGGGAATAGCCAGAAAAATAATGAAGTTTTTCCATCTAAATGTTTGCTTGCGATCTCCAGATCTAATATAAAATTTTTGGTTTCCTATTTCTGGGTGACTCAGGTATTCCAACTACCAGCAAAGTGATAACCGTAAATATACCAAGTACGTACAGAATCCCAGTGTAGAGTTGAATTCTTTACATTACTGAATGTTAGAGTTTTTAAATATTTTGTTCAAATCAGTAAACAAAAATTAAAGTACCTAAATGCGGAATTATTAATTTTACTGATGAGAATTCTTTCTCCCTTAGTACAGAAAGTTAATGGTCTACTTCTAATATGGTGTGATCGCTCTTACGATATGTATTTATGGATACATAAGTATATGTAGGTCCATAACTAAAGCATACATATTGCAGTACTTGACACCCTCTTTTTATGAGTATATTTTATTGCATATAATGTATGCATTGAAAATATCACAGTTTTTGTCAGTTAAAAAGTAAACAAAGATAAAAGACTGTCCAAGAACTTGGTAAAATCTGTACTGTTCACAATGATCCTCACCACAAAGTTTTAAAGGTAACACTTTCATTGTTCATTGCAGTATCATCAGAGGCCCCACGTGAGCTTTGCCTGTGGAAGTTCGAGACCTCTGAGTGCATCGCGGAGTGTACCCTTTCGTGCCAGGCTTGCCCGTGTGCTGGTATTGTGCCCTTTAATTTTGTGTTTTTGATGATATTATGCCTTTTATTTTTGTGATTGTGCCTCTCCCTGCTTGCTGCTTTGAGCTGTATCCAACTGTGTGTTCATGCCCAGTTCCTGCTTGCTGCTGCTGTCCCCAGGGCCCCTACCCATTGGTCTTCCTGCTCCTGCCCACCACCTGTGCTTCCCACCCTCCCCCTCCAATGTTTAATGTTGGCCGCTGTGGACCTGTGCGCAGCAGTCTCTCCACTTCTACCACAAGTGACTATTTGTTTAACCACCAAACACCTTCACTTCCAGGTCCAGACCAGCCCTATACCCACACTTTACAACACCCTCACCTACAGAGCCCCCAGACCTTGAACTTTGTTCCACAATACTATCAGTGACCTCATCGCTCCCCACATCATCGATTCCATGGACTACATACTCATAGGAGACCTGAACTTCCACCTCAACAACTCCTGGGACCCCAACACTACCACCATCCTGGACAACCTGGCCAACATCAAACTGAAACAGCTAATTACCTTTTTTTTTATAAACCTTTATTTGGAGACAAGCAGGGACAAGGGAAGTGCATACACAATACATACAGTCACATATGGCCATTACAATGGTACGTCAGAACCAAAAAATGAGATAAAAGCAAGTACAGGGCAGCATATCAGTCAATACATGGAGCCATGTCGAAATGTTCAATGCAAATAAGAGATCAATGATCCAGCATGGTCAAGCAAGCTAATAAGACAATACAGTATGGGCACACTCTGGTAGCACATAGCAAATAAAACAAAGGAGACTCAGACAGAAGGGACACAGAAAAATAAAGGGACCTTACAGGGAGAAGATCTCAATTCCTAGCCATCCACTTGTCATAAGGGGAACTACAGCCCACGAAAGCTCCGTGTTGAGGAGACAGCCCAGCCTCTCCCCCGATACTGGAGGATCGGCAGGGGTAACATAAAATCCTAGCCCATCATGTTGCCGTCAACCAACCCCTACCCGGTCCCCAAGTTCAGAATCAGAGTCCTGCACAGCTCTGGTTAGGAGGTACACCTGGAGCGGACTCCAAAAGTCCTTCGGTCTGCATCTGACAGGCATCAAGTCAGAGTAGATATTGTATTGATCCTGACAGTATATAAGGTCAGTCACCCAATCCTGGAAGCGCGGTACCCTGCCACGACCCCAGCAACAAGCAACCCTACGCTTAGCCAGCAGCAGGGCCACGTCAACAAATCTGCGGTGAGAGGCAGGCAGGTCCTTAGAGTAGCCCAGCAACATCACTAAGGGGTCAAATGCCACCCCATCCTCCGCCATAATCTGCAGGGCTTCATGAACCTGAGTCCAATATTCCATAACCCCCGCACAACTCCAAGCTAAGTGCAGGAAGTCAGCGCCTTCCACACGACACCTGTCATCCTCCGCTAAATGAAACCGAAGTTTCCTCGCCGGGGTATAATAGTACCTCTGAACAAACCTGTAGTGGATAATTTTAAGACGACAACTAGAGGAAACATTGGCCGTGAGCCCACAGCAGTACTTCCATTGCTCGTCGGTAATAGGGGCTCCTAACTCAGCAACCCACTGCTCGCGCACCCGATTGGCCGGGACCGAACGCTGTCTGCGAATAGCCCCGTATAATTTCGACACCAGGTGTCGCCCATCTGATACCAACAACACGTGGAGGGGGAGGGTAACCCCAGGCTCCGAAGGGAAATCAGGTAGCAGAGCACGCATGCCCTGCCGCAAGCGGATAAAGTAAAACAGCTCCAAAGGGGAGCAAGCAGCCGCTCCGAAGAAATGAGCCTGCGTGCGGAAGGCACCTTCATGAAACAAGTCACCCCACATGAGGATACCGAGCCGCTTACACATTCGTTGAAACCCCGTTTCCAACAACAGAGACAAATCAGGATGATAAGACAGAGGCAAGGCCGGCGAGTAAAGAAAGGAAACGCCCAGCAATTGAGCCACCCGTTTCCAAGCATCCACCGTGCACGTCACCGTCGTGCGAGGCGTTTCCACATCTGACACCTTGCCCAAGACCATCCCCTCCAGTGGGAGCGGGTGGGCAACCCAATGCTCAGCAGCAATTTGGGGCATAAACGGCGTAGGGCGCATCCAGTGATAAGCGTAATGCGCCTGAGCGCTAAGATAATAAAGCTCAAAGTCAGGAACGTCGAATCCGCCATCAGCATAGGGCAACGTAAGGGTAGCCCAAGCAACCGCGGCTGCTTGCCCCCCCAGAACAATCGTAAGAGCTCGGATCGAAGTCTGCGAAAAAAATAGGCACCAGGATAATACGGAAGGTTTTGAAAGAGGTAAAGAAAGCGGGGCAAAACTACCATCTTGATAAGGGACGCCCTACCGGCCATGGAGAGAGGCAAGGACATCCACCTAGTAACATCATCTGCAAGTTTAGTAATAGCTACCCCATAATTAAGCCGAACCGATTCTTCTCTATCCAAGGACACGACAATGCCAAGATACCGCAACTCCGAATCACACCACTCCAGAGGGTAATCAAGGGGAAACCTAGCTACAGCAGCAGTGAGGGGGAAAAGTTGAGACTTCCGCCAGTTGATATGGAC
The DNA here is from genome assembly GCF_964263255.1 of Lissotriton vulgaris. Taxonomy (NCBI): domain Eukaryota; kingdom Metazoa; phylum Chordata; class Amphibia; order Caudata; family Salamandridae; genus Lissotriton; species Lissotriton vulgaris. Next base: position 2,034,096,435 of record NC_141691.1, read on the forward strand.
ACCGGAGACACCCCCAAAAGCGACCAGCTCCCGTAAGAGCGAATTAAGGTTGTTCTCAGGGTCCTTAACATAGAGTGTAACATCGTCGGCGTATAAAGAAATACCGACCTGCCGCTGAAGACAATTAAAGGCGCTCTGCTGGTGAAACTGACGAATCCTGCAGGCCAGCGGCTCAATGGCAATAGCGAACAAGAGGGGCGAGAGGGGGCATCCCTGTCGGGTCCCTCTCGTAAGAGGGAACGAGGGGGATAACACCCCATTCACCACCACCCTCGCCATTGGATCAGTATATAAGAGCTTAACCCATGAGATGAAGATCCTGGGGAAGCCCATCCGACAAAGAACATCAATAAGATAGTCCCACTCAACGGAGTCAAACGCCTTAGTGGCATCAAGGAAGATAGCGGCAACCGGGATAGTAGGAGCAATGGTCGACACAAGCGAAAACAAGGTGCGAAGATTGTGGGAGGTAGCACGGCCGGGCACAAATCCCGACTGGTCAGGTAATACAATAACGGGCATGAGCTCGGCTAGTCTTACTGCCAAGACCTTCGCGAGAATTTTGACATCGCAGTTGAGCAATGAGAGGGGCCTATAGGAGCCCACATCCAGCGGATCCTTACCCGGCTTGAGCAGTGACGTAATGGCAACCTCCCGCATGGAGCTCGGCAGACGCCCCTCCTCCAGGGACTCCTCAAAAACCTCACGGAGTACAGGGGCCATGGTGTCCACGTAACACTTATAAAACTCAGCAGGAAGGCCATCCAGACCGGCGGCCTTCCCATTAGACAAAGACATGATGGCATTCCTGACCTCCTCCACATCTAGGGGCCTGCCTAAGAACGCTCGATGATCATCCGATAACCAACAGAGTGCCAGCTCATCAAGAAATCCTCCATACCGGGTCTCACCAGTCTGCTGTGTCGTGTAAAGGTGTGCATAATGGTCAATAAAAGTACGCTGAATCTCCGAAGTGTCCCGACAGCGAGTGCCATCCGGCGACACCAATTCCAACACGTCCGCCCCATGCCTTGGATGTCTAGTAAGGGCAGCGAGGACCTTACCGGGCCGCTCCCCTTCACAGTATCGCCTCGCCGTCCAGTATTTCCCCCTATGCTTAGCCTCTCTAGCAGCCTCTTCCTCGTATTCGGAGAGTGTAGTACGGAACTGCGCCAGAAGATCGGGAGCAGAGTCAACCTGCATCCTGCGTTCTAAGTCTCGCAGGTCAGCTTCCAAGCTCTCGAGGGTCCGAACAATCAGTCTCAGTACCCCGCAACTTTTAGAAATAGTGACACCCCGGATCGTAACCTTGAACGCCTCCCATATAACCTCGACGCTGTCCACAGAGCCCTTGTTTCTAGGGAAGAACGCCTCTACCTCCACACCAAGCTCCTCCTTGAACACCGGGTCAAGCAAAGCAGACGGAAAAAGGCGCCAAGGTGGGCGCGGCCTATGCAGCCCGGGGACGGATAGAACAACCTTCACCGGACAGTGATCAGAATACGTCCGAGCCAGATGTGTAGCCTCCCGTAGGCCAGCTACCAACCCTCTAGAGAGAAACACATAGTCCAGTCTCACCCATGAACGAGCATGTGTGGTGTAATGAGTACCCTCCTTGGTGGCAGGGTGGGCGTACCTCCATCTGTCGACCAACCCAGCCTCCTCCACAATCCCACGCAACACTTCTCTAGCCTGCACATTATACTGAGGACTCCCCTCCGATCTGTCCGACTGGGCATGAAATGCAAAATTGAAATCCCCCCCCCCACACAATGTAAGTGGCATCCACAGCAAGAACATGACCCCACAAAGTGACAAAAAAGATTGGCGAATCGACATTAGGAGCATAGCAATTAACAAACAATACAGTGTTCTGCCCAAGCCGCCCCCACAGTAGCACATAGCGCCCCTCAGGGTCCCCCACAAATCCCAGTTCCTGAAATGCGAGCGATCTTTTAACAAGGATGACAACCCCTCGAGCATAAGAAGAATAGGAAGCAAACCTCCTGGCCGCAGCCCACCGCCCACCAAAGTTAGGGGAAGGAGCGGGACGCAGATGCGTCTCCTGGAGGAGAGCAACATGAATAGCATGCCTGTCCAGATACTGGATCACGCTACGACACTTCCTGGCATCATTAAGTCCCTGTACATTCCAGGACAGAATCGATATCTGATCTATAACAGCACTCGACATTACCCACTTTCCGGGCCCCACAGGACCCAATAAGCAAATACAGAGCATCCAACTACCAGTAACAGCCAGCGACAGGTCCCCACCCTAGGGCGCAGTCGTCCCCCCACATACACTCCACGCACTCCCCAGTCATCTCCAAACCAAGCAACCAAAACCACAACAACCCCCCCCAGCTAAACCATCCATGCAACAAGCACTCAGTACATACTGCGTGCCACACGCTGCCAATCCAGCTTATACGGCCCACAACTCGCACACGTGTTTCTCGTGCAAAGCGCTCTCCGCCACGTGGCTGCCTAAGATGGCGGCCGTTGCAACCGGGCCCATGACGGACGGGAGCACAGGCCCCAGGATCAATTCCACCAAATAGAGAAATGGACCAGCCGAGGCAGCGGGCACGAAACCGCACCTGTGCACACAGACAACAGCAGCACCTCACATATCGATCCATGAGTCCTGAGCAAGCAAGCATGGCCAGCTTCATTCCCGCCCCATCCACCCACCTGATACCACCCCAACTATCAGGCCATGTGCACCCCCATCCCCCCCGTTCCCCAACACACATCCAGTCAACCAACAAAGGACTAGAATCAAAACCAAAGGTACACATGGGGCACACCCTCCGGGGAACCCTCTAGAGGTGCACGATACCACTCCCTCACACCACGCCAGTGTCCGAGCCAACGAGTGTCAAACGGCCCCAGGCGCAGCGCGGGGGGGGTGGGTGCCCAGAGCGCGACACCAGACAGCACCATCCTGCGGTTCCACACCGACCCCAAGAAACAATACGTACACACTCATTTCAATAAAGACATGACCCCCGCACCAACAAAAGTACAAGCGGACAACAGTTAGGCCGCAAGTGCGGAGAAGGAAGGCAGTAGAAGTCAGCATAAAAGGCAAACGTCTAGTATATTCCAAAACCAGTAAAAAGAGAGACAAAGACCAAAGTCACCACAATCAGGCGACCTCCTCCTCAGCCTCCGAATGTTCATCTTCAGGGTCTCGATCGCCTCCCCGATCTGCAGCCGCTCGCTCGCGCTGGAGGCGCTTCGCAAAATCTTCCGCATGCTGTGGGTTGGTGAAAAAATGTTGTTTAGCCTGATGCGTCACTCTAAGTTTGGCAGGGTACAGCAAGGCGTAGTCCACTTGTAAATCCCGAAGTTTCTTTTTCACCCCAGGAACTTACGACGCTGGTCCTGCACCATCGGCGTGAAGTCGGGGTACATGGTGAAAGACACCCCATCGAAGGAGAGGGCCCTATTAGTGCGGGCAGCCTGGAGGGCAGCGTCCCGGTCCCGATAGTTTAAAAGGCGCGCGATGATGGGGCGCGGTGCGGCCCCAGAGGCCGGTCGGGGTCCCAGTGACCGATGCGCTCTCTCAACGATGAACTGGGATGAGAACGCTTCCGCCCCAATGGCGCCCACCAGTAGCCTCTCCACATAAGTCTCCATTTTGCCCACATTCGTGGACTCCGGCACACCTACAATGCGAACGTTGTTGCGCCTACTCCTCGCCTCCAACTCCTCATTCTTAGCGGCAATGACACGCAAGATATTGTCCATTCTCGCCAGTTGGGTGGTATGGGTGGCCGCCGTGTCGTCGTGGTCCGAAATGCGCTGTTCCGCCGCCGTCAAGCGCTCCTCATGCACGTCCAACTTCTGGACGACCGCATCCATGCGCGACGATATTTTGTCCACCTTGTCCACTATCGTGGCAAACCCCTGCCTCATCTCCTGCATCATCTGGGTAAAGTCCGGCGGTGGTGGTTGCGGGACACTATCAGCGACAGTCGGGGGGGGGACCGCGAAGTCCCAGCTTCCTGGAGCAAACGCGTCCCCCGCCTAGCTCCTCCAGAGTCAAAGGATAGCTTGGATTGTTTAGTGTCTGGCTTCCCTATAATGGTGTGCTAGTAATGCAGTGGGGGACCAAAGCAAATAGGAGTCAGGATGTAGGTCGGACAAAGGGTACGGCCAAAAAGAAACCCGAACCGTGGGGGCACGAGCAGGCCAGCGCGCCCCGCCACTCCCAAAGACGAGAAAATGGCCGTCTCCGCTCCAAATCAAAGGGGCGAACCCCCAGACAACAAGAAGGAGATCCGCTGCGACTCCGCGAGCAATGGTATCTGGGCAGGCAGATGCTAAACGTAGATGTTGAACAATAGAGGACGTAGCACTGATCCTTGTGGTACACCTTGGCGTAAAGCAAACTCCTGTGAATGAAAAGGCGGAACATGTACTTGGAAAGACCTTTCTGCCAAAAATGACCAGAGCCACTCTAAGGCCAGATCTCTAATGCCAATATCAAAAAGGCGTTGCAGGAGAATTGCATGAGAGACCATATCGAAGGCGGCGCTTAGGTCCAACAGGACCAAGGCCGCTGAGTCTCCTACATCCAAGGTCACCCGAATGGTCTCCGTGACCGTCAGTAGCGCCGACTCCGTACTGTGCCGGGCCCTGAAGCCATGTTTGGATGAGTCAAAGATATCATTCTGCTCCACGAACCTGGAGAGTATGGCATTCACATGCAAATCCGTAACCTTGGCCAGAAAAGGCAGTTGGGAAATTGGGCGGAAATTGGCTGGCTTAGTGGGGTCCAGCGTGGACTTTTTTAGCAAAGGAATAACCTAGGCGTGTTTCCAAGCCCTAGGGACGGACGCTGAGGTCAAAGAAATATTGACCAAGTTCAAATTCAACGGAGCAAGGCACGAGTGGAATTGGTGAAAGTGCATGGGCGTCAGGGGGTCAGCTGGTGAGCCGGATTTGATTTTTGCACACAGTGCCTCGAACTCGGGCTCGGTCAGAGACAGGAAAGAGGCCAAGGTAATTTCCCTTAATTCCGAAGTCCGCACTTCAGGCCCCCCCTGAGGTGGATTGGGGGTGGGTAGCCCCTGATAGATATTGTCAACTTTATACACACAGTAAGCGGCCAGCTCGGTGCACTGTTTGTTTGACGAGATCATGGAGGTTTCCGAGGCTCCTCCACGTTTCATCTTCTTTAAAACAGCGAAGATGGTTTTAGCCGCATTGGAGCAGGACAGAATTTTATCCGCCACAAACTTGGCCCCGGCTTGATGAATAAGCTTATGGTATGAGTGGACTACCACTGTATACACTTCCACATCTACAAACCCACACTGCCTGAACCTGTACTGCACCCTCCACAAAGGAACTGGAGAAAATTCACTGAGAAACAGCTCAACTCCACCTTCAACTGCAATGCTCCACCACCTTGACCTATGCTAGCCTCACAGTCAAAGAACTCCACAGATTGATCTCCAACTGTGCAGACCAGCTTGCACCCCTACGTAACCCCAATAGACAGCACCTCAGGAAGGCCTCCTGCTTCGCGACTGACCTCCAAGAATCCAAATTCACATGCAGATGCCTTGAGAAAAACTGGAGAAACAACAAATCCTCAGAGGACCACAACACCTACAAGAATGCCACAACGGAATACCACCAACGCATATTAGCCACCAAAAGGACCTTCATCCAAAACAAGAGGCTCGCTAACTCCAACACCTCCAAGGAAATCTTTAGTGTCATCCAGGAAATTACCACAGCAAAACCACAGACATCACCTCTTCCAGAACCTCGGCAACAAGCTTGGATCCTAATTCTATTTGTAAATCAAGGGCCTCTACGACAACTTCAATGACCAGACGCCTGACTCCGAGACCACGTCCTACTCCAGCAATGCAAGCCAGCGAATCATCTCCTCTTGGACCCTAGTCACCACCGAAGACACCACTTCAACCATGAAATGTGACCACTCAGGAGCCCCCATAGACCCCTGCCTACTACACATCTTAAACAGAGCTGCCTCCACCATCGCTACAGAACTACGATGCACAATCAACACCACCTTCAAAACCGGCATCTTTGCCGATGACTGGAAATGCACAGAAGTCAGACCTTTTCTGAAAAAGCCCTCAGCAGATCCCACGGACCTCAAGAACAACTGACCCATCTCCCTCCTCCCCTTCGCTGTCAAATTCACAGAGAAGACCCTCAATGCCCAACTAACAAAATTCATAAAAGAAAACTCCATCCTTGACCCCTCCCTATTTGCAGCAACCACTGCACCAGCACCGGTTTACTCACTGTCACAAATAACGTCCGCACCCTCCTCGCCCAAGGACACACCGTAGCCCTGATCCTACTCAACCTCTCTGCAGCGTTCAGCAAAGTCTCCCACCGTACACTCACTGACAGACTTCACAATGCCGGTATACAGTGTACCGCCCTCAACTGGATCCACTCCTTACTCACCGCAGACCCCAAAGAATCAGACTGCCACATTTCTACTCTGAACCCCCAGAAATCAACTGCAGAGTGACCAAAGGACTGTCGCTCACCCCCCCTCGCCACCATCCTAGGATAGCAAAGACTCAGCATAGTATACTGCAACAATGACACCGGCTCATTGTCTCCCTTACCAAGATCCCATCACCACCAGACTCAACTTCCGGGAAGGAATGAAGAACGTTGCATCCTGGATGAGCAGCAGCTGTATGAAGCTCAACTTGGAGAAGAAAGAGTTCCTCAAAATCTGCATGCGACAATACCTGGTGACCCACTGCTCTCGGCAGCACCCCATCACTAAGACCACACCCAAAACCTTGGCATCGTACTCTCCTCCCTCTCCATGATCCAACAGGACACATAGCCTCCAGGTTCTTTAATACCCTCCTCATACTCCGAAGGACCTTCAAATGGATGTCCGCAAATCAAGCAAGACCTTCACATACACTCTCATAACTAGCAGACTGGACTACGGAAATACCCTCTACACCAGAATCAAGAAGACTCTGCTCCACAAACTCTAGACCATACAGAAAACTGCAGCCAGACTCATCCTCAGCATCCCAAACACACACACACTACCTAACACCTTTACTGGCTCCCTTTGAGAAGAGAGTTACATTCAAGACACTCACCCACGCCTACAAATGCCTCCACAACATCAAACCCCAATACCTCAACAACAGAAAATCCTTCCACAAACCCAAGATAAATCTCAGATTGGCTTATCTTGCCGTGCGCATCCCAAAGCCAGAACAGGTGCATCTACATCATGGGCAAGACCTAGAACGAGCTCCAGATCAACATCAGATGCGCACCCTCCCGGAATATCTTCAGGAAGACACTCAAGTCCTGGCTCTTCAACTGAACAGTGCTGCTTTCCCCCTCTCCCCTCAAGTGCCATGAGATGCTTAAAATTCCATGATTGACTGATTGATTGATTAAGCAATACACCCGTTGGTGGGCCACATTTCCTTGCTAGAAGGGGTAGAAATAAATGGCAAAACAGTGAAATATTTGAAACAAAATGTATTGCTTGTGATCTCCAGATCGAATATTAACATTTTGGTTTCCTTTTTCCGGGTGATCTAGTTCTTACAACTACCAGCAAAGTGGTAATGAATACAACAAGTGAGTACAGAATCTCAGTTTGAAGAAACAGTTAAAGTTTTTCAGTATGGAATGCAATATAATCTCATTATAGTTATGAATTTGTACAATTCCTTTATGTTCATGAACATTCAGCCTTCACCAAATCCTTGAGTATTTACTGAAGGTCAAAAACAGTTGTTCAATGGACTCTGAACTTTATTCCAAATCAAAGTTACCAAAAAAGCATTTCACTTTGCAGTTTTTTTCTCAAGGAAATCCTTGCAGGACTAAAGAGTGGAAATAGCTTTTAGGGGATTTTCAGTGTAGGATTAAGGCAAACTTAAATTCTTGCAACCTAAATATATTTCCTTGGAATCTCCTATCTAATATTAGGTTTTTGGTTTCCTATTTCCGTGTGATCTAGTTGTTTCAACTACTAACAACGTTGTAACCCTGAAAACAGCGAGCACTGCATTTCAGTGTGAATAAAGCGTTGAATACATTACATTACTGATTGCAATGTAATAATATTATTGCTTTGAAATTGCACAGTTCCTGTGTGACTTTGAAAAATTAAATACACCAAATCATTGGATGTTTACTGAAGGTCAAAAACAGTGGTTGAATGGAATCCAAATCAAAGTTTCCATAAATAGTATTAATTTGTGTACATGCTTTTAGCTGACATGTTTGCATGCCTAAACAGTCCAGCAAGGACATTGCCTTCAGCCACGCCACCAGACTCCACTGGACGGACCACAGCTGCATCCACTTCAGCTTCAGAAGGACCATGATCCCCCACCACCAGCAACAGGTTGCACGCAGAAGCTGGAACAAGATCACAGCCTACCAGCTTACGACCTCCCTGAGCATGAACCCTCCCACCAGCGCAACGAACCCAAGCCAGGCGGCCACCAACCTCGCGAAGTGGATCAGCAACTGCGCAGAAGGACCTCGCCCCTCTGAATACCCCGCCTAGCAGACCCGGTAGCAAGAAAGCCCCATGGTTCACCGACGAACTCAAGAGCTCCAAGAAGAACTGCCGAGCCCTCGAGAGAACATGGCGCAGAGACCCAACACCGGACAACATGACTGCCCTCAAGCTCGCCACCCGAAAACACCACCAACTCATCCACGCCACCAAGAAAACCGCATTCAAGGAACGACTGGACAACAACGCACACAACAGCAAGGAAGTCTTCAACATCGTTAAAGAGCTCTCCAACCCCAACACCGGAAACAACTACATCACCCCTTCGCAAGACCTCTGCAACTCCCTCGCCTCCTACTTCCACAACAAGATCGCGGACATACACAACAGCTTCTGCACTCAACCGATGCACGCCACGACCGAACCACCGCCCCCCACCACCACCACCCTCCGCGCCTGGACCCCAACCAGCACCAAAGACACCGTCCGCACGATGAACTCCATCCACTCCGGACCTCCCACCGACCCCTGCCCTCACCATGTCTTCAACAAGGCCGACGCTGTCATCGCACCCCACCTGCGGGACATCATCAACACCTCCTTCGACACCGCTACCTTCCCGGAGAGCTGGAAGCACGCCGAATTCAGCGCTCTACTAAAGAAGCCATCAGCCGACTCCACCGACCTCAAGAACTACCGCCCCATCTCGCTGCTCCCGTTTCCTGCAAAAGTCATCGAGAAGACCGTCAACAAGCACCGGATCCCTCGATCTCTCGCAGTCTGGCTTCCGGGCCAACCACAGCACCGAGACCGCCCTGATCGCAGCCACCGATGACATCCGAGCACTGCTTGACAATGGAGTAACAGCAGCCCTCATCCTCCTAGACCTCTCTGCGGCCTTCGACACTGTCTGCCACCGTACACTATTGCAGCGACTCAGCAACGTCGGAATCCAGGAGAAGGCACTGGAGTGGATCATCTCCTTCCTCGCAGGAAGGACACAGAGAGTCCGCCTCCCCCCGTTCAGATCTGAAGCCACCAAAGTCATCTGCGGCGTTCCTAAAGGCTCCTCGCTCAGTCCAACCCTCTTCAACGTCTACATGAGCCCCCTCGCAGCAATCGCACGCCAGCACAACTTCAACATCATCTCCTACGCCGACGACACCCAGCTGATTCTCTCCCTCACCAACGACCCCGCCACTGCCAAAGCCAACCTTCACGAAGGGATGAAAGAGGTAGCCGAATGGATGAAGAACAGCCACCTGAAACTGAACTCGGACAAGACGGAAGTCCTCATCCTGGGATCCTCACCCTCCGCCTGGGACGACTCCTTGTGGCCCCCCGCCCTAGGCAGCGCACCCAAACCAACAGACCACGCAAGCAAACCTGGGCTTCATCCTGGACTCCTCCCTCTCCATGACCAGACAAATCAACGCCGTCTCCTCATCGTGCTTCAACATCCTGCGCATGCTACGCAAGATCTTCCGGTGGATCCCCATCGAGACCAGGAAGACGGTCACCCAGGCCCTCGTCACCAGCCGTCTGGACTACGGCAACTCCCTCTACGCCGAAACCACCGCTAAACTCCAGAAGAGACTCCAGCGGATCTAGAACGCCTCAGCACGATTCATCCTGGACATCCCCCGTCGCAGCCACATCTCCGGACACCTGAGAGACCTTCCCTGGCTCCCGGTCAACAAGAGAATCACCTTCCGACTCCTCACCCACGCACACAAAGCCCTACACAACCAAGGCCCAGGATACCTCAACAGCCGCCTCAACTTCTACGCTCCCAAACGCCAGCTTCGATCGACCGGCCACGCACTCGCCGCCGTCCCCCGCAACCAAAGACCCACCACAGGGGGACGGTCCTTCTCCTACCTCGCCGCCAAGACATGGAACTCCCTCCCGACTCACCTCCGCCTGACCCAGGACCACCTCGCCTTCAGGAAGCAACTCAAGACCTGGCTGTTCGAGCAGTAGCGGCCCCTCCCCCAGCGCCATGAGACCCTCTGGTTGAGTAGTGCGCTATATAAATGCTTTGATTGATTGATTGATTAATGGATTTTAGGGACTCATCCATGAAGGAACATGCCACCTTTACATTCTTACATTTTCATCTTCATTTCATCTTATAAATTCTAGGCACCCTAACAAGGCACACATAGGTTGAATATATATTTCAAAGTACAGTTGCTATCTATCATGAGATTTATTTTGACCGATTCACATGAAGATTTACAGGCAGCCAATGCCAGGCTGCACGTACAGGCATTTAGTCATGTTGTATCAGTCAGATTGTTTTCTATTTTATTGTGCGACCTTTGGAGTCACAAAAGTCATTTTGAGTCCAAAAGTATAAATTGTCTTTGTATGAATGAACACAGTAGTAAGAGTCACTTACGACAAGAGTAGTCACACTAGGATCTGCATACTCTAATGCAAGCATCAGAGCACAAAACTCTGCCAATTGGGTGGTACAGTCCCCCAATATCTGTCTATGCACAACGTCGGACTTGAATTTACCATCCACCATCGTACCAACCACAATTGCTTAGGAAGAAACATAGGCGTGTCTAGAAACCGAAGACCGGTTGCACAGAACCATCAGTGTAAATAATACAATGGAAATCCTCCAATGGCCGCATAGTCAGAGGAGCAGGATAAACAAATGTATACTGCAAAAACTCCTGAGCCTGCAAAGAGCAAGGACATGGCCCATTGTATCTACAGTGGGTGCAAAGCCTTCGAATTTGGTACACTGCCTTTTGTCACTGCCTCCAAGCCAGAATACGGAGTAACAACCAAAAAGTGCTTTTACTGCGACAGTGCACGTTCCTTAAGAATCTCCATCTGCACTGCTGTCAAATCTTTTTTCACAGTGGAAAACCGCAACTCAGCCGGAGTATACAAGTGTGACTTGTAAGCCATAGGAAATGTGTCACCCTCTTTAAAAGTCCCACCGTGCCAGTTACAATTCTTATTACCAGGTTGCTGTGGTTATCACGAGACAGTAAGAACCTAGATTCTAGAAGATCAGCCTGCAAAGTTTGCAAAGTTTGCAAGATGGTTGAATGAGTTGGCAGCCAGCAAGATTTGGTTTGATGGTGCCCTTCCCCACCCTCTCACTGCAATTAGATTCGGTCCTTTGTCCATTCAAGGCACTTCTTGGCCTGTTATAGCTGGCTTTACCATGTACCCACGTGCAGGGGAATACCCCTTACTTGAATTGAGGCCCCTTTATACCTCTAGTGTTGCGGTGCATCCAGTTAGGCTGAAAGGGTTGAAGGTTAGTCATGTTATGGTTAATGCGGTTATGGGCAAGCGTCCCCCAGATAAGGATGAAATGCCTTTTTGGCTTGCCGAGAAATTTGACCAACTGGAGGCCGTATTTCCTAACACGACTCCTGTGGAGAAACAAAGGATTCTTACAATTAGTTTGCAGAAAGACTTAGTGCCCAAAGTAACTGACTGTACCACATAGGGTATGGTTTTTGCCGCAGTCTATACGAGATGCTTCGGCACCCCATCAATGTCTGTCCTACCCTCTGTCTTTAAGCGTGTTCAGGATGAGCACGGGCCGGAGGCAGCTGTTGAATTGGGAATGAGACTCATTGTAGTGTTTGACGTAGTTTCCGATCTTGCCCTTGCTAACGTTAAGGGCGATGCAGTGAGCTTTCAGGTGTCTAATGCTTTGCGCGATGTCCCCAATGCAGAGAAACCCCATTGGTTACCGAGAATTATCACGGCTGCTTATAAGACCTTTGCTGTAATAGTTTAGCTGTTAAGCTTTTTGCCAAGACAGCGTATAAAGCAAACACAGGTGGCGAAGCCTAACAACGATGATCGCCCCTCAAGTCAGAAACAGGCTTGGACTAAAAATAAAAAACAGGGGGAAAAGCAACAGGAACAGGTGTCCTGTTCCGCCTCGCTGATACATGTGTCTACTGAGCGCACTTATGAATTGCAAAACTGCACTACATTTAAGTCACCTGAGCGTTTTCAGGTTCCTGATCAACGTTCTCCTCGCTCTTAGTAGGATTCATCAGTCTCATCCACCGGTAGAGGAGACAGCGGCAAGGGTAAGGGTGCGAAGCAAGAATTGGAGAAAATCGCTTGTACCAAAACATAGAGGCTAGATACGCTGGGCATAATCGGGAATGTAAGTATGCCTGAAATTTAAAAATCTCAGTAAAATGTATAGTTTATTCAGTGTTGAGGGAGCGCGCCGCAGTGCGCATTTCTCCAGGAAGTGAGGAGCCAAACCTTGACCTTCATAGTTTTTTCTTCTCATAGAAAACACTGCAGTCCTAAACCATGGAACTCGCATTTAGGAGATAGTCACTGTACGATCATACCATCGCTAAATTCTTATATCTTCCTCCTTTTAATTCTATTTGCCCTAATATGTAGTTAACAAGGCACACTTAGAGTGAATTAATGTTTGAAAGCAGAATTCCTACCTCTAAATGAGATTTATTTTGATACATTCACATGGATGTTTAAAGCCAGCTCCAGTCAGGCTACACATGTAGGCCTAAAGCCATGTTTTACTTGTTAGCCTAGTGATTAACAACATATGTGTTTGACTCCTCCTGTGATATTTATCTTCCATGTCAATAGTGTGTTTCCTGCACCATATACTGTGCTCTTTTTGAGAAGCTAAAAATATAAAAATTTGGGAATAGCTGATGTACCTATGTTTTAAGGAGTCAAACTGCATGAACTGAGATCTAATCAGCAGTGCCCCAGTGCGCAGAGTAAAAAATATGATATAACAGTCAGCAAAAATAGGGGTTACCACTCAAAAAAGAGGTATTTTTTATCAGTATGTTACAATTCTTTGTATAGCTTAGAATTATCATTGTGAGCCATATTTAGATAAATTATATTTACCGATTCCTAAATACCGAATTTTACCTATTCGGTATTTAGGATACGGTAAATGAGATGTTGGTAAAAAATCAGTAATAGTTACTGATTAGGAAAAATTTGGAAAATGTGCACAGAATCGATATTTACCGAATCAGTATTTACCGAATCGGTATATACCGAATCGGTAAATACCGAATCAGAGATTCAAAAAACAAGCATGAGGAATCAAACAATCCTGTGCATCCACCCCACCCCACAACCATGAAGTGGCCACACCCATGCAGGTGCGAACAATCAGACCCTTCTGGAGAGCTGGGAGTGCAGAGGAGAGCAACTGAGCCACTGGCTAAACGTTGCTGAGGAGAAATGCAGGATGGCATCCAATGAATCTGAGAGGGAAGGAGCAGACAGGGAAAGGAAAATGAGGTTCAGTGTGACTCACACTCCAGTACAGGTTTTAGTATACACCAGCAATGCATTATGGGAGATGTAGTCAGTGAAACACCCATCATGACAGTCATCACACTAAACAAGGCATGCCACACACATCAGTCAGAAACAGCAGAGGACATTGAGATAGTGTGACAGGAATGTATTTTAATATTGAAATGCAGGGCTGCAGGACCACTGAACTAATGTCCATATCTGTCCACTGAAGAGTCATCGCTCAGTACAGCGCAGGAGAAGGAGGGAAGGTCAACCCGTAGGGGAAGAACAGAGGATGCCAGCACAAGTGCAGGTCACAACACTCTACCACCACCGGCATCAACACCACAAGCAGCTGCACCAACAGAGCCAGCCGCAACACCAGAGCCAGCATCGACACTGCTGATTGACTCACCACCACAGCAAGCCTCACAACAACTCTCAGCCTCAGCAGCAGCAACATCACCTGTAGCAGTAAGGCCCAGGAGGCATGCTGTTGCCACTCTCCATGTCATGGAGTTGTCCTCTGAGGACACAAAAGGGGGTGACACACCACCTCCGAGGGTGCGCACACAGGTGCGAGACACCGCAGGACCTGGGAGCACAGCACAACTCGGCAGGGTGATGGGGTCTACGGCGGGCTGGAGGCCAGTATGGTGAAGGTGCAGCGCGTGCAGGGGAAGGAGATTTGTTCAGTACAGAGATAAATGCGGCACCTTACCCAGTTCATGGTTAACATTGACAGGGGCATCAGCTCTATGGTGGAAGGCATCAAGTAGATGGTTGTGGGCATGTAGAACATGTCCCAGTCTGTGTTGGTGCTGTGTGACAAACTGGACAAGAACAGGGCAACAAGGCGCAAGGAGAGTCAGTATATGGAGCAGCACACCGGGGCAGTGAACCGCCTGGCATCTGCCACTTCCCTGCTCTGCAGGCGCACCGTGACACAGCAGGAGGGGCTTGTGCACTGCTGCACTGATGTCTCCAGGGGGATAGTGGAAGTGCTGCTGTCCACCCAGTCAGCCAACGCTGGTGCACTAGGTGTGGGGCAGAGTCATGAGATCATCAGCAGGAGGAGCATTACCCCCCCTATACCAGACACCCGGAAGAGTAGCAGGCGGCATGCTGCGGGCCCTGGCTCAGCAGATAGTGAGGATAGCCAGCTGCAGGCATCCAGCACTGTTGTGTGTGGGGGCAGGTGTTAATACTGCCCACACATTTATGAACATATTTAGGGTGAAGTAACCCATGACTACCTATAAAGGTTGTCATCATTTGGAATGGCATGGTGTGCCATTTGTTCATTGGCGTAGTGCCCAGTTATTAAACTATGATTCAGAAAAGGGGGTGGTGATGAACAGAGTGTCTGAATTAAGCAGACCACTCTTACCCAGTCCAAAGATCAGGGCTTGATCCATC
This sequence comes from Lissotriton vulgaris, assembly GCF_964263255.1. NCBI lineage: Eukaryota > Metazoa > Chordata > Amphibia > Caudata > Salamandridae > Lissotriton > Lissotriton vulgaris. Next base: position 2,034,111,679 of record NC_141691.1, read on the forward strand.
ACCGTTATTTATCTCACTGCACCATCCCAGTTCAGAACCTGGCTATATGCAAATCAGTCTGCCCCTGGCCCAGTGCAACATGGGAACAGGGCAGACTAAACTACCAAGCCAATTCTTCACCAGAAAGGAAACAAGCTACCGGGGACCGGTTTCTGCATTTCAGCCGTCATCGGCCCGGCTTGCTTGAATCCTGATGGTGCAGTGAGAAAGGGACTCATGTCTGAGTATACCCTGCCCAACCTATAGTGGCCAAAAACGATTCAGAAAAGGGGGTGGTGATGAACAGAGTGTCTGAATTAAGCAGACCACTCTTACCCAGTCCAAAGATCAGGGCTTGATCCATCACCGTTATTTATCTCACTGCACCATCCCAATTCAGAACCTGGCTATATGCAAATCAGTCTGCCCCTGGCCCAGTGCAACATGGGAACAGGGAAGACTAAACTACCAAGCCAATTCTTCACCAGAAAGGAGACAAGCTACCGGGGACCGGTTTCTGCATTTCAGCCGTCGTCGGCCCGGCTTGCTTGAATCCTGATGGTGCAGTGAGAAAGGGACTCATGTCTGAGTATACCCTGCCACACCTATAGTGGCCAAAAACGATTCAGAAAAGGGGGTGGTGATGAACAGAGTGTCTGAATTAAGCAGACCACTCTTACCCAGTCCAAAGATCAGGGCTTGATCCATCACTGTTATGTATCTCACTGCACCATCCCAGTTCAGAACCTGGCTATATGCAAATCAGTCTGTCCCTGGCCCAGTGCAACATGGGAACAGGGCAGACTAAACTACCAAGCCAATTCTTCACCAGAAAGGAGACAAGCTACCGGGGACCGGTTTCTGGCATTTCAGCCGTCGTCGGCCCGGCTTGCTTGAATCCTGATGGTGTAGTGAGAAAGGGACTCATGTCTGAGTATACCCTGCCACATCTATAGTGGCCAAAAACGATTCAGAAAAGGGGGTGGTGATGAACAGAGTGTCTGAATTAAGCAGACCACTCTTAACCAGTCCAAAGATCAGGGCTTGATCCATCATCTTTATTTATCTCACTGCACCATCCCAGTTCAGAACCTGGCTATATGCAAATCAGTCTGTCCCTGGCCCAGTGCAACATGGGAACAGGGCCGACTAAACTACCAAGCCAATTCTTCACCAGAAAGGAGACAAGCTACCGGGGACCGGTTTCTTGCATTTCAGCCGTCGTCGGCCCGGCTTGCTTGAATCCTGATGGTGCAGTGAGAAAGGGACTCATGTCTGAGTATACCCTGCCACACCTAAAGTGGCCAAAAACGATTCAGAAAAGGGGGTGGTGATGAACAGAGTGTCTGAATTAAGCAGACCACTCTTACCCAGTCGAAAGATCAGGGCTTGATCCATCACCGTTATTTATCTCACTGCACCATCCCAGTTCAGAGCCTGGCTATATGCAAATCATTCTGTCCCTGGCCCAGTGCAACATGGGAACAGGGCAGACTAAACTACCAAGCCAATTCTTCACCAGAAAGGAGACAAGCTACCGGGGACCGGTCTCTGGCATTTCAGCCGTCGTCTGCCCGGCTTGCTTGAATCCTGATGGTGCAGTGAGAAAGGGACTCATGTCTGAGTATACCCTGCCACACCTATAGTGGCCAAAAACGATTCAGAAAAGGGGGTGGTGATGAACAGAGTGTCTGAATTAAGCAGACCACTCTTACCCAGTCCAAAGATCAGGGCTTGATCCATCACTGTTATTTATCTCACTGCACCATCCCAGTTCAGAACCTGGCTATATGCAAATCAGTCTGTCCCTGGCCCAGTGCAACATGGGAACAGGGCAGACTAAACTACCAAGCCAATTCTTCACCAGAAAGGAGACAAGCTACCGGGGACCGGTTTCTGGCATTTCAGCCGTCGTCGGCCCGGCTTGCTTGAATCCTGATGGTGTAGTGAGAAAGGGACTCATGTCTGAGTATACCCTGCCACATCTATAGTGGCCAAAAACGATTCAGAAAAGGGGGTGGTGATGAACAGAGTGTCTGAATTAAGCAGACCACTCTTAACCAGTCCAAAGATCAGGGCTTGATCCATCATCGTTATTTATCTCACTGCACCATCCCAGTTCAGAACCTGGCTATATGCAAATCAGTCTGTCCCTGGCCCAGTGCAACATGGGAACAGGGCCGACTAAACTACCAAGCCAATTCTTCACCAGAAAGGAGACAAGCTACCGGGGACCGGTTTCTTGCATTTCAGCCGTCGTCGGCCCGGCTTGCTTGAATCCTGATGGTGCAGTGAGAAAGGGACTCATGTCTGAGTATACCCTGCCACACCTAAAGTGGCCAAAAACGATTCAGAAAAGGGGGTGGTGATGAACAGAGTGTCTGAATTAAGCAGACCACTCTTACCCAGTCGAAAGATCAGGGCTTGATCCATCACCGTTATTTATCTCACTGCACCATCCCAGTTCAGAGCCTGGCTATATGCAAATCATTCTGTCCCTGGCCCAGTGCAACATGGGAACAGGGCAGACTAAACTACCAAGCCAATTCTTCACCAGAAAGGAGACAAGCTACCGGGGACCGGTCTCTGGCATTTCAGCCGTCGTCTGCCCGGCTTGCTTGAATCCTGATGGTGCAGTGAGAAAGGGACTCATGTCTGAGTATACCCTGCCACACCTATAGTGGCCAGTTATTAAACTATGTCATGTACATGCAACGCCTGGCTGTGTCTCCTTACTTACTTAAAAATAGTTGTGTGTGATCTCTGCCCGTCTCTGTCTCCCATCTGTTGCTGGCGCCACTCCTGCTGTGTTGGGCTAAGGCTGTGCAAATTCACCATCATTATCCTCAATATCTGTTAATTCTACTGCTGTTCCTTTCCTAGTGGCAAGGTTTTGCACCATTGCACAAGTTGCAATGATTTTACAGCAGATGAGGGGTGAGTACTGACGTGCGCCTCCGCTTTTGTGGAGGCAGCGGAACCTGCCCAAAGGTGCGCTCCGCGACATGGCGTGTAGATTTGAGTGCCACGTTTTAATGTCTCTCACTCAGGGTTGATGGGTTCAGGTAGATGAGTGAGGATGAATGAGCGGACGGCATATGCGCTGTCGCCTTTGTGGAAAAGAGAGAGCCATTACTCATGTGCACAACAACACCTACATCTGCAATATCTATCAGGGTGTGTCACAGTGTTTTACCTAGCAGGTATCCTTGTCTGAATTCCCCCACTGCCAGGCGTGTGTTGATTCCACTGTTCTGGAAGATGTAGGAGTCCTGGGTGCTTCCTGGGAATTTGGCCACGATGTCTGTGATTATGTTGACAACATCACAGATTACCTGCACATTTATGGAGTGGGTGGATTTTCAGTTCCTGTAGATGTACTCAGTGGCTGCAGGCGGGGAGATTGGGATGTGTGTGCCATCAATACAGCCGATGACATGTTGAAACTGTGCTATTTGGTAAAAGTCAGTCTTGGTCTTCAGCAGTTCCGCATGTGCGTCAGGGAAGCTGATGTAATGATGCATTCTCTGCATTATGGCCTCTAGGAACTTCCTGAAGAAACGGTACAGACAGCTCTGGGACACCCCTTCTAACGCAGCTATCACCCCCTGGTAATTGCCAGATGCAAGCAGATGTAGGCTACAGAGCACCTGTACATAGGGTGGTATGGGGTGCACCCTTGCTGTTGGGTGCTCCAGGAGTTGGTGCAGGTCCCTTATAAAGTCCAGGATGGTGTGAGGGTGTAGCCTGTACCTTTCATGGATCTCTGCTTCAGTAAGTTGGAAGAGTGTGATCTGCTGTCTGTAGACATGCTCCTTCCATCTCCAGATCCTCTCTCCTGCTCCCTGTAGCCGTAGCCGCCTTGCTATCACATAGAAAGCCGCCATTCTGATCACACTGTTGCATTTTGGGGCCTGTTTTATGGCCTGCACCTGGTTACCACCTGCTTTCAATCCATGGTAATTACTGACTCTTAAATACCGAATTTCATGAAATTCTGTATTTTCGGAATGACCTACAAATATACCAAATTTCTGCTGTTACCGACTGGTATTAAGCTACCTACATATGGCTCTGGGTATTTGAGAAAAAAAGGACCAGTAGGAAGAGGCACAGTGAGTTTGTACAAGGCCGTGAGGAAGACCTTGAGAGGTTGACATGTGTTGCCTCCTAATTGACGCTTCTAAGTACCCCTTGATATTATCATTATTTTCATAATGGCAGAATTATTGTTTTTTCCAAGTCTTTATCCATTGTTAAGATGCACACCACACTCTGCTGTGGTTGCTCACATTATGCTGTTTGCTATCCTCAAAACCTGTTCAATAATCATTGATATCACCAAGTGCAAGATCGCAACTTTAAACCAAAGCCCTCCAGACAATATCCATAATTTTTACCCATAACTGATCTCTAATCCAAAAATATTAGCAGGCAGATAGAATTGAATGAATATTAAATGTGATGAATTTTCACTCAGCACAAATTCTTTTTTGCGAGAATATATCCATGAAACATCACAAAATAAACCCACCAGCCACCTTGTCCAGCATCCTATTTAAACCTTCCCCTTCCACCCTGGAAACATTTCTAAAGATTTCCTGGTTTCAAAGTGGAAGTTTATTATACAATTTTGCTGATTTCTTGTGCAAATTAGTCATCAGAGGTTAACGTTGGTGAACTTGGAAACATTTGTTTTCTTAAGTAGCATTGATTTCATCTTAATTCAGAGAGGTACAGGCCCTATTTCCAACTTAGTTATATACCTAGAAACATACACAAATCCAGAAGCCTAGTGCTTCATACACAGCGGTCCAGGAGGGGTTACGGTAAACCATGTATCAAAAACAACTCTCTCCGGTTAAGAAAAAAGAATTTCTGGGACACCCAGGGATGCTTCAAAAGTTTATTCTGGCAATATAATGCCTCACCAACGCGTTTCACTTTTCAGCTTTATCACGGTGTGGTACAGACCTCCATATTGCTGTATTTACCCACCAGATCAGTGAAACTAAGAAAGGACATTGAAACAACACTATATTACGGGTCTATATCAGTGCCATATTGGAATGTACTGTTGTTGATTATTTGTCACAGTATATATGCCACAATATTTCTCAAATCTCTGCTTTTCGTATAACAGAACAATTAGAAATGGCATTTACAGTAAATGTCATCTACTAATATTGTGTTATCCATTCAGAAAATTATTTTAGAAATATACTTGGTGTTGTAATCAACTGCCCTCTGATATTGCAAAACAGCAAAATAAGTACATTCATTATCTACAAAAATAGCCAATTATTGACAAACACCTACCAATCTTAAATTAACATATATATTATACATGAGTTCATGTCTAATATCAAAAAGATAAGGGTGATGTCTCATTAATCATTAAAATTACAATATTGAAACTGCAGTCCTGCTCAAGTGGGCCAATCTGTTCAATTCGTAATCTTCACTACATCATTATGTCAGATCCAATACAGTCTTGCCCAAGTAGTCATAGTTTGTCTGATATCTCATACTTATATTCAACAGGGCCGACTTGATGATGTTTCCCTTTACGATGCTCCTAAACATTCCTGCCTCAATATTCTCTATGATCTTCTTATGTGTGCAAAAAAGACAACACAATCTCAATTACTCATCTTAAAACTACTCTATTACAATTAATTATATTTAAATAAAAACAAAAATTACAAATACTGGAAGGATTAAGCTTCTTTATTCATTGGTTCCTGGCATTTACTTTTGACAAGTGCACTGACATCTCTTCTCTTGAGTTTAGACCTACTGGGGATGGTATATCAAAGTCAATAATAAACATTGACTCCATTCTTCTTAATTGACATTCTCTATCAGCCCCTCTCTCTTGTAATGTAATCAAGCATGAAACTGCATATGATAGCAGTTTCTCATTTTGCCTATGCACAGTGTAAAAATGATGTGCAACAGGATACAGAGCATCTTTTTTTCTGATTGCACCTAGGTGGTCTAGTACCCATTTGTTTGCACAAGGAATAGTTCTGCCTATAAAGAAATTGCCACTGGGGCACATTAGGCATTAAACACAACAGTCAGTTTCACAGGTGAAATTCCCTTTAATCAAATATTCTCTTCTAGTGTTTGGGATTTCCAATTCAGTACAATCAGTGCTGTTTGAACATGCCTTCTACAACATCTAAATCCATGTCCCACATCTCTGTGGGCATCATGATCTTTAGTGGATACTGCATTGTGGCTTAGCTCATCTTTGAGCGATCTGCACCTCCTAAAGGTGATCTGGGGTGTTACATGAACATATTTTTGCAAAATTGCATCTGTTCTTAAAATGTGCCAATTTTCGTTGAACATTTTTCTGATTTTGAATGCTGTATTTGAAAATGTTGTTATAAATCTCACCTGACCTGATGCTTCTACCACTGCAGGGTTGTGTGCCATAACTCTGATCTTTGCAAAGCATCCACTTTAGCTATAGCTTGTTTTATTGTTTTACTGCTGTAGCCCCGTTCCTCGAATCTTTTACTCATTACCAATTTTACTTTGTCGTACTCATACTGTGTGGTACAATTCCATTTGGCCCTGATCAGCTCCCCATATGGAATACTATGGTTTAGGCTTGAAGGATATGCACTAATTTAATTTAATAGACTATTGCCGGCAGTGAGCTTTCTATGTAACTTCATAGCTAACACATTTCCCTGATTCTCTATTCCAACATGTAGGAATATAATTTTCTCTTTGATTTTGTTTGAAGTGAAATGTAAGTTAATCTCATTATCATTAAGTTTCAAGTTTTATTTTATTTGTTTTGGTACTCTACTGAGGACCACAAATATTATACGGTAATATTCAATTACGAATACTTTTAGAGTATTTCATATTAATACAAAGCTAAAAAAAGGTTTTAAAAATGTATAAAAGTTATAACAAACTAATTCGTTGGGAGGAAATTTACATACAGTGATCAAGTCCTTTACGGTAGTGATAAGGCAATTAATGTATATAGGATACAGATGTTTTGTCCTGGCTGCCACTACTTTTGGATTAGGGCATGTGAATAAAAGATGTTCTACATCCTGCTCCCCTCCGTAGCAGAGGTTACATAATGAAGTTCCATTTGGGTGGCATCTTGATGTTATGGTTAACACTGGTAAAATGCCGAGCCGTAACAGGATGATTGATCTCTTAGCGCCATGCGAGAGATTAAAGTCTATGTATTGTTGCACTTGCTTAGGTGCAATTGTTTCAGCGAAGCTTTTATACAAGGTCAGTTTGGCGCAGTGTGAAAAATCAAGATCATAACTGAGTCTGGGAGTAAAAGATTTAAAAAAGAGTTTCAGTTGTGATGGGGTCCACGTAAGCAACAAGTTAGCATTGATCACAGCCAGTTTAAATGCAGTGGACATGTTACTGAGGAATACTTGTTTCGAAGCATCACAGTCAAAGATCTCGACTTTAAGTAGAGAACGGAGAGTTCCATCCTTTGCGTGCAGCAGGTTATATGCCCACCTGATGACATTTGCGATGGCTCTTGAATAGGAACTCGTGATTGAGAATTCAAGGCGAAGAGCTTGCACCGGAGTGGATTGTGATACCTTCAGCATTTTCCTCAGTATCTTCCCTTCTTCTTGGTCAAGGAATGACCACTGTTTTATTGGAATATATTCCAAAGCGAATTATAAAACTGGAGGTATCTTTGTGCTATATACTTTGAGAAGGGATGAAAAATGTCGGTTACCTGAAGCCGCATATAGTCTTTGAAGGGCTCCGGCGTGCACCTCGGATTTCCTGGTCACGTTATTAACCTGTGAATTGTTTTTTAAGGTCTTAGTGAAAATCCTGCCCAAGTAGGTGTATTCCTCAGTCTCTTCTATTTTCCCACCACCGAGTCTCCAACAAAATTTGGTGCTTTTTTTTCTTCCTGAGAAGGAAACTATTTTTGTCTTAGTGAGATTCGGGATTAAGAAGTTTTCCTGAATATATTTGTTCAGAGTGTCTAGAAGTCTTTGCAGACCAAAGGGCGTGAGATCTAGCACTACGATGTCGTCTGCTTATAAAAGGGCGTGAACATTTTGGGCTGCGATCTTTGACGGCAGACTTGGCACTTGTTGCAGGTGCTGAGGCAAATCACTAAGATATAGTGAGAATAACAAGGGGGCTAGGAGACACCCCTGCTTGAGTCCATTTGCTGTTGGAATTATGTTAGTCAGGCCCTTTTCACACCCCATTAGCACTTGACACCACGTGTGTGAATGTAGTGTGATTATGATTTGTAATAATTGTTCTGGTATTCTTAGCTTCCTCAGTTTTTTCCAGAGAGACTGTCTGTCTACTCGGTCGAATGCAGTTGAAAAATCGATGAATGCTGCGTATACCGGCTGGGATTTTTCTACAACGTATTTGTCGAGGATTGTTTGTAATATCGCAATATTATCAATAACCGAATGCTTTGGTCTGAAGCTGGCCTGATATAGGGGGATAAGGTCCTGAGAAAATGAACATTTTTTGAGTTGGTCCAATACTTCAGCGGCGAAGATTTTCCCAGTGGCATCTAGTAATGCTATTTGGCGATAGTTACCAGCCTGATGTCTTGATCCTTTTTTAAAAATCGGTATTATGATACTCCCCTTCCAGGATTTTGGCACTAATCCTGTTTTGAAGATGAAATTAAAAAGGGGAGAGAGCATCTTACTCCAACCCTTGGGGTCTGCCTGTAGGACCTTGATTGGAATTTGGTCTGGGCCGGAGGCTCCTGTAGATCTTGCCTTTCGGATATGCATTTCTATTGAAAACAGGGAGGCGGTTCCAATCGGAACGTTGTTTCCTTCGTTACCATTCCCGGTGTTATCAGCCTCTTCATTACTCGTGTTTGCTCTATACAAATCTGTCAGGTAGATTTCCCATTCTTGAGGTGGAACTGGGATGGCATGCAGGACCTTTTTTGTACCGGTTTCCTTTGCGATTAATGACCAGTAAGATCGTTGGTTGCGCTGCTTTGCCGTAATTTGTAGGTCGACCCAGTTTTTGTCCTGCATTATTCTTTTTAAACGACGCTTTTCTTGCTTGAGTTGATTTTTCAGTTTATACATTTCTGCCTGTCTTGAGATTGAACGGTCTACGTATTGAGCTCTAATAAGTTTAGTTAGTCTTTTTGCAATTGATAAATTTGAGGTTTTATTTTTGTTTATGTTCTTTACTTGTGCGGCTTGTTGCAGTTTGTTTTGAAAAGTTTGGTTTAGTTTCTTGATGGTGGATTCAAAGTTTGTTATTGGATCAGCGGAATATTCTATGGATAAAAGATGGTTTGTGTCAATTAAGGTGGTTATTTTATCTAACATGGTTGAGTTCCAATAGATCCGCCTTTGGTTTATTTTTGCCTCTATTGTGCTATGATTAAACATGATATGACTAGATGAGCAGGTTCTTATTTTCCATTGCGTGTGTAATAACAGGATTGCGTGGTCACTCTCTTCAGTAAAATAGGTGCGAAAATGTGAGGCGGACTCAAACGACTCCAAACTGCAAATCATATAATCTAGGATTGAAAGAGTACTATTTCCCTGTCTTGTGTGGGATGCAGGGATGTCACCTTCCACGTTCCCGTTCAAGATGATTCCCTTTAGTATTGGAAGTGACGCTAATAACATTTTCCCCCTTTTGTCAACCCTGCTTCTGATCGGGAATGTTGGCACCGGAATTTCTAGAGCTTCGTCTTTGTACCAGTTCGCCCAGTTGAAGATTTCGGTGTTTGATATTTTATTGTTGAAATCACCCATAATCAGGTATGGCAAATAAGATTGAGCTTCGATTATTTGCTGAATGGCGTCAAAGGTTTCCTCAAATCGGACATCATTCTTTGATCCGGAGGAACATATACATTGAAGAGTAATAGACCTTTTTGTGGGTCTGAGGGGTGAGTCTCCAACCTGATCTTTATACACTGGAATTGCTTAGATTTGGTGTCAACAATCTCTTGAGCCCAGAGATACTCTTCCCTTAATAGGATAGCTATCCCTCCCTTAGCGTGTCCCCGTTTGGCTTTCTGCGCGGGGGTATCATAAACAAAATATCCGTCCTGGTTAGAAGGTTTTGTTGACCAGGTTTCCTGTAATGCCAATATGTCCGGTCGATTTTTTGTGGCTTCCGTCATTTTATCTGTAGTTTTCCCTGCCATGTTCCAAGATGTTATCGAAAGGCCGTTGCTAAACGGTATGAGTCATATACTTTGCATTTTTCCTTCCGTTCAGTGACTCAGATATCCATGACCATGACTGGAGCGTTTTTGCCGCTTCCTTTGCTTCTGCGTCCTGGCTCCAAACTTCTCTTTCTCCGATCTTTACTGAGATCTTTAGATTTTGATTTGAATTTGTTGCTGAGTCTTCTGTGCTGTAGGTAGTTTTATTTTGAATATGGGGGTTTTTCCATAAGGGTCCTTTGAACCATTTTTTTGGATTGTTGACTGTGGTTTCCTGTGTTGGGATCAAATCGTAGCCACATTTATGTAAGGTGTCCTGCTCTCTTAAGATGATCCCTGGTAACACCGGTGACCAAAATACTACCACCGCTATTTTGGTATTTTCATTATCTGGGAATATTACTCAATCGATTTCTTTTCTTGTTAAGGTTTGTAACGGAATAATACGTTGGAAGAGGTTAACAATTTTACCTCGATTTAGTGGGACATTATCTTTGGGAAAAAGCTCTGTTATTTCTAAGTGTTTTGACGATGTTTCTTCCCCAGGTGGGGCTTTTTTGTCATGGTCTTTTGGCCCTTTGAAGCGCTCCCTTAACCCTGTGGTTGTTGGAATGAGGTGAAATTCTTCGGATCTTGGGTTTAAAGTAGTGTTTTGATGAGAAGTTTTATTGTCTGCGTTTTCTGCCACATTTCGATTTATTCCCTTTATGGGAGTCGGTGTTTTTGTACTTTCTTCTTGCTAATGCTGAGATGCAGGAGGGATTATTGCTTTCTGGAATTTGAGCCTACGCGCTTTCTTCTTTTTGATTCTTTGTTGCGGCTTTCCTCTTTTTTTCCCAGCTCCTTCTTGGTTCTTCTTGATTTTTTGTGTATTCCTCGCTTGTTCGCCATCGAGGATGATGTTAGCCTTCTTTCCTTGATCAGTCACCGAATTGGACGTTGCTGGTTTATTTTTGGTGTTAGTGAAAATAGGATATTGGTTATGGGCGTTAATTGGATCTTCTCTGAAGAGCTTCTTTAGAGAATATATAGTTGATTCCTGGTGGTTATTCCGAGTTCCCTTATATGATGTTCCTCTCGTTTGAGTACCGATTTCGCTTTTTCCCTGGACTTGCAGCGTGTTGATGATATTGTTGTTACTTATTGCCTCTTGAATGTTTACTGGCGTTTCTTGTATTTTTGTTTACTCGGTGTGGTCTTTTTTCCTTTTTTTCTTCTACTAGGAATTTTAGTATTCCTATTTTGACATCAAGAGTTTGGTCTGAATTCTCTAGAATATGGAGTGAGAGGACAGACTCTAAAATTTCTTGCAAGGTAAAAAGTGACTTAGACACGGGAGTGTTGTGATTATTTAAGCTGGTAGATTTGAACATGTAGAGGTCTGGTGAATAATCGAGATCAACTTCTCGATCCGGGGATTTTGTAATGTACTGGTGAGTATCTCGTCTGGCCTTATATGCGGTTCGAGCTTCTTATCGTCCTCCTTAACAATTGTTTCTGGACATAGGTTGTTATAGTCAGTACTGCGTTGGATATTTAATAGACTCGGAGTAATTAGGCCAGATAAGTCTGATTCCAGGGGGGATTCCTCTATAATTGATGGACTGATATTTTGTTCAGGTTCGAATTCAGGGTTTGTTAGGTTTTGTCCACCTGATTCGTCCTGTGAAGCTCCCAATTTGTCTTCTCCTCCCTCCTTTAACTCAGGTTTTATTCCTTCTTTTTGCGGTTGACTTTCTATTTGACCATTGGTGATAGGTGTGGAAAAATAATTGGTTATTGCTGGAGTCCTTGTTATTCGTCCACTTTTCACCGCTTTATTGGAGGACTTTCTGATTGCCTCTTCAGTTCCCATTTGTTTCATGAAAATGATTCGCGACCTCAATTTCTTGAAAGCCATTTCATTATCCTGAGGCGGTAGTTATTCCGCCTTCCCGGGGGGTGGTTATTTCGGGCTACCCAACGTGTTATCAGGAGGATAATGGGCTGTATGGAGGTGTTAAAATCCCTCTAGGCGTGAAATAAATGGTTAAGTGGATTCTCTTTGGAGGCGTAGGGCGCTTTGGGGGGGTCTCTGGGGCGGGGAGTGGTAGTACTGACCGCTCAAATCACCACCACCCCTTTCCCCGAGTCCCAGGTGCCCCTCTCACCGTCCTACTGCTGGAGGTTTCCGTTCAAGTTGGCCGTCTCCTGCCTCAGAGTACACCAGTTCTTGGGGCTTTACACTGGTACTTCAAGCCACTTTAGTGCTGGCTTTTCGCTGGCACATTGAAGTGTTGTTTCAGGTCTTCTCCTCTTACTCCGGTCCGCTTCGATCCGTTCCTCAATTTCCTCTGCTCTGCCAGTCGATGGCAGGCCTTCAGCTGTACAGGCTGTGTCCGCCTCTGGGGCTGCCCGCCGCACTGCGTTTCACGCTATGGAGACCCGAGTGCTTGGTCTGTTTTTGATTGTCGTCGGCAGATTGCGGGTTGTTACCGCCACTTTGGCTGCCTGCTGCGCTCCGGATCGCGCTGTGGGGGCCCAACAGGCAGGCGAACAGGCGGGGTTGCTCTCGGTCGCGGAGTTGCCTTCGAGCCTCCTGCTCCGCTCCTCTCCTCTCCGCTCTGCGCTATAGAGACCCGATTGTTTGGTCTCGGTTTGGTAGTCGCTGCAGGTTGCGGGTTGGTACCACTGCTTGGGCTGCCTGCTGCGCTGCGGGGGCCCGGTGGGCCAGCGGGCAGGCGGGGGTTCTTTCGGTCGTGGTATTGAAGACGAGCCTCCTGCTCCGCTCCTGCTCCGCTACTCTCCTCTCCGCTCCACTCTGGCCGGCGGTCCGTCTCTCTGGTTCTGCTCTCAGGCGCCACCCTGCATTATCATTAAGAAATGTCACAAATTGGTCAGCAGACAGTTTATCTCCTCTTCAAATTAAACCACATGACAATATTTTCTCAGAACAGTTCCCAGCTACCGGACACCTGCTCCTCCTCCTTAACATAGCTGGGGCGAAGTAGGTGCCCATTACTGTCCTTTGTGTCTTTCCCCGATAAATATTTTAGTCAAAGAGAAAAAAGTTAAACAGTACATCACCATTTCTAATAACATTTCAGCATATAATAATGAAGAAACCGATCTTGCTCCTAAAAAATGTCTCACAGCTTGGATCCTCAGGTCATGCTTAATGCAGGTATAGTGACTGGTTACACCCAGTGTAACCAGCAATACATGTTTTTCCCAGTTGATGCCCTCAATCAGTGTTTGGAAGTGTGTTGTATCTTTTAGATGAGCAGGTAACATAAAAACAAAAGGACATAGAAAGTAATCAATACATTTTGAAGTCATTTCTTATTGTGATCCCATTAAGGAAACAATGGACTTGCCCGGTGGCCTTTCTGCATCTTTGTATAAATTGGGAAGCAGATACATAATGGGCAGACATGGATGTTTCCAATATAAAGTACAATATTCCTCCCACTCAAGTAAATCTTGATCTTTCCATTTAACCAAACTTTCATTGTACATTGAATAAGATGATTGTACCTTTGATTTACTTCTTAGCATATAACATAGAGGATCGATCATTTAATTGGCGATGTCCTTCAATCAAGTAGTCCACTTTAACCAAAACCACAACCTTTCCACCTTTGTCTGAACATCTAATAACTATAAAGGGATCATTTTTCAAACTTTCCATTGCTCTTAAATGTTCGCCTGTTAAATTTCTCCCTGCTCTTTCATTTGTTTTATATCTCATTTTTTTCAGATCCGAAACCACACTTTTCTAAAACACTTCCAATGCATCACCATGTATGTTTGGTATAAATGTAGATTTGGGTTTAAAGTTACTCAAACCTAATGCATCCACAGGTATTTGTAATGTATCCAAATGTATAAATGGATCCTCATGAAGTACTATGCTCTCATCCAGTTCTGCCATTGTATGTAACAACTCTATGTCGGAAATGCCTCTGAAAACTAATTAGGCCTTCGCTCACTCTTGGATGGAGCATGCAGGAGGAACCACTTTTTCAATTGAAATTTTCTCAAAAAACTGAAAATGTCAATTCTAGTCTTTACAGTGTCAATTTGTCTAGAAGGACAAAAAGATAGGCCATGGGATAACAATTTAATATCTCTAGGTGACAACTTATGTTCTGACAAATTGACCACCGTTATCTTGTTACCGTCTTGGCTCTTGTTGACATTGCAACTGGTTTGCTGCTGTCTCCTCTTTCGTCTTGACCTTGTTTGCTTATTTCTCTGGTTCCTCCTGTCCCTCTTGGTTTACTTCTTTTGCCACATCCTCTGCCCTGCCGAAAATCCTGCTCTCTTGTTTGTTGATTTTGCTTTGCTTTAAAAAAGAAAACATTTTCACTCTCTGCCCTTTGAAACGTGCAGATACCTCTAACAATACATCCTGACGGAACTTTAAACTGACATGCTGTGCAGGTGTGAGGTGCAGCTACTTTTTCTGAACATCCATCTAAAAGAAAAGCATGCCCTTCATGGATTTTGACACACTACATATGCCACACATCAAATATGATGACTCGGATAAAACTGCAACCTGTGTAGGGGTTGTGAGAAACAGTTTTCTGACTCTCATTGTACCCTGGGATCTGGTGACCAGGGCCTGGATTGTGCTCCGAAAAGAAGTGCATGGTAATTAGGTATAACTACAATTATTACTGGCATTCTCTCTGTAAAGCCCCAGGATGAGGTTGGTTATGTAGTTCTAGAGGCCTAGTCAATTTAATGTACTTAGGTGTGGATTATTCTTATGCCTGCTGACATTTATTAGGCTGCTTTTAATCTTAAATAATATGCAAATGTGACTGTTCAATCAAAGGTACCTTGGTTTTATATGTAGGATCTACCCTAGGTCCCCCAGTTATAGAGTGCCTTGTAACTGTAAGGAAAGATATGATAAAAGAAGTTGTAGTTGCCCTGAAAGGGGAAGAAAATGGCAATTTCATTTTTTCCCAATGAGTCAAAATGACTCCGTAGGCTAACATAGAGAAGTGTTAATAAAGTGTAACTATCGAAAAAAAGGATCTATAATGATGCTTCAAAGTACGAAATGTATTCTAACTTTCACAGAAAATAAGTTATGGACTTGCCTTTTCAGTAAGCCAAAATCCAGCCTTTCAGGTGCTCTCTCATGGTTTGTCAGGTTGAGCCAAGCTGTCTTAATAAGGTGTGAAGTGGCCTGCCTTGAGATGAAGAATTTTCCTTGGGATAACTGCAAGCTGAAGAGCACAAGCCATGACTGGGTGGAGGGGCAAAACTAGTCTTCAAAAATTGAATGATAGCCTCACCCCTAAATGCCAGACCGCCAGTCAAATATGAGCCCCACTAAATGGATTAATGAGGGGGCTGGAAGGAGAGAGTTAGGAAACCTTAGTCATACCAGTGTGTTGGCTTAGCCAGATCTAACTGTTCATGAGAGAGTTTCGCTATTTTGTATATTAGTAGTATCCTGATTTCTGGGTAAATAATATACCACACTTTAGAGGAAGAGGTCATACTCCACCTCGTGGTACCCTGCATGCCATTGGTAGGTGTGCCCTGTCCCCCCCCCCCCCCGAAGTGTGAATAAATATGGTAGGATAATCCAACAACTCAAATATGCTGCCTGAATCAAAAAAAGAGAAAAGGGACTCCTCTGCTTAGATTCTGATCTGTAAGGAAAGGATTGCACTCTGAGGGACTGCACCTGCTGCAAATTCTGGTACTACAACACTCATCCATAGGTCCTGGCGAGTTCTGATTAGTAGTGGGTGAGGCAACACCTTTATTGTAACCACCAGACAGTGGGTTGGGGTACTTCTAAATATGCGCGCACCAATGTGCAAGGCGGAGTCTGGATACCCAGTTGGGAATGTGCCCAGGGCACGGAACAAATGCCTGTTACTCAACTAAAACAAACTTGTCTGGAAGCAGATCCACCTATGACTGGAATGGAGGCAGGTTGGCTACAATTAGCCCTGGTTTCAAGTACTATAATTTCTCAGGCCCAAATTGGAAAGTACCTATACATTTGCAGGGTTCAGCCTGGTAAAATTAAGTTACAGAAGTTCCTCAGCCCTCTCCAACTGCCCTTCCTGATTAAGGATGATTTGCATACCTTATACCAGGACTTCTTGCCAAAAAGCCCAAGCCATTATTTCTTTTCTGAGAGCAGTTTCATATCTCATTGAGACGAAAGTCTGATGGGTATAACAGCGACGGGATAGGCTAATGCAAATTAGCTCACTGGAGTTTCAAGCGTTGGCACCATGTAGTGTAGTTCCTATATTCCCAATAGGCTCTGCGCATTGGAATAACATAAACAGCAGTGTAGACGTAGGACTGAGGTAATCTAGGTCTCTACTGACTATGTTAGACTTAATTAGTTTTGCCAGCTAGCTCAGAGGTCACTAGAAACCTTCTCGAATGTTCAGGAAAGGGTTAACCGTCCTGATTTAGACAAGAAAGGATTAGTTTCTGACAACCGCATAAATATGACAACTTTGCTCCCTCAGAATAAAGAGTGTATCTCTAGAGTGTGAAAACAATAGACAGCTATTTCACTCAGTCAATCGTGCATGCTTAATTTCACCACAGTGCAGAGAAATAGAGAGACGGGCGTTTTCAATAAAAGGTGTTATTTTATTGAGCAGTCTTCTTTCTCATGCAAGAGAAATGAATTGCCACTATTGCAATACTTATCATACAGTAAAGTGCGTACAGTAAAAGTAGTATTATGAAATAATACTGTAAAAGCATTGATATGGTTTCTTAGTCATATGATACTTTAAAATGGTTAAAATATATACAATAGTATTAAACCAAAGAGAGGGACTCCGTATATACATACATAAAAACATTGACTAACAAACTCAACTGGTGCTTCTAAGATACCCCTACCCCGGTGTTCCTGACCTAAGTCTAATACGTGGGAAGGAGTAAGTAAGTTGCAGTTGTAGGTTAAGTTAGGTTTTTGCCAAGTATTGGAATCAAGAATTCTCTCTAAGGTTTTAATCAGCTCTGTACCTTGTTTATCTATACTACTATTATAAAGAGAAAACTTGCACCTTTTGGCCAGGTAAACTCAGGAACCACAGCGCCAATCCACACACCCGATACATTTTTGTAATCCTCAGGGTGTGCAGATGGACATAGGCTATATAAAGTAAAACAATATGGTATATTTAAAAAAAATTACATTAAAAAAAAGTAGTCCCTGAGAAGAAGCGCCGGCCGTGACCTGCGTGCTGACGTCAGGACATGGCGTGGGGGAGGAGCGGTGGCGAGCGGCCGGTGATGAGCAGCGGACTGGGCGGACATGGTTATTGATTAGGGCTTCATGTCGTAGTAAGTTCATCTTGCGTTACAGGTTTTAAAACGGGAAATGTCCAAAGACTGTTGACAGGTTTGCGCTCCGTTCCCGGTCCCAGGCAAGCCAAGCACTTCACGGCCTGCTGTTCGCCCGACTTTGGTTTCGTCTCTGCTTTCCAGGGCGGGCGGAGGGGAGAGAGCGGGCGCTGGATGAGTGAATCGGCCTTTCAGCCTTTTTTCCTGTGTTACATAGGGAACAGGGATTGAGGCGCACAGGGACGATGCATTCATTCTGTGTGCACAGGAGCACACAAAGCTCTGTTAGACTAGAGTCTTGATTGTACACACCGAGAACACTGTTACCAACACATGTACCATAATGCAGCGTCACTCATCTTCTGGCCTCTTTCCTGATTTCGTCCTATCTTATTGCCTTGTCTAAGGTTCTTGCACGTGTAGACTAACAGTGACAATTGCTGCCCTTTCTCTGAGTTTACTAAAAGAGCTGAATTAACAGGCAAACCCTGTCTGCTTCTGATAGTTATGTGGAACTAGACAGCCATCTACTGGCTAAAACCAGAACACTCTGAACATTTGTTTTCGTACAGGTACTGGAAGTAAATTTAATGGGACAGCACTTGCGAATTGAATGCTTTCTTAGCGAATGACTCTAAATACAATTAATCCAATTACTTTCGTTTCTGATGACCGAGCTAAGCACCTCTTCGAGTATTCATTTATCATCTTAATGTATATGCTGATGGTACAACATCCCACTATATGAATGACAGCCGATGACTCCCTCTCTCATAGGGTTATGACTTATGAGGGGAGCGTGTGTGCCAAATCGCTGGTTGTTGGTGCTCGTGTCCACAGCTGGTTGTTGGTCATTCGAAGACCCCTGGCGTGTTCTTCGAGGCTGGCATCTGAGCAAAGCTATGCTAGGGGTATCGAAAGCTGCCTGTCCGCCTTACATCCAGAGTGCACGATGCCGCTGGATGCCCCTCGAACATCGAACAGCATGCTCCTTACTATATTCGCATTGTCTGCTTTCTTTATTTCTTTGTATTTTTACCAAGCCTGGGGGATTTGTCTTTGTTTTTTGAGAAAAGTGTGCCATTCTGTTTTGTTTTCTCTATTTTGATTAAATGTTTCCAATTTTTGTTGATGGTTGGTGATTCATGGCGCAAACCCCACAAAACAAGTAGAAAAATATAACAATAGTTGAATAAAATGCAAGTTCAATCTGCCAGTGATTTATTTGTCATGGGTGAAATTCGTGCTTCGCTTTTGGTAAGCACCAATCACATCCACCTACATTATTTGTATTCGTTCTTTTTATGAATTGTGAAAATCCAGGTCCTTGCACCTCTTCCTCCCTTGATTTACACATTAGCACAATCCCTCACAATGGAGATCTTGGCCACTGGTGCAGTGAGGGTGCCAGGGGCCCTCACAGAATCAAGGGAATGCACCTATGCCTCTAGCCAACTGGTAAATGGAACAGTAGTTGGGGTGTGGTGGGCCCTTAAACCCCAACGATCCCGGTGCCACTGTATCTGCTGCACTGTTGATAGATACCTTTCTGATGCTCCTGGAGCCATATCCTGGAATAGAAAAGAGTTGTACGGAATTGAAAAGTTCAGGACATTTGCATAGGGCGAGTACCGATTCCACGAGGTAACCCTGTGCACAGGGGTTTGAGGGGGGGAGGGGGGGCAGCATTGCCGGCCACAGTTTCAGGGCTCTCAGTGGGACGGCTGAGTAATGCCAGCTGACTCAGTTCACTCCAGCACCATCTCTCCGCTTGAACTCATGCGCGACACTCTAACTAATTGGGGTAAGCGGGTGATCCCCAAAACACAGCTGCTCCCAATGATGGTCGGAGAGGCGGAGCTGAAAGGTCTTCCGCTGAGTTCAAGCGATCTTGGCTGCTCTGCGTGACACAGTTTGATCTTGTGATGATGGAAGAAATGCTTCTTTTTCACAGTCTAGGTCACACTTGACTGGACCATAAAGCAGGAGCGCCAGGAGAAAAGTAAGTTTAGGGGTGACAGGAAATGTCGGGGTGCATACAACGCAGGAGCTTGAATTAGCCTTCTAGCCGGAAGGAGTCGTCCTGTGCAGCCAGATTATTCACTAATTTGTACATTTCTACGGTAAAAACACTTGACTGAGGTTCACGCTAACAGAATAACGTCATTCATCTCAACCCCTTATTTCTCCAAGCACGTTGGAACAGCAACATATTAATGTGCCAATAGCATTCCCACACAGACGCCACTACTCACTTGTACATATTTTTTCAACTCTTTGGACAGCTGATCTCGTGGCGCAACGGTAGCGCGTCTGACTCCAGATCAGAAGGTTGCGTGTTCAAATCACGTCGGGATCAAAGCCAGGCTTAATATTTTGCACCTGTCATGAAATGTAATATGGTGTTTCAGATGTTCGAAACAAAAGTAGAAAAAATATTTAACAAATACCTTTTTAAGGAATAAATAAATGGAGATGAAGTTCATATGGATTGAAGTGGAACAAACCTGCTCCTGACAAATTGCTATAGTAGCTAGAAGGCAAACATGGGTTGCATTGTTTTTATACTTTTCTACCAGAAAATAAATAAATATATATATACTCGCGAGAAGACCACTGTTCTTTGTGGAATAATAGGGGTTGGCGAACCCCGCCGCGGCCCGCCATCGAAAGAGGCATCAGGTCAGATCGACCGGACTTGTTGGATATCTATATCTATATCTATACTAATATAATAAAGAGAGAGCCCAAACCTTTGAGGCGGGTAATCTCAGGAACCACAGCACCAATCACAACACCCAATACAGCGTTGGAAAGGGCAGTTGCAGCAGAAGGACATAGGCTATGCAGACACCCACCATATACATTTAAAAGGTAAAAGAACTGTGCCAGAAAAGTAGTCCCTTGAAGGCGTGTCTGCGTTGTGCTGTGGGCGTGTGCTGGGGGCGTGACAAACGCTGGGGGCGTGTGGTACATTCCGCCCTTCATGCCATGTCTCATATCGTGTGCTGGGGGCGTGGGCGTGTGCGGGGCGCGGGATTACTTAAAAAAAAGCGAGCGTTGTGCCCAATATTTCATTGTTTTTTCTTCCCATGTTCTGTACATTCCAGCTCCGGGTGTCCACCCTGCTCCCTTTAAATACCCCTGCACCCCATAATCATAACCCACCCTTACTCCTTAAAATACCCCAACACTCTTAAACACTAACCCATCTTAACCCTATAAATATACCCTGTATCCCAAAACCCAAACCTATCCCTAAACCCTAAAAATACTCTTGTACCCCGAAACCTAAACCTAGCCCTGAACCCTGTAAGTACCCCTGTACCTCAAAACCCAAACCTTCCCCTGAACCCTAAAAATACCCCTGAACCCCAAAACCGAAACCTACCCCTGAACCCTAAAAACACCCCTAAACCCCAAAACCCAAACCTAGCCCTGAACCCTAAAAATACCCCTGTACCCCAAAACCCCTACCTATCCCTAAACCCTAAAACTACCCCTGTACCCCATAACCCAAAACTATATCTAAACACTTAAAATACCCAAACACCCAAAACATATACCTCAGTACCCCAAAACATATACCCTTATACCCATACTTACCTTATCCAAACATTAAAAAAAAACATGCTTTTACCATTCATGCATTTACAACGAGTTTCGTTGTAAATATATGCGTGGTAAAAGCATATACAATGTAATGCCATGCGTTATAATGGCATTGCAGAGTCATGGTACTTTCATAATAAAAGTATGCGGAGTGATGGTATGCGGAAAGAAAGTTGCGGAATAATGGGTGTTTACCCTCCCCCGGTAAGTACATTGGTAGCACAGCGGTCCACATCTCCAGCAACATATTTTTTCACCACCTGATTTGAAAAATGCACAGGTCTCTCTCAGTGATGGCCAGCACCGACATACACTTTTAGACACACCTCCTGCCACAAGTTCTAGAATTGCGAACTTTAGAGCTGGGGAGCTATGTTTGAATCTCGGCATCAGCTCAACATCCTGTGATTCCAGGCAAATCGCTTTGTCTTCCCGTGCCTACCACAAATTAATGTGTTCTTCTGTAATGTAAATTGTGCTCATGCCATGTTGTCGAGTTCGCGCTATATATTATTGCAAGGAAAAATAAAGTAGGGAAACTCGCGTTCACACACTACTGAACGCGCACTCTTAAGTGCATCAGCAGTGCACTGTGAATCGGAGCGTTTCACAGGCCTGTCACAGATAAGAAATGCTATCAAAACGAAATCCTACAAAACAAAATACTACTGGCTGGCAGCAATTCATACCCGGACAACGTCGGGACGGGCTGCTAGTTTGTTTATAGAATGAAGGAGGTCTTGTATCTCGCTTCTCAGGACTCTATCTCCCAGCAACCCTTGAGGGTGAATTGGGAACACTGGAGCTGTATTTCTCTGCGTGAGAAAAGGCAGCTTCTCCAGCGTGTCAAAGCGGGGGGGCGGCTTCCTTCGGCTCTCGCATCAGCTGGGCTTCGGATAAGTAGATAGCCGCTCTGCTCCACACCACCATGTGTTGGCTTAAGGCAAGGTTGGTATATTTATACCTGAAAGGTGCCGGGTTTGACATAAGGTTGGACATAAGACGTCACTAAGAACTAACAGTTCTTTCTGGACTCCAGGAGTTCTTGTGCAAATCAAAACAAAAGCAGGGGGAATTCCCGGGCTGCTGGAGGCTTGATTTGTTTAAAGAACGCGTTGTGCTTTCTAGGAGTCTATGGGAGTGGCCTTGCTGTGTTTTGGACTGCATGGGCTATTACTAAATATAGACATGATTCTTATGCCTTTATAAGGATACTAATGGTTATATCCACATAAGGGCATGAATCGGGAATATCAAATTAGGGTCCTAGATAGAAATACAACAAGGTAAAGTGTTAGTTTTTACATGGTACCTTTCCTGTGTGTTTTTGTAAAATCCAACTTCACCAATTCAATGGATATTTACTAAATATCAAAAACAGTGGTTGAATGGACTCTGTACCGTATTGCAAATCAAAGTTACCAAAAATGGTATTTAACTTTGTAGTTTTTTTCTCATAGAAATCACTGCAGTCCTAAACCATGGAACTATGTTCTAGGGAGTCAAAGTGCATGCATTGAGATCCAGTCAGCAGTGACCCAGTGCACCGAGTAAAAAAAAAGACAGGAGTTACCGGTCAGAAAAAATTGGGGTTACCACTCAAAAAGTGCTATTTTCTAACAGTATGATACAATTCTTTGTATGTAATACAAAGTAACAGCTTTTGCATCAAGAAGCACAACTACTCCACTATAGAGAAGGAAATCATTTTAAATTAATTCTATGGAGAGTCCCGTTTACCATAAGAACTGGTCATAAAACTCTATTGCCCATGTTCTGCGCTAAATGCATCAATAAATCTACCCCTACATCTCTAAGTCGGTGTTGGGTCTACAAGGTTTTATCTATAACATGATATATGTCCCAGGAGACAGGAACCAGGTTGCAGGATGATGTTGAAGATTCTGTCACTAATTCCTCTGATTCCGCAATTCTCTCCATGGACATTCCAGCTATCAGTAAAACTGAATGGGAGAAATGTGCACAAGACTACAACACCCTATCGTCCCTTAAGGTCATCATTAGTGAGGGTGGCCCTAGAATCTCAAGGAAGTTCCTGAGGACCATAGAACTTTCTGGATTGTAAAGGATGAATTTTTTTATCATTGATAACTACATACACAGGTGCAACAAGATCATATCACCCGAAAGGCATGTATGAGCCTATTGACGATACATTTTCCTTTTTAAAAAAAAATATTTATTTCCGCACAATAATAAATCAAACAATTTTACATATAGCACAGACACTCGTCTAAAATGCACAAAGTAAATTGCAGAATGTTTTTAGTATGAAGGGATTAACATAAATACAGAATTCAAAATTTCAGGTTTTAACACATTCTCCTTCTACCTAATAATAGGTTCCCAAATACGTTTCCTAAGAATTCTACCTTTCTTCCCCTTCCTAATTATACACAGAAATTAACCGAGACAACCACTGGTGAAAAGTTGGGGCTGCCATATCCAACCATGTCATTGCCACTCACATTCGTAGAACCAACTTGGCTATAAATAAAAAGTAATATAATGTATCTTGGTCGTCGTCCCCGCTTACCCCAAGGACAATCCTAGCTGGTGTAAGAGTAACGCTATTTCCTAAAATTTTGTCCAAAAAGGATTCAATAGCCCTATGTAGTGACTAGAGTTGCGGACAGGATGCAAAGATGTGGATTCTATCAGCATCAAAGCTATTACACCAGGGTCACATAGTACCTGTAGTACCCCCACACTGAGCTATCCTAGCAGGTGTATGATACAGGGAATACATTGTTTGTAATGTTGGGCCTGCAACCCTGCCGAGCAAAGTGTAGTCCGCCCCAGTGCGAGACAATCTTGAAAGCTATCCTGGTCCACCCCGAGCTTGTCTCCCCACTTCTTCCCATATTTTTCTGTTTATTTTTAAGGCAGACAGCTCTGAATAAAATCTTCTAATAGAACACTCCGCCCCAACCTCAATAACATCCCAAATCCTTTTCTTACAAAACCCGGCAGAGCCTCTATGATTGTTTACTGGAGGGGTGTGGCTCACTGGTTAGAGGCAGCAGACCCGTAAGCAGAGAACGGCCCGGGACCAGGGTTCAATACCCGACGCGGCAGGGTCGTGGACCAGGGTCAAAACAGCCTCGATAATTCTCGCCTCGGTGCCTACTCTAACCAGGGAACAAACTCGGCAACTATGGGCATTAAGCTTGCCTCATCTCTACAACGGCCCCCCACAGACGCCGGGGATGCCTGGTTTCACCTTGGAGATACCCAGAAAGGGACCATCTCACGGGGAAAACCAGGACGGGTTCCCCAGCGGTCTTCAGCGCCAGGATACTCCATGGAGTCGCAGTGCGCTTTACAAGTACACCCACATTTACATTTACATCTCCGGACCTGCAGATACTTGAAAAAATTATTGTTGTCGATACCATACATCTTCTGGATATTAGAGAACTGAAGTACTCCATCAACTCCCATCCGATCACCAAATTTCCGAATCCCATGTCGTCCCTATTCAGCCATTACAGGGTCTGGAAATATTTCTCCCGGAAGAGAGATATTCCTTTCAATCCGAGTATAAACATTAAATCTGCCCATTCCCAGTTTTTTACAAAATGACGCCCATATTTTATAAGCTGCCATTCATGTCTTAAATCTAGTTCTTTTAAAATAGATGGGATCTGTATATTTAAGAAAATACTTCTCTGCATTCTCACCTATAAGTATTGCATATATATCAGTTGTACCTAGTTTACCTGTGGATCTGGGGCATCAGCCCCCAGCAGCCAACGCATGTACTGGAGGGCTGCTGCCCAATAATACATCCTGAAATCAGGAATCGCCCATCCTCCCCGGTCCCTGGAGAGAGTCAAGAAACAAAGGGTACTCCTGGTCTTTCCTTGCGCCCAGATAAACCGAATAATTAAGTGTTCTAATGCAACAAACCATTTGCCCTCAAAAATCAATGGGATTATACTAAATAGATAAAGGAACTTGGGTAAAATTATCCTTTTCATGATTCTGGCGCGCCCTACCAAGTAAAGTTGGAGATTATTCATTCTATCAAGATCCTTCTTAACTTTATCAATTACTGGTTCAATATTTCTATTTATGATCTTATCTAAGTCAGCTGATATGCTAATCCCCAAATACACAGCAGAGTTGACTACCCGTATCGTCACATACTACCTGACTATTCATAATATTCTGTTTCTTAGGGCCGTTTAATGCATAGCCTGAAATCCAGCCAAATAGCGCTGCCTTTCTTTCCACTTCCAGTATAGCGCTAGTAAGGGAAGGAGTCACTATCGCCACGGCCTCCGCATAGGCCAGTGTTTTAAAGCTTTAGCCCTGAATCCTAATAGGTAAGATCTTATCATTTGCTTCCAATTTGCAGATCAGCGGGTCGATATACACAGCAAATAACAGGGGCGAACTGGGGCACCATTGGCGAGTGCCACATTTAATCTGTACCTCCGAGGTATACCCTCCATTAATTCTGAGTCGGGCCATGGGAGATATATATAGTTACTGGATTGCCTTAATAAACCCCTCCCCAATACCACACTGAGTCAGGGCCATCCAAAGAAAGTCCCTGGAGACCCGATCTAATGCTTTTTCTGCATCCAGAAACATAACCGCCATGGGATCCCCTGAGACTTCCATGGCATCAAAGAGAGTGATAACCTTACGGAAGTGCTCTGTAGTACCTCTCCCTGGGATGAAACCATGTTGGGTAGAATAGACCAACTGTCCTATAATCTTATATAGCCTGAGAGCCATTGCCTTGAGGTAAATCTTGGCGTACAAATTAATAAGGGTTATAGGCCTATAAGACCCAGGTTCCAAAGGGGGTTTGCCTTTTTTTGGTATCATCATGATATCAGCGCCTGCCCACAACTTTGGGACAGGCTTTCCTAGTTGGGCCGGCAGGATTGTATCGACCAGCTAATTGCCGCTTGAAATGTTTTATAAAATTCGATTGGGACCTGGTCGGGTCCAGCAGCTTTACCCGAAGGAACACTATTAGGTGCTGCAAAAATTTCCTCAGGAGTCAAGGGGACGTCTAGTGCCTCCCTGTCTCCTTCGGAAAGAAAAGGGCCAGAGACATCCCTGAGATACTGTTGAATATCTAAGAGGTCCCCTGGGTGCCCCTCGCTATATAGTCTGGCAAAAAACTGTCTAAAAACTTCCCTGACCCCCTCAGAGTCCAGGGCAATTCCTCCCTTACTATTCAATATTTCTTTAAGTTCTCCAGAGGCTGATCTCTGTCTCGTACAGACTGCAAGTATATGTTCCACGTGCTCGCTTAATTCGTGGCATTGTTCCCTTTTTGTTAAATAAGTCGCAGCTGCCTTGATAGTGATACTTTCATTCACCTCTGCTGTGGCACATACAACTTTTAGGAGTATCTTATCCAGAGAGACCCCGGAGAGGATTGCCAAATTTAATTCTTCCTCTGCATCCAAGACTGCTTTAACCAAATGTTTTACTCTAGTCCCCTCTTGTTTTTGTTAATGAATACTTTAGCTTAGTGTCCCCCATGAATGCCAGCCTTGAAAGCATCCCAGCTTATTCCTGAAGAAGTATTACCTCGACTGATCTCACAGAAAGCTGCTATCCAGTCATTCATATGCTTAAGACAGCCCTCTATCCTTAATTAACCCTCTTTCAAAAGTCCATACCCGCTCCCACCTGTAATTTTCTAATGTTAAAACCAGCGGGTTATGGTCAGAGACAACCCAAGGAAGTTTCTCAATCTGACTTCTTACAAGTAGAGAGTTTGATATGAAAAAATAATCCAGCCTGACACAGACCTTATGCGGAGCAGAATAGTAATTGGTGCCATTATAAAGTGGGTTCAAACGTGCCCACACATCTACTAAAGAATTATGGCGTGCCAGACTAACTATTGCGTGACATG
Organism: Lissotriton vulgaris; assembly: GCF_964263255.1. NCBI lineage: Eukaryota > Metazoa > Chordata > Amphibia > Caudata > Salamandridae > Lissotriton > Lissotriton vulgaris. The sequence goes on from NC_141691.1 coordinate 2,034,138,717, forward strand.
TTTTTTTCTTTCAGGCTTGATAGCGTTGCCCATGGTCTGTACCTAGGCCCCAAACCCCATTTATGTTAAAATCGCCCCACAGTGTAACCGGCGTGGGTCAAGAAGCCAACTAAAAATCTAAAAATTCTAAGATACCCGGGTCATCCTCTGTTGATCCATATACTGATCCTATGGGAACTATATCATCATTAATTATACACCCCTTAAGGACCCAACTACCCCATTGATCTTTTAACTTTGACATCCTTTCTTTTGGACCATACGGCCACCCCTCAGGTCTTAATCCCCTGTTTGAATGAGCAAGCAAAAAAAATCCCAGCTATTCCATTAAATAACCCCTTATCCCTTCTACATGTGTCTCTTGGAGACAAACAAGACCAAGCCGCATTGATCTCAGGGTAGCCACGACATGCTGCTTTTTCAGATGGTCATTCAGACTGCATACGTTGATAGATGCAACCCTTACATTCATTTAAATACAGCAAATACCTGCCCCCACCAATTAACCAACCCATCACTTCATGTTTTCCTTGTACCTTCTGAAAATGTTTTAATTCTTTTACTAACACACCTTCAGTGACTGCCCACCCATCTCAGACGTTGTGCTGTGCTGTGCCATGTGAACCACCACCCTGCCCCCTGCGGCTCCGCCACCCCCCAGTTAAAACCACCCCCAATACCTCCCACAGCTTAAACTGCAGCGTCACAACTCCTTCCCTCCTCGAGCTTCCACCCTCTATGTCCTTTTTCCAGATATTCCTAGGGGAGATCCCTTTACGTACGGCATACCTCCCGAGAAGAGAAATAAATCCTCCTTATCCTCTGTTGAGCCTTAATCTCAGAATGAAAACATTCTAACGTGCCCTTTAACAAATATCTTGAGCCGTGCTGGGTACAATAAGTAAGCCTCATGTCTGAGGGTCTGAAGAGGAGCAATTAGCTGTCTTAGCCTCCACCGTCTTTCCACAGTAGCGTGGCAAAAATCGGGGAGGGCAAAGAATGTAACCCTATGGAACGCGCGAGGAGCGCCAAATATCACACCAACCTCCCCAAAGCAATTCATGCCTCTAGAGATACCATAGAGAACAACATTACAGAAATAAGACTGGAGGTCTCCCTTCTGCGTCAAGATATGCGCAATAAAGTGAAAGGATTGACCAAGATGGAAACCTGCATCTTAGAAGTAGAAGACTAAACACACAAACTGAATTCCAATGTCGAAGACTTGAAGGCCATTGTGAGAGAGATAGCATGGAAAGCGGAGGATGCAGAGAATTGAGCCTGCAGAAACAACCTCCTCGTCATCGGATTCCAAGACGGACAGGAGGGCTCTGACCCAGAGGTGTTTGTGATGTCATGGTTATGTGCCTCCCTCCCGGCGGTGAAGTTTTCATCCTATTTTATCATCATACAGGCAAATAGGATGCCTAATGCAAGACTGCCGCCTGGTGCCCCTCAGTGACCACTAATTGTGACATTCTTAACCCACCAACAACAAGACTCAATACTTAGAGAGGCATGGTACAGAGGGATTTTTACGACTAATCTAGAGAAGTACAGAAGAAGAGGTACACATTCAACTTACTGAAATTCAAGCTGAGATCTATGCAGATCCTATATATGTTTCTATTCCCAGTTAAGCTCAAGGTTATCTTCCAAGGCACCTCACAATTTTTTCAAACCCTGGTAGAAGCATGCGCCTGGAAAGAGGACCGCCCCATGGTATGACGGCAAACTAGGACCAGCTTGTCACAATCCAAAGACGCAACCCCACAATGGGAGCCCCGAACACAGAGAATAAGGAGATGCCCACTTAAACAAGGACACAAGATGCTGTTGAGATCCTACTGAAAGAAACCCGGTACAGGGCCGAGATACGCATAGCTCTGGATGCAGACTTGTCCCAAACTCAAGCCAGGGGAACACAATGCAATCAGGGGAAAAACACCCACAACGAACAATCGGATAAAAAATCCCTGGCGGACACGAACTGTGACCACCCACTCTTCAAGAATATCACTTGCATGGAAGATCAAGATGCGTAGACACAAAACGTGGAGAGTACGCTCCAACAGCAGGCTAAGAGTGGCAAGAAAGGCTGAAACATGGGCAGGCCAAAAACAGACAAACTGCAGAACTGCTAGAGAATCCCCCAGACTTGATTTTACTAAGTGCGCTCTGAGTGGAATACTTTTTTTGAAGCCTATATCCTTCATTATTTTGGTTAGAAATTAACGGGTTGGAGAGCAGGGGTAGGACTACAGACCTCTCAAACTGAACTTATGCCAAGTTGTCATGTTGACAGTTCAGGGAATAGGTGTATGTAGTGGCAGAGAGTGGGGTGGAGGGGCTAGGTTTAGGGGTAAACAGCTTTATAGTTTAATCATTTAGTACGTTTCTAATACAGCCAGTGGCAGGAGATTTAAGGTCCACAGACAGGAACAGAGGTAAAGAGGACATCATACAGTTGTCTGTCTGATGTCCTCTTGTATCCCATGCATATAATGAAAATCATGGGATACACACAATGAGTGACAACACATACTCAGCATTGTCATAGAATGTTATTGAACTCTGTAGAAAGATCAAGAGGGGGTTAGTTACCAGGTACATCAAGAGACTTAAACCTGACATTGTCTTTTTACAGGAAACCCACTTGTTGGGTACACACTATGACTTCATTGGAAGAGGGACTTACACCACCCTGGCCCACAGAGAGTTTTCTGCAGTGGTGCAAAGTGCCACCACACTAATTAACCCCCCCTTCACAACTAAAATCTGCACAGACCCCAATGGGACCTTTGTTGCTGTCCAGGAGTCCTGGGGACGATGTGTACTCACATTAATTTGTGTTTACATCCTGCATAAACTGCATTCCTAATCCCTTGATACAATTGATAAAATGCTACACACATCACTGTCCCCACCCGCTGGCGGAGTTTGTGAGGCTGCTAAGACTGACTGACCTCTGGAGACAACAACACCTACTAGACACCACTTATTCCTATTTTTCCTGAGCCACATAGTCTTTTCTAGACTTGACTACTCCTTTGCCCGGTAGGTGAAATACGAACGGTGGGTAAGATGGAATACCTAGCAAGTGGCATTTCAGACCACTCGCCATTGTGGTTGACAGTAGGGGGTGGGGGGAATAGGCAGCAATCAGATAGAAACCCTGGACTATAAACTCTTGGAATTAGAGAGAAACTTTACCCCAGATACATAGGCTGACCTGTTAAAACAGCCAGTAGTCACACTTAGAGAGATCCGTGCTCTAACCGATTGAGAGGTGCAGACCCAAATTCAGAATACACAACATAGGCTCTACAAGGCAGGAGTCAGAGCAGGGAGACTCCTAGCCTGGTTGGGCAGAAGGACCAGAGAGATGAGCTGGGTGACCCAGATAAACGAAACAGATGAACGACGCACGTTTGCACACTCCATAGTGGGTGCTTTTGCACACTACTACACAGAGCTGTTAGAGGCTAGAACACATGTCTCCCCTGCGCCAGGAAGATAAGGAATCCTTAGAGGAAGATTTTACCCTAAAGTGCAAGACGCTATAAATGAACAAAAATCGGGGAACACTCCGGTGCCAAACAGTGTGCCAGTGGGATTTTTTAAGCAAAATGTTAGCCTGGTAGCCTCTCACTTACTTAATATGTCCCAGGCGGCATTGGAAGTGGGGGAGTTGCCTCAGCGTTGTGTATACCAAAGCCAGGTAAACCCCCACAGCACTGTGGCTCCTACCTCCCAATATCATTACCAAACACTGAAACCAAGATTTTGGCCTCCAGTTTAGCGTCACGACTCTTGACCGTTATCACATCATTGGTATACAGTGACCAATCGGGCTTTATGCCTGCACATGCCACGTGCCTCAATCTCCGCTGACTTGCCAACTGGCTGGACACAGTGAAGGACAGACCTATCCTGTATATCCTTCTGTCTATAGATGCGAAAAAGGCCTTTGACAGTGTTCATTGGCTGTTCATGAGACAAGTTCTAATAAAATTTGGATTTGGTCAAGGATTCATGGCTTGGGTTGAACTATTGTATACTAACCCGAGGGCAAGGATAAAGGTCAATGTAGTAAAGTCAGCTGGCTTCCGCATTCTGAGGGGAACGTTACAAGGCTGCCCCTTGTCACCCCTGTTCTATTCAATGGTCTTGAAGCTGCTGGCATGGTGGGTCAGGACCCACCCAGAATTAAGGGGTGTCCGGGATATCGGAGACTAACTTGTTGATGGATGGATTTCTCTATATGCAGATGAGATTCTGCTCTACATGACTAACCCAGATACGACGCTCCCCCTGAGACTACACCTGGTCAAATAATATAGCAACCATGTAGGATATACTATCAACTGGGGGACGTTGAGTCTTTACCCCATGGGAGGTTCCAAAGAAATACACTCTCTACCAGAGCAACTGAACATTACGAAATAGTTCATTTGCATCAAAATGGAATTGGTTGGAATCTCCCAATCTAATAATAACGTTTGGATTTCTTGTTTACTGTGTGATCTAGTTCCTATTACTAGCAAAGTGATAACCATGAAAAAACCAAGTAAGTACTGCCTCATCCTGTTATTAAGACTTGAAAGCATTATGATACAGAATGCAAAATAATAATCTAGCACAAAATGTCTCTGATTGTCTAAAGTATTTTAAAAATAATCCTTTCAGGATTTTGCTTTTCATAACCTCACTTGTATGGTTACAGATACCCCAGTGGGCCCAGTCAGATGACGTTAGAGTACATTAGAAATTCCTACTTAAAAGGATTGCATGTAAAGCATTACTCCAGAGTTTTTATTGTGAACTGCAGCTTTGCACCCTTTTTTTGTGATAAAGCACCAAAACATCCTTACTCAGAGCATGTGCTTTAAAAAACAATACATCTTCCTTCTCTGCCCTTAGTTTTTTCATTACTAGAAAAAATATCAAAGGGGCAGATACCTCTCCCAAAACATCCTGACAGAATATTAAACTGACATGCTGTGCAGGTGTGAGGTGGATATACTTTTTGAGAACTTCCTTCTAAGAGAAGCAGGCAATGTCTTTCATAGATTTTTACACACTAGATATGCCACAAATCTAATTTGATGACTCGGAAAAAACTGCAACGTGTGTGAAGTTAGGGATTTTGAGAAACAAGGATCTGTTCGATTTGTACTCAAATTTTGACTACTAGGTGCTGGTTTTCCTGACTCTGATTGTACATTGGGCTCTGCTGACCAGGCCCAGGGAGTGTGCTCCGATTCAAATTGCATGGTAATTAGGTATTAGTACAATTCTTACTGACATCCTCTCATTAATGCCCAAGGAAGTGGTAAGGCATGTAGGTCTAGAGGCCTAGTTGATTTAATGTACTTAGGTATGCATTACTGTTGTGCATGTTGACATTTTTTAGGCTGCTTTTAATCTAAAATTATATGCAAATATGACTATTCAATTAAAGGAAATAACTAATTTTCAAAATACCTTGGTTGTATATATAAGTCACATGTAAGGTCCCCTCTAGGTCCCCCAGTGGTATAGTGCCATGTAACTATGAGGAAAGATATGATAAAATAAGTTGTATGTGCCATGGGAGGGGAAAAAAATGCCAATTTCATTTTTTGCCAATGAGTCGCAATGACCCATAGGTTAACGTAGGAAAATGTAATTAAAGTGTAACTATTGAAAGAAAGGAGCTATAATGAAGCTTCAAAGTATTGAAATGTATTCTAACGTTCACAGAAAATACGTTATGGAATATTTATTTTCAGTAAGGCAAAATCTAGCCTTCCAGGGACTCTTTCCTTGTTTGGCAGGCTGACCCAAACTGTCTTAATGAGTTATGTAGAGGCTTGCATTGAGACAAAGAATTTCCTGTAAGACGACAACTGCAAGCTGCAGAGCATTAGGCAGGAAGGGTTGTACAGGCAAAACTAATCTTCAAAAATAAAAATGACAGCCTCATCCCCAAATCCTGCACCCACAGTCATATAGGAGTCCCACAAATTTGATTAGTGAGGGGGCTGGATGGGGAGTGTTAGGAAACTATAGTCTCACCGGTAGGTTGGATTAGCCAGATACAACTGTTCTGGAGAAAGTTTCTCCATTTTGTATATTAGAAGAATAGTGATTTCTGGGTCAGGATTATGCCACACTTTAGAGGAAGTGATCATATTCCACGTTGTGGTACCCTGCATCACATTGATAAGTGTGCCCCGCTGCTTTTAATCCCAGAACTGTGAATAAATATGGGAGTGTTGTCCAGAAAACTTAAGTCTGCTGCCTAAAACCAAAAAGAAAAAAAGGACTGTCTTGCTTGGACCCTGATCTGTACCCAAAGGATTGCATTCTGAAGAACTACACCTGCTGAACATTCTGGTACTGCAGCACTCGTTTATTCATAGATCCAGATGAGTTCTTAATAATAGTAGGTGAGGTGACACATTTGTTGTAACCAGCAGCCAGGTGGTTGGGTAACTTCTGAATACGCGCAGACCAATGTGTAAGGCGGATGCTGAGTACCCAGTCGGGAATGTGCCTAGGGAACTGAACAGATACCTCATACTCAACTAAAACAAACACGTTCTGTAAGCAGCTCCTACTATTAGCCCTGGTTTAAAGTACTATTCTTTATCATGATCACATTGAAAATAACTATAGATTTGCAGGCTTTACCCTTGTAAAATCGAGTTGCAGAAGTTCCGCAGCCCTCTCTACCTGCCCTTCATATGAGTGGATGATTTGCATACCTCATACCAGGACTTTTTGTCAAAAGGCCCAAACCATTATTATTTTTCTGAGAGTCGTTTCACATCTCATCGAGAGGAAAGCCTGATGGGGATGGCAGCAACTTGATAGGCTGATAAGAATTAGCTCATTGAAGTTTCAAGCATGTAAAGTAGAAGTTTTGACCCAGTACCGTTCCTGTGTTTTTTTTGAAAATCCAACTTCTCCAATTCAATGGATATTTACTGAATATCAACAACAGTGGTTGAATATACTATGTACCTTATAGAAAATCAATGTCACCAAAAATGGAATTTCCTTTTGTATTTTTTTCTTCTCATAAAAATCGCTGCAGTCCTAAATCTTGTAACTAGCATTTTGGGGATATTCACTGTAGGATAATACCACTGTTAAATTATTATATCTTCCTCTTTTTAATTATATTTGCCCTAACATGTAGTTAACAAGGCACACTTAGAGTGAATTAATGTTTCAAAGCAGAGTTCCTACCTGTCAATGAGGTATTCCCATGGATGTTTAAAACCAGCTGCAGTCAGCCTATACATGTAGGTCTGAAGCCATGCTTTACTTGTTGGCCTAGTGATTAGCAACATATGTGTTTCAATCCTCCTGTGATATATAACTTCCATGTCACTGGTGTGTTTCCTGCATCATTTGATATTTCTGGGAAGTTAACAATATTCACATTTGGGAATAAATGATGTAACTATGTTTTTGGGAGTCAAACTGCATGAACTGAGATCCAATCAGCAGTGCCCCAGTGCGCAGAGTAAAATAAAAATAACAACTTCAGCAAAAATAGGGGTTACCACTCAAAATTGAGGTATTTTCTAACAGTACGTTACAATTCTTTGTATACCTTAGAATTGACATTTAGTAGCTGAGATAAAAGGAACAGTATGAAGAGGCACAGTACCTGGCCGTGTGGAAGACCTTAAGAGGTTGAAATGTGTTGCCTCCTAATTGCTGCTTCTAAGTAGCCCTTGATATTGTTATTAGGTCATCCACGCAGCACTATTGTTTTGTCCTACTCTGTATCCATTGTAAGATGCACACCACACTCTGCTGCGGTTGCTCACATTCTGCTGTTTGCTATCCTCAAAACCTATTTAATATTGATTAATATCACCAAGTGAAAGATCGCAACTTCAATCCACAGCACTGCAGGCAATATCCATCATGTTCACTCATAACTGATCTTTAATCCAAAAATATCAGTAGGCATTTTGTGGCAGATAGAATTGAATGCATATTAAAAACTCATTCTTTTTTGCTAGAATATACCCATAAAATGTAACAAAATAAACCCACCAGCCACCATGTCTCGCATCCTAATTGAATCTTCCCCTTCACCCTGGAAACATTTCTAGAGATTTCCTGTTTTTTTGCAGTTTAGTATACAATTTCGCTGATTTATTGTGCAATTTAGTCATAAGAGGTAAAGCTAATGATTTTGGAAAAATATGTTTTCTTAAGGAGCATTGATTTCACCTTAATTCAGAGAGATAAATGCTCTATTTCTAATTTGGTTATACACCTGTGTATATATGTATATATATATATATATATATATATATATATATATATATATATATATATATATTTTTTTTTTTTTTAGACACTGACGAAGCCTTGAGCGAAGCGCGTCTGTCGGGGGTGTTGGGGGTTTGGAAATAAATTCATCTAAGGATCTCGAAATCGGAGTGCTTGCCGTTTTTTCCGGACACAACAGTTTGGGAGTGTGTGGCGATATATATATATATATATATATATATATATATATATATATATATATATATTACCTACTGGCGTGTCGCCAGTAGGTATATATAGTTAGGATTTTTTGTCTATGGAACTTTTGAAAATTCTATGTCTAATAACTTTGGCGTTTGTGGACGGAATCGGCTGAAATTTTCAGGAAAATGGCACATTTTGTTTCTGAGCAGCCCCTGAAATTTGGAGGGGTTTCATCAAGGGGGGGCCGAGAAAAAAGGGGGGTCCCAAAACGCGTTTTTCCCATGTTAATTTCCATAGGGCCTTTGGCCTCACTTTTAGCTCGAACGGCTGAATGGATTTGCACGAAACTTGGCAAAATTGTAGGGACTGTTAGCCCGATGTGCCTTTGCTAGGTCTCAATATATGTGCTCCAGTAGTTTTTGAGAAATTAACGTTCAAAACAAGATATATATCTGTAACAGCGCTCCAGGCTGCGCTCTGGTTCGCTTACTTTTCGCGAAACGGAACTTTGCGTGCAGAAAGCTGATTGGCTGTCCGGTGTCTGTCAACATTCTAAACAGTCCGGAGCGGCCGCCATCTTGTCTCTCGGTAGGATCGAGAGAGAAGAAGAGGTGAAAAACTAAGGGGGAATTTAATGAAAGGGGGCAAGGTATACCCCTCTTGACCCCCTAGGAATGTTGTTGGGGTTGTTAAAGGGTCCCGTGGGGAAAATAAAAAAAAAATGATTTTTCACGGTAGAAGCGCTTCACGGGCCGCGAACTGGGCCGCAAACTGGTAGCGAAACGGGAATTCGCCATTTTGTGCTTCGTTAATTAAATTACTAGGTATAAGGGGAGGCGGGAGACGTATCCTAATCCCCTATGTTTCCTGAGGGTGGCTGAGGAGGCTCATATATGTTGATACATCTCTTCCAGCGGCTGTGCGTGAGCTTTTTTTTTTTTGCTGCGTGACAGTCCGGAGCGGCCGCCATCTTATCTCTCGGTAGGATCGAGAGAGAAGAAGAGGTGAAAAACGAAGGGGGAATTTAATGAAAGGGGGCAAGGTATACCCCTCTTGACCCCCTAGGAATGTTGTTGGGGTTATTAAAGGGTCCCGTGGGGAAAATAAAAAAAAAATGATTTTTCACGGTAGAAGCGCTTCACGGGCCGCGAACTGGGCCGCAAACTGGTAGCGAAACGGGAATTCGCCATTTTGTGCTTCGTTAATTAAATTACTAGGTATAAGGGGGTGCGGGAGACGTATCCTTATCCCCTATGTTTCCTGAGGGTGGCTGAGGAGGCTCATATATGTTGATACATCTCTTCCAGCGGCTGCGCCATCTTGCCTTTTTTCCAATGCCACAATTTTGTCGTGCACGGCAGCCATTTTAGATGCCAGGCTGGTCCCAGGCTATCACCTACCCCTGCGGATGTAGTTTATGGCCCCAGCTGTAGAGAATTCAGACATGCCAACCCTCCCGATTCAGGCGTGAGACTACTGATTTCAGTGCTAGTCTCCCGCCTCCCGATTTCTGCAAGTAAAAACCCGGGGGCATATTACGAACAACTAGCGATAATTTTTGTCTCTAACTTGTTTAGAGACAAACATTATCGCCGCACATCGGCGATTTTTATCGCAGATAAACCTTGCTATTATCGCAGAAAAGTCAGCGATATTCATGTATTATCGAGCAAATGCTCTTAGCCATGTTATCCACTTCCCATTGGATAACATGGCTAAGAACTGCTCAGGGCAGGTGTTAGCTTTTGGAGATATTCGCGCTTAGCGCGAATATCTCCAAAAGTTGGTAATAGGAGATAGCGATGTTAGGGACTGTTTCCAGTCGCTAACATCTAGGCACGCCCACTTTGCATGTCATTAGTGATAAGTATCACTGACATGCAAAGCGGGGCCCAAGATGGTCGCTATCTCCTTTTAGCTGTCACTAACTGGTGTTAGCGACAGCTTGGTAATAGGGAGATAATTTTATCTCCGCTTTCATGGCTTTTAAAGCCAAAAAAGCGGAGATAAACCCCCTTGATAATATGCCCCACGATTCCTTGGGGGTTTCAGCTGACAGGGCTTGGTATTGTGTTACGTGGTAATTTTTCCAGGAAACGTCAGAGGGTCGATGCAGGGGTTCTAGAAGAGGTGAGAAACCATTTAAGCCTCATGAACAAGCGCATGGTCTTTTAAAGATTTGTGAAGTACTCGGGGCGGCGGTGTGTGTGTGCCCTCTTTCAGGAGCGGGCGGGGGGGCACTGCCAGCTACTTGCCAGGTCAGGTAGTGTTCAACACGTGCATCACCCTTTCTCTGCCTGCTATTGCGCTCCATGCTTCGGAAAGGTAAGAAAAAGAACGTGCATTTGAGTTTGAAATGTCTGATCCTGCAGCAGCACACTTCCAAAGCCCACACATGACAATAACCCGATTCAAGGCCCCATTCACCCGTTTTAAAAAAAATATATAACACTCCAACAAAGTAAGATTATAAAACTTTATTAACTTTTAAATATAATGAACGGAACAAAAACTGTAAAAACATTTAAACATTTTTCACCCAAAAAAGCAACAATGGTCCGAAGCTGTCTTTTGTGTGAATAGTCCCAAGGCAGCACAACGTGCAGAGTTCTGGACGGCACCCAGGTGATGTCGCCTGGGTGCCGCACTGGTTATGGGATCCTACAATGCTGCTCCGAAAATTGGCGTGGGGCGTCCCGGGTGGTGCGGGGGGAGGCCTCGTCAGTAGCGGTCTGTTGTGCGAATAGTCCCAAGGCAGCAGAACGCGCTGAGATGTTGATGGCACCCAGGTGATGTCCAGTAAACTGCCGCACTGGTTTTGGTATCCTACAATGCTGCTCCGAAAATTGGCGTGGGGCGGCCCGGGGGGGGGGCGTGGGGGAGGCGGCGTGAACGGGCCTCCCCAGGTGGCGGCCATCCAGCTGAGTTGCGCCCGCTCTTGCGGCTACAGCGTCTCGCTCACCATGTTGTTGAGTTGCTCCCACTCTTGCAGTGCAGCGATAGGCCGCTGCCACATGACTCTTAAAATGGCGGACGGCTCTTCGGTTTTGGGCCTGGTCCACTAAAATGGCCCTAGGACACCTTGGTACTCGGACGCTTGCCTGCTAGGGCTTGGGCTCCATTCTCGAAAAGCGTCCCCTCAGCCGTGAAGATTCTACAAAAGTCTTGGGGGCCCTCGACTCCTGCAGGCTTCCGGTGGGGAGCGGCTGCCATGATTGCTCGCGGAATGACCACGACGGAGCCACGAGATGGTGGTGCTCTCATGCTGACGCCAGCTTCAGTCTGAATGATCCAGAAACAAGGTGGGGCTTTCATCGTTTGGGAAAAATAAATGTTCTAAACCAATGAAAAGTGTTATTTTTAGGTCATATGACCAAGCCTTCCATCTTTAGGAAACCAAAAGTAAAATGAACCAATGAAAAGTTTTATAAACAAGTCACATGACCTGTTATGCGGCATAGGGCTACAAAAAGCGTAGAAAATCCGTTGGCACGTGAGGCGGCGTCAGTAGCGGACCGATGTGCGAATAGGCCGAAGGCAGCACAACGCGCCGAGATCCGGATGGCACCGAGGTGGTGTCCAGCAAATTGCCGCACTGGTGTGGCCATCCTACAATGCTGCGCCGAAAGACGGCGTGTCCAGCTGAGTTGCGGTCACTCTTGCGGTACAGTGACTCGAACGCGCCGAGATCCGGATGGCACCGAGGTTGTGTCCAGCAAGTTGCCGCACTGGTGTGGCCATCCTACAATGCTGCGCCGAAAGACGGCGTGTCCAGCTGAGTTCCGGTCACTCTTTCGGTACAGTGACTCGAACGCTCCGAGATCCGGATGGCACCGAGGTGGTGTCCAGCAAGTTGCCGCACTGGTGTGGCCATCCTACAATGCTGCGCCGAAAGTCGGCGTGGGGTGCCCCGTTGGCTTATGAGGTGATGTCAGTAGTGGATCGATGTGTGAATAGGTCGGAACCAGCACAAGGCGCCCTGCCCTGTTGAGCTTTTTTCAAAGCCTGTTTTTTGTTGTTTCCCCTCCAACAAAAACAAAAAAAATATATAAAACTGTGCAACAATACAAAAAAATGTTTAGAAAAGCAGTGCTTGTAAGACTGTCTGAAGCTCTTTTGCACCTGCTGCAGCTTCACTATTGCCCTGGTGTGGCCAAAGATCGCCCATGACATAGGCAGCCGGCTCCCGAGGTCCGGCGGAACTTTTTTCCTTTTCATTTCTGCTTCTTGTCCCACAATCCGTTTCACCTGAAGACACGACCAGGTTCCTGAATGTGTGCAGGGGGACGCTATTGATTGAATGAAAATGGCGGCTTGACATAAAGCTGACTCAAGCGTTGCTGTTGATGCTATACAGACAAAAATTGGTTTTCAGTTTGTACATTCTTCAGGATTTTTTTTTCCATCCAAGGCTGATTGAGAGTTTGTAGAAAAATGGCTTCAGATTTTCCACATATTACTCTTCAACATTCTTCCTAAATGTAACAATGTGAGACTCACTAGGAGAACGGCTGTTTATCTTTCCTTTTAAAATGCTGCCAACAATATTTTCTGAATGGAAGACACCATCTTGTAGCATAAAGGGCCGAAAGGGGTTCTGGTCTGGCCGATGGTTGGTGGAGACATTTTGACTATATCTTGGACCTGCCCGGCGTCGCCCAAAATGGCGCTGGTATAAATGGGACTCGTAACTCCTTGCCCGCAAATGTATATCTAGAAAATTTTATTGTAAGTGGCCCTGTCTTATTTTAATTACAAAATGTACGTCCACCGATTCCGCAACTGTTAGACACCTTAGTTCTTGCAACCTAATGGCCCGCTCGTTACGTTCCTCTACAGTGTAAATGTCTCCTCATCATATACGATTTCAGTTTGCTCCGTGGCCGGCCCACGTGGTTATAGGCCCGTATTTGTATACTGACATTTTCACAATAAAGGTTTTTAAAACAAAACACGGTAGTAGTATTTACATTGGTAAAGTTTTTACTTTTAGTCACTGTTTTCGAATCAGTAAAAGGCAAGTGAAATAAAGCAGTCCAATTACATGACGGATAAAAGGTATAATATGTAGGAACGCAGTAAAGATAAATGGTCAAGGGCAGTTGTGTTTTCCACTCCTGCAACATAAAGTGATCGATAAGAATCTGATAATCAGGCGTATCGGCGACTAAGACAGCAGGCCGAGTCTCTTTTACTCAACGGCTCCGTCATGGAACGAAGAAACGCCCTTTTTCTCGAAAAAGGAATATATTTTACTTGCAGGACAGTTGTACATTTTCCGGGAAAGTACATTAGCCTGGAATATTATAACATATGTTTTAAAAAAAATAATGTTCGAAAACAATAAAAAGCGTAATTTTTAGGTCATATGACCAAGCTTTTCATCATTAAAATAACAAAAGTAAAATGAACCAATGAAAAGTTTTATTAACAAGTCACATGACCTGTTATGCTTACGTTACTCGCTGCGCGCCGCGCCTCGGATCACTTCCGGGTGCGCTAACGCGGCGTGTCATATAACGCATTACGTGACAACGTAGGTCAAGAATATAGTCAAAATGTCTCCACCAACCAGCGTTCGGAACACAACCCCTTTCAGCAGTCCAAAAAGTTCTGTTAAATGACAACAGAGGGGACAGGCAACAAGAACCATCAGTCAAAGAGGGGAGGGCAAGTTCTTCTCTTCCGGGTCATGTTGGGGCGCTACCGGAACTGATCGAATTGGTAGTCTACAGTGTTTCTGGATGTTTCAGACTAAAGCTGGCGTCAGCATGAGAGCACTACCATCTCGTAGCTCCGTCGTGGCCATTCCACGAGCAGACATGGCAGCCGCTCCCCACCAGAAGCCTGCGGGAGTCGGAGGCCCCCAAGACTTTTGTAGAATCTTCACGGCTGAGGGGACGCTTTCGAGAATGGGACCCAAGCCCTATCAGGGAAGCGTCCGAGTTCAAAGGTGTCCCAGGGCCATTTTAGTGGACCAGGCCCAAAACCGAAGAGCCGGCCGCCATTTTGAGAGTCCTGTGGCAGCCGCCTATCGCTGCACCGCAAGAGCGGGAGCAACTCAACTACATGATGAGCGAGATGCTGTAGTCGCAAGAGCGGGCGGTAAACAGCTGAATGGCGGAAGAGGCACAGTGTAGCAAAAGCGGGCGGAATGGCAACTGAAACGGTAAAGGGGCGCCCCACTACAGCGTGTCTTCAGGTCAAACGGATTGTGGGACAAGGTCCAGAATTGAAGAGTCATCAAAAGCCAAAAAGTTCCGCCGGACCCCGGGAGCCGGCCGCCTATGTCGGGGGCGATCTCAGGCTACACCAGTGCTATAAGACTTGGGGAGGGTGTCGGAGCCAAGCGTCTTCTCCGAGTCCATGGCCATCACACCGCCCCTCAGGGGCTTCCGTCAAGCTGTTTAGGAAGGTAACATATCACATTGTTTTCAAATGCAGTCAGGTCCACAAACGACACTCACTTACTTTGAGAATAGTGAAGCTGCAGTAGGTGGAAATAAGCTTCAGACAGTGTTACAAGCACTGCTCAGAACTCTGAACTATGGCACCCAACATCCAGAACTTATGCCATTTGAGAATGGCAGTGACATTGAAGCAACTCAGGGACCAAAACCATTAACGTACTTTCACGTATGAAAATCTTACTTGGGGAGGGGGCAGGAGCGAAGCGCCCCCTCCCAGTCCGCGCCACCACACCGTATGTTGAAAATCTGAAGCCATCGTTCTACAAAGTCAACCAACCTTGGATGGAAAAATCTAGAAAAATGTACAAACTGAAAACCAGTTTTGGTCTGCATAGCATCAGTAGCAACGCTTGCTATCAGAGTGCATGAGTTTCATGCTCGATCGATTGAGCTAGCCGGATCGGGCAATAAAAAGTATAAAATAGTTATGTAAATAGTTATTTAATAAAATGTTTTACCCTGTTTCTTTGCTAGTGTGTTGTCTATATTTTTAATATTTGCATAGGGTTTGTCGTTATTTTGGGCGGGGTGGGTGACGGAGTCGAGCTGTCTTGCAGCCCTCATGGTGTGGAGCTCAGTTCATCTCACTATTTTCGTATTTGTCATGAAGGGTTGTTCCTAATATTTCTATTTTAGTGAGGTCAAAAAGAGATCCAATTAGTGGCCTACTGATTTTGCTCGATTACTTTTATTTTTTTACACGATGTTTCACTATCTGCAAAGACTAAACAGAGTACTGTGACTTTGTGCTTGTTTGTAAATAGAGAATGATCCAAAGAGAACCAATTCTAAAACAGTAAATGCTTGGATAACAATCAATCAAATGGAGAGACAAGCAGGCACGACGGATTACAACGGGGGTAAAGGTCTGCGTTAACTACAGTTCACTATCTGCAAAGAGAGAGTACTACTAAGAGAAAAGAGGGGAGGGGGGGTGCAGCGTTCAAAGCACATCAGCGTGCATAAATACGAAAATGTTTTTATCTATCACGTACTTGACATTTTAAAGCTTTTCATATTTGCTATTAAAAAACCATTGAAATTCACTGAAAAAACCATAGGTTATAGTGGATATATAGTTAGGAATTTGCATTTACAAAACCTTGAAAATTCAATGAAAAAACCATTGGTTTTAGGCCATATATAGTTAGGGATTTGCATTTACAAAACCTTATTTTACTCGCATAAAACCATTGAAATTCCATATATAGTTAGATGCGCTAACTATATATCGCGCACCCGCAATCCACTGCTGATGATGTCACATATTACACCATTCATGACATGGTCAGTGACATCACTGATGACATCACTGATGACAACTCAAATGACATCACTGATGACATCTCAAATGACATCACTGATGACATCACTGATGACAACTCAAATGACATCCCTGACAACATCACAGATGACATCATTCATGTGTTAATACGATGAACCTCTACAGACTCTAATATATCCTTAGATACACTCAGTGAAAACAGACACTCACAGACTGTCACTCATCCATGGAGTTACTCATACACCTAGACAGTCATGCAAAGAATCAAACACACCTCCAATTCCTCAACTATACAGTTATACACACCTTACTTATTGAAACATATTCTAACACATATTTACTCTCTTATACAATCCTTGATACATGTTCACAATGATCCATACAGCCACTCACACATTCACTGGCTCTTATGCACAGTTATTTATATATGTTAACTCTCACATGTACTGTGTTTTACATATGTACTTACTTTGACATGTAGCACTGAGATATCCATTCACTCACCAATACACTCATGCACACAGTCAACCGCCCATATAGCTGTTTCCACATGCACTCTTGAACTCATACACCTAGTGAATCAACTGCTTACACATCTATGCACAGAGTCACACACCTCCCAGCCACCCACACACATACTCAGTCTCCCATACAAATACTTGAGCAACCAATCAATAACCCATATAGTTATTCATATAGCTACTGATCAACACATGCAGCAGTTTACAGAACAACAGATATAATGATGCACAAATTAATACAGTTTAATCACTAATCCATGCACTCAGTGAGACACATTTAATCACTCCCTCATACAATCAGTCATGCACCTACTAAATCCTTCATCCAGACATTTATACATCCACTCATTCTTCAATATGTAAGACATATTTTAACTTTACAGAAACATACAGTCACTGGATGTTGTCATCAGTGATGTCATTTGAGTTGTCATCAGTGATGTCATCAGTGATGTCACTGACCATGTCATGAATGATGTAATATGTGACATCATCAGCAGTGGATTGCGGGTGCGCGATATATAGTTAGCGCATCTAACTATATATGGAATTTCAATGGTTTTATGCGAGTAAAATAAGGTTTTGTAAATGCAAATCCCTAACTATATATGGCCTAAAACCAATGGTTTTTTCATTGAATATATATATATATATATATATATATATATATATATATATATATATATATATATATATATATATATATATACATATATAGCATTTACCACCCTCCATATCTTAGTATATCAAATTGCATATGATGTATGCTTTGTAAACACAGACCAAAGATTGTCCAACAACAAAGAAAAATCTTATAGTGCCCGCTAATCAATTAACAATGCAGCGATCTTTTCAAGGTAGCTCTAGCATTGTTTATTGCAGTATCAACTGTGCTGTTCTTCACATTATGCAGTTCATAGCCATCTGTTCTTTTTTATAGAGGCCAACATTTCATCCTAGATTGTGCTCAGAATATCTTGGAAAATAATGAAATATTTGCATCAAAATGTAATTGCATGGAATCTCCCGATCTATTAATAACTTTTGGAATTCTTCTTTACTGTGTGATCTAGTGCCTACTACTAGAAAAGTGATAACCCTGAAGAAACCAAGTAAGTACTGCATCACCGTGTTAATAAGACTTAAAAGCATTATGATACAGAATGCAAAAGAATAATATAGCACAAGATGTCTCTGATTGTCCCGAAATATTTTAAAAACAATCCCTTCACAATTGTGCTTTTCATAACCTCTCTTGTATGGTTACAGTTACCCAGGTTGGCCCAGTCAGATGATGTTAAGAGTACATTAGAAATTCCTACTTAAAATGATTACATGTAAAGTATTACTCCAATTCTTTTCAGAGTTTTTATCGTCAACTGCTGTTTTGTAGCTTTTTTTGTTATAAAGCATCAAAACTTCCTTACTCAGAGCATGTGAATTAAAAAAGTACATCACCCTTCTCTGCCCTTTGTTTGTTTCATTACCACAAAAATAATGAAAGGGGCAGATACCTCTACCATAACACCCTGACAGAACTTTAAACTGACATGCTGTGCAGGTGTGTGGTGCAGATACTTTTTGAGGACTTCCTTTACAAGAGAAAAGCATGCAATGTCTTTCATAGATTTTGATACAATACATTTGCCATAAATCTAATATGACGACTTGGATAAATCTGCAACGTGTGTGAAGTTAGGGATTGCGAGAAACAAGTACCATTTAGATTTTTACTCCCATTTGGACTATTAGATGCTGTTTTTCTGACTCTGATTGTACACTGGGCTCTGCTGTCAAGGCCCAAGGAGTGAGCTCCGATTAAAAGAGCATGGTAATTAGGTATAACTACAATTCTTACTGACATCCTCTCTCTAAGTCCCCAGGAAGTGGTAGGGCATTTAGGTCCAGAGACATAGTCGATTTAATGTACTTAGGTATGCATTACTGTTGTACATGCTGTAATTTTCAAGGCTGCTTTTAATCTTAAATTATATGCAAATATGACTATTTAAATAAAAGTACTAACAAAGTTTCAAAATACCTTGGTTGTATATATAAGTCACATGTAAGGTTCCCCCTAGGTCCCCCAGTGGTAGAGTGCCTTGTAAATATAAGGAAAGATATGATAAACAAAGTTGTATGTGCCCTCGTAATGGAAATAAAGTGAGTCACAATTACTCCATAGGCTAACATAGTAAAATGTTAATAAAGTGTAACTATTGAGCTATAATGATGCTTCATAGTATTGAAATGTATTCTAACTTTCACAGAAAATACGTTAAGGGTTTTTCCTTTTCAGTAATCTAAAATCCAGCCTTCCACTGGCTTTTTCCTGGTTTCCCAGGCTGAGCCAAGCTGTCATAACGAGTTGTGTAGTGACCTGCATTGAGACAAAGAATTTCCTGTGAGAGGAGGACTGCAAGCTGCAGAGCATAATGCAGGAAGGGGGTGTTGGGGCAAAACTAACCTAAATAAAAATGACAGCCTCACCCAAAATCCTACACCCCCAGTCAAATAGAAACTCCACAAAATTGATTAGTGAGGGGCTGGAAGTGGAGTGTTAGGAAACCATAGTCTCACCAGTGGGTTGGCTTGGCTAGATCCAACTGTTCTGGAGAGAGTTTCTCCATTTTGTATTTTAGAAGAATAGCGATTTCTGGGCCAAGAATATGCCACACTTTAGAGGAAGTGATCATATTCCACTTTGTGGTACCCTGCATCACATTGGTAGGTGTGCCCTGCTGCTTTTCAACCCAGAACTGAGAATAAATATGGGAGTGTTGTACATCTACTCTAATCTGCTGCCGTAAACAAAAAAGAGAAAAAAGGACTGGCCTGCTTGGATCCTCATCTGTACCCAAAGGATTGCATTCTGAAGAACTTCACCTGCTGCACATTCTGGTACTGCAGCACTTATTCAACCAGATGAGTTTTTAATATTAGTAGGTGAGGTGACACCTTTGTTGTAACCACCATCCAGGGGTTTCGGTGACTTCTGAATATGGGCTGACTAATGTGGAAGGCGGAGGCTGGATACTCAGTGCGGAATGTGCCTAGGAAACGGAATAGATACCTCTTACTCAACTACTAGAAACACTTTCGGTAAGCAGCTACTCCTATGACTGAAATGGAGGCAGTTTGGCTACTATTAGCCCTGGTTTAAAGTACTATACTTCCTCATGCCCAAAATTAAAATAACTATAGATTTGCAGACTTCACCCTAGTACAATTGAGTTTCAGAAGTTCCCTCAGCCCTCTCTACCTGCCCTTCCTATGAGAGGATGATTTGCTCACCTATCTTAACTTTTTGCCAAAAGGCCCAAGTCATTATTTATTATCATCTCACCGAGAGGAAAGCCTGATGGGGTTGGCAGCTACTGGATAGGCTAATGCTGATTAGTTCACTGGAGTTTCAAGCAGGTAAAGTGTAAGTTTTGACCCTGTACCTTTCCTGTGTTTTTTTGTAAAATCCAATTTCACCAATTCAATGGATATTTTCTGAATATCAAAAACGGTGGTGAAATATACTCTGTACCTTATTGCAAATCAACGTTACCAAAAATGGTATTTCATTTTGTGTTTTTTTCTTCTCATAGAAATCACAGCAGTCCAAAACAATGGAATTATCGTTTTGGGTATACTCACTGTAGGATAATACCACCGTTAAATTCTTATATCTTCCTCTTTTCGAATATAATAACCCTAACATGTAGTTAACAAGGCACACTTAGAATGAATTAATGTTTCAAGTAGGGGTGGGCGGAATTTGGGTAATCCTGTTACGCAAATCTCCGCGAAACTGTAAAAAATCTCCACGAAATACAGAAATTCTGTGAACACGCGGGATTGCTTGTTCGCGATAATTTTTTACTGTTCGCAATCGCTGCTTGCGTGCTCGGGGGGGAAATATCCCACGAAAACTCATTTGAGAACCCGAACAAGCAAAACATTTCACGGAGTTGCGTAACGCAGAATTTTGGGCAATTTTGCGTTCTCAGCGGAATGCGAAATTACCCAAATTCCGCAAATTCCTTGAACGAAACGGAGTTTACCACCCAGGCCTAGTTTCAAGCAGTGTTCCTACCTGTCAACGAGGTATATTTTGATATATTCCCATTGATGCCTCTTACTCAACTAAAACAAACATGTTCTATAAGCAGCTCCTCCTATGACTGAAATGGTGGCAGTTTGGCTAACATTACCCCTGCTTTCAAGTACTTTACTTCCTCATGCCCAAATTGAGAAATAACTATAGATTTGCGGGCTTCATCCTAGTAAAATTGAGCTACAGAAGTTCCTCAGCCCTCTCCAACTAACTTTCATGAGAGAGGATGATTTATATACCTTACACCTGGACTTCTTGCCAAGAGGCCAAACCAATATTTCTTTTCTGAGAGCTGTTTCACATCTCATTGAGAGGAAAGCCTGACGGGGATGGCAGCGAAAGCCCACCCAGTGTTTTACCCAGGAGTGCAAGTTGTCACCATACTAATTAAGAAATCTCCCCCTAAAACACAACTAAAATCTGGACAGACACCACTGGGACCTTTGTTGCTGTTCAGGAGTACTTCGGACGACATGAACTCACATTAATTTGTGTTTACACCCCGCTACAACTGCAATCCCAATCCCTTGATACAATTGCTAAAATACTACTAGACTCAGGCTCATCCACACACAACACTGTAGGTGATTTCAGATGTAGTTGACCCTAGCCTTGAATGCACACACATTGCCGCAGGAACTCGTGTCCCCACCCTGCTGGTGGAGTTTGTGAGGCTGCTAAGACTGACTGACCTCAGGAGACAACAACACCTACTAGACAGCACTTATTCCTATTTTTCCTGAGCGAACATAGTCTTTTCTAGGAGAAATACAAATGGTGGGCAAGATGAAATACCTAGCAAGGGGCATTTCAGCCCACTCGCCATTGTGGCTGACTGTAGGGGGTGGAGGGAACAGGCAGCGATCAGACTGGAGAATGAATGCCTGGGAGCTTCACGACAAAACAGTAATGGGAGGCATTAGAACAGAAATTGAGCTATTCTTACAAGAGAATAAGGGCTCAGTGGCATCACATGTCACCCTCTGGGAGGCCTTCAAGACGGTGCTTAGGTGTGGAGTGCATGATGTCATAGCGCATGAGTGCAGGGAAGAAACCCACCAAATAGAAACCCTAGAAAATAAACTCTTGATATTAGAGAGAAACATTACCCCAGATAAGGAGGCCGCCCTTTTAAACCAGCCAGTAGTCACACTTAGGGAGATCCGTGCCCTAACCAAACGAGAGGTGTGGACCCAAATTCATAATGCACAACATAGACTCCACAAGACAGGAGATAGAGCAGGGAAACTCCTAGCCTGGTTGTGCAGAACGAAAAGAGAGATGAGCTGGGTGACCCAGATACACGAAACAGATGAACGACGCACGTCCACACACTCCATAGTGGGTGCTTTTGCACACTACTACAAGGAGCTGTTAGAGGCGTGACAACTGACAGGCGACATGCAAATAATAGATTATCTTAGCAATATAGATATGCCTCCCCTGCGGCTGGAAGATAAGGAAGCTTTAGAGGCAGATATTACCCTAAAGTGCAAGATGCTATAAACAAACAAAAATCGGGGAAAACTCCAGGTTCGATTGGAATTTTGTAAGCAAAATGCTAGCCTGGTAGCCACTCACTTACTTAATATGTTCAGGCGGCATAGGAAGAGGGGAAGTTGCCAATGGTTCTACGTCAAGCCTCAGTGTTGGTTATACGAAACCCAGGTAAACACCCAGAGCGCTGAGGCTCCTACCTCCCCATATCATTATCAAACACTGAAACCAAGATTTTGACCTCCATTTTAGTGACACAAATCTTGACCATTATCACATCATTGGTATACCGCGACCAATCGGGCTGTATACGTGCACATGCTACGTGCCTCAATCTCCGCCGACTTGCCAACTGGCTAGACACAGTGAAGGACAGACCTATCCTGCATACCCTTCTGTCTTTAGACACGAAAAAGGCCTTTGACACTATTCATTGGCAACTTATGAGATAAGTCCTAGTAAAATGTGGATTTGGTCAAGGATTCATGGTTTGGGTTTAACTATTGCATACTAACCCCAGGGCAAGAATAAAGGTCAATGTAGTAAGCTCAGCTGGCTTCCCCATTCTGAGGCAAACCTGACAGGGCTGCCCCTTGTCACCCATGCTCTTTTCATTGGTCTTGAAGCCTCTGGCATTCCGGGTCAGGACCCAACCAGAATTAACGGGTTTCTGGGATATCGGAGGCTAACTTGTTGATGGACTAATTTCTCTATTTGCGGATTACATTCTGCTCTACATGACTAACCCAAATACGATGCTCCCCCTGATACTACACCTGGTCAAATGATATAGCAACACTGTAGGAAATAATATCAACTGGTGGAAGTTGAGTCTTTACCCCATTGGAGGTTCCAAAGAAATACACTCTCTAGCAGAAAACCGGAACATTACAAAAGAGTATATTGAAATGTAATTGGTTGGAATCTCCCGATCTAATAATAACTTTTGGATTTCTTCGTTACTGTGTGATCTAGTTCCTACTACAAGCAAAGTGATAACCCTGAAAAAACCAAGTAAGTACTGCATCACCATGTTAATAAGACTTCAAAGCATTATGATACAGAATGCAAAAGAATAATATAGAACAACATGTCTCTGATTGTTCTGAAGTATTTTTAAAACAATCCTTTCACAATTGTGCTTTTCATAACCTAGGTGGACCCATTCAGATGAGGTTAAGAGTACATTAGAAATTCCTACTTAAAATTATTGCATGTAGAGCATTACTCCAATAGTTTTCAAAGTTTTTATCGTCAACTGCTGCTTTGTACCTTTTTTTTTGATAAAGCACCAAAACATCCTTACTCAGAGCATGTGCTGTAAAAAACAGTATGTCTTCCTTCTCTGCCCTCCTTTTTTTCTTTACCAGAAAAATAAAGAAAGGGACAGATACCTCTACCATAACATTCCCACAAAATATTAAACTGACATGCTGTGCAGGTGTGAGGTGGATATACTTTTGAGATCCTCCTTCTAAGCATGCAATGTCTTTCATAGATTTTGACACACTAGATATGCCACAAATCTAATAGGATGACGCGGATAAAACTGCAACGTGTGCAAAGTTAGGGATTTTGAGACACAAGGACCTATTCGATTTTTACTCCCATTTTGACTACTAGATGCTGGTTTTCTGACTCTGATTGTACACTGGGCTCTGCTGACCAGGCCTAGGGAGTGAGCTCCGATTAAAAGAGCATGGTAATTAGGTATAACTATAAATCTTACTGACATCCTCTCTGTAAGTCCCCAAGAAGTGGTGGGGCTTGTAGGTCTAGAGGCCTAGTTGATTTAATGTACTTAGGTATGCAGTACTGTTGTGCATGCTGTAATTTTCAAGGCTACTTTTAATCTTAAATTATATGCAAACATGACTATTTAAATAAAGGTACTAAACCAGCTTCAAAATACCTTGGTTGTATAA
The DNA here is from genome assembly GCF_964263255.1 of Lissotriton vulgaris. Taxonomy (NCBI): domain Eukaryota; kingdom Metazoa; phylum Chordata; class Amphibia; order Caudata; family Salamandridae; genus Lissotriton; species Lissotriton vulgaris. The sequence goes on from NC_141691.1 coordinate 2,034,163,007, forward strand.
ATAAGTCACACGCAAGGTCCTCCCTAGGTCCCCCAGTGTTAAAGTGCCTTGTAACTATGAGGAAAGATATGATAAAAGAAGTTGTTTGTGCCCTGGGAAGGGAAAAAAATGCCAATTTCATTTTTGCCAATGAGTTGCAATGACTTCATAGGCTAACATGGGAAAACGTGTAACTATTGAAAGAAAGGAGCTATAATGATGCTTCAAAGTATTGAAATGTATTGTAACTTTCACAGAAAATACGTTATGGGATTTTCCTTTTCAGTAAGCCAAAATCCAGCCTTCCAGGGTCTCTCTCCTGGTTTGCCAGGTTGAGCAAAGCTGTCTTAATGAGTTATGTAGTGGCCTGCATTGAGACAAAGAATTTCCTGTGAGAGTCGAACTTCAAGCTGCAGAGCAGTAGGCAGGAAGGGTTTAGAAAAAAAAAACTAATCTTCAAGAACAAAAATGGCAGCCTCACCCCTAAATCATTCACCCCAGTCAAATAGGCGCCCCACAAAATTGATTAGTGAGGGGGCTGGAAGGGGAGAATTAGGAAGTCATAGTCTCAACAGTGGGTTGGCTTAGCCAGATCCAACTGTTCTGGAGAAAGTTTCTCTATTTTGTTTCTTAGAAGTATGGTGATTTCTGGGTCAAGAATATGCCACACTTTAGAGGAAGTGATCCTATTCCACATCGTGGTACCCTGCATCACATTTGTAGGTGTGCCCCGCTGCTTTTAAACCCAGAACTGTGATTAAATATAGGAGTGTTGTCCAGCAACTCAAATCTGCTGCCTAAAACAAAAAAGAGAAAAATGACTTGCTTGCTTGGAACCTGATCTGTACCCAACCGATTGCATTCTGAAGACCTGCACCTGCTGCACAGTCTGGTACTGCAGCACTCATTCATCCATAGATCCAGATGAGTTTTTAATAATAGTAGGTGAGGTGACACCTTTATGTAACCACCAGCCATAGGGTTGAGTGACTTCAGAATACGCGCTGACCAATGTGTTAGGCCGATGCTGGATAACCAGTTGGGAATGTGCCTATTAAACTGAACAGATACCTATTACTCAACTAAAACAAGTACGTTTTGTAAGCATCTCCTTCTATGACTGAAATGGATGCAGTTTGGCTACTAATCGCCCTGGTTTCAAGTACTATATCTCATCATGATCAAATTGAAAATAACTATAGATTTGCAGGCTTTCCCCTTGTAAAATTGAGTTACAGAAGTTCCTCAGCCCTCTCTACCTGCCCTTCATATGGAAGGATGATTTGCATACCTTATACCTGGACTTATTGGCAAAAGGCCCAAGCCTTTATTATTTTTCTGAGAGTCTTTTCACATATCACTGAGAGGAAAGCCTGATGGGGATGGCAGCGACTGGATATGCTAATGCTAATTAGTTCACTGGAGTTTCAAGCATGTAAAGTGGAAGTTTTGAGCCAGTATCTTTCCTGTGTTTTTTTGTAAAATCCAAATTCACAAATTCAATGGATATTTACTAACTATCAAAAACAGTGGTTGAATATACTCTGTACCTTATTGCAAATCAACAAAACCAAAAATTGGTATTTCATTTTGTGTTTATTTCTTCTCATAGAAATCACTGCAGTCCTAAACCATGGAACTATTGTTTTAGGAATAGTTACTGGACAATACCACAGTTAAATTCTTATATTTTCCTGTTTTTCATTATATCCACCCTAACATGTGGTCAACATGGCACACTTAGAGTTAAATAATGTTTCAAAGCTGAGTTCCTACCTATCAATGAGGTATATTTTGGATGTATTCCCATGGATGGTTAAAGCGAGCTGCAGTCAGGCTACACATGTAGGCCTGAAGCCATGTTTTACTTGTTAGCCTAGTGATTAGCAACATATGTTTTTCACTCCTCCTGTGATATATAACTTCCATGTCACTGGTGTGTTTCCTGCACCATGTGATTTTACCTGGAAGTTAACAATATTCACATTTGAGAATAGAAGATGTAACTATGTTTTATGGAGTCAAACTGCATGAACTGAGATCCAATCAGCAGTGCCCCAGTGTGCAGAGTAGAAAATTTTTTGCAAAAATAGGGGTTATTTTCTAACAATTCTTTGTATTGCTTAGAATTAACATTTAGTAGGTTAGAAAAAAGGACCAGTTGGAAGATGCACATTGAGTTTATACAAGGCGGTGTGGAAGACCTTGAGAGGTTGAAATGTGTTGCCTCCTAATTGCTGCTTCTAAGTGGCCCTTGATATTGTCATTAGGTCTTCCAAGCAGCACTATTGTTTTGTCCAAGTCTGTATACATTTTAAGATGCACACCATCACCAAGTGGAAGATCGCAACTTCAAACCACAGCACTGCAGGCAATATCCATCATGTTCACTCATAACTGATCTCTAATCCAAAAATATCAGTAGGCATTTTGTAGCTGATAGAATTGCATGCACATTAAATGTGATGAATTTTCACTCAGCACTCATTGTTTTTTGCCAGAATATATCCGTAAAATATCACAAAAGAAACATTCCAGCCACCATGCCTCGCATCCTAATTGAATTTTCCCCTTAAACCCGCAAAACATTTCTAGAGATTTTCTGAATTTTGCAGTTTAGTATACAATTGCACTGATTTGTTGTGCAAATTAGTCATAAGAGGTTAAAGCTAATTAATTTGGAAGCATATGTTTTCTTAAGGAGCATTGATTTCACCTTAATTCAGAGAGATAAATGCTCTATTTCTAATTTAGTTTAACACCTATCTATCGATCTATCTATCTGTCTATCTATCTATCTATCTATCTATCTATCTATCTATCTATCTATCTATCTATCTATCTATCTATCTATCTATCTATCTATCTATCTATCTATCTGTCTATACATGTTTGTTAATCCTAGTCTTTAACAATGTATACCTATTTCAGCAATTTCCACCCTCCATTTCAGAGAATATCAAATTGCATATGATACATGCTTTGTAAAGATCTCTTTTTTGTCTGGCAAAAAGCCAACACAGACCAAAGATTGTCCAAGAACTTGGACACATTTTATAGTGCCTGTTACTCAATGAACAATGCCACATTATTTTCACGGTAGCAGAAGCATTGTTCATTGTAGTAGCAACACTGCTGATCTTAACATTAAGAAGTTTATAGCCATCTGTTCTTTTTAATAGAGGCAAAAACTTCATCCTAGATTGTGCTCAGAATATCTGGGAAAATAATGAAATATTTGCATCAAAATGTAATTGCGTGGAATCTCCCAAACTACTAATAACTTTTGGAATTCTTCATTACTTTGTGATCTAGTTCCTACTACTAGCAAAGTGATAACCCTGAATAAACCAAGTAAGTACTGCATCACTGTGTTAATAATACTTGAAAGAATAATATTGCACAAAATGCCTCGGATTGATCCTCCTGCAAGAGGAAACACCAAGAAGAAATGTTCCACATCTGGATAGAGCACGTTGGGTTTTTCCGCTGTACTGCACTTGTAGTTTTTCCTGTTCAGGCGGCTGTGCCCGTCCGTCCGTCACTGCTCCCAGTTTATGGGAGTCTTGCTTACTACATGTAATGTCACTACTGGCCGTTTCCTGCATATTTCACCTGATTGTAGAATGGGTTGGAATTATCACCGGTTCCCCGATCCTGTTGATTTTGGAATTCAAACAGCCCTGAAGAGTCAAGGATAACTACCCGATTGACTAAACGCATGTCGGCTGGTTTCTTCTTGGTGTTTCCTCTTGAAGGAGGACCACTGATACATAAAACTGAAAAAATCAACTACTGTTTGTTGACCCTTTCTCCATATTGTTTACTTCTAAAAACGAAATAACTGTGATATATGTGGTTTTGAAGTAATTATCTTGATGTGTGCACAGGACTTTGTGTTTGCATGTAACAGGGTGGGTCTTGGCCCACTCTTTTGCAGGGGTTTTGGTGTCCCACTGACCTAGTAGCACCGTCCTCATTTAGTACATATTCCTACTTTTACTGCTACCTGTTATGTGTGCCAATTTTCATGCATACTGACAACCCTACACAGAAAACTCAACTATAGATTTGCAGGCTTCACCCTTGTAAAATTGAGTTTCAGAAGTTCCTCAGCCCTCTCTACATGTCTTTCATATGAGAGGATGGTTGCACACCTTACACCTGGACTTTTTGCTGAAATGTCCAAGCCATTATTTCTTTTCTGGGAGTTGTTTCAAATCTCATCTAGAGGAAAGTCTGATGGGGTGGGCAGCAACTGGATAGGCTAATGCTGAGTAGCTCACTGGAGTTTCAAGCAGGTGAAGTTTTGACCCAGTACCTTTCCTGTGTTTTTATGTAAAATCCAATTCCACCAATTCAATGGATATTTACTGAATATCAAAAACTGAGGTTAAATATACTCTGTACCTTATTGCAGATCAACATTACCAAAAATGGTATTTCATTTTGTGTTTTTTCTTCTCATAGAAATCACTGCAGTCCTAAATCATGGAACTAGCGTTTTGGGGGTAGTCACTGTAGGATAATACCACCGTTAAATTCTTATATCTTCCTCTTTTTAATTATATTTGCCCTAACATGTAGTTAACAAGGCACACTTAGATGAATTCATTTTTCAAGCAGAGTTCCTACATGTCAATGAGGTATATGTTGATATATTCCCATGGATGCTTCTTACTCAACTAAAGCAATCACATTCTGTAAGCAGCTCCTTCTATGACTGAAATGGAGGCAGGTTGGCTACGATTAGCCCTGGTTTCAAGTACTATGCTTCATGCCCAAATTGAAAAATTAGCTATAGATTTGCAGGCTGCACTCTGGAAAAAAATTGGTTTTCAGAGGTTCCTCAGCCCTCTCCAACTGCCCTTCATTTGAGAGGATGATTTGCATACCTTATACCTGGACTTCTTGCCAAAAGGCCCAAGCCATTATTTATTTTCTGAGAGCCATTTCACATATCATCGAGAGGAAAGCATGATGGGGATGACAGCAACTGGATAGGCTAATGCGAATTAGCTCACTGGAGTTTCAAGCAGGTGAAGTGTACGTTTTGATACAGTCCCTTTCCTGTGTCTTTTTGTAAAATACAACTTCACCAGTTAAATAGATATTTACTGATTATCAAAAACAGTAGTTGAATATACTCTGTACCTGATTGCAAATCAAAGTTACCAAAAATGGTATTTAGTGTTGTGATTTTTTTCTTCTCATAGAAATCGTTTTGTTTGAAAAACTGTATTTGATTCAAGCGAATCATAAAATAACATAAATTAAATGATAAAACTAAGCCGCACTCCATACAGCATTTTAGACATAAAATATATCTATACAGCATATGGAATTTCAAAACATATTATTCTACAAAATCCACCATTTTCTATATCAGTCCAAGGATATCAGGATAAATGTATAACCAATATTTACTTGGACCCTGTTTTCCCGATATCCCTATCACAATTCATATCTTTTCCTGATTAAAGAGCAGATCTAGGGGGCGTGGCCAAGATGGCGGGGTGAGCGGACGCTTCCTCCCGTAGCTCCTCCGGCCCAGCTCAGCTCGAGCCCCGATTCCTGCGCTTCTCTCCCCCCGCGGCTGTACTGCGGGCGAGAGAACTGTGCCGGAGTTCTTGGGGCACATTTTGATACCACTTTGACTTCTGTTGCCCCGGGGGAAGTCCCCGAAAAGTTTGCTCAAGATCGCTCCGAGGAGTGGAGCCTGGGTCGCCCCGAGGAGAAGAGCCTGGAGGCGGAGCATATTGCGGCGCTGTCCGCGCGCCTCGGCTGGGCCGAGTGCTGAAAGCTGGAGATCCCGAGGGAGCGGACTAGACGGACTCCGCGGAGTGTGGAGGCTTCCTGGCCGGCGCCCTTGTGGCAAGAACCATCGCTGGACGACAGACCCCAGCCCTGCGACGGCGATCTATCCCCCTGCCATGGGTGTCGGTGTGTGACGCCTTGCGGACCCCGAGCCTGGAAGTGAAGGACGGCGGAGTTTGAGCGGTGCCCGAGCCGGGCGTTCTGGCCGGTGATAATGGGAGACATTGGTTTCGCACTTTCCCGACCCATTGCTGTTTGAGGGTCGCCCATAGACTTGCTGGCCTAGGCTGCCCTCCTGGGTTCCGCCCTCCCGCCATCTTGTCTTTGTGGAACTGATACTGGTGACCCTCGCCCGCGCCTTTGTCATACGGGCGCCTTGGTTCATCCTGGTGCCTACACATCTGCTGTCCTCCCTGGGAGCACACGGCTGAAAGCCTCCATTTTGAACATTGCTGACCGCCCTGACTGGCCCGATGGTCGTCTCGCCCTGACCCGGGCCGCCATTTTGTCGCCTGTGACGCACTACCCTTGTCCTCGGTGAGGACTTCACATCTGGTGCCCACGAGCAGCTGGGCACATCTACAGCGGCTGACTCTAGGCTTCATCCACCGCAGAGGCCAAGATGACTGGGAGACGAGGCGCGGCACGGGGAGATCGCACTTTGCCGGACATGCTCGGCAGGGCCCAGCAACTACGCGACAGGGCGCAGCCGTCCCCGGGGTCCTCCCGGGCCTCAACGGACGCCACCGGAGGCGAACCACCAGTCACGAGGTCCTTCATGGAGGACTTATTCAGCTCCCTCAAGGAGGAATTCCAGACTCTCAAGACCGAGGTGGCCGGAGAGGTCCGTGAAGTGCGTAGAGAAATCGAAGGCCTGGGCGAGCGGGTCGACACTGTGGAAACGGCGGCCCAGCGTCGCGACGAAGAGATAGTTCACCTCCAGCAGGACGTCCTCCACCTACGGGAGCAGTGTGTCGAGCTCCAGGCCCACTCGGAGGACCTCGAGAACAGGTCCAGGCGGAATAACATCCGGGTGCGAGGCGTTCCGTCCGCGGATGAGGGTGCGGACCTAGTGGCCTATCTGCAGGACCTTTTCCGCGACATCTTGGGGGAAGGAGCGGACTTCCCGATCCGCATCGACAGAGCACACAGGGTGGGCCGCCAGCGCCAGTCATCGGCACCCCCGCCTGATATCCTGGCATTCCTGCCGGATTTCCCCCTAAAAGAGCGCATTATGACGGAGGCCCGCAGGAAGCAGCCGCTGTCCTTTCGAGAACGACCCGTGGCGCTCTATCAAGACCTGTCCGCCATCACGCTGCAGAAGCGCAGGTCTTTCCGCATCGCTACAGACTTTCTGCGAGAGCATGAGACGGCCTATTCCTGGGGTCACCCCTTCCGTCTTATCTTTCAATGGAATGGGGTGCTACATCAGCTGCGCTCCTTACAAGATGTCTGTGGGGTGCTGGGACTCACAGCTACAGAGGAAGAAGGGGCTACACCCGCATGGAGGCGCCCCGAGCGGCGGGGCCGACGGAGATCGAGGAGGCGCCAATCGTCGGCGACAGCGAGTCGCCCTGACTCCCCTACCATCAGGGCGGATATACCGGAGGCCCTGAGGACTGCGGCCAGGAACTTGCCTGAATCTAATGGCGTGGCCCAGACGGCCTAACTTTACTCCGGGGGGAGAGACTCTTAGCTTCTACGATGCTGGGTTGGGGCTGAGGGTTGGGGGGGAGAGGTTGGAGGTGTGTGGCTTGACGTCCACTTGACTGTTTTCTGCAGACTCGCCCACTTGGGCTAGACTGAGACAATGGGGTGTTTTTTCTTGTTTTTGGTTTTGGCTGGTTGCCATGGGTTGGTTTTGGGGGGGTTTAAGAGCTGGTTTGGTGTTGGGGGGGTCCCGTCCGATACTGTCCGAACACATGCGAAGCCGACTCCGGCCTTCCCTGCGCCCCTGCCCCGCGCGCCCCTTCCACTGATCCCTCGCTTGCTGCATAGCGCTTTGCTTCCCTGGGAGTGATGCCGCCCCTGAAAGTAGTGACCCTTAACGTTAAGGGTCTGAATAACCCTGTGAAGCGTAGGGCGATCCTTTCCCTGCTAGAGGGGTCGCAGGCGGATATCTGCCTCCTGCAGGAAACCCATTTACTCTCTAAAGATTGCCATAGGTTGCGCTCTGCCAAGTTCCCCACGCAACTCTTTTCCTCGGCTGCGACTAAGACTGCAGGGGTAGCCATTCTTCTAGCCAGCTCCTTCAGGGGTGAGGTGTTGTATAAACATGCCGAGCAGAAGGGGAGGCTTCTAGTGTATCGCATGCGTCTGGGAGGTGTTGCCTTTACGGTTGGTTCCGTATACAGCCCAAATGACCACCAGGATCGCTTCCTGGAATCTGTGTTGGTAGACGTTACTGCCTCGCCCGATCGCCATATCATCTTGGGGGGAGACCTGAACATGGTCTTCGACTCCACCCTGGATAGGTCTGCCCAGCGCTTTCCGCAGACGGGGGAGCTTTCTAGGGCGGTACAGGACCAGATTGCAGAGATGGATCTGCATGACCTCTGGCGCACCATGCACCCCGCCGATAGGGACTACTCATATTTCTCCCACGCACACCGCACTTATTCGCGGTTGGATTACCTCTTGGTGAGCGGACCGCTTCGCTCGGCCGCCACGGCGGCAGACATCGGGGTCTTGTCCCTGTCCGACCATGCGCCGGTTTCCGGAGTTTTTGCTTGGCCGGCGGCCCCCCCCTCCAGAGGGATGTGGCGGCTTCGGGACACGCTTCTCCATAAGAAATCGGTGGTGAAGCGAGTGGAGGAGGTCATCCAGGAGTACCTGACCCACAATAACAACTCCGACACGTCCCTGGCAACGCAGTGGGCGGCTTTGAAAGCGGTCGTCAGAGGGGAGTTTATCTCCATTTCTTCGGCGGAGAACAAGGAGCGTCAACGCAAGAGGGAGGAACTAACGGCGCAGGTGAGGGAACTTGAACAGGTTCACCGCCGAACGGGGGCTCCTCGTGTTTGGAGGCAGCTGAAGGCGGCGCGGAAACTCCTCTCTGCGTTGGACCTGGACCGGGCGGAGTATGCGGCGTTGCGCCTGAAGCATGCCTTTTACACCGGCGGAGATAGATGCGGTAAGCTCCTGGCCCATCGGCTCAGGGCTGCGCAGCAACGCAACGTAGTAAAGGAGCTAGTGGGAGTGGATGGGGTCCCGGTTTCCGGTGACGCGGAGGTGGCGGATTCCTTTCGTACCTTTTACGAGACGCTGTACGCTGCAGAGCCCTCCACACCGGGAGAGGCTGAGGCCTATTTGGAATCCGTGACCCTCCCGGCCTTGGATCCCGCTCAGGCGGACCACCTGGAGAGGGATATTCACGTGGAGGAAGTCATCTCAGCTATTGCACGGCTAAAGCACGGCAAGGCCCCGGGCCCGGATGGCTATACGGCCTTGTTTTACAAGACCTTCTGTCCCACTGTCGTGCCTCTCCTGGCTCGCTTATTCAATTCCTTCTCCGAACCGGGAGCCATCCCACCGGACCTTCTCTCGGCGACTGTGTCGGTTATCCCGAAACCGGGAAAGGACCGGACTCTGTGCGGCTCGTATCGGCCCATCTCGCTTCTAAATGTGGACCTCAAGCTTTACACGGGGATCTTGGCGGCCAGACTGGGTCTACACCTACCGGGTTTGGTGGAGGCGGACCAGGCCGGTTTTGTACCCGGTAGGCAGACGGTCGACAACACCAAGAGGGTGACGCACGTGCTAGAAAAGGCCTCACGCGTCCCGGGGGAGCGGATGCTGCTATCGGTTGACGCGGAGAAGGCCTTTGATAGGGTTCATTGGCCGTACCTCGAGCTGGTTCTTGGGAAACTGGGGATTGGCGAGAAGTTCCGCACTATGGTCTTTAATTGTTATAGGAGACCGTCAGCATCAGTGCGTGTCAATGGACACAGCTCCAGCAGCTTTGCCATTGAGCGCGGCACAAGACAGGGTTGCCCCCTCTCGCCGCTCCTGTTTGCCCTCTATATGGAGCCGTTTGCCCAGAGGATTCGCGATAACCCGGACGCTATTCGGGTGAAGATGGGGCAATACACGCATACTGTTAGCTTATATGCAGACGATGTCTTGCTGACCCTGGATGACCCCAAGCGGTCGCTCCCTGCCTGCGTCCAGGAACTGAACTCCTTTGCCCGCGTGGCGGGCTTTAAAATGAATATGACTAAGTCGGCTGCCCTGGACGTGTCACTCTCTGTCGACACCAGGCGGGACCTCCAGCGTCTTTTTCCTCTGCAATGGTCCTCCTCCACGGTGCCTTACCTGGGAATTTTGCTTGCACCCTCCCTGCCTGCAATGGTCGCAGCTAACTATTCCTCTCTGGGCAAAAAGATCAAAGAGGAATTCGGCCGATGGAACAAAGGCCTGCTCTCGTGGCTGGGCCGTATCGCAGCGGTGAAGATGACGATACTGCCTCAGATCCTGTATCTTTTTCGCGCTCTACCTCTCCAGCCCCCTGTGGGTTGGATTCGGCAGGCGCAGGCAGACATCTCCCGCTTTGTGTGGCAGGGCCGTAAGCCTCGGATGAAGCGGGTCCTCTCCATGCTTGCCCCGGAGGCGGGGGGTCTCGGGGTCCCGGACCTCCGGAAGTACTTTCAGGCGGCGCAACTTCGGTATTTGGTGGAGTGGAGCCGGTGGGAATCGGACAAGCACTGGCTCTTTCAAGACCAGGCAGTTGCGGGCCGTACCCTCCAGGAAGTCCCGTTCCTGCGGCGCACTCACCGCCCGCCTAATCTCTACGCCTCTTTTATCACCCGGGTTCCGCTGAGAGTGTGGGACACGGTGTGTGAGCTTCGTGAGCTCACCACTTTTCCATCGCCGTTCACTCCCATTGCTGGCAATCCAGACTTCACTCCGGGTCTGGAACCGGGAGCCTTTTCCCACTGGGTGAGCGCGGGTTGCAGGGCGGTTTTCCAGATTTACGGGCCGGAGGGTGAGCTCCCCTTCCAGCAGCTCCGACAGGAGTTTGGCCTGACGGAGGGGGACAGACTGCGTTATATGCAAGTCCGCCACTGGGCTCTTCAACCCCCAGTGCGCGACGTCGCTGCCCGTTCGATTACGCCCTATGAGCGATGGCTGGTAACCCGGACCTCGGATGCCAAGCTTATCACCGACTCGTACAAGTTTCTCCAACCCCCGCCGTTTCATTACCATAACCCAGGGAGGGAGCGCTGGCACAGGGAATTGGGCAGGACCTTGAGCCACAAGGAGTGGGACAGGATTGCGTATCGGGCGAGGCACTCTGCGTACCACACTGGGCTGACGGAGACCTTTACTAAGGTGTCCACCTATTGGTAATACACCCCGGAGAGGCTTTACGAGATGCACAAAATCGGCGATAAGGGTTGCTGGCGCGGCTGCGGACAGGAGGGCACCCTCACGCACATTCTCTGGGAGTGCCCGGTGCTATCGGCCTACTGGAAGGAGGTCTTGGACGAGGTGGATAGGCATTTTGAGATCGAGCTCCCGCGCTTCCCTGCGTATGTCTTGCTAGGCCTCCCCAATGACCTGATGTACCCGCTGAAGTCCCGCAGGGGTAGGCAGATTGCGATTGCGCTAGGCTCCGCGGTTCAAAACATCCTTGTACTCTGGCATACCCCCACTGCCCCCTCTATCACTGGTTGGCTACACAGGCTCTGGCAGGTACTGGGCATGGAGAAGATGTCGCTAACAGTGGCTGGGAATGTTGACCAGTTTGAAGAGCCCTGGCACCCCTTTTTGGCACTGCTGTCCACGGAATTTCGCGAGCTCACATGTCCACGGTACCTGCGACTCCTTAGACTGACGCCGCCGGCGGCTCCAGCGGAGTGAATGTGCGGGATCGGGGGTCTGGGGATGGGGGTGGGAGGCGGGGTTATATGCTTCTAATGCTGACCTTCAGACGGGGATGTTGGGGTATTGTTTTCTTCCTTTTCCTCCTTTGCTTCTCTTTCTTCTCTTTTTCCGGGGACGGGGGGTTGGAGGGATGGTGTGCTCTTTTTTTACTGTGTTGCGGGACGCTATTCCAGCTCGGCCTTGCTCAGGGAGTGGGGGTCTACTGGGGGGTCATTCACAATGTCTTATTGCCTTATGACTTATGCCTTGTTACCCTCTGGGGCTTCCTGCCTCCCTACTTTCCTTCTGAACCGCTGCAACGTTCCGCTTCTTGTACTGTATGTTCGCTTGACCTCCTATTCCCTTCCCCATGTTTTTTTGTACCTTAATAAAATACTTTAAACCTAAAAAGCAGATCTAATAAAACATAGCACAAAAAAATGATGGAATTGGACAAAGATCGTAAATGATTAAAATCATCCTGGTAGGAGCAACGGGAGATTTCTCTCAAGATAGGCCTAATATAATGCACCCTTATGTCTTTATATAAAGTGCAACACATAAACAAGTACATTGTGCTTTGTTCAGCTAAATTATTGCAGGGAGTCAGTCTCTCACACCAACTCACCGAATTGGGAAAAGACACAAGAAAGTGCAGTGTGCAGAGACGAAATCTGGTCAGAAGAAAGCGTGATTGTGTATGAGTACTAAAAGAAAGATAGAATTGTTAGAGGTTTAACAATCCAGGGGTTGAAGTTTCATAATCCATATTAGTTGTTGTTAGCTCGTTATAATAGGCATTTTTAATAATTTTATATTGGATTGTATACCATCAGGGTTTTCATAATTTCTCAGGCCGGTCTTATTAAAAGCATTTTTAACATAGTAAAGCAAAGGAATAGACAATACATTTTCCAAGCCTACACAGTCCCATATAATCGCTCTGGTGAATGATAATTCCACCGAAGACCACACATTTCCCCACAAGATTAAGGGGGCAATTTTAACTCTATCTTCAACATAATCCAATCCCAGTTCAGTTAGTTTTTTGGGCCACAGACCATGATGAAGGACTTAATAAAATTCACTTTAAGATCCAATGCTGTCATAAAATCAGTATAAGCAAACAAGGCTTTTTGAAGGCTGTTAGCTGTTAAAGTCATCTGTACAGTGTCATCAACATATGACAACAAGGGAACAGACTTGCCTCCTATAATCGGATAGTTCAGGTGCCGGTCTATGAGGAATTTCTCCACCCCATTTGCGTATAAAAGAAATAAAAAGGGGTTCAAAATACATCCCTGTCGTACACCCTCTGTGGACTCAATAGGCCTAGTTTTCTCTCCTCCTGATCCATGACGTATAGAAACAGAGGTAGATAAATGCATCCTACGTTGAAGGTTAATAAGTGCTTACTCAAAGCCCATCTATTCAAAGGAAGCCACAGCTTTCCCCTTTTAACTGTGTCAAATGCACTGGATTAGTCCATGAAGGACAAGTGAATTGATCCTCTCTTGGCCTTCATGTACTTACCCATGACTAAGGACAGATTGAGACATTGTTCATTCGTACCCATTCCCTTCCTAAAGCCGTATTGTGAATGGGATATCAGGCCAGAGTAATTAGCCCACGGCTCAAGACGTTGCATCAATTAAGGAGATAGGCCTGTAACAAACAGGATCATTTCTGCTACCCTTCTAGTGTATCGGGACCACCACAAGACTGTAATACAGCCCACTATTATTGATTAAAAAACATTTGCCAGCAACGGCACCCATAATAGTGGGTTACATTTAAACATATCCAAAGGGACACCATCTGGCCCTGCGGCTCTTGTAGAAATGCCCTTCGACAGTGCATCTTCAACCTCACAAATAGAAATGGATTAGGTTGCAGGTATGAAATTTACAACTATGTCTTCTTTTTGGTCTTGCAATGATACACCTTTAGTATTGAATATCTTTGAAAAATGAGCTATCCAGGCATCCCCTGTTATTAACGATTCCATGTTCCTAGCTTCATTTGTAAAAAAGGGTTGATGTATAACTTCCCAGAAGCTTCTAGAGTTCTTGAGGGTACTGGCTCTATCGAGTTCTGCCCATGTGAGTCTGCTTAACTTGTCCTTTCTCTGCCTGATTACATGTTTATAGGTTTGTCTAGCCCAGCCACGGGGGTCCATATGCAAATCCTTTTTTAGGTCTTGTTGGGCCTTGGAACACACAGCATTACCCCAATTTATATTCGTTGATTCTTTTTTCTTCACAGAACTAGTCCGATTGGTAGCCACGTCTTTACAAATGTCTTCAAAGCTCTGTATGGCCACCTCCAGATTAGGAGCGTTAGTTAAGCTTGTCATAACCTTGTCGATATTAGAATGCACACTGTTCTCTTTGAATTGAATGAGATTTATTTTATTCCATTTTAATCTTACCCCCTGGTTAGACTTATAATTCAAAGGTGTAATCATCGCTGCTACCCTTTAATGCCTTTATTTGCAAGCTGGCAACTAGAGGGTTGTGATCACTGGTGGGGTTGTGTTCCACCATAAAGTTATCTACCAAGTGGGACAATTTCCTTGAAATTAATATGAAATCTATACTATTTACCCTACCCCCTCCCTGGAATGTTGGATACTGTTTAAGTGGAGTGCGAAGCAAAGTATCGGCAACACATTGGTCGGTAATTACGATAATATTGTTTAGTGCATCACCCTGTACAGTGTGATTAAAATAGGAGTGATTGATTTTCAGTGTAAAAATCCTCACAAACCAAGTGCGTACTATACTGACATAAGGTACAATTAAAGTCCCCCAGCCTAAATATACAAACAGGAAAGTATTTAACCACGCCTTATTAATCCCCTCTTTTAGACTACTAATGACCCCACAATCATTTTGATCAAAGATGTTATAATACCAATTGACAATCCAAAATATTCTCCATCTTTATCGCTCCATATGTTACAGAGATCAAGGTCACTAAGCCCCCCCTTTTCCCTCCCTATAGCAGATGGAATTGCCTGAACATGAAAGGAACAGAAACCATCAATAACAACCTCATCTCTGCTCCAAGTTTCTTGTAGGCAGATAATGTCAAACACATGATAGCCAGGCTTCATCTAAGATTATTGATCTAATACCCACGATTTTCCAAGAGACCATTCTTAATACATGGGCATTTTGAGTAAGTACATGTACCTCTCCTCCTCCAGCATCCACATTGGTCTGTATTTCTAACAAAATACTTGATTACCCATTGGCCCTCTCCCCAACTTCCAGGGTCGATTGTGATGGATAGTCTAAACTATCTACTGGGTCAATTGTATGAACAAGCCTCCCTACCATTAAAGGGATCGGGAACTATCTTTGGATTACTATTTGTGATTTCCAATTTCTCTAGAGTACTCATGTTTGGTGCCAGTCAGAATATATATTCAAGACCACTCAATGGCTCACATTGGTTTGGATGATACCATGGAGGGTACATAAGGTAATTCGTTTGTCCTGTTCTCCCCCTTTCTATATCAGGCCCCAGATCTCTTGGTGGCTGATAAAAAACATTGATTAATATTACAGTATAGGGGGTAGGTTCAGGAGGTAAATGGAGGTTTCAGTATACACACGCAATAATTTTTCGCTTACTTCCTAATAAACTTGGGATGTGATTTCTTTCTTTCCCTGAATGGTTAACACTTGGAATGTTTGCTGCCCGGGCATGAGTGAGGCCTAGGTCCTTTACATGTGAAATGAACGCCCACTCTATGTGTTAACAGCCCCTCCCCCCTTTATATAACAGACTAATCTGGTTGTCAGTTGCATTAGCAGGTTAAGTTTTATCCATATTCCCATTCATAACAATACTCTCCCCAAGTTCCATTTAGTCCTATTATGATTGCTAGTTGTCATAAATCTTTCAAAGTCCAACAATCTAATTTCAACAGTTGACAACCTTTGAATCAGTGGATCTAGAAGATCTGCTACCGTAGTTTCAAGCTTTTTCCAAAAGTCAACCTCTACAGTATTTGACCCCCCTGGAACAGTCTCAACGTTGGATAAATTTGTCTCATGGGTGAGCTCTTTATCAGTCGATCTGTTTCTGCAAAGCTTGGGTGATGGTAGATGTTGTTTGCCACAGCTTGGCCCTTTCTTTTCTTTGTGGGTGGTGCAAAACTGTTCACATGATTGGTTTTAGATTTGGCTTTTGACCCCAAGTGACCACATTTGGCTTGATCGATGATCTAGGAGTATGAGTGTTATTCTGTGTTGTATGAACTTCTATAATTTCAGAATATTTATTTGTTATGGGTAGTCTGTTGTTTTGGGATGCAGGGTCTTCCAGGGTTGAATATGAGGTGGGGGCAACGGGCGATGTGGCCACAGGGTTGGTTCTATTATGAATATTTATCACAGGTTCTTGGAAAAGTCTCCGCTCAGTTAGTTCTATTTGGTGCATAAGTACCGACTCGGCCCTTAGTAAAAATGAATCTAGTATCCCCACAACCCCCTGCCCTTTTCCTGACCAAAGCTTACTCATAATGTCCTGATCCTACAGACTATTTATTTATAGCACTTTACCTATATAATGCCAGTCTCAGGGATGTTGATGATATGGCACAGCCCAGCCTCGATTAGTATTGGACGTGCTCAGACGTGACCTCCGGGCTTTGTCCAGGCGCCTTCCACACGTTCGTCCCACACTGCAGGATTCTGTGGTAGTTTTTGTAGCGCCTCCAGGCTCAGTTGGGATTTGGGTCAGCTGTGTACCCCGAGCCTTGAGTGTGATGCAGGCTGTAAGATGTAGTCCTCTGGGACCAGGCTGAAAGCAAAGGCAAGCAGGATGGAAGAAGTGGAACCCGCACTGCGGGAGTCTGCTGAGGTTTTTGTAGCGCCTCCCGGCACAGTTGGGATTTGGGTCAGCTGTGTACCCCGAGCCTTGAGTGTGAGGCAGGCTGTATGACATAGTCCTCTGGGACCAGGCTGAAAGCAAAGGTAAGCAGGATGGAAGAAGTGGAACCCGCACTGCAGGAGTCTGCTGAGGTTTTTGTAGCGCCTCCCGGCACAGGTGGGATTTCTGTCAGCTGTGTGCCCCGAACCTCGAGCATGAGGTGGGCTGAAAGATGTGGTCCTCCGGGATTTAGCAGAGGGCAAAGGCAAGCAGGAGCGGCAGATAAGGAACCTGATTATTGAAAACAGTGGTTGAACATTCTCTGTACCTTATTGCAAATGAAAGTTACCAAAAATTGCATTTCATTCTGTAGTTTTTACTTCTCATAGAAATCAATGCAGTCCTAAACCATGGAACTCGCATTTAGGAGATAGTCACTGTACGATCATACCACCGCTAAATTCTTATATCTTCCTTCTTTTAATTCTATTCGCCCTAATATGTAGTTAACAAGGCACACTTAGAGTGAATTAATGTTTGAAAGCAGAATTCCTACCTCTAAATGAGATTTATTTTGATACATTCACATGGATGTTTAAAGCCAGCTGCAATCAGGCTACACATGGAGACCTGAAGCCATGTTTTACTTGTCAGCCTAGTGATTAGCAATATACTTGTCTCACTATTCCTGTGATATTTAACTTCAGTGTCACTGGTGGTTCCTGCACCATATACTGTGCTCTTTCTGAGAAGCTAACAATATTAAAATTTGGGAATAGCTGATGCGACTATGTCTTAGGGAGTCAAACTGCATGAACTGGGATCCATTCAGCAGTGCCCCAGTGCGCAGAGTAAAGGAAATAACAGTCAGCAAAAATAGGGGTTATCACACAGTAGGAAGAGGCACAGTGAATTTGTACAAGGCTGTGAGGAAGACCTTAAGAGTTAAAATGTGTTGCCTCCTAATTGCTGCTTCTAAGTAGCCCTTGATATTGTCATTAGGTCATCCACTCTGCATCATTTTTTTGTCCAAGTCTTTATCCATTGCTAAGATACATACCACACTCTGCTGTGGTTGCTCACATTATGCTGTTTGCTATCCTCAAAACCTGTTCAATAATCATAGATGTCACTAAGTGCATCATAATTCATCTCTAATCCAAAAATATCAGTGGGCTGATAGAATTGCATGGTGAGCAAAATAATGATGGATTAAACCCAGATCTGTGACTGAGGGTGAATGTTTTGCCAAGGTGCAACATTCCGTCCATCATCTTATTTATTTATTTATTTATTTAGCAATTTGTATAGCGCCTGGTGACCCGAGGGCATCCCCGCGCTGTTAACATTGAGTCCTAATGAGGGGGAGAGAGGTGAAGGGTTTATTTAGGGAACAAAAGGGTTTTAAGTTTTTTTCTGAATGTCAGGTGGTTGGGCTCCAGTCTGAGAGAGCGTGGGAGAGAGTTCCAACCAGCGGACGCTTTGACAGAGAAACGTCGGCCTCCAGTACGAGCTCTCTTGAATTTAGGGATGTTGGCCAGGTGCTCGTTCTCAGACCGTAGAGCCCTTGGTGCAATGTAGGGGGTGACCAGACCGCTGAGAATCTTGTGTGTTTTACAATATAAACGACAACATTCCTCCCACACAAATAAACCTTGATCTTTCCAGTTAACCAACATTTCATTGTACCTTGAATAAGATGATTGTACCTCTGATTAACTACTTAGCCTATAACATAGAGGAACAATCATTTAATTGGCGATGTCCTTCACTCAAGTAGTGCACTTTCACCCAAATCACAGCATTTCCACCTTTGTCTGAACATCTAGTAACTATAGAAGGATCATTTTTCAAACTTTCCATTGCTCTTAAATATTCATCCATTACATTTTTCCTTGCGCTTCCATTTGTTTTATATCTCATGTTTTCAGATCCGAAACCACACTTTTTTCAAACACTTCTAATGCACTATGTATGTTTGGTATAAATGTAGATTTGGGTTTAAAGTTACTGATACTCAATGTACCCACAGGTATTTGTAATGTATCCAATTGTATTAATGGATCGTCATGAAGTACTATGCTCTCATTCAGTTCTGCCATTGTATGTAATACCTCTATATCGGAAATGCATAATGCTTCTGATAACTGATTAGGCCTTCACTTACTATTGGACGGAGCATGCACGAGGAATCACTTTTTCAATTGACGTTTTCTCAAAAGACAGAAAATGTCAATTCTAGTCTTTACATTGTCTGGAAGGACAGAAAGATAGGCCTGGGGATAACAATTTAATATCTGTAGGAGTCAACCTTAGTTCTGACAAATTGACCACTGTCATCTTGTTCCCCTCTTGGCTCTTGTTGACATTCCAACTGGTTTGCTGTTTTCTCCTCTTTCGTCTTGACCGTGTTTGTTTGTTCCTCTGGTTCCTCCTGTCCCTCTTGTTTTGTCTCTTGAGCCACATCCTCTGCCATGCCGAAAATCCTGCTCTCTTGGTTGTTGATTTTGCTCTGCTTTCGTCATCATCTGGAATTGTTTCAGGAAGTTCCTTTTCCACACATTACTCATTGGGACATTCTGTGCTACAGTTTCAGCTGTCACTTCAGATACATTACTGTATGATATATCACTTTCCTCTGTTGGTTCCCCCCTTGTTTTGATGTTATCATCAGCGCTATTCTGTACTTCTTTTTCATCAAACAGATGATCGTATTTTCTATGGAATGTTTGTGTTCTTCCCGAATGATGAGATTTAAAATCTCAAATTATTTTCCTCTGTTTTTTATAGGTGATTTCCTCTTCCAGCTTTGCTAGCTTCACTTGTATCATGGTATTGAACTCCTCCAAGGTTATATCAGAGATCAGTTTTAATAATTACTCAGTTGTTTTCTGAATTTTGGCAAAAATCTGTATACGATCTTTCAGGGCATACTTGTTCAGCATCCTCATCATCACAATTGAGCATTCTTTAGAAATCCCAGACCATTCCTCTAACATCTCTGGGTCCGGGTTTTCATAAGTTGAAATGGTGTAAATGCGGAGTCCCCTTGAAACCTGGGCAACATCTATATATTTTTGTAATTGCTCTGCCTCCCAGCTCTTTGACAGTTCTTTTTTGTGCAGTTTCTCCAATTCATCATATAGCATCTGTATTTATACTTCATTATTGATGAATATATGTTCCTGACTTGATTGACCCACTTTGACAAATTCATATGTTGCCTGGGTGAAAAATAGCCAATTTGAAACCTCCTTCCTCTTTGCTTCTAGTAAAGAGGCCATGCTGATCTTTATTCAAATTCCTGAATAACAATGTTTTCAGCACTTTCTTGTGCCAGATGACAGACTTGTTAGCTCAAAGTCATCTTGCTTTGCTCCATGTTTTCCTTCACAGCTTAGGATCCAAACTTAGCCACCGAGCCTGCACCTCCCCTGCCTGCGAGGGTCACATCGGTACCCCTCCCCGCCGGTTTGACATGCCTACTCATAATGCCTCAATGGATCTTTGTTGGCCGCTCTGCATAATCACTGTGGCAAAAATACGATATTAAGCACTGTCACCCTGTGCTGCAGAGAGATAGAGGCTCTATTTTTAATGTATTTACATATCTTCATATGTATTCCAACACACTGGTAGTTCAGTAAGCCGCACTCGAAACAACATTTAATAATAAATATGGACACGCTCCATTGGCCAGTACAAAAAGCAGCTTTCCCATCATCGCCTAACGCATTTGAGGTAATTTCCTTTCTCCAAGGCTTATGGGAAAAGATCCGGCTGTGGTGACCAACCACTCCCTTTTAAATGTCACACCCCTTATTTGCAGTAAAATTGCTTTATGGGAGATATAGTGCTCCAACATTAACTCCAGTATATGGCGAGCTTATGACTGCCATAGATATAGACCAACATGAGTCCCAGCCTCCGATCAAATTCTCATTCTTAGAACGCTGCTCCACATTCTGAACAGTGTATCCATTCCGTGACCCTGTTTTCATTCTGGGGTGGTGCCTGCTCGGCGGTTTGAACCTCCGCCATTTATATCCCAGCACAGTGGTAGCTCAGTAAGCCGCATTCGAGACAACTTTCAAGGTTACCAGCCTTTAATAATAAATATGGACATTCACCATTGGCCAGTGCAATAAGCAGCTTTCCCCTATTTGCCTGACGCATTTCAGGTAATTCCTTTTCTCAAAAGCTGATGGGCAAACATCGCGCTGTGGTGTCTAACCACTCCCTTTTAAATGTCACACCCCTTATTTGCAGTAAAATTGCTTCATGGAAGATGCAGTGCTCCAACATTCTTGCCAGTATATGGCGCACTTATGACTGCCATAGATATAGCCCAACATGAGGCCTAGCTTCCATTAGAGTGCTCATTCTAAGAATGCTGCTCCACATTCGGAACCTGAAATGCATCAGGCGAAAAGGGGAAAGCTGCTTATTGTACTGGCCTACGGAGCACATCTATATTTATTAAAAAAGGCTGGTAACCTTGAACGTTGTCTTGAGTGCGGCTTACTGAGCTACCAGTGTGTTGGAACCTATAAATATGTATATATATATATATATATATATATATACATAGAAATATAAATGTAAATGTATGTCTTTAACTATGTATACATATTTAAGCAATTACCACCCTCCATGAATGAATATATCACATTGCATATGATATATGCTTTGTAAAGATCTCTGTTTTTGTCAGGCAAAATGAACAACAGACCAACGATTGTCCGAGAACTTGGAACAATCTTACAGTGCCTTTTACTCATTCCACAAAGCCACATTATTTTCATGTTAGTAGCAGCATTGTTCATTGCAGTATCATCGGTTCTGATCTTCACATTAAGCAGTTTATAGCCATCTCTTCTTTTCTATGGAGGCCAAAACTTCATTCTAGATTTTGCTCAGAATATCTGGGAAAATAATGTAATATTTGCATAAAAAAGTAATTGCTTGGAATTTCCAGATCTAATAATAACTTTTGGATTTCCTCTTTACTGTGTCATCTAGTTCCTACTACTCGCAAAGTGATAACACTGAAGAAACCAAGTAAGTACTGCATCACTGTGTAAATAAGACTTGAAAGCATTATGATACAGAATGCAAAAGAAGATTATAGCACACAATGTCTCTGATTATCCTAAGGTATTTTAAAAACAATCCTTTCACAATTGTGCTTTTCATCACCTCTCTTGTATGGTTACAGATACCCCGGTGGCCCCGCAGTCAGATGATGTTAAGAGTACATTAGAAATTCCTATATAAAATTATTGCATGTAGAGCATTCCTCTAATACTTTTCAGAGTTTTTATCGTCAACTGCTGCTTTGTACCTTTTTTTGTGATACAGCACCAAAACATCCTTACTCAGAGCATGTGCTTTAAAAAATACATCTTCCCTCTCTGCTTTTTGTTTATTTCATTGCCACAAAAAGAATGAAAGGGGCAGGTACCTCTACCATACCATCATGACAGAACTTTAAACTGACATGCTGTGCAGGTGAAAAGTCCAGCTACTTTTTGAGAACTTGCATGCAATGTCATTCATAGATTTTGACACACTACGTATGCCATAAATCTAATATGATGACTCGGATAAAACTGCAACCTGTGTGAATTTAGGGATTGTGAGAAAAAATGACCTGTTAGATTTTTGCTCCCATTTTGACTACTAGATGCTGGTTTTCTGACTCTGCATTGAACACTGGCCTCTGCTGACCAGGCCCAGGAACTGTGCTCAGATTAAAAGTACATGGTAATTAGGTATACAATTCTTACTGACATCCTCTCTGTAACTCCCCAGGATGTGGTAGGGCATGTAGTTCTAGAGGCCTAGTCAATTTAATGCACTTAGGTGTGCATTACTGTTGTGCCTGCTGTCATTTTTGAGGTTGCTTTTAATCTTAAATTATAGGTAAATGTGACTATTTATTCATAGGTACTAACAAAGTTTCAAAAAACCTTGGTTTTGTATATAAGTCACACGTAAGGTCTCTCCTAGGTCCCCGAGTAGTAGAGTGCCTTGTAACTATAAGTTTGTATATGTTTACTTCTCAAAGATGGCCCCTGTTGTCATTTATATTCCATTCACCCCATCGAAAGTGGCAACCATCTTTTTCTATTCACAGTCACATTTCTATTTTCACTTGTCATTGAACGCGCGTACATAAAAGAGTTCCCAGCGTGGAGTCCGAGTACTGACAAATCCAAACCTAGCAGTGATGGAACACAGAATTTGTGTACCGAGCGTCACACCATTTACAAACCAGGTACGCGATATGCTTGACCCGCAGCGGTTTCGGTGCTTTATGACATCTAACCAGCACATGCCAATGAACGCTTGGTATCTTTCCACAGACCTTTGCATTTCGAAGCTGCGGTGACAGTTAACTCCTTTATATTGTTGTGTCATCACTTAGGTAGGTGTATGATTGGTCACTTATGCACCCTAAACACCAGCGCGTGATATAAATTTCAATGACATGTTACCCATAATATTTTCGACAATGCTAATACACCAACCTCACTATTCCACACAATATATGCCTTGCTAAAATCCGAGTTGCACATCTTTTTCCTTATCAACCTGCCAATTAATAACGTACACTTTTTTAACCCTATGAGACATTGCACTTTTGATGTTTTCTGTGATCACAATATTTGCTTGTTTATTGTGCGGTACACAAGTTTCCCTTGAGCTGGTGCCATTTTTTAGCACAACCTTCACAATTCTAATCACCCCCACTAATTTGCTGTTCAACGAAACCTTTCACTAATTAGTCACTTGTATTGACGTTTATTAAAATACTATGGAAGGCCCCAAGTCCTTGATATATGACTCTTTGTTTTCAGGACAATATTCCCCTGACAAAGGGTCCTCCTGCCCAAAATGCATTGGGATATTGAAATGTAATGAACGATTATCTTTGACAGCACAGCATGAAGCAGTTTATTAGTATATGATGTAGTTTCACATACGAAAACCATTATAGTGATCTTTAAGCAATTAATAAAAAAAGAAAAAATTCCTTTGGATAAAACGAAATTGAAGATTTGTGGAATTCATTTGTACCAGCATACAGGTTGTTTCAAACCAGAGGAGTGCAACAGGGGGACTCTAAGGAAGACACACCTAGTGCGTTACTTATAGCTCTGCTGACAAGGACTAAAGAATGTGCTCCAATCAAAAGTGGATGGTAATTAGGTATAACTACAATTCTTACTGACATCCTCCCTGTAAGTACCCAGGATCATGTAGGGCATGTAGTTCTAGAGGCCTAGTCGACTTAATGTACTTAGGTGTGCATCACTGTTGTGCCTGATGTCATTTTTGAGGCTGCTTTTAATCCTAAATTATATGCAAATTTGACTATTCAATTAAAGGTACGAACCAAGGTTCAAAATACCTTGGTTTTATATATAAGTCACACAGAAGATCTCCCCTAGGTCCACCAGTGGTAGAGTGCCTTGTAACTATAAGGAAATATATGATAAAATAATTTGGATGTGCCCTGGTAAGGGAATAATTGACAATGTAATTGTTCCCAACGAGTCACAATGACTCCATAGGCTAACATAGAAAAGTGTTATTGAAGTGTAACTATTGAAAGAAAGGAGCTATAATGATGCTTCAAAGTATCGAAATGTATTCTAGCTTTCACAGAAAATAAGTTATGGACTTTATTTTGCAATAGGCCAGCATCCAACCTTTTACGGGCTCTCACCTGGTTTGCCAAGCTGAGCCAAGCTGTCTTAATGAGGGTTGAAGCGGCCTGCTTTGAGTCAAAGAATTTCCTTTGGGAGGAGAACTGCAAGCAGGAGAGCACAAGGCATGAAGGGGTGGAGGGGCCAAATTAGTCTTCAAAAATGAAATGACAGACTCACCCTTAGATGCCATAACCCCAGACAAATAGGAGCCCCACTGAATAGATTAATGAGGGGGCTGTAAGAGGAGTGTTATTAGTAACACCAGTGGGTTGGCGAAGCCAGATCTAACTGTTCATAAGAGAGATTCACTATTTTATATATTAGTAGAATCCTGATTTCTGGGTCAATAATATGCCAAACTTTAGAGAAGTGGTCATACGTCACATTGTGGTACCCTGCATGCTATTGGTAGGTGTACCCTGTTTCCCGAACCCCCCAGAAGTGTGAATAAATATGGTAGTATTTTCCAAGAACTCAAATCTGCTGCCTGAAACAAAACAAAAAGGACCGCTCTGCTTCGATCCTGATCTGTAACGAAAGGACTGCATTCTGAAGGACTGCGCATGCTGCACATTCTGGTACTACAGAACTCATCCATAGGTCCAGATGAGCTCTGATTAGTAGTGGGTGAGGTAATACCTTTATTGTAACCAACGGCCAGTGGGTTGGGTGACTTCTAAATATGCACTGACCAATGTGAAAGGTGGAAGTTGGATACCCAGTTGGGAATGTGCCTAGGGCCCTGGGCAAATGCCTCTTACTCAACTAAAACATACTGGTTCTGGAAGAAGCTCCTCATGTTACTGAAGTGGAGGCAGGTTGGCTACAAGTAGCCATAGTTTCATGGGCTATAAATCCTCATGCCAAAATTTAAAAATAACTATACATTTGGAAGCTTCACCCTGGTAAAATTAAGTTACAGAAGATCCTCAGCCCTCTCCAAATGCCCTTCCTGAGAAAGGATGATTTGCATACCTTATAGCAGGACTCCTTCCAAAAAGGCCCAAGTCATGATTTCTTTTTTGAGAGCAGTTTCAGATCTCATTGGGACAAAAGCCTGATGGGGATAACAGAGACTGGATAGGCTGATGCGAATTAGCTCACTGGAGATTCAAGCATGTAAGGTGTTCATTTTGACATGGTACCTTTCTTGTGTGGTTTTGTAAAATCCAAATTCACCAATTCAATGGATATTTACTGAATATCAAAAATAGTGGTTGAATGGACTCCGTACCGCATTGCAAATCAAAGTTACCAAAAATGGTATTAAACTTTGTTGTTTATTTTCTCATAGAAATCACTGCAGTCCTATACCATGGAACATGTGTTTAGGGGCTAGTCACTGTAGGATCATGCCACCCTTAAATTCTTATACCTTCCTCTTTATAATTCTATTGGCTCTAACATGTAGTTAAAAAGGCACACTGAGGGTCAATTACTATTTCAAAGTAGAGTTTCTACCTGTCAGTGAGGTGTTTTTTGATCGATTCACATGGAGGTTTAAAGCTAGCTGCAGTCAGGATGCACATGCAGGCCTGACACCAAGTTTTACTTCTCACCCTAGTGAATAGCAACATATGTGTTTCACTCCTCCTGAGATACTTAACTTCCATGTCACTGGTGTCTTTCCTGTACTGATTTTACTGGTAAGGTAAAAATATTAAAATTTGGGAATAGCCGATGTAACTATGTTTTAGGAAGTCCAAGCACTGAGATCCAGTCATGAATGCCCCAGTGCACAGAGACAAAAAACCTGAAATACCAGTCAGCAAAAATAGGTGTTACCACTCAAAAAGAGGTATTTTCTAACAGTGTGTTACAATTCTTTGTATTCAATAGAATTGTCATTTAGTATGTCAGAAATAAGGACCAGCAGGAAGAGGAACACTGAGTTGAATAACGCTGTGAGGAAGACATCAAGAGGTTGAAATGTGTTGACTCATAATTGCCTCTTCTAAGTAGCCTTTGATATTGTAACTAGGTCATCCATGCAGCACTAATGTTTTGTGCAAGTATGTATCCAAGGTTATTATGGACACCACACTCTGCTGTGGTTGCTCACATTATGCTGTTTCCATCCTTAAAACCTGTTCAACTTGATTTTTATCACAACCCCCTTAAGAAATTGGAAATTCATTTTGGGGAAAATTAAGTATTGTATTGGGACGCCATGAATTATTTTCTAGATCACAGGAAAAAACGAGAAAGTGAGTAACCAAATTGCAGTTTTGAGTAGTTTAGCTGCAACATGCAATCTTGGCAGTTTGACTGAATCCTTATTCAGTGATCAGCTGGTGAGGTGTACCAATGATAATTAGATTCAAGAAAAGTTATTGGATGATGCTCCTGATCTTAAACAAGCTGTAGACATTGCAAATAGCATTGACCATAACGCTTTTTGCATGAGTAAAATGAGAGATACTGTAGATATCAAAGAAGTTATTGAAAAAATTCTGTATAAGATATCAGGGAGTGAGGATAAAAACAAATTCAAATGTTTCAGGTGTGGTAACACATGCCATTTGACGAACTATATCAAATGTCCAGCAGGGGAATAGTATGCAGAAGTGCAACAAGCATGAACACTTTGCAAAAGTATGCAGAAACATAAAAAGTAATGTCATACACATGGTCAGTTCTGAGGGGATTCAGGGTGAGGATATCATGTTTCAAATTGCAGATTAAGTTGGAATCTCCAACAACAATTATCCTACATGTAATATAATTTTACATGAACTTCCTTTTATGTGTTTGTAGATTCAAGCTTCCCTTATGCTCTGATTAATTAATCCTACTTTATAGAAAACTCAAAGAACAAGAGCTACACTCTTCTGCCTCCAGACATCAATCCCTGGGGTTACAATAATAATCCCATATCATTGGTTGTAATGCTAGTTATGCAGATTAGTTTCAAGAGTAGATCTACCTTTAGGAAAGAGTACCTAAAAAAATATGGTTCCAATCTGCTAGGGTGGAAACACCAAAAAAATGTAGGGATCACGCTGGATCCCAATGCCCTTGAACCTGTTATCTTGTAGACAAATCAGTGATGGGTAGGGACTTATGTGAGAAGTTCCCTGACGTTTTTCTCAGACAAATAAGGCTTATTTAAAGTTTACAGCCATTAGATTAAACTGCAGGAACAGCACATGCCTGTAGTAGATAAAGCCATGTTTGTTCCACTGCTTTTAAGGGACCCTCTGGAAAAGGAGTAGAACAAGTTGGAGGCCAATTGAATCATCAGAAGATTGAGAACTCGGAATGGCTTGCCCCCATGGTTATAACAACCAAGGAAGGGGATAGGAGTATCGGGTTGTGTGTCGATCTAAACGCTAATATTTGGGTGGAGAGGCACCCCCTCTCTAATATCAATGAAATGCTCAGCGTCATACAGGGATTGAAGTACTTTAGTTTCCTGGATCTTTCATTGGCTCACCACCAGGTAGCCGTTTGCCGTTTCCAAAGCTCCCACTTCTTTCATAACCCCATTTGATGCCTATCAATTTCATAGAATTCGGATTGGCATCTGCTGCAGCAGTGTTCCAGCATGTTATACAAAACATATTGTAGGGCAGTGACAAGGTATTATGCTTTCAGAACGACATCCTAATCTATGGTGAGTCAATAGAGGAGCATAACAAAGTCCTTGAAGATGTTCCGAGACAACTGAGCAAAGCTAGCTTTACCACACAGAAAGACAAATGCAAAATTGGGGTGGAATCAGTTGTGTGTCTTGGTCACACTATTACATGTGAAGGAATAAGTCCTAAAACTAGTCTTGTGGATTCAGACAAATTAGCACCAGCACCTTCCAATAAGGAATAGTTCAAGTCCTTCCTTGGCCTGGTGGAATATATGTCTTAATAGGCCAAGAATGTTGCTGACCATGTACATTCACTTAGGACATTGTTAAAGAAGGGTATCCCTTTTTAATGGAGAGCAGAATGTCAAAATGAGTTCTCACATATCAAGCAAGCCATCTAGGAAACAGCTCTTTTGATTATGTTTAATCTCAATGCTAAGACCTCCTTAATCACAGATGCTAGCATGAAGAGATTAGGTTTCTCACTCACACAAGCTGATGAAGGGAAAGAAAAAGTAACAGCTTTTGCATCAAGAACACTTTAGGATCCTGAGCGTAACTACTCCACTATAGAGAAGGAAATCATTTTAAATGTATTCTATGGAGAGTCCCATTTACCATAAGAATTGATCATAAACATCTACTGCCCATGTTCTGCACTAAATGCATCAGGAAGGCCACCCTCTACATCACTAAGTAGGTGTAGGGTCTACAAGCTTTTATCTATAACATGAAATACATACCAGGTGACAGGAACCAGGTTGCAGAATGTCTGTCTAGACTTCCTATTGATGTTGAAGATTCCTACACTAAGTCCTCTGATTATGCAATTCTCTCCATAGACATTCCAGCAATCAGTAAAGCTGAATGAGAGAAATGTGAACAGGACGACAACACCATATCGTCCCTTAAGGCCATCATTAGTAAGGGGTGGCCTTAGAATCTCAAGGAAGGTCCTGAGGACCTTAGAACTTTCTGGCTTGTAAAGGATGAATTGTTCATCATTGATAACCACATACACAGGTGCAACAAGATGATATCACCCAAAGGCATGTACGAGCCTATTGAAGATATATTTTCCATGGAAGGATCTACTAACACTTCAGTTACTGACAGTGGTGTTCAATTTACTTCTGATCAAATTAAACGGTTTTTGTGACAGAGTGGAACTCAACCCGCTAACACAAAGATCATGATTTTTCCCAACTACTCTAGAGAAGTACAGACTTAGTGAAATTCAATCTGAGAGCCATGCAGATCCAATACATGCTTCTTTTTCCAGCGAAGCTCAAAGTTATCTTCCAAGGCACCTCACTATTTTTTCAAACCCTGGAAAAAGCATGGGCCTGGATGAAGCGTCCCATTCTATGACCGAAAACGAGGACCAGCTTGTCACAATCCAAAGACCCAACCCCACAATGGGAGCACAGACCCCGGAGAATAAGAAGGAGATGCCTACTTAAATAATGACACCACGCACTGTTTGGATCCTGTTTGGATCCTACTGAAAGGAACACTGTACAGGCCCGGGA
Organism: Lissotriton vulgaris; assembly: GCF_964263255.1. Classification (NCBI taxonomy): domain Eukaryota; kingdom Metazoa; phylum Chordata; class Amphibia; order Caudata; family Salamandridae; genus Lissotriton; species Lissotriton vulgaris. The sequence goes on from NC_141691.1 coordinate 2,034,192,385, forward strand.
CACAGGCCTGTACAGGAGATTTGTATGGAGACTTGTCCCAAACTCAAGCCAGGGGAAGACACTGCAATCAGGGGAAAAACTCCCACACCAAACAATCGGATAAGAAATTCCTGGCGGACACGAACGGTGACCACCCCCTCCTCAAGAATATCACTCCCGTGGAAAATCAAGATGGAAAGGCACAAACCTTGGAGAGCACGCTCCAACAGCAGGCAAAGAGTGTTGAGAAAGGCTGAAACATGGGCAGGCCAAAGGCAGACAAACTGCAGAACTTCTACAGAATTTTGCTCAGTGCTTTCTGAGCGGAATACTTTATTGAAGCCTATCTCCTTCTGTGTTGTGGTTAGAATTTAGTAGGTTGGAGGTTAGGGGTGGTTACGCCAAGTTGTCATGTTGACAGTTCAGGGAATAGGAGTAAGTAGTGGAAGAGAGTGGGGTGGAGGCGTTAGGGTTTGGTGTAAAAAGTTTTATAGTGTAATCATTTAGTACGTTTCTAATACAGCCAGTGGCAGGAGATTTAAGGTCCACAGACAAGAACAGAGAGAAAGAGGACATCAGACAGACCCACCTGTGCATAAAATGAAAATCATGGGATACATGACGTCTCCCCCTGACGTTGCTTGGGAGAGCGACCATGTACAAAATGATCACGCTCCCCAAATTATTGTATATATTCCAAAACACATACCATAACATCCTGCAAATATTTTTAAAACAATTACAAAAACGTACATTTCTGTGGGACAGGGGCCACTCCAGAGTGGCTTTGCAGACTCTCTAGCACAACCAATATACTGGGGGAATCACCTTGCTGGATATTCAAAAGTTTTAGCGGGCGGAAAATTTAACCCTTTCCATGCTCATGACGAGCTCAGCTCATCATGAGCAAAGTTGAGCTGTGCTTATGACGAGCTGACCTTGTCATGAACAATGGAATAAAAGCATTTTCAGCACAGGAGGGTAATATGCTCCGCAGCTAAGGTTTTAACAGTAATTAATGGATGGTGTCAAGATCCAACTGCTGTTTTGTTTCTTTCTTTGTGATCAAGCACCAAAACATAGCTACTTAGAGTGTGTGCATTAAAAAAAATGACCTCTCTGCCTTTTATACGTTTTGTTATCATCAAAAGAATGAAAGAAGTAGATACCTCTACTAAAACAGACTGACAGGACTTCAAACGGACATGCTGTGCAGGTGTAAAGGGGCAGATACGTTTTGATAGCTCCATTCAAAGAGACACGCCTGCATTGTCCTTAATAGATTTTGACACAGTATAGTACTTATTTACAAGCCTCTTGATCCGTCAGTGCGTCACTTTTTTCCATGTTATAAGTGATGCACATGTGGCACAAGGGACTTGTAAACCTGCCCTTATATTTTCCATGAATTTAATATGATGAATCGGAAAAAACTCCAACCTGTATGAGTTAGGGATTGTGCGAAACAAAGACATGTTCGCTTTTTGCTCCCATACTCTCTAACAGATGCTGGTTTTCTGTCTCTGAGTGTACCCTGGGTTCTGCTAACCATATCCAGGGACTGTGCTCTGATTAAAAAAGCATTGGAAATTATTTACAACTACAATTGTTACTGACATTCTCTCTGTAAGTCCCTTGTATATGATAGGCCATGTAGGTCTAGAGGACAGTCGATTTAATTTACATATGCTCATTTGACTATGGAATTAAAGGTATTAACAAAGTTTCAAAATACCTCAGCCTTACGTATAAGTCACACGTATAAGTCATGATTCTATAGGCTACCATGGGAATATGTTAATAAAGTGTAACTATTGCAAGAAATAAGCTATAACGATGCTTCAAAGTATCAACACTGATTCTAACTATCACAGAAAATAAGTTATGGAACTTTCTTTTCAGTAAGCCAAAATCCATCCTTCCAGGAGCTCTCTCCTGGTTTGCCAGGATGTGCCAAGCTGTCTTAACGAGGTGTGAAGAGGCCTGCCTTTAGACAAAGAATGTTCTGTGGTAGGAGAACTTCAAGCTACAGAGCACAAGGAAGGCGATGGAGGGGACAAAATAGTCTTAAAAATTGAATGTAAGCCTCACCCCTAAATCCTGCACCACCAGCTAAATAGGAGCCCCACTATATAGATTACAGAAGGTGGTGGAATTGGAATGTAAGGAAACCTTAGTCACTCCAGTGGGTTGGCCAAGCCAGATCTAACTGCCCAGGAGTTTCTTTATATTGTATATTAGAAGAATAGAGATTTGTGAATCAAGTATATGCCACACTTTAGAGTAAGTAGCCATACTCACTCTCGTTGTACCATGCATCCCATTGGTATGTGTGCCACCCAGCTTTTTACCCCAGAAATGTGAATAAATATGGGAGCTTTGTCTAGCAACTCACGTCTGATGCCTGAAACAACGAAGAAAAAAACTAGGACTGCCCAAATGGAATCCTGATCTGTACCCAAATGTTTGCACTCTTTAGGACTGTACCTACTGCACATTCTGGTACTACAGCACTCATACAGTGGTCCAGAATGAATGAGTTCTGATCTTCTAAACACTACCTGACCAATGTGTAAGTCGGAGGATGGATACCCAGTGAGGAACTGAACAGATGCCTTTTACTCAAACAAAGAAACATGTTCTGTAAGCAGCTCCTCCTATGACTAAAATGGATGTTGGCTGTCTTTAATTCTCCCTGGGTTTTAAGTACTAATCATCCTCATGCCCAAATTGAAAAATAACTATATATTTGCAGGCGTCACCCTTCAATCAAGCAATCAGGCATTTGTTAAATGTGACTACTCACCCGTAAGCGTCTCAAGGCGCTTGGGGAGGGGGGCTTAGCATGCTCCAGTCCATCAAGGGTGGGGTCTGTCGAAGAGCCAGCTTTTTTGGTTTCTTCAATGGGGAGTGATGTTGTTTGTCTGAGGTGGAGTGGCAGAGGCTCGGGTCGTGAGGAAGGAGAAGGAGAGGCCTCCCAATCTGCACTTTCTGGTGCAGGGGACCACAGCGTAGGAGAGCTGGGCAGATCATGGGACCCTCTGGGGTGCATGGAATTTGAGTCGGCTGTTCAGGTATGCTGGTCCGGTGTTGTGGAGGGCCTTGTGGTCATGGGTGAGCATCTGGAAGGTGATTCTAGCTTTGATGACGAGCCAGTGGATTGTGAGCAGGTGCTGGGAGATGTGGCAGTGTCTTGGCAGGTTGAGGACCAGTCTTGCGGTAGCATTCTGGATGTTCTGTAGCTTGCAGGTGAGGTTTTGGTTTATTCCAACATAGAGTGCGTTGCTGTAGTCGAGTCTGCTGGTGACCAGGACATGAGTGACTGTCTTTCTGTGTTAGACGGGGATCCATTTGAAGGTCTTACGTAGGAGGCAGAGGGTGTGGACGCAGGAGGACGAGGCAGAGTAGATCTGGCAGTCCATTTTGAGCTCAGAGTGCAGGATGATTGCCAGCGTGCTTGGTCTGTGGGTGTCAGCAGATTTCCGAGGGTGGGGGGCCACCAGGTGTTGTTCCATGTGTCGGGGTTTGGGCCCATGATGAGTACTTCTGTTTTGTTGGTGTTTAGTTGTAAGTACCTTTTTTTCATCCATTTGGTGACGGCTTCCATGCCTTCTTGAAAATTGTGTCTGGCGGTATTGGGTTCGTTGGATAGGGAGAGGATGAGTTGGGTGTATGACACAATGTTGAGTCTGTAGGTTCTGATGATGCGGACGAGTGGAGCCTTGTAGACTTTGAAGAGTGTAGGACTGACGGAGGATTCCTGGGGGGCTTTGCAGGTGGTAGGTGTAGAGTCGGAGAGGAAAGGGGGGAGCCTGACTCGCCGCGTTCTGCCGGAGAGAAAGGAACAGATCCAGTTGAGGGCCTTGTCTTGGATACCTGCGTTGTGGAGTCTGCCTATTATTGTACTGTGAAACTGTGTCGAATGCCGCTCAGAGATTGAGGAGGATGAGGGCTGCTATTTCTCCTTTGTCCAGTAGGGTGCGTAGGTGGGCTGTTGCAGCGAGAGGGCGGTTTCCGTACTGTGTTTTTTTGAGAAGCTGATAGGGAGGATGCTCTGCTCTTTGATGAATGTGGCGAGCTGGCTGTTGATGGCTTTCTCGATTAATTTTGCTGAGAAAGGGAGCAGGGAAATGGGTCTGCAGTTTCTGAGGTTGGTGGGGTCCGCCAAGGGTTTCTTCAAGAGGGGGTTAACCTCAGCGTGTTTCCAGTCATCGGGGAATGTGGCAGTCGCCAAGGAGCGGTTGATGGTGTGGCAGAGCATGGGTGCAATGGTGTTGGCGTCTCTGTTGAAAATATGGTGGGGGCAGGGGTAAGTGGGGACCCCGGAGTAGATTGACTTCATCGTCTTCAGTGTGTCTTCGGTGGTGAGGGCTGTCCAGTTGTCGATCGCTGGCTTCAGGGTGTCAGGGGCGGTTAGTGAGGCGTCAGTGTGTTGGTTGCCTTCGTCAAGTGAGTGGAGATTCTGTCTTCAATCGCTTTTTTCCTCGTTTTTCTGATGAGTTAGTTAGTGGTGGGCATTGGTGGTGGCTCGGAAGTTGTTGTAGGCTTCTGTAGATTTGGTGTTCCTCCAGGCATTTTCGAGGCAGTGGCAAGTGCGTCTGGAGTCTCGAAATTTGGTGGTAATCCATCCGGCTTTCTTGGTGTGGGTGTTGTTGTTCTTCTTGAGGGGGGCTATGATGTTGGCACTGTCAGAGATCAATCTGTGCAGGGTTCGGGATGCGGTGTTGGGGTTGTCATTTTCGGTGATGTTTGGGGTGAAGTTGCTGAGTGATGAAGTTAGCTGGTCGTTGGTGATTCTGGTCCAGTTTCTTCATGGGAGCAGGTGCAGGTGTCTGTGGATGGTGCGTGTTCTGAGGGTGAAGTGAACACATCAATGGTCAGTTCATGGGAGTTCAGTTGTGTGGCTGAAGGTGATGGAGTTACCTGTTGTGAAGATGGGGGTCAAAGGTGTGTCCTGCTGAGTGCATGGGTTCGGTCACAGTCTGGTGGAGTCCAATGTTGTGGAGGTTGTCCAGGAGGGATGTGGTGCTGGGGTCCAGACGGTTGTCGAGGTGGAAGTTGAGTGTAGCTGGTGGACGCGATGGCATGCGGGGAGATGATGTCAGTGATGGAGTTAGCGAAAAGTCTGCAGCGTCCAGGGGGTCAGTAGATTAGCGTTCCTCAGAGGATTGTAGTAGGGATGGCCAGTATCTTAAAGTGAAAGTGTTCGATCAGGTCTGTGGGCTCGTCAGGGAGTGTTCTCAGAAGGAGGTTGTATTTGTGGATAATGGTGATTCTTCTTCTCGGTGGGGATGGGGCGGTCCTTCCTGGAGATCTTGTATCCTTGGGGAATGGGGATGGCGATGTCCAGTCCCGAGGTGGTGCTGGGCCATGTTTCGTGAAGAACGCTACATCCAGGGTGGTGATGTAGAGGAGGTCCCAGTTTTGGTGGCATGTTTGTGGAGGGATCGGACATTGAGGAGGATGCATTGCAGGGTCTTCAGTTGGGTTGTGGTCTTGCAGGCGGGTTGCGCGGTCCATGGTCTCTGCAGTGCTGAAGGTGTGCTGGTAGCAGTGACAGCTGAAGCTTCCGTGGGTGTCAACTGGTGATGCTAGCTTGCAGTTGTTGTTTGCGTCCTGGGTTGAGAGCGTGGATGCCACTGGGTCGTAGCATTGGCATTGAGGAGGTCCAGGGTTCCTCACGCTGGTCGGGGTCATGTCGCAGATGGGCGCAGATGGGCTTGCCTTTGGCATGCCTTCGGCGCGCCAGTGGCTGCCATTAAGTAGGGGTCGGACAGCGCGGAGGCGGTAGAGGGGAAGGGATCTGGATTAGGCTGGTTGAGTTGGCCATGCTGGGTGGGAGGGGCCACGGGGCAGCAGCGGCTGGGAAAAACAGACAGAATAGGCAAATCAGAGGAAGGAGTGGAAATGTGATAGTGAAAGGTACACGACAAGTGGGGAAAAAACAGAAGGAGAGTGGGAGGGAAAGATTAAATCAGTAAAAAACAAGTGAAAATGGAGGAAAGAGTGGGAGTGAAAGAGGGAAATGGAAATCAGTAAAAAATGAGTGAAAACGGAGGAAAGAAACAGAGGGGAGTGAAGGGTGAGATTGAAATCAGTAAAAACTAGAAATAATGGAGGAAAGACACAGATGTAGAGTAAAAGGAGACGATTGAAATCCATAAAAAACAAGTGAAAACGGAGAGAAAGACCAGAGCGAGAGAAAGGAGACAGGGATTTGGCGCAGGTAAAGCATGCGGGTGAATGAGGTCCTCGAACAACAGCACTAAGGAGTGCAGGGACTTTGGGGAAAGCCCCACTTGATGGTGGAACTGCAAGGGGGATAACGATTTCACTGACAATGAGTCAGTGGTCTGGCTCGCCTGTCCCCGCTGCGGCCGCCATTAAGTAGGGGTCTGGAAGGGATGGACAGCTGGGAGGCGGGAGCAGGGAGGGGAGCTGGATTGGGCTGGTTTCTTTGCTCAAGCTGGGGGGTAAGGGACAGGGGGATAGCAGCAGCAGAGAAAAACAGGAGAGGCAAAAGAGAGGAAAGAGTAAAATGAGGCAGTGAAAGGTGCAAGAAAAGTGCGGGAAAGACACAGAAGGAGAGTGAGAGGGGAAGATTTAATCAGAGGGGGAGTGAAACGAGTGCGTCGCAGAGGTCTTGCGAGGGTGTGATGTTGTTGGTGCAAGCGCTGGGGTTGGATGCTGAAGAGTTCCTTGCTGTTGTGGGTGTTGTTGTCCAGGCGCTGTTTGTTGGTAGTTCTCTTGGTGGTACGGATCAGTTGGTGGTGCTTGCGGGTGGCGTTCTTGAGGGCTGTCATGTTCTCTGTTGTCTGGTCCTGGCCCCAGGATTTCTCCAGGGAGCGGCAGGTTTTCTTTGAGTTTATGAGGTCGTCCGTGAACCACGAGGCATTCTTGCTGTGTGGTCTGCTGGGTGGTTTCTTCAGTGGAGCGAGTTCATCGGCGCAGTCGGTGAGCCACTGTGCGAGGTTGTGGGCTGCTTTGTTGGGGTCCGTCGTGATGGTGGGAGGATTCTGGCTGAGGGATGTGGTGAGCTGGTCGGCGGTGATCTTGCTCCAGCTTCTGCGGGGGGCCTGTTGCGGGTGGTGGTGGGTTGTGGTTTTCTTGAAGGACAAGTGAACGCAGCTGTGGTCTGTCCAGTGGAGTCCGGTGGAGTGGCTCAAGGAAACGTGCTTGCTGGAGGAGAAGACGGGATCGAGCGTGTGGCCGGCGTAGTGGGTGGGGTGTTCACTAGTTGCTTGAGCCCGAGATTGGCGAGGTTGTCCAGTAGGGTGGTGGTGTTGCTGTCATTGTTGTTCTCTAGGTGGAAGTTGAGGTCTCCTAGGAGGATGTAGTCTGGGAAGGTGAGGGCGTGGGGGCTTACGAAGTAGGCGATGGCTTCACTGAATTGGGTGCGTGGTCCCAGGGGTCTGTAGATAAGGGTGCCTCTGAAGGTGGTCCTGGGGTCGGTGTGTATCTAGAAGTGCAGGTGTTCCGCGGCTGTGAGGGTGTCTTCCGAGTTGGTCATGATGCGGATGGTGTTTCTGTGGACTATGGTGATGCCTCCTCCGGTCTGGTTGGTGCGGTTGTTCCGGGTGATCTTGTAGCCGTCTGGGATGGCTATGGCGATGTCGGGGGCTGATGAGGCTTTCATCCAGGTTTCCGTGAGGAAGGCGACGTCCGGAGCTGTTGTGTCTAGGAGATTCCATAGTTCAACTGCGTGCCTGTGGACGTAGCGGGTGTTGAGCAGGATGCACTTGAGGTGATTCTTGTTGCTGGTAGGCTTGGTGGGTGCTGGCCCGGGACGGTTGCAGGTGAATTTGCACTCTTGGCAGGTGAAGGGTCCGAGGGTGCGTTTCGGGGTTTGCCCGGTAGCAGGCAGGGTTCCGGCCAGTGTTGAGTGCGCGGAGGCTGGTGGCATCGTGTGTTCGTCGGGTACGTTGGCATCGGTGAGATCCAGGGTTCCTGGTGCTGGGCGCGGTCCAGGCCCGGACGGGCACAGATGGGGAACACCAGAGCCGTGAGGGGCTTACCTGCACTCTTGCCAGCGAGCCGTGAGGGGAACGGCGGCAGGTCACGATGCCGGGAGGCAGACCGGGAGAGCCAGACTACACTCCCCAGCAGCCTCTGGGGCGGCAGCGCGCCCGTGACGCGCCAAGAGCGCCCAGAGGTGCCACTAAAAAGCTGACCCCCCGGGAGCCCAGCGGGGAACACCAGAGCCGTGAGGGGCTTACCTGCACTCTTGCCAGCGAGCCGTGAGGGGAACGGCGGCAGGTCACGACGCCGGGAGGCAGACCGGGAGAGCCAGACTACACTCCCCAGCAGCCTCTGGGGCGGCAGCGTGCCCGTGACGCGCCGAGAGCGCCCAGAGACGCCACTAAAAGGCTGACCCCCCTCTCGCCCCGCGAGTCGCGCGCGGGAGCTGCCCGGGAGAAGCCCGGGACAAGGGTGGGGCCGTCTGTGGCCGTCCGGGGACAATAGGGGTCGGGTCGGGCCCCCCCCCTAAGCAGGTCTACAAAATGGGTAAGCAAAAACAACCTAGTAATGGCGAGTCAGAAGGCACAAAATCTAAAGTGCCCAGACATTCTGAAAGTATACTAACTTACTTAACTTCTGCTGTTGGGGCACTATCCAAAGAAATTGCTCATGCTGAAATAGAACTGGGCCTGACACCACCCGCAAATGACCACGCACATATGAGCAGTAGTAGCATTATCCCTCCGGTGTCCATTGTACCCCTGGATCCGACTATCATAATTTACAATTCAGTGAGAGGGCCCGATGTGGTACGGGGACCAACGGAGAGTGAGACTGTGTCAGATCCGTTGGGGGGAGAAGGTGATCTCCTAGGGTCTCCTGTCTCACAGAAGAAGAGAAAAACAAAGACCTTGAGGAAAGGTGCTAAAGCTCTAAAACCCATACCTAGCTGCGAAAGGAGTGATCCACAACTTTTGCTTAATCTTGAAGCTTTGGTGGAGAAAATGTTTACAACACGGCTGGAGCCAATATTAGTGGGCATAGCTAAAGACATTGTAGACACATTGAACACTTGTGTAGATGGCTTGCGGAAGAAATGTGACCAAATTGGTAATTTTATGACTGAATATAAGAGCCTGCAGACCGCCTCTGAGCCCAGAAAAGTGGGTAGGTGCAAGAAAGTGGGTGCAAATGTGCCTATGCCTGAAGGCCAGGAATCCCTAGGTGACTCTCTAATGATATGTAATGATGGTCCCACCACTAACAATACTGTGCCCCTCACTTTAGGAGTGAATGACCCCCTGCCTAGTATGTCGGTAGGGATCACTGATTGGTGGGGAAACTACAGGGAGAAGACCTGAGGATTTAAAACTGAAATACGGTTCATATGCAAGGAAAAAACTGGACTTACCCCCTCATGCTGCTCCCTTAGTAGCCGTATTTACAGGAGTCCCAGCATTTACTGGAAGCAGGTTTGAAACACCACAGGAACTATTATTACTTGCAAAAAAACTGTGTGCGTGCTACAGTAGTGGGGGCCCTGATATAGCAACAAATGTAATCATGGCTAGAAGAGTGAGATGGGTGGGCCATGTCTCTAAAAACATCACCGGAGACTGAGTGGGAGTGAATTTTGATAGACCTAACATAGCCCACAGATTCTTTTGGGATGCCTCTGAGCTCGGCTCCCCTGGTATCAGACCACTACCTCTGGGTTTCTTCTATCCCCCCATAAACAGACATAGCAAAACCCCTGTCCCATCAGCATCTACTTTAATAGATCACAGTGATCTACTGACACCGACTGTACTCCCAAATGGTTTAATCATTAATCCTAATCCCAAGACAGGAGAAGTTACCACCTCTCCTTTTAACAACACATCTGACCCAATTCCATTTAAACATTTCACTAGAGTCACAGAGATGTCAGACATACAATTGTACAATCAATTTGCCCCACTGTCGGATCTGGAGGAGGTTGATTGACTAAGGGAGGGCAGTCAACTACCACTAGAACCCTCAGATACTTTACCACATGCTGACAGTAAGACAATATGCCGTCTGGTGATTTGGAATATAGCAGGTTTGAGGGCTAAATGGAATGATCCTATCTGGCTGGATTATATAATTGGTTTTGATATCATCGCCTTGCAAGAAACCTGGGATCCCTCAGTCAATTGTCACTTGAATGGGTATTCTAGCTTTGTTGTCCCTGCTACCACGGGGAGAGCGGGTAGAGCTAAGGGAGGGATAGTTCTTCTCATTTCACTTAGGTTGAACGGCTCTTTTACAATTGTGGAGTCGAACTCAAAAAATTTCTTGATTATTGAGTGGGTGCTGCAAAACCAGAAAAGAACATTGTTAATTAATTTTTATAACGCTAAATAGGGTGCGCTCTTGAATGAGCACATCTCTACTTTAGATAACTTTTTGTCAGATTACAAAGCTAAACATAATTCAATTTTAGAAATTATTTTAATGGGGGACTTTAATACACATCTATGTGACCTACACTGTCAGACAGAAGATGATTTTGGCCCTATTTTTGGCATAGTATACATGGTAATGCTTTAGAAGAACTTTTAGCCTCCATGAACCTCAGTGAGCCGGAGGTAAACGAAGATGGTGTCAGGACTATAACTGTTAAGGGTTCAGAGTTGGGAACAGTGATCGACTGTGTCATATAAAGCTATACCATCTGCTTTTAGTGACCACAATCCCGTTACTTTGGAAGTGCAGCTAGATTTGGGTGGAGGAAGGGGCCCACAAGACCAATTGACGCTGGAACTGGGGCCCTTGAGAGTAAAGGATCAGGGTAGGAGGCTGAGGTGGTCAAGGTGGTTCCTGAAGAATTTTATGACGACTTTTTTAGGAGGACTAACGATCATCTGGCCACCTGCCTTGATTCGTCCGCCAATACCACTGCAATAATTGAGGCCTACACTGCCATCTGTCAGCAGGTTGCAGAAGACCTGAGGGTAAAAAAAGAGAAACCATCATCTAAGGTGGTAAGGTGGTTTGATAAAAACTGCTCACAAGCCCATAGCTCTCTACTTAAGGAGCTAAAGCGCATACCTAGAAATAAAGAAGCAGTCAGGGCCTCGAGGAAAGAGTATAAAAGGGTAACTGAGGCTCGGAAAAAAGAAATTAAGGAAGAGGCCTGGGAAAAACTCCTCTCTGTTGAGGTGCTGCGCGACAGTAGCAAATTTTGGTCTACCGTCAATCATCCTTCTTTCTCGGAGGACAGTAACTCAGTGCTTGACTGTGTCATCCCTGATGAAAAATGGTTAACACACTTCAGGGGGATCTACGAGCTGGACTCTTGCTCGCTGGGACAAGAACATAATCCTAACCTTGCAGGAACATCTATTATTTTTGAAAAAACTGAGGTTGAAAAGGCCATACGGGACATGTCTAAAAATAAAGCACCGGGCCCTGATGGGGTGCCAGCTGACTTTTATGGCCACTTCCCTCATTTTTGGGCTGGAATCCTTTGCAATGTATTTAATGCTATAACTGTTAGCAGGGTTCCTGTTTCCTGGCTGACATCAGTCATTGTGCGGGTGTTCAAAAAGGGGGATAGAGGGGACCCCACCTGTTACCGCCCCATCTCCCTGATAGACTTATCCGTTAAGATTCTGGGGAGGGTCGTGTTAGGGAGACTTAGGGAGTGGTTAGACGGCAGGGGGGTCTTGTCTGACTTCCAATATGGTTTCAGGAATAACAGAAGTACTCTGGATCAGTGCCTAAATCTCCAGCTCTTGATAGGCAAGTACACAGTTGCCAAGGAGGGGTCCTTATTTTTGGGATTTATGGACCTCTCCTCGGCATTCGACTTAGTCAATCGGTCAAAACTGTGGACCATCTTAGCAGAAATTGGTGTTGACCCTGCATTAGTAAATTTTTTAGCGGTCCTTCATTCCGACTTATCTGCAACAGTGAGAGTAAATCAGGAAGGAAGGGTTACAAGTCATTTTAACTCTAGGAGGGGCGTGAGACAGGGCTGCATCTTGGCCCCCCTATTATTCACCCTGTATATTAATGCCTTGGGGGAGTACCTTAAACAAGTGACCAAGGACGTGCCGCATATAGGGGACTCTTTGATACCGGTTCTCCTTTATGAGGACGACGCGGTCCTTCTTGCAAGGACTGGAAATGGTCTCCAGAGACTACTGGACTCTTTTGGAGAGTACATGGAGTCCCTGGATCTAAAAGTTAACATCAAAAAGTCACATGTCATGGTGGTGGGTAAACATTGTGGATCCCGAACAAAAAAAACTTTTCTTTGTAATAACATAGCTATTTCTAGGGTCCCGATGTTTACATACCTAGGGGTTTTATTTGACCAAAGGGGGACATGGGGACCTCAGCAGCTCCAAAAAAGTAATGCCCTGATTAGGTCATCCTCTGCTGTTTTGGCATTTGCAAAAAAACTAGGAGCTAAACCAATAAAGGCTCTTCTTAACATCTATAAATCCAAATGCCTTGCAATAGCGTCATATGGTTCCTGTATCTGGGGATATACTTCCCAAAAAAAATTTCAATCATCTGAAAACAAGTTCCTAAGAACACTGCTGGGTCTTCCACATTCCTCACCCACCTTCTCAGTGCATACTGAGCTAGGAGTAGGATATGTGACGGACCAGCTCAAACTAGCACCTCTCATTTGCTGGGCTAAGACCTGGCTTAACCAGCAAATATCGCTAAACCACCAAATCCTGACGGATTGTATTGCACTAGACAGGGCGAATGCAATCCCTTGGCTGTTGTATCTTAAATCCATGTTTACGCAATTGGGACGCCCTGAGATTTACACCACCCCCAATTGCATTACTAAAGAGGATGTTGGGTGGATAAAGGTACATTTTCTGAACATGCTCAGTATGGAGCGAGAGGAGCAGGAGCTTAAGAAAGTCTCTGTGAGGGCAAACTTTTTATCATTAACATCCCCTCTAACTGAACCGTATCTAATCATTGTCAATCGACCCTTCCACAGACAGCTTTTAACGAGGTTTCGCTTCAATATGATACATTTAACTTTGGGTGATTTCCCAACCTGGGGCAAGCCGGAAAATTGTAACCCTTGTAAATGCGATAATTTTTCACACCAGGACACGTTGCATTTCGTCATGTTTTGTGACTTTTATCAAGAAATGAGAGGTAAATATCTGCTACCGTTGTTGAAAGAGGCCGGCTTCATACAAGTTAGACCAGCTCTCTTATATTTACAAATGTTAAGTTGTCCTCGGGTCATGTTCTGTGTTGCGAGCTTTCTGGTGGCTGCTGTTCGGAAAAAGAATACATTAGATAGACTGATAAATGCTATGTAGGGGATAAAATTCTTTTATTGATGTGACTTCCCTTGTTTACCTGGCACCTGCACTTTGTTTACGCGGTACTTTGCACTTAGGATGCATATGACGAGATCAGGCCTCCCAGACGTATTAAATGATGAAATGTGTATTATGTCCTTATGAACTATCTCTAGTGTAATTTATAATTTTAGCCTGAATTTTAATGAAATACTGTTTTATGTAACTAGACATCTGAATGTATTGTGATTTTGTACATTTTCAAGCACATTGTACTTAAAAATTTTGTCTGTTTTTGTAATTAACTATGTGTATATATATGTATATATGTATATATGTTCATCATTGTCTTTTTATGATTTTTAATAATCGAAATAAAATGCTTTGACTGACTGACTGACTGACTGGCTTGTCTTTGGTGCGCCTTCGGCGCACAATCGGCGCGCCCGCTGCGCGTGCACGCTGCGCATACGTGCGGACTCAGCCATAAATGGCGCAGAGGGAGGGAGGAGCAGCTGGGAGCCGGAAGCGGGGTGGAGCATGGAAGGGGATTTGGGTACAGAAGACAAAAGGGAGGCGGGGCTGCAGGGGAGCAGCGGCAGGGAGCGGGGAGGGGTCTGAGGCAGGAAAGTGGTCCCGAGGGGAAGAGCGACGACCACTGAGGTCAGGGCACAGAAAAACGACAAGAAACGAAAACAAGCACTGGTACCAGCGGCGAGGAGAAGAGGAAGCCTGAGACACGGGGTCAGCGGCGAGCAGGTATAGGCAGGCAGGCAGGGAGACTGGGGTCAGTGGCTAGCGGGTAGAGGCAGGCAGGGAGACTGAGCATACTCAGCGAGAGAAGCACGGCGGGTGGAGTGACCATCACCAACCAGGGTCAGGTCAGGTCACAGCTCCCTGTCACGCTGGCATACCCTAAGTTTTCAGAGGGAGGGAGGAGCAGCTGGGAGGGTTGGAGCGGGGTGGCGCGGGGAAGGGGATCGGGGTACAGAAGACAAAAGGGGGGTGGGCCGCAGGGGAGCACAGAGCGGGGAGGAGTCTGAGGCGGGAAAGCGGTCCTGAGGGGAAGAGCGACGACCACAGAGGTCGGGGCACAGAAAAACAGCAAGAAACGAAAACAAGCACTGGTAGCAGCGGCGAGGAGGAGATGAAGCCTGAGACACAGGGTCAGCGGCGAGCAGGTAGAGGCAGGCAGGCAGGGAGACAGGGGTCAGCGGCGAGCGGGTAGAGGCAGGCAGGGAGACCGGGCATACTCAGGGAGAGCCGCGCGGCGGGGGGAGCGACCGTCACCGACCAGGGTAAGGTCAGGTCACAGCTCCCCGTCACGCTGGCATACCCTAAGTTTTCGGAGGGAGGGAGGAGCAGCTGGGAGGTGGGAGCGGAGTGGCGCGGGGAAGGGGATTGGGATACAGAAGACAAAAGGGGGGCGAGCTGCAGGGGAGCAGTGGCAGGGAGCAGGGAGGGGTCTGAGGCAGAAAAGCGGTCTCAAGGGGAAGAGCGACGACCACGGAGGTTGGGGCACAGAAAAATGGCAAGAAACAAAAACAAGCACTGGTAGCAGTGGCGAGGAAAAGAGGAAGCCTGAGACACGGGGTCAGCGGCGAGCCGGTAGAGGCAGGCAGGCAGGGAGACCGGTATCAGCGGCGAGCGGGTAGAGGCAGGCAGGGAGACCGGGCACACTCAGGGAGAGCCGCGCGGCGGGTGGAGCGACCGTCACCGACCAGGGTCAGGTCAGGTCACAGCTCCCCGTCGCGCTGGCAGACCCTAAGTATCCGGAGGGAGGGTGGATCAGCTGGGAGGCGGGAGCGGAGTGGCGCGGGGAAGGGAATTGGGGTAGAGAAGACAAAAAGGGGCGGGCTGCAGCGGAGCAGCGGCAAGGAGTGGGAAGGGGTCTGAGCCGGGAAAGCGGTCCTGAGGGGAAGAGCGATGACCACGGAGGTCGGGGCACATAAAAACTGCAAGAAACGAAAACAAGCAGCGGCGAGGAGAAGAGGAAGCCTGAGACACGGGGTCAGCGGCTAGCAGGTAGAGGCAGGCAGGCAAGGAGACTCGGGTCAGCGGCGAGCGGGTAGAAACATGCAGGGAGACCAGGCACACTCAGAGAGAGCCGCGCGGCGGGTGGAGTGACCGTCACCGACCAGGGTCAGGTCAGGTCACTACTGTGGTTTTTTCATATTATGCTGTTTGCTATCCTCAAAATCTGTTCAATAATCAATGATGTCACCAAGTGCAAGATCACAACTTTAAACCACAGCACTCAAGGCAATATCCATCATGTTCACTCATAACATATCTCTAATCCAAAATTATGAGTAGGCATTTTGTAGCAGGCAGAACTGCATGCATAATAATTCTGATGCATTCTCACTCTGCCCTCGTTCTTTTTTTCCAGAATATATCCATGAAATATCACATAATAAATTCACCAGCCACCATGTTGGGCATCCTACTTGAATCGTTTCCTTTCACCCTGGAAATATTTCTAGCCATTTCTTGGTTTCATAGTGGCGGTTTAGTATTCAATTGAGCTGATCTCTTGTAAAAATTAGTCATCAGAGGTTACGTTAATGAATTTTAAAGCATTTGTTTTCTTAAGGAGCATTGATGTCACCTTAATGCAGAAAGATAAAGGCTCTATTTCTAATTTAGTTATATACCTATAAATATTTATAGGCCTTTGTTCCTTCCCTTTGACAAAGGCCAAGGTGGCCGAAATGCAGCAGGAAGGGGAACGCTGTACTTTTATAATTAAATGTTAAATTCCACTGTAATGTGTGCGTCTCAACTTCTTTCTGCAGGAGAAAGACTGGCTGAGATAATACACTGCTTGGTGCTGCCGTGAGCAACCCACCACCAAGAAAAGAGCTCCACAACTGCTCAACTCCGACCCTTTGTTGTGACCGTGAAAACGTTTAAGGGCAGCGGCAGCCTCCACAGATTGGACCTTGGTTTGGACCATAGCAATCCTCAAGATTTGCGTGCAAGGGATTAAAGCGAAACTCAGCGAGTTTCTAAAATCAAGTAAGCATCGTCCACCAGAGGAAAATAATGAAGTAACCACATTTCACAATACAAATACCAGCTTGCTTGGTAAAACCTAGCCTATCGCAGCACCCAACAGTGTGCAAAAAATTGGATGAAGAAGCAATCCGCTGGTCTGTGTGCTGGATTTGAAATTGGCAAATGTCTTTGTTCCTTCCCTTTAAGAAAGGTGAGGTGGCCGAAATGCATCTGGAAGGGGATTGTTGTACTTTTGAAATTAAACGTTAAATTCCACTATAATGTGTGTGGCTCAACTTTTTCTGCGGGAGAAAGACTGGGTGAGATAATACACGATGTGTTCCTGCCGTGAGCAACGCACTACCAAGAAAAGAGCTCCACAACTTCCCGACTCGGACCCTTTGTTATGACGGTGAAAACCTTTAAGGGCAGCGGCAGCTGCCAGGGATTGGACTTTGGTTTGGACCCTAGCACACCTCAAAATTGGCAAGCAAGGGATTACAGTGAAACTCAGCGAGTTTCTAAAATCAAAAAAGCATGGTCCACCAGAGGAAAATAATGAAGTAACCACATAGCACATAGCATGCTTGGTATAATCTGGCCTATTGGCGCACCCAACAGGGGGCAAAAAAATTGGATAATGAAGCAATCCACTGGTCTGAGTGCCAGTTTTGAAATCGTCAGATGCCTTCCTTTTGAGAAAGGCTGAGGTGGCCAAAATGCATCAGGAAGGGAAACGCTGTACTTTTGAAATTAAACGCTGAATACCACTGTAATGTGTGCGGCTATACTTCTTTCTGTGGGATAAATACTGGGTGCTATAAATATATATGTAAATGTATGTCCTTAAATATGTATACATATTTCAGTAATTACACCCTCCATCTATGAGTATATCAAATTGCATATGATATATGCTTTGTAAAGATCAAAGCAAACATAGACCAAAGATTGTCCAAGAATTTGGAAACATCTTACATAGTCTTTTCCTCAATAAACCATGCC
Organism: Lissotriton vulgaris; assembly: GCF_964263255.1. NCBI lineage: Eukaryota > Metazoa > Chordata > Amphibia > Caudata > Salamandridae > Lissotriton > Lissotriton vulgaris. The sequence continues at coordinate 2,034,209,640 of NC_141691.1, forward strand.
ACATTCCTTTTATGGTAGCCCTAGCAGTGTTTATTGCAGTATCATTGGATTTGATCTACATATCAAGCAGTTTTAGAGCCCTCTGTTCTTTTCAATAGGGGCCAAAACTCCATCCTAGAGTAAGCTGAGAATTGCTGGGAAAATAATGACATTTTTACATCCAAATTGAATTAGTTGGAATCTCCAAATCTAATATTAACTTTTGGATTTCTTCTTTCCGGGTGATCTAGTTGTTCCTACTACTAGCAAAGTGTTAACCCTGAACAAACCAAGTAAGTACTGCATCACTGTGTAAATAAGTCTTGAAAGCATCATTTTACAGAATGCAAATGAATCTTATAGCACAAAATGTGTCTGATTGTCCTGAAGAATTATAAAAAACAATCCTTTCACAATTGTGCGTTTCATTACCTCTGTTGTATTGTAGCAGATACCCTGGTAGGCCTAGACATATGAAGTTAAGAGCACATTAAAAATACCTACTTAACATTATTGCATTGAGATCATTCCTCTAATACTATTCAGAGTTTTAATTGTCAACTGCTGCATTGTGCTTTTTTTTGTGATCAACCACCAAAACATTCCTACTATGAGCTTGTGCTTTTTGAAAAAAGTTCCCTCCTTACCCTTTGTATGTTTCATTATCACAAAGAAAAATGGAAGGACTAGATACATATACTATTACAGGCTGACAGAACTTTACTCTGACAAGCAGCGCAGTTGTGAAGTGCATATAGTTTTTTGAGAACTCACTTCTAAGAGACAAGTAAGCATGGGCGCAAAATCCGTTCCGCTCGCAGGTTTTGCAGATTTTCGGCAAATTCGCGATCCGCAAATTCCTGCGAATTTGCCAAAAATCCACGAATCCGCGAGCGGAACGGATCCGGGGGGCAAAAGTTCAAGCTTAAAGCTTGTAACTATTTTAGAACGGCGCCGGCAAGCTGCTAGCACCATTCTAAAATAGGTACTAAGTTAGCTTCAACAGGAAGCACTAATAGATAAAATGCACGTGCTCGAGCACCTGCTTTATTTTATGTATTAGTGCTTCCTGATGAAGCTAACTTAGTAACTATTTTAGAATGGCGCTGGCAGCTTGCTGGCACCATTATAAAATAAAACAGGAGTGGGGCAGAGGGCAGAAGGTCACAGAGTGGGGCAGAGGGCAGAAGGGCAAAGCAACGCGTGGGGCAGAGGGCAGAAGGACACAACAACGAGTGGGGCAGAGGGCAGAAGGGCACAACAACGAGTGGGGCAGGGGGCAGAATGGCACAAAAACGAGTGGGGCAGAGGGCAGAAGGGCACAAAAAACGAGAGGGTGGCAGTGATGAACCAGAGGGCGCATCGCGGTCTCGCACAAAAAATAACCCCCAAACACGCAAAGCTCCCCGTGAACACGCCAATCGCCCCGCCAAAATGTGAAAATAAAAAAATCTGCAAATTCGCGAATTTTGCGGATCGCAAATTCGCAAATCCGCAAATTCACGGATCGTAAATTCGCAAAATTCGCCCATGCTTAGAGAAAAGCATGTAAAGTCTCTCATAGACATTGACACGCTACATATGCCAAAAATCTAATATGATGACTCGGAAAAACTGCAACCTGTGTAAAGTTAGGGATTGTGAGAAACAGGTACCTGGTAGCTTTTGGCTCCTTTTCTCACTATTAGATGCCGATTTTTTGACTCTTAGCGTACCATGGACTCTGCTAACCAGACACAGAGTCTGTGCTCTGATTAAAAGTGCATGGTAATTAAGTATGAATAAAATTGTTACTGACAATCTCTCTGTAAGACCCTAGCACGTGGTAGGGAATGTGGGACAAGAGGCCCAGTCGATTGAATGTACTTAAGTGTGCACTACAGTGGTGCCTGTCACAATTTTGGAGGCTGCTTTCAAACTTAAATTACATGCAAATTTGACTATGGAATTAAAGATACTAAAAAGATTCAAAATACCTTTGTTTTACATATAATTCATGCTTAAAATCTCCCCTAGGTGCCCCAGTGGTAGAGTGCCTTGTAACTATAAGGAGTGATATTATAAAATATCATTTATATGCCCTGGTAAAGGAAATGTTGCCAATTTTGTTTATTCACAATTGACCCACAACAACTCTGTCCGCTAACATGGCAATATGTTATTAAAGTGGAAATATTGAAAAAAGAGCAGCTATAATGATGCTTCAAAATATCAAAATGTATTCTAACTATCACAGAAAGAACGTATAGACATTTCTTTTCTGTAAGTCAAAATCCAGCCTTCCAGAGGCTCTCTCCTGCTTTGCCAGTCTGAGCAAAACTGTCTTAATGAGCTGTGAAGTGGCCTGCCTTGAGACAAAGAATGTCCTGTGGGAGGAGAACTGCATGCTGCAGAGCACAAGGCAGGAAGGTGGTGAAGGGGCCAAACAGTCTTCAGAAAAGGAATGACAGCTTCACCCCTAAATCCTGCACCACTAACCAAATAGTAGCCCCACTAAATCAATTATTGAGGGGGCTGGAAGGGGAGTGTTAGGGAATTTTAGTCACACCATTGGGTTGGCTTAGCCAGATCTAACCATCCAGAGAGAGTTTCTCCATTGTGTATACCGGCAGAATATTGATTTCTCAGTCAGGAATATGCCATACTTTAGAGGAAGTGGGCATACACCTAAGTGGTACCCTGCATACCATTGGGAGGTGTGCGACATTGCTTTATACCCCAGAGCTATGAGGACATACGGGAGGGTTGTCCAGCCACTCAAATCTTCTGCCTGAAACAGCAATGAGAAAAAGGATAGCCCTGCTAGAACCCTGATCTGTACCAAAAGGACTGCACTCTGAAGGGCTGTACCTGCTACACAATCTGGTACTACAGCTATCAATACCTTGCCTAGCTTCACAAGGATTAAAGAGTGGGCTCTCTGAAAGCAATAGGTTAACAGAGCCCTCCTGCATTGTCTCCACCAAGAGGTCTCCACTATGGAGTGCATCCATTTGACACTTTGAACCCAAAGGAGGAAATGCAGGAAGATGTTTTAGAAGTTTGGAGCAACTTTAGTATAAAGCTCCTTAAATTCACCAGGTGATACGCTGGAGTTGTAGTCCTAGGCCCGAAGAAGCAAACCATAGTACCTGAACCCTTGGCTGGTGCTATGGACCACTTTTCTTCATCAGGAAACACTTATAGAAGTAAGTGTGAAACTGTGAACTGTAAACATTGATTGCCAAGCAAGCGATACACTGCAGGCTATTACAATGCAAATCATTACAAAGACTTGCTGAAGTGGGCAAAAGGTGCTGGATTTATAATCCAACACCTTCCCTACTGTTGTACAGATTGGAGTTGGAATAGTAAATTATACTATTTGAAAATGCAGTCCCCCCTACAGCAAGTCGCAGTAATGACTTGCATTGTAATGGTATACAATGTAACAAGGCGGTTGTTGAAATGGTATGATTTGTAAATGCATGTGAATGTGGCCTATTCGGACTGAACTCGCAGCCAGCTACCAAGGTTTGATTGTGCTAAGGAATAATTTATTGAGACCATGACTAAACCCTTTATTGTATTTATGGCCTTAATATTAATGGTTGTCCCTACTTATCCCTACTAATAAACCACTATCCCTCATTTGGAGTTCAGCAGTGAGGATACTTGTACGTACCTATCTTTAAATGACACTATCTTACTAAACTGTCCAAACTCACAGCTGCTAAGCTTAGGTTACAGTGTAGGGATAGAGTGCTGCCAGTTGCTGATCATATTAGAAGGAAGAGCTGATGGAGTCCCTTAAGGCCTGGGCAGAGATATCTCTTGGAAATTATGGTGATGGGCATGATGGCCCCTCCAACAAGCTGCAGGGGGAGGATGTCATTATTGCCATTACTCTCAGTATTATATTCATACTTCCAGCCATAGAAGGGAGAGGAGCATTCTCGCACCAGAAGCAGGGATGTAATTTGAGAATAAAGAGCTAAAGACTTAGTTAGCTTCCATAGAAGGGAGGAAAGTTGGCCCAAGCTGAGAAGTGGGCTAGGGCTGAAGAGAGAAGAAATGGTGGCAGCAACAATGAACAAGATGCAAAGATGCCCAGGAGTTGTGGTTTTGATTGCAGGCTTCCCCAAGGTAATAGTCCCGATGTAGGTATTGGGGGAGGACATTGACAAAGTACTGACTGCATTTGAAATGGCTCTTGAGATGAGAAGGGTCCACTCTACGTATTGAGGTGCCCTCCTGTGGAAATGTATTCTAGTAGCTAGGTTGGATATGCTCCAGACCCCGGAAGGGTTGAAGCAGAATCCTACCCACTTTTGAGGAAATAACTAGTCACAAAATTTGATCTGACCCCAGAGCAGTACAGCGTGAAGTTCAGGGACACCCAGAAAGTAAACACAATCCAAGGTGGACTTTGTGCACATCTCAGTGAAAGCTCTACAGGGCTGGATTAAAATTCCCTGATTATTTTATTGATGAGTGGATGAGAACCCAAGTTTCTAACCAGCATCAGGGAGGAGACTCCAAATAGGTAGGGGTTAGGTCTACAAAAGCCACAGGAGGTCTGCTGTAATCCCATCACAAAAAGGAGGAGGGAGATCCCACCCTAACTCAGATAAACAGAGGCAGAATATCCAGGGAAGAAGAAATACTTAGACCGAAAGGTGTTCGTTGATTGTCATGAGTCAGTCCACTTCAGGAATGATGACGACTATACTAAAAATGTGGTTAGCACTGAGCTGTTGAGTGTAGCCATAGAGCAGAATTCCTGAGTTGAGGACGTCCTCTTAGCATTTTGCTTGGACACATGTCCATATGGTAAGCTGGTGTTTACTTAGAGTGGAAGTAGTCACTTCTACTCTATTCAGGTGAATGGGATCGCTGCCATTTGCCTGTGAGACACATGTGCTTGTTAAAATATAGCGAGTGATGGGTTAGTGTTCTCAGACATGTATCTGCCAGGAGAGGCCAGAAGGGTAACCCCAGGTGAGGTCACAAACTAACCTGTAGGCATAGTGCCTATACAGTGGGATGTAACCTTGGCTGGTATAAGGTGATAATGCAGTCCTCCCTTCAGGTTATCTCCTGGGCAATGACCTAACAGAGGTTGATCTGATTTGAAGGGTGCCCCCAACCCAAAGGTACTGGGGAGCTTGCCCCTACAGATAGGAAACTGGGGTGCCAAAAGAAAGAAAAAAAGAAGAAAAAAAAGAAGAAAAAATGTAAGTCTTAAAGAGAGTTCCAGGGAGCCAAGGGTCTTCTGTCCCAGTAAGGGAGAAACTCACAGCTGGCACTGGTGAAGCTTCACGTAACCAAAAGAGAGTCTTGAGCAGGCAGGCAGCTGTCTAGCAGCAGGGTCTCACTCCTGCTCTAACCCAAGGGAGAGTGGAAGAAGAGTGTCAGCCACTGCATGTGGTAGCCACCTACTCTAAACAATAAAAGAGGTTCCAGGAGCCATCTGATGCCCCTAGCGCAGCTCAGCCACCAGTAGAGAGCTTAGGGTGTAGTTCTGGATTCCGAAAGCTGTCAGTAGCCTCTGCAGGGTTTTGGTGTTCATGGAAACATTGTTGGTGGCATGGGAGGCAGACCTCATGACTAAAAGTAAGATTGGCTTCCTAACCCTGTTAGTCATGGTGGGGTTGCTCAAGTGCTAGGTAACTTCTGTGAGTAAGGTGTTGCCCAAGACACTTTAATTATAGAGGAGGTGGGCACCTCACTACCCATACTAAAAAGGGAGAAAGATCATAAAACAGCGGTTATGAGGATTCACTCTAAAGAGGTCCTTTTACTGTATGGGTGGGTCTGTTTTAAAGAGCAAGTACCTTGGCAGGAGGATGTAAGGCAGATTAGGGCAGGCAAATATACACCCTGGTGTCTTCACTTTCTTTCTCCCCTGACAGACCAGCGATATACTCCCAGGGTTGGTTGAGGCTCTAGGGCTATTGGCTGGGCCTGGTTGTGTGAGAAACCCGCACCTGTTTGCAGTATCCCTCCACTTTGTACCCCCATTTTGCCTACTTTATGATGTTTTTTGGACTCTGATTGTGCCCTGGGCTCTGATAACCAGACCAAGATCCTGTGCTCGGATTCAAAATACATGGTAATTAGGTATAATTACAATTGATACTGAAATCCTAGTGTAAGTCTCTAGTCTTTGATAGGACATGTAGTTCTAGCGTCCCAGTCAATGTAATGAACGTATGTACACACTGTTGTGGTGCTTGTTATCATTTTAAAAGCCAGCCCAGCCTTTCAGGTTGCTTTTAAACTGAAATTATATGCAAATTCGACTTTGGATGTAAAGGTATGTCTGCTAACATGGGAATGCTTTATTAAAATATAACTATTAATAGTAAGGAGATAAAAAAATACCTCAAAGTATCAAAATAATAGAATAAATACAACAACTCACCACTGTTAGATGTATTCTAACTGCCATAGAAATTAAGTTCAGAACTATCTTTTCTGTAATCAAAGCCTAGCCTTCCAGCTGCTCTCCCCTGATTTTCCAGCCTCTGCCAGGGTGAGCAAAACTGTCTTAGGGACATATTATCTAGAATGGCAGTAAAATGATCACCGGTTTAGCAGCAGAAAACTGCCGCTAAAGAGGTGATAATGGGCTTGATGATATGCCCTAGAGAATTCCAATAGACGCCATTGATCACACCAGAACATGGACTTCTTTTGGAATTCTTAAGGGCATATTATCAAGCACATTATCGCTACTTTAGCTGCAGTTTTCCACCGCTAAACCAGCAATAATTTTAACGCCGTTCTTGATAATATGCCCCTTAATGAGTTGTGATGTGGCCTGCCTTGAGTCAAAGAACTTCCTGTGGGAGGAGACCTGCAAGCTGCAGTACACAAAGCAGGAAGGCAATGGAGGAGTCAAACTGGCCTTCAAAGACAGTTTGGACATGACACAGTCTCACCCCAAATCCTGCACCCCCAGACAAACAGGAGTCCCAGTAATTAGATTAGTGAGAGGGCTGTAAGGGAGTGCACGGTAAACCTAGCCACCCTAGTGTATTGGCTTAGCCAGATCTAACCCTACAGGAGAAAGTTTCTCCATTTTGCATTTTGAAAGTCACAAATATACCACACTTTGGAGGAAGTGTTCATACACCTCGCTGGAACTCTGAATCCCATTGGTCAGGGTTGCCAACTGCTTGATGCCCAGGATCAACAAAAAAATATGGGAGTGTTGCCCAGAAACTTAGAGCTGCTACCTGTAAAGAACAAGGAGAAGATGGACTGCTGTGTGGGAAACCTGACCTGCACCGAAGGGATCAAACAAGGAAGGACTGTACCTGCTGCACAATCTGATACTAAAACATTAAGGACTGTTCCTGTATTTGGACAAATTAAGGAGCGAACTACCTGAAATTTACATGTTAACAGAGCCCACTTGAATCTTCTCCACCAAGAACGCCACATCTTGGTCTGCGTTAAGTTGACATTTAAGGATTTGGCTCGGTGAATTGTAATTTTTGTAGTCCCAACATCCCAAGGACCATCTCAGAACTTCTAGAACATTGGTACTGGTGTTGCGGACACTTTGAACCCACGAGAGGAACTTCAGCAAGAACAGTTGTAGTCACAGACTCCAAGAGGCAAACCAGATCATCTGTACTCTAGGGTGGTGTTGTGGACTACTTTCATTCATCATGAAATACATCTGTAAGTACGTGTAAAAGTGTTACATCGTGAATGGCCACAACTCTGGTCCTTTCAAAATAATTGCTTGCTAGTAGTCAGTCCTGCCTCTTTGTCCCTCCCCTTTCTCTTCCGTCTCTCTCACACAGCTGAGACTTAGTACTGTCTCATTCCGCTATGGTTATTTATCTGTACTTTAAGGGGATTTTTTTGTCATGATTTCCTGGTCTGCTGCTGTTTGCCTCTGTTCTGCTGTGGCACCATAGCTGCTTACATCTAAATATTACATTTCTACCTCTCACCTCGTCTTAATACCAGTTGGGCCAGTGCTGCCTCCCGCTCTGTTGATTGAATTTATTTAGCCTTTTGGAACCTTTGTCCCTGTTTCAAAACAGCATTTGCTTCCTCTGTATTTGCATTCCCCTGCCCGCCTCAATCAATGTATTATCTCTTGGACTTTCTACGTTTCATGGTCTTTATCTCTGTGCCTCTCTTGAGACTGTTGACCCCTTGTTCTTTCTGTGTCTCACTCCCTAAAATCACTGACTGCCTTATCTTTTCGATTCCAAAACCCAGTTTGCTCTCCAGTGTCTATTTTCAAACTCTCATCCAGCATTAGGCTGTACTAGAGTGACATTTAAGGAAACATCACGTAGCAATTCATTTAAACAAACCATGGGACAAAGGGTCATTATCTCAGCCATTTTAATTCCAGGTTGGGTGTTTATTCTACTACATTCAATATTTTTAACTGGCCTGTCTAGCTTCATGTTGGTCCCCCAAACAGCCCTTTCTTGAATTGACTCAGGGGAGTTCTGCTAGGTGCCTAGCTTAATCAGCTATGAATGCCTGACTCTCTATTTGCGTGACATTGTTTGGTTTCTCATAGGACACAGTGCAGCACATTATTACCTTTCTCTCATTGGTATTTATAGTAGATGACCCCCAAAGTACACACTTTTCTCATGCACACAGCACTCTGGTGCCAAAGATTATTTGGATGCTTTTATAAGAAGTTATACTCCTGGGGTTAATCAATCGATCAATTCAACCAGGATTTAAAAAGCACAGCAGCCCTTGCCTGGTGTTGCTGTAGTTTGAAGCATCTTGCCATCATTTATCATTATTCAAAACTTTTCCGACCTCCTTGGCTCTTCAGTGGATAGGTTGTGATTTTATTTTCTAAGTGTGTTTGGACGTTGGTTGAATGCAAGTTACATAGAGCAATTCAAATAAAAGTTTGGTTTATGCTCTGACAAGTGTGATGCTGTGTAATCATGCAACTATTAATAAATTCGAATTTTGAATTAAAGGTACTTCCAAAGTCTCTAACTACCTTATTGTTACATATACTTCACACCTAAGTTCTCCCCTAGATGCATCAGTGCACTTGTAACTATAAGCAGGGACATTATAATATATGTTTTATATGCCCCTGTAAGGGAAAAAAGCTGATTCCTATGGTAGCACAATAGAGCCTTTGGCCTAACATCAAAATACTTAAATAAAGTACAACTATAGATAGAAATAAGCTCAATATATACTTCAAAGTATCACAATGCTGGTTAGACTAAATCTAAAAACGTGTCACTGTTAGAATTCCTATAAATATCACAGAAAAGAAGTTATTAAACTTGTTTTCTGATGGACCAAAAATCAGCCTTCCAGCTGCCCTTCTCTGATTGCTCAGCCTCAGCTGTCTTAACAAGGTGTGAAGTGGCCTGCTGTTTGAACCGGTAGTGTCTGGGCAGCTGAATGGATGCTCCCAGATAGGCAGAACTACCATTGTGCTCAACCTTTCGTAGCTTCTTGGTGAGGAGTGAGGCTCACTACAGAGGCAATGTGTAAAACAATGGCAAAAGCAGCCACTCACGATAAATGATCTGAGCGTCACAAAGGAGACTTCAGGAGTGAAAATGTTTATGTTCAACACACATATGCAATGCTTATAACATGACCACCATAAACGTTTAAGAATAAAACACAATTGTGAATCTTGCTATCGGTACTAAGCCCACTCATATGGTTATTTTTTCACTAGTATGCACACTATGGACACATCTTAATCTAACTTCCTTCTAATCGAGAGAGAGCATCCTTACGCGGTGCACAATATCAAGATTATGTACATTCACAAATAAAAGAACACTTTTTAGCAGTACTGTTAGCCGAAGTCAAGTGGGTGAAACCCAATGTCTAAAGGTATTGTGCTTTTGGTACTTAACAAGGTGTAAGACTGCACCACAGGCCAGTATCGTGAATCACATTTGACCCAACCACGCTCACTCCCACTCAGATACACTCAATCCGCACCACTATGTGGTATGACAGGTATCTTCCAGTCTGTATGACACTCTCTTACAAACACATACTCACTCAGCACCCTAATGCGGTGCCACTGGTACCTATCAGGTATATGGATCACCTTATGTAGACCATGTGGCCCAAGCCTGTCTCCACCTTCACCCTCACCCCTATTTTCCTATACCTACGGATGGGAGATAACTAGTCCTGCCTACCTGACACTGGGCTGTATGTGGCCAAAGTTAAACTTAGTCTGGGTCTCTCAGGAAGCAGGTGGAAATATTTAACAGCTTTAATTAGGATGTAGACTTAAACAAAGGAGAAGTTAGCAGCAGAACAAGTTCACCCACAGGTCTCAAAGACAAAGGATTCATGCAGTCTCTTGACCCACTTCCTAACTGTCTCAGAAGCATTTCTTCATCCCAGTCAATATGTCTTTCTTCTACCAGTACCATGATGTCTTCAGTAGGGGCCAGGTGTGAAGAGGCAGGTTGGTCTATCACGATGAGTGTCAAAAAGGGAACAACTGATGAATATGAAGTAATACATTACTCCCCATAGGTAGGAGTAGGCACCACGATCGGTATATGATGATCCCGGTCATACCCAGGCACTCTGGCACAGCGACTGGTGCGCCTTTTGTGTGAATGTAAATGTATGTATTTGAGCTTATATAGCGCACAGCTACCCGCAGTGGGTTTCCCGGCGCTTGCTTAGGGAACCCGTCCTGGTACTCCCCTCTGAGATAACCCCGGCAGGGTATCCACAAGGTGAAAGCCAGGCATCCCGCCGCGAGGGGCCGTTGTGGAGATTAAGCAAGCTATTGCCCAGAGTCGCAGAGTGTGAACCCGTGAGTAGAGAAGGCACCGGAGCGAGAATTATCGAGTCCGTGGAATTTTTAGCCCAAGACCCGCCAAGGCGGGGAATTGAACCTTGGTCCAGGGCCGATCTCAGCTTCCGGGTCTGCCGCCTCTAACCCCTGAGCCACACTTCTGCGTTGTAAATTGTCACCTCCCAGGTAAGGAGTCACTATAAAGAGTGCATGCCAAATCGGGTTGCACCAGGCAATTCTGATCACACTCAGCTAAAAATTGCAAATCCGAACCTCTTTGAATATGAGGCACAATGTCCAGTGCAAGTTGATACAGATTGCACCACACCAGTCTGGTCAGGCACAAATATGTGCAAGTTCAGCAGAGCCACATAAGTTGGTATGAGGCACAACTCAGGGTACACCCCCACCTCCAAGGGTTGCATCCTGTGAATTGGACACTGCACTGCAATGTTTAACATAATCTTAAGGTCACCCATAGCTAGGTAAATACCTGCAGTGTTCTTCTCAAAGCATGTAATCCATTTCTATGCTCCATCCAGCAAAGACAGTAGCTTAGTTCTTAGTTTTTCTTTGTCCTTCTGGGATCATGACACATACATAACCCAGCTAAATTATTCTGCTGCAGTGGGCACATTCTTAACCTGGATGATGCTATGGGTTTATCCTCAACAAAGCATCCCCCCCTTGCGAGGCATTGCTCCAAGTAGTGAAAGCTCCCGTTGGGATTTCCGCCTTCATGGCCTATGCAACCCTCAGTTACTGCCATGACCGCAGGCTAAGACAATCCTCCTCTAGGCCAAAACTTGTCAGATGGGCCACTCTCCTTAGTCCAGTCTGCTAACAGGGTGCAAAATGTATAAACAAAAGTCTTGTCTTTTGCTATTTTATCCCTGGGGGTAGATCTAGTTTTTGCCGTGCACATGTGTGCAGCACAGCGTATTCACTTTTGTCAAAACAGGAATGGTTTGATTGTTTAAACTGTTCAGCCCAAAGAATAGTTCCAGGCATGAGCCTTTGAGGATTTTTACATTTACATCGGGTTTACGTGCATCTTATATGCAGTATTACAGTAAGTAAGAAAAGTTTACGGCATCCCATATATAGTGTGGAATGTTTGTTACAGCCTTAGGGGCAGATTTACAATCCCATTACAACAACTTTACAACACTGTTGTGTCACTTCTGTGATGCATCAGCATTGTAAACAATGCGCCACTATGCAACATATTTACAAAGTGAGGCACCTATAGAGATGAGTCACGTTGTAAAGCCTTGGGCTACATTATACCTACATCAGGTATAATGTATGCAGGGTGGGCATTCGGACATAGGAAAGCCTCGCAGTGAAATCTACAAGATTTGACGGAGTCAAAGCAGGCGTAAGGAGTGTTGCAGCCTGTTAGTGTTAGATCTAGGGGTCTCTAGTTGGCAATGGTATTCACATGTGTCCTAATAGGGACCCTTACTTCTAAGTCAGGATAAAGGGATTACACCCCTTAATAACTCCTGCTCACCCCCTTGGTAGCTTGGCATGAGCAGACAGGCTTATCTCAGAGGCAGTGTGTTAAGCATTTGTGAATATACAGAGTAATACAGTGAAAACACTACAGATGGACAAAGGTTTTTATAAAAAAAGTATTCTTTATATAGACTTAAACACAAGATCACAAACGACAAAAATCCACAATTCTACACTTAAGATTGCTTAAAGATGATAAAACGTTGCTTTGTTCCAGTTGATGATAAATGGGAAAAAGTTCTCAACAAAGTACCTTGATGCGTAACGCAAAATAAACAAAAGGCTCGCAAAAGGGGAGATGCGTTGGTTCTGTGAACCCGGGGAGATGATGCGTCGTGCCTCAATGCTTGCGCGTAGTAGGGGATGCGTTGTGATCCTTACCAGTGCGGAGGTGATGCGTAGATTCTTGGCCTGCAGGCCCGTTGCGATGTGCAAGATGACGCCTTGATGCGATGCGATGATCCGGTTGCGATGCGAGAAGATGGCACCCTTGATGCTGTGATGACGATGATGCCCTGCCAGCTTTGAGACGACTCTGTACTTCGGAGCCGTGACAGGTCCTGCACCACGCTTCTCTGGTGATGCGATGGCGACTCTCACAATGGCGTCATGCTTCTCCAGTGATGCGACAACAGGCAGCTTCGATGAACACACGCTTCCAGGGATGCAACAATTTCAGCTGTGGCGGCGACACGCTTCTTCTCGATGCATCACGCTTCCAGCTCCCAGCAGAATGCAAGTGTCTGGATTCAGAATTCCCAGCAAGGAAATTCAGTTGAGAGCTGAAGGTGAAGTCTTTTGTCCCTGAGACTTCAGCAGGAGGCAAGCACAGTTCAAGCCCTTGGAGAATATTCTGTAGATGAAATTCCTTACAAAGTTCCTTCTCCTTTCTCTTGGCAATGAAGCAGCCACTGCAGGCCAACCCAGCAAACAGCACACTGGCAGAGGGGCAGTACAACTCCTGCAGCTTCCTTGGTTCTTCTCCTTGGCAGACAGGTTTCTTGTCCAGAAGTGATCTAATTTCTTGGGATCAGGGTACCAATATTTATAGCCCAAAATCTTTCTTCTCTGAAGGCCGAGAGGCCTCTGCCTAGTCCAAACCAGTTCCTGAGCACTTTGTTTACACAACTCTCTTCTTCCTTTCACTGTGCAGGGCAGAGACATCAGCTGCCCAACAGGAGGTGGAGCCAGCACAGAGGAGGGAAGATACAGCTCTGGAGCACTCAGTTGACATGATTTCTCCTCTCCTTTCACAGTGCAGGGCAGATACATCAGACAAGCCACAGGACGTGGAGCCAGTTTTGTAGATGGAAGGCCCAGCCCTAATCGGTCCGAGGTGCAACTCATCCCTTCCATCTAGAAGCAGATCTCTCTATGCACCACCAGGCTTCCCCCGCATGTCTCCTGGAATCCCCCAGCCCTGTCACTCACAAACCCAGACAAGGAACACACAACCTAGCAGAGGCAGGTCTGGAAAGTTAGGCAGAAAAATACCCCTTTTCCAAAAGTGGTATTTTCAAACACAGAATATTAAAACCAACTTTACTAATAGGGGTATTTTATTATTCTGAGTTCAGGCACATTAAATTCGAATTTCTACTATGTTCCCTGAGTCAGTTAGGATTATAAGGACAGAGGAGGCAATCCATAAAAATGGAAGGGAGACTCACGCCATTGATGCCAGGTCTAACAGTTAGGAATAGGCATTCCTAACGATTCCTGGAGTTGTGTCGTGCTTGAGATGCACTTCCTATATGTCAGAAGATGGATCATGCATATATCCATCCTTGGGCATTTTGTGCTGCATTGTAAATGCGGCACTTCCATGGTGGCGCAAGGCTATTTTTCTGTGACGCAAAATAAGTGCTGCAGCTCTGCTAATATGCAGAGATGCATCAGTTATTGTAAATCTGTCCCTTGGAGTCATAATATAATGGTCAAATGGTTACAGCATGTCGGTCTCAACCTTGCTTGGACAGTGTGGCCAGTGGTGAATGTGTCCAGATTTCTGGCAAGGGGAGCATGCGATTTCATCTGACCACTTCACCTATCAAATTTCTGCTTCATTATTCTGATGTTTTGTGCAAAGTGGTCAGCTGGTCACTCGAGGAGTAGGTCTCTTGCAGCTTTTGATGTTTCCTAGAAATACAAGAGGTCAGCCATCTAAGCCTAAATCCAAACTGGTTCCAGGAGCATCTCCTCCTCTGACTGAAGTGGAAGCAGGCTACAATTAGTCCTGGGCTTCAAGTACTATACTTCCTCATACCCAAATTTACAATTAACTATGTATTTGAAGACTTCACTCTGGTAAAATTAAGTTACATATGTTTCTCAGCACTCTCCAGCTGCCCTTCCAGAGAGAGGATGATTTGCAAATCTCATATTGGGATTGTTGCCAAAATAACACAAGCCATTATTTCTGTTCTGAGAGCAGTTGCACATCTAAGCGATAGGAAAACACTAATAGAGAGGGCAGCGACTGGATAGGATAATGCTAATTAGCTCACTAGATTTTCAAGCATGCAAAGTGTACGTTTTGAAAAGGTAGAATTCCTGTGTGTTTTTGAAACATTTAACTTCATCAATTCAATGGATATTTACTGACTATCAAAAACTGTGGTTGAATGAACGCTGTACCTTATTCCAAATCAAAGTTACCAAAAATGTTGTTTAATATTGTAGTTTCTTTCTCATAGAAATCACTGCAATCCTAAATCATGGAACTGGCATTTAGGGGCTAGTCACAGTAGTATCATCCAAACTTAAATTCTTACATCTTTTGAACTCTAGGTGCCCTAACATGTAATTAACAAGTCACGCTTATGGTGAATTAATATTTCTGAGTTTAACTTGCCTACCTAGTGAATAGCAACATATGCGTTTCACTTCTCCTTTGACATTTAACTTCCATGTCACTAGTGTATTTCCTGCACCATAACCTGTGGTCCAGTCAGCACTTCCCCAGTGCGCAGAGTTAAAAATCCTGAAATACCAGTCTGCAAAAATAGGGGTTACCACTATAAAAGAGGTGTTTTCTAACAGTATGTTAGAATTCTTTTTATGGTATAGATTTGACATTTAGTATATCAGAAAAAAGGACCAGCAGTAAGGGGAATACTGAGGGGCATATTATCAAGCAGGGCGTTAAAATTATTGCAGTTTTAGCGGCAGAAAACTGCTGCTAGAGCGGCGATAATGAACTTGATAATCTGCCTTGGAGAATTCCAATATAAGCCCATGTTCACACCAGAACATGGGGTTTCTTTTGGAAAAAACTTAGTGTCAGTACCTCAATGAACCATGCCACATTCATTTAATTGTAGCACTAGGATTGTTCATTGCAGTATTATCAGTTCTGATCTACTTATTAAGCAGTTTAAAGCCATCTGTTCTTTTCTGTAGGGGTCGATACGCCATCCTAGAGTAGGCTGGGAATAGCTGGGAAAATAACAAAATATGTGGAACAAAATATAATTGCTTGGTATCTCCGGATCTAATATTAACTTTTCAATTTCCATTTTCTGGATGATCTAGTTGTTCCTTTTACTAGCAAAGTGATAACCCAGAAGACAACAAATAAGTATTGCATCACACTGTAAATAAGACTTTAAAGCATTATTTTACAGAATGCAAAATAATCATATAGCATGAAATATCTTTTGTTGTCCTGAATAATTTTAAAACCAATTGTGCTTTTCATCACATCTGTTGTATGGTTACAGACACCCTGGTGGGCCCGGTCAGATAATGTCAAGCGCACGTTAGAAATACCTACTTAACATTATTGCATGTAGAACATTCCTCTAATACTATTCAGAGCTTTTTAATGTTAACTGCTGCCTTTTTCCTTTTTATGTGATCAAGCACTAAAACATCCGTACTCAGAGCATGTGCTTTTAAAAAAAAGTTCCCCTCTCCCCTTTTTAGGTCGAGCCTATAGAGGCAGCGCAAATGCGCTGCTTGCTTTGCCAGGCATGCAGTATTCGCTATGGTGTGGAAGCTTTATGGAAGCTCTGCCCACTCTCCGCCCATCCTTCACATTGGTTTAGGTCCTAAATGCTGCCTTTTGATTTGTTTTAGGCCGGTTATTCCCTCCTCATGAAGGTCATGTCCTGATTAGTATCCTTCCATGGCCCCTTTACTTCGAGCACTATTTTCTAATCATGGCCCAACCCCACAGTCCATGATCTCTTGCCCCATTCTCTGCCCCTCACCGCACTCCCGTTCATGCTTTCTCAAATGCCTGCAATCCCGTTTTCAATGCAATAGGTCTCACATAAATGCGAGTCCTATTGCATTGTAAATGCTTGGTTTTTTTTCAACTCCTAAAAAAATATGGCTGCGCCCAAGCGGCAAAGTGAGAGCCGCTGTGAAGTAACCGCCTTATGTAAAGATGCAAGTCAAAGAGGATACAGAAAGCCAAACGCGCAACGCTGCGACTTTCCCACAAGAGAGTTCTGACAGCCCTTCCGTGTTTTTGCAGTTATGGCATTCTCCTGAGTAGGTCCGTGCCAGCTGGGAAGTCGTGCAACTTTCCCTGAAAATTTGCAGATTTAGATGGACACATACTTTAAATAAACACAGTTTCTTATAAATGTATATATATTTTTTTTATTACGGACACTTTGTGAATTGGAGGCAAGTAGGGTAGCTAATATTCCATTGTTTCCATGCGTAATAGATGATGAGGTCTAGTGCTTTGATGTGTTTTTTGTAACTTTTTTGCATAGTTACTTTGATGATGCAGTAAATTGATGGTGAAAATTAAATTATGATTAATGTGATACGTTAAGAATGTGTTTTGTTAAAAATGTGAGGAGAAGTTGTTGACACTAACTTAAAAAGGAGGCCTTGAGTCAAGGAAAATGGCTCCTTTTATTGGTGACTTGAAAAGAAAATGCCCAATTACAGGGTGCAACGTGCTGCTGGTGGTTCATGGCCCCGGTGCATCCACACCTGCTTCACTAGTGCCCCTGGTCGTTGGTCATGTGATAAAGACGATGCTAGTTTTTATTTATATTTGCAGCTATAGTTTATTGCCAGGAATTGATCTGTAGCACGAGTACCATAAATGAAATGGCTAGCTGAATGTCTTCAATCAGTCTCTGACTGTCGGCCGTATAACATATAGTCACTCATTCCCAAGGGGATGCTCTGCACAGTGTGTGCCTTACATCTTTATTGGATGCTGTGGCTAGCCTTGCCTCAGAAGCCGAAAGCAACCGTTTTTAGTGGTCTTGGGGGACTCCAGTCCAGCGTCTTGAGCCATGGGAATGTGCCACTGACCCACTTGTCATATTTGATTTAGGGACCTTTGCAACATGGCTCTGCCATTTAGCAGTTCTTCAGGTGTTGCCTGCCACAGTGGAGCTGTTTTTACAAATTTGGCTATGCTTTTTTTATTGCAGTATGTCTCGAGATCAAAATATCCCTAGGGGCAGATTTACAAGCCCATTGCGCCACTTTGTGTCACTTTTCCCGTGATAAAGTGATGCAAAAGTGGCGCAAGGGTTTGTAAATCTGCCCCTTGTGTTTTGTTCTGGTTTGAGTCAGACGACATTTCCCTCATTGAACATCAGCATTGTAGATTCTGTAGGTATAAGGAAAAACACTAGAGCATATAATTTGTCTCTGCCGGAAAATATGTCATCTATACTTCTGCTAATGTCTGAGTAACTGATGAGGCCATAAGAACCTGTTTTGCCCTACACACTGATGCCTTAGTATCCAAGTTCAACAAATGTTTGGCTTTAGGTTTAACCAGATAAATTAATCTGGTTCAGATTTTAAGATGTTGCTGTTTTAACCCCAGCTGAGCCATGGCTATTTTTTAATCCTTCTTTTGATCTGCTCTATCATTTCTTACTGTCCCATTATTGTTACTGTTTTATTTATAAACAATAACAGTTATTTCATTCATTAATTTACTCACTCCAGAAATCTGTGTTAGATCTCATGGTCAAATATTTGAATCTTGGTGTGGTCACTCAGCCTTACATCCTTCCTAGGTCAATACATGTGTGTACACATGCAACAAGCCTGGAGCCTCTTATCTTAGTTCTTCAGAAGTGGATCTTAGTGGATTGGTGATAAGCACTCCCAATCCATTCTAAACGTGTCTGATACTCTAGTAGTGAGACTCAATCACACCCAAGGTATGCACACAAGGACGTCCCCATTTGAACAAATCCAGGAGGATTGAATGGAATGAACACATTCCTCACAGTCACCGTAATATTAAAAACAGAACTGTAAGATCAAAATACAATACAATTAATGTTAAAATAATGTCGGGGTGGTACAACCTTTAACTTATGTGTAATAGTGCATGCAATAACTCACAGGTAATTCTAATACAATCAATACAACTTTAATTATCAGTATTGTGCAATGTGTAGTAATAAGGACACGCTGGTAAGTTGTAATTCAAGTAGGTTTATTCAGGTGAGCAAACAGGTAGCATAAAGTCTCATCGGGTATTGTAAGGCAGCCAGTTGGTCTTCATCAACAGCCCCACCAGGAGCAGCCTGTCAGCTGCTCAGCCCCTCTCACCAACTGGCATCACTTATCCAGTCACACAGGCAATCCACACAGCCCACACTCCAACATTCCTCTCAGAACACTCACAAAGGCTGAGCAGCTAGGGACAGAATAACATAGAAGAAAAACCATAACATCAGAATACTACATTGACTCTTCCCTATCGAACAGAAGAATAACACAATCAATGTATTAACCTATAAACATAAAATACAGCAATAGTAAATAGTCCACAACCCAGGGATGAAGGGAACATCGCCTGCATCATAAAGTGGAAATTAACTATTTAAATCAGATGCTAAAGCCCAGACCCAGGGATGACGAAAAAACAGCATCACACAAGGGTAACAAACTAAAGACAAGAAGGAAAGATGGATACAGAATGCCCATCCCCCTCCTGTAATAAGCAAAATTAAATGTCAAGATGTAAATTCTCCATTAAAGGAGACTAGTCATGTGGACCAAAGGGACTAAAACTCAATATCCTGCCTCCAACTAAAATAGGGGACAACAATGTTACATATTGTGCTCTACATATAAGGAGAGAAGTCATGTGGACTAAAGGGACTAAACCCAGTCTCCTGCCCTCACCATTAGCAAGGGACAACCTGTGAAACCTGTGAAAACAATTGTGCTCTCCATGTGAGTAGACACACAGGGGCTACCCCTGCAGCAAACAAATAAAGTGCGGCACAAGGTGTCTTATGCATGCATGGAACCCAACCATGCATCAAAATTGATTGTGCAGCACAAGGTGTCTTACGCATGCAAGGAAAGTTTCTCCTTGCAACAACAAAACCCTGTAAGATAACCCTCATGTAAGGGTACAGTATCTCATCCATAAACCCTCCGCCATGTAGGGGTCACAGACTGTGAAAAACAACATGGTCTGTTACCCAAAGCCATCCACCCACAAAACACATGGGCCACCCATTTGTAAACAAACGTTATCTGTGGTATCACGACACACGAAAACATAATTTGTAAGTGTGCAAAAACATTTCAAATTGTAGTGCATTATTAAACTGTGACCCACGCTGGTGAGCAATCTCTCACCCGAGCAAATATGCAAAAAACACCCCAAAAAGAATTAACACTACAGCTTTAACTAAATGCACCACAACTGAACGCTTCTAGAACAAGTTCTCTAAAATGTGCTCTAAAACTGAATTTTCTTCACATGCAGACACCTGAATTATCCATTAGTGGTACAGGGGTGTATGTATGTCTCCAGAAAACATCCGTTCCATCTTAAATTTGTGTGAATGGAAAAGTATCTTTTATCAGAAATGTCTCCAGAAAACATCAGTTCCATCGTGAATCTGTGTGACGAAAGAAGTGCCTGTAAATATCTGCTTGTGGATAAAAGAACTATCCTGGCAGCGTACGTTGAACTTTATGTAAAACACAAAGTGGTTGGCAAAAGTGCCAGATGGAGGATCTTCATGGAGTGTAACTACAAATTCAAAATGGGGGCACGCACAGTGACACCACGCCAGTTGGCTCCAGTCGAGTTCATGTTAGACAATGTGTGAATACAGCATGATGCTTGAGGAATTGCTGAAACGTCACTCGAACATCATCAAGCAGGTAAGAGCGCGCTCAGCTTGTTGATGAGTTTAGGCCTCAGCCGGGCCCGCAGATGCGAAATGTTCGCTCTTCTGTACACAAGTAGCCCTCAGACTATGTAAGAATTTGGCACGGAAACTAGAAATACAAAGACAAAGTTTAATAAACCTTTAAAGGTGGTACTACAGCCCACACAACACCCTTCAGTATTGTGCAAGGTAGCACACAGAACATGGACACGTGGTCCCGTTTTATACACAAAAGAAGGGGTTCATAAGTGGGCAGTTACAGCAGAAGAACATGGTTTACGACCATATAAGGACATTTCTTGAACATAATACATGGGTGGAGCGAATGGTCTCGTGAAGCCCCCTAAATGCACATTCCAATCCCTTCTAAACAGAAAACAGATGTTGCATGTACTGAGCATGCGCTAGATAGGCTGGAACTATTTATAGCTTGTTGCTGGGCAAACTCCAGGGGTGATTGTCAGTGAGGTAGGACTTGCCTCGTGGCGAGCACAGGGCACGATGTAGCCTGCAAGATGGAGGCCAGAAAACAAAATGGAGTCTGGCCGAAAAACAGTGAAACATAAGAAAACTACCTTGAAGACATTATAATATGTCTTCAGCGGATGCTTAACATTTATCGCTGTTTTATTTACAACAGATGACCCTTTCAGCATTTGCTGAAGACATTCGGTTTCCTTGGATAGTCTAGATACTCATCGTTTATATCGATGCTCATCATGTCCGCTATCTCTCTAGTTATAGTTTTCTTACGGGCAGCATCAATTCAACAGTCTGTTTATTAGGCACACAAAATGAAACGCATAACAAACATATCATGGGACTACATTGGATACACACACAACAGGTGAATAATATGCCAGCAATTATACATAGTCCAGTGAGGACCTTCCAACCCCATGTGGAGATCAGGGCCCAAAACCACCCAGAGAATGTCCAAGACCCATTTTCTTGATATATATCTGCTGCAATTTTGTGCAAATTATTGATAGCTTTGTATACAGAAGGAGTGTGATCAGGTATAAAAACACAACAACGACTTCCGATAATTCTACAAGCTCCACCTCGGTCCGCTAACATAACATCAAGGACCATCCTGTTCTGTAACGCAACGACCCTAGTAATCTGTAGCTCCTCAGTAAGGTTCCCTAGAGCTACTGCAGTTTGATTTGTAACAGCCTCCACTACTCGCGTTAATCGTCGTATCTTTCTGCTATTCAGGGCTGGTCCCACAAAGAAGAACAATGCTAAGTTAAAATCTATATACTGTTGTAGACTAGTGTCTGTCTGGTCTACTTCATCCACAGATAAAGTTCGTTTGAACCTATTTACAGTTACATTGTTCAACAATTTCAAATCCTTGTGATAAGATGCTGGTGCTAAGAATACAGGTTGCAATAGGAATGATACATAACATACTCCAGACCATCCAGCAGGTAATCAATAGTAACCCTTATTTCCACACACAAAATGAGTGTTATGTGAAGCAAGAAAAGTACTGTTGTTCAAACCATCAATGTTTAACACGACAATACAATCACTAAGACCCACAGGAATATGGCCTACACTTTGTACACACAAATCAGCCTGTGCTTGGGCCACAGAAATTACAAATTTCTCCTGTCCAACAGTATCCGTGGTGTTCGTGAAGATATATGGAGTTGATGCGTTGTCCGGCTTGTACTCTTCCCATTCCCATATAGTTCCATTGGCTTGGGGATAGCCATCTTTATCTTGGTGGCATTCTTTGTTCAGTTTAAAGATCAATCGTCCCACAGTAGTTTTTCTCGTAGCAAAAAGCAAAGTGTACCATGCTCTAGAAGAACCATTGTGTGAAAAGGGGAGTGGTATGAACAGTGCCCCCCCCCCCTTCTTTTGGTGCGCTGGCATCATCCCACATATCCAGCAGTCTGTGGCATTTGTAGCAACGTGGGTATGATGCAACTTCTGTATAAAAGTGTTATTCAGATAAGACTGTTGATGCTTCAATTCTTGATAAGGGAGTGTATAAAAGAAATGCTCATCAGGAACTGGAGTAGAGACAACATACAGTTCACGGGCAGGAGCTTTCTCCTCAACAAACCACATGACTGTAGCAATGACTGCTATGACAAGAATGAACCCTACAGAACCAAAAATCTTCCTCTTATCCATTTCAACCGAAAGTCACAGTATCTTCCTGTTTCTAAAGTGTTGTCGGAACTCTTACCCCTAGGTAGCCGTTGTTTTCTTCACCATCGGGCCAAGACGGGTGTCACTACTCTAATGCATGGCTGATCACCCCCCTTGCCTCATCAGCTCTCCGTTTCACAAACCTAGGGACCGTTCCGACAACTTCTCACACAACCGCAGATTCTTTTCTTGGTCGCAGGTCGTATCTCCTCGATGCAGGCGTTGTTTGGTCCGGGAAGAACTCCTCAGAATCGTCAGGTCCCACAGCACGCCATTTGTCCGTAGTCAGGATGTCTCGATGGTCTGTCAGCACAGCAGGCTCCACCAGGTCAGGTTGTACCTTCCGACAATGAACTGAATGAATCCAATTCTTTCGATTCGTCACTCGCACTGCTGTTCTTGTGGCCAGAAGAACTTGTTCAGGACCACACCATCTTGGCTCCAGACTATTCGACCTCTCGAAGGATTTCACAATAACAAAGTCACCAGGCCGGAGGTTATGACTCTCTCCTGTGGCCCGATCAGGGAGTGCTTCTCGAACCTGTTGGTGAATAGAAACCAAACTATCAGTTAATTGTGCCAAATAGTCATTCATTAACCCTTTCGATGCTGATGATGAGCTCAGCTCGTCATGATGCACAGTTGAGCTGTGCTGATGACGAGCTGAGCTCGTCATAAATAAAGTAAAACAGCAATTTCCAGCACACAGCGGGAAAACGCCCAGCAGCCATGTGGTTAAAACACAAGGTACATCATACACTGAACTCGGTTTGGGCACCCCCCATATATTCATGGGGCGCCCGAAAACAATTTCATAAGGTGTCAAGCCTGTCCAAGAGTGTGGTACCGATCTGATAGACAACAACGCCAAAGGCAGAGCATCTGGCCAAGTCAAAGAAGTAGATGCCTGTATTTTTGCAATTTTTAATTTCAAAGTTCCATTGTACTTCTCCACCAATCCTGCTGATTGCGGGTGGAATACTGCATGGAACTTTTGCACAATGCCTAATCCCTTCAGGACATACTTAATAACGTCCGCCACAAAATGGGGTCCGTTATCACTCCACAATAGTCTGCAAACACCGAATCGAGGAAAGAATTCCTTCAAAAGCACCTTAGCAGTAGTCATTGCGGTATTGTCCTTGGTAGGGTATGCTTCAATCCATTTACTGAATGCACAAAACACAACCAGAACGTACTTCAGATTATTACAGCGTTCCAGCTGAATGTAATCCATTTGCAATACTTCAAAAGGCGCAGTGGGTGTTGCAAATCCTCCTGCCGGAGTTTGCGTCCCTTTCCCTGGATTGTACTTTAGGCAAATCATGCAAGTCTGTACTACTCTCCTAGCCGTGCTAGCAATCTCTGGATGAACCCAGACCTGTGCAAGCAATTTCACAATCGCTGCAGCTCCAACATGTGCTAGTCCATGTGCCATCTGAACCATAGGTTGCACGAAGGCTGTAGGCAACTTCCACCTATCCATCTGCTTATTCCTCCAGCAGCCTTCATCGTCCAATTCTCCATCTTTGGACCACTGCTCTCGTTTCTTATCAGTAGCAGTCTTTTGTATCTCTAACACCTTCTCCCTTGCATCATGCCACCGTTCAGCTTGTGACTTGACAACATACATAGAAGTGGAACCAGGCTGCATCGCAGTTTCTCGTGCCACTCGATCTACAAAGGCATTTCCTTGTCCCACCTTGTCTGTCACTTTCTTGTGCGCACTGCATTTTACTATGGCTATTCTTCTAGGGAGTGTCAGTGTAGTCAGAAGCTGGTGTACTAGCTCTCCATACATGATCTGAGTTCCATGTGATGTCAAAAGCCCCTTTTCCTCCAGAGCAGGCCGAAATCGTGCGCCACTCCGAAGGCATAGCGGCTATCAGTGTAGACATTCACACATAATCCTGTGCTAAGCTCACAAGCATGTATCAATGCTATTAGTTCAGCTGCCTGTGCTGATTTTGTGGTATGCGGGCTTTCTCCACTATCGTGTGTAATGTGGTAATTGCATAGGCCGCAGAAGTGGTTCCATCTGGTAACTTTAAACAAGACCCATCCACCCACAGCTCTCCATCCACATCTGCGAAGGGTGTGTCTTGTAAGTAAATGCGACCCTTTGTCTGTTCCTCAGTCACAAAGACACAGTCATGCGTCTCTTCTGCTTCAGGCCAGGTCGTTGGAAAGGGCAACAATGTGGCTGGGTTTAATGTTGCGCATCGTTTCAAAGTTATATGGGGGGCGAGTAATGTTAACTCATATCCTGTGAGACGAGCACTAGTCAGATGCTGCGTCTTTGTCTGATTCAAAAGAGCATCCACAGCATGGGGGACCAACACTAACAGCTTATGTGATAAGACAATCGCTTCACTCTGGCGTATTGACACACCTGTCGCCGCAACTGAACGAAAACATCCAGGTAATGCTCGGGCAACAGGATCAAGTACCGCCGAGAAGTATGCACAAGGGTGCTGCTTATCGCCGAGCATCTGCACTAACACTGACAACGCGCATCCATCTCTCTCATGCACATACAATGTGAAGGGCTTCATGTAATCAGGGGTGCCTAATACTGGTGCCGAACAAAGGGCTTGACGTAATTGGTGAAAAGCATTCTCACATTCATCTGTCCATGGAAGGGGAACAGGGGTATCTTTTGTCAAGAGGGCTAACAGTGGTTTGACTATGTGTGAAAATCCTAATATCCATTGCCTACAAAAGGAGGTAAGACCCAAAAAGGCTCAAACTTCTTTCTGTGTGGAGGGGACTGGTGTATCTAAAATGGCTTGAATACGATCTGGTGTGAGCGCACGTCCCTCCTTAGACAAAAGGTGACCTAAGTAGGTTACCTTTGGTCTACTAAATTGTAATTTTTTCTTCGATACTTTGTGATTGTGAGATGCAAAAAATGTAAGTAAGGACAAAGTGCATGTTTCACATTGCTCTGGGGTGTCAGCGGCTAGCAAAATGTCATCGACATATTGTATGAGTGCCACGCCATCAGATAAAACAAAGGAATCTAGTTGTCGTTTCAATGCCTGACTACAGATACTTGGACTTTCAGTATAGCCCTGGGGAACTCTACACAATCTATACGACCTATTATTCAAAGTGAAGCCAAAAAGGTATCGGCTGTCAGGATGAATAGGGATCAAAAAGAAAGTATTCTTCAAGTCTATAACAGAGAACGTCGTTGCAGTTAGTGGAACCAAAGTGAGAAGTGTCGTAATATCTGAGACCACAGGGTATTGAGGTATCACAATCTTATTAACCTCCCTAAATCGATAATAAATCAGTGTCCTTTTTCAAAATCGGTAGGATAGGGCTGTTACACACATTGTAAGGAACTTCTTTCACCACTCCAACTTTAATCAAATCCTGAACTATTTGAATGAGCGCCTCCTCCCCCTCCTGCAAAATCCGATACTGAGGCAGGCGTGGCAATACAGTTCCCTCCTTCACACTGATGTGTACCGGAGGGATGATCATTTGTCCTACATCAGTATCAGACGTGGCCCACAAGGATTCAGGCAGAGAGGCCAATGCAGCTTCTACCGAAATCAAATACACCCTCTCCGTGGATGGATAATTGTCATTCAAAATAACACGCACTCCTTCAGGGGAGCACCGTATCGTGGCTCGCAAATATTTGAGCATATCCAAGCCAACGATATTGTCAGGGGTTTTTGGAGAAAGCAGAAATGGACATGGTGCAGCAAACTGATCAACATAAAGTGCAAGAGGTTGTGATAGTGGGCTAACAGAAGGAGTTCCATCGAACCCTATTGACATAATTGATGAGCCAGACAGGGGAGCCCTCGGAACCAATTTTCTAGACAAAGCGCTACGAGTAGCTCCGGTATCAACCAGGAACTTATCAGTAGAGCCCAAAACGTGTGCTGTAACATAAGGACCCCTCTGATCTACTGGCACTTCAACTGGTTCCTTAGCCCATCCTACGCAATCCTATGCAAACTGGGAATCATGTTGTTCAGGAGGTGTATAGTCAGACATTTGATACTGATTTCGTCGATCAAAAACATTGGATCCCTCCCGGGACCGCACATTCGAATCAAATCTAGCCCTGTCATTCGTGTTGGACCGAGGTCCTGGAAAGTTTCCTCTACCCCTTGCAAACCCTTGCCCCCGATGAGTGCGCAGCACCGGGCAATCACATGCCCAATGTCCCTTCATTTTACAATACGCACATTGATCCCGGGCTACATCAGTACGACCCTGTGAAGGAGTAGAAAAATTCCTACCACCCCGGTCACTTCCTCTACGCTGCTGCCCATAGACTTGCGCTAACATAACTTTCGTTTTTAAATCTTTAGTTTTCTTATCCTCACTCCCTTTCGCTTCTAATTCCTGACGCTCGCAATACTGGGCTATCGTCAGGAGGGGTGCTGGCGTCGAGGTGGTCCAAGAACGTTCACTCGCTTTTAATCGAGCTGCGATACTTGGTAATAAGTTTGAAACATATTTATCGACAAAGAGATGGCGGCCCGTGTCGTCTGTAAGCGACTGACCGCTAAAGTCATGAAACGTTTCTTCAAACCGCGTAAAGAAATCCGACACGGACTCATCTGTTTTCTGTTTACAGGACGCCAACATAGTCCAATCAGTCTTTTTAGGGAGAATAAGCGTTTTCAGTTTAGTTACTATAGTAGCGGAAAGATCTAGAATCGCCTGGGGCGGTTTCTGCGCATGTTTTCTCTCCCTATCTTCATCCTCAAGGTGGCCCCATCTAGCTTTAAAAATCGTAAGGTGGCAAAATAAGCCCAAAAAAACAAATCAATATCAGCTAAAGTCATAGTACAAGAATTCAAAGCCCCTGCAACTTCCTCATAAAAAGCTGCAGGATTCTTTCGGGGATCGGGTAACGCTGCCTTTAATGCCATGACATCCGCTCTATTCCAAGGAGTATATACCCAGTTATAAATAAAGTACCCTTGCGCATCAGGCGACCCCTTGTCTGAACTAGTTCCCGCTCCCTTAGGGGGAACGTACAACGGCGCTGCCTCCCGCATTGGCTTAGCATGCACAGTGTCGATCTTATCTGAATAAAAGATGGGTGACTGCTTCCCGTCGCTGGGCAGGCCCGAAGACTCGTCGCCGGCCTTCCGTTTCCGTGCCTCTTCCCGGAGTCGTAAAGTTTCGTCCCGTAACGCAAAAAGTCGTTGAACAGCATCAGGCACCTGGGAAGAAGGAAAAAGACCTTTACGTAATTCTTTAGCATCAGCTACTACATCCTCTGGTTCAAAAACATTGGTGCATTTCCGAAATGCGGAGCCCACTTCATCGGAAAGAAAACGAACAAAATACAATCTTTCTCTATCCTCCAATTTTTCAAGATCAGTTAACACATCAGTCAGAGACACAGTATCCTTGATGACCCGTTAAGCAATCTTACGAAGTTCAGTCATACGATCGGTCGATAACATAGACCGCGTATCCCTCTTCTGATCGGGCGGTCTGGAATCTGAGTCTCCTCCATGCGGGGCGGACGGGCCAGCGTACGGCGGGGGTGAACGATCTAATGACGAAAAATCATCAACCGATTTATTAAGGACAGGATAGAGTGGCTGACGAACAGGATATTGGCCAGATATTTGCAGTCTCCGATCTTTCTCCTGCTTCTCCTCTAACTCCTTAGCTTTACGCTGTTTCGTTTCATGCGCCTTCTCACGCTCACTCTTTCGTTGCTCTTTCTCGATCAATGCTTGCTCACGCTTCTCACGCTCTCGCACTTCTTTCACCCACATACATATACACTCGAACATATCTGGTCGCCCTCTCCGCTTACATAGACACTGTTCCACATACTCAATCTTCCTCAAATCAAACGATCCATACATAGGCCATCGCAACTCAGGATCCAAACTTCACATACATGTCCCTATTCGGCGTTCCCTCTGGAGGAGCCGGCTGTGATTCTTCAAGTACCAACCGGTCATTTCCTAGTCAAGTCAAGTCAAGTCATAAAATTTATATAGCGCACTACATACCCAGAGGGTTTCAAGGCGCTTAGGGAGGGGAGGAGGATTATTTGTCAAATATCCACGTTTTAAGTTGCTTTCTGAACGCTAGGTGATTCTGGGTGAGGCGAAGGTAAGCGGGGAGTGAGTTCCATGTTTTGGCAGCCAGGTATGAGAAGGATCTGCCTCCCATGGTGGTTTTGTTGATGCGAGGGACAGTGGCGAATGCTTGGCTGGAGGAGCGAAGTTGGCGGGAGGGGGTGTAGAAGGACAGTCGAGAGTTGAGGCAATCTGGTCCGATGTCGTAGAGTGATTTGTGTGCGTGGGTAAGCAGTCGGAAAGTAATCCTCTTATTGACGGGTAGCCAGTGGAGGTCTTTAAGGTGGCCAGAGATGTGTTCGTTGCGTGGGATGTCTAATATGAGCCTGGCTGAGGCGTTTTGGATTCGTTGTAGTTTCTTCTGGAGTTTAGCGGTGGTACCTGCGTAGAGGGTGTTTCCGTAGTCCAGTCGGCTCGTGACTAGAGCGTGGGTGACTGTTTTCCTTGTTTCGGAGGGGATCCAGCGAAATGTTTTTCTGAGCATTCGAAGGATGTTAAAGCAGGAAGAGGATACGGCGCTGACTTGTCTGTTCATTGAGAGTGAAGAATCTAGGATGACGCCAAGGTTCCGTGCGTGGTCTGTCGGGATGGGTGCGTTTCCGAGGGCTTCCAGCCACCAGGAGTTGTCCCATGCAGAGGGGGATTTACCCAAGATGAGGACTTCTGTTTTGTCTGAGTTCAGTTTCAGACGGCTTTGTTTCATCCATTCGGCGACTTCTTTCATTCCTTCGTGTAGGTTAGTTTTGGCGGTGCTGGGGTCCTTGGTGAGAGAAAGGATCAGTTGAGTGTCATCCGCGTAAGAGATGATGTTGAGGTTGTGTTGGCGGGCGATGGTCGCGAGGGGGCTCATGTATACGTTGAAGAGGGTGGGGCTGAGTGAGGATCCTTGTGGTACGCCACAGATGACTTCAGTGGCCTCTGACTTGAATGGTGGAAGGCGGACTCTCTGGGTTCTTCCGGTGAGGAACGAGGTGATCCATTCCAGTGCCTTTCCTTGGATTCCGATGTTTCTGAGGCGCTGTAAAAGGGTGCTGTGGCAGACTGTGTCGAAGGCTGCAGAGAGGTCGAGGAGGATGAGGGCGACTGTGTCTCCATTGTCCAGTAGAGTTCGAATGTCGTCTGTTGCTGCGATGAGGGCGGTCTCAGTGCTGTGTTTTGCTCGGAAGCCAGATTGTGAGGAGTTGAGGGATTTGTTGGCTTCGAGGAAGGCGGCGAGCTGGTTGTTGACAGCTTTCTCGATGACTTTGGCCGGGAATGGAAGAAGCGAGATGGGGCGGTAGTTTTTGAGTTCGGTGGGGTCTGCTGTTGGTTTTTTCAGAAGGGCGGTGAGTTCAGCGTGTTTCCAGTCTTCTGGGAAGGTAGCGGAGGTGAAGGAGCAGTTGATGACGTCTCGGAGGTGCGGAGCTATGGCAGAGTCTGCTTTGTTGAAGATGTGGTGAGGGCATGGGTCTGTGGGGGATCCAGAGTGGATGGAATTCATCAGGCGGATGGTGTCCTCAGTGGAGATTGGGTTCCAGGCGTTAAGGGTGTTAACGGGGAGAATATAGTCAGCTGATGGTAGGGTGGGTTGGCTTCCGGGTTGGTTGTCAAAGCTGTTGTGGATGTCAGCAATCTTGTTGTGGAAAAAAGAGGCTAGGGAGTCGCAGAGGGTTTGAGAGGGGGTGATGTCGTTGGAGTTGGCCGAGGGGTTGGAAAATTCCTTGACGATGTTGAAAAGTTCCTTGCTGTTGTGGGCGTTGTTGTCGAGTCGATCCTTGAATGCTGTTTTCTTGGCTTTTCGGATCAGTTGGTGGTGAGTACGGATGGCGTTTTTGAAGGCGTCCTTGTTGCTGGTGGATGGGTCTTTTTTCCAGGGCTTTTCAAGGGAGCGGCATAGTTTCTTGGATTTCTTGAGGTCCTCCTTGAACCATGAGGCCTTCTTGATGCCAAGTTTGTGTTGGCGTTTTTTCAGTGGTGCTAAGGTGTCGGCGGTGTTGGATAACCAAAGGGTGAGGTTGGAGGCGGCTTCGTTGGCGTTAGAAGAGAGGGCTGGGGAGGTTTGAAGGAGCGATGTGGAGATCTGCTCCGTGGTGATTTTGTTCCAGTTTCTTTGTAGAGTTGGTTGGAGGTGGATGATGGGTTTCGGCTTGTTGTAGGTGAAGTGGACGCAGCTGTGGTCAGTCCAGAGGAGCTCCGTAGTGTGGTTGAAAGAGACATGGTTGCTGGAGGTGAAGATGGGGTCGAGTGTGTGACCTGCGATGTGGGTGGGGGAAGTGACCAGTTGTTTAAGTCCGAGGTTGGCGAGGTTGTCCAAGAGGGTGGCGGTGTTGCGGTCGTTGATCTTCTCAAGGTGGAAGTTGAGGTCTCCCAGAAGGATGTAGTCTTTGGAGTGGAGCGCGGGTGGGGTGATGAAGTCCGTGATGTCTTCACTGAATTTTGCGCGGGGTCCTGGTGGTCTGTAGAGGAGGGTGCCTCTGAGTGTGGTCTTGGGGTCGATGTGGATCTGGAAGTGAAGGTGTTCGGAGTTGGCGAGGTTGGCGTCAGAGCTGGTTGAGATGCGGATTGATTTCTTGTGGACGATAGCGATTCCTCCTCCTGTATGGTCGGTGCGGTCTTTGCGTGTGATCTTATAGTCATCAGGGATAGCGATGGCGATGTCAGGGGCGGAGGAAGCGTTCATCCATGTTTCCGTTAGGAAGGCGACGTCAGGAGAGATGGTGTCTAGTAGGTTCCAAAGGTCAATGGCGTGCCTGTGGACCGAGCGGGTGTTGAGAAGGATGAATTCTAGGTGGTTGGGGTCGGGAATCTGTGTTGTGGTCGGAGCGGAGACGTTGTCGGTGCCGCTGAATTTGCAGGAGAGGCAGGAGAACGGTCCATGGGTGCGTCCAGGAGCGGCTTGGACGCAGTTGGGGGCGCGACCGGGGTTAAGGGCTAGGAGGGTGGCGGCATCGTAGGTAATGCGGGGGGGCTGGGCAGTGCGAGGGGCAGGGGGTCTGGCGCTGGGCGCGGTCCAACGCGGGACGGGCGTAGACGGGCTTACCTTTGGCGCACCTTCGGCGCGGGTTGGGCGCGGTCGCTGCGCGTAAACGCTGCGCGCGGGAACTGCTGTCATATATGGATGGTGGAGGGGGAGGGGCGAGGGCGGTTCAGCTGGGAGGCGGGTCGGGCACACGAGGGCAACAATAATAAACAAAATGGAGGCGGAGGAGGGGAGCAAAGCCGAGCGCTGCAAGGGAACGCGCTAATACAGTGAGAAAGCCAGTGAAAACAGCGCTAATTTATAATCACGTTAAAATTCAGCCAAGCGGCACACAGGCAGACAGCAGGCAATGTAACAGAGCGATTTATATGCAATGCAGCAGAAACGATACCAGGTGTCTCAGAAAGCCAGTGAAAACAGCGCAAAATTATAATCACGTTAAAATTCAGCCAAGCGGCACACAGGCAGACAGCAGGCAATGTAACAGAGCGAATTCTATGCAATGCAGCAGAAACGATACCAGGTGTCTCCAGGGGACACTGGGAGCGACCACCCTGCTAAAAATGGGCATGTCTAAAAATATTGCAGAATATGCAATATTACAATAAAATGGCACTTAAAATGTTGCGCCATTCAAATTCAAAAGTCAGGAGAAATATCCCCACATTGCCCGCCTATATGGGTTGCAACTCATATATCACAATCAAAGACACATTCACAAACGACTAGTCAATTTCAAATTCAAACAAATTAGTCGGGGCAAGCGTATCCTAAAACTGCCTTGCCAATCAAGACTCAAAAGCTCGGGGCAAGTATCGTACCACGATTCTTACCAATCAAGAGCGTCCAGATTCCAACTGCCAAGTTCTGAATTCGCCCAAACGGCCACTACACGGCAAACCGACAGAAGAGGTCTCGGTCGAGGACCGGCGCCACCCAGACGGTCAGGTCGGAAGGAAGAATACCTCGGGATGCCAGGACTAAAGGTGCCGCTGGCAGTGATCACGTCCTCGGCAAGGTTCCAATCCTTCGTCACGACCAGTCCTTCGAGCATCCGAGTCGCTGATGAGCCCCACGTGACGGGCGCCAATTGATGAGTTTAGGGCTCAGCCAGGCCCGCAGATGCGAAAGGTGCGCTCTTCTGTACACAAGCAGTCCTCAGACTATGTAAGAATTTGGCACGGAAACTAGAAATACAAAGACAAAGTTTAATAAACCTTTAAAGGTGGTACTACAGCCCACACAAAACCCTTCAGTATTGTGCAAGGTAGCACACAGAACATGGACACGCGGTCCCCTTTTATACACAAAAGAAGGGGTTCATAAGTGGGCGGTTACAGCAGAATAACATGGTTTACGACCATATAAGGACATTTCTTGGACATAATCAATACATGAGTGGAGCGAATGGTCTCGTGTAGCCCCCTAAATGCACATTCCAATCCCTTCTAAACAGAAAACAGATGTTGCATGTACTGAGCATGCGCTAGATAGGCTGGAACTATTTATAGCTTGTTGCTGGGCAAACTCCAGGGGTGATGGTCAGTGAGGTGGGACTTGCCTCGTGGCGAGCACAGGGCACGATGTAGCCTGCAAGATGGAGGCCAGAAAACAAAATGGAGTCTGGCCAAAAAACTGTGAAACATAAGAAAACTACCTTGAAGACATTATAATATGTTGTGACAAGCACCCCTCTTTTTTCAAACTTGCAAAAAGCGGTCAAACTGTCAAAAATGTAATGAAGACTCAGAGACCCTAATAATAAAAGACGATAGCAATATCACCTCAATATCCCACTCCATGTGCCAATTTTTGAGCAGAATTTTATAAAAAGCCAAACACTCCCTAAAGGATGATGGGCCAACCTGTGAAAACATATTTTGTAACATTTACAGCTTGAGTGCAGTAAATAGCTTCTTTACAAATCTATCAAGAAACAAGTTCGAAGGAATATGAATACAAACAGCATAGGCATACTTCCTTGTGCACACATATAGATGACAATCACCATGTCCATAAAAATCTTGAAGTGCGTAGCATTCATGTTAGAAATGCCAAATACACATGTCACAAATGATGATAGTTATATCTCTTGGAGGTCCATTGGTTGAAGCCAGACGTGTCAAACCAACACAACCATATACCAAAATGTAGCAAGTACATACTGCACATGCCTGTCCCATCCAAAGCACACATCTTATGGAAAAGCAGGTTGGCATGGAGGATGACACTCAGCATAGCGTCCATTAAATGACAGTGGTGGCATACCTTACATGAAAGCTTAATTCTTGTCATTGAGTCAGCATGAGATGGGGTGCAGCACGCTTGTGTGGGGGCTGTCAAATGTAATGGACACCAGTGGGGCTTTTCTGCATGCTGTTGTTGTACCTGTTTTATTTGCCCCTTTTATAGCAAAATGTCGTTTAAGAGATTGTATTGTGTGACCTCTTGTGACTCCTTTTTGTAGCATCTTGTTCCTGTTGCATGTGCCTATCGTCTCTTCCGTGTAGTAGCTTCTTCGCAACATGGTGTAGAAGGAATCTTTAAGTCTCTTCAGGCTACTTGTATAAATAGTAGAGCGTGGGCTGGTCTCCAACTCATCGCCAAAATTAATATAGTAATGAGGACACGCTGGTAAGTTGTAATTCAAGTAGGTTTCTTCAGGTAGCATAAAGTCTCATCAAGTGTTGTAGGGTAGCCAGTTGGTCATCATCAACAACCTCACCAGGCCCTCTAACCAACTGTCATCACTCACCCAGTCACACAGGCATTCCACACATTGCTACACACCAACATTCCACTCAGAACACTCATACAGGATGAGCAGCTAGGGACCGGATAACATAGGAGATAAAATAGGAGAAAAACCATAACATCAGAATACTACAACATGTATGTGTCTTGCTTCAACATTAACAATTGTTGCATGCAGCCTCAAAACCTAACAACAAAGGTCCCTGGCTTTCTAGCTCAAGGAACACTTGCAATTAAAGAAAATTAAAGTCCCCCACTCTTTTTTTGACCGTGGATACTTAGAGTGCCAAATTAACAACATTCTGCAGGGCTTTTTTTGTGAGGGCCAGTCGCTTTCCTAGCAGCAGCAAATGCAAAAGTGTCCCTGTGTTCCTGGCGCCCCACAGTCTGAAATATGCAAATGTGTAGGTCAATGTAATGGCTAATGATGCAAACCTCTAGGTGATTCCTGGCCTGTAGCAATGCTCTATGATGTTGATGTAGGCCGCGGTTTCATCGTCATAGCCTTTTCCAAAGTGCTCCAGCATGCTTACTTTGTAATTCATGGATCCCGGGCTCAATTGGAGAAACCAAAGCACCATTGCTGAGGATCACGAGAGATCCCTATCAGCCCCAGTGGTCTCTGCAGGATCCCCAGCACGCAAAGCTCCAGCTGTCCGCAATTGTTTACAGATTTCACAGTAGTTGATTTTTAACTGGTCTTACTCCATTGAAGGCTAGCTTGTGGCCTTCCCTCCTGCCCCATTGCTCCTCTCGTCCACTGGTGAGGTCTCTTGCTTCTCTGCAAGGGCTCTCAGAACTTCTCGTTAGCCTGAAGTCTTCCTCAGTAGCAGCCTGTTCTCCCCAGGCTGCAATTCTTCCTCCCACTTCTAGGGCACCTGTGTGCCCAGCAGTAGCCAGAGTTAGGGGTCTTCCCCGATGACCAATACCCAGAATTTTCAGAGATCCTCTCCATTTTAAGGTACACAGCACGTCCACCCCTCTACTGTCCTGCAAAGTAGCCACGTAAAACAGTGCTACTGACCCACGAAACTTAGATGCATAGAGCCAGTGTTGAGTGTCCACTACTCCAACATGGGATCATCTATGAAGAGTATGTCTGTCCTTGGCACCTTGAGATTCCAGTGCCTCTCAAAATGTCTTCTTTGAGTGTGGGCATTCAAGTGGAGTAGGAAACTTCCAGAAAGTTGGCACCATTGCCCAATCCAAATCTGATCCACCACCACTCTCTCATCCCTGATACAAAGCATTTTAGGACTTGAGTCATACAGTATCTTCTATTGCTGCCTTGTTGGCTCCAAATGGCAATAGAAATGAATTCCTAACCAAGGGAAATCCCTGTAGAAAGTAGAAGCTTACTTCTGAATTCTCCCCTATTGGTTTTGGAGGTAGTGCATGCACATTTTTCTCAGGTAGTGTGAATGCAGTTAAACTATTTAGGTTCTACTTCTGCTCCCTTCCTCTCCCAAAAACAGAGTTATTCCACTCCAGACTGACTTTTTTGGTGGGATAGGTTTTGATCTACCCGCTAACCAGAAGATTATTTTACTTGACTCAACAGGGTGCTTAAAGGCCTTTATCTAATTAAGAGCTGACTCCGTGAAATATGACAAAAACCCAAAGTACAGGTATGAGTTTGAAATATGGCAAAATGAATTATATATTTCCACTCAAGCCTGCTGTTTACTTGTAGAAAGAGACATTCATTATTCAGTAAATTCAGCATATGTGCAATTTTTATATTGGTCAGTTTTCACCTACAGCTTGTATACAGTAAAATTCTACAAACATACAGTGAAGCACTACAGACTGACAGTAGTAAATAATAAATGGTGACATTTCTTTTCAACTCCCCGATTAAATTATAAACCCTGCTCAGGCTATACGCAATTAATAAAGGCCCCTTCTTTAACAGGTTTCTTATTTGCAGATAATAGGCTCAAGGGCTGATTTTGACTTTTGCGGCCCCCCACCACCAGCCCACAGCGTAGTATAGAGAACGCTGCCAAGCTGGCATAATCCAGACTGCAGCATTATGACATTCCTGCGGGAGGTGCAGTCCATTTGGCACCAAGCTGTGGCTCTAGGAAAGAACCTGCAGCATGCCGGCCATACTGTGGTGGCTATAGTCAATCGGGCGCACTGTTGCCCTGCGCCATGTTGTGCAAGGAAAACACTGCAGGCACCAACATGACGTCAGAGGCCACCAGCTTAGCACCAGCCATGTCACATAAAGATGTTTTCGTCATATATCCTTGTGTTATGGGCCCATTACCTTCCTTTCTGCAGACCTTTTCATGGTGGTGTCCCCGCCATGAAAAGTTTGGCTGTAAGGAAGGTCATATGAGGATGGCAGTGCAGAAACAGGGATGCCTCCATTAGCCATCTCTGCCTCTCCCACTCCAAGAGCAGGAATAATGACGGAAGCTGTAGTCTCGAGGAGGTGTCATCACCCGCATCAAAATCTGGCAGTCGGACCTCTAGGTATGAGGGGGGGTGGCCACCAAAAAGCAATGACAGTTCCCAGACCGCTTGGGTCATAATCAGGTCTTTAGAGTTAGATAGCTGTCTTACTCACTGAAACTGAAGACAGCTGCAAAGGCTTGCAGACATGATCATGAGTAATCAACCTAGTGCCTCCTACCCCCGTTGTGCAACAGAAGATGAAAGAACTTATTTTAATATGCAGGCACTGGTGGATACCTCTCAATTACTGAAAGTGTCAATTTGTGGCTAAGAACCTTGAGAAACAACAAATGGAATTGAAATTGAATTGATTGAATGTAATCTGTGGATGTCATATGTTTTATATACTTACATCTATGGGGTTCCAGTATGGGTGGCTTGGGACTTGTGGAGAAAACTGGAGAAAAAAAATTAGATGCATACGTTTACAAGTGTAGCTAGCATTCACAAAGGATATAGAATGGCTTATGAATAGTGTACTGTTGTTGGAGACTAGGAACAATTTAAGATTCTAGAATTCACACTATATGGTTAGCTTTTTAGAATGATTTATTTTTCGAAAATAGCCTTCTTATTATAAGAAATCTCCTTCATTTCATACTCATTAAGATATGGAAACACAATATAAGGGGACCTATCAAAAGTGCTTTGTATCTTGATGTATTAACTCCAAAAATGTCCAAAAAGGTCAAAACAAACTTTTCAGAGAAAAGGATAACTAGCGGGAGCATTTTCCTCATTCCATAATGATTAATACCCATGGGGAGGGGAGAGTTAGGAATCAGGCAAATCTGCCATAGAGTATGTAATGTACAGGTAATATATGCACAGAGGCCTGCTACAGACCCCCAAATAGGTATACACACTCATAATTTTATGGCATTTTACTATAAGATTATTTTGTATACAGTAGTCGTCTATAAATCATGTGCATTAGCCTGCGATTGCAAGTATCACAAACACTTCACCAATAATTCTAAAAAATTAGTCAAAGGTCAAATAGGACTGAACTATATTTCATCACACATTCTTATGCTATTTGTTATATCTATGTTGAACTCCACCATCTAACAGCAAGGCTAGGTAATATTAATGTACCAAGTTCTGATGGTGTTTCTCCAATGAACTTCTAGCACCAAATCCATTAAGTACCTCTGTAGCCACTGAGATTAAACATGCTCCTATATAACACAATACCTGTAAGCAATGGATGGGTGAAAAAATTGTCTTACTTCAGTCAAAACAAGGTATAGATGCATATATAACTTAAAAGGGCCTAGTTGAACATGAGATCCTTGGTAAAACACAGTGTTGAAATATTCGATTGATTGTGCTCCGCTGAACTAGACCCGGAGTTGTTATCATAGAACAAGTTACCCAATAAATCTACTCTGCATTTAATAACTGCAGTTGCAGAGAAATATTGTGTAATCAACCTTAAATGACTAGCAAACACAGTAGCTATCATTATCAAGCATGGTTTACATGTTGCCACCTTATTAATTAACCGTATCGCAGATGCAGCTATGCTTTCTTAAAATGTTCACGTAGTTAAAAGCTCTCTTACAATATTATATGTGTGATTTTCCATTACAATTTTAAGAAGTGGTCTGCTCATTCTTGATTAACCATTCAAATCTAATTTGAACATTGGACTGTTGTGTGCTCCAGTGAAAACAATTTTTGCCTAAACCTCAAATGTTGATTGAAACAATGAATGCTGGTTGACGGATAAACAAAACTTTTTTAGTTTACCCCGACAATGATTTATGTCTTTTGATTTTTTCTCAGTTATCAATATAACAAAAAATCGCCTTCAACTTCATGTATGGCCATATTCAGTTTGAAAACCAGATTGTGAATATGTACAGTGAAAAAACACAACAGTGAACATGTGAATACATATACATCAACAATGTGTACGTGATTGTGACATGGACAAATTGATCATGAACATTATGCACAAATTGATAATAAACAATAAGAAAATCACAATACTCAATAAACCACTTGGGGAATAGGAGACTTTTCAAAATCAAACCCCAAGACCTGAGATAGAATGAATCAATACAACTCAGGAGAAAATGCCCATTTCTGCACCAGTAACATTGGCATTAAATGTCTAAGAGGAAGAAATGCCGACGCGTTTCGAATCCCGTTACATGGTTTACAGGATTCTCATCAGGGCGGTGTGATTCGGGTCCATGAGAACTATTTATGAAAAGGAAAAGGATTGTTTTAGAAAACAGGGTCCTCAAGCCAAAATGTTAATAGAAATGTACGCATCTCAAGATGCGGCATACCTCGTATAATTCTTGCCCAAGGATGCACTTCCTTAATGGGGTCGTCTATGCCGTGGGAATGAACTGCAACAGAGTGAGATTTGGATCAGTGCACCGTTGTAGCAGGAGCCGAAAATTGCTCACCTCAAACGGTGTACGGGGAAAGGAAAAAGTGTTACCTTTATTTTTCGTGGTCCGGCGGCAAGTGTGCTGTTGTCCGGGATAGATTGTTTCTTTGTTGACCTTGTTACATCTCTGCAAGAAATTTACAAAAAATGGGGATTGGTGTGAGTTTGCTACCCCGTGAGGCTGGTGTGTACACGGGGTAAGGAAACTTACTTGTGTACGGGTCTGCCGGCGCGGGAAAATCGTCGCTCCGGTATTTGAATAATTTCTTTCTGTGTGATTCTGAAGGGACAAGGGGAAAAGAATCACTCGGCTGATTGTTTACTTTTCGGAATGGAAAAAATTTGCAGTGTTTTGGATCAAGGGCTTACCGTTCAGCTGTGCGATTAGCACCACTCGTCAATATCACTCCAGCACGGCACACTCTGGTTGTAGTTGTCCGCGGCGGAGCCGGTTGAAACATACATATCCCATGTGATTTTCTTGTGACCAATCAGAACCTGTGTGGTCACGAATACATTATGATGTCTTCTTGAATTTGGTGTTCAGGCGTGAATCTGTGGTTCTCAAGCCCTATTTATTTCGCTTAGACTGTTCAAGCCCTTGTTGACACTTTCGAATTTTAGAATCAAGTATTCCTCTTTGCGCAATAACATGGTATCGACACCAGACTGATGTTTAGAATCTATCCAAACCAATGTTGTCCATTTGAACTCATTTTTGCTGTGGTTATTATTAACGAAATGTTCAACCATTGGTGCGGACATTACTTTTTTCTTTATTCGTGAACGATGTTGGGTTATTCTTGCATTAATGGGTTGGCTTGTCTTGCCAATGTACACTCTGTTGCACAGACATACCACAGCATAGACCACATTTCTGGTCTTGCAATTTGTGAATGCTTCGTGTTTCCATTTAACACCATTATGGATGAATATATTGCCTTCCAGTGTTGTTGAACACGATACGCAATGGCCACATTTGTGGTGCCCACATATAGGTTTCAGATTCCACTGTGCTATAAGGTCATTTTTTGGTGGCGGGATGTGACTATCTGCTTTAATAAGTTGTTGCCCTATACTTGTGTTCTTCCGCATGGCGAAGATTGGTTTTGATAGGGGGTACTCAAGCGTTTCCAATAAGTGCCATTTTTTTAGGATAATACGTTTAAAGTGATTTGTGTGTTGACTGAAAGTGGTGACACACACCAATTTATCTAATTCACTTTTTTCTTTGACCTGAAGTAGAGTCTCTCTTGGGGTAAATCTGGCCCTGTTCTTTGAATGTTTTAATAGCTTTTTCGGGTACCCCCGTTTTGCCATTTCACTGCAGAATGTTGTTGCGTGTGACTCAAAGTCGGACATGTTTGTGCAATTACGTCTTATCCTTAATCGTTGCCCATAAGGTAAGTTTTCTTTTAAGCATTGTGGATGTGAGCTTGTGTAATGGAGAATGGTATTTCTGTCAGTTTCTTTCTTATGCAGAGTGGTTGTCAACTTAGCTTCGCTGGTGCCTACTGTGACGTCAAGGAAGGTAATTTTGTGTTGACTGGATTTCAGCGTGAATTTGATGTCAGGGTGCCGCGAGTTTAACCATACATGGAATTGGTCGAGTTCCGTCTGGCTCCCCTGCCACAGGAGCCAGACGTCGTCGATGTATCTCAGCCATTGGTTGATATGACATGAGAAAGGCTTGCCATTATATATGTATCTTTCCTCATATTGTGCAATGTACAGCACTGCCAGCTCCGGCGCATAAGGGCAGCCCATGGCTGTCCCTTTGATTTGAATGAAGAACTCATTTTCAAACTTGAAGTAGTTGCTCCGTGATTTCAGCCAGTGATACAATGAATGAAGAGGGCACCGTGTGGGGCCTATCTCGTTGTTCTAGATATAGCTATATGACCTCAAGTGCCTCATCTTGCGGTATTTGGGTATAGAGTGAGGCGACATCTAATGTCACCATCAGTTCAGTTTGTTCATTGAATGTGCGCCCCTCCGTTCGAGTGATGAAGTCCGTCGTATCCCTGAGATATGATTTCACCTGTACAATGAAGGGTTTTAAGAAGAAATCAATATATTTGGATACCGGCTCAAGCGCGGAGTCACACCCGGACACTATGGGTCTGCCTGGTGGTGCCCTTTCGTTTTTATGTATTTTAGGCAAGAAATAAAGAACTGGCGTTCTCGGTGATTTCTTGTTAAGAAATTCAAACTCTTTCGACCCTAAATAGCCTTCATCCAGTCCTGTCTTTGTGATTCTTGCAATTTTGTCCTGGATTGCATGGACAGGATCTTCTTTTGAGGGTCTGTACCACTCTCGATTGTTGACGTGTCAGACACATCAATTGTTATAAAACAGGCGGACAAGGGCGGGGCTTTAGTCCTATGGCCCCGTCCCATGTACCTTGCAGAAGGCCAATCACACGTCAACAATCGAGAGTGGTACAGACCCTCAAAAGAAGATCCTGTCCATGCAGAATCGGCATTTCTTCCTCTTAGACATTTAATGCCAATGTTACTGGTGCAGAAATGGGCATTTTCTCCTGAGTTGTATTGATTCATTCTATCTCAGGTCTTGGGGTTTGATTTTGAAAAGTCTCCTATTCCCCAAGTGGTTTATTGAGTATTGTGATTTTCTTATTGTTTATTATCAATTTGTGCATAATGTTCATGATCAATTTGTCCATGTCACAATCACGTATACATTGTTGATGTATATGTATTCACATGTTCACTGTTGTGTTTTTTTACTGTACATATTCACAATCTGGTTTTCAAACTGTATATGGCCATACATGAAGTTGAAGGCGATTTTTTGTTTGTGTGCGAAAAAAGAAAAAATATTTTGATAACTGAGTAAAAATCAAAAGACATAAATCATTGTCGGGGTAAACTAATAAAGTTTTGTTTATCCATCAACCAGCATTCATTGTTTCAATCAACATTTGAGGTTTAGGCAAAAATCCCTTAGTTTATACAATATTGTGGCCCTGCCTACCCTCTTTCCCACTGGGCCCAACCACCCCTGTTTTTTGAACCAGTGAAAACAATAGCATTTCCTGGGCTTCTAACGGCCGGTAGAAGCCCAGTGTTCCAACAGCCCAATGTTTCCTCACAGCTGTTGCTGTGAACAAATTAGCCTCATGGAGCCCAAAGGGATTTCAATACCCTCGGATTCCCTGAGGCTTTAGTTTTAAAAATTAGAACAGTCTGCCCTCTAGAGACAAAATGTTCTAATAGCCTTAGAGCCCTCTTAGTTGGC
Organism: Lissotriton vulgaris; assembly: GCF_964263255.1. Classification (NCBI taxonomy): domain Eukaryota; kingdom Metazoa; phylum Chordata; class Amphibia; order Caudata; family Salamandridae; genus Lissotriton; species Lissotriton vulgaris. The sequence goes on from NC_141691.1 coordinate 2,034,252,167, forward strand.
TCTACCGGCAATTAAAGGCCCACTTCCAAGTTGAAAGCCCTCGCCTTTGGCTCGGACATTTAATGCTGAATCAGGCCTTTAGTGGCCAGTAGAGCCCGCTACGGCAGGCTTTAAAACTATATGAGAATCAGTGATGTTGTTTTGCTATGTGTGGGTTATGATCATTTTTTATTACATTTGATCTTGCTAAATTGGAGCCATTTCAAAACAGTCATATCGAATTCTAAATCACTTGCAAATGGTGGAAGGCCAACTCAAAAAGCTAATTAGCAACATTAGAATACACCAAACCGAGACTGGCCATGTCTTCAGGTAAGGTTGAGAAAGAGTTAACGGTCTTGGATTAAGGAAGTAGGTAATCAACATTCCCTCAAGAAGAGATGCAGATTATCCTGCTTGGGCCTCATGGTTCACTCAAGAAGTTCTTAATGCCAAACTGAAATTAAACACCCTGAGAGCCGATGGTAGCAGTATTATAAAGTTTGTAGTTAAACAAACAGCCTAAACAGCCTAGCGGCTGCTAGGCTGGTCCTGGGGCTTCCTAGGAGAGCACATGCGCCAGTAGCCCTGGCGAAACTTCATTGGCTCCCGGTGAGACAGAGGGTACAATTTAAGGCCTTATGCCTAGTTTTTAAACCACTTCATGGAATAGGTCCTCTACCCCTGCAAGCTAAATTTGCCTGGTATACCCCAACCAGGCGGCTGTGCTCTTCAGCGGCTAGGCTGGTGAGAGGGCCTAGGTTTAAGAAGGTTAGATCAGGGGGTGGATCTTTTGAGGTGGCTGCTGCCAAATTATGGAATCTGCTCCCGTGTGAAAGTAGGCAAACTGAGGAGCTTCTCCCCTTTAGGAAAAAGGTTACAACTTGGCTTTTTCCCAAGTGATGTAATCCAACTGTCCTGCTCCGTCTGACTTTTGTCCTGCCCCTCTTTTGAGCTTCCAGCGCCAGGATGCCTGCAAGGTGATAGTGCGCTTGATAAGAGTAATAAATAATACATAAAATAAATAAATAAGTTAAAACAAGTTGTGTCAGATTTTAAAAATCATCTTTTAAAATGAAAACCACATATTATTCCAATAAGGTCTATGAAGCCTACAGTACTCAAAAAGTGATTTATAAAAATGAACCTCGAATTATATTTTGGAGGTAGAGCCCCTCAAAACAAAAACACTGGCAGGAACTGTGTAATGTAATTTATTTTTTATTTAAAAGATAAGTTTAATTCATGAAAGTCTTGAAAAAGAGCTTAATACTGTAACCAACTCCATTAGGAATGGAATGAATCAAGTTAGGATTTTGGGCAGCTGGTTATGAGTTCTTTTAAAGATAATGAGAACGGTGAATTCGGGGTCTCTACTTGACACTTGCCCTCTGGTAGTTATGGAAAGAATATGTGCCGGTGCTTTGCGGTGCTTAGCACCGGCACTTAATTATCAGGGCCGGGTCTACACTAATCTGCTGTACATCACAATTTGCCTTGATGACATTGGCATATTTACCTCACTACTGGACTCAGAGGCGGTGCTGAGTCAGTGAGTGTTCTTATCGTCTCCGGAGTGAGTCCCAGTAAAGTGTTGCAGTTGCTTTGTGTGTAGATAACACACTGCTGACTGGTGAAGCCCGCTATTGCAGGTGCAAGCCGAGTAGCTAACGTCATTCAGTCTTGGATTTTTCAGCTGGCAGGAGATTCGCATTTCCATAGAAACAATGCTCCCGTAACTGAGGTAATGCACGGAATTCCACTTGCTTTTCTAGCCAGACAGTGTATTCAAAATGAGTATCTTCTTTGTGTTAAGAGTGGAGAGTGGCCCACATTTTACTCATTGGACTGCCTGCCAGTTGAAAGTATCTCCTAAAAGACGTGTTGCAGATTTTCACTCCGAGGGATGCACTACTTGGCTTCAGTGTTTCCAACACTGTAACACCAGTAACCGTTTAAGAGAGGCTGTGTCGAGTGAACTGAAGGCTGGCCTGTGACATTAAGCGAAATAATGCCCCCCTGCAGTATTTGTTTATTGTTGCAGTTTATGTAGCGTGAACTCGACCCAAAGGTATCAGAGCACTTAACATTTGTACCAGTTGCATCGCTGATGGAAATGTTTAATATTAGACAGAGGGAAATTAGGTACATCACCCAGAATCACAGATTGTTTGAGCCTGCCACCGAGACTCGAACCAGGTTCCTTAGCTTCAAAGTCGGACGCTCTAGCCCCTAAGTTCTGTATTTCACAGATATACATTTCCTCCTCACCCTTTCGTTACACCCAAGGGCGACGTTCTCAAAAACGGTATCACAGTTGTGCAAGCTTGAAATCCTGATTGGCTTTGCTCTTCTGCAACCATATCTACCTGCAAGAGGAGAGTAGGGAGGGGGGACTGGTGAGCAGCTGCAGGGCTCAGAGGTGGGGACAGGTGAGCAGCTGCAGGGCTCGGAGGTGGGGACAGGTGAGCAGCTGCAGGGCTTGGAGGTTGGGACCGTTGAGCAGCTGCAGGGCTCGGAGGTGGGGACAGGTGAGCAGCTGCAGGGCTCGGAGGTGGGGGCAGGTGAGCAGCTGCAGGGCTCGGAGGTGGGGACAGGTGAGCAGCTGCAGGGCACGGAGGTGGGGACAGGTGAGCAGCTGCAGGGCTTGGAGGTTGGGACCGTTGAGCAGCTGCAGGGCTCGGAGGTGGGGACAGGTGAGTAGCTGCAGGGCACGGAGGTGGGGACAGGTGAGCAGCTGCAGGGCTCGGAGTTGGGGACAGGTGAGCAGCTGCAGGGCTCGGAGGTGGGGACAGGTGAGCAGCTGCAGGGCACGGAGGTGGGGACAGGTGAGCAGATGCAGGGCTCGGAGGTGGGGACAGGTGAGCAGCTGCAGGGCTCGGAGGTGGGGACAGGTGAGCAGCTGCAGGGCTTGGAGGTGGGGACAGGTGAGCAGCTGCAGGGCATGGTCCCGCCGGCCCCTCATCAACCAGATCTTATCATTCTTACCGATAGGTGGAGGGGGCTCTTAATATGATTCTCTTTTTCATCTAGCTATGAGTCTGAGCCTGAGCCAAGAGGAGATTCATATGCAGTACTGTGCATATGCTATGTTTTTGGCGGCCCTTAGTTCAGTGTTGCCAGCACACTGATTGGGCTGAATTTTGCTTCTGAGGGCGTAGGGTGTGGGCGGCAAAGTGTGCAGTTTTCTAAAGATTGCTACGCCCTTGCACACCCCGATCCCTCGAGTCATTCATGTCAAACCCGACAATTTGGTTGAGGGCAGGTAGTAGCAGCACCAGGCCCAGGCCTAATCATCAGTAAATAAAGGCAGGCAGTAATGGACGGTAAGCAAGTACTAAGTAGTAGTTGGCGCGCAGACGTGCCAATATGCTATGCCCATTGCCAAACGAATGCTGCTGTTTTCGGGATTGTGGTGCCATGACGGTCATCACCGTGGTGGTTGCTCCAGGTTCACAAGATTTGATGATGATAATGCACTGCCTGTCGGGCCTGGAAGCGACCGCTGGTCAACGCCGTGCAGTACACTTGTACAAAGGATGCAGTTCATCTTCAAAAGGTGCCTCAAAAATTGTAGACTACAAGTCTTATCAGAGAGAACAATATTCATCAAAAAAATTAGCATCAGGGACTAAAGGTCACATACATTTAGTAGTAACTACTTCTTGACTGTCTCACAGTTTTTCAACAAAAGAGCCTTCCGGGACGCATTTGGACTATTCTTGCGTCGCTGCTCCTATAACCATGATGATTATAAGTTAGGATGTTGTACGGCTTTCAGAAACTATGGGGAAGATTTATGTTAACTGACGCATCCCCAGGGATGCGCCAGTTAACATGCGCCACAGTGCGCCACAGCTCCGCCAGCCATGGTGCGCCGCATTTATAATGCGGCGCACCATGGTGCAAAAACGGCACAGATGCGTGACGCATCTGTGCCGGAAATGTGGCGCATTGCTGGAGTTGCGTTGCAAGCACGACGCAGATCCAGCAAGGCTCGGGGGTGCCCCATTTTAACAATGCTGCGTCAAGACCTACGCCTGCTTCAAGCAGGCGCAGGCTTTTGACGCAGCATTGGCTTAAAAGTGACTGAGTGAAATCTCATAGATTTCACTCAGCCACTTTTGCGAGGCGCACCTGCCCCGGAACGCCCACCCTGCGCCGGAACGCCCACAAGCGGCGCAGGGCTTTACAACGTGACGCATCTGCCTAGATGCGTCACGTTGTAAATCGGTCGTAGGGATGCGCCACGTTTACGCCGCCTTGCGTGACGCAACAGCGGCGTAAACGTGGCGCAAGGGCCTCATAAATCTGCCCCTTCGTATGGTGGTGGACAGCACATCATTCTGAGCTGCCAGCACATCGAAGCAGGTGTATATGCACGGAAAGTATAATAAATAAATGAAACACATAAACCAGCCTGCGACGGTTGTAGGAGTGTGGTGGTTAGTAGTTGTGTTTTTACTATCATTAGCAGCATGGCAAGGGCAAGCTGCAGTGGCTTTATTACGAGAGCCCAGCACTTATTATTTTACAAATTAAGCGCTGGATCCCCAGTCACAATGGAACCTCTGCTCTCAATCCTTAATGCCTCTTTTATAAGGTGATATTCCAGAAAATTATAAGAAAGCCATTATGATCCCCCTTTTTAAAAAAACCTATGTAATCACCCCCATACTCTGAAGAACGATTTTACAATCACCCTGCTGCCGTATAGTGCCAACGTTTTGTCATGTGGCACAACTAATGTGTAAATAACTACACGGAACTTACTATTTACATCCTTATAAACCGGTTTCCGCTAAGACAACACTACAAAAACAATGATGAAATCCTGCCTAAAGTATCGGATACAAGCAGGTCAACTGTCCTCTTTCCTGACAGAAAGTGTGTCAGTCAAATATTGAGTCCCCAAGCTTGTATGTAATTCTCTCACTTGCTTAAAATCCATGTTATACCCTTAATTTGAGAGCTGGCTGAGAGACGGTGTCCTTTATAGAATATCGCTGAAGGCTTGCGCATCTTGCTCCGTTTAGATGGAAACACTACCTTCCCACAACATTTCCAAGACACCATGCGTTTTACCTGCAGATGGGTGACACAGAGTTGCTTAAAAATTAAAACAAATTAAAAAAAAGCAGTAATTATAAGCAAAAATACAGATCTGTGGACCCGTGTTACTCTTCCTCCCAAATGCTCAGATATCAGCAAAATCCGGGGATAATAATGGACAACCATCTTTAAGTGATTCTAAGGTTGTTCATTGCCATCTTTCTTTAGCGGACATCTAGAGAGTTTCTCTCCTACATTTCTGTAGAGGCACTGAAAAGAATAATGGCGGCCAATATTGGTTCCAGACTTCACTATGCGAATAAGACCAACCTAGGATTTCCCAAGTATGATCAACACTGATTACAACAGTCACAAATAGCAGCAGGAAGGCTACATGTTTCAGTCGGTAAGATAATAAGTGTCACTCCTATCTTGAAATTATTGGCTGCCAGGAAAACACAGGGTCCAATTCAAAACCTGTGCTTGGTATTTAAAGCCTTACATTGCATGATATGTACTATTCGATGTTCTTCTTCACAAACTATTTAACTGTGCCTAGAATTTCTAAACATTGGCTCAGAGGTTGAAGTTTCTTGGTCCTAACAGCAGCCAAATGGAATTCTCTCCCTGTCTACCTGCATGCCTAAACTATTCAAATAGTAAGGATATAAAACTTGCATGTTTACATGATCCTATCTTTGCTGACTCCTTGTTCTGCATCTTGGTGAAATGCCTTTCCAACTCTGCTCATCACACCCTCCCTTTTCTTAAGCGCCAAGAAACCATTGGTAAACATGCGCTTTATTAGGTACTGATAACATAACACAACATAACCCAAGTCATGCAATGCCTTCCTATGTACCTCACTGTGACTTCAGACATGAGATTAGAACTTCATGATTCAGCAAGTCTTCCAGCAACATGTTCCTTTATCATTACACTGGACATTTGAAGAATGCTTCTTGTTCACAAAAGTGTGCACAGAAACCTACTGTTACTTTGCTCCCTTTTTAGGTCGAGCATTTGGGACCTCTTGTATATACTTTAGTATATACGTATATGTGTATGTAATTTGTGGGCTGTGGAGATCAGCCCTAGGACTTGTCTGCTTCCACTTAGCGATTTTTTGTTCTGTTCAACTGCCTCTATTTAACTGTCTTGATAGATAACTACCAGAAGAGGTCAGTAAAATATCAGAATTGCTTTCTCCTGATGCACTTTCATTTCTTTTAATTTTCTGGCAAGTGCCTCTATTTAGCTTTCTTATTAGAAAGCGACCATCAGATGTCAGTAAAATCCCAGAATCACTTTAGCATTCTGTAGTTTGCAGTCCATAGAAATTGTCTTCCATGAGCACCCGTAGACATTATAATTGTTTTCAAAACTTGTATTTTTAGTGATATGACTTTGGAAGTCCTTGATTATATATTAAAAACAATGCTTTAGACTACACAATTTCCTGCTGAAAGGCAATATCTCTCCAAGTGTTCCCATTCCTGGCACGTCAAGCAGTTTGGTGCTTACCTTCCCTCCAAGCACAGTACATGTTTCAGCACCCAGAGTAATGTGCTGCATAGCTAAATATATGTAAGGTCCTAAAGGCGAGACCAATTGCATTGCACATGCTTGTCATGTTTCAATATCACAAAAGGACTAGACACCTCTACTATTATAGGCCAACAGAACTTTAAGCTGACATGCTGTGCAGGTGTGAGGTGCAGATACTTTTTGAGAACTACCTTCTAACAGACACTACATACGCCTTCAAAAATAATGCGATTACTTTTGCTCCCATTCTGACTACTAGATGCTGGTTTTCTGACTCCGATTGTACCATGGGGTCTGCTAACCAGAACCAGGGTCTGTGCTCGTATTAAAAGTGCATGGTAATTAGGTATAACTACAAATGTTACTGACAACCTCTATGTAAGTCCCTTATATGTGGTAGGGCATGTGACTCACATTTGACTCACAGTGACTCCATAGGCTAACATGTGAATAAGTTATATATTGAAAGAAAGGAACTATAATTAAGGGTGGGCTGTGAAATCTGCTCCGTCGGCAGAGGTCACTGAGATTTTGGCAAACCGCTTTGATTACGTAGTTTGTAAAAAAAACTCATCATCCGACACATGGCAGAGTTTAACAGTGCCCTTATTTAGTTGCCATGCCGGGTGTTGTTTCAATGAGGATAACACGGATCTTAGAAGCATTTCTAATACTGCAGTGGCACTGCTATTTACATTAATCACATTCACCTATACTGTGGGAACTCGAAGAGAAGTTGAAATAGTTAGGGAGGAGAAAGAGGCATGAAACGCAATGCAGCCTTGTCATTTCAATTTGGCAGTCGACTGCTAAGAACCGTAGGATGCGCATCAGGTGGGTCCAAAGGTCGAAGTAGCCCAGCTCCCAGGTCTCGCTTCTGCATGGTTGCCACTTGTCCTTTGCGCAGTGCAACCACACAGGCCCATTGAGTACTGCCTGCTGCAGGAGAAAGGGATTGGAAGTCACTGTAGTTGAAAGCCAGAGCATGTTAAAGAGGTAGGGTAAAAAAAGAAACAGAGAAACATTCAGGGATTCATTGTCATCCCTGCACTGCTCCAGACACGCTTTAAAGAGATGTATTGCTGGAGCTAACATGAGATCTCCTCAATGAATAGGATTGCAAGCTTAAACATGACTTTCCTTCCAGCCTATGATACTTGGCCCAATGACTGCCCTTGTGCTTCTCCATCAGGTCTTCGCCTAGATTGAAAGCAAAAGATTACAATTTGGTGGGCACTGGGCACTATGCACCAGCCTCCAACCCATGTTTTAATGATTTATATGTGCTACTGTGCCACACTGTCCCCCCTCCGTCCTCACAGCCTGTATTTATGAAGGGGGGGGGGCTGAGAAAACATTGACCCCTTTGTTCAAAGAAGGAACTGGAACACATTCAGCTCTGGCTTGAGAGGGAACAGGTTCTTATGTTTTTTATTGCCTCTTCTCATACATTAGTCTGCGAAACAGTTCAGCAGGTCCACCTACTGACAAAACCTCGATCCCGGACTCACAAGTAAGCAGCATCATGGCTTCTGAGTTGTGGGGTAGTGCATCGGAGGTGATGATTGATCTCAGCTCTCTCTGTTTAAGCCATTTGGCATATTTTCACAACTCGAGGTAAGCGCTATACAGAAGATCCGCAAGGATATAAGCCTTAAATTAAATAATTGACTCATCTCATCTGCTGTACAAATACGCTAATTAATGCTAAGGTATGGGCTATGCCCCCCTTTCTGTAGCAAAGTCTGCTTGTGCATGGTGTTTTGGTGTCTGGTGCTAAATGGATACAAACTCCGGCACGTCGAATGAATTGGTTCACTAGCACGTTGATTCGACTCACCAGTAATTCTGGAGATGCTTGCTGAGCTGGCAGAAGCTTGACGCCATGGAGCCCGGAAGGATTGCTGGTCCGAGGCAATGTATAGCCTAATAGTAACCCATCAGAGATAGGCATCAACTCCCAATTGACCCTCTGAACTGCGAATCTTGCGAAATTGCCAAGAAATTAGCGAATTCGCGAGCGGGCGGCTTTATTTTTTTGGCCCCAGGAAGCACAGTTAAGGCGCTCGAGTTGAAGATAACTTTGTAACCATTTTAGAATGGCTCCGGAAAGCTGCCAGAGTGCTTGCTGGCGTCATTCTAAAATGGTTACAAAGTTAGCTTCAACTCAGGCACCTGCTTTAACTCTGTTAGTGCTTCCTGTGAGCCAAAAATTAAACCACAACAGGAAGCACTTACAGATATAAATAAAGCAGCTGCAGTTGGAGCTCATATTCAGTAACGTTTTAATCAGCCCAAAACCTTAGTGAGCACGGTCGAGGCTGGGCAAGTGTGCTTTAACCCCATATCTGACGTCGAAAATTAGCTATAATACCCGAGAGAGGTCTTTGCATCCCTGAGTTTCTCGAGCACAATCCCTGTTCCTTTGACCAGGCGGCTGCTTTCTCCTCACCTGCTGCCCTGCTTGCTCTCTGACCCTTTATACACAAGAGACATGTGAACACGCATAGAAGCCCCACATCACACATAGCGGTATCAAACGTCTTCCCATCCTTTCCCAATCCCAACTATGATGGATAGCTCACTCAAGGGACCTCGGCGCATTTTAGCACGGTGCCAAATTACAGGAACACATGGTCAGTGGAGACAAATCTTCTGGTCCTTTACGTAGCTTTAGTGTAGGAAAAGCACTATATATTTACCCAACGAGGTAGCACTTACTGATTAGCCAGTAGAATGTACTCCAGTTGAGTGGATGGAAATCGGTAAAAAATCTGCGATTTTGCTGGAAAATTTTTTTTGTGAATTTGCGGAACGCAGATCCGCAAAATTCGCCCATACTTAGTATGCAGTCAGGGCTCACGGGAAAGATGGCTTTGTGGGCCATTGCACAATAACCATGTAATCATTAAGTAAGTCAAAGTAGCTAACATGAATCAGAGCCATACCTTGTCTTGACCCAGTAGTTCGCCTTCTTAGCCATTTTTGGGGAGAAATTGGTCCTAGGTCCTGATGCAACTTTTCACTAAAGCAGTTACTTAATATTCCACCCAGGACTGACTCTGGGTTTTCTGAACCCCTCTGTATTTAATTCTGGACCCCTCAGTTGTGAGTCAAATTCTACCCAATCAGGGCGCCCTTCATGAGTTTATAAGACTCAGCCTCTGCCCCAGTAAGGATCAGGAGTTTGTTGTGGCACTTTCCAGTGAATAGTTCCTAAAATAAGTGCCTCCCAGTGGGTCTTTCTCACTTTCCTAGCTACACAAGCCCTCTCAACAGCTGTGAACCATTTGGTGATATCATCACCATCCTCACATTTAGGGACAATCCTTTGGGGATTTTAGGATCATAAGATCTTTCTGTATCATTGTTGGATAAATTGCTGCAACCATTGATGGGTCCTAGGCCCATCTCTGCTCTTTATTTTTCTAGAGCTAGGAGTCTAGTATCTAACTCTAGTCTTTGAGTCAACCTTGCTAACCATTGTCCAGACCAGGATACCCCTTTAATGCCCTAAAATATATCATTTAGGGGTGACCCTGAACATTGCCTTCTCAGATTCGAGGAAGAAAGAAGAAAGATCGATGATCCATACTGACCCATGAAAGAGAAGAGGATACCATCCTTCTTGGCTCAGCCCTGCTGACCTGTCCCATCCACGACCTGCCTACAGCAGGAATTCCGACAAGTCTAGCAGTAGACAACCCCAAAAGCACAGAGCACCTGTTCTGAAAATTACCTACATACTTTGTCTCCCATGAGCACTAGATTTGCTCAAACAAAGACTCAACTCCAGAATACCAATTCCGTCAACCCTGTGTTTGTGCACCACGAGGCCTACTGCCTGACTATGAGTAGCCCATCACCACATGGAGTTCTCCCCAACTTCTGTGAATACCGAAAGTCTTAAAATTAGGATTTTTCTCAGTTTAGTAGTAGTATAGTTAGGACTACTAATTTTAGGACTCCTAAATGCCTTTTGTGAATACTGAAATTCTTAAAACTAGGATTTTTCTCAATTTAGTAGTAGCAAAGGACTCCTAATTTTAAGACTCCTAATCCTGGGAAAAATCCTCCTGCTATTAGTGTCATTGTCATTTTATCACCTACAATGCTAACTGTATTTTCCCCCGGTGCTGGATGTTCCTATTTCCCATTGTTCATGACAAGCTCAGCTCGTCATAAGCACAGCTCCACTGTGCCTTCTGACGAGCTGAGCTCGCCATGAGCAGCGAAGGTGTTAAACAGACTATACTCATCCGGAGTTTGGAGCTCTATACCATCGGGTGAGCAATAAATGGCACCGTTCATTTTGCACAATATGTCTCTCCCAAGAAGATTTACAGGACTACTGTCACATAGAACAAATCTATGCATGTCTTTAAAGTTTCCAATTTCGATCTCAATTGGTTTTGTTAAGGACGTTTTTACCTGCTGATTAGCTACACCTACCACTTGGATGTGATCACCCGAGAGAGGAAGATTTTGGATTTCCACTGATCTGACAGTAGAACGGGTATCACCTCTGTCCACTAGAAAAGTTAGATCTACATCATTCACTTTCCCATTCACATATGGACCTGACTGATATACCTCCAGAGTAGCGCCAAGCACTCACTCTTCTTCCTCTCTCTGGCACCATCAGAAACTATCATCCGATTCTCTCCCGTCCTCTTTCAGCCAATATTGCGAGCTCACATGCACTCTAATATTTCTCGTTACCTGATCTCCTGCGCAGAATCCGGTCTCTGTACTGTATCTTTGTAGGTTTACATTGTGAGGAAGTGGAGGTTGTGGCACCGAATTCTGTGGATTAACTACCTGCTGTTGTGGCAACTGTTGCTGAATTATCTCACTCTGCACCTTAGGATTCAATAATATATTATCCGAATTAACTCTTGGTGGATACTTACACTCTTTCTTCTAATGCCCCAACCTGCCGCAATTATGACATGGAAATTTCTTTTTCAATTCTTCTATATTTCCTACCAACTTTGGTTTTCCAGGATTTCCCTTTACTTTAGACTGATGTCCTCCTGTGCTTTTATTTTCTAACTGAGCAGCTTGATGTTCAGCAACTTTTACTTGTGCCCACATCACTTTTTTCTTTGAGCTTTCTTTGTTTAACTTCAATTTCATCACTACAATACTTTGCATGTCTCAGAACCTCATCCACTGAACACAACTGCCATCCCATCAAATTATGCTTAATCATATCTCCTATTTCTGGTCGCAGTCAAAACACAAACCTATATACAAAATGACTCATATCCTTTTCATTCAATTCCTCATATCCACTGTACTGTTTAAATACTAATAGTAGCCTTTTATAAAAAGCATCAACTGACTAATTAGCCTCTTGTATTGTTCTGTCTATTTTTACCCAGTCTGTCTCTTTCGGTGGTGTTTTATTTTTCAAAAACACAATGACTTGATCATATTTCCGCATCACTATAGGTCCAGGAGCACATGTCACCTTATCTCATGGATATTCTTGCTTTGGCCAATCAACTGTGATTTTACATTCTGCCCATAAATCTGCTGGTACTACTATGTCAAATAGCACATCTAAATCTTCCCATAGAACTTTTTATGACTTTTACAAATCGATCTACTTGTCTATACCATTCTACCTCCCCATTTTCTCAGTAGCACAATTAACTCTTTTATTTGAGTAATTCTCCCTGTCGTATTTATATTGTCTATATCTTTGTCAGTAAAATCCACTCTATATGGTTTCTGCAAGGTTTGGTATTTAGTAAAATCTACATCCAGTTCACTTGCTAAGTTTTCAAATCTTTTGTGCATACTTTTTGTTTTCCACATAATACTTTTAAATATAAAAGTGACTTCATCATCCTGGTAATTTTTCAGTTTATCTGTACCAATTGTTCCAATTATTAATTCTTCCATATCAACCTTTAATCTTGCAATGTCTAACAGTTTTGGCTCAGTCTCTTTTAGTTTGAAGGTTTTTATCCAGTCACTTAACTCTTGCTCAGTTGGCCCTATTGGTGTTTGGGTTAAGTCAATCTTTCTATACTCTTCTTAGGGGTTACAGAATCTGATTCTGCTCCTGTTGGGAATTTATACAGAAGACTCTGATTAAATGTCAAATCTGGTGATGTCATTTGGTTAGTGCATGCAATCCCTGACAAATTTAATTAAACCTTTTCTCTTACTTTGTGCAAACTCTGTTTTAAAGGAATAGTTAACAATGGCTCTTTTATTTTTGGATTTTCAAATACTGGAATCACTCGACCTATTGTTACCGGAACGTTACATCCTCTATATTTTTAGTAAGCTCCTGTATCTTTTCTGCCAATTCATGTTTTGAACGTATATACTCAGCAGTACTCTGTTGAGCTTCAACTTGTTGTTCTACTCTACTTTTTATTATTCTCCACTTCATTTCCCTGTTTAGGTGTCCCCTTATATCTTGTTCCTGTTATTGGAACATTTGGTTCATATCTCATTTCTACTCTTTCTGGAAGGTCTCTAAATTTTGAAAATCGTTTTGGGGTTTCTGACAATCTATCCTCTAACTGTGGTGCACTTGTGTGGTGGTGAGCCTCAGCCAGGCCAACCAGTGCAAGGGATTCGCAATTCTCTGCACAGAGTCCTCGGACAAATATGAAGAAGTTGGCACAGAAACTGGAAAAGAAAATACAAGATTTATTAATCCTCATGAGGTGGAACTACATTCACACAACACCCTTCGGTAATGTATGAAGTAGCACATTGAATGAAAGGAGCTGAGTCCTTTAATACCCACACAGGGGTACAAAATGCTGGTTTTAGATACATATAAGGTCATACAGAAAATGCACAGTCAACAAGTGGGAGGAGCTAACAGTTGCTAATTCTGGTGAACACATCCTGACACTTACAGACTAACAGCAGCTGCATGGAAAGCTGCAAGATCAACTGAGCATGTGCGAAGGTGACAGATGCTAAATATAGTTTGTCTCTAGGCAGAATTCAAGAACAGTTAACAGAAAGGTAGGACAGAGCACATGGCGAGCACATGGTAGCAGATGGCAAACAAAATGGCTGACAGAAATAAAAATGGATTCCACAAAACAGACAAGCTTGTCTCTAAATGCAGGATGGCTTCCGCTAATGCTAACCTAATTGCTGCCAAACAGATGACCATTTTAGCATTAGCTGAAGACATTTGTTTATCTGGGGTAATCTAGATATGCATCCTGTACATTGATGCTCATAATCTCAGTGATCTCTTTGTTTACCATTTATTGTGTTTTCATTTCTGTAATATTTCTTTTGGCAGGTGTACAAGCCGTGATGCACATGGAGCAAAGCATAGGACCACATTGTATACAAGTACAGCATGTAAATAGGATCACCATTAGTATACATAGAATAGTCAGTAGCTTCCAGCCCCAAGCAATATCCAGTTCGGAAATGTCCATGTACCAGTCTCTGGGTGAATATCTGCAGCAATCTTATGCAGTTTAGAGATTGCATCATATACTGAAGGTGAGTGATTCTGAATAAAGACACAACAGCTGCTGCCAATGATGCGCCATGCACCACCTCGATTAACCAAAATCACATCTAAAACCATGCGATTCTGGAGTGCTACAATCCTCGCAACTTGCAGCTCCTCGGTAATGTTCCCAAGTGCCATAGCTGTTTGATTGGTGACAGCTTCCACAACACAAGTCAATCGCCTGATCTTTCTGCTATTCAATACAGCACCCAACAAAGAAGAACAAACCCATATTGAAATCGACATATTGTTGCAAAGTGGTATCAGTCAGATCAACCTCAACTGTACTTATTGTTCGTTTGTACCTGTTCTTGGAAATGTCGTTGTACAATTTTGAATCCCGGTGATATGATGGAGGGGCTAAGAACACAGGTGGTAACAAAATAGATATGTAACATACCCCAGACCACCCAACAGGTAATTGATAGTATCCTTCATTACCGCACACACAAATAGGTATTATGTGAAGACGTAAAACTGCTATTATTAGCACCTTCAATGGTTAGAATTACTGTGATTCTCCCAACACTACTAATACATATATCTGCTGTAGCTCTTGTCACAGAAATTAAAAAAGGTCCAATGTTTTTAACGTTTCTCATATTCGTGAAGACATATGGTGTCGAAATATTATCAGGTTGATACTCTTCCCATTCCCATTTAGTCCCTTTAGCTTGAGGATAACCATCTTTATCTTGATAGCATACTTTATTCAGACCGAAGTGAATCCCACCTTCTGAAAGCTTTCCGGAATCAAACAAATGTGCATGCCAAGCATGACACAAACCATTATCGGAAAATGGTAGAGGAATAAAAGGTGTTCCTCCTTTCTTTTGGTGAGCAGGTATTATCCCACACACCCAACAGTTGTTAGTATTCGTGGCATTATGTGTATGATGCATTATCTGGATGATGTATTATTTAGGTAGGATTGTCGATACTCATGGTAGGGAAGCGTGAACTCGTGATGTTCCACTGGGTCAGGAGTAGTGACAATAAAAAGCTGTCGAACAGGAGCCACTTTCTCAACAAACGAGGTGATTATTGCCATAACCACCAGAGCAACAACAAAACCTACAGCACAAATGATTCTTTTGTTATGCATTTTAGCAACAGTGATAATTGATCTTTCTAAAAACTCATTGAAACAATCGTTAGAGTTCTTATCCCTAGGGAGCCTTTGATTTCTTCACCACGGGCCAAGATGGGTGTCACTACTCCACGCAGGACTGATCCCCCCTCTTGCCACATCGGCTTTCTGTTTCACTAACCCAGGGCAGTAGCTCAACCAGTCTTTTTCAGCACTGCTGATTCTTTCCTCGGTCTCAAGTGGCATCGCGATGCTCCAGGAATCATGTGGTCCAGGAAGACTTCCGCAGTTTCGTCAGGTGAGATAGCCTGACCTTTCTCCGTCTCCAGAATCTCTCGATGGTCGGTCAATACAGCAGGTTCCACCAAGGCAGGCGACACACGTTTGCAGTGTGTGCTATGGACCCAGTTCTTCTTGTTTGTCACTCGAACTGTTGTCCTTGTTGCAGGAGCACCTGCTCCGGTCCTCGCAACCTCGGCTCCAAGCTATTCAATCTGTCGAAGACCTTGACCACCACGTGGTCCCCAGGACGGAGTTCATGGGCCTCACCTGTAGATCTGTCAGGAAGCGCTTCTCGAACCTATTGATGAATAGAGATCAAACTGTTGGTTAACTGTGCCAAATAATCATTCATCAGAACACAAGGAACATCATGTATGGGGCCTGCTTTAGGAACTCCCCAAATGTTCATTGGCCTTCCAAATACAATTTCATATGGGGTAAGGCCATACCGTGAATTTTGGCACTGATCTTATGGATAGCAATGCCAAGGGTAATGCATCTGGCCACTTCAAAGACGTGGAAGCCAGTATTTTTGCCAACTTCAATTTCAAAGTAGCGTGGTACTTTTCCCCTAATCCTGCTGATTGCGGGTGAAAGACTGCATGGAATTTCTGCTTGATCCCTAATCCTTTTAAGACATGCTCAACAACTTTCCCAATAAAATGAGGTCCGTTGTCACTCAATAAAAGCTTACAAACACCATATCTAGGGAAAAACTACTTTAGAAGCACCTTCGCTGTGGTGAAAGCAGTATTATCCTTTGTAGGTTAAGCCTCTCTCCATTTACTCAAGGCACATACCACCACTAGGACGTATTTCAGATTATTGCAGCTTTCAAGTTGGATGTAATCCATCTGCAAAAATTCAAAAGGTGTGAATGGTGTAGCAAACCCTCCTGTAGGAGTCTGTGTCCCTTTACCAGAATTATACTGCCAACAGATCAAACAGGATTGCACTGCTCTCTTAGCTGTGCTGGCAATTTCAGAATGCTCCCAAACTTGCATAAGCAATTTAGTTATTGCTAGAGCTCCACCATGTGCCAGCCCATGTGCCATTTGAACCATGGGTTGTAAATAGGCGGTAGGCAATTTCCATTTATCCATGTCTTTGTTGCGCCAACAACCCTCATCGTCCAATATTCCTTCTTTAGACCATTTCTCAAGTTCTTTCACAGAGGCAGATCTCTGTATATCCAATACTTTCTCTCTAGCATCCTGCCAACGCTCAGCTTGTGATTTCACTACATACATTGATGTAGTGCTTCGCTGCATCGCAGTCTTATGGGCTACGCGGTCTGCAAGGGTATTGCCTTGTCCTATTTTGTCAATGATTTTCTTGTGCGCGCTACACTTCATAATAGCAACTCTCTTTGGGTATGTAAGTGCATTCAAGGGATTATGCACTAATTCTCCATGCATTATCTGCATCCCGCGGAATGTAAGAGAGCCTCTTTCCTTCCAGAGTAGGCCAAAATCATGGACCACTCCAAAAGCTTAGCGGCTATCCATGTAGATGTTAACACACATGGCAGTGCTAAATTCACATGCTCGTGTCATAGCTATTAGTTCAGTTGCTTGAGCCGACTTCTGTGGTATCCGAGCTGTTTCCACTACTGTCCTAAGTGTTGTGATTGCATATGCAGCTGAGGTCATGCCATCTGATAACTTCAAACAGGACCCATCAACCCACAGTTCCCCATGTACATCTGAAAGGGGTGTATCTTGCAAATAGACGCGACCCTTTGTCTGTTCCTCAGTAAGGACTATACAATCATGAGGCCCTTTGATTGAGATTCAGTCACAGGATATGGCAACAAAGTAAGTGGAATGAATGTCGCGCAACTCAAAAGCACCCAGGCAATGCATGAGCAACAGGATGAAGAACTGCAGAAAAATATGCACAGGGGCGCTGCTTATCTCCCTGTGTCTATACTTAAACTGACGATGCACACCCATCTTTCTAGTGTACATAGAGTGTAAAAGCATCCATGTAATCAGGCGTGCCTAACACTGGCGCAGAGCATAGCGGTTGTCTTAACTGATGAAAAGCATTTTGGCATTCATCTGTACATGGAAGGGGGATCGGAGTGTTTTTAGTTAAAAGCGATAGCAGGGGTTTAACAATGTGTGAAAAACCCAATATCCATTGTCTACAAAACTAAGTCAAACCAATGAATGCACGAACATCTTTCTGTGTGGAAGGTACTGGTGTGTCTAAAATGGATTGAATGCGATCCGGTGTCAGTGCACGGCCCTCCTTAGACAGAAGGTAACCTAAATAGGTTACCTTCGGTCTACAATATTGCAATTTCTTTTGTGATACTTTATGGTTGTGTGAAGCAAGAAAAGAAAGTAAAGACAACGTACATTTTTCACACTGCTCAGGTGTATCGGGTGCCAACAAGATTTTGTCGACATATTGTATGAGAGCCACTCCTTCAGACAAAGTAAAGGAATCAAATTGTCATTTTAAGGCTTGACTATAAATACTCGGACTCTCAGTGTACCCTTGAGGAACTTCACAAAATCTGTATGATCGATTATTCAAAGTGAAACCGAACAAATATCGGCTATCAGGATGAATAGGAATCAAGAAGAAAGCATTCTTCAAATCAATTACAGAAACTGTAGTTGCTGTTCGAGGGATGAGGGTAAGCAATATCGTTATGTCAGAAACCACAGGGTATTGTGGTACTACAATCTTGGTAACTTCTCTCAAATCAATGATGAATCTCTAAATCTTAGTGTCAGTACCTTTTTTCAAAATGGGAAGAATCAGACTATTGCAAACATTGTAAGGAACTTCTTCTATAACCCCCACTTTAATCAAATCATGTACAATGCGTGTGAGTGCTTCTTCTCCTTCTCGAGAAATTTTATACTGAGGCAGTCTTGGCAATGAAGCACCCTCCTTGATGCTAATATGCACTGGCGGAATAACCATTTGGCCTACATCAGTGTCTGAAGTAGCCCACAAAGTACTAGGGAGTGAAGCTAATGCAATGTCCTCTTTAACAACACAGGATCTCTCAATCACAGGGTAGTTGTCATTCAAAATAACCTGTGCTCCTTCCGGAGAACATCGTATCTTAGCCCTGAAATATTGGAGCATATCAAGACCCACAATATTATCTGGTGTGTTTGGAGAGAGCAAAAAGGGACATAAGGAGCAGAAGGAAGAGTATACGGAGGTGGACAACGATCTAATAAGAGAGAATCATCTTGGGGTTTATTAAGAATAGGATAAAGAGTTCATCGAACAGGGTATTGGCCATTTACCTGTAAATGATGCTCTCTATCTTCTCTCTCTTTTATTTCTTTAATTTCCCTATTTTTCATTTCCAATGCTTTTGCATGAATGCTCTTACGTTGTTCTTTTTCAATCAAGGCTTGCTCACGCTTCATTCGCTCACGCACTTCTTTCTCCCACATTCGCACACAGTCAAACTTATCTTGCCTAGCCTTTCGCTTAAACATTTGTTGTTCCACATACTGAATCATTCTCAAATCAAATGACCCATGCTTAGGCCAACGCAACTTAGGATCTTTACAAGTATATTTATTACATAGCGTCCTGTACATTATAGAAGAAATACCATATTTAATATGCATGTCCCTATTAGGCGTCCCCTCTGGGGGCGGCCAGTTGTGCTTCATCGAGTCTCAAACTGGTATCTCTACAAAAGCAACACATCCTATGAAGTGTGCTCAAAACAGGCATGCCAAAAATAGTCCAGAATATGCAGTATTATAATCAAAGTAGCGTTTAAGGTACTCTTCGTACTTTGCGCCGTTCAAACAAATTCAAATAGAGAAAAATCTCCTCATTACCTGCCTATATAAATTGCAATTCATATATACCTTACAAACAAATACTAATTTTGGCCAATCCTTCAAATCAAAAGCTGCAGTAAGTGTTACTAAACTACCTTACCAATCCAAGGCATCAAAAACCAACAGCAAATGCCGCAGAACGACTCTTACCAATAAATGGTGTCCAGGTTCCAACTGCCAAGTTCTGAAATTGACCAAATGGTCACTGCATGGCAAATCCACAGAAGAGATCTCAGTCGATGATCGGCACCACCTGGATGGTCAGATCAGAAAGAAAGGAAAAACGCCTTGGTTGCCAAGACTCGGGTCTCCTCAGGCAGCGATCATGTCCAAAGAGAAATTCCAATCCTTCGTCTCGACCACTCCTACGGGCATCCGAGTTGACGATGAGCCCACGTTGGAAGCACCAATTTGTGGTGGTGAGCCTCAGCAAGGCCTACCAGTGCAAGGGATTCGCCCTTCTCTGAACAGAGTCCTCAGACCAATTTGAAGAAGTTGGCACAGAAACTGGAATAGAAAATACAAGATTTAACATACCTCATGAGGTGGAACTACATTCCCACAACACCCTTCGGTAATGTATGAAGTAGCACACTGAATGGAAGGAGCTGAGTCCTTTTATATCCACACAGGGGCTCAAATGAAGGAAGTACAAGAATAAAATGCTGGCTTTAGGTACATATAAGGTCATACAGAAAATGGGAGGAGCTAACAGTTGCTAATACTGGTGGACACATCCTGACACTTACAGACTAATAGCAGCTGCATGGACAGCTGCAAGCTCAACTGAGCATGTGTGAAGGTGGAAGATGCTAAATATAGTTCGTCTCTAGGCATATTTCAAGAGCAGTTAACAGAAAGGTAGAACCGAGCACTTGGCAAGCACATGGTAGCACATGACAAACAAAATGGCTGACAAAAATACAAAATGGATTCCACAAAAAGGACAAGAAAGTCTCTAAATGCAGGATGGCTTCCGCTCTTTTCCTTCCTTCTAT
Source organism: Lissotriton vulgaris (assembly GCF_964263255.1). Classification (NCBI taxonomy): domain Eukaryota; kingdom Metazoa; phylum Chordata; class Amphibia; order Caudata; family Salamandridae; genus Lissotriton; species Lissotriton vulgaris. The sequence goes on from NC_141691.1 coordinate 2,034,272,462, forward strand.
ATTATTTTTCTTTTCTGTACATTTTAGCCCTCTATCTTCATCTACCAATCTCACCAGATACATTCCATCACACATGTTTGCATGTCTCCATCTTTGCATTCTTGTCTCATGTGTCCCTTTCCAGAATCTACGACCTCTATTCACTGGTCCTAAATTGTCTCCAAACCTGTCATATTCTAATTCATGCATTTCATCTTCCCACTCAGCCAAAGCCTCAAACAGTGTTGGTCTAGGTCTTGGTTCAAGCTTCATCTTTTTTTCTCTCAGATTCCTCAACACCTCAAGACTAAAAGATCCTTCTTCAGGAAAAGCTAATGCACCATCATTTTTAGTGTACCTCGCCCAATTATATAACCATATAAATGTATGGTAGCCATATTTTGTCATCATATATAATGCCGGCGTTTTCGGCGGTGGAATTACTTTTCCCGCTCTGGTTTCAATTGCTTTGTCTTTTTTGAAAGTGTTTTTTCAGTTTCTGAAACCTTGTAGGTTTCTCTTCCTCCATTCCATAATAAAATTCAATTTTTGTTAATAATCTCCTGGTTTTCAAAAGTCTGTGTACACCTCCGTACACTTCTTCGTAACACCAGCCTATCGCAGCGCGGTTCACACTAACGCACCAATTAGAACAAGATATGTTTCAATAGTGCTCAACCAATTGCTTTGCTCCTTCTTCTGATGCACCAATCAGCCCTTACTCTGTCTTGGTCACACTGACCAATCCATGCGCGACACTTTTGACGTCAGCCCTGCTCCGGCTTTTGCAGCTTGGACTGACCCCTCCTTTACAAAAAATATCGAGAAGCCGTATTTACACTTTTATAATTCTGAATCGGTTAGTAACCACATAAAACAACTCCATTTGTCTGTTTCACTAAAACCAAAAGGATAGTTTTTCCATCACACAGGAATTCAGTTTTTCTGGTGGACAGCACTTACCTCTTCTATTCCACAGAATGTTACTTTTCGCCGATAAGGTAGCTCTTCCCTCTACCTTACCCTTCTTCCAAGCTTGGGTTAAACATTATTACTTTTTCCGGGTAGAGTTTTAGCCAGAATACGCAATGAACCCTATTCTCAGACCCAAGATTTCACAGGTTGCCCTCGCTATACATTCACCACTTTTACACGTAAGGTCCCTAAACTTGTGATGTACGATGACACCACCGTGATATACGACGATACCACTACTTTTTGAAACAGACTATGCGATGTGTGACTTCAATTGTCACAATTCCTGTGCCTGCAGACAGAGATACCAGCTTCCCTTACTATCCAGAAGCCTCTTTTAGACTACACATAAAGAAAATACGAACTCAAAAGATGTTAGGCCAAAAATTCTGTACATCATAATCCTATATATTCTACTCTACACATCACATGTCTTAGCCAACCTATAGCAACCAATGCTCTGCTACCAAGTATTACTGGTGCAGCGCGGCTCCAAAAATTCTTCATAAATCACCACAAATAAACCCACGGAACCTCTTACAACAACCTATAAATTTGGGCCCATCACTCTAATCATTCATACACACATTTAATCCGTTCCGAGGTTTCAATATGGGTTCAAAAAGGGAGTCGCGGTGCTAAGGTGGAATGCCTAAACTATAGCTGATACATTATTTACAACTGCAGTTTAATTTCTAAGAACCCTGGTTTTTATTTAAAATAAAGAAAACAATATCATCCCACTATTTAAATTCTGAGCTGCTAGTAAAAGTTGACTGTAGGAAGTATCAAACCAGTTTAATTCTTCATTTAATAAATTTTAATTTTTCTCTAAATTTCAAGTTTTCTAGCATGATCTCTATGTTTTAAAAAGGCTAAAAGAATAACTCAATTTGCAATAAAACCCTGAAAGGAAAAGGTTGAAATTTTAATAACATTCATTTATTAGCAAACTAGCAGCCCGTCCCGACCTTGTCCAGGAGCAATCAGGCTTCAGGGCCCCCACCCACCCTGGCCCCCGCCCGCCCCGACATTGTCCGTGGGTCTCCCGGAGTAGCAGCCCGTCCCAACCTTGGCTTCAGGGCCCCCGCCCGCCCCGACATTGTCCGTGGGTCCCCCGGAGCCTTACCTCATCCGCCGCACCTCCCTACGCTCCTGAGTTCACCGGTCCGCCGCTCCTCACAGCTACTCGCCGCTCCTCCCCTCTCCTCGCCGCCTGTCCGCCGCTCCTCTCTGGTCCTCCCAGCCCTCCGCCGCTCCTCACTGCTCCTCCCCGCCGGTCTGCCGCTCCTCCCCGCGCTCATGTCCGCTGCTCCTCCTCGCGCTCCTGGACGTCGCTCCTCCCCGCGCTCCTGATGTCAGCACGCACGTCGCGGCCGGCGCTACTTCCATGGGACTACTTTTTTTTTTCTCCTACATGTTTTAAATAACGTATATTTTTTAAATTTAAATAGCCTATGTCCATCTACACACCCTGACAATTTCAACGATGTTTTGGGTGTGTGGATTGGCGCTGTGGTTCCCGAGTTTACCCGCCTCAAAGGTTCAAAGTTCTTCAGCGAAAGGAAATTTGCAACGAAAATATTACCCAAATGGAGAGACAAAGACATCAGTACAGGTTGCAATAATCCCAAATGTAAATCCTCCCTGTCTCTCTCTCAGGATGTTGCACCCATTCAAAAGTTAAATCAAAAAGAAAAATGTTCTAAGTCTCTGTGCCTCAAAACAAAAAGTGCGCAGACCAAGAGCAAAAATCAGATTGGAAAGTAAGCTTTTTTCAATGTCCGAACCGTCCTTTTTTATATCCTTTTTCACTAACTTATCTATCTAAATTTGTAACTCTTTCATTTTGTAATGTCTGTGATCGGTCAATTTGGAGTCGGATGAGCATAACCTCATCATTCCTTATTCAAATTTCCTGTAATGTCATCCTTACTTGCTGTAACTGGGGTTACTTTGTGTAAAGAATTACTTCCTCCGAAGTGTACTTTAAATTGTTAGTTGACTTTTCTTTCCCACGTGTAAGATTATTGCCTCACTGTCATCTTTGCCTTAGGCCCCATAAAATGGCCACGCTATCCTTGACCTACGCTGTTCAGTCACAGGCCGTCCCGTTCAGTGAAGAGACTAGGGGTCATTAACTCTGACCTCTCACTTAAGGGACACGTGGAGCAGTGATATCTGCCAGCCTACTCCAACTGCGTAAAATTAGAAAGATCTCCCACCTGTTATCTTATGCTGCTCTGGTGCAGGTAGTGATCGCCTTGGTGCCATCACGCCTGGACTTCTCCAACTCCGTCTATATAGGGCTAACCCAGTCCCTGCTCAACCACCTTCAAATCATCCAAAATCAGGCTCAAGGCTAATCTATAAAACCCCTAGATGGCAATCTGCTAGGCCCATGCTGCAAAATCTACACTGGCTGCCCATAGCACAAAGAGCTGTTTTTAAGACAGGTTGCCTAATCTTTAAATCACTCCACTGTAATACCCTGAATTTCTGAACAATCTGATCGTAAAGCACATCCCGGCTCTGAATTTCCGCTCAGCGCACCTTCACTTACTTGCCATTCCTTCTATCAGACTGAAAAAGCAGGGTGGCTGTAGGTTCTCATACCTGGTACCCAGGTTCTGGAACTCTCTCCCCTCTCTCCCCCTTGCTGTTAAGACCAGTAACAACATACTGAGCTTTAGAAAGGCCTTAATGACCTGGCTATTAACACAAATCTGCGAACTAGCTCTACAGCTTCATCCTCATACAATCCTAGCGCCAGGAAACTTATGGTTACAGTGCGCTTTACAAATCTCTATTAACATAACATAACATAACATAACATAACAGGCAGTCTGCATCTCCGACTCAGGTGCATGCGCACTTCTGTCGCCATCTCGGATTTTCAGATAGACTCCATTTTCTTTTATTTCGTATACCCATTTAGGCCTCAATTTAGGAACTATCACGAAAACAAACACAAATAGATGTACGTTTGCAAAATAAAACCCTTTTTGTTTACCTCCCCCCTACTAATAATAACCCAGTTAGTATTTATCTGGCTCTAAGCAACAATTATGCATAATTAGACTTACCAATCTTCATGTTTTATGCCACAAGTAAAGAGACAAAAGCACGTTCATGCAGGTTTTCTTTTAGTCCATAACATATGCGTACATTTTGTTACACAATACTTGGCAAATTAATTGTTTATTTGCTTATGCAATACATGCAAATTAGTATTCCATGTGTATTGGTGTATGCATTTTACTCTAGGTTGGTTAATTTTCAAAACCACACATGTTAGTACTTGTCAGTGTTATGGAGTGTTAATTTCACAAGGGGTACACACAATTTTGTTTTCCACCTTGCTCCATCCCCCCTGACCGTGACCGGAGCTGGTAAGAAACCCCGACGCCAGAAGTAACCAATGCACCTAATGCCCCAGAGCATTTGGTGGCCCAACCAACAGGATCCCTGGATCCCACCTTACTGCTCCAGCCAGTGGTCAGCTTCAGGAAGCCTCTCTGTCCAAGCCTGCTGCATCTTTTCGAAACTGAAGGTCTCAATTGGAAAGCACAGGGTCCCAGTGTCCATTTTACACCCTGCACCCAGGTGCCTGGTCGCTGCTGGTGGTGCAGCATCCTGTGATTTTTGTTGCTCCCTGAAGTGCTGACCTTAATCCCAGTAGCTTTGCACCCATAACTGAGTGGCCTGCTGAACAGCAGTCTCTAACAGAAGTACCCCTTACCACCATTGACTAACATCGAACCCCTCCATTCTGCACCCAGCTACCCCAGTGCTGCTGGTGGTGCAACTCGCATGCCCTCTAGACCTTGGAGAATCTCGGTCCTAATGACCAACTCACCCTCATACATTTTGTACCTACCTTTTGAAACCACTAACACTTTTTCCCATAGTAACCCACATAAAGAGATTTTGGGACTAGAAAATGTCAGAGAAGTTCATTACACCCCGTCTTCGTTCCTGACTGTCTCTTTAGGATGCCAAAGAACACTGTTCAGTCACATTCCTACATTTTACTATGCAAGCATGCATTCCAGCCATAAACCATCTAATGCATGCTCCCATAGTAAAATGGAGATAGGGATCATTTACAACGTGACGCATCTGGGGAGATGCGTCACATTGTAAAGCCCTGCGCCACATGAAACCTGCGTTAGTTTTCATGTGGGCGATCCGGCGCAGGAACGCCTTGTAAAAGTGATGCAGTGAATTCTGCATGATTTCACTTAGTCACTTGTATGTCCATGCTGCAGCAAATCCCTCGGTCTGCTAGAAGCAGGCGTAAGGAGTGACGCAGCATGTTAGGCAAAGGGCGCCCCTGAGCATTGCTGAAGCAGCGTCACACTTGCGACACAACTCCAGCAACGCGTGACTTTTCCGTCAACAGATGAGTCAGAATTTCTGATGCATCTGTCAATAATTGCGCCATGGTGCCGTATTGTAAATACAGCGCATCCCTGGTGATGCAAGGGATTTGCATGGTGGCGCAGGAAAAGTGACACATCTCTGCAGATGCGTCACTTTCTTGAAAATCGGGCCCCCTATTTCTAATATGGCTCTTATTTTATGTTTTTAGAAATACATTTAGTAAATGTATGCCCATTACTTTATATACATATTTCAAGATGTTACATCCTCCTTGTATGAGTAGATTAAATTGCATTAGATATATGCATTGAGGACGTCAAACTTTTTGTCAGTTTAAAAGTAAACAGAGATCAAAGACTGTCCAAGTACTTGGTAAAATATCAGAGTGTCCGGTTCACAATGACCATTGTCACATTTCTTTCATGGTAACACTATCATTGTACATTGCAGTATTATCAGTTTTCATTTACACATCAAGCAATGTATAGCCATCAGTGCATTTCTATAAGGACCACCTTTTCTTCCAAGAAAGTGGTGGGAATAGCCAGGAAAATAATGAAGTATTTCCATCTAAATGTTTGCTTGCGATCTCCGGATCTAATATAGAATTTTTGGTTTCCTATTTCTGGGTGACTCAGGTATTCCAACTACCAGCAAAGTGTTAACTGTAAATATAAGTAAGTACGTACAAAATCTCAGTGTAGAGTTGAATTCTTTACATTACTGAATGTTAGAGTTTTTAAATATTTTGTTCAAATCAGTAAACAAAAATTAAAGTACCAAAATGCGGAATTATTAATTTTACTGATGAGAATTCTTTCTCCCTTAGTACAGAAAGTTAATGGTCTACTTCTAATATGGTGTGATCGCTCTTACGATATTTATTTATGGATACATAAGTATATGTAGGTCCATAACTAAAAAATACATATTGCAGTACTTGACACCCTCTTTTTATGAGTATATTTTATTGCATATAATGTATGCAATGAAAATATCACAGTTTGTATCAGTTAAAAAGTAAACAAAGATAAAAGACTGTCCAAGAACTTGGTAAAATCTGTACTGTTCACAATGATCCTGACCACAAAGTTTTCAAGGTAACACTTTCATTGTTCATTGCAGTATCATCAGAGGCCCCACAAGAGCTTTGCCTGTGGAAGTTCGAGACCTCTGAGTGCATCGCGGAGTGTACCCTTTCGTGCCTGGCTTGCCCGTGTGCTGGTATTGTGCCCTTTAATTTTGTGTTTTTGATGATAATATGCCTTCTATTTTTGTGATTGTGCCTCTCCCTGCTTGCTGCTTTGAGCTGTATCCAATTGTGTGTTCATGCCCAGTTTTTGCTTGCTGCTGCTGTCCCCAGGGCCCCTACCCACTGGTCTTCCTGCTCCTGCCCACCACCTGTGCTTCCCACCCTCCCCCTCCAATGTTTAATGATGGCCGCTGTGGACCTGTGCGCAGCAGGCTCTCCACTTCTACCACAAGTGACTATTTGCCCTATAACCACACTTCACAACACCCTCACCTACAGAGCCACCAGACCTTGAACTTTGTTCCCCAATACTATCAGTGACCTCATCGCTCCCAACATCATCGATTCCATGGACTACATACTCATAGGAGACCTGAACTTCCACCTCAACAACTCCTGGGACCCCAACACTACCACCATCCTGGACAACCTGGGCCTGGCCAACATCAAACTGAAACAGCTAATTACCATGCCTACCTACATGGCAGGACACACACTTGACCCCATGGTCCCAGGACGTAACAACATTTACTTCAGCCATACTACCTAACCCCCATTTATTTATTTTATTTATTTGTACAGTTTAGAACGCCCGCATGGCCGCCCCAGCAACGGGGCATCCCAGCGCAGACCAACAACTCCTGGACATTAGCCGCAGCAACCAGCCTTAAGCCGGGAAAAGCCATGTCTTAATGGCTTTCCGGAAGACGAGATGGTTTTGAATTATTCTAGTTGACCCGGGGAGTGAGTTCCAAAGTTGCGCAGCCAGACAGCGGAAGGAACGACCACCCACTCTGGCTCTATGGACACGCAGAGTGCATACTAGTGCTGCGGTGGCAGATCTTAGAGGGCGGTGGGGAGCGTAGGACTGCAGCAGTCCCCTCAAGCCGACTGGAGCCGGTGGTGATAAGATCATTGGCGCTAAGCAAAGAGTCTTAAATTGAATGTGCTTTGCTATAGGCAACCAGTGAAGCCTCTGCAAGACATGGGAAACCGGGCAGGAATAGGGGAGAGCCAACAACATGCAAGCAGCAGCGCTCTGTGCCCTCTGCAGGCGCTTTACGCTGGCTTTGTTTGCGCCTAGATAAAGGCAGTTCCTGTAGTCTAATCGTGACAGAATGGTCGCCTATAGGATGAGTTGGCGGACTTTCAGGGGGAAAAAGCCCAGTAGTGGTTTCAAGCTTCTCAACACGCCAAAGCAAGATCCGGCCACAGCTATCGATTGGGCGTCGAAAGTTAGTTCGCTATCGAACCAAATACCAAGATTTTTCACGGCCTCCTTAGGAGCCGCAGCAGGATTCAGCTTGTTGGCCAATACCTCTCGCACCACATCCGTCGGTCTCTTTTGAACAGCAAGATTTCGGACTTGCTTGCATTCAACTGCAGACAGTTTGCTGCCATCCAGTCTTCTATAGTTGTGAGATCATCCTTAAACTTCACCAGCTTTGTGACGTTTTTTTGGGAGAAATCATTCACCAACTGGGTGTCGTCCGCGTACGAAACCAGTGCCAAGCCCCTATCCCTTGCCAATGCAGCCAGAGGCTAAACATAGATGTTGAACAATAGAAGACTTAGCACTGATCCTTGTGGTACACCTTGGCGTAAAGCAAACTCCTGTGAATGAAAAGGCGGAACATGTACTTGGAAAGACCTTTCTGCCAAAAATGACCAGAGCCACTCTAAGGCCAGATCTCTAATGCCAATATCAAAAAGGCGTCGCAGGAGAATTGCATGAGAGACCATATTGAATGCGGCGCTTAGGTCCAACAGGACCAAGGCCCCTGAGTCTCCTACATCCAAGGTCGCCAGAATGGTCTCCGTGACCGTCAGTAGCGCCGACTCTGTACTGTGCCGGGCCCTGAAGCCATGTTGGGATGAGTCAAAGATATCATTCTGCTCCACGAACCTGGAGAGTATGGCATTCACATGCAATTCTGTAACCTTGGCCAGAAAAGGCAGTTGGAAAATTGGGCAGAAATTGGCTGGCTCAGTGGGGTCCAGCGTGGACTTTTTTAGCAAAGGAATAACCTAGGCGTGTTTCCAAGCCCTAGGGACGGACGCTGAGGTCAAAGAAAGATTGACCAAGTTAAAATTCAATGGAGCAAGGCACGAGTGGAATTGGTGAAAGTGCATAGGCGTCAGGGGGTCAGCTGGTGAGCCGGATTTGATTTTTGCACACAGTGCCTCAAACTCGGGCTCGGTCAGAGACGGGAAAGAGGCCAAGGTAATTCCCCTTAATTCCGAAGTCCGCACTTCAGGCCCCCCCTGAGGTGGATTGGGGGTGGGTAGCCCCTGTTAGATATTGTCTACTTTATACACAAAGTAAGCGGCCAGCTCGGTGCACTGTTTGTTTGACGAGATCATGGAGGTTTCGGAGGCTCCTCCACGTTTCATCTTCTTTAAAACAGCGAAGATGGTTTTAGCCGGATTGGAGCTGGACAGAATTTTATCCGCCACGAACTTGGCCCGGGCTTGATGAATAAGCTTATGGTATGAGTGGACTACCACTGTATACACTTCCACATCTACAAACCCACACTGCCTGAACCTGTACTGCGCCCTCCACAAAGGAACTGGAGAAAATTCACTGAGAAACAGCTCAACTCCACCTTCAACTGCAATGCTCCACCACCTTGACCTATGCTAGCCTCACAGTCAAAGAACTCCACAGATTGATCTCCAACTGTGCAGATCAGCTTCAACCCCTACGTAACCCCAATAGACAGCACCTCAGAAAGGCCTCCTGCTTCACCACTGACCTCCAACAATCCAAATTCACATGCAGATGCCTTGAGAAGAACTGGAGAAACAACAAATCCTCAGAAGACCACAACACCTACAAGAATGCCATAACGGAATACCACCAACGCATATTAGCCACCAAAAGGACCTTCATCCAAAACAAGATGCTCGCTAACTCCAACACCTCCAAGGAACTCTGTAGTGTCATCCAGGAAATTATCACAGCAAAACCACAGACATCACCTCTTCCAGAACCTCGGCAACAAGCTTTGATCCTAATTCTATTTGAAAATCAAGGGTCTCTACGATAACTTCAATGACCAGACGCCTGACTCCGAGACCACGTCCTACTCCAGCAATGCAAGCCAGCGAATCATCTCCTCTTGGACCCTAGTCACCACCGAAGACACCACTTCAACCATGAAATGTGACCACTCAGGAGCCCCCACAGACCCCTGCCTACTGCACATCTTAAACAGAGCTGCCTCCACCATCGCTACAGAACTACGATGCACAATCAACGCCACCTTCAAAACCGGCATCTTTGCCGATGACTGGAAATGCACAGAAGTCAGACCTTTTCTGAAAAAGCCCTCAGCAGATCCCACGGACCTCAAGAACAACTGACCCATCTCCCTCCTCCCCTTCGCAGTCAAATTCACAGAGAAGACCCTCAATGCCCAACTAACAAAATTCATAAAAGAAAACTCCATTCTCGACCCCTCCCTATTTTCAGCAACCACTGCACCAGCACCGGTTTACTCACTGCCACAAATAACGTCTGCACCCTCCTCGCCCAAGTACACACCGCAGCCCTGATCCTACTCAACCTCTCTGCAGCGTTCAACAAAGTCTCCCACCGTACACTCACTGCCAGACTTCACAATGCCGGTATACAGTGAACCGCCCTCAACTGGATCCACTCCTTACTCACTGCAGACCCCAAAGAATCAGACTGCCACATTTCTACTCTGAACCCTCAGAAATCAACTGCAGAGTGACCAAAGGACTGTCGCTCAACCCCCCCTCACCACCATCCTAGGATAGCAAAGACTCAGCATAGTATACTGCACCAATGACGCCCAGCTCATTGTCTCCCTTACCAAGGATCCCATCACCACCAGACTCAACTTCCGCGAAGGAATTAAGAATGTTGCATCCTGGATGAGCAGCAGCTGTATGAAGCTCAACTTGGAGAAGAAAGAGTTCCTCAAATTCTGCATGGGACAATACCTGGTGACCCACTGCTCTCGGCAGCACCCCATCACTAAGACCACACCCAAAACCTTGGCATCGTACTCTCCTCCTACTCCATGATCCAACAGGACACATAGCCTCCAGGTTCTTTAATACCCTCCTCATACTCCGAAAGTCCTTCAAATGGATGTCCGCAAATCAAGCAAGACCTTCACATACACTCTCATAACTAGCAGACTGGACTACAGAAATACCCTCAACACCAGAATCAAGAAGACTCTGCTCCACAAACTCTAGACCATACAGAACACTGCAGCCAGACTCATCCTCAGCATCCCCCGACACGAATACACTACCTAACACCTTCACTGGCTCCCTTTGAGAAGAGAGTTACATTCAAGACACTCACCCACGCCTACAAATGCGTCCACAACACCAAACCCCAATACCTCAACAACAGAAAATGCTTCCACACACCCAAGATAAATCTCAGATTGGCTTATCTTGCCCTGCGCATCCCAAAGCCAGAACAGGTGCATCTACATCATGGGCAACACCTAGAACGAGCTCCAGATCAACATCAGATGCGCACCCTCCCGGAACATCTTCAGGAAGACACTCAAGACCTGGCTCTTCAGCTGAACAGTGCTGCTTTCCCCCTCTCCCCCCAAGTGCCATGAGACCCTCACGGGTGAGTAGCATGCTTAAAATTCCATGATTGACTGATTGATTGATTAAGCAATACACAGCCATTGGTGGGCCACATTTCCTTGCTAGAAGGGGTAGAAATAAATGGCAAAACAGTGAAATATTTGAAACAAAATGTATTGCTTGTGATCTCCAGATCGAATATTAACATTTTGGTTTCCTTTTTCCGGGTGATCTAGTTCTTACAACTACCAGCAAAGTGGTAATGAATATAACAAGTGAGTACAGCATCTCAGTGTGAAGAAACAGTTAAAATTTTTCAGTATGGAATGCAATATAATCTAATTATAGTTATGAATTTGTACAATTCCTTTATGTTCATGAACATTCGACCTTCACCAAATCCTTGAGTATTTACTGAATGTCAAAAACAGTTGTTCAATGGACTCTGAACTTTATTCCAAATCAAAGTTACCAAAAAAGCATTTCACTTTGTAGTTTTTTTCTCAAGGAAATCCTTGCAGGACTAAAGAGTGGAAATAGCTTTAGGGGATTTTCAGTGTAGGATTAAGCCAACCTTAAATTCTTGCAACCTAAATATATTTCCTTGGAATCTCCTATCTAATATTAGGTTTTTGGGTTCCTATTTCCGTGTGATCTAGTTGTTTCAACTACTAACAACGTTGTAACCCTGAAAACAGCGAGCACTGCATTTCAGTGTGAATAAAGAGTTGAATACATTACATTACTGATTGCAATGTAATAATATTATTGCTTTGAAATTGCACAGTTCCTGTGTGACTTTGAAAAATTAAATACACCAAATCATTGGATGTTTACTGAATGTCAAAAACAGTAAATATAATATATAAATTCTAGGCACCCTAACAAGGCACACATAGGTTGACTATACATTTCAAAGTACAGTTGCTATCTATCATGAGATTTATTTTGACCGATTCACATGAAGATTTACAGGCAGCCAATGCCTGGCTGCACTTACAGGCATTTAGTCATGTTGTATCAGTCAGATTGTTTTATGTTTTATTGTGCGACCTTTGGAGTCACAAAAGTCATTTTGAGTCCAAAAGTATAAATTGTCTTTGTACGAATGAACACAGTAGTAAGAGTCACTTACGACAAGAGTAGTCACACTAAGATCTGCGTACTCCAATGCAAGCATCAGAGCACAAAACTCTGCCAATTGGGTGGTACAGTCCCCCAATGTCTGTCTATGCACAACGTCAGACTTGACAGACTTGACCATCCACCATCGCGCCAACCACAATTGCATAGGCGTGTCTAGAAACCGAAGACCGGTTGCACAGAACCGTCAGTGTAAATAATACAATGGAAATCCTCCAATGGCGGCATAGTCAGAGGAGCAGGATAAACAAATGTATACTGCAAAAACTCCTGAGCCTGCAAAGAGGAACTTCCTGAAGAAACGGTACAGACAGCTCTGGGACACCCCATCTAATGCAGCTATCACCCCCTGGTAATTGCCAGATGCAAGCAGGTGTTGGCTACAGAGAACCTGTACTTAGGGTGGTATGTGGTGCGCCCTTGCTGTTGGGTGCTCCAGGAGTGGGTGCAGGTCCCTTATCAAGTCCAGGATGGTGTGAGGGTGTAGCCTGTACCTTTCATGGATCTCTGCCTCAGTAAGTTGGAAGAGTGTGATCTGCTGTCTGTAGACATGCTCCTTCCATCTCCATATCCCCTCTCCTGCTGCCTGTAGCCGTAGCCGCCTTGCTATCACATAGAAAGCCGCCATTCTGATCACACTGTTGCATTTTGGGGCCTGTTTTATGACCTGCACCTGGTTACCACCTGCTTTCAATCCATGGTAATTACCGACTCTTAAATGCCGAATTTCATGAAATTCGGTATTTTCGGAATGACCTACATATTCATTCTCATTTTTACCATTTCTTATTTACCGATTCGGAAAATAAGGAATCTGTAAATTAGATTCAGTAATTTGGAATTTGGTAATGATAAATCGGTATTTACCGATTCGTAATTACAGAATCCTTACTTTTGGCCTCCTACATCTCAAATGCCTAAATACCGGTCGGTAACGGCAAATATACCAAATTTCTGCGGTTACCGACTTGTATTAAGCTACCTACATATGGCTCTGGGTATTTGAGAAAAAAAGGACCAGTAGGAAGAGGCACAGTGAGTTTGTACAAGGCCGTGAGGAAGACCTTGAGAGGTTGACATGTGTTGCCTCCTAATTGACGCTTCTAAGTACCCCTTGATATTATCATTATTTTCATAAAGGCAGCATTATTGTTTTGTCCAAGTCTTTATCCATTGTTAAGATGCACACCACACTCTGCTGTGGTTGCTCACATTATGCTGTTTGCTATCCTCAAAACCTGTTCAATAATCATTGATATCGCCAAGTGCAAGATCGCAACTTTAAACCACAACCCTCCAGGCAATATCCATAATTTTTACCCATAACTGATCTCTAATCCAAAAATATTAGTAGGCAGATAGAATTGAATGAATATTAAATATGATGAATTTTCACTCAGCATAAATTCTTTTTTTGCGAGAATATATCCATGAAACATCACAAAATAAACCCACCAGCCACCTTTTCCAGCATCCTATTTAAACCTTCCCCTTCCACCCTGGAAACATTTCTAAAGATTTCCTGGTTTCAAAGTGGAAGTTTATTATACAATTGTGCTGATTTCTTGTGCAAATTAGTCATCAGAGGTTAACGTTGGTGAACTTGGAAGCATTTGTTTTCTTAAGTAGCATTGATTTCATCTTAATTCAGAGAGGTACAGGCTCTATTTCCAACTTAGTTATATACCTAGAAACATACACAAATCCAGAAGCCTAGTGCTTCATACACAGCGGTCCAGGAGGGGCTACGGTAAACCATGTATCAAAAACAACTCTCTACGGTTAAGAAAAAAGAATTTCTGGGACACCCAGGGATGCTTCAAAAGTTTTTTCTGGCAATATAATGCCTCACCAACGCGTTTCACTTTTCAGCTTTATCACGGTGTGGTACAGACCTTCATATTGCAGTATTTACCACCAGATCAGTGAAACTAAGAAAGGACATTGTAACAACACTATATTATGGGTCTATATCAGCGCCATATTGGAATGTACTGTTGTTGATTATTTGTCACAGTATATATGCCACAATATTTCTCAAATCTCTGCTTTTCGTATAACAGAACAATTAGGAATGGCATTTACAGTAAATTTCATCTACTAATATTATGTTATCCATTCATAATCAGTAATCATCTGCCCTCTGATATTGCAAAAGCAAAATAAGTACATTCATTATCTACAAAAATTGCCAATTATTGACAAACACCTACCAATCTTAAATTAACATATATATTATACATGAGTTCATGTCTAATATCAAAAAGATGAGGGCGATGTCTCATTAATCATTAAAATTACAATATTGAAACTGCAGTCCTGCTCAAGTGGGCCATTCTGTTCAATTTGTAATCTTCATTACATCATTATGTCAGATCCAATACAGTCTTGCCCAAGTAGTCATAGTTTGTCTGATATCTCATACTTGTATTCAACAGGGCCGACTTGATGATGTTTCCCTTTACGATGCTCCTAAACATTCCTGCCTCGATATTCTCTATGATCTTCTTACGTGTGCAAAAAAGACAACACAATCTCAATTACTCATCTTAAAACTACTCTATTACAATTAATTATATTTAAATAAAAACAAAATTACAAATACTGGAAGGATTAAGCTTCTTTATTCATTGATTCCTGGCATTTACTTTTGACAAGTGCACTGACATCTCTTCTCTTGAGTTTAGACCTACTGGGGTTAGTATATCAAAGTCAATAATAAACCTTGACTCCAGTCTTCTTAATTTACATTCTCTATCAACCCCTCTCTCTTGTAATGTAATCAAGCATGAAACTACATATGATAGCAGTTTCTCATTTCGCCTATGCACAGTGTAAAAATTATGTGCAACAGGATACAGAGCATCTTTTTTTTCTGATTGCACCTAGGTGGTCTAGTACCGACTTGTTTGCACAAGGAATAGTACTGCCTATAAAAAAAATTGCCACTAGGGCACATCAGGCATTAAACACAACAGTCAGTTTCATAGGTGAAATTCCCTTTAATCAAATATTCTCTTCTAGTTTTTGGGATTTCCAATTTAGTACAATCAGTGCTGTTTGAACATGCCTTCTACAACATCTAAATCCATGTCCCACATCTCTGTGGGCAGCATGATCTTTAGTGGATACTGCATTGCGGCTAAGCTCATCTTTGAGCGATCTGCACCTCCTAAAGGTGATCTGGGGTGTTACATGAGCATATTTTTGCAAAATTGCATCTGTTCTTAAAATGTGCCAATTTTCGTTGAACATTTTTCTGATTTTGAATGCTGTATTTGAAAATGTTGTTATAAATCTCACCTGACCTGATGCTTCTACCACTGCAGGGTTGTGTGCCATAACTCGGATCTTTGCAAAGCATCCACTTTAGCTATAGCTTGTTTTATTGTTTTACTGCTGTAGCCCCGTTCCTCGAATCTTTTACTCATTACCAATTTTTCTTTGTCGTACTCATACTGTGTGGTACAATTCCATTTGGCCCTGATCAGCTCCCCAAAGGGAATACTATGGTTTAGGCTTGAAGGATATGCACTATTTGCATTTAGTAGACTATTGCCCACAGTAAGCTTTCTATGTAACTTCATAGCTAACACATTTCCCTGATTCTCTATTCCAACATGTAGGAATACAATTTTCTCTTTGATTTTGTTTGAAGTGAAATGTAAGTTAATCTCATTATCATTAAGAAATGTCGCAAATTGGTCAGCAGACAGTTTATCTCCTCTTCAAATTAAACCACATGACAATATTTTCTCAGAACAGTTCCCAGCTACCGGACACCTGCTCCTCCCACCAGCCTATAAATAAATTAGCATAGCTAGGGCGAAGTAGGTGCCCATTACTGTCCTTTGCGTCTGTCGATAAATATTTTAGTCAAAGAGAAAAAAGTTAAACAGTACATCACCATTTCTAATAACATTTCAGTATATAATAATGAAGAAACTGATCTTGCTCTTAAAAAATGTCTCACAGCTTGGATCCTCAGGTCATGCTTAATGCAGATATGGTGACTGTTTACACCCAGTGTAACCAGCAATAAATTTTTTTCCCAGTTGATGCCCTCAATCAGTGTTTGGAAGTGTGTTGTATCTTTTAGATGAGCAGGTAACATAAAAACAAAAGGACATAGAAAGTAATCAATACATTTTGAAGTCATTTCTTAGTGTGATCCCATTAAGGAAACAATGGGCCTGCCCGGTGGCCTTTCTGCATCTTTGTATAATTTGGGAAGCAGATACATAATGGGCAGACATGGATGTTTCCAATATAAAGTACAATATTCCTCCCACTCAAGTAAATCTTGATCTGTCCATTTAACCAACCTTTCATTGTACATTGAATAAGATGATTGTACCTTTGATTCACTACTTAGCATATAACATAGAGGATCGATCATTTAATTGGCGATGTCCTTCAATCAAGTAGTCCACTTTAACCGAAACCACAACCTTTCCACCTTTGTCTGAACATCTAATAACTATAAAGGGATAATTTTTCAAACTTTCCATTGCTCTTAAATGTTCACCTGTTAAATTTCTCCCTGCTCTTCCATTTGTTTTATATCTCATTTTTTTCAGATCCGAAACCACACTTTTCTAAAACACTTCCAATGCATCACTATGTATGTTTGGTATAAATGTAGATGTGGGTTTAAAGTTACTCAAACCTAATGCATCCACAGGTATTTGTAATGTATCCAAATGTATAAATGGATCCTCATGAAGTACTATGCTCTCATCCAGTTCTGCCATAGCATGTAACAACTCTATGTCGCAAATGCCTCTGAAAACTAATTAGGCCTTTGCTCACTTTTGGATGAAGCATGCAGGAGGAACCACTTTTTCAATTGAAATTTTCTCAAAAATCTGAAAATGTCAATTCTAGTCTTTACAGTGTCAATTTGTCTGGAAGGACAAAAAGATAGGCCAAGGGATTACAATTTAATATCTCTAGGTGACAACTTATGTTCTGACAAATTGACCACTGTTATCTTGTTACCGTCTTGGCTCTTGTTGACATTGCAACTGGTTTGCTGCTGTCTCCTCTTTCGTCTTGACCTTGTTTGTTTATTTCTCTGGTTCCTCCTGTCCCTCTTGGTTTGCCTCTTTTGCCATATCCTCTGCCCTGCCATAAATCCCGCACTCTTGTTTGTTGATTTTGCTTAGCTTTAAAAAAGAAAACATTTTCACTCTCTGCCCTTTGAAACGTGCAGATACCTCTAACAATACATCCTGACGGAACTTTAAACTGACATGCTGTGCAGGTGTGAGGTGCAGCTACTTTTTGAGAACGTCCATCTAAGAGAAAAGCATGCCCTTCAAAGATTTTGACACACTACATATGCCACACATCAAATATGATGACTCGGATAAAACTGCAACCTGTGTAGGGGTTATGAGAAACGGTTTTCTGACTCTCATTGCACCCTGGGATCTGGTGACCAGGGCCTGGATTGTGCTCCAAAAAGAAGTGCATGGTAATTAGGTATAACTACAAATATTACTGACATTCTATCTGTAACGCCCCAGGATGAGGTTGGTCATGTAGTTCTAGAGGCCTAGTCAATTTAATGTACTTAGGTGTGCATTGTTCTTATGCCTGCTGACATTTATTAGGCTGCTTTTAATCTTAAATGATAGGCAAATTTGACTGTTCAATCAAAGGTACCTTGGTTTTATATGTAAGATCTACCCTAGTTCCCCAGTCGTAGAGTGCCATGTAACTGTAAGGAAAGATATGATAAAAGAAGTTGTAGTTGCCCTGAAAGGGGGAAAAATGCCAATTTCATTTTTTACCAATGAGTCACAATGACTCCGTAGGCTAACATAGAGAAGTGTTATTAAAGTGTAACTATTGAAAAAATGGATCTATAATGATGCTTCAAAGTACGAAATGTATTCTAACTTTCACAGAAAATAAGTTATGGACTTTCCTTTTCAGTAAGCCAAAATCCAGCCTTTCAGGTGCTCTCTCATGGTTTGCCAGGTTGAGCCAAGCTGTCTTAATAAGCTGTGAAGTGGCCTGCCTTGAGACGAAGAATTTTCCTTGGGAGAACTGCAAGCTGAAGAGCACAAGCCATGACTGGGTGGAGGGGCCAAACTAGTCTTCAAAAATTGAATGATAGCCTCACCCCTAAATGCCACACCGCCAGTCAAATATGAGCCCCACTAAATGGATTAATGAGGGGGCTGGAAGGAGAGAGTTAGGAAACCTTATTCATACCAGTGTATTGGCTTAGCCAGATCTAACTGTTCATGAGAGAGTTTCGCTATTTTGTATATTAGTAGTATCCTGATTTCTGGGTAAATAATATACCACACTTTAGAGGAAGAGGTCATACTCCACCTCGTGGTACCCTGCATGCCATTGGTAGGTGTGCCCTGTTCCCCCCCAGAAGTGTGAGTAAATATGGTAGGATAATCCAACAACTCAAATATGCTGCCTGAAACAAAAAAAGAGAAAAGGGACTCCTCTGCTTAGATCCTGATCTGTAAGGAAATGATTGCACTCTAAGGGACTGCACCTGCTGCAAATTCTGGTACTACAACACTCATCCATAGGTCCTGGTGAGTTCTGATTAGTAGTGGGTGAGGCAACAACTTTATTGTAACCACCAGACAGTGGGTTGGGGTACTTCTAAATATGTGCTGACCAATGTGCAAGGCGGAGTCTGGATACCCAGTTGGGAATGTGCCTAGGGCACGGAACAAAAGCCTCTTACTCAACTAAAACAAACTTGTCTGTAAGGAGATCCTCCTATGACTGGAATGGAGTCAGGTTGGCTACAATTAGCCCTGGTTTCAAGTACTATAATTCCTTAGGCCCAAATTGGAAAGTACCTATACATTTGCAGGCTTCAGCCTGGTAAAATTAAGTTACAGAAGTTCCTCAGCCCTCTCCAACTGCCCTTCCTGATTAAGGATGATTTGCATACCTTATACCAGGACTTCTTGCCAAAAAGCCCAAGCCATTATTTCTTTTCTGAGAGCAGTTTCATATCTCATTGAGATGAAAGCCTGATGGGTATAACATCGATGGGATAGGCTAATGCAAATTAGCTCACTGGAGTTTCAAGCGTTGGGCACCATGTAGTGTAGTTCCTATATTCCCAATAGGCTCTGCGCATTGGAATAACATAAACAGCAGTGTAGACGTAGGACTGAGGTCATCTAGGTCTCTACTGACTATGTTAGACTTAATTAGTTTTGCCAGCTAGCTCAGAGGTCACTAGAAACTTTCTTGAATGTTCAGGAAAGGGTTAACCGTCCTGATTTAGACAAAAAGGGATTAGTTTCTGACAACTGCATAAATATGACAACTTTGCTCCCTCAGAATAAAGAGTGTATCTCTAGAGTCGTGTGAAAACAATAGACAGCTATTTCACTCAGTCAATCGTGCATGCTTAATTTCACCACAGTGCAGAGAAATAGAGAGACGGGCGTTTTCAATAAGAGGTGTTATTTTATTGAGCAGTCTTCTTTCTCATGCAAGAGAAATGAATTGCCACAATTGCAATACTTATCATACAGTGCGTACAGTAAAAGTAGTATTATGAAATAATACTGTAAAAGCATTGATATGGTTTCTTAGCCATATGATACTTTAAAATGGATAAACTATATACAATAGTCTTAAACCAAAGAGAGGGACTCCATATATACATACATAAAAACATTGACTAACAAACTCAACTGGTGCTTCTAAGATACCCCTACCCCGGTGTACCTGACCTAAGTCTAATACGTGGGAAGGAGTAAGTAAGTTGCAGTTTTAGGCTAAGTTAGGTTTTTGCCAAGTATCGGAATCAAGAATTCTCTCTAAGGTTTTAATCAGCTCTGTACCTTGTTTATAGAATAAAGGAGGTCTTGTATCTCGCTTCTCAGGACTCTATCTACCAGCAACCCGCGAGGGTGAATTGGGAACACTGGAGCTGGATTTCTCTACGTGAGAAAAGGCAGCTTCTCCAGCGTGTCAAAGTGGAGGGGCGGTTTCCTTCGGCTCTCGCATCAGCTGGGCTTTGGATAAGTAGATAGCCGCTCTGCTCCACACCACCGTGTGCTTGCTTAAGGCACCGTTGGTATATTTATACCTGAAAGGTGCCGGGTTTGACGTAAGGTTGGACATAAGACGTCACTAAGAACTAACAGTTCTTTCTGGACTCCAGGAGTTCTTGTGCAAATCAAAACAAAAGCAGGGGGAATTCCCGGGCTGCTGGAGGCTTGATTTGTTTAAAGAACGCGTTGTGCTTTCTAGGAGTCTATGGGAGAGGCCTTGCTGTGTTTTGGACTGCATGGGCTATTACTAAATATGGACATGATTCTTATGCCTTTATAAGGATACTATTGGTTATATCCACATAAGGGCATGAATCAGGAATATCGAATTAGGGTCCTAGATAGAAATACAACAAGGTAAAGTGTTAGTTTTTACATGGTACCTTTCCTGTGTGTTTTTGTAAAATCCAACTTCACCAATTCAATGGATATTTACTAAATATCAAAAACAGTGGTTGAATGGACTCTGTACCGTATTGCAAATCAAAGTTACCAAAAATGGTATTTAACTTTGTAGTTTTTTTCTCATTGAAATCACTGCAGTCCTAAACCATGGAACTATGTTCTAGGGAGTCAAAGCACATGCATTGAGATCAAGTCAGAAGTGACCCAGTGCACAGAGTAAAAAAATAAAGAGTTACCGGTCAGAAAAAATTGGGGTTACCACTCAAAAAGAGCTATTTTCTAACAGTATGTTACAATTCTTTGTATGTAATACAAAGTAACAGCTTTTGCATCAAGAAGCGCAACTACTCCACTATAGAGAAGGAAATCATTTTAAATTAATTCTATGGAGAGTCCCGTTTACCATAAGAACTGGTCATAAAACTCTATTTCCCATGTTCTGCGCTAAATGCATCAAGAAATCTACCCCCTACATCTCTAAGTCGGTGTTGGGTCTACAAGGTTTTATCTATAACATGATATATGTCCCAGGAGACAGGAACCAGGTTGCAGGATCTTTGTCTAGACTTCCTATTGATGTTGAAGATTCCTTCCCTAATTCCTCTGATTACGCAATTCTCTCCATGGACATTCCAGCTATCAGTAAAACTGAATGGGAGAAATGTGCACAAGACTACAACACCCTATCGTCCCTTAAGATCATCATTAGTGAGGGTGGCCCTAGAATCTCACGGAAGTTCCTGAGGACCGTAGAACTTTCTGGATTGTAAAGGATGCATTTTTTTATCACTGATAACTACATACACAGGTGCAACAAGATCATATCAACCGAAAGGCATGTATAAGCCTATTGAAGATACATTTTCCTTTCTAAAAAAAAAATATTTTTATTAAGTTTTATATTTCTGCACAATAATAAATCAAAGAATTTTACATATAGCACAGACACTCGTCTAAAATGCACAAAGTAAATTGCAGAATGTTGTCAGTATGAAGGGATTAACATAAATACAGAATTCAAAATGTCAGGTTTTAACACATTCTCCTTCTACCTAATAATAGGTTCGCAAATACGTTTCCCAAGAATTCTACCTTTCTTCCCCTTCCTATCATATATCCCTTTTTCCAAATTATACACAGAAAGTAACTGAGCCAACCACTGGTGAAAAGTTGGGGCTGCCATATCCAACCATGTCATTGCCACTCACATTCGTAGAACCGACATGGCAATAAATAAAAAGTAATATAATGTACCTTGGTCGTCGCCCTCGCTTACCCCAAGGACAATCCTAGCTGGTGTAAGAGTAATGCTATTTCCTAAAATGTTGTCCAAAAAAGGATTCAATAGCCCTATGTAGTGACTAGAGTTGCGGACAAGATGCAAAGATGTGGATTCTATCAGCATCAAAGCTATTACAACGGGGTCACATAGTACCTGTAGTACCCCAAGACTGAGCTATCCTAGCATGTGAATGATACAGGGAATATATTGTTTTGTAATGTTGGGCTGCAACCCTGCCGAGCAAAGTGTAGTCCGCCCCAGTGCGAGACGATCTTGAAAGCTATCCTGGTCCACCCCGAGCTTGTCCGCCCACTTCTTCCCATATTTTTCAGTTTATTTTTAAGGCAGACAGCTCTGAATAAAATCTTCTAATAGAACACTCCGCCCCAACCTCAATAACATCCCAAATCCTTTTCTTACAAAACCCGTCAGAGCCTCTAGATTTGTTTACTGGAGGGGTGTGGCTCACTGGTTAGAGGCGGCAGACCCGTAAGCAGAGAACGGCCCGTGACCAAGGTTCAATACCTGACGCGGCAGGGTAATGGACCAGGGTCAAAACGGACTTGATAATTCTCGCCTCGGTGCCTACTCTAACGAGGGAACACACTCGGCAACTCTGGGCATTAAGCTTGACTCATCTCTACAACGGCCCCCCACAGACACCGGGGATGCCTGGTTTCACCTTGGAGATACCCAGAAAGGGACCATCTCACGGGGAAAACCAGGACGGGTTCCCCAGCGGTCTTCAGCGCCAGGATACTCCATGGAGTCGCAGTGCGCTTTACAAGTACACCCACATTTACATCTCCGGACCTGCAGATACTTGAAAAAATTATTGTTGTCGATACCATACATCTTCTGGATATTAGAGAACTGAAGTACTCCATCAACTCCCATCCGATCACCAAAATTTCCGAATCCCACGTCGTCCCTATTCAGCCATTACAGAGTCTGGAAATATTTCTCCCGGTAGAGAGATATTCCTTTCGATCCGGGTATAAACATTAAATCTGCCCATTCCCAGTTTTTTACAAAATGACGCCTGTAGGAAGGGGGAGGCTCTAGTTGGCGCAGTGCAACACTAGCGACAAGCAGGGACTCTCTCTTCCTCGTCAGGGCTGAGGGTTACCTTCCAGACAACCTCTGCTTACCCTCTAGGTAGTGTGGCTTAAGCAGTCGTAGGCTAATCTTTGGGGCACATAGGGTTAAACACTTGCAACAGTACACCTTCACAACCAACCCACCACACAACGAGACCAGACTGTATTCTTGTAAAAATATATATCTTTATATAGATTTTACGCAGGATCGTGAATACAGTCAATAACTTTATGGATACGGTTGCAGGATATTAGATTCAGGTTACCACAGTTCTTATCGCAGTTCTTTTGAGGCCCGTAGGCCGGTGTTAACCAAAGTTCTTTGTGGAGCCGGCGGCTTCCAGGGGATCTGTCCCACGTCGCGTTGCCTTCCCGGTGTCGCTGATCGTTGCGGCTCTTCGGCCGAGCAGGTCACTGGTCGTCCGGGGCAGCGGTGCTCTGTGGCGGCACGGTCCTCTCCTTATCGCCCGCTCCAACCTTGGAGACGGCGGCTGTGCGGCGGTGACAAGTGGCAGTACGGTCCCCAAGTGCAGGACGTACCCAGCCACATGTCGGTGCAGCTGTGGGCTCAAAGCTGGGCTGTCGGGCAGGCTACCGACCTTGTGGATTCTCGTAGGGCTACTGTCTGTCCTTGCAGGTGAGCGACTGCTCGCTATGCAGTCACCTCGATAGCTCGGACCGGACGGGTCCTCCTTTGCTTTGCTCTCGGGCTCCCGTTGCAGTTGTGGTCACGATGTTCGGGCCAGCGGCGGCTGGTCCTCACTTTGCTTCCGCTGTTGCTTTGGGCCCCGGTCACGGTGGTCGGGAGAGGGTGGATGCCTTAGAGGAGATTCCTCTTTGTCGATGCTGCGGCGATGGTCAGCACCCGCAGTCGCTTTCTTCCAAGGGGGGGTAGCGTCCACTGGTCCTGGGACGCTGGTCAGGGGGCAAGTTCAGTTGCAAGCCCTTGGAGATCTCTTTGCAGAGTTTGGCACAAGTAGCACAAAAGTCTTTTCGTAGTCTTATTGTCTTCCTCTCCTTCAGCAGCAAGGCACCAGACACAGGCAAGAGTCAGCACCCTTCCTTGTCTCTCACGGTCCTTCTCGTAGGGCAGAGTCTTTCTGTGGCCCAAACCGGATCTAATTTTCAAGGAGCAGGGCTCCGTCTTTTATAGGCCAATTCTTTTGTTCTCGCAGGCCAGGGGGGCCTTTGCATAGCCACTCTCAGTTCTGGAGTACCCCGGCGGGTGTACTCCGGCTTCTGCGTTCGGTGTGAGGGGCAGGCGCATCAGACGCCCCACAGGAGGTGGAGCCAGCATTGTCCGGACAGGGGTGGCCAGAGTACCTTGTTGATGGGGGCTTCGCCCTTCCTGGGCCAGGTGCCGGCAGAGTCATCCGCCGCTCCCCAGGAGGGTGGAGCCAGCATTGTGGTGGCCGAGCACAGTGACAGTTCGAGTCAATAGGCACTCCTACCTCCCACTAAGGTGTAATCTGCGCATTCACCACCTGTCATCCCTCCAGCCCTGTCACTCACACATCCCAGACAGTCGGATACACATACTGGCAGAGGCAACTGAAATGGTTAGGCAAGCAAATGCTAACTTTCTAAAAGTAGCATTTGCAAACCCAGGATACTGAAATAACCTTGCCTACAAGAAATATCTCATTATCCTGAGTTCAGGCATACTAAACATGACTCACTACCATGCTCCTTGAGCCTGCGGGGGTTATAGGTTGTAATAATCCTCGCAGCTCAGTCTGGCCTAATGGAGCAGGTAGCCTTCAGTAGTGAAATACGGTCTTCGTTGTAAGTCACTACCAGGACATGCCACGTACATCAGGGCTTGTCCTACCTTACACCTACAATGCACCCTGCCCGCAGGCCTACCATAGGGGTGACTAATGTGTAGTCAAGGGAAGGGTCGGTGCTGGCAAGTGGGGACACTTGCCCAGCTAGTGTGGCAGTACGAGACCGCACGCGGGTTCTGCGGTCGCAGTTCCCAGACACATCTTTACGGCTGCTTCGGTGGGTGGCGCAACCAGCGCTGCAGGCCCACCAGCAGTATTGGCATCTACAAGCCCCGGCACTCTCTCGTGCGCTTTACTAGGGTCTAACAGTAAATCCAATGCACCAATCAGGGATACCAATCGTGTATACAGTTTACAGTAGGGAGCACTTGCACTGCGGCACGGATCAGCCGTGGCGCAGTGCCCTGAGTATCGGAAAACCAGCAAAACATCGGAGGCACATCAGCAAAAAGTGGAAGGGAGACTCACGCCAAGGTGCCAGGTCTAACAACGCCCATATTTTATAAGCTGTCATTCATGTCTTAAATCTAGTTCTTTTTAAATAGATGGCATCTGTATATTTAAGAAAACACTTCTCTGCATTCTCACCTATAAGTATTGCATATATATCAGTTGTACCTAGTTTACCTGTGGATCTGAGGCATCACCCCCCAGCAGCCCACGCATGTACTGAAGGGCTGCTGCCCAATAATACATCCTGAAATCAGGAATCGCCCATCCTCCCCTGTCCCTGGAGAGAGTCAAGAAACAAAGGGTACTCCTGGTCTTTCCTTGCGCCCAGATAAACCGAAAAAATTAAGTGTTCTAATGCAACAAACCATTTGCCCTCAATTATCAATGGGATTGTACTAAATAGATAAAGGAACTTGGGTAAAATTATCATTTTCACGACACTGGCGCACCCTACCAAGTAGAGTTGGAGATTATTCATTCTATCAAGATCTTTCTTAACTTTATCAATTACTGGTTCAATATTTCTATTTACGATCTTATTTAAGTCAGCTGATATGCTAATCCCCAAATACACAGCAGAGTTGACCACCCGTATCGTCACATACTACCTGACTATTCATAATATTCTGTTTCTTAGGGCCGTTTAATGCATAGCCTGAAATCCAGCCAAATAGCGCTGCCTTTCTTTCCACTTCCAGTATAGCGCTAGTAAGGGAAGGAGTCACTATCGCCACGGCGTCCGCATAGGCCAGTGTTTTAAAGCTTTCGCCCTGAATCCTAAAAGGTAAGATCTTATCATTTGCTTCCAATTTGCAGATCAGCGGGTCGATATACACTGCAAATAACAGGGCGAACATGGGCACCCTTGGCGAGTGCCACATTTAATTTGCACCTCCGAGGTATGCCCTCCATTAATTCTGAGTCGGGCCATGGGAGATATATATAGTTCCTGGATTGCCTTAATAAACCCCTCCCCAATAGCACACTGAGTCAGGGCTGTCCAAAGAAAGTCCCAGGAGACCGGATCTAATGCTTTTTCTGCATCCAGAAACATAACCGCATTGGGATCTCCTGAGACTTCCATGGCATCAAAGAGAGTGATAACCTTACGGAAGTGCTTTGTAGTACCTCTCCCTGTGATGAAACCATGTTGGGTAGAATTGACCAACTGTCCTATAATCTTATATAGCCTGAGAGCCATTGCCTTGAGGTAAATCTTGGCGTCCAAATTCATAAGGGTTATAGGTCTATAATACCCAGGTTCCAAAGGGGGTTTGCCTTTTTTTGGTATCATCATGATATCAGCGCCTGCCCACGACTTTGGGACAGGCTTTCCTAGTTGGGCCGGCAGGATTGTATCGACCAGCGAATTGCCGCTTGAAATGTTTTATAAAATTTGATTGGGACCTGGTCGGGTCCAGCAGCTTTACCCGAAGGAACACTATTAGGTGCTGCAAAAATTTCCTCAGGAGTCAAGGGGACGTCTAGTGCCTCCCTGTCTCCTTCGGAAACAAAAGGGCCAGAGACATCCCTGAGATACTGTTGAATATCTAAGAGGTCCCCTGGGTGCACCTCACTATATAGTCTGGCAAAAAACTGTCTAAAAACTTCCCTGACCCCCTCGGAGTCCAGGGCAATTCCTCCCTGAAGCCTGTCTCCTTTCCAGTGAAGAATTGGCTTGGTAGTTTGGTCTGCCCTGTTCCAATGACGGACAGGGTCAGGCTAATTTGCATATAGCCAGGTTCTGAACTGGGGTGATGCAGTGAGCTAAATAACGGTGATGGATTAAGCCCTCATCTCTAGACTGGGTAAGAGTGGTCTGCTTAATTCAGACACTCTGTTCATCACCACCCCCTTTTCTGAATCGTTTTTGGCCACTACAGGTGTGGCGGGTATACTCAGACATGAGTCCCTTGCTCACTGCACCACCAGGATTCAAGCAAGCCGGGCCGACGACGGCTGAAATGCCAGAAACCGGTCCCCGGAAGTCTGTCTCCTTTCCAGTGAAAAATTGGCTTGGTAGTTTGGTCTGCCCTGTTCCCATGAGGCACGGGGTCAGACTAATTTGCATATAGCCAGGTTCTGAACTGGGGTGATGCAGTGAGCTAAATAACGGTGATGGATTAAGCCCTGATCTCTTGACTGGGTAAGAGTGGTCTGCTTAATTCAGACACTCTGTTCATCACCACCATCTTTTCTGAATCTTTTTGGCCACTACAGTTGTGGCAGGGTATACTCAGACATGAGTCCCTTGCTCACTGCACCACCAGGATTCAAGCAAGCCGGGCCGACGACGTCTGAAATGCCAGAAACCGGTCCCTGGAAGCCTGTCTCCTTTCCAGTGAAGAATGGCTTGGTAGTTTGGTCTGCCCTGTTCCCATGAGGCACGGGGTCAGACTAATTTGCATATAGCCAGGTTCTGAACTGGGGTGATGCAGTGAGCTAAATAACGGTGATGGATTAAGCCCTGATCTCTTGACTGGATAAGAGTGGTCTGCTTAATTCAGACACTCTGTTCATCACCACCCCCCCCCCTTTTCTGAATCCCTCGGAGTCCAGGGCAATTCCTCCCTTACTATTCAATATTTCTTTAAGTTCTCCAGAGGCTGATCTCTGTCTCGTACAGACTGCAAGTATATGTTCCACGTGCTTGCTTAATTCGTGGCATTGTTCCCTTTTTGTTAAATAAGTCGCAGCTGCCTTGATAGCGATGCTTTCATTCACCTCTGCTGTGGCACATACAACTTTTAGGAGTATCTAATCCAGAGAGACCCCGGAGAGGATTGCCAAATGTAATTCTTCCTCTGCATCCGAGACTGCTTTAACCAAATTTTTTACTCTAGTCCCCTCTTGTTTTTGTTAATGAATACTTTAGCTTAGTGTCCCCCATGAATGCCAGCCTTGAAAGCATCCCACCTTATTCCTGAAGAAGTATTACCACGACTAATCTCACAGAAAGCTACTATCCAGTCATTCATATGCTTAAGACATCCCTCATCCTTAATTAACCCTCTTTCAAAAGTCCATAGCTGCTCCCACCTGTAATTTTCTATTGTTAAAACCAGCGGATTATGGTCAGAGACAACCAAGTTTCTCAATCTGACTTCTTACAAGTAGAGAGTTTGATATGAAAAAATAATCCAGCCTGACACAGAATAGTAAGTGGTGCCATTATCAAGTGGGTTCAAACGTGCCCATACATCTACTAAAGAATTATGGCGTGCCAGACTAACTATTGTGTGACATGTTTTTTTCTTTCAGGCTTGATAACGTGGCCATGGTCTGTACCTAGGCCCCAAACCCCATTTATGTTAAAATTGCCCCCACAGTGTAACCGGCGCGGGTCAAGAAGCCAAGTAAAAATCTAAAAATTCTAAGATACCCGGGTCATCCTCTGTTGATCCATATACTGATCCTATGGGAACTATATCATCATTAATTATACACTCCTTAAGGACCCATCTACCCCATTGATCTTCCCTTTTTCTTTTAACTTCGACATCCTTTCTTTTGGACCATATGGCCACCCCTCAGCTCTTAATCCCCTGTTTGAAGGAGCAAGCAAAAAAAATCCCAGCTATTCCATTAAATAACCCCTTATCCCTTCTACATGTGTCTCTTGGAGACAAACAAGACCAATCCGCATTGATCTCAGGGTAGCCACGACACGCTGCTTTTTCAGATGGTCATTCAGGCCGCATACGTTGATAGATGCAACCCTTACATTCATTAAAATACAGCAAATACCTGTCCCCACCAATTAACCAACCCATCACATCATGTTTTCCTTGTCCCTTCTGAAAATGTTTTAATTCTTTTACTATCACACCTTCAGTGACTGCCCACCCATCTCAGAAGTCATGATGTGCTGTGCCATGTAAACCACCACCCTGCCCCCTGCCACTCCGCCACCCCCCAGTTAAAACCACCCCCCAAAACCCCCCACAGCTTAAACTGCAGCGTCACAACTCCTTCCCTCCTCGAGTTTCCACCCTCTATGTCCTTAATTCCCTTTACGTACGGCAAACCTCCCGAGAAGACAAATAAATCCTCCTTATCCTATGTTGAGCCTTAATCTCAGAATGAAAACATTCTAACGTGCCCTTTAACAATGATCTTGAGCCGCGCTGGGTACAATAAGTAAGCCTCATGGCCGAGGGTCTGAAGAGGAGCAATTAGCTGTCTCAGCCTCCACCGTCTTTCCACAGTAGCGTGGCAAAAATCGGGGAGGGCAAAGAATGTAACCCTATCGAACGCGCGAGGAGCGCCAGATATTACACCAACCTCCCCAAAGCAATTCATGCCTCTAGAGATACCATAGAGAACAACATTACAGAAATAAGACTGGAGGTCTCCCTTCTGCGTCAAGATATGCGCAATAAAGTGAAAGGATTGACCAAGATGGAAACCTGCATCTTAGAAGTAGAAGACTCAACATACAAACTGAATTCCAATGTCAAAGACTTGAAGGCCATTGTGAAAGAGGTAGCATGGAAAGCAGAGGATGCAGAGAATTGAGCCTGCAGAAACAACCTCCTCGTCATCGGATTCCAAGACGGACAGGAGGGCTCTGACCCAGTGGTGTTTGTGATGTCATGGTTATGTGCCTCCCTCCCGGCGGTGAAGTTTTCATCCTATTTCATCATCATACAGGCAAATAGGATACCTAATGCAAGACTGCCCCGCCTAGTGCCCCTCAGTGACCACTAATTGTGAAATTCTTAACCCACCAACAACGAGACTCAATACTTAGAGAGGCATGGTACAGAGGGATTTTTACGACTAATCTAGAGAAGTACAGAAGATGAGGTACACATTCAACTTACTGAAATTCAAGCTGAGATTTATGCAGATCCAATATATGTTTCTTTTCCCAGTGAAGCTCAAGGTTATCTTCCAAGGCACCTCACAATTTTTTCAAACCCTGGAAGAAGCATGCACCTGGAAAGAGGACCGCCCCATGGTATGACGGTAAACTAGGACCAGCTTGTCACAATCCAAAGACGCAACCCCACAATGGGAGCCCAGAACACAGAGAATAAGGAGATGCCTACTTAAACAAGGACACAAGACGCTGTTGAGATCCTACTGAAAGAAAGCCGGTACAGGGCCAAGATACGCATGGCTCTGGATGCAGACTTGTCCCAAATTCAAGCCAGGGGAACACAATGCAATCAGGGGGAATACACCCACAATGAACAATCGGATAAGAAATCCCTGGCGGACACGAACTGTGACCACCCACTCTTTAAGAATATCACTTGCATGGAAGATCAAGATGCGAAGACACAAAACGTGGAGAGTACGCTCCAACAGCAGGCTAAGAGTGGCAAGAAAGGCTGAAACATGGGCAGGCCAAAAGCAGACAAACTGCAGAACTGCTAGAGAATACCCAGACTTGATTTTGCTAAGTGCGCTCTGAGTGGAATACTATTTTTTGAGCCTATATCCTTCATTATTTTGGTTAGAAATTAGCGGGTTGGAGAGCAGGGGTAGGACTACAGACCTCTCAAACTGAACTTATGCCAAGTTGTCATGTTGACAGTTCAGGGAATAGGTGTATGTAGTGGCAGAGAGTGGGGTGGAGGGGTTAGGTTTAGGGGTAAACAACTTTATAGTTTAATCATTTAATATGTTTCTAATACAGCCAGTGGCAGGAGATTTAAGGTCCACAGACAGGAACAGAGGTAAAGAGGACATCAGACAGTTGTCTGTCTGATGTCCTCTTGTATCCCATGCATACAATGAAAATCATGGGATACAAACAATGAGTGACAACACATACTCAGCATTGTCATAGAATTTTATTGAACTCTGTAAAAAGACCAAGAGGAGGTTAGTTACCAGGTACATCAAGAGACTTAAACCTGACATTGTCTTTTTACAGGAAACCCACTTACTGGGGTACACACTATGACTTCATTGGAAGAGGGACTTATACCACCCTGGCCCAGAGAGAGTTTTCTGCAGGGGTGCAAAAAGCCACCACATTAATTAACCCCCCCCCCCCCCCCTTCACAACTAAAATCTGCACAGACCCCAATGGGACCTTTGTTGCTGTCCAGGAGTCCTGGGGACGATGTGTACTCACATTAATTTGTGTTTCCATCCCGCAAAAACTGCATTCCTAACCCCTTGATACAATTGATAAAATACTAATAGACTCAGGCCCATCCACACACATCACTGTCCCCACCCGCTGGCGGAGTTTGTGAGGCTGCTAAGACTGACTGACCTCTGGAGACAACAACAACTACTAGACACCACTTATTCCTATTTTTCCTGAGCCACATAGTCTTTTCTAGACTTGACTACTCCTTTGCCCGGTAGGTAAAATACAAACAGTGGGTAAGATGGAATACCTAGCAAGTGGTATTTCAGACCACTCGCCATTGTGGTTGACAGTAGGGGGTGGGGGGAATAGGCATTAGGAAACCCTGGACTATAAACTCTTGGAATTAGTGAGAAACTTTACCCCAGATACATAGGCTGACCTGTTAAAACAGCCAGTAGTCACACTTAGAGAGATCCGTGCCCTAACCGATTGAGAGGTGCAGACCCAAATTCAGAACACACAACATAGGTTCTACAAGGCAGGAGACAGAGCAGGGAGACTCCTATCCTGGTTGGGCAGAAGGACAAGAGAGATGAGCTGGGTGACCCAGATACACGAAACAGATGAACGACGCACGTTTGCACACTCCAAAGTGGGTGCTTTGGCACACTACTACACGGAGCTGTTAGAGGCTAGAACACTGGCAGATGACATGCAAATAATAGATTATCTTAGCAATATAGACATGCCTCCCCTGCGGCAGGAAGAAAAGGAATCCTTAGAGGAAGATATTACCCTAAAGTGCAAGACGCTATAAATAAACAAAAATCGGGGAACACTCCGGTGCCAAACAGTGTGCCAGTGGGATTTTTGAAGCAAAATGTTAGCCTGGTAGCCACTCACTTACCTAATATGTCCCAGGCGGCATTGGAAGTGGGGGAGTTGCCTCAGCGTTGTGTATACCAAAGCCAGGTTGACCCCCACAGCGCTGAGGCTCCTACCTCCCAATATCATTACCAAACACTGAAACCAAGATTTTGGCCTCCATTTTAGCGTCGCAACTCTTGACCGTTATCACATCATTGGTATACAGTGACCAATCGGGAATTATGCCTGCACATGCCACGTGCCTCAATATCCGCTGACTTGCCAACTGGCTAGACACAGTGAAGGACAGACCTATCCTGTATATCCTGTATATCCTTCTGTCTATAGATGCGAAAAAGGGCTTTGACAGTGTTCATTGGCTGTTTATGAGACAAGCCTGCACATGCCACGTGCCTCAATCTCCACCGACTAGCCAACTGGCTAGACACACTGAAGTACAGACCTATCCTGTGTATCCTTCTGTCTATAGATGCGTAAAAGGCCTTTGACAGTGTTCATTGGCTGTTCATGAGACAAGTTCTAATAAAATTTGGATTTGGTCAAGGATTCATGGCTTGGGTTGAACTATTGTATACTGAGGGGAACCTGACAAGGCTGCCCCTTGTCACCCCTGTTCTTTTCAATGGTCTTGAAGCCACTGACATGGTGGGTCAGGACCCACCCAGAACTAAGGGGTGTCCAGGATATCGGAGACTAACTTGTTGATGGATGGATTTCTCTATATGCAGATGAGATTCTGCTCTACATGACTAACCCAGATACGATGGTCCCCCCTGAGACTACACCTGGTCAAATAATATAGCAACCATGTAGGATATACTATCAACTGGGGGACGTTGAGTCTTTACCCCATGGGAGGTTCCAAAGAAATACACTCTCTACCAGAGCAACTGAATATTACGAAAGAGTTCATTTGCATCAAAATGGAATTGGTTGGAATCTCCCAATCTAATAAAAACGTTTGGATTTCTTGTTTACTGTGTGATCTAGTTCCTATTACTAGCAAAGTGATAACCATGAAGAAACCAAGTAAGTACTGCCTCATCCTGTTATTAAGACTTGAAAGCATTATGATACATAATGCAAAATAATAATCTTGCACATAATGTCTCTGATTGTCTAAAGTATTTTAAAAACAATCCTTTCACGATTTTGCTTTTCATAACCTCACTTGTATGGTTACAGATACCCCAGTGGGCCCAGTCAGATGATGTTAGAGTACATTAGAAATTCCTACTTAAAATGATTGCATGTAAAGCATTACTCCAGAGCTTTTATCGTCAACTGCAGCTTTGCACCCTTTTTTTTGTAATAAAGCACCAAAACATCCTTACTCAGAGCATGTGCTTTGAAAAACAATACATCTTCCTTCTCTGCCCTTAGGTTTTTTCATTACCAGAAAAAATATCAAAGGGTCAGATACCTCTACCAAAACATCCTGACAGAATATTAAACTGACATGCTGTGCAGGTGTGAGGTGGATATACTTTTTGAGAACTTCCTTCTAAGAGAAAAGCATGCAATGTCTTTCATAGATTTTTACACACTAGATATGCCACAAATCTAATTGATGACTCGGAAAAAACTGCAACGTGTGTGAAGTTAGGGATTTTGAGAAACAAGGATCTGTTCGATTTTTACTCACATTTTGACTACTAGGTGCTGGTGTTCCTGACTCTAATTGTACACTGGGCTCTGCTGACCAGGCCCAGGGAGTGTGCTCCGATTCAAATTGCATGGTA
Source organism: Lissotriton vulgaris (assembly GCF_964263255.1). Lineage (NCBI taxonomy): Eukaryota > Metazoa > Chordata > Amphibia > Caudata > Salamandridae > Lissotriton > Lissotriton vulgaris. The sequence continues at coordinate 2,034,306,556 of NC_141691.1, forward strand.
ATAAGGTAATGGTAAAATTCTTACTGACATCCTCTCATTAATGCCCAAGGAAGTGGTAAGGCATGTAGGTCTAGAGGCCTAGTTGATTTAATGTACTTAGGTATGCATTACTGTTGTGCATGTTGACATTTTTTAGGCTGCTTTTAATCTAAAATTATATGCAAATATGACTATTCAATTAAAGGAAATAACCAAGTTTCAAAATACCTTGGTTGTATATATAAGTCACATGTAAGGTCCCCTCTAGGTCTCCCAGTGGTATAGTGCCATGTAACTATCAGGAAAGATATGATAAAATAAGTTGTATGTGCCCTGGGAAGGGAAAAAAATGCCAATTTCATTTTTTGCCAACGAGTCGCAATGACTCATAGGTTAACGTAGGAAAATGTAATTAAAGTGTAGCTATTGAAAGAAAGGAGCTATAATGAAGCTTCAAAGTATTGAAATGTATTCTAACTTTCACAGAAAATACGTTATGGAATATTTATTTTCAGTAAGGCAAAATCTAGCCTTCCGGGGACTCTCTCCTTGTTTGGCAGGCTGACCCAAACTGTCTTAATGAGTTGTGTAGAGGCCTGCATTGAGCCAAAGAATTTCCCCCAGTCATATAGGAGCCCCACAAATTTGATTAGTGAGGGGGCTGGAAGGGGAGTGTTAGGAAACCATAGTCTCACCAGTTGGTTGAATTAGCCAGATACAACTGTTCTGGAGAAAGTTTCTCCATTTTGTATATTAGAAGAATAGTGATTTCTGGGTCAGGATTATGCCACACTTTAGAGGAAGTGATCATATTCCATCTCGTAGTAACCTGCATCACATTGGTAAGTGTGCCCCGCTGCTTTAAATCCCAGAACTGTGAATAAATATGGGAATGTTGTCCAGAAAACTCAAGTCTGCTGCCTAAAACCAAAAAGGACTGGCCTGCTTGGATCCTCATCTGTACCCAAAGGATTGCATTCTGAAGAACTACACCTGCTGAACATTCTGGTACTGCAGCACTCGTTCATTCATAGATCCAGATGAGTTCTTAATATTAGTAGGTGAGGTGACACATTTGTTGTAACCAGAAGCCAGGTGGTTGGGTAACTTCTGAATACGCACAGACCAATGTGTAAGGCGGATGCTGAGTACGTGCCTAGGGAACTGAACAGATACCTCATACTCAACTAAAACAAAGACGTTCTGTAAGCAGCTCCTCCTATGACTGAAATGAAGGGAATGTAGCTACTATTAGCCCTGGTTTAAAGTACTATTCTTCATCATGATCACATTGAAAATAACTATAGATTTGCAGGCTTTACCCTTGTAAAACCGAGTTGCAGAAGTTCCTCAGCCCTCTCTACATGCCCTTCATATGAGAGGATGATTTGCATACCTTATACCAGGACTTTTTGTCAAAAAGCCCAAACCATTATTTTTGTCTGAGAGTCGTTTCACATCTCATCGAGAGGAAAACCTGATGGGGATGGCAGCAACTTGATACGCTGATAAGAATTAGCTCATTGAAGTTTGAAGCATGTAAAGTAGAAGTTTTGACCCAGTACCGTTCCTGTGTTTTTTTGTAAAATCCAACTTCTCCAATTCAATGGATATTTACTGAATATCAAAAACAGTGGTTGAATATACTATGTACCTTATAGAAAATCAATGTCACCAAAAATGGAATTTCTTTTTGTGTTTTTTTCTTCTGATAAAAATCACTGCAGTCCTAAACCTTGTAACTAGCATTTTGGGGATAGTCACTGTAGGATAATACCACTGTTAAATTGTTATATCTTCCACTTTTTAATTATATTTGCCCTAACATGTAGTTAACAAGGCACACTTAGAGTGAATTAATGTTTGAAAGCAGAGTTACTACCTGTCAATGAGGTATTCCCATGGATGTTTAAAACCAGCTGCAGTCAGCCTATACATGTAGGCCTGAAGCCATGCTTTACTTGTTGGCCTAGTGATTAGCAACATATGTGTTTCAATCCTCCTGTGATATATACCTTCCATGTCCAATCCAATCCAATCCAATCCAAAAAAATCTTTATTTCGGCCATTAAGACCATAAAAGATGCATAAAAAAAACATACTTGCAAAAACAACAAGTGATGGACTGAATCTAAACAGTTCATAGCCATCTGTTCTTTTTTATAGAGGCCAACATTTCATCCTAGATTGTGCTCAGAATATCTTGGAAAATAATGAAATATTTGCATCAAAATGTAATTGCTTGGAATCTCCCGATCTATTAATAACTTTTGGAATTCTTCTTTACTGTGTGATCTAGTTCATACTACTAGAAAAGTGATAACCCTGAAGAAACCAAGTAAGTACTGCATCACCGTGTTAATAAGACTTAAAAGCATTATGATACAGAATGCAAAAGAATAATATAGCACAAGATGTCTCTGATTGTCCTGAAATATTTTAAAAACAATCCCTTCACAATTGTGCTTTTCATAACCTCTCTTGAATGGTTACAGTTACCCAGGTTGGCCCAGTCAGATGATGTTAAGAGTACATTAGAAATTCCTACTTAAAATGATTACATGTAAAGTATTACTCCAATTCTTTTCGGAGTTTTTATCGGCAACTGCTGTTTTGTAGCTTTTTTTGTGATAAAGCACCAAAACATCCTTACTCAGAGCATGTGAATTTAAAAAGTACATCATCCTTCTCTGCCCTTTGTTTGTTTCATTACCACAAAAATAATGAAAGGGGCAGATACCTCTACCATAACACCCTGACAGAACTTTAAACTGACATGCTGTGCAGGTGTGTGGTGCAGATACTTTTTGAGAACTTCCTTTACAAGAGAAAAGCATGCAATGTCTTTCATAGATTTTGATACAATACATATGGCATAAATCTAATATGATGACTTGGATAAAACTGCAGCGTGTGCGAAGTTAGGGATTGCGAGAAACAAGTACCAGTTAGATTTTTACTCCCATTTGGACTATTAGATGCGGTTTTTCTGACTCTGATTGTACACTGGGCTCTGCTGTCGAGGCCCAGGGAGTGAGCTCCGATTAAAAGAGAATGGTAATTAGGTATAACTACAATTCTTACTGACATCCTCTCTGTAAGTCCCCAGGAAGTGGTAGGGCATGAAGGTCCAGAGGCCTAGTCGATTTAATTGTCTTAGGTATGCATTACTGTTGTACATGCTGTAATTTTCAAGGCTGCTTTTAATCTTAAATTATATGCAAATATGACTATTTAATTAAAAATACTAACAAAGTTTCAAAATACCTTGGTTGTATATATAAGTCACATGTAAGTTTCCCCCTAGGTCTCCCAGTGGTAGAGTGCCTTGTAACTATAAGGAAAGATATGATAAACAAAGTTGTATGTGCCCTGGTAAGGGAAAAAAAGTGAGTCACAATTACTGCATAGGCTAACATAGTAAAATGTTAATAAAGTGTAACTATTCAGCTATAATGATGCTTCATAGTATTGAAATGTATTCTAACTTTCACAGAAAATACGTTATGGGTTTTTCCTTTTCAGTAAGCTAAAATCCAGCCTTCCAGGGGCTTTTTCCTGGTTTCCCAGGCTGAGCCAAGCTGTCATAACGAGTTGTGTAGTGACCTGCATTGAGACAAAGAATTTCCTGTGAGAGGAGGACTGCAAGCTGCAGAGCATAATGCAGGAAGGGGGTGTTGGGGCAAAACTAACCTTTAAAAATAAAAATGACAGCCTCACCCCAAAATCCTACACCACCAGTCAAATAGAAACCCCACAAAATTGATTAGTGAGGGGCTGAAAGTGGAGTGTTAGGAAACCATAGTCTCACCACTGGGTTGGCTTGGCTAGATCCAACTGTTCTGGAGAGAGTTTCTCCATTTTGTATTTTAGAAGAATAGCAATTTCTGGGCCAAGAATAGGCCACACTTTAGAGGAAGTGATCATATTCCACTTTGTGGTACCCTGCATCACATTGGTAGGTGTGCCCTGCTGCTTTTCAACCCAGAACTGAGAATACATATGGGAGTGTTGTACATCAACTCAAATCTGCTGCCTAAAACAAAAAAGAGAAAAAAAGGACTGGCCTGCTTGGATACTCATCTGTACCCAAAGGATTGCATTCTGAAGAACTTCACCTGCTGCACATTCTGGTACTGCTGCACTTATTCAACCAGATGAGTTCTTAATATTAGTAGGTGAGGTGACACCTTTGTTGTAACCCCCATCCAGGGGTTTGGGTGACTTCTGAATATGGGCTGACCAATGTGTAAGCCGGAGGCTGGATACTCAGTCCGGAATGTGCCTAGGAAACGGAATAGATACCTCTTACTCAACTAAAAGAAACACTTTCTGTAAGCAGCTACTCCTATGACTGAAATGGAGGCAGTTTGGCTACTATTAGCCCTGGTTTAAAGTACTATACTTCCTCATGCCCAAAATTAAAATAACTATAGATTTGCAGACTTCACCCTCGTACTATTGAGTTTCAGAAGTTCCCTCAACCCACTCTACCTGCCCTTCATATGAGAGGATGATTTGCTCACTTATCTTAACTTTTTGCCAAAAGGCCCAAGTCATTATTTATTTTCTGGGAGATTTTTCACATCTCATCGAGAAGAAAGCCTGATGGGGTTGGCAGCGACTGGCTAGGCTAATGCTGATTAGTTCACTGGAGTTTCAAGCAGGTAAAGTGTAAGTTTTGACCCAGTACCTTTCCTGTGTTTTTTTGTAAAATCCAATTTCACCAATTCAATGGATATTTTCTGAATATCAAAAACTGTGGTGAAATATACAATGTACCTTATTGCAAATCAACGTTACCAAAAATGGTATTTCATTTTGTGTTTTTTTCTTCTCATAGAAATCACAGCAGTCCAAAACAATGGAATTAGCGTTTTGGGGATACTCACTGTAGGATAATACCACTGTTAAATTCTTATATCTTCCTCTTTTCGAATATAATCACCCTAACATGTAGTTAACAAGGCACACTTAGAGTGAATTCATGTTTCAAGTAGGGGTGGGCGGAATTTGGGTAATCGTGTTACGCAAATCTCAGCGAAACGGTAAAAAATCTCCACGAAATACAGAAATTCTGTGAACACGCAGGATTGCTTGTTCGCGATGCTTTTTTACTGTTCGCAATCGCTGCTTGCTTGCTTGGGGGGAAATATCTCGCGAAAACTCATTTGAGAACGCGAACAAGCAAAACATTTTGCGAAGTTGCGTAACGCAGAATTTTGGGCAATTTTGCGTTCTCCGCGGAATGTGAAATTACCCAAATTCCGCAAATTCCTTGAACGGAACGGAATTTACCACCTAGGCCTAGTTTCAAGCAGTGTTCCTACCTGTCAACGAGGTATATTTTGATATGTTCTGTAAGCAGCTCCTCCTGTGACTGAAATGGTGGCAGTTTGGCTAACATTACCCCTGCTTTCAAGTACTATACTTCCTCATGCCCAAATTGAGAAATAACTAGATTTGCAGGCTTCATCCTGGTAAAATTGAGCTAAAGAAGTTCCTCAGCCCTTTCCAACTGACTTTCATGAGAGAGGATGATTTATATACCTTACACCTGGACTTCTTGCCAAGAGGCCAAGCCATTATTTCTTTTCTGAGAGCTGTTTCACATCTCATTGAGAGGAAAGCCTGAGGGGGATGGCAGCGAAAGCCCACCCAGTGTTTTACCTAGGGGTGCAAGTTGTCACCATACTAATAAAGAAATCTCCCCCTAAAACACAACTAAAATCTGGACAGACACCACTCGGACCTTTGTTGCTGTTCAGGAGTACTTCGGACGACATGAACTCACATTAATTTGTGTTTACACCCCGCTACAACTACAATCCCAATCCCTTGATACAATTGCTCAAATATTACTAGACTCAGGCTCATCCACCCACATCACTGGAGGTAATTTCAGATGTAGTTGACCCTAGCCTTGAATGCACACACATTGCCGCAGGAACTCGTGTCCCCACCCCGCTGGCGGAGTTTGTGAGGCTGCTAAGACTGACTGACCTCAGGAGACAACAACATCTACTAGACCGCACTTATTCCTATTTTTCCTGAGTGAACATAATCTTTTCTAGGAGAAATACAAACGGTGGGCAAGATGAAATACCTAGCATGGGGCATTTCAGCCTACTCGCCATTGTGGCTGACAGTAGGGGGTGGAGGGAACAGGCAGCGATCAGACTGGAGAATGAATGCCTGGGAGCTTCACGACAAAACAGTAATGGGAGGCATTAGAACAGAAATTGAGCTATTCTTACAAGAGAATAAGGGCTCAGTGGCATCACATGTCACCCTCTGGGAGGCCTTCAAGACGGTGCTTAGGTGTGGAGTGCATGATGTCATAGCGCATGAGCGCAGGGAAGAAACCCACCAAATAGAAACCCTAGAAAATAAACTCTTGATATTAGAGAGAAGCATTACCCCAGATAAAGAGGCCGTCCTTTTAAACCAGCCAGTAGTCACACTTAGGGAGATCCGTGCCCTAATCAAACGAGAGGTGCGGAACCAAATTCAGAATGCAGAACATAGACAGGAGATAGAGCAGGGAAACTCCTAGCCTGGTTGTGCAGAACGAAAAGAGAGATGAGCTGGGTGACCCAGATACACGAAACAGATGAACGACGCACGTCCACACACTCCATAGTGGGTGCTTTTGCACACTACTACAAGGAGCTGTTAGAGGCATGACAAATGACAGACGACATGCAAATAATAGATTATCTTAGCAATATAGATATGCCTCCCCTGCGGCTAGAAGATAAGGAAGCTTTAGAGGCAGATATTACCCTAAAGTGCAAGATGCTATAAACAAACAAAAATCGGGGAAAACTCCAGGTGCGATTGGAATTTTGTAAGCAAAATGCTAGCCTGGTAGCCACTCACTTACTTAATATTTTCAGACGGCATAGGAAGAGGGGGACTTGCCAATGGTTCTACGTCAAGCCTCAGTGTTGGTTATACGAAACCCAGGTAAACACCCAGAGCGCTGAGGCTCCTACCTCCCCATTTCATTATCAAACACTGAAACCAAGATTTTGCCCTCCATTTTAGTGACACAAATCTTGACCATTATCACATCATTGGTATACCGCGACCAATCGGGCTGTATACGTGCACATGCCACGTGCCTCAATCTCCGCCGACTTGCCAACTGGCTAGACACAGTGAAGGACAGACCTATCCTGCATACCCTTCTGTCTTTAGACACAAAAAAGGCCTTTGACAATATTCATTGGCAGTTTATGAGATAAGTCCTAGTAAAATTTGGATTTGGTCAAGGATTCATGGCTTGGGTTGAACTATTGCATACTAACCCCAGGGCAAGAATAAAGGTCAATGTAGTAAGCTCAGCTGGCTTCCCCATTCTGAGGCGAACCTGACAAGGCTGCCCCTTGTCACCCCTGGTCTTTTCATTGGTCTTGAAGCCTCTGGCATTCCGGGTCAGGACCCAACCAGAATTAACAGGTTTCTGGGATATCGGAGGCTAACTTGTTGATAGACTAATTTCTCTATTTGCGGATGACATTCTGCTCTACATGACTAACCCAAATACGACGCTCCCCCTGATACTACACTTGGTCAAATGATATAGCAACACTGTAGGAAATAATATCAACTGGTGGAAGTTGAGTCTTTACCCCATGGGAGGTTACAAAGAAATACACTCTCTAGCAGAAAACCTGAACATTACGAAAGAGTATATTGAAATGTAATTGGTTGGAATCTCCCGATCTAATAATAACTTTTGGATTTCTTCTTTACTGTGTGATCTAGTTCCTACTACTAGCAAAGTGATAACCCTGAAAAAAACAAGTAAGTACTGCATCACCATGTTAATAAGACTTCAAAGCATTATGATACAGAATGCAAAAGAATAAGATAGAACAACATGTCCCTGATTGTCCTGAAGTATTTTTAAAACAATCATTTCACAATTGTGCTTTTCATAACCTGGGTGGACAAATTCAGATGAGGTTAAGAGTACATTAGAAATTCCTACTTAAAATTATTGCATGTAGAGCATTACTCCAATAGTTTTCAAAGTTTTTATCGTCAACTGCTGCTTTGTACCTTTTTTTGTGATAAAGCACCAAAACATCCTTACTCAGAGCATGTGCTTTGAAAAACAGCACGTCTTCCTTCTCTGCCCTTCCTTTTTTTCTTTACCAGAAAAATAATGAAAGGGACAGATACCTCTACCATAACATTCCGACAAAATATTAAACTGACATGCTGTGCAGGTGTGAGGTGGATATACTTTTTGAGAACTTCCTTCTAAGCATGCAATGTCTTTCATAGATTTTAACACACTAGATATGCCACAAATCTAATAGGATGACGCGGATAAAACTGCAACGTGTGCGAAGTTAGGGATTTTGAGAAACAAGGACTTGTTCGATTTTTACTCCCATTTTGACTACTAGATGCTGGTTTTCTGACTATGATTGTACACTGGGCTCTGCCCACCAGGCCAAGGGAGTGTGCTCTGATTAAAAGTGTATGCTAATTAGGTATAACTACAAATCTTACTGACATCCTCTCTGTAAGTCCCCAAGAAGTGGTGGGGCTTGTAGGTCTAGAGGCCTAGTTGATTTAATGTACTTAGGTATGCAGTACTGTTGTGCATGCTGTAATTTTCAAGGCTGCTTTTAATCTTAATTTATATGCAAAAATGACTATTTAAATAAGGGTACTAAACCAGTTTCAAAATACCTTGGTTGTATATATAAGTCACACGCAAGGTCCTCCCTAGGTCCCCCAGTGTTAACGTGCCTTGTAACTATGAGGAAAGATATGATAAAAGAAGTTGTTTGTGCCCTGGGAAGGGAAAAAAATGGCAATTTCATTTTTGCCAATGAGTTGCAATGACTTCATAGGTTAACATGGGAAAACGTGTAACTATTGAAAGAAAGGAGCTATAATGATGCTTCAAAGTATTGAAATGTATTGTAACTTTCACAGAAAATACGTTATGGGATTTTCCTTTTCAGTAAGCCAAAATCCAGCCTTCCAGGGGCTCTCTCCTGGTTTGCCAGGTTGAGCAAAGCTGTCTTAATGAGTTATGTAGTGGCCTGCATTGAGACAAAGAATTTCCTGTGAGAGTCGAACTTCAAGCTGCAGAGCAGTAGGCAGGAAGGGTTTAGGGAAAAAAAAACTAATCTTCAAAAACAAAAATGACAGCCTCACCCCTAAATCATTCACCCCGTCAAATAGGCGCCCCACAAAATTGATTAGTGAGGGGACTGGTAGGGGAGAATTAGGAAGTCATAGTCTCAACAGTGGGTTGGCTTAGCCAGATCCAACTGTTTTGGAGAGAGTTTCTCTATTTTGTTTCTTAGAAGTATAGTGATGTCTGGGTCAATAATATGCCACACTTTAGAGGAAATGATCCTATTCCACATCGTGGTACCCTGCATCACATTTGTAGGTGTGCCCCGCTGCTTTTAAACCCAGAGCTGTGAATAAATATAGGAGTGTTGTCCAGCAACTCAAATCTTCTGCCTAAAACAAAAAAGAGAGAAAGGACTGGCTTGCTTGGACCCTGACCTGTACCCAAACGATTGCATTCTGAAGTCCAGCACCTGCTGCACAGTCTGGTACTACAGCACTCATTCATCCATAGATCCAGATGAGTTTTTAATATTAGTAGGTGAGGTGACACCTCTGTTGTAACCACCAGCCATAGGGTTGGGTGACTTCAGAATACGCACTGACCAATGTGTTAGGCAGATGCTGGATAACCACTTGGGAATGTGCCTATTAAACTGAACAGATACCTATTACTCAACTAAAACAAGTACCTTTTGTAAGCATCTCCTTCTATGACTGAAATGGATGCAGTTTGGCTACTAATTGCCCTGGTTTCAAGTACTATATCTCAGCATGATCAAATTGAAAATAACTATAGATTTGCATGCTTTCCACTTGTAAAATTGAGTTTCAGAAGTTCCTCAGCCCTCTCTACCTGCCCCTCATATGGAAGGAGGATGTGCATACCTTATACCTGGACTTATTGCCAAAAGGCCCAAGCCTTTATTATTTTTCTGAGAGTCTTTTCACATCTCATCGAGAGGAAAGCCTGATGGGGATGGCAGCGACTGGATATGCTAATGCTAATTAGTTCGCTGGAGTTTCAAGCATGTAAAGTGGAAGTTTTGACCCAGTACCTTTCCTGTGTTTTTTTGTAAAATCCAACTTCACAAATTTAATGGATATTTACTGACTATCAAAAACAGTGGTTGAATAATACTCTGTGCCTTATTGCAAATCAACAACACCAAAAATTGGTATTTCATTTTGTGTTTTTTTCTTCTCATAGAAATAACTGCAGTCCGAAACCATGGAACTAGCGTTTTGGGGATAGTTACTGGATAATAACACTGTTAAATTCTTATATCTTCCTGTTTTTAATTATATCCACCCTAACATGTAGTTAACATGGCACACTTTGAGTTAGACAGTGCATCTTCAACCTCACAAATAGAAATGGATTAGGTTGCAGTTACGAAATTTTCAACTATGTCTTCTTTTTGGTCTTGCAATGATATACCTTTAGTATTGAATATCTTTGAAAAATGAGCTATCCAGACATCCCCTGTTATTAACGATTCCATGTTCCTAGCCTCATTTGTAAAAAGGGGTTGATGTATACCTTCCCAGAAGCTTCCAGAGTTCTTGAGGGTACTGGCTCTATCGAGATCTGCCCATGTGAGTCTGCTTAACTTGTCCTTTCTCTGCCTGATTACATGTTTATAGGTTTGTCTAGCCCAGCCGCGGGGGTCCATATGCAAATCCTTTTTTAGGTCTTGTTGGGCCTTGGAACACACAGCATTACTCTAATTTATATTCTTTGATTCTTTTTTCTTCACAGAACTAGTCTGATTGGTAGCCACGTCTTTACAAATGTCTTCAAAGCTCTGTATTGCCACCAAGTAAAGTCAAGTCAAGTTTAAATTTGTATAGCGCACTACTCACCCAGAGAGTCTCAAAGCGCTTGAGGGAAGGGGGGAGCTTTACTTATCAAATATCCAAGTTTTTAGTTGTTTTCTGAAGGAGAGGTGGTTCTGTGTGAGGCGGAGGTGGGTGGGGAGGGAATTCCAGGTCTTTGCCGCTAAGTAGGAGAAGGATCTTCCTCCCATGATGGCTCTTTGGATGCGTGGAAATACGGCGAGGGCGTGATTGGACGATCGAAGTTGGCGGGTGGGGGTGTAAAAGGACAGGCGCGTGTTGAGGTATTCGGGTCCTAGGTCGTAGAGGGCTTTGTGTGCGTGGGTGAGGAGGCGGAATGTTATTCTCTTGTTGACGGGGAGCCAGTGGAGGTCTTTCAGGTGACCGGAAATGTGAGCTTGGCGGGGGATGTCTAGGATGAGTCTGGCTGAAGCGTTTTGGATGCGTTGGAGTTTTTTCTGTAGTTTGGCTGTAGATCCGGCATAGAGGGTGTTTCCGTAGTCTAGTCGGCTTGTAACCAGTGCATGGGTGACTGTTTTTCTTGTTTCGGTGGGGATCCAACATAAGATTTTGTTGAGCATACGTAGGATGTTGAAGCATGATGATGAAACGGCGTTGACTTGTCTGGTCATCGAGAGGGAGGAGTCCAGGATGAAGCCTAGGTTACGTGCGTGGTCCGTTGGTATGGGTGCAGTTCCCAGGGCCGGTGGCCACCATGAGTCGTCCCAGGCGGAGGGGGATGATCCTAACATGAGGACTTCCGTTTTGTCCGAGTTTAGTTTTAAACGGCTGTTCTTCATCCACTCGGCTACTTCTTTCATCCCTTCGTGTAGGTTGGTTTTGGCGGTGTTTGGGTCTTTGGTGAGGGATAGGATCAGCTGAGCGTCGTCTGCGTAGGAGATAATGTTGAGGTTGTGTTGGCGCGCAATGGATGCGAGGGGGCTCATGTATACGTTGAAGAGGGTGGGACTGAGTGAAGATCCTTGGTGTACGCCACAGATGACTTTGGTGGCCTCTGATCAAAAAAGGGGGGAGGCGGACTCTCTGGGTTCTTCCGGCGAGGAACGAGATTATCCAGTCCAATGCTTTTCCTTGTATTCCGAGGTTGCTGAGGCGTTGTATGAGGGTGTTATGACAGACTGTGTCGAAGGCTGCGGAGAGGTCGAGTAGGATGAGGGCAGCAGTTTCTCCGTTGTCCAGTAGAGTTCGAATGTCGTCTGTTGAAGCTCCTCATGTTACTGAAGTGGAGGCAGGTTGGCTACAATTAGCCATAGTTTCATGGGCTATAATTCCTCATGCCCAAATTTAAAAAAATATATACATTTGGAAGCTTCACCCTGGTAAAATTAAGTTACAGAAGATCCTCAGCCCTCTCCAACTGCCCTTCCTGAGAAAGGATGATTTGCATACCTTATAGCAGGACTCCTTCCAAAAAGGCCCAAGTCATGATTTCTTTTTTGAGAGCAGTTTCACATCTCATTGAGACGAAAGCCTGATGGGGATAACAGCTACTGGATAGGCTAATGCGAATTAGCTCACTGGAGTTTCAAGCATGAAAGTGTTAATTTTGACATGGTACCTTTCTTGTGTGGTTTTGTAAAATCCAAATTCACCAATTCAATGGATATTTACTGAATATCAAAAATAGTGGTTGAATGGACTCTGTACCGCATTGCAAATCAAAGTTACCAAAAATGGAATTAAACTTTGTAGTTTATTTTCTCATAGAAATCACTGCAGTCATATACCATGGAACACGTGTTTAGGGCCTGGTCACTGTAGGATCATGCCACCCTTAAATTCCTATACCTTCCTCTTTATAATTCTATTGGCTCTAACATGTAGTTAAAAAGGCACACTGAGGGTGAATTACTATTTCAAAGTAGAGTTTCTACCTGTCAATGAGGTGTTTTTTGATCGATTCACATGGAGGTTTAAAGCTAGCTGCAGTCAAGATGCACATGCAGGCCTGACACCAAGTTTTACTTCTCACCCTAGTGAATAGCAACATATGTGTTTCACTCCTCCTGAGATACTTAACTTCCATGTCACTGGTGTCTTTCCTGTACTGATTTTACTGGTAAGTTAAAAATATTAAAATTTGGGAATAGCCGATGTAACTATGTTTTAGGAAGTCCAAGCTCATGCACTGAGATCCAGTCATGAATGTCCCAGTGCACAGAGACAAAAAACCTGAAATACCAGTCAGCAAAAATAGGTGTTTCCACTCAAAAAGAGGTATTTTCTAACAGTGTGTTACAATTCTTTGTATTCAATAGAATTGTCATTTAGTATGTCAGAAATAAGGACCAGCAGGAAGAGGAACACTGAGTTGAACAACGCTGTGAGGAAGACATCAAGAGGTTGAAATGTGTTGACTCCTAATTGCCTCTTCTAAGTAGCCTTTGATATTGTAATTAGGTCATCCATGCAGCACTAATGTTTTGTGCAAGTATGTATCCAATGTTATTATGGACACCACACTCTGCTGTGGTTGCTCACATTATGCTGTTTTCCATCCTCAAAACCTGTTCAACTTGATGTTTATCACAACCCCCTTAAAAAATGGAAATTCATTTTGGTGAAATGTAAGTATTGTATTGGAACACCATACATTATTTTGTAGATCACAGGAAAAAACGAGAAAGTGAGTAAACAAATTGCAGTTTTGATAAGTTTAGCTGCAACATGCGATTTTGGCAGTTTGACTGAATCCTTAATCAGTGATCAGCTGGTGAGGTGTACCAATGATAATTAGATTCAAGAAAAGTTTTTGGATGATGCTCCTGATCTTAAACAAGCTGTAGACATTGCAAAGAGCATTGGACATAACGCTTTTCGTATGAGTAAAATGAGAGATACTGTAGATATCAAACAAAAAAGTGTGTATAAGATATCGAAGTAAGGAAAAAACTAATTCAAATGTTTCAGGTGTGGTAACTCATGCCATTTGACGAACTATATCAAATGTCCTCCAGGGGAATAATATGCAGGAAGTGCAACAAGCATAAACACTTTGCAAAAGTATGCAGAAACATAAATTGCAGATTAAGTTGGAATCTCCAACAACTATTATCCTACATGCAATATAATTTTACATGAACTTCCATTTTGTGTGTTTGTAGATTCAAGCTCCCTTTATGCTCTGATTAATTAATCCTACTTTATAGAAAATTCAAAGAACAAGAGCTACACTCTTCCGCCTCCAGACATCAATCCCTGGAGTTACAATAATAATCCCATACAATTGGTTGGAATGCTAGTTATGCAGATTAGTTTCAAGAGTAGATCTACCTTTAGGAAAGAGTACCTAAAAAAATATGGTTCCAATCTGCTAAGGTTTAAACACCCAAAAAATTTAGGGATCAAGCTGCCCTTGAACATGTCTATCTTGTAGACAAATCAGTGATGGGTAGTGACTTATGTGAGAAGTTCCCTGAAGTTTTTCTCAGACAAATGAGGCTTACTTAAAGTTTATCTCCACAAGATTAAACTGCAAGAACAGTGCGTGCCTGTAGTAGATAAAGCCATGTCTGTTCCACTGCTTTTAAGGGACCCTCTGGAAAAGGAGTAGAACAAGTTGGAGACCAATTGAATCATCAGAAGATTGAGAACTTTGAATGGCTTGCCCCCATGGTTATAACAACCAAGGAAGGGGATAGGATTATTGGGTTGTGTGTCGATCTAAACGCTAATATTTGGGTGGAGAAGCACCCCCTCTCTAATATCAATGAAATGCTCAGCGTCGTACAGGGATGGAAGTACTTAAGTTTCCTGGATCTCTCATGGGCTCACCACCAGGTAGCTCTTAATGCCGTTTCCAAAGCTCCCACTTCTTTCATAACCCCATTTGGTGCCTATCAATTTCATAGAATTCGGATTGGCATCTGCTGCGGCAGTGTTCCAGTATGTTATACCACACATATTGTAGGGCAGTGACAAGGTATTATGCTTTCAGAACGACATCCTAATCTATGGCGAGTCAATAGAGGAGCATAACAAAGTCCTTGAAGATGTTCTGAGACAACTGAGCAAAGCTAGCTTTACCACACAGAAAGACAAATGCAAAATTGGGGTGGAATCAGTTGTGTATCTTGGTCACACTATCACAGGTGAAGGAATAAGTCCCAAAACTAGTCTTGTGGATTCAGACAAATTAGCACCAGCACCTTCCAATAAGGAAGAGTTCAAGTCCTTCCTAGGCCTGGTGGAATACATGTCTTAATATGCCAAGAATGTTGCTGACCATGTAAATTCACTTAGGACATTGTTAAAGAAGGGTATCCATTTTTAATGGAGAGCAAAATGTCAAAATGAGTTCTCACATATCAAGCAAGCCATCTAGGAAACAGCTCTTTTGATTATGTTTAATCCCAATGCTAAGACCTCCTTAATCACAGATGCTAGCATGAAGAGATTAGGTTTCTCACTCACACAAGCTGATGAAGGGAAAGAAAAAGTAACAGCTTTTGCATCAAGAACACTTTAGGATCCTGAGCGTAACTACTCCACTATATGGAAGGAAATCATTTTAAATGTATTCTATGGAGAGTCCCATTTACCATAAGAACTGATCATAAACGTCTACTGCCCATGTTCTGCACTAAATGCATCAGGAAGTCCACCCCCTACATCACTAAGTAGGTGTAGGGTCTACAAGGTTTTATCTATAACATGATATGTTATGTTATGTTATGTTAAGCATTTTGTAAAGCGCAACAGCTGCCCAAGCAACAGGGCGTCCCGGCGCTAGAACCAACATAACCAACTGGGAAGAAAAAGAGGACCTACCGGGGGGGGAAAAGATGAGTTTTGATAGCTTTGCGGAAAGCTAGGAGGTTGTCGATGCAGCGGATGTGGGGGGGGGAGGGAATTCCATAACTTGGCTCCTAGCAGTCTGAAGGAACGACCTCCTATGCGACAGAACTTGGTATAGGGGATCTCGACTAAACCTTGTCCTTTAGAGCGAAGGTTGCGTTGGGGGTTGTAGGGCGTTAGCAACGGGCGCAGGGGCTCTGGTCCTTCAGAATTCAGAATTTTAAAAGCAAAGATGAGGGCCTTAAATTGGATGCGAGGTTCCATAGGCAGCCAATGCAGTTTGTGGATGGTAGCTTTTACGGAGCACTTTCTGGGTAGGCCCACTATTGCCCTGGCGGCGGAATTCTGAATCCGTTGGAATCTCTTAATTTCAGCTTTATTGGCTCCTAACAGTAGCACACTGGCATAGTCCAGCCTGGCTAGGATGGTCGATTGTACAATCAATTGCCTCGTTTTTGAGTCAAAGAAGCCTAAAATGGGATTAAGACTTCTCAATAATCCAGTGCAAGTTGCGGCAACTTTCTTAGTATGAGCCTGGAACTTGAGTGTCGAGTCCATCCATACTCCTAGGTTTTTTACCAAAGTTTTAGGGAGGAGAGCCGGACCCAATGAGCTGGGCCACCATAGGTCACTCCAGTTATTGGCGTTTTTACCCATGAGCAGCACCTCAGTTTTTCCTCCATTGAGTTGGAGGCAATTCGCGGTCATCCAATTGGCCACTGCTGTCAGTCCATCCCTAAATCTAGTGGCATCGGGGGATACATACCAGGTGACAGGAACCAGGTTGCAGAGTGTCTGTCTAGACTTCCTATTGATTTTGAAGATTCCTACACTAAGTCCTCTGATTATGCAATTCTCTCCATAGACATTCCAGCAATCAGTAAAGCTGAATGGGAGAAATGTGCACAAGACGACAACGCCCTATCGTCCCTTAAGGTCATCATTAGTAAGGGGTGACCTTAGAATCTCAAGGAAGGTCCTGATGACCTTAGAATTTTCTGGATTGTAAAGGATGAATTGTTCATCATTGATAACCAAATACACAGGTGCAACAAGATGATATCACCCAAAGGCATGTACGAGCCTATTGAAGATATATTTTCCATGGAAGGAACTCCTAACACTTCAGTTACTGACAGTGGGGTTCAATTTACTTCTGATGAAATTAAACAGTTTTTGGGATAGAGTGGAACTCAACCCTGCTAACACAAAGATCATGATTTTTCCCAACTACTCTAGAGAAGTACAGAAGATGAGGTTAACATTAAACTTAGTGAAATTCAAGCCGAGAGCCATGCCGATCCAATACATGCTTCTTTTTCCAGCGAAGCTCAAGGTTATCTTCCAAGGCACCTCAC
This sequence comes from Lissotriton vulgaris, assembly GCF_964263255.1. NCBI lineage: Eukaryota > Metazoa > Chordata > Amphibia > Caudata > Salamandridae > Lissotriton > Lissotriton vulgaris. The sequence continues at coordinate 2,034,323,658 of NC_141691.1, forward strand.
TATTTCTTAAAACCCTGGAAGAAGCATGGGCCTGGATTGAGCGCCCCATTCTTTGACCGAAAACGAGCACCTGCTTGTCACAATCCAAAGACGCAACCCCACAAAGGGAGACCAGACCCCGGAGAATAAGAAGGAGATGCCAACTTAAATGATGAAACAACGCACTCTTTGGATCCTACTGAAAGGAACCCTGTACATGCCCGGGACACGGGCACGCATGGCTCTGTATGGAGACTTTTCCCAAACTCAAGCCAGGAGAAGACACTGCAATCAGGGGGAAAACACCCACACCGAACAATCGGATAAGAAATCCCTGGCGGACACGAACTGTGACCACCCCCTCCTCAAGAATATCACTCTTGTGGAAGATCAAGATGCAAAGGCACAAACCTTGGAGAGCACGCTCCAACAGCAGGCAAAGAGTGGTGAGAAAGGCTGAAACATGGGCAGGCCAAAGTCAGACAAACTGCAGAACTGCTACAGAATCCCCCCAACACGATTTTGCTCAGTGCTTTTTGAGTGAAATACTTTATTGAAGCCTATCTCCTTCTGTGTTTTGGTTAGAATTTAGTAGGTTGGAGGTTAGGGGTGGTTACGCCAAGTTGTCATGTTGACAATTCAGGGAATAGGAGTAAGTAGTGGAAGAGAGTCGGGTGGAGGCGTTAGGGTTTGGGGTAAAAAGTTTTAAAGTTTAATCATTTAGTGTTTTTCTAATACAGCCAGTGGCAGGAGATTTAAGGTCCACAGACAAGAACAGAGGGAAAGAGGACATCAGACAGACCCACCCGTGCATAAAATGAAAATCATGGGATACACGACGTCTCCCCCTGACGTTGCTTGGGAGAGCGACCATGTACAAAATGATCACTCTCCCCAAATGATTGTATATGTTCTAAAACACATACCATAACATCCTGCAAATATTTTTAAAACAATTACAAAAACGTACATTTCTGTGGGACAGGGGCCACTCCAGAGTGGCTTTGCAGACTCTCTAGCACAACCAATATACTGGGGGAATCACCTTGCTGGATATTCAAAAGTATTAGGGGGCGGCACATTTAACAGTAATTAATGGATGGTGTCAAGATCCAACTGCTGTTTTGTACCTTTTTTTGAGATCAAGCACCAAAACATAGCTACTTAGAGTGTGTGCATTAAAAAAAATTACCTCTCTGCTTTTTGTATGTTTTGTTATCATCAAAAGAATGAAAGAAATAGATACCTCTAATAAAACAGACTGACAGAACTTCAAACGGACATGCTGTGCAGGTGTAAAGGGGCAGATACGTTTTGATAGCTCCATTCAAAGAGACAAGCCTGCATTGTCCTTAATAGGGTGGAGTTGCTGAGTGATGAAGTTAGCTGGTCGTTGGTGATTCTGGTCCAGTTTCTTCGTGGGAGCAGGTGCAGGTGCCTGTGGATGGTGCGTGTTCTGAGGGTGAAGTGAACACATCAATGGTCAGTTCATGGGAGTTCAGTTGTGTGGCTGAAGGTGACTGAGTTACCTGTTGTGAAGAGGGGGGTCAAAGGTGTGTCCTGCTGAGTGCATGGGTTCGGTCACGATCTGGTGGAGTCCAATGTTGTGGAGGTTGTCCAGGAGGGATGTGGTGCTGGGGTCCAGATGGTTGTCGAGGTGGAAGTCGAGTGTAGTTGGTGGACGCGATGGCATGCGGGGAGATGATGTCCATGATGGAGTTAGCGAAAAGTCTGCGGCATCCAGGGGGTCAGTAGATGAGGGTTCCTCAGAGGGTGGTGGTAGGGATGGCCAGTATCTTAAAGTGAAAGTGTTCTATCAGGTCTGTGGGATCGTCAGAGAGTGTTCTCAGAAGGAGGTTGGATTTGTGGATAATGGTGATTCTCCCTCTCGGTGGTGATGGGGCGGTCCTTCCTGGAGATCTTGTATCCTTGGGGAATGGCGATGGCAATGTCCAGTCCCGAGGTGGTGCTGGGCCATGTTTCGTGAAGAACGCTACATCCAGGGTGGTGATGTCGAGGAGGTCCCAGTTTTGGTGGCATGTTTGTGGAGGAATCGGACGTTGAGTAGGATGCATTGCAGGGTCTTCAGTTGGGTTGTGGTTTTGCAGGCGGGTTGCGCGGTCCATGGTCTCAGCAGTGCTGAAGGTGTGCTGGTAGCAGTGACAGCTGAAGCTTCCGTGGGTGTCGACTGGTCATGCTAGCTTGCAGTTGTTGTTTGCGTCCTGGGTTGGGAGAGTGGATGCCACTGGGTCGTAGCATTGGGGTTGAGGAGGTCCAGGGTTCCTCACGCTGGTCGGGGTCATGTCGCAGATAGGCGCAGATGGGCATGCCTTTGGCATGCCTTCGGCGCGCCAGCGGCTGCCATTAAGTAGGGGTCGGACGGCGGGGAGGCGGTAGAGGGGAGAGGAGCTGGATTAGGCTGGTCGAGTTGGCCATACTGGGTGGGAAGGGCCACGGGGCAGCAGCGGCTGGGAAAAACAGACAGAAAAGGCAAAAGAGAGGAAAGAGTGGAAATGAGATAGTGAAAGGTACAAGACAAGTGGGGAAAGAAACAGAGGGAGAGTAGGAGGGGAAGATTAAATCAGTGAAAAACGAGTGAAAATGGAGGAAAGACAGAGTGGGAGTGAAAGAGGGAAATGGAAATCAGTAAAAAATGAGTGAAAACGGAGGAAAGAAACAGAGGGGAGTGAAGGGGGAGATTGAAATCAGTAAAAACTAGAGATAATTGAGGAAAGACACAGAGGTAGAGTAAAAGGAGGCGAAAGACCAGAGCGAGAGAAAGGAGACAGAGGTCCAATGGACCACCAGGTTTTAGGCGCAGGAAAAGCATGCGGTGGATGAGGTCCTCGAAAAACAGCACTAAAGAGTACAGGGACTTGGGGGAAGGCCCCACTTGATGGTGGAAATGCAAGGGGGATAAAAATTTCACTGACAATGAGTCAGTGGTCTTGCTCGCCTGTCCCCGCTGCGGCTGCCATTAAGTAGGGGTCGGGAAGGGATGGACAGCTGGGAGGCGGCAGCAGGGAGGAAAGCTGGAATGGGCTGGTTTCTTTGGTCAAGTTGGGGGGAAGGGACAGGGGGATAGCAGCAGCAGAGAAAAACAGGAGAGGCAAAAGAGAGGAAAGAGTGAAAATGAGGCAGTGAAAGGTGCAAGAAAAGTGCGGGAAAGACACAGAAGGATAGTGAGAGGGGAAGATTTAATCAGTGAAAAATTAGTGAAAAATGGAATAAAGACAGAGGAGGAGTGAAAGGGGGGATTGAAATCAGTAAAAAAACAAGTGAAAAGGGAGGAAAAAACAGAGGGGGAGTGAAGGGGGAGAATGAAATCAGTAGGAAAACAAGTGAAAACGGAGGAGAGACACAGAGGGGGAGAGGAAAGATTCAAATCAGTAAATAAACAAGAGATAACTGAGGAAAGACACAGAAGGAGAGTAAAAGGGGGATTTTAAAATCAGTGAAGAGCAAGTGGAAACGGAGAGAAAGAGCAGAGCAAGAGAAAGGAGACAGAGGTCCATTGGACCACCAGGGATAAGGCGCAGGTAAATATATAAATTTATACTCAACTTGTCTTTTCCTTTAGAGACCACTCTGACTCCCATTTCCCTAACTTTCGAAATTGCCTTGGCAACATCTGCACATGGATGGCTGCTAATCGCTTGGCCTTAAATACAGATAAAACAGAGGTGCTCTTTTTTAGCCAGAAATCAGCTCCCCCTGCCACCTTGTGGTGGCCAACTGTCTTGAACCCCCTCCCAATCCAGTACCGTCAGCCCGCAATCTCGGCTTCCTTTTTGACAACACCATGTCCTGCAAAGCTCAGGTCAACAAAGTTACCGCAGCCTGCTTCGGCAAGCTGCGCATGATTAGGAAGATCCTTCCCTACCTCCCTCAGGCGTCCCGTAAAACGATTGTCCACGCTCTCATTACGGCACATCTGGATTACGCCAACAGCTTATATGCTGGTGCCCCCCTCTATCTCATTGACCGATTGCAAATCGTTCAGAGTGCGGCAGCTAGGCTTATTGGAAACATCCCTACCCGCAACTCGGTTAAAGCATATCTGAACGACCTTCATTGGCTCCCCATCGCCCGACGCATTCAGTTTAAAATCCTGATCCTTGCCTTTCGGGCCATAAACGAAATTGGCCCGGCCTACCTGAGCAAAAGACTTAAATTATCCAGGTCAGAAAGACACCTGAGATCAAACAGCCTCCGCCTACTGATTTTCCCAGATTTAGGCTCTCCCGGAGTGGCGGCAGAACGTTTGGCGTGACGGCGGCCAAGTACTGGAATGGCCTTCCTCTGGACCTTAGGTTCATTGAGTCAGAGCAAATTTTCCGACGCAAATTAAAAACCTGGCTATTCACAAAACTCTGATCAGGCGAGCCCCTGCAGCTTCAGGTTTTGTTGGTTTGTTCCTGGTAACCCCCCTCCGGTGATTAACTTGTACTTTCAGCGCCGGGACACCCCCGTCGGGGGTAGCTGCGCGCTTTATAAGCTTCTTAATAAATAAAATAAATATATCACACAGAATTGGGGATCAAAGCATATATACCCGCACCAGTCTTGACATCCCTATATTTTAAACGGAAAGTAAGATGCAAAAGGATTTGAGACACAATCCCCTAGGCCCCAATAGTGAGAAACCAGAATTAACCTACCTGGTCTCTCCAATACCATACAACAGAAAAACTGCCCAGCACACTTATTAGTATCAAATGTGTAAAATAAATTTTTCGTTAACAAGTGTTTTTTGCAACCACCAGTTGCTAACATGCTTTTAAAAGAAAAGAAATTAAAGGCTGAAGTGCAATATTACATAATCATATCGACTTTTTGGGGGCAAAACAGTTTTGTCTTAAACCTACTTTATTGTGTATTTTACACATTTGATACTTTTAAGTGTGAGGGGCTGCTTTTCTATTATGAGGCGCAGGTAAAACGTGCTGGTAGAGGAGGGCCTCAAACACCAGCACTCGAGAGTGCAAGGGCTCGGGGGAAGGCCTCACTTGCTGGTGGAGCTGCAAGGGTGGGAGAGCAATTTCACTGACAATGAATCAGTGGTCTTGCTTCCCTGTAAAATTAAGTTACAGAAGTTCCTCAGCCCTCTCTCACTGCCCTTCCTGAGAAAGCACGATTTGCATACCTTATACTTGAACTTCATGCCAAAAGGCCCATTATTTCTGTTTAAGTTCTCATTAAGAGGAAAGCCTGATGGGGATGGCATCAACTGTATGGGCTAATTATAATTAGGTCACTGGAGTTGAAAGCAGGCAAAATGTAAGTTTTGAAATGGTACCTTTCCTTTGTGTTTCTGTAAAATCCAACTTCATCAATTCAATGGATATTTACTGAATATCAAAAACAGTGGTTGAATTGACTCTGTACCTTATTCCAAATAAAAGCTATCAAAAATGGTATTTAATGTTGTATTTTAATTATCTAGAAATCACTGCAGTCTTAAATCATGGAACTACCTTTTAGGGACAAGTCACTGTAGGATCATGCCACCTTTAAATTCTTACACCTTGTTTTTTTTAAAAATGATTTGCGCCCTAACATGTAGTTATCAGGGCACACTTTTAGTGAATTAATATTTCAAAGTAGAGTTCCTAGCTGTCAATGAAGTTTATTTTGATAGATTCACATGCAGGTTTGAAGCCAGCAGCAGTCAGGCTATGCATGCAGACCTGAAACCAAGTTTTTCTTGTTTGCCTTTGTGAATAGCCACATATGTGTTTCACTCCTTCTGTGATATTTAAATTCCATGTCACTGAGATCTGAGATCCAGTCAGCAGTGCCCCAGTGTGCAGAGACAAAACACCTGAAATACCACTCAGCAAAAATAGGGGTTACCACTCAAAATGAGGAATTTTCTGACAGTATGTTTCAATTCTTTTTTTAGTATAGAATTGATATTTAGTATGTCAGAAAAAAGGACCAGCAGGAAGAGGCACAGTGAGTTTGTACAAGGCCGTGAGGAAGACCTTCTAAGGTTGAAATGTGTTGCCTCCTAATTGCCGCTTCTAAGTGCTCTTGATATTGTCATTAGGTCATCCACACAGCACTATTTTTTGTGCAAGTCTGTATCCAATTTTAAGATACATACAGCACTCTTTCAATCAATCAATCAATCAGGGAATTTGTAGCGCGCGCTACTCACCCGTAAGGGTCTCAAGGCGCTGGGGGGGGGGGGGTTGCTACTGCTCGAACAGCCAGGTCTTGAGTTGCTTCCTGAAGGCGAGATAGTCCTGTGTCAGCCGGAGGTGGGTGGGGATGGAGTTCCATGTCTTGCTGCCAGGTAGGAGAAGGATCTTCCTCCGGCGGTGGCTTTGCGAAAACGTGGGATGGTGGCAAGCGCGAGGCTGGGGGAGAGGAGCTGTCGGGTTGATGTGTAGAATGCGAGGTGGTTGTAGAGGTACTTGGGGCCCGCGTCGTGAAGACCTGTATGCGCTGTAGTCTTTTCTGGAGCTTGACAGTGGCTCTGGAGTAGAGGGTTTTTCCATAGTCCAGGTGGCTGGTGACGATGGCCTGGGTGACCGTCTTCCTGGTTGCGGTGGGGATCCATCGGAAGATTTTTCGGAGCATGCGCAAGGTGTTGCAACAGGATGCTGAGACGGCGTTGACTTGCTTGGTCATCGTGAGGGAGGAGTCCAGGATGAAGCCCAGGTTGCGTGCGTGGTCGGTGAGTATGGGGGCGATGCCCAGGGCAGGTGGCCACCAGGAGTCGTTCCAGGCTGAGGGGGACGGTCCCAGGATGAGGATTTCCGTCTTGTCTGAATTCAGTTTCAGACGGCTGAGCTTCATCCATTCCGCGATATCCTTCATTCCTTCCTGGAGGCTGGCTCTGGCGGTGTCTGGGTCATTGGTGAGGGAGAGGATCAGCTGTGTGTCGTCAGTGTAGGAGATGATGTTGAGGTTGTGTTCGCGTGCGATGGCCGCGAGGGGGCACATGTAGACTTTGAAGAGGGTGGGGCTGAACGAGGATCCTTGTGGGACGCCGCAGATGACTTCGGTGGCCACGGACCGGAACGGGGGGAGGCGGACTCTCTGGGTTCTACCGGTGAGGAACGAGATGATCCATTCCAGGGCCGCGTCTTGGATTCCGGTGTCGCTGAGATGTTGTATTAGGGTGCGGTGGAATACCGTGTCGAAAGCTGCTGAGAGATCCAGGAGGATGAGTGCGGTGGTTTACCCGTTGTCGAGCATCGGCCTGATGTCGTCGGTAGCTGCGATGAGGGCGGTCTCGGTGCTGTGGTTTCCTCGGAAACCGGACTGTGACAGGTCGATGGATCCGTTTGTCTTGAGGAAGGCAGAGAGTTGTTTGTTGACCGTCTTCTCGATGACTTTGGCAGGGAACAGGAGGAGTGAGATGGGTCGAAAGTTCTTGAGGTCCGTGGGGTCCGCGGTGGGTTTTTTCAGGAGGGCGCTGAGTTCGGCATGCTTCCAGCTCTCCGGGAAGGTGGCAGAAGCGAAGGAGCTGTTGATGACGTCGCAGAGTTGGGGTGCCGAGATGGAGTCAGCTTTGTTAATGATGTGGTGTGGCCATGGGTCAGTGGGGGAGCTGGAGTGGATGGGGCTCATCGTGCGGGCGGTGTCTTTGGTGTTGATCGGGTTCCAGGTGCAGAGAGTGGCCGTTAAGTGCGCTAGTTCGGTGGTTGGGTGGTTGGTCTGTGCGCCAAAGCTGTCGTGTATGTCGGCGATCTTGAAGTGAAAGAATGAGGCGAGTGCGTAGCAGAGGACTTGCGAGGGTGTGATGTTGTTGGTGCAGGCGCTGGGGTTGGGGAGCTGTTTAACGATGCTGAAGAGTTCCTTGCTGTTGTGGGTGTTGTTGTCCAGGCGCTGTTTGTAGGTTGTTCTCTTGGTGGTACGGATCAGTTGGTGGTGCTTGCGGGTGGCTTCTTGAGGGCTGTCATGTTCTCTGTTGTCTGGTCCTGGCGCCAGGTTTTCTCCAGGGAGCGGCAGGTTTTCTTTGAGTTTATGAGTTCGTCCGTGAACCACGAGGCTTTCTTGCTGTGCGGTCTGCTGGGTTGTTTCTTCAGTGGTGCGAGTTCATCGGCGCAGTCGGTGAGCCACTGTGCGAGGTTGTGGGCTGCTTTGTTGGGGTCCGTCGTGATGGTGGGAGGATTCTGGCTGAGGGACGTGGTGAGCTGGTCGGCGGTTATCTTGCTCCAGCTTCTGCGGGGCCTGTTGCGGGTGGTGGTGGGTTGTGGTTTTCTTGAAGGACAAGTGAACGCAGCTGTGGTCTGTCCAGTGGAGTCCGGTGGAGTGGCTGAAGAAAACATGATTGCTGGATCGAGCGTGTGGCTGGCGTAGTGGGTGGGGGTGTTCACTACTTGCTTGCGCCCGAGGTTGGCGAGGTTGTCCAGTAGGGTGGTGGTGTTGCTGTCATTGTTGTTCTCTAGGTGGAAGTTGAGGTCTCCTAGGAGGATGTAGTCTGGGGAGGTGAGGGCGTGTTGGCTTACGAAGTAGGCGATGGCTTCGCTGAATTGGGTGCGTGGTCCCAGGGGTCTGTAGAAAAGGGTGCCACTGAAGGTGGTCCTGGGGTCGGTGTGTATCTGGAAGTGCAGGTGTTCGGCGGCTGAGAGGGTGTCTTTCGAGTTGGTCATGATGCGGATGGTGTTTCTGTGGACTATGGTGATGCCTCCTCCGGTCTGGTTGGTGCGGTCCTTCCGGGTGATCTTGTAGCCGTCCGGGATGGCTATGGCGATGTCGGGGGCTGATGAGGCATTTATCCAGGTTTCCGTGAGGAAGGCGACGTCCGGAGCTGTTGTGTCTAGGAGGTTCCATAGTTCAACTGTGTGCCTGTGGACGGAGCGGGTGTTGAGCAGGATGCACTTGAGGTGATTCTTGTTGCTGGTAGGCTTGTTGGGGGCTGGCCCGGGACGGATGCAGGTGAATTTGCACTCTTGGCAGGTGAAGGGTCCGTGGGTGCGTTTCGGGGTGGCCCGGTAGCAGGCGGGGTTCCGGCCGATGTTGTGTGCGCGGAGGCTGTTGGCGTCGTATGTTCGTCGGGTACGTTGGCATCGGTGAGATCCAGGGTTCCTGGTGTTGGGCGCGGTCCAGGCGCAGACGGGCACAGATGGGCTTGACTTTGGCGCGCCTTCGGCCCGCTGCACGAGCACGCTGCGCGTACGTGCGGACTCCGCCATAAATGGCTCAGAGGGAGGGAGGAGCAGCTGGGAGGCAGGAGCGTGGTGGCGTGGGGAAGGGGATTGGGGTACAGAAGACAAAAGGGGGGCGGGGCCGCAGGGGAGCAGTGACAGGGAGTGGGGAGGGGTCTGAGGCAGGAAAGCGGTCCCGAGGGGAAGAGCGACGACCACTGAGGTCGGGGCACAGAAAAACGGCAAGAAACGAAAACAAGCATTGGTAGCAGCGGCAAGGAGAAGAGGAAGCCTGAGACACGGGGTCAGCGGTGAGCAGGTAGAGGCAGGCAGGCAGCGAGTCTGGGGTCAGCGGCGAGCAGGCAGAGGCAGGCAGGGAGACCGGGCATTCTCAGGGAGAGCCGCGCGGCGGGTCGAGCGACCGTCACCGACCAGGGTCAGGTCAGATCACAGCTCCCTGTTGTGAGAAGTTCGCCTGGTATATAATGCTCACTAATTCTAGTGATCACTTTGTACCATGCCAAGCAACCCTTATGATGATCGGTTGTAAGTCAACCTTATAGATCAGTTATCCTAGTGGTAACGTGGACAAAGCAGTCTTAGGCTAAACTCTGAAAGGCATGTGAAGCCAGCTGTATTACCAGACACAACCCCCTTGAATACCAAATGAAAGGACACCACACAGATATATATTGAAAACATATATATATATTTATTAACTACAAATATCCCCTGAACTCTTTATGAGCACAGAAGCACAAGCGTTAAACAAAACACAGTTTAAAATACACAAAAGTTGAACAATATGGATGAGCCCTAGGGGGCACCTAAACCATATACTAAGAAAGTGGTATAAGAGATACCAATCTAAAAGGAAACAGGCCTAGGTCCTTGGGAATCGCTGGAGCTGTTCGGGACTAGCAGTGACTAAGTCGGGAAAGGCCCGCGGGACTCGGGTGCAGTGTTTAAAGTGCACGCACTCACCAATACAAAGTCTATGGTGCGTAAAAGTTAGAAAGTTAGTTAGTTTGGAACCTTCCGAGTGACCTAGAAAGCTGAAACTTGAGACACAGGCCCTAGAGGTGTGTACCAGTGTAGTAACACTGGTGTTGCTGATTTACCTCACCCACAGGAAGCGGGTGCACAGGGTCGAAGTAGTGTTGGGTTTCGTCACGCTGGTCGATGGTGCTTGGAGCTGAAGATGCTCCAGGCGGCTCGAGGTGAAGAGTTCCGGTGGATCCAAGGGTGGATCTGGAGATGTGAAGACCAGAAAGCAAAGGGGACAATGTTCAATGTCACTAGCCAGTGACTACCGTGGAACCAGATTGGAGCCAGTCTATGTTGGGTGCAAACAGGCGTTGAGGTGTAGCTTCTCTCTGCAGCCACGTGGACACCAGGGGTTGAGGACATCCAGGAGTCAGTCACGAGCTGTCCCATGTAGGCTTCTCGCTGTTGGCGGTGTCGGCAACTTGATCGGAGCAAACAGGCCTTGGCTAATGCAAGCCACGCAGGAGTTTAAAAAGGCTTCTTACTCGGACCAGCAAGGTCAGAGTGGGTGCTCCTTTTTACAGGAGCTAGGGCACGTCTGGAGCAACCAGACCCTCAGTATAGTTCTTCGGTTTCGTCGCCAAGATGGCCGCTGACCACGTGGCTAGTGGCCGAGATGGCGCGTCAAGTGGCACAATGCAAAAGGGCCCCACGCAGATTGTAGAGATGCTGGGGGGCTGATCTTCGTTGCAAAGGCTGCTCGGTGGTGGGGGTTCTCTGTCCCCAAAGCACAACATCGAGGATGCCTCTGATGCTGCGGAGTCAGCTCTTCGGGTGTCTTTAAAGATGACCGGTCTCACGTCTCTCAGTGCCTTCACAGATCCCTTCTTTGTGGGGACTATGGAACGGACTCTGAGAAGTCTAGGAATCTGGGTCTTGTCAGGCTCTGGGCTCGGGCTCCGGCGGGAGGCGGCGGCAAAGCAGACGTCGATTCGCTGGTTGGTACCTGTGTTCACAGTGTGGCTCCTCCTAGGCCACAAGGAAGATGCTCTTCAGTCTTCTGTGCATCAGAATGTCGAAGTCCAGTCGTTAGTTTTAAGTCGATTTCAGGATGATCTGCCGTGCAATGGCACTGCTCCCACTCTTATTCCCAATCTGAGGGGTGGATCACCTACGAGGTCCCTCCTCTGGGTGGGACCAGGAAGGGGGCGGTTACACCCCCTTTCCTTTGTCCAGCTCCTCGCCAGGCCTGGGTCTGGAAAGTCCCAGGACCGGTTTGGACTGGCTTATGCACGGGGACACCTTGTGTGCCCCGGGCATGTCTCAATATATTCAGCCCTGTCCTACCCAATACACAAAACCCTGTCTGGGGTGGTGCTCGCACCTCCCAAGGCAGGAAACCCTTTGTCCAAGCCTCCCTCGCTGGAAGGACTCCCAGCAGCAGGAGGTCAGACTTGTGTCTGTGGCGGCAGCATCCATTTTGTGATGCTGAGGCTCTGGTTAACTTTAACCGGGGTTAAGGCTACGCACATGTCGTGTCCCTCTAGAAGGGTGGAATGCTATCCCCGTCGACAGAACTGTCAAGGGGATAGTATTCCAATTAGTGTGACACCTTACTCGACATGTTTTGATAAAGCCAAACCAAAGATAGCATATAACCGTGAGGATTATAATGCACTTAAGAGTATGTGGTATGGCAATATCCCTGAACAGCTAAGGGAGTGGTTCCCGACAGCTGCAGACAGGCTCAGCTCATGCTAGAGCACCATCTCACATATTTTCAAGCACTCTGCCTCCAGGATTGAAGAGGCCTTCCATAGGAGTGGCTGATAGGAACATATGTGTCCAGTTTAGGGTTAGATATAGGGATACTATATCTAAGTAAGAGGTGATTACACCGACTTACCCCAGCTGAGTGATCAGCCAGTTGTGTCAATTATGGAGGCCCGGCCAGGGGTGGCACAATACATGCTGCAGCCTCTGGTAGGCCTTGGAAACACCTATGCCCTGGGTACCTAGGGTACACTGTTACGGGGGGCCAATAAGGTGAACCAGTTCCAATTCGTAATGCACCTAGGGTGCATGGGCTGTAATTTAGAGAGAGAACAGCAGGCTGTGGGTCTGATTAGCAGGCCCACAGCCACATTAAGTCATAAACCAGTGAAGCAAAAAGCAAAAATTTGGGGTGACCATAGGATAGCAGAGCCTACTCTCCTACACAACCCCCCCCCCCCCCCAAACGCAGGGACATTAGACTAACCTTGACCAGTTGTGTCTTCATGTTCTAAGTGGAAGTACCTGGAGAGACCATCTGCGTTGCCATGGTCAGTCCCTGGGCAGTGCTCCACTGTAAAGTCCATCCCCTGTAGGGAAATGGACCACCTGAGTAGTTTGAGGTTTTCACCCTTCATCTGATTAAGCCATAAGAGGGGCTTATGGTTGGTCTGCATCTTGAAGTGAGTGCCAAACAAGTATGGTCTCAACTTCTTCAGGGCCCACACACAGCAAAGGCCTCCCTCTCAATGGCTGACCAACGTTTTTCTCTGGGGGTCAGCCTTCTGCTAATAAAAGCAATGGGCTGGTCCTGGCCATCTAGATTAAGCTGTGAAAGCACTGCTCCCACTCCCAACTCAGGAGCATCTGTTTGGACAAAGAACTCTCTTGAGTAGGCAGGACTCTTCAGGATAGGTGCAGAGCACATGGCCTTCTTCAGGTCTTCAAATGCCTTTTGACAGTTTACTGTCCACTGAACCTTTTGGGGCATCTTCTTGGATGTCAGATCATTAAGAGGAGTCACAATGGACCCATAGTTCTTAACAAACTTCCTGTAGTACCCAGTCAGGCCCAAGAAAGCTCTGACCTGAGTCTGGGTAGTTGGAGGGGACCAGTCCTTGATGGTCTGGATCTTACTCTCCAGTGGTTGAACTTGGCCTCCACCTACAAGGTGGCCCAGGTATACAACCTTACTCTGCCCTATCTGGCACTTTGTTGCCTTGATAGTGAGACCTGCCTTCTACAGAGCCTCAAGCACTTCCTTCAGGTGGACCAGGTGATCCTCCCAGGTGGAGCTAAAGACAGCAATATCATCCAGATATGCTGCGCAAAAGTCATCCAACCCAGTAAGGACTTGATTCACCAACCTTTGGAAGGTGGCAGGTGCATTCTTCAAACCAAAGGGCATCACCACAAATTGATAATGCCCACTAGGGGTAGAAAATGCTGTCTTGGCTTTAGACTCCTCAGCTAGCCTGATTTGCCAGTAGTCAGCTGTCAAGTCAAATGTGCTCAAATATTTGTCAGAAGCCAACTTGTCAATGAGCTCATCTGCCCTTGGAATAGGGTGTGCATCTGTCCTGGTGACAGCATTGAGTCCTCTGTAATCCACACAGAACCTCATCTCTCTCTTGCCATCTTTGGTGTGAGGTTTGCTCTTTACAGGAAGACTGTCACCAGTGTCCACCACATGGGTACACCAGTTAGTCTGACTGGGTGTCAATGAGAACATATGCCTATATGCCTGCAGAACCTGTCTACAGTCATCTTGCTGATGTTCAGTGAGGCTGCCATCTAAGGCAACACCATCAACTGAGCCATCCTCAGGGTTCTGAGTGAGCAGGTCTGGGAGAGGGTCACTCTCTTCCTCCTGTCCCTCATCTGTAGTCATGAGCAAGCCTATGTCTCCTCTGTTGACATATGCCTTTAGTCTGTTGACAAGGAGCACCCTGTGGGGGCTCCTGGGAGTTCCTAGGTCCACCAAGTAGGTAACCTCTCCCTTCTTCTCCAGAATTGTATGGGGTCCAGACCATTTGTCTTGGAGTGCTGCTGGGGTCACTGGCTCCAACACCCATACCTTCCGTCCTGGCTGAAACTCAATCAGGACAGCCTTTTGGTCATGCCAAGCTTTCTGTAATTCCTGGCTAGCCTCAAGGTTTTTGGATGCCTTTTCCATGTACTCAGCCATCCTGGAGCGGAGACCAAGTACATAGTCCACTATGTCTTGTTTAGGCTTTTTGAGAGGTAACTCCCATCCTTCCTTCACCAAACATAGGGGTCCTCTTACAGGGTGCCCAAACAACAATTCAAAGGGGCTGAAGCCAACCCCCTTTTGAGGGACCTCTCTGTAAGCAAACAAAAGGCAGGGTAGAAGGATGTCCCATCTGCGCCTCAGCTTTTCTGGTAATCCTTTAATCATACCCTTTAGGGTCTTGTTAAATCTTTCAACAAGCCCATTACACTGTGGATGGTAAGGAGTTGTGAACTTGTAGTTGACACCACATTCCTTGCACATAGCTGTCAAATATCCTGACATGAAGTTGGCACCTCTGTCAGATATTACCTCCTTAGGAAACCCCACTCTGGAGAAAACTCCAAGTAAGGCCCTGCCCACAACAGGAGCTGTTGTGGTCCTAAGTGGAATTGCCTCTTGGTACCTGGTGGCATGGTCCACCACCACCAGTATGAATCTGTGCCCAGATGCTGTAGGGGGATCCATTGGACCTACAATATCAATCCCCACTCTTTCAAAGATAACCCCCACCACAGGTAGTGGTATCAGGGGGGCCTTTGTAGTGCTACCTGCTTTACCACTGGCTTGGCAGGTTTCACAGGAGCGACAAAACTCCTTGGTGTCTTCAGACATGTGAGGCCAGTGAAAGTGAGGGACAAGAAATACTGTAAAAAAAACCTGAGAGTCTTAAAGAGAACTAAATGTGTTCTCACAAGTGAAACAACCAGTGCCCAATCCTAGGTAGCAGAGGAAGAATCCCTGTACGCTATTTAAGCAGGAGTGCATATGTCCAAGCACATAGTCGCCAGCAACAGTAGGTGCATCCCCATAAAGATGGATTCCCATCAAAGTTTTGTAATGATCTATTTTATCATTTGGTCATCCAAGGTAGGGATGGTAAGTCTCTAGATCATTGAGACGTAATCCAAACCCTCCATGAGGGATAACCCTCTAGAGTTGCTTGAAGACCATATGTTTGATCAGAAAAGGGGAACTAGTGCAGTGCAGAGAGAAGTGAGTGAAATTAAAATGAATAGAGAAAGGCAACGAAAGAACTTTAATAGCTGCCAGTGTCTTTCAGATTAAAACCAAGAACAGCGCAATAATAGCAGTTCCAACAAATAGCTGCTGAGGGGCCGACATGTTTCAGCCAAACGGGTATAAACTCCTAAGGCTTTCTTCAGGGCCTCTGTTCTGAATTAGTCTTGCGACTGCAAAATGTGATATTCAAAAGTATACAAACACAACTATTAAATAAAAAGAAGTGAAAAACCATAAAGGATATAACAGCTATTCCTCCATGTTACTTGGTTTATTGTTCACCTACAAGACTAAATGGTGACATCAGTGCATAGGACATAGCAACTTGAAAAATTATTTTTAGAAAGATTAAAAATGTAATTAACTCACCTAAATTAACAGGGGATAGGACCTCACCTCACCTGGACCAGGCTCAGGATAGAGGAGGCCACGCGCTAAAAAGGACAAGGAAAAAGGAAGCTTGATCTAACAACAAGAAGAAAGGGCCTTCCTAATTGCACACCATAATATGCTGCCTTTTCTTTTCCCAAACTTCCCATGACCCGTGAAAGCTCACTGACAAAAAAACTCAACCACCCCTCACTCGAAGCAGCTCAGCATACATCACGGGGCCCTTCTTTGCAGGGACTGTGGATCGGGCTCTGAGAAGTCTGGGAGTCTGGGTCTTGTCAGGCTCTGGGCCCGGGCTCCGGCGGGAGGCGGCGGCAAAGCAGACGTCGATTCGCTGGTTGGTACCAGTGTTCACAGGGTGGCAACTCCTAAGCCACAAGGGAGATACTCTTCAGTCTTCTGTGCAGCAGAATGTCGAAGTCCAGTCGTCTTCTTAGTTTCAAGTCGATTTCAGGATGATCTGCCGTGCAATGGCACTGCTCCCACTCTTATTCCCAATCTGAGGGGTGGATCACCTACTAGGTCCCTCCTCTGGGTGGGACCAGGAAGGGTGGCGGTTACACCCCCTTTCCTTTGTCCAGCTCCTCGCCAGGCCTGGGTCTGGAAAGTCCCAGGACCGGTTTGGGCTGGCTTATGCACAGGGACACCTTGTGTGCCCCGGGCATGTCTCAATCTATTCAGCCCTGTCCTACCCAAAACACAAAACCCTGTCTGGGGTGGTGCTCGCACCTCCCAAGGCAGGATACCCTTTGTCCAAGCCTCCCTCGCTGGAAGGACTCCCAGCAGCAGGAGGTCAGACTTGTGTCTGTGGCGGCAGCATCCATTTGGTGATGCTGAGGCTCTGGATAACTTTAACCGGTGTTAAGGCTACGCACATGTCGTGTCCCTCTAGAAGGGTGGAATGCTATCCCCGTCGACAGAACTGCCGAGGGGATAGTATTCCAATTCATATGACACCTTACTCAACATGTTTTGATAAAGCCAAACCAAAGATAGCATATAACCACAAGGATTATAATGCACTTAAGAGTATATGGTATGGCAATATCCCGGAACAGCTAAGGGAGTGGTTCCCGACAGCTGCAGACAGGCTCAGCTCCTGCTAGAGCACCATCTCACATATTTCCAAGCACTCTGCCTCCAGGATTGAAGAGGCCTTCCATAGGAGTGGCTGATAGGAACATATGTGTCCAGTTTAGGGTTAGATATAGAGATACTATATCTAAGTAAGAGGTGATTACACCGACTTACCCCAGCTGAGTGATCAGCCAGTTGTGTCAAATATGGAGGCCAGGCCAGGGGTGGCACAATACATGCTGCAGCCCCTGGTAGGCCTTGGAAACACCTATGCCCTGGGTACCTAGGGTACACTGTTACAGGGGCCAATAAGGTGAACCAGCTCCAATTCGTAATGCACCTAGGGTGCATGGGCTGTAATTTAGAGAGAGAACAGCAGGCTGTGGGTCTGATTAGCAGGCCCACAGCCACCTTAATTCATAAACCAGCGAAGCAAAAAGCAAAAATTTGGGGTGACCATAGGATAGCAGACCCTACTCTCCTACACCTGTCGCGCTGGCATACTCTAAGCATCCGGAGGGAGGGAGGAGCAGCTGGGAGGCAGGAGTGGGGTGGCGCGGGGAAGGGGATCGGGGTACAGAAGACAAAAGGGGGGCGGGCCACAGGGGAGCACGGAGCGGGGAGGGGTCTGAGGCGGGAAAGCGGTCCCGAGACGACCACAGAGGTCGGAGCACTGAAAAAAAGCAGGAAACGAAAACAAGCACTGGTAGCAGTGGCGAGGAGAAGAGGAAGTCTGACACACGGGGTCAGCGGCGAGCAGGTAGAGGCAGGCAGGCACAGAGACCGGGGTCAGCGGCGAGCGGGTAGAGGCAGGCAGGGAGACCGGGCACACTCAGGGAGAGCCGCGCGGCGGGTGGAGCGACCGTCACCGACCAGGGTCAGGTCAGGTCACTACTGTGGTTTTTTCATATTATGCTCTTTGCTATCCTCAAAATCTGTTCAATAATCAATGATGTCACCTATGCAAGATCACAACTTTAAACCACAGCACTCCAGGCAATATCCATCATGTTCACTCATAACTTATCTCTAATCCAAAATTATGAGTAGACATTTTGTAGCAGACAGAACTGCAAGCATAATAATTCTGATGCATTTTCACTC
This sequence comes from Lissotriton vulgaris, assembly GCF_964263255.1. NCBI lineage: Eukaryota > Metazoa > Chordata > Amphibia > Caudata > Salamandridae > Lissotriton > Lissotriton vulgaris. The sequence goes on from NC_141691.1 coordinate 2,034,341,346, forward strand.
TGCTCTCTTTCTTTTTTTCCAGAATATATCCATGAAATATCACATAATAAACTCATCAGCCACCATGTTTGACATCCTACTTGAACCATTTCCTTTACCCCTGGAAATGTTTCTAGCCATTTCTTGGTTTCATAGTGGCGGTTTAGTATTCAATTGAGCTGCTCTCTTGTGCAAATTAGTCTTCAGAGGTTACGTTAATGAATTTTAAAGCATTTGTTTTCTTAAGGAGCATTGATGTCACCTTATTGCAGAAAGATAAAGGCTCTATTTCTAATTTAGTTATATACCGATAAATATATATAGGCCTTTGTTCCTTCCCTTTGAGAAAGGCCAAGGTGGCCGAAATGCATCAGGAAGGGGAACGCAGGCCTTTGTTCCTTCCCTTTGAGAAAGGCCAAGGTGGCCGAAATGCATCAGGAAGGGGAACGCTGTACTTTTGAAATTAAATGCTACATTCCACTGTAATGTGTGCGGCTCCACTTCTTTCTGCGGGAGAAAGACTGGCTGAGATAATACACTGCTTGGTCCTGCCGTGAGCAACCCACCACCAAGAAAAGAGCTCCACAACTGCTCAACTCTGACCCTTTGTTGTGACTGTGAAAACGTTTAAGGGCAGCGGCAGCCTCCAGGGATTGGACCTTGGTTTGGACCATAGCAATCCTCAAGATTTGCGTGCAAGGGATTAAAGTGAAACTCAGCGAGTTTCTAAAATCAAAAAAGCATCGTCTACCAGAGGAAAATAATGAGGTAACCACATTTCACACTACAAATACCAGCATGCATGGTAAAATCTGGCCTATCGCAGTGCCCTACAGTGGGCAAAAAATTGGATGAAGAAGCAATCCGCTGGTCTGTGTGCTGAATTTGAAATCGTCAAATGCCTTTGTTCCTTCCCTTTAAGAAAGGCGAGGTGGCCGAAATGCATCTGGAATGGGATTGTTGTACTCTTGAAATTAAACGTTAAATTCCACTATAAGGTCTGTGGCTCAACTTCTTTCTGCGGGAGAAAGACTGGGTGAGATAATACACGATGTGTTCCTGCCGTGAGCAATGCACTACCAAGAAAAGAGCTCCCCAACTGCCCGACTCAGACCCTTTGTTGTGACGGTGAAAACCTTTAAGGGCGGCGGCAGCTGCCAGGGATGGACTTTGGATTGGACCCTAGCACACCTCAAAATTGGCATGCAAGGGATTACAGTGAAACGAGTTTCTAAAATCAAAAAAGCATGGTCCACCAGAGGAAAATAATGAAGTAACCACATAGCACACTACAAAGACCAGCATGCTTGGTATAATCTGGCCTATCGCAGCACCCAATAGGGGGCAAAAAAATTGGATGAAGAAGCAATCCACTGGTCTGTGTGCCGGTTTTGAAATCGTCAGATGCCTTCCTTTTGAGAAAGGCTAAGGTGGCCGAAATGCATCAAGAATGGAAACGCTGTACTTTTGAAATTAAACGCTGAATACCACTGTAATGTGTGCGGCTATACTTCTTTCTGTGGGATAAATACTGGGTGCTATAAATATATATGTAAATGTATGTCCTTAACTATTTATACATATTTCAGTAATTACACCCTCCATCTATGAGTATATCAAATTGCATATGATATATGCTTTGTAAAGATCACTGTTTTTGTCATTCCAAAAGCAAACATAGACCAAAGACTGTGCAAGAATTTGGAAACATCTTACATAGTCTTTTCCTCAATAAACCATGCCACATTCCTTTTATGGTAGCCCTAGCAGTGTTCATTGCAGTATCATAGGTTTTGATTTACATATCAAGCAGTTTTATAGCCATCTCTTCTTTTCAATAGGGGCCAAAAACTCCATCCTAGAGTAAGCTGAGAATTGCTAGGAAAATAATGAAATATTTACATCCAAATTGAATATTTTGAAATCTCCAAATCTAATATTAACTTTTGGATTTCTTCTTTCCGGGTGATCTAGTTGTTCCTACTACTAGCAAAGTGTTAACCCTGAACAAACCAAGTAAGTACTGCATCACCATGTAAATAAGTCTTGAAAGCATCATTTTACAGAATGCAAATGAATCTTATAGCACAAAATGTGTCTGATTGTCCTGAAGAATTATAAAAACAATCCTTTCACAATTGTGCTTTTCATCACCTCAGTTGTATTGTAGCAGATACCCTGGTGGGCCCAGACAGATGAAGTTAAGAGCACATTAAAAATACCTACTTAACATTATTGCATTGAGATCATTCCTCTAATACTATTCAGAGTTTTAATTGTCAACTGCTGCATTGTACTTTTTTTGTGATCAACCACCAAAACATTCCTACTACGAGCTTGTGCTTTTTGAAAAAAGCTTCCTCCTTACCCTTTGTATAAGTTCCTTCCTTACCCTTTGTATGTTTCATTATCACAAAAAAATGAAAGGACTAGATACATATACTATTACAGGCTGACAGAACTTTACTCTGACATGCAGCTCAGTTGTGAAGTGCATATAGTTTTTTGAGAACTCACTTCTAAGAGACAAGTAAGCATGGGCGCAAAATCCGTTCCGCTCGCGGATTTTCGGCAAATTCGCGATCCGCGAATTCCCGCGAATTTGCCAAAAATCCGCGAATCCGTGAGCGGAACGGATCCGGGGGGCAAAAGTTCAAGCTTCATGCTTGTAACTATTTTAGAACGGCGCCGGCAAGCTGCCAGCACCATTCTAAAATAGTTACTAAGTTAGCTTCAACAGGAAGCACTAATAGATAAAATGCAGTTGCTCGAGCACCTGCTTTATTTTATCTATTAGTGCTTCCTGATGAAGCTAACTTAGTAACTATTTTAGAATGGCGCTGGCAGCTTGCTGGCGCCATTATAAAATAAAACAGGAGTGGGGCAGAGGGCAGAAGGTCACAGAGTGGGGCAGAGGGCAGAAGAGCACAGCAACGAGTGGGGCAGAGGGCAGAAGGACACAACAACGAGTGGGGCAGAGGGCAGAAGGTCACAGAGTGGGGCAGAGGGCAGACGGACACAACAACGAGTGGGGCAGGGGGCAGAATGGCACAAAAACAAGTGGGACAGAGGGCAGAAGGGCACAAAAAATTAGAGGGTGGCAGTGATGAAACAGAGGGCGCATCAAGGTCTCGCACAAAAAAAAGCCCCGCGACCACGCAAAGCGCCCCGTGAACACGCCAAGCGCCCCGCGAACACACGAAAATAAAAAAATCTGCAAATTCGCACAAATTCGCGAATTTTGCGGATCGCGAATTCGCAAATCCGCAAATTCGCGGATCGCAAAGGCGCAAAATTTGCCCATGCTTAGAGACAAACATGTAAAGTCTCGCATAGACATTGACACGCTACATATGCCAAAAATCTAATATGATGACTCGGAAAAACTGCAACCTGTGTCAAGTTAGGGATTGTGAGAAACAAGTACCTGTTAGCTTTTGGCTCCTATTCTCACTACTAGATGCTGATTTTCTGACTCTGAACGTACCATGGGCTCTGCTAACCAGACACAGAGTCTGTGCTCTGATTAAAAGTGCATGGTAATTAAGTATAACTGAAATTGTTACTGACAATCTCTCTGTAAGACCCTAGCATGTGGTAGGGCATGTGGGACTGGAGGCCCAGTCGATTGAATGTACTTAAGTGTGCACTACTGTGGTGCATGTCACAATTTTGGAGGCTGCTTTCAAACCTAAATTACATGCAAATTTGACTATGGAATTAAAGATACTAAAAAAGATTCAAAATACCTTTGATTTACATATAAGTCATGCTTGAGATCTCCCCTAGGTGCCCCATGGTAGAGTGCCTTGTAACTATAAGGAGTGATATTATAAAATATCATTTATATGCCCTGGTAAGGGAAATGTTGCCAATTTTATTTTTTCACAATTGACTCTGTCCGTTAACATGGTGATATGTTATTAAAGTGGAAATTTTGAAAAAAAGGAGCAGCTACAATGATGCTTCAAAATATCAAAATGTATTCTAACTATCACAGAAAGTAACGTATAGACATTTCTTTTCTGTAAGTCAAAATCCAGCCTTCCAGAGACTCTCTCCTGCTTTGCCAGTCTGAGCAAAAATGTCTTAATGAGCTGTGAAATGGCCTGCCTTGAGACAAAGAATGTCCTGTGGGAGGAGAACTGCATGCTGCAGAGCACAAGGCAGAAAGGTGGTGAAGGGGCCAAACAGTCTTCAAAAAAGGAATGACAGCTTCACCCCTAAATCCTGTACCACTAATCAAATAGTAGCCCCACTAAATCGATTATTGAGTGGGTTGGAAGGGGAGTGTTAGGGAATTTTAGTCACACCATTGGGTTGGCTTAGCCAGATCTAACCATCCGGAGAGAGTTTCTCCATTGTGTATACCGGCAGAATATTGATTTCTCAGTCAGGAATATGCCACACTTTAGAGGAAGTGGGCATACACCTGAGTGGTACCCTGCATTCCATTGGGAGGTGTGCGACATTGCTTTATACCCCAGAGCTATGAATACATATGGGAGTGTTGTCCAGCCACTCAAATCTTCTGCCTGAAACAGCAATGAGAAAAAGGATAGCCCTGCTGGAACCCTGGTCTGTACCAAAAGGACTGCACTCTGAAGGACTGTACCTTGAATGAGCTTATAAATCCTGTGCTCAACGGTTCTCTGAATCGGGGAGTTGTTCCTCAGGCCTGGAAACATGCCCTGATACTGCCGCTTCGGAAGAAGCCCAATCTTGACCCTCTGTTGCACGCCAACTATAGGCCTATCTCCCTCCTCCCGGCTTTGGCTAAAGTCGTGGAGAAGCACGTTCACTCCTCTCTTACGAACTTCCTGGAGAGCAATAACATCCTCCATGATACTCAGTCGGGCTTTCGGGCCCACATGAGTACGGAGACTGCCCTACTGGAGGTGACGGATTTCATCAGAGAGTTGCTAAATGCGGGAGGTAAGGCCATGCTGATTATGCTGGACTTGTCAGCGGCTTTTGACACCGTTCCCCACGGTAGTCTCCTTTTAAGACTCAGGGAGATAGGGCTGCGGGGAGCGGTGTTTAACTGGTTTAAGTCCTTCCTTGCCGGCCGTTGGCAAACGGTCTGGGCCCCTCCTTTCTCTGCCGAGATGCCACCTCTCGAGGTAGGGGTGCCGCAGGGCTCTGTTTTGAGCCCTACGCTATTTAACATCTATATGGTACCCATGTCAGCTCTGGCGGAGTCCTTTGGTGCCCGTATCGTGTCCTACGCTGTTGACACCCAGCTTCTTTTTACCAGTAAGAAGGGGTCCGATTTCGATGGGGGGCAGATCAGATGCTGTTTGGGAGCCGTTTTTGATTGGTTCGAAGGGCACAGCCTGAAATGTAACTCCGACAAGACGGAGTTGCTGTTTTTTGGCTGTCCCGCCGACCCCAGATGGCTGACCTGGTGGCCGCCGGCTATGTTTCCCCCTGAGGCTGTATCCTCCAGGGCCAAGAATCTGGGGGTCCAGATAGACAACGGTCTTACCTTGAAGCCTCAGGTGTTGGGTCTTGAAGGCAAATGCTTCGGCATTATTAAGATGCTGAGAACATTTCTTCCTCTGTTGGCTCTCTACCACCGGAAGGTTACTGTCCAGGCGCTCATTGGCTCTCGTTTGGACTACTCCAATGTTCTTTACTTGGGCCTGCCGGAGTTTCTTCTTTCTCGCCTGCAGGTCGTGTAGAATGCTGCCGCCAGAGCCATTTATGGGCTTCATCGCAGAACCAGTGCGACTATTTTATTAAAAAATCTCCACTGGCTCCCCATAAAAAAACGAGTGATTTTCAAGGCTCTCTCACTGACTTTTAAGGCGCTTCAAGGCACAGGAGCTAAATACATTAGGAATCGTTTGGCATTCTATCTGCCTACGAGGACGCTAAGGTCAGCTTCCCTGGCTCTGGCTTAAGTTCAATCAATCAGACGGGCCATAATTGGTGGACGGTCTTTCCGCTATCTGCGCCTAAGCTCTTGAACTCTCTGCCAGTGTCCATGAGACATAACGCAAGTCTCTTAGGTTTTAGGAGGGAGCTAAAGTCTTGGCTTTTTGTCCAGTAGGCCCGTATGTTTGATCCCTTTCTGCCCCGTTGTCTGTCTCCTAGTTTTTATCAAAGCGCCGGGACACTCCCCTGAGTAGCCGTGCGCTATATAAAATCTTTTTAACATTAACATTAACATGTACCTGCTACACAATCTGGTACTACAGCTCTCAATACCTTGCCTGGCTTCCCAAGGATTAAAGAGTGGACTCTCTGAAAGCAATAGGTTAACTGAGCCCTCCTGCATTGTCTCCACCAAGAAGTCCCCACTATGGAGTGCATCCATTTAACACTTTGAACCAAAAGGAGGAAATGCAGGAAGAGGTTTTAGAAGTTTGGAGCAACTTTAGTATAAAGGTCCATAAATTCACCAGGTGATATGCTGGAGTTGTAGTCCCAGACCCCAATAAGCAAACCATAGTACCTGAACCCTTGGCTGGTGTTATGGACCACTTTCCTTCATCAAGAAACACTTATAGAAGTAAGTGTGAAAGTGTGAACTGTAAACATTGATTGCCACGCATGCGATACACTGCAGGCCATTACAATGCAAGTCATTACAAAGACTTGCTGAAGTGGGCAAAAGGTGCTCGATTTATAATCCAACACCTTCCCTACTGTTGTACAGACTGGAGTTGGAATAGTAAATTATACTATTCGAAAATCCAGTCCCCCCTACAGCATTGACTTGCATTGTAATGGTATACGATGTAACAAAGTGGTTGTTGAAATGGTATGATTTGTAAATACATGTGATAACGTGGCCTATTCGGTCTGAACTCGCAGCCAGCTACCAAGGTTTCATTGAACTATGGAATACTTTATTGAGACCATGACTGAACCCTTTATTGCATTTTTGGCCTTAATGGTTTTTTTTTTTTTAATATTTGGAAAACCTTTATTGCACAGTATCATAAAACAAATACGGGCCTTCCAGCCTCGACTTTTTAAGCACATAAGCAAGCAATATGGCAACTCGGTAGCATCTCAAAGTAGAATACAAGCAACCTGGGTTACACTGGAAATACGCACACTACCGAGAAGCAGGAGAAGTTAAGGTTTAATTTTGTAGTTTTTAAGAAACGTATTTAAATATTAAACGCTAGAAAGGATCAGAGTTCACACAATCCGTCCAAATCAGAAGTGGGCGACGTCCATCAACAAAACCCGCAAGCAGTAAAATAGAATCAAAATGGCGGCACAATGACATCATAAAAGGATCGGTAATCGCACAGCATGTCGTGTGCCGGTCACCCCCCACCCCACTTCGACCCATTCCATTGATCCAAGGAAAGAAGGGAAAGAAAAATAATTGGAGAAGAAAGAAAGAAAAAATAAGGCCCATAGAAACTGAAACGGACAAAATAAAATCCCCCCCCCCTACCCCCCACCCTACACGCATGCAGAGGCTACGGCCTACCCCCCCCTAGCAGTGTGTCTGTCGCCCAAAAAAGAGTACCCGAAATAAGAAAGAAGAGAAAGGAAGAAAAAGGTGTACCTGTAAAACCGAAGGAGGGCCAAACTTATGTGTCCGAAAAAACCAGTCTATATATTCTCAGCCGCCCCACCCCGACTCCGAATTGAAACATAACCAACGTCCAGCTCCCCCGTCTACCCATCACAATCCCGGCAAAGCAACCAACATGAAGTAAAGAAGAAAAACATCTTCAACCCTGTCCCTTTCGGTCCAATGTGCCGATGAGATGCAACAGCGAAACATCCATCCAGAATGGGGTAGACAGTCGCGAGGACCACAACAGGACAAGGCGTTGTCCACCAATATCCGACCAGCTCAAAGCCATGTGGTCCATGAATGTACAAAGAAGGGCAGCGCACCGCAGCAATCCTCCAACGATAAACAGCCGAAGCGTCAGCAGCATGCCCAGGACACAATAGCAAGAATCGCCAGCAGATCCGGCAAATGGTGCAAAACATGGCGCCCAGAGGCAATTCCCCAGCCGCTGTACCAGTCCAGGAATCCCATACCTCTCCACGGCTGTAGCAGACAGGGTCACGGTGGTAATCAGTTCTCGCACCTCAGGCGCCTCCATGTACCTCTGGATAGGTGGTGGCTCACCATGATCGAGCCCGGGGTGTGGCGAAGCACTCTGCAGACGAACGCCAGCTCGGCCAGTAGGGGACAGCGTGGGCACAATGGCTTCCAGTCGGCACCCCAGGTCCCGGGCATTGTCACACAAATCAGCTCGCCATGTATCCAGGGCGCCCAGAATGTCTGCGATCTTCAAGGGCATCTCAGGAGAGGAGGATACTGTAGCTCCTTGCACACGGGGCTCGAAGACGTGTGGTAGTCCCCGAGCCCGTCCACCGTCATCCTCTTCCAGCAGCCCGTCATCCCATCGGCGCCCGATAAGCACAGCCAGGTCTTGGGGACAGGGGCAGCACACTCCATACCGACGCTGCCCACGGTTGTAGTGCAGCGTCGGCCGTTGTAAGCACCCTCAGCAGCAGGTCGGGCCATCAGTTGCAAGTGTAGTGCGCTCGGCTCAAAATGGCCCCGTTCACAACGCCGGACAATGAAAGGCTTGCAGATCATCCAGGGGAAAGGATACAAATGTATCAATGGTAGCCGCGATGTCAAGCAAGCGTGGAGATTTAAAGGGATGAAATGGCACGCTGCTACGGAAAACTCGGTGCAGCAGCCGCTCTCCGCCGGCCGCTTCCACCCTGTCTTCAGTGGCCGCTGTTGTCGTAGTCGGGGCCGGCCGCCCCTGAGAACAAAGACCCGGTCGCCGCAATCAAGCACCAGAACGGAGACAAGGACGCTTCGTCACTTCTGTCGCAGAGGGCACGTCGGGAAGCACACCGTTGGATGCAGCATCACTTCCCAAGTCCGATACCGTGACGAGAATACAGGATAGTCTGGAGGATAAGTGGCGGCACGGAAGGAAAACAAGCGGGTCGGCAGAGCCGAGGGTTCAGGCGGCCATCACAGTTGCAGGCTAGGCTCCTCCTCTTTGGCCTTAATGTTAACGGTTTTTCCTACTTATCACTACTAATAAACCACTATCCCGCATTTGGAGTTCAGCAGTGAGGATACTTGTACGTACCTATCTTTAAATTACACTATCTTACCAACCTGTCCAAACTCACAGCTGCTAAGCTTAGGTTACAGTGTAGGGATAGGGTGCTGCCAGTTTCTAATCATATAAGAGCTGATAGAGTCCCTTAAGGCCTGGGCAGAGATATCTCTTGGAAATTATGGTGATGGGCAGGATGGCCCCTCTAACAAGTTGCAGGTGGAGGATGTCAACCTGGCCATTACTCTCATTATTATATTCATACTTTCAGCCAAGGAAGGGAGAGGAGCATTCTCCCACCAGAAGCAGGGATGTAATTTGAGAATAAAGAGCTAAAGGCTTAGTTAGCTTCCATAGAAGGGAGGAAAGTTGGCCCAAGCTGAGAAGTGGGGTAGGGATGAAGAGAGAAGAAATGCTGGCAGCAACAATGAACAAGATGCAGAGATGCCCAGGAGTTGTGGTTTTGATTGCAGGCTTACCCAAGGTAATATTCCCCATGTAGGTATTGGGGGAGGACATTGACAAAGTGCTGACTGCATTTGAAATGGCTCTTGAGATGAGAAGGGTCCACTCTAAGTATGGAGGTGCTCTCCTGTTGAAATGTATTCTAGTAGCTAGGTTGGATATGCTCCAGACCCCGCAAGGGTTGAGGCAGAATCCTACCCACACTTGAGGAAATAACTAGTCACAAAATTTGATCTGACCCCAGAGCAGTACAGAGTGAAGTTCAGGGACACCCAGAAAGTAAACACAGTCCAAGGTGGACGTTGTGCACATCTCAGTGAAAGCTCTACAGGGCTAGATTAAAGCTAACCTATTTAGGGCATTTATACCTTAATTCTTAATTACCACTTTGTGACCCATTGTGTACAAGAAAGGTTATGCAAGTACCTAGTAGACTCTAAGCTGTCTAGTCCGAGGGAACTAGGACAGACAGCTAAAATGGAGCTGCTCCCCCCACCCGAATTGCCATGAGACCCTCATGGATGAGTAGCGCGCTTCAAAATTCCCTGATTATTTTATTGATGAGTGGATGAAGTTTCTAATCAGCATCAGGGAGAAGACTCCAAATAGGTGGGGGTTAGGTCTACAAAAGCCGCAGGAGGTCGGCTGTAATCCCATCACAAAGACTCCCACAGTACCCCAGAACCCTAAAAAGGAGGAGGGAGATCTCACCCTAACTCAGATAAACAGAGGCAGAGTATCCAGGGACGAAGAAATACTTAGACCCAAAGGTATTTGTTGATTGTCAGTAGTCAGTTCACTTCAGGAATGATGACGACTATACTAAAAATGTGGTTAGCACTGAGCTGTTGAGTGTAGCCATAGAGCAGAAATCCTGAGTTGAGGACGTCATCTTAGCATTTTGTTTGGACACATGTCCATGTGGTAAGCTGGTGTTCCCTTAGAGTGGAAGTAGTTACTTCCACTCTATTCAGGTGAATGGGATCACTGCCATTTGCCTGTGAGACACATGTACTTGTTAAAATATAGTGAGTGATGGGTTAGTGTTCTCAGACATGTATCTGCCAGGAGAGGCCAGAAGGGTAACCCCAGGTGAGGTCACAAACTAACCTGTAGGCATAGTGTCTATACAGTTGGATGTAACCTTGGCTGGTATAAGGTGATAATGCAGTCCTCCCTTCAGGTTATCTCCTGGGCAATGACCTAACAGAGGTTGATCTGATTTGAAAGGTGCCCCCGACCCAAAGGTCCTGGGGAGCTGGCCCCTACAGATAGGAAACTGGGGTCCCAAAAGAAAGAAAAAAAGAAGAAAAAAAGAAGAAAAAAGATAAGTCTTAAAGAGAGTTCAAGGGAGCCAAGGGTCTTCTGTCTCAGTAAGGGAGAAACTCACAGCTGGCACTGGTGAAGCTTCACATAACCAAAAGAGAGTCTTGAGCAGGCAGGCAGCTGTCTAGCAGCAGGGTCTCACTCCTGCTCTGACCCAAGGGAGAGTGGAAGAAGAGTGTCTGCCACTGCATGAGGTAGCCACCTACTATAAACAATAAAAGAGTTTCCAGGAGCCATCTGATGCCCCTAGCGCAGCTCAGCCACCAGTAGAGAGCTTAGGGTGTAGTTCTGGATTCTGAAAGCTGTCAGTAGCCTCTGCAGGGTTTTGGTGTTCATGAAAACATTGTTGGTGGCATGGGAGGCAGACCTCATGGCCAAAAGTAAGATTGGCTTCCTGACCCTGTTGGTCATGGTGGGGTAGCTCAAGTGCTAGGTAACTTCTGTGAGTAAGGTGTTGCCCAAGACACTTTAATTATAGAGGAGGTGGGCACCTCACTACCCATACTAAAAAGGGAGAAAGATCATAAAACAGTGGTTATGAGGATTCACTTAAAGGGGTCCTTTTACTGTATGGGTGGGTCTGTTTTAGAGAGCAAGTACCTTGGCAGGAGGATGAAAGGCATATAAGGAAAGGCAATTATACAGCCTGGTGTCTTCACTTTCTTTCTCCCCTGACAGACCAGCTATATACTCTCAGGTTTGGTTGAGGCTCCAGGGCTATTGGCTGGGGTTGGTTGTGTGAGAAACCAGCACCTGTTTGCAGTATCCCTCCACTTTTTACCCCCATTTTGCCTACTTTATGATGTTTTTGGACTCTGATTGTGCCCTGGGCTCTGATATCCAGACCAAGATCCTGTGCTCGGATTCAAAATACATGGTAATTAGGTATAATTACAATTGATGCTGAAAACCTAGTGTAAGTCTCTAGTCTGTAATAGGACATGTAGTTCTAGAGTCCCAGTCAATGTAATGAACGTATGTACACACTGTTGTGGTGCTTGTTATAATTTTTAAAGCCAGACCTGCCTTTCAGGATGCTTTTAAATTGAAATTATATGAAAATTCGACTTTGGATGTAAAGGTATGTCTGCTAACATGGGAATGCTTTATTAAAATATAACTATTAATAGTAAGGAGATAAAGGAGATAAAAATATACCTCAAAGTATCAAAATAATAGAATAAATACAACAACTTACCACTGTTAGATGTATTCTAACTGCCATAGAAATTAAGTTCAGAACTATCTTTTCTGTAATCAAAGCCTAGCCTTCCCTGATTTTCTAGCCTCTGCCAGGGTGAGCAAAACTGTCTTAGGGACATATTATCTAGAATGGCACTACAATGATCACCGGTTTAGCAGCAGGAAACTGCTGCTAAAGTGGTGATAATGGGCTTGATGATATGCCCTGGAGAATTCCAATAGACGCCATTGTTCACACCAGAACATGGACTTCTTTTGGAATTCTCAAGGGCATATTATTAAGCACATTATCGCTGCTTTAGCTGCAGTGTTCCGCCGCTAAACCAGCAATAATTTTAACGCCGTTCTTGATAATATGCCCCTTAATGAGTTGTGATGTGGCCTGCCTTGAGTCAAAGAACTTCCTGTTGGAGGAGACCTGCAAGCTGCAGTGCACAAAGCAGGAAAGCAGTGGATGAGTCAAACTGGCCTTCAAAGACAGTTTGGACATGACACAGTCTCACCCCCAAATCCTGCACCCCCAGACAAACAGGAGTCCCAGTAATTAGATTAGTGAGAGGGCTGTAAGGGGGTGCACGGGAAACCTAGCCACACTAGTGTATTGGCTTATCCAGATCTAACCCTCCAGGAGAAAGTTTCTCCATTTTGCATTTTGAAAGCCACAAATATACCACACTTTGGAGGAAGTGTTCATAGACCTCGCTGGAACTCTGAATCCCATTGGTTAGGGTTGCCAACTGCTTGATGCCCAGGATCAACAAATAAATATGGGAGTGTTGCCCAGAAACTTAGAGCTGAGACCTGTAAACAACAAGGAGAAGATGGACTGCTGTGTGGGAAACCTGACCTGCACCCAAGGGATCAAACAAGGAAGGACTGTACCTGCTGCACAATCTGATACTAAAACCTTAAGGACTGTTCCTGGATTTGGACAAATTAAGGAGTGAACTACCTGAAATTTACATGTTAACAGAGCCCACTTGAATCTTTTCGACCAAGGATTTGGCTCAGTGAATTGTAATTTTTGTAGTCCCAACATCCCAAGGACCATCTCAGAACTTCTAGAACATTGGTACTGGTGTTGTGGACACTTTGAACCCACAAGAGGAACTTCAGCAAGAACACTTGTTGTTTGGTTAAGTTTAGAGTAACATTTGTTAAAAGTACTATAAGGTGACCAGATGTATTGTGGGAGTTGTAGTCACAGACTCCAAGAGGCAAACCAGATCATCTGGACTCTAGGGTGGTGTTGTGGACTACTTTCATACATCATGAAATACATCTGTAAGTACGTGTAAAAGTGTTACATCGTGGATGGCCACAACTCTGGTCCTTTAAAAATAATTGCTTGCTAGTAGTCAGTCCTGCCTCTTTGTCCCTCCCCTTTCTCTTCCGTCTCTCTCACACAGCTGAGACTTAGTACTGTCTCATTCCGCTATGGTTATTTATCTGTACTTTAAGGGGATTTTTTTGTCATGATTTCCTGGTCTGCTGCTGTTTGCCTCTGTTCAGCTGTGGCACCATAGCTGCTTACATCTAAATATTACATTCCTACCTCTCACCTCCTCTTAATACCAGTTGGGCTAGTGCTGCCTCCCACTCTGTTGATTGAATTTATTTAGCCTTTTGGAACCTTTCTCCCTGTTTCAAAACTGCATTTGCTTCCTCTGCATTTGCATTCCCCTGCCCGCCTCAATCAATGTATTATCTCTTTGACTTTCTACGTTTCATGGTCTTTATCTCTGTGCCTCTCTTGAGACTGTTGACCCCTTGTTCTTTCTGTGTCTCACTCACTAAAGTCACTGACTGCCTTATCTTTTCTATGCCAAAACCCAGTTTGCTCTCCAGTTTCTTTTTTCAAACTCTCATCCAGCATTAGGCTGTACTAGAGTGACATTTTAGGAAACATCACGTAGCAATTCATTTAAACAAACCATGGGACAAAGGGTCATTATCTCAGCCATTTTAATTCTAGGTCGGGTGTTTATTCTACTACATTCAATATTTTTAACTGGCCTGGCTTCATGTTGGTCCCCCAAACAGCCCTTTCTTGAATTGACTCAGGGGAGTTCTGCTAGGCGCCTAGCTTAATCAGCTATGAAGGCCTGACTCTCTATTTGCGTGACATTGTTTGGTTTCTCATAGGACACAGTGCAGCACATTATTACCTTTCTCTCATTGGTATTTATAGTAGATGACCCCAAAGTACACACTTTTCTCATGCACACAGCACTCTGGTGCCAAAGATTATTTGGATGCTTTTATAAGAAGTTATACTCCTGGGGTTAATCAATCGATCAAATCAATCAGGATTTAAAAAGCACGGCAACCCTTGCCTGGTGTTGCTGTAGTTTGAAGCATCTTGCCATAATTTATCATTATTCAAGACTTTTCCGACCTCCTTGGCTCTTCAGTGGATAGGTTGTGATTTTATTTTCTAAGTAAGTTTGGCCGTTGGTTGGATGCAAGTTACATAGAGCATTTCAAATAAAAGTTTGGTTTATGCTCTGACAAGTGTGATGCTGTGTAATCATGCAACTATTAATAAATTCGACTTTTGAATTAAAGGTACTTCCAAAGTCTCTAACTACCTTATTGTTACATATACTTCACACCTAAGGTTTCCCCTAGATGCATCAGTGTACTTGTAACTATAAGCAGGGACATTATAACATATGTTTTATATGCCCCTGTAAGGGAAAAAAGCTGATTCCTATGGTAGCACAATAGAGCCTTTGGCCTAACATGGAAATACTTAAATAAAGTACAACTATAGTATAAGTTTATTGTTTGATTAATTAAAATCATTACAAACCCCCCCCCATATCCATAAAAACGTAGTAAAAATTTAATTACATTTATAAGTACACCTGAATTTTGACATGGTTCCATAATTATATAGAAAGGGTGTATATTTCTTTTTTTAAAATTTGGGGACCTTTTAGAAAAGATAATTGCATAGTGTATACCCCAGTGTTCCAAATTTTAATGTTCATACACCACTATTTGCGACCTGCAGCTAGTCGCTAGTAAGCATGCTGTCCATTCGTTAATGTTGTTGGTCGGCTATTGAAGGTGACTTTGGTCCTGCTTGTTTTGTTTACTCTCCATCTGCTTGCCGTAGGAGGTTTCTGACCGTTGTCATGAATTTGACACCCCTGCAGACCAGGATAATGGAAGCGCCTTCCAGCCAGCTTATCACTGCTTGTCTGCATGAACGGATGTTCAACTCATTAAAAATTAATTTTAAATACTGTCTCCTCTGTTCCAGGACTGCTGGACAAGCACATAATAAGTGAGTTACAGATTCTGATTTAAAACCACATAATCGACAGTTTGCGGAGAGATAGGGCTTTTTCCAAGTTGGATACAGGTCTTTTGAGTCGTGCAAGCCCATGCAATAGTTTGTAAAGCTCTTTTTTAAATGCAAGCTGAAATGAGAGGATAGATAATTTTGGGGCTTTAGGGTTCTGTATGAGTTGATGACTGTCCACCCATGCCGGCGCTTAGAGATTGATTTTTTGTCAGCCAGCAAGGATTTCTTTTTAGCTGCGGCGTTTACGACTTTGCCGAAGCTTGCTCTATCTTCCCCGTTTTCCCACGCTGTTTGTAATTCCAGCTCGGTCAAAGCTGTTCTCAAAAAGCTTCCCCATGAGCTCGGTATTTCTAAGTTCATCTGGAGCTTAATTTCGTCCCAGCATAATTTGTTCAGGGTGTCCGGGTTAGAACAGCGGAATGTATGACAAAGTTTGACAAAGCTACTCATTGCCCACTATAGATGTAGGAAGAGGAGGGAGTACGTAAGTCCCAGTTGGCGTAGCCTCCGTTTCACCATGAGGAATGATTGTCGCTGGCGCTGCACCTGGATCGTGTAGTCTGGGAAGAACATTATGTTCGCGTTTTCGACTTGTATGGTGCACAGTTTTCGAGTTTCTCGCAGGACAGCATCTCGGTCTCTGTAGTTCAGGATACGGAGTAGGAAAGGGCGCGGGTTGGAGCCGGTGTGGAGTGGCCTGGTCGGGACTCTGTGCGCCCGTGGACAGGTGGACTACTGACAGGGGGGAGGACTGGTCGGATAAGGAGTGGGAAAGGATTCTAGAGGGACCACAACCACATTCCCCGCAATTCGAGGTTCAGAATCATACAGTTCTACATCACACACACATCACACACAGGGCATACCTGTCCCCGGACAAGATTAACCGCTACTTTGGCCTGGATACATCCAAATGCCCACGATGCGCGCTACTGAACGCGGATCTCCTACATATGCTGTGGGCATGTCCCAAGCTACGGACGTACTGGCATGATGTCACCACGCTGTTGACGAAAGGGACGGAGCTAAGCCTTCGACACGACTGGGACACTTGTGTACTGGGCCTCCTCACTAGGACGAAACATAACAAGGCGCACATGAGGTTCTGGGATTTGGGGCTGATAACCGCCGAAAGACTCATAACCCGCCACTGGAAAGCCGCAGAACCACTGCTGACGAAACACTGGAGTGCCTCCCTCACCTACTGGGCGACCGCAGAGGGCACGGTACTAAGTAGGGAGGAGACGGCGGGGCGGAGGGCCATACCGATAGCCCAGATATGGGAGGGTTTCCTGCGAACATTCACCAGGGCCTGCCATGATAAAGGGGTAATGTAAGGGGAGGGTAGTGAGAAAGGGGAGAAACAAGAGCCACGCGCAGACAAACAAGAAATACCACCCCCGTGACCCACCACCCTCCCCCTCCCCGCCCTCCCCCCCGCTTGCCCCCTCCCATCTCCCTTATCCCCCCCCCCGCTTCCCCGCCCACTCCGCCCTTTCCCCCCCCCCCACCTGTCGACAGGGGCCACACACACAGGCGACTCCGCTAATGCACTCCCACCCCGGGACTCAGAGTTATCACGCACCACTCGTATCGCCTCCCCGTGAGCACCACTGGGCGGCACCCTACGAGACCACTCCGCCCGAAACCATTGAGACAGGGCCCGCACTGCAGCACCCCCTCCCCGAGTTTGGGTTCATTACACCCTCACTTTCTTTCCTGTTCTTCCCTAGATTGGAACAGCGACACCCACGGCAGAGGTCGCCCCCCAGTTGACCACGCCAGATCTGCCTTTCCTACTCGCACCTTCACTTCTAGCACACAGCGACTAAACACAGGAGTGCAGCACATATGCAAACCACTGCCGCAACCTTCCACCCCATGGCAACGACGTCCTGAACAATCTAGCCGTCCACAGCACACGTACATGTCGCCCGGAACCGGGCCTGGATGGTTACTAACACTGTTGGGGAACATCAAACTTCATTACTGACCAGAAGGCTGCGGACGCCGGGGGGGGCGGCTGGTCATCAGGCTGCCCGCCTGGGCGGGCAAGGTTGGATGTCCTGGTAGGAACGGCACTGCGAGTTACACTGTGATAAAACAAGGGAATGAATGGTTTGGTGCATGCAGTGTCCACCCATAAGACAACAGGTGGAGTTCTTCATATGCATGTGCATTTATTGGAGTTTCAACCGTCATCAACATTCGCTCTGATACTGTACGAGCTACTCCAATTGTTGTTTCCCCTTTGAATTATGCACATAAAGAAATGTACCTGTATACCAAGAGTTTCAATAAAACAGATTTAAAAAAAAAAAAAAAAGTACAACTATAGATAGAAATAAGCTAAATATATACTTCGGAGTATCACAATGCTGGTTAGAATAAATCTAAAAACTTGTCACTGTTAGAATTCTTATAAATATCACAGAAAAGAAGTTATTAAACTTGTTTTCTGATGGACCAAAATTCAGCCTTCCACCTGCCCTTCTCTGATTGCTCAGCCTCAGCTGTCTTAACAAGGTGTGATGTGGCCTGCTGTTTGAACCGGTAGTGTCTGGGCAGCTGAATGGATGCTCCCAGATAGGCAGAACTACCATTGTGCTCATCCTTTTGTAGCTTCTTGGTGAGGAGTGAGGCTCACTACAGAGGCAATAAGTAAAACAAAGGCAAAAGCAGCCACTCACGATAAATGCCCTGAGCGTCACAAAAGAGACTTCAGGAGTGAACATGTTTATGTTCAACACACATATGCAATGCTTATAACATGACCACCATAAACCTTTAAGAATAAAACACAATTGTGAATCTAGCTATTGGTACTAGGCCCACTCATATGGTTATTTTTTCACTAGTATGCACACTATGGACACATCTTAATCTAACTTCCTTCTAATCGAGAGAGAGCATCCATATGGGGTGCACAATATCAAGATTATGTACATTCACAAATAAAAGAACACTTTTTAGCAGTACTGTTAGCCGAAGTCAAGTGGGTGAAACCCAATGTCTAAAGGTATTGTGCTTTTGGTACTAACCAAGGTGTAAGACTGCACCACAGGCCAGTATCATGAATCACATTTGATCAAACCACGCTCACTCCCACTCAGACACACTCAATCGGCACCACTATGTGGTATGGCAGGTATTAGCCAGTCTGTATGACACGCTCTTACAAACACATACTCACTCAGCACCCTAATGCGGTGCCACTTGTACCTAGCAGGTATATGGATCACCTTTTGTAGACCATTTGGCCCAAGCCTCTCTCCAACTTCACCCTCACCCCTATTTGCCCATACCTACGGATGGGAGATAACTAGTCCTGCCTACCTGACACTTGGCTGCATGTGGCCAAAGTTAAACTTAGTGTGGGTCTCTCAGGAAGCAGGTGGAAATATTTAACAGCTTTAATTAGGATGTAGACTTAAACAAAGGAGAAGTTAGCAGCAGAGCAAGTTCACCCACAGGTCTCAAACACAAAGGATTCATGCAGTCTCGTGACCCACTTCCTAACTGTCTCAGAAGCATTTCTTCATCCCAGTCAATATGTCTTTCTACTACCCGTACCATGATGTCTTCAGTAGGGGCCAGGTGTGGAGAGGCAGGTTGGTCTATTACGATGAGTGTCAAAAAGGGAACAACCAATGAATAGGAAGTAATACATTACTCCCCATAGGTAGGAGTAGGCACCACGATCGGTATATGATGATCCCGGTCATACCCAGGCACTCTGGCCACAGTGACTGGTGTGCCTTTTGTGTGAAAGGATGCGTTGTAAATTGTCACCTCCCAGGTCAGGAGTCACAATAAAGAGTGTATGCCAAATTGGGTTGCACCAGGCAATTCTGATCACACTCAGTTAAGAATTGCAAATCTGAACATCTTTGAATATGAGGCACAATGTCCAGTGCAAGTTGATACAGATTGCACCACAACAGTCTGGCCAGGCACAAATATGTGCAAGTTCAGCAGAGCCACATAATTTGGTATGAGGCACAACTCTGGGTACACCCCCACCTCCAAGGGTTGCATCCTGTGAATGCAATGATTAACATACTCTTAAGGTCACCCATAGCTAGGTAAATACCTGCAGTGTTCTTCTCAAAGCATGTAATCCATTTCTATGCTCCATCCAGCCAAGACAGTAGCTTTGTTCTTAGTTTTTCTTTGTCCTTCTGGGATCATGACACATACATAAGCCAGACAAATTATTCTGCTGCAGTGGGCACATTCTTAACCTGTATGACGCTATGGGTTTATCCTCAACAAAGCATCCCCCCCTTGCGAGGCATTGCTCCAAGTAGGGAAAGCTCCCGTTGGGATTTCCGCCTTCATGGCTGATGCAACCCTCAATTACTGCCATGACCGCAGGCTAGGACAATCCTCCCCTAGGCCAAAACCTGTCACATGGGCCACTCTCCTTAGTCTAGTCTGCTAACAGGGTGCAAAATTTATAAACAAAACTCTTGTATTTTGCTATTTTATCCCTGGGGGTAGATCTAGTTTTTGCCGTGCACACGTGTGCAGCACAGCGTATCCACTTTTGTCAAAACAGGAATGGTTTGATTGTTTAAACTGTTCAGCCCAAAGAATAGTTCAAGGCATGAGCCTTTGAGGATTATTACATTTACATCGGGTTTACGTGCATCTTATATGCAGTATTACAGTAAGTAATAAAAGTTTCCGGCATCCCATATATAGTGTGGAATGTTCGTTACAGCCTTAGGGGCAGATTTACAATCTCATTACAACATCTTTACAACACTGTTGTGTCACTTCTGTGATGCATCAGCATTGTAAACAATGCGCCACTATGCAACATATTTACAAAGTGAGGCACCTATAGAGATGGGTCACGTTGTAAAGCCTTGCACTACATTATACCCTGTATGCAGGGTGGGCATTCGGACATGGGAAAGCCTCGCAGTGAAATCTACAAGATTTGACGGAGTCACTTTTATGACGCCATTGCATCAAAACCTTACACCATGCTTAAAGCAGGCATAAGGAGTGTTGCAGCCTGTAAGTGTTAGATCTGGGGGTCTCTAGTTGGCAATGGTATTCAAATGTGTCCTAATAGGGACCCTTACTTCTAAGTCAGGATAAGGGGATTACACCCCTTAATAACTCCTGCTCACCCCCTTGGTAGCTTGGCACGAGCAGACAGGTGATTGCACCATCAGGATTCAAGCAAGCCGGGCCGAAGACGGCTGAAATGCCAGAAACCGGTCCCCGGTAGCTTGTTTCCTTCCCAGTATAAGAATTGGCTTGGTAGTTTGGTCTGCCCTGTTCCCATGATGCACTGGGCCAGGGTCAGACTAATTTGCATATAGCCAAGTTCTGAGCTGGGATGGTGCAGTGAGCTAAAACACGGTGATGGATAAAGCCCTGATCTTTGGACTGGGTAAGAGTGGTCTGCTTAATTCAGACACTCTGTTCATCACCACCCCTTTTCTGAATCATTTTTGTCCACCATAAGCGTGGAAGGGTATACTCAGATGTGAGTCCCTAGCTCATTGCACCATCAGGATTCAAGCAAGCCGGGCTGAAGACGGCTGAAATGCCAGAAACCGGTCCCCGGTAGCTTGTTTCCTTCCCAGTATAAGAATTTGCTTGGTAGTTTGGTCTGCCCTGTTCCCATGATGCACTGGGCCAGGGTCAGACTAATTTGCATATAGCCAAGTTCTGAGCTGGGATGGTGCAGTGAGCTAAAACACGGTGATGGATAAAGCCCTGATCTTTGGACTGGGTAAGAGTGGTCTGCTTAATTCAGACACTCTGTTCATCACCACCCCTTTTCTGAATCATTTTTGTCCACCATAAGCGTGGAAGGGTATACTCAGATGTGAGTCCCTAGCTCATTGCACCATCAGGATTCAAGCAAGCCGGGCCGAAGACGGCTGAAATGCCAGAAACCGGTCCCCGGTAGCTTGTTTCCTTCCCAGTATAAGAATTGGCTTGGTAGTTTGGTCTGCCCTGTTCCCATGATGCACTGGGCCAGGGTCAGACTAATTTGCATATAGCCAAGTTCTGAGCTGGGATGGTGCAGTGAGCTAAAACACGGTGATGGATAAAGCCCTGATCTTTGGACTGGGTAAGAGTGGTCTGCTTAATTCAGACACTCTGTTCATCACCACCCCTTTTCTGAATAATTTTTGTCCACCATAAGCGTGGAAGGGTATACTCAGATGTGAGTCCCTAGCTCATTGCACCATCAGGATTCAAGCAAGCCGGGCCGAAGACGGCTGAAATGCCAGAAACCGGTCCCCGGTAGCTTGTTTCCTTCGCAGTATAAGAATTGGCTTGGTAGTTTGGTCTGCCCTGTTCCCATGATGCACTGGGCCAGGGTCAGACTAATTTGCATATAGCCAAGTTCTGAGCTAGGATGGTGCAGTGAGCTAAAACACGGTGATGGATAAAGCCCTGATCTTTGGACTGGGTAATAGTGGTCTGCTTAATTCAGACACTCTGTTCATCACCACCCCTTTTCTGAATCATTTTTGTCCACCATAAGCGTGGAAGGGTATACTCAGATGTGAGTCCCTAGCTCATTGCACCATCAGGATTCAAGCAAGCCGGGCCGAAGACGGCTGAAATGCCAGAAACCGGTCCCCGGTAGCTTGTTTCCTTCCCAGTATAAGAATTGGCTTGGTAGTTTGGTCTGCCCTGTTCCCATGATGCACTGGGCCAGGGTCAGACTAATTTGCATATAGCCAAGTTCTGAGCTGGGATGGTGCAGTGAGCTAAAACACGGTGATGGATAAAGCCCTGATCTTTGGACTGGGTAAGAGTGGTCTGCTTAATTCAGACACTCTGTTCATCACCACCCCTTTTCTGAATCATTTTTGTCCACCATAAGCGTGGAAGGGTATACTCAGATGTGAGTCCCTAGCTCATTGCACCATCAGGATTCAAGCAAGCCGGGCCGAAGACGGCTGAAATGCCAGAAACCGGTCCCCGGTAGCTTGTTTCCTTCCCAGTATAAGAATTGGCTTGGTAGTTTGGTCTGCCCTGTTCCCATGATGCACTGGGCCAGGGTCAGACTAATTTGCATATAGCCAAGTTCTGAGCTGGGATGGTGCAGTGAGCTAAAACACGGTGATGGATAAAGCCCTGATCTTTGGACTGGGTAAGAGTGGTCTGCTTAATTCAGACACTCTGTTCATCACCACCCCTTTTCGGAATCATATATCCATCCTTGGGCATTTTGTGCTGCATTGTAAATGCGGCACTTCCATGGTGGCGCAAGGCTATTTTTCTGTGACGCAAAGTAACTCCTGCAGCTCTGCTAACATCAGTTATTGTAAATCTGTCCCTTGGAGTCATAATATAATGGTCAAATGGTTACAGCATGTGGGTCTCATCCTTGCTTGGACAGTGTGGCCAGTGGTGAATGTTTCCAGATTTCTGGCAAGGGGAGCATGCGATTTCATCTGACCACTTCACTTTTCATATTTCTGCTTCATTATTCTGATGTTTTGTGCAAAGTGGTCAGCTGGTCACTCGAGGAGTAGGTCTCTTGCAGCTTTTGATGCCCCCTAGAAATACAAGAGGTCAGCCATCTAAGCCTAAATCCAAACTGGTTCTAGAAGCATCTCCTCCTCTGACTGTAGTGGAAGCAGGCTGCAATTAGACCTGGGTTTCAAGTACTATACTTCCTCATACCCAAATTTACAATTAACTATGTATTTGAAGGCTTCACTCTGGAAAAATTAAGTTACATATGTTTCTCAGCACTCTCCAGCTGCCCTTCCAGAGAGAGGATGATTTGCAAATCTCATATTGGGATTGTTTCCAAAAGACACAAGCCATTATTTCTGTTCTGAGAGCAGTTTCACATCTAAGCAATAGGAAAACACTAATAGAGAGCGCAGTGGCTGGATAGGATAATGCTAATTAGCTCACTAGATTTTCAAGCAGGCAAAGTGTACGTTTTGAAAAGGTAGATTTCTTGTGTGTTTTTGAAACATTTAACTTCATCAATTCGATGGATATTTACTGACTATCAAAAACTGTGGTTGAATGAACGCTGTACCTTATTCCAAATCAAAGTTACCAAAAATAGTGTTTAATATTGTAGTTTCTTTCTCATAGAAATCACTGCAATCCTAAATCATGGAACTGGCTTTTACGGGCTAGTCACAGTAGTATCATCCAAACTTAAATTCTTACATCTTTTGAACTCTAGGTGCCCTAACATGTAATTAACAAGTCACGCTTATGCTGAATTAATATTTCTCAGTTTTACTTGCCTACCTAGTGAATAGCAACATATGTGTTTCACTTCTCCTTTGACATTTAACTTCCATGTCACTGGTGTATTTCCTGCACCATAACCTGTGGTCCAGTCAGCACTTCCCCAGTGCGCAGAGTTAAACATCCTGAAATACCAGTCTGCAAAAATAGGGGTTAACACTTAAAAAGAGGTGTTTTCTAACAGTATGTTAGAATTCTTTTTATGGTATAGATTTGACATTTAGTATATCAGAAAAAAGGACAAGCAGTAAGGGGAATACTGAGGGGCATATTATCAAGCAGGGCGTTAAAATTATTGCAGTTTTAGCGGCAGAAAACTGCTGCTAGCGCGGCGATAATGGACTTGATAATCTGCCTTGGAGAATTCCAATATAAGCCCATGTTCACACCAGAACATGGGTTTCTTTTGGAAAAAACTCAGTGTCAGTACCTCAATGAACCATGCCACATTCATTTAATTGTAGCACTAGGATTGTTCATTGCAGTATTATCAGTTCTGATCTACTTATTAAGCAGTTTAAAGCCATCTGTTCTTTTCTGTAGGGGTCGATACGCCATCCTAGAGTAGGCTGGGAATAGCTGGTAAAATAACAAAATATTTGGAACAAAATATAATTACTTGGTATCTCCGGATCTAATATTAACTTTTAAATTTCCATTTTCTGGGTGATCTAGTTGTTCCTACTACTAGCAAAATGATAACCCAGAAGACAACAAATAAGTACTACATCACACTGTAAATAAGACTTTAAAGCATTATTTTACAGAATGCAAAATAATCATATAGCATGAAATATCTTTTGTTGTCCAGAATAATTTTAAAACCAATCCTCTTGAAATTCTGCTTTTCATCACATCTGTTTTATGGTTTCAGACACCCTGGTGGGCCCGGTCAGATAATGTTAAGAGCACGTTAGAAATACCTACTTAACATTATTGCATGTAGAACATTCCTCTAATACTATTCAGAGATTTTATCGTCAACTGCTGCCTTTTTCCTTTTTATGTGATCAAGCACTAAAACATCCGTACTCAGAGCATGTGCTTTTTTAAAAAAGTTCCCATCTCCCCGTTTTAGGTCGAGCCTATAGAGCTGCTTGCTTTGCCAGGCATGCGGTATTCGGTATGGTGTGGAAGCTTTATGGAAGCTCTGCCCACTCTCCGCCCATCTTTCACATTAGTTTAGGTCCTAAATGCTGACTTTTGATTTGTTTTAGGCCTGTTATTCCCTCCTCATGAAGGTCATGTCCTCATTAGTATCCTTCCATGGCAACTGGCCCCTTTACTTCGAGCACTATTTTCTAATCATGGCCCAACCCCACACTCCACTCCACCTCTCGTCCCATTCTCTTCCCCTCACGGCACTCCCGTTCATGCTTTCTCACATGCCTGCAATCCCGTTTTCAATGCAATAGGTCTCACGTAAATGCGAGTCCTATTGCATTGTAAATGCTTTTTTTTTTCAACTGCTAAAAAAATATGTCTGCGCCCAAGCGGCAAAGTGAGAGCCGCTGTGAAGTAACCGCATTATGTAAAGATGCAAGTCAAAGAGGATACAGAAAGCCAAACACGCAGTGCTGCGACTTTCTCACAAGAGAGTTCTGACAGCCCTTCCGTCTCTTTGCAGTTATGGCATTCTCCTGAGTAGGTCCGTGACAGCTGGGAAGTCGTGCAACTTTCCCTGAAAATTTGCAGATTTAGATGGACACATACTTTAAATAAACACAGTTTCTTATCAATGTATATATATATTTTTTATTACGGGCAATTTGTGAATTGGAGGCAAGTAGGACAGCTAATATTCCATTGTTTCCATGCGTAATAGATGATGAGGTCTAGTGTTTTGATGTGTTTTTTGTAACTTTTTGCATGGTTACTTTGATGATGCTGTAAATTGATGGTGAAAATTAAATTATGATTAATGTGATGCGTTAAGAATGTGTTTTGTTAAAAATGTGACGAGAAGTTGTTGGCACTAACTTAAAAAGGAGGCCTTGAGTCAAGGAAAATGGCTCCTTTTATTGGTGACTTCAAAAGAAAATGCCGAATTACAGGGTGCAATGTGTTGCTGGTGGTTCATGGCCCCGGTGCATCCACACCATTTAGCAGTTCTTCAGGTGTTGCCTGCCACAGTGGAGCTGTTTTTACACATTTGGCTATGCTTTTTTTTATTGCAGTATGTTTCGAGATCAAAATATCCCTAGGGGCAGATTTACAAGCCCATTGCGCCACTTTGCGTCACTTTTCCCATGATAAAGTGATGCAAAAGTGGCGCAAGAGTCTTGTAAATCTGCCCCTTGTGTTTTGTTCTGGTTTGAGTCAGACAACATTTCCCTCATTGAACATCAGCATTGTAGATTCTGTGGGTATAAGGAAAAACACTAGAGCATATAATTTGTCTCTGACGAAAAATATTTCATCTATACAAGAAGTATTTATGTGACTCTTTTACTTCTGGTAATGTCTGAGTGACTGATAAGTCCATAAGAACCTGTTTTGCCCTACACACTGGTGCCTTTGTATCCAAGTTCATCAAATGTTTGGCTTTAGGTTTAACCAGATAAATTAATCTTTGTTCAGATTTTAAGATGTTGCTGTTTCAACCCCAGCTGAGCCTTGGCTATTTTTTAATCCTTGTTTTGATCTGCTCTATCATTTCTTACTGTCCCATCATTGTTACTGTTTTACTTATAAACAATAACAGTTATTTCATTCATTAATTTACTCACTCCAGAAATCTGTGTTAGATCCCATGGTCAAATATTTGAATCTTGGTGTGGTCACTCAGCCTTACATCCTTCCTAGGTCAATACATGCGTGTACACATGCAACAAGCCTGGAGCCTCTTATCTTAGTTCTTCAGAAGTGGATCTTATTTCAAAAGGTGGACTGGTGATAAGCACTCCCAATCCATTCTAAAAGTGGCTGATACTCTAGTCGTGAGACTCAATCACACCCAAGGTATCTAGGAAAAGTTACTATACAGTGGGATGAAACCTTGGCTGGTAGAAGGTGATAATGCAGTCCTCCCTTCTGGTTATCTCCTAGGGCAATGACCTAACAGAGGTTGATCTGATTTGAAGGGCCCCCCCAACCCAAAGGTCCTGGGGAGCTAGCCCCTACAGAAAGGAAAAGGGGGTCCCAAAAGAAAGAAAAAAAGAAGAAAAAAGGTAAGTCTTAAAGAGAGTTCAAGGGAGCAAAGGGTCCTTTGTCCCAGCAAGAGAGAAACTCACTGCTGGCACTGGAGAAGCTTCACGTAACCAAAAGAGAGTCTTGAGCAGGCAGGCAGCTGTCTAGCAGCAGAATCTCACTCCTGCTCTGACCCAAGGGAGAGTGGAAGAAGAGTGTCTGCCACTGCATGTGGTAGCCACCTACTCTAAACAGTAAAAAAGGTTCCAGGAGCCATCTGATGCCCCTAGCGCAGCTCAGCCACCAGTAGAGAGCTTAGGGTGTAGTTCTGGATTCTGAAAGCTGTCAGTAGCCTCTGTAGGGTTTTGGTGTTCATTGAAACATTGTTGGTGGCATAGGAGGCAGACCTGATTGCCAAAAGTAATATTGGCTTCCTGACCCTGTTGGTCATGGTGGGGTTGCTCAAGTGCTTGGTAACTTCTGTGGGTAAGGTGTTGCCTAAGAAACTTTAATTATAGAGGAGGTGGGCACCTCACTACCCAAACTAAAAAGGGAGAAAGATAATAAAACAGCGGTTATGAGGATTCACTTTAAATGGGTCCTTTTACAGTATGGGTGGGTCTGTTTTAGAGAGCAAGTACATTGGCAGGAGGATAAAGGCGAATTAGGACAGGCAATTGTACAGCCTGGTTTCTTCACTTTCTTCCTCACCTGACAGACCAGCTATATACTCCCAGGGTTGGTTGAGGCTCCAGGGCTATTGGCTGGGGCTGGTTGTGTGAGAAACCAGCACCTGTTTGCAGTTTCCCCCCACCTTTTACCCCAATGTTGCCTAGTTTATGATGTTTTTTGGACTCTGATTGTGCCTTGGGCTCTGATACTCATAACAAGATCCTGTGCTCAGATTAAAAGTACATGGTAATTATGTATAATCTCTCTAATTAAAGAGAGGGACCCCAAACGCCAAAAGGGTAGGGTTCTAAAAGAAAGTATGTCACAAAATAACGTCCCCTTTGGACAGATTCTAAGCAGACAGAAAAACTTGCATCTGTAACACACACTTGTCAGTTCATACTTTCAATTTGAGCAGCAATCAAGATGATGTAAAAATAGTCAGAAATTATAAAAATAGTACACAATTTATTATACCATTAAAAATTCACAATAAAAGGGATAAACAATATATCCTAATATAATACATGCAGGTAATAATCACAAAGTGGGAACAAAACAACACATTGGTTAAAAAATAAAAATTAATTTTAAATTACACTTACACCTACGGATGGGAGATAACTAGTCCTGCCTACCTGACACTGGGCTGCATGTGGCCAAAGTTAAACTTAGTCTGAGTCTCACAAACAAAGGAGAAGTTGGCAGCAGAACAGGTTTGCCCACAGGTCTCAAACACAAAGGATTCATGCAGTCTCTTGACCCACTTCCTAATTGTCCCTGAAGCATTTCTTCATCCCATTCAATATGTCTTTCTACTACCAGTACCATGATGTCTTCAGTAGGGGCCAGGTGTGGAGAGGCAGGTTGGTCCATCACGATGAGTGTCAACAAGGGAACAACCGATGAATAGGAAGTAATACATTACTCCTCATAGGTAGGAGTAGGCACCCCCATCCGTATATGATGTTCCAGGTCATACCCAGGCAATCTGGCCACAGCGACTGGTGCACCTTTTGCGTGAAGGGATGAGTTGTAAATTGTCACCTCTCAGGTCAGGAGTCACAATAAAGAGTGCATTCCAAATTGGGTTGCACCAGGCAATTATGATCACACTCAGCTAAGAATTGCAAATCTGAACCACTTTGAATAAAAGGCACAATGTCCAGTGCAAGTTGATACAGATTGCAACACCCCAGTCTGGTCACGCACAAAAATGTGCAAGTTCAGCAGAGCCACATAAGTTGGTAAGAGGCACAACTCTGGGTACACCCCCACCTTCAAGGGTTGCACCCTGTGAATTGGACACTGCACTGCAATTTTTACCATACTCTTATTGACACCCATAGCTAGGTAAATACCTGCAGTGTTCTTCTCAAAGCATGTAATCAATTTCTATGCTCCATCCAGCAAAGACAGTAGCTTTGTTCTTAGTTTTTCTTTGTCCTTCTGGGATCATAACACATACATAACCCAGCCACATCATTCTGCTGCAGTGGGCACATTCTCAACCTGGATGGCACTATGGGTTTATCCTCAACAAAGCACCCCCCCTTGTGAGGCATTGCTCCAAGTAGGGAAAGCTCCAGTTGGGATTTCCGCCTTCATGTCCGATGCAACCCTCAGTTACTGCCATGTCCTCAGGCTAAGACGATCCTCCCTAGCCCAAAACCTGTCACATGGGCCTCTCTCCTTGGTCCAGTCTGCTATCAGGGTGCAAAATGAATAAACAAAACTCTTGTCTTTTGCTATTTTATTCCTGGGGGTAGGTCTATTTTTGCAGTGCACACGTGTGCAGCACTGCGTATTGACTTTTGTCAAAACAGGAATGGTTTGTTTGTTTAAACTGTTCATCCCAAAGAACATTTCCAGGCATGAGCCTTTGAGGACTATTACATTTACATCTGGTTTACATGCATCCTAAATGCAGTATTACAGTAAGTAATAAAAGATTCCGGCATCCCATACATAGTGAGGAATGTTTGTTGTAGCCTTAGGGGCAGATTTACAAGCCCCTTTCAACATCTTTACAACACTGTTGTGTCACTACTGTGATGCATCGGCTTCGTAAACAATGCGCCACTATGCAACATATTTACAAAGTGAGGCACCTATAAAGATGGGTCACGTTGTAAAGCCTTGTGCTACATTATACCTACATCAGGTATAATGTATGCAGTGTGGGCATTCGGATGCAGGAAAGCCTCGCAGTGAAATCTACAATATTTTACAGAGTCACTTTTATGACGCCTCTGCATCAAAACCTTACACCTGCAGGCAGCTTCGATGAACACACGCTTTCAGGGAGATGCGGCGAAAGCTCGATTCTCCGGTGATACGACAATTTCAGCTGCGGCAGCGACATGCTTCTTCTCGATGCATCGCGCTTCAAGCTCCCAGCAGCACGCAAGTGTCTGGATTCATAATTCCGAGCAAGGAAATTCAGTGGGGAGCTGGACTTCAGCAGGTGGCAAGCACAGTTCAAGCCCTTGGAGAATATTCTGTAGATAAAATTCCTTACAAAGTTCCTTCTCCTTTCTCTTGGTAATGAAGCAACCACTGCAGGCCAACCCAGCAAACAGCACACTGGGAGAGGGGCAGTACAATTCCTGCAGCTTCCTTGGTTCTCCTCCTTGGCGGACAGGTTTCTTGTCCAGAAGTGATCTAATTTCTTGGCATTAGGGTCCCAATATTTATAGCCCAAAATCCTTTCTTCTCTGAAGGCAGAGAGGCCTCTGCCTAGTCCAAACCAGTTCCTGAGCACTTTGTTTACATGACTCTCTTCTTCCTTTCACTGTGCAGGGCAGAGACATCAGCCGGCCCGCAGGAGGTGGAGCCTGCACAGAGGAGGGAGGATACAGCTCTGGAGCACTCTGTTGACATGATTCCTCCTCTCCTTTCACAGTGCAGATCATATACATCAGACAAGCCACAGGAGGTGGAGACAGTATTGTAGAGGGAAGGCCCAGCCCTATTCAGGCCCCAGGTGCAACTCCTCCCTCCCAACTAGATTCAGATCTCTCTATTCACCACTGGGCTGCCCCAGCCTGTCTCCTGGAATCCCCCAGCCATGTAACTCACAAACCCAGACAAGGAACACACAACCTAGCAGAGGCAGGTCTGGAAAGTTAGGCAAGAAAATACCCATTTCCTAAAAGTGGTATTTTCAAACACAGAATATTAAAACCAGCTTTACTAATAGATGTATTTTATTATTCTGAGTTCAGGCACATTAAATTCGAATTTCTACCATGTTCCCTGAGTCAGTTAGGATTATAAGAACAGAGGAGGCAATCCGTCAAATTGGAAGGGAGACTCACGCCAATGATGCCAGGTCTAACAGTTAGGAATAGGCATTCGTAACCATTCCTGGAGTTGCGTCGTGCTTGCGATGCGCTTCCTATATGTCAGAAGATGCATTACCAATCATGCATATATCCATCCTTGAGCAATTTGTGCTGCATTGTAAATGTGGCACATCCATGGTGGCGCAAGGCTATTTTTCTGTGACGCAAAATAACTTGTGCAGCTTTGCTAATATGCAGAGATGCATCAGTTATTGTAAATCTGTCCCTTGGAGTCATAAAATAATGGTCAAATGGTTACAGCATGTGGGTCTCAACCTTGCTTGGACAGTGTGGCCAGTGCTGAATGTGTCCAGATTTCTGGCAAGGGGAGCATGCGATTTCATCTGACCACTTCACCTTTCAAATTTCTGCTTCATTATTCTGATGTTTTATTCAAAGTGGTTAGCTGGTCACTCGAGGAGTAGGTCTTTTTCAGCTTTTGATGCCCCCTAGAAATACAAGAGGTCAGCCATCTGAGCCCAAATCCAAACTGGTTCCAGGAGCATCTCCTCCTCCGACTGTAGTGGAAGCAGGCTACAATGTGGAGGAGTGTGGC
This sequence comes from Lissotriton vulgaris, assembly GCF_964263255.1. NCBI lineage: Eukaryota > Metazoa > Chordata > Amphibia > Caudata > Salamandridae > Lissotriton > Lissotriton vulgaris. The sequence continues at coordinate 2,034,372,675 of NC_141691.1, forward strand.
TCAATGGTTAGAGTGGCAGACCTTGATGCAGAGTTCTGGCCAGGGACCAGGGTTCGATTCCCGCCTCGGCGGGTCTCTGGCTCATAAATTCCGCTGACTGGATATTCTCGCCTCAGTGCCTATTCTAATCATGGGTCCCACGCTGCAACTCTGGGCAATAGCTTGCTTAGCCTCCACAATGGCCCCCTACAGCGCTGGGGATGCCTGGTTGCACCCCGGGGATGCCCAGGAGTGGACATTTCACGGGGAAAAGCCAGGACGGGTTCCCTAGCGGTATGAGTACAGCGCCAGGACACACTGCTTGCCGGGGTATCAGTGCGCTTTACAAATACGTCTACATTTACATTTACATTTACAATTAGCCCTGGGTTTCAAGTACTATAATTCCTTATACCCAAATTGACAATTAACTATATATTTGAAGGCTTCACTCTGGTAAAATTAAGTTACATATGTTTCTCAGCACTCTCCAGCTACCCTTCCAGAGAGAGGATGATTTGCAAATCTCATATTGGGATTGTTGCCAAAAGACACAAGACTTTATTTCTGTTATGAGAGCAGTTTCACATTTAAGCGATAGGAAAACACTAATAGAGAGGGCAGCGACTGGATAGGATAATGCTAATTAGCTCACTAGATTTTCAAGCAGGCAAAGTGTACGTTTCGAAAAGGTAGATTTCCTGTGTGTTTTTGAAAAATGTTACTTCATCAATTCAATAGATATTTACTGACTATCAAAACAGTGGATGAATGAATGCTGTGCCTTATTCTACATCCAAGTTACCAAAATGTTATTTAATATTGTAGTTTCTTTCTCATAGAAATCACTGCAATCCTAAATCATGGAACTGGCTTTTAGGGGCTAGTCACAGTAGTATCATGCAACCCTTAAATTCTTACATCTTTTGAACTCTAGGTGCCCTAACATGTAAATAACAAGGCACGCTTATGGTGAATTAATATTTCTGAGTTTTACTGCCTACCTAGTGAATAGCAACATATGTGTTTCACTTCTTCTTTGACATTTAACTTCCATGTCACTGGTGTATTTCACGCACCATAACCTGTGGTCCAGTCAGCAGTTCCCCAGTGCACAGAGTTAAAAATCCTGAAATACCAGTCTGCAAAAATAGGGGTTACCACTTACAAAGAGGTGTTTTCTAACAGTATGTTAGAATTCTTTTAATGGTATAGATTTGACATTTAGTATATCAGAAAAAAGGACCAGCAGTACGGGGAATACGGAGGGGCATATTATCAAGCAGGGTGTTAAAATTATCGCTGTTTTAGCGGCAGAAAACTGCTTCTAAAGCGGCGATAATTGGCTTGATAATATGCCTTGGAGAATTCCAATAGAAGCCCATGTTCACACCAGAACATGGGTTTCTTTTGGAAAAAACTTATTGTCAGTACCTCAATGAATCATGCCACATTCATTTAATTGTAGCACTAGGATTGTTCTTTGCAGTATTATCAGTTCTGATCTACTTATTAAGCAGTTTAAAGCCATCTGTTCTTTTCTGTTGGGACCGAAATGCCATCCTAGAGTAGGCTGGGAATAGCTGTGAAAATAACTAAATATTTGCAACAAAATATAATTGCTTGGTATCTCCGGATCTAATATTAACTTTTCAATTTCCATTTTCTGGGTGATCTAGTTGTTCCTACTACTAGCAAAGTTATAACCCAGAAGACACGAAGTAAGTACTGCATCACACTGTAAATAAGACTTTAAAACATTATTTTACAGAATGCAAAATAATGATATAGCATGAAATATCTCTTGTTGTCCTGAATAATTTGAAAACCAATCCTCTTGAAATTGTGCTTTTCATCACATCTGTTGTATGGTTACAGACACCCTGGTGGGCCCGGTCAGATAATGTTAAGAGCACGTTAGAAATACCTAATTAACATTCTTGCATGTAGACCATTCCTCTAATACTATTCAGATTTGTTATCGTCAACTGCTGCCTTGTTCCTTTTTGTGTGATCAAGCACTAAAACATTCGTACTCAGAGTATGTCATTTAAAAAAAAAGTTCCCCTCTCTCCTTTTTAGGCCTAGCCTATAGAGGCAGTGCGAATGCGCTGCTTGCTTAGCCAGGCATGCAGTATTCTGTATGGTGTGGAAGCTTTATTGAAGCTCTGCCCACTCTGCGCCCATCTTTCCCAATGGTTTAGGTCCTAAATGCTGCCTTTTGATTTGTTTTAGGCCTGTTATTCCCTCCTCATGAAGGTCATGTACTCATTAGTATCCTTCCATGGCTACTGGCCCCTTTACTTCGAGCACTATTTTCTAATCATGGCCCAACCCCACAGTCCGTGACTTCTCGCCCCATTCTCTGCCCCCACCGCACTCCCGTTCATGCTTTCTCATGTGCCTGCAATCCCGTTTTCAATGCAATAGGTCTCACGTAAATGCGAGTCCTATTGCATTGCAAATGCTTGGTTTTTTTCAACTGCTAAAAAAATATGGCTGCGCCCAAGCGGCAAAGTGAGAGCCGCTGTGAAGTAACCGCATTATGTAAAGATACAAGTCAAACAGGAAACGGAAAGCCAAACACGCAGCGCTGCGACTTTCCCATAATAGAGTTCTGACAGCCCTTCCGTCCCTTTGCAGTTATGGCATTCTCCTCAGTAGGTCCGTGACAGCTGGGAAGTCAAGCAACTTTCTCTGTAAATTTGCAGATTTAGATGGACACATAATTTAAATAGACAAGGTTTATTATAAATGTATATATATTTTTTTTATTACGGACGCTTTGTGAATTGGAGGCAAGTAGGGTAGCTAATATTCCATTGTTTCCATGCGTAATAGATGATGAGGTCTAGTGTTTTGATGTGTTTTTTGTAACTTTGTGCATGGTTCCTTTGATGATGCTGTAAAATGATGTTGAAAATTAAATCATGATTAATGTGATACATTAATAATGTGTTTTGTTAAAAATGTGAGGAGAACTTGTTGCCACTAACTTAAAAAGGAGGCCTTGAGTCAAGGAAAATGGCTCCTTTTATTGGTGACTTGAAAAGAAAATGCCCAATTACAAGGTGCAATGTGTTGCTGGTGGTTCATGGCCCGGGTGCATCCACACCTGCTTCACTAGTGCTAGCTGTGCCCCTTGTCGTTGGTCATGTGATAAAGACGACGATAGTATTTAGTTATATTTGCAGCTATAGTTTATTGCCAGGAATTAAGCTGCAGCACGGGTACTATAATAAAAATGGCCAGCTGAATGTCTACAATCAGTCTCTGACTGGTTGCCGTAAAACATATAGTCACTCGTTCCCAAGGGGATGCTCTGCACAGTGTGTGCCTTACATCTTTATTGGATGCTGTGGCAAGCCTTGCATCAGAAGCCCAAAGCAATAGTTTTTAGTAGTGTTGGGGGGACTCCAGTCCAGCGACTTGAGCCATGGGAATGGGCCACTGACCCACTTGTCATATTTGATTTAGGGACCTTTGCAACATGGCTCTGCCATTGAGCAGTTCTTCAGGTGTTTCCTGCCACAGTGGAGCTGTTTTTACACATTTGGCTATGTTTTTTTTTATTGCAGTATTCTCGAGATTTCGACATTGCGCCACTTTGCATCACTTTTTCCATCTTAAAGTGATGCAAAAGTGGCCAGGAGGCTTGTAAATCTGCCCCCTAGTGTTTTGTTCTGGTTTGAGTCAGACAACATTTCCTTCATTGAATATCACCTCCTCCAGTATTCACGCTCTGCTCCATCCTGTATGCTCTTACCCAAAGCCTCATCACATTCAACAGATTTATTTATGAGTTGAGAAATTGTCATCAGCATTCTGATTCTTCAATGACAGCCCTCAGCGCTAAACTGATCCCTGTTCATTTATATGCATCACTAGCGTGTAACCTAACACAATGATGTAAATAAAATCTATATACAGCATAAGTTCTCCGTTGAAACTGCAATCAACAACACCACATTGTAAAATAAGACTGGATTTCAACTTAACTTTGCTTTGCTTTTGTATTTATGTGACTTTTTTACTTCTCCTAATGTCTGAGCGACTGATGAGGCCATAAGAACCTGTTTTGCCTTACACACTGATGCCTTTGTATAAATGTTTATCAAATTTTTACATTTAGTTTTAACCAGATAAATTAATCTGGGTCAGATTTTAAGATGTTGCTGTTGTAACCCCAGCTGAGTCTTGGCTATTTTTTAATCCTTGTTTTGATCTGCTCTATCATTTCTTACTGTCCCATTATTGTTACTGTTTTATTTATAAACAATAACAGTTATTTCATTCATTCATTTACTCACTCCAGAAATCTGTGTTAGATCTCATGGTCAAAAATGTGAATCTTGGTGTGTTCACTTAGCCTTTCATCCTTCTTAGGTCAATACATGTGTGTACACATGCAACAAACCTGGAGCCTCTTATCTTAGTTCTTCAGAAGTGGATCTTATTTCAAAAGGTGGATTGGTGATAAGCACTACCAATCCATTCTAAAAGTTGCTGATACTCTAGTAGTGAGACTCAATCACATCAAAGGTATTGTTAGAAATGGGATCCCTGGCTGGCCAGGGCTCTCGCCAAAGACAGTCAGAGACCACCAATTCCCAAGTCAGGGCAAGGGAGTTACACGCCAAGATAACCCCTACTCGCCCTCTAGGTAACGTGGCGCGAGCAGCAAGGCTAAACTTGGAGGCGACATGAGTTAAGTATTTGCGCACGCACCCCAGCAACAACACCCAAGGCCCACCACAAAGGAAACTCCACACAAGGGTATATATAATAATAGCCTTTGTATTCCAATAAACATACATTAGATAAAACACACACTTTACATTGTGCCAGAGGCACGGGCAGAATTTACAAGGGATATTTACAAGACAGGGCCACCTGGACCACTGTCAGGAATCAGCACTTTTAGAACACAATACTTGTAGGCCTAGAACTTAAACATAGAGCCTAACGGACAGTACCTCCCGACCTGGTTGCAAGGATAATGCGTGTGACCTCCTTAGTAAACTTGAGCGGGCGGCCCAGCGAAGCGGCACGACTCGGGGGAGAGTGGTGCGGCTCGAGGCTTGAGCGGGCCACCAGCAAGGTACAAGCGTTTCTCTGGGGCGACCAATGTGTGCGGCTCAGAAGAGGAGGGGAAGGCAGGATGCAGGCGACCCAGCGAAGCTGCGCGGCTCAGGGGAGAGCGGTGCTGCTCGAGGCTTGGACGGGTTGCCGTGCACGAGCTGCCGAGGGGAATGAGCGAGGCACATTTCAGCGAGGCCCCAGGGGCCCAAGGGAGATCAGACAAGTCCCAGCAATTTGTCAGGGAAGGCACATTAGAGTCCACTGGTCCTGGGACTCTGGTCAGGGGGCAAGCTCAGTATCAAGCCCTTGGAATATCACTTAGCACATAACAGAAAATCACTGTAGCACAAAACAAGTAACTACTGGTAATCAGGTAAGTACTCCCTACGCAATCCTAACCACCTTAGGAACAGGTCACGCAGGGAACCAGGACCTCACTAGCACCACCTGTACTAGCAAGAACAACCAACTAAATATCACCATACATTTAGGGGTATAGACCTGGGGGACAAAACACATGATGTATCAACAACACATTCAGCGGTGTAAGGAACACATGACGCATCAACACACGTTCAGCGGTGTAGCACAAGAGGACACATGATGAATAATCTACCCATTCAGAGGTGTAAACAAAAACACACAGTTGCGCAAAAATCACATTAGCCACCACCTGTGGCAGTCCCTAGGCCAACTGGCCTCTCTAGGGCTAGGACGCCCTGTGTCCAAAGTCAGGGTCCTAAACGTGGCAGTTGCCCACAAAGTGCTGGGCAACTGGTGAGAATGGTGGGGACAACGTTGGAGCCTTTTGGCTCTGAGGAAATGACTGTCCCCCTTTTGGAGCCTCTCCGGGCTCTCAACAAAAGATGTAGCCTCACTGGGCGGTGGGGTCCCTCACAGGGGACCCGGAAACACTGGGGGTGCCCTGAGCCTCTCTAGGCTGTAGGTACAATTGCAGGCATCGTTGGAGTCCCCCTCCTGGGGACTCAGAGAACAAAGGAATGCCCCCTTGAGCCTCGTGGGCTCTCATAAAATCCGAATGCCCCTTCTACGTTGGAGTCCCTGTCGGGGGACTCGAGGACAACTAGGGAGCCTCTCGGGCTCAAGAGAACAAAGGAGCCTCTTGGGGCTCAGCATCTGGGAGCCGCTCGGGGCTCCGGGCAACAGCGGGGGAGCCTCGCAGGGCTCAGCATCTCAGAGCCTCTCTGGGCTCACTAGCAAGGTGGGGGGGTAGGCGGAGTCCCTCTCGGGGGACTCGGCATTGCTGGAGGCCTCACGGGCCTCGGGACACACAGGGTCTCGCTATGGAGGGGAGGGGCGGGCACCGGCAATATGCCCCGACGCCCCTCCTCTCCCTTTAGCACGCACTCACCGGGTCTCTGGTGCTCGGCGGCGCTCTGCTTCCTCGCTCCGTCTCCTGGTCCTGGGAGCCCCTCGACATCCGGTGGCTGCTTCCTGGCGGGCCCGGGGCTCTCCCCGACTCACGGGAGTCCCAGGCGGCCATCACTCGACTTCCTTCTCCTGCCGGTGGCGGCAGGCGGGACTTCCGGCCGGCCGCGCTGCCATTGGCCGGCCGGCCAAAGCACTTCCGGGTCGCCGCGGGCAGCGCGGCGGCTTGATTCAGACAGGCAGGCGGGGTCCCATGATCCGAGGAGTGGGCTCCCTCGTGATCAATTACAATTATCGCGGCAAGGTCCCTGGCAGGGTAGGCACCTGCCAGAGGGCAAATTAATCAAAACTAAGCGAGTTGGGCACTCGCTCGGGGCGGACAATGCCGGGTGGGCACCGGCTGCGGACATAAAGCGCTCCTCGGCGCTAGGGGAAAACAAAGAGCTCCAAAGCGCTAGAGGGGCAATAATCCAGCGTTCTCTGAGAGAAGGAAGCGCTTCCAGGCGCTAGGCAAATAAAGCGCTCCTTGCGCTAGCAGAATATCCATAAAGCCCTTCCAGGTGCTAGGGCAACAGCCAACAATCATGTCCTGGTAGAGTCCAGGACAGCAGAAGTCCAGGGGCTGGGCAGGGCTCAGGGAGGCAAGCCATCCCTGAGCCCAAGCAGCAGCATGCCCCTGGCAGATTCAAGCAGCAAACAAAAACATCTTCATGGGGTCACAGCCCCTCTTTTATACACCTTTTTCTTTTGTCTGTAGGTGCAGGGTGGGGGCAGAACCAGTTGCAGCTAGTTTTGGAGTACCCTTGATGGCTCAACCACCCCTTTCATTCACCAGGCAGGCTAGGGTCATCAGTCGCACCACAGGGGGCGGAGCCAGCATTGTGTGGGGGAAACCCAGCCTCATTCAGGACACAGGCGCAGCCCCTCCCTTACATCAGCATGCTAATCTCTCCGTTCACCACCGGGGCAGACCCACACAGACTTCCTGGAGCCTGGCATCCCAGCCAGCTCCAGCCAATCACACGCCAGCACCTTCACAGCACATACACAGCCATGTCTAGAAGTGGCGCTTCCGCACAAGACACACTCATGCCACATACATCGTTGCGAAGCATTCACTCTCACGAGTTCACACATACCAAACTCGACCATGCACACCTCACGCATCAGGAACTACCAGGGACACAGACATTCCCCATGCATTCCTATGGGAGAGCAGGCCAATCTCACACACGCACTCAGGGAGAGCACGCACTTTACACTGCGCCACAGTGTCAAAGTGCGCAACGACCAGAAATCACTAGGCAAAAAGTTCAGGGGTGAACCTGCCAGAAGGGCCAAGTCCAACAGGTATGCACACAAGGACGTCCAAATAGGAACAAATCCAGGTGGATTGAATGGAATGAACACATTCCTCAGAGTCAGCGTAATAATTAAGTATGGGCAAATTTTGCGAATTTGCGGTTCTCGAATTTGCGTATTCACGAATTCGCTATCCGCAAAATCCGCGAACTCTCGCGAATTTGCGGATTTTTTCTTGTTTTTGTGTTCGCCAGGGTCTCTGCCAGTTCGCAAGGGTTTTGTACCAGTTCGCAATTGCGAACTTACTTGTCGGCTCGCAACGGTCGCGACTATGTTGTTTCTAGGTCTGGTTCATCATCACAGGTTCACAGCACCCTCTCTTTCACCACTGCCACCCTCTGGTTCACCCATGCCACCCTCTGATACATCACTGCCACCCTCTGGTTCATCATTTTAGATTATGGGGGGGGAAAGCAAGCACACCTGCCCTGCTTCAACTGACATGAAATAATTTGGGGTTGATTAATGTGTCACTGAATTTAAACTTCTAGTCTGGCACCTGCTTCCTTATCTGTAATTTGCTTTCTGTTGCAGTGCAATTTTTTTTCACAGGACCTTTGTGGCCTACTTGTAGCTATTCTATGAGCCTGCTGTGAGGGTCAGAGCAGGGTCATAGAATAGTTGCAAGTAGGCAACTGAACTCTGGAGGGGCCCCTCAGGAAGCACTACAGGGAATGGTTACTAATGATGAGTTTGAACTTTTGCACCTGCTGAGTGCTTTCAGTTTTGCAAAACTCGTTTTTCTGTAATTTCGTGGCATTCGCAGGGCGCGAATTTGCGTGAGATTGAATTCGGAAGCCGCGAATTCGTGCGAATATGCGATTTGTTTTTTTGTGGCGTGTTAGTTCGCAAGGTTTTGTGCGTTTTAGCGAGCCGCTTGTAGCACAACGGCGCGAAGTTACCCTCACAGTCGTTCACAGGCACGGCCATCTTGTTTGCATTACATATTTCCGTTTCCGGGCGCTATGTGTAATCTCGCAAAGTGTGCGGCTCACTAGTACAAGTTCGGTCGTGAACGGATAGGCCATCTTGTTTCTCATTCATTGCTATGGTTCTGGGCATGCTTTCTGTATCCTCTCTGAATCTCTGCCATCCTTTGCTTGTTTGAAGTTTTATTTTATCTATTTTACTTATTATCTATCCCTCTATTTTTCTTGCTCTATATTTTTGTGTTTTCTGCTACTTTTGGTTCATTTTAAACTACTTTTTTAAGCTCTTTTCTTTTCTTCTTCCCTATTCTATTTCTTATTTCTTATTTACCTTCCTTTCTGCCCAGACCATGGTAAAGGGAGCCGGGAAGAATCCTTTGAAGGGGAAGGGTCCCGCAACCCGAGCCCGGCTCCCATGCGGGCGTTTGAAGGGGGAGCAGGTCACAGCCCGGGAGATCTTCAGCGCCGAGGAGGTGGCCGCACTAGTTTTTTATGTTCAGCGCCGCCTCCCCAGGACCATCATTGCAGGCGGCAAGATCGCTAGCGGGTACGGGATCCGGGAGCGCCGGAAGCGGTGGGAGAAGGTGTGCCGGGCCATGTACCAACACTCTCTGGTCCGGTGCACCTACAACCAGGCCACCCACCATTGGACGGATCTCCTGGACCGGGAACGCGACTTGATCGACCTGCTCGGCCTCGAGATCCCCGGGCTTGGTGAGTAGTAGTTGCTATTTCTTCACTACTCTGTTTTCTCCTGCTCTGTGTGTTATTATATTGCAAATAATGCTGCTGGTTACATTGTAGGTAAATGTTATTTGAAATCTTCTGTGCATTTAAGGTGCACTGCTCTCCTTCTCAGTAGCGTTGCTACTATGCTTATTTGTTTTCGATTTTGTGTTCATTTCATTGGCCTGAGAAATTATGTATGAGTGTAGTTTAAAGAACTGCGTAATGCTAGACACTAAGGGTCAGATTTCTAATTACTGGCGCATCCCTGCAAAGTAGCAGGGATGCGCCAATAATTGTGCGCCATGCCACCACCACCCATGGTGCGCCGTATTTACAATGCGGTGCACCATGGGCCCAAAACGTCACCGAAGCGTTACGCATCTGTGCCGTAAAGGCGGCGCATTGTTGGAGTTGCGTCGCACTGATGGCGCAGCTCCAGCAATGCTCTGGGGAGCCCTATCTCCCCAATGGTGCGTCAAGCCGTACGTTTGCTTCAAGCAGGCGCAGGGTTTGAGTCACGCATCATTGTCCTAAAAGTGACTGATTGAAATCTTGTAGATTTCCTTCAGCCACTTTTAGTAAGCGTTACTGCGCAGGAACGCCCTCCCTTGCACCGGAACGCCCCCTGATGGTGCAGGGCTTTACAACGTGATGCATCTCCCATATGCATCACATTGTTAATATACGCCGCACCATGGTGCCTCTTTTGTTCAGCCGCTGCGTCACAAAAGTCACGCAACAATGGAGCAAAAGAGCCGCAAGGGGCTTCTAAATCTGCCCCCACAGACTCCAGTCCAGTCCTTCCTTTGTACACCTGGCAATAAGAAGAAATAGTGGTGGTGGATTGATAGTTTGAGTATTTTAATGACTGGTTAATGTAGTAGGAAACTTTTTAGTGTTGTCGCTGATCTGCAATCATGATGGACTTTGTCTGTCACTTTGCGTGCTGCGGACTGCTGCCTGCCAGTACTAGGCAAACCTTTTTAGTAGTTTGTTTAGTGAGTTACATAACTTTCCAAGTCCACGGTCCGCAAATCAAGCAATACTAATATCGTAGTAGACCACATGAGATAGGTCAATATATCCAGTGGAATAGTTGTCTATTTGCTATATCGCCAAAATATTTTGTTATTGTTCTTTTGAAATGTTTGATTTGGTTGACAAATATCATCCATGTTTTCTGGTCTTTCTTTCATGTTGTACATCAGCTCCCCCCAGGGGCAAGAGGACATTGGAGGAGGCTGCTGCTGCTGCTGAACAAAGCCAAGATCAGTCAGGCGAGGGCTCTTTTGCTGGCCCCAGTAAGTTTTAATTTGAATATAGAGTACCTATTTTTTCCAAACGTTCCTCATTCGATTTTCTCTAAATTGTCTTTGATCTTCTTGTAGACTGTATCTAAATTATTATTCTGCCTCAACTATGACTCCCTGTGGTATTACTAGATTATTCTTATTAGTCTGTTGGTGTAGCTAACTAAGGTTGCACATTTGGCAAAAGGTGTAAAACGAAACTCCCATTCTAGTCAGCAATAGCTCTATGCACTGAGTGCAGTCCTCTGGGATTGTCCATAATGTCTTTTCAAGTCTTCTAAATGTTTATGCTTCTTTGACAATTACCAACAATAAAAAGGTGAATGACCACCAAGAAAGAATAAGATACAAGTACTTTACTTTTGGTTTGGATAGGAGGACAATCCATACTACTCCTGTTGCAGGGACAAATCTGCACAAACAGAACTATGGACACTAAATAGTGCATTGTTTATCAATTATAATAGGCACAGGTAGACTTTCCACATACCTCAGTGATATCAGTCTTTGAAGAACCCCAAATCTCCTTACTGACTAGATAGTGTGGCAGAGTCATTTAGCCCTCGAATTCATCGATGATTGATCCACAATGATGATTATCCAACGCAGGACAAGAGTACGGAGTCAGAGTCCAGAAGTGTCAGAGGCACGGACTCATACTTGCAAATTGCAAAACCTTTTGCTCAGTCACTCTTGACCAAAAACCACACAGTCTATTTAAGTTTTAAAGCTTTATTAAAAGTAAAAATATTTATTAAAATCAAGCTTGTCATAAAACATAAAGTACGTTTGATTAAAAATGGAAAAGTGCTTATAGTGATTTATTTCACACATTTATTGTGGGCGAGCCGAGCCCTCACCTGGTTTGAACTTCTATTTGGTGCTAAATCGTTGGTCCCTCTGTCCTAGTGGTGATGATGATGATTTCTTCCTAGAAGTGAAGCTTCTGTCTGTTATGAGAAAAATGGTGCGTGTTAAAAAGCAAGCATTCATCAGTTGTGCCAAAAAGTGCAGCAAGACAACACCCTTCCCTGGAAAAAGGGACATTTTTACTTTAGAGTAGACAGTCACAAATTATTAGATTGGTTTCTGTATTCACATTTCTTCATTCCTTCCAGGCCAAAATGGGCACCGCCCCGGAGTTTATTTGCTCCGCTATTAAGCCTTACATACCGGGCAGAGAGCTCCGTTCCACCCATCAGGCTCTTTTAACCACCCATCGATTTAGAAAGAAAAAGGCAGGCGGAACAAAATTTGCAGTTCTTGCTCCGGTGTTCTGGAACTGCCTTCCGGCGGAGCTCCACACGACACCCTCCTACACCGAGTTCCGGAAAGGTCTTAAAACCCTGCTCTTTTCCCGAGCCTACAATGTCTAATCTCCCTCCGCTCCTGTAGTCTCCTCGCAATCCAAAAGCGCCAAGAAACCACGTGGTAGAAGCGCGCTATATAAATGTTTTTAAATTCAAATTCAAATTCAAATTCAAATACTAGTGAGTGGTGTATGTCTATAACATCTAACATTCTTAAATGTACTTTGTAGGTGGAACATCTGGTGCTGGGCCCAGCGCGGAGGTGGAGGAGGAAAGCTCTGGGGAGAAGGTGGTGCAAGTGACAGACCAAACTGCTGTGCGGGTTGCCACGGTAGTGGCGGGCAGAGGTAAGCTCTTATATTCCTTACTTATTGAGATTGCAGACTGCATAGTGTGCTCCCCGTGAGAAAACATAAGGTTTGTCCAGATGAGAGACATGAAGAAGAATGATTGACATATAGTTTGAATGGATGGATGCCTGGATCATGGTACTATCTGACTCTTAGATAGCATATGTGTATCTAGAGAGAGTAGACGGTCACTGGATGAACTAAGTGTTACTTTGAAGAGCATGTAACACCGCACCCGCACGTCCATCTCAGTGTAGGAAAGGCAAGGAAAAAAAGTTGTAATACTAATTTTGTCCGAATACTACCATGAATAGTAGCAGTAGTTTGTATTGCAAGCACAGCATATATCCGGCTATTACGATGGCCACTCACTACCTCTGTTAATAAGTTTAGTAGAACTCGGTCATTCATGTGTGGATGTATCACTGTTCACTCAATAAAAAGCAAAGCACCTAAAGTCATCCCATATGTAAGCAAATACATACCATGTGCAGTGATAGATTATCAGATTATTTATCTTCTTCATTTTCCTTATCTAGTATTCATTGGCACTGTAGGGTGAAAGTTACATTAATTAAGCAGTAGCCCTTATAACAGAGTATTCTCAGTGCCACCCATAATAGAAAAGTAAGAGCATCACCACCTGCATGTACTGGACTGGTACAGTAACGAAAGTCTGTCTCACTCATCATGGCGGCGTCGGTTTTTCTCGGGTGCAAGTTGATGGCTTGCAGAAGTTAATGTACCAATTTTGCTAAACAAGAGAGAAGAAGAAGAATAAGACTGGGGTACTGTCATAGTCGATTCTAATTGAGTGAATCCATAGTGCTCGTAGAATTGATTCCTTAAAGTCCCACTAATGTTAGAGCAAGGATGAAGAAGTGGGACGTTAGATAGATACTGGCCACAATAGTTATGTACTGCGCTTGCAAGTTGCTAGTTCTACTGTGACACAACTTTCTGCTGAATCATTTTGTGTTAATCTTAAAGAGCATTGGTTACAGACTATGTCTTTCTTTCTTCATATAGGTGCTCCTTCCAAACCAACATGGAAGGCTGGCTAAAAGGGCCAGGCAACGGAGGCTGGAGGCCACTGTCGCTGAATATCGGCGGCTGCTGGCCAAGGAGGAGGAGGACACGCAGACTAGTACGTCAACAACATCGACAGCGACACCTGCATCCTCCTCTGTGCACACTGGGTCAGCCAGTCAGCGCAACAGGTCTCCAGTGGTACGGAGCCGGGGTACCGCAGCCACCCGCCACCGCCGAGCAGCAAAGAAATCAGCTGCCCCCACAGCAGTATCAAAAAAAGGACGCACCGCCTTTCCCTGGGGGTTTCCTACCTCGAGCAGGAGCTCCTCAACACCAAAACCCTGCTCGAGACCCTCCACAAGGAGCATGCTGACCTGGCCCAAAAGGCCAACAGCAGCCAGCAGTAGGAGGAGACTGTCCCTTGCCCCTTTTTTAAAGACTTCTGGGGGTGGGAATTGGGAGTTGGGTTTTCTTTTTTTTTGGACTTGGTTTTCAGGGACATTTGTTGGGGTTTGGGAGGGGGGTGGGTCGGGATTTCTTGTGGGAGATTATTTATTTTAGGGATATATAAATATACTTTAAACTTTATCTTAGCATACGTGTTTTTTACTGCTTTTGAGGCTGGTGGGTGTGGGTTTAACAGTCCAGAAACTTAAATGGTATCTTGATTCAAGTTGTGTAAGTACTAATGGCCCAAATGCTATCAAAACTAAGTGCCTCTCACAGAGTAAGTGAATTCAATAGTCCCAGGACCGTCAGTCTCTCGTCTCTCCTAATACTCCATTATAGTACCTCCCCCCAAACGCTTATCTTACCTGTAATTTGTGTTTGGAAATAGGGCTAGGCACTGGGCTGGCTGCACGCGAAATGGCGATTAAGGTTGGCAATCCTGGGTGGATGAAATGTCATCATTGCGCTGGTACTTGTGGTGTTACACAGTGGCAGTTGCAGCATCTGAAAAAAAAGAAAATGAAACCTTGTTTGTCCTTACCATAGCATTAGAACGGTACGATAGAGAATATCGCAGGTGACAGTACACTAGAACAGTGCCACAATATAGCCTAACAAATGATAAAGTATTGAAAGTATAACTAGTACTTGCGTTGAATTTCTTTCACATTGGCTACTACTACAAGAAATAGTACCGAAGGTGAAGGACACAGCAGCGTAATAATTTGCCACGTTAGGAGGAGGATTTTCTTGATGACCAATCAAGTTGATGGTGCACATGAAAATCTGCTTTCATTTGCCAATAGTGACTGAGTGTCAAGCTGGGTAAGAATAGAATATATACTCGGATTCCTTCACCAGCCTGTTGCTATGATCTTATCCTCCCCAGCAAGTGTGTGGAATTATTGCTGTCATTTAGTCACACATCAATCAAAACCACACAGCCCAGGGGAAGAGGGTTAGGGTTTGGAAAATGGAAGGGAATGGGGGATTTTGGGAAAGTTTTGTTGAGAGAAGAAAAAAAAGCACAGCATGGACAAACAATAATTGAAGATAAAGAAATCTTGGGGTAGAAAGGTAACCATAAATCTTTTAAGTGACATAAAGGAAGTGCATGCACAACTGCATGCATGGTTACTGAAAAGTAAGTAGTAATTTCGACAACCGTGAATGAAAGAATGCGACAGTACAGGGCTGCAGCGTTTTTACTTGCCTATCTCTGCACTCTGAGAAACACTTCTTACTTTAAATTAGGTTTAAAAAATGGCAGAAGTTAAACCTATAGAATGGCTGTAGGGATGAATTTAAAAGCAATTCAATTCAATTCTTTATTTATGTTTTGGAACTCACAAGAGATCTACGTAAAAGAAATACAACATACATTTGTGCATACGCAGACTTTGCATAAAACAAAATAAGAAAGCAAATGCAGACAAGCATTTGATTCCCACACCCTCTAATAAATATCTAAAAAACATTAAAAAAAGTTAAATATTTTAAAGCAGAACATTTCATTGGGCGGATTGTACAAAGTATTTAAAAAAGAGCTCGCCGTCAAGAGACCCAATTTTAAACATATATGTCTAAACCACTTTCTACGCGATATCCGCAAGGCTGGGCATATAAAGAGGACATGTACAATATCCTGGGTGGATATATTACAAAGGTGACAAATTGCAGGGGACCCATACCATCTAGATATTAAATTATTTAGAGGGAGGAGGTCCTGCCTCAAGATGGAACCAAAAACGCCGTATACCGTGAGGTATGTTCCAAGAAACATACGGTTGCATTTTCTTATATAGGCAGGAGTCAATAAATGGAGAGGGGCCTTTTTTTTGCAAGAATTGCCTCCCTGTCTAGGCTGAAACTCAATTTCCAAGTGGCCAGTTTTAAAACAGCCTTCAGCTGGTCAAGGGACAACATGAATAAAATTAATTTGTCTAATTGCAGGTATTCAACTGCCTTTCTAAAATTCCTTACAATTCTAGGGTGTTCTTTTAGGGATCACAACAATTCTTTTTTCATAAGACTTCGCATGGTCTTTAAGTCCCCCCGGGCCAGGCACGACACCCAGCGAACAATCCCTGCTAAAGCCTGCACCCAACTACTGCGGATTCCAAACTCTAATCTAAGGGCAGCCGCTGTGCAGGTAGTATTAACTGAGGCTAATTGTCGGAGGATTTTTCCCTCTACAGTTTGCAAAAAACTCCATTGCCCCAAATCAATTAATTCAACACCGTAGAGAAGGGATGCGGAAATCTTTGCGCGAAAAACCTCTAGCAAATAAGGGAAATGTCTTTTTCCCGTCGCACTGTAAAAAGCACTCAGACTTTTACCTTGAGCCAGAGCCTTTTGAGAGTTGTTAGCAACATGATCCTTATCGCTCAAATTGGCAGATATTATCTTCCCTAAGAACACATAGGAATTCACCACCTCCAGCCTATGTCCTCCCACCGTCCACCCAAAGTTCTCATATTTCGTCTTTCTCCTAACAGCCATACACATGATTTTACTTTTTGCTACGTTTATTTTCAGGTGATGGTGTTCTGCATATGCGTGAAGTGCTTGTAGACGATTATTCAAACCTTTCGGTGTTAAATCCAATATCAGGATATCGTCCGAATATAACATACAGACAATCGGAGAGCCCCCTAGTACTGGTTCATTGCCATCACTTGAAGACAAAAACGAAGGTAAATCAGAAATGTATAGGGAGAATAGTAATGGCGCTAATAAACATCCTTGTTTCAATCCATTTGCAGTGGGTATCGCCTGGGATAGCCCACTTTCACCACCCAATAAAACCCTGCACCAGGTATCAGAATGGAGATCCCTAACTAAATCCAAAAGCAGTGAGGGCATTCCGAGGGAGGATAGCTTCCTCCACAGCAGGGGGCGATCGACTTTGTCGAATGCTGTGGAGAAATCTATAAACGCAGCATAAACTCTTCCGCCTCGGACCCCTATGTATTTATCCAAAATTATCTGCAGGGAGGATAAATTATCCAGTGTGCTGTGTCCCTTACGGAAACCCGTCTGCTCCAATGGCAGCAACTGACCCCCATCTACCCAGTCAGAAATTAGTGTTAAAAGACATTTCGCAAATACTTTCCCTATAGCGTCAAGCAAAGCTATTTGTCGATAATTTTGGGGCGCATTCCTATCCCCCTTCTTGAACAGGGGTACCAGTATACTCCCCCTCCAAGAGGTGAGAACAGTTCTACGTAGAAAGCAAAATCTATATACTAGAAATAGGATTTTGCTCCATGATTCGGCATCCTGTTTTAACACCGAAACCGGGAGCTCATAAGGGCCCATGGCGCCAGAAGAGCGCAAATCCTTTATGGCTGATTCAATGATCTTTTCAGAGGGCGGCTCAAACAACGGCCCAACATCGCCCAACCTTCTGTCATCCTCAACAGGCCCATTACCAGCATATAATTGCGCAACATAACTCACCCAAACTTTCTCGGAAATAGGGGGAGGAAGGGACCTGGTTCTTGTTCCACAACCTTCACCAATGAGAGACCAAAATAGTCTTACATTCCCTCTATTTACAGCCTCCCTTAACTTTATCCATAAGGAATCTTCCCTCTCTTTTTTAATTTTTAACTTTACTCTACTTCTCCTTGTCCTTAGTAAGGTTATTTTGCGAGATCTTTCTGTGGACCTATTCAAGTATTGTTCCCTTACCAGTGTGTTTATTTCTTTATTAAGCAAGCGTATGGAACTGGGGACAGGACTCGTATTTCTATGCGAATTAGATTTTCTTGCGACCAGGACTACCTCCCTCATAAACCCCGCAAAATACAATATTTCCGAACCTTTCCAACTAGGGAGTTCTTTTACAGTTTTATCCAGTACAATAGACAAGCCCCTTAGGGCCCTTGTGTTCCAGAAACATCTCCCTGTTTTACTACCGAAACTAACCAGGTCACCATCAAGCGACCATGGATCCGTTTTAGGTGGATTTATATTAACGGTTAGGGTTATCACATTGTGATCGCTGTTTAGGGTTTTGGTGACTATCAGATCTTTTAGAAGATAAAAAGAATCATTATCTACAGCCACATAGTCCAGAATGGACTCACTCTGATTTGCTTTATGAGTGAAACTTGCTGGAATGTCAGAGGGAAGCCTACCATTTACGATGATCCCCTCCAGTTCAGCCAGTTCTTCCAGAAACAATTTCCCTCTCTTATCTGTTTTGATGTTACCAGGGAAAAGAGCCTGTGGAATCCGTAATGATTTCTCTTTATATTTGTTTCTGAACAGAGCTAGACTCGAATTAGAGACCTTACAATTAAAGTCACCCACTAAGATTATGTGGGTTGCAGGTACTTTGGCCTTAATACTCTTTATGTAAGAAAAGACCTGTTTCACAATTACATTATAGCAAGCATCTGAGGGGATATAAACATTTATCAGCGTAATAGATTTGGCCGCCTCAACCTCAGCATGACCAAGCAATGTTACCACCTGAAAAAGGTTACTTGAATCCAAATAGTGGGTGAAGTTCCACTTAATCCGATTAGATAAGAGACATGCAAGGCAAGCATGCAAGCATGGCCTCTCCTGGAAGGAATGTCTCCACCCTCTAAAGAAATATAGCCCCCTCCAACAGGAATTCTATCCACACACCAAGTCTCTTGGAGACAAATCACGCTAGCATCAAAAGAGTGAAGGAACTGAAGTTTATCTGGGCTATTTTTTACACCTGCGGCATTCCATGATAATATCTTTAAGTCACAACTAAAGATGAGAAAGGGAAATCATGTTGTCTGTTGTCCTACTAGAAGGGACACCAGGTAACCAATTCCATTGAGCGCTCTCCTCAGCTATATTTCTAAGGGAAATACCAGGAGGGGGATTTACACTGGACACAAGACGTGTATTTTTAGAGACAAAAATTTTTAGGTCGTCAAAACTCGCCAGACCACCCGGTCGACTAAGGGGAGACAAAAAGCTTCCCCCTGCTAATGTGCCATTCCGTGGACTCCCCAAGAAGGGAATAACATCAATCCCTTGACTTTGAAAGAACTCAGACTGCTTCACAACGAGATTAGCAATGAGCTTAGAATAAAATTTCACCCTAGTCAATATTCCAGTTTCAAATCTCCGGATTGTTACCAGGTCCATGTCATTTGAATTAATCAGTTTCAGGCATTCCGACTCTTCAAAACTTTTAAGGAGAAGGGACCTATTTAAAATCAAATCGGTGTCAAACAACGGGAGGAAATCCAAAGTAACTGTGTCAACGCTTTTCTCTTCAATGACGACTTGGGAACTTTTAGAAACCTCTTACCTTCCCGCCATACCAAAACATTTTTTTATACAAGGAATAAAATTAGTGGGAGCACCAGAGACCGGTTTAATTGATTCTAGGGCAGGGGCCGACGTACAAGGCTTCCCCTCTTCAGCATTAGAGACTCCCAGATTGGAAACCACACATCTAGGAGAAAAATCGCCATGCCCTACCGGTATCTCCCTATCCAGCACCGAGGGAATTTTTTCCTCAAGTGAAAGAATTTCTTCATGGTTCCTTTCCGAATTGGACGAGGAGATGTCACCTCTGACATCCTGCTTCTCAAAATGAATCCTTCTCTGCCTCTTTCTTCCAAATCTGCGAGTGGGTTTCCTCTTTTTACCTTTAATCTTTTTTGGGACGCCCAATTTACAATTTTTTTCCTTATCCTCTGCCTCCAAGGTAAAAATAGGAAAGAATTCTTTATCTACCCTTGAATGGGGACGAATTACAGTTTCCTTATCTGGGACCAAGGGTACCAATACAGAGGAAGAAACTTCATTTGTCTTCAGCATAGGCACCTCCACTACTTTTATTTCCAAGTCTGGAATTGCTACACAGTTTTCTATCGGGGGGCTCAATAACAAAGATTTCACCTTTCGAACAATGGGGAGAGTTTTTCCACCAGGATTAGTTTGATCTGAAGTTATAGGAGTAACTGGGGACATTTTTCCCTCTACCAAATCTACATTCATTCCGGTCCTAAAAAGCCCCAAATCAACAGTCCCTCCAGTTTGCTTGACAGAGGCTTTATTCAGTAAAACCTTCAATATCTCGTTGACCGTTTCTAAGACACAGTCCAATCCCCCTACAAATTTTTCTAATAATGATAAAATTGAAGAAAGTAGCCGTTCTAAGGAGAGTACCGGTAAGGTTCATCTCAGGGCTCATAGAGATGTTTGAATGAGAAGTCATGTATTTTTTTTTTTTTTTTTTATTTTTTTTTTTTTTATTCTTTTTTTTTGTCCTCATTAGCCATAAAGTCGATCCAACTGTGCTCTTAGCCTCTCAGACACGAGGACCGTCCCCCCCATAGCACCAAGGAGCCCAATGCTGAGCTCCAGGTGCCCAGAGAGCCGGCCCCCATGCTTCCAGCAGAGCTTGAATAGACATACTCCCTTCAGACCAGTTCGGCCAGATGTCCAGTTACTGTACGATTCCACCCTTTTGGACATAGAGATTTTAGGCCTAATCATCGGACCCGGGGAGAAAAAAAAAAAAAAAAAAAAAACCCCGGGTAGGCTAACTATCCCTCCTCCAATCGATCAAAAGGTGCCAAAATGTAAGAGATCGAGGGCTGCATGTTCTCATTAAGTCCATCTTTGAGGTTGCGTATAATGAAGACAGCCACTCTGCATGCGTTGGGGGATTTATGTTAATCCAGTTTTTACAGATCTCTCTTCTAGCCAGTAAGATGGCATAAAACAGAAAATCTCTCTCTGATCCCTTGATGTTATGATTTAATCCGAAGATGACCAAAGACCATGACCACGGGATAGTAACACTAAGAATAGATTCGAGTGTTGTTCTAACTTCATGCCAAAAGGTGACGATACTCGGACAGTCACAGAACATATGCAGGTCTGACGCTGCCGGTAAGGAACATTTACTACAGCACTTCCCTGTTTGGAATTTCGACAACCGTTTAGGAGAATAATATGCTCTATGAAGTGTGAAGAAATGATTGCGCCTCAGCCATGCTGGCTTGACGATTTTATAGAGGAGGATAAAAGATTCCTCCCAAAAATCTCCCCTATCTGGTTCTCCCTCAGTACCCCAAAGTTTTTCCGGGAGGTTAAAGTCTCGCTCTCCATCCTCTATAATATGCCAATAGAAGAGCGCAACTTCTTTTTTCCCCGCCGGTCTTTCCACTAGGATATTCTCGAGAGGGCTTTCCTGTCCCATCATTCCTTTCTTCTTGATTTGAGTTCGAATCCAACTTCCTATTTGTAGATATACTATCCAGGAGAGTGGTGATGTTACTTTAAGCTTGAAGATATCCCAGCCCAAGATTGTTCCTTCCATCAGCAAATCCCCCCACTTTGTGATCCCTGCGTCCAGCAGGATTCTTTTGACTGTGTTGGCTTCCTGTGGTGCTAGTCCAGGTAGGTCCCAAATTGGGGCGTGTTCGGATAGATGTCCTATCCCGATCTTAGATTTTATTTGGGACCATTCTTTTAAGCTACTCAATAGTGTCTTTAGTCTAATTTTTTTTAAAAACTTCTGGTGGCCGAACTTGAAGAGAAAACCATTCACTGGAAGGTCCGAACCCAATAACATTGCCTTGTACATAAGCCCATTTGCATTTTCCCAGGGGAGCTTAAGTAACATCCTAGAGTGGGTCAGATGAAATGCCCAGGCATAATATTCTAGGTCTGGCAAAGCGAGCCCCCCTTTTTCTCTTCTCCTTCTCAGCTTTTTCCAAGCTAATCTGCTGGATTTATATCCCCAAATGAATGAGTTAATGTTTTGCTGGCATTTTGCAAGCTGCTTGGTGTCGAAAATTAATGGAATAGAATTAAAAATAAAAGTGAATTTCGGGAGAATACTCATTTTTATCAGGCTAGTTCTCCCATAAATGTTGAGCTGGAGAAAAGACCAGGCTTTCATAAGAATTTGGGATTCTCGGGAAATACGGGCTAAGTTGTTTTGAGCCAAGTGATCCAGATCTTTAGTTATTGTGATGCCAAGGTACCTCATTGAGGATTTTGTCGGAAGTTGAGGATTGTGAATGTTCCAGACCATAATTTCGGTTTTTCCTGCGTTGATTTCGTACCCAGAGAATTTCCCAAAATTTTCCGCTTTCTTTATAATGATGGGAAATGCCAATGTAGGATCAGTTGTGTATATGAGAATGTCATCGGCATAGAGGCCAATCTTCTTTTCCCAGCCCGAAAAATTAAAATGTGGGATGTTGGTATCCTCCCTAATGGATTGTGCAAACGGTTCTACATATAAATTAAAGAGAAGGGGGGACAGGGGGCAACCCTGTCTTGTTCCTCGGCTGATTTTAAAAGGAACTGTTCGTGTACCATTTATTAGTAGCGATGCTCTGGGGTTGCTATATAGTAAGCCTATAGTCCTACAAAATTTGGGTCCCAAGTGAAATTTGGTCATTATTAAATTTAAGTATGCCCAATTTACCCTATCGAACGCTTTAGTGGCGTCGAGGGTCATGATAGCCAGGGGTAGGCCGAAGGTTGAGGCAATATCAGAGGCTCCCACCAAATCATAGGTTAAATCAGCCAATTGCCGACCTCTGATAAACCCCTTTTGATCAGGGTGGATGATCGAACCAATCTCACTTCCCAATCTCGCAGCCAAAATTGAAGTAAAAATCTTGTAATCATTATTGAGAAGCGAGATTGGGCGGTATGATCCACATTCAGCTGGGTCCTTGCCAGTTTTTAATATTAGAGCTATATTGGCCTCCCCCCAGGAGCTTGGTGGTGTCTGCCCTCTGATCATTATGTCATTAAAAAGATTTGTAAGGACAGGGGTAAGGGTGGAATTGAGTGTCCTATATAATTCCCCAGGGAGGCCATCTGGTCCCGCGGCTTTACCCTGTGATAGTTGCTTAATGGTGTTATAGACTTCCAATTCAGTGATCTCCTTATCTATATTCTCTGTTTGGGAACTTTCCAGTTCCGGGAGGATTATATTATTCAGCCATTCGTTCCTTTCATCATCATTGACATTCAAATCCTCTGTGTATATGTTCTGGAAGAACTCCCTAAAAGCTTCTCCTATGGCTGTGGTTGTTGACCTACTATTAGCTTCCCCAGCGACCCTCACTTCTTTAATACAATTTCTTGATTGGTCCGCTTTAATTTTCCAGGCCAACAGTATAACGTGGTTATAGTATGGGAGGCTTGGAAGGCCTTCATCAGGGGGTGTATTACAGGGAGGGCCTCATACAGGAGAAAGAAATATGAAGAAGGAATAAGAAATATAGAGCAAGAATTAATTCTTTTAGAATCACCAGAACAGCTTCCCTCAGATAATCAAGAGGAGAAAGCCGAATTAAAAGCCAAGCTAGACACACTATTGCAGGAGAGAATTAATAAAAGATGGCAGGCAAGTAAACTTGCACTCTTTGAATATGGGGAATCTGCAGAAGTCATGTATTGAGATTGAATGGAGGGTGTGCTGCTAAACAAATGAAGCCCAGAGGGGACAACAGCCAGGGGAGTCTTAGGAGGTTCACAGATCTGCCTTGATTCCTCCGTCATACATCTTCTACATAACTCCATATCAGAATCAGTCAGTATAGTGTCCCCACTCCTTACTACCTTAATCTGAGTAGAACCGTTAACATCATATAAACATGTATCCCTGGAGGTCAGAATAGATTTATGCAATTCAGCACTCACTATTTTAGGACACAACTCTACAATAACATCAGTAGTAAGCGATACAGATTTACTTGGAATCTTAGTTGATAACAAATTCTCACCAACCCCAGTTCCCCCTGCAGATCCCGCTCTTAAATTATCATCGACCATTATAAACGATTTGCGTACATCAGTATTGCCTTTCCCCAAAGGAAATTCCAAGCACACCTCTACTGCGGGTTTTTTTTTCCTTAGCCCTTTCCCACAAATTGAATAGCTGGCATTTTCCCTTCAGCTGTAATGCATGAGTATTCTTGTTGCGGAGAGGGTTGGATTTAGTTTTGGTACACCCTCCTCTCAGGAGTAATTCAGGAGGAGGCAGGAAGATGACCAGGTGCAGGCGATCAGCGCCGCAGGGATTCCTGGTCCTCGCAGTCCCACGTGGCTCTTGCTGGGGTTGAAGACGGGGCTGGCGGCGCCAGTAACAATAATGCCAACCTCAATGCAAAGTCCCCTTCAGGTGGCGGCACGAGCGGCTCCCGCGGAGCGGGGGCCGCGAGGTGTGGCGCGGTGTCCGGCACAGGAGGCACAAGAGGCAGCAAAAGACAGCAAGCAAAGTCCAGATCTGCCGATAGGCACAACAACAGTCCGGGCAGACAGAGAAGCAGAGATCAAAGAAATGCAGAGTCACACTCATAGAAGTTCACAGCAATAACATTACTTAAAAGATAATTGGAAAAGAACGGATACTGTATCTGTATGTTGTTGTACTTGTCCTGTTGAATTTGGTAAGTTGCATGCTTCAAACCGTTACTCTTATTAGCGGGACTACTCCATTCCAGCTGACGCTCCGTCCATCAATGTTGGTGACCAGAAGACACCCTGTCCACTGCCTGCCTGGCGGATGCTGAATTGCGGCTCGCTAATGTGAAGCCTGACTTCTTCCTTTTTTTCCCATTGCACAGACTGAAACCCGGCCTGTAAATATTGATAGAAAAAAAGGAAGTGATATTAGAACACCACTGCCCCCCAAACAGGCCCCCGAAAACGCTAAATTGAGCCAAATGTCAGAAAATGCAAAAACTTTTTCCTCATGGATTTTGTCCAAACCACTTTTATCCGGTATTAGACCTTCCCAGCAATGGCCCCAGAGCCGTAAACCCAGGCGAAAACAAGTAGAAGACCCCCAAACACCCAAAAAGCAAAACTACAAAAATGGGGATTTAGTAATTTTCAGGCAAATTTCCAAAATCACTCCGCGCGCGCTCTGCAGCTAGGCCCTAACTCCCCTTTGCCACCATGGATGTGCTTCAAACCACTTGCAATCAAAAGTATCCATACCCAGTGTTGCTCCAAGACCCCGAAACCCACCCACAAACACCAGGAAGCCCCCCAAACAGGCCCATGAAAACATGATAGTGAGCAAAAAGGTAAAAACTTTTTCAACTCTGATTTTCTCCAAACCACTTTTATCCGGTATTAGACCTTCCCAGCAATGGCCCCAGAGCCGTCAACTCACCCACAAAGAAGTAGAACACCCCCACAATTGCAGAGTCTTTCTTCATTGGGCGTAATCCAGCCATCTGCTTTGAGGGAAATAGGAGTCTGGAGGAGGAGGATAGAGGAGCATGTTCTTGTGAACTTGTGAACCTGAGGAATGCAGACTGCGGAACCTTCAAATCAATAAGCAAATAAGTGAAGACAGTTCTGCTGATGGGCTTGTTTTTGTGATTAAAGTTTTTATTTATATTGACTTTGCAAAACAAAGAAAGACAGACACACAGGAATAAAAGTGAATAAGGATGAAAAAGAAAGTTATCGATTCATTGGCTCATTTTCAGGGCTCGGTGTCAGGGAACAAGAGTTCGTCCTCATACTCTGCGAATTCAGGCGGGAGTAGGTCACCTAACAGAGAAGAAATTCCCTCATCTAAGTTGGTGTCCTCCTCGTCTTCTTCCGGCGTATATTCTCGTACTTTGTAATCTGGTGGTATGAGGTGCTGATTCATCTTGATCATTGTTAACCTCTCCACATTTTTGGGCGAGAGGCGGGTCCTTTTGCAAGTTACAATGCCACCAGCAGCACTGAAAAAAATGTTCAGAAGACACGCTTGCGAGTGGGCAAGACAAGTAATTTATAGCCAGGTTGGAGATCTCTGGCCACAATTCTTTTTTCCCATGCCCATAGACCTCTGTTGAGTCCTTCATATAGTCCAGCACCATCAACTCAAGGTTCTCCACGGTTCCTCCACTTTGCTTACTTTTTGCTGGGACCTTTTGAGAAGCAAACCCAAACTGAGTTAGCCAATCCTCTTCTTCACACAATGTTACTGCTGTGTCTGGTGCAGATGATCCGGTTGCTGGAGTCTTTAACAGCTGAGAGGGAAAATCACTCACTTCTGCCACAGCCACAGGTGCAGAAGTGGATTCTTTTGACTCCGAATGGCCTGCTGATGCTGATGTACTGCCTTTTCCTTCAATTTCCGGCCGTTCTCTTTCAAACCTCATGGCTGACATAGCTAGCCAACATTTGTACTTTGAAACTTCTGCGTCACCAAAAGGAAAGAATGCTCTGCCTGCCAGTGCCTTTTTGTAGTGTGGATCCAGAATAGTAGCACAAATGTAATGCTGTTCTGTGTGGATCTTTTGAAGACGTTCATCGCAAAGTAGGTGCTGTAATAATTTCTCCGCCAAATCAAAAGCTTCTTGCTTTTCTTCATCTTTTTGAAACGTAGAAGTCACCATCTTCAGTTGGTGCTCTAGCATGCGCAACAATGGGATAGCTTTTCCCAAATTACAGTCCTCCCTGCTGACTGAACGTGTGAAGACCTCAAAAGGAAGAAGCATGTCTGTCAGGCTTTTAACTAGCTTCCATTGCTCAGCATGTATCCCTAGGTCCTTCATAGCTGTACCCTGTGTAAAGAAATACTGATCAACTACCGCACACTGCTCATACAGACGCTCAAGCTTGTAGAAGGTTGAGTTCCAACGTGTTGCCACCTCCTGGATGAGTGCTTTCACTGGCAGTCGACCTTGATGTAGCAGGCCCCTCAGATGCTTCCGGGCCTTAAAAGAATGGCTGAAATGTGTGCACATTCTTCGGCAGGTGGTCAGTAACTCCCACACTGGACTTTCTTCACTCAAGAATTTTTTAACAACCAGGTTTATACAGTGCGCCCAACACGGCACTCTGAAATAGTTACCCAGATCCATGGCCTTAACTACATTGGCGCCATTATCCGTGGAAACATAACCAATCTTGCATTTTATTGGGGACAGCCATTGAAAGACCTTTGTGTTAAACTCCTTCAAAATGTTGTCTCCTGTATGACTTGTCTCCATGCCAATCATGGCTCGTGTTGCATGTTTCCGAGCAGCTTTAAAAACGTTGTCCGGGTCAACACCTGCCCTTAGCTTTGCTGTAACTCCTGAAAAAGAGACCCAGTGTGCAGTGATGCACATGTAATCAGTGCCTGCGCCACTGGTCCACACGTCTATTGTCAGATGTATAGTGTGAACAGCACTCTTCTGCAAATCAGCCCCAATCACCTCCAGCACATCTTCATGTAGTGCTGGAACCGGAACTCTGGCAAAATAGAACCGGCTAGGAACCTTCCATTTAGGGCAGAGCGTTGCCACTAATTCAAGAAAACCAACCCCTTCCACAAAAGAAAAAGGGAGAAGGTCCAAAGCTAGCATTTTAGCCAGCTTAGTGTTATACAGATGTGTCAATGAGTGGTTGCGTTCAAATGGCGCATCTGAAAACAACATGCTTCTAATGGTGGGCTGGACCATGATTTTATGGGATGATGATGATGACTTCTTCGACCCAGTTTCGCTCGGTGATGATGAACTTTTTCGCATTGGTGTCTAACTCCAAGCTTATAAATGCTACAAATGGCTATGTTTTCCCTTGTTGTGCTAACACTAAAGAAGTCTCAAACTGCGGACTTCAAATGTCTGTGGGGGGAGGAGGAGGCGATACTGGTCATGCTAATGCCAGATGAAGTGGAGGATGTGTGTTGCCGAACTTTACTATGTTGTGCACTTGCAGCACCACTAATTGAGGAAATGGAGGTCGAGGTGGATGGAGGTCCCTCCTGGCGAGAAAATATGGAAGCGGTAGGTGGTGGTGTACTATTGAACTGTGGTGGTCCCATTTACTCTTCGTCAACATCACGCTCAGCAGCTTCTCGGGCTAGGGTCAAAATGTCTGTTTGCAGCATGCCCGCTGGGGCTGCAGTGACGTTTATGATGACTGCGTCGTCGTCGTGAGAGTCTGCATCAGCAGTAGTATACGCCTCTTCTTGTTCAGCGTCATCATCACATTACATAAGTACGCGAGTTTCGGGGACCTTCCTTTTATGCTTAGCTACCTTTGTCAGATCATGGTGTGCCTCACTCTCAGACGGCAGTGGTGGTTCCCAATTTGGATCCATATCATCAGAAGGAAGGGGGCTTGAAAAAGATGTAGACACGATCCTTGATCTTTTCCTTGCTAGGGATCTGGAAGACAATGAATGATCAGGAGGAGTGGCTTCCTCAAATGATACCTCGGCTTGAATGTCGATTTCCTGATGTGCCCCTACTTCGGGAGGAACAACTATTGTGGGCACTTGTGCCGCTCCATGCACCTCTGCTTGCGCATCTCCTTGCGCTACCTCTCCTTCCACATGTACTTGGGCTTGTACTTGCACATGTGGTTGTTGTTGCGGCTGTGGTTGTTGAACACTCATCAGATGAGTTACAACAACCTGTGTTGATTGAGGGATGCTGCTACTTTCTTGCGATGAGCCAACATCACTGGTCGATGGTGATTGAACAACTATACTGGCTGCAGAAAGAAAACAAAAGAAAAAGGGAGAAGGTCCAGAGCTAGCATTTTAGCCAGCTTAGTGTTATACAGACGTGTCAATGAGTGGTTGCGTTCAAATGGCGCATCTGAAAACAACATGCTTCTAATGGTGGGCTGGACCATGATTTTATGGGATGATGATGATGACTTCTTCGACCCAGTTTCGCTCGGTGATGATGAACTTTTTCGCATTGGTGTCTAACTCCAAGCTTATAAATGCTACAAATTGCTATGTTTTCCCTTGTTGTGCTAACACTAAAGAAGTCCCAAACTGCGGACTTCAAATGTCTGTGGGGGGAGGAGGAGGCGAAACTGGTCATGCTAATGCCAGATGAAGTGGAGGATGTGTGTTGCCGAACTTTACTATGTTGTGCACTTGCAGCACCACTAATTGAGGAAATGGAGGTCGAGGTGGATGGAGGTCCCTCCTGGCGAGAAAATATGGAAGCGGTAGGTGGTGGTGTACTATTGAACTGTGGTGGTCCCATTTACTCTTCGTCAACATCACGCTCAGCAGCTTCTCGGGCTAGGGTCAAAATGTCTGTTTGCTGCATGCCCGCTGGGGCTGCAGTGACGTTTATGATGACTGCGTCGTCGTCGTGAGAGTCTGCATCAGCAGTAGTATACGCCTCTTCTTGTTCAGCGTCATCATCACATTACATAAGTACGAGAGTTTCGGGGACCTTCCTTTTACGCTTAGCTACCTTTGTCAGATCATGGTGTGCCTCACTCTCAGACGGCAGTGGTGGTTCCCAATTTGGATCCATATCATCAGAAGGAAGGGGGCTTGAAGAAGATGTAGACACGATCCTTGATCTTTTCCTTGCTAGGGATCTGGAAGACAATGAATGATCAGGAGGAGTGGCTTCCTCAAATGATACCTCGGCTTGAATGTCGATTTCCTGATGTGCCCCTACTTCGGGAGGAACAACTATTGTGGGCACTTGTGCCGCTCCATGCACCTCTGCTTGCGCATCTCCGTGCGCTACCTCTACTTCCACATGTACTTGGGCTTGTACTTGCACATGTGGTTGTTGTTGCGGCTGTGGTTGTTGAACACTCATCAGATGAGTTACAACAACCTGTGTTGATTGAGGGATGCTGCTACTTTCTTGCGATGAGCCAACATCACTGGTCGATGGTGATTGAACAACTATACTGGCTGCCTCTGCAGCACTCAAGGGCTTGGACTTAAGTTGGCATGGTGGTGGTGGCACTGAGCCCAATGGAGCGGGGGTGCTGCTCCCAGCTTGGTCCCCAGCAGATCCCGCTTCGGCTGCAGGCGTACTTTTTTCCCCCCAAAAATTGGGCGGGCGGCACACCAGTCTCCTTGGTAAGTGGCGCCACTTGCTTCTTCTGCTCCTTACTGGCAACTTTCTTGCTAGAGGAGCTACAGGGAACTTTTTTTGGGGCCATCTTCTTCAGATGTCAGAACAGCAGCCCGCAGTTGCACGAGTTGCAGCATTGTCTTGTCTGTGGCCACACGTGACGTCGCGTGACGTTATACTGCACACACCGCTGCAGGACTTCTTCCCGGCACTGGTGGTTCTCTTGTGCACCTAAAAGCAATGGAAGACAGAGGAACATCAGTTATACACCCCAAAAAGTCGAAAAACACACATAAATCAACAATGATGTTTAAATTCAAGACACCCCACAGAAAGACTAGGCCCATGCACCACTCACTACCCCTGGGCATAATGGATGAAAGCTAGGCCAAATGGGTGCAGGCCTGAGAACACTGCCTGCCTTCAAAATAGCCCCTTTCCCCCCCAGCACATGGCCAGGGCCTGCCGGTACCAGCACTCAAAATGGCCCCCACCCACATGGCCAGTCCCCATCAACACCCCAAAAAATCGAAAAACACACAAAAATCAGCACAATCCCATGCCATCCATGCCCTCCATGATGTTTACATTAAATAGACCCCACAGAAAGACTAGGCCCATGCACCACTCACTACCCCTGGGTAAAAGGCTCCGATAGCAGCCAAAAAAATCGAAAAACACACAAAAATCAGCACAATCCCATGCCATCCGTGCCCTCCATGATGTTTAAATTCAAGACACCCCACAGAAAGACTAGGCCCATGCACCACTCACTACCCCTGGGCATAATGGATGGAAGCTAAGCAAAATGGGTGCAGGCCTGAGAACACTGCCTGCATTCAAAATGGCCCCTTGCCCCCCAGCACATGGCCAGGGCCTGCCTGTACCAGCACTCAAATGGCCCCCATCCACATGGCCAGTCCCCATCAACACCCCAAAAAATCGAAAAACACACAAAAATCAGCACAATCCCATGCCATCCATCCCCTCAATGATGTTTACATTCAAGACACCCCGCAGAAAGAGTAGGCCCATGCACCACTCACTACCCCTGGGCAAAAGGCCCCAATAGCAGCCAAAAAAATCGAAAAACACACAAAAATCAGCACAATCCCATGCCATTCATGCCCTCCATGATGTTTAAATTCAAGACACCCCACAGAAAGACTAGGCCCATGCACCACTCACTACCCCTGGGCATAATGGATGAAAGCTAGGCAAAATGGGTGCAGGCCTGAGAACACTGCCTGCATTCAAAATGGCCCCTTGCCCCCAGCACATGGCCAGGGCCTGCCTGTACCAGCACTCAAAATGGCCCCCACCCACATGGCCAGTCACCATCAACACCCCAAAAAATCGAAAAACACACAAAAATCACCACAATCCAATGCCATCCATGCCTTCCATGATGTTTACATTAAAGAGACCCCACAGAAAGACTAGGCCCATGCACCACTCACTACCCCTGGGCAAAAGGCTCCAATAGCAGCCAAAAAAATCGAAAAACACACAAAAATCAGCACAATCCCATGCCATCCGTGCCCTCCATGATGTTTAAATTCAAGACACCCCACAGAAAGACTAGGCCCATGCACCACTCACTACCCCTGGGCATAATAGATGGAAGCTAAGCAAAATGGGTGCAGGCCTGAGAACACTGCCTGCATTCAAAATGGCCCCTTGCCCCCAGCACATGGCCAGAGCGTGCCTGTACCAGCACTCAAAATGGCCCCCACCCACAGGGCCAGTCCCCATCAACACCCCACAAAATCGAAAAACACACAAAAATCACCACAATCCAATGCCATCCATGCCCTCCATGATGTTTACATTAAATAGACCCCACAGAAAGACTAGGCCCATGCACCACTCACTACCCCTGGGCAAAAGGCTCCGATAGCAGCCAAAAAAATCGAAAAACACACAAAAATCAGCACAATCCCATGCTATCCGTGCCCTCCATGATGTTTAAATTCAAGACACCCCACAGAAAGACTAGGCCCATGCACCACTCACTACCCCTGGGCATAATGGATGGAAGCTAAGCAAAATGGGTGCAGGCCTGAGAACACTGCCTGCATTCAAAATGGCCCCTTGCCCCACAGCACATGGCCAGGGCCTGCCTGTACCAGCACTCAAATGACCCCCATCCACATGGCCAGTCCCCATCAACACCCCAAAAAATCGAAAAACACACAAAAATCAGCACAATCCCATGCCATCCATGCCCTCAATGATGTTTACATTCAAGACACCCCGCAGAAAGAGTAGGCCCATGCACCACTCACTACCCCTGGGCAAAAGGCCCCAATAGCAGCCATAAAAATCGAAAAACACACAAAAATCAGCACAATCCCATGCCATTCATGCCCTCCATGATGTTTAAATTCAAGACACCCCACAGAAAGACTAGGCCCATGCACCACTCACTACCCCTGGGCATAATGGATGAAAGCTAGGCAAAATGGGTGCAGGCCTGAGAACACTGCCTGCATTCAAAATGGCCCCTTGCCCCCAGCACATGGCCAGGGCCTGCCTGTACCAGCACTCAAAATGGCCCCCACCCACATGGCCAGTCACCATCAACACCCCAAAAAATCGAAAAACACACAAAAATCACCCCAATCCAATGCCATCCATGCCTTCCATGATGTTTACATTAAAGAGACCCCACAGAAAGACTAGGCCCATGCACCACTCACTACCCCTGGGCAAAAGGCTCCAATAGCAGCCAAAAAAATCGAAAAACACACAAAAATCAGCACAATCCCATGCCATCCGTGCCCTCCATGATGTTTAAATTCAAGACACCCCACAGAAAGACTAGGCCCATGCACCACTCACTACCCCTGGGCATAATGGATGGAAGCTAAGCAAAATGGGTGCAGGCCTGAGAACACTGCCTGCATTCAAAATGGCCCCTTGCCCCCCAGCACATGGCCAGAGCGTGCCTGTACCAGCACTCAAAATGGCCCCCACCCACAGGGCCAGTCCCCATCAACACCCCAAAAAATCGAAAAAGACACAAAAATCACCACAACCCAATGCCATCCATGCCCTCCATGATGTTTACATTAAAGAGAACCCACAGAAAGACTAGGCCCATGAACCACTCACTACCCCTGGGCAAAAGGCCTCATTAGCAGCCAAAAAAATCGAAAAACACACAAAAATCTGCACAATCCCATGCCATCCATGCCCTCCATGATGTTTAAATTCAAGACACCCCACAGAAAGACTAGGCCCATGCACCACTCACTACCCCTCGGCATAATAGATGAACGCTAGGCAAAATGGGTGCAGGCCTAAGAACACTGCCTGCATTCAAAATGGCCCCTTGCCCCCCAGCACGTGGCCAGGGCCTGCCTGTACCAGCACTCAAAATGGCCCCCATCCACATGGCCAGTCCCCATCAACACCCCAAAAAATCGAAAAACACACAAACATCAGCACAATCCATGCCATCCATGCCCTCAATGATGTTTACATTCAAGACACCCCGCAGAAAGAGTAGGCCCATGCACCACTCACTACCCCTGGGCAAAAGGCCCCAATAGCAGCCAAAAAAATCGAAAAACACACAAAAATCAGCACAATCCCATGCCATTCATGCCCTCCATGATGTTTAAATTCAAGACACCCCACAGAAAGACTAGGCCCATGCACCACTCACTACCCCTGGGCATAATGGATGAAAGCTAGGCAAAATGGGTGCAGGCCTGAGAACACTGCCTGCATTCAAAATGGCCCCTTGCCCCCCAGCACATGGCCAGGGCCTGCCTGTACCAGCACTCAAAATGGCCCCCACCCACATGGCCAGTCCCCATCAACACCCCAAATAATCGAAAAACACACAAAAATCACCACAATCCAATGCCATCCATGCCTTCCATGATGTTTACATTAAATAGACCCCACAGAAAGACTAGGTCCATGCACCACTCACAACCCTGGGCAAAAGGCCACAATAGCAGCCAAAAAAATCGAAAAACACAAAAAAATCAGCACAATCACATGCAATCCATGCCCTCCATGATGTTTAAATTCAAGACACCCCACAGAAAGACTAGGCCCATGCACCACTCACTACCCCTGGGCATAATGGATGAAAGCTAAGCAAAATCGGTTCAGGCCTGAGAACACTGCCTGCATTCAAAATGGCCCCTTTCCCCCAGCACATGGCCAGGGCCTGCCTGTACCAGCACTCAAAATGGCCCCCACCCACATGGCCAGTCCCCATCAACACCCCAAAAAATCGAAAAACACACAAAAATCACCACAATCCAATGCCATCCATGCCCTCCATGATGTTTACATTAAGGAGAAAATAATTTAATTTACACAGAAAGTATCCAGGAGTCAAAAATAAACTCTAATCACAAACGACCATTGACATGACAAAAAAGGTGATTGCGAACTGAATTATTCACTGACACCACGTGATACCATGTAACCAAATTCACGTGAGGCACATACCCAAGGTGAGAATTTTCCCATCAGTTGTCGATCTGTTCTGCCACTTTTACATCATATGGGTTCTCCTTACCCAGGAGTTAGTGCACGCACAGTCACAACAGTTGGAAAGAGGACTGTGAGAGTAAGAAGACCCTGCGTTTTTATCTAGTGAGTGGTGTCAGTGTGGTGTGACAACTGAAAAGCAAGTGAGTGATTAGTGAGAGAATAAAATTAGGCAAGACTGAGTAGAAGTGGAATTTTTAATGTTTTCTCTCAGCTTCCCAAACATAAAAACAATGGTCAGATAACAGATTTAACAAAATATCTGCTTAGCGAGTGGTCAACATGTTTCTGCATGAAAAGAATAAAAAGGAATCATATCACCTGTTTGTCAGGTTCAGATGCTCCGCCACAATCTAAAAATAGTCACGTCAACAAGAAAAGAAAGTGAAAAGAGACAGACAGTTTTGTAAAAAAACACTCATCAGTAGTGTTATTTCTGTGATCATGTTAGTAAGTATATCTCAACATGTTATCACTCACCCAATTCGTGTGGGAATAGCGCCTCACCTCACCTGGCTGCAGCTCAGGTAATTGAGGAGCACCGCTCTGTTATGAAAAGACACATAAATATATAAGTATTCTACTGTTTATCCCATAGGAAGTAAAATCCGCATCAATGACCAGATTCAGAGACACTAAGAGTGGTATATAGTGTTTGCTTGCACATCTTGATTGCTTCAGTAATCATGAACACATTAAAGAGACCCCACAGAAAGACTCAGTCAGTCCATGCACCACTCACTACCCCTGGGCAAAAAGCCCCAACAGCAGCCCAAAAAATCGAAAAACACACAAAAATCTGCACAATCCCATGCCATCCATGCCCTCCATGATGTTTACATTAAAGAGACCCCACAGTAAGACTCAGTCCGTCCACCACTGACAACCCCTGGGCAAAAGGCCCCAACAACATCCCAAAAATCGAAAAGTCCAAAATTGTAGTTGCAGCAACTGTAATGCCCCAAACAAACTTACTTGTGAAATTTTTAATCCAAAAGTGATCCAGAGAAAGTCAAAAAGGCCTCAAATCCAAATATCCAGCGGCATCCACAAAAAGTAATCCTTCCAGGTCAAGATCCAAATGAAAGTGACCGGCACATGAAGAAAGCACTGGGAGGAGCCTGCTGGACAGGAACAGGAAGTTGGAGACTGTGGGGCACTTTCTTCCTCCCACCCCCCCCCCCCAAAATGGACTCCTTGCAAAAAAAAGTGCAGGTAAATGTCAACCTGAGGAGTTATTCTGATCAAAATCTTCATTTTCAGAAGGTTTATGCTGCTTGCTGGTGGATTTCTTGTGCAGAATTGCAAATTTTGCAATTTCGCGAGTGCGAGATTGTTGCTGCCCGCCGCATCAACGTGTTCGCAATTGCGAGCTCTCGCAATGCGTGCTGTGCAAGGTGGCAAGCCACGATGACGTAATCGCGGTCGCCAAACTCCCGCGGGATCCCGCAACAAGATCCAAAATGGCGCAGCACATGCAAAATATGGAGAAAAACAACTCTGCAAACGCTGAATGACGGTAAGTGAGCGCCACGCGCCGCAATATTGAATCACCAAGCAAAAAAATCCGCTGCGTGCGAATTTGCGAATTTTCAGCAAATTCGTGAGAGTTCGCGGATTGCGAATTTGCCGAAAATCCGCAAATTCCGCAAGCGGAACGGATTTTACGCCCATGCTTAGTAATAACAAAAACAGAACTATAAGATCAAAATACAATACAATTATTGTTAAAATAATGTCTGGGTGGTACAACCATTAACTTATGTGTAATAGTACATGCAATAACTCACATGTAATTCTAATACAATCAATACAAATTTAATTATCAGTATTGTGCAATGTGCAGTAATAAGGACATGGCGGTAAGTTGTAATTCAAGTAGGTTTATTCAGGTGAGCAAACAGGTAGCATAAAGTCTCATCGGGTATCGTAGGGCAGCCGTTGGTCATCGTCAACAGCCCCACCAGGAGAAGCCTGTCAGCTGCTCAGCCCCTCTCACCAACTGGCATCACTTATCCAGTCACACAAGCATTCCACACAGCCCACACTCCAACATTCCCCTAAGAACACTCACACAGGCTAAGCAGCTGGGGAAAGAATAACATAGGAGAAAAACCATAACATCAAAATACTACATTGACTCTTCCCTATCAAACAGAAGAATAACGAAATAAATGTATTAAACTATAAACATAAAATTACAGCAATAGTAAATAGTCCGCAACCCAGGGATGAAGGAAACACAGCCTGAATCATAACGTGGAAATTAACTTTTTAAATCAGATGCAAAAGTCCAGACCCAGGGATGACACAGCATCACACAAGGGTAACAAACTAAAGACAAGAAGGAAAGATGGATACAGAATGCCCATCCCGCTCCTCTAATAAGCAAAATTAAAAGTCAAGATGTAAGTTCTCCATATAAGGAGACTAGTCATGTGGACCAAAGGACTAAACCCCAATATCCTGCCCGAGCTAAAATAAGGGACAACAATGTTACATATTGTTCTCTCCATATAAGGAGAGAAGTCATGTGGACTAAAGGGACTAAACCCAGTGTCCTGCCCTCACCATTAACAAGGGACAACCTGTGAAACCTGTGAAAACGAATATGCTCTCCATGTGAGTAGGCACACAGGGGCTACCCCTGCAGCAAACAAATAAATTGCGGCACAAGGTGTCTTCTGCATGCATGGAACCCAACCCTGCATCAAAATTGATTGTGCGGCACAAAGTGTCTTACGCACACAAGGAAAGTTTCTCCTTGCAACAACAAAACCCTTTAAGATAACCCTCATGTAAGGGTACAGTATCTCATCCATAAACCCTCCCCCATGTAGGGGTCACAGACTGCGAAAAACAACATGGTCTGTTACCCAAAGCCATCCACCCACAAAACAAATGGGACACCCATTTGTAAAGAAACATTAACTGTGGTATTATGACAAACAAAAACATCATTTGTAAGTATGCAAAAACATTTCAAATTATAATGCCTTAATAAACTGTGACCCATGCTTGTGAGCAATCTCTCACCCGAGCAAGTATGCAAAAAACATCCCAAAAAGAATTAACACTACAGCTTTAACTAAATGCACCACAACTCTAAGCTGCTAGAACACTTATTCTAAAATGTGCTCTAAAACTGAATTTTCTTCACATGTAGTCACCTGAAACATCCATTAGTGTACAGGGCTGTATGTATGTCTCCAGAAAACATGCATTCCATTGTAAATTTGTGTGAAGGGAGAAGTATCTTTTATCAGTAATGCCTCCAGAGAACATCAGTAACATCGTAAATCTGCGTGAAGAAAGAAGTAACTGTAAATATCTGCTTGTGGATAAATAAACTATCCTGGCTGCGTACGTTGAACTTTATGTAAAAAAGAAAGTGGTTGGCAATGTGCCAGATGGAGGATCTTCATGTAGTGTAACTACAAATTCAAAATGCCGGCACGCACAGTGATGCCACGCCAGTCGGCTCCAGACGCGTTGTTGTTATACAATGAGTAAATACAGCATAATGCTTGTGGAATTGCTGCAACGTCACGGGACAATCATCAAGCAGGTAAGAGCGCGCTCAGCTTGTGACAAGCACCCCTATTTTTTCAAACTTGCAAAAAGCGGTCAAACTGTCAAAAATGTAATGAAGACTCAAGGACCCTAAAAATAAAAGACGATAACAATATCACCTCAATATCCCTCTCCATGTGCCAATTGTTGAGCAGAATTTTATAAAAAGCCAAACACTCCCTACAGGATGATGGGCCAAGCTGTGAAAACACATTTTGTAACATTTACAGCTTGAGTGCAATAAATAGCTTTTTTACAATCTCTCAAGAAACAAGTTCGAACGAACATGAATACAAACAGTGTAGGCATATACTTACTTGCGCACACATATAGATGACAATCACCATGTCCATAAAAATCTTGAAGTGCGTAGCATTCATGTTAGAAATGCCAAATAAACATGTCACAAATGATAATAGTTATATATATTGGTTGAAGCCAGACGTGTCAAACCAACACCACCACATACCAAAATGTAGCAAGTACATACTGCACATGCCTGTCCCATCCAAATCACACATCTTATGGAAACGCAGATTGGCATGGAGGATGACTCTCAGCATAGCGTCCATGAAATGAGAGTGGTGGCATACCTTACATGAAAGCTTATTTCTTGTTATTGAGTCAGCATGAGATGGGGGACAGCACGCTTGTGTGGAGGCTGTCCAGTGTAATGGCTGTTCTGCGTGCTGTCATTGTACCTGTTTTATTTGTCCCTTTTATAGCACAATGTCGTTAAAAAGATTGTCTTGTGCGACCTCTTGTGACTCCTTTTTGTAGCATCTTGTTCCTGTTGCGTGTGCCTGTCATCTCTTCCATGTAGTAGCTTCTTCCCAACATGTTGTAGAAGGAATCTTTAAGTCTCTTCAGGCTACTTGTATCAATAGTAGAGAGTGGGGTGGTCTCCAACTCGTCGCCAAAATTAATGTAGTAATGAGGACACACTGGTAAGTTGTATTTCAAGTAGGTTTCTTCAGGTAAGCAAACAGGTAGCATAAAGTCTCATCAAGTGATGTAGTGCAGCCTGTTGGTCATCATCAACAATCTCACCAGGAGCAGCTCACTAGCTGCTCCGCCTTTCTCACCACCTGTCATCACTCACCCAGTAACACAGGCATTCCACACATTGCCACACAACAATATTCCACTCAGAACACTCACACAGGATGAGCAGCTAGGGACCGGATAACATAGGAGAAAAACCATAACATCAGAATACTTCAACATGTATGTGTCTTTCTTCAACATTTCCTAACAACAAAGGTCCCTGGATTTGTTGCTCAAGGAATACTTGCAATTGAAAAAAACGAAAGTCCCCCACTCTTTTTTCGACCGTGGATACTTAGAGTGCCAAATTACAAAATTCTGTAGGGCTTTTTTGTGAGGGCCAGTCGCTATCTTAGCAACAGCAAATGCAAACGTGTCCCTGTGTTCCTGGAGCCCCATAGTCTGAAATATGCAAATTTTTAGCTCACTGTAATGGCTAATGATGCAAACCTCTAGGTGATTCCAGGCCTGTAGCAATACTCTATGAAGTGGCTGTAGGCCACGGTTTCGTCATCATAGTCTTTTCCAAAGTGCTCCAGCATGCTTTATTTGTAATTCATGGATCCCGGGCTCAATTGGAGAAACCAAAGCACCATTGCTGAGGACCAACAGAGATCCCTATCAGCCCCAGTGGTCTCTGCAGGATCCCCAGCACGCAAAGCTCCAGCTGTCTGCCTTTGTTTACGGATTTCACAGAAGTTGATTTTTAACTGGTCTTCCTCCATTGAGGGCAAGCTTGTTGCCTACCCACCGGCCCCATAGCTCCTCTCAGCCACTGGTGAGGCCTCTTGCTCCTCTGCAAGGGCTCTCGGAACTTCTCCTTAGCCTGAAGTCTTCCTCAGTAGCAGCCTGTTCTCCCAAGGCAGCAATGCTTCCTCCTACTTGTAGGGCTCCTGTGTGCCAAGCGGGAGCCAGAGTTAGGGGTCTCCCCCAACGACCAGTACACAGAGGTATCAGAGATCCTCTCCCTTTTAAGGTACACAGCACATCCACCCCTCTACAGTCCTGCAAAGGAACCGGGTAAAACAGTGCTACTGACCCAAGAAACATAGATGCATAGAGCCAGTGTTGAGTGTCCCACCACTCCACCATGGGATCATCTATGAAGAGTATGTCTGTCCTTGGCACCTTGAGATTCCAGTGCCTCTCAAAATGTCTTCTTTGAATGCAGGCATTCAAGTGGAGTAGGAAACTTCCAGAAAGTTAGCACCTTTGCCCAATCCAAAACTGATCCACCACCACTCCCTCATCCCTGATACAAAGCATTTTAGGACTTGAGTCAATACAGTAACTTCTATTGATGACTCGTTGGCTCTAAATGGCAATAAAAATGGATTCCTATCCAAGGGGAATCCCTGTAAATAATAGAAGCTTACTTCTGGATTCTCCCCTATTGGTTTTAGGGGTAGTGCATGCACATGTTTCTCAGGTAGTGTGAATGCAATGCAATTAAACTATTCAGGTTTTGCTTCTGCTCCCTTCCTCTCCCAAAAACAGACTGACCTTTTTGGTGGGATAGATTTTGATCTACCCGCTAGCCAGCAGATTAATTTACTTGACTCCGTGAAATATGACCAAAACCCAAAGAACAGGTATGAGTTTGAAATATGGCAACATTAATAATATATTTATACTTAGGCCTGCTGTTTACTTGTAGAAAGAGACATTAATTATTCAGTAGGTTCAGCCTATGTGCAATTTTATTTTAGTCAGCTTTCACCTACAGCTTGTATACAGTAAAATTCTACAAACATACAGTAAAGCACTACAGACTGACATTAGTAAATAATAAATTGTGACATTTCTTTTCAACTTCCTGATTAAATTATAGAGCCTGCTCATACCATAAGAAATTAATTAAAGGGCCCTTCTTTAACAGGCTTCCTATTTGCAGATACTAGGCTTAATGGCTGCTTTCGACTTTGGCGGGTACACCGCCAGACCGCAGCGCAGTATGGGGAACGCTGCCAAGCTGGCATAATCCAGACTGCACTATAAACAAAAGAAGGTTTTGGATCCTACAACTGACCAGCCTGGACCTCAACAATTGCTAAACAAAACAAGATGGCTAGTCAGGTTTGTTTTATGGTGAATTAGGACACACACAGCCAAATTGTGCTGCGTGAACCACACGTTTTATATTAAAATCAATTTTATTTTCATTTGTAATTGAGTTTCATAAATTAATCCATATGTCTTCAAAGGAAAATCCTGTCAAAACAGTCGAATCAACAACATACAATAATGTGCGCAATATATACAAATGTAAAGAAGTTCACAGTGGATACTCAAAATTCATGACACCAAAATACAACTTATTACATAGTTATTACATACAAAACAAATTGCAACATGAAAAACATTTAAACAAGGAAAAGTATTACACAAAAAGAACCAGTCCTTAAACTTGAATACCAGTGGACAGGCGGAAGTAAGGATGGGATGAGACTGCCTGCCTGTCTCACAAAACCTGTGATAAAGTGTTTTTAGGATTGTCAGCAAGGGCCCACTACAGTGGTATTGATTATTCCCTGGCTGCACCCTTCTTTCTTGTCACAGGCTGGGGGTCAACACGTTTCGAACCGTAGATATTGAAAGGTTCTCCTCAGGACGGGGACTGGGTATGATCTTCAATGTAAGAGAATTAAAAGGTGGTGTCAAACTATTGATGCAACAATGTAAATGCCCTCTCTGACTATAAAAGAAAAAATGATTGCAATTTACCTGCACAACGCGCACAAGGGCTGCAGGAGTGGAGATTAACTGCACATCAAGTGAATTTAGCCTGGAAAGACAATTGAGGTGGCGGTCAGGGTTATTGGGTTCAAAAAGTCACCATGAATACATAGACATGGGTTCAAAATTTTCATAGGAACTGGCCTGGGTCATACCTGGACTTGAATGTGGAAGCAGAGTAAGGAGGACTCATGAATCAGGGCGCCCGTGGAACGGTGCGAGGCCGATGAGTGAAACTGCTCACCTTCTCTTAATTAATTGCTGAATGGAAAGAAGCAAACAGCGCTATAATGCATGGTGCCCCCAAGGCTGTACAGATTCAAAACCACGAGGTGATACAGAGATTGTTGTGTCATGTCCTACCTGCGCGCAATTGCAAATGCAGGTAGACGGAGACGCCCGGGGAGAAGTCCGGGAGTTGCAGAGGTGGAGGCTCTTCTGCGCTAAACCGCTAAAAAGAGCGGAAAGCATTAACAGGCATGCTATCGCCCGGATTGGTGTATCAGAGTAAATACTGGATTACAAACAGGTGGAAAGCAAACATACACAGGCGGTAACTGGATTCAATCCATTCTGCTGCCAGGGACATCAGGCTTATAGCTGCGCGGGCCGGCTCCAGTACGTTTTACAGGAAGCCCGACTAGGGACATTGAAAGCGAGGGCGGACAGCGGACATCGGGCAGACGCTAAGATTGCTGGTACTTGTGGTTCCGCGGAACAGAGCGTAAACGAATATTAGTACTAATGAAGGGGGGTGCTATAGCCAGAGTGTTTATTAGTAATGCAAAGTGAATGTAACAGAAACTAAAAGGCATAACCGTCAAAACCTGGGATACACGATTGTGTTATGGAGTGACTAGAAACTTGCCTGACAACACCATTATTTACAAAAACAAAGGAAATTACTATATGGAAAAAGTGACAAAAGGAATTTTCAAACAGTATAAGCAGCACGGCTGAGAAACAGCTCAACATAGGAGTGAGCACATAACATGCAGTTGAAAAGGGGGGTTACAGGTTCCCAAGTTCGGACAGTGCATTAAGACCAGAGCTAGATGTGTCAAACTTCAGGATGAGGTACGCCTCTTTCTGAGAAAGGCATGTATCTGGATCCCCGCTACCGCCTCTGATGACAGCAAGCACTGTCCATCTGATGTCATTTGCGGAATGTTTGTGTTGTAGAAAGTGAGAGACCAGCGGTGCCGTTAGGTTCTTGTTGTTTATCCTTGAACGGTGTTGGATGATTCTGTGTCGTACCTCCTGCGTGGTCTGTGATGGTACTTCAGAAAGTGTTGGCATCTGGTTGAGGAAATCTTACCAGATGTGGGTGCACCCCTGTTTGCCCTGAAAAAAAAACGGAGCATTGGCCGGATGATTACATCTACACGGCCCCCTGCCAAAAGAGACACTCAAAGTACCATCTTTGGGGCCAATCCTGCCAAGGGACATCGCAAATGCAGGACCTGTACCGTCTGTGACCTCACAATGGAGGGTTCCCTCTTCACAAACGGCACCAAATTTTGGCGCCATGATGAACATACAAACTGTAAAACGAAATACACTGTCTACGCCATTCAATGTCCCTGCAACAAGGTGTACATTGGGAAGACCACGCAGGAGGTACGACACAGAATCATCCAACACCGTTCAAGGATAAACAACAAGAACCTAACGGCACTGCTGGTCTCCCACTTTCTACAACACAAACATACCGCAAATGACATCAGATGGACAGTGCTTGCTGTCATCAGAGGTGGTAGTGGGGATCCAGATACACGCCTTTCTCAGAAAGAGGCGTACCTCATCCTGAAGTTTAATACATCTAACTCTGGTCTTAATGAACTGTCCGAACTTGGGAACCTGTAACCCCCCTTTTCACCTGCACGTTATGTGCTCACTCCTACGTTGAGCTGTTTCTCAGCCGTGCTGCTTATACTGTTTGAAAATTCCTTTTGTCACTTTTTCCATATAGTAATTTCCTTTGTTTTTGTAAATAATGGTGTTGTCAGGCAAGTTTCTAGTACACAATCGTGTATCCCGGGTTTTGATGGTTATGCCTTTTAGTGTCTGTTACATTCACTTTGCATTACTAATAAACACTCTGGCTATAGCACCCCCCTTCATTAGTACTAATATTCGTTTACGCTCTGTTCCGCGGAACCACAAGTACCAGCAATCTTAGCGTCTGCCCGATGTCCGCTGTCCGC
Source organism: Lissotriton vulgaris (assembly GCF_964263255.1). Classification (NCBI taxonomy): domain Eukaryota; kingdom Metazoa; phylum Chordata; class Amphibia; order Caudata; family Salamandridae; genus Lissotriton; species Lissotriton vulgaris. Next base: position 2,034,416,502 of record NC_141691.1, read on the forward strand.
CCTCGCTTTCAATGTCCCTGGTCGGGCTTCCTGTAAAACGTACTGGAGCCGGCCCGCGCAGCTACTCGCCTGATGTCCCTGGCAGAGGAATGGATTGAATCCAGTTACCGCCTGAGTAAGTTTGCTTTCCCCCTGTTTGTAATCCAGTCTTTACTCTGATATACACTAATCCCTGGGATAGCATGCCTTTTAATACTTTCAGCTCTTTTTAGCGGTTTAGCGCAGAAGAGCCTCCACCTCTGCAACTCCCGGACTTCTCCCCGGGGGTCTCCGTCTACCGGCATTTGCAATTGGGCGCAGGTAGGACATGACAGAACAATCTCTCTATCACCTCGTGGTTTTGACTCTGTACAGCCGTGGGGGCACCATGCATTATAGCGCTGTTTGCTTCTTTCCATTCAGCAATTAATTAAGAGAAGGTGAGCAGTTTCACTCATCGGCCTCGCACCGTTCCACGGGCGCCCTGATTCATGAGTCCTCCTTACTCTGCATCCACATTCAAGTCCAGGTATGACCCAGGCCAGTTCCTATGTAAATTGTGAACCCGTGTCTATGTATTCATGGTGACTTTTTGAACCCAATAGCCCAGACCGCCACCTCACTTGTCTTTCCAGACTAAATTCACTTGATGTGCAGTTAATCTCCACTCCTGCAGCCCTTGTGCGCGTTGTGCAGGTAAATTGCAATCATTTTTTCTTTTATAGTCAGAGAGGGCACTTACATTGTTGCACCAATAGTTTGACACCACCCCTTATTTCTCTTACAGTGAAGATCATACCCAGTCCCCGTCCTGAGGAGAACCTTTCAATATCTACGGTTCGAAACGCGTTGACCCCCAGCCTGTGACAAGAAAGAAGGGTGCAGCCAGGGAATAATCAATACCACTGTAGTGGGCCCTTGCTGACAATCCTAAAAACACTTTATCACAGGTTTTGTGAGACAGGCAGGCAGTCTCATCCCATCCTTAGTTCCGCCTGTCCACTGGTATTCAAGTTTAAGGACTGGTTCTTTTTGTGTAATACTTTTCCTTGTTCAAATGTTTTTCATGTTGCAATTTGTTTTGTATGTAATAACTATGTAATAAGTTGTATTTTGGTGTCATGAATTTTGAGTATCCACTGTGAACTTCTTTACACTTGTATATATTGCGCACACAATTGTATGTTGTTGATTCAACTGTTTTGACAGGATTTTCCTTTGAAGACATATGGATTAATTTATGAAACTCAATTACAAATGAAAAAAAAAAAATTGTAATATAAAACGTGTGGTTCACACAGCACAAATTGGCTGTGGGTGTCCTAATTCACCATAAAATAATCCAGACTGCACCATCATGGCATTCCTGTGGGGCCGTGCAGTCCATTCGGCACCAAGCTGCGGCTCTAGGAGAGAACCTGCACCATGCCGGCCATACTGTGGTGGCTTCAGTCATTCTGGCGCACTGTTGCCTTGCACCATTTTGTGCAAGGAAAACAATGCACGCACCAACATGACGTCAGAGGCCACCAGCTTAGCACCAGCCATGTCACATAAGGGTGTTCATCGCCTTGAAAAGTTTAGCTGTAAGGAATGTCGTATGAGGATGGCAGTACAGAAGCAGGGATGCCTCGATTGGCCACCTCTGCCTCTCCCACTCCAAGAGCAGGAATAATGGTGAAGCTGTAGTCTGGAGGAGGTGTCCCCACCTGCATCATAATCTGACAGCCGGACCTCTAGGTACGAGGGCGGCAGGCCAATAAAAAGCAATGGCAGTTCCAAGACCGCTAAGGTCGTACTCAGGTCTTTAGAGTTAGATAGCTGTCTTACTTACATCTATGAAGTTTCAGTATGGGTGGCTTGGGACTTGTGGAGAAAACTGGAAAAAAAACAATTAGATGCATAAGTTTACAAGTGTAGCCAGCATTCACAAAGGACATAGAATGGCTTATGAGTAGTGTACTGTTGTTGGAGAGTAGGAACAATTTAAGATTCTAGAATTCACACGCTATGGTTAGCTTTTTAGAATTATTTATTTTTGGAAAATAGACAACTTATTATAAGAAATCTCCTTCATTTCATCCTCATTAAGATAGGGAAACACAATATAAGGGGACCTATCAAAAGTGCTTTGTGCTGTAGGTGTATTAACTTCAAAATATTTGGATCAGACAACGTAGTCCCAAGTCCAAACAGGTAAAAACAGACTTTTCAGAGAAAAGGATATCTAGCAGAAGCCTTTTCCTCCTTCCATAATGATTAATACCCTAGTGGAGGGGGGAGTTGGGAATCAGGCAAACCTGCCATAGAGTATGTAATGTATAGGTAATATATGCATAGAGGCCTGCTTCAGACCCCAAAATAGGTATACACACACATATTGTTATGGCATTTTACTGTAAGATTATTTTGTATACAGTAGTCATCTATAAATCATGTGCATTAGCCTGTGATTGCAAGTATCACAAACACTTCACCAATAATTCTAAAATACTAGTCAAAGGTCAAGGAAGACTGAACTATGTTTCATCACACATTCCTATGCTATTTGTTATATCTATGTTAATCTCCACCATCTAACAGCAAGGCTAGGTAATATTAATGTACCAAGTTCTGATGGTATTTCTCCAATGAACTTCTAGCACCAAATCCATTAAGTAGCTCTGTAGCCACTGATGTTAAAAATGCTCCGATGTAAAATAGTACCTGTAAGCGACGGATGAGTGAAAGAATTGCCTTACTTCAGTCAAAAAAAGGTATAGATTCATGAATGTCTTAAAAGGGCCTACTTGAACATGAGATCCTTGGTAAAACACAGTGTTGAAATATTTGATTTATTGTGCTCAGTTGAACTAGACCTGGAGTTGTTAACAGAGAACTAGTTGCCCAATAAATCTACTCTGCATTAAATAACTGCAGTTCCAGAGAAATATTGTGTATTCAACCTTAATAGACTAGCAAACACAGTAGCTATCATTATCAAGCATGGTTTACATGTTGCCACCTTATCAATTAACCCTATTGCAGATGTATCTATGCTTTCTTAAAATTTGAACGTAGTTAAAAGCTCACTTACAATATTATATGTGTGAATTTCCATTACAATTTTAAGAAGTGGTCAGCTCATTCTTGATTATCCAAACAAATCTAATTTTAACATTGGACTGTTGTGTGCTCCATTGAAAACAATAGAATTTCCTGGGCTTCTAAAGGCCTGGTAGAACCCAGAGCTCCAACAGCCCAATGTTTCCTCACAGCTGTTGCTGTGAACAAATGGCCTCATGGAGCCCAAGGGGATTTCAATACCCTCGGGTTCCCTGAGGCTTTTATTTTTACAAATTAGAACATTCTGCCCTCTAGAGACAGAATGTTCTAATAGCCTTAGAGACCTCCTAGTGGGCTCTACCGGCAATTAAAAACCCATTCCCAAGTTAAAAGCCCTCGCCTTTGGCTCGGACCTTTAATGCTGAAGCAGGCCTTTAGTGGCCAGTAGAGCCCGCTACGGCAGGCTTTTAAACTATATGAGAATCAGTGATGTTGTTTTCCTATGTGTGGGGTATGATGATTTTTATCACATTTGATCTTGCTAAATTGGAGCCATTTCAAAACAGTCATATTGAATTCTAAATCACTTGCAAATGGTAGAAAGTCCACTCAAAAAGCTAATTTGAAACATTAGAATACACCAAACTGAGACTGACCATGTCTTCAGGTAAGGTTGAGAAAGAATTAACTGACCTGGATTAAGGACGCAGGTAATCAACATTCCCTCAAGAATAGATACCGATTAACCTGCTTCGGCCTCATGGTTCACTCAAGAAGTTCTTGATGCCAGACTGAAATTAAACACCCTGAGAGCAGATAGCAGCAGTATTATAACGTTTCTAGTAAAACTAAGTTGAAACAAGTTTTTACAAATCATCTATTAAATTTAAAACCACATATTATTCCAATAAGGTCTGTGAAGCCTACAGTACTCAAAAAGTGATTTATAAAAATGAACCGCAAATTATACTTTGGAGGAGTCCCTCAAATCAAAAACCACTTGCAGGAACTGTGTACTGTAATTTATTTTTTATTTAAAAGATACGTTCAATTCAAGAAAGTCTTGAAAAAGAGAATAATACTGTAACCAACTCCATTAAGAATGAAATTAATCAAGTTAGGATTTTGTGCAGCTGGTTATTTTAAAGAAAATGATGACGGTGACTTTGGGGTCTCTACTTGACCCTTCCCCTCTGGAAGTTATGAAAAGAATATGTGCCAGTGCTTTCTGGTGCTTAGCACCGGCACTTAATTATCAGGGCCGGGTCTACACTAATCTGAGCATGTCACATATTACCTTGATGAGATTGGCATATTTACGTCACTACTAGACTCAGAGGCGGTGCTGAGTCAGTGAGTGTTCTTCGTATCTCCGGAATGAGTCCCAGTGAAGTGTTGCAGTTGCTTTGTGAGTAGATAACACACTGCTGACTGGTGAAGCCAGCTATTGCAGGTGCAAGCCAATTCTAATGTAATTCCTTCTTGGTTTTTTCAGCTGGCAGGAGACAAGCGTTTCCAAAGAAACAATGCTCCTGTAGCTGAGGTACTGCACGGAAATAAATTCCACTTGCTTTTCTAGCCAGACAGTGTGTTCAAACTAAGTATCTTCTTTGTGTTAAGAGTGGAGAGTGTCCCAAAATTTACTCATTGGACTGCCTGCCAGTTGAATGTATCTCTTAAAAGATGTGTTGCGGATTTTCACTCCGAGAGATGCACTATTTGTCTCCAGTATTTTCAAGCACTGTAACACCAATAACCTTTTAAGAGAGCCTGTGCCGAGTGAACTAAGGCTGACCTGTGAGATGAAGCAACATAATGACCCCCCAAAGTATTTGTTTATTGTTGCAGTTTATTTAGTGCACACTCGACCCAAAGGTATCAGAGCACTTAACATTTGTACCAGTTGCATCGCAGATGGAAATGTTTATTATTAGACAGAAGGAAATTAGGTACATTACCCAGAATCAAAGATTTTTTGAGCCTGCCACCGAGACTCGAACCAGGTTCCTTAGCTTCAAAGTCAGACGCTCTAGCCCCTAAGTTCTGTATTTCACAGATATACATTTCCTCCTCACCCTTTCGTTACACCAGAGGGTGACGTCTCTCAAAAACTGTATCACAGTTGTGCAAGCTTGAAATCCTGTTTGACTTTGCACTTCTGCAGCCATATCTACCTGCAAGAGGAGAATAGTGGGGGGGGGACAGGTGAGCAGCTGCAGGGCTTGGAGGTGGGGACAGGTGAGCAGCTGCAGGGCACAGTCCCGCTGGCCCCTCATCAAACACATCTTATTTATTCTTAGGGATAAGTGGAGGGATCTCTTGGTATGATTCTCTTTTTCATCTAGCTATGAGTCTGAGCCTGAGCCAGGAGGAGATTCATATGCAGTACTGTGCATATGCTATGTTTTTGGCGGCCCTTAGTTCAGTGTTGCCAGCACACTGATTGTGCCGAATATTTCTTCTGAGTGGTAGGGTGTGGGCGGCAACGTGTGCAATTTTTCTATAGATTGCCACAACCTAGCACATCCCGATCCCTCGAGTCATTCATGTCAACCCGACGACGTGGTTGAGTGCAGGCAGTAGCAGCACCTGGCCCAGGCCTAATCGTAAGTAAATAAAGGCAGGCAGTAACTGACAGGAAGCAAGTACTAAGTAGCAGTAGGCGCGCAGACCTGCCAATATGCAATGCCCATTGCCAAACGAATGCTGCTGTTTTCGAGTTTGTAGTGCCATGACGGTCATCACTGTGATGGTAGCTCCAGGTTCACAAGATTTGATGATGATAATGCACTGCCTGCCGGGCCTGGAAGCGACCGCCGGTCAACGCCATGCAGTACACTTGTACAAAGGATGCAGTTCATCTTCAAAAGGTGCCTCAAAATTTGTAGACTACTTTTGATTCAACGAGTCTTATCGGAGAAACAATATGTAGTATTCTGAGTTGTATATTTATGTTCCTGCATTTCACTGCTTCTAGCTGCTCAGCCAGCGTGAGTGTTCTATGTAAGAATGTTGGTGTGATTGACATGTATGGAATGCTTGGGTGCTTGATATGAGAGTTGGCAGTTAAGGTGGACTGAGCAGCTAGGAGGCTGCTCCTGGTGGGGCTGCTTGTTCCAGAGTTATGCTTCCTGTTATCCTACCTATGGCTGAATAAATCTACTTCTATTCTCATCTACATCTGCCTCGGCTACATCATTACATGTATGTATTGACCAACATACTACATTATTTTTGGCGACGATCTGGAGACTTTCCTGCGCAAAATATGCCATTCAACAAGAGTTGGGAGTATCCTGTAACGAAAGTGGAACAAGCATCTTAAAGAAATAGAAGAAGGAACCTCTACAAGCATGAAAGGTAGCCCCACCAGTACTGAACACTAGGCAGCCCTAGTCTAGTCGTGCTGTCAAGTCATCTCAAACCAAGGTTTCTGCGTCGAAAATCATCTTTAAAGCTGCCTACGTGACGCAGAAGAAACAACGTCTAACATAGTGTCTACAAGCAACAAACTTCAGCTACTGCCTTTGGAAGCAAGTTACTCTGTTTCTGCGTGTTGTACAGCCTGTTCAAATGCAAGATGAATCCGGTGAGAGTTTACTTAAAGGTCATGTTACTTTGGTGTTTGGTTTTTCTATGTGTACCAGCAGAAAGCAGTTTGGATGTGGACTCATCTTAGCCTTTCCACATGAGGATGCCATCTAGCACTGTACATGGTTAAGAACATTTTCTTGTGACTGCCTGTTTTATTTTGTCAACGGCCGTTGTGACAGTTGTCATGGATGTAATTTATTCTTAACTTTGAGCATCTCTGCCTAATTGGGAGGAGGCCGACCTGGTAAGTGGAGTACATCGTGATTTATAAGACATTTTAGTGTACTTGTGTAAGGTTTCTTAATTTGACAGTTTGGCTTTGTTTTTAAATTTAAAAATGCCTCGTGCATCTTACCTTGTGGAGCCTCGCATCAACCTTCTGTGACGTCTTCCACCTTCTTGGTTGGCGTTGCTGCACATATACGTCTGGCAGCAGGAGCGTGCCGTGAGCCACTCGGCGGGCGTCTCCTGAGCGTGCCGCCATCTTGGGATTACCACGAGCAGGCATTCTGTTTGTCTCTTGTGCTCCGTGGTGTTCTGCCAACCAATGTCATCTCAATAAAGTTTCTCCAGCGTCAGAACGTCTTAACAAGCCTCCGTTTCTTCAAAGCTTCCGTTTCCTCCATTCATCCGTCGGAATCCAAGTCACCAGACACTTGCCAAGAGTTCTTGTATTCTTCGCGTATCTTCAAGCACTTTGTTTGGACAATGTATTCTTTTCTGGAAAAGGGACACCGGACTTCCTTCAGCTTATGTGTACTGTGGCGAAATTCTTCGCTGTGAGTTTCTTTTGTTGTCCTGTTGCCCCGACACGTTTTCAAATTCGTTGGGCATGATATCTGCGGCCCAGCGTTCTGACATACTGCAATGTACTTGGGAATTTACCTTGGCGAAGTTCTTCCTTAAGGATTGTCTTGTAAACATTTTTCAAGGGCCTGTTTTTCATTCCGGTGACAGGCACACCTTTGACTGTGGTTATTCAACTTGCATGTTTTAATTTACACATTAACCAACAAGCATATTTTTTACTTATAGTATGTTCATTTTAGAAATGTGTTAGAAATGTGTAACTTTTCTTATGTTGGGTTTTCTCACCCTCATCGTTTAGGGTTCTCTCACCCTCATTTCTGTGCTTTAGGGTTCTCTCCCCCTCATTTCTGTGCTTAAGGGTTCTCTCACCCTCATTTCTGTGCTTAAGGGTTCTCTCCGCCTCATTTCTGTGCTTAAGGGTTCTCTCACCCTCATTTCTGTGTTTAAGGGTTCTCTCTCCCTCTTTTGTGCATCGTTGTATCCCTGTTTTTGGGATGGGTTTGGGTTGTAGTCCCATTTCCCCTCATGGTCCTTTCCATTAGTTAACCCTCATTTCTGGGTTATAGGGTCAAAGTCTTTCTTAGGACTTTATACCTTTTCTGCCTGTGTTGGACACTTTGTTGTACATAATTTGCGTGCATGGTCTCGTGTCCAGTGTGTAAGACGCCCTGTGCATCACATTTTTCCTTATGTCTTGTGTGTAAGCTGGTTGTGATTCACTTTTTCATTGTGTTGGTTTGACACTTTGTGCTGCACCTGTTCCTGCCGCGTGTGTTTTTGCGTTTGTCCTCATAACACTTTCGTTTATTGATCTACCCCATATTTTTACTGTTCCTCACTTAAGGAGTGGAATTGTGCCACATTGTGCTGCATTTTCTTGTGCCGCGTGTGTTCTTAGGTCCGTCCTTTGTGACACTTTCGTTTTTGGGTAAGCCCCATACTTTCAGGGTTCCTCACTTGAGGAGTGGAATTTTGCCACATTGTGCTGCACCATCTAGTGCTGCGTGTGTTCTTAGGTTTGTCCTTTGTAACACCTTCGTTTATGGGTAGCCCAATATTTTCAGGGTTCCTCACATGAGGAGTGGAATTTTGCCACATTGTGCTGCACTATCCAGTGCTGCTTGTGTTCTTAGGCTTGTCCTTTGTACACCTTCGTTCTGGGTTTAGCCTTTGTTTTCTGAGTTCCTCATTTGAGGAGTGGTTTTTGTCTGCCACAGTCTACCTTTTTGGAGATATTTTCTTCATTCTAGGTCTTACTCACTTGCGAGTACATTTTTTTTAATCTTCATTTTCAATATTAAAGGAGGAGGAGTGTCAGTGCTTGTGTTTACTGTCTCTTTCTTCCTTCTTTATCTTGTTTGTCTGTTTTCCCTCTCGTGGTGTGGTTTCCTCCTCATCCCTGGGTTTACGGATTATTTTCATCAATTGTAATTTCATTGTCTATAGTTTTCCTCTTCGCTGTTAGTTTCTTCTTTCTTTTCTTTTCATGAGGGAGAGGATAATGTAGTATTCTGAGTTGTATATTTATGTTCCTGCATTTCACTGCATCTAGCTGCTCAGCCAGCGTGAGTGTTCCATGTAAGAATGTTGGTGCGATTGACATGTATGGAATGCTTGGGTGCTTGGTATGAGAGTTGGCAGTTAAGATGGGCTGAGCAGCTAGGAGGCTGCTCCTGGTGGGGCTGCTTGTTCCAGAGTTATACTTCCTGTTATCCTACTTATGGCTGAATAAATCTACTTCTATTCTCATCTACATCTGCCTCGGCTACATCATTACATGTATGTATGGACCAACATACTACACAATATTCATCAAATAAACTAGCAGCTGGGACTAAAGGTCACATACATTTAGTAGTAACTACTTCTTGACTGCCTCACAGTTTTTCAACAAAAGAGCCTTCCAGAAAGCGTTTGGCCTATTCTTGCATCGCTGCTCCTATAACCATGATGATTATAAGTTAGGATGTTGTACAGCTTTCAGAAACTATGTATGGTGGTGGACAGCACATCATTCCGAGCTGCCAGCACATTGAAGCAGGTGTATATGCACGGAAAGAACTATAAATAAATAAAACACATAAACCAGCCTGCAACGGTTGTAGGAGTGTGATGGTTAGTAGTTGTGGTTTTACTATCATTAGCAGCATGGCAAGGGCAAGTTGCAGTGGCCTTATTACGAGAGCCCCAACACTTATTAATTTACAAATTAAGCACTGGATCCCCAGTCACAATGGAACCTCTACTCTCAATCCTGAATGCCTCTTTTATAAGGTGAAATTCCAGAAAATGTTAAGAAAGCCATTACGATCCCCCTTTTAAAAAAAAACATATGTGATCACCCCCATACTCTGAAGAAAGATTTTACAATCACCCTTCTGCCATATAGTGCCAAAGTTTTGGCATGTGGCACAACTAATGTGTAACTATCTACAAGGAACTTACTATTTACATCCTTACAAGCCGGTTTCCGCTAAGACAACACTACACAAACAATGATGAAATCCTGCCTAAAGTATGGGATATAAGCAGTTCAACTGTCCTCTTTCCTAACAGAAAGTGTGCCAGTCAAATATTGAGTCCGCAAGCTTGTATGTAATTTTCTCACTTGCTTAACATCCATGTTATACCCTTAATTTGAGAGCTGGCTGAGAGACGGTGGGGCATATTACCATTATCGCCGCCTTAGCTGGACTTTTTCCTGCTAAAGCGGCGATAATTTTCTAGCTCTATTACCTAGCTGTCACTAACACCAGTTAGCGACAGCTAGTAGGAGATAGCGAGCATCTGGGGGCCCACTTTGCATGTCAGCGATATATATCGCTAATGACATGCAAAGTGGGCGTGCCAAGATGTTAGAGACTACAAACAGTCGCTAATATCGCTATCGCCAAATATCAACAAAGCCTTACTTTCCAAAAGCTAATGCCTGCCCAGAGCATTTCTTAGCCATGTTATCCAATGGAAGGTGGATAACATGGCTAAGAGCATTGTCACGATAATGCATGAATATCGCTGATTTTCACGCGATATTCATGCATTTGCCAGTATTTTTACCGCTTTTGAGATAAACCTTGATAATATCAAGGTATCTCAGCGGTAAAAATCGTCGGAGCACAGCAATATTATTTTAGCCGCTGACCATGCATAGCGATAATTATCGCTATTGCTTGGTAATATGCCCCGGTGTCCTTTATAGAATTTCTCTGAAGGCTTGCGCATCTTGCTCCATTTAGATGGAAACACTACCTTCCAACAACATTTTCAAGACACCATGCGTTTACCTGCAGATGGGTGACAAATAGTTGCTTAAAAATAAAACAAATAAAACAAAAGCAGTAATTATAAGCAAAAATACAGATCTGTGGACCCCGTGTTACTCTTCCTCCCAAATGCTCTGAAATCAGCAAAAACCCTGCGGTAATAGTGGACATCCATCTTTAAGTGAAACCACAAATAGATTCTAAGGTTGCTCAGAGCCATCTTTCTTTAGCGAACATCTGGAGAGTTTCTCTCCAACATTTCTGTAGAGGCACTGAAAAGAATAATGGCAGCCAATATTGGTTCCAGACTTCACTATGCGAATAAGACCAACCTAGGATTTCCCAAGTATGATCAACACTGATTACAACAGGCAGAAATAGCAGCAGGAAGGCTACATGTTTCAGTCGGTAAGATAATAAGTGTCACTCCTCTCTTGAAATTATTGGCTGCCAGGAAAACAGAGGGTCCAATTCGAAACCTGTGCTCTGTATTTAAAGCCTTACATGGCATGATATGAACTGTTCGATGTTCTTCTTCACAAACTATTTAACTGTGCCTAGAATTTCTAAACATAGGCTCAGAGGATGGAGTTTCTTGCTCATAATAGCAGCCAAATGGAATTCTCTCCCTGTCTACCTGCATGCCTAAACTATTCAAATAGTAAGGATATAAAACATGCCTGTTTACATGATCCTATTGTTGCTGACTCCTCGTTCTGCATCTTGGTGAAATGCCTTTCCAACTCTGCTCATCACACCCTCTCTTTTCTTAAGCGCCAAGAAACCATTGGTACACATGCGCTTTATTAGGAACTGATAATATAACACAACATAACCCAAGTCATGCAATGCCTCCCTTTGTACCTCACTGTGACTTCAGACCTGAGATTAGAACTTCATGATTCAGCATGTCTCCCAGCAACATGTTCCTCCATCATTACACTGGACATTTGAAGAATGCTTCTTGTTCACAAAAGTGTGCACAGAAACCTACTGTTACTTTCCTCCCTTCATAGGTTGATCATTTGGGACCTCTTGTATATACTTTAGTATATACTTATATGTGTATTCAATTCGTGGGCTGTGGAGATCAGCCCTAGGACTTGTCTGCTTCCACTTAGGGATTTTGTTTCTGTTCAACTGCCTCTATTTAACTGTCTTGATAAATAACTCCAGAAGAGGTCAGTAAAATATCAGAATTGCTTTCTCCTGATGTACTTTCTTTTCTTTTAATTTTCTGGCATGTGCCTCTATTTAGCTTTCTTGATAGAAAGCGACCATCAGATGTCAGTAAACTCCCAGAATCACTTTAACATTCTGTAGTTTGCAGTCCATAGAAATTGTCTTCCATGAGCACCTGTAGAGATTAATATTTTTTCAAAACTTGTATTTTTAGTGATATGACTTCGGAAGTCCTTGATTATATATTAAAAACAAAGCTTTAGACTACACAATTTCCTGCTGAAAGGCAATATCTCTCCAAGTGTTCCCATTCCTGGCACGTCAAGCAGTTTGATGCTTACTTTCCTTCCAAGCACGGTACATGTTTCAGCACCCAGAGTAATGTGCTGCATAGCTAAATATATATAAGGTCCTAAAGGCGAGACCAATTGCATTGCACATGCTTGTCATGTTTCAATATCACAAAAGGACTAGACACCTCTACTATTATAGGCCAACAGAACTTTAAGCTGACATGCTGTGCAGGTGTGAGGTGCAGATCCTTTTTGAGAACTACCTTCTAAGAGACACTATATATGCCTTCAAAAATAATGCGATTACTTTTGCTCCCATTCTGACTACTAGATGCTGGTTTTCTGACTCTGATTGTACCCTGGGGTCTGCTAACCAGAACCAGGGTCTGTGCTCTTATTAAAAGTGCATGGTAATTAGGTATAACTACAAATGTTACTGACAACCTCTATGTAAGTCCCTTATATGTGGTAGGGCATGCGACTCACATTTGACTCACAATGACTCCATAGGCTAACATGGGAATAAGTTATTAAAGTGTAAATATTGAGAGAAAGGAACTATAATTAAGGGTGGGCAGTGAAATCTGCTCCATCGGCGAGGGTCACTGAGATTTTGGCACTTCGCTTTGAATACGTAGTTTGTAAAAAAAACTCATCATCCGACGCATGGCGGAGTTTAACAGTACCCTTATTTAGCTTCCATCCCAGGTGTTTTTTCAATGAGGCTAACACGGATCTTGGAAGCATTTCTAATACAGCAGTGGCACTTCCATTTAGTGGAAGCCATTTACATTAAACTTAATCACATTCACCTATACTATGGGAACTGGAAGGGAAGTTGAACTAGTTAAGGAGTAGAAAGAGGCATAAAATGCAATGCAGCTGTGAGAAATTGGCCTGGTATATAATGCTCACTAATTCTTAGTGATCACTTTGTACCATGCCAAGCAACCCTTATGATGATGGTTGTAATTCAACCTTGTAGACCAGTTATCCTAGTGGTAACGTGGACAAAGCAGTCTTAGGCTAAACTCTGAAAGGCATGTGAAGCCAGCTGTTATACCATACACAACCCCCTTGAATACCAAATGAAAGGGACACCACACAGATATATATTGAAAATATATATTGATTTATTAACTATAAAATCCCCTGGACTCTTTATGAGCACAGAAGCACAAGCGTTAAATCACAAGACAGTTTAAAATACACAAAAGTTGCACAATATGGATGAGCCCTAGGGGCCACCTAAACCATATACTAAGAAAGTGGTATAAGAGATACCAGGAGAAAAGTGAAGAGGCCTAGGGCCTTGGGAATCGCTGGAGCTATTCGAGACTAGCAGTGACTAAGTCGGGAGAGGCCCACGGGACTCGGGTGCAGTGTTCAAAGTGCACGCACTTTCCAATGTAAAGTCTATGGTGCGTAAAAAGTACAAAGTTAGAAAGTTAGGAACCTTCCGAGTGACCTACGGAGCTGAAACTTAAGACACAGGCCCTTGAGATGTGTACCAATGCAGGAGCACTGGCGGAGCTGAGTTACCTCACCCACAGGAAGCGGGTGCACAGGGTCGAAGTAGTGTCGGGTTTCGTCACGCCGGTCGATGGTGCTTAGAGCTGAAGATGCTGCAGGCGGCTCGATGTGAAGAGTTCCGGTGGATCCAAGGGTGGATCTGAAGATGTGTAGACCTGAAAGCAGAGGGGACAGTGTTCAAAGTCACTAGCCAGTGACTACCGTGGAACCAGATTGGAACCAGGCGATGTCGGGTGCAAACAGGCGTTGTCGGGTAGCTTCTTTCTGCAGCCACGTGGATACCCGGGGTCGAGGACGTCCAGGAGTCGGTCACGAGCTGTCCCACGCAGGCTTCTCGCTGTTGGCGGTGTCGGCAACTTGATCGGAGCAAACAGGCCTTGGCAAAGGCATGCCAGGCAGAAGTTGAAAGATGCTTAACACTCGGACCAGCAAGGTCAGAGCGGGTGCTCCTTTTTACAGGAGCTTGGGTAGGTCTGGAGCAACCAGACCTGCTGTGTAAATTGTCGGTTTCGTCGCCAAGATGGCCGCTGACCACGTGGCTAGTGGCCGGGATGGCGCGTCGAGTGGCACAATGCAAAAGGGCCCCACGCAGATCGTGGAGATGCTGGAGGGCTGATCTTCGATGCAAGAGCTGCTCGGTGGTGGGGGTTCTCAATCCCCAAAGCACAACGTCGAGGGTGCCTCAAAAGCTGCGCAGTCAGCTTTTCAAGTGTCTTCGAAGAGGTCCGGTCCCACGTCACTCGGTGCCTCCACGGGTCCCTTCTTTGCAGGGACTGTGGATCGGGCTCTGAGAGGTCTGGGAGTCTGGTTCTTGTCGGGCTCTGGGCTCGGGCTCTGGCGGGAGGCGGCGGCAAAGCAGATGTCGAGTTGCTGGTTGGTACCTGTGTTCACAGGGTGGCCACTCCTAGGCCACAAGGGAGATTCTCTTCAGTCTTCTGTGCAGCAGAATGTCGAAGTCCAGTCTTCTTCTTCGTGTAAAGTTGATTCAGGATGATCTGCTGTGCAATGGCACTGCTCCCACTCTTATTCCCAATCTGAGGGGTGGATCACCTACTAGGTCCCTCCTCTGGGTGGGACCAGGAAGGGGAGTGGTTACACCCCCTCTCCTTTGTCCAGCTCCTCGCCAGGACTGGGGCTGGAAAGCCCCAGAACCGGTTTGGGCTGGCTTATGCACAGGGACACCTTGTGTGCCCCAGGCATGTCTCAATCTATTCAGCCCTGTCCTACCCAATACACAAAACCCTGTCTGGGGTGGTGCTCGCACCTCCCCAGGCAGGAAACCCTTTGTCCAGGCCCTCCTCGCTGGAAGGACTCCCAGCAGCAGGAGGTCAGACATGTGTCTGTGGTGGCAGCATCCATTTTGTGATGCTGAGGCTCTGGTTAACTTTAACTGGGGTTAAGGCTACACACATGTCGTGTCCCTCTAGAAGGGTGGAATGCTATCCCCGTCGACAGAACTGTCGAGGGGATAGTATTCCAACTCGTATGACACCTTACTCGACATGTTTTGATAAAGCCAAACCAAAGATAGCATATAACCGCGAGGATTATAATGCACTTAAGAGTATATGGTATGGCAATATCCCGGAACAGCTTAGGGAGTGGTTCCCGACAGCTGCAGACAGGCTCAGCTCACGCTAGAGCACCATCTCACATATTTCCAAGCACTCTGCCTCCAGGATTGATGAGGCCTTCCATAGGAGTGGCTGATAGGAACATATGTGTCCAGTTTAGGGTTAGATATAGGGATACTATATCTAAGCAAGAGGTGATTACACCAACTTACCCCAGCTGAGTGATCAGCCAGTTGTGTCAAATATGGAGGCCAGGCCAGGGGTGGCACAATTCATGCTGCAGCCCCTGGTAGGCCTTGGCTACACCTATGCCCCGGGTACCTATGGCACACTGTTACAGGGGCCTATAAGGTGAACCAAATCCAATTATGTTATGCACCTAGGGTACATGGAGTCCATTTTAAGGAGAGAGCAATCAGCCTGGGGCCCTGAATAGCAGGATTCCAGGCCAACTAAGTCAAAAACCAGCTAAACACCAGGCAAACAGTTTGGGGGTAACCATAGTCAGATATCCACCTTCCTACATAACCCCCCCCCCAAACGAAAGGAGATAAGGCTATCTTTGACCAGGTAAGCCTATATTGCCTAAGTGGCCATATAAGGAAGTACCAGCTCTGGCTTGGTAACCCCCTGTTTCATGGTCCACTAAGCAATCCCTCACCCTAAGGGTATCTGAGGGTCTCCACCATAGGGAATCTCTACCTGTGGTGTGTCTTTGCAAAGTCAAAGGCTGGTGTTGAGATGGAGTACTGAAGTGAGTTTCCTCTGTAGGGCTCAGCTTCCTCCAATCACTCTCCACCATGTGTGCCTTTCTTTCTTTGACTGAGTTGCACTGTGCTCTCAGGGTCAACCTCTGGCTACCTAAAGCTGGAGGCTGGGTCCCTCTGTTTGGCTTACTGGAGGAACATGTCAGGTTTGGGGCCTTTTGGTGCCAGGTTTGGCTGTGCCCAACAATATCCATCTGGGGGAGGTCCCTAACTACTTTTAAGGGGGATCCCTCAGGAGTTTTTAAAGTTTTCACCTCACTAGGGCTACTAGTTTCGGTGCCCCTAATCTGTTGATGGGGGTGCTTTATTTGACAGGGGGCCCTTTGGGTCTCACTGTCCTTCTTGTCCTCTGCAGCCCTGGGCTGAGTAAGGCAAGGTAGAGAGGGGCAGGTTACCTGCTCCAGACTGGGTCCCACCTGAGAAGGGTCCACTGCCATCAGAGGCTCTGTCAGGCCAGGCCTAACAACCTCTGGGACAGTTCCTTCATCAGGGGTAAGATCAGTTCCCTGAGGAGGCTGATCCTTTCCTAAAGTCTGGTGGGAGGGAGATTTCTCTTCCTCCTCAATGCTCTCTGTTTGGGTGGAGTGATCCATCATTTCATGCTTCACTACCCATGTATCAGTTTGAGTTTGGGCTGTGGCCATCACAGCCCCACCAACCTTTTCAGGAGGAGACTCAGTTTGGGTATGGGCTGTTACTAGTACAGCCCTGCTACTCTTTTCAGGAGGGAGGTTATCTAAAGATGGGGCTGAGGTTTGCTCAGCCCTCCCAACCTTTTCAGGAAGGACATCTTGTATTGGGGCTGTAGCCATCACAGCCCCACTAACCTTCCCATGGAGATTTACCATTCTAGAATGGGTTTGCTGTTCAACCTCAGCCCAGGCTGAGATTTCCAAATCATTACCCAGTAGGCAATCTACAGGCAAGTTTGCTGACACTGCCACTCTCTTTGGGCCAGTGACACCTCCCCAGCTAAGATTGACTACTGCCATGGGATGATTGGTTTCTATGCCATCAATGTTTGTCACCTGATATTTGGCATCAGGTAAAAGTTGCCTTGAGGGGACTAGACATTCAGCCACCATGGTGATGCTAGCCCCTGTGTCTCTGAAGGCCTCAACTTTCAAGCCATTGATGAGGGGCTCCTGTCTATACTTGCTCAAAGTGTTTGGGCAAGCAGTGAAATTGGCAAACCCCATGCCAGTCTCATAGACAAGAGTATCTGAGTTAGGGGACCTGGATAGGCCAGAGTCCACCTGTCCTCCAAAAGTAAACCCACCCAAATTCTTGGGGGTGCTCGTCAGAACGTCTTAACAAGCCTCCGTTTCTTCAAAGCTTCCGTTTCCTCAATTCATCCTTCGGAATCCTAGTCACCGGACAATTGCCAAGAGTTCTTGTATTCTTCGCGTATCTTCAAGCACTTCGTTTGGGCAATGTATTCTTTTCTGGAAAAGGGACACCGGACTTCCTCCAGCTTATGTGTACTGTGGCGAAATTCTTCGCGGTGTTTCTTTTGTTGTCCTGTTGCCCCGACACGTTTTCAAATTCGTTGGGCATGATATCTGCGGCCCAGCGTTCTGGCATACTGCACTGTACTTGGGAATTTACCTTGGCAAAGTTCTTCCTTAAGGATTGTCTTGTAAACATTTTTCAAGGGTCTGTTTTTCATCCCAGTGACAGGCACACCTTTGACTGTGGTTATTCAACTTGCATGTTTTAATTTACACATTAACCAACAAGCATATTTTTTACTTATAGTATGTTCATTTTAGAAATGTGTTAGAAATGTGTAAATTTTCTTATGTTGGGTTTTCTCACCCTCATCGTTTAGGGTTCTCTCACCCTCATTTCTGTGCTTAAGGGTTCTCTCCCCCTCATTTCTGTGCTTAAGGGTTCTCTCACCCTCATTTCTGTGCTTAAGGGTTCTCTCACCCTCATTTCTGTGCTTAAGGGTTCTCTGACCCTCATTTCTGTGTTTAAGGGTTCTCTCTCCCTCTTTTGTGCATCATTGTATCCCTGTTTTTGGGATGGGTTTGGGTTGTAGTCCCATTTTCCCTCATGGTCCTTTCCATTAGTTAACCCTCATTTCTGGGTTATGGGGTCAAAGTCTTTCTTAGGACTTTATACCTTTTCTGCCTGTGTTGGACACTTTGTTGTACATATTTTGCGTGCATGGTCTCGTGTCCAGTGTGTAAGACGCCCTGTGCATCACATTTTTCTTTATGTCTTGTGTGTAAGCTGGTTGTGATTCACTTTTTCATTGTGTTGGTTTGACGCTTTGTGCTGCACCTGTTCGGCCGCGTGTGTTTTTGGGTTTGTCCTCATAACACTTTCGTTTATGGGTCTACCCCATATTTTTACTGTTCCTCAGTTAAGGAGTGGAATTGTGCCACATTGTGCTGCATTTTCTTGTGCCGCGTGTGTTCTTAGGTCCGTCCTTTGTGACACTTTCGTTTTTGGGTAAGCCCCATACTTTCAGGGTTCCTCACTTGAGGAGTGGAATTTTGCCACATTGTGCTGCACCATCTAGTGCTGCGTGTGTTCTTAGGTTTGTCCTTTGTAACACCTTTGTTTATGGGTAGCCCCATATTTTCAGGGTTCCTCACATGAGGAGTGGAATTTTGCCACATTGTGCTGCACTATCCAGTGCTGCTTGTGTTCTTAGGCTTGTCCTTTGTACACCTTCGTTCTGGGTTTAGCCTTTGTTTTCTGAGTTCCTCATTTGAGGAGTGGTTTTTGTCTGCCACAGTCTACCTTTTTGGAGATATTTTCTTCATTCTAGGGCTTACTCACTTGCCTTGTGAGTACATTTTTTTAATCTTCATTTTCAATATTAAAGGAGGAGGATAGTGTCAGTGCTTGTGTTTACTGTCTCTTTCTTCCTTCTTTATCTTGTTTGTCTGTTTTCCCTCTCGTGGTGTGGTTTCCTCCTCATCCCTGGGTTTACGGATTATTTTCATCAATCGTAATTTCATTGTCTATAGTTTTCCTCTTCGCTGTTAGTTTCTTCTTTCTTTTCTTTTCATGAGGGAGAGGATAATGTAGTATTCTGAGTTGTATATTTATGTTCCTGCATTTCACTGCATCTAGCTGCTCAGCCGCGTGAGTGTTCCATGTAAGAATGTTGGTGTGATTGACATGTATGGAATGCTTGGGTGCTTGGTATGAGAGTTTGCAGTTAAGATGGGCTGAGCAGCTAGGAGGCTGCTCCTGGTGGGGCTGCTTGTTCCAGAGTTATACTTCCTGTTATCCTACGTATGGCTGAATAAATCTACTTCTATTCTCATCTACATCTGCCTCGGCTACATCATTACATGTATGTATGGACCAACATACTACACAATATTCATCAAATAAACTAGCAGCTGGGACTAAAGGTCACATACATTTAGTAGTAACTACTTCTTGACTGCCTCACAGTTTTTCAACAAAAGAGCCTTCCAGAAAGCGTTTGGCCTATTCTTGCATCGCTGCTCCTATAACCATGATGATTATAAGTTAGGATGTTGTACAGCTTTCAGAAACTATGTATGGTGGTGGACAGCACATCATTCCGAGCTGCCAGCACATTGAAGCAGGTGTATATGCACGGAAAGAACTATAAATAAATAAAACACATAAACCAGCCTGCAACGGTTGTAGGAGTGTGATGGTTAGTAGTTGTGGTTTTACTATCATTAGCAGCATGGCAAGGGCAAGTTGCAGTGGCCTTATTACGAGAGCCCCAACACTTATTAATTTACAAATTAAGCACTGGATCCCCAGTCACAATGGAACCTCTACTCTCAATCCTGAATGCCTCTTTTATAAGGTGAAATTCCAGAAAATGTTAAGAAAGCCATTACGATCCCCCTTTTAAAAAACAAACATATGTGATCACCCCCATACTCTGAAGAAAGATTTTACAATCACCCTTCTGCCATATAGTGCCAAAGTTTTGGCATGTGGCACAACTAATGTGTAACTATCTACAAGGAACTTACTATTTACATCCTTACAAGCCGGTTTCCGCTAAGACAACACTACACAAACAATGATGAAATCCTGCCTAAAGTATGGGATATAAGCAGTTCAACTGTCCTCTTTCCTAACAGAAAGTGTGCCAGTCAAATATTGAGTCCGCAAGCTTGTATGTAATTTTCTCACTTGCTTAACATCCATGTTATACCCTTCATTTGAGAGCTGGCTGAGAGACGGTGGGGCATATTACCATTATCGCCGCCTTAGCTGGACTTTTTCCTGCTAAAGCGGCGATAATTTTCTAGCCCTATTACCTAGCTGTCGCTAACACCAGTTAGCGACAGCTAGTAGGAGATAGCGAGCATCTGGGGGCCCACTTTGCATGTCAGCGATATATATCGCTAATGACATGCAAAGTGGGCGTGCCAAGATGTTAGAGACTACAAACAGTCGCTAATATCGCTATCGCCAAATATCAACAAAGCCTTACTTTCCAAAAGCTAATGCCTGCCCAGAGCATTTCTTAGCCATGTTATCCAATGGAAGGTGGATAACATGGCTAAGAGCATTGTCACGATAATGCATGAATATCGCTGATTTTCACGCGATATTCATGCATTTGCCAGTATTTTTACCGCTTTTGAGATAAACCTTGATAATATCAAGGTATCTCAGCGGTAAAAATCGTCGGAGCACAGCAATATTATTTTAGCCGCTGACCATGCATAGCGATAATTATCGCTATTGCTTGGTAATATGCCCCGGTGTCCTTTATAGAATTTCTCTGAAGGCTTGCGCATCTTGCTCCATTTAGATGGAAACACTACCTTCCAACAACATTTTCAAGACACCATGCGTTTACCTGCAGATGGGTGACAAATAGTTGCTTAAAAATTAAAACAAATAAAACAAAAGCAGTAATTATAAGCAAAAATACAGATCTGTGGACCCCGTGTTACTCTTCCTCCCAAATGCTCTGAAATCAGCAAAAACCCTGCGGTAATAGTGGACATCCATCTTTAAGTGAAACCACAAATAGATTCTAAGGTTGCTCAGAGCCATCTTTCTTTAGCGAACATCTGGAGAGTTTCTCTCCAACATTTCTGTAGAGGCACTGAAAAGAATAATGGCAGCCAATATTGGTTCCAGACTTCACTATCCGAATAAGACCAACCTAGGATTTCCCAAGTATGATCAACACTGATTACAACAGGCAGAAATAGCAGCAGGAAGGCTACATGTTTCAGTCGGTAAGATAATAAGTGTCACTCCTCTCTTGAAATTATTGGCTGCCAGGAAAACAGAGGGTCCAATTCGAAACCTGTGCTCTGTATTTAAAGCCTTACATGGCATGATATGAACTGTTCGATGTTCTTCTTCACAAACTATTTAACTGTGCCTAGAATTTCTAAACATAGGCTCAGAGGATGGAGTTTCTTGCTCATAATAGCAGCCAAATGGAATTCTCTCCCTGTCTACCTGCATGCCTAAACTATTCAAATAGTAAGGATATAAAACATGCCTGTTTACATGATCCTATTGTTGCTGACTCCTCGTTCTGCATCTTGGTGAAATGCCTTTCCAACTCTGCTCATCACACCCTCTCTTTTCTTAAGCGCCAAGAAACCATTGGTACACATGCGCTTTATTAGGAACTGATAATATAACACAACATAACCCAAGTCATGCAATGCCTCCCTTTGTACCTCACTGTGACTTCAGACCTGAGATTAGAACTTCATGATTCAGCATGTCTCCCAGCAACATGTTCCTCCATCATTACACTGGACATTTGAAGAATGCTTCTTGTTCACAAAAGTGTGCACAGAAACCTACTGTTACTTTCCTCCCTTCATAGGTTGATCATTTGGGACCTCTTGTATATACTTTAGTATATACTTATATGTGTATTCAATTCGTGGGCTGTGGAGATCAGCCCTAGGACTTGTCTGCTTCCACTTAGGGATTTTGTTTCTGTTCAACTGCCTCTATTTAACTGTCTTGATAAATAACTCCAGAAGAGGTCAGTAAAATATCAGAATTGCTTTCTCCTGATGTACTTTCTTTTCTTTTAATTTTCTGGCATGTGCCTCTATTTAGCTTTCTTGATAGAAAGCGACCATCAGATGTCAGTAAACTCCCAGAATCACTTTAACATTCTGTAGTTTGCAGTCCATAGAAATTGTCTTCCATGAGCACCTGTAGAGATTAATATTTTTTCAAAACTTGTATTTTTAGTGATATGACTTCGGAAGTCCTTGATTATATATTAAAAACAAAGCTTTAGACTACACAATTTCCTGCTGAAAGGCAATATCTCTCCAAGTGTTCCCATTCCTGGCACGTCAAGCAGTTTGATGCTTACTTTCCTTCCAAGCACAGTACATGTTTCAGCACCCAGAGTAATGTGCTGCATAGCTAAATATATATAAGGTCCTAAAGGCGAGACCAATTGCATTGCACATGCTTGTCATGTTTCAATATCACAAAAGGACTAGACACCTCTACTATTATAGGCCAACAGAACTTTAAGCTGACATGCTGTGCAGGTGTGAGTTGCAGATCCTTTTTGAGAACTACCTTCTAAGAGACACTATATATGCCTTCAAAAATAATGCGATTACTTTTGCTCCCATTCTGACTACTAGATGCTGGTTTTCTGACTCTGATTGTACCCTGGGGTCTGCTAACCAGAACCAGGGTCTGTGCTCTTATTAAAAGTGCATGGTAATTAGGTATAACTACAAATGTTACTGACAACCTCTATGTAAGTCCCTTATATGTGGTAGGGCATGCGACTCACATTTGACTCACAATGACTCCATAGGCTAACATGGGAATAAGTTATTAAAGTGTAAATATTGAGAGAAAGGAACTATAATTAAGGGTGGGCAGTGAAATCTGCTCCATCGGCGAGGGTCACTGAGATTTTGGCACTTCGCTTTGAATACGTAGTTTGTAAAAAAAACTCATCATCCGACGCATGGCGGAGTTTAACAGTGCCCTTATTTAGCTTCCATCCCAGGTGTTTTTTCAATGAGGCTAACACGGATCTTGGAAGCATTTCTAATACAGCAGTGGCACTTCCATTTAGTGGAAGCCATTTACATTAAACTTAATCACATTCACCTATACTATGGGAACTGGAAGGGAAGTTGAACTAGTTAAGGAGTAGAAAGAGGCATAAAATGCAATGCAGCTGTGAGAAATTGGCCTGGTATATAATGCTCACTAATTCTTAGTGATCACTTTGTACCATGCCAAGCAACCCTTATGATGATGGTTGTAATTCAACCTTGTAGACCAGTTATCCTAGTGGTAACGTGGACAAAGCAGTCTTAGGCTAAACTCTGAAAGGCATGTGAAGCCAGCTGTTATACCATACACAACCCCCTTGAATACCAAATGAAAGGGACACCACACAGATATATATTGAAAATATATATTGATTTATTAACTATAAAATCCCCTGGACTCTTTATGAGCACAGAAGCACAAGCGTTAAATCACAAGACAGTTTAAAATACACAAAAGTTGCACAATATGGATGAGCCCTAGGGGCCACCTAAACCATATACTAAGAAAGTGGTATAAGAGATACCAGGAGAAAAGTGAAGAGGCCTAGGGCCTTGGGAATCGCTGGAGCTATTCGAGGCTAGCAGTGACTAAGTCGGGAGAGGCCCACGGGACTCGGGTGCAGTGTTCAAAGTGCACGCACTTTCCAATGTAAAGTCTATGGTGCGTAAAAAGTACAAAGTTAGAAAGTTAGGAACCTTCCGAGTGACCTACGGAGCTGAAACTTAAGACACAGGCCCTTGAGATGTGTACCAATGCAGGAGCACTGGCGGAGCTGAGTTACCTCACCCACAGGAAGCGGGTGCACAGGGTCGAAGTAGTGTCGGGTTTCGTCACGCCGGTCGATGGTGCTTAGAGCTGAAGATGCTGCAGGCGGCTCGATGTGAAGAGTTCCGGTGGATCCAAGGGTGGATCTGAAGATGTGTAGACCTGAAAGCAGAGGGGACAGTGTTCAAAGTCACTAGCCAGTGACTACCGTGGAACCAGATTGGAACCAGGCGATGTCGGGTGCAAACAGGCGTTGTCGGGTAGCTTCTTTCTGCAGCCACGTGGATACCCGGGGTCAAGGACGTCCAGGAGTCGGTCACGAGCTGTCCCACGCAGGCTTCTCGCTGTTGTCGGTGTCGGCAACTTGATCGGAGCAAACAGGCCTTGGCAAAGGCATGCCAGGCAGAAGTTGAAAGATGCTTAACACTCGGACCAGCAAGGTCAGAGCGGGTGCTCCTTTTTACAGGAGCTTGGGTAGGTCTGGAGCAACCAGACCTGCTGTGTAAATTGTCGGTTTCGTCGCCAAGATGGCCGCTGACCACGTGGCTAGTGGCCGGGATGGCGCGTCGAGTGGCACAATGCAAAAGGGCCCCACGCAGATCGTGGAGATGCTGGAGGGCTGATCTTCGATGCAAGAGCTGCTCGGTGGTGGGGGTTCTCAATCCCCAAAGCACAACATCGAGGATGCCTCAAAAGCTGCGCAGTCAGCTTTTCAAGTGTCTTCGAAGAGGTCCGGTCCCACGTCACTCGGTGCCTCCACGGGTCCCTTCTTTGCAGGGACTGTGGATCGGGCTCTGAGAGGTCTGGGAGTCTGGTTCTTGTCGGGCTCTGGGCTCAGGCTCTGGCGGGAGGTGGCGGCAAAGCAGACGTCGAGTTGCTGGTTGGTACCTGTGTTCACAGGGTGGCCACTCCTAGGCCACAAGGGAGATTCTCTTCAGTCTTCTGTGCAGCAGAATGTCGAAGTCCAGTCTTCTTCTTCGTGTAAAGTTGATTCAGGATGATCTGCTGTGCAATGGCACTGCTCCCACTCTTATTCCCAATCTGAGGGGTGGATCACCTACTAGGTCCCTCCTCTGGGTGGGACCAGGAAGGGGAGTGGTTACACCCCCTCTCCTTTGTCCAGCTCCTCGCCAGGACTGGGGCTGGAAAGCCCCAGAACCGGTTTGGGCTGGCTTATGCACAGGGACACCTTGTGTGCCCCAGGCATGTCTCAATCTATTCAGCCCTGTCCTACCCAATACACAAAACCCTGTCTGGGGTGGTGCTCGCACCTCCCCAGGCAGGAAACCCTTTGTCCAGGCCCTCCTCGCTGGAAGGACTCCCAGCAGCAGGAGGTCAGACATGTGTCTGTGGTGGCAGCATCCATTTTGTGATGCTGAGGCTCTGGTTAACTTTAACTGGGGTTAAGGCTACACACATGTCGTGTCCCTCTAGAAGGGTGGAATGCTATCCCCATCGACAGAACTGCCGAGGGGATAGTATTCCAATTGGTATGACACCTTACTCGACATGTTTTGATAAAGCCAAACCAAAGATAGCATATAACCGCGAGGATTATAATGGACTTAAGAGTATATGGTATGGCAATATCCCGGAACAGCTTAGGGAGTGGTTCCCGACAGCTGCAGACAGGCTCAGCTCACGCTAGAGCACCATCTCACATATTTCCAAGCACTCTGCCTCCAGGATTGATGAGGCCTTCCATAGGAGTGGCTGATAGGAACATATGTGTCCAGTTTAGGGTTAGATATAGGGATACTATATCTAAGCAAGAGGTGATTACACCAACTTACCCCAGCTGAGTGATCAGCCAGTTGTGTCAAATATGGAGGCCAGGCCAGGGGTGGCACAATTCATGCTGCAGCCCCTGGTAGGCCGTGGCTACACCTATGCCCTGGGTACCTATGGTACACTGTTACAGGGGCCTATAAGGTGAACCAATTCCAATTATGTTATGCACCTAGGGTACATGGAGTCCATTTTAAGGAGAGAGCAATCAGCCTGGGGCCCTGAATAGCAGGATTCCAGGCCAACTAAGTCAAAAACCAGCTAAACACCAGGCAAACAGTTTGGGGGTAACCATAGTCAGATATCCACCTTCCTACATAACCCCCCCACCCCCAAACGAAAGGAGATAAGGCTATCTTTGACCAGGTAAGCCTATATTGCCTAAGTGGCCATATAAGGAAGTACCAGCTCTGGCTTGGTAACCCCCTGTTTCATGGTCCACTAAGCAATCCCTCACCCTAAGGGTATCTGAGGGTCTCCACCATAGGGAATCTCTACCCGTGGTGTGTCTTTGCAAAGTCAAAGGCTGGTGTTGAGATGGAGTACTGAAGTGAGTTTCCTCTGTAGGGCTCAGCTTCCTCCAATCACTCTCCACCATGTGTGCCTTTCTTTCTTTGACTGAGTTGCACTGTGCTCTCAGGGTCAACCTCTGGCTACCTAAAGCTGGAGGCTGGGTCCCTCTGTTTGGCTTACTGGAGGAACATGTCAGGTTTGGGGCCTTTTGGTGCCAGGTTTGGCTGTGCCCAACAATATCCATCTGGGGGAGGTCCCTAGCTACTTTTAAGGGGGATCCCTCAGGAGTTTTTAAAGTTTTCACCTCACTAGGGCTACTAGTTTCGGTGCCCCTAATCTGTTGATGGGGGTGCTTTATTTGACAGGGGGCCCTTTGGCTCTCACTGTCCTTCTTGTCCTCTGCAGCCCTGGGCTGAGTAAGGCAAGGTAGAGAGGGGCAGGTTACCTGCTCCAGACTGGGTCCCACCTGAGAAGGGTCCACTGCCATCAGAGGCTCTGTCAAGCCAGGCCTAACAACCTCTGGGACAGTTCCTTCATCAGGGGTAAGATCAGTTCCCTGAGGAGGCTGATCCTTTCCTAAAGTCTGGTGGGAGGGAGATTTCTCTTCCTCCTCAATGCTCTCTGTTTGGGTGGAGTGATCCATCATTTCATGCTTCACTACCCATGTATCAGTTTGAGTTTGGGCTGTGGCCATCACAGCCCCACCAACCTTTTCAGGAGGAGACTCAGTTTGGGTATGGGCTGTTACTAGTACAGCCCTGCTACTCTTTTCAGGAGGGAGGTTATCTAAAGATGGGGCTGAGGTTTGCTCAGCCCTCCCAACCTTTTCAGGAAGGACATCTTGTATTGGGGCTGTAGCCATCACAGCCCCACTAACCTTTCCATGGAGATTTACCATTCTAGAATGGGTTTGCTGTTCAACCTCAGCCCAGGCTGAGATTTCCAAATCATTACCCAGTAGGCAATCTACAGGCAAGTTTGCTGACACTGCCACTCTCTTTGGGCCAGTGACACCTCCCCAGCTAAGATTGACTACTGCCATGGGATGATTGGTTTCTATGCCATCAATGTTTGTCACCTGATATTTGGCATCAGGTAAAAGTTGCCTTGAGGGGACTAGACATTCAGCCACCATGGTGATGCTAGCCCCTGTGTCTCTGAAGGCCTCAACTTTCAAGCCATTGATGAGGGGCTCCTGTCTATACTTGCTCAAAGTGTTTGGGCAAGCAGTGAAATTGGCAAACCCCATGCCAGTCTCATAGACAAGAGTATCTGAGTTAGGGGACCTGGATAGGCCAGAGTCCACCTGTCCTCCAAAAGTAAACCCACCCAAATTCTTGGGGGTGCTCCCACCACCTGGGGGACCACTGCTAACAGTGACAGGAGGTGTTGGAGCCTTACCTGGAGGTATATTCTCCTTATTGCCATTCTTGGGACAACAGCTATCTGTTTTGTAATGCCCCACCTGTTTACAGGTATGACAATAAGGCTTTTTCTGGGTTGTAGAAGTGTCTTGGGACCCACCCCCATTCTTGGAGTTTTGGGGCCCTGGGGAAGTCTTTTCCTTACTTTTACCCCCACCCTTCTCTTGAGGCTTGGTAGTCTCTTTCTTTTGGTCACCACCCTGGTTCTTAGGCCTGATCCTGGTTCTGACCCATTTGTCTGCCCTCCTACCCAATTCTTGTGGGGAGGTCAGATCAGAGTCAACCAGGTGCTGATGTAGAAGCTGATTTTGACAATTACTTAAGATTTGCTCTCTCATAATTAAATTATACAATCCTGTATAGTCAGTAACCTTACTTCCCAGCAACCAGCCCTCCAGAGCCTTAGTGGCACACTCAACAAATTCAGACCAGTCCTGAGTCTGTGTCTTTTGGGTATCTCTGAACATTAACCTGTACTGTTCAGTGGTTAAGCCTAACCCATCAATCAGAGCACTCTTCAGGACCATGTCGTTTCTAGAATCCCCATCACTAACTGTGAGGAGTCTGTCTCTGCCTCTACCTTCAAAGGAGGGCCACACGATTGCTGCCCACTGCTCCTGAGGGATCTGCTGTACCATGCAGGCTCTCTCAAGTGCAGTCATCCATTTGTGGATATCATCCCCAGCTTTGTAGGGGGGCACAATCTTACTCAGGTTTCTTGTATCAAAGGACCTGTCTTTATCCTTCTGGATATTGCTGCCACCAGTGGATCCTAATCCACTCTCTCTAGGCTGTCTTGCTCTAGCAAGTTTCTCTTGGGCCAGGGCAATTTCTAACTCTTGTCTCTGGACTCTCAATTCAGCCTCTCTAATTTGAGATTCTCTCAATTTGGTCTCATGTTCCCTTCTCTGAGGGCTAGTCATCCTCTTTCTGGAGTGACCATGAGAACCTCTAGAAGCATGGGAGTTGTCAGAGTCACCTGAGTGAGTCCTTCTCCTCCTAGGCTTCTGGTTAAGTCCACCTGGGGGTCTGAATGGGTTGTTACCTGATTCAGTCCCAAGTAAGATTAAGTTAGCCTGGTTCAGCCTACTGACCAGCACCTGACTATTTCTGTCATCATCTGACTCACTGCTTTCCACCTCCTCCTCTTCTTCCTCTTCCTCTTCCTCCTCATCTACCTGAGGAGCTCCAGTGGTGGAGGCTTCCTCATCTACCAGGATGATAGGGGCAGGGGTGTCTACAGTGACATCCCCTGAAGGATGGCCTCCTTCAGCATTCCCTGTGGGGTTTGCTTTAGAGGGCTTTAGAGTCTCAGACTGGTCTAAGAGCTCTCTTAGGTGGTCTGTAGTAGGGGAAGGCCCTGTCTTCAGACCCCTTAAGACACAAAGCTGTCTTAATTCCTTAAAGGAAAAAATAGCAAATTTGGATGGTGCCCTTGGAGGGTCACTCTCAACAGGAGTAAGTCCACTGGACCCCTCTGCTCCAGACATTGCTCTAGTGTGGGTGGATGTGTTGCAATCTACCTACACTGGTGTTTACCTACTAAACCTATCTAGTAGTTGTAGCTAGGGTGTGCTACTCCCTTTGCTCTACAACAACTAAGTTCAGTAGAACTTATGTATACTAGTCTTGTTTTATATGTACCTAGCTGGTACCTGTATGATCTTTCAAATGATAATCTCAAAGATTGTAATGGTAAAACAACAGCAAGCTCAGATCCCAATCCGCTGCTCACCAATGTGAGAAGTTGGCCTGGTATATAATGCTCACTAATTCTTAGTGATCACTTTGTACCATGCCAAGCAACCCTTATGATGATGGTTGTAATTCAACCTTGTAGACCAGTTATCCTAGTGGTAACGTGGACAAAGCAGTCTTAGGCTAAACTCTGAAAGGCATGTGAAGCCAGCTGTTATACCATACACAACCCCCTTGAATACCAAATGAAAGGGACACCACACAGATATATTTTGAAAATATATATTGATTTATTAACTATAAAATCCCCTGGACTCTTTATGAGCACAGAAGCACAAGCGTTAAATCACAAGACAGTTTAAAATACACAAAGGTTGCACAATATGGATGAGCCCTAGGGGCCACCTAAACCATATACTAAGAAAGTGGTATAAGAGATACCAGGAGAAAAGAGAAGAGGCCTAGGGCCGTGGGAATCGCTGGAGCTATTCGAGACTAGCAGTGACTAAGTCGGGAGAGGCCCACGGGACTCGGGTGCAGTGTTCAAAGTGCACGCACTTTCCAATGTAAAGTCTATGGTGCGTAAAAAGTACAAAGTTAGAAAGTTAGGAACCTTCCGAGTGACCTACGGAGCTGAAACTTAAGACACAGGCCCTTGAGATGTGTACCAATGCAGGAGCACTGGCGGAGCTGAGTTACCTCACCCACAGGAAGCGGGTGCACAGGGTCGAAGTAGTGTCGGGTTTCGTCACGCCGGTCGATGGTGCTTGGAGCTGAAGATGCTGCAGGCGGCTCGATGTGAAGAGTTCCGGTGGATCCAAGGGTGGATCTGAAGATGTGTAGACCTGAAAGCAGAGGGGACAGTGTTCAAAGTCACTAGCCAGTGACTACCGTGGAACCAGATTGGAACCAGGCGATGTCGGGTGCAAACAGGCATTGTTGGGTAGCTTCTTTCTGCAGCCACGTGGATACCCGGGGGCGAGGACATCCAGGAGTCGGTCACGAGCTGTCCCACGCAGGCTTCTCGCTGTTGGCGGTGTCGGCAACTTGATCGGAGCAAACAGGCCTTGGCAAAGGCAAGCCAGGCAGAAGTTGAAAGATGCTTACCACTCGGACCAGCAAGGTCAGAGCGGGTGCTCCTTTTTACAGGAGCTTGGGTAGGTCTGGAGCAACCAGACCTGCTGTGTAAATCGTCGGTTTTGTCGCCAAGATGGCCGCTGACCACGTAGCTAGTGGCCGGGATGGCGCGTCGAGTGGCACAATGCAAAAGGGCCCCACGCAGATCGTGGAGATGCTGGAGGGCTGATCTTCGATGCAAGGGCTGCTCGGTTGTGGGGGTTCTTAATCCCCAAAGCACAACGTCGAGGATGCCTCAGAAGCTGCGCAGTCAGCTTTTCAAGTGTCTTCCAAGAGGTCCGGTCCCACGTCACTCGGTGCCTCCACGGGTCCCTTCTTTGCAGGGACTGTGGATCGGGCTCTGAGAGGTCTGGGAGTCTGGTTCTTGTAGGGCTCTGGGCTCCGGCTCCGGCGGGAGGCGGCGGCAAAGCAGACGTCGAGTTGCTGGTTGGTACCTGTGTTCACAGGGTGGCCACTCCTAGGCCACAAGGGAGATTCTCTTCAGTCTTCTGTGCAGCAGAATGTCGATGTCCAGTCTTCTTCTTCATGTAAAGTTGATTCAGGATGATCTGCTGTGCAATGGCACTGCTCCCACTCTTATTCCCAATCTGAGGGGTGGATCACCTACTAGGTCCCTCCTCTGGGTGGGACCAGGAAGGGGAGTGGTTACACCCCCTCTCCTTTGTCCAGCTCCTCGCCAGGACTGGGGCTGGAAAGCCCCAGAACCGGTTTGGGCTGGCTTATGCACAGGGACACCTTGTGTGCCCCAGGCATGTCTCAATCTATTCAGCCCTGTCCTACCCAATACACAAAACCCTGTCTGGGGTGGTGCTCGCACCTCCCCAGGCAGGAAACCCTTTGTCCAGGCCCTCCTCGCTGGAAGGACTCCCAGCAGCAGGAGGTCAGACATGTGTCTGTGGTGGCAGCATCCATTTTGTGATGCTGAGGCTCTGGTTAACTTTAACTGGGGTTAAGGCTACACACATGTTGTGTCCCTCTAGAAGGGTGGAATGCTATCCCCGTCGACAGAACTGTCGAGGGGATAGTATTCCAATTCGTATGACACCTTACTCGACATGTTTTGATAAAGCCAAACCAAAGATAGCATATAACCGCGAGGATTATAATGCACTTAAGAGTATATGGTATGGCAATATCCCGGAACAGCTTAGGGAGTGGTTCCCGACAGCTGCAGACAGGCTCAGCTCACGCTAGAGCACCATCTCACATATTTCCAAGCACTCTGCCTCCAGGATTGATGAGGCCTTCCATAGGAGTGGCTGATAGGAACATATGTGTCCAGTTTAGGGTTAGATATAGGGATACTATATCTAAGCAAGAGGTGATTACACCAACTTACCCCAGCTGAGTGATCAGCCAGTTGTGTCAAATATGGAGGCCAGGCCAGGGGTGGCACTAATCATGCTGCAGCCCCTGGTAGGCCTTGGCTACACCTATGCCCTGGGTACCTATGGTACACTGTTACAGGGGCCTATAAGGTGAACCAATTCTAATTATGTTATGCACCTAGGGTACATGGAGTCCATTTTAAGGAGAGAGCAATCAGCCTGGGGCCCCTGAATAGCAGGATCCCAGGCCAACTAAGTCAAAAACCAGCTAAACACCAGGCAAAAAGTTTGGGGGTAACCATAGTCAGATATCCACCTTCCTACAGCAGCCTTGTCATTTAAATTTGGCAGTCGACTGCCAAGAACCGTAGGATGCGCATCAGGTGGGTCCAAAGGTCGAAGTAGCCCAGCTCCCAGGTCTCGCTTCTGCACGGTTGCCACTTGTCCTTTGCGCAGTGTACCCACTCAGGGCCATTGAGTACTGCCTGCTGCAGGAGAAAGGGATTGGCAGGCACTGCAGTTGAAAGCCAGAGCATCTTAAAGAGGTAGGGTAAAAAAAGAAACAGAGAAACATTCAGGGATTCATTGTCATCCCTGCACTGCTCCAGACACTCTTTAAAGAGATGTATTGCTGGAGGTAACATGAGATCTCCTCGATGAATAGGATCGCAAGCTTAAACATTACTTTCCTTCCAGCCTATGATACTTGGCCCAATGACTGCCCTTGTGCTTCTCCATCAGGTCTTCGCCTAGATTGAAAGCAAAAGGTTACAATTTGGTGGGCAGTGGGCACTATGCACCAGGCTCTGTTCCGTGTTTCAATGATTTATATGTGCTACTGTGCCACATTGTCCCCCTCCGTCCTCTCAGCCTGTTTTTATGGAGGGGGAGCTGAGAAAACATTGCCCCATTTGTTCAAAGAAGGAACTGGAACACATTCCGCTCTGGCTTAGGAGGGAAGAGGTTCTCATGTTTTTTATTGCCTCTTCTCATACATTAGTCTGCGAAACAGTTCAGCAGGTCCACCTACTGACAAAACCTCGATCCCGGACTCTCAAGTAAGCAGCATCATAGCTTCTGAGTTGTGGGGTAGTGGATCGGAGGTGATGATTGATCTCAGCTTTCTCTGCTGAAGCCAATTGACATATTTTCACAACTCGAAGTAAGCGCTATACAGAATGTCTGCAAGGTTATAAGTGTTAAATTAAATAATTGACTCATCTCATCTTCTGTACAAATAAGCTAATTAATGCCAAGGTATGGGCTATGCCCCCCTTTCTGCAGCAAACTCAGCTTGTGCATGGTGTTTTGGTGTCTGGTGCTAAGGGTATACAAACTCCGGCACATCGAATGAATTGGTTCACTAGCACGTTGATTCGACTCACCAGTAATTCGTGGAGATGCTTCCTGAGCTGGCAGAAGCTTGACGCCATGGACCCCGGATGGATTGCTGGTCCAAGTCAATGTATAGCCTAATAGTAACCCATCAGAGATAGGCATCATCTCCCCATTGACCCCCTGATTCTACAAACCCATTACCTGCCAAAGGTCTGGGTACACCTGCAACTGCAAATACATGATATGCCATAGTGACACTGGTACTACTACTAGACTGTAACATGTCATCATATACACATATCTTGTTCTGCATCATTAGCAAGGCCACAACGAAGGTCCACAGGAAAATATAGCTTTAATGAATGCAATGACATTGTAAAAATGTACCAAGCAATAAGGCCAATGGCCAGTCCAAATAGCAGACACATCTGTTTTGCCAGAAAACTTGCCACACAGTTCACTGCCAGGGAAAACTCCCCAGGAGGATAGGGGCATCACATGGACACTCCAGCCACCGCTCAGGGGGATATGGGTGGGCAGGGGAAGGCTGTTCAATCCTTGGTATGGCTGGGCTTTAGATTAGGAGGGATGATTTGGGTAGTGGGATGGTTGGACCTGGGATGGGGAGGGCTGGCTTGGGTAGTTAAAGGGCTAGACCTGTGAGGGGATGGGGCTGGCTTGGGTAGTGGGAGGGCTGGACCTTGGAGGGAGAGGGCTGGCTTAGGTAGAGAGTGGTCTGGTCTTTGTATAGTGAGGGCTACACTTATAACCCTGAAGGTGACTGTGGGATGGACATAGAGGTGGCGTTTTTATTCCCCGTTTTCAGAATGATGGGGATGTCTTTTTGGCTCCCTTTGATGATGTTGGTATGGGATCGAGATGGGTGACTCTCTCACCCTTTCTTCTCCTGTTGGGAAGGGATGTTTTCAGCAGGTCTGATGGTGCCACCCTTCTTAGGGGGGTGGCTGTAAGTGGAACTGAAAGGAATTGGTGTTAACCCAGCCCTCTAAACTCTGGAAGAAGGTAGCAGTGGCAGGCCGGAGGTCCAGGTCACACAGTGTGGGGGTTTTCAAAAATAAGGGAGGAGGTGTTGTGATGGTTGTGGTTTTGGAGACAGAGGAAACTGAGGTCTGAGATGTGGATACATGTGCTCTGTCGGTATGTCTCAAGGGTGTCCGGGCATGGTGTTGTGAGTGGTGTGTCTTGTGTGCTAGAAGTGGGTGTTGTGCAGGGTGTGGTGGGTATAGTGTGTTTGCTTTTCTTGGAGTGGTGTTGATGTGTGCTGCATGTGGATGTCTGGGTGCCGTTGTGCTCAGCTTTCCGTATTTATCTGGTCAGGTGGGGGAATTGGGAGGGTGGAGGCAAGGGAGTGGAGCAGGGATGGGAGGCTAGTAGGTATGGATGGCTGCTGTAAGTGTCAAGGCCAGAGACTGGACAGATCTCTGCAGGCCTGCCATGTCTGAATGACTGCCCTCCAGCAATGCAACAACTTAGAACAACTTGTTGCCATGATTTCGGAGGGCATTCAGGACTGCAGTTTGATCCACAGAGATCTGATGCAGGATGTCTATGGCCTCCACACTGAGGGCAGCAATGAATAAAGGGGCTAGGGCTGCGATGCCTTGGGAGAAGGAGACTCTGCTATCTTAGGGGAGTGGGCCAAGATAACAGTTTGAAGAGCAGCATGAAGGGTGGAGACAGAACACGGTTTGGGAAACCAAGATGGTGATGTTTTTCTTCCTTTGTCCATTCACCACCATGGAGTCGCTGCTGGAGTGTGACATTGTGGAGGTAGATGTATGATCTGTCTCCACCAGGGTACTCCCATCCCGTACGAGGCACTGGTTCCCTCTGTGTCAGTCAGTGCTTGGTGAACCCTCTTGACAGCTGCTTTCCCAACAGTGGCAGGCCCCTCTCCTTCCCTGCCCACTGTTGATACTGTAACAGAAGGAGACATAGGTAAAATACTATTGTCTTGCAACACATCTGAAAGCAAATCTATATTCAACTCGTTCCACATCAGAAAGTCAATTACTTGTAGACAGATTGGCTACTTCACCACAACCTTTGCCATGAGAACAGGTTGTATTCACATGTGACGAGTAAAATCCAGCTACATGATGCTTTTGATAATGCCAACTCTTGCCTGTGCCAACATATACATCTCACATCCTATTATGTGTAGCAAGACCTACATACTTCCTATCAAATGAGGCCCATATCCAATGGTGTAGTGTTGCTCTAACATTGCGATGAAAGGCCGAAAGACATGCAAATATATAATCTTGCATGCATACACTAATATACCTTTGTAGTGTAGAGCAACTACTCAGGCATTACACTCAGAAGGCATGATTGACATGGAAGTGTACACCACATTCAGCTTATCCCTCCCCCCCACTCACCAGGCTCACTTTTGTCTACTGCCAGATGATGCAATTGACAGGTACAAATGATAGAACTTAGTATATGTCACAGGTCGTGTGGATAAACATGTACAAATCACCTTGTAATTGTGTAAACAAAAGAACAAGGCATAGGCAATGGCAATCTTAGTCAATGATGTTGCATGTAAGCAGACCTCATCCACAGAACATTTGTCAATGTCAGAACAACCCTTAAAGGACAGAAGTCCTTGGAATGAGCACATCCGTGAAGATGAGCGTGGCCTCCACAAGGTCTGGTAATGTGCGGTCCAAACCATTGTCTGGTGTTTTGCATCCCCATGTTGTGCTGACTGCTGACACACAGGGCACATCAATGGCTCAAGATATCACTCCCTCATGCATGTCAGCAGCCACAGTGTGACTGTGCACTGATGCACATGTCTACCCCACCTCAAAGCATACAGAGTAAGCTCTGGCACTCAGATTAACATTGGCAGACTCTATTGCAATGTATTATATTGTAATTGCATTTATATAGCTACCCCTGGTGAGACGTGAACTTGCTTTTTCTGGGATAAGCACACTACAGAACCCTTAAGAGATTAATGGTAAATTAGTTCTGTGAAAAATGTGATTTGAGTGATGGATATGTTAGGAAGTTGTTTGGATTGAGAAGGACAGAGGAGGGATAGAAGAAAGAAAATGTTTGCATTTATATAGCGCTTGCTACCCCTGATGGTGTGCTGAAGTGCTTTTTGGGATAGGTAAAAGGGCAGTGAAGTACAGTACCACGTTCTCAAAGATACCAAATTTTAACTTTCTCTGATCCCATCCAACCTTGTCACCCCTTAGGGGTGTACACATTCACCCAAACCAGACACACTGCTCCATTTCATCAACCTTACACTGTCTGCCCATCACAAAGATGTATTGCTATGTACACAATCTACAAACAATACATCACATAATGCATACAGATGTTCTACCATCTACACCCTCTATCCAAGTGTGCAGCTGCTGTGATTGTGCCAGGAAAACATCTATTGTAGTGCGATGTGCAGGTAGGCAACTCAAGATTAAACTGTGGGGCTGTTATCTGTATCATTTTGCCATACAAACACATAGGACAAGGGAATATTCAGCCAACTTCTTGCACTCTGAGTGCTTAATTGGCCATGCCGCAAGCGACTGCCACACCATCACAAGAGTCACAGTAGTCTGAGAGCCACACCTCATACACAAGGAAGACGAGTATCCTGGATCAGTTCAGACATTATTTTCCAAATGGGATCCACAACTAAGGAAGGATTTGTTTGGGTGCCACTGTCTATTTTTATGCTACATAATATTTAGACAGTTGTATAAACCAGGCACCTCCTGCAATTCCTACACAATCAACTTTCTGCACATTGCATCACCCAGGAGTCATCTCAAAGCTTCCTGGGTTGATAATGGATGTGATAAAGGTAGTCATTATTGCACAACGTCATACTCAGCAAAACTCTCATGCCCAATTAGCTGTTGTTAGGCCCTTAAATGCCCATCAAGCTCTGGCTGGGTCACCAACAGAATGTGGGCTATCAGCGGAAGGGGGGTCAAGATCGGGCGTGCCAACCTTTCACCACTTCAGGGGGCCAGACCCACCTGCATCTCAGCAACATTCATGCTGAGGGGGCAAATGTCCTTCAATCTCTTGTGGCAGTGTGGACTTTGCTGGTTTAAGAACCCCAGGGTCCACACCTTCTGGGCGCTAACCATTCCCTGATGGACTTGGAGCTGTAGGCATGGAGGCCATGTCAAAACAGATTGTCACAAATATGTAGTAGACCCTTGTGTGCAAGTTTTGAAGCAACTTGACACTTCTCACACACGTGGATCCATGGACAGCATCGCCATACTGACCATGTCACATTCTATGCTCAACTAGAAATTAGAAATTCAAATGACAATATCTGTGAGGATGAATTTACAACCTGGTCATTACATACAGATACTGACACTGCCCACTAAGATCAGGTTGACCGAGGTGGTACGTAATGTGATAGACCATGACAGACAGTACACTGTACACTGTTCAAAAATCCTTTAGGAAATACTTACTGGGGCTGATTTACAAGCCCCTTGCGCCGCCGGTAGCTCACTTTTTCCCATTTTAAAAGTGATGCGCCAGCTGTGAAAGGGTCTTGTAAATAAGCCCCACTGTGTCTGATAGTCATAACACCTTTACAGCCAGGCTCATTGCACTGCAGCACATGGTACATAGGGCACAATGGTACATGACACAAAACACACTCACTAAATTGACATGGTAAGGGCTTGCTAGTGTTTAAATAAGAGATTGTACTGTTTGTGGTCAAATAGGAGTGTTCACTACTCAGATGCCTACCTAGTCATTTGGGAGATGTGGCCTGTCTACATTATGCCAGCACAGGACAGCCCTTTTGCCAAAACGGACACTGAGACAGGGATGCCATCACAACTCTGATCTGCATTTGGAATGTGAATGGGGAGGCAGTAGTTACACATGTCTTCCTCCCCAAAATATCCTACCAATAGAAGGGTAACTTATATACACTGTACATGTCTCAAATATGTAAGAGGTGAGATTAGCTGAAGCTATACAATCCAAAAACAGGCCTTGACCACTTCGGCAGACAGCACTATCCTCCATTGTGTCTCTGGTAACCAATTCAATGTCCTGTCTGCCTATTAGACGTTACTCATATAATTTATGTTGACATTGTAAGGAAGATTGTGAATTTGAACCACCTCCCTGGAACTGGTGCACAAAGTGTAAATTGTTTAGTCATCTGTGGAACCATACAAAAGAAAAATTTCAATTGTTCTAACTCTTCATTGTATGCAGTAAGTATAGGTGCAAAATCCACTCTGCTCGTTAAATTTGCAAATTTTCGGCAATTTCGCGAACCGCGAATCTTGCGAAATTGCCAGGAAGCACAGTTAAGGCAGGTGCTCGAGTTGAAGCTAACTTTGTAACCATTTTAGAATAGCTCCGGCAAGCTGCCAGAGTGCTTGCTGGCACCATTCTAAAATGATTACAAAGTTAGCTTATATTCGGGCATCTGCTTTTACTCTGTAAGTGCTTCCTGTGGGCCAAAAATTAAACCTCAACAGGAAGCACGTACAGATATAAATAAAGCAGCTGCCCGAGTTGAAGCTCAAATTCAGTAACGTTTTAATCAGACCAAAACATTAGTGAGCACGGTCGAGGCTGGTCAAGAGTGCTTTAACCCCATATCTGCCATCGAAAATTAGCTATAATACCAGAGTGAGGTCTTTGCATCCCACAGTTTCTCAAGCGCAATCCCTGTTCCTGTGACCAGGAGGCTGCTTTCTCCTCACCTGCTGCCCTGTTCGCTCTTTGACCTTTTATACACAAGAGGCATGTGAACACGCATAGAAGCCCCACATCACACACTAGCGGTATCAAATGTCTTCCCGCCTTTCCCAACTCTGATGGACAGCTCACTCAAAAGACCTCAGCGCCTTTTGGCGCTGTGGCAAAGTTACAGGCACACATGGTCAGTGGAGACAAATCTTCTGGCCCTACGCAGCTGCAGTGTAGGAAAAGCACTATTATTTACCCAACCAGGTAGCAATTACTGGATTAGCCAGTAGTACTCCAGTTGAGAAGAAGTATTGCACAAAACAGTGGCATCTTCATGAATAAATATGCAGGGCAGGATTGATTCTGGCACGAGGTCCTGTCACAAAAATTAAACCTCAACAGGAAGCACTTACAGATATAAATAAAGCAGGTGCCTGAATTGAAGCTCAAATTCAGTAACGTATTAATCAACCCAAAACATTAGTGAGCACGGTCAAGGCTGGGCAAGTGTGCTTTAACCCCATATCTGCCATCGAAAATTAGCTGTAATACCCAAGGGAGGTCTTTGCATCCATGAGTTTCTCAAGCGCAATCCCCGTTCCTGTGACCAGGAGGATGCTTTCTCCTCACCTGCTGCCCTGCTCCCTCTCTGACCCTTTATACACAAGAGGCATGTTAACACGCATAGAAGCCCCGCACCACACACTAGCGGCATCAAACGTGTTCCCGCCCTTTCCCAATCCCAACTATGATGGATAGCTCACTCAAGGGACCTCAGCGCATTTTGGCGAGGTGGCAAGTTACAGGCACACATGGTCAGTGGAGACAAATCTTCTGGCCCTTTACGCAGCTTCAGTGTAGGAAAAGCCCTATACATTTACCCAACGAGGTAGCACTTACTGGATTAGCCAGTAGTACTCTAGTTGAGAAGAAGTATTGCCCAAAATGGTGGCATCTTCGTGAATAAATATGCAGGGCAGGATTGATTCTGGCACGAGGTCCTGTCACAAAAATTAAACCTCAACAGGAAGCACTTACAGATATAAATAAAGCAGGTGCCCGAGTTGAAGCTCAAATTCAGTAACGTATTAATCAGCCCAAAACATTAGTGAGCACGGTCGAGGCTGGGCAAGTGTGCTTTAACCCCATATTTGCCGTCGAAAATTAGCTGTAATACCTGTGGGAGGTCTTTGCATCCCTGAGTTTCTCAAGCGAAATTCCCGTTCCTGTGACCAGGAGGCTGCTTTCTCCTCACCTGCTGCCCGGCTCCCTCTCTGACCCTTTATACACAAGAGGCATGTGAACACGCATAGAAGCCCCGCACCACACACTAGCGGCATCAAACATCTTCCCGCCCTTTCCCAATCCCAACCATGATGGATAGCTCACTCTAGGGACCTCAGCGCATTTTGGCGAGGTGGCACGTTACAGGCACACATGGTCAGTGGAGACATATCTTCTGGCCCTTTATGCAGCTTCAGTATAGGAAAAGTCCTATACATTTACCCAACGAGGTAGAACTTACTGATTAGCCAGTAGAAAGTACTCCAGTTGAGTAGATGAAAATCGGAAAAAAATCTGCGATTTCGCTGGAAATTTCGGGAATTCGCAGGCTTTTTTTGTGAATTCGCGGACCGCAGATCCGCAAAATTTGCCATACTTAGTATGCAGTCAGGGCTCATGGGAAAGAAGGCTTTGTGGGCCATTGCACAATAGCCTCAGCCAGGCCTACCAGTGCAAGGGATTCGCCCTTCTCTGCACAGAGTCCTGGGATCAATATGAAGAAGTTGGCACAGAAACTGGAAAAGAAAATACAAGATTTTTTAATCCTCATGAGGTGGAACTACATTTACACAACACCCTTCGGTAATGTATGAAGTAGCACACTGAATGGAAGGAGCTGACAGCCACATGCATCAAGCGATTTTGGAGTCGCAAACGGTGCAAATCGCAAAATTCGGCCGTTTGCGATTCCAAAATCACTTTTTGGGATGCATTAACCAATTGTGTAGAAATCGCATTTTTTTGCGATTTCTAAAAATGCGATTGCATTTAAGGAATCACATTTTTGCGATTCCTTAAATGCAATGCATGAATGTTTTAAAAAATGCGAATTCGCAAATAGGGGCAGCAAATTAACACGAGGTTGAACCTCGTGTTAATTTGCGAAATCTTTCAAAAATGCTCAAAAATGCATTTTTTAAAGTGTCATGTTACACACACACATGTCCTTTCGCAATTTAGGAATCGCAAACGGGTGCAATGATGCATGTGGCCGTGAGTCCTTTAATACCCACACAGGGGTACAAAATGCTGGTTTTAGGTACATATAAGGTAATACAGAAAATGCACAGTCAATAAGTGGGAGGAGCTAACAGTTGCTAATTCTGGTGAACACATCCTGACACTTACAGACTAACAGCAGGTGCATGGACAGCTGCAAGCTCAACTGAGCATGTGCGAACGTGGAAGATGCTAAATATAGTTTGTCTCTAGGCTGAATTCAAGAACAGTTAACAGAAAGGTAGGACAGAGCACATGGCGAACACATGGTAGCAGACGGCAAACAAAATGGCTGACAGAAATACAAAATGGATTCCACAAAACGGATAAGATAGTCTCTAAATGCAGGATGGCTTCCGCTAATGCTACCCTAATTGCTGCCAAACATATGACCATTTTAGCATTAGCTGAAGACATTCGTTTATCTGGGGTAATCTAGATATGCATCCTGTCCATTGATGCTCATAATCTCAGTGATCTCTTTATTTAACATTTGTTGTGCTTTCATTTCCGTACTATTTCTTTTGGCAGGTGTACAAGCAGTGATGCACATGGAGCAAAGCATAGGACCACATTGTATACAACTACAGCATGTAAATAGTATCACCAGTAGTATACATAGAATAGTCAGTAGCTTCCAGCCCCAAGTAATAAAGAGTGTCCATATCCATTTCGGAAATGTCCATGTACCAGTCTCTGGGTGAATTTCTGCAGCAATCATATGCAGTTTAGAGATTGCATCATATACTGCAGGTGAGAGATCCGGAATAAAGACACAACAGCTGCTGCCAATGATACGGCATGCACCACCTCGATTAGCCAGAATCACATTTAATACCATGCGATTCTGGAGTGCTACAATCCTCACAACTTGCAGCTTCTGGGGAATA
Organism: Lissotriton vulgaris; assembly: GCF_964263255.1. Taxonomy (NCBI): domain Eukaryota; kingdom Metazoa; phylum Chordata; class Amphibia; order Caudata; family Salamandridae; genus Lissotriton; species Lissotriton vulgaris. The sequence continues at coordinate 2,034,458,480 of NC_141691.1, forward strand.
TTCTCAAGTGCCATAGCTGTTTGACTGGTGACAGGTTCCGTAACACGCGTCAATCGCCTGATCTTTCTGCTATTCAATGCAGCACCCACAAAGAAGAACCAACCCAAATTGAAATCGACATATTGTTGCAAAGTGGTATCAGTCTGATCAACCTCATCTGTACTTATTGTTCGTTTGTATCTGTTCTTGGAAAAGTCATTGCACAATTTTGAATCCCGGTGATATGATGGAGGGGCTAAAAACACAGGTGGTAACAAAAATGATATGTAACATACCCCAGACCACCCAACAGGTAATTGATAGTATCCTTTATTACCGTGCACAAAATAGGTATTATATGAAGACATAAAACTGCTAATAGTAGCACCTTCAATGGTTAGAATTACTGTAACTCTCCCAACACTACTAATACATATATCTGATGTAGCTCTTGTCACAGAAATTAAAAAAGGTCCAATGTTTTCAACGTTTCTGATATTCGTGAAGACATATGGTATCAAAATATTATCAGGTTGATACTCTTCCCATTCCCATTTAGTACCTTAAGCTTGAGAACAACCATCTTTATCTTGATAGCATACTTTATTCAGACGGAAGTGAATCCCACCTTCTGAAGGCTTTCCGGAATCAAACAAATGTGCATACCAAGCGAGACACAAATTATTATGGTAAAATGGTAGAGGAATAAAAGGTGTTCCTCCTTTCTTTTGGTGAGCATGTATCATCCCATACACCCAACAGTTGGTAGTATTAGTGGCATTATGTGTATGATGCAACATCTGGATGAATTTATTATTTAGGTAGGATTGTCGATACTCATGGTAGGGAAGCGTGAAGTAGTGATGTTCCACTGGTACTGGAGTAGTGGCAATAAAAAGCTGTCGAACAGGAGCCACTTTCTCAACAAACCAGGTGATGATTGCCATAACCACCGGAGCAACAACAAACCTACAGCACAAATGATTCTTTTGTTATGCATTTTGGCATCAGTGATAATTGATCTTTCTAAAAACTCATTAAAACAATCGTTGGAGCTCTTATCCCTGGGCACCCGTTGATTTCTTCACCACGGGCCAAGACGGGTGTCACTACTCTACGCAGGACTGATCCCCCCCTTGCCACATCGGCTTTCTGTTTCACTAACCCAGGGCAGTAGCTCAACCAGTCTTTTTCAGCACTGCAGATTATTTCCTCGGTCTCAAGTGGTATCGCGATGCTCCAGGAATCGTGTGGTCCAGGAAGACTTCCGCAGATTCGTCAGGTGAGATTGCCTGACCTTTCTCTGTCTCCTGAATCTCTCGATGGTCGGTCAATACAGCAGGTTCCACCAAGGCAGGCGAAACACATTTGCAGTGTGTGCTATGGACCCAGTTCTTCTTGTTCGTCACTCCAATTGCTGTCCTTGTTGACAGGAGCACCTGCCCTGGTCCTCGCCACTTCGGCTCCAAGCTATTCAATCTGTCAAAGACCTTGACCACCACGTGGACGCCAGGACGGAGTTCATGGGCCTCACATGTAGATCTGTCAGGAAGCGCTTCTCGAACCTGTTGATAAATAGAGATCAAACGGTCAGTTAACTGTGCCAAATAATCATTCATCAGAACACAAGGATGGGGCGTGGCTTAGGATCTCCCCAAATGTTCATTGGCCTTCCAAATACAATTTCATATGGGGTAAGGCCATACCGTGAATTTTGGCACTGATTTTTTGCACTGATCTTATGGATAGCAATGCCAAGGGTAATGCATCTGGCCACTTCAAAGACGTGGAAGCCAGTATTTTCACCAACTTTAGTTTCAAAGTAGCGTTGTACCTTTCCACTAATCCTGCTGATTGCAGGTGGAAGACTGCATGGAATTTCTGCTTGAACCCTAATCCTTTCAGGACATGCTCAACAACTTGCCCAATAAAATGAGGTCCGTTGTCACTCCATAAAGGCTTACAAACACCATTTCTAGGGAAAAACTCCTTTAGAAGCACCATCGCTGTGGTGAAAGCAGTATTATCCTTTGTAGGGTATGCCTCTATCCATTTACTGAAGGCACATACACCACTAGGACGTATTTCAGATTATTGCAGTGTTCAAGTTGGATGTAATCCATCTGCAAAAATTCAAAAGGTGCGAATGGTGTAGCAAACCCTCCAGTAGGAGTCTGTGTCCCTTTACCAGGATTATACTGCCAACAGATCAAACAGGATTGCACTACTCTCTTAGCTGTGCTGGCAATTTCAGAATGCTCCCAAACTTGCGTAAGCAATTTAGTTATTGCTAGAGCTCCAACATGTGCCAGCCCATGTGCCATTTGAACCATGGGTTGTAAACAGGCTGCAGGCAATTTCCATTTATCCATGTCTTTGTTGCGCCAACAATCCTCATCGTCCAATATTCCTTCTTCAGACAATTGCTCAAGTTCTTTCACAGAGGCAGATCTCTGTATATCCAATACTTGCTCTCTAGCATCCTGGCAACACTCAGCTTGTGATTTCACTACGTACATGGATGTAGTGCTTCGCTGCATCGCAGTCTCATGGGCTACGCGGTCTGCAAGGGCATTGGCTTGTCCTATTTTGTCAATGATTTTCTTGTGCGCGCTACACTTCATAATAGAAACTCTCTTTGGGTATGTTAGTGCATTCAAGTGATTATGCAATAATTCTCCATTCATTATCTGCATCCCGTGGAATGTAAGTGAGCCTCTTTCCTTCCAGAGTAGGCCAAAATCATGAACCACTCCAAAAGCTTAGGGGCTATCCGTGTAGATGTTAACACACAAGTCAGTGCTAAGTTCACATGCTTGTGTCAAAGCTATTAGTTCAGCTGCTTGAGCCGAATTCTATGGTATCCGAGCTGTTTCCACTACTGTCCTAAGTGTCGTGATTGCATATGCATCTGAGGTCGTGCCATCTGATAACTTCAGACAGGACCCATCAACTCACAGTTCCCCATCTACATCTGAAAGTGGCATATCTTGCAAATCAACGCGACCCTTTGTCTGTTCCTCAGTAAGGACTATAAAATCATGAGGCCCTTTGATGGAGATTCAGTCACAGGATATGGCAACAAAGTAAGTGGAATGAGTGTGGCACACCCCGAAAGCACCCAGGCAATGCACGAGCAACAAGATCAAGAACTGCAGAAAAATATGCACAGGGGCGCTGCTTATCACCGTGTGTCTGTACTGAAACTGACGATGCACACCCATCTTTCTAGTGTACATAGAGTGTAAAAGCATTTGTGTAATCAGGTGTGCCTAACACTGGTGCAGAGCATAGAGCTTGTCTTAACTGACGAAAAGCATTTTGGCATTCATCTGCCCATGGAAGGGGGATCGGAGTGTTTTTAGTCAAAAGCGCTAGCAGGGGTTTAACAATGTATGAAAAACCCAATATCCATTGCCTACAAAACAAAGTCAAACCAATGAATGCACAGACATCTTTCTGTGTGGAAGGTACTGGTGTGTCTAAAATTGATTGAATGCGATCCGGTATCAGTGCACGGCCCTTCTGAGACAGAAGGTGACCTAAGTAGGTTACCTTCGGTCTACAATATTGCAATTTCTTTAGTGATACTTTATGGTTCTGTGTAGCAAGAAAAGAAAGTAAAGACAAAGTACATTTTTCACACTGCTCAGGCGTATCGGCTGCCAACAAGTTGTCATCTACATATTGTATGAGAGACACTCCTTCAGACAAAGTAAAGGAATTAAATTGTCGTTTTAAGGCTCGACTATAAATACTCGGACTCTCAGTGTACCCTTGAGGAACTCTACAAAATCTGTATGATCGATTATTCAAAGTTAAACCGAACAAATATCGGCTATCAGGATGATTAGGAATCGAGAAGGAAGCATTCTTCGAATCAATTACAGAAAATGTAGTTGCTGTTCGAGGGATGAGGGTAAGCAATGTCGTTATGTTAGAAACCACAGGGTATTGTGGTACTACAATCTTGTTAACTTCTCTCAAATCAATGATGAATCTGTAAATCTTAGTGTCAGTACCTTTTTTCAAAATGGGAAGAATCAGACTATTGCAAACATTGTAAGGAACTTCTTCCATAACCCCCACTTTAATCAAATCATGTACAATGCGTGTGAGTGCTTCTTCTCCTTCTCGAGAACTTTTATACTGAGGCAGTCTTGGCAATGAAGCACCCTCCTTGACACTAATATGCACTCGCGGAATAACCATTTGGCCTACATCAGTGTCTGAAGTAGCCCACAAAGTACTAGGGAGTAAAACTAATGCAATGTCCTCTTTAACAATACAGGATCTCTCAATCACGGGGTTGTTGTCATTCAAAATAACCTGTACTCCTTCCGGAGAACATTGTTTCTTAGCCCTGAAATATTTGAGCATATCAAGACTCACAATATTATCTGGTGTGTTTGGAGAGAGCTAAAACGGACATGGAGCAGTAAACTTATCAACATGGAATGCAAGTGGTTGTGACAGTGGGCTAAGGGAAGGTGTTCCATCGATTCCTATTGATGTAATAGTTAAGCCAGACAGGAGAGCCCTAGGAAGCAAGTAGTTAGACAAGGGGCTACGAGTAGCTCCTGTATCAACCAGAAACTGATCAGTAGAACCCAAAACATGTGCTGTACCATAGGGACCCCTCTAATCTACTGGAACATCAACTGATTCCTTACCCCATCCTAGGCAATCCTAAGTATAAGCAGAATCTTGAAAATCAGACGGGACATAGTCGGACATTTGAAATTGGTTCCTTCTATCAAAAGTGTTAACCCCATCCTGTTCACATGTATTAGCATCAAATCTAGCACAATCATTCGTGCTTCCTCTAGGCCATGAATATGCTGGACAATTTCTCATTTGTCCCCGACAACGTAGACACTGCTGAGCATGCAGTACTGGCACTAGAAAGCCAATGTCCAAATTTCTTGCAGAACGCACACTGGTCAACAGACAAATTCGAAAGAGTATAGGAAGGAAAGGATGAACCGTAAGAGCCACGTCCACCTCTATCATTACCTCTAGAAGGCGGACCATTGGCCTGAGCCAACATAACCTTTGTTTTCAACTCTTTAGTCTTTTTATCCTCATTACCCTTCGCTTCTAATTCTTTCGCGTTTATAATACTGAGCAATAGTTGGGAGAGAAACCGTAGATGAGTTAGTCCATGAACTTTCACTGGCCTTAAGGCGACTAGCTATTCCTGGCAAAAGGTTTGCGACACATTTATCAATAAACAGATGTCTACCCATGTCATCTATCAATGACTGGCCACTAAAATCATGGAATGCTTCTTCAAAGGGTGTGAAGAAGTCAGAAACTGATTCATATGCCTTTTGCTTGCAAGACGCTAACACTGTCCAATCTATCTTTTTAGAGGGAATAATCGTCTTTAACTTAACTAATATAGCTGTCGGAAAATTTTAAATTAAATGACACGGTTTCTGTGCAGGCTCTCTATCTTCATCTAACTGCTCTAAATCTTTCCATAATGCTCCAAATTTCGCACGATCATCAACTTTAGACACAGTTCTCCACATATCAGGCGGTAATATTAGTCCAAAAAAACAGATCAATATCAGGCAAAGTCATAGTACAAGAGATAATAGCACCCTCAACTTCCTCATAAAAGGCTGTTGGATTATTTCGCGGATCAGGTAATGCCGTTTTAAGAGCCATGACATCTGCTCTATTCCAAGGAGTATACACCTAAATATAAATAAAATATTTATTTGCATCTGTAGAAGTCTTATTATCACTTTTACCTGTTCCTTTAGGAGGAACATATAAAGGCGCGGCTTCCCGCATGGTTTTCATATTAATTACAACATTCTTATCTGTTTCACGAGTAGAAGTTTGTGCCATGCTGATCTAGGATGTTGGTGCTGCTGCGTCTGCTGCCTTTTTCTCCTCTCGCAAACAGGCTGCTTCAACACGCAGTTTAACCAAGCGTCTGATTGTGTCAGCCACCTGGGAGAAGACAAAAAGACCTTCACGTAGTTGCTTACAATCATTTGCTACATCATCGGGCTCCATTTCTACTGAATATTTCCTGTACCGTTCAATAACTTCTGCAGTAAATGTGTCGGTAAAATATATTTGCTCCCTTTCCTGACAATTTTTTATTCTATCAAAAAGTTCATAAGCAGTGGCAGTACTACGAACAGCTTTACGCGCAGTAGATGTATGTATGTATTGCGATTTATATAGCGCACGTATCACCCGAAGGCAACAAGGGGCTTGCCTTGGGAACCCGTCCTGGTATTCCACTGTGAGATAACCCCAGCAGGGTATCCACAAGGTGAAAGCTAGGCATCCCGCCGCGAGGGGCCCTAGTGGAGATTAAGCAAAGTATTGCCCAGAGTTGCAGAGTGTGAACCCATGAGTCGAGTAGGCACCGGAACGAGAATTATCGAGTCTGTGGAATTTTTGAGCCCAAGACCCACCAAGGCGGGGAATTGAACCCTGGTCCAGGCCCGATCTCAGCTTCCGGGTCTGCCGCCTCTAACCCCTGAGCCACACTTCTCCACTCCATCTAATGTCAGACGCACGCCCAGCAGATAACATCGAACGAGTTTCTCGAGCTTTGTCCTGGTCTGTAGGAGAGTCCTCATCCGACTCAAAAGGAGCAGAAGGAAGAGTATACGGAGGTGGACAACAATCTAATAAGAGGGAATCATCTTGGGGTTTATTAAGAATAGGATAAAGAGCTCATCGAACAGGGTATTGGCCATTTACCTGTAAATGACGCTCTCTATCTTCCCTCTCTTTAATTTCCCTATTTTTCATTTCCAATGCTTTTGCATGAATGCTCTTACGTTGTTCTTTTTCAATCAAGGCTTGCTCACACTTCATTCGCTAACGCACTTCTTTCTCCCACATTCGCACACAGTCAAAGTTATCTTGCCTAGCCTTTCGCTTAAACATTCGTTGTTCCACATATTGAATCTTTCGCAAATCAAATGACCCATGCATAGGCCAGCGCAACTTAGGATCTTTACAAGTATATTTATTCCATAACGTGCTGCACATTATAGAAGAAATGCCATATTTAATATGCATGTCCCTATTAGGCGTCCCCTCCGGGGGGGGGGGGGCGGTTGTGCTTCATCAAGTCTCAAACTGGTACCTCTACAAAAGCAACACATCCTACGAAGTGTGCTGGAAAGAGGCATGCCAAAAATAGTCCAGAATATATAGTATTATAATCAAAGTAGCTCTTAAGGTACTCTTTGTACGTTGCGCCGTTCAAACAAATTCAAATAGAGAAAAATCTCCTCATTACCTGCCAATATAAATTGCAATTCATATATACCTTACAAACAAATACTAATATTGGCCAATCCTTCAAATCAAAAGCCGCAGTAAGTGTTACTAAACTACATTATCTATCCAAGGCATCAAAAACCAACAGCAAGTGCCACAGAATGACTCTTATAAATCAAATTGTGTCCAGGTTCCAACTGCCAAGTTCTCAAATTGACCAAATGGCCACTGCATGGCAAATCAACAGAAGAGATCTCAGTTGATGACCGGCACCACCTGGATGGTCAGATCAGAAAGAAAAGAAAAACGCCGTGGTAGCCAAGACTATGGGTCTCCTCAGGCAGTGATCGTGTCCAAAGCGAGAATCCAATCCTTCGTCTCGACCACTCCTACGGGCATCCGAGTCGCCGATGAGCCCACTTTGGAAGCGCCAAGTTGTGGTGGTGAGCCTCAGCAAGGCCTGCCAGTGCAAGGTATTCGCCCTTCTCTGCACAGAGTCCTCAGACCAATATGAAGAAGTTGGCACAGAAACTGGAATAGAAAATACAAGATTTAATAAACCTCATGAGGTGGAACTACATTCACACAACACCTTTCGGTAATGTATGAAGTAGCACACTGAATGGAAGGAACTGAGTCCTTTTATACCCACACTGGGGCTCAAATGAAGGCAGTACAAGTACAAAATGCTGGCTTTAGGTACATATAAGGTCATACAGAAAATGGGAGGAGCTAAGAGTTGCTAATTCTGGTGAACACATCTTGACACTTACAGACTAATAGCAGCTGCATGGACAGCTGCAAGCTCAACTGAGCATGTGCGAAGGTGGAAGATGCTAAATATAGTTAGTCTCTAGGCAGATTTCAAGAGCAGTTAACAGAAATGTAGGAGAGAGCACTTGGCGAGCACATGGAAGCACATGGCAAACAAAATGGCTGACAGAAATACAAAATGGATTCCACAAAACGGACAAGATAGTCTTTAAATGCAGGATGGCTTCTGCGAATGCTGACCTAATCGTTGCCAAAATTACAACACTTGGAGTTGTACTTATAGAGTTTACTTGATCAGGCGGTGGTCTTCTATTTAGGATTTCTTCCAATACTGCATCCTCAGATCCACAATCCTCATAACCTCTTTTCATTCCTTCTATATTATTTTTCTTTTCGGTACATTTTAGCCCTCTATCTTCATCTACCAATCTAACCATGTTTGCATTTCTCCATATTTGCATTCTTGTCTCATTTGTCCCTTTCCAGAATCTACGACCTCTATTCACTGGTCCTAAATAGTCTCCAAACCTGTCATATTCTAATTCATGCATTTCATCTTCCCACTCAGCCAAAGCCTCAAACTGTGTTGGTCTAGGTCTCGGTTCAAGCTTCATCTTTGTTTCTCTCAGATTCCTCAACACCTCAAGACTAAAAGATCCTTCTTCAGGAAAAGCTAATGCACCATCATTGTTAGTGTACCTCGCCCAATTCTCTAACCATATAAATATATGGTAGCCATATTTTGTCATCATATATGATGCTGGCGTTTTCGGCGGTGGAATTACTTTTCCATCTCTGGTTTCAATTGCTTTGTCTTTTTTGAAAGCGTTTTTCAGTTTCTGAAACCATGTAGGTTTCTCTTTCTCCATTCCATATTAAAATTAAATTTTTGTTATTAATCTCCTGGTTTTCAAAAGTCTGTGTACACTTCCGTAAACTTCTTCGTAACACCAGCCTATCGCAGCGCGGTTCACACTAACGCACCAATTAGAACAAGATACGTTTCAATAGTGCTCAACCAATTGCTTTGCTCCTTCTTCTGATGCACCAATCAGCCCTTACTCTGTCTTGGTCACACTGACCAATCCATGCGCGACACTTTTGACGTCAGCCCTGCTCCGGCTTTTGCAGCTTGGACTGACCCCTCCTTTACAAAAAATATCGAGAAGCCGTATTTACACTTTTATAATACTGAATCGGTTAGTAACCACATAAAACAACTCCATTCGTCTGTTTCATTAAAACCAAAAGGATAGTTTTTTAATAACACAAGAATTCCGTTTTTGTGGTAGACAGCACTTACCTCTTCTATACCACAGAATTTTACTTTTCGCCGATAAGATAGCTCTTTCCTCTACCTTACCCTTCTTCCAAGCTTGGGTTACACATTATTACTATTTCCGGGTAGAGTTTTAGCCGGAATACGCAATGATCCCTATTCTCAGACCCAAGATTTCCCAGGTTGTCCTCGCTATACATTCACAACTTTTACACGTAAGGTCCCTAAACTTGTGATGTACGACGACACCACCGTGATATACGACGATACCACTACTTTTTGAAACAGATGTGTGACTTCACTTGCCACAATTCCTCTGCCTGCATAGAGAGATACCAACTTCCCATACTATCCAGAAGCCTCTTTTAGACTACACCTAAAGCAAATACGAACTGATGTTAGTCCAAATATTCTGTACATCATAATCCTATATATTCTACTCTACACATCATATGTCCTAGCCACCTATAGCAACCAATGCTCTGCTACCAAGCATTACTGGCGCAGCGGGCTCAAAAAATTCTTCATAAATCACCACAAATAAACCCACGGAACCTCTTACAACAACTTATAAACTTGGGCCCATCACTCTAATTATTAATGCACACATTTAATACGTTCCGAGTTTTCAGTATGGTTTCAAAAAGGGAGTCGCGGTGCTATAGTGGTTACAACTGCAGTTTAATTTCTAAGAACCATGGTTTTTATTTAAAATAAAGAAAACAATATCATCCCGCTATTTAAATGCGGATCTGCTAGTAAAAGTTGACTGTAGGAAGTATCAAACCAGTTTGATTCTTCATTTATTAAATTTTTATTTTTCTCTAAATTTCAAGTTTTCTAGCATATTCTCTATGTTTTAAAAATGCTAAAAGAATAACTCAATTTGCAATAAAACCCTGAAAGGAAAAGGTTGAAATTTCAATAACATTCATTTATTAGCAAATGACAGCGAAAGGAAATAAGCAACAAAAATATTACCCAAATGGAGAGACGAAGACATCAGTACAGAATGCAATAATTCCAAATGTAAAACCTCCCTGTCTCTCTCTCAGGATGTGGCAGCCATTCAAAAGTTAAATTAAAAAGAAATGTTCTAAGTCTCTGCGCCTCAAAGCAAAAATTGAGCAGACCGACAGCATCTCGGGGTGCAAAAATCAGATTGGAAAACAAGCTTTTTTCAATATCCGAACCTTCCTTTTTTATACCCTTTTTCACTAACTTATCTATCTAAATTTGTAACTCTTACATTTTGTAATGTCTGTGATTGGTCAATTTGGAGTCGGATGAGCATAACCTGATCATTCCTTATTCAAATTTCCTGCAATGTCATCCTCACTTGCTGTAACTGGGGTTTCTTTGTGTAAAGAATTACTTCCTCCGAAGTGTCCTTTAAATTGTTAGTTCACTTTTCTTTCCCACGGGTAAGATTATTGCCTCGCTGTCATCTTTGCCTTAGACCCCATAAAATGGCCACACTATCCTTGACACACGCTGTTCAGTCACAGGCCGTCCCGTTCAGTGAAGAGCCTAGGGGTGGTCATTGACTCTGACCTCTCACTTAAGGGACACATGGGGCAGTGATATCTGCCAGCCTGTTCCAACTGCGGAAAATTAGGAAGATCTTCCACCTGTTATCTCATGCTGCAGGTGGTGCAGGTAGTGATCGCCTTGGTGCTATCACGCCTTGACTTCTCCAACTCCCTCTATATAGGGCTACCTCAGACCCTGCTCAACCGCCTTCAAATCATCCAAAATCAGGTGACAAGGCTAATCTATAAAACCCCTAGATAGCAATCTGCTAGGGCCATGCTGCAAGAACTACACTGGCTGCCCATAGCACAAAGAGCTGTTTTTAAGACAGGTTGCCTAATCTTTAAAGCACTCCATTGTAATAGCCCTGAATTTCTGAACAATCTGATCGTAAAGCGGTTTGGAATTTCCGCTCAGCCCACCTTCACTTACTTAACATTCCTTCCATCAGACTGAAAAAGCAGGGTGGCTGTAAATTCTCATACCTGGCACCCAGGTTCTGGAACTCTCCCCCCCCTTGCTACTAAGACCAGTAACAACCTACTGAGCTTTAGAAAGGCCTTAATGACATGGCTATTCACACAAATCTGCTAACTAGCTCTACCGCTCCATCCTCATACAATCCTAGCACCAGTAAACTTATTGTGACAGTGCGTTTTACAAATCTCTATTAACATAACATAACAAGCAGCCTGCATCTCCGACTCTGGTGCATGCGTACTTCTGTCGCCATCTCGGATTTTCAGACAGACTCCATTTTCTTTTATTTCGTATACCAATTTAGGCCTAAATTTAGGAACTATCACAAAAACAAACACAAATAGATGTACGTTTGCGAAATAAAACCCTTTTTGTTTACCTCCCCCCTACTAATGATAACCCAGTTAGTATTTATCTGGCTCTAAGCAACAATTATGCATAATTCGATTTACCTATCTTAATGTTTTATGCCCCAAGTAAAGAGACAAAATCAAATTTTTGCAGGTTTTCTTTTAGTCCATAACATATGCGTACATTTTGTTACACAATATTTGGCAAATTAATTGTTTATTTGCTTATGCAATACATGCAAATAGGCAAATTGGTATCCCATGTGTATTGGTGTATGCATTTTACTCTAGGTTGGTTAATTTTCAAACCCACACATTTTAGTACTTGTCAGTGTTATGGAGTGTTCATTTCACAAGGGGTACACACAATTCTGTTTTCCACCTTTCTCCCTCACCCCCTGACCGTGACCGGAGCTGGTAAGAAACCCCGACGCCAGAAGTCACCAATGCACCTAATGCCCCGTAGCTTTTGGTTGCCCAACCAACAGTGTCCAGGCATCTCTCTAGATCCCACCTTACTGTTCCAGCCAGTGGTCAGCTTCAGGAAGCCTCTCTGTCCAAGCCTGCTGCATCTTTTCGAAACTGAAGTTCTCAATTGGAAAGCACAGTGTCCCAGTGTCCATTTTACACCCTGCACCCAGGTGCCTGGTCGCTGCTGGTGGTGCAGCATCCTGTGCTTTTTGTTGCTCCCTGAAGTGCTGACCTTAATCCCAGGAGCTTTGCACCCACAACTGAGTGGCCTGCTGAACAGCAGTATCTAACAGAAGTACCCCTTACCACCATTGACTAACATTGAACCCCTGCATTCTGCACCCAGCTACCCCAGTGCTGCTGGTGGTGCAACTTGCGTGCCCCTCTAGACCTTGGAGAATCTCTGTCCTAATGACCAACTCACCCTCATACATTTTGTACTTACCTTTTGAAACTACTAACACTTTTTTCCCATAGAAACCCACGTAAAGCGATTTTGGGACTGAAAAAATGTCAGAGAAGGTCATTACACCCCGTCCACGTTCCTGACTGTCTCTTTAGGATGCAAAAGAACACTCTTCAGTCACATTCCTACATTTTACTATGCAAGCATGCATTCCAGCCATAAACCATCAAATGCATGCTCCCATAGTGAAATAGAGATAGGGGTCATTTACAACGTGACGCATCTGGGGAGATGCGTCACAATGTAAAGCCCTGCGCCACATGAAACCTGTGTTCGTTTTCATGTGGGCAATCCGGCGCAGGAACGCCTTGTAAAAGTGACGCAGTGAATTCTGCATGATTTCACTTAGTCACTTTTATGTCCATGCTGCAGCACAACCCTGTGTCTTCTAGAAGCAGGCGTAAGGAGAGACACAGCATGTTAGGCATAGGGCGCCCCTGAGCATTGCTGAAGCAGCGCCACACTTGCGACACAACTCCAGCAATGCGTGACTTTTCCGTCAACAGATGAGTCAGAATTTCTGATGCATCTGTCAATAAGTGCGCCATGGTGCCGTATTGTAAATACAGCGCATCCATGGTGATGCAAGGGTTTTGCATGGTGGCGCAGGAAAAGTGACGCATCTCTACAGATGCGTCACTTTCTTGAAAATCTGCCCCTCTATTTCTAATATGGCTCTTATTTTATGTTTTTAGAAATACAATTAGTAAATGTATGCCCATTACTTTATATATATATATTTCAAGATGTTACATTCTCCTTGTATGAGTAGATTAAATTGCATTAGATATATGCATTGAGGACGTCAAACTTTTTGCCAGTTTAAAAGTAAACGGAGATCAAAGACTGTCCAAGTACTTGGTAAAATATCAGAGTGTCCGGTTCACAATGACCATTGTCATATTCCTTTCATGGTAACACTATCATTGTACATTGCAGTATTATCAGTTCTCATTTACACATCAAGCGATTTATATCCATCAGTGCATTTCCATATGGACCACCTTTCCTTCCAACAAAGTGTTGGGAATAGCCAGGAAAATAATGAAGTATTTCCATCTAAATGTTTGCTCGCGATCTCCAGATCTAATATAAACTTTTTAGTTTCCTATTTCGGGGTTACTCAGGTATTCCAACTACCAGCAAAGTGATAACCGTAATTATTCCAAGTACTTACAGAATCCCAGTGTAGAGTTGGATTCTTTACATTACTGAATGTTATAGTTTTTAAATCTTTTGTTCAAATCAGTAAACAAAAATTAAAGTACCTGAATGCGGAATTATTAATTTTACTGATGAGGATTCTTTCTCCCTTAGTACAGAAAGTTAATACTTTACTTCTAATATGGTGTGATCCCTCTTACGATATGTATTTGTGAATACATAAGTATATGTATGTCCATAACGAAAAAATACATATTGCAGTACTTGACACCCTCTTTTTATGAGTATATTTTATTGCATATGATGTATGCATTGAAAATATCACAGTTTATGTCAGTTAAAAAGTAAACAAAGATAAAAGACTGTCCAAGAACATGGTAAAATCTGTACGGTTCACACTGATCCTCACCACAATGTTTTCAAGGTAACACTTTCATTGTTCATTGCAGTATCATCAGAGGCCCCGCGTCAGCTTTGCCTATGGAAGTTCGAGACCTCTGAGTGCATCGCGGAGTGTACCCTTTCGTGCCAGACTTGCCCGTGTGATGGTATTGTGCCCTTCTAATTTTGTGTTTTTGATGATATTATGCCTTCTATTTTTGTGATTGTACCTCTCCCTGCTTGCTGCTTTGAGCTGTATCCAGCTGTGTGCCCATGCTCAGTTCCTGCTTGCTGCTGCTGTCCTCATGGCCCCTCCCCACTGGTCTTCCTGCTCCTGCCCACCAGCTGTGCTTTCTGCCCTCCCCCTCAAATGTTTAATGTCGGCCGCTGTGGATCTGCGAGCAGCAGGCTCTCCACTTCTACCACAATGATTATTTTTTTTTACCACCAAACACCTTCACTTCCAGGTCCAGACAAGCCCTATAACCACACTTCACAACACCCTCACCTACAGAGCCCCCAGACCTTGAACTTTGTTCCCCAATACCATCAGTGACCTCATCGTGCCCCACACCATTGATTCCATGGACTACATACTCATCGGAGACCTGAACTTCCACCTCAACAACTCCTGGGACCCCAACGCTTCCACCATCCTGGACAACCTGGCCAACATCAAACTGAAACAGCTCATTACCATGCCTACCTACAAGGCAGGACACACGCTTGACCCCATTTTCACTGGATGTAACAACATCTACTTCAGCCACACTACCTAACCCCCATGGAATGGACCACCACTGTATACACATCGACAAACCCACACTACCTGAACCTGCACTGCGTCCTCCACAAAGGAAATGGAGCAAATTCACTGAGAAACAGCTCAACTCCACCTTCAACTGCAAAGCTCCACCACCTTGACCTATGCTAGCCTCACAGTCAAAGACCTCCACAGATTGATCTCTAACTGTGCAGACCAGCTTGCACCCCTACGTAACCCCAATAGACAGCACCTCAGGAAGGCCTCCTGGTTCACCACAGACCTCCAAGAATCCAAATTCACCTGCAGATGCCTTGAGAAGAACTGGAGAAACAGCAAATCCTCAGAAGACCACAACACCTACAGAATGCCGTAACGGAATACCACCAACGCATATTAACCACCAAAAGGACCTTCATCCAAAACAAAATCCTTGCCAACTCCAACACCTCCAAGGAACTCTTCAGTGTTATCCAGGAAATTACCAATCCCCCCAGCAAAACCACAGACATCACCTCTTCCAGAACCTCGGCAACAAGCTTGGATCCTCATTCTATTTGAAAATCAAGGGCCTCTAAGACAACTTCAGCGACCAGAAGCCTGACTTCGAGACCACATCCTACTCCAGCAATCCAAGCCAGCGAATCATCTACTCTTGGACCCTAGTCACCACCGAAGACACCACTTCAACCATAAAATGTAACCCCTCAGGAGCCCCTACAGACCCCTGCCTACTGCACATCTTAAACAGAGCTGCCTCCACCATCGTTACAGAACTACGACGCACAATCAATGCCACCTTCAAAACTGGCATCTTTCCCGATGACTGGAAATGCACAGAAGTCAGACTTTTGTTGAAAAAGCCCTCAGCAGATCCCACGGACCTCAAGAACAACTGACCCATCTCCCTCCTCCCCTTTGCGGTCAAATTTACAGAGAAGACCCTCAATGCCCAACTAACAAAATTCATAAAAGAAAGCTCCATCCTCGACCCCTCCCAATTTGTAATTTGCAGCAACCACTGCACTGACATTGATTTACTCACTGCCACAAAGGACACACCGCGGCCCTGATCCTACTCAACCAGTCTGCAGCGTTCAACAAAGTCTCCCACCGTGCACTCACTGCCTGACTCCACAATGCCGGTATACAGGGAACCGCCCTCAACTGAATCCACTCCTTCCTCACCACAGACCCCAAAGAATCAGACTGCCACAATTCTACTCTGAACCCTCAGAAATCAACTGTAGAGTGACCAAAGGACTGTCCCTCAGCCCCCCTCACCACCAGACTGGGAAAGCAAAGACTCAGCATAGTTTACTGTGCCAATGACACCCAGCTCATTGTCTCCCTTACCAAGGATCTCATCACCACCAGACTCAACTTCCGGGAAGGAATGAAGAACGTTGCATCCTGGATGAGCAGCAGCTGTATGAAGCTCAACCTGGAGAAGAAAGAATTCCTCGAAATCTGCATGGGACAATACCTGGTGTCCCACTGCTCTCAACAGCACCCCCATCACTAAGACCACACAAAAAACCCTTGGGATCGTACTTCTCTCCTCGCTCTCCATGACCCAACAGGACCCATAGCCTCCAGCTGCTTTAATACCCTCCTCATACTCCAAAAGACCTTCAAATGGATGTCCACAAATCAAGCAGGACCTCCACATACACTCTCATAACTAGCAGACTGGACTACGGAAATGTCCTCTACACCAGAATCAAGAAGACTCTGCTCCACAAACTCTAGACCATACAGAACACTGCAGCTAGACTCATCCTCAGCATCCCCAGACACGAATACACTACCTAACACCTTCAGTGGCTCCCATTGAGAAGAGAGTTACATTCAAGACACTCACCCACGCCTACAAGTGCCTCCACAACACCGAACCCCAATACCTCAACAACAGAATATCCTTCCACACACCCAAGATAAATCTCAGATTGGATGATCTTGCCCTGCGCATCCCAAAGCCATAACAGGTGGAAGAGCCTTCTCCTACACCACAGGCAAGACCTAGAACGAGCTCCAGATCAACATCAGATGCGTACCCTCCCGGAACATCTTCAGGTAGACACTCAATACCTGGCTCTTCAACTGAACAGTGCTGCTTTCCCCTTCTCCCCTCAAGTGCCATGAGATGCTTAAAATTCCATGATTGACTGATTGATTGATTAAGCAATATACAGCCATTGGTGGGCCACATTTCCTTGGTAGAAGGGGTACAAATAAATGGCAAAATAGTGAAATATTTGAAACAAAATGTATTGCTTGTGATTTCCAGATCGAATATTAACATATTGGTTTCCTCTTTCCGGGTGATCTAGTTCTTACAACTACCAGCAAAGTGGTAAGGAATACAAGTGAGTACAACATCTCAGTGTGAAGAAACAGTTAAAGTTTGTCATTACGGAATGCAATATAATCTCATTATAGTTATGAATTTGTACAATTTCTTTATGTTTATGAAAAATCGAACTTCACCAAATCCTTGAGCATTTACTGAATGTCAAAAAGAGTGGTTCAATGGACTCTGAACTTTATTCCAAATCAAAGTTACCAAAAAAGCATTTCACTTTGTAGTTTTTTTCTCATGGAAATCTTTGCAGGACTAAAGAGTGGAAATAGCTTTTAGGGGATTTTCAGTGTAGGATTAAGCCAACCTTAAATTCTTGCAACCTAAATATATTTCCTTGGTATCTCCTATCTAATATTAGGTTTTTGGTTTCCAATTTCGGTGTGATCTAGTTGTTTCAACTACCAGCAACGTTGTAACCCTGAAAACAGGGAGCACTGCATTTCAGTGTGAATGAAGAGTTGAATACATTACATTACTGATTGCAATGAAATAATATTATTGCTTTGAAATTGCACAGTTCCGGTGTGACTTTGAAACATTAAATAAACCAAATCATTGGATATTTACTGAATTTCAAAAACGGTGGTTGCATGGAATCTGTACCATATTCCAAATCAAAGTTTCCATAAATAGTAATAATTTTTGTACATTCTTTTAGCTGACATGTTTGCATGCCTCAACAGTGGTAATGGATTTTAGGGACTCATCCATGAAGGAACATGCCAACATTACATTCTTACATTTTCATCTTATAAATTCTAGGCACCCTAACAAGGCACACATAGGTTGACTATATATTTCAAAGTACAGTTGTTATCTATCATGAGATTTATTTTGACCGATTCACATGAAGATTTAAAGGCAGCCAATGCCAGGCTGCACGTACAGGCATTTAGTCATGTTGTACTTGTCACCCGTGTGATTAGCAAAATATTTGTTTGTCTTCTATGATGGTATTTAACTTCCATGACACTGGTTTAATTCCTGCACCACTTACTACAATCTTACTGGGAAGTGAAAAAGGCCAATTGCATATTTGCCAATTTTACCTTGTTTTAGAGAGTCAATTCTCATGAACTGGGACCTGGTAAGCAGTGCACCAGAATTCAATAACCTGAAATACTAGTCAATAACAAATGTGCCATCATGTTCATTCATTACAGAACGCTAATCCAAAAATGTTAGTAAGCACTCCTTGGCAAATAGAACTACATGCATGTTAAATCATATCCACTTTGATTCAACACTTGTTCTTTTTTGCAAAAATAAACCCATGAATTATCACAGAAGAAATCCACCAGACACCTGGTCTGGCACTCCACTTGAAACTTCCCCTTTCTTCCCTTGACAATTTACTAGAAATTTTCTTTTTTCATATATACAATGTAGCTTCTCTTTTGGTCAAATTCGTCAACAGATTTTGAAGTTACTGAATGTAGAAATAATAGTTTTACTTAGCAGGATGTTTTTCACCTTAATACAGAGAGATAAAGCCTCTATTTCTAAAATGGTGGCATAGCTCTTACCATACATATTTATAAATACAGAAAGTAAATGTATGTCCATAACTTCATGTACATTTTCAAGATTTTACACCCTCCTTTTATAAGTAGATTAAACTGGATATGCGATATGCACTGAAGATGTAAAAACTTCAGTTCAAAAGTAAACAGAGATAAAGACTGTCCAAGAACTTGATAAAATACCACATCGTCCGGTGCTCAGTGATCCTTGCCACATTCTTTTCATGGTAACACTATCTTTGTTCATTGCAGTTTCATCAGTTCTCATCTACATATTATGCAATTTACATCCATGCGTGCATTTCATTAAGGACCAAATTTCCTTGCTATAAGGGGTGGGAATATCTGGCAAAATATTGAAGTATTTACATCTAAATTCGTTCTTTGTGATCTCCAGATCTAATTGCGTTGGGTATTAACCTGTCACCAACGTTGTTAATTTTCACATAAGGAAATTTATCAGGACTTAAATGATAAGAGTATTTAGAAGGGAAACCTTTCAGGTAATTACATCCCTTCTCTGTTGCGGCAAGAGATGCCAAGATGTCATCACTAATCTTACTTGTGGAACGTCTAACTGCTGCTATTGAATATGTTGCAACTGCTGTCTTCGTCGCCTCATCGGCAAGACAATTGCCAACAGCGTGAACTCCTACACGCTGGTGACCAAGAGTATGAATCACAAATGCGAGTGGAAGCCGCTCTTTTAGCTCAGCCACTTTAACCCAGATCATTTTATGTTTTATTGTGCAACCTTTGGAGTAACGAAAGTAAATTTGAGTCCAAAAGTATAAATTGTCTTTGTATGAAGAACACAGTAGTAAGAGTCACTTACGACAAGAGTAGTCACACTAGGATCTGCGTACTCTAATGCAAGCCTCAGAGCACAAAACTCTGCCAATTGGGTGGTACAGTCCCCCAATGTCTGTGTATGGACAATGTCGGACTTGAATTTACCATCCACCATCGTACCAACCACAATTGCATAGCCGGTTGCACAGAACCGTAAGTGTAAATGATACAATGGAAATCCTCCAACGGCCGCATAGTCAAATGTATGCTGGAAAAACTCCTGAGTCTGCAGAGAGGAATCAAAAATAAACGTGACATCTGGAGATGTCAAGGACGTGGCCTATTGTATCTATAGTGGGTGCAAAGCCTTTGAATTTGGTACACTGCCTTTTGTCACTGCCTCCAAGGCAGAATACGGAGTAACAACCAAAAAGCTTTTTTACTGCAACACTGCACGTTCCTTAAGAATCGCCATATGCACTGCTGTCAAATCTTTTTTCACAGTGGAAAACCGCAACTCAGCCGAAGTATACAAGTGTCCCTTGTAAGCCATAGGAACTGTGTCACCCTCATTAAAAGTCAGGTACGTGGAACCCACCGCGTCAGGTACAATTCATATTACCAGATTGGTGTGTTTATCACGAGTCAGTAAGAACCTAGATTGCAGGAGATCAGCCTGCAAAGATTGCAGGATGGTTGAATGTGTTGGCAGCCAGCAAGAATTGGTTTGATGGCGCCCTTCCCCACCCTCTCACTGCAATTAGATTCGGTCCTTTGTCCATTCCAGGCACTGCTTGGCCTGTTATAGCTGGCTTTAACACGTACCCACGTGCAGGGGAATATCCCTTACTTGAATTGAGGCCCCTTTATACCTCTGCAGTAGCAGTTATAAGGGCTTTGGTTCATTACATTTCCCGCAACATTTCAGGTGGGGGCACTGGTGTTACGGCGCATCCAGTTAGGCTGAAAGGGTTGAAGGTTAGTCATGTTATGGTTAATGCGGTTATGGGCAAGTGTCCCCCAGATAAGGATGAAATGCCTTTTTGGCTTGCTGAGAAATTTGACCAACTGGAGGCAGTATTTCCTAACACGACTCCTGTGGAGAAACAAAGGATTCTTACAATTAGTTTGCAGAAAGACTTAGTGCCCAAAGTAACTGACTGTACCACATAGGGTATGGTTTTTGCGGCAGTCTATACGAGATGCTTCGGCACCACATCAATGTCTGTCCTACCCTCTGTCTTTATGCGTTTTCAGGATGAGTACGGGCCAGAGGCAGCTGCTGAATTGGGAATGAGACTCGTTGGAGTGTTTGACGTAGTTTCCGATCTTGCCCTTGCTAACGTTAAGGGCGATGCTGTGAGCTTTCAGGTGTCTAATGCTTTGCGCGATGTCCCTAATGCAGAGAAACCCCATTGGTTACCGAGAATTATCACAGCTGCTTATAAGACCTTTGGCCGTAATAGTTTAGGTGTTAAGCTTTTTGCCAAGACAGCATAAAAAGCAAACACAGGCGGCGAAGTCTGACAAAGATGATCGCCCCTCAAGTCAGAAACAGACTTGAACTAAAAATAAAAAACAGGGGAAAAAGCAACAGGAACAGGGTTCCTGTTCCGCCTCGCCGATACATGTGTCTACTGAGCGCACTTATGAATTGCAAAACCGAGCTACATTTAAGTCACCCGATCGTTTTCAGGTTCCTGTTCAACGTTCTCCTCGCTCTTAGTAGGATTCATCAGTCTCATCCACCGGTGGAGGAGACAGCGGCAAGGGGAGGGGTGCGAAGCAAGAATTGGAGAAAGTAGCTTGTACCAAAACGTAAAGAGGCTAGATATACTGGGCATAATCGGGAATGTAAGTATGCCCAAAATTTAAAAATCTCAGTAACATTTATAGTTTTTTCAGTGTTGAGGAAGCGCGCCGCAGTGCGCATTTCTCCAGGAAGTGAGGAGCCAAACCTTGACCTTCATAGTTTTTTCTTCTCTTAGAAAACACTGCAACCATGGAACTCACGTTTTGGGGATAGTCACTGTACAATCGTACCACTGTTAAATTCTTATATCTTCCTCTTTTTAATTCTATTCGCCCTAACATGTAGTTAACAAGGCACAGTTAGAGCAAGTTAATGTTTCAAAGCAGAGTTCCTACCCGTAAATGAGATTTATTTTGATATTTTCCCATGGATGTTTAAAGCCAGCTCCTGTCAGGCTACACATGTAGGCCTGAAGCCATGTTTTACTTGTTAGCCTAGTGATTAACAACATATGTGTTTGACTCCTCCTGTGATATTTATCTTCCATGTCACTAGTGTGTTTCCTGCACCATATACTGCGCTCTGTTTGAGAAGCTAAAAATATTAAAATGTGGGAATAGCTGATGTACCTATGTTTTAAGGAGTCAAACTGCATGAACTGAGATCTAATCAGCAGTGCCCAAGTGTGCAGAGTAAAAAAAACGAAATAACAGTCAGCAAAAATAGGGGTTACCACTCAAAAAGAGGTATTTTTTATCAGTGTGTTACAATTCTTTATATAGCTTAGAATTAACATTGTGAGCCATATGTAGGTAAATTATATTTACCAAGTCCTAAATACCGAATTTTACCTATTCGGTATTTAGGATACGGTAAATGAGATGTAGGTAAAAAATCTGTAATATTTACTGATTAGGAAAAATTGGGAAAATGTGCACAGAATCGATATTTACCGAATCGGTATTTACCGAATCAGTATATACCGAATCGGTAAATACCGAATCGGAGATTAAAAAAATAAGCATGAGGATTCAACTAATCCTGTGCATCCACCCCACCCCACAACCAGGAAGTGGCCACACCCATGTAGGTACAGACAATCAGAACCTTCTGGAGAGCTGGGAGTGCAGAGGAGAGCAACTGAGCCACTGGCTGAACGTTGCTGAGGAGAACTGCAGGATGGCATCCAATGAATCTGAGAAGGAGGGAGCAGACACGAAAAGGAAAATGAGGTTCAGTGCAAGTGAGTTCCGGGTCCTTGTGGAGGAGGTGGTGAAACACCAAACACAGCTTTTTGGAAAGCAGTCCCTGCAGGTAGCAGAAGTAGTAAAAAGGAAGATCTGGCTCGTAATCCAGGCGCAGGTGAATGCTATTGGGGTGAGCCCATGGGACATCGATGACCTCAAGAAAAGGTGGTTTGACCTTCGGATCATCACCAAGAGGAAGCTGGCTGCACAGAGGAAACAGGTCAGTCTAACAGGGGGAGGAAGGAGCAGGGCACCTGCCCTCACTGACCTGGAACAGCTAGTTGAGTCATCTCTGGAACCCGAGAGTGTGTCTGGAATCGGGGATGCAGACAGCTCAGCCAGAGCTGCCACAACACAAGGTAAGAAGCATGCACAGCAATCCTCCCCCCCTTCCCTATCCCCATTCCCCAATGTGGCGGTGTGACTCACACTCCAGTACAGGTTTTAGTATACACCAGCAATGCATTATGGGAGATGAAGTCAGTGAAACACCCATCATGACAGTCATCACACTAAACAACAAGGCATGCCACACACATCAGTCAGAAACAGCAGAGGACATTGAGATAGTGTGACAGGAATGTAATTTAATATTGAAATGCAGGGCTGCAGGATCACTGAGCTAATGTTCATATCTGTCCACCTGGAGTGTCATCGCTCAGTACTGCGCAGGAGAAGGAGGGAAGGGCAACCCTTCGGGGAAGAACAGAGGATGCCAGCACAAGTGCAGGTCACAACACTCTACCACCACCGGCATCAACACCACAGGCAGCTGCACCAACAAGAGCCAGCCGCAACACCAGAGCCAGCATCAACACTGCTGATTGACTCACCACCACAGCAAGCCTCACAACAACTCTCAGCCTCAGCAGCAGCAACATCACCTGTAGCGGTAAGGCCCAGGAGGCATGCTATTGCCACTCTCCATGTCGTGGAGTCGTCCTCTGAGGACACAAAGGGGGGTGACACACCAACTTGTCCACTGGAGGAAACAAATGCTGGGCTGCAGTCCAACTCCGAGGGTGCGCACTGTGAGAAGTTGGCCTGGTATATAATGCTCACTACTTCTAGTGATCACTTTGTACCATGCCAAGCAACCCTTATGATGATTGGTTGTAATTCAACCTTGTAGACCAGTTATCCTAGTGGTAACGTGGACAAAGCAGTCTTAGGCTAAACTCTGAAAGGCATGTGAAGCCAGCTGTTATACCATACACAACCCCCTTGAATACCAAATGAAAGGGACACCACACAGATATATATTGAAAATATATATTGATTTATTAACTATAAAATCCCCTGGACTCTTTATGAGCACAGAAGCACAAGCGTTAAATCACAAGACAGTTTAAAATACACAAAAGTTGCACAATATGGATGAGCCCTAGGGGCCACCTAAACCATATACTAAGAAAGTGGTATAAGAGATACCAGGAGGAAAGTGAAGAGGCCTAGGGCCTGGGGAATCGCTGGAGCTATTCGAGACTAGCAATGACTAAGTCGGGAGAGGCCCACGGGACTCGGGTGCAGTGTTCAAAATGCACGCACTTTCCAATACAAAGTCTATGGTGCATAAAAAGTACAAAGTTAGAAAGTTAGGAACCTTCCGAGTGACCTACGGAGTTAAAACTTTAGACACAGGCCCTTGAGATGTGTACCAGTGCAGGAGCACCGGCGGAGCTGAGTTACCTCACCCACAGGAAGCGGGTGCGGGTTTCGTCACGCTGGTCGATGGTGCTTGGAGCTGAAGATGCTGCAGGCGGCTCGATGAGAAGAGTTCCGGTGGATCCAAGGGTGGATCTGAAGATGTGAAGACCTGAAAGCAGAGGGGACAGTGTTCAAAGTCACTAGCCAGTGACTACCGTGGAACCAGATCGGAACCAGGCGATGTCGGGTGCAAACAGGCGTTTTTGGGTAGCTTCTTTCTGCAGCCACGTGGATACCCGGGGTCGAGGACATCCAGGAGTTGGTCACAAGCTGTCCCACGTAGGCTTCTCGCTGTCGGCGGTGTCGGCGACCTGATCGGAGCAAACAGGCCTTGGCAAATGCAAGCCACGCAGAAGGTGAAAGATGCTGTTCACTCGGACCAGCAAGGTCAGAGCGGGTGCTCCTTTTCACAGGAGCTTGAGTAGGTCTGGAGCAACCAGACCTGCTGTGTAAATCTTCGGGTTCGTCGCCAAGATGGCTGCTGACCACGTGGCTAGTGGCCGAGATGGCGCGTCGAGTGGCACAATGCAAAAGGGCCCCACGCAGATCGTGGAGATGCTGGAGGGCTGATCTTTGGTGCAAGGGTTGCTCGGTGGTGGGGGTTCTCAGTCCCCAAAGCACAACGTCGAGGATGCCTCAGAAGCTGCGCAGTCAGCTTTTCGAGTGTCTTCCAAGAGGTCCGGTCCCATGTCACTCGGTGCCTCCACGGGTCCCTTCTTTGCAGGGACTGTGGATCGGGCTCTGAGAGGTCTGGGAGTCTGGTTCGTGTCGGGCTTTGGGCTCGGTCTCCGGCGGGAGGCGGCGGCAAAGCAGACGTCGAGTTGCTGGTTGGTACCTGTGTTCACAGGGTGGCCACTTCTAGGCCACAAGGGAGATTCTCTTCAGTCTTCTGTGCAGCAGAATGTCGAAGTCCAGTCTTCTTCTTCGTGTAAAGTTGATTCAGGATGATCTGCTGTGCAATGGCACTGCTCCCGCTCTTATTCCCAATCTGAGGGGTGGATCACCTACTAGGTCCCTCCTCTGGGAGGAACCAGGAAGGGGGGCGGGTACACCCCCTTTCCTTTGTCCAGTTCCGCGCCAGGCCTGGGTCTGGAAAGTCCCAGGACCGGTTTGGACTGGCCTATGCACGGGGACACCTTGTGTGCCCCGGGCATGTCTGATTCTATTCAGCCCTGTCCTACCCAATACACAAAATCCTGTCTGGGGTGGTGCTCGCACCTCCCAAGGCAAGAAACCCTTTGTCCAGGCCACCATCTGCCGAGTTTCGGTCAGCAGCAGTAGGCCAGACTTGTGTCTGTGGTGGCAGCGTCCATTTTGTGATGCTGAGGCTCTGTTTAACTTTAACCGGGGTGAAGGCTACACACATGTCGTGTCCCTCTAGAAGGGTGGAATGCTATCCCCGTCGCCAGAGTTGGCGAGGGGATAGTATTCCAATTCGTATGACACCTTACTCGACATGTTTTGATAAAGCCAAACCAAAGATAGCATTTAACCGCGAGGATTATAATGCACTTAAGAGTATATGGTATGGCAATATCCCGGAACAGCTTAGGGGGTGGTTCCCGACAGCTGCAGACAGGCTCAGCTCATGCCAGAGCACCATCTCGCATATTTCCAAGCACTCTGCCTCCAGGATTGATGAGGCCTTCCATAGGAGTGGCTGATAGGAACATATGTGTCCAGTTTAGGGTTAGGCACAGACATACTGTACCTAAGTAAGAGGTGGTTACACCGACTTACCCCAGCTGAGTGATCAGCCAGTTGTGTCAAATATGGAGGCCAGGCCAGGGGTGGCACAATACATGCTGCAGCCCCTGGTAGGCCTTGGATACACCTATGCCCTGGGCACCTTGGGTGCACTTATACAGGGGCTCATAAGGTGAACCAGTTCCAATTCGTAATGCACCTAGAGTGCATTGGCAGTAATTTAGAGAGAGAACAGCAGGCTGTGGGTCTGATTAGCAGGCCCACAGCCACATTAAGTCAGAAACCAGTGAAGCAAAAAGCAAAAATTTTGGGGTGACCATAGGATAGCAGACCCTACTCTCCTACACGCACACAGGTGCGAGACGCCGCAGGACCTGGGAGCACAGCACAACTCGGCAGGGTGATGGGGTCTTTGGCGGGCTGGAGTCCAGTATGGTAAAAGTGCAGCGCCTGCAGGGGAAGGCGATTTGTTCAGTACAGAGACAAATGCGGCAGCTTAACCAGAACATGGTTAACATTGACAGGGGCATCAGCTCTATGGCGGAGCGCATCAAGTAGATAGCTAACGGCATGCAGGAAATGTCCCAGTCTGTGTTGGTGCTGTGTGACAAACTGAACGAGGACAGGGCAACAAGGCGCAGGGAGAGGCAGTATATGGAGCAGCACACCAGGGCATTGAACCGCCTGGCATTTGCCACTTCCCTGCTCCACAGGCGCTCCTTGGAGGAGCTTGTGCACTGCTGCACTGATGTCTCCAGGGAGATAGGGAAGGTGACATCCGCACTGGAAGTGCTGCTGTCTACCCAGTCAGCCAACGCTGGTGCACTAGGTGTGCGGCAGAGTGATGAGATCATCAGAAGGAGCAGCATTACCCCCCTATACCAGACACCCGGAAGAGCAGCAGGCGGCATGCTGTGGGCCCTGGCTCAGCAAACGGTGAGGATAGCCAGCTGCAGGCATCCAGCACTGTTGTGTGTGGGCGCAGATGTTAATACTGCCCACACATTTATGAAAATATTTAGGGTGAAGTAACCCATGACTACCTATTAAGGTTGTCACCTTTTGGAATGGCATGGTGTGCCATTTGTTCATTGTCGTAGTGCCCAGGTATTAAACTATGTCATGTACATGCAACACCTGTCTGTGTCTCCTTACTTACTCAAAAATAGTTGCGTGTGATCTCTGCCCGTCTCTGTCTCCCATCTGTTGCTGGCGCCACTCCTGCTGTGTTGGGCTCAGGCTGTGCAAACTCATCATCATTATCCTCAATATCTGTTAATTCTACTGCTGTTCCTTTCCTAGTGGCAAGGTTGTGCAGCATTGCGCAAGTTGCAATGATTTTACAGCAGATGAGGGGTGAGTACTGACGTGCGCCTCCGCTTTTGTGGAGGCAACGGAACCTGCCCAAAGGTGCTCTCCACGATGTTGCGTGTAGATTTTTGTGCCAGGTTGTAATGTCTCTCACTCGGGGTTGATAGGTTTAGGTAGATGAGTGAGGATGAATGAGCGGACGGAATATGCGCTGTCGCCTATATGGAAAAGAGAGAGCCATTACTCACGTGCACAAAAACACCTACATCTGCAATATCTATCAGGGTGTGTCACAGTGTTTTACCTAGCAGGTATCCTTCTCCGAATTCCCCCACTGCCAGTCGTGTGTAGATCCCACGGTTCTGGAAGATGTAGGAGTCTTGGATGCTTCCTGGGAATTTGGCCACGATGTCTGTGATTATGTTGACAGCATCACAGATTACCTGCACACTTATGGAGTGGGTGGACTTTCTGTTCCTGTAGATGTACTCAGTGGCTGCAGGCGGGCAGATTGGGATGTGTGTGCCATCAATACAGCCGATAGCATGTGAAAACTGTGCTATTTGGTAAAAGTCAGTCTTGGTCTTCAGCAGTTCCGCATGTGCGTCAGGGAAGCTGATTCTCTGCATTATGGCCTCCAGGAACTTCCTGAAGAAACAGGACAGGCAGCTCTGGGACACCCCATCTAACGCAGCTATCACCCACTGGTACTGCCAGATGCAAGCAGGTGTAGGCTCCAGAGAACCTGTACTTAGGGTAGTATGGGGTGCGCCCTTGCTGTTGGGTGCTCCAGGAGTGGGTGCAGGTCCCTTATCAAGTCCAGGATGGTGTGGGGGTGTAGCCTGTACCTTTCATGGATCTCTGCCTCAGTAAGTTGGAAGAAAGTGATCTGCTGTCTGTAGACATGCTCCTCCCATCTCCAGATCCTCTCTTCTGCTGCCTGTAGCCGTAGCCGCCTTGCTATCACATAGAAAGCCGCCATTCTTATCACACTGTTGCATTTTGGGGCCTGTTTTATGGCCTGCACCTGGTTACCACCTGCTTTCAATCCATGGTAATTACCGACTCTTAAATACCGAATTTCATGAAATTCGGTATTTTCGGAATTACCTACAACTTCATTCTCATTTTTACCGTTTCTTATTTGCCGTTCGGTAAATAAGGAATCGGTAAATCAGATTCGGTAATTTGGAAGTTGGTAATGATAAATCGGTATTTACAGATTCATAATTACAGAATCTTTACGTTTGGCCTCCTACATCTCAAATGCCTGGATACCAGTCGGTAACTGCAAATATACCGAATTTCGGCCGCTACCGGCCGGTATTAAGCTACCTACATATGGCCCTGGGTATTTG
Source organism: Lissotriton vulgaris (assembly GCF_964263255.1). Lineage (NCBI taxonomy): Eukaryota > Metazoa > Chordata > Amphibia > Caudata > Salamandridae > Lissotriton > Lissotriton vulgaris. The sequence continues at coordinate 2,034,487,146 of NC_141691.1, forward strand.
AGAAAAAAAGGACCACTAGAAAGAGGCACAGTGAGTTTGTACAAGGCTGTGAGGAAGACCTTGAGAGGTTGACATGTGTTGACTCCTAATTGACGCTTCTAAGTAGCCCTTGATATTATAATTATTTTCATAAAGGCAGCATTATTGTTTTGTCCAAGTCTTTATCCATTGCTAAGATGCACACCACACTCTGCTGTGGTTGCTCACATTATGCTGTTTGCTATCCTCAAAACCTGTTCAATAATCATTGACATCACCAAGTGCAAGATCGCAACTTTAAATCACAGCCCTCCATGAAATATCCATCATTTTTACATATAACTGATCTCTAATCCAAAAATATTAGTAGGCAGATAGAATTAAATGAATATTAATTGTGATGAATTTTCACTCAGCACAAATTCTTTTTTGCGAGAATATATCCATGAAATATCACAAAATAAACCCACCAGACACCTTGTCCAGCATGCTATTTAAACATTCCCCTTCCACCCTGGAAACATTTCTAAAGATTTCCTGGTTTCAAAGTGGCAGTCTATCATACAATTGTGCTAATTTCTTGTGCAAATTAGTCATCAGAGGTTAACGTTGGTGAACTTGGAAGCATTTGTTTTCTTAAGTAGCATTGATTTCATCTTAATTCAGAGAGGTACAGGCTCTATTTCCAACTTAGTTATATATCTAGAAAAATACACAAATCCAGAAGTCTGGTGCTTCATACACAGCGGACCGGGAGGGGTTACGGTAAACCATGTATAAAAAACAACTCTCGCCGGTTAAGAAATAAGAATTTCTGGGACACCCAGGGATGCTTCAAAAGTTTATTCTGGCAAAATAATGCCTCTCCAACGCGTTTCACTTTTCAGCTTTATTACAGTGTGGTACAGACCTCCATATTGCTGTATTTACCCACCAGATCAGTGAAACTAAGAAAGGACATTGTAACAACACAATATTCCGGGTCTATATCAGCGCCATATTGAAATGTACTGTTGTTGATTATTTGTCACAGTATATATGCCACAATATTTCTTAAATCTCTGCTTTTGGAATAACAGAACAATTAGAAATGGCATTTATAGTAAATTTCATCTACTAATATTATGTTATACATTCAGTCAATTATTTTAGAAATATACTTGGTGTTGTAATCAACTGCCCTCTGATATCGCAAAACAGCAAAATAAGTACAACAATTATCCACAAAAATTGCCAATTATTGACAAAACACCTACCAATCTCAAATTAACATATATTTATACATGAGTTCATGTCTAATATCAAAAAGTTAAGGGCAATGTCTCATTAATCATTAATTACAATATTGAAACTGAAGTCCTGCTTAAGTGGGCCATTCTATTCAATTCGTAATCATCATTACATAATTATGTCAGATCCAATACAGTCTTGCCCAAATAGCCATAGTTTGTCTGATATCTCACACTTGTATTCAACAGAGCCGACTTGATGATGTTTCCCTTTACGAACAAAATCTCAATTACTCATCTGCAACAGGATACAGAGCATCTTTTTTTCTGATTGCACCTAGGTGTTCAAGTACCCACTTGTTTGCACAAGGAATAGTACTGCCTATAAAAAAAATTGCCACTAGGGCACATCAGGCATTAAACACAACAGTCATTTTCACAGGTGAAATTCCCTATAATCAAATATTCTCTTCTAGTGTTTGGCATTTCCAATTTAGTACAATCAGTGCTGTTTGAACATGCCTTCTACAACATCTAAATCCATGTGGGCATCATGATCTTTAGTGGATACTGCATTGCAGCTAAGCTCATCTTTGAGGAATCTACACCTCCTAAAGGTGATCTGGGGTATTACATGAACATATTTTTGCAAAATTGCACCTGTTCTTAAAATGTGCCAATTTTCGTTGAACATTTTTCTGATTTTGAATGCTGTATTTGAAAATGTTGTTATAAATCTCACCTGACCTGATGCTTCTACCACTGCAGAGTTGTGTGCCGTAACTCTGATCTTTTCAAAGCATCCGCTTTAGCTATAGCTTGTTTTATTGTTTTACTGCTGTAGCCCCGTTCCTCAAAGCTTTTCTCATTATCAATTTTTCTTTGTCATACTCATACTGTGTGGTACAATTCAATTTGGCCCTGATCAGCTCCCCATAGGGAATGCTATGGTTTAGGTTTGAAGGATATGCACTATTTGCATGTAGTAGACTATTGCCCGCAGTAAGCTTTCTGTGTAACTTCATAGCTAACACATTTCCCTGAATCTCTATTCCAACATGTAGGAATACAATTTTCTCTTTGCTTTTGTTTGAAGTGAAATGTAAGTTAATCTCATTATCATTAAGAAATGTCACAAATTGGTCAGCAGAGAGTTTATCTCCTCTTCAAATTAAACCACATGACAATATTTTCTCAGAAAATTTCCCAGCTACTGGACACCTACTCCTCCCACAAGCCTATAAATAAATTAACATAGCTGGGGCGAAGCAGGTGACCATTACTGTCCTTTGCGTCTGTCGATAGATATTTTGGTCAAAGAGAAAAAAGTTAAACAGTACATCACCATTTCTAATAACATTTCAGTATATAATAATGAAGAAACTGGTCTTGTTCTTAAAAAATGTCTCAAAGCTTGGATCCCCAGGTCATCCTTAATGCAGGTATAGTGACTGGTTACACCCAGTGTAACCAGCAATAAATTGTTTTCCCAGTTGATGCCCTCAATCAGTGTTTGGAAGTGTGTTGTATCTTTTAGATGAGCACGTAACATAAAAACAAACGGACATAGAAAGTAATCAATACATTTTGAAGTCATTTCTTATTGTGATCCCATTGAGGAAACAATGGGCCTTCCCGGTGGCCTTTCTGCATCTTTGTATAATTTGGGAAGCAGATACATAATGGGCAGACATGGATGTTTCCAATATAAAGTACAACATTCCTCCCACTCAAGTAAATCTTGATGTTTCCATTTAACCAACATTTAATTGTACATTGAATAAGATGATTTTACCTCTGATTTACTACTTAACAAATAACATAGAGGATCGATCATTTAATTGGCGATGTCCTTCAATCAAGTAGTCCATTTTCACCGAAACCACAACCTTTCCACCTTTGTCTGAACATCTAATAACTATAAATGGATCATATTTCAAACTTTCCATTGCTCTTAAATGTTCACCTGTTAAATTTCTCCCTGCTCTTCCATTTGTTTACATCTCATTTTTTTCAGATCCGAAACCACACTTTTCTCAAACATTTCCAATGAATCACTATGTATGTTTGGTATATATGTAGATTTGGGTTTAAAGTTACTCGAACCTAATGCATCCACAGGTATTTGTAATGTATCCAAATGTATGAATGGATCCTCATGAAGTACTATGCTCTCATCCAGTTCTGCTATTGTATGTAACAATTCTATGTCGGAAATGCCTCTGAAAACTAATTAGGCCTTCGCTCACTCTTGGATGGAGCATGCAGGAGGAACCACTTTTTCAATTGAAATTTTCTCAAAAAACTGAAAATGTCATTTCTAGTCTTTACAGTGTCAATTTGTCTGGAAGGACAAAAAGATAGGCCAAGGGATAACAATTTAATATCTCTAGGTGACAACTTATGTTCTGACAAATTGACCACCGTTATCTTGTTACCGTCTTGGCTCTTGTTGACATTGCAACTGGTTTGCTGCTGTCTCCTCTTTCGTCTTGACCTTGTTTGTTTATTTCTCTGGTTCCTCCTGTCCCTCTTGGTTTGCCTCTTTTGCCACATCCTCTGCCCTGCCGAAAATCCTGCTCTCTTGTTTGTTGATTTTGCTTAGCTTTAAAAAATAAAACATTTTCACTCCCTGCCCTTTGAAACGTGCAGATACCTCTAACAATACATCCTGACGGAACTTTAAACTGACATGCTGTGCAGGTGTGGGGTGCAGCTACTTTTTGAGAACGTCCATCTAAGAGAAAAGCATGCCCTTCATGGATTTTGACACACTACATATGCCACATATCAAATATGATGACTCGGATAAAACTGCAACCTGTGTGGAGTTAGAGATTGTGAGAAATGGTTTTCTGACTCTCATTGTACCCTGGGATCTGGTGACCAGGGCCTGGATTGTGCTCCGAAAAGAAGTGCATGGTAATTAGGTATAACTAAAATTATTACTGACATTCTCTCTGTAACGCCCCAGGATGAGGTTGGTCATGTAGTTCTAGAGGCCTAGTCAATTTAATGTACTTAGGTGTGCATTATTCTTATGCCTGCTGACATTTATTAGGCTGCTTTTAATCTTAAAAGATATGCAAATTTGACTGTTCAATCAAAGGTACCTTGGTTTTATATGTAAGATCTACCCTAAGTCCCCCAGTTGTAGAGTGCCTTGTAACTAAAATGCTGAAACCCTCCTTAGTCTCAGGGCACCCACCAACAAATGCAGTCAAAACAGCTATCACGCTGACACTCTGCCGCCTACCTGTCCCAAATGCCATAGCTCCCTCAAACCCAAAATAATTATTGAACCGCTACACGACATCAGCATGTTCTTACTGAACTGCCGCTCACTCCCCAAAAATACTGTTGAAATCGCGCTTTTAATAGAGGAACACACACCAGACATACTGTTCCTAACAGAAACCTGGTTATCCCCTGACGCCGATCCAGCGGTCATAGAAGCCCTCCCACCAGGTTTCCAAATCTCCCGCCAAGACCGGCCGAAAGGGAGAGGAGGAGGTTTGGCGATAATTCATAAAGAACAACTTCACTGCCGATTGGTTTCCGAAACCATCACGGACTGTGAAAGCCTTACTTTCAACATTGAATTCTCACCGAACAGAAGCCTTTCTGGCACCCTTATCTATCGCCCCCCAAAGCAGTTCCATGTCAGTCTACCTTCAAGCGTAGCTGAACGCCTCAATACCACATCCAACTTCATCCTGCTAGGTGACTTTAATTTTCATTTCGAGTCATCTTCAGATCACATAGCTGTGACCTTAGCAGATGATCTAGCAGCTCTGCAATTTTCCCAACGGGTTACTTCACCCACCCACGTGAAGGGCCATTTGCTGGACCCGGTTTTCAGCAACTGCCCTGGCCTCCTAACCAGTCCACCTATTCCCCTGCCCTGGACAGATCATTTCTTGATCCCCATCAACTGGACTGCGTTTAAAACCCCTGAACCAACACCTACCACGAGACTCACGAGAGCCTGGTCCCACCTAGAAGTTGATAATTGGACTAGCAAACTTGCTGAGAATCCACCCATGATTAATGTCAATCCTAGCCTAGCTAACCAGGCATATGTCAACTGGATCACTCAATCTCTTGACGTCGTTCTTCCCAAAAAGAAAATCAAGCTCAAACGCTCCCACAAAACTGCCCCGTGGTTTACGGAGACTCTTAGAGACAAGAAACGGCTCTGCAGGAAATCGGAAAGACGTTGGCGATCTGATTACTCTACAGACAGTAAAACCCTTTATCGAGAAGCCATCACTGAATAAAAAACGCTGATAAAAGAGGCTCAGGCCTCATACTTCTCTGAGAAAATTTTGATTGCTAAATCCAAACCCAAGGAAATTTTCCAAATTATTAAAAAACGAACTAAACAACCCCCTAGCCTGCAGGCGGACAAGTCCACCACCCACTGCAATAATGTTGCCGAATTTTTTCATCAGAAAATAAGCTCTATCTACTCTGCCTTTCCCCCAAAAAACCCAACTCCCTCAGCCCCTCCTCTCCATCCCGCGGCCCCCCTTCCAGTCAACATCTACCCACGCTGACCTACTTCCTCCCTTTGGATCTCGCTACTCTTGAACCCTTAGCACGGAAAGTAAAATCCGGATCCCCTGATGACCCTGCCCCAACAGACATAATAGGCAGCCTCGCAGACCACCCTGCCTATTATTAGGGAGGTTTTAAATGCCTCCATCTCCTCTGGCACGGTTCCGACCATATGGAAACAGGCTATGGTCAGAGCCTTATTGAAAAAGCCTAATTTGGACTCTACCAACCTGAGCAACTACCGCCCCATATCCCTGCTCCCTTGGACAAGCAAGATCCTGGAGAAATAAATAAACCAACAACTAATAAACTTCCTGGAAGATCACCACCTACGGACCCCACCCAGACGGGCTTTAGACCACAACATGGGACCGAGACCGCCCTCCTCATGGTTACTGAGGAAGCCAGAAAAATCCTGGATCAAGGAGGATCAGTGGCAGTGATCCTCCTTGATCTCAGCGCGGCCTTCGACACGGTCAGCCATGACACTCTGCTGTACCGCATGTCCCAGGCAGGGATTAAGGATAAAGCCTGGTCTTGGTTCCAGTCCTTCTTAGAGGACAGATCCTTCCGTGTGTTCGAAGGCGAGTCTGTGTCCACCAGCAGACCTTTGAATTGCGGAGTCCCCCAGGGCTCATCTCTGAGCCCTGTACTTTTTAACCTGTACATGAGACCACTGGCTGATGTTGTCCGCCCATACGGGATTAAGATCATCTCCTATGCGGACGACACACAGCTGGTGGTCTCCCTGACGCAGGAAGCCAATCCACCTGCTCGGGGCGTCCTTAAAATTGAATGGGGACAAAACTGAGCTTATGCTCCTACGCCCCCCGGATGTCAGCCTCCCCGCTTCCCTGTGGCCGCCTAGTTTGTGTTCCCCCCCAACTCCCAAAAACAGTATCAAGAGTCTCGAAGTCTGGTTGGACAGATCTCTGTCCTTTAATGTACAAGCTATAAAACTCTCAGCCACATGCTTTGGCATCATGAGGATGCTTAAGAAAATGCTCCCGTACAAGGTCTAATTCAGTCACGCCTTGATTTTAATAATGCACTCTACCTTGGTGCTCCTAAATCCACTCTGAGAAGGCTTCAGCCAGTCCAGAACTGCGCTGCACGTATTTTACTCGACCTCCCCCGTAGACAGTCAGTAAGGGCGGGACTGGTATCCCTTCACTGGCTACCCGTGCGCCAGAGAGTTATGTTTAAAGCTATGTGCATAGCACACCAGGCCTTCTGGAACACTGGCCCCAGGATTACGCGGGACCTAATCACCCACTACACGCCTAACAGAAGCCTACGCTCGAGTCAGACCTTCCTTGCAATGGCTCTCAGAATTAAAAGATCCAGATCCGGAGGTAGGACATTTTCTTATAATGCTGCCAAGGCCTGGAATGCCCTTCCGTTGCATCTCAGATCCAACCCCAACCTCACGGCCTTCCGAAAACAGCTGAAAACCTTTTTATTCCATCCAGTCTAATTAACCCCAATTCTCTCCCCTCCTGGGCCACTGTGCGGATTCATGGTATTCCCAGCGCTTGGACGCCTCCGGGCAGCAATTCGCGCTCTGCAAATGCACATAAAAAAAAACTGTAAAGAAAGATATGATAAAATAAGTTTAGTTGCCCTGAAAGGGGAAAAAATGCCAAGTTCATTTTTTCCCAATGAGTCACAATGACTCCGTAGGCTAACATAGAGAAGTATTGTTAAAGTGTAACTATTGAAAGAAAGGATCTATAATGATGCTTCAAAGTACGAAATGTATTTCAACTTTCACAGAAAATAAGTTATGGACTTTCCTTTTCAGTAAGCCAAAATCCAGCCTTTCAGGTGCTCTCTCATGGTTTGCCAGGTTGAGCCAAGCTGTCTTAATGAGGTGTGAAGTGGCCTGCCTTGAGACAAAGAATTTTCCTTGGGAGAACTGCAAGCTGAAGAGCACAAGCCATGACTGGGTGGAGGGGCCAAACTAGTCTTCAAAAATTGAATGATAGCCTCACCCCTAAATGCCACACCACCAGTCAAATATGAGCCCCACTAAATGGATTAATGAGGGGGCTGGAAGGAGAGAGTTAGGAAACCTTAGTCATACCAGTGTGTTGGCTTAGCCAGATCTAACTGTTCATGAGAGAGTTTTGCTATTTTGTATATTAGTAGTATCTTGATTTCTGGGTAAATAATATACCACACTTTAGAGGAAGAGGTCATACTCCACCTCGTGGTACCCTGCATGCCATTGGTAGGTGTGCCCTGTTCCCCCCAGAAGTGTGAATAAATATGGTAGGATAATCCAACAACTCAAATATGCTGCCTGAAACAAAAAAAGAGAAAAGGGACTCCTCTGCTTATATCCTGATCTGTAAGGAAAGGATTGCACTCTGAAGGACTGCACCTGCTGCAAATTCTGGTACTACAACACTCATCCATAGGTCCTGGTGAGTTCTGATTAGTAGAGGGTGAGGCAACACCTTTATTGTAACCACCAGACAGTGGGTTGGGGTACTTCTAAATATGCGCTGACCAATGTGCAAGGATGAGTCTGGATACCCGGTTGGGAATGTGCCTAGGGCACGGAACAAATGCCTCTTACTCAACTAAAACAAACTTGTCTGGAAGCAGATCCTCCTATAAATCAAACAATTTTACATATAGCACAGACACTCGTCTAAAATGCACAAAGTAAATTGCAGAATGTTTTCAGTATGAAGGGATTAACATAAATACAGAATTCAAAATTGCAGGTTTTAACACATTCTCCATCTACCTAATAATAGGTTCCCAAATACGTTTCCCAAGAATTCTACCTTTCTTCCCCTTCCTATCATATATCCCTTTTTCCAAATTATACACACAAATTAACCGAGCCAACCACTGGTGAAAAGTTGGGGCTGCCATATCCAACCATGTCATTGCCACTCACATTCGTTGAACCGACATGGCCATAAATAAAAAGTTATATAATGTACCTTGGTCGTCGCCCCCGCTTACCCCAAGGACAATCCTAGCTGGTGTAAGAGTAACGCTAATTCCTAAAATTTTGTCCAAAAAGTATTCAATAGCCCTATGTAGTGACTAGAGTTGCGGACAGGATGCAAAGATGTGGATTCTATCAGCATCAAAGCTGTTACACCGGGGTCACATAGTATCCTTAGTACCCCCACACTGAGCTATCCTAGCAGGTGTATGATACTGGGAATACATTGTTTTGTAATGTTGGGCCTGCTACCCTGCCGAACAAAGTGTAATCCGCCCACTGCGAGACAATCTTGAAAGCTATCCTGGTCCACCCCGAGCTTGTCTGCCCATTTCTTCCCATATTTTTCTGTTTATTTTTAAGGCAGACAGCTCTGAATAAAATCTTCTAATAGAACACTCCGCCCCAACCTCAATAACATCCCAAATCCTTTTCTTACAAGACCCAGCAGAGCCTCTATGATTGTTTACTGGAGGGGGGTGGCTCACTGGTTAGAGGCAGCAGACCCATAAACGGAGAACGGCCCGGGACCAGGGTTCAATACCCGACGCGGCAGGGTCGTGGACCAGGGTCAAAATGGACTCGATAATTCTCGCCTCGGTGCCTACTCTAACCAGGGAACACACTCGGCAACTCTGGGCATTAAGCTTGCCTCATCTCAACAACGGCCCTCCACAGACGCCGGGGATGCCTGGTTTCACCTTGGAGATACCCAGAAAGGGACCATCTCACGGGGAAAACCAGGACGGGTTCCCCAGCGGTCTTCAGTGCCAGGATACTCCATGGAGTCGCAGTGCGCTTTACAAGTACACCCACATTTACATTTACATCTCCGGACCTGCAGATACTTGAAAAAATTATTGTTGTAGATACCATACATCATCTGGATATTAGAGAACTGAAGTACTCCATCAACTCCCATCCGATCACCAAATTTCCGAATCCCACGTCGTCCCTATTCAGCCATTACAGAGTCTGGAAATATTTCTCCCGGTAGAGAGATATTCCTTTCGATCCGAGTATAAACATTAAATCTGCCCATTCCCAGTTTTTTACAAAATGACGCCCATATTTTATAGGCTGCCATTAATGTCTTAAATCTAGTTCTTTTAAAATAGATGGGATCTGTATATTTAAGAAAACACTTCTCTGCATTCTCACCTATAAGTATTGCATATATATCAGTTGTACCTAGTTTACCTGTGGATCTGAGGCATCACCCCCCAGAAGCCCACGCATGTACTGGAGGGCTGCTGCCCAATAATACATACTGAAATCAGGAATCGCCCATCCTCCCCTGTCCCAGGAGAGAGTCAAGAAAAAAAGGGTACTCCTGGTCTTTCCTTGCGCCCAGATAAACCGAATAATTAAGTGTTCTAATGCAACAAACCATTTGCCCTCAAATATCAATGGGATTGTACTAAATAGATAAAGGAACTTGGGTAAAATTATCATTTTCACGACACTGGCGCGCCCTACCAAGTAAAGTTGGAGATTATTCATTCTATCAAGATCCTTCTTAACTTTATCAATTACTGGTTCAATATTTCTATATACGATCAATCTAAGTCAGCTGATATGCTAATCCCCAAATACACAGCAGAGTTGACCACCTGCATCGTCACATACTACCTGACTATTCATAATATTCTGTTTCTTAGGGCCGTTTAATGCATAGCCTGAAATCCAGACAAATAGCGCTGCCTTTCTTTCCACTTCCAGTATAGCGCTAGTAAGGGAAGGAGTCACTATCGCCACAGCGTCCGCATAGGCCAGTGTTTTAAAGCTTTAGCCCTGAATCCTAATAGGTAAGATCTTATCATTTGCTTCCAATTTACAGATCAGCGGGTCGATATACAGGGGCGAACATGGGTACCCTTGGCGAGTGCCACATTTAATCTGCACCTCCGAGGTATACCCTCCATCAATTCTGAGTCGAGCCTTGGGAGATATAAATAGTTCCTGGATTGCCTTAATAAACCCCTCCCCAATACCACACTGAGTCAGGGCCGTCCAAAGAAAGTCCCAGGAGACCCGATCCAATGCTTTTTCTGCATCCAGAAACATAACCGCCATGGGATCCCCTGAGACTTCCATGGCATCAAAGAGAGTGATAACCTTACAGAAGTGCTCTGTAGTACCTCTCCCTGGGATGAAACCATGTTGGGTAGAATTGACCAACTAATCTTATATAGCCTGAGAGCCATTGCCTTGAGGTAAATCTTGGCGTCCAAATTCATAAGGGTTATAGGTCTATAAGACCCAGGTTCTAAAGGGGGTTTGCCTTTTTTTGGTATCATCATGATATCAGCACCTGCCCACAACTTTGGGACAGGCTTCCCTAGTTGGGCCGGCAGGATTGTATCGATCAGCGAATTGTTGCTTGAAATGTTTTATAAAATTCGATTGGGACCTGGTCGGGTCCAGCAGCTTTACCCGAAGGAACACTATTAGGTGCTGCAAAAATTTCCTCAGGAGTCAAGGGGACGTCTAGTGCCTCCCTGTCTCCTTCGGAAAGAAAAGGGGCAGAGACATCCCTGAGATACTGTTGAATATCTAAGAGGTCCCCTTGGTGCCCCTTGCTATATAGTCTGGCAAAAAACTGTCTAAAAACTTCCCTAACCCCCTAGGAGTCCAGGGCAATTCCTCCCTTACTATTCAATATTTCTTTAAGTTCTCCAGAGGCTGATCTCTGTCTCGTACAGACTGCAAGTATATGTTCCACGTGCTCGCTTAATTTATGACATTGTTCCCTTTTTGTTAAATAAGTCGCAGCTGCCTTGATAGCGATACTTTCATTCACCTCTGCTGTGGCACATACAACTTTTAGAAGTATCTGGTCCAGAGAGACCCCGGAGAGGATTGCCAAATTTAATTCTTCCTCTGCATCCGAGACTGCTTTAACCACATTTTTTACTCTAGTCCCCTCTTGTTTTTTGTTAATGAATACTTTAGCTTAGTGTCCCCATGAATGCCAGCCTTGAAAGCATCCCAGCTTATTCCTGAAGAAGTATTACCTCGACTAATCTCACAGAAAGCTACATTCATATGCTTAAGACAGCCCTCATCCTCAATTAACCCTCTTTCAAAAGTCCATACCCGCTCCCACCTGTAATTTTCTATTGTTAAAACCAGCTGATTATGGTCAGAGACAAACCAAGGAAGTTTCTCAATCTGACTTCTTACAAGTAGAGAGTTTGATATGAAAAAATAATCCAGCCTGACACAGACCTTATGCGGAGCAGAATAGTAAGTGGTGCCATTATCAAGTGGGTTCAAACGTGCCCACACATCTACTAAAGAATTATGGCGTGCCAGACTAACTATTGCGTGACATGTTTTTTCTTTCAGGCTTGATAACTTCGCCCATGGTCTGAACCTAGGCCCCAAACCCCATTTATGTTAAAATCGCCCCACAGTGTAACCGGCGCGGGTCAAGAAGCCAACTCAAAATCTAAAAATTCTAAGATACCCGGGTCATTCTCTGTTGATCCATATACTGATCCTATGGGAACTATATCATCATTAATTATACACTCCTTAAGGACCCATCTACCCCATTGATCTTCCCTTTTTCTTTTAACTTTGACATCCTTTCTTTTGGACCATATGGCCACCCCTCAGGTATTAATCCCCTGTTTGAATGAGCAAGCAAAAAAATCCCATCTATTCCATTAAATAACCCCTTTCTCTTGGAGACAAACAAGACCAAGCCGCATTGATCTCAGGGTAGCCACGACACGCTGCTTTTTCAGATGGTCATTCCGACCGCATACATTGATAGATGCAACCCTTACATTCATTAAAATACAGCAAATACCTGTCCCCACCAATTAACCAACCCATCACTTCATGTTTTCCTCGTCCCTTCTGAATATGTTTTAATTCTTTTACTAACACACCTTCAGTGACTGCCCACCCATCTCAGACGTCGTGCTGTGCTGTGCCATGTGAACCACCACCCTGCCACCTGCCGCTCCGCCACCCCCCAGTTAAAACCACCCCCCAAAACCCCCCACAGCTTAAACTGCAGTGTCACAACTCCTTCCCTCCTCGAGCTTCCACCCTCTATGTCCTTAATTCCAGATATTGCTTGAGGAGATCCCTTTGCGTACGGCATACCTCCAGAGAAGACAAATAAATCCTCCTTATCCTCAGTTGAGCCTTAATATCAGAATGAAAACATTCTAATGTGCCCTTTAACAATGATCTTGAGCCGTGCTGGGTACAATAAGTAAGCCTCATGTCCGAGGGTCTGAAGAGGAGCAATTAGCTGTCTCAGCCTCCACCGTCTTTCCAAAGTAGCGTGGCAAAAATTGGGGAGGGCAAAGAATGTTACCCTATCGAACGCGCGAGGAGCGCCAAATATCACACCAACCTCCCCAAAGCAATTCATGCCTCTAGAGATACCATAGAGAACAACATTACAGAAATAAGACTGGAGGTCTCCCTTCTGCGTCAAGATATGCGCAATAAAGTGAAAGGATTGACCAAGACGGAAACCTGCATCTTAGAAGTAGAAGACTCAACACACAAACTGAATTCCAATGTCAAAGACTTGAAGGCCATTGTGAGAGAGGTAGCATGGAAAGCGGAGGATGCAGAGAATTGAGCCTGCAGAAACAACCTCCTCGACGGACAGGAGGGCTCTGACCCAGTGGTGTTTGTGATGTCATGGTTATGTGCCTCCCTCCCGGCGGTGAAGTTTTCATCCTATTTTATCATCATACAGGCAAATAGGATGCCTAATGCAAGACTGCCGCCTGGTGCTCCTCAGTGACCACTAATTGTGACATTCTTAACCCACCAACAACGAGACTCAATACTTAGAGAGGCATGGTACGGAGGGATTTTGACGACTAATCTAGAGAAGTACAGAAGATGAGGTACACATTCAATTTACTGAAATTCAATGTGAGATCTATGCAGATCCAATATATGTTTCTTTTCCTAGTGAAGCTCAAGGTTATCTTCCAAGTCACCTCACAATTTTTTCAAACCCTGGAAGAAGCATGCGCCTGGAAAGAGGACCGCCCCATGGTATGACGGTAAACTAGGACCAGCTTGTCACAATCCAAAGACGCAACCCCACAATGGGAGCCCCGAACACAGAGAATAAGGAGATGCCTACTTAAACAAGGACACAAGACGCTGTTGAGATCCTACTGAAAGAAACTCGGTACAGGGCAGAGATACGCATGGCTCTGGATGCAGACTTGTCCCAAACTCAAGCCAGGGGAACACAATGCAATCAGGGGGAAAACACCCACAACAAACAATCGGATAAGAAATCCCTGGCGGACACGAACTGTGACCACCCACTCTTCAAGAATATCACTTGCATGGAAGATCAAGATGCGTAGACACAAAACGTGGAGAGTACGCTCCAACAGAAGGCTAAGAGTGGCAAGAAAGGCTGAAACATGGGCAGGCCAAAAGCAGACAAACTGCAGAACTGCTAGAGAGTCCCCCAGACTTGATTTTGCTAAGTGCGCTCTGAGTGGAATACTTTTTTTGAAGCCTATATCCTTCATTATTTTGGTTAGAAATTAGCGGGTTGGAGAGCAGGGGTAGGACTACAGACCTCTCAAACTGAAATTATGCCAAGTTGTCATGTTGACAGTTCAGGGAATAGGTGTAGGTAGTGGCAGAGAGTGGGGTAGAGGGGTTAGGTTTAGGGGTAAACAGCTGTATAGTTTATTCATTTAGTACGTTTCTAATACAGCCAGTGGCAGGAGATTTAAGGTCCACAGACAGGAACAGAGGTAAAGAGGAAATCAGACAGTTGTCCACCCTGGCCCACAGAGAGTTTTCTGCAGGGGTGCAAAGTGTCACCACACTAATTAACCCCCCCTTCACAACTAAAATCTGCACAGACCCCAATGGGACCTTTGTTGCTGTCCAGGAGTCCTGGGGACGATGTGTACTCACATTAATTTGTGTTTACATCCCGCAAAAACTGCATTCCTAATCCCTTGATACAATTGATAAAATACTAATAGACTCAGGCCCATCCACACACATCACTGTCCCCACCCGCTGGCGGAGTTTGTGAGGCTGCTAAGACTGACTGACCTCTGGAGACAACAACACCTACTAGAAACCACTTATTCCTATTTTTCCTGAGCTACATAGTCTTTTCTAGACTTTACTACTCCTTTGCCCGGTAGGTGAAGTACGAACGGTGGGTAAGATGGAATACCTAGCAAGTGGCATTTCAGACCACTCGCCATTGTGGTTGACAGTAGGGGGTGGGGGTGGATAGGCAGCAATCAGATAGAAACCCTAGACTATAAACTCTTGGAATTAGAGAGAAACTTTACCCCAGATACATAGGCTGACCTGTTAAAACAGCCAGTAGTCACACTTAGAGAGATCCGTGCCCTAACCTAACTGTGTGCCACAGTTTTTGGCACACAGCTCGGCCCTTCCCCCGGGTAACCTGCGCAGCTTACCACTACAAGCACTGGATTTGCAGCAGCAGGGAGGCCAGGGCACCTTTCAACCCAGCAGGAGGTTCCAGGAGATCCCACAGACTCTACGTGGGTTCCACCAACCAAGTAGCAGCCGCCTAGGAGCCGGCAAGTCACTCAATTAACCACAAAATGAGGACCAGAAACTCTACCCTAATCCAATCCCAGGAGAGGCCCCGGCCACATAGCTCTGCCAAGAGACGGAAGGCGAAGCTATTTTACCCTCCAGTATTAGAACTAGGGGGGACTTACCAAGGTCCAGGGCCCTGGGATGGGGAACACTCAGGATCAGCGGGAGCGACTGGAGCAACTCCAACCTTTCAGGGACCTCACATCGATTTTACCGTGGAACAGCCGGCTCACTTCCCCATAGCTCACCCCCTGGTTGACACCACAGGGAAGCCTTATAGCCCTCTGAAGTTAAAAGCGTACAAGCCTAGGCCTAGCACCATAGAATGCTCAAACTGCTCCGCTGGAAACAGAGACATAAGAAGCTTTTTGAGCCACAAAACAACCTCCCCCCCCGCCTGTCCTAGGACTTCGGACAGGACTTCGGATAGTTTACCTACTACTAAAGCAAGGGAGGAAGGGCCAAGTCCAACACTTGCAAGTCCCCGGGTCAACAGGATTCCCCTCTCACCAACAATACTTACCCTCCAGAGCGGAATACCCTGCAAACTCACTACATCAGATAGGGTGGCGCTCGGGCCCTTCCAATCAAACACCACGACTCTCCCCCACCAGAGGACTGTCAGCGGAGCACCCCTCCTTCAATCAAAGCGAACACGCTCGACACCTCAGACAGCACTTGCATTGATAAGAAAGGAACAACTTCCCCCATCATAGCGACGCACATAGGTCTGGCCAACGGCACCCCCGCCACAAAGGAAGGAGCAACCCGACAACCACTCATCAGGATCCTAAATCATCTATTGAATTCGCCAAGACCGGGCCCCCCGGAACACGATAAAACGGCCCTGCCCCCGCTCCCTGATAGCGGCTTGGCAAACACAAATCATCTATCACTGATTAGCGAAGCCCTTTTCTCAATGACAGGAGCAGCGATAATGCACGCGGACAAGCTTGATGTCCAGATCAATATACTGCAAATAGTGGCAGACTTAATCTCTGGGATAGACTCAAAATTCGACAACCTGAACGCTCTGATACGCAGAGCACAGGACAGCACACAATTCAAGCCACAATTCAAGCCAGAGTCATGTAGTTGCAGTCCGATCCTGCACAGCTTAGAAAAACTTCCAAACATCATGACCACATTAATAAAGGACCTCTAGGGTGAAGCGATTAAAAAAAACTGTCAGAAGAGCATGCCTTTAATCACACAGGGTTCCGCCCAGGCACACTCTATGGATAACGGCCCAGCAATCCTCTGCCCAAGCATCACGGAAAAGCCTGCTTCCATTGCCTCGTCTACAACGCCCACCGTTTGTGGAACAAGAATTACCCGGATCAAGGCTGAAAACCAAGTTTCTCAACAAACCCTTATACCGCCCAGCCCAGAGTCACAAAATCTGTCAAGGAAAAACAAGAAAAAACTAAGAAAACTCAACAAGGAGAAGAAAAACAATGCATATGCCACCAGTGCTATTCATAATTGGCTACGGCCCAACAAGCAGCCTTTCGGTAACACCATAATAGAAGAAACACCCAACCTAGTAGCCACCACGCACACTGCAGAAGTAATCGAACCAGCTACTGGAAATCCACACACAGTCACTTCTGCACCGGACCCAAGCTTGCCAGCTCTCCTCGCGGCTCCACAACCCGCTACAGCTTTGGTAATACAAAAACACGCACATGAATCGCAGGTACATAGCCGCGATGAAGCAAATAAAGCCACGCCACATGAGCGGAAGTCCCGCCAAACAAGCTCTGAGCATTCGGCGCATACTAAGTTTACATCGAGCGGAGCATTAGACGCTGATAACTCAAAAACTCCCAATGACATCATTGGAGATTTACAGAGCACCCCCCTCGGGTTAACAAGCCTCAAACTGGAGCACGCCGTGAACACGCTATGGAAGAACAGCCCACCCAGCTTAATGCTCACTGAGGCGCCTCAACCCACAACAGGGCCAAAACAGCAGACAAACTCTTACCAGCCCGGTCCGGCATCGCTACCTCCAATCAGGACTCAGGGAAAAATTTGGCTCAACGAGGCCAGCGCAAGCTCTGCAAATCAAGCAAGCGCGAAGGATCGGAAAATACTGTTACATCCAGAATATACCTCGCAAGGAAAATGGGACATCCTCAACCGCAGCAATATTTTAACACTCTGCGCAAACATCCCGGGACTGGAAGGCATAAAAACCACAGACATCGAAACCATCTCTTTCCTGCCCCCGGATGCGGAGGAAAAAAATGAAACAACAGAATTAACTTTTATCAGCCCAGACCTGGCGGAGGCACTGAGGAGCCAACATTCTCTATTGGAAAGCTGGGGCATAAATATAAAGGCAAAGCCGGCACAAAAATATCCCTCAATTTGAAAAACCTTGATGTCACACTCTAAGCTGGACAAACAGGAAGAGGGCGTGGCTGGCATCACACGCATAAATGCTTCTTCCATCAATCGGCCAAAAGTTGTGTTCGTCCTCCAGGGGTGTAACGGCAGCATAAACACCAGTTCAATCAATGGAACCCCAATCAAGATCACAACTAACCCCAGCCAAGGAAATCGATTGTGCACAACCAGGGGTCATGCAAGCAAAGACTAGTCCTGGCTGTCATCAGCACTAATTTCCAACTCCTAATACACTCTGCCCTGCAAATTTAGCCCGATCTTATCAACACACTCGCATTGAGCAAGTAAATACTTTAAATAAAAAGAGAATCACCGAGAGCTTAAAAATATTAACGTGGAACTCAAGTTGCTACTAAACCAAGTCTCGGTGAAATTCTTGGAGGAAGCAGATATTATATGCATACAGGAAACTTGGCTGACTCAACCGCTGTCGCTAAGAGGATATGCAGAATATGGCAAAGCAGAAAAAAAGAACAACATATTTGGAAGACCCTCAGGGGGGACTTGTGTCGACATAAAACACTTGTTGAACATAGAATTCATGGAATTTCATAACCAACCAGACGCTCTACAGGCGGACATTCAGAAATTCCCCCATTCCACCAACGGCATTGCTCCAATACTACTAATCAACATCTACCATAACTTGCAGGAGAACACAGCTAACTCGCTCACACTTGCAAACCAACTAGAAACCTTACTGCTAAGCCATCCATCATTAGACTGCATTATCCTCGGTGACTTCAACACTCACAACATAGGGGACTCTACTGAGCAAAATCAACAGCGCAGGGCCGCCAAAGTACTGAATGAACTTTTAAAATCCTACAAACTGGCGACGGCGCACACAGTGCTCTTAAAGAACACCCCGGGAGCCTTGGTCGGTCCCACGCACAACAATCAAACGACGATCGACTATATCATCCTAAGCGATAAACTGCAAGCCTAAATGACAAACTTCATTGTTCACCAACGCAATGACAGCGACCATGCAGCCCTAACAATCACTATGAACTTATCAGTGAAATCACGATATAGGCCTGTATGCATCGGGGCAATGGACGGCCAAGAATTAATAAAGCTACCTAGAAGAATTAAATGGGGACAGGTAGCCACCGCAACTTTTAACAACTGGGCAAACTCGTGGGCAGGTTGGCCTCTGAGTAAACACAGCCAGGACGCAATAGTAATATGGGACGGAATCACCGTGACTTTAGCGGCAATACTCCGGGGACGCGGGGACAAACAAAGGACAACCCACTGGCATCCTCCAACGGCCTTTGGATTTAATGCAGAAATTAAAACAAGTGCAAAGGACTTAAACAAAAAACGAAAAGCCCTCAGTAAAAACCGCAGAATCACAAACGAAATACAACTGCAGGAGGCCGCAAAGAGCCACTCCAAAAAAGTATGGGCTGCAAAGCGTAACCACTGTGAGGCTCAGTGGCTGAAAATCTTCGATTTGTTGAGCCCCGGGAAATCACAAGAGTTCTGGAGTTACATAAGTCACCTTGGTCGAGGTACAAACCACAGAGAAAACTCCCTTGAGGCATCAGTCTGGGTCTCTCACGTAAAAGCGCTCTACAACGAAGAACGACCAATCACTCGGCCACATGAAATGCCCTCATTAAGAGAGAACCCGGCTTTAATCATCAATACCACGCCACCTCCCGGAAAATCTCTAGTGTCCAAAATATTTAAAAAAATCAGACCAAACGGCGCACCAGGCCCCAACGGCCTACCAGGCCACCTGTTCAAATCAAACATTGACTTCTGGTCCGAAAATTTGACCTACCTATACACTGACTGCTGGCTAACGGGGGATGTGACTGACTCATGGCGAGGCTCGCTCTTGCACCCAATCCACAAGAAAGGGACCAAATCGGATCCAACGAACTGCCGCATGATCGCCCTCTTGGACATCGAGGGCAAAGCCTACGCCAGCGCCATCCTGAAGGACCTCACAGACTGGACAAGCGAAAAAAACCTCCTGCCATTCTGTCAAACTGGCTTCAGACCAGGTTCCTCGACTGTAGACAATATCACTGCACTTTCTTACCTAGCCAATCGAGCGCGGCTGCGCAAAAGCCTCCCATTATTCGCCTGCTTCATCAATTTCTCAGCTGCGTTCAATGGAGTAGATCGTACCATCCTATGGAGAAAGCTGGTCAATTGGAACATCGACCCCTCTTTGCTAAGAGCGATACAATCTCTGTACCAAAACACCTGGGTAAGAATTAAACTTTCAAGTGACTCTGCATCCGACAAGATCGACACGAACCGTGGCTTAAAACAAGGGTGCGTGCTGGCACCCCTGCTGTTTAATTTATACACAGCAGACATGGAGATAGCCCTGTCGGGGGCCGCCTTAGCAAAGCCGAAGATCGGGGAAACCAAAATTCATTTTATGCACTACGCGGATGACCTCGTAATCCTGGATCACACAAAAATAGGGCTTCAAAAGGCACTTACCGCCCTAGCAACATACAGCAACAAAAACAGGCTGGTAGCAAACCCGACCAAGTCAAAAATAGTCATCTTTGGGCACTATCCCAAAAAAAGAGCAAAATGGAGCCTCGGACACTTGACCTTGGACAGCACACAGAAATACACGTACCTGGGGGTCTCCTTCCACGAATCGGGGTTGTGTGGCACCCACTTAAAGAAAATTCAGGGTAAAGGGAAGACAATCACCTTCGCCCTATGTAAACTCCAAGCCTCTTTATATAGTCCATCATCAACTGCCATCCAAAGAGTCCTCAAGGCTAAGTTAATGCCGGCCCTCAATTACGCACAACAGGTGTACCCAGGCAAACTGAACAAGGAGTTGGAAAAAATTCACTGTGGGGCATACAAGAGACTGTACCAGTTACCAAAATGTATAAGAAACACTCTAATTCGCCTGGAATTCTCACTAAACCAACAAAATCTGGAAGAGATTGCAGCCCTAAGAAAATATTACTATCCTACAACAGCGGCACGCGACAACACACTGAAGGCCGTCTTGAAACATATCTTCATGGAACCCCTGGTCAGCTACCATTGAATCAGCAATGACCCAACTTGACCTTGCTATTGAGTCGTGGAATCCAGACCTTGTCAACTACACGACAATCAAACACGCGATCAAAAAGCAAGTGCGTGCCTGCTCCCGGGACTTGGACCTTGAGTCTCTTGTGAAAAGAGGCTTTCATGAATCTCTATGCTTGCCGCACACCGCGTATAACTCTCGAAACCATCTCACGCAGGCCGTGGGCCTCCCAGCCCTCTGTAAGATTCTAGCCTACAGACTGCACCCCCTCCCGCTCAAAGAACTATACCATCCGGGAAATGCTGGCACGGGAGATCGGGAATGCAGACTCTGTAATTACAAACGTGAGTCATTGGCCCACTTACTATTCTGCTGCCCTGCCCTACCTGCACCCCGCACCCTTTACCTCAGGCCCATTCTTAGGGACGCGGGGTCACGAAGAGTTAAGGTGGAAATCCATCAATTATACTCCTTGAGCACAGTAAAACAGATGGCCTCGTTCGGAAAGTTTATACAACAGACCCGGTCCGAGCTGATGGCATCCAAGGGCGCACAGGAATAGAGACTTTGCTGCGGGACACTGGGTGGCCCTTCCAGGTCTCCGACTGCGTGTGCCCTTTTGAACTCTGGGAACTTATCATAAACGCTTGCTTGCAGAAACATTTTCGGTTTTAACTTTTGGAATTTTATACTTTGGTCTTAATGTAATGGTTTTAAGTAACCACACAATAAAGTTATTTATTCATTCATTCTATAACCTCTTGGAATTAGATAGAAACTTTACCCCAGATACATAGGCTGACCTGTTAAAACAGCCAGTAGTCACACTTAGAGAGATCCGTGCCCTAACCGATTGAGAGGTGCAGACCCAAATTCAGAATACACAACATAGGCTCTACAAGGCAGGAGACAGAGCAGGGAGACTCCTAGCCTGGTTGGGCAGAAGGACAAGAGAGATGAGCTGGGTGACCCAGATACACGAAACAGATGAACGACGCACGTTTGCACACTCCATAATGGGTGCTTTTGCACACTACTACACGGAGCTGTTAGAGGCTAGAACACTGGCAGACGACTTGCAAATAATAGATTATCTTAGCAATATAGACATGCCTCCCCTGCGGCAGGAAGATAAGGAATCCTTAGAGGAAGATATTACCCTAAAGTGCAAGACGCTATAAATAAACAAAAATCGGGGTACACTCCGGTGCCAAACAGTGTGCCAGTTGGATTTTTTAAGCAAAATGTTAGCCTGGTAGCCACTCACTTACTTAATATGCCCCAGGCGGCATTAGAAGTGGGGGAGTTGCCTTAGCGTTGTGTATACCAAAGCCAGGTAAACCCCCACAGCGCTGTGGCTCCTACCTCCCAATATCATTACCAAACACTGAAACCAAGATTTTGGCCTCCATTTTAGCGTCACGACTCTTGACCGTTATCACATCATTGGTATACAGTGACCAATCGGGCTTTATGCCTGACATGCCACGTGCCTCAATCTCCGCCGACTTGCCAACTGGCTAGACACAGTGAAGGACAGACCTATCCTGTATATCCTTCTGTCTATAGATGCGAAAAAGGCCTTTGACAGTGTTCATTGGCTGCTCATGAGACAAGCCTGCACATGCCACGTGCCTCAATCTCCACCGACTAGCCAACTGGCTAGACACACTGAAGTACAGACCTATCCTGTGTATCCTTCTGTCTATAGATGCGAAAAAGGCCTTTGACAGTGTTCATTGGCTGTTCATGAGACAAGTTCTAATAAAATTTGGATTTGGTCAAGGATTCATGGCTTGGGTTGAACTATTGTATACTAACACGAGGGCAAGGATAAAGGTCAATGTAGTAAAGTCAGCTGGCTTCCGCATTCTGAGGGGAACCTGACAAGGCTGCCCCTTGTCACCCCTGTTCTTTTCAATGGTCTTGAAGCCGCTGGCATGGCAGGTCAGGAGCCACCCAGAATTAAGGGGTGCCCTGGATATCGGAGACTAACTTGTTTATGGATCGATTTCTCTATATGCAGATGAGATTCTGCTCTACATGACAAACCCAGATACGACGCTCCCCCTGAGACTACACCTGGTCAAATAATATAGCAACCATGTAGGATATACTATCAACTGGGGGACGTTGAGTCTTTACCCCATGGGAGGTTCCAAAGAAATACACTCTCTACCAGAGCAACTGAATATTACGAAAGAGTTCATTTGCATCAAAATGGAATTGGTTGGAATCTCCCAATCTAATAATAACGTTTGGATTTCTTGTTTACTGTGTGATCTAGTTCCTATTACTAGCAAAGTGATAACCATGAAGAAACCAAGTAAGTACTGCCTCATCCTGTTATTAAGACTTGAACGCATTATGATACAGAATGCAAAATAATAATCTAGCACAAAATGTCTCTGATTGTCTAAAGTATTTTAAAAACAATCCTTTCAGGATTTTGCTTTTCATAACCTCTCTTGTATGGTTACAGATACCCCAGTGGGCCCAGTCAGATGATGTTAGAGTACATTAGAAATTCCTACTTAAAATGATTGCATGTAAAGCATTACTCCAGAGTTTTTATCGTCAATTGCAGCTTTGCACCCTTTTTTTGTGATAAAGCACCAAAACATCCTTACTCAGAGCATGTGCTTTGAAAAACAATACATCTTCCTTCTCTGCCCTTATTTTTTTTCATTACCAGGAAAAATATCAAAGGGGCAGATACCTCTACCAAAACATCCTGACAGAATATTAAACTGACATGCTGTGCAGGTGTGAGGTGGATATACTTTTTGAGAACTTCCTTCTAAGAGAAAAGCATGCAATGTCTTTCATAGATTTTTACACACTAGATATGCCACAAATCTAATTTCATGACTCGGAAAAAACTGCAACGTGTGTGAATTTAGGGATTTTGAGAAACAAGGATCTGTTCGATTTGTACTCACATTTTGACTACTAGGTGCTGGTTTTCCTGACTCTGATTGTACATTGGGCTCTTCTGACCAGGCCCAGGGAGTGTGCTTCGATTCAAATTGCATTGTAATTAGGTATAACTACAATTCTTACTGACATCCTCTCATTAATGACCAAGGAAGTGGTAAGGCATGTAGGTCTAGAGGCCTAGTTGATTTCATGTACTTAGGTATGCATTACTGTTGTGCATGTTGACATGTTTTAGGCTGCTTTTAATCTAAAATTATATGCAAATATGACTATTCAATTAAAGGACATAACCAAGTTTCAAAATAACTTGGTTGTATATATAAGTCACATGTAAGGTCCCCTCTAGGTCCCCCAGTGGTATAGTGCCATGTAACTATGAGGAAAGATATGATAAAATAAGTTGTTTGCGCCCTGGGAAGGGAAAAAACTGCAAATTTCATTTTTTTGCCAATGAGTCGCAATGACCCATAGGTTAAAGTAGGAAATTGTAATTATTGTGTAACTATTGAAAGAAAGGAGCTATAATGAAGCTTCAAAGTATTGAAATGTATTCTAACTTTCACAGAAAATACGTTATGGAATATTTATTTTCAGTAAGGCAAAATCTAGCCTTCCGGGGACTCTCTCCTTGTTTGGCAGGCTGACCCAAACTGTCTTAATGAGTTGTGTAGAGGCCTGCAATGAGCCAAAGAATTTCCCCCAGTCATATAGGAGCCCCACAAATTTGATTAGTGAGGGGGCTGGAAGGGGAGTGTTAGGAAACCATAGTCTCACCAGTTGGTTGGATTAGCCAGATACAACTGTTCTGGAGAACGTTTCTCCATTTTGTATATTAGAAGAATAGTGATTTCTGGGTCAGGAATATGCCACACTTTAGAGGAAGTGATCATATTCCATCTCGTAGTAACCTGCATCACATTGGTAAGTGTGCCCTGCTGCTTTTAATCCCAGAACTGTGAATAAATATGGGAATGTTGTCCAGAAAACTCAAGTCTGCTGCCTAAAACCAAAAAGAAAAAAAGGACTGGCTTGCTTGGATCCTTATCTGTACCCAAAGGATTGCATTCTGAAGAACTACACCTGCTGAACATTCTGGTACTGCAGCACTCGTTCATTCATATATCCAGATGAGTCCATAATAATAGTAGGTGAGGTGACACATTTGTTGTAACCAGCAGCCAGGTGGTTGGGTAACTTCTGAATACGCGCAGACCAATGTATAAGGCAGATGCTGAATACCCAGTCGGGAATGTGCCTAGGGAACTGAACAGATACCTCATACTCAACTAAAACAAAGACGTTCTGTAAGCAGCTCCTCCTATGACTGAAATGAAGGGAATTTAGCTACTATTAGCCCTGGTTTAAAGTACTATTCTTCATCATGATCACATTGAAAATAACTATAGATTTGCAGGCTTTACCCTTGTAAAATCGAGTTGCAGAAGTTCCGCAGCCCTCTCTACCTGCCCTTCATATGAGTGGATGGTTTGCATACCTTATACCAGGACTTTTTGTCAAAAGGCCCAAACCATTATTTTTTTTATGAGAGTCGTTTCACATCTCATCGAGAGGAAAACCTGATGGGGATGGCAGCAACTTGATAGGCTGATAAGAATTAGCTCATTGAAGTTTGAAGCATGTAAAGTAGAAGTTTTGACCCAGTACCGTTCCTGTGTTTTTTTGTAAAATCCAACTTCTCCAATTCAATGGATATTTACTGAATATCAACAACAGTGGTTGAATATACTATGTACCTTATAGAAAATCAATGTCACCAAAAATGGAATTTCCTTTTGTGTTTTTTTCTTCTCATAAAAATCACTGCAGTCCTAAACCTTGTAACTAGCATTTTGGGGATAGTCACTGTTGGATAATACCACGGTTAAATTGTTATATCTTCCTCTTTTTAATTATATTTGCCCTAACATGTAGTTAACAAGGCACACTTAGAGTGAATTAATGTTTCAAAGCAGAGTTACTACCTGTCAATGAGGTATTCCCATGGATGTTTAAAACCAGCTTCAGTCAGCCTATACATGGAGGCCTGAGGCCATGCTTTACTTGTTGGCCTAGTGATTAGCAACATATGTGTTTCAATCCTCCTGTGATATATACCTTCCATGTCACTGGTGTGTTTCCTGCATCATTTGATCTTTCTGGGAAGTTAACAATATTCACATTTGGGAATAAATTATGTAACTATGTGTTTTGGAGTCAAACTGCATGAACTGAGGTCCAATCAGCAGTGCCCCAGTGCGCAGAGTAAAATAAAAATAACAACTTCAGCAAAAATAGGGGTTACCACTCAAAATTGAGGTATTTTCTAACAGTAAGTTACAATTCTTTGTATACCTTAGAATTGACATTTAGTAGCTGAGATAAAAGGAACAGTAGGAAGAGGCACAGTGAATTTGTACTAGGCCGTGTGGAAGACCTTAAGAGGTTGAAATGTGTTGCCTCCTAATTGCTGCTTCTAAGTAGCCCTTGATATTGTCATTAGGTCATCCACGCAGCACTATTGTTTTGTCCAACTCTGTATCCATTTTAAGATGCACACCACACTCTGCTGTGGTTGCTCACATTATGCTGTTTGCTATCCTCAAAACCTATTTAATATTGATTGATATCACCAAGTGAAAGATCGCAACTTCAAACCACAGCACTGCAGGCAATATCCATCATGCTCACTCATAACTGATCTTTAATCCAAAAATATCAGTAGGCATTTTGTGGCAGATAGAATTGCATGCATATTAAATGTAATGTATTTTCACTCATTCTTTTTTGCCAGAATATACCCAGAAAATGTCACAAAATAAACCCACCAACCACCATGTCCTGCATCCTAATTGAATCTTCCCCTTCAACCCTGGAAACATTTCTAGAGATTTCCAGTTTTTTTGCAGTTTAGTATGCAATTGCGCTGATTTATTGTGCAATTTAGTCATAAGAGGTAAAGCTAATGATTTTGGAAACATATGTTTTCTTAAGGAGCATTGATTTCACCTTAATTCAGAGAGATAAATGCTCTATTTCTAATCTGGTATACACCTATATATATATATATATATATATATATATATATATATATATATATATATATATATATATATGTATATATATATATATATATATATATATATATATATATATATTACCTACTGGCGGTCGCCAGTAGGTATATATAGTTAGGATTTTTTTCCTATGGGACTTTTGAAAATTCTATGTCTAATAACTTTGGCGTTTGTGGACGGTATCGGCTGAAATTTTCAGGAAAATGGCACATTTTGTTTCTGAGCAGCCCTTGAAAATTTGGGGGGGGTTCGTCAAGGGGGGCCGAGAAAAAAGGGGGGTCCCAAAACGCGTTTTTCCCATGTTAATTTCCATAGGGCGTTTGGCCTCACTTTTAGCTCGAACGGCTGAATGGATTTGCACGAAACTTGGCAAAATTGTAGGGACTGTTAGCCCGATGTGCCTTTGCTGGGTCTCAATATATGTGCTCCAGTGGATTTTGAGAAATTAACGTTTAAAAAACAGGTATATCTGTGACAGCGTCCCAGATAGCGCTCCAGATCGATTACTTTTCGCGTAACGGAGCTTTGCGTAGCGAAGCTGATTGGCTCTCCGGTGTCTGTCAACATTCTAAACAGTCCGGTGCGGCCGCCATCTTGTCTGTCGGTAGGATCGAGAGACAAGAGGAGGAGAAAAACGAAGGGGGAATTTAATGAAAGGGGGCTAGGTAGACCTCTCTTGACCCCCTAGGAATGATGTTGGGGTTATTAAAGGGTCCCGTGGGGCAAATAATAAAAATTTGATTTGATTTTTTCGCGGTAGAAGCGCTTCTCCGTTCGCAAACTGGTAGCGAAACGTGAATTCGCCATTTTGTGTTTCGATTTCATTAAATTACTAGGTATAAGGGGGTACGGGAGACGTATCCTGACTCCTTTTGTTTTCTGAGGGTGGCTGAGGAGGCTCATATATGTTGATACATGTCTTCCAGCGGCTGTGCATGAGCGTTTTTTTTTTGTTGCGTGACGTCTGTTAACGTTCGATTCGATGGAAATCAGGAAGTGTTGACCGCCATTTTGTCACTGCGAGTAAATATTTTTTTTTAAATAATTGTTATAAATTAATCCTTATTGATAAACATTGTCTGCACCATCTTGTCTTTTTTGCAATGCCACACTTTTGTTGAGCACGGCAGCCATTTTAGATGCCTTGACCAGACCCACTCTCTGCACGCCGCCGATCCTCAGCATGGCTCCTCACCCTCGCAAGCATCTCCCCCACGGACTGGTCACCCCGGCTCTCTCTTTCATGCATGGGCCAGAAACCTCCTCCCATGTGCGCTGCTCTTCCCTGAGAATCACACCCTGTGCCCGCCCGACACCACCCTTTCACCCTATTCACTACCGCACCCTCTGACACTCTTCTGTGTCCGATTGTTCAGGCCGGTCCCAGGCTATCACCTAGCCCTGCAGATGTAGTTTATGGCCCCAGCTGTAGAGAATCACCCCTCTTCAAAGGAGTTACAGTAGATCTGTCACACCACACGCGTTCCTACTATCTGATAACCATCCTGTATTGTGCTTGGGGAGGGGATTCTCACTGTGAGGGTGTGTGGGACCGAGCCTGAAGCGGAAGATTCCAGGGATGCCTCTTTGTACATCAAAGTTTTTACAATTATGTGTCACATTATAAATATATAGTACTCCAACAAAGTAGGATTATAACACTTTAATAACTTTTAAATATATAGAACGCAACAAAAACAGTAAATACATTTAAACATTTTTTTGAAAAAAGAAGCAACAATGGTCAGTAGCTGTGTTTTGTGCGAATAGTCCCAAGGCAGCACAACGTGCTGAGTTCTGGAGGGCCGCACTGGTTTTTGGTATCCTACAATGCAGCTCCGAAAAACGGAGTGGGGCGTCCCGGGGGGTGCGCGGGGAGGCCTCGTCAGTAGCGGTCTGTTGTGCGAATAGTCCCAAGGCAGCAGAACGCGCTGAGATGTGGATGGCACCCAGGTGATGTCCAGTAAGTTGTCGCACTGATTTTGGCATCCTACAATGCTGCTCTGAAAAACGGCGTGGGGCGCCCAGGGGGGGGGGGAGGCAGCGTGAACGGGTCTCCCCAGGTGGAGGCTCGTCGGCTGTACTGGGGCGCCCCTTTACCGTTTCAGTTGCCATTCCGCCCGCTTTTGCTACACTGTGCCTCATCCGCCATTCAGCTGTTTATCACCCGCTCTTGCGGCTACAGCGTCTCGCTCACCATGTAGTTGAGTTGCGCCCACTCTTGCAGTGCAGCGATAGGCGGCTGCCACATGACTCTTAAAATGGCGGACGGCTCTTCGGATTTGGGCCTGGTCCACTAACATGGCCCTGGGACACCTTGGAACTCGGACGTCCCCTGAGCCTTGAAGATTTTACAAAAGTCTTGGGGGCTCCCGACTCCTGCAGGCTTCCGGTGGGGAGCGGCTGCCATGATTGCTCGCGGAATGACCACGACGGAGCCACGAGATGGTGGTGCTCTCAGGCTGACGCCAGCTTTAGTCTGAAACATCTAGAAACAAGGTGGGGCTTTCATCGTTTGGGAAAAAAAAATGTTTTAATCCAATGAAAAGTGATATTTTTAGGTCATATGATCAAGCCTTCCATCATTAGGAAACCAAAAGTAAAATGAACCAATGAAAAGTTTTATAAAGAAGTCACATGACCTGTTATGCTTACATTACGCGCTGCTATAAAAAGCGTAGAAAATCCGTTGGCACGTGAGGCGGCGTCAGTAGCGGACCGATGTGCGAATAGGCCGAAGGCAGCACAACGCGCCGAGATCCGGATGGCACCGAGGTGGTGTCCAGCAAGTTGCACTGGTGTGGCCATCCTACAATGCTGCGCCGAAAGTCGGCGTGGGGTGCCTGGGGGGGGGGGGGAGGTGGCGCAAACTGGCCTCTCTCGCCTCCTCAGGTGGAGGCACCTGATGTGCAGTGCAGCCCCCCTTATCTTTTCAGTCGCCGTCCAGCAGAGTTGCGCCCGCACTTGCTGCTACAGTAGGCCGAAGGCAGCACATCGCGCCAAGATCCGGATGGCACCGAGGTGGTGTCCAGCAAATTGCCGCACTGGTGTGGCCATCCTACAATGCTGCGCCGAAATTCGGCGTGGGGCGCCCCGTTGGCCCGGTCGCCAGTAGGTATATATAGTTAGGATTTTTTTCCTATGGGACTTTTGAAAATTCTATGTCTAATAACTTTGGCGTTTGTGGACGGTATCGGCTGAAATTTTCAGGAAAATGGCACATTTTGTTTCTGAGCAGCCCTTGAAAATTTGGGGGGGGTTCGTCAAGGGGGGCCGAGAAAAAAGGGGGGTCCCAAAACGCGTTTTTCCCATGTTAATTTCCATAGGGCGTTTGGCCTCACTTTTAGCTCGAACGGCTGAATGGATTTGCACGAAACTTGGCAAAATTGTAGGGACTGTTAGCCCGATGTGCCTTTGCTGGGTCTCAATATATGTGCTCCAGTGGATTTTGAGAAATTAACGTTTAAAAAACAGGTATATCTGTGACAGCATCCCAGATAGCGCTCCAGATCGATTACTTTTCGCGTAACGGAGCTTTGCGTAGCGAAGCTGATTGGCTCTCCGGTGTCTGTCAACATTCTAAACAGTCCGGTGCGGCCGCCATCTTGTCTGTCGGTAGGATCGAGAGACAAGAGGAGGAGAAAAACGAAGGGGGAATTTAATGAAAGGGGGCTAGGTAGACCTCTCTTGACCCCCTAGGAATGATGTTGGGGTTATTAAAGGGTCCCGTGGGGCAAATAATAAAAATTTGATTTGATTTTTTCGCGGTAGAAGCGCTTCTCCGTTCGCAAACTGGTAGCGAAACGTGAATTCGCCATTTTGTGTTTCGATTTCATTAAATTACTAGGTATAAGGGGGTACGGGAGACGTATCCTGACTCCTTTTGTTTTCTGAGGGTGGCTGAGGAGGCTCATATATGTTGATACATGTCTTCCAGCGGCTGTGCATGAGCGTTTTTTTTTTTGTTGCGTGACGTCTGTTAACGTTCGATTCGATGGAAATCAGGAAGTGTTGACCGCCATTTTGTCACTGCGAGTAAATATTTTTTTTTAAATAATTGTTATAAATTAATCCTTATTGATAAACATTGTCTGCACCATCTTGTCTTTTTTGCAATGCCACACTTTTGTTGAGCACGGCAGCCATTTTAGATGCCTTGACCAGACCCACTCTCTGCACGCCGCCGATCCTCAGCATGGCTCCTCACCCTCGCAAGCATCTCCCCCACGGACTGGTCACCCCGGCTCTCTCTTTCATGCATGGGCCAGAAACCTCCTCCCATGTGCGCTGCTCTTCCCTGAGAATCACACCCTGTGCCCGCCCGACACCACCCTTTCACCCTATTCACTACCGCACCCTCTGACACTCTTCTGTGTCCGATTGTTCAGGCCGGTCCCAGGCTATCACCTAGCCCTGCAGATGTAGTTTATGGCCCCAGCTGTAGAGAATCACCCCTCTTCAAAGGAGTTACAGTAGATCTGTCACACCACACGCGTTCCTACTATCTGATAACCATCCTGTATTGTGCTTGGGGAGGGGATTCTCACTGTTAGGGTGTGTGGGACCGAGCCTGAAGCGGAAGATTCCAGGGATGCCTCTTTGTACATCAAAGTTTTTACAATTATGTGTCACATTATAAATATATAGTACTCCAACAAAGTAGGATTATAACACTTTAATAACTTTTAAATATATAGAACGCAACAAAAACAGTAAATACATTTAAACATTTTTTTGAAAAAAGAAGCAACAATGGTCAGTAGCTGTGTTTTGTGCGAATAGTCCCAAGGCAGCACAACGTGCTGAGTTCTGGAGGGCCGCACTGGTTTTTGGTATCCTACAATGCAGCTCCGAAAAACGGAGTGGGGCGTCCCGGGGGGTGCGCGGGGAGGCCTCGTCAGTAGCGGTCTGTTGTGCGAATAGTCCCAAGGCAGCAGAACGCGCTGAGATGTGGATGGCACCCAGGTGATGTCCAGTAAGTTGTCGCACTGATTTTGGCATCCTACAATGCTGCTCTGAAAAACGGCGTGGGGCGCCCAGGGGGGGGGAGGCAGCGTGAACGGGTCTCCCCAGGTGGAGGCTCGTCGGCTGTACTGGGGCGCCCCTTTACCGTTTCAGTTGCCATTCCGCCCGCTTTTGCTACACTGTGCCTCATCCGCCATTCAGCTGTTTATCACCCGCTCTTGCGGCTACAGCGTCTCGCTCACCATGTAGTTGAGTTGCGCCCACTCTTGCAGTGCAGCGATAGGCGGCTGCCACATGACTCTTAAAATGGCGGACGGCTCTTCGGATTTGGGCCTGGTCCACTAACATGGCCCTGGGACACCTTGGAACTCGGACGTCCCCTGAGCCTTGAAGATTTTACAAAAGTCTTGGGGGCTCCCGACTCCTGCAGGCTTCCGGTGGGGAGCGGCTGCCATGATTGCTCGCGGAATGACCACGACGGAGCCACGAGATGGTGGTGCTCTCAGGCTGACGCCAGCTTTAGTCTGAAACATCTAGAAACAAGGTGGGGCTTTCATCGTTTGGGAAAAAAAAATGTTTTAATCCAATGAAAAGTGATATTTTTAGGTCATATGATCAAGCCTTCCATCATTAGGAAACCAAAAGTAAAATGAACCAATGAAAAGTTTTATAAAGAAGTCACATGACCTGTTATGCTTACATTACGCGCTGCTATAAAAAGCGTAGAAAATCCGTTGGCACGTGAGGCGGCGTCAGTAGCGGACCGATGTGCGAATAGGCCGAAGGCAGCACAACGCGCCGAGATCCGGATGGCACCGAGGTGGTGTCCAGCAAGTTGCACTGGTGTGGCCATCCTACAATGCTGCGCCGAAAGTCGGCGTGGGGTGCCTGGGGGGGGGGGGAGGTGGCGCAAACTGGCCTCTCTCGCCTCCTCAGGTGGAGGCACCTGATGTGCAGTGCAGCCCCCCTTATCTTTTCAGTCGCCGTCCAGCAGAGTTGCGCCCGCACTTGCTGCTACAGTAGGCCGAAGGCAGCACATCGCGCCAAGATCCGGATGGCACCGAGGTGGTGTCCAGCAAATTGCCGCACTGGTGTGGCCATCCTACAATGCTGCGCCGAAATTCGGCGTGGGGCGCCCCGTTGGCCTGTGAGGTCGCGTCAGTCAGTGGGGGCTGTTTAAGAAAGCATCACATTGGGGTGCCCCTTGGTGTTTCACTCGCTATCCAGCTGAGTTGCGTCCGCACTTGCGGCTACAGTAGGCCGAAGGAAGCACAACGCGCCGAGATCTGGATGGCACCGAGGTGGTGTCTAGCAAGTTGCCGCACTGGTGTGGCCATCCTACAATGCTGCGCCGAAAGTTCCATGGTCCGACGGAACTTTTTTCCTTTTCCTTTCTGCATCTTGTCCCACAATCCGTTTAACCTTTAGACACGACCAGGTCCCTGAATGTGTGCAGGGGGACGCTATTGATTGAATCAAAATGGCGGCTTCACACAAAGCTGACTCAAGCGTTGCTGGTGATGCTATACAGACAAAAAATGGTTTTCAGTTTGTACATTCTTCAGGATTTTTCCATCCAAGTCTGCTTGAGAGTTTGTAGAACAATGGCTTTAGATCTTGCCCTCCCCTCTTTTGACTGTTGTTCTTGTTGCCTATGTCTTCTGTTGTCATTTAACTGAACCTTTTTTGACTGCCGAAAGGGGTTCTGGTCCGACCGCTGGTTGGTGGAGATATTTTGACTATATCCTGGACCTGCCCGGCCTCGCCCAAAATTGCGCCGGTATAAATGGGACTTGTACCTCGTACCTCCTTGTTGTCTACTGGTTGCACAACCTTGATATCACGAGATACGTATGCAGTTTTGAAGCACATGGCGGGCGGGAATGAGAATTGATTGAATATTTCGACATCCCTATTGATATTAAGTTCTGATGTGTTATTGATTACTGTACTATTGAAAGTTCGAATTAACGTCACCCATGGTACTTGCCCGCAAATGTATATCTAGATAATTTTATTGTAAGTGGCCCTGTCGTATTTTAAATACAAAATGTACGTCCACCGATTCCGCAACTGTTAGACACCTTAGTTCTTGCAACCTAATGGCCCGCTCGTTGCGTTCCTCTACAGTGTAAATGTCTCCTCATCATATACGATTCCAGTTTGCTCCGTGGCCAGCCCACGTGGTTATAGGCCCGTATTTGTATACTGACATTTTCACAAGAAAGGTTTTTAAAACAAAACATGGTAGTAGTATTTACATTGGTAAAGTTTTTAATTTTAGTCACTGTTTTCGAATCAGTAAAAGGCAAGTGAAATAAAGCAGTCCAATTACATGACGGATAAAAGGTATAATACGCAGGAACGCAGTAAAGATAAATGGTCAAAAGCTGTTGTGTTTTTTACTCCTGCAACATAAAGTGATCGATAAGAATCTGATATTCGGGCGTATCGGCGACTAAGAGAGCAGGCCGAGCATCTTTTGCTCAACGGCTCCGTCATGGGACGAAGAAACGCCCTTTTGCTAGAAAAAGGAATATATTTTACTTGCAGGACAGTTGTAAATTTTCCGGGAAAATACATTAGCCTGGAACAATATAACATATATGTTTAAGAAAAAATAATGTTCGAAAGCAATAAAAAGCGTAATTTTTAGGTCATATGACCAAGCCTTTCATCATTAGTATAACAAAAGTAAAATGAACCAATGAAAAGTTTTATTAACAAGTCACATGACCTGTTATGCTTACGTTACGTGCTGCGCGCCGTGCCCCGGATCCCTTCCGGGAAGCTGCGCTTAGCGCACTGGAGTACTTCCGGGTGCGCTAACGCGGCGTGTCACATAACGCATTACGCGACAACGTAGGTCCAGAATATAGTCAAAATGTCTCCACCAACCAGCGGTCGGAACACAACCCCTTTCAGCAGTCTAAAAAGTTCTGTTAAATGACAACAGAAGGGACAGGCAACAAGAACCATCAGTCAAAGAGGGGAGGGCAAGTTCTTCCCTACCGGGTCACGTTGGGGCGCTACCGGAACTGATCGAATTGGTAGACTACTGTGTTTCTGGATGTTTCAGACTGAAGCTGGCATTAGCATGAGAGCACCACCATCTCGTATCTCAGTCGTGGCCATTCCACGAGCAATCATGGCAGCCGCTCCCCACCAGAAGCCTGCGGGAGTCGGGGGCCCCCAAGACTTTTGTAGAATCTTCAAGGCTCAGTGGACGCTTTCGAGAATGGGGCCCAAGCCCTAGCAGACAAGCGTCCGAGTTCCAAGGTGTCCCATGGCCATTTTAGTGGACCACGCCCAAATCTGAAGAGGCGGCCGCCATTTTGAGAGTCCTGTGGCAGCCGCCTATAGTTGCATCGCAAGAGCGGGAGCAACTCAACTACATGGTGAGCGAGACGCTGTAGTCGCAAGAGCGGGCAGTAAACAGCTGAATGGCGGAAGAGGCACAGTGTAGCAAAAGCGGGCGGAATGGCAACTGAAACGGTAAAGGGGCGCCCCACTACAGCGTGTCTTCAGGTCAAACGGATTGTGGGATAAGGTCCAGAATGGAAGAGTCATCAAAAGGCAAAAAGTTCCGCAGGACCCCGGGAGCCGGCCGCCTATGTCGGGGGCGATCTTAGGCCACGCCAGGGCAACACAACTTGGGGAGGGGGCAGAAGTCAAGCGCACCCTCCCAGTCCGCGCCACCACACCGTATGTTGAAAATCTGAAGCCATCGTTCTACAAACTCTCAACCAGCCTTGGATGAAAAATCTTGAAGAATGTACAAACTGAAAACCAGTTTTTGTTTGCATAGCATCAGCAGCAACGCTTGCTATCAGAATGCATGAGTTTCATGCTCGATCGATTGAGCTAGCCGGATCAGGCAACAAAAAGTATAAAATAGTTATGTAAATAGTTATTTAATAAAATGTTTTACCCTGTTACTTTGCTGGTGTGTTGTATATATTTATAATATTTGCATAGAGTTTATCGTTATTTTGGGCGGGGTGGGTGGCGGAGCCGAGCTGTCTTGCAGCCATCATGGTGTGGAGCTCAGTTCATCTCACTAGTTTCGTATTTCTCATGAAGGGTTGTTCCTAATGTTTCTATTTTAGCGAGGTCAAAAAGAGATCCCATTTGTGGCCTACTGATTTTGCTCGATTTTTTTTTTTTTAACACGATTTTTCACTATCTGCAAAGACTAAACAGAGTATTGCGGCTTTGTGCTTGTCAGTAAATAGAGAATGAACCAAAGAGAATACATTCTAAAATAGTAAATGCTTGGATAACAATCAATCAAATGGAGAGACAAGCAGGCACGACGGATTACAACGGGGGCAAAGGCCTGCGTTAACTACCCTTCACTATCTACAAAGAGAGAGTACTTCTAAGAGAAAAGAGGGGGGGGCAGCGTTTAAAGCACATCAGCGTGCATAAACACGAAAATGTTTTTACCTATCACGTACTTGACATTTGACAGCTGTTGATATTTGTTATTAAAAAACAATTGAAATTCAATGAAAAAACTATAGGTTTTAGCCCATATATAGTTAGGGATTAGCATTTTCAAAACCTTATTTTACTCGCATAAAACCATTGAAATTCGCATATATAGTTAGATGCGCTAACTATATATCGCGCACCCGCAATCCACTGCTGATGATGTCACATATTACATCATTCATGACATGCTCAGTGACATCACTGATGACATCACTGATGACATCTCAAATGACATCACTGATGACATCACTGATGACAACATCCAGTGACTGTATGTTTCTGTAAAGTTAAAATATGTCTTACATATTGAAGAATGAGTGGATGTATAAGTGTCTGGATGAAGGATTTAGTAGGTGCATGACTGACTGTATGAGAGAGTGATTAAATGTGTCTCACTGAGTGCATGGGTTAGTGACTAAACTGTCTTAATTTGTGCATCATTATATCTGTTGTTCTATGAACTGCTGCATATGTTGATCAGTAGCTAAATGAGTAACTATATGGGTTATTGATTGGTTGCCGAAGTATTTGTATGGGAGACTGAGTGTGTGTGTGGGTGGCTGGAAGGTGTATGACTCTGTGCATAGATGTGTGAGCAGTTGATTCACTAGATGTATGGGTTCAAAAGTGCATGTGGAAATAGCTGTATGGGCGGTTGACTGGGTGCATGAGTGTATTGGTGAATGAATGGATATCTCAGTGCTACATGTCAAAGTAAGTACATATGTAAAACACAGTACATGTGAGAGTTGACATATATAAATAACTGTGCATAAGAGCCAGTGAGTGGCTGTATGGATCATTGTGAACTTGTATCAGGGATTGTATAAGAGAGTAAATATGTGTTAGTATATGTTTGAATAAGTAAGGTGTGTATAACTGTATAGTAGAGGAAATGGAGGTGTGATTGATTCTTTGCATGACTGACTAGGTGTGTGAGTAACTCCATGGATGAGTGACAGTCTGTGAGTTTTTGTTTACACTGAGTGTATCTAAGGTTATATTAGAGTCTGAAGAGGTTCATCGTATTATCACATGAATGATGTCATTAGTGATGTGCTCAGTAATGTCAAATGAGATGTCAAATGAGATGTCATCAGTGATGTCATTTGAGATGTCTTCAGTGATGTCATCAGTGATGTCAGTGATGTCATTTGAGATGTCATCAGTGATGTCATCAGTGATGTCATTTGAGGTGGATTGCGGGTGCGCGATATATAGTACGCATCTAACTATATATGCGAATTTCAATGGTTTTATGCGAGTAAAATAAGGTTTTGAAAATGCTAATCCCTAACTATATATGGGCTAAAACCTATGGTTTTTTCATTGAATATATATATATATATATATATATATATATATATATATATATATATATATATATATTGAATACCAATGATTCACCGCACACGCCTTTGATTATCAGATTGCAGTTTCTTTTATTTCAAAAACGTGACAACACCTACGCGTTTCGAACCGTAGTTCGTGTTCACGGTAGCTATACTGTGTGGTCCCTCCATTATTTCAATGCACATTAGCCTTTGGCACGCCCTCATTGATTTGAGGCATGCTGGGACATGTAGTATCAACAAAATTATATGTGCCTTACATTATTTGTTGGGTTCTGGGTTATGTACAGTACTGGGGCGACATTAGGCGTTACTGCATTTTAAAGCGTGTCCCCAGTTAACTAGGACTATGGCGCTTTGTATCACACGTGATGACACGTGTGTCTATAATCAGCTCTCTGGTTACTCGAGAGTTGATTAAAATGCGTAACTTGATGGGTCCAATTCCAAGGTTACAATTAAGGGCTGAGTGCCCTACGTCCCCAGTGCTGACATTTGCCCACGACCTCTTTTGAGTTAACTTGTTCGGCACTGTCAAAAGAAAATCGATTATTCTCAGTACAAATCAATTTAGGTAACTGTGAGTAGCACAAATAAAATTGGTTAACTAGGGTCATTTGTTACAGTCATTCATGGTCAAAAGAGGATACTTTTATGGGTTTACTGCTGGATCCCCAATGTCTGTGTGTCATCGCCGTTGAGGCCAGCCGGCTGTTTGGTTCTGAACCTCATGATTAGTTTTGATTCAAGCCTTCTCAGTTTTTGAATCCGGTTACCTCCTCTTTCATGTTGCGGTACCATCGCCAGACCAAAATATTTGACATCTAGCCATGTTTTGTTCTCATGATTGGCTAAATGTTTGGCAATGGCATAGGAGTGATCGTGATTTTGGATTGCTCGAATATGCTGTAGTATGCGAGTTTTTATGGAACAAGTTGTGCTGCCGATATATGATTTCCCACAGTAGCACTGGATCATGTACACCACAAAGGACGATTCACAGTTGATGTTGCTTGTGATGGTGAAGTTTTTGCCAGCTGCATCCTTAAGGTTTTTCATGTTGCGTCCTATTTTGCACGCCTTGCAGACTGCGCATTTATTAAAGCCTTGTTTTCTGATGTCAAGCCAGGACTGATTTTTCTTGATTTCAAAATGACTTTGTGTTAGTTCATCCGCCAGATTGCGTGCCCGTCTGTAGGAGACTAGAGGATAGTTTCCTATTGTTGTACCAATATCCGGGTCCTTGCGAAGTACGTGCCAGTACTTCATCATGGCTTTCTGTATTCTGTAGCTTTCTTTACTGAAAGTCATTATCATCCTGGGTTGATCAGTGTTTTTTTCTTCAACTACTTGCGTGGCATCGGTGCTTGTCTTTGTGATTAGAGTTTGTTCTCTTGATTTACTTCTTGCTCTTGTTTCACATGCCTTTAGATCTGTTCTGTTGTATCCTCTCTGTTTGAAACGTGCTTTGGTCTCTCTGAATTTCAGTTCCATTTCTTTTTCCTCAGAGCAATTCCTCTTCATCCGTAGGAACTCACCATACGGAATGCTTTTTATCAGTTTTTGTGGATGAAAGCTTAAACCGTGAAGAATGCTGTTGGTTGACGTTTCCTTTCTGTGGACGGTTGTTTGGATCTTACCGTCAGCTATATACACCTTTGTGTCTAAGAATACAATTTCATTAGGACTGATGGAGTATGTGAATTTCAATCCCAGTGAATTTTGATTGAGGATATTGAAGAATGTTATGAATTCCGTTTCTGTGCCTTTCCACAGGAGGAACAGATCGTCTATAAAGCGTAGCCAAAGGGCTACCTTTGCCATATGGTGGTCGTTTTCTTCTCCCCAAGCTACGGTTTTCTCCCACCACCCCATGGTGAGATTCGCGTAGCTTGGAGAGAAGGAAACTCCCATGGCTGTGCCACAACTCTGTTTGTAAATGGTTTTGTTGAATAGAAAAATGTTGTTGTACAGACACAACGTCATCATCTCCATGATCATTTTTGAGTGTTCTCTCCGGGTGATTGGTTGTTGATCCAGAAAATATTTTGTAGCTGTCAAACCAATGTTGTGATTTATTGACGTGTACAGCGACACCACGTCGATCGTCACCAGCATGTAATCCGGTTGCCACTCAGTTCCCATCAGGATGCGTAGGAAATCTCCCGTGTCCTTTATGTAGGAGCTTAAGGTTGGTACCAGTGGTGCTATGAAATAATCCACGTAATTGGAAACATTTTCGTAAAGTCCCCCACAACTTGAAATTATTGGTCTGCCGGGGGGCTTGTTGAGTGTCTTGTGTACTTTTGGTAAAAAGTATATGGTTGGAAGGATGGGATTTTCAACCATCAGAAATTTTCTTTCTGTGTCTGTGATTAGACCATTTTCTTGCCATGCACTCAATTTTGTTTCCAGTTCCTGTTTCATTGCTTCTGTTGGATTTCTATTTAGTACCTTGTAATTGTCGTTGTTGTTTAGCTGGCGTATTGCTTCTTCTACATACTGATCTTTGTCCATGATTACAATATTCCCGCCCTTGTCCGCAGGTTTGATTTCTATTAGGGCGTTGTTTTTCAGGCTTGATATTGCTTGTCGTTCTCCAATGGTTAAATTTTCTTTTCTTTTTTTGTTGTAGTTTTTTGGCATATCCTCAATCTCATTTACCACTAAATCATAGAAAATATCAATTTTATTTCCTGGGTACAAAATCGGGCAAAATTTCGATTGTGGTTTGAAGTCAGTCGGTTGCCGTTTGTTTGCTTCAATGTTCATTTCTGATAGGACTTGGGTATCTGTGATTTCAGATTGATCTATTTCATTAGCCAGTTCGTAGGCTACTCTTAGATGTGGAACCTCCGATGTCCGATATTCTTGATTTGTCTCATTTGAAGTGATCTCTCGCGTCGTTTTGGTTTTATTAGTTGGTCTTTTTGAAAAGAATTTTTTTAAGTTTCAGTTTTCGTGTGTATTTGTACAGATCTATTTTTGTTTCCGTTGTGTCATGGTGGGTTTCGGGACAAAACGAAAGCCCCTTATTTAGTAATCTTGTTTCTGTGATTGTTGGATTGTATTTAGACAAATGTATTACTAAATTGGGGGTATCTGTGCGAGTATGATCTATTTCCTCTGTTTCGTGCGAACCCTGAGGTTGTATCTGCCTCCATCCACGCTTGCCGCGTCTTGTTTTGCGTTTGCGTCTCCTGGAGCTTGTGTTCTTCTTCCTCTTGATCGGTTGCGATATTGCCCTCTGCCCCTGTTGGCACTTTGTGGTGTTTGCTGCACATGATAGAGCAGCTGAATTTCGTCTAAAAAAGACATTTTGCGAAGACCAGGGCGTCTTTGCTCTCCTTCACTGTAATCTGATTCAGAACCACTGGTTTGTTCACCGGGTGTGAATGTTCCCGTTGCCCATTGTTGCTTGTATACATCATATTTCCTTGCAAAGGTTAAAATGGTGCCATATTTGTAGTCGTCTTGGTCCCTGCAAAATTTGCGTTGTTTTCGGTTCTGTACATCTTCTTCATGATTATCCAAATTCTTTTCCATATCGCTTCTCAGTTTCTTAATGGCGCTGCTGTCTTCGTTTAGATCTGTTATTTTCGCTTCCACTTCTGCTATTTTTTTGTGTAACTCGTCAACTTCAATCCTCGCATATTTGATGATTATGAGCATCATGTTATTGGAACAGCCCATGTTGTTGTTCCCCCATTCTTCAAGCATCTCGGGCTTGGTGTCTGGGTGGTTAGGCAGAGTGAAAATACGAAGACCTCTAGGTACCATTTTCAGTTCCACATATTTCTCCAATGTTAAGATTTCCCATTCTCTTGAGATTTCTTTTCTCATTAATTTCTCTAGTTGAGTGAATAACGTTTTACAGGTGGTTGGGATCGTTTGTGGTGTTGCTGCTGTTTCCTGTCTGTTTTCCCGGGGTGCGTCTGTTTGAAAGATGCTTTCTGCTTTTGTCACTCTTTTGACTCGCCTTTCCTCCATGTTTTGTGCTTGCTTGTCACAGTTCCTGTATTTTGATTTGTGCTGGATTGTTAAGGCTGTCTTTAGGGACCGTTTTCACTTTAGCTTTCTTTTACGTTATTTTGGGAGGTGGGTAGATTTGTAGTATACCCCTTGTCACTGTGGAATACTGCGGTCAAGGGAGAGAGTCGCTGCACCAGTAAGTCTAATCTTTTCTCTTGTAAACGTTACTTCAAAATGCGCTAGACGACTCTCGTCACTGCGTCTTCCCCACAATTGTTAATGGCGTGTCTCTTACCTGGGAGACTCCCGGATCGCGCTGGGTCCTCCGACTCGGCGCGTTCGGCGCTCGACCTGGTGTATACACGCTGCTGTTGTTTGTTCTGCCAGTTGCGGATGATCGTAGCAGAACCGCTTCTCCGTTTGTTGTTTTCACTTATGCAGTACGTGGGCAAAGACGGGCTCTCCGCTGTATGTGAATACAGCATACAACTTGTCCTGTCGCAGCGGGAGCACACTTCAGTCGGTGCCGGTGAAGGGACCAGGGCAGTGTCCCGTTTTGATTGAATACCAATGATTCACCGCACACGCCTTGATATCAGATTGCAGTTTCTTTTATTTCAAAAACGTGACAACACCTAAGCGTTTCGAACCGTAGTTCGTGTTCACGGTAGCTATACTGTATGGTCCCTCCATTATTTCAATGCACATTAGCCTTTGGCACGCCCTC
Source organism: Lissotriton vulgaris (assembly GCF_964263255.1). Lineage (NCBI taxonomy): Eukaryota > Metazoa > Chordata > Amphibia > Caudata > Salamandridae > Lissotriton > Lissotriton vulgaris. The sequence continues at coordinate 2,034,529,458 of NC_141691.1, forward strand.
ATTGATTTGAGGCATGCTGGGACATGTAGTATCAACAAAATTATATGTGCCTTACATTATTTGTAACCTTGGAATTGGACCCATCAAGTTACGCATTTTAATCAACTCTCGAGTAACCAGAGAGCTGATTATAGACACACGTGTCATCACGTGTGATACAAAGCGCCATAGTCCTAGTTAACTGGGGACACGCTTTAAAATGCAGTAACGCCTAATGTCGCCCCAGTACTGTACATAACCCAGAACCCAACAAATAATGTAAGGCACATATAATTTTGTTGATACTACATGTCCCAGCATGCCTCAAATCAATGAGGGCGTGCCAAAGGCTAATGTGCATTGAAATAATGGAGGGACCACACAGTATAGCTACCGTGAACACGAACTACGGTTCGAAACGCGTAGGTGTTGTCACGTTTTTGAAATAAAAGAAACTGCAATCTGATATCAAGGCGTGTGCGGTGAATCATTGGTATTCAATCAAAACGGGACACTGCCCTGGTCCCTTCACCGGCACCGACTGAAGTGTGCTCCCGCTGCGACAGGACAAGTTGTATGCTATATATATATATATATATATATATATATATATATATATATATATATATATATATTCCACGCTCCGCAACTCTGCGACCGGCAGCCGGCAGCAGAAAGCAACAATACGGCACTCACAGCAGAATTTTAAACCACATACGGTTTAGTTAGCGCAGATAATCAGAACAGACGCGTTTCAGCACTTGCCTTCGTCAGTGTCAGCTGGCGTCGGCAAGGCGGAAGTTGATAAGGCTCAATTCATTAAAACAAAGGAAGGATCATAATACAAATGCAAGCGCCATCTTAACATGATGAAATAACGCTATTTACAATACAAAATTAAACTTTTTCGAGCAATGGATATATGCTTTACACTTGATAATACTCAATCATTATGTGTTTTAACGTATTGAGCCCTGGATGGGCTAACAATTAAACATGAAATCATAAATCAGCATAAGTGTCATTGCTCAACTGATCATACGCTCGTATTGGTATACAGTTTAAGTAACCCGATCCCCATAATCTCAGATACAGTGGTAACAATTGAGGCCTGGATGGATGGCCATAAGTGCAAATACCATGGTTTACAGTGCCACACTAAATTAACCCTAACGGAAGGAAAGGGGTGTGGAGGGGGGGGGATTTTACTTCTGTACACCAAATAATATCAACGGCATTTCAGTATAAAGATAAATGTACAACAGACAGTGACGTGGTTCCGGAACTTGGAATAGTGTCTATAAATGTGATAGTAATTCTTCCCCTGCGTTAAGTCCTCCTGGTGACTTCGTTTGGAGGTCGATAATATATCGAGACTCCAGATGTCTGAGTCGCCTTTTTAGATCTCCACCCCTGATGTCTTGAGGGATGCAGTCTAAGCTGAAGAAGCTGAGTTGTGTCCTATCACTGTTGTGGTGACTTGCAAAATGCCGGGCCATCGGATCGTTTTCATCTTTGTTAGCAATGGCCCGTTGGTGCTCTAAGATTCTCAGCTTAACTGCTTTTGTGGTGCTTCCTACGTACATCCGTCTGCAGGGGCACTTCAGGCAGTATACCACAAATGTGGTCGAACAAGTAATAAACTTGTTGATTTTGATTTTAGAGTCCCTATGTGGCACCTGATAGCTCAGTACCCTCTGGCTGTTACTGCAGGCCTTGCATTTCCCGCATGGATACGAGCCATGCATTGACTGCAGTTCTCCTTTGGACTTGCCCTTCTGTAGGTGGCTAGTGACCAGTCTATCTTTTAGAGATCTTAGTCTTCTAAAAGTTATCATGGGATGTTCTTGTAGGTCCTTCCCAATTACATTGTCGGATTTGAGAATCCCCCAATTTTTGACTATGATGGCTCTCACATTATTGGCTGCCACTGAATATTTGGTGATAAGTCTTATAATGCCACTCCCACCTTTGGGACTGTCCACCTTTTTGTCCTGTAAGAGGGTATGTCGATTGACTTGCTCTTCCTTCTTCTCAGCTTGTTGGAGGGTAGTTACAGAGTAGCCGCGAGATTTAAAACGTCTCACGCTTTCTTGAGCGGCCTCTGTATAGTCTCTCTCCAGAGAACTGTTGCGCTTAATCCTCAACAGCTCCCCGTAGGGGATACTCTTAACCAGGGAGGTCGGATGGCTGCTGCGTCCCTGGAGGACAGAGTTACCCGCCGTCTCTTTTCTAAAGAGGGCGGTCTGGATTGTGCCTGAATCAACGAAAACCCTGAGATCTAGATAATTAACCTCACTCTTGCTCATTGTGCAAGTGAAATGTAGGTTAAGATCATTGTGATTTAGAATCCTAATGTACTCTAATGCTGAGAGCTCCGACCCCCTCCAGATAAGGAAGAGGTCGTCGATATACCTTCTCCAGCATATCACATTATCCACCCAAGGGGTTTTATCATCTGCCCAGGCCACCTGCTTCTCCCACCAACCCACGAAAAGGTTTGCGTAGCTGGGGGCGAAGCAGGTGCCCATCGCAGTCCCCCTTATTTGCCTGTATCGCTGATTCTGGAAAATAAAAATGTTGTTATTCAAACAAAAAGATATAAAGTCCAAAATCATTTGACTGTGCTGCAGGTAACGGGCGGGTCGCAGATTCAAAAAGGTCTTAACTGCTGCAATTCCGTCATGGTGTCTAATGCTCGTGTAGAGGCTCGAGATGTCCATAGTGATCATCAGTAGACCCTCCTCCCACTCCACGTCTTGTATTTGCCTCAAAAATTCTTTGGAGTCCTTAGTATAGGAGCTCAACTGCGTGACACATGGTGCCAGAAATGAGTCGATGAATTTCGACATATTTTCAGTTAAGCCACCGATGGATGACACGATGGGTCTCCCTGGTGGTTGCGTGGGGTGTTTGTGAATCTTCGGGAGGTGATAAAAACTAGGTAGTCTTGGTTGTTTATTCTGTAGGAATGAGTCTTCCTCCCTGCTTAGTATGCCTTTTCCATACCATATATATATATATATATATATATATATATATATATATATATATATATATATATATATATATATATATATATATATATATATATATATATATATATATATATATATATATATATATCAATTACCGCCCTCCATATCTGAGTATATCAAATTGCATATGATATATGCTTTGTAAACACAGACCAAAGATTGTCCAACAACAAAGAAAAATCTTATAGTGCCCGCTACTCAATTAACAATTTTCAAGGTAGCTCTAGCATTGTTTATTGCAGTATCAACTGTGCTGTTCTTCACATTAAGCAGTTCATAGCTATCTGTTCTTTTTTATAGAGGCCAACATTTCATCCTAGATTGTGCTCAGAATATCTTGGAAAATAATGAAATATTTGCATCAAAATGTAATTGCTTGGAATCTCCCGATCTATTAATAACTTTTGGAATTCTTCTTTACTGTGTGATCTAGTTCATACTACTAGAAAAGTGATAACCCCGAAGAAACCAAGTAAGTACTGCATCACCGTGTTAATAAGACTTAAAAGCATTATGATACAGAATGCATAAGAATAATAAAGCACAAGATGTCTCTGATTGTCCTGAAATATTTAAAAAAAAATCCCTTCACAATTGTGCTTTTCATAACCTCTCTTGTATGGTTACAGTTACCCAGGTTGGCCCAGTCAGATGATGTTAAGAGTACATTAGAAATTCCTACTTAAAATGATTACATGTAAAGTATTACTCCAATTCTTTTCAGAGTTTTTATCGTCAACTGCTGTTTTGTAGCTTTTTTTGTGATAAAGCACCAACACATCCTTACTCAGAGCATGTGAATCAAAAAAGTACATCATCCTTCTCTGCCCTTTGTTTGTTTCATTACCACAAAAATAATGAAAGGGGCAGATACCTCTACCATAACACCCTGACAGAACTTTAAACTGACATGCTGTGCAGGTGTGTGGTGCAGATACTTTTTGAGAACTTCCTTTACAAGAGAAAAGCATGCAATGTCTTTCATAGATTTTGATACAATACATATGCCATACATCTAATATGATGACTTGGATAAAACTGCAACGTGTGTGAAGTTAGAGATTGCGAGAAGCAAGTACCAGTTAGATTTTTACTCCCATTTGGACTATTAGATGCTGTTTTTCTGACTCTGATTGTACACTGGGCTCTGCTGTCGAGACCCAGGGAGTGAGCTCCAATTAAAAGAGCATGGTAATTAGGTATAACTACAATTCTTACTGACATCCTCTCTGTAAGTCCCCAGGAGGTGGTAGGGAATTTAGGTCCAGAGATCTAGTCGATTTAATGTACTTAGGTATGCATTACTGTTGTACATGCTGTAATTTTCAAGGCTGCTTTTAATCTTAAATTGTATGCAAATATGACTATTTAATTAAAAGTACTAACAAAGTTTCAAAATACCTTGGTTGTATATATAAGTCACATGTAAGGTTCCCCCTAGGTCCCCCAGTGGTAGAGTGCCTTGTAAATATAAGGAAAGATATGATAAACAAAGTTGTATGTGCCCTGGTAAGGGAAAAAAAGTGAGTCACAATTACTCCATAGGCTAACATAGTAAAATGTTAATAAAGTGTAACTATTGAGCTATAATGATGCTTCATAGTATTGAAATGTATTCTAACTTTCACAGAAAATACGTTGTGGGTTTTTCCTTTTCAGTAAGCTAAAATCCAGCCTTCCACTGGCTTTTTCCTGGTTTCCCAGGCTGAGCCAAGCTGTCATAACGAGTTGTGTAGTGACCTGCATTGAGGCAAAGAATTTCCTGTGAGAGGAGGACTGCAAGCTGCAGAGCATAATGCAGGAAGGGGGTGTTGGGGCAAAACTAACCATTAAAAATAAAAATGACAAAAGATATTCCAGTTCCAAGTTCCTTTCTCCCCTTCACAAGTTTTTCTAGGTTCCCTCTCACCAACACTTCCACACTCCCCTTCTCACTTCCTATTACTTGATCTTTTAGTAGCTGTGGCTTTTCATACCATTACTTCTAGCTGGAAACAAGCTGCAAATGACTCCTATTAATTTTGGTGGAATGCAGTTTGCTTCCATCATCGCCTTGACACCAATTATGTATCCCCCATTTCACTAGCAATTAAACGTGACTTGATTTGGCTCCCTTTGGTAACATATCTCTCCTCCTTTGCCCCAGTACATGCCTCTCCAGATCCCAGTACAGTTGAAGTGCGCAAGCCACCATGAATTTCTTATTCCCTTATGCCTTTATTTGTTATGATTTCTTGTTTTACTAGATTATATTGTACCTTTCACTCATATTCATAGGTTATGTTCATGCAACTTACATGCTTGTTATAATTTGCATTTTATGAGAGTTTCTATTGCATTGCTTATTCTTTATATGTGATTATCATATTGATTGTATCCCTTCCCCTTTCCCTTTTCCTCCCCTTCTTTATTTCTTCAATAAACTCAAAAAAATAAAAATGACAGCCTCACCCCAAAATCCTACACCCCCAGTCAAATAGAAACCCCACAAAATTGAGTGGAGTGTTAGTAAACCATAGTCTCACCAGTGGGTTGGCTTGGCTAGATCCAACTGTTCTGGAGAGAGTTTCTCCAGTTTGTATTTTAGAAGAATAGCGATTTCTGGGCCAAGAATATGCCACACTTTAGAGGAAGTGATCATATTCCACATTGTGGTACCCTGCATCACATTGGTAGGTGTGCCCTGCTGCTTTTCAATCCAGAACTGAGAATAAATATGGGAGTGTTGTACATCAACTCAAATCTGCTGCCTAAAACAAAAAAGAGAAAAAAGGACTGGCCTGCTTGGATCCTCATCTGTACCCAAAGGATTGCATTCTGAAGAACTTCACCTGCTGCACATTCTGGTACTGCAGCACTTATTCAACCAGATGAGTTCTTAATATTAGTAGGTGAGGTGACACCTTTGTTGTAACCACCATCCAGGGGTTTGGGTGACTTCTGAATATGGGCTGACCAATGTGTAAGGCGGAGGCTGGATACTCAGTCCGGAATGTGCCTAGGAAACGGAATAGATACCTCTTACTCAACTAAAAGAAACACTTTCTGTAAGCAGCTACTCCTATGACTGAAATGGAGGCAGTTTGGCTACTATTAGCCCTGGTATAAAGTACTATACTTCCTCATGCCCAAAATTAAAATACCTATAGATTTGCAGACTTCACCCTTGTACAATTGAGTTTCAGAAGTTCCCTCAGCCCTCTCTACCTGCCCTTCATATGAGAGGATGATTTGCTCACCTATCTTAACTTTTTGCCAAAAGGCCCAAGTCAATATTTATTTTCTGGGAGATGTTTCACATCTCATCGAGAGGAAAGCCTGATGGGGTTGGCAGCGACTGGATAGGCTAATGCTGATTAGTTCACTGGAGTTTCAAGCAGGTAAAGTGTAAGTTTTGACCCAGTACCATTCCTGTGTTTTTTTGCAAAATCCAATTTCACCAATTCAATGGATATTTTCTGAATATCAAAAACTGTGGTGAAATATACTCTGTACCTTATTGCAAATCAACGTTACCAAAATGGTATTTCATTTTGTGTTTTTTTCTTCTCATAGAAATCACAGCAGTCCAAAACAATGGAATTAGCGTTTTGGGGATACTTACTGTAGGATAATACCACCGTTAAATTCTTATATCTTCCTCTTTTTGAATATAATCACCCTAACATGTAGTTGACAAGGCACACTTAGAGTGAATTAATGTTTCAAGTAGGGGTAGGCGGAATTTGGGTAATCGTGTTACGCAAATCTCTGGGAAACGGTAAAAAATCTCCACGAAATACAGAAATTCTGTGAACACGCGGGATTGCTTGTTCGCGATGATTTTTTACTGTTCGCAATCGCTGCTTGCGTGCTCGGGGGGGGAAATATCTCGCGAAAACTCATTTGAGAACGCGAACAAGCAAAACATTACGCGAAGTTGAGTAACGCAGAATTTTGGGCAATTTTGCTTTCTTCGCGGAATGTGAAATTACCCAAATTCCGCAAATTCCTTGAACGGAACGGAATTTACCACCCAGGCCTAGTTTCAAGCAGTGTTCCTACCTGTCAACGAGGTATATTTTGATATATTCCCATTGATACCTCTTACTCAACTAAAACAAACATCTTCTGTAAGCAGCTCCTCCTATGACTGAAATGGTGGCATTTTGGCTAACATTACCCCTGCTTTCAAGTACTATACTTCCTGATGCCCAAATTGAGAAATAACTATAGATTTGCGGGCTTCATCCTGGTAAAATTGAGCTACAGAAGTTCCTCAGCCCTCTCCAACTGACTTTCATGAGAGAGGATGATTTATATACCTTACACCTGGAATTCTTGCCAAGAGGCCAAGCCATTATTTCTTTTCGGAGAGCTGTTTCACATCTCATTGAGAGGAAAGCCTGACGGGGATGGCAGCTGAAGCCCACCTAGTGTTTTACCCAGGGATGCAAGTTGTTACCATACTAATTAAGAAATGTCCCCCTAAAACACAACTAAAATCTGGACAGACACCACTGGGACCTTTGTTGCTGTTCAGGAGTTCTTCGGACAACATGAACTCACATTAACTTGTGTTTACACCCCGCTACAACTGCAATCCCTTGATACAATTGCTAAAATACTACTAGACTCAGGCTCATCCACACACATCACTGGAGGTGATTTCAGATGTAGTTGACCCCAGCCTTGAATGCACACACATTGCCGCAGGAACTCGTGTCCCCACCCTGCTGGTGGAGTTTGTGAGGCTGCTAAGACTGACTGACCTCAGGAGACAACAACACCTACTAGACTACACTTATTCCTATTTTTCCTGAGCGAACATAGTCTTTTCTAGGAGAAATACAAACGGTGGACAAGATGAAATACCTAGCAAGGGGCATTTTAGCCCACTCGCCATTGTGGCTGACAGTAGGGGGTGGAGGGAACAAGCAGCGATCAGACTGGAGAATGAACGCCTGGGAGCTTCACGACAAAACAGTAATGGGAGGCATTAGAACAGAAATTGAGCTATTCTTACAAGAGAATAAGGGCTCAGTGGCATCACATGTCACCCTCTGGGAGGCCTTCAAGACGGTGCTTAGGTGTGGAGTGCATGATGTCATAGCGCATTAGCGCAGGGAAGAAACCCACCAAATAGAAACCCTTAAAAATAAACTCTTGATATTAGAGAAACATTACCCCAGATAAAGAGGCCGCCCTTTTAAACCAGCCAGTAGTCACACTTAGGGAGATCCGTGCCCTAACCAAACAAGAGGTGCGGACCCAAATTCAGAATGCACAACATAGACTTTACAAGACAGAAGATAGAGCAGGGAAACTCCTAGCCTGGTTGTGCAGAACGAAAAGAGAGATGAGCTGGGTGACCCAGATACACGAAACAGATGAACGACGCACGTCCACACACTCCATAGTGGGTGCTTTTGCACACTACTACAAGGAGCTGTTAGAGGCGTGACAACTGACAGACGACATGCAAATAATAGATTATCTTAGCAATATAGATATGCCTCCCTTGCGGCTAGAAGACAAGGAAGCTTTAGAGGCATATATTACCCTAAAGTGCAAGATGCTATAAACAAACAAAAATCGGGGAAAACTCCAGGTGCGATTGGAATTTTGTAAGCAAAATGCTAGCTTGGTCGCCACTCACTTACTTAATGTGTTCAGGCGGCATAGGAAGAGGGGGAGTTGCCAATGGTTCTACGTCAAGCCTCAGTGTTGGTTATACGAAACCCAGGTAAACGCCCAGAGCGCTGAGGCTCCTACCTCCCCATATCATTATCAAACACTAAAACCAAGATTTTGCCCTCCATTTTAGTGACACAAATCTTGACCGTTATCATATCATTGGTATACCGCGACCAATCGGGCTGTATACGTGCACATGCCACGTGCCTCAATCTCCGCCGACTTGCCAACTGGCTAGACACAGTGAAGGACAGACCTATCCTGCATACCCTTCTGTCTTTAGACAGGTAAAAGGCCTTTGACACTATTCATTGGCAGTTTATAAGATAAGTCCTAGTAAAATTTGGATTTGGTCAAGGATTCATGGCTTGGGTTGAACTATTGCATACAAACCCCAGGGCAAGAATAAAGGTCAATGTAGTAAGCTCAGCTGGCTTCCCCATTCTGAGGCGAACCTGACAAGGCTGCCCCTTGTCACCCCTGGTCTTTTCATTGGTCTTGAAGCCTCCAGCATTCCGGGTCAGGACCCACCCAGAATTAACGGGTTTCTGGGATATCGGAGGCTAACTTGTTGATGGACTAATTTCTCTATTTGCGGATAACATTCTGCTCTACATGACTAACCCAAATACGACGCTCCCCCTGATACTACACCTGGTAAAATGATATAGCAACACTGTAGGAAATAATATCAACTGGTGGAAGTTGAGTCTTTACCCCATGGGAGGTTACAAAGAAATACACTCTCTAGCAGAAAACCTGAACATTACGAAAGAGTATATTGAAATGTAATTGGTTGGAATCTCCCGATCTAATAATAACTTTTGGATTTCTTCTTTACTGTGTGATCTAGTTCCTACAAATAGCAAAGTGATAACCCTGAAAAAAACAAGTAAGTACTGCATTACCATGTTAATAAGACTTCAAAGCATTATGATACAGAATGCAAAAGAATAATATAGAATAACATGTCTCTGATTGTCCTGAAGTATTTTTAAAACAATCCTTTCACAATTGTGCTTTTCAAAACCTGGGTGGACCCAGTCAGATGAGGTTAAGAGTACATTAGAAATTCCTACTTAAAATTATTGCATGTAGAGCATTACTCCAATAGTTTTCAGAGTTTTTATCGTCAACTGCTGCTTTGTACCTTTTTTTGTGATAAAGCACCAAAACATCCTTACTCAGAGCATGTGCTTTGAAAAACAGCACGTCTTCCTTCTCTGCCCTTCCTTTTTTTCTTTACCAGAAAAATAATGAAAGGGACAGATACCTCTACCATAACATTCCGACAAAATATTAAACTGACATACTGTGCAGGTGTGAGGTGGATATACTTTTTGAGAACTTCCTTCTAAGCATGCAATGTCTTTCATAGATTTTAACACACTAGATATGCCACAAATCTAATAGGATGACGCGGATAAAACTGAAACGTGTGCGAAGTTAGGGATTTTGAGAAAGAAGGACCTGTTCGATTTTTACTCCCATTTTGACTACTAGATGCTGGTTTTCTGACTATGATTGTACACTGGGCTCTGCTGACCAGGCCCAGGGAGTGTGCTCTGATTTAAAGTGTATGCTAATTAGATATAACTACAAATCTTACTGACATCCTCTCTGTAAGTCCCCAAGAAGTGCTGGGGTTTGTAGGTCTAGAGGCTAGTTGATTTAATGTACTTAGGTATGCAGTACTGTTGTGCGTGCTGTAATTTTCAAGGCTGCTTTTAATCTTAAATTATATGCAAAAATGACAATTTAAATAACGGTACTAAACCAGTTTCAAAATACCTTGGTTGAATATATAAGTCACACGCAAGGGCCTCCCTAGGTCCCCCAGTGTTAAAGTGCCTTGTAACTATGAGGAAAGATATGATAAAAGAAGTTGTTTGTGCCCTGGGAAGGGAAAAAAATGCCAATTTCATTTTTGCCAATGAGTTGCAATGACTTCATAGGTTAACATGGGAAAATGTGTAACTATTGAAAGAAAGGATCTATAATGACGCTTCAAAGTATTGAAATGTATTGTAACTTTCACAGAAAATACGTTATGGGATTTTCCTTTTCAGTAAGCCAAAATCCAGCCTTCCAGGGGCTCTCTCCTGGTTTGCAAGGTTGAGCAAAGCTGTCTTAATGAGTTATGTAGTGGCCTGCATTGAGATAAAGAATTTCCTGTGAGAGTCGAACTTCAAGCTGCAGAGCAGTAGGCAGGAAGGGTTTAGGGAAAAAAAACGAATCTTCAAAAACAAAAATGACAGCCTCACCCCTAAATCATTCACCCCAGTCAAATAGGCGCCCCACAAAATTGATTAGTGAGGGGGGCTGGAAGGGGAGAATTAGGAAGTCATAGTCTCAACAGTGGGTTGGCTTAGCCAGATCCAACTGTTCTGGAGAGAGTTTCTCTATTTTTTTTCTTAGAAGTATAGTGATTTCTGGGTCAAGAATATGCCACACTTTAGAGGAAGTGATCCTATTCCACATCGTGGTACCCTGCATCACATTTGTAGGTGTGCCCCGCTGCTTTTAAACCCAGAACTGTGAATAAATATAGCAGTGTTGTCCAGCAACTCAAATCTGCTGCCTAAAACAAAAAAGAGAAAAAGGACTGGCTTGCTTGGACCCTGACCTGTACCCAAACGATTGCATTCTGAAGACTGGCACCTGCTGCACAGTCTGGTACTGCAGCACTCATTCATCCATAGATCCAGATGAGTTTTTAATATTAGTAGGTGAGGTGACACCTTTGTTGTAACCACCAGCCATAGGGTTGGGTGACTTCTGAATATGCGCTGACCAATGTGTCAGGCGGATGCTGGATAACCAGTTGGGAATGTGCCTATTGAACTGAACAGATACCTATTACTCAACTAAAACAAGTACGTTCTGTAAGCAGCTCCTTCTATGGCTGAAATGAATGCAGTTTGGCTACTAATTGCCCTGGCTTCAAGTACTATATCTCATCATGATCAAATTGAAAATAACTATAGATTTGCAGGCTTTCCCCTTGTAAAATTGAGTTTCAGAAGTTCCTCAGCACTCTCTGCCTGCCCTTCATATGGAAGGAGGATGTGCATACCTTATACCTGGACTTATTTCCAAAAGGCCCAAGCCTTTATTATTTTTCTGAGAGTCTTTTCACATCTCATCGAGAGGAAAGCCTGATGGGGATGGCAGCGACTGGATATGCTAATGCTAATTAGTTCACTGGAGTTTCAGGCATGTAAAGTGGAAGTTTTGACCCAGTACTTTTCCTGTGTTTTTTTGTAAAATCCAACTTCACAAATTTAATGGATATTTACTGACTATCAAAAACAGTGGTTGAATATACTCTGTGCCTTATTGCAAATCAACAACACTAAAAATTGGTATTTCATTTTGTGTTTTTTTCTTCTCATAGAAATAACTGCAGTCCTAAACCATGGAACTAGCGTTTTGGGGATAGTTACTGGATAATACCACTGTTAAATTCTTATACCTTCCTGTTTTTTATTATATCCGCCCTAACATGTGGTTAACATGGCACACTTAGAGTTAATTAATGTTTCAAAGCTGAGTTCCTACCTATCAATGAGGTATATTTTGATGTATTCCCATGGATTTTTAAAGCGAGCTGCAGTCAGGCTACACATGTAGGCCTGAAGCCATGTTTTACTTGTTGGCCTAGTGATTAGCAACATATATGTTTCACTCCTCCTGTGATATATAACTTCCATGTCACTGGTGTGTTTCCTACACCATGTGATTTTACTGGGAAGTTAACAATATTCACATTTGGGAATAGAAGATGTAACTATGTTTTATGGAGTCAAACTGCATGAACTAAGATCCATTCAGCAGTGCCCCAGTGTGCAGAGTAGAAAAAAAAAGCAAAAATAGGGGTTATTTTCTAACAGTATGTTACAATTCTTTGTATAGCTTAACATTTAGTAGGTTAGGAAAAAGGACCAGTAGGAAGATGCACATTGAGTTTTTACAAGGCGGTGTGGAAGACCTTGAGAGGTTGAAATGTGTTGCCTCCTAATTGCTGCTTCTAAGTGGCCCTTGACATTGTCATTAGGTCTTCCAAGCAGCACCATTGTTTTGTCCAAGTCTGTATCCATTTTAAGATGCACACCATCACCAAGTGGAAGATCGCAACTTCAAACCACAGCACTGCAGGAAATATCCATCATGTTCACTCATAACTGACCTCTAATCTAAAAATATCAGTAGGCATTTTGTAGCTGATAGAATTGCATGCACATTAAATGTGATGAATTTTCACTCAGCACTCATTGTTTTTTACCAGAATATATCCGTAAAATATTACAAAAGAAACATTCCAGCCACCATGCCTCGCATCCTAATTGAATTTTCCCCTTAAACCTGCAAAACATTTCTAGAGATTTTCTGAATTTTGCAGTTTAGTATACAATTGCACTGATTTGTTGTGCAAATTAGTCATAAGAGGTTAAAGCTAATTCATTTGGAAGCATATGTTTTCTTAAGGAGCATTGATTTCACCTTAATTCAGAGAGATAAATGCTCTATTTCTAATTTAGTTTAACGCCTATCTATCTATCGATCTACCTATCGATCTATCTATCGATCTATCTATCTATCTATCTATCTATCTATCTATCTATCTATCTATCTATCTATCTATCTATCTATCTATCTATCTATCTATCTATCTATCTATCTATCTATCTATCTATTTATCTGTCTTTAGATATGTTTGTTAATCCTAGTCTTTAACAATGTATACCTATTTCAGCAATTTCCACCCTTCATTTCATAGAATATCAAATTGCATATGATACATGCTTTGTAAAGATCTCTTTTTTTCAGGCAAAAACCCAACACTGACCAAAGATTGTCCAAGAACTTGGACACATTTTATAGTGCCTGTTACTCAATGAACAATGCCACATTCTTTTCATGGTAGCACAAGCATTGTTCATTGTAGTATCAACAATTCTGATCTTCACATTAAGAAGTTTATAGCCATCTGTTCTTTTTAATATAGGCAAAAATGTCATCCTAGATTGTGCTCAGAATATCTGGGAAAATAATGAAATTTTTGCTTCAAAATGTCATTGCGTGGAATCTCCCAAACTACTACTAACTTTTGGAATTCTTCATTACTGTGTGATCTAGTTCCTACTACTAGCAAAGTGATAACCCTGAAGAAACCAAGTAAGTACTCATCACCGTGTTAATAAGACTTGAAAGCATTATGATACAGAATGCAAAAGAATAATATTGCACAAAATGCCTCAGATTGATCCTCCTGCAAGAGGAAACACCAAGAAGAAATGTTCCACATCTGGATGGAGCACGTTGGGTTTTTCCCCGTACTGCACTTGCAGTTTTTCCTGTACAGGCGGCTGTGCCCGTCTGTCCGTCACTGCTCCCAGTTTATGGGAGTCTTGCTTACTACATGTAACGTCACTACTGGCCGTTTCCTGCATATTTCACCCGATTGTAGAACGGGGTTGGAATTATCACCGGTTCCCCGATCCTGTTGATTTTGGAATTTAAACAGCCCCTAAGAGTCACGGGTAACTACCCGATTGACGAAACACATGTCGGCTGGTTTCTTCTTGGTGTTTCCTCTTGAAGGAGGACCACTGATACATAAAACTGAAAAAATCAACTACATTTTGTTGACCCTGTCTCCAGATTGTTTACTTCTAAAAACGAAATAACTGTGATATATGTAGTTTTGAAGTAATTAACTTGATGTGTGCACAGGACTTTGTGTTTGCATCTAACAGGGTGGGTCTTGGCCCACTCTTTTGCAGGGGTTTTGGTTTCCCACTGACCTAGTAGCACCGTCCTCATTTAGTACATATTCCTACTTTTACTGCTACCTGTTATGTGTGCCAATTTTCCGGCATACTGACAACCCTACACAGAAAACTCAACTATAGATTTGCAGGCTTCACCCTTGTAAAATTGAGTTTCAGAAGTTCCTCAGCCCTCTCTACATGTCCTTCATATGAGAGGATGATTTGCACACCCTACACCTGGACTTTTTGCTAAAAGGTCCAAGCCATTATTTCTTTTCTGGGAGTTGTTTCAAATCTCATCTAGAGGAAAGCCTGATGGGGTTGGCAGCAACTCGATAGCCTAATGCTGAGTAGCTCACTGGAGTTTCAAGCAGGTAAAGTTTTGACCCAGTACCTTTCCTGTGTTTTCATGTAAAATCCAATTCCATCAATTCAATGGATATTTACTGAATATCAAAAACTGAGGTAAAATATACTCTGTACCTTTTTGCAAATCAACGTTACCAAAAATGGTATTTCATTTTGTGTTTTTTCTTCTCATAGAAATCACTGCAGTCCTAAATCATGGAACTAGCGTTTTGGGGATAGTCACTGTAGGATAATACCACCGTTAAATTCCTATATCTTCCTCTTTTTAAATATATTCGCCCTAACACGTAGTTAACAAGGCACACTTAGAGTGAATTCAATTTTTCAAGCAGAGTTCCTACATGTAAATGAGGTATATGTTGATAGATTCCCATGGATGCTTCTTACTCAACTAAAACAATCACATTCTGTAAGCTGCTCCTCCTATGACTGAAATGGAGGCAGGTTGGCTACGATTAGCCCTGGTTTCAAGTACTATACTTCATGCCCAAATTGAAAAATAGCTATAGATCTGCAGGCTGCACTCTGGAAAAAATTGGTTTTCAGAGGTTCCTCAGCCCTCTCCAACTGCCCTTCATTTGAGAGGATGATTTACATACCTTGTACCTGGACTTCTTGCCAAAAGGCCCAAGCCATTATTTCTTTTCTGAGAGCCATTTCACATATCATCGAGAGGAAAGCATGATGGGGATGACAGCGAGTGGATAGGCTAATGCGAATTAGCTCACTGGAGTTTCAAGCAGGTGAAGTGTACGTTTTGATACAGTACCTTTTCTGTGTCTTTTTGTAAAATACAACGTCACCAGTTAAATCGATATTTACTGATTATCAAAAACAGTAGTGGAATATACTCTGTACCTGATTGCAAACCAAAGTTACCAAAAATGGTATTTAGTGTTGTGATTTTTTTCTTCTCATAGAAATCGTTTTGTTTGAAAAACTGTATTTGATTCAAGCGAATCATAAAATAACATAGTTTAAATGATAAAACTAAGCCGCACTCCATACAGCATTTTAGACATAAAATATATCTATACAGCATATGGAATTTCAAAACATAATATTCTACAAGATCCACTATTTTCTATATCAATCCAAGGATATCAGGATAAATGTATAACCTATATTTACTTGGAGCCCGTTTTCGCCATATCCCTATCACAATTCATATCTTTTCCTGATTAAAAAGCAGATCTAATAAAACATAGCATAAAAAATAAAGGAATTGGACAAAGATCGTAAATGATTAAAATCATCCTGGTATGAGCAAGGGGAGATTTCTCTCAAGATAGGCCTAATATAATGCACCCTTATGTCTTTATATAAAGTGCTCAATGTGTGATGGGCCCGTGCACAGACCAATTTAGAGGTATTTTCCGAAGTGTTCAACTTTGTAGGTGCTCTTTAGGTATCGCCCGTCACCCAAGGGCGAATAGTATAACAGGCAAATGAAGTGTGATCAATAAGAAATTGATGACATCCCTTAAGGCACTCAATATGGTGTACTCCTCCTGAGATATTCACGAGTAAACATCAATGTGTTTCGTAATTTATTTGCAATTTTATGGATATTGTTCACTTCATATCTATTATCAAGAAAGTTTTTGTTTCAAAGGAATCAAATCCAACTCCACGAATATAAATTACTACATCCAGCTCCAATGCATTTCGGGCAACCGCCCTTCATCGGGGAGCATCTACAACGAAACGACATGAGTTGTAACCATCGAATAAATAAGTGTTTATGAAATACATTTAAAAATACCTTAACCCAGTGATGACAAAAAGTCTGAAAAGCGAAGTGAATTAATAAAGTCAATGTGATTTGCCGGGAGAAAAGAATAGTGACTGAGAGTAAACATTTTCTGAGAATGCCAAATCATACTGATACCTCGTGAAATGAACAATTGCTGTGAAAATAAGACACGGTAAGGATAACGTGAAGTTAAACCGACAGAAAAATGTGAAGTTAAACCATCGTGATAATAGTGATAAGCCAAAAGATACGTTCACAAGTTGTTCAGTGCGGTATATGCTGACGCGTTAAACGGGCGACAGCGGCAGCACGTAAGGTTGCAGTGCACAAGTATTATCGGTACTTACGATGTGATACGGGGGTCAGAGAATGTTAAATGCTGTAGACGAAGATCGGTGACTCGCAGTTAAGTGGACGAAAGCTGAACACCGGCTTCATTTAGACGAAGCCGATAGGTGTGTTAGTCATGTGACGGTTGGCGAACCTGAATGAATGGTGTTCATCAGGTGAATGGTGTCTTCAGTGGTGATTGGGTTCCAGGCGTAAAGGCTGTTGGAGGGGGTTTTAGTTTGGAGATAGGAGGGGTGGGCTGGTCTCCAAAGCTGTTATGTATGTCAGCGATTTTGTTGTGGAAGAACGAGGCTAGAGAGTCGCAGAGGTCTTGGGATGGAATGATGTCGTTGGTGCCGGCGGTGGGATTGGTAAGTTCTTTGACGATGTTGAATGGTTCTTTGCTATTGTGAGCGTTGTTGTCGAGTCGATCCTTGAATGCTGATTTCTTGGTGGATCGGATCAGTTGGTGGTGTTTGCAGGTGGCGTTCTTGAAGGTGGTCAGATTGTCAGTGGTTGGGTTTTTTCGCCAGGCTTTCTCGAGGGTGCGACAGATCTTCTTGGATTTCTTAAGGTCATCATTGAACCAGGGGGCTTTTTGCTGCTTTGCTTGGTTTGATGTTTTTAAAAGGGTGCTAATTCGTCAGCGCTGTGGGTGATCCATTGTGTGAGGTTGGTGGCTGCTTGGTTTGGGTCCGATGATTTTGTAGGAGGGTTTTGGTGAAGCGATGTGAAGCGTTAGTTAAGCTCATCATAACCTTGTCGATATTAGAATGCACACTGTTCTCTTTGAATTGAATGAGATTTATTTTATTCCATTTTAATCTCACCCCCTGGTTAGACTTATAATTCAAAGGGGTAATCATCGCTGCTACCCTTTAATGCCTTTATTTGCAAGCTGGCAACTAGAGGGTTGTGATCACTCGTGGGGTTGTGTTCCACCATAAAGTTATCTACCAAGTGGAACAATTTCCTTGAAATTAATATGAAATCTAAAGTATTTACCCTACCCCCTCCCTGGAATGTTGGATACTGTTTAAGTGGAGTGTGAAGCAAAGTATTGGAAAAACATAGGTCGTTAATTACAATAATATCGTTTAGTGCATCACCCTGTACAGTGTGATTAAAATAGGAGTGATTGATTTTCAGTGTCAAAATCCCCACAAACCAAGTGCGTACTATACTGACATAAGGTACAATTAAAGTCCCCCAGCCTAATTATACAAACAGGAAAGCATTTAACCATGCCTTATTAATCCCCTCTTTTAGACTACTAATGACCCCACAATCATTTTGATCAAAGATGTTATAATACCAATCGACAATCCTAATATTCTCCATCTTTATCGATCCATATGTTACAGAGATCAAGGTCACTAAGCCCCCCCTTTGCCCCCCTTATAGCAGATGGAATTGCCTGAACATGAAAGGAACAGAAACCATCAATAACAACCTCATCTCTGCTCCATGTTTCTTGTAGGCAGATAATGTTAAACACATGATAGCCAGGCCTCATCTAAGATTCTTGATCTAATACCCACGATGTTCCACGAGACCATTCTTAATACATGGGCATTTTGAGTAAGTACATCTACCTCTCCACCTCCAGCGTACACATTGGGCTGTATTTCTAACCAAATACTTGATTACCCATTGGCCCTCTCCCCAACTTCCAGGGCCGATTGTGATGGATAATCTAAACTATCTACTTGGTCAATTAAATGAACAAGCCGCCCTACCATTAAAGGGATCAGGAACTATCTTTGGATTACTATTTGTGATTTCCAATTTCTCTAGACCACTCATGTTTGGTGCCAATCAGTCTATATCTCCAAGACCACTCAATGGCTCACATCGGTTTGGATGATACCATGGAGGGTACATAAGGTGATTTGTTTGTCCTGGTCTCCCCCTTTTTATATCAGGCCCCAGATCTTTTGGTGGCTGATAAAAAACATTGATTAATATTACAGTATAGGGGGTAGGTTCAGGAGGTAAATGGAGGTTTCAGTATACACACTCAAGAATATTTTGCTTACTTTCTAATAAACTTGGGATGTGATGTCTTTCTTTCCCTGAATGGTTAACACTTGGAATGTTTGCTGCCCGGGCATGAGTGAGGCCTAGGTCCTTTACATGTGAATGAACGCCCACTCTATGTGTGGACAGCCCCTACCCCCTTTACATAACAGACTAATCTGGTTGTCAGTAGCATTAGCAGGTTAAGTTTTATCCATATTCCCATTCATAACAATACTCTCCTTACATTTAGCCCTATTATGATTGCTAGTTGTCATAAATCTTTCAAAGTCCAACAATCTAATTTCAACAGTTGACAACCTTTGAATCAGTGGATCTAGAAGATCTGCTACCGTAGTTTCACGCTTTTTCCAAAAGTCAACCTCTACAGTATTTGACCCCCCTGGAACAGTCTCAACGTTGGATAAATTTGTCTCATGGGTGAGCTCTTTATCAGTCGATCTGTTTCTGCAAAGCTTGGTTGATGGTAGATGTTGTTTGCCACGGCTTGGCCCTTTCTTTTCTTTGTGTGTGGTGCAAAACTGTTCACATGATTGGTTTTAGATTTGGCTTTTTGAACCCAAGTGACCACATTTGGCTTGATCAATGATCTAGGAGTATCAGTGGTATTCCGTGTTGTATGAACTTCTATAATTTCAAAATATTCATTTTTTATGGGTAGTCTGTTGTTTTGGGATGCAGGGTCTTCCAGGGTTGAGTATGAGGTGGGGGCAACGGGAGCTGTGGCCACAGGGTTGGTTCTATTATGAATATTTATCACAGGTTCAAGGGAAAGTCTCCGCTCAGTTAGTTCTATTTGGTGCAGAAGTACCGACTCGGCCCTTAGTAAAAATGAATCTAGTATCCCCACAACCCCTGCCCTTTTCCTGACCTAAGCTTACTCATAATGTCCTGACCCTACAGACTATTTATTTATAGCACTTTACCTATATAATGCCAGTCTCAGGAATGTTGATGATATGGCACAGCCCAGTCTCGATCAGTATTGGACGTGCTCATACGTGACCTCCGGACTTTGTCCAGGTGCCTTCCACACGTTCGTCCCGCACTGCAGGATTCTGTGGTAGTTTTTGTAGCGCCTCCAGGCTCAGTTGGGATTTGGGTCAGCTGTGTACCCCGAGCCTCGAGTGTGAGGCAGGCTGTAAGATGTAGTCCTCTGGGACCAGGCTGAAAGCAAAGGCAAGCAGAAGCGGAAGAAGTGGAACCCGCACTGCGGGAGTCTGCTGTGGTTTTTGTAGCGCCTCCCGGCACAGGTTGGATTTCTGTCAGCTGTGTGCCCCGGGCCTCGAGCATGAGGTGGGCTGAAAGATGTGGTCCTACGGGATTTAGCAGAGGGCAAAGGCAAGCAGGAGCGGCAGATAAGGAACCTGATTATCGAAAACAGTGGTTGAACATTCTCTGTACCTTATTGCAAATGAAAGTTAACAAAAATTGCATTTCATTCTGTAGTTTTTTCTTCTCATAGATATCACTGCAGTCCTAAACCATGGAACTCGCATTTAGGAGATAGTCACTGTACAATCATACCACCGCTAAATTCTTATATCTTCCTCCTTTTAATTCTATTCGACCTAATATGTAGTTAACAAGGCACACTTAGAGTGAATTAATGTTTGAAAGCAGAATTCCTACCTCTAAATGAGATTTATTTTGATACATTCACATGGATGTTTAAAGCCAGCTGCAATCAGGCTACACATGGAGACCTGAAGCCATATTTTACTTGTCAGCCTAGTGATTAGCAATATACGTGTCTCACTATTCCTGTGATATTTAACTTCAGTGTCACTGGTGGTTCCTGCACCATATACTGTGCTCTTTCTGAGAAGCTAACAATATAAAAATTTGGGAATAGCTGATGTGACTATGTCTTAGGGAGTCAAACTGCATGAACTGGGATCCATTCAGCAGTGCCCCAGTGCGCAGAGTAAAGGAAATAACAGTTATCTAAAATAGGGCTAAAATAGGGGTTACCATACAGTAGGAAGAGGCACAGTGAGTTTGTACAAGGCTGTGAGGAAGACCTTAAGAGTTAAAATGTGTGGCCTCCTAATTGCCGCTTCTAAGTAGCCCTTGAAATTGTCATTAGGTCATCCACTCTGCATCATTTTTTTGTCCAAGTCTTTATCCATTGCTAAGATGCACACCACACTCTGCTGTGGTTGCTCACATTATGCTGTTTGCTATCCTCAAAACCTGTTCAATAATCATAGATATCACTAAGTGCATCATAATTTATCTCTAATCCAAAGATATCAGTGGGCTGATAGAATTGCATGGTGAGCAAAATAATGATGGATTAAACGCAGATCTGTGACTGGGGGTTGAATGTTTTGCCAATGTGCAACATTCTGTCCATCATCTTGTGTGTTTTGCTGTTCGCCCTATGTGGGAAGGGTATGCCCAGACGTGGGTCCCGGGCTCACTATGCCACTGGAGTCAAGATATCCTGGATGATGATGGCTGATAGCCAGAAACTGGTCCTAGTATGCTTGATTCCGGTCCAGGGAACACTGTTCCCATGAGGCACAGGGTAAAGGCTGATTTGCCTATGGCCATGTCTTAACTGGGGTGGCGTGGTGAGCAAAATCAACAATGGATTAATCCCAGATCTGTGACTGAGGTTGAATGTTTTGTGAATGTGCAACATTCCGTCCATCATCTTATGTGTTTTACAATATAAACTACAACATTCCTCCCACTCAAATAAACCTTGATCTTTCCAGTTAACCAACATTTCATTGTACCTTGAATAAGATGATTGTACCTCTGATTTACTACTTAGCATATAACATAGAGGAACGATCATTTAATTGGCGATTTCCTTCACTCAAGTAGTGCACCTTCACCCAAATCACAACATTTCCACCTTTGTCTGAACATTTAGTAGCTATAGAAGGATCATTTTTCAAACTTTCCATTGCTCTTAAATGTTCGTCCATTACATTTTTCCTTGCTCTTCCATTTGTTTTATATCTCATTTTTTCAGATCCGAAACCACACTTTTCTCAAACACTTCCAATGCACTATGTATGTTTGGTATAAATGTAGATTTGGGTTTAAAGTTACTGAAACCCAATGTATCCACAGGTATTTGTGATGTATCCAAATGTATTAATGGATCCTTATGAAGTACTATGCTCTCAATCAGTTCTGCCATTGTATGTAATACCTCTATATCGGAAATGCATAATGCCTCAGATAATTGATTAAGCCTTCACTAACTCTTGGACGGAGCATGCACGAGGAATCACTTTTTCAATTGATGTTTTCTCAAAAGACAGAAAATGTCAATTCTAGTCTTTACATTGTCTGGAAGGACAGAAAGATAGGCCTGGGGATAACAATGTAATATCTGTAGGAGTCAACTTAAGTTCTGACAAATTGACCACTGTCATCTTGTTCCCCTCTTGGCTCTTGTTGACATTCTAACTGGTTTGCTGTTTTCTCCTCTTTCGTCTTGACCTTGTCTGTTTGTTCCTCTTATTGCTCCTGTCCCTCTTGTTTTGTCTCTTGAGCCACATCCTCTGCCATGCCGAAAATCCTGCTCTCTTGGTTGTTGATTTTGCCCAGCTTTCGTCATCATCTGGAATTGTTTCAGGAAGTTTCTTTTCCACACATTACTCATTGGGACATTCTGTGCAAAAGTTTCAGCTGTCACTTCAGATACATTACTGTATGATATATCACTTTCCTCTGTTGGTTCCCCCCTTGTTTTGATCTTATCATCAGCGCTATTCTGTACTTCTTTTTCATCAAGCAGATGATCGTATTTTCTATGGAATGTTTGTGTTCTTCCCGATTGATGATATTTAAAATCTCTCATTATTTTCCTATGTTTTTTATTGGTGATTTCCTCTTCCAGCTTTGCTAGCTTTACTTTTATCATGGTATTGAACTCCTCCAAGGTTATATCAGAGATCAGTTTTAATAATTACTCAGTTGTTTTCTGAATTTTGGCAAAAATCTGTATACAATCTTTCAGCGCATACTTGATCTGCATCCTCATCATCACAATTGAGCATTCTTTAGAAATCCCAGACCGTTCCTCTAACATCTCTGGGTCTGGGTTTTCATAAGTTGAAATGGTGTAAATGCGGAGTCCCCTTGGAACTTGGGCAACATCTATATATTTTTTTGATTACTCTGCCTCCCAGCTCTTTGACAGTTCTTTTTTTTGTAGTTTCTCCAATTTATCATATAGCATATGTATTTGTACTTCATTATTGATGAATACATGTTCCTGACTTGATTGACCCACTTTAACAAATTCATATGTTGCCTGGGGGAAGAATAGCCAATTTGACACCTCCTTCCTCTTTGCTTCTAGTAAAGAGGCCATGCTGATCTTTATTCAAATTCCTGAATAACAATGTTTTCAGCACTTTCTTGAGCCAGATGACAGACTTGTTAGCTCAAAGTCATCTTGCTTTTCTCCATGTTTTCCTTCATAGCTTGGGATCCAAACTTAGCCACCGAGCCTGCACCTCCCCTGCCTGCGAGAGTCACATCGGTACCCCTCCCCGCCGGTTTGACATGCCTACTCATAATGCCTCAATGGATCTTTGTTCGCCTCTCTGCATAATCACTGTGGCAAAAATATGATATTAAGCACTGTCACCCTGTGCTGCAGAGAGATAGAGGCTCTATTTTTAATTTAGTTACATACCTTCATATGTATTCCAACACACTGGTAGCTCAGTAGGCCACACTCAAGACAACATTTAATAATAAATATGGACATGCTCCATTGGCAAGTACAAAATGTAGCTTTCCCATCATCGCCTAACGCATTTCAGGTAATTCCTTTTCTCCAAGGCTTATGGGAAAACATTGCGCTGTGGTGACCAACCACTCCCTTTTCAATGTCACACCCCTTATTTGCAGTAAAATTGCTTTATGGGAGATATAGTGCTCCAACATTCACTCCAGTATATGGCGAGCTTATGACTGCCGTAGATATAGACCAACATGAGCCCCATCCTCCCGATCAAATCCTCATTCTTAGAATGCTGCTCCACATTCTGAACAGTGTATCCATTCCGTGGCCCTCTTTTCATTCTGGGGTGGTGCCTGCTCAGCAGTTTGAACCTCCGCCATTTAGATTCCAGCACAGTGGTAGCTCAGTAAGGCGCATTCGAGACAACGTTCAAGGTTACCAGCCTTTAATAATAAATATGGACATTCACCATTGGCCAGTGCAATAAGCAGCTTTCCCCTATTTGCCTGACGCATTTCAGGCAATTCCTTTTCTCAAAAGCTGATGGGCAAAGATCGCGCTGTGGTGACCAACCACTCCCTTTTAAATGTCACACCCCTTATTTGCAGTAAAATTGCTTTATGGAAGATGTAGTGCTCCAATATTCTTGCCAGTATATGGCGCACTTATGACTGCCGTAGATATAGCCCAACATGAGCCCTAGCTTCAATTAACGTGCTCATTCTAAGAATGCTGCTCCACATTCGGAACCTGAAACGCGTCAGGCGAAAAAGGGAAAGCTGCTTATTTTACTGGCCAACGGAGCATATCTATATTTATCTAAAAAGGCTGGTAACCTTGAACGCTGTCTTGAGTGCGGCTTACTGAGCTACGAGTGTGTTGGAACCTATAAATATATATATATTCATAGAAATATAAATGTAAATGTATGTCTTCAACTATGTATACATATTTTAGCAATTACCACCCTCCATTAATGAATATATCACATTGCATATGATATATGCTTTGTAAAGATCTCTGTTTTTTTCAGGCAAAATGAAACACAGACCAAAGATTGTCCAAGAACGTGGAACAATCTTACAGTGGCTTTTACTCCATCCACAATGCCACATTATTTTCATGTTAGTAGTGGCATTGTTCATTGCAGTATCATGCAGTATCATCGGTTCTGATCTTCACATTAAGCAGTTTATAGCCATCTGTTCTTTTCTATGGAGGCCAAAACTTCATTCTAGATTTTGCTCAGAATATCTGGGAAAATAATGTAATATTTGCATCAAAATGTAATTGCTTGAAATTTCCAGATCTAATAATAACTTTTGGATTTCCTCTTTACTGTGTCATCTAGTTCCTACTACTCGCAAAGTGATAACACTGAAGAAACCAAGTAAGTACTGCATCACTGTGTAAATAAGACTTGAAAGCATTGTGATACAGAATGCAAAAGAAGATTATAGCACACAATGTCTCTGATTGTCCTAAGGTATTTTAAAAACAATCCTTTCACAATTGTGCTTTTCATCACCTCTCTTGTATGGTTACAGATACCCCGGTGGGCCCGCAGTCAGATGATGTTAAGAGTACTTTAGAAATTCCTATTTAAAATTATTGCACGTAGAACATTCCTCTAATACTTTTCAGAGTTTTTATTGTCAACTGCTGCTTTGTACCTTTTTTTGTGATACAGCACCAAAACATCCTTACTCAGAGCATGTGCTTTAAAAAATACATCTTCCCTATCTGCTTTTTGTTTGTTTCATTACCACAACAAGAATGAAAGGGGCAGATACCTCTACCATAACATCCTGACAGAACTTTAAACTGACATGCTGTGCAGGTGAAAAGTCCAGCTACTTTTTGAGAACTTGCATGCAATGTCATTCATAGATTTTATTTACAAAAAGGGGTGGTGAGGGACAGAGTCTCTGAATTAAGCAGAAAGCTCTCACCCAGTCAAAAGATCAGGGCTTGATCCAACACCGTTTTTTAGCTCACTGCACCATCCCAGTTTCAGAACCTGGCTGTATGCAAATTAGTCTGTTCCTGTCCCAGTGCATGATGGGAACAGGACAAACCAAACTACAGAAGCCAATTTTTACACTGGGAAGGAAACAAGCTCCCGGGGACCGGTTTCTGGCATTACAGCCGTCTTCGGCCCGGTTTGCTTGAATCCTGATGGTGCAATGAACAAGGGTCTCACATCTGGGAATACCCTTCCACGCTTAGGGTGGACAAAAATATTTACAAAAAGGGGTGGTGAGGGACAGAGTCTCTGAATTAAGCAGAAAGCTCTCACCCAGTCAAAAGATCAGGGCTAGATCCAACACCGTTTTTTAGCTCACTGCACCATCCCAGTTTCAGAACCTGGCTGTATGCAAATTAGTCTGTTCCTGTCCCAGTGCATGATGGGAACAGGACAAACCAAACTACAGAAGCCAATTCTTACACTGGGAAGGAAACAAGCTCCCGGGGACCGGTTTCTGGCATTACAGCCGTCTTCGGCCCGGTTTGCTTGAATCCTGATGGTGCAATGAGCAAGGGTCTCACCTCTGAGAATACCCTTCCACGCTTAGGGTGGACAAAAATATTTACAAAAAGGGGTGGTGAGGGACAGAGTCTCTGAATTAAGCAGAAAGCTCTCACCCAGTCAAAAGATCAGGGCTAGATCCAACACCGTTTTTTAGCTCACTGCACCATCCCAGTTTCAGAACCTGGCTGTATGCAAATTAGTCTGTTCCTGTCCCAGTGCATGATGGGAACAGGACAAACCAAACTACAGAAGCCAATTCTTACACTGGGAAGGAAACAAGCTCCCGGGGACCGGTTTCTGGCATTACAGCCGTCTTCGGCCCGGTTTGCTTGAATCCTGATGGTGCAATGAGCAAGGGTCTCACATCTGAGAATACCCTTCCACGCTTAGGGTGGACAAAAATATTTACAAAAAGGGGTGGTGAGGGACAGAGTCTCTGAATTAAGCAGAAAGCTCTCACCCAGTCAAAAGATCAGGGCTAGATCCAACACCATTTTTTAGCTCACTGCACCATCCCAGTTTCAGAACCTGGCTGTATGCAAATTAGTCTGTTCCTGTCCCAGTGCATGATGGGAACAGGACAAACCAAACTACAGAAGCCAATTCTTACACTGGGAAGGAAACAAGCTCCCGGGGACCGGTTTCTGGCATTACAGCCGTCTTCGGCCCGGTTTGCTTGAATCCTGATGGTGCAATGAGCAAGGGTCTCACATCTGAGAATACCCTTCCACGCTTAGGGTGGACAAAAATATTTACAAAAAGGGGTGGTGAGGGACAGAGTCTCTGAATTAAGCAGAAAGCTCTCACCCAGTCAAAAGATCAGGGCTAGATCCAACACCGTTTTTTAGCTCACTGCACCATCCCAGTTTCAGAACCTGGCTGTATGCAAATTAGTCTGTTCCTGTCCCAGTGCATGATGGGAACAGGACAAACCAAACTACAGAAGCCAATTCTTACACTGGGAAGGAAACAAGCTCCCGGGGACCGGTTTCTGGCATTACAGCCGTCTTCGGCCCGGTTTGCTTGAATCCTGATGGTGCAATGAGCAAGGGTCCCACATCTGAGAATACCCTTCCACGCTTAGGGTGGACAAAAATATTTACAAAAAGGGGTGGTGAGGGACAGAGTCTCTGAATTAAGCAGAAAGCTCTCACCCAGTCAAAAGATCAGGGCTAGATCCAACACCGTTTTTTAGCTCACTGCACCATCCCAGTTTCAGAACCTGGCTGTATGCAAATTAGTCTGTTCCTGTCCCAGTGCATGATGGGAACAGGACAAACCAAACTACAGAAGCCAATTCTTACACTGGGAAGGAAACAAGCTCCCGGGGACCGGTTTCTGGCATTACAGCCGTCTTCGGCCCGGTTTGCTTGAATCCTGATGGTGCAATGAGCAAGGGTCTCACATCTGAGAATACCCTTCCACGCTTAGGGTGGACAAAAATATTTACAAAAAGAGGTGGTGAGGGACAGAGTCTCTGAATTAAGCAGAAAGCTCTCACCCAGTCAAAAGATCAGGGCTAGATCCAACACCGTTTCTTAGCTCACTGCACCATCCCAGTTTCAGAACCTGGCTGTATGCAAATTAGTCTGTTCCTGTCCCAGTGCATGATGGGAACAGGACAAACCAAACTACAGAAGCCAATTCTTACACTGGGAAGGAAACAAGCTCCCGGGGACCGGTTTCTGGCATTACAGCCGTCTTCGGCCCGGTTTGCTTGAATCCTGATGGTGCAATGAGCAAGGGTCTCACATCTGAGAATACCCTTCCACGCTTAGGGTGGACAAAAATATTTACAAAAAGGGGTGGTGAGGGACAGAGTCTCTGAATTAAGCAGAAAGCTCTCACCCAGTCAAAAGATCAGGGCTAGATCCAACACCGTTTTTTAGCTCACTGCACCATCCCAGTTTCAGAACCTGGCTGTATGCAAATTAGTCTGTTCCTGTCCCAGTGCATGATGGGAACAGGACAAACCAAACTACAGAACCCAATTCTTACACTGGGAAGGAAACAAGCTCCCGGGGACCGGTTTCTGGCATTACAGCCGTCTTCGGCCCGGTTTGCTTGAATCCTGATGGTGCAATGAGCAAGGGTCTCACATCTGAGAATACCCTTCCACGCTTAGGGTGGACAAAAATATTTACAAAAAGGGGTGGTGAGGGACAGAGTCTCTGAATTAAGCAGAAAGCTCTCACCCAGTCAAAAGATCAGGGCTAGATCCAACACCGTTTTTTAGCTCACTGCACCATCCCAGTTTCAGAACCTGTCTGTATGCAAATTAGTCAGTGCATGATGGGAACAGGACAAACCAAACTACAGAAGCCAATTCTTACACTGGGAAGGAAACAAGCTCCCGGGGACCGGTTTCTGGCATTACAGCCGTCTTCGGCCCGGTTTGCTTGAATCCTGATGGTGCAATGAGCAAGGGTCTCACATCTGAGAATACCCTTCCACGCTTAGGGTGGACACAAATATTTACAAAAAGGGGTGGTGAGGGACAGAGTCTCTGAATTAAGCAGAAAGCTCTCACCCAGTCAAAAGATCAGGGCTAGATCCAACACCGTTTTTTAGCTCACTGCACCATCCCAGTTTCAGAACCTGGCTGTATGCAAATTAGTCTGTTCCTGTCCCAGTGCATGATGGGAACAGGACAAACCAAACTACAGAAGCCAATTCTTACACTGGGAAGGAAACAAGCTCCCGGGGACCAGTTTCTGGCATTACAGCCGTCTTCGGCCCGGTTTGCTTGAATCCTGATGGTGCAATGAGCAAGGGTCCCACATCTGAGAATACCCTTCCACGCTTAGGGTGGACAAAAATATTTACAAAAAGGGGTGGTGAGGGACAGAGTCTCTGAATTAAGCAGAAAGCTCTCACCCAGTCAAAAGATCAGGGCTAGATCCAACACCGTTTTTTAGCTCACTGCACCATCCCAGTTTCAGAACCTGGCTGTATGCAAATTAGTCTGTTCCTGTCCCAGTGCATGATGGGAACAGGACAAACCAAACTACAGAAGCCAATTCTTACACTGGGAAGGAAACAAGCTCCCGGGGACCGGTTTCTGGCATTAGAGCCGTCTTCGGCCCGGTTTGCTTGAATCCTGATGGTGCAATGAGCAAGGGTCTCACATCTGAGAATACCCTTCCACGCTTAGGGTGGACAAAAATATTTACAAAAAGGGGTGGTGAGGGACAGAGTCTCTGAATCAAGCAGAAAGCTCTCACCCAGTCAAAAGATCAGGGCTAGATCCAACACCGTTTTTTAGCTCACTGCACCATCCCAGTTTCAGAACCTGGCTGTATGCAAATTAATCTGTTCCTGTCCCAGTGCATGATGGGAACAGGACAAACCAAACTACAGAAGCCAATTCTTACACTGGGAAGGAAACAAGCTCCCGGGGACCGGTTTCTGGCATTACAGCCGTCTTCGGCCCGGTTTGCTTGAATCCTGATGGTGCAATGAGCAAGGGTCTCACATCTGAGAATACCCTTACACGCTTAGGGTGGACAAAAATATTTACAAAAAGGGGTGGTGAGGGTGTTCATACATGTTCCTGACTTGATTGACCCACTTTAACAAATTCATATGTTGCCTGGGGGAAGAATAGCCAATTTGACACCTCCTTCCTCTTTGCTTCTAGTAAAGAGGCCATGCTGATCTTTATTCAAATTCCTGAATAACAATGTTTTCAGCACTTTCTTGAGCCAGATGACAGACTTGTTAGCTCAAAGTCATCTTGCTTTTCTCCATGTTTTCCTTCATAGCTTGGGATCCAAACTTAGCCACCGAGCCTGCACCTCCCCTGCCTGCGAGAGTCACATCGGTACCCCTCCCCGCCGGTTTGACATGCCTACTCATAATGCCTCAATGGATCTTTGTTCGCCTCTCTGCATAATCACTGTGGCAAAAATATGATATTAAGCACTGTCACCCTGTGCTGCAGAGAGATAGAGGCTCTATTTTTAATTTAGTTACATACCTTCATATGTATTCCAACACACTGGTAGCTCAGTAGGCCACACTCAAGACAACATTTAATAATAAATATGGACATGCTCCATTGGCAAGTACAAAATGTAGCTTTCCCATCATCGCCTAACGCATTTCAGGTAATTCCTTTTCTCCAAGGCTTATGGGAAAACATTGCGCTGTGGTGACCAACCACTCCCTTTTCAATGTCACACCCCTTATTTGCAGTAAAATTGCTTTATGGGAGATATAGTGCTCCAACATTCACTCCAGTATATGGCGAGCTTATGACTGCCGTAGATATAGACCAACATGAGCCCCATCCTCCCGATCAAATCCTCATTCTTAGAATGCTGCTCCACATTCTGAACAGTGTATCCATTCCGTGGCCCTCTTTTCATTCTGGGGTGGTGCCTGCTCAGCAGTTTGAACCTCCGCCATTTAGATTCCAGCACAGTGGTAGCTCAGTAAGGCGCATTCGAGACAACGTTCAAGGTTACCAGCCTTTAATAATAAATATGGACATTCACCATTGGCCAGTGCAATAAGCAGCTTTCCCCTATTTGCCTGACGCATTTCAGGCAATTCCTTTTCTCAAAAGCTGATGGGCAAAGATCGCGCTGTGGTGACCAACCACTCCCTTTTAAATGTCACACCCCTTATTTGCAGTAAAATTGCTTTATGGAAGATGTAGTGCTCCAATATTCTTGCCAGTATATGCTGTATGCAAATTAGTCTGTTCCTGTCCCAGTGCATGATGGGAACAGGACAAACCAAACTACAGAAGCCAATTCTTACACTGGGAAGGAAACAAGCTCCCGGGGACCGGTTTCTGGCATTACAGCCGTCTTCGGCCCGGTTTGCTTGAATCCTGATGGTGCAATGAGCAAGGGTCTCACATCTGAGAATACCCTTCCACGCTTAGGGTGGACAAAAATATTTACAAAAAGGGGTGGTGAGGGACAGAGTCTCTGAATTAAGCAGAAAGCTCTCACCCAGTCAAAAGATCAGGGCTAGATCCAACACCGTTTTCTAGCTCACTGCACCATCCCAGTTTCAGAACCTGGCTGTATGCAAATTAGTCAGTGCATGATGGGAACAGGACAAACCAAACTACAGAAGCCAATTCTTACACTGGGAAGGAAACAAGCTCCCGGGGACCGGTTTCTGGCATTACAGCCGTCTTCGGCCCGGTTTGCTTGAATCCTGATGGTGCAATGAGCAAGGGTCTCACATCTGAGAATATCCTTCCACGCTTAGGGTGGACAAAAATATTTACAAAAAGAGGTGGTGAGGGACAGAGTCTCTGAATTAAGCAGAAAGCTCTCACCCAGTCAAAAGATCAGGGCTAGATCCAACACCGTTTCTTAGCTCACTGCACCATCCCAGTTTCAGAACCTGGCTGTATGCAAATTAGTCTGTTCCTGTCCCAGTGCATGATGGGAACAGGACAAACCAAACTACAGAAGCCAATTCTTACACTGGGAAGGAAACAAGCTCCCGTGGACCGGTTTCTGGCATTACAGCCGTCTTCCGCCCGGTTTGCTTGAATCCTGATGGTGCAATGAGCAAGGGTCTCACATCTGAGAATACCCTTTCACGCTTAGGGTGGACAAAAATATTTACAAAAAGGGGTGGTGAGGGACAGAGTCTCTGAATTAAGCAGAAAGCTCTCACCCAGTCAAAAGATCAGGGCTAGATCCAACACCGTTTTTTAGCTCACTGCACCATCCCAGTTTCAGAACCTGGCTGTATGCAAATTAGTCTGTTCCTGTCCCAGTGCATGATGGGAACAGGACAAACCAAACTACAGAACCCAATTCTTACACTGGGAAGGAAACAAGCTCCCGGGGACCGGTTTCTGGCATTACAGCCGTCTTCGGCCCGGTTTGCTTGAATCCTGATGGTGCAATGAGCAAGGGTCTCACATCTGAGAATACCCTTCCACGCTTAGGGTGGACAAAAATATTTACAAAAAGGGGTGGTGAGGGACAGAGTCTCTGAATTAAGCAGAAAGCTCTCACCCAGTCAAAAGATCAGGGCTAGATCCAACACCGTTTTTTAGCTCACTGCACCATCCCAGTTTCAGAACCTGTCTGTATGCAAATTAGTCAGTGCATGATGGGAACAGGACAAACCAAACTACAGAAGCCAATTCTTACACTGGGAAGGAAACAAGCTCCCGGGGACCGGTTTCTGGCATTACAGCCGTCTTCGGCCCGGTTTGCTTGAATCCTGATGGTGCAATGAGCAAGGGTCTCACATCTGAGAATACCCTTCCACGCTTAGGGTGGACACAAATATTTACAAAAAGGGGTGGTGAGGGACAGAGTCTCTGAATTAAGCAGAAAGCTCTCACCCAGTCAAAAGATCAGGGCTAGATCCAACACCGTTTTTTAGCTCACTGCACCATCCCAGTTTCAGAACCTGGCTGTATGCAAATTAGTCAGTGCATGATGGGAACAGGACAAACCAAACTACAGAAGCCAATTCTTACACTGGGAAGGAAACAAGCTCCCGGGGACCGGTTTCTGGCATTACAGCCGTCTTCGGCCCGGTTTGCTTGAATCCTGATGGTGCAATGAGCAAGGGTCTCACATCTGAGAATACCCTTCCACGCTTAGGGTGGACAAAAATATTTACAAAAAGGGGTGGTGAGGGACAGAGTCTCTGAATTAAGCAGAAAGCTCTCACCCAGTCAAAAGATCAGGGCTAGATCCAACACCGTTTTTTAGCTCACTGCACCATCCCAGTTTCAGAACCTGGCTGTATGCAAATTAGTCTGTTCCTGTCCCAGTGCATGATGGGAACAGGACAAACCAAACTACAGAAGCCAATTCTTACACTGGGAAGGAAACAAGCTCCCGGGGACCGGTTTCTGGCATTACAGCCGTCTTCGGCCCGGTTTGCTTGAATCCTGATGGTGCAATGAGCAAGGGTCCCACATCTGAGAATACCCTTCCACGCTTAGGGTGGACAAAAATATTTACAAAAAGGGGTGGTGAGGGACAGAGTCTCTGAATTAAGCAGAAAGCTCTCACCCAGTCAAAAGATCAGGGCTAGATCCAACACCGTTTTTTAGCTCACTGCACCATCCCAGTTTCAGAACCTGGCTGTATGCAAATTAGTCTGTTCCTGTCCCAGTGCATGATGGGAACAGGACAAACCAAACTACAGAAGCCAATTCTTACACTGGGAAGGAAACAAGCTCCCGGGGACCGGTTTCTGGCATTACAGCCGTCTTCGGCCCGGTTTGCTTGAATCCTGATGGTGCAATGAGCAAGGGTCTCACATCTGAGAATACCCTTCCACGCTTAGGGTGGACAAAAATATTTACAAAAAGGGGTGGTGAGGGACAGAGTCTCTGAATTAAGCAGAAAGCTCTCACCCAGTCAAAAGATCAGGGCTAGATCCAACACCGTTTTCTAGCTCACTGCACCATCCCAGTTTCAGAACCTGGCTGTATGCAAATTAGTCAGTGCATGATGGGAACAGGACAAACCAAACTACAGAAGCCAATTCTTACACTGGGAAGGAAACAAGCTCCCGGGGACCGGTTTCTGGCATTACAGCCGTCTTCGGCCCGGTTTGCTTGAATCCTGATGGTGCAATGAGCAAGGGTCTCACATCTGAGAATATCCTTCCACGCTTAGGGTGGACAAAAATATTTACAAAAAGAGGTGGTGAGGGACAGAGTCTCTGAATTAAGCAGAAAGCTCTCACCCAGTCAAAAGATCAGGGCTAGATCCAACACCGTTTCTTAGCTCACTGCACCATCCCAGTTTCAGAACCTGGCTGTATGCAAATTAGTCTGTTCCTGTCCCAGTGCATGATGGGAACAGGACAAACCAAACTACAGAAGCCAATTCTTACACTGGGAAGGAAACAAGCTCCCGGGGACCGGTTTCTGGCATTACAGCCGTCTTCCGCCCGGTTTGCTTGAATCCTGATGGTGCAATGAGCAAGGGTCTCACATCTGAGAATACCCTTTCACGCTTAGGGTGGACAAAAATATTTACAAAAAGGGGTGGTGAGGGACAGAGTCTCTGAATTAAGCAGAAAGCTCTCACCCAGTCAAAAGATCAGGGCTAGATCCAACACCGTTTTTTAGCTCACTGCACCATCCCAGTTTCAGAACCTGGCTGTATGCAAATTAGTCTGTTCCTGTCCCAGTGCATGATGGGAACAGGACAAACCAAACTACAGAACCCAATTCTTACACTGGGAAGGAAACAAGCTCCCGGGGACCGGTTTCTGGCATTACAGCCGTCTTCGGCCCGGTTTGCTTGAATCCTGATGGTGCAATGAGCAAGGGTCTCACATCTGAGAATACCCTTCCACGCTTAGGGTGGACAAAAATATTTACAAAAAGGGGTGGTGAGGGACAGAGTCTCTGAATTAAGCAGAAAGCTCTCACCCAGTCAAAAGATCAGGGCTAGATCCAACACCGTTTTTTAGCTCACTGCACCATCCCAGTTTCAGAACCTGTCTGTATGCAAATTAGTCAGTGCATGATGGGAACAGGACAAACCAAACTACAGAAGCCAATTCTTACACTGGGAAGGAAACAAGCTCCCGGGGACCGGTTTCTGGCATTACAGCCGTCTTCGGCCCGGTTTGCTTGAATCCTGATGGTGCAATGAGCAAGGGTCTCACATCTGAGAATACCCTTCCACGCTTAGGGTGGACACAAATATTTACAAAAAGGGGTGGTGAGGGACAGAGTCTCTGAATTAAGCAGAAAGCTCTCACCCAGTCAAAAGATCAGGGCTAGATCCAACACCGTTTTTTAGCTCACTGCACCATCCCAGTTTCAGAACCTGGCTGTATGCAAATTAGTCTGTTCCTGTCCCAGTGCATGATGGGAACAGGACAAACCAAACTACAGAAGCCAATTCTTACACTGGGAAGGAAACAAGCTCCCGGGGACCAGTTTCTGGCATTACAGCCGTCTTCGGCCCGGTTTGCTTGAATCCTGATGGTGCAATGAGCAAGGGTCCCACATCTGAGAATACCCTTCCACGCTTAGGGTGGACAAAAATATTTACAAAAAGGGGTGGTGAGGGACAGAGTCTCTGAATTAAGCAGAAAGCTCTCACCCAGTCAAAAGATCAGGGCTAGATCCAACACCGTTTTTTAGCTCACTGCACCATCCCAGTTTCAGAACCTGGCTGTATGCAAATTAGTCTGTTCCTGTCCCAGTGCATGATGGGAACAGGACAAACCAAACTACAGAAGCCAATTCTTACACTGGGAAGGAAACAAGCTCCCGGGGACCGGTTTCTGGCATTAGAGCCGTCTTCGGCCCGGTTTGCTTGAATCCTGATGGTGCAATGAGCAAGGGTCTCACATCTGAGAATACCCTTCCACGCTTAGGGTGGACAAAAATATTTACAAAAAGGGGTGGTGAGGGACAGAGTCTCTGAATCAAGCAGAAAGCTCTCACCCAGTCAAAAGATCAGGGCTAGATCCAACACCGTTTTTTAGCTCACTGCACCATCCCAGTTTCAGAACCTGGCTGTATGCAAATTAATCTGTTCCTGTCCCAGTGCATGATGGGAACAGGACAAACCAAACTACAGAAGCCAATTCTTACACTGGGAAGGAAACAAGCTCCCGGGGACCGGTTTCTGGCATTACAGCCGTCTTCGGCCCGGTTTGCTTGAATCCTGATGGTGCAATGAGCAAGGGTCTCACATCTGAGAATACCCTTACACGCTTAGGGTGGACAAAAATATTTACAAAAAGGGGTGGTGAGGGTGTTCATCACCACCCCCTTTTCTGAATCGTTTTTGGCCACTATAGGTGTGGCAGGGTATACTCAGACATGAGTCCCTTTCTCACTGCTCCATCAGGATTCAAGCAAGCCGGGCCGAAGAGGCTGAAATGCCAGAAACCGGTCCCCGGTAGCTTGTTTTCTTTCTGGTGAAGAATTGGCTTGGTAGTTTGGTCTGCCCTGTTCCCATGATGCACTGGGCCAGGGACAGACTAATTTGCATATAGCCAGGTTCTGAGCTGGGATGGGGCAGTGAGATAAATAACGGTGATGGATCAAGCCCTGATCTTTGGACTGGGTAAGAGTGGTCTGCCTAATTCAGACACTCTGTTTATCACCACCCCCTTTTCTGAATCGTTTTTGGCCACTATAGGTGTGGCAGGGTATACTCAGACATGAGTCCCTTTCTCCCTGCTCCATCAGGATTCAAGCAAGCCGGGCCGAAGAGGCTGAAAGGCCAGAAACCTGTCCCCGGTAGCTTGTCTCCTTTCTGGTGAAGAATTGGCTTGGTAGTTTGGTCTGCCCTGTTCCCATGATGCACTGGGCCAGGGACAGACTAATTTGCATATAGCCAGGTTCTGAGCTGGGATGGGGCAGTGAGATAAATAACGGTGATGGATCAAGCCCTGATCTTTGGACTGGGTAAGAGTGGTCTGCTTAATTCAGACACTCTGTTCATCACCACCCCCTTTTCTGAATCGTTTTTGGCCACTATAGGTGTGGCAGGGTATACTCAGACATGAGTCCCTTTCTCACTGCTCCATCAGGATTCAAGCAAGCCGGGCCGAAGAGGCTGAAATGCCAGAAACCGGTCCCCGGTAGCTTGTCTCCTTTCTGGTGAAGAATTGGCTTGGTAGTTTGGTCTGCCCTGTTCCCATGATGCACTGGGCCAGGGACAGACTAATTTGCATATAGCCAGGTTCTGAGCTGGGATGGGGCAGTGAGATAAATAACGGTGATGGATCAAGCCCTGATCTTTGGACTGGGTAAGAGTGGTCTGCTTAATTCAGACACTCTGTTCATCACCACCCCCTTTTCTGAATCGTTTTTGGCCACTATAGTTGTGGTAGGGTATACTCAGACATGAGTCCCTTTCTCACTGCTCCATCAGGATTCAAGCAAGCCGGGCCGAAGAGGCTGAAATGCCAGAAACCGGTCCCCGGTAGCTTGTCTCCTTTCTGGTGAAGAATTGGCTTGGTAGTTTGGTCTGCCCTGTTCCCATGATGCACTGGGCCAGGGACAGACTAATTTGCATATAGCCAGGTTCTGAGCTGGGATGGGGCAGTGAGATAAATAACGGTGATGGATCAAGCCCTGATCTTTGGACTGGGTAAGAGTGGTCTGCTTAATTCAGACACTCTGTTCATCACCACCCCCTTTTCTGAATCGTTTTTGGCCACTATAGGTGTGGCAGGGTATACTCAGACATGAGTCCCTTTCTCACTGCTCCATCAGGATTCAAGCAAGCCGGGCCGAAGAGGCTGAAATGCCAGAAACCGGTCCCCGGTAGCTTGTCTCCATTCTGGTGAAGAATTGGCTTGGTAGTTTGGTCTGCCCTGTTCCCATGATGCACTGGGCCAGGGACAGACTAATTTGCATATAGCCAGGTTCTGAGCTGGGATGGGGCAGTGAGATAAATAACGGTGATGGATCAAGCCCTGATCTTTGGACTGGGTAAGAGTGGTCTGCTTAATTCAGACACTCTGTTCATCACCACCCCCTTTTCTGAATCATTCATAGATTTTGACACACTACGTATGCCACAAATC
The DNA here is from genome assembly GCF_964263255.1 of Lissotriton vulgaris. NCBI lineage: Eukaryota > Metazoa > Chordata > Amphibia > Caudata > Salamandridae > Lissotriton > Lissotriton vulgaris. The sequence continues at coordinate 2,034,567,187 of NC_141691.1, forward strand.
TAATATGATGACTCGGATAAAACTGCAACCTGTGTGAATTAAGGGAATGTGAGAAAAAATGACCTGTTAGATTTTTGCTCCCATTTTGACTGCTAGATGCTGGTTTTCTGACTCTGCATTGAACACTGGCCTCTTCTGACCAGGCCCAGGAAATGTGCTCAGATTAAAAGTACATGGTAAATAGGTATACAATTCTTACTGACATCCTCTCTGTAACTCCCCAGGATGTGGTAGGGCATGTAGTTCTAGAGGCCTGGTCAATTTAATGCACTTAGGTGTGCATTACTGTTGTGCCTGCTGTCATTTTTGAGGTTGCTTTTAATCTTAAATTATAGGTAAATGTGACTATTTATTCATAGGTACTAAAAAAGTTTCAAAATACCTTGGTTTTGTATATAAGTCACACGTAAGGTCTCTCCTAGGTCCCCCAGTAGTAGAGTGCCTTGTAACTATAAGTTTGTATATGTTTACTTCTCAAAGATGGCCCCTGTTGCCATTTATATTCCATTCCCCCCATCGAAAGTGGCGACCATCTTTTTTCTATTCACAGTCACATTTCTATTTTCACTTGTCATTGAACGCACATACATATTAGAGTTCTCAGCGTGGAGTCCGAGTACTGAGAAATCCAAACCTAGCAGTGATGGAACACAGAATTTGTATACCGAGCGTCACACCATTTACAAACCAGGTACGCGATATGCTTGACCCGCAGCGGTTTCGCTGCTTTATGACATCTAACCAGCACATGCCAATGAACGCTTGTTATCTTTCCACAGACCTTTAAATTTTGAAGCTGCAGTGCCAGTTAACTCCTTTATATTGTTGTGGCATCACTTAGGTAGGTGTATGATTAGTCACTTATGCACCCTAAACACCAGCGCGTGATATAAATATCAATGACATGTTACCCATAGTATTTTCGGCAACGCTAATACACCAACCTCCCTATTCCACACATTATATACCTTGCTAAAATTCGAGTTGCACATCTTTTTCCTTATCACCCTGCCAATTAATAACGTACACTTTTTTAACCCTATGAGAGATTGCACTTTTGATAATTTCTGTGATCATAATATTTGCTTGTTTATTGTGCGGTACACAAGTTTCCCTTGAGCTGGCGCCATTTTTTAGCACAACCTTCACAATTCTAATCACCCGCACTGATTTGCTGTTCACTGAATCCTTTCACTAATAAGTCACTTTATTGAAATACCACGGAAGGCCCCAAGTCCTTGATATATGACTCTTTGTTTTCAGGACAATATTCCCCTGACAAAGGGTCCTCGACCCAAAATGCGTTGGGATGATTGAAATGTGATGAACGATTATCTTTGACAGCACAGCATGTGGCAGTTTATAAGTAGTATATGATGTACTTTCACATACCAAAACCACCATAATGATCCTTAAGCAATTAATATGAAAAGAAAAAAATCATTTGGATAAAACGAAATTGAAGATTTGTGGAATTCATTTGTACCAGCATACAGGTTGTTTCAAACCAGAGGAGTGCAACAGGGGGACTCTAAGGAAGACACACCTAGTGCGTTACTTATAGCTCTGCTGACAAGGACTAAAGAATGTGCTCCAATCAAAAGTGAATGGTAATTAGGTATAACTACAATTCTTACTGACATCCTCCCTGTAAGTACCCAGGATGATGTAGGGCATGTAGTTCTAGAGGCCTAGTCGATTTAATGTACTTAGGTGTGCATCACTGTTGTGCCTGATGTCATTTTTGAGGCTGCTTTTAATCCTAAATTATATGCAAATTTGACTATTCAATTAAAGGTACGAACAAAGTTACAAAATACCTTGGTTTTATATATAAGTCACACATAAGATCTCCCCTAGGTCCACCAGTGGTAGAGTGCCTTGTAACTATAAGGAAATATATGATAAAATAATTTGGATGTGCCCTGGTAAGGGAATATTTGACAATTTAATTATTCCCAATGAGTCACAATGACTCCATAGGCTAACATAGAAAAGTGTTATTGAAGTGTAACTATTGAAAGAAAGGAGCTATAATGATGCTTCAAAGTATCGAAATGTATTCTAGCTTTCACAGAAAATAAGTTATGGACTAAGGAAATTGAAGCAATCTTTATGAAATTCCTGTGGCAATATGGCAAGATTAGAAGATCAAACAAGTATATGTCTTTACCTCAGGAAAGGGGAGGGTTAGGTATGCCTAATATCAGGAAATTACCACTGGTCCTGCCTCCTTACAGAAATGGCAATCCTTTTCGATCAGGAGAGGGCGACTCAGGAAGGGGGCCCTGATGATATTCCATCGATATTTCAACTGGCATTGGGTGATCAAGCATTTGGGATACTTTTGAGAAAAACGGAAAGAAGGTATTACAAGAAATCACGGTATAAAATACTCGAAGGTATAGCTGGGGTCTGGGCATCTGTACAGAAAGTAATGGGTATTCCAAGGTATAACCACCATACTCCTTTATGGAATTCTGGTCTTTTTCCAAATCTGTGCATGGATGGATCCTGGAGACACTGGGAACAGCAAGGCATTGTAACACTTGGGCAAATAATGGTGAAGGATGTATGCAGATCACTGTCCGATTTAAGGCTGCGATATACATTACAGGAAGGGCAAGAATATAAATACCTTCAGGTGGTAAACACAATCAGATCAGTAAGGCCACAAATTGTTCTGGGGAAAAGGAGTAATTTATTGGATTATTTGAAGGGAGGTGGGCGGAAAATTAATGGACTCTATAAAATCCTTATGGAAAGTTCTCCAGATGATATGCTTAAGACTGAGGCAGCCTGGGCTGAGAAATTGGTGGACCCGGAGATTGATCTGGATAGAGCTCTTACTTTCGATAAGAGATTTCTGCGCTCCTCCAACCTTAAAGCTCAACATTTTAAAACCCTATTTAATTTGTATCATACCCCATCCAAGTTGTTCGAGTGGGGGATGAGGGCTGATAATGATGTGAATGTGAATGTGAATGTGAATGTGAATGTGAATGTGAATGTGAATGGGCTTTTATAGAGCGCTCTTACACTCCAGGGAGCATCTTGCCGCTAGACATCACTGTCCCGACAGAGAAAGAAATAGGGATGTTGCTTAGGTAGATCCTATTGAGTAAAGTGTGGTTTAGATTAACGCTAAGCAGAGTGAGTCTTCGATTTTGAAGATCCATGTTTTGAGCATTTTTCGAAACGATTTTTCGGAATGGATCAGGCGCATTTGTGGTGGGAGTTTGTTCCAAGCTTTGGCTCCCAGTACTCCGATGGATTTTCCACCTTTTGTGGTTAGTCTGAATTTAGGGACTGCGAGTAGGTTTAGGTTGGATGATCTGAGTGATCGAGGGGGAGTGTATCTTCCAAACCTTTGGGACAGGTATGTCGGTCCTGACTGGTGGTAGGCTCTGAACGTAATGAGCAGGAGTTTAAATAGCACTCTTTTGTGGATGGGTAGCCAATGCAGGGTTTTGAGTGCTTTTGAGGCAGATGATTTTCTGGGTAGTCGTAGCACCAGGCGGGCGGCGGCATTTTGAACCATCTGCAGCTTGTGCAGAACAGCTCTGTTACAGCCTGCATAGATGCTGTTGCAGTAGTCTAAGCGGGATGTAATGAGGGCTACTGCCACAGTCTTTCTAGCTGTTAGGGGGAGGAAGTCAAAGAATCTTCTAAGACCTTTAATGATATTGAAACAGGACCCTGCCACTGTACCTGCTTGTTGCTTAAAGGATAGGGCTTCATCAAACCTTATCCCTAGGTTACGAGCCGATGTGATGGTATTGGGGGGATTTCGGCGTCTTGAGGCCACCAGTTGGAGGGGGAAAAGAGATTGTTTTGGCCGAAAGGGAGGATTTCAGTTTTACCTGAATTGCATTTGAGGTGGTTCGTTCGCATCCAATCAAAGGTTGCCGTCAGACAGTTTCGTAAGTTTTCCTCTGCTTTGGAGGAGTTGTTATCCAGTACGAGGATAAGCTGGGTGTCGTCAGCGTAAGATATCGTGCTGATGTTAAAGGATGTGATGAGTTCTATCAGGGGGGTCATATAGAGGTTGAACAACACCGGGCTCAAGCTTGAGCCTTGTGGTACCCCTGTTTTTATGTTTTTTTCATCTGAGCAGTAGTTTCCTAGCACGGTTACTTGTCTCCTATGGCTTAGGAAGTTTTTCAGCCATTCGAGGGCAGTTCCTGCTAGCCCTGACTCTGTCAGGCGATCTATCAGCACGGGGTGTGAGACCGTGTCAAAGGCCGCCGACAGGTCGAGCAGGATCAGGAAGGCCTTTTTCCCGTGGTCCAGTGCCATCTTGAGGGTCTCTACAGTATGTAGGAGGGCTGACTCTGTGGAGTGTTTTGCCCTGAAACCAGCCTGGTTAGGGTGGAATAGGTGGTTTTCCTCTAGATGTTTTGTTAACTGTTTATTGACTGCCGCTTCGGTCAATTTAAACAGTAGTGGGAGTAACGAGATGGGGCGCAGGTTGGAAAGCGTGGTGGGGTCCGATAGGGGCTTTTTCTGCAGAGGCTTGACTGTCGCGAGTTTCCATTCAACCGGAATGGCTGCAGTAGATAGGGAGGAGTTTATAATGGAGTTTATGGCAGGATTTACCGTGTCCACCAGAGTGTGGAGCAGCATTGGGGGGCATGGGTCGAACGGGGAACCTGATTTACTGGAGAGGATGGCTTGTCGGGATTCGTCGAGGTTGATGGGAGTAAAATTTTTCAACTGGGGTTTGTTGTTGATTGGTAATATTGCGTGGTAGGGGGGGTTCAGGAGGGTCAGGAAAGTCTGAAGTAAGTTTAAGTATTTTCTGTTCGAAATAGTCAGCTATGTCGTTACAGAGAGCCAGTGAGGGTGGTATTTCTTGCCTGAGGATTCTGGGGTTCATAAACTCGTCAACAATTTTAAAAATTTGTTTCTGGTTGTTGTTGGACCGATTAATTCTTTGAAGAAAATGGTCTTTTTTGGCGTTTTTTATCATGGAGTGATATGTTTTCCTTGCGGTTTTATAGGCAAGAGCTTCCTTTGGATCATAGTTTTAACGCCATTTCTTTTCGAGAGATCTGATCTCTGTACGTTTTGCTTTTATTTCGGGGAGAACCAGGGTGCTGATTTTCTATTCTGCTTTTTTCTAGCTTTCTCTGAGTTGGCCGGACCACAGCACTCCGAGATCCAGTTGCAAAATATTTTGTAGTCGGATTCTGTGTCTCCAGACAATAAAGGTTTAGATTTCTCTGCGGTGAGCAGGAGATTTGGTGAATTGGCCAGCTTTTTCCAGTCTTTTTGTATAGGGACTTCGATTTTTTGGTTGGCGGTGTTAGACCTTTTCTTATTGGTGGTTAGATTAAAAGGAATTAGACAGTGGTCGGTCCATGTTTGGGTCAGCGGGTCTTCGACGGTTAGGGTTTGGGTATTGGTGCAAATGCAGTCTAGTATATGGCCTGCTTTATGCGTGGGCAGTTTGGTCAGTATTTTCAGTCCTAGAATGTTGGTCAAGTCGTTGAGCCACATGGTGTTGGGGTCGTTGGGCTTGTCTAGGTGGAAATTTAGGTCACCCAAAACGGTGAAATTTGCGTATTTTAGGGTGAAAGTGCTAAGAGCATCTTCGAAACTTTCGAGGAAACTGTTTTGGGGTCCTGGGGAACGATAAATGAGGGCTCCCGCAAAGGTATTTTCCTCATTTAGTTGGATGCAGAAACCCATGCTTTCTGCCCCTTTTACGTCAGGGAGTTCAGTGGTGGTACATTTCAGTGAATCTCGGTGGATGATGGCCAAGCCACCGCCTCTGAGTTCTTGTCTGTCGAGCCTCTGAATGAGGTATCCTTGGGGGAAAGTTTGGGCTATGATCGGGTTGCACCATGGTTTCAGCCATGTTTCGGTTATGAAGAGCATGTCGATGTCGTTTTCCGGAATGAGATCATAGATGTGCTCGCTGTTTTTACAAATGGACCTTGCGTTGATCAAGGCTCCTCGAAGGGAAGTTGCGTTATTCGTGTTGGGTAACTGTTTTACCGGGGTGAGGAGAGTTCTGCAATAGTGGCAGCATACGGGTCCTGACCATGTCTCGGCCTTAATGATGTTAAGACAGTGATTTTTGTTGTGATTAAGAGCAAGCAGGTCAGCTCGGGTATAGGTAGGTAGTTGATTAGTACGTACCTTAGGTTGGGCAGCGTGTCCGGCCCTGGGCCCGGCCGTGGCACGGACGGGCACAGACGGGCTTGCCTTAGGCGCTCCCGCTGCGCTCGTCCGCTGCGCGTCCTGCCTAGGCACATGCTTTGTGCGGGGGAGACAGGGCGTTGAGGGGGTGTGGCCAGCAGAGGGGGCGTGTCTCAGGACGCGCCTCGCCCTCGAAATTGGCGAAGGAGCTGGGGGGGTGTCGTTGCAGCGCTACCGCTGTTTAGAGTGCCAAGGGTGAAGAGGATAAGTGAAGTAATAAAGTAACACAGTATCACAGATACATTTTTAAAAAGTCTTAGCGCTCCCGGCTTTCTGCCTCAGGAGACCGATGTCAATAGGTTGTAAAGCGGCGACGGCGCTTTATTTATACTCCTAGTAGGGGGCGTGGCCAGCAGAGGGGGCGTGTCTCAGGACGCGCCTCGCCCTCGAAATTGGCGAAGGAGCTGGGGGGGTGTCGTTGCAGCGCTACCGCTGTTTAGAGTGCCAAGGGTGAAGAGGATAAGTGAAGTAATAAAGTAACACAGTATCACAGATACATTTTTAAAAAGTCTTAGCGCTCCTGGCTTTCCGCCTCAGGAGACCGATGTCAATAGGTTGTAAAGCGGCGACGGTGCTTTATTTATACTCCTAGTAGGGGGCGTGGCCAGCAGAGGGGGCGTGTCTCAGGACGCGCCTCGCCCTCGAAATTGGCGAAGGAGCTGGGGGGGTGTCGTTGCAGCGCTACCGCTGTTTTGAGTGCCAAGGGTGAAGAGGATAAGTGAAGTAATAAAGTAACACAGTATCACAGATAAATTTTTAAAAAGTCTTAGCGCTCCCGGCTTTCCGCCTCAGGAGACCGATGTCAATAGGTTGTAAAGCGGCGACGGCGCTTTATTTATACTCCTAGTAGGGGGCGTGGCCAGCAGAGGGGGCGTGTCTCAGGACGCGCCTCGCCCTCGAAATTGGCGAAGGAGCTGGGGGGGTGTCGTTGCAGCGCTACCGCTGTTTAGAGTGCCAAGGGTGAAGAGGATAAGTGAAGTAATAAAGTAACACAGTATCACAGATACATTTTTAAAAAGTCTTAGCGCTCCTGGCTTTCCGCCTCAGGAGACCGATGTCAATAGGTTGTAAAGCGGCGACGGCGCTTTATTTATACTCCTAGTAGGGGGCGTGGCCAGCAGAGGGGGCGTGTCTCAGGACGCGCCTCGCCCTCGAAATTGGCGAAGGAGCTGGGGGGGTGTCGTTGCAGCGCTACCGCTGTTTTGAGTGCCAAGGGTGAAGAGGATAAGTGAAGTAATAAAGTAACACAGTATCACAGATACATTTTTAAAAAGTCTTAGCGCTCCCGGCTTTCCGCCTCAGGAGACCGATGTCAATAGGTTGTAAAGCGGCGACGGCGCTTTATTTATACTCCTAGTAGGGGGCGTGGCCAGCAGAGGGGGCGTGTCTCAGGACGCGCCTTGCCCTTGAAATTGGCGAAGGAGCTGGGGGGGTGTCGTTGCAGCGCTACCGCTGTTTAGAGTGCCAAGGGTGAAGAGGATAAGTGAAGTAATAAAGTAACACAGTATCACAGATACATTTTTAAAAAGTCTTAGCGCTCCCGGCTTTCCGCCTCAGGAGACCGATGTCAATAGGTTGTAAAGCGGCGACGGCGCTTTATTTATACTCCTAGTAGGGGGCGTGGCCAGCAGAGGGGGCGTGTCTCAGGACGCGCCTCGCCCTCGAAATTGGCGAAGGAGCTGGGGGGGTGTCGTTGCAGCGCTACCGCTGTTTAGAGTGCCAAGGGTGAAGAGGATAAGTGAAGTAATAAAGTAACACAGTATCACAGATACATTTTTAAAAAGTCTTAGCGCTCCTGGCTTTCCGCCTCAGGAGACCGATGTCAATAGGTTGTAAAGCGGCGACGGCGCTTTATTTATACTCCTAGTAGGGGGCGTGGCCAGCAGAGGGGGCGTGTCTCAGGACGCGCCTCGCCCTCGAAATTGGCGAAGGAGCTGGGGGGGTGTCGTTGCAGCACTACCGCTGTTTTGAGTGCCAAGGGTGAAGAGGATAAGTGAAGTAATAAAGTAACACAGTATCACAGATACATTTTTAAAAAGTCTTAGCGCTCCCGGCTTTCTGCCTCAGGAGACCGATGTCAATAGGTTGTAAAGCGGCGACGGTGCTTTATTTATACTCCTAGTAGGGGGCGTGGCCAGCAGAGGGGGCGTGTCTCAGGACGCGCCTCGCCCTTGAAATTGGCGAAGGAGCTGGGGGGGGTGTCGTTGCAGCGCTACCGCTGTTTAGAGTGCCAAGGGTGAAGAGGATAAGTGAAGTAATAAAGTACCACAGTATCACAGATACATTTTTAAAAAGTCTTAGCGCTCCCGGCTTTCCGCCTCAGGAGACCGATGTCAATAGGTTGTAAAGCGGCGACGGCGCTTTATTTATACTCCTAGTAGGGGGCGTGGCCAGCAGAGGGGGCGTGTCTCAGGACGCGCCTCGCCCTCCCCCTAGATGTGGCAAAGGTCCTGCAGATATTGTTCATATGTTTTATGGTTGCGAGAAACTTAACCCTATTAAAATGGAGATATTGGCTTTCTTAGAGGGGCTCCTAGAAGTCAAAATAACTTTATCCCCAACCCTATTTATTTTTGGATGCGATATTAATTTAAAATTAAGGATTAAGAAGGAAGCTTTAATTTTTATAGCAGTAGCAGTATTCCGGATATTAATAACAGCTGCCTGGAAAGATCTAGAGGCCCCAACATTTCAAATGTGGATATGTAGGCTGTTGGGCATCCACAACATCGAGGGAGCTCTATATGAGCATAAGGGTTTAAAAACAAGAGAGATGGGGTTACGATTGTGGGCACCAGTGGCCAGATGGAGAACTTTAAGGATGAGTGGTCAGGGGAATGAGAGCTAATATAAACACTGGTTTAAGATTTAAAATGACTTAACTATGAAAGTTCTTCTCCCATTGGATTTCATGTTTTATTTATACATGTCTATAATTGGTTTATGTTTTGCTATTTATTTCTTTTTTATTTTTTTTGTTGTTTTTTTTTTTTCTTCTTCCGTTTTGTTGTATGTTCAAATCTGGAAACAAATGGATATTGTTTTGTATAATGTATACACGTACTCTCAATAAAAAAAATTAAAGAAAATAAGTTATGGACTTTATTTTGCAATAGGCCAACATCCAGCCTTTGGCTTGCCAGGCTGAGCCAAGCGGTCTTAATGAGGTGTGAAGCGGCCTGCTTTGAGTCGAAGAATTTCCTTTGGGAGGAGAACTGCAAGCAGGAGAGCACAAGGCATGAAGGGGTGGAGGGGCCAAATTAGTCTTAAAAAATGGAATGACAGACTCACCCATAAATGCCATACCCCAAGACAAATAGGAGCCCCACTAAATAGATTAATGAGGGGGCTGTAAGAGGAGTGTTATTAGTAACGCCAGTGGGTTGGCTTAGCCAGATCTAACAGTTCAAGAGAGATGATCACTATTTTATATATTAGTAGAATCCTGATTTCTGGGTCAATAATATGCCACACTTTAGAGGAAGTGGTCATACGTCACATTGTAGTACCCTGCATGCTATTGGTAGGTGTACCCTGTTTCCCGAACCCCCGAGAAGTGTGAATAAATATGGTAGTATTTTCCAGCAACTCAAATCTGCTGCCTGAAACAAAATAAAGGACTGCTTTGCTTCGATCTTGATCTGTAACGAAAGGACTGCATTCTGAAGGACTGCGCATGCTGCACATTCTGGTACTACAGAACTCATCCATAGGTCCAGATGAGCTATGATTAGTGGTGGGTGAGGTAATTCTTTTATTGTAACCACCAGCCAGAGGGTTGGGTGACTTCTAAATATGCGCTGACCAATGTGAAAGGTGGAAGTTGGATACCCAGTTGGAAATGTGCCTAGGGCCTTGGGCAAATGCCTCTTACTCAACTAAAACAAACTGGTTCTGGAAGAAGCTCCTCATGTTACTGAAGTGGAGGCAGGTTGGCTACAATTAGCCATAGTTTCATGGGCTATAATTCCTCATGCCCAAATTTAAAAATAACTATACACTTGGAAGCTTCACCCTGGTAAAATTAAGTTACAGAAGATCCTCAGCCCTCTCCAACTGCCCTTCCTGAGAAAGGATGATTTGCATACCTTATAGCAGGACTCCTTCCAAAAAGGCCCAAGTCATGATTTCTTTTTTGAGAGCAGTTTCACATCTCATTGAGACGAAACCCTGATGGGGATAACAGCGACTGGATAGGCTAATGCGAATTAGCTCACTGGAGTTTCAAGCATGTAAAGTGTTAATTTTGACATGGTACCTTTCTTGTGTGGTTTTGTAAAATCCAAATTCACCAATTCAATGGATATTTACTGAATATCAAAAATAGTGGTTGAATGGACTCTGTACCGCATTGCAAATCAAAGTTACCAAAAATGGTATTAAACTTTGTAGTTTATTTTCTCATAGAAATCACTGCAGTCCTATACCATGGAACACGTGTTTAGGGGCTGGTCACTGTAGGATCATGCCACCCTTAAATTCTTATACCTTCCTCTTTATAATTCTATTGGCTCTAACATGTAGTTAAAAAGGCACACTGAGGGTGAATTATTATTTCAAAGTAGAGTTTCTACCTGTCAATGAGGTGTTTTTTGATCGATACACATGGAGGTTTAAAGCCAGGTGCAGTCAGGATGCACATGCAGGCCTGACACCAAGTTTTACTTCTCACCCTAGTAAATAGCAACATATGTGTTTCACTCCTCCTGAGATACTTAACTTCCATGTCACTGGTGTCTTTCCTGTACTGATTTTACTGGCAAGTTAAAAATATTAAAATTTGGGAATAGCCGATGTAACTATGTTTCAGGAAGTCCAAGCGCATGCACTGAGATCCAGTCATGAATGCCCCAGTGCACAGAGACAAAAAACCTGAAATACCAGTCAACAAAAATAGGTGTTACCACTCGAAAAGAGGTATTTTCTAACAGTGTGTTACAATTCTTTATATTCAATAGAATTGTCATTTAGTATGTCAGAAATAAGGACCAGCAGGAAGAGGAACACTGAGTTGAACAACGCGGTGAGGAAGACATCAAGAGGTTGAAATGTGTTGACTCCTAATTGCCTCTTCTAAGTAGGCTTTGATATTGTAATTAGGTCATCCATGCAGCACTAATGTTTTGTGCAAGTATGTATCCAATGTTAATCTGGACACCACACTCTGCTGTGGTTGCTCACATTATGTTGTTTTCCATCCTCAAAACCTGTTCAACTTGATGTTTATCACAACCCCCTTAAAAAATTGGAAATTCATTTTGGTGAAATTTAAGTATTGTATTGGAATGCTATACATTATTTTCTAGATCACAGGAAAAAACGAGAAAGTGAGTAAACAAATTGCAGTTTTGATAAGTTTAGCTGCAACATGTGATTTTGGCAGTTTGACTGAATCCTTAATCAGTGATCAGCTGGTGAGGTGTACCAATGATAATTAGGTTCAAGAAAAGTTTTGGATGATGCTCCTGATCTTAAACAAGCTGTAGACATTGCAAAGAGCATTGGACATAACGCTTTTTGTATGAGTAAAATGAGAGATACTGTAGATATCAAACAAGTTAGTGAAAAAAGTGTGTATAAGATATCGAGGAGTAAGGATAAAAATAAATTCAAATGTTTCAGGTGTGGTAACTCATGCCATTTGACGAACTATATCAAATGTCCTGCAGGGGAATAGTATGCAGGAAGTGCAACAAGCATAAACACTTTGCAAAAGTATGCAGAAACATAAAAAATAATGTCACACACATGGTCAGTTCTGAGGGGATTCAGGGTGAGGATATCATGTTTCAAATTGCAGATTAGGTTAGAATCTCCAACAACAATTATCCTACATGCAATATAATTTTACATGATTTTCCTTTTTATGTGTTTGTAGATTCAAGCTCCCCTTATGCTCTGATTAATTAATCCTACTTTATAGAAAACTCAAAGAACAAGAGCTACACTCTTCCGCCTCCAGACATCAATCCCTGGGGTTACAATAATAATCCCATACCATTGGTTGGAATGCTAGTTATGCAGATTAGTTTCAAGAGTAGATCTACCTTTAGGAAAGAGTACCTAAAAAAAATATGGTTCCAATCTGCTAGGGTGGAAACACCAAAAAAAATTAGGGATCAAGCTGGATCCTAAGGCCCTTGAACATGTCTATCTTGTAGACAAATCAGTGATGGGTAGTGACTTATGTGAGAAGTTCCCTGAAGTTTTTCTCAGACAAATAAGGCTTACTTAAAGTTTATCTCCACAAGATTAAACTGCAAGAACAGTACGTGCCTGTAGTAGATAAAGCCATGTCTGTTCCACTGCTTTTAAGGGACCCTCTGGAAAAGGAGTAGAACAAGTTTGAGACCAATTGAATCATGTAAATGTAAATGTATGTAAACGTATTTGAGCTTGTATAGCGCACAGCTACCCACAAAGGGTTTCCCGGCGCTTGCTTAGGGAACCCGTCCTGGTATTCCCCTGTGAGATAACCCCGGCAGGGTATCCACAAGGTGAAAGCCAGGCATCCTGCTGCGAGGGGCCATTGTGGAGATTAAGCAAGCTATTGCCCAGAGTCGCAGAGTGTGAACCCGTGAGTCGAGAAGGCACCGGAGCGAGAATTATCAAGTCCGTGGAATTTTTGAGCCCAAGACCCGCCGAGGCGGGGAATTGAACCCTGGTCCAGGGCCGATCTCAGCTTCCGGGTCTGCCACCTCTAACCGCTGACTAGAAAAAATGGTTAGGGGTTCTGCCCACCTCACCCTCCCGTACCTGAGCAGGAGTCATCCACGGATGAAAAAAGTAGAAAAAAATGGTACTGAAGGGATAAATCCACTTTTATTTCTCAAACAAGAAACAATTAATTTTCTTGTGAATAGTAAATTAAATCAAAGAAACATATCCATAAATTCATATATACATATATGGGCGGGCAGCCAGAGAGGCACAACAGGGAACATTATATATACACAACACATCACATGTACATTCTATACAAATTTACAACATATATAATACAAACAATACTTATATGTACCCTAAGGAAAAGAATTATATATATAAGAAAAAATATATATATACACATACACCAATTTACAGATGTATCTCCTCTTACAATCTAACGGAGTATACAAAAAAGGTAGTCCCAACAGACAGGCACCAGGGGGGTTAACACATTTACCCAACCTATATTTGTGTAGGTGCATCAATGAATAAATCAAATCTTTGTTGTATTGAGCTAAGGGACTCCGTTCTAAACCAAAGGTGTCGACGCAGTCGCGGTCGCGTTTCAGCCAGATGATGTAGGCTTCATCAGGACATGGGTACTCTCATTAGCAAAGCCCTGTCCAAATCTAGGGCAACTATACTCGATCAACCCACAACCCACCCAGAAGGGTGGGGTAGGTACCAGCGTCTCGGCTCAAGTCTCGAGAAATCTTAATCTTTACAGTGTGTCCGCCCAGCACAGTATATAGATTCCAAATTGTATGGTTCACAGGGGTGGCTCAAGTCACACGCTCTTCCTGAAATCTCCAAATATGCACTCGTACGAGGAACCGGTGTCCACTAGCAGCGTCTTCCTCCGGGTCGAGTCGAGAAGGCACCGGAGCGAGAATTATCAAGTCCGTGGAATTTTTGAGCCCAAGACGCGCCGAGGCGGGGAATTGAACCCTGGTCCAGGGCCGATCTCAGCTTCCGGGTCTGCCGCCTCTAACCGCTGAGCCACACTTCTCCACATCAGAAGATTGAGAACTCTGAATGGCTTGCCCCCATGGCTATAACAACCAAGGAAGGGGGTAGGATTATTGGGTTGTGTGTCAATCTAAACGCTAATATTTCGGTGGGGAGGCACCCCCTCTCTAATATCAAAGAAATGCTCAGCGTCATACAGGGAATGAAGTACTTTAGTTTCCTGGATCTCTCATTGGCTCACCACCAGGTAGCTCTTAATGCCGTTTCCAAAGCTCCCACTTCTTTCATAACCCCATTTGGTGCCTATCAATTTCATAGAATTCGGATTGGCATCTTCTGCGGCAGTGTTCCAGCATGTTATACAACACATATTGTAGGGCAGTGACAAGGTATTATGCTTTCAGAATGACATCCTAATCTATGGCGAGTCAATAGAGGAGCATAACAAAATCCTTGAAGATGTTCCGAGACAACTGAGCAAAGCTAGCTTTACCACACAGAAAGACAAATGCAAAATTGGGGTGGAATCAGTTGTGTATCTTGGTCACACTATTACAGGTGAAGGAATAAGTCCCAAACTAGTCTTGTGGATTCAGACAAATTAGCACCAGCACCTTCCAATAAGGAAGAGTTCAAGTCCTTCCTAGGCCTGGTGGAAAACATGTCTTAATATGCCAAGAATGTTGCTGACCATGTACATTCACTTAGGACATTGTTAAAGAGGGGTATACATTTTTAATGGAGAGCAGAATGTCAAAATGAGTTCTCACATATCAAGCAAGCCATCTAGGAAACAGCTCTTTTGATTATGTTTAATCCCAATGCTAAGACCTCCTTAATCACAGATGCTAGCATGAAGAGATTAGGTTTCTCACTCACACAAGCTGATGAAGGGAAAGAAAAAGTAACAGCTTTTGCATCAAGAACACTTTAGGATCCTGAGCATAACTACTCCACTATATGGAAGGAAATCATTTTAAATGTATTCTATGGAGAGTCCCATTCACCATAAGAACTGATCATAAACGTCTGCTGCCCATGTTCTGCACTAAATGCAATCGGAAGGCCACCCCCTACATCACTAAGTTGGTGTAGGGTCTACAAGGTTTTATCTATAACATGATATGCATACCAGGTGACAGGAACCAGGTTGCAGAATGTCTGTCTAGACTTCCTGTTGATTTTGAAGATTCCTACACTAAGTCCTCTGATTATGCAATTCTCTCCATAGATATTCTAGCAATCAGTAAAGCTGAATGGGAGAAATGTGCACAGGACGACAACACCCTATCATCCCTTAAGGTCATCATTAGTAAGGGGTGACCTTAGAATCTCAAGGAAGGTCCTGAGGACCTTAGAATTTTCTGGATTGTAAAGGATGAATTGTTCATCATTGATAACCACATACACAGGTGCAACAAGATGATAGCACCCAAAGGCATGTACGAGCCTATTGAAGATATATTTTCCTTGGAAGGAACTCCTAACACTTCAGTTACTGACAGTGGGGTTCAATTTACTTCTGATGAAATGAAACAGTTTTTGGGATAGAGTGGAACTCAACCCTGCTAACACAAAGATCATGATTTTTCCCAACTACTCTAGAGAAGTTCAGAAGATGAGGTAACCATTCAGCTTAGTGAAATTCAAGCCGAGAGCCATGCAGATCCAATACATGCTTCTTTTTCCAGCGAAGCTCAAGGTTATCTTCCAAGGCACCTCACTATTTTTTAAAACCCTGGAAGAAGCATGGGCCTGGATGGAGCGCCCCATTCTATGACTGAAAACGAGGACCTGCTTGTCACAATCCAAAGACGCAACCCCACAATGGGAGCCCAGACCCCGGAGAATAAGAAGGAGATGCCTACTTAAATGATGACACAACGCACTGTTTGGATCCTACTGAACATGCCCGGGACACAGGCACGCATGGCTCTGTATGGAGACTTGTCCCAAACTCAAGCCAGGGGAAGACACTGCAATCAGGGGTAAAACACCCACACCGAATAATCGGATAAGAAATCCCTGGCGGACACGAACTGTGACCACCCCCTCCTCCAAGAATATCACTCTCGTGGAAGATCAAGATGCAAAGGCACAAACCTTGGAGAGCACTGTCCAACAGCAGGCAAAGAGTGGCGAGAAAGGCTGAAACATGGGCAGGCCTAAGGCAGACAAACTGCAGAACTGCTACAGAATCCCCCCAACATGATTTTGCTCAGTGCTTTCTGAGTGGAATACTTTATTGAAGACTATCTCCTTCTGTGTTTTGGTTAGAATTTAAGAGGTTGGAGGTTAGGGGTGGTTACGCCAAGCTGTCATGTTGACAGTTCAGGGAATAGGAGTAAGTAGTGGAAGAGAGTGGGGTGGAGGCGTTAGGGTTTGGGGTAAAAAGTTTGATAGTTTAATCATTTAGTGTGTTTCTAATACAGCCAGTGGCAGGAGATTTAAGGTCCACGGACAAGAACAGAGGGAAAGAGGACATCCGACAGACCCACCTGTGCATAAAATTAAAGTCATGGGATACACGACGTCTCCCTCTGACGTTGCTTGGGAGAGCGACCATGTACAAAATGATCACTCTCCCCAAATGATTGTATATATTCCAAAACACATACCATAACATCCTGCAAATATTTTTAAAACAATTACAAAAACGTACATTTCTGTGGGACAGGGGCCACTCCAGAGTGGCTTTGCAGACTCTCTAGCACAACCAATATACTGGGGGAATCACCTTGCTGGATATTCAAAAGTATTAGCGGGCGGCACATTTAACAGTAATTAATGGATGGTGTCAAGATCCAACTGCTGTTTTGTACCTTTTTTGTGATCAAGCACCAAAACATAGCTACTTATAGTGTGTGCATTGAAAAAAATGACCTCTCTGCTTTTTATATGTTTTGTTATCATCAAAAGAATGAAAGAAGTAGATACCTCTAATAAAACAGACTGACAGAACTTCAAACGGACATGCTGTGCAGGTGTAAAGGGGCAGATACGTTTTGATAGCTCCATTCAAAGAGACAAGCCTGCATTGTCCTTAATAGATTTTGACACAGTATAGTGCTTATTTACAAGCCTCTTGAGCCAGTGCGTCACTTTTTTCCATGTTATAAGTGATGCACATGTGGCACAAGGGACTTGTAAATCTACCCTTATATTTTCCATGAATTTAATATGATGAATCGGAAAAAACTCCAACATGTATGAGTTAGGGATTGTGCGAAACAAAGACTTGTTAGCTTTTTGCTCCCATACTCACTAACAGATGCTGGTTTTCTGTCTCTGAGTGTACCCTGGGTTCTGCTAACCATATCCAGGGACCATGCTTTGATTAAAAAAGCATTGGAAATTATTTATAACTACAATTGTTACTGACATTCTCGCTGTAAGTCCCTCGTATATGATAGGCCATGTAGGTCTAGAGGCCAGTCGATTTAATTTAAATATGCTCATTTGACTATGGAATTAAAGGTATTAACAAAGTTTCAAAATACCTCAGCCTTACGTATAAGTCACACGTATAAGTCATAACTCTATAGGCTACCATGGAAATATGTTAATAAAGTGGAACTATTGCAAGAAATGAGCTATAACGATGCTTCAAAGTATCAACACTGATTCTAACTATCACAGAAAATAAGTTATGGAACTTTCTTTTCAGTAAGCCAAAATCCAGCCTTCCAGGAGCTCTCTCCTGGTTTGCTAGGATGTGCCAAGCTGTCTTACAAGGTGTGAAGAGTCCTGCCTTTAGACAAAGAATGTTCTGTGGTAGGAGAACTTCAAGCTGCAGAGCACAAGGAAGGGGGTGGAGGGGACAAAATAGTTTTAGTAATTGAATGTAAGCCTCACCCCTAAATCCTGCACCACCAGCCAAATAGGAGCCCCACTATATAGATTACCAAAGGTGGTGGAAGGGGATTGGCCAAGCCAGATCTAACTGCCCAGGAGTTTCTTTATATTGTATATTAGAAGAATAGAGATTTTTGAATCAAGTATATGCCACACTTTAGAGTAAGTAGCCATACTCACTCTTGTTGTACCATGCAGCCCATTGGTATGTGTGCCACACTGCTTTTTACCCCAGAACTGTGAATAAATATGGGAGCTTTGTCTAGCAACTCACATCTGATGCCTGAAACAACAAAGAAAAAAACTAGTACTGCCCAAATGGAATCCTGATCTGTACCCAAATGTTTGCACTCTGTAGGACTGTACCTACTGCACATTCTGGTACTACAGCACTCATATAGATGTCCAGAACGGATGAGTTCTGATCTTCTAAACACTACCTGACCAATGTGTAAGTCGGAGGATGGATACCCAGTCAGGAACTGAACAGATGCCTATTACTCAAACAAAGAAACCTGTTCTGGAAGCAGCTCCTCCTATGACTAAAATGGACGTTGGCTGTCTTTAATTCTCCCTGGGTTTTAAGTACTAATCATCCTCATGCCCAAATTGAAAAATAACTATATATTTGCATGCTTCACCCTTCAATCAAGCAATCAGGCATTTGTTAAGTGTGACTACTCACCCGTAAGCGTCTCAAGGCGCTTGGGGCGGGGGGGCTTAGCATGCTCCAGTCCATCAAAGGTAGGGTCTGTCAAAGAGCCAGCTTTTTTGGTTTCTTGCAAAGATGGGGAGTGATGTTGTTTGTCTAAGGTGGAGTGGCAGAGGCTCGGGTCGTGAGGAAGGAGAAGGAGAGGCCTCCCGATCTGCATTTTCTGGTGCAGGGGACCACAGCGTAGGAGAGCTGGGCAGATCGTATGACCCTCTGGGGTGCGTGGAATTTGAGTCACCTGTTCAGGTATGCTGGTCCGGTGTTGTGGAGGGCCTTGTGGTCGTGGGTGAGCATCTGGAAGGTGATTCTAGCTTTGATGACGAGCCAGTGGATTGTGAGCAGGTGCTGGGAGATGTGGCAGTGTCTTGGCAGGTTGAGGACCAGTCTTGCGGTAGCATTCTGGATGTTCTGTAGCTTGCAGGTGAGGTTTTGGTTTATTCCAGCATAGAGTTTGTTGCCGTAGTCGAGTCTGCTGGTGACCAAGACATGAGTAACTGTCTTTCTGTGTTAGACGGAGAACCATTTGAAGGTCTTACGTAGGAGGCAGAGGGTGTGGAAGCAGGAGGACGAGGCAGAGTAGATCTGGCAGTCCATTTCGAGCTCGGAGTCCAGGATGATTCCCAGCGTGCTTGGTCTGTGGGTGTCGGCAGGTTTCCGAGGGTGGGGGGCCACCAGGTGTTGTTCCATGTGTCGGGGTTTGGGCCCATGATGAGTACTTCTGTTTTGTTGGTGTTTAGTTGTAATTAGCTGTTTTTCATCCATTTGGTGACGGCTTCCACGCCTTTTTGAAAATTGTGTCTGGCGGTATTGGGTTCGTTGGATAGGGAGAGGATGAGTTGGGTGTCGTCTGAGTATGACACAATGTTGAGTCTGTAGGTTCTGATGATGGGGACGATTGGAGCCTTGTAGACTTTGAAGAGTGTAGAACTGAGAGAGGATCCCTGGGGGGCTCTGCAGGTGGTAGGTGTAGAGTCGGAGAGGAAAGGGGGGAGCCTGACTCGCTGCGTTCTGCCGGAGAGAAAGGAACAGATCCAGTTGAGGCCTTGTCCTGGATACCTGCATTGTGGAGTCTGCCTATTATTGTACGGTGAGACTGTGTCGAATGCCGCTCAGAGATTGAGGAGGATGAGAGCTGCTATTTCTCCTTTGACCAGTAGGGTGCATAGGTGGGCTGTTGCAGCGAGAGGGCGGTTTCCGTACTGTGTTTTTTTGAGAAGCCGATAGGGAGGATGCTGTGCTCTTCGATGAATGTGGCGAGCTGGCTGTTGATGGCTTTCTCGATGAATTTTGCTGAGAAAGGGAGCAGGGAAATGGGTCTGCAGTTTCTGAGGCTGGTGGTGTCCGCCACGTGTTTCTTCAAGAGGGGGTTAACCTTAGCGTGTTTCCAGTCATCAGGGAATGTGGCAGTCGCTAAGGAGCGGTTGATGGTGTGGCAGAGCATGGGTGCGATGGTGTTGGAGTATCTGTTGAAAATATGGTGGGGGCCGAGGTCAGTGGGGACCTCGGAGTAGATTGACTTAATTGTCTTCAGTGTGTCTTCGGTGGTGAGGGCTGTCCAGTTGTCGATCGCTGGCTTCAGGGTATCAGGGGCGGTTGGTGAGGCTTCAGTGTGTTGTTTGCCTTCGTCAAAGTTGTCATCGATGCTCTTGATTTTGTGGTGGAAAAAGGTGGTGAGTTTGGCGCAGAGGTCTTGTGAGGGAGGGATGTCAGGGGACTCTCTGTTGGGTTGGGTGAACTCCTTGATGATGTTGAAGAGTTCTTTGCTGTTGTGTGCGTGAGTGGAGATTCTGTCTTCAATCGCTTTTTTTCTCGTTTTTCTGATGAGTTAGTGGTGGGCGTTGGTGGCGGCTCGGAAGTTGTTGTAGGCTTCTATAGATTTGGTGTTCCTCCAGGCATCTTTGAGGCAGTGGCAAGTGGGTCTGGAGTCTCGAAATTTGGTCGTAAACCATCCGGGTTTCTTGGTGTGGGTGTTGTTGTTCTTCTTGAGGGGGGCTATAATGTTGGCACTGTCAGAGATCCATCTGTGCAGGGTTCGGGATGCAGTGTTGGGGTTGTCATTTTCGGTGATGGTTAGAGTGAAGTTGCTGAGTGATGAAGTTAGCTGGTCGTTGGTGATTCTGGTCCAGTTTCTTCGTGGGAGCAGGTGCAGGTGTCTGTGGATGGTGCGTGTTCTGAGGGTGAAGTGAACACATCAATGGTCAGTTCATGGGAGTTCAGTTGTGTGGCTGAAGGTGATGGAGTTACCTGTTGTGAAGAGGGGGGTCAAAGGTGTGTCCTGCTGAGTGCATGGGTTCAGTCACGATCTGGTGGAGTCCAATGTTGTGGAGGTTGTCCAGGAGGGATGTGGTGCTGGGGTCCAGATGGTTGTCGAGGTGGAAGTTGAGTGTAGTTGGTGGACGCGATGGCATGCGGGGAGATGATGTCCATGATGGAGTTAGCGAAAAGTCTGCAGCGTCCAGGGGGTCAGTAGATGAGGGTTCCTCAGAGGGTGGTGGTAGGGATGGCCAGTATCTTAAAGTGAAAGTGTTCTATCAGGTCTGTGGGATCGTCAGGGAGTGTTCTCAGAAGGTGGTTGGATTTGTGGATAATGGTGATTCTTCCTCTCGGTGTGGATGGGGCGGTCTTGTATCCTTGGGGAATGGCGATGGTAATGTCCAGTCCTGAGGTGGTGCTGGGCCATGTTTCGTGAAGAACGCTACATCCAGGGTGGTGATGTCGAGGAGGTCCCAGTTTTGGTGGCATGTTTGTGGAGGAATCGGACCTTGAGGAGGATGCATTGCAGGGTCTTCAGTTGGGTTGTGGTCTTGCAGGCGGGTTGCGCGGTCCATGGTCTCAGCAGTGCTGAAGGTGTGCTGGTAGCAGTGACAGCTGAAGCTTCCGTGGGTGTCGACTGGTGATGCTAGCTTGCAGTTGTTGTTTGCGTCCTGGGTTGGGAGCGTGGATGCCACTGGGTCGTAGCATTGGCGTTGAGGAGGTCCAGGGTTCCTCACGCTGGTCGGGGTCATGTCGCAGATGGGCGCAGATGGGCTTGCCTTTGGCATGCCTTTGGCGTGCCAGCGGCTGGCATTAAGTAGGGGTCGGACAGCGGGGAGGCGGTAGAGAGGAGAGGAGCTGGATTAGGCTGGTAGAGTTGGCCATGCTGGGTGGGAGGGGCCACGGGGCAGCAGCGGTTGGGAAAAACAGACAGAAAAGGCAAAAGAGAGGAAAGAGGGAAATGAGATAGTGATAGGTACAAGACAAATGGGGAAAGAAACAAAAGGAGAGTAGCAAGGGAAGATTAAATCAGTGAAAAACGAGTGAAAATGGAGGAAAGACAGAGTGGGAGTGAAAGAGGGAAATGAAAATCAGTAAAAAATTAGTGAAAACAGAGGAAAGAAACACAGGGGAGTGAAGGGGGACATTGAAATCAGTAAAAAGAAGAGATAATGGAGGAAAGACACAGAGGTAGAGTAAAAGGAGGCGATTGAAATCCATGAAAAACAAGTGAAAACGGAGAGAAAGACCAGAGCGAGAGAAAGGAGACAGAGGTCCAATGGACAACCAGGTATTAGGCGCAGGTAAAGCATGCGGGTGGATGAGGTCCTCAAAAAACAGCACTAAAGAGTGCAGAAACTTGGGGGAAGGCCCCCCTTGATGGTGGAACTGCAAGGGGGATAAAAATGTCACTGACAATGAGTCAGTGGTCTGGCTCGCCTGTCCCCGCTGCGGCCGCCATTAAGTAGGGGTCGGGAAGGGATGGACAGCTGGGAGGCGGGAGCAGGGAGGGAAGCTGGATTGGGCTGGTTTCCTTGGTCAAGTTGGGGGGGAAGGGACAGGGGGATAGCAGCAGCAGAGCAAAACAGGAGAGGCAAAAGAGAGGAAAGAGTGAAAATGAGGCAGTGAAAGGTGCAAGAAAAGTGCGGGAAAGACACAGAAGGAGAAGGAGAGAAAGAGCAGAGCGAGAGAAAGGAGACAGAGGTCCATTGGACCACCAGGGATAAGGCGCAGGTAAATATATCACACAGAATTGGGGATCAAAGCATATATACCCGCACCAGTCTTGACATCCCTATATTTTAAACAGAAAGTAAGGTGCAAAAGGATTTGAGACACAATCCCCTAGGTCCCAATAGTGAGAAACCAGAATGAACCTACCTGGTCTCTCCAATACCATACAACAGAAAAACCGCCCAGCACACTTATTAGTATCAAATGTGTAAAATTAATTTTTCGTTAACAAGTGTTTTTTGCAACCACCAGTTGCTAACATGCTTTTAAAAGAAAAATTCATAAAGGCTGAAGTGCAATATTACATAATCACATCGACTTTTTTTGGGAAAACAGTTTTGTCTTAAACCTACTTTATTGTGTATTTTACACATTTGATACTTTTAAGTGTGAGGGGCTGCTTTTCTATTATGAGGCGCAGGTAAAACCTGCTGGTAGAGGAGGGCCTCAAACACCAGCACTTGAGAGTGCAAGGGCTTGGGGGAAGGCCTCGCTTGCTGGTGGAGCTGCAAGGGTGGGAGAGCAATTTCACTGACAATGAATCAGTGGTCTTGCTTCCTTGTAAAACTAAGTTACAGAAGTTCCTCAGCCCTCTCTAACTGCCCTTCCTGAGAAAGCACGATTTGCATACCTTATACCTGAACTTCATGCCAAAAGGCCCATTATTTCTGTTTAAGTTCTCATTAAGAGGAAAGCCTGATGGGGATGGCATCAACTGTATGGGATAATTATAATTATCTCACTGGAGTTGAAAGCAGGCAAAATGTAAGTTTTGAAATGGTACCTTTCCTTTGTGTTTCCGTAAAATCCAACTTCACCAATTCAATGGATATTTACTGAATATCAAAAACAGTGGTTGAATTGACTCTGTACCTTATTCCAAATCAAAGCTACCAAAAATGGTATTTAATGTTGTATTTTAATTATCTAGAAATCACTGCAGTCTTAAATCATGGAACTACCTTTTAGGGACAAGTCACTGTAGGATCATGCCACCTTTATATTCTTACACCTTCCTTTTCAAAAATGATTTGCGCACTAACATGTAGTTATCAGGGCACACCTTTAGTGAATTAATATTTCAAAGTAGAGTTCCTAGCTGTCAATGAAGTTTATTTTGATAGATTCACATGCAGGTTTGAAGCCAGCAGCAGTCAGGCTATGCATGCAGACCTGAAACCAAGTTTTACTTGTTTGTCTTTGTGAATAGCCACATATCTGTTTCACTCCTTCTGTGATATTTAAATTCCATGTCACTGGGGTGTTTCCTGCACCATATACCGTGATCTTACTGGGAAGCTAAAGATATTCATATTTGGGAATTGCCGAAGTCACTGTGTTTTAGGCAGTCAAAGCACATGCACTGCGATCCAGTCAGCAGTGCCCCAGTGAGCAGAGACAAAACACCTGAAATGCCATTCAGCAAAAATAGGGGTTACCACTCAAAATGAGGAATTTTCTGACAGTATGTTACAATTCTTTTTATAGTATAGAATTGATATTTAGTATGTCAGAAAAAAGGACCAGCAGGAAGAGGCACAGTGAGTTTGTACAAGGCCGTGAGGAAGACCTTCTGAGGTTGAAATGTGTTGCCTCCTAATTGCCGCTTCTAAGTGCTCTTGATATTGTTATTAGGTCATCCACACAGCACTATTTTTTGTGCAAGTCTGTATCCAATTTTAAGATACATACAACACTCTTTCAATCAATCAATCAATCAGGGAATTTGTAGCGCGTGCTACTCACCCGTTAGGGTCTCAAGGCGCTGGGGGGTGGTTGCTTCTGCTCGAACAGCCAGGTCTTGAGTTGCTTCCTGAAGGCGAGATGGTCCTGTGTCAGCCGGAGGTGGGTGGGGATGGAGTTCCATGTCTTGCTGCCAGGTAGGAAAAGGATCTTCCTCCGGCGGTGGCTTTGCGAAAACGTGGGATGGTGGCAAGGGCGAGGCTGGGGGAGCGGAGCTGGCGGGTTGGTGTGTAGAATGCGAGGTGGTTGTAGAGGTACTTGCGGCCCGCGTTGTGAAGGGCCTTGTGTGCGTGGGTGAGGAGTCGGAATGCGATTATCTTGCTAACGGTGAGCCAGTGCAGATTCTTCAGATGGGCGGAGATGCGGCTGTGGCGGGGGATGTCCAGGATGAGTCTTGACAGTGGCTCTGCAGTAGAGGGTTTTTCCGTAGTCCAGGTGGCTGGTGACGAGGGCCTGGGTGACCGTCTTCCTGGTTGCGGTGGGGATCCATCGAAAGATTTTTCGGAGCATGCGCAAGGTGTTGCAACAGGATGCTGAGACGGTGTTGACTTGCTTGGTCATCATGAGGGAGGAGTCCAGGATGAAGCCCAGGTTGCGTGCGTGGTCGGTGAGTTTGGGGGCGGTGCCCAGGGCAGGTGGCCACCAGGATTCGTTCCAGGCTGAGGGGGACGGTCCCAGGATGAGGATTTCTGTCTTGTCTGAGTTCAGTTTCCGACGGCTGAACTTCATCCATTCCGCGACGTCCTTCATTCCTTCCTGGAGGCTGGCTCTGGCGGTGTCCGAGTCGTTGGTGAGGGAGAGGATCAGCTGTGTGTCGTCAGCATAGGAGATGATGTTGAGGTTGTGTTTGCGTGCGATGGCCGCGAGGGGGCTCATGTAGACTTTGAAGTGGGTGGGGCTGAGCGAGGATCCTTGTGGGATGCCGCAGTTGACTTCGGTGGCCACGGACCAGAACGGGGGGAGGCGGACTCTCTGGGTTCTACCGGTGAGGAACGAAATGATCCATTCCATGGCCGCGTCTTGGATTCCGGTGTCGCTGAGACGTTGTATTAGGGTGCGGTGGAATACCGTGTCGAAGGCTGCTGAGAGATCCAGGAGGATGAGTGCGGTGGTTTACCCGTTGTCGAGCATCGGCCTTATGTCGTCGGTAGCTGCAATGAGGGTGGTCTTGGTGCTGTGGTTTGCTCGGAAACCGGACTGTGACGGGTCGATGGATCCGTTTGTCTTGAGGAAGGCAGAGAGTTGTTTGTTGACCATCTTCTCGATGACTTTGGCAGGGAACGGGAGGAGTGAGATGGGTCGAAAGTTCTTGAGGTCCGTGGGATCCGCGGTGGGTTTTTTCAGAAGGTCACTGAGTTCGGCATGTTTCCAGCTCTCCGGGAAGGTGGCAGAAGCGAAGGAGCTGTTGATGACGTTGCAGAGTTGGGGTGCCGAGATGGAGTCATCTTTGTTAAAGATGTGGTGTGGCCATGGGTCAGTGGGGGAGCCGGAGTGGATGGGGCTCATCGTGCGGGCGGTGTCTTTGGTGTTGATCGGGTTCCAGGTGCAGAGGGTGCCGTTGAGTGCGCTGGTTCGGTGGTTGGGTGGTTGGTCTGTGTGCCAAAGCTGTCGTGTATGTCGGCGATCTTGAGGTGAAAGAACGAGGCGAGTGCGTCGCAGAGGTCTTGCGAGGGTGTGATGTTGTTGGTGCAGGCGCTGGGGTTGGAGAGCTGTTTAACGATGCTGAAGAGTTCCTTGCTGTTGTGGGTGTTGTTGTCCAGGCGCTGTTTGTAGGTTGTTCTCTTGGTGGTACGGATCAGTTGGTGGTGCTTGCGGGTGGCGTTCTTGAAGGCTGTTATGTTCTCTGTTGTCTGGTCCTGGCGCCAGGTTTTCTCCAGGGAGCGGCAGGTTTTCTTTGAGTTTATGAGGTCGTCCGTGAACCATGAGGCTTTCTTGCTGTGCGGTTTGCTGGGTGGTTTCTTCAGTGGTGCGAGTTCATCGGCGCAGTCGGTGAGCCACTGTGCAAGGTTGTGGGCTGCTTTGTTGGGGTCTGTCGTGATGGTGGGAGGATTCTGGCTGAGGGACGTGGTGAGCTGGTCGGCGGTGATTTTTCTCCAGCTTCTGCGGGGGCCTGTTGCGGGTGGTGGTGGGCCGTGGTTTTCTTGAAGGACAAGTGAACGCAGCTGTGCTCTGTCCAGTGGAGTACGGTGGAGTGGCTGAAGAAAACATGCTTGCTGGATCGAGCGTGTGGCCGGCGTTGTGGGTGGGTGTGTTCACTAGTTGCTTGAGCCCGAGGTTGTCGAGGTTGTCCAGTAGGGTGGTGGTGTTGCTGTCATTGTTGTTCTCTAGGTGGAAGTTGAGGTCTCCTAGGAGAATGTAGTCTGGGGAGGTGAGGGCGTGCGGGCTTACGAAGTAGGCGATGGGTTCGCTGAATTGGGTGCGTGGTCCCAGGGTCTGTAGATAAGGGTGCCTCTGAAGGTGGTCCCGGGGTCGGTGTGTATCTGGAAATGCAGGTGTTCGGCGGCTGAGAGGATGTCTTCCGAGTTGGTCATGATGCGGATGGTGTTTCTGTGGACTATGGTGATGCTTCCTCCGGTCTGGTTGGTGCGGTCATTCCGGGTGATCTTGTAGCCATCCGGGATGGCTATGGCGATGTCGGGGGCTGATGAGGCGTTTATCCAGGTTTCCGTGAGGAAGGCGACATCCGGAGCTGTTGTGTCTAGGAGGTTCCATAGTTCAACTGCGTGCCTGTGGACTGAGCGGGTGTTGAGCAGGATGCACTTGAGGTGATTCTTGTTGCTGGTAGGCTTGTTGGGGGCTGGCCCGGGACGGATGCAGGTGAATTTGCACTCTTGGCAGGTGAAGGGTCCGTGGGTGCGTTTCGGGGGGGCCTAGTAGCAGGCGGGGTTCCAGCCCATGTTGTGTGCGCGGAGGCTGGTGGCGTCGTATGTTCGTCGGGTACGTTGGCATCAGTGAGATCCAGCATTCCTGGTGTTGGGCGTGGTCCAGGCGCGGAAGGGCACAGATGGGCTTGTCTTTGGCGTGCCTTCGGTACGCCCACTGCACGAGCACGCTGCGCGTACGTGCCGACTCTGCCATAAATCGCGCAGAGGGAGGGAGGAGCAGCTGGGAGGCAGGAGCAGGGTGGCGTGGGGAAGGGGATTGGGGTACAGAAGACAAAAGGGGGGCGGGGCCGCAGGGGAGCAGCGGCAGGGAGTGGGGAGGGGTCTGAGGCAGGAAAGCGGTTCCGAGGGGAAGAGCGACGACCACTGAGGTCGGGGCACAGAAAAACGGCAAGAAACGAAAACAAGCACTGGTAGCAGCGGCGAGGAGAAGAGGAAGCCTGAGACACTGGGTCAGCGGCGAGCAGGTAGAGGCAGGCAGGCACCGAGACTGGGGTCAGCGGCGAGCGGGTAGAGGCAGGCAGGGAGACCGGGCATACTCAGGGAGAGCCGCGCGGCGGGTGGAGCGACCGTCACCGACCAGGGTCAGGTCACAGCTCCCTGTCGCGCTGGCATACTCTAAGTATCCGGAGGGAGGGAGGAGCAGCTGGGAGGTGGGAGATTGGGGTGGCGCGGGGAAGGGGATCGGGGTACAAAAGACAAAAGGGGGCGGGCCGCAGGGGAGCACGGAGCGGGGAGGGGTCTAAGGCTGGAAAGCGGTCCCGAGGGGAAGAGCGATAACCACAGAGGTCGGGGCACTGAAAAACAGCAAGAAAAGAAAACAAGCACTGGTAGCAGTGGCGAGGAGAAGAGGAAGCCTGATACACGTGGGTCAGAGGCGAGCAGGTAGAGGTAGGCAGGCAGGGAGACCGGGGTCAGAGGCGAGCGGGTAGAGCCAGGCAGGGAGACCGGGCACACTCAGGGAGAGCGCGCAGCAAGTGGAGCGACTGTCACCGACCAGGGTCAGGTCAGGTCACAGCTCCCCGTCGCGCTGGCAGACTCTAAGTATCCGGAGGGAGGGTGGAGCAGCTGGGAGGCGGGAGCGGAGTGGCGTGGGGAAGGGGATTGGAGTACAGAAGGCAAAAGGGGGCGGGCCGCAGGGGAGCAGCGGCAGGGAGTGGGAAGGGGTCTGAGCCGGGAAAGCGGTCCCGAGGGGAAGAGCGACGACTACGGAGTTCGAGGCACAGAAAAACTGCAAGAACTGGTAGCAGCGGCGAGGAGAAGAGGAATCCTGAGACATGGGGTCAGCGGTGAGCAGGTAGAGGCAGGCAGGCACGGAGACCAGGGTCAGCGGCAAGCGGGTAGAGGCAGGCAGGGAGACCGGGCACACTCAGGGAGAGCCGCGCGGCGGGTGGAGCGACCCTCACCGACCAGGGTCAGGTCAGGTCACTACTGTGGTTTTTTCATATTAAGCTGTTTGCTATCCTCAAAATCTGTTCAATAATCAATGATGTCACCAAGTGCAAGATAACAACTTTAAACCACAGCACTCCAGGCAATATCCATCATGTTGACTCATAACTTATCTCTAATCCAAAATTATGAGTAGACATTTTGTAGCAGACAGAACTGCATGCATAATAATTCTGATGCATTTTCACTCTGCACTCGTTCTTTTTTTCCAGAATATATCCATGAAATATCACATAATAAACTCACCAGCCACCATGTTTGACATCCTACTTGAACCATTTCCTTTCACCCCGGACATGTTTGTAGCCATTTCTTGGTTTCATAGTGGCGGTTTAGTATTCAATTGAGCTGATCTCTTGTGCAAATTAGTCTTCAGAGGTTACGTTAATGAATTTTAAAGCATTAGTTTTCTTAAGGAGCATTGATGTCACCTTAATGCAGAAAGATAAAGGCTCTATTTCTAATTTAGTTATATACCTATAAATATTTATAGGCCTTTGTTCCTTCCCTTTGAGAAAGGCCAAGGTGGCCGAAATGCATCAGGAAGGGGAACGCTGTACTTTTGAAATTAAATGCTAAATTCCACTGTAATTTGTGCGGCTCAACTTCTTTCTGCGGGAGAAAGACTGGCTGAGTTAATACACTGCTTGGTCCTGCCGTGAGCAACCCACCACCAAGAAAAGAGCTCCACAACTGCTGAACTCTGACCCTTTGTTGTGACCGTGAAAACGTTTAAGGGCAGCGGCAGCCTCCAGGGATTGGACCTTTGTTTGGACCTTAGCAATCCTCAAGATTTGCGTGCAAGTGATTAAAGCGAAACTCAGCGAATTTCTAAAATCAAAAAAGCATCGTCCACCAGAGGAAAATAATGAAGTAACCACATTTCACACTACAAATACCAGCATGCTTGGTAAAATCTGGCCTATCGCAGCGCCCAACAGTGGTCAAAAAATTGGATGAAGAAGCAATCCGCTGGTCTGTGTGCTGGATTTGAAATCGTCAAATGCCTTTGTTCCTTCCCTTTAAGAAAGGCGAGGTGGCCGAAATGCATCTGCAATGGGATCGTTATACTTTTGAAATTAAACGTTAAATTCCACTATAATGTCTGTGGCTCAACTTCTTTCTGCGGGAGAAAGACTGGGTGAGATAATACACAGAGTGTTCCTGCCGTGAGCAATGCACTAACAAGAAAAGAGCTCCACAACTGCCCAACTCAGACCCTTTGTTGTGACAGTGAAAACCTTTAAGGGCAGCAGCAGCTGCCAGGGATTGGACTTTGGTTTGGACCCTAGCACACCTCAAAATTGGCATGCAAGGGATTACAGTGAAACTCAGCGAGTTTCTAAAATCAAAAAAGCATGGTCCACCAGAGGAAAATAATGAAGTAACCACATAGCACACTACAAAGACCAGCATGCTTGATATAATCTGGCCTATCGCAGCACCCAACAGGGGGCAAAAAAATTGGATGAAGAAGCAATCCACTGGTCTGTGTGCCGGTTTTGAAATCGTCAGATGCCTTCCTTTTGAGAAAGGCTAAGGTGGCCGAAATGCATCAGGAATGGAAACGCCGTACTTTTGAAATTAAACACTGAATACCACTGTAATGTGTGCGGCTATACTTCTTTCTGTGGGATAAATACTGGGTTCTATAAATATATATGTAAATGTATGTCCTTAACTTTGTATACATATTTCAGTAATTACACCCTCCATCTATGAGTATATCAAATTGCATATGATATATGCTTTGTAAAGATCACTGTTTTTGTCACTCCAAAAGCAATCATAGACCAAAGACTGTCCAAGAATTTGGAAACATCTTACATAGTCTTTTCCTCAATAAACCATGCCACATTCCTTTTATGGTAGCCCTAGCAGTGTTCATTGCAGTATCATTGGTTTTGATTTACATATCAAGCAGTTTTATAGCCATCTGTTCATTTCAATAGGGGCCAAAAATCCATCCTAGAGTAAGCTGAGAATTGCTAGGAAAATAATGAAATATTTACATCCAAATTGAATTTGTTGGAATCTCCAAATCTAATATTAACTTTTGGATTTCTTCTTTCCGGGTGATCTAGTTGTTCCTACTACTAGCAAAGTGTTAACCCTGAACAAACCAAGTAAGTACTTCATCACCGTGTAAATAAGTCTTGAAAGCATCATTTTACAGAATGAAATGAATCTTATAGCACAAAATGTGTCTGATTGTCCTGAAGAATTATAAAAACAATCCTTTCACAATTGTGCTTTTCATTACCTGTGTTATATTGTAGCAGATACCCTGGTGGGCCTAGACAGTTGAAGTTAAGAGCACATTAAAAATACCTTCTTAACATTATTGCATTGAGATCATTCCTCTAATATTATTCAGAGTTTTAATTGTCAACTGCTGCATTGTACTTTTTTTTGTGATCAACCACCAAAACATTCCTACTATGAGCTAGTGCTTTTTGAAAATAGTTCACTCCTTACCCTTTGTATGTTTCATTATCACAAAAAAAAAATGAAAGGACTAGATACATATACTATTACAGGCTGACAGAACTTTACTCTGACATGCAGCTCAGTTGTGAAGTGCATATAGTTTTTTGAGAACTCACTTCTAAGAGACAAGTAAGCATGGGCGCAAAATCCGTTCCACTCGCGGATTTTGCGGATTTTCGGCAAATTCGCGATCCGCGAATTCCCGCGAATTTGCCAAAAATCCGCGAATCCGCGAGTGGAACGGATCCGGGGGGCAAAAGTTCAAGCTTCATGCTTGTAACTATTTTAGAACAGCGCCGGCAAGCTGCCAGCACCATTCTAAAATAGTTACTAAGTTAGCTTCAACAGGAAGCACTAATAGATAAAATGCAGGTGCTCGAGCACCTGCTTTATTTTATCTATTAGTGCTTCCTGATGAAGCTAACTTAGTAACTATTTTAGAATGGCGCTGGCAGCTTGCTGGCGCCGTTATAAAATAAAACAGGAGTGGGGCAGAGGGCAGAAGGTCACAGAGTGGGGCAGAGGGCAGAAGAGCACAGCAACGAGTGGGGCAGAGGGCAGAAGGACACAACAACGAGTGGGGCAGAAGGCAGAAGGGCACAACAACGAGTGGGGCAGGGGGCAGAATGTCACAAAAACGAGTGGGGCAGAGGGGCACAAAAAACGAGAGGGTGGCAGTGATGAACCAGAGGGCGCATCGTGGTCTCGCACAAAAAAAAGCCTCGCGAACACGCAAAGCACCCCGTGAACACGCCAAGCGCCCCGCGAACACACAAAAATAACAAAATCTGGAAATTCGCACAAATTCGCGAATTTTGCGGATTGCGAATTCGCAAATCCGCAAATTCACGAATTGCAAAGTCGCAAAATTCGCCCATGCTTAGAGACAAGCATGTAAAGTCTCTCATAGACATTGACACGCTACATATGCCAAAAATCTAATATGATGACTCGGAAAAACTGCAACCTGTGTTAAGTTAGGGATTGTGAGAAACAAGTACCTGTTAGCTTTTGGCTCCTATTCTCACTACTAGATGCTGAACGTACCATGGGCTCTGCTAACCAGACACAGAGTCTGTGCTCTGATTAAAAATGCATGGTAATTAAGTATAACTAAAATTGTTACTGACAATCTCTCTGTAAGACCCTAGCATGTGGTAGGGCATGTGGTACTAGAGGCTCAGTCGATTTAATGTACTTAAGTGTGCACTACTGTGGTGCCTGTCACAATTTTGGAGGCTGTTTTAAAACTTAAATTACATGCAAATTTGACTATGGAATTAAAGATACTAAAAAAGATTCAAAATACCTTTGATTTACATATAAGTCATGCTTGAGATCTCCCCTAGGTGCCCCAGTGGTACAGTGCCTTGTAACTATAAGGAGTGATATTATAAATTATCATTTATATGGCCTGGTAAGGGAAATGTTGCCAATTTTATTTTTTCACAATTGACTCACAACAACTCTGTCCGCTAACATGGTGATATGTTATTAAAGTGGAAATATTGAAAAAAAGGAGCAGCTATAATGGTGCTTTAAAATATCAAAATGTATTCTAACTATCACAGAAAGTAACGTATAGACATTTCTTTTCTGTAAGTCAAAATCCAGCCTTCCAGAGGCTCTCTCCTGCTTTGCCAGTCTGAGCAAAACTGTCTTAATGAGCTGTGAAGTGGCCTGCCTTGAGACAAAGAATGCCCTGTGGGAGGAGAACTGCATGCTGCAGAGCACAAGGCAGGAAGGTGGTGAAGGGGCCAAACAGTCTTCAAAAAAGGAATGACAGCTTCACCCCTAAATCCTGTACCACTAACCAAATAGTAGCCCCACTAAATCGATTATTGAGTGGGCTGGAAGGGGAGTGTTAGGGAATTTTAGTCACACCATTGGGTTGGCTTAGCCAGATCTAACCATCCGGAGAGAGTTTCTCCATTGTGTATACCGGCAGAATATTGATTTCTCAGTCAGGAATATGCAACACTTTAGAGGAAGTGGGCATACACTTTAGTGGTACCCTGCATTCCATTGGGAGGTGTGCAACATTGCTTTATACCCCAGAGCTATGAATACATATGGGAGTGTTGTCCAGCCACTCAAATCTGCTGCCTGAAACAGCAATGAGAAAAAGGATAGCCCTGCTGGAACCCTGGTCTGTACCAAAAGGACTGCACTCTGAAGGACTGTACCTTGAATGAGCTTATAAATCCTGTGCTCAACGGTTCGCTAAATCGGGGAGTTGTTCCTAAGGCCTGGAAACATGCCCTGATATTGCCGCTTCTGAAGAAGCCCAATCTTGACCCTCTGTTGCACGCCAACTATAGGCCTATCTCCCTCCTCCCGGCTTTGGCTAAAGTCGCGGAGAAGCAGGTTCACTCCTCTCTTACGAACTTCCTGCAGAGCAATAACATCCTCCATGATACTCAGTCGGGCTTTCGGGCCCACATGAGTATGGAGACTGCCCTACTGGAGGTGACGGATTCCTTTTTTTTTTTTTTTATTTCGAGCAAAAATCAGAATATACAAAATTACATATTTCATAGTGATAACATACAAAAGTATCTTTTAAAAGCCACAGTTCCAAATAATAAAGTACGAAATACAGCATTACCTATTGTATACATTTCTTGTATCATGATACCAGGTGGTAATTGGAGACCAAATTTGGGCACCTTGTAATCTAGATTTTTTACCCCTGGCTTCATAAATAGCTATCTCTTGCTTATATATTCCTAGAAAGCGAGTTAGCCACATGTGGAAGGTTGGAGGATCAACATCTTTCCACCTAGCTGCCAAAATAATCCGAAATACCGCTGTCCCCAAAAATAAAGATGATTCTTCCTCTTTACTATGCCCAAGAGTGATATCATGGCCCAGTAGATAGAGTGTTGATGAATCTTTGACTTTATGTCCAAAGACCTCTTCCCAATAGTCGGAGATCATTTTTTTGCATAAATCTAATTTCGGACATTCTGCAAACATGTGTACTAGGTCAGCAGGAGCCTGCCCACATCTTGGGCAATTGCTATTTGTTCTTTTGCCCCAAGCATATCATTTTCTAGTGTAAAATATAGGTTATACATGGTTTTATAAAGTTGGGCTTTAAGATTAGATGCTAAAAATAATCCAGACCTGAGTGCCAGGGACAAATCAATATCAACATTGGGATTTCCTAATTTACTAGACCAGCCTCTTTCGATATGCTCTAGATCATCTCTTTGGTTTTGTATCAACAATTCATAGATAGTACCTATCCTGGTAGATCGTTTCCCTATGATATCCAACAGAGAAATGTTATCCAACGTAATTTTTGGGGATTTTTGGCTAAGAGCAGTAGATATTTGAATATATCTAAAGAAATCATTTCTAGGAACAGCAAATTTTAATTGTAGATTTTGAAACCCCATGTTAGGATCATGGCAAAGAAAATCCCCAACTGTATTAATCCCCAAGCTCTCCCATTTTCTAGCAAGCCCATCATTAAGTTGGTGTGGTAAGATTGAGCTCCGCCGCAGGGGGGTATATTTAGTATATTTCGAAATTGATAGATGTTTAGAAACTCTTTTCCAAATATTCCATGCACTGTATAATCCTAAATGTAATTTTTTTTTAAATAAGATGGTTCTAACTGCCTTAGTAATAGTCCTCTGGCTTTATTACCAATTGCCAATTCATAAATTGATGGTATATCCTGCGCTGATATAGTTCCTATTAGTGCTTTAGGGATAAATAAAGGTGTCATTTTCTGAAGAAGGGCTGCCCACGGATATAACATAATATCCGGGACAGCTAGTCCTCCCTTACCCAGGGGCAAAGACAAGTATGCAGGAGACCTCCTAATTTTCCCGTAGCTCCAAAGAAATTTAGATAGAGAGGAGTCTATAGTTTTAATGATATTATCATCTGCCATCAACCGTATTGCAAGAAATAGATATAATATCTTTGGAAAGATGTTCATTTTGATAAAGTTCCCCCTGCCGATAATAGAGAGGTGGAGATTGTTTACCCTTGAGAGATCTTTTTTGATAGTTCTGATAAGGGGCTCATAATTAAGTTGATTAATTATCTCAACCTTAGGAGATATACAAACTCCAAGGTAGATGGCATTGTCAACCTTATATGGACTTTCGTACGAGATGTTATTTGTACACAGAACCATTGTTTTATCTCTATTCAGTGAGTAGCCTGAATACAGGCCAAAGGTATTAATCACTTGCTCAATCTCCTGAATCGCCTCAGCAGGATTTGGTGTTAATACCGCCACATCATCGGCATATGCTAATATTTTAGTTTGATATGTATCTACCCTAACTGGTTCTATTAGATTTGATGCAAGCAGTTTTAGAATTAGTGGATTGATATATAAGGCAATTAGAATTGGCGAGCATGGACAGCCCTGTCTTGTGCCCCTTTGAATGCTGATAAACTCCGACTCCACCCCCGTACAGAAAGTCTGGCTCTGGGGGTAACATATAATGCCTTAATGGCTTTGGTAAACTCTGGACCGAAGTTGTTTAATTCCAGGATACCCCATAAAAAACTCCAAGACACTCGATCGAATGCCTTCTCGGCATCAAGCAGGATCATCGACATCCGGCCCCCCGCTACCCCCATGATGTCAAAAAGAGAGATGGCCCTACGGGTATGATCCGTGGTACCTTTTCCAGGTATAAAGTCGTGTTGCCACGGGGAGACCAGATGCTCGACGACCCTGCTGAGCCTGTTGGCGAGAATCTTAGAATAGAGATTGGAGTTGGAGTTTATCAGCGAAATTGGGCGGTATGAAGATGGATATTGCGGGGGTTTTCCTTTTTTAGGAAAAATAGCTATGTTTGTTTGCTGCCAAGATTCTGGCGAAGTGCCATTCCATTGTACCCCCAAAAATAAATCTAACAAATACGGCGGTTTTTGTTTTTCAAGTACTTTGTAGAAGTCCAATGGAATTTTATCTGGCCCAGCAGCCTTCCCGTTGGCCAGCTCTGATAGCGCAATTTGCACTTCGGTAATCGAGATTTCTCGTTCTAAGTCTTCTCTAGTTGTTTCATCAAGAATCCGAACTGGACCAGTTTCATTTAGCCATTCAGCTAAGAATTCTTTGATCTCATTTGCATCGACTTGATCTTCGTTTTTATATAATTTTTGATAGTATTGTCGAAACACTTCTGAGATACCTAGAGGTGTGGTATGTTTTTGACCTTCAAGCTCAATGGAATCTATCAGATTATATGAGGCTTTCTGCCTAGTACGAAGTGCCAGCTGCTTCCCTACCCTCTCCCTATTCTCATATATTTTAGATTGGTGTGTTTGAAAAGTTTCCGCTGCCCTTTGAGTAAGATTGTTATTTTTTTTTTTTTAAAACAGATTTTATTGGTAGCATGACTAAAATATAGCGCGTAATGCTCTGAACACCAGAGACAATTACTAGGGCAAATGATCAATAGCACATCATGCAAACATTTTCTTACGCGATACGTCAGAAGGAAATTGTAAACAAAGAAATGTCCATTAGTAAACCCCTCTGCCCCTATCCACCCCCCTCAACTCCCCCCCCCCTCCCAAGCGTGCTGCTGCCTACTCTGTCCGTGCCATGCCAAACGCTGCATATTTTAAGCCAGAACAAAGGCCGTAGGGCCATCAATCGTACTGTAGGGCCTCCTCCTCTGCGGGTGGGTCCAGTTCCAGGCCCCGGTAGTCCGCCCACCTCTTCCAAATTTTATAGTGCTTGAGGGGGCATCCCCGTGCGACATAGACAGGCTGCTCCAGACCCATACAATAATCCATACCATTCTGCCAGGCCGTGACGGTGGGGGCACAAGGTGCCTTCCAGGATCTCGCTATGTCCCTTTTGGCCAGAGTCAGACCCAGAAGTAGTAAGTGACGCTTATATCTATTGCCCCCAATTCCAGCCAGAACATGAAGGAGAGCCAGTTTGGGGTCCCTCTGCAACTCCCAGGCCAGCACCTCACTCAAACACCGGAACACTCTGTCCCAAAACCTCTGAAGAGCCCCACAGCCCCACACAGTATGCAGTAGCGTGCCCACCTCAGAGCTGCATCTAAGACATGTCGGGGATGCAATCAATCCCGCCCTCCACAAGCGCTGTCTAGTGTAATATGTACGGTGGAGGTATCTGAACTGTATCAGTCGCAAGCGCGTGGAGACGGCCGCACCCCTGGGCCCCTCCAGGGCCTCAACCCAGTCCTCCTCGTCAAGCTCCCCAACATCCCGCTCCCATTGGGACCTAAGGTGGGCAAGATCTGACGCGCTATGGTGCACCAGCGTCTGGTAGATACGGGATATCTTTTTGTCCGGCAATTCCCCCATAAAGACCTTGGCCTCAATGGGACTGAACTCCGGCAGGTCTTCCACGTCACGGATGTACGGGGCAAGAGCATGCCGGAACTGAAGGTACCTATAGAATTGGGTATGTGGCATGTCAAACTCCTCCCGCAGCATAGCAAAAGATTTGAGCGTTCCCCCGGACATAACGTCTCCAAGTGTGGAAATACCTATCATGCCCCATTGCCTAAAGCCCACCAGGGCCGCCAGTTGCGGCAATCTACCATTCTGCCACAGCGGAGTCTCCAGGGTCAGGACATTCCACCACCCCACCCTGCGCAGGGCCTGCCGCCAGATCTGGAAAACCACGCGCGTGACGGACGGCAACGATCCCCGGAGGGGCGCCGAGTACAACAACGTATGTAGGGAGGCAGAGCCCATAAGGTATCGCTCCACCGCGTATGCAGGATCCCCCCTGTCCGCGTACCACCAGTCGTTGAGTACAAGGAGGTGCGATGCTTGATAATAAGATAATAAGTCAGATGTGGCAAGACCCCCTGTGTAGGTGGAGCGGAAGCACGTCCGCAGCGCAACTCGTGCCGCGCCTCCTTCCCACAAGAAGCTGCTCAAGGCCGCATTCAGGCGTCGAAACCAAGTGTGCGGGACCAACGCCGGGTGGTTCTGCAGTTGGTACAGTAGACGTGGGAGCGCGACCATCTTAAAGATAGCAGATCTACCCTGAATGGACAGCGGCATTCTGGCCCACACCTTGATATCATCTCGCGTACGATCCCAAACCGGGGCGATGTTGCGCTCCAGGGCCACCGCGGCATCCTCCGTGAGGTATACCCCGAGATACTTCACCCCTTCAGCCGTCACCTGCAGCCCATCGGCCCACTCACCCAGAGGATGCGGACCCCCTAGAGTCCAGAGTGTGGACTTCCCGGGGTTCATATAGAGCCCCGAGGTTTCTCCAAAAATTTGTAGGATCCGCAAGATACGAGGCCCAGAGCGATCCAAGTCGGAAAGAAAAAATAGCACGTCGTCGGCGTATAGGGCTATTCTATCCGCCACCCCCGGTGACCACTGGAAGCCCCTCACCTCAGCGTCGATCCGCACCCACGCCGCCAGGGGCTCCATTGCGAGCGCAAAAAGGTATGGGGAGAGGGGGCACCCCTGTCTCGTTCCCCTCTGGATTCGGAATGAGCGGGAGACACCCCCGCCGACGCCCGCCGTCAGGTCAGTATAGAGGAGGCGTATATAGGCCAGGAAACGGGGACCCAGATTCAGTCGACCCAGGAGAGAAAACAGGTACGTCCAGCTCAGAGAGTCAAACGCCCTATCCATGTCAGCCAGCAGTAGCGCTACTCTCTCTTCCAATCCCCGCCAGGCCGAGATCGCCACCTGGGCTCGCCTAATGTTATGCCTAGTGGCCCGCTGGGGCATGAAGCCGGCCTGGTCCGGGTGTACCAAGTCCGTAATGTGCGGTTTGAGCCTGTTGGCGAGGGCCTTCGCCAATATCTTGGCCTCTGTATTGAGAAGGGAGATAGGCCTGTAGGACTCGTGTTTCTCCGGGGGGCGTCCTGGTTTCAAAAAGACTACCACCTCTGCATGTCGCCAGTCAGGAGGCAGCAGGCCTCTCTCCCGGGCCTCCTCAATAACCGGCCGAAAGTGAGGCGTCAACTGGGTCGCAAAGTGCCTAAAGAATTCGCAGGGGAACCCGTTTGGGCCCGGCGCCCTGCCCGGATTCAACTCGCCCAGGGCAGTGGCCAGTTCGTCGTCCGTCAGAGGCCGGTCCAGCAGGTCGCGGACCTCATCCGACACGGCCCGTGGCGGAAGGTCATCAATAAATCGCTGCACCATGTCAGCCGCCAGGCACTCCCGGGGCGCATAGAGGGACTCGTAATAAGAGGCGAAGCTGCCCGCAATCGCTCCAGGCTCCAACAGTGGCTCCCCATCAGGGGTGACAATCTGAGGCAGAGGCTGCGCATGTCTAATGCCCTGACACAGGCGATGTAGCATTTTGCACGACTTATCGCCCCATTGATAAATGCGGCTCTGAGTGGCCAGCCAAGCCTGGCGGGCCTCATCTAATAAGATCGAGGTATATTGCTGTTGTGCCAGTAATAGTCTTCGCCTGAGCAGCGCGCCATCGTCCTCCCGACTCCTACGCTCCAGGTCCTCCAATTCCGCTTCCCGCCGCACCAGGTCCTTACGCTTTTCCCTCCGCGCCGCTGAGCACCAAGAGATATCAATCCCCCTCAAAGTGGGTTTCATGGCCTCCCACAAGGTCGCAGGGGATGCCACTGAGTCGACGTTGGCGGACAGAAAGTGAGCTATTTCACGGGTAAAATGGGCGCGGTACGAAGGCTGAGTTAACTGCCAGGGCGACAGGCACCATCTGAACGGCTGTCTAGGACGCCCAGTGTCAACCACCACAGAAATCGGAGAGTGGTCAGACAGTGCCCGTGGCAAAATGTCAGCGGACATGAGCCTACCTGCCATCGATCGCGGGAGAAAAATGTAGTCCAAGCGCGAGAACGAGTCGCGCGCGGAAGAGAAGTAGGTAAAGTCCCTACGCGCCCCGCGCTTGTACCTCCAGGAGTCAATCCAGTCCAGCCCCGTGACCAGTGCCCGCAGACGCGATGCTTGCCCCTCCCCTCCCACCACCCCGCCTGCAGCACCCCGCCATCTGTCGCAGGAGACATCCATGACATCATTCCAGTCCCCCCCAACAATTGACAATGCTGTCGGCATATCGACCCAGAGGGACATCAACTTCTCCACCAGGGCCCATTGCAGCGGGGGCGGAGCATATACACTACCAAGAACAATCATCTCACCACCTATCTCGCCCTGCACAAAGATATACCTGCCCTGCGCGTCCTGCCACGTGCGCCTATGTGTAAATGGAACCCTCCGATGAATCAGTATGGCCACCCCCCGGGACCCTCTCGCGAAACCTGCATGATATGTCTGTGTAAAGCCATTGCGCTGGAGGCATAACGCCTTTGTGCCTAATAAATGGGTTTCTTGAAGGAGCAAGATGTCGGTTCCCCTGCCTTTGGCCCACGCGAACACTGCCCCTCTCTTCACCTTATCTAGCATTCCTCTCACATTCCAGCTCAGTATTCTAGTCCCACCCGGACCTACCCGAGGGCCCCCAGCATCAGACGACATTGGTGTTTCGGCATAGAAATCACACAAGCCATAACGCAGGCACCAGCAGCAATGCTCACAACGGATCGGACGCAGCACACCCCCCCCAGACCCCACCCCAGAACCAAATCAAACTCACACCCCAACAAACCCCCCTCCACCCCCACCCCGCACCTCTCAAACATGGAAGCACCTGTCGCGGTCAGGGAGTGGTCCCGGCCCCAACGGGGAGCCAGGGAGCACCCCTTCCAATGGATCCCCACAGCACAGCCCATGTCAAACTAGGCAGTGGCCCCTTCCCAACTCTGAGTAAGCGTGGCTCCCAGCCAAGCTAATACACCCTGGTCAACAAAAAGGGAACAAGCAATCAAGAGAGCAAGAGTCCATGTCCCCCAACAGTCAGGGCACATCCCCGGAAGCATTCTGCGTGGCCTCATCGTTGCGAGTGTTGGACCGTGACTTCGAGCTGCGGTGTGAACGGGACCTGCCTCGGCGCCTCTGCTGACCGTCCGGACCCCTGTCGGAGGGCCCCCCAGTCGAGGAATCCGATTCACCACCCCTGGCAGTATTGACGCGCACCTTGACTGTCTCATCTGTCCATTGGAAAACGGCCTCCGGGGTATCAAAGAAAAGGGTACGGGACTGGAAGACAACTCGCAGTCGCGCCGGGTACAGAAGGGCATACGGCAGCTTCAGGCCCCGAAGGCGGGCCTTGGCCGCTGTGAAAGACTGTCTCTGCTGTTGCACCAATCTCGTGTAGTCCGGGAAGATAAGGATAGGTGAGTTCTCATACACGAGCTGACCCTTCGCCCTCGCCTGTTTCAGGATAGCGTCTCTGTCGGCATAGTTGAGCAATTTGGCGATCATGGGGCGAGGGCGTTCCCCCACCGGGGGCTTCTGCGTCAACGCTCGATGAGCCCGCTCCACCACGAAGCAACGAGAGAGGGAATCGGCCGGCATCCACCCTTCCAGCCACTGTGTCAGAAAGCGCTCGGCGTTACCCTTCTCGCAGTCCTCCGGAAAGCCCAGGAAGCGAAGGTTACTGCGCCTGGCACGTCCCTCCGCCTCCTCCGCTCTCGCCACTAGGCCCTGTTGTGTCCGCTCAAGTGCCACGACCCTCTTCTTTAGGGTGGTCATGTCGTCCTCCACGGCCGAGATGCGCGTCTCCGCTCCAGTTATGCGCTCCACAGCGTTGCGCAGGTCTTGTCGTAGGAGCATAACGTCTGCGCCAACCGCCCCAATCTTGGCATCTAGGGCGTCTCTGGACTGCGTGATTGCGGCCAAGAGAGCAGCATTGTCAGGCGCCGGTGGCTGCGGCCCCTTGGCACCTGCAGCCTCGGTGAACTTGTCGATCGGACCCTGTTTGCCCTGGCTTCCACTGCCACCCCGGGTCATGGTGGACCGATGTATGGGCCCCACTCGGCCGTCCGCAGCCCACACCCCTCCGCTGTAGGTCAGGATTCCCACCCTATGGTCAGGCGGCAACTGCCTTGCCCCCAGTCAGAGACCAATTGCGGCAGGAGAACTCGAAGGGGGGAGAGCGGGCCCCCCCTCCACGCCAAGGACTCCACAAATGTCCGGCCCGAGGTCCGAGTCGACCCCCGATGCGCCGTGGGGACTCCGGTCACACTGGTGGTCCCACTATCTGGGCACTCAAAGTCCACTGCAGCTGTCCGTGAGCACCGGCCCCGTCCACCTCCCAGTGACGCGGGAACCCACCGTGCAGGGAGACAGGCAGATGTGGGCCCCGGGGCCCGATGCGACCCCCGATCCGCCGAGCAGCACCACACCTCCTCCACCTGTCCACCCCCCGGAGTCCCCCTCTGACCTTTGCTTGGTGCAGCCTTACAGCTGATCCCTGGTAGGTGGTCTCCAAGGAAGCGCCGCTCTCCAGGGCCGGCCGCCCGATCTCCCGCAGGCAAGATGGCGGCCGCACCCTCAATCCTCCCGGCCCTCTGGATCTGCCAGGTCAGCCCCGCAGCCACCACTCGCAGCGTTGTCCCTCTGGGGCCGGCCCTCTCAAGTCCGGGGGCCGCCTGCACACTGGACGCACTCGGAGCCGGCGTTCAGGATCTCCGCACACCGCTACTGCAGCAATCGAGGCCCCGGCTTCTCGGGCCTCACCACGCCGTCCAGCTCGCCACCTCTCCGGGGCACTGCGCCGTCCGATGACACCGCGCGGGCGGCTCCGGCAGCAGCAACAGGGGGACCCGATGTCAGGGGGTCAGACCCAGCCGTCGGGAGACGAAGTTTGTGACCAGGGCAGGATGCACGCAACAGGATGGTGTTTGGCTGGTCGGAGCTCCGGCTCTAGACGACCGCCATGTCCGCTGGCTAGGCCACGCCGCAGTAAGATTGTTATTAAGCTCAGTTTTAAGAGTTATTATCTTACGCAGGGTATTTCTCCCATCCTCCCCTCGGGATATCTGGGTGACATGATGTTCTTCTAACTTAGCTAGCTCATTGATATATTGATTATGGAGTCTTTCCTGAGATTTTTTATGCTTGGCCACAAACGCAATAGTTTCCCCTCTTAGTGCCGCTTTAAAACAGTCCCATACTATCATTCTTGGTGCACTATATTGATTATGGTCAAAAAATTCCTGAGCCCAACGAGTTATATGCTCTATATATTCTCTATTGGCCAGTAGTTTTCTGTCAAATGACCATTGAGAGTGGGGCCTGTTATACGAAGGGAGACTAAATATAAGTACCATCGAATTATGGTCTGATATTGTTTTCGGAGACTTACTTATCTCCATAGCTCTGGAGTATTCCTTTGATGCCATTACATAATCAATGCGAACATATTTGCTATGGGGATATGAATAGTATGTGTATCCTGGGTTATTTCGATATTTAAGGTCCCAAACATCAATCAAATTATGACTACCCACAAGTTGTTTTACTGCCCTAAAAACTTTTGGCTTGCGACCCACGTAAGTCCGCTGAATTTGATTACCGGCC
Organism: Lissotriton vulgaris; assembly: GCF_964263255.1. Lineage (NCBI taxonomy): Eukaryota > Metazoa > Chordata > Amphibia > Caudata > Salamandridae > Lissotriton > Lissotriton vulgaris. The sequence continues at coordinate 2,034,610,594 of NC_141691.1, forward strand.
ATCGAACCCAAAGATACATTAAAATCTCCACAAACAGTTAGCGGACTACCCCAAGAGGCTAATTCTAATTCCAGGTCTTGAAAGATATGAGGATCGTCCTGATTCGAACCATATACTGAGCAGATTGTGATACCTGCCTCTAGTTCCACTATAACCCATCTACCTAGCTGATCGGCTAACGTTCGTTTAGCCTGCCCCAAAAAAGTTTTTGGTAGAACTGCCACTCCACGTATTGTGGATGTTTGGGTTGTTACTGCAAGCACGTTATATCCAGGAATGTTTAAAAGATTTTTCTCAGCTACGGGAAGTTGAGTCTCCTGGATACAGAGGACATCATAAGAGTTCTGACGAACTATTTCAAAGAAGTGAGTGCTTTTCCCTCTATCATTCAGCCCAGCAATATTCCATGAGCATAATTTTAGCTTCCCCATTGTAAATGTTTTCTCCTTTTATCCAGCCAACTACCAAAAATGTTGAGCCAGCTCCTTTTATTATCCTTTTTACATTCAACATCTGACCCTAACATCTGAATTTTTACATTAATGTATTTCCTCACACCAATTCTTATTCCCTTGCTTATTGCTTTTCTTGTTACACAACTCATATATCTGAAATTGCTCTTTTTTCCCCTATTTTCCCCCCCACCACCCCCATCCCCTCGACCCCCCTTCCAGCCTGAACCTCCCCCCTCACTCCCAAAAAAGGGCTAATAGACTCCATCAGAGTCTATAGTGATGGAATCATGCAGCCTGACCGGAGTTCACTTCAATCAAGACACATTTTTCTTCACATATTATTATTATTATTATTATTATTATTTTTTTTCCGAAGGGACTAACTAAGAGAACTACTTTTTTCCCCCTCTAAGGTAAAAATATAAGTATATCTAGCTGCTCCAGCACTTTATTTCAACTCTAACCACTCACCCCATTTCCCATTGCCTTCCGGATCCCGCTTCTCTCCCTCGACAGCTAGCAGAGACGGAAAAGAGCAAAGAAAAGCCTAAAGAAGAGAGAGAGAAAATAGAGAGGAGGTAGTAATGATATAATTTCTCATCTATCCTCATCATATCTATTTCAAATATCTAGATATTCGTTTGCCTTGATCTCAGAGTAGAAAAATCTAGTTTGGCCACCATAGATTATCTTAAGTTTAGCAGGATTGTTAAGATATGCCTGTGCCTTTTTTTCCCTGAAATGGTTTAATCATTTGGCGGAGGCGCCATCTCCTCTCAACTGTCACATGACAGAAGTCCGGGCAGACAAAATAGGAGATCGAGTCTCTGGTGCGACGTGCTTCTGGTCTGGCCTTCTCAAAGATTGCCTGCCTCAAAAGAAAATTACCAAAGTAGACCAGTATGGCACGGGGGTAGTCTCCTGATGTTGCTGCAGGTTTCAAAGTTAATGGAACACGGTATGCCCGTTGGATTTCCATGTCCCAGTTCCACTAGGCTAGTTCAGGTAGGGTATCCTTGAAAAGCTGGACCATATAAGAACGTACATCGTCCCCCTCCGCTGCCTCTGGGACTTCTAATATGCGCAAGTTATTTCTGCGTAGGCGATTTTCGCAATCCTCCAACTTCCATCTGACATGGGCCAGCTCTGCTTCATGTGAAGCAACTCGATCTTGGGTCACTGCAGCCTCGGCTTCATTGGAAATTATACGAGTTTCCATCTCTGTTATTCGATCATTGAAGGTACCGACAGTTCTAGTCAATTTCCGTACCACCCCCTGTACCTTACGTATGGCCGCCTGTGCCTTGCGACCATCATGGGACGTCTCTTCTCGGTGAAATGCAATTGCCTGCAGCACTGTAGCCATGACAGAATCCAATGTGGTTGTAGGTACATCTGAGTGGCCAGCTTGAGAGGGATGAGGTGTGTGGGGAGGCTGAAAAGAGTTTTCAGCTGATGGAACAGTCCCAGCATTTACTATGGTCGCAGGGTTCGACGGATTTACTAAGAGCATAGAGGGTGAGTAATCCCAAGATAATTCTACTGCCCCATAATGCCTCTTTTTCTTCCTACAGACAGTTTTCTGAGCATCACTAGGTGTGTATTTTGCCGCATTGTCGCTCACACTTTCTGTAGAAAGATCAGTCCCATCACACGTCCCACCCCCAGTTTCATCTGACAATTCTCCCTCATCTGAAAAAGAGTAGAAATCACTTGGGTCCTTGTCTTTCTCCAGCTCAGATATGACTCCCATAACCCCCATCTCAGCTCCCATAGCATCTAAGATAGACGGGTCAATAATTTTCTCAGCTCTTTCTGGATTGTCAACATGTGTTACTTGGGGGGGTACAAAGTTACTCTGCCCCTGTAAGGCTAATTCCACCCTATCACTATTTACCAGTTCAAGAGTGTTTGCTATATTGCCTGGTTTTGCAGGTAGTGAGGCAGATTCCACCTTTTCGAGGTTGTCATCAGCTGGGGAGTATTCACTATATTGCCTGATTCTGCAGATAGTGAGACAGGCAATTCTAAATTATTCAGTGCAGCTGTATTTTGTGTTTTCATACCTTCATTTTGTTGTTCCACCAAGGTTATGGCTAGACAGTCATTAGTTTTAGCCACAGTGCAGCTGCTGAGCGCTAGGTCATCATTCTCCTCTAACGCTAGAGGGAGGGTTAGCTCTGTGCCCTGGGGAGTCTTGGTGCTACTACCAGAGCTACCATCGACGCTCGGACAATACTCCACTTCAGGCAGGGTTTGACTCTGGGTTTGTTTTTCCTGCTCACGTTGCTTAAGCTGCTTACTCTCCCCCTTATCACCCAGAAGCAGTTTTGGGACACTTGGAGCTCTACGGAGCAACTCAACCACAGAGGGGCCGGCATTCTCTTTTGCGGCGGTGCATCCCGGTTTCGGCGCCCTAGGTGTCCTGTGAGTCGGGGTCTCGGTACTCTTCGCGGCCACAGCACTGACATCTCCTCGCTTCGAGGCAAGCTCATGATCCTGCTGAGCTTGCTTCGCTGCTCTAGTCATGGCGGCAGCAGCTGCCAGAACCGCTGCATTCTTCGGGGCCATAACGCAGCGCTCTTCAAGCGGAGCCAGACAAACACTCTCCGCTCTCCCCTCTGCTGAGTCCGTGCTGCTGCCTAGGTCTCCGAGAGGGCCACGCCGTGCAGCGGACTGGAAAGCCGAATCTCTCCGTCTCAGCCCACAAAGCAATCGTGAGACGGCAATCCCAAAAAGCGAGGTAAGGATTACTAATTGCTCCTGAACGACGACAAACTTCAGAGTCACCAATGCACCAAGCATCCTCATATTTCCCATCTGTTATAGCTTATCCATTGGATTTTCTTCATTAGATAGAAGAGGGTAGGGCAGAGCAGTATAACGCTGTGATTAGCATATCTCTGGAAAAGTCTCTCCCCGGCGTTTTGCTCTATGAAAACTCCGGTCAGGGACGCACAGCTCAGCGGCCTCTCACACCACCGCCATCTTTCCCCTCACGCAAGCGAGGTGACGGATTCCATCAGAGAGGTGCTAGATGCGGGAGGTAAGGCCATGCTGATTATGCTGGACTTGTCAGCGGCTTTTGACACTGTTCCCCACGGTAGTCTCCTTTTAAGACTCAGGGAGATAGGGCTGCGGGGAGCGGTGTTTAACTGGTTTAAGTCCTTCCTTGCCGGCCGTCGGCAAACGTTCTGGGCACCTCCTTTCTCCGCCAAGATGCCACCTCTCGAGGTAGGGGTGCCGCAGGGCTCTGTTTTGAGCCCTACGCTATTTAACATCTATATGGTACCCCTGGCAGCTCTGGCGGAGTCCTTTGGTGCCCAGATCGTGTCCTACGCTGATGACACCCAGCTTCTTTTTACCAGTAAGAAGGGGTCCGATTTCAATGGGGGGCAGATCAGAGGCTGTTTGGGAGCCATTTTTGATTGGTTCGAAGGGCACAGCCTGAAATGTAACTCCGACAAGTCGGAGTTGCTGTTTTTTAGCTGTCCCGCCGACCCCAGATGGCTGACCTTGTGGCTGCCGGCTGTGTTTCCTCCTGCAGCTGTATCCTCCAGGGCCAAGAATCTGGGGGTCCAGATAGACAACGGTCTTACCTTGAAGCCTCAGGTGTTGGGTCTTGTTAGCAAATGCTTCAGTATTATTAAGATGCTGAGAACATTTCTTCCTCTGTTGGCTCTCTGCCACCGGAAGGTTACTTTCCAGGCGCTCATTGGCTCTCGTTTGGACTACTCCAATGTTCTTTACTTGGGCCTGCCGGAGTTTCTTATTTCTCGCCCACAGGTCGTGCAGAATGCTGCCTACCAGAGCCATTTATGGGCTTCATCGCAGAGCCAGTGCCACTATTTTATTAAAAAATCTCCACTGGCTCCTTATTAAAAAACGAGTGATTTTCAAGGCTCTCTCACTGACTTTTAAGGCGCTTAATGGCACAGGAGCTAACTACATTAGGAATCGTTTGGCATTCTATCTGCCTACGAGGACACTAAGGTCAGCTTCCCTGGCTCTGGCTCAAGTTCCATCAATCAGACGGGCCAGAATTGGTGGACGCTCTTTCCGCTATCTGCGCCCATGCTCTGGAACTCTCTGCCAGTGTCCATGAGACTTAACGCAAGTCTCTTAGGTTTTAGGAGAGAGCTAAAGTCTTGGCTTTTTGTCCAGTAGGCCCGAAGGTCTGATCCCTTTCTACCCCCTTGTCTGTCTCCTAGTTTTTATCAAAGCGCCGGGACACTCCCCGGAGTAGCCGTGCGCTATATAAAATCTTTTTAACATTAAAATTAACATGTACCTGCTACACAATCTGGTACTACAGCTCTCAATACCTCTCAATACCTTGCCTAGCTTCACAAGAATTAAAGAGTGGACTCTCTGAAAGCAATAGGTTAACAGAGCCCTCCTGCATTGTCTCCACCAAGAAGTCCCCACTATGGAGTGCATCCATTTGACACTTTGAACCCAAAGGAGGAAATGCAGGAAGATGTTTTAGAAGTTTGGAACAACTTTAGTATAAAGGTCCATAAATTCACCAGGTGATATGCTGGAATTGTAGTCCCAGACCCCAAGAAGCAAACCATAGTACCTGAACCCTTGGCTGGTGTTATGGACCACTTTCCTTCATCAAGAAACACTTATAGAAGTAAGTGTGAAAGTGTGAACTGTAAACATTGATTGTTAAGCAAGCGATACACTGCAGTCCATTACAACGCAAGTCATTACAAAGACTTGCTGAAGTGGGCAAAAGGTGCTGGATTTATAATCCAACACCTTCCCTACTGTTGTACAGACAGGAGTTGGAATAGTAAATTATTCTATTCGAAAATCCAGTCCCCCCTACAGCATTGACTTGCATTGTAATGGTATACGATGTAACAAAGTGGTTGTTGAAATGGTATGATTTGTAAATGCATGTGATAACGTGGCCTATTCGGTCTGAACTCGCAGCCAGCTACCAAGGTTTGATTGTACTATGGAATACTTTATTGAGACCATGACTGAACCCTTTATTGCGTTTTTGGCCTTAATGTTAATGGTTTTTCCTACTTATCACTACTAATAAACCACCATCCCTCATTTGGAGTTCAGCAGTGAGGATACTTGTACGTACCTATCTTTAAATTACACTATCTTACCAACCTGTCCAAACTCACAGCTGCTAAGCTTAGGTTACAGTGTAGGGATAGGGTGCTGCCAGTTGCTAATCATATAAGAGCTGATAGAGTCCCTTAAGGCCTGGGCAGAGATATCTCTTGGAAATGATGATGATGGGCAGGATGGCCCCTCCAACAAGTTGCAGGTGGAGGATGTCAACATTGCCATTACTCTCAGTATTATATTCATACTTCCAGCCAAGGAAGGGAGAGGAGCAGTCTCCCACCAGAAGCAGGGATGTAATTTGAGAATAAAGAGCTAAAGGTTTAGTTAAATTCCATAGAAGGGAGGAAAGTTGGCCCAAGCTAGAAGTGGGCTAGGGATGAAGAGAGAAGAAATGCTGGGAGCAACAATGAACAAGATGCAGAGATGCCCAGGAGTTGTGGTTTTGATTGCAGGCTTCCCCACGGTAATAGTCCCGATGTAGGTATTGGGGGAGGACATTGACAAAGTGCTGACTGCATTTGAAATGGCTCTTGAGGTGAGAAGGGTCCACTCTCAGTATTGAGGTGCTCTCCTGTGGAAATGTTTTCTAGTAGCTAGGTTGGATATGTTCCAGACCCTGCAAGGGTTGAGGCAGAATCCTACCCACACTTGAGGAAATAACTAGTCACAAAATGTGATCGGACCCCAGAGCAGTACAGAGTGAAGTTCAGGGACACCCAGAAAGTAAACACAGTCCAAGGCGGACTTTGTGCACATCTCAGTGAAAGCTCTACAGGGCTGGATTAAAGGTAACCTATTTAGGGCATTTATACCTTAATTCTTAAGGACCACTTTGTGACTCATTGTGTACAAGAAAAGTTATGCAAGTACCTAGTAGACTCTAAGCTGTCTAGTCCCAGGGAACTAGGACAGACAGCTAAAACGGAGCTGCTCCCCCCACCCGAATTGCCTTGAGACCCTCACAGATGAGTAGCGCGCTTCAAAATTCCCTGATTATTTTATTGATGAGTGGATGAGAACGAAAGTTTCTAATCAGCATCAGGGAGGAGACTCCAAATAGGTGGGGGTTAGGACTACAAAAGCCACAGGAGGTCAGCTGTAATCCCATCACAAAGACAGTACCCAAGAACCCTAAAAAGGAGGAGGGAGATCCCACCCTAACTCAGATAAACAGAGGCAGAGTATCGAGGGACGAAGAAATACTTAGACCGAAAGGTGTTCGTTGATTGTCAGTAGTCAGTTCACTTCAGGAATGATGACGCCTATACTAAAAATGTGGTTAGCACTGAGCTGTTGAGTGTAGCCATAGAGCTGAATTCCTGAGTTGAGGACATCCTCTTAGCATTTTGTTTGGACATATGTCCATGTGGTAAGCTGGTGTTCCCTTAGAGTGGAAGTAGTCACTTCCACTCTATTCAGGTGAATGGGATCGCTGCCATTTGCCTGTGAGACACATGTGCTTGTTAAAATATAGTGAGTGATGGGTTAGTGCTCTCAGACATGTATCTGCCATGAGAGGCCAGAAGGGTAACCCCAGGTGAGGTCACAAACTAACCTGTAGGCATAGTGCCTATACAGTGGGATGTAACCTTGGCTGGTATAAGGTGATAATGCAGTCCTCCCTTCAGGTTATCTCCTGGGCAATGACCTAACAGAGGTTGATCTGATTTGAAGGGTGCCCCCAACCCAAAGGTCCTGGGGAGCTGTCCCCTACAGATAGGTAACTGGGGTCCCAAAAGAAAGAAAAAAAGAAGAAAAAAGGTAAGTCTTAAAGAGAGTTCAAGGGAGCCAAGGGTCTTTTGTCTCAGTAAGGGAGAAACTCACAGCTGGCACTGGTGAAGCTTCACATAACCAACAGAGAGTCTTGAGCAGGCAGGCAGCTGTCTAGCAGCAGGGTCTCACTCCTGCTCTGACCCAAGGGAGAGTGGAAGAAGAGTGTCTGCCACTGCATGTGGTAGCCACCTACTCTAAACAATAAAAGAGGTTTCAGGAGCCATCTGATGCCCCTAGCGCAGCTCAGCCACCAGTAGAGAGCTTAGGGTGTAGTTCTGGATTCCGAAAGCTGTCAGTAGCCTCTGCAGGGTTTTGGTGTTCATGGAAACATTGTTGGTGGCATGGGAGGCAGCCATCATGGCCAAAAGTAAGATTGGCTTCCTGACCCTGTTGGTCATGGTGGGGTTGCTCAAGTGCTAGGTAACTTCTGTGAGTAAGGTGTTGCCCAAGACACTTTAATTATAGAGGAGGTGGGCACCTCACTACCCATACTAAAAAGGGAGAAAGATCATAAAACAGCGGTTATGAGGATTCACTTTAAATGGGTCCTTTTACAGTATGGGTGGGCCTGTTTAAGAGAGCAAGTACCTTGGCAGGAGGATATAAGGCAGATTAGGACAGGCAATTATACAGCCTGGTGTCTTCACTTTCTTTCTCCCCTGACAGACCAGCGATATACTCTCAGGTTCGGTTGAGGCTCCAGGGCTATTGGCTGGGGCTGGTTGTGTGAGAAACCAGCACCTGTTTGCAGTATCCCTCCACTTTGTACCCCCATTTCGCCTACTTTATGATGTGTTTGGACTCTGATTGTGCCCTGGGCTCTGATAACCAGACCAAGATCCTGTGCTCAGATTAAAAGTAAATGGTAATTAGGTATAATTACAATTGATACTGAAAACCCATTGTAAGTCTCTAGTCTTTGATAGGACATGTAGTTCTAGAGACCCAGTCAATGTAATGAACGTATATACACAATGTTGTTGTGCTTGTTATCATTTTAAAAGCCAGCCCAGCCTTTCAGGATGCTTTTTAACTGAAATTATATGTAAATTCGACTTTGGATGTAAAGGTATGTCTGCTAACATGGGAATGCTTTATTAAAATATAACTCTTAATAGTAAGGAGATAAAAATATACCTCGAAGTATCAAAATATTAGAATAAATACAACAACTTACCACTGTTAGATGTATTCTAACTGCCATAGAAATTAAGTTCAGAACTATCTTTTCTGTAATCAAAGCCTAGCCTTCCAACTGCTCTCCCCTGATTTTCCAGCCTCTGCCAGGGTGAGCAAAACTGTCTTAGGGACATATTATCTAGAATGGCAGTAAAATGATCACCGGTTTAGCAGCAGAAAACTGCCTCTAAAGAGGTGATGATGGGCTTGATGATATGCCCTAGAGAATGCCAATAGACGCCATTGTTCACACCAGAACATGGACTTCTTTTGGAATTCTTAAGGGCATATTATTAAGCACATTATCGCTGCTTTAACTGCAGTTTTCCACCGCTAAACCAGCAATAATTTTAACGCCGTTGTTGATAATATGCCCCTTAATGAGTTGTGATGTGGCCTGCCTTGAGTCAAAGAACTTTTTGTGGGAGGAGACCTGCAAGCTGCAGTACACAAAGCAGGAAGGCAGTGGAGGAGTCAAACTGGCCTTCAAAGACAGTTTGGACATGACACAGTCTCACCCCCAAATCCTGCACCCCCAGACAAACAGGAGTCCCAGTAATTAAATTAGTGAGAGGGCTGTAAGGGAGTGCACGGGAAACCTAGCCACACTAGTGTATTGGCTTAGCCAGATCTAACCCTCCAGGAGAAAGTTTCTCCATTTTGCATTTTGAAAGTAACAAATATACCACACTTTGGAGGAAGTGTTCATAGACCTCGCTGGATCTCTGAATCCTATTGGTCAGGGTTGCCAACTGCTTGATGCCCAGGATCAACAAATAAATATGGGAGTGTTGCCCAGAAACTTAGAGCTGCTACCTGTAAACAACAAGGAGAAGATGGACTGCTGTGTGGGAAACCTGACCTGCACCCAAGGAATCAAACAAGGAAGGACTGTACCTGCTGCACAATCTGATACTAAAACCTTAGGGACTGTTCCTGGATTTGGACAAATTAAGGAGTGAACTACCTGAAATTTACATGTTAACAGAGCCCACTTGAATCTTCTCGACCAAGAACGCCACATCTTGGTCTGCGTCAAGTGGACATTTAAGGATTTGGGTCAGTGAATTGTAATTTTTGTAGTCCCAACAGCCCAAGGACCATCTCAGTACTTTTAGAACATTGGTACTGGTGTTGTGGACACTTTGAACCCACAAGAGGAACTTCAGCAAGAACACTTGTTGTTTGGTTTAGTTTAGAGTAACATTTGTTAAAGTACTATAAGGTGACCAGGTGTATTGTGGGAGTTGTAGTCACAGACTCCAAGAGGCAAACCAGATCAGCTGTACTCTAGGGTGGTGTTGTGGACTAATTTCATACATCATGAAATACATCTGTAAGTACGTGTAAAAGTGTTACATCGTGGATAGCCACAACTCTGGTTCTTTAAAAATAATTGCTTGCTAGTGGTCAGTCCTGCATCTTTGTCCCACCCCTTTCTCTTCCGTCCCTCCGACACAGCTGAGACTTAGTAATGTCTCATTCCGCTATGGTTATTTATCTGTACTTTAAGGGGATTTTTATTGTCATGATTTCCTGGTCTGCTGCTGTTTGCCTCTGTTCAGCTGTGGCACCATAGCTGCTTACATCTAAATATTACATTCCTACCTCTCACCTCCTCTTAATACCAGTTGGGCTAGTGCTGCCTCCCGCTCTGTTGATTGAATTTATTTAGCCTTTTGGAACCTTTCTCCCTGTTTCAAAACTGCATTTGCTTCCCCCGTCCGCCTCAAACTATTTATTATCTCTTTGACTTTCTACGTTTCATGGTCTTTATCTCTATGCCTCTCTTGAGACTGTTGACCCCTTGTTCTATCTGTGTCTCACTCACTAAAGTCACTGACTGCCTTATCTTTTCTATGCCAAAACCCAGTTTGCTCTCCAGTATCTATTTTCAAACTCTCATCCAGCATTAGGCTGCACTAGATTGACATTTTAGGAAACATCACGTAGCAATTCATTTAAACAATCCATGGGACAAAGGGTCATTATCTCAGCCATTTTAATTCCAGGTTGGGTGTTTATTCTACTACATTCAATATTTTTAACTGGCCTGTCTAGCTTCATGTTGGTCCCCCAAACAGCCCTTTCTTGAATTGACTCAGGGGAGTTCTGCTAGGCGCCTAGCTTAATCAGCTATGAAGGCCTGACTCTCTATTTGCGTGACATTGTTTGGTTTCTCATAGGACACAGTGCAGCACATTATTACCTTTCTCTCATTGGTATTTATAGTAGATGACCCCCAAAGTACACACTTTTCTCATGCACACAGCACTCTGGTGCCATAGATTATTTGGATGCTTTTATAAGAAGTTATACTCCTGGGGTTAATCAATCAATCAAATCAATCATGATTTAAAAAGCACAACAGCCCTTGCCTGGTGTTGCTGTAGTTTGAAGCATCTTGCCATCATTTATCATTATTCAAGACTTTTCTGACCTCCTTGGCTCTTCAGTGGATAGGTTGTGATTTTATTTTCTAAGTACGTTTGGCCGTTGGTTGGATGCAAGTTACATAGAGCAATTCAAATAAAAGTTTGGTTTATGCTCTGACAAGTGTGATGCTGTGTCATCATGCAACTATTAATAAATTCGACTTTTGAATTAAAGGTACTTCCAAAGTCTCTAACTACCTTATTGTTACGTATACCTCACACCTAAGGTCTCCCCTAGATGCATCAGTGCACTTGTAACTACAAGCAGGGACATTATAACATATGTTTTATATGCCCCTGTAAGGGAAAAAAAGCTGATTCCTATGGTAGCACAATAGAGCCTTTGGCCCAACATGGAAATACTTAAATAAAGTACAACTATAGATAGAAATAAGCTAAGTATATACTTCAAAGTATCACAATGCTGGTTAGACTAAATCTAAAAACTTGTCACTGTTAGAATTCCTATAAATATCACAGAAAAGAAGTTATTAAACTTGTTTTCTGATGGACCAAAAATCAGCCTTCCAGCTGCCCTTCTCTGATTGCTCAGCCTCAGCTGTCTTAACAAGGTGTGAAGTGGCCTGCTGTTTGAACCGGTAGTGTCTGGGCAGCTGAATGGATGCTCACAGATAGGCAGAACTACCATTGTGCTCAACCTCTCGTAGCTTCTTGGTGAGGAGTGAGGCTCAACAGGGGGCAATGTGTAAAACAATGGCAAAAGCAGCCACTCACGATAAATGATCTGAGCGTCACAAAGGAGACTTCAGGAGTTAAAATGTTTATGTTCAACACACATATGCAATGCTTATAACATGACCACCATAAACTTTTAAGAATAAAACACAATTGTGAATCTTGCTATTGGTACTAGGCCCACTCATATGGTTATTTTTTCACTAGTATGCACACTATGGACACATCTTAATCTAACTTCCTTCTAATCGAGAGAGAGCATCCTTACGCGGTGCACAATATCAAGATTATGTACATTCACAAATAAAAGAACACTTTTTAGCAGCACTCTTAGCCGAAGTCAAGTGGGTGAAACCCAATGTCTAAAGGTATTGTGCTTTTGGTACTTAACAAGGTGTAAGACTGCACCACAGGCCAGTATCGTGAATCACATTTGATCCAACCACGCTCACTCCCACTCAGACACACTCAATCCGCACCACTATGTGGTATGACAGGTATATTCCAGTCTGTATGACACTCTCTTACAAACACATACTCACTCAGCACCCTAATGCGGTGCCACTGGTGCCTAGCAGGTATATGGATCACCTTCTGTAGACCATGTGGCCCAAGCCGCTCTCCACCTTCACCCTCACCCCTATTTGCCTATACCTACGGATGGGAGATGACTAGTCCTGCATACCTGACACTGGGCTGTATGTGGCCAAAGTTAAACTTAGTCTGGGTCTCTCAGGAAGCAGGTGGAAATATTTAACAGCTTTACTTAGGAGGTAGACTTAAACAAAGGAGAAGTTAGCAGCAGAACAAGTTCACCCACAGGTCACAAAGACAAAGGATTCATGCAGTCTCTTGACCCACTTCCTAACTGTCTCAGAAGCATTTCTTCATCCCAATCAATCTGTCTCTCTACTACCAGTACCATGATGTCTTCAGTAGGGGCCAGGTGTGAAGAGGCAGGTTGGTCTATCACGATGAGTGTCAAAAAGGGAACAACTGATGAATAGGAAGTAATACATTACTCCCCATAGGTAGGAGTAGGCCCCCCGATCGGTATATGATGATCCCGGTCATACCCTGGCACTCTGGCCACAGCGACTGGTGAGCCTTTTGCGTGAAGGGATGCGTTGTAAATTGTCACCTCCCAGGTAAGGAGTCACAATAAAGAGTGCATGCCAAATTGGGTTGCACCAGGCAATTCTGATCACACTCAGCTAATTTTTGCAAATCTGAACCTCTTTGAATATGAGGCACAATGTCCAGTGCAAGTTGATACAGATGATACAGATTGCACCACACCAGTCTGGTCAGGCACAAATATGTGCAAGTTCAGCAGAGCCACATAAGTTGGTATGAGGCACAACTCTGGGTACACCCCCACCTTCAAGGGTTGCATCCTGTGAATTGGACACTGCACTGCAATGTGTAACATACTCTTAAGGTCACCCATCGCTAGGTAAATACCTGCAGTGTACTTCTCAAAGCATGTAATCCATTTCTATGCTCCATCCAGCAAAGACAGTAGCTTTGTTCTTAGTTTTTCTTTGTCCTTCTGGGATCATGACTCATAGATAACCCAGCTAAATTATGCTGCTGCAGTGGGCACATTCTTATCCTGGATGGCGCTATGGGTTTATCCTCAACAAAGCATCCCCCCCTTGCGAGGCATTGCTCCAAGTAGGGAAAGCTCCCGTTGGGATTTCCGCCTTCATGGCCTATGCAACCCTCAGTTACTGCCATGACCGCAGGCTAAGACAATCCTCCTCTAGGCCAAAACCTGTCACATGGGCCACTCTCCTTAGTCCAGTCTGCTAACAGGGTGCAAAATGTATAAACAAAAGTCTTGTCTTTTGCTATTTTATCCCTGGGGGTAGATCTAGTTTTTGCCGTGCACATGTGTGCAGCACAGCGTATTCACTTTTGTCAAAACAGGAATGGTTTGATTGTTTAAACTGTTCAGCCCAAAGAATAGTTCCAGGCATGAGCCTTTGAGGATTTTTACATTTACATCGGGTTTACGTGCATCTTATATGCAGTATTACAGTAAGTAAGAAAAGTTTACGGCATCCCATATATAGTGTGGAATGTTCGTTACAGCCTTAGGGGCAGATTTACAATCCCATTACAACAACTTTACAACACTGTTGTGTCACTTCTGTGATGCATCAGCATTGTAAACAATGCGGCACTATGCAACATATTTACAAAGTGAGGCACCTATAGAGATTGGTCACGTTGTAAAGCGTGGGCTACATTATACCTGGTATAATGTATGCAGGGTGGGCATTCAGACATAGGAAAGCCTCGCAGTGAAATCTACAAAGAGTCACTTTTATGACGCCACTGCATCAAAACCTTACACCTGCTTGAAGCAGGCGTAATGAGTGTTGCAGCCTGTTAGTGTTAGATCTGGGGGTCTCTAGTTGGCAATGGTATTCACATGTGTCCTAATAGGGACCCTTACTTCTAAGTCAGGATAAGGGGATTACACCCCTAAATAACTCCTGCTCAAGTCAAGTCAAGTCAAGTCATAGAATTTATATAGCGCACTACATACCCAGAGGGTTTCAAGGCGCTTAGGAAGGGGAGGAGGATTACTTGTCAAATATCCACGTTTTAAGTTGCTTTCTGAATGCTAGGTGGTTCTGGGTAAGGCGAAGGTAAGCGGGGAGTGAGTTCCAAGTTTTAGCAGCCAGGTATGAAAAGGATCTGCCTCCCATGGTGGTCTTGTTGATGCGAGGTACTGTGGCGAGGGCTTGGCTGGAAGAACGTAGTTGGCGGGAGGGGGTGTAGAAGGACAGTCGTGAGTTGAGGCATTCTGGACCGATGTCGTAGAGTGATTTGTGTGCGTGGGTAAGTAGTCGGAAAGTGATCCTCTTATTGACGGGTAGCCAGTGGAGGTCTTTAAGGTGACCAGAGATGTGTTCGTTGCGTGGGATGTCTAATATGAGTCTGGCTGAGGCGTTTTGGATTCATTGGAGTTTCTTCTGGAGTATTGCGGTAGTACCTGCGTAGAGGGTGTTTCCGTAGTCCAGTCGGCTCGTGACCAGAGCATGGGTGACCGTTTTCCTTGTTTCGGAGGGGATCCAGCGAAATGTTTTTCTGAGCATGCGAAGAATGTTGAAGCAGGAAGAGGATACGGCGCTGACCTGTCTGTTCATTGAAAGTGAAGAATCCAGGATGACGCCCAGGTTCCGTGCGTGGTCTGTCGGGATGGGTGCTTTTCCGAGGGCTTCCGGCCACCAGGAGTCGTCCCATGCAGAGGGGGATGTACCTAGGATGAGGACTTCTGTTTTGTCCGAGTTCAGTTTCAGACGGCTTTGTTTCATCCATTCTGCAACTTCTTTCATTCCTTCGTGTAGGTTAGTTTTGGCGGTGCTGGGGTCATTGGTGAGAGAAAGGATCAGCTGAGTGTCATCCGCGTACGAGATGATGTTGAGGTTGTGTTGGCGTGCGATGGCCGCGAGGGGGCTTATGTAAACGTTGAAGAGGGTGGGACTGAGTGAGGATCCTTGTGGTACGCCGCAGATGACTTCGGAGGCCTCGGACTTGAATGGTGGAAGGTGGACTCTCTGGGTTCTTCCGGTGAGGAACGGGGTGATCCATTCAAGTGCTTTTCCTTGGATTCCGATGTTATTGAGGCGTTGTAAAAGGGTGCTGTGGCAGACTGTGTCGAATGCTGCAGAGAGGTCCAGGAGGATGAGGGCGACTGTGTCTCCATTGTCCAGTAGAGTTCGAATGTCGTCTGTTGCTGCGATGAGGGCGGTCTCAGTGCTGTGTTTTGCTCGGAAGCCAGATTGTGAGGGGTCGAGGAATTTGTTGGCTTCGAGAAAGGCGGCGAGCTGGTTGTTGACAGCTTTCTCGATGACTTTGGCCGGGAATGGAAGAAGCGAGATGGGGCGGTAATTTTTGAGTTCGGTGGGGTCCGCTGTGGGTTTTTTCAGAAGGGCGGTGAGTTCAGCGTGTTTCCAGTCTTCCGGGAAGGTGGCGGAGTTGAAGGAGCAGTTGATGACGTCTCGGAGGTGCGGTGCTATGACGGAGTCTGCTTTGTTGAAGATGTGGTGAGGACATGGGTGTGTGGGGGATACTGAGTGGATGGAATTCATCAGGCGGATGGTGTCCTCAGTGGAGATTGGGTTCCAGTCGTTAAGGGTGTTCACGGGGGGAAGATGATCAGCAAATGGTAGGGTGGGTTGGTTTCCGGGTTGGTTGTCAAAGCTGTTGTGGATGTCTGCAATCTTGTTGTGGAAAAATGAGGCTAGGGAGTCGCAGAGGGTTTGAGAGGGGGTGATGTCGTTGGAGTTGGCCGAGGGATTGGAAAATTCCTTGACGATGTTGAAAAGTTCCTTGCTGTTGTGAGCGTTGTTGTCAAGTCGATCCTTGAATGCTGTTTTCTTGGCTTTTCGGATTAGTTGGTGGTGAGTGCGGGTGGCGTTTTTGAAGGCGTCCTTGGTGCTGGTGGTTGGGTCTTTTTTCCAGGCCTTTTCAAGGGAGCGGCAGAGTTTCTTGGACTTCTTGAGATCATCGTTGAACCATGAGGCCTTCTTGCTGCCAGGTTTGTTTTGACGTTTTTTCAGTGGTGCTAAGGTGTCAGCGGAGTTGGATAACCATAGGGTGAGGTTGGCGGCGGCTTCGTTAGCGTTAGAAGAGAGGGCTGGGGTGTTTTGAAGGAGCAATGCGGAGATTTGGTCCGTGGTGATTTTGTTCCAGTTTCTTTGCAGGGTAGGTTGGAGGTGGATGCTGGGTTTTGGTTTGTTGTAGGTGAAGTGAACGCAGCTGTGGTCAGTCCAGAGGAGGTCCGTGGTGTGGCTGAAGGAGACATGGTTGCTGGATGTGAAGATGGGGTCGAGTGTGTGACCTGCGATGTGGGTGGGGAAAGTGACTAGTTGTTTAAGTCCGAGGTTGGCGAGGTTGTCCACGAGGGTGGCGGTGTTGCGGTCGTTGATCTTTTCGAGGTGAAAGTTGAGGTCTCCCAGAAGGATGTAGTGTTTGGAGGGGAGCGCGTGTGGGGTGATGAAGTCTGTGATGTCTTCGCTGAATTTTGCGCGGGGTCCTGGTGGTCTGTAGAGGAGGGTGCCTCTGAGTGTGGTCTTGGGGTCGATGTGGATCTGGAAGTGAAGGTGTTCGGAGTTGGCGAGGTTGGCGTCAGAGCTGGTTGATATGCGGATTGATTTCTTATGGACGATAGCGATTCCTCCTCCTGTGTGGCTGGTACGGTCTTTGCGAGTGATCTTATAGTCTTCAGGGATGGCAATGGTGATGTCTGGTGCGGAGAAAGCATTCATCCATGTTTCCGTAAGGAAGGCGATGTCCGGAGAAATGGTGTCTAGTAGATTCCATAGGTCAATGGCGTGCCTGTGGACTGATCGGGTGTTGAGAAGGATGCATTGTAGGTGGTTGGGGTCGGGAGTCTGTGGTGTGGTCGTAGTGGCGATGTTGTCGGTGCCGCTGAATTTGCAGGAGAAGCAGGAGAAAGGTCCATGGGTTTGTCCAGGGGCGGCTTGGACGCAGTTGGGAGCGCGACCGGGGTTAAGGGCTAGGAGGGTGGCGGCATCGTAGGTAATGCGGGGGGCTGGGAGGGACGAGGGCCAGGGGGTCTGGCGCTGGGCGCGGTCCAGGCGCGGACGGGCGTAGACGGGCTTACCTGAGGCGCACCTTCGGCGCGAATTGGGCGTGGTCGCTGCGCGTGGATATTCCTGTCATAAAAGGTGGTGAGGGGGGAGGGGCGAGGGCGGGTCAGCTGGGAAGGCGGGAGCGGGGTGGAGACTAGGGCAGGGCGATAAACAACAACACAACAACAAAATGGCCGGCGGCCTTACGGGATCGATCAGCTGGACTAAGCCTGCCAAAATCGACCGCGTCCTCTGTGACACACAGCGCAGCAAAGCGGCAAATGAAATGCGATGCCAGGTGGGTAGCAGCGGCCGGGGCAAGCAGCAGAGCGGCGCTGAAAAGATCAAGCGATTCCAAAGCAGTAATTACAAATGCGCACAGATACCAACAATAGCGCTATGCAGATAAGTCAGGCACTATCAAGCAGCAGTGTGAAAGTGTGCAAGTAGCTTGGCACGAGCAGACAGGCTTATCTCAGAGGCAGTGTGATAAGCATTTGTGAATATACAGAGTAATACAGTGAAAACACTACAGATGGACACAGATTTTTATTAAAAAAAGTATTCTTTATATAGACTTAAACACTAGATCACAAACGACAAAAATCCACAATTCTACACTTAAGATTGCTTAAAGATGATAAAACGTTGCTTTGTTCCAGTTGATGATAAATGGGACAAAGTTCTCAACAAAGTACCTGGATGCGTAACTCAAAATAAACAAAAGGCTCGCAAAAGGGGAGATGCGTTGGTTCCGTGATCCCGGGGAGATGATGCGTCGTGCCTCAATGCTTGCGCAGAGTAGGGGATGCGTCGTGATCCTTACCAGTGCGGAGGTGATGCGTAGATTCTTGGCCTGCAGGCCCGTTGCGGTGTGCAAGATGACGCCTTGATGCGATGTGATGATCCGGTTGCGATGCGAGAAGATGGCACCCTTGATGCTGTGATGACGATGATGCCCTGCCAGCTTTGAGACGACTCTGTACTTCGGAGCCATGCTTCTCTGGTGATGCGATGGCGACTCTCACAATGGCGTCATGCTTCTCCAGTGATGCGACAAAAGGCAGCTTCCATGAACACACGCTTCCAGGGAGATGCGGCCAAAGCTGGCTTCTCCGGCAACGCAACAATTTCTGCTGCGGCGGCGACACGCTTCTTTTTGGTGCATCACGCTTCCAGCTCTCAGCAGAATGCAAGTGTCTGGATTCAGAATTCCCAGCAAGGACATTCAGTTGGGAGCTGAAGGTGACGTCTTTTGTCCTTGAGACTTCAGCAGGAGGCAAGCACAGTTCAAGCCCTTGGAGAATATTCTGTAGATGAAATTCCTTACAAAGTTCCTTCTCCTTTCTCTTGGCAATGAAGCAACCACTGCAGGCCAACCCAGCGAACAGCACACTGGCAGAGGGGAAGTACAACTCCTGCAGCTTCCTTGGTTCTTCTCCTTGGCAGACAGGTTTCTTGTCCAGAAGTGATCTAATTTCTTGGGATCAGTGTACCAATATGTATAGCCCAAAATCCTTGAAGGCAGAGGCCTCTCTGAAGGCAGAGAGGCCTCTGCCTAGTCCAAACCAGTTCCTGAGCACTTTGTTTACATGACTCTCTTCTTCCTTTCACTGTGCAGGGCAGAGACATCAGCTGCCCAACAGGAGGTGGAGCCAGCACAGAGGAGGGAAGATATAGCTCTGGAGCACTCTGTTGACATGATTTCTCCTCTACTTTCACAGTGCAGGGCAGATACATCAGACAAGCCACAGGACATGGAGCCAGTATTGTAGATGGAAGGCCCAGCCCTAATCGGCCCGAGGTGCAACTCCTCCCTTCCATCTAGAAGCAGATCTCTCCATTCACCACCAGGCTGCCCCCGCATGTCTCCTGGAATCCCCCATCCCTGTCACTCACAAACCCAGACAAGGAACACACAACCTAGCAGAGGCTGGTCTGGAAAGTTAGGCAGGAAAAGACCCCTTTTCCAAAAGGGGTATTTTCAAACACAGAATATTAAAATCAACTTTACTAATAGGGGTATTTTATTATTCTGAGTTCAGGCACATTAAATACGAATTTCTACCATGTTCCCTGAGTCAGTTAGGATTATAAGGACAGAGGAGGCTATCCATAAAAATGGAAGGGAGACTCACGCCATTGATGCCAGGTCTAACAGTTAGGAATAGGCATTCCTAACGATTCCTGGAGTTGTGTCGTGCTTAGATGCACTTCCTATATGTCAGAAGATGGATCATGCATATATCCATCCTTGGGCATTTTGCGCTGCATTGTAAATGCGGCTCTTCCATGGTGGCGCATCGCTATTTTTCTGTGACGCAATATAACTGCTGCAGCTCTGCTAATATGCAGAGATGCATCAGTTATTGTAAATCTGTCCCTTGGAGTCATAATATAATGGTCAAATGGTTACAGCATGTGGGTCTCAACCTTGCTTGGACAGTGTGGCCAGTGGGGAATGTGTCCAGATTTCTGGCAAGGGGAGCATGCGATTTCATCTGACCACTTCACCTTTCAAATTTCTGCTTCATTATTCTGATGTTTTGTGCAAAGTGGTCAGCTGGTCACTCGAGGAGTAGGTCTCTTGCAGCTTTTGATGTCCCCTAGAAATACAAGAGGTCAGCCATCTAAGCCTAAATCCAAACTGGTTCCAGGAGCATCTCCTCCTCTGACTGAAGTGGAAGCAGGCTACAATTAGCCCTGGGTTTCAAGTACTATACTTCCTCATACCCAAATGTACAATTAACTATGTATTTGAAGGCTTCACTCTGGTAAAATTAAGTTACATATGTTTCTCAGCACTCCCCAGCTGCCCTTCCAGAGAGAGGATGATTTGCAAATCTCATATTGGGATTGTTGCCAAATACACAAGCCATTATTTCTGTTCTGAGAGCAGTTGCACATCTAAGCGATAGGAAAACACTAATAGAGAGGGCAGCGACTGGATAGGATAATGCTAATTAGGTCACTAGATTTTCAAACAGGCAAAGTGTACGTTTTGAAAAGGTAGAATTCCTGTGTGTTTTTGAAACATTTAACTTCATCAATTCAATGGATATTTACTGACTATCAAAAACTGTGGTTGAATGAACGCTGTACCTTATTCCAAATCAAAGTTACCAAAAAATGTTGTTTAATATTGTAGTTTCTTTCTCATAGAAATCACTGCAATCCTAAATCATGGAACTGGCATTTAGGGGCTAGTCACAGTAGTATCATGCAAATTTAAATTCTTACATCTTTTGAACTCTAGGTGCCCTAACATGTAATTAACAAGTCACGCTTATGGTGAATTAATATTTCTGAGTTTTACTTGCCTACCTAGTGAATAGCAACATATGGGTTTCACTTCTCCTTTGACATTTAACTTCCATGTCACTGGTGTATTTCCTGCACCATAATCTGTGGTCCAGTCAGCACTTCCCCAGTGCGCAGAGTTAAAAATCCTGAAATACCAGTCTGCAAAAATAGGGGTTACCACTATAAAAGAGGTGTTTTCTAACAGTATGTTAGAATTCTTTTTATGGTATAGATTTGACATTTAGTATATCAGAAAAAAGGACCAGCAGTAAGGGGAATACTGAGGGGCATATTATCAAGCAGGGTGTTAAAATTATCGCAGTTTTAGCGGCAGAAAACTGCTGCTAGGGCGGCGATAATGGACTTGATAATCTGCCTTGGAGAATTCCAATATAAGCCCATGTTCACACCAGAACATGGGTTTCTTTTGGAAAAAACTTAGTGTCAGTACCTCAATGAACCATGCCACATTCATTTAATTGTAGCACTAGGATTGTTCATTGCAGTATTATCAGTTCTGATCTACTTATTAAGCACTTTAAAGCCATCTGTTCTTTCTGTAGGGGTCAATACGCCATCTCTAGAGTAGGCTGGGAATAGCTGGGAAAATAACAAAATATGTGGAACAAAATATAATTGCTTGGTATCTCCGGATCTAATATTAACTTTTCAATTTCCATTTTCTGAATGATCTAGTTGTTCCTTTTACTAGCAAAGTGATAACCCAGAAGACAACAAATAAGTACTGCATCACACTGTAAATAAGACTTTAAAGCATTATTTTACAGAATGCTAAATAATCATATAGCATGAAATATCTTTTGTTGTCCTGAATAATTTTAAAACCAATTGTGCTTTTCATCACATCTGTTGTATGGTTACAGACACCCTGGTGGGCCCGGTCAGATATTGTCAAGAGCACGTTAGAAATACCTACTTAACATTATTGCATGAAGAACATTCCTCTAATACTATTCAGAGTTTTTAATGTCAACTGCTGCCTTTTTCCTTTTTATGTGATCAAGCACTAAAACATCCGTACTCAGAGCATGTGCGTTTTAAAAAAAAGTTCCCCTCTCCCCTTTTTAGGTCGAGCCTATAGAGGCAGCGCAAATGCGCTGCTTGCTTTGCCAGGCATGCAGTATTCGCTATGGTGTGGAAGCTTTATGGAAGCTCTGCCCACTCTCCGCCCATCTTTCACATTGGTTTAGGTCCAGGTCTCACGTAAATGCGAGTCCTATTGCATTGTAAATGCTTGTTTTTTTTTCAACTCCTAAAAAAACTATGGCTGCGCCCAAGCGGCAAAGTGAGAGCCGCTGTGAAGTAACCTCCTTATGTAAAGATGCAAGTCAAAGAGGATACAGAAAGCCAAACGCGCAACGCTGCGACTTTCCCACAAGAGAGTTCTGACAGCCCTTCAGTGTTTTTGCAGTTATGGCATTCTCCCGAGTAGGACCGTGCCAGCTGGGAAGTTTCCCTGAATATTTGCAGATTTAGATGGACACATACTTTAAATAAACACAGTTTCCTATAAATGTATATATATTTTTTTTATTACGGACACTTTGTGAATTGGAGGCAAGTAGGGTAGCTAATATTCCATTGTTTCCATGCGTAATAGAGGATGAGGTCTAGAGCTTTGATATGTTTTTGTAACTTTTTGCATGGTTACTTTGATGATGCTGTAAATTGATGGTGAAAATTAAATTATGATTAATGTGATACGTTAAGAATGTGTTTTGTTAAAAATGTGAGGAGAAGTTGCTGGCACTAACTTAAAAAGGAGGCCTTGAGTAAAGGAAAATGGCTCCTTTTATTGGTGACTTGAAAAGAAAATGCCCAATTACAGGGTGCAACGTGCTGCTGGTGGTTCATGGCCCCGGTGCATCCACACCTACTTCACTAGTGCCCCTGGTCGTTGGTCATGTGATAAAGACGATGCTAGTATTTATTTATATTTGCAGCTATAGTTTATTGCCAGGAATTGATCTGTAGCACGAGTACCATAAATGAAATGGCTAGCTGAATGTCTTCAATCAGTCTCTGACTGTCGGCCGTATAATATATAGTCACTCATTCCCAAGGGGATGCTCTGCACAGTGTGTGCCTTACATCTTTATTGGATGCTGTGGCTAGCCTAGCCTCAGAAGCCGAAAGCAACAGTTTTTAGTGGTCTTGGGGGACTCCAGTCCAGCGTCTTGAGCCATGGGAATGTGCCACTGACCCACTTGTCATATTTGATTTAGGGACCTTTGCAACATGGCTCTGCCATTTAGCAGTTCTTCAGGTGTTGCCTGCCACAGTGGAGCTGTTTTTACAAATTTGGCTATGCTTTTTTTTTTGCAGTATGTCTCGAGATCAAAATATCCCTGTGGGCAGATTTACAAGCCCATTGCGCCACTTTGTGTCACTTTTCCCATGATAAAGTGATGCAAAAGTGGCGCAAGGGTTTGTAAATCTGCCCCTTGTGTTTTGTTCTGGTTTGAGTCAGACGACATTTCCCTCATTGAACATCAGCATTGTAGATTCTGTGGGTATAAGGAAAAACACTAGAGCATATAATTTGTCTCTGCCGAAAAATATGTCATCTATACAAGAAGTATTTATGTGACTCTTTTACTTCTGCTAATGTCTGAGTAACTGATGAGGCCATAAGAACCTGTTTTGCCCTACACACTGATGCCTTAGTATCCAAGTTCATCAAATGTTTGGCTTTAGGTTTAACCAGATAAATTAATCTGGTTCAGATTGTAAGATGTTGCTGTTTAAACCCCAGCTGAGCCATGGCTATTTTTTAATCCTTCTTTTGATCTGCTCTATCATTTCTTACTGTCCCATTATTGTTACTGTTTTATTTATAAACAATAACAGTTATTTCATTCATTAATTTACTCACTCCAGAAATCTGTGTTAGATCTCATGGTCAAATATTTGAATCTTGGTGTGGTCACTCAGCCTTACATCCTTCCTAGGTCAATACATGTGTGTACACATGCAACAAGCCTGGAGCCTCTTATCTTAGTTCTTCAGAAGTGGATCTTAGTGGATTGGTGATAAGCACTCCCAATCCATTCTAAACGTGTCTGATACTCTAGTAGTGAGACTCAATCACACCCAAGGTATGCACACAAGGACGTCCAAATAGGAACAAATCCAGGAGGATTGAATGGAATGAACACATTCCTCACAGTCACCGTAATATTAACCCCTTGCATGCTGGTGACGAACCCCAGCCGTCACGCTCCGCGGTGCTCGTGTGCTGATGACGGCTGGGGTTCGTCACGGCCCCGCCCTGTTCGTTTGTTTACCGCACAGCGGCGTAAATGGGCCAGCAGCGAAGGGGTTAAAAACAGAACTGTAAGATCAAAATACAATACAATTAATGTTAAAATAATGTCGGGGTGGTACAACCTTTAACTTATGTGTAATAGTGCATGCAATAACTCACAGGTAATTCTAATACAATCAATACAACTTTAATTATCAGTATTGTGCAATGTGTAGTAATAAGGACACACTGGTAAATTGTAATTCAAGTAGGTTTATTCAGGTGAGCAAACAGGTAGCATTGGGTATTGTAAGGCAGCCTGTTGGTCTTCATCAACAGCCCCACTAGGAGCAGCCTCTCAGCTGCTCAGCCCCTATCACCAACTGGCATCACTTATCCAGTCACACAGGCAATCCACACAGCCCACACTCCAACATTCCTCTCAGAACACTCACAAAGGCTGAGCAGCTAGGGACAAAATAACATAGAAGAAAAACCATAACATCAGAATACTACATTGACTCTTCCCTATCGAACAGAAGAATAACACAATCAATGTATTAAACTATAAACATAAAATACAGCAATAGTAAATAGTCCACAACCCAGGGATGAAGGGAACATCGCCCGCATCATAAAGTGGAAATTAACTATTTAAATCAGATGCTAAAGCCCAGACCCAGGGATGACGAAAAAACAGCATCACACAAGGGTAACAAACTAAAGACAAGAAGGAAAGATGGATACAGAATGCCCATCCCCCTCCTGTAATAAGCAAAATTTAATGTCAAGATGTAAATTCTCCATTAAAGGAGACTAGTCATGTGGACCAAAGGGACTAAAACTCAATATCCTGCCTCCAACTAAAATAAGGGACAACAATGTTACATATTGTGCTCTACATATAAGGAGAGAAGTCATGGCGACTAAAGTGACTAAACCCAGTGTCCTGCCCTCACCATTAGCAAGGGACAACCTGTGAAACCTGTGAAAACAATTGTGCTCTCCATGTGAGTAGGCACACAGGAGCTACCCCTGCAGCAAACAAATAAAGTGCGGCACAAGGTGTCTTATGCATGCATGGAACCCAACCATGCATCAAAATTGATTGTGCAGCACAAGGTGTCTTATGCATGCAAGGAAAGTTTCTCCTTGCAACAACAAAACCCTGTAAGATAACCCTCATGTAAGGGTACAGTATCTCATCCATAAACCCTCCACCATATAGGGGTCACAGACTGTGAAAAACAACATGGTCTGTTACCCAAAGCCATCCACCTACAAAACACATGGGCCACCCATTTGTAAACAAACGTTAACTGTGGTATCACGACACACGAAAACATAATTTGTAAGTGTGCAAAAACATTTCAAATTGTAGTGCATTATTAAACTGTGACCCACGCTGGTGAGCAATCTCTCACCCGAGTAAATATGCAAAAAAAATCCAAAAAGAATTAACACTACAGCTTTAACTAAATGCACCACAACTGAACGCTTCTAGAACAAGTTCTCTAAAATGTGCTCTAAAACTGAATTTTCTTCACATGTAGACACCTAAAACATCCATTAGTGGTACAGGGGTGTATGTATGTCTCCAGAAAACATCTGTTCCATCTTAAATTTGTGTGAATGGAAAAGTATCTTTTATCAGAAATGTCTCCAGAAAACATCAGTTCTATCGTGAATCTGTGTGACGAAAGAAGTACCTGTAAATATCTGCTTGTGGATAAAAGAACTATCCTGGCAGCGTACGTTGAACTTTATGTAAAACACAAAGTGGTTGGCAAAAGTGCCAGATGGAGGATCTTCATGGAGTGTAACTACAAATTCAAAATGGGGGCACGCACAGTGACACCACGCCAGTTGGCTCCAGTCGAGTTCATGTTAGACAATGTGTGAATACAGCATGATGCTTGAGGAATTGCTGAAACGTCACTCGAACATCATCAAACAGGTAAGAGCGCGCTCAGCTTATTGATGAGTTTAGGCCTCTCTTTAAGGTTCGCTCTTCTGTACACAAGTAGTCCTCAGACTATGTAAGAATTTGGCACGGAAACTAGAAATACAAAGACAAAGTTTAATAAACCTTTGAAGGTGATACTACAGCCCACACAACACCCTTCAGTATTGTGCAAGGTAGCACACAGAACATGGACACGCAGTCCCCTTTTATACACAAAAGAAGGGGTTCATAAGTGGGCGGTTACAGCAGAAGAACATGGTTTACGACCATATAAGGACATTTCTTGAACATAATCAATACATGGGTGGAGTGAATGGTCTCGTGAAGCCCCCTAAATGCACATTCCAATTCCTTCTAAACAGAAAACAGATGTTGCATGTACTGAGCATGCGCTAGATAAGCTGGAACTATTTATAGCCTGTTGCTGGGCAAACTCCAGGGGTGATGGTTAGTGAGGTAGGACTTGCCTCGTGGCGAGCACAGGGCACGATGTAGCCTGCAAGATGGAGGCCAGAAAACAAAATGGAGTCTTCGCCGAAAAACAGTGAAACATAAGAGAACTACCTTGAAGACATTATAATATGTCTTCAGCGGATGCTTAACATTTATCGCTGTTTTATTTACAACAGACAACCCTTTCAGCATTTGCTGAAGACATTCGGTTTCCTTGGATAGTCTAGATACTCATCGTTTATATCGATGCTCATCATGTCCGCTATCTCTCTAGTTATAGTTTTCTTACGGGCAGCATCCGCAACAGTCTGTTTATTAGGCACACAAAATGAAACGCATAACGAACATATCATGGGACTACATTGGATACACACACAACAGGTGAATAATATGCCAGCAATTATACATATTCCAGTGAGGATCTTCCAACCCCATGTAGAAATCAGATCCCAAAACCACCCAGAGAATGTCCAAGACTCATTTTCTTGATGTATATCTGCTGCAATTTTGTGCAAATTATTGATAGCTTTGTATACAGAAGGAGTGTGATCAGGTATAAAAACACAACGATTACTTCCGATAATTCTACAAGCTCCACCTCAACTGCTAACATAACATCAAGGACCATCCTGTTCTGTAACGCAACAACCCTAGTAATCTCTAGCTCCTCAGTAAGGTTCCCTGGAGCTGCTGCAGTTTGATTTGTAACAGCCTCCACTACTCGCGTTAATCGTCGTATCTTTCTGCTATTCAGGGCTGGTCCCACAAAGAAGAACAATCCTAAGTTAAAATCTATATACTGTTGTAGACTAGTGTCTGTCTGGTCTACTTCATCCACAGATAAAGTTCGTTTGAACCTATTTACAGTTACATTGTTCAACAATTTCAAATCCTTGTGATAAGATGCTGGTGCTAAGAATACAGGTGGCAATAGGAATGATACATAACATACTCCAGACCATCCAGCAGGTAATCGATAGTAACCCTTATTTCCACACACAAAATATGTGTTATGTGAAGCAAGAAAAGTACTGTTGTTCAAACCATCAAAGTTTAACATGACAATACAATCACTAACACCCACAGGAATATGGCCTACACTTTGTACACACAAATCAGCCTGTGCTTGGGCCACAAAAATTACAAATTTCTCCTGTCCAACAGTATCCCTGGTGTTCGTGAAGATATATGGAGTTGATGCGTTGTCCGGCTTGTACTCTTCCCATTCCCATATAGTTCCATTGGCTTGGGGATAGCCATCTTTATCTTGGCGGCATTCTTTGTTCAGTTTAAAGATCAATCGTCCCACAGTAGGTTTTCTCGTAGCAAAAAGCAAAGTGTACCATGCTCTACAAGAACCATTGTGTGAAAAGGGGAGTGGTATGAAAGGTGCCCCCCCCCCTTCTTTTGGTGCGCTGGCATCATCCCACATATCCAGCAGTCTGTGGCATTTGTAGCAATGTGGATATGATGCAACATCTGTATAAAAGTGTTATTCAGATAAGACTGTCGATGCTTCAATTCTTGATAAGGGAGTGTATAAAAGAAATGCTCATCAGAAACTGGAGTAGAGACAACATACATTTCACGGGCAGGAGCTTTCTCCTCAACAAACCACATGACTGTAGGAATGACTGCTATGACAGGAATGAACCCTACAGAACCAAAAATCTTCCTCTTATCCATTTCAACCGAAAGTCACAGTATCTTCCTGTTTCTAAAGTGTTGTCGGAACTCTTACCCCTAGGTAGCCGTTGTTTTCTTCACCATCGGGCCAAGACGGGTGTCACTACTCTAATGCATGGCTGACCCCCCCCCCCCTGCCTCATCGGCTCTCCGTTTCACAAACCTAGGGACCGTTCCGTCAACTTCTCACACAACCGCAGATTCTTTTCTTGGTCGCAGGTCGTATCTCCTCGATGCAGGCGTTGTTTGGTCCGGGAACAACTCCTCAGAATCGTCAGGTCCCACAGCACGGCATTTGTCCATAGTCAGGATGTCTCGATGGTATGTCAGCACAGCAGGCTCCACCAGGTCAGGTTGTACCTTCCGACAATGAACTGAATGAATCCAATTCTTTCGATTTGTCACTCGCACTGCTGTTCTTGTGGCCAGAAGAACTTGTTCAGGACCACACCATCTTGGCTCCAGACTATTCGACCTCTCGAAGGATTTCACAAGAACAAAGTCACCAGGCCGGAGGTTATGACCCTCTCCTGTGGACCGATCAGGGAGTGCTTCTCGAACCTGTTGGTGAATAGAAACCAAACTATCAGTTAATTGTGCCAAATAGTCATTTATTAAAACACAAGGTACATCATACACTGAACTCGGTTTGGGCACCCCCCATATATTCATGGGGCGCCCGAAAACAATTTCATAAGGTGTCAAGCCTGTCCAAGAGTGTGGTACCGATCTGATAGACAACAACGCCAAAGGCAGAGCATCTGGCCAAGTCAAAGAAGTAGATGCCTGTATTTTTGCAATTTTTAATTTCAAAGTTCCATTGTACTTCTCCACCAATCCTGCTGATTGCGGGTGGAATACTGCATGGAACTTTCGCACAATGCCTAATCCCTTCAGGATATACTTAATAACGTCCGCCACAAAATGGGGTCTGTTATCACTCCACAATAGTCTGCAAACACCGAATCGAGGAAAGAATTCCTTCAAAGGCACCTTAGCAGTAGTCATTGCGGTATTGTCCTTGGTAGGGTATGCTTCAATCCATTTACTGAATGCACAAAACACAACCAGAACGTACTTCAGATTATTACAGCGTTCCAGCTGAATGTAATCCATTTGCAATACTTCAAAAGGCGCAGTGGGTGTTGCAAATCCTCCTGCCGGAGTTTGCGTCCCTTTCCCTGGATTGTACTTCAGGCAAATCATGCAAGTCTGTACTACTCTCCTAGCCGTGCTAGCAATCTCTGGATGCTCCCAGACCTGTGCAAGCAATTTCACAATCGCTGCAGCTCCAACATGTGCTAGTCCATGTGCCATCTGAACCATAGGTTGCATGAAGGCTGTAGGCAACTTTCACCTATCCATCTGCTTATTCCTCCAGCAGCCTTCATCGTCCAATTCTCCATCTTTGGACCACTGCTCTTGTTCCTTATCAGTAGCAGTCTTTTGCATCTCTAACACCTTCTCCCTTGCATCATGCCACCGTTCAGCTTGTGACTTGACAACATACATAGAAGTGGAACCAGGCTGCATAGCAGTTTCTCGTGCCACTCGATCTACAAAGGCATTTCCTTGTCCCACCTTGTCTGTCACTTTCTTGTGCGCACTGCATTTTACTATGGCTATTCTTCTAGGGAGTATCAGTGCAGTCAGAAGCTGGTGTACTAGCTCTCCATACATGATCTGAGTTCCATGTGATGTCAAAAAGCCCCTTTCCTTCCAGAGCAGGCCGAAATCGTGCGCCACTCCGAAGGCATAGCAGCTATCAGTGTAGACATTCACACATAATCCTGTGCTAAGCTCACAAGCACGTATCAATGCTATTAGTTCAGCTGCCTGTGCTGATTTTGTGGTACGCGGGCTGTCTCCACTATCGTGTGTAATGTGGTAATTGCATAGGCCGCAGAAGTGGTTCTATCTGGTAACTTTAAACAAGACCCATCCACCCACAGCTCTCCATCCACATCTGCGAAGGGTGTGTCTTGTAAGTCAATGTGACCCGTTGTCTGTTCCTCAGTCACAAAAACACAGTCATGCGTCTCTTGTGCTTCAGGCCGGGTCGTTGGAAAGGGCAACAATGTGGCTGGGTTTAATGTTGCGCATCGTTTCAAAGTTATATGGGGGGCCAGTAATGTTAACTCATATCCTGTGAGACGAGCACTAGTCAGATGCTGCGTCTTTGTCTGATTCAAAAGAGCATCCACAGCATGGGGGACCAACACTAACAGCTTATGTGATAAGACAATCACTTCACTCTGGCGTATTGACACAGCTGTTGCCGCAACTGAACGAAAACATCCAGGTAATGCTCGGGCAACAGGATCAAGTACCGCCGGGAAGTATGCACAAGGGCGCTGCTTATCGCCGTGCATCTGCACTAACACTGACAACGCGCATCCATCTCTCTCATGCACATACAATGTGAAGGGCTTCGTGTAATCAGGGGTGCCTAACACTGGTGCCGAACAAAGGGCTTGACGTAATTGGTGAAAAGCATTTTCACATTCATCTGTCCGTGGAAGGGGAACAGGGGTATCTTTTGTCAAGAGGGCTAACAGTGGTTTGACTATGTGTGAAAATCCTAATATCCATTGCCTACAAAAGGAGGTAAGACTCAAAAAGGCTCGAACTTCTTTCTGCGTGGAGGGGACTGGTGTATCTAAAATGGCTTGAATACGATCTGGTGTGAGCGCACGTCCTTCCTTAGACCAAAGGTGACCTAAGTAGGTTACCTTTGGTCTACTAAATTGTAATTTTTTCTTCGATACTTTGTGATTGTGAGATGCAAAAAATGTAAGTAAGGACAAAGTGCATGTTTCACATTGCTCTGGGGTGTCAGCGGCTAGCAAAATGTCATCGACATATTGTATGAGTGCCACGCCATCAGATAAAACAAAGGAATCTAGTTGTCGTTTCAATGCCTGACAATAGATACTTGGACTTTCAGTATAGCCCTGGGGAACTCTACACAATCTATACGACCTATTATTCAAAGTGAAGCCAAAAAGGTATCGGCTGTCAGGATGAATAGGGATTGAAAAGAAAGCATTCTTCAAGTCTATACCAGAGAACGTCGTTGCAGTTGGTGGAACCAAAGTGAGAAGTGTCGTAATATCTGAGACCACAGGGTATTGAGGTATCACAATCTTATTACCCTCCCTTAAATCGATAATAAATCGATAAACTCTGGTATCAGTGTCATTTTTCATAATCGGTAGGATAGGGCTGTTACACACATTGTAAGGAACTTCTTCCACCACTCCAACTTTAATCAAATCCTGAACTATTTGAATGAGCGCCTCCTCCCCCTCCTGCGAAATCCGATACTGAGGCAGGCGTGGCAATACAGCTCCCTCCTTCACACTGATGTGTACCAGAGGGATGATCATTTGTCCTACATTAGTATCAGACGTGGCCCACAAGGATTCTAAAGAGAGGCCAATGCAGCTTCTACCGAAAACAAATACACCCTCTCCGTGGATGGATAATTGTCATTCAAAATAACACGCACTCCTTCAGGGGAGCACCGTATCGTGGCTCGAAAATATTTGAGCATATCCAAGCCAACGATATTGTCAGGGGTATTTGGAGAAAGCAGAAATGGACATGGTGCAGCAAACTGATCAACATAAAGTGCAAGAGGTTGTGATAGTGGGCTAACAGAAGGAGTTCCATCGAACCCTATTGACGTAATCGATGAGCCAGACAGGGGAGCCCTCGGAACCAATTTTCTAGACAAAGCGCTACGAGTAGCTCCGGTATCAACCAGGAACTTATCAGTAGAACCCAAAACGTGTGCTGTAACATAAGGACCCCTCTGATCTACAGGCACTTCAACTGGTTCCTTACCCCATCCTACGCAATCCTATGCAAACTGGGAATCATGTTGTTCAGGAGGTGTATAGTCAGACATTTGATACTGATTTCGTCGATCAAAAACTTTGGATCCCTCCCGGGACCGCACATTCGAATCAAATCTAGCCCTGTCATTCGTGTTGGACCGAGGTCCTGGAAAGTTTCCTCTACCCCTTGCAAACCCTTGCCCCCGATGAGTGCGCAGCACCGGGCAATCACATGCCCAATGTCCCTTCATTTTACAATACGCACATTGATCCCCGGCTACATCAGTACGACCCTGTGAAGGAGTAGAAAAATTCCTACCACCCCGGTCACTTCCTCTACGCTGCTGCCCATAGACTTGCGCTAACATAACTTTCGTTTTTAAATCTTTAGTTTTCTTATCCTCACTCTCTTTCGCTTCTAATTCCTGACGCTCGTAATACTGGGCCATCGTCAGGAGGGTTGCTGGCATCGAGGTAGTCCAAGAACTTTCACTCGCTTTTAATCGAGCTGCAATATAATGCAATATGAAAATTTCAAATTAAATTCAAAGGGATGACCCGGGACCGGGTCGGTCGACGCGTTTCAAACCCTGTTATTGCCAAGGTTCTCCTCAGGACCAAAAGTAACTCTATTCCTGGGTCATGGCTCCAACCGTAAAACCAAAACTATTGTATTCCAGATGAAGGCGAGAAGGAGGTGCTGTGCGGTTGCGCGTGTTTACGAAGGAATATGTCCCCAATCAATCAGACTCTGTTGTGATGTTTCCCGCGTTGAAAACGCGTGGCTGTGTGCACCGCCGCTTCTCGAAATCAGTTGCAAGTCGTTCTCTTCCACTCCTTCTCCTTCTCCTTCTACTCCTTCTCCTTCGTAAACACGCGCAACCGCACAGCACCTCCTTCTCCCCTTCATCTGGAATACAATTGTTTTGGTTTTACGGTTGGAGCCATGACCCAGGAATAGAGTTACTTTTGGTCCTGAGGAGAACCCTGGCAATAACAGGGTTTGAAACGCGTCGACCGACCCGGTCCCGGGTCATCCCTTTGAATTTAATTTGAAATTTTCACGGCAATCTACAGAAAGACTCTTTGCTTTTCTTTGAATTTCACAAACAATTGCAAAAAACGACTAAAAAAGCTGGAGACTTTTCATATAGGTGCTTTGACACCGGGACCAGTATGTATGTGGAGTAGCATGAATGGATGGCCAAGAGTGTTGTTTGTGAGTCTGTTTGATTTATTGTACATACCCATTTGCATTGTTCATGTTTGTATATAAATGTATTTAGACATTTTTTGTATTCCCATGCACAAAAACAAAAATTGACTAAAAACTTAAATAATCTTCAAAAGAAAATTAAAAGCAAAAGTTGCAATTCATAAAGCGAGTGTCCATGTTATATTCATGCATACTGTTTTCTTTAATTGGATTTGAAAAGTAAGTTTCTCAGCACTGGCAAGTGTATTATATTACAATAAAATGGCACTTAAAACGTTGCGCCGTTCAAATTCAAAAGTCAGGAGAAATATCCCCACATTGCCCACCTATATGGGTTGCAACTCATATATCACAATCAAAGACACATTCACAAACGACTAGTCAATTTCAAATTCAAACAAATTAGTCGGGGCAAGCGTATCCTAAAACTGCCTTGCCAATCAAGACTCAAAAGCTCGGGGCAAGTATCTTACCACGATTCTTACCAATCAAGAGCGTCCAGATTCCAACTGCCAAGTTCTGAATTCGCTCAAACGGCCACTACACGGCAAACCGACAGAAGAGGTCTCGGTCGAGGACCGGCGCCACCCAGACGGTCAGATCGGAAGGGAAGGAAGAATACCTCGGGATGCCAGGACTAAAGGTGCCGCTGGCAGTGATCACGTCCCCGGCAAGGTTCCAATCCTTCGTCACGACCAGTCCTTCGAGCATCCGAGTCGCCGATGAGCCCCACGTGACGGGCGCCAATTGATGAGTTTAGGCCTCAGCCAGGCCCGCAGATGCAAAAGGCTCGCTCTTCTGTACACAAGCAGTCCTCAGACTATGTAAGAATTTGGCACAGAAACTAGAAATACAAAGACAAAGTTTAATAAACCTTTAAAGGTGGTACTACAGCCCACACAACACCCTTCAGTATTGTGCAAGGTAGCACACAGAATATGGACACGCGGTCCCCTTTTATACACAAAAGAAGGGGTTCATAAGTGGGCGGTTACAGCAGAAGAACATGGTTTACGACCATATAAGGACATTTCTTGAACATAATCAATACATGAGTGGAGCGAATGGTCTCGTGAAGCCCCCTAAATGCCCATTCCAATCCCTTCTAAACAGAAAACAGATGTTGCATGTACTGAGCATGCGCTAGATAGGCTGGAACTATTTATAGCTTGTTGCTGGGCAAACTCCAGGGGTGATGGTCAGTGAGGTAGGACTTGCCTCGTGGCGAGCACGGGGCACGATGTAGCCTGTAAGATGGAGGCCAGAAAACAAAATGGAGTCTGGCCGAAAAACAGTGAAACATAAGAAAACTACCTTGAAGACATTATAATATGTTGTGACAAGCACCCCTGTTTTTTCAAACTTGCAAAAAGCGGTCAAACTGTCAAAAATGTAATGAAGGCTCAGGGACCCTAATAATAAAAGACGATAGCAATATCACCTCAATATCCCACTCCATGTGCCAATTTTTTAGCAGAATTTTATAAAAAGCCAAACACTCCCTAAAGGATGATGGGCCAACCTGTGAAAACATATTTTGTAACATTTACAGCTTGAGTGCATGAAATAGCTTCTTTGCAAATCTATCAAGAAACAAGTTCGAAGGAATATGAATACAAATAGCATAGGCATATACTTCCCTGTGCACACATATAGATGACAATCACCATGTCCATAAAAATCTTGAAGTGCGTAGCATTCATGTTAGAAATGCCAAATACACATGTCACAAATGATGATAGTTATATCTCTTGGAGGTACATTGGTTGAAGCCAGACATGTCAAACCAACACCACCACATACCAAAATGTAGCAAGTACATACTGCACATGCCTGTCCCATCCAAAGCACACATCTTATGGAAAAGCAGGTTGGCATGGAGGATGACACTCAGCATAGCGTCCATTAAATGAGAGTGGTGGCATACCTTACATGAAAGCTTAATTCTTGTCATTGAGTCAGCATGAGATGGGGTGCAGCACGCTTGTGTGGGGGCTGTCAAATGTAATGGACACCAGTGGGGCTTTTCTGCATGCTGTCGTTGTACCTGTTTTATTTGCCCCTTTTATAGCAAAATGTCGTTAAAGAGATTGTATTGTGTGACCTCTTGTGACTCCTTTTTGTAGCATCTTGTTCCTGTTGCATGTGCCTATCGTCTCTTCCATGTAGTAGCTTCTTCGCAACATGGTGTAGAAGGAATTTTTAAGTCTCTTCAGGCTACTTGTATAAATAGTAGAGCGTGGGCTGGCCTCCAACTCATCGCCAAAATTAATGTAGTAATGAGGACACGCTGATAAGTTGTAATTCAAGTAGGTTTCTTCAGGTAGCATAAAGTCTCATCAAGTGTTGTAGGGTAGCCAGTTGGTCATCATCAACAACCTCACCAGGCCCTCTAACCAACTTTCATCACTCACCCAGTCACACAGGCATTCCACACATTGCTACACACCAACATTCCACTCAGAACACTCATACAGGATGAGCAGCTAGGGACCGGATAACATAGGAGATAAAATAGGAGAAAAACCATAACATCAGAATACTACAACATGTATGTGTCTTGCTTCAACATTAACAATTGTTGCATGCAGCCTCAAAACCTAAAAACAAAGGTCCCTGGGTTTCTAGCTCAAGGAACACTTGCAATTAAAGAAAATTAAAGTCCCCCACTCTTTTTGTGACCATGGATACTTAGAGTGCCAAATTAACAACATTCTGCAGGGCTTTTTTTGAGAGGGCCAGACGCTTTCCTAGCAGCAGCAAATACAAAAGTGTCCCTGTGTTCCTGGCGCCCCATAGTCTGAAATATGCAAATTTGTAGCTCACTGTAATGGCTAATGAAGCAAACCTCTAGGTGATTCCTGGCCTGTAGCAATGCTCTATGATGTTGATGTAGGCCGCGGTTTCATCGTCATAGCCTTTTCCAAAGTGCTCCAGCATGCTTACTTTCTAATTCATGGATCCCGGGCTCAATTGGAGAAACCAAAGCACCATTGCTGAGGATCACGAGAGATCCCTATCAGCCCCAGTGGTCTCTGCAGGATCCCCAGCACGCAAAGCTCCAGCTGTCCGCAATTGTTTACAGATTTCACAGTAGTTGATTTTTAACTGGTCTTCCTCCATTGAAGGCTAGCTTGTGGCCTGCCCTCCTGCCCCATTGCTCCTCTCATCCACTGGTGAGGTCTCTTGCTTCTCTGCAAGGGCTCTCAGAACTTCTCGTTAGCCTGAAGTCTTCCTCAGTAGCAGCCTGTTCTCCCCAGGCTGCAATGCTTCCTCCCACTTGTAGGGCACCTCTGTGCCCAGCAGTAGCCAGAGTTAGGGGTCTTCCCCAATGACCAATACCCATATTTTTCAGAGATCCTCTCCATTTTAAGGTACACAGCATGTCCACCCCTTTACTGTCCTGCAAAGTAACCACGTAAAACAGTGCTACTGACCCATGAAACTTAGATGCACAGAGCCAGTGTTGAGTGTCCACTACTCCAACATGGGATCATCTATGAAGAGTATGTCTGTCCTTGGCACCTTGAGATTCCAGTGCCTCTCAAAATGTCTTCTTTGAGTGGGGGCATTCAAGTGGAGTAGGAAACTTCCAGAAAGTTGGCACCATTGCCCAATCCAAATCTGATCCACCACCACTCTCTCATCCCTGATACAAAGCATTTTAGGACTTGAGTCATACAGTAACTTCTATTGCTGCCTTGTTGGCTCCAAGTGGCAATAAAAATGAATTCCTAACCAAGGGAAATCCCTGTAGAAAGTAGAAGCTTACTTCTGAATTCTCCCCTATTGGTTTTGGAGGTAGTGCATGCACATTTTTCTCAGGTAGTGTGAATGCAATTAAACTATTTAGGTTCTACTTCTGCTCCCTTCCTCTCCCAAAAACAGAGTTATTCCACTCCAGACTGACTTTTTTGGTGGGATAGGTTTTGATCTACCCGCTAACCAGAAGATTATTTTACTTGACTCAACAGGGTACTTAAAGGCCTTTATCTAATTAAGAGCTGACTCTGAAATATAACAAAAACCCAAAGTACAGGAATGAGTTTGAAATATGGCAAAATGAATTATATATTTTCACTCAAGCCTGCTGTTTACTTGTAGAAAGAGACATTCATTATTCAGTAAATTCAGCATATGTGCAATTTTTATATTGGTCAGTTTTCACCTACAGCTTGTATACAGTAAAATTCTACAAACATACAGTAAAGCACTACAGACAGTAGTAAATAATAAATGGTGACATTTCTTTTCAACTCCCCGATTAAATTATAAACCCTGCTCAGGATATACGCAATTAATTAAAGGCCCCTTCTTTAACAGGTTTCTTATTTGCAGATACTAGGCTCAAGGGCTGATTTTGACTTTTGCGGGCACACCACCAGCTCACAGCGTAGTTTAGAGAACGCTGCCAAGCTGGCATAATCCAGACTGCAGCATTATGACATTCCTGCGGGAGGTGCAGTCCATATGGAACCAAGCTGTGGCTCTAGGAAAGAACCTGCAGCATGCCGGCCATACTGTGGTGGCTATAGTCAATCGGGCGACTGTTGCCCTGCGCCATGTTGTGCAAGGAAAACACTGCAGGCACCAACATGACGTCAGAGGCCACCAGCTTAGCACCAGCCATGTCACATAAAGATGTTTTTGTCATATAGCCTTGTGTTAGGGCCCATTACCTTCCTTTCTGCAGACCTTTTCATGGTGGTGTCCCCGCCATGAAAAGTTTGGCTGTAAGGAAGGTCATATGAGGATGGCAGTGCAGAAACAGGGATGCCTCCATTAGCCATCTCTTTTTTAAGGCACAAGGGGGACCCAATGGATAGCTAAGTACCATGGGTATAACTGCGTTATAGTGAACAAAGGTCCTTAGCTTATTTAAGAATCACAACAATACAGTATAGGAACACAATGGAAAGCTATACGATTTACGATTTCCAAACCCAGCCGGGAAAGGAGTTTATTTTCAGGAAACAATGTCCAATCTTTCAATACAAACGAAATAACATGACACAAGCCTGTGCCGTACCAAAAAGAGGGAAAGGAAAGATAGGATTAGGGTGAAAGGGGTGTCTTTCAGGCAAAGGAAGAGAGCAAGGACAGGGCACTGTAAATAAGTCAGAGAATAATAACAGTGTCGCCTGGAGTGGAGTGTACACAATCTCATTAAACAATATTATAAGTGTAAACCCACTCATAGGTGTCGACGTTTCGATCCCTTATGCTCATTTAGATACATGGGATCATCATCAGGACTTTTATAATGAACAAAACATGCCTGAATGAAATAAAGCCTGTTAGGAGAAAAGAAGAGAAAAAAAGATTTTTCAAAAAACTTAAGAGTATTTTACACATAAATGCCAACTTTGTAACGATTTCGCAGTGTGTGACCAAGTGCAAAGTGTTTGTGCCCTAGTAGAGAACATAATAACAGCATTTACAAACTCCTCGGAATCGCAGTGCCATGCGTGAAAAAACTGCGTCAGCGAGCTGTGCCGTGAGAGTGATCAGTTCAGTATATAGTTGTTTTAGGGAAAATGGATTTCCATTGTGAGGTGATAGTGCCAGGTTTGAGTCATTTTAATAGTTTACGTGACTAAGGGTGGATGTGCGACTGGGGGGCGCCCTTTGGGTTCTTAGTAACCATTGCTGTGTTCATACCTCAGTGAATTAAGGTAAGAAGCCTCACGTGGGAGGTGTCCTTCACTTCAGAATGGAGCGATGATGCTAAAATGGGGGCAGAATTAAAAATAGTAAATCCGGAAGTTATGGGTCTCCCGGGTCATGAAGACAGTGAGAAGTGGTATGGAATTGAACCTACCACGTAGTTACACGTCGTGGAGGTCTTTATGGGGGTCCAGAAGAATTGCTAATTGCAAGAGTTATAGGTGCAATTCGTAGTTCGTTTTCAACTGCATACGATGGCAGCACTGAAAATATCAGGGTGACTAAGTCAAGGGGCTCCGAACTGCGGTGGTAGGATATTGAAGGACCTACCTTACTCCACTCAAAGTGAGAGCGGGGAGTAGCTTTTAACGCGTAGGCAACAGTGGCCGTACACGCGGAGTGCCAACGATGTGGCGTTCAGACGCTGTAATAAAACAAGGAGGGCATATCAGTGCATGGCTAAGTAGCGGGCCATGAACCGAGTCGGGATCAGTATTTTAAAATTACTTACCAAGTCTAAATAAAGACTCGTCTTTCCTGGGGCTGCTCGGTCAATGCCGGATGCAATGCAGCGGTCTGCGGGTGCGGGCGGACTGAATACAGCCACGCTGGTCACGTGACCGCAATTGCGGGTGCCATTTTGGAACGGCAAATTGTGACGGTGGGGGCCATCTTGGAGTGGGTGGCTGGAAGGGCTAATGCTATACGTGTGAGGGGGTGCACGGACATATGGCCAGTGATGGTGAAAGTGTGACATTAAACACTGTGACAGGTGTAAAATTTACATATCACGTTAAGCTACCAAATGTCCAGATTCGTTCTTCCTTTTCATATTTCATGTATGCATCCAATTATGCATTTCCACATAGTACATTTCTTCTTTCGAATCCAAAATCGTTTTTGACAACGATCTACCATGTTATCATAGCGCTCATTCTGTTACTGTTTCATGGTCCTGTTCAATCACAACAGTGTAGTCCAGTCCTCGCTGCGATTGAGCCCTGCGTGGATGGTATTGAATTGGATGATGGATTTCAATTCCTCACGGTTTAATATCTGCTGTAAGTTGCCACCTCTCTGTGGTAATTTGATGGATTTCAGAATGGTCCACTGGAGGTCATCTGCTGTGTGGTTCATGCTGGCAAAATGTTCAACCAAGGGGGCGTTGGGGGTACCGCACCTGATGCGACTACGATGTTGGCTTATTCTAGTTCTTATTTTCTGTGTCGTCTGTCCCACATACATAAGGGGGCAAGGGCATAGAATCGCATAAATCACATTGTGACTGTTACAGTTTGTGAAATCCCTCATGTCAACTGTGATGTTATTGTGACTAAACGTGCGCCCCTCAAGTGTCAGATCACAAACAATACATTGTCCACATTTAGCGTGACCTCTCAGCGGGGGCAAGCCCCAGTTTGACTGAATTGTATTCATGGGAGGTGGTGCTGGTAGGGCCGCTCGAACAAGATGGTCTTTTATATTTCTACTCTTTTTGAACGCAAACAAGGGTTTGTCAAAAGTTAGTTGGCCTGAATTTAGGGTTGGCCAATGCCGCAAAATTGTTTTGCAGATTTTATTGGAGATTGGCAAAAAGGTTGTGACACAGGCTATTCTCTCTGAACTGGGCCTAGTCTTGGGTTGGAGCAGGACTTCCCTGGGACAGTACCATGCCCGTTTTGAGGCATTCCTCACTATTCTGCTTGGATAACCCCTTGCTTTAAGTTTAGAGCACAAGATACCTGCCTCTCTAAAATAATCAGTTTTTGAGGAGCAGTTTCGTCTGATCCGCAGGAACTGCGAATACGGAAGTGAGTCCTTGAGTGCCTTGGGGTGATTACTGTCGTATCTGAGTAAAGTGTTACGCTCAGTGGGTTTCCTATAGAGGCGAGTAAGCAACTTGCCTGACTCATGATAAATCATGAGATCCAAAAATGGTATTTCAGTTTTGTGATGTGAGAGAGTGAACTGTAGATTGTCGCAATTATTGTTCAACCAATGTAGGAATGAATTCAGAATTTCACTCTCTGAATTCCAAATTAGGAAAATGTCATCTATGTAACGGCGCCAAACACCTATGCTGGTTCTGAATGGATTTGTGTCAGCTAGGATTGTGCCCGTCTCAAGAGCGTCCATGTACAGAGTCGCCAGATGGGGGGCAAAAATTGCTCCCATCGCGGTGCCTTTTATCTGCTGGTAGAAGCTCCTGTCAAAGACAAAATAATTTTTCGTGAGACATAGTTCAAGTAATTGCAATATGAACAATGTCGGTACTCTATGTGGTCTTGGTCTGGAATCAAGTGTTCTCTCTACCACTCGTAGAGCCGCTCCCTGGGGTATATTAGTGTAGAGCGACTCTACGCCCTGTGTACACAATGTTTGGATGCTGGGGTCAAAGGGCTGATGTTCAACAAGATTGATCATTTGCATGCTGTCACAGACGTAACAGCACGTGGCAGGCACAAAGTCCTTAATGAAAAAATCCACATAGGACCCTAATGGTTCCAAAATAGAACCACAAGCCGATACAATTGGTCGTCCTGGCGGGTTCTCAATACTTTTATGAACTTTAGGGAGGGTGTAGCTAACGGGGAGATGAGGACACTTAACATTAAGGAAATTGTATTCCTTTTTGCTGAGAAAACCATTGTCTCTGGCATCGGTGGTAATCTTTTTAATCAGTGCTTGGATTTCAACAGTTGGATTACGGCCAAGTCTCAAGTAGTGTTCCCTGTTGTTCAGCTGGCGTATGATTTCATTTTTATAAGTATCAATATTTTGCAAGACGATGCCCCCACCTTTATCCGCACTTTTAATGATTAAATCAGTGTTAGATTTGAGTGAGTCTATTGCTTCCTTTTCGATTTTAGGGATATTATAAGGAATATACAATCTCTTCTTTTCAAAAATCTCAAGCTCTTTGAGAATAAGTTTCTCAAACGTGATAATCTCTGGCGGAATCATGTTCGCCGTTGGTAAGAAAGTGGAAGGAGGGCCAAAAGGGGTATTACGATTTAGTTCAGGCGCTGGGTGCAG
Source organism: Lissotriton vulgaris (assembly GCF_964263255.1). Lineage (NCBI taxonomy): Eukaryota > Metazoa > Chordata > Amphibia > Caudata > Salamandridae > Lissotriton > Lissotriton vulgaris. The sequence continues at coordinate 2,034,652,278 of NC_141691.1, forward strand.
TTGGAAAAATGCTTTCAGCCGAATCAGTCTGAAAAAGCGGAGTAGCTCTGTTTGTAATTCCATATAGTTTGGGCGCACCGTGGGAACAAAAGAAAGACCTTTCTTCAAAAGTTCTAATTCAGAATGCTGTAAAATGTGGTTCGATAAATTAAAGATGGGCAGTGTTTCAGTCAAGTTTTCTGTTGTGGTTATTACCACTGATAAAAATTGTTGCGGGTCCTCCGCTCTCCTGGAGCATTGAACCATTTCCTGGGTTTCTTGGCTCTCCCTCTCAGTGGAGTGCCTGGCTGGCCTCTGGCTAAAAAATTGCCTTGTGCTCCTCCACGTCCTCTCCCCCGGTTGCTTCCTCCCTCACCTGGATCTGAGTTGTCAGATGAGTCTTCTGAGGTATCTGAAAACCCTACTATGTTTTGTCGTTTATTAAAACGTCCCCAGGGTCTGTTCTGAGGATTGAAGTAGGGTCTGTTAGTGTAAAAATCTTTATTTAAATAAGGATAAGTGGTCTCAGCACTGTAATTTTTAATATCCTTTTTAATTTTGTTGGACTTTTTGTTCTGTTCAATGCGATAATAATCAGCTATTGTTTTGTCCACTTGTTCCAGTAATTTTTTACATTCAGCTGTGGGGTCGGAATCATTAATTTGTTTAAGCAGATCAGCAATTTCTATCTCAAGTGTTTTCAATGTTTCTGTAGCAATATCAATGCCAAGTGCCAGCCACTGTCTTGATCATGTGGTCCCAATGTGACTGAAGTTTGTGATATATTTGGGATTATCTGTAAAAATACCAGGGATATTGCGCACTTGTAATCCAAGTGGGATTACTCCGGATTTAAGATAATCAGTTAACATTAATATCATCAGTTGGAGTCTAACCTGTTTTTTCTTTAACTTTTCTAACTGCTCTGGTAAACTGGACACTGCAGGTGTTGGAGCATCTGGGGTTTCTGATAAAAGTGACGGTAATGTGCATAAATGTTTAATATGATCTACCGTGTACAAAGGGGCATGGTCTGACATCTCCTAAGGCAAGGAACGAAAAGGAAAAGTATTTCTGGGGATATAGAACTGTGTGTACAGGAGCACTAGGAAGGTACACCTCGACGGCGAGGTAAATTGAGTTTAGAACAACCCTGCAATCCTGGTGATTGCGCTAAAAGCTTTTTTAAGCCACAAGGGGGACCCAACGGATAGCTAAGTACCATGGGTATAACTGCGTTATAGTGAACAAAGGTCCTTAGCTTATTTAAGAATCACAACAATACAGTATAGGAACACAATGGAAAGCTATACGATTTATGATTTCCAAACCCAGCCGGGAAAGGAGTTTATTTTCAGGAAACAATGTCCAATCTTTCAATACAAACGAAATAACATGACACAAGCCTGTGCCGTACCAAAAAGAGGGAAAGGAAAGATAGGATTAGGGTGAAAGGGGTGTCTTTCAGGCAAAGGAAGAGAGCAAGGACAGGGCACTGTAAATAAGTCAGAGAATAATAACAGTGTCGCCTGGAGTGGAGTGTACACAATCTCATTAAACAATATTATAAGTGTAAACCCACTCATAGGTGTCGACGTTGCGATCCCTTATGCTCATTTAGATACATGGGATCATCATCAGGACTTTTATAATGAACAAAACATGCCTGAATGAAATAAAGCCTGTTAGGAGAAAAGAAGAGAAAAAAATATTTTTCAAAAAACTTAAGAGTATTTTACACATAAATGCCAACTTTGTAACGATTTCGCAGTGTGTGACCAAGTGCAAAGTGTTTGTGCCCTAGTAGAGAACATAATAACAGCATTTACAAACTGCTCGGAATCGCAGTGCCATGCATGAAAAAACTGCGTCAGCGAGCTGTGCCGTGAGAGTGATCAGTTCAGTATATAGTTGTATTAGGGAAAATGGATTTCCATTGTGAGGTGATAGTGCCAGGTTTGAGTCATTTTAATAGTTTACGTGACTAAGGGTGGATGTGCGACTGGGGGGCGCCCTTTGGGTTCTTAGTAACCATTGCTGTGTTCATACCTCAGTGAATTAAGGTAAGAAGCCTCACGTGGGAGGTGTCCTTCACTTCAGAATGGAGCGATGATGCTAAAATGGGGGCAGAATTAAAAATTGTAAATCCGGAAGTTATGGGTCTCCCGGGTCATGAAGACAGTGAGAAGTGGTATGGAATTGAACCTACCACGCAGTTAAACGTCGTGGAGGTCTTTATGGGGGTCCAGAAGAATTGCTAATTGCAAGAGTTATAGGTGCAATTCGTAGTTCGTTTTCAACTGCATACGATGGCAGCACTGAAAATATCAGGGTGACTAAGTCAAGGGGCTCCGAACTGTGGTGGTAGGATATTGAAGGACCTACCTTACTCCACTCAAAGTGAGAGCGGGGAGTAGCTTTTAATGCATAGGCAACAGTGGCCGTACACGCGGAGTGCCAACGATGTGGCGTTCAGACGCTGTAATAAAACAAGGAGGGCATATCAGTGCATGGCTAAGTAGCGGGCCATGAACCGAGTCGGGATCAGTATTTTAAAATTACTTACCAAGTCTAAATAAAGACTCGTCTTTCCTGGGGCTGCTCGGTTAATGCCGGATGCAATGCAGCGGTCTGCGTTTGCGGGCGGACTGAATACAGCCACGCTGGTCACGTGACCGCAATTGCGGGTGCCATTTTGGAACGGCAAATTGTGACGGTGGGGGCCATCTTGGAGTGGAGTGGCTGGAAGGGCTAATGCTATACGTGTGAGGGGGTGCACGGACATATGGCCAGTGATGGTGAAAGTGTGACATTAAACACTGTGACAGGTGTAAAATTGTTTCCTGAAAATAAACTCCTTTCCCGGCTGGGTTTGGAAATCGTAAATCGTATAGTTTTCCATTGTGTTCCTATACTGTATTGTTGTGATTCTTAAATAAGCTAAGGACCTTTGTTCACTATAACTCCATTAGCCATCTCTGCCTCTCCCACTCCAAGAGCAGGAATAATGACGGAAGCTGTAGTCTCAAGGAGGTGTCATCACCCGCATCAAAATCTGGCAGTCGGACCTCTAGGTATGAGGGGGGGTGGCCACCAAAAAGCAATGGCAGTTCCCAGACCGATTGGGTCATAATCTGGTCTTTAGAGTTAGATAGCAGTCTTACTCACTGAAACTGAAGACAGCTGCAAAGGCTTGCAGACATGATCATGAGTAATCAACCTAGTGCTTCCTACCCCAGTTGTGCAACAGAAGATGAAAGAACATATTTTAATATGCAGGCACTGGTGGATATCTCTCAATTACTGAAAGTGTCAATTTGTGGCTAAGAACCTTGAGAAACAACAAATGGAATTGAAATTGAATTGATTGAATGTAATCTGTGGATGTCATATGTTTTATATACTTACATCTATGGGGTTCCAGTATGGGTGGCTTGGGACTTGTGGAGAAAACTGGAGAAAAAACAATTAGATGCATAAGTTTACAAGTGTAGCTAGCATTCACAAAGGATATAGAATGGCTTATGAATAGTTTACTGTTGTTGGAGACTAGGAGCAATTTAAGATTCTAGAATTCACACTATATTGTTAGCTTTTTAGAATGATTTATTTTTCGAAAATAGCCTTCTTATTATAAGAAATCTCCTTCATTTCATACTCATTAAGATATGGAAACACAATATAAGGGGACCTATCAAAAGTGCTTTGTATCTTGATGTATTAACTCCAAAAATGTCCAAAAAGGTCAAATCAAACTTTTCAGAGAAAAGGATAACTAGCGGGAGCATTTTCCTCATTCCATAATAATTAATACCCATGGGGAGGGGAGAGTTAGGAATCAGGCAAATCTGCCATAGAGTATGTAATGTACAGGTAATATATGCACAGAGGCCTGCTACAGACCCCCAAATAGGTATACACACTCATAATTGTATGGCATTTTACTATAAGAATATTTTGTATACAGTAGTCGTCTATAAATCATGTGCATTAGCCTGCGATTGCAAGTATCACAAACACTTCACCAATAATTCTAAAAAATTTGTCAAAGGTCAAGTAGGACTGAACTATATTTCATCACACATTCTTATGCTATTTGTTATATCTATGTTGAACTCCACCATATATCAGCAAGGCTAGGTAATATTAATGTACCAAGTTCTGATGGTGTTTCTCCAATGAACTTCTAGCACCAAATCCATTAAGTACCTCTGTAGCCACTGAGATTAAACATGCTCCGATGTAACACAATACCTGTAAGCAATGGATGGGTGAAAAAATTGTCTTACTTCAGTCAAAACAAGGTATAGATGCATATATAACTTAAAAGGGCCTAGTTGAACATGAGATCCTTGGTAAAACACAGAGTTGAAATATTCGATTTATTGTGCTCAGCTGAACTAGACCTGGAGTTGTTAACATAGAACAAGTTACCCAATAAATCTACTCTGCATTTAATAACTGCAGTTGCAGGGAAATATTGTGTAATCAACCTTAATTGACTAGCAAACACAGTAGCTATCATTATCAAGCATGGTTTACATGTTGCCACCTTATTAATTAACCCTATTGCAGATGCAGCTATGCTGTCTTAAAATGTTCACGTAGTTAAAAGCTCACTTACAATATTATATGTGTGATTTTCCATTACAATTTTAAGAAGTGGTCTGCTCATTCTTGATTAACCATTCAAATCTAATTTGAACATTGGACTGTTGTGTGCTCCAGTGAAAACAATTTTTGCCTAAACATCAAATGTTGATTGAAACAATGAATGCTGGTTGACGGATAAACAAAACTTTATTAGTTTACCCCGACAATGTTTATGTCTTTTGATTTTTACTCAGTTATCAAAATATTTTTTCTTCATTCGCACACAAACAAAAAATCGCCTTCAACTTCATGTATGGCCATATTCAGTTTGAAAACCAGATTGTGAATATGTACAGTGAAAAAACACAACAGTGAACATGTGAATACATATACATCAACAATGTGTACGTGATTGTGACATGGACAAATTGATCATGAACATTATGCACAAATTGATAATAAACAATAAGAAAATCACAATACTCAATAAACCACTTGGGGAATAGGAGACTTTTCAAAATCAAACCCCAAGACCTAAGATAGAATGAATCAATACAACTCAGGAGAAAATGCCCATTTCTGCACCAGTAACATTGGCATTAAATGTCTAAGAGGAAGAAATGCCGACGCGTTTTGAATCCCGTTACATGGTTTACAGGATTCTCATCAGGGCGGTGTGATTCGGGTCCATGAGAACTATTTATGAAAAGGAAAAGGATTGTTTTAGAAAACAGGGTCCTCAAGCCAAAATGTTAATAGAAATGTACGCATCTCAAGATGCGGCATACCTCGTATAATTCTTGCCCAAGGATGCACTTGCTTAATGGGGTCATCTATGCCGTGGGAATGAACTGCAACAGAGTGAGATTTGGGTCAGTGCACTGTTGTAGCGGGAGCCAAAAATTGCTCACCTCAAATGGTGTACGGGGAAAGGAAAAAGTGTTACCTTTTTTTTTCCGTGGTCCGGCGGCAAGTGTGCCGTTGTCCGGGATAGATTGTTTCTTTGTTGACCTTGTTACATCTCTGCAAGAAATTTACAAAAAATGGGGATTGGTGTGAGTCCGCTACCCCGTGAGGCTGGTTTGTACACGGGGTAAGGAAACTTACTTGTGTATGGGTTTGCCGGCACGGGAAAATCGTCGCTCCGGTATTTGAATAATTTCTTTCTGTGTGATTCTGAAGGGACAAGGGGAAAAGAATTACTCGGCTGATTGTTTACTTTTCGGAATGGAAAAAATTCGCAGTGTTTTGGATTTAGGGCTTACCGTTCAGCTGTGCGATTAGCACCACTCGTCAATATCACTCCAGCACGGCACACTCTGGTTGTAGGTGTCCGCGGCGGTGCCGGTTGAAACATACATATCCCATGTGATTTTCTTGTGACCAATCAGAACCTGTGTGGTCACGAATACATTATGATGTCTTCTGGGATTTGGTGTTCAGGCGTGAATCTGTGGTTCTCAAGCCCTATTTATTTCGCTTAGACTGTTCAAGCCCTTGTTGACACTGTCGAATTTTAGAATCAAGTATGCCTCTTTGCGCAATAACATGGTATCGACATCAGACTGATGTTTAGAATCTATCCAAATCAATGTTGTCCATTTGAACTCATTTTCGCTGTGGTTATTATTAACAAAATGTTCAACCATTGGTGCGGACATTACTTTTTTCTTTATTCGTGAACGATGTTGTGTTATTCTTGCATTAATGGGTTGGCTTGTCTTGCCAATGTACACTCTGTTGCACAGACATACCACAGCATAGACCACATTTCTGGTCTTGCAATTTGTGAATGCTTCGTGTTTCCATTTAACACCATTATGGATGAATATATTGCCTTCCAGTGTTGTTGAACACGATACGCAATGGCCACATTTGTGGTGCCCACATATAGGTTTCAGATTCCACTGTGCTCTAAGGTCACTTTTTGGTGGCGGGATGTGACTATCTGCTTTAATAAGTTGTTGCCCTTTACTTGTGTTCTTCCGCATGGCGAAGATTGGTTTTGATAGGGGGTACTCAAGCGTTTCCAATAAGTGCCAGTTTTTTAGGATAATACGTTTAAAGTGATTTGTGTGTTGACTGAAAGTGGTGACACACACCAATTTATCTAATTCACTTTTTTCTTTGACCTGAAGTAGAGTCTCTCTTGGGGTAAATCTGGCCCTGTTCTTTGAATGTTTTAATAGCTTTTTCGGGTACCCCCGTTTCGCCATTTCACTGCAGAATGTTGTTGCGTGTGACTCAAAGTCGGACATGTTTGTGCAATTACGTCTTATCCTTAATAGTTGCCCATAAGGTAAGTTTTCTTTTAAGCATTGTGGATGTGAGCTTGTGTAATGGAGAATGGTATTTCTGTCAGTTTCTTTCTTATGCAGAGTGGTTGTCAACTTAGCTTCGCTGGTGCCTACTGTGACGTCAAGGAAGGTCATTTTGTGTTGACTGGATTTCAGCGTGAATTTGATGTCAGGGTGCCGCGAGTTTAACCATACATGGAATTGGTCGAGTTCCGTCTGGCTCCCCTGCCACAGGAGCCAGACGTTGTCGATGTATCTCAGCCATTGGTTGATATGACATGAGAAAGGCTTGCCATTATATATGTATCTTTCCTCATATTGTGCCATGTACAGCACTGCCAGCTCCGGCGCATAAGGGCAGCCCATGGCTGTCCCTTTGATTTGAATGAAGAACTCATTTTCAAACTTGAAGTAGTTGCTCCGTAGAGTGATTTCAGCCAGTGATACAATGAATGAAGAGGACACCCTGTGGGGCCTATCTCGTTGTTCTAGATATAGCTCTATGACCTCAAGTGCCTCATCTTGCGGTATTTGGGTATAGAGTGAGGCGACATCTAATGTCACCATCAGTTCAGTTTGTTCATTGAATGTGCGCCCCTCCGTTCGAGTGATGAAGTCCGTCATATCCCTGAGATATGATTTCACCTGTACAATGAAGGGATTTAAGAAGAAATCAATATATTTGGATACCGGCTCAAGCGCGGAGTCACACCCGGACACTATGGGTCTGCCTGGTGGTGCCATTTGGTTTTTATGTATTTTAGGCAAGAAATAAAGAACTGGCGTTCTCGGTGATTTCTTGTTAAGAAATTCAAACTCTTTCGGCCCTAAATAGACTTCATCCAGTCCTGTCTTTGTGATTCTTGCAATTTTGTCCTGGATTGCATGGACAGGATCTTCTTTTGAGGGTCTGTACCACTCTCGATTGTTGACGTGTTAGACACATTGATTGTTATAAAACAGGCGGACAAGGGCGGGGCTGTAGTCCTATGGCCCCGTCCCATGTACCTTGCAGAAGGCCAATCACACGTCAACAATCGAGAGTGGTACAGACCCTCAAAAGAAGATCCTGATTTTTCAGCTGGCAGGAGATTCGCATTTCCATAGAAACAATGCTCCCGTAACTGAGGTAATGCACGGAATTCCACTTGCTTTTCTAGCCAGACAGTGTATTCAAAATGAGTATCTTCTTTGTGTTAAGAGTGGAGATTGGTCCATAATGTACTTATTGGACTGCCTGCCAGTTTAAAGTATCTCCTAAAAGACGTGTTGCAGATGGTCACTCCGAGGGATGCACTACTTGGCTCCAGTGTTTCCAACACTGTAACACCAGTAACTGTTTAAGAGAGGCTGTGTCGAGTGAACTGAAGGCTGACCTGTGACATTAAGCAAAATAATGCCTCCCTGCAGTATTTGTTTATTGTTGCAGTTTATGTAGCGTGATCCGAAGGTATCTGAGCACTTAACATTTGTACCAGTTACATCGCTGATGGAAATGTTTATTATTAGACAGAGGGAAATTAGGTACATCACCCAGAATAACAGATTGTTTGAGCCTGCCACCGAGACTCGAACCAGGTTCCTTAGCTTCAAAGTCGGACGCTCTAGCCCCTAAGTTCTGTATTTCACAGATATACATTTCCTCCTCACCCTTTCGTTACACCCGAGGGCGACGTCTCTCAAAAACGGTATCACAGTTGTGCAAGCTTGAAATCCTGTTTGGCTTTGCTCTTCTGCAACCATATCTACCTGCAAGAGGAGAGTAGGGAGGTGGGGACTGGTGAGCAGCTGCAGGGCTTGGAGGTGGGGACCGGTGAGCATGCTGCAGGGCTCGGAGGTGGGGACAGGTGAGCAGCTGCAGGGCACGGAGGTGGGGACAGGTGAGCAGCTGCAGGGCTCGGAGGTGGGGACAGGTGAGAAGCTGCAGGGCTCGGAGGTGGGGACTGGGGAGCAGCTGCAGGGCTCGGAGGTGGGGACAGGTGAGCAGCTGCAGGGCTCGGAGGTGGGGACAGGTGAGCAGCTGCAGGGCACGGAGGTGGGGACAGGTGAGCAGCTGCAGGGCTCGGAGGTGGGGACAGGTGAGAAGCTGCAGGGCTCGGAGGTGGGGACTGGGGAGCAGCTGCAGGGCTCGGAGGTGGGGACAGGTGAGCAGCTGCAGGGCTCGGAGGTGGAGACAGGTGAGCAGCTGCAGGGCTCGGATGGGGGGACAGGTGAGCAGCTGCAGGGCTCGGAGGTGGGGACAGGTGAGCAGCTGCAGGGCACGGAGGTGGGGACCAGTGAGCAGCTGCAGGGCTTGGAGGTGGGGACAGGTGAGCAGCTGCAGGGCTCGGAGGTGGGGACAGGTGAGCAGCTGCAGGGCTCGGAGGTGGGGACAGGTGAGCAGCTGCAGGGCTCGGAGGTGGGGACAGGTGAGCAGCTGCAGGGCACGGTCCCGCCGGCCCCTCATCAACCACATCTTATCATTCTTAGCGATAGGTGGAGGGGGCTCTTAGTATGATTCTCTTTTTCATCTAGCTATGAGTCTGAGCCTGAGCCAAGAGGAGATTCATATGCAGTACTGTGCATATGCTATGTTTTTGGCGGCCCTTAGTTCAGTGTTGCCAGCACACTGATTGGGCTGAATTTTGCTTCTGAGGGCGTAGGGCGTGGGCGGCAACGTGTGCAGTTTTCTTAAGATTGCTACGCCCTTGCACACCCCGATCCCTCGAGTCATTCATGTCAACCCGACGACGTGGTTGAGGGCAGGTAGTAGCAGCACCAGGCCCAGGTCTAATCATCAGTAAATAAAGGCAGGCAGTAATGGAGAGTAAGCAAGTACTAAGTAGTAGTTGGCGCGCAGACGTGCCAATATGCCATGCCCATTGCCAAACGAATGCTTCTGTTTTCGGGATTGTGGTGCCATGACGGTCATCACCGTGGTGGTTGCTCCAGGTTCACAAGATTTGATGATGATAATGCACTGCATGTCGGGCATGGAAGCGACCGCCGGTCAACGTCGTGCAGTACACTTGTACAAAGGATGCAGTTCATCTTCAAAAGGTGCCTCAAAAATTGTAGACTACTTTTGATTCAACAAGTCTTATCGGAGAGAACAATATTCATCAAAAAAAAAATTAGCATCAGGGACTAAAGGTCACATACATTTAGTAGTAACTACTTCTTGACTGTCTCACAGTTTTTCAACAAAAGAGCCTTCCGGAACGCGTTTGGCCTATTCTTGCGTTGCTGCTCCTATAACCATGATGATTATAAGTTAGGATGTTGTACGGCTTTCAGTAACTATGTATGGTGGTGGACAGCACATCATTCTGAGCTGCCAGCACATTGAAGCAGGTGTATATGCACGGAAAGTATAATAAATAAATGAAACACATAAACCAGCCTGCGATGGTTGTAGGAGTGTGATGGTTAGTAGTTGTGGTTTTACTATCATTAGCAGCATGGCAAGGGCAAGCTGCAGTGGCTTTATTACGAAAGCCCGAGCACTTATTATTTTACAAATTAAGCACTGGATCCCCAGTCCAATGGAACCTCTGCTCTCAAACCTTAATGCCTCTTTTATAAGGTGAAATTCCAGAAAATTATAAGAAAGCCATTATGATCCCACTTTTTAAAAAAACCGATGTGATCACCCCCATACTCTGAAGAACGATTTTACAATCACCCTGCTCCCATATAGTGCCAACGTTTTGTCATGTGGCACAACTAATGTGTAAAGTTCTACAAGGAGCTTACTATTTACATCCTTATAAGCCGGTTTCCGCTCACCCAACACTACAAAAACAACGATGAAATCCTGCCTAAAGTATCGGATACAAGCAGGTCAACTGTCCTCTTTCCTGACAGAAAGTGTGCCAGTCAAATATTGAGTCCGCAAGATTGTATGTACTTCTCTCACTTGCTTAAAATCCATGTTATACCCTTAATTTGAGAGCTGGCTGAGAGACGGTGTCCTTTATAGAATATCGCTGAAGGCTTGCTCGTCTTGATCCGTTTAGATGGAAACACTACCTTCCAACAACATTTCCAAGACACCATGCATTTTACCTGCAGATAGGTGACAAACAGTTGCTTAAAAATTAAAACAAATTAAAAAAAAGCAGTAAATATAAGCAAAAATAAAGATCTGTGGACCCGTGTTACTCTTCCTCCCAAATGCTCAGATATAAGATAAGCAAATTCCGGTGGTAATAATGGACAACCATCTTTAAGTGATTCTAAGGTTGCTCAGTGCCATCTTTCTTTAGCGAACATCTAGAGAGTTTCTCTCCTGCATTTCTGTAGAGGCACTGAAAAGAATAATGGCGGCCAATATTGGTTCCAGACTTCACTATGCGCATAAGAACAACCTAGGATTTCCCAAGTCTGATCAACACTGAATACAACAGGCACAAATAGCAGCAGGAAGGCTACATGTTTCAGTCGGTAAGATAATAAGTGTCACTCCTCTCTTGAAAGTATTGGCTGCCAGGAAAACCTGTGCTTGGTATTTAAAGCCTTACATTGCATGATATGTACTATTCGATGTTCTTCTTCACAAATTATTTAACTGTGCCTAGAATTTCGAAACATAGGCTCAGAGGTTGAAGTTTCTTGGTCCTAACAGCAGCCAAATGGAATTCCCTCCCATTCTACCTGCATGCCTAAACTATTCAAATAGTAAGGATATAAAACATGCATGTTTATATGATCCTATTGTTGCTGACTCCTCGTTCTGCATCTTGGCGAAATGCCTTTCCAACTCTGCTCATCACACCCTCCCTTTTCTTAAGCGCCAAGAAACCATTAGTAAACATGCGCTTAATTAGGTACTGATAACATAACACAACATAACCCAAGTCATGCAATGCCTTCCTATGTACCTCACTGTGACTTCAGACATGAGATTAGAACTTCATGATTCAGCATGTCTTCCAGCAACATGTTCCTTTATCATTACACTGGACATTTGAAGAATGCTACTGTTCACAAAAGTGTGCACAGAAACCTACTGTTACTTTCCTCCCTTTATAGGTCGAGCATGTGGGACCTCTTATATATACGTATATGTGTATGTAATTCGTGGGCTGTGGAGATCAGCCCTAGGACATGTCTGCTTCCACTTAGGGATTTTTTATTTCTGTTCAACTGCCTCTGTTTAACTGTCTTGAAAGATACCTACCAGAAGAGGTCAGTAAAATATCAGAATTGCTTTCTCCAGATGCACTTTCATTTCTTTTAATTTTCTGGCAAGTGCCTCTATTTAGCTTTCTTAATAGAAAGCGACCATCAGATGTCAGTAAAATCCCAGAATCACTTTAGCATTCTGTAGTTTGCAGTCCATAGAAATTGTCTTCCATGAGGACCCGTAGACATTATAATTTTTTTCAAAACTTGTATTTTTAGTGATATGACTTTGGAAGGCCCTGATTATATATTAAAAACAAAGCTTTAGACTACACAATTTCCTGCTGAAAGGTAAAATCTCTCCAAGTCTTCCCATTCCTGGAATGTCAAGCAATTTGGTGCTTACTTTCCTTCCAAGCACAGTACATGTTTCAGCACCCAGAGTAATGTGCTGCATAGCTAAATATATATAAGGTCCTAAAGGCGAGACCAATTGCATTGCACATGCTTGTCATGTTTCAGTATCAAAAAAGGACTAGACACCTCTACTATTATAGGCCAACAGAACTTTAGGCTGACATGCTGTGCAGTTGTGAGGTGCAGATACGCCTTCAAAAATAATGGGATTACTTTTGCTCCCATTCTGACTATTAGATGCTGGTTTTCTGACTCCGATTATACCATGGGGTCTGCTAACCAGAACCAGGGTCTGTGCTCTTATTAAAAGTGCATGGTAATTAGGTATAACTACAAATGTTACTGACAACCTCTATGTAAGTCCCTTATATGTGGCAGGGCATGTGACTCACATTTGACTCACAGTGACTCCATAGGCTAACATGTGAATAAGTTATTAAAGTGTAAATATTGAAAGAAAGGAACTATAATTAAGGGTGGGCTGTGAAATCTGCTCCACCGGCGGAGGTCACTGAGATTTTGGTACTTCGCTTTGAGGACGTAGTTCGTAAAAAAACTCATTCCCGACGCATGGCGGAGTTTAACAGTGCCCTTATTTAGCTTCCATGCCGGGTGTTGTTTCAATGAGGATAACACGGATCTTAGAAGCATTTCTAATACTGCAGTGGCACTGCCATTTACATTAATCACATTCACCTATACCAGGGGTCTTCAAACTGTGGGGCGCGACCCCCAGGGGGGGCGTGGAGTGACGCAAAGGGGGTCGCGCCTTCACAGTCATACTTCTGCCTAGGCCCAAGGGCTTTAGCCCCCCTCCTCCCTCATCGTGTGTCTCAGCCCAGCTGCTGCTGCTGCAGAGCAACTCGAGTTGCTGGGGGTTCGGCTGGGGAGTGTCTGAAGTCATCTCCGGCACCTCCAAGTTTTTCACAGGTCTTTAGAGACCATTTGCATATTTAACATGCCTTTGTAAACTCGTTACTGCTGTCTCTTACGCACTGAGCCTCAGACTTTATCTCCCAGCCCCTCACTACGTGTCAACAAATATTTAAACAGAACGAAAAAATCCTGCGTCGATCTACCCCCCCCCCCCCACCCCCCCCCATCCGCACTGAAGCCTACAGGAAAAACTGACATTAACTGAATGCTGCGCATGAGGAACTCCATGATAAAAAGAACCTTATTTCAACTTACATATTTATTATTTTCAAAGAAGGTGCTCGAGCAAAAATAAATCATATACCCGGATCACATATCGTGCCTTTTGTAAATATTTTGACGCGTCATGCATTCTTGATATAGCGCCAAGTACTATTATTAACGATCCTAACACCTTTCTCTGTTTGCAAACGTCTGATATGCACCCTACGCACATTTCTTGCAGCTCTTAAGTGTGGTGGGCTTTGCTCCTGCTCAGCACCAACAGAAATTTAAAGTGGCATTACACATGTCCATAGCGGACTCACATTCGTGTCAAACTATCACTGAAAGGAAGATTTGTTTCGGCACAATGTGCTCAAGAACCCTTAAGGAATTTTAGATTGGCACTGCCATCCCTGTGGACATTCTATTTGTTTAATTTCATGCCACTTGTGCATATTTCCCACGTGTATTCGTTTTCGTAATTACTTTTCGAGCAACATCTGTCTTAATTCTGCACTGCGTTGCCACTCACCTCCTTGTGTCTGGATGCATTCACTCTTTGGGTGGCTGTTTGTAACGGGCACATTTGAGATCTCTGTAGTTTAGGCAGAAGGCCGTGCAAGGGCCTTTTCAGTGGGCAATTTAACAATTCATGTGAATGGATGGATGAAAGGATGGATGACGGATGGATGGATGAAAGGGTGGATGGATAAAAGATGGATGGAAAGATGAAAGGGTGGATGGATGAAAGATGGATGTATGGATGGATAAAAGGTTGCATGGATGAATGATGCATGGATGGATGTGTGAAAAGGTGGGGGGATGGGTGGATGGATGGATGAAAGGGTGGGTGGATGGATGAAAGGGTGAATGGATGATGGATTTATGAATGGATGGGAGGATGAAAGGGTGGATGGATGTGTGGATGGATAAAAGGTTGCATGGATGAATGATGGATGGATGTGTGAAAAGGTGGGTGGATGAATGATGGATGGTTGGAAGGGTGGATGGATGAAGGATGGATGTATGGATGGAAGGATGAAAGGGTGGATGGGTGAAGGATAGATGGATGAAGGATAGATGTATGGATGTACGGATGAAAGGGTGGGCGGATGAAGGATGGATGGATGTATGGATGGATAAAAGGTTGCATGGATGAATGATGCATGGATGGATGGATGTGTGAAAAGGTGGGTGGATGAACAATGGGTGGATGGATGGATGAAAGGGTGGATGGATGTATGGATGAAAGGGTGGATGGATGTATGGATGGATAAAAGGTTGCATGGATGAATGATGGATGGGTGTGTGAAAAGGTGGGTGGATGAATGATGGGTGGATGGATGGAAGGGTGGATGGGGAAAGGATGGATGTATGGATGGAAAGATGAAAGGGTGGATGGATGAAGGATGGATGGATGGATGGATGGAAGGATGAAAGGATGGAGGGATGTGTGAAAGTGTCGGTGGATGAATGATGTATGGATGTGATGAGGTCTAACAGGCACATTTATGGTTGTTAAAAGTTGATGATGAGGAGTACCAGTTTCTAGAAACTTTTGTCGGAAGGGGGTCCTTACGCCTAAAAAGGTTTTACAAGGGGGTCTCGGCATCTAAAAGTTTGAAGACCTCTGACCTATACTGTGGGAACTCGAAGAGAAGTTGAACTAGTTAAGGAGGAGAAAGAGGCATGAAATACAATGCAGCCTTGTCATTTAAATTTGGCAGTCGACTGCTAAGAACCGTAGGATGCGCATCAGGTGGGTCCAAAGGTCGAAGTAGCCCAGCTCCCAGGTCTCGCTTCTGCACGGTTGCCACTTGTCCTTTGGGCAGTGCAACCACACAGGCCCATTGAGTACTGCCTGCTGCAGGAGAAAGGGATTGGCAGTCACTGCAGTTGAAAGCCAGAGCATCTTAAAGAGGTAGGGTAAAAAAAGAAACCGAGAAACATTCAGGGATTCATTGTCATCCCTGCACTGCTCCAGACACTCTTTAAAGAGATGTATTGCTGGAGCTAACATGAGATCTCCTCGATGAATAGGATCGCAAGCTTAAACATTACTTTCCTTCCAGCCTATGATACTTGGCCCAATGACTGCCCTTGTGCTTCTCCATCAGGTCTTTGCCTAGATTGAAAGCAAAAGGTTACAATTTGGTGGGCACTGGGCACTATGCACCAGCCTCCGACCCATGTTTCAATGATTTATTTGTGCTTCTGTGCCACAGTGTCCCCCTCCGTCCTCTCAGCCTGTATTTATGGAGGGGGGGAGGGCTAAGAAAACATTGCTCCACTTGGTCAAAGAAGGAACTGGAACACATTCAGCTCTGGCTTGAGAGGGAACAGGTTCTCATGTTTTTTATTGCCTCTTCTCATACATTAGTCTGCGAAACAGTTCAGCAGGTCCACCTACTGACAAAACCTCGATCCGGGACTCACAAGTAAGCAGCATCATGGCTTCTGAGTTGTGGGGTAGTGCATCGGAGGTGATGATTGATCTCAGCTTTCTCTCCTTAAGCCATTTGGCATATTTTCACAATTCGAGGTAAGCGCTATACAGAAGATCTGCAAGGATATAAGCCTTAAATTAAATAATTGACTCATCTCATCTGCTGTACAAATGCGCTAATTAATGCCAAGGTATGGGCTATGCCCCCCTTTCTGTAGCAAAGTCTGCTTGTGCATGGTGTTTTGGTGTCTGGTGCTAAAGGGATACAAACTCCGGCACGTCGAATGAATGGGTTCACTAGCACGTTGATTCGACTCACCAGTAATTCTGGAGATGCTTGCTGAGCTGGCAGAAGCTTGACGCCATGGAGCCCGGAAGGATTGCTGGTCCGAGGCAATGTATAGCCTAATAGTAACCCATCAGAGATAGGCATCAACTCCCCATTGACCCTCTGATTCTACAAACCCATTACCTGCCAAAGGTCTGGGTACACCTGCAACTTCAAATACATGATATGCCATAGTGACACTGGTACTACTATACTGTAACATGTCATCATACACACATACCTCTGTTATGCCAAAAAACTTGCCACACAGTTCACTGCCAGGGAAAACTCCCAAGGAGGATAGGGGCATCACATGGACACTCCAGCCACCGCTCTGGGGGATATGGGTGGGCAGGGGACTGCTGTTCAATCCTTGGTATGGCTGGGCTTTAGATTAGGAGGGCTGATTTGGGTAGTGGGATGGTTGGACCTGGGATGGGGAGGGTTGGCTTGGGTAGTGGGAGGGCTAGACCTGGGAGGGGATGGGGCTGGCTTGGGTAGTGGGAGGGCTGGACCTAGGAGGAGAAGAGGGCTGGCTTGGGTAGACAGTGGGCTCGTCTTTGTATAGTGAGGGCTACACATATAAGCCTGAAGGTGACTGTGGGATGGACATAGAGGTGGCTTTGTTAGCCCCCTTTTTCAGAATGATGGGGATGTCTTTTTGGCTCTCTTTCATGATTTTGGTATGAGATCGAGATGGGTGGCTTTCTCACCCTTCCTCTCCTGTTTGGAAGGGACGTTTTCAGCAGGTCTGATGGTGCCAACCTTCTTAGGGGGGTGGCTGTAAGTGGAAGTGAAAGGGATTGGTGTTAGCCCAGCCCTCTAAACTCTGGAGGAGGGTAGGCCGGAGGTCTAGGTCAAACAGGGTAGGGGTTTTCAAAAATGAGGGAGGAGGTGTTGTGATGGTTGGGGTTTTAGAGATAGAGGAAACTGAGGTCTGAGATGTGGATGCATGTGTTATGTGGGTATATCTCTGAGTGTCCTGGCATGGTGTTGTGAGTGGTGTGTCTTGTGTGCTGGAAGTGGGTGTTTTGCAGGGTGTGGTGAGTATAGTGTGTTTGCTTTTCTTGGAGTGGTGTTGATGTGTGCTGCATTTGGATGTCTGGGTGCCTGTGTACTCAGCTTTCCGTATTTATCTGGTCAGGTGGGGGAATAGGGAGGGTAGATGGGGAAGGGACTGGAGCAGGGATGGGAGGCTGGTAGGTATGGATGGCTGCTGTAAGTGTCAAGGCCAGAGACTCGACAGATCTCTGCAGGCCTGCCATATCTGAATGACTGCCCTCTAGCAATGCAACAACTTAGAACAACTTGTTGCTATGATCCCGGAGGGCATTCAGGACTGCATTTTGATCCACAGAGATCTGATGCAGGATGTCTATGTCCTCCACACTGAGGGCAGCAGGGAATAAAGGGGCTAGGGCTGCGATGCCTAGGGAGAAGGAGACTCTGCTATCTTAGGGGAGTGGGCCAAGATAACAGTTTTTAGAGCAGCATGGAGGGTGGGGACAGAAGCAGAACGTTGTTTGGGAAACCGAGATGTTGATGTTTTTCTTCCTTGGTCTATTCACCACCAAGGAGTCGCTGCTGGAGTGTGACATTGTGGAGGTAGATGTATGATCTGTCTCCACCAGGGCACTCCCATCCCGTACGAGTCACTGATCCCCTCTGTGGCAGTCAATACTTGGTGAACCCTCTTGACAGCTGCTTTCCCAACAGTGGCAGGCCCCTCTCCTTCCCTGCCCTCGGTTGATACTGTAACAGAAGGAGACATATTTACAATACTATTGTCTTGCAACACATCTAAAAGCAAATCTATATTCAACTCGTTCAACATCAGTAAAGTCAATTACTTGTAGACTGATTGGCTACATCACCACAAACTTTGCCATGAGAACAGGTTGTATTGACATGTGACGAGTAAAATCCAGCTACATGATGCTTTTGATAATGCCAACTCTTGCCTGTGCCAACATATACATCTCACATCCTTTTATGTGTAGCAAGACCTACGTACATCCTCTCAAATGAGGCCCATATCCAATGGTGTAATGTGCTCCAACATTATGATGAAAGGCCGAGAGACATGCAAATATGTAATCTTGCATGCATACACTAATATAACTTTGTAGTGTAGAGCAACTACTCGGGATATGTGGCATTACACTCAGAAGGCATGATTGAAATGCAAGTGTACACCACACTCAGCTTACCCCCCGCCACTCACCAGGCTGAATGTCTGACATAATATCGACAGACAGAATATCGACATGCAAAAATATCGGAGCAAAAATATCGACAGCAAAAATATCGGAATCCTATCTTCATTAAGGTAAGTACAAAAATATCGAAAAAATAATATCGAAGTACAAAAATATCGGAATCAAAAATATCGTTTTTCTAAATGTATTAATAATAATGTAAAAATAAATTAAAAATACATATAATTTTACAACTATTAAATAAAAATATTAAAACAAAATTAAAACTAATACATATAAATTTAAAATAAATAAAACACTTAATAATTTAAATTAATTTTAATTTTTTTTCATGTAATTTATTTGATTTAATGTATTTTTTTTTGTTTTTACCCTGTACGCCTGTACTCCAAAAACCCCAAACTGACCCTGAACCCTAAAAATATCCCTGTACCCCAAAAACCCAAAACTGACCCTGAACCCTAAAAATACCCCTTTACCCAAAAACTGAAAACTGACCCTTATCCCTAAAAATACCCCTTTACCCAAAAACTGAAAACTGACCCTGAATCCTAAAAATACCCCTTTACCCAAAAACTGAAAACTGACCCTAAACACTAAAAATACCCCTTTACCCAAAAACTGAAAACTGACCCTGAACCCTAAAAATACCCCTTTACCCATGAACTGAAAACTGACCCAGAACCCTAAAAATACCCCTTTACCCAAAAACTGAAAACTGACCCTGAACCCTAAAAATACCCCTTTACCCAAAAACTGAAAACTGACCCTGAACCCTAAAAATACCCCTTTACCCAAAAACTGAAAACTGACCCTGAACCCTAAAAAGACCCCTTTACCCATAAACTGAAAACTGGCCCTGAACCCTAAAAATACCCCTTTACCCAAAAACTGAAAACTGACCCAGAACCCTAAAAAAAACCCTTTACCCAAAAACTGAAAACTGACCCTGAACCCTAAAAATACTCCTTTACCCAAAATTAATTAATATTATTTAATTACCAATTAATTATTAATTAACAATAACAATAAAGTAAACATATTAGCACATTTGCTGTAATTAATTTAATTTAATAATTAATATTATTTTTCCCAAATAATTATTTAAGAATAACAATAAATTATATATAAAAAATTACTATAATTAATGTAATTAAATAATTAATATTAATTAATTACCAACTAATTAATAATTATAAATATGTCAAAGATTATATTAATTA
Source organism: Lissotriton vulgaris (assembly GCF_964263255.1). NCBI lineage: Eukaryota > Metazoa > Chordata > Amphibia > Caudata > Salamandridae > Lissotriton > Lissotriton vulgaris. The sequence goes on from NC_141691.1 coordinate 2,034,672,026, forward strand.
TTTAACTAATTAATAGAAATTAATTACCAATTAATTAATAATTACAATATGTACAAACATATATCAATGAATTAATTATTATTAAATTACTTCCCACCCTATTCCCCTATAAACCCATAACCCGCTACAGAACATATTTATTGATTAATCAATTAATTAAAAATAATTAAAAATTGTTTCTCAATTAATTAATTAATAATTCCTACTAATTAATAATTAAATTTACATAATTAAATTACTTCCCACCCTAGTCCCCTATAAACCCACAACCCGCTACAGTAGTAAAAGACAATATTTAATTAAATTACATTAAAAATAAATAATAAAACATAATAAATACAATATAATATACACTAAATTTATTTAAAAATTGATATTAGTAACATCAAAGTTATTAATTTCGATATTATTGACATCGATATTTACAACTTCGATATTACTGATATCATACCAATATCGATATTAAGACTGTCGATATTACTTGTTCTGTGAAGATGAACGTGGACTCCACAAGGTCTTGTAATGTGCGGTCCAAATCATTGTCTGGTGTTTTACATCCCCATGTTCTGCTGACTGCTGACACACATGTCTACCCCACCTCAAAGCATACAGAGTAAGCTCTGGCACTCAGATTAACATTGGCTGACTCTATTGCAATGTATTATATTGTAATTGCATTTATATAGCTACCCCTGGTGAGGAATGAACTTGCTTTTTCTGGGATAAGCACACTACAGAACCCTTAAGAGATTAAAGGTGAATGAGTTCTGTGAAAAATGTGATTTGAGTGATGGAAATGTTAGTAAACTGTTTGGATTGAGAAGGACAGAGGAGGGATAGAAGAAAGAAAAGGTTTGCATTTATATAGCGCTTGCTACCCCTGATGGTGTGCTGAAGTGTTTTTTGGGATAGGTAAAAGGGCGGTAAAGTACTGTACCACATTCTCAAACATACCAAATTTTACCTTGCTCTGATCCCATCCAACCTTGTCACACTTTAGGGGTGTACACATTCACCCAATCCAGACACACTGCTCCATTTCATCACTGCCTGCCCTTCACAAAGTCGTAGTGCTATGTACACAATCTACAAAAATACATCACCTAATGCATACAGATGTTCTACCATCTACACCCTAAATGTAAAATAAATGTAAATTGATACTTGCATACTGCACAATACTCACCCGCAAGGGTCTCAAGGCGCTTGTACGAATACCGCTGTGGAACCCGTCCTGGATTTCCCTGTAAGGCATCCACTCCTGGGCACCCCCAGGGTGAAGGCCAAGCATCCTTAGCGTTGCGGGGGCCGTTGTGGAGATTAAGCAAGCTATTTCCCAGAGTTGCAGAGTGGGACTCCATGATTAGAATAGGCACCGAGGCGAGAATTATCAGGTCTGTGGAATTTTGAGCCCAAGACCCCGCCGAGGCGGGGAATTGAACCCTGGTCCCGGGCTAGACCTCTGCATCAGGGTCTGCTGCTCTAACCATTGAGCCTCAATCCAAGTGTGCAGCTGCTGTGATTGTGCCAGGAAAACATCTATTGTAGTGCGATGTGCAGGTAGGAAACTCAAGATTAAACTGTTGGGCTGTTATCATTTTGCCATACAAATACATAGGACAAGGGAATACTCAGCCAACTTCTTGCACTCTGAGTGCTTAATTGGCCATGCCGCAAGCCACTGCCACACCATCACATGAGTCACAGTAGCCTGGGAGCCACACCGCATACACAGGGAAGACAAGTATCCTGGGTCAGTTCAGACATTATTTTCCAAATGTGATCCGCAATTAAGAAAGGATTTGTTTGGGAGCCACTGCTTATTTTTATGCTACATAATATGGAGACAGTTGTATAAACAAGGCACCTCCTGCAATTCCTACACAATCAACTTTCTGCACATTGTATTACCCAGGAGTCATCTTAAAGCTTCCTGGGTTGATAATGGATGTGATAAAGGTAGTCATTATTGCACGTCATACTCAGCAAAAAACTCATGCCCATTAGCTGTTGTCCAGATTGGGCATGCCAAACTTTCACCACTTCAGGGGGCCAACCCCACCTGCATCTCAGCAACATTCATGCTGAGGGGGCAGATGTCCTTCCACCTCTTGTGGCAGTGTGGACTTTACTGGTTTAAGAATCCCAGGGTCCACACCTTCTGGGCGCTAACCATTCACTGATGGACTTTGAGATGTAGGCATGGAAGCCATGTCAAAACAGATTGTCACAGATATGTAGTAGACCCTTGTGTGCAAGTTATGAAGCAACTTGACACCTCTCACACACATGGACCACATCGCCATACCGACCATGTCACATTCTATGCTCAACTAGAATTTAGAAATTCCAATGAGAATGTCTGTGAGGATGAATATACAACCTGGTCATTACATACACATTCTGACACTGCCCACTTAGATCAGGTTGACCGAGGACATCCTTGGTGGTACGTAATGTGATAGACTATGACAGACAGTACACTGTTCAAACATCCTTTAGGAAATACTCACTGGGGCGGATTTACAAGCCCCTTGCACCGCCGTTAAGTCACTTTTTCCAATATTAAAAGTGATGTGCCAGCTGTGCAAGGGTCTTGTAAATAATACCCACTGTCTCTGATAGTCACAACACCCTTACAGCCAGGCCCATTGCACTGCAGCACATGGTACGTAGGGCACAGCATGGTACATGACACAAAACATACTCACTAAATTGACATGGTAAGGGCTTGCTAGTGTTTAAATAAGAGATAGTACTGTTCGTAGTCAAACAGGAGTGATCACCTAGTCATTTGGGAGATGTGGCCTTTCTACATTGTGCCTGCATAGGACAGCCCTTTTGCTAAAAGGGACACTGAAACTGGGATGCCCTCACAACTCTGATCTGCATTTGGAATGTGAATGGGGAGGCAGTAATTACACATGTCTTCCTCCCCAAAATATCCTACCAATAGAAGGATAACTTATATACAATGTACATGTCTCAGATATGTAAGAGGTGAGATCAGCTGAAGCTATACAATCCAAAAACAGGCCTTGACCACTTCGGCAGACAGCACTATCCTCCATTTTGTCTCTGTTAACCAATTCAATGAACGTATCTGTCCTGTCTGCCTAATAGACGTTTCTCATATCATTTATGTTGACATTGTAAGGAAGATTGTGAATTTGAACCACCTCCCTGGAACTGGTGCACAAAGTGTAACTTGCTTAGTCATCAGTGGAACCATACAAAAGAAAAACCTTATTCTTTCTAACTCTTCATTGTATGCAGTAAGTATGAGCGCAAAATCCGCTCTGCTTGCGAAATGTGCGGATTTTTGGCAATTTCGCGAACCGCGAATCTTGCGAAATTGCAAAGAAATTAGCTAATTCGCGAGTGGGCGGCTTTTTTTTTGGGCCCCAGGAAGCACAGTTAAGGCGCTCGAGTTGAAGCTAACTTTGTAACCATTTTAGAATGGCTCCGGAAAGCTGCCAGAGTGCTTGCTGGCGCCATTCTAAAATGGTTACAAAGTTACTTTCAACTCAGGCACCTGCTTTAACTCTGTAAGTGCTTCCTGTGAGCCAAAAATTAAACCTCAACAGGAAGCACTTACAGATATAAATAAAGCAGCTACCCGAATTGGAGCTCATATTCAGTAACGTTTTAATCAGCCCAAAACGTTAGTGAGCACGGTCGAGGCTGGGCAAGTGTGCTTTAACCCCATATCTGATGTCAAAAATTAGCTATAATACCCGAGGGAGGTCTTTGCATCCCTGAGTTTCTCGAGCACAATCCCTGTTCCTTTGACCAGGCGGTTGCTTTCTCCTCACCTGCTGCCCTGCTTGCTCTCTGACCCTTTAACACAAGAGACATGTGAACACGCATAGAAGCCCCACATCACACATAGCGGTATCAAACGTCTTCCCGTCCTTTCCCAATCCCAACTATGATGGATAGCTCACTCAAGGGACCTCGCCGCATTTTAGCGCGGTGCCAAGTTACAGGAACACATGGTCAGTGGAGACAAATCTTCTGGCCCTACGAAGTTGCAGTTTAGGAAAAGCACTATCATTTACCCAACGAGGTAGCACTTACTGGATTAGCCAGTAGTACTCCAGTTGAGTAGAAGTATTGCACAAAACGGTGGCATCTTCGTGGATAACTATGCAGGGCAGGATTCATTCTGGCACAAGGTCCTGTCACAAAAATTAAACCTCAACAGGAAGAACTTACAGATATAAATAAAGCAGGTGCCCGAGTTGAAGCTCAAATTCAGTAACGTTTTAATCAGCCCAAAACATTAGTGAGCACGGTCGAGGCTTGGCAAGTGTGCTTTAACCCCATATCTGCCGTCGAAACTTAGCTGTAAGACCCAAGGGAGGTCTTTGCATCCCTGAGTTTCTCGAGCGCAATCCCCGTTCCTGTGACCAGGAGGCTGCTTTCTCCTCACCTGCTGCCATGCTCCCTCTCTGACCCTTTATATACAAGAGGCATGTGAACAAGCATAGAAGCCCCGCACCACACACTAGCGGTATCAAACGTCTTCCCGCCCTTTCCCAATCCCAACTATGATGGATAGCTCACTCAAGGGACCTCGTCGCATTTTAGCGCGGAGCCAAGTTACAGGAACACATGGTCAGTGGAGACAAATCTTCTGGCCCTTTACGTAGCTTCAGTGTAGGAAAAGCACTATATATTTACCCAACGAGGTAGCACTTACTGATTGGCCAGTAGAATGTACTTACAGATATAAATAAAGCAGGTGCCCGAGTTGAAGCTCAAATTCAGTAACGTTTTAATCAGCCCAAAACATTAGTGAGCACGGTCGAGGCTTGGCAAGTGTGCTTTAACCCCATATCTGCCGTCGAAAATTAGCTGTAAGACCCAAGGGAGGTCTTTGCATCCCTGAGTTTCTCGAGCGCAATCCCCGTTCCTGTGACCAGGAGGCTGCTTTCTCCTCACCTGCTGCCATGCTCCCTCTCTGACCCTTTATATACAAGAGGCATGTGAACAAGCATAGAAGCCCCGCACCACACACTAGCGGTATCAAACGTCTTCCCGCCCTTTCCCAATCCCAACTATGATGGATAGCTCACTCAAGGGACCTCGTCGCATTTTAGCGCGGAGCCAAGTTACAGGAACACATAGTCAGTGGAGACAAATCTTCTGGCCCTTTACGTAGCTTCAGTGTAGGAAAAGCACTATATATTTACCCAACGAGGTAGCACTTACTGATTGGCCAGTAGAATGTACTCCAGTTGAGTGGATGGAAATCGGTAAAAAATCTGCTATTTTGCTGGAAAATCTGCGAATTCGCAGACTGTTTTTGTGAATTTGCGGAACGCAGATCCGCAAAATTCGCCCATACTTAGTATGCAGTCAGGGCTCACGGGAAAGATGGCTTTGTGGGCCATTGCACAATAACCACGTAATCATTAAGTAAGTCAAAGTAGCTAACATGAATCAGAGCCATACCTTGTCTTGACCCAGTAGTTCGCCTTCTTAGCCATTTTTGGGGAGAAATTGGTCCTAGGTCTACAGATGCTGATGCAACTTTTCATTAAAGCAGTTACTTAATATTACACCCAGGACTGACTCTGGGTTTTCTGAACCCCTCTGTATTTAATTCTAGACTCCTCAGTTGTGAGTCAAATTCTACCCAATCAGGGCGCCCTTCATGAGTTTATAAGACTCAGCATCTGCCCCAGTAAGGATCAGGAGTTTGTCGTGGCACTTTCCAGTGAATAGTTCCTAAAATAAGTGCCTCCCAGTGGGTCTTTCTCACTTTCCTAGCTACACAAGCCCTCTCAACAGCTGTGAACCATTTGGTGATATCATCACCATCTTCACATTTAGGGACAATCCTTTGGGGATTTTAGGATCATAAGATCTTTCTGTATCATTGTTGGTTAAATTGCTGCAACCATTGATGGGTCCTAGGCCCATCTCTGCTCTTTATTTTTCTAGAGCTAGGAGTCTAGTATCTAACTCTAGTCTTTGAGTCAACCTTGCTAACCATTGTCCAGACCAGGATACCCCTTTAATGCCCTAAAATCTATCATTTAGGGGTGACCCTGAACATTGCCTTCTCAGATTCGAAGGAAGAAAGAAGAAAGATCGAAGATCCATACTGACCCATGAAGGAGAAGAGGATACCATCCTTCTTGGCTCAGCCCTGCTGACCTGTCCCATCCACGACCTGCCTACAGCAGGAATTCCGACAAGTCTAGCAGTAGACAACCCCAAAAGCACAGAGCACCTGTTCTGCAACCTACCTACATACTTTGTCTCCCATGAGCACTATGGGGCATATTACCAAGCAATAACGATAATTATCGCTATTGCTTGGTTAGAGACAAAAATTTACCGCAGCACTGCAGCGATTTTTACCGCAAATAAACCTTGGTATTACCAAGGTTTAACGCAAATGCGGTAAAAATTGCCCCAAAGCATGAATATCGCTGAAAAGACAGCGATATTCATACATTAGCGAGCTAATGCTCTTAGCCATGTTATCCACCTCCCATTGGATAACTTGGCTAAGAACTGCTCAGGGCAGGTGTTAGCTTTTGGAGATATTTCCGCTTAGCGCGAATATCTCCAAAAGTTGGTAATAGGAGAGAGCAATGTTAGCGACTGTTTTCAGTCTCTAACATCTTGGCACGTCCACTTTGCATCTCATTAGTGATAAATATCACTGACATGCAAAGTGGGGCCCAAGATGGTCGCTATCTCCTACTAGCTGTCACTAACTGGTGTTAGCAGCAGCTAGGTAATAGGGAGATAATTTTATCTCCGTTTTCTTGGCTTTTAAAGCCAAAAAAGCGGAGATAAACCCCCTTGATAATATGCCCCTAGATTTGCTCAAACAAAGACTCAACTCCAGAATCCCAATTCCGTCAACCCTGTGTTTGTGCACCACGAGGCCTACTGCCTGACTACGAGTAGCCCATCGACGCATGGAGTTCTCCCCAACTTCTGTGAATACCGAAAGTCTTAAAATTAGGATTTTTCTCAGTTTAGTAGTAGTATAGTAGGACTACTAACTTTAGGACTCCTAAATGCCTTTTGTGAATACCGAAAGTCATTAAACTAGGATTTTTCTCAATTTAGTAGTAGCAGAGGACTCCTAATTTTAAGACTCCTAATCCTGGGAAAAATCCTCCTTCTATTAGTGTCATTGTCATTTTATCACCTTCAATGCTAAATGTATTTTCCCCCGGTGCTAGATGTTCCTATTTCCCATTGTTCATGACAAGCTCAGCTCGTCATAAGCACAGCTCCACTGTGCCTCATGACGAGCTGAGCTCGCCATGAGCAGCGAAGGTGTTAAACAGACTATACTCATCCGGAGTTTGCAGCTCTATACCATCGGGTGAGCAAAAAATGCACCGTTCATTTTGCACAATATGTCTCTCCCAAGAAGATTTACAGGACTACTGTCACATAGAACAAATCTATGCATGTCTTTAAAGTTTCCAATGTCAACCTCAATTGGTTTTGTTAAGGACGTTTTTATCTGCTGATTTGCTACACCTACCACTTGGATGTGATCACCCGAGAGAGGAAGATTTTGGATTTCCACTGATCTGACAGTAGAACGGGTATCACCTCTGTCCACTAGAAAAGTTACATCTACATCATTCACTTTCCCCTTCACATATGGACCAGACTGCTATACCTTCAGAGTAGCGCCAAGCACTCACTCTTCTTCCTCTCTCTGGCACCATCAGAAACTATCATCTGATTCTCTCCCGTCCTCTTTCAGCCAATATTGCGAGCTCACATGCACTCTAATATTTCTCGTTACCTGATCTCCTGCGCAGAATCCGGTCTCTGTACTGTATCTTTGTAGGTTTACATTGTGAGGAAGTGGAGGTTGTGGCACCGGACTCTGTGGATTAACAACCTGCTGTTGTGGCAACTGTTGCTGAATTATCTCACTCTGCACCTTAGGATTCAATAATGTATTATCCGAATTAACTCTTGGTGGATACTTACACTCTTTCTTCTAATGCCCCAACCTGCCGCAATTATCACATGGAAATTTCTTTTTCAATTCTTCTACATTTCCTACCAACTTTGGTTTTCCAGGATTTCCCTTTACTTTAGACTGATGTCCTCCTGTGCTTTTATTTTCTAACTGAGCAGCTTGATGTTCAGCAACTTTTACTTGTGCCCACATCACTTTTTTCTTTGAGCTTTCTTTGTTTAACTTCAATTTCATCACTACAATACTTTGCATGTCTCAGAACCTCATCCACTGAACACAACTGCCATCCCATCAAATTATGCTTAATCATATCTCCTATTTCTGGTCGCAGTCAAAACACAAACCGATATACAAAATGACTCATATCCTTTTCATTCAATTCCTCATATCCACTGTACTGTTTAAGTACTAATAGTAGCCTTTTATAAAATGCATCAACTGACTAATTAGCCTCTTGTATTGTTCTGTCTATTTTTACCCAGTCTGTCTCTTTCGGTGGTGTTTTATTTTTCAAAAACACAATGACTTGATCATATTTCCGCATCACTATAGGTCCAGGAGCACATGTCACCTTATCTCATGGATATTCTTGCTTTGGCCAATCAACTGTGATTTTACATTCTGCCCATAAATCTGTTGGTACTACTATGTCAAATAGCACATCTAAATCTTCCCATAGAACTTTTTATGACTTTTACAAATCGATCTACTTGTCTATACCATTCTACCTCCCCATTTTCTCAGTAGCACAATTAACTCTTTTATTTGAGTAATTCTCCCTGTCGTATTCATATTTTCTATATCTTTGTCAGTAAAATCCACTCTGTATGGTTTCTGCAAGGTTTGGTATTTAGTAAAATCTACATCCAGTTCACTTGCTAAGTTTTCAAATCTTTTGTGCATACTTTTTGTTTTCCACATAATACTTTTAAATATAAAAGTGACTTCATCATCCTGGTAATGTTTCAGTTTATCTGTACCAATTGTACAGAAGACTCTGATTAAATGTCAAATCTGGTGATGTCATTTGGTTAGTGCATGGAATCCCTGACAAATTTAATTAAACCTTTTCTCTTACTTTGTGCAAACTCTGTTTTAAAGGAATAGTTAACAATGGCTCTTTTATTTTTGGATTTTCAAATACTGGAATCACTCGACCTATTGTTACCGGAAAAGTTACATCCTCTATATTTTTAGTAAGCTCCTGTATCTTTTCTGCCAATTCATGTTTTGAACGTATATACTCAGCAGTACTCTGTTGAGCTTCAACTTGTTGTTCTACTCTATTTTTATTATTCTCCACTTCATTTCCCTGTTTAGGTGTCCCCTTATATCTTGTTCCTGTTATTGGAAAATTTGGTTCATATCTCATTTCTACTCTTTCTGGAAGGTCTCTAAATTTTGAAAATCGTTTTGGGGTTTCTGACAATCTATCCTCTAACTGTGGTGCACTTGTGTGGTGGTGAGCCTCAGCCAGGCCAACCAGTGCAAGGGATTCGCAATTCTCTGCACAGAGTCCTCGGACAAATATGTAGAAGTTGGCACAGAAACTGGAAAAGAAAATACAAGATTTATGAATCCTCATGAGGTGGAACTACATTCACACAACACCCTTCGGTAATGTATGAAGTAGCACATTGAATGAAAGGAGCTGAGTCCTTTAATACCCACACAGGGGTACAAAATGCTGGTTTTAGGTACATATAAGGTCATACAGAAAATGCACAGTCAACAAGTGGGAGGAGCTAACAGTTGCTAATTCTGGTGAACACATCCTGACACTTACAGACTAACAGCAGCTGCATGGAAAGCTGCAAGATCAACTGAGCATGTGCGAAGGTGACAGATGCTAAATATAGTTTGTCTCTAGGCAGAATTCAAGAACAGTTAACAGAAAGGTAGGGCAGAGCACATGGCGAGCACATGGTAGCAGATGGCAAACAAAATGGCTGTCAGAAATAAAAATGGATTCCACAAAACGGACAAGCTTGTCTCTAAATGCAGGATGGCTTCCGCTAATGCTAACCTAATTGCTGCCAAACAGATGACTATTTTAGCATTAGCTGAAGACATTTGTTTATCTGGGGTAATCTATATATGCATCCTGTACATTGATGCTCATAATCTCAGTGATCTCTTTGTTTACCATTTATTGTGTTTTTATTTCTGTAATATTTCTTTTGGCAGGTGTACAAGCAGTGATGCACATGGAGCAAAGCATAGGACCACATTGTATACAAGTACAGCATGTAAATAGTATCACCATTAGTATACATAGAATAGTCAGTAGCTTCCAGCCCCAAGTAATAAAGAGTGTCCATATCCAGTTCGTAAATGTCCATGTACCAGTCTCTGGGTGAATATCTGCAGCAATCTTATGCAGTTTAGAGATTGCATCATATACTGAAGGTGAGTGATTCGGAATAAAGACACAACAGCTGCTGCCAATGATGCGGCATGCACCACCTCGATTAACCAAAATCACATCTAAAACCATGCGATTCTGGAGTGCTACAATCCTCGCAACTTGCAGCTCCTCTGTAATGTTCCCAAGTGCCATAGCTGTTTGATTGGTGACAGCTTCCACAACACAAGTCAATCGCCTGATCTTTCTGCTATTTAATACAGCACCCAACAAAGAAGAACAAACCCATATTGAAATCGACATATTGTTGCAAAGTGGTATCAGTCAGATCAACCTCAACTGTACTTATTGTTTGTTTGTATCTGTTCTTGGAAATGTCGTTGTGCAATTTTGAATCCCGGTGATATGATGGAGGGGCTAAGAACACAGGTGGTAACAAAAAAGATATGTAACATACCCCAGACCACCCAACAGGTAATTGATAGTATCCTTTATTACCGCACACACAAATAGGTATTATGTGAAGACGTAAAACTGCTATTATTAGCACCTTCAATGGTTAGAATTACTGTGATTCTCCCAACACTACTAATACATATATCTGCTGTAGCTCTTGTCACAGAAATTAAAAAAGGTCCAATGTTTTTAACGTTTCTCATATTCGTGAAGACATATGGTGTCGAAATATTATCAGGTTGATACTCTTCCCATTCTGATTTAGTCCCTTTAGCTTGAGGATAACCATCTTTATCTTGATAGCATACTTTATTCAGACCGAAGTGAATCCCACCTTCTGAAAGCTTTCCGGAATCAAACAAATGTGCATACCAAGCATGACACAAACCATTATCGGAAAATGGTAGAGGAATAAAAGGTGTTCCTCCTTTCTTTTGGTGAGCAGGTATTATCCCACACACCCAACAGTTGTTAGTATTCGTGGCATTATGTGTATGATGCATTATCTGGATGAATGTATTATTTAGGTAGGATTGTCGATACTCATGGTAGGGAAGCGTGAAGTAGTGATGTTCCACTGGTACAGGAGTAGTGACAATAAAAAGCTGTCGAACAGGAGCCAATGTCTCAACAAACGAGGTGATTATTGCCATAACCACCGGAGCAACAACAAAACCTACAGCACAAATGATTCTTTTGTTATGCATTTTAGCAACAGTGATAATTGATCTTTCTAAAAACTCATTGAAACAATCGTTAGAGTTCTTATCCCTAGAGAGCCTTTGATTTCTTCACCACGGGCCAAGATGGGTGTCACTACTCCACGCAGGATAACCATCTTTATCTTGATAGCATACTTTATTCAGACCGAAGTGAATCCCACCTTCTGAAAGCTTTCCGGAATCAAACAAATGTGCATACCAAGCATGACACAAACCATTATCGGAACCATTATCGGAAAATGGTAGAGGAATAAAAGGTGTTCCTCCTTTCTTTTGGTGAGCAGGTATTATCCCACACACCCAACAGTTGTTAGTATTCGTGGCATTATGTGTATGATGCATTATCTGGATGAATGTATTATTTAGGTAGGATTGTCGATACTCATGGTAGGGAAGCGTGAAGTAGTGATGTTCCACTGGTACAGGAGTAGTGACAATAAAAAGCTGTCGAACAGGAGCCAATGTCTCAACAAACGAGGTGATTATTGCCATAACCACCGGAGCAACAACAAAACCTACAGCACAAATGATTCTTTTGTTATGCATTTTAGCAACAGTGATAATTGATCTTTCTAAAAACTCATTGAAACAATCGTTAGAGTTCTTATCCCTAGAGAGCCTTTGATTTCTTCACCACGGGCCAAGATGGGTGTCACTACTCCACGCAGGACTGATCCCCCCTCTTGCCACATCAGCTTTCTGTTTCACTAACCCAGGGCAGTAGCTCAACCAGTCTTTTTCAGCACTGCTGATTCTTTCCTCGGTCTCAAGTGGCATCGCGATGCTCCAGGAATCATGTGGTCCAGGAAGACTTCCGCAGTTTCGTCAGGTGAGATAACCTGACCTTTCTCCGTCTCCAGAATCTCTCGATGGTCGGTCAATACAGCAGGTTCCACCAAGGCAGGCGACACACGTTTGCAGTGTGTGCTATGGACCCAGTTCTTCTTGTTTGTCACTCGAACTGTTGTCCTTGTTGCCAGGAGCACCTGCTCCGGTCCTCGCAACCTCAGCTCCAAGCTATTCAATCTGTCGAAGACCTTGACCACCACGTGGTCCCCAGGACGTAGTTCATGGGCCTCACCTGTAGATCTGTCAGGAAGCACTTCTCGAACCTATTGATGAATAGAGATCAAACTGTCGGTTAACTGTGCCAAATAATCATTCATCAGAACACAAGGAACATCATGTATGGGGCACGCTTTAGGAACTCCCCAAATGTTCATTGGCCTTCCAAATACAATTTCATATGGGGTAAGGCCATACCGTGAATTTTGGCACTGATCTTATGGATAGCAATGCCAAGGGTAATGCATCTGGCCACTTCAAAGACGTGGAAGCCAGTATTTTTGCCAACTTCAATTTCAAAGTAGCGTGGTACTTTTCCCCTAATCCTGCTGATTGCGGGTGGAAGACTGCATGGAATTTCTGCTTGATCCCTAATCCTTTTAAGACATGCTCAACAACTTTCCCAATAAAATGAGGTCCGTTGTCACTCAATAAAAGCTTACAAACACCATATCTAGGGAAAAACTACTTTAGAAGCACCTTCGCTGTGGTGAAAGCAGTATTATCCTTTGTAGGTTAAGCCTCTATCCATTTACTGAAGGCACATACCACCACTAGGACGTATTTCAGATTATTGCAGCTTTCAAGTTGGATGTAATCCATCTGCAAAAATTCAAAAGGTGTGAATGGTGTAGCAAACCCTCCTGTAGGAGTCCGTGTCCCTTTACCAGAATTATACTGCCAACAGATCAAACAGGATTGCACTGCTCTCTTAGCTGTGCTGGCAATTTCAGAATGCTCCCAAACTTGCATAAGCAATTTAGTTATTGCTAGAGCTCCACCATGTGCCAGCCCATGTGCCATTTGAACCATGGGTTGTAAATAGGCTGTAGGCAATTTCCATTTATCCATGTCTTTGTTGCGCCAACAACCCTCATCGTCCAATATTCCTTCTTTAGACCATTTCTCAAGTTCTTTCACAGAGGCAGATCTCTGTATATCCAATAATTTCTCTCTAGCATCCTGCCAACGCTCAGCTTGTGATTTCACTACATACATTGATGTAGTGCTTACTGCATCGCAGTCTTATGGGCTACGCGGTCTGCAAAGGTATTGCCTTGTCCTATTTTGTCAATGATTTTTTTGTGCGCGCTACACTTCATAATAGCAACTCTCTTTGGGTATGTAAATGCATTCAAGGGATTATGCACTAATTCTCCATGCATTATCTGCATCCCGTGGAATGTAAGAGAGCCTCTTTCCTTCCAGAGTAGGCCAAAATCATGGACCACTCCAAAAGCTTAGCGGCTATCCATGTAGATGTTAACACACAAGTCAGTGCTAAGTTCACACGCTCGTGTCATAGCTATTAGTTCAGTTGCTTGAGCCGACTTCTGTGGTATCCGAGCTGTTTCCACTACTGTCCTAAGTGTTGTGATTGCATATGCAGCTGAGGTCATGCCATCTGATAACTTCAAACAGGACCCATCAACCCACAGTTCCCCATGTACATCTGAAAGGGGCGTATCTTGCAAATAGACGCGACCCTTTGTCTGTTCCTCAGTAAGGACTATACAATCATGAGGCCCTTTGATTGAGATTCAGTCACAGGATATGGCAACAAAGTAAGTGGAATGAGTGTCGCACAACTCAAAAGCACCCAGGCAATGCACGAGCAACAGGATCAAGAACTGCAGAAAAATATGCACATGGGCGCTGCTTATCACCATGTGTCTATACTTAAACTGACGATGCACACCCATCTTTCTAGTGTACATAGAGTGTAAAAGCATCCATGTAATCAGGCGTGCCTAACACTGGCGCAGAGCATAGCGGTTGTCTTAACTGATGAAAAGCATTTTGGCATTCATCTGTACATGGAAGGGGGATCGGAGTGTTTTTAGTTAAAAGCGATAGCAGGGGTTTAACAATGTGTGAAAAACCAAATATCCATTGTCTACAACACTAAGTCAAAACAATGAATGCACGAACATCTTTCTGTGTGGAAGGTACTGGTGTGTCTAAAATGGATTGAATGCGATCCGGTGTCAGTGCACGGCCCTCCTTAGACAGAAGGTAACCTAAGTAGGTTACCTTCGGTCTACAATATTGCAATTTCTTTTGTGAAACTTTATGGTTGTGTGAAGCAAGAAAAGAAAGTAAAGACAACGTACATTTTTCACACTGCTCAGGTGTATCGGGTGCCAACAAGATTTTGTCGACATATTGTATGAGAGCCACTCCTTCAGACAAAGTAAAGGAATCAAATTGTCATTTTAAGGCTTGACTATAAATACTCGGACTCTCAGTGTACCCTTGAGGAACTCCACAAAATCTGTATGATCGATTATTTAAAGTGAAACCGAACAAATATCGGCTATCAGGATGAATAGGAATCAAGAAGAAAGCATTCTTCAAATCAATTACAGAAAATGTAGTTGCTGTTCGAGGGATGAGGGTAAGCAATATCGTTATGTCAGAAACCACAGGGTATTGTGGTACTACAATCTTGGTAACTTCTCTCAAATCAATGATGAATCTCTAAATCTTAGTGTCAGTACCTTTTTTTCAAAATGGGAAGAATCAGACTATTGCAAACATTGTAAGGAACTTCTTCCATAACCCCCACTTTAATCAAATCATGTACAATGCGTGTGAGTGCTTCTTCTCCTTCTCGAGAAATTTTATACTGAGGCAGTCTTGGCAATGAAGCACCCTCCTTGATGCTAATATGCATTGGCGGAATAACCATTTGGCCTACATCAGTGTCTGAAGTAGCCCATAAAGTACTAGGGAGTGAAGCTAATGCAATGTCCTCTTTAACAACACAGGATCTCTCAATCACAGGGTAGTTGTCATTCAAAATAACCTGTGCTCCTTCCGGAGAACATCGTATCTTAGCCCTGAAATATTTGAGCATATGAAGACCCACAATTTTTATCGGGTGTGTTTGGAGAGAGCAAAAAGGGACATAAGGAGCAGAAGGAAGAGTATACGGAGGTTGACAACGATCTAATAAGAGAGAATCATCTTGGGGTTTATTAAGAATAGGATAAAGAGTTCATCGAACAGGGTATTGGCCATTTACCTGTAAATGATGCTCTCTATCTTCTCTCTCTTTTATTTCTTTAATTTCCCTATTTTTCATTTCCAATGCTTTTGCATGAATGCTCTTATGTTGTTCTTTTTCAATCAAGGCTTGCTCACGCTTCATTCGCTCACGCACTTCTTTCTCCCACATTCGCACACAGTCAAACTTATCTTGCCTAGCCTTTCGCTTAAACATTCGTTGTTCCACATACTGAACCATTCGCAAATTTTCAACATGGAATGCAAGTGGTTGTGACAGTGGGCTAAGGGAAGGTGTTCCCTCGAATCCTATCGATGTAATAGTTAAGCCAGACAGGGGGGCCCTAGGAATCAAGTATTTAGACAAGGCGCTACGAGTAGATCCTGTATCAACCAGAAACAGATCAGTAGAACCCAAAACATGTGCTGTAACATAGGGACCCCTCTGATATACTGGAACTTCAACTGATTCCTTACCCCATCTTAGGCAATCCTAAGCATAAGCAGAATCTTGAAAATCAGACGGCACATAGTCGGACATTTGATATTGATTCCTTCTTTCAAAAGTGTTAACCCCTTCCTGTTCAAGTGTATTAGCATTTAGACCTAGCACAATCATTCGTGCTTCCTCTAGGCCATAATTATCCTGGACGATTTCTCATGTGTCCCCGACCACGTAAACACTGCTGAGCAAGCAGTACTGGACTTCAGAAAGCCAATGCCCAAATTTTTAGCAGAACGCACACTGGTCAACATAAAAATTTGAACGAGTATAGGATGGAAAGGACGAACCATAGGAGCCACGTCCACCTCTATCATTACCTATAGAAGGTGGACGATCCGCCTGAGCCAACATAACCTTTGTTTTCAACTCTTTAGTCTTTTTATCCTCATTACTCTTCGCTTCTAATTCCTGGCATTCATAATACTGAGCCATAGTTAGGAAAGAAATCAGAGAAGAGGTTGTCCATGAACTTTCACTGGCCTTTAGGCGACTAGCTATTCCTGGCAAAAAGGTTTGCAACACATTTATCAATGAACAGATGTCTACACGTGTCATCTGTCAATGACTGGCCACTAAAATCATAGAATGCTTCTTCAAAGCGTGTGAAGAAGTCAGAAACTGATTTATCTGCATTTTGCTTGCAAGACGCTAACACTGTCCATTCTATCTTTTTAGGGGGAATAATCGTCTTTAACGAAACAAATATAGCTGCCGGAAAATGTAAAATTAACTGACATGGTTTCTGAGCAGGCTCTCTATCTTCATCTAACTGCTCTAAATCTTTCCATAATGCTCCAAATGTCGCACGATCATCAACTTTACGCACTGTTCTCCACATATCAGGCGGTAATATTAGTCCAAAAACAGAACAATACCAGGCAAAGCCATAGTATAAGAGCTAAGTGAAGTAGTGTGGCTCACTGGTTAGAGGCGGCAGACCCGAGAGCAGAGGACGGCCCGGGACCAGGGTTCGATTCCCGGCGTGGCAGGTTTCTGGACCAGGGTCAGCGGACTCGATAATTCTCTCGCCTCGGTGCCCACTCTGATCAGCGATCACACTCGGCAACTCTGGGCATTAGCTTGCCTCATCTTCACTAACGGCCCCACCAGACCGCCGGGGATGCCTGGTCTCACCCTGGAAATACCCATTAAGGGGCCATCTCTCAGGGAAGCCAGGAAGGGTTTCGCAGCGGTCGAAGCACCTTGGGACCCTACGGGTAAGTAGTGCGCTATATAAATGCCTATACATTTAATAGCACCCTCACCTTCCTCATAAAAGGCTGCTGGATTATTTCACAGATCAGGTAATGCAGTTTTAAGAGCCATGACATCTGCTCTATTCCAAGGAGTATAAACCTAATTATAAATAAAATATTTCTTTGCATCTGTAGAAGTCTTATCATCAGTTGTACCTGTTCCTTTAGAAGGAACATATAAAGGCACGGCTTCCCGCATGGTTTTCACATTAATTACAACATTCTTATCTGTTTCAGGAGTAGAAGTTCGTGCCATGCTGATCTGGGATGTTGATGCAGCTGCGTCTGCAGCCTTTTTCTCCTCTCACAAACGGTCTGCTTCAACACGCAGTTTAACCAAGCGTCTGGTTGTGTCAGCCACCTGGGGGAAGACAAAAAGACCTTCTAGTAGTTGTTTACAATCATTTGCTACATCATCGGGCTCCATTTCTACCGAATACTTTCTGTAGCGCTCAATAACTTCTGCAGCAAATGTGTTGGTAAAATATATTTTCTCCCTTTCCTGCCAATTTTTGATACTATCAAAAAGTTCAGAAACAGAGGCAGTACTACGAATGGATTTACGCGCAGGATATCTAATGTCAGACGCACGCCCAGCAGATAACATTGAACGAGTTTCTCGAGCTTTGTCCTGGTCTGTAGGAGAGTCCTCATCCGACTCATAAGGAGCAGAAGGAAGAGTATACGGAGGTGGACAACGATCTAATAAGAGAGAAACATCTTGGGGTTTATTAAGAATAGGATAAAGAGCGCATCGAACAAGGTATTGGCCATTTACCTTTAAATGACGCTCTCTGTCTTCCCTCTCTTTAATTTCTTTCATTTCCCTATTTTTCATTTCCAATGCTTTTGCATGAATGCTCTTCGTTGTTCTTTTTCAATCAAGGCTTGCTCACGCTTCATTCGCTCACGCACTTCTTTCTCCCACATTCGCACACAGTCAAACTTATCTTGCCTAGCCTTTCGCTTAAACATTTGTTGTTCCACATACTGAAGCATTCTCAAATCAAATGACCCATGCATAGGCCAACACAACTTAGGATCTTTACAAGTATATTTATTACATAGCGTGCTGTACATTATAGAAGAAATACCATATTTAATATGCATGTCCCTATTAGGCGTCCCCTCTGGGGGCGGCCGGTTGTGCTTCATCGAGTCTCAAACTTGTACCTCTACAAAAGCAACACATCCTATGAAGTGTGCTGAAAACAGGCATGCCAAAAATAGTCCAGAATATGCAGTATTATAATCAAAGTAGCGTTTAAGGTACTCTTCGTCCATTGCGCCGTTCAAACAAATTCAAATAGAGAAAAATCTCCTCATTACCTGCCTATATAAATTGCAATTCATATATACCTTACAAACAAATACTAATTTTGGCCAATCCTTCAAATCAAAAGCTGCAGTAAGTGTTACTAAACTACCTTACCAATCCAAGGCATCAAAAACCAACAGCAAATGCCGCAGAACGACTCTTACCAATCAAATGGTGACCAGGTTCCAACTGCCAAGTTCTGAAATTGACCAAATGGTCACTGCATGGCAAATCCACAGAAGAGATCTCAGTCGATGATCGGCACCACCTGGATGGTCAGATCAGAAAGAAAGGAAAAACACCTTGGTTGCCAAGACTCGGGTCTCCTCAGGCAGCGATCATGTCCAAAGAGAAATTCCAATCCTTCGTCTCGACCACTCCTATGGGCATCCGAGTTGACGATGATCCCACGTTGGAAGCGCCAATTTGTGGTGGTGAGCCTCAGCAAGGCCTACCAGTGCAAGGGATTCGCCCTTCTCTGAACAGAGTCCTCAGACCAATTTGAAGAAGTTGGCACAGAAACTGGAATAGAAAATAGAAGATTTAACATACCTCATGAGGTGGAACTACATTCCCACAACACCCTTCGGTAATGTATGAAGTAGCACACTGAATGGAAGGAGCTGAGTCCTTTTATACCCACACAGGGGCTCAAATGAAGGAAGTACAAGAATAAAATGCTGGCTTTAGGTACATATAAGGTCATACAGAAAATGGGAGGAGCTAACAGTTGCTAATACTGGTGGACACATCCTGACACTTACAGACTAATAGCAGCTGCATGGACAGCTGCAAGCTCAACTGAGCATGTGTGAAGGTGGAAGATGCAAAATATAGTTCGTCTCTAGGCAGATTTCAAGAGCAGTTAACAGAAAGGTAGAACCGAGCACTTGGCGAGCACATGGTAGCACATGACAAACAAAATGGCTGACAAAAATACAAAATGGATTCCACAAAAAGGACAAGATAGTCTCTAAATGCAGGATGGCTGCCGCTCTTTTCCTTCCTTCTATATTATTTTTCTTTTCTGTACATTTTAGCCCTCTATCTTCATTTACCAATCTCAGCAGATACATTCCATCACACATGTTTGCATGTCTCCAACTTTGCATTCTTGTCTCATGTGTCCCTTTCCAGAATCTACGACCTCTATTCACTGGTCCTAAATTGTCTCCAAACCTGTCATATTCTAATTCATGCATTTCATCTTCCCACTCAGCCAAAGCCTCAAACAGTGTTGGTCTAGGTCTTGGTTCAAGCTTCATCTTTGTTTCTCTCAGATTCCTCAACACCTCAAGACTAAAAGATCCTTCTTCAGGAAAAGCTAATGCACCATCATTTTTAGTGTACCTTGCCCAATTATATAACCATATAAATGTATGGTAGCCATATTTTGTCATCATATATAATGCTGGCGTTTTCGGCGGTGGAATTACTTTTCCCGCTCTGGTTTCAATTGCTTTGTCTTTTTTGAAAGTGTTTTTTCAGTTTCTAAAACCTTGTAGGTTTCTCTTCCTCCATTCCATAATAAAATTCAATTTTTGTTATTAATCTCCTGGTTTTCAAAAGTCTGTGTACACTTCCGTACACTTCTTCGTAACACCAGCCTATCGCAGCGCGGTTCACACTAACGCACCAATTAGAACAAGATATGTTTCAATAGTGCTCAACCAATTGCTTTGCTCCTTCTTCTGATGCACCCATCAGCCCTTACTCTGTCTTGGTCACACTGACCAATCCATGCGCGACACTTTTGACGTCAGCCCTGCTCCGGCTTTTGCAGCTTGGACTGACCCCTCCTTTACAAAAAATATCGAGAAGCCGTATTTACACTTTTATAATTCTGAATCGGTTAGTAACCACATAAAACAACTCCATTTGTCTGTTTCACTAAAACCAAAAGGATAGTTTTTCCATCACACAGGAATTCAGTTTTTCTGGTGGACAGCACTTACCTCTTCTATTCCACAGAATGTTATTTTTCGCCGATAAGGTAGCTCTTCCCTCTACCTTACCCTTCTTCCAAGCTTGGGTTAAACATTATTACTTTTTCAGGGTAGAGTTTTAGCCAGAATACGCAATGATCCCTATTCTCAGACCCAAGATTTCACAGGTTGCCCTCGCTATACATTCACCACTTTTACACGTAAGGTCCCTAAACTTGTGATGTACGACGACACCACCGTGATATACGACGATACCACTACTTTTTGAAACAGACTATGCGATGTGTGACTTCAATTGTCACAATTCCTGTGCCTGCAGACAGAGATACCAGCTTCCCTTACTATCCAGAAGCCTCTTTTAGACTACACATAAAGAAAATACGAACTCAAAAGATGTTAGGCCAAAAATTCTGTACATCATAATCCTATATATTCTACTCTACACATCACATGTCTTAGCCAAGCCTATAGCAACCAATGCTCTGCTACCAAGTATTACTGGTGCAGCGCGGCTCCAAAAATTCTTCATAAATCACCACAAATAAACCCACGGAACGTCTTACAACAATCCATAAATTTGGGCCATCACTCTAATCATTCATACACACATTTAATCCGTTCCGAGGTTTCAGTATGGGTTCAAAAAGGGAGTCGCGGTGCTAAGGTGGAATGCCTAAACTATAGCTGATACATTATTTACAACTGCAGTTTAATTTCTAAGAACCCTGGTTTTTATTTAAAATAAAGAAAACAATATAATCCCACTATTTAAATTCTGAGCTGCTAGTAAAAGTTGACTGTAGGAAGTATCAAACCAGTTTAATTCTTCATTTAATAAATTTTAATTTTTCTCTAAATTTCAAGTTTTCTAGCATGATCTCTATGTTTTAAAAAGGCTAAAAGAATAACTCAATTTGCAATAAAACCCTGAAAGGAAAAGGTTGAAATTTCAATAACATTCATTTATTAGCAAACTAGCAGCCCGTCCCGACCTTGTCCGGGAGCAATCAAGCTTTAGGGCCCCCGCCCACCCTGGCCCCCGCCCACCCCGACATTGTCCGTGGGTCTCCCGGAGTAGCATCCCGTCCCGACCTTGGCTTCAGGGCCCCCGCCCGCCCCGACATTGTCCGTGGGTCCCCCGGAGCCTTACCTCATCCGCCGCACCTCCCCACGCTCCTGAGTTCACCGGTCCGCCGCTCCTCACAGCTCCTCGCCGCTACTCCCCTCTCCTCGCCGCCTGTCCGCCGCTCCTCTCTGGTCCTCCCAGCCCTCCGCCGCTCCTCACTGCTCCTCCCTGCCGGTCTGCCGCTCCTCCCCGCGCTCATGTCCGCTGCTCCTCCTTGCGCTCCTGGACGTCGCTCCTCCCCGCGCTCCTGATGTCAGCACGCACATCGCGGCCGGCGCTACTTCCATGAGACTACATTTTTTTTCTCATACATGTTTTAAATAACGTATATTTTTTAAATTTAAATAGCCTATGTCCATCTACACACCCTGACAATTTCAACGATGTTTTGGGTGTGTGGATTGGCGCTGTGGTTCCCGAGTTTACCCGCCTCAAAGGTTCAAAGTTCTTCAGCGAAAGGAAATTTGCAACGAAAATATTACCCAAATGGAGAGACAAAGACATCAGTACAGGTTGCAATAATCCCAAATGTAAATCCTCCCTGTCTCTCTCTCAGGATGTTGCACCCATTCAAAAGTTAAATCAAAAAGAAAAATGTTCTAAGTCTCTGTGCCTCAAAACAAAAAGTGCGCAGACCAACAGCAAAAATCAGATTGGAAAGCAAGCTTTTTTCAATGTCCGAACCGTCCTTTTTTATATCCTTTTTCACTAACTTATCTATCTAAATTTGTAACTCTTACATTTTGTAATGTCTGTGATCGGTCAATTTGGAGTCGGATGAGCATAACCTCATCATTCCTTATTCAAATTTCCTGCAATGTCATCCTCACTTGCTGTAACTGGGGTTACTTTGTGTAAAGAATTACTTCCTCCGAAGTGTACTTTAAATTGTTAGTTGACTTTTCTTTCCCACGTGTAAGATTATTGCCTCGCTGTCATCTTTGCCTTAGGCCCCATAACATGGCCACGCTATCCTTGACCCACGCTGTTCAGTCACAGGCCGTCCCGTTCAGTGAAGAGACTAGGGGTGGTCATTATCTCTGACCTCTCACTTAAGGGACACGTGGGGCAGTGATATCTGCCAGCCTGCTCCAACTGCGTAAAATTAGGAAGGTTATTTTTTTATTTATTTTTTATTTATTTATTTTTTATAAAGCGCGATAGTCACCCGGAGGTATCCCAGCGCTGAGGAACCCTAATTCACCAAATCTGAGGAGCGGGAGCTGAGGTCGGAAGAGAGGAAGGGTGAAAGATCAAAAACAGGGGGGGGGGTGCACAGGTTGGGGAAAGAGATGTGTTTTTAGCAGCTTCCTGAAGCGCAGGTATTGTGGTTCAAGTCGTAAGTCACGAGGGAGTGAATTCCAAAGGCGGGCGGCTTGTACCGAGAAGTTATCTCATGCTGCTCTGGTGCAGGTAGTGATCGCATTGGTGCTATCACGCCTTGACTTCTCCAACTCCGTCTATATAGGGCTAACCCAGTCCCTGCTCAACCACCTTCAAATCATCCAAAATCAGGCTCAAGGCTAATCTATAAAACCCCTAGATGGCAATCTGCTAGGCCCATGCTGCAAAATCTACACTGGCTGCCCATAGCACAAAGAGCTGTTTTTAAGACAGGTTGCCTAATCTTTAAATCACTCCACTGTAATAGCCTGAATTTCTGAACAATCTGATCGTAAAGCATATCCCGGCTCTGAATATCCGCTCAGCGCACCTTCACTTACTTGCCATTCCTTCTATCAGACTGAAAAAGCAGGGTGGCTGTAGGTTCTCATACCTGGTACCCAGGTTCTGGAACTCTCTCCCCTCTCTCCCCCTTGCTGTTAAGACCCTTAACAACATACTGAGCTTTAGAAAGGCCTTAATGACCTGGCTATTAACACAAATCTGCGAACTAGCTCTACAGCTTCATCCTAATACAATCCTAGCGCCAGGAAACTTATGGTTACAGTGCGCTTTACAAATCTCTATTAACATAACATAACATAACATAACAGGCAGTCTGCATCTCCGACTCAGGTGCATGCGCACTTCTGTCGCCATCTCGGATTTTCAGATAGACTCCATTTTCTTTTATTTCGTATACCCATTTAGGCCTCAATTTAGGAACTATCACGAAAACAAACACAAATAGATGTACGTTTTCAAAATAAAACCCTTTTTGTTTACCTCCCCCCTACTAATAATAACCCAGTTAGTATTTATCTGGCTCTAAGCAACAATTATGCATAATTAGACTTACTAATCTTCATGTTTTATGCCACAAGTAAAGAGACAAAAGCACGTTCATGCAGGTTTTCTTTTAGTCCATGACATATACGTACATTTTGTTACACAATACTTGCCAAATTAATTGTTTATTTGCTTATGCAATACATGCAAATTAGTATCCCATGTGTATTGGTGTATGCATTTTACTCTAGGTTGGTTAATTTTCAAAACCACACATGTTAGTACTTGTCAGTGTTATGGAGTGTTAATTTCACAAGGGGTACACACAATTTTGTTTTCCACCTTGCTCCATCCCCCCTGACCGTGACCGGAGCTGGTAAGAAACCCCGACGCCAGAAGTCACCAATGCACCTAATGCCCCGTAGCTTTTGGTTGCCCAACCAACAGTGTCCAGGCATCTCTCTAGATCCCACCTTACTGTTCCAGCCAGTGGTCAGCTTCAGGAAGCCTCTCTGTCCAAGCCTGCTGCATCTTTTCGAAACTGAAGTTCTCAATTGGAAAGCACAGTGTCCCAGTGTCCATTTTACACCCTGCACCCAGGTGCCTGGTCGCTGCTGGTGGTGCAGCATCCTGTGCTTTTTGTTGCTCCCTGAAGTGCTGACCTTAATCCGAGTAGCTTTGCACCCATAACTGAGTGGCCTGCTGAGCAGCAGTCTCTAACAGAAGTACCCCTTACCACCATTGACTAACATCGAACCCCTGCATTCTGCACCCAGCTACCCCAGTGCTGCTGGTGGTGCAACTCGCATGTCTTCTAGACCTTGGAGAATCTCTGTCCTAATGACCAACTCACCCTCATACATTTTGTACCTACCTTTTGAAACCACTAACACTTTTTCCCATAGTAACCCACGTAAAGAGATTTTGGGACTAAAAAATGTCAGAGAAGTTCATTACACCCCGTCCTCGTTCCTGACTGTCTCTTTAGGATGCCAAAGAACACTGTTCAGTCACATTCCTACATTTTACTATGTAATCATGCATTCCAGCCATAAACCATCTAATGCATGCTCCCATAGTAAAATGGAGATAGGGATCATTTACAACGTGACGCATATGGGGAGATGCGTCACATTGTAAAGTCCTGCGCCACATGAAACCTGCGTTAGTTTTCATGTGGGCGATCCGGCGCAGGAACGCCTTGTAAAAGTGACGCCGTGAATTCTGCATGATTTCACTTAGTCACTTTTATGTCCATGCTGCAGCAAATCCCTCGGTCTGCTAGAAGCAGGCGTAAGGAGTGACGCAGCATGTTAGGCAAAGGGCGCCCCTGAGCATTGCTGAAGCAGCGTCACACTTGCGACACAACTCCAGCAACGCGTGACTTTTCCGTCAACAGATTAGTCAGAATTTCTGATGCATCTGTCAATAATTGCGCCATGGTGCCGTATTGTAAATACAGCGCATCCATGGTGATGCAAGGGATTTGCATGGTGGCGCAGGAAAAGTGACACATCTCTGCAGATGCGTCACTTTCTTGAAAATCTGCCCCTCTATTTCTAATATGGCTCTTATTTTATGTTTTTAGAAATACATTTAGTAAATGGATGCCCATTACTTTTTATACATATTTCAAGATGTTACATCCTCCTTGTATGAGTAGATTAAATTGCATTAGATATATGCATTGAGGACGTCAAACTTTTTGTCAGTTTAAAAGTAAACAGATATCAAAGACTGTCCAAGTACTTGGTAAAATATCAGAGTGTCCGGTTCACAATGACCATTGTCACATTTCTTTCATGGTAACACTATCATTGTACATTGCAGTATTATCAGTTTTCATTTACACATCAAGCAATGTATAGCCATCAGTGCATTTCTATAAGGACCACCTTTTCTTCCAAGAAAGTGGTGGGAATAGCCAGGAAAATAATGAAGTATTTCCATCTAAATGTTTGCTTGCGATCTCCAGATCTAATATAGAATTTTTGGTTTCCTATTTCTGGGTGACTCAGGTATTCCAACTACCAGCAAAGTGATAACTGTAAATATACCAAGTACGTACAGAATCCCAGTGTAGAGTTGAATTCTTTACATTACTGAATGTTAGAGTTTTTAAATATTTTGTTCAAATCAGTAAACAAAAATTAAAGTACCTAAATGCGGAATTATTAATTCTACTGATGAGAATTCTTTCTCCCTTAGTACAGAAAGTTAATGGTCTACTTCTAATATGGTGTGATCGCTCTTACGATATTTATTTATGGATACATAAGTATATGTAGGTCCATAACTAAAAAATACATATTGCAGTACTTGACACCCTCTTTTTATGAGTATATTTTATTGCATATACTGTATGCAATGAAAATATCACAGTTTTTATCAGTTAAAAAGTAAACAAAGATAAAAGACTGTCCAAGAACTTGGTAAAATCTGTACTGTTCACAATGATCCTGACCACAAAGTTTTCAAGGTAACACTTTCATTGTTCATTGCAGTATCATCAGAGGCCCCACAAGAGCTTTGCCTGTGGAAGTTCGAGACCTCTGAGTGCATTGCGGAGTGTACCCTTTCGTGCCAGGCTTGCCCGTGTGCTGGTATTGTGCCCTTTAATTTTGTGTTTTTGATGATAATATGCCTTCTATTTTTGTGATTGTGCTTCTCCCTGCTTGCTGCTTTGAGCTGTATCCAATTGTGTGTTCATGCCCAGTTCCTGCTTGCTGCTGCTGTCCCCAGGGCCCCTACCCACTGGTCTTCCTGCTCCTGCCCACCACCTGTGCTTCCCACCCTCCCCCTCCAATGTTTAATGTTGGCCGCTGTGGACCTGTGCGCAGCAGGCTCTCCACTTCTACCACAAGTGACTATTTGTTTTACCACCAAAAACCTTCACTTCCAGGTCCAGACCAGCCCTATAACCAAACTTTCTCAACACCCTCACCTACAGAGCCACCAGACCTTGAACTTTGTTCCCCAATACTATCAGTGACCTCATCGCTCCCAACATCATCGATTCCATGGACTACATACTCATAGGAGACCTGAACTTCCACCTCAACAACTCCTGGGACCCCAACACTACCACCATCCTGGACAACCTGGGCCTGGCCAACATCAAACTGAAACAGCCAGTTACCATGCCTACCTACAAGGCAGGACACACACTTGACCCCATGTTCCCAGGACGTAACAACATTTACTTCAGCCATACTACCTAACCCCCATTTATTTATTTCATTTATTTGTACAGTTTAGAACGCCCGCATGGCCGCCCCAGCGACGGGGCGTCCCAGCGCAGACCAACAACTCCTGGACATTAGCCGCAGCAACCAGCCATAAGCTGGGAAAAGCCATGTCTTAATGGCTTTCCGGAAGACGAGATGGTTTTGAATTATTCTAGTTGACCCGGGGAGTGAGTTCCAAAGTTGCGCAGCCAGACAGCGGAAGGAACGACCACCCACTCTGGCTCTATGGACATGCAGAGTGCATACTAGTGCTGCGGTGGCAGATCTTAGAGGGTGGTGGGGAGCTTAGGACTGCAGCAGTCCCCTCAAGCCGACCGGAGCCGGTGGTGATAAGATCATTGGCGCTAAGCAAAGAGTCTTAAATTGAATGTGCTTTGCTATAGGCAACCAGTGAAGCCTCTGCAAGACATGGGAAACCGGGCAGGAATAGAGGAGAGCCAACAACATGCAAGCAGCGGCGCTCTGTGCCCTCTGCAGGCGCTCTACGCTGGCTTTGTTTGCGCCTAGATATAGGCAGTTCCTGTAGTCTAATCGTGACAGAATGGTCGCCTATAGGATGAGTTGGCGGACTTTCAGGGGGAAAAAGCCCAGTAGTGGTTTCAAGCTTCTCAACACGCCAAAGCAAGATCCGGCCACAGCTATCGATTGGGCGTCGAAAGTTAGTTCGCTATCGAACCAAATACCAAGATTTTTCACGGCCTCCTTAGGAGCCGCAGCAGGATTCAGCTTGTTGGCCAATACCTCTCGGACCACATCCGTCGGTCTCTTTCGAACAGCAAGATTTCGGACTTGCCTGCATTCAACTGCAGGCAGTTTGCTGCCATCCAGTCTTCTATAGTTGTGAGATCATCCTTAAACTTCACCAGCTTTGTGACGTTTTTTTGGGAGAAAGCATTCACCAACTGGGTGTCGTCCGCGTACGAAACCAGTGCCAAGCCCCTATCCCTTGCCAATGCAGCCAGAGGCTAAACATAGATGTTGAACAATAGAAGACTTAGCACTGATCCTTGTGGTACACCTTGGCGTAAAGCAAACTCCTGTGAATGAAAAGGCGGAACATGTACTTGGAAAGACCTTTCTGCCAAAAATGACCAGAGCCACCCTAAGGCCAGATCTCTAATGCCAATATCAAAAAGGCGTCGCAGGAGAAATGCATGAGAGGCCATATCGAATGCGGCGCTTAGGTCCAACAGGACCAAGGCCCCTGAGTCTACCACATCCAAGGTCGCCAGAATGGTCTCCGTGACCGTCAGTAGCGCCGACTCTGTACTGTGCCGGGCCCTGAAGCCATGTCGGGATGAGTCAAAGATATCATTCTGCTCCACGAACCTGGAGAGTATGGCATTCACATGCAATTCCGTAACCTTGGCCAGAAAAGGCAGTTGGGAAATTGGGCAGAAATTGGCTGGCTCAGTGGGGTCCAGCGTGGACTTTTTTAGCAAAGGAATAACCTAGGCGTGTTTCCAAGCCCTAGGGACGGATGCTGAGGTCAAAGAAAGATTGACCAAGTTAAAATTCAATTGAGCAAGGCACGAGTGGAATTGGTGAAAGTGCATAGGCGTCAGGGGGTCAGGTGGTGAGCCGGATTTGATTTTTGCACAAAGTGCCTCAAACTCGGGCTCGGTCAGAGACGGGAAAGAGGCAAAGGTAATTCCCCTTAATTCCGTAGTCCGCACTTCAGGCCCCCCCTGACGTGGATTGGGGGTGGGTAGCCCCTGTTAGATATTGTCTACTTTATACACAAAGTAAGCGGCCAGCTCGGTGCACTGTTTGTTTGACGAGATCATGGAGGTTTCCGAGGCTCCTCCACGTTTCATCTTCTTTAAAACAGTGAAGATGGTTTTAGCCGGATTGGAGCTGGACAGAATTTTATCCGCCACGAACTTGGCCCGGGCTTGATGAATAAGCTTATGGTATGAGTGGACTACCACTGTATACACTTCCACATCTACAAACCCACACTGTCTGAACCTGTACTGCGCCCTCCACAAAGGAACTGGAGAAAATTCACTGAGAAACAGCTCAACTCCACCTTCAACTGCAATGCTCCACCACCTTGACCTATGCTAGCCTCACAGTCAAAGAACTCCACAGATTGATCTCCAACTGTGCAGACCAGCTTCAACCCCCTACGTAACCCCAATAGACAGCACCTCAGGAAGGCCTCCTGCTTCACCACTGACCTCCAACAATCCAAATTCACATGCAGATGCCTTGAGAAGAACTGGGGAAACAACAAATCCTCAGAAGACCACAACACCTACAAGAATGCCATAAAGGAATACCACCAACGCATATTAGCCACCAAAAGGACCTTCATCCAAAACAAGATGCTCGCTAACTCCAACACCTCCAAGGAACTCTGTAGTGTCATCCAGGAAATTACCACAGCAAAACCACAGACATCACCTCTTCCAGAACCTCGGCAACAAGCTTTGATCCTAATTCTATTTGAAAATCAAGGGTCTTTACGACAACTTCAATGACCAGACGCCTGACTCCGAGACCACGTCCTACTCCAGCAATGCAAGCCAGCGAATCATCTCCTCTTGGACCCTAGTCACCACCGAAGACACCACTTCAACCATGAAATGTGACCACTCAGGAGCCCCCACAGACCCCTGCCTACTGCACATCTTAAACAGAGCTGCCTCCACCATCGCTACAGAACTACGATGCACAATCAACGCCACCTTCAAAACCGGCATCTTTGCCGATGACTGGAAATGCACAGAAGTCAGACCTTTTCTGAAAAAGCCCTCAGCAGATCCCACGGACCTCAAGAACAACTGACCCATCTCCCTCCTCCCCTTCGCGGTCAAATTCACAGAGAAGACCCTCAATGCCCAACTAACAAAATTCATAAAAGAAAACTCCATTCTCGACCCCTCCCTATTTGCAGCAACCACTGCACCAGCACCGGTTTACTCACTGCCACAAATAACGTCTGCACCCTCCTCGCCCAAGTACACACCGCAGCCCTGATCCTACTCAACCTCTCTGCAGCGTTCAACAAAGTCTCCCACCGTACACTCACTGCCAGACTTCACAATGCCGGTATACAGTGAACCGCCCTCAACTGGATCCACTCCTTACTCACTGCAGACCCCAAAGAATCAGCCTGCCACATTTCTACTCTGAACCCTCAGAAATCAACTGCAGAGTGACCAAAGGACTGTCGCTCAACCCCCCCTCACCACCATCCTAGGATAGCAAAGACTCAGCATAGTATACTGCACCAATGACGCCCAGCTCATTGTCTCCCTTACCAAGGATCCCATCACCACCAGACTCAACTTCCGGGAAGGAATTAAGAATGTTGCATCCTGGATGAGCAGCAGCTGTATGAAGCTCAACTTGGAGAAGAAAGAGTTCCTCAAAATCTGCATGGGACAATACCTGGTGACCCACTGCTCTCGGCAGCACCCCATCACTAAGACCACACCCAAAACCTTGGCATCGTACTCTCCTCCTGATCCAACAGGACACATAGCCTCCAGGTTCTTTAATACCCTCCTCATACTCCGAAAGACCTTCAAATGGATGTCCGCAAATCAAGCAAGACCTTCACATACACTCTCATAACTAGCAGACTGGACTACGGAAATACCCTCTACACCAGAATCAAGAAGACTCTGCTCCACAAACTCTAGACCATACAGAACACTGCAGCCAGACTCATCCTCAGCATCCCCCGACACGAATACACTACCTAACACCTTCACTGGCTCCCTTTGAGAAGAGAGTTACGTTCAAGACACTCACCCACGCCTACAAATGCGTCCACAACACCAAACCCCAATACCTCAACAACAGAAAATCCTTCCACACACCCAAGCTAAATCTCAGATTGGCTTATCTTGCCCTGCGCATCCCAAAGCCAGAACAGGTGCATCTACATCATGGGCAACACCTAGAACGAGCTCCAGATCAACATCAGATGCGCACCCTCCCGGAACATCTTCAGGAAGACACTCAAGACCTGGCTCTTCAGCTGAACAGTGCTGCTTTCCCCCTCTCCCCCCAAGTGCCATGAGACCCTCACGAGTGAGTAGCATGCTTAAAATTCCATGATTGACTGATTGATTGATTAAGCAATACACAGCCATTGGTGGGCCACATTTCCTTGCTAGAAGGGGTAGAAATAAATGGCAAAACAGTGAAATATTTGAAACAAAATCTATTGCTTGTGATCTCCAGATCGAATATTAACATTTTGGTTTCCTTTTTCCGGGTGTTCTAGTTCTTACAACTACCAGCAAAGTGGTAATGAATACAACAAGTGAGTACAGCATCTCAGTGTGAAGAAACAGTTAAAGTTTTTCAGTATGGAATGCAATATAATCTCATTATAGTTATGAATTTGTACAATTCCTTTATGTTCATGAACATTCGACCTATTTACTGAATGTCAAAAACAGCTGTTCAATGGACTCTGAACTTTATTCCAAATCAAAGTTACCAAAAAAGCATTTCACTTTGTATTTTTTTTCTCAAGGAAATCTTTGCAGGACTAAAGAGTGGAAATAGCTTTTAGGGGATTTTCAGTGTAGGATTAAGCCAACCTTAAATTCTTGCAACCTAAATATATTTCCTTGGAATCTCCTATCTAATATTAGGTTTTTGGGTTCCTATTTCCGTGTGATCTAGTTGTTTCAACTACTAACAACGTTGTAACCCTGAAAACAGCGAGCACTGCATTTCAGTGTGAATAAATAGTTGAATACATTACATTACTGATTGCAATGTAATAATATTATTGCTTTGAAATTGCACAGTTCCTGTGTGACTTTGAAAAATAAATACACCAAATCATTGGATGTTTACTGAATGTCAAAAACAGTGGTTGCATGGAATCCAAATCAAAGTTTCCATAAATAGTATTAATTTGTGTACATGCTTTTAACTGACATGTTTGCATGCCTAAACAGTGGTAATGGATTTTAGGGACGCATCCATGAAGGAACATGCCACCTTTACATTCTTACATTTTCATCTTCATTTCATCTTATAAATTCTAGGCACCCTAACAAGGCACACATAGGTTGACTATATATTTCAAAGTACAGTTGCTATCTATCATGAGATTTATTTTGACCGATTCACATGAAGATTTACAGGCAGCCAATGCCAGGCTGCACGTACAGGCATTTAGTCATGTTGTATCAGTGAGATCGTTTTATGTTTTATTGTGCGACCTTTGGAGTCACAAAAGTCATTTTGAGTCCAAAAGTATAAATTGTCTTTGTACGAATGAACACAGTAGTAAGAGTCACTTACGACAAGAGTAGTCACACTAGGATCTGTGTACTCTAATGCAAGCATCAGAGCACAAAACTCTGCCAATTGGGTGGTACAGTCCCCCAATGTCTGTCTATGCACAACGTCAGACTTGAATTTACCATCCACCATCGCGCCAACCACAATTGCTTAGGTAGAAACATAGGCGTATCTAGAAACCGAAGACCGGTTGCACAGAACCGTCAGTGTAAATAATACAATGGAAATCCTCCAATGGCCGCATAGTCAGAGGAGCAGGATAAACAAATGTATACTGCAAAAACTCCTGAGCCTGCAAAGAGGAATCTAAAACAAACGTCGCATCTGGAGATGTCAAGGACATGGCCCATTGTATCTACAGTGGGTGCAAAGCCTTTGAATTTGGTACACTGCCTTTTGTCACTGCCTCCAAGCCAGAATACGGAGTAACAACCAAAAAGTGCTTTTACTGCAACAGTGCACATTCCTTAAGAATCGCCATCTGCACTGCTGTCAAATCTTTTTTCACAGTGGAAAACCGCAACTCAGCCGAAGTATACAAGTGTGACTTGTAAGCCATAGGAACTGTGTCACCCTCTTTAAATGTCAGGTGCGTGAAACCCACCGTGCCAGTTACAATTCTTATTACCAGGTTGCTGTGGTTATCACGAGACAGTAAGAACCTAGATTCTAGAAGATCAGCCTGCAAAGATTGCAAGATGGTTGAATGAGTTGGCAGCCAGCAAGATTTGATTTGATGGTGCCCTTCCCCACCCTCTCACTGCAATTAGATTCGGTCCTTTGTCCATTCAAGGCACTTCTTGGCCTGTTATAGCTGGCTTTACCACGTACCCACATGCAGGGGAATATCCCTTACTTGAATTGAGGCCCCTTTATACCTCTGGTGTTGCGGCGCATCCAGTTAGGCTGAAAGGATTGAAGGTTAGTCATGTTATGGTTAATGCGGTTATGGGCAAGCGTCCCCCAGATAGGGATGAAATGCCTTTTTGGCTTGCTGAGAAATTTGACCAACTGGAGGCCGTATTTCCTAACACGACTCCTGTGGAGAAACAAAGGATTCTTACAATTAGTTTGCAGAAAGACTTAGTGCCCAAAGTAACTGACTGTACCACATAGGGTATGGTTTTTGCGGCAGTCTATACAAGATGCTTCGGCACCCCATCAATGTCTGTCCTACCCTCTGTCTTTAAGCGTGTTCAGGATGAGCACGGGCCGGAGGCAGCTGTTGAATTGGGAATTAGACTCATTGTAGTGTTTGACGTAGTTTCTGATCTTGCCCTTGCTAACGTTAAGGGCGATGCAGTGAGCTTTCAGGTGTCTAATGCTTTGCGCGATGTCCCCAATGCAGAAAAACCCCATTGGTTACCCAGAATTATCACGGCTGCTTATAAGACCTTTGGCCGTAATAGTTTAGCTGTTAAGCTTTTTGCCAAGACAGCGTAAAAAGCAAACACAGGTGGCGAAGTCTAACAACGATGATCGCCCCTCAAGTCAGAAACAGGCTTGGACTAAAAATAAAAAACAGGCAGAAAAGCAACAGGAACAGGTGTCCTGTTCCGCCTCGCTGATACATGTGCCTACAGAGCGCACTTATGAATTGCAAAACTGCGCTACATTTAAGTCACCTGATCGTTTTCAGGTTCCTGATCAACGTTCTCCTCGCTCTTAGTAGGATTCATCAGTCTCATCCACCGGTAGAGGAGACAGCGGCAAGGGGAGGGGTGCGAAGCAAGAATTGGAGAAAGTAGCTTGTACCAAAACATAGAGGCTAGATACGCTGGGCATAATCGGGAATGTAAATATGCCAGAAATTTAAAAATCTCAGTAAAATGTATAGTTTATTCAGTGTTGAGGGAGCGCGCCGCAGTGCGCATTTCTCCAGGAAGTGAGGAGCCAAACCTTGACCTTCATAGTTTTTTTTTTCTCATAGAAAACACTGAAGTCCTAAACCATGGAACTCGCATTTAGGAGATAGTCACTGTACGATCATACCACCGCTAAATTCTTATATCTTCCTCCTTTTAATTATATTCGCCCTAAAATTTAGTTAACAAGGCACACTTATAGTGAATTAATGTTTGAAAGCAGAATTCCTACCTCTAAATGAGATTTATTTTGATACATTCACATGGATGTTTAAAGCCAGCTCCTGTCAGGCTACACATGTAGGCCTGAAGCCATGTTTTACTTGTTAGCCTAGTGATTAACAACATATGTGTTTGATTCCTCCTGTGATATTTATCTTCCATGTCACTAGTGTGTTTCCTGCACCATATACTGTGCTCTTTTTGAGAAGCTGAAAATATTAAAATTTGGGAATAGCTGATGTACCTATGTTTTAAGGAGTCAAACTGCATGAACTGAGATCTAATCAGCAGTGCCCCAGTGCGCAGAGTAAAAAATACAATATAAGTCAGCAAAAATAGGGGTTACCACTCAAAATAGAGGTATTTTATATCAGTATGTTACAATTCTTTGTATAGCTTAGAATTATCATTGTGAGCCATATTTAGGTAAATTATATTTACCGATTCCTAAATACCGAATTTAACCTATTCGGTATTTAGGATACTGTAAATGAGATGTAGGTAAAAAATCAGTAATATTTACCGATTAGGAAAAATTTGGAAAATGTGCACAGAATCAATATTTAACGAATCAGTATTTACCGAATCGGTATATACCGAATCGGTAAATACCGAATCGGAGATTCAAAAAACAAGCATGAGGAATCAAATAATCCTGTGCATCCACCCCACCCCACAACCAGGAAGTGGCCACACCCATGCAGGTGCAGACAATCAGACCCTTCTGGAGAGCTGGGAGTGCAGAGGAGAGCAACTGAGCTACTGGCTGAACGTTGCTGAGGAGAAATGCAGGATGGCATCCAAGGAATCTGAGAGGGAAGGAGCAGACAGGGAAAGGAAAATGAGGTTCAGTGTGACTCACACTCCAGTACAGGTTTTAGTATACACCAGCAATGCATTATGGGAGATGTAGTCAGTGAAACACCCATCATGACAGTCATCACACTAAACAACAAGGCATGCCACACACATCTGTCAGAAACAGCAGAGGACATTGAGATAGTGTGACAGGAATGTATTTTAATATTGAAATGCAGGGCTGCAGGACCACTGAGCTAATGTCCATATCTGTCCACTGGAGAGTCATCACTCAGTACTGCACAGGAGAAGTAGGGAAGGGCAACCCGTAGGGGAAGAACAGAGGATGCAAGCACAAGTGCGGGTCACAACACTCTACCACCACCGGCCTCAACACCACAGGCAGCTGCACCAACAGAGCCAGCCGCAACACCAGAGCCAGCATCGACAATGCTGATTGACTCACCACCACAGCAAGCCTCACAACAACTCTCAGCCTCAGCAGCAGCAACATCACCTGTAGCGGTAAGGCCCGGGAGGCATGCTGTTGCCACTCTCCATGTCATGGAGTCATCCTCTGAGGACACAAAAGGGGGTGACACACCAACTTGGCCAGTGGAGGAAACAAATGCTGGGCTGCAGTCCACCTCCGAGGGTGTGCACACAGATGCGAGACGCCGCAGGACCGGGGAGCACAGCACAACTCGGCAGGGTGATGGGGTCTACGGCGGGCTGGACGCCAGTATGGTGAAGGTGCAGCGCGTGCAGGGGAAGGAGATTTGTTCAGTACAGAGACAAATGCGGCACCTAACCCAGTACATGGTTAACATTGACAGGGGCATCAGCTCTATGGTGGAAGGCATCGAGTAGATGGCTGAGGGCATGTAGGACATGTCCCTGTCTGTGTTGGTGCTGTGTGACAAACTGGACAAGGACAGGGCAACAAGGCGCAGGGAGAGTCAGTATTTGGAGCAGCACACCAGGGCAGTGAACCGCCTGGCATCTGCCACTTCCCTGCTCTGCAGGCGCACCGTGACAAAGCAGGAGGGGCTAGTGCACTGCTGCACTGATGTCTCCAGGGGGATAGGGACGGTGACATCGCAGTGGAAGTGCTGCTGTCTACATAGTCAGCCAACGCTGGTGCACTAGGTGTGGAGCAGAGTGATGAGATCATCAGCAGGAGCAGCATTACCCCCCCTATAACAGACACCCGGAAGAGTAGCAGGCGGCATGCTGCGGGCCCTGGCTCAGCAGACAGTGAGGATAGCCAGCTGCAGGCATCCAGCACTGTTGTGTGTGCAGGCAGGTGTTAATACTGCCCACACATTTATGAACATATTTAGGGTGAAGTAACCCATGACTACCTATAAAGGTTGTCATCATTTGGAATGGCATGGTGTGCCATTTGTTCATTGTCGTAGTGCCCAGTTATTAAACTATGTCATGTACATGAACGCCTGGATTTGTGTCTCCTTATTTACTTAAAAATAGTTGCGTGTGATCTCTGCCCGTCTCTGTCTCCCATCTGTTGCTGGCGCCACTCCTGCTGTGTTGGGCTAAGGCTGTGCAAATTCACCATCATTATCCTCAATATCTGTTAAATCTACTACTGTTCCTTTCCTAGTGGCAAGGTTGTGCAGCATTGCACAAGTTGCAATGATTTTACAGTAGATGAGGGGTGAGTACTGACGTGCGCCTCCACTTTTGTGGAGGCAGCGGAACCTGCCCAAAGGTGCGCTCCACGACGTTGCGTGTAGATTTGTGTGCCACGTTGTAATGTCGCTCACTCAGGGTTGATGGGTTCAGGTAGATGAATGAGGATGAATGAGCGGACGGCATATGCGCTGTCGCCTTTGTGGAAAAGAGAGAGCCATTACTCACGTGCACAACAACACCTACATCTGCAATATCTATCAGGGTGTGTCACAGTGTTTTACCTAGCAGGTATCCTTCTCTGAATTCCCCCACTGCCAGGCGTGTGTTGATCCCACTGTTCTGGAAGATGTAGGAGTCCTGGGTGCTTCCTGGGAATTTGGCCACGATGTCTGTGATTATGTTGACAGCATCACAGATTACCTGCACATTTATGGAGTGGGTGGATTTTCTGTTCCTGTAGATGTACTCAGTGGCTGCAGGCGGGGAGATTGGGATGTGTGTGCCATCAATACAGCTGATGACATGTTGAAACTGTGCTATTTGGTAAAAGTCAGTCTTGGTCTTCAGCAGTTCCGCATGTGCGTCAGGGAAGCTGATGTAATGATGCATTCTCTGCATTATGGCCTCCAGGAACTTCCTGAAGAAACGGTACAGACAGCTCTGGGACACCCCATCTAATGCAGCTATCACCCCGTGGTAATTACCAGATGCAAGCAGGTGTAGGCTACAGAGAACCTGTACTTAGGGTGGTATGTGGTGCACCCTTGCTGTTGGGTGCTCCAGGAGTGGGTGCAGGTCCCTTATCAAGTCCAGGATGGTGTGAGGGTGTAGCCTGTACCTTTCATGGATCTCTGCCTCAGTAAGTTGGAAGAGTGTGATCTGCTGTCTGTAGACATGCTCCTTCCATCTCCATATCCGCTCTCCTGCTGCCTGTAGCCGTAGCCGCCTTGCTATCACATAGAAAGACGCCATTCTGATCACACTGTTGCATTTTGGGGCCTGTTTTATGACCTGCACCTGGTTACCACCTGCTTTCAATCCATGGTAATTACCGACTCTTAAATGCCGAATTTCATGAAATTCGGTATTTTCGGAATGACCTACATATTCATTCTCATTTTTACCATTTCTTATTTACCGATTCGGAAAATAAGGAATCTGTAAATTAGATTCAGTAATTTGGAATTTGGTAATGATAAATCGGTATTTACCGATTCGTAATTACAGAATCCTTACTTTTGGCCTCCTACATCTCAAATGCCTAAATACCGGTCGGTAACGGCAAATATACCAAATTTCTGCGGTTACCGACTTGTATTAAGCTACCTACATATGGCTCTGGGTATTTGAGAAAAAAAGGACCAGTAGGAAGAGGCACAGTTAGTTTGTACAAGGCCGTGAGGAAGACCTTGAGAGGTTGACATGTGTTGCCTCCTAATTGACGCTTCTAAGTACCCCTTGATATTATCATTATTTTCATAAAGGCAGCATTATTGTTTTGTCCAAGTCTTTATCCATTGCTAAGATGCACACCACACTCTGCTGTGGTTGCTCACATTATGCTGTTTGCTATCCTCAAAACCTGTTCAATAATCATTGATATCGCCAAGTGCAAGATCGCAACTTTAAACCACAACCCTCCAGGCAATATCCATAATTTTTACCCATAACTGATCTCTAATCCAAAAATATTAGTAGGCAGATAGAATTGAATGAATATTAAATATGATGAATTTTCACCCAGCACAAATTCTTTTTTTGCGAGAATATATCCATGAAACATCACAAAATAAACCCACCAGCCACCTTTTCCAGCATCCTATTCAAACCTTCCCCTTCCACCCTGGAAACATTTCTAAAGATTTCCTGGTTTCAAAGTGGAAGTTTATTATACAATTGTGCTGATTTCTTGTGCAAATTAGTCATCAGAGGTTAACGTTGGTGAACTTGGAAGCATTTGTTTTCTTAAGTAGCATTGATTTCATCTTAATTCAGAGAGGTACAGGCTCTATTTCCAACTTAGTTATATACCTAGAAACATACACAAATCCAGAAGCCTAGTGCTTCATACACAGCGGTCCAGGAGGGGCTACGGTAAACCATGTATCAAAAACAACTCTCTACGGTTAAGAAAAAAGAATTTCTGGGACACCCAGGGATGCTTCAAAAGTTTTTTCTGGCAATATAATGCCTCACCAACGCGTTTCACTTTTCAGCTTTATCACGGTGTGGTACAGACCTTCATATTGCAGTATTTACCACCAGATCAGTGAAACTAAGAAAGGACATTGTAACAACACTATATTATGGGTCTATATCAGCGCCATATTGGAATGTACTGTTGTGGATTATTTGTCACAGTATATATGCCACAATATTTCTCAAATCTCTGCTTTTCGTATAACAGAACAATTAGGAATGGCATTTACAGTAAATTTCATCTACTAATATTATGTTATCCATTCATAATCAGTAATCATCTGCCCTCTGATATTGCAAAAGCAAAATAAGTACATTCATTATCTACAAAAATTGCCAATTATTGACAAACACCTACCAATCTTAAATTAACATATATATTATACATGAGTTCATGTCTAATATCAAAAAGATGAGGGCGATGTCTCATTAATCATTAAAATTACAATATTGAAACTGCAGTCCTGCTCAAGTGGGCCATTCTGTTCAATTTGTAATCTTCATTACATCATTATGTCAGATCCAATACAGTCTTGCCCAAGTAGTCATAGTTTGTCTGATATCTCATACTTGTATTCAACAGGGCCGACTTGATGATGTTTCCCTTTACGATGCTCCTAAACATTCCTGCCTCGATATTCTCTATGATCTTCTTACGTGTGCAAAAAAGACAACACAATCTCAATTACTCATCTTAAAACTACTCTATTACAATTAATTATATTTAAATAAAAACAAAATTACAAATACTGGAAGGATTAAGCTTCTTTATTCATTGATTCCTGGCATTTACTTTTGACAAGTGCACTGACATCTCTTCTATTGAGTTTAGACCTACTGGGGTTAGTATATCAAAGTCAATAATAAACCTTGACTCCATTCTTCTTAATTTACATTCTCTATCAACCCCTCTCTCTTGTAATGTAATCAAGCATGAAACTACATATGATAGCAGTTTCTCATTTTGCCTATGCACAGTGTAAAAATGATGTGCAACAGGATACAGAGCATCTTTTTTTTCTGATTGCACCTAGGTGGTCTAGTACCGACTTGTTTGCACAAGGAATAGTACTGCCTATAAAAAAAATTGCCACTAGGGCACATCAGGCATTAAACACAACAGTCAGTTTCACAGGTGAAATTCCCTTTAATCAAATATTCTCTTCTAGTTTTTGGGATTTCCAATTTAGTACAATCAGTGCTGTTTGAACATGCCTTCTACAACATCTAAATCCATGTCCCACATCTCTGTGGGCATCATGATCTTTAGTGGATACTGCATTGCGGCTAAGCTCATCTTTGAGCGATCTGCACCTCCTAAAGGTGATCTGGGGTGTTACATGAACATATTTTTGCAAAATTGCATCTCTTCTTAAAATGTGCCAATTTTCGTTGAACATTTTTCTGATTTTGAATGCTGTATTTGAAAATGTTGTTATAAATCTCACCTGACCTGATGCTTCTACCACTGCAGGGTTGTGTGCCATAACTCTGATCTTTGCAAAGCATCCACTTTAGCTATAGCTTGTTTTATTGTTTTACTGCTGTAGCCCCGTTCCTCGAATCTTTTACTCATTACCAAATTTTCTTTGTTGTACTCATACTGTGTGGTACAATTCCATTTGGGCCTGATCAGCTCCCCAAAGGGAATACTATGGTTTAGGCTTGAAGGATATGCACTATTTGCATTTAGTAGATTATTGCCCACAGTAAGCTTTCTGTGTAACTTCATAGCTAACACATTTCCCTGATTCTCTATTCCAACATGTAGGAATACAATTTTCTCTTTGATTTTGTTTGAAGTGAAATGTAAGTTAATCTCATTATCATTAAGAAGTGTCGCAAATTGGTCAGCAGACAGTTTATCTCCTCTTCAAATTAAACCACTTGACAATATTTTCTCAGAACAGTTCCCAGCTACCGGACACCTGCTCCTCCCACCAGCCTATAAATAAATTAGCATAGCTAGGGCGAAGTAGGTGCCCATTACTGTCCTTTGCGTCTGTCGATAAATATTTTAGTCAAAGAGAAAAAAGTTAAACAGTACATCACCATTTCTAATAACATTTCAGTATATAATAATGAAGAAACTGATCTTGCTCTTAAAAAATGTCTCACAGCTTGGATCCTCAGGTCATGCTTAATGCAGGTATGGTGACTGGTTACACCCAGTGTAACCAGTAATACATTTTTTTCCCAGTTGATGCCCTCAATCAGTGTTTGGAAGTGTGTCGTATCTTTTAGATGAGCAGGTAACATAAAAACAAAAGGACATAGAAAGTAATCAATACATTTTGAAGTCATTTCTTATTGTGATCCCATTGAGGAAACAATGGGCCGCCTGCCCGGTGGCCTTTCTGCATCTTTGTATAATTTGGGAAGCAGATACATAATGGGCAGACATGGATGTTTCCAATATAAAGTACAATATTCCTCCCACTCAAGTAAATCTTGATCTGTCCATTTAACCAACCTTTCATTGTACATTGAATAAGATGATTGTACCTTTGATTCACTACTTAGCATATAACATAGAGGATCAATCATTTAATTGGCGATGTCCTTCAATCAAGTAGTCCACTTTAACCGAAACCACAACCTTTCCACCTTTGTCTGAACATCTAATAACTATAAAGGGATCATTTTTCAAACTTTCCATTGCTCTTAAATGTTCGCCTGTTAAATTTCTCCCAGCTCTTCCATTTGTTTTATATCTTATTTTTTTCAGATCCGAAACCACACTTTTCTAAAACGCTTCCAATGCATCACTATGTATGTTTGGTATAAATGTAGATGTGGGTTTAAAGTTACTCAAACCTAATGCATCCACAGGTATTTGTAATGTATCCAAATGTATAAATGGATCCTCATGAAGTACTATGCTCTCATCCAGTTCTGCCATAGCATGTAACAACTCTATGTCGCAAATGCCTCTGAAAACTAATTAGGCCTTTGCTCCCTTTTGGATGAAGCATGCAGGAGGAACCACTTTTTCAATTGAAATTTTCTCAAAAATCTGAAAATGTCAATTCTAGTCTTTACAGTGTCAATTTGTCTGGAAGGACAAAAAGATAGGCCAAGGGATTACAATTTAATATCTCTAGGTGACAACTTATGTTCTGACAAATTGACCACTGTTATCTTGTTACCGTCTTGGCTCTTGTTGACATTGCAACTGGTTTGCTGCTGTCTCCTCTTTCGTCTTGACCTTGTTTGTTTATTTCTCTGGTTCCTCCTGTCCCTCTTGGTTTGCCTCTTTTGCCATATCCTCTGCCCTGCCGAAAATCCCGCACTCTTGTTTGTTGATTTTGCTTAGCTTTAAAAAAGAAAACATTTTCACTTTCTGCCCTTTGAAACGTGCAGATACCTCTAACAATACATCCTGACGGAACTTTAAACTGACATGCTGTGCAGGTGTGAGGTGCAGCTACTTTTTGAGAACGTCCATCTAAGAGAAAAGCATGCCCTTCAAAGATTTTGACACACTACATATGCCACACATCAAATATGATGACTCGGATAAAAATGCAACCTGTGTAGGGGTTGTGAGAAACGGTTTTCTGACTCTCATTGCACCCTGGGATCTGGTGACCAGGGCCTGGATTGTGCTCCGAAAAGAAGTGCATGGTAATTAGGTATAACTACAAATATTACTGACATTCTCTCTGTAACGCCCCAGGATGAGGTTGGTCATGTAGTTCTAGAGGCCTAGTCAATTTAATGTACTTAGGTGTGCATTGTTCTTATGCCTGCTGACATTTATTAGGCTGCTTTTAATCTTAAATGATAGGCAAATTTGACTGTTCAATAAAAGGTACCTTGGTTTTATATGTAAGATCTACCCTAGGTCCCCCAGTTGTAGAGTGCCATGTAACTGTAAGGAAAGATATGATAAAAGAAGTTGTAGTTGCCCTGAAAGGGGGAAAAATGCCAATTTCATTTTTTACCAATGAGTCACAATGACTCCGTAGGCTAACATAGAGAAGTGTTATTAAAGTGTAACTATTGAAAAAATGGATCTATAATGATGCTTCAAAGTACGAAATGTATTCTAACTTTCACAGAAAATAAGTTATGGACTTTCCTTTTCAGTAAGCCAAAATCCAGCCTTTCAGGTGCTCTCTCATGGTTTGCCAGGTTGAGCCAAGCTGTCTTAATAAGCTGTGAAGTGGCCTGCCTTGAGACGAACAATTTTCCTTGGGAGAACTGCAAGCTGAAGAGCACAAGCCATGACTGGGTGGAGGGGCCAAACTAGTCTTCAAAAATTGAATGATAGCCTCACCCCTAAATGCCACACCGCCAGTCAAATATGAGCCCCACTAAATGGATTAATGAGGGGGCTGGAAGGAGAGAGTTAGGAAACCTTATTCATACCAGTGTATTGGCTTAGCCAGATCTAACTGTTCATGAGAGAGTTTCGCTATTTTGTATATTAGTAGTATCCTGATTTCTGGGTAAATAATATACCACACTTTAGAGGAAGAGGTCATACTCCACCTCGTGGTACCCTGCATGCCATTGGTAGGTGTGCCCTGTTCCCCCCCAGAAGTGTGAATAAATATGGTAGGATAATCCAACAACTCAAATATGCTGCCTGAAACAAAAAAAGAGAAAAGGGACTCCTCTGCTTAGATCCTGATCTGTAAGGAAAGGATTGCACTCTAAGGGACTGCACCTGCTGCAAATTCTGGTACTACAACACTCATCCATAGGTCCTGGTGAGTTCTGATTAGTAGTGGGTGAGGCAACAACTTTATTGTAACCACCAGACAGTGGGTTGGGGTACTTCTAAATATGCGCTGACCAATGTGCAAGGCGGAGTCTGGATACCCAGTTGGGAATGTGCCTAGGGCACGGAACAAAAGCCTCTTACTCAACTAAAACAAACTTGTCTGTAAGCAGATCCTCCTATGACTGGAATGGAGTCAGGTTGGCTACAATTAGCCCTGGTTTCACGTACTATAATTCCTCAGGCCCAAATTGGAAAGTACCTATACATTTGCAGGCTTCAGCCTGGTAAAATTAAGTTACAGAAGTTCCTCAGCCCTCTCCAACTGCCCTTCCTGATTAAGGATGATTTGCATACCTTATACCAGGACTTCTTGCCAAAAAGCCCAAGCCATTATTTCTTTTCTGAGAGCAGTTCCATATCTCATTGAGACGAAAGCCTGATGGGTATAACAGCGACGGGATAGGCTAATGCAAATTAGCTCACTGGAGTTTCAAGCGTTGGGCACCATGTAGTGTAGTTCCTATATTCCCAATAGGCTCTGCGCATTGGAATAACATAAACAGCAGTGTAGACGTAGGACTGAGGTCATCTAGGTCTCTACTGACTATGTTAGACTTAATTAGTTTTGCCAGCTAGCTCAGAGGTCACTAGAAACTTTCTTGAATGTTCAGGAAAGGGTTAACCGTCCTGATTTAGACAAAAGGGGATTAGTTTCTGACAACTGCATAAATATGACAACTTTGCTCCCTCAGAATAAAGAGTGTATCTCTAGAGTCGTGTGAAAACAATAGACAGCTATTTCACTCAGTCAATCGTGCATGCTTAATTTCACCACAGTGCAGAGAAATAGAGAGACGGGCGTTTTCAATAAAAGGTGTTATTTTATTGAGCAGTCTTCTTTCTCATGCAAGAGAAATGAATTGCCACAATTGCAATACTTATCATACAGTAAAG
This sequence comes from Lissotriton vulgaris, assembly GCF_964263255.1. NCBI lineage: Eukaryota > Metazoa > Chordata > Amphibia > Caudata > Salamandridae > Lissotriton > Lissotriton vulgaris. Next base: position 2,034,716,898 of record NC_141691.1, read on the forward strand.
TGCGTACAGTAAAAGTAGTATTATGAAATAATACTGTAAAAGCATTGATATGGTTTCTTAGCCATATGATACTTTAAAATGGATAAAATATATACAATAGTCTTAAACCAAAAGAGAGGGACTCCGTATATACATACATAAAAACATTGACTAACAAACTCAACTGGTGCTTCTAAGATACCCCTACCCCGGTGTACCTGACCTAAGTCTAATACGTGGGAAGGAGTAAGTAAGTTGCAGTTTTAGGCTAAGTTAGGTTTTTGCCAAGTATCGGAATCAAGAATTCTCTCTAAGGTTTTAATCAGCTCTGTGCCTTGTTTATAGAATAAAGGAGGTCTTGTATCTCGCTTCTCAGGACTCTATCTACCAGCAACCCGCGAGGGTGAATTGGGAACACTGGAGCTGGATTTCTCTGCGTGAGAAAAGGCAGCTTCTCCAGCGTGTCAAAGTGGAGGGGCGGCTTCCTTCGGCTCTCGCATCAGCTGGGCTTCGGATAAGTAGATAGCCGCTCTGCTCCACACCACCGTGTGCTTGCTTAAGGCACCGTTGGTATATTTATACCTGAAAGGTGCCGGGTTTGACGTAAGGTTGGATATAAGACGTCACTAAGAACTAACAGTTCTTTCTGGACTCCAGGAGTTCTTGTGCAAATCAAAACAAAAGCAGGGGGAATTCCCGGGCTGCTGGAGGCTTGATTTGTTTAAAGAACGCGTTGTGCTTTCTAGGAGTCTATGGGAGTGGCCTTGCTGTGTTTTGGACTGCATGGGCTATTACTAAATATGGACATGATTCTTATGCCTTTATAAGGATACTATTGGTTATATCCACATAAGGGCATGAATCAGGAATATCGAATTAGGGTCCTAGATAGAAATACAACAAGGTAAAGTGTTAGTTTTTACATGGTACCTTTCCTGTGTGTTTTTGTAAAATCCAACTTAACCAATTCAATGGATATTTACTAAATATCAAAAACAGTGGTTGAATGGACTCTGTACAGTATTGCAAATCAAAGTTACCAAAAATGGTATTTAACTTTGTAGTTTTTTTCTCATTGAAATCACTGCAGTCCTAAACCATGGAACTATGTTCTAGGGAGTCAAAGCGCATGCATTGAGATCAAGTCAGAAGTGACCCAGTGCACAGAGTAAAAAAAAACGGAGTTACCGGTCAAATTGGGGTTACCACTCAAAAAGAGCTATTTTCTAACAGTATGTTACAATTCTTTGTATGTAATACAAAGTAACAGCTTTTGCATCAAGAAGCGCAACTACTCCACTATAGAGAAGGAAATCATTTTAAATTAATTCTATGGAGAGTCCCGTTTACCATAAGAACTGGTCATAAAACTCTATTTCCCATGTTCTGCGATAAATGCATCAAGAAATCTACCCCCTACATCTCTAAGTCGGTGTTGGGTCTACAAGGTTTTATCTATAACCTGATATATGTCCTAGGAGACAGGAATCAGGTTGCAGGATCTTTGTCTAGACTTCCTATTGATGTTGAAGATTCCTTCCCTAATTCCTCTGATTACGCGATTCTCTCCATGGACATTCCAGCTATCAGTAAAACTGAATGGGAGAAATGTGCACAAGACTACAGCACCCTATTGTCCCTTAAGATCATCATTAGTGAGGGTGGCCCTAGAATCTCAAGGAAGTTCCTGAGGACCTTAGAACTTTCTGGATTGTAAAGGAGGAATTTTTTTATCACTGATAACTACATACACAGGTGCAACAAGATCATATCACCCGAAAGGCATGTATAAGCCTATTGAAGATACATTTTCCTTTCTAAAAAAAAAATATTTTTATTAAGTTTTATATTTCTGCACAATAATAAATCAAAGAATTTTACATATAGCACAGACACTCGTCTAAAATGCACAAAGTAAATTGCAGAATGTTGTCAGTATGAAGGGATTAACATAAATACAGAATTCAAAATGTCAGGTTTTAACACATTCTCCTTCTACCTAATAATAGGTTCGCAAATACGTTTCCCAAGAATTCTACCTTTCTTCCCCTTCCTATCATATATCCCTTTTTCCAAATTATACACAGAAAGTAACTGAGCCAACCACTGGAGAAAAGTTGGGGCTGCCATATCCAACCATGTCATTGCCACTCACATTCGTAGAACCGACATGGCAATAAATAAAAAGTAATAAAATGTACCTTGGTCGATGCCCCCGCTTACCCCAAGGACAATCCTAGCTGATGTAAGAGTAACGCTATTTCCTAAAATGTTGTCCAAAAAAGGATTCAATAGCCCTATGTAGTGACTAGAGTTGCGGACAAGATGCAAAGATGTGGATTCTATCAGCATCAAAGCTATTACACCGGGGTCACATAGTACCTGTAGTACCCCCACACTGAGCTATCCTAGCATGTGAATGATACAGGGAATATATTGTTTTGTAATGTTGGGCTGCAACCCTGCCGAGCAAAGTGTAGTCCGCCCCAGTGCGAGACAATCTTGAAAGCTATCCTGGTCCACCCCGAGCTTGTCCGCCCACTTCTTCCCATATTTTTCAGTTTATTTTTAAGGCAGACAGCTCTGAATAAAATCTTCTACTAGAACACTCCGCCCCAACCTCAATAACATCCCAAATCCTTTTCTTACAAAACCCGTCAGAGCCTCTATGATTGTTTACTGGAGGGGTGTGGCTCACTGGTTAGAGGCGGCAGACCCGTAAGCAGAGAACGGCCCGGGACCAGGGTTCAATACCTGACGCTTACCCCAAGGACAATCCTAGCTGGTGTAAGAGTAACGCTATTTCCTAAAATGTTGTCCAAAAAAGGATTCAATAGCCCTATGTAGTGACTAGAGTTGCGGACAAGATGCAAAGATGTGGATTCTATCAGCATCAAAGCTATTACACCGGGGTCACATAGTACCTGTAGTACCCCCACACTGAGCTATCCTAGCATGTGAATGATACAGGGAATATATTGTTTTGTAATGTTGGGCTGCAACCCTGCCGAGCAAAGTGTAGTCCGCCCCAGTGCGAGACAATCTTGAAAGCTATCCTGGTCCACCCCGAGCTTGTCCGCCCACTTCTTCCCATATTTTTCAGTTTTTTTTTAAGGCAGACAGCTCTGAATAAAATCTTCTAATAGAACACTCCGCCCCAACCTCAATAACATCCCAAATCCTTTTCTTACAAAACCCGTCAGAGCCTCTATGATTGTTTACTGGAGGGGTGTGGCTCACTGGTTAGAGGCGGCAGACCCGTAAGCAGAGAACGGCCCGGGACCAGGGTTCAATACCTGACGCGGCAGGGTAATGGACCAGGGTCAAAACGGACTCGATAATTCTCGCCTCGGTGCCTACTCTAACCAGGGAACACACTCGGCAACTCTGGGCATTAAGCTTGACTCATCTCTACAACGGCCCCCCACAGACACCGGGGATGCCTGGTTTCACCTTGGAGATACCCAGAAAGGGACCATCTCACGGGGAAAACCAGGACGGGTTCCCCAGCGGTCTTCAGCGCCAGGATACTCCATGGAGTCGCAGTGCGCTTTACAAGTACACCCACATTTACATCTCCGGACCTGCAGATACTTGAAAAAATTATTGTTGTCGATACCATACATCTTCTGGATATTAGAGAACTGAAGTACTCCATCAACTCCCATCCGATCACCAAAATTTCCGAATCCCACGTCGTCCCTATTCAGCCATTACAGAGTCTGGAAATATTTCTCCCGGTAGAGAGATATTCCTTTCGATCCGAGTATAAACATTAAATCTGCCCATTCCCAGTTTTTTACAAAATGACGCCCATATTTTATAAGCTGTCATTTATGTCTTAAATCTAGTTCTTTTTAAATAGATGGCATCTGTATATTTAAGAAAACACTTCTCTGCATTCTCACCTATAAGTATTGCATATATATCAGTTGTACCTAGTTTACCTGTGGATCTGAGGCATCACCCCCCAGCAGCCCACGCATGTACTGAAGGGCTGCTGCCCAATAATACATCCTGAAATCAGGAATCGCCCATCCTCCCCTGTCCCTGGAGAGAGTCAAGAAACAAAGGGTACTCCTGGTCTTTCCTTGCGCCCAGATAAACCGAATAATTAAGTGTTCTAATGCAACAAACCATTTGCCCTCAAATATCAATGGGATTGTACTAAATAGATAAAGGAACTAAATAGATAAAGGGTAAAATTATCACGACACTGGCGCACCCTACCAAGTAGAGTTGGAGATTATTCATTCTATCAAGATCTTTCTTAACTTTATCAATTACTGGTTCAATATTTCTATTTACGATCTTATTTAAGTCAGCTGATATGCTAATCCCCAAATACACAGCAGAGTTGACCACCCGTATCGTCACATACTACCTGACTATTCATAATATTCTGTTTCTTAGGGCCGTTTAATGCATAGCCTGAAATCCAGCCAAATAGCGCTGCCTTTCTTTCCACTTCCAGTATAGCACTAGTAAGGGAAGGAGTCACTATCGCCACGGCGTCCGCATAGGCCAGTGTTTTAAAGCTTTAGCCCTGAATCCTAAAAGGTAAGATCTTATCATTTGCTTCCAATTTGCAGATCAGCGGGTCGATATACACTGCAAATAACAGGGCGAACATGGGCACCCTTGGCGAGTGCCACATTTAATCTGCACCTCCGAGGTATACCCTCCATTAATTCTGAGTCAGGCCATGGGAGATATATATAGTTCCTGGATTGCCTTAATAAACCCCTCCCCAATAGCACACTGAGTCAGGGCTGTCCAAAGAAAGTCCCAGGAGACCGGATCTAATGCTTTTTCTGCATCCAGAAACATAACCACATTGGGATCTCCTGAGACTTCCATGGCATCAAAGAGAGTGATAACCTTACGGAAGTGCTTTGTAGTACCTCTCCCTGTGATGAAACCATGTTGGGTAGAATTGACCAACTGTCCTATAATCTTATATAGCCTGAGAGCCATTGCCTTGAGGTAAATCTTGGCGTCCAAATTCATAAGGGTTATAGGTCTATAATACCCAGGTTCCAAAGGGGGTTTGCCTTTTTTTGGTATCATCATGATATCAGCGCCTGCCCACGACTTTGGGACAGGCTTTCCTAGTTGGGCCGGCAGGATTGTATCGACCAGCGAATTGCCGCTTGAAATGTTTTATAAAATTCGATTGGGACCTGGTCGGGTCCAGCAGCTTTACCTGAAGGAACACTATTAGGTGCTGCAAAAATTTCCTCAGGAGTCAAGGGGACGTCTAGTGCCTCCCTGTCTCCTTCGGAAACAAAAGAGCCAGAGACATCCCTGAGATACTGTTGAATATCTAAGAGGTCCCCTGGGTGCACCTCACTATATAGTCTGGCAAAAAACTGTCTAAAAACTTCCCTGACCCCCTCGGAGTCCAGGGCAATTCCTCCCTGAAGCCTGTCTCCTTTCCAGTGAAGAATTGGCTTGGTAGTTTGGTCTGCCCTGTTCCCATGACGGACAGGGTCAGGCTAATTTGCATATAGCCAGGTTCTGAACTGGGGTGATGCAGTGAGCTAAATAACGGTGATGGATTAAGCCCTCATCTCTAGACTGGGTAAGAGTGGTCTGCTTAATTCAGACACTCTGTTCATCACCACCCCCTTTTCTGAATCGTTTTTGGCCACTACAGGTGTGGCGGGTATACTCAGACATGAGTCCCTTGCTCACTGCACCACCAGGATTCAAGCAAGCCGGGCCAACGACGGCTGAAATGCCAGAAACCGGTCCCCGGAAGTCTGTCTCCTTTCCAGTGAAAAATTGGCTTGGTAGTTTGGTCTGCCCTGTTCCCATGAGGCACGGGGTCAGACTAATTTGCATATAGCCAGGTTCTGAACTGGGGTGATGCAGTGAGCTAAATAACGGTGATGGATTAAGCCCTGATCTCTTGACTGGGTAAGAGTGGTCTGCTTAATTCAGACACTCTGTTCATCACCGCCATCTTTTCTGAATCTTTTTGGCCACTACAGTTGTGGCAGGGTATACTCAGACATGAGTCCCTTGCTCACTGCACCACCAGGATTCAAGCAAGCCGGGCCGACGACGGCTGAAATGCCAGAAACCGGTCCCTGGAAGCCTGTCTCCTTTCCAGTGAAGAATTGGCTTGGTAGTTTGGTCTGCCCTGTTCCCATGAGGCACGGGGTCAGACTAATTTGCATATAGCCAGGTTCTGAACTGGGGTGATGCAGTGAGCTAAATAACGGTGATGGATTAAGCCCTGATCTCTTGACTGGATAAGAGTGGTCTGCTTAATTCAGACACTCAGTTCATCACCACCCCCCCCCCTTTTCTGAATCCCTCGGAGTCCAGGGCAATTCCTCCCTTACTATTCAATATTTCTTTAAGTTCTCCAGAGGCTGATCTCTGTCTCGTACAGACTGCAAGTATATGTTCCACGTGCTTGCTTAATTCGTGGCATTGTTCCCTTTTTGTTAAATAAGTCGCAGCTGCCTTGATAGCGATGCTTTCATTCACCTCTGCTGTGGCACATACAACTTTTAGGAGTATCTGATCCAGAGAGACCCCGGAGAGGATTGCCAAATGTAATTCTTCCTCTGCATCCGAGACTGCTTTAACCAAATTTTTTACTCTAGTCCCCTTTTGTTTTTGTTAATGAATACTTTAGCTTAGTGTCCCCCATGAATGCCAGCTTTGAAAGCATCCCACCTTATTCCTGAAGAAGTATTACCACGACTAATCTCACAGAAAGCTACTATCCAGTCATTCATATGCTTAAGACATCCCTCATCCTTAATTAACCCTCTTTCAAAAGTCCATACCTGCTCCCACCTGTAATTTTCTATTGTTAAAACCAGCGGATTATGGTCAGAGACAACCAAGTTTCTGACTTCTTACAAGTAGAGAGTTTGATATGAAAAAATAATCCAGCCTGACACAGAATAGTAAGTGGTGCCATTATCAAGTGGGTTCAAATGTGCCCATACATCTACTAAAGAATTATGGCGTGCCAGACTAACTATTGCGTGACATGTTTTTTTCTTTCAGGCTTGATAACGTTGCCCATGGTCTGTACCTAGGCCCCAAACCCCATTTATGTTAAAATCGCCCCCACAGTGTAACCGGCGCGGGTCAAGAAGCCAAGTAAAAATCAAAAAATTCTAAGATACCCGGGTCATCCTCTGTTGATCCATATACTGATCCTATGGGAACTATATCATCATTAATTATACACTCCTTAAGGACCCATCTACCCCATTGATCTTCCCTTTTTCTTTTAACTTCGACATCCTTTCTTTTGGACCATATGGCCACCCCTCAGCTCTTAATCCCCTGTTTGAAGGAGCAAGCAAAAAAAATCCCAGCTATTCCATTAAATAACCCCTTATCCCTTCTACATGTGTCTCTTGGAGACAAACAAGACCAATCCGCATTGATCTCAGGGTAGCCACGACACGCTGCTTTTTCAGATGGTCATTCAGACCGCATACGTTGATAGATGCAACCCTTACATTCATTAAAATACAGCAAATACCTGTCCCCACCAATTAACCAACCCATCACTTCATGTTTTCCTTGTCCCTTCTGAAAATGTTTTAATTCTTTTACTATCACACCTTCAGTGACTGCCCACCCATCTCAGAAGTCATGATGTGCTGTGCCATGTAAACCACCACCCTGCCCCCTGCCACTCCGCCACCCCCCAGTTAAAACCACCCCCCAAAACCCCCCACAGCTTAAACTGCAGCGTCACAACTCCTTCCCTCCTCGAGCTTCCACCCTCTATGTCCTTAATTCCCTTTACGTACGGCATACCTCCCGAGAAGACAAATAAATCCTCCTTATCCTATGTTGAGCCTTAATCTCAGAATGAAAACATTCTAACGTGCCCTTTAACAATGATCTTGAGCCGCGCTGGGTACAATAAGTAAGCCTCATGGCCGAGGGTCTGAAGAGGAGCAATTAGCTGTCTCAGCCTCCACCGTCTTTCCACAGTAGCGTGGCAAAAATCGGGGAGGGCAAAGAATGTAACCCTATCGAACGCGCGAGGAGCGCCAGATATTACACCAACCTCCCCAAAGCAATTCATGCCTCTAGAGATACCATAGAGAACAACATTACAGAAATAAGACTGGAGGTCTCCCTTCTGCGTCAAGATATGCGCAATAAAGTGAAAGGATTGACCAAGATGGAAACCTGCATCTTAGAAGTAGAAGACTCAACATACAAACTGAATTCCAATGTCAAAGACTTGAAGGCCATTGTGAAAGAGGTAGCATGGAAAGCAGAGGATGCAGAGAATTGAGCCTGCAGAAACAACCTCCTCGTCATCGGATTCCAAGACGGACAGGAGGGCTCTGACCCAGTGGTGTTTGTGATGTCATGGTTATGTGCCTCCCTCCCGGCGGTGAAGTTTTCATCCTATTTTATCATCATACAGGCAAATAGGATACCTAATGCATGACTGCCCCGCCTGGTGCCCCTCAGTGACCACTAATTGTGAAATTCTTAACCCACCAACAACGAGACTCAATACTTAGAGAGGCATGGTACAGAGGGATTTTTACGACTAATCTAGAGAAGTACAGAAGATGAGGTACACATTCAACTTACTGAAATTCAAGCTGAGATCTATGCAGATCCAATATATGTTTCTTTTCCCAGTGAAGCTTAAGGTTATCTTCCAAGGCACCTCACAATTTTTTCAAACCCTGGAAGAAGCATGCGCCTGGAAAGAGGACCGCCCCATGGTATGACGGTAAACTAGGACCAGCTTGTCACAATCCAAAGACGCAACCCCACAATGGGAGCCCAGAACACAGAGAATAAGGAGATGCCTACTTAAACAAGGACACAAGACGCTGTTGAGATCCTACTGAAAGAAAGTCGGTACAGGGCCGAGATACGCATGGCTCTGGATGCAGACTTGTCCCAAATTCAAGCCAGGGGAACACAATGCAATCAGGGGGAATACACCCACAATGAACAATCGGATAAGAAATCCCTGGCGGACACGAACTGTGACCACCCACTCTTTAAGAATATCACTTGCATGGAAGATCAAGATGCGAAGACACAAAACGTGGAGAGTACGCTCCAACAGCAGGCTAAGAGTGGCAAGAAAGGCTGAAACATGGGCAGGCCAAAAGCAGACAAACTGCAGAACTGCTAGAGAATCCCCAGACTTGATTTTGCTAAGTGCGCTCTGAGTGGAATACTATTTTTTGAGCCTATATCCTTCATTATTTTGGTTAGGAATTAGCGGGTTGGAGAGCAGGGGTAGGACTACAGACCTCTCAAACTGAACTTATGCCAAGTTGTCATGTTGACAGTTCAGGGAATAGGTGTATGTGGTGGCAGAGAGTGGGGTGGAGGGGTTAGGTTTAGGGGTAAACAACTTTATAGTTTAATCATTTAATATGTTTCTAATACAGCCAGTGGCAGGAGATTTAAGGTCCACAGACAGGAACAGAGGTAAAGAGGACATCAGACAGTTGTCTGTCTGATGTCCTCTTGTATCCCATGCACACAATGAAAATCATGGGATACAAACAATGAGTGACAACACATACTCAGCATTGTCATAGAATTTTATTGAACTCTGTAAAAAGACCAAGAGGGGGTTAGTTACCAGGTACATCAAGAGACTTAAACCTGACATTGTCTTTTTACAGGAAACCCACTTACTGGGGTACACACTATGACTTCATTGGAAGAGGGACTTATACCACCCTGGCCCAGACAGAGTTTTCTGCAGGGGTGCAAAGAGCCACCACATTAATTAACCCCCCCCCCCCCTTCACAACTAAAATCTGCACAGACCCCAATGGGACCTTTGTTGCTGTCCAGGAGTCCTGGGGACGATGTGTACTCACATTAATTTGTGTTTACATCCCGCAAAAACTGCATTCCTACTGATACAATTGATAAAATACTAATAGACTCAGGCCCATCCACACACATCACTGTCCCCACCCGCTGGCGGAGTTTGTGAGGCTGCTAAGACTGACTGACCTCTGGAGACAACAACAACTACTAGACACCACTTATTCCTATTTTTCCTGAGCCACATAGTCTTTTCTAGACTTGACTACTCCTTTGCCCGGTAGGTAAAATACGAACAGTGGGTAAGATGGAATACCTAGCAAGTGGTATTTCAGACCACTCGCCATTGTGGTTGACAGTAGGGGGTGGGGGGAATAGGCAGCAATCAGTTAGAAACCCTGGACTATAAACTCTTGGAATTAGTGAGAAACTTTACCCCAGATACATAGGCTGACCTGTTAAAACAGCCAGTAGTCACACTTAGAGAGATCCGTGCCCTAACCGATTGAGAGGTGCAGACCCAAATTCAGAACACACAACATAGGTTCTACAAGGCAGGAGACAGAGCAGGGAGACTCCTATCCTGGTTGGGCAAAAGGACAAGAGAGATGAGCTGGGTGACCCAGATACACGAAACAGATGAACAACGCACGTTTGCACACTCCAAAGTGGGTGCTTTGGCACACTACTACACGGAGCTGTTAGAGGCTAGAACACTGGCAGATGACATGCAAATAATAGATTATCTTAGCAATATAGACATGCCTCCCCTGCGGCAGGAAGATATGGAATCCTTAGAGGAAGATATTACCCTAAAGTGCAAGACGCTATAAATAAACAAAAATCGGGGAACACTCCGGTGCCAAACAGTGTGCCAGTGGGATTTTTGAAGCAAAATGTTAGCCTGGTAGCCACTCACTTACCTAATATGTCCCAGGCGGCATTGGAAGTGGGGGAGTTGCCTCAGCGTTGTGTATACCAAAGCCAGGTTAACCCCCACAGCGCTGAGGCTCCTACCTCCCAATATCATTACCAAACACTGAAACCAAGATTTTGGCCTCCATTTTAGCGTCGCAACTCTTGACCGTTATCACATCATTGGTATACAGTGACCAATCGGGAATTATGCCTGCACATGCCACGTGCCTCAATATCCGCTGACTTGCCAACTGGCTAGAGACAGTGAAGGACAGACCTATCCTGTATATCCTTCTGTCTATAGATGCGAAAAAGGGCTTTGACAGTGTTCATTGGCTGTTTATGAGACAAGCCTGCACATGCCACGTGCCTCAATCTCCACCGACTAGCCAACTGGCTAAACACACTGAAGTACAGACCTATCCTGTGTATCCTTCTGTCTATAGAGTAAAAGGCCTTTGACAGTGTTCATTGGCTGTTCATGAGACAAGTTCTAATAAAATTTGGATTTGGTCAAGGATTCATGGCTTGGGTTGAACTATTGTATACTAACCCGAGGGCAAGGATAAAGGTCAATGTAGTAAAGTCAGATGGCTTCCGCATTCTGAGGGGAACCTGACAAGGCTGCCTCTTGTCACCCCTGTTCTTTTCAATGGTCTTGAAGCCACTGACATGGTGGGTCAGGACCCACCCAGAACTAAGGGGTGTCCAGGATATCGGAGACTAACTTGTTGATGGATGGATTTCTCTATATGCAGATGAGATTCTGCTCTACATGACTAACCCAGATACGATGCTCCCCCTAGAGACTACACCTGGTCAAATAATATAGCAACCATGTAGGATATACTATCAACTGGGGGACGTTGAGTCTTTACCCCATGGGAGGTTCCAAAGAAATACACTCTCTACCAGAGCAACTGAACATTACGAAAGAGTTCATTTGCATCAAAATGGAATTGGTTGGAATCTCCCAATCTAATAAAAACGTTTGGATTTCTTGTTTACTGTGTGATCTAGTTCCTATTACTAGCAAAGTGATAACCATGAAGAAACCAAGTAAGTACTGCCTCATCCTGTTATTAAGACTTGAAAGCATTATGATACATAATGCAAAATAATAATCTTGCACATAATGTCTCTGATTGTCTAAAGTATTTTAAAAACAATCCTTTCACGATTTTGCTTTTCCTAACCTCTCTTGTATGGTTACAGGTACCCCAGTGGGCCCAGTCAGATGATGTTAGAGTACATTAGAAATTCCTACTTAAAATGATTGCATGTAAAGCATTACTCCAGAGCTTTTATCGTCAACTGCAGCTTTGCACCCTTTTTTTTGTGATAAAGCACCAAAACATCCTTACTCAGAGCATGTGCTTTGAAAAACAATACATCTTCCTTCTCTGCCCTTAGGTTTTTTCATTACCAGAAAAAATATCAAAGGGTCAGATACCTCTCCCAAAACATCCTGACAGAATATTAAACTGACATGCTGTGCAGGTGTGAGGTGGATATACTTTTTGAGAACTTCCTTCTAAGAGAAAAGCATGCAATGTCTTTCATAGATTTTTACACACTAGATATGCCACAAATCTAATTTGATGACTCGGAAAAAACTGCAACGTGTGTGAAGTTAGGGATTTTGAGAAACAAGGATCTGTTCGATTTTTACTCACATTTTGACTACTAGGTGCTGGTGTTCCTGACTCTAATTGTACACTGGGCTCTGCTGACCAGGCCCAGGGAGTGTGCTCCGATTCAAATTGCATTGTAATAAGGTAATGGTACAATTCTTACTGACATCCTCTCATTAATGCCCAAGGAAGTGGTAAGGCATGTAGGTCTAGAGGCCTAGTTGATTTAATGTACTTAGGTATGCATTACTGTTGTGCATGTTGACATTTTTTAGGCTGCTTTTAATCTAAAATTATATGCAAATATGACTATTCAATTAAAGGAAATAACCAAGTTTCAAAATACCTTGGTTGTATATATAAGTCACAAGTAAGGTCCCCCAGTGGTATAGTGCCATGTAACTATGAGGAAAGATATGATAAAATAAGTTGTATGTGCCCTGGGAAGGGAAAAAAATGCCAATTTCATTTTTTGCCAATGAGTCGCAATGACTCATAGGTTAACGTAGGAAATGTAATTAAAGTGTAGCTATTGAAAGAAAGGAGCTATAATGAAGCTTCAAAGTATTGAAATGTATTCTAACTTTCACAGAAAATACGTTATGGAATATTTATTTTCAGTAAGGCAAAATCTAGCCTTCCGGGGACTCTCTCCTTGTTTGGCAGGCTGACCCAAACTGTCTTAATGAGTTGTGTAGAGGCCTGCATTGAGCCAAAGAATTTCCCCCAGTCATATAGGAGCCCCACAAATTTGATTAGTGAGGGGGCTGGAAGGGGAGTGTTAGGAAACCATAGTCTCACCAGTTGGTTGGATTAGCCAGATACAACTGTTCTGGAGAAAGTTTCTCCATTTTGTATATTAGAAGAATAGTGATTTCTGGGTCAGGATTATGCCACACTTTAGAGGAAGTGATCATATTCCATCTCGTAGTAACCTGCATCACATTGGTAAGTGTGCCCCGCTGCTTTTAATCCCAGAACTGTGAATAAATATGGGAATGTTGTCCAGAAAACTCAAGTCTGCTGCCTAAAACCAAAAAGGACTGGCCTGCTTGGATCCTCATCTGTACCCAAAGGATTGCATTCTGAAGAACTACACCTGCTGAACATTCTGGTACTGCAGCACTCGTTCATTCATAGATCCAGATGAGTTCTTAATATTAGTAGGTGAGGTGACACATTTGTTGTAACCAGCAGCCAGGTGGTTGGGTAACTTCTGAATACGCACAGACCAATGTGTAAGGCGGATGCTGAGTACCCAGTCGGGAATGGGCCTAGGGAACTGAACAGATACCTCATACTCAACTAAAACAAAGACGTTCTGTAAGCAGCTCCTCCTATGACTGAAATGAAGGCAATTTGGCACTATTAGACCTGGTTTAAAGTACTATTCTTCATCATGATCACATTGAAAATAACTATAGATTTGCAGGCTTTACCCTTGTGAAATCGAGTTGCAGAAGTTCTGCAGCCCTCTCTGCCTGCCCTTCATATGAGTGGATGATTTGCATACCTTATACCAGGACTTTTTGTCAAAAGGCCCAAACCATTATTTTTTTCTGAGAGTCGTTTCACATCTCATCGAGAGGAAAGCCTGATGGGGATGGCAGCAACTTGATACGCTGATAAGAATTAGCTCATTGAAGTTTCAAGCATGTAAAGTAGAAGTTTTGACCCAGTACCGTTCCTGTGTTTTTTGTAAAATCAAACTTCTCCAATTCAATGGATATTTACTGAATATCAACAACAGTGGTTGAATATACTATGTACCTTATAGAAAATCAATGTCACCAAAAATGGAATTTCTTTTTGTGTTTTTTTCTTCTGATAAAAATCACTGCAGTCCTAAACCTTGTAACTAGCATTTTGGGGATAGTCACTGTAGGATAATACCACTGTTAAATTGTTATATCTTCCACTTTTTAATTATATTTGCCCTAACATGTAGTTAACAAGGCACACTTAGAGTGAATTAATGTTTCAAAGCAGAGTTACTACCTGTCAATGAGGTATTCCCATGGATGTTTAAAACCAGTTGCAGTCAGCCTATACATGTAGGCCTGAAGCCATGCTTTCCTTGTTGGCCTAGTGATTAGCAACATATGTGTTTCAATCCTCCTGTGATATATACCTTCCATGTCCAATCCAATCCAATCCAAAAAAATCTTTATTTCGGCCATTAAGACAATAAAAGATGCATAAAAAAACATACTTGCAAAAACAACAAGTGATGGACTGAATCTAAGCAGTTCATAGCCATCTGTTCTTTTTTATAGAGGCCAACATTTCATCCTAGATTGTGCTCAGAATATCTTGGAAAATAATGAAATATTTGCATCAAAATGTAATTGCTTGGAATCTCCCGATCTATTAATAACTTTTGGAATTCTTCTTTACTGTGTGATCTAGTTCATACTACTAGAAAAGTGATAACCCTGAAGAAACCAAGTAAGTACTGCATCACCGTGTTAATAAGACTTAAAAGCATTATGATACAGAATGCAAAAGAATAATATAGCACAAAATGTCTCTGATTGTCCTGAAATATTTTAAAAACAATCCCTTCACAATCGTGCTTTTCATAACCTCTCTTGAATGGTTACAGTTACCCAGGTTGGCCCAGTCAGATGATGTTAAGAGTACATTAGAAATTCCTACTTAAAATGATTACATGTAAAGTATTACTCCAATTCTTTTCGGAGTTTTTATCGGCAACTGCTGTTTTGTAGCTTTTTTTGTGATAAAGCACCAACACATCCTTACTCAGAGCATGTGAATTAAAAAAGTACATCATCCTTCTCTGCCCTTTGTTTGTTTCATTACCACAAAAATAATGAAAGGGGCAGATACCTATACCATAACACCCTGACAGAACTTTAAACTGACATGCTGTGCAGGTGTGTGGTGCAGATACTTTTTGAGAACTTCCTTTACAAGAGAAAAGCATGCAATGTCTTTCATAGATTTTGATACAATACATATGGCATAAATCTAATATGATGACTTGGATAAAACTGCAGCGTGTGTGAAGTTAGGGATTGCGAGAAACAAGTACCAGTTAGATTTTTACTCCCATTTGGACTATTAGATGCGGTTTTTCTGACTCTGATTGTACACTGGGCTCTGCTGTCGAGGCCCAGGGAGTGAGCTCCGATTAAAAGAGAATGGTAATTAGGTATAACTACAATTCTTACTGACATCCTCTCTGTAAGTCCCCAGGAAGTGGTAGGGCATGAAGGTCCAGAGGCCTAGTCGATTTAATTGTCTTAGGTATGCATTACTGTTGTACATGCTGTAATTTTCAAGGCTGCTTTTAATCTTAAATTATATGCAAATATGACTATTTAATTAAAAATACTAACAAAGTTTCAAAATACCTTGGTTGTATAGATAAGTCACATGTAAGCTTCCCCCTAGGTCCCCCAGTGGTAGAGTGCCTTGTAACTATAAGGAAAGATATGATAAACAAAGTTGTATGTGCCCTGGTAAGGGAAAAAAAGTGAGTCACAATTACTGCATAGCCTAACATAGTAAAATGTTAATAAAGTGTAACTATTCAGCTATAATGATGCTTCATAGTATTGAAATGTATTCTAACTTTCACAGAAAATACGTTATGGGTTTTTCCTTTTCAGTAAGCTAAAATCCAGCCTTCCAGGGGCTTTTTCCCTGGTTTGCCAGGCTTAGCCAAGCTGTCATAATGAGTTGTGTAGTGACCTGCATTGAGACAAAGAATTTCCTGTGAGAGGAGGACTGCAAGCTGCAGAGCATAATGCAGGAAGGGGGTGTTGGGGCAAAACTAACCTTTAAAAATAAAAATGACAGCCTCACCCCAAAATCCTACACCACCAGTCAAATAGAAACCCCACAAAATTGATTAGTGAGGGGCTGAAAGTGGAGTGTTAGGAAACCATAGTCTCACCAGTGGGTTGGCTTGGCTAGATCCAACTGTTCTGGAGAGAGTTTCTCCATTTTGTATTTTAGAAGAATAGCAATTTCTGGGCCAAGAATAGGCCACACTTTAGAGGAAGTGATCATATTCCACTTTGTGGTACCCTGCATCACATTGGTAGGTGTGCCCTGCTGCTTTTCAACCCAGAACTGATAATACATATGGGAGTGTTGTACATCAACTCAAATCTGCTGCCTAAAACAAAAAAGAGAAAAAAAGGACTGGCCTGCTTGGATCCTCATCTGTACCCAAAGGATTGCATTCTGAAGAACTTCACCTGCTGCACATTCTGGTACTGCAGCACTTATTCAACCAGATGAGTTCTTAATATTAGTAGGTGAGGTGACACCTTTGTTGTAACACCCATCCAGGGGTTTGGGTGACTTCTGAATATGGGCTGACCAATGTGTAAGCCGGAGGCTGGATACTCAGTCCGGAATATGCCTAGGAAACGGAATAGATACCTCTTACTCAACTAAAAGAAACACTTTCTGTAAGCAGCTACTCCTATGACTGAAATGGAGGCAGTTTGGCTACTATTAGCCCTGGTTTAAAGTACTATACTTCCTCATGCCCAGAATTAAAATAACTATAGATTTGCAGACTTCACCCTTGTACTATTGAGTTTCAGAAGTTCCCTCAACCCACTCTACCTGCCCTTCATATGAGAGGATGATTTGCTCACTTATCTTAACTTTTTGCCAAAAGGCCCAAGTCATTATTTATTTTCTGGGAGATGTTTCACATCTCATCGAGAAGAAAGCCTGATGGGGTTGGCAGCGACGACTGGCTAGGCTAATGCTGATTAGTTCACTGGAGTTTCAAGCAGGTAAAGTGTAAGTTTTGACCCAGTACCTTTCCTGTGTTTTTTTGTAAAATCCAATTTCACCAATTCAATGGATATTTTCTGAATATCAAAAACTGTGGTGAAATATACAATGTACCTTATTGCAAATCAACGTTACCAAAAATGGTATTTCATTTTGTGTTTTTTTCTTCTCATAGAAATCACAGCAGTCCAAAACAATGGAATTAGCGTTTTGGGGATACTCACTGTAGGATAATACCACTGTTAAATTCTTATATCTTCCTCTTTTCGAATATAATCACCCTAACATGTAGTTAACAAGGCACACTTAGAGTGAATTCATGTTTCAAGTAGGGGTGGGCGGAATTTGGGTAATCGTGTTACGCAAATCTCAGCGAAACGGTAAAAAATCTCCACGAAATACAGAAATTCTGTGAACACGCAGGATTGCTTGTTCGCGATGATTTTTTACTGTTCGCAATCGCTGCTTGCTTGCTTGGGGGGAAATATCTCGCGAAAACTCATTTGAGAACGCGAACAAGCAAAACATTTCGCGCAGTTGCGTAACGCAGAATTTTGGGCAATTTTGCGTTCTCCGCGGAATGCGAAATTACCCAAATTCCGCAAATTTCTTGAACGGAACGGAATTTACCACCCAGGCCTAGTTTCAAGCAGTGTTCCTACCTGTCAACGAGGTATATTTTGATATGTTCTGTAAGCAGCTCCTCCTATGACTGAAATGGTGGCAGTTTGGCTAACATTACCCCTGCTTTCAAGTACTATACTTCCTCATGCCCACATTGAGAAATAACTAGATTTGCAGGCTTCATCCTGGTAAAATTGAGCTACAGAAGTTCCTCAGCCCTCTCCAACTGACTTTCATGAGAGAGGATGATTTATATACCTTACACCTGGACTTCTTGCCAAGAGGCCAAGCCATTATTTCTTTTCTGAGAGCTGTTTCACATCTCATTGAGAGGAAAGCCTGAGGGGGATGGCAGCGAAAGCCCACCCAGTGTTTTACCTAGGGGTGCAAGTTGTCACCATACTAATAAAGAAATCTCCCCCTAAAACACAACTAAAATCTGGACAGACACCACTCGGACCTGTTCAGGAGTACTTCGGACGACATGAACTCACATTAATTTGTGTTTACACCCCGCTACAACTACAATCCCAATCCCTTGATACAATTGCTCAAATATTACTAGACTCAGGCTCATCCACCCACATCACTGGAGGTGATTTCAGATGTAGTTGACCCTAGCCTTGAATGCACACACATTGCCGCAAGAACTCGTGTCCCCACCCCGCTGGCGGAGTTTGTGAGGCTGCTAAGACTGACTGACCTCAGGAGACAACAACATCTACTAGACCGCACTTATTCCTATTTTTCCTGAGTGAACATAGTCTTTTCTAGGAGAAATACAAACGGTGAGCAAGATGAAATACCTAGCAAGGGGCATTTCAGCCTACTCGCCATTGTGGCTGACAGTAGGGGGTGGAGGGAACAGGCAGCGATCAGACTGGAGAATGAATGCCTGGGAGCTTCACAACTAAACAGTAATGGGAGGCATTAGAACAGAAATTGAGCTATTCTTACAAGAGTATAAGGGCTCAGTGGCATCACATGTCACCCTCTGGGAGGCCTTCAAGATGGTGCTTAGGTGTGGAGTGCATGATGTCATAGCGCATGAGCGCAGGGAAGAAACCCACCAAATAGAAACCCTAGAAAATAAACTCTTGATATTAGAGAGAAGCATTACCCCAGATAAAGAGGCCGTCCTTTTAAACCAGCCAGTAGTCACACTTAGGGAGATCTGTGCCCTAACCAAACGAGAGGTGCGGAACCAAATTCAGAATGCAGAACATAGACAGGAGATAGAGCAGGGAAACTCCTAGCCTGGTTGTGCAGAACGAAAAGAAAGATGAGCTGGGTGACCCAGATACACGAAACAGATGAACGACGCACGTCCACACACTCCATAGTGGGTGCTTTTGCACACTACTACAAGGAGCTGTTAGAGGCATGACAACTGACAGACGACATGCAAATAATAGATTATCTTAGCAATATAGATATGCCTCCCCTGCGGCTCGAAGATAAGGAAGCTTTAGAGGCAGATATTACCCTAAAGTGCAAGATGCTTTAAACAAACAAAAATCGGGGAAAACTCCAGGTGCGATTGGAATTTTGTAAGCAAAATGCTAGCCTGGTAGCCACTCACTTACTTAATATGTTCAGACGGCATAGGAAGAGGGGAACTTGCCAATGGTTCTACGTCAAGCCTCAGTGTTGGTTATACGAAACCCAGGTAAACACCCAGAGCGCTGAGGCTCCTACCTCCCCATTTCATTATCAAACACTGAAACCAAGATTTTGCCCTTCATTTTAGTGACACAAATCTTGACCATTATCACATCATTGGTATACCGCGACCAATCGGGCTGTATACGTGCACATGCCACGTGCCTCAATCTCCGCCGACTTGCCAACTGGCTAGACACAGTGAAGGACAGACCTATCCTGCATACCCTTCTGTCTTTAGACATAAAAAAGGCCTTTGACAATATTCATTGGCAGTTTATGAGATAAGTCCTAGTAAAATTTGGATTTGGTCAAGGATTCATGGCTTGGGTTGAACTATTGCATACTAACCCCAGGGCAAGAATAAAGGTCAATGTAGTAAGCTCAGCTGGCTTCCCCATTCTGAGGCGAACCTGACAAGGCTGCCCCTTGTCACCCCTAGTCTTTTCATTGGTCTTGAAGCCTCTGGCATTCCGGGTCAGGACCCAACCAGAATTAACAGGTTTCTGGGATATCGGAGGCTAACTTGTTGATAGACTAATTTCTCTATTTGCGGATGACATTCTGCTCTACATGGCTAACCCAAATACGACGCTCCCCCTGATACTACACTTGGTCAAATGATATAGCAACACTGTAGGAAATAATATCAACTGGTGGAAGTTGAGTCTTTACCCCATGGGAGGTTACAAAGAAATACACTCTCTAGCAGAAAACCTGAACATTACGAAAGAGTATATTGAAATGTAATTGGTTGGAATCTCCCGATCTAATAATAACTTTTGGATTTCTTCTTTACTGTGTGATCTAGTTCCTACTACTAGCAAAGTGATAACCCTGAAAAAACCAAGTAAGTACTGCATCACCATGTTAATAAGACTTCAAAGCATTATGATACAGAATGCAAAAGAATAAGATAGAACAACATGTCTCTGATTGTCCTGAAGTATTTTTAAAACAATCCTTTCACAATTGTGCTTTTCAAAACCTGGGTGGACAAATTCAGATGAGGTTAAGAGTACATTGGAAATTCCTACTTAAAATTATTGCATGTAGAGCATTACTCCAATAGTTTTCAAAGTTTTTATCGTCAACTGCTGCTTTGTACCTTTTTTTGTGATAAAGCACCAAAACATCCTTACTCAGAGCATGTGCTTTGAAAAACAGCACGTCTTCCTTCTCTGCCCTTCCTTTTTTTCTTTACCAGAAAAATAATGAAAGGGACAGATACCTCTACCATAACATTCCGACAAAATATTAAACTGACATGCTGTGCAGGTGTGAGGTGGATATACTTTTTGAGAACTTCCTTCTAAGCATGCAATGTCTTTCATAGATTTTAACACACTAGATATGCCACAAATCTAATAGGATGACGCGGATAAAACTGCACCGTGTGCGAAGTTAGGGATTTTGAGAAACAAGGACCTGTTCGATTTTTACTCCCATTTTGACTACTAGATGCTGGTTTTCTGACTATGATTGTACACTGGGCTCTGCTGACCAGGCCCAGGGAGTGTGCTCTGATTAAAAGTGTATGCTAATTAGGTATAACTACAAATCTTACTGACATCCTCTCTGTAAGTCCCCAAGAAGTGGTGGGGCTTGTAGGTCTAGAGGCCTAGTTGATTTAATGTACTTAGGTATGCAGTACTGTTGTGCATGCTGTAATTTTCAAGGCTGCTTTTAATCTTAATTTATATGCAAAAATGACTATTTAAATAAGGGTACTAAACCAGTTTCAAAATACCTTGGTTGTATATATAAGTCACACGCAAGGTCCTCCCTAGGTCCCCCAGTGTTAACGTGCCTTGTAAATATGAGGAAAGATATGATAAAAGAAGTTGTTTGTGCCCTGGGAAGGGAAAAAAATGGCAATTTCATTTTTGCCAATGAGTTGCAATGACTTCATAGGTTAACATGGGAAAACGTGTAACTATTGAAAGAAAGGAGCTATAATGATGCTTCAAAGTATTGAAATGTATTGTAACTTTCACAGAAAATACGTTATGGGATTTTCCTTTTCAGTAAGCCAAAATCCAGCCTTCCAGGGGCTCTCTCCTGGTTTGCCAGGTTGAGCAAAGCTGTCTTAATGAGTTATGTAGTGGCCTGCATTGAGACAAAGAATTTCCTGTGAGAGTCGAACTTCAAGCTGCAGAGCAGTAGGCAGGAAGGGTTTAGGGAAAAAAAACTAATCTTCAAAAACAAAAATGACAGCCTCACCCCTAAATCATTCACCCCGTCAAATAGGCGCCCCACAAAATTGATTAGTGAGGGGACTGGTACGGTAGAATTAGGAAGTCATAGTCTCAACAGTGGGTTGGCTTAGCCAGATCCAACTGTTTTGGAGAGAGTTTCTCTATTTTGTTTCTTAGAAGTATAGTGATGTCTGGGTCAATAATATGCCACACTTTAGAGGAAATAATCCTATTCCACCTCGTGGTATCCTGCATCGCATTGGTAGGTGTACCCCGCTGCTTTTAAACCCAGAGCTGTGAATAAATATAGGAGTGTTGTCCAGCAACTCAAATCTTCTGCCTAAAACAAAAAAGAGAAAAAGGACTGGCTTGCTTGGACCCTGATCTGTACCCAAAGGATTGCATTCTGAAGTCCAGCACCTGCTGCACATTCCGGTACTACAGCACTCATTCATCCATAGATCCAGATGAGTTTTTAATAATAGTAGGTGAGGTGACACCTTTGTTGTAACCACCAGCCATAGGGTTGGGTGACTTCTGAATACGCGCTGACCAAAGTGTAAGGCGGATGCTGGATAAGCAGTTGGGAATGTGCCTATTGAACTGAACAGATACCTATTACTCAACTAAAACAAGTACGTTTTGTAAGCATCTCCTTCTATGACTGAAATGGAGGCAGTTTGGCTACTAAGTGCCCTGGTTTCAAGTACTATATCTCATCATGATCAAATTGAAAATAACTATAGATTTGCATGCTTTCCACTTGTAAAATTGAGTTTCAGAAGTTCCTCAGCCCTCTCTACCTGCCCCTCATATGGAAGGAGGATGTGCATACCTTATACCTGGACTTATTGCCAAAAGGCCCAAGCCTTTATTATTTTTCTGAGAGTCGTTTCACATCTCATCGAGAGGAAAGCCTAATGGGGATGGCAGCAACTGGATATGCTAATGCTAATTAGTTCGCTGGAGTTTCAAGCATGTAAAGTGGAAGTTTTGACCCAGTACCTTTCCTGTGTTTTTTTCTAAAATCCAACTTCACAAATTTAATGGATATTTACTGACTATCAAAAACAGTGGTTGAATAATACTCTGTGCCTTATTGCAAATCAACAACACCAAAAATTGGTATTTCATTTTGTGTTTTTTTCTTCTCATAGAAATAACTGCAGTCCGAAACCATGGAACTAGCGTTTTGGGGATAGTTACTGGATAATAACACTATTAAATTCTTATATCTTCCTGTTTTTAATTATATCCACCCTAACATGTAGTTAACATGGCACACTTTGAGTTAGACAGTGCATCTTCAACCTCACAAATAGAAATGGATTAGGTTGCAGTTACGAAATTTTCAACTATGTCTTCTTTTTGGTCTTGCAATGATATACCTTTAGTATTGAATATCTTTGAAAAATGAGCTATCCAGGCATCCCCTGTTATTAACGATTCCATGTTCCTAGCCTCATTTGTAAAAAGGGGTTGATGTATAACTTCCCAGAAGCTTCCAGAGTTCTTGAGGGTACTGGCTCTATCGAGATCTGCCCATGTGAGTCTGCTTAACTTGTCCTTTCTCTGCCTGATTACATGTTTATAGGTTTGTCTAGCCCAGCCGCGGGGGTCCATATGCAAATCCTTTTTTAGGTCTTGTTGGGCCTTGGAACACACAGCATTACTCTAATTTATATTCTTTGATTCTTTTTTCTTCACAGAACTAGTCTGATTGGTAGCCACGTCTTTACAAATGTCTTCAAAGCTCTGTATTGCCACCAAGTAAAGTCAAGTCAAGTTTAAATTTGTATAGCGCACTACTCACCCAGAGAGTCTCAAAGCGCTTGAGGGAAGGGGAGAGCTTTACTTATCAAATATCCAAGTTTTTAGTTGTTTTCTGAAGGAGAGGTGGTTCTGTGTGAGGCGGAGGTGGGTGGGGAGGGAATTCCAGGTCTTTGCCGCTAAGTAGGAGAAGGATCTTCCTCCCATGGTGGCTCTTTGGATGCGTGGAAATACGGCGAGGGCTTGATTGGACGATCGAAGTTGGCGGGTGGGGGTGTAAAAGGACAGGCGCGTGTTGAGGTATTCGGGTCCTAGGTCGTAGAGGGCTTTGTGTGCGTGGGTGAGGAGGCGGAATGTTATTCTCTTGTTGACGGGGAGCCAGTGGAGGTCTTTCAGGTGACCGGAAATGTGAGCTTGGCGGGGGATGTCTAAGATGAGTCTGGCTGAGGCGTTTTGGATGCGTTGGAGTTTTTTCTGTAGTTTGGCTGTAGATCCGGCATAGAGGGTGTTTCTGTAGTCTAGTCGGCTTGTAACCAGTGCATGGGTGACTGTTTTTCTTGTTTCGGTGGGGATCCAACATAAGATTTTGTTGAGCATACGTAGGATGTTGAAGCATGATGATGAAACGGCGTTGAATTGTCTGGTCATCGAGAGGGAGGAGTCCAGGATGAAGCCTAGGTTACGTGCGTGGTCCGTTGGTATGGGTGCAGTTCCCAGGGCCAGTGGCCACCATGAGGCGTCCCAGGCGGAGGGGGATGATCCTAACATGAGGACTTCCGTTTTGTCCGAGTTTAGTTTTAAACGGCTGTTCTTCATCCACTCGGCTACTTCTTTCATCCCTTCGTGTAGGTTGGTTTTGGCGGTGTTTGGGTCTTTGGTGAGGGGTAGGATCAGCTGAGCGTCGTCTGCGTAGGAGATAATGTTGAGGTTGTGTTGGAGCGCAATGGATGCGAGGGGGCTCATGTATACGTTGAAGAGGGTGGGACTGAGTGAAGATCCTTGGTGTACGCCGCAGATGACTTTGGTGGCCTCTGATCTAAAAAGTGGGAGGCGGACTCTCTGGGTTCTTCCGGCGAGGAACGAGATTATCCAGTCCAATGCTTTTCCTTGTATTCCGAGGTTGCTGAGGCGTTGTATGAGGGTGTTATGACAGACTGTGTCGAAGGCTGCGGAGAGGTCGAGTAGGATGAGGGCAGCAGTTTCTCCGTTGTCCAGTAGAGTTCGAATGTCGTCTGTTGAAGCTCCTCATGTTACTGAAGTGGAGGAAGGTTGGCTACAATTAGCCATAGTTTCATGGGCTATAATTCCTCATGCCCAAATTAAAAAAAATATATACACTTGGAAGCTTCACCCTGGTAAAATTTAGTTACAGAAGATCCTCAGCCCTCTCCAACTGCCCTTCCTGAGAAAGGATGATTTGCATACCTTATAGCAGGACTCCTTCCAAAAAGGCCCAAGTCATGATTTCTTTTTTGAGAGCAGTTTCACATCTCATTGAGATGAAAGCCTGATGGGGATAACAGCTACTGGATAGGCTAATGCGAATTAGCTCACTGGAGTTTCAAGCATGAAAGTGTTAATTTTGACATGGTACCTTTCTTGTGTGGTTTTGTAAAATCCAAATTCACCAATTCAATGGATATTTACTGAATATCAAAAATAGTGGTTGAATGGACTCTGTACCGCATTGCAAATCAAAGTTACCAAAAATGGAATTAAACTTTGTAGTTTATTTTCTCATAGAAATCACTGCAGTCATATACCATGGAACACGTGTTTAGGGCCTGGTCACTGTAGGATCATGCCACCCTTAAATTCCTATACCTTCCTCTTTATAATTCTATTGGCTCTAACATGTAGTTAAAAAGGCACACTGAGGGTGAATTACTATTTCAAAGTAGAGTTTCTACCTGTCAATGAGGTGTTTTTTGATCGATTCACATGGAGGTTTAAAGCTAGCTGCAGTCAAGATGCACATGCAGGCCTGACACCAAGTTTTACTTCTCACCCTAGTGAATAGCAACATATGTGTTTCACTCCTCCTGAGATACTTAACTTCCATGTCACTGGTGTCTTTCCTGTACTGATTTTACTGGTAAGTTAAAAATATTAAAATTTGGGAATAGCCGATGTAACTATGTTTTAGGAAGTCCAAGCTCATGCACTGAGATCCAGTCATGAATGTCCCAGTGCACAGAGACAAAAAACCTGAAATACCAGTCAGCAAAAATAGGTGTTTCCACTTAAAAAGAGGTATTTTCTAACAGTGTGTTACAATTCTTTGTATTCAATAGAATTGTCATTTAGTATGTCAGAAATAAGGATCAGCAGGAAGAGGAACACTGAGTTGAACAACGCTGTGAGGAAGACATCAAGAGGTTGAAATGTGTTGACTCCTAATTGCCTCTTCTAAGTAGCCTTTGATATTGTAATTAGGTCATCCATGCAGCACTAATGTTTTGTGCAAGTATGTATCCAATGTTATTATGGACACCACACTCTGCTGTGGTTGCTCACATTATGCTGTTTTCCATCCTGAAACCTGTTCAACTTGATGTTTATCACAACCCCCTTAAAAAATGGAAATTCATTTTGGTGAAATGTAAGTATTGTATTGGAACACCATACATTATTTTGTAGATCACAGGAAAAAACGAGAAAGTGAGTAAACAAATTGCAGTTTTGATAAGTTTAGCTGCAACATGCGATTTTGGCAGTTTGACTGAATCCTTAATCAGTGATCAGCTGGTGAGGTGTACCAATGATAATTAGATTCAAGAAAAGTTTTTGGATGATGCTCCTGATCTTAAACAAGCTGTAGACATTGCAAAGAGCATTGGACATAACGCTTTTCGTATGAGTAAAATGAGAGATACTGTAGATATCAAACAAAAAAGTGTGTATAAGATATCGAGGAGTAAGGATAAAAACAAATTCAAATGTTTCAGGTGTGGTAACTCATGCCATTTGACGAACTATATCAAATGTCCTCCAGGGGAATAGTATGCAGGAAGTGCAACAAGCATAAACACTTTGCAAAAGTATGCAGAAACATAAATTGCAGATTAAGTTGGAATCTCCAACAACTATTATCCTACATGCAATATAATTTTACATGAACTTCCTTTTTGTGTGTTTGTAGATTCAAGCTCCCCTTATGCTCTGATTAATTAATCCTACTTTATAGAAAACTCAAAGAACAAGAGCTACACTCTTCCGCCTCCAGACATCAATCCCTGGAGTTACAATAATAATCCCATACAATTGGTTGGAATGCTAGTTATGCAGATTAGTTTCAAGAGTAGATCTACCTTTAGGAAAGAGTACCTAAAAAAATATGGTTCCAATCTGCTAGGGTTTAAACACCAAAAACATTTAGGGATCAAGCTGCCCTTGAACATGTCTATCTTGTAGACAAATCAGTGATGGGTAGTGACTTATGTGAGAAGTTCCCTGAAGTTTTTCTCAGACAAATGAGGCTTACTTAAAGTTTATCTCCACAAGATTAAACTGCAAGAACAGTGAGTGCCTGTAGTAGATAAAGCCATGTCTGTTCCACTGCTTTTAAGGGACCCTCTGGAAAAGGAGTAGAACAAGTTGGAGACCAATTGAATCATCAGAAGATTGAGAACTTTGAATGGCTTGCCCCCATGGTTATAACAACCAAGGAAGGGGATAGGATTATTGGGTTGTGTGTCGATCTAAACGCTAATATTTGGGTGGAGAAGCACCCCCTCTCTAATATCAATGAAATGCTCAGCGTCATACAGGGATGGAAGTACTTAAGTTTCCTGGATCTCTCATGGGCTCACCACCAGGTAGCTCTTAATGCCGTTTCCAAAGCTCCCACTTCTTTCATAACCCCATTTGGTGCCTATCAATTTCATAGAATTCGGATTGGCATCTGCTGCGGCAGCGTTCCAGCATGTTATACCACACATATTGTAGGGCAGTGACAAGGTATTATGCTTTCAGAACGACATCCTAATCTATGGCGAGTCAATAGAGGAGCATAACAAAGTCCTTGAAGATGTTCTGAGACAACTGAGCAAAGCTAGCTTTACCACACAGAAAGACAAATGCAAAATTGGGGTGGAATCAGTTGTGTATCTTGGTCACACTATCACAGGTGAAGGAATAAGTCCCAAAACTAGTCTTGTGGATTCAGACAAATTAGCACCAGCACCTTCCAATAAGGAAGAGTTCAAGTCCTTCCTAGGCCTGGTGGAATACATGTCTTAATATGCCAAGAATGTTGCTGACCATGTAAATTCACTTAGGACATTGTTAAAGAAGGGTATCCATTTTTAATGGAGAGCAGAATGTCAAAATGAGTTCTCACATATCAAGCAAGCCATCTAGGAAACAGCTCTTTTGATTATGTTTAATCCCAATGCTAAGACCTCCTTAATCACAGATGCTAGCATGAAGAGATTAGGTTTCTCACTCACACAAGCTGATGAAGGGAAAGAAAAAGTAACAGCTTTTGCATCAAGAACACTTTAGGATCCTGAGCGTAACTACTCCACTATATGGAAGGAAATCATTTTAAATGTATTCTATGGAGAGTCCCATTTACCATAAGAACTGATCATAAACGTCTACTGCCCATGTTCTGCACTAAATGCATCAGGAAGTCCACCCCCTACATCACTAAGTAGGTGTAGGGTCTACAAGGTTTTATCTATAACATGATATACATACCAGGTGACAGGAACCAGGTTGCAGAATGTCTGTCTAGACTTCCTATTGATTTTGAAGATTCCTACACTAAGTCCTCTGATTATGCAATTCTCTCCATAGACATTCCAGCAATCAGTAAAGCTGAATGGGAGAAATGTGCACAAGACGACAACACCCTATCGTCCCTTAAGGTCATCATTAGTAAGGGGTGACCTTAGAATCTCAAGGAAGGTCCTGATGACCTTAGAATTTTCTGGATTGTAAAGGATGAATTGTTCATCATTGATAACCAAATACACAGGTGCAACAAGATGATATCACCCAAAGGCATGTACGAGCCTATTGAAGATATATTTTCCATGGAAGGAACTCCTAACACTTCAGTTACTGACAGTGGGGTTCAATTTACTTCTGATGAAATTAAACAGTTTTTGGGATAGAGTGGAACTCAACCCTGCTAACACAAAGATCATGATTTTTCCCAACTACTCTAGAGAAGTACAGAAGATGAGGTTAACATTAAACTTAGTGAAATTCAAGCCGAGAGCCATGCAGATCCAATACATGCTTCTTTTTCCAGCGAAGCTCAAGGTTATCTTCCAAGGCACCTCACTATTTCTTAAAACCCTGGAAGAAGCATGGGCCTGGATTGAGCGCCCCATTCTTTGACCGAAAACGAGGACCTGCTTGTCACAATCCAAAGACGCAACCCCACAAAGGGAGACCAGACCCCGGAGAATAAGAAGGAGATGCCAACTTAAATGATGAAACAACGCACTCTTTGGATCCTACTGAAAGGAACCCTGTACATGCCCGGGACACGGGCACGCATGGCTCTGTATGGAGACTTTTCCCAAACTCAAGCCAGGAGAAGACACTGCAATCAGGGGGAAAACACCCACACCGAACAATGGGATAAGAAATCCCTGCCGGACATCAACTGTGACCACCCCCTCCTCAAGAATATCACTCTCGTGGAAGATCAAGATGCAAAGGCACAAACCTTGGAGAGCACGCTCCAACAGCAGGCAAAGAGTGGTGAGAAAGGCTGAAACATGGGCAGGCCAAAGTCAGACAAACTGCAGAACTGCTACAGAATCCCCCCAACACGATTT
This sequence comes from Lissotriton vulgaris, assembly GCF_964263255.1. NCBI lineage: Eukaryota > Metazoa > Chordata > Amphibia > Caudata > Salamandridae > Lissotriton > Lissotriton vulgaris. The sequence continues at coordinate 2,034,746,073 of NC_141691.1, forward strand.
TGCTCAGTGCTTTTTGAGTGAAATACTTTATTGAAGCCTATCTCCTTCTGTGTTTTGGTTAGAATTTAGTAGGTTGGAGGTTAGGGGTGGTTACGCCAAGTTGTCATGTTGACAATTCAGGGAATAGGAGTAAGTAGTGGAAGAGAGTCGGGTGGAGGCGTTAGGGTTTGGGGTAAAAAGTTTTAAAGTTTAATCATTTAGTGTGTTTCTAATACAGCCAGTGGCAGGAGATTTAAGGTCCACAGACAAGAACAGAGGGAAAGAGGACATCAGACAGACCCACCAGTGCATAAAATGAAAATCATGGGATACACAACGTCTCCCCCTGACGTTGCTTGGGAGAGCGACCATGTACAAAATGATCACTCTCCCCAAATGATTGTATATGTTCTAAAACACATACCATAACATCCTGCAAATATTTTTAAAACAATTACAAAAACGTACATTTCTGTGGGTTAGGGGCCACTCCAGAGTGGCTTTGCAGACTCTCTAGCACAACCAATATACTGGGGGAATCACCTTGCTGGATATTCAAAAGAATTAGCGGGCAGCACATTTAACAGTAATTAATGGATGGTGTCAAGATCCAACTGCTGTTTTGTACCTTTTTTTGAGATCAAGCACCAAAACATAGCTACTTAGAGTGTGTGCATTAAAAAAATTACCTCTCTGCTTTTTGTATGTTTTGTTATCATCAAAAGAATGAAAGAAATAGATACCTCTAATAAAACAGACTGACAGAACTTCAAACGGACATGCTGTGCAGGTGTAAAGGGGCAGATACGTTTTGATAGCTCCATTCAAAAAAACAAGCCTGCATTGTCCTTAATAGGGTGGAGTTGCTGAGTGATGAAGTTAGCTGGTCGTTGGTGATTCTGGTCCAGTTTCTTCGTGGGAGCAGGTGCAGGTGCCTGTGGATGGTGCGTGTTCTGAGGGTGAAGTGAACACATCAATGGTCAGTTCATGGGAGTTCAGTTGTGTGGCTGAAGGTGACTGAGTTACCTGTTGTGAAGAGGGGGGTCAGAGGTGTGTCCTGCTGAGTGCATGGGTTCGGTCACGATCTGGTGGAGTCCAATGTTGTGGAGGTTGTCCAGGAGGGATGTGGTGCTGGGGTCCAGATGGTTGTCGAGGTGGAAGTTGAGTGTAGTTGGTGGACGCGATGGCATGCGGGGAGATGATGTCCATGATGGAGTTAGCGAAAAGTCTGCAGCATCCAGGGGGTCAGTAGATGAGGGTTCCTCAGAGGGTGGTGGTAGGGATGGCCAGTATCTTAAAGTGAAAGTGTTCTATCAGGTCTGTGGGATCGTCAGGGAGTGTTCTCAGAAGGAGGTTGGATTTGTGGATAATGGTGATTCTCCCTCTCGGTGGTGATGGGGCGGTCCTTCCTGGAGATCTTGTATCCTTGGGGAATGGCGATGGCAATGTCCAGTCCCGAGGTGGTGTTGGGCCATGTTTCGTGAAGAACGCTACATCCAGGGTGGGGATGTCGAGGAGGTCCCAGTTTTGGTGGCATGTTTGTGGAGGAATCGGACGTTGAGTAGGATGCATTGCAGGGTCTTCAGTTGGGTTGTGGTTTTGCAGGCGGGTTGCGCGGTCCATGGTCTCAGCAGTGCTGAAGGTGTGCTGGAGCAGTGACAGCTGAAGCTTCCGTGGGTGTCGACTGGTCATGCTAGCTTGCAGTTGTTGTTTGCGTCCTGGGTTGGGAGAGTGGATGCCACTGGGTCGTAGCATTGGGGTTGAGGAGGTCCAGGGTTCCTCACGCTGGTCGGGGTCATGTCGCAGATAGGCGCAGATGGGCATGCCTTTGGCATGCCTTCGGCGTGCCAGCGGCTGCCATTAAGTAGGGGTCGGACGGCGGGGAGGCGGTAGAGGGGAGAGGAGCTGGATTAGGCTGGTCGAGTTGGCCATACTGGGTGGGAAGGGCCACGGGGCAGCAGCGGCTGGGAAAAACAGACAGAAAAGGCAAAAGAGAGGAAAGAGTGGAAATGAGATAGTGAAAGGTACAAGACAAGTGGGGAAAGAAACAGAGGGAGAGTAGGAGGGGAAGATTAAATCAGTGAAAAACGAGTGAAAATGGAGGAAAGACAGAGTGGGAGTGAAAGAGGGAAATGGAAATCAGTAAAAAATGAGTGAAAACGGAGGAAAGAAACAGAGGGGAGTGAAGGGGGAGATTGAAATCAGTAAAAAACTAGAGATAATTGAGGACAGACACAGAGGTAGAGTAAAAGGAGGCGAAAGACCAGAGCGAGAGAAAGGAGACAGAGGTCCAATGGACCACCAGGTTTTAGGCGCAGGAAAAGCATGCGGTGGATGAGGTCCTCGAAAAACAGCACTAAAGAGTGCAGGGACTTGGGGGAAGGCCCCACTTGATGGTGGAAATGCAAGGGGGATCAAAATTTCACTGACAATGAGTCAGTGGTCTTGCTTGCCTGTCGCCGCTGTGGCTGCCATTAAGTAGGGGTCGGGAAGGGATGGACAGCTGGGAGGCGGCAGCAGGGAGGAAAGCTGGATTGGGCTGGTTTCTTTGGTCAAGTTGGGGGGAAGGGACAGGGGGATAGCAGCAGCAGAGAAAAACAGGAGAGGCAAAAGAGAGGAAAGAGTGAAAATGAGGCAGTGAAAGGTGCAAGAAAAGTGCGGGAAAGACACAGAAGGATAGTGAGAGGGGAAGATTTAATCAGTGAAAGGCTTATTGGAAACATCCCTACCCGCAACTCGGTTAAAGCATATCTGAACGACCTTCATTGGCTCCCCATCGCCCGACGCATTCAGTTTAAAATCCTGATCCTTGCCTTTCGGGCCATAAACGAAATTGGCCCGGCCTACCTGAGCAAAAGACTTAAATTATCCAGGTCAGAAAGACACCTGAGATCAAACAGCCTCCGCCTACTGACTTTTCCCAGATTTAGGCTCTCCCGGAGTGGCGGCAGAACGTTTGGCGTGACGGCGGCCAAGTACTGGAATGGCCTTCCTCTGGACCTTAGGTTCATTGAGTCAGAGCAAATTTTCCGACGCAATTTAAAAACCTGGCTATTCACAAAACTCTGATCAGGCGAGCCCCTGCAGCTTCAGGTTTTGTTGGTTTGTTCCTGGTAACCCCCCTCCGGTGATTAACTTGTACTTTCAGCGCCGGGACACCCCCGTCGGGGGTAGCTGCGCGCTTTATAAGCTTCTTAATAAATAAAATAAATATATCACACAGAATTGGGGATCAAAGCATATATACCTGCACCAGTCTTGACCTCCCTATATTTTAAACAGAAAGTAAGATGCAAAAGGATTTGAGACACAATCCCCTAGGCCCCAATAGTGAGAAACCAGAATGAACCTACTTGGTCTCTCCAATACCATACAACAGAAAAACCGCCCAGCACACTTATTAGTATCAAATGTGTAAAATAAATTTTTCGTTAACAAGTGTTTTTTGCAACCACCAGTTCCTAACATGCTTTTAAAAGAAAAATTCATAAAGGCTGAAGTGCAATATTACATAATCACATAGACTTTTTTTGGGAAAACAGTTTTGTCTTAAACCTACTTTATTGTGTATTTTACACATTTGATACTTTTAAGTGTAAGGGGCTGCTTTTCTATTATGAGGCGCAGGTAAAACCTGCTGGTAGAGGAGGGCCTCAAACACCAGCACTCGAGAGTGCAAGGGCTCTGGGGAAGGCCTCACATGCTGGTGGAGCTGCAAGGGTGGGAGAGCAATTTCACTGACAATGAATCAGTGGTCTTGCTTCCTTGTAAAATTAAGTTACTGAAGTTCCTCAGCCCTCTCTAACTGCCCTTCCTGAGAAAGCACGATTTGCATACCTTATACCTGAACTTCATGCCAAAAGGCCCATTATTTCTGTTTAAGTTCTCATTAAGAGGAAAGCCTGATGGGGATGGCATCAACTGTATAGGCTAATTATAATTAGCTCACTGGAGTTGAAAGCAGGCAAAATGTAAGTTTTGAAATGGTACCTTTCCTTTGTGTTTCTGTAAAATCCAACTTCACCAATTCAATGGATATTTACTGAATATCAAAAACAGTGGTTGAATTGACTCTGTACCTTATTCCAAATAAAAGCTATCAAAAATGGTATTTAATGTTGTATTTTAATTATCTAGAAATCACTGCAGTCTTAAATCATGGAACTACCTTTTAGGGACAAGTCACTGTAGGATCATGCCACCTTTAAATTCTTACACCTTGTTTTTTAAAAATGATTTGCGCCTTAACATGTAGTTATCAGGGCACACTTTTAGTGAATTAATATTTCAAAGTAGAGTTCCAAGCTGTCAATGAAGTTTATTTTGATAGATTCACATGCAGGTTTGAAGCCAGCAGCAGTCAGGCTATGCATGCAGACCTGAAACCAAGTTTTACTTGTTTGCCTTTGTGAATAGCCACATATGTGTTTCACTCCTTCTGTGATATTTAAAGTCCATGTCACTGAGATCTGAGATCCAGTCAGCAGTGCCCCAGTGTGCAGAGACAAAACACCTGAAATACCACTCAGCAAAAATAGGGGTTACCACTCAAAATGAGGAATTTTCTGACAGTATGTTACAATTCTTTTTATAGTATAGAATTGATATTTAGTATGTCAGAAAAAAGGACCAGCAGGAAGAGGCACAGTGAGTTTGTACAAGGCCGTGAGGAAGACCTTCTAAGGTTGAAATGTGTTGCCTCCTAATTGCCGCTTCTAAGTGCTCTTGATATTGTTATTAGGTCATCCACACAGCACTATTTTTTGTGCAAGTCTGTATCCAATTTTAAGATACATACAACACTCTTTCAATCAATCAATCAATCAGGGAATTTGTAGCGCGCGCTACTCACCCGTAAGGGTCTCAAGGCGCTGGGGGGGGGTTGCTACTGCTCGAACAGCCAGGTCTTGAGTTGCTTCCTGAAGGCGAGATAGTCCTGTGTCAGCCGGAGGTGGGTGGGGATGGAGTTCCATGTCTTGCTGCCAGGTAGGAGAAGGATCTTCCTCCGGCGGTGGCTTTGCGAAAACGTGGGATGGTGGCAAGGGCGAGGCTGGGAGAGAGGAGCTGTCGGGTTGATGTGTAGAATGCGAGGTGGTTGTAGAGGTACTTGGGGCCCGCGTCGTGAAGACCTGTATGCGCTGTAGTCTTTTCTGGAGCTTGACAGTGGCTCTGGAGTAGAGGGTTTTTCCATAGTCCAGGTGGCTGGTGACGATGGCCTGGGTGACCGTCTTCCTGGTTGCGGTGGGGATCCATCGGAAGATTTTTCGGAGCATGCGCAAGGTGTTGCAACAGGATGCTGAGACGGCGTTGACTTGCTTGGTCATCGTGAGGGAGGAGTCCAGGATGAAGCCCAGGTTGCGTGCGTGGTCGGTGAGTATGGGGGCGATGCCCAGGGCCGGTGGCCACCAGGAGTCGTTCCAGGCTGAGGGGGACGGTCCCAGGATGAGGATTTCCGTCTTGTCTGAATTCAGTTTCAGACGGCTGAGCTTCATCCATTCCGCGTACGTGCGGACTCCGCCATAAATGGCTCAGAGGGAGGGAGGAGCAGCTGGGAGGCAGGAGCGTGGTGGCGTGGGGAAGGGGATTGGGGTACAGAAGACAAAAGGGGGGCGGGGCCGCAGGGGAGCAGCGACAGGGAGTGGGGAGGGGTCTGAGGCAGGAAAGCGGTCCCGAGGGGAAGAGCGACGACCACTGAGGTCGGGGCACAGAAAAACGGCAAGAAACGAAAACAAGCATTGGTAGCAGCGGTGAGGAGAAGAGGAAGCCTGAGACACGGGGTCAGCGGTGAGCAGGTAGAGGCAGGCAGGCAGCGAGACTGGGGTCAGCGGCGAGCAGGCAGAGGCAGGCAGGGAGACCGGGCATTCTCAGGGAGAGCCGCGCGGCGGGTGAAGCGACCGTCACCGACCAGGGTCAGGTCAGGTCACTACTGTGGTTTTTTCATATTAGGCTCTTTGCTATCCTCAAAATCTGTTCAATAATCAATGATGTCACCTATGCAAGATCACAACTTTAAACCACAGCACTCCAGGCAATATCCATCATGTTCACTCATAACTTATCTCTAATCCAAAATTATGAGTAGACATTTTGTAGCAGACAGAACTGCAAGCATAATAATTCTGATGCATTTTCACTCTGCTCTCTTTCTTTTTTTCCAGATTATATCCATGAAATATCACATAATAAACTCATCAGCCACCATGTTTGACATCCTACTTGAACCATTTCCTTTCACCCTGGAAATGTTTCTAGCCATTTCTTGGTTTCATAGTGGCGGTTTAGTATTCAATTGAGCTGCTCTCTTGTGCAAATTAGTCTTCAGAGGTTACGTTAATGAATTTTAAAGCATTTGTTTTCTTAAGGAGCATTGATGTCACCTTAATGCAGAAAGATAAAGGCTCTATTTCTAATTTAGTTATATACCGATAAATATATATAGGCCTTTGTTCCTTCCCTTTGAGAAAGGCCAAGGTGGCCGAAATGCATCAGGAAGGGGAACGCTGTACTTTTGAAATTAAATGCTACATTCCACTGTAATGTGTGCGGCTCCACTTCTTTCTGCGGGAGAAAGACTGGCTGAGATAATACACTGCTTGGTCCTGCCGTGAGCAACGCACTACCAAGAAAAGAGCTCCACAACTGCTCAACTCTGACCCTTTGTTGTGACTGTGAAAACGTTTAAGGGCAGCGGCAGCCTCCAGGGATTGGACCTTGGTTTGGACCATAGCAATCCTCAAGATTTGCGTGCAAGGGATTAAAGTGAAACTCAGCGAGTTTCTAAAATCAAAAAAGCATCGTCTACCAGAGGAAAATAATGAGGTAACCACATTTCACACTACAAATACCAGCATGCTTGGTAAAATCTGGCGTATCGCAGTGCCCTACAGTGGGCAAAAAATTGGATGAAGAAGCAATCCGCTGGTCTGTGTGCTGAATTTGAAATCGTCAAATGCCTTTGTTCCTTCCCTTTAAGAAAGGCGAGGTGGCCGAAATGCATCTGGAATGGGATTGTTGTACTCTTGAAATTAAACGTTAAATTCCACTACAATGTCTGTGGCTCAACTTCTTTCTGCGGGAGAAAGACTGGGTGAGATAATACACGATGTGTTCCTGCCGTGAGCAATGCACTACCAAGAAAAGAGCTCCCCAACTGCCCGACTCAGACCCTTTGTTGTGACGGTGAAAACCTTTAAGGGCAGCGGCAGCTGCCAGGGATGGACTTTGGTTTGGACCCTAGCACACCTCAAAATTGGCATGCAAGGGATTACAGTGAAACGAGTTTCTAAAATCAAAAAAGCATGGTCCACCAGAGGAAAATAATGAAGTAACCACATAGCACACTACAAAGACCAGCATGCTTGGTATAATCTGGCCTATCGTAGCACCCAATAGGGGGCAAAAAAATTGGATGAAGAAGCAATCCACTGGTCTGTGTGCCGGTTTTGAAATCGTCAGATGCCTTCCTTTTGAGAAAGGCTAAGGTGGCCGAAATGCATCAAGAATGGAAACGCTGTACTTTTGAAATTAAACGCTGAATACCACTGTAATGTGTGCGGCTATACTTCTTTCTGTGGGATAAATACTGGGTGCTATAAATATATATGTAAATGTATGTCCTTAACTATTTATACATATTTCAGTGATTACACCCTCCATCTATGAGTATATCAAATTGCATATGATATATGCTTTGTAAAGATCACTGTTTTTGTCATTCCAAAAGCAAACATAGACCAAAGACTGTGCAAGAATTTGGAAACATCTTACATAGTCTTTTCCTCAATAAACCATGCCACATTCCTTTTATGGTAGCCCTACCAGTGTTCATTGCAGTATCATAGGTTTTGATTTACATATCAAGCAGTTTTATAGCCATCTCTTCTTTTCAATAGGGGCCAAAACTCCATCCTAGAGTAAGCTGAGAATTGCTAGGAAAATAATGAAATATTTACATCCAAATTGAATATTTTGGAATCTCCAAATCTAATATTAACTTTTGGATTTCTTCTTTCCGGGTGATCTAGTTGTTCCTACTACTAGCAAAGTGTTAACCCTGAACAAACCAAGTAAGTACTGCATCACCATGTAAATAAGTCTTGAAAGCATCATTTTACAGAATGCAAATGAATCTTATAGCACAAAATATGTCTGATTGTCCTGAAGAATTATAAAAACAATCCTTTCACAATTGTGCTTTTCATCACCTCAGTTGTATTGTAGCAGATACCCTGGTGGGCCCAGACAGATGAAGTTAAGAGCACATTAAAAATACCTACTTAACATTATTGCATTGAGATCATTCCTCTAATACTATTCAGAGTTTTAATTGTCAACTGCTGCATTGTACTTTTTTTGTGATCAACCACCAAAACATTCCTACTACGAGCTTGTGCTTTTTGAAAAAAGCTTCCTCCTTACCCTTTGTATAAGTTCCCTCCTTACCCTTTGTATGTTTCATTATCACAAAAAAATGAAAGGACTAGATACATATACTATTACAGGCTGACAGAACTTTACTCTGACATGCAGCTCAGTTGTGAAGTGCATATAGTTTTTTGAGAACTCACTTCTAAGAGACAAGTAAGCATGGGCGCAAAATCCGTTCCGCTCGCGGATTTTCGGCAAATTCGCGATCCGCTAATTCCCGCGAATTTGCCAAAAATCTGCGAATCCGTGAGCGGAACGGATCCGGGGGGCAAAAGTTCAAGCTTCATGCTTGTAACTATTTTAGAATGGCGCCGGCAAGCTGCCAGCACCATTCTAAAATAGTTACTAAGTTAGCTTCAACAGGAAGCACTAATAGATAAAATGCAGTTGCTCGAGCACCTGCTTTATTTTATCTATTAGTGCTTCCTGATGAAGCTAACTTAGTAACTATTTTAGTATGGCGCTGGCAGCTTGCTGGCGCCATTATAAAATAAAACAGGAGTGGGGCAGAGGGCAGAAGGTCACAGAGTGGGGCAGAGGGCAGAAGAGCACAGCAACGAGTGGGGCAGAGGGCAGAAGGACACAACAATGAGTGGGGCAGAGGGCAGAAGGTCACAGAGTGGGGCAGAGGGCAGACGGACACAACAACGAGTGGAGCAGGGGGCAGAATGGCACAAAAACAAGTGGGGCAGAGGGCAGAAGGGCACAAAAAATGAGAGGGTGGCAGTGATGAAACGGAGGGCGCATCAAGGTCTCGCACAAAAAAAGCCCCGCGACCACGCAAAGCGCCCCGTGAACACGCCAAGCGCCCCGCGAACACACGAAAATAAAAAAATCTGCAAATTCGCACAAATTCGCGAATTTTGCGGATCGCGAATTCGCAAATCCGCAAATTCGCGGATCGCAAAGTCGCTAAATTTGCCCATGCTTAGAGACAAGCATGCAAAGTCTCGCATAGACATTGACACGCTACATATGCCAAAAATCTAATATGATGACTCGGAAAAACTGCAACCTGTGTCAAGTTAGGGATTGTGAGAAACAAGTACCTGTTAGCTTTTGGCTCCTATTCTCACTACTAGATGCTGATTTTCTGACTCCGAACGTACCATGGGCTCTGCTAACCAGACACAGAGTCTGTGCTCTGATTAAAAGTGCATGGTAATTAAGTATAACTAAAATTGTTACTGACAATCTCTCTGTAAGACCCTAGCATGTGGTAGGGCATGTGGGACTGGAGGCCCAGTCGATTGAATGTACTTAAGTGTGCACTACTGTGGTGCATGTCACAATTTTGGAGGCTGCTTTCAAACCTAAATTACATGCAAATTTGACTATGGAATTAAAGATACTAAAAAAGATTCAAAATACCTTTGATTTACAAATAAGTCATGCTTGAGATCTCCCCTAGGTGCCCCATGGTAGAGTGCCTTGTAACTATAAGGAGTGATATTATAAAATATCATTTATATGCCCTGGTAAGGGAAATGTTGCCAATTTTATTTTTTCACAATTGACTCTGTCCGTTAACATGGTGATATGTTATTAAAGTGGAAATTTTGAAAAAAAGGAGCAGCTATAATGATGCTTCAAAATATCAAAATGTATTCTAACTATCACAGAAAGTAACGTATAGACATTTCTTTTCTGTAAGTCAAAATCCAGCCTTCCAGAGACTCTCTCCTGCTTTGCCAGTCTGAGCAAAAATGTCTTAATGAGCTGTGAAATGGCCTGCCTTGAGACAAAGAATGTCCTGTGGGAGGAGAACTGCATGCTGCAGAGCACAAGGCAGAAAGGTGGTGAAGGGGCCAAACAGTCTTCAAAAAAAAATGACAGCTTCACCCCTAAATCCTGTACCACTAATCAAATAGTAGCCCCACTAAATCGATTATTGAGTGGGCTGGAAGGGGAGTGTTAGGGAATTTTAGTCACACCATTGGGTTGGCTTAGCCAGATCTAACCATCCGGAGAGAGTTTCTCCATTGTGTATACCGGCAGAATATTGATTTCTCAGTCAGGAATATGCCACACTTTAGAGGAAGTGGGCATACACCTGAGTGGTACCCTGCATTCCATTGGGAGGTGTGCGACATTGCTTTATACCCCAGAGCTATGAATACATATGGGAGTGTTGTCCAGCCACTCAAATCTTCTGCCTGAAACAGCAATGAGAAAATGGATAGCCCTGCTGGAACCCTGGTCTGTACCAAAAGGACTGCACTCTGAAGGACTGTACCTTGAATGAGCTTATAAATCCTGTGCTCAACGGTTCTCTGAATCGGGGAGTTGTTCCTCAGGCCTGGAAACATGCCCTGATACTGCCGCTTCTGAAGAAGCCCAATCTTGACCCTCTGTTGCGCGCCAACTATAGGCCTATCTCCCTCCTCCCGGCTTTGGCTAAAGTCGTGGAGAAGCACGTTCACTCCTCTCTTACGAACTTCCTGGAGAGCAATAACATCCTCCATGATACTCAGTCGGGCTTTCGGGCCCACATGAGTACGGAGACTGCCCTACTGGAGGTGACGGATTTCATCAGAGAGGTGCTAGATGCGGGAGGTAAGGCCATGCTGATTATGCTGGACTTGTCAGCGGCTTTTGACACCGTTCCCCACGGTAGTCTCCTTTTAAGACTCAGGGAGATAGGGCTGCGGGGAGCGGTGTTTAACTGGTTTAAGTCCTTCCTTGCCGGCCGTTGGCAAACGGTCTGGGCCCCTCCTTTCTCTGCCGAGATGCCACCTCTCGAGGTAGGGGTGCCGCAGGGCTCTGTTTTGAGCCCTACGCTATTTAACATCTATATGGTACCCATGTCAGCTCTGGCGGAGTCCTTTGGTGCCCAGATCGTGTCCTACGCTGTTGACACCCAGCTTCTTTTTACCAGTAAGAAGGGGTCCGATTTCGATGGGGGGCAGATCAGATGCTGTTTGGGAGCCGTTTTTGATTGGTTCGAAGGGCACAGCCTGAAATGTCCCGCCGACCCCAGATGGCTGACCTCGTGGCCGCCGGCTATGTTTCCCCCTGAGGCTGTATCCTCCAGGGCCAAGAATCTGGGGGTCCAGATAGACAACGGTCTTACCTTGAAGCCTCAGGTGTTGGGTCTTGAAGGCAAATGCTTCGGCATTATTAAGATGCTGAGAACATTTCTTCCTCTGTTGGCTCTCTGCCACCGGAAGGTTACTGTCCAGGCGCTCATTGGCTCTCGTTTGGACTACTCCAATGTTCTTTACTTGGGCCTGCCGGAGTTTCTTCTTTCTCGCCTGCAGGTCATGTAGAATGCTGCCGCCAGAGCCATTTATGGGCTTCATCGCAGAACCAGTGCGACTATTTTATTAAAAAATCTCCACTGGCTCCCGATAAAAAAACGAGTGATTTTCAAGGCTCTCTCACTGACTTTTAAGGAGCTTCAAGGCACAGGAGCTAAATACATTAGGAATCGTTTGGCATTCTATCTGCCTACGAGGACGCTAAGGTCAGCTTCCCTGGCTCTGGCTTAAGTTCAATCAATCAGACGGGCCATAATTGGTGGACGGTCTTTCCGCTATCTGCGCCCAAGCTCTTGAACTCTCTGCCAGTGTCCATGAGACTTAACGCAAGTCTCTTAGGTTTTAGGAGGGAGCTAAAGTCTTGGCTTTTTGTCCAGTAGGCCCGTATGTTTGATCCCTTTCTGCCCCGTTGTCTGTCTCCTAGTTTTTATCAAAGCGCCGGGACACTCCCCTGAGTAGCCGTGCGCTATATAAAATCTTTTTAACATTAACATTAACATGTACCTGCTACACAATCTGGTACTACAGCTCTCAATACCTTGCCTGGCTTCACAAGGATTAAAGAGTGGACTCTCTGAAAGCAATAGGTTAACTGAGCCCTCCTGCATTGTCTCCACCAAGAAGTCCCCACTATGAAGTGCATCCATTTGACACTTTGAACCCAAAGGAGGAAATGCAGGAAGAGGTTTTAGAAGTTTGGAGCAACTTTAGTATAAAGGTCCATAAATTCACCAGGTGATATGCTGGAGTTGTAGTCCCAGACCCCAAGAAGCAAACCATAGTACCTGAACCCTTGGCTGGTGTTATGGACCACTTTCCTTCATCAAGAAACACTTATAGAAGTAAGTGTGAAAGTGTGAACTGTAAACATTGATTGCCACGCATGCGATACACTGCAGGCCATTACAATGCAAGTCATTACAAAGACTTGCTGAAGTGGGCAAAAGGTGCTGGATTTATAATCCAACACCTTCCCGACTGTTGTACAGACTGGAGTTGGAATAGTAAATTATACTATTCGAAAATCCAGTCCCCCCTACAGCATTGACTTGCATTGTAATGGTATACGATGTAACAAAGTGGTTGTTGAAATGGTATGATTTGTAAATACATGTGATAACGTGGCCTATTCGGTCTGAACTCGCAGCCAGCTACCAAGGTTTCATTGTACTATGGAATACTTTATTGAGACCATGACTGAACCCTTTATTGCATTTTTGGCCTTAATGGTTTTTTTTTTTTAAATTTTTGGAAAACCTTTATTGCACAGTATCATAAAACAAATACGGGCCTTCCGGCCTCGACTTTTTAAGCACATAAGCAAGCAATATGGCAACTCGGTAGCATCTCAAAGTAGAATACAAGCAACCTGGGTTACACTGGAAATACGCACACTACCGAGAAGCAGGAGAAGTTAAGGTTTAATTTTGTAGTTTTTAAGAAACGTATTTAAATATTAAACGCTAGAAAGGATCAGAGTTCACACAATCCGTCCAAATCAGAAGTGGGCGACGTCCATCAACAAAACCCGCAAGCAGTAAAATAGAATCAAAATGGCGGCACAATGACATCATGAATCATAAAAGGATCGGTAATCGCACAGCATGTCGTGTGCCGGTCACCCCCCACCCCACTTCGACCCATTCCATTGATCCAAGGAAAGAAGGGAAAGAAAAATAATTGGAGAAGAAAGAAAGAAAAAATAAGGCACATAGAAATAGAAACTGAAACGGACAAAATAAAATCCCCCCCCCCTATCCCCCACCCTACACGCATGCAGAGGCTACGGCCTACCCCCCCCCCCTAGCAGTGTGTCTGTCGCCCAAAAAAGGGTACCGGAAATAAGAAAGAAGAGAAAGGAAGAAAAAGGTGTACCTGTAAAACCGAAGGAGGGCCAAACTTATGTGTCCGAAACAACCAGTCTATATATTCTCAGCCGCCCCACCCCGACTCCGAATTGAAAAATAACCAACGTCCAGCTCCCCCGTCTACCCATCACAATCCCGGCAAAGCAACCAACATGAAGTAAAGAAGAAAAACATCTTCAACCCTGCCCCTTTCGGTCCAATGTGCCGATGAGGTGCAACAGCGAAACATCCATCCAGAATGGGGTAAACACTCGCGAGGACCACAACAGGACAAGGCGTTGTCCACCAATATCCGACCAGCTCAAAGCCATGTGGTCCATGAATGTACAAAGAAGGGCAGTGCACCGCAGCAATCCTCCAACGATAAACAGCCGAAGCGTCAGCAGCATGCCCAGGACACAATAGCAAGAATCGCTAGCAGATCCGGCAAATGGTGCAAAACATGGCGCCCAGAGGCAATTCCCCAGCCGCTGTACCAGTCCAGGAATCCCATACCTCTCCACGGCTGTAGCAGACAGGGTCACGGTGGTAATCAGTTCTCGCACCTCAGGCGCCTCCATGTACCTCTGGATAGGCGGCTCACCATGATCGAGCCCGGGGTGTGGTGAAGCACTCTGCAGACGAACGCCAGCTCGGCCAGTAGAGGACAGCGTGGGCACAATGGCTTCCAGTCGGCACCCCAGGTCCCGGGCGTTGTCACACAAATCAGCTCGCCAGGTATCCAGGACGCCCAGAATGTCTCCGATCTTCAAGGGCATCTCAGGAGAGGAGGATACTGTAGCTCCTTGCACACGGGGCTTGAAGACGTGTGGTAGTCCCCGAGCCCGTCCACCGTCATCCTCTTCCAGCAGGCCGTCATCCCATCGGCGCCCCGATAAGCACAGCCAGATCTTGGGGACAGGGGCAGCACACTCCATACCGACGCTGCCCACGGTTGTAGTGCAGCGTCGGCCGTTGTAAGCACCCTCAGCAGCAGGTCGGGCCATCAGTTGCAAGTGTAGTGCGCTCGGCTCAAAATGGCCCCGTTCACAACGCCGGACAATGAAAGGCTTGCAGATCATCCAGGGGAAAGGATACAAATGTATCAATGGTAGCCGCGATGTCAAGCAAGCGTGGAGATTTAAAGGGATGAAATGGCACGCTGCTACGGAAAACTCGGTGCAGCAGCCGCTCTCCGCCGGCCGATTCCACCCTGTCTTCAGTGGCCGCTGTGGCCGCCCCTGAGAACAAAGACCCGGTCGCCGCAATCAAGCACCAGAACGGAGACAAGGACGCTTTGTCACTTCTGTCGCAGAGGGCACGTCGGGAAGCACACCGTTGGATGCAGCATCACTTCCCAAGTCCGATACCGTGACGAGAATACAGGATAGTCTGGAGGATAAGTGGCGGCACGGAAGGAAAACAAGCGGGTCGGCAGAGCCGAGGGTTCAGGCGGCCATCACAGTTGCAGGCTAGGCTCCTCCTCTTTGGCCTTAATGTTAACGGTTTTTCCTACTTATCACTACTAATAAACCACTATCCCGCATTTGGAGTTCAGCAGTGAGGATACTTGTACGTACCTATCTTTAAATTACACTATCTTACCAACCTGTCCAAACTCACAGCTGCTAAGCTTAGGTTACAGTGTAGGGATAGGGTGCTGGCAGTTGCTAATCATATAAGAGCTGATAGAGTCCCTTAAGGCCAGCACAGAGATATCTCTTGGAAATTATGGTGATGGGCAGGATGGCCCCTCCAACAAGTTGCAGGTGGAGGATGTCAACATTGCCATTACTCTCATTATTATATTCATACTTCCAGCCAAGGAAGGGAGAGGAGCATTCTCCCACCAGAAGCAGGGATGTAATTTGAGAATAAAGAGCTAAAGGCTTAGTTAGCTTCCATAGAAGGGAGGAAAGTTGGCCCAAGCTGAGAAGTGGGCTAGGGATGAAGAGAGAAGAAATGCTGGCAGCAACAATGAACAAGATGCAGAGATGCCGAGGAGTTGTGGTTTTGATTGCAGGCTTACCCAAGGTAATATTCCCCATGTAGGTATTGGGGGAGGACATTGACAAAGTGCTGACTGCATTTGAAATGGCTCTTGAGATGAGAAGGGTCCACTCTAAGTATGGAGGTGCTCTCCTGTTGAAATGTATTATAGTAGCTAGGTTGGATATGCTCCAGACCCCGCAAGGGTTGAGGCAGAATCCTACCCACACTTGAGGAAATAACTAGTCACAAAATTTGATCTGACCCCAGAGCAGTACAGAGTGAAGTTCAGGGACACCCAGAAAGTAAACACAGTCCAAGGTGGACGTTGTGCACATCTCAGTGAAAGCTCTACAGGGCTAGATTAAAGGTAACCTATTTAGGGCATTTATACCTTAATTCTTAATTACCACTTTGTGACTCATTGTGTACAAGAAAGGTTATGCAAGTACCTAGTAAACTCTAAGCTGTCTAGTCCCAGGGAACTAGGACAGACAGCTAAATGGAGCTGCTCCCCCCACCCGAATTGCCATGAGACCCTCATGGATGAGTAGCGCGCTTCAAAATTCCCTGATTATTTTATTGATGAGTGGATGAAGTTTCTAATCAGCATCACGGAGAAGACTCCAAATAGGTGGGGGTTAGGTCTACAAAAGCCACAGGAGGTCGGCTGTAATCCCATCACAAAGACTCCCACAGTACCCCAGAACCCTAAAAAGGAGGAGGGAGATCTCACCCTAACTCAGATGAACAGAGGCAGAGTATCCAGGGACGAAGAAATACTTAGACCCAAAGGTTTTGTTGATTGTCAGTAGTCAGTTCACTTCAGGAATGATGACGACTATACTAAAAATGTGGTTAGCACTGAGCTGTTGAGTGTAGCCATAGAGCAGAAATCCTGAGTTGAGGACGTCATCTTAGCATTTTGTTTGGACACATGTCCATGTGGTAAGCTGGTGTTCCCTTAGAGTGGAAGTAGTCACTTCCACTCTATTCAGGTGAATGGGATCGCTGCCATTTGCCTGTGAGACACATGTACTTGTTAAAATATAGTGAGTGATTGGTTAGTGTTCTCAGACATGTATCTGCCATGAGAGGCCAGAAGGGTAACCCCAGGTGAGGTCACAAACTAACCTGTAGGCATAGTGTCTATACAGTTGGATGTAACCTTGGCTGGTATAAGGTGATAATGCAGTCCTCCCTTCAGGTTATCTCCTGGGCAATGACCTAACCGAGGTTGATCTGATTTGAAAGGTGCCCCCGACCCAAAGGTCCTGGGGAGCTGGCCCCTACAGATAGGAAACTGGGGTCCCAAAAGAAAGAAAAAAAGAAGAAAAAAAGAAGAAAAAAGGTAAGTCTTAAAGAGAGTTCAAGGGAGCCAAGGGTCTTCTGTCTCAGTAAGGGAGAAACTCACAGCTGGCACTGGTGAAGCTTCACATAACCAAAAGAGAGTCTTGAGCAGGCAGGCAGCTGTCTAGCAGCAGGGTCTCACTCCTGCTCTGACCCAAGGGAGAGTGGAAGAAGAGTGTCTGCCACTGCATGAGGTAGCCACCTACTCTAAACAATAAAAGAGGTTTCAGGAGCCATCTGATGCCCCTAGCGCAGCTCAGCCACCAGTAGAGAGCTTAGGGTGTAGTTCTGGATTCCGAAAGCTGTCAGTAGCCTCTGCAGGGTTTTGGTGTTCATGAAAACATTGTTGGTGGCATGGGAGGCAGACCTCATGGCCAAAAGTAAGATTGGCTTCCTGACCCTGTTGGTCATGGTGGGGTAGCTCAAGTGCTAGGTAACTTCTGTGAGTAAGGTGTTGCCCAAGACACTTTAATTATAGAGGAGGTGGGCACCTCACTACCCATACTAAAAAGGGAGAAAGATCATAAAACAGTGGTTATGAGGATTCACTTAAAGGGGTCCTTTTACTGTATGGGTGGGTCTGTTTTAGAGAGCAAGTACCTTGGCAGGAGGATGTAAGGCATATTAGGAAAGGTAATTATACAGCCTGGTGTCTTCACTTTCTTTCTCCCCTGACAGACCAGCTATATACTCTCAGGTTTGGTTGAGGCTCCAGGGCTATTGGCTGGGGCTGGTTGTGTGAGAAACCAGCACCTGTTTGCAGTATCCCTCCACTTTTTACCCCCATTTTGCCTACTTTATGATGTTTTTGGACTCTGATTGTGCCCTGGGCTCTGATAACCAGACCAAGATCCTGTGCTCGGATTCAAAATACATGGTAATTAGGTATAATTACAATTGATGCTGAAAACCTAGTGTAAGTCTCTAGTCTTTGATAGGACATGTAGTTCTAGAGTCCCAGTCAATGTAATGAACGTATGTACACACTGTCGTGGTGCTTGTTATCATTTTAAAAGCCAGCCCTGCCTTTCAGGTTGCTTTTAAACTGAAATTATATGAAAATTCGACTTTGAATGTAAAGGTATGTCTGCTAACATGGGAATGCTTTATTAAAATATAACTATTAATAGTAAGGAGATAAAAATATACCTCAAAGTATCAAAATAATAGAATAAATACAACAACTTACCACTGTTAGATGTATTCTAACTGCCATAGAAATTAAGTTCAGAACTATCTTTTCTGTAATCAAAGCCTAGCCTTCCCTGATTTTCCAGCCTCTGCCAGGGTAAGCAAAACTGTCTTAGGGACATATTATCTAGAATGGCACTACAATGATCACCGGTTTAGCAGCAGAAAACTGCTGCTAAAGTGGTGATAATGGGCTTGATGATATGCCCTGGAGAATTCCAATAGACGCCATTGTTCTCACCAGAACATGGACTTCTTTTGGAATTCTCAAGGGCATATTATTAAGCACATTATCGCTGCTTTAGCTGCAGTGTTCCGCCGCTAAACCAGCAATAATTTTAACGCCGTTCTTGATAATATGCCCCTTGATGAGTTGTGATGTGGCCTGCCTTGAGTCAAAGAACTTCCTGTTGGAGGAGACCTGCAAGCTGCAGTGCACAAAGCAGGAAAGCAGTGGATGAGTCAAACTGGCCTTCAAAGACAGTTTGGACATGACAGTCTCACCCCCAAATCCTGCACCCCCAGACAAACAGGAGTCCCAGTAATTAGATTAGTGAGAGGGCTGTAAGGGAGTGCACGGGAAACCTAGCCACACTAGTGTATTGGCTTAGCCAGATCTAACCCTCCAGGAGAAAGTTTCTCCATTTTGCATTTTGAAAGCCCCAAATATACCACACTTTGGAGGAAGTGTTCATAGACCTCGCTGGAACTCTGAATCCCATTGGTTAGGGTTGCCAACTGCTTGATGCCCAGGATCAACAAATAAATATGGGAGTGTTGCCCAGAAACTTAGAGCTGAGACCTGTAAACAACAAGGAGAAGATGGACTGCTGTGTGGGAAACCTGACCTGCACCCAAGGGATCAAACAAGGAAGGACTGTACCTGCTGCACAATCTGATACTAAAACCTTAAGGACTGTTCCTGGATTTGGACAAATTAAGGAGTGAACTACCTGAAATTTACATGTTAACAGAGCCCACTTGAATCTTTTCGACCAAGAACGCCACATCTTGGTCTGCGTCAAGTTGACATTTAAGGATTTGGCTCAGTGAATTGTAATTTTTGTAGTCCCAACATCCCCAGTGCCATCTCAGAACTTCTAGAACATTGGTACTGGTGTTGTGGACACTTTGAACCCACAAGAGGAACTTCAGCAAGAACACTTGTTGTTTGGTTAAGTTTAGAGTAACATTTGTTAAAAGTACTATAAGGTGACCAGATGTATTGTGGGAGTTGTAGTCACAGACTCCAAGAGGCAAACCAGATCATCTGGACTCTAGGGTGGTGTTGTGGACTACTTTCATACATCATGAAATACATCTGTAAGTACGTGTAAAAGTGTTACATCGTGGATGGCCACAACTCTGGTCCTTTAAAAATAATTGCTTGCTAATAGTCAGTCCTGCATCTTTGTCCCTCCCCTTTCTCTTCCGTCTCTCTGACACAGCTGAAACTTAGTACTGTCTCATTCCGCTATGGTTATTTATCTGTACTTTAAGGGGATTTTTTTGTCATGATTTCCTGGTCTGCTGCTGTTGCCTCTGTTCAGCTGTGGCACCATAGCTGCTTACATCTAAATATTACATTCCTACCTCTCACCTCCTCTTAATACCAGTTGGGCTAGTGCTGCCTCCCACTCTGTTGATTGAATTTATTTAGCCTTTTGGAACCTTTCTCCCTGTTTCAAAACTGCATTTGCTTCCGTTGCATTTGTATTCCCCTGCCCGCCTCAATCAATGTATTATCTCTTTGACTTTCTACGTTTCATGGTCTTTATCTCTGTGCCTCTCTTGAGACTGTTGACCCCTTGTTCTTTCTGTGTCTCACTCACTAAAGTCACTGACTGCCTTATCTTTTCTATGCCAAAACCCAGTTTGCTCTCCAGTATCTATTTTCAAACTCTCATCCAGCATTAGGCTGTACTAGAGTGACATTTTAGGAAACATCACGTAGCAATTCATTTAAACAAACCATGGGACAAAGGGTCATTATCTCAGCCATTTTAATTCTAGGTCGGGTGTTTATTCTACTACATTCAATATTTTTAACTGGCCTGTCTAGCTTCATGTTGGTCCCCCAAACAGCCCTTTCTTGAATTGACTCAGGGGAGTTCTGCTAGGCGCCTAGCTTAATCAGCTATGAAGGCCTGACTCTCTATTTGCGTGACATTGTTTGGTTTCTCATAGGACACAGTGCAGCACATTATTACCTTTCTCTCATTGGTATTTATAGTAGATGACCCCCAAAGTACACACTTTTCTCATGCACACAGCACTCTGGTGCCAAAGATTATTTGGATGCTTTTATAAGAAGTTATACTCCTGGGGTTAATCAATCGATCAAATCAATCAGGATTTCAAAAGCACGGCAACCCTTGCCTGGTGTTGCTGTAGTTTGAAGCATCTTGCCATCATTTATCATTATTCAAGACTTTTCCGACCTCCTTGGCTCTTCAGTGGATAGGTTGTGATTTTATTTTCTAAGTAAGTTTGGCCGTTGGTTGGATGCAAGTTACATAGAGCAATTCAAATAAAAGTTTGGTTTATGCTCTGACAAGTGTGATGCTGTGTAATCATGCAACTATTAATAAATTCGACTTTTGAATTAAAGGTACTTCCGAAGTCTCTAACTACCTTATTGTCACACCTAAGGTCTCCCCTAGATGCATCAGTGTACTTGTAACTATAAGCAGGGACATTATAACATATGTTTTATATGCCTCTGTAAGGGAAAAAAGCTGATTCCTATGGTAGCACAATAGAGCCTTTGGCCTAACATGGAAATACAGAAATAAAGTACAACTATAGTATAAGTTTATTGTTTGATTAATTAAAATCATTACAAACCCCCCCCATATCCATAAAAACGTAGTAAAAATTTCATTACATTAATAAGTACACCTGAATTTTGACATGGTTCCATAATTATATAAAAAGGGTGTATATTTCTTTTTTAAAAATTTGGGGACCTTTTAGAAAAGATAATTGCATAGTGTATACCCCAGTGTTCCAAATTTTAATGTTCATACACCACTATTTGAGACCTGCAGCTAGTCGCTAGTAAGCATGCTGTCCATTCGTTAATGTTGTTGGTCGGCTATTGAAGGTGACTTTGGTCCTGCTTGTTTTGTTTACTCTCCATCTGCTTGCCGTAGGAGGTTTCTGACCGTTGTCATGAATTTGACGCCCCTGCAGACCAGGATAATGGAAGCGCCTTCCAGCCAGCTTATCACTGCTTGTCTGCATGAATGGATGTTCAACTCATTAAAAATTAATTTTAAATACTGTCTCCTCTGTTCCAGGACTGCTGGACAAGCACATAATAAGTGAGTTACAGATTCTGATTTAAAACCACATAATCGACAGTTTGCGGAGAGATAGGGCTTTTTCCAAGTTGGATACAGGTCTTTTGAGTCGTGCAAGCCCATGCGGTAGTTTGTAAAGCTCTTTTTTAAATGCAAGCTGAAATGAGCGGATAGATAATTTTGGGGCTTTAGGGTTCTGTATGAGTTGATGACTGTCCACCCATGCCGGCGCTTAGAGATTGATTTTTTGTCAGCCAGCAAGGATTTCTTTTTAGCTGCGGCGTTTACGACTTTGCCGAAGCTTGCTCTATCTTCCCCGTTTTCCCACACTGTTTGTAATTCCAGCTCGGTCAAAGCTGTTCTCAAAAAGCTTCCCCATGAGCTCGGTATTTCTAAGTTCATCTGGAGCTTAATTTCGTCCCAGCATAATTTGTTCAGGGTGTCCGGGTTAGAACAGCGGAATGTATGACAAAGTTTGACAAAGCTACTCATTGCCCACTATAGATGTGGGAAGAGGAGGGAGTACGTAAGTCCCAGTTGGCGTAGCCTCCGTTTCACCATGAGGAATGATTGTCGCTGGCGCTGCACCTGGATCGTGTAGTCTGGGAAGAACATTATGTTCGCGTTTTCGACTTGTATGGTGCCCAGTTTTCGAGTTTCTCGCAGGACAGCATCTCGGTCCCTGTAGTTCAGGATACGGAGTAGGAAAGGGCGCGGGTTGGAGCCGGTGTGGAGTGGCCTGGTCGGGACTCTGTGCGCCCGTGGACAGGTGGACTACTGACAGGGGGGAGGACTGGTCGGATAAGGAGTGGGAAAGGATTCTAGAGGGACCACAACCACATTCCCCGCAATTCGAGGTTCAGAATCATACAGTTCTACATCACACACACATCACACACAGGGCATACCTGTCCCCGGACAAGATTAACCGCTACTTTGGCCTGGATACATCCAAATGCCCACGATGCGCGCTACTGAACGCGGATCTCCTACATATGCTGTGGGCATGTCCCAAGCTACGGACGTACTGACATGATGTCACCACGCTGTTGACGAAAGGGACGGAGCTAAGCCTTCGACACGACTGGGACACTTGTGTACTGGGCCTCCTCACTAGGACGAAACATAACAAGGCGCACATGAGGTTCTGGGATTTGGGGCTGATAACCGCCAAAAGACTCATAACCCGCCACTGGAAAGCCGCAGAACCACCGCTGACGAAACACTGGAGTGCCTCCCTCACCTACTGGGCGACCGCAGAGGGCACGGTACTAAGTAGGGAGGAGAAGGCGGGGCGGAGGGCCATACCGATAGCCCAGATATGGGAGGGTTTCCTGCGAACATTCACCAGGGCCTGTCATGATAAAGGGGTGATGTAAGGGGAGGGTAGTGAGAAAGGGGAGAAACAAGAGCCACGCGCAGACAAACAAGAAATACCACCCCCGTGACCCACCGCCCTCCCCCCCCCTCCCCCCCCCCCCGCTCGCCCCCTCCCACCTCCCTTATCCCCCCCCCCCGCTTCCCCGCCCACTCCGCCCTTTCCCCCCCCACCTGTCGACAGGGGCCACACACACAGGCGACTCCGCTAATGCACTCCCACCCCGGGACTCAGAGTTATCACGCACCACTCGTATCACCTCCCCGTGAGCACCACTGGGCGGCACCCTACGAGACCAGTCCGCCCGAAACCATTGAGACAGGGCCCGCACTGCAGCACCCCCTCCCCGAGTTTGGGTTCATTACACCCTCACTTTCTTTCCTGTTCTTACCTAGATTGGAACAGCGACACCCACGGCAGAGGTCGCCCCCCAGTTGACCACGCCAGATCTGCCTTTCCTACTCGCACCTTCACTTCTAGCACACAGCGACTAAACACAGGAGTGCAGCACATATGCAAACCACTGCCACAACCTTCCACCCCATGGCAACGACGTCCTGAACAATCTAGCCGTCCACAGCACACGTACATGTCGCCCGGAACCGGGCCTGGATGGTTACTAACACTGTTGGGGAACATCACACTTCATTACTGACCAGAAGGCTGCGGACGCCGGGGGGGCGGCTGGTCATCAGGCTGCCCGCCTGGGCGGGCAAGGTTGGATGTCCTGGTAGGAACGGCACTGCGAGTTACACTGTGATAAAACAATGGAATGGATGGTTTGGTGCATGCAGTGTCCACCCATAAGACAACAGGTGGAGTTCTTCATATGCATGTGCATTTATTGGAGTTTCAACCGTCATCAACATTCGCTCTGATACTGTACGAGCTACTCCAATTGTTGTTTCCCCTTTGAATTATGCACATAAAGAAATGTACCTGTATACCAAGAGTTTCAATAAAACAGATTTAAAAAAAAAATAATAAAGTACAACTATAGATAGAAATAAGCTAAATATATACTTCGGAGTATCACAATGCTGGTTAGAATAAATCTAAAAACTTGTCACTGTTAGAATTCTTATAAATATCACAGAAAAGAAGTTATTAAACTTGTTTTCTGATGGACCAAAATTCAGCCTTCCACCTGCCCTTCTCTGATTGCTCAGCCTCAGCTGTCTTAACAAGGTGTGATGTGGCCTGCTGTTTGAACCGGTAGTGTCTGGGCAGCTGAATGGATGCTCCCAGATAGGCAGAACTACCATTGTGCTCATCCTTTCGTAGCTTCTTGGTGAGGAGTGAGGCTCACTACAGAGGCAATAAGTAAAACAAAGGCAAAAGCAGCCACTCACGATAAATGCCCTGAGCGTCACAAAAGAGACTTCAGGAGTGAACATGTTTATGTTCAACACACATATGCAATGCTTATAACATGACCACCATAAACCTTTAAGAATAAAACACAATTGTGAATCTAGCTATTGGTACTAGGCCCACTCATATGGTTATTTTTTCACTAGTATGCACACTATGGACACATCTTAATCTAACTTCCTTCTAATCGAGAGAGAGCATCCTTATGGGGTGCACAATATCAAGATTATGTACATTCACAAATAAAAGAACACTTTTTAGCAGCACTGTTAGCCGAAGTCAAGTGGGTGAAACCCAATGTCTAAAGGTATTGTGCTTTTGGTACTAACCAAGGTGTAAGACTGCACCACAGGCCAGTATCGTGAATGACATTTGATCAAACCACGCTCACTCCCACTCAGACACACTCAATCCGCACCACTATGTGGTATGGCAGGTATCAGCCAGTCTGTATGACTGGATCTTACAAACACATACTAACTCAGCACCCTAATGCGGTGCCACTGGTACCTAGCAGGTATATGGATCACCTTCAGTAGACCATTTGGCCCAAGCCTCTCTCCAACTTCACCCTCACCCCTATTTTCCTATACCTACGGATGGGAGATAACTAGTCCTGCATACCTGACACTTGGCTGCATGTGGCCAAAGTTAAACTTAGTCTGGGTCTCTCAGGAGCAGGTGGAAATATTTAACAGCTTTAATTAGGATGTAGACTTAAACAAAGGAGAAGTTGGCAGCAGAACAGGTTTGCCCACAGGTCTCAAACACAAAGGATTCATGCAGTCTCTTGACCCACTTCCTACCTGTCTCAGAAGCATTTCTTCATCCCAGTCAATATGTCTTTCTACTACCCGTACCATGATGTCTTCAGTAGGGGCCAGGTGTGGAGAGGCAGGTTGGTCTATCACGATGAGTGTCAAAAAGGGAACAACCAATGAATAGGAAGTAATACATTACTCCCCATAGGTAGGAGTAGGCACCACGATCGGTATATGATGATCCCGGTCATACCCAGGCACTCTGGCCACAGTGACTGGTGTGCCTTTTGTGTGAAAGGATGCGTTGTAAATTGTCACCTCCCAGGTCAGGAGTCACAATAAAGAGTGTATGCCAAATTGGGTTGCACCAGGCAATTCTGATCACACTCAGCTAAGAATTGCAAATCTGAACATCTTTGAATATGAGGCACAATGTCCAGTGCAAGTTGATACAGATTGCACCACAACAGTCTGGTCTGGGACAAATATGTGCAAGTTCAGCAGAGCCACATAATTTGGTATGGGGCACAACTCTGGGTACACCCCCACCTCCAAGGGTTGCATCCTGTGAATGCAATGATTAACATACTCTTAAGGTCACCCATAGCTAGGTAAATACCTGCAGTGTTCTTCTCAAAGCATGTAATCCATTTCTATGCTCCATCCAGCCAAGACAGTAGCTTTGTTCTTAGTTTTTCTTTGTCCTTCTGGGATCATGACACATACATAAGCCAGACAAATTATTCTGCTGCAGTGGGCACATTCTTAACCTGTATGACGCTATGGGTTTATCCTCAACAAAGCATCCCCCCCTTGCGAGGCATTGCTCCAAGTAGGGAAAGCTCCCGTTGGGATTTCCGCCTTCATGGCCGATGCAACCCTCAATTACTGCCATGACCGCAGGCTAGGACAATCCTCCCCTAGGCCAAAACCTGTCACATGGGCCACTCTCCTTAGTCTAGTCTGCTAACAGGGTGCAAAATTTATAAACAAAACTCTTGTATTTTGCTATTTTATCCCTGGGGGTAGATCTAGTTTTTGCCGTGCACACGTGTGCAGGACAGCGTATCCACTTTTGTCAAAACAGGAATGGTTTGATTGTTTAAACTGTTCAGCCCAAAGAATAGTTCCAGGCATGAGCCTTTGAGGATTATTACATTTACATCGGGTTTACGTGCATCTTATATGCAGTATTACAGTAAGTAATAAAAGTTTCCGGCATCCCATATATAGTGTGGAATGTTCGTTACAGCCTTAGGGGCAGATTTACAATCTCATTACAACATCTTTACAACACTGTTGTGTCACTTCTGTGATGCATCAGCATTGTAAACAATGCGCCACTATGCAACATATTTACAAAGTGAGGCACCTATAGAGATGAGTCACGTTGTAAAGCCTTGCACTACATTATACCTACATCAGGTATAATGTATGCAGGGTGGGCATTCGGACATAGGAAAGCCTCGCAGTGAAATCTACAAGATTTGACGGAGTCACTTTTATGACGCCATTGCATCAAAACCTTACACCTGCTTAAAGCAGGCATAAGGAGTGTTGCAGCCTGTAAGTGTTAGATCTGGGGGTCTCTAGTTGGCAATGGTATTCAAATGTGTCCTAATAGGGACCCTTACTTCTAAGTCAGGATAAGGGGATTACACCCCTTAATAACTCCTGCTCACCCCCTTGGTAGCTTGGCACGAGCAGACAGGCTTATCTCAGAGGCAGTGTGTTAAGCATTTGTGAATATACAGAGTAATACAGTGAAAACACTACAGATGGACAAAGGTTTTTATAAAAAAAAGTATTCTTTACATAGACTTAAACACAAGATCACACACGACAAAAATCCACAATTCTACACTTAAGATTGCTTAAAGATGATAAAACGTTGCTTTGTTCCAGTTGATGATAAATGGGACAAAGTTCTCAACAAAGTACCTGGATGCGTAACGCAAAATAAATAAAAGGCTCGCAAAAGGGGAGATGCGTTGGTTCCGTGATCCGGGGGAGATGATGCGTCGTGCCTCAATGCTTGCGCAGAGTAGGGGATGCATCGTGATCCTTACCAGTGCGGAGGTGATGCTTAGATTCTTGGCCTGCAGGCCCGTTGCGCAGCGCAAGATGACGCCTTGATGTGATGCGATGATCCAGTTGCGATGCGAGAAGATGGCACCCTTGATGCTGCGATGACGATGCAATGATGCCCTACCAGCTTTGAGACGACTCTGTACTTCGGAGCCGTGACAGGTCCTGCACCACGCTTCTCTGGTGATGCGATGGCGACTCTCACAATGGCTTCATGCTTCTCCAGTGATGGGACAACAGGCAGCTTCGATGAAAACACGCTTCCAGGGAGATGAGGCGAAAGCTGGCTTCTCCGGCGATGCAACAATTTCAGCTGCGGCGGCGACACGCTTCTTCTCGATGCATCGCGCTAATAGCTCCCAGCAGAATGCAAGTGTCTGGATTCAGAATTCCCAGCAAGGAAATTCAGTTGGGAGCTGGAGGTGAAGTCTTTTGTCCCTGAGACTTCAGCAGGAGGCAAGCACAGTTCAAGCCCTTAGAGGATATTCTGTAGATGAAATTCCTTACAAAGTTCCTTCTCCTTTCTCTTGGCAATGAAGCAACCACTGCAGGCCAACCCAGCAAACAGCACACTGGCAGAGGGGCAGTACAACTCCTGCAGCTTCCTTGGTTCTTCTCCTTGGCAGACAGGTTTCTTGTCCAGAAGTGATCTAATTTCTTAGGATCAGGGTCCCAATATTTATAGCCCCAAATCCTTTCTTCTCTGAAGGCAGAGAGGCCTCTGCTTAGTCCAAACCAGTTCCTGAGCACTTTGTTTACATGACTCTCTTCTTCCTTTCACTGTGCAGGGACATCATCTGCCCAACAGGAGGTGGAGCCAGCACAGAGGAGGGAAGATACAGCTCTGGAGCACTCTGTTGACATGATTTCTCCTTTCCTTTCACAGTGCAGGGCAGATGCATCAGACAAGCCACTGGACGTGGAGCCAGTATTGTAGAGGGAAGGCCCAGCCCTAATCAGCCCGAGGTGCAACTCCTCCCTCCTATGTAGAAGCAGATCTCTCTATTCACCACCAGGCTGCCCCCACATGTCTCGTGGAATCCCCCAGCCCTGTCACTCACAAACCCAGACAAGGAACACACAACCTAGCAGAGGCAGGTCTGGAAAGTTGGGCAGGAAAATACCCCTTTTCCAAAAGTGGTATTTTCAAACACAGAATATTAAAACCATCTTTACTAAAATGGGTATTTTATTATTCTGTGTTCAGGCACATTAAATTCGAATTTCTACCATGTTCCCTGAGTCAGTTAGGATTATAAGAACAGAGGAGGCAATCCATAAAAATGGAAGGGAGACTCACGCCATTGATGCCAGGTCTAACAGTTAGGAATAGGCATTCCTAACCATTCCTGGAGTTGTGTCGTGCTTGAGATGCGCTTCCTATATGTCAGAAGATGGATCATGCATATATCCATCCTTGGGCATTTTGTGCTGCATTGTAAATGCGGCACTTCCATGGTGGCGCAAGGCTATTTTTCTGTGACGCAAAGTAACTCCTGCAGCTCTGCTAATATGCAGAGATGCATCAGTTATTGTAAATCTGTCCCTTGGAGTCATAATATAATGGTCAAATGGTTACAGCATGTGGGTCTCATCCTTGCTTGGACAGTGTGGCCAGTGGTGAATGTTTCCAGATTTCTGGCAAGGGGAGCATGCGATTTCATCTGACCACTTCACTTTTAAAATTTCTGCTTCATTATTCTGATGTTTTGTGCAAAGTGGTCAGCTGGTCACTCGAGGAGTAGGTCTCTTGCAGCTTTTGATGCCCCCTAGAAATACAAGAGGTCAGCCATCTAAGCCTAAATCCAAACTGGTTCTAGAAGCATCTCCTCCTCTGACTGTAGTGGAAGCAGGCTACAATTAGACCTGGGTTTCAAGTACTATACTTCCTCATACCCAAATTTACAATTAACTATGTATTTGAAGGCTTCACTCTGGTAAAATTAAGTTACATATGTTTCTCAGCACTCTCCAGCTGCCCTTCCAGAGAGAGGATGATTTGCAAATCTCATATTGGGATTGTTGCCAAAAGACACAAGCCATTATTTCTGTTCTGAGAGCAGTTTCACATCTAAGCGATAGGAAAACACTAATATAGAGGGCAGCGACTGGATAGGATAATGCTAATTAGCTCACTAGATTTTCAAACAGGCAAAGTGTACGTTTTGAAAAGGTAGATTTCTTGTGTGTTTTTGAAACATTTAACTTCATCAATTCGATGGATATTTACTGACTATCAAAAACTGTGGTTGAATGAACGCTGTACCTTATTCCAAATCAAAGTTACCAAAAATAGTGTTTAATATTGTAGTTTCTTTCTCATAGAAATCACTGCAATCCTAAATCATGGAACTGGCTTTTACGGGCTAGTCACAGTAGTATCATCCAAACTTAAATTCTTACATCTTTTGAACTCTAGGTGCCCTAACATGTAATTAACAAGTCACGCTTATGCTGAATTAATATTTCTCAGTTTTACTTGCCTACCTAGTGAATAGCAACATATGTGTTACACTTCTCCTTTGACATTTAACTTCCATGTCACTGGTGTATTTCCTGCACCATAACCTGTGATCCAGTCAACAGTTCCCCAGTGTGCAGAGTTAAAAATCCTGAAATACCAGTCTGCAAAAATAGGGGTTAACACTTAAAAAGAGGTGTTTTCTAACAGTATGTTAGAATTCTTTTTATGGTATAGATTTGACATTTAGTATATCAGAAAAAAGGACAAGCAGTAAGGGGAATACTGAGGGGCATATTATCAAGCAGGGCGTTAAAATTATTGCAGTTTTAGCGGCAGAAAACTGCTGCTAGCGCGGCGATAATGGACTTGATAATCTGCCTTGGAGAATTCCAATATAAGCCCATGTTCACACCAGAACATGGGTTTCTTTTGGAAAAAACTCAGTGTCAGTACCTCAATGAACCAGGCCACATTCATTTAATTGTAGCACTAGTATTGTTCATTGCAGTATTATCAGTTCTGATCTACTTATTAAGCAGTTTAAAGCCATCTGTTCTTTTCTGTAGGGGTCGATACGCCATCCTAGAGTAGGCTGGGAATAGCTGGGAAAATAACAAAATATGTGGAACAAAATATAATTGCTTGGTATCTCCGGATCAAATATTAACTTTTAAATTCCCATTTTCTGGGTGATCTAGTTGTTCCTACTAATAGCAAAATGATAACCCAGAAGACAACAAATAAGTACTGCATCACACTGTAAATAAGACTTTAAAGCATTATTTTACAGAATGCAAAATAATCGTAGAGCATGAAATATCTTTTGTTGTCCAGAATAATTTTAAAACCAATCCTCTTGAAATTCTGCTTTTCATCACATCTGTTGTATGGTTTCAGACACCCTGGTGGGCCCGGTCAGATAATGTTAAGAGCACGTTAGAAATACCTACTTAACAATATTGCATGTAGAACATTCCTCTAATACTATTCAGAGTTTTTATCGTCAAC
Organism: Lissotriton vulgaris; assembly: GCF_964263255.1. Lineage (NCBI taxonomy): Eukaryota > Metazoa > Chordata > Amphibia > Caudata > Salamandridae > Lissotriton > Lissotriton vulgaris. Next base: position 2,034,776,494 of record NC_141691.1, read on the forward strand.
TGCTGCCTTTTTCCTTTTTATGTGATCAAGCACTAAAACATCCGTACTCAGAGCATGTGCTTTTTTAAAAAAGTTCCCATCTCCCCGTTTAAGGTCGAGCCTATAGAGGCAGCGCGAATGCGCTGCTTGCTTTGCCAGGCATGCGGTATTCGGTATGGTGTGGAAGCTTTATGGAAGCTCTGCCCACTCTCCGCCCATCTTTCACATTAGTTTAGGTCCTAAATGCTGACTTTTGATTTGTTTTAGGCCTGTTATTCCCTCCTCATGAAGGTCATGTCCTCATTAGTATCCTTCCATGGCAACTGGCCCCTTTACTTCGAGCACTATTTTCTAATCATGGCCCAACCCCACACTCCGTGACCTCTCGTCCCATTCTCTTCCCCTCACCGCACTCCCGTTCATGCTTTCTCACATGCCTGCAATCCCGTTTTCAATGCAATAGGTCTCACGTAAATGCGAGTCCTATTGCATTGTAAATGCTTTTTTTTTTCAACTGCTAAAAAAATATGTCTGCGCCCAAGCGGCAAAGTGAGAGCCGCTGTGAAGTAACCGCATTATGTAAAGATGCAAGTCAAAGAGGATACAGAAAGCCAAACAAGCAGTGCTGCGACTTTCTCACAAGAGAGTTCTGACAGCCCTTCCGTCTCTTTGCAGTTATGGCATTCTCCTGAGTAGGTCCGTGACAGCTGGGAAGTCGTGCAACTTTCCCTGAAAATTTGCAGATTTAGATGGACACATACTTTAAATAAACACAGTTTCTTATCAATGTATATATATATTTTTTATTACGGGCAATTTGTGAATTGGAGGCAAGTAGGACAGCTAATATTCCATTGTTTCCATGCGTAATAGATGATGAGGTCTAGTGTTTTGATGTGTTTTTTGTAACTTTTTGCATGGTTACTTTGATGATGCTGTAAATTGATGGTGAAAATTAAATTAGGATTAATGTGATACGTTAAGAATGTATTTTGTTAAAAATGTGACGAGAAGTTTTTGGCACTAACCTTAAAAGGAGGCCTTGAGTCAAGGAAAATGGCTCCTTTTAATGGTGACTTCAAAAGAAAATGCCGAATTACAGGGTGCAATGTGTTGCTGGTGGTTCATGGCCCCGGTGCATCCACACCATTTAGCAGTTCTTCAGGTGTTGCCTGCCACAGTGGAGCTGTTTTTACACATTTGGCTATGCTTTTTTTTTATTGCAGTATGTTTCGAGATCAAAATATCCCTAGGGGCAGATTTACAAGCCCATTGCGCCACTTTGCGTCACTTTTCCCATGATAAAGTGATGCAAAAGTGGCGCAAGAGTCTTGTAAATCTGCCCCTCGTGTTTTGTTCTGGTTTGAGTCAGACAACATTTCCCTCATTGAACATCAGCATTGTAGATTCTGTGGGTATAAGGAAAAACACTAGAGCATATAATTTGTCTCTGACGAAAAATATTTCATCTATACAAGAAGTATTTATGTGACTCTTTTACTTCTGGTAATGTCTGAGTGACTGATAAGTCCATAAGAACCTGTTTTGCCCTACACACTGGTGCCTCTGTATCCAAGTTCATCAAATGTTTGGCTTTAGGTTTAACCAGATAAATTAATCTTTGTTCAGATTTTAAGATGTTGCTGTTTCAACCCCAGCTGAGCCTTGGCTATTTTTTAATCCTTGTTTTGATCTGCTCTATCATTTCTTACTGTCCCATCATTGTTACTGTTTTACTTATAAACAATAACAGTTATTTCATTCATTAATTTACTCACTCCAGAAATCTGTGTTAGATCGCATGGTCAAATATTTGAATCTTGGTGTGGTCACTCAGCCTTACATCCTTCCTAGGTCAATACATGCGTGTACACATGCAACAAGCCTGGAGCCTCTTATCTTAGTTCTTCAGAAGTGGATCTTATTTCAAAAGGTGGACTGGTGATAAGCACTCCCAATCCATTCTAAAAGTGGCTGATACTCTAGTCGTGAGACTCAATCACACCCAAGGTATCTAGGCAAAGTTACTATACAGTGGGATGAAACCTTGGCTGGTAGAAGGTGATAATGCAGTCCTCCCTTCTGGTTATCTCCTATGGCAATGACCTAACAGAGGTTGATCTAATTTGACGGGCCCCCCCAACCCAAAGGTCCTGGGGAGCTAGCCCCTACAGAAAGGAAAAGGGGGTCCCAAAAGAAAGAAAAAAAGAAGAAAAAAGGTAAGTCTTAAAGAGAGTTCAAGGGAGCAAAGGGTCCTTTGTCCCAGCAAGAGAGAAACTCACTGCTGGCACTGGAGAAGCTTCACGTAACCAAAAGAGAGTCTTGAGCAGGCAGGCAGTTGTCTAGCAGCAGGGTCTCACTCCTGCTCTAACCCAAGGGAGAGTGGAAGAAGAGTGTCTGCCACTGCATGTGGTAGCCACCTACTCTAAACAGTAAAAGAGGTTCCAGGAGCCAGCTGATGCCCCTAGCGCAGCTCAGCCACCAGTAGAGAGCTTAGGGTGTAGTTCTGGATTCTGAAAGCTGTCAGTAGCCTCTGTAGGGTTTTGGTGTTCATTGAAACATTGTTGGTGGCATAGGAGGCAGACCTGATTGCCAAAAGTAATATTGGCTTCCTGAACCTGTTGGTCATGGTGGGGTTGCTCAAGTGCTGGGTAACTTCTGTGGGTAAGGTGTTGCCTAAGAAACTTTAATTATAGAGGAGGTGGGCACCTCACTACCCAAACTAAAAAGGGAGAAAGATAATAAAACAGCGGTTATGAGGATTCACTTTAAATGGGTCCTTTTACAGTATGGGTGGGTCTGTTTTAGAGAGCAAGTACATTGGCAGGAGGATAAAGGCGAATTAGGACAGGCAATTGTACAGCCTGGTTTCTTCACTTTCTTCCTCACCTGACAGACCAGCTATATACTCCCAAGGTTGGTTGAGCCTCCAGGGCTATTGGCTGGGGCTGGTTGTGTGAGAAACCAGCACCTGTTTGCAGTATCCCCCCACCTTTTACCCCAATGTTGCCTAGTTTATGATGTTTTTTGGACTCTGATTGTGCCTTGGGCTCTGATACTCATAAAAAGATCCTGTGCTCAGATTAAAAGTACATGGTAATTATGTATAATCTCTCTAATTAAAGAGAGGGACCCCAAACGCCAAAAGGGTAGGGTTCCAAAAGACAGTATGTCACAAAATAACGTCCCCTTTGGACAGATTCTAAGCAGACAGAAAAACTTGCATCTATAACACACACTTGTCAGTTCATACTTTCAATTTGAGCAGCAATCAAGATGATGTAAAAATAGTCAGAAATTATAAAAAAGTACACAATTTATTATACCATTAAAAATTCACAATAAAAGGGATAAACAATATATCCTAATATAATACATGCAGGTAATAATCACAAAGTGGGAACAAAACAACACATTGGTTAAAAAATAAAAATTAATTTTAAATTACACTTACACCTACGGATGGGAGATAACTAGTCCTGCCTACCTGACACTGGGCTGCATGTGGCCAAAGTTAAACTTAGTCTGAGTCTCACAAACAAAGGAGAAGTTGGCAGCAGAACAGGTTTGCCCACAGGTCTCAAACACAAAGGATTCATGCAGTCTCTTGACCCACTTCCTAATTGTCCCTGAAGCATTTCTTCATCCCATTCAATATGTCTTTCTACTACCAGTACCATGATGTCTTCAGTAGGGGCCAGGTGTGGAGAGGCAGGTTGGTCCATCACGATGAGTGTCAACAAGGGAACAACCGATGAATAGGAAGTAATACATTACTCCTCATAGGTAGGAGTAGGCACCCCCATCCGTATATGATGATCCAGGTCATACCCAGGCAATCTGGCCACAGCGACTGGTGCACCTTTTGCGTGAAGGGATGAGTTGTAAATTGTCACCTCTCAGGTCAGGAGTCACAATAAAGAGTGCATTCCAAATTGGGTTGCACCAGGCAATTCTGATCACACTCAGCTAAGAATTGCAAATCTGAACCACTTTGAATAAAAGGCACAACGTCCAGTGCAAGTTGATACAGATTGCAACACCCCAGTCTGGTCACGCACAAAAATGTGCAAGTTCAGCAGAGCCACATAAGTTGGTAAGAGGCACAACTCTGGGTACACCCCCCCTTCAAGGGTTGCACCCTGTGAATTGGACACTGCACTGCAATTTTTACCATACTCTTATTGACACCCATAGCTAGGTAAATACCTGCAGTGTTCTTCTCAAAGCATGTAATCAATTTCTATGCTCCATCCAGCAAAGACAGTAGCTTTGTTCTTAGTTTTTCTTTGTCCTTCTGGGATCATAACACATACATAACCCAGCCACATCATTCAGCTGCAGTGGGCACATTCTCAACCTGGATGGCACTATGGGTTTATCCTCAACAAAGCACCCTCCCCTTGTGAGGCATTGCTCCAAGTAGGGCAAGCTCCAGTTGGGATTTCCGCCTTCATGTCCGATGCAACCCTCAGTTACTGCCATGTCCTCAGGCTAAGACGATCCTCCCTAGCCCAAAACCTGTCACATGGGCCTCTCTCCTTGGTCCAGTCTGCTATCAGGGTGCAAAATGTATAAACAAAACTCTTGTCTTTTGCTATTTTATTCCTGGGGGTAGGTCTATTTTTGCAGTGCACACGTGTGCAGCACTGCGTATTGACTTTTGTCAAAACAGGAATGGTTTGTTTGTTTAAACTGTTCATCCCAAAGAACAGTTCCAGGCATGAGCCTTTGAGGACTATTACCTTTACATCTGGTTTACGTGCATCCTAAATGCAGTATTACAGTAAGTAATAAAAGTTTCCGGCATCCCATACATAGTGAGGAATGTTCGTTACAGCCTTAGGGGCAGATTTACAAGCCCCTTTCAACATCTTTACAACACTGTTGTGTCACTACTGTGATGCATCGGCTTCGTAAACAATGCGCCACTATGCAACATATTTACAAAGTGAGGCACCTATAAAGATGGGTCACGTTGTAAAGCCTTGCGCTACATTATACCTACATCAGGTATAATGTATGCAGGGTGGGCATTCGAATGCAGGAAAGCCTCGCAGTGAAATCTACAATATTTTACAGAATCACTTTTATGACGCCTCTGCATCAAAACCTTACACCTGCAGGCAGCTTCAATGAACACACGCTTTCAGGTAGATGCGGCGAAAGCTCGATTCTCCGGTGATACGACAATTTCAGCTGCGGCAGCGACACGCTTCTTCTCGATGCATCGCGCTTCAAGCTCCCAGCAGCACGCAAGTGTCTGGATTCAGAATTCCGAGCAAGGAAATTCAGTGGGGAGCTGGAGGTGAAGTCTTTTGTCCCTGAGACTTCAGCAGGAGGCAAGCACAGTTCAAGCCCTTGGAGAATATTCTGTAGATAAAATTCCTTACAAAGTTCCTTCTCCTTTCTCTTGGGAATGAAGCAACCACTGCAGGCCAACCCAGCAAACAGCACACTGGGAGAGGGGCAGTACAATTCCTGCAGCTTCCTTGATTCTCCTCCTTGGCGGACAGGTTTCTTGTCCAGAAGTGATCTAATTTCTTGGCATTAGGGTCCCAATATTTATAGCCCAAAATGCTTTCTTCTCTGAAGGCAGAGAGGCCTCTGCCTAGTCCAAACCAGTTCCTGAGCACTTTGTTTACATGACTCTCTTCTTCCTTTCACTGTGCAGGGCAGAGACATCAGCCGGCCCGCAGGAGGTGGAGCCTGCACAGAGGAGGGAGGATACAGCTCTGGAGCACTCTGTTGACATGATTCTTCCTCTCCTTTCACAGTGCAGATCAGATACATCAGACAAGCCACAGGAGGTGGAGACAGTATTGTAGAGGGAAGGCCCAGCCCTATTCAGGCCCCAGGTGCAACTCCTCCCTCCCAACTAGATTCAGATCTCTCTATTCACCACTGGGCTGCCCCAGCCTGTCTCCTGGAATCCCCCAGCCATGTAACTCACAAACCCAGACAAGGAACACACAACCTAGCAGAGGCAGGTCTGGAAAGTTAGGCAAGAAAATACCCATTTCCTAAAAGTGGTATTTTCAAACACAGAATATTAAAACCAACTTTACTAATAGATGTATTTTATTATTCTGAGTTCAGGCACATTAAATTCGAATTTCTACCATGTTCCCGAGTCAGTTAGGATTGTAAGAACAGAGGAGGCAATCCGTCAAATTGGAAGGGAGACTCACGCCAATGATGCCAGGTCTAACAGTTAGGAATAGGCATTCGTAACCATTCCTGGAGTTGCGTCGTGCTTGCGATGCGCTTCCTATATGTCAGAAGATACATTACCAATCATGCATATATCCATCCTTGAGCAATTTGTGCTGCATTGTAAATGTGGCACATCCATGGTGGCGCAAGGCTATTTTTCTGTGACGCAAAATAACTTGTGCAGGTTTGCTAATATGCAGAGATGCATCAGTTATTGTAAATCTGTCCCTTGGAGTCATAAAATAATGGTCAAATGGTTACGGCATGTGGGTCTCAACCTTGCTTGGACAGTGTGGCCAGAGGTGAGTGTGTCCAGATTTCTGGCAAGGGGAGCATGCGATTTCATCTGACCACTTCACCTTTCAAATTTCTGCTTCCTTATTCTGATGTTTTGTTCAAAGTGGTCAGCTGGTCACTCGAGGAGTAGGTCTTTTGCAGCTTTTGATGCCCCCTAGAAATACAAGAGGTCAGCCATCTGAGCCCAAATCCAAACTGGTTCCAGGAGCATCTCCTCCTCTGACTGTAGTGGAAGCAGGCTACAATTAGCCCTGGATTTCAAGTACTATATTTCCTTATACCCAAATTGACAATTAACTATATATTTGAAGGCTTCACTCTGGTAAAATTAAGTTACATATGTTTCTCAGCACTCTCCAGCTACCCTTCCAGAGAGAGGATGATTTGCAAATCCCATATTGGGATTGTTGCCAAAAGACACAAGACTTTATTTCTGTTATGAGAGCAGTTTCACATTTAAGCGATAGGAAAACACTAATAGAGAGGGCAGCGACTGGATAGGATAATGCTAATTAGCTCACTAGATTTTCAAGCAGGCAAAGTGTACGTTTCGAAAAGGTAGATTTCCTGTGTGTTTTTGAAAAATTTTACTTCATCAATTCAATAGATATTTACTGACTATCAAAACAGTGGATGAATGAACACTGTACCTTATTCTACATCCAAGTTACCAAAATGTTATTTAATATTGTAGTTTCTTTCTCATAGAAATCACTGCAATCCTAAATCATGGAACTGGCTTTTAGGGGCTAGTCACAGTAGTATCATGCAACCCTTAAATTCTTACATCTTTTGAACTCTAGGTGCCCTAATATGTAAATAACAAGGCACGCTTATGGTGAATTAATATTTCTGAGTTTTACTGCCTACCTAGTGAATAGCAACATATGTGTTTCACTTCTTCTTTGACATTTAACTTCCATGTCACTGGTGCATTTCCCGCACCATAACCTGTGGTCCAGTCAGCAGTTCCCCAGTGCACAGAGTTAAAAATCCTGAAATACCAGTCTGCAAAAATAGGGTTTACCACTTACAAAGAGGTGTTTTCTAACAGTATGTTAGAATTCTTTTAATGGTATAGATTTGGCATTTAGTATATCAGAAAAAAGGACAATCAGTAAGGGGAATACTGAGGGGCATATTATCAAGCAGGGTGTTAAAATTATCGTTGTTTTAGCGGCAGAAAACTGCTGCTAGAGCGGCGATAATTGGCTTGATAATATGCCTTGGAGAATTCCAATAGAAGCCCATGTTCACACCAGAACATGGGTTTCTTTTGGAAAAAACTTATTGTCAGTACCTCAATGAATCATGCCACATTCATTTAATTGTAGCACTAGGATTGTTCTTTGCAGTATTATCAGTTCTGATCTACTTATTAAGCAGTTTAAAGCCATCTGTTCTTTTCTGTTGGGACCGAAATGCCATTCTAGAGTAGGCTGGGAATAGCTGTGAAAATAACTAAATATTTGCAACAAAATATAATTGCTTGGTATCTCCGGATCTAATATTAACTTTTCAATTTCCATTTTCTGGCTGATCTAGTTGTTCCTACTACTAGCAAAGTGATAACCCAGAAGACACGAAGTAAGTACTGCATCACACTGTAAATAAGACTTTAAAACATTATTTTACAGAATGCAAAATAATCATATAGCATGAAATATCTCTTGTTGTCCTGAATAATTTGAAAACCAATCCTCTTGAAATTGTGCTTTTCATCACATCTGTTGTATGGTTACAGACACCCTTGTGGGCCCGGTCAGATAATGTTAAGAGCACGTTAGAAATACCTAATAAACATTCTTGCATGTAGAACATTCCTCTAATACTATTCAGATTTTTTATCGTCAACTGCTGCCTTGTTCCTTTTTGTGTGATCAAGCACTAAAACATTCGTACTCAGAGTATGTCATTTTTAAAAAAAGTTCCCCTCTCTCCTTTTTAGGCCTAGCCTATAGAGGCAGTGCGAATGCGCTGCTTGCTTTGCCAGGCATGCAGTATTCTGTATGGTGTGGAAGCTTTATTGAAGTTCTGCCCACTCTGCGTCCATCTTTCCCATTGGTTTAGGTCCTAAATGCTGCCTTTTGATTAGTTTCAGGCCTGTTATTCCCTCCTCATGAAGGTCATGTACTCATTAGTATCCTTCCATGGCTACTGGCCCCTTTACTTCGAGCACTATTTTCCAATCATGGCCCAACCCCACAGTCCGTGACTTCTCGCCCCATTCTCTGCCCCCACCGCACTCCCGTTCATGCTTTCTCATGTGCCTGCAATCCTGTTTTCAATGCAATAGGTCTCACGTAAATGCGAGTCCTATTGCATTGCAAATGCTTGGTTTTTTTCAACTGCTAAAAAAATATGGCTGCACCCAAGCGGCAAAGTGAGAGCCGCTGTGAAGTAACCGCATTATGTAAAGATACAAGTCAAACAGGAAACGGAAAGCCAAACACGCAGTGCTGCGACTTTCCAACCAGAGAGTTCTGACAGCCCTTCCGTCCCTTTACAGTTATGGCATTCTCCTCAGTAGGTCCGTGACAGCTGGGAAGTCAAGCAACTTTCTCTGTAAATTTGCAGATTTAGATGGACACATAATTTAAATAGTCACAGTTTATTATAAATGTATATATATTTTTTTATTACGGACGCTTTGTGAATTGGAGGCAAGTAGGGTAGCTAATATTCCATTGTTTCCATGCGTAATAGATGATGAGGTCTAGTGTTTTGATGTGTTTTTTGTAACTTTGTGCATGGTTCCTTTGATGATGCTGTAAAATGATGTTGAAAATTAAATCATGATTAATGTAATACATTAATAATGTGTTTTGTTAAAAATGTGAGGAGAACTTGTTGCCACTAACTTAAAAAGGAGGCCTTGAGTCAAGGAAAATGGCTCCTTTTATTGGTGACTTAAAAAGAAAATGCCCAATTACAAGGTGCAATGTGTTGCTGGTGGTTCATGGCCCGGGTGCATCCACACCTGCTTCACTAGTGCTAGCTGTGCCCCTTGTCGTTGGTCATGTGATAAAGACGACAATAGTATTTAGTTGTATTTGCAGCTATAGTTTATTGCCAGGAAATAAGCTGCAGCACGGGTACTATAATAAAAATGGCCAGCTGAATGTCTACAATCAATCTCTGACTGGTTGCCGTAAAACATATAGTCACTCTTTCGACATTGCGCCACTTTGCATCACTTTTTCCATCTTAAAGTGATGCAAAAGTGGCCAGGAGGCTTGTAAATCTGCCCCCTAGTGTTTTGTTCTGGTTTGAGTCAGACAACATTTCCTTCATTGAATATCACCTCCTCCAGAATTCACGCTCTGCTCCATCCTGTATGCTCTTACCCAAAGCCTCATCACAATCAACAGATTTATTTATGAGTTGAGAAATTGTCATCAGCATTCTGATTCTGCAATGACAGCCCTCAGCGTTAAACTGATCCCTGTTCATTTATATGCATCACTAGCATCACTGACCTGCAATCAACAACACCACATTGTAAAATAAGACTGGATTTCAACTTAACTTTGCTTTGCTTTTGTATTTATGTGACTCTTTTACTTCTCCTAATGTCTGAGCGACTGATGAGGCCATAAGAACCTGTTTTGCCCTACACACTGATGCCTTTGTATCCATGTTTATCAAATTTTTACATTTAGTTTTAACCAGATAAATTAATCTGGGTCAGATTTTAAGATGTTGCTGTTGTAACCCCAGCTGAGTCTTGGCTATTTTTTTATCCTTGTTTTGATCTCCTCTATCATTTCTTACTGTCCCATTATTGTTACTGTTTTATTTATAAACAATAACAGTTATTTACTCACTCCAGAAATCTGTGTTAGATCTCATGGTCAAAAATGTGAATCTTGGCGTGTTCACTCAGCCTTTCATCCTTCCTAGGTCAATACATGTGTGTACACATGCAACAAACCTGTAGCCTCTTATCTTAGTTCTTCAGAAGTGGATCTTATTTCAAAAGGTGGATTGGTGATAAGCACTACCAATCCATTCTAAAAGTTGCTGATACTCTAGTAGTGAGACTCAATCACATCAAAGGTATGCACACAAGGACGTCCAAATAGGAACAAATCCAGGTGGATTGAATGGAATGAACACATTCCTCAGAGTCAGCGTAATAATTAAGTATGGGCGAATTTTGCGAATTCGCGGTTCTCGAATTTGCGTATTCACGAATTCGCTATCCGCAAAATCCGCGAACTCTCGCGAATTTGCGGATTTTTTCTTGTTTTTGTGTTCGCAAGGGTCTCTGCCAGTTCGCAAGGGTTTTGTACCAGTTCGCAATTGCAAACTTACTTGTCGGCTCGCAACGGTCGCGACTATGTTGTTTCTAGGTCTGGTTCATCATCACAGGTTCACAGCACCCTCTGTTTCACCACTGCCACCCTCTGGTTCACCCATGCCACCCTCTGATACATCACTGCCACCCTCTGGTTCATCACTTTAGATTATGGAGGGGAAAGCAAGCACACCTGCCCTGCTTCAACTGACATGAATTAATTTGGGGTTGATTAATGTGTCACTGAATTTAAACTTCTAGTCTGGCACCTGCTTCCTTATCTGTAATTTGCTTTGTGGCCTACTTGTAGCTATTCTATGAGCCTGCTGTGAGGGTCAGAGCAGGGTCATAAAATAGTTGCAAGTAGGCAACTGAACTCTGGAGGGGCCCCTCAGGAAGCACTACAGGGAATGGTTACTAATGATGAGTTTGAACTTTTGCACCTGCTGAGTGCTTTCAGTTTTGCAAAACTCGTTTTTCTGTAATTTCGTGGGATTCGCAGGGCGCAAATTTGCGCGAGATTGAATTCGGAAGCCGCAAATTCGTGCAAATATGCGATTTGTTTTTTTGTGGCGTGTTAGTTCGCAATGTTTTGTGCGTTTTAGCGAGCCGCTTGTAGCACAACGGCGTGAAGTTACCCTCACGGTCGTTCACAGGCACGGCCATCTTGTTTGCATGACATATTTCCGTTTCCGGGCGCTATGTGTAATCTCGCAAAGTGTGCGGCTCACTAGTACAAGTTCGGTCGTGAACGGATAGGCCATCTTGTTTCTCATTCATTGCTATGGTTCTGGGCATGCTTTCTGTATCCTCTCTGAATCTCTGCCATCCTTTGCTTGTTTGAAGTTTTATTTGATCTATTTTACTTATTATCTATCCCTCTATTTTTCTTGCTCTATATTTTTGTGTTTTCTGCTACTTTTGGTTCATTTTAAACTACTTTTTTAAGCTCTTTTCTTTTCTTCTTCCCTATTCTATTTCTTATTTATTATTTACCTTCCTTTCTGCCCAGACCATGGTAAAGGGAGCCGGGAAGCATCCTTTGAAGGGGAAGGGTCCCGCACCCCGAACCCGGCTCCCGTGCGGGCGTTTGAGGGGGGAGCAGGTCACAGCCCGGGAGATCTTCAGCGCGGAGGAGGTGGCCGCACTAGTTTTTTATGTTCAGCGCCGCCTCCCCAGGACCATCATGGCAGGCGGCAAGATCGCTAGCGGGTACGGGATCCGGGAGCGCCGGAAGCGGTGGGAGAAGGTGTGCCGGGCCATGTACCAACACTCTCTGGTCCGGTGCACCTACAACCAGGCCACCCACCATTGGACGGATCTCCTGGACCGGGAACGCGACTTGATCGACCTGCTCGGCCTCGAAATCCCCGGGCTTGGTGAGTAGTAGTTGCTATTTCTTCACTACTCTGTTTTCTCCTGCTCTGTGTGTTATTATATTGCAAATTTTTGTTTTTTACCAAGAGCAATACTGCTGCTGGTTACATTGTAGGTAAATTTTATTTGAAATCTTCTGTGCATTTCAGGTGCACTGCTCTCCTTCTCAGTAGCGTTGCTACTATGCTTATTTGTTTTCGATTTTGTGTTCATTTCATTGGCCTGAGAAATTATGTATGAGTGTAGTTTAAAGAACTGCGTAATGCTAGACACTAAGGGTCAGATTTTTAATTACTGGCGCATCCCTGCAAAGTAGCAGGGATGTGCCAATAATTGTGCGCCATGCCACCACCACCCATGGTGCGCCGTATTTACAATGCGGTGCACCATGGGCCCAAAACGTCACCGAAGCGTTACGCATCTGTGCCGTAAAGGCGGCGCATTGTTGGAGTTGCGTCGCAACGATGGCGCAGCTCCAGCAATGCTCTGGGGAGCCCTATCTCCCCAATGCTGCGTCAAGCCGTACGTTTGCTTCAAGCAGGCGCAGGGTTTGAGTCCCGCATCATTGTCCTAAAAGTGACTGATTGAAATCTTGTAGATTTCCCTCAGCCACTTTTAGTAAGCGTTACTGCGCAGGAACGCCCTCCCTTGCACCGGAACGCCCCCTGATGGTGCAGGGCTTTACAACGTGATGCATCTCCCATATGCATCACATTGTTAATATACGCCGCACCATGGTGCCTCTTTTGTTCAGCCGCTGCGTCACAAAAGTCACGCAACAATGGAGCAAAAGAGCCGCAAGGAGCTTCTAAATCTGCCCCCACAGACTCCAGTCCAGTCCTTCCTTTGTACACCTGGCAATAAGAAGAAATAGTGGTGGTGGATTGATAGTTTGAGTATTTTAATGACTGGTTAATGTAGTAGGAAACTTTTTAGTGTTGTCGCTGATCTGCAATCATGATGGACTTTGTCTGTCACTTTGCGTGCTGCGGACTGCTGCCTGCCAGTACTAGGCAAACCTTTTTAGTAGTTTGTTTAGTGAGTTACATAACTTTCCAAGTCCACGGTCCGCAAATCAAGCAATACTAATATCGTAGTAGACCACATGAGATAGGTCAATATATCCAGTGGAATAGTTGTCTATTTGCTATTTCGCCAAAATATTTTGTTATTGTTCTTTTGAAATGTTTGATTTGGTTGACAAATATCATCCATGTTTTCTGGTCTTTCTTTCATGTTGTACATCAGCTCCCCCCAGGGGCAAGAGGACATTGGAGGAGGCTGCTGCTACTGCTGAACAAAGCCAAGATCGGTCAGGCGAGGGCTCTTTTGCTGGCCCCGGTAAGTTTTAATTTTAATATAGAGTACCTATTTTTTCCTAACGTTCCTCATTCGATTTTCTCTAAATCGTCTTTGATCTTCTTGTATACTGTATCTAAATTATTATCCTGCCTCAACTATGACTCCCTGTGGTATTACTAGATTATTCTTATTAGTCTGTTGGTGTAGCTAACTAAGATTGCACATTTGGCAAAAGGTGTAAAACGAAACTCCCATTCTAGTCAGCAATAGCTCTATGCACTGAGTGCAGTCCTCTGGGATTGCCCATAATGTCTTTTCAAGTCTTCTAAATGTTTATGCTTCTTTGACAATTACCAACAATAAAAAGGTGAATGACCACCAAGAAAGAATAAGATACTAGTACTTTACTTTTGGTTTGGATAGGAGGACAATCCATACTACTCCTGTTGCAGGGACAAATCTGCACAAACAGAACTATGGACACTAAATAGTGCATTGTTTATCAATTATAATAGGCACAGGTAGGCTTTCCACATACCTCAGTGATATCAGTCTTTGAAGAACCCCAAATCTCCTTACTGACTAGATAGTGTGGCAGAGTCATTTAGCCCTCGAATTCATCGATGATTGATCCACAATGATGATTATCCAACGCAGGACAAGAGTACGGAGTCAGAGTCCAGAAGTGTCAGAGGCACGGACTCATGCTTGCAAATTGCAAAACCTTTTGCTCAGTCACTCTTGACCAAAAACCACAGAGTCTATTTAAGTTTTAAAGCTTTATTAAAAGTAAAAATATTTATTAAAATCAAGCTTGTCATAAAACATAAAGTACGGTTGATTAAAAATGGAAAAGTGCTTATAGTGATTTATTTCACACATTTATTGTGGGCGAGCCGAGCCCTCACCTGGTTTGAACTTCTATTTGGTGCTAAATCGTTGGTCCCTCTGTCCTAGTGGTGATGATGATGATTTCTTCTTAGAAGTGAAGCTTCTGTCTGTTATGAGAAAAATGGTGCGTGTTAAAAAGCAAGCATTCATCAGTTGTGCCAAAAAGTGCAGCAAGACAACACCCTTCCCTGGAAAAAGGGACATTTTTACTCTAGAGTAGACAGTCACAAATTATTAGATTGGTTTCTGTATTCACATTTCTTCATTCCTAGACAAAATACTAGTGAGTGGTGTATGTCTATAACATCTAACATTCTTAAATGTACTTTGTAGGTGGAACATCTGGTGCTGGGCCCAGCGCGGAGGTGGAGGAGGAAAGCTCTGGGGAGAAGGTGGTGCAAGTGACAGACCAAACTGCTGTGCGGGTTGCCACGGTAGTGGCGGGCAGTGGTAAGCTCTTATATTCCTTATTTATTGAGATTGCAGACTGCATAGTGTGCTCCCCGTGAGAAAACGTAAGGTTTGTCCAGATGAGAGACATGAAGAAGAATGATTGACATATAGTTTGAATGGATGGATGCCTGGATCATGGTACTATCTGACTCTTAGATAGCATATGTGTATCTAGAGAGAGTAGACGGTCACTGGATGAACTAAGTGTTACTTTGAAGAGCATGTAACACCGCACCCGCACGTCCATCTCAGTGTAGGAAAGGCAAAGAAAAAAAGTTGTAATACTAATTTTGTCCGAATACTACCATGAATAGTAGCAGTAGTTTGTATTGCAAGCACAGCCCTCATAACAGAGTATTCTCAGTGCCACCCATAATAGAAAAGTAAGAGCATCACCACCTGCATGTACTGGACTGGTACAGTAACGCAAGTCTGTCTCACTCATCATGGCGGCGTCTGTTTTTCTCGGGTGCAAGTTGATGGCTTGCAGAAGTTAACGTACCAATTTTGCTAAACAAGAGAGAAGAAAAAGAATAAGACTGGGGTACTGTCATAGTCGATTCTAATGGAGTGAATCCATAGTGCTCGTAGAATTGATTCCTTAAAGTCCCACTAATGTTAGAGCAAGGATGAAGAAGTGGGAGGTTAGATAGATACTGGCCACAATAGTTATGTACTGCGCTTGCAAGTTGCTAGTTCTACTGTGACACAACTTTCTGCTGAATCATTTTGTGTTAATCTTAAAGAGCATTGGTTACAGACTATGTCTTTCTTTCTTCATATAGATGCTCCTTCCAAACCAACACGGAAGGAGCTGGCTAAAAGGGCCCGGCAACGGAGGCTGGAGGCCACTGTCGCCGAATATCGGCGGCTGGTGGCCCAGGAGGAGGAGGACACGCAGACTAGTACGTCAACAACATCGACGGCGACACCTGCATCCTCCTCTGTGCACACTGGGTCAGCCAGTCAGCGCAGCAGGTCTCCAGTGGTACGGAGCCGGGGTACCGCAGCCACCCGCCACCGCCGAGCAGCAAAGAAATCAGCTGCCCCCCACAGCAGTATCAAAAAAAGGACGCACCGCCTTTCCCTGGGGGTTTCCTACCTTGAGCAGGAGCTCCTCAACACCAAAACCCTGCTCGAGACCCTCCACAAGGAGCATGCCGACCTGGCCCAAAAGGCCAACAGCAGACAGCAGTAGGAGGAGACTGTCCCTTGCCCCTTTTTTAAAGACTTCTGGGGGTGGGAATTGGGAGTTGGGTTTTCTTTTTTTTTGGACTTGGTTTTGAGGGAGATTTGTTGGGGTTTGGGAGGGGGGTGGGTCGGGATTTCTTGAGGGAGATTATTTATGTTAGGGATATATAAATATACTTTAAACTTGAGGTGGTTGAAGGGGACCGGAGGAGGCGCATTTTTAATTCATCAGCAGGACATTGGCTCTAATGTGCAGGTATTTGGACCGAGCACCTCCGCATAATCACAAGATTTTAATTCCAAACACCCCACGCGTCACCCGCCTGGCAATATGAGGATGTATTCTGGGTAATGCAGTCCACTTGGACACCGTGAACTCATCAGGTGGGAAGACATTCGAGGGGCGGAGCGGACCTTTGAGTGTTAAAAAGGAGGCAGGACTTACCAACAGCTTGCTTAGAACCTCCTGTCATTTGGGCGCTGAGGAAGGCTGTATGAGCAGCCGAAATGCATTTGCCGTTTTAAATGAATAAATGCTGCTTCCAAAAGTTTCCCCTGCTTTGGCCTCTGCTCTCTGTCTAGGAGGGGTTCTGCTGCATACTTTAAACTTTATCTTAGCATACGTGTTTTTTACTGCTTTTGAGGCTGGTGGGTGTGGGTTTAACAGTCCAGAAACTTAAATGGCATCTTGATTCAAGTTGTGTAAGTACTAATGGCCCAAATGCTATCAAAACTAAGTGCCTCTCACAGAGTAAGTGAATTCAATAGTCCCAGGACCGTCAGTCTCTCGTCTCTCCTAATACTCCATTATAGTACCTCCCCCCAAACGCTTATCTTACCTGTAATTTGTGTTTGGAAATAGGGCAAGGCACTGGGCTGGCTGCACGCGAAATGGCGATTAAGGATGGCAATCCTGGGTGGATGAAATGTCATCATTGCGGTGGTACTTGTGGTGTTACACAGTGGCAGTTGCAGCATCTGAAAAAAAAGAAAATGAAACCGTGTTTGTCCTTACCGTAGCATTAGAACGGTACAATAGAGAATATCGCAGGTGACAGTACACTAGAACAGTGCCACAATATAGCCTAACAAATGGTAAAGTATTGAAAGTATAACTAGTACTTGCGTTGAATTTCTTTCACATTGGCTACTACTACAAGAAATAGTACCGAAGGTGAAGGACACAACAGCGTAATAATTTGCCACGTCTAGGAGGAGGATTTTCTTGATGACCAATCAAGTTGATGGTGCACATGAAAATCTGCTTTCATTTGCCAATAGTGACTGAGTGTCAAGCTGGGTAAGAATAGAATATATCCTCGGATTCCTTCACCAGCTTGCTGCTATGATCTTATCCTCCCCAGCAAGTGTGTGGAATTATTGCTGTCATTTAGTCACACATCAATCAAAACCACACAGCCCGGGGGAAGAGGGTTAGGGTTTGGAAAATGGAAGGGAATGGGGGATTTTGGGAAGGTTTTGTTGAGAGAAGAAAAAAAAAGCACAGCGTGGACAAACAATAATTGAAGATAAAGAAATCTTGGGGTACAAAGGTAACCATAAATCTTTTAAGTGACATAAAGGAAGTGCATGCACAACTGCATGCATGGTTACTGAAAAGTAAGTAGTAATTTCAACAACCGTGAATGAAAGAATGCGACAGTACAGGGCTGCAGCGTTTTTACTTGCCTATCTCTGCACTCTGAGAAACACTTCTTACTTTAAATTAGGTTTAAAAAATGGCAGAAGTTAAACCTATAGAATGGCTGTAGGGATGAATTTAAAAGCAATTCAATTCAATTCTTTATTTATGTTTTGGAACTCATAAGAGATCCACATAAAAGAAATACAACATACATTTGTGCATACGCAGACTTTGCATAAAACAAAATAAGAAAGCAAATACAGACAAGCATTTGATTCCCAAGCCCTCTAATAAATATCTAAAAAACATTAAAAAAAAGTTAAATATATTAAAGCAGAACATTTCATTGGGCGGATTGTACAAAGTATTTAAAAAAGAGCTCGCCGTCAAGAGACCCAATTTTAAACATATATGTCTAAACCACTTTCTACGCGATATCCGCAAGGCTGGGCATATAAAGAGGACATGTACAATATCCTGGGTGGATATATTACAAAGGTGACAAATTGCAGGGGACCCATACCATCTAGATATTAAATTATTTAGAGGGAGGAGGTCCTGCCTCAAGAGGAACCAAAAACGCCGTATACCGTGAGGTATGTTCCAAGAAACATACGGTTGCATTTTCTTATATAGGCAGGAGTCAATAAATGGAGAGGGGCCTTTTTTTTGCAAGAATTGCCTCCCTGTCTAGGCTGAAACTCAATTTCCAAGTGGCCAGTTTTAAAACAGCCTTCAGCTGGTCAAGGGACAACATGAATAAAGTTAATTTGTCTAATTGCAGGCATTCAACTGCCTTTCTAAAATTCCTTACAATTCTAGAGTGTTCTTTTAGGGATCACAACAATTCTTTTTTCATAAGACTTCGCATGGTCCCTAAGTCCCCCCGGGCCAGGCACGACACCCAGCGAACAATCCCTGCTAAAGCCTGCACCCAACTACTGCGGATTCCAAACTCTATTTTAAGGGCAGCCGCTGTGCAGGCAGTATTAACTGAGGCTAATTGTCGGAGGATTTTTCCCTCTACAGTATGCAAAAAACTCCATTGCCCCAAATCAATTAATTCAACACCGTAGAGAAGGGATGCTGAAATCTTTGCGCGAAAAACCTCTAGCAAATAAGGGAAATGTCTTTTTCCCGTCGCACTGTAAAAAGCACTCAGACTTTTACCTTGAGCCAGAGCCTTTCGAGAGTTGTTAGCAACATGATCCTTATCGCTCAAATTGGCAGATATTATCTTCCCTAAGAACACATATGAATTCACCACCTCCAGCCTATGTCCTCCCACCGTCCACCCAAAGTTCTCATATTTCGTCTTTCTTCTAACAGCCATACACATGATTTTACTTTTTGCTACGTTTATTTTCAGGTGATGGTGTTCTGCATATGCGTGAAGTGCTTGTAGACGATTATTCAAACCTTTCGGTGTTAAATCCAATATCAGGATATCGTCCGAATGTAACATACAGACAATCGGAGAGCCCCCT
Source organism: Lissotriton vulgaris (assembly GCF_964263255.1). Lineage (NCBI taxonomy): Eukaryota > Metazoa > Chordata > Amphibia > Caudata > Salamandridae > Lissotriton > Lissotriton vulgaris. The sequence continues at coordinate 2,034,795,632 of NC_141691.1, forward strand.
AGTACTGGTTCATTGCCATCACTTGAAGACAAAAACGAAGGTAAATCAGAAATGTATAGGGAGAATAGTAATGGCGCTAATAAACATCCTTGTTTCAATCCATTTGCAGTGGGTATCGCCTGGGATAGCCCTCTTTCACCACCCAATAAAACCCTGCACCAGGTATCAGAATGGAGATCCCTAACTAAATCCAAAAGCAGTGAGGGCATTCCGAGGGAGGATAGCTTCCTCCACAGCAGGGGGCGATCGACTTTGTCGAATGCTGTGGAGAAATCTATAAACGCAGCATAAACTCTTCCGCCTCGGACCCCTATGTATTTATCCGAAATTATCTGCAGGGCGGATAAATTATCCATTGTGCTGTGTCCCTTACGGAAACCCGTCTGCTCCAATGGCAGCAACTGACCCCCATCTACCCAGTCAGAAATTAGTGTTAAAAGACATTTCGCAAATACTTTCCCTATAGCGTCAAGCAAAGCTATTTGTCGATAGTTTTGGGGCGCATTCCTATCCCCCTTCTTGAACAGGGTTACCAGTATACTCCCCCTCCAAGAGGTGAGAACAGTTCTATGTAGAAAGCAAAATCTATATACTAGAAATAGGATTTTGCTCCATGATTCGGCATCCTGTTTTAACACCGAAACCGGGAGCTCATCAGGGCCCATGGCGCCAGAAGAACGCAAATCCTTTATGGCTGATTCAATGATCTTTTCAGAGGGCGGCTCAAACAACGGCCCAACATCGCCCAACCTTCTGTCATCCTCAACAGGCCCATTACCAGCATATAATTGTGCAACATAACCCACCCAAACTTTCTCGGAAATAGGGGGAGGAAGGGACCTGGTTCTTGTTCCACAACCTTCACCAATGAGAGACCAAAATAGTCTTACATTCCCTCTATTTACAGCTTCCCTTAACTTTATCCATAAGGAATCTTCCCTCTCTTTTTTAATTTTTAACTTTACTCTACTTCTCCTTCTCCTTAGTAAGGTTATTTTGCGAGACCTTTCTGTGGACCTATTCAAGTATTGTTCCCTAACCAGTGTGTTTATTTCTTTATTAAGCAAGCGTATGGAACTGGGGACAGGACTCGTATTTCTATGCGAATTAGATTTTCTTGCGACCAGGACTACCTCCCTCATAAACCCCGCAAAATACAATATTTCCGACCCTTTCCAACTAGGGAGTTCTTTTACAGTTTTATCCAGTACAATAGACAAGCCCCTTAGGGCCCTTGTGTTCCAGAAACATCTCCCTGTTTTACTACCGAAACTAACCAGGTCACCATCAAGCGACCATGGATCCGTTTTAGGTGGATTTATATTAACGGTTAGGGTTATCACATTGTGATCGCTGTTTAGGGTTTTGGTGACTATCAGATCTTTTAGAAGATAAAAAGAATCATTATCTACAGCCACATAGTCCAGAATGGACTCACTCTGATTTGCTTTATGAGTGAAACTTGCTGGAATGTCAGAGGGAAGCCTACCATTTACGATGATCCCCTCCAGTTCAGCCAGTTCTTCCAGAAACAATTTCCCTCTCTTATCTGTTTTGATGTTACCAGGGAAAAGAGCCTGTGGAATCCGTAATGATTTCTCTTTATATTTGTTTCTGAACAGAGCTAGACTCGAATTAGAGACCTTACAATTAAAGTCACCCACTAAGATTATGTGGGTTGCAGGTACTTTGGCCTTAATACTCTTTATGTAAGAAAAGACCTGTTTCACAATTACATTATAGCAAGCATCTGAGGGGATATAAACATTTATCAGCGTAATAGATTTGGCCGCCTCAACCTCAGCATGGCCAAGCAATGTTACCACCTGAAAAAGGTTACTTGAATCCAAATAGTGGGTGAAGTTCCACTTAATCCGATTAGATAAGAGACATGCAATGCTCCCTTTAGCATGGCCTCTCCTGGAAGGAATGTCTCCACCCTCCAAAGAAATATAGCCCCCTCCAACAGGAATTCTATCCACTCACCAAGTCTCTTGGAGACAAATCACGCTAGCATCAAAAGAGTGAAGGAACTGAAGTTTATCTGGGCTATTTTTTACACCTGCGGCATTCCACGATAATATCTTTAAGTCACAACTAAAGATGAGAAAGGGAAATCATGTTGTCTGTTGTCCTACTAGAAAGGATACCAGGTAACCAATTCCATTGAGCGCTCTCCTCAGCTATATTTCTAAGGGAAATACCAGGAGGGGGATTTACACTGGACACAAGACGTGTATTTTTAGAGACACAAATTTTTAGGTCGTCAAAACCCGCCAGACCACCCGGTCGACTAAGGGGAGACAAAAAGCTTCCCCCTGCTAATGTGCCATTCCGTGGACTCCCCAAGAAGGGAATAACATCAATCCCTCGACTTTGAAAGAACTCAGACTGCTTCACAACGAGATTAGCAATGAGCTTAGAATAAAATTTCACCCTAGTCAATATTCCAGTTTCAAATCTCCGGATTGTTACCAGGTCAATGTCATTTGAATTAATCAGTTTCAGGCATTCCGACTCTTCAAAACTTTTAAGGAGAAGGGACCTATTTAAAATCAAATCGGTGTCAAACAACTGGAGGAAATCCAAAGTAACTGTGTCAACGCTTTTCTCTTCAATGACGACTTGGGAACTTTTAGAAACCTCTTACCTTCCCGCCATACCAAAACATTTTTTTATACAAGGAATAAAATCAGTGGGAGCACCAGAGACCGGTTTAATTGATTCTAGGGCAGTGGCCGACGTACAAGGCTTCCCCTCTTCAGCATTAGAGACTCCCAGATTGGAAACCACACATCTAGGAGAAAAATCGCCATGCCCTACCGGTATCTCGCTATCCAGCACCGAGGGAATTTTTTCCTCAAGTGAAAGAATTTCTTCATGGTTCCTTTCCGAATTGGACGAGGAGATGTCACCTCTGACATCCTGCTTCTCAAAATGAATCCTTCTCTGCCTCTTTCTTCCAAATCTGCGAGTGGGTTTCCTCTTTTTACCTTTAATCTTTTTTGGGACGCCCAATTTACAATTTATTTCCTTATCCTCTGCCTCCAAGGTAAAAATAGGAAAGAATTCTTTATCTACCATTGAATGGGGACGAATTACAGTTTCCTTATCTGGGACCAAGGGTACCAATACAGAGGAAGAAACTTCATTTGTCTTGAGCATAGGCACCTCCACTACTTTTATTTCCAAGTCTGGAATTGCTACACAGTTTTCTAAAGGGGGGCTCAATAACAAAGATTTCACCTTTCCAACAATGGGGAGAGTTTTTCCACCAGGATTAGTTTGATCTGAAGTTATAGGAGTAACTGGGGACATTTTTCCCTCTACCAAATCTACATTCATTCCGGTCCTAAACAGCCCCAAATCAACAGTCCCTCCAGTTTGCTTGACAGAGGCTTTATTCATTAAACCTTCAATATCTCGTTGACTGTTTCTAAGACACAGTCCGATCCCCCTACAAATTTTTCTAATAATGATAAAATTGAAGAAAGTAGCCGTTCTAAGGAGAGTAGAGTGTCAGAGACGGGTTTATCTGGTTTGGTTACGGGAATGGGAGTAATACCGGTAAGGTTCATCTCAGGGCTCATAGAGATGTTTGAATGAGAAGTCATGTATTGAGATTGAATGGAGGGTGTGCTGCTAAACAAATGAAGCCCAGAGGGGACAGCAGCCAGGGGAGTCTTAGGAGGTTCACAGATCTGCCTTGATTCCTCCGTCATACATCTTCTACATAACTCCATATCAGAATCAGTCAGTATAGTGTCCCGACTCCTTACTACCTTAATCTCAGTAGAACCGTTAACATCATATAAACATGTATCCCTGGAGGTCAGAATAGATTTATGCAATTCAGCACTCACTATTTTAGGACAAAACTCTACAATAACATCAGTAGTAAGCGATACAGATTTACTTGGAATCTTAGTTGATAACAAATTCTCACCAACCCCAGTTCCCCCTGCAGATCCCTCTCTTAAATTATCATCGACCATTATAAACGATTTGCGTACATCAGTATTGCCTTTCCCCAAAGGAAATTCCAAGCACACCTCTACTGCGGGTTTTTTTTCCTTAGCCCTTTCCCACAAATTGAATAGCTGGCATTTTCCCTTCAGCTGTAATGCATGAGTATTCTTGTTGCGGAGAGGGTTGGATTTAGTTTTGGTACACCCTCCTCTCAGGACTAATTCAGGAGGAGGCAGGAAGATGACCAGGTGCAGGCGATCAGCGCCGCAGGGAATCCTGGTCCTCGCAGTCCCAGGTGGCTCTTGCTGGGGTTGAAGACGGGGCTGGCGGCGCCAGTAACAACAATGCCAACCTCAATGCAAAGTCCCCTTCAGGTGGCGGCACGAGCGGCTCCCGCGGAGCGGGGGCCGCGAGGTGTGGCGCGGTGTCCGGCACAGGAGGCACAAGAGGCAGCAAAAGACAGCAAGCAAAGTCCAGATCTGCCGATAGGCACAACAACAGTCCGGGCAGACAGAGAAGCAGAGATCAAAGAAATGCAGAGTCACACTCATAGAAGTTCACAGCAATAACATTACTTAAAAGATAATTAGAAAAGAACGGATACTGTATCTGTATGTTGTTGTACTTGTCCTGTTGAATTTGGTAAGTTGCATGCATCAAACCGTTACTCTTATTAGCGGGACTACTCCATTCCAGCTGATGCTCCGTCCATCAATGTTGGTGACCAGAAGACACCCTGTCCACTGCCTGCCTGGCGGATGCTGAATTGCGGCTCGCTAATGTGAAGCCTGATTTCATCCTTTTTTTCCCATTGCACAGACTGAAACCCGGCCTGTAATTATTGATGGAAAAAAAGGAAGTGATATTAGAACACCACTGACAAATAAATATAAGGTATGCACGCTGTGTAGTTCAAAAAGTCACACTTTGAGTTTCCTAATAGACAGTACAATATTTTTGAAAGTGCGTACTCTGTCTGAGTCTCCTTTTGAAGGATAAATAAGTATGGGCGAATTAATTTAGCGGATCTTTCCCCTCAAGCTAGGTATACTGTAAACTATGTTTTAGCACAAAATTAGACCTTCCCAGCAGTGCTCCCAGACCCTTACTAAACCCAGTCGCAAAAATGTAGAAGACCCCCAATCAGATCTCAAAAAACGAAGCCTAGTGGGAAAATGGTGACAAAACGTACTTTGAAAGTAAAGTAGGCCAAAATCCCCCCTTACCCACCTTGGATTGTATTCAAACCACTAGCAAGCAAGCAAAAGTATCCATACCCAGCATCGCTCCAAGACTCGCAAACCCCCCCACAAACATTCCCCCGCCCAAACACATGCAAAACAATACCGCTAACCCTAACGAGCCCTAAGTTAAGAATAGTGGCAAACGCTTTATTTCATTAGGCCAAATCCCCCCTTTCCCACTGTGGATTTTCTTCAAATCACTTGCAACCAAAATTACACATTCCGACGAGTACTCTAAGACCCCAGAACTCAGTTGCAAAAATCTAGAACAGCCCGAAACACATGCAATCCTGCTGCTAGTGCTAACCCTAACGAACCCTAAGTTACAAAAAGTGCCAAAAGGCTTTTCAGCATAGTTTTCTCCAAACCACTTTTATCCGTTATTAGACCTTCCCAGCAATGCCCCAAGACCCGCCAACCCACCCGCAAAAAAGCGCAACACCCCCAAACAGGCAAAAAGCAAAAATGGAAAATCTCATACTTACAATATTTTTCGGCCTTCTGTCCAAAAGCACTGTGCAGCTAGGCCATAACTCCCCTTTTCCACCATGGATTTCCTGAAAAACAAATGCAATCAAAATTAGACTGTGTCAGCAGTGCTCCCAGACCCCAAAACCCACCCACAAACACCCGGAACCCCCCCCAAACAGCACCTCAAAGACAAGCAAGTCAGCAAAAACGCAAAAAGTATTTCGCCTCCGATTTTGTCCAAACCACTTTTATCCGGTATTAGACCTTCCCAGCAATGGCCCCTGAGCCGTCAACCCAGGCGGAAACTAGTAGAAGACCCCCAAACAGCCAAAAAGCAAAACTTCAAAAATGGGTACTTAGAAATTTTCAGGCAAATTTCCGGAATCACTCTGGGCGCGCTCTGCAGCTAGGCCCTAACTCCCCTTTGCCACCATGGATGTGCTTCAAACCACTTGCAATCAAAAGTATCCATACCCAGTGTTGCTCCAAGACCCCGAAACCCACCCACAAACACAAGGAAGCCCCCCAAACAGGCCCACGAAAACATGATAGTGAGCAAAAAGGCAAAAACTTTTTCAAGTCTGATTTTCACCAAACCACTTTTAGCCGTTATTAGACCTTCCCAGCAATGCCCCAAGACCCGCCAACCCACCCGCAAAAAAACACAAAACCCCCAAACAGGCAAAAAGCAAAAATGGAAAATCTCATACTTACAATATTTTTGGCCTTCTGTCCAAACGCGCTGTGCAGCTAGGCCCCAACTCCCCTTTTCCACCCTGGATTTCCTGAAAAACAAATGCAATCAAAATTAGACTGTGCCAGCAGTGCTCCCAGACCCCAAAACCCACCCACAAACACCGGAACCCCCCCAAACAGCACCTCAAAGATAAGCAAGTCAGCAAAAACGCAAAGAAATGTTGCCTCCGATTTTGTCCAAACCACTTTTATACGATATTAGACCTTCCTAGCAATGGCCCCTGAGCAGTCAACCCAGGCGGAAACTAGTAGAAGACCCCCAAACAGCCAAAAAGCAAAACTTCAAAAATGGGCACTTAGAAATTTTCAGGCAAATTTCCAGAATCACTCCGCGCGTGCTCTGCAGCTAGGCCCTAACTCCCCTTTGCCACCATGGATGTGCTTCAAACCACTTGCAATCAAAAGTATCCATGCGTTGCTCCCAGACCCCAAAACCCACCCCCAAACACCAGGAACCCACCCAAAAAGGCCCCAGAAAACATGATAGTGAGCAAAAAGGTAAAAACTTTTTCAACTCTGATTTTCTCCAACCACTTTTATCCGGTATTAGACCTTCCCAGCAATGGCCCCAGAGCCGTCAACTCACCCACAAAAAAGTAGAACACCCCCACAAGTGCAGAGTCTTTCTTCATTTGGCGTAATCCAGCCATCTGCTTTGAGGGAAATAGGAGTCTGGAGGAGGAGGATAGAGGAGCATGTTCTTGTGAACTTGTGAACCTGAGGAATGCAGACTGCGGCACCTTCAAATCAATAAGCAAATAAGTGAAGACAGTTCTGCTGCTGGGCTTGTTTTTGTGATTAGGTGATTAAAGTTTTTATTTATATTGACTTTGCAAAACAAAGAAAGACAGACACACAGGAATAAAAGTGAATAAGGATGAAAAAGAAAGTTATCGATTCATTGGCTCATTTTCAGGGCTCGGTGTCAGGGAACAAGAGTTCGTCCTCATACTCTGCGAATTCAGGCGGGAGTAGGTCACCTAACAGAGAAGAAATTCCCTCATCTAAGTTGGTGTCCTCCTCGTCTTCTTCCGGCGTATATTCTCGTACTTTGTAATCTGGTGGTATGTGGTGCTGATTCATCTTGATCATTGTTAACCTCTCCACATTTTTGGGCGAGAGGCGGGTCCTTTTGCAAGTTACAATGCCACCAGCAGCACTGAAAAAAATGTTCAGAAGACACGCTTGCGAGTGGGCAAAAGACAAGTAATTTATAGCCAGGTTGGAGATCTCTGGCCACAATTCTTTTTTCCCATGCCCATAGACCTCTGTTGAGTCATTCATATAGTCCAGCACCATCAACTCAAGGTTCTCCACGGTTCCTCCACTTTGCTTACTTTTTGCTGGGACCTTTTGAGAAGCAAACCCGAACTGAGTTAGCCAATCCTCTTCTTCACACAATGTTACTGCTGTGTCTGGTGCAGATGATCCGGTTGCTGGAGTCTTTAACAGCTGAGAGGGAAAATCACTCACTTCTGCCACAGCCACAGGTGCAGAAGTGGATTCTTTTGACTCCGAATGGCCTGCTGATGCTGATGTACTGCCTTTTCCTTCAATTTCCTACCGTTCTCTTTCAAACCTCATGGCTGACATAGCTAGCCAACCTTTGTACTTTGAAACTTCTGCGTCACCAAAAGGAAAGAATGCTCTGCCTGCCAGTGCCTTTTTGTAGTGTGGATCCAGAATAGTAGCACAAATGTAATGCTGTTCTGTGTGGACCTTTTGAAGACGTTCATCGCAAAGTAAGTGCTGTAATAATTTCTCCGCTAAATCAAAAGCTTCTTGCTTTTCTTCATCTTTTTGAAACGTAGAAGTCACCATCTTCAGTTGGTGCTCTAGCATGCGCAACAATGGGATAGCTTTTCCCAAATTACAGTCCTCCCTGTTGACTGAACGCGTGAAGACCTCAAAAGGACAAAGCATGTCTGTCAGGCTTTTAACTAGCTTCCATTGCTCAGCATGTATCCTTAGGTCCTTCATAGCTGTACCCTGTGTAAAGAAATACTGATCAACTACCGCACACTGCTCATACAGGCGCTCAAGCTTGTAGAACGTTGAGTTCCAACGTGTTGCCACCTCCTGGATGAGTGCTTTCACTGGCAGTCGACCTTGATGTAGCAGGCCCCTCAGATGCTTCCGGGCCTTAAAAGAATGGCTGAAATGTGTGCACATTCTTCGGCAGGTGGTCAGTAACTCCCACACTGGACTTTCTTCACTCAAGAATTTTTTAACAACCAGGTTTATACAGTGCGCCCAACACGGCACTCTGAAATAGTTACCCAGATCCATGGCCTTAACTACATTGGCGCCATTATCCGTGGAAACATAACCAGTCTTGCATTTTATTGGGGACAGCCATTGAAAGACCTGTGTTAAACTCCTTCAAAATGTTGTCTCCTGTATGACTTGTCTCCATGCCAATCATGGCTAGTGTTGCATGTTTCCGAGCAGCTTTAAAAACGTTGTCCGGGTCAACACCTGCCCTTAGCTTTGCTGTAACTCCTGAAAAAGAGACCCAGTGTGCAGTGATGCACATGTAATCAGTGGCTGCGCCACTGGTCCACACGTCTATTGTCAGATGTATAGTGTGAACAGCACTCTTCTGCAAAGCAGCCCCAATCACCTCCAGCACATCTTCATGTAGTGCTGGAACCGGAACTCTGGCAAAATAGAACCGGCTAGGAACCTTCCATTTAGGGCAGAGCGTTGCCACTAATTCAAGAAAACCAACCCCTTCCACAAAAGAAAAAGGGAGAAGGTCCAGAGCTAGCATTTTAGCCAGCTTAGTGTTATACAGACGTGTCAATGAGTGGTTGCGTTCAAATGGCGCATCTGAAAACAACATGCTTCTAATGGTGGGCTGGACCATGATTTTACGGGATGATGATGATGACTTCTTCGACCCAGTTTCGCTCGGTGATAATGAACTTTTTCGCATTGGTGTCTAACTCCAAGCTTATAAATGCTACAAATGGCTATGTTTTCCCTTGTTGTGCTAACACTAAAGAAGTCCCAAACTGCGGACTTCAAATGTCTGTGGGGGGAGGAGGAGGTGATACTGGTCATGCTAATGCCAGATGAAGTGGTGGATGTGTGTTGCCGAACTTTACTATGTTGTGCACTTGCAGCACCACTAATTGAGGAAATGGAGGTCGAGGTGGATGGAGGTCCCTCCTGGCGAGAAAATATGGAAGCGGTAGGTGGTGGTGTACTATTGAACTGTGGTGGTCCCATTGACTCTTCGTCAACATCACGCTCAGCAGCTTCTCGGGCTAGGGTCAAAATGTCTGTTTGCTGCATGCCCGCTGGGGCTGCAGTGACGTTTATGATGACTGCGTCGTCGTTGTGAGAGTCTGCATCAGCAGTAGTATACGCCTCTTCTTGTTCAGCGTCATCATCACATTCCATAAGTACGTAAGTTTCGGGGACCTTCCTTTTACGCTTAGCTATCTTTGTCACATCATGGTTTGCCTCACTCTCAGACGGCAGTGGTGGTTCCCAATTTGGATCCATATCATCAGAAGGAAGGGGGCTTGAAGAAGATGTAGACACGATCCTTGATCTTTTCCTTGCTAGGGATTATTATTATTATTATTATTTTTTTTTTTTGTAGAGCGCATAGTCACCCTGAGGTATCCCAGCGCTAGGAACTCTATCTCTTCAGTTCAGCAGGCCGAGGGCAAAGCAAAAGGGGGGGGGGGACAGAAGATAGGTGTAATGGGAAAGCCTGAGTCATTGGGGGAAAAGATGAGTCTTTAGCCACTTCCTGAACCGGAGGTATTGTGGTTCGAGTCGCAGGTCGAGGGGGAGCGAGTTCCAAAGGAGTGCAGTTTGGATTGAGAAACGTCTTCCTCCTGAGCGGACTTTCTTGAATCTAGGGGTGGTGATGAAATTTTCTGTGTCCGAACGGAGGGATCTTGTGGCTTTATAGGGTGTGATGAGTTTGCTAAGGACTGGGGGGCCTTGGTTTTGTAGCAGTTTGTGGGCTAGGCATAAGGCCTTGAATTTGACTCGCTCCCTGATGGGAAGCCAGTGGAGGAGCTTTAGAGCAGGTTTAGCGGAAGTTCTGGCAGGGGTATTTGTGATAATCCGGGGCGCAGTATTCTAGATTCTCTGAAGCTTGTTGAGGGTCGCTTCAGAAGCGCCCAGATAAATCACATTGCTATAATCAAGCCTCGATAGTATTAGGCCTTGAATTAGCAATTTTTGGGAGTTGAAGGGCAAGAGGGGCAGGACTTTCCTCAGAGATTTCAGGAGCCCGAAGCAGGTCCCGGCTACTTTCTTTGCCTGCACCGTGAATGAGAGGTCAGTGTCGATCCACACACCCAGACTTTTTACCTCTTCCTTTGGATCAGGGGGGGGGCCCAGACAAGCTGGCCAGATGTTCGGGGAGAGTGTGAGCCCTTTCGGGCCGAGGAGCAGGACTTCAGTTTTCGTCCCGTTTAGCTTTAAGGCTGAATTGTTCATCCAACAGTGGACCTGCGTAAGGCAGTTAAATAGGTCTGCTGATTGTTGTCTAGGGTGAGATAGAGACACCACTAGTTGTGTGTCGTCAGCATAGCTGACGACGCTCACTCCGAATGGGGCGATGACCTCCTCCAGTGTAGACATATAGATATTAAATAAAGTGGGACTCAGGGAGGAGCCCTGAGGCACACCACACTGGAGGGGAATTTCGGAGGAGCAGGCGTTCTTCTCCCAGATCTGATGGGTCCGTTGGGCCAGAAAGGATGAGAGCCAGGATAGGGCCGAGCCTTCCACACCAACTCTCTTAAGTCTTTTGATGAGAAGTTGGTGGTTGACGGTATCTGGAAGACAATGAATGATCAGGAGGAGTGGCTTCCTCAAATGATACCTCGGCTTGAATGTCGATTTCCTGTTGTGCCCCTACTTCGGGAGGAACAACTATTGTGGGCACTTGTGCCGCTCCATGCACCTCTGCTTGCGCATCTCCTTGCGCTACCTCTCCTTCCACATGTACTTGGGCTTGTACTTGCACATGTGGTTGTTGTTGCGGCTGTGGTTGTTGAACACTCATCAGATGAGTTACAACAACCTGTGTTGATTGAGGGATGCTGCTACTTTCTTGCGATGAGCCAACATCACTGGTCGATGGTGATTGAACAACTATACTTGCTGCCTCTGCAGCACTCAAGGGCTTGGACTTAAGTTGGCATGGCGGTGGTGGCACTGAGCCCAATGGAGCGGGGGTGCTGCTCCCAGCTTGGTCCCCAGCAGATCCCGCTGCTGCTGCAGGCGTACTTTTTTCCCCCAAAAAATTGGGCGGGCGGCACACCAGTCTCCTTGGTAAGTGGCGCCACTTGCTTCTTCTGCTCCTTACTGGCAACTTTCTTGCTAGAGGAGCTACGGGGAACTTTTTTTGGGGCCATCTTCTTCAGATGTCAGAACAGCAGCCCGCAGTTGCACGAGTTGCAGCATTGTCTTGTCTGTGGCCACACGTGACGTTGCGTGACGTTATACTGCACACACCGCTGCAGGACTTCTTCCCGGCACTGGTGGTTCTCTTGTGCACCTAAAAGCAATGGAAGACAGAGGAACATCAGTTATACACCCCAAAAAGTCAAAAAACACACATAAATCAACAATGAGGTTTAAATTCAAGACACCCCACAGAAAGACTAGGCCCATGCACCACTCACTACCCCTGGGCATAATGGATGAAAGCTAGGCAAAATGGGTGCAGGCCTGAGAACACTGCCTGCCTTCAAAATAGCCCCTTGCCCCCCAGCACATGGCCAGGGCCTGCCCGTACCAGCACTCAAAATGGCCCCCACCCACATGGCCAGTCCCCATCAACACCCCAAAAAATCGAAAAACACACAAAAATCAGCACAATCCCATGCCACCCATGCCCTCCATGATGTTTACATTAAATAGACCCCACAGAAAGACTAGGCCCATGCACCACTCACTACCCCTGGGCATAATGGATGGAAGCTAAGCAAAATGGGTGCAGGCCTGAGAACACTGCCTGCATTCAAAATGGCCCCTTGCCCCCCAGCACATGGCCAGGGCGTGCCTGTACCAGCACTCAAAATGGCCCCCACCCACAGGGCCAGTCCCCATCAACACCCTAAAAAATCAAAAAACACACAAAAATCACCACAATCCATTAAATAGACCCCACAGAAAGACTAGGCCCATGAACCACTCACTACTCCTGGGCAAAAGGCCTCAATAGCAGCCAAAAAAATCGAAAAACACACAAAAAACAGCACAATCCCATGCCATCCATGCCCTCCATGATGTTTAAATTCAAGACACCCCACAGAAAGACTAGGCCCATGCACCACTCACTACCCCTCGGCATAATGGATGAAAGTTAGGCAAAATGGGTGCAGGCCTAAGAACACTGCCTGCATTCAAAATGGCCCCTTGCCCCCCAGCACATGGCCAGGGCCTGCCTGTACCAGCACTCAAAATGGCCCCCATCCACATGGCCAGTCCCCATCAACACCCCAAAAAATCGAAAAACACACAAAAATCAGCACAATCCCATGCCATCCATGCCCTCAATGATGTTTACATTCAAGACACCCTGCAGAAAGAGTAGGCCCATGACCCACTCACTACCCCTGGGCAAAAGGCCCCAATAGCAGCCAAAAAAATCGAAAAACACACAAAAATCAGCACAATCCAATGCCATTCATGCCCTCCATGATGTTTAAATTCAAGACACCCCACAGAAAGACTAGGCCCATGCACCACTCACTACCCCTGGGCATAATGGATGAAAGCTAGGCAAAATGGGTGCAGGCCTGAGAACACTGCCTGCATTCAAAATGGACCCTTGCCCCCCAGCACATGGCCAGGGCCTGCCTGTACCAGCACTCAAAATGGCCCCCACCCACATGGCCAGTCCCCATCAACACCCCAAAAAATCGAAAAACACACAAAAATCACCACAATCCAATGCCATCCATGCCTTCCATGATGTTTACATTAAGGAGACCCCACAGAAAGACTAAGCCCATGAACCACTCACTACCCCTGGGCAAAAGGCCTCAATAGCAGCCAAAAAAATCGAAAAACAGACAAAAATCAGCACAATCCCATGCCATCCATGCCCTCCATGATGTTTAAATTCAAGACACCCCACAGAAAGACTAGGCCTATGCACCACTCACTACCCCTCGGCATAATGGATGAACGCTAGGCAAAATGGGTGCAGGCCTAAGAACACTGCCTGCATTCAAAATGGCCCATTGCCCCCCAGCACATGGCCAGGGCCTGCCTGTACCAGCACTCAAAATGGCCCCCATCCACATGGCCAGTCCCCATCAACACCCCAAAAAATCGAAAAACACACAAAAATCAGCACAATCCCATGCCATCCATGCCCTCAATGACGTTTACATTCAAGACACCCCGCAGAAAGAGTAGGCCCATGCACCACTCACTACCCCTGGGCAAAAGGCCCCAATAGCAGCCAAAAAAATCGAAAAACACACAAAAATCAGCACAATCCCATGCCATTCATGCCCTCCATGATGTTTAAATTCAAGACACCCCACAGAAAGACTAGGCCTATGCACCACTCACTACCCCTGGGCATAATGGATGAAAGCTAGGCAAAATAGGTGCAGGCCTGAGAACACTGCCTGCATTCAAAATGGCCCCTTGCCCCCCAGCACATGGCCAGGGCCTGCCTGTACCAGCACTCAAAATGGCCCCCACCCACATGGCCAGTCCCCATCAACACCCCAAAAAATCTTTTAGAAATAAGATTCTTATCAAAAAAATGAAGAAAATATTTAAATAAACCACAATATTATTTTGAATATAATTATTGGGTCTTGTTCTATCAATTTGTTTCTATATGTCACATGTATTAGCTAATTAGCTTTTTTCCTTGGTTTTTTTGGCTTAATTACTAAGCGCACTACCGATTGTTCTTCCAAAATATTGTCTTTTCTATTCCCTACCGGTAGTGCATGCATTAGCAGTAGGGGTGCCCCTTCTTTCTGAACTATATAGTGTCTGCTTGCACATCTTGATCGCTTCAGTAATCATGAACACATTAAAGAGACCCCACAGAAAGACTCAGTCAGTCCATGCACCACTCACTACCCCTGGGCAAAAAGCCCCAACAGCAGCCCAAAAAATCGAAAAACACACAAAAATCTGCAAAATCCCATGCCATCCATGCCCTCCATGATGTTTACATTAAAGAGACCCCACAGTAAGACTCAGTCCATCCACCACTGAGAACCCCTGGGCAAAAGGCCCCAACAACATCCCAAAAATCGAAAAGTCCAAAATTGTAGTTGCAGCAACTGTAATGCCCCAAACAAACTTACTTGTGAAATTTTTAATCTAAAAGTGATCCAGAGAAAATCAAAAAGGCCTCAAATCCAAATATCCAGCGGCATCCACAAAAAGTAATCCTTCCAGGTCAAGATCCAAATGAAAGTGACCAGCACATGAAGAAAGCACTGGGAGGAGCCTGCTGGACAGGAACAGGAAGTTGGAGACTGTGGGGCACTTCCTTCCTCCCACCCCCCCCAAAATGGACTCCTTGCAAAAAAAGTGCAGGCAAATGTCAACCTGAGGAGTTATTCTGATCAAAATCATCATTTTCAGAAGGTTTATGCTGCTTGCTGGTGGATTTCTTGTGCAGAATTGCAAATTTTGCAATTTCGCGAGTGCGAGATTGTTGCTGCCCGCCGCATCAACGTGTTCGAAATTGCGAGCTCTCGCGATGCGTGCTGTGCAAGGTGGCAAGCCGCGATGACGTAATCGCGGTCGCCAAACTCCCGCGGGATCCCGCAACAAGATCCAAAATGACGCAGCACACGCAAAATATGGAGAAAAACAACTCTGCAAACGCTGAATGACGGTAAGTGAACGCCACGCGCCGCAATATTGAATCACCAAGCAAAAAAATCCGCTGTGTGCGAATTTGCGAATTTTCAGCAAATTCGCGAGAGTTCGCGGATTGCGAATTTGCCGAAAATCCGCAAATTCCGCAAGCGGAACGGATTTTGCGCCCACGCTTAGTAATAACAAAAACAGAACTATAAGATCAAAATACAATACAATTATTGTTAAAATAATGTCTGGGTGGTACAACCATTAACTTATGTGTAATAGTACATGCAATAACTCACATGTAATTCTAATACAATCAATACAAATTTAATTATCAGTATTGTGCAATGTGCAGTAATAAGGACATGCTGGTAAGTTGTAATTCAAGTAGGTTTATTCAGGTGAGCAAACAGGTAGCATAAAGTCTCATCAGGTATCGTAGGGCAGCCTGTCGGTCATCGTCAACAGCCCCACCAGGAGCAGCCTGTCAGCTGCTTAGCCCCTCTCACCAACTGGCATCACTTATCCAGTCACACAGGCATTCCACACAGCCCACACTCCAACATTCCCCTAAGAACACTCACACAGGCTAAGCAGCTGGGGAAAGAATAACATAGCAGAAAAACCATAACATCAAAATACTACATTGACTCTTCCCTATCAAACAGAAGAATAACGAAATAAATGTATTAAACTATAAACATAAAATTACAGCAATAGTAAATAGTCCGCAACCCAGGGATGAAGGAAACACAGCCTGCATCATAACGTGGAAATTAACTATTTAAATCAGATGCAAAAGTCCAGACCCAGGGATGACACAGCATCACACAAGGGTAACAAACTAAAGACAAGAAGGAAAGATGGATACAGAATGCCCATCCCGCTCCTCTAATAAGCAAAATTAAAAGTCAAGATGTAAGTTCTCCATATAAGGAGACTAGTCATGTGGACCAAAGGACTAAACCCCAATATCCTGCCCCGAGCTAAAATAAGGGACAACAATGTTTCATATTGTGCTCTCCATATAAGGAGAGAAGTCATGTGGACTAAACGGACTAAACCCAGTGTCCTGCCCTCACCATTAACAAGGGACAACCTGTGAAACCTGTGAAAACGAATATGCTCTCCATGTGAGTAGGCACACAGGGGCTACCCCTGCAGCAAACAAATAAATTGCGGCACAAGGTGTCTTCTAAATGCATGGAACCCAACCCTGCATCAAAATTGATTGTGCGGCACAAAGTGTCTTACGCACACAAGGAAAGTTTCTTCTTGCAACAACAAAACCCTTTAAGATAACCCTCATGTAAGGGTACAGTATCTCATCCATAAACCCTCCCCCATGTAGGGGTCACAGACTGCGAAAAACAACATGGTCTGTTACCAAAAGCCATCCACCCACAAAACACATGGGCCACCCATTTGTAAAGAAACATTAACTGTGGTATTATGACATACAAAAACATCATTTGTAAGTATGCAAAAACATTTCAAATTATAGTGCATTAATAAACTGTGACCCACGCTTGTGAGCAATCTCTCACCTGAGCAAGTATGCAAAAAACATCCCAAAACTCAAAGCTGCTAGAACACGTATTCTAAAATGTGCTCTAAAACTGAATTTTCTTCACATGAAGACACCTGAAACATCCATTAGTGTACAGGGCTTTATGTATGTCTCCAGAAAACATCCTTTCCATTGTAAATTTGTGTGAAGGGAGAAGTATCTTTTATCAGTAATGTCTCCAGAGAACATCAGTTCCATCGTAAATCTGCGTGAAGAAAGAAGTAACTGTAAATATCTGCTTGTGGATAAATAAACTATCCTGGCAGCGTACGTTGAACTTTATGTAAAAAAGAAAGTGGTTGGCAATGTGCTAGATGGAGGATCTTCATGTAGTGTAACTACAAATTCAAAATGCCGGCACGCACAGTGATGCCACGCCAGTCGGCTCCGGACGCGTTGTTGTTATACAATGAGAAAATACAGCATATTGCTTGTGGAATTGCTGCAACATCACGGGACAATCATCAAGCAGGTAAGAGCGCGCTCAGCTTGTGACAAGCACCCCTATTTTTTCAAACTTGCAAAAAGCGGTCAAACTGTCAAAAATGTAATGAAGACTCAAGGACCCTAATAATAAAAGACGATAACAATATCACCTCAATATCCCTCTCCATGTACCAATTGTTGAGCAGAATTTTATAAAAATCCAAACACTCCCTACAGGATGATGGGCCAAGCTGTGAAAACACATTTTGTAACATTTACAGCTTGAGTGCAATAAATAGCTTTTTTACAATCTCTCAAGAAACAAGTTCGAACGAACATGAATACAAACAGTGTAGGCATATACTTACTTGCGCACACATATAGATGACAATCACCATGTCCATAAAAATCTTGAAGTGCGTAGCATTCATGTTAGAAATGCCAAATAAACATGTCACAAATGATGATAGTTATATATATTGGTTGAAGCCAGACGTGTCAAACCAACACCACCACATACCAAAATGTAGCAAGTACATACTGCACATGCCTGTCCCATCCAAATCACACATCTTATGGAAACGCAGATTGGCATGGAGGATGACTCTCAGCATAGCGTCCATGAAATGAGAGTGGTGGCATACCTTACATGAAAGCTTATTTCTTGTCATTGAGTCAGCATGAGATGGGGTACAGCACGCTTGTGTGGAGGCTGTCAAGTGTAATGGCTGTTCTGCGTGCTGTCATTGTACCTGTTTTATTTGTCCCTTTTATAGCACAATGTCGTTAAAAAGATTGTCTTGTGTGACCTCTTGTGACTCCTTTTTGTAGCATCTTGTTCCTGTTGCGTGTGCCTGTCATCTCTTCCATGTAGTAGCGTCTTCCCAACATGTTGTAGAAGGAATCTTTAAGTCTCTTCAGGCTACTTGTATCAATAGTAGAGAGTGGGGTGGTCTCCAACTCGTCGCCAAAATTAATGTAGTAATGAGGACACGCTGGTAAGTTGTATTTCAAGTAGGTTTCTTCAGGTAAGCAAACAGGTAGCATAAAGTCTCATCAAGTGTTGTAGGGCAGCCTGTTGGTCATCATCAACAATCTCACCAGGAGCAGCTCACTAGCTGCTCCGCCTTTCTCACCACCTGTCATCACTCACCCAGTCACACAGGCATTCCACACATTGCCACACAACAACATTCCACTCAGAACACTCACACAGGATGAGCAGCTAGGGACCGGATAACATAGGAGATAAAATAGGAGAAAAACCATAACATCAGAATACTACAACATGTATGTGTCTTTCTTCAACATTTCCAATTGTTGCATGCAGCCTCAAAACCTAACAACAAAGGTCCCTGGATTTGTTGCTCAAGGAATACTTGCAATTGAAAAAAACGTAAGTCCCCCACTCTTTTTTCGAGCGTGGATACTTAGAGTGCCAAATTACAAAATTCTGTAGTGCTTTTTTGTGAGGGCCAGTCGCTATCTTAGCAACAGCAAATGCAAACGTGTCCCTGTGTTCCTGGAGCCCCATAGTCTGAAATATGCAAATTTTTAGCTCACTGTAATGGCTAATGATGCAAACCTCTAGGTGATTCCAGGCCTGTAGCAATGCTCTATGAAGTGGCTGTAGGCCACGGTTTCGTCATCATAGTCTTTTCCAAAGTACTCCAGCATGCTTCATTTGTAATTTATGGATCCCGGGCTCAATTGGAGAAACCAAAGCACCATTGCTGAGGACCAACAGAGATCCCTATCAGCCCCAGTGGTCTCTGCAGGATCCCCAGCACGCAAAGCTCCAGCTCTCTGCATTTGTTTACGGATTTCACAGAAGTTGATTTTTAACTGGTCTTCCTCCATTGAGGGCAAGCTTGTTGCCTACCCACCTGCCCCATAGCTCCTCTCAGCCACTGGTGAGGCCTCTTGCTCCTCTGCAAGGGCTCTCGGAACTTCTCCTTAGCCTGAAGTCTTCCTCAGTAGCAGCCTATTCTCCCAAGGCAGCAATGCTTCCTCCCACTTGTAGGGCTCCTGTGTGCCCAGCGGGAGCCAGAGTTAGGGGTCTCCCCCAACGACCAGTACACAGAGGTTTCAGAGATCCTCTCCCTTTTAAGGTACACGGCACGTTCACCCCTCTACTGTCCTGCAAAGGAACTGGGTAAAACAGTGCTACTGACCCACGAAACATAGATGCATAGAGCCAGTGTTGAGTGTCCCACCACTCCACCATGGGATCATCTATGAAGAGTATGTCTGTCCTTGGCACCTTGAGATTCCAGTGCCTCTCAAAATGTCTTCTTTGAGTGCAGGCGTTCAAGTGGAGTAGGAAACTTCCAGAAAGTTAGCACCTTTGCCCAATCCAAAACTGATCCACCACCACTCCCTCATCCCCGATACAAAGCATTTTAGGACTTGAGTCAATACAGTAACTTCTATTGCTGACTCGTCGGCTCTAAATGGCAATAAAAATGGATTCCTATCCAAGGGGAATCCCTGTAAATAATAGAAGCTTACTTCTGCATTCTCCCCTATTGGTTTTGGAGGTAGTGCATGCACATGTTTCTCAGGTAGTGTGAATGCAATGCAATTAAACTATTCAGGTTTTGCTTCTGCTCCCTTCATCTCCCAAAAACAGACTGACCTTTTTGGTGGGATAGATTTTGATCTACCCGCTAGCCAGCAGATTAATTTACTTGACTCCGTGAAATATGACCAAAACCCAAAGAACAGGTATGAGTTTGAAATATGGCAACATTAATAATATATTTATACTTAGGCCTGCTGTTTACTTGTAGAAAGAGACATTAATTATTCAGTAGGTTCAGCCTATGTGCAATTTTATTTTAGTCAGCTTTCACCTACAGCTTGTATACAGTAAAATTCTACAAACATACAGTAAAGCACTACAGACTGACAGTAGTAAATAATAAATTGTGACATTTCTTTTCAACTTCCTGATTAAATTATAGAGCCTGCTCATACCATAAGAAATTAATTAAAGGCCCCTTCTTTAACAGGCTTCTTATTTGCAGATACTAGGCTTAATGGATGCTTTCGACTTTGGCGGGTACACAGCCAGACCACAGCGCAGTATGGGGAACGCTGCCAAGCTGGCATAATCCAGACTGCACTATAAACAAAAGAAGGTTTTGGATCCTACAACTGACCAGCCTGGACCTCAACAATTGCTAAACAGAACAAGATGGGTAGTCAGGTTTGTTTTATGGTGAATTAGGACACACACAGCCAATTTGTGCTGCGTGAACCACACGTTTTATATTACAATCAATTTTATTTTCATTTGTAATTGAGTTTCATAAATTAATCCATATGTCTTCAAAGGAAAATCCTGTCAAAACAGTTGAATCAACAACATACAATTATGTGCGCAATATATACAAGTGTAAAGAAGTTCACAGTGGATACTCAAAATTCATGACACCAAAATACAACTTATTACATAGTTATTACATACAAAACAAATTGCAACATGAAAAACATTTAAACAAGGAAAAGTATTACACCAAAAGAACCAGTCCTTAAACTTGAATACCAGTGGACAGGCGGAACTAAGGATGGGATGAGACTGCCTGCCTGTCCCACAAAACCTGTGATAAAGTGTTTTTAGGATTGTCAGCAAGGGCCCACTACAGTGGTATTGATTATTCCCTGGCTGCACCCTTCTTTCTTGTCACAGGCTGGGGGTCAACGCGTTTCGAACCGTAGATATTGAAAGGTTCTCCTCAGGACGGGGACTGGGTATGATCTTCACTGTAAGAGAATTAAGGGGTGGTGTCAAACTATTGATGCAACAATGTAAATGCCCTCTCTGACTATAAAAGAAAAAATGATTGCAATTTACCTGCACAACGCGCACAAGGGCTGCAGGAGTGGAAACTGCACATCAAGTGAATTTAGCCTGGAAAGACAAGTGAGGTGGCGGTCAGGGTTATTGGGTTCAAAAAGTAACCATGAATACATAGGCACGGGTTCAAAATTTACATAGGAACTGGTCTGGGTCATACCTGGACTTGAATGTGTAAGCAGAGTAAGGAGGACTCATGAATCAGGGCGCCCGTGGAACGGTGCGAGGCCGATGAGTGAAACTGCTCACCTTCTCTTAATTAATTGCTGAATGGAAAGAAGCAAACAGCGCTATAATGCATGGTGCCCCCACGGCTGTACAGATTCAAAACCACGAGGTGATACAGAGATTGTTGTGTCATGTCCTACCTGCGCGCAATTGCAAATGCAGGTAGACGGAGACGCCCGGGGAGAAGTCCGGGAGTTGCAGAGGTGGAGGCTCTTCTGCGCTAAACCGCTAAAAAGAGCGGAAAGCATTAACAGGGATGCTATCTCCGGGATTGGTGTATCAGAGTAAATACTGGATTACAAACAGGGGGAAAGCAAACGTACTCAGGCGGTAACTGGATTCAATCCATTCCGCTGCCAGGGACATCAGGCGTGTAGCTGCGCGGGCCGGCTCCAGTACGTTTTACAGGAAGCCCGACTAGGGACATTGAAAGCGAGGGCGGACAGCGGACATCGGGCAGACGCTAAGATTGCTGGTACTTGTGGTTCCGCGGAACAGAGCGTAAACGAATATCAGTACTAATGAAGGGGGGTGCTATAGCCAGAGTGTTTATTAGTAATGCAAAGTGAATGTAACAGAAACTAAAAGGCATAACCGACAAAACCTGGGATACACGATTGTGTTATGGAGTGACTAGAAACTTGCCTGACAACACCATTATTTACAAAAACAAAGGAAATTACTATATGGAAAAAGTGACAAAAGGAATTTTCAAACAGTATAAGCAGCACGGCTGAGAAACAGCTCAACATAGGAGTGAGCACATAACGTGCAGTTGAAAAGGGGGGTTACAGGTTCCCAAGTTCGGACAGTGCATTAAGACCAGAGCTAGATGTGTCAAACTTCAGGATGAGGTACGCCTCTTTCTGAGAAAGGCATGTATCTGGATCCCCGCTACCGCCTCTGATGACAGCAAGCTCTGTCCATCTGATGTCATTTGCGGAATGTTTGTGTTGTAGAAAGTGAGAGACCAGCGGTGCCGTTAGGTTCTTGTTGTTTATCCTCGAATGGTGTTGGCTGATTCTGTGTCGTACCTCCTGCGTGGTCTGTGATGGTACTTCAGAAAGTGTTGGCATCTGGTTGAGGAAATCTTACCAGATGTGGGTGCACCCCTGTTTGCCCTGAAAAAAAAACGGAGCATTGGCCAGATGATTACATCTACACGGCCCCCTGCCAAAAGAGACACTCAAAGTACCATCTTTGGGGCCCATCCTGCCAAGGGACATCGCAAATGCAGGACCTGTACCGTCTGTGACCTCACAATGGAGGGTTCCCTCTTCACAAACGGCACCAAATTTTGGCGTCATGATGAACATACAAACTGTAAAACGAAATACACTGTCTACGCCATTCAATGTCCCTGCAACAAGGTGTACATTGGGAAGACCACGCAGGAGGTACGACACAGAATCCTCCAACACCGTTCAAGGATAAACAACAAGAACCTAACGGCACCGCTGGTCTCCCACTTTCTACAACACAAACATTCCGCAAATGACATCAGATGGACAGTGCTTGCTGTCATCAGAGGCGGTAGCGGGGATCCAGATACACGCCTTTCTCAGAAAGAGGCGTACCTCATCCTGCAGTTTAAAACATCTAACTCTGGTCTTAATGAACTGTCCGAACTTGGGAACCTGTAACCCCCCTTTTCAACTGCACGTTATGTGCTCACTCCTACGTTGAGCTGTTTCTCAGCCGTGCTGCTTATACTGTTTGAAAATTCCTTTTGTCACTTTTTCCATATAGTAATTTCCTTTGTTTTTGTAAATAATGGTGTTGTCAGGCAAGTTTCTAGTACACAATCGTGTATCCCGGGTTTTGATGGTTATGCCTTTTAGTGTCTGTTACATTCACTTTGCATTACTAATAAACACTCTGGCTATAGCACCCCCCTTCATTAGTACTAATATTCGTTTACGCTCTGTTCCGCGGAACCACAAGTACCAGCAATCTTAGCGTCTGCCCGATGTCCGCTGTCCGCCCTCGCTTTCAATGTCCCTAGTCGGGCTTCCTGTAAAACGTACTGGAGCCGGCCCGCGCAGCTACTCGCCTGATGTCCCTGGCAGAGGAATGGATTGAATCCAGTTACCGCCTGAGTACGTTTGCTTTCCCCCTGTTTGTAATCCAGTCTTTACTCTGATATACACCAATCCCGGCGATAGCATGCCTTTTAATACTTTCAGCTCTTTTTAGCGGTTTAGCGCAGAAGAGCCTCCGCCTCTGCAACTCCCGGACTTCTCCCCGGGCGTCTCCGTCTACCGGCATTTGCAATTGGGCGCAGGTAGGACATGACAGAACAATCTCTGTATCACCTCGTGGTTTTGACTCTGTACAGCCGTGGGGGCACCATGCATTATAGCGCTGTTTGCTTCTTTCCATTCAGCAACTAATTAAGAGAAGGTGAGCAGTTTCACTCATCGGCCTCGCAGCGTTCCACGGGCACCCTGATTCATGAGTCCTCCTTACTCTGCATCCACATTCAAGTCCAGGTATGACCCAGGCCAGTTCCTATGTAAATTGTGAACCCGTGTCTATGTATTCATGGTGACTTTTTGAACCCAATAGCCCTGACCGCCACCTCACTTGTCTTTCCAGACTAAATTCACTTGATGTGCAGTTAATCTCCACTCCTGCAGCCCTTGTGTGCGTTGTGCAGGTAAATTGCAATCATTTTTTCTTTTATAGTCAGAGAGGGCACTTACATTGTTGCACCAATAGTTTGACACCACCCCTTATTTCTCTTACAGTGAAGATCATACCCAGTCCCCGTCCTGAGGAGAACCTTTCAATATCTACGGTTCGAAACGCGTTGACCCCCAGCCTGTGACAAGAAAGAAGGGTGCAGCCAGGGAATAATCAATACCACTGTAGTGGGCCCTTGCTGACAATCCTAAAAACACTTTATCACAGGTTTTGTGAGACAGGCAGGCAGTCTCATCCCATCCTTAGTTCCGCCTGTCCACTGGTATTCAAGTTTAAGGACTGGTTCTTTTTGTGTAATACTTTTCCTTGTTCAAATGTTTTTCATGTTGCAATTTGTTTTGTATGTAATAACTATGTAATAAGTTGTATTTTGGTGTCATGAATTTTAAGTATCCACTGTGAACTTCTTTACACTTGTATATATTGCGCACACAATTGTATGTTGTTGATTCAACTGTTTTGACAGGATTTTCCTTTGAAGACATATGGATTAATTTATGAAACTCAATTACAAATGAAAAAAAATAAATTGTAATATAAAACGTGTGGTTCACACAGCACAAATTGGCTGTGTGTGTCCTAATTCACCATAAAATAATCCAGACTGCACCATCATGACATTCCTGTGGGGCCGTGCAGTCCATTCGGCACCACGCTGCGGCTCTAGGAGAGAACCTGCACCATGCCGGCCATACTGTGGTGGCTTCAGTCATTCTGGCGCACTGTTGCCTTGCACCATTTTGTGCAAGGAAAACAATGCACGCACCAACATGACGTCAGAGGCCACCAGCTTAGCACCAGCCATGTCACATAAGGGTGTTTTCGTCATATAGCCTTGTGTTATGGGCCCAATACCTGCCTTTCTGCAGACCTTTTCATGGTGGTGTCATCGCCTTGAAAAGTTTGGCTGTAAGGAATGTCGTATGAGGATGGCAGTACAGAAGCAGGGATGCCTCGATTGGCCACCTCTGCCTCTCCCACTCCAAGAGCAGGAATAATGGTAAAGCTGTAGTCTGGAGGAGGTGTCCCCACCTGCATCATAATCTGACAGTCGGACCTCTAGGTACGAGGGCGGGAGGCCAATAAAAAGCAATGGCAGTCCCAAGACCGCTAAGGTCGTACTCAGGTCTTTAGAGTTAGATAGCTGTCTTACTTACATCTATGAAGTTTCAGTATGGGTGGCTTGGGACTTGTGGAGAAAACTGGAAAAAAAAACAATTAGATACATAAGTTTACAAGTGTAGCCAGCATTCACAAAGGACATAGAATGGCTTATGAGTAGTGTACTGTTGTCGGAGAGTAGGAACAATTTAAGATTCTAGAATTCACACGCTATGGTTAGCTTTTTAGAATTATTTATTTTTGGAAAATAGCCAACTTATTATAAGAAATCTCCTTCATTTCATCCTCATTAAGATAGGGAAACACAATATAAGGGGACCTATCAAAAGTGCTTTGTGCTGTAGGTGTATTAACTTCAAAATATTTGGATCAGACAACGTAGTCCCAAGTCCAAACAGGTAAAAACAAACTTTTCAGAGAAAAGGATATCTAGCAGAAGCCTTTTCCTCCTTCCATAATGATTAATACCTTAGTGGAGGGGGGAGTTGGGAATCAGGCAAACCTGCCATAGAGTATGTAATGTATAGGTAATATATGCATAAAGGCCTGCTTCAGACCCCAAAATAGGTATACACACACATAATGTTATGGCATTTTACTGTAAGATTCTTTTGTATACAGTAGTCATCTATAAATCATGTGCATTAGCCTGTGATTGCAAGTATCACAAACACTTCACCAATAATTCTAAAATACTAGTCAAAGGTCAAGGAAGACTGAACTATGTTTCATCACACATTCCTATGCTATTTGTTATATCTATGTTGAACTCCACCATCTAACAGCAAGGCTAGGTAATATTAATGTACCAAATTCTGCTGGTATTTCTCCAATGAACTTCTAGCACCAAATCCATTAAGTACCTCTGTAGCCACTGATGTTAAAAATGCTCCGATGTAAAATAGTACCTGTAAGCAACGGATGAGTGAAAGAATTGCCTTACTTCAGTCAAAAAAAGGTATAGATTCATGAATGTCTTAAAAGGGCCTACTTGAACATGAGATCCTTGGTAAAACACAGTGTTGAAATATTTGATTTATTGTGCTCAGTTGAACTAGACCTGGAGTTGTTAACAGAGAACTAGTTGCCCAATAAATCTACTCTGCATTAAATAACTTCAGTTCCAGAGAAATATTGTGTATTCAACCTTAATAGACTAGCAAACACAGTAGCTATCATTATCAAGCATGGTTTACATGTTGCCACCTTATCAATTAACCCTATTGCAGATGTATCTATGCTTTCTTAAAATTTGAACGTAGTTAAAAGCTCACTTACAATATTATATGTGTGAATTTCCATTACAATTTTAAGAAGTGGTCAGCTCATTCTTGATTATCCAATCAAATCTAATTTTAACATTGGACTGTTGTGTGCTCCATTGAAAACAATAGAATTTCCTGGGCTTCTAAAGGCCTGGTAGAACCCAGAGCTCCAACAGCCCAATGTTTCCTCACAGCTGTTGCTGTGAACAAATGGCCTCATGGAGCCCAAGGGGATTTCAATACCCTCGGGTTCCCTGAGGCTTTTATTTTTACAAATTAGAACATTCTGCCCTCTAGAGACAGAATGTTCTAATAGCCTTAGAGACCTCCTAGTGGGCTCTACCGGCAATTAAAAACCCATTCCCAAGTTAAAAGCCCTCGCCTTTGGCTCGAACCTTTAATGCTGAAGCAGGCCTTTAGTGGCCAGTAGAGAATCAGTGATGTTGTTTTCCTATGTGTGGGTATGATGATTTTTATCACATTTGATCTTGCTAAATTGGAGCCATTTCAAAACAGTCATATTGAATTCTAAATCACTTGCAAATGGTAGAAGGTCCACTCAAAAAGCTAATTAGCAACATTAGAATACACCAAACTGAGACTGACCATGTCTTCAGGTAAGGTTGAGAAAGAGTTAAATGTCCTGGATTAAGGACGCAGGTAATCAACATTCCCTCAAGAATAGATACCGATTAACCTGCTTGGGCCTCATGGTTCACTCAAGAAGTTCTTGATGCCAGACTGAAATTAAACACCCTGAGAGCAGATGGCAGCAGTATTATAACGTTTCTAGTAAAACTAAGTTGAAACAAGTTTTTACAAATCATCTATTAAAATTAAAACCACATATTATTCAAATAAGGTCTGTGAAGCCTACAGTACTCAAAAAGTGATTTATAAAAATGAACCGCAAATTATACTTTGGAGGAGTCCCTCAAAACAAAAAACACTTGCAGGAACTGTGTAATGTAATTTTATTTTTTATTTTAAAGATAATTTCAATCGAAGAAAGTCTTGAAAAAGAGAATAATACTGTAACCAACTCCATTAAGAATGAAATTAATCAAGTTAGGATTTTGTGCAGCTGGTTAATTTAAAGAAAATGAGGACGGTGACGTTGGGGTCTCTACTTGACCCTTGCCCTCTGGAAGTTATGGAAAGAATATGTGCCAGTGCTTTCTGGTGCTTAGCACCGGCACTTAATTATCAGGGCCTGGTCTACACTAATCTGAGCACGTCACATATTACCTTGATAAGATTGGCATATTTACGTCACTACTAGACTCAGAGGCGGTGCTGAGTCAGTGAGTGTTCTTCTTATCTCCGGAATGAGTCCCAGTGAAGTGTTGCAGTTGCTTTGTGAGTAGATAACACACTGCTGACTGGTGAAGCCAGCTATTGCAGGTGCAAGCCAATTCTAATGTAATTCCTTCTTGGTTTTTTCAGCTGGCAGGAGACAAGCGTTTCCAAAGAAACAATGCTCCCGTAGCTGAGGTACTGCACGGAAATAAATTCCACTTGCTTTTCTAGCCAGACAGTGTGTTCAAACTAAGTATCTTCTTTGTGTTAAGAGTGGAGAGTGGCCCAAAATTTACTCATTGGACTGCCTGCCAGTTGAATGTATCTCTTAAAAGATGTGTTGCGGATTTTCACTCAGAGAGATGCACTATTTGTCTCCAGTATTTTCAAGCACTGTAACACCAGTAACATTTTAAGAGAGCCTGTGCCGAGTGAACTAAAGGCTGACCTGTGAGATGAAGCAACATAATGACCCCCCAAAGTATTTGTTTATTGTTGCAGTTTATTTAGTGCAAACTCGACCTGAAGGTATCAGAGCACTTAACATTTGTACCAGTTGCATCGCAGATGGAAATGTTTTTTATTAGACAGAAGGAAATTAGGTACATTACCCAGAATCACAGATTGTTTGAGCCTGCCACCGAGACTCGAACCAGGTTCCTTACCTTCAAAGTCAGACGCTCTAGCCCCTAAGTTCTGTATTTCACAGATATACATTTCCTCCTCACCCTTTCGTTACACCAGAGGGTGACGTCTCTCAAAAACTGAATCACAGTTGTGCAAGCTTGAAATCCTGTTTGACTTTGCACTTCTGCAGCCATATCTACCTGCAAGAGGAGAATAGTGGGGGGGGGGACAGGTGAGCAGCTGCAGGGCTTGGAGGTGGGGACAGGTGAGCAGCTGCAGGGCACAGTCCCGCTGGCCCCTCATCAAACACATCTTATTTATTCTTAGGGATAAGTGGAGGGATCTCTTGGTATGATTCTCTTTTTCATCTAGCTATGAGTCTGAGCCTGAGCCAGGAGGAGATTCATATGCAGTACTGTGCATATGCTATATTTTTGGCGGCCCTTAGATCAGTGTTGCCAGCACACTGATTGTGCCGAATATTTCTTCTGAGTGGTAGGGTGTGGGCGGCAACGTGTGCAGTTTTTCTATAGATTGCCACAACCTAGCACATCCCGATCCCTCGAGTCATTCATGTCAACCCGACGACGTGGTTGAGGGCAGGCAGTAGCAGCACCTGGCCCAGGCCTAATCGTAAGTAAATAAAGGCAGGCAGTAACTGACAGGAAGCAAGTACTAAGTAGCAGTAGGCGCGCAGACCTGCCAATATGCAATGCCCATTGCCAAACGAATGCAGCTGTTTTCGAGTTTGTAGTGCCATGACGGTCATCACTGTGATGGTAGCTCCAGGTTCACAAGATTTGATGATGATAATGCACTGCCTGCCGGGCCTGGAAGCGACCGCCGGTCAACGCCGTGCAGTACACTTGTACAAAGGATGCAGTTCATCTTCAAAAGGTGCCTCAAAATTTGTAGACTACTTTTGATTCAACGAGTCTTATCGGAGAAACAATATGTAGTATTCTGAGTTGTATATTTATGTTCCTGCATTTCACTGCATCTAGCTGCTCAGCCAGCGTGAGTGTTCTATGTAAGAATGTTGGTGTGATTGACATGTATGGAATGCTTGGGTGCTTGGTATGAGAGTTGGCAGTTAAGATGGGCTGAGCAGCTAGGAGGCTGCTCCTGGTGGGGCTGCTTGTTCCAGAGTTATGCTTCCTGTTATCCTACCTATGGCTGAATAAATCTACTTCTATTCTCATCTACATCTGCCTCGGCTACATCATTACATGTATGTATGGACCAACATACTACATTATTTTTGGCGACGATCTGGAGACTTTCCTGCGCAAAATATGCCATTCAACAAGAGTTGGGAGTATCCTGTAACGAAAGTGGAACAAGCATCTTAAAGAAATAGAAGAAGGAACCTCTACAAGCACGAAAGGTAGCCCCACCAGTGCTGAACACTAGGCAGCCCTAGTCTAGTCGTGCTGTCAAGTCATCTCAAACCAAGGTTTCTGCGTCGAAAATCATCTTTAAAGCTGCCTACATGACGCAGAAGAAACAACGTCTAACATAGTGTCTACAAGCAACAAACTTCAGCTACTGCCTTTGGAAGCAAGTTACTCTGTTTCTGCGTGTTGTACAGCCTGTTCAAATGCAAGATGAATCCGGTGAGAGTTTACTTGAAGGTCATGTTACTTTGGTGTTTGGTTTTTCTATGTGTACCAGCAGAAAGCAGTTTGGATGTGGACTCATCTTAGCCTTTCCACATGAGGATGCCATCTAGCACTGTACATGGTTGAGAACATTTTCTTGTGACTGCCTGTTTTATTTTGTCAACGGCAATTGTGACAGTTGTCATGGATGTAATTTATTCTTAACTTTGAGCATCTCTGCCTAATTGGGAGGAGGCCGACTTGGTAAGTGGAGTACATCGTGATTTATAAGACATTTTAGTGTACTTTTGCACGGTTTCTTAAATTGACAGTTTGGCTTTGTTTTTAAATTTAAAAATGCCTCGTGCATCTTACCTTGTGTGCAGTGCCGCGCGGAGCCTCGCATCAACCTTCTGTGACGTCTTCCACCTTCTTGGTTGGCGTTGCTGCACATATACGTCTGGCAGCAGGAGCGTGCCGTGAGCCACTCGGCGGGCGTCTCCTAAGCGTGCCGCCATCTTGGGATTACCACGAGCAGGCATTCTGTTTGTCTCTTGTGCTCCGTGGTGTTCTGCCAACCAATGTCATCTCAATAAAGTTTCTCCAGCGTCAGAATGTCTTAACAAGCCTCCGTTTCTTCAAAGCTTCCGTTTCCTCAGTTCATCCGTCGGAATCCAAGTCACCGGACACTTGCCAAGAGTTCTTGTATTCTTCGCGTATCTTCAAGCACTTTGTTTGGGCAATGTATTCTTTTCTGGAAAAGGGACACCGGACTTCCTTCAGCTTATGTGTACTGTGGCGAAATTCTTCACGGTGAGTTTCTTTTGTTGTCCTGTTGCCCCGACACGTTTTCAAATTCGTTGGGCATAATATCTGCGGCCCAGCGTTCTGACATACTGCAATGTACTTGGGAATTTACCTTGGCGAAGTTCTTCCTTAAGGATTGTCTTGTAAACATTTTTAAAGGGCCTGTTTTTCATTCCGGTGACAGGCACACCTTTGATTGTGGTTATTCAACTTGCATGTTTTAATTTACACATTAACCAACAAGCATATTTTTAACTTATAGTATGTTCATTTTAGAAATGTGTTAGAAATGTGTAACTTTTCTTATGTTGGGTTTTCTCACCCTCATCGTTTAGGGTTCTCTCACCCTCATTTCTGTGCTTAAGGGTTCTCTCCCCCTCATTTCTGTGCTTAAGGGTTCTCTCACCCTCATTTCTGTGCTTAAGGGTTCTCTCACCCTCATTTCTGTGTTTAAGGGTTCTCTCTCCCTCTTTTGTGCATCATTGTATCCCTGTTTTTGGGATGGGTTTGGGTTGTAGTCCCATTTCCCCTCATGGTCCTTTCCATTAGTTAACCCTCATTTCTGGGTTATAGGGTCAAAGTCTTTCTTAGGACTTTATACCTTTTCTGCCTGTGTTGGACACTTTGTTGTACATAATTTGCGTGCATGGTCTCGTGTCCAGTGTGTAAGACGCCCTGTGCATCACATTTTTCCTTATGTCTTGTGTGTAAGCTGGTTGTGATTCACTTTTTCATTGTGTTAGTTTGACACTTTGTGCTGCACCTGTTCGTGCCGCGTGTGTTTTTGCGTTTGTCCTCATAACACTTTCGTTTATGGGTCTACCCCATATTTTTACTGTTCCTCACTTAAGGAGTGGAATTGTGCCACATTGTGCTGCATTTTCTTGTGCCGCGTGTGTTCTTAGGTCCGTCCTTTGTGACACTTTCGTTTTTGGGTAAGCCCCATACTTTCAGGGTTCCTCACTTGAGGAGTGGAATTTTGCCACATTGTGCTGCACCATCTAGTGCTGCGTGTGTTCTTAGGTTTGTCCTTTGTAACACCTTTGTTTATGGGTAGCCCCATATTTTCAGGGTTCCTCACATGAGGAGTGGAATTTTGCCACATTGTGCTGCACTATCCAGTGCTGCTTGTGTTCTTAGGCTTGTCCTTTGTACACCTTCGTTCTGGGTTTAGCCTTTGTTTTCTGAGTTCCTCATTTGAGGAGTGGTTTTTGTCTGCCACAGTCTACCTTTTTGGAGATATTTTCTTCATTCTAGGGCTTACTCACTTGCCTTGTGAGTACATTTTTTTAATCTTCATTTTCAATATTAAAGGAGGAGGATAGTGTCAGTGCTTGTGTTTACTGTCTCTTTCTTCCTTCTTTATCTTGTTTGTCTGTTTTCCCTCTCGTGGTGTGGTTTCCTCCTCATCCCTGGGTTTACGGATTATTTTCATCAATCGTAATTTCATTGTCTATAGTTTTCCTCTTCGCTGTTAGTTTCTTCTTTCTTTTCTTTTCATGAGGGAGAGGATAATGTAGTATTCTGAGTTGTATATTTATGTTCCTGCATTTCACTGCATCTAGCTGCTCAGCCGTGTGAGTGTTCCATGTAAGAATGTTGGTGTGATTGACATGTATGGAATGCTTGGGTGCTTGGTATGAGAGTTTGCAGTTAAGATGGGCTGAGCAGCTAGGAGGCTGCTCCTGGTGGGGCTGCTTGTTCCAGAGTTATACTTCCTGTTATCCTACGTATGGCTGAATAAATCTACTTCTATTCTCATCTACATCTGCCTCGGCTACATCATTACATGTATGTATGGACCAACATACTACACAATATTCATCAAATAAACTAGCAGCTGGGACTAAAGGTCACATACATTTAGTAGTAACTACTTCTTGACTGCCTCACAGTTTTACAACAAAAGAGCCTTCCAGAAAGCGTTTGGCCTATTCTTGCATCGCTGCTCCTATAACCATGATGATTATAAGTTAGGATGTTGTACGGCTTTCAGAAACTATGTATGGTGGTGGACAGCACATCATTCCGAGCTGCCAGCACATTGAAGCAGGTGTATATGCACGGAAAGAACTATAAATAAATAAAACACATAAACCAGCCTGCGACGGTTGTAGGAGTGTGATGGTTAGTAGTTGTGGTTTTACTATCATTAGCAGCATGGCAAGGGCAAGCTGCAGTGGCCTTATTACGAGAGCCCCAACACTTATTAATTTACAAATTAAGCACTGGATCCCCAGTCACAATGGAACCTCTACTCTCAATCCTGAATGCCTCTTTTATAAGGTGAAATTCCAGAAAATGTTAAGAAAGCCATTACAATCCCCCTTTTAAAAAAAAACATATGTGATCACCCCCATACTCTGAAGAAAGATTTTACAATCACCCTTCTGCCATATAGTGCCAAAGTTTGGCATGTGGCACAACTAATGTGTAACTATCTACAAGGAACTTACTATTTACATCCTTACAAGCCGGTTTCCGCTAAGACAACACTACACAAACAATGATGAAATCCTGCCTAAAGTATGGGATATAAGCAGTTCAACTGTCCTCTTTCCTAACAGAAAGTGTGCCAGTCAAATATTGAGTCCGCAAGCTTGTATGTAATTTTCTCACTTGCTTAA
Organism: Lissotriton vulgaris; assembly: GCF_964263255.1. Lineage (NCBI taxonomy): Eukaryota > Metazoa > Chordata > Amphibia > Caudata > Salamandridae > Lissotriton > Lissotriton vulgaris. The sequence goes on from NC_141691.1 coordinate 2,034,829,044, forward strand.
CATCCATGTTATACCCTTAATTCGAGAGCTGGCTGAGAGACGGTGGGGCATATTACCATTATCGCCGCCTTAGCTGGACTTTTTCCGCTAAAGCGGCGATAATTTTCTAGCCCTATTACCTAGCTGTCGCTAACACCAGTTAGCGACAGCTAGTAGGAGATAGCGAGCATCTGGGGGCCCACTTTGCATGTCAGAGATATATATCGCTAATGACATGCAAAGTGGGCGTGCCAAGATGTTAGCGACTGCAAACAGTCGCTAATATCGCTATCGCCAATTATCAACAAAGCCTTACTTTCCAAAAGCTAATGCCTGCCCAGAGCATTTCTTAGCCATGTTATCCAATGGAAGGTGGATAACATGGCTAAGAGCATTGTCACGATAATGCATGAATATCGCTGATTTTCACGCGATATTCATGCATTTGCCAGTATTTTTACCGCTTTTGAGATAAACCTTGATAATATCAAGGTATCTCAGCGGTAAAAATCGTGGGAGCGCGGCGATATTATTTTAGCCGCTGACCATGCATAGCGATAATTATCGCTATTGCTTGGTAATATACCCCGGTGTCCTTTATAGAATTTCTCTGAAGGCTTGCGCATCTTGCTCCATTTAGATGGAAACACTACCTTCCAACAACATTTTCAAGACACCATGCGTTTACCTGCAGATGGGTGACAAATAGTTGCTTAAAAATTAAAACAAATAAAACAAAAGCAGTAATTATAAGCAAAAATACAGATCTGCGGACCCCGTGTTACTCTTCCTCCCAAATGCTCTGAAATCAGCAAAAACCCTGCGGTAATAGTGGACATCCATCTTTAAGTGAAACCACAAAAAGATTCTAAAGTTGCTCAGTGCCATCTTTCTTTAGCGAACATCTAGAGAGTTTCTATCCTGCATTTCTGTAGAGGCACTGAAAAGAATAATGGCGGCCAACATTGGTTCCAGACTTCACTATGCGAATAAGACCAACCTAGGATTTCTCAAGTGTGATCAACACTGATTACAACAGGCACAAATAGCAGCAGGAAGGCTACATGTTTCAGTCGGTAAGATAATAAGTGTCACTCCTCTCTTGAAAGTATTGGCTGCCAGGAAAACAGAGGGTCCAATTCGAAACCTGTGCTCTGTATTTAACGCCTTACATGGCATGATATGTACTATTCGATGTTCTTCTTCAGAAACTATTTAACTGTGCCTAGAATTTCTAAACATAGGCTCAGAGGATGGAGTTTCTTGCTCATAATAGCAGCCAAATGGAATTCTCTCCCTGCCTACCTGCATGCCTAAACTATTGAAATAGTAAGGATTTAAAACATGCCTGTTTACATCATCCTATCTTTGCTGACTCCTCGTTCTGCATCTTGGCGAAATGACTTTCCAACTCTGCTCATCACACCCTCTCTTTTCTTAAGTGCCAAGAAACCATTGGTACACATGCGCTTTATTAGGAACTGATAATATAACACAACATAACCCAAGTCATGCAATGCCTCCCTTTGTACCTCACTGTGACTTCAGACCTGAGATTAGAACTTCATGATTCTGCATGTCTCCCAGCAACATGTTCCTCCATCATTACACTGGACATTTGAAGAATGCTTCTTGTTCACAAAAGTGTGCACAGAAACCTACTGTTACTTTCCTCCCTTCATAGGTTGATCATTTGGGACCTCTTGTATATACTTTAGTACATACTTATATGTGTATTCAATTCATGAGCTGTGGAGATCAGCCCTAGGACTTGTCTGCTTCCACTTAGGGATTTTGTTTCTGTTCAACTTCCTCTATTTAACTGTCTTGATAAATAACTCCAGAAGAGGTCAGTAAAATATCAGAATTGCTTTCTTCTGCTGTACTTTCTTTTCTTTTAATTTTCTGGCAAGTGCCTCTATTTAGCTTTCTTGATAGAAAGCAACCATCAGATGTCAGTAAAATTCCAGAATACCTTTAGCATTCTGTAGTTTGCAGTCCATAGAAATTGTCTTCCATGAGCACCTGTAGACATTAATATTTTTTCAAAACTTGTATTTTTAGTGATATGACTTCGGAAGTCCTTGATTTATATTAAAAACAAAGCTTTAGACTACACAATTTCCTGCTGAAAGGTAAAATCTCTCCAAGTCTTCCCATTCCTGGCATGTCAAGCAATTTGGTGCTTACTTTTCCTCCAAGCACGGTACATGTTTCAGCACCCAGAGTAATGTGCTGCATAGCTAAATATATATAAGGTCCTAAAGGCGAGACCAATTGCATTGCACATGCTCGTCATGTTTCATTATCAAAAAAGGACTAGACACCTCTACTATTATAGGCCAACAGAACTTTAAGCTGACATGCTGTGCAGTTGTGAGGTGCAGATACTTTTTGAGAACTACCTTCTAAGAGACACTATATATGCCTTCAAAAATAATGCGATTACTTTTGCTCCCATTATGACTACTAGATGCTGGTTTTCTGACTCTGATTGTACCCTGGGGTCTGCTAACCAGAACCAGGGTCTGTGCTCTTATTAAAAGTGCATGGTAATTAGGTATAACTACAAATGTTACTGACAACCTCTATGTAAGTCCCTTAAATGTGGTAGGGCATGCGACTCACATTTGACTCGCAATGACTCCATAGGCTAACATGGGAATAAGTTATTAAAGTGTAAATATTGAAAGAAAGGAACTATAATTAAGGGTGGGCAGTGAAATCTGCTCCATCGGCGAGGGTCACTGAGATTTTGGCACTCCGCTTTGAATACGTAGTTTGTAAAAAACTCATCATCCGACGCATGGCGGAGTTTAACAGTGCCCTTATTTAGCTTCCATCCCAGGTGTTTTTTCAATGAGAATAACATAGATCTTGGAAGCATTTCTAATACTGCAGTGGCACTGCCATTTAGTGGAAGCCATTTACATTAAACTTAATCACATTCACCTATACTATGGGAACTGGGAGTAGAAAGAGGCATGAAATGCAATGCAGCCTTGTCATTTAAATTTGGCAGTCGACTGCTAAGAACCGTAGGATGTGCATCAGGTGGGTCCAAAGGTCGAAGTAGCCCAGCTCCCAGGTCTCGCTTCTGCACGGTTGCCACTTACCGGAGGGCATTCAGGACTGCATTTTGATCCACAGAGATCTGATGCAGGATGTCTATTATTATTTAGTTTTTATTTAGAGAATTTGTAAAGCGCGAACTGACACCTTGCAGGCTTCCTGGCGCTGGAAAATACTCTGTTAACGGTAGAACGGAAGAACAGTCAGGCTGGCAGTTTATTTGGGGAAGAGCCATGTCTTAATGCGTCTCCTGAACGGAAGAAGCTGTGGAATCTGACGTATGTCAGTGGGCAGGGTGTTCCATAGCTTGGCCGCGGCAACAATGAACGATCTACCCCCTGTTCTAGTTCTATTAAATCTGGGTACTTTTACCAAACAAGCAGAAGAAGAACGTAGGTTTCTAGCAGGTATGTACCACTGGAACAGGGCTTGTAGAGGTTTAGGTCCCAGTCCATGCAGAGCCTTAAAGACAATGCAGAGGGACTTGAATGCCACTCTTTGTTTTAGTGGTAGCCAGTGAAGCTCAGCCAGAGCAGCTGTGGCTGAGGCCCTTCTCGTCCAGCCAAGAGCCAGCTTGGCAGCGGCAGATTGAATTCGCTGAAGTCTGTCCAGCATCGTGACTGGAGACTCCAGGAGCAGGGCGTTGCAATAATCAAGGCGACTGAGTATTGTACACCTGACTATCGACGCCCTGGCTTGGGACGGGAGAAGAGGCATGATTTTCCGCAGTGATCGGAGTAGGGCAGTGCAGATCCCCACTGTTTTTGTCACCTGGGTTTCCATGCTTAATTTGTTATTCAGCATGGCTCCCAGGTTGCGCACGGAAGGAACTGGTAGAGGTTTGACACTAAACTCCGGGGGCCAGAATTCATGTGGGAACTGACGGGGTATCTTAGTGCCGGAGCAGAACAAAACCTCTGTTTTCGCGGCGTTGAACTGGAGGGAGTTACTGTGTAGCCATCCAGCCGTCTCTCTTAAACAATCGTGGAAAGTTGAGAACGAAATGGCATCTTCACCTTCCCACGAGAGAATAAGCTGTGTGTCATCCGCGTAGTTAACTGTTTTGACCCCAAATGATTGGATCAGTTTAATTAGCGGTATAAGATACACATTGAAGAGGATGGGGCTGATGGAGGAGCCCTGGGGGACTCCCTGGGGAACTGCTGCAAAGGCAGACCGAAACGGGGGGAGAGAGACAGCCTGTCTTCTGTCCCGAAGATAAGAGTGAAACCAAAGTAGTGCAGTGCCTTCCACTCCCACTTCCATAAGTCTCTGCAGCAGCCTGGCATGGTTGACCGTGTCGAATGCGGCAGACAGATCCAGCAGTATCAGTGCCACAGGTTGGTTCCTGTCCGCACGCATTCGAAGATCTTCCATGGCAGTCAAAACTGCTGTTTCTGTGCCGTGGCCAGGACGGAAACCAAACTGGTAATGGTCGAGAAGGTTATTTTGTTCCAGGTGGGTGGACAGACATGAACTGACCCAACGCTCAGCGACCTTCGCTGGAAAAGGCAGCAGGGAGATAGGTCGGTAATTGGAGAGACAGTCTGGGCTCAGGGAGGGTTTTTTTAAAAGAGGAGTGATTAGTGCCTGTTTCCAAGGGGTGGGAACAAAGCCACTCTGCAGGGACTGATTGCAAATTAGGCGCATGGTGTCGAAAAGTTCCATACCAAAGTTTTTCCATATTTTTGGAGGTAGGGGGTCAAGTGGGGAGCCCGATGTGATACCAAGCACCAGTCTTTCAAACTCAACAGCCGGGATCGGAGGGAATTCCTTCAGTCTAGCCAGAGGGACAGAGCCAGGGAGCGACAAGTTTCGCTGGCTGGTGTCTGGTCTTGGCAGTACAGTAGTTTCAGATGAGGGGGGTGTTTCCAGGTTCTGAATGATAGTGTTTATTTTCTTGATAAAAAACACTGCAAGATTGTCGCAGAGGGCTTGGGTGGGAGGTTGTGTGGAAGTAACACAGTCCGGGTTGGTCAGATTTTTGAGTATTTGAAAAATACTTTTTGAACTGTTAGTGGCATTGGATATGATGGAGCAGTAGTGTTTAGCTTTGTTTGAGGCAATGGCAGTTTTATACTCCCGGAGGTGTGTTTTCCAGATGGTTTTATGAGTGTCAGAGTAACCCTGCCTCCATTTTCTCTCAGCGTGCCTACAAGCTAGTTTGAGAACTCTTAGGGAGTCATCAAACCAGGGGGCCGGTGCTCGTCTCTGGGGTTTACCCTTTTTCAAAGGGACGAGGCGTTCCGCAGTGCTGGAAATCCTTGAACAGAGGGATAGATAATTAGCCTCCACCGATTGTGTAGCAGAGAAACTGTCCTCTACTTCAAATACTGGGCCATTCAGTTTGAGTTTGTCTAGGGCCTTCCAATCTCTGTACGGAGGTATGTGACCATGGAACGCCGGTTTGCCATACCTGCTACCTACTATGTGAAATTTGATCAGAGCATGATCAGTCCAGCACATTGGTAGAATGTCGCTCAGAATAGCCAACTGTGGGGAGGAGAAGATTAAATCTAGCTGGTGCCCTGCTATGTGTGTGGGTTTGTCCACTAGCTGGGAGAGTTTCATTCCTTCGCAAGTCACTAGGAGATTGTTGAGGGCGGAGTCGAGGCTGCCGTTGGGCCAGAGATTAAAGTCGCCCAGGACAATCAGGTTTTTGTGGGAGGTAGCCATGTTGGTGAAGGTGGTGAGAAGCGACTGCTGCTGAGTAGCGTTGAACGTTCCCGGCGGACGGTAACAGATCATCGCTGTAAAGGTAGTACCAAGATGGCAATCCAAGGAAAGGCCGAGTATTTCGGTCCCGACCACTGGGTCCATGTCAATGGTTTTGACTGACCATGATGCTCTGTAGATTGCACCAACACCACCGCCCCGCCCCTTAGGTCGAGGGAGATGCAGGATCTTGAAGTCTTGTGGGCAGGCCCAGTCCAGATCTATGTTGCAGTCGGAGTGGGTCCATGTTTCCGTAAGGAATAGAACATCAAGATGATGAGTGTCTATGAGCAGGGCGATTTCGTGGGCGTGTTTGGGCAGGGACCTTACATTCAGCAAGCCTGCTGTGATTAAGCCTTTGCGCACAAAATCGTGCAGAGGGTAGGCGGTGTCTTGGAAAGACAAGTGCCCTTTGTGGGCGAAGTCTCTACGGAAGAGTAGAGCCTCGCGCGTCAAGCGAGATGTGTTGCTGGAGGACGGGGATATCGGGGCCGCAAGTGGCTCACCAGGCGCTGCCGAGGCGCGGACGAGCGCAGACGAGCTTGCCTTAAGCGCGCCTTCGGCGCGCAAACGGCGCTCCCGCTGCGCTCGTCCGCTGCGCTTGTGTGGCCGGCACATTTATGGCGATGTTGTGGGCGTGGCCTCGCAGGGGGCGTGGCTCGCCTTCGAACCGCGATGGCGGGTAATTTGTGATTCCTGTGCCTTGGGGGTCTGCTGGCGCGTGAGGGCAGCGCTTTTTGGTGCAGGTGAGATTAAAATTACAGCACAAAATACAAGTGAGTTGTAATTTTTTAAAAAGAGCGAAAAAAGTACCGTCCTCCGGCTTTCCGCCTCAGAGGAGTTTTCCTAATGATGTTTTGGTCGCGCTGCAGGCAGCGTTTATATCAGATCCTTGGTGGGCGTGGCCTCGCAGGGGGCGTGGCTCGCCTTCGAACCGCGATGGCGGGTAATTTGTGATTCCTGTGCCTTGGGGGTCTGCTGGCGCGTGAGGGCAGCGCTTTTTGGTGCAGGTGAGATTAAAATTACAGCACAAAATACAAGTGAGTTGTAATTTTTTAAAAAGAGCGAAAAAAGTACCGTCCTCCGGCTTTCCGCCTCAGAGGAGTTTTCCTAATGATGTTTTGGTCGCGCTGCAGGCAGCGTTTATATCAGATCCTTGGTGGGCGTGGCCTCGCAGGGGGCGTGGCTCGCCTTCGAACCGCGATGGCGGGTAATTTGTGATTCCTGTGCCTTGGGGGTCTGCTGGCGCGTGAGGGCAGCGCTTTTTGGTGCAGGTGAGATTAAAATTACAGCACAAAATACAAGTGAGTTGTTATTTTTTAAAAAGAGCGAAAAAAAGTACCGTCCTCCGGCTTTCCGCCTCAGAGGAGTTTTCCTAATGATGTTTTGGTCGCGCTGCAGGCAGCGTTTATATCAGATCCTTGGTGGGCGTGGCCTCGCAGGGGGCGTGGCTCGCCTTCGAACCGCGATGGCGGGTAATTTGTGATTCCTGTGCCTTGGGGGTCTGCTGGCGCGTGAGGGCAGCGCTTTTTGGTGCAGGTGAGATTAAAATTACAGCACAAAATACAAGTGAGTTGTAATTTTTTAAAAAGAGCGAAAAAAGTACCGTCCTCCGGCTTTCCGCCTCAGAGGAGTTTTCCTAATGATGTTTTGGTCGCGCTGCAGGCAGCGTTTATATCAGATCCTTGGTGGGCGTGGCCTCGCAGGGGGCGTGGCTCGCCTTCGAACCGCGATGGCGGGTAATTTGTGATTCCTGTGCCTTGGGGGTCTGCTGGCGCGTGAGGGCAGCGCTTTTTGGTGCAGGTGAGATTAAAATTACAGCACAAAATACAAGTGAGTTGTAATTTTTTAAAAAGAGCGAAAAAAGTACCGTCCTCCGGCTTTCCGCCTCAGAGGAGTTTTCCTAATGATCTATGGCCTCCACACTGAGGGCAGCAATGAATAAAGGGGCTAGGGCTGCGATGCCTTGGGAGAAGGAGACTCTGCTATCTTAGGGGAGTGGGCCAAGATAACAGTTTGAAGAGCAGCATGAAGGGTGGAGACAGAATGTTGTTTGGGAAATCGAGATGTTGATGTTTTTCCTCCTTGGTCTATTCACCACCATGGAGTCGCTGCTGGAGTGTGACATTGTGGAGGTAGATGTATGATCTGTCTCCACCAGGGCACTCCCATCCCGTACGAGGCACTCATTCTCTCTGTGTCAGTCAATACTTGGTGAACCCTCTTGACAGCTGCTTTCCCAACAGTGGCAGGCCCCTCTCCTTCCCTGCCCTCGGTTGATACTGTAACAGAAGGAGACATAGGTAAAATACTATTGTCTTGCAACACATCTGAAAGCAAATCTATATTCAACTCGTTCCACATCAGTAAAGTCAATTACTTGTAGACAGATTGGCTACATCACCACAACCTTTGCCATGAGAACAGGTTGTATTGACACGTGACGTGTTAAGTCCAGCTACATGATGCTTTTGATAATGCCAACTCTTGCCTGTGCCAACATATACATCTCACATCCTATTATGTGCAGCAAGACCTACATACATCCTATCAAATGAGGCCCATATCCAATGGTGTATTGTTGCTCTAACATTATGATGAAAGGCCGAAAGACATTCAAATATATAATCTTGCATGCATACACTAATATAACTTTGTAGTGTAGAGCAACTACTCAGGATATGTGGCATTACACTCAGAAGGCATGATTGACATGGAAGTGTACACCACACTCAACTTACCCCCCCCCCACTCACCAGGCTCACTTTTGTCCACTGCCAGATGATGAAATTGACAGATACAAATGATAGAACTTAGTATGTGTCACAGGTCGTGTGGATAAACATGTACAAATCACCTTGTAATTGTGTAAACAAAGAACAAGGCATAGGCAATGGCAATCTTAGTCAATGATGTTGCATGTAAGCAGACCTCATCCACACAACATTTGTCAATGTCAGAACAACCCTTAAAGGACAGAAGTCCTTGGAATGAGCACATCCGTGAAGATGAGCGTGGCCTCCACAAGGTCTGGTAATGTGCGGTCCAAACCATTGTCTGGTGTTTTGCATCTCCATGTGGTGCTGACTGCTGACACACTGGGTACATCAATGGTTCAAGATATCTTTCCCTCATGCATGTCAGCAGCCACAGTGTGACTGTGCACTGATGCACATGTCTACCCCACCTCAAAGCATACAGAGTAAGCTCTGGCACTCAGATTAACATTGTCTGACTCTATTGCAATGTATTATATTGTAATTGCATTTATATAGCTACCCCTGGTGAGACGTGAACTTGCTTTTTCTGGGATAAGCACACTACAGAACCCTTAAGAGATTAAAGGTGAATTAGTTCTGTGAAAAATGTGATTTGAGTGATGGATATATTAGGAAGTTGTTTGGATTGAGAAGGACAGAGGAGGGATAGAAGTAAGAAAAGGTTTGCATTTATATAGCGCTTGCTACCCCTGATGGTGTGCTGAAGTGCTTTTTGGGATAGGTAAAAGGGCAGTGAAGTACAGTACCACGTTCTCAAAGATACCAAATTTTAACTTGCTCTGATCCCATCCAACCTTGTCACCCCTTAGGGGTGTACACATTCACCCAAACCAGACACACTGCTCCATTTCATCAACCTTACACTGTCTGCCCATCACAAAGACATATTGCTATGTACACAATCTACAAACAATACATCACATAATGCATACAGATGTTCTACCATCTACACCCTCTATCCAAGTGTGCAGCTGCTGTGATTGTGCCCGGAAAACATCTATTCTAGTGCGATGTGCAGGTAGGCAACTCAAGATTAAACTGTGGGTCTGTTATCTGTATCATTTTGCCATACAAACACATAGGACAAGGGAATATTCAGCCAACTTCTTGCACTCTGAGTGCTTAATTGGCCATGCCGCAAGCCACTGCCACACCATCACAAGAGTCACAGTAGTCTGGGAGCCACACCTCATACACAAGGAAGACGAGTATCCTGGGTCAGTTCAGACATTATTTTCCAAATGGGATCCACAACTAAGGAAGGATTTGTTTGGGTGCCACTGTCTATTTTTATGCTACATAATATGGAGACAGTTGTATAAACCAGGCACTTCCTGCAATTCCTACACAATCAACTTTCTGCACATTGCATCACCCAGGAGTCATCTCAAAGCTTCCTGGGTTGATAATGGATGTGATAAAGGTAGTCATTATTGCAAAACGTCATACTCGGCAAAACACTCATGCCCAATTAGCTGTTGGTAGGCCCTTAAATGCCCATCAAGCTCTGGCTGGGTCACCAACAGAATGTGGGCTATCAGCGGAAGGGGGGGTCAATATCGGGCGTGCCAACCTTTCACGACTTCAGGGGGCCAGACCCACCTGCATCTCAGCAACATTCATGCTGAGGGGGCAAATGTCCTTCAATCTCTTGTGGCAGTGTGGACTTTGCTGGTTTAAGAACCCCAGGGTCCACACCTTCTCAATCAATCAATCAAAGACATTTATAGAGCGCACCACTTACCCGGAGGGTCTCAAGGCGCTTGGGGGGGGGGGGTGCTGCTACTGCTCGAACAGCCAGGTCTTGAGCTTCTTCCTGAAGGAGAGGTGGTCTTGGGTCAGGCGCAGGTCGGTCGGGAGGGAGTTCCAGGTCTAGGCGGCCAGGTAGGAGAAGGACCTTCCTCCTGTTGTCGTTCTCCGGATGCGGGGGACGGCGGCGAAGGCGTGACTGGCTGATCGGAGGTGGCGTTTGGGAGCGTAGAAGTTGATGCGGTTGTTGAGGTAGCTCGGGCCTTGATCGTGAAGTGCTTTGTGTGCGTGGGTGAGGAGACGGAAGGTGATTCTTTTGTTGACGGGGAGCCAATGCAGGTCTCTTAGAGGCGTTCTGGATCCGCTGGAGTGTCTTCTGGAGCTTGGCGGTGGTTCCGGCGTAGAGGGCGTTGCCGTAGTCCAGTCGGCTGGTGACGAGGGCCTGGGTGACCGTCTTCCTGGTCTCGGTGGGGATCCACCGGAAGATCTTCCGTAGGATGCGCAGGATGTTGAAGCACGACGAGGAGACGGCGTTGACCTGTCTGGTCATGGAGAGGGAGGAGTCCAGGATGAAGCCCAGGTTGCGTGCGTGGTCTGTCGGTTTGGGTGCGGTGCCCAGGGCGGGGGGCCACCAGGAGTCGTCCCAGGCGGAGGGCGAGGAGCCCAGGATGAGGACTTCCGTCTTGTACGAGTTCAGTTTCAGGCGGCTGGTTGTCATCCACTCGGCTACGTCTTTCATCCCTTCGTGAAGGTTGGCTCTAGCGGCGTTGGTCAGGGAGAGGATCAGCTGGGTGTCGTCGGCGTAGGAGATGATGTTGAGGTTGTGTTGGCGTGCGATGGCCACGAGGGGGCTCATGTAGATGTTGAAGAGGGTGGGGCTCAGTGAGGATCCTTGAGGGACGCCGCAGATGATTTCGGTGGCCTCTGACTTGTACGGTGGTAGTCGGACTCTCTGTGTTCTTCCGTCGAGGAAGGAGATGATCCATTCCAGTGCCTTTTCCTGGATTCCGACATTGCTGAGGCGCTGCACTAGGGTGCGGTGGCAGACAGTGTCGAATGCCGCGGAGAGGTCTAGGAGGATGAGGGCCGCTGTTTCTCCGTTGTCCATCAGGGCTCGGATGTCGTCGGTGGCAGCGATGAGGGCGGTCTCGGTGCTGTGGTTGGCTCGGAAGCCAGACTGTGAGGGGTCGAGGGATCCATTTGTCTTGAGGAAGGCGGCTAGCTGTTTGTTGACGGTCTTCTCGATGACTTTGGCTGGAAACGGGAGGAGCGAGATGGGGCGCTAACCATTCCCTGATGGACTTGGAGATGTAGGCATGGAAGCCATGTCAAAACAGATTGTCACAGATATGTAGTAGACCCTTGTGTGCAAGTTATGAAGCAACTTGACACCTCTCACACACATGGATCCATGGACAGCATCGCCATACTGACCATGTCACATTCAATGCTCAACTAGAAATTAGAAATTCAAATGACAATATCTGTGAGGATCAATTTACAACCTGGTCATTACATACAGATACTGACACTGCCCACTAAGATCAAGTTGACCGAGGTGGTACGTAATGTGATAGACCATGACAGACAGTACACTATACACTGTTCAAAAATCCTTTAGGAAATACTTACTGGGGCTGATTTACAAGCCCCTTGCGCCGCCGGTAGCTCACTTTTTCCCATTTTAAAAGTGATGCGCCAGCTGTGCAAGGGTCTTGTAAATAAGCCCCACTGTGTCTGATAGTCATAACACCTTTACAGCCAGGCCCATTGCACTGCAGCACATGGTACATAGGGCACAGCATGGTACATGACACAAAACACACTCACTAAATTGACATGGTAAAGGCTTGCTAGTGTTTAAATAAGAGATTGTACTGTTTGTGGTCAAATAGGAGTGTTCACTACTCAGATGCCTACCTAGTCATTTGGGAGATGTGGCCTGTCTACATTATGCCAGCATAGGACAGCCCTTTTGCCAAAAGGGACACTGAGACAGGGATGCCATCACAACTCTGATCTGCATTTGGAATGTGAATGGGGAGGCAGTAGTTACACATGTCTTCCTCCCCAAAATATCCTACCAATAGAAGGGTAACTTATATACACTGTACATGTTTTAGATATGTAAGAGATGAGATTAGCTGAAGCTATACAATCCAAAAACAGGCCTTGACCACTTCGGCAGACAGCACTATCCTCCATTGTGTCTCTGGTAACCAATTCAATGTCCTGTCTGCCTATTAGACGTTTCTCATATAATTTATGTTGACATTGTAAGGAAGATTGTGAATTTGAACCACCTCCCGGGAACTGGTGCACAAAGTGTAAATTGTTTAGTCATCAGTGGAACCATACAAAAGAAAAATTTCAATCGTTCTAACTCTTCATTGTATGCAGTAAGTATAGGTGCAAAATCCGCTCTGCTCGTTAAATTTGGAAATTTTCGGCAATTTTGCGAACCGCGAATCTTGCGAAATTGCCAGGAAGCACAGTTAAGGCAGGTGCTCGAGTTGAAGCTAACTTTGTAACCATTTTAGAATAGCTCCGGCAAGCTGCCAGAGTGCTTGCTGGCACCATTCTAAAATGATTACAAAGTTAGCTTATATTCGGGCATCTGCTTTTACTCTGTAAGTGCTTCCTGTGGGCCAAAAATTAAACCTTAACAGGAAGCACTTACAGATATAAATAAAGCAGCTGCCCGAGTTGAAGCTCAAATTCAGTAACGTTTTAATCAGACCAAAACATTAGTGAGCACGGTCGAGGCTGGTCAAAAGTGCTTTAACCCCATATCTGCCATCGAAAATTAGCTATAATACCCGAGGGAGGTCTTTGCATCCCACAGTTTCTCAAGCGCAATCCCTGTTCCTGTGACCAGGAGGCTGCTTTCTCCTCACCTGCTGCCCTGCTCGCTCTTTGACCCTTTATACACAAGAGGCATGTGAACACGCATAGAAGCCCCACATCACACACTAGCGGTATCAAATGTCTTCCCGCCCTTTCCCAACACTGATGGACAGCTCACTCAAAGGACCTGGCACACATGGTCAGTGGAGACAAATCTTCTGGCCCTACGCAGCTGCAGTGTAGGAAAAGCACTATTATTTACCCAACCAGGTAGCACTTACTGGATTAGCCAGTAGTACTCCAGTTAAGAAGAAGTATTGCACAAAACGGTGGCATCTTCGTGAATAAATATGCAGGGCAGGATTGATTCTGGCACGAGGTCCTGTCACAAAAATTAAACCTCAACAGGAAGCACTTACAGATATAAATAAAGCAGGTGCCCGAGTTGAAGCTCAAATTCAGTAACGTATTAATCAGCCCAAAACATTAGTGAGCACGGTCGAGGCTGGGCAAGTGTGCTTTAACCCCATATCTGCCATCGAAAATTAGCTGTAATACCCAAGGGAGGTCTTTGCATCCATGAGTTTCTCAAGCGCAATCCCCGTTCCTGTGACCAGGAGGATGCTTTCTCCTCACCTGCTGCCCTGCTCCCTCTCTGACCCTTTATACACAAGAGTCATGTGAACACGCATAGAAGCCCCGCACCACACACTAGCGGCATCAAACGTCTTCCCGCCCTTTCCAATCCCAACTATGATGGATAGCTCACTCAAGGGACCTCAGCACATTTTGGCGGGGTGGCAAGTTACAGGCACACATGGTCAATGGAGACAAATCTTCTGGCCCTTTACGCAGCTTCAGTGTAGGAAAAGCCCTATACATTTACCCAACGAGGTAGCACTTACTGGATTAGCCAGTAGTACTCCAGTTGAGAAGAAGTATTGCCCAAAATGGTGGCATCTTCGTGAATAAATATGCAGGGCAGGATTGATTCTGGCACGACGTCCTGTCACAAAAATTAAACCTCAACAGGAAGCACTTACAGATATAAATAAAGCAGGCGCCCGAGTTGAAGCTCAAATTCAGTAACGTATTAATCAGCCCAAAACATTAGTGAGCACGGTCGAGGCTGGGCAAGTGTGCTTTAACCCCATATCTGCTGTCGAAAATTAGCTTAATACCCGTGGGAGGTCTTTGCATCCCTGAGTTTCTCGAGCGCAATTCCCGTTCCTGTGACCAGGAGGCTGCTTTCTCCTCACCTGCTGCCCTGCTCCCTCTCCGACCCTTTATACACAAGAGGCATGTGAACACGCATAGAAGCCCCGCACCACACACTAGCGGCATCAAACGTCTTCCCGCCCTTTCCCATTCCCAACCATGATGGATAGCTCACTCAAGGGACCTCGGCGCATTTTGGCGAGGTGGCACGTTACGGGCACACATGGTTAGTGGAGACAAATCTTCTGGCCCTTTATGCAGCTTCAGTATAGGAAAAGCCCTATACATTTACCCAACGAGGTAGCACTTACTGATTAGCCAGTAGAAAGTACTCCAGTTGAGTAGATGAAAATCGGAAAAAAATCTGCGATTTCGCTGGAAATTTCGGGAATTCACAGGCTTTTTTTGTGAATTCGCGGACCGCAGATCCGCAAAATTTGCCATACTTAGTATGCAGTCAGGGCTCATGGGAAAGAAGGCTTTGTGGGCCATTGCACAATAGCCTCAGCCAGGCCTACCAGTGCAAGGGATTCGCCCTTCTCTGCACAGAGTCCTGGGATCAATATGAAGAAGTTGGCACAGAAACTGGAAAAGAAAATACAAGATTTTTTAATCCTCATGAGGTGGAACTACATTCACACAACACCCTTCGGTAATGTATGAAGTAGCACACTGAATGGAAGGAGCTGACAGCCACATGCATCAAGCGATTTTGGAGTCGCAAACGGTGCAAATCGCAAAATTCGGCCGTTTGCGATTCCAAAATCACTTTTTGGGATGCATTAACCAATTGTGTAGAAATCACATTTTTTTGCGATTTCTAAAAATGCGATTGCATTTAAGAAATCGCATTTTTGCGATTTCTTAAATGCAATGCATGAATGTTTTAAAAAATGCGAATTCGCAAATAGGGGGAGCAAATTAACACGAGGTTGAACCTCGTGTTAATTTGCGAAATCTTTCAAAAATGCTCAAAAATGCATTTTTTAAAGTGTCATGTTACACACACACATGTCCTTTGGAAATGTGTGTGTGAAACTTGCACTTACAAAAACATTTCAAGGGTGCAGGGGGGGTCCTTTGGACCCCCCTCAGCACCCTTGGAATGTATTAACAAATTACGATTCGCAAAATGAAAATCGCAAAATGTTAATGCCTTCCCATTGATTCCTAAGGGCCTTTTGGCCCATAGGAATCAATCGGAAGGTTTTCCTTAATTGCGATTCGCAAAATGTGAATCGCAATTAAGGAAAATTAAGAAATCGCTAAAATATTTGTGAAATATTCATGCAGTGCAGTTTGCGATTTCTAAATTGCGATTCCCTAATTTTCGCAATTTAGGAATCGCAAACGGGTGCAATGATGCATGTGGCCGTGAGTCCTTTAATACCCACACAGGGGTACAAAATGTTGGTTTTAGGTACATATAAGGTAATACAGAAAATGCACAGTCAATAAGTGGGAGGAGCTAACAGTTGCTAATTCTGGTGAACACATCCTGACACTTACAGACTAACAGGAGGTGCATGGACAGCTGCAAGCTCAACTAGGCATGTGTGAAGGTGGAAGATGCTAAATATAGTTTGTCTCTAGGCTGAATTCAAGAACAGTTAACAGAAAGGTAGGACAGAGCACATGGCGAACACATGGTAGCAGACGGCAAACAAAATGGCTGACAGAAATACAAAATGGATTCCACAAAACGGACAAGATAGTCTCTAAATGCAGGATGGCTTCCGCTAATGCTAACCTAATTGCTGCCAAACAGATGACCATTTTAGCATTAGCTGAAGACATTTGTTTATCTGGGGTAATCTAGATATGCATCCTGTCCATTGATGCTCATAATCTCAGTGATCTCTTTATTTAACATTGTTGTGCTTTCATTTCCGTAATATTTCTTTTGGCAGGTGTACAAGCAGTGATGCACATGGAGCAAAGCATAGGACCACATTGTATACAACTACAGCATGTAAATAGTATCACCAGTAGTATACATAGAATAATCAGTAGCTTCCAGCCCCAAGTAATAAAGAGTGTCCATGTCCAGTTCGGAAATGTCCATGTACCAGTCTCTGGGTGAATTTCTGCAGCAATCATATGCAGTTTAGAGATTGCATCATATACTGAAGGTGAGAGATCCGGAATAAAGACACAACAGCTGCTGCCAATGATACGGCATGCACCACCTCGATTAGCCAGAATCACATCTAATACCATTCGATTCTGGAGTGCTACAATCCTCACAACTTGCAGCTTCTGGGGAATATTCTCAAGTGCCATAGCTGTTTGACTGGTGACAGGTTCCATAACACGCGTCAATCGCCTGATCTTTCTGCTATTCAATGCAGCACCCACAAAGAAGAACCAACCCAAATTGAAATCGACCTATTGTTGCAAAGTGGTATCAGTCTGATCAACCTCATCTGTACTTATGGTTCATTTGTATCTGTTCTTGGAAAAGTCATTGTACAATTTTGAATCCCGGTGATATGATGGAGGGGCTAAAAACACAGGTGGTAACAAAAATGATATGTAACATACCCCAGACCACCCAACAGGTAATTGATAGTATCCTTTATTACCGCACACAAAATAGGTATTATGTGAAGACGTAAAACTGCTAATAGTAGCACCTTCAATGGTTAGAATTACTGTAACTCTCCCAACACTACTAATACATATATCTGATGTAGCTCTTGTCACAGAAATTAAAAAAGGTCCAATGTTTTTAACGTTTCTGATATTCGTGAAGACATATGGTGTCAAAATATTTTCAGGTTGATACTCTTCCCATTCCCATTTAGTACCTTTAGCTTGAGAATAACCATCTTTATCTTGATAGCATACTTTATTCAGACGGAAGTGAATCCCACCTTCTGAAGGCTTTCCGGAATCAAACAAATGTGCATACCAAGCGTGACACAAACCATTATGGTAAAACGGTAGAGGAATAAAAGGTGTTCCTCCTTTCTTTTGGTGAGCAGGTATCATCCCATACACCCAACAGTTGGTAGTATTAGTGGCATTATGTGTATGATGCAACATCTGGATGAATTTATTATTTAGGTAGGATTGTCGATACTCATGGTAGGGAAGCGTGAAGTAGTGATGTTCCACTGGTACTGGAGTAGTGGCAATAAAAAGCTGTCCAACAGGAGCAACTTTCTCAACAAACCAGGTGATGATTGCCATAACCACCGGAGCAACAACAAACCCTACAGCACAAATGATTCTTTTGTTATGCATTTTGGCATCAGTGATAATTGATCTTTCTAAAAACTCATTAAAACAATCGTTGGAGCTCTTATCCCTGGGCACCCGTTGATTTCTTCACCACGGGCCAAGACGGTTGTCACTACTCTACGCAGGACTGATCCCTCCCTTGCCACATCGGCTTTCTGTTTCACTAACCCAGGGCAGTAGCTTTTTCAGCACTGCAGATTATTTCCTCGGTCTAAAGTGGTATCGCGATGCTCCAGGAATCGTGTGGTTCAGGAAGACTTCCGCAGATTCGTCAGGTGAGATTGCCTTACCTTTCTCTGTCTCCTGAATCTCTCGATGGTCGGTCAATACAGCAGGTTCCACCAAGGCAGGCGAAACACATTTGCAGTGTGTGCTATGGACCCAGTTCTTCTTGTTTGACACTCCAATTGCTGTCCTTGTTGACAGGAGCACCTGCCCTGGTCCTCGCCACCTCGGCTCCAAGCTATTCAATCCGTCGAAGACCTTGATCACCACGTGGACGCCAGGATGGAGTTCATGGGCCTCACATGTAGATCTGTCAGGAAGCGCTTCTCGAACCTGTTGATAAATAGAGATCAAACGGTCAGTTAACTGTGCCAAATAATCATTCATCAGAACACAAGGATGGGGCGTGGCTTAGGATCTCCCCAAATGTTCATTGGCCTTCCAAATACAATTTCATATGGGGTAAGGCCATACCGTGAATTTTGGCACTGGTTTTTTGCACTGATCTTATGGATAGCAATGCCAAGGGTATTGCATCTGGCCACTTCAAAGACGTGGAAGACAGTATTTTCACCAACTTTAGTTTCAAAGTAGCGTTGTACCTTTCCACTAATCCTGCTGATTGCGGGTGGAAGACTGCATGGAATTGCTGCTTGATCCCTAATCCTTTCAGGACATGCTCAACAACTTGCCCAATAAAATGAGGTCTGTTGTCACTCCATAAAAGCTTACAAACACCATATCTAGGGAAAAACTCCTTTAGAAGCACCATCGCTGTGGTGAAAGCAATATTATCCTTTGTAGGGTATGCCTCTATCCATTTACTGAAGGCACATACACCACTAGGACGTATTTCAGATTATTGCAGTGTTCAAGTTGGATGTAATCCATCTGCAAAAATTCAAAAGGTGCGAATGGTGTAGCAAACCCTCCAGTAGGCGTCCGTGTCCCTTTACCAGTATTATACTGCCAACAGATCAAACAGGATTGCACTACTCTCTTAGCTGTGCTGGCAATTTCAGAATGCTCCCAAACTTGCGTAAGCAATTTAGTTATTGCTAGAGCTCCAACATGTGCCAGCCCATGTGCCATTTGAACCATGGGTTGTAAACAGGCTGCAGGCAATTTCCATTTATCCATGTCTTTGTTGCGCCAACAATCCTCTTCGTCCAATATTCCTTCTTCAGACAATTGCTCAAGTTCTTTCACAGAGGCAGATCTCTGTATATCCAATACTTCCTCTCTAGCATCCTGCCAACACTCAGCTTGTGATTTCACTACGTACATGGATGTAGTGCTTCGCTACATCGCAGTCTCATGGGCTACGCGGTCTGCAAGGGCATTGGCTTGTCCTATTTTGTCAATGATTTTCTTGTGCGCGCTACACTTCATAAAAGCAACCTTCTTTGGGTATGTAAGTGCATTCAAGTGATTATGCACTAATTCTCCGTTCATTATCTGCATCCCGTGGAATGTAAGTGAGCCTCTTTCCTTCCAGAGTAGGCCAAAATCATGAACCACTCCAAAAGCTTAGGGGCTATCCGTGTAGATGTTAACACACAAGTCAGTGCTAAGTTCACATGCTTGTGTCAAAGCTATTAGTTCAGCTGCTTGAGCCGACTTCTATGGTATCCGAGCTGTTTCCACTACTGTCCTAAGTGTCGTGATTGCATATGCAGCTGAGGTCGTGCCATCTGATAACTTCAGACAGGACCCATCAACCCACAGTTCCCCATCTACATCTGAAAGTGGCGTATCTTGCAAATTGACGCGACCCTTTGTCTGTTCTTCAGTAAGGACTATACAATCATGAGGCCCTTTGATGGAGATTCAGTCACAGGACATGGCAACAAAGTAAGTGGAATGAGTGTGGCACACCCCGAAAGCACCCAGGCAATGCACGAGCAACAAGATCATGAACTGCAGAAAAATATACACAGGGGCGCTGCTTATCACCGTGTGTCTGTACTGAAACTGACGATGCACACCCATCTTTCTGCTGTACATTGAGTGTAAAAGCATTTGTGTAATCAGGTGTGCCTAACACTGGTGCAGAGCATAGAGCTTGTCTTAACTGACGAAAAGCATTTTGGCATTCATCTGCCCATGGAAGGGGGATCGGGTGTTTTTAGTCAAAAGCGCTAGCAGGGGTTTAACAATGTATGAAAAACCCAATATCCATTGCCTACAAAACGAAGTCAAACCAATGAATGAACAGACATCTTTCTGTGTGGAAGGTACTGGTGTGTCTAAAATTGATTGAATGCGATCTGGTGTCAGTGCACGGCCCTTCTGAGACAGAAGGTGACCTAAGTAGGTTACCTTCGGTCTACAATATTGCAATTTCTTTTGTGATACTTTATGGTTCTGTGTAGCAAGAAAAGAAAGTAAAGACAAAGTACATTTTTCACACTGCTCAGGCGTATCGGCGGCCAACAAGTTGTCGTCTACATATTGTATGAGAGACACTCCTTCAGACAAAGTAAAGGAATTAAATTGTCGTTTTAAGGCTCGACTATAAATACTCGGACTCTCAGTGTACCCTTGAGGAACTCTACAAAATCTGTATGATCGAGTATTCAAAGTTAAACCGAACAAATATCGGCTATCAGAATGATTAGGAATCGAGAAGGAAGCATTCTTCGAATCAATTACAGAAAATGTAGTTGCTGTTCGAGGGATGAGGGTAAGCAATGTCGTTATGTAAGAAACCACAGGATATTGTGGTACTACAATCTTGTTAACTTCTCTCAAATCAATGATGAATCTGTAAATCTTAGTGTCAGTACCTTTTTTCAAAATGGGAAGAATCAGACTATTGCAAACATTGTAAGGAACTTCTTCCATAACCCCCACTTTAATCAAATCATGTACAATGCGTGTGAGTGCTTCTTCTCCTTCTCGAGAAATTTTATACTGAGGCAGTCTTGGCAATGAAGCACCCTCCTTGACACTAATATGCACTCGCGGAATAACCATTTGGCCTACATCAGTGTCTGAAGTAGCCCACAAAGTACTAGGGAGTGAAGCTAATGCAATGTCCTCTTTAACAATACAGGATCTCTCAATCATGGGGTTGTTGTCATTCAAAATAACCTGTACTCCTTCCGGAGAACATTGTTTCTTAGCCCTGAAATATTTGAGCATATCAAGACTCACAATATTATCTGGTGTGTTTGGAGAGAGCTAAAACGGACATGGAGCAGTAAACTTATCAACATGGAATGCAAGTGGTTGTGACAGTGGGCTAAGGGAAGGTGTTCCATCGATTCCTATCGATGTAATAGTTAAGCCAGACAGGAGAGCCCTAGGAACCAAGTATTTAGACAAGGGGCTGCGAGTAGCTCCTGTATCAACCAGAAACTGATCAGTAGAACCCAAAACATGTGCTGTAACATAGGGACCCCTCTAATCTACTGGAACATCAACTGATTCCTTACCCCATCCTAGGCAATCCTAAGTATAAGCAGAATCTTGAAAATCAGACGGGACATAGTCGGACATTTGAAATTGGTTACTTCTATCAAAAGTGTTAACCCCATCCTGTTCACGTGTATTAGCATCAAACCTAGCACGATCATTCGTGCTTCCTCTAGGCCATGAATATGCTGGACAATTTCTCATTTGTCCCCGACAACGTAGACACTGCTGAGCATGCAGTACTGGACATTAGAAAGCCAATGTCCAAATTTCTTGCAGAACGCACACTGGTCAACAGACAAATTCGAAAGAGTATAGGAAGGAAAGGATGAACCGTAAGAGCCACGTCCACCTCTATCATTACCTCTAGAAGGCGGACTATTGGCCTGAGCCAACATAACCTTTGTTTTCAACTCTTTAGTCCTTTTATCCTCATTACCCTTCGCTTCTAATTCCTTCGCGTTTATAATACTGAGCAATAGTTAGGAGAGAAACCGTAGAAGAGTTAGTCCATGAACTTTCACTGGCCTTAAGGCGACTAGCTATTCCTGGCAAAAGGTTTGCGACACATTTATCAATAAACAGATGTCTACCCATGTCATCTATCAATGACTGGCCACTAAAATCATAGGAATGCTTCTTCAAAGGGTGTGAAGAAGTCAGAAACTGATTCCTATGCCTTTTGCTTGCAAGACGCTAACACTGTCCAATCTATCTTTTTAGAGGGAATAATCGTCTTTAACTTAACTAATATAGCTGTCGGAAAATTTTAAATTAAATGACACGGTTTCTGTGCAGGCTCTCTATCTTCATCTAACTGCTCTAAATCTTTCCATAATGCTCCAAATTTCGCACGATCATCAACTTTAGACACAGTTCTCCACATATCAGGCGGTAATATTAGTCCAAAAAAACAGATCAATATCAGGCAAAGTCATAGTACAAGAGATAATAGCGCCCTCAACTTCCTCATAAAAGGCTGTTGGATTATTTCGCGGATCAGGTAATGCCGTTTTAAGAGCCATGACATCTGCTCTATTCCAAGGAGTATACACCTAAATATAAATAAAATATTTATTTGCATCTGTAGAAGTCTTATTATCACTTGTACCTGTTCCTTTAGGAGGAACATATAAAGGCGCGGCTTCCCGCATGGTTTTCATATTAATTACAACATTCTTATCTGTTTCACGAGTAGAAGTTTGTGCCATGCTGATCTGGGATGTTGGTGCAGCTGCGTCTGCTGCCTTTTTCTCCTCTCGCAAACAGGCTGCTTCAACACGCAGTTTAACCAAGCGTCTGATTGTGTCAGCCACCTGGGAGAAGACAAAAAGACCTTCACGTAGTTTCTTACAATCATTTGCTACATCATCGGGCTCCATTTCTACTGAATATTTCCTGTACCGTTCAATAACTTCTGCAGTAAATGTGTCGGTAAAATATATTTGCTCCCTTTCCTGCCAATTTTTTATACTATCAAAAAGTTCATAAGCAGTGACAGTACTACGAACAGCTTTACGCGCAGTAGATTTAATGTCAGACGCACGCCCAGCAGATAACATCGAACGAGTTTCTCGAGCTTTGTCCTGGTCTGTAGGAGAGTCCTCATCCGACTCATAAGGAGCAGAAGGAAGAGTATACGGAGGTGGACAACGATATAATAAGAGGGAATCATCTTGGGGTTTATTAAGAATAGGATAAAGAGCTCATCGAACAGGGTATTGGCCATTTACCTGTAAATGACGCTCTCTATCTTCCCTCTCTTTAATTTCCCTATTTTTTATTTCCAATGCTTTTGCATGAATGCTCTTACGTTGTTCTTTTTCAATCAAGGCTTGCTCACACTTCATTCGCTAACGCACTTCTTTCTCCCACATTCGCACACAGTCAAAGTTATCTTGCCTAGCCTTTCGCTTAAACATTCGTTGTTCCACATATTGAATCTTTCGCAAATCAAATGACCCATGCATAGGCCAGCGCAACTTAGGATCATTACAAGTATATTTATTCCATAACGTGCTGCACATTATAGAAGAAATGCCATATTTAATATGTGTGAGAAGTTGGCCTGGTATATAATGCTCACTAATTCTTACTGATCACGTTGTACCATGCCAAGCAACCCTTATGATGATTGGTTGTAATTCAACCTTGTAGACCAGTTATCCTAGTGGTAACGTGGACAAAGCAGTCTTAGGCTAAACTCTGAAAGGCATGTGAAGGCAGCTGTAATACCATACACAACCCCCTTGAATACCAAATGAAAGGGACACCACACAGATATATATTGAAAATATATATTGATTTATTAACTATAAAATCCCCTGGACTCTTTATGAGCACAGAAGCACAAGCGTTAAATCACAAGACAGTTTAAAATACACAAAAGTTGCACAATATGGATGAGCCCTAGGGGCCACCTAAACCATATACTAAGAAAGTGGTATAAGAGATACCAATTAGAAAGGGAACAGGCCTAGGGCCTTGGGAATCGCTGGAGCTATTCGAGACTAGCAGTGACTAAGTCGGGAAAGGCCCGCGGGACTCGGGTGCCGTGTTCAAAGTGCACGCACTTTCCAATGTAAAGTCTATGGTGCGTAAAAAGTACAAAGTTAGATAGTTAGGAACTTTCCGAGTGACCTAGAACGCTGAAACTTAAGACACAGGCCCTTGAGATGCATACCAGTGTAGGAACACCGGCGGAGCTGAGCTACCTCACCCACAGGAAGCGGGTGCACAGGGTCGAAGTAGTGTTGGGTTTCGTCACGCTGGTCGATGGTGCTTGGAGCTGTAGATGCTGCAGGCGGCTCGATGTGAAGAGTTCCGGTGTATCCAAGGGTGGATCGGAAGTTGTGAAGACCTGAAAGCAGAGGGGACAATGTTCAAAGTCACTAGCCAGTGACTACCGTGGAACCAGATTGGAACCAGGTGATGTCGGGTGCAAACAGGCGTTGTTGGGTAGCTTCTCTCTGCAGCCACGTGGACACCGGGGGTCAAGGACATCCAGGAGTCGGTCACGAGCTGTCCCACGCAGGCTTCTCGCTGATGGCAGTGTTGGCGACCTGATCGGAGCAAACAGGCCTTGGCTAATGCAAGCCACGCAGGAATCGAAAGATGCTTAGCACTCGGACCAGCAAGGTCAGAGCGAGTGCTCCTTTTCACAGAAGCTTGGGTAGGTCTGGAGCAACCAGACCTGCTGTGTAGTTTGTCGGTTTCGTTGCCAAGATGGCCGCTGACCACGTGGCTAGTGGCCGGGATGGTGCGTCAAGTGGCACAATGCAAAAGGGCCCCACGCAGATCGTGGAGATGCTGGGGGGCTGATCTTCGGTGCAAGGGCTGCTCGGTGGTGGGGGTTCCTAGTCCCCAAAGCACAACGTCGAGGATGCCCCAGATGCTGCGCAGTCAGCTTTTCGAGTGTCTTCCAAGATGTCCGGTCCCAAGTCACTCGGTGCCTCCACGGGTCCCTTCTTTGCAGGGACTGTGGATTGGGCTCTGAGAGGTCTGGGAGTCTGGGTCTTGTCGGGCCTTGGGCTCAGGCTCCGGCGGGAGGTGGCGGCAAAGCAGACGTCGAGTTGCTGGTTGGTGCCTATATTCACAGGGTGGCCACTCCTAGGCCACAAGGGAGATTCTCTTCAGTCTTCTGAGCAGCAGAATGTCGAAGTCCAGTCTTCTTCTTTGTTTAAAGTTGATTCAGGATGATCCCACTCTTATTCCCAATCTGAGGGGTGGATCACCTACTAGGTCCCTCCTCTGGGAGGAACCAGGAAGGGGGGCGGTTACACCCCCTTTCCTTTGTCCAGCTCCTCGCCAGGCCTGGGTCTGGAAAGTCCCAGGACCGGTTTGGACTGGCCTATGCACGGGGACACCTTGTGTGCCCCGGGCATGTCTGATTCTATTCAGCCCTGTCCTACCCAATACACAAAACCCTGTCTGGGGTGGTGCTCGCACCTCCCAAGGTAGGAAACCCTTTGTCCAGGCCACCATCTGCCGAGTTTCGGTCAGCAGCAGGAGGCCAGACTCGTGTCTGTGGTGGCAGCACCCATTTTGTGATGCTGAGGCTCCGGTTAACTTTAACCGGGGTTAAGGTTACACACATGTCGTGTCCCTCTAGAAGGGTGGAATGCTATCCCTGTCGACAGAACTGTCGAGGGGATAGTATTCCAATTTGTATGACACCTTACTCGACATGTTTTGATAAAACCAAACCAAAGATAGCATTTAACCGCGAGGATTATAATGCACTTAAGAGTATGGTATGGTAATATCCCGGAACAGCTTATGGAGTGGTTCCCGACAGCTACAGACAGGCTCAGCTCATGCTAGAGCACCATCTCACATATTTCCAAGCACTCTGCCTCCAGGATTGATGAGGCCTTCCATAGGAGTGGCTGATAGGAACATATGTGTCCAGTTTAGGGTTAGGCACAGGCATACTGTACCTAAGTAAGGGGTGATTACACCGACTTACCCCAGCTGAGTGATCAGCCAGTTGTGTCAAATATGGAGGCCAGGCCAGGGGTGGCACAATACATGCTGCAGCCCCTGGTAGGCCTTGGAAACACCTATGCCCTGGGTACCTAGGGTACTCTGTTACAGGGGCCAATAAGGTGAACCAGTTCCAATTTGTAATGGACCTAAAGTGCATTGGCAGTAATTTAGAGAGAGAACAGCAGGCTGTGGGTCTGATTAGCAGGCCCACAGCCACATTAAGTCATAAACCAGTGAAGCAAAAAGCAAAAATTTGGGGTGACCATAGGATAGCAGACCCTACTCTCCTACAATATGCATGTCCCTATTAGGCGTCCCCTCCGGGGGGGGGGGGGGCGGTTGTGCTTCATCAAGTCTCAAACTGGTACTTTTACAAAAGCAACACATCCTACGAAGTGTGCTGGAAACAGGCATGCCAAAAATAGTCCAGAATATACAGTATTATAATCAAAGTAGCTCTTAAGGTACTCTTTGTACGTTGCGCCGTTCAAACAAATTCAAATAGAGAAAAATCTCCTCATTACCTGCCAATATAAATTGCAATTCATATATACCTTACAAACAAATACTAATATTGGCCAATCCTTCAAATCAAAAGCCGCAGTAAGTGTTACTAAACTACATTATCTGTCCAAGGCATCAAAAACCAACAGCAAGTGCCACAGAACGACTCTTACAAATCAAATGGTGTCCAGGTTCCAACTGCCAAGTTCTCAAATTGACCAAATGGCCACTGCATGGCAAATCAACAGAAGAGATCTCAGTCGATGACCGGCACCACCTGGATGGTCAGATCAGAAAGAAAGGAAAAACGCCGTGGTAGCCAAGACTTGGGTCTCCTCAGGCAGTGATCGTGTCCAAAGCGAGATTCCAATCCTTCATCTCGACCACTCCTACGGGCATCCGAGTCGCCGATGAGCCCACTTTGGAAGCGCCAAGTTGTGGTGGTGAGCCTCAGCAAGGCCTGCCAGTGCAAGGTATTCGCCCTTCTCTGCACAGAGTCCTCAGACCAATATGAAGAAGTTGGCACAGAAACTGGAATAGAAAATACAAGATTTAATAAACCTCATGAGGTGGAACTACATTCACACAACACCTTTCGGTAATGTATGAAGTAGCACACTGAATGGAAGGAACTGAGTCCTTTTATACCCACACTGGGGCTCAAATGAAGGCAGTACAAGTACAAAATGCTGGATTTAGGTACATATAAGGTCATACAGAAAATGGGAGGAGCTAAGAGTTGCTAATTCTGGTGAACACATCTTGACACTTACAGACTAATAGCAGTTGCATGGACAGCTGCAAGCTCAACTGAGCATGTGCGAAGGTGGAAGATGCTAAATATAGTTAGTCTCTAGGCAGATTTCAAGACCAGTTAACAGAAATGTAGGAGAGAGCACTTGGCGAGCACATGGAAGCACATGTCAAACAATACAAAATGGATTCCACAAAATGGACAAGATAGTCTTTAAATGCAGGATAGCTTCCGCTAATGCTGACCTAATCGCTGCCAAATTACAACACTTGGAGTTGTACTTATAGAGTTTACTTGATCAGGCGGTGGTCTTCTATTTAGGATTTCTTCCAATACTGCATCCTCAGATCCACAATCCTCATAAGCTCTTTTCATTCCTTCTATATTATTTTTCTTTTCGGTACATTTTAGCCCTCTATCTTCATCTACCAATCTAACCATGTTTGCATTTCTCCATATTTGCATTCTTGTCTCATTTGTCCTTTCCAGAATCTACGACCTCTATTGACTGGTCCTAAATAGTCTCCAAACCTGTCATATTCTAATTCATGCATTTCATCTTCCCACTCAGCCAAAGCTTCAAACTGTGTTGGTCTAGGTCTCGGTTCAAGCTTCATCTTTGTTTCTCCCAGATTCCTCAACACCTCAAGACTAAAAGATCCTTCTTCAGGAAAAGCTAATGCACCATCATTGTTAGTGTACCTCGCCCAATTCTCTAACCATATAAATATATGGTAGCCATATTTTGTCATCGTATATGATGCTGGCGTTTTCGGCGGTGGAATTACTTTTCCATCTCTGGTTTCAATTGCTTTGTCTTTTTTGAAAGCGTTTTTCAGTTTCTGAAACCATGTAGGTTTCTCTTTCTCCATTCCATAATAAAATTAAATTTTTGTAATTAATCTCCTGGTTTTCAAAAGTCCGCGTACACTTCCGTAAACTTCTTCGTAACACCAGCCTATTGCAGCGCGGTTCACACTAACGCCCCAATTAGAACAAGATACGTTTCAATAGTGATCAACCAATTGCCTTGCTGCTTCTTCTGATGCACCAATCAGCCCTTACTCTGTCTTGGTCACACTGACCAATCCATGCGTAACACTTTTGACGTCAGCCCTGCTCCGGCTTTTGCAGCTTCGCCTGACCCCCTCCTTTACAAAAAATATTGAGAAGCTGTATTTACACTTTTATACAACTGAATCGGTTAGTAACCACATAAAACAACTCCATTCGTCTTTCACTAAAACCAAAAGGATAGTTTTTTAATCACACAAGAATTCCGTTTTTATGGTAGACAGCACTTACCTCTTCTATACCACAGAATTTTACTTTTCGCCGATAAGATAGCTCTTTCCTCTACCTTACCCTTCTTCCAAGCTTGGGTTAAACAATATTACTATTTCCGGGTAGAGTTTTAGCCGGAATACGGAATGATCCCTATTCTCAGACCTAAGATTTCACAGGTTGTCCTCGCTATACATTCACAACTTTTACACGTAAGGTCCCTAAACTTGTGATGTACGACGACACCACCGTGATGTACAACGATACCACTACTTTTTGAAACAGATGTGTGACTTCACTTGCCACAATTCCTCTGCCTGCATAGAGAGATACCAGCTTCCCATACTATCCAGAAGCCTCTTTTAGACTACACATAAAGCAAATACGAACTGATGTTAGTCCAAAAATTCTGTACATCATAATCCTATATATTCTACTCTACACATTATATGTCCTAGCCACCTATAGCAACCAATGCTCTGCTACCAAGCATTACTGGCACAGCGGGCTCAAAAAAAATCTTCATAAATCACCACAAATAAACCCACGGAACATCTTACAACAACTTATAAACTTGGGCCCATCACTCTAATTATTCATACACACATTTAATACGTTCCGAGTTTTTAGTATGGTTTCAAAAAGGGAGTCGCGGTGCTATAGTGGTTACAACTGCAGTTTAATTTCTAAGAACCATGGTTTTTATTTAAAATAAAGAAAACAATTTCATCCCACTATTTGAATTCGGATCTGCTAGTAAAAGTTGACTGTAGGAAGTATCAAACCAGTTTGATTCTTCATTTATAAAATTTTTATTTTTCTCTGAATTTCAAGTTTTCTAGCATAATCTCTATGTTTTAAAAATGCTAAAAGAATAACTCAATTTGCAATAAAACCCTGAAAGGAAAAGGTTGAAATTTCAATAACATTCATTTATTAGCAAATGACAGCGAAAGGAAATAAGCAACAAAGATATTACCCAAATGGAGAAACGAAGACATCAGTACAGAATGCAATAATCCCAAAAGTAAAACCTCCCTGTCTCTCTCTCAGGATGTGGCAGCCATTCAAAAGTTAAATTAAAAAGAAATGTTCTAAGTCTCTGCGCCTCAAAGCAAAAATTGCTCAGACCGACAGCATCTCGGGGTGCAAAAATCAGATTGGAAAGCAAGCTTTTTTCAATATCCGAACCTTCCTTTTTTATACCCTTTTTCACTAACTTATCTATCTAAATTTGTAACTCTTAAATTTTGTAATGTCTGTGATTGGTCAATTTGGAGTCGGATGAGCATAACCTCATCATTCCTTCTTCAAATTTCCTGCAATGTCATCCTCACTTGCTGTAACTGGGGTTTCTTTGTGTAAAGAATTACTTCCTCCGAAGTGTCCTTTAAATTGTTAGTTGACTTTTCTTTCCCACGGGTAAGATTATTGCCTCGCTGTCATCTTTGCCTTAGACCCCATAAAATGGCCACGCTATCCTTGACACACGCTGTTCAGTCACAGGCCGTCCCGTTCAGTGAAGAGCCTAGGGGTGGTCATTGACTCTGACCTCTCACTTAAGGGACACATGGGGCAGTGATATCTGCCAGCCTGTTCCAACTGCGGAAAATTAGGAAGATCTCCCACCTGTTATCTCATGCTGCAGGTGGTGCAGGTAGTGATCGCTTTGGTGCTATCACGCCTTGACTTCTCCAACTCCCTCTATATAGGGCTACCTCAGACCCTGCTCAACCGCCTTCAAATCATCCAAAATCAGGCGGCAAGGCTAATCTATAAAACCCCTAGATAGCAATCTGCTAGGCCCATGCTGCAAAAACTACACTGGCTGCCCATAGCACAAAGAGCTGTTTGCCTAATCTTTAAAGCACTCCGTTGTAATAGCCCTGAATTTCTGAACAATCTGATCGTAAAGCGGTTTGGAATTTCCGCTCAGCCCACCTTCACTTACTTAACATTCCTTCTTTCAGACTGAAAAAGCATGGTGGCTGTAAATTCTCATACCTGGCACCCAGGTTCTGGAACTCTCCCCCCCTTGCTACTAAGACCAGTAACAACCTACTGAGCTTTAGAAAGGCCTTAATGACATGGCTATTCACACAAATCTGCTAACTAGCTCTACCGCTCCATCCTCATACAATCCTAGCGCCAGGAAACTTATTGTGACAGTGCGTTTTACAAATCTCTATTAACATAACATAACAAGCAGCCTGCATCTCCGACTCTGGTGCATGCGTACTTCTGTCGCCATCTCGGATTTTCAGACAGACTCCACATTCTATTTAGGCCTCAATTTAGGAACTATCACAAAAACAAACACAAATAGATGTACGTTTGCGAAATAAAACCCTTTTTGTTTACCTCCCCCCTACTAATGATAACCCAGTTATTATTTATCTGGCTCTAAGCAACAATTATGCATAATTCGACTTACCAATCTTAATGTTTTATGCCCCAAGTAAAGAGACAAAATCACATTTTTGCAGGTTTTCTTTTAGTCCATAACATATGCGTACATTTTGTTACACAATATTTGGCAAATTAATTGTTTATTTGCTTATGCAATACATGCAAATAGGCAAATTGGTATCCCATGTGTATTGGTGTATGCATTTTACTCTAGGTTGGTTAATTTTCAAACCCACACATTTTAGTACTTGTCAGTGTTATGGAGTGTTAGTTTCACAAGGGGTACACACAATTCTGTTTTCCACCTTGCTCCCTTACCCCCTGACCGTGACCGGAGCTGGTAAGAAACCCCGACGCCAGAAGTCACCAATGCACCTAATGCCCCGCAGCTTTTGGTTGCCCAACCAACAGTGTCCAGGCATCTCTCTAGATCCCACCTTACTGCTCCAGCCAGTGGTCAGCTTCAGGAAGCCTCTCTGTCCAAGCCTGCTGCATCTTTTCGAAACTGAAGTTCTCAATTGGAAAGCACAGTGTCCCAGTGTCCATTTTACACCCTGCACCCAGGTGCCTGGTCGCTGCTGGTGGTGCAGCATCCTGTGCTTTTTGTTGCTCCCTGAAGTGCTGACCTTAATCCCAGGAGCTTTGCACCCACAACTGAGTGGCCTGCTGAACAGCAGTATCTAACAGAAGTACCCCTTACCACCATTTACTAACATTGAACCCCTGCATTCTGCACCCAGCTACCCCAGTGCTGCTGGTGGTGCAACTTGCGTGCCCCTCTAGACCTTGGAGAATCTCTGTCCTAATGACCAACTCACCCTCATACATTTTGTACTTACCTTTTGAAACTACTAACACTTTTTTCCCATAGAAACCCACGTAAAGAGATTTTGGGACTGAAAAAATGTCAGAGAAGGTCATTACACCCCGTCCACATTCCTGACTGTCTTTTTAGGATGCAAAAGAACACTCTTCAGTCACATTCCTACATTTTACTATGCAAGCATGCATTCC
Source organism: Lissotriton vulgaris (assembly GCF_964263255.1). Lineage (NCBI taxonomy): Eukaryota > Metazoa > Chordata > Amphibia > Caudata > Salamandridae > Lissotriton > Lissotriton vulgaris. The sequence continues at coordinate 2,034,860,748 of NC_141691.1, forward strand.
AGCCATAAACCATCTAATGCATGCTCCCATAGTGAAATAGAGATAGGGGTCATTTACAACGTGACGCATCTGGGGAGATGCGTCACAATGTAAAGCCCTGTGCCACATGAAACCTGTGTTCGTTTTCATGTGGGCAATCCGGCGCAGAAACGCCTTGTAAAAGTGACGCAGAGAATTCTGCATGATTTCACTTAGTCACTTTTATGTCCATGCTGCAGCACAACCCTGAAGCAGGCGTTAGGAGAGACACAGCATGTTAGGCATAGGGCGCCCCTGAGCATTGCTGAAGCAGCGTCACACTTGCGACACAACTCCAGCAATGCGTGACTTTTCTGTCAACAGATGAGTCAGAATTTCTGATGCATCTGTCAATAATTGCGCCATGGTGCCGTATTGTAAATACAGCGCATCCATGGTGATGCAAGGGTTTTGCATGGTGGCGCAGGAAAAGTGACGCATCTCTACAGATGCGTCACTTTCTTGAAAATCTGCCCCTCTATTTCTAATATGGCTCTTATTTTATGTTTTTAGAAATACAATTAGTAAATGTATGCCCATTACTTTATATATATATATTTCAAGATGTTACATTCTCCTTGTATGAGTAGATTAAATTGCATTAGATATATGCAATGAGGACGTCAAACTTTTTGCCAGTTTAAAAGTAAACGGAGATCAAAGACTGTCCAAGTACTTGGTAAAATATCAGAGTGTCCGGTTCACAATGACCATTGTCATATTCCTTTCATGGTAACACTATCATTGTACATTGCAGTATCATCAGTTCTCATTTACACATCAAGCAATTTATATCCATCAGTGCATTTCCATATGGACCACCTTTCCTTCCAACAAAGTGTTGGGAATAGCCAGGAAAATAATGAAGTATTTCCATCTAAATGTTTGCTTGCGATCTCCAGATCTAATATAAACTTTTTGGTTTCCTATTTCGGGGTTACTCAGGTATTCCAACTACCAGCAAAGTGATAACCGTAATTATTCCAAGTACTTACAGAATCCCAGTGTAGAGTTGGATTCTTTACATTACTGAATGTTATAGTTTTTAAATCTTTTGTTCAAATCAGTAAACAAAAATTAAAGTACCTGAATGCGGAATTATTAATTTTACTGATGAGGATTCTTTCTCCCTTAGTACAGAAAGTTAATACTTTACTTCTAATATGGTGCGATCCCTCTTACGATATGTATTTATGGATACATAAGTATATGTAGGTCCATAACTAAAAAATACATATTGCAGTACTTGACACCCTCTTTTTATGAGTATATTTTATTGCATATGATGTATGCATTGAAAATATCACAGTTTTTGTCAGTTAAAAAGTAAACAAAGATAAAAGACTGTCCAAGAACATGGTAAAATCTGTACGGTTCACAATGATCCTCACCACAATGTTTTCAAGGTAACACTTTCATTGTTCATTGCAGTATCATCAGAGGCCCCGCGTCAGCTTTGCCTGTGGAAGTTCGAGACCTCTGAGTGCATCGCGGAGTGTACCCTTTCGTGCCAGACTTGCCCGTGTGATGGTATTGTGCCCTTCTAATTTTGTGTTTTTGATGATATTATGCCTTCTATTTTTGTGATTGTGCATCTCCCTGCTTGCTGCTTTGAGCTGTATCCAGCTGTGTGCCCATGCTCAGTTCCTGCTTGCTGCTGCTGTCCCCATGGCCCCTCCCCACTGGTCTTCCTGCTCCTGCCCACCAGCTGTGCTTTCTGCCCTTCCCCTCAAATGTTTAATGTCGGCCGCTGTGGACCTGCGAGCAGCAGGCTCTCCACTTCTACCACAATGATTATTTTTTTTACCACCAAACACCTTCACTTCCAGGTCCAGACCAGCCCTATAACCACACTTCACAACACCCTCACCTACAGAGCCCCCAGACCTTGAACTTTGTTCCCCAATACCATCAGTGACCTCATCGCTCCCCACATCATTGATTCCATGGACTACATACTCATCGGAGACCTGAACTTCCACCTCAACAACTCCTGGGACCCCAACACATCCACCATCCTGGACAACCTGGCCAACATCAAACTGAAACAGCTCATTACCATGCCTACCTACAAGGCAGGACACACGCTTGACCCCATTTTCACTGGATGTAACAACATCTACTTCAGCCACACTACCTAACCCCCATGGAATGGACCACCACTGTATACACATCGACAAACCCACACTACCTGAACCTGCACTGCGTCCTCCACAAAGGAAATGGAGCAAATTCACTGAGAAACAGCTCAACTCCACCTTCAACTGCAAAGCTCCACCACCTTGACCTATGCTAGCCTCACAGTCAAAGACCTCCACAGATTGATCTCTGACTTTGCAGACCAGTTTGCACCCCTACGTAACCCCAATAGACAGCACCTCAGGAAGGCCTCCTGGTTCACCACAGACCTCCAAGAATCCAAATTCACCTGCAGATGCCTTGAGAAGAACTGGAGAAACAGCAAATCCTCAGAAGACCACAACACCTACAGAATGCCGTAACGGAATACCACCAACGCATATTAGCCACCAAAAGGACCTTCATCCAAAACAAGATCCTTGCCAAATCCAACACCTCCAAGGAACTCTTCAGTGTTATCCAGGAAATTACCGATCCCCCCAGCAAAACCACAGACATCACCTCTTCCAGAACTTCAGCAACAAGCTTGGATCCTCATTCTATTTGAAAATCAAGGGCCTCTACGACAACTTCAGCAACCAGAAGCCTGACTCCGAGACCACATCCTACTCCAGCAATCCAAGCCAGCGAATCATCTACTCTTGGACCCTAGTCACCACCGAAGACACCACTTCAACCATAAAATGTAACCCCTCAGGAGCCCCCACAGACACCTGCCTACTGCACATCTTAAACTACGACGCACAATCAATGCCACCTTCAAAACTGGCATTTTACCCGATGACTGGAAATGCACAGAAGTCAGACCTTTGTTGAAAAAGCCCTCAGCAGATCCCACGGACCTCAAGAACAACTGACCCATCTCCCTCCTCCCCTTTGCGGTCAAATTTACAGAGAAGACCCTCAATGCCCAACTAACAAAATTCATAAAAGAAAGCTCCATCCTCGACCCCTCCCAATGTGTAATTTGCAGCAACCACTGCACTGACATTGATTTACTCACTGCCACAAAGGACACACCGCGGCCCTGATCCTACTCAACCAGTCTGCAGCGTTCAACAAAGTCTCCCACCGTGCACTCACTGCCTGACTCCACAATGCTGGTATACAGGGAACCGCCCTCAACTAAATCCACTCCTTCCTCACCGCAGACCCCAAAGAATCAGACTGCTACATTTCTACTCTGAACCCTCAGAAATCAACTGTAGAGTGACCAAAGGACTGTCCCTCAGCCCCCCTCACCACCATACTGGGAAAGCAAAGACTCAGCATAGTATACTGCGCCAATGACACCCAGCTCATTGTCTCCCTTACCAAGGATCTCATCACCACTAGACTCAACTTCCGGGAAGGAATGAAGAACGTTGCATCCTGGATGAGCAGCAGCTGTATGAAGCTCAACTTGGAGAAGAAAGAATTCCTCGAAATCTGCATGGGAGAATACCTGGTGTCCCACTGCTCTCAACAGCACCCCCATCACTAAGACCACACCCAAAACCCTTGGGATCGTACTTCTCTCCTCGCTCTCCATGACCCAACAGGACCCATAGCCTCCAGCTGCTTTAATACCCTCCTCATACTCCAAAAGTCCTTCAAATGGATATCCACAAATCAAGCAAGACCTCCACATACACTCTCATAACTAGCAGACTGGACTACGGAAATGTCCTCTACACCAGAATCAAGAAGACTCTGCTCCACAAACTCTAGACCATACAGAACACTGCAGCTAGACTCATCCTCAGCATCCCCAGACACGAATACACTACCTAACACCTTTAGTGGCTCCCATTGAGAAGAAAGTTACATTCAAGATACTGACCCACGCCTACAAATGCCTCCACAACACCGAACCCCAATACCTCAACAACAGAATATCCTTCCACACACCCAAGATAAATCTCAGATTGGATGATCTTGCCCTGCGCATCCCAAAGCCATAACAGGTGGAAGAGCCTTCTCCTACACCACAGGCAAGACCTAGAAGGAGCTCCAGATCAACATCAGATGCGCACCCTCCCGGAACATCTTCAGGTAGACACTCAAGACCTGGCTCTTCAACTGAACAGTGCTGCTTTCCCCTTCTCCCCTCAAGTGCCATGAGATGCTTAAAATGCCATGATTGACTGATTGATTGATTAAGCACAATACAGCCATTGGTGGGCCACATTTCCTTGGTAGAAGGGGTACAAATAAATGGCAAAAAAGTGAAATATTTGAAACGAAATGTATTGCTTGTGATTTCCAGATCGAATATTAACATTTTGGTTTCCTCTTTCCGGGTGATCTAGTTCTTACAACTACCAGCAAAGTGGTAAGGAATACAAGTGAGTACAACATCTCAGTGTGAAGAAACAGTTAAAGTTTGTCATTACGGAATGCAATATAATCTCATTATAGATATGAATGTGTACAATTCCTTTATGTTTATGAAAAATCGAACTTCACCAAATCCTTGAGCATTTACTGAATGTCAAAAAGAGTGGTTCAATGGACTCTGAACTTTATTCCAAATCAAAGTTACCAAAAAAGAATTTCACTTTGTAGTTTTTTTCTCATGGAAATCTTTGCAGGACTAAAGAGTGGAAATAGCTTGTAGGGGATTTTCAGTGTAGGATTAAGCCAACCTTAAATTCTTGCAACCTAAATATATTTCCTTGGAATCTCCTATCTAATATTAGGTTTTTGGTTTCCAATTTCGGTGTGATCTAGTTGTTTCAACTACCAGCAACGTTGTAACCCTGAAAACAGGGAGCACTGCATTTTAGTGTGAATAAAGATTTGAATGCATTACATTACTGATTGCAATGAAATAATATTATTGCTTTGAAATTGCACAGTTCCGGTGTGACTTTGAAACATTAAATACACCAAATCATTGGATATTTACTGAATTTCAAAAACGGTGGTTGCATGGAATCTGTACCATATTCCAAATCAAAGTTTCCATAAATAGTAATCATTTTTGTACATTCTTTTAGCTGACATGTTTGCATGCCTCAACAGTGGTAATGGATTTTAGGGACTCATCCATGAAGGAACATGCCAACATTACATTCTTACATTTTCATCTTATAAATTCTAGGCACCCTAACAAGGCACACATAGGTTGACTATATATTTCAAAGTACAGTTGTTATCCATCATGAGATTAATTTTGACTGATTCACATGATTTAAAGGCAGCTAATGCCAAGCTGCACGTACAGGCATTTAGTCATTTTGTACTTGTCACCCTTGTGATTAGCAAAATATTTGTTTGTCTTCTATGATGGTATTTAACTTCCATGACACTGGTTTACTTCCTGCACCACTTACTACAATCTTACTGGGAAGTGAAAAAGGCCAATTGCATATTTGCCAATTTTACCTTGTTTTAGAGAGTCAATTCTCATGAACTGGGACCTGGTAAGCAGTGCACCAGAATTCAATAACCTGAAATAGTAGTCAATAACAAATGTGCCATCATGTTCATTCATTACAGAACGCTAATCCAAAAATGTTAGTAAGTACTCCTTGGCAAATAGAACTACATGCATGTTAAATCATATCCACTTTGATTCAGCACTTGTTCTTTTTTGCAAAAATAAACCCATGAATTATCACAGAAGAAATCCACCAGACACCTGGTCTGGCACTCCACTTGAAACTTCCCCTTTCTTCCCTTGACAATTTACTAGAAATTTTCTTTTTTCAAAGTGGCAGGTTTATGTACAATGTAGCTTCTCTTTTGGTCAAATTCGTCAACAGAATTTAAAGTTACTGAATGTAGAAATAATAGTTTTACTTAGCAGGATGTTTTCCACCTTAATACAGAGAGATAAAGCCTCTATTTCTAATAAGGTGGCATAGCTCTTACCATACATATTTATAAATACAGAAAGTAAATGTATGTCCATAACTTCATGTACATTTTTCAAGGTTGTACACCTTCCTTTTATAAGTAGATTAAACTGGATATGCGATATGCACTGAAGATGTAAAAACTTGTTGTCAGTTCAAAAGTAAACAGAGATAAAGACTGTCCAAGAACTTGATAAAATACCACATCGTCCGGTGCTCAGTGATCCTTGCCACATTCTTTTCATGGTGACACTATCTTTGTTCATTGGAGTCTCATCAGTTCTCATCTACATATTATGCAATTTACAGCCATGCGTGCATTTCATTAAGGACCAAATTCCTTGCTATAAGGGGTGGGAATATCTGGCAAAATATTGAAGTATTTACATCTAAATTCGTTCTTTGTGATCTCCAGATCTAATTGATGGGTATTAACCTGTCACCAACGTTGTTAATTTTCACATAAGGAAATTTATCAGGACTTAAATGATAAGAGTATTTAGAAGGGAAACCTTTCGGGTAATTACATCCCTTCTCTGTTGCGGCAAGAGATGCCAAGATGTCATCATTAATCTTACTTGTGCATCGTCTAACTGCTGCTATTGAATATGTTGCAACTGCTGTCTTCGTCGCCTCATCGGCAAGACAATTGCCAACAGCATGAACTCCTACACGCTGGTGACCAAGAGTATGAATCACAAATGCGAGGGGAAGCCGCTCTTTTAGCTCAGCCACTTTAACCCAGATCATTTTATGTTTTATTGTGCAACCTTTGGAGTAACGAAAGTAAATTTGAGTCCAAAAGTATAAATTGTCTTTGTATGAAGAACACAGTAGTAAGAGTCACTTACGACAAGAGTAGTCACACTAGGATCTGCGTACTCTAATGCAAGCATCAGAGCACAAACCTCGGCCAATTGGGTGGTACAGTCCCCCAATGTCTGTGTATGGACAATGTCGGACTTGAATTTACCATCCACCATCGTACCAACCACAATTGCGTAGCCGGTTGCACAGAACCGTCAGTGTAAATGATACAATGGAAATCCTCCAACGGCCGCATAGTCAAATGTATGCTGGAAAAACTCCTGAGTCTGCAGAGAGGAATCAAAAATAAACGTGACATCTGAAGATGTCAAGGACGTGGCCCATTGTATCTACAGTGGGTGCAAAGCCTTTGAATTTGGTACACTGCCTTTTGTCACTGCCTCCAAGGCAGAATACGGAGTAACAACCAAAAAGCTCTTTTACTGCGACACTGCACGTTCCTTAAGAATCGCCATATGCACTGCTGTCAAATCTTTTTTCACAGTGGAAAACCGCAACTCAGCCGAAGTATACAAGTGTCCCTTGTAAGCCATAGGAACTGTGTCACCCTCATTAAAAGTCAGGTACGTGAAACCCACCGCCCCAGGTACAATTCATATTACCAGATTGGTGTGATTATCACAAGTCAGTAAGAACCTAGACTGCAGGAGATCAGCCTGCAAAGATTGCAGGATGGTTGAATGCGTTGGCAGCCAGCAAGAATTGGTTTGATGGCGCCCTTCCCCACCCTCTCACTGCAATTAGATTCGGTCCTTTGTCCATTCCAGGCACTTCTTGGCCTGTTATAGCTGGCTTTACCATGTACCCACGTGCAGGGGAATATCCCTTACTTGAATTGAGGCCCCTTTATACCTCTGCAGTAGCAGTTATAAGGGCTTTGGTTCATTACATTTCCCGTAACATTTCAGGTGGGGGCACTGGTGTTGCGGCGCATCCAGTTAGGCTGAAAGGGTTGAAGGTTAGTCATGTTATGGTTAATGCAGTTATGGGCAAGCGTCCCCCAGATAAGGATGAAATGCCTTTTTGGCTTGCCGAGAAATTTGACCAACTGGAGGCAGTATTTCCTAACTCGACTCCTGTGGAGAAACAAAGGATTCTTACAATTAGTTTGCAGAAAGACTTAGTGCCCAAAGTAACTGACTGTACCACATAGGGTATGGTTTTTGCGGCAGTCTATACGAGATGCTTCGGCACCCCATCAATGTCTGTCCTACCCTCTGTCTTTAAGCGTTTTCAGGATGAGCACGGGCCAGAGGCAGCTGTTGAATTGGGAATGAGACTCGTTGGAGTGTTTGACGTAGTTTCCGATCTTGCCCTTGCTAACGTTAAGGGCGATGCTGTGAGCTTTCAGGTGTCTAATGCTTTGCGCGATGTCCCCAATGCAGAGAAACCCCATTGGTTACCGAGAATTATCACGGCTGCTTATAGGACCTTTGGCCGTAATAGTTTAGGTGTTAAGCTTTTTGCCAAGACAGCATAAAAAGAAAACACAGGCGGCGAAGTCTGACAACGATGATCGCCCCTCAAGTCAGAAACAGACTTGGACTAAAAATAAAAAACAGGGGAAAAAGCAACAGGAACAGGGTTCCTGTTCCGCCTCGCCAATACATGTGTCTACTGAGCGCACTTATGAATTGCAAAACCGAGCTACATTTAAGTCACCCGATCGTTTTCAGGTTCCTGATCAACGTTCTCCTTGCTCTTAGTAGGATTCATCAGTCTCATCCACCGTTGGAGGAGAAGGCGGCAAGGGGAGGGGTGCGAAGCAAGAATTGGAGAACGTATGTTGTACCAAAACGAAAAGAGGCTAGATACACTGGGCATAATCGGGAATGTAAGTATGCCCAAAATTTAAAAATCTCAGTAACATTTATAGTTTTTTCAGTGTTGAGGAAGCTCACCGCAGTGCGCATTTCTCCAGGAAGTGAGGAGCCAAACCTTGACCTTCATAGTTTTTTCTTCTCTTAGAAAACACTGCAACCATGGAACTCACGTTTTGGGGATAGTCACTGTACAATCGTACCACCGTTAAATTCTTATATCTTCCTCTTTTTAATTCTATTCGCCCTAACATGTAGTTAACAAGGCACAGTTAGAGCAAGTTAATATTTCAAAGCAGAGTTCCTACCTGTAAATGAGATTTATTTTGATATATTCACATGGATGTTTAAAGCCAGCTCCAGTCAGGCTACACATGTAGGCCTGAAGCCATGTTTTACTTGTTAGCCTAGTGATTAACAACATATGTGTTTGACTCCTCCTGTGATATTTATCTTCCATGTCACTAGTGTGTTTCCTGCACCATATACTGCGCTCTGTTTGAGAAGCTAAAAAAATATTAAAATGTGGGAATAGCTGATGTACCTATGTTTTAAGGAGTCAAATTGGAAAGTGCCTCACCGCTACCTTTAACTGGATGAAGACTAACCATCTGAAATGTAACACGGGCAAGACTGAAATTCTCCCTGTGGGTCCCCAAAATCTGTTCTCCCCCCAGCTATGGTGGCCCCCAAAGGAGGAAATCCCGCCAAAAACAGTACTATCCGCACGTAACCTGGGAGTCAGATTTGATGAAAAACTCTGTTTTAAACAACAAGTGAATGCAGTGGCAGGATCGTGTTTCAACATCATACGTGGTCTTCGAAAGTTTTTCAACTTCATCCCTTTGGAAGCAAAGAAGACAGTTGCAGTGGCACTAATTTCATCACGTTTAGACTACTGCAACAGCATATATGCAGGAGTGAACAGATCTACCCTGCACAGGTTGCAGGTTGTCCAAAATGCTGCTGCACGCCTGGTGCTTAATCTTCCAAGGAGATCTTCTGCTTCTGCTGCCTTAAAGCAGTTGCACTGGCTCCCCATACACAAGCGAGTGCTCTTTAAGATACTGGTAATTACTTTTAGAGCATACCACAAAAAAGGGCCTAAATATCTGCTCCCACGGTTCAAGCCGTACATACCAAGTCGGAACTTGAGGTCATCTGACATGTGTCTCCTAACAGTCCCCAGATTTAGACTAGCCACCAAAGGAGGAAGATCTCTTGCCGTCCTTGGTACTAAAGCCTGGAATAAACTCCCACAAAGCCTACGGCAAATCCCCACTGAAATCGAATTCAGGAAAGCCCTGAAAACCTGGATTTTTAATCTACCAGACACGGCTAGTAAACAGTTAGTCTAGGCTCAAATAAACCTTCAGGTACTTTGAAAGTGATGTGAGTAGTATTTCCGGCCCACCATTCTAGGCTACGGTTTTTACAGCGCCAAGATGCTCCGTGGAGCGATAGCATGCGCTCTATAAAAACTATTTTACAATTACAATTACAATTACAAACTGCATGAACTGAGATCTAATCAGCAGTACCCCAGTGTGCAGAGTAAAAAAAACGAAATAACAGTCAGCAAAAATAGGGGTTACCACTCAAAAAGAGGTATTTTTTATCAGTATGTTACAATTCTTTGTATAGCTTAGAATTAACATTGTGAGCCATATGTAGGTAAATTATATTTACCAATTCCTAAATACCGAATTTTACCTATTCGGTATTTAGGATACGGTAAATTAGATGTAGGTAAAAAATCAGTAATATTTACTGATTAGGAAAAATTGGGAAAATGTGCACAGAATCGATATTTACCGATTCGGTATTTACCGAATCAGTATATACCGAATCGGTAAATACCGAATCGGAGATTAAAAAAATAAGCATGAGGATTCAACCAATCCTGTGCATCCACCCCACCCCACAACCAGGAAGTGGCCACACCCATGTAGGTACAGACAATCAGAACCTTCTGGAGAGCTGGGAGTGCAGAGGAGAGCAACTGAGCCACTGGCTGAACGTTGCTGAGGAGAACTGCAGGATGGCATCCAATGAATCTGAGAAGGAGGGAGCAGACACGAAAAGGAAAATGAGGTTCAGTGCAAGTGAGTTCGGGATCCTTGTGGAGGAGGTGGTGAAACACCACACACAGCTTTTTGGAAAGCAGTCCCTGCAGGTAGCAGAAGTAGTAAAAATGAAGATCTGGCTCGTAATCCAGGCGCAGGTGAATGCTATTTGGGTGAGCCCATGGGACATCGATGACCTCAAGAAAAGGTGGTTTGACCTTCGGATCATCACCAAGAGGAAGCTGGCTGCACAGAGGAAACAGGTCAGTCTAACAGGGGGAGGAAGGAGCAGGGCACCTGCCCTCACTGACCTGGAACAGCTAGTTGAGTCATCTCTGGAACCCAACAGTGTGTCTGGAATCGGGGATGCAGACAGCTCAGCCAGAGCTGCCGCAACACAAGGTAAGAAGCATGCACAGCAATCCTCTCCCCCTTCCCTATCCCCATTCCCCAATGTGGCGGTGTGACTCACACTCCAGTACAGGTTTTAGTATACACCAGCAATGCATTGTGGGAGATGTAGTCAGTGAAACACACATCATGACAGTCATCACACTAAACAACAAGGCATGCCACACACATCAGTCAGAAACAGCAGAGGACATTGAGATAGTGTGACAGGAATGTAATTTAATATTGAAATGCAGGGCTGCAGGACCACTGAGCTAATGTCCATATCTGTCCACCTGCAGTGTCATCGCTCAGTACTGCGCAGGAGAAGGAGGGAAGGGCAACCCTTCGGGGAAGAACAGAGGATGCCAGCACAAGTGCAGGTCACAACACTCTACCACCACCGGCATCAACACCACAGGCAGCTGCACCAACATGAGCCAGCCCACAACAACTCTCAGCCTCAGCAGCAGCAACATCACCTGTAGCGGTAAGGCCCAGGAGGCATGCTATTGCCACTCTCCATGTCGTGGAGTCGTCCTCTGAGGACACAAAGGGGGGTGACACACCAACTTGGCCACTGGAGGAAACTAATGCTGGGCTGCAGTCCAACTCCGAGGGTGCGCACACAGGTGCGAGATGCCGCAGGACCTGGGAGCACAGCACAACTCGGCAGGGTGATGGGGTCTTCGGCGGGCTGGAGGCCAGTATGGTAAAAGTGCAGCGCCTGCAGGGGAAGGCGATTTGTTCAGTACAGAGACAAATGCGGCACCTAAACCAGAACATGGTTAACATTGACAGGGGCATCAGCTCTATGGCGGAGCGCATCAAGTAGATAGCTGAGGGCATGCAGGAAATGTCCCAGTCTGTGTTGGTGCTGTGTGACAAACTGAACGAGGACAGGGCAACAAGGCGCAGGGAGAGGCAGTATATGGAGCAGCACACCAGGGCATTGAACCGCCTGGCATTTGCCACTTCCCTGCTCCGCAGGCGCTCCTTGGAGGAGCTTGTGCACTGCTGCACTGATGTCTCCAGGGAGATAGGGAAGGTGACATCCGCACTGGAAGTGCTGCTGTCTACCCAGTCAGCCAACGCTGGTGCACTAGGTGTGCGGCAGAGTGATGAGATCACCAGAAGGAGCAGCATTACCCCCCTATACCAGACACCCGGAAGAGCAGCAGGCGGCATGCTGTGGGCCCTGGCTCAGCAAACGGTGAGGATAGCCTGCTGCAGGCATCCAGCACTGTTGTGTGTGGGCGCAGATGTTAATACTGCCCACACATTTATGAAAATATTTAGGGTGAAGTAACCCATGACTACCTATTTAGGTTGTCACCTTTTGGAATGGCATGGTGTGCCATTTGTTCATTGTTGTAGTGCCCAGTTATTAAACTATGTCATGTACATGCAACACCTGTCTGTGTCTCCTTACTTACTCAAAAATAGTTGCGTGTGATCTCTGCCCGTCTCTGTCTCCCATCTGTTGCTGGCGCCACTCCTGCTGTGTTGGGCTCAGGCTGTGCAAATTCATCATCATTATCCTCAATATCTGTTAATTCTACTGCTGTTCCTTTCCTAGTGGCAAGGTTGTGCAGCATTGCGCAAGTTGCAATGATTTTACAGCAGATGAGGGGTGAGTACTGACGTGCGCCTCCGCTTTTGTGGAGGCAACGGAACCTGCACAAAGGTGCTCTCCACGATGTTGCGTGTAGATTTGTGTGCCAGGTTGTAATGTCTCTCACTCGGGGTTGATAGGTTCAGGTAGATGAGTGAGGATGAATGAGCGGACGGCATATGCGCTGTCGCCTATATGGAAAAGAGAGAGCCATTACTCACGTGCACAAACACACCTACATCTGCAATATCTATCAGGGTGTGTCACAGTGTTTTACCTAGCAGGTATCCTTCTCTGAATTCCCCCACTGCCAGGCGTGTGTAGATCCCACGGTTCTGGAAGATGTAGGAGTCTTGGATGCTTCCTGGGAATTTGGCCATGATGTCTGTGATTATGTTGACAGCATCACAGATTACCTGCATACTTATGGAGTGGGTGGACTTTCTGTTCCTGTAGATGTACTCAGTGGCTGCAGGCGGGCAGATTGGGATGTGTGTGCCATCAATACAGCCGATGACATGTGGAAACTGTGCTATTTGGTAAAAGTCAGTCTTGGTCTTCAGCAGTTCCGCATGTGCGTCAGGGAAGCTGATTCTCTGCATTATGGCCTCCAGGAACTTCCTGAAGAAACAGGACAGGCAGCTCTGGGACACCCCATCTAACGCAGCTATCACCCACTGGTACTGCCAGATGCAAGCAGGTGTAGGCTACAGAGAACCTGTACTTAGGGTAGTATGGGGTGCGCCCTTGCTGTTGGGTGCTCCAGGAGTGGGTGCAGGTCCCTTATCAAGTCCAGGATGGTGTGGGGGTGTAGCCTGTACCTTTCAAGGATCTCTGCCTCAGTAAGTTGGAAGAAAGTGATCCGCTGTCTGTAGACATACTCCTCCCATCTCCAGATCCTCTCTTCTGCTGCCTGTAGCCGTAGCCGCCTTGCTATCACATAGAAAGCCGCCATTCTTATCACACTGTTGCATTTTGGGGCCTGTTTTATGGCCTGCACCTGGTTACCACCTGCTTTCAATCCATGGTAATTACCGACTCTTAAATACCGAATTTCATGAAATTCGGTATTTTCGGAATTACCTACAACTTCATTCTCATTTTTACCGTTTCTTATTTGCCATTCGGTAAATAAGGAATCGGTAAATCAGATTCGGTAATTTGGAATTTGGTAATGATAAATCGGTATTTACAGATTCATAATTACAGAATCTTTACGTTTGGCCTCCTACATCTCAAAATGCCTGAATACCGGTAGGTAACGGCAAATATACCGAATTTCGGCCGCTACCGGCCGGTATTAAGCTACCTACATATGGCCCTGGGTATTTGAGAAAAAAAGGACCAGTAGAAAGAGGCACAGTGAGTTTGTACAAGGCCGTGAGGAAGACCTTGAGAGGTTGACATGTGTTGCCTCCTAATTGACGCTTCTAAGTAGCCCTTGATATTATCATTATTTTCATCAAGGCAGCACTATTGTTTTGTCCAAGTCTTTATCCATTTCTAAGATGCACACCACACTCTGCTGTGGTTGCTCACATTATGCTGTTTGCTATCCTCAAAACCTGTTCAATAATCATTGACATCACCAAGTGCAAGATCGCAACTTTAAATCACAGCCCTCCATGAAATATCCATCATTTTTACATATAACTGATCTCTAATCCAAAAATATTAGTAGGCAGATAGAATTAAATGAATATTAATTGTGATGAATTTTCACTCAGCACAAATTCTTTTTTGCGAGAATATATCCATGAAATATCACAAAATAAACCCACCAGACACCTTGTCCAGCATGCTATTTAAACATTCCCCTTCCACCCTGGAAACATTTCTAAAGATTTCCTGGTTTCAAAGTGGCAGTCTATCATACAATTGTGCTGATTTCTTGTGCAAATTAGTCATCAGAGGTTAACGTTGGTGAACTTGGAAGCATTTGTTTTCTTAAGTAGCATTGATTTCATCTTAATTCAGAGAGGTACAGGCTCTATTTCCAACTTAGTCATATATCTAGAAAAATACACAAATCCAGAAGTCTGGTGCTTCATACACAGCGGTCCAGGAGGGGTTACGGTAAACCATGTATAAAAAACAACTCTCACCGGTTAAGAAATAAGAATTTCTGGGACACCCAGGGATGCTTCAAAAGTTTATTCTGGCAAAATAATGCCTCTCCAACGCGTTTCACTTTTCAGCTTTATCACAGTGTGGTACAGACCTCCATATTGCTGTATTTACCCACCAGATCAGTGAAACTAAGAAAGGACATTGTAACAACACAATATTCCGGGTCTATATCAGCGCCATATTGAAATGTACTGTTGTTGATTATTTGCCACAGTATATATGCCACAATATTTCTTAAATCTCTGCTTTTGGAATAACAGAACAATTAGAAATGGAATTTATAGTAAATTTTATCTACTAATATTATGTTATACATTCAGTCAATTATTTTAGAAATATACTTGGTGTTGTAATCAACTGCCCTCTGATATCGCAAAACAGCAAAATAAGTACAACAATTATCCACAAAAATTGCCAATTATTGACAAACACCTACCAATCTCATATTAACATATATTTATACATGAGTTCATGTCTAATATCAAAAAGTTAAGGGCAATGTCTCATTAATCATTAATTACAATATTGAAACTGAAGTCCTGCTCAAGTGGGCCATTCTATTCAATTCGTAATCATCATTACATAATTATGTCAGATCCAATACAGTCTTGCCCAAATAGTCATAGTTTGTCTGATATCTCACACTTGTATTCAACAGAGCCGACTTGATGATGTTTCCCTTTACGAACAAAATCTCAATTACTCATCTGCAACAGGATACAGAGCATCTTTTTTTCTGATTGCACCTAGGTGTTCAAGTACCCACTTGTTTGCACAAGGAATAGTACTGCCTATAAAAAAAATTGCCACTAGGGCACATCAGGCATTAAACACAACAGTCATTTTCACAGGTGAAATTCCCTTTAATCAAATATTCTCTTCTAGTGTTTGGCATTTCCAATTTAGTACAATCAGTGCTGTTTGAACATGCCTTCTACAACATCTAAATCCATGTGGGTATCATGATCTTTAGTGGATACTGCATTGCAGCTAAGCTCATCTTTGAGCAATCTACACCTCCTAAAGGTGATCTGGGGTATTACATGAACATATTTTTGCAAAATTGCATCTGTTCTTAAAATGTGCCAATTTTCGTTGAACATTTTTCTGATTTTGAATGCTGTATTTCAAAATGTTGTTATAAATCTCACCTGACCTGATGCTTCTACCACTGCAGGGTTGTGTGCCATAACTCTGATCTTTTCAAAGCATCCGCTTTAGCTATAGCTTGTTTTATTGTTTTACTGCTGTAGCCCCGTTCCTCGAAGCTTTTCTCATTACCAATTTTTCTTTGTCATACTCATACTGTGTGGTACAATTCCATTTGGCCCTGATCAGCTCCCCATAGGGAATACTATGGTTTAGGTTTGAAAGATATGCACTATTTGCATGTAGTAGACTATTGCCCGCAGTAAGCTTTCTGTGTAACTTCATAGCTAACACATTTCCCTGAATCTCTATTCCAACATGTAGGAATACAATTTTCTCTTTGCTTTTGTTTGAAGTGAAATGTAAGTTAATCTCATTATCATTAAGAAATGTCACAAATTGGTCAGCAGAGAGTTTATCTCCTCTTCAAATTAAACCACATGTCAATATTTTCTCAGAACATTTCCCAGCTACTGGACACCTACTCCTCCCACAAGCCCATAAATAAATTAACATAGCTGGGGCGAAGTAGGTGCCCATTAGTGTTCTTTGCGTCTGTCGATAGATATTTTGGTCAAAGAGAAAAAAGTTAAACAGTACATCACCATTTCTAATAACATTTCAGTATATAATAATGAAGAAACTGGTCTTGTTCTTAAAAAATGTCTCACAGCTTGGATCCCCAGGTCATCCTTAATGCAGGTATAGTGACTGGTTACACCCAGTGTAACCAGCAATACATGTTTTTCCCAGTTGATGCCCTCAATCAGTGTTTGGAAGTGTGTTGTATCTTTTAGATGAGCAGGTAACATAAAAACAAAAGGACATAGAAAGTAATCAATACATTTTGAAGTCATTTCTTATTGTGATCCCATTAAGGAAACAATGGACTTGCCCGGTGGCCTTTCTGCATCTTTGTATAAATTGGGAAGCAGATACATAATGGGCAGACATGGATGTTTCCAATATAAAGTACAATATTCCTCCCACTCAAGTAAATCTTGATCTTTCCATTTAACCAAACTTTCATTGTACATTGAATAAGATGATTGTACCTTTGATTTACTTCTTAGCATATAACATAGAGGATCGATCATTTAATTGGCGATGTCCTTCAATCAAGTAGTCCACTTTAACCAAAACCACAACCTTTCCACCTTTGTCTGAACATCTAATAACTATAAAGGGATCATTTTTCAAACTTTCCATTGCTCTTAAATGTTCGCCTGTTAAATTTCTCCCTGCTCTTTCATTTGTTTTATATCTCATTTTTTTCAGATCCGAAACCACACTTTTCTAAAACACTTCCAATGCATCACCATGTATGTTTGGTATAAATGTAGATTTGGGTTTAAAGTTACTCAAACCTAATGCATCCACAGGTATTTGTAATGTATCCAAATGTATAAATGGATCCTCATGAAGTACTATGCTCTCATCCAGTTCTGCCATTGTATGTAACAACTCTATGTCGGAAATGCATAATGCCTCTGATAACTGATTAGGCCTTCGTTCACTCTTGGATGGAGCATGAAGGAGGAACCACTTTTTCAATTGAAATTTTCTCAAAAAACTGAAAATGTCAATTCTGGTCTTTACATTGTCTAATTGTCTGGAAGGACAGAAAGATAGGCCAAGGGATAACAATTTAATATCTGTAGGTGACAACTTACGTTCTGACAAATTGACCACCGTTATCTTGTTACCCTCTTGACTCTTGTTGACATTGCAACTGGTTTGCTGCTGTCTCCTCTTTCGTCTTGACCTTGTTTGTTTATTTCTCTGATTCCTCCTGTCCCTCTTGTTTTGCCTCTTGTGCCACATCCTCTGCCCTGTCAAAAATCCTGCTCTCTTGTTTGTTGATTTTGCTTAGCTTTAAAAAAGAAAACATTTTCACTCTCTGCCCTTTGTTTGTTTCATTACCACAAAAAATATGAAAGGTGAAGATACATCTAACAATACATCCTGACGGAACTTTAAACTGACATGCTGTGCAGTTGTGAGGTGCAGCTACTTTTTGAGAACGTCCTTCTACGAGAAAAGCATGCAATGCCCTTCATAGATTTTGACACACTACATATGCCACACATCAAATATGATGACTCGGATAAAACTGCAACCTGTGTGAAGTTAGAGATTGTGAGAAACAAGGACCTGTTAGAGATGTTGCTCCCATTTTGCCTACTAGATGCCGGTTTTCTGACTCTCATTGTACCCTGGGATCTGGTGACCAGGGCATGGATTGTGCTCCGAATAGAAGTGCATGGTAATTAGGTATACCTACAATTATTACTGACATTCTCTCTGTAAAGCCCCAGGATTGATTTATTTTATTTATTTAATTTCTTGTATCGCGCTGCACTCGACCCCGTAAGGGGTATCTCCGCGCTTTGTTCGCCCTGGATAACAGACTTCAGTGCCTCTGCGGGAAAGCTATAGGGGGATTATATTTCTTGGAACAGAAGTGTTTTTAAGGTTTTCCTAAAGGAGAGGTGGTTGGTGATTTGTCTAAGACTGATGGGAAGTTTGTTCCACAGAGTCCGTCCTATAAGTGATAGTGCACAACCCCCTTGTCTGGTCTTCTTAATTAATGGAGTTTCCAGTAGAAGTTGGTTGCTAGATCGTAGAAGACGATCCGGTTTGTATAAGTGAAATTTTTGAGCAAGATATTTGGGGCCATCTCCAAAGAGGCATTTGTGCACTGTACAACAAATTTTAAATTTAATACGTTGCCGTATTGGTAGCCAATGGAGCTCCCTCAAGAGGGGTTTAGACGGACTTCTTGTGGGGGCATTAAGAATTAATCTAGCTGCTGTGTTTTGGACCACCTGCAATCGGTTCAATGCATCCTTATTAGCTGATATTAAAAGGCCGTTGCAGTAATCTAACCGACTTATCACCAAGGCCTGTACAAGGGTCCTTCTGTGGATGTCAGGTAGAAGAGGGAAGACTCGCCTCAACAGACCAATTGTTCGAAAACATGCTCCTGTAATAAAATTTGCATGCTCTTTTAGGGTGAGGTTCTGGTCAAGCTTCACTCCCAAGTTTTTGACTGACAGCTTTGCGCAGGGTACAGGTCCTAGATATAAGGGCCACCAGTCAGGAGACCAGAGTATACTGGTTTTCCCAAAAAGCATTACCTCGGTCTTCCTGACATTGCACTGGAGGCAATTGGAAGCCATCCAGTTGGACACTGCTCTCATGCCCTCGGCAAAGTTGTTCTTAACGTCAGAAGTAAGAGAGTGGAAAGGAAAGAGGAGTTGGGTGTCATCAGCGTATGACACCGGTGTGAACCCATACTCTCTCACAATATCAGCAAGGGGGGGCACGTACACATTAAATAATGTGGGGCTTAGGCATGAGCCAGCCCTGTGGCACCCCCTTAGTGAGCACCCTAGAGGTGGAGCGATAGGGGCCCCAGCTGACAGATTGTGAGCGGCCGGAGAGGAAGCTCTCTAGCCAGGACAGTGCCACACCTCCAATACCCATCTTCCGCAAACGACCAAGAAGAATGCCATGAGACACAGTATCAAAGGCGACAGACAGGTCTAACAGCACCAGAATCATGGACCCTCCTCTATCCTGTGACATCTTGATGTTATCGGTCACGGAGAGGAGTGCAGATTCGGTACTGTAGTTGGGCCTGAACCCAGATTTTGAGGGGTCCAGACCCCCTGTCGGCTCTATGAAACTGGAAACATGGATGTTTACATGCTTCTCGGCCAGTTTGCTCAGGAAAGGCAGCAAGGAGATGGGACGGAGGTTGGAAAGTTCTGTCCATGGCAGTGCCGAGTTTTTCAGTATGGTATTCACAACTGCCTCCTTCCATTGTTCAGGAAGTTGCCCCTCTTTAAAGGAGAGGTTCAGAATCTCATGAATCATTGGACAAAGTGTCTTGCTCAGTGTGGCAGTCAATTTGGCTGGGATCAGATCTAGGGGAGAGCCCGTTTTCATATTATTTATTAGTGACAGAATATCACTATGGCTGGTCCCCTTGTGACTCAAGGTGGATTTTACTGGGGGCCTCAGTGTCCTTAGGGCATTTAGCTGAGGTAATTTTCTTGTAAATAGTTTCAATTTTGTCCTCAAAAATAGGGAGATATTATTACACAAAATTTGGGAAAATTCATCTGGATTTTCATATGCCAATGGTTTTGTAAATGTCTGCAAGATTTTATACAGCTCTCTAGTAGAGTTGCCAGCTTCAGCTAGTTGTGATGTAAGACTGTTCTTTCTTGCTTTCTTGATGTTTTTATAGTAGATGGACATGGCCTTTAGATAGTTTGCCTTACTATCGCTGGTGTGGGTTTTTCTCCAGAGTTTTAACAATTTCCTACACCCTTGTTTTTCTAATCTTAGCGGTTCGTATACCATATCTCTCTTTTGACCACCGGGGAATGTTTAGTTATTTTTTGTGGGGCCAGAAGGTTAATTGTATCCAGGAGGGCGGCATTGAGTTTGGACAGAGCTGATTCCGCATCATCTGAGTCTAGTATTACTGGCTTTTTCCAGACTTTCTCAAATGCATCCGAAGTAATCTTATGCCAAGGCCTTCGCTTGATAGTCAGGGCAATACGAGGTTTATTAGGTTTATCCAAGCCCATGAAAGAAAATTCTAACATGCTATGGTCTGACTAGTTTACAAGTTTAAGGGGTTGGCAGTGTAACATAGAAAAGTTAGCGAAAACTAAATCCAGAGTATGGGCACCTCTGTGAGTGGGTTCGCACTTCTGTAAGTTAAGACCTAAGAGGGCAAGATCGGCCAATAGAGTCTTTGTTTCAGAGTGTTCCAGGATATCTCCAATTAAGATGAAGTTCTCTCTGGCTTTCATGTATTGTGATAGCAATTCTGTTAAGGACAGAGTAAAGCCAGCATTGGGTCCAGGGGGGCGGTACACCAGGGCACCTTTCCAGTGTTCCTTTGGTCCTATCTTGATTTTAAAAATCCTAACTTCCATTGAAGATTGATTAATCTGCTCTATTACAGATATTTTAAGTTTTTCTTTATATATAATGGCGATTCCACCACCAATTTTATCAGGACGGTCCTGTCTTAAGATTTTATATCCCATCGGGATCCCCAGAGTGATAGACGGGGTGGTGTGTGGCTTTAAACATGTTTCCATTAGGAAGCAATCCTCTGGTGTGAGACTATTGATGAGGTCCCATATCTCAGAGTGGTGTTTCGGCAATGATCGAACGTTGAGGAGAAAGCTTTTCCAGCCTTTCGCCACTGGTATGTTTTCCCTAATGCACCCGGCGATAATAGTTGTTGGTGTTGCCTGAAACCTACATGTAGCACAGGAAAAGGGCCCCTCGGGACATGGCCAGTAATCGCGGACACAACTCTGTACTGCCTGAGGTTGTAGATCTAATAATGTTTGAGTGGTGTACCTGAACCGGGAGCCTTTTGGATGTTCCACGTTGAAAAGGGCAGAGTAAGTGGCCCCTAGCCCCGTACAGTCGCGGACGGGCGCAGACGGGCCACTCTTTGGCTACTCTTCGGCGTAGCTAAGGCCCCGCTGCACGCTCCCGCTGCGCGTACGGAAAGAGGAGAGGGCAACTCAACCGCTAGAGCGCTAACCGCTAAGCAGTGGCCAAACAGGAAGTGGTGTCCTCCCACCCTTTCTGAATCATGGCGAGGAAGCGCAAGGTAGCGACCTGCAATGAGGCTGGTGGTAACACAATATAAGCGTTCAGCTAGTGTGTGCGAGTGTATGCAGTCAATTAGGTTTCAAATAGATGATTTAAAAGTATTTCGTGTTGCAGGCAATCATATTTTAAAATAACAATTTCAGAGCATATATATTAGGCACAACATAAGCACAGTTGAGGCTCAGAAGAGCAAGCGGGTCGAGGTGATACTGTCACTATCACCCTACCGCATTGCGCCGATGTCAGGCTCCGCCTAAATAGCCTGAGTAACTCAACCGCTAGAGCGCTAAGTGCTAAGCGGTGGCCAAACAGCAAGTGGTGTCCTCCCACCCTTTCTGAATCAGGGCACTGGAGGAAGCGCAAGGTAGCGACCTGCAATGAGGCTGGTAACACAATATAAGCGTTCAGCTAGTGTGTGCGAGTGTATGCATTCAATTAGGTTTCAAATAGATGATTTAAAAGTATTTCGTGTTGCAGGCAATAATATTTTAAAATAACAATTTCAGAGCATATATATTAGGCACAACATAAGCACATATCTGAGGCTCAGGCGAGCAAGCGGTCGAGGTGATACTGCCACTATCACCCTACCTATGAGGTTGGTCATGTAGTTCTCGAGGCCTAGTCAATTTAATGTACTTAAGTGTGCATTATTCTCGGTATACAACTGTTACAACAAAGTTTTTACCACGCACTACCATTACAACGCAGGCATTACCACGCATACCATTACAACGCATTGCGCTGGGGGGAGCTCTAGGATAGAGAATAAGTATAATTTTATATCCAACACCTTCCCTAGTGTCCACGGGGACTGGAGTTGGAATATAAAATTATACATACCACTATCCAGCACCTCTAAGCGCTATGCGTTGTAACGGTATGCGTTGTAAATACCGCGTTGTAATGGTATGCGTGGTAAAAGTATGCGTTGTAAAGTCATACATCCATTATTCTTATGCCTGCTGATATTTATTAATCTTAAATTATATGCAAATTTGACTATTCAATTAAAGGTACCTTGGTTTATATATAAGTCATATGTAAGATCTACCCTAGGTCCCCCAGTTGTAGAGTGCCTTGTAACTGTAAGGAAAGATATGATAAAAGAAGTTGTATTTGCCCTGAGAGGGGAAAAAATGGCAATTTCATTTTTTCCCAATGAGTCACAATGACTCCGTAGGCTAACATAGAGAAGTGTTATTAAAGTGTAACTATTGATAGAAAGGAGCTATAATGATGCTTCAAAGTACGAAATGTATTCTGACTTTCACAGAAAATAAGTTATGGGCTTTCCTTTGCAGTAAGCCAAAATCCAGCCTTTCAGGTGCTCTCTCCTGGTTTGGTCTTAATGAGGTGTGAAGTGGCCTGCCTTGAGACAAAGAATTTCCCTTGGGAGAACTGCAAGCTGAAGAGCACAAGGCATGACTGGGTGGAGGGGCCAAACTAGTCTTACATAAAAATTGAATGACAGCCTCACCCCTAAATGCCACACCACCAGTCAAATATGAGCCCCAGTAAATGGATTAATGAGGGGGCTGGAAGGAGAGAGTTAGGAAACCTTAGTCATACCAGTGGGTTGCCTTAGCCAGATCTAACTGTTCATGAGAGAGTTTTGCTATTTTGTATATTAGTAGTATCCAGATTTCTGGGTCAATAATATACCACACTTTAGATGAAGAGGTCATACTCCACCTCGTGGTACCCTGCATGCCATTGGTAGGTGTGCCCTGTCACCCCCCCCCCCCAGAAGTGTGAAAAAATATGGTTGGATAGTCCAACAACTCAAATCTGCTGCACTCTGAGGTACTGAACCTGCTGCAAATTCTGGTACTACAACACTCATCCATAGGTCCCGGTGAGTTCTGATTAGTAGTGGGTAAGGTAACACCTTTATTGTAACCACCAGACAGTGGGTTGGGGGACTTCTAAATATGAATTTTGAATTTGAATTTAATCTTTATTGTTTAGTTAATTAAAACCATATCAAGTTTCCTGCTCAGTTCACAAACCACTGTTTTAAAAATAAAATTGCATAAAAGAAAAATGTTCAAAAATTAAATCGCAACAAAATAAAATCGAAAAAAACAAAAAAATAAAACTTTAGATGTCAAAGAATAATGAAACCTGGAACTTAATACATTTTAAAATATTAAATTGCTTTCAGGCGTTTTTCAAAAGCAAGCAGGAAGTTTATCATTTTGCAATTTATTTGTGGGTCCATTGAATCCAAACAGCAAATGACCCCTGTCCTGCATGTGCACAGTCTTTTAACCAGAAAGCAGTGCTTTAAAAAGTACGTTCGCTCTTGATTCAGCTTCTTACAATGACATATAATATGAATTAAGTCTTCCTTGATGTGACCGCAGAGCTGACAGGAAACGGATGGTAGTTGTTTCCAGGCAAGCTCGTCTGCCAACGTTAGTTATTGTTCAAATCTTAGGGCCATCAATTTTTTTTTAATAAAGACTGAATAAGTAGAAGCCAAATAGGACGACGGAGTAAGTGATTTATAACTGTTGATCACGGCCCAAGCGTGAGAGCGATGGTAAAAGATTTCCTTATCAGTTATCAATGAATGGACTTGGCAGCTTTATTTATTGCCTGTTTGAATGAGGTAAATGGCAATTTTTTATCCCAAAGCTTTGCTTTGCATGTTAATTTCAATGCGCTGGATACAAATTTGTTTGCTTCAGATTTATTTTGTGTTTCAAATTCCTGCCATAGAAATTTGTTTAGATTATTATCGATGGCGTTCAACTGATTCCGGTACCATACCTTAATACATGTATACAGTCTTCCCACCAAATTCTAAGGGCACTTGCGCTGGTGAAGCGGAACTAAGAAGTTGGAGGACCCTCTTGTAGATTTTAGTGATTACATTGTTGAATCCTTGCCATGCATTGCTACACTTGCAGACGCTAAGGTGGGAAGTGATTTGCTGGCAATTACAGATAGTAATGGTTTAAAAGATGGTCCCTCCAATTTTTTTGACAGGGTACTAATTGCAAAAATTAAGGCTCCAGCTCTTTGTGTCAAGTAATTTTTTTAGTCGTCATATTATTGCTTGCAATTGGACCTGATAGTTTGATCAATTGAATACTTGGATCGGTTGAGTTGAGTCACCGAGGCTGATTGGCTTGGGCTGATTCTCCATATGGCGCGTGCAAGCAGATTGTTGTACCTCTTCATGGCTGCCCTTTTCTACCGCTACTGCTGCCTCCGCATGAGTTGAATTTGAGTCAGCCAATTGGTCATTCTCTTTACTATTATCTGTTAAATTGTTTAAGTTGGACGAAGGATGCAAGAGCTCGTCAAAGCTCGAATGTAAAGATTGTATATGATTATGTTGTGAATTATTAACTATTTCCGAACTTTGATGTCGACAAGTTGAATTTCTCAAATGCGGTTGCTGAATAGATATCATATTTGAATCATCAAAAGCAGAATGAACAGTTGCAGTTGTAACTATGCTGCTTTTTTTGTATTCTAAATTATCCAATTGAACTGGTCCTTTAGGTGAGATGCAATTTCCGCTAAGTTGGTGCTTTTATTTTCCTGAAGTAGATGCATTATTGGCATCATCGAGCCAGCTATGGGAGTCGATAGACCCACAACATCCCCTGTTAGGGAAAACAGTACAGACCCTGGATCCTTCAGAATTGGAATCGCAAACTTTTATTTGACACAGACTTTTCGAATAAAGAAGCAATTGGGGAAATTAAAGGATTGTTCATGTTGTTATTTGCTTTATTTTCAGTTATTTTATCCAGTCTTCTCCGTTTGGCCGATCCCTTTGGGGCACTTGACTTTTCACCAAGGGCCTTCCTTACTTTGCCAGACCGCATAGTTGTTCCTGGGTCTAGATTTGGTCAACTTAAATGCTGGGTAACCAAGAGGGTTTCTTGCAGACTGCACTTACCCTCTTTGCAGCTGTGTCGGAATCCTTACAGCCCGCAGATACCCTGCCGAGAGGAGGAGGCACCCTCTACAGCTCTTTTACCACCTTATATCTGTGTTGTCCTAGTGCTAGGATTAATTAAACCGTTTTTGGCCAGACAGTGGGTTGGGGGACATCTAAATATGCGCTGACCAATGTGCAAGGCAAAGTCTAGATACCCAGTTGGGAATGTGCCTAGGGCACTGAAGATATGCCTCTTACTCAACTAAAACAAACTGGTCTGGAAGCAGATCCTCCTATGACTGGAATGGAGGCAGGTTGGCTACAATTAGCCCTGGTTTCAAGTAATATAATTCCTCAGGCCCAAATTGGAAAATACCTATACATTTGCAGGCTTCAGCCTGGTAAAAATAAGTTACAGAAGTTCCTCAGCCCTCTCCAAATGTACCTTCCTGATTAAGGATGATTTGCATACCTTATACAAGGACTTCTTTCCAAAAGGCCCAAGCCATTATTTATGTTCTGAGAGCAGTTTCATATCTCATCGAGACGAAAGCCTGTTGGGTATAACAGCGACTGGATAGGCTAATGCAAATTAGCTCACTGGAGTTTCAATCATGTAAAGTGTTAGTTTTTACATGGTACCTTTCCTGTGTGTTTTTGTAAAATCCAACTTCATCAATTCAATGGATATTTACTAAATATCAAAAACAGTGGTTGAAGGGACTCTGTATTGTATTGCAAATCAAAGTTACAAAAAATTGTTTTTAACTTTGTCGTTTTTTTTCTCACAGAAATCACTGCAGTCCCAAACCATGGAACTCATGTTTAGGGGCTAGTCACTGTAGGATCATGCCACCCTTAAATTGTTATATCTTCCTCTTTTTAAATCTTTTGGCATGTAGTTAACAAGGCACACTGAGGGTGAATTAATATTTTAAAGTAGAGGTTCTACCTGGCAATGAGGTTTATTTTGGAAGATTCACATGGAGGTTTAAAGCCAGCTGCAGTCAGGAGGAACATGTAGGCCTGATACCAAGTTTTACTTGTCACCCTAGTGAATAGCGAAATATGTGTTTCAAAATTTGGGAATAGCCAATGTAACTATGTTCTAGGGAGTCAAAGCGCATGCACTGAAATCCAGTCAGTAGTGACCCAGTGCACAGTGTAAAAAAAAACGGAATTACCGGTCAGCAAAAATTGGGGTTACCACTCAAAAAGAGCTATTTTCTAACAGTATGTTAGAATTCTTTGTATGTAATACAAAGTAACAGCTTTTGCATCAAGAAGCACAACTACTGCACTATAGAGAAGGAAATCATTTTAAATTAATTCTATGGAGAGTCCCGTTTACCGTAAGTACTGGTCATAAACCTCTATTGCCCATGTTCTGCACTAAATGCATCAAGAAATCTACCCCCTACATCTCTAAGTGGGCTTTGGGTCTACAAGGTTTTATCTATAACATGATATATGTCCCAGTTGACAGGAACCAGGTTGCAGAATGTTTGTCTAAACTTCCTATTGATGCTGAAGATTCCTTCACTAATTCCTCTGATTACGCAATTCTCTCCATAGACATTCCAGCTATCAGTAAATATGAATGGGAGAAATGTGCCCAAGACAACAACACCCTATCGTCCCTTAATGTCATCATTAGTGAGGGTGGCCCTAGAATCTCAAGGAAGTTCCTGAGGACCTTAGAACTTTCTGGATTGTAAAGGATGATTTTTTTTATCATTGATAACTACATACACAGGTGCAACAAGATCATATCACCCGAAAGGCATGTATGAGCCTATTGAAGATACATTTTCCTTTTTAAAAAAAAATATTTTTATTAAGTTTATATTTCCTCACAATAATAAATCAAACAATTTTACATATAGCACAGACACTCGTCCAAAATGCACAAAGTAAATAGCAGAATGATTTCAGTATGAAGGGATTAACATAAATACAGAATTCAAGATTCCAGGTTTTTACACATTTTCCTTCCACCTAATAATAGGTTCCCAAATATGTTTCCCAAGAATTCTACCTTTCTTCCCCTTCCTATCATATATCCCTTTTTCCAAATTATACACAGAAATTAACCGAGCCAACCACTGGTGAAAAGTTGGGGCTGCCATATCCAACCATGTCGTTGCCACTCACATTCGTAGAACCGACATGGCCATAAATAAAAAGTAATGCAATGTACATTGGACGTCGCCCCCGCTTACCCCAAGGACAATCCTAGCTGGTGTAAGAGTAACTCTAGTTCCTAAAATTTTTTCCAAAACGGATTCAATAGCCCTATGTAGTGACTAGAGTTGCGGACAGGATGCAAAGATGTGGATTCTATCAGCATCAAAGCTATTACACCGGGGACACATAGTACCTGTAGTACCCCCATACTGAGCTATACTAGCAGGTGTATGATACAGGGAATACATTGTTTTGTAATGTTAGGCCGGCAACCCTGCCAAGCAAAGTGTAGTCCACCACAGTGCAAGAGAATCTTGAAAGCTATCCTGGTCCACCCCGAGCTTGTCTGCCCACTTCTTCCCATATTTTTCTGTTCATTTTTAAGACAGACAGCTCTGAATAAAATCTTCTAATAGAACACTCCGCCCCAACCTCAATAACATCCAAAATCCTTTTCTTACAAAACCCGGCAGAGTCTCTATGATTGTTTATTAGATATCTCCGGACCTGCAGATACTTAAAAAAAATATTGTTGTCGATACCATACATCTTCTGGATCTTAGAGGACTGAAGTACTCCATCAACTCCCATCAGATCACGAAATTTCCGAATCCCACGTCGTCCCCATTCAGCCATTACAGAGTCGGGAAATATTTCTCCCGGTAGAGAGATATTCCTTTCGATCAGAGTATAAACATCAAATCTGCCCAGTCCCAGTTTTTTACAAAATGATGCCCATATTTTATAAACTGCCTTAGTGTCTTAAATCTAGTTCTTTTAAAATAGATGGGATCTGTATATTTAAGAAAACAATTCTCTGCATTCTCACCTATAAGTATTGCATATATATCAGTTGTACCTAGTTTAATCTGTGGACCTGAGGGAACACCCCCCAGCAGCCCACGCATGTACTGAATGGCTGCTTCCCAATAATACATCCTGAAATCAGGAATCGCCCTTCACCTCTGTCCCTGGAGAGAGTCAAGAAACAAAGGGCTCTCCTGGTCTTTCCTTGCGCCCAGATAAACCAAATAATTAAGTGTTCTAATGCAACAAACCATTTGCACTCAAATATCAATGGGATTGTCCTAAATAGATAAAGGAACTTGGGTAAAATTATCATTTTCACGACACTGGCGCGCCCTACCAAGTAAAGATGGAGATTATTCATTCTATCAAGATCCTTCTTAATTTTATCAATTACTGGTTCAATATTTCTATTTACGATCTTATCTAAGTCAGCTGATATGCTGATCCCTAAATACACAGCAGAGTTGACCACCCGTATCGTCACATACTACCTGACTATTCATAATATTCTGTTTCTTAGGGCCGTTTAATGCATAGCCTGAAATCCAGCCAAATAGCGCGGCCTTCCTTTCCAATTCCAGTATAGCGCTAGTAGGGGAAGGAGTCACTATCGCCACGTCGTCCGCATAGGCCAGTGTTTTAAAGCTTTAGCCCTGAATCCTAATAGGTAAGATCTTCTCATTTGATTCCAATTTGCAGATCAGCAGGTCGATAAGCACTGCAAACAACAGGGGCAAACATGGGCACCATTGACGAGTGCCACATTTAATCTGCACCTCCGAGGTATACCCTCCATTAATTCTGAGTCTGGCCATGGGAGATTGATAGAGTGCCTGGATTCCCTTAATAAACCCCTCTCCAAGACCACACTGAGTCAGGGCCGTCCAAAGAAAGTCCCAGGAAACCTGATCTACTGCTTTTTCTGCATCCAGAAACATCACCACCATGTGATCTCCTGAAACTTCCATGGCATCAAAGAGAGTGATAACCTTACAGAAGTGCTCTGTAGTACCTCTCCCTGGGATGGAACCTTGTTGGGTAGAATTGATCAACTGTCCTATAATCTTATATAGCCTGAGAGCCATTGCCTTGAGGTAAATCTTGGTGTCCAAATTCATAAGGGTTATAGGTCTATAAGACCCAGGTTCCAAAGGAGGTTTGCCTTTTTTTGGTATCACCATGATATCAGCGCCTGCCCACAACTTTGGGACAGGCTTTCCTAGTTCGGCCTGCAGAATTGTATCGACCAGCGAATTCCCACTTGAAATGTTTTATAAAATTGTATTGGGACCTGGAAGGGCCCAGCAGCTTTACCCAAAGGAACACTATTAAGTGCTGCAAAAATGTACTCAGGAGTCAAGGGGACATCTAGTGCCTCCCTGTCTCCTTCGGAAAGAAAAGGTCCAGAGACATCCCTGAGATACTGTTGACTATCTAAGAGGTCCCCTGGGTGCCCCTCGCTATATAGTCTGGCAAAAATCTGTCTAAAAACTTCTCTCACCCCCTCAGAGTCCAGAGCTATTCCTCCCTTACTATTCGATATTTCTTTAAGTTCTCCAGAGGCTGATCTCTGTCTTGTACAGACCGCAAGTATATGTTCCACGTGCTCGCTTAATTTGTGGCATTGTTCCCTTTTTGTTAAATAAGTCGCCCCTGCCTTGATAGCGATACTTCCATTCACCTCTGCAGTGGAACATACAATTTTTAGGATTTTCTGATCCATAGAGACCCCGGAGAGGATTGCCAAATTTAATTCTTCCTCTGCATCCAAGACTGCTTTAGCCACATTTTTAACTCTAGTCCCCTCTTGTTTTTCTTTATGAATACTGTAGCTTAGTTGTATGTCCCCCAACGAATGCGAGCCTTGAAAGCATCCCAGCTTATTCCTGAAGAAGTATTACCTCGACTAATCTCACACAAAGCTACTATCCAGTCATTCATATGCTTAAGACAGCCCTCATCGTTAATTAACCCTCTTTCAAATGTCCATACCCGCTCCCACCTGTAATTTTTTATTGTTAAAACCAGCGGATTATGGTCAGAGACAATCCGAGGAAGTTTCTCAATCTGACTTCTTACAAGTAGAGAGTTTGATATGAAAATATAATCCATCCTGACACAGACTTTATGCGGAGCGGAATAGTAAGTGGTACCATTATCAAGTGGCTTCAAACGTGCCCACACATCTACTAAAGGATTATGGCGTGCCAGACTAACTATTGCGCAACATGTTTTTTTCTTTCAGGCTTGATAACGTTGCCCATGGTCTGTACCTAGGCCCCAAACCCCATTTATGTTAAACTCGCCCCACAGTGTAACCGGCGCGGGTCAGGAAGCCAACTCGAAATCTAAAAATTCAAAGATACCCGGGTCAACCTCTGTTGATCCATATACTGATCCTATGGGAACTATTTCATCATTAATTATACACTCCTAAATGACCCATCTACCCCATTGATCTTCCCTTTTTCTTTTAACTTTGAAATCCTTTCTTTTGGACCATATGGCCACCCCTCAGGTCCTAGTCCCCTGTTTGAATGAGCAAGCAAAAAAAAATCCAGCTATTCCACTAAATAACCCTTTATCCCTTCTACATGTGTCTCTTGGAGGCAAACAAGACCAAGCCGCATTGATCTCAGGGTAGCCACGACACGCTGCCTTTTCAGATGATCATTTAGACCGCATACGTTGATAGATGCAACCCTTACATTCATTAAAATACAGCAAATACCTGTCCCCACCAATTAACCAACCCATCACTTCATGTTTTCCTTGTCCCTTCTAAAAATGTTTTCATTCTTTTACTAACAAACCTTCAGTGACTGCCCACCCATCTCAGATGTTGTGCTGTGCTGTGCCATGTGAACCACCACCCTGCCCCCAGCCCCTCCCCCACCCCCCAGTTAAAACCACCCCCAAAACCGCCCACAGCTTAAACTGCAGCAGTCGCAACTCCTTCCCTCCTCGAGCTTCCACCCTCTATGTCCTTAATGCCAGATATTCCTAGGGGAGATCCCTTCTACGTACGGCGTACCTCCCGAGAAGACAAATAAACCCTCCTTATCCTCTGTTGAGCCTTAATCTCAGAATGAAAACATTTTAACATGCCCTTCAACAATAATCTGGAGCCGTGCTGGGTACAATAAGTAAGCCTCATGTCCGAGGCTTTGAAGAGGAGCAATTAGCTGTCTCAGCCTCCACCGTCTTTCCACAGTAACGTGGCAAAAATCGGGGAGGGCAAAGAATGTAATCCTATTCAACGCGCGAGGAGCGCCAAATAACACACCAACCTCCCCAAAGCAATTCATGCCTCTAGAGACACCATAAAGAACAACATTCCAGAAATAAGACTGGAGGGCTCCCTTCTGCGTCAAGAAATGCGCAATAAAGTGGAAGGATTGACCAAGACGGAAACCTGCATCTTAGAAGTAGAAGACTCAACACACAAGCTGAATTCCAATGTCAAAGACTTGAAGGCCATTGTGAGAGAGGTAGCATGGAAAGCGGAGGATGCAGAGAATTGAGCCTGCAGAAACAACCTCCTCGTCATCAGATTCTAAGACGGACAGGAGGGCTCCGACCCAGTGGTGTTTGTGATGTCATGGTTATGCGCCTCCCTCCCGGTGGTGAAGTTTTCATCCTATTTTATCATCATACATGCAAATAGGATGCTTAATGCAAGACTGCCGCCTGGTGCCCCTCCGTGACCACTAATTGTGAAATTCTTAACCTACCAACAACGAGACTCAATACTTAGAGAGGCATGGCACAGAGGGAAACTCAAGCCTGCTAACACAAAGATAATGATTTTTCCGAATAATCTAGAGAAGTACAGAAGATGAGGTACACATTCAACTTACTGAAATCCACGCTGAGATCTATGCAGATCCAATATATGTTTCTTTTCCTAGTGAAGCTCAAGGTTATCTTCCAAGGCACCTCATAATTTTTTCAAACCCTGGAAGAAGCATGCGCCTGGAAAGAGGAGCGCCCCATGGTATTACGGTAAACTAGGACCAGCTTGTCACAATCCAAAGACACAACCCCACAATGGGAGCCCCGAACACAGAGAATAAGAAGGAGATGCCTACTTAAACAAGGACACAAGACACGGTTGAGATCCTACTGAAAGAAACCCGGTACAGGGCCGAGATACGCATGGCTCTGGATGGAGACTTGACCCAAACTCTAGCCAGGGGAAGACAATGCAATCTGGGGGAAAACACCCACAACGAACAATCGGATAAGAAATCCCTGGCGGACACGAACTGTGGCCACCCACTCTTCAAGAATATCACTTGCATGGAAGATCAAGATGCACAAAACTTGGAAAGTACGCTCCAACAGCAGGCTAAGAAAGGCAAGAAAGGCTGAAACATGGGCAGGCCAAAGGCAGACAAACTGCAGAACTGCTACAGAATCCCCCAGACATGATTTTGCTCAGTGCGCTCTGAGTGGAATACATTTTTTGAAGCCCATATCCTTCATTATTTTGGTTAGAAATTAGCGGGTTGGAGGGCAGGGGTAGGACTACAGACCTCTCAAACTGAAGTTATGCCAAGTTGTCATGTTGATAGTTCAGGGAATAGGTGTAGGTAGTGAGAGAGAGTGGGGTGGAGGGGTTAGGTTTGGGGTAAACAGCTTTATAGTTTAATCATTTAGCATGTTTCTAACACAGCCAGTGGCAGGAGATTTAAGGTCCACAGACAGGAACGGAGGTAAAGAGGACATCAGACAGTTGTCTGTCTGATGTCCTCTTGTATCCCATGCATACAATGAAAATCATGGGTGACGACACATACTCAGCATTGTCATAGAATGTTATTGGACTCTGTAGAAAGATCAAGAGGAGGTTAGTTACCAGATACATCAAGAAACCTGACATTGTCTTTTTACAGAGATCCCACGTGCTGGGGTACACCCTATGACTTCATTGGAAGAGGGACTTACACAACCCTGGCCTACGTTTTCTGCAGGGGTGCAAAGTGTCACCATACTAATTAAAAAATCACTGTCCCCACCCGCTGGTGGAGTTTGTGATGCTGCTAGGACTGACTGACCTTTGGAGACAACAACACCTACTAGACCACACTTATTCCTATTTTTCCTGAGCCACATAGTCTTTTCTAGACTTGACTACTTCTTTGCCCGGCAGGTGAAATACGAAAGGTGGGTAAGATGGAAAACCTAGCAAGCGGCATTTCAGACCACTCGCCATTGTGGTTGACAGTAGGGGGTGGGGGGAATAGGCAGCAATCAGACTGGAGACTGAATGCCTGGGAGCTGCACAACAAAACAGTAATGGGAATCATTAGAACAGAAACTGAGCTATTCTTTCAAGAGAATAAGGGCTCAGTAGTTTCAAATGGAACCCCTGGGAGACCTACAAGACGGTGCTTCGGGGTACAGTGCATGATGAAACCCACCAAATAGAAACCCTAGACTATAAACTCTTGGAATTAGAGAGAAACTTTACCCCAGATACATAGACTGACCTGTTAAAAACAGCCAGTAGTCACACTTAGAAAGATCCGTGCCCTAACCGAATGAGAGGTGCAGACCCACATTCAGAATACATAACATAGACTCTACAAGACAGGAGACAGAGCAGGGAGACTCCTAGCCTGGTTGGGCAGAAGGAAAAGAGAGATGAGCTGGGTGACCCAGATACGCGAAACAGATGAACGACGCACGTTTGCACACTCCATAGTGGGTGCTTTTGCACAATACTACACAGAGCTGTTAGAGGCTAGAACACTGGCAGACGACATGCAAATAATAGATTATCTTAGCAATATAGACATGCCTCCCCTGCGGCAGGCAGATAAGGAAGCCTTAGAGGAAGATAAAGTTCAAGACGCTATAAAGAAACAAAAATCGTGGAACACTCCGGTGCCAAACAGTGTGCCAGTGGGATTTTTTAAGCAACATGTTAGCCTGGTGGCAACTCACTTACTTAATATGTTTCAGGTGGCATTGGAAGAGGGGGAGTTGCCTCAGCGTTGTGTATACCAAAGCCAGGTAAACTCCCAGAGGGCTGCGGCTCCTACCCCCCAATATCATTACCAAACACTGAAACCAAGATTTTTGCCTCCATTTAGGCGTCACGACTCTTGACCGTTATCACATCATTGGTATACAGTGACAAATCAGGCTTTATGCCTGCACATGCCACGTGCCTCAATCTCCGCTGACTTGCCAACTAGCTAGACACAGTGAAGGACAGACCTATCCTGTATATCCTTCTATCTATAGATGCGAAAAAGGTCTTTGACAGTGTTCATTGCCTGTTCATGAGACAAGTCCTAGTAAAATTTGGATTTGGTCAAGGATTCATTGCTTGGGTTGAACTATTGTATACTAACCTCAGGGCAAGGATAAAGGTCAATGTAGTAAAGTCAGCTCGCTTCCGCATTCTGAACCTGGCAAGGCTGCCCCTTGTCACCCCTGTTCTTTTCGTTGGTCTTGAAGCCGCTGGCATGCCGACTCAAAATTAAGGAGTGTGAGGGATATCGGAGACTAACTTGTTGATGGATGGATTTCCCTATATGCAGGTGAGATTCTGCTCTACATGACTAACCCAGATACGACGCTCCCCCTGAGACTACACGGTCAAATAATATAAATGTAAATATAAATGCCGGCATTTGTAGAGCGCAAAGCTACCTCCAACGGAAGTGTCCCGGCCCTGTCCGTATACCGCCTAGGAACTCTTCCTGGTTTTTCCCTGTGAAATGTCCACTCCTGGGCACCCCCAAGGTGAAGCTATGCATCCCAGCGCTGTTGGGGCAGTTGTGGAGATTTAGCAAGCTATTGCCCAGAGTTGCAGAGTGGGACCGATGATTAGAATAGGCACTGAGGCGATAATTATCGGGTCCGAGGAAATTGAACCCAAGACCCGCCGAGGCGGGGTAGTAAACCTGGTCCCGGGCGAGACCTCTGCATCAGGGTCTGCCGCTCTAACCATTAAGCCACACTTCTCCACCACTTTGCAACCATATAGGATATAATATCAACTGGGGGACGTTGGGTCTTTACCCCATGGGAGGCTCCAAAGAAATACACTCTCTACCAGAGCAACTGAACATTACGAAAGAGTATATTTGCATCAAAATGGAATTGGTTGGAATCTGCCAATCTAATAATAACTTTTGGATTTCTTGTTTACTGTCTGATCTAGTTCCTATTACTAGCAAAGTGATAACCATGAAGAAACCAAGTAAGTACTGCCTCATCCTGTTATTAAGACTTGAAAGCATTATGATACAGAATGCAAAAGAATAATCTAGCACAAAATGTCTCTAGTTGTCCTAAAGTATTTTAAAAACAATCCTTCACAATTGTGCTTTTCATAACCTCTCTTGTATGGTTACAGATACCCTAGTGGGCCCAGTCAGATGATGTTAGAGTACATTAGAAATTCCTACTTAAAATGATTGCATGTAACCGAACCTATCTCTGACAAAACGCCAATCTCGGCGAGGACTGAGGCCACGCCCCCTGAAGGCCACGCCCCCTGTCGCAGTACTTAAAGCGCTGACCACTAGCGCCTAAGTCAGACTATCGCGCACTCCTGAGGCGGAAGCCGGGAGCTTTTAGAACTGTTAAAACTTCTTTTTGTGTCACGGAAATAACTTGTTGATTTTAAAACTCACCACGCGCTAGCAAAGCGCCAGGGCACTCACCTTTTCTAAAGCACAGCGAGCAGCGGAACTAGCGCTGACTCGTAACCGAACCTATCTCGGACAAAACGCCAATCTCGGCGAGGACTGAGGCCACGCCCCCTGAAGGCCACGCCCCCCTACCCCCCTACACCATGTGCTGTCACCGGAAGCGCAGCGGACGAGCGCAGCGGGAGCGCCGTTTGCGCGCCGAAGGCGCGCCTAAGGCAAGCCCGTCTGCACCCGTCATCGCCACGACATCGCCAGTCGCCAGTCCCCCTGGTCTAACCAGGCCCCACTCGCTCATACGATATGACCGTGAGGAACTCCTTGGCATGAACCCTAGCCAAAGATGCTCTGATGCTACTGGCATCCTGGGCCACTCGCAACTCTACTGCAATCGATGCCATTTTTCCACCAGCATGCCTACTCGCGTGTGGGGAGGCCGTGCCAGAACCACAACCCCGCCTCTGACGATACTACAGCTCAATGTCAGATCCCTCTCTAAACACCATCTAGAGGTAAATTCACTCTTACTGGATGAAAATCCTGACATCCTCTTTCTTTGCGAAACATGGCTACGAGACGGCGTAACTACCATCCCTAACCTGACGCTCCCAGATGAGTTTCACCTGGCCACCATAAACCGTGAAACTCGAGGCGGCGGCATCGCAGTCATCTATAAAAAGCACCTCACCTGCTCTTTTACCAAAGAATCTCTCCCTGACTGTGAATGCGCCCAATTTAAAATCAGCATTAGCCCTCAGTCTACGATATCTGGCCTATACATATATCGCCCACCAGGCCCGTCCTCAAGGTTCATTGACGCCCTCCTCGAAACGTCCACGGCGCTCATCACCAAATCCGCCAATTTCACAATTCTAGGCGCCCTTAACCTGCATCTTGATTTAACTAACGACCATACAATCGCTAATCTTCTTGCAGATCTCTCGGCACTGCTACTTAACTCTCTTATCCATGCTCCTACCCACACAGCCGGCCATACCCTAGACCCGATTTTCACCAACATCCAAGAGGCAGTTACAGAGATCCCCACCCCCATGGGATGGACGGACCACTACCTCATCAAACTAATGGTTCCAGCACCAAAACGTCAGTTTAAAACTGAATCCAACCGTCGCTTAAAAAGACCTTGGCACAAACTCTCCACTCCCGCTCTTCATGAAACCCTAGGAGATTTCCACTGCGAAGCCAATCAGGAGATAGATGCGACCTATACCTCGTTCACTACCTGGATTACTAATGGGCTTGACACTCTCATCCCAGCCAAGCTGACTAAAGGACGTAACACACCCTCTAATCCGTGGTACGATGATACACTTAAAGCGATGCGTAAGGATTGTAAAAAAGCCGAGCGTCAATGGAGGAAAAACTTTGACAACCAGGATAAGGCTAACTATTT
Source organism: Lissotriton vulgaris (assembly GCF_964263255.1). Taxonomy (NCBI): domain Eukaryota; kingdom Metazoa; phylum Chordata; class Amphibia; order Caudata; family Salamandridae; genus Lissotriton; species Lissotriton vulgaris. The sequence goes on from NC_141691.1 coordinate 2,034,898,385, forward strand.
ATCCAAGCTTAAAATCTATCACAAAGCCATCAGCACTACCCGCGCTACTTTCTACGCTGACAAAATTAGCTCCAACCCGAACTCATCTAAAGTGATCTTTAAACTAGTCAAAGAACTCCAAAACCCTAGGGCGCCCTCTCCCAAAATCTCATCCAACGAACAATGCGAGCAGCTGGCAACATACTTCTTTGAAAAGGTCCAAAAAATCTATGCAACCTTTCTGCAGAACCCTCCTCACTCTGGAGAACTTAAGACACCAGATTCCACCATCATCCCTCTTACCCAAATCCCTGCCATCACGGCTGCTGACCTGACCAAACTCTGCAAGAAAGTGAAGTCTGGCTCCCCAGCTGACCCTATGAGCCCCTCTCACTTCCTGGACTCGATTGACTTTTTCCTACCCCCCATGCTGGATATCCTGAATCTTTCCTTCTCCTCTGCTTCTGTACCCATAGCCTGGAAGCAAGCGTGGGTATCACCGATAATCAAAAAACCCACCCTTGACCCTTCCAAGCCGGAAAACTTCCGGCCAATATCCCTCCTCCCCTGGATATCTAAAATAGCAGAAGCCCATGTCAATGGCATCCTCTCAAAACATGTGGACCACCACGGAATCCTGGATCCATCCCAAAATGGCTTTCGAGCGGGCCATAGTACTGAATCTGCCCTACTGGCCACCACCGAACATCTCCGGACGATTTTAGACTCCGGTCAAAGTGCTGCGCTGATCCTTCTAGATCTCAGCGCAGCCTTTGACACGGTATCCCACGACATTCTTCTGAAACGTCTGGAGATGGCCGGTGTGACTGGCCTCGCTCTTACATGGTTCCAATCCTTTCTGAAGGACAGATCCTTCAAGGTGTCAGCCCCCCCATTTCTCTCTAAATCCCATCCCATAGCTCAAGGAGTCCCCCAGGGCTCAGCGCTGAGCCCCTCCCTCTTTAACTTATATGTCCAGGACTTGCGGATGTGGCCAAAGAGTGGGCGCTCACGCTGGTTTCGTACGCCGACGACACCCAGCTGGTCGTCACCCTCTCGGAAAGCCCGTCCACCGCGGCATCCAAGTTCAGAGAGGGCATGGCAGCGGTGGCACAATGGATGACGGATAATTACCTCCAACTTAATGCTGGGAAAACCGAGGTGCTCCTCCTTGGCCGTAACACCAGCCTATGGAACGAGCACTGGTGGCCGTCATCCCTTGGCACCACTCCACTCCCTAAAAACTGTGTAAAAAATCTGGGAGTCTGGATGGATGCTAACCTTAGTTTCCAGTCACTCACTAAAAAGGTGGCAACCACCTGCATAGGGCTCCTAAGGAACCTCAGGCCTATACTTGGGCTCTTTGACTCAAAGGCTCGCCAGCTAATTGTCCAGGCAACCATCTTGTCACGCCTGGACTATGCGAACGTCCTCCTCCTGGGAGCAAACAAAGCAGAAACAGCTAGATTCCAACGAATCCAGAACGCGGCGGCTAGAACGCTGGTCGGTCTCCCACGCAGATGCTCAGCCAGAGCCACCATCCGCAAACTCCACTGGCTGCCCGTGGAACACAGAGTTAAATTTAAAGCTCTCATCACGATCTTTAAGATTGTCAAACAGGGAAATCCCCCTCTGTTGCGAAACCTGGCCCGACCCTATGTTCCTGGCCGTGAACTACGCTCCTCTAACCAACTTCTTCTGGAAGTACCCAGAACTAGGCTCTGCCGCACTGTAGGTCGCTCCTTTAGCGTTCTCGGTCCCAAGGTCAGAGGAAGTGATCATATTCCATCCTGTGGTACCCTGCATCACACTGATAAGTGTGCCCGCTGCTTTTAATCCCAGAACTGTGAATAAATATGGGAGTGTTGTCCAGTAACTCAAATCTGCTGCCTAAAACCAAAATGAAAAAAAGGACTGTCTTGCTTGGACCCTGATCTGTACCCAATAGATTGCATTTTGAAGAACTACACCTGCTGCACATTCTGGTAACTGCAGCACTCGTTCATTCATAGATCCAGATGAGTTCTTAGTAATAGTAGGTGAGGTGACACATTTGTTGTAATCAGCAGCCAGGTGGTTGGGTAGCTTCTGAATAAGCGCGGACCAATGTGTAAGGCGGATGCTGAATACCCAGTCGGGAATGTGCCTAGGGAACTGAACAGATACCTCATACTCAACTAAAACAAACATGTTCTGTAAGCAGCTCCTCTTATGACTGAAATGGAGGCAGTTTGGCTACTATTAGCCCTGGTTTAAAGTACTATTTTTCATCATGATAACATTGAAAATAACTATTTATTTGCAGGCTTCACCCTTGTAAAATCGAGTTGCAGCACTATTGTTTTGTCCAACTCTGTATCCATTTTAAGAAGCACACCACACTCTGCTGAGGTTGCTCACATTATGCTGTTTGCTATCCTCAAAACCTGTTCAATAATCATAGATCTCACCAAGTGAAAGATTGCAACTTCAAACCACAGCACTGCAGGCAATATCCATCATGTTCACTCATAACTGATCTTTAATCCAAAAATATCAGTAGGCATTTTGTGGAAGATACAATTGCCTGCATAATAAATGTCATGAATGTTCACTCATTCTTTTTAGCCAGAATATAGCCATAAAATGTAACAAAAGAAACCCACCAACAACAATGTCTCGCATCCTACTTGAATCTTCCCCTTCAACCTTGGAAACATTTCGAGAGATTTCCAGTTTTTTTGCAGTTTAGTATTCAATTACTTTGGTTTATTGTGCAATTTAGTCATACAAAGTTAAAGCTAATGATTTTGGAAACATATTTCTTCTTAAGGAACATTGATTTCACTCTAATTCAGAGAGATAAATGCTCTATTTCTAATTTGGTTATACACCTATATATATATATATACTAGCAGCCCGCCCAAGCGTTGCCTGGGGCAGAAAGGGGCTGGGGGAAGCATTTGAGGCTTGCGTGCACTTCTGCCCCCGGCCCGTCCCGGCCCCCTTCCGCCCGTGTCCCGGAGAGCCTGATTCTTACCTCAGCCGCTGATCCCGCTCCAGGCGCCCCGCCCGCACAGGCCACCACTCTCCAGGTGCCCCGCCTGGAGAGGCCGCCACTCTCTAGGCGCCCCGCCCGGAGAGGCAACCACTCTCCAGGCGCCCCGCCCGCACAGGCCACCACTCTCCAAGCGCCCCGCCCGCACAGGCCGCCATTCTCCAGGCGCCCCGCCCGCACAGGCCGCCACTTCGCCCTGCAGCAAGCAGGGCCGCGGCAGTCCTCCCAGCAGGTCGTGATCTTCGGCGCCATTTCCGGAAGTGTTGCCAGGGAGCGCAAACGCAAATGATGTCATCACGCAGACATTGCGGCCGGCGCTACTTGCAAGGGACTACTTTATTTTAATTTCGACATTTTTTAAACGTATATTTTTTATTTTTAATAGCCTATGTCCTTCTGCTTGCCCTGAGGTTTTCAAAGATGTCTTGGGTGTTTTGATTGGTGGTGTACTTTGCGAGTTTACCTGGCTCAAAGGTTTGTGTTCTTACTTTATAATAGTAGTATAGATAACTAAGATTTTTCTTAGTTCTTGGACAATCTTTGGTCTGTGGACAATCTTTGGTCTGTGTTTACAAAGCATATATCATATGCAATTTGATATACTCAGAAATGGAGGGTGGTAATTGCTATATGAAACAAAAAATATATATATATATATATATATTTTTTATATAGCAATTACCACCCTCCATTTCTGAGTATATCAAATTGCATATGATATATGCTTTGTAAACACAGACCAAAGATTGTCCAAGAACTAAGAAAAATCTTACAGTGCCCATTACTCAATTAACAATGCTGCGTTCTTTTCATGGTAGCACTAGCATTGTTCATTGCAGTATCAACTGTGCTGATCTTCACATTAAGCAGTTCATAGCCATCTGTTCTTTTTTATAGAGACCAACATTTCATCCTAGATTGTGCTCAGAATATCTTGGAAAATAATGAAATATGTTCATCAAAATGTAATTGCTTGGAATCTCCCGATCTATTAATAACTTTTGGAATTCTTCTTTACTGTGTGATCTAGTAAGTACTGCATCACCGTTTTAGTAAAACTTGAAAGCATAATGATACAGAATGCAAAAGAATAATATAGCACAAGATGTCTCTGATTGTCCTGAAATATTTTAAAACCAATCCCTTCATAACCTCTCTTGTATGGTTACAGTTACCCCGGTTGGCCCAGTCAGATGATGTTAAGAGTACATTAGAAATTCCTACTTAAAATGATTGCATGTAAAGTATTACTTCAATACTTTTCAGAGTTTTTATAGTCAACTGCTGTTTTGTAGCTTTTTTTGTGATAAAGCACCAAAACATTGTTACTCAGAGCATGTGAATTAGAAAAGTACATCATCCTTCTCTGCCCTTTGTTTGTTTCATTACCACAAAAAAATGAAAGGGGCAGATACCTCTACCATAACACCCTGACAGAACTTTAAACTGACATGCTGTGCAGGTGTGTGGTGCAGATACTTATTGAGAACTTCCTTTACAAGAGAAAAGCATGCAATGTCTTTCATACATTTCGATACACTACATATGCCACAAATCTAATATGATGACTTGGATAAAACTGCAACGTGTGTGAAGTTAGGGTTAGCCAGAAATAAGTACCAGTTAGATTGTTACTCCCATTTTGACTATTAGATGCTGTTTTTCTGACTCCGATTGTTTACTGGGCTCTGCTGTCGAGGCCCAGGGAGGGAGCTCTGATTAAAAGTGCATGGTAATTAGGTATAACTACAATTCTTACTGACATCCTCTCTGTAAGTCCCCTGGAAGTGGTAGGGCGTTTAGATCCAGAGGCCTAGTCGATTTAATGTACTTAGGTATGCATTACTGTTGTACAGCTGTCATTTTCAAGGCTGCTTTTAATCTTAAATTATATGCAAATATGACTATTTAATTAAAAGTACTAACAAAGTTTCAAAATACCTTGGTTGTATATATAAGTCACATGTAAGGTACCCCCTAGTTACCCCAGTGGTGGAGTGTCTTGTGACTATAAGGAAAGATATGATAAACAAAGTTGTATGTGCCCTGGTAAGGGAAAAAAGTGAGTCACAATTACTCCCTAGGTTAACATAGTAAAATGTTAATAAAGTGTAACTATTGAAAGAAAGGAGCTATAATGATACTTCATAGTATTGAAATGTATTCTAACTTTCACAGAAAATATGTTATGGGTTTTTCCCTTTCAGTAAGCTAAAATTCAGCCTTCCAGGGGCTTTTCCCTGGTTTGCCAGGCTTAGCCAAGCTGTCTTAATGAGTTGTGTGCTGACCTGCATTGAGACAAAGAATTTCCTGTGAGAGGAGGACTGCAAGCTGAAGAGCATAATGCAGGGAGGGGGTGTTGGGGCAAAACTAACCTTCAAAAATAAAATTGACAGTCTCACCCCTAAATCCTACACCCCCAGTCAAATAGAAACCCCACAAAATTGATTAGTGAGGGGGCTGGAAGTGTAGTGTTAGGAAACCATAGTTTCACTAGTGGGTTGGCTTGGGTAGATCCAACTGTTTTGGAGAGAGTTTCTCCATTTTGTATTTTAGAAGAATAGCGATTTCTGGGCCAAGAATATGCCACACTTTAGAGGAAGTGATCATATTCCACCTTGTGGTACCCTGCATCACATTGGTAGGTGTGCCCTGCTGCTTTTCGACCCCGAACTGAGAATAAATATGGGAGTGTTGTACATCAACTCAAATCTGCTGCCTAAAACAAAATAGAGAAAAAAGGACTGGCCTGCTTGGATCCTCATCTGTACCCAAAGGATTGCATTCTGAAGAACTTCACCTGCTGCACATTCTGGTACTGCAGCACTCATTCAACTATAGCTCCAGATGACTTCTTAATATTAGTAGGTGAGGTGACACCTTTGTTGTAACCACCATCCAGGGGTTTGGGTGACTTCTGAATACGCGCTGACCAATGTATAAGGCGGAAGCTGGATACTCAGTCTGGAATGTGCCTAGGGAACTGAATAGATACCTCTTACTCAACTAAAAGAAACACTTTCTGTAAGCAGCTACTCCTATGACTGAAATGGAGGCAGTTTGGCTACTATTAGCCCTGGTTTAAATTACTATACTTCCTCATGCCTAAAATTAAAATAACTATAGATTTGCAGGCTTCACCCTTGTACAATTGAGTTTCAGAAGTTCCCTCAGCCCTCTCTACCTGCCCTTCATATGAGAGGATGATTTGCTCACCTATCTTAACTTTTTGCCAAAAGGCACAAGTCATTATTTATTTTCTGGGAGATGTTTCACATCTCATCAAGAGGAAAGCCTGATGGGGTTGGCAGCGACTGAATAGGCTAATGTGATTAGTTCACTGGAGTTTCAAGCAGGTAAAGTGTAAGTTTTGACTCAGTACCTTTCCTGTGTTTTTTTGTAAAATCCAATTTCACCAATTGAATGGATATTTTCCGAATATCAAAAACGGTGGTGAAATATACTCTGTACCTTATTGCAAATCAACGTTATCAAAAAAAGGTATTTCATTTTGTGTTTTTTTCTTCTCATAGAAATCACAGAAGTCCAAAACAATGGAATTAGCGTTTTGGAGATACTCACTGTAGGATAATTCCACCGTTAAATTCTTATATCTTCCTCTTTTCGAATATAATCACCCTAACATGTAGTTAACAAGGCACACTTAGAGTGAATTAATGTTTCAAGTAGGGGTGGGCGGAATTTGGATAATTGTGTTACACAAATCTCCGCGAAACGGTAAAAAATCTCCACGAAATGCAGAAATTCTGTGAACACACGGAATTGCTTGTTTGCGATGATTTTTTACTGTTCGCAATCGCTGCTTGCCTGCGGGGGAAATATCTCGCGAAAACTAATTTGAGAACGTGAACAATCAAAACATTTCGATAAGTTGCATAACGCAGAATTTTAGGCAATTTTGCGTTCTCCGCGGAATGCGAAATTACCCAAATTCCACCAAATCCGCGAATGGAACGTAATTTACCACCTAGGCCTACTTTCAAGCAGTGTTCCTACCTGTCAATGAGGTATATTGTGATATATTCCCATTGATGCCTCTTACTCAACTAAAACAAACATGTTCTGTAAGCAGCTCCTCCTATGACTGAAATGAAGGCAGGTTGGCTAACATTACCCCTGCTTTCAAGTACTATACTTCCTCATGCCCAAATTGAAAAATAACAATAGATTTGCGGGCTTCATCCTGGTAAAATTGAGCTACAGAAGTTCCTCAGCCCTCTCCACATGACTTTCATGAGAGAGGATGATTTATATACCTTACACCTGGACTTCTTGCCAAGAGGCACAAGCCATTATTTATTTTCTGAAAGCTGTTTCACATCTCATCGAGAGGAAAGCCTGACGGGGATGGCAGGGAAAGCCCACCCAGTGTTTTCCCCAGGGGTGCAAGGTGTCACCATACTAATTAAGAAATCTCCGCCTAAAACACAACTAAACTCTGGACAGACCCCAATGGGACCTTTGTTGCTGTTCAGGAGTACTTCGGACGACATGAACTCACATTAATTTGTGTTTATACCCCGCTACAACTGCAATCCCAATCCCTTGATACAATTGCCAAAATACTACTAGACTCAGGTTCATCCACACACATCACTGGAGGTGATTTCAGATGTAGTTGACCCTAGCCTTGAATGCACACACATTGCCGCAGGAACTCGTGTCCCAACCCCGCTGGCGGAGTTTGTGAGGCTGCTAAGACTGACTGACCTCTGGAGACAACATCACCTACTAGACCGCACTTATTCCTATTTTTCCTGAGCGAACATAGTCTTTTCTAGGAGAAATATGAACGGTGGGCAAGATGAAATACCTAGCAAGGGGCATTTCAGACCACTCGCCATTTTGGCTGACAGTAGGGGTTGGAGGGAACAGGCAGCGATTAGACTGGAGAATGAATGACTGGGAGCTTCACGACAAAACAGTAATGGGCGGTATTAGAACAGAAATTGAGCTATTCTTACAAGAGAATAAGGGCCCAGTAGCATCACATGTCACCCTCTGGGAGGCCTTCAAGACGGGGCTTAGGTATGGAGGGCATGATGTAATAGCGCATGAGCGCAGGGAAGAAACCCACCAAATAGAAACCCTAAAAAATAAACTCTTGATATTAGAGAGAAACATTACCCCATATACAGAGGCCGTCCTTTTAAACCAGCCAGTAGTCACACTTAGGGAGATCCGTGCCCTAACCAAACGAGAGGTGCGGCCCCAAATTCAGAATGCACAACATAGACTCTACAAGACAGGAGATAGAGCAGGGAAACTCCTAGCCTGGTTGTGCAGAAGGAAAAGAGAGATGAGCTGGGTGACCCTGATACACAAAACAGATGAACGACGCACGTCTGCACACTCCATAGTGGGTGCTTTTGCACACTACTACAAGGAGCTGTTAGAGGCGTGACAACTGACAGACGACATGCAAATAATAGATTATCTTAGCAATACAGATATGCCTCCCCTGCGGCTAGAAGATAAGGAAGCCTTAGAGGCAGATATTATCCTAAAGTGCAAGATGCTATCAAAACAAACAAAAATCAGGGAAAACTCCAGGTGCGATTGGAATTTTGTAAGCAAAATGCTAGCCTGGTAGCCACTCACTTACTTAATATGTTCAGGCGGCATAGGAAGAGGGGGAGTTGCCAATGGATCTACGTCAAGCCTCAGTGTTGGTTAAACGAAACCCAGGTAAACACCCAGAGCGCTTCAGCTCCTACCTCCCCATATCATTATCAAACACTGAAACTAAGATTTTGGCCTCCATTTTAGTGACACAAATCTTGACCATTATCGCATCATTGGTATATCACGACTAATCTGGCTTTATACATGCACATGCCACGTGCCTCAATCTCCGCCAACTTGCCAATTGGCTAGACACAGTGAAGGACAGACCTATCCTGCATATCCTTCTGACTTTAGACACGAAAAAGGCCTTTGACACTATTCATTGGGAGTTCATGAGACAAGTCCCAGTAAAATTTGGATTTGGTCAAGGATTCATGGCTTGGGTTGAACTATTGCATACTAACCCCAGGGCAAGACTAAAGGTCAATGTAGTAAGCTCAGCTGGCTTCCCAATTCTGAGGCGAACCTGACAGGGCTGCCCCTTGTCACCCCTGCTCTTTTCATTGGTCTTGAAGCCTCTGGCATGCCGGGTCAGAACCCACCCAGAATAAACGGGTTTCTGGGATATCGGAGGCTAACTTGTTGATGGACGAATTTCTCTATTTGCGGATAACATTCTGCTCTACATGACTAACCCAAACACGACACTGCCCCTAATACTACACCTGGTCAAATGATATAGCAACAATGTAGGAAATAATATCAACTGGGGGAAGTTGAGTCTTTACCCCATGGGAGGTTCCAAAGAAATACACTGTTTAGCAGAAAACCTGAACATTACGAAAGAGTATATTGAAGCTTTTGGATTTCTTCTTTACTGTGTGATCTAGTTCCTACTACTAGCAAAGTGATAACCCTGAAAAAACCAAGTAAGTACTGCATCACCATGTTAATAAGACTTCAAAGCATTATGATACAGAATGCAAACGAATATTATAGAACAACATGTCTCTGATTGTCCTGAAGTATTTTTAAAACAATCCTTTCCCAATTGTGCTTTTCATAACCTGGGTGGACCCAGTCAGATGATGTTAAGAGTACATGAGAAATTCCTACTTAAAATTATTGCATGTAGAGCATTACTCCAATAGTTTTCAAAGTCAACTGCTGCTTTGTACCTTTTTTGTGATAAAGCACCAAAACATCCTTACTCAGTGCATGTGCTTTAAAAAACAGTATGTCTTCCTTCTCTGCCCTTCGTTTTTTTCTTTACCAGAAAAAGAATGAAAGGTACAGATACCTCTACCATAACATTCTGACAAAATATTAAACTGACATGCTGTGCTGGTGTGAGGAGGATATACTTTTTGAGAACTTCCTTCTAAGCATGCAATGGCTTTCATAGATTTTGACACACTACATATGCCACAAATCTAAAAGGATGACTCGGATAAAACTTCAACGTGTGCGAAGTTAGGGATTTTGAAAAACAAGGACCTGGTCGATTTTTACCTCCATTTTTACTAGTAGATGCTGGTTTTCTGACTACGATTGTACACTGGGCTCTGCTGACCAGGCCCAGGGAGTGTGCTCCGATTAAAAGTGTATGCTAATTAGGTATAACTACAAATCTTACTGACATCCTCTCTGTAAGTCCCCAGGAAGTGGTGGAGCTTGTAGGTCTAGAGGCCTAGTTGATTTATTGTACTTAAGTATGCAGTACTGTTGTGCATGCTGTAATTTTCAAGGTTGCTTTTAATCATAAATTATATGCAAATATGACTATTCAAATAAAGGTACTAAACCAGTTTCAAAATACCTTGGTTGTATATATAAGTCACACGTACGGTCCTCCCTAGGTCCCCCAGTGTTAAAGTAACTTGTAACTATGAGGAAAGATATGATAAAAGAAGTTGTGTGTGCCCTGGGAAGGGAAAAATGCCAATTTCATTTTTTGCCAATGAGTTGCAATGACTTCATAGGTTAACATTGGAAAATGTTATTAAAGTGTAACTATTGAAAGAAAGGAGCTATAATGATGCTTCAAAGTATTGAAATGTATTCTAACTTTCACAGAAAATACGTTATGGGATTTTTCTTTTCAGTAATCCAAAATCCAGCCTTCCAGGGGCTCTCTCCTTGGTTTGCCAGGCTGAGCAAAGGTGTCTTAATGAGTTATGTAGTGGCCTGCATTGAGACAAAGAATTTCCTGTGAGAGTCGAACTTCAAGCTGCAGAGCAGTAGGCAGGAAGGGTTTTAGGGGCAAAACTAATCTTCAAAAATAAAAATGACAGCCTCACCCCAAAATCATTCACCCCCAGTCAAATAGGAGTCCCACAAAATTGATTAGTGAGGGGGCTGGAAGGGGGGAATTAGGAAGTCATAGTCTCAACAGTGGGTTGGCTTAGCCAGATCCAACTGTTCTGGAGAGAGTTTCTCTATTTTGTTTATTAGAAGTATAGTGATTTCTGGGTCAAGAATATGCCACACTTTAGAGGAAGTGATCCTATTCCACCTCGTGGTACCCTGCATTACAATTGTAGGTGTGCCCTGCTGCTTTTAAACCCAGAACTGTAAATAAATATGGGAGTGTTGTCCAGCTTGCTTGGACCCTGATCTGTGCCCAAACGATTGCATTCTGAAGACCTGCCCCTACTGCACAGTCTGGTACTGCAGCATTCATTCATCCATAGATCCAGATGAGTTTTTGATAATAGTAGGTGAGTTGACACCTTTGTTGTAACCACCAGCCATCGGATTGGGTGACTTCTGAATACGCGCTGGCCAATGTGTAAGGCAGATGCTGGATAACCAGTTGGGAATATGCCTATTGACCTGAACAGATACCTATTACTCAACTAAAACAATTACGGTCTGTAAGCAGCTCCTTCTATGACTGAAATGGAGGCAGTTTGGCTCTATAGATTTGCAGGCTTTCCCCTTGTAAAATTGAGTTTCAGAAGTTCCTCGGCACTCTCTGCCTGCCCTTCATATGGAAGGAGGATGTGCATACCTTATACCTGGACTTTTTGCCAAAAGGCCCAAGCCATTATTATTTTTCTGAGAGTCATTTCACATCTCATCGAGAGGAAAGCCTGATGGGGATGGCAGCGACTGGATATGCTAATGCTAATTAGTTCACTGGAGTTTCAAGCATGTAAAGGGAAATTTTGACCCAGTATCTTTCCTGTGTTTTTTTGTAAAATCCAACTTCACAAATTCAATGGATATTTACTAACTATCAAAAACAGTGGTTGAATATACTCTGTACCTTATTGCAAATCAACGACACCAAAAATTGGTATTTCATTTTGTGTTGTTTTCTTCTTATAGAAAACACTGCATTCCTAAACCATGGAACTAGCATTTTGTGGATAGTTACTGGATAATACCACCGTAAAATTCTTATATTTTCCTGTTTTTAATTATATCCACCCTAACATGTAGTCAGTTTCCTGCATATTTCACCCGATTGTAGAACCGGGTTGGAATTATAACCGGTTCCCCGATCCCGTTGATTTTGGAATTTAAACAGCCCTGAAGAGTCATGGGTAACTACCTGATTGACTAAACACATGTCGGCTGGTTTCTTCTTGGTGTTTCCTCTTGAAGGACTACTGATACATAAAACTGAAAAAATCAACTACTGTTTCTTGACCCTGTCTCCAGATTGTTTACTTCTAAAAACGAAATAACTGTGATATATGTGGTTTTGAAGTAATTAACTTGATGTGTGCACAGGACTTTGTGTTTGCATGTAACAGGGTGGGTCTTGACCCACTCTTTTGCAGGGGTTTTGGGTTCCCCCTGACCTAGTAGCACCGTCCTCATTTAGTACCTATTCCTACTTTTACTGCTACCTGTTATGTGTGCCAATTTTCCTGCATACTGACAACCCTAAACAGAAAACTCAACTATAGATTTGCAGGCTTCACCATTGTAAAATTGAGTTTCAGAAGTTCCTCAGCCCTCTCTACATGTCCTTCATATGAGAGGATGATTTGCACACCTTACACCTGGACTTTTTGCTACAAGGTCCAAGCCATTATTTCTTTTCTGGGAGTTGTTTCAAATCTCAACTCGAGGAAAGCCTGATGGGGTTGGCAGCCACTGGATAGGCTAATGCTGATTAGCTCACTGGAGTTTCAAGCAGGTAAAGTGTAAATTTTGACCCAGTACCTTTCCTGTGTTTTTATGTAAAATCCAATTCCACCAATTCAATGGATGTTTACTGAATATCAAAAACTGAGGTAAAATATACTCTGTACCTTATTGCAAATCGACGTTACCAAAAATGGTATTTCATTTTGTGTTTTTTCTTCTCATAGAAATCACTGCAGTCTCTCACTCTACCTAATGTTTTGACTTTTGGTCACGCCCAAACATCTGTGGTGCTCTCACATACATCACCGGGGCAATAGGCCCCTTTGCCTTAATGTTGGGGAAGGGTCACGGGGGGAGGATAGCAGTGTTGGGAGGGGTTCGGGGGGGGTGGGTTGTTCACGGGGGGTGTGCTTGGGAGGAAAAAGGGGGAAAAAACTCAGTCAAAGTCATGGATTATCATGTTGAAATGAATAGCTTTTTTGATGCTGCTGGAATGGTACAATGGTATAAATTAATATCTGCAATGAACTTTTACTTTTTTCATGGCAAATCCTAATTTTCGTATATGTTCTTTTAATGTATGTGGTCTCAATAATGCGCAAAAACGCAAACGTGTGATGCATGAAATTCGGCTAATTCAACCTGACATAATATGGCTACAAGAGACGCATATACCATGGGTGAAAAGACATGTATTAACAGATCTTGGATTAACTGTGCTTGCTGTCTCGCAACAATCAACTACGAATAGAGGGGTGGCTATCTTAGGCCAACGCTCTGTAAATACGAAGGGGAAGTTTAAAGTAGATAGTTTAGGACGCTGGGCTATTGTGGAATGTGTAATTGGTAATGTTGTGACAACGATTTGTACAGTTTACGGATCCAATGTGGATGATATTGCTGTTATAGAATATCTAAATGTAGAATTAGCCCTATGGAGCACTCCATTAATTGTATTGGGTGATTTCAATATCCATGGTGAAGTGAACACATGGGATCCAAACTTTTCTAGATATACAGGGAGGAAGCCCAAGGTCTTCAGGGCACTACGGCAACTACTATCCCAACATGGGTTGATTGATGGTTGGCCTGTGACCCATCCGAATGATCCCGGATATACTTATTTTTCTTCACCACATAAGAAATTTGTCCGAATAGATTATATTTTCATACCCAGATACTGGGCACAAGGATCCAATATGTCTGTTAAACCATGCATCACCTCTGATCATGCCCCAATTGTTATGGAGTTACCTATATCTAACACATATAGAACACAAAGATCCTTTACCTTTAATAAGAAATTGCTATTAGACGAAACATATGTGAACCAAATTATGGACTGGGCCCAGCAATTTCTTGATCATAACAGAGCTTCCACTTCGTATGCAATGGTTTGGGACTGTTTTAAGGCAGGGTTACGCGGTGAAACTTCTAGCTACAGTTGGAGCGTACAAAAGAAAAGGAAAAATATAATGATAGAATTAATACGAGACTTAGCGAATGCAGAACACGACTTAATCCAAGATATTAGACTAGAATGTAACAGTGAAACATCCCAAAATGAAGTTGCGAAACGTAAAGCGAAGATAAATGTGATTTGGAGCCAGGATATAGCACTACAATATAAGGCGTTTCGCGCAGAAATATATGAATATGGGGAAAATATAGGTAGATGTTTAGCACAGAGAATGCGCGGGAGACAAAATATGCAGCGCATAAATTCTATAGAAAATAATCAGGGAACTCGTGTAGAAACACCAGAGGGGATACTACTAGTGTTTTATGAATACTATACAAATCTCTATACCCAAGAAGATTTCTCTTTTGATTTACTTAATCAATACATAGATAATGTGGAGTTGCCCCATTTAAATTTAGCACAGCAGGAACAATTAGAGTTGCCTATTATACTTGAAGAACTCGAGACCTCATTGAAAGAATTAGCCCTCGGGAAAGCCTCTGGTCCTGACAAACTGCCATTAGAAGTCTACAAAATCCTATTTCCCATAATTAAAACAGATATGCTTGCAACCTTTCTAGAAGCTCAAAAGGGTCACCATCCACCATCATGGGAAGATGCTAGTATAGTTATATTTCATAAAAAAGACAAACCCTCGCATTTACCTGGGTCATACCGCACTATTTCCCTTATAAAAGCGGACGCAAAAATATATTCTAAAATCTTTGCCAATCGATTGAGTCAAATTGTCCCAACCTTAGTTTCTCAACAACAACACAGCTTTCTCCCAGAACGCGGCACTATTAACCATATACACCGGGTTATCGCAACATTAGACTATGCTTCTGCACAACATAAAGACGTCGGACTGGTGCTTTTAGATGCTGAAAAAGCATTTGACCGCGTGTCATGGGCATTTTTGTGGGCAGTTATGAGGAAAATGGGATTTGGTCCACAACTCATATTTTCGCTACAAATTATGTACAGGCAACCGAGGGCTAATATCTGTATATCTGGACAAGAATCCTTGGCAGTCAATATCACCCGGGGCACATGACAGGGTTGTCCCTGTTCACCCTTATTATTTGCCATTTATATAGAACCCTTGTTAAAGGCATTAATGTCATCCCAACAAATCCAGCCCATGGCTCTACCAGGAGGCGATATAAAGGTGTTGGCGTATGCTGACGATATTGCAGTGGTAACTTCTGATCCGGAACCTGCACAAATTGAAATAGAAAATCTGACAGGTGTGTTCGGTAATGTATCGGGATATAAACTCATTAGCCAAAAAACCCAGGTCATATGCTCACCTGGTCTCTGTCATAATGACAGCAGGGTTACGATAGAGGCTAAATACTTAGGTATTAAAATTAGACTCATGCCACAACAGCTAGTTTCGTCAAATTGGACAGATATAATAATGTCAGTTAAAAACCAACTTGACCAAATAGAATGTCTGCATTTATCGTTAGTGGGGAGACGCAATGTCTTAAAAATGACTATCCTTCCAAAAGTGTTATATTATTTCCGAGCAATACCATTGGAAATACCCACATTAGAATTGAAAAAATTGCAATCTATAACTGATCGATTTTTATGGAGTGGGAAAGCAACACGCAGAGCATCTAAATTTATGACTTTACCAATCCTAAGAGGAGGCTGGGGAGTCCCAAACTTCACACTTTACTATTTGGCATGCCTTATGCAAAACATTAAATATTTTTCAATTGGCGGAATTCCATCCCCATGTGAAAGCCCTGATATTTTCTCTCTTTTATTAGGTCCACAATCTCGTCAAATGCTACTTCGTTTTATAGAACCTAGCTACTACAAAAGAACTAGATTCAAACGTATATTGTCTGCCTTTAAAGGATGGCGCTCTATTCGGAAGCTTATCTCACTAGGTCGTATTAACTTTTACACACCTTGCAATTCTATAGAACTTCTCCCGGCAATTTTTAGGGATGGCACTATGGGCATCTGGTGGGAGAAGGGCATAATAGCTATTGGTGACATGGTTAGAAATGGCATTATTGCCTCATTTCAGGAGTTAAGAGACCAATTTAGCCTACCGAAACACGACTTCTTTAAGTACTTGCAAATAAGGAATTTCTTTCATACACACCCACATATTGTACCACTATGCTCTAATGAATTTATTGAAATATTAAAAAAACCAACACGCATAGGGACGGTCTACAACTTTCTGTTAAATTTGCATCAGGATGATATGGATCAACAGGCATCAAAATGGTGTACAAGACTAGGCACAATAACAGTACCATTTCAAGAATCAATATTTATGGCTGATAAAATTATTCTTTCTGCCAATTTATATTCTCAACATTACAAAACTTTATTTAATCTCTATCACACACCATTTAAAATGTTAAAATGGAGTCATGCATATAACGGGAAATGTTATAGTTGTCAATGTGATTTGGCAGATATTTTACATATATTTTCAGACTGCCCTATATTAAAACCTCTTTTTATATCTATAGAACTTTTTCTAGCACATATTACTAAATGCGATGTAAAAATCTCTAGAGAGATGATTATTTTTGGTTTGTCAAAGGATAATGAATTGTTTCCAGGTTATCAAGAGAATAGATATGTCATATTCATGGCCATGGCTGTGGCTCGCCTGTGTATATCATCGATGTGGTTAAAACCTGAGGCACCTACATATGAAATGTGGCGAGCAAAATTTTATAATATCTTTAATTTGGAGTTTAACCTCTATCGCATTAAATCTATTAGGAAAAAGAGAAGAGGATACAAAATCTGGCAGACTTTGATAGATTATTTGGATCATTAGAGATCATGATTTATGTTATCTAACAATATGAAGACGTTGCCTAGATTGTATATATTAGATGTTATGACCACTTCATGATTCTACTACCTCTACGTATGTATAATATTTGTTTATTTATTTATTTATTTTTTGTGTATACATGACTTTGTACTGAATCAATAAAAAATAAAAAAAATAAAAATAAAAAGAAACCACTGCAGTCCTAAATCATGAAACTAGCGTTTTGGGGATAGTCACTGTAGGATAATACCACCGTTAAATTCTTATATCTTCCTCTTTTTATTTATATTCGCCCTAACATGTAGTTAACAAGGCACACTTAGAGTGAATTCATTTTTCAAGCAGAGTTCCTACATGTCAATGAGGTATATGTTGATATATTCTCATGGATGCTTCTTACTCAACAGAAACAAACACATTCTGTAAGCAGCTCCTCCTTTGACTGAAATGGAGGCAGGTTGGCTACGATTAGCCCTGGTTTCAAGTACTATACTTCATGCACAAATTGAAAAATAGCTATAGATTTGCACGCTGCACTCTGGTAAAATTGGGTTACAGAGGTTCCTCAGCCCTCTCCAACTGCCCTTCATTTGAGAGGATGATTTGCATACCTTATACCTAGACTTCTTGCTAAAAGGCCCAAGCCATTATTTCTTTTCTGAGAGCCGTTTCACATATCATCGAGAGGAAAGCATGATGGGGATGACAGCTGTGGATAGGCTAATGCGAAGTAGCTCACTGGAGTTTCAAGCAGTTGAAGTGTACGTTTTGATACAGTCCCTTTCCTGTGTCTTTTTGTAAAATACAACTTCACCAGTTAAATAGATATTTACTGATTATCAAAAACAGTAGTTGAATATACTCTTATTGCAAATCAAAGTTACCAAAATGGTATTTAGTGTTGTGATTTTTTTCTTCTCATAGAAATCGTTTTGTTTGAATAACTGTATTTGATTCAAGCGAATCATAAAATAACATAGTTTAAATGATAAAACTAAGCCGCACTCCATACAGCATTTTAGACATAAAATATATCTATACAGAATATAGTGGAGTGGTGTGGCTCACTGGTTAGAGGCGGCAGACCCGGAAGCAGAGAACGGCCCGGGTCCAAGGTTCAATTCCTGACCCGGCAGGGTTGTGAACCAGCGTCAGCGGACTCGATAATTCTCACCTCCTAACCAGGGCTCACACTCTGCAACTCTGGGCATTAGCTTGCCTCATCTCTACAGCCTCCCCTCGCATTCGCCGGGGATGCCTGGTTTTGCCTTGGAGATACCCAGAAGGGACCATCTCACAGGGATAGCCAGGACGGGTTCCCCAGCGGTCTACAGTGCCACGATGCCTCAGGGCAGCAGTGCGCTGTACAAGACACATACATTACATTACATTTTAATATGAAATTTCAAAACATAATATTCTACAATATCCACCATTTTCTATATCAATCCAAGTATATCAGGATAAATGTATAACCTATATTTACTTGGAGCCCGTTTTCCCCATATCCCTATCACAATTCATATGTTTTCCTGATTAAAAAAGCAGATTAATAAAACATAGCACAACAAATGAAGGCAGTGGACAAAAATCGTAAATGATTAAAATCATCCTGGTATGAGCAACGGGAGATTTCTCTCAAGATAGGCCTAATATAATGCACCCGTATGTCTTTATATAAAGTGCAACACATAAACAAGTACATTGTGCTTTATTCAGCTAAATTATTACATGGGCAGGGAGTCAGTCACTCACACCAACTCACCGAATTGGGAAAAGCCACAAGAAAGTGCAGTGTGCAGAGACGAAATTTGATCAGAAGGAAGCGTGACTGTATATGAGTACTAAAAGATAGATAGAATTGTTGGAGGTTTAACAATCCATGGTTTGAAGTTTCATAATCCATGTTAGATGTTGTTAGCTCGTTACAATAGGCATTTTTAATAATTTTGTATTGGATTGTATACCATCACGGTTTTCATAATTTCTCAGGCCGATCTTATTAAAAGCATTTTTAACATAGTAAAGCAAGGGAATAGACAATACATTTTCCAAGCCTACACAGTCCCATATAATCGCTCTGGTGAATGATAATTCCACCGAAGACCACACATTTCCCCACAAGATTAAGGGGGCAATTTTAACTCTATCTTTAACATAATCCAATCCAGTTCAGAGTGACAACATTTTATGCGAGAACTGATGGGGACCATCAACAATCTTTTTATAAATTTAGTTTCCAAAATTTGTAACTTGCTGGTTTCTTGACTTCCCTATAGTCCTGCCCCATAGGTTATGACTGACCGGCATGTTAATTTATATAGTATGAGAATTTCTGCCACCGGATTATGTCCCAATTTAGAGGCAAACGAAACAAGCCCTCTATAATTCTACTGGTCTGTTGTGCCCTATTCGCAATCAAGTAGTCCCAATTTAATTTATTGTTAAAAACATTCCCTATATAGGTAAAAGAGGGCACCTTTTCAAAGGTTCTTCATTTACCACAAATATTTTCATTTGTTTGTTTTTTGGGCCACAGACCATGATGAAGGACTTCACTTTAAGATCCAATGCTGTCATAAAATCAGTATAAGCAAAACAAGGCTTTTTGAAGGCTGTTAGCTGTTAAAGTCATCAGTACAGTGTCGTCAACATATGACAACAAGGGAACCGACTTGCCTCCTATAATCGGATAGTTCAGGTGCCGGTCTATGAGGAATTTCTCCACCCCATTTGCGTATAAAAAGAAATAAAAAGGGGTTCAAAATACATCCCTGTCGTACACCTTCTGTGGACTCAATAGGCCTAGTTTTCTCTCCTCCTGATCCATGACGTATAGAAACACAGGTAGATAAATGCATCCTACATTAAAGGTTCATAAGTGCTTCCTCAAAACCCATCTTTTCATTGGAAGCCACAGCTTCCCCCTATTAACTGTGTCAAATGCACTGGATAAGTCCATGAAGGCCAAGTGAATTGATCCTCTCTTGGCCTTCATGTACTTACCCATGACTAAGGACAGCTTGAGACATTGTTCATTCGTACCCATTCCCTTGCTAAAGCTGTATTGTGAATGGGATATCAGGCCAGGATAATTAGCCCACGCCTCAAGACGGGCAAGAATTACCCTCCCCGGACTTTGCATGTTGCATCAATTAGGGAGATAGGCCTGTAACAAACAGGATCATTTCTGCTATCCTTCTTGTATATCCGGACCACTACAAGACTGGAATACAGCCCACTATTATTGATTTAAAAACATTTGCCAGCAACGGTGCCCATAATAGTGGGTTACATTTAAACATATCCAAAGGGACACCGTCTGGCCCTGGGGCTTTTGCAGGAATGCCCTTCGACAGTGCATCTTCAACCTCACAAAAAGAAATGAATTAGGTTGCAGTTACAAAATTTACAACTATGTCTTTTTTTTGGTCCTGCAATGATACACCTTTAGTATTGAATATCTTTGAATAATGAGCTATCCAGGCATCCCCTGTTATTAACAATTCCATGTTCCTAGCCTCATTTGTAAAAAGGGGGTGATGTATAACTTCCCAGAAGCCTCTAGAGTCATTGAGGGTACTGGCTCTATCGAGATCTGCCCATGTGAGTCTGCTTAACTTGTCCTTTCTCTGCCTGATTACATGTTTATAGGTTTGTCTTGCCCAGCCATGGGGGTCCATATGCAAATCCTTTTTAAGGTCTTGTTGGGCCTTGGAACACACAGCATTACCCCATTTTATATTCTGTGATTCTTTTTTCTTCATAGAACTAGTCCGATTGGTAGCCACATCTTTACAAATGTCTTCAAAGCTCTGTATGACCCCCTCCAGACTAACAGCATTAGTTAAGCGCGTCATAACCTTGTCGATATTAGAATGCACACTGTTCTCTTTGAATTGAATGGGATTTATTTTATTCCATTTTAATCTCACCCCATGGTTAGACTTATAATTCAAAGGGGTAATCATTGCTGCTACCCTTTAATGCCTTTATTTGCAAGCTGGCAACTAGAGGGTTGTGATCACTGGTGGGGTTGTGTTCCACCATAAAGATATCTACCAAGTGGGACAATTTGCTTGAAATTAATATGAAATCTACAGTTTTTACCCTACCACCTCCCTGGAATGTTGGATACTGTTTAAGTGGAGTGCAAAGCAAAGTATCGGCAAAACATAGGTTGTTAATTACGATAATATTGTTTAGTGCATCACCCTGCACAGTGTGATTAAAATAGGAGTGATTGATTTTCAGTGTCAAGCACCCCACAAACCAAGTGCGTACTATACTGACATAAGGTACAATTAAAATCTCCCAGCCTAATTATACAAACAGGAAAGCATTTAACCACGCCTTATTAATCCCCTCTTTTAGACTACTAATGACCCCACAATCATTTTGATCAAAGATGTTATAATACCAATTGACAATCCAAAATATTCTCCATCTTTATCGATCCATATGTTACAGAGATGAAGGTCACTAAGCCCCCCTTTGCCCTCCCTTTAGCAGATGGAATTGCCTGAACATGAAAGGAACAGAAACCATCAATAACAACCTCATCTCTGCTCCATGTTTCTTGTAGGCAGATAATGTCAAACACATGATAGCCAGGCCTCATCTAAGATTCTTGATCTAATACCCACGATGTTCCACGAGACTATTCTTAATACATGGGCATTTTGAGTGAGTACATCTACCTCTCCACCTCCAGCGTCCACATTGGGCTGTATTGCTAACAAAATACTTGATTACCCATTTGCCCTCTCCCCAACTTCCAGGGTCGATTGTGATGGATAATCTAAACTATACTACCATTAAAGGGATTGGGAACTATCTTTGGATTACTATTTGTGATTTCCAATTTCTCTAGACCACTCATGTTTGGTGCCAGTCAGACTATATCTCCAAGACCCCTCAAAGGCTTTCATCGGTTTGGGTGATACCATGGAGCGTACATAAGGTGATTCATTTGTCCTGGTCTCCCCCTTTCTATATCAGTCCCCAGATCTCTCGGTGGCTGATAAAAAACATTGGCTAATATTACAGTATAGGGGGTAGGTTCAGGAGGTAAATGGAGGTTTCAGTATACACACTCAAGAATCTTTTGATTACTTCCTATTAAACGTGGGATGTGATGTCTTTCTTTCCCTGAATGGTTAACACTTGGAATGTTTGCTGCCCAGGCATGAGTGAGGCCTAGGTCCTTTACATGTGAATGCACGTCCACTCTATGTTTTGACAGCCCCTTCCCCCTTTACATAACAGACTAATCTGGTTGTCAGTAGCATTAGCAGGTTTAGTTTTATCCATATTCCCATTCATAACATTACTCTCCCCAAGTTACATTTATCCCTATTATGATTGCTAGTTGTCATAATTCTTTCATAGTCCAACAATCTAATTTCAACAGTTGACAACCTTTGAATCAGTGGATCTAGAAGATCTGCTACCGTAGTTTCAAGCTTTTTCCAAAAGTCAACCACTACAGTATTTGACCCCCCCCCCCCCGCGGAACAGTCTCAACGTTGGATAAATTTGTCTCATGGGTGAGCTCTTTATCAGTCGATCAGTTTCTGCAAAGCTTGGGTGATGGTAGATGTTGTTGGCCATGGCTTGGCCCTTTCTTTGTGGGTGGTGCAAAACTGTTCACATGATTGGTTTTAGATTTGGCTTTTTGACCCCAAGTGACCACATTTGGCTTGATCAATGATCTAGGAGTATCAGTGTTATTCCATGCTGTATGAACTTCTATAGTTTCAGAATATTTATTTGTTATGGGTAGT
Organism: Lissotriton vulgaris; assembly: GCF_964263255.1. Lineage (NCBI taxonomy): Eukaryota > Metazoa > Chordata > Amphibia > Caudata > Salamandridae > Lissotriton > Lissotriton vulgaris. Next base: position 2,034,921,166 of record NC_141691.1, read on the forward strand.
CTGTTGTTTTGGGATGCAGGGTCTTCCGGGGTTGAATATGAGGTGGGGACAACGGGTGCTGTGGCCACAGGGTTGGTTCTATTATACATATTTATCACGGGTTCAAGGGAAAGTCTCCGCTCAGTTAGTTCCATTTGGTACATAAGTCCCGACTCGGCCCTTAGTAAGAATGCATCTAGTATCCCCACAACCCCCTGCACTTTTCCTGCCCTAAGCTTACTCATAATGTCCTGACCCTACAGACTATTTATTTATAGCACTTTACCTTTATAATGCCAGTCTCGGGGATGTTGATGATATGGCACAGCCCAGCTGTCGTAATTGACCTGGCCGCGTTAGCGATTAGCTGAACCTACACGCTGTCCTCCTTAACTTGGCTATATACGAAAACGCCATTTTGAATGTTGCGGCGGTCATCTTAGACCATAAGCGGCCTCGTGGCCGGCGTGCCCTTTAGTCCGTTGTCCGTTCCGCTGACCACTCCAGTCTGCCCAGCAACAGGCTATTTTTAGTACTGGTCAAGCCGCACATGCGCAGTTCTAGCTGACCAGTAAGCCCTCAGGAATGTGCGCCAAACTGACCAGCGAAGTTGTGCCCCCTCCAATGAGCTGGCAGTATTCCAAAACATGACCATATATGTCCTTAAAATGTGTTCTAACTTGTGCCGCCTATCTTTTTTTCCCCCAAAACTGTATATAAATCGGGGTCACACCGGTGTTCGGTGTGATACCTCTTGCATTACCAAAGGGTGCTGTTTGAGTGTACCACCACCCCATGGGGTTTTAATAAACTTGTTCTTTGCATTTTACAGTTTCCGTGCCAACAGTTCTTGAGTGTAAGTGGGTTATCTTCGGAGCATGTAGGCCTTGGGAACCCTGATTACTTCAAATTGGCGACCACGAAGGGACTCATCGGCGACTCGGATGCCCGAAGGAGAGGTTATGACGAAGGCTTGGAAACTCGCCATGGACGCGCGCTGCCACGAGTGACCCAAGTCTTGGCTGCCACGGTGTCTTTTCCTTTCCTTCCGATCTGACCTTCCAGGTGGCGCCGGTCTCCGACTGAGTTTTCGAGTGTCTGCATCACTGAGAAAGTGCGGTTTGGCTGATTTGGCTTACAAGACCTTGGCAGTTGGAATCTGGACATTTGAGAATTTGGGTAAGCTTTGTGTTCGGTAAGGTAGTCTTCGGACGCTTACTGAAGTTCTATGATTTGTGTTCGGTAAGGTAGTCTTCGGACGCTTACTGAAATTCTGTGATTTTTGATCGGTAAGGTAGTCCTTGGACGCTTGCCGAAGTCCTACGATCTACGTTTTGATTTGAGTTAGCTAACATTGTGAATTTGTGATCTTTGAACTTATATGTGTAGTGCACTTCACATAGGCAGGCATGTAGAGATGTTTCTCTAACTTTGTTTTTTTCTCTGAGCGGCACAATCGTGTGGAGTACTGTAAGTGCCATTTTGTCCGGTGTCACGCTTTCGTGATACTTTTCGAACATGCCTGTTTTCAGCACACTCCGAGGGATGTGCTGTCTTGGAGAGGGTACCACAATTAGGTTAGCAGAAGCACAGCCGGCTCCCCCAGAGGGAACACCAAATAGGGAGATGTACATCAAACATGGCCTTCCCCTATTATGTACAGTAAATTGTGGCATAAGTACACAAAGGCCGATCCTGAATTGCAATGGCCTCTACATGGGTCGTTCGATTTACGTAAAGTACAGTTTGTAGAGCAATGTTTGTTTCAACGCAGGTCTAGACAAAATATGTTTGATTGCGTGCGAATGTGGGAGAAAGCGGTGCACGAGCGAATGAAGCGTGAGGTTGCCTTGGCGGACAAAGAGCAGCGCAAGGCTGCTCGGGATAAGGCTTTACAGTTTGAGGAAAAGGAGGCTCAGGAGAAGAAAGAAAGGGAGGAACGGGAACGTAAATTGCAGACGACTGGTCAATTTCCTATCCGCCGACCACTTTATCCTGTCCTTAATAATGAAATTGATGATTTTTCTTTGTTAGATCGGTCACCGCCTCCGTATGTTTCGCCGACGGCTCCGGCTGCGGATTCAGAGGACGATGGACAGGATAAGTCAGACCACAAGGGTATATCCGCTCTCAGGTTTACTACGGCGAGGTCCGCTCATTTGCGTAGTTGGGCTCGTAAAGTGAATAAGAATTGTGTTTCTCAGGAGCAGTTGCTAACAGAAAAGAAAGCGTGGTCGGATCTTGAATTAATGTATTTTCTGTCTAGTTTGGCGGATGAAGTTGTAGGCGCGTATCGTGACCTTTCAGACACGTTAGAGCCTAAATCGTTGTCAGTGTATCGTGAGAATTTGGCTAAAGGTGATTTTGATCTTTCAGATGTTGACGACCTATTCAAGCAACTGATCAAGCTGCGGGATGAGACAGCCGGATTGCGGGAGGAGCGGAAAAGGAGGCAAAAGGAGTCCGACTCGGGAAATAATGGGCAGATTAAGGAGTGCTCTCTCCGTGGTTCAGATAAGAGTTCTGCATTGCATGTTATGCCTATGCGTGAAGCCGCGCCTTTGTATGTTCCACCTAGAGGGGAAGGTACGGATGATGATAAATTGTCGAAGGATGCGAAAGGGTATTTTGTGTATAACTGGGTATATACGCCTTGGAATAGAGCAGATGTTATGGCATTGAAAAATTCTTTACCTGATCTTCGAAAAAATCCGGCGGCATTTTATGAAGGGGTGGAAGGGGCTATATCGTCTTGTGTGATGACTCTTGTGGATATAGATTTGTTCTTTGGGTTAATTCTACCACCTGATATGTGGAGGCAAATTCGTAAAAATAATGATGAAACGGTTTTGGGGGCCACATGGAAAGATATAAATGCTGCAGATTTAGAGAGGGAACCAGCATGCAAGCCTTGTCAGTTAATTCTAGATCTTCCGGCAGCTATCTTGATTAAACTAAAAACGCTTGTTCCCTCTAAAAAGATTGATTGGACCATGCTAACGTCGTGCAAACAGAAACCCGATGAAACGGTCTCAGATTTCTTTACACGCTTCGAGGAGGCATTCCATGATTATAGTGGTCAATCTTTAACAGACGATACGGGTCGGCATTTGTTTGTAGATAAGTATGTGGCTAATCTCCTGCCGGAGATTGCAAAGCGATTGAAGTCGAGTGAAAGTTCCTGGGCCACGGCGACCCCTGCGTCCTTGCTAACTATGGCTCAGTATTATGAGCGGCAGGACTTGGAGGCTAAAGAAAGTGTAGAGAAGAAGGCGAAGGAATTGAAAACGAAGGTGATGTTGGCGCAGGTTCGGGGAACACAGGGTAGAGGGAATGATAGAGGTAGACGGGGTGGAGGAAATACATCGTATGGTCGTACGGACATAGCGGAGGATCAGTGTGCTTATTGTAAGGAGTTTGGGCATTGGGCCGAAGATTGTCCTGTACTTCGTGAACAGCGTAGTCAGCGTGGTCGAGGAGGTGGAAGGTCAAGAGGAGGTTATACGGGAGCGAGAGGTGGCGGAAGTGATCGTGGAAAGGTTGAGGAGAGGGGCCGTGGCCAGGTTGAACGAAATACGTTTGATAGGCGGAATCAATATCAGATTTCGGAGGGAGAGAATGTGGAACACCAGGATTATGTGCATGCATAGGACTGCGTAGGATGGGGTAAGGAATCAGTTGAAGTGCCGGTAGATCAGCAGGGTCCATATGTAACAGCGGGTATTCTGGGTTCTACTGATCAATTTCTAGTTGACACAGGAGCTACACGTAGCGCTTTGTCGAAAAACTTGGTTCCGAGGGCTCCCCTGTCTGGCAAAATGATTACATGTGTAGGGTTTGATGGCACACCCTCCCCTTGCCCATTGTCCAAGCCCCTTGCACTATGTCTTGACAAATACTTTAGTTTTGGTCAATTTTTGTTATCACCCCATACCCCAGACAAAATCCTGGGTATTGACTTGCTTAAATATTTTCGAGCGACAATACGTTGCGCTCCTGAGGGAGTGCAGGTTATCCTGAATGACAATTATCCTGACCCCGACAGGTTTTATGCCATCTCAGATATTTCAGCTTTGGCCTCTCTCCCGCACACGTTATGGGCGACCTCAGATACGGATGTGGGAGAGATGCGTATTCCACCGATACATATTACTGTTAAGGAGGGGGCCCCTCTACCATGAGTGCCACAGTATAAGATTTCGAGAGAAGGTGAAATTGCATTGACACATATTGTTCAGGATTTGATTTCTGCAGGGGTTGTGGAGGAGGTCCCTTATTATGTTTGCAACAGTCCTATTCTTCCGATTCTTAAGAGAGACACTGACGGCAAAATCTATCGATTTATTATTGATTTTCGAGAGATCAACAAAATTATCATTCCCCAATACCCGGTGGTGTCCGATATTACGACCTTGCTTACCTTGGTTCCACCGACAGACACCACATTTAGCGTTATTGATTTAAAGAATGCGTTCTTTTCCATCCCTGTTCATCCTGATAGCAGATACCTGTTTGGCTTTACGCTCAATAATAAATCGTATAGATTTTGTCGTGTTCCCCAAGGATATACTGAAAGTCCTAGCATCTACAGCCAGACTTTGAAAAGGCAGCTGGATTCTTTTAAATTGCAGTCTGGCGTTGCGCTCATCCAGTACGTGGATGACCTTCTGCTTGCCGCTGACTCCTATGCACAATGTGAACAGAGTACACTTGCGTTGCTTTCCTTTTTGGCACAAAACAATCATAAGGTTTCCAAGAAAAAGCTTCAATACTGTAGACCCCAGGTGACCTATCTCGGTCATCTGTTGTCTAAGGAGGGGCGTGCATTAACATCTGATCGAATTCAAGCAATTTTAGACACACCAGTCCCCCGCACGCAGAGAGATGTACGTGCCTTCATAGGGTTGACGTCCTTCTGTAGACAATGGATCATGGGTTTTTCACATATCATAAAACCTTTGCTAGCGTTACTGTCCAAAGCTACACCAATGCCCCTTGAGTGGACAGATGAATGTCAGAAGGCTTTTGAGCAGTTGAGGCAGGCCCTTTGTTCCGCACCCGTGTTAGGTACACCAGACTACACGAAACTTTTCACATTGTACGTGCACGAGAATGATGGGTGCGCGTTGTCAGTGTTAGTGCAATTACACGGGGATAAGCAGAGACCATGTGCATACTTCTCTGCCATTCTGGATCCTGTAGCGCGAGGGTTGCCTGGGTGTTTTCGAGCGGTAGCAGCAACAGCAGTGGCCATACGCCAGAGTGAGGGAATAGTGTTATCACACAAACTGTTGGTGTTAGTTCCTCACGCAGTAGATGCTCTGCTAAACCAAACAAAGACCCAATACCTTACGAGTGCACGGCTAACAGGATATGAGCTGACACTTTTGGCGCCACATATTACACTGAAAAGATGCGCTACTTTGAACCCTGCCACTTTATTGCCCTATCCGGCCGAGGAGGGTCAGGAAGAAAAACATCACGACTGTGTTTTCCTGACGGAGGAACAGACAAAGGGTCGTGTTGACTTACAGGATGTGCCACTTCCAGATGTGGATGGGGAACTGTGGGTTGATGGATCGTGTTTAAGGCTGCCAGAAGGTACGACCTCCGCAGCCGATGCGATCACGACGCTTAAAACAGTGGTAGAAACAGCTAGGATACCACAAAAGTCGGCTCAGGCAGCAGAGCTGATAGCCTTAACAAGAGCCTGCGAATTGAGTGCTGGTCTATGTGTGAACATATACACGGACAGCCGGTACGCCTTTGGAGTGGCACATGACTTCGGGCTACTCTGGAGGGAACGTGGGTTTTTGACATCACACGGAGAGCACATTATGCACGGAGAGCTAGTGCGTGATCTCCTAAATGCGTTGCTTGGCCCTAAGAAAGTAGCAATAGTGAAGTGCAGTGCCCACAAAAAGATCACGGATAAAGTGGGCCAATGAAATGCCTTTGCAGACAGCATAGCAAGACAAACGGCTATGTCCCGAACTAGCTCCCCCATGTACGTGATACAATCGCAGGCTGAGCGATGGAGTGATGCTAGAGCAGAAATATTGGATATTCAAAAATCAGCTACTGAATCTGAACTTGTGGCATGGGCAGCAGATGGGGTACTAGATGACGAGGGTTGTTGAAGAAGCAAAGACATGGAGAAGTGGAAATTGCCTGCGGCTTACTTACAGGCGATGGTCCAGATGACACATGGCCTGGCTCATGTCGGAGCTCTTGCAATCACTCGGCTTTTAACACGAGTTTGGGAACATCCCGAGATTGCTAATACTGCAAAGAGAGTAGTGCAGACCTGCCTGGTATGTTTGCAACACAATCCTGGAAAGGGGACCCATACTCCGAAAGGAGGGTTCGTTCCACCTTCTGCACCATTTGAGGTACTCCAAATGGATTACATCCAACTCGAGCGCTGCAATAACCTGAAGTACGTCCTAGTGGTGGTATGTGCTTTTAGCAAATGGGTTGAGGCCTACCCCACGAAAGACAACACGGCTCTGACAACAGCTAAGGTGTTGCTTAAGGAATTCTTTCCTCGCTTTGGAGTTTGTAAATTTCTGTGGAGCGATAATGGGCCTCATTTTGTTGGAAAGATTGTGGAATATGTACTGAAGGGGTTAGGGATTCAGCAGAAGTTCCACGCTGTATTCCACCCTCAGTCAGCACGTCTGGTCGAGCGGTACAATGCAACGTTGAAGCTTAAGCTGGCCAAAATTGTGGCGTCTACATCGTTGAAGTGGCCAGATGCTTTGCCGCTAGCACTACTCTCTCTTAGATCGGTACCCCACTCACGAACTGGCCTTACGCCCTATGAGGTGGTGTTTGGGCGCCCTATGAATATCTGGGGGGCGCCCAAGCCGCGATTAATACATGATGTGCCTTGTGTTATGATGAATGACTATCTGGCACGATTAACAAATGATTTGCTCTCTATTCATCAACAGGTTCGAGAAGCGCTCCCTGACAACTCTACTGGAGAGGGCCATGATCTCCGCCCTGGTGACCACGTGATGATTCGCTCGTTTGAGAGAGCAAGCAGTCTGGAGCCCAGGTGGAAGGGCCCCGAACAGGTCCTCCTTGCAACCCGCACCGCTGTACGAGTGACCAACAGGAAGCGGTGGGTGCATTCGACACATTGCCGCCGTGTCTCTCCGGATCTGGTGACTCGTGCTGTGCTGACTGACTACAAAGAGATCTTGGAGAAAGAAAAGAGCCCAGCTGTGACGTCGGCCGAAGTTGAGGGAGCCTTCCCGGACCACGCTGCTGCCGGACGAGAGCGCTACAACTTGCGTCCTCGATAAGAAGATTTTTTTTTGTATCTTAAAGACTGGTTGGTTACCGCTCCAGGTTTGTGAAACGGAAACTGGGAATTCCATAGGGGGGGGGATCAGTTCTGCCAGTGTAGCGACACCCGTCTTGGCCCGGAGAAGAAAACAACGGCTACCTCGGAGTTCAGCACCGCATTTTTCTTTTTTTTTAGGTATACACGCACGTGTATCTGAGACTTTGAACAATTTGTGCTATTTGAGACTTTGCACGAACATTTCTGAACTATGGCATCAACGGCATCACGTGATAAGAAAATATTGGGTGCCTTACTCTTTGTTCTGACTATTGTGGTGATAGCTGTCATAGCCTGGGTAGTCGAACTTGTGGTGCCTGTACGTGAACATTTGCTGCCGACTACCCCGGCTCCGTCTGAACATTTTCATTTTACACTGCTCTTCCATGAAGAACGACACCGACAAACGTATTTAAATAACAGCTTCATTCAGATTCTACACCACACACATAACATGACCAATACCTCAAATTGCTGGGTGTGTGGGATGTTGCCAGGGCACCAGAAGAGAGGGGGCACCCCACTCATTCCACTCCCGTTTTCACATAATGGATCATGCAACGCTTGGTACACCCTCCTCTTTACTTTGAGATGGCCAACGAAAGGGGGGGTGCTTTTCCGCTTGAATAAAGTATGTTCCCATGACAAGGATGGGTTTCCACGGGCTGAGGGCACTCGATTTGAATGGGAGGAGTATAGACCTGATAATGTGTCTGCCCCACATGTGTACAGCAACCAGCAGAATATTAATGTATCTAGTGCACATGTTATAAATGTCATTGCTACAAAAGCCGATTTATGTATCAGGAATAAGGGCTCGATTGCAGTGGGGAAAAGCGAATGTAATACTACTCTCACTTTTGATAGCCTGAATGGCATTTCATTTGTTGCATCACGAAATACGTATTTTATTTGTGGAACGAAGGGCTACCATCAGCTTCCATTGGGGTGGTTGGGCACATGCTACGTATCGTTTGTGTTACCTCCTGTATTCATTGCCCCACCAATGTATCACAATGATTACACGTTATACCATGACTTCGTCTTGAATAGGGTTAAGCGAACTGTTGTTCTGGATGACATTGACCAGACAGACACTGCTTTGCAACAGTATGTGGACTTTAATTTAGGACTATTCTCCTTTGTGGGGGCTGCATTGAACAGCCGGAAAATAAGACGACTGACACGTGTTGTCGAGGCTGTAGGGAATGACACTGCCATTGCCCTGGGGAACATTACCGAGGAACTACAGATCTCCAGGATTGTTATGCTCCAAAACAGGATGGTGTTGGATGTCGTTTTGGCTGATCGTGGGGGGGCATGTAGAATTATCGGAAGCAGCTGTTGTGTATATATTCCGGACAATTCTCCATCTGTTTATGATGCCATCTCCAAGCTTCACAAGATTGCAGCTGAAATACACCCGGACAATGGAACTTGGACACTTTCGGGATGGTTCTGGTCCATGCTTTCTACCTGGGGCTGGAAACTGTTGACGATTCTGTGTATACTTGTGGGAGCAATGTTTTTCATATGCCTATGTATTCAATGTGGCCCAGCCTTATGTTCTATGTGCTTATCAGCTTGCATACCATCAAGACGAGCTCTTGCTCATGACAAAATGATGCTTCATAAAGAGGTAACATAAATTATGTTAATAGACATCGAGGACGAACATCCTGATTATGTTCACTATGAGGTAGATTCAGCTAAACGCTAAAAGGGTCGTCTGTCGTAATTGGCCTGGCCGCGTTAGCGATTAGCTGAACCTACACGCTGTCCTCCTTAACTTGGCTATATATGAAAACGCCATTTTGAATGTTGCGGCGGCCATCTTAGACCATAAGCGGCCTCGTGGCCGGCGTGCCCTTTAGTCCATTGTCCGTTCCGCTGACCACTCCAGTCTGCCCAGCAACAGGCTATTTTTAGTACTGGTCAAGCCGCACATGCGCAGTTCTAGCTGACCAGTAAGCCCTCAGGAATGTGCGCCAAACTGACCAGCGAAGTTGTGCCCCCTCCAATGAGCTGGCAGTATTCCAAAACATGACCATATATGTCCTTAAAATGTGTTCTAACTTGTGCCGCCTATCTTTTATTGCCCCAAAACTGTATATAAATCGGGGTCACACCGGTGTTCGGTGTGATACCTCTTGCATTACCGAAGGGTGCTGTTTGAGTGTACCACCACCCCATGGGGTTTTAATAAACTTGTTCTTTGCATTTTACAGTTTCCGTGCCAACAGTTCTTGAGTGTAAGTGGGTTATCTTCGGAGCATGTAGGCCTTGGGAACCCTGATTACTTCACAGCCTTGATCAGTATTGGTGTTGGACATGCTCAGACGTGACCTCACTTGGTCCGGGCTTTGTCCAGGTGCCTTCCACACGTTCGTCCCACATTGCAAGATTCTGTGGTAGATTTGTAGCGCCTCCAGGCTCAGTTGGGATTTGGGTAAGCTGTGTGCTCCAAACCTCGAGTGTGAGGCAGGCTGTAAGATGTAGTCCTCTGGGACCAGGCTGAAAGCAAAGGCAAGCAGGAGCGGCAGAAGTGGAACCCGCACTGTGGGAGTCTGCTGTGGTTTTTGTAGCGCCTCCCGGCACAGGTGGGATTTCTGTCAGCTGTGTGCCCCGAGCCTCAAACATGAGGCGGGCTGAAAGATGTGGTCCTCCGGGACAAGGCAGAGGGCAAAGGCAAGCTGGAGCGGCAGATAAGGAACCTGATTATCGAACACAGTGGTTAAAAATACTCTGTACCTTATTGCAAATGAAAGTTAACAAAAATTGCATTTCATTCTGTAGCTTTTTCTTCTCATAGAAACCAGTGTAGTCCTAAACCATGGAACTTGCATTTTGGAGATAGTAACTGTACGATCATACCACCACTAAATTCTTATATCTTCCTCCTTTTAATTCTTTTCGCCCTAATATGTAGTTAACAAGGCACACTTAGAGTGAATTAATGTTTGAAAGCAGAATTCCTACCTCTAAATGAGATTTATTTTGATATATTCACATGGATGTTTAAAGTAAGCTGCAATCCGGCTACACATGGAGACCTGAAGCCATGTTTTACTTGTCAGCCTAGTGATTAGCAATATATGTGTCTCACTATTCCTGTGATATTTAACTTCAGTGTCACTGGTGGTTCCTGCACCATATACTGTGCTCTTTCTGAGAGGCTAACAATATTCACATTTTGGAATAGCTGATGTGACTATGTCTTAGGGAGTCAAACTGCATGAACTGGGATCCATTCAGCAGTGCCCCAGTGCGCAGAGTAAAGAAAATAACAGTCAGCTAAAATAGGGGTTACCACACAGTAGGAAGAGGCACAGGGAGTTTGTACAAGGGTGTGAGGATGACCTTAAGAGCTAAAATGTGTTGCCTCCTAATGACCGCTTCTATGTAGCCCTTGATATTGTCATTAGGTCATCCACTCTGCATCTTTTTTGTCCAAGTCTTTATCCATTGCTAGGATGCACACCACACTCTGCTGTGGTTGCTCACATTATGCTGTTTGCTATCCTCAAAACCTGTTCAATAATCATAGATATCACTAAGTGCATCATAATTTGTCTCTAATCCAAAAATATCAGTGGGCTGATATAATTGCATGGTGAGCAACATAATGATGGATTAAACCCAGATCTGTGAGTGGGGGTTGAATGTTTTGCCAATGTGCAACATTCCGTCCATCATCTGTGTGTTTTGCTGTTCGCCCTATGTGGAAAGGGTATGCCCAGACAAGGGTCCCGGGCTCACTACGCCACTGGAGTCAAGATATCCTGGCTGATGACGGCTGATAGCCAGAAACCGGTCCTAGTATGCTTGATTCCGGTCCAGGGAACACTGTTCCCATGAGGCACAGGGTAAAGGCTGATTTGCCTATGACCATGTCTGAACTGGGGTAGCGTGGTGAGCAAAATCAACGATGGATTAAACCCAGATCTGTGACTGGGGCTGAATGTTTTGCCAATGTGCAACATTCCGTCCATCATCTTGTGTGTTTTACAATATAAACTACAAACATTCCTCCCACTCAAATAAATCTTGATCTTTCCAGTTAACCAACATTTCATTGTACCTTGAATAAGATGACTGTACCTTCTGATTTACTACTTAGCATATAACATAGAGGAACAATCATTTAATTGGTGATGTCCTTCACTCAAGTAGTCCACTTTCACCCAAAGCACAACATTTCCACCTTTGTCTGAACATCTAGTAACTATAGAAGGATCATTTTTCAAACTTTCCATTGCTCTTAAATGTTAGTCCATTACATTTTTCCTTGCTCTTCCATTTGTTTTATATCCAAAACCACACTTTTCTCAAACACTTCCAATGCTTTATGTATGTTTGGTATAAATGTAGATTTGGGTTTAAAGTTACTGAAACCCAATGTATCCACAGGTATTTGTAATGTATCCAAATGTATTAATGGATCCTCATGAAGTACTATGCTCTCATTCAGTTCTGCCATTGTATGTAATACCTCTATATCGAAAATGCATAATGCCTCTGATAACTGATTACGCCTTCACTTACTCTTGGACGGAGCATGCATGAGGAATCACTTTTTCAATTGATGTTTTCTCAAAAGACAGAAAATGTCAATTCTAGTCTTTACATTGTCTAATTGTCTGGAAGGACAGAAAGATAGGCCTGAGGATAACAATGTAATATCTGTAGGTGTCAACTTAAGTTCTGACAAATTGACCACTGTCATCTTGTTCCCCTCTTGGCTCTTGTTGACATTGCAACTGGTTTGCTGTTTTCTCCTCTTTCGTCTTGACCTTGTTTGTTTGTTCCTCTGGTTCCTCCTGTCCCTCTTGTTTTGTCTCTTGAGCCACATCCTCAGCCATGCCGAAAATCCTGCTCTCTTGGTTGTTGATTTTGCTCAGCTTTCGTCATCATCTGGAATTGCCTCAGGAAGTTTCTTTTCCCCACATTACTCATTGGGACATTCTGTGCTAAAGTTTCAGCTGTCAATTCAGATACATTACTGTATGAGATATCACTTTCCTCTGTTGGTTCCCCCCTTGTTCCGATATTATCATCAGCGCTATTCTGTACTTGTTTTTCATCAAACAGATGATCGTATTTTCTATGGAATGTTTGTGTTCTTCCCGATTGATGATATTTAAAATCTCTAATGATTTTCTTCTGTTTTTTTATTGGTGATTTCCTCTTCCAGCCTTGCTAGCTTTACTTGTATTATAGTATTGAACTCCTCCATGGTTCTATCAGAGATCAGGTTTATTATTACTCAGTTGTATTCTCAATTTTGGCAAAAATCTGTATACAATCTTTCAGGGCATACTTGATCAGCATCCTCATCATCACAATTGAGCATTCTTTAGAAATCCCAGACCATTCCTCTAACATCTCTGGGTCCGGGTTTTCATAAGTTGAAATGGTGTAAATGCGGAGTCCCCTTGGAACCTGGGCAACATTTATTTATTTTTGTAATGACTCTGCCTCCCAGCATTTTGTGCAGTTTCTCCAATTTATCATATAGCATCTGTATTTGTACTTCATTATTGATGAATACATGTTCCTTACGTGATTGACCCACTTTGACAAATTCATATGTTGCCTGGGTGAAAAATAGCCAATTTGAAACCTCCTTCCTCTTTGCTTCTAGTAAAGAGGCCATGCTGATCTTTATTGAAATTCCTGAATAACAATGTTTTCAGCACTTTCTTGTACCAGATGAAAGACTTATTAGCTCAAAGTCATCTTGCTTTGCTCCATGTTTTCCTTCACAGCTTGGGATCCAAACTTAGCCACAGAGCCTGCACCTCCCCTTTGTTGGCCGCTCTGCATAATCACTGTGGCAAAAATACGATATTAAGCACTGTCACCCTGTGCTGCAGAGAGATAGAGGCTCTATTTTTAATTTAGTTACATACCTTCATATGTATTCCAATACACTGGTAGCTCAGTAAGCCGCACTCGAGACTACATTTAATAATAAATATGTACATGCTCCATTGGCCAGTACAAAAAGCAGCTTTCCCCTCATCGCCTGACGCATTTCAGGTAATTCTCTTTCTCCAAGGCTTATGGGAAAAGATAGCGTTGCATTGACCAACCACTCCCTTTTAAATGTCACATCCCTTATTTGCAGTAAATTTGCTTTATGGGAGATGTAGTGCTCAAACATTCACTGCATTATATGGCGAGCTTATGACTGCCGTAGATATAGACCAACATGAGCCCCAGCCTCCGATCCGATCAAGTCCTCATTCTTAGAACGCTGCTCCACATTCAGAACAGTGTATCCATTCCGTGGCCCTCTTGTCATTCTCGGGTGGTGTCTGCTTGGCGGTTTGAACCTCCGCCATTTAGATTCCAGCACAGTGGTAGCTCAGTAAGCCGCATTCGAGACAACGTTCAAGGTTAGAAACCTTTAATAATAAATATGGACATTCACCATTGGCCAGTACAATAAGCAGCTTTCCCCTATTTGTCTGACGCATTTCAGGTAATTCCATTTCTCAAAAGCTGATGGGCAAAGATCGTGCTGTGGTGAGCAACCACTTCCTTTTAAATGTCCCGCCCCTTATTTGCAGTAAAATTGCTTTATGGGAGATGTAGTGCTCCAACATTCTTGCCAGTATATGGCGCACTTATGACTGCCGTAGATATAGCCCAACATGAGCCCTAGCTTCCATTAATGTGCTCATTCTAAGAATGCTGCTCTACATTCGGATCCTGAAACGCGTCAGGCGAAAAGGGGAAAGCTGCTTATTGTACTGGCCAACGGAGCATATCTATATGTATTAAAAAAGGCTGGTAACCTTGAACATTGTCTTGAGTGCGGCTTACTGAGCTACCAGTGTTTTGGAACCTATAAATATATATATATATATATATATATACCTAGAATTATAAATGTAAATGTATTTCTTTAACTATGTATACATATTTCAGCAATTACCACCCTCCATTCATGAATATATCACATTGCATATGATATATGCTTTGTAAAGATCTTTTACTCCATGCACAATAACACATTATTTTCATGTTAGTAGTAGCATTGTTCATTGCAGTATCATCGGTTCTGATCTTCACATTAAGCAGTTTATAGCCATCTCTTCTTTTCTATGAAGGCCAAAACTTCCTTCTAGATTTTGCTCAGAATATCTGGGAAAATTATGTAATATTTGCATCAAAATGTAATTGCTTGGAATTTCCAGATCTAATAATAACTTTTTGATTTCCTCTTTACTGTGTCATCTAGTTCCTACTACTAGCAAAGCAATAACACTGAAGAAAGCAAGTAAGTACTGCATCACTGTGTAAATAAGACTTGAAAGCATTATGATACAGAATGCAAAAATATATTATAGCACATAATGTCTCTGATTGTCCTAAGGTATTTTAAAAACAATCCTTTCACAATTGTGCTTTTCATCACCTCTTTTGTATGGTTACAGATACCCCGGTGGGCCCGCAGTCAGATGATGTTTAGAGTACATTGGAAATTCCTATTTAAAATTATTGCATGTAGAGCATTCCTCTAATACTTTTCAGAGTTTTTATCGTCAACTGCTGCTTTGTACCTTTTTTTGTGATACAGCACCAAAACATCCTTACTCAGAGCATGTGCTTTAAAAAATACATCTTCCCTCTCTGCTTTTTGTTTGTTTCATTACCACAAAAAGAATGAAAGGGGCAGATACCTCTACCATAACATCCTGACAGAACTTTAAACTGACATGCTCTGCAGGTGTAAAGTCCAGCTACTTTTTGAGAACTTGCATGCAATGTCTTTTATAGATTTTTACACAATACGTATGCCACAAATCAAATATGATGACTCAAATAAAACTGTAACCTGTGTGAATTTAGGGATTGTGAGAAAAAAGGACCTGTTAGATTTTTGCTCCCATTTTGACTACTAGATGCTGGTTTTCTGACTCTGCATTGAACACTGGGCTCTGCTGACCTGGCCCAGGAACTGTGCTCAGATTAAAAGTACATGGTAATTAGGTATACAATTCTTACTGACATCCTCTCTGTAACTACCCAAGATGTGGTAGGGCATGTAGTTCTAGAGGCCTGGTCAATTTAATGCACTTAGGTTTGCATTACTGTTGTGCCTGCTGTCATTTTTGAGGTTGCTTTTAATCTTAAATTATAGGTAAATGTGACTATTTAATCATAGGTACTAACAAAGTTTCAAAATACCTTGGATTTGTATATAAGTCACACATAAGGTCTCTCCTAGGTACCCAGTAGTAGAGTGCCTTGTAACTATACGTTTGCACATGTTTACTTCTCAAAGATGGCCCCTGTTGTCATTTATATTCCATTAACCCCATCGAAAGTGGCGACCATCTTTTTCTATTCACAATCACATTTCTATTTTCACTTGTCATTGAACGCGCGTACATATTAGAGTTCTCAGCGTGGAGTCCGAGTACTGACAAATCCAAACCTAGCAGTGATGGAACACAGAATTTGTATACCGAGCGTCACACCATTTACAAACCAGGTACGCAATATGCTTGACCCGCAGCGGTTTCGCTGCTTTATGACATCTAACCAGCGCATGCCAATGAACGCTTGTTATCTTTCCACAGACCTTTGCATTTTAAAGCTGCGGTGACAGTTAACTCTTTTATATTGCTGTGGCATCACTTAGGTAGGTGTATGATTAGTCACTTATGCACCCTAAACACCAGCGCATGATATAAATCTCAATGACATGTTACCCATAGTATTTTCGGCAACGCTAATACACCAACCTCCCTATTCCACACATTATATACCTTGCTAAAATCCGAGTTGCACATCTTTTTCCTTATCACCCTGCCAATTAATAACGTACACTTTTTTAACCCTATGAGACATTGCACTTTCGATGTTTTCTGTGATCCCAATATTTGCTTGTTTATTGTGCGGTACACAAGTTTCCCTTGAGCTGACGCCATTTTTTAGCACAACCTTCACAATTCTAATCAGCCGCACTTATTTACTGTTCACCGAAACCTTTCACTAATAAGTCATGACTTTCATTAAACTACCACGGAAGGCCCCAAGTCCTTGATATATGCCTCTTTGTTTTCAGGACAATATTCCCCTGACAGAGGGTCCTCGACCCAAAATGCATTGCAATGATTAAAATGTGATGAACAATTATCTTTGATAGCACAGCATGAAGCAGTTTATAAGAAGTATATGATGTATGTTCACATGTGAAAACCACCATAATGATCTTTAAGCAATTAATAAAAAAATAAAAAATTCCTTTGGATAAAACGAAATTGAAGATTTGTGGAATCCATTTGAACCAGCATACGGGTTGTTTCAAACCATAGGAGTGCAACAGGGGGACTCTAAGGAAGACACACCTAGTGCGTTACTTATAGCTCTGCTGAAAAGGACTAAAGAATGTGCTCCTATCAAAAGTGGGTGGTAATTAGGTATAACTACAATTCTTACTGACTCCCTCCCTGTAAGTACCCAGGATGATGTAGGGCATGTAAATCTAGAGGCCTAGTCGATTTAATGTATTAGGTGTGCATCACTGTTGTGCGTGGTGTAATTTTTGAGGTTGCTTTTAATCTTAAATTATATGCAAATGTGACTATTCAATTAAAGGTACGAACAAAGTTTCAAAATACTTTGGTTTTAAATATAAGTCATACAAAAGATCTCCCCTAGGTCCACCAGTGGTAGAGTGCCTTGTAACTATAAGGAAATATATGATAAAATAAGTTGGATGTGCCCTGGTAAGGGAATAATTGACAATGTAATTGTTCCCAATGAGTCACAATGACTCCATAGGCTAACATAGAAAATTGAAGTGTAACTATTGAAAGAAAGGAGCTATAATGATGCTTCAAAGTATTGAAATGTATTCTAGCTTTCACAGGAAATAAGTTATGGACTTTATTTTGCAGTAGTCCAACATCCAGCCTTTCACGGGCTCTCACCTGGTTTGCCAGGCTGAGCCAAGCTGTCTTAATGAGGTGTGAAGCGGCCTGCTTTGAGTCAAAGAATTTCCTTTGGGAGGAGAACTGCAAGCTGGAGAGCACAAGGCATGAAGGGGTGGAGGGGCCAAATTAGTCTTAAAAAATGGAATGACAGACTCACCCATAAATGCCATACCCCTGTCAAATAGGAGCCCCACTAAATAGATTAATGAAGGGGCTGTAAGAGGAGTGTTATTAGTAACACCAGTGGGTTGGCCTAGCCAGATCTAACTGTTTATGAGAGAGATTCACTATTTTATACATTAGTAGAATCCTGATTTCTGGATCAATAATATGCCACACTTTAGAGGAAGTGGTCATACTCCACATCGTGGTACCCTGTGTGCTATTGGTAGGTTTACCCTGTTTCCCAAACCCCCCAGAAGTGTGAATAAATATGGTAGTATTTTCGAGCAACTCAAATCTACTGCCTGAAACAAAAAAAAACAGGACTGCTCTGCTTCGATCCTGATTGGTAACGAAAGGACTGCATTCTGAAGGACTGCGCATGCTGCACATTCTGGTACTACAGAACTCATCCATAGGTCCAGATGAGCTATGATTAGTAGTGGGTGAGGTAATACCTTTATTGTAACCACCAGCCAGTGGGTTGGGTGACTTGTAAATATGCGCTGACCAATGTGAAAGGCGGAAGTTGGATACCCAGTTGGGAATGTGCCTAGGGCCCTGGGCAAATGCCTCCTACTCAACTAAAACAAACTGGTTCTGGAAGAAGCTCCTCATGTTACTGAAGTGGAGGCAGGTTTGCTACAATTAGCCATAGTTTCATGGGCTATAATTCCTCGTGCCCAAATTAAAAAATAACTATACAGTTGGAGGCTTCACCCTGGTAAAATTAAGTTACAGAAGATCCTCAGTCCTCTCCAACTGCCCTTCCTGAGAAAGGATGATTTGCATACCTTATAGCAGGACTCCTTCCAAAAAGGCCCAAGTCATGATTTATTTTCTGAGAGCAGTTTCACATCTCATTGAGACGAAAGCCTGATGGGGATAACAGCGACTGGATAGGCTAATGCAAATTAGCTTACTGGAGTTTCAAGCATGCAAAGTGTTAATTTTCTTGTGTGGTTTTGTAAAATCCAAATTCATCAATTCAATGGATATTTACTGAATTTCAAAAAAAGTGGTTGAATGGACTCTGTACCGCATTGCAAATCAAAGTTACCAAAAATGGTATTACACTTTGTAGTTTTTTTTCTCATAGAAATCACTGCAGTCCTAAACCATGGAACTCATGTTTAGGGGCTAGTCACTGAAGGATCATGCCAACATTAAATTCTTATACCTTCCTCTTTTTAATTCCATTGGCTCTAACATGTAGTTAACAAGGCACACCTAGGGTGAATTAATATTTCAAAGTAGAGTTTCTACCTGGCAATGAGGTTTATTTTGATTGATTCACATGGAGGTTTAAAGATAGCTGCAGTCAAGATGCACATGCAGACCTGGCACCAATTTCTACTTGTCACCCTAGTAAATAACAACATATGTGTTTCACTCCTCCTGAGATACTTAACTTCCATGTCACTGGTGTCTTTCCTGTACCATACACAGTGATTTTACTGGTAAGTAAAAAATATACAAATTTGGGAATAGCCGATGTAACTATGTTTTAGGAAGTCCAAGCACATGCACTGAGATCCAGTCATGAATTCCCCAGTGCACAGAGACAAAAAACCTGAAATACCAGTCAGCAAAAATAGGGGTTACCACTCAAAAAGAGGTATTGTCTAACAGTAGGTTACAATTCTTTGTATTCAATAGAATTGTCATTTAGTATGTCAGAAATAAGGACCAGCAGGAAGAGGAACACTGAGTTGTACAACGGTGTGAGGAAGACATCAAGAGGTTGACATGTGTTGACTCCTAATTGCCTCTTCTAAGTAGCCTTTGATATTGTCATTAGGTCATCTATGCAGCACTAATGTTTTGTGCAAGTATGTATCCAAGGTTATTATGGACACCACACTCTGCTGTGGTTGCTCACATTATGCTGTTTTCCATCCTAAAAACCTGTTCAACTTGATGTTTATCAAAACCCCCTTAAGAAATTGGAAATTCATTTTGGGGAAAATGAAGTATTGTATTGGAACGCCATAAATTATTTTCTAGATCACAGGAAAAAACGAGAAAGTGAGTAACCAAATTGCAGTTTTGAGAAGTTTAGCTGCAACATTCGATTTTGGCAGTTTGACTGAATCCTTAATCAGTGATCAGCTGGTGAGGTGTACCAATGATAATTAGATTCAAGCAAAGTTATTGGAAAATGCTCCGGATCTTAAACAAGCTGTAAACATTGAAAAGAGCATTGAACAGAACGCTTTTTGTATGAGTAAAATGAGAGATACGGTAGATATCAAACAAATTAGTGAAAAAATTGTGTATAAGATATCGGGGAGTGAGGATACAAACAAATTCAAATATTTCAGGTGTGGTAACTCATGCCATTTGATGAACAATATCAAATGTCCTGCAGGGGAATAGTATGCAGGAAGTGCAACAAGCACAAACACTTTTCAAAAGTATGCAGAAACATAAAAAATAATGTCACACACATGGTCAGTTCTGAGGGGATTCAGGGTGAGGATATCATGTTTCAAATTGCAGATTAAGTTGGAATCTCCAACAACAATTATCCTACATGTAATATAATTTTACATGAACTTCCTTTTAGGTGTTTGTAGATTTAAGCTCCCCTTATGCTCTGATTAATTAATCCTACTTTATAGAAAACTCAAAGAACAAGAGCTTCACTCTTCTGCCTCCAGACATCAATCCCTGGGGTTACAATAATAATCCCATACCATTGGTTGGCATGCTAGTTATGCAGATTAGTTTAAAGAGTAGATCTACCTTTAGGAAAGTGTACCTAAAAAAATATTGTTCCAATCTGCTAGGGTGGAAACACCAAAAAGGTTTAGGGATCAAGCTGGATCCCAATGTCCTTGAACCTGTCTATCTTGTAGACAAATCAGTGATTGGTAGTGACTTATGTGAGTAGTTTCCTGAAGTTTTTCTCAAACAAATAAGGCCAACTTAAAGTTTACCTCCACAAGATTAAATTGAAAGAACCGTACGTGCCTGTAGTACATAAAGCCATGTCTGTTCCACTTCTTTTAAGGGACCCTCTGGAAAAGGAGTAGAACAAGTTGGAGACCAATTGAATCATCAGAAGATTGAGAACTCTGAATGGCGTGCCCCCATGGTTATAACAACCAAGGCAGGTGATAGGAGTATCGGGCTGTGTGTCGATCTAAACCTAAAATATTTGGGTGAAGAGGCACCCCCTCTCTAATATCAATGAAATGCTCAGCCTCATACAGGGATTGAAGTACTTTAGTTTCCTGGATCTCTCATTGGCTCCCCACCCGGTAGCTCTTAATCCTGTTTCCAAAGCTCCCACTTCTTTCATAACCCCATTTGGGGCCTATCAATTTCATAGAATTTGGATTGGCATCTGCTGCGGCAGTGTTCCAACACATATTGCAGGGCATAGACAAGGTATTATGCTTTCAGAACGACATCCTAATCTATGGCGAGTCAATAGAGGAGCCTAACAAAGTCCTTGAAGATGTTCCGAGACAACTGAGCAAAGCTAACTTTACCACACAGAAAGGCAAATGCAAAATTGGGGTGGAATCAGTTGTGTATCTCTGTCACACTATTACAGGGGAAGGAATAAGTCCCAAAACTAGTCTTGTGGATTCGGATAAATTAGCACCAGCACCTTCCAATAAGGAAGAGCTCAAGTCCTTCCTAGGCCTGGTGGAATACATGTCTTAATATGCCAAAAATGTTGCTGACCATGTAAATTCACTTAGGACATTGTTAAAGAAGGGTATCCCTTTTTAATGGAGTGCAGAATGTCAAAATGAGTTCTCACATATCAAGCAAGCCATCAAGGAAACAGCTCTTTTGATTATGTTTAATCCCAATGCTAAGACCTCCCTAATCACAGATGCTAGCATGAAGAGATTAGGTTTCTCACTCACACAAGCTGATGGGAAAGAAAAAGTAACCGCTTTTGCATCAAGAACACTTTAGGATCCTGAGCGTAACTACTCCACTGTAGAGAAGGAAATCATTTTAAATATATTCTATGGAGAGTCCCATTTACCATAAGAACTGATCATAAACGTCTACTGCCCATGTTCTGCACTAAATGCATCAGAAAGGCCAACCCCTACATCACTAAGTATGTTTTATCTATAACATTATATACATTCCAGGTGACAGGAACCAAGTTGCAGAATGTCTGTCTAGACTTCCGATTGATGTTGAAGATTTCTACACTAAGTCCTCTGATTATGCAATTCTCTCCATAGACATTCCAGCCATCAGTAAAGCAGAATGGGAGAAAGGTGCACAGGACGACAACACCCTATCGTCCCTTAAGGTCATCATTAGTAAGGGGTGGCCTTAGAATCTCAAGGAAGGTCCTGAGGACCTTAGAACTTTCTGTATTGTAAAGGATGAATTGTTCATTATTGATAACCACATACACAGGTGCAACAAGATGATATCACCCAAAGGCATGTACGAGCCTATTGAAGATATATTTTCCATAGAAGGAACTCCTAACACTTCAGTTACTGACAGTGGGGTTCAATTTACTTCTGATGAAATTAAACAGTTTTTGGGACAGAGTGGAACTCAACCCTGCTAACACAAAGATCATGATTTTCCCAACTACTTTAGAGAAGTACAGAAGATGAGGTAAACATTCAACTTAGTGAAATTCAAGCTGAGAGCCATGCAGATCCAATACATGCTTCTTTTTCCAGCGAAGCTCAAGGTTATCTTCCAAGGCACCTCACTATTTTTTCAAACCCTGGAAGAAGCATGGGCCTGGATGGAGCGCCCCATTTAATGACCGAAAACGAGGACCATCTTGTCACAATCCAAAGACGCAACCCCACAATGGGAGCCCAGACCTCGGAGAATAAGAAGGAGATGCCTTCTTAAATGAGGACACAGCGCACTGTTTGGATCCTACCGAAAGGAACCCTGTACAGGCCACGGACAAGGGCACGCATGGCTCTATATGGAGACTTGTCCCAAACTCAAGCCAGGGGAAGACACTGCAATCAAGGGGAAAACACCCACACTGAACAATCGGATAAGAAATACCTGGCGGACACGAACTGTGACCACCCCCTCCTCAAGAATATCACTCCCGTGGAAGATCAAGATGCAAAGGCACAAACCATGGAGAGCACGTCCCAACACAGGCAAAGAGTGGCGAGAAAGGCTGAAAAATGGGCAGGCCAAAGGCAGACAAACTGCAGAACTGCTACAGAATCCCCCAACACGATTTTGCTCAGTGCTTTCTGAGTGGAATACTTTATTGAAGCCTATTTCCTTCTGTGTTTTGGTTAGAATTTAGTAGGTTGGAGGTTAGGGGTGGTTACGCCAAGTTGTCATGTTGACAGTTCAGGGAATAGGAGTAAGTAGTGGAAGAGAGTGGGGTGGAGGCGTTAGGGTTTGGAGTAAAAGGTTTTATAGTTTAATCATTTAGTATGTTTCTAATACAGCCAGTGGCAGGAGATTTAAGGTCCACAGACAAGAACAGAGGGAAAGAAGGCATCAGACAGACCAACCCGTGCATAAAATGAAAATCATGGGATACACAATGTCTCCCCCTGACATTGCTTTGGAGAGTGACCATGTACAAAATGATCACGCTCCCCAAATTATTGTATATATTCCAAAGCACATACCATAACATCCTGCAAATATTTTTAAAACACTATACGAGGAACTGCGTACATTTCTGTGGGACAAGGTAAACTCCAGAGTGGCTTTGCAGACTCTCTAGCACGACCAATATACTGGGGGAATCACCTTGCTAGATATTCAAAAGTATTAGCGGGCGGCATATTTAACAGTAATTAATGGATGGTGTCAATATCCAACTGCTGTTTTGTACCTTTTTTTGTGATCAAGCACAACAACATAGCTACTTAGAGTGTGTGCATTAAAAAAAAATGACCTCTCTGCCTTTTCTATGTTTTTTTATCATCAAAAGAATGAAAGAAGTAGATACCTGTTCTAAAACAGACTGACAGAACTTCAAACGGACATGCTGTGCCGGTGTAAAGGGGCAGATATGTTTTGAGAGCTCCATTCAAAGAGACAAGCCTGAATTGTCTTTAATAGATTTTGACACAGTATAGTGCTTATTTACAAGCCTCTTGAGCCGCCAGTGCGTCACTTTTTTCCATGTTATAAGTGATGCACATGTTGCACAAGGGACTTGTAAATCTTCCCTTATATTTTCCATGAATTTAATATGATGAATCGGAAAAAACTCCAACCTGTATGAGTTAGGGATTGTGCGAAACAAAGATATGTTAGCTTTTTGCTCCCATACTCACTAACAGATTCTGGTTTTCTGTCTCTGAGTGTACCCTGGGTTCTGCTAACCATATCCAGGGACTGTGCTCTGATTAAAAAAGCATTGGTAATTATTTATAACTACAATTGTTACTGACATTCTCTCTGTAAGTCCCTCGTATATGATAGGCCATGTAGGTCTAGAGGCCAGTCAATTTAATTTACATATGCACATTTGACTATGGAATCAAAGGAATTAACAAAGTTTCAAAATACCTCAGACTTACGTATAAGTCACACTTAAGGTCTCCCCTAGGTACACCAGTGGTAGAGTGCCTTGTAACTATCAGGATAGATATGATAAAATATGTTTTATGTTCCCTGGTGAGAGAAAAACTGCCAATTTCCGAAATTTTCTGTATTGTAAAGAATGAATTGTTCATTATTGATAACCACATACACAGGTGCAACAAGATGATATCACCCAAAGGCATGTACGAGCCTATTGAAGATATATTTTCCATAGAAGGAACTCCTAACACTTCAGTTACTGACAGTAGGGTTCAATTTACTTCTGATGAAATTAAACAGTTTTTGGGACAGAGTGGAACTCAACCCTGCTAACACAAAGATCATGATTTTTCCCAACTACTTTAGAGAAGTACAGAAGATGAGGTAAACATTCAACTTAGTGAAATTCAAGCCGAGAGCCATGCAGATCCAATACATGCTTCTTTTTCCAGCGAAGCTCAAGGTTATCTTCCAAGGCACCTCACTATGTTTTCAAACCCTGGAAGAAGCATGGGCCTGGATGGAGCGCCCCATTTAATGACCGAAAACGAGGACCATCTTGTCACAATCCAAAGACGCAACCCCACAATGGGAGCCCAGACCTCGGAGAATAAGAAGGAGATGCCTTCTTAAATGAGGACACAGCGCACTGTTTGGATCCTACCGAAAGGAACCCTGTACAGGCCACGGACAAGGGCACGCATGGCTCTGTATGGAGACTTGTCCCAAACTCAAGCCAGGGGAAGACACTGCAATCAAGGGGAAAACACCCACACTGAACAATCGGATAAGAAATACCTGGCGGACACGAACTGTGACCACCCCCTCCTCAAGAATATCACTCCCGTGGAAGATCAAGATGCAAAGGCACAAACCATGGAGAGCACGTCCCAACACAGGCAAAGAGTGTCGAGAAAGGCTGACAAATGGGCAGGCCAAAGGCAGACAAACTGCAGAACTGCTACAGAATCCCCCAACACGATTTTGCTCAGTGCTTTCTGAGTGGAATACTTTATTGAAGCCTATTTCCTTCTGTGTTTTGGTTAGAATTTAGTAGGTTGCAGGTAAGGGGTGGTTACGCCAAGTTGTCATGTTGACAGTTCAGGGAATAGGAGTAAGTAGTGGAAGAGAGTGGGGTGGAGGCGTTAGGGTTTGGAGTAAAAGGTTTTATAGTTTAATCATTTAGTATGTTTCTAATACAGCCAGTGGCAGGAGATTTAAGGTCCACAGACAAGAACAGAGGGAAAGAGGGCATCAGACAGACCAACCCGTGCATAAAATGAAAATCATGGGATACACAATGTCTCCCCCTGACGTTGCTTGGGAGAGTGACCATGTACAAAATGATCACGCTCCCCAAATTATTGTATATATTCCAAAGCACATACCATAACATCCTGCAAATATTTTTAAAACACTATACGAGGAACTGCTACCATTTCTGTGGGACAAGGTAAACTCCAGAGTGGCTTTGCAGACTCTCTAGCACAACCAATATACTGGGGGAATCACCTTGCTAGATATTCAAAAGTATTAGCGGGCGGCATATTTAACAGTAATTAATGGATGGTGTCAATATCCAACTGCTGTTTTGTACCTTTTTTTGTGATCAAGCACAACAACATAGCTACTTAGAGTGTGTGCATTAAAAAAAATGACCTCTCTGCCTTTTCTATGTTTTTTTATCATCAAAAGAATGAAAGAAGTAGATACCTGTTCTAAAACAGACTGACAGAACTTCAAACGGACATGCTGTGCCGGTGTAAAGGGGCAGATATGTTTTGAGAGCTCCATTCAAAGAGACAAGCCTGAATTGTCTTTAATAGATTTTGACACAGTATAGTGCTTATTTACAAGCCTCTTGAGCCGCCAGTGTGTCACTTTTTTCCATGTTATAAGTGATGCACATGTTGCACAAGGGACTTGTAAATCTTCCCTTATATTTTCCATGAATTTAATATGATGAATCGGAAAAAACTCCAACCTGCATGAGTTAGGGATTGTGCGAAACAAAGATATGTTAGCTTTTTGCTCCCATACTCACTAACAGATGCTGGTTTTCTGTCTCTGAGTGTACCCTGGGTTCTGCTAACCATATCCAGGGACTGTGCTCTGATTAAAAAAGCATTGGTAATTATTTATAACTACAATTGTTACTGACATTCTCTCTGTAAGTCCCTCGTATATGATAGGCCATGTAGGTCTAGAGGCCAGTCAATTTAATTTACATATGCACATTTGACTATGGAATCAAAGGAATTAACAAAGTTTCAAAATACCTCAGACTTACGTATAAGTCACACTTAAGGTCTCCCCTAGGTACACCAGTGGTAGAGTGCCTTGTAACTATCAGGATAGATATGATAAAATATGTTTTATGTTCCCTGGTGAGAGAAAAACTGCCAATTTCATTTGTTCCCAATTGAGTCAAAATGACTCTATAGGCTACCATGGGAATATGTTATTAAAGTGTAACTATTGCAAGGAATGAGCTATAATGATGCTTCAAAGTATCAACACTGATTCTAACTATCACAGAAAATAAGTTATGGAACTTTCCTTTCAGTAAGCCAAAATCCATCCTTCCAGGAGCTCTCTCCTGGTTTGCCAGGATGTGCCAAGCTGTCTTAACGAGGTGTGAAGAGTCCTGCCTTTAGACAAAGAAAGTTCTGTGGTAGGAGAACTTCAAGCTGCAGAGCACAAGGAAGGGTATGGATGGGACAAAATAGTCTTAAAAATTGAATGTAAGCCTCACCCCTAAATCCTGCACCCCCAGCCAAATAGGAGCCCCACTATATAGATTACCGAGGGTGGTGGAAGGGGAATTTAAGGAAACCTTAGTCACTCCAGTGGGTTGACCAAGCCAGATCTAACTGCCCAGGAGTTTCTTTATATTGTATATCAGAAGAATAAAGATTTTTGAATCAAGAATAGGCCACACTTTAGAGTAAGTAGCCATACTCACTCTCGTTGTACCATGCATCCCATTGGTATGTGTGCTACACTGCTTTTTACCCCAGAACTGTGAATAAATATGGGAGCTTTGTCTAGCAACTCACATCTGATGCCTGAAACAACAAAGAAAAAAACTAGGACTGCCCAAATGGAATCCTGATCTGTACCCAAATGTTTGCACTCTGTAGGACTGTAACTGCACATTCTGGTACTACAGCACTCATATAGTGGTCCCGATGAGTTCTGATCTTCTAAACACTACCTGACCAATGTGTAAGCCGGAGGATGGATACCCAGTCAGGAACTGAACAGATGCCTTTTACTCAAACAAAGAAAGTTGTTCTGGAAGCAGCTCCTCCTATGACTAAAATGTATGTTGGCTGTCTTTAATTATCCCTGGGATTTAAGTACTAATCATACTCATGCCCAAATTGAAAAATAACTATATATTTGCAGGCTTTACCCTTCAATCAAGCAATCAGGCATTTGTTAAGTGTGACTACTCACCAGTATAGGTCTCAAGGCGCTTGGGGAGGGGGGGATTGGCATGCTCCAGTCCATCAAGGGTGGGGTCTGTCGAAGAGCCAGCTTTTTTGGTTTCTTGCAAAGATGGGGAGTGATGTTGTTTGTCTGAGGTGGAGTGGCAGAGGCTTGGGCCGTGAGGAAGTAGAAGTAGAGGACTCCCGATCTGCACTTTCTGGTGCAGGGGACCACAGTGTAGGAGAGCTGGGCAGATCGTGGGGGCCTCTGGGGTGCATGGAATTTGAGTCGGCTGTTCAGGTATGCTGGTCCGGTGTTGTGGAGGGCCTTCTGGTCGTGGGTGAGCATCGGGAAGGTGATTCTAGCTTTGATGACGAGCCAGTGGATTGTGAGCAGGTGCTGGGAGATGTGGCAGTGGCTTGGCAGTTTGAGGACCA
This sequence comes from Lissotriton vulgaris, assembly GCF_964263255.1. Lineage (NCBI taxonomy): Eukaryota > Metazoa > Chordata > Amphibia > Caudata > Salamandridae > Lissotriton > Lissotriton vulgaris. Next base: position 2,034,949,008 of record NC_141691.1, read on the forward strand.
GTCTTGCGGTAGCATTCTGGATGTTCTGTAGCTTGCAGGTGAGGTTTTGGTTTATTCCAGCATAGAGTGCGTTGCCATAGTCGAGTATGCTGGTGACCAGGACATGAGTGACTGTCTTTCTGTGTTAGAGGGAGATCCATTTGAAGGTCTTACGTAGGAGGCAGAGGGTGTGGAAGCAGGAGGACGAGGCAGAGTTGATCTGGCAGTCCATTTTGAGCTCGGAGTCCAGGATGATTCCCAGGTTGCGAGCTTGGTCTGTGACTGTAGGCAGTTTTCCTAGGGTGGGGGGCCACCAGGTGTTGTTCCATGCGTCGGGGTTTGGGCCCATGATGAGTACTTCTGTTTTGTTGGTGTTTAGTTGTAATCAGCTGTTTTTCATCCATTTGGTGACAGCTTCCATGCCTTCTTGAAAATTGTGTCTGGCGGTATTGGGTTGTTGGATAGGGAGAGGATGAGTTGGGTGTCGTCTGAGTATGACACAATGTTGAGTCTGTAGGTTCTAATGATGGGGACAAGTGGAGCCTTGTAGACTTTGAAGAGTGTAGGACTGAGGGAGGATCTCTGGGGGGCTCTGCGGGTAGTAGGTGTAGGGTCGGAGAGGAAAGGGGGGAGCCTGACTCGCTGCGTTCTGCGGGAGAGAAAGGAGCAGATCCAGTTGAGGGCCTTGTCTTGGATACCTGCGTCGTGGAGTCTGCGTATTAGTGTATGGTGAGAGACTGTGTCGAATGTTGCTCAGAGATCAAGGAGGATGAGGGCTGCTATTTCTCCTTTGTCCAGTAGGGTGCATAGGTGGGCTGTTACTGCGAGAGGGCAGTTTCCGTACTGTGTTTTTTTGAGGAGCCGGATAGGGAGTATGCTGTGCTCTTCGATGAATGTGGCGAGCTGGCTGTTGATGGCTTTCTCGATGAATTTTGCTGAGAAAGGGAGCAGGGAGATGGGTCTGCAGTTTCTGAGGTTGGTGGGGTCCGCCAAGTGTTTCTTCAAGAGGGGGTTAACCTCAGCGTATTTCCAGTTGTCGGGGAATGTCGCACTTGCCATGGAGCGGTTGATGGTGTGGCAGAGCATTGGTGCGATGGTGTTGGCGTCTCTGTTGAAAATATGGTGGGGACAGGGGTCAGTGGGGACCCCGGAGTGGATTGACTTCATCGTCTTCGGTGTGTCTTCGGTGGTGAGGGCTGTCCAGTTGTCGATCGCTGGCTTCAGGGAGTCAGGGGCCGTTAGTGAGGCTTCAGTGTGTTGGTTGCCTTCGTTAAAGTTGTCAAAGATGCTCTTGATTTTGTGGTAGAAAAAGGTGGTGAGTTTGTCGCAGAGGTCTTGTGAGGGAGAGATGTCGGTGGACTTTCTGGTGGGTTGGGTGAACTCCTTGATGATGTTGAAGAGTTATTTGCTGTTGTGTGCATGAGTGGAGATTCTGTCTTCAATCGCTTTTTTCCTCGTTTTTCCGATGAGTTAGTGGTAGGCGTTGGTGGCGGTTCTGAAGTTGTTGTAGGCTTCTGTAGATTTGGTGTCCCTCCAGGCACTTTCGAGGCAATGGCAAGTGCGTCTGGAGTCTCGAAATTTGGTGGTAAACAACTGATAGAGCTGATAGAGTCCCTTAAGGCCTGGGCATAGATATCTCTTGGAAATGATGATGATGGGCAGGATGGCCCCTCCAACAAACTACAGGGGGGGGGATGTCAACGCGGTCATTACTCTCAGTATTGTATTCATACTTCCAGCCAAGGAAGGGAGAGGAACATTCTCCCACCAGAAGCAGGGATGTAATTTGAGAATAAAGAGCTGAATGCTTAGTTAGCTTCCATAGAAGGGAGGAAAGTTGGCCCAAGCTGAGAAGTGGGCTAGGGATGAAGAGAGAAGAAATGGTGGCAGCGACAATGAACAAGATGCAGAGATGCCCAGGAGTTGTGGATTTGATTGCAGGCTTCCCCAAGGTAATAGTCCCCATGTAGGTATTGGGGGAGGACATTGACAAATAGCTGACTGCATTTGAAATGTCTCTTGAGATGAGAAGGGTCCACTCTAGGGGCCTCATTTATGAGGCCTTGCGTGAGTTTTGAGCTTCCGATGCATCACTTTTTGTGACGCATCGGCGGCGTGAAACATGCCTCCTGATGCGCACTATTTACAAAGTGACGCATCTAAGCAGATGCGTCACTTTGTAAACCCCTGCGCTAAATTATACCTGCGTCAGGTATAATGTATGCAGAGGGGGCGTTCACCCGCAAAAAGCCTCGTAATAGTGATGCAGTGAAATCTATGAGATTTCACTGCGTCACTTTTAGGACGCTGTTGCGTCAAAATCTTGCACCTGCTTCACAGCAGGCGTAAGACTGACGCAAGCCCTTTCACATCGGGCTTTCCCCATGTGAAAGAAAGCATTGCTGGAGTTGCGTCACTTTTGTGGCACACTCCAGCAATACGTCACTTTTGCGCCTACAGATACGTCAGAAATACTGACGTATCTGTAACTGCTTGCGACATGAGGCGTCATATTATAAATATGACGCATCAATCATGTCGCAGGGAGAGCGCAGTGAAAAGTGACGCATTGCTGTTTTCACGCAGCAATGCGTCACTTTTCATAAATGAGGCCCTAAGTATTGAGGTGCTCGCCTGTACTAAAAAGTGGTTAGCACTGAGCTGTTGAGTGTAGCCATAGAGCAGAATTCCGGAGTTGAGGACGTCTTCTTAGCATTTTGTATGGACACATGTCCATATGGGAAGCTGGTGTTCCCTTAGAGTGGAAGTAGTCACTTCCACTCCATTCAGGTGAATGGGATCGCTGCCATTTGCCTGTGATACACATGTGCTTGTTAAAATATAGCGAGTGATGGGTTGGTGTTCTCAGACATGTATCTGCCAGTAGAGGCCAGAAGGGTAACCCCAGGTGAGGTCACAACCTAACCTGTAGGTATAGTGCCTATACAGTGGGATGTAACCTTGGCCGGTATAAGGTGATAATGCAGTCCTCCCTTCAGGTTATCTCCTGGGCAATGAACTAACAGAGGTTGATATGATTTGTAGGGTGCCCCCAACTCAAAGGTCCTGGAGAGCTATCCCCAACACATAGGAAACTGGGGTCCCAAAAGAAAGAAAAAAAGAAGAAAAAAGGTAAGTCTTAAAGAGAGTTCAAGGGAGCCAAGGGTCTTCTGTCCCAGTAAGGGAGAAACTCACTGCTGGCACTACTGAAGCTTCACGTAACCAAAAGAGAGTCTTGAGCAGGCAGGCAGCTGTCTAGCAGCAGGGTCTCACTCCTGCTCTGACCCAAGGGAGAGTGGAAGAAGAATGTCTGTCACTGCATGTGGTAGCCACCTACTCTAAACAATAAAAGAGTTTCCAGGAGCCATCTGATGCCCCTAGCGCAGCTCAGCCACCAGTAGAGAGCTTAGGGTGTAGTTCTGGATTCTGAAAGCTGTCAGTAGCCTCTGCAGGGTTTTGGTGTTCATGGAAACATTGTTGGTGGCATGGGAGGCAGACCTCATGGCCAAAAGTAAGATTGGCTTCCTGACACTGTTGGTCATGGTGGGGTTGCTCAAGTGCTAGGTAACTTCTGTGAGTAAGGTGTTGCCCAAGACACTTTAATTATAGAGGAGGTGGGCACCTCACTACCCAAACTAAAAAGGGAGAAAGATAATAAAACAGCGGTTATGATGATTCACTCTAAAGGGGTCCTTTTACTGTATGGGTGGGTCTGTTTTAGAGAGCAAGTACATTGGCAAGAGGATGTAAGGCAGATTAGGACAGGCAATTATACAGCCTGGTGTCTTCACTTTCTTTCTCCCCTGACAGACCAGCTATATACTCCCAGGGTTGGTTGAGGCTCCAGAGCTATTGGCTGGGGATGGTTGTATGAGAAACCAGCACCTGTTTGCAGTATCCCCCCACTTTTTACCCCCATTTTGCCCACTTTATGATGTTTGTTGGACTCTGATTGTGTCCTGGGCTCTGATAACCAGACCAAGATCCTGTGCTCAGATTAAAAGTACTTGGCAATTAGGTATAATTACAATTGATACTGAAAACCTAGTGTAAGTCTCAAGTCTTTGATAGGACATGTAGTTCTAGCGTCCCAGTCAATGTAATGAACGTATGTACACACTGTTGTGGTGCTTGTTATCATTTTAAAAGCCCTGTCCTGTCTTTCAGGATGCTTTTAAACTTAAATTATATGCAAATTCGACTTTGGATATAAAGGTATGTCTGCTAACATGGGACTACTTTATTAAAATATAACTCTTAATAGTAAGGAGATAAAAATATACCTCAAAGTATCAAAATAATAGAATAAATACAACAACTCACCACTGTTAGATGTATTCTAACTGCCATAGAAATTAAGTTCAGAACTTTCTTTTCTGAAATCAAAGCCTAGCCTTCCAGCTGCTCTCTCCTGATTTTCCAGCCTCTGCCAGGGTGAGCAAAACTGTCTTAGGGACATATTATCTAGAATGTCACTAAAATGATCACCGGTTTAGCAGCAGAAAACTGCAGCTAAAGTGGTGATAATGGGCTTGATGATATGCCCTGGAGAATTCCAATAGACGCCATTGTTCACACCAGAACATGGACTTCTTTTGGAATTCTCAAGGGCATATTATTAAGCACATTATTGCTGCTTTAGCTGCAGTGTTCCGCCGCTAAACCAGCAATAATTTTAAAGCAGTTCTTGATAATATGCCCCTTAATGAGTTGTGATGTGGCCTGCTTTGAGACAAAGAACTTCCTGTGGGAGGAGACCTGCAAGCTGCAGTGCACAAAGCAGGAAAGCAGTGGAGGAGTCAAACTGGCCTTCAAAGACAGTTTGGACATGACACCGTCTCACCCCCAAATCCTGCACCCCCAGACAAACAGGAGTCCCAGTAATTAGATTAGTGAGTGGGCTATAAGGGAGTGCTAGGGAAACCTAGCCCCACTAGTGTAGTGGCTTTGCCAGATCTAACCCTCCAGGAGAAAGTTTCTCCATTTTGCATTTTGAAAGTCACAAATACACCACACTTTGGAGGAAGTGTTCATACACCTCGCTGGAACTCTGAATCCCATTGGTCAGGGTTGCCAACTGCTTGATGCCCAGGATCAACAAATAAATATGGGAGTGTTGCCCAGAAACTTGGAGCTTCTACCTGTAAACAACATGGAGAAAATGGACTACTGTGTGGGAAACTTGACCTGCACCCAAGGGATCAAACAAGGAAGGACTGTACCTGCTGCACAATCTGATACTAAAACCTTAAGGACTGTTCCTGGATTTGGACAAATTAAGGAGTGGACTACCTGAAATTTACATGTTAACAGAGCCCACTTGAATCTTCTCCACCAAGAACGCCACATCTTGGTCTGTGTCAAGTGGACATTTAAGTATTTGGCTCGGTGCATTATAATTATTGTAGTCCCAACATCCCAAAGACCATCTCAGAACTGCTAGAACATTGGTACTGGTGTTGTGGACACTTTGAACCCACAAGAGGAGAATAACACTTGTTGTTTGGTTAACTTTAGAGTAACATGTGTTAAAAGTACTATAAGGTGACCAGGTGTATTGTGGGAGTTGTAGTCAAAGACTCCAAGAGGCAAACCATATCATCTGTACTCTTGGGTAGTGCTGTGGACTACTTTCATACATCATGAAATACATCTGTAACGTACGTGTAAAAGTGTTACATCGTCGATGGCCACAACTCTGGTCCTTTAATAATAATTGCTTGCTAGTAGTCAGTCCTGACTCTTTGTCCCTCCCCTTTCTCTTCCATCCCTCCGACACAACCGAGACTTAGTACTGTCTCATTCCGCTATAGTTATTTATCTGTAGTTTAAGGGGATATTTTTGTCATGATTTCCTGGTCTGCTGCTGTTTTCCTCTGTTCAGCTGTGGCACCATAGCTGCTTACATCTAAATAGTACATTCCTACCTCTCACATCTTCTCAATACCACAGTTGGGCTAGTGCTGCCTCCCCCTCTGTTGATTGAATTCATTTAGCCTTTTGGAACCTTTCTCCCTGTTTCAAAACTGCATTTGCTTCCCTATCCACCTCAAACAATTTATATTCTCTTTGACTTTCTACGTTTCATGGTCTTTATCTCTGTGCCTCTCTTGAGACTGCTGACACCTTGTTCTTTCTGTGTCTCACTCCCTAAAGTCACTGACTGCCTTATCTTTTCGATGCCAAAACCCAGTTTGCTCTCCAGTGTCTATTTTCAAACTCTCATCCAGCATTAGGCTGTACTAGAGCGACATTTTAGGAAAAATCACGCAGCAATTCATTTAAACAAACCATGGGACAAAGGGTCTTTATCTCAGCCATTTTTATTCCAGGTTGGGTGTTTATTCTACTACATTCAATATTTTTAACTGGGCTGTCTAGCTTCATGTTGGTCCCCCAAACAGCCCTTTCTTGAATTGACTCAGGGGAGTTCTGCTAGGCGCCTAGGTTAATCCGCTATAAAGGCCTGACTCTCTATTTGCGTGACATTGTTTGGTTTCTCATAGGACACAGTGAAGCACATTATTACCTTTCTCTCATTGGCATTTATAGTAGATGACCCCCAAAGTACACACTTTTCTCATGCACACAGCACTCTGGTGCCATAGATTATTTGGATGCTTTTATAAGAAGTTATACTCCTGGGGTTAATCAATCGATCAAATCAATCAGGATTTAAAAAGCACGGCAACCCTTGCCTGGTGTTGCTGTAGTTTGAAGCATCTTGCCATAATTTATCATTATTCAAGACTTTTCCGACCTCCTTGGCTCTTCAGTGGATAGGTTGTGATTTTAGATTCTAAGTTTGTTTGGCCATTGGTTGGATGCAAGTTACATAGAGCAATTCACATAAAAGTTTGGTTTATGCTCTGACAAGTGTGATGCTGTGTAATCATGCAACTATTATTACATTCGTCTTTTGAATTAAAGGTACTTCAAAAGTCTCTAACTACCTTATTGTTACATATACTTCACACCTAAGTTCTCCCCTAGATGCATCAGTGCACTTGTAACTATAAGCAGGGACATTTTAACATATGTTTTATATGCCCCTGTATGGGAAAAAAAGCTGATTTGTTTTTTTCCTATGGTAGCACAATAGAGCCTTTGGCCTAACATGGAAATACTTAAATAAAGTACAACTATGAATTGAAATAAGGTAAATATATACTTCAAAGTATCAAAATGCTGGTTAGAATAAATCTAACAACGTGTCACTGTTAGAATTCTTATAAATATCACACAAAATAAGTTATTGAACTTTTTTTCGGATGGACCAAAATTCAGACTTCCAGCTGCCCTTCTCTGATTGGTCAGCCTCAGCTGTCTTAACAAGGTGTGAAGTGGCCTGCTGTTTGAACCGGTAGTGTCTGGGCAGCTGAATGGATGCTCCCAGATAGGCAGAACTACCACTGTGCTCAACCTTGCGTAGCTTCTTGGTGAGCAGTGAGGCTCAACAGGGAGCAATGTGTAAAACAAAGGCAAAAGCAGCCACTCACTATAAATGCCCTTAGCGTCACAAAAGAGACTTCAGGAGTGAAAATGGTTATGTTCAACACACATATGCAATGCTTATAATATGACCACCATAAACGTTTAAGAATAAAACACAATTGTGAATCTTGCTAGTGGTACTAGGCCCACTCATATGGTTATTTTTTCACTAGTATGCACACTATGGACACATCTTAATCTAACTTCCTTCTAATCGAGGGAGAGCATACTTACGCGGTGCACAATATCAAGATTATGTACATTCACAAATAAAAGAACACTTTTTAGCAGTACTGTTAGCCGAAGTCAAGTAGGTGACGCTCAATGTCTAAAGGTATTGTGCTTTTGGTACTAAACAAGGTGTAAGACTGCACCACAGGCGAGTGTCGTGAATCACATTTGACCCAACCACGCTCACTCCCAATCAGACACACTCAATCCGCACCACTATGTGGTATGACAGGTATCAGCCAGTCTGTATGACTGGATCTTACAAACACATACTAACTCAGCACCCTAATGCGGTGCCACTGGTGCCTAGCAGGTATATGGATCACATTCTGTAGACCTTGTGGCCCAATCCTCTCTCCACCTTCACCCTCACCCCTATTTGCCTATACCTACGGATGGGACATAACTAGTCCTGCCTACCTGACACTGGGATGCATGTGGCCAAAGTTAAACTTAGTCTGGGTCTCTCAGGAAGCAGGTGGAAATGTTTAACAGCTTTAATTAGGAGGTAGACTTAAACAAAGGAGAAGTTAGCAGCAGAACAAGTTCACCCACAGGTCTCAAACACAAAGGATTCATGCAGTCTCTTGACCCACTTCCTAACTGTCTCAGAAGCATTTCTTCATCCCACTCAATATGTCTTTCTACTACCAGTACCATGATGTATTCAGTAGGGGCCAGGTGTAGAGAGGCAGGTTGGTCTATCACGATGAGTGTCAACAAGGAAACAACCGATGAATAGGAAGTAATACATTACTCCCAATAGGTAGGAGTAGGCACCCCGATCGGTATATGATGATCAAGGTCGTACCCAGGCACTCTGGCCACAGTGACTGGTGTGCTTTTTGTGTGAAGGGATGCGTTGTAAATTGTCACCTCCCAGGTCAGGAGTCACAATAAAGAGTGTATGCCAAATTGGGTTGCACCAGGCAATTCTGATCACACTCAGCTAAGAATTGCAAATCTGAACCTCTTTGAATATGAGGCACAATGTCCAGTGCAAGTTGATACAGATTGCACCACACCAGTCTGGTCACGCACAAATATGTGCAAGTTCAGCAGAGCCACATACGTTGGTATGAGGCACAACTCTAGGTACACCCCCACCTCCAAGGGTTGCATCATGTGAATTGGACACTGCAATGCAATGTTTAACATACTCTTAATGTCACCCATAGCTAGGTAAATACCTGCAGTGTTCTTCTCAAAGCATGTAATCCATTTCTATGCTCCATCCAGCAAAGACAGTAGCTTTGTTCTTAGTTTTTCTTTGTCCTTCTGGGATCATGACACATACATAACCCAGCCACATTATTCTGCTGCAGTGGGCACATTCTCAACCTGGATGATGCTATGGGTTTATCCTCAACAAAGCAGTCCCCCCTTGCGAGGCATTGATCCAAGTAGGGAAAGCTCCAGTTGGGATTTCCGCCTTCATGTCCGATGCAACCCTTAGTTAATGCCATGTCCGCAGGCTAAGACAATTCTCCCCTAGGCCAAAACCTGTCACATGGGCCTCTCTCCTTAGTCCAGTCTGCTAACAGGGTGCGAAATGTATAAACAAAACTCTTGTCTTTTGCTAATTTATCCTTGGGGGTAGGTCTATTTTTGCCGTACACACGTGTGCAGCACAGCGTATCCACTTTTGTCAAAACAGGAATGGTTTGTTTGTTTAAACTGTTCAGCCCAAAGAACAGATCCAGGCATGAGCCATTGAGGACTATTACATTCACATCGGGTTTACGTGCATCCTATATGCAGTATTACAGTAAGTAATAAAAGTTTCCAGCATCCCATTTATAGTGAGGAATGTTCGTTACAGCCTTAGTGGCAGATTTACAATCCCCTTACAACACCTTTACAACATTTTTGTGTCACTTCTGTGATGCATCGGCATTGCAAACAATGTGCCACTATGCAACATATTTACAAAGTGAGGCACCTATAGAGATGGGTCACGTTGTAAAGCCTTGCGCTACATTATACCTACATCAGGTATAATGTATGCAGGGTGGGCATTCGGACATAGGAAAGCCTCGCAGTGAAATCTACAAGATTTGACGGAGTCACTTTTATGACGCCACTGCATCAAAACCTTACACCTGCTTGAAGCAGGCGTAAGGAGTGTCGCAGCGTGTTAGTGTTAGATCTGGGGGTCTCTAGTTGGCAATAGTATTCACATTTGTATTAATAGGGACCCTTACTTCTAAGTCAGGATAAGGGGAATACACCCCCTAATAACTCCTGCTCACCCCCTTGGTAGCTTGGCACGAGCAGACAGGCTTATCTCAGAGCCAGTGTGTTAAGCATTTGTGAATATACAGAGTAATACAGTGAAAACACTGCAGATGGACACAGGTTTTTATAAAAAAAGTATTCTTTATATAGACTTAAACACAAGATCACAAACGGCAAAAATCCACAATTCTACACTTAAGATTGCATAAAGATGATAAAACGTTGCTTAGTTCCAGTTGATGATAAATGGGACAAAGTTCTCAATAAAGTACCTGGATGCGTAACGCAAAGTAAACAAAAGGCTCGCAAAAGGGAAGATGCATCGGTTCCGTGATCTGGGGGAGATGATGCGTCGTGCCCCAATGCTTGCGCAGAGTAGGGGATGCATCATGATCCTTACCGTTGCGGAGGTGATACGTAGATTCTTGGCCTACAGGCCCGTTGCGGTGTGCAAGATGATGCCTTGATGCGATGCGATGATCCAGATGCGATGTGAGAAGATGGCACCCTTGATGCTGCGATGACGATGCGATGATGCCCTGCCAGCTTTGAGACGACTCTGTAATTCGGAGCTGTGACAGGCCCTGCACCACGCTTCTCCAGTGATGTGATGGCGACTCTCATGATGGCGTCATGCTTCTCCAGTGATGCGAAAACAGGCAGCTTCGATGAACACACGTTTCCAGGGAGATGCGGCGAAAGCTGGCTTCTCCGGCGATGCGACAATTTCAGCAGCGGCGGCGACACGCTTCTTCTCGATGCATCGCGCTTCCAGCTCCCAGGAGAACGCAAGTGTCTGGATTCAGAATTCCCAGCAGGGAAATTCAGTGGGGAGCTGGAGGTGAAGTCTTTTGTCACTGAGACTTCAGCAGAAGGCAAGCACAGTTCAAGCCCTTGAAGAATATTCTGTGGATGAAATTCCTTACAAAGTTCCTTCTCCTTTCTCTTGGCAATGAAGCAACCACTGCAGGCCAACCCAGCAAACAGCACACTGGCAGAGGGGTTCTTCTTGGCGGACAGGTTTCTTGTCCAGAAGTGGTCTAATTTCTTGGGATCAGGGTCCCAATATTTATAGCCCAAAATCCTTTCTTCTCTGAAACTGCCTAGTCCAAACCAGTTCCTGAGCACTTTGTATACATGACTCTCTTCTTCCTTTCACTTTGCAGGGCAGAGACATCAGCCGCCCCACAGGAGGTGGAGCCAGCACAGAGGAGGGAAGATACAGCTCTGGACCACTCTGCTGACATGATTTCTCCTCTCCTTTCACAGTGCAGGGCAGATACATCAGACAAGCCACAGGAGGTGGAGCCAGTATTGAAGAGGAAAGGCGCAGACCTATTCAGGCCCCAGGTGCAACTCCTCCCTCCCATCTAGAAGCAGATCTCTCTATTCACCACTGGGCTGCCCCAGCCTGTCTTCTGGAATCCCCCAGCCCTGTCACTCACAAACCCAGACAAGGAACACACAACCTAACAGAGGCAGGTCTGGAAAGTTAGGCAAGAAAATACCTATTTTCTAAAAGTGGTATTTTCAAACACAGAATATTAAAATCAACTTCACTAAAAGGTGTATGTTATTATTCTGAGTTTAGGCACATTAAATTTGAATTTCTACCATGTTCCCTGACTCAGTTAGGATTATAAGAACAGAGGAGGCAATCCATCAAAATGGTATGGAGACTCACGCCATTGATGCCAGGTCTAACAGTTAGGAATAGGCATTCCTAACCATTCCTGGAGTTGTGTTGTGCTTGCGATGCACTTCCTATATGTCAGAAGATGCATCATGCATATATCCATCCTTGGGCATTTTGTGCTGCATTGTAAATGTGGCACTTCCATGGTGGCGCAAGGCTATTTTTCTGTGACACAAAATAACTGCTGCAGCTCTGCTAATATGCAGAGATGCATCAGTTATTGTATATCTGTCCCTTGGAGTCATAATATAACGGTCAAATGGTTACAGCATGTGGGTCTCACCCTTGCTTGGACAGTATGGCCAAAGGTGAGTGTGTCCAGATTTCTGGCATGGGGAGCATGCGATTTCATCTGACCACTTCACTTTTCAAATTTCTGCTTCATTATTCTGAGGTTTTGTGGAAAGTGGTCAGCTGGTCACTCGAGGAGTAGGTCTCTTGCAGCTTTTGATGCCCCCTAGAAATACAAGAGGTCTGCCATCTAAGCCTAAATCCAAACTGGTTCCAGGAGCATCTCCTCCTCTGACTGTAGTGGAAGCAGGCTACAATTAGCCCTGGGTTCCAAGTACTATACTTCCTCATACCCAAATTGACAATTAACTATATATTTGAAGGCTTCACTCTGGTAAAATTAAGTTACATATGTTTCTCAGCACTCTCCAGCTGCCCTTCCAGAGAGAGGATGATTTGCAAATCTCTTATTGGATTTGGGATTGTTGCCAAAATACACAAGCCATTATTTCTGTTCTGAGAGCAGTTTCACATTTAAGCGATAGGAAAACACTAATAGGAGAGGGCAGCGACTGGATAGGATAATGCTAATCAGCTCACTAGATTTTCAAGCAGGCAAAGTGTACGTTTCGAAAAGGTAGATTTCCTGTTTGTTTTTGAAAAATGTAACTTCATAAATTCAATGGATATTTACTGACTATCAAAAACAGTGGTTGAATGAACGCTGTACCTTATTCCAAATCAAAGTTACCAAAATGTTATTTAATATTGTATTTTCTTTCTCATAGAAATCACTGCAATTCTAAATCATGGAACTGGCTTTTAGGGGCTAGTCACATTAGTATCATGCAACCCTTAAATTCTTACATCTTTTGAACTCTAGGTGCCCTAACTTGTAATTAACAAGTCACGCTTATGGTGAATTAATTTTTCTGAGTTTTACTTGCCTACCTAGTGAATAGCAACATATGCGTTTCACTTCTCCTTTGACATTTAACTTCCATGTCACTGGTGTATTTCCTGCACCATAACCTGTGGTCCAGTCAGCAGTTCCCCAGTGCGCAGAGTTAAAAATCCTGAAATACCAGTCTGCAAAAATAGGAGTTACAACTTAAAAAGAGGTGTTTTCTAACAGTATGTTACAATTCTTTTTATGGTATAGATTTGACATTTAGTATATCAGAAAAAAGGACCTGCAGTAAGGGGAATACCGAGGGGCATATTATCAAGTAGGCGTTAAAATTATCGCAGTTTTAGTGGCATACAACTGCTGCTAAAGTGGCGATAATGGGCTTGATAATATCCCCAGGAGCATTCCAATATAAGCCCATGTTCACACCAGAACATAAGTTTCTTTTTGAAAAAACTTAGTGTCAGTACCCCAGTGAACCATGCCACATTCCTATAATTGTAGCACTAGGATTGTGCATTGCAGTATTATCAGTTCTGATCTACTTATTAAACACTTTAAAGCCATCTGTTCTTTTCTGTAGGGGTCGAAACAACCTCCTGGAGTAGGCTGGGAATAGCTGGGAAAATAACAAAATATTTGCAACAAAATATAACTGCTTAGTATCTCCGGATCTAATATTACCTTTTCAATTTCCATTTTCTGGGTGATCTAGTTGTTCCTACTACTAGCAAAGTGATAACCCAGAAAACAACAATTAAGTACTGCATCAGACTGTAAATAAGACTTTAAAGCATTATTTTACAGAATGCAAAATAATCATATAGCATGAAATATCTTTTGTTGTCCTGAATAATTTTAAAACCAATCCTCTTGAAATTGTGCTTTTCATCACATCTGTTGTATGGTTACAGACACCCAGGTGGGCCCGGTCAGATAATGTTAAGAGCACATTAGAAATACCTACTTAACATTATTGTATGTAGAACATTCCTCTAATACTATGCAGAGTTTTTATCGTCAACTGCTGCCTTGTTCCTTTTTTTGTGATCAAGCACTAAAACATCCGTACTCAGAGCATGTGCTTTTTAAAAAAAAAGGTCCCCTCTCCCCTTTTTAGGTCGAGCCTACAGAGGCAGCGCGAATGCGCTGCTTGCTTTGCCAGGCATGCAGTATTCGTTATGGTGTGGAAGCTTTATGGAAGCTTTGCCCACTCTCCACCCATCTTTCACATTGGTTTAGGTCCTAAATGCTGCCTTTTGATTTGTTTTAGGCCTGTTATTTTCTCCTCATGAAGGTCATGTCCTCATTAGTATCCTTCCATGGCTACTGGCCCCTTTACTTCAATCACTATTTTCTAATCATGGCCCAACCCCACAGTACGTGACCTCTCGCCCCATTCTCTGCCCCCCCACCGCACTCCCGTTCATGCCTTCTCACATGCCTGCAATCCCGTTTTCAATGCAATAGGTCTCACGTAAATGCGAGTCCTATTGCATTGTAAATGCTTGTTTTTTTTCAACTGCTAAAAAAATATGGCTGCGCCCAAGCTGCAAAGTGAGAGCCGCAGTGAAGTAACCACATTATGTAAAGATGCAAGTGAAAGAGGAAACGGAAAGCCGAACACGCAGTGCTGCGACTTTCCCACAAGAGAGTTCTGACAGCCCTTCCATCCCTTTGCATTTATGGCATTCTCATGAGTAGGTCCGTGACATCTGGGAAGTCGTGCAAATTTCCCTGAAAATTTGCATATTTAGATGGACACATAATTTAAATAGACACAGTTTATTATAAATGTATATATATTTTTTTTATTACGGACGCTTTGTGAATTGGAGGCAAGTAGGGTAGCTAATATTCCATTGCTTCCATGCGTAATAGATGATGAGGTCTAGTGTTTTGATGTGTTTTTTGTAACTTTGTGCATGGTTCCTTTGATGATGCTATAAAATGATGTTGAAAAATAAATCATGATTAATGTGATGCATTAATAATGTGTTTTGTTAAAAATGTGAGGAGAAGTTGTTGCCACTAACTTAAAAAGGAGGCCTTGAGTCAAGGACAATGGCTCCTTTTATTCCCAAGGGGATGCTCTGCACAGTGTGTGCCTTACATCTTTATTGGATGCTGTGGCTAGCCTTGCGTCAGAAGCCCAAAGCAACAGTTTTTTAGTGGTGTTGGGGGGACTCCGGCCCAGCGACTTGAGCCATGGGAATGGGCCACTGACCCACTTGTCATATTAGATTTAGGGACCTTTGCAACATGGCTCTGCCATTGAGCAGTTCTTCAGTTATTGCCTGCCACAGTGGATCTGTTTTTACACATTTGGCTATGCTTTTTTATCGCAGTATTTCTCAAGATCAAAATAGCCCTAGAGGCAGATTTACAAGCCCATTGCGCCACTTTGCTTCACTTTTCCCATGTTAAAGTGATGCAAAAGTGGTGCAAGGGTCTTGTAAATCTGCCCCCTAGTGTTTTGTTCTGGTTTTAGTCAGACGACATTTCCCTCATTGAATATCACCTCCTCCAGAATTCATGCTCTGCTCCATCCTGCATGCTCTTACCCAAAGCATCAGCACATTCAATAGATTTAGTTATGAGTTGAGAAATATTCATCAGCAATCTGAATCTTTAATGACAGCCCTCAGTGCTGAACTGATCCCTGTTCATTTATATGCATCACTAGCGTGTAACCTAACACAATGATGTAAATAAAATCTATATACAGCATAAGTTCTCTGTTGAAACTACAATCAACAACACCAAATTGTAAAATAAGACAGGATTTCAACTTAACTTTGCTTTCCAATTGGTACATCAGTACAGCCCTCAATTACTTCAGTGCTTGCGTGAACTCTTCCATTGTGTTCTGAAAAGGCTTATTTCTTGCTGAACTGAAACAAAAACGAGTTGGCAGGGTGGGCCCAAATGTAAATAAGATTTGTAACTTTGAAAAAGAATTCCTTCTTTCCATCCTTAGATCTATTGACTTTTTTGAGCACGCCCTCACATAAAAATCAGATAAGAAACTCCTTGGTGGACCATAATCGAAACACAGATTTGTTGCCCTTTCAAAATACAAAAACTCAGAGTAATCATTTGATACTTGTATCTTTAGAGCTCAAGAATGTCTAACATGCTTTAAAACCACGAATAAAAAAGAAATACTTAAGATTGAGGTTTTTCTATATCTCATTACTACAGAGGTTTGACGGATCATGGAAATTTCGAGGAGCTGAACATCAGCATTGTAGATTCTGTGGGTATAAGGAAAAACACTAGAGCTTATAATTTGTCTCTGCCCAAAACTATTTCATCTACACAAGAAGTATTTATGTGACTCTTTTACTTCTGCTAATGTCTGAGCGACTGATGAGGCCACAAGAACCTGTTTTGCCCTACACACTGATGCCTTTGTATCCAAGTTTATCAAATGTTTGGATTTAGTTTCAACCAGATAAATTAATCTGGTTCAGATTTTAAGATGTTGCTGTTTTAACCTAAGCTGAGCCTTGACTATTCTTTAATCCTTGTTTTGATCTGCTCCATCATTTCTTACTGTCACATTATTGTTATTGTTTTATTTATAAACAAAGCAGCTACTTCATTCATTAATTTACTAACTCCAGAAATCTGTGTTTGATCTCATGGTCAAATATTTGAATCGTGGTGTGGTCACTCAGCCTTTCATCCTTCCTAGGTCACTACATGTGTGTACACATGGAACAAGCTTGGAGGATCTTATCTTAGTTCTTCAGAAGTGGATCTTATTTCAAAAGGTGGATAGGTGATAAGCACTCCCAATCCATTCTAAAAGTGTCTGATACTCTAGTAGTGAGACTCAATCACACCCAAGGTCTGCACACCAGGACATCCAAATAAGAGCAAATCCAGGAGGATTGAATGGAATGAACACATTCCTCACAGTCACTGTATTAATAAAAACAGAACTATAAGATCAAAATACAATACAATTAATGTTAAAATAATGTCAGGGTGGTACAACCTTTAATTTATGTGTAATAGTGCATGCAATAACTCACAGGTAATTCTAATACAATCAATATAACTTTAATTATCAGTTTTGTGCAATGTGTAATAATAAGGACACGCTGGTAAGTTGTAATTCAAGTAGGTTTATTCAGGTGAGCAAACAGGTAGCATAAAGTCTAATTGGGTTTTGTAGGGCGGCCTGTTGGTCATCATCAACAGCCCCACCAGGAGCAGCCTGTCAGCTGCTCAGCCCCTCTCACCAACTGGCATCACTTATCCAGTCACACAGGCAATCCACACAGCCCACACTCCAACATTCCTCTCAGAACACTCACACAGGCTAAGCAGCCAGGGACAGAATAACATAGGAGAAAAACCATAACATCAGAATACTACATTGACTCTTCCCTATCGAACAGAAGAATAACACAATCAATGTATTAAACTATAAACATAAAATTACAGCAATAGTAAATAGTCCACAACCCAGGGATGAAGGGAACATCGCCCGCATCATAAAGTGGAAATTAAATATTTAAATCAGATGCAAAAGCCCAGACCCAGGGATGATGAAAACACAGGATCACACAAGGGTAACAAACTAAAGACAAGAAGGAAAGATGGATACAGAATGCCTATCCCCCTCCTGTAATAAGCAAAATTAAATGTCAAGATGCAAGTTCTGCATATAAGGAGACTAGTCATGTAGACCAAAGGGACTAACACCCAATATCCTGCTTCCAGCTAAAATAAGGGACAACAATGTTACATATTGTGCTCTCCATATAAGGAGAGAAGTCATGTGGACTAAAGGGACTAAACTCACCATTACAAATGGACAACCTGTGAAACCTGTGAAAACAAATATGCTCTCCATGTGAGTAGGCACACAGGGGCTACCCGGCAGCCAACAAATAAATTGCGGCACAAGGTGTCTTATGCATGCATGGAACCCAACCCTGCATCAAAATTGATTTTGCGGCACAAGGTGTCTTACGCACGCAAGGAAAGTTTCTCCTTGCAACATCAAAACCCTGTAAGATAACCCTCATGTAAGTGTACAGTATCTTATCCATAAACCCTCCCCCATGTAGGGCTCACAGACTGCGAAAAACAACATGGTCTGTTACCCAAAGCGATCCACCCACAAAACACATGGGCCACCCATTTGTAAACAAACGTTAACTGTGGTATCACAACACACGATAACTTCATTTGTAAGTATGCAAAAACATTTCAAATTGTAGTGCATTATTTAACTGTGACCCACGCTGAAGAGCAATCTCTCACCCGAGCAAATCTGCAAAAAACACCCAAAAAGGATTAACACTACAGCTTTAACTAAATGCACCACAACTCTGAGCTGCTAGAAAAAAGTTCTCTAAAATGTGCTCTAAAACTGAATTTTCTTCACATGTAGACACCTGAAACATCCATTAGTGGTATAAGTATGTCTCCAGAAAACATCTGTTCCATCGTAAATTTGTTTTAAGGGAGAAGTATCTTTTATTAGAAATGTCTCCAGAAAACATTAGTTCCATTGTCAATCTGTGTGAAGAAAGAAGTACCTGTAAATATCTGCTTGTAGATAAAAGATCTATCCTGGCAGCGTACGTTGAACTTTATGTAAAACACAAAGTGGTTGGCAAAAGTGCCAGATGGAGGATCTTCATGGAGTGTAACTACAAATTCAAAATGGGGGCACGCACAGTGACGCCACGCCAGTTGGCTCCAGTCGATTTCATGTTAGACAATGTGTGAATACAGCATGATGCTTGTGGAATTGCTGCAACATCACACGGACATCATCAAGCAGGTAAGAGCGCGCTCAGCTTGTGACAAGCACCCCTGTTTTTTCAAACTTGCAAAAAACTGTCAAACTCTCAAACATGGAATGAATACTCAGGGACCCTATTAATAAAAGACGATAACAATATCACCTCAATATCCCACTCCATGTGCCAATTTTTGAGCAGAATTTTATAAAAAGCCAAACACTCCCTACAGGATGATAGGCCAAGCTGTGAAAACACATTTTGTAACATTTACAGCTTGAGTGCAGTAAATAGCTTCTTTACAAATCTATCAAGAAACAAGTTTGAAGGAACATGAATACAAATAGCGTAGGCATATACTTCCTTGCGCACACATATAGATGACAATCACCATGTCCATAAAAATCTTGAAGTGCGTAGCATTCATGTTAGAAATGACAAATAAACATTTCACAAATGATGATAGTTATATCTCTTGGAGGTACATTGGTTGAAGTCAGACGTGTCAAACCAACACCACCATATACCAAAATGTAGCAAGTACATACTGCACATGCCTGTCCCATCCAAAGCACACATCTTATGGAAACGCAGGTTGGCATGGAGGATGACACTCAGCATAGCGTCCATTAAATGAGAGTGGTGGCATACCTTACATGAAAGCTTAATTCTTGTCATTGAGTCAGCATGAGATGGGGTACATCACGCTTATGTGGGGTCTGTCCAATGTAATGGACACCAGTGGGGCTGTTCTGGGTGCTGTCATTGTACCTGGTTTGTTTGTCCCTCTTATAGCACAGTCTCGTTAAAGAGATTGTATTGTGTGACCTCTTGTGACTCATTTTTGTAGCATCTTGTTCCTGTTGTATGTGCCTGTCGTCTCTTCCATGTAGTAGCTTCTTCCCAACATGTTGTAGAAGGAATCTTTAAGTCTCTTCAGGCTACTTGTATAAATCGGAGAGCGTAGGGTGGTCTCCAACTCGTCGCCAAAATTAATGTAGTAATAAGGACACGCTGGTAAGTTGTACTTCAAGTAGGTTTCTTCAGGTAAGCAAACAGGTAGCATAAAGTCTCATCAAGTGTTATAGGGCAGCCTGTTGGTCATCATCATCAACCTCACCAGGAGCAGCTCACTAGCTGCTCAGCCCCTCTCACCAACTGTCATCACTCACCCAGTCACACAGGCATTCCACACATTGCTACACACCAACATTCCACTCAGAACACTCATACAGGATGAGCAGCTAGGGACCAGATAACATAGGAGATAACATAGGAGAAAAACCATAACATCAGAATACTACAACATGTATGTGTCTTGCTTCAACATTTACAATTGTTGCATGCAGCCTCAAAACCTAACAACAAAGGTCCCTGGATTTCTTGTTCAAGAAATACTTGCAATTGAAAAAACGAAAGGTCTCCACTCTTTTTTCGACCGTGGATACTTAGAGTGCCAAATTACAAACTTCTTTACAGTGCTTTTTTGTGAGGGCAAATGCAAAAGTGTCTCTTTGTTCCTGGGGCCCCATAGTTCGAAATATGCAAATTTTTAGCTCACTGTAATGGCTAATGATTCAAACCTCTAGGTGTTTCCAGGTCTGTAGAAATGCTCTTTGAAGTGGCTGTAGGCCACAGTTTCGTCATCATAGTCTTTTCCAAAGTGCTCCAGCATTCTTCATTTGCAATTTGTGTATCCGGGGCTCAATTGGAGAAGCCAAAGCACCATTGCTGAGGACCACCAGACATCCCTATCAGCCCCAGTGGTCTCTGCAGGATCCCAGCACGCAAAGCTCCAGCTGTCTGCATTTGTTTACTGATTTAACAGAATTTGATTTTTAACTGGTCTTCCTCCATTGAGGGCAAACTTGTTGCCTGCCCACCTGCCCCATAGCTCCTCTCAGCCACTGGTTAGGCCTCTTGCTCCTGTGCAATTGCTCTCAGAACTTCTCCTTAGCCGGAAGTCTTCCTCAGTAGCAGCCTGTTCTCCCCAGGCAGCAATGCTTCCACCTATTTGGAGGGTACCTGTGTGCCCAGCGGGAGCCAGAGTTAGGGGTCTCTCCAACGACCAGTACACAGAGGTTTCAGAGATCCTCCCCCTTTTAAGGTATACGGCATGTCCACCCCTCTACTGTCCTGCAAAGGAACTGGGTAAAACAGTGCTACTGACCCACGAAACATAGATGCATAGAACCAGTGTTGAGTGTCCCACCACTCCACCATGGGATTATCTATGAAGAGTATGTCTGTCCTTGGCACCTTGAGATTCCAGTGCCTCTCAAAATGTCTTCTTTGCGTGGGGTACAAAAAGGGGGTTGTGATGGACGGAGCATCTGAATCAATCAAACACTCACACCCAGTCAAAAGATCTGGGTTTAATCCATCACCGTTCTTTAGCCCACTCTGCCACCCCAGTTCAGACATGGCTATATGCAAATCAGTCTGACCCTGTGCCTCATGGGAACAGTCCAGCCCGAACTGCCAAGCCATGTGTTCCCTGGACCGGAAACAAGCTTCCGAGGACCGGTTTCCGGCATTCCAGCCGTTTTCAGCCCGGCTTGCTTGAATCAGGCAAAGTGAGCAAGGGACTGACGTCTGAGCACACCCTGCCACACTTATGCCGGCCAATAGCGGTAAAAAAGGGGGGTGGTGATGGACGGAGCATCTGAATCAATCAAACACTCACACCCAGTCAAAAGATCTAGGTTTAATCCATCACCGGTCTTTAGCCCACTCTGCCACCCCATTCAGACATGGCTTTATGCAAATCAGTCTGACCCTGTGCCTCATGGGAACAGTCCAGCCCGAACTGCCAAGCCATGTCTTCCCTGGACCGGAAACAAGCTTCCGAAGACCGGTTTCTGGCATTCCAGCTATCTTCACCCCGGCTTGCTTGAATCCAGTGGCCGCCATAAGTGTGGCAGGGTATGCTCAGACGTGAGTCCCTTGCTCACTTTGCCACTGGATTCAAGCAAGCCGGGCTGAAGACGGCTGGAATGCCAGAAACCGGTCCTCGGAAGCTTGTTTCCGGTCCAGGGAAGGCATGGCTTGGCAGTTCGGGCTGGACTGATCCCATGAGGCACAGGGTCAGACTAATTTGCATATAGCCATGTCTGAACTGGGGTGGCAGAGTGGGCTTAAAGATTGGTGATGGATTAAACCCAGAGCTTTTGACTGGGTGTGAGTGTTTGATTGATTCAGATGCTCCGTCCATCTCCACCCCCTTTTTGTACCGCTATTGGCCTCCATAAGTGTAGCAGGGTATGCTCAGACGTGAGTCCCTTTCTCACTTTGCCACTGGATTCAAGCAAGCCGGGCTGAATATGGCTGGAATGCCAGAAACCGGTCCATGTAAGCTTGTTTCCGGTCCAGGGAAGGCATGGCTTGGCAGTTCTGGCTGGACTGTTCCCATGAGGCACAGGGTCAGACTGATTTGCATATAGCCATGTCTGAACTGGGGTGGCAGAGTGGGCTAAAGAACAGTGATGAATTAAACCCAGATCTTTTGACTGGGTGTGAGTGTTTGATTGGTTCAGATGCTTTGTCCATTACCACCCCCTTTTGTACCTTCTTTGAGTGGGGGCATTCAAGTGGAGTAGGAAACTTCCAGAAAGTTGGCACCTTTGCCCAATCCAAAACTGATCCACCACCACTCTCTCATCCCTGATACGAAGCATTTTAGGACTTGAGTCAATACAGTAACTTCTATTGCTGACTCGTCGGCTCTAAATGGCAATAAAAATTGATTCCTATCCAAGGGGAACCCCTGTAAAAAATATAAGCTTACGTCTGTTTTCTCCCCTATTGGTTTTGCAGGTAGTGCATGCACATGTTTCTCAGGTAGTGTGAATGCAATTAAATTATTCAGGTTTTGCTTCTGCTCCCTTCCTCTCCCAAAAACAGAGTTAGTCCACTCCAGACTGACCTTTTTGGTGGGATAGGTTTTGATTTACCCTCTAGCCAGCAGATTAATTTACTTGACTCAACAGGGTGCTTAAAGGCCTTCATCTAATTAAGAGCTGACTCCGTGAAATATGACCAAAACCCAAAGTACAGGTATGAGTTTGAAATATGAAAAAATTGATAATATATTTACACTCAGGCCTGTTGTTTACTTGTAGAAAGAGACATTCATTTTCAGTAGGTTCAGCCTATGTGCAATTTTATTTTAGTCAGCTTTCACCTACAGCTTGTTTACAGTAAAATTCTACAAACATACAGTAAAGCACTACAGACTGACAGTAGTAAATAATAACTTGTGACATTTCTTTTCAACTTCCTGATTAAATTATAAAGCGTGCTCATACCATAAGAAATTAATTGAAGGCCCCTTCTTTAACAGGCTTTTTTTTTGCAGACACTAGGCTTAATGGCTGAATTCGACTTTGGCGGTCACACAGCCAGCCCGCAGCGCAGTATGGAGAACACTGCCAAGCTGGAAAATCCAGACTGCAGCATTATTACATTCCTGCGGGGCCGTGCAGTCCATTCGGCACCAAGCTGTGGCTCTAGGAGAGAACCTGCAGCATGCCGGCCATACTGTGGTGGCTTCAGTCATTCTGGCGCACTGTTGCCTTGCACCATTTTGTGCAAGGAAAACAATGCGCGCACCAACATGACGTCAGAGGCCACCAGCGTAGCACCAGCAATGTCGCATAAGGGTGTTTTTGTCATGGAGCCCTGTGTTATGGGCCCATTACCTGCCTTTCTGCAGACCTTTTCATGGTGGTATCACCGTCTTGAAACAGTTTGGCTGTAAGGATTGTCGTATGAGGATGGCAGTGCAGAAACAGGGATGCCTCCATTGTCCACCTCTGCCTCTCCCACTCCAAGAGCAGGAATAATGGTGAAACTGTAGACTGGAAAAGGTGTCCCCACCTGCATCATAATCTAACAGTCGGACCTCTAGGTATTTATGTCGGGTGACCACCAAAAAGCAATGGCAGTTCCAAGACTGCTATGGTCGTAATCAGGTCTTTAGAGTTAGATAGCTTTCTTACTCACTCAACCTGCAGACAGCTGCAAAGGCTTGCAGACATGATCATGAGTGATCATCGTAGAGCCTCTTACCCCAGCTGTGCAATAGAATATGGAAGAACACATTTTAATATACAGGCACTGGTGGATACCTCTCAATTACTGAAAGTGTCTATTTGTGGCTAAGAACCTTGAGAAACAACAAATTGAATTGAAACTGAATTGATTGAATGTATTCTGTGGATGTCATATGTTTTATATACTTACATCTATGGGGTTTCAATATGGGTGGCTTGGGACTTGTGGAGAAAACTGGAGAAAAACAATTAGATGCATAAGTTTACAAGTGTAGCTAGAATTCACAAAGGACAGCCGCTACGGTCACTCTAAAGGGGGCCTGTCAATATACATATCAAACAACTTAAAAGGCCCAATTTCACGACTATCCATTGATGAATACCGGCTACTCGGGGTAAAAATCAACTCATGGCGGAAACAGCGCTCACTTTTCCTTCTAAACGTGTACATTAACCCAAGTACGCCACACAAAAAAAGATCACCTGGCTTGTCTAACAGAAATTATGAGCGACATAGCCGCGGAACACCCCAACTCAGATTGTATTGTCACGGGGGATTTTTACACCAACCTATTCCAAGGTAAACTAGCAGACACCGAAGTGTCTTTCCTATTTTCCATCACTGAGGCCGTGACACAAACCAAACCGCCCAATAAAGCTCACTGTGGACTGGGCGAACTCTGTGCGATTTTACAGCGCAGGTTACCTGGTAATCAATGGCAGGTCGGCAGGTGACACCCCTCCAAACTGGTCTTGGACAAATGGCAGCACGCAATCTTATTTGGATTACACCATCTGCAATTCAGCCTTGCTTCATTGTCTGGCCAGTTTCCGTATCCACCCACGAATAGAAAGTGACCATAGGCCCCAGGTCATATCCTTTAACACAAAACCAGTGAATCACAAACCTGCTCCTTCAACCTGCCGGGGAATATACCCGGAGAACCTAAAGCGCCTTAAGTGGAGTGAAGACATTAGCCTGAACATCCTACATGAAAGCATGGATATCATAAGAGGCGGAATCGACCAAGATGCCTCACTGATTGCGACATGGTCGATGCTCTGTTCTCACCTGACCAACCTTTTTCCAGCAAAACAGCATGCCCAAAGGCCAATCCATAAATAAACAGTTAGAATCCACTCCTTGGAATTGAGAGTGTCTCCTCCGCAGTGGGGAACACCTTCATGTTTTTAGGTCCCCTCACACACCAACAGGCCCCTTTGTGTCATGCTTCATCATCGGGTAATCGTACCCCTCTACGGGGTACAGCGTGCTGCGACCTACGGAGACGTGGGAGCACTTGTTTAGACTATGTGTGGTGTTGGTGAGGGGTTTATTTAAATAAGTGTGAGTATATAGTGATGTTTGGGAAATAGTGAAAGTTAAAAAGAACCTGGCTCGTGGGGTGACTAAAAATTATTTAATAAGCCCCCGTGCTGGTGCTGTTAAAAATGAGGATGGGAGATCTCTACGCTGACAATGTGCGTTACCTCCTTTTTGTGTGCGTCGACATGTTTCGGTGCCAGAAGCACCTTCTTCAGGACGGGGTGCACAAATCCCCACCTTACTCACGTTTCTCTAACTAATACTAGAAATTTCCAATAAAAGTGAGGAAAAAATCATTACAGTGCAGGTTATGTACCTAGCAAAAAAGAACGTTGGCTATTGATCAACGTGTAAAGGAAAGATGACAACAATTTTTTTTCTGGTGGTCTCTCTCTCCATACCCATAGGTAAAATGTCCAGTGGTTACAGGTGACAAACTATAGCCGTGTTTTAGTGCTTATAGTGAGATAACATTTTTTTATATAAAGAGAACACACTAGACTTACTGACATACAACATAAAGCACACACACTTAATGAGTAAAATTTTTGATCAGGTGTTTTTAAATCATTATTTGGTCGCAACACCCTTGTTGGTAAAGAGGGAAAGGATAAAGTTTGTGTTTGTATCCCTATAAAGTGAAGAGGAAAAATTATTGAAATCATGCCATTACATATTTACAACATACTGTTTTGGAGTTGCAGATAAACCTCATGAGCCAGTACGTCAGGATCTGGTGTGCTAACTAGCACCTGTTTGAGGGAGAAATGCATATTCAGGTCTTGGTTTTACTTACATTCATGTAGTGGTGGCAGTGCTCACGGTCATATGACCTTTCTACTCACGATTTCTACGAGGAAATACCTCCTGATCGATCCCTTCGTGGCTCCGGTGATAATGCCAGAAGGAATCCTGAAAACGGGGTTTTATACCCTTTCCCCGGGTTGATGTTAATTAGTTAATTGCATGATTCATGTTTCCTTGTGGTCATATATGGTCATTGTTGGTTTTGGTTAGTTAATTGCATGATTGTGGTTTCCTTAAGGGCATATAAGGGCATTGTCGGTTCCTTGCTCGCGGTCATTGATTACTCGCGTCTTTCCTTCGCGCATGCGTCCATGCAGTATGCTTTGTCCTGCTGCGTTATCAGTAATGCGCATGCGCTATCCTGCACTGATATTTCTTGATGTTTAGTTTTAGCAAAAAACGAATGATATTTTTCATAACGAAGCGCTGTGCATGGCATTATGCTGGAAGAAAAGCCCAATCAGTTCATAGTCCTGAGTTTCATTATTCGCTCGTTTTCTTTTGCAAACAGATAGAGAACACATATTTACCAGGGTCAGTGAATACTTATTGTAAGGGCGATTGAGAAGTGCAGTTCCCCGGGTATATCAGGGTTCGCCTGCTGTGTGATCAAGAGGGGAATGACCGGACCATTTTCATGAACCACTCTGTTTAACTGAATTGTTTTTACGCCGCATTGAAGGGGTCTCTCATCAGGGCACCATTCTATGTTAACTGACCCCAGGGGATTTTGTCATTTAGACCTGTGGTGTTAGTCCCCAATCTGAAAACCCATCCCTGCAAAGGCCAATCCAGCCTCGCAAGTTCACACTGTCAATACAGATAAAGTCACTTAAGAAAGCTAGAAACAGCGCTTTGCGGTTACTTGCAAAATCTCCGGGGAATAGCGAATGCTTAAACCTTTACCAAGCTGCCCAAAATTCTTTCAGGCTGGCGATGATTAAAGATAAACAGACGCACGAAAACCAATTCTGGTGCAAATTGGTGTGGGAGAGTAAGAGTAAAAACTCAAGAAAATGTGAGCCCTAATTAACCACACAAACCCGAGCACATCGAGCTTTGGATCAGCAAAAATATCCAATAATCAGACTGGGCAATATTCCTCACTGACCACTTCAGGTCTTCAGAACATCCAGGACCAACAGGATACAGCCCCCCAAGAGAGACTGAGTGCTCATATTCTGTCAACGAGGACCTTGAGGTGACTCATTAAAGGGTTGCCACAGCAGTGACAAAAGCAAGATCAGACGGAGCACCAGGCCCAAATGGCCTGCCACGGAGTCTGTTTAAATCTGACATATCCTTCTGGTCAGGATCACCAACAAACCTTTTTAATTATGCTTTGAAAACTGCAACAATCCCTGTCTCATGGCGGGGAGCCATAATCCACCCAATCTATAAATCAGGATCCCGCGCCTCGCCGAACTATTACAGACTCATTGCCCTCTTGGACATTGAGGCTAAGCATTATGCAGGCCTTCTCTTGGAGTACCTGAGGCTATGGACAAAGGAACACAACTTGATACCGATGAACCAGACAGGGTTTGTTGCTAACTCAGGGACCAGGACCAATCTATTAGCAGTGTCAACCATTGTCGACAAAGCACTTTCAACATCTAGAACACACCTAAAGGCTTTGAGTCAGAAAAGAACAATGGGTGCACAACCAGAAGTGAACACACTGATAATGGTAAAGCAAAATAGATGGTGCACCTGGGTGAGTGGGGAGTCCTTGAACCACTCGATGTTTGGTAGAAGAACTACCAAATACATGAATTGAAGGTATACCCAATGGACTCAAAAGGTATTATACAAGTTAGTAATATTATAGACAAAAAAATTAATAATGTACAAGGCGACAGGGAGATGTAGGAATCTCCAGTGGAGGAGTGGTCCGATGGAGTCCTTTATTAAGTACAACCGCCAGCCGACACATGTTTCATCGCTAATTGTGAATCCTCAGGGCTGAAAAAACAAATAAATTACAATGGAGCATCTACTATGCGACTTGTGAGCACAAAGATGCTACAATATTAAATGAAAAAGATTCTCTCAGCTACCACTGTGTCAGCAGTTAATATATTTACAGTTAATATATTTACATTGATTATGTTATGTGCAACCCAACATATTCGTGTCGAAAGTGCTCATATAGCGTCATCCGGAAGGAGTGCTGGTGATCCAGTGAACCTGTGAACCTGTGAGTCTGAAGAGGATCTATATTTCCCGATATTCAGTGACTGTAATTGTAGCGTCACTGCAAAAGACACTATACCAAAGATCTCAAAATTGCGGGTGCTATTTATTGTGTCCGACTCACTCATACCACGTGCAGATGGTGATGACTCAGTTGACGTGACCCTTTTAAACAAATAAAGGGGGTGGAGGGAAAAACAAAGGTTTTGGGGGGATTGCACATACCTATTTGGTCTATTAACAAATGAAAAAATGAAAAAATTGGGAGGAAAGACTCATCACTATAATGTCATATGTGAATGACTGTGGCAACAAGGAAAATAAAGTCACATCAATACAAAATTATAATGAAGCTCACCGCTTAGCTGGTGATACTTCCGACCCAGCCGGGCCCTTGACCATGGATGAGTGGATAACAGTGGAGAGGCTGCAGACCTGTAAGGGTGCCATATGGACACAGGTTAATATCCAGGTTGAAAACAACCTCTACCAGAAACTCCAGCCTAAAGTGTAGCTCTCCATATTATGGTCTCTTCCAGAACAATAAACAGACCACTCAACAGCATAAAGTATCTTTTCCATCGTTATAGAAACTCAATACCTTGAAGTCATATGTGAAACGACTAGTTTCTAAAAGCACTACTATATATCATAAAAACTCAGCACATTTAAAAGGAGACAGACGTTACTCAAGTATGCAACTATAAACATCAGTGAACAGTGAGACAACACAAGCCAAATTGACTTTACCGTCTCCATGAATGACATGGCATCCCAAGATGGAAATCAAAGCTCACCCCTATATGCGACGAAAGTCCGTTGTAAGTGTTTCGTATGCTAATCCAATCGGAAGATGTAAAATCGAGGTATGTTCAGGCGTGCATAAATATCAAGTCTGTGGAGGCAAGGGTTGATCTTATTAGACTACCGAGTACCAGTGCGTGGTTTAACTGGTACCAACTTCATAATGAGAACGTATAGCTCTCTTACCTTACGAGTATTAGCGCTGCTGTTGTGCAGAAGGAGTTGGGTACGACTCAATTCCGTAGGAGAACGCCCGGTACTGAAAGAAATTCAAATACGGGTACATGACTGTATTGTACATATTGAGCAGACTGTTTAAAATAAAACGGATGGTCAAGGCGGTTTGTGGAGACACCGCACTTACCCTGTATATGAAGTAATGTTGCTGCGTATTCATCCCGATTGTGTGTCCGGTACACACGTGACCCGGAAGTCTGGGATTAAATGGATACATTAGTGAAGCGTCATTATTCTGAGGACTAGAGCGCCGACGGAGATGAAATATCAGTATTACGAATGTGCCATGTCTGTGAAGCGACGTAGAGCCACGTAATAGCGATAATGTAATGAGTGCACGAACAATTTCAGTGCTGAGTAAGTGTATCAAAAGCAATGTTAACCTATGTGAACGCTACACTGTTATAAGTGCAAGTATACTTCCAGTGTTGAAATAGGAAATTAAATATGATACGAAAATTATAAATATGTGGGTATTAATTGATATCCGAATACTAAGTGATTCCAAGCATCCACACGCGAGTAGTGATAACGCAGTGGAGGTCCCACTCATACGTGACTTAGATGCATGATTTCTTGTAAGGATCTCAAAACTTTCATTACATGTAACCAGTGAATAAAGACTGGGCAATACATTTAAACAGGCGGTTACATGTAACAATTAATATTGCTCTCTTTCAAGCAGTAGTAGATCAATTTACAATTAGCAAAAGTATCTACGGCTAAATAGTACATTAAAGCAAATCTGTTGTGACTCTTAGCCTTAATTAGACAACTGTATATAAAAAGGAAAAACAAAAACAATTTCATACATATAGAAAATAACAGTATCAATTAAACGGTTCTCTCTGAGCATCACCAATATTGCTCTGATGTCATTGTATTCTTTTAGTCATCTTTCTGGCTTCAAACGTTTGTAAAAGTGATGCTTGGAAAGTAATATCCCTGTGTGAGAATCTTGTTACCACTTAAATGACCTGTATTGTATTCTAAGTGTCCGCTTATCTGCTTGATGTAACAAACAGTGAGGACTGTGAATTCAAAAAACTATCCGTCCAAGCAGAAAGGGTGATCACAGGTAGAGGCCCAAATGGATACATAACATTTAAATATTAGGAAACTGAAAACACTGTGCTATAACCACTTTAGCGTCTTGTACAAATGTGATCTAGTCACCCAGAAAATACTGCATTTCCTGATCATAATTTAGTCCGTATTGAACCGAACGCAAGCACATTATCCACATGGCTTCTGTTTGACGTAATTTAAGTTCTTGGTTCACCCTCTAATTCCTTGTGAAACTGTGTCTATGCCAATGAACCGTACCCAGTTGTCACCGTTGCTGCTTTGACACGCAGCAACATGTAAGGCCACTGGGTATTTCGGGTCCCATTTGTTTATGGCTCTAATGTGTTCTGTGATTCTGTCTTTCAGGGGTCTAATGGTGCTTCCAACATAGACTTTACCACATTGGCATTCTATCAAATACACCACAAATCTAGTTGTGCAATTTATGTTAGTTTTGATCATGTGAGTAACACCATCAGGACCAACAAAATTGGCAGTGCCATGTTTAGCCCATCTGCACATTGTACAGAAACCACATTTGTAGAATCACATACTATGTTGTGTCATCCATGTAGTAATGGTGGTACAGCAGGGAACAGTAGGACTCAATTTGGTCCTGAGTGTGTTGCCTCTTCTGAAAGTGATCTGTGGTCTATCTGCAATGCAGTTCTTGAGGGCTTTTTATGATTTTAAGAGCCCCCAATGTTTTGGTGAGGCTCGTACGTAGCGTACCATGAAGAGAATTAAATTCAGTGATTAGTCTTACAGTTTCAGTAGTCTGTGTAGAGTGCGTGTTGGTCAGCAATGTATTCGCTCTTTTTGTTTTCTCCACTCTTTTTTCAGCTTGGCGTACAATATTGGGAGTGTAACCCCAGCTGCAAATCTATTCTTCATGCTGTCTAGACACCTCCTAAATTCCAAATCCTCACTGCAATTCCTCCTTGCCCTTAGAAATTCACCGTAGGGAATTGCATTGATTTGGTGTGGTGGATGTAAGCTGGACGTATGTAGGATGGCATTACATGCTGTGGACTTTCTGAAGAGCGTGCTCTGTAGACAGTTGGAAGAAACATAGAATTCAACATCTAAAAACTCTATGTTCGTCCTACTCCAATTCATTGTGAATTTTATATTCCAAGTGGTGTTATTCAAGTGTTTGAAGAATTCCTCCAAAAGTTCCTCTGAACCTGACCATATTAAAATGCAGTCGTCAATATACCGACCCCAAAAGATTATTGAGTCGATATATTGAGCACCTTTGCTACCCCAAATCAAATCTGATTCGAGTGTGCCCATGAAGAGGTTGGCAAAGGAAGGTGTAAGTTTGGAACCCATGGCCACACCCCTCTTTTGCCGGTACCAAGTCTGATCAAACATGAAAAAATTGTTCTTTAGAACTATTTCCATCATGGTGGATAGCATGTCTGTGTGTTGACATAACATTGCCATAACGTTGCTGGTCTGTTATGTAAGATCTTATTAACCGCCAGTAAGCCTAGCTCCATGTTTATGCTGGTGTAGAGTGACACCACATCCATTGTAACCAGTATAGAATCTGGTTGCCATTGGATGTCTGCCAAGGTGCTTAAAATGTGCTTCGTGTCCTGTATATAGGAGGGAAGATTCTTCACCAATGGACCAAGAAAGAGATCCACATATTTTGCTGATCTTTCTGTTGGACCTCCCATGCCTGACACAATAGGTCTCCCTGGTGGGAATGGGAGATTCTTATGTATTTTTTGTAGAGTATTAAGCCAGGGATAGGATGGTCTAAAAACCTTAAGAAAAAGATATTCTTCATCGTTGAGTAATCCTGCCTGCTTCCAACTCATTAGTTT
The DNA here is from genome assembly GCF_964263255.1 of Lissotriton vulgaris. Taxonomy (NCBI): domain Eukaryota; kingdom Metazoa; phylum Chordata; class Amphibia; order Caudata; family Salamandridae; genus Lissotriton; species Lissotriton vulgaris. Next base: position 2,034,980,886 of record NC_141691.1, read on the forward strand.
GGAATTAATCTCAAGTGTAAGTGGACCCATGGGGTTGTGGGTAAGGCGTTCATAACATGAGTCATCTGCAAGTTGATTTGTGATCTCTTGTTGATAGTCAACGCGGTCCATCACCACCACGTTCCCCCCTTTGTCGGCCTCCCTTATTGAATGGTGTCATTCTTTATTAGTGTGGATAAGGCTAGTCTCGCTCCATGGGAAAGATTGTCTTTATTTTTGAACATCCTGTCTTTTTTCAGGCAATTCAGTTTGTCCAAATCTTCAATGACCCGTTTGTGAAAATTGTCTATAGCATTGCCACCTGGTAATGTAGGGATCCAACAGGATTTCGATTTAAGACCACTGGCGATGCTATAATCCGATTCAATGTCTAGTTCCAAAAGTAATCTGTCCATATCAAATGGAGTATCCTCCATATCAGTTAAAGACAAGAGAAGATGTGTGGTTTGTATATCCTTTATTGACAACGAGTCAGTAGTAGTAGGTGCAGGAATATTCTTAACCCCTCTGTTGCTTTTCTCTGTCCCCAAAAAATGTTTCTTTAGTTTAAGATTCCTCACAAACTTAAAAAGATCAATTTTCAATTTGCATATATCCCTGTTGTATAGGGGTTAACATGCAGACCCTGCTAAGGAGTGAGACCATATCAGGAGTAAGTTGCATGGAAGAGAGGTTGCAGGGGCAGCAAGCTCAGAAGAATACAGGAGAAAACTAAGATCAGGGACCACCAAAAACTAGTCATGGCAGATACAAGGGAAGTTCAAATCTTAAACCTCTCTTCCATGCAACTTACTCCTGATAGCCAACCTATTATATGAAATCTCCTTCATTTCATCCTCATTAAGATAGGGAAACACGATATAAGGGGACCTATCAAAAGTGCTTTGATCTCTAGGTGTATTAACTTCAAATTATTTGGATCAGACAACATAGTCCCAAGTCCAAAAAGGTAAAAACAAACTTTTCAGAGAAAAGGATATCTAGCAGGAGCCTTTTCCTCCTTCAATAATGATTAATACCCTAGTGGAGGAGAGAGTTAGGAATTAGGCAAACCTGCCATAGATTATGTAATGTATAGGTAATATATTCATAGAGGCCTGCTTCAGACCCCAAAATAGGTATACACACACATAATGTTATGGCATTTTACTGTAAGATTATTTTGTATACAGTAGTCATCAATAAATCATGTGCATTAGCCTGCGATTGCAAGTATCACAAACACTTCACCAATAGTTCTAAAAAATTAGTCGAAAGTCAAGTAAGACTGAACTATATTTCATCACACATTCCTATGCTATTTGCTATATCTATGTTAAACTCCACCATCTAACAGCAAGGCTAGGTAATATTAATGTACCAAATTCTGATGGTATTTCTCCAATAAACTTCTAGCACCAAATCCATTACGTACCTCCGTAGCCACTGATGTTAAAAATGCTCCGATGTTACATAGTACCTGTAAGCGATGGATGGGTGAAAGAATTGCCTTACTTCAGTCAAAAAAAGGTATAGATTCATGAATGTCTTAAAAGGGCCTACTTGAACATGAGATCCTTGGTAAAAGACAGTGTTGAAATATTTAATTTATAATGCTCAGCTGAACTAGACCTGGAGTTGTTAGCAGAGAACAAGTTGCCCAATAAATCTACTCTGCATTTAATAACTGCAGTTCCAGAGAAATATTGTAGAATCAACCTTAATAGACTAGCAAACACAGTAGCTATCATTATCAAGCATGGTTTACATATTGCCACCTTATCAATTAACCTATTGCAGATGCATCTATGCTTTCTTAAAATTTGAACGTAGTTAAAAGCTCACTTACAATATTATATGTGTGAATTTCCATTACAATTTTAAGAAGTGGTCTGCTCATTCTTGATTAACCATTCAAATCTAATTTGAACATTGGACTGTTGTGTGCTCCATTGAAAATAATAGCATTTCCTGGGCTTCTAACGGCCTGGTAGAACCCAGAGCTCCAACAGCCCAATGTTTCCTCACAGCTGTTGCTGTGAACAAATGGTCTCATGGAGCCCAAGGGGATTTCAATCCCCTCCGGTTCCCTGAGGCTTTTATTTTTACAAATTAGAACATTCTGCCCTCTAGGGGCAGATGGTCTAATAGCCTTAGAGCCCTCCTAGTGGGCTCTACCAGCAATTAAAGACCCACTCCCAAGTTAAAAGCCCTCGCCTTTGGTTTCGACCTTCAATGCTGAAGCAGGCCTTTAGTGGCCATTAGAGCCCGCTACGGCAGGCTTTTAAACTATATGAGAATCAGTGATGTTGTTTTGCTATGTGTGGGGTATGATAATTTTTTATTACATTTGATCTTGCTAAATTGGAGCCATTTCAAAACAGTCATATTGAATTCTAAATCACTTGCATATGGTAGAAGGTCAACTCAAAAAGCTAATTAGCAACATTAGAATACACCAAACTGAGACTGACCATGTCTTCAGGTAAGGTTGAGAAAGAATTAACTGACCTGGATTAAGGACGCAGGTAATCAACATTCCCTCAAGAATAGATACCGATTAACCTGCTTCGGCTTCATGGTTCACTCAAGAAGTTCTTGATGCCAGACTGAAATTAAACACCCTGAGAGCAGATAGCAGCAGTATTATAACGTTTCTAGTAAAACTAAGCTGAAACAAGTTTTTAAAAATCATCTATTATAATTAAAACCACATATTATTCCAATAAGGTCTGTGAAGCCTACAGTACTCAAAAAGTGATTTATAAAAATGAAGCACAAATTATATTTTGGAGGAGTCTCTCAAAACAAAAAACACTTGCAGGAACTGTGTAATGTAATTTATTTTTTATTTAAAAGATAAGTTCAATCGAAGAAAGTCTTGAAAAAGAGCTTAATACTGTAACCAACTCCATTGAGAATGAAATGAATCAAGTTAGGATTTTGGGCAGCTTGTTATGAGTTATTTTAAAGATAATAAGGACGGTGAAGTCGGGGTCTGAACTTGACCCTTGCCCTCTGGAAGTTATGGAAAGAATATGTGCCGGTGCTTTCTGGTGCTTAGCACCTGCACTTAATTATCAGGGCCTGGTCTACACTAATCTGAGCACGTCACATATTGCCTTGATGAGATTGGCATATTTACCTCACTACTAGACTCAGAGGCGGTGCTGAGTCAGTGAGTGTTCTTCGTATCTCCGGAGTGAGTCCCAGTGAAGTGTTGCAGCTGCTTTGTGAGTAGATAACACACTGCTGACTGGTGAAGCCCGCTATTGCAGGTGCAAGCCAGGTCTAATGTAATTCCGTCTTGGTTTTTTCAGCTGGCAGGAGACTCGCGTTTCCAAAGAAACAATGCTCCTGTAGCTGAGGTACTGCATGGAAACAAATTCCACTTGCTTTTCTAGCCAGACAGTGTGTTCAAACTAAGTATCTTCTTTGTGTTAAGAGTGGAGAGTGGCCCACAATTTACTCATTGGACTGCCTGCCATTTGAATGTATCTCTTAAAAGATGTGTTGTGGATTTCCACTCCTAGAGATGCACTATTTGTCTCCAGTATTTTTAAGCACTGTAACACCAGTAACCTTTTAAGAGAGGCTGTGCCGAGTGAACTGAAGGCTGACCTGTGAGATAAAGTAACATAATGCCCCCCCTGAAATATTCCTTTATTGTTGCAGTTTATTTAGCGCAAACTCGACCCGAAGGTATCAGAGCACTTAACATTTGTACCAGTTGCATCGCAGATGGAAATGTTTATTATTAGACAGAGGGAAATTAGGTACATCACCCAAAATCACAGATTGTTTGAGCCTGCCACCGAGACTCGAACCAGGTTCCTTAGCTTCAAAGTCGGACGCTCTAGCCCCTAAGTTCTGTATTTCACAGATATACATTTCCTCCTCACCCTTTCGTTACACCCGAGGGGGACGTCGCTCAAAAACGGTATCACAGTTGTGCAAGCTTGAAATCCTGTTTGGCTTTGCTCTTCTGCAACCATATCTACCTGCAAGAGGAGAGTAGGGAGGGGGGACAGCTGAGCAGCTGCAGGGCTCGGATGGGGGGACAGGTGAGCAGCTGCAGGGCTCGGAGGTGGGGACAGGTGAGCAGCTGCAGGGCACGGAGGTGGGGACCAGTGAGCAGCTGCAGGGCTTGGAGGTGGGGACAGGTGAGCAGCTGCAGGGCTCGGAGGTGGGGACAGGTGAGCAGCTGCAGGGCTCGGAGGTGGGGACAGGTGAGCAGCTGCAGGGCTCGGAGGTGCGGACAGGTGAGCAGCTGCAGGGCTCGGAGGTGGGGACAGGTGAGCAGCTGCAGATCTCGGAGGTGGGGACAGGTGAGCAGCTGCAGGGCTCGGAGGTGGGGACAGGTGAGCAGCTGCAGGGCTCGGAGGTGGGGACAGGTGAGCAGCTGCAGGGCACGGAGGTGGGGACAGGTGAGCAGCTGCAGGGCTCGGAGGTGGGGACAGGTGAGCAGCTGCAGGGCTCGGAGGTGCGGACAGGTGAGCAGCTGCAGGGCTCGGATGGGGGGACAGGTGAGCAGCTGCAGGGCTTGGAGGTGGGGACAGCTGAGCAGCTGCAGGGCTCGGATGGGGGGATAGGTGAGCAGCTGCAGGGCTCGGAGGTGCGGACAGGTGAGCAGCTGCAGGGCTCGGAGGTGGGGACAGGTGAGCAGCTGCAGGGCTCGGAGGTGGGGACAGGTGAGCAGCTGCAGGGCACGGTCCCGCCGGCCCCTCATCAACCACATCTTATCATTCTGAGCGATAAGTGGAGGGGGCTCTTGGTATGATTCTCTTTTTCATCTAGCTATGAGTCTGAGCCTGAGCCAAGAGGAGATTCATATGCAGTACTGTGCATTTGCTATGTTTTTGGCGGCCCTTAGTTCAGTGTTGCCAGCACACTGATTGGGCTGAATTTTGGTTCTGAGGGGGTAGAGGGTGGGCGGCAACGTGTGCAGTATTCTAAAGATTGCCACGCCCCAGCACACCCCCATCCCTCGAGGCATTCATGTCAGCCCTATGACGTGGTTGAGGGCAGGCAGAAGCAGCACCAGGCCCAGGCCCTAAGTAGTAGTAGGCGCGCACACGTGCCAATATGCCATGCCCATTGCCAAACGAATGCTGTTGTTTTTGGGATTGTGGTGCCATGACGGTCATCAGCGTGGTGCCTCAAAAATTGTAGAGTACTTTTGATTCAACGAGTCTTATCGGAGAGAACAATATTCCTCAAACAAATTAACAGCAGGGACTAAAGGTCACATACATTTAGTAGGAACTACTTCTTGATTGCCTCACAGTTTTTCAACAAAAGAGCCTTCCGTAACGCGTTTGGCCTATTCTTGCGTCGCTGCTCCTATAACCATGATGATTATAAATTAGGAAGTTGTACGGCTTTCAGAAACTATGTATGGTGGTGGAAAGCACATCATTCTGAGCTGCCAGCACATTGAAGCAGATGTATATGCACGGAAAGAACAATAAATACATAAACCAGGCTGCGACGGTTGTAGGAGTGTGATGGTTAGTAGTTGTGTTTTTACTATCATTAGCAGCATGGCAAGGGCAAGCTGCAGTGGCCTTATTAAGAGAGCACACGAGAGTGTGGTAGGTGCACAGCAGATTTATATAAACAGTTAATGTCCAGGTTGTTGCGTTTTAAGGGTGCTCTCACCGGGTGGTGTTGTCCGTCTGCACACCACTAGATACTACTGAGAGTTGTGTTTGCGGGAACCGCAGGTACATCCCCAATGAGGCACACCAGGAGTGATCACACAGAAGTGCTTCATGTGTTTCTCAGTTTATTTTTATTTTCTTCAAAGGTATTGTATTTCGAAATTCTTGATCATTCACAGATGTTTAAAGCATATCAATAGACAATTTCATGGTACATCCAAACTATGGTATCCTATGCATTTCGGGCTGTGTGGCCCTTGGTCACGGATAAGCTGAGGAGGAAGAGTAAAAAGACGCGTGTAAAGAAAAAAACTAAGGCGTTTGAGCGTGCATGCAATGTGCACAGTGCTCGCGGTGCAATTAAAAAAAACAGGTTAGGTTACTGTGAGTGGCGTGCAGAGATTGTGAATAAAAAGGGGATAGAGAAACTATATAGGCGTGGCTGGCTCGTAGCGTGGTAAAAATTTAAAGCTAACTCGGTAACATGCAGGTAAAGTTTAACGCCGGCGTGGGAGTGCTCCGTGAACAAACAAACGGTTGCGTGTGGGTATAATCAGGCAGCACAAGTACTTACTTTAGGATGGAAAACATAGCCGCGTATAGACGCGTGCTCGTTCGGGTGGCGGGTTGTCTATTGTGTCAAAGGTCGACACGAGTAAATATGTGTATGGGGAAGTGAAAATTGACATAGAAAGTGGACTAACAAGTCGTGGTGAACCTGAAAAGCGGTGGCGGCCATATTGGAAAGGTAAAAATAAAGTTAAAGATAGGAACAAGGTACATTCAATGTGTGAGCAATACCAAACTGTACATGATTACATTGTAAACACTATATACAAAATTATAAAAAACAACTAAATTCAGTACGATCATTTAGCCCGTTCGGCTTAAGGGTCTGTAGCATATAAATCCATTCAAGTTCTCTCCTGAGTAGGAACTTGGTGTTGTCAATTCCTTCTTTTTTCACAACCATTTCGAGGATTATAAATTTCATTTGGGCAATGGTGTGGCTGGCCTCTTTGAAATGCATAGCCAGATTAGATTTTTCAGATTTGAGTCTGATGTTAGATTTATGTTCGTTGAGGCGTGTTTTCATTTTTCTTTCAGTCTTGCCTATGTAGAGTTTGCCACATGGGCATTTTACTGCATAGATTACATTGGCAGTGTCACATGTCGCGTCCACCTTGAGTTTGACATCATGACCTTTCATCGGGTGTTGTATGGTATTTCCCTTAATTACACTATTGCAGTGACTGCAATTACGACATGGTAGGGTGCCTCGATGGTGCGTGGGTGGCTCAACAGGTTTAGTGAGAATTTCTTTTAGGTTGTTGCTTCTGGTATGAGCGAAGATTGGCGGTTGCTCGAAGATTCCCATGAAATCGGGTTCATTTTTTAACACAGGCCAATGTTTATGAATGATCTTTTTGAATTTATCACTGGCTGTTGAATATTTGGACACGAGTACCATGCGTTGTTCAGGGTTCTTTTGAGACTTAGTCATGCTTTCACTTCTAGGGATGGTGGTAACACGATCTCGTGCTTGTTTCAGAATGCTGTAAGGATATCCTCGATCCAAGAATCTATTTTCCATCTCTGTGATGCGTTCTTCGGCCAGCAGTTCATTAGATACTATGCGTTTGACGCGTAGCATCTGGGAGAATGGAAGGTGCTTTTTAAGGGAGCCTTGATGGAAACTCGAGTAATGCAGGGCATTGTTTCGATCCGTACTTTTCCTGTAGAGGTCGGTGACCAACCCTTGTCTTGTATTTTTTATATGTACATCCAGGAATGCGATGTCTGTATCGCTGATGAGCCATGTCAGTTTAATGCGTGGATCTTTGTTGTTGATCTCCGTCATTAGGTCATGCAAGGTTTCCTTTGTGTCTGACCACAGAAAGAAAAGGTCATCTATATATCGTGTGTACAATTTAGCATATTTCTGGAAGTTCAAGTTGGTGTATATGTAGTTCTTTTCGAAGTTTTCCATGTAGGTATTTGCGTATGCCGGGGCAGCACAATTGCCCATGGCCATCCCAGATAGTTGTAGAAACCATCGCTCATCCACTCTAAAGTAGGAGTGGTAAAGAGTAAACATCATTAATTCAATTAAGAATGCTTGGAGTTTGGCGTCAATTGCACTGTTCAGTAATGTGTGTTCTATAGCTTCAATTCCTCCGAGGTGCGGTATAGAGGTATATAGGGAACTCACGTCAGCTGTGCAAAATATGTAAGATTCATTTTGAGGGTCCGGTATTTTGGAGAGTTTCAGCAAGAAGTCAGTCGTGTCCTTAATGTAACTGTGAGCTTGAATCACTAGCGGTTGTAGATATTTGTCTATGAATTTGCCAGTTCTCTCATGTATAGATTTCTTGGTGGATACTATAGGCCTAAAAGGTGGATCCATCAAGTTTTTATGGATCTTGGGGCTCATGTGTATCGTTGGACTTTTAGGACATTCAATCAGCAAGTATTTTTTGGTACGTTCTTCGATGATTCCGTTTTGAAATGCTTTAAGAACAATGTCTTTCAATAGGTCTTGATACTCATTAGTGATAATGAGTATCAAGACCTATTGAAAGACATTGTTCTTAAAGCATTTCAAAACGGAATCATCGAAGAACGTACCAAAAAATACTTGCTGATTGAATGTCCTAAAAGTCCAACGATACACATGAGCCCCAAGATCCATAAAAACTTGATGGATCCACCTTTTAGGCCTATAGTATCCACCAAGAAATCTATACATGAGAGAACTGGCAAATTCATAGACAAATATCTACAACCGCTAGTGATTCAAGCTCACAGTTACATTAAGGACACGACTGACTTCTTGCTGAAACTCTCCAAAATACCGGACCCTCAAAATGAATCTTACATATTTTGCACAGCTGACGTGAGTTCCCTATATACCTCTATACCGCACCTCGGAGGAATTGAAGCTATAGAACACACATTACTGAACAGTGCAATTGACGCCAAACTCCAAGCATTCTTAATTGAATTAATGATGTTTACTCTTTACCACTCCTACTTTAGAGTGGATGAGCGATGGTTTCTACAACTATCTGGGATGGCCATGGGCAATTGTGCTGCCCCGGCATACGCAAATACCTACATGGAAAACTTCGAAAAGAACTACATATACACCAACTTGAACTTCCAGAAATATGCTAAATTGTACACACGATATATAGATGACCTTTTCTTTCTGTGGTCAGACACAAAGGAAACCTTGCATGACCTAATGACGGAGATCAACAACAAAGATCCACGCATTAAACTGACATGGCTCATCAGCGATACAGACATCGCATTCCTGGATGTACATATAAAAAATACAAGACAAGGGTTGGTCACCGACCTCTACAGGAAAAGTACGGATCGAAACAATGCCCTGCATTACTCGAGTTTCCATCAAGGCTCCCTTAAAAAGCACCTTCCATTCTCCCAGATGCTACGCGTCAAACGCATAGTATCTAATGAACTGCTGGCCGAAGAACGCATCACAGAGATGGAAAATAGATTCTTGGATCGAGGATATCCTTACAGCATTCTGAAACAAGCACGAGATCGTGTTACCACCATCCCTAGAAGTGAAAGCATGACTAAGTCTCAAAAGAACCCTGAACAACGCATGGTACTCGTGTCCAAATATTCAACAGCCAGTGATAAATTCAAAAAGATCATTCATAAACATTGGCCTGTGTTAAAAAATGAACCCGATTTCATGGGAATCTTCGAGCAACCGCCAATCTTCGCTCATACCAGAAGCAACAACCTAAAAGAAATTCTCACTAAACCTGTTGAGCCACCCACGCACCATCGAGGCACCCTACCATGTCGTAATTGCAGTCACTGCAATAGTGTAATTAAGGGAAATACCATACAACACCCGATGAAAGGTCATGATGTCAAACTCAAGGTGGACGCGACATGTGACACTGCCAATGTAATCTATGCAGTAAAATGCCCATGTGGCAAACTCTACATAGGCAAGACTGAAAGAAAAATGAAAACACGCCTCAACGAACATAAATCTAACATCAGACTCAAATCTGAAAAATCTAATCTGGCTATGCATTTCAAAGAGGCCAGCCACACCATTGCCCAAATGAAATTTATAATCCTCGAAATGGTTGTGAAAAAAGAAGGAATTGACAACACCAAGTTCCTACTCAGGAGAGAACTTGAATGGATTTATATGCTACAGACCCTTAAGCCGAACGGGCTAAATGATCGTACTGAATTTAGTTGTTTTTTATAATTTTGTATATAGTGTTTACAATGTAATCATGTACAGTTTGGTATTGCTCACACATTGAATGTACCTTGTTCCTATCTTTAACTTTATTTTTACCTTTCCAATATGGCCGCCACCGCTTTTCAGGTTCACCACGACTTGTTAGTCCACTTTCTATGTCAATTTTCACTTCCCCATACACATATTTACTCGTGTCGACCTTTGACACAATAGACAACCCGCCACCCGAACGAGCACGCGTCTATACGCGGCTATGTTTTCCATCCTAAAGTAAGTACTTGTGCTGCCTGATTATACCCACACGCAACCGTTTGTTTGTTCACGGAGCACTCCCACGCCGGCGTTAAACTTTACCTGCATGTTACCGAGTTAGCTTTAAATTTTTACCACGCTACGAGCCAGCCACGCCTATATAGTTTCTCTATCCCCTTTTTATTCACAATCTCTGCACGCCACTCACAGTAACCTAACCTGTTTTTTTTAATTGCACCGCGAGCACTGTGCACATTGCATGCACGCTCAAACGCCTTAGTTTTTTTCTTTACACGCGTCTTTTTACTCTTCCTCCTCAGCTTATCCGTGACCAAGGGCCACACAGCCCGAAATGCATAGGATACCATAGTTTGGATGTACCATGAAATTGTCTATTGATATGCTTTAAACATCTGTGAATGATCAAGAATTTCGAAATACAATACCTTTGAAGAAAATAAAAATAAACTGAGAAACACATGAAGCACTTCTGTGTGATCACTCCTGGTGTGCCTCATTGGGGATGTACCTGCGGTTCCCGCAAACACAACTCTTATTAAGAGAGCCCCAGCCCTTATTAATTTACAAATTAAGCACTGGATCCCCAGTCACAATGGAACCTCTGCTCTCAAACCTTAATGCCTCTTTTATAAGGTGAAATTCCAGAAAATTATAAGAAAGGTAATATGATCCCCCTTTTAAAAAAAACCTATGTGATCACCCCCATACTCTGAAGAACGATTTTACAATCACCCTGCTGCCGTATACTGCCAAAGTGTTGGCATGTGGCACAATTAATGTGTAAAGTTCTACAAGGAACTTACTATTTACATCCTTATAAGCCGGTTTCCGCTCAGCCAACACTACAAAAACAACGATGAAATCCTGCCCAAAGTATCGGATACAAGCAGGTCAACTGTCCTCTTTCCTGACAGAAAGTGTGCCAGTCAAATATTGAGTCCGCAAGCTTGTATGTAATTCTCTCACTTGCTTCACATCCATGTTATACCCTTTATTTGAGAGCTGGCTGAGAGACGGTGTCCTTTATAGAATTTCGCTGAAGGCTTGCGCATCTTGGTCCGTTTAGATGGAAACACTACCTTCCAACACCATTTTCAAGACACCATGCGTTTTACCTGCAGATGGGTGACAAATAGTTACTTAAAAATTAAAAGAAATATAACAAAAGCAGTAATTAAAAGCAGAAATACAGATCTGTGGACCCCGTGTTACTCTTCCTCCCAAATGCTCAGATATCAGCAAAAATCCGGCGGTAATAGTGGACAACCATCTTTAAGTGGTTCTAAGGTTGCTCAGTGCCATCTTTCTTTAGCGAACATCTAGAGAGTTTCTCTCCTACATTTCTGTAGAGGCACTGAAAAGAATAATGGCGGCCAATATTGGTTCCAGACTTCACTATGCGAATAAGACCAACCTAGGATTCCCCAAGTATGATAGCTTCAGGAAGGCTACATGTTTCAGTCGGTAAGATAATAAGTGTCACTCCTATCTTGAAATTATTGGCTGCCAGGAAAACACAGGGTCCAATTCAAGACCTGTGCTTGGTCTTTTAAAGCCTTACATGGCATTATATGTACTGTTCGATGTTCTTCTTCATAAACTATTTAACTGTGCCTAGAATTTCTAAACATAGGCTCAGAGGTTGCAGTTTCTTGGTCCTAACAGCAGCCAAATGGAATTCTCTCCCTGTCTACCTGCATGCCTAAACTATTCAAATAGTAAGGATATAAAACATGCCTGTTTACATGATCCTATCTTTGCTGACTGCTCGTTCCGCATCTTGGCGAAATGCCTTTCCAACTCTGCTCATCACACCCTCCCTTTTCTTAAGCGCCAAGAAACCATTGGTAAACATGCGCTTTATTAGGTACTGATAACATAACACAACATAACCCAGGTCATGCAATGCCTCAATATGTACCTCACTGTGACTTCAGACCTGAGATTAGAACTTCATGATTCAGCATGACTTCCAGCAACACTGGACCTTTAAAGAATGCTTATTATTACACAAAAGTGTGCACGGAAACCTACTGTTACTTTCCTCCCTTTTTAGGTCGATCATTTGAGACCTCTTGTATATACTTTAGTATATACTTATATGTGTATGTCATTTGTGGGCTGTGGAGATCATCCCTAGGATTTGTATGCTTCCACTTAGGGATTTTGTTTTCCTGTTCAACTGCCTCTGTTTAACTGTCTTGAATAGGTCAGTAAAATATCAGAACTTCTTTCTCCTGATGGACTTTCTTTTCTTTTCATTTTCTGGCAACTGCCTCTATTTAGCTTTCTTGATAGAAAGCGAGCAGCAGATGTCAGTAAAATACCAGAATCACTTTAGCATTCTCTAGATTCCAGTCCATAGAAATTGTCTTCCATGAGCACATGTAGACATTAATAGTTTTTCAAAAACTTGTATTTTTTGTGATATGACTTTTGAAGGCCCTGATTTTATATTAAAAACAAAGCTTTAGACTACACAATTTCCTGCTGAAAGGCAATACCTCTCCAAGTGTTCCCATACCTGGCATGTCAAGCAGTTTGGTGCTTAGTTTCCCTCCAAGCACAGTACATGTTTCAGCACCCAGAGTAATGTGATGCAAAGCTAAATATATATAAGGTCCTAAAGGCGAGACCAATTGCATTGAAAATGCTTGTCATGTTTCACTATCACAAAATGACTAGACACCTCTACTATTATAGGCTGACAGAACTTTAATCTGACATGCTGTGCAGCTGTGAAGTGCAGATACTTTTTGAGAACTACCTTATAAGAGACAAGAATGCAATGTCTCGCATAGATTTTGACACACTACATATGCCACAAAAATAATGCGATTACTTTTTGCTCCCATTCTGACTACTGGATGCTGGTTTTCTGACTCTGATTGTACCCTGGGCTCTGCTAACCGGAACCAGGGTCTGTGCTCTTATTGAAAGTGCATGGTAATTAGGTATAACTACAAATGTTACTGACAACCTCTCTGTAAGTCGCTTAGGTCACAGCGATTTTGGCAAACCGCTTTGATTACGTAGTTTGTAAAAAAACTCATCACCTGACGCGTGGCATAGTTTAACGGTGCCCTTCTGTAGCTTCCATGCTGGGTGTTGTTTCAATGAGGATAATACAGATCTTGGAAGCATTTCTAATACTGCAGTGGCATTGCCATTTACAATAAACGTAATTACATTCACCTATACAGTGGGAACTGGAAGGGAAGCTGAACTAGTTAAGGAGGAGAAAGAGGAATTAAACGGAATGCAGCCTTAGTATTTTAATTTGGCAGTCGACTTCTAAAAACCGTAGGATGCGCACCAGGTGGGTCCAAAGGTCGAAGTAGCCCAGCTCCCAGGTCTCGCTTCTGCAGGGTTGCCACTTGTCCTTTGCGCAGTGCATGCAGCAACCACACAGGCCCATGGAGTACTGCCTGCTGCAGGAGAAAGGGATTGGCAGTCACTGCAGTTGAAAGCCAGAGCATCTTAAAGAGGAAGGGGTAAAAAAGAAACAGAGAAACATTCAGGGATTCATTGTCATCCCTGCACTGCTCCAGACACTCTTTAAAGAGATGTATTGCTGGAGCTAACATGAGATCTCCTCGATGAATAGGATCGCAAGCTTAAACATTACTTTCCTTCCAGCCTATGATACTTGGCCCAATGACTGCCCATGTGCTTCTCCATCAGGTCCTCACCTAGATTGAAAGCAAAAGTTACAATTTGGTGGGCAGTGGGCACTATGCACCAGGCTCCGTTCCGTGTTTCAATGATTTATATGTGCTTCTGTGCCACAGTGTCCCCCTCCGTCCTCTCAGCCTGCATTTATGAAGGGGGGGGGGGGGGCTGAGAAAACATTGACCCCTTTGTTCAAAGAAGGAACTGGAACACATTCAGCTCTGGCTTGGGAGGGAAGTTGTTCTCATGTTTTTATTGCCTCTTCCCATACATTAGTCTGGGAAACAGTTCAGCAGTACCGCCTACTGACAAAACCTCTGTGTTTTTAATCCTAAAGTCAATGTGAACTATTGGCCTAATCACTTTTTTTATTGTGGCTTAGTGCAAATTAACTCCTACCAGTCCACCCTATCCAGACAGCAGAGGAATTGGTGGAGCACAGGTAGCATCTGGGTATCCATTGCGGACTCACAAGTAAGCAGCAGCATGACTTCTGTGGGGTAGGGCATCGGAGATGATGTTTGATCTTGGCTTTTTCTGCTGAAGCCATTTGGCATATTTTCACAACTTGAGGTAAGCGCTATACAGAAGGTCTGCAAGGTTATAAGCCTTAAATTAAATAATAGTCTCATCTCATCTGCTGTACAAATACGCTAATTAATGCTAAGGTATGGGCTATGCCCCGCTTTCTGCAGCAAAGTCAGCTCTTGCATGGTGTTTTGGTGTCTGGTGCTAAGGGGATACAAACTTCGGCAGGTGGGATGAATTGGGTCACTAGCACGTTGATTCGACTCACCAGTAATTCCTGGAGATGCTTCCTGAGCTGGCAGAAGCTTGACGCCATGGAGCCCGGATGGATCGCTGGTCCAAGGCAATGTATAGCCTAATAGTAACCCATCAGAGATAGGCATCATCTACCCATTGACCCTCTGATTCTACAAACCCATTCCCTGCCCAAGGTCTGGGTACACCTGCAACTGCAAATACATGATATGCCATAGTGACACTGGTACTACTATACTGTAACATGTCATCATATACACATATCTTGTTCTGCACCAATAGCAAGGCCGCAACCAAGGTCCACATGAAAATATAGCTTTAATGAATGCAATGACATTGTGAAAATGTACCAAGCAATAAGGCCAATGGCCAGTCCAAATAACAGACACCTCTGGTGTGGCAGAAATTCTGGGTCACAGTTCACTGCCAGTGAAAACTCCCCAGGAGGATAGGGGCATCACATGGACTCCCCAGCCACCGCTCAGGGGGGATATGGGTGGGCAGGGGGAGGCTGTTCAATACTTAGTATGGCTGGGCTTTAGATTAGGAGGGCTGTTTTGGGTAGTAGGAGGGTTGGACCTGGGATGGGGAGGGCTGGCTTGGGTAGTGGGAGGGCTTGACCTGGGAGGGGATGGGGCTGGTTTGGGTAGTGGGGGGGCTGGACCTAGGAGAGGGAGGGCTTGCTTGGGTAGAGAGTGGGATGTTCTATGTATGGTGAGGGCTACATTTATAACCCTGAAGGTGACTATGTGGGATGGACATGGGGGTGGCGTTGTTAGCCCCCTTTTTTCGCATGATAGGGATGTCTTTTTGGCTCTCTTTGATGATTTTGGTATGGGATCGGGATGGGTGGCTCTCTCACCTGCTCTCTCCTGTTGGGTAGGGACTTTTTCAGCAGGTCTGATGGTGCCACCCTTCTTCGGGGGGGGGGGGGTTATAAGTGGAAGTGAACGGGCTTGGTGTTAACCCAGCCCTCTAGACTCTTGAAGAGGGTAGCAGTGGCAGGCTGGAGGTTCAGGGCACACAGGGTAGGGGTTTTCAAAGATGAGGGAGGAGGTGTTGTGATGGTTGGGGTTTTAGAGATAGAGGATACTGAGGTTTGAGATGTGGATGCATGTTTTCTGTTTGTATGTCTCTGAGTGTCCTGGCATGGTGTTGTGAGTGTTGTGTCTTGTGTGCTGGGAGTGGGTGTTGTGCAGGGTGTGGTGGGTATAGTGTGTTGCTTTTCTTGGAGTGGTGTTGATTTGTGCTGCATGTGGATGTCTGGGTGCCTGTGTGCTCAGCTTTCCGTAGTTATCAGGTCAGGTGGGGGAATTGGGAGGGTAGATGGGGAAGGGACTGGAGCAGGGATGGGAGGCTGGTAGGTATAGATGGCTGCTGTAAGTGTAAAGGCAGGAGACAGGACATATCTCTGCAGGCCTTCCATGTCTGAATGGCAGTGCAAGTTGTTGCATTGCCCTCCAGCAATGCAACAACTTGGAACAACTTTTTGCCATGATCTCGGAGGGCATTGAGGACTGCATTTTGATCCACAGAGATCTGATGCAGGATGTCTATGGCCTCCACACTGAGGGCAGCAGGGAATAAAGGAGCTGCAATGCCACATCAGTATAGTAAATTACTTGTAGACATATTGGCTGCATCAGCACCACCTTTGCCATGAGAACAGGTTGTATTGACACGTGACGTGTTAATTCCAGCTACATGATGCTTTTGACAATGCCAACTCTTGCCTGTGCCAACATATTCATCTCACATCCTATTATGTGTAGCAAGGCCTACATATATCCTCTCAAACGAGGTCCATATCCAATGGTGTAGTGTTGCTCTAACATTATGATGAAAGGCCTTATGCTTACATCACTACGCATAGAAACATATACATGCAAATATGTAATCTTGCATGCATACACTAACAGGGCTCGACAAATGTACTCGCCCGCTCGCAAATGCGAGTGAATTTCTTGAAGATCGAGTCAGTTTCAAAGGCCTACTTGACCGGCCTGGCGAGTGCTATCTGGCACTGCAGTATCAGGTGAAGGCTCTAGGGGGCAGCATTACAATGGTAGCAACGATGGCATTAAAGAATTAAGTGCACGCGGTGCGCAGTGAAGGCTCTAGGGGGCAGCAGGCACGCACCACCTAACTTAGTGGTGGTGGTGTGGTGCGCTTCCTATCGTTTCTGTGGGTCCCAGGGCCGTCAATCTGGTAGCGCGTGAAAGCTCTACCAATGATGGCCCTGGCCTAACCCCGCGCGCTGTGCTGCTTAAAGTGCAACAGTGACGCAGCATGCCACCACGTGCTCTCTTCGGCGGAGTCGGGACGGACTGCAGGGCGATTTGGAGGTGAGTCGTTTTTTTTATATATGGTTTAATGTAGGCCTTCTTAAATCATGACTGCTCGGTATCGTCTAAAATCACACATCCGTGTTAGGCCTAATGCACAAGGTGTATAAGGAGTAAAAAGGAGATACAGTTGAGAGCCTGACGTTCTGCCCTCACCAAATGTTTGCATTAAGGATTGCAATATTTATTATGTTGTGCTAGATTCGAGTTTTAATACAAAGGAGTTGAGTCATATCAAAAAGTTGGTCACACAACTCAGCTTACCGAGTCCTCCGACCTGAGCAGAGGAGGAAATTAATGAAAAGAGATGCAGGAAAAAAGAAACGTAAGAGAATTCAAACAACTGAAAACACATTGTTGTGAGAAAGTGGCAATGTAAATGTCGAAATGAACAACCACTAACACTGTGGATGTTTGTAGTGTCAGGTGCTCTCGAGTTAATCATGCACTTGCTTGGTGTTCAGCTGTGTTAAGATTAAAGGAGGTAAATGAGTAACATACTTGTTCGGAGTGTTATAACTGCTTGGGTTTGCTATACATCATTTGGAGGAAGTTGGTTTCTGTGATTTTGAAGATGTTGTGATTCAATTGTGATTTTAGAAAACATGAGTTACATTACCTGTGATTGTCCAAAGTGTAGAATAGTTTGTCCATTTTCACAGTGATCCCTTTGGAGGTAAACTCGTGGAAGCGTTTCTTCCATTTCATTGCATGTGATCAACTTTTGCCCCCCCTTCACTGATGTTTTTATTGAACCCGCAATATGACAAGTATCAGACGAATTATGTCTATATCTGGTTCTTAGATACTTTGCGCGGCATCTTGAGGAAGGCTGTGAATGAGCATATGGAGATACTGAAACAGTTTACTGTTCATAAAATATTGTCAAACCTTTCATGTAAGTGGATGCACCAATTGCACCAGAAAATAGGATGTCAAAATAGGATGTCAACCATGCCACGTGAGTGGGTGAGGGAGAGCGACTGTCATTTTATTTTATTTTGTCTTTATTTCGACAATAATACTGGGTAGATTATATTTTGGAATGGGATCTTGTGATGAAATGAGGTTTTGGTTGGGGTAACTAAATGTGTTTTCTCTGATGCACATCATTTCTGAATCGTTCACAGGGCATGCTTAATAAGGATTGTTGCATTAGTCTGTGCAATTTGTTTACAGTGCGTGCTGCGCCCATATAAACTGTTTAAAAAAGGTTTGCTTGCCTTTTCCCGGATGAAGCGTCAGCATAGTTTGATTTGGCTGTTTGTGTTGCAGCGTAGGGTTTCTATACTTGCACTTTAAACGTCCGGACTTCTGTCAGTGCAAGCCTTCACAAATAAAGTTGAGGACTATAAAAGGTTTGCCATGAGTCCCTGCCTGATCATGGCTTTGGCAGCACTGTCGATTGATGGGTATGAAGGTATTATACTGGACCAGTCTGAAGGACTGGGCTCTTTTGGACCCAGCGGTGCCAGGGCACAACACCTGAAACCTTCGTGGGTAACCTGCTCCGGCGTACAAGTCACAGAGACACGGGACACTTCCTTCGGCGTCAAAGAGTCAAGGTTTATTTACTGCAGGGAACACAGAAGTCACAGGAAGTACATCGAGTGTAGTTCGGGGAGACTGCTTCAAATTGGTTTTGTGGATCGCTCCTTTTATACAGTTTTTACCCATAAGATAACATGAGACACAATAGTTTACAACCCGGTTCCCACATTTAGCTCTCAGAGGGGTCGCTTTGAAACACATAAGGTCCGGAACATAAGTGCGGAAACATTTGGCGGTTCCCAACTGTAAAAACCCATCTTCCCACCATTAGCAAATTCCAATCAGCAATAAAGTAGATCGAAATAGGAACGAAGACAGGTGCAGAGGAAGACGGAGACAGTGGGGAGATCGGAAAGGGTGTAAAAGGGGAGGTAACGAGAAGCACGAGATACAGGCATCAAAGGGACGTGCCTAATGAGATGCACGGCTGAGACAATAAGTCCGTGCGGCAAGATGAGCCTCGAGCGGCGCCATCTGCCTTACAGTAGCAACCCCCTCATCATAAAGACACTTTCAAAGAACATGTGTCTTCCGCAAATATCTTGGGAGTCCCAGGGTCGCGAAGCGGACAGCGTCCGTTCGCTGACTACTTGAGGGCAAGAGACAAAATGGATGCCGTATCTAAGATGGAACCCGTGGGTACAGATGAAAAACCCACGTAACAAACGAACGGTTTAAGTTAGCACAGCGAAACTGCGCACACTTACTAAACTCATCATTTGCGGTTCATAGATACTAGACTCGACCATATTCGTGCGAGTCGAAAACACCACTTACAATTGTCACGGAACCTCAGACGCTCCTTTTGCCCTCATGTAGGCAAGCACTAGTCGGAATCATATTCGATATTCATCAGACCATCAAGATGTCGTTGTAGCATAGCTCTGTCCAACCGAGTCCCCTTGGTAACAGATGGTTGTCTCATACACGTTGTAGCACAGAGGCCACATAAGGCAGGACCACACTGCACACAAAGGCAACACGTGAACAGGAACACTACCACAACCCCGATGATCATCAGAATCTTCCAACCCCAAGTCGATACCAGGCCCCAAAACCATCCAAGTAGCGTCCAATCCCCTACATCCACGTGTATGGATTCGGAGATCTTATGCAACTTCGAGATGGCTTGATAGACAGTAGGAGCATTATCAGGTATGAAAATGCAACAGCTCGAATGGATCACTTTACATACCCCACCGCGATCTGCCAAGACGACATCTAAAACCATACGGTTTTGTAACGTCATAAGTCTCTCCGCCTGAAGTTCTGAGGTGATATTACCAAGGGCACTGGCAGTAATATTAGCTGTCGATTCTACCACTCGAGTCAAATGTCTCAGGTTCCTACTATTAACCATAGGTCCCCAAAACGGGAGGAAACCCTTGAAAAAGTCTCCTGCCTCTTGACCGGCAGTATCCTCTTCGCTAATTACGCCTCGTACAACTCTAGTCTTATGATAATCGGCATCTACAGTGAACGTCGGAGGCAACAGATTTGCAACGAAACATGAGCCCATGAAGTCTGTGGGCAACCATGTGTATGCACGATCATGACAGATAAAGTATGTACCCTTGGCAGCCAGAAACACAGGGGTCGGGGACATTGGCAGAAGGTAACTTTCAGTGCAAGCACTTGCTCCAAGTGAGGCTTGCGAACCACGACCCACAAGACAAAGATTACCAGTGTGGGGTACGACCCATATTGGAGACGAGCTTTTAAGCTGCTTTTCATTAGTGAACGTACTATATTCCCCTCTACTTAGGACCCTATAGGCTTGTACCTCTTCTTTAGGGATGAGAAAAGCATCATGGATCTCATCTTCCATATCCGCTATTGCCATCGATAGCACCCACTGATACGAGGTAGGACCAGGGTTGGGGGAACGTTGTTCTGGAGTGGGGTGGAAACCCAGTGCGCTTCGAAGCATTGTTTGAAATGCTCGAGCTGACCCTTGGGAACTATACGGTAACACCAGATATGGAATTCCCTTACCCGTAGTATGTGGCATCAACCCACACACCCAACAATTAGTAGTGTTAACCACTAACTGATGCTGATGGAGGAGCTGGATAAAGGAATTGTTGCGGAATTCTACACGTCTAGCCTGTTCGTGTTCCGGTAACATATGAAAGGAATGAGGAGAAGCAGTAGAAGTAAGATTAGGGTAAGGAGTAGGAGTAGGGGTAGGAAGTAAAAAGTAAGACATAGTGTAATACACCCCACCCGCCAAGAATGCAGAGGCAGTTAAAAACAATACAAACAATTGGAATACAACACATTTAGTACGACTGAGTTTCTGCAGTTTGACTCTATACGCCTGAGCTCCTTCCAAATCGTTCAGCTTCGAAAATGCCATTTCCCTACGACCGTCCGCAACGTTTCTTGACGCACTTCGTTCTGTGCAGCAATAGTCAATCCCCAGGAGTTCCTAGGAACCGACGGCCTTTAACCTAGCGTCAAGACCTACTGTCCAGAAGGAAGTACGCGCGCGGCCCTACGGCCCTCAATACACAATATGTATTTTATTTAGCACAATATTTCAGCTGTGGAAGGAAAAGATACAAGGAAGAAGCTTATTATATGTACAAAACAATTTTCAATGATACGAATTGTTCAAAGTTGATCAGGGGAAACGAGGATATTGCAGTTATCAGTTTCAACAAAGCAAGAAAATTTTATTTGTCCTTAGTATGAGAACGCAGAGAATATCGATGTTTCCCGGGACGTGTCTGCTCGTCGAACAAAGGATCCGTTGAAGAGACAGCGTCCTGTTGATCAATTGGTTGATTTGATCTTGAGTCTTTTGCTGACAAATGTTCAACAGTGGCTTTCTGCTGCGCTGAGTGTTCACCAACAAGCTGTGCGTCGCTAAAAGGTACAAACGCCGGCAATGTTTCTGCTTCTGTTGACGCAATGCCTTTCCTCACCCACGGGTCTGCCGGCAAAGGAATAGGGACTCGCTTACAATGGGTAGCATGTACCCAATTCTTCCGCCCCTCAAGACGAACGGCAGTCCTCGTGGCCAGGAGCACCTGGTAAGGTCCAACAAAGCGGGGGTCCAGATTCTTCTTGCGTGAGAAGTTACGGGTAACTACCCAATCACCGGGCTGGAGCTGGTGGCCTGGACCCTCCGTCTGCGTCGGCAAGGCGTCGTAAACCTGTTGATGAATTAACCTCAGTTTAGCAGTCAAGTCATGTAAGTAGTCAATCAACATCGGATACTCAAGATCAACGAATATTCCTGGCCTAGGAACCCCCCACACATTCGCAGGACGGCCGAACACTATTTCATAGGGACTAAGCCCTATTCGGGAGTGTACAGTCGCCCTAGTTGACAGTAATGCTAGAGGCAAAGCGTCAGGCCACGAAAGTCCAGTCGTAGCCTGAATCTTCGCTAGTTTTAGTTTAAGGGTGCCATTGTACCCTTCAACCAATCCAGCTGACTGGGGATGATTGGCGCTGTGGAATTTTTGATTAATTCCAAGGCCCTTACACACACTCTTCATCACACTCCCAACAAACTCACTTCCGTTATCTGACCACACGACTCTAGGCATTCCATACCGAGGAAAGTATTCCTTCAGTAGGATTTTCGCAGTAGACAAAGCAGTATTATCTTTGAGGGGATAGGCCTCGATCCATCGGGAGAATGCGCAAACCACAACCAAAACATATTTCAGGTTATTGCATCGCTCCATATGGATGAAGTCCAATTGGATCACCTCAAAGGGATACGAAGGAGGAGCAAAACTGCCAGGGGGAGTTGGGGTTCCTTTGCCAGGATTGTACATTATACACACCATACAATTCTTCACCAAGCGTTCAGCACATTTCGTAATGCCATCATTCTTCCACACAGCAGCCAACAACTTACAAATACCTTTCGCGCTAATATGTGCTAACCCGTGTGCCATTGTCACAACGGCCAGTACATACGCATCAGGCAACATCCATCTTTTCTGATCTGACAAATCAATCCAGCAACCATTCACATCCAACCTTCCCGTACTTTCTTTCCACTTCATCTTTTCAGTGTCGGTGGCCTCATTCTGTATTGCTTTCACACTCTCTATAGTATCCTCACACATACTCGATTCTGTAGGCCACCTAACCGAACTCGTCACATACATTCGAGTGCTAAGGTTCCGGGCAGTCTCCTTAGCAATCTCATCTGCAAACGCATTACCACGACCAACATCATCCGTCACTTTACGATGCGCACTACACTTAACAATTGCAATTTGAGCAGGCAAAGTCAATGCATCCAAAAGATCGTTCACGAGCTGGCCATGCTGTATTTTCGTGCCATGTGACGTGAAGAAACCACGCTCTCGCCACAACCGTCCAAAGCTATGCGCTACACCGAAAGCGTACTGACTATCGGTGTACACATTCACACGTTTACCTTTTGCTAATACACATGCTCTAGTAAGAGCAATCAGCTCTGCAGCTTGGGCAGAGTTCTGATTCAATCTCGCAGTCTCAACAACAGTATTCAACGTCACAACAGCATAAGCAGTAGTCACATCACCATTCGGCAATTTAAAACATGACCCATCCACATACAGAGTGCCCTCCGGGTCTTCCAATGGGGTGTTTTTAAGGTCCACTCGACCTTTCGTTTCCTCCTCTGTCCGCAAGTAACAGTCATGTTCTGCTACTTCATCTGACTCTGCACTAATTGGTAACAAAGTTGCTGGATTTAGGACATTACAACGTTTTATCTGAATATGGCTTGCCAAGAGCGTCAATTCGTACCCAGATAACCTCGCACTCGTCAAGTGCTGAGTTTTCGTTCGATTCAAAAGAGTATCGACTGCATGCGGAACCATCACCGTAAGCATATTATCCATGACCAATCCTGCTGATTGTCGGATGGAGACCGCAGCTGCCGCAGTTGCTCTCAAACAACTCGGCAATGCTCTAGCTACTGGGTCTAAGGTCGAGGAAAAATATGCACATGGACGTTGCTTACCACCAAAAGGTTGCGTTAAGACACTCAAAGCACAACCTTCCCTCTCGTGAACATATAACGTGAACGGCTTGCTGTAATCAGGGGTACCTAACACAGGAGCCGAACACAATGAGTCACGTAATTCAGAAAAACTTTTCTGACATTCTTCCGTCCATGGTAAAGGAGTTGAAACATCCTTGCACGTAAGAGCCACCAATGGTTTCGCTAGCAATGAAAAATTAGGAATCCACTGCCTGCAGTACGACGTGATACCTAGAAAGGCACGCACATCTCTCTGGGTTTGTGGCACAGCCATTCGCGCAATCGCTGCAATTCTCTCTGGGGTCAATCTCCTTCCCTCCTTTGACAATAAGTGACCGAGGTAGGTGACTTCTTGACAACAATATTGGAGTTTAGAAGGTGACACCTTGTGATTTAACTCACAGAGATGTTGCAGCAACGATACCGTAGCAATTTTGCAAATGTCCTGAGTATCAGCAGCCACCAATAAGTCGTCGACATATTGGATTAAAGCCGCACCAACCGGCAACCTAAACGCATCCAGTTGACCCTTCAAAGCTTGACTGTAAATCGATGGACTTTCACAGTAGCCCTGAGGAGCGCGTTTGAACCGGAAGCTACGTCCACCAAGAGAGAAACCGAAAAGGTCCCTGCTCTCTTCGGCAATCGGGATGCTGAAAAACGCATTTTTCAAATCAATCACCGAGAACCACGAAGCAGTAGCTGGAATCAGAGTCAGTAGCGCCGTGATGTCAGGCACAACAGGGAATTGAGGAACCA
Source organism: Lissotriton vulgaris (assembly GCF_964263255.1). Lineage (NCBI taxonomy): Eukaryota > Metazoa > Chordata > Amphibia > Caudata > Salamandridae > Lissotriton > Lissotriton vulgaris. The sequence goes on from NC_141691.1 coordinate 2,035,005,174, forward strand.
CAATTTTATTTACCTCCCGTAAATCGATAACAAAACGATAAACAGGCGGTTTGGTAGGATCAGTACGTTTAAGAATGGGCAGTACAGGGCTGTTGCACACGTTTCCCCGAGTCTCCTCAATAACATCTTTCTCGATCAAATCATATATGATCGCTAACAAAGCTCGTTCACCATCAAGGGAGATACGGTATTGGGGAATACGTGGCAATCGCACATTCGATTTCAACTGAACAACATAAGGGGAGATATCAAGTAGGCCCACATCATTTGGACCCGTCGCCCACAAAGACGCAGGAAGAGAATCCAATTCCGGTGGAAGCTTATCGAGAGACAAATACATGGGAGAGACTACTCTCTCTCCGAACGTAAGCTTTACACCCGCAGGAGAACAATACAAAGTTGCATACAAACGTTTAAGCAAATCCAGACCCAAAAGATTTTCACCACAACCCGTGGTTAAAATCAACGGAGCTTCGAGCTCACGAGGCCCAATTTTAAGGGGCAAAGGGCATGAAACTGGATTGCTAACGGGGGCGCCAGAGAATCCAACGGAAACATTTGTTAAGCCAGACAAAGGTGCGCCAGGGAGTTTCGAATGCATGATAGAACTTTTCGCTGCACCAGTGTCCAACAGAAAAGGCTCAACGACGCCCGATGTTGCAACTGCGACGTAAGGCCCTCTCTGATCAACCGGAACTGATACCACTCCCTCTCCTTGTCTTTGGCTGTCCTAGTAATTACTATCGTCAGTTCCCTGATCGACGTAATAATCGTCTACATTGTACTGCGCAGATCGTCCTTGTGATGATCCACGTTGATCGAAACAGTTATTAGAATTAGATGAATTGTCAGAACGGTCGTTCTGAGCACCACGACCTCTACCACGTGATGTATTCTGTGAACCACCACGGCCTCCTCTAGACGAATTACCACTATTACGGTCATTTAAAGCAGGACAATCAAATTTAATGTGTCCCTCCTGTCTACAATAAGCACATTGATTGTACCCTAACGAAGATCTTTGGAAAGAGGAATCATTACGCGGCTGCGCTCTATTCGATTGCGACTGTGGTCTATTCTGTTGAGACGCATTCTGATTAGAACGCGGCGGATATGCTTGTTGCAACAACACTTTAGTTTTTAGCTCTTTCGTCTTTTTATCAGCACGGTCAGTTTCCTCTTTTTCTCTATTTTCGTAATATTGCGCCGTAGCCAATATCTGAGCTGAGGTAGAAACGGCCCACGCACTTTCTGAATTCTTCAATTTATTGCTCAAGTCGGGCAATAAGTTCGATACGAATTTATCCACAAACAACCGTTGTCCACCCTCAGTACCCATATCCTGTCCACTATGATCAACGAATGTTTCCTCAAACCTCGTAAAGAAGTCTGAAACACTCTCATCTTTCTTCTGCTTGCAGGCTGACAACTTGTCCCAATTTACCCTCATAGCTGGCATAAGCGTTTTCATTAATGTAATGATTCGCTGGGGAAGAAGTTCAATCATCTGCTCAGGCTTAGCGCCACCAACTTGCAACCCATCTGCCGCTACAATGGCCGCCCAAGTACCACCTAGTTCGTTTGCGTGATTCTCCTGACGAATCTTCGCCCATACCGGTTGCGGTACGACATTGCCAAACAACATGTCGATATCGGCAAGATTCATTACCGTAGCATCCACGAGCTGCGATAATTCTTTGTAATACCCCGCAGGATTTTTGCGAGGATCGGGCAAAGTTTGTTTCACCTGAAGCACTTCCGATCGTTTCCATGGGAGGTGTATCCACACTCTCTGGAAGAATGGCGGAACCGGGGGATTCGCCCCAGGATTACCTGGCATCCAAACTGGCGGAACTTCACGCATAGGGTATTGGCCAGACTCATCTCCTTTCTCAATGTCCTCAACGAACAATGCATGAGGAATAGGAGCGGGACGAAGAGATAACAACCGCTCAATAGCGCGTCGGACATTAGTGTCGACTATCAGTCCAGTTGCGAACTGAAGCCGAAGTTCAGACAGGGCGCTCAGCACCTCGTCAGGCGCAAAGGCCACTATCTGATCATGTAAGAACTTGCACATTTCATCAAACACATATCTCTGAGTAGGTATGTTGAATTGATCAAACGTTTCGAGGACAACACGAGGTGGATTTCTAACAGGGTTCACTATCCAACCCATCGCCATATTGCATAGCGCAACACGTTCTCTATTAGCAGGAAGCTGGCTACGTCTCTGAGGACCATCAGAACCAGCAGACCCAAAAACAGGTCCAAGCGACTGAAAGAAGTTTGGCACACTAGGAGAATTACGGTTACGAGTAGAGGGACAAGAATAAGACACAGGACTAACAAGAGAAGGAGTAGAGACATTAGCAACAACAGGGGTTAACAACACAGGAGCAGTAGTGTGAGCAGGAGTATGTGGAAGCGGAGGAGCAGTAGGAATAGAAACAGGCAAAGGAGCAGGAACAGTCGGAAGAGCAGGAGCAGGTTGAGGAACTGGTGGAGGAATAACAGGTGGAAGAACAGGTACGGCAGGGACCACAGGAGCTGCGATACCCTGTACGTACGGAGGTGGCGACTTCATAAGATAGGACATTAAGGAATCCTCAACTGCCTCTTCCTTCTTATCCGACTCCGTAGGCAAAGCAGGATAGCATTTATCTATAGACATACGCTGTAGCCTCTCAAACACTTCCTTATCCTTATCCTCCTTATCACGCTGAAACTGCTCAGCTTTCTTCACTATGGTAGCAACAGTATCTCGCTCACTACGTTTATTCTGTCTGATTTCTTTCTGTCGGGCTTCTTTGCGCCACAACCGAAAGGCATCAAACATGGCCGGCCTAGATTTGCGTTCGAACAACTTTATTTCCAAATTATCTAAGATCGACGCTTCGAAGCTACCGTGAGGTGGCCAACGAAGATCACCGTCTTTCTTTGTATATTTTATCCAATAATCGTTAAAAGCAATCGGGCCTAGCCCATGTTTGCTATATAGGTCATAAGTAGGAGTTCCAACCGGAGGTATCGGACACGAGTCCTCCAGCAGGGAATCCGCACCACAAGGTCTAAAACAACTGAACAAAGTACTGCGACCAGGCATCTTGCACACTAGCCGAGTTTCACAAACTTCAAGGGTTACGGGATTTACCAAGTCCCAGCAAGAACAAAACCCTCGGTCTTTGGCGGCTGCAGTCGTCAAACAAATACAACAACAAAGTACGCTAGCAAAGTGTCACCGACAAAAACACTCACACAGCGTGTACAACAAAAACACTAGTGTTTACAACAAAGACACTCGCTAAAGTGTCTACAACAAAAACACTCGCTAAAGTGTTTACAACCAAGGACTCTGGGAGCGACCCACAAATACTTAACTCAGAGATCAATGGCGTCCTCAGGAAGGCCCGTCTATCGTCTCGCTATACCAAGGTCTACGCCAGGCGCCAAAACAGGTCTACAGTCAGGGCAGCAGTCCGTCGCAGCCGTTAGGAGGCGGGAATCTTCGCGGGAAAAGTCTTCGGGCCACTTATTTCGACAACAGGATCGATGAAGCGGGGTGCACCTTCCCTCGGAGATTTCACACGAAGTTCCTCACGATCGTCGGGCTTGGACCGGTACCACTGATGCAGCCCCACGTGATGGGCGCCAACTGAAGGATTTGGCTCTTTTGGACCCAGCGGTGCCAGGGCACAACACCTGAAACCTTCGTGGGTAACCTGCTCCGGCGTACAAGTCACAGAGACACGGGACACTTCCTTCGGCGTCAAAGAGTCAAGGTTTATTTACTGCAGGGAACACAGAAGTCACAGGAAGTACATCGAGTGTAGTTCGGGGAGACTGCTTCAAATTGGTTTTGTGGATCGCTCCTTTTATACAGTTTTTACCCATAAGATAACATGAGACACAATAGTTTACAACCCGGTTCCCACATTTAGCTCTCAGAGGGGTCGCTTTGAAACACATAAGGTCCGGAACATAAGTGCGGAAACATTTGGCGGTTCCCAACTGTAAAAACCCATCTTCCCACCATTAGCAAATTCCAATCAGCAATAAAGTAGATCGAAATAGGAACGAAGACAGGTGCAGAGGAAGACGGAGACAGTGGGGAGATCGGAAAGGGTGTAAAAGGGGAGGTAACGAGAAGCACGAGATACAGGCATCAAAGGGACGTGCCTAATGAGATGCACGGCTGAGACAATAAGTCCGTGCGGCAAGATGAGCCTCGAGCGGCGCCATCTGCCTTACAGTAGCAACCCCCTCATCATAAAGACACTTTCAAAGAACATGTGTCTTCCGCAAATATCTTGGGAGTCCCAGGGTCGCGAAGCGGACAGCGTCCGTTCGCTGACTACTTGAGGGCAAGAGACAAAATGGATGCCGTATCTAAGATGGAACCCGTGGGTACAGATGAAAAACCCACGTAACAAACGAACGGTTTAAGTTAGCACAGCGAAACTGCGCACACTTACTAAACTCATCATTTGCGGTTCATAGATACTAGACTCGACCATATTCGTGCGAGTCGAAAACACCACTTACAATTGTCACGGAACCTCAAGTCCATGCAGTCAGTATGTTAAATTTGTCAGGGCTCAACCGTCCTAAGATGTCCAGGTTGCATTCTGTGTTGAAAGCGTAAATGCAGGGTCAGGGACTGTGAGTTAGCCGAAACCAAACTGAAGTGGGTTGTTCAAGTTGTTGGTTGAGATGTAGTGAGTGAGTCATTTGAATTCAAGCCTTTCGAGAGTGTTTTTTTTCTTTTTATAAGTGTGGTTCAAGGGAGGCGATAAAGTTGAAAGATCAAATCAGCTGCTATGTAAATGTATTTATGTAATATGTAAATGTATTTAGCGCAAACGTTGCCTGAAGAGGTTGGAGCACTTCACAAAAAAATGCATTCGAAAATCCATCAGCATTAGCGTGATGTATCCTTTCATGTGCCACCATAACACAGAATAACATTCATTCTGCACCTATAACCTCTGTCGTGGAATTTTGAAGCGGCCTAATTACTGGAGTCGTTTTTTTTGTCAACTTCAAGTGACAGCAATGTAGTTACTACCACTCACTGGCCGTAGCTAATTCTGGGACCTTAAAGAGAGCCCCTTTCACTTGAATCTGTCAGGAGAATCGGTTATCTGAAGGTACAAAGGAAATAAATTAAATGTCTTCCCAGAGCTTAATACTGCTTATACAAGTTGCAGTAGAACATTGTGCGGTGAATGTACTATGCTGTAATTTGTGAATATTTGTATGTTTCCCTCACCTTAATTGCTAGATTTTGCTTGCATGAAAGTGTCACTCATAAGGTGCCGATTGTGCAGATTGTGTGACCGCTAATTACCACACCCACAGTTTCCCCCAAAAAATTAAGTTTAGGTCCAGAGAGTTAGGCTTTGGGAGGGGGGAGTGAGCTTCAGAGACCTGATCGTAGATGTTTCCGTAGAAAGATGGTGCAATTAATTGCAGGGAACACAGCCTCAGCTGTAGTGCTAGAATCCACAGGGTAGACCCCGAATGTCACATTAAGAGTATTGGTTTTGCCAGTGCCTATTTCTGAATGCCAGGAGTACGTTTTGGTCACCGAGCTAGGAACCACATCGGTAGCGGTAGCGCCGGGACGATCTTAATCATTGACTCCGGACTTTCTAATCAGGAGACGGGATACACACACGGCGATTCAGTTCCCTAGAACTTCCAAGTCCGCCATGCGGTGACAGGCAAACTAATCACCCCTTCCATCAGATGGCTCAGTGAATGCATACAAACAACTTCCAAAACAGGCTAATTGATTTACAAGCCGCCCTGTTTCAGTTTGAAATGTACAAGTCACATTGGTGAATTCATAAGAAGGTCTCCTAGCCCTAACTCGTGGGTGCCCTGGAAAGAATAAAAATGCCCGATTGAGGTCCACTATACTGTGTACAATGGAACTATAATACTGTTGTTTGTGAGTTACTTACCAACTTGGACCAAGAGAATAACTACCTTCAAGTCCAACCCACGCCCCTTTGTGAAAGGTGGTTGCCCACCCACAACCCTGCTTGTCCTGAAGAAGACCCTCCTGTAAGGAAAAGAAACCTACATGTATTGGGTCGAAACGTAGACGACTACATCACCCACGACCAACTCCGGCCCCCAATCAGACACTTACGGCTATAACGGAGTTAGGCCGATCTTTATCATTGATAAATTTGGACTCTTTTAGGAGCCACTAATTGTGGCCCTGTTTTCAGGGACCACATGTACATGGTCTTAGAAGTTTACAATAAGACTTGTCACTGAATGAATCAGATCGCACATATCCTACCCCCCACACTTTCCCTCACGCCACCCCCCTCCTGTTGTGAATGTGGGCACGCATTGTATATAAATTGTGATACCAAAAGGATGTACCAAATAAGTGAGATATCCATTGATTAGGATGTATGCAATCTCGAATTAAATTCTTTTTTGCTTCCTTTAAACAGTTTTTTCTTTATTGAAATGTTGAATACAAATGGTGTAAATTTGTAATTTCTGCATTCTGGTCACGGGACCCCTTCCTCTTATTCTATATTACTACCCAGGTCCCTACTGACTATATTGGGTTCAACCCTGTTTCTTATAACATTGGGAATGATTAAGGTTGTGTCCAGATCAGAGAGATCTGGAAGCTTTTATTTTTGCTGCATGCTGGTTATTAGCAGGATTTTCCATTATGTGACAGTACTGTGCCTGACCGGAGACTTTTTAACTGCTATGTGCGTGCCTGCCTGGCTTAGCAGTGTTGCAGCTGGCCCGCTGGTGGTTGTTGGCGCTGCAAATGTTTTGAAAAAATTTCTGTTGCGATCAGTTTGTGGGTCGAGTGCATTGCTGTCAGGTTGAGTAGAAAAGTCTACTCACTCGACCTGCAGGTCTAGTAAGATTTTTTTAGATTTGTCGAGCCCTGACTAATATAACTTTGTAGTGTAGAGCAACTACTCTGGATACGTGGCATTACACCCAGAAGGCATAATTGACATGGAAGTGTACACCGCACTCAGCTTACCCCCCCACTCACCGGGCTCACTTTTGTCCACTTCCAGATGATGCAATTGACAGATACAAATCAGAGAACTTAGTAGGTGTCATAGGTAGTGTGGATAATCATGTACAAATCACCTTGTAACAAGGCACAGGCTATGGCAATCTTAGTAATTAATCAGGAAGAGGGATTAGGGATTGGGACATCTGTTTCATTCCCCAGGGTAAGTAAGTATTTAATCAGAAAGGAGAAACAGACACTTGTTACACTTCTAGACCATTGGTATAGAAGATTTTAGAGTAACCTCAAAAAACCCAATGCTGATGTGGTTGTGCGGTATATCTGGTTCATCCGCCCCGCATTCGGGTTGTTGGCAGTTATCATCGGGTACTCCAAAAGTAGTGGTGTTGCCCGCCTCAGCCCGAGGCACCCCTGGTCTATTGTGCAGTGTCCAGAGAAGTGAAGAAAGTGTGCAAAATAAATTCTCAAAAAAGGAAGAAATAGTTAAAAACTGGGGAATCACCCTTAGAGACTTTTAATATTGATGTGATTTCCAGATTGGTTAAAATGGTTACGGTACTACTTGGTAGATCGAGTTACTGGATCTGGGTAGTTTTATATATACAACGTCGATATGTTTCAGCTCTCTGGGCCCTAGGGGTCTATAGAGCTTTCGTCAGGACTCACATACACATAAACATTGGACTTTTTACTCACACCATTTGTGTAGTTTTAAGTAGTTTCCTGTTTTTATTTTAGGAAGATTGGCTCCTCCGGTTTCTGAAATAGAATGGGGAGAGTACATAGAGAAATACACACTTAAGTTATACATCCTGAGTTAGGTTTACGCATTTGTTGAATAAAATTCTTATTCATTTACAGAGACTAGGATATAGGGAGGGTCTTGAGTTCAGGTTCGAGCATTTGTGGCATTTTAACAAGTTAAAAATCAAGTTGGATTGCTTTACGCGCTAGCTTGTAAAGGGGCGTGCTAATTCGTGCATCTGTATGTGACAGGAGACTCTCTGAAGTCTGGTTTAGTCTTTTCACATGTTGATGTTGAAATGACCTGGTATACGGGGAGGACTCGCAAAGGAATTGGTATAAACGCTGTGCGCTGTCCTACCTTATACCGGAGAAACTCTTGCTTGCATCAGGGAAGTCGCTTGACCCAGAGCTGTGTTTAGAGATTATCGCATTAGTTAACATGTCACGCAGGCATCTTACCGGAGTTCTGTGGTTTCACAATCCTCCCTCCGCCATTACCCGCGTGTATTGGGAATTCCGTCTTGTGCTGGCTCTGCCCCCGGAAGTGACAACCTCGTGAGAAGGAATCATTTTAAAGGCGCAGGCAGTCATAGCGGCTCGTTGCTATGTTTTTTTATCAATGCGAACTTTATTTAGTCACCAAGTCGGGAAACAGAGTTGGTTACTTGTATCCCCAAATGATTACCATAGTTAATGAGTGATCTTTCAGATTAGGTTTAGATGATTAAGGACCTTTTTACTTGTGAATTTTGGGGATAACTTTATTTTGCAAACTGGTGCCACGGGATTGAATCATTAAGTCCGTGTTCGTGGGTTTTAAGACGTTCCACCCACCTCTGCTCCTTTTCAAAGAGTGTTCTCTCACATCTCAGAGTTTTGTCATTCAGCATTTCAATTACAGTCCAGTGAATGTCGTCGCAGGAATGTCCTGCTTCCACGAAATGGGAACATAGCTTGGTGGTGTTCTTTTTCAATCTAATATTGCTCCTATGTTCTCCAATTCTTGTTTTTACTTTACGACACGTCATTCCAATATATTGTTTGCCGCAAGGGCAGCTTACCATGTAAATGACGTGTGTAGAGTTGCAATTTGTATGTTGACGTTGATGCCAAACTAGTGCGTCTGAGAGTTGTAATGATTTGGAAGCTGTTGTTGTTTTACAAGCGACGCAAGAGCCGCAAGGGTAATGCTTAGTTACAGGAGCCATGGTTGCATCTCTGGTTGTGACCAATTGGACTTTTTTTGATGGTCGAGTATGTACAAGGACATCTTTAATATTCTTTGATCTTCGATTTGCAAATCTGGGTTTTGGCCAGTTGAATGAACCCGTGTGCAGGATCTGCCAGTTTTTATTGATCAGTTTCTTTACTTCATAGGAAGCTTGGCAGAATGTTGTCACACAAGTGGTCAAATCTGGTGTTGGTACTTTTGGGAATGTTTGTAAGAGACAGTCTCTGGGTTGGTTGTTCGCTCTTTTTTTGCAGAATCTGATTGTTTTTTCTGTATAGTCTCTTTGCCTGAGTCTGTCACTCAGTTCTATTGCTTGCAATTGATAGTCTGTGTTATTGCTGCAATTCCTCTTCAAGCGCAAAAACTGGCTGTAGGGAAGATTATCCCTCAACGGTTTTGGATGGTAGCTCTTGTACGATAAGATGCTGTTCTTGGCCGTGGGTTTTCTGAAGGTCTTTGTATGCAGCACATTGTCTTTTGCAAATATTGATATGTCCAAAAAATCGGGATTGTTGCTTGTGGCCGTATATGTGAACTTTAGCCAAGGATCTAGATTATTTAGCCAGTTCATAAAGGTCTGTAGGTCCAGTTTTGTGTCCCAAATCATTATGATGTCATCAATGTATCTCTTCCAGTATAGTATACTGGAAGAGAACATGTTTGTTTCACTGGCTATGTGTTGCTCCTCGAAGTGGCTCACATAGAGTCCTGCCACCGAAGGAGCGAAGGCGCTCCCCATGGAGGTTCTATGTGTTTGGAGGTACAGGTCATTTTCATAAGCAAAAAAGTTTTCTTTCAGTGCTAGTTTGCAGCATTCAAGTATAAAATGTCTCGGTGTGTTATAGTGCCACTCTTTCATGAATAGTACATCCTCCAGAACCTGTAAGGTGTCATCTTGGGGGAGACTTGTAAATAGAGCTTCCACATCTAGGCCCACCAGGAGCATCGTGTTGGGGTTGAATGACATTTTTTCAATTTGCACCAGAAGATCGCGAGTGTCCTTTAAGTAGGCTGGTGTTTGTTGGACTAGCGGCTTTAGGTATTCGTCCGCGAATTTAGAGAGAGGCTCTAATACCGATCCGATGCCCGAGACTATCGGGCGACCAGGTGGTGGGGTTCTATTCTTGTGCGTTTTCGGCAGGGAGTAGAAGTACGGTGTTACGGGCTCTTTTGTCATCAAATAGTCGGCCTCTTTGGGTGTGATCCAGCCTTTGGTTTACGCTTCATGTACCATGATGGAGATGGTATTCTTGAGTCTCTCAGATCCAACTGAGAGACTCAAGAATACCATCTCCATCATGGTACATGAAGCGGAAACCAAAGGCTGGATCACACCCAAAGAGGCCGACTATTTGATGACAAAAGAGCCCGTAACACCCTACTTCTACTCCCTGCCGAAAACGCACAAGAATAGAACCCCACCACCTGGTCGCCCGATAGTCTCGGGCATCGGATCGGTATTAGAGCCTCTCTCTAAATTCGCGGATGAATACCTAAAGCGGCTAGTCCAACAAACACCAGCCTACTTAAAGGACACTCGCGATCTTCTGGTGCAAATTGAAAAAATGTCATTCAACCCCAACACGATGCTCCTGGTGGGCCTAGATGTGGAAGCTCTATTTACAAGTCTCCCCCAAGATGACACCTTACAGGTTCTGGAGGATGTACTATTCATGAAAGAGTGGCACTATAACACACCGAGACATTTTATACTTGAATGCTGCAAACTAGCACTGAAAGAAAACTTTTTTGCTTATGAAAATGACCTGTACCTCCAAACACATGGAACCTCCATGGGGAGCGCCTTCGCTCCTTCGGTGGCAGGACTCTATGTGAGCCACTTCGAGGAGCAACACATAGCCAGTGAAACAAACATGTTCTCTTCCAGTATACTATACTGGAAGAGATACATTGATGACATCATAATGATTTGGGACACAAAACTGGACCTACAGACCTTTATGAACTGGCTAAATAATCTAGATCCTTGGCTAAAGTTCACATATACGGCCACAAGCAACAATCTCGATTTTTTGGACATAACAATATTTGCAAAAGACAATGTGCTGCATACAAAGACCTTCAGAAAACCCACGGCCAAGAACAGCATCTTATCGTACAAGAGCTACCATCCAAAACCGTTGAGGGATAATCTTCCCTACAGCCAGTTTTTGCGCTTGAAGAGGAATTGCAGCAATAACACAGACTATCAATTGCAAGCAATAGAACTGAGTGACAGACTCAGGCAAAGAGACTATACAGAAAAAACAATCAGATTCTGCAAAAAAAGAGCGAACAACCAACCCAGAGACTGTCTCTTACAAACATTCCCAGAAGTACCAACACCAGATTTGACCACTTGTGTGACAACATTCTGCCAAGCTTCCTATGAAGTAAAGAAACTGATCAATAAAAACTGGCAGATCCTGCACACGGGTTCATTCAACTGGCCAAAACCCAGATTTGCAAATCGAAGATCAAAGAATATTAAAGATGTCCTTGTACATACTCGACCATCAAAAAAAGTCCAATTGGTCACAACCAGAGATGCAACCATGGCTCCTGTAACTGGGCATTACCCTTGCGGCTCTTGCGTCGCTTGTAAAACAACAACAGCTTCCAAATCATTACAACTCTCAGACGCACTAGTTTGGCATCAACGTCAACATACAAATTGCAACTCTACACACGTCATTTACATGGTAGGCTGCCCTTGCGGCAAACAATATATTGGAATGACGTGTCGTAAAGTAAAAACAAGAATTGGAGAACATAGGAGCAATATTAGATTGAAAAAGAACACCACCAAGCTATGTTCCCATTTCGTGGAAGCAGGACATTCCTGCGACGACATTCACTGGACTGTAATTGAAATGCTGAATGACAAAACTCTGAGATGTGAGAGAACACTCTTTGAAAAGGAGCAGAGGTGGGTGGAACGTCTTAAAACCCACGAACACTGACTTAATGATTCAATCCCGTGGCACCAGTTTGCAAAATAAAGTTATCCCCAAAATTCACAAGTAAAAAGGTCCTTAATCATCTAAACCTAATCCGAAAGATCACTCACTAACTATGGTAATCATTTGGGGATACAAGTAACCAACTCTGTTTCCCGACTTGGTGACTAAATAAAGTTCGCATTGATAAAAAAACATAGCAACGAGCCGCTATGACTGCCTGCGCCTTTAAAATGATTCCTTCTCACGAGGTTGTCACTTCCGGGGGCAGAGCCAGCACAAGACGGAATTCCCAATACACGCGGGTAATGGCGGAGGGAGGATTGTGAAACCACAGAACTCCGGTAAGATGCCTGCGTGACATGTTAACTAATGCGATAATCTCTAAACACAGCTCTGGGTCAAGCGACTTCCCTGATGCAAGCAGGAGTTTCTCCGGTATAAGGTTGGACAGCGCACAGCGTTTATACCAATTCCTTTGCGAGTCCTCCCCGTATACCAGGTCATTTCAACATCAACATGTGAAAAGACTAAACCAGACTTCAGAGAGTCTCCTGTCACATACAGATGCACGAATTAGCGCGCCCCTTTACAAGCTAGCGCGTAAAGCAATCCAACTTGATTTTTAACTTGTTAAAATGCCACCAATGCTCGAACCCGAACTCAAGACCCTACCTATATCCTAGTCTCTGTAAATGAATAAGAATTTTATTCAACAAATGCGTAAACCTAACTCAGGATGTATAACTTAAGTGTGTATTTCTCTATGTACTCTCCCCATTCTATTTCAGAAACCGGAGGAGCCAATCTTCCTAAAATAAAAACAGGAAACTACTTAAAACTACACAAATGGTGTGAGTAAAAAGTCCAATGTTTATGTGTATGTGAGTCCTGACGAAAGCTCTATAGACCCCTAGGGCCCAGAGAGCTGAAACATGTCGACGTTGTATATATAAAACTACCCAGATCCAGTAACTCGATCTACCAAGTAGTACCGTAACCATTTTAACCAATCTGGAAATCACACCAATATTAAAAGTCTCTAAGGGTGATTCCCCAGTTTTTAACTATTTCTTCCTTTTTTGAGAATTTATTTTGCACACTTTCTTCACTTGTCTGGACATCTGCACAATAGACCAGAGGTGCCTCGGGCTGAGGCGGGCAACACCACTACTTTTGGAGTACCCGATGATAACTGCCAACAACCCGAATGCTGGGCGGATGAACCAGATATACCGCACAACCACATCAGCATTGGGTTTTTTGCGGTTACTCTAAAATCTTCTATACCAATGGTCTAGAAGTGTAACAAGTGTCTGTTTCTCCTTTCTGATTAATTACTATGGCAATCTTAGTCAAGGATGTTGCATGGAAGCATACCTCATCCACAGAACATTTGTCAATGTCAGGACAACCCTTAAAGGACAGAAGTCCTTGGAATGAGCACATCCGTGAAGATGCATGTGGCCTCCACAAGGTCTGGTAATGTGGGATCCAAACCATTGTCTGGTATTTTGCATCCCCCTGATGTGCTGACTGCTGACACACAGGGCACATCAATGGCTCAAGATATCACTCCCTGATGCATGTCAGCAGCCACTGCTTGACTGGGCACTGATGCACATGTCTACCCCACCTCAAAGCATACAGAGTAAGCTCTGGCACTCAGATTAACATTGGCTGACTCTATTGCAATGTATTATATTGTAATTGCATTTATATAGCTACCCTTGGTGAGGCGTGAACTTGCTTTTTCTGGGAGAAGCACACTACGGAACCCATAAGAGATTAATGGTGAATTAGTTCTGTGAAATATGTGATTTGAGTGATGGATACGTTAGTAAGTTGTTTGGATTGAGAAGGACAGAGGAGGGATAGAAGAAAGAAAATGTTTGCATTTATATAGCGCTTGCTACCTCTGATGGTGTGCTGAAGTGCTTTTTGGGATGGGTAAAAGGGCGGTGAAGTACAGTACACCTCTCTCAAAGATACCAAATTTTAACTTGCTCTGATCCCATCTAACCTTGTCAACCCTTAACCACATGGCTGCTGGGCGTTTTTCCCCCCTGTGCTGGAAAATCACTGATATCATTTGTTCATGACGAGCTCAGCTCGTCATCAGCACACGACACCTTTGGGTGATGACGAGCTGAGCTCGTCATCAGCATCGAAAGGGTTAAGGGTGAACACATTCACCCAATCCAGACACACTGCTCCATTTTGTCAACCTTACACTGTCTGCCCATCACAAAAACATATTGCTATGTACACAATGTACAAATATACATCACCTAATCCATACAGATGTTCTACCATCTACACCCTCAATCCAAGTGTGCAGCTGCTGTGATTGTGCCAGAAAAACATCTATTGTAGTGCGATGTGCAGGTAGGTAACTCAAGATTAAACTGTGGGGCTGTCATCTGTATCATGTTTCCATACAAACACATAGGACAAGTGAATATTCAGCCAACTTCTTGCTCTCTGGGTGCTTAATTGGCCATGCCACAAGCCAGTGCCACACCATCACATTAGTCACAGTAGTCTGGAAGCCACACTGCATACACAAGGATGACAAGTTTCCTGGGTCAGTTCAGGCATTATTCTCCAAATGGCATCTGCAACTAAGGTAGGCAACTCCTGCAATTCCTAAACAATCAACATTTGCACATTGCATCACCCAGGAGTCATTTCAAAGCGTCCTGGGTTGATGATGGATGTGATAAAGGTAGTCCTTATTGCACAAAGTTATACTCCTCAAAAACCCATGCCCAATTAGCTGTTGTTGGGCCCTTAAATGTCCATCAAGCTCTGGCTGGGTCACCACCAGAATTTGGGCTATCAGGGGGGAGTCAAGATCCGGCGTGCCAACCTTTCACCACTTCAGGGGGCCAGCCTCACCTGCATCCTAGCAACATTCATGCTGAGGGGGCAAATGTCTTTCCACCTCTTGTGGCAGTGTGGACTTTGCTGGTTTAAGAACCCCAGTGTCTACACCTTCTGGGCGCTAACCACTCACTGATGGACTTTGAGATGTAGGCATGGAAGCCATGTTAAAACAGATTGTCACGGATATGTAGTAGACCCTTGTATGCAAGTTATGAAGCAACATGGACACCTCTCACACACATGGATCCATGGGCAGCATCGCCATATAGACCATGTCACATTCTATGCTCAACTAGAGATTAGAAATTCCCATGACAATGTCTTAGAGGATGAATATGCAACCTAGTCATTACATACACATACTGACACTGCCCACTTACATCAGGTTTACAGAGGACATCCTTGGGGGTTCGTAATGTGATAGACCATGACAGACGCATAATAGTCATACTGTTCAAAAATCCTTTAGGAAATACTCACTGGGTCTGATTTACAAGCCACTTTTTCTCATATTAAAAGTGATGCACAAGCTGCGCAAGGGGCTTGTAAATAGGCTCCACTGTGTCCGATAGTCACAATACCTTTACAGCCAGGCCCATTGCAAGGCAGCACATGGTACATAGGGCACAGTAAGGTACATGACACAAAACACACTCACTAAATTGACATGGTAAGGGCTTGCTATTGTTTAAATAAAAAATAGTACTGTTCGTGGTCAAATGAAGTGTTCACGACTCAGATGCCTACCTAGTCATTTGGGAGATGTGGCCTTTCTACATTGTGCTTGCATAGGACAGCCCTTTTGCCAAAAGGGACACTGAAACTGGGATGCCATCACAACTCTGATCTGCATTTGGAATGTGAATGGGGGGGCAGTAGTTACACATGTCTTCCTCCCCAAAATATCCTACCAATTGTAGGATAACTTATATACACTGTACATGTCTCAGATATGTAAGAGGTAAGATCAGCTGAAGCTATACAATCCAAAAACACACCTTGACCACTTCGGCAGACATCACTAACCTCCGTTGTGTCTCTGTTAACCAATTCAATGAACGTATCTGTCCTGTATGCCTAATAGACATGTCTCATATCATTTATGTTGACATTGTAAGGAATTTGAACTACCTCCTGGGAACTGGTGCACAAAGTGTAAAATATTTATGCATCAGTGGAACCAAACAAAAGCCAAAACTCATTCATTCTAACTCCTCATTGTATGCAGTCAAGGCTCTTGGGAAAGAAGGCTTTGTGGGCCATTGCAAGTCAAAGTAGCTAACATGAATCAGAGCCATGCATTGAGCAATATCTGAGGTAAAAGTGTCAAAGAGGGCTAAACTCATTCCAATGGGGCCATCCTCTCCACAGATTTCAGAGCAACAAATGGATTTTCATATATGGACCATGTAGTGGTCAAACAATCAATGCATTGGCTGCAAATTACCAGTACCTCTGATGAACCATGTAGCCACCCTTACTTTCCGAGGACCTCATCCAACAGCAGATCCAGCTCCTCTCGGGTGAAGGGACTGGCCCTTAACTTCTCACTACGGACCCTGAGTGCATCAAGAGGTAACAGACACTAGCAGGTGATGGGCAGGTATGGCAGGCAGCAGTGTCTGTGGGCAAGTGACAAGCATTCCTAAATGCTACCTATAGATAGGTCACATGGGTGGAGTCAGTGCTAGACCAGCATTGCCATTGGTCCTTGTTGGGAGCATTTTATAAATAGGGCCTTTGGCAGTTACTATTGTGGCTAATTATGACTACTGTGAGTCTCAAACCGGTAAGTGGTGGCTGTGCCTAATAAATTGTGCCAAATTGCAACCAAGATTACCGTCAGCCTTTTTACAATGGCGGGTGGATTAGTGGCTGTTGGAATGACTGATTGCCAAGGGTTAGAAAGATTCCGATTGCCTGGCAGACCTCTCTACATCCCCAGAATGGAGGCGGCGCCTATCAGGAACTGCTGTGGGGATTGCATAATCCCTTTTCACTGGTTGTTTTTAGGCAGCGGAAATGTATTTGGTGGAATGTAGCAGGTCCCCCTACCCTTTCTGGCTGGTACATGGTCCTATGGTGCCCCCCAACATAACCCTGTACAATGTGGCAGTATTGCAAGGATATGTAAACATCCTATTTTTGGTCTTGTAGCAGTGACTGCTGACCGCATCTCAGCTGCAATACAAAAAATAGGCAATGCGATGCAGTGGTGGCAGTTGCATTGTAATTTTGAGTGTGGGTTTCCCACCTTATGGGCAGCCCATCCCCATTCCGAAATGATGCCACGCAGACTTAAAGCCATTGTGATTTGGCCCTAACACTAAAAAGATATTAACCCGTAAAATTGAAACTATAGAAAACTAGATTTTTAACATCGATATTTTTAACTTCGATATTTAATACTAAACTATTTAATACTAAACTAATTTCTAATATTTTTACATCAATATTACCTACCTCGCTAAAATGCTGTCAATATTCTTCAGTCGATTTTGATGTCACTCCATATTTTTGACTCCCTACACCTCATTTATAACCCCTTTTTTTGGTCATCCTAGTCTCTACACCTTTTTGGGCTTCTCACCCTCATTTATAACCCCTTTTTTTGGTCATCCCAGTGGTTGTCTTGGTATACCTTGTCTTGACCCAGTAGTTTGCCTTCTTACCCAATTCTTGGGGAAAAATTGGTCCTTGGTCTACAGATGCTGAGGCAACTTTTCATTAAAGCAGTTACTTAATATTCCACCCATGACTGACTCTGGATTTTCTGAGCCGCTCTGAATTTAATTCTGGACTCCTCAGTTGTGAGTCCAATTCTCCCAACCAGGGCACCCTTCATGAGTTTATAAGACTCAGCATCTGCCCCAGTAAGGGTCAGGAGTATGCTTTGGCACTTACCAGTGAATAGTTCCTAAAATAGGTGCCTCCCAGTGGGTCTTTCTCACTTTCCTAATAACACAAGCCCTCTCGAAGGCTGTGAATCATTTTGTAATATCATCACCATCCTCACATTTAGGGACAATCCCTTTGTGGATTTTTGGATCATAAGATCTTTCTGTATCATTGTTGGTTAAATTGCTGCAACAATTGATGGGTCCTAGGCCCATCTCTGCTCTTTACTTTTCTAGAGCTAGGAGTCTAGTCTCTAGCTCTAGTCTTTGAGTCAATCTTGCTAACCATTGTCCAGACCAGCATACATCTTTAATGCCCTAAAATCTATCATTTAGGGGTGACCCTAAACATTGCCTCCTCAGATTCGAGGAAGAAAGAAGAAAGATCGAAGATCCTTACTGACCCATGAAGGAGAACAGGATACCATCTGTCTTGGCCCAGCCCTGCTGACCTGTCTCATCCACGACCTGCCTACAGCAGGAACCCCGAAAAGTTTAGCAGTAGACAACCCCCATAGCACAGAGGACTTACTACCTACATACTCTGTCTCCCATGAGCACTAGATTCGCTAAAACAAATACTTAACTCCAGAATCCCGATTCTGTCGAACCTGTGATTGTACACTACGAGGCCCACTGCCTGAGTACAAGTACAAGTAGTCCATCACCCCAAGGAGTTCTCCCAAAGGATCCTGGCCTGCAGCCTCAACCAGAAGGGCCCCTGGCGCAGTGCGGTTCCAAAAATTCATCATAAATCACCACAAATAAACCCAAGGAACCTGTTACAACAACTTAGAAATTTGGGTAAATCACTCTAATCATTCATACACACATTTACTCCGTTCCGAAGATTCAGTATGGGTTCAAAAAGGGAGTCACGGTGCTATAGTGGAATGCCTAAACTATAGTTTATACATTATTTACAACTGTTAATTGAAAGAGAAACAGACGGCTGACCATGGTTATGCACATAACATTTCAGAGTATGATGTATACGTCCATAAATTGTGCACAGTACGTCCAGAGTATGCCGCACCAATACTCTTCTGCAAACCAGATCCAAAAGTTCATATATAAGGACGGTGCACCAAAGAAAGTGCTCAAAAGCTTCACGTAGTGTTCAAAATGTATTTTATTTTTATTCCGATAAAAACCCCAGCCAACGCGTTTCGTAAGAATGAACTTCGTTAGGGCTCATATGAAAAGTAAAACGTCCAGTTTTTTATCCAAAGTAGTCAGTTGCTTGATTTTTCATATCAGATTTTCAAAAGTGCCAAAGAGATTGATTGACCAGGAAATGACCAATGTAGTAGTCACCCAATCTTAATAAACTCGCTGTATCGGTCTCCACAGTACAAATAACAGTAATGAGGTCCGACCCATGTAACGGCCGCCCGTTCTGATCAATCAAGTAGTAGCGAGTGCACCATGTTGGTGCACTCGCTACTACTTTTTACTAGGTTTTTATCGGAATAAAAAAAGAAATTTTGAACACTACGTGAAGCTTTCAAGCACTTTGTTTAGTGCACCATCCTTATATATATGAATTATTTAAAACTTCTGTTTAATTTCTAAGAACCATGGTTTTTATTTAAAATAAGGAAAACAATATCATCCCACTATTTGAATTTTAATCTGCTAGTAAAAGTTGACTGTATGAAACCAGTTTAATTCTTCATTTATTTAATTTTTATTTTCCTCTAAATTTCAAGTTTTCTAGCATAAACTCTATGTTTTAATAAGGCTAAAAGAATAACTCAATTTACAATAAAAACCTGAAAGGAAAAGGTTTAAATGTCAATACCATGCATTTATTAGCAAATGACAGTGAAAGGAAATAAGCTACGAAAATATTACCCAAATGGAGAGAGGAAGACATCAGTCCAGAATGCAATAAACCCAAATGGAAAACCTCTCTGTCTCTCTCTCAGGATGTCGCACCCATTCAAAAGTTAAAACAAAAAGAAAAATGTTCTAAGTCTCTGCGCCTCAAAGCAATTTCGGGGTGCAGAAATCGGATTGGAAAGCGAGCTTTTTTTCAATGTCCGAAACGTCCTTTTCTATACTCTTTTTCACTAACTTATCTATCTAAATTCGTAACTCTTAAGTTTTGTAATGTCTGTGATTGGCCAATTTGGAGTCGGATGAGCATAACCTCATCATTCCTTATTTGGATGAGCATAACCTCATCATTCCTTATTCAAATTTCCTGCAATGTCATCCTCACTTGCTATAACTGGGATTTCTTTGTGTAAAGAATGACTTCCTCTGAAGTGTCCTTTAAATTGTTAGTTGACTCTTCTTTTCCATGGGTAGGATTTTTGCCTCGCTGTCATCTTTGGCTTAGGCACCATAAAATGGCCACGCTGTCCTTGACCCATGCTGGTCAGTCACAGGCAGCCTACATCTCCGACTCTGGCACATGCGTACTTCTGTCGCCATCTCGGATTTTCAGACAGACTCCATTTTCTTTTATTTCATGTAACCATTTAGGCCTCAATTTAGGAACTGTCACGAAAACAAACATAAATAGATGTAAGTTTATGTGGGGGATCTGGCGCAGGAACGCCTCGTAAAAGTGACGCAGTGAATTCTGCATGATTTCACTTAGTCAGTTTTATGTCATGCTGCAGCAAACCCTTTGTCTGCTTGAAGCAGGCGGAAGGAGTGACGCAACATATTATGGCTGGGGATGCTCAGACGTGGGTCCCAGGCACTCCACACCACTGGAGTCAAGCTAGCCGGGCTGATGAGAGGTGTTACCTCGAAACCGGTCCGGTCCTCGGATGCTTGATTCCGTTCTGGGAAGGACATGGCTTTTGTAGTTCGGACTGGACTGTTCCCATGGGGCACAGGGTCAGAGCTGATTTGCATATCGCCATTGTCTAACCCAAGGTGGTGTGGAGTGCAAAAAAACGATGGATTTGGGCCCAGATCTTTGGACTGGGGTGAATGTGTGACATTGATCCACATTCTGTCCATCACCTGTTTTGTTTGCAACATATTTGACATAGGGCGTCCCTGAGCATTGCTAAAGCAGCGTCAGGCTTACAACACAACTCCAGCAATGCATGACTTTTCCATCAACAGATGAGTCAGAATTTCTGATGCATCTGTCAATCCTTGGGCCATGGTGCTGTCTTGTAAATATGGCACTTCCGTGGTGAAGCAAGGGTTTTGCATGGTGGCGCAGGAAAAGTGACGCATATCTACAGATGCGTCACTTTCTTGTAAATTTGCCTCTCTATTTTTAATATGGCTCTTATTTTATGTTTTTAGAAATACATTTAGTAAATGTATGCCCATTACTTTATATACATATTTCAGGATGCTACATCTTCCTTGTATGAGTAGATTAAATTGCATTAGATATATGCATTGAGGACGTCAAACTTTGTCTGTCCAGTTCACAATGACCATTGTCACATTCCTTTCATGGTAACACTATCATTGTAAATTGCAGTATCATCAATTCTCATTTACACATTAAGCAATTTACAACCATCAGCGCATTTCTATAAGGACCAAGTTTCCTTCCAAGAAAGTGGTGGGAATAGCTAGGAAAATAATGAAGTATTTCTATCTAAATGTTTGCTTGTGTTCTTCAGATCTAAAATAAACCTTTTGGTTTCCTATTTCTGGGTGACTCAGGTATTCCAACTACCAGCAAAGTGGTAACCGTGAATATTCCAATTACATACAGAATCCCAGTGTAGATAAAGAGTTTATTTCTTTACATTACTGAATGTTATAGTTTTCAAATCTTTTGTTCAAATCAGTAAACAAAAATTAAAGTACCTGAATATGGAATTATAAATGTTACTAAGGAGGATTCTTTCTCCCTTAATACAGAAAGTTAATGCTCTACTTCTAATATGGTGTGATCACTCTTACGATGTGTATTTTAAATACATAAGTATATGTATTTTCATAACTAAAAAATACATATTGCAGTATTTGACACACTCTTTTTATGAGTCTATTTTATTGCATGTGATGTATGCATTAAAAATATCACAATTTTTGTCTGTTAAAATGTAAACAAAGATAAAAGACTGTACAAGAACTTGGTAAAATATGTACGGTTCACAATGATCCTCACCACAAAGTTTTCATTGTAACACTATCATTGTTCATTGCAGTATCTTCAGAGGCCCCGCGTCAGCTTTGCCTGTGGGTGTTCGAGACCGCTGACTGCATCGCGGACTGTACACTTTCGTGCCAGACTTGCCCGTGTGGTGGTATTGTGCCCTTCTAATTTTGTGTTTGTGATGATAATATGCCTTATATTTTTGTGATTGTGCCTCTCCCTGCTTGCTGCTTTGAGCTGTATCCAGCTGTGTGCCCATGCCCAGTTCCTGTGTGCTGCTGCTGTCCCCACGGCCCCTCCCCACTGGTCTTCCTGCCCCTGCCCACCAGCTGTGCTTCCCGCCCTCCCCCTCCCATGTTTAACGGCGCCGCTGTGGCGCGCAATAGGCTCTCCACTTCTACCACAAGTGACTACTTTTTTACCACCAAACACCTTCACTTCCAGGTCTATAACCACACTTCACAACACCCTCGCCTACGAAGCCCCCAGACCTTGAACTTTGTTCGCCAATACCATCAGTGACCTCATCGCACCCAATGCCATCATTGCATGGACTACATACTCATCGGAGACCTGAACTTCTACCTCATCAACTCCAGGGACCCCAACTCTACCACCATCCTGGACAAGCTGGCCAACATCAAACTGAAACAGCTCATTCCCAGGCCTACCCACAAAGCAGGACACACGCTTGACCCCATCTTCACAGGACTTAACAACATCTACTTCAGCCATACTACCAAACCCCCATGGATGGACCACCACTGTATACACTTCCACATCGACAAACCCACAATGCCCGAAGCTGCACTGCGCCCTCCACAAAGGAACTGGAGCAAAGTCACTGAGGAACAGCTTAACTCCACCTTCAACTGCGATACCCCACCCCCTAGACCTATGCTAGCCTCACAGCCAAAGAATTCCACACATTAATCTCCAACTGTGCAGACGAGCTTGCACACCTACGTAACCTCAACAGACAGCACCCCAGGAAGGCCTCCTGATTCATCACTGACCTCCAAAAATCCAGATTCACCTGCAGATGCCTTGAGAAAAACTGGAGAAACAGCAAATCCTCAGAAGACCACAACACCTACAAGAATGCCATGACGGAATAACACCGACGCCTATGAGCCTCAAAAAGGACCTTCATTCAAAACAAGATCCTGGCCAACTCAAACACCTCCAAGGAACCCTTCAGTGCCAGCCCTGAAATTACAAACCCCCCACTGAAACCAAAGACATCACCTCTTCCAGGAACTCTGCAACAAGTTCGGATCCTCCTTCCATTTGAAAATCAAGGGCTTCTATGGCAACTTCAATGACCAGACGCCTGACTCCGAGACCACGTCCTTCTCCAGCAATGCAAGCCAGCCAATCACCTCCTCTTGGGCCCCAGTCACCACTGAAGACACCACTTCAACGATGAAAGGTATCCGCTCAGGAGCCCCCACAGACACTGCCTACTGCACATCTTAATCAGAGCTGCCTCCACCATCACTACAGAACTACGACGCACCATCAACGCCACCTTCAAAACCGGCATCTTTGCCGATGACTGGAAATGCACAGAGGTCAGACCTCTGCTGAAAAAGCCCTCAGCAGATCCCATTGACCTCAAGAACAACTGACCCATCTCCCTCCATCCCTTCGCGGTCAAATTCACAGAGAAGACCCTCAATGCCCAACTAACAAAATTCATAAAAGAAAACTCCCTCCTTGACCCCTCCCAATTAGTAATTTACAGCAACCACTGCATGAGACCGGTCTCCTCGCTGCCACAAATAAAGTCTGCACCCTCCTCGACCAAGGACACACCGCGGCCCTGATACTACTCAACCTCTCTGCAACGTTCAACAAAGTCTCCCACCGTACACTCACTGCTGGACTCTTTGCTCCACAAACTCTAGACCATACAGAACACCGCAGCCAGACTCATCCTCAGCATCCCCTGACACGAATACACTACCTAACACCTTCACTGGCTCCCTTTGAGAAGAGAGCTACATTCAAGATACTCACCCACACTAACAAATGCCTCCACAGCACCGAACCCTAATACCTTAACAACAGAATATCCTTCCACATACCCAAGATAAATCTCAGATCGGCTGATCTTGTCCTGCTCATCCCAAAGCCAGAACAGGTGAAAGAGCCTTCTCCTTCTTCACAGGCAAGACCTAGAACGAGCTCCTGATCAACATCAGATGTGCACCCTCCCAGAACATCTTCAGAAAGACACTCAAGACCTGGCTCTTCAACTGAACAGTGCTGCTTTCCCCCTCTACCCCCGAGTGCCGTGAGACCACTCACATTTCCTTGCTAGTAGGGGGTAGAAATCATAGTAATGGCAAAATAGTGAAATATTTGTAACAAAATGTATTGTTTGTGATCTCCAGATCGAATATTAACATTTTGATTCCTTCTTTCCGGGTGATCTAGTTCTTACAACTACCAGCAAAGTGGCAACTTTGAATACACAAAGTGAGTACAGCATCTCAGTGTGAAGAAACAGTTAAAGTTTTTCATTACGAAATGTAATATAATCTCATTATAGTTATGAATTTGTACAATTCCTGTATGTTTATGAAAAATCGAACGTAACCAAATCTTTGAGTATTTACTGAATGTCAAAAACAGTGGTTTAATGACTCCCAACTTTATTCCAAATCAAAGTTACCTAAAAAGCATTTCACTTTGTAGTTTTTTTCTCATGGAAATCTTTGCAGGTCTAAAGAGTGGAAATAGCACTTAGGGGATTTTCAGTGTAGGAGCAACCCAACCTTAAATTCTTGCAACCTAAATATACTTCCTTGGAATCTTCTATCTAATATTACGTTTTTGGGTTCCTATTTCCGTGTGATCTACTAGTTTTCAACTACCGGCAAAGCTGTAACCCTGAAAACAGCGAGCACTGCATTTTAGTGTGAATAAATAATAATAATAATAATAATACTAATAAAAGAGTTGAATACATTATATTACTGATTGCAATGCAATAATATTATTGTTTTGAAATTGCACAGTTCCTGAGTGACTTTGAAAAATCAAATGCACCAAATCATTGGATATTTACTGAATATCAAAAACAGTGGTTGAATGGAATCTGTTGAAAGAACTAGGGAAAGTCCCAAGACCACTCAACTAATAAGAACCCTTTGGTGTATTTCCCATATATCTCGAAATGCCAGATTAACTCAAAATATGTACCGTGTTAATCAATTAAAAACATATGATAAACAAATCAAAAACCTTAAACAGTGTGTATGTTATAAAAATATACAATTTATTACAAATCAATTAAAACAATTGTTATACAGCATGATAATAGTACCCAAAATCACGTACAAATTAAAAATCAATAAAAGAATACACAATTTTTTTAAAAATTAGTCAAGGAATCACAGTTGTTGTAGTTGTCGACACAGCGTTTCGGTGTGTAAACGATACCACCTTCTTCAGGACAAACAATTCTATATAAAAGAACACCACAATTAGATACATGCCATGGTTCATGAAACTTAACATATTTTCTTTTATACCTCTCTAGACATAAATATTGCAATTCTTGGGCACATTTTCAATGCACACTATTATAGAATTTTTCTAATAATCACAGAAGGCTTCTAGTTGGTACATTGTTTAGGCTTTTGAGATATAACCGGCTATACACGTGGTTCTTAAACCATGGTAACTGAGAGTCACCATCTAGGTAGCTTCAAAGGAAAAATCGTAAAGCATACCTGTGAATTAATTCTTTAGAATTCCTCATTAAATTTAGAGGAGGTTTGGATCGAAGTCACTCAGATATGTAGAGCTTCTGGTCTGTTTAATTCCAGTGAGAAGTACCTTGGTAAAAAGAGTGTACAATCACACCACTTGTTGTTATCAATTCTAAACAAGAAAGGTCTGTTTATTAAATTGAACCCCTTCATGATAGTTGGCCTGTTTACCTTATTATATCAGGAACTTTGCGATGGTAAGGATGCTGGAGGGGGGCCACCGTATTGTAAGTAAAAATCACTGTAAGGTGAAATGAGATGATAGTCTTAGATTGCAAGCAAAAGTTGTATATATTCCACAGTATATTTATCTGAGTGAGTTTACATGATGTCTTGTGATATTGATTGACTAGAAAATGTTATTTATTTACAAAAATGGGTGGGCATCCATAGTGGACATGGATCAACCCTGGTTCCCTTGTAGGAGGTTTATTACCCATCAGCGAGCACATATACTCGTGTCATAAGAGAACTTGAAGCTTGCATTATTTATTAGATTCTACTCACCCACAATATGGGATTCTATGTCCCTTACTACAGCGCCACTGGATGCCTTCAATTCTGCCCGCAGCGTCAGAGTATTTTTAAATGGTTGTTCATCAATTTAACCTGTGTGGGGTTATATAATAGACGTTGTATCTTTGTCTATATAGTATCAAAAAGAATGAATTATTTGCTGTGGAGAAATCTGTATTGTCGAATTTACAGTTTAAACGTAAAGGCAAACTCTCCTGTGCTGTTTTTAGCCAAGTACGAGCCTCTTTCCTTTGTGGTTTCAGAGGGGAATTCTATAGTAACATGTCGACACTCTAATAAATTTGGTCGTCGTAGGGTATTATTAATTACTCTACGTTTTTACCAAAGATATGACAGTTGTGGTAATGAAGATAAATTTCCTTTAGCGCGCCTTCGCAGTCTAGTTTTAGGTTCAGTGAGCATCTCTGATTTGAAATTAATTTATGTTAAGCATTCAGACATATTATTCTTTCATTACGCGAATCAGTTTATGTGTCTGTGCATACACCGTGTCATGACTGACAACTATTATGATAGTGACACCCGTTCGTTAACTTCACTAGTACTCTTACGTTCGTGATTGCGGGCTCTTCTATCAAAAAACTTCGGAGATGTTTTCTAGAGTTATGCTGCGCATTGCCTTCGTTCCTAATAGTTTTTAAGTTGAGTCAAGACAGAACACGCCTACGGGGTCGGGTTACTATCACAGAATTTCGGGGCCGCTCTTACCTTTTCAATCGTAACCGGCCTCCCTGCTCCCCTCGCAGTCCTTCTCGCAACGTCTATCATGGACGATCCGCCAGTTGTATATTATCTGGCGTTTGTCGGCTTCTTTTTTATGGCACATTTTCACGGGAGATTGTTAATTGAATGACGCGGGATCCTCGTGTCACTCCCCATGCGTCATTGGCAGCTTTTGGGAACTACAATTGTAGTTTCACGTGTTTTTGTCGCATCTCCATTGTTAGTATTTGCGTAATGTCACTAACGCGATCTCGTCTTTGTTTTATGAACCTCAATGGTAGTTTTTAGGTAGTATCACGAAAAAAGCCTCTCCTAGTTACCGCTGTATCTTTGTTATATCGTCTTTGTCAAAAGATACCATTATATATAAATTACGATATAACCTGAAGATCAGTGAGGATGGTCTTAGATAATCAACTGTTAATTGCGTGCGGTTTTAATGCTAAGACCCTATGTTGGTTGGGGATCACATGACTGTATTTACGAGGTACTACTCTGAATTGTATCTGTGCGTCAAGGATATAGACCTCCAGATTGACAGAAATTTCCAGGGATACATATTTCTTATCGTGATATGAAACATCTTCATTGTTAATTCCTTAGTATTCATTGTTTACGATTGCATTAATCTATGTCCCTTGTATATATTATCATAGTCGACAATAGAGCTGTGTTTTTGTATTTATCAGTGGTATTTCTAAATTATCATTTGGATATCTATTTTACATAGGTCACTTGAGGATTAGGTATTTCTATAGGATTCTTTCCCAGTCCTCTCTTGAGTTGAGGCCGTCATTTACTGAATTAAAACGTGACATAAAATTGTTCGCGTTTTTTTTGTTTTGTATTAATGTCACCACCTCTCATATTCTGGGTGATTGTCTCTAGTCCGCACCATCTTATTTCTTCTATTTTGTGGCCTGCTGTTTTCCAATGATCCGTTAATGGGGCTCCTGTTTTATTGCAGCGGATGGCAGATTTATGTTCATTTAGTCTTAGTCTGATTTTGCGAGATGTTTCACCGATAGAAATGCAGTCACATGGGCATTTAATTAAATATATCAAATTTTTGGATCTGCAGTTTATGAATTATTTAGTATTGTGTTTTATTTTTTTGTGCTCAACACAGTGGCCCTTGATCACATTACTGCAGTTTGAGCAATTACTGCAAGGGAACGTGCCTACCGGGATTGGGTTATTGTCCACAGTCCTTTGAACTAGATTGGCCTCTCTGTACGTGTGGACTAAGCTATTTCTGATCGTCCTATTTCTTCTGAATGCAAATATGGGTTCTGGGATTGGTTGTTTATTGTTTTTGCTGGTTACCAGGTTCCAATTGCGATTAATTATATTTTTAATTTTGTTGCTAACTCCAGTATAATTCGTCACAAAAACTAGCCTTTTTTCTGTTTGTGTATTTTTGGTTTTTTCTTGAAAAAGGTTATCTCTATTAAAGTATCTGGCTCTTTTTAATGCTTGATTCACCAACTTTTTTGGGTATCCTCTATCGGTAAGTTTTTTAGATAATACTCCTGCGTGTTTTAAAAAATCTTTGTTTTCAGAACAGTTACGATTCAGTCTCAAAAATTGTCCAAAAGGAATGTTGTTTTTCTGACATGGTGGATGATGACTTTGATAGTGTAACATGGTGTTTCTGTCAGTTTTTTTGGTGAATAACTCAACTTGCAAAATACCAGAAGAATGTTTAATTATTATATCTAGGAATTCGCATTTTACATGGTCATATTGGCTTGTAAATTTGAGATTTTTATCCCCTAGGTTTAGCCAGGAGATAAACTCCTCTAGGGTTTCTGTAGATCCTGTCCAAATGAAAGAAATATCGTCTATGTATCTAGACCATATAGAGATATTTTCAAAGAAAGGAGCTGCGGAGTTGAAGATATGCTTTTCTTCGAATTGTGCCACATATAGTCATGCCAGGCTGGGAGCACAGGTGGCTCCCATGCTGGTGCCCTTGGTCTGTTTGTAGAGATCTTTATATATATCGGTGAAACATCTCGCAAAAGCAGACTAAGACTAAATGAACATAAACCTGCCATCCCCTGCAATAAAACAGGAGCCCTATTAACGGATCATTGGAAAACAGCAGGCCACAAAATAGAAGAAATAAGATGGTGCGGACAATCACCCAGAATATGAGAGGTGTTAATACAAAATGAAAAAAACACGAACAATTTTATATGTCATGTTTTAATTCAGTAAATGACGGCCTCAACTCAAGAGAGGACTGGGAAAGAATCCTATAGAAATACCTAATCCTCGACTATGATAATATATACAAGGGACATAGATTAATGCAATCGTAAACAATGAATACTAGGGAATTAACAATGAAGATGTTTCATATCACGATAAGAAATATGTATCCCTGGAAATTTTTGTCAATCTGGAGGTCTATATCCTTGACGCTCAAATACAATTCAGTGTAGTACCTCGTAAATACAGTCATGCGATCCCCAACCCACGTAGGGTCTTAGCATTAAAACCGCACGCAATTAACAGTTGATTATCTAAGACCATCCTCACTCATCTTCAGGTTATATCGGAATTTATATATAATGGTATCTTTTGACAAAGACGATATAACAAAGATACAGCGGTAACTAGGAGAGGCTTTTTTCGTGATACTACCTAAAAACTACCATTGTAGTTCATAAAACAAAGACGAGATCGCGTTAGTGACATTACGCGAATACTAACAATGGAGATGCGACAAAAACACATGGAACTACAATTGTAGTTCCCAAAAGCTGCCAATGACGCATGGGGAGTGACGCGAGGATCCCGCGTCATTCAATTAACAATCTCCCGCGAAAAGTGCCATAAAAAAGAAGCCGACAAACGCCATATAATATACAACTGGCGGATCGTCCATGATAGACGTTGCGAGAAGGACTGCGAGGGGAGCAGGGAGGCCAGTTACAATTCAAAAGGTAAGAGCGGCCCCGAAATTCTGTGATACTAACCCGACCCCGTAGGCGTGTTCTGTCTTGACTGAACTTAAAAACTATTAGGAACGAAGGCAATGCGCAGCATAACTCTAGAAAACATCTCCGAAGTTTTTTGATAGAAGAGCCCGCAATCACAAACGTAAGAGTACTAGTGAAGTTAACGAACGGGTGTCACTATCATAATAGTTGTCAGCCATTACACGGTGTATGCACAGACACATAAACTGATTCGCGTAATGAAAGAATAATATGTCTGAATCCTTAACATAAATTAATTTTAAATCAGAGATGCTCACTGAACCTAAAACTAGACTGTGATGGCACGCTAAAGGAGATTTATCTTCATTACCACAACTGTCATATCTAATAATACCCTATGACGACCAAATTTATTAGAGTGTCGAGATGTTACTATAGAATTCCCCTCTGAAACCACAAAGGAAAGAGGCTCGTATTTGGCTAAAAACAGCACAGGAGAGTTTGCCTTTACGTTTAAACTGTAAATTCGACAATACAGATTTCTCCACAGCAAATAATGCATTCTTTTTGATACTATATAGACAAAGATACAACGTCTATTATATAACCCCACACAGGTTGAATTGATGAACAACCATTTAAAAATACTCTGACGCTGCGGGCAGAATTGAAGGCATCCAGTGGCGCTGTAGTAAGGGACATAGAATCCCATATTGCAGGGAGTAAAATCTAATAAATAATGCAAGCTTCAAGTTCTCTTATGACACAAGTATATGTGCTCGCTGATGGGCAATAAACCTCCTACAAGCGAACCAGGGTTGATCCATGTCCACTATGGACGCCCACCCATTTTTGTAAATAAATAAAATTTTCTAGTCAATCAATATCACAAGACATCATGTAAACTCACTCAGATAAATATACTGTGGAATATACAACTTTTGCTTGCAATCTAAGACTATCACCTCATTTCACCTTACAGTGATTTTTACTTACAATACGGTGGCCCCCCTCCAGCATCCTTACCAACGCAAAGTTCCTGATATAATAAGGTAAACAGGCCAATTATCATGAAGGGGTTCAATTTAATAAAAATACCTTTCTTGTTTAGAATTGATAACAACAAGTGGTGTGATCGTACACTCTTTTTACCAAGGTACTTCTCACTGGAATTAAACAGACCAGAAGCTCTACATATCTGAGCGACTTCAATCCAAAACTCCTCTAAATTTAATGAGAGAGGAATTCTAAATAATTAATTCACAGGTATGCTTTACGATTTTTCCTTTGAAGCTGCCTAGATGGTGACTCTCAGTTACCATGGTTTAAGAACCACTTGTATAGCCGGTTATATCTCAAATGCCTAAACAATGTACCAACTAGAAGCCTTCTGTGATTATTAGAAAAATTCGATGATAGTGTGCATCGAAAATGTGCCCAAGAATTGCAATAATTATGTCTAGAGAGGTATAAAAGAAAATATGAACCATGGCATGTATCTAATTGTGGGGTTCTTTTATATAGAATTGTTTGTCCTGAAGAAGGTGGTATCGTTTACACACCGAAACGCTGCGTCGGCAACTACAACAACTGTGATTCCTTGACTAATTTTTTAAAAAATTGTGTATTCTTTTATTGATTTTTAATTTGTACGTGACTTTGGGTACTATTATCACGCTGTATAACAATTGTTTCAATTGATTTGTAATAAATTGTATATTTTTATAACATACACACTGTTTAGTGTTCTTGATTTGTTTATCATATGTTTTTAATTGATTAACACGGTACATATTTTGAGTTAATCTGGCATTTCGAGATATATGGGAAATACACCAAAGGGTTCTTATTAGTTGAGTGGTCTTGGGACTTTCCCTAGTTCTTTCATCTTATGCTCCTTGTCCCTAATTGCACTGCAAAGGAGGCCTCCCTCGCTTTTTTTACATATGAATGGAATCTGTACCATATTCCAAATCAAAATTTCCATAAATAGTATTCATTTTTGTACATTCTTCTCATTGAAATCTTAGCATGCCTAAACAGTGGTAATAGATTTTAGGGACTCATCCATGAAGGAACACGCCACCATCAAATTCTTACATTTTCATCTTATAAATTCTAGGCACCCTACCAAGGCACACAAAGGTTGACTTAATATGTACAGTTGTTATCTATCAATGAGATTTATTTTGACCGAGTCACATGCAGATTTAAAGGCAGCCAATGCCAGGCTGCACATACAGGCATTTAGTCATGTGGTATTTGTCAGCCTTGTGAATAGCAAAATAAGTTTTTGTCTTCTCTGGTGGTATTTAACTTCCATGACACTGGTTTAATTCCTGCACCACTAACTACAATCTTAGTGGGAAGTAAAAAAGGCCAATTGGAAATTTGCCAATTTTACCTTATTTTAGAGAGCCAATTGACTGGGTCCAGGTAAGCAGTGCACCAGAATGTAGAGTTCAATAACCTGAAATACCAGTCAATAACAAATGTGCCATTATGTTCATTCATTACAAATCTCTAATCGAAAAATGTCAGTAGGCACTCCTTGGCAGATAGAACTACATGCATGTTAAATCATATCCACTTTGATTCAGCACTTGTTCTTTTTTACAAAAATATACCCATAAATTATCGCAGAAGAAATCCACCAGACACCTGGTCTGGCACTCCACTTGAAACTTCCCATTTCTACCCTTGACAATTTACTAGAAATTTCCTTTTTTCAAAGTGGCAGGTTTATATACAATGTAGCTTCTCTATTGTTCAAATTCGTCAACAGAGTTTGAACTTACTGAATGTAGAAATAATAGTTTTAGTTAGAAGGTTGTTTTTCACCTGAATACAGAGAGATAAAGTCTCTATTTCTAAAATGGTGGCATAGCTTTTACCATACATATTTATAAATACGGAAAGTAAATGTATATCCATATCTTCATGTACATTTTTCAAGATTTTACACCCTCCTTTTATAAGTAGATTATGCTATATGCACTGAAGATGTAAAAACGTTTTGTCAATTCAAAAGTAAACAGAGATAAAGACTGTCCAAGAACTTGATAAAATCTCAAAGCATCTGGTTCTCGGTGATCCTTGCAACAATCTTTTCATGGAGATCTAGTCAATCGTAAGGGAATTCACTACCCTGTGATCGAACTCAGCACAGGAAGTACCGGCTGAGACCTGGGCTGATACTATTGCCAATTTTTTTTACCACCAAAATTAGGCAGATACAGGATTCTTTTCCCCCGAGACCGATAGTCGACCTTTCGACCTTGCCGGAGGAGTTAGCCCATCTGCACACCTCTGGCCCTGTCCTGGTGGACTTTCCACCTCTCACGGTATCTTCATCACTAGCACTAGCACTTATGAGGAATCTTAAATCTGGTTCCCCACGTGACCCTTGCCCGGCCAAATTTTTATCTCAAATGGCAGACGTTGTTAACCCCCTAGCCAACCCCATTTTGAATCTCTCCTTGAGTCAGGGAGCCCTACCACATTCCTGGAAACAGGCCATGGTTATCCCTCTTCTTAAAAAGCCTAGCCTTGCCCCTGAAGTCCCGGCCAATTATAGACCTATCTCGCTCCTTCCAGCACTCACTAAAATCTTGGAGAAACATGTTCATAGCGTGCTCTCCAACTTTTTGGAGTCCAATGAGCTTCTGCACGCGTCTCAATAGGGTTTCCGACCTAACCTAAGTACTGAGACTGCACTCTTGGAGGTTTCAGAGATTGTTAAGGAGTCGCTGGATGCCGGAGGCAGGGTGATGTTAGTTATGTTAGACCTGTCGGCGGCTTTTGACACCGTCCCCCATGAGGATCTCCTCATAACACTGCTTGACATCGGTATGAGGGGGACGGTGCTCAGTTGGTTTCGTTCCTTTCTAGCCAACCGTCGACAAACGGTCTGGGCCTCCCCTGGATCTGCCGAAATGTCACCTTTGGGAGTCGGAGTTCCTCAGGGCTCAGTACTGAGCCCCGCTCTATTTAACATCTTTATGACCCCTCTGGCGGCATTGGCGGAGTCCTACGGGGCCCAGATCGTTTCCTATGCTGACGACACCCAGCTTCTCTTCACCTGCCGGAAGAGCGAAGAATTCGATGGTGAAAGTATCCGTGAGTGCCTTGGGGCTGTTTTTAACTGGTTCCAACTGAACAGCCTCAAGTGTAACTCGGATAAATCCGAGATACTTTTCTTTGGATGTCCATCGGAAACGGACTGGCAAGGCTGGTGGCCTGCCGACATGTTCCCTCCAGCTCATTCTTCTGAGTCAGCTAAGAACCTGGGAATTAAAATTGACAACGGGCTTACGCTCAAATCCCAGGTGCTGACCCTCACAGGAACATGTTTCGGTATCCTCAGGATGCTCCGAAAGTTCTTTCCGTTGCTCTCTGAGGAACATCGGAGAATAACTGTTCAGGCCCTTATTGGATCCAGATTGGATTATGCTAATATCCTGTATCTGGGTCTTCCGGAATACCTCTTACAGCGCATGCAGGTGGCTCAGAATGCAGCTGCACGAGCCATCTTCGGCCTGCATCATCGAGCCAGTGCCTCGAATTTGCTGCAAATCTTACATTGGCTCCCCATCCGGAAGAGGATAATATTCAAAGCTATGAAACTAGCTCACAAAGCCTTACATGCCACGGGTGCCCAATACCTACAAAAAAGGCGGGCTTTTTATCTGCCGACACGATCTTTAAGAACGGAGTCACTGGCACTCGCAGTAGTCCCCCGTATAAAGAAAGCCCGTATTGGAGGACAGTCTTTCAGGCTGCTGGCCCCTCAGTTGTGGAATTCTTTACCTTTGTCTTTGCGGTCCACATCCAACTTATTCGCTTTAGGAAGGGTTTAAAGACCTGGTTTTTTTAGTTTCATGCTTTGGTTCTGCCTTTCTTTTTGTCTTTGTTATGTTTTACCTGTTCCCTTCCCTGGGTCTGGAGCACAAAGCGCCGGGCCACTCCTTTTGAGTAGCCGTGCGCTATAGAAGACCCATAATAACATAACATAACATAACATAACATAACATAACATAACATAACATAACATAACACTATCTTTGTTCATTGCAGTCTCATCAGTTCTCATCTGTACATTATGCAATGTGCAGGGGAATGTCCCTTACTTGAATTGAGGCCCCTTTATACCTCTGCAGTAGCAGTTATAGGGGCTTTGGTTAATTACATTTCCCGCAACATTCCAGGTGCTGGCCCTGGTGTTGCAGCACATCCAGTTGGCCGAAAGGGTTGAAGGTTAGTCATGTTATTGTTAATGAGGTTATGGGCAAGCGTCACCAAGATAAGGATGAAATGCCTTTTTGGCTTGCTTAGAAATTTGACCAACTGGATGCAGTATTTCCTAACACGACTCCTGTGGAGAAACACAGGATTCTAACAATTAGTTTGCTGAAAGACTTAGTGCCCAAAGTGACTGACTGTACCACATAGGGTATGACTTTTGTGGCAGTCTATATAATATGCTTTGGCACCCCGTCAATGTGTGTCCTACCCTCCTTCATTAAGCATGTTTAGGATGAGCACGGATCGGAAGCAGCTGTCGAATTGGGAATGAGTTGGAGTGTTTGACGTAGTTTCTGATCTTGTCCTTGCTAACGTTAAGCGAGATGCAGTGATCTTTCAGGTGTCTAATGATTTGCGCGATGTCCCCAATGCAGAGAAACTCCGTCAGTTACCGAACATTATCACAGCGGCTTATAAGACCTTTGGCTGTAATAGTTTAGGTGTTAAGCCTTTTGCAAAGACAGCGCAAAAGCAAACACAGGCGGCAAAATCCGACAACAATGATCTCCCCTCTAGTCAAAAACAGACTTGGATAAAAGGGGTCCCGTTCTGCCTCGCCGATACCTGTGTCTACTGAGCGCACTTATGAATTGCAAAACTGTCCTACGATTAAGTCACCTGATTTGACAGCAGCAAGGGGAGGGGTACGAAGCAAGATTTGGATAAAGTAGGTTGTACAAAAAGGTAAAGAGGCTTGATACACTGGGTATAATTGGGAATGTAAGTATGACCGAAATTTAAAAATCCCAGAAAAGATTGTAGATTTTTCAGTGTTGAGGGAGCGCGCAGCTGTGCGCATTTCTCCAGGAAGTGAGGAGCCAAACCTCGAGCTTCATAGTTTTTTCTTCTCATAAAAAAACACTGCAGTCCTAAACCATGAAACTCGCGTTTTGGGGATAGTCACCGTACGATCATACCACCGTTAATTTCGTATATCTTCCTCTATTTAATTCTATTCGCCCTAACATGTAATTTGCAAGACACAGTTAGAGTGAATTAATGTTTCAAAGCAGAGTTCCCACCTGTAAATTAGGTTTATTTTGATATATTCACATGGATGTTTAAAGCCAGCTGCAGTCAGGCTACACATGTAGGCCTGAAGCCATATGTTACTTGTGAGCCTAGTGATTAACAACATATGTGTTTCACTCCTCCTCTGATATTTAACTTCCATGTCTCTGGTGTGTTTCCGCACCATAAACTGTGCTCTTTTTAAAAAGCTAAAACTATTAAAATTTGGGAATAGCTGATGTAACTATGTTTTAAGGAGTCAAACTGCATGAGCTGAAATCTTATCAGCAGTGCCCCAGTGTTCAGAGTAACAAAATTAAATAACAGTCAGCAAAAATAGGAGTTACCACTCAAAAATGAGGTATTTTCTATCAGTATGCTTCAATTCTTTGTATAGCTTAGAATTAACATTTAGTATTTGAGAAAAAAAGGAACAGCAGGAAGAGGCACAGTGAGTTTGTCAAGGCCGTGAGGAAGACCTTGAGAGGTTGAAATATGTTGCCTCCGAATTGCCGCTTCTAAGTAGCCCTTGATATTGTCATTAGGTCATCCACGCAGCATTATTGTTTTGTCAAAGCCTTTATCCATTGTTAAGATGCATACCACACCCTGCGGTGGTTGCTCACATTATGCTGTTTGCTATCCTCAAAACCTGTTCAATAATCATTGATATCACCGAGTTCAAGATTGCAACTTCAAACCACAGCAATCCAGGCAATATCCATCATTTTTACCCATAACTGATCTCTAATCCAAATATATTAGTAGGCAGATAGAATTGCATGCATATTAATTGTGATGAATTTTCAGTCAGCACTCATTCTTTTTTGGGAGAATATATCCATGAAACATCACAAAATAAACCCACCAGCCACCTTATCCAGCATTCTATTTAAACCTTCCCCTTCCAACCTGGAAACATTTCTAAAGATTTCCTGGTTTCAAAGTGGCAGTTTATTATAAAATTGTGCTGATTTCTTGTGCAAATTAGTCATCAGAGGTTAACGTTGGTGAACTTGGAAGCATTTGTTTCCTTAAGTAGCATTGTTTTCATTTTAATTTAGAGATGTACAGGCTCTATTTCCAACTTAGTTATATACCTGGAAACATACACAAATCCAGAAGTCTGGTGCTTCATACACAGCAGTCCAGGAGGGGTTACGGTAAACCATGTATCAAAAACAACTCTCTCCGGTTAAGAAAAAAGAATTTCTGGGACACCCAGGGATGATTCAAAAGTTTATTCTGGCAAAATAATGCCTCACCAACGCGTTTCACTTTTCAGCTTTACCACGGTGTGGTACAGACCTCCATATTGCTGTATTTACCCACCAGATCAGCGAAACTAAGAAACAACATTGTAACAACACTATATTACGGGTCTATATCAGTGCCATATTGGAATGTACTGTTGTTGCTTATTTGTCACAGTATATATGCCACAATATCTCTTAAATCTCTGCTTTTGGTATAACAGAACAATTAGAAATGGCATTTACAGTAAATTTCATCTACTAATATTATGTTATCCATTCAGTAAATTATTTTAGAAATAAACTTTGTGTTGTAATCAACTGCCCTTTGATATCGCAAATCAGTAAAATAAGTACAATTACGTACAAAAATTGCCAATTATTGACAAACACCTACCAATATTAAATTAACATATATATTATACATGAGGTCATGTCTAGTATCAAAAAGATAAGGGTGATGTCTCATTAATCATTAATTACAATATTGAAACTGTAGTCCTGCTCAAGTGGGCCATTCAATTCAATTCGTAATCATCATTACATCATTATGTCAGATCCAATACAGTCTTGCCCAAATAGTTATAGTTTGTCTGATATCTCACACTTGGATTCAACAGGGCCGACTTGATGATGTTTCCCTTTAAGATGCTCCTAAACATTCCTGCCTCGATATTCTCTATGATCTTCTTACGTGTGCAAAAAAGACAACAAAATGTCAATTACTCATCTTAATACTACTCTATCACAATTATTTATATTTAAATAAAAACAAAATTACAAACAATGGAAGGATTAGGCTTCTTTAGTCATTGGTTCCTGGCATTTACTTTTTACAAGTCCACTGACATCTCTTCTCTTGAGTTTAGACCTACTGGGGTTAGTATATCAAAGTCAATATTAAACCTTGACTACATTCTTCTTAGTTGACATTCTCTATCACCCCCTCTCTCTTGTAATATAATCAAGCTTGAAACTACATATGACAGCAGTTTCTCATTTTGCCTATGCACAGTGTAAAAATGATGTGCAACAGGATACAGAGCATCATTTTTTCTGATTGCACATAGGTGTTCTAGTACCCACTTGTTTGCACAAGGAATAGTACAGCCTATAAAAAAACGTGCAACTAGGGCCCATCAGGCAGTAAACACAACAGTCAGTTTCACAGGTGAAATTCCCTTTAATCAAATATTCTCTTCTAGTGTTTGGCATGTCCAATTTAGTTCAATCAGTGCTGTTTGAACATGCCTTCTACAACATGTAAATCCATGTCCCACATCTCTGTGTGCATCATGATCTTTATTGGCTACTGCATTGCACCTCCTAAAGGTGATCTGGGGTGTTAAATGAACATATTTAGCAAAATTGCATCTGTTCCCAAAATGTGCCAATTTTCGTTTTGAATGCTGTATTTGAAAATGTTGTTATAAATCTCACCTGACCTGATGCTTTTACCACGCTCGGAACCTGGGCGTCATCCTGGATTCCTCACTTTCAATGAACAGACAAGTCAACGCCGTCTCTTCATCCTGATTCAACATTCTTCGCATGCTCAAAAAAACTTTCTGTTGGATCCCCACCGAAACTAGGAAAACGGTCACCCACGCTCTGGTCACGAGCCGACTGGACTATGGAAACACCCTCTACGCCGGTACTACCGCTAAACTCCAGAAAAAACTCCAACGAATCCAAAACGCCCCAGCCAGGCTCATACTAGACATCCCACGTAAAGAACATATCTCTGATCACCTGAAAAACCTCCACTGGCTCCCCGTCAATAAGAGGATCACTTTCCGGCTCCTAACCCACGCACACAAAGCACTCTACGAAATCGGACCAGAATGCCTCAACTCTCGACTGTCCTTCTACACCCCCTCCCGCCAACTACGATCATCCAACCAAGCCCTCGCCACGGTACCTCGCATCAACAAAACCACCATGGGAGGCAGATCCTTCTCCTACCTGGCAGCTAAAACCTTGGAACTCACTTCCGACCCACCTTCGCCTTACCCAGAACCACCTAGCATTCAGAAAGCAACTTAAAACCTGGATATTTGACAAGTAATTCCCCACCCCTCTTCAAGCGCCTTGATACCCTCTGGGTATGTAGCGCGCTATATAAATTCTTTGACTTGACTTGACTTGACCACTGCAGGGGTGTGTGCCGTAACTCTGATCTTTGCAAAGCATTTCGCTTTAGCTATAGCTTGTTTTATTGTTGTACTGCTGTAGCCCCGTTCCTCAAAGCTTTTACTCATTACCAATTTTTCTTTGTTGTACTCATACTGTGTGGTACAATTCCATTTGGCCCTGATTAGCTCCCCATAGGGAATACTATGGTTTAGGCTTGAAGGATATACTCTATTTGCATTTAGTAGACTATTGCCCGCAGTAAGCTTTCTGTGTAACTTCATAGCTAACACATTTCCCTGAATCTCTATTCTAACATGTAGGAATAGAATGTTCTCTTTGCTTTTCTTTGAAGTGAAATGTTAGCTCATCTCATTATCATTAAGAAATGTCAAAAATTAGTCAGCAAACAGTTTATCTCCTCTTAAATTAAACCAAGTCCACAAGAGAATATGTTCTCAGAACATGTCCCAGCTACCGGACACCTGCTCCTCCCACCGGCCCATAAATAAATTAACATATGTTAGACCTGACATCATTGGCCTGAGTCTCTCCTCCATTTTTTCTGTTTGCTTCTTCTGTTTACAATGTTTTTGCTGGTATATTGCTTTGGGCACTGTGCCACTGCTGATCAGTGCCACAGTGCAAGTGCTCCCTATGTAAAATTGCTGTATTGATTGAATTCCATGTTTGGCTTATTTGGTTTACTGTCAGTCCCTAGTCTAGTGCACCAGGAGTGCCAGGACTTGTAAATACAAATGCTGCTCGTGGGCTTGCAGCACATGTTGTGCCACCCACAAGAGAGGCCTAGTAAAAGTATGTCTAAAGGTCTGCCATTGCAAGACCTACGTGCAGTCTGGTACTGTCACGCAGACTGCGCAAGTACACCTACTTGCCAGTCCCTAAACTTTCCCTTAACTTCATGTTAGTCACCCCTATGGTAGGCCCACGGGCAGGGTGCGTTGTAAGCATAAGGTAGGACAAGCATGACTAGGTTGGCATGTCCTAATAGTGAATTACAGCCATATTCGTTTTTCACTATTGTAAGGTTACCTGCTCTCCATAAGTTAAAATGGGCTGCTGGGGTTATTAATGCTATAATCCAAGCTGGCTCAGGGAGCATGGTGCAAAGTCGAGTTTGGTATCCCTGAACTCAGGGTTTAATAACGCATTCGTTTGGGTGGATGGTTTTTGGACTCTGGGTTTGAAAATAGCACTTTTAGAAAGTGACTATTTTCTTGTATAACTATTTCTGGTTTCTGCTGGTTTGGTGTGTGTGTGACGGGGGCTGGGTGGCTCCAGAGTTCTGAATGTGGGGTGCTTGGTACATCTGCATTGAGAGTAGGGGAAGAGTAGCTCCTGATAGCCGGCCCTGCCCGATACAATGCTGGCTCCACCTCCTGCTGGGCGTCTGAGGACCCAGCCCTGCACAGTGAATAGGCTAGGTGCCTCTGCCTGGCTACACCCACAACAGACCCGGGATGAGGGGGAGTTCCCCTGCATGGACAAAGGGATCAAAGCCAAAAAGGGGTATAAGAGAAGGACCCCTGAACCAAGACTTTATATCAATTCTGACAAGGAACCCTGAACCAAGGACAAGAAGCCTGCTGATCCAAGGACTTCCCTACCCCTTCTGCCAGAGTGCTGTTTGCTGGGGGGAATCCTGCAGTCACTTCTTTATTTTTGCCAAGGAACCAGGAGAGAGGAACTGAGTGTGTACTCTCGAACTTTGCCGAGGAAATCTCCAAGGGCTGGAAGAGTGCCAGCCTCCTGTTGAAGTCACAGGGCTAAAGGACTTCACCATTTGCTAAAAGTGCTTGTTGCTGGAACCTGAAAGTCCAGAGCCCCTGAAGAAATCCAGCAATCTGGACGCCGACGGACGCCGTTGAATCCAGCTCGACATCGTGAGTGCAGCTCCCGTTTCCCGCATCTTCGATGCCGGCTGCTGGGCCCGATCGACGCTAGTAGCGAAGCCGCTGCCGACGCCTCGAGCCCGAGCCCTCTCGACGCCGTGAGCGCTGCTCACTCTTGCAACATCATCATCGACATCAACGATGACGCCGTATCCTGCTTCACCTCGTGAGCGCTGCTCCTGCATGACATCTGTCGACGCCGCTGCAGATCGCCCCGACTCCGAGGCCTGATCGACGCTGGAGCCGCGACCCCGGAAATCTCGACGCCGCTGATCATCATGTGCTTCGCTTTTCCAAGGTACTGTGTTGTGGGGGGTCCGTGTGACTCCGGGCTCGACATAGCGCTCCTCGCGGTCGACGCCGAACCTTTGGATTAACTTTGCCTCGACGTTGTGTAAAGTCCGGTGTGGGTTACATTATTGCCAAGAACTGTGATCTAAGGAAGAAGAGTTGCTTTTGTTACTAAAGACTTTGTGCTAAGAAGAAACTACGCTTAAACTATTATTTTCCCTCCAAGAGTATTATATATATTTTTGTCGTTATTGGGTCTTATGCTAAGCCTTATATAAACATTCGTATTTTTATAATACTACTGTGTCGTGTCCATTTGTACTGTCTGCACTTTATTACTGTATGTGGTCATAAATGCTTAACGCACTGCCTCTGAGATAAGCCTATCTGCTTTGCCAAGCTCCCGAGGGGGTGAGCAGGGGTTATCTAAGTGTGTGATCTCTTGCCCTGACTAGAGGAGGTGAGTCCCTATTTGTCAGAAGTGTATACCTCTGCCAACTAGAGACCGCCGAGTCTAACATTGGTGGGTCAGCGGTGAGGATATGAACTTTGCGTTTATGACCCATGTGCAGTGATTAGTGTACGCTACATAGTGGAAGCAGACCATAGCACAGCCACAGTCTATTTTTTTGGATAGGATATTCTATTTTTGTTCTCCGCTTTTCTGAAGCTTGTTCGAACACTGCCAGTTTTTACCATGAGTGATGCCGGAGGCACTACCCCTGTTGTTGTGGAGGAATTTGATAGAAGCAAGATCGAAGATTACAGCAGAAAGCAATTGGACTATTATTGCAAGCAGTTGAAAGTTCCTACCAAAGGTTGCAAAAACAAAGGGGAAGTTCTCAAATCTTTGGAGGCCTGGTTAGCGGTCAGAGATCCCTCTGATGCGGTGGTGGTACCGCCAGTGGAAGGGGAGGAGGAGGTGCCAGTGAATGGGCCCGTGTCTCCTCCCGGGAGCAGTGTTTCCTCCAAGGTCTTTCTCCTGAAGAGAGAGAAGAAAGGGCGAAGGAACGGGCATACAACCTAGAGATGGCCAAACTTAAGATAGATGGGCAGTTGGAGATAGAGAATGCAAGAAGCAGGAGAGAAGCTGATATGGTGATCAAAAGATTGGAGTTCGAAAGAGAAAAAGTTAGAATTGAACGTGAGAAAATGGCGAGGGAGATGGAGCTTAAAGCGAAGAGCTTAGAATTGAATCCCTCTGGTGGCAGCATCCCATCTGTGCCTGCAGAAAGTAGGTTTTATTTTCCCAAAGATGTGATCAAAGATTATCATAAGAATGAAGGTATTGGCCAATGGTTTAAAGCGTATGAGTTAGCATTGTTGGCCTACCGGGTCCCTGAGAAGGATTGGGGAAAGGGGTTGTGGGGTCGCTTTGTGAATGAGGGGAGATATTCCTGTGGAGGATAGGATGTCGTATGCTCATATGAAAGATGCTTTAATGTTGAGGTATGGCCTAACCCCAGAAAAGTACAGACAAGCCTTTAGAGAATGTAAGAAATTGCCTGGTACAACGTGGGTTGAATATGTGTCATTTTTTTGCAGAGCCATGGATGGTTGGGTAAAGGACAGCAAAGTGGAAAGTTATGAAGCTCTTTATGATTTGTTTG
Source organism: Lissotriton vulgaris (assembly GCF_964263255.1). Lineage (NCBI taxonomy): Eukaryota > Metazoa > Chordata > Amphibia > Caudata > Salamandridae > Lissotriton > Lissotriton vulgaris. The sequence goes on from NC_141691.1 coordinate 2,035,048,529, forward strand.
CTTGGGAGCACTTGTCGAATAACTGTTTTCCAGAGCTGCACCAGCACCTTATTGATAGCAAGATATCTAACGCTAGAAAACTTGCTGAGGAGGCGGCCGCTGGGTCAGTACCAGGGTCCACAAGGGTCAAGTGGGAGACTCAGCCAAAGGTGGGCAGGGTCCCCAGCAGAAGAGTGGGGGGGACAAGGGTAAACAGAGGGAGTCCCAGAAAGGGCCCCAAAGTAGTCCCCAAAAGAACCAAGGAAAGGGTTCCCATCCTCCCCCTGTGAAGAAGTCAGGGGCCCGACAGGTAAACCTGTTCATAGGGGCCCAATGACCTGCAACATCTGTAAGCAGGTGGGACATCGTTTTTATGATCCCCAGTGTCCCATGAGGGACTCGAATGCACCACCACGTGCACCCCCCGTCAGTAGGCGAGTGTAGCCCTGGGAGGAGAGGAGATGGTTGCCCCTGGTGGGAGGGGTCCCGCAGAGATATCCCTGGTCTCGCTAGGAGACATGGAAATGGTCCCTCCACCTCTTCTGCCTAGTAACACTAATAAATATAGGCAGTGGGTGACCATTAATGGCCATAGAGTGGAAGCTCTCAGAGACACCGGAGCGAGTGTGACAGCTGTCAAGTGTCACTTGGTGTCCAGAGAGCAGGTGGTTCCCCACGCATTCTACCCTGTGATAGCTGTCGACAACTCCCAGAAAGAGTGTGAGGTAGATCAGGTTTCCTTTGAACATTCTGACAAAATATTAAACTGACATGCTGTGCAGGTGTGAGGTGGATATACTTTTTGAGAACTTCTTTCTAAGCTTGCAATGTCTTTCATAGATTTTGACACACATATGCCACAAATCTAATAGGATGACTCGGATAAAACTGCAACGTGTGCGAAGTTAGGGATTTTGAGAAACAAGGACCAGTTCGATTTTTACTCCCATTTTGACTACTAGATGCTGTTTTTCTGACTATCATTGTACACTGGGCTCTGCTGACCAGGCCCAGGTAGTGTGCTCTGAATCAAAGTATATGCTAATTAGGTATAACTAGAAATCTTACTGACATCCTCTCTGTAAGTCCCCAGGAAGTGGTGGGGCTTGTAGGTCTAGAGGCCTAGTTGATTTAATGTACTTAGGTATGCAGTACTGTTGTGCATGCTGTAATTTTCAAGGCTGATTTTAATCTTAAATTATATGCAAATATGACTATTCAAATAAAGGTAATAACCAGTTTCAAAATACCTTGGTTGTATATATAAGTCACACGTAAGGTCCTCCCTAGGTCCCCCAGTGTTCAGAACCTTGTAACTATGAGGAAAGATATGATAAAAGAAGTTGTATGAGCCCTGGAAAGGGAAAAAAATGCCAATTTCATTTTTTGCCAATGAGTTGCAATGACTTCATAGGTTAACATGGAAAAATGTTATTAAAGTGTAACTATTGAAAGAAAGGAGCTATAATGATGCTTCAAAGTATTGAAATGTATTCTAACTTTATGGGATTTTTCTTTTCAGTAAGCCAAAATCCAGCCTTCCAGGGGCTCTCTCCTGGTTTGCCAGGCTGAGCAAAGCTGTCTTAATGAGTTATGTAGTGGCCTGCATTGAGACAAAGAATTTCCTGTGAGAGTCGAACTGCAAGCTGCAGAGCAGTAGGCAGGAAGGGTTTTAGGGGCAAATCTAATCTTCAAAAATAGAAATGACAGCCTCACCCCTAAATCATTCACCCCCAGTCAAATATAGGAGCACTACAAAATTGATTAGTGAGGGGGCTCGAAGGGGAGAATTAGGGAGCCATAGTCTCAACAGTGGGTTGGCTAAGCCAGATCCAACTGTTCTGGAGATAGTTTCTCTATTTTGTTTATTAGAAGTATAGTGATTTATGGGTCAAGAATATGCCACACTTTAGAGGAAGTGATCCTATTCCACCTCGTGGTACCCTGCATCACGTTTGTAGGTGTGCCCCGCTGCTTTTAAACCCAGAACTGTGAATAAATATGGGAGTTGAGGTTCCGTGACAATTGTAGGTGGTGCATTTGACTCGCACGAATATGGTCGAGTCTGGTATCTATGAACCGCAAATGACGAGTTTGGTGGGTGTGCGCAGTTTCGCTGTGCTAACCTAAACCGTTCGTCTGTTACGTGGGTATTTCTATCTGTACCCACGGGTTCCATCTTAGATACGGCATCCATTTTGTCTCTTGCCCTCAAGTAGCCAGCGAACGGACGTTGTCCGCTTCGCGACCCTGGGACTCCCAAGATATTTGCGGAAGACACATGTCCTTTGTAAGTGTCTTTATGACGAGGGGGATGCTACTGTAAGGCAGATGGCGCCGCTCGAGGCTCATCTTGCCGCACGGACTTATTGTCTCAGCCGTGCATCTCATTAGGCACGTCCCTTTGATGCCTGTATCTCGTGTTTCCCGATACCTCCCCTTTTACACCCTTTCCGATCTCCCCACTGTCTCCGTCTTCCTCTGCACCTGTCCTTGTTCCTATTTCGATCTACTTTATTGCTGATTGGAATTTGCTAATGGTGGGAAGATGGGTTTTTACAGTTGGGAACCGCCAAATGTTTCCGCACTTATGTTCCGGACCTCATGTGTTTCAAAGTGACCAAAGCGACCCCTCTGGGGGATAACGATGGGAACCGGGTTGTAAACCTTTGTGTATCATGTTGTCTTATGGGTAAAAACTGTATAAAAGGAGCGATCTACAGAACAATTTTGAAGCAGTCTCCCCAAGTTGCACGTGTTGTACTTGTCGTGACTTCTGTGTTCCCTGCAGCAAATAAACCTTGAATCTTTGACGCCGAAGGAAGTGTCCCGTGTCTCTGTGACTTGTACGCCGGAGCAGGTTACCCACGAAGGTTTCAGGTGTTGTGCCCTGGCACCGCTGGGTCTTAAAGAACCCAGTCCTTCAGTTGGCGCCCCACGTGGGGCTGCATCAGTGGTACCGGTCCAAGCCCGACGATCGTGAGGAACTTCGTGTGAAATCTCCGAGGGAAGGTGCACTCCGCTTCATCGATCCTGTTGTCGAAATAAGTGGCCCGAAGACTTTTCCCGCGAAGATTCCCGCCTCCTGACGGCTGCGACGGACTGCTGCCCTGACTGTAGACCTGTTTTGGCGCCTGGCGTAGACCTTGGTATAGCGAGACGACTGACGGGCCTTCCTGGTGACGCCATCGATCTTTGAGTTAAGTATTTGTGGGTCGCTCTAAGAGTTCTTGGTTGTGGTTACTTAGTGGTTGCATGGTTCCATTGCATTTGTGGTTCTTGGTACTTTGTTGTGTTGTTTGACGACTGCAGCCGCCAAAAACCGAGGGTTTTGTTCTTTGCTGGGACTTGGTAAATCCCGTAACCCTTGAAGTTTGTGAAACTCGGCTAGTGTGCAAGATGCCTGGTCGCAGTACTTTGTTTAGTTGTTTCAGACCTTGTGGTGCGGATTCCCGACTGGAGGACTCGTGTCCGATACCTCCGGTTGGGACTCCTACTTATGACCTGTATAGCAAACATGGGCTAGGCCCGATTACCTTTAATGATTATTGGATTAAATATACGAAGAAAGACGGCGACCTTCGTTGGCCACCTCACAGTAGCTTCGAGGCGTCGATCTTAGATAATCTAGAAATGAAGTTGTTCGAACGTAAATCAAGGCCGGCCATGTTTGATGCCTTTCGGTTGTGGCGCAAAGAAGCCCGACAGAAAGAAATCAGACAAAATAAACGTAGTCAGCGAGATAATGTTGCTACCATAGTGAAGAAAGCTGAGCAGTTCCAGCGTGATAAGGAGGATAAGGATAAGGAAGTGTTTGAGAGATTACAGCGTATGACCATAGATAAATGTTATCCTGCTTTGCCTACGGAGTCGGATAAGAAGGAAGAGGCAGTTGAGGATCCTTTAATGTCTTATCTTATGAAGTCGCCACCTCCGTACGTACAGGGTCCCGCAGTTCCTGTGGTCCCTGCCGTACCTGTTCTTCCATCTGTTCTTCCTCCGCCTGTTCCTCAACCTGCACCCACTCTTCCGCCTGTTCCTGCTCCTTTGTCTGTTGCTATCCCTACTGCTCCTCCGCTTCCACAGACTCCTGTTCCCGCTACTGCTCCTGTTTTGTTAACCCCTGTTGCTGCTACTGTTTCTACTCCTTCTCTTGTTAGTCCTGTGTCGTATCTCTCTCCCTCTACTCGTAATCGTAATTCTCCTCTTGCGGCTAGCTTCTTTCATTCGCTCGGACCTGTTCATGGGTCTGCTGGTTCTGATGGTCCTCAGAGACGAAGTCAGCTTCCTGGAAACAGAGAACGTGTTGCGCTGTATAATATGGCGATGGGTTGGATGGTAAACCCTCTTAGAAATCCACCTCGTGTTGTCCTCGAAACGTTTTGTCAATTTAATATACCAACCCAGAGATATGTGTTTGACGAAATGTGCAAGTTCCTTCATGATAAGATAGCGGCCGATGCGCCTGACGAGGTGCTGACCGCCCTGTCTGAGCTTCGGCTTCAGTTCGCAAATGGACTGATAGTAGATACTAACGTCCGACGTGCTATTGAGCGGTTACTATCTTTCCGTCCCGCTCCAATACCTCATGCATTGTTTGTTGAGGATATTGAACACCAACCAGACGAGTCTGGCCAATATCCTATGCGCGAAGTTCCGCCGGTTTGGATACCAGCTGATACTAATGCTAATCCTCCGGTAGTGGCGCATTTCCAGAAAGTGTGGATACATCTCCCATGGAAACGTTCGGAAGTGCTACAGGTGAAGCAATCTTTGCCTGATCCACGCAAAAATCCTACTGGGTATTACAAGGAATTATCGCAGCTCGTAGATGCTACGGTAATGAATCTTGCCGATATCGACATGTTGTTCGGCAATGTCGTACCGCAACCGGTATGGGCTAAGATTCGGCAGGAAAATCATCCGACTGAATTAGGTGGTGATTGGGCTGCCATTCTAGCGGCAGATGCTGGACAAGTGGCTGCTACTAAACCCGACCAATTGATCACTGCTCTTCCGCAGCGAATAATTACGTTAATGAAGACTCTTATGCCAGCTATGAGGGTAAATTGGGACAAATTGTCAGCCTGCAAACAAAAGAAAGACGAGAGTGTTTCTGACTTCTTTACGAGGTTTGAGGAAGCATTTATTGACCACAGTGGACAGGATATGGGTACTGAGGGTGGACAAAGGTTGTTTGTGGATAAATTTGTGTCGAACTTATTGCCCGACTTGAGCAATAAATTAAAGAATTCGGAAAGTGCATGGGCCGTTTCTACCTCAGCTCAGATATTGGCTACGGCACAATATTATGAAAATAGGGAGAAAGAGGAGAATGACCGTGCTGACAAAAAGACGAAAGAGCTGAAAACCAAAGTGTTGTTGCAACAAGCGTATCCACCGCGTTCTAATCAGAATGCGCCTCAACAGAATAGATCGCAGTCGCAATCAAATCGATTGCAGTCGCGTAATGATTCCTCCTCCCAAAGATCATCGTTGGGGTACAATCAATGTGCTTATTGTAGACAGGAGGGACACATTAAATTTAACTGCCCCGTTCTGAACGAACGTAATAGTGGTAATTCGTCTAAAGGAGGTCGTGGTGGTTCACAGCAGGCATCACGTGGTAGAGGTCGTGGTGCTCAAAACGATCGCTCAGATAACTCATCTAATTCTAATAACTGTTTTGATCAACGTGGATCGTCGCAAGGACGATCTGCGCAGTACAATGTAGACGATTATTACGTCGATCAGGGAACTGACGACAGTAATTACTAGGACAGCCAAAGACAAGGGGAGGGAGTGGTATCAGTTCCGGTTGATCAGAGAGGGCCTTACGTCGCAGTTGCTACATCGGGCGTCGTTGAGCCTTTTCTGTTGGACACTGGTGCAGCGAAAAGTTCTATCATGCATTCGAAACTCCCTGGCGCACCTTTGTCTGGCTTAACAAATGTTTCCGTTGGATTCTCTGGCGCCCCCGTTAGCAATCCAGTTTCGCGCCCTTTGCCCCTTGCAATAGGGCCACGTGAGCTCCAAGCTCCGTTGATTTTGACCACTGGTTGTGGTGAAAATCTTTTGGGTCTGGATTTGCTTAAACGTTTGTACGCAACTTTGTATTGTTCTCCTGCGGGTGTAAAGCTTACGTTAGGAGAGAGGGTTGTCTCTCCTATGTATTTGTCTCTCGATAAGCTTCCACCGGAATTAAGTTCTCTTCCTGCGTCTTTGTGGGCGACGGGTCCAAATGACGTGGGCCTACTTGATATCTCCCCCTATGTTGTTCAGTTGAAAGCTAATGTGCGGTTGCCACGTATTCCCCAATATCGTATCTCTCTTGATGGTGAACGAGCTTTGTTAGCGATCATTTATGATCTGATCGAGAAAGATGTTATTGAAGAGACCCGGGGAAACGTGTGCAACAGCCCTGTACTGCCCATCCTAAAACGCACAGATCCTACAAAACCGCCTGTTTATCGTTTTGTTATCGATTTACGGGAGGTGAATAAAATTGTGGTTCCTCAATTCCCTGTTGTGCCTGACATTACGGCGCTACTGACTCTGATTCCTGCTACTGCATCGTGGTTTTCGGTGATTGATTTGAAAAATGCGTTTTTCAGCATCCCGATTGCCGAAGAGAGCAGAGACCTTTTCGGTTTCTCTCTCGGTGGACGTAGCTTCCGGTTCAAACGCGCTACTCAGGGCTACTGTGAAAGTCCATCGATTTACAGTCAAGCCTTGAAGGGTCAACTGGATGCGTTTCGGTTGCCGGTTGGTGCGGCCTTAATCCAATACGTCGACGACCTATTGGTGGCTGCCGATACTCAGGACATTTGTAAAATCGCTACGGTGTCATTACTGCAACATCTCTGTGAGTTGAATCATAAGGTGTCCCCTTCTAAACTCCAATATTGTTGTCAAGAAGTAACCTATCTAGGTCACTTATTGTCAAAGGAGGGAAGGAGGTTGACCCCAGAAAGAATTGCAGCGATTGCGCGAATGGCTGTGCCAAACACCCAAAGAGATGTGCGTGCCTTCCTAGGTATCACGTCGTACTGCAGGCAGTGGATTCCTAATTTTTCATTGCTAGCGAAACCATTGGTGGCTCTTACGTGCAAGGATGTTCCAACTCCTTTACCATGGACGGAAGAATGTCAGAAAAGTTTTTCTGAATTACGTGATTCATTGTGTTCGGCTCCTGTGTTGGGTACCCCTGACTACAGCAAGCCGTTTACACTATATGTTCACGAGAGGGAAGGTTGTGCTTTGAGTGTCTTAACGCAACCTTTTGGTGGTAAACAGCGTCCATGTGCATATTTTTCCTCGACCTTGGACCCAGTAGCTAGAGCATTGCCGAGTTGTTTGAGAGCAACTGCGGCAGCTGCGGTCTCTATCCGACAATCAGCAGGATTGGTCATGGATAATATGCTTACGGTGATGGTTCCGCATGCAGTCGATACTCTTTTAAATCGTACGAAAACTCAGCACTTGACGAGTGCGAGGTTGTCTGGGTACGAATTGACGTTATTGGCAAGCCATATTCAGATAAAACGTTGTAATGTCCTAAATCCGGCAACTTTGTTACCAATTAGTGCAGAGTCAGACGAAATAGCAGAGCATGATTGCTACTTGAGGACTGAAGAGGAAACGAAAGGTCGAGTGGACCTTAAAAACACCCCATTGGAAGAACCGGATGGCACTCTGTATGTGGATGGGTCATGTTTTAAGTTGCCAAATGGCGATGTGACTACTGCTTATGCTGTTGTAACGTTGAATACTGTTGTTGAAACTGCAAGATTGAATCAGAATTCTGCCCAAGCTGCGGAATTGATTGCTCTCACTAGAGCATGTGTGTTAGCAAAAGGGAAACGTGTGAATGTGTACACCGATAGTCAATACGCTTTTGGTGTAGCACATAGTTTTGGACGATTGTGGCGAGAGAGAGGTTTCTTGACGTCGCATGGTACAAAAATTCAGCATGGCCAGCTTGTGAATGATCTTTTGGATGCACTGACATTGCCTACACAAGTAGCGATTGTTAAATGTAGTGCACATCGTAAAGTGACGGATGATGTTGGTCGTGGTAACGCGTTTGCGGATGAGATTGCTAAGGAGACTGCCCGGAACCTTAGCACTCGAATGTATGTGACGAGTTCGGTTAGGTGGCCTACAGAATCGAGTATGTGTGAAGACACCATTGAAAGCGTGAAAGAAATTCAGAATGAGGCCACCGAGACTGAAAAGGCGAAGTGGAAAGAAAGTACGGGAAAGTTGGATGCGAGTGGTTGTTGGATTGATTTGTCGGAACAGAAAAGATGGTTGTTACCCGATGCGTATGTGCTGGCCGTTGTGACAATGGCACATGGGTTAGCAGATATCAGCGTGAAAGGCATCTGTAAGTTGTTGTCGCCTGTGTGGAAGAATGATGGAATTACGAAATGTGCTGAACGGTTGGTGAAGAATTGTATGGTGTGTATGATGTACAATCCTGGCAAAGGAACCCCAACTCCTCCTGGCAGTTTTGCTCCTCCTTCGTATCCCTTTGAGGTGATTCAATTGGACTTCATCCATATGGAGCGATGCAATAACCTGAAATACGTTTTAGTTGTGGTTTGCGCATTCTCTCGATGGATCGAGGCCTATCCTCTCAAAGACAATACTGCTTTGTCTACTGCGAAAATCCTACTGAAGGAATATTTTCCTCGGTATGGAATGCCTAGAGTCGTGTGGTCAGATAATGGAAGTGAGTTTGTTGGAAGTGTGATGAAGAGTGTGTGTAAGGGCCTTGGAATTAATCAAAAATTCCACAGCGCCAATCATCCCCAGTCAGCTGGATTAGTTGAGGGGTATAACGGCACCCTTAAACTAAAGCTAGCAAAGATTCAGGCTACGACTGGTCTTTCGTGGCCTGACGCTTTACCCTTAGCATTACTGTCAACTAGGGCGACTGTACACTCCCGAATAGGGCTTAGTCCCTATGAGATAGTGTTCGGCCGTCCTGCGAATGTGTGGGGGGTTCCTAGGCCAGGAATGTTTTCTGATCTTGAGTATCCAATGTTGATTGACTATTTACATGACTTGACTGCTAAACTGAGGTTAATTCACCAACAGGTTTACGACGCATTGCCGACGCAGACGGAGGGTCCAGGCCACCAGCTCCAGCCCGGAGATTGGGTGGTAACACGCAACTTTTCACGCAAGAATAATCTGGACCCGAGGTTCACCGGACCTTACCAGGTGCTCCTGGCCACGAGGACTGCCGTTCGTCTTGAGGGGCGCAAAAATTGGGTGCATGCCACCCATACTAAGCGGGTCCCTATCCCTTTGCCGGCAGACCCGTGGGTAAGGAAAGGTATTGCGTCAACAGAAACAGAAACATTGCCGGCGTTTGTGCCTTTCAGCGACGCACAGCCTGTTGGAGAATCCTCAACGCAGCAGAAAGACACTGTTGAACAATTGTCAGCAAAAGACTCAAGACCAGAACAATCAACTGATCAGCAGGACGCTGTCTCTTCAACAGATCCTTTGTTCGACGAGCAGACACGTCCCGGGAAACACCGATATTCTTTGCGATCTCGCACTAAGGACAAATAAAATATTTTGCTTTGCTGAAATTGACAACTGCATTATCCCCGTTTCCCGTGATCAGTTTGAACATTCATATCACTGAAATTTTTGTATAATATATTGAGCTTCCTCCTTGTATCTTTTTACTTCCACAGCCGAGAGACTTTGTGCTTGTATATACATATTGTGTATTGAAGGCCGTAGGGCCGCGCGCGTACTTCCTTCTGGATAGTAGGTCTTGACGCTAGGTTAAAGGCCGTCGGTTCCTAGGAACTCCTAGGGATTGACTATTGCTACACAGAACGAAGTGCGTCAAGAAACGTTGCGGACGGTCGTAGGGAATGGCATTCTCGAAGCTGAATGATTTGGAGGGGGCTAAGGCACACAGACTTAAGCTGCAGCAACTCAGTCGTACTAGATGCTTCATATTTCAACTGTTTATGTTATTTTTGACTGCTTCTGCACTGTTGGCGGGTGGGGTGTATTACACTATGTCTTACTTCTTACCTGCTACACCTACTCCTACTCCTGACCCTAAACTTGTCACTACTGTTTCCCCTCATTCCTTTCACATGTTACCGGAACACGAGCAGGCTAGACGTGTAGAATTCCGCAACAATTCCTTTATTCAGCTCCTTCATCAGCATCAGTTAGTGGTCAACACTACTAATTGTTGGGTGTGTGGGTTGATGCCACATACTACGGATAAGGGAATTCCATATCTGGTGTTACCGTATAGTTCCCAAGGGTCAGCTCGAGCATTTCAAACAATGTTTCGAAGCGCACTGGGTTTCCACCCCATTCGAGAACCACGTTCCCCATACTCTGGTCCTACCTCGTATCAGAAGCCTTTGTCAATAGCAATAGAGGATTTGGATAGCGATATCTATGATACCTCGCTTATTCCCGAAGAGGAGATACAAGCCTATAGAGTCCTAAGTAGAGGTGAATATAGTGTGTTCAGCAGCGAAAAACAGCTTAAAAGCTCGCCTCCAATATGGGTCGTACCTCACACTGGTAATTTTTGTCTCATGGGTCGTGGCCGAAGATCGAAAGCCCGACTTGGAGAGAGTGCTTGCACCGAAAATTACATGCTGCCGATGGTCTCGTCCCCTGTGTTTCTGGCTGCCAAGGGTACATACTTTATCTGTTATGATCGTGCATATGCATGGTTGCCCGCTGACTTCATGGGCTCATGCTTCATTGCAAATCTGTTGCCTCCGACGTTCACTGTAGATGCCGATTATCATAAGACTAGAGTTGTACGAGGCGCAATTAGCGAAGAAGACACTGCCGGTCAAGAGGCAGGAGACTTTTTCAAGGGTTTCCTCCCGTTTTGGGGACCTATGGTTAACAGTAGGAACCTGAGACAGTTGACTCGAGTGGTAGAATCGACAGCTAATATTACTGCCAGTGCCCTTGGTAATATTACCACAGAACTTCAGGCGGATAGACTTATGACGTTACAAAACCGTATGGTTTTAGATGTCATCTTAGCAGATCGCGGTGGGGTATGTAAGGTGATCCATTCGAGCTGCTGCATTTTTATTCCAGATAATGCTCCAACTGTCTATCAAGCCATCTCGAGGTTGCATAAGATCTCCGAATCCATACACGTGGATGTAGGGGATTGGACGCTGCTAGGATGGTTTTGGGGCCTGATGTCGACTTGGGGTTGGAAAATTCTGATGATCATTGGAGTTGTGGTAGTGTTCCTGTTCACGTGTTGCCTTTGTGTGCAGTGTAGTCCTGCCTTATGTGGCCTCTGTGCTACAACGTGTATAAGACAGCCGCCTGTTACCAATGGGACTCGATTGGACAGAGCTATGCTACAGCAACATCTCGATGGTCTGATGAATATCGAGTATGATTCCGACTAGTGCTTGCCTACATGAGGGCAAAAGGAGCGTCTGAGGTTCCGTGACAATTGTAGGTGGTGCATTTGACTCGCACGAATATGGTCGAGTCTGGTATCTATGAACCGCAAATGACGAGTTTGGTGGGTGTGCGCAGTTTCGCTGTGCTAACCTAAACCGTTCGTCTGTTACGTGGGTATTTCTATCTGTACCCACGGGTTCCATCTTAGATACGGCATCCATTTTGTCTCTTGCCCTCAAGTAGCCAGCGAACGGACGTTGTCCGCTTCGCGACCCTGGGACTCCCAAGATATTTGCGGAAGACACATGTCCTTTGTAAGTGTCTTTATGACGAGGGGGATGCTACTGTAAGGCAGATGGCGCCGCTCGAGGCTCATCTTGCCGCACGGACTTATTGTCTCAGCCGTGCATCTCATTAGGCACGTCCCTTTGATGCCTGTATCTCGTGTTTCCCGATACCTCCCCTTTTACACCCTTTCCGATCTCCCCACTGTCTCCGTCTTCCTCTGCACCTGTCCTTGTTCCTATTTCGATCTACTTTATTGCTGATTGGAATTTGCTAATGGTGGGAAGATGGGTTTTTACAGTTGGGAACCGCCAAATGTTTCCGCACTTATGTTCCGGACCTCATGTGTTTCAAAGTGACCAAAGCGACCCCTCTGGGGGATAACGATGGGAACCGGGTTGTAAACCTTTGTGTATCATGTTGTCTTATGGGTAAAAACTGTATAAAAGGAGCGATCTACAGAACAATTTTGAAGCAGTCTCCCCAAGTTGCACGTGTTGTACTTGTCGTGACTTCTGTGTTCCCTGCAGCAAATAAACCTTGAATCTTTGACGCCGAAGGAAGTGTCCCGTGTCTCTGTGACTTGTACGCCGGAGCAGGTTACCCACGAAGGTTTCAGGTGTTGTGCCCTGGCACCGCTGGGTCTTAAAGAACCCAGTCCTTCAGAGTGTTGTCCAGCAACTCAAATCTGCTGCCTAAAACAAAAAAGTGAAAATGGACTGGCTTGCTTGGACCCTGATCTGTACCCAAACAATTGCATTCTGAAGACCTGCACCTGCTGCACAGTCTGGTACTGCAGCACTCATTCATCCATAGATCCAGATGAGTTTTTAATAATAGTAGGTGAGGTAACACCTTTATGTAACCACCAGCCAGGGGGTTGGGTGACTTCTGAATACGCGCTGACCAATGTGTAAGGCGGATGCTGGATAACCAGCTAGGAATGTGCCTATTGAACTGAACAGATACCTATTACTCAACTCAAACAAGTACGGTTTGTAAGCAGCTCCTTCTGTGACTGAAATGGAGGCAGTTTGGCTACTAATTGCCCTGGTTTCAAGTACTATATTTCATCGTGATCAAATTGAAAATAACTATAGATTTGCAGGCTTTCTGCTTGGAAAATTGAGTTTCAGAAGTTCCTCATCCCTCTCTAGCTGCCCTTCATATGGAAGGATGATTTGCATACCTTATACCTGGACTTTTTGCCAAAAGGCCCATGCCAATAATATTTTTCTGAGAGTCGTTTCACATCTCATCGAGAGGAAAGCCTGATGGGGTCGGCAGCGACTGAATAGGCTAATGCTAATTAGTTCACTGGAGTTTCAAGCATGCAAAGTGGAAGTTTTGACCCAGTACCTTTCCTGTGTTTTTTTGTAAAATCCAACTTCACAAATTCAATGGATATTTACTGACTATCAAAAACAGTGGTTGAATATACTCTGTACCTTATTGCAAATCAACGACACCAAAAATTGGTATTTCTTTTTTTGTTTTTTTCTTCTCATAGAAATCACTGCAGTCCTAAACCATGGAACTATCGTTTTGGGGATAGTTACTGGATAATACCACCGTTACATTCTTATATTTTCCTGTTTTTAATTATATCCACCCTAACATGTAGTCAACATGGCACACTTAGAGTTAATTAATGTTTCAAAGCGGAGTTCATACCTATCAATGAGGTACATTTCGATGTATTCCCATGGATGGTTAAAGCCAGCTGCAGTCAGGCTATACATGTAGGCCTGAAGCCATGTTTTACTTGTTAGCCTAGTGATTAGCAACATATGGTTTTCATTCCTCCTGTGATATATAACTTCCAAGTCACTGGTGTGTTTCCTGCACCATGTGATTTTACTGGGAAGTTAACAATATTCACATTTGGGAATAGATGATGTAACTATGTTTTATGGAGTCAAACTGCATGAACTGAGATCCAATCAGCAGTGCCCCAGTGTGCAGAGTAGAAAAAAAAAAAATACCAGTCAGCAAAAATAGGGGTTGTTTTTTAACAGTATGTTACAATTCTTTGTATAGCTTAGAATTACCATTTAGTAGGTTAGAAAAAAGGACCAGTAGGAAGAGGCACAGTGAGTTTGTACAAGGCGGTGTGGAAGACCTTGAGAAGTTGAAATGTGTTGCCTCCTAATTGCTAATTCTAAGTGGCCCTTGATATTGTCATTAGGTCTTCCAAGCAGCACTATTGTTTTGTCCAAGTCTGTATCCATTTTAAGATGCACACCATAACCAAGTGGAAGATCATAACTTCAAACCACAGCAATGCAGGCAATATCCATCATGTTCACTCATAACTGATCTCCAGTCCAAAAATATCAGTAGGCATTTTGTGGCTGATAGAATTGCATGCACATTAAATGTGATGAATTTTCATTCAGCACTCATTGTTTTTTGCCAGAATACATCAATAAAATATCACAAAAGAAACATTCCAGCCACCATGCCTCGCATCCTATTTGAATCTTCCCCTTAAACCCGGGAAACATTTGTAGAGATTTCCTGTTTTTTGCAGTTTAGTATACAATTGCATTGATTTATTGTGCAAATTAGTCATAAGAGGTTAAAGCTAATTAATTTGGAAGCATATGTTTTCTTAAGGAGCATTGATTTCACCCTAATTCAGAGAGATAAAAGCTCTATTTCTAATTTAGTTTAACACCTATTGATCTATCTATCTATCTATCTATCTATCTATCTATCTATCTATCTATCTATCTATCTATCTATACATATGTTTGTAAATCCTAGTCTTTAACAATGTATACCTATTTCAGCAATTACCACCCCCCATTTCAGAGCATATCAAATTGCATATGATACATGCTTTGTAAAGATCTCTTTTTTTTTCAGGCAAAAAGCCAACACAGACCAAAGATTGTCCAAGAACTTGGACACATTTTATAGTGCCTGTTACTCAATGAACAATGCCACTATCTTTTCATGGTAGTACAAGCATTGTTCGTTGTAGTATCAACACTGTTGATCTTCACATTAGGAGGTTTATATCCATCTGTTCTTTTTAATAGAGGCACAAACTTGATCCTAGATTGTGCTCAGAATATCTTGGAAAATAATGAAATATTTGTATCAAAATGTAATGACATGGAATCTCCCAAACTACTAATAACTTTTGGAATTCTTTATCACTGTGTGATCTAGTTCCTACTACTAGCAAAGTGATAACCCTGAAGAAACCAAGTAAGTAATGCATCACCGTGTTAATAAGACTTGAAAATATTATGATACAGAATGCAAAAGAATAATATTGCACAAAATGCCTCGGATTGATCCTCCTGCAAGAGGAAACACCAAAAAGAAACGTTCCACATCTGGATAGAGCACGTTGTTTTTTTCCGCCGTACTGCGCTTGAAGTTTTTCCTGTTCAGGCGGCTCTGCCCGTCCGTCCGTCACTGTTCCCAGTTTATGGGAGTCTTGCTCACTACATGTAACGCCACTACTGGCCGTTTCCTGCATATTTCACCCGATTGAAGAACCGGGTTGGAATTATCACCGGTTCCCCAATCCTGTTGATTTTGGAATGTAAACAGCCCTGAAGAGTCACGGGTAACTACCTGATTGACTAAACACATGTCGGCTGTTTTTTTCTTGGTGTTTCCTCTTGAAGGAGGACCACTGATACATAAAACTGAAAAAATCAACTACTGTTTGTTGACCCTGTCTCCAGATTGTTTACTTCTAAAAACGAAATAACTGTGATATATGTGGTTTTGAAGTAATTAACTTGATGTGTGCACAGGAATTTGTGTTTGCATGTAACAGGGTGGGTCTTGGCCCACTCTTTTGCAGGGGTTTTGGTTTCCCCCTGACCTAGTAGCACTGTCCTCATTTAGTACATATTCCTACTTTTACTGCTACCTGTTATGTGTGCCAATTTTCCTGCATACTGACAACCCTACACAGAAAACTCAACTATAGATTTGCAGGCTTCACATTTGTAAAATTGAGTTTCAGAAGTTCCTCAAGCCCTCTCTACATGTCCTTCATATGAGAGGATGATATGCACACCTTACACCTGGACTTTTTGCTAATAGGTCCAAGCCATTATTTCTTTTCTGGGAGTTGTTTCAAATCTCATCTAGAGGAAAGCCTGATGGGGTTGGCAGTGACTGGATAGGCTAATGCCGATTAGCTCACTGGAGTTTCCAGTAGGTAAAGTGTAAGTTTTGACCCAGTACCTTTCATGTGTTTTTATGTGAAATCCAATTCCACCAATTTAATTGATATTTACTGAATATCAAAAACTGAGGTAAAATATACTCTGTACCTTATTGCAAATAAATGTTGCCAAAAATGGTATTTCATTTTGTGTTTTTTCTTCTCATAGAAATCACTGAAGTCGTAAATCATGGAACTAGTGTTTTGGGGATAGTCATTGTAGGATAATACCACCGTTAAATTCTTATATCTTCCTCTTTTTAATTATATTCGCCCTAACATGTAGTTAACAAGGCACACTTAGAGTGAATTCATTTTTCAAGCAGAGTTCCTACATGTCAATGAGGTATATGTTGATATATTCCCATGGATGCTTCTTACTCAACTAAAACAAACACATTCTGTAAGCAGCTCCTCCTATGACTGAAATGAAGGCAGGTTGGCTACGATTAGCCCTGGTTTCAAGTACTATACTTCATACCCAAATTGAAAAATAGCTATAGATTTGCACGCTGCACTCTGGTAAAATTGGGTTACAGAGGTTCCTCAGCCCTCTCCAACTGCCCTTCATTTGAGAGGATGATTTGCATACCTTATACCTGGACTTCTTGCCAAAAGGCCCAAGCCATTATTTCTTTTCTGAGAGCCGTTTCACATATAATCGGGAGGAAAGCATGATGGGGATGACAACGACTGGATAGGCTAATGCGAAATAGCTCACTGGAGTTTCAAGCAGGTGAATTGTACTTTTTGATACAGTCCCTTTCCTGTGTCTTTTTGTAAAATACAACTTAAAGTTAAATAGATATTTACTGATTATCAAAAACAGTAGTTGAATATACTCTGTACCTTATTGCAAATCAAAGTTACTAAAAATGGTATTTAGTGTTGTGAATTTTTTTCTTCTCATAGAAATTGTTTTGTTTGAAAAACAGTATTTGATTCAAGCGAATCATAAAATAACATAGTTTAAATGATAAAACTAAGCCGCACTCCATACAGCATTTTAGACATAAAATATATCTATACAGCATATGAAATTTCAAAACATAATATTCTACAAGATCCACCATTTTCTATATCAATCCAAGGATATCAGGATAAATGTATAACCTATATTTACTTGGAGCCCGTTTTCCCCATATCCCTATCACACTTCATATATTTTCCTGATTAAAAAAGCAGATCTAATAAAACTTAGCACAACAAATGAAGGCATTGGGCAAAGATCGTAAATTATTAAAATCATCCTGGTATGAGCAAGGGGAGAATTCTCTCAAAATAGGCCTAATATAATGCACACTTATGTCTTTATATAAAGTGCAGCACATAAATAAGTACATTGTGCTTTATTCAGCTAAATTATTACATGGGCAGGGAGTCAGTCTCTCACACCAACTCACATACTTGGGAAAAGCCACACGAAAGTGCAGTGTGCAGAGACGAAATCTGGTCAGAAGGAAGCCTGATTGTGTAAGAGTACTAAAAGATAGATAGAATTGTAGGAGGTTTAACAATCCATGGGTTGAAGTTTCATTATCCATGTTAGATGTTGTTAGCTCGTTATAATAGGCAGTTTTAATAATTTTATATTGGGTTGTATACCATAAGGGTTTTCATAATTTCTCAGGCCGATCTTATTAAAAGCATTTTTAACATAGTAAAGCAAGGGAATAGACAATACATTTTCCAAGCCTACATAGTCCCATAGAATCGCTCTGGTGAATGATAATTCCACAGAAGACCACACATTTCCCCACAAGATTAAGGGGGCAATTTTAACTCTATCTTCAACATAATCCAATCCCAGTTCAGAGTGACAACATTTTGTACGAGAACTGATGGGGACCATCAACAATCTTTTATGAATTTAGTTTTCAAAATTTGTAACTGGCTGGTTTTTTGACTTCCCTATAGTCCTTTCCATAGGTTATGACTAACCGGCATGTTAATTTATATAGTATGAGAATTTCTGCCACCGGATTAATCCCCAATTTAGAGGCAAATGAAACAAGCCCTCTATAATTCTACTGGTCTGTAGTGCCCTATTGGCAATCAAGTAGTCCCAATTCAATTTATTGTTAAAACATTCTCTATATATGTAAAAGAGGGCACCTTTTCAAAGGTTCTTCATTTCCACAAATGTTTGCATTTTTGTGTTTTTTGGGCCACAGACCATGACTAAAATTCACTTTAAGATCCAATGCTGTCATAAAATCAGTAAAAGCAAACATGGCTTTTTGAAGGCTGTTAGCTGTTAAAGTCATCAGTACGGTGTTGTCAACATATGACAACAAGGGAACCGACTTCCTTCCTATAATCGGATAGTTCAGGTGCCGGTGTATGAGGAATTTCTCCACCCCATTTGCATATAAAAGAAATAAAAAGGGGTTCAAAATACATCCCTGTCGTACACCCTCTGTGGACTCAATAGGCCTAGTTTCTCTCCTCCTGATCTATGACGTATAGAAACAGAGGTAGATAAATGCATTCTACGTTGAATGTTAATAAGTGCTTCCTCAAAGCCCATCTTTTCATAGGAAGCCACAGCTTCCCCTATTAACTGTGTCAAATGCACTGGATAAGCCCATGAAGGCTAAGTGAATTGATCCTCTCTTGGCCTTCATGTACTTACCCATGACTAAGGACAGATTGACCTTCCCCTAGACGATAACAGAGGACGTACCGTGACGGTAGTGGGAGCAGGGAGGCCGAATTGCAAGCCTAAGACCCAGTGGCAGGATAATCCCCACCACGAAATGAACGTTAAAAGCTGATACACAAGCATATTGAAAAGCACGTGTATTATATACAACTGCCAGTCATTTAAATCTGGCAACACAGAAGAGATATATCGGTGGCTCCTACTACCAGAACAAGTTTTATTCTTATTTAATCTTAAGATACCCCGACGACATATATTACAACAGTGAGAACTTATTCCAGTTCACTACCGGATCACAGTGCCCTCCTGGATTTATTTGGAGGTCACTAAAACTATTAAGAACTTGGTCCTGAAGAAGGTTGTCTATTTACCTGTAACCGAAACGCCGCGTCGACCCCTGTTCCCTTGAACTTTTTAACCTGATACTTATGTGATGTGTTTTTAAAACTTTTTATGAAATGTTATAACATACTACTTGTATGTTTTTTAATGATTTGTTGCAATTGTGTTGATAATGTGTGTTTTTTTTAATAGACAAAAATATATATTTTCCTAAAACACTATTTTCTGATTTGTTTTTTACATCTGACGTACTGTGTGCTTTATTGGTACTATATCCATAACTGTTGGTGGTCTTCTGAGTACAATATTGTGTTTATGATTTGCATTTCATGCTTTGGTAACTAGTAGAAGTATATGACTGGTATTGCTAAACATTGCAAAACGTATTAGACATTACTATTCCATTTCCTACCCATTTTGTGGTAAACCTGTGGGACGTTTTTTGGATTCCTAAGCTATCTCCCCTGTCCCAAAGTTGACAGTTAAGGAGGCCTCCTTTAACTTTATTGATTAAGGACAGATTGAGACATTGTTCATTCGTACCCATTCCCTTGCTTAAGCTGTATTGTGAATGGGATATCAGGCTAGAATAATTAGCCCACGGCTCAAGACGGGCAAGAATTACACTCCCAGGGCTTTGCATGTTGCATCAATTAAGGAGATAGGCCTGTAACAAACAGGATCATTTCTGCTACCCTTCTTGTATATCGGGACCACCATTAGACTGGAATACAGCCCACTATTATTGATTGAAAAACATTTGCCAGCAACGGTGCCCATAATAGTGGGTTATATTTAAACATATCCAAAGGGACACCGTCTGGTGGGGCTTTTGCAGAAATGCCCTTCGACAGTGCATCTTCAACCTCACAAATAGAAATGGATTAGGTTGTAGTTACGAAATTTACAACTATGTCTTCTTTTTGGTCCTGCAATGATATGTTATGTTTTGTTATGTTACTATTTGTTTTGTAGAGCGCTCAGCTGCTCCAAAGAGCGTCCCGGCGCTAAAGATCATCACACCAAATACCAGCAACTAACATACACCCGTAATGGCACAAAAATTAACCATAACAGCATTACAGGGCAAAAAGATAAGTTTTAAGTCCCTTCCTAAAAACAGAGAGATTGGTGCACGTCCGCAACGTCAGGGGCAGTGATACACCTTTAGTATTGAATATCTTTGAAAAATGAGCTATCCAGGCATCCCCTGTTATTAATGATTCCATGTTCCTAGCCTCATTTGTAAGAAGAGGATGATGTATAACTTCCCAGAAGCCTCTAGAGTCCTTGACGGTACTGGCTCTATCGAGATCTGCCCATGTGAGTCTGCTTAACTTGTTCTTTCTCTGCCTGATTACATGTTTATAGGTTTTTCTTGCCCAGCCACGCGGGTCCATATGCAAATCCTTTTTTAGGTCTTGTTGGGCCTTGGAACACACAGCATTTTTTTTTTAATTTGTTTTTATTGCAGAATTAGAAACCATTGCATACAATTGCTCAACCAGTACACTCATGGTGTCCCCCCGTGTCAATCGTAAGAGCGTAGATCATACACAGCCATTCAGCCCGCATCCCGGAGGCCGGGCGGCACAGCGTCCCAGTTAGTAGCAAGACATCATGGTGAGCGTCTCTGAGGGACAATGGTCGAAATCTCTTTACGTAGCTGCATTTTACCCCCCCAACCCCTAACTTGTCCCCAACACCAGCCATCCTAGACTACCATTCCAGTGCTACGGAGACACTGCAATCCTATTCCCCTGTCCCTACGAGGCCTCATCATGTCCGTCCCATGCGCCCCTGCCGCTTCTCCGCTATCCACCCACACTCCACAGACCCAGTAAGCAGTCCCAATCCGGAATCGCTGCCGTGTCCAATCTGCCTCCCGGCTCCTAGCCCACCCCTCAACAGCCCCAGAGCAACCCCTAGTCCCACCCCCCCAGCAACCGCTAATGGTGTGTGCCATGTTCCTGACTCTTGCATGGGTCCCGCTACAGATCCGCTGATACCTCCATACTCGTAAGCCTCGCAGTGTCCTCGAGTCCTATCCATTCAGTCCTCATCCTCCACCAATGAGTCACGCAGAGCCTGCACTATCAATTCCCATGCACGCGCTGATTCTAGGTTCTTTTCATTATCAAGCTTGACAGCTTGCCTCATATGGAGCACACTCTCGCACTCGGACCACCTCAGCAAGTCATTCGTCCACCTCCTCACAGACGGCCCCTCCCTGGTCTTCCAGTGCCAGGTAATCTCTCTCTGCGCCAGTATCAGCCCTAGGTCAATAAACTTACTTGTCACCTTAGTGTGTTTGGTGTGTGGGAACCAGAGCAACAAGCACGCCGCCATATCAATCTCCACCTCCCTGTCGGTCACTGCATTGAGAAGTTCCCCTACCTCCGCCCAGTAAGCCTCTAATTTCCGACAGCCCCAGAACAGGTGATCCATATCCGCCTCCGACGCCAAGCACCTCGAACACCGCGCCTCCTGCACCTGGAAGTACCGTTTGATCTTCTCCGGAGTCAAGTAGGCCCTATGTAATACAAAGAAATGCACCTGCTGGAAGCGCGCGCTCCTCGTGCCCTTCCACGTACGCTTAAGAATATGGCCCCACACCGTGTCCGGAATGGGCCTGCCTATGCTCGCCTCGCATTTCTCTTTCAGCTCCAGGAGCGGTTCCAGCCCCTCATGCAGCATCCTATTATGGAGGCAGGTCACCGCCTTAAAGGTGCCGGCGGCCATCACTACGTACTGGCATGCCATAGTCGTGTCCGGCTCAATGAGCCCCCCTCTCCAATGCTTCTGAATGGCCGCCACCACGGCCGCATGCAAGAGGAAGCTCCCCTCCGGCAGCCCAAACTGTTCCTGTAGTACCCCGAAGGGCACCAAGGTCCCATCAATATACAGGTCCCCTACCACTTGCAGTCCCGACTCCTCCCATTCCAGCAATGGGGACCAATCGCCCCCATGCGGCAGTGCTGTCAGCATTCCTATCGGTATCTCCGGTGCATACGGTCGGGTCGCCTTCGCCCTCCTCAGACTCCTCTGCCAGCATAACCTGAGCGTCCAGTTTCTGCTGCATAACGATATAGGCCAGGACATGGTGTTGTATCCCCAACTCTCGGTCGCACTCCGGCCCTCTGAACACCCTAGCCACATGCTGCGTAAGAACCTGAAGCTGCGCTGCCAAGTAATACAACTCAAAGTCAGGGACGGCCATCCCCCCCCTCAATCTTGGGGCGAAGCAACGTGTTCAGTGCCACTCTACGGCGGCCATGCCCCCAAAGGAAGTCAATAACCATTGTCCGCAAGTCCCTAAAGATCCTCTGAGGAATCCAAATGGGCAGCGTTAGAAAATAATACAGGAGCCGTGGAAGCGCTACCATTTTCAACAGAGCAATCCTACCTAACACCGTCAGGGGAAGGGATGCCCAAGAGGACATACAACCTCTCAGCGCCCGTACGCATCGTCCAATATTGCCCTCTAATAGGTCTGCGGCCTCGTGGTAGATACAGACTCCCAAATAAGTAAAGCAAGATGGCTCCCAGACCACCCCCATGTCACGTGCGGGGCCAGGCGCATCCGCTCGAAGCGGAAATACACAGGTCTTCGCCCAGTTGACCCTGAGGCCCGACAACCGGCCAAACTCAGACAGCATTTCCATCGCCCCTTCCAGAGCCCGTTCCGTGTCCTCCATATATAGCAGCAGATCATCCGCATACAGTGAGATGTGGTGCAGCTGCCCTCCACTTGCAATCCCTGCATACATGTCTCACGACCTGGCACGCACCGCCAAGGGTTCCATCGCCAGTGCGAACAAAAGAGGGGAAAGGGAGCACCCCTGTATCGTTCCCCTACCAACTGGATAAGCCGCTGATACTAGATTGCCCAGGCGTACTCGCGCCGTTGCCGAGGAATACAGCACTTTCGTCCACCTGCAGAACCCTTCCCCAATACCAAACCTCACTAGCACTTCATCCAGATAGACCCATTCCAAACTATCAAAAGCCTTCTCAATGTCTACAGACAACACCGCCTGGGCACCGTCCGTATCCACTGTACCATCCAGTATCCCAACCAGGCGACGGATATTTAACGCCGTGCTCCTCGTGGGGATAAAACCCGCCTGGTCCCTGTGCACCAGGCCAGTCATCTGTGGGGCCAACCTGGTGGCCAAGATCCGGCTCAGTATCTTGTAGTCTACCGTCAGCATGGACAATGGCCTGTAGGACCTCACATCAGTCGCTTCCCTGCCGGGTTTTAGCAACGGCACTATCAGTGCTTCCCTCATTGATCCGGGCAGATCCCACAACCTGTAAGCCTCCGTATACACCTCCAGCAGTCTGGGTGCCAAACTATCAACGTACTTCTGGTAGAACTCTATCGGTAGGCCATCCACACCGGGCGTTTTATTCCTCGCCATGTGCTTAACGGCCGTCCTGATCTCGGCCAGCGTGATAGGCCCACCTAAGTCTTTTGCATCGTCATCGTCAAAGACCGGAAGCTGCCTTGACTCCAGATACGCCGCGATTTCGCAGGTCTCTACTCCCAACTGACTCTCGTACAACTCCGCATAATAGGCCCGAAAGCACTCCAGCACCGCCGATTGGGAATACACCGTTTCCCCTAGTGCATTTTTGATGCTTAGGACCGGGCAGCCTCTGAGTTCAGGATTAGCAAGCCTGGCCAGGAGCGTACCCACCTTATCCCTTTCGGCATGCGCTCTAATGGCGTATTGTCTGTAGTCATAGCTCCGTAACCGTTCCGTTTCGATGGCCACCACCTCCTTTGCTTCCAGCAACCGGGCCTGCAATTCCGGTTGGTCCGGCCTATGCCGCTCCAGTTCCCTCAGTTTCTCCTCCGCATCGGCAAGCGCATTCAGCACCGACAATCGAGCATTCGAAAACCTACCCAAGCATACACCTCTCACCACCACTTTCATTGGATCCCATTCAGTGGACCTACACGTAGCTGTACCCTCATTCTCACTAAAATACTGATCAATGCCCTGTTGGACTGCATCACTGAACACCGAGTCCTCCAGCGTGTCGGGCCGGAGCCGCCATGTTGGAATCGTGCAACGCTCCCGCTGCCATTGGACATGCACCAGCAGAGGATTGTGATCCGAGATGGTTCTGGCCAGATACTCCGTGTGAGAGACCAATGGGGCCAGGGACCCGCTACACAGTACCGAATCAATTCTAACATGTAGAGCATGGATTGCCGAGAAAAAGGAGTAGTCCCTAACATCCCTGTGTTGTTCCCGCCATACATCCAACAGCCACCACCTTTCTTGCCAATCCTTCCTATGCATGGCCAGCTTACGTACCGGGGAGTCAACAAGGGGAGGGTGAGATCTGTCTAAGGCCACATCCGCGATCGAATTAAAGTCCCCCCCCCCAGTATCACAGGACCCGCTAGGAAGGAGGCCAAGGATCCGGATAAACCATCGAAAAAGCGGGCCTGATCAACATTTGGAGCATATACACAGCTGAGAACCACATCCCGACCATATAACCTCCCCTCCACCGCCACATATCTGCCCTCGGGATCCACCAATTGATTCAGCACCTGAAACGGTATCCCTGCTCTCACCCATATCAGTACGCCTCTAGCAAATGCTGAGTAAGTGGTGCCAAAAACCTGCCCCCGCCATCTCTTCTGCAGTGCGGTGCATTCCTGTTTCGTTAAATGAGTCTCCTGCAACATGGCAACCTGAACCCCCCTCCTCACCAAATACGCATGCACTTTGTGGTGTTTGACCATAGTTCGCAGCCCTCGGACATTCCACGTTAGGCATTTCAAGTTAGGTAACGTCCCCATACCAGCATAGAGCGATCCAGTTCAAATGCAGCCAGTCAATACCCACACCATAGCAGTTGCCCCCCCCGAAACAAACTATAGAAAAGAAAACTCCCCGAACCCCACTCCCCAGGACAGAGCCCACTAACCCGGTGTCAGCCCCGATGCAAACCTTAAACCAAACACACATCCGACTAACCTGTGGTCGCCACCACAGAAGGCCTTAAGGGACCTGTTGTTAGGGGTGAGTTATCGCCGACCCCGGCAAGCAGAGCCCGCGCCCCGCGCTCTCCATCCCGCCATGCCAACGCGGCACCCTGCCCGGCGACCCAACTAGCTCCAACAGGATGCCACCCTACCAAAAACCGTGTCCAAGTCCCAATGAAGAATCAGCCATGAAAAATCTCATCAGACGTCTGGGGGGTGACCACCGGCCCCTTCGAGCTCTCCGCCTCCGAAAGTTCCTCTCCGGTCCTGCCACCGTCGTCGCCAGAGTCCGTCGCCGCCAGTTCACTCTCCGGCTGCGATCTCGTAATGGCCGCCATCGCTGCAAGCGCCTCTCTCTTGTCTGCAGCCATTTGGGCCTCCCGTTTCTCTCGCTGACGCCTAGTGCGGGAGCGAATCCTTTAGGACTGCCGGACCTAAAGCGGTTTAGGCTGATTTCGCCGACTTTTGTGATTCCTGTCCGTGCCAGCTCGGTACGATTCCTACCACAGCCATGCTTCATCCGGGGTCTGAAAAAAGTGCGTGGCCCCATCCAGGATTATCCGCAGCTTGGCCGGGAAGAGCAAGGAGTACTGGATGCCCTCCTCCCTCAGTTCCTTTTTTACTGCCAGAAATGATACCCTATTCTTCTGGACCGCCTGAGTGTAGTCCGGGAAGATCGTGACCCTGCTGTTTTCCACCTCATATGGGCCCGAAGCCCGAGCTCTCTGGATTAGGAGGTCACGGTCCTTATAATGAAGGAGCCTCACCACCATCGGTCTGGGGGGGCGGCCAAGCGCTGGCGGGCGAGCCGGCACCCTGTGAGCTCGCTCCAATGTAAAGAAGGAAGTAAGTCCCTCCGGTGCCACCACAGTCCGGAACCATTCCTCCATGTAGGCCACCGCATCCTCCCCCTCAATTCGTTCCGGCAGGCCTACGACCCGCACGTTGTTCCTTCTGTTGCGGCTTTCGGCATCCTCCGCTCGTCGTTCCAACATGTCCAGCCGGGTCAGGATGTCCGTTATCTTGTGTTCCCCGGTCACCACCGCCGGTTTCAGGTCCAATAAGAGCTGCTCATGGTCCTTTACCTTATCCGCCAACTTGGCATGATCCGCTCGCAGGAGCCCCAGCCCCGTAGCGACCTGCGCAATGTCCTGCTGCAATGCCTCCTTGGTCGAGGTGATAGCATCCAGTATGGCATCCAAGCGCCGATGTAGCCTCTGCTCCTGGTCCATCATCGGCGGGGAGGCCTCGCCAACCTGGGATAGTGCAGCCACGTCCTCCCGGCCCTGCTCCATGATTGTGATGGATAATCTAAACTATCTAATTGGTCAATTATATGAACAAGCCGACCTACCATTAAAGGGATAGGGAACTATCTTTGGATTACTATTTGTGATTTCCAATTTCTCTAGACCACTCATGTTTGGTGCCAGTCAGTCTATATCTCCAAGACCACTCAATGGCTCACATCGGTTTGGGTGATACCATGGAGGGTACATAACGTGATTCGTTTGTCCTGGTCTCCCTCTTTCTATATCAGTCCCCAGATCTCTTGGTGGCTGATAAAAAACAGTTGTTAATATTAAAGTATAGGGGGTAGGTTCAGGAGGTAAATGGAGGTTTCACTATACACACTCAATAATTTTTTGCTTACATTCCTAGTAAACTTGGGATGTGATGTATTTCTTTCCCCGAATGGTTAACACTTGGAATGTTTGCTGCCCAGGCATGAGTGAGGCCTAGGTCCTCTACATGTGAATGAACGCCCACTCTATGTTTTGACAGCCCCTCCCCCCTTTACATAACAGACTAATCTGGTTGTCAGTAGCATTAGAAGGTTTAGTTTTATCCATATTCCTATTCATAACATTACTCTCCCAAGTTACATTTAGCCCTATTATGGCTGCTAGTTGTCATAATTCTTTCGAAGTCCAAGAATCTAATTTCAACAGTTGACAACCTTTGAATCAGTGGATTAGAAGATGTGCTACCGTAGTTTCAAGCTTTTTCCAAAAGTCAACCTCTACAGTATTTAACCCCCCCCCCCCCCACCCCCCCTCCCGGAACAGTCTCAACGTTGGATACATATGTCTCATGGCTGAACTCTTTATCAGTCGATCTGTTTCTGCAAAGCTTGGGTGATGGTAGATGTTGTTTGCCATGGCTTGGCCCTTTGATTCTTTGTGGGTGGTGCAAAACTGTTCACATGATTGGTTTTAGATTTGGCTTTTTGACCCCAAGTGACCACATTTGGCTTGATCGATGATCTAGGAGTATCAGTGTTATTCCGTGTTGTATGAACTTCTATAATTTCAGAATATTTATTTGTTATGGGTAGTCTGTTGTTTGGGGATGCAGGGTCTTCCAGGGTGGAATATGAGGTGGGGGCAACGGGAGCTGTGGCCACAGGGTTGGTTCTATTATGAATATTTATCACAGGTTCAAAGGAAAGTCTCCGCTCAGTTAGTTCTATTTGGAGCATAAGTACCGACTCGGCCCTTAGTAAGAATGCATCTAGTATCCCCACAACCCCCTGCCCTTTTCCTGGCCTAATTACTCGTAATGTCCTGACCCTACAGACTATTTATTTATAGCACTTTACCTTTATAATGCCAGTCTCAGGGATGTTGATGATATGGCACAGCCCAACCTTGATCAGTATTGGACGTGCTCAGACGTGACCTCCCTTGGTCCGGGCTTTGTCCAGGTGCCTTCCACATGTTTGTCACGCATTGCAGGATTCTGTGGTAGTTTTTGTAGCGCCTCCAGGCTCAGTTGGGATTTGGGTCAGCTGTGTGCCCCAAGCCTCGAGTGTGAGGCAGGCTGTAAGATGTAGTCCCCTGGGACTAGACTGAAAGCAAAGGCAAGCAGGAGCGGCAAAAGTGGAACCCGTACTGCGGGAGTCTGCTGTGGTTTTTGTAGCGCCTCCCGGCACAGGTGGGATTTCTACCAGCTGTGTGCCCCGAGACTCGAGCATGAGGCGGGCTGAAAGATGTGGTCCTCCGGGACCAGGCAGAGGGCAAAGGCAAGCAGGAGCAGCAGTTAAGGAACCTGATTATCGAAAACAGTGGTTGAGCATACTCTGTTCCTTATTGCAAATGAAATTTAACAAAAATTGCATTTCATTCTGTAGTTTTTTCTTCTCATAGAAACCACTGCAGTCCTAAACCATGGAACTCGCATTTTGGAGATAGTCACTGTACGATCATATGTATGTATGTATGTATGTATTGTGTTCTTATATAGCGCTGCTATCACCCTACGGGTATCTTGGTGCTCAGACAGGAATTAATGATTATACCTACAGGTCCAGATTAGAGAAGATAAACTAGCCCCTAGGGAATAGTAAGGTCTTCAACTCCTTCCTGAATTTTAGCAGGCAGCTAGCTACCCTAAGGCCCTGTGGCAGCCCATTCCATAATTGTCCAGCTGCCACACTGAAAGCCCTGCCCCCCATTCTGGACTGTTTGAATCTGGGGACCAGGACTAGGCCAGTGTTAGCAGACCGCAGTTGTCTAGGGGGCTCGTACCAATTGAATTTATCGTGCAGTGGTAAAGGTCCCTGTCCATGAACCGCCCTAAAGACGATGCATAGTGATTTAAAGCTGACCCGTTCTATAATTGGTAACCAGTGAAGGTCTCTCAGTGCCAAGGATGTTGAGGAGCTCCATGGTCTGTTAAGAGCCACCTTAGCTGCCACCGACTGCACCCTTTGGAGCCTTTGGAAGATGTACTGAGGGCCACCCAGGTACGGGGCATTGCAGTAATCCAACCTGCTCAACACTAAGCTCCTCACTACCAAGGCTCAAGAGACGACTGGTAGTAGGGGGAGGATCTTTCTCAGCATACGAATTAGTTTAAAACCAACTTGGATGGTTTTGTTGCCCTGTGACACCATTTGAAGGTTGGCGTCCATTTGCACTCCCAGATTGCGCACGGTGTTGGTCAGATTCAGAGAGTCTTCTTCTAGGGTAAGCCTAAAATCTGTCATGGGGTGCTTTAAGATTTTTGCAACTGAGCAGTACATCACCTCCGTTTTCCCTCCATTCAATTGGAGTGAGTTAGCCCTGAGCCAGCCAGCCGTTTTCCGCATACACTCCTGAAAGGCCTCTACTGAGGTCTCCTGCTTGCCCTCCAATGAGAAAATCAATTGAGTATCATCCGCGCAATTTATAACGCTGATATCAAAGGATTTGATGATGGACAATAGGTGTTTCAGGTACAAATTAAATAAAATGGGACTAACTGAGGACCCCTGTAGGACCCCGTACGGGACAGGAGAATCTTCGGATGCAAACTGGCCTAGAGTCACCGTCTGTTGGTGGTCTTGGAGGTACGACTGTAGCCACTCAAGGGCTCTTCCTCTCACTCCGTTGTTCCACAATCTATGTAGCAGCACGGCATGACTCACAGTGTCGAAGGCCGCCGACATATCTAAAAGGACAAGAATCGACACGTCCCCTCTGTCGGCGCGCAGTCGAAGGTTGTCCATCACTGCGTCAATGCCGTTTCCGTCCCGTGTGCTGGTCGGAACCCAAATTGGAATGCATCCAGCAAACGATTATCCTCTAGATGTTCAGAAAGGGTTCTACTGACTGTCTTTTCCAAGATCTTTATTGGAAAAGGGAGGAGGGAAATCGGGCTGAAGCTGGCAGGTAATGTGAGATCCAGCGACGGCTTCTTTAGCAGCGGAAAAACCATTGCTTGCTTCCATGCAGCTGGCACTATACCTTCTTCCAGGTTTGATTGCAGATACTAAGAAGCTGTGGGAACAGTATTTTGCCAAATTGTTTCCAATATATGTGGGGGAATAGGATACCACGGCTAAATTCTTATATCTTCCTCCTTTTAAATCTATTCACCCTAATGTGTAGTAACAAGGCACACTTATAGTGAATTAATGTTTGAAAGCAAAATTCCTACCTCTAAATGAGATTTATTTTGATATATTCACATGGATGTTTAAAGACAGCTGCAATCAGGCTACACATGGAGACCTGAACCCATGTTTTACTTGTCAGCCTAGTGATTAGCAATATACGTGCCTCACTGTTCCTGTGATATTTAACTTCAGTGTCACTGAAGGTTCCTGCACCATATACTGTGCTCTTTCTGAGAAGCTAACAATATTCAAATTTGGGAATAGCTGATGTGACTATATCTTAGGGAGTGAAACTGCATGAATTAAGCAGTGCCCCAGTGTGCAGATTAAAGGAAATAACAGTCAGCTAAAATAGGGGTTACCACACAGTAGGAAGAGGCACAGTGAGTTTGTACAAGGCTGTGAGGAAGACCTTAAGAGTTAAAATGTGTTGCCTCCTAATGGCCGCTTCTAAGTAGCCCTTGATATTGTCATTTGGTCATCCACTCTGCATCATTTTTCTTCCCAAGTCTTTATCCATTGCTAAGATGCACACCACACTCTGCTGTGGTTGCTCACATTATGCTGTTTGCTTTCCTCAAAACCTGTTCAATAATCATAGATATCACTAAGTGCATCATAACTTATCTCTAATCCAAAAATATCAGTGGGCTGATAGAATTGCATGGTGAGCAAAATAATGATGGATTAAACCCAGATCTGTGACTGGGGGTTGAATGTTTTGCCAATGTGCAACATTCCGTCCATCATCTTGTGTATTTTGCTGTTCGCCCTATGTGAGAAGGGTATGCCCAGACGTGGGTCCCGGGCTCACTATGCCACTGGAGTCAAGATATCCTGGCTGATGACGGCTGACAGCCAGAAACCGGTCCTAGTATGCTTGATTCCGGTCCAGGGAATACTGTTCCCATGAGGCACAGGGTAAAGGCTGATTTGCCTATGGCCATGTCTGAACTGGAGTGGCGTGGTGAGCAAAATCAACGATGGATTAAACCCAGATCTGTGACTGGGGGTGAATGTTTTGCCAATGTGCAACATTCCGTCCATCATCTTGTGTGTTTTACAATAAAAACAACAACATTCCTCCCACTCAAATAAACCTTGATCTTTCCAGTTAACCAACATTTCATTGTACCTTGCATAAGATGATTGTACCTCTGATTTACTACTTAGCATACAACATAGAGGAACGATCATTTAATTGGCGATATCCTTCACTCAAGTAGTCCACTTTCACCCAAACCACAACATTCCCACCTTTGTCTGAACATCTAGTAACTATAGAAGGATCATTTTTCAAACTTTCCATTGCTCTTAAATGTTAGTCCATTACATTTTTCCTTGCTCTTCCATTTGTTTTATATCTCATTTTTTCAGATCCGAAACCACACTTTTCTCAAACACTGCAATGCACTATGTATGTTTGTTATAAATGTAGATTTGGGTTTAAAGTTACTGAAACCCAATGTATCCACAGGTATTTGTAATGTATCCAAATGTATTAATGGATCCTCATGAAGTACTATGCTCTCATTCAGTTCTGCCATTGTATGTAATACCTATATATCAGAAATGCATAATGCCTCTGATAACTGATTAGGCCTTACCTTACTCTTGGACGGAGCATGCCCTTCAGCTGCCACGCCTGCAAGTTCACCTGCATCCGGACCTGCACTACACCAGCACCCACCAAGCCGAACAACAGCAGCAACCACCTGAAGTGCATCCTCCTCAACACCCGCTCCGTCCACAGACCCGCCATCGAACTCTGGAACCTCCTCGACACCACAGCTCCTGACGTCGCCTTCCTCACGGAAACCTGGATAAACGACTCCTCAGCGCCCGACATCGCCATCGCCATCCCAGAGGGCTACAAGATCACCCAAAGAGACCGCGACAACCATACTGGAGGAGGCATCGCCATCATCTACAGGGACACCATCCGCATCAAGACCAACACCGATGACACCCTGACAACCGCCGAACACCTGCACTTCCAGATCCACACGGACCCCAAAACCACCCTCAGAGGCACCCTGATCTACCGACCCCCGGGACCACGCACACAATTCAGCGAGGACATCGCCGACTTCATCAGCCCGCATGCCTTCCCCTCCGGCGACTACATCCTCCTGGGGGACATCAACTTCCACCTGGAGAACAACAACAACCGCAACACCATCACCCTGCTCGACAACCTCGCCACCCTCGGTCTCAAGCAGCTGGTGTCCATCCCCACCCACCTCGCCGGACACACACTCGACGCAGTCTTCTCATCCTGCAAAGACATCGTCTTCAGCCACGCCACCGGACTCCACTGGACGGACCACAGCTGCGTCCACTTCACCTTCAAAAGAACGACGATCCACCACCACCAGCAACAGGTTGCTCGAAGAAGCTGGAACAAGATCACAGCCGACCAGCTCGCCGCTTCCCTGAGCCAGCACCCTCCCGCCAGCTCAGCGAACCCCAGTCAGGCCGCCGACAAGCTCACGAAGTGGATCAGCAACTGCGCGGACGAACTCGCCCCACTGAGGACCCCGCCCAGCAGACCAGCAGCAAGAAGGCCCCATGGTTCACCGACGAACTCAAGAGCTCGAAGAAGAACTGCCGAGCCCTCGAGAAAGCCTGGAGAAGGGAACCAACACCGGACAACATGACCACCCTCAAGCTTGCCACCCGGAAGCACCACCAACTGATCCGCGCCACCAAGAAAACTGCATTCAAGGACCGGCTGGACAACAACGCACACAACTGCAAGGAACTCTTCAACATCGTGAAAGAGCTCTCCAAATCCAACGCCGGCAACAACGACATCACCCCATCGCAAGACTTCTGCAACTCCCTCGCCTCCTACTTCCACAACAAGATCGCGGACATCCACAACAGCTTCAGCACTCAACCGACGCACGCCACGACCGAACCACCGCCCCCCACCACCACCCTCCGCGCCTGGACTCCGATCAGCACCGAAGACACCGTCCGCATGATGAACTCCATCCACTCCGGATCTCCAACCGACCCCTGCCCTCACCACGTCTTCAACAAGGCCGACGCTGTCATCGCACCCCACCTGCGGGACATCATCAACACCTCCTTCGACACCCCCACCTTCCCGGAGAGCTGGAAGCATGCCGAACTCAGCGCCCTACTCAAGAAACCTACAGCGGACCCCACCGAACTCAAGAATTACCGCCCCATCTCGCTCCTCCCGTTTCCAGCCAAAGGCATCGAGAAGACCGTCAACAAGCAGCTGGCCGCCTTCCTCGAGACGAACGGATTTCTCAACCCCTCACAGTCTGGCTTCCGAGCCAACCACAGCACCGAGACCGCCCTCATCGCGGCCACTGATGACCTCCGAGCCCTGATGGACAACGGAGAAACAGCGGCCCTCATCCTCCTAGACCTCTCCGCGGCCTTCGACACTGCCTGCCACCGCACCCTAGTGCAGCGCCTCAGCAACGTCGGAATCCAGGAGAGGGCACTGGAGTGGATCATCTCCTTCCTCGACGGAAGAACACAGAGAGTCCGACTACCACCATACAAGTCAGAGGCCACCGAAGTCATCTGCGGCGTCCCTCAAGGATCCTCGCTGAGCCCCACCCTCTTCAACATCTACATGAGCCCCCTCGCGGCCATCGCACGCCAGCACAACCTCAACATCATCTCCTACGCTGACGACACCCAGCTGATCCTCTCCCGGACCAACGACCCCGCCGCTGCCAGAGCCGACTTTCACGAAGGGATGAAACACGTAGCCGAGTGGATGACGACCAGCCGCCTGAAACTGAACTCAGACAAGACGGAGGTCCTCATCCTGGGCTCCTCGCCCTCCGCCTGGGACGACTCCTGGTGGCCCCCCCGCCCTGGGCACCGCACCCAAACCGACAGACCACGCACGGAACCTGGGCGTGGTCCTCCCTCTCCATGACTAGACAAGTCAACGCCGTCTCCTCGTCGTGCTTCAACATCCTGCGCATGTTACGGAAGATCTTCCGGTGGATCCCCACCGAGACCAGGAAGACGGTCACCCAGGCCCTCGTCACCAGCCGACTGGACTACGGCAACGCCCTCTACGCCGGAACCACGGCCAAGCTCCAGAAGAGACTCCAGCGGATCCAGAACACCTCAGCCAGACTCATCCTCGACATCCCACGACACAGCCACATCTCCGGACATCTGAGAGACCTGCACTGGCTCCCCGTCAACAAAAGAATCACCTTCCGTCTCCTCACCCACGCACACAAAGCCCTACACGATCAAGGCCCGAGCTACCTCAACAACCGCATCAACTTCTACGCTCCCAAACGCCATCTCCGATCAGCCAGTCACGCCCTTGCCGCCGTCCCCCGCATCCGAAGAACGACAACAGGAGGAAGGTCCTTCTCCTACCTGGCCGCCAAGACCTGGAACTCCCTCCCTCCCGACCTGCGCCTGACCCAAGACCACCTCTCCTTCAGGAAGAAGCTCAAGACCTGGCTGTTCGAGCAGTAGCAGCACCCCCCCCCCCCCCCAGCGCCTTGAGACCCTCCGGGTAAGTAGTGCGCTCTATAAATGTCTTTGATTGATTGATTGATGCACGAGGAATCACTATTTCAATTGATGTTTTCTCAAAAGACAGAAAAATGTCAATTCTAGTCTTTACATTGTCTAATTGTGTGGAAGGACAGAAAGATAGGCCTGGGGATAACAATTTATTATCTGCAGGTGTCAACTTAAGTTCTGACATATTGACTGCTGTCATCTTGTTCCCCTCTTGGCTCTTGTTGACATTGCAACTGGTTTGCTGTTTTTCCTCTTTCGTCTTGATCTTGTTTGTTTGTTCCTCTGGTTCCTCCTGTCCCTCTTGTTTTGCCTCTTGAGCCACATCCTCTGCCATGCCGAAAATCCTGCTCTCTTGGTTGTTGATTTTGCTCAGCTTTCGTCATCATCTGGAATTGCCTCAGGAAGTTTCTTTTCCCCACATTACTCATTGGGACATTCTGTGCTAAAGTTTCAGCTGTCACTTCAGATACATTACTGTATGAGATATCACTTTCCTCTGTTGGTTCACCCCTTGTTCTGATCTTATCTTCAGCGCTATTCTGTACTTCTTTTTCATCAAACATATGATTGTATTCTCTATGGAATGTTTGTGTTCTTACCGATTGATGATATTTAAAATCTCTAATGATTTTCCTGTTTTTTATTGGTGATTTCCTCTTCAAGCTTTGTTAGCTTTACTTGTATCATGGTATTGAACTCCTCCAAGGTTATTTCAGAGATCATTTTTAATATTTACTCTGTTGTTTTCTCAATTTTGGCAAAAATCTGTACACAATCTTTTAGGGCATACTTGATCAGCATCCTCATCATCACAATTGAGCTTTCTTTAGAAATCCCAGACCATTCCTCTAACATCTCTGGGTCCGGGTTTTCATAAGTTGAAATGGTGTAAATCCGGAGTCCCCTTGGAACCTGGGCAACATCTATATATTTTTGTAATGACTCTACCTACCAGCATTTTGACAGTTCTTTTCTGTGCAGTTTCTCCAATTTATCATATAGCATCTGTATTTGTACTTCATTATTGATGAATACATGTTCCTGACTTGATTGACCCACTTTGACAAATTCATATGTGAAAAATAGCCAATTTGAAACCTCCTTGCTCTTTGCTTCCAGTAAAGATGCCATGCTGATCTTTATTCAAATTCCTGAATAACAATGTTTTCAGCACTTTCTTGTGCCAGATGACAGACTTGTTAGCTTAAAGTCATCTTGCTTTGCTCCATGTTTTCCTTCACTTCTTGGGATCCAAACTTAGCCACCGAGCCTGCACCTCCCCTGCCTGCGAGGGTCACCTCGGTACCCCTCCCCGCCAGTTTGACATGCCTGCTCATAATGTCTCAATGGATCTTTGTTGGCCGCTCTGCATATTCACTGTGGCAAAAATACGATATTAAGCACTGTCACCCTGTGCTGCAGAGAGATAGAGGCTCTATTTTGAATTTAGTTACATAGCTTCATATGTATTCCAACACACTGGTAGCTCAGTAAGCCGCACTCGAGACAACACTTAATATTAAATATGGACATGCTCCATTGGCCAGTACAAAAAGCAGCTTTCCCCTCATCGCCTGACGCATTTCAGGTAATTCCCTTTCTCCAAGGCTTATGGGAAAAGATCGCTGCGGTGACCAACCACTCCCTTTTAAATGTCACATCCCTTATTTGCAGTAAAATTGCTTTATGGGAGATATAGTGCTCCAACATTCACTCCAGTATATGGCGAGCTTATGACTGCCGTAGATATAGACCAACATGAGCCCCAGCCTGCGATCAAGTCCTCATTCTTAGAACGCTGCTCCACATTCAGAACAGTGTATCCATTCTGTGGCCCTCTTGTCATTCTGGGGTGGTGCCTGGTCGGCGGTTTTATCCTCCGCCATTTAGATTCCAGCACAGTGGTAGCTCAGTAAGCCGCATTCGAGACAACTTTCAAGGTTACCAGCCTTTAATAATAAATATGGACATTCACCATTAGCCAGTACAATAAGCACCTTTCCCCTATATGCCTGACGCATTTCAGGTAATTCCCTTTCTCAAAAGCTGATGGGCAAAGATCGCGCTGCGGTGAGCAACCACTTCCTTTAAATGTCCTGCCCCTTATTTGCGGTAAAATTGCTTTATGGGAGATGTAGTGCTCCAACATTCTTGCCAGTATATGGCGCACTTATGACTGCCGTAGATATAGCCCAACATGAGCCCTAGCTTCCATTAAAGTGCTCATTCTAAGAACCGCGTCAGGCGAAAAGGGAAAAGCTGCTTATTGTACTGGCCAACGGAGCATATCTATGTTTATTAAAAAAGGCTGGTAAACTTGAACGTTGTCTTGAGTGAGGCTTACTGAGCTATCAGTGTGTTGGAACCTATAAATATATATATATATATACCTAGAAATATAAATGTAAATGTGTGTCTTTAACTATGTATACATATTTCAGCAATTACCACCCTCCATTAATGAATATATCACATTGCATATGATATATGCTTTGTAAAGATCTTTGTTTTTGTCAGGCAAAATGAAACACAGACCAAAGATTGTCCAAGAACTTGGAACAATCTTACAGTGCCTTTTACTCCATGCACAATGCCACATTATTTTCATGTTAGTAGTAGTATTGTTCATTGCAGTATCATTGGTTCTGATCTTCACATTAAGCAGTTTATAGCCATATGTTCTTTTCTTTGGAGGCCAAAACTTTATTCTAGATTTTGCTCAGAATATCTGCTAAAATAATGTAATATTTGCATCAAAATGTGATTGCCCGGAATTTCGAGATCTAATAATAACGTTTGGATTTCCTCTTTACTGTGTCATCTAGTTCCTACTACTAGCAAAGTGATAACACTGAAGAAACCTAGTAAGTACTGCATCACTGTGTAAATAAGACTTGAAAGCATTATGATACAGAATGCAAAAGAATATTATAGCACACAATGTCTTTGACAATTGTGCTTTTCATCACCTCTCTTGTATGGTTACAGATACACCGGTGGGACCGCATTCAGATGATGTTAAGAGTACATTAGAAATTCCTATTTAAAATTATTGCACGTAGAGCATTCCTCTTATACTTTTCAGAGTTTTTATCGTCAACTGCTGCTTTGTACCTTTTTTTGTGATACAGCACCAAAACATACTTACTCCGAGCATATACTTTAAAAAATACATCTTCCCTCTCTGCTTTTTCTTTGTTTAATTACCACAAAAAGAATGAAAGGGGCATATACCTCTACCATAACATCCTGTCAGAACTTTAAACTGACATGCTGTGCAGGTGTAAAGTCCAGCTACGTTTTGAAGAACTTGCATGCAATGTCTTTCATAGATTTTGCCACATACGTATGCCAAAAATCTAATATGATGACTCGAATAAAACTGTAACCTGTGTGAATTTAGGGATTGTGAGAAGAAATGACCTGTTAGATTTTTGCACCCATTTTGACTACTAGATGCTGGTTTTCTGACTCTGCATTGAACACTGGCCTCTGCTGACCAGGCCCAGGAACTGTGCTCAGATCAAAAGTACATGGTATTTAGGTATACAATTCTTACCGACATCCTCTCTGTAACACCCCAGGATGTGGTAGGGCATGTAGTTCTAGAGGCCTAGTCAATTTAATGCACTTAGGTGTGCATTGCTGTTGTGCCTGCTGTCATTTTTGAGGTTGCTTTTAATCTTAAATTATAGGTAAATGTTCGATCCTGATTTGTAACGAAAGGACTGCATTCTGAAGGACTGCACATGCTGCACATTCTGGTACTACAGAACTCATCCATAGGTCCAGACGAGCTCGGATTAGGAGTGGGTGAGGTAATAACTTTATTGTAACCACCAGCCAGTGGGTTGGGTGACTTGTAAATATGCGCTGACCAATGTGAAAGGCGGAAGTTAGATACCCAGTTGGGAATGTGCCTAGGGCCCTGGGCAAATGCCTCTTACTCAACTAAAACAAACTGGTTCTGGAAGAAGCTCCTCATGTTACTGATGTGGAGGCAGGTTGGCTACAATTAGCCATAGTTTCATGGGCTATAATTCCTCATGCCCAAATTGAAAAATAACTATACATTTGGAAGCTTCACCCTGGTAAAATTAAGTTACAGAAGATCCTCAGCCCTCTCCAACTGCCCTTCCTGAGAAAGGATGATTTGCATACCTTATACCTGGACTTCTTGCCAAAAGGCCCAAGTCTTGATTTCTTTTCTGAGAGCAGTTTCTCATCTCATTGAGACGAAAGCCTGATGGGGATAACAGCGACTGGATAGGCTGATGCGAATTAGCTCACTGGAGTTTCAAGCATGTAAAATAATAATTTTGACATGGTACCTTTCTTGTGTGGTTTTGTAATTCAATGGATATTTACAGAATATCAAAAATAGTGGTTGAATGGACTCTGTACCACATTGCAAATCAAAGTTACCAAAAATGGTATTAAACTTTGTAGTTTTTTTTTCACATAGAAATCACTGCAGTCCTATACCATGGAACACGTGTTTAGGGGCTAGTCACTGTAGGATCATGCCACCCTTAAATTCTTATACCTTCCTCTTTTTAATTCCATTGGCTCTAACATGTAGTTAACAAGGCTCACTGAGGGTGAATTAATATTTCAAAGTAGAGTTTTTACCTGTCAATGAGGTTTCTTTTGATTGATTCACATGGAGGTTTAAAGCCAGCTGCGGTCAGGATGTACATGCAGGCCTGACACCAAGTTTTACTTCTCACCCTAGTGAATAGCAACATATGTGTTTCACTCCTCCTGAGATACTTAACTTCCATGTCACTGGTGTCTTTCCTGTACCATACACTGTGATTTTACGGGTAAGTTAAAAATATTAAAATTTGGGAATAGCCGATGTAACTATGGTTTAGGAAGTCCAAGCGCATGCACTGAGATCCAGTCATGAATGCCCCAGTGCACAGAGACAAAAAACCTGAAATACCAGTCAGCAAAAATAGGTGTTACCACTCAAAAAGAGGTATTTTCTAACAGTGTGTTACAATTCTTTGTAGTCAATAGAATTGTAATCTGGGGACAGATGTATCAAGATACCGTTTTGCGAATTCTAAATAGCGATTTTTTGTGAATCGCTATTTAGAATTCGCAAAATGGTATGTATGTACAAAATTGCAATTTTTTTGCGATTCCTTATTATTCTTTATTTGCGAATTCGCATTGTGCAAATTTGCAAATAAAGAATAATTTGTAATGCATTCCTATGGGCCAGGAGGCCCATAGGAATGACAGTGCAATAATTCTCAAATTGCGAATTCGCAATTTGCTAATCGCAATTTGAGAATTATTTCAAGGGTGCAGGGGTGTCTCAAAGACACCCTGCTGCACCCCTCAAATCTACATGTGTGTGCATGTGGCACACATACATGCCCTATGGGCATGTATGAGTGTCACATGCCACCCTTACAAATGCCAATTAGGGCACTTTTAAAAGAAATCGCAAATTACCACCAACTACAAGTTGGTGGTAAATTGCGATTTCTTAACACAAATTCGCAAACCAAAAATGTGTCATAAATATCATTTAAGGAATCACAAAATTTGCGATTCCTTAAATGCTATGGCAAATTAAGCAACCGCAAAAAATTGCGATTCCTTAACTTGCGATTTTTTGATACATATCAAAAATCACAAATCGGCCGTTTGCGAGTCGCAAAGGCCGAAATTCTGCGAATTTCGGCCTTTGCGAGTTGCAAAAGCCTTGATACATCTGGCCCCTGGTATGTCAGAAATAAGGACCAGCAGGAAGAGGAACACTGAGTTGTACAACGTCGTGAGGAAGACATCAAGAGGTTGAAATGTGTTGACTCCTAATTGCCTCTTCTAAGTAGCCTTTGATATTGTAATTAGGTCATCCATGCAGCACTAATGTTTTGTGCAAGTATGTATCCAATGTTAATATGGACACCACATTGTGCTGTGGTTGCTCACATTATGCTGTTTTCCATCCTCAAAACCTGTTCAACCTAATTTTTATCACAACCCCTTTAAGAAATTGGAAATTCATTCTGGAAAAAAATTAAGTATTGTATTGGAACGCCATAAAATATTTTCTAGATCACAGGAAAAAAAGAAAAAGTGAGTAACCAAATTGCAGTTTTTTTTTAATCAAATTTGTTTTTATTGGGTTCAACCAAGCAATGCAATACAATATGCAATTCAATAAGACTTCACATTACATCCCCCTCTTGTAGCGGCTCCGATACCCCAGAGTCCCGGGCTCCGGGGACGGCCGTCGTGCGTCCATGTAAGCGTGTGTACAGGGAACCCAAATAATGGAAAGGGGCGACCACTCGGTCCCCCCGAACGTATGGTGGAGTACCCCGATCCCCCCGGGAAGCCATTTTGGGTGGGAGGCGAGTCTCGGCTGGTATGCCCGAAGCGGCGTAGCCGGGGCGTGCCTTTTTCCCGCCCAAGAGGGGGCTGTCCTAGACACCAACGCCGCTAGCCACGCCCTGGAGGCGGATTGGAGGTGGGTCCATGCCGGCCCGAAGAAGGATAAAAGGAACGACAAGCTAAGGAAGCATCCTCTTGTTCCTGTGCTCTGAAGCTGCACCTCCCCGTTGCACGTGAGCCATTTTTGAGAATTTAATCTTGTGTTTCTTCTTTCAGTGAGTTCGGAGCTTCCTGGCCTAGGACCTTGAGGAGTATACGCGGACGATGCCTAGCAAGAAGGTCGGAAAGAGGGTCGGGACCGATCAGATGCTTCGTATGCTGATGAAGGACATGGCAGATATGAAGAAGCAGATGGCGGTAATGAATGGTGCGGGGGGACCTAAGAGGGTCATCGGACCAGCATTGCCGGGAGTGGTCCCTAACGGGAGAGGTAGAAGGGCCAAGAGGGGAGTGTCGGGTGGGGAGGCCCCGGTCCCCGAAGCACCCCCAACGCACCCGGTCACCCCGATCGAGGCCCCGACTCCGGTCCCGAACGCGGGGCAACCAATCCCTGTGGTAGTCACTCCTGTGAACGGGGAGGATATGCCTCCTGAGCTGGCTGCCCAGTTGGCGGCATGGTTGGGCAAAGAGAACGAGGGGGCCACGGCTGATGAAGCCAGGGCGATAATGAAGCAGTCGCGGCATTCGAAAGATGCTGCGAAGGCACCGTGTCCTTTTGTTTCCCCGCAGGCTCCCGTGGAACAACCAGTATCGGGCGTTGGTTCGGCAGGAACTACGGTCACAGTGGCCGGTTCAGGTAACCAGCCATTGCCGATTGCGGGGGAGGGATCGGTACCTTCAAGGAGGGAAAAAGTTGTTCAGCATATCCCGATTGAGGTAAAAGAAAGGATATGGGCTGATAAATATGTGAACATGTTTTCCTTGTTGACCGATCACTATGAGATTGAGCATGTAAAAAACCAAAAAGAGTTTCTGCATCCTAGTGTATGGCGCGCCAAGATGGCCGGTTTCAGAGTTGATGAATCGATAGGCAATTGGGGCAGAGCGTTTGGAATGTTCACTGCAATTATGGGGGAACGTAGGCCCGAATTATTGGTGGAATTAGCCGTGTATCAGACACGTATCATGGAATTTTATGAAACATATGGTGGCAATCAATGGTTTTGTTACGATAGCATATTTCGTAAGTCCAAGGAGCACGACTCATCCCTGACGTGGGATTGTTTCGACTCCATTTCCTGGCAGAAAATGGAGAAGTCAGGCACGGCGAAGTCGCCATCTTTGGGGGGAAACATGGTCGAGTTTTCCCGCCATTCGTCTGGGGCGCCCTTTCGGGCGGGATCAAGCAATGATCAGCACACAAGGAATAATGGCAACTCAGGTAAAAAAGGGGTCTGCTGGAGCTTTAACAGAGGCAAATGTACTAGGCCGCAGGGATCTTGCAGGTTTAGGCATGAATGTGCAGGGTGCGGGCAGTCCTCGCACCCCGAGACCATGTGCAGAGCCAAAACTGGTGATACCGGAAGTAGAGGGGGCGCCAAACAGGTCTGAAATAGTCCGAGGGGCGCCTCTCCCTACCCCGATTGATATCATGGCACTGATTCCTTGGCTGAACGAATATCCGGATCATATCTCCGCTGGGGTGTAGCGAGATGGTTTTTCGTATGGTTTCCGCATCCCGGCGGGGGATTTTCAGGGTAAAGCGCAATGTAGGAACCAACTGTCGGTTCTGCAGAATACGGCGGTGGTACAAGCAAAGATTGGGAAGGAGGTGACCTGAGGTCGGGTTGCCGGACCATATGACATGCCGCCAGTTGCTAATTTTGTTTGTTCGCCTCTGGGAGTGGTCCCCAAAAAGGACCCAGGGGAATTCAGGTTGATACATAATTTGTCAGCTCCAAGGGGTCTTTCGGTGAACAATGCGATTGACCCGGAGTTTGTTCGGTGCGGTACGCATCTTTTGATGAGGCTGTCGCCATGTTGAATCGCCTGGGGCCCGGAGCGCTGATGGCCAAATCAGACATTGAGTCGGCGTTCCGGTTGCTCCCGGTACACCCAGATGATCAGCGTCTCCTTGGTTTCATGTTTCAGGGACGCTATTACATGGATAAATGTATGCCAATGGGTTGCTCCATCTCTTGTGCGTATTTTGAGAAATTCAGTAGTTTTTTGGAATGGCCGTTCACAAGAATAACAGGGTTTACACATGTTATGCATTATCTTGATGATTTTTTATTTCTGGGGGCAGTCGGGGACATAGAATGTGCACAGGCTTTGAAGGAATTTTGTGATCTCATGACTCGCTTTGGCACCAGGTAAGACAGTGGGCCCGGCTACTTCGCTCGAGTTTCTTGGAATAGAGCTCGATTCCGAAGAGGGGTGCTTCCGTTTGCCTAAGGAAAAGGTAACAAAATTTAAGGCATCGCTTGAAACATGTATTAGCGAGATGAAGGTAAATTTACATCAGTTGCAGCAGGCTGTGGGTCAGCTGAATTTTGCCCTTAGAGTGGTACTGATGGCTCGCCCCTTTTCCCGCTCTATTGCTCAAGCCATGGTCGGCCTTAAGGAAGGGCACCACCGCACAAGGCTCTCGGCAGAGGTCCGCCAGGACATGCGCATATGGTTGGCATTCCTGGCGGATTTCAACGGTCGTGTCGTGTGGAACAAACCAGCGGTCTCCTCCGTGGAGCTG
Organism: Lissotriton vulgaris; assembly: GCF_964263255.1. Taxonomy (NCBI): domain Eukaryota; kingdom Metazoa; phylum Chordata; class Amphibia; order Caudata; family Salamandridae; genus Lissotriton; species Lissotriton vulgaris. Next base: position 2,035,091,983 of record NC_141691.1, read on the forward strand.
GGGTTGTGGACTGACTCGGCAGGGAGTATGGGCTTTGGTGCCATCTTGGGTAATCATTGGTCAGCACGAACCTGGCCGGCATGGTGGCACGAGAGTGGGCTGACAGGTAACATTGGGTTTCTCGAACTGTTCCCTATTCTGGTGGCCTTAAAAACATGGCCTGAGGAGTTTCGTGACCGCTCAGTGGTGTTCTGGTGGGACAATATGACCGTGGTTGAGTGTATCAATAGTCAGGCAGCACGCTGCAAATGGATCTTGAGACTGTTGAAGGAAATTGTCCCGCTGTGTATGAGACTAAACGTCCACTTTAGGGCAAGACATGTGCCAGGGGTGTTAAATCAGGCAGCTGATGCGCTTTCTCGTTCCCGTATGCAGGCCTTCTGGGGTTTTCTGCCCTCAGCGGACCCGGTGGCGGCACCATTTCCCGAAGCTCTCTGGTCTCTCGGTGCCCCGGACTACAAGACCTCGTGGGAGAGAGTCTAGCACCCAGGACAAGGAAGGCTTATGAAGGGGCGTTCCGTTCTTATTTGTCCTTTTTGGGTTCAGCTAGGGGGGAGCTTTGGGGCCAAGAGGAGTATGTCCTGAATTTTTTGTTATCATTACATCAGGCAGGCAAATCAGTGGCTACGGCCAATAGGCACCGGGCCGCCATTTCTTTCATGGCACGGGTCCATGGCATACAGGATCCCACCGCGTCTTTCTTGGTACAGAAGGTGCTGCGTGGGTGGCAACGCCGTGAGGGTTGCAGAGTGGATGAGAGGCACCCGATAGGTCTGGAAAGGTTGGCCCTGTTGCTGTCCGTACTCCCTGCGACATGTTCATCTCAATCAGAGACAGTGCTATTCCGGGCCGCTTTTGCATTAGCGTTCCATGGGGCGATGCGGGTAAGCGAGCTGGTAGCGAGGAACAAGCAGGATACGGGGGGAGGTCTGTGCCGGGAGCACATTCAAATTAAGGGGGAGACAATGGTAGTCTCATTTGCCAGGTCCAACACCGATCAGACAGCGATCGGGGACAGCGTAGTGGTTCAGCGGATTCCGGGATCCCCCATGTGCCCGGTAGCATGCGTTGAGGAGTATTTGGTGCAGAGGGCGGCATCATGGGGGGGAAGCTTGCTGAGGCACGCCGACCCCACCCCACTGACTAGGTTTCAGTTCCAGCGGGTGCTAACGATGGCAATCGCAGCGGCGGGCTTGAACCCGTGCGAGTTTGGGACCCATTCCTTCCGGATAGGGGCTGCTACAGAGGCTACAGCCAGGGGTCTGAGTGTGGAAAAAGTGAAACAGTTGGGGCGTTAGTCCTCGAATTGTTATAAAAGGAATGTGCGGTTGCACATGTTGTGTAGCCTATGTCATGCACTCACGCTTCTTGTTTTGTTTGGTTTACAGTGTCGCGAGCGTACGAGGCGGGGCGGACTGTGCAGTCGACCTGACACCTGGGAACCAGCGGTCAAAGATCACCGGCTGAGGAAAGAGTGGTGTGGGTCGTGGGCCACTCATACGTGAGGCGTGCCGCAGACGTATTCAAAGCAGGTGACATGATTCACATGGCTGGGGAATACGGGTACAGGTTGACCTTCTACGGAAGGGGCGGGCTCTGTATTGACCAGTTCCAAAGTTTTATGGAGGGTTTGTTAGGGCGGACAAGGTCACCGCCATCTGTAATCATAGTGCATCTTGGGGGCAATGATTTGGTGACCACTGGTCGACGAGTACTTTTCGAGTTGATACTATCCACAGTGAGTTGGTTGGCGAGAAGGGTTCCGGGGTGCACAATTGCATGGTCCCATATGATTCCACGGAAGGTGTGGCGGGGGGCTAATTCTGTGTCTGCTTTAAATCATTCAGTGAAGAAGGTGAATAACAAACTTGGTAGATTGTTCCGTACAAGTACATTGCATTCTATTCCGCATGGATGTATCAGGGGGGACCATATGTATCTAGAGGATGGAGTCCATTTGTCCCGGGTGGGGAATACTTTACTCATAGGAGACCTCGTAGCTTGGTTAAAGAGTTTGCAGCCATGACCTTTAAGTAGGAGTTTTTGTGGGGGGTCCGGATAGCCGGTCAACTATCCGGCCTGTGGCGGTAAGGTCATGATCGGTGAGCAGGAATTAGAAGATCCCTAGAGGTGGGGCGTCACCCATTATGGATGGGAGCGCCCGGGGGGAGGCGGCCATTGGCCCCTCAAACGGGGAGGCGGTCCCCTCTAAGGATGGGGACGCCGAAAGGGAAGGCGGCCATAGGCCCCTCCCTGGGGAAGAGGGGATAGGGCCCCTCCTGGGAATTTCCCGGGGCCAGGACATCTGCGACGGCAGATGTGGTAAGTTGTGTGGGGTGGGAGGGGGGTCTACGCTACCTTCTAGACACCTCACACTAGTCCTCGGACGACCACTAAGATGGCATCGAGTTAGTAGGGGGCCCCCGCTAAGACAAGGGAAATTGGAAGTTGGCACAGAGGTACAGTCCTCTGTGCGACCGCCCCTCACAAGTGAGGGGGGAGTTCTGGTATTGGGGATCTGACACCGGTTACGACCTTGCCGTTGGCCCGTAATGTTAGGATGTACAATTTCAATTTTGAGTAATGCATTTGCAGGATGTTTAGTATCGGCTAGGAGAACCTTTGTATTAGAGATGTGTTAAGGTCAGCCAAGAACATCGTAATGTGTAAATGAAATTGTACATGATATGAAACTGTTATTTTAACGTTTTTAATTTTGTTTCATATTTTAATAAATACGGCCGGGAGGGTAACTCCCTCCCGCCTTCCAAAAGTTCAGAACCGTTTCCGTCTTCCCATCTTTGGAGATTGTGTTGAGAGGAGGTGGCGGGTATCTCAGCCATATGGAAAGGGGCGACCACTCGGTCCCCCCGAACGTATGGTGGAGTACCCCGATCCCCCCGGGAAGCCATTTTGGGCGGGAGGCGAGTCTCGGCTGGTATGCCCGAAGCGGCGTAGCCGGGGCGCACCTTTTTCCCGCCCAAGAGGGGGCTGTCCTAGACACCAACGCCGCTAGCCACGCCCTGGAGGCGGATTGGAGGTGGGTCCACGCCCGCCCGAAGAAGGATAAAAGGAGCGACAAGCTAAGGAAGCATCCTCTTGTTCCTGTGCTCTGAAGCTGCACCTCCCCGTTGCACGTGAGCTCGAGACGGAACGAAGAGCCATTTTTGACCCACCCACCAGCCCCTGATGACAGTGATTTGTTGGAATAAAGTCGAGTGTTGTGATATTGTTTCTCTTACAGGTTGTTTTGAAGTTGGTAATTTGGTGTGTAATAAAGTTGAGAATTTTTCCTTTTCAGCATGTTTGATTCAGCAAAGTAGTGGCACCTGATGCTCGGTAGAGATTATACTTTGAATTGCTTAAGTATAAATAGTTTTTCTCCACTTTAGTCTTAGATTGTCGTATTTATTTTGGTCGGGCGGTAAGGTCATGATCGGTGAGCAGGAATTAGAAGATCCCTAGAGGTGGGGCGTCATCCATTATGGATGGGAGCGCCCGGGGGGAGGCGGCCATTGGCCCCTCAAACGGGGAGGCGGTCCCCTCTAAGGATGGGGACGCCGAAAGGGAAGGCGGCCATAGGCCCCTCCCTGGGGAGGAGGGGCTAGGGCCCCTCCTGGGAATTTCCCGGGGCCAGGACATCTGCGACGGCAGATGTGGTAAGTTGTGTGGGGTGGGAGGGGGGTCTACGCTACCTTCTAGACACCTCACACGAGTCCTCGGACGACCACTAAGATGGCGTCGAGTTAACAGGGGGCCCCCGCTAAGACAAGGGAAATTGGAAGTTGGCACAGAGGTACAGTCCTCTGTGCGACCGCCCCTCACAAGTGAGGGGGGAGTTCTGGTATTGGGGATCTGACACCGGTTACGACCTTGCCGTTGGCCCGTAATGTTAGGATGTACAATTTCAATTTTGAGTAATGCATTTGCAGGATGTTTAGTATCGGCTAGGAGAACCTTTGTATTAGAGATGTGTTAAGGTCAGCCAAGAACATCGTAATGTGTAAATGAAATTGTACATGATATGAAACTGTTATTTTAATGTTTTTAATTTTGTTTCATATTTTAATAAATACGGCCGGGAGGGTAACTTCCTCCCGCCTTCCAAAAGTTCAGAACCGTTTCCGTCTTCCCATCTTTGTGGATTGTGTTGAGAGGAGGTGGCAGGTATCTCAGCCATATCATTGCGAGCTAGAACCTCTTTATCCTTGTCCTTCCCCTGGCCCACCCTAACCCCAACTGACCCTCCCCTCCCAGTCCCAGCCACCCCCCTCCCCCCTCCCCTCTCCCCTCGGTGTGTTCAAATTAGCCAGAGTCTGAGGGGGCCTCAGCTAGGCCTAATGTGTATCCTCGCTCGTCCTGTTGTGGAATTCGTCCGAGAGTCTGAGAACCCTTAGGTATTTAGGGCATGTGAGCTCCGTGAGTTCTTGGGTAAGCAGGGTGAGTAGTGGATGCCATATTTCCTTGAATGTGTTAGATGTTTGTGTGAGTGATGCTTGAATCCTTTCCATCCCCATTATGTACCATAGTCGGTGCAGCCGACTATGTGTGGGTTTCCTCGACGTGCCCCATAAAGAAAGGATGTGTTGTGTTGCAGCTCCCACTGCCAGTCCCATCTGTTTTCCCCTGATGGATTTGAGTGGGAACATGAGTTTGTTGGGAAGGCCGAGGATTATGTATGCCGGGAAGCGGGGAAGTTCCGTCTCAAAATGTGTATCTACGTCCTTGAGTACTCCCTCCCAGTATTCCTGCACTTCCGCGCATTCCCATAGTATGTGTATCATGGTCCCCTTTTGTCCGCACCCCCTCCAACATGTTGGGTCTCGCCGTGGATTACCTCTGTGTAGGCCTTCTGGTGTCAGATGCCAGTAATAGGCCACTTTCACCGCCGATTCCTTGCTGGCTGTGTTTCTAGCAGTGTGGTGTGCCCGGTAATATATGTCCTGCCACTCTTTGTCAGAAAGTGTCCGTCCTAATTCCTTCCCCCACCTCTTCTGACCCGCTGATGTCGTTGTAGGCGGGGCAGGGGCTAGTAGTTTGTATAGTTTTGAGATGGCCTTTGTGTCGTTGGATTTAGTGAGGAGCCATTTCTCAAACGGGGTGAGGGCCCGGCCTACTAGAGGTTCTACGTCCTTATGTGTGAGCCAGAGCCTCAGCTGAAAGTACTGGAAGCGGTGTGGCTTGTCAAGTCCATACTGCTCCTTCATTGTATCTAACGTCATGAAGCCTTTCAAATCGAATAGGTGTCCTGTGGAACAGTGTTCTATTTGCCGCCACTGGGGAAAGGAGCCGGGGACCGTCCCAGGGGGAAATGCTGGGTTATCTAGCAGGGGTGTCATTGGTGATGGAAAGGATGTTAGACCATTAGGGGCCGCTACTGCGTCCCATACCTGGAGAAGTGTTTTAGTGATGGGCGACTTCTTAAGACAGTAAAACACAAACAATTGAAGAAGGGTCTGAGGGAAATTTAAAGACCTGCCCAGTTCGTAACCCCCTAACTGTAATCCTAACAACAAAAAAACCGGGGGTCTATAACGGAGCTTCAAGTACTTCAACACTCCGATCAAGTGTTCTCATTTGGTCATCCAAAAATGGGGTGGTATGTCTCTTGATCAATGAGACCCATCCATTGCCCTTACTCAATTAGGTCGCACCATCAATCGCTAAGGTACCCATGAACAAATGATACTGGACTATTTATGTATATCCTTTACAGATTGTCGTTACGTTCACTTTATGTATGCAGTAGCTAATGCTTAGAACTCTGGCCCTGAAGAAAGCCATGGGATCATGTCCCTACCGGCTGAAACATGTTGGCCTTGTAAATGCAGTTATATGTTTAGACTGCTTCCTCTGCATTCTTTTTGTTTGTTTGAGGGAAAGGACAACATACATTGGAGTTTTTCGCCTATTGATCCTTTTATCCCTTTTTTTTAACTCACACATCTTTTGATTTTTGCACTGCACTCGATCCCATCATTATCATTTGTTCATGGGTACCTTAGCGATTGATGGTGCGACCCAATTGAGTAAGGGCAATGGATGGGTCTCATTGATCAAGAGACATACCACCCCATTTTTGGATGAACAAATGAGAACACTTGATCTACATACCTATTTGATGAGAATCCAACACATCTCTGTACGGGTCTTACCAACAATCTCAGTAGGTCCTTCGACAGGTTTGTCCTGGCACACATTCTGATATAGAGACTTATATAGCTCTATTAGCGCCTAACTCACATATGTAGGAGTTTTGCAGCAGCTCGGAGTACTTGAAGCTCCGTTATAGACCCCCGGTTCTTTTGTTGTTAGGACTTCTTAAGATAGGCTGGTCTGTCCTCCTGTGACAGGAAGGGGACCCTCCACAGCGGCATACCCGCCATTGCTCTGTCTTGAAAAAGCCAACGCTTTTCTGAGAGTGGCCGCGACCATTCCAGGAGATATATCATCTGGGCTTTTTGAAAATAGCGCTTTGGTCAGGTACCCCTAGCCCCCCCTCCTCTGTCGATCTAGTGACCAGATCGCGTTTAAGTCTAGAGCGTTTGTTTGTCCAGATGAACCGTAGTATGGTATCCTGCAATTTTTTAAGCATGCCCGGGGGGGGGGGGGGGGGGGGGGGGGGCTGACCGTAATGGCCTGAAACAGGTAAAGCACCTTCGGCAGCAGAGTCATCTTGACAGCGGCAACGCTGCCCAGCCATGAGAACGGTTGTTGCTGCCATCTTGATATGTCTCCCTGTATGCGTGTCATTATTTTGGAGTAATTGAGTTCAACCGTCTGGGCTGTGGAGGGAGTTAGCTCAATTCCCAGGTAAGGCATTGTAGTGTGCACTGCCAATCCCCCTATGTGGAGTGTTCCTCTGTGGGCCTGGCGGGTGTTATTGCCCAAGGGGAGAATGACGGATTTACCCACATTCATCTTAAAGCCAGAGACCGCCCAAACCGTTCCATCTCCGTCAGGAATGCCGGAATAGACACCCTGGGGTTGTCCACCACCACCAAGATGTTTTCTGCATAGAGACTACTGGTCTGCTCCTCCCCTCCGAACTTGACGCCCGAGATATTTCTATTATTCCGAACGTGCTGGGCAAACGGCTCTATATAGAGGGCGAACAGTAGAGGGGATAGCGGGCAGCCCTGCCATGTGCCCCTCTGAATTTCGAATGATTTGGAGCTAGTCCCGTTGACTTTGATCGTTGCCCGGGGAGACTCATAACAGCTGGCCACCCAGGCTCGGAACCTATCTCCAAGTCCAAATCTCGCCAGGGTGTTATTCATGTATTGCAAATCTACCCAGTCGAACGCTTTTTCAGCATCAACTGACAATAAAACCGCGTCGGAGGCACTAAAGTGTGCCTTATCTATGATGTGCATCAGGCGTTTAGTGTTGTCCACGCCCTGCCTGGTGGGTACAAAGCCCACTTGATCCGGTTCTATGACTCCTGGTAAGCAGGGGCCGAGTCGTGCCGCCAAGATCCCGGTGAACAACTTCAGGTCCACGTTAAGGAGTGATATCGGACTGTATGCCGCACACTTAGTTGGATATTTACCTGGTTTGGGCAAAACAATAATGTCGGCCTCCAGCATCTCCCTCGGGATCGAACCCGGACCTTGAAAGGAGTTAAAAAGTTTCGTCGAAACCGGTGCCAGTAGAGGGCAGAACGTTTTGTAGAGACCGGCGGAGAAGCCGTCTGGCCCGGGTGCTTTTAGTGGTTTAAGTCTTGCTATCGCCGATATTACCTCTCCTAGGCGTATCAGAGCTTCCAATGCTTGGGCGCTAGCCTCATTTACGGCCGTAACATCTGTGGTCTCCAGGTACTCAGTCCCGTTTCCGTGATCCACATCCGAGTCTGCTGTGTAGAGTTTGGCATAGAAGGCCCTAAAGGCCTCTGCTATATGATCGTCCTCCTTAACCTCCTCCCCACCCTCCTCGTGAATGAGGGGAATCTTTGAGCGGACTGTTTTAGCTTTCAGTTTACTGGCCAACAGGCGGCCAGTTTTGTCCCCCGCCACATAATATGTGTGGCGGAGGCGGAGTGCCGTGTACTCCGCCCAGTCAAAATCCAGGCTTGCAAGCTGTGCTCTGGACGCGTTCAGTTTCCGCCAGATTCTCGGGGCCCCTGTCCGGCAGTGAACCCTTTCCAGTTCCAGCACCTGTTCCGTCAGTTCCCTGCGTCATTCTTTTCGTTCTTTGTTTTCCACCGCCGTAATCGCCATTATCTCCCCCCGCAGAATCGCTTTTAGCGCTCCTCAGACTGTCGCCTCGGTCACCTCCGCCATGTCGTTCCTGCTCAAGTACTCAGTGATACACTAGGACAATTGCTTCGTGACCTCTTTGCGGGTTATTATGTACCATAGTCGGTGCAGCCGACTATGTGTGGGTTTCCTCGACGTGCCCCATAAAGAAAGGATGTGTTGTGTTGCAGCTCCCAGTGCCAGTCCCATCTGTTTTCCCCTGATGGATTTGAGTGGGAACATGAGTTTGTTGGGAAGGCCGAGGATTATGTATGCCGGGAAGCGGGGAAGTTCCGTCTCAAAATGTGTATCTACGTCCTTGAGTACTCCCTCCCAGTATTCCTGCACTTCCGCGCATTCCCATAGTATGTGTATCATGGTCCCCTTTTGTCCGCACCCCCTCCAACATGTTGGGTCTCGCCGTGGATTACCTCGGTGTAGGCCTTCTGGTGTCAGATGCCAGTAATAGGCCACTTTCACCGCCGATTCCTTGCTGGCTGTGTTTCTAGCAGTGTGGTGTGCCCGGTAATATATGTCCTGCCACTCTTTGTCAGAAAGTGTCCGTCCTAATTCCTTCTCCCACCTCTTCTGACCCGCTGATGTTGTTGTAGGCGGGACGGGGGCTAGTAGTTTGTATAGTTTTGAGATGGCCTTTGTGTCATTGGATTTAGTGAGGAGCCATTTCTCAAACTGGGTGAGGGCCCGGCCTACTAGAGGTTCTACGTCCTTATGTGTGAGCCAGAGCCTAAGCTGAAAGTACTGGAAGCGGTGTGGCTTATCAAGTCCATACTGCTCCTTCATTGTATCTAACGTCATGAAGCCTTTCAAATCGAATAAGTGTCCTGTGGAACAGTGTTCTATTTGCCGCCACAGGGGAAAGGAGCCGGGGACCGTCCCAGGGGGAAATGCTGGGTTATCTAGCAGGGGTTTCATTGGTGATGGAAAGGATGTTAGACCCTTAGGGGCCGCTACTGCGTCCCATACCTGGAGAAGTGTTTTAGTGATGGGCGACTTCTTAAGATAGTAAAACACAAACAATTGAAGAAGGGTCTGAGGGAAATTTAAAGACCTGCCCAGTTCGTAACCCCCTAACTCTAATCCTAACAACAAATGAACCGGGGGTCTATAACGGAGCTTTAAGTACTTCAACACTCCGATCATGTGTTCTCATTTGGTCATCCAAAAATGGGGTGGTATGTCTCTTGATCAATGAGACCCATCCATTGCCCTTACTCAATTGGGTCGCACCATCAATCGCTAAGGTACCCATGAACAAATGATACTGGACTATTTATGTATATCCTTTACAGATTGTCGTTACGTTCACTTTATGTATGCAGTAGCTAATGCTTAGAACTCTGGCCCTGAAGAAAGCCATGGGATCATGTCCCTACCGGCTGAAACATGTTGGCCTTGTAAATGCAGTTATATGTTTAGACTGCTTCCTCTGCATTGTTCTTGTTTGTTTGAGGGAAAGGACAAAATACATTAGAGTTTTTCGCCTATTGATCCTTTTACCCCTTGTTTTTAACTCACACATCTTTTGATTTTTGCACTGCACTCGATCCCATCTTTATCATTTGTTCATGGGTACCTTAGCGATTGATGGTGCGACCCAATTGAGTAAGGGCAATGGATGGGTCTCATTGATCAAGAGACATACCACCCCATTTTTGGATGACCAAATGAGAACACTTGATCTACATACCTATTTGATGGGAATCCAACACATCTCTGTACGGGTCTTACCAACAATCTCAGTAGGTCCTTCGACAGGTTTGTCCTGGCACACGTTCTGATATAGAGACTTATATAGCTCTATTAGCGCCTAACTCACATATGTAGGAGTTTTGCAGCAGCTCGGAGTACTTGAAGCTCCGTTATAGACCCCCGGTTCTTTTGTTGTTAGGATTTCTTAAGATAGGCTGGTCTGTCCTCCCGTGACAGGAAGGGGACCCTCCACAGCGGCATACCCGCCATTGCTCTGTCTTGAAAAAGCCAACACTTTTCTGAGAGTGGCCGGGACCATTCCAGGAGATATCTCATCTGGGCTGCTTGAAAATAGCGCTTCCGGTCAGGTACCCCTAGCCCCCCCTCCTCTGTCGTTCTAGTGACCAGATCGCGTTGAAGTCTAGAGCGTTTGTTTGTCCAGATGATCCGTAGTATGGTATCCTGCAATTTTTTAAGCATGCCCGGGGGGGGGGGTTAACCGTAATGGCCTGAAACAGGTAGAGCACCTTCGGCAGCAGAGTCATCTTGACAGCGGCAACGCTGCCCAGCCATGAGAACGGTTGTTGCTGCCATCTCGCTATGTCTCCCTGTATGCGTGTCATTATTTTGGAGTAATTGAGTTCAACCGTCTGGGCTGTGGAGTGAGTTAGCTCAATTCCCAGGTAAGGCATTCTAGTGTGCACTGCCAATCCCCCTATGTGGAGTGTTCCTCTGTGGGATTGGCGGGTGTTATTGCCCAAGGGGAGAATGACGGATTTACCCACATTCATCTTATAGCCAGAGACCGCCCGAACCGTTCCATCTCCGTCAGGAATGCCGGAATAGACACCCTGGGGTTGTCCACCACCACCAAGATGTCGTCTGCATAGGGACTACTGGTCTGCTCCTCCTCTCCGAACTTGACGCCCGAGATATTTCTATTATTCCGAACGTGCTGGGCAAACGGCTCTATATAGAGGGCGAACAGTAGAGGGGATAGCGGGCAGCCCTGCCATGTGCCCCTCTGAATTTCGAATGATTTGGAGCTAGTCCTGTTGACTTTGATCGTTGCCCGGGGAGACTCACAACAGCTGGCCACCCAGGCTCGGAACCTATCTCCAAGGCCAAATCTCGCCAGGGTGTTATTCATGTATTGTAAATCTACCAAGTCGAACGCTTTTTCAGCGTCAACTGACAATAAAGCCGCGTCGGAGGCGTTAAAGTGAGCCTTATCTATGATGTGCATCAGGCGTTTAGTGTTGTCCACGCCCTGCCTGGTGGGTACAAAGCCCACTTGATTCGGTTCTATGACTCCTGGTAAGCAGGGGTCGAGTCGTGCCGCTAAGATCCCGGTGAACAACTTCAGGTCCACGTTAAGGAGTGATATCGGCCTGTATGCCGCACACTTAGTTGGATCTTTACCTGGTTTGGGCAAAACAATAATGTCGGCCTCCAGCATCTCCCTCGGGATCGAACCCGGACCTTGAAAGGAGTTAAAAAGTTTCGTCGAAACCGGTGCCAGTAGAGGGCAGAACGTTTTGTAGAGACCAGCGGAGAAGCCGTCTGGCCCGGGTGCTTTTAGTGGTTTAAGTCTTGCTATCGCCGATATTACCTCTTCTAGGCGTATCGGAGCTTCCAATGCTTGGGCGCTAGCCTCATTTATAGCCATAACGTCTGCGGTCTCCAGGTACTCAGTCCCGTTTCCGTGATCCACGTCCGAGTCTGCCGTGTAGAGTTTGGCATAGAAGGCCCTAAAGGCCTCTGCTATATGATCGTCCTCCTTAACCTCCTCCCCACCCTCCTCGTGAATGAGGGGAATCTTTGAGCAGACTGTTTTAGCTTTCAGTTTGCTGGCCAACAGGCGGCCAGTTTTGTCCCCGCCACATAATATGTGTGGCGGAGGTGGAGTGCCGTGTACTCCGCCCGGTCCAAATCCAGGCTTGCAAGCTGTGCTCTGGACGCGTTCAGTTTCCGCCAGATTCTCGGGGCCCCCGTCCGGCAGTGAACCCTTTCCAGTTCCAGCACCTGTTCCGTCAGTTCCCTGCGTCTTTCTTTTCGTTCTTTGTTTTCCGCCGCCGTAACCGCCATTATCTCCCCCCGCAGAATCGCTTTTAGCGCTCCTCAGACTGTCGCCTCGGTCACCTACGCCATGTCGTTCCTGCTCAAGTACTCAGTGATACACTAGGACAATTGCTTCGTGACCTCTTTGCGGGTTATTATGTTTTCTCTAAGGCACCATCTGCCCCTGTGGGGATGCGCGTGCGGGACCTTCAGTCGGAGGACTACTGCGTCATGGTCTGACAGTGCCGCCGGAGTGACTTCCACATTCTACACCATGGGAGTCAGGTCTGTGGATCCGATAAAGTGGTCTATTCTGGCATATGTGCGGTGCACGTGGGAGTAAAAAGTGTACCCTGAAGCCATGCGATGTTTCACGCGCCATACATCAACCAACCCCCTATCAGCAAGCCATTGTGTCCCGGCTGTGGAGAGGGCCCCTGTGTCACTAAATTGCCACCCCAATCTATCCACCTCATTGTCCATGACCAAGTTCAGGTCTCCCCCTATCAGTATGTGTCTGGTGTCCCTGGTTAGTGCCTCGGAGAGCGCCCCTTAAGAAAGGCCTCTTGCTTGTAGTTAGGTGCGTAGAGTGAACCCACTGTGAAAGCCATAGCGCCAATCTGCACTGTGTGGACCAGTAGTCTGCCCTTGATTTCTGTCACTTTGTCCCCTAGTCTCCCCTTAAAATGCTTCGCCACTAGGATGGCCACCCCTGCCTTTTTCTCAGTTGTGGAGGAGTAGTATTGGTGCGGAAAGGCCCTGGATTTCAAACGATGCCAGTCTTTGGCCAGCAAATGAGTCTCTTGGAGAAGACATATGTCCGCCCCTGAATTTTCAAAGAAAGAGATGAGTGCCCTCCTTTTAACTGGGTTGTTGAGCCCCTTTACGTTAAGGGTGAGAATTTGGATAAGCCCCTCAACCATTGGGTAATGGGTGCGCTACCTGCTGATGTCTTGACCTAGCGCCGCCCCATATCTTCTTGTGTAACGCCTGAACAAATCGAACACACTGAGACTCCGGTCTCCCTTCCACCCACCCCACCCCCCGTGCCCCAACCCCAACTGTGAAACCCTAACTGGTGAACATTATCCCAGGCCTCTCCGGCAGCAGTCCAGGCCTGTGGTTCATTGTCTGGTAGTGGGAAAGTGTGTCCGTAGTTAGCCTGAGGCCCCCCGTCCCGCCCCCCGGCAGTACTACCAAGAGGCTATAGTGCACTTCCTCTCTTTTGTGCTCAAAGTCCGGCGTTGGTGTCCTTGGAAACCTCCAATATAGCTGCTTCGTGTGCGTGCGCAACGGTCTAGGGATCCGGCCTGAACCCCTTCCTGTGTGAGCGTCTGCGACTCACTTGTTGCCATTCGTCGCTCATCCGTTGCGAGGAGCTCGGTTGGGAGGACTGTGGCCCGATTCGTCCTCCGGAGCGTCCTCCTCATACGGGATGCCCAGAACTTTGCACGTGTCCTTAAGTGATCTGAGCTGGTGGAGGGACCCTTTGCACTTGAAAATCAGTCTAAAAGGGTGGCCCCAGGAGTATGGGACCCCATTGTCTCTGATCTCTGAAGGTGATGGGCTTCTGTTGACGAGCCGCCTTCAAGATACGTTCCTTGAGGGGGTAGTCTGGCAGGAAAGCCAGAATGTCCGGCAGAGGGGCAGGTGATCAGCGCGCTAGGCCCACCCTATGGGCTCTGCCTTCTCCTAGTATCTCGCGGAACAGATCTTGCAAGTACGCCGTAATGTCTCCCCCTTCCGCTTTGGGTGGCACATTGCGGACTCGTATGTTGTTGCGTCTGGAGCGGTTCTCCAGGTCCTCTGTGTGTGCTTGAAGGTCCATTTGCTAATCATGGAGCCTGATGATTTCCTGTTGCAGGAGTTCCACCTCCCCGCTCCTGGACTGCTCTGAGTTTTCGACTGCCGCCACCCTTTCCCCTATGTCATTTATGTCTCACCGTAGTTGTTTATAGCCTCCCGCCATCCTGCCTCAAGGTTTGAATGTCCTCCCTCAGAGATGCGAACAGGCTTTTCATGAACGATTTCGTTGCGGGAGCCTCTCCTTCGTCCTTGTCTTTGTCTTGTGGTTGAGCCTGTGGCGATGGCTTGTCGGGGCTTTTCTCCCCTTTTTGTGATCCTTTGGAGAGCATCTCATGGATGGTGCGCCCTCCCCTGCGGTTCGTGGAGGCCATGTTTGGTGTTCCTCTGTTGTAGAGCAGCTCCGCCGTCTGCGTAGACCTTCAGTTGGTCTGCGATTCAGCAGTGGTATCCTCGCAGGCGTCAGCCGCTCGTTGGAAACGTGGCTCTGGACCCTCCTTTTCCTATTGTGCTCCTGTGTCCGAGCTCTATATCCCAGCTGGTTAGGTCCAATGGGGTCCGGCTACCGCCTCTCCGTCTTGTCGCTGCCTTGACTCTGCGATGGCTTCGGCCCCAATGATGTGTTCCGTGTTGTCTCGGGAATCTGAGTGGGGGCTCTCTAGTCCGTCTGTGCCGGCTTCACTCGCACGTGACGTCACTGGCCTGCTGGCTTCTAGCGCACCCCACTATGACCCTGCACGTGTCTTATCCGGCCCCTCCCGGGTCCCTGCCGCTTCAGCTTTTGCCGCCGGGGGCCCGAAGTGTGCCCCCCGAGGTTGGCTTCACTACGCTCAGTTCACCCGGCCTTGTCGCCTTGTTTTCCCCTGTTGGTCTACTGTCCGGCAGTGCTCGGAGGGCTGCCGCGGCCCACAATATTGTCCCTTGCTCGTTATGCGGCCTAGGCCTTTTACGCGCCTCGCCGTCAGCTTCTCCCCCCGGGAGGGCCGCGCCACCACTTCGCCCCCCGCCTGGGGCTAGGTGTGTGCCTCCTGCGAATAGTCGCCGAGTATGTGGGCCTGCCGCTAATATAGCTGCTGTGTTTCCCTCGTTCCCGCTCGGCAGTTGCAGTCTCCGGCCGCCGGGGCCTCCGCCGCCTCTTGCCGCCTGCTCTTGGCTTGCCGTCCGGCCCTCCACCTCTAGGCCCCGCCGAGCGCCGCGATTGGCGGTCGGGTCTTGTCTGCTACGGGGGCTCGATGGCTGCCCCCCGAGTTGCCTCCCACACTAGTTCCGGCTGCCCACCCCTCACCTCTGTTTCCCGGATTGGCGCTGGGCTGCACCGGTCGTCTCCGTCTTGGCCTCTTGTGCTGCTGCACGCTGGTTGGCGCTGCCGTCCGCTCCGCTGACCGCTGTGTTGGCTATCGCGGCTCGCCGGCCCTGGTCTCCGCTGAGCCCCTGAAGTCTGCCTGGGTCCGCTCTTCGGCATGGGCTCCGGCTTGTTGCGATGCGGGGTTTCTGCCTCACCGCAGTTCCGTTTCCTCCGGCTGCTGGTGGTGACGTTCGGCGTCTGCTGGACCGTCTCTCTGCCCTCGACCAGCGTAATTCAGGTCAGGCTCGATGCCGGATCACCTCTTGCGGCACAAATTTGCCGGTAGAGGTGGGGAAGTGCCGCAAAAATATCGCCTTGGGAGTTTAGGACGAGGAGCCTTCGCCGTTTGCGACTGCTCAGGTCGGCATCTTGGCCACGCCCCCCCAAATTGCAGTTTTGAGAAGTTTAGCTGCAACATGCGATTTTGGCATTTTGACTGAATCCTTAATCAGTGATCAGCTGGTGAGGTGTACCAATGATAATTAGATTCAAGCAAAGTTATTGGATGATGCCTCTGATCTTAAACAAGCTGTAGACATTGCAAAACGCATTGAACATAACGCTTTTTGTATGAGTAAAATGAGAGATACTGTAGATATCAAACAAATTAGTGAAACAAGTGTGTATAAGATATCGGGGAGTGAGGATAAAAACAAATTCAAATTTTTCAGGTGTGGTAACTCATGCCATTTGACGAACTATATCAAATGTCCTGCAGGGGAATAGTATGCAGGAAGTGCAACAAGCATAAACACTTTGCAAAAGTATGCAGAAACATAAAAAATAATGCTACACACATGGTCAGTTCTGAGGGGATTCAGGGTGAGGATATCATGTTTCAAAATGCAGATTAAGTTGGAATCTCCAACAACAATTATCCTACATGTAATATAATTTTACATGAACTTCCTTTTAGGTGTTTGTAGATTCAAGCTTCCCTTATGCTCTGATTAATTAATCCTACTTTATGGAAAACTCAAAGAACAAGTGCTACACTCTTCCGCCTCCAGACATCAATCTCTTGGGGTACAATAATAATCCCATACCATTGGTTTGAAAGCTAGTTATGCAGATTAGTTTCAAGAATAGATCTACCTTTAGGAAAGTGTACCTAAAAAAATAGGGTTCCAATCTGCAAGGGTGGAAATACCAAAAAGATTTAGGGATCAAGCTGGATCCTAATGCCCTTGAACCTGTCTATCTTGTAGACAAATCAGTGATTGATAGTGACTTATGTGGGAAGTTACCTGAAGTTTTTCTCAGACAAGATCAAGATCAAGATCAAGATAGCTTTATTCGGTATTATTAAAAGACCATAAAAGCACAATAAAAATTCCTACCCTGATACAGTTGAATCTATCTATATTACGGCAGGAGAAAACATTAAAAAATATTAAAAACATTTATAAACACTTTATTAAAAGGCAATCTGAGGAACTCAATTAATTAAGTATGCTATTAGCTACATATATATAAATTCCAACTTTTACATTAAATCATGGAGCCTCTAGTTTTGACCATGTATTTCAGATAATTGGCAGCTGTATTCACAGTAAGTTCATCGGGTAACATATACAGCCTAATTAGAGCAGGTCTGCATTGACGCAAGCCCCACAGCCTTAATAGTGGTAACAAAAATCTCTTTCTGCCCCACTCATAATATTTACAGAAAAAAATGCTATGGATATTTGACTGAGTCGAAACGTCATCACATGGACATTTTATCAATAACACCGACCAGTCATTTGGAGTAGGGAATGTTACCATCCTAAAAAAGCAGTCTGTTCTCATCCTAGTTAAGAGTAATCTTGTATAACTGGGGATTTCCGGAGCCAGATACGGATGTAGGCCTGGACCATATAAAATGCGGCGATGGGAAATGATTGTTGACTTATTACCATCCAGGTACCACCTTCTGTCTTCCAACAGTTCGAGACAAGAATCTTTTAAAGGTTTTATCGAAATTGAAGAACATGTACTCGGGGTTGTGAAGAATTCGGGGTGCCCAATGGAGTTCATAAAGTTTTTAATGTAATGCAGCCAAATAATCTTCTTAGCCGCTGATTGTTTCATGCAGTCTGGATCACGTCCCTGCTGAAGCCCGTCTCATCTGAGGACCAAATCTTATGCCACAGCATAACTGGTGTAACCTTATTCAGATCTGTAATATGCACACGGTTTAATTCTTTATGACAAATGGTAGTAAAAACAGATCTTGGAACGGCTAACAAATATCGGAGAAAGGCATTTTCTGTTAGTTGGATTTGTGCGCAATCGGCCGTCCCCCATATGCCAGCGCCATAGGTTGCAGTCGATACGCTTTTAGCTGCATAGATTTTAATCAAAGTGTCAGTGGGTTTCCCACCCAGGCGTTTGGCAAATTGTTTTACCGCTCCAATAGTACGGGAAAAGGCCAGGTTACGTGTAGCTATCGCTGTTGTCCAGGCTCCTCTATTATTGAATGTGATGCCTAAATATGAGAACGTTTTAGTTAAGCTTATCTTAGACTGATTAACAAAGGTTCTGCAGCCTATATTAGTTTTTTTTTTAGAGGTACAGCACATGGTAAAAGTTTTACCTACGTTAATCTTCAAATCTCTAGACCCCATAAAAGTTGAGAAACTAGTTAGTGCCTTTTGAAGGCCCATCTGGGTTCACGATATGATTGCCGCGTCGTCGGCATATAAAAGTATTGGAACCGGCGAGCCATTTATTTTGGGGTAATCAACTTCTAAATTGGTTAAAAAGTCTGCCACTTCGTTAATATAAAGATTAAAAAGAAAGGGTGCAAGTATACATCCTTGCCTAACCCCCTTATCTATAGGGAATTTCCTGGCGCATTCACCATTTCTGCCATAGCGAACCATTGCTCCTGCGCCTCTTTATAGTTCCTTAATAAAATTCATAATAGGGGGATCTAGACCTAACTTCGTTAGTGTTGACCATATCAATTTGTGATCTAGGCAGTCAAAAGCCGAGCTTAGATTGACAAATGTCATAAACAAATTGCCTTTTTAGCCATCGTATATTTGCTGGTTATAAGGGCCAGGTTCAAGCCCTGCTCGACTGTACCCAAACCTCTCTTGAAACCATACTGAAATTTTGAAAGAAAGAACCCTCTCTTCATTAGCCCAGGTTTGTAATCTAGTCAATAATACTCTCCCTGCTACTTTCATCAGAGAGTCGAGCAGGGAGATGGGCCTATAGCATTTAGGATCCTGTCCCTCACCTTTTTTAAAAATTAGGATTACAATGGCTTCTTGCCACGTAACAGGAAAACCTACTTGGCTGTAGGCATTCAGGACATTTGTGAGAAGCGGAGCCCAGAGGTCCAGACTATCTTTAAATATATTGATGGGAATTCCATCTGGGCCCGGGGCTTTTAAATTTGCGCTTTCAGAAATGGCCTGCTCGACTTCTGTAGACGTAAAAACTATATTCAAAGGAAACTTGTCTAAATGGCAAGATGTCTCAGGGTGTAGGTCGATAGAATTGTTTGCGGGAAATTCACGGTGATTAGTCTCCAATAAATCATCTTTTTTATATAGGCCCGTGAAATAATTGACCCAATCGTCCTCGGGTATCACGATTTCGAGAGAGTCAGTCCTGCTTTCTACAAAGAATGGGGCGTTAACTTCTCTCCAAAAGGAAATGTTATTACGAAGGGCGCTAGCTCTAATTAGTGCTTCCCATGCATGCTATTTGAGATCATTTTTCCTATTAGTTAGGGCCTGTTTATACGCTGATCTCGCTTCTCTAACTAGATTAACATCCCTAGGAAGTGTCTTTAGAGCCTGCAATAAAGAAGTATGAGCTTTAGTGCAGGCAGAGTTGAACCAACGGTTCAGTTTGGTCGTTTCCCTCTCTGCATTTCCTAAACAGTTTTTCCTTTATGGTGACCGCTATCTTACTGTAGGCTAGTTTAACCTTCTCCGGAGAAGGATCTTGTTCCAAGCACATCATAAAGTGCTCCCGATCTTTTATGATTACTTCTTTTAGAAAGTTACTAGAATCAACTTTCGCCCACTTCACAGCGTAACCATTTCTTTTGGAAAGTGAGATAGAGTGACAGTATAATTTCTCGGGAAGGGTCACAGCATGACCATCCTGCCAGGCATTATGCAAACTGATACTAATTGGGAAATGATCACTAATTGCTAGATTTTCAGTATCAAAGCCCTGAACATGTCCCTGTCTATTGTTCCATATCAGCATGAAATCAATGATGGTCCCAGACCCGTGCCCATGGAAAGTTGTTTGAAAGTCAACCACAGGCTCGCAGAGTTCATTCGCAAATCCTAGGTCCCATTCATGCATGAGGCGATTTAACATGGTACCAAAAGTGGAGTGGGCAAAATGTGTGGTCTGTTCGCCCTTAAGATCAGTTATGCCACAAATGCCCGCACCACTATGGGGACATAAATGGCAATTGAAGTCGCCCATGATAAGGATGCAATCCGCTTTTCCTGCTCCCAAATTTAGAAGGTTGGTAAGGTCCTCTATTGTAGCTTTTGGTTCTTCTTTCCCGATGTTATTATAAAAGTTAATCAGAAGGAGATTCATCCCCTCGCCAGCAACAGAAAGGCCTTGCAGGGATCTGCACATTCTATCATTTACCCCTTCCCCTACTATTTTCTTCACTGTAACTTTCACCAGGTTAGAAACTTATGTACAAAGCCCACCAGATCCCCTGCCTCGATTACCCTGCGTAGACGGCGTAAATATGGTGGTATAGCCCTCTAGGTGCGACTCCTCCTGATCACAACACTCTTGAAGGCAAATGATGTTGTGTATCTTTACAAAAGATAGAAATAACTGATCATTCACTTTCTTATGAAGGCCCGCGACGTTCCATGAGGTCAAGGCCAAATTAGGTTTCCTCAATGTTGATGCCAGAACTATTTCAGAGTGTTGTGGGCTCACACTATTAACTTCGTTGTGCCCTGTCGGGTCTAACGGACCTTTGTTTATTTTTTCTTGTGTTGAGGTAACAGATAGTTCAATAGATGATGTACAGAAAGGATCAAAGCTCGTAGTAGTCTCGGTTGAACCATTAAGGGGCTGCTTTGAATGACACAACTCAGGTTTATTGCCTAAGGTTAAAGTAGTGGACAGGTTACTACACTCCTTATTCACCCTTGATGAGTACCATGATGGTCAATCAACCATGTCCAGGCAATCATACCTATTTCTCAGGGGGATGCCCCTCCATCCATCCAAGTTGTACTGGTTTCTCCTTGGCAGCCAAGGCCTAGGTTCCCAGTCTCTCGATCTATGTCTATTTCCATTCCAGTGACCTACTTGGTTCCAAGACCAATCCGCACCCTCCTCCCAGTATTGGAAATCTGCGTTGTTGTATGAGTTCGTTGGAGGGTAGAAGAAGGAGAGACGATAAGCATCAATCCCCCCCCCCCTTTTTTCCAGATCGGGCCAGGAGCAAATATAATCCACTGTGGTGGAATCACCACAGCTGACTATAATGCAGTCGCCCTGTATGTTTTTTCTAGAATCCCCAATCCATACTACTCTTCGCACTGATGTAATTCTACTAGTATATGGAGATTGGAGAGGTCTGTTTGTACCTAACCACTGAAGGACCTTATTGCGAAGAGACCACGGAGGTTCCTCCGTATTTTCCATCAGCTCAGGTACCCCCGTAAGGATAACTGTATAGGGCGTTGCCTCGGGGGGAAGATGAACAGGCCGCCTGAACCTTACTCCCTTCTTGTTCTCTTCTCCCTTAGGTTGTGTAGCCTGCACTTTAGAAGAAGGATGTAATATAGGATTTTGCTTGGCTAACCCCGCAGGGTCCTTGGTTATACCTGGAGTGGACTTAGAGCTGTTTTGGATGGTGTTGGACTTATCCTTTACTAGCCCAACAGTGGAATCGGCAGTGTCTTGTGCAGTTTTCCGCCCAGTTTGTATGTCTGCAGGTTTTATGGGTTCTGTAACTGGGATTTTTGAAACAGTTTGGGCTAATTTAGGAGGAATACCCGGGGCTTTGGATTTGGCCCCCCCCTGAGAATGCAGGAGCCAGGGTTTTCTGGTTAAAAGGTAATGTATTTAGCTTCGCTAATTGTTTTTCAATTTGCATTTAAGCATTTTTCAACTGGTTGCAGATAGCGTTTAAAAAGCTCCCCCATACTATTTAACAGGTGGGCGTTGGAGGCACATATATCACAGGTACCCCCGGCTATTCGCATGCTATCCGGAATTTCCTATATATTAATCACAGGGGTGTTGATATCATTTTGTGAACACTGTGCGAGGTGATTTACATCCGGGGGCTGGGAGTTTGCTGAGAGTATTGGTTGAATAGGATTGGATTTATTCACCTTTGTCTTCTGTGTCTTCTTTTTCTGTTTAGCTATTGCGCCTTCCCTTTTCCCTTTCTCCTTTATTTCCGGTGACGCAACGTGATTTTGACATTGAGATAGATCTGGTGTTTTTTCTAAGTCATCGGATAAGAGTGAATCAAGCGACAGCGAGGCAGACAAATCAACCGTAACAGGGACGGTAAGGATCTCTGCCACGGTTTCATTTTGGCTTGCAGGAGAGGTAGTTGGCCTTGACTGTGTTGGAGTTTGGGCGGAAGCTAGAGGCCCTAAAGAGGACCTCCTTGCTATTTCCAGCTCTTGCGATACCCTCCGCTCCAACAGAGATATGCTTTGATTAATCACCTCGTTGGTTCTGGTGATGAATAAGTCTATATGACCTGTTATTTGGGTTAAAGTCTGCGCAGTTTTGCTTCTTGAGCCTCTTGTGGAAGACATTTCACCACGGAAGAGGTAGGGAGAAACCTCGTGCAAAGTGGGGTCGTCGTTATCAAACAGTGTGGGAGGCAATAGGGTGGAACTGATTACACAATGGAGTTAGACAGTACGATTAGGATAACATTTGTACATAACATGGCCCAGTCCAGTCTTACCCGGTCTTGAACGGGCTTAAACGGGCCCGCCCTTTGCCCGGGCTTTGCCTGACGTCCCGCGAGACGGGGCTGATGAGCTTTTTATGCGCCGCCTGGCGCTCCCCGGTGACACGGACCCCAGCAAGGGCTTCTGGGAAATGAAGTTCGACCCTCGCCGATCTCCTCTCGGCGGCCCGCTCTAGCTGGAATCAGAGCTGGCGGGCCGCGGGAGACAGGCGGGCGGGTCCGAGCGAGCTGTCAGGGGTCTACGAAGATCTAAAAGGGTCCGTGGTATGCTCAAGGCGAGTCGGTACAGCGTCAGCAAGGGCTACAAGGATTCCCCCACTCGATGGGGCTGATGCGCTTTTTATGCGCCGCTGGCTTTCCCCGGCGACACGCACCCCAGCAAGGGCTTCTGGGAAATGAAGTTCGCCCCTCGCCGGTCTCCTCTCGGCGGCCCCGCTCTAGCTGGAATCAGAGCTGGCGGGCCGCGGGAGGCAGGCGGGCGGGTCTGTGCGAGCTGTCAGGGGTCTACGAAGATCTAAAAGGGTCCGTGGTACGCTCAACGCGAGTCGGTACAGCGTCAGCAAGGGCTACAAGGATTTTTCTCAGACAAATAAGGCCTACTTAAAGTTTACCTCCACGATATTAAACTGAAAGAACAGTACGTGCCTGTAGTACATAAAGCCATGTCTGTTCCACTGCTTTTAAGGGACCCTCTGGAAAAGGAGTAAAACAAGTTGGAGACCAATTGAATCATCAGAAGATTGCTAACTCTGAATGGCTTGCCCCATGGTTATAACAACCAAGGAAGGGGATAGGAGTATCAGGTTGTTTGTCGATCTAAACGCTAATATTTGGGTGGAAAGGCACCCCTCTCTAATATCAATTAAATGCTCAGCGTCATACAGGGATTGAAGTACTTTAGTTTCCTGGATCTCTCATTGGCTCGCCACCAGGTAGCTCTTAATCCCGTTACCAAAGCTCCCACTTCTTTCATAACCCCATTCGGTGCCTATCAATTTCATAGAATTCGGATTGGCATCTGCTGCGGCAGTGTTCCAGCATGTTAAACAACACAATTGCATGGCATTGACAAGGTATTATGCTTTCAGAACCGCATCCTAATTTATGGCGAGTCAATAGAGGAGCATAACAAAGTCATTCAAGATGTTCCGAGACAACTGAGCAAAGCTAACTTTACCACACAGAAAGACACATGCAAAATTGGGGTGGAATCAGTTGTGTATCTTGGTCACACTATTACAGGTGAAGGAATAAGTCCCAAAACTAGTCTTGTGGATCCAGACAAATTAGGACTAGCACCTTCCAATAAGGAAGAGCTCAAGTCCTTCCCAGGCCTAGTGGAATACATGTCTTAATATGCCAAGAATGTTGCTGACCATGTACATTCACTTAGGACATTGTTAAAGAAGGGTATCCCTTTTTAATGGAGTGCAGAATGTCAAAATGAGTTCTCACATATCAAGCAAGCCATCAAGGAAACGTCTCGTTTGATTATGTTTAATCCCAATGCTAAGACCTCCTTAATCACAGATGCTAGCGTGAAGAGATTAGGTTTCTCACACACACAAGCTGATGAAGGGAAAGAAAAAGTAACAGCTTTTGCATTAAGAACACTTTACAATCCTGAGCATAACTAATCCACTATAGAGAAGGAAATCATTTTAAACATATTCTATGGAGAGTCCCATTTACCATAAGAACTGATCATAAACGTCTACTTCCCATGTTCTGCACTAAATGCATCAGGAAGGCCGCCCCTAAATCATATCTATAACATGATATACATACCAGGTGACAGAAACCAGGTTGCAGAATGTCTGTCTAGACTTCCTATTGATGCTGAAGATTCCTACACTAAGTCCTCTGATTACGCAATTCTTTCCATAGACATTCCAGCCATCAGTAAAGTTGAATGGGAGAAATGTGCACAGGTCGAACACCCTATTGTCCCATAAGGTCATCATTAGTAAGGCCTTAGAATCTCAAGGAAGGTCATGAAGATCTTAGAACTTTCTGGATTGTAAAGGATGAATTGTTCATCATTGATAACCACATACACATGTGCAACAAGATGATATCACCCGAAGGCATGTACGAGCCTATTGAAGATATATTTTCCACAGAAGGAACTCCTAACACTTCAGTTACTGACAGTGAGGTTCAATTTACTTCTGATGAAATTAAACAGTTTTTGGGACAGAGTGGAACTCAACCCTGCTAACACAAAGATCATGATTTTTCCCAACTACTCTAGAGTAGTACAGAAGATGAAGTAAACATTCAACTTAGTGAAATTCAAGCTGAGAGCAATGGAGATCCAATACATGCTTCTTTTTCCAGCGAAGCTCAAGGTTATCTTCCAAAGCACCTCACTATTTTTTCAAACCCTGGAAGAAGCATGGGCCTGGATGGAGCGCCCCATTCTATGAAGGAAAACAAGGACCAGCTTGTCACAATCCAAAGACGCAACCCCACAATGGGAGCCCAGACCACGCAAAATAAGGACACAACGCACTGTTTGGCTCCTACTGAAAGGAACCCTGTATATGCCCGGGACACGGGCACGCATGGCTCTGTATGGAGACTTGTCCCAAACTCAAGCCAGGGGAAGACACTGCAATCAGGGGGAAAACACCCACACCGAACAATCGGATAAGAAATCCCTGGCGGACACGAACTGTGACAACCCCTTCCTCAAGAATATCACTCGCGTGGAAGATCAAGATGCAAAGGTACAAACCATGGAGAGCACGCTCCAACAGCAGGCAAAGAGTGGCGAGAAAGGCTGAAACATGGGCAGGCCAAAGACAGACAAACTACAGAACTGCTACAGAATCCCCCCAACACGATTTTGCTCAGTGCTTTCTGAGTGGAATGCTTTATTGAAGCCTATTTCCTTCTGTGTTTTGGTTATAATTTAGTAGGTTGGAGGTTAGGGGTGGTTACGCCAAGTTGTCATGTTGACAGTTCAGGGGATAGGAGTAAGTAGTGGAAGAGAGTGGGGTGGAGGCGTTACGGTTTGGGGTAAAACGTTTTATAGTTTAATCATTTAGTACGTTTTTAATACAGCCAGTGGCAGGAGATTTAAGGTCCACAGACAAGAACAGAGGGAAAGAGGACATCAGACATACCCACCCGTGCATAAAATGAAAATCATGGGATACACGACGTCTCCCCCTGACGTTGCTTGGGAGAGCGACCATGTACAAAATGATCACGCTCCCCAAATTATTGTATATATTCCAAAACACATACCATAACATCCTGCAAATATTTTTAAAACAATTAACGAGGAACTGCGTACATTTCTGTGGGACATGGGCCACTCCAGAGTGGCTTTGCAGACTTTCTAGCACAACCAATATACTGGGGGAATCACCTGGCTGGATATTCAAAAGTATTAGCGGGCGGCATATTTAACAGTAATTAATGGATAGTGTCAAGATCCAACTGCTGTTTTGTACCTTTTTTGTGATCAAGCACCAAAAAATAGCTACTTAGAGTGTGTGCATTAAAACAAATGACCTCTCTGCCTTTTGTATGTTTTGTTATCATCAAAAGAATGAAAGAAGTAGATACCTCTACTAAAACAGACTGACAGAACTTCAAACAGACATGCTGTGCAGGTGTAAAGGGGCAGATACGTTTTGAGAGCTCCATTCAAAGAGACACGCCTGCATGGTGCTTAATAGATTTTGACACAGTTTAGTGCTTATTTACAAGCCTCTTGAGCTGCCAGTGTGTCACTTTTTTCCAAGTTATAAGTGATGCACATGTTGCACCAGGGACTTGCAAATCTGCCCTTATATTTTCCATGAATTTAATATGATGAATCGGAAAAAACTCCAACCTGTATGAGTTAGGGATTGTGCGAAACAAAGACATGTTAGCTTTTTGCTCCCATGCTCAATAACAGATGCTGGCTTTCTGTCTCTGAGTGTACCCTGGGTTCTGCTAACCATATCCAGGGACTGTGCTCTGATTAAAAAAGCATTGGTAATTATTTATAACTACAATTGTTACTGACATTCTCTCTGTAAGTCCCTCGTATATGTTAGGCCATGTAAGTCTAGAGGCCAGTCGATTTAATTTACATATGCACATTTGACTCTGGAATTAAAGGCATTAACAAAGTTTCAAAATACCTCAGCCTTATGTATAAGTCACACTTAAGGTCTCCCCTAGGTACACCAGTGGTAGAGTGCCTTGTAACTATCAAGATAGATATGATAAAATATGTTTTATGTTCCCCGTGAGAGAAAAACTGCCAATTTCATTTGTTCCCAATTTAGTCAAAATGACTCTATAGGCTACCATGGGAATATGTTATTAAAGTATAACTATTGCAAGAAATGAGCTATAATGATGCTTCAAAGTATCAACACTGATTCTAACTATCACAGAAAATAAGTTATGAAACTTTCTTTTCAGTAAGCCAAAATCCAGCCTTCCAGGAGCTCTCTCCTGGTTTGCCAGGATGTGCCAAGCTGTCTTAACGAGGTGTGAAGAGGCCTGCCTGTAGACAAAGAATGTTCTGTGGTAGGAGAACTTCAAGCTGCAGAGCACAAGGAAGGGGATGGAAGGGACAAAATAGTCGTACAAATCGAATGTAAGCCTCACCCCTAAATCCTGCACCCAGAGCCAAATAGGAGCCCCACTATATAGATTACCAAAGGTGGTGGAAGGGGAATGTAAGGAAACCTTACTCACTCCAGTGGGTTGGCCAAGCCAGATCTAACTGCCCAGGAGTTTCTTTATATTGTATATTAGAAGAATAGAGATTTTTGAATCAAGAATATGCCACACTTTAGAGTGAGTAGCCATACTCACTCTCGTTGTACCATGCATCCCATTGGTATGTTTGCCACACTGCTTTTTACCCCAGAACTGTGAGTAAATATGGGAGCTTTGTCTAGCAACTCACATCTGCTGCCTGAAACAACAAAGAAAAAAACTAGGACTGCCCAAATGGAATCCTGATCTGTACCCAAATGTTTGCACTCTGTAGGACTGTACCTACTGCACATTCAGGTACTACAGCACTCATATATTTATTTATTTATTTATTTATTTTGCATCTTGTACCGCGCGAACTAAAACCCGAAGGTGTCAAGGCGCCTATCAAAAAAAGATCAGAAAGCGGGCAGTCATGCACTTACATG
This sequence comes from Lissotriton vulgaris, assembly GCF_964263255.1. Taxonomy (NCBI): domain Eukaryota; kingdom Metazoa; phylum Chordata; class Amphibia; order Caudata; family Salamandridae; genus Lissotriton; species Lissotriton vulgaris. The sequence goes on from NC_141691.1 coordinate 2,035,119,235, forward strand.
TACGCTTGGACAAAGAGGCGTGTTTTAAGGGCTGCTCTGAAGGTTTGGAGGGAAGGGAGGGACCTAAGTTCTAGTGGAAGATCATTCCACCATTTAGGGGCCAGAAGGGAGAAAGCCTTACCACCCCATATAGTGGTCCAGATGAGTTCTGATCTTCTAAACACTACCTGACCGGGTCGTGGCCAAGATGGCGGTGTGAGCGGATGTGTCTCCTAGAGCTCCCGCCGCCAGCTGTCTTCATAGCACCATTGCAGCGCTTCAATCCCCCATCAGTGGGCCCCATCAGAGAGCGCTTACCGCTGGTAGAGGTCTGCGCCCGGAGGAGAGAACCGAGCGACACTGGGGACGCCCGGAACCGAGGGAGGAGTGTCGCCGTGAGCGAGGCCGTATTGGGCCTAGCGGAGAGGAGCCGCGGGGCGTGACCTTGGGCCCCGGCGAGGCAGTCCGACTAGGTGGCGCCTCAGGCGGCAGCAGACTACGCGAGAGCCGACAACAGGGCAACGGGTCCGGCCCGCGCTTTAACAGCGCGAGGCCCCTGGGACGACACTGTCCGGGGGCTACTGCGGACCCGTGAACGCACGGTTGCAGTGGTAGCGGCCAAGGCAGAGATCTCCGACGGCGGACGGGCAGGCGGCCAGGTGCAGTGGGCCCGACCGCGGAGCACGGCGGACAGAACACAGAACCTGAGACCCCAGGGACTGAGGTGAGGAGCAGCGGGGAAGAATCGCACCCGAGTGGCGGCTGAGATAGTCGGCACGTCGACCAGGCCTGGAGGGTTTCGGAAGCGCCGAGGTAGAGCCCGCAGGGGAATCGAACAGAGGCGCCTGATTCGCACTGGAGGGGTTGATGCGACCCGTGGCGCCTGGAGCTAGCGTCCGCCATTTTGGGCAAAACGCTGGTCACCTTCGCGAGCGCACAACTACCCCTTGTGTGGCGTCCTAGAAGCCCTGCTAGGCCCCAACACTGCGAGCAGAACACGGAGGCGCTGAGTGGGCAAATAGAGGCCAGTGTCCGGACAGGAGCAGCCGGACACCAGTGATTAGTGTCCCGGTCCAGCTTCGGAAGCCCTAGGGTTTGGGCAGTGACAGAGAGGAGTCTCCTCGGCACCGGAGTGGGGACAGGCAGGTTCCTGGCACGGCCCTAGGTGAGCTCCCCTGAATAACGGACCGACCCATCGAGCTTCCTTGCACCCTCATTGTCGGAGCCTACATTGTCAAGCAGCACTTGGATGTGTCCGGGCCGGGGAGGCCCTGAGTGACAGTCTGGAAGGACAGGACCATCAAGGATCTATTCACCCCCAACACAATGGGGAAGCCGACGGACACCGCCACCGCCAGTCAACGTGCCGGTACGGAAAAGAAGACCACGGACTCTCCGCCCTCGGGAAAGGCGGACATTGACGAGACTATCACTAAGACCTTTCTAGAATCCCTCTTCGCTGGCCTGCGAGAGGACATCCACCCGTTGAAGAGGGAACTACAGGAGGAAATACGGGAAGTCCGACGCAAAACTGACGCCATAGGAGAAAGGGTGCCGGACCTAGAGACCAAAAGCGATGGGCGAGATGTAGAAATAGAGGCGCTGCGGCAAGAAATAGTCTGTATTCACGACCAACAGGTGGACCTCCAGTCTCCCGCCCAGGACCTGGAGAACCGCTCCCGGCAGCACAACATCAGGGTTCGGGGAGTGAAGCAGTCTCCCGACACAGACGACCTCTTCCACTTCACCCAGGGCCTCTTCAACCACATCTTGGGCCGACCGGCGGACTCAATGCTTCGGTTGGACAGGGCCCATAGGACGGGCCCACCCAGGGCGGCCTCGACCCAACCGGCCGACATCTTGGTCTGCGTGCAGAACTTCCGCACGAAGGAGGAGATCTTTAGCAAAGCGCGCCAGATGGGAACCATCTCATATGGTGCCCACTCGCCGACTATATATCAGGACCTCGCCGCCATCACCCTGGAGAAATGACGGTCATTCAGACCGATCACGGCAGAACTGCGACTGCGCGACATCCCATATAGCTGGGGTCACCCCTTTCGCCTGGTATTTAAGCTGGACAACAAGGTTCACCAGTTGCGGTCTTTCAGGGACGCATGTAAATTGTTAAGCCTCGAGGAACTGACGGAGGATGACAATCCGCCTGGAGGGGGAGCAAATGGCACGGACACCCCTGGACAGTGGAAACAGCAACGGCGACGGCGCAAGCCGAGGCGCCCGGCCGCGCAGGACATCGAAGATGGTCGTCGTGCTGCGGTAGAAACTGTAGCGCTGGGACTGGCAACCTCCGACAGCGGATAACCACCGATGAGGTGGCACGAGGGCTTTTGATGAGAAAGTGGGGATTGGGGCCGATTGAGTCGGCGGCGGGGGCAGAGGTATTGGACTCCGACACATTCCCCCGGAGGTGACCCTGCCTCCTCGTCTACAACTGTGGACGTCGGACAGGACTATTTTTTGTATTCTTCAAGTTGGGGAAAGGGGAGGGTGGGTGGACTCCTTGGTCGATGGAGGGGTGGGAAGAGATTAATTTGCTTCTTTGGCCAGTCGGGAAAAGGGGGTTTCTGGGCTGGGAGAGACATTTCCCATTCATCTCTGGATGAAGGACTATCAAAGTTTGTATCTTGGGTTTGCGGGGTGGGGGGCTGTCAAGGGTTTTGTTCATTGTGGGGAGGGGGTGTTGTTGGTAAGGGGGGGAACTTCGGATCAGAGTGAATGTTGGAATGAAAGGCTGCGGCGAATTGCGAAGATCTGAGGGTCCTGTGTGGCCGGGGCAGCTGCGAGACGGGGCATGGCTGATGTTTCGGCCACTGGAAGTTTTCTCAGAGCGCGTGTGGGGAATGACTCCATATGCCTGCGACTGAGTTGAGTGTGCTCACGTTGAATGTGCGTGGGCTTAACAATCCAGTTAGGAGGCGGGCGGTGCTGTCCCTGCTAGAGAATTCAAAAGCGGATATCTGTCTCCTCCAGGAAACGCATTTTTTAACTAAGGATTGCCATAGGCTTAAATCCCATCACTTTCCGACACAACTTTTCTCATCCATGACCACAAAGACTGCTGGGGTGGCGATCCAGGTGTCAAAGCAATTTAAAGGGAAGCTGTTACACCGGGGGACAGAGATTAGAGGGTGACTCCTATCCTGCAGGTTCTCACTGGGAGCTCACACCTTCACAGTGATTGCGGTTTATGCGCCAAATGTGGGGCAGGAGAAGTTCTTCCACCAAGTGCTTACTGAAGCAGCGGCTGCACCTGATAGACACGTTCTGGTTGGGGGGGACCTCAAATTAGTTTTTAACAACCTACTTGACAGGTCAGCGCAGCGATCCACGCAGGCAAGCACTTTATCGGAGGGGGGGCGGAACAGATTGACAGACCTGGGTATGTCGGACTTGTGGCGCTCCCTCCACCCGGGCGACCGGGACTCCACGTATTACTCCAAAGCCCACAAAACCTATGCGCGCCTAGATTATTTTCTAACATCTACTTCATTTAGAGCGCTGGCGTCAAGCATTGAGATAGGAGCGGCAGCACTTTCCGATCATGCACCACTCACAGCGGTGTTTACCTTTCCACCGGTGGGGTGCAGCGCCCGTTGCTGGAGACTGAGGGACACGCTGCTGCACAGACAGGGGATTGTGGCCAAGATCAAGGACGCTATAGCTGAATACCTGGTACACAACAAACCGACAGACACTTCACATGCAACACATTGGGCAGCACTCAAGGCAGTCATACGGGGCGAGTTCATTGCAATCGCGGCGGCAGAAAATGCGGGAAGGGCCCGTAAGGGGGTTGAGCTCTCTTCCCGCATGAAGGAATTGGAGCAGGTACACCAGAGGGCAGGGGTGCCGCGGGTATGGAAACAGTTGCGTGTGGCACGTCAACAGTTAGCAGCACTAGATCAAGATAGAGCAGAATACGCAGCACTACGGGTACGACATGCATACTACACGGAAGGCGACAGATGCAGGAGGTTGCTGGGTCGGGCACTCCGCGAGCAGCAGCAGCGACACTCGGTGCAGGAAATACACACACAGGACGGGGTCACAGTGAAGGAGGACGGAGCTATAGTGCAGGCATTCAGTGACTTTTATACTACATTATATGAGGGGGCTGCTCTGGATCCAACGGACGGGCCGGCCTTCCTGGACTCGGTGTCCCTACCGGCTTTATCGACAGAACAATCAGAACTCCTTGACAGGGAGATCCGTCCTGAAGAAGTCATTGCTGCGATTGCCCGCCTCAAGGTGGCCAAGGCGCCGGGACCGGATGGCTTCTCCGCCGTCTTTTACAAAACGTTCTGCCCCCAGCTTGCTCCATTGTTGACTGCCCTCTTTAATTCCTTCTCAGAGCCCGGCGCCATCCCAAGAGATCTGATGAGTGCCATGATTTCGGTCATTCCCAAACCGGGGAAGGATCGAACGCAATGCGGGGCCTACCGCCCTATCTCGTTACTTAACGTAGATCTGAAGCTTTACACCAGTATACTGTCGAAGCGGCTGGGTCCACTGCCGGGTATGATCAATCCGGACCAGGTCGGCTTTATCCCAGAGCGACAAACGGTCAACAACACAAAAAGGGCGCTCCATTTAGTGGAACGGGCCTCCAGGTTGCCGGGAGAGTTCATGATGTTGGCAATTGATGCGGAGAAGGCCTTCGACCGTGTCCACTGGCCGTACTTGGAACAGGTGCTCATCAAGGCAGGGTTAGGCGCAAAATTCCGTACGTTAGTTCTGAACTGCTATACCTTCCCCACAGCGGCGGTTCGGGTGAATGGCTGCTTATCGCCCACATTCCCCATCGAAGGCGGAACTCGACAGGGGTGCCCGCTCTCACCCCTGCTCTTCGCGCTGTATATGGAACCCCTGGCGCAGGCCATGCGTTCGCATCCAACCATTAAGGGGATTAAATTCGGGGCTTATATTCACATGATCAGCTTATACGCTGATGACGTCTTGCTTTCCTTTGCTTCCCCTGCGGCATCCCTGCCGGCCGGGGCGGCCATCCTGGATGCGTTTGCGAAGGCCTCTGGCTTTAAGGTTAACATGACGAAATCAGTAGCCCTTGACCTTTCCCTGGAGGCACAAACGCGGGCCTCCCTAGAAGCACAATTCCCCTTCCAATGGGCGGACGGTGCAGTCTCCTACCTGGGCATACAATTGGCGGCCACGCTACCAGAAACGGTGCGTTTCAACTACGCTAACCTCAGTCGCACTATCCGCGCAGAGGTCGGGCGGTGGTGGCACCTCCCACTATCTTGGCTCAGCCGAGTGTCAGCAGTCAAGATGACAATCCTCCCACAAGTTTTATACGTTTTTTGGGCTATTCTGCTCCGTCCCCCGGAGGAATGGCTTCGCCGCACGCAATCGAAGCTGGCTCAGTTTGTGTGGAACGCGAAACGGTCAAGGCTCATGCTGAGGCTAGCAATGCTTCCCCCGGAGAGCGGTGGGCTGGGCCTGCCAGATTTGCATCTCTATTACCAGGCGACCCAACTCAGGACCCTAGTGGAATGGAGCAAATGGGAATCGGAGCGCCATGGGTTGTTCCAGGACCAAGCAGTCGCGGGGCGTCCACTCCAGGAGGTGCATTTCTTGCGGCGACAACACCGGCCCCCTAACCTATATGCCTCCTTCATCACGGGTACCGCTAGAGGTCTGGGATTGAACATGCATCCTGCACGACCTGACAACCTTCCCGTCTCCCCTCACACCCCTGTTGGAGAATCCTGACTTCTGCCCGGGTAGGGATATCCAGGCTTTTGCACGGTGGCGCCCAGCAGGATGCCGATGCCTCTTTCACATGTATTCAGGTGAGGGAGTGATGCCTTTTGAGGAAATCCGGAAGACCTATGACCTCCCGGAGGCCGAACGCCTTAGGTATCTACAGGTCCGACATTGGGCGCTTCGACCCCAGATCTGTGGAGACGCAACACGCAAGCTCAGTAAATATGAATACTGGCTTCTTTCGCGCACCCCAGATAAGCGACTCATTTCAGACATATATCGACTCCTCCTGGACAGATACTCGTGCGTTTATAACGCAGGACGGGCAAGATGAGAGAAGGAACTAGGGCGGACTCTGCGCAACAAAGAATGGGAGGACATTTACTACCGCGCCAGACACTCGGCCTATCACATGGGGTTGACTGACACATTTACCAAATTGGTAACCTATTGATATTACACGCCAGAGCGCTTGCATGAGATGGGCCAAATGGGGGACGCACTATGCTGGCGGGGCTGTGGAAAAAAGGGGCACTCAGACACACCTTTTGTGGGATTGCAGTCATATACAGGGTTATTGGAAATTGATTCTGGATGAAGATGATGCCCACTTTGAGACGGAGATCCCGTGATTTCCGGCCTATGTTCTACTGGGGCTCCCTAATGCTCTAACTTATCCTCTAAGAGCCTGTAGGGGTCGGTTGATAGCGATAGCACTGGGCTCTGCTGTACAGGCCCTGTTAGCTCTGTGGCGATCCACGCAAGTCCCCACCTTTCAGAACTGGCTGTGGCGACTCTGGTATATCCTTGGTATGGAAAAACTCTCTTTGGTGAAAGCGGGGGAAGGGGCGAAATATGCGGAGCTGTGGCAGCCCTTTCTATCCCTGCTACCCACCGAATTCCGGGAAGTGACCTGTCCTAGGTATTTAAGGTTGCTCCGCTTGTCACAGGTGAATGACGAATCAGGATGAACGTATGGGGGATGAGTGTGGTGTTGGAAGAAGGATCCGGAGGGTGGGAGTGGGGTGGGGGTTTGGTTAAGGGGATGAGTTACAGTTCGATGTTTTTTCCTTTTGTGGCTCAATGAGCGCTGGATAAACTCTGCTAGTTGAGCTCATGGCACCCGAGGACTACAAGACATTGTGACTTTTGCTTAGGATGGAGCTCGGCGGATATTGCTATACATTGGACGCATTGTTATCTGTAAAATACCATGATATTTCCCAGCTGTATTTAAGAGCCCTTTCTTTTATGTTTTAGTTTCTTTTTTTCGCAAATAAAAAGATTTAATACTAGACACTACCTGGAACTGAACAGATGCCTTTTACTCAATCAAAGAAACGTGTTCTGGAAGCAGCTCCTCCTATGACTAAAATTGATGTTGGCTGTCTTTAATTATCCCTGAGTTTTAAGTACTAATCATCCTCATGCCCAAATTGAAAAATAACTATGTATTTGCAGGCTTCACCCTTCAATCAAGCATTTGTTAAGTGTGACTACTCACCAGTAATGGTCTCAAGGCGCTTGGAGAGGGGGGGGGGGGGCTTAGCATGCTCCAGTCCATCAAGGGTGGGGTCTGTCGAAGAGCCAGCTTTTTTGGTTTCGTGCAAAGATGGGGAGTGAGGAAGGAGAAGGAGAGGCCCCTGATCTGCACTTTCTGATGCAGGGGACCACAGCGTAGGAGAGATGGGCAGATCGTGGAGGCCTCTGGGGTACATGGAATTTGAGTTGGCTCTTCAAGTATGCTGGTCCGGTGTTGTGGAGGGTCTTGTGGTCGTGGGTGAGCATCTGGAAGTTGATTCTAGCTTTGATGACGAGCCAGTGGAGTGTGAGCAGGTGCTGAGAGATGGGAGATGTGGCAGTGTCTTGGCAGGTTGAGGACCAGTCTTGCGGTAGCATTCTGGATGTTATGTAGCTTGCAGGTGAGGTTTTGATTTATTCCAGCATAGTAAGTGACTGTCTTTCTGTGTTAGAGGGAGATCCATTTGAAGGTCTTACGTAGGAGGCAGAGGGTGTGGAAGCAGGAGAACAAGGCAGAGTTGATCTGGCAGTCCATTTTGAGTTCGGAGTCCAGGATGATTTAAGGTTGCATGCTTGGTCTGTGGATGTGGGCAGGTTTCCGAGGGTGGGGGGCCACCAGGTGTTGTTCCATGCGTCGGGGTTTAGGCCCATGATGAGTACTTCTGTTTTGTTGGTGTTTAGTTGTAATCAGATCCATTTGGTGACGGCTTCCATGCCTTCTTGAAAATTGTGTATGGCAGTATTGGGTTCGTTGGATAGGGAGAGGATGAGTTGGATGTCATCTGAGTATGACACAATGTTGAGTCTGTAGGTTCTGATGATGGGGACGAGTGGAGCCTCTTAGACTTTGAAGAGTGTAGGACTGAGGAAGGATCCCTGGGGGGCTCTGCAGGTGGTAGGTGTAGGGTCGGAGAGGAAAGGGGAAGCCTGACTTGCTGCGTTCTGCCGGAGAGAAAGGAGCAGAGTTGGTTGAGGCCCTTGTCTTGGATACCTGCGACTGTGTTGAATGCCGCTCAGAGATCGAGGAGGATGAGGGCTGCTATTTCTCCTTTGTCCAGTAGGTTGCGTAGGTGGGCTGTTGCAGCGAAAGGCGGTTTTTTGAGAAGCCGGATAGGGAGGATGCTTTGCTCTTCGATGAATGTGGCGACCTGGTTGTTGATGGCTTTCTCTATGAATTTTGCTGAGAATCAATCAATCAATCAATCAAAGACATTTATAGAGCGCACTACTTACCCGTAGGGTCTCAAGGCGCTAAGGGGGGGGGGGGGGCGTTACTGCTCGAACAGCCAGGTCTTGAGCTTCTTCCTGAAGGAGAGGTGGTCTTGGGTCAGGCGCAGGTCGGTCGGGAGGGAGTTCCAGGTCTTGGCGGCCAGGTAGGAGAAGGACCTTCCTCCTGTTGTCGCTCTACGGATGCGTGGGACGGCGGCGAGGGCGTGGCTGGCTGATCGGAGGTGGCGTTTGGGAGCGTAGAAGTTGATACGGTTGTTGAGGTAGCTCGGGCCTTGATCGTGAAGGGCTTTGTGTGCGTGGGTGAGGAGACGGAAGGTGATTCTTTTGTTGACGGGGAGCCAATGCAGGTCTCTCAGGTGTCCGGAGATGTGGCTGTTAAGTGGGATGTCGAGGATGAGTCTGGCTGAGGCGTTCTGGATCCGCTGAAGTCTCTTCTGGAGTTTGGCGGTGGTTCCGGCGTAGAGGGCGTTGCCGTAGTCCAGTCGGCTGGTGACGAGGGCCTGGGTGACGGTCTTCCTGGTCTCCGTGGGGATCCACCAGAAGATCTTCCGTAGCATGCGCAGGATGTTGAAGCACGCCGAGGAGACGGCGTTGACTTGCTTGATCATGGAGAGGGAGGAGTCCAGGATGAAGCCCAGGTTGCGTGCGTGGTTAGTCGGTTTGGGTGCGGTGCCCAGGGCGGGGGGCCACCAGGAGTCGTCCCAGGCGGTGGGCGTGGAGCCCAGGATGAGGACCTCCGTCTTGTCTGAGTTCAGTTTCAGGCGGCTGGTCGTCATCCACTCGGCTACCTCCTTCATCCCTTCGTGCAGGTTGGCTCTGGCGCCGGCGGGGTCATTGGTCAGGGAGAGGATCAGCTGGGTGTCGTCGGCGTAGGAGATTATGTTGAGGTTGTGTTGGCGTGCGATGGCCGCGAGGGGGCTCATGTAGACGTTGAAGAGGGTAGGGCTCAACGAGGATCCTTGAGGGACGCCGCAGATGACTTTGGTGGCTTCTGACTTGTACGGTGGTAGGCGGACTCTCTGTGTTCTTCCGTCAAGGAAGGAGACGATCCATTCCAGCGCCTTCTCCTGGATTCCGACGTTGCTGAGGCGTTGCACTAGGGTGCGGTGGCAGACAGTGTCGAAGGCCGCGGAGAGGTCTAGGAGGATGAGGGCCGCTGTTTCTCCGTTGTCCATCAGGGCTCGAATGTCGTCGGTGGCGGCGATGAGGGCGGTCTCGGTGCTGTGGTTGGCTCGGAAGCCGGACTGCGAGGGGTCGAGAGATCCGTTCGTCTCGAGGAAGGCGGCCAGCTGTTTGTTGACGGTCTTCTCGATGACTTTGGCTGGAAACGGGAGGAGCCAGATTGGGCGGTAATTCTTGAGTTCGGTGGGGTCTGCTGTAGGTTTCTTGAGAAGAGCGCTGAGTTCGGCGTGCTTCCAGCTCTCGGGGAAGGTGGCGGTGTCGAAGGAGGTGTTGATGATGTCCCGCAGGTGGGGTGCGATGACAGCGTCGGCCTTGTTGAAGACGTGGTGAGGGCAGGGGTCGGTCGGAGATCCGGAGTGGACGGAGTTCATCATGCGGACGGTGTCTTCGGTGCTGATCGGAGTCCAGGCTCGTAGGGCGGCGGTGGGCGGCGTAGCTGTGGTCGTGGCGTGCGTCGGTTGGGTGCTGAAGCTGTTGTGTATGTCCGCGATCTTGTTGTGGAAGTAGGAGGCGAGGGAGTTGCAGAGACCTTGCGAGGGGGGGATGTCGTTGTTTCCGGCGTTGGGGTTGGAGAGCTCTTTGACGATGGGAGCAGGGAGATGGGTCTGCATTTTCTGAGGTTGGTAGGGTTTGCCAAGGGTTTCTTCAAGAGGGGGTTAACCTCAGCGTGTTTCCAGTCATCGGGGAATGTGGCAGTTGCCAAGGAGCGGTTGATGGTGTGGCAGAGCATGGGTGCGATGGTGTTGGCGTCTCTGTTGAAAATATGGTGGGGGCAGAGGTCAGTAGAGACCCCGGAGTGGATTGACTTCATCGTCTTCAGTGTGTCTTCGGTGCTGAGGGTGGTCCAGTTGTCGATCGCTGGCTTCAGGGTGTCAGGGGCGGTTGGTGAGGCTTCAGTGTGTTGGTTGCCTTCGTCAAATTTGTCATAGATGCTCTTGATTTTGTGGTGGAAATAGGTGGTGAGTTTGTCGCAGAGGTCTTGTGAGGGAGGGATGTTGGTGGACTCCTTGATGATGTTGAAGAGTTCTTTGCTGTTGTGTGCGTGAGTGGAGATTCTGTCTTCAATCGCTTTTTTCCTTGTTTTTCTGATGAGTTAGTGGTGGGCGTTGGTGGCGGCTCTGAAGTTGTTGTAGGCTTCTGTAGATTTGGTGTTCCTCCAGGCATTTCGAGGCAGTGGCAAGTGGGTCTGGTGTCTCGACATTTGGTGGTAAACCATCCGGGTTTCTTGGTGTGGGTGTTGTTGTTCTTCTTGAGGGGGGCTATGATGTTGGCACTGTCAGAGGGTTTGGGATGCGGTGTTGGGTTTCTCGTTTTCGGTGATGGTTGGGGTGGAGTTGCTGAGTGATGAAGTTAGCTGGTCGTTGGTGATTCTGGTCCAGTTTCTTCGTGGAAGCAGGTGCAGGTGTCTGTGGATGGTGCGTGTTCTGAGGGTGAAGTGAACACATCAATGGTCAGTACATGGGAGTTCAATTGTGTGGCTGAAGGTGATGGAGTAACCTGTTGTGAAGAGGGGGGTCAAAGGTGTGTCCTGATGAGTGCATGGGTTCCATCACGATCTGGTGGAGTCCAATGTTGTGGAGGTTGTCCAGGAGGGATGTGGTGCTGGCGTCCAGATGGTTTTCGAGGTGGAAGTTCAGTGTAGTTGGTGGACGCGATGGCATGCGGGGGGATGATGTCCATGATGGAGTTAGCGAAAAGTCTGCAGCGTCCAGGGGGTCAGTAGATGAGGGTTCCTCAGAGGGTGGTGGTAGGGATGGCCAGTATCTTAAAGTGAAGGTGTTCTATCAGGTCTGTGGGCTCGTCAGGGAGTGTTCTCAGAAGGAGGTTGGATTTGTGGATAATGGTGATTCCTCCAATCGGTGCAGATGGGGCGGTCCTTCCTGGAGATCTTGTATCCTTGGGGAACGGCGATGGCGATGTCCAGTCCCGAGGTGGTGTTGGGCCATGTTTCGTGAAGAACGCTACATCCAGGGTGGTGATGTCGAGGAGGTCCCAGTTTTTGGTGGCATGTTTGTGGAGAGATCGGACGTTGAGGAGTATGCATTGCAGGGTCTTCAGTTGGGTTGTGGTCTTGCAGGCGGGTTGCGTGGTCCATGGTCTCAGCAGTGCCGAAGGTGTGCTGGTAGCAGTGACAGCCGAAACTTCCGTGGGTGTCGACTGGTGATGCTAGCTTGCAGTTGTTGTTTGCATCATGGGTTGAGGGCGTGGATGCCACTGGGTTGCAGCATTGGGGTTGAGGAGGTCCACGGTTCCTCGCGCTGGTCACGGTTGTGTCGCAGATGGGCCCAAATGGGCTTGACTTTGGCATGCCTTCGGCGCACCAGCGGCTGCCATTAGGTAGGGGTCGGTGAGGGTCAGACAGCGGGGAGGCGGTAGAGGGGAGGGGAGCTGGATTAAGCTGGTCTAGTTGGTCATGCTGGGTGGGATTGGCCATGGGGCAGCAGCGGCTGGGAAAAACAGACTGAAAAGGCAAAAGAGAGGAAAGAGTGAAAATGAGGCAGTGAAAGGTGCAAGCAAAGTGCGGGAAAGACACAAAAGGAGAGTTAGAGGGGAAGATTTAATCAGTGAAAAACTAGTGAAAAATGGAAGAAAAACAGAGGGGGATTGAAAGGGGGAGATTGAAATCAGTAAAAAAACGAGTGAAAAGGGAGGAAAAAAACAGAGGGGGAGTAAAGGGGGAGATTGAAATCAGTAGGAAACCAAGTGAAAACGGAGGAGCGACACAGAGGGGGAGTGGAAAGGGAAGATTCAAATCAGTAAAATAAACAAGAGATAACAGAGGAAAGACACAGAAGGAGAGTAAAAGGGGGAGTTTAAAATCAGTGAAAAAAAGTGGAAACGGAGAGAAAGAGCAGAGCTAGAGAAAGGAGACAGAGGTCCATTGGACCACCAGGGATAAGGCGCAGGTAAATATATCACACAAAATTGGGGATCAAAGCATATATACCCGCACCAGTCTTGACATCCCTATATTTTAAACAGAAAGTAAGGTGCAAAAGGGCTTGAGACACAATCCCCTAAGTCCCAATAGTGAGAAACCAGAATTAACCTACCTGGTCTCTCCAATACCATACAACAGAAAAAACGCCTAGCACACAGTATCAAATGTGTAAAATTAATTTTTCTTTAACAAGTGTTTTTTGCAACCACCAGTTGCTAAAAATGCTTTTAAAAGAAACATGAATAAAGGCTGAAGTGCAATATTACATAATCACATCAACTGTTTTTTGGGAAAACCTATTTTTTTGTTTATTTTACATATTTGATACTTTTAAGTGTGAGGGGCTGCTTTTCTGTTATGAACCGCAGGTAAAACCTGCGGGTAGAGGAGGGCCTCAAATACCAGCACTTGAGAGTGCAAGGGCATGGGGGAAGGCCTCGCTTGCTGGTGGAGCTGCAAGGGTGGGAGAGCATTTTCACTGACAATGAGCCAGTGGTCTTGCTTCCTTGTAAAATTAAGTTACAGAAAATCCTCAGCCCTCTCTAATTGCCCTTCCTGATTTGCATACCTTATACCTGAACTTCATGCCAAAAGGTCAAAGCCATTATTTCTGTTTAAGTTCTCATTAAGAGGAAAGCCTGATGGGGATGGCATCAACTGTATGGGCTAATTATAATTAGCACACTGGAGTTGAAAGCAGTCAAAATGTAAGTTTTTAAATGGTACCTTTCCTTTGTGTTTCCATAAAATCCAACTTCATCAATTCAATGGATGTTTGGTGGAGGAGTGTGGCTCAATGGTTAGAGCGGCAGATCCTGATGCAGAGTTTTGGCCAGGGACCAGGGTTCGATTCCCGCGTCGACGGGGTCTCGGGCTCAATTTCTTCTGACCTGTTAATTCTCACATCGGGGCATATTCTAATCACAGGCCCCACGCTGCAACTCCGGGCAATAGCTTGCTTAGCCTCCACACCGGCTCCAACAGCGCTAAGGATTCCTGGCTTCACCCTGGGAGTGCCCAGGAGTGGACACTTAACAGGGAAATCCAGGAGGGGTTCCACAGCAGTATGAGTATCAGCGCCAGGAAGCCGAATAGGCGACACCGAAAGGTGACCATCTGTTGACAGTGCGCTCTATAAGTACCATGACATTTACATTTACATTTTAATAAATATCAAAAACAGTGGTTGAAGTGACTCTGTACCCTGTTACAAATCAAAGCTACCAAAAATGTTATTTAATGTTGCATTTTAATTCTCTAGAAATCATTGCAGTCTTAAATCATGGAACTACCTTTTAGGGACAAGTCACCTTCCTTTTTAAAAATTATTTGCGCCCTAACATGTAGTTATCAAGGCACACGTATAGTGAATTAATATTTCAAAGTAGAGTTCCTAGCTGTCAATTAAGTTTATTTTGATAGATTCACATGCAGGTTTGAAGCCAGCAGCAGTCAGGCTATGCATGCAGACCTGAAACCAAGTTTTACTTGTTTGCCTTGTGAATAGCCACATATGTGTTTCACCCCTCCTATTTAAATTCCATGTCACTGGGGTATTTCCTGCACCATATACCGTGATCTTACTGGGAAGCTAAAGATATTCAAATTTGGGAATAGCCGATGTCACTATGTTTTAGGGAGTCAAAGCACATGCACTGAGATCCAGTCAGCAGTGCCCCAGTGTGCAGAGGCAAAAAAACTGAAATACCATTCAGCAAAAATAGGGGTTACCACTCGCAATGAGGTATTTTCTGACAGTATGTTACAATTCTTTTTATAGTATAGAATTGACATTTAGTATGTCAGAAAAAAGGACCAGCAGGAAGAGGCATAGTGAGTTTGTACAAGGCTGTGAGGAAGACCTTGAAATGTGTTGCCTCCTAATTGCCCCTTCTAAGTGCCCTTGATATTGTCATTAGGTCATCCACATAGCACTATTTGTTGTGCAAGTCTGTATCCAATTTTAAGATGCACACAACCCTCTACTGTGGTTGTTCATATTATGCTGTTTGCGATCCTCAAAATCTGTTCAGTAATCAATGATGTCACCAAGTGCAAGATCACAACTTTAAACCACAGTCTCCAGGCAATATCCATCATGTTCACTCATAACTTATCTCTAATCCATAAATATGAGTAGGCATTTTGTAGCAGACAGAACTGCATGCATAATAATTCTGATGCATTTTCACTCTGCACTTGTTCTTTTTTTCCAGAATATATCCATGAAATATCACATAATAAACTCACCAGCCACCATGTTTGGCATCCTACTTGAACCGTTTCCTTTCACCCTGGAAATGTTTCTAGCCATTTCTTGGTTTCAAAGCGGTGGTTCAGTATTCAATTGAGCTGATCTCTTGTGCAAATTAGTCATCAGAGGTTACGTTAATGAGTTTTAATGCATTTGTTTTCTTAGAGCCATATGTTTCAAAGGGTTTTACCCATTCTGTGTCTATGGGAAAATGTGTTCATATATATGGCCCATAATGAGCATTGATGTCACCTTAATGCAGAAAAATAAAGGCTCTATTTCTAATTTAGTTATATAACTATATATATTTATAGGCCTTTGTTCCTTCCCTTTGAGAAAGGCCAAGGTTGCCTAAATGCATCAGGAAGGGGAACGCTGTACTTTTGAAATTAAATGCTAAAATGCACTGTAATGTGTGCGGGTGAGATAATACACTGCTTGGTCCTGCCGTGAGCAACCCACCACCAAGAAAAGAGCCCCACAACTGCCCAACTCGGACCCCATGTCGTGACCGTGAAAACGTTTAAGGGTAGCGGCAGCCTCCAGGGATTGGACCTTGGTTTGGACCATAGCAAACCTCAAGATTTGCGTGCAAGGGATTAAAGTGAAACTCAGCGAGTTTCTAAAATCTAAAATCAAAAGAAGCATCATCCACCAGAGGAAAATAATGAAGTAACCACATTTCACACTACAAAAAACAGCATGCTTGGTATAATCTGGCCTATCGCAGCGCAAAACAGTGGGCAAAAAATTGGATGAAGAAGCAATCCGTTGGTCTGTGTGCTGGGTTTGAAATCGACATATGACTTTGTTCCTTCTCTTTAAGAAAGGCGAGGTGGCCGAAATGCATCTGGAAGGGGAACGTTGTACTTTTGAAATTAAACGTTAAATTCCACTATAATGTGTGTGGCTCAACTTCTTTCTGCGGGAGAAAGACTGGGTGAGATAATACATGGCGTCTTCCTGCCGTGAGCAACCCACCACCAAGAAAAGAGCTCCACAACTGCCCGACTTGGACCCTTTGTTGTGACGGTGAAAACCTTTAAGAGCAGCAGCAGCTGCCAGGGATTGAACTTTGGTTTGGACCCTAGCACACCTTAAAATTGGCATGCAATGGATTACATTTGAAACTCAGTGAGTTTCTAAAATCAAAAAAGCATCGTCCACCAGAGGAAAATAATGAAGTAACCACATAGCACACTACAAAGACCAGCATGCTTGGTATAATCTGGCCTATCGCAGCACCCAACAGGGGGCAAAAAAAGTTGGACGAAGAAGAAATCCGCTGGTCTGTGTGCCGGTTTTAAAATCCCCATATGCCTTCCTTTTAAGAAAGGCTAAGGTGGCCGAAATGCATCAGGAAGGGAAACGCTGTACTTTTGAAATTAAATGCTAAATACCACTGTAATGTGTGTGGCTATACTTCTTTCTGTGGGAGAAAGACTGGGTGCTATAAATATATATGTATATGTATGTCCTTAACTATGTATACATATTTCAGTAATTACACCCTCCATCTATGAGAATATCAAATTGCATATGATATATTATTTGTAAAGATCACTGTTTTTGTCACTCCAAAAGCAAACATAGACCAAAGACTGTCCAAGAATTTGGAAACATCTTACATAGTCTTTTCCTCAATAAACCATGCCACATTCCTTTTATGGTAGCCCTAGCAGTGTTCATTGCAGTATCATTGGTGTTGATCTACATATCAAGCAGTTTTATAGCCGTCTGTTCTTTTCAATAGGGGCCAAAACTTCATCCTAGAGTAAGCTGAGAATTGTTGGGAAAAAAATGAAATATTTACATCCAAATTGAATTTTTTGGAATCTCCAAATCTAATTTTAACTTTTGGATTTCTTCTTTCTGGGTGATCTAGTTGTTCCTGCTACTAGCAAAGTGTTAACCCTGAACAAACCAAGTAAGTACTGCATCACCGTGTAAATAAGTCTTGAAAGCATCATTTTACAGAATGCAAATGAATCTTATAGCACAAAAATGTGTCTGATTGTCCTGAAGAATTATAAAAACAATCCTTTCACAATTGTGCGTTTCATCACCTCAGTTGTATTGTAGCAGATACCTTGGTGGGCCCAGACAGATGATGTTAAGAGCACATTAAAAATGCCTACTTAACATTATTACATTGAGAACATTCCTTTAATACTATTCAGAGTTCTAAAGTTATAATTGCATTGTACTTTTTTTGTGATCAACCACCAAAACATCCCTACTCAGAGCTTGTGCTTTTTGAAAAAAGTTCCCTCCTTACCCTTTGTATGTTTCATTATCACAAAAAAATGAAAGGACTAGATACATATACTATTACAGGCTGACAGAACTTTACTCTGACATGCAGCGCAGTTGGGAAGTGCATATAGTTCTTTGAGAACTCACTTCTAAGAGACAAGCATGTAAAGTCTCTCATAGACATTGACACGCTACATATGCCAAAAATCTAATATGATGACTCGGAAAAACTGCAACCTGTGTTAAGTTAGGGATTGTGAGAAACAAGTACCTGTTAGCTTTTGGCTCCTATTTTCAATACTAAATGCTGATTTTCTGACTCTGAATGTACCATGGACTCTGCTAACCAAACACAGAGTCTGTGCTCTGATTAAAAGTGCATGGTAATTAAGTATAACTAAAATTGTTACTGACAATCTCTCTGTAAGACCCTAGCATGTGGTAGGGTATGTGGGACTAGAGCCCCACTCGATTGAATGTACTTAAGTGTGCACTACTTTGGAGCCTGTAACAATTTTGGAGGCTGCTTTGAAACTAAAATTACATGCAAATTTGACTATGGAATTAAAGATACTAACAAAGTTTCAAAATACCTCTGTTTTACATATAAGTCATGCTTGAGATCTTCCCTAGGTGCCCCAGTGGTAGAGTGCCTTGTAACTATAAGGAGTGATATTACAAAATATCATTTATATGCCCTGGTGAGGAAATGTTGCCAATTTTATTTTTTCACAATTGACTCACAACAACTCTGTCCGCTAACATGGCGATATATTATTAAAGTGGAAATAGTGAATAGCTATAATGATGCTTCAAAATATAAACATGTATTCTCACTATCACAGAAAGTAACGTATAGACATTTCTTTTCTGTAAGTCAAAATCCAGCCTTCCAGAGGTTCTCTCCTGCTTTGCCAGTCTGAGCAAAACTGTCTTAATGAGCTGTGAAGTGGCCTGCCTTGAGACAAAGAATGTCCTGTGGGAGGAGAACTGCATGCTGCTGAGGACAAGGCAGGAAGGTGGTGAAGGGGCCAAACAATCTTCAAAAAGGAATGACAGCTTCACCCCTAAATCCTGCACCACCAACCAAATAGTAGCCCCACTAAATCGATTATTGAGTGGGCTGGAAGGGGAGCGTTAGGGAAACTTAGTCACACCAGTGGGTTGGCTTAGCCAGATTTAACCATCCAGGAGAGAGTTTCTCCATTGTGTATACTGGAAGAATATTGATTTCCCAGTCAGGAATATGCCACACTTCAGAGGAAATGGGCATACACCTGAGTGGTACCCTGCATTCCATTGGGAGGTGTGCCACATTGCTTTATACCCCAGAACTCTGAATACATATGGGAGTGTTGTCCAGCCACTCAAATCTGCTGCCTGAAACAGCAAAGAGAAAGAAGACAGCCCTGATGGAACCCTGATCTGTACCCAAAGGACTGCACTCTGAAGGACTGTACCTGCTACACAATCTGGTACTACAGCTCTCGATACCTTGCCTGGCTTCACAAGTATTAAAGAGTGGACTCTCTGAAAGCAGTAGGTTAACAGAGCCCTCCTGAATTGTCTCCACCAAGAAGTCCCCACTATGGAGAGCATCCATTTGACACTTTGAACCCAAAGGAGGAAATGCAGGTAGACGTTTTAGAAGTTTGGAGCAACTTTAGTATAAAGCTCCATAAATTCACCAGGTGATATGCTGGAGTTGTAGTCCCAGACCCCAAGAAGCAAACTATAGTACCTGAACCCTTGGCTGGTGCTATGGACCACTTTTCTTCATCAAGAAACACTTATAGAAGTAAGTGTGAAAGTGTAAACTGTAAACATTGATTGCCACGCATGCGATACACTGCAGGCCATTACAATGCAAGTCATTACAAAGAGTTGCTGAAGTGGGCAAAAGGTGCTGGATTTATAATCCAACACCTTCCCTACTGTTGTACAGACTGGAGTTGGAATAGTAAATTATACTATTTGAAAATGCAGTCCCCCCTACAGCATTGACTTGCATTGTAATGGTATACGATGTAACAAAGTGGTTGTTGAAATGGTATGATTTGTAAATGCATGTGCTAACGTGGCCTATTCGGTCTGAACTCGCAGCCAGCTACCTGTAAAAGGGTGGCTAGTACAACCAGTGACCAAAGACCCTTTTGTGTTGCCCGGCGGTGTCGCCTCTATTACCCACAGAAATCTAATCAATGAAGAAGCAGGCGCTGGAGACTGAAAGGCAGGAAACGAGGGTTTATTCTCTCCGGAGGAGAACACATCAATTCGGACAGCAAGTATCGTCACGAGGTGCTCTAACCGCATCTCTGAGACCTGGCCTCTTATACGCAGGTTTATTGCTTTATTACATGAAACACATATTTGTCAATACTTTGATGTACGGAAAAGCATCCTAGGAATACCCGCTTCGAGCCCGTTCCCACACGTTTACAGTTGAAATCCCCACCCCGGTCACAACAGGTGATGATTATCGCGCAGCTGGACATTCCGCCGATTCACGGAATGTGTGGAGTTGATCGGATCTCATGGGGTGAAGGGTATTCGATCGACTCGAGGGTACTTTGATAGGGGGAAGCTTCCTACTGTACGGGGGTGTGATAAACAGTATCCGCAGGGCCAGGTGGCGGCCTGGGAACAAGGGAGACAAACGGGCATACAGGAAAAGGGGGTTTGTATCAAAGGACTTGGGACCATGAAAGGGATGAAGGGAGGTGTCGCGCTGGGAACAGGATGGGATTCCGAGGCAGAGCTGCGCTGAAGAGGGGTTTATGACCCAAAGCATGTGAGAGCGGGAGGGGGTTGTCAGCGTGCAGGGGATGCCTGCGAGGTTAGGAGAGAGAGAGAGATGCGCTGGCTATCAGCGAGGGCAGGGAGGCCATGGTGCTCAAAATGGCTGCCGCTTACGCGCAAGGCATGTGGGAGCGGGAGTGATCAGGGCGTAGGGGTGTTTGTGAGGGTGAAGAGCCGTGCTAGGGGTCAGGGGTGTGCAGAGGATGGTTCTGATCAAGGCAGCTAAAAAATGGCGGGGGGTGTACGAAAAAAGTGTGGCATCGGGGAAAAAGGCAAGATGGCGCAGATACTGTTCACCAAACCGTATTAATTTTCCACAGTCCTCCCTTTAACATTTCCAAGACATCTTGCTGGTCTATTTCCTATCTATGTCTACTGCGGTGGTCATAAGTAAGGAAGTGAAAACCCAGGCGAAGGAACTGTACATAAACATCACATTTTAAAATCTTTTCATCTTAGTGGGTGGGCTCATCGTTAAGCTCGTTGCAGGAAAGTCATAGTAATGCAATATCAGACAAAAATTATGTAGCGAGAGCGTTGGGTACAGATCATAGATGCTTATAGTCATTCGGAATAGGAACTGATAGGTTACCACGAAAGTAAGTTATTTTTGTACTCGGTTGGAGCATAGTCAATTCAATGGCGGTTGGGAGAGAAATGAGACATAGTAAAAACAATAATCGGGGTTTCCAGTGTCTTGTGGTCGTGGACCATCATTAGTGAGTTCTCAGCATTCTTTGTCATCTTCTGTTGGCACTGTTTAGCACCTGCATTACAATTTGTTCTTTAGTAGGAATGTCCATGTGGGTTGAGCCGTTGGAGGTCTGCGGGCAGGAGTGTGTCTTTGTTTTGTTTCGCCAGACCTCGTGGGAGAAATACGTTACGGTCTTGGAGCAGGTGCATTCTCTTCCATAACCCAGAGCATGGTCATTAGGAGGAGACAGAAAAGGATTGTGATGAAGAGTGCAATTGTCTTTCAGCTGTGGAGTCTGTCTGTCCTTGGGTCTCTGTAGTGGGTATTTCCTGTTGCTTCCATCATCTTCAAGGTGCTCGGTAGCGGGCAGAACCACAGACTTCGTTTAGCTTCTCTTTGGGGTGACCCTTGGTGGTGTTTAGGTCATCGTTCTGAGATTTAACACAGTTCGTGGTCTACTTAGTCGGAGCTCCCTCCCTTTTGGCGCAGGAAATACCCTTCTCTGGATGGCACAGTAGGATTTAGAGGATGTTGAAAGTTCAGGTGGAGGGAGGGGGGTGTGCAAGTAGTCCTTATGGTAGGTCGGAGGAGGAGGGGATGGAGCAGGGCCAGATCGGGAACAGACCAGGGGGACGGAAAATTTAGACAGGCGGGTCCATAACCAGGTTCAGAGAGCGGGGACTTTTCGGCACATGTCGATCATAAAGCAGAGGCCTCAGGTCAGCCCTTTCCTTTCATTCTGTCAGAAACAGTGCCTCGTCCTGCGACTCCTTACTGTTGCGGTCTCGCCTTGGCTAATGTCGCTGAGGTTCCACGATCTGCAGTCAGGCCGCGTGCTCCCACATCCGGTCTCTTTCTCCTCCGACAGTGGTACCCACATAAATCTATTTCTCTCCCAACACTAAGCAACTGGGTAAGCATCCGTTACATTGAGGTTTTGCAGCCAACGTATAAATAATCGGTGATAGGTTTGCTGGGTTCCCTACAGCTTTCCTTCGTGACTATGTCTTTGGCGTTCTGTTGGTACTACATTCATTGTCGTGGAACGAAGTCTGATACTTATTTATTGCATTTTATCACAGTCACGTCAATTATTCTGGCAGAGACCCACTTTCCTAGTACGAGTCCTATGGAGCTTATGCCGTCCTTCAGGGCTTTGTATTTTACGAAAAAGTGCAACGTGCTATTCACCATGGTCTAATAGGTATCTTTCTGAGGAATAAACATAGGCTAAACGATTTTTCATTATATCAATGCATCCTATCTTTCGGCTAAACATTTTACTTTCAACAGGGTTTTCTTGCAACAAGTTCTTTCATTTGTGACTTAATTCTAACTTCGCAAACATTATTCTAAATTCTACATAGTTTCTTACAACCTGGCTACTTTATTAAAAAACTCGGGGCTTGCGATGACTATTCAACTCATCCTTGGGGTGAGCGAGATCTAATGGAAAACAGCTAGGAACATAGCGAACTAGGGCAAGGGACATTTATTTAAACTCTCGTCCAGGGCAGCTGATACAAAACTGGGGGCATTCTGGGAAAACGGGGATGTCTCGATCACCTTTTCTGTTTGGGTATTGAGATAACTTCGGAACGGGGAAGGTCGCTTTTACCAGAGACATTTTTATCATGGATGCCACTGGCAAGCAGTTCCCTCAAAATGGGTCAGATTAGGGAACCTTAGTCGTCTTACCTGTCCCTTTCTTATCGGCCAATCTAGGTTTCATCAGTATTTAGCAGAAAAGGAGAGGTAGTAACATGGTATCGATGTAATATATATATATATTTTTTTTTAAAGATAGATTTGTGCAAATACTTGTGGTATTTGGAGCCAATCAGGTGGTGCACCAGGGGTAGTGGTTCGCCAATTAGGTTCCAGTCGCTAGGAAGAGTGAAAGTGTGGAGGAGAGAGAGAGAGAGAGAGAGAAAGAGAGAGAGAGAGAGATAGAGAGAGAGAGATCAATAATAGGCTAAATAGTACACGTGTGATATGGAGAGTGGCCGTGTACTATTTAGGCTATTCAGTGCATTACCCAACATGAGACATTTCGGGTCTGTGTTAGAATGTAGAAAGCATGCAGTTTGGGACGGAAGAGCATTAGGCCGGGTACATAAGGACATGCATTGAGTTGGGTGTTCTTAGGTGCCATCTTGCAGCGTAGGTCCGCTTCGTGTATCGGACATGGCGTGGCTCCAGATCTTTTCTATACCCTAGTCGTGATTCCAATGTAATCTGTAGAGGGAGAAAAGGAAGAAAGGGAGGGGGAACAACATTCGAGCATATCAAAGGTACTGGCACGAAAGTTCTTTACTTACCACATACTCGTCTTATCTCCTCGGGATATAATCCCTAGGGCCATGGTTTCCGAAGTCAAGGGGGGCGGGCAGTGTGATAGGTTGTTCATGGGGGGTGGTCCGAGGGTGGCATTACAGATCGTGTGTAGGGAAACGCTAAAAAGAAATCAGAGGTGCCTAGCGCGAGGTATCTGGTTTGTAGATGTATCCAGCTATCGGGATCCTTAAATCATTCCCAACGCTGTGATGTTCTAAGGCATATCAGTTCTTCGGCCAACCCTGTCCCTTAGTACCTTCGAGCATCATACCTTTATAACATTCTAATATTCATATCGCTTCGCTTTTACCCATTCTCAGAAGTCGAGGTCCTTCTTCATGCGTTAGTTCCTGAGCTTAGTCGGATATTTGGAGGCAGCGTATCATACCTTAGATTCGATCATCAATCCAGGGCCGAACAGCCATTTTCTAATAACCTTAAAAAGAGAGCAAAACGGTTGCGCACAAAATAGCCCTCCCGCCAATTCCCACATTTACAAAAGTATGCGATACCTGCTCATAGTTTGGAAAACCTTTATTTGCCTAATCGTTCAGTAAGTAAATATGTGAGTGCAATCGTATTTGGCCGGACACGGCGATGGCTGAAGCACATACAGTAGGGGGCTATATTTCAGCATTTTAAAAACATTGAAAAACGTCTACTTAGTTATTTGCAAGAAACTAAAAACGTCTATTAATAATTGAGGGATCAGAGGGTATTTATTTCATAAATTGAAACACAGTCAGACTAATTGTAATCACATTTCCTAGATGTATACCGTGGGCGTGCGTCATAAGCTACGTTATGTATCGGCTACAATAAATATCATAATAAATCGTACATTGAAATCAACATTTTAACGGGATCCTTTCAAATGTTCGCCAAGTGAACCCTCCTCCCTTTTTCATCAAGTGTACAAAGGTTCACATACATATCTCAGAACATCAAGTCTTGTTAGCTAAAGAACACCGCGAGGTGTTCGTAAGTTCCTATTGATACCGGCGCCATTTTGGGCGATGTCGGGTTAGTTGCACCAGAATCCCTTTCAGCAGTTCAAAAAAACCTGTGCTAACAGAGGGGCTGGTAATGTGGACCGTCAATCAAAAGGGGAGGGAGGTAGAATCTTCCTTACCGGGTCACGTTGAGGTTCAGCCGGAACTTACTCGAATCCGTTAGCCCACAATATTTTTGAATGATTCAGACTGAAGCTGGTACTGACACGAGAGCACCACCATCTTGTGGCTATGTCGTGGTATCAAGGCAGTTGTTCCCCACTGGAAGCCTGTGGATGCCGAGGGCTTCTGGGACTCTGGTAGAATCTTCAAAGCTGTGGGGATGTTGTCGGAGGTGGGGGCTCGTGCCCAGGCAGGCAAGCGCCCGAGTTGCAATACCGGACAAAGTTACTCCAGCGGCCTAGACCCGCCTTCCAGGGGGCCCAGACGCCATTTTGAGACCCTGCAGCAGCCGCCCTTTGTCGTGTCTTCAAGAGTGGAAGAGACTTCTCTGGGGCGAGAAAAAATGGAACACCGTGTCGTTGGAGCAGGACATTGGCTCGGGGCGCTAGGATGCAGCTGTGGCGCCTCTACCTGGGGAGGTGAGGGAGGCTCGTTCGCGCCGCCTCCCTCTCCCAGTGCATCCCACGCCGTTCCTTCGAATCAGGGGTGCACATGATGACCACCCTACACCCCTGACTCGGTGAGTACTCTGGAGGACCATTGCATGTCCGGTGCTGCGCAAGTATGCCCGTCGGACATTGTATGTTCTGTGCTGCGCAAATAGGTCTGTTGCCCGGCTGGAGGATTTCGGCGCCGGGCCGGGGCTGGGAAACCTCCTACCTGTGGAGGTGGAAGAGGCTCGTCCGCGTCGCCTCTTCCTCCCAGCCCACCCTGCACCAGTTCAGCGGAGGAATTTGCGATGGCTGGGCCAGGAGAAACGAGGGAGGGGGTCATCTGCATCCGCCCCCTCCCTACTCGTGGCCCGGGGGACGCCGCCCCAGGAAGGAGAGGATGGGGAGACCATTTCGTGCCGGGCCCGTGGAGCCTCCTGTACATTCTCGCCGGCGACCTCTTTGGTCTATGGCTGTCGGCAGGACCCGCCCCACACGTGCTGTGTGTTTCACTTTCCGGATGGGCGGGACCCTTGACCTGTTGCATTTTGGGAACTTCCGGAGTGAGCGTAATATGTTTTGTATTGCTCCTATTAGTACAGTTTTACTTTAAAGAATGTTTTACTAGTTTTTCTATTTATCGTTGGTCGTGTGTTATCTTTATTGTAATTAAATCTTAAATT
Organism: Lissotriton vulgaris; assembly: GCF_964263255.1. Classification (NCBI taxonomy): domain Eukaryota; kingdom Metazoa; phylum Chordata; class Amphibia; order Caudata; family Salamandridae; genus Lissotriton; species Lissotriton vulgaris. The sequence continues at coordinate 2,035,144,462 of NC_141691.1, forward strand.
ATATAACAGAGACTTGGCTTCCTTGAATCCTTTTACTACGAGAACCTCATTACAGTGGGGGTAGGTATTTATGCCTGGGTAATGGGGGCGGGGTATCCACGAGCACAGATTTCCTGCATGGGGGGTTGTCTATGCAGGCCTGTAATTGCTTTTGTTTTTCAGAGTGGGGGGGGGGGTAATCAGTCCCAGAACTCAAACATGTCGTTGAAATTTGTCTGACGAAATCTGTGCCATCGGGCATAATCAAACGTGGTGGTTCTGTCTGTCCTGTCCGTGTTAGTCTGATTCGTCTTTGTCTCGCGCCTTTTCCCTTTCTGCCGGCCTGTTATTTCTGTCGGCCCTCCACTCTTACCTATGTTCCGTAGAGTCGGGCATTGGGCTTTCCAGTGCCCGAGTCTTTTACAAAAAGCACATTGGTTTTGCCTTAAGTCTGTTCGCCCTGCGCGTAGTGTCTGGGGGTTACTTTCGGGTCGTTGTGTCTCGGGGTTGTCCTGTCGGTACGTCCCTTTACACTGTTCCCTTTTTGTACCTAATCCTTGGAACTGTGTCGTCGCTGCCCCTTCCTTTTTCCTATCGGACGCTTGGAAGGTCGTCTGTCGCGTTTCTTTACCTACTCTGACTTCGTCTCTTTCCTTTCGTTGCATTGCTTCTTTGCGCCACATACCGAGACTGTCGAGCATAATAGGCGTTGTCTTGCTACTACGAAGGGCTATTTCTAACGTCTCTATTTTGTCAAGATCGAAGGATCCTACCAGTGGCCACTGTTTCTCTTGATTTGCTTTGGTATACTTGTGCCATAGCTTACTATAGGCTATGGTAATTAATCCATACTTTGTGAACATTTCTTTATTAGGGGTGCCTTCCAGCGGAGCTAGATGGTCCACCTCTAATAAACGGTCCGGGCTGAACCAGCTATCGATCAGTGGGGAGAAGACAGGCATGACGGGTCACAATGGGGACAATAGTCAGCACTACCTATCTTATCACTGTGTGCAAAGACTAGACAGAATATTTCTATTCTACGTTGTTTGCAGGCAGTGAATACCTCAAGAACCAATATCAATCAAAAAATGGTCAATGGGGAGAATACGTAGGCCCGCAAAAAGGTCTGCGTCACCTACCCTTTCACTATCTGCAAAGAGGGAACCTATTCTTTCCTGTTTGCAGACAGAGAATCTCCAGAAAACAATCTGTAACAGTTAATCAATGGGGAGGGGCAATTGATCAGTGGGGGAGAAAGATAGGCACGACGGGTGCGTTACCTATCCTTCACTGTTTGCAAAGGGAGAGCCGGTTGTTTCTCCGTTTGCCGACAGCGAAACTCCAAATAAATTAACAAAGAGTTATACTAGTATTTTTTCAATCAATCAAACAATTTCTTAATTCGTCGTGTCTACACGACCTTACCCGGACCGCATGGACAGTTTCTTGTCTTCCGAATCCAGCGCCCGATCGTCCTCTTTTCTTCGTAATCCTCGCGGCACTCCTGATGGTTCCCAGTCAGGACCGTAGATCACTCGAGAGAGGTCTGTTCGGAACCAGTGAAGTTCGGATGATCGGCTGTCAGACGAGGGTCTATCGGACAGGGTACCTCCCGATCGTTGCAGTCGTTCACTCTGTCATCAGGACCTCTCCCACTGGATCCACGAGTCGCTGATGGGCCCCACGTTTGGGACGCCAATTGTAAAAGGGTGGCTAGTACAACCAGTGACCAAAGACCTTTTTGTGTTGCCCGGCGGTGTCGCCTCTATTACCCACAGAAATCTAATCAATGAAGAAGCAGGCGCTGGAGACTGAAAGGCAGGAAACGAGGGTTTATTCTCTCCGGAGAAGAACACATCAATTCGGACAGCAAGTATCGTCACGAGGTGCTCTAACCGCATCTCTGAGGCCTGGCCTCTTATACGCAGGTTTATTGCTTTATTACATGAAACACATATTTGTCAATACTTTGATGTACGGAAAAGCATCCTAGGAATCCCCGCTTCGAGCCCGTTCCCACACGTTTACAGTTGAAATCCCCACCCCGGTCACAACAGGTGATGATTATCGCGCAGCTGGACATTCCGCCGATTCACGGAATGTGTGGAGTTGATCGGATCTCATGGGGTGAAGGGTATTCGATCGACTCGAGGGTCCTTTGATAGGGGGAAGCTTCCTACTGTATGGGGGTGTGATAAACAGTATCCGCAGGGCCAGGTGGCGGCCTGGGAACAAGGGAGACAAACGGGCATACAGGAAAAGGGGGTTTGTATCAAAGGACTTGGGACCATGAAAGGGATGAAGGGAGGTGTCGCGCTGGGAACAGGATGGGATTCCGAGGCAGAGCTGCGCTGAAGAGGGGTTTATGACCCAAAGCATGTGAGAGCGGGAGGGGGTTGTCAGCGTGCGGGGGATGCCTGCGAGGTTAGGAGAGAGAGAGACGCGCTGGCTATCAGCGAGGGCAGGGAGGCCATGGTGCTCAAAATGGCTGCCGCTTACGCGCAAGGCATGTGGGAGCGGGAGTGATCAGTGCGTAGGGGTGTTTGTGAGGGTGAAGAGCCGTGCTAGGGATCAGGGGTGTGCAGAGGATGGTTCTGATCAAGGCAGCTAAAAAATGGCGGGGGGGGTGTACGAAAAAAGTGTGGCATCGGGGAAAAAGGCAAGATGGCGCAGATAATGTTCACCAAACCGTATTAATTTTCCACATACCAAGGTTTGATTGTACTATGGAATACTGTATTGGAAATTATGGTTATGGGCAGGATGGCCCCTCCAACAAGTTGCAGGTGGAGGATGTCAACATGGCCATTACTCTCAGTATTATATTCATACTTCCAGACAAGGAAGGGAGAGGAGCATTCTCCCACCAGAAGCAGGGACGTAATTTGAGAATAAAGAGCTGAAGTCTTAGTTAGCTTCCATAGAAGGGAGGCCCAAGCTGAGAAGTGGGCTAGGATGAAGAGAGAAGAAATGGTGGCAGCAACAATGAACAAGATGCAGAGATGCCCAAGAGTTGTGGATTGGCTTCCCCAAGGTAATAGTCCCCATGTAGGTATTGGGGGAGGACATTGACAAATTGCTGACTGCATTTGAAATGGCTCTTGAGATGAGAAGGGTCCACTCGTAGTATTGAGGTGCTCTCCTGTGGAAATGTATTCTAGTAGCTAGGTTGGATATGCTTCAGACCCCGCAAGGGTTGAGGCAGAATCCTACCCACAATTGAGGAAATAAGTAGTCACAAAATTTGATCTGACCCCAGAGCAGTACCGAGTGAAGTTCAGGGACACCCAGAAAGAAAACACAGTCCTAGGTGGACTTTGTGCACAACTCCGTGAAAGCTCTACAGGGCTGGAGTAAAGGTAACCTTTTGAGGGCATTTATACCTTAATTCTTAAGGACTACTTCGTGACTCATTGTGTACAAGAAAAGTTATGCATTTACCTAGTAGACTCTCAGCTGTCTAGTCCCAGGGAACTAGGACAGACAGCTAAAATGGAGCTGCTCCTACCACCCGAGTGCCTTGAGACCCTCACGGATGAGTAGCTCGCTTCAAAGTCCCCTGATTATTTTATTGATGAGTGGATGAGAACCCAAGTTTCTAACCAGCACCAAGGAGGAGAATCCAAATAGGTGGGGGTTAGGTCTACAAAAGCCACAGGAGGTCGGCTGTAATCCCACCACAAAGACTCCCTCAGTACCCCAGAACCCTAAAAAAGAGGAGGGAGATCCCACAATAACTCAGATAAACAGAGGCAGAGAACCCAGGGACGAAGAAATACTTAGACCGTAAGGTGTTTGTTGATTGTCAGTAGTCAGTTCACTTCAGGAATGATGACGCCTGTACTAAAAAAGTGGTTAGCACTGAGCTGTTGAGTGTAGCCATAGAGCAGAATTCCTGAGTTGAGGACGTCCTCTTAGCATTTTGTTTGGACAGATGTCCATATGGTAAGCTTGTGTTCCCTTAGAGTGGAAGTCGTCACCTCCACTCCATTCAGGTGAATGGGATCGCTGCCATTTGCCTGTGAGACATATGTGCTTGTTTAAATATAGCGAGTGATGGGTTGGTGTTCTCAGACATGCCAGGAGAGGCCAGAAGGGTAACCCCAGGTGAGGTCACAACCTAACCTGTAAGCATAGTGCCTATACAGTGGGATGAAACCTTGCCTGGTATAAGGTGATAATGCAGTCCTCCCTTCAGGTTATCTCCTGGGCAATGACCTAACAGAGGTTGATCTAATTTGAAGGGTGCCCCCAACCCAAAGGTACTGGGGAGCTAGCTCCTACAGATAGGAAACTGGGGTTCCAAAAGAAAGAATAATAGAAGAAAAAAGATAAATCTTAAAGAGAGTTCAAGGGAGCCAAGGCTCTTCTGTCCCAGTAAGGGAGAAACTCACTGCTGGCACTGGTGAAGCTTCATGTAACCAAAAGAGAGTCTTGAGCAGGCAGGCAGCTGTCTAGCAGCAGGGTCTCACTCCTGCTCTGATCCAAGGGAGAGTGGAAGAAGAGTGTCTGCCACGGCATGTGGTAGCCACCTACTCTAAACAGCAAAAAGAGGTTTCAGGAGCCATCTGATGCCCCTAGCGCAGCTCAGCCACCTGCCAGTATAGAGCTTAGGGTGTAGTTCTGGATTCTGAAAGCTGTCAGTAGCCTCTGCAGGGTTTTGGTGTTCATGGAAACATTGTTGGTGGCATGGGAGGCAGACCTCATGGCCAAAAGTAAGATTGGCTTCCTGACCCTGTTGTTCATGGTGGGGTTGCTCAAATGCTGGGTAACTTCTGTGGGTAAGGTGTTGCCCGAGCAACTTTAATTATAGAGGAGGTGGGCACCTCACTACCCAAACTAAAAAGGGAGAAAGATATTAAAACAGTGGTTATGAGGATTCCCTTTAAAGGGATTCTTTTACTGTATGGGTGGGTCTGTTTAAGAGAGCAAGTACATTGGCAGGAGGATGTAAGGCAGATTAGGACAGGCAATTATACAGCCTGGTTTCTTCACTTTCTTTCTCACCTGACAGACCAGCTGTATACTCCCAGGGTTGGTTGAGGCTCCAGGGCTATTGGCTGGGGCTGATTGTGTGAGAAACCAGCACCTGTTTGCAGTATCCCCCCACTTTTTACCCCCATTTTGCCTACTTTATGATGTTTTTTTGAACTCTGATTGTGCCCTGGGCTCTGATAACCAGACCAAGAGCTTGTTCTCAGATTAAAAGTACTTGGCAATTAGGTATAATTACAATTGATACTGAAAACCTAGTGTTAATCTCTAGTCTTTGATAGGACATGTAGTTCTAGAGTCCCAGTCAATGTAATGAACGTATGTACACACTGTTGTGGTGCTTGTTATCATTTTAAAAGCCAGCCCTGCCTTTCAGGTTGCTTTTAAACTTAAATTATATGCAAATTCGACTTTGGATGTAAAGGTATGTCTGCTAACATGGGAATGCTTTATTAAAATATAACTATTAACAGAAAGGAGATAAAAATATACCTCAAAGTTTCAAAATAATAGAATAAATACAACAACTTACCACTGTTAGATGTATTCTAACTGCCATAGAAATTAAGTTCAGAACTATCTTTTCTGTAATCAAAGCCTAGCCTTCCAGCTGCTCTCCCCTGATTTTCCAGCCTCTGCCAGGGTGAGCAAAACTGTCTTAGGGACATATTATCTAGAATGGCACTAAAATGATCACCGGTTTAGCAGCAGAAAACTGACGCTAAAGTGGCGATAATGGGCTTGATGATATGCCCTGGATAATTCGAAAAGAAGCCATCGTTCACACCAGAACATGGACTTCTTTTGGAGTTCTCAAGGACATATTATCAAGCACATTATCGCTGCTTTAGCTGCAGTTTTCCGCCGCTAAACTAGCAATAATTTTAAAGCCGTTCTTGATAATATGCCCCTTAGTTGTGATGTGGCCTGCCTTGAGACAAAGAACTTCCTGTGGGAGGAGAACTGCAAGCTGCAGTGCACGAAGCAAGAAGGCAGTGGAGGACTCAAACTGGCCTTCAAAGACAGTTTGGACATGACACAGTCTCACCCCTAAATCCTGCACCCCCAGACAACAGGAGTCCCAGTAATTAGATTAGTGAGAGGGCTATAAGGGAGTGCTAGGGAAGCCTAGCCACACTAGTGTAGTGGCTTAGCCAGATCTAACCCTACAGGGGAAAGTTTCTCCATTTTGCACTTTGAAAGTCACAAATATACCACACTTTGGAGGAAGTGTTCATACACCTCGCTGGAACTCTGCATCCCATTGGTCAGGGTTGCCAACTGCTTGATGCCCAGGATCAACAAATAAATTTGGGAGTGTTGCCCATACACTTAGAGCTGCTACCTGTAAACAACAAGGAGAAGATGGACTGCTGTGTGGGAAACCGGACCATCACCCAAGGGATCAAACAAGGAAGGACTGTACCTGCTGCACAATCTGATACTAAAACCTTAAGGACTGTTCCTGGATTTGGACAAATTAAGGAGTGGACTACCTGAAATTTACATGTTAACAGAGCCCACTTGAATCTTCTCCATCAAGAACGCCACATCTTGGTCTGCGTCAAGTTGACATTTAAGGATTTGGCTCGGTGCATTGTAATTATTGTAGTCCCAACATCCCAAGGACCATCTCAGAACTTCTAGAACACTGGTACTGGTGTTGTGGACACTTTGAACCCACACGAGGAACTTCAGCAAGAACACTTGTTGTTCGGTTAAGTTTAGAGTAACATTTGTTAAAAGTACTATAAAGTGACCAGGTGCATTGTGGGAGTTGTAGTCACAGACTCCAAGAGGCAAACCAGATCATCTGTACTCTAGGGTGGTGTTATGGACTACTTTCATACATCATGAAATACATCTGTAAGTAATTGTAAATGTGTTACATCGTGGATGGCCACAACTCTGGTCCTTTAAAAATAATTGCTGGCTAGTAGTCAGTCCTGCCTCTTTGTCCCTCCCCTTTCTCTTCTGTCCCTCCGACACAGCTGAGACTTAGTACTGTCTCATTCCGCTATGGTTATTTATCTGTAGGTTAAGGGGATTTTTTGTCATGATTTCCTGGTCTGCTGCTGTTTGCCTCTGTTCAGCTGTGGCACCATAGCTGCTTGCATCTAAATATTACACTCCTACCTCTCACCTCCTCTTTATGCCACAGTTGGGCTAGTGCTGCCTCCCGCTCTGTTGATTGAATTTATTTAGCCTTTTGGAACCTTTCTCCCTGTTTCAAAACTGCATTTGCTTCCTCTGCATTTGCTTCCCCTGTCCGCCTCAATCAATTTATTTTCTCTTTGACTTTCTATGTTTCATGGTCTTTATCTCTGTGCCTCTATTGAGACTGTTGACCCCTTTTTTTTCTGTGTCTCACTCCCTAAGGTCACTGACTGCCTTATCTTTTCGATGCCAAAACCCAGTTTGCTCTCCAGTGTCTATTTTCAAACTCTCATCCAGCAATAGGCTGTACTGGAATGACATTTTAGGAAAAATCATGCAGCAATTCATTTAAACAAACCATGGGACAAAGGGTCATTATCTCAGCCATTTTAATGTTAGGTTGGGTGTTTATTCTACTACATTCACTATTTTTAACTGGCCTGTCTAGCTTCATGTTGGTCCCCCAAACAGCTCTTTCTTGAATTGACTCAGTGGAGTTCTGCTAGGCGCCTAGCTTAATCAGCTATGAAGGCCTGCCTGCACTCACGCCTACATCACAAGGAGGGATGGCCTGACTCTCTATTTGCGTGACATTGTTTGGTTTCTCAGAGGACACAGTGCACCACATTATTACCTTTCTCTCATTGGTATTTATAGTAGATGACCCCCAAAGTACACACTTTTCTCATGCACACAGCACTCTGGTGCCAAAGATTATTTGGATGCTTTTATAAGAAGTTATACTCCTGGGGTTAATCAATCAGGATTTAAAAAGCACGGCAACCCTTGCCTGGTGTTGCTGTAGTTTGAAGCATCTTGCCATCATTTATCAGTATTTAAGACTTTTCCGACCTCCTCGGCTCTTCAGTGGATAGGTTGAGATTTTTGATTCTAAGTTTGTTTGGCCATTGGTTGGATGCAAGTTACATAGAGCATTTCACATAAAAGTTTGGTTTATGCTCTGACAAGTGTGATGCTGTGTAATCATGCAACTAATATTAAATTCGACTTTTGAATTAAAGGTACTTCCAAAGTCTCTAACTACCTTCTTTTAACATATACTTCACACCTAAGGTCTCCCCTAGATGCATCAGTGCACTTTTAACTAATAGCAGGGGCATTATAACATATGTTTTATATGCCCCTGTAAGGGAAAAAAGGCAGATTAGTTTTTTTCCTATGGTAGCACAATAGAGCCTTTGGCCTAACATGGAAATACTTAAATAAAGTACAACTATAGATAGAAATAAGATAAATATATACTTCAAAGTATCACTTATAAATATCACAGAAAAGAAGTTATTGAACTTGTTTTCTGATGGACCAAAATTCAGCCTTCCAGCTGCCCTTCTCTGATTGCTCAGCCTCAGCTGTCTTAACGAGGTGTGAAGTGGCCTGCTGTTTGAACCTGTTGTGTCTGGGCAGCTTAATTGATGCTCCCTGATAGGCAGAACTACCATTGTGCTCAACCTTTCGTAGCTTCTTGGTGAGCAGTGAGGCTCAACAGAGGGCAATGTGTGAAACAAAGGCAAAAGCAGCCACTCACGATAAATGCCCTGAGCATCACAAAAGAGACTTCAGGAGTGAAAATGTTTATGTTCAAAACATATATGCAATGCTTATACCATGACCACCATAAACTTTTAAGAATAAAACACAATTGTGAATCTTGCTATTGGTACTAGGCCCACTCATATGGTTATTTTTTCACTAGTATGCACACTATGGACACATCTTAATCTAACTTCCTTCTAATCGAGAGAGAGCATCCTTACGCGGTGCACAATATCAAAATTATGTACATTCACAAATAAAAGAACACTTTTTAGCAGCACTGTTTGCCGAAGTCAAGTGGGTGACACCCAATGTCTAAAAGTATTGTGCTTTTACTACTAAACAAGGTGTAAGACTTCGCCACAGGCCAGTGTCGTGAATCACATTCGACCCAACCACGCTCACTCCCACTCAGACACACTCAATCCGCACCACTATGTGGTATGACAGGTATCAGCCAGTCTGTATGACACGCTCTTACATACACATACTCACTCAGCACCTTAATGCGGTGCCACTGGTACCTAGCAGGTATATGGATCACCTTCTGTAGATCATGTGGCCCAAGCCTCTCTCCACCTTCACCCTCACCCCTATTTGCCTATACCTACAGGTGGGAGATAACTAGTCCTGCCTACCTGACACTGGGCTGCAGGTGGCCAAAGTTAAACTTAGTCTGGGTCTCTCAGGAAGCAGGTGGAAATATTTAACAGCTTTAATTAGGAGGTAGACTTAAACAAAGGAGAAGTTAGCAGCAGAACAAGTTCACCCACAGGTCTCAAACACAAAGGATTCATGCAGTCAATATGTCTTTCTACTACCAGTACCATGATGTCTTCAGTAGGGGCCAGGTGTGGCCAGGCAGGTTGGTCTATCACGATGAGTGTCAACAAAGGAACAACCGATGAATAGGAAGTAATACATTACTCCCCATAGGTAGGAGTAGACACCCCGATCGGTATATGATGATCCAGGTCGTACCCAGGAGTTTGTTTCCTTCCCAGTGTAAGAATTGGCTTTTGTAGTTTGGTTTGCCCTGTTCCCATCATGCACTGGGACAGGAACAGACTAATTTGCATACAGCCAGGTTCTGAAACTGGGATGGTGCAGTGAGCTAAAAAACGGTGTTGGATCTAGCCCTGATCTCTTGACTGGGTGAGAGCTTTCTGCTTAATTCAGAGACTCTGTCCCTCACCACCCCTTGTTGTAAATATATCCAGGTCGTACCCAGGCACTCTGGCAACAGCGACAGGTGTGCCTTTTGCGTGAAGGAATGCATTGTAAATTGTCACCTCCCAGGTCAGGAGTCACAATAAAGAGTGCATGATAAATTATATAGATTTAAAAACAAGATCACAAACAACAAAAATCCACAATTCTACACTTAAGATTGCTTAAAGATGATAAAACGTTGCTTAGTAACAGTTGATGATAAATGGGACAAAGTTCTCAACAAAGTACCTGGATGCATAACGCAAGGTAAACAAAAGGCTCGCAAAAGGGGAGATGCGTCGGTTCCGTGATCCGGGGGAGATGATGCGTTGTGCCTCAATGCTTGGGCAGAGTAGGGGATGCGTCGTGATCCTTACCTGTGTGGAGGTGATGCGCAGATTCTTGGCCTGCAGGCCCGTTGTGGTGCGCAAGATGACGCCTTGATGCGATGCGATGATCCGGTTGCGATGCGAGAAGATGGCACCCTTGATGCTGCGATGAGGGGAACATCCTTTACAACGCAACTTTTACCACTTAGTGCTGTTACAATGCAGGTTTTACAACCAAACCGCGGGGGCGCTCTAGGATAAGGAATACGTTTAATTTACTATCCAACACCTTCCCTAGTATCCACGGGGACTGGAGTTGGAATAGTAAATTAAACTATTCACTATCCAACACCCCAAGTGTAATGCGTTGTAATGGTATGCGTGGTAAAACCTGCGTTGTAACAGCATGCGTGGTAAAAGCATGCGTTGTAACGTCATACATCCGCTGCGATGACGATGCGATGATGCCCTGCCAGCTTTGAGACGACTCTGTACTTCCGAGCCGTGACAGGCCCTGCACCACGCTTCTCCGGTGATGCGATGGCGACTCTCACGATGGCATCATGCTTCTCCAGTGATGCGACAACAGGCAGCTTCGATGAACACACGCTTCCAGGGAGTTGCGGCGAAAGATGGCTTCTCCGGCAATGCAAAAACTTCAGATGCGGCGGTGACACGCTTCTTCTTGATGCATCGCGCTTCCAGCTCCCAGCAGAGTGTAAGTGTCTGGATTCAGAATTCCCAGGAAGGAAATTCAGTGGGGAGCTGGAGGCGAAGTCTTTTGTCCCTGAGACTTCAGCTGGAGGCAAGCAGAGTTCAAGCCCTTGGAGAATATTCTGTAGATGAAATTCCTTATAAAGTTCCTTCTCCTTTCTCTTGGCAATGAAGCAACCACTGCAGGCAAACCCAGCAAACAGCACACTGGCAGAGGGGCAGTACAACTCCTGCAGCTTCCTTGGTTCTTCTCCTTGGCGGACAGGTTTCTTGTAAAGAAGTGATCTAGTTTCTTGGGATCAGGGTCCCAATGTTTATAGCCCAAAATCCTTTTTTCTCTGAAGCTGCCTAGTCCAAACCACTTCCGGAGCACTTTGATTACATGACTCTTCTTCCTTTCACTGTGCAGGGCAGAGACATCAACCGTACCCACAGGAGGTGGAGCCAGCACAGAGGAGGGAAGATACAGATCTGGAGCACTCTGTTGACATGATTTCTTCTCTCCTTTCACAGTGCAGGGCAGATACATCAGACACGCCACAGGAGGTGGAGCCAGTGTTGTAGAGCGAAGGCCCAGCCCTATTCAGGCCCCAGGTGCAACTCCTCCCTCCCATCTAGAAGCAGATCTCTCTATTCACCACTGGGCTGCCCCAGCCCTGTCACTCACAAACCCAGACAAGGAACACACAACCTAGCAGAGGCAGGTCTGGAAAGTTAGGCAAGAAAATACCCATTTTCTAAAAGTGGTATTTTCAAACACAGAATATTAAAACCAACTTTACTAAAAGGTGTATTTTATTATTCTGAGTTCAGGCACATTAAATTCGAATTTCTACCATGTTCCCTGAGTCAGTTAGGATTATAAGAACAGAGGAGGCAAACCATCAAAATGGAAGGGAGACTCACACCATTGATGCCAGGTCTAACAGTTAGGAATAGGCATTCCTAACCATTCCTGGAGTTATGTCGTGTTTGCGATGCACTTGTTATATGTCAGAAGATGCATCATGCATATATCCATCCTTGGGCATTTTGTGCTTCATTGTAAATGTGGCACTTCCATGGTGGCGCAAGGCTATTTTTCTGTGACGCAAAATAACTGCTGCAGCTCTGCTAATATGCAGAGATGCATCAGTTATTGTAAATCTGTCCCTTGGAGTCATAATATAATAGTCAAATGGTTACAGCATGTGGGTCTCAACCTTGCTTGGACAGTGTGGCCAGTGGTGAATGTGTCCAGATTTCTGGCATGGGGAGCATGCGGTTTCATCTGACCACTTCACCTTTCAAATTTCTGCTTCATTATTCTGATGTTTTGTGAAAAGTGGTCAGCTGGTCACTCGAGGAGTAGGTCTCTTGCAGCTTTTGATGCCCCCTAGAAATACAAGAGGTCTGCCATCTAAGCCTAAATCCAAACTGGTTCCAGGAGCATCTCCTCCTCTGACTGTAGTGGAAGCAGGCTACAATTAGCCCTGGGTTTCAAGTACTATACCTCCTCATTCCCAAATTGACAATTAACTATATATTTGAAGGCTTCACTCTGGTAAAATTAAGTTACATATGTTACTCAGCACTCTCCAGCTGCCCTTCCAGAGAGAGGATGATTTGCAAATCTTATATTGGGTTTGTTGCCAAAAGACACAAGCCATTATTTCTGTTCTGGGAGCAGTTTAACATCTAGGCGATAGGTAAACATTAATAGAGAGGGCAGCAACTGGATAGGATAATGCTAATTAGCTCACTAGATTTTCAAGCAGGCAAAGTGTATGTTTCGAAAAGGTAGATTTCCTGTGTGTTTTTGAAAAATTTAACTTCATCAATTCAATGGATATTTACTGACTATCAAAAACAGTGGTTGAATGAACGCTGTACCTTATTCCAAATGAAAGTTACCAAAAGTGTTATTTAATATTGTAGTTTCTTTCTCATAGAAATCACTGCAATCCTAAAACATGAACTGGCTTTTAGGGGCTAGTCACAGTAGTATCATGCAAACCTTAAATTCTTACATCTTTTGAACTCTAGGTACCCTAACATGTAATTAAAAAGTCACGCTTATGGTGAATTAATATTTCTGAGTTTTACTTGCCTACCTAGTGAATAGCAACATATGTGTTTCACATTTAACTTCCATGTCACTGGTGTATTTCCTGTGGTCCAGTCAGCAGTTCCCCAGTGCGCAGAGTTAAAAATCCTGAATTACCAGTCTGCAAAAATAGGGGTTACCACTTAAAAAGAGGTGTTTTCTAACAGTATGTTACAATTCTTTTTATGGTATAGATTTGACATTTAGTATATCAGAAAAAAAGGCCAGCAGTAAGGGGAATACTGAGGGGCATATTATCCAGCAGGGCGTTAAAATTATCACAGTTTTAGCGGCAGAAAACGAAAGCGGCGAAAATGGGCTTGATAATCAGCCTTGGAGAATTCCAATAGAAGCCCATGTTCTCACCAGCAGTACAAAAGGGGGAGGTGATGGACGGAGCATCTGAATCAATAAAACACTCACACCCAGTCAAAAGATTGCGGTTTAATCCATCACCCTTCTTTGGCCCACTCTGCCACCCCAGTTCAGACATGGCTATATGCAAATCAGTCTGACCCTGTGCCTCATGGGAACAATCCAGCCCGAACTGCCAAGCCATGTCTTCCCTGGACCAGAAACAAGCTTCCGAGGACCGGTTTCTGGCATTCCAGCCGTCTTCAGCCCAGCTTGCTTGAATCCAGTGGCAAAGTGAGCAAGGGACTCACGTCTGAGCATACCCTGCCACACTTATGGCAGCTAAAAGCAGTACAAAAATGGGTGGTGATGGACGAAGCATCTGAATCAACCTAACACTCAGACCCAGTCAAAATATTTCGGTTTAATCCATCACCGTTCTTTAGCCCACTCTACCACCCCAGTTCAGACATGGCTATATGCAAATCAGTCTGACCCTGTGCCTCATGGGAACAGTGCAGCCCGAACTGCCAAGCCATGTCTTCCCTGGACCGGAAACAAGCTTCGGAGGACCGGTTTCTGGCATTCAAGCCGTTTTCAGCCCGGCTTGCTTGAATTCAGCGGCAAAGTGAGCAAGAGACTCACGTCTGAGCATACACTGCCACACTTATGGCAGCCTAAAGCGGTACAAAAGGGGGTGGTGATGGACGGAGCATCTGAATCAATTAAACACTCACACCCAGTCAAAAGATCTCGGTTTAATCCATCACCATTCTTTAGCCCACTCTGCCAACCCAGTTCAGACATGGCTATATGCAAATCAGTCTGACCCTGTGCCTCATGGGAACAGTCCAGCCCGAACTGCCAAGCCATGTCTTCCCTGGACCGGAAACAAGCTTCCGAGGACCGGTTTCTGGCATTCCAGCCGTCTTCAGCCCGGCTTGCTTGAATCCAGTGGCAAAGTGAGCAAGGGATTCACGTCTGAGCATACCCTGCCATACTTATGGCGGCCAAAAGCGGTACAAAAGGGGGTGGTGATGGACGGAGCATCTGAATTAATCAAACACTCACACCCAGTCAAAAGTTCTCGGTTTAATCCATCACCATTCTTTAGCCCACTCCGCCACCCCAGTTAAGACATGGCTATATGCAAATCAGTCTGACCCTGTGCCTCATGGGAACAGTCCAGCCCGAACTGCCAAGCCATGTCTTCCCTGGACCGGAAACAAGCTTCCGAGGACCGGTTTCTGGCATTCCAGCCGTCTTCAGCCCGGCTTGCTTGAATCCAGTGGCAAAGTGAGCAAGGGACTCACGTCTGAGCATACCGTGCCACACTTATGGAGGCCAAAAGCGGTACAAAAGGGGGTGGCGATGGACGGAGCATCTGAATCAATCAAACACTTACACTCAGTCAAAAGATCTCGGTTTAATCCATCACCGTTCTTTAGCCCACTCTGCCACCCCTGTTCAGACATGGTCATATGCAGATCAGTCTGACCCTGTGCCTCATGGGAACAGTCCAGCCCGAACTGCCAAGCCATGTCACCAGAACATAGGTTTCTTTTGGAAAAAACTTAGTGTCTGTACCTCATTGAACCATGCCACATTCATTTAATTGTAGCACTAGGATTGTTTATTGCAGTATTATCAGTTCTGATATACTTATTAAGCAGTTTAAAGCCATCTGTTCTTTTCTGTAGGGGTTGAAACGCCATCCTAGAGTAGGCTGGGAATAGCTGGGAAAATAACAAAATATTTGCAACAAAATATAATTGCTTGGTATCTCCAGATCTAATATTACCTTTTCAATTTCCATTTTCTGGGTGATCTAGTTGTTCCTACTACTAGCAAAGTGACAACCCAGAAGACAACAAATAAGTACTGCATCACACTGTAAATAAGACTTTAAAGCATTATTTTACAGAATGCAAAATAATCATATAGCATGAAATATCTTTTGTTGTCCTGAATAATTTTAAAACCAATCCTCTTGAAATTGTGCTTTTCATCACATCTGTTGTATGGTTACAGACACCCTGGTGGGCCCGGTCAGATAATGTTAAGAGCACGTTAGAAATACCTACTTAACATTATTGCATGTAGAACATTCCTCTAATACTATTCAGATTTTTTATCGTCAACTGCTGCCTTGTTCCTTCTTATGTGATCAAGCACTAGAACATCCATACTCAGAGCATGTGCTTTTTCAAAAAAGTTCCCCTCTCCCCTATTTAGGTCGAGCCTGTAGAGGCAGCACGAATGCGCTGCTTGTTTTGCCAGGCATGCAGTATTCGGTATGGTGTGGAAGCTTTATGGAAGCTCTGCCCACTCTCCGCCCATCTTTCAAATTGGTTTAGGTCCTAAATGCTACCTTTGATTTGTTTTAGGCCTGTTATTCCCTCCTCATGAAGGTCATGTCTTCATTAGTATCATTCCATGGCTACTGGCCCCTTTACTTCGAGCACTATTTTCTAATCATGGCCCAACCCCACAGTCCGTGACCTCTCGCCCTATTCTCTGCCCCCCACCACACTCCCGTTCATGCTATCTCACTTGCCTGCAATCCCGTTATGAATGCAATAGGTCTCACGTAAATGCAAGTCCTATAGCATTGTAAATGCTTAGTTTTTTTTCAACTGCTAAAAAAATATGGCTGCGCCCAAGCGGCAAAGTGAGAGCCGCTGTGAAGTAACCGACTTATGTAAAGATGCAAGTCAAAGAGGAAACGGAAAGCCAAACACGCAGCGCTGCGACTTTCCCACAAGAGAGTTCTGACAGCCCTTCCGTCCCTTTGCAGTTATGACATTCTCCTGAGTAGGTCCGTGACAGCTGGGAAGTCGTGCAACTTTCCCTGAGAATTTGCAGATTTAGATGGACACATACTTTAAATAAGCACAGTTTGTTATAAATGTATATATATAGTTTTTTATTACGGACACTTTGTGAATTGCAGGCAAGTAGGGTAGCTAATATTCCATTGTTTCCATGCGTAATAGATGATGAGGTCTAGTGTTTTGATGTGTTTTTTGTAACTTTTTGCATTGTTCCTTTGATGATGCTGTAAAATGATGGTGAAAATTAAATTATGATTAATGTGATACGTTAAGAATGTGTTTTGTTAAAAATGTGAGGAGAAGTTGTTGGCACTAACTTAAAAAGGAGGCCTTGAGTCAAGGAAAATTGCACCTTTTATTGGTGACTTGAAAAGAAAATGCCCAATTACAGGGTGCAATGTGCTGCTGGTGGTCCATGGCCCCGGTGCATCCACACCTGCTTCACTAGTGCCCCTGGTCGTTGGTCATGTGATAAAGACGATGCTAGTATTTATTTATATTTGCAGCTATAGTTTATTGCCAGGAATTGATCTGTAGCACGAGTACCATAAATAAAATGGCTAGCTGAATGTCTTCAATCAGTCTCTGACTGTCGGCCGTATAACATATAGTCACTCATTCCCAAGGGGATGCTCTGCACAGTGTGTGCCTTACATCTTTATTGGATGCTGTGGCTCGCCTTGCGTCAGAAGCCGAAAGCAACAGTTTTTAGTGGTGTTGGGGGACTCCGGTCCAGCGACTTGAGCCATGGGAATGGGCCACTGACCCACTTGTCATATTTGATTTAGGGACCTTTGCAACATGGCTCTGCCATTGAGCAGTTCTTCAGGTGTTGCCTGCCACAGTGGAGCTGTTTTTACACATTTGGCTATGCTTTTTTTATTGCAGTATTTTTCTAGATCAAAATAGCCCTAGAGGCAGATTTACAAGCCCATTGCGCCACTTTGCGTCAATTTTCCCATGTTAAAGTGATGCAAAAGTGGCGCAAGGGTCTTGTAAATATGCCCCCTAGTGTTTTGTTCTAGTTTGAGTCAGACGAGATTTCCCTCATTGGATTTCACCTCCTCCAGAATTCACGCTCTGCTCCATCCTGCATGCTCTTCCCAAAGCATCAGCACATTCAATAGATTTAGTTAGAAGTTTCGAAATAGTCATCAGCAATCTGAATCTTTAATGACAGCCCTCAGTGCTGAACTGATCCCTGTTCATTTATTTGCATCACTAGCGTGTAACCTAACACAATGATGTAAATAAAATCTATATACAGCATAAGTTCTCTGTTGAAACTACAATCAACAACACCACATTGTAAAATAAGACTGGATTTCAATTTAAATTTGCTTTCTACTCGGTACATCAGTACAGCCCTCAATTACTTCAGTGCTTGTGTGAACTCTCCCATTGTGTTCTGAAAAGGCTTATTACTTGCTGAACTGAATCAAAAACAAGTTGGCAGGGTGAGCCCAAATGTAAATAAGATTTGTAACTTTGAAAAAGAATTCCTTCTTTCCATCCGTAGATCTATTGACTTTTTTGAGCACACCCTCACATAAAAATCAGATAAGAAACTCCTTGGTGGACCATAATCGAAACACAGATTTGTTGCCCTTTCAAAATACAAAAACTCAGAGTAATCATTTGATACTTGTATCTTTAGAGCTCAAGAATGTCTAACATGCTTTAAAACCACGAATAAAAAAGAAATACTTAAGATTCAGGTTTTTCTATATCTCATTACTACAGAGGGTTGACGGATCATGGACATCTCGAGGAGCTGAACATCAGCATTGTAGATTCTGTGGTTATAAGGAAAAACACTAGAGCAAATAATTTGTCTCTGCCCAAAACTATTTCATCTACACAAGAAGCATTTATGTGACTCTTTTACTTCTGCTAATGTCTAGGCGACTGATGAGGCCATAAGAACCTGTTTTGCCCTACACACTGATGCCTTTGTATCCAAGTTTATCAAATGTTTAGATTTAGTTTTAATAAGATAAAATAATCCGGTTCAGATTTTAAGATGTTGCTGGTTTAACCCCAGCTGAGCCTTGGCTATTTTTTACTCCTTGTTTTGATCTGCTCCATCATTTCTTACTGTCCCATTATTGTTACTGTGTTATTTATAAACAATAACAGTTATTTCATTCATTAATTTACTCACTCCAGAAATCTGTGTTAGATCTCATGGTCAAATATTTGAATCTTGGTATGGTCACTCAGCCTTTCATCCTTCCTAGGTCAATACATGTGTGTACACATGGAACAAGCCTGGAGCCTCTTATCTTAGTTCTTCAGAAGTGGATCTTATTTCAAAAGGTGGACTGGTGATAAGCACTCCCAATCCATTCTAAAAGTGTCTGATACTCTAGTAGTGAGACTCAATCACACCCAAGGTCTGCACACCAGGACATCCAAATAGGAACAAATCCATGAGGATTGAATGGAATGTAACATTCCCCACAGTCACCGTAATAATAAAAACAGAACTATAAGATCAAAATACAATACAATTAATGTTAAAATAATGTCAGGGTGGTACAACCTTTAACTTATGTGTCATAGTGCATGCAATAACTCACAGGTAATTCTAATAAAATCAATATAACTTTAATTATCAGTATTGTGCAATGTGTAATAATAAGGACACGCTGGTAAGTTGTAATTCAAGTAGGTTTATTCAGGTGAGCAAACAGGTAGCATAAAGTCTCATCGGGTATTGTAGGGCAGCCTGTTCGTCTTCATCAACAGCCCCACCAGGAGCAGCCTGTCAGCTGCTCAGCCCCTCTCAAAAACTGGCATCACTTATCCAGTCACACAGGCAATCCACACAGCCCACACTCCAACATTCCTCTCAGAACACTCACACAGGCTAAGCAGGTAGGGACGGAATAACATAGGAGAAAAACCATAACATCAGAATACTACATTGACTCTTCCCGATCGAACAGAAGAATAACACAATCAATGTATTAAACTATAAACATAAAATTACAGCAATAGTAAATAGTCCCCAACCCAGGGATGAAGGAAACATCGCCCGCATCATAAAGTAGAAATGAACTATTTAAATCATATGCAAAAGCCCAGACCCAGGGATGACGAAAAAACAGCATCACACAAGGGTAACAAACTAAAGTCAAGAAGGAAAGATGGATACAGAATGCCCACCCCCTCCTGTAATAAGCAAAATTAAATGTCAAGATGTAAGTTCTCCATATAAGGAGAATAGTCATGTGGACTAAAGGGACTAAAACCCAATATCCTGCCTCCAGCTAAAATAAGGGACAACAATGTTACATATTGTGCTCTCCATATAAGGAGAGAAGTCATGTGGACTAAAGGGACTAAACCCAGTGTCCTGCCCTAACCATTAACAAGGGACAACCTGTGAAACCTGTGAAAACAAATATGCTCCCCATGTGAGTAGGCACACAGGGGATACCTGTGCAGCAAACAAATAAATTGCAGCACAAGGTGTCTTATGCATGCATGGAACCCAACCCTGCATCAAAATTGATTGTGCGGCACAAGGGGTCTTACACACGCAAGGAAAGTTTCTCCTTGCAACAACAAAACCCTGTAAGATAACCCTCATGTAAGGGTACAGTATCTCATCCATAAACCCTCCCCCATGTAGGGGTCAAAGACTGCGAAAAACAACATGGTCTGTTACCCAAAGCCTTCCACCCACAAAACACATGGGCTACCCATTTGTAAACAAACGTTAACTGTGGTATCACGACACACGAAAGCATCATTTGTAAGTATGCAAAAACATTTCAAATTGTAGTGCATTATTAAACTGTGACCCACGCTGGTGAGCAATCTCTCACCCTAGCAAATATGCAAAAAACACCCCAAAAAGAATTAACACTACAGCTTTAACTAAATGCACCACAACTCTAAGCTGCTAGAACAAGTTCTCTAAAATGTGCTCTAAAACTGAATTTTCTTCACATGTAGACACCTGAAACATCCATTAGTGGTACATGGGTGTATGTAAGTCTCCAGAAAACATCCGTTCCATCGTGAATTTGTTTGAAGGGAGAAGTATCTTTTATCAGAAATGTCTCCAGAAAACATCAGTTCCATCGTAAATCTGTGTGAAGAAGTACCTGTAAATATCTGTTATGTAAAACACAAAGTGGTTGGCAAAAGTGCCAGATGGAGGATCTTCATGGAATGTAACTACAAATTCGAAATGGCGGCACGCACAGTGAGGCCACGCCAGTTGGCTCCAGTCGAGTTCATGTTAGACAATGTGTGAATACAGCATGAAGCTTGAGGAATTGCTGAAACGTCACTCGAACATCATCAAGCAGGTAAGAGCGCGCTCAGCTTGTGACAAGCACCCCTGTTTTTTCAAACTTGCAAAAAGCCTTCAAACTGTCAAAAATGTAATGAATACTCAGGGACCCTAATAATAAAAGACGATAACAATATCACCTCAATATCCCACTCCATGTGCCAATTTTTGAGCAGAATTTTATTAAAAGCCAAACATTCCCTACAGGATGATGGGCCAAGCTGTGAAAACACATTTTGTAACATTTACAGCTTGAGTGCAGTAAATAGCTTCTTTACAAATCTATCAAAAACAAGTTCGAAGGAACATGAATACAAAAAGCATAGGCATATACTACCATGTGCACACATATAGATGACAATCACCATGTCCATAAAAATCTTGAAGTGCGTAGCATTCATGTTAGAAATGCCAAATAAACATGTCACAAATGATGATAGTTATATCTTTTGGAGGTCCATTGGTTGAAGCCAGACGTGTCAAACCAACACCACCACATACCAAAATGTAGCAAGTACATACTGCACATGCCTGTCCCATCCAAAGCACACATCTTATGGAAAAGCAGGTTGGCATGGAGGATGACACTCAGCATAGCGTCCATTAAATGAGAGTGGTGGCATACCTTACATGAAAGCTTAATTTTTGTCATTGAGTCAGCATGAGATGGGGTACATCACGCTTATGTGGGGTCTGTCCAATGTAATGGACACCAGTGGGGTTGTTCTGCGTGCTGTTGTTGTTCCTGTTTTATTTGTCCCTTTTATAGCACAATTTTGTTAAAGAGATTGTATTGTGTGACCTCTTGTGACTGCTTTTTGTAGCATCTTGTTCCTGTTGCATGTGCCTGTCGTCCCTCCCATGTAGTAGCTTCTTACCAACATGTTGTAGAAGGAATCTTTAAGTCCCTTCAGGCTACTTGTATAAATAGTACGGCGTGGGGTGGTCTCCAACTCGTCGCCAAAATTAATGTAGTAATGAGGACATGCTGGTAAGTTGTAATTCAAGTAGGTTTCTTCAGGTAAGCAAACAGGTAGCATAAAGTCTCATCAAGTGTTGTAGGGCAGCCTGTTGGTCATCATCAACAACCCCACCAGGAGCAGCTCACTAGCTGCTCAGCCCCTCTCACCAACTGTCATCACTCACCCAGTCACACAGGCATTCCACACATTGCTACACACCAACATTCCACTCAGAACACTCATACAGGATGAGCAGCTAGGGACCAGATAGCATAGGAGATAACATAGGAGAAAAACCATAACATCAGAATACTACAATATGTATGTGTCTTTCTTCAACATTTCCAATTGTTGCATGCAGCCTCAAAACCTAACAACAAAGGTCCCTGGATTTCTAGCTCAAGGAACACTTGCAATTAAAGAAAACTAAAGTCCCCCACTCTGTTTTTCGACTGTAGATACTGTAGAGTGCCAAATTACAAACTTCTGCAGTGCTTTTTTGTGGGGGCCAGTCGCTATCATAGCAACAGCAAATGCAAAAGTGTCCCTGTGTTCCTGGGGCCCCATAGTCTGAAATATGCACATTTTTAGCTCACTGTAATGGCTAATGATGCAAACCTCTAGGTGATTCCAGGCCTGTAGCAATACTCTATGAAGTGGCTGTTGGCCACGGTCTCATCATCATAGTCTTTTCCAAAGTGCTCCAGCATGCTTCCTTTGTAATTCATGGATCCCGGGCTCAATTGGAGGAACAAAAAGAACCATTGCTGAGGAACACCAGAGATCCCTATCAGCCCCAGTGGTCTCTGCAGGATCCCCAGCACGCAAAGCTCCAGCTGTCTGCATTTGTTTACGGATTTCACAGAATTAGATTTTTAACTGGTCTTCCTCCATTGATGGCAAACTTGTTGCCTGCCCACCTGCCCCAAAGCTCCTCTCAGCCACTGGTGAGGCCTCTTGCTCCTGTGCAAGGGATCTCGGAACTTCTCCTTAGCCGGAAGTCTTCATCAGTAGCAGCCTGTTCTCCCCAGACAGCAATTCTTCCTCCCACTTGTAGGGCACCTGTGTGCCCAGCGGGAGCCAGATTTAGGGGTCTCCCCAACGACCAGTACACAGAGGTTTCAGAGATCCTCTCCCTTTTAAGGTACACAGCACGTCCACCCCTCTACTGTCCTGCAAAGGAACCGGGTAAAACAGTGCTACTGACCCACGAAACATAGATGCATACAGCCAGTGTTGAGTGTCCCACCACTCCAACATGGGATCATCTATGAAGAGTATGTCTGTCCTTGGCACCTTGAGATTCCAGTGCCACTCAAAATGTCTTCTTTGAGTGCGGGCATTCAAGCGGAGTAGGAAACTTCCAGAAAGTTGGCACAAACTGATCCACCACCACTCTCTCATCCCTGATACAAAGCATTTTAGGACTTGAGTCAATACAGTAACTTCTATTGCTGCCTCGTCGGGTCTAAATGGCAATAAAAATGGATTCCCATCCAAGGGGAATCCCTGTAAAAAATAGAAGCTTACTTCTGGATTCTCCCCTATTGGTTTTGCAGGTAGTGCATGCATATGTTTCTCAGGTAGTGTGAATGCAATTAAACAATTCAGGTTTTGCTTTGGCTCCCTTCCTCTCCTAAATACAGAGTTATTCCACTCCAGACTGACCTTTTTTTGTGGGATAGATTTTGATCTACCCGCTAGCCAGCAGATTAATTTACCTGACTCAACAGGGTGCTTAAAGGCCTTTATCTAATTAAGAGCTGAAAGCCGTGAAATATGACCAAAACCCAAAGTACAGGTGTGAGTATGAAATATGGTAAAATTAATAATATATTTACACTCTGGCCTGCTGTTTACTTGTAGAAAGAGACATTAATTTTCAGTAGCTTCAGCCTATGTGCAATTTTATTTTAGTCAGCTTTCACCTACAGCTTGTATACAGTAAAATTCTACAAACATACAGTAAAGCACTACAGACTGACAGTAGTAAATAATAAATTGTGACATTTCTTTTCAACTTCCTGATTAAATTATAAAGTCTGCTCATACCATAAGAAATTAATTAAAGGCCCCTTCTTTAACAGGCTTCTCTTTTTGCAGATACTAGGCTTAATAGCTAATTTCGACTTTGGCGGTCACACCGCCAGCCCGCAGCGCAGTATGAAGAACACTGCCAAGCTGGAAAATCCAGACTGCAGCATTATGACATTCTTGCGGGGCCGTGCAGTCCATTCGGCACCAAGCTGTGGCTCTAGGAGAGAACCTGCAGCATGCAGGCCATACTGTGGTGGCTTCAGTCATTCTGGCGCACTGTTGCCTTGCACCATTTTGTGCAAGGAAAACAATGCACGCATCAACATGATGTCAGAGGCCACCAGCTTAGCACCAGCCATGTCACATAAGGGTGTTTTTGTCATACAGCCCTGTGTTATGGGCCCATTACCTGCCTTTCTGCAGACCTTTTCATGGTGGTATCACCGTCTTGAGAAGTTTGGCTGTAAGGGATGTCGTATGAGGATGGCAGTGCAGAAGCAGATATGACTCCATTGGCCACCTCTGCCTCTCCCACTCCAAGAGCAGGAATAATGGTGAAACTGTAGACTGGAGGAGGTGTCCCCATCTGCATCATAATCTGACAGTCGGACCTCTAGGTATTTATGTCGGGTGACCACCAAAAAGCACTGGCAGTTCCAAGACCGCTATGGTCGTAATCAGGTCTTTAGAGTTAGATAGCTGTCTTACTCACTAAACCTGCAGACAGCTGCAAAGGCTTGCAGACATGATCATGAGTAATCAACGTAGAGCCTCTTACCCCAGCTGTGCAATAGAAGATGGAAGAACACATTTTAATATACAGGCACTGGTGGATACCTCTCAATTACTGAAAGTGTCTATTTGTGGCTAAGAACTTCGAGAAACAACAACTTGAATTGAAACTGAATTGATAGAATGTATTCTGTGGATGTCATATGTTTTACATACTTACATCTATGGGGTTTCAGTATGGGTGGCTTAGGGCTTGTGGAGAAAACTGGAGAAAAACAATTAGATGCATAAGTTTACAAGTGTATCTAGCATTCACAAAGGACATAGAATGGCTTATGAGTAGTATACTGTTGTTGGAGAGTAGGAACAATTTAAGATTCTAGAATTCACACGCTATGGTTAGCTTTTTAGAATGATTTATTTTTGGAAAATAGCCTTCTTATTATAAGAAATGTCCTTCATTTCATCCTCATTAAGATAGGGAAACACAATATAAGGGGACCTATCAAAAGTGCTTTTTTTTTATTTCAAGAAGATTTTATTGAGAGAAATAATAATCAAAATAGTAAGAACCAAATACAATATAAGTGATACAATTTGACACAAGAGAAAAATACAAACATGGGCTAGACTTGAGAAGTAAAGAAAATAACTGTATATGAAATTAAAAATCAATCGATTATAGGTAGAGGATCTGACCAAATAATGGCCTTTATCAAACAATAAGCAAACGTATCACTATCAAATTCGAAGTTGGGGACAAGGGAGGTAGCAGAATAAAAGAAAGATATAAGGAAAGAAGAGAGAGAGCAATAGAAAAGATGAACGGGAAGAGAGGACAGGAAAGAGAAAAGAAGAGGAAAGAAGAAAAAGAAGAGGAAGAAGGATTCCCACAGGACTGACCCAACCTAGAACAAAAAACAGACAACCATTAGACAGACAAATCAAAAGGAAACTGAGGAACCAAACCTTTCGAGGACAACTCCATATAATCGTCCAAGGCTGTCCAACCCCCTTTAGAAATGGAAGGTGAAAGGTGTGCCTGGTCAACTGAGGTGTGAGCACAGCGTAAAAAGGATACCCAAGCCCACCACGTATGATAAGAGACCGACGAAAAAGATTTCCATTCCATAAGAATGATTTTGACCGCTACAGTCAGGAGAAGATCCAGTAGCTGTAATTCTAAAGGGTCTAAAGGGAGAGGAGTAGGAGCAGCCATTGGGCCCAATAATATTAAAGGAAAGGAAAGTTGGAGCTCAATGTTAAAAATAAGAGATAAATGCCTCTGAATGAGGTCCCAAAAAGGTTGAAGCAAGGAGCAATGAAAAACATATGGGGATAATCGCCTGCCACCAACCCGCAACTCCAGCAGAGATCATCGTCCTTAAGGTTGAGCGAATGAAGACGCACAGGCGTCCAATGGAGGAGATTGATAGAGAAAAACTTAGATTGCATTAGGGAAGGAGCTATTTTATTACGGAGAGCTAGTTTACCAATGGATTGCCAAGCTTCGGGAGAAATATGGTCTGTAATAGCGTTATCAAAATGGCGTGACCATTTTTGCTGCGCAACCGTCTGTGCAGGAAGTGAAGCAGAGGACAAAAACTTATACATTTTGGAGGCAACATGACCAGATTTGAGCCAAATGTGAAAAAGCAAAATGGAGGAGGAAGAGGGATGAAGACGAACTTTAGAAACGGCTACCTTGATTTTAAGAAAAGTATAAAAGTCAAGATTTGTTAAAGAGTGCTTTTGAGCCAAGGTTGAGAAAGGTAATGGTTCACCAGAAACACTATAAAGATGCTGAACAAGAGAGATTCCTTTGTGTGCCCAGTAAGACATGAGGGTGGGATCAATATTAAGCTTAATTTTGGAGTTCCGCCAAATAGATGACCACCTAGTTTTATGTAGAGGAATTGCCACTTTCTTATCTAATTTCCTGACCGCAGCAATTGTATCAATAATGATAGAACGGGAAAACAGAATATGCAAGGTATATGTAGTACAGAAAGAGGCAGGAGGTAAAGGTGATGCTAATTCCTGCTCTATGAGCAACCAAGAGGGAACAAGAAGAGTTGGAGGAGAGAACCATAAAGCACCTTGAGAGGCCAAAAATGCAGTTTGGTATTTCTCCCAATCGGGAAAGTTACAACCTCCCATGTCACAAGGTCGACGTAAAAATGTATACGCCAATCGAGCCCGTTTATCATTCCACAGAAATTTAGAAGTCAGACCATCAATATCTCGAAAAAAGGAATCGGATAATTTTAGCGGAAGCATGGAAGAAAGAAAATTAATAATCGGCGTGATCATCATTTTTAGAGTTTGTAAGCGACCCCACCATGAGATATGTTTCGGAGACCACGTATCGAATAGACGACGCACTTTGAGGAGAGTCTGAGATTCATTATAAGCAACGGTGGCATAAAGAGTAGAACAAAAATAGATTCCCAAGTACTTCAGATGTGTAGCCTGCCACTTAAAGCCAGCCGAGCCCATATGAGCAGGAAAACAATAGGCATTAAGAGGGAACATCTCTGTCTTATCCTTATTTAGGGTATAACCCGAGACCGTTGAGAACAAGGAGATGGTGTCAGAAATAGCAGGGATGGCTAAGGCGATATCGTCTGAGAAAATAAGAACATCATCTGCGTATGCAGCAGTTTTAAGGCAGTGAGAACCAAAAGAAAAACCTTTAATATCCGGGTGTAGTTCAATCAAACGAAGAAGAGGATCAATAGATAATCAAAATAAAAGTGGGGATAAGGGACAGCCCTGTCTCGTGCCCTGGCGAAGATTAAAAAACGAAGACGTAGCACCATTGACTCTAATGTTAGCTTTAGGTTGGGAATATAAAGACATTACCATATTAATGAAAGAGTCTCCAAGGTTATGCGCATAAGACAGCTCGAAGGAATGGCCAAGAGACCTTGTCGAAGGCTTTTCCGCATCAAGGGCCAAGGCCGCGGCAGGAAGTTGAGACCGCTTGGCAGCACCGATAATATGACAGAAAGTGCGTATATTGTCCCTTGCAAGACGACCTTTAACAAAACCCGTTTGGGAAGGATGTACAAGATGGGGAATAAAGGATTCTAATCTTTTAGCCAGGATTTTAGCAAAAATCTTTGCTTCCATGTTAAGGAGAGAAATAGGTCGGAAGTTTTTAGGATCCGAATGATCTTTTCCCTCTTTCGGGATCACTACTATGGTGGCTTCAGCAGCCGTACCAGAGACAGATCCATCCTTAACAAAAGAATCAAAGACAGATTGCAACTTAGGGACAAGCGAAGGGAGAAAAGTTTTATAAAATAGTATTGGATAGCCATCAGGGCGAGGAGCTTTACCAGAACGAGTAGCCTTGATCGCAGACACTATTTCTTCGGGGGAAATAGGTTTATTTAGAAAAGAACGATCATCCTCAGAGACCGACTGAATCGGAAGCGATTTAAAAAAATCTTGGCATGTGTCAAAAGAGGATTGGTTAGAAGGGGTATACAATTTATTATAAAGTCACGAAAAACTTCAAGTATTTCCCCTGTTTGGAATTTTTTAGAACCGGTGTGATCAGTAATAGAAGAGATTTGCGAGGACTTAAAAGAGAAATCTTGAAATTTTGAGGTAGCAGCCAACAGTTTCCCAGCCCGATTCTTTAAGAGCAACTTCTTGGATTTTTGAGCTTGGACACCAATATGGGCCCTTTTAGTTACAATGGTATTATATTTGTATTTTAGTAGCTTTATTTGTTGTAAACAAGTTGGATCCTTAGAATGCCGAGAGGAAGCTTCCAGAGTTTTAATTTCAGACGATAAGTCTGTAAGTTCTTTTTTAATATCTGAATTACGTTTGGACATACATTTAATAACCTGACCACGGAAAGTGCATTTGAAGGAGTCCCATAGAACGATTGGGGAAGAGACAGAACCTTCGATTTCACGGAAAAAAAGTGTCTATAGCCTTAGAAAATTCATCAACCTGAGAGGAATCATGTAACACTTCGGTATTTAATCTCCATGAACGAGCGCGTGGTTTAGGGGCAAAGGATGACAACGTAAAACTGACAGCAGCATGATCTGAAACCAAAATGGGGTGTATAAGCGGAGAAGAGGAAGAGGAAACAAGAGAAGAATGAACTAGGAGATAGTCAATACGAGAGAAAGAAGAATGAGGCGAAGAAAAGAAAGAAAAATCACTACCAGTAGGATTATGGAGACGCCAAATATCTTGAAGGTGAGAAATGGAACACATATTAAGCATTTGTTTGTGGGATTTAGGAGGGCGAAACTGAAAAGCAGAGTTCCTATCTAAGAGAGGGTCCATCGGTAAGTTAAAATCGCCGCCAACAATGAGATTACCAGCGTGTGGGATGTCATTTAATTTTTTGGTAATGGATTTCCAAAAATTCGGTTCATCAATATTCGGAGCATAGATATTCATAACATATAAATCATGTTGTCCATCCGACAGTTTAGATAGCAGCCACCAACCCTCAGAATCATGATCAGAAGAGAGTATCGATAAACCAGAGTTCTTTGAAATTAATGTAACAACCCCATTTCATTTGCCAGAGGCATCAGAGCAAGAAACATCCGAAACCCATTCCTTCTTCAAAAACAACGCTTCTTTATTAGAAATCTTGAACTCTTGAAAGAGAACCAAATCTGCAGACAGAGACCTACAGTAATCTAAGATTTTCGACCTCTTCACTGGGTGATTCAAACCCTTAACATTAAGGGATAAAACATTTAAACCCGGCATGGAAATAAATACAGATAAAAAAGAGACGACACTGATAACAGAAAAAGAACCAACGTCATAAATACAAGGGACCAACCAGCAAACAAAAGAAACAGTGAGGGAGCGTCCATGTGGGAAAACCAGGAGAAAGAAAAAGAAAGAAGAGATGAAAAGAGAATAGAAAGGAGAGAGAGAAGAAGCAGAAGGGGAGGCCTAAAAGAGACCAACATCATGCAAGGGAGAACGTGGAAAAGGCGAGCAAGGGACCCGTACAAGGAGCAAAAGTGAGTAATAACAATAGCCCAGACTGAAATATAGTAGCTAATAGCAGGAAAAAATCGGAACTGGTAACAATCAAAACATAGCAACGCAAGATAGCGTAATAATGTAAATATCAAAACTGAGAAAGAAGAAATTACTACACTCAAATGTATAATAATAACATCTTTGCAAGAGAAATATCAATATTAAGCAACACTATTAGAATAATTGGTAAACAAAATAATTATAAAAGGTAAATCATGAACAGTAGATATATGCATGGCGAACAATATGTATATTCTAAAAGAGAACAACATAATTAAAGAACAGTCTATAAATGTATATAACAATACTATGAATCTGAATTGCAGAAGCAAAAAATATAGAGACGTATGAGAGAATAAATGTGGAAAAATAGCAGAATAGGCAGATAAAGAGAGATAGAAAATGACCTGTAACCAAAAAAAAGTAATGCAATCCTTGAAAGACGACATATAGGAAACAAAAGAGAGAAAATATGGACAAGAAGCTCTGAATAGAGGAGAAAAACCAACCAAAACGAAAGGCATGATCATAAAAGAGAAGAACAAAATAGGTAAAACATACCAGGAAATTAAGTAGCATAGAAGAGTAAGAAAACAGTGGAAAGATACAACAGGGTACGTTCAGGAAGAATACCATGAGTAAGACAGGCAAGTATAATGCAAGGGAGACAGACAAAAATGAAATGAGTATGGATAGAAGAAGAACAGAAGTAACACGAACATTCCCAGAAGGTAAGACCGACAGATAAGCTCAGCGGGAGAGAGGAAAGAATCAGGCATGCAGAAAAATACATCTAGAAACAAACAGGAGACAGTTCAAGTGCCCGAGGCACCAGGAGTCTGCTACGTTGCTCTTTGGATCTCCATCTCTATCTCCAGCTGGTTGTCCAGGAATGTAGCCAAGTCCGCTGGCTCATCGAAAATTCTAGAGCGTCCTTTATAAGTGATGCAGAACTTTGAAGGACCAGAAAACGAAAAAGGAATGCCCATTTCAGATAGACGTTTCCGAAGGTTCAGGAAGCCTTTTCTCCTTATAACCGTGTCTCTGGCAAAGTCTTGAGAAATGGAGATTCGATGACCATCCCAGATGACCTGCTTAGCCTTCCTCATATGAGAGAGAATCAATTCAGTATGCTGATGTCGCAGTGGTTTAAAAATGATTGCTCTTGGCTGGGTTGCCGCTTTAGGCCGAAACGTTGGAACACGGTGTGCTCTTTCTATCTCAAACTCTCTGTGGAATGAGATTTGTAAGGTGTCCGGAATCTACTGAGATAAAAACTCTATCATAGAGGAAGATGATTTCTCTGAATCTTCCGGTAAACCAAAAATACGTAGGTTAGATCTACGATTTCGGTCCTCCTGCTCAGTGAGATCTCTGCGCAATGCCGCCATTGAGCGCTCCAAGTGGTTGAGGGATCTGAATTGTTTTTGTATACCATCCTCAGCACAACTGATTTGTGATTCCGTAGCAGATACACGAAGAGAAAGGGCTTTAAAGTCATTTCTGATAGCAGACACCTCCACTTGTAATAAGTCTGTGTTAGTTTTTGTTGACTGCGCAATATCATGCACTTCATTAAGGCGCGCTAATATCGTGTCCAATGTGGAAGTAGTGTCTGACTGAGGAGACTCGGGCGTCGGAGAGACTGACTTAAGTCTTTTCAATGATGTGCCAACATCCTTTGAGTCTTTGGTGGTCGAAGAACGATTCATATTTGCAGTGTTGAAGAAGTAGACCCAATAATACCACTTGGGGGAAAATGAAAAACAGAAGCTGCGCAGAATGTCTCACAAAAATAGGAATATCTAACCAAGTTCAGTGTGCGCAAGATAGTACTAGCGACGAAATTATGTGCAGGGCAGGGTTGCACAGTAATGAATGTGTAGGAAAAATATCGACACCTCTGTGAGAAAAGCGCTCTGAGAGAGACAGCGCGTGAGCAGCTTAAGACCCAGCCAAGCAGCAAGAAAATAACAGAAAAAAGGAAAAAATGTTACCAGTTGTAGGTCGCATAGAAGAAGCGCACTGGGCAGCGAAGTGGCACTGCAAAATTGTATCCAAAGCGGCGCATCTGAGGTAAGATGTCAGCAACGTCAAGAGCGGGAAAATGGCGGCCGCTCGTGAGGAAGACGAGCGCCTCTGAAGCGTTAGGCAGAAATCATGCAGCCGGTGGCCAAAACATCAGGAAAACATCGTCAAACAGCTCTCTGCATGTTCCGCTGCTGAGGGTTGCCTTTTCCTCATACAAGGGCAGCAAGAAACGGAGAAATTAGCTCAACGGGACAAACTCGCCTCGGAGCTCAAGCGCAACACGCCATGCTGAAGCGGCGCGCAAGCCACGCCCCCTCCTATCAAAAGTGCTTTGATCTTTAGGTGTATTAACTCTAAATTATTTGGATCAGACAACGTAGTCCCAAGTCCAAAAAGGTAAAAACAAACTTTTCAGAGAAAAGGATATCTAGCAGGAGCCTTTTCCTCCTACCATAATGATTAATACCCAAGTGGAGGGGAGAGTTAGAAATCAGGCAAACCTGCATTTTGTAATGTATAGGTAATATATGCATAGAGGCCTGCTTCAGACCCCAAAATAGGTATACACACACATAATGTTATGGCATTTGACTCTAAGATTATTTTGTATACAGTAGTCATCTATAAATCATGTGCATTAGCCTGTGATTGCAAGTATCACAAACACTTCACCAATAATTCTAAAAAATTAGTCAAGTAAGACTGAACTATATTTCATCACACATTCCTATGCTATTTGTTATATCTATGTTAAACTCCACCATCTAACAGCAAGGCTAGGTAATATTAATGTACCAAGTTCTGATGGTATTTCTCCAATGAACTTCTAGCACCAAATCCATTAAGTACCTCTGTAGCCACTGATGTTAAAAATGCTCCGATGTAACAAAGTACCTGTAAGCGACGGATGGGTGAAAGAATTGCCTTACTTTAGTCCAAAAAAGGTACAGATTCATGAATGTCTTTAAAGGGCCTACTTGAACATGAGATCCTTGGTAAAACACAGTGTTGAAATATTTGATTTATTGTGCTCAGCTGAACTAGACCTGGAGTTGTTAACAGAGAACAAGTTGCCCAATAAATCTACTCTGCATTAAATAACTGCAGTTCCAGAGAAATATTGTGTGATCAACCTTAATAGACTAGCAAACACAGTAGCTATCATTATCAAGCATGGTTTACATGTTGCCACCTTATCAATTAACCCTATTGTAGATGCATCTATGCTTTCTTAAAATTTGAACGTAGTTAAAAGCTCACTTACAATATTTAAATGTGTGAATTTCCATTACAATTTTAAGAAGTGGTCTGCTCATACTTGATTAACCATTCAAATCTAATTTTAACACTGGACTGTTGTGTGCTCCATTGAAAACAATAGCATTTCCTGGGCTTCTAACGCTAGTAGAATCCCAGAGCTCCAACAGCCCAATGTTTCCTCACAGTTGTTGCTGTGAACAAATGGTCTCATGGAGCCCAAGGGGATTTCAATCCCCTCGGGTTCCCTGAGGCTTTTATTTTTACAAATTAGAACAGTCTGCCCTCTAGAGGCCGAATGTTCTAATAGCCTTAGAGCCCTCCTAGTGGGCTCTACCAGAAATTAAAGACCCACTCCCAAGTTAAAAGCCCTCGCCTTTGGCTCGGACCTTTAATGCTGAAGCAGGCCTTTAGTGGCCAGTAGAGCCCACTACGGCAGGCTTTAAAACTATACGAGAATCAGTGATGTTGTTTTGCTATGTGTGGGGTATGATAATTTTTTATTACATTTGATCTTGCTAAATTGGAGCCATTTCAAAACAGTCATATTGAATTCTAAATCACTTGCTAATGGTAGAAGGTCAACTCAAAAAGCTAATTAGCAACATTAGAATACACCAAACTGAGACTGACCATGTCTTCAGGTAAGGTTGAGAAAGAGTTAACTGTCCTGGATTAAGGACGCAGGTAATCAACATTCCCTCAAGAAGAGATGCAGATTAACCTGCTTGGGCCTCATGGTTCACTCAAGAAGTTCTTGATGCCAAACTGAAATTAAACACCCTGAGAGCAGATAGCAGCAGTATTATAAAGTTTCTAGTAAAACTAAGTTGAAACAAGTTTTTAAAAATCATCTATTAAAATTAAAACCACATATTATTCCGATAAGGACTTTGAAGCCTACAGTACTAAAAAAAGATTTATAAAAATTAACCGCAAATTATATTTTGGAGGAGTCCCTCAAAACAAAAAACACTTGCAGGAACTGTGTAATGTAATTTATTTTTTATCGAAGAAAGCCTTGAAAATGAGAATAAAACTGTAACCAACTCCATTAAGAATGAAATGAATCAAGTTAGGATTTTGTGCAGCTGGTTATTTTACAGATAATGAGAACGGTGAATTCGGGGTCTCTACTTGACCCTTGCCCTCTGGTAGTTATGGAAAGAATATGTGCTGGTGATTTCTTATCAGGGCCGAGTCTACACTAATCTTGTGCACGTCACATATTGCCTTGATGAGATTGGCATATTTACCTCACTACTAGACTCAGAGGCGGTGCTGAGTCAGTGAGTGTTCTTCGTATCTCCGGAATGAGTCCCAGTGAAGTGTTGCAGTTGCTTTGTGAGTAGATAACACACTGCTGACTGGTGAAGCCAGCTATTGCAGGTGCAAGCCAGGTCTAATGTAATTCCGTCTTGGTTTTTTCAGCTGGCAGGAGACAAGCGTTTCCTAAGAAACAATGCTCCCGTAACTGAGGTACTGCATGGAAACAAATTCCACTTGCTTTTCTAGCCAGACAGTGTGTTCAAACTAAGTATCTTCTTTGTGTTAAGAGTGGCGAGTGGCCCACAATTTACTCATTGGACTGCCTTCAAGTTGAATGTATCTCTTAAAAGATGTGTTGCCGATTTTCACTCCGAGAGATGCACTATTTGTCTCCAGTATTTTTAAGCACTGTAACACCAGTAACCTTTTAAGAGAGGCTGTGCCGAGTGAACTGCAGGCTGACCTGTGAGATAAAGCAACATGATGCCCCCCCTGATATATTTGTTTATTGTTGCAGTTTATTTAGCGCAAACTCGACCCGAAGGTATCAGAGCACTTAACATTTGTACCAGTTGCATCGCAGATGGAAACGTTTAATTTTAGACAGAGGGAAATTATGAACATTACCCAGAATCACAGATTTTTTGAGCCTGCCACCAAGACTCAAACCAAGTTCCTTAGCTTCAATGTGGGACCCTCTAGCCCCTAAGTCGTGTATTTCATAGTTATACATTTCCTCCTCAGCCTTTCGTTACACCCGAGGGTGACGCCTCTCAAAAACGGTATCACAGTTGTGCAAGCTTGAAATCCTGTTTGGCTTTGCTCTTCTGCAACCATATCTACCTGCAAGAGGAGAGTAGGGAGGTAGGGACAGGTGAGCAGCTGCAGGCAGAGCCGGTCCTAGGCATGGGCGGTATGGGCAGTGGCCCAGGGCCTCGTGCTCAGGGGGCCCGCCGCCGGCCCCGCAGAGTAGTCTAGACCGCAGAGCAGGGCCTAACTTGAAAATGCGGGAAAAGCGTTGCGCGCACTCGCGCAGGCAGTTAAGTTAGACAGTGGAAATGCACCGTCACCATGCGCTGGCGGCGTATCGGTTTGTTGTGAGTCCCAGGGCCGTCAATCTGGTAGCTCGCGAAAGCTCTACCAATGACGGCCCTGGACATCATTTTGGCCAGCCCCCACGCGCTATGCGCTGTGCTGCTTAAATGCAGTGCCGCAGCACGCACGCCGCACGTGATCCCTGGCCTGTACAGTCTCTTCTTCAGCAGTGGAGTCGGGAGTCGGGAGTCGGTTCGGCCGGGCCGGGCCGGGCCGTGTTCGCGTAACGTCTTCTTCAGACAGATGGTAAGTCACGGCCCATGCCACTTTGTTAAGGAAACGGAAGGGCTGAGACCAGTTCGTTGCTCCTGATTTTGTCAGTTTCTCTGTCTCCCTGTCAACCCGCTCCTCTGCCCCTCTTATGGTGTTATCTTTCGATCCTCCTGCCGACGGACTCCAGCACCATATCTACCTGTGGCTTCCATCAGTAAATGCGGGGTGTACAGACAAGTGCGACCGCCGATAGTCCCATGATGATGGGTTCTGTAATGCCTATGTATATTTAAAGATTCCTTAATGTGAAAAGCGTCAGCATGGTTCTATCAGTAGGTAAAATATTTTGATCTTATCGTCTCACTTTCTCACCTCACATTGGGTTGAATTTAGGATTCTAGGGGTGAGTGCAGATATGATTTATGGACTTTCAAAGCTTTTTTAGTCTTGATTTAAAGAATATCAGTAGGCCCCCACTGTTGTGGTGCTGTGTAAGTGGCGTTTTAAGACTTCAGGATAGTCAGCCGGTGGAATATATTGAATATTCCCATTGCTTCGTTTAGGATATTATCTCATTGTCCCAGAATGTTATTTACACATTTTACACAGTGTTCTGTCTGTCAAAACGATGCTATTGATGTTCCAATTTAATCCCATGCTTTTTAGGTTGTTGAGTCCTATGTTGAACCACTTCACTTGTTGGCTGCTTTGTATTTTATGCTTTAATGCGCACCTTTTTCCTGTGACTTGATCATATTGCAATTGAACGTGCCACATCTGTACTCTGTGTCAGTTGCATCTCTTGGTTCTAAGTGTAAGACGGAAATGGTCTTCTAAAAACCATATTCATGTTTTTGTTTTGTTATGTAACCTAAGTGACTGGTGGAGGTATAGATTTTCATGGCTGTGTTGTACTTGTCATGTCTGATAAAATCATAGTATGTGTTTTGACCATAGCTGGCGTTCTCATGAGGTTGTTGACTTTAGCGCTGCGTCTGAGGAGTAGAACCTGCGTTTTACCTGCTGTATGAATAGGACTAACCACCATTTAGTTGACGCCTAGGCCTCCCTATTTTCTAGGAAAAATGTATTGGAAGAAGCACACTGAACGGTATAATTGTCAATGATAGTTTACTTAATATTGAAATATCAACACCAAATGTTCATGGTTTGTTCTTTTTGTGTAGACACTAATATGGTATTGATCTGACCTCTGGTGTTGCTGAAAGTCATCTTGATAAATATTTTTGGGAAGGCTTGTCTGTAGTCATGGTCTTCCAGTGCAGTGCATATGTATATGGGATAAAGTTCCCCCTATCATATCTTTTTTAAGTTATTGCAATTCACTTAGGAGTTCCATGACCATATAGAGGAATGAGGCCATAGGTTGCGTACCTTTATAAGGATACTAGCAGCCCGTCCCGACGTTGTCCGGGTATCAATTGCTGGTGGGCAGTAGTATATTGTTTTGTAGGATTTCGTTTTGTTAGCATTTCTTATCTGTGGCAGGCCTGTGAAACGCTCCGATTCACAGCGCACTGCTGATGCACTTAAGAGTGCGCGTTCAGTAGTGTGTGAACTCGAGTTTCCCTACTTTATTTTTCCTTGCAATATTATATAGCGCAAACTCGACAACATGGCATGAGCACAATTTACATTACAGAAGAACAGACAAAGCGATTTGCCTGGAATCACAGGATGTTGAGCTGATGCCGAGATTCAAACGTAGCTCCCCAGCTCTAAAGTTTGCAATTCTAGAACTTGTGGCGGGAGGTGTGTCTAAAAGGGTATGTCGGTGCTGGCCATCAATGAGAGAGACCTGTTCATTTTTCAAATCGGTGGTGAAAAAATATGAGTATGTTGCTGGAGATGTGGGCCGCTGTGCCACCAATGTACTTACCGGGGGAGGGTAAACACCCATTATTCTGCAACTTTCTTTCCGTATACCATCACTCTGCATACTTTCATTACGAAAGTACCATGACTCCGCAATGCCATTATAACGCATGGCATTACATTTGATATGCTTTTACCACGCATACATTTACAACAAAATTCATGTAAATGCATGAATGGTAAAAGCATGTTTTTTTTTAATGTTTGGATAAGGTAAGTATGGGTATAGGGGTATATGTTTTGGGGTACTGAGGTATATGTTTTGGGGTGTTTGGGTATTTTAAGCGTTCAGATGTTCGGCAGATGTACAAATCTATAGTCGCACCATCATGTTTCCCACAAACCATATATCCTTAGTATGTAACTTTTTCATAAGAAAGTGAGAGCATGTTTGCAAACCTGAAGAATAAGTAAAGAAATCTCAGGTGCATAATTAAACACTTCAGAAAAGCTGGTAGATAGATATTGTAAAATGATATTAGAATCAATATAATCCAAGCCCATAAATAAAAAGGCATAGGCGGGTCAGAATTGATGGAAAGTTGCAGAGAGATTCTAACTTTTCTGTACAAACGTAAGGATGTTACACTCATGGATATTTGCTCACCTGCTTTCCATCCCCTCTACTTTTTGTCCATGTTACTGATATCCACATTAGTTTGTTTCAGTGATGCCAAATAACTAAGATCAAAAGTCCTGCAGAGTCACTTTCTGTGATGTCACTGGGAGGGGCCTCACATCTTCCCTTTCGCCGGGGGCCTCAGAAGGCCTAGGACCGGCTCTGGCTGCAGGGCACAGTCCCCCCGGCCCCTCATCAACCACATCTTATCATTCTTAGCGATAAGTGGAGGGGGCTCTTGGTATGATTCTCTTTTTCATCTAGCTATGAGATTGAGCCTGAGCCAAGAAGAGATTCATTTGCAGTACTGTGCATTTGCTGTGTTTTTGGCGGCCCTTAGTTCAGTGTTGCCAGCACACTGAGTGGGCTGAATTTTGCTTCTGAGGGAGTAGGGTGTGGGCGGCAACGTGTGCAGTTTTCTTAAGATTGCCACGCCCCAGCACACCCCGATCCCTCGAGGCATTCATGTCAACCCTATGACGTGGTTGAGGGCAGGCAGTAGCAGCACCAGGCCCAGGCCTAATCATCAGTAAATAAAGGTAGGCAGTAACTGACAGGAAGCAAGTACTAAGTAGCCCATCATTCTGAGCTGCCAGCACATTGAAGCAGGTGTATATGCACGGAAAGAACAATAAATAAATAAAACACATAAACCAGCCTGCGACGGGTGTAGGAGTGTGATGGTTTGTAGTTGTGTTTTTACTATCATTAGCAGCATGGCAAGGGCAAGCTGCAGTGGCCTTATTAAGAGAGACCCAGCACTTATTATTTTACAAATTAAGCACTGGATCCCCAGTCACAATGGAACCTCTGCTCTCAAACCTTAATGCCTCTTTTATAGGTGAAATTCCGGAAAATTATAAGAAAGCCATTATGATCCCACTTTTTTTTTTTTAAAAACCTATGTGATCACCCCCATACTCTGAAGAACGATTTTACAATCACCCTGCGGCCATATACTGCCAAAGTTTTGTCATGTGGCACAACTAATGTGTAAATACCTACAATGAACTTACTATTTACATCCTTACAACCCGGTTTCTGCTCAGCCAACACTACAAAAACAATGATGAAATCCTGCCTAAAATATCGGATACAAGCAGGTCAACTGTCCTCTTTCCTGACAGAAAGTTTGCCAGTCAAATATTGAGTCCGCAAGCTTGTATGTAATTCTCTCACTTGCTTAACATCCATGTTAAACCCTTTATTTGAGAGCTGGCTGAGAGACGGTGTCCTTTATAGAATTTCGCTTAAGGCTTGCGCATCTTGCTCCATTTAGATGGAAACACTACCTTCCAACACCATTTTCAAGACACCATGCCTTTTACCTGCAGAAGGGTGACAAATAGTTGCTTAAAAATTAAAACAAATAAAACAAAAACAGTAATTATAAGCAAAAATACAGATCTGTGGACCTGTGTTACTCTTCCTCCCAAATGCTCAGATATCAGCAAAAACCCGTTGGTAATAATGGACAACCATCTTTAAGTGAAACCACAAATAGATTCTAAGGTTGCTCAGTGCCATCTTTCTTTAGCGAACATCTAGAGAGTTTCTCTCCTACATTTCTGTAGAGGCACTGAAAAGAATAATGGCGGCCAATATTGGTTCCAGACTTCACTATGCGAATAAGACCAACCTAGGATTCCCCAAGTATGATAGCTTCAGGAAGGCTACATGTTTCAGTCGGTAAGATAATAAGTGTCACTCCTCTCTTGAAATTATTGGCTGCCAGGAAAACACAGGGTCCAATTCAAAACCTGTGCTTGGTATTTAAAGCCTTACATGGCATTATATGTTCTGTTCGATGTTCTTCTTCACAAACTATTTAACTGTGCCTAGAATTTCTAAACATAGGCTCAGAGCTTGGTCCTAACAGCAGCCAAATGGAATTCCCTCCCATTCTACCTGCATGCCTAAACTATTCAAATAGTAAGGATATAAAACATGCATGTTTACATGATCCTATTGTTGCTGACTCCTCGTTCTGCATCTTGGCGAAATGCCTTTCCAACTCTGCTCATCACACCCTCCCTTTTCTTGAGCGCCAAGAAACCATTAGTAAACATGCGCTTTATTAGGTACTGATAATATAACACAACATAACCCAAGTCATGCAATGCCTTCCTATGTACCTCACTGTGACTTCAGACCTGAGATTAGAACTTCATGATTCAGCATGACTTCCACCAACATGTTCCTTTATCATTACACTGGACATTTGAAGAATGCTTCTTATTCACAAAAGTGTGCACAGAAACCTACTGTTACTTTGCTCCCTTTTTAGGTCGAGCATTTGGGACCTCTTGTATATACTTTAGTATATACTTATATGTGTATGTAATTCGTGTGCTGTGGAGATCAGCCCTAGGACTTGTCTGCATCCACTTAGGGATTTTTTTTTCTGTTCAACTGCCTGTCTTGATAGATAACTACCAGAAGAGGTCAGTAAAATATCAGAATTGCTTTCTCCTGATGTACTTTCTTTTCTTTTAATTTTCTGGCAAGTGCCTCTCTTTAGCTTTCTTGATAGAAAGCGACCAGCAGATGTCAGTAAAATCCCAGAATCACTTTAGCATTCTCTAGTTTGCAGCCCATAGAAATTGTCTTCAGTGAGCACCCGTAGACATTAATATTTTTTTCAAAACTTGTATTTTTAGTGATATGACTTTGGAAGGCCCTGATTATATATTAAAAACAAGGCTTTAGACAACACAATTTCCTGCTGAAAGGCAATATCTCTCCAAGTGTTCCCATACCTGGCATGTCAAGCAGTTTGGTGCTTACGTTCCCTCCAAGCACAGTACATGTTTCAGCACCTAGAGTAATGTGGTGCATAGCTAAATATATATAAGGTCCTAAAGGTGAGACCAATTGCATTGCACATGCTTGTCATGTTTCAATATCACAAAAGGATTAGACACCTCTACTAATATAGGCCAACAGAACTTTAAGCTGACATGCTGTGCAGGTGTGAGGTGCAGATACTTTTTGGGAACTACCTTCTAAGAGACACTACATATGCCTTCAAAAATAATGCTCCCATTCTGACTACTAGATGCTGGTTTTCTGACTCTGATTGTACCCTGGGGTCTGCTAACCAGAACCAGGGTCTGTGCTCTTATTAAAAGTGCATGGTAATTAGGTATAACTACAAATGTTACTGACAACCTCTATGTAAGTCCCTTATATGTGGTAGGGCATGTGACTCACATTTGACTCACAGTGACTCCATAGGCTAACATGTGAATTAGTTATTAAAGTGTAAATATTGAAAGAAAGGAACTATAAATAAGGGTGGGCTGTGACATCTGCTCCGTCGGCGGATGTCACAGAGATTTAAGCACTTCGCTTTGAGGACGTAGTTCGAAAAAAAACTCATCATCCGACGCATGGCGGAGTTTAACAGTGCCCTTATTTAGCTTCCATGCCGGGTGTTTTTTCAATGAGGATAACACGGATCTTGGAAGCATTTCTAATACTGCAGTGGCACTGCCATTTAGTGGAAGCCATTTACATTAAACTTAATCACATTCACCTATACTATGGGAACTGGAAGGGAAGTTGAACTAGTTAAGGAGGAGAAAGAGGCATGAAACGCAATGCAGCCTTGTCATTTAAATTTGGCAGTCGACTGCTAAGAACCGTAGGATGCGCACCAGGTGGGTCGATTGGTCGAAGTAGCCCAGCTCCCAGGTCTCGCTTCTGCACGGTTGCCACTTGTCCTTTGCGCAGTGCATGCAGCAACCACACAGGCCCATTGAGTACTGCCTGCTGCAGGAGGAAGGGATTGGCAGACACTGCAGTTGAAAGCCAGAGCATCTTAAAGAGGTAGGGTAAAAAAAGAAACAGAGAAACATTCAGTGATTCATTGTCATCCCTGCACTGCTCCAGACACGCTTTAAAGAGATGTATTGCTGGAGCTAACATGAAATCTCCACGATGAATAGGATTGCAAGCTTAAACATTACTTTCCTTCCAGCCTATGATACTTTGCCCAATAACTGCCCTTGTGCTTCTCCATCAGGTCTTCGCCTAGATTGAAAGCAAAAGGTTACAATTTGGTGGGCACTGGGCACTATGCATCCGGCTCCGTTCCGTGTTTTAATGATTTATTTGTGCTACTGTGCCACATTGTCCCCCTCCGTCCTCTCAGCCTGTATTTATGGAGGGGGAGCTGAGAAAACATTGACCCCTTTGTTCAAAGAAGGAACTGGAACACATTCAGCTCTGGCTTGAGAGGGAACAGGTTCTCATGTTTTTTATTGCCTCTTCTCATACATTAGTCTGCGAAACAGTTCAGCAGGTCCACCTACTGACAAAACCTCGATCCCGGACTCACAAGTAAGCAGCATCATGGCTTCTGAGTTGTGGGGTAGTGCATCGGAGGTGATGATTGATCTCAGCTTTCTCTCCTTAAGCCATTTGGCATATTTTCAAGACTCGAGGTAAGCGCTATACAGAAGGTCTGCAAGGTTATAAGCCTTAAATTAAATATTTGACTCTTCTCATCTGCTGTACAAATAAGCTAATTAATGCCAAGGTATGGGCTATGCCCCCCTTTCAGCAGCAAAATCAGCTTGTGCATGGTGTTTTGGTGTCTGATTCTAATGGGATACAAACTCCGGCACGTCGAATGGATTGGTTCAATAGCACGTTGATTCGACTCACCAGTAATTCTGGAGATGCTTCCTGAGCTGGCAGAAGCTTGACGCCATGGAGCTCGGATTTATCGCTGGTCCAAGTCAATGTATAGCCAAATAGTAACCCATCAGAGATAGGCATCACCTCCCCATTGACCCTCTGATTCTACAAACCCATTACCTGCCAAAGGTCTGGGTACACCTGCAACTTCAAATACTTGATATGCCATAGTGACACTGGTACTTTTATACTGTAACATGTCATCCTATACACATATCTTGTTCTGCATCATTCGCAAGGCTACTACAAAGGTCCACATGAAAATATAGCTTTAATGAATGGAATGACGTTGTAAAAATGTACCAAGCAATAAGGGCAATGGCCAGTCCAAATAGCAGACACCTCTGTTGTGCTAGAAAACTTTCCACACAGTCCACTGCCAGGGAAAACTCCCCAGGAGGATAGGGCATCACATGGACACTCCAGCCACCGCTCTGGGGGATATGGGTGGGCAGGAGGAGGCTGTTCAATACTTGGTATGGCTGGGCTTTAGATTAGGAGGGCTGATTTGGGTAGTGGGATGGTTGGACCTGGGATAGGGAGGGCTGGCTTGGTTGGTGAGAGGGCTACACCTGGGAGGGGATGGGGCTGGCTTGGGAAATGGGAGGGCTGGACCTAGGAGGAGGAGAGGGCTGTCTTGGGTAGACAGTGGGATGGTCTTTGTATAGTGAGGGCTACACTTATAACCCTGAAGATGACTGTGGGATGGACATAGAGGTGGTGTTGTTAGCCTCCTTTTTCAGAATGATGGGGATGTCGTTTTGGCTCTCTTTGATGATTTTAGTATGGGATCGAGATGGGTGGCTCTCTCACCCTTCCTCTCCTGTTAGGAAGGGACGGTATTCCGCAGGTCTGATGGTGCCACCCTTCTTAGGGGGGTGGCTGTAAGTGGAAGTGAAAGGGATTGGTGTTTACCCAGTCATCTAAACTCTGGAAGAGGGTAGCAGTGGCAGGCCGGAGGTCCAGGTCACACAGGGTAGGTGTTGTGATGGTTGGGGTTTGGAGATAGAGGAAACTGAGGTCTGAGATGTGGGTGAATGTTTTCTGTGGGTATGTCTCTGAGTGTACTGGCATGGTGTTGTGAGTGGTGTGTCTTGTGTGCTGGGAGTGGGTATTGTGCAGGGTGTGGTGGGTATAGTGTGTTTGCTTTTCTTGGAGTGGTGTTGATGTGTGCTGCATATGGATGTCTGGGTGCCTGTGTGCTCAGCTTTCTGTATTTATCTGGTTAGGTGGGGGGTTTGGGAGGGTAGATGGGGAGGGGACTGGAACAGGGATGGGAGGCTGGTAGGTATACATGACTGCTGTAAGTGTCAAGGCCAGAGGCTGGACAGATCTCTGCAGGCCTGCCATGTCTGAATGACTGCCCTCCAGCAATGCAACAACTTAGAACAACTTGTTGCCATGATCCCGGAGGGCATATTTTGATCCACAGAGATCTTATGCAGGATGTCTATGGCCTCCACACTGAGGGCAGCAGGGAATAAAGGGGCTGGGGCTGCGATGCTTTGGGAGAAGGAGACTCTGCTATCTTAGGGGAGTGGGCCAAGATAACAGTTTGTAGAGCAGCATGGAGGGTGGAGACAGAACGTGGTTTGGGAAACCAAGATATTGATGTTTTTCTTCCTTGGTCTATTCACCACCATGGAGTCGCTGCTGGAGTGTGACATTGTGGAGGTAGATGTATGATCTGTCTCCACCAGGGCACTCCCATCCCGTACGAGGCACTGATCCCCTCTGTGGCAGTCAATACTTGGTGAACCCTCTTGACAGCTGCTTTCCCAACAGTGGCAGGCCTCTCTCCTTCCCTGCCCTCGGTTGATACTGTAACAGAAGGAGACATAGGTACAATACTATTGTCTTGCAACACATCTGAAAGCAAATCTATATTCAACTCTTTCCACATCAGTAAAGTCAATTACTTGTAGACAGATTGGCTGCATCACCACAACCTTTGCCATGAGAACATGTGGTATTGACACGTGACGTGTTAAGTCCAGCTACATGTTCCTTTTGATAATGCCAACTCTTGCCTCTGCCAACATATACATCTAACATTCTAATATGTGTAGCAAGACCTACATACATCTTCTCAAATGAAGCCCATATCCAATGGTGTAGTGTTGCTCTAACATTACGATGAAAGGCCAAGAGACATGCAAATATGTAATCTTGCATGCATACAATAATATACCTTTGTAGTGTAGAGCAACTTCTCGGGATATGTGGCATTACACTGAGAAGGTATGATTGACATGGAAGTGTACACCACACTCAGCTTACCCCCCCACTCACCAGGCTAACATCTGTCCACTG
The DNA here is from genome assembly GCF_964263255.1 of Lissotriton vulgaris. Taxonomy (NCBI): domain Eukaryota; kingdom Metazoa; phylum Chordata; class Amphibia; order Caudata; family Salamandridae; genus Lissotriton; species Lissotriton vulgaris. The sequence continues at coordinate 2,035,189,156 of NC_141691.1, forward strand.
CCAGATGATGCAATTGACAGATACAACTGAGAGAACTTAGTATGTGTCACAGGTAGTGTGGATAAACATGTACAAATCATCCTCTAATTGTTTAAACAAAGAACAAGGCATAGGCAATGGCAATCTTAGTCAAGGATGTTGCATGTAAGCAGACCTCATCCACAGAACATTTGTCAATGTCAGTGCAACCCTTAAAGGACAGACGTCCTTGGAATGAGCACATCCGTGAAGATGAGCGTGGCCTCCACAAGGTCTGGTAATGTGCGGTCCAAACCATTGTCTGGTGTTTTGCATCCCCATGTTGTGCTGAATGCAAACACACAGGGCACATTAATGGCTCAAGATATCTCTCCCTGATGCATGTCAGCAGCCACAGCTTGCCTGTGCACTGATGCACCTGACTACCCCACCTCAAAGCATACAGTAAGCCCTGGCACTCAGATTAACATTGGTTGACTCTATTGCAATGTGTTATATTGTAATTGCATTTATATAGCTACCCCTGGTGAGGCGTGAACTTGCTTTTTCTGGGATAAGCACACTACAGAACCCTTAAGAGATTAATGGTGAATTAGTTCTGTGAAAAATGTGATTTAAGTGATGGATATGTTAGTACGTTGTTTGGATTGAGAATGACAGAGGAGGGATAGAAGAAAGAAAAGGTTTGCATTTATATAGTGCTTGCTACCCCTGATGGTGTGCTGAAGTGTTTTTTGGGATAGGTAAAAAGGCGCTGAAGTACAGTGCCACATTCTCAAAGACACCAAATTTTAACTTGCTCTGATCCCATCCAACCTTGTCACCCCTTAGGGGTGCACACATTCACCCAATCCAGACACACTGCTCCATTTCATCAACCTTACACTGTCTGCCCATCACAAAGACATATTGCTATGTACACAATCTACAAAAATAGATCCCCTAATGCATACAGATGTTCTACCATCTACACCCTCAATTCAAGTGTGCAGCTGCTGTGATTGTGCCAGGAAAACATCTATTGTAGTGCGATGTGCAGATAGGCAACTCAAGATTAAACTGTGGGACTGTTATCTGTATCATTGTGCCATACAAGCACATTTGCTAATAGGAGAACAAAAAATCTAAAGGATGTGTTGGTACATACACGGCCTACAATTACCCTTGTGGAAACTGTGTAGCGCGTAAAACAACAAGAGCTTCCAAAACATTACAACTATCAGAAACCCTAGTATAGACACAAAGACAGCATACCAATTGTAATTCATCTCATGTTATTTACATGGTAAGCTGTCCGTGCATGAAGAAGTACATAGGGATGACTTGTCGAAAAGTTAAAAAAAGAATTGTGGAACACAGAAGCAACATAGGATTGAAAAAGAACACCACAAAACTATGTGCTCACTTCATTGAAATGAACCACTCCTGTGACGATCTAAACTGGACAGTGATAGAAATGTTAACTGATAAATCACAGAACTCTGAGAAAATACTCTATGAGAAGGAACAGAGGTGGGTGAATCGACTCAAAACTTACCAACAAGGCCTCAATGATAATGTCCCTTGGCATAAATTCACTAAATAACTACCTTACTAACAACGGTCTAAACAGGTGCAATTGTTTAAACAGTCACAGAAAAGGACAACATCCATGGCACCTTATATAGGAACAACCTACGACCCATGCCAACATTGATTATGAAAGGAACAATCTCGTAATCTTCATGAGACTTTTTGCCCCTCAAGACCAATTCCATGAGACATAAAGCTGGATCGAAAAACTGTGTACTTCATCATTCCCCCCATGCCAACATTGATTATGAAAGGAACAATCTTGTATTCTTTATGAGACATTATGTCCCCCAAAACCGATTCCATGAGACATAAAGCAGGATCCTAAATCTGTGTATTCCATATTTCCTCTCAATAGAAATCCGATAATTTTCTGTCAATTACGGATTAATAATGTAGAAGTTTTATAACATCACATAAGTCCATTGTGCACATGAGTCAAAACAATGACATATACAGTTTGCCTCTCTCAATTATATTACAGATTGTGGAGAGTGAGTTTCCATTACTGAGGACCAGAAAAGGTACACTCAAAGTTGACTGCACGAATTGTGTAAGTGAAATACCTGTATGTATTTCTAAGTCCTGTCGAAAGCTCTATAGACCCTGTGGGGCCAAAAAGAGCTGAAACATGTCGACAAATCCATTGTAATACTAGAGACATCCTGTTAGAACCGGCTGTCTCTAGTTGGCAGAGGTATACACTTCTGACAAATAGGGACACCCCTTTTCTAGTCAGGGCAAGGGGATCACACCCTTCGATAACCCCTGCTCACCCCCTTGATAGCTTGGCAGAGCAGAACAGGCTTATCTCAGAGGCTGTGTGTTAAGCATTTATGACCACATACAGTAACAAAGTGAATACACTACAAATGGACACGACACCGTAGTATTATAAAAATAAGTATTTTTATATAAGGCTTAGCACAAGACCAAATAACGACAAAAATGTACACAATCTTAATAAATACTCTGGGAAGGGGAAAAGGATAGTTCAAAGGTAGTTTCTTCTTTAGCACAAAAGTCTTTAGTATCAAGTAAATCTTCTTCTTGGCAATACAGTTCTTAGCAACAGGGTAACCCACACGGGGGCTACATGACGTCGAGGCAAAGTTAATCCAAAGGTTCGGCGTCGACCGCGAGGAGCGCTACGTCGAGCCCGGAGTCACACTGACCCCCAACAACACAGTACCTTTGGAAAATGAAGCAAACGATGATCAGCGGCGTCGAGCAATCCGGCGTCGCGTCTTCGGTGTCGATCAGGCCTCAACAGGCGCCGTCGTCGATGATGCGGTTGCACAGAGTGAGCAGCGCTCACGGCGTCGAGAGGGCACGAGGGCGATGCGATCAGCAGCGGTGCAGACACGAGGTCCCTTGGAGCTGGAGCCGTACTCCCACTCACTGGCGTTGCTGCTGGCGTCGGTCGGGCCCAGCGGCCGGTCGTCAAGGAAGCGGGACACCCACTATGTCGAGCTGGATTTGGCGACGTCCGTCGGCGTCGAGGTTGCTGGCTCTTTCAGAGGTGCTGGATTCACGGTTCCAGCAAATAGCACTTTTAAGCAGATGAAGTCTTTTAGCCCTGTGACTTCAGCAGGAGACTGGCACTCTTCCAGCCCTTGGAGATTTTCTTAGCAAGCGTGAGAGTACACACACAGTTCCTCTCTCTCCTGGTTCCTTGGCAAAAATAAAGAAGCACTGCAGGATTCCCCCCAGCAAACAGCACACTGGCAGTAGGGGTAGGCAAGTCCTCAGATCAGCAGGCCTCTTGTCCTTGGTTACAGGGTTCCTTGTCAGAAGGGATCTGATTTCTTAGTTCAGGGGTCCTTCTCTTATACCCCTTTTCGGCTTTGATCCCTTTGTCCATGCCGGGGGCTTTCCCAACATCCTGGGTCTGGCAGAAGCACCTGGCGTATTCACTGAGCAGGGCTGGGTCCTCAGATGCCCTGCAGGAGGTGGAGCCAGCATTGACACTGGCAGGAGCAGAGCTATCGGCCTCCTGGCAGGAGGTGGGGCTAGGATCGTCTATGGCAGGCACAGAGCCATCAGCCGCTTGGCAGGAGGTGGAGCCAGCATTGTATCAGGCAGGGCAGGCTATCAACAGCTACTCTCCCCCTACTCTCAACGCAAATGTCCCACTCATCCCACACTGACTCATCCAGACCTGTGGAGCCACCCAGCTCCTGTCACACACACGCAAGACCAGCAGAAACCAGATATGGTTAGACAAGAAAATAGACACTTTCTAAAAGTGCTATTTTCAAACCCAGAGTCCAAAAACCATCCACACCAACGGATGCGTAATTAAACCCCGAGTTCAGGGATACCAAACTCGACATTGCACCATGCTCCCCGAGCCAGCTAGGATCATAGCATTAATAATCCCGGCGGCCCATTCTAACTAATGGAGAGCAGGCTATCTCGCAATAGTGAAGAACGAAGATGGCTGTTGTTCACTATCAGGACATGCCAACTTGGTCAGGCGTGTCCTACCTTATACTTACAATGCACCCTGCCCGTGGGCCTACCATAGGGGTGACTAACATGAAGTCAAGGGAAGGTTTGAGGGGCTGGCAAGTAGGTATACTTGCGCAGCCTGCGCGACAGCACTAGGCTGCACGTGGGTCTCGCAATGACCGACCCGTAGACATTCTTTTACGAGGCCGCTCCTGTGGGTGGCACAACACGTGCTGCAAGCCCACGAGCGGCATTTGTATTTACAAGCCCCGGCACGCCTGGTGCGCTAGACTAGGGACTGACAGTAAACCAAATAAGCCAAACATAGATACATCAATTTAACATAGGGAGCACTTGCGCTGTGGCACTGATCAGCAGTGACACAGCGCCCAAAGCATATACCAGCAAAACATCGGAAAACAGTGGAGGCAAACAGAAAAAATGGAGGAGAGACTCAAGCCAACGATTTCAGGTCTAACACGTGTCCCCTCCAGCTGAAATGTGGGGAGAACTACCCTTGACCTAGGGAGTCCTCATCACTAAGGCGGAAAAATCTGGACAGACCATCAGCATTGGCGTGATCTGTACCAGGGCGGTGTTCCACCGTAAAGTCCATCCCCTGTAGGGAAATGGACCACCTCAACAGTTTCGGATTCTCACCCCTCATCTGCATCAACCATCTGAGGGGCCTGTGGTCTGTCTGAACCCGGAAGTGAGTCCCAAACAGGTAGGGTCTTAGCTTCTTCAGCGCCCAGACCACAGCAAATGCTTCTCTCTTTATCGCACTCCAGCTCGTTTCCCTGGGAAGTAACCTCCTACTGATGAAGGCTGCAGGCAAGTCTCGGCCCTCTTCATTCACCTGAGCTAGAACAGCCCCCACGCCATGCTCTGAGGCATCCGTCTGGACAATGAATTCTTTCGAAAAGTCGGGTGCCTGGAGTATAGGTGCTGTGCACATTGCAGTTTTCAGGGTGTCAAAGGCCGTTTGACAGGCATCAGTCCAGATCACGTTTCGTGGCTGCTTCCTGGAAGTCAGCGAAGTCAAGGGGTGCACAATGTTACCGTAATCCTTGACAAACCTCCTGTAGTAACCCGTGAGTCCTAAGAAGGCTCTCACCTGCGTTTGGGTTTTGGGCGGCGCCCAAGCCAGGATGGTATCAATCTTGGGTTGCAGGGGGGCAACCTTGCCGCTCCCTACTTGGTGCCCCAAGTACACCACAGAATCCTGCCCAATCTGGCACTTACTGGCTTTGATTGTGAGGCCTGCTCCGCGCAGGGCCAACAACACTTCCTGGAAGTGGCGCAAGTGCTCCTCCCAGCTGGCGCTGAACACTGCGATGTCGTCCAGGTAGGCGGCACTGAAATCCTCCAGCCCAGCCAAGACCTGGTTGACCAACCTCTGGAAGGTGGCAGGGGCATTCTTCATCCCAAAGGGCATCACCCGGAACTGGTATAGCCCATCTGGTGTGGAGAATGCTGACCTCTCCTTTGCCCCATCGGTTAAGGCGATCTGCCAGTACCCAGACATCAAATCAAACGTACTAAGGTACCGGGTAGCCCCCAACCGATCGATGAGCTCATCAGCTCTGGGGATGGGGTGCGCGTCAGTCTTCGTGACCGAATTGAGTCCTCGGTAGTCCACGCAGAACCGGAGTTCTGGTGAAGCACCAGGCGCTGCAGCCTTCGGGACCAAGACCACTGGGCTGGCCCAAGGACTGCTAGAGGACTCAATCACCCCTAACGCAAACATTTTGGAGACCTCCTCCTTAGTGTATGCTCGAACCTTGTCAGTCACCCTGTAAGCCTTGTGCTTCACAGGAGGGCTGTCTCCGGTGTCAACGTCATGGACACACCTATGAGTGACACCCGGAACCAAGGAAAACAGATCCGGGAATTGTGCCAACAGGTGGCGACAATCCTGTTTCTGCTCAAGGGTCAGTGTGTCAGAGAGGACCACACCATCCACTAACCCGTCTTGCTCTTTAGCACACAGGAGGTCAGGAAGAGGCTCACTCTCCTCCTTCATTCCAGCATCTGTAGCTAGGAGCATGCCCACTTCGGACCTCTCTAAGTGGGGCTTCAACCGGTTGACATGCAGGACCCGCAAGGGGTTCCTGGGAGATTTCAAGTCCACCAAGTAGGTGACATCGCTCTTCTTCTCCACAACCTTAAACGGTCCAGTCCACCTGTCCTTGAGCGCACAAGGTTCCACAGGGGACATGACCAACACTTCCTGACCAGGCTGAAGCTCTACCAGAGTGGCATTCCGGTCGTACCAACGCTTCATCTCCTCCTGGCTGGCCTCCAGATTTGCCTGAGCAAGTTCTCTGAAGCGCCGAGTCTGGTCCTGAAAGGCCAGCATGTAGCTGTATACATCCTGGGGAGGTTTCCTGGGAGATTGCTCCCAGCCTTCCTTGACCAGACTCAAAGGCCCTCTTACCGGGTGACCGTACAAAAGCTCAAAGGGGCTGAACCCTAGAGACTTCTGCAGCACCTCACGGTAAGCAAACAACAGGCATGGCAAGAGGACGTCCCATTTCCGCCTCATTGGTTCTTCAAGACCCATGATCATGCCTTTCAGGGTCCGGTTGAATCTCTCAACCAGCCCATTTCCCTGAGGGTGGTAAGGAGTGGTGAACTTGTAGGTTACCCCACACTCCTTCCACAGAGACTTCATATAGTTCGAAATGAAGTTGGTTCCCCGGTCTGACACCACCTCTCTAGGGAACCCCATCCGGGAGAAAACACCCATCAGTGCCCGTCCCACCACGGGGGCCATCACTGTTCAGAGAGGGATGGCTTCCGGGTACCGTGTGGCATGGTCCACCAAGACCAGGATGAACCTGTTGCCCACGGCTGTCTTGGGGTCCAGGGGCCCAACAATGTCAATACCCACCCGGTCAAAGGGGGTACTGACAACTGGAAAAGGTTGGAGGGGAGCCTTCTGCTTCCTTCCGCTTTTCCCACTTGCCTGGCAAGTGCGACAAGTCTTGCAATGGATGTCTACATCCCTTCGCATCTGAGGCCAATAAAAATGGGTGACAAGCCTGTCATAGGTCTTGTCCTGCCCCAGATGTCCAGCTAACGGAACGTCATGAGCCAAACCCAGTAGGAAGGCTCTGAAGCGCTGGGGTACCACCAGCACACGGGCTGACCCAGGCTCAGCAGCCTTAGGCTCGCTATACAGGAGGTCGTTCTCCCAGTACACAAAATGTGACCCTGACTGATCACCTGAGGATTGGGCTGAGGCCTGCTGCCTCATGCCCACAAGAGGGCACACCTTCTGTTCGGCACAGAATTCCTCCCTGGAGGGACCACCATCCTGCTGCCAATGGGTCAGCTCGGGCAAGTCTCCCAGTTCGGCAATTTGTTCCCCTGTGGGCTCCAGGGCATCCCCCTCAGGGTCTACCTCCTCCTGGACCACGGGAACTACGGGGGCCGGTTTCCCACGCCTCCTGCCTCTTCTCTTCACAGCTGGGTCCTGGGCCGTACTTTCAGGCTCCGGGACCCCATCAACACCCTTACTCGCTGTCATCGATCGAGTGGTTGCACACACCCACTCTGGCACGCCCAACATTTTCAAGTGCGCCTCTCTCTCCACCTTAGCCCAAGGGGAGTCTTCTAAATCATTGCCCAGGAGACAATTGACAGGCATGGCGGGCCTCACAGCAACCTGAAGAGTACCTGAAACTCCCCCCCCATTCAAAGGAAACCTGAGCTACTTCACACTCTTTCTGGGAGTTGTCATCAGCTATCACCGGGTAGAATGCGTGGGGAACCACCTGCTCTCTGGACACCAAGTGACACTTGACAGCTGTCACACTCGCTCCGGTGTCTCTGAGAGCTTCCACTCTATGGCCATTAATGGTCACCCACTGCCTATATTTGCTAGTGTTACTAGGCAGAGGGGGTGGAGGGACCATTTGCATGTCTCTTAGCGAGACCAGGGACATTTCTCCGGGACCCCTCCCACCTTGGACAACCATCTCCTCCCCTCCCAGGGCTACACTCGCCAGCTGACAGGGGGTGCACTCGGCGGTGCATTCGATTTCTTCATGGGACACTGGGGATCGTAATACCGGTGTCCCACCTGCCCACAAGTGTAGCAGGTTAGGGGGCCCCTATGAACAGGTTTACCCGTCGGGGCCCCTGGCTTCTTCTCAGGGGGAGGCTGGGAACCTTTCCCTTGGTTCCCTTGGGGATTACTTTGGGGCCCTTTCTGAGACTCCTTCTGTTTACCCTTGTCCCCCCCACTCTTCTGCTGGGGACCCTGCCCACCTTTGGCTGAGTCTCCCACTGGACCCTTGTTGACCCTGGTACTGACCCAGCGGTCCGTCTCCTCAGCAAGTTTTCTAGGGTTAGATATCTTGCTATCAATAAGGTGCTGGCGCAGCTCTGGAAAACAGTTATTAGACAAATGCTCCCAAGCAAACAAATCATAAAGAGCTTCATAACTTTCCACTTGGCTGCCCTTTACCCAACCATCCATGGCTCTGCAAAAATAAGACACATATTCAACCCACGTCGTACCAGGCAACTTCTTACATTCTCTAAAAGCTTGTCTGTACTTCTCGGGGGTTAGGCCATACCGCAACATTAAAGCATCCTTCATATGAGCATACGACATCCTATCCGCAACAGGCATGTCTAACAGGGTATCTCTCCCCTCATTCACAAAGCGACCCCACAACCCCGCTCCCCAATTCTTCTCAGGGACCTGGTGGGCCAACAATGCTAGCTCATATGCTTTAAACCACTGACCAATATCTTCGTTCCTATGATAATCTTTTATCACATCTTTGGTAAAGTAAAACTTACTTTCTGCAGGCCCAGATGGGATGCTGCCACCAGAGGGATTCAATTCTAACTTCTTAGCTTGGATGTCCAACTCCCTCAACTTGGTTTCACGCACCAAAGCTAACTTCTCTCTTTCAAACTCTAACTTTTTGATCTCCAAATCAGCTTCTCTTCTACCTCTTGCATTTTCTAACTCCAACTGCCCATTTATCTTTAGCCTTGCCATTTCCATGTTGTATGCCCGCTCCTTCGCCCTTTCTTCTCGTTCTTCAGGGGAAAGACCTTTGGAGGAAACACTGCTTCCGGGAGAGGACTCGGGCCCATTCGCTGGCGCCTCCTCATCCCCTTCCACTGGCGGTACCACCACCGGATCAGTGGGATCTCTGGACTCCAACCAGGCCTCCAAAGCTTTGTGATATTCCGTTTTGTTTTTGCAGCCCTTGGTAGGCACTTTCAACTGCTTGCAAAAGGATTTCAGCTCCTTCAAGCCGTAGTCGTTTATCTTCGCTCTGTCGAATTCCTCCACGACAACAACAGGGGTAGTGACTCCGGTGTCACTCATGGTCAAAACTGGCAGTGTTCAAAAAATCAAGTTTCAGAAAAGCGGAGAACCAAAAATAGGATCCTTCCCAATTAGATTGTGACTGCGCTATGGTCTGCTTTCACTATGTAGCGCACACTAATCACTGCACATGGGTCATAAATGCAAGGTCCAAATCCTCACCGCTGCATCCAATATTAGAACCGGCTGTCTCTAGTTGGCAGAGGTATACACTTCTGACAAATAGGGACACACCTTTTCTAGTCAGGGCAAGGGGATCACACCCTTCGATAACCCCTGCTCACCCCCTTGGTAGCTTGGCAGAGCAGAACAGGCTTATCTCAGAGGCTGTGTGTTAAGCATTTATGACCACATACAGTAACAAAGTGAATACACTACAAATGGACACGACACCGTAGTATTATAAAAATAAGTATTTTTATATAAGGCTTAGCACAAGACCAAATAACGTCAAAAATGTACACAATCTTAATAAATACTCTCGGAAGGGGAAAAGGATAGTTCAAAGGTAGTTTCTTCTTTAGCACAAAAGTCTTTAGTATCAAGTAAATCTTCTTCTTGGCAATACAGTTCTTAGCAACAGGGTAACCCACACGGGGGCTACACGACGTCGAGGCAAAGTTAATCCAAAGGTTCGGCGTCGACCGCGAGGAGCGCTACGTCGAGCCCGGAGTCACACGGACCCCCAACAACACAGTACCTTTGGAAAATGAAGCACACGATGATCAGCAGCGTCGAGCAATCCGGCGTCGCGTCTTCGGTGTCGATCAGACCTCAGCAGGCGTCGTCGTCGATGATGCGGTTGCACAGAGTGAGCAGCGCTCACGGCGTCGAGAGGGCACGAGGGCGATGCGATCAGCAGCGGTGCAGACACGAGGTCCCTTGGAGCTGGAGCCGTACTCCCACTCACTGGCGTTGCTGCTGGGGTCGGTCGGGCCCAGCGGCCGATCGTCGAGGAAGCGGGACACTGGGGCCGTTACCCACTATGTCGAGCTGGATTCGGCGACGTCCGTCGGCGTCGAGGTTGCTGGCTCTTTCAGAGGTGCTGGATTCACGGTTCCAGCAAATAGCACTTTTAAGCAGATGAAGTCTTTTAGCCCTGTGACTTCAGCAGGAGACTGGCACTCTTCCAGCCCTTGGAGATTTTCTTAGCAAGCGTGAAAGTACACACACAGTTCCTCTCTCCTGGTTCCTTGGCAAAAATAAAGAAGCACTGCAGGATTCCCCCCAGCAAACAGCACACTGGCAGCAGGGGTAGGCAAGTCCTCAGATCAGCAGGCCTCTTGTCCTTGGTTACAGGGTTCCTTGTCAGAAGGGATCTGATTTCTTAGTTCAGGGGTCCTTCTCTTATACCCCTTTTCGGCTTTGATCCCTTTGTCCATGCCGGGGGCTTTCCCAACATCCTGGGTCTGTTGTGGGTGGAGCCAGGCAGAAGCACCTGGCGTATTCACTGAGCAGGGCTGGGTCCTCAGATGCCCAGCAGGAGGTGGAGCCAGAATTGACACTGGCAGGTGCAGAGCTATCGGCCTCCTGGCAGGAGGTGGGGCTAGGATCGTCCATGGCAGGCACAGAGCCATCAGCCGCTTGGCAGGAGGTGGAGCCAGCATTGTATCAGGCAGGGCAGGCTATCAACAACTACTCTCCCCCTACTCTCAACGCAAATGTCCCACTCATCCCACACTGACTCATCCAGACCTGTGGAGCCACCCAGCTCCTGTCACACACATGCAAGACCAGTAGAAACCAGATATGGTTAGACAAGAAAATAGACACTTTCTAAAAGTGCTATTTTCAAACCCAGAGTCCAAAAACCATCCACACCAACGGATGCGTAATTAAACCCCGAGTTCAGGGATACCAAACTCGACATTGCACCATGCTCCCGAGCCAGCTAGGATCATAGCATTAATAATCCCGGTGGCCCATTCTAACTAATGGAGAGCAGGCTACCTGGCAATAGTGAAGAACGAAGATGGCTGTTGTTCACTATCAGGACACGCCAACTTGGTCAGGCGTGTCCTACCTTATACTTACAATGCACCCTGCCCGTGGGCCTACCATAGGGGTGACTAACATGAAGTCAAGGGAAGGTTTGAGGGGCTGGCAAGTAGGTATACTTGCGTAGCCTGCGCGACAGCACTAGGCTGCACTTGGGTCTCGCAATGACCGACCTGTAGACATTCTTTTACGAGGCCGCTCCTGTGGGTGGCACAACACGTGCTGCAAGCCCACGAGCGGCATTTGTATTTACAAGCCCCGGCACGCCTGGTGCGCTGGACTAGGGACTGACAGTAAACCAAATAATACAAACATGGATACAATAGATACATCAATTTAACATAGGGAGCACTTGCGCTGTGGCACTGATCAGCAGTGAAACAGCGCCCAAAGCATATACCAGCAAAACATCGGAAAACAGTGGAGGCAAACAGAAAAAATGGAGGAGAGACTCAAGCCAATGATGTCAGGTCTAACACATCCAGTAACTCGATCTTGTTGTAGTATCAATTTATTTTAAACCAATTGAATCTCAACTCACAATAAAACACAAGGGTGACCTTCTCTTTTTTAACATTTTTTCATGAACTCTTGAAACGTTTTTTCATCATTTGGTGTGGGTAACCCATATATCTCTGGACACTGCACTCTATACCAGAGGGCCTCTGGATGAGGCTGGCACCCAGCACGTATTGCAACGCCCAATGATAACTGCCACAACATCAATGTGGGGCGGATGAAAAATATATACCGCTTTTTCCGATTAAACATTGATTTTTTGAGGACGTTTCAATTTCTAACCACTGGTTTAGAACTGTTACAAGTGTCCTTTTTTCCTTTGATTAATCTAATACTTATCATGGGGAAATAAATTGGACACAATCACTTTCCTCCTCCCTACCAGTTGATTAATTATTATCAAGGGAATATTCAGCCAACTGCTTGCACTCTGAGTGCTTAATTGGCCATGCCGCAAGACACTGCCACACCATCACATGAGTCACAGTATTCTGGGAGCCACACCGCCTACACAAGGAAGACAAGTATCCTGGGTCAGTTCAGACATTATTTTCCATATGGGATCCGCAACTAAGGAAGGATTTGTTGGGGTGCCACTACCTATTTTTATGCTGCATAATAGGGAGACAGCTGTATAAATCAGGCACCTCCTGCAATTCCCACACAATCAACTTTATGCACATTGCATCACCCAGGAGTCATCTCAAAGCGTCCTGGGTTGATAATGGATGTGATAAAGGTAGTCAGCAAAAAAACTCATGCCCAATAAGCTGTTGTCTGGACCTTAAATGCCCATCAAGCTCTGAATGGGTCACCAAATGAATGTGGCCTATCAGGGGTGGTCAAGATCGGGCATGCCAAACTTTCACCACTTCAGGGGGCCAGCCCCACCTGCATCTCAGCAACATTCATGCTGAGGGGGCAGATGGCTTTCCACCTCTTGTGGCAGTGTGGACTTTGCTGGTTTAAGAACCCCAGGGTCCACACCTTCTGGGCGCTAACCATTCACTGATGGACTTTGAGATGTAGGCATGGAAGCCATGTCAAAACAGATTGTCACAGATATGTAATAGACACTTGTTTGTAAGTTATGAAGCAACTTGACACCTCTCACACACACGGATCCATGGACAGCATCGCCATACCGACCATGTCACATTCTAAGCTCAACTAGAGTTTAGAAATTCCAATGACAATGTCTGTGAGGATGAATATACAACCTGGTCATTACATACACATACTGACACTGCCCACTAAGATCAGGTTGACCGAGGACATCCTTGGTATTACGTAATGTGATAGACCATGACAGACAGTACACTGTTCAAAAGTCCTTTAGGAAATACTCACTGGGGCTGATTTACAAGCCCCTTGCACCACCGGTAAGTTACTTTTTCCCATATTAAAAGTGATGCGCCAGCTGTGCAAGGGTCTTGTAAATAAGCCCCATTGTGTCTGATAGTTAGAACACCTTTCCAGCCAGGCCCATTGCACTGCAGCACATGGCACATAGGGCACAGTATGGTACATGACACAAAGCACACTCACTAAATGACATGGTAAGGGCTTGCTAGTGTTTAAATAAGAGAAAGTACTGTTCGTGGTCAAATAGGAGTGTTCACTACTCAGATGCCTACCTAGTCTTTTGGGAGATGTGGCCTTTCTACATTGTGCCTGCATAGGACAGCCGTTTTGCCAAAAGGGACACTGAAACTGGGATGCCGTCACAACTCTGATCGGCATTTGGAATGTGAATGGGGAGGCAGTAGTTACACATGTCTTCCTCCCCAAAATATCCTACCAATAGAAGGATAACTTATATACACTGTACTTGTCTCAGATATGTAAGAGGTGAGATCAGCTGAAGCTATACAATCCAAAAACAGGCCTTGACCACTTTGGCAGACAGCACTATCCTCTATTGTGTCTCTGTTAACCAATTGAAAGAACGTATCCATCCTGTCTGCCTAATAGACGTTTCTCATATCATTTATGTTGATATTGTAAGGAAGATTGTGAATTTGAACCACCTCCTGGGAACTGGTGCACAAAGTGTGAATTGTTTAGTCATCATTGGAACCATACAAAAGCCAATCCTCATTCGTTCTAACTCCTCATTGTATGCAGTAAGTATGGGCACCAAATCCGCTCTGCTCGCAAAATTTGCAAATTTTTCAGCAATTTCGCGAACCGCGAATCTCGTGAAATTGCCGAAAAATGCGCGAATTCACAAGCGGCGGATTGTTTTTTTTTTGGCCCCAGGAAGCACAGTTAAGGCAGGAACTCGAGTTGAAGCTAACTTTGTAACCATTTTAGAATGGCTCTGGCAAGCTGCCAGAGTGCTTGCTGGGGCCCTTCTGAAATGGTTACAAAGTTAGCTTCAACTCGGGCACCTGCTTTAACTCTGTGAGTGCTTCCTGTGGGCCAAAAATTAAACCTCAACAGGAAGCACTTACAGAAAAAAATAAAGCAGCTGCCCGAGTTGAAGCTCAAATTCAGTAACGTTTAAATCAGTGCAAAAGCATTAGTGAGCACGGTCGAGGCTGGGCAAGTGTGCTTTAACCCCATGTCTTCCGTCAAAAATTAGCTATAATTCCCAAGGGACGTCTTTGCATCCCTGAGTTTCTCGAGCGCAATCCCTGTTCCTGTGACCAGGAGGCTGCTTTCTCCTCACCTGCTGCCCTGCTCGCTCTCTGACCCTTTATACACAAGCCCCACATCACACACTATCGGTATCAAACATCTTCCCGCCCTTTCCCAACTATGATGGACAGCTCACTCAAGGGACCTCAGCGCCTTTTGGTGCTGTGGCAAAGTTACAGGCACACATGGTCTGTGGAGAACAAATCTTCTGGCCTTACTCAGCTGCAGTGTATGAAAAGCACTATCATTTACCCAACAATGTAGCACTTACTGGATTAGCCAGTAGTACGCCAGTTGAGTAGAGGTATTGCACAAAACGGTGGCATCTTCATGGATAACTATGCAGGGCAGGATTCATTCTGGCACGAGGTCCTGTCACAAAAATTTAACCTCAACAGGAAGCACTTACAGATATAAATAAAGCAGGTGCCCGAGTTGAAGCTCAAATTCAGTAACGGTTTAATCAGCCCAAAACATTAGTGAGCACGGCCGAGGCTGGGCAAGTGTGCTTTAACCCCATATCTGCCATCGAAAATTAGCTGTAATACCCGAGGGAGGTCTTTGCATCCCTGAGTTTCTTGAGTGCAATCTCCGTTCCTGTGACCAGGAGGCTGCTTTCTCCTCTCCTGCTGCCTTGCTCCCTCGCTGACCCTTTATAAACAAGAGGCATGTGAACACGCATAGAAGCCCCGCACCACACACTAGCAGTATCAAACGTCTTCCCGCCCTTTCCCAAACCCAACTATGATGGACAGCTCACTCAAGGGACCTCAGCGCATTTTGACACGGTGGCAAGTTACAGGCACACAAGGTCAGTGGAGACAAATCTTCTGGCCCTTTACGCAGCTGCAGTGTAGGAAAAGCACTATACATTTACCCAACGAGGTAGCACTTACTGATTAGCCAGTAGAAAGTACTCCAGTTGAGTAGATGGAAATCGCAAAAAAATCTGCCATTTCTCTGGAAAATCAGTGAATTCGCTGACTTTTTTTGTGAATTCACTGACCGCAGATCCGCAGATCCGCAAAATTCGCCCATACTTAGTTTGCAGTCAGGGCTCATGGAAAAGAAGGCTTTGTGGGCCATTGCACAATAACCATGTAGTCATTAGGCAAGTCAAAGTAGCTAAAACGAATCAGAGCTATGCAGAGAGCAATATCTGGGGTAAAAGTGTCAAAGAGGGCTACACTCATTCCAATGGGGCCATCCTCTCAACAGACTTGAAAGCAGCATATTTATTTTCATGTATGGGCTATGTAGTTATCAAACAATCAATGCATCGGCATGCACTCTGAGGCACATACTAGTCTAAAGTAACAGAAGCTAAACATTCAAAAGAAGTGAAAATCTGTATATGTACAATTACCGGTACCACTGATGAACCATATAGCCGCCATTACTGTCCAAGGTCCTCATCCACCAGCAGATCCAGCTCCTCTCGGGTGAAGGGACAGGCCCTTAACTTCTCACTATGGACCCTGAGTGCTCCAAGAGGTAACAAACACTAGCAGGTGATGGGGAGGTATGGCAGGCAGTAGTGTCTGTGGACAAGTGACAAGCATTCCTAAATGCTACCTATGGATAGGTCACATGGGTGGAGTCAGTGCTAGACCATCATTGCCATTTGTCCTTGTTGGTAGCATTTTGCGAATAGGGCCTTTGGCAGTTGCTACTGTGGTTGATTATGACTACTGCGAGTCTCAAACCGGTAAGCGGTGGCTGTGCCTGATGAATTGTAAAAAATTGCAACCAAGATTACCGTCAGCCTTTTTACAATGGTGGGCGGATGAGTGGCTGTCTGAATGACTGATCAAAATGGGTCAGAATGATTCCGATTGCCTGTCGGACCTCTCTCCATCCCCAGAATAGAGGCGGCGCCTATCAGGAACTGCTGTGGGGATTGCAATATCCCTTTTCACTGGTTGTTTTGAGGCGGCGGAAACATATTTGGTGGAACGTAGCAGGTCTCCCTGCCCTTTGGGGCTGGTACATGGTCCCTATGGTGCCCCCCAACATATCCCTGTACAATGTGGCAGTATTGCAGGGATATGTAAACATCCTATTTTTTGTATTGAAGCAGTGGCTGCTGACTGCATCTCCGCTGCAATACAATAAATAGGCAATGCGACGCAGTGGTGGCAGTTTCATTGTAATTTTGACTGTGGGTTTGCTACCTTATACGCAGTCCGTCCCCATTTTGAAATGATGCCACGCAGACTTAAATCCATTGTAATTTGGCCCTAACACTGAAAATATATTAACCCGTAAAATTGATATTAGATTTTTAACATCGATAATATTAACTTCGATATTAAATTCTAAACGTATTTTTTATATTTTTACATCAATATGACCTACCTCGCTAAAATGCTGTCAATGTTCTTCAGTCGATTTTGATGTCACTCCATATTTTCAACTCCCTATTCTCTATCTAGACCTCTTTGGGCTTTTCACCCTCATTTAGAACACCTTTTTTTGGTCCTCCCAGTGGTTGTCTTGGTATACCTTGTCTTGACCCAGTAGTTGGCCTTCTTACCCATTTTTTGTGGAGAAATTGGTCCTAGGTCTACAGATGCTGATGCAACTTTTCATTAAAGCAGTTACTTAATATTCCACCCAGGACTGACTCTGAGTTTTCTGAGCCCCTCTGAATTTAATTCTGGACTCCTCAGTTGTGAGTCTAATTCTCCCAATCAGGGCGCCCTTCATGAGTTTATAAGACTCAACATCTGCCCCAGTAAAAGCCGGGAGTTTGTAGTGGCACTTTTCAGTGAATAGTTCCTACAATACGTGCCTGCCAGTGGGTCTTTCTCACTTTTCTAGCTACACAAGCCCTCTCAACGGCTGTGAACGATTTGGTGAAATCATCACCATCCTCAAATTTAGAAACAATCCTTTGGGGATTTTAATATCATAAGATCTTTCTGTATCATTGTTGGTTAAATTGCTGCAACCATTGATGGGTCCTAGGCCCATCTGTGCTCTTTATTTTTCTAGAGCTAGGAGTCTAGTCTCTACTCTATTCTTTGAGTCAACCTTGCTAACCATTGTCCAGACCAGCATACCCCTTTAATGCCCTAAAATCTATCATTTAGGGGTGACCCTGAACATTGCCTCCTCAGATTCGAGGAAGAAAGAAGAAAGATCGAAGATCTATACTGACCCATGAAGGAGAAGAGGTTACCATCCTTCTTGGCTCAGCCCTGCTGACCTGTCTCATCCACGACCTGCCTACGGCAGGAACCCCGACAAGTCTAGCAGTAGACAACCCCAATAGCACAGAGCACGTGTTCTGCAACCTACCTACATACTTTGTCTCCCATGAGCACTAGATTTGCTCAAAAAAAGACTCAACTCCAGAATCCCGATTCCGTCAACCCTGTGATTGTGCACCACGAGGCTACTGCCTGAGTACGAGTATCCCATCACCCCAATGAGTTCTCCCCAACTTCTGTGAAATTAGGATTAGGATTTATCTCAGTTTAGTAGTAGTAAAGTTGGACTCCTAACTTTAGGACTCCTAAATGCCTTTTGGGAATACCGAAAGTCTTAAAACTAGGATTTTTCTCAATTTAGTA
The DNA here is from genome assembly GCF_964263255.1 of Lissotriton vulgaris. Taxonomy (NCBI): domain Eukaryota; kingdom Metazoa; phylum Chordata; class Amphibia; order Caudata; family Salamandridae; genus Lissotriton; species Lissotriton vulgaris. Next base: position 2,035,207,258 of record NC_141691.1, read on the forward strand.
GTAGTAAAGGACTCCTAACTTTAAGACCCCTAAACTGAGAAAAATCCTGCTTCTATTAGTGTCATTGTCGTTTTATACAGACTATACTCATCCGGAGTTTGGAGCTCTATACCATCGGGTGAGCAATAAATGGCACAGTTCATTTTGCACAATATGTCTCTCCCAAGAAGATTTACAGGACTACTGTCACATACAACGAATCTATTCATGTCTTTAAAGTTGCCAATTTCAATCTCAATTGGTTTTGTTAAGGACGTTTTTATCTGCTGATTTGCTACACCTACCACTTGGATGTGATCACCCGAGAGAGGAAGATTTTGGATTTCCACTGATCTGACAGTAGAACGGGTATCACCTGTGTCCACTAGAAAAGTTTCATCTATACCATTCACTTTCCCCTTCACATATGGACCAGGCTGATATACCTCCAGAGTAGCGCCAAGCAGGCACTCTTCTTCCTCTCTCTGGCACCATCAGAAACTATCATCCGATTCACTCCTGTCCTCTTTCAGCCAATATTGCGGACTTACATGCACTCTATTATTTCTCATTACCTGATCTCCTGTGCAGAATCCGGTCTCTGTACTGTATCTTTGTAGGTTGACATTGTGAGGAAGTGGAGGTTGTGGCACCGGACTCTGTGGATTAACTATCTGCTGTTGTGCTGACTGTTGCTGAATTATCTCACTCTGCACCTGCGGATTCAATAATGTATTATCCGAATTAACTCTTGGTGGATACTTACACTCTTTCTTCCAATGCCCCAATCTGCCACAATTATGACATGGTATTTCTTTTTAAATTCTTCTATGTTTCCTACCAACTTTGGTTGCCCAGAATTTACCTTTACTTTAGACTGATGTCCTCCTGTGCTTTTATTTTCTAACTGAGCAGCTTGATGTTCAGCAACTTTCACTTGTGCCCACATCACTTTTTTCTTTGAGCTTTCTTTGATTAACTTCAGTTTCATAACTACAATACTTTGCATGTCTCAGAACCTCATCCACTGAACACAACTGCCATCCCATCAAATTGTGCTTAATCATATCTCCTACTTCTGGTCTCAGTCAAAACACAAACCGATATACAAAATGACTCATATCCTTTTCATTCAATTTCTCATAACCACTGTACTGTTTAAATACTAAAAGTAGCCTTTCATAAAATGCATGAACTGACTAATTAGCCTCTTGTATTGTTCTATCTATTTTGACCCAGTTTGTCTCTTTCGGTGGCATTTTATTTTTCAAAAACACAATGACTTGATCATATTTCCGCATCACTTCAGGTCCAGCAGCACCTGTCACCTTATCTCATGGATATTCTGGCTTTGGTCAATCAACTGTGATTTTACATTCTGACCATAAATCTGCTGGTACTACTATGTTAAATAGCCCATCTAAATCTTCCCATAGAACTTTTTATGACTTTTACAAATCGATCTACTTGTCTATACCATTCTACCTGTTTCTCTCTCAATCGGGGAAAATCATTTGTAAATGATAAGATATCCTGTCTGCTCCAAGGTACATGTACATATCCTCCTCCAGGTATTTCCCTCATTGGAAGCTCTTTTACTACGTCTTCCCCTTCAAGTACTGCAATGCCAATGTAGACTTATCACTGCTTTCCACTTTTTTCTTGGACCATATAATTTCCCATTTGTCTATATCTCCCCATTTTCTCAGTAGCACAATTAACTCTTTTATTTGAGTAATTCTCCCTGTCGTATTCATATTGTCTATATCTTTGTCAGTAAAAACCACTCTATATGGTTTCTGCAAGCTTTATTTAGTAAAATCTACATCCATTTCAATTGCTAAGTTTTCAAATCTTTTGTGCATACTTTTTGTTTTCCATGTAATACTTTTACATATAAAAGTCACTTCATCATCCTGGTAATTTTTCAGTTTATCTGTACCAATTGTTCCTAATATTAATTCTTCCATATCAACCTTTAATCTTGCAACGTCTAACAATTTTGGCTCAGTCTCTTTTAGTTTTAAGGTTTTTATCCAGTCACTTAACTCTTGCTGAGTTGGCCCTATTGGGGTTTGGGTTAAGTCAATCTTTCTACACTCTTTTTAGGGGTTACAGAGTCTGATTCTGCTCCTGTTGGGAATTTATACGGAAGACTCTGATTAAATGTCAAATCTGCTGATGTCATTTGGTTAGTGCATGCAATCCCAGACAATTCTGGATAAACCTTTTCTCTTACTTTCTGCAAACTCTGATTTGAAGGAATAGTTGAAGATGGCTCTTTTATTTTTGGATTTTCAAATACTGAAATCCCTGGACCTATTGTTACCGGAAAAGCTACAGCCTCTATATTTTTAGTAAGCTCCTATATCTTTTCTGCTGATTCATGTTTTTAACATATATACTCAGCAGTACTCTGTTGAGCTTCAACTTGTTGTTCTACTCTATTTTCATTATTCACCATTTCAATTCCCTGTTTAGGTGTCCCCATATATCTTGTTCCTGTTGTCGGAACATTTGGTTCATATCTCATTTCTATTCTTTCTGGAAGGTCTCTAAAATTTGAAAATCGTTTTGGGGTTTCTGACAATCTATCCTCTAACTGTGGAGCACTTGTGTGGTGGTGAGCCTCAGCCAGGCCTACCAGTGCAAGGGATTCGCCCTTCTCTGCACAGAGTCCTCAGACCAATATGAAGAAGTTTGAATAGAAACTGGAATAGAAAATACAAGATTTAATAAACCTCATGAGGTGGAACTACATTCACACAACACCCTTCAGTAATGTATGAAGTAGCACACTGAATGGAAGGAGCTGAGTCCTTTTATACCCACACAGGGGCTCAAATTAAGACGGTACAAGTACAAAATGCTGGCTTTAGGTACATATAAGGTCATACAGAAAATGGGAGGAGCTAACAGTTGCTAATTCTGGTGAACACATCCTGACACTTACAGACTAATAGCAGCTGCATGGACAGCTACAAGCTCAACTGAGCATGTGCGAAGGTGGAAGATGCTAAATATAGTTTGTCTCTAGGCAGATTTCAAGAGCAGCTAACAGAAAGGTACGACAGAGCACTTGGCGAGCACATGGTAGCACATGGCAAACAAAATGGCTGACAGAAATACAAAATGGATTCCACAAAACGGACAAGATAGTCTCTAAATGCAGGATGGCTTCCGCTAATGCTGACCTAATAGCTGCCAAATTACAACACTTGGAGTTGTATTTATAGAGTTTACTTGATAAGGCGGTGGTCTTCTATTTAGGATTTCTTCCAATACTGCATCCTCAGATCCACAATCCTCATTTTTTTTTGTTAAACCGTTTTTATTGCAGATCCAATTACATAGCATTTCAATCAGGAGAAATGACATTAATGCGGAGTCCTCCCTCTCTTAAGCATGTATCCACATATTATACACAGCCTTTCAGCCCACATCCCTGAGGTCGGGCGGCAAAAATCACAAGTTAGATAATTCCTTACATTCGTCAGTCGCTGTGTAGGTCAATTGGGGAGGTCCACCGTCTGCTTTTAACTTTTGTTAACCCTTCCAACCCCCCCCACTGGTGTCTTATAAATGATTGCCTCATCTATACTACTGATGGTAAGAGTCCCCCCCACCCCCTGTGAATCCCACCCCCTCCCCCCAAGTGTCATCATTCGCTCCTGGCCAAGAATGTGGGTCTATATGACTGCTAGCAGGAGGTCTTAATCGTCTACTGAGTGTGTGTGACTGGTGAGTGTGCTGTCACTATATGTATGTCAGTGGTGTCAGTTGGAAATTCTCTTTCGTCCTCCTCCTCGTCAATCGTGCTATCTCGCAATGCTTGCACCAAGAGTTCCCATTCCATCGCCGCCTCCAAAGCTCTCTCGTCCGCCCTTCTACATGCTAATTGGTACCTGAGCGTGCTCTCGCTTGTTGCCCATTTCAAAAACTCAGTTAGCCATCTCCGATGAGTTGGGCCTGCCTTCGACTTCCACACCTTTGTCACTTCTCGTTTGGCCAAGAGGAGGCCCATATCAATAAACCTGCTCGACATCTTATTTTTGGGTGTGTGCGAGAACCAGTGCAGTATACTGACGGCCGTAGTGTAGTGGAGGTCCCTGTCTGCTGTTTCGTTCAGTGTGTCGCCAATTTCCCTCCCGTAGTCCTGTAAGTGAGGGCAGCCTCTGAGCATGTGAGTCAGATCCGCTCCTAATGTATTACAGCGCGGGGAGGCAGCCTCCTCCGCTCCGAAGTATTTCTGTATTTTGTTCGGGGTAAGGTAGGCCCTGTGGAGAATATAAAAGTGGATTAGCTGGAAACGTGCGTTCCTCGTGCTCTTTCTAGCGCGTCCCACCAGCTGCATCCACGTGGTTTCAGGGATCTCTGTCTGCAGGTCTAATTCCCATTTGGCCTTCAGAGTGGTCAGAGGCTGCAGGGTTTCACTCAACATTCTGGAGTAAAGGCATGTAACTGCCTTATAGGTGCCTGCTGACATCATAGTGTACTGGCAGGCCAGCGCCGTCGGTGGCTCCTCGAGCCCCTTACCCCAGTGAGCCTGTATGGCTCGCACCACTGCCGCATGCAATAGGTAGTCGCCTCGTGGAAGGTCATAGTGCTCTTGTAACGTTTGGTATGGGGTCAGTGTCCCATCTTCGAATAAGTCCCCTATCACTTGTAGTCCTGCTTCCTCCCAGCCCTGCAAGTGAGACGAGTCTCCCCCGTGTGGAAGTGCTGTTATCATGCCCAGGGGGATCTCAGGCGCGTATGGGTGTTTAATCCCCGCACGTCTCGATGACCGGTTCCAGCACTGGCGGAAGGTTCTCTCCTCCAAGGAGAGGTCCCTGAGCGGTAATCGCTGCCGTAGGGCTATGAAGGCTAGAACGTGACGGGGTGTGCCGCTGTCTCGTTCATGCTCTGGGCCGCGGTACACCATTGCGATTTCTTGCGTTAGGGTCTGAAGCTGGGCTGCTAGGTAGTAGAGTTCAAAATCTGGGACCGCTAGGCCTCCCTCATCCTTCAGGCGGGTCAGCGTGGACTGTGCAATTCGGCGTCTGCCCGTGCCCCACAAGAAGGAAATAATCATTGATCGCAGCTGTCGAAAAATCACAGCTGGCACAAAATCACAGCTGGCACCCAAACAGGCAATGTCCGGAAGTAATACAGCAATCGGGGTAAGGCTATCATCTTGAGTAGGGATATGCGGCCCGTTACTGATAGCGGGAGAGAAGCACAGAAGGCCATATTGCCTTTTAAATTACAAAGACAGCGGCCCACATTTCCCCCCAGCATGTCCGCCTCTTCATGGAATATATGCACCCCCAGATACTCTAAGCAGTCAGGCTACCATCTGAGGAGCGGCCGGAGGAAGGGCTGTACCTCGTGTTTACGTAGGGGGAACAGGAAGGTCCTGGCCCAGTTGACCCTCAGGCGGGATATCTCGCCGAAGCGCGGGAGGAGTCTTTCCGCTCCCTCCACAGCTTCATTGGCATCCTCCAGGAGGAGGAGGATGTCATCCGCGTATAGCGAGATAAAGTGGCGATTTCCTCCGTGAGCTAGGCCCTCGTAGTAGTCACCCTTCCTAGCCATCGCCGCAAGAGGTTGCACCGCCAGGGCAAACAGCATTGTGGACAGCGTGCACCCCTGCCTGGTGCCGCGGAGCACTTCAAATTGGTCCGATATCAGGGTGCCTATCCTCACTCTTGCTCTCGCCACTGTATACAGTACCTTCATCCACCGTTTGTAGCCCTCTCCGAGCCCAAAGCGCTGCAGCACCCTATAGAGGTATTCCCACTCCAGGCTGTCAAAAGCCTTTTATATATCGACCGCCAGCACTAGGGGTGCTGTAGCCTCCGGCGGCGGCCTACCCAGTAATCGGGTTAGTCTCCGGATACTGTGAGTGGTGTTGCGCTTGGGTATAAACCCGGATTGGTCCTTTTGGACCAGTGCTTGCCTGTGTTGTAGCAGTCTGGACGCTAGCACTGTGCTCAAGATCTTATAGTCGGTTGTCAGCATTGACAGCGGACGGTAGGACGCAGTGTCGGTGCTCTCCCTCCGCGGTTTCAACAGGGGGATCATTAAGGCTTCGCGCATGGAGCGTGGCAGTCCTCCTTTGTCTTTAGCCTCGTTATAAATTGTTTGGAGCCGCGGGGCTAGCTGTTCTATGTATCGCTCATAAAACTCTATTGGCAGACCGTCCAATCCTGGGGTCTTATTACGAGCCATATGCTTCACTGCTCCCCTGATTTCAGCCAGTTCTATTTTGCTACCCAGGGCATCCACCTGGGCCTGCTCTAGTTGTGGTAGCTGCAGGTCAGCCAGGAAGGCATCTATTTTAAGCATGGGCGAATTTTGCGAATCTCGCGTTCGCGAATTTTGCGGATTTGCGAATTCGCAATCCGCAAAATCCGCGAATTCTCGCGAATTTTTTTTTTGTGTGTTCGCAAGTGTTTCTGCCAGTTCGCGAGGATTTGGTACTAGTTCGCAATTGCGAACTTACTTGTCGGCTCGCAACGGTCGCGACTATGTTGTTTCTACGTCTGGTTCATCATCACAGCCTCCCAGCACCCTCTGTTTCACCACTGGCACCCTCTCTTTGACCCATGCCACCCTCTGTTACATCAATGCCACCCTCTGGTTCATCATCACTGTAGAAGAGGGGGGGGAAAGCAAGCCCACCTGCCCTGCTTGAACTGACATGAATTAATTTGGGGTTAGTTTATTAACAACACCTGCCCTGCCCCAACTGACAATAATGAATTAGGGGCTAATTAATGTGTCACTGAAAGAATTTGAAGTTCCAGCCTGGCACCTGCTTGTCTGCTCCTTTAGCTGTAAATCAGGACCTTTGTGGCATACAGTTAAGGTCAGAGCAGGGTCACACAATAGTTGCAAGCAGGCAACCGAATTCTGGAGGGCCCCCTCAAGAAGCACTACAGGGAATCGTTACAAATCATGAGGTTGACCTTTTGCACCTGCTCATTGCTTTTGCTTTCGCTAAAATCGTTTTTCGTTTTTTTCGCGCTATTCGCGGGGCGCGGCGTCGTGCGAAACGGACCGCGGAAGCCGCCAATTCGTGCGAATGAGCTTTTTATTTTTTTGCGGCTTGTTGTTTCGCGAGTTTTTTTGCAGTATTCGCGAGCCGCTTGCAGCGCAACACGCGAATTTACCCCAAGGTCGAGTACGGGCGCGGCCATTTTGTTTGCGTGACGTATTTCCGTTTCCGCCCGCTATGTATAATCTCGCGCAGTAAGCGCATTGCGAGTAGAGGTTCGCACGAGATCGCGAGGGAAATCTAGAGGTTCGCACGAGATCGCGAGGCAAATCTCGCGCAAACTTACTTTCGCGCTCGTGAACGGGCGCCGGCCATCTTGTTTTTCATTCATTTCCTGTGTCTGGGCATGGTGTTTAATCCTCTTGGTATCTTTGCCATCCTTTGCTTGTTTTCAGTTTTTATTTTTTACGATTTTGCTTCTTATCTATCCCTCTCTTTTCCTAGCTGTATATTTTTGTCTTTTCTGCTATTTTTTTTTACTTTTAAACTACTTTTTTAAACTCTTTTCTTTTCTTCTTCCCTATCCTATTCTTTCTTAATTTTCTACTTCTTCCTACCTTACCTGCCCAGACCATGGTCAAGCCAGGCGCCGTGAAGCTGCCCAGGCACTTGAGGGCCGCAGCGGCGGCGGGGAGTAGTACTGGACCCAGTGCCAGGACAGCATGCGGGAGATTGAGGGGGGAGCAGGTGACGCGACGGGAGATATTCAGCCCGGAGGAAGTGGGCGCGCTGGTCTACTTCGTCCAGCGCCGCCTGCCTAGGACCATCGCAGGAGGCGGCAGGATCGCGGCCGGCGGCTACAACATGCGGGAGCGCCGGAAGCAGTGGGAGAAGGTGTGCTGGGCCATATCCCACCTCTACGGGGTCCAGCGCACCTACAGCCAGGTCACCCATCGCTGGACGGACCTCCTGGACCGGGAGCGCGACCTGCTGGACCAGCTCGGCTTGGAGATCCCCAGGCTTGGTGAGTAGTAGTAGCCATTTCATCACTCACTACTATGATGTTTTCTCCTGCTCTGTGTTGTTGTATTGCAAATATTTGTTTTTTACATGGAGCAAGCCAATAATGCCGCTGATGACGATTACATTGTAGTTAAATTATATTTCAAAATCTTCTGTGCATTTCAGGTGCACTGCTCTCCTTCTCAGTGGCTTTGCTACTATGCTTATTTGTTTTCTATTTCGTGGTCGCATTGGCCTGAGTAACTATTATGCATGAGTGTACTTTACAGAACTGCGTAATGCTAGACACTAGGGGGCAGATTACATTTACAAGCCCCTTGCGCCACGTTTACGTTGCCTTGCGTGACGCAACAGCGGCGTAAACGTGCTGCATCCCTGCGAGTCATTTACAGCATGACGCATCTAGGGAGATGCGTCACGTTATAAAGCCATGGGCCTGCACCACAATGGGTGCGTTCCTAGTACGCAGGGTGGGCGGTCCGGCGGCTGTGCGCCTCGCAAAATTGCCTGCGTGAAATCTACAAGATTTAACGCAGGCACTTCTGCGACGCTGCTACGTCAATTCAATTCCTTATGCCTGCTTGAAGCAGGCGAAAGGACTGACACAGCATGTTAAGTATTGGGTGGCCCTGAGCATTACTGGAGTTGCATTGCGTTGGCGACGTGACTCCAGCGATGCGCCGCTCTTACGTGACGAGATGCGTCACGCAAGTGCCTACCCTTGCGCCAGGGCGCGCCGCATTGTAATGAGGCGCATCTGCCGTGTCGCAAGGGTAGTTTTGCGTGACGCATTTGATCCGGCGCATCTCTGGAGATGCGCCAGAACACGTAAGTAAGTATGCCCCTAAGGGGCAGAATTGCAATTACCGTCGCATCCCTGCAAAGTAGCAGGGATGCGCCATTAATTGTGCGGCCCGCTACCACCACCAAACATGGTGCGCCGTATTTGCAATGCGGCGCACCATGGGCCCAAAACGTCACAGAAGCTTTACTGCTGGAGTTGCGTCGCAACGATGGCGCAGCTCCAGCAATGCTCTGGGGTACCCTATCTCCCCAATGCTGGGTCAAGCCGTACGTCTGCTTCAAGCAGGTGCAGGGATTGTGTGACGCATCATTGTCCTAAAGGTGACTGATTGAAATTTTGTAGATTTCCCTCAGCCACTTTTAGGATGTGTTCCAGCGCAGGAATGCCCTCCCTTGCGCCGGAACGCCCCCTGATGGCGCAGGGCTTTATAACGGGATGCATCTCTCAAATGCGTCACGTTGTTATAATATTATACGCCGCACCATGGCGCCCTTTTTTGTTTAGCTGCTGCGTCACAAAAGTCACGCAAGAACGGAGCAAAAGAGCCGCAAGGGGCTTAAATCTGCCCCTTGCTTTGTACCCCTGACAATAAGAAAAATAGTGGCGGTGGATTGATAGTTTGACTATTTAAATGACTGGTAATGTAGCAGGCAACTGTTAGTGTTGTCACTGATCTGACTGAAATCACAATGGAGTTTGTCTGTCACTTTGCGTCTTGCCTGCGGACTGCTGCCTGCCAGTCCTAGGTGAACCTTTCAGTACTTTGTTTAGTGAGTTAAGTGACTTTCGAAGTCACAGGTCCGCAAATAAATGAAAACTAACCCTAATCAATATAATTTCGCGGAAATATTTTGTTATTGTTCTTTTGAAATGTTTGATTTAGTTGACATTGACAAGCAACAATCATCCATGTTTTCTGTTCTTTCTTTCATGTTGTACGTCAGCTCCCCCCAGGGGCAAGAGGAGGACACAGGAGCAGCAGGCGGCGGATGCTGTTCAACAGGGCCAGGATCGGGCAGGCGAGGGCTCCTTTGCTGGCCCCAGTAAGTTTTCATTTTAGACTAGTACCTATTTTTCCTAGCGTTCCTCATTTGACTTTTTTCAAAATTGTCTTTGATCTTCTTGTAGACTGTATCTAAATTCTTATCCTGCCTCTACTATGACTCCCTATGGTATTACTAGATTATTCTTATTAGTCTGTCTGTGTAGCTAACTAAGATTGCACGGTTGGCGAAACTCCCATGATTCTAGTCAGCAATAGCTCTATCAACTTAGTGCAGTCCTCTGGGATTGTCCATAATGTCTTTTGAAGTGTTCTATCTGGACTCATGCTTGCAAAAATTGCAAAACCTTTCGCTCAGTCACTCTAGTCTGGACCAAAAAACACAGATTGTATTTAAGTTTAAAAGCTTTATTAAAAGTAAACACATTTATTAAAATGAAGTCATAATAAAACTAAACGTTTAAATGATAATGGAAAAGTGGTTAGTGCTGACGATTAATTGAAGACATTTCTTGTGGTCGAGCCGAACTCTCACCTGGTTTCAACTTGATCTTGTTGTTAGAAGTCCATCTTCTGTCTGTGTGGAGAAAAATGGTGCGTGTTAAAAAACCAGCCTTCATCAGTTGTGCCAAAAAGTGCAGCAAGACAACCTTCCCTGGAAAAAGGGACATTTTTTTTAACTTTAAAGTAGACAGTCACAAATTACATTGTTTTCACATGTCTTCATTCCTAGACCAAAGACTAGTGAGTGCTTTATTCTAACATTCTTAAATGTACTTTGTAGGTGGAACATCTGGTGGCGGGGCCAGCGTGGAGGTGGTGGTGCTCGACACGGAGGCGGAGGGCAATTCTTCAGGGGAGGAGGCGGCGGCTGTGAGAGTTGAGACGGTGGTGGTGGCGGCCAGAGGTAAGCTCTTATATAGTCCTTACTTATTGAGATTGAAGACTAGCTGGGAAGGCAAGAATATGAGATGCATGGCTGGGTGAATGATGAAGCAATGATGGGTGGAAGGACAACAGCCTGGGTGGGTGACACAGAAACCGTATGTGTCCATATACCTGGATCATGCTACTATCTGACTCTTAGATAGCATATGTGTATCTAGAGCAGGGGTACTCATAGTACGGCCCGCGGGCCGGTGGTGGCCCGGCAAGCCTTCCTTGGCGGTGCGCAGACCTTGCAGACAATCACTGCTCCCCTGGCCCCCACAGAGCAGAGGCTTTTTTGTATTTCACCTGTTAGCACCCCTGCATCTCCACTCTGACAATCACTGCTCCCCCGGCCCCCACAGAGCAGAGTGGAGATGCAAGGCCACAAAGAGGTGAAATAGAACAAAGCCTCTGCTCTGTGGGGCCGGGCAAGCAGTGATTGTCAGGGTGGAGATGCAGGGGCGCTACAACAAACAAAGCCTCAATAATATGTTAATGGTCTTTTAAAGACCTGTTAAGTACTTTGGTGTTGTTGTCTGTGTGTGCGCGTTGAGGAAGCGGTCTCAACCCGGGCTGAAGGCTGGCACAGATAGACATACACACAGTGAGATGACAGAGGGGGAGGGAGAGGGAGGGCAGGAGGGAGAGAGAGATGGAGAGGGAGGGCAGGAGGGAGAGCAGGAGGGAGAGCAGGAGGGAGCTAGATGTATGTAAATGCTGGGTCTGGTGGCTCAGTGGATGAAGGCATCTGCTGCAGGGACCTGTGTGCAACCTCATGGTCACAAGTTTTCGTTTTGCTTTAGCCCCGCCCCCTCTGACTCCGCCCCCACTAGTGCGGCCCTCGGTCACAAACTACACTGTAAATTTAGCCCCTGAGAGAAAGTTTGTGAGTACCCATGATCTAGAGAGAGTAGACGGTCAGTGGATGAACTAAGTGTAACTTTGAAGAGCATGTAACACTGCACCCGCACGTCCGTTCCAGTGTAGGAAAGGCAAGGAAAAGAAGTTTTAATTTTGTCCAAATACTACCATCAATAGTAGCAGTAGTTTGTATTGCAAGCACAGCATAGATCCGGTTATTACGGTGGCCACTCCCTACCTCTCTTAATAAGTATAGTAGTACTCAGTCATTCAGGTGTGGATGTATCACTGGTCACTCAATAAAAAGCAAAGCACCTAAAGTCATCCCATATATAAGCAAAAACATCCCATGTGAAGTGATAGATAATCAGATTATTTATCTTCTTCAATTTTCCATTTCTAGTACTCATTTCCACTGTAGGGAGAAAGTTAAATTAATTAAGCAGTAGCCCTTGAGTTGTAACAGAGTATTCTCAGTGCCACCCGTAATAGAAAAGTAAGAGCTTCACCACCTGCATGTACTGGACGGGTACAGTAACGCAACGCAAGTCTAGGTCACTCCTCATGGCGTGCGTCTCTTTTTCTCGGGTGCAAGTTTACTGCGCTGGCATTATGCCGGCTTGCAGAAGATAACGTACCAATTTTCCTAAACAAGAGACAAGAAGAAGAATAAGACTGGTGTATTTTCATAGTCGACTCCAATGGAAGTCCATAGTGCTCGTAGAATTTGTTCCTTAAACTCCCACTAATGTTAGAGCAAGGATGAAGAAGTGTGAGGTTAGATAGATACTGGCCTCAATAGTTATGTAATGCGCTTGCAATTAGCTAGTTGTAGTGCAACACAAATTTCTGCTGAATGATTGAGTTAATCTTAAAGAGCATTGGTTACAGACTATGTCTTTCTTTCTTCATATAGGTTCTCCTTCCAAACAAACAAGGAGGAAGGAGCTGGCTAGAGCGGCCCGGCAACGGAGGATCGATGCCACTGTGGCCGAATATCGGTGGCTGGTGGCCCAGGAGGACGAAGAAAGTGTGCAGTCGACCACAACCACTACGTCGTCTGCATCGGCCTCCGTGCCCCCACGGGCTGCCAGTGCCACCCAGCACAGTGGTCCACCCAGACTGAGCCGGGCTGCCAAAGCCAAACGCCACCGCCGAGTAGCAAGGACAACAGCTTCCTCTCACAGCCGTTGCACCTGCAAGGCATTGAAGGCACGCCTGCGCCGCAGTACCCTGATGTTGTCCCGCCTCCAGCAGGAGCTCCACCACTTTTCAAACCAGTTGGAGGGGCTCCGTGTAGAGCACGCCTTGCTCCGCCAGGAGCATGATGCCCTGGCCCAAAAAGTAGACAGCATCCACCCATAGTGTCCCTTGCCCCTTTTTTAGAGACTTTTGGGGGGTGGGAATTGGGAGTTGGGTTTTTGGGGACTTTTGAAGGACAATCGTTGGGGTTAGGGAGGGTCTTGCGGGAGATTATTTTGTTAGGGATATAAATATACTTTTTCAAACTTTATCTGAGCATACCCGTTTCTTACTGCTTGCCTGGTGGGTGGGGGTTTAACAGTGACTTTGTTTTCCTGAAAGTTTAGTTCCATTTTCTTCCTTTAAGTGTAAATGCCCAAATGTTTTCAACACTAAGTGCCTCTCACAGAGTAAGTGAAGTGAATCCAAGAGTCCTAGGACTTTAGTAGTACTACCGTCAGTCTCTCGTCTCTCCTACTAATACTCCATTATACCCCCAAACCACCAAACGCTTATCTTACCTGTAATTTGTGTTTGAAAGTAGGGCTAGACCCAGGGCTGGCTCCACGGGAAACAGCGAATAAGGTTGGCAATCTTGGTCGGATAAAATTTCCTCATAGCGGTGGTACTAGTGGTGTGACACAGTGGCAGTTGCATGCCTATGAAAGAAAAGAAAATGAAATTTGGTTTGTCCTCCTGAGCAATTCAACGGTACAACTGAGAATATAGCAGGTGACAGAAGTACACTAGAACAGTGCCACATTGTAGCCTAACAAATGGTAAAGTATAACTACTAATTTGGTTGAAGTTCTTTGACATTAGCCATGGGTCTTTGTCAAGCAGAGTAAGAATATATCCTCGGATTTCTTCACCAGCCTGTTGCTATCACCTTATCCTCCCCAGCAAGTGTGTGGATTTATAGCTGTAATTTAGTCACACATCAATCAAAACCACACAGCCCGGGGGAAGAGGGTTAGGGTTTGAAAAATGGATGGGTACGGGGGTTTTTGGGAAAGGTTTTGGGAGACAAGAAAAAAAGCACAGCATGGACAAACAATTGTGAACATAAACAAATCTTTGGGTACAAACCTATCCATCAATCTTTGAAAGTGCATGCACTACTGCATGCATGTCAGTGAAAAGTAAGTAGTACTTTCGACAACTGTGGAAGAAAGAATGCGACAGTACAGGGCCTGTGTGGAATTATTGATAACGATATTCAACATAAGGTCTCTGTAGGCAGATACCCGAGAGCCTTGCTGGTCACTATAAATCCATTCACAACAACACTCAATGGGGTTGGTCTGGAAGGTATAGTAGATAGAAAAGGAGAAATTGCTTTTTTTCTAGGTGTCCCCTCACTCACCAGGGTTGCCCCTTGGTGACATGCTTCATCATTGGGGCCATCCCAGTCCTCTACGGGCTGGGGCGTGCTGCGACTTGCGAATTACGTAGGAGCACTTACAAATGACTATGTGTGGTGCAGATGTGATAGTGGAGTGGACTAAGTGATGTGTTAAGGGATCAATTTAGAAGCAGAGAGAGATCCAAGAAATGCAGTCACAGTCAGAGAAAAAGGCAAGGGATACTGTATCTATGTGGTTGTAGTTGTCCTGTTGGAAGTGGTAAGTAAGTTGCCTGCAGAAAAAAAATCCTCTTATTAGCGGCACTCCTCCATTACAGCCGACGCTTCGTCCATCGATGTTGGTCACCAGAAGACACCCTGTAAAAAAAAGCACAGCATAGACAAACAATTGAACATAAACAATTCTTTGGGTACAAACCTATCCATCAATCTTTGAAAGTGCATGCACTACTGCATGCATGTCAGTGAAAAGTAAGTAGTACTTTCGACAACTGTGGAAGAAAGAATGCGACAGTACAGGGCCTGTGTGGAATTATTGATAACGATATTCAACATAAGGTCTCTGTAGGCAGATACCCGAGAGCCTTGCTGGTCACTATAAATCCATTCACAACAACACTCAATGGGGTTGGTCTGGAAGGTATAGTAGATAGAAAAGGAGAAATTGCTTTTTTTCTAGGTGTCCCCTCACTCACCAGGGTTGCCCCTTGGTGACATGCTTCATCATTGGGGCCATCCCAGTCCTCTACGGGCTGGGGCTTGCTGCGACTTGCGAATTACGTAGGAGCACTTACAAATGACTATGTGTGGTGCAGATGTGATAGTGGAGTGGACTAAGTGATGTGTTAAGGGATCAATTTAGAAGCAGAGAGAGATCCAAGAAATGCAGTCACAGTCAGAGAAAAAGGCAAAGGATACTGTATCTATGTGGTTGTAGTTGTCCTGTTGGAAGTGGTTAGTAAGTTGCCTGCAGAAAAAAAATCCTCTTATTAGCGGCACTCCTCCATTGCAGCCGACGCTTCGTCCATCGATGTTGGTCACCAGAAGACACCCTGTAAAAAAAAGCACAGCACAGACAAACAATTGAACATAAACAATTCTTTGGGTACAAACCTATCCATCAATCTTTGAAAGTGCATGCACAACTGCATGCATGTCAGTGAAAAGTAAGTAGTACTTTCGACAACTGTGGAAGAAAGAATGCGACAGTACAGGGCCTGTGTGGAATTATTGATAACGATATTCAACATAAGGTCTCTGTAGGCAGATACCCGAGAGCCTTGCTGGTCACTATAAATCCATTCACAACAACACTCAATGGGGTTGGTCTGGAAGGTATAGTAGATAGAAAAGGAGAAATTGCTTTTTTTCTAGGTGTCCCCTCACTCACCAGGGTTGCCCCTTGGTGACATGCTTCATCATTGGGGCCATCCCAGTCCTCTACGGGCTGGGGTGTGCTGCGACTTGCGAATTACGTAGGAGCACTTACAAATGACTATGTGTGGTGCAGATGTGATAGTGGAGTGGACTAAGTGATGTGTTAAGGGATCAATTTAGAAGCAGAGAGAGATCCAAGAAATGCAGTCACAGTCAGAGAAAAAGGCAAGGGGTACTGTATCTATGTGGTTGTAGTTGTCCTGTTGGAAGTGGTAAGTAAGTTGCCTGCAGAAAAAAAATCCTCTTATTAGCGGCACTCCTCCATTGCAGCCGACGCTTCGTCCATCGATGTTGGTCACCAGAAGACACCCTGTCCACTGCCTGCCTGATGCTGAATTGTGGCTTGCTACTGTGAAACCTGACTCCATCCTTTTTTCCCCATTACAGAGACTGAAACCCGGCCTGTAATTATTCAACGAAAAACAGGAAGTGATATAATATTACAACACCACTGATAAATAAATATAAGGTATGTAGGCTGTGCAAAAAGTCACAATTTGATTTTCCTAGTAGACAGTACAACATTTTTGAAAGTGCGTACTCTGTCTGAGTCACCTTTTGAAGGATAAATAAGTATGGGCAAATTAATGTAGCGGATCTTTCCCCTCAAGCTAGGTGTACTGTAAACTGTGTTTTAGAACAAAATTAGATCTTCCTAGCAGTGCTCCCACCCAGACCCTTACTAAAGCCAGTCGCAAAAATGTAGAAGACCCCCAATCAAATCTCAAAAAACGAGGCCTAGCAGAAAACTGGTGACAAAACTTACTTTGAAAGTAAAAGTAGGCCGAAGTACCCCCTTCCTAATTACCCCTTACCCACCGTGGATTGCATTCAAACCACTTGCAAGCAACCAAGCAAAAGTAGCCATAGCCAGCATCGCTCCAAGACTCGAAATCCCCCCCACTCAAACACATGCAATAGAAATACTGCTAACCCTAACGAACCCTAAGTTAAGAATAGTGGCAAAGGCTTTCTTTAACTATGCCAAATCCCCCCTTTTCCACCATGGATTTTCTTCAAATGACTTGCAACCAAAATTACACATTCTCACGAGTGCTCTAAGACCCCAGAACTCAGTTGCAAAAATCTAGAACACCCCGAAACACATGCAATCCTGCTGCTAGGGCTAACCCTAACGAACCCTAAGTTACAAAAAGTGCCAAAAGGCTTTTCCGCAAAGATTTTGTCCCAACCACTTCTACCCGGTATTAGACCTTCCCAGGAATGCCCCAAGACCCGCCAACCCACCCGCCAAGAAGCATAACACCCCCAAACAGGCCAAAAGCAAAATCTCATACTTGCAATATTTCTCGGCCTTCGGTCCAAACGCGCTGCGTAGCTAGGCCATAAGTCGGGGTTGCCACTACGGATTTCCTGAAAAGCAAATGCAATCAAGATTAGAGTGTCCCAGCAGTGCTCCCAGACCCCGAAACTCACCCACAAACACCAGGAAGCCCCCCAAACAGGCCCCCGAAAAGGCTACATTGAGCAAAATGTCAGAAATAGCCAAAAAAAATCAGCCTGGATTTTGTCCCAACCACTTCTACCCGGTATTAGACCTTCCCAGGAATGCCCCAAGACCCGCCAACCCACCCGCCAAGAAGCATAACACCCCCAAACAGGCCAAAAGCAAAATCTCATACTTGCAATATTTCTCGGCCTTCGGTCCAAACGCGCTGCGTAGCTAGGCCATAAGTCGGGGTTGCCACGACGGATTTCCTGAAAAGCAAATGCAATCAAGATTAGAGTGTCCCAGCAGTGCTCCCAGACCACGAAACTCACCCACAAACAGAAGGAACCCCCCCTAAGAGCACCTCAAAGGCAAGCAAGTCATCAAAAACACAAAAACATTTCCGCCTGGGATTTGGTCCAAAACACTTTTATCCGGTATTAGAGCTTCCCAGCAATGGCCCCAGAGCCGTCAACCCAGGAGAAAACGAGTAGAAGACCCCCAAACAGCCAAAGAGCAAAAGTACAAAAATGGGGACAGTCAATTTTTCACAAATTTCCCAAATCACTCCGCGCGCGCTCTGCAGCTAGGCCCTAACTCCCCTCTGCCACCATGGATTTGCTTCAAACCTCTTGCAAAGTAAAGTATACATAGCCAGCAGTGCGCCCAGACCCCGAAACACACCCACAAACACCAGGAAGCCCCCCAAACAGGCCCCCGAAAACGCTACATTGAGCAAAATGTCAGAAATAGCCAAAAAAAATCGGCCTGGATTTTGTCCCAACCACTTCTACCCGGTATTAGACCATCCCAGGAATGCCCCAAGACCCGCCAACCCACCCGCCAAGAAGCATAACACCCCCAAACAGGCCAAAAGCAAAATCTCATACTTGCAATATTTCTCGGCCTTCGGTCCAAACGCGCTGCGTAGCTAGGCCATAAGTCGGGGTTGCCACGACGGATTTCCTGAAAAGCAAATGCAATCAAGATTAGAGTGTCCCAGCAGTGCTCCCAGACCCCGAAACTCACCCACAAACACCAGGAAGCCCCCCAAACAGGCCCCCGAAAGGGCTAAATTGAGCAAAATGTCAGAAATAGCCAAAAAAAAAATCGGCCTGGATTTTGTCCCAACTACTTCTACCCGGTATTAGACCTTCCCAGGAATGCCCCAAGACCCGCCAACCCACCCGCCAAGAAGCATAACACCCCCAAACAGGCCAAAAGCAAAATCTCATACTTGCAATATTTCTCGGCCTTCGGTCCAAACGCGCTGCGTAGCTAGGCCATAAGTCGGGGTTGCCACGACGGATTTCCTGAAAAGCAAATGCAATCAAGATTAGAGTGTCCCAGCAGTGCTCCCAGACCACGAAACTCACCCACAAACAGACGGAACCCTCCCTAAGAGCACCTCAAAGGCAAGCAAGTCATCAAAAACACACAAAAAATTCCGCCTGGGATTTGGTCCAAAACACTTTTATCCGGTATTAGAGTTTCCCAGCAATGGCCCCAGAGCAGTCAACTCACCTGCAAAGAGGTACAACAACACCCCCACAAGTGCTGAGTCTTTCTTCATTGGGCGTAAACCAGCCCTCTGGTTTGATGGAAATAGGAGTCTGGAGGAGGAGGATAGAGGAGCATGTTCTTCTGAACTTGTGAACCTGAGGAATGCAGACTGCAGCAACTTCAAATCAATTAGCAAACCAGTGAAGACAGTTCTGCTGATGGGCTTGATTTTGTGATTATCTGATTAAAGTTTGAAATATATTAACTGTGCACAACAAAGAAAGACAGACACACAGGAATAAAAGTGAATAAGGATGAAAAAGAAAGTTATTGATTCGTCTCATTTTCAGGGCTCGGTATCACGGTCCAGGAATAAGAATAAGGCTTCGTCATCATACTCTGCGAATTCAGGCAGGGTGAGCTCAGTGTCACCTGACAGAGTAGAAATTCCCTCATCTATGTTGCTGGCCACCTCCTCTTCATCCGGCACGCTTTCTCGTACTCTGAAATCTGGTGGTATGAGGTGCTGATTCATCTTGATCATTGTTAACCTCTCCACATTTTTGGGCGAGAGGCGGCTCCGTTTGGGAGTTACAATGCCACCAGCAGCACTGAAAACCCGTTCAGAAGACATACTTGCGAGTGGGCAAGACAAGTAGTTTAAAGCCAGGTTGGTGAGCTGTGGCCACAATTCTTTTTTCCCATGCCAATACGCCAATGGGTCAGAATTAACATAGACCTCTGTTGAGTCATTCAGATAGTCCTTCACCATCGACTCAAGGTCCTCATCAAAGGTTCCTCCACTTTGCTTAGCTCTTTCTGTGCCTCTGACCTTTTGAGAACCAAACCCACGCAGAGCTAGCCAATCCTCTTCAGCCTCCAATGTTTCTGTTGTGTCTCGTGCAGATGATCCGGTTGCCGGTGTCTTTAACGGCTGAGAGGTCACTTGTGCCACAGCCACAGGTGCAGAAGTGGATTGCTTTGACTGGGGATGACCTGCTGATGTACTGCCATTTCCTTCAATTTTCAGCCGTTCTGTTTCAAACCTCTTGGCTGACAAGGCTAGCCAACGTTTGTACTTTGGAACATGTTCATCATCAAAAGGAAAGAATGCTTGGCCTGCCAGCGCCTTTTTGTAGCGTGGATCCAGAATAGTAGCACAAATGTAATGCTGTTCTGAGTGGATCTTTTTAAGACGTTCATCACCTTGTAGGAGCTCTAATAATTTCTCAGCCAGAAGCAAAGAGTCTAGGTTTTTGTCATCTTTTTCAAACACAGAACACACCTCCTTCAGTTGGTCCTCCAGCATGTACAACAATGGGATAGCTTTTCCCAAATTAGAGTCCTCCTTGCTGACTGCACGTGTGAAGAACTCAAAAGGACGAAGCATGCGTGTCAGGCTTTGAACTATGTTCCATTGCGCCGCACCCATCCTCAGCTCCTCTGTACCCTCTGTAAGGAAATATTGATCGAGTTCCATATACTGCTCATACAGACGCTCAAGCATGTAGAAGGTTGAGTTCCAACGTGTTACCACCTCCTGGATGAGTGCTTTCACTGGCATTTGACGTTGATATAGTAGGCCCCTCAGCTGCTTCCGGGCCTTAAAAGAATGGCTGAAATGCTTGCACATTTTTCGGCAGGTGTCCAATACACTGTACGCTGCACTGCCTTTATTACCCAAGAATTTTTGGACAACCAGGTTTATACAGTGCGCCAAACACGGCACTCTGAAATAGTCACCGTCCCTCATGGCCTTAACTATATTGGCGCCATTGTCCGTGGAAACATAACCAACCTGGCGTTTTAGTGGGGACAGGCAGTTAAGGACCTTTGTGTTAAAGACATGCAAAATGTTTTCTGCTGTGTGACGTTTCTCCAAACCAAACATGGCTAGTGTTGCATGTTTCCGAGCAGCTTTAAAAACAATGTCCGCGTCAACACCTGCGTTTAGCTTTGCTTTAGCCCCTGAAAAAGAGACCCAGTGTGCAGTGATGCACATGTAATCAGCGCCTGCGCCACTGGTCCACATGTCTGTTGTCAGATGTATAGTGTGAACAGCACTCTTCTGCAAAGCTGCCCCAATCACCTTCAGAACATCTTCATGTAGTGCTGGAACCGCAACTCGGGCAAAATAGAACCGGCTAGGAACCTTCCATTTAGGGCAGAGCGCTGCCACTAATTCTAGAAAACCAACCCCTTCTACAAAAGAAAAAGGGAGAAGGTCCAGAGCTAGCATTTTAGCCAGCTTAGTGTTATACAGACGCGTCAGTGGGTGGTTGCGTTCATATTGCGCTTCTGTAAACAACATCTTTTTAATGTTGCCCTGGACCAAGGATTTACGGGATGATGATGATATCTTCGACCCAGTTACGCTCGCTGATGAACTTTTCTGCATTGATGTCTCACTCTCTCCCACACTCTTAGTGTGCCTCACATGGGGTGTGCTACTGACAGGGGTACTGGTTGTAAGTGAAGTGTTTGAATCGTCTTCTTCCTCCTCGTCATCATCAGATGAAAAATCAACGTTTTCATTACGTGCAATTCTGGCTTGCTTAAACGCCTCTAGGTGCGGAAACCATTGGACAGCGTGCGCTCTCTTAAGATGACCTCTCTGGCCTCCGGTACCATAGTTAGAACCAAGCTTACCACGACCAACTCGAAGCTTACAAATGCTACAAATGGCTACATTTTCCATTTTTGGGCAAACACTAAAGAAGTCCCAAACTGGAGACTTGAAATGTCTTTGGGGGCCGGAGGAGGCGGCGATACTGGTGGTGGTGGTCCTGCTGCTAATGCCAGATGAAGTGGAGGATGTGGATTGCCGAACTTCAGTACGTTTTGCACTTTCACCACCACGAATTGAGGTCGAGGTGGGTACCTTCTTGCGAGGAAGAAATATGGAAGCGGTAGGTTTTGGTGTACTACTTAACTCCAAATCTAATGATTGTTGTGTTTCCATTTCCATTGCCTCTTCATCGAGATCATCATCACGCTCAGCAGCTTCTCGGGATAGGGTCAAAATGTCTCTTTGCTGCATGCCCGGTGGGGCTGCAGTGACCTTTGTGATGACTGGCTCGTCGTCATCGTGAGAGGCTTCATCACCAGCAGTATCTGTCACTTCTTGTTGAGCCTCATCACACTCCAAAGGTATGAGTTTTTCGACGACCTTCCTTTTACGCTTAGGTACCTTTGTCAGATCATGGTGTGCCTCATCCTCAGACCGCAGTGGTGGTTCCCAAGCTGGATCCGTATCATCAGAAGGAGGTGGGCTTGAAGAAGATGTAGACACCCCCCTTGATCTTTTCCTTGCTAGGGATGTGGAAGACAATGAATGATCATCAGGAGGAGTGGCTTCCAATGATACCTCAGCTTCATTGTTGATTTCCTGATGTGCCCCTACTTCGGGAGGAACAACTATTGTGGGCACTTGTGAACCTCCATGCACCTTTGCTTGCGCATCTCCTTTTGCTGCCTCTCCTTCCACATGTACTTGGGCGTATACTTGCACATGGTGTTGTTGTTGCAGCTGTGGTTGTTCAACAATTGTCAGATGAGTTACAACAACCTGTGTTGATTCAGGGACATTGCTGCTACTTTCTTGCGATGAGCCAACATCACTGGTCGATGGTGATTGGAGAAGTACACTGACTGCCTCTGAAGCACTCAAGGGCTTTGACTTAAGTTGGCCTGGTGGTGGAGGCACTGAACCCAATGGAGCAGGGGTGCTGCTCCCAGCTTGGTCCCCAGCAGATCCTGCTGCTGCAGGCGTACTTTTTTTTTTCTCCCAAAAAACGTGGTGGGTGGCACACCAGCCTCCTTGGTAACTTGCTTCTTCTGCTCCTTACTAGCAACTTTCTTGCTAGAGGAGCTACGAAGACCTTTTTTTGGGGCCATCTTCTTCAGAGCAGGTCAGACAGCAGGCCGCAGTTGCACAAATTGTAGAGTTGTCTGAGGCCAGACGTGACGTCGCGCGACGTTATGCTGCACACACACACCGCTGCAGGACTTCTTCCTGGCACTGGTGGTTCTCTTGAGTCTTGTGCACCTAAAAACAATGGAAGACAGAGGAGCATCAGTTCAGTTATACAGCACAAAAAAATCGAAAAACACTGCAAAATCAGCACAATCCCAATCCATCCATGCCCTCCATGATGTTTAAATTCAAGACAACCTACAGAAAGACTAGGCCCATGCTAGACTCAAATACCCCTGGTGAAAAGGCCACAAGTACAGGCCCAAAAAACGAAAGTCACTGAAAAATCAGCACAATCCCAATCCATCCATGCCCTCCATGATGTTTAAATTCAAGACAACCCACAGAAAGACTAGGCCCATGCAAGACTCACTACCCCTGGGCACAAATAAAGGTTGAAAAGTAGGCAAAATGGTTGCAGGCCTAACAACAAAGCCTGCATTCAAAATGGCCACGGGCCTGCCAGCACATGGCCAGTGCCTGTAGCTGCACTCAGCCACATGGCCTGTCCCTCCCCATGAACACTCCCAAAAATCGAAAAACACTGCAAAATCAGCACAATCCCATTCCATCCATGGCCTCCATGATGTTTAAGTTCAAGACAGCCCACAGAAAGACTAGGCCCATGCTAGACTCAAATACCCTGCCCTGGTGAAAAGGCCACAAGTACAGGCCCAAAAAACGAAAATCACTGAAAAATCAGCACAATCCCAATCCATCCATGCCCTCCATGATGTTTTAATTCAAGACAACCTACAGAAAGACTAGGCCCATGCTAGACTCAAATACCCCAGGTGAAAAGGCCACAAGTACAGGCCCAAAAAACGAAAATCACAGAAAAATCAGCACAATCCCAATCCATCCATGCCCTCCATGATGTTTAAATTCAAGACAACCTACAGAAAGACTAGGCCCATGCTAGACTCCAATACCCCTGGTGAAAAGGCCACAAGTACAGGCCCAAAAAACAAAAATCACTGAAAAATCAGCACAATCCCAATCCATCCATGCCCTCCATGATGTTTAAATTCAAGACAACCTACAGAAAGACTAGGCCCATGCTAGACTCAAATACCCCTGGTGAAAAGGCCACAAGTACAGGCCCAAAAAATTAAAATCACTGAAAAATCAGCACAATCCCAATCCATCCATGCCCTCCATGATGTTTTAATTCAAGACAACCTACAGAAAGACTAGGCCCATGCTAGACTCAAATACCCCAGGTGAAAAGGCCACAAGTACAGGCCCAAAAAACGAAAATCACAGAAAAATCAGCACAATCCCAATCCATCCATGCCCTCCATGATGTTTAAATTCAAGACAACCTACAGAAAGACTAGGCCCATGCTAGACTCCAATACCCCTGGTGAAAAGGCCACAAGTACAGGCCCAAAAAACAAAAATCACTGAAAAATCAGCACAATCCCAATCCATCCATGCCCTCCATGATGTTTAAATTCAAGACAACCTACAGAAAGACTAGGCCCATGCTAGACTCAAATACCCCTGGTGAAAAGGCCACAAGTACAGGCCCAAAAAACGAAAATCACTGAAAAATCAGCACAATCCAAATCCATCCATGCCCTCCATAATGTTTCAATTCAAGACAACCCACAGAAAGACTAGGCCCATGCAAGACTCACTACCCCTGGGCATAAATAAAGGTTGAAAAGTAGGCAAAATGGTTGCAGGCCTAACAACAAAGCCTGCATTCAAAATGGCCACTTGCCTGCCAGCACATGGCCAGTGCCTGTAGCTGCACTCAAAATGGCCACCAGCCACATGGCCTGTCCCTCCCCATGAACACCCCCAAAAATCGAAAAACACTGCAAAATCAGCACAATCCCATTCCATCCATGCCCTCCATGATGTTTAAGTTCAAGACAGCCCACAGAAAGACTAGGCCCATGCTAGACTCAAATACCCTGCCCTGGTGAAAAGGCCACAAGTACAGGCCCAAAAAACGAAAATCACTGAAAAATCAGCACAATCCCAATCCATCCATGCCCTCCATGATGTTTAAATTCAAGACAACCTACAGAAAGACTAGGCCCATGCTAGACTCAAATACCCCTGGTGAAAAGGCCACAAGTACAGGCCCAAAAAACGAAAATCACTGAAAAATTAGCACAATCCCAATCCATCCATGCCCTCCATGATGTTTAAATTCAAGACAACCCACAGAAAGACTAGGCCCATGCAAGACTCACTACCCCTGGGCATAAATAAAGGTTGAAAAGTAGGGAAAAATGGTTGCAGGCCTAACAACAAAGCCTGCATTCAAAATGGCCACTTGCCTGCCAGCACATGGCCAGTGCCTGTAGCTGCACTCAAAATGGCAACCAGCCACATGGCCTGTCCCTCCCCATGAACACCCCCAAAAATCGAAAAACACTGCAAAATCAGCACAATCCCATTCCATCCATGCCCTCCATGATGTTTAAGTTCAAGACAGCCCACAGAAAGACTAGGCCCATGCTAGACTCAAATACCCCTGGTGAAAAGGCCACAAGTACAGGCCCAAAAAACGAAAATCACTGAAAAATCAGCACAATCCCAATCCATCCATGCCCTCCATGATGTTTAAATTCAAGACAACCTACAGAAAGACTAGGCCCATGCTAGACTCAAATACCCCTGGTGAAAAGGCCACAAGTACAGGCCCAAAAAACGAAAATCACTGAAAAATCAGCACAATCCCAATCCATCCATGCCCTCCATGATGTTTAAATTCAAGACAACCCACAGAAAGACTAGGCCCATGCAAGACTCACTACCCCTGGGCATAAATAAAGGTTGAAAAGTAGGCAAAATGGTTGCAGGCCTAACAACAAAGCCTGCATTCAAAATGGCCACTTGCCTGCCAGCACATTGCCAATGCCTGTAGCTGCACTCAAAATGGCCACCAGCCACATGGCCTGTCCCTCCCCATGAACACCCCCAAAAATCGAAAAACACTGCAAAATCAGCACAATCCCATTTCATCCATGCCCTCCATGATGTTTAAGTTCAAGACAGCCCACAGAAAGACTAGGCCCATGCTAGACTCAAATACCCCTGGTGAAAAGGCCACAAGTACAGCCCCAAAAAACGAAAATCACTGAAAAATCAGCACAATCCCATTCCATCCATGGCCTCCATGATGTTTAAGTTCAAGACAGCCCACAGAAAGACAAGCCCATGCTAGACTCAAATACCCCTGGTGAAAAGGCCACAAGTACAGCCCCAAAAAACGAAAATCACTGAAAAATCAGCACAATCCCAATCCATCCATGCCCTCCATGATGTTTAAGTTCAAGACAACCCACAGAAAGACTCAGTCCACCCACCACTGAGTACCCCTGGGCAAAAGGCCCCAACACAGCCCAAATATCGAAAATTCCAAAATTTTAGTTGCAGCAACTGTAATGCCCCAAACAAACTTACTTGTAAAATTTCTAATCCAACAGTGATCCAAAGAAAGTCAAAAAGGCCTCAAATCCAAAGATCCAGCAGCATTCACAAAAAGTAATCCTTCCAGCTCCAGATCCAAATGAAAAGTGACCAGGAGATGGACAAAGCACTGGGAGGAGCCTGCTGAACAGGAACAGGAAGTTGAAGACTGTGGGGCACTTCCTTCCTCCCACCCCCCTCCCCCCCTCCCCAAAATGGACTCCTCGCTAAAAAAGTGCAGGCAAATGTCAACCTAAGGAGTTATTCAGATAAAAATCATCATTTCAAGAAGGTTTATGCTGCTTGCTGGTGGATTTCTTGTGCAGAATTGCAAATTTTATATTTTCGCTTGTGCGAGATTCTTGCTGCTCGCTGCATCTCAAATCTCGCAATTGCGAAGTACCGCGAGACGTGATCTCGCCGTACTCGCGTTGACAAACTATCGCTGGCAAGCCGCGATGACGTAATCGCGCTCGCCAATTCCCGCGGGATCACACAGCAAGATCCAACATGGCGCAGCACTCGCAAACTATCGAGGAAAACAACTCGGCAAACGATGATAAACGCCGCGCGCCGCAAAAATTGTATCACCAACGCTGCGCGCCGCAAAAAAAATCTGCTGCGTGCGAATTTGTGGATTTTGCGGGAAATTCGCAAATCTCGCGGATTGCGAATTTCCCAAAAATCCGCAAAATCTGCGAGCGAAACGGATTTTCCGCCCATGCTTAATCTATTTCCTCCTCTTTGTCACCGAGCTCGCTCTTGTATAGCTTTTCATAGTAGGATCTAAAGCTATCAAGGATCTCCGGCTGCGTACTACTCATGCGGCCTTCCCCTTCTGATATGGCTAGGATCGGGTGGCTGCGTCTGGTGGGGTTGGCAAGCCAAGCCAACAGGCTCCCCGCCTTATCACCCTCAGGGTGTGTTCACAAGATAATTCTTGTAATCATAACTGCGAAGGCGTTCGAGTTCCACCGCCATCGCATCTCGCGCCGCACAGAGGTCCTCTTGGAGCTCAGGCCGATTAGGGCGTGCTAGTTCAATCTTCCGTAGTTGCGTTCCGCTCATCTAGCAACGTTCTGCGGGCCCCTGCGAATTTTCCGAAGCAATGTTCCCGCACCACCACCTTAAAAGCGTCCCATTCTACCAATCTAACCAGATAAATTGCATTTCTCCATCTCTGCATTCTTGTGTCATGTGTCCCTTTCCAGAATCTACGACCTCTATTCACTGGTCCTAAATAGTCTCCAAACCTGTCATATTCTAATTCATGCATTTCATCTTCCCACTCAGCCAAAGCCTCAAACTGTGTTGGTCTAGGTCTCAGTTCAAGCTTCACCATTGCTTTTCTCAGATTCCTCAACACCTCAAGACTAAAAGATCCTTCTTCAGGAAAAGCTAATGCACTATATTTTTTAGTGTATTTCGCCCAATTCTCTAACCATATAAATGTATGGTAGCCATATTTTGTCATCATATATGATGCTGGCGTTTTCAGCGGTGGAATTACTTTTCCCTCTCTGGTTTCAATTGCTTTGTCTTTTTTGAAAGCGTTTTTCAGTTTCTGAAACCATGTAGGATTCTCTTTCTCTATTCCATAATAAAATTAAATTTTTGTTATTAATCTCATGGTTTTCAAAAGTCCGCGTACACTTCCGTAAACTTCTTCAAAACACCAGCCTATCGGAGCACGATAGAACAGGATACGTTTCAATAGTGCTCAACCAATTGCTTTGCTGCTTCTTCTGATGCATCAATCAGCCCTTACTCTGTCTTGGTCACACTGACCAATCCTTGCCCGACACTTTTGACGTCAGCCCTACTCCGGCTTTTGCAGCTTCTACTGACCCCTCCTTTACAAAAAATATCGAGAAGCCGTATTTACACTTTTATACAACTAAATCGGTTAGTAACCACATAAAACAACTCCATTTGTCTGTTTCACTAAAACCAAAAGGACAGTTTTTCAATCACACAAGAATTCAGTTTTTCTGGTAGACAGCACTTACCTTTTCTATATCACAGAATTTTACTTTTCGCCGATAAGATAGCCCTTCCATCTACCTTACCCTTCTTCTATGCTTGGGCTAAACATTATTACTCTTTCCGGGTAGAGTTTTAGCAAGAATAAGCAATGATCCCTATTCTTAGACCCAAGATTTCACAGGTTGCCCTCGCTACACATTCAACACTTTTGCATGTAACGTCCCTAAACTTGTGATGTACGACGACACCACCATGATATACGACGATACCACTACTTTTTGAAACAGACTATGCGATGTATGACTTCACTTGCCACACTTCCTCTGCCTGCAGACAGAGATACCAGCTTCCCATACTATCCAGAACCCTCTTTTAGACTACACATAAAGCAAATACAAACTCAACAGATGTTAGTCCATAAATTCTGTACATCATAATCCTATATATTCTACTCTACACATCATATGTCCTAGTCAACCTATAGCAACCAATGCTCTGCTACCAAGTATTACCTGCGCAGCGCGGCTCCGAAAATTCTTCATAACTCACCACAAATAAACCCACGGAACCTCTTACAACAACTTATAAATTTGGGCCCATCACTCTAATCATTCATACACACATTTAATCCGTTCTGAAGTTTCAGTATGGGTTCAAAAATGGAGTGGTGGTGCTATAGTGGAATGCCTAACCTATAGTTTATACATTAATTACAACTGCAGTTTAATTTCTAAGAACCATGGTTTTTATTTAAAATAAAGAAAAGTATACCATCCCACTATTTAAATTCGGATCTACTAGTAAAAGTTGACTGTAGGAAGCATCAAACCAGTTTAATTCTTCATTTATTAAATTTTTATTTTTCTCTAAATTTCAAGTTTTCTAGCATAATCTCTATGTTTTAAAAAGGCTAAAAGAATAACTTTATTTGCAATAAAACCCTGAAAGGAACAGATTAAAATTTCAATAACATTCATTTATTAGCAAATGACAGCAAAAGGAAATAATCAACGAAACTATTACCCAAATGGACAGACGAAGACATCAGTACAGAATGTAATAATCCCAAATGTAAAACCTCCCTGTCTCTCTCCCAGGATGTTTTCCCATTCAAAAGTTAAATCAAAAAGAAAAATGTTCTAAGTCTCTGCGCCTCAAAGCAAAAATTGCGCAGACCGACAGCATCTCGGGGTGCAAAAATCAGGTAGGAAAGCAAGCTTTTTTCAATGTCCGAACCATCCTTTTTTATTCCCTTTTTCACTAACTTATCTATCTAAATTCATAATTCTTACATTTTGTAATGTCTGTGATTGGTCAATTTGGAGTCGGATGAGCATAACCTCATCATTCCTTATTCAAATTTCCTGCAATGTCATCCTCACTTGCTGTGACTGGGGTTTCTTTGTGTAAAGAATTCCTTCCTCCGAAGTGTCCTTTAAATTGTTAGTTGACTTGTCTTTCCCACGGGTAAGATTATTGCCTCGTTGTCATCTTTGCCTTAGGCCCCATAAAATGGCCACGCTATCCTTGACCCACACTGTTCAGTCACAGGCAGCCGGCATCTCCAAATCTGGTGCATGCGTACTTCTGTCGCCATCTCAGATTTTCAAACAGACTCAATTTTCTTTTATTTCGTATACTCATTTAGGCCTCAATTTAGGAACTATGATGAAAAGAAACACAAATAGATGTACGTTTGCAAAATAAAACCCTTTTTGTTTACTTCCCCCCTACTAATGATAACCCAGTTAGTATTTATCCGGCTCTAAGCAACAATTATGCATAATTCGACTTACCAATCTTCATGTTTTATGCCACAAGTAAAGAGACAAAAGCACATTTATGCAGGTTTTCTTTTAGTCCATAACATATGCGTACATTTTATTACACACTACTTGACAAATTAATTGTTTATTTGCTTATGCAATACATGCAAATTAGTATCCCATGTGTATTGGTGTATGCATTTTACTCTAGATTGGTTAATTTTCAAAACCACACATTTTAGTACTTTGTCAGTGTTATGGAGTGTTAATTTCAAATGGGGTACAGACAATTCTGTTTTCCACCTTGCTCCATTACTCCCCTGACCGTGACCAGAGCTGGTAAGAAACCCTGACGCCAGAAGTCACCAATGCATCTAATGCCCTACAGCTTTTGGTGGCCCAGCCAACAGTGTCCAGGCATCTCCCTAGATCCCACCGTACTGCTCCAGCCAGTGGTCAGCTTCAGGAACCCTCTCTGTGCTTTCCAATTGAAGGTCTCAATTGGAAAGCACAGGGTCCCAGTGTCCATTTTACACCCTGCACCCAGGTGCCTGTTCGCTGATGGTGGTGCAGCATCCCGTGCTTTTTGTTGCTCCCTGAAGTGCTGACCTTAATCCCAGGAGCTTTGCACCCACAACTGAGTGGCCTGCTGAACAGCAGTCTCTAACAGAAGTACCCCTTACCACCATTGACTAACATCGAACCCCTGCATTCTGCACCCAGCTACCCCAGTGCAGCTGGTGGTGCAACTCGCGTGCCCCTCTAGACCTTGGAGAATCTTGGTCCTAATGACCAACACCCCCTCATACATTTTGTACTTACCTTTTGAAACCACTAACACTTTTTCCCATAGTAACCCACGTAAAGAGATTTTGGGCCTAAAAAATTTCGGTCATAACACCCCGTCCGCGTTCCTGACTGTCTCTTTAGGATGCAAAAGAACACTGTTCAGTCACATTCCTACATTTTACTGTGCAAGGATGCATTCCAGCCATAAACCATCTAATGCATGCTCCCATAGTGAAATGGAGATAGGGGTCATTTACAACGTGACACATCTGGGGAGATGCGTCACATTGTAAAGCCCTGCGTCACATGAAACCTGCGTTAGTTTTCATGTGGGAGATCTGTGCAGGAACACCTTATAAAAGTGACGCAGTGAATTCTGCATGATTTCACTTAATCACTTCTTTGTCCATGCTGCAGCAAAACCCTGTGTCTGCTAGAAGCAGGCGTAAGGAGTGATGCAGCATGTTAGGGACAGGGCGCCCATGAGCATTGCTGAAGCAGCGTCACACTTGCGACACAACTCCAGCAATGCGTGACTTTTCCGTCAACAGATGAGTCAGAATTTCTGATGCATCTGTCAATAATTGCACCATGGTGCCGTATTGCAAATACAGCGCATCCTTGGTGATGCAAGGGTTTTGCATGATGGCACAGGAAAAGTGACGCATCTCTACAGATGCGTCACTTTCTTGTAAATCTGCCCCTCTATTTTTAATATGGCTCTTATTTTATGTTTTTAGAAATACATTTAGTAAATGTATGTCCATTACTTTATATACATATTTCAAGATGTTACATCCTCCTTGTATGAGTAGATTAAATTGCATTAGATATATGCATTGAGGACGTCAAACTTTTTGTCAGTTTAAAAGTAAACAGAGATCAAAGACTGTCCAAGTACTTGGTAAAATATCAGTGTCTTGTTCAAAATGACCAGTGTCACATTCCTTTCATGGTAACATTATCATTTTACATTGCAGTATTATCAGTTCTCATTTACACATCAAGCAATTTATAGCCATCCGTGCATTTCTATAAGGACCACCTTTCCTTCCAAGAAAGTGGTGGGAATAGCCAGGAAAATAATGAAGCATTTCCATCTAAATGTTTGCTTGCGATCTCTAGATCTAATATAAACATTTTGGTTTCCTATTTCTGGGTGACTCAGGTATTCCAACTACCAGCAAAGTGATAACCGTAAATATACCAAGTACGTACAGAATCCCAGTGTAGAGATGAATTCTTTACATTACTGAATGTTATAGTTTTTAAATCTTTTGTTCAAATCAGTAAACAAAAATTAAAGTACCTGAATGCGGAATTATTAACCCCTTCCCTGCTGGCCCGTTTCCGCCGCTGTGCAGTAAACAAAAGAACAGGGGCGGGCCATGACGAACCCCAGCCGTCATCAGCACACGAGCACCGTAGTGCATGACGGCTGGGGTTCGTCATCAGCATGGAAGGGGTTAATTTTACTAATGAGGATTCTTTCTTCCTTAATACAGAAAATTAATGCTCTACTTCTAATATGGTGGGATCCCTCTTACGATATGTATTTATGAATACATAAGTATATGTATGTCCATAACAAAAAAAATACATATAGCAGTACTTGACACCCTCTTTTTATGAGTATATTTATGAGTATATTTTATTGCCTATGATGTATGCATTGAAACTATCACAGTTTTTATCAGTTAAAAAGTAAACAAAGATAAAAGACTGTCCAAGAACTTGGTAAAATCTGTACGGTTCACAATGATCCCCACCACAAAGTTTTCAAGCTAACACTTTCATTGTTCATTGCAGTATCATCAGAGGCCCCGCGTGAGCTTTGCCTGTGGAAGTTCGAGACCTCTGAGTGCATCGCGGAGTGCACCCTTTCGTGCCAGACTTGCCCGTGTGCTGGTATTGTGCCCTTCTAATTTTGTGTTTTTGATGATATTTTGCTTTCTATTTTTGTGATTGTGCCTCTCCCTGCTTGCTTCTTTGAGCTGTATCCAGCTGTGTGCCCATGCTCAGTGCCTGCTTGCTGCTGCTGTCCCCAGGGCCCCTCCCCACTGGTCTTCATGCTCCTGCCCACCAGCTGTGCTTCCCGCCCTCCTCCTCCAATGTTTAATGTCGACCGCTGTGGACCTGCGCGCAGCCGGCTCTCCACTTCTACCACAAGTGACTATTTTTTTACCACCAAACACCTAAACTTCTAGGTCCAGACCAGCCCTATAACCACACTTCACAACACCCTCACCTACAGAGCCCCCAGACCTCGAACTTTGTTCCCCAATACCATCAGTGACCTCATCGCGCCCTACATCATCGATTCCATGGACTACATACTCATCGGAGACCTGAACTTCCACCTCAACAACTCCTGGGACCCCAACACTACCACCATCCTGGACAACCTGGCCAACATCAAACTGAAACAGCTCATTACCATGCCTACCTACAAGGCAAGACACAGGCTTGACCCCATGTTCACAGGACGTAACAACATCTACTTCAGCCATACTACCTAACCCCCATGGATGGACCACCACTGTATACACTTCCACATCTACAAACCCACACTGCCTGAACCTGCACTGTGCCCTCCACAAAGGCACTGGAGCAAATTCACTGAGAAACAGCTCAACTCCACCTTCAACTGCAATGCTCCACCACCTTGACCTATGCTAGGCTCACAGTCAAAGAACTCCACAGATTGATCTCCAACTGTGCAGACCAGCTTGCACCCCTACGTAACCCCAATAGACAGCACCTCAGGAAGGCCTCTTGGTTCACCACTGACCTCAAAGAATATTAACATTTTGGTTTCCTCTTTCCGGGTGATCTAGTACTACCAGCAAAGTGGTAATGAATACAACAAGTGAGTAAAGCATCTCAGTGTGAAGAAACAGTTAAAGTTTTTCATTACGGAATGCAATATAATCTCATTATAGTTATGAATTTGTATAATTCCTTTACGTTTATGAAAAATTGAACTTCACCAAATCCTTGAGTATTTACTGAATGTCAAAAACAGTGGTTCAATGGACTCTGAACTTTATTCCAAATCAAAGTTACCAAAAAAGCATTTCACTTTGTAGTTTTTTTCTCATGGAAATCTTTGCAGGACTAAAGAGTGGAAATAGCTTTTAGGGGATTTTCAGTGT
Source organism: Lissotriton vulgaris (assembly GCF_964263255.1). Taxonomy (NCBI): domain Eukaryota; kingdom Metazoa; phylum Chordata; class Amphibia; order Caudata; family Salamandridae; genus Lissotriton; species Lissotriton vulgaris. The sequence goes on from NC_141691.1 coordinate 2,035,240,943, forward strand.
AGGATTAAGCCAACCTTAAATTCTTGCAACCTAAATATATTTCCTTGGAATCTCCTATCTAATATTAGGTTGTTGGTTTCCTATTTCCGTGTGATCTAGTTGTTTCAACTATCAGCAACGTTGTAACCCTGAAAACAGCGAGCACGGCATTTCAGTGTGAATAAAGAGTTGAATACATTACATTACTGATTGCAATGTAATAATATTATTGCTTTGAAATTGCACAGTCCCTGTGTGACTTTGAAAAAATAAAATACACCAAATCGTTGGATGTTTACGGAATGTCAAAAACAGTGGTTGCATGGAATCTGTACCATATACCAAATCAAAGTTTCCATAACAAGTATTAATTTTGTACATTATTTTAGCTGACATGTTTGCATGCCTAAAAAGTGGTAATGGATTTTAGGGACTCATCCATGAAGGAACATACCACCATTACATTCTTACATTTTCATCTTATAAATTCTAGGCACCCTAACAAGGCACACATAGGTTGACTATATATTTCAAAGTACAGTTGTTATCTATCATGAGATTTATTTTGACCGATTCACATGAAGATTTAAAGGCAGCCAATGCCAGGCTGCACATACAGGCATTTAGTCATGTTGTACTTGTCACCCTTGTGAATAGAAAAGTATTGTTTATCTTCTCTGATGTTATTTAACTTCCATGACACTGGTTTAATTCCTGCACCACTTACTACAATCTTACTGGGAAGTGAAAAAGACCAATTGCAAATTTGATCACCTTCGAACTGTTTGTTGTCTCAGAGTCGCTGGCTGGACGTGAGCGACCTCCCAAAGGGAATCCTGTTCCTCGAACTCCCTGCGGGTCCCGCAGCGCCTTGAAATCTAAGGCTGCTGTCTCTGTGGGAGCTATCACCGGAGGCGTAGGGCAGGCAGAAGAGCCGGCGGGGCTGCGAGCACAGGCAGGGACTCCAGTCTCCAGGAGCCCCTGCGCGCCCATTCCACACACCTGGGCTGCTCTCCCCGCTGGCCACACCCCCCTGTCCACCAACCAATGACAGGCACTGACAGTGAATATAATTGATAACAATTCCCGCTTCGCGGGAGGGCGCCGGGAGAAGCCCGGGACAAGGGCGGGACCGTCTGTGGCCGTCAGGGGCCGAAGGAGGCCGGGCTGGGCCAGTCCTCTGATATCTGTCCAACGGTTCATTCTACAGTAAGTGACATTGAAATACTGTGCCCTACTGGTGTGAAGTAGAGCAATGTCTGCCTCTACAAGTACTGTCAGTGTCAGTTCGACAACTCCACCAGCCGAGACCGGACCACTGGCAATTGGTCCGCTGGATAAATTCTTTTTTAACCGTTCATCTCTATCTATTGACAAAGAGTTATCACTGGCCGAGAGGCGCGCAGAGCGCAGACTATCCATTGAACTACTCAAATATTCCACGGACAAGCATTCAATTCAAACATTTCCCGCCCTGGTAACACCATTATCTTCAGTAAATCTTCCAGCCGTAAACGAGCGATCTGACGCACCCACAAAAGTAATAAATAAGGACAATGTTATTGAATCGACGAAATCCAGTGGGAGCCATAATAATCCTACGTTGCTTCTTGACTCTGGTGCCCAGGTTACCCTGGTTCAACCCAAGCACGGATCTAAAAGGAAAAGGACTGCCGTACCGAGGAAATGTAAATTTGTGGCGAAACCCCCTCAAAAGCATAGGAAGTTACACAAAACTATGAGTACTAGAGTGGTTGCCACTGAAGCAAATTATAGCACAGAAAGTGCACAGAATGGGAACGTTGCTCCTTTGGATAGCCCAGTCTCTGGACAGAATATTTCTCCGAAGACAGCCTCCCCAACTGATGACAACTTGTCATCACTTGCAAACCTGATCCCTGAACTAGAAAAGTTGCTTAGATTAATTCTTACCCCGATAGAGGATCGAATTGCCAAGCTCTCTGATCGATTAAATCATTTTGAGCAGGCAACGCTAGATAACTTTTATTCCACAAAATCATTGATTAAAACTAATGCTAGGATGGATGTAAGTACTAAGCACCAGGGCAATACTAACTATGCTACCCAAGATAAGGGAAGAAGGCCACAAACTAACCCCCCATTACCATCCAAGTCAAGTAACGCCATTGTAAATACAACTCCCAAACCTACTGAATTGGTACATCCAGGCCCTGCTCTAAATCCTCCTAACACTACAAACCCAGCTCAGTCTGTGGTGCTTCAATCAACATCAGTACAAATTCCATCCCCTGTTGTTGGTTTAGGGGCTAATATATGTCCCTCAGTGGGTAAAGTTACAGTACCTACAAAAGCACCCAATAAACAGTTAGTTCCAAACAATCCTGTTGTTGGTATAGGGGCTAATGAATGTCCTCCAGCGGGTAAAGTCTTAGTACCAACCCAACCAATTAATAATCAGTTGGTGTCAAACAAACCTGCACTCCGCCCTGTTCCTATGGTTCCCAAATCGATCCTACCACCCTTGACAAAGCCACCACATAGAAAACCCCCAGTGACTCTTACCCCTGATTCCTTCCCCTATGTAGCAGACCTTATAAATGTTCCACTGCTATCTACAGGACATAGAGAAACCTTCCAGACGCTTAAAAACAAGATCATGCACTGGTTAAGGGAGAACCGACCTCTCCCAGGAGACATCAATGGGTTAATCATAGGGGTAAGGAGAATAGATTGGATAGGGTATACAACCAAAAGTCTGGGTGGGGATTGTATTGTGGTTAACTTCCAAGACCCAAGGGTGGCTGGATGGATAACTAGACAAAGATGGGGTACAAACAAGGGAGGTATTGGAATTGTAGATCTTACCTTTTTTTAACCCCGCCTAAGCAGTGTATTGACTAGCCTGCTCAATGAACCCATAAATCCCCCCACCGTACCATGGCCAATCATTCCCACACCAGCTCCACCTCTTGCTCAAAACTATATGGCCGAGATACCCGCCACCCCCTCTCAACACAATCCCCAAGGATGGGACACCGGAAACGGTTCTGAACTTTTGGAAGACGGGAGGGAGTGACCCTCCCGGCCGTATTTATTAAAATATGAAACAAAATTAAAACATTAAAATAACAGTTTCATATTAATGTACAATTTCATTTCCACATTGCGATGTTTGGCTAACCTTAACATATTCTCTAATACAAAGGTTCTCCTAGCCGAACTAACATCCTACAAAACATTTAACTTGAAATTGTACATCCTAACGTTTAAGGGCCAATGGCAAGGTCGTAACCGGTGTCAGGATCCCTAAACCAGACATATCCCCCTCACTTGTGAGGGGCGACCGCACAGAGGCGTACCTCAAGTGCATTTACCAATTTCCCTTGACTTGACGGGGGCCCCAATAAACTCGACGCCATTTAAAGGTCGTCCGAGGACACGTGTGAGGTATCTAGAAGGTAGCGTAGACCCCTTCCCAAACCCCACACAACTTACCACATCTGCCGTCGCAGATGTCCTGGCCCCGGGAAATTCCCCAGGAGGGGGCTGTAGCCCCTCCTACCCAGGAAGGGGCCTTGACCGCCTTTCCTTTTCTTTCGGCGGCCCATCCTTAGAAGGTACCGCCTCCCCGTTGAGGGGCCAATGGCCACCTCCCTTGAGCGCTCCCATCCGTAATGGGTGACGCCCACCCATAGGGATCCTCCAATTACTGCTCACCGATCATGACCTTACCGCCACAGGCCGGATAGTTGACCGGCTATCCGGACCCCCCACAACACTCCTGCCTAAAGGTCATGTATTAAAGTTTTCAACCAAGCTATCAGGTCTCCTATGAGTAACTCGTTCCCCATTCGAGACAAATGAACACCATCCCCCAAATACATACTGTCCCCTTTAATACAACCATGCGAAATAGAATGCAGTGTACTTGAACGGAACAGTCTACTCACTTTATTATTAATTTTCCTTACTGAATGATTCAGAGCAGAGACCGAAAGAGCCCCCCGCCACACTTTCCGTGGGATCATATGGGACCATGCAATTGTGCACCCTGGAACTCTTCTCGCTAACCAACTTACCGTGGAAAGCAGCGCCTCAAGAAGAAGTCGTCTACCAGTGGTCACCAAATCATTGCCCCCAAGATGTATTATGACTACAGACGGCGGTGACCTTGTCCGCCCTAACAAACCCTCGAAAAATGATCGAAACTGGTCAATACAGAGCCCGCCCTTTCCGTAGAAGGACACACTGTACCCGTATTCCCCAGCCACGTGAATCATGTCACCTGCTTTGAATACGTCCGCGGCACGTCTCACGTATGAGTGGCCCACGACCCACACCTCTTTTTTCACAGCCGGTGATGTCTGACCGCTGGCCCGGTGTTGGGTCGACTGCACAGTCCGCCCCGCCTCGTAGGCTCGTGCAACTGAAACCAAACAAAAACAAGAAGCGTGAGTACATCATTACAGCTTCACAACATGTGCAACCGCACATACCTTTTATAACAATTCGAGGACCAACGCCCCACGTTTTACTTGATCGACATTCAGACCCCTGGCTGTAGCCTCGGTAGCAGCCCCTATCCGAAAGGAATGGGTCCCAAACTCTCCGGGGTTCATGCCCGCGGCAGAAATCGACATCGCAAGCACCCGCTGAAACTGAAACCTCGTCAGTGGGGTGGCGTCAGCGTGTCTCAACAAGGTCCCCCCCCATGATGCCACCCTTTGCGCTAAATATTCCTCAACGCAACCCACCGGGCACATGGACGATCCGGGAATCCTTCGTATCATTATGCAGTCCCCCATCGAACCCTGATCGGTCTTGGACTTGACAAATGAGACAGTCATTGTCTCCCCCCTGACTTGGACGTGCTCTCGGCACAGTCCCCCCATGGTATCCTGCTTGTTCCTTGCCACTAGTTCGCTTACCCGCATAGCCCCATGGAATGCTAGCACAAAAGCGGCTCGGAATAACACTGCTTCATACTGGGATGAACAGGTTGCAGGAAGTACGGATAATAACAAAGCCAACCTATCCAAACCTATCGGGCGCCTTTCATCTACTCTGCGACCCTCAAGGCGTTGCCACCCACGTAGCGCTTTTTGCACAACGAAAGACGCAGTCGGGTCCTGGATCCCATGAGCCCTTGCCATAAAGGAAATGGCGGCCCGATGCCTCTGGGCCGTAGCCACTGATTTGCCTGCCTGATGTAGGGACAGCAGAAAATCCACTACCAGTTCTTCCTGACCCCAAAGCGCCCTCCTAGCATCCCCCACAAAGGCCCAGTAGGATCGGAACGCCCCTTGGTATGCCTTCCTCGTCCTGGGTGCTAAACTCTCTCCCACGAGGTTCTGTAATTCGGGGCACCGAGAGACCAGAGAGCTTCGGGGAAGGGTGCCGCCACCGGGTCCGCTGTGGGCAGAAAACCCCAGAAGGCCTGCATACGAAAACGAGAAAGCGCATCAGCCGCTTTATTCATTACCCCTGGCACATGTCTTGCTTTGAATAGTACATTCAACTGCATACACAATAACACAATTTCTTTGAGCAATCTCAGAATCCATTTGCATCGTGCTGCCTGGCTGTTGATACACTCAACCACGGTCATGTTATCAGACCAAAACACCACAGAGTGATCTCTGAACCCTTCGGGCCAAGTTTTCAGGGCCACAAGAATGGGAAAAAGTTCCAAAAAGGCAATGTTACTCGTCAGTCCACACTCATGCCACCATAACGGCCATTTTTGAGCCGACCATCGTGTGCCAAATATGGCACCAAAACCAGTGCTCCCTGCCGAATCTGTCCACAGCCCCAGCTCCTCGGAGGACACCGCCGGTTTGTTCCAGACAATTTGACCATTGAAATCCGCCAGAAATGCCAACCAAATGCGCATGTCCTGACGAACCTCTGCCGATAACCGTGTGCGATGATGACCCTCCTTCAGGCCGACCATGGCTTGAGCGATCGAGCGGGAAAAGGGGCGGGCCATCGGCATGACTCTCAGGGCAAAATTCAGCTGTCCCACCAATTGTTGCAACTGATGCAGCCTGACCTTGGACTCGCTAATACAAGCTTCCAGGGCAGCCCTGAATCTTATCACCTTCTCTTTAGGTAATCTAAAACAACCTTCCACAGAGTCGAGTTCGATCCCCAGGAACTCGAGGCAAGTTGAGGGACCCACAGTCTTACCTGGTGCCAATGGCACACCGAAATGCTTCATTAAAATACAAAATTCATTCAAAGCCTGTCCACATTCGGGACCCCCGGCCGCCCCCAGAAATAAAAAATCATCGAGATAATGCATGACATGCTGTAAACCCGTCTTCCTTGTGAAGACCCATTGCAGAAAACAACTGAACTGCTCAAAATATGCACAAGAAATAGAGCAACCCATTGGCATACATCTATCCATGTAATACTGACCCTGAAACATGAAACCAAGGAGACGCTGATCGTCTGGGTGTACCGGGAGCAACCGGAACGCTGACTCAATATCTGACTTTGCCATCAGCGCCCCGGGCCCTAGGCGATTCAACATGGCCACGGCCTCATCGAAAGATGCGTACCGCACCGAACACACATCCGGGTCTATTGCATCATTTACGGACAGACCACGTGGGGCTGATAAGTTATGTATCAGTCGGAACTCACCCGGGTCCTTCTTAGGGACCACCCCCAAAGGAGAACAAACAAAGTTAGCACACGGTGGCTCATCAAATGGACCGGCGACTCGACCTCGAGTAACCTCTTTCCCAATCTTTTCCTGTACCACGGTCGTATGTTGCAAGACCGATATTTGATTTTTACATTTTCTTACACCCCGAAACTCCCCCACTGGGATGCGGAAACCATATGAAAACCCGTTCCTCAACACCCCAGCGGAAGAGTGATCCGGGTATTCGCTGAGCCAAGGAATCATTGCCATGGTATCAACCGGAGTAGGTAAAGGCGCCTCTCGGACTATTTTAGACCTGTTTGGCGCCTCCTCTCCCCCCGTTATCACCCGTTTTGGCTCTGCACATGGACTCCGGATGGGATGGCTGCCCACACCCTCCACATTCGTGACGGAATTTACATGACCCCTGGGGCCTCGTACATTTACCTCTATTGAAGTTCCAACAAATCCCCCTTTTACCTGTGTTGCCGTTCGGCCTCGAGTTGTATTCGTTACCTGTACCTGATCAAAAGGGGGTCCCGGCATATTGGCGGGAGGATTCACCCCCGCTACTCCCTACTAATGGCACTTTTAACATACCAGTACTCTCCATTTTTGACCATGAAACAGAATCGTAACAATCCCAAGTTAAGTTTTTATCGTGTTCCTTTGCTTTTCTAAAAATATTATCGTAACAGAACCACTGATTGCCCCCATATGATACGGAATATTCCATGATCCGTGTCTGGTAAATCGGCAATTCGGACAGCAACTCAGGTCTACGTTCGCCCACGATGGAGGTAGAAATTCCCCACGCCTTCCCCCAAGTGCCAATGTTTTCATCAACTTTAACGGCGGCCATCTTTGCGCGCCAAACACTCGGATGCATGAGCTCCTTTTGGCTCTTAACATGCTCCATCTCATAATGATCGGTAAGCAACGAGAAGATGTTTACATACTCATCTGCCCATATCTTCTCCTTAATAGCCAGAGGGACATGTTGACCCAACTTTTCCCTTCGTGAAGGTGCAGACTCGTCCCTCGCAATCGGCAATGGCCGCTTACCTGAACCGGAAGCTGTATCTGCGGCTGGACCTGTTCCTGGTGCTTTTTCTACTGCCGCAGCCGGCGTGATAACTGGCGATGATGCCTTCGCCGCCTCCCTCGTCTCACGCAGTTGCTTCATCAACACCCGTGCGTCGTCAGCCGTGGCGCCCTCGCTTTCTTTTCCCAACCACGCTGCCAATTGTGCTGCCAGCTCGGGCGGCATATCCCCCCCGGACACGGGGGTGATCACCACGGGAATCGGATTCCCCTCTGCCGGCACCGGAGTTGGCTCTTCGAGTGGGGCACGGGGAACCGGGATGTCCCCCCCAGCTGCTCCCCTTCTGGGCCTCTTGCCTTTTCCTCCCGGAGCAGTTCCTGCGAAGGGTCGTTTCGGTCCCTCTTCCCCGTCTCTATCCGCCATCCGTTTCTTCAGATCGGTCACTTCTTTCATGAGTAAACGCAGCATCTGGTCGGTAGTCATTCACTTTCCGACTTTCTTAGGCATTCTCCGACAGAGTATCTGTAAGACAAAAAGAAAGATTACCACGCTCAAAATTGGCTCTTCGTTCCGTCTCGAGCTCACGTGCAGCGAGGAGGTGCAGCTTTAGAGCACAGGAGCAAGAGGATGCTTACTTGGCTTGTTGCTCCTTTTATCCGTCTTCGGGGCGGGCGTAAACCCGCCCCTGCCTGCCCCAAAGGGCGTGGCCGGCCGCGTCAGTGTCTAGGCCAGCCCACTCCAGGGCGGGAAAAGAGCGCGCCCCGGCTACGCCGCTTCGGGCATACCAGCCGAGACGCGCCTCCCGCCCAAGATGGCTTCCCGGGGGGATCGTGGTACTCCGCCATACGTTCGGGGGGACCGAATGGTCGCCCCTTTCCATACTACATGTATGAATTATAACCCTCATGTCGGATGGCAGGATCAGGGATGGGGATGTTGACAAACTATCAAAGAGTTGTGTAGTAGTAGTGGAGGGAGCACCAATGAGTTTAAGGGGTCCTGTGAAGATCATGATGTTATTGCTGGTACAACCTTAATTGTCGGGTTCACAGGGACGGGGAGTCTTGTTGTAGAGGGAGGAGGTGGGATAGAAAATATAAATGCCAGTGCTGTGAAACTACCCACACCGTGGAAAGGGGGGTCCGACAAGGCTGTGCCATGGCACCCTTACTCTTCTCATTATTTATTAATGGGATTGTTGAGCGAATGTTGAAAGCAAGCGTAGACGCTCCATCGTTAGCGGACGTCAGGGTCCCGATCCTGATGTTCGCTGACGACACCCTGATTTTGTCAAAAACCCCTGCTGGGCTACAACGCGCAATAAATATTTTTGATATTTTTTGCAAAGAGCACGGCCTAGAAGTAAATGTGGGGAAGACGAAACTAATGGCCTTCTCCCCACGCCGCAAAATTTATCCTAAGGTAACCCTGAATAATAGCAAGTTAGAGACGGTCAATGAGTTCACATATTTAGGGGTACAGATAGCAGGGGGCCCTGGCTGGTCACATCATCTGGAAAAAACGGCCCTAAAACACCAACAGCTTTCAGGTGCATTGCGGGGAGAACATCGAAAATCTAAGACGAAACCGATCAAACCCGCCCTTATAGTGTATGACGCAAAGGTCTTAGGTGCCACCATATACGGTGCGGAGTTATGGGCTTGGGATCATCTTTCGGCCCTACAGACATCTGAGAACAAGTTTCTCAGAGGGATTACAGGCCTCCCACAGAGCACCCCCCTAATACCATTGTTCCTGGAGTTGGGTAGACGTCCAATTAGCGATAGAGCGCGACTGCCCCCTGTTCTCTATTGGAGACGTCTTTGGACAACTCCTGAGATTAGGCAATATGCTGATGGTTTCCTTTCGATAATCAAGGAAGACAACTTCCACACGATAAAATGGCTTAAAAATCTAAGGGCCATGTTAATTAACCTTGGGTATTCCAATCTTTGGACCAACCCAGTGGAAGAAGTCTTCCCAAGCAAGGAAGCCCTCAAATTACAATATCGGGACTGGGTGGGCGGCAATCTGCTGAGAGGTGTTAAGTCTGACTCTATGGCGGGTCGTTTCCTGGAGACAAAAATCTGTCCCATCTTAGAAAATTACTGGGACACTATTACGGTCCCAATGGATAGGAAGCTAGTCTTCCAGCTAAGATCTGGTTCTATTCCCCTAAAAAAACTAACGGCAGGTTGGCAGAGATCGACTAATACGTCATGCCCAGTATGTGAAACAGCTGTGGAGAGTGTAGGCCACTTTCTATTTGTATGTAAAGCCTACTCATCACCTAGGAGAGTATGGCTTACACCTGTATGTAAAAACCTTGGGACACGTGATAGCGCAGTGGCATTAAGAATTTTGTGTACATCAACTCAGGAGTCGATAGTTATTGGGATAGCCAAATACTTGGGGTGGGCCTGGGCAATTAGGCGGCGATCTTTGGGGGGGTCCAGTTAATCAGGTTTCTTTTTTAATTGTCTATAAAATCCAAAACTAATTTGTTATACGTACATTTTTCCACGTTGATATTGTATGAGCTTGCACAGAATGTTTATATGAATTTGTACCTGTTAAATGATATGTTTTTTTTTTATTCTGTAATGTATTGATATGTTTTTTTTATTCTGTAATGTTCAATTTTATGCTGTGCTTTTATGAGAAATTATCTCAAATAAAGCTTGTACAACAACAACAAATGTGCCATCATGCTCATTCATTAAAAGAACTCTAATCCAAAAATGTTAGTAAGCACTCCTTGGCAAATAGACCTACATGCATGTAAAATCATATGCACTTTGATTCAGCACTTGTTCTTTTTTGCAAAAATATACCCATGAATTGTCACAGAAGAAATCCACCAGACACCTGGTTTGGCACACCACTTGAAACTTCCCCTTTCTACCCTTGACATTTACTAGAAATTTCCTTTTTTCAAAGTGGCAGATTTATATCAATGTAGCTTCTCTTTTAGTCAAATTCGTCAACAGAGTTTGAAGTTACTGAATGTAGAAATAATAGTTTTACTTAGCAGGCTGTTTTTCTCCTTAATACAGACAGATAAAGCCTCTATTTCTAAAATGGTGGCATAGCTCTTACCATACATATTTATAAATACAGAAAGTAAATGTATGTCCATAACTTCATGTACATTTTTCAAGGCTGTACACCTTCCTTTTATAAGTAGATTAAACTGGATATGCGATATGCACTGAAGATGTAAAAACTTGTTGTCAGTTCAAAAGTAAACAGAGATAAAGACTGTCCAAGAACTTGATAAAATACCACAGCGTCCGGTGCTCAGTGATCCTTGCCACATTCTTTTCATGGTAACACTATCTTTGTTCATTGCAGACTCATCAGTTCTCATCTACACATTATGCAAATTACAGCCATGCGTACATTTCATTAAGGACCAAATTTCCTTGCTATAAGGGGGTGGGAATATCTGGTAAAATATTGAAGTATTTACATCTAAATTCGTTCTTTGTGATCTCCAGATCTAATTGCGTTGGGTATTCACCTGTCACCAACGTTGTTAATTTTCACATAAGGAAATTTATCAGGATTTAAATGATAAGAGTATTTAGAAGGGAAACCTTTCGGGTAATTACCTCCCTTCTCTGTTGCGGCAAGACATGCCAAGATGTCATCTTTAATCCAACTTGTGGAGCGTCTAACTGCTGCTATTGAATATGTTGCAACTGCTGTCTTTGCCGCAAGACAATTGCCAACAGAGTGAACTCCTAGACGCTGGTGACAAAGAGTATGAATCACAAATACGAGTGGAAGCCGCTCTTTTAGCTCAGCCACTTTAACCCAGATAATTTTTTGTTTTATTGTGCGACCTTTGGAGTCACAAAAGTTATTTTGAGTCCAAAAGTATAAATTGTCTTTGTATGAATGAACACAGTAGTAAGAGTTACTTACGACAAGAGTAGTCAGACTAGGATCTGCGTACTCAAATGCAAGCATTAGAGCACAAAATTCTGCCAATTGGGTGGTACAGCCCCCAATGTCTGTGTATGCACAACGTCGGACTTGAATTTACCATCCACCATCGTACCAACCACAATTGCTTAGGTAGAAACATAGGTGTGTCTAGAAACCGTAGCCAGTTGCACAGAATCGTCAGTGTAAATGATACAATGGAAATCCTCCAATGGCCGCATAGTCAGAGGAGCAGGATAAACAAATGTATACTGCAAAAACTCCTGAGTCTGCAGAGAGGAATCAAAAATAAACGTGACATCTGGAGATGTCAAGGACATGGCCCATTGTATCTACACTGGGTGCAAAGCCTTTGAATTTGGTACACTGCCTTTTGTCACTGCCTCCAAGCAGAATACGGAGCAACAACCAAAAAGCGCTTTTACTTCGACAGTGCACGTTCCTTAAGAATCGCCATCTTCACTGCTGTCAAATCTTTTTTCACAGTGGAAAACCGCAACTCAGCTGAAGTATACAAGTGTGACTTGTAACCCATAGGAACTGTGTCACCCTCATTAAAAGTCAGATAAGTGAAACCCACCGCGCCAGTTACAATTCTTATTACCTGGTTGGTGTGGTTATCACGAGTCAGTAAGAACCTAGATTCTAGAAGATCAGCCTGCAAAGATTGCAAGATGGTTGAATGTGTTGGCATCCAGCAAAATTTGGTTTGATTGCGCCCTTCCCCACCCTCTCACTGCAATTAGATTCGGTCCTTTGTCCATTCCAGGCACTTCTTGGCCTGTTATAGCTGGCTTTACCACGTACCCACGTGCAGGCGAAAATCCCTTACTTGAATTGAGGCCTCTTTATACCTCTGCAGTAGCAGTTATAAGGGCTTTGGTTCATTACATTTCCCGCAACATTCCAGGTGGGGGCCCTGGTGTTGGATGAAATGCCTTTTTGGCTTGCCGAGAAATTTGACCAACTGGGGGCAGTCTTTCCTAACACGACTCCTGTGGAGAAACAAAGGATTCTTACAATAAATTTGCAGAAAGACTTAGTGCCCAAAGTAACTGACTGTACCACTTAGGGTATGGTTTTTTGGTGCAGTCTATACGAGATGCTTCGGCACCCCATCAATGTCTGTCCTACCTTCTGTCTTTAAGCGTGTTCAGGATGAGCACGGGCCGGAGGCAGCTCTTGAATTGGGAATGAGACTCGTTGGAGTGTTTGACGTAGTTTCCGATCTTGCCCTTGCTAACGTTAAGGGCGATGCAGTGAGCTTTCAGGTGTCTAATGCTTTGCGCAATGTCCCCAATGCAGAGAAACCCCATCGGTTACCGAGAATTATCACGGCTGCTTATAAGACCTTTGGGTGTTAAGCTTTTTGCCAAGACAGCGTAAAAAGCAAACACAGGCGGCAAAGTCTGACAACGCTGATCGCCCCTCAAGTCAGAAACAGACTTGGACTAAAAATAAAAAACACGGGAAAAAGCAAGAGGAACAGGGGTCCTGTTCCGCCTCGCCGATACATGTGTCTACTGAGCGCACCTATGAATTGCAAAACCGCTCTACATTGAAGTCACCTGATCGTTTTCAAGTTCCTGATCAACTTTCTCCTCGCTCTTAGTAGGATTCATCAGTCTCATCCACCGGTGGAGGAGACAGCGGCAAGGGGAGGGGTGCGAAGCAAGAATTGGATAAAGTAGGTTGTACCAAAACGTAAAGAGGCTAGATACACTGGGCATAATCGGGAATGTAAGTATGCCTGAAATGTAAAAATATCAGTAAAATTTATAGTTTTTTCAGTGTTGAGGGAGCGCGCCGCAGTGCTCATTTCTCCAGGAAGTGAGGAGCCAAACCTTGACCTTCATAGTTTTTTCTTCTCATAAAAAACACTGCAGTCCTAAACCATGAAACTCGCGTTTTGGGGATAGTCACTGCACAATCGTACCACTGTTAAATTCTTATATCTTCCTCTTTTTAATTCTATTTGCCGTAACATGTAGTTAACAAGGCACGGTTAGAGAGAGTTAAGGTTTCAAAGCAGAGTTCCTACCTGAAAATGAGATTTATTTTGATATATTCACATGGATGTTTAAAGCCAGCTCTAGTCAGGCTACACATGTAGGCCTGAAGCCATGTTTTACTTGTTAGCCTAGTGATTAGCAACATATGTGTTTGACTCCTCCTGTGATATTTATCTTCCATGTCACTGGTGTGTTTCCTGCATGAACTGAGATCCAATCAGCAGTGCCCCAGTGCGCAGAGTAAAATAAAAAATACAACTTCATCAAAAATAGGGGTTACCACTCAAAAATGAGGTGATTTCTAACAGTACGTTACAATTCTTTGTATACATTAGAATTGACATTTAGTAGCTGAGATAAAAGGAACAGTATGAAGAGGCACAGTGAGTTTGTACAATGCCGTGTGGAAGACCTTAAGAGGTTGAAATGTGTTGCCTCCTAAGTGCTGCTTCTAAGTAGCCCTTGATATTGTTATTAGGTCATCCACGCAGCACTATTGCTTTGTCCACCTCTGTATCCATTTTAAGATGCACATCACACTCTGCTGTGGTTGCTCACATTATGCTGTTTGCTATCCTCAAAACCTATTTAATATTGATTGATATCACCAAGTGAAAGATCGCAACTTCAAACCACAGCACTGCAGGCAATATCCATCATGTTCACTCATAACTGATCTTTAATCCAAAAATATCAGTAGGCATTTTGTGGCAGATAGAATTGCATGCATAATAAATGTAATGAATTTTCCCTCATTCTTTTTTGCCAAATATACCCATGAAATGTAACAAAAGAAACCCACCAAGCACCATGTCTCGCATCCTAATTGAATCTTCCCCTTCAACTCTGGAAACATTTCTAGAGATTTCCAGTTTTTTTGCAGTTTAGTATACAATTGCGCTGATTTATTGTGCAATTTAGTCATAAGAGGTTAAAGCTAATGATTTTGGAAACATATTTTTTCTTAAGGAGCATTGATTGCACCTTAATTCAGAGAGATACATGCTCTATTTCTAATTTGGTTATACACCTGTATATATATATATATAAGTGAGCAAGGGCGGATGCCCGAAACGCGTCAGATTGCTTGGTTCAGCTTTTGAATAAAAATCTGTGCTTTATAATTATTGGATCCGCGTGATTTCCTGGGTCGCTGTTGTCGGAGCTTGGGAGATTGCACTTGTTCAATATATATATATATATATATATATATATATATATATATATATATATATATATATATATATATATATATATATATATATATTACGCTCGACTCTCCCAAAGTCAAAAAGAAAGAGGCAGCACTCGCAGAGCAAAGAGCAAAGTCAGACCAGGGTTTTAATTAGAGGGAAAAGGAAAAGCACAGACGCGTTTCGGCGTGAGCCTTCGTCAGTGTGTCATTCGTCCACATCTAACAGTCCATGTTATAAACATACACACAAACCATAGGCATTGTCATGGACATAGGACTACAACCCTTACGCCACTGTGGGCGCCATCTTGGAATGGTGTTCTCTCCAAGGGTCAAGTACTGATTTTAACATGGAGTGATCATGGTTAAAAATATATATATATAGGAATTACCACCCTCCATTTCTGAGTATATCAAATTGCATATGATATATGCTTTGTAAACACAGACCAAAGATTGTCCAAGAACTAAGAAAAATCTTACAGTGCCCGTTACTCAATTAACAATGCCGCATTCTTTTCATGGTAGCACTAGCGAATGTCTGACTAAATATCGAAATCAAAAATATCGACCTACAAAAATATCGGGACAAAAATATCGAAGTCAAAAATATCGGAATCCTATCCCTAACAAGGTAAGTACAAAAATATCGAAAAAATAATATCGTAGTACAAAAATATCGGAATTAAAAATATCGTTTTTTTAAATGTATTAATAATAATGTTAAAATAATTATAAAATACATATAATTTTACAAATATTAAATAAAAATATTAAAACATAATAAAAAAATTTAAACTAATACATATACATTTAAAATAAATTAAAAACGTAATAATTTAATGTAATTTTATATTTTATAATTTCATTTAATTGATTTAATTTAAATTTATTTAATTTTTACCCTGTACGACTGTACCCCAAAAACCCAAAACTGACCCAGAACCCTAAAAATACCCCTTAACCCAAATACTGAAAACTGACACTGAACCCTAAAAATACCCCTTTACCCATGAACTGAAAACTGACCCTGAACCCTAAAAATACCCCTTTACCCATGAACTGAAAACTGACCCTGAACCCTAAAAATACCCCTTTACCCACAAACTGAAAACTGACCCTGAACCCTAAAAATACCCCTTTACCCATGAACTGAAAACTGACCCTGAACCCTAAAAATACTCCTTTGCCCATGAACTGAAAACTGACCCTGAACCCTAAAAACACCCCTGTACCCATGAACTGAAAACTGACCCTGAACCCTAAAAATAACCCTTTACCCAAAAACTGAAAACTGACCCTGAACCCTAAAAATACCCCTTTACCCATGAACTGAAAACTGACCCTGAACCCTAAAAATACCCCTTTACCCATGAACTGAAAACTGACCCTGAACCCTAAAAATACCCCTTTACCCATGAACTGAAAACTGACCCTGAACCCTAAAAATACCCCTTTACCCATGAACTGAAAACTGACCCTGAACCCTAAAAATACCCCTGTACCTATGACCTGAAAACTGACCCTGAACCCTAAAAATACCCCTGTACCCACAATTAATTAATATTATTTAATTACCAATTAATTATTAATTAACAATAACAATACAATAAATATATTAGCACATTTGCTGTAATTAATTTAATTTAATAATTAATATTATTTTGCACAATTAATTAATTAATAACAATAAATAATATATATAAAAATTACTTTAATTAATTTAATTAAATAATTAATAATAATTAATTACCAACTAATTAATAATTATAAATATGATAATAAATTATAATAATTAATTAACTAATTAATAGAAATTAATTACCAATTAATTATTTAAAATATGTACAAACATATATCAATTAATTAATTATTATTAAATTACTTCCCACCCTATTCCCCTATAAACCCATAACCCGCTACAGAACATATTTATCAATTAATAAATTAATTAAAATAATTTAAAATTAATTCTCAATTAATTAATTAATAATTCCTAATAATTAATAATTAATTTAACATAATTAAATTACTTCCCACCCTATTCCCCTATAAACCCACAACCCGCTACAGTAGTAAAACACAATATTTAATAAAATAACATTAAAAAAAATATTAAAACATATTTAATACAATATAATATACACTAAATTTATTTAAAAATAGCAATTAGTAACATCAAAGTTATTAATTTCGATATTATTAACATCGATATTTACAACTTCGATATTACTGATATCATACCAATATCGATATTTAGACTGTCGATATTACTTACCTTCGATATTTCTGTATATCGATATTAAAACTTCGATATTTTTGCTTATCGATATTAAAAAATCGATATTTTGTCTGTGTACCAGCACTAGCATTGTTCATTGCAGTATCAACTGTGCTGATCTTCACATTAAGCAGTTCATAGCCATCTGTCCTTTTTATAGAGGCCAACATTTCATCCTAGATTGTGCTCAGAATAGCTTGGAAAATAATGAAATATTTGCATCAAAATGTAATTGCTTGGAATCTCCGGATCTATTAAGAACTTTTGGAATTCTTCTTTACTGTGTGATCTAGTTCATACTACTAGAAAAGTGATAACCCTGAAGAAACCAAGTAAGTACTGCGTCACTGTGTTAATAAGACTTGAAAGCATTATTATACAGAATGCAAAAAAATAATATAGCACAAGATGTGTCTGATTGTCCTGAAATATTTTAAAAACAATCCCTTCACAATTGTGCTTTTCATAACCTCTCTTGTATGGTTACAGTTACCCAGGTTGGCCCAGTCAGATGATGTTAAGAGTACATTAGAAATTCCTACTTAAAATGATTGCATGTAAAGTATTACTCCAATACTTTTCAGAGTTTTTAACGTCAACTGCTGTTTTGTAGCTTTTTTGTGATAAAGCACCAAAACATCCTTACTCAGAGCATGTGAATTAAAAAAGTACATCATCCTTCTCTGCCCTTTGACAGAACTTTAAACTGACACGCTGTGCAGGTTGTCGTGCAGATACTTTTTGAGAACTTCCTTTACAAGAGAAAAACATGCAATGTCTTTCATAAATTTTGATACATTACATATGCCACAAATCTAATATGATGACTTGGATAAAACTGCAACATGTGTGATGTTAGGGATTGCGAGAAACAGTAACAGTTAGATTGATTTTTACACCCATTTGGACTATTAGATGCTGTTTTTCTGACTCTGATTGTACACTGGGCTCTGCTGTCGAGGCCCAGGGAGTGAGCTTCGATTAACAGTGCATGGTTATTAGGTATAAATACAATTCTTACTGACATCTTCTCTGTAAGTCCCCAGGAAGTGGTAGGTCATTTAGGTCCAAAGGCCTAGTCAATTTAATGTACTTAAGTATGCATCACTGTTGTACATGCTGTTATTTTCAAGGCTGCTTTTAATCTTAAATGATATGCAAATATGACTATTTAATTAAAAGTACTAACAAAGTTTCAAAATACCTTGGTTGTATATATAAGTCACATGTAAGGTTCCCCCTTGGTCCCCCAGTGGTAGAGTGCCTTGTAACTATAAGGAAACATACGATAAACAAAGCTGTATGTGGCCTGGTAAGGGAAAAAAAGTGAGTCACAATTACTCCATAGGCTAACATTGTAAAATGTTAATAAAGTGTAACTATTGAAAAAAAGGAGCTATAATGATGCTTCATAGTATTGAAATGTATTCTAACTTTCACAGAAAATACGTTATGGTTTTTTCCTTTTCAGTAAGCTAAAATCCAGCCTTCCAGTGGCTTTTTCCTGGTTTTCCAGGCTGAGCCAAGCTGTCTTAATGAGTTGTGTAGTGACCTGCATTGAGACAAAGAATTTCCTGTGAGAGGAGGACTGCAAGCTGAAGAGCATAATGCAGGGAGGGGGTGTTGGGGCATAACTAACCTTCAAAAATAAAAATGACAGCCTCACCCCTAAATCCTAAACCCTCAGTCAAATAGAAACCCCTTAAAATTGATTAGTGAGGGGGCTGGAAGTGTAGTGTTAGGAAACCATAGAAACCATAGTCTCACCAGTGGGTTGGCTTGGCTAGATCCAACTGTTCTGGAGAGAGTTTCTCCATTTTCTATTTTAGAAGAATAGCGATTTCAGGGCCAAGAATATGCCACACTTTAGAGGAATTGATCATATTCCACCTTGTGGTACCCTGCATCACATTGGTAGGTGTGCCCTGCTGCTTTTCAACCCAGAACTGAGAATAAATATGGGAGTGTTGTACATCAACTCAAATATGCTTTATACGTGCACATGCCACGTGCCTCAATCTCCGCCGACTTGCCAACTGGCTAGACACAGTGAAGCACAGACCTATCCTGCATATCCTTCTGTCTTTAGACAAGAAAATGGCCTTTGAAACTATTCATTGGCAGTTCATGAGACAAGTCCTAGTAAAATTTTGATTTGATCAAGGATTCATGGCTTGGTTTGAACTATTGCATACTAACCCCACGGCAAGAATAAAGGTCAATGTAGTAAGCTCAGCTGGCTTCCCCATTCTGAGGCGAAACTGACAGGTCACCCCTGCTCTTTTTATTGGTCTTGAAGCCTCTGGCCTGCCGGGTCAGGACCCACCCAGAATTAACGGGTTTCGGGGATATCGGAGGCTAACTTGTTGATGGACGAATTTCTCTATATGCGGATGACATTCTGCTCTACATGACTAACCCAAATACGCCGCTCCCCCTGATACTACACCTGGTCAAATGATATAGCAACAATGTAGAAAATAATACCAACTGGTGGAAGTTGAGTCTTTACCCAATGGGAGGTTCCAAAGAAATACACTCTCCAACAGAAAACCTGAACATTACGAAAGAGTATATTGAAATGTAATTGGTTGGAATCTCCCGATCTAATAATAACTTTTGGATTTCTTCTTTACTGTGTGATCTAGTTCCTACTACTAGCAAAGTGATAACCCTGAAAAAACCAAGTAAGTACTGCATCACCATGTTAATAAGACTTCAAAGCATTATGATACAGAATGCAAAAGAATAATATAGAACAACATGTCTCTGATTGTCCTGAAGTATTTTTAAAACAATCCCTTCACAATTGTGCTTTTCATAACCTGGGTGGACCCAGTCAGATGATGTTAAGAGTACATTAGAAATTCCTACTTAAAATTATTGCATGTAGAGCATTACTCCAATAGTTTTCAGAGTTTTTATCGTCAACTGGTGCTTTGTACCTTTTTTTGTGATACAGCACCAAAACATCCTTACTCAAAGCATGTGCTTTAAAAAACAGCACATCTTCCTTCTCTGCCCTTCGTTTTTTTCTTTACCAGAAAAAGAATGAAAGGGACAGATACCTCTACCATAACATTCTGCCAAAATATTAAACTGACATGCTGTGCAGGTGTGAGGTGGATATACTTTTTGAGAACTTCCTTCTAAGCATGCAATGTCTTTCATAGATTTTGGCACACTACATATACCACAAATCTAATAGGATGATTTGTTTAAAACTGCAACGTGTGCAAAGTTAGGGATTTTGAGAAACAAGGACCTGTTTGATTTTTACTCCCATTTTGACTACTAGATGCTGGTTTTTTGACTATGATTGTACACTGGGCTCTGCTGACCAGGCCCAGGGAGTGTGCTCTGATTAAAAGTGTATGCTAATTAGGTATAACTACAAATCTTACTGACATCCTCTGTGTAAGTCCCCAGGAAGTGGTGGGGCTTGAAGGTCTAGAGGCCAGCTGGGGGCAAGATGGCCACTGACAGACCGTAGGAGTCGGTCGCTACCCTCCTATGCTCCTGCTTGGTGATGTAGAAAGAAGAAAAAAGAATGCTGATAGACTGCTTTGTGGGATATCTACTGATGGCCTGCAGATAGTATGCTGCTTTCTACAAGCTTTGTGACCCGACTCCTTAACTGGCTATCAAAAGGCGGTCCGGACTTGAAGATTATTTTCTCCTGGCTGGGGTCTCCACGGTACCATTTGATTCAAAAGATGGCTCCACGCGGACCGAGGCCTCAAAAAGAGAAGGAAAGGGATGCTGCTACCCTAAGCGACCCGGGAGGGGTCCCAAGTCCTAATTTTCGAGCAGCAGCACAGACCCAGACACAGAGAAATTTGGTAAAAGAAAATGCAGAGAAGGCGGACCACGAGGATGCATCCGAGTCCCTCGAGAAAATGCAGGGAACCAGTTTAAAATTGAAAGCAAAGGAAAAGTTAAAAGATAAAAAAGAAAAAGTGCAATCAACAAAAAAAACGGCGAAACGAGTGAATAACGAGACAAAATGCTGAGCAAAGAAGGTAATATGCGCCAACCTACCCTTAGAGAATCTTTTGCAGTGCCGGTTGCAAATCAGCTCTCCACCATCATGAATGAAGCACGTACAGAATCGACATCGGAAGCAGCACCCGCCTCACTACAGGCAGGCACAGGACCTGATGGAATTGACGAGGCCCATGGAGCTGCGCTGGGGACGGGGCTGCCAGAATCGAACACCGAGCCTGGAGAGGATCGTACGGGGAAGGCAGTGGAAACTGATGGTCGGACAATAGCGGAAGGCTCTTGCACATCGGGGATGCAGGAAAATGGAAGCGCAGTGAGTCAAGATAGCGACCTGCGGGGGAACCAGCAAGCTGCCGCCACACTGGAAGCACAAGAAGTAACGGAATACCCAGATGGACACCATATTAATCCTTACGCTCTGGCTGCCGGTAAGGTGGGAAGAGAGGGTGGTGACAATGTGTCTAGTGTGCATAATAGCAGGACTCAGACGCTGGAACATGGAGGGAGAGTAGATGGAGCAGACGGATGGGTAACAGCTCCGAGTGCGCCAGAGGCAGAGGCAGAGGCAGAGGTTGTGGCCCTGAATGAATCTATGAGTGATGAAGCGCTGAGAGATGGGCCGAAGGTGGTCTCTCCCCCTGCTTCTAATGCTATAATAGAGGAGGGTTCCCCGGTTCTACAACAGAGCCTACAGAACGATGGTAGGCAGATTTTGGTGTCTGCAGGGAAAGAAGGCGAACCAGTATCTATTATTCAGACTCCTCTAGGTCCTTCTACAAATATGGGGTCCCCCAGTGATGAATGCTTCTTCTCAGTCAATGATGAGGAGGGTGAGGAGGACAATAATGAAATTGAGGATTCCATATCTGAGAGTGAAGTTGGGGATTCAGAGACTGCATCTGAGCTAGAATCTGAACTTACAACCTCGGACAGTGAGGTAAATCGTAAAGTGAATACAAAAAAAAGAGGGAAAAGTGTAAAAAACAGATCTCGCAGTATGTCAAGAATTAGTATGAATCTATCACATACAGACGTCTCTAAAAGATTGGACTGGGATTACGCAGCAACATCACAACTTTATCAGGAAGGGGCAACAGCGTCAATAGAAGCACCTGGCACACAGACGCAAATTAATCTCTCTGCACAAGCACAAACGCAAGCCACAACGATGGATATGTTGTATTCAACATTGAAACAAATGCAGGGAGAAGCGAGAGTGGAGTCTCGGAGAGCAAAGCACGCCAATCAAAAGATACAAGCATCTTTACGTAAAGTTAACAAGTTATATACGGACATGGCATCAAGGGTTACTGAGGTAGAATCAAGAACTGAGAAATTGGAGGAAGAAGTAGGGAGCTGGAATGAGTACCGGAAGGAGGAAGAACAGTTGACAACTGATGTACAATGGAAACTGGAGGATTATGAGAACCGCCAACGGCGCAATAATATAAGATTACTGGGAGTGGAAGAAGGAAGGGAACGGCAGGATGTGCGGGCCTTTGTTATTGAGCTGCTTAAGGGGGCTTTTCCCGAGTTAACAGGCTGGGAATGGGAGAAGGAGGTACAAAGAGCACATAGGTTCCCTATGTTTCAAAAAAGAGCACCACCTACGGATAAGCCCAGGGCTATTTTGATATTCGTAGGGAATTTCCTTTTAAGACAGGAAATTATGGACAAAGCAAAGCCCGAAGCAAGACGAACATATAATGGTGTAACTTTTTTCGCCTGCCCCGACTTCTGTCATACCACAGTGGAAAGGAGGTGGCGTATGAGGAAATTGATAACCCCTTTCCAAAATCTGGGATGCGAAGCATATCTCATGTTCCCATCTCGGTTAAAGGTAATAGACAAGGGACAAACTAAAATCTTTTTTTCTGAGATAAAAGCACAGGAATATCTCGAGGAGATTAAGAAAAGAAAAGAAGTTGCAAATAACATGGCGGTTGCACTAATTAGGACAAAGAAACCTTAATAACAATAATATGCACTTTTTCAATACTTGAAAATAGGGGGAAAAATGGAATCCTTGTGTGAAATAAGATAGCAAATGGTAGAATGGCATAAGGATCTAGACGGTAACCAGAGCAGGGGGGCAGGGGGGGAGTAGCGATTGACACCTGGGATGACAGCTGTCACGTATAGGTCAGGACTGACCTATTTGCCTGTAAAGGGGGGGGGGGGAGAGGTACATGGCACTTGGATGATTTTTGTTTGAATATATATATAGTTCAAGAAATATGTAAAATACAATGGCTGAGGAGTTTAATTTCGAGAGGTGTTAATAAGACACGGTGTAGTGAAAATGGTAACTTGTTGGGACAGATAACTGATGTACATTAATGGGTACACGTATAATCACGGTAAATGTGTGTGGGTTAAATGATCGGGTTAAGAGGCAGCGAGTGGCAATGTGGTTAAGAACTCTAAATGTGGATTTTGTGTGCCTACAGGAAACTCATATAGAGGGGGGTCAGGCTCATCTCTTAGACCAGCTGGGATATCAAGTACTAGCCCATACTAAACAGGGTGCAAGGAACAGAGGGGTGGCAGTTCTGTCCAAGCAAAGAGACCTTATCATAAGAAAAAAACTGGAAGATCAATGGGGGAGGTGGGTCATTATAGAGGTTAAAATGAAGGAAGAGTGGGTTACTTTAGTGTGTGTCCATGGCTCAACAGAAGATGATCCGGACATTTTTGACTTTTTGGACTTGGAATTGCCCACATGGTCACCAACTGTAATCCTAGCCGGAGATTTAAATATTAATGGGGCAGGAGGGCTTGGTTTGATGTCTAATATGGGTTATCAGGGTAGAAAAAGGAGAGTTTGGTCCTCATTATGTAACCTTGTAAGGAATAATGCACTGATAGATGTGTGGGGGACAATCTATCCAGACAAACAGGGGTTTACTTATTATTCAGCACCTCATAGGGTTTGTGCTAGGCTTGATTATTTTTTGGTATCAAACTCTCTTCAGACAAAAACGAAAATTGAAAAGCTACCACGAATAATGTCTGATCATAATCCTCTAGTTCTAACAGTAAATCTTGGTAGTAAGAGACCGGAACGCACTTGGACATTTGAGAGGGGATTGCTGAAGGATGAGGCATATGTAACACATATGAAAGAATGGATCACTGAGTTTTTAAATAACAATAGAGGCAGCACGGAAGTTGGGAATGTCTGGGATGCATTCAAGGCAGCCATTCGGGGGGAGACACTAAGTTACAGTGCAGCGAGTAGGAGGAAAGAAAGACAAAAAGAGGAAGAACTTATTAAAAGGGTAATAGAAGCAGAGGATGAGTTAACTGATATCGTTACAGGGGGGCTCCTCTTGATCAGGTATTAATAAAAATAGCTAAGGCAAAGATGGAGGCACAGGAGAGCGTAGCCAACAAAGCTGCTAAAATATACTTAGCGAATAGAGAGAGATGCTACGAGTTTAATGAATCTGTGGGGCGCACTTTAGCTATAAGAACTAGGCAGAACGTATCTATTGCGCAAGTGCAAGGAGTACAGGATGAAGCTGGAAGAGTAATCTCAGAAACAGAGGGTATAAGAGAAGTATTTAGAAAATATTATACCTCATTATATAATCAAGAAATACAAACGTATATTTCTAGGATAGGTGATTATCTCTGAGAAGTGCCAGTAACGAAGCTATTGGAGAATGAGGTAAAAGGATTAGAGGAGGCCTTGACCCCTGAAGAGATTTTTATTGCCTTGACCAGCCTGCCATCCGGGAAGGCTGCTGGACCTGATCAGATCCCAGTTGAATTTTTTAAGACCTTTTGGGAGATAATTAAACAGGATTTTACACACACACTACAGCAGGCGCAGGGGGGACATCTATTCCGAAAAGCTGGGCAGGTGCCAATATCGTCATAATTTTGAAGAAGGGTAAGCCAACCGAACAACCTGGATCATATAGACCCATAACATTAATGAATGCGGATACAAAAATATATTCAAAAGCGTTAGCTCTTAGAATAGCAAAAGTAATCAACAGACTTTTCAGCATTAATCAACACGGGTTTATACCAGGGAGAGGCACTATGCCGTATACAATTAAATAATAATATCTGTCCAGTAGAGACCTATGGAACTCAATGCAAAATTTTGGCCTACGCAGATGACGTGGCAATTGTGACTACTAAACCTACTGAAGCAATGGCAATGGTAGAGATTGAAGCCCAACAGTTTGGAGAAGTGTCTGGTTATGCTCTCAATACTAGTAAAACACAGATTATTAAAAACTGTAAAACACATTGTTTAGATAATAGGGTGGTAGAAAGCGGAGTTTATTTAGGGGTAAAAATCACAGCGGAGCTAGATAAATTAGTGGAGTTAAATATTGCACCTATAATAAGCAAAGCGAAAAAGGAATTAGACAGGCTGCATAACATACATTTCTCAATAGTTGGGTGAACAAATATAATTAAAATGATTTTCTTACCAAAGTTCTTGTATATATTCCGAGCTATACCTCTATTATTTGAACCAAAATAGTTTAAAATACTGGAACATATGATAAATAGATTTGTTTGGTCACATGGAAAGACCCGAAGGGCATTAAGATTTATGGCTTTGCCTAGGGAGCGTGGTGGATGGGCCCTGCCAGACTTAAAATTATATTATTGGGCGGCATCTCTGCAATGGATGGCAGGACTGTTAGGAGGGGGATAAAAAGAAGGACAAAACCAGCTAGGAACCTTAGCAATATATACATTGGCTCTGGGAGAACAAGCTGAAAACCTTCTGTTGAAAATTACTGATCATGGCTATTTTAGTAGGACTAAATTTAAAACGATTATAGCAGCGCATAGAATATGGACGTCATTTGCTAAAAAATTTGGACTGGGAAGGTACAATGCCTATACTAGGTTTAGAGGGAATCCCAATCTACCTGATGAAATATTTGCAGGGGTGGTTTTTAACGACTGGCTAAGTCACGGGATCACAAAGGTGGGGGATATTATGGGAGCACAGGGGGTAATGCAATTTGGTGACTTACAGGCAATATATGGATTGGATGCAACACATTTTTTAAGTATCTGCAAATAAGAAGCTTTATTAGGACAAAAACTGGAGGGGTGGCGGATTTAGTTTAAATCACATCATGGACATTATAGAGAATGGAACAGAGGGTTCAATAAGAAGATTTTACTCTGAGCTGATAGAACATCAGTCTGATGATCTGATTAAATTTGAGAATAAATGGATACAGAAACTGGGAGTTGATAAGAGCTGCTTTTATAGATCATTGGAATTGGGCCAGAGACTCCTATGTTCAGCACCACTGCAAGCCCAACATTATAAGACTCTTTATCTATTATATCATACGCCAGCCAGGATAGCACAGTGGGGTTGGTACAAATGGGATTACATGTCCAAGGTGTGATAGTGATGAAGCTGAACTTATCCATATGCTTGCGAAGTGCAATCATTTGAAATCCACCTTTGATGGAATAGAAACATTTCTTAATAATACATTGAGGATAGAAATCATACTTACTCCAGCAGTGGTGATGCTTGGAATTAATCAAAGTGCTTCCAGTGCAGCTTATGAATACTTTATATTTGTAGCTATGGCCGTTTTGAGACTGTGTATTACCTCAGCTTGGCTGGATCGCATACCTCCTACATTCCACCAATGGTTAATGAAGCTATTGAATATATACAATCTTGAAAAAGCAATTTATGCTAGGAAAGGGGCAACTAGTAAGAAAATAGGTAAGGAAATATGGGATCCTATTCAAAGATGGAGAGATATAGATCCAGGGTAGGAATTACTAAAGCTGTGAACCACTGATTGATTTATTTGCCTGCCAGAACTGAAGAAGGTATATGATTGATTTATTTATGTCTAAATGAAAATATAAGGGATTATAGTATGAATGTTTAAGTCTTTAAATTGTACAGTTTTAGACACACGTGTGGACTATATAAACCTGGATCTTATAGTATTTTACGTTATTACTATTTGGTTTTTTTTTTATTGTTTGTATTCTTTTCTCGATTTGGATGTTAATTTCTAATACCCTGTATGTATATTTTTTGTGCTATGTACCCATATGAAAATGGGGAAAAAAACTAATAAAAATACTTAAAAAAAAAAAAAAGAAGGTCTAGAGGCCAAGTTGATTTAATGTACTTAGGTATGCAGTACTGTTGTGCATGCTGTAATTTTCAAGGCTGCTTTTATTCTTAAATTACATGCAAATATGACTATTCAAATAAAGGTACTCAACCAGTTCCAAATTCCTTGGTTGTATATATAAGTCACACATAAGGTCCTTCCTAGGTCCCCCAGTGTTAAAGTGCCTTGTAGATATGATAAAAGAAGTTGTATGTGCCTTGGGAAGGGAAAAAAGTGCCAATTTCATTTTTTGCCAATGAGTTGCAATGACTTTATAGGTTAACATGGGAAAATGTTATTAAAGTGTAACTGTTGAAAGAAAGGAGCTATAATGATGCTTC
Source organism: Lissotriton vulgaris (assembly GCF_964263255.1). NCBI lineage: Eukaryota > Metazoa > Chordata > Amphibia > Caudata > Salamandridae > Lissotriton > Lissotriton vulgaris. The sequence goes on from NC_141691.1 coordinate 2,035,268,526, forward strand.
AAAGTATTGAAATGTATTCTAACTTTCACAGAAAATACGTTATGGGATTTTCCTTTTCAGTAGGCCAAAATCCAGCCTTCCAGGGGCTCTCTCCTGGTTTGCCAGGCTGAGCAAAACTGTCTTAATGAGTTATGTAGTGACCTGCATTGAGACAAAGAATTTCCTGTGAGAGTCGAACTGCAAGCTGCAGAGCAGTAGGCAGGAAGGGTTTTAGGGGCAAAACTAATCCTCAAAAATAAAAATGACAGCCTCACCCCTAGTACACACTTGGAATCTCTAGCATTAGAGGACTCGATCACAGTATTAGGTGATCTGAACTTCCACCTAGACGATAATAACCACAAGGAGACTCAAGCTCTCATCGCGGATATGGAAGTCCTGGGGTTACATCAGCTGGTTACTTCACCTACTCATCAAGCTGGACACATTTTAGATGCTATATTCTCAAGTGTCCAGGGGCTCCATGTACGCGACATCCTTCCGCTGCCATGGACAGACCATTATGCGGTGTTCTGTACCTTGGCTATGGATAAAAAAACCAGTTACAGCTACCTATCCTCCCCAGTCTATATCCTTTAAAGCTTGGCACAATGTCAACCAGTTGGACCTAAAGAACCACCTGGATGATACTTGCCCGCTAATCTCGGCTAACCCCAACCTGGCCATACAACAACTCCACGACTGGTTGGGACACGCCATGAATTCATTAGCCCCCATTAAGAAATTATCGAAGAACAGGGCCACCCCACCGCACCATGGTACACGGATGAACTAAGAGCACAAAAACAATAGAACAGATACTGGGAAAGACAATGGAGAAAGTCTTATAATCCAACAAGTAAAACCAAATACAAGGATGCTTTGGCAACATACAAAGCCATGATTACAAAAGCAAAAAAAGAGTACTACATGATGCAAATTAAGCAGGCAAAGAACTCTAGCAAAAAATTATATGACATAACTAAAGTGCTCTCGGATAATACCCCTGATCTGACCCCACCTCATTCCCAAGACATGTGTGATGCCCTGGCCGACTTCTTTTTCACGAAGGTGGATGATATTTATCAATCTTTTTTGGCTAAAATCACGCACATTAAGGTTCCCAATATTAGTCAGGAGGACTCAAAACCGACAGTAACTTCATCCTTCACTGACTTTCTACCACTGACAGAAGATCAGGTATTAAAAATTGTGTCGACAATCAAAGCTGGATCCAAGCTGGATCCGTGTCCACTTTCAGCGTTCTTACCGGTGATGGACTCGATCATACCAGCCCTGACACAAGTCTGCAATTCAATCCTGCTCTCAGGGATATATCCCCTTAATCTAAAAACCACACTGCTCAAACCTCTGTTAAAAAAAACAGGAGCCGATAAGTCAGAACTAAAAAATTATCGACCCATTGCCAGTCTCCCGTTCATGGCCAAAGTGGTGGAAAAGGCCATGAACATACAATTAACTGAGTATATAGAAACCCATAAGAAGTTAGATGACACTCAGTATGGTTTTCGGAAATACCATGGGACTGAAACTGCCCTTATTAAAGCATCCGAAGATATAAGAATAATAAGAGACCAAGGCGGTACAGCGGTGTTGGTACTGCTGGACCTTTCAGCAGCTTTCGACACACACGGTCGACCATAGTATTTTGGTCGACCGTGTCGGGAAAATGGGCATCTCCTCCACGGCAAGAGCTCTCCTTGCTTCCTTTCTCTCTGAGAGAACGCAGGCCGTCACTCTTGGCCCTCACCAATCTGCTAAACTGTCACAACCGTGTGGGGTACCTCAATGCTCATCCCTGAGTCCGACACTTTTTAATATCTATGTGTCGGACCTGGCCAATGTCATCAAGGCACATGGGATGAGCCTAACCTCCTACGCGGACGACACTCAATTGGTGATGGCTATAAGAGGTGATGGAGAAGAGGTAGCTAAAAGATTCCAGAGAGGACTGACGGAATTAGGTGAGTGGATGGCAGCGAATTGCTTAAAACTTAATTCGGAAAAAACCGAGGTAATGATTTTTGGACAACTCTCACCAGAATGGCCTGCCTCGTGGTGGCCCCAAACTGTTGGTGCCCCCCCCAATCCGGTGACTAAAGTAAGGAACTTAGGAATACTTTTTGATAACCATTTAAACTTCATGGACCATGCTAGCAAAGTCGCCTCTATAGCCCATCACAAACTACGCATGATTCGAAAGATAAGTCCTTATCTTCCTACTACCGCCATTAAAACTCTGGTGAGCTCACTAGTCCTGACATCCCTAGACTACTGCAATGGGCTTTTTATCAACTCACAAGTTAGAGTTATAAAAAAACTGCAGACCATACAGAATGCAGCAGCACGTCTTATTCTGGGAATTCCTAAGTTTGCTCCTCTCTCTGACGCCATTCCTAAACTACACTGGCTGACGATTCAGAACAGAGCTAGATTTAAATCACAGTGCATTGTTTACAAAGCACTAAATAAACAGGACCCACAGTTCCTTAAAGACCATCTACGTCCTTATCAACCTACACGCCATTTGCGTTCCACCAACAGTAACCAACTAATGGTACCTCGCACCAAAACTGTGATGTGGGGAGACCGACGGTTTGTGGTGGCTGCTTCCAAACTGTGGAATACTCTACCCCAGGACATTAGAGCATGCCCCACACTACTCCAATTCCGCAAAAAATTGAAAACTTGGCTGTTCAATAAATAAGTTCTCGGTACAGAATAGTGGTCTGAGCAAGGCAGCTTAACATCAAGCTGGCAAATTATTCAGCGCCAAGACACCCTAGGGTATATGCTGCGCTTTATAAATGCCAATAAATAAATAAATAAATAAAATCATTCACCCCCAGTCAAATAGGAGCCCCACAAAATTGATTAGTGAGGGGGCTGGAAGGGGAGAGTTAGGAAGCCATGGTCTCACCAGTGGGTTGGCTTAGCCAGATCCAACTGTTCTGGGGAGAGTTTCTCTATATTGTATATTAGAAGTATAGTGATTTCTGGGTCAAGAATATGCCACACTTTAGCGGAAGTGATCATATTCCACCTTGTGGTATCCTGCATCGCATTGGTAGGTGTACCCCGCTGCTTTTAAACCCAGAACTGTGAATAAATATGGGAGTGTTGTCCTGCAACTCAAATCTGCTGCCTAAAACAAAAAAGAGAAAAAGGACTGGCTTGCTTAGACCCTGATCTGTACCTAAACGATTGCATCCTGAAGACCTGCACCTGCTGCACAGTCTGGTACTGCAGCACTCATTCATCCATTGATCCAGATGAGCTTTTAATATTAGTAGGTGAGGTGTCACCTTTGTTGTAACCACCAGCCATAGGGTTGGGTGACTTTTGAATACGCGCTGACCAATGTGTAAGGCAGATGCTGGATAACCAGTTGGGAATGTGCCTATTGAACTGAACAGATACCTATTACTCAACTAAAACAAGTACATTCTGTAAGCAGCTCCTTCTATGACTGAAATGGAGGCAGTTTGGCTACTAATTGCCCTGGTTTCAAGTACTATATTTCATCATGATCAAATTGAAAATAACTATAGATTTGCAGGCTTTCCCCTTGTAAAATTGAGTTTCAGAAGTATCACAGCCCTCTCTACATGCCCTTCATATGGAAGGATGATTTGCATACTTTATACCTGGACTTTTTGCCAAAAGGCCCAAGCCATTATTATTTTTCTGAGAGTCGTTTCACATCTCATTGAGAGGAAAGCCTGATGGGGTTGGCAGCGACTGGATATGCTAATGCTAATTAGTTCACTGGAGTTTCAAGCAAGTAAAGTTGAAGTTTTGACCAAGTACCTTTCCTTTTTTTTTTGTAAAATCCAACTTCGAAATTCAATGGATATTTACTGACTATCAAATACAGTGGTTGAATATATTCTGTACCTTATTGCAAATCAACAACACAAAAAATTAGTATTTCATTTTGTGTTTTTTTCTTCTCATAGAAGTCCTAAACCATGGAACTAGCGTTTTGGGGATAGTTACTGAAAAATACCACTGTTAAATTCTTATACCTTCCTCTTTTTAATTATATGCGCCCTAACATGTAATTACAATGGAACACTTAGAGTTAATTAACGTTTCAAAGCTGAGTTCCTACCTATCAATGAGGTATATTTTGGATGTATTTCCATGGATGGTTAAAGCCAGCTGCAGTCAGGCTACACATGTAGGCCTGAAGCCATGTTTTACTTGTTAGCCTAGTGATTAGCAACATATGTGTTTTACTCCTCCTGTGATATATAACTTCCATGTCACTGGTGTGTTTCCTGCACCATGTGATTTTACTGGGAGGTTAACTATATTCACATTTGGGAATAGATGATGTAACTATGTTTTATGGAGTAAAACTGCATGAACTGAGATCCAATCAGCAGTGCCCCAGTGTGCAGAGTAGAACAAAAAACAAAATAACAGTCAGCAAAAATAGGGGTTATATTTTCTAACAGTATGTTACAATTCTTTGTATAGCTTAGAATTAACATTTAGTAGGTTAGAAAAAAGGACCAATAGGAAGAGGCACAGTGAGTATGTACAAGGCGGTGTGGAAGACCTTGAGAGGTTGAAATGTGTTGCCTCCTAATTGCTGCTTCTAAGTGGCCCTTGATATTGTCATTAGGTCTTCCAAGCAGCACTATTGTTTTGTCCAAGTCTGTATCCATTTTAAGATGCACACCATCACCAAGTGGAAGATCGCAACTTCAAACCACAGCACTGCAGGCAATATCCATCATGTTCACTCATAACTGATCTCTAATCCAAAAATATCAGTAGGCATTTTGTGGCCGATAGAATTGCATGCACATTAAATGTGATGAATTTTCATTCAGCACTCATTGTTTTTTGCAAGAATATATCCATAAAATATCACAAAAGAAACACTCCAGCCACCATGCCTCGCATCCTAATTGAATCTTCCCCTTAAACCCGGGAAACATTTCTAGAGATTTCCTGGTTTTTGCAGTTTAGTATACAATTGCGCTGATTTATTGTGCAAATTAGTCATAAGAGGTTAAAGCTAATTAATTTGGAAGCATATGTTTTATTAAGGAGCATCTATCTATCTATCTATCTATCTATCTATCTATCTATCTATCTATCTATCTATCTATCTATATATCTATCTATCTATCTATCTATCCATATGTTTGTAAATCCTAGTCTTTAACAATGTATACCGATTTCAGCAATTTCCACCCTCCATTTCAGAACATATCAAATTGCATATGATACATGCTTTGTAAAGATCTCTTTTTTTGTCAGGCAAAAAGCCAACACAGACCAAAGATTGTCCAAGAACTTGGACACATTTTATAGTGCCTATTACTCAATGAACAATACCACATTCTTTTCATGGTAGCACAAGCATTGTTCATTGTAGTATCAACACTGCTAATCTTCACATTAAGCATTTTATAGCCATCTGTTCTTTTTTATAGAAGCAAAAACTTCATCCTAGATTGTGCTCAGAATATCTGGGAAAATAATGAAATATTTGCATCAAAATGTAATTGCGTGGAATCTCCCACACTAATAATAACTTTTGGAATTCTTCATTACTGTGTGATCTAGTTCCTACTACTAGCAAAGTGATAACCCTGAAGAAACCAAGTAAGTACTGCATCACCGTGTTAATAAGATTTGAAAGCATTATGATGCAGAATGCAAAAGAATAATATTGCACAAAATGCCTCGGATTGATCCTCCTGCAAGAGGAAACACCAAGAAGAAACGTTCCACATCTGGATAGAGCACGTTGGGTTTTTCTGCCGTACTGCACTTGTAGTTTTTCCTGTTCAGGCGGCTGTGCCCGTCCATCCGTCACTGCTCCCAGTTTATGGGAGTCTTGCTTACTACATGTAACACCACTAATGGCCGTTTCCAGCATATTTCACCCGATTGTAGAACCGGGTTGGAATTATCACTGATTCCCTGATCCCGTTGATTTTGATATTTAAACAGCCCTGAAGAGTCACGGGTAACTACCTGATTGTCTAAACACATGTTGACTGGTTTCTTCTTGGTGTTTCCTCTTGAAGTAGGACCTCTGATACATAAAACTGAAAAAAATCAACTACTGTTTGTTGACCCTGTCTCCAGATTGTTTACTTCTAAAAACGAAATAACTGTGATATATGTAGTTTTGAAGTAATTATCTTGATGTATGCACAGGACTTTGTGTTTGCATGTAACAGGGTGGGTCTTAACCCACTCTTTTGCAGGGGTTTTGGGTTCCCCCTGACCTAGTAGCACCGTCCTCATTTAGTACCTATTCCTACTTTTACTGCTACCTGTTATGTGTGCCAATTTTCCTGCATACTGACAACTCGACACAGAAAACTCAACTATAGATTTGCAGGCTTCACCCTTGTAAAATTGAGTTTCAGAAGTTCCTCAGCCCTCTTTACATGTCCTTCATATGAGAGGATGATTTGCACACCTTACACCTGGACTTTTTGCTAAAAGGTCCAAGCCATTATTTCTTTTCTGGGAGTTGTTTCAAATCTCATCCAAAGGAAAGCCTGATGGGTTGGGCAGCAACTGGATAGGCTGATGCTGAGTAGCTCACTGGAGTTTCAAGCAGGTAAAGTGTAAGTTTTGACCCAGTACCTTTCCTGTGTTTTTATGTAAAATCCAATTCCACCAATTCAATGGATATTTACTGAATATCAAAAACTGAAGTAAAATATACTCTGTACCTTATTGCTAATCAACGTTACAGAAAATGGTATTTCATTTTGTGTTTTTTTCTTTTCATAGAAATCACTGCAGTCCTAAACCATGGAACTAGCGTTTTGGGGATAGTCACAGTAGGATAATACCACCGTTACATTCTTATATCTTCCTCTTTTTAATTATATTCGCCCTAACTTGTAGTTAACAAGGCACACTTAGAGTGAATTCATTTTTCAAGCAGAGTTCCTACATGTCAATGAGGTATATGTTGATATATTCCCATGGATGCTTCTTACTCAACTAAAACAAACACATTCTGTAAGCAGCTCCTCCTATGACTGAAATGGAGGCAGGTTGGCTACGATTAGCCCTGGTTTCAAGTACTATACTTCATGCCCAAATTGAAAAATAGCTATAGATTTGCATTCTGCACTCGGGTAAAATTGGGTTACAGAGGTTCCTCAGCCCTCTCCAACTGCCCTTCATTTGAGAGGATGATTTGCATACCATATACCTGGACTTCTTGCTAAAAGGCCCAAGCCATTATTTCTTTTCTGAGAGCTGTTTCACATATTATCGAGAGGAAAGCATGATGGGGAGGACAGCTACTGTGTAGGCTAATGCGAAGTAGCTCACTAGAGTTACAAGCAGGCCAAAACTTCATTCTAGATTTTGCTCAGAATATTAAGGAAATAATGTAATATTTGCATAAAAATGTAATTGCTTGGAATTTCTAGATCTAATAATAACTTTTGGATTTCCTTTTTACTGTGTCATCTAGTTCCTACTACTAGCAAAGTGATAACACTGAAGAAACCAAGTAAGTACTGCATCACTGTGTAAATAAGACTTGAAAGCATTATGATACAGAATGCAAAAGAATATTATAGCACACAATGTCTCTGATTGTCCTAAGGTATTTTAAAAACAATCCTTTCACAATTGTGCTTTTCATCACCTCTCTTGTATGGTTATAGATACCCGGTTGGCCCCGCAGTCAGACGATGTTAAGAGTACATTAGAAATTCCCATTTAAAATTATTGCATGTAGGGCATTCCTCTAATACTTTTCAGAGTTTTTATCGTCAACTGCTGCTTTGTACCTTTTTTTGCGATACAGCACCAAAACATCCTTACTCAGAGCATGTGCTTTAAAAAATACATCTTCTCTCTCTGCTTTTTGTTTGTTTCATTACCACAACAAGAATGAAAGGGACAGATACCTCTACCATAACATCCTGACAGAACTTTAAACTGACATGCTGTGCAGGTGTAAAGTCCAGCTACTTTTTGGGAACTTGCATGCAATGTCTTTCATAGATTTTGACACACTACGTATGCCACAAATCTAATATGATGACTCGGATAAAACTGCAACCTGTATGAATTTAGGGATTGTGAGAAAAAAACGACCTGTTAGATTTTTGCCCCCTTTTCGACTACTAGATGCTGGTTTTCTGATTTTGCATTGAACACCGGGCTCTACTGACAAGGCCCAGGAACTGTGCTCAGATTAAAAGTACATGGTAATTAGGTATACAATTCTTACTGACATCCTCTCTGTAACTCCCCAGGATGTGGTAGGGCATGTAGTTCTTGAGGCCTAGTCAATTTAATGCACTTAGGTGTGCATTACTGTTGTGCCTGCTGTCATTTTTTAGGCTGCTTTTAATCTTAGATTATAGGTAAATGTGACTATGTAATCATAGGTACTAACAAAGTTTCAAAATACCTTGGTTTTGTATATAAGTCACACAAAGGGTCTCTCCTAGGTCCCCCAGTAGTAGAGTGCCTTGTAACTATAAGTTTGTATATGTTTACTTCTCAAAGATGGCCCCTGTTGTCAATTATATTCCATTCACCCCATCTAAAGTGGCGACCACCTTTTTCTATTCACAGTCACATTTCTATTTTCACTTGTCATTGAACGCGCATACATATTAGAATTCTCAGCGTGGAGTCCGAGTTCTGACAAATCCAAACCTAGCAGTGATGGAACACAGAATTTGTATACCGAGTGTCACACAATTTACAAACCAGGTACGCGATATGCTTGACCCGCAGTGGTTTCGCTGCTTTATGACATCTAACCAGCACATGCCAATGAACGCTTGTTATCTTTCCACAGACCTTTGCATTTTGAAGCTGCAGTGATAGTTAACTCCTTTATATTGTTGTGGCATAACTTAGGTAGGTGTATGATTAGTCACTTATGCACCCTAAACACCAGCGCGTGATATAAATCTCAATGACATGTTACCCATAGTATTTACGGCAACGCTAATACACCAACCTCACTATTCCACACATTATATAACTTGCTAAAATCTGAGTTGCACATCTATTTCGATATCACGCTGCCAATAAATAACTTACACTTTTTTAACCCTATGAGACACTGCACTTTCAATGTTTTCTGTGACCACAATCTTTGCTTGTTTATTGTTCAGTACTCAAGTTTCCCTTCAGCTGACGCCATTTTTTAGCACAACCTTCACAATTCTAATCACCCGCACTGATTTGCTGTTCACTGAAACCTTTCATTAATAAGTCACTTGTATTGACTTTTATTAAAATACCACGGAAGGCCCCAAGTCCTTGATATATGACTATTTGTTTTCAGGACAATATTCCCCTGACAAAGGGTCCTCGACCCAAAATGCATTGGGATAATTGAAATGTGATGAACAATTATCTTTGACAGCACAGCATGAAGCAGTTTATGAGAAGTATATGATGTACGTTCACATGTGAAAACCACCATAGTGATCTTTAAGCAATTAATAAAAAAAGAAAAAATTCCTTTGGATGAAACGAAATTGAAGATGTGTGGAATTCATTTAAACCAGCATACGGGTTGTTTCAAAACAGAGGAGTGAAACAGGGGGACTCTAAGGAAGACACACCTAGTGCGTTACTTATAGCTCTGCTGACAAGGACTAAAGAATGTGCTCCAATCAAAAGTGGATGGTAATTAGGTATAACTACAATTCTTACTGACATCCTCCCTGTAAGTACCCAGGATGATGTAGGGCATGTAGTTCTAGAGGCCTAGTTGATTTAATGTACTTAGGTGTGCATCACTGTTGTGCCTGATGTCATTTTTGAGGCTGCTTTTCGTCTTAAATTATATGCAAATTTGACTATTAAATTAAAGGTACGAACAAAGTTTCAAAATACCTTGGTTTTATATATAAGTCACACAGAAGATCTCCCCTAGGTCCACCAATGGTAAAGTGCCTTGTAACTATAAGGAAATATCAGATAAAATAAGTTGGATGTGCCCTGGTAAGGGAATAATTGACAATTTATTTGTTCCCAATGAGTCACAATGACTCCATAGGCTAACATAGAAAAGTGTTATTGAAGTGTAACTATTGAAAGAAAGGAGCTATAATGATGCTTCAAACTATGGAAATGTATTCCAGCTTTCACTGAAAATAAGTTATGGACTTTATTTTGAAGTAGGCCAACATCCAGCCTTTCACGGGCTCTCACCTGGTTTGCCAGGCTGAACCAAGCTGTCTTAATGAGGTGTGAAGCGGCCTGCTTTGAGTCAAAGAATTTCCTTTGGGAGGAGAACTGCAAGCAGGAGAGCACAAGGCATGAAGGGGTGGAGGGGCCAAATTAGTCTTCAAAAATGGAATGACAGACTCACCCATAAAAGCCATACCCCTGTCAAATAGGAGCCCCACTAAATAGATTAATGAGGGGGCTGTAAGAGGAGTGTTATTAGTAACACCAGTGGGTTTGCTTAGCCAGATCTAGTTCATGAGAGAGATTCACTATTTTATATATTAGTAAAATCCTGATTTCTGGGTCAATAATATCCAATACTTTAGAGGAAGTGATCATACTCCACATCTTTAACCTGCATGCTATTGGTAGGTGTACCCTGTTTCCCGAACCCCCCAGAAGTGTGAATAAATATGGTAGTATTTTCCAGCAACTCAAATTCTGAAGGATTGCGCATGCTGCACATTCTGGTACTACAGAACTCATCCATAGGTCCAGATGAGCTCTGATTAGTAGTGGGTGAGGTAATACCTTTATTGTAACCACCAGCCAGTGGGTTGGGTGACTTCTAAATTTGTGCTGACCAATGTGAAAGGAGGAAGTTGGATACCCAGTTGGGAATGTGCCTAGGACCCTGGGCAAATGCCTCTTACTCAACTAAAACAAACTGGTTCTGGAAGAAGCTCCTCGTGTTACTGTAGTGGAGGCAGGTTGGCTACAATTAGCCATAGTTTCATGGGCTATAATTCCTCATGCCCAAATTAAAAAATAACTATACATTTGGAGGCTTCACCCTGGTAAAATTAAGTTACAGAAGATCCTCAGCCCTCTCCAACTGCCCTTCCTGAGAAAGGATGATTTGCATACCTTATAGCAGTACGCCTTCCAAAAAGGCCCAAGTCATGATTTCTTTTCTGAGAGCAGTTTCACATCTCATTGAGACAAAAGCCTGATGGGGATAACAGCGACTGGATAGGCTGATGCGAATTAGCTCACTGGAGTTTCAAGCATGTAAAGTGTTAATTTTGACATGGTACCTTTCTTGTGTGGTTTTGTAAAATCCACATTCACCAATTCAATGGATATTTACTGAATATCAAAAATAGTGGTTGAATGAACTCTGTAACGCATTGCAAATCAAAGTAACCAAAAATGGTATTAAACTTTGTAGTTTTTTTCTCATACAAATCACTGCAGTCCTATACCACGGAACACGCGTTTAGGGGCTAGTCACTGTAAGATCATGCCAACCTTATACCTTCCTCTTTTTAATTCTATTGGCTCTAACATATAGTTAACAAGGCACACTGAGGGGGAATTAATATTTCAAAGTAGAGTTTCTACCTGGCAATGAAGTTTATTTTGATCGATTCACATCGAGGTTTAAAGCTAGCTGCAGTCAGGATGCACATGAATGCCTGACACCCAGTTTTACTTGTCACCCTAGTGAATAGCAACATATGTCTTTCACTCCTCCTGAGATACTTAACTTCCATGTCACTGGTGTCTTTCCTGTACCATACACTGTGATTTTACTGGAAAGTTAAAAAAATTAAAATTTGGGAATAGCCGATGTAACTATGTTTAAGGAAGTCCAAGCGCATTCACTGAGATCCAGTCATGAATGCCCCAGTGCACAGAGACAAAATACCTGAAATACCAGTCAGCAAAAATAGGGGTTGCCACTCAAAAAGAGGTATTTTCTAACAGTGTGTTACAATTCTTTGTATTCAATAGAATTGTCATTTAGTATGTCAGAAATAAGGACCAGCAGGAAGAGGAACAGTGAGTTGAACAACGCTGTGAGGAAGACATCAAGAGGTTGAAATGTGTTGACTCCTAATTGCCTCTTCTAAGTAGCCTTTGATATTGTAACTAGGTCATCCATGCAGCACTAATGTTTTGTGCAAGTATGTATCCAATCTTATTATGGACACCACACTCTGCTGTGGTTGCTCACATTGTGCTGTTTTCCATCCTCAAAACCTGTTCAACTTGATGTTTATCACAACCCCCTTAAGAAATTGGAAATTCTTTTGGGGGAAAATTATGTAGTGTATTGGAACGCCATAAATTATTTTCTAGATCACAGAAAAAAACGAGAAAGAGAGTAACCAAATTGCAGTTTTGAGAAGTTTAGCTGCAACATGCGATCTTGGCAGTTTGACTGAATCCTTAATCAGTGGTCAGCTGTTGAGGTGTACCAATGATAATTAGATTCAAGAAAAGTTATTGGATGATGCTCCTGATCTTAAACAAGCTGTAAACATTGAAAAGAGCATTGAACATAACGCTTTTTGTATGAGTAAAATGAGAGATACTGTAGATATCAAACAAGTTAGTGAAAAAAATGTGTATAAGATATCGGGGAGTGAGGATAAAAACAAACTCAAATGTTTCAGGTGTGGTAACTCATGCCATTTGATGAACAATATCAAATGTCCTGCAGGGGAATAGTATGCGGGAAGTGCAACAAGCATAAACACTTTGCAAAAGTATGCAGAAACATAAAATATAATGTCACACGCATGGTCAGTTCTGAGGGGATTCAGGGTGAGGATATCATGTTTCAAATTGCAGATTAAGTTGGAATCTCCAACAACAATTATCCTACATGCAATATCATTTTACATGAACTTCCTTTTAGGTGTTTGTAGATTCAAGCTCCCCTTATGCTCTGATTAAGTAATCCTCCTTTATAGAAAACTCAAAGAACAAGAGCTACACTCTTCTGCCTCCAGACATCAATCCCTGGGGTTACAATAATAATCCCATACCATTGGTTGGAATGCTAGTTATGCAGATTAGTTTCAAGGGTAGATCTCCCTTTAGGAAAGTGTACCTGAAAAAATATGGTTCCAATCTGATCGGGTGGAAACACCAAAAAGATTTAGGGATCAAGCTGGATCCCAATGCCCTTGAACCTGTCTATCTTCTAGACAAATCAGTGATTGGTAGTGACTTATTTGAGAAGTTCCCTGAAGTTTTTCTCAGACAAATAAGGCTTACTTAAAGTTTACCTCCACAAGATTAAACTGAAAGAACAGTACGGGCCTGTAGTACATAAAGCCATGTCTGTTCCACTGCTTTTAAGGGACCCTCTGGAAAAGGAGTAGAACAAGTTGGAGACCAATTGAAACATCAGAAGATTGAGAACTCTGAATGGCTTGATTATAAAAACCAAGGAAGGGGATAGGAGTATCGGGTTGTGTGTCGATCTAAACCCGAATATTTGGTTAGAGAGGCAACCCCTCTCTAATATCAATGAAATGCTCAGCGTCATACAGGGATTGAAGTACTTTAGTTTCCTGGATCTCTCATTGGCTCACCACCAGGTAGCTCTTAATCTCGTTTCCAAAGCTCCCACTTCTTTCATAACCCCATTTGGTGCCTATCAATTTCATGGAATTTGGATTGGCATCTGCTGCAGCAGTGTTCCAGCATGTTATACAACACATATTGCAGGGCACTGACATGGTATTATGCTTCCAGAACGACATCCTAATCTATGGTGAGTCAATAGAGGAGCATAACAAAGTCCTTGAAGATGTTCCGAGACAACTGAGCAAAGCTAGCTTTACCACACAGAAAGACAAATGAAAAATTGGGGTGTAATCAGTTGTGTATCTTAGTCACACTATTACAGGTGAAGAAATAAGTCCCACAACTAGTCTTGTGGATTCAGACAAATTAGCACCAGCACCTTCCAAAAAGGAAGAGCTCAATTCCTTCCTAGGCCTGGTGGAAAACATGTCTTAATATGCCAAGAATGTTGATGACCATGTACATCCACTTAGGACATTGTTAAAGATGGGTATCCCTTTTTAATGGAGTGCAGAATGTCAAAATGAGTTCTCACATATCAAGCAAGCCATCAAGGAAACAGCTCTTTTGATTATGTTTAATCCCAATGCTAATACCTCCTTAATCACAGATGCTAGCATGAAGAGATTAGGTTTCTCACTCACACAAGCTGATGAAGGGAAAGAAAAATAACAGATTTTGCATCAAGAACACTTAAGGATCCTGAGCGTAACTCCTCCACTATAGAGAAGGAAATCATTTTAAATGTATTCTATGGAGAGTCCCATTTACCATAAGAACTGATCATAAACGTCTACTGCCCATGTTCTGCACTAAATGCATCAGAAAGGCCACCCCCTGCATCACTAAGTAGGTGTAGGGTCTACAAGGTTTTATCTATAACATGATATACATACAAGGTGACAGGAACCAAGTTGCAGAATGTCTGTCTAGACTTCCTATTGATGTTGAAGATTCCTACACTAAGTCCTCTGATTATGCAATTCTCTCCATAGACATTCCAGCAATCAGTAAAGCTGAATGGGAGAAATGTGCACAGGACGACAACACCCTATCGCCCCTTAAGGTCATCATTAGTAAGGGGTGGCCTTAGAATCTCAAGGAAGGCCCTGAGGACCTTAGAACTTTCTGGATTGTAAAGGATGAATTGTTCATCATTGATAACCACATACACAGGTGCAACAAGATGATATCCCCCGAAGGCAGGTACGAGCCTATTGAAGATATATTTTCCATAGAAGGAACTCCTAACACTTCAGTTACTGGCAGTGGGGGTTTTACTTCTGATGAAATTAAACAGTTTTTTGTACAGAGTGAAACTCAACCCTGTTAACACAAAGATCATGATTTTTCCCAACTACTCTAGGGAAGGACAGAAGATGAGGTAAACGTTCAACTTAAAGAAATTCAAGCTGAGAGCCATGCAGATCCAATACATGCTTCTTTTTCCAGCGAAGCTCAAGGTTATCTTTCAAGGCACCTCACTATTTTTTCAAACCCTGGAAGAAGCATGGGCCTGGATGGAGCGCCCCATTCTATGACCGAAAACGAAGACCAGCTTGTCACAATCCAATGACGCAACCCCACAATGGGAGGCCAGACCCCAGAGAATAAGAAGGAGACGCATACTTAAATGAGGACACAACGCACTGTTTGGATCCTACTGAAAGGAACCCTGTACAGGCCCGGGACACGGGCACACATGGCTCTGTATGAAGACTTGTCTCAAACTCAAGCCTGGGGAAGACACTGCAGTCAGGGGGAAAACACCCACACCGAACAATCGGATAAGAAATCCCTGCCGGACACGAACTGTGACCACCCCCTCCTCAAGAATATCACTCCTGTGGAAGATCAAGATGCAAAGGCACAAACCATGGAGAGCACGCTCCAACAGCAGGCAAAGAGTGGCGAGAAAGGATGAAAAAAGTGCAGGCCTAATGCAGACAAACTGCAGAACTGCTACAGAATACCCCCAACACGATTTTGCTCAGTGCTTTCTAGGGGGAATACTTTATTGAAGCCTATTTCCTTCTGTGTTTTGGTTAGAATTTAGTAGGTTGGAGGTTAGGGATGGTTACGCAAAGTTGTCATGTTGACAGTTCAGGGAATAGGAGTAAGTAGTGGAAGAGAGTCGGGTGGAGGCGTTAGGGTTTGGGGTAAAAGTTTTATAGTTTAATCATTTAGTACGTTTCTAATACAACCAGTGGCAGGAGATTTAAGGTCCACAGACAAGAACAGAGGGAAACAGGACATCAGACAGACCCACCCGTGCATAAAATGAAAATCATGGGATACACACACAATGAGTGACGAATCATACTCATCATTGTCATAGAATGTTATTGGACTCTTTAGCAAGATCAAAAGGGGGTTAGTTACCAGATACATCAAGAGACTTAAACCCGTCTTTTTACAGGAAAACCCACTTGCGGGGTACACACTGGAAGGGGGACATACACAACCCTGGCCAACACAGAGTTATCCCCAGCGGTGTAAGGTGTCGCTATACTAATTAAGAAATCCCCCCCTTTCACGCAACTAAAATCTGGACAGACTTCAATGGCACCTTTATTACTGTCCAAGAGTCCTAGATACGACGTGAACTCCCTACAACTGCAATCCCAAACCCTTGATACAATTGCTAAAATACCACTAGATTCAGGCCCATCCGCACACATCACTGGAGGCGACTTCAATTATGTATTTGACCCTAGCCTTGAATGCACACACATTTCCGCAGGAACTCATGTTTCCACCCCGCTGGCAGTGTTTGTGAGGCTGCTGAGACAGACTGACCTCTGGAGACAACAAAACCTACTGGACCGCACTTATTCCTATTTTTCCTGTGCGCACATAGTCTTTTCTAGACTTGACTACTTCTTTGCCCGACAGGTGAAATATGAACGGTGGGCAAGGTGGAATACCTAGCAAGAGGCATTTCAGACAACTCGCCATTGTGGCTGACAGTAGGTAGTGGAGGGAACAGACAGCGATCAGACTGGAGACTGAATGCCTGGGAGCTTCACGACAAAACAGTAATGGGATTCATTAGAACAGAAACTGAGCTGTTCTTCCGAGAGAATAAGGGCTCAGTAGCTTCACATGTCACCCTCTTGGAGGCCTACAAGATGTTGCTTTGGGGTAGAGTGTATGATGCCATAGCGCGTTAGCGCAGGGAAGAAACCCACCATATAGAAACACTAGAAGATAAACTCTTATAATTAGAGAGCAACATTACCCCAGATACAGAGGCCGTCCTGTTACAACAACCAGTAGTCACACTTAGGGAGATCCGTGCCCTAACTGGACGAAAGGTGCGGACCCAAATTAAGACTACACAACATAGACTCTACAAGACAGGATATAGAGCAGGGAGTCTCCTAGCCTGGTTATGAAGAAGGAAAAGAGAGATGAGCTGGGTTACCCCTAGAGGGCAGAATGTTCTAACAAAAAAGAACAAAGTCGTATGGGAGCGTGAGGGGATTAGAATCCCCTCAGGGTCCTTGAAGCCTTTGTTCACAGCCAGAGCTGTGAACAAAGAATCATTGGAATGTTGGAACTCCGGGCCTATACCAGCCATTATAAGCATGGAGCACTCCACTGTTTTCAATGGAGCTACCAACATTCCAATGTTACAAGAAACGGATGCAGGACGCATGTCCGCATATTCCATAGTGTTTGCTGTTGCACACTTTTACACAGAGTTGTAAAAGGCTAGATCACTGGTAAATGACATGCAAATAATAGATTATCTAAGCAATATAGACATGTCTCACTTGCGGCAGGAAGATAAGGAAGACTTAGAGACAGATATTACCCTAAAGTGCAAGACGCAATAAATAAACAAAAATCTGAGAAAACTTCTGAGGCCATACATGGAGCCAGTGGAAATTTTTAAGCAAAATACTAGCCTAGTAGCCACTCACTTACTTAATATGTTCCAGGTGGCATAGGAAGAGGGGGAGTTGCCACTGGATCTATGTCAAGCCTCAATGTTGGTTATACCAAAGCCAGGTAAACCCTGAGAGCGCTGTGGCTCCTACCTCCCAATATCATTACCAAACACTGAAAGAAAGATTTTAGCCCCCATTTTAGCGACACAACTCTTGACCTGTATCACATCATTGCTATACAGCGACCAATCGGGATGTATACCTGCACCTGCCACGTGCCTCAATCTCCGCCGACTTGCCAACTGGCTTGACACAGTGAAGGACATACCTATCCTGCAAATCCTTCTGTCTTTAGATGCGAAAAAGGCCTTTGACATGGTTCATTGGCTGTTATTGAGACAACTCCTAATTAAATTTGGATTTAGTCAAGGATTCATGGCTTGGTTGGAACTATTGTATACTAACCCCAGGGCAAGAGTAAAGGTCAATGGAGTAAGGTCAGCTGGCTTCACCATTCTGAGGGAAAGCTGACAGGGCTGCCCCTTGTCACCCCTGCTCTTATCATTGGTCTTGAAGCCGTTGGCATGCCAGGTCCGGACCCACGCAGATATAAGGGGTGTCCGGGATATCGGAGGCTAACTTGTTGATGGATGGATTTCTCTATATGCGGATGAGATTATGCTCTACATGACTAACCCAGATAAGAAGCTCCCCCTGATACTACACCTGGTCAAATAATATAGCAACCATGTAGGATATAATATCAACTGGGGGAAATCGAGTCTTTATCCCATGGGAGGCTCCAAAGAAATACACTCTCTACCAGAACAACTGAACATTACCAAATATGGTTTTGTTACCTGGGACTGTACATACCTACAAATGAGGGTGAATGCCTCACCCACAACAGTATGCAAGTTCTAGATGAATTCCTTGATGACGTGGCTAGATGGCGACGTCTCCCCCTGACGTTGCTTGGGAGAGCGACCATGGACAAAATGATCACCCTCCCCAAATTATTGTATATATTCCAAAACACATACCATAACATCCTGCAAATATTTTTAAAACAATTAATGAGGACCTGCGTACATTCGTGTGGGACAGGGGCCACTCCAGAGTCGCTTTGCAGATTCTCTAACACAACCAATATACTGGGGGAATGACCTTGCTGGGTATTCAAAAGTATTAGCGGGCGGCACATTTAACAGTAATTAATAGATGGTGTCAAGATCGAACTGCTGTTTTGTACCTTTTTTTGTGATCAAGCACCAAAACATAGCTACTTTGAGTGTGTGCATTAAAACAAATGACCTCTCTGCCTTTTGTATGTTTTGTTATCATCAAAAGAATGAAAGAAGCAGATACCTCTACTAAAACAGACTGAAAGAACTTCAAACGGACATGCTGTGCCAGTGTAAAGGGGCAGATACGTTTTGAAAGCTGCATTCAAAGAGACAAGCCTGCATGGTCCTTAATAGATTTTGACACAGTATAGTGCTTATTTACAAGCCTCTTGAGCCGCCAGTGCATCACTTTTTTCCATGTTATAAGTGATGCAAATGTGGCACAAGGGACTTGTAAATCTCCCCTTATATTTTCCATGAATTTAATATGATGAATCGGAAAAAACTCCAATCTGTATGAGTTAGGGATTGTGCGAAACAAAGACATGTTAGCTTTTTGCTCCCATACTCACTAACAGATGCTGGTTTTCTGTCTCTGAGTGTACCCTGGGTTCTGCTAACCATATCCAGGGACTGTGCTCTGATTAAAAAAGCATTGGTAATTATTTATAACTACAATTGTTACTGACATTCTCTCAGTAGGTCCCTCATATATGATAGGCCATGTAGGTCTAGAGGCCAGTCGATTTAATTTACATATGCAAATTTGACTATGGAATTAAAGGTATTAACAAAGTTTCAAAATACCTTAGCCTTATGTATAAGTCACACTTCAGGTCTCCCATAGGTACCCCAGTGGTAGAGTGCCTTGTAACTATCAGGACAGATATGTTAAAATATGTTTTATGTTCCCTGGTGAGAGAAAAACTGCCAATTTCATTTGTTCCCAATTGAGTCAAAATGACTCTATAGGCTACCGTGGGAATATGTTATTAAAGGGTAACTATTGCAAGAAATGAGCTTTAATGATGTTTCCAAGTATCAACACTGATTCTAACTATCACAGAAAATAAGTTATGGAACTTTATTTTCAGTAAGCCAAAATCCAGCCTTCCAGGAGCTCTCTCCTGGTTTGCCAGGATGTGCCAAGCTGTCTTAAAGAGGTGTGAAGAGGCTTGCCTTTAGACAAAGAATGATCTGTGGTAGGAGAACTTCAAGCTGCAGAGCACAAGGAAGGGAATAGAGGGGGCAAAATAGTCTTAAAAATTGAATGTAAGCCTCACCCCTAAATCCTGCATCCCCAGCCAAATAGGAGCCCCACTATATAGATTACCGAGGGTAGAGGAAGGGGAATGTAAGGAAACCTTAGTCACTCCAGTGGGTTGGCCAAGCCAGATCTAACTGCCCAGGAGTTTCTTTATATTGTATATTAGAAGAATAGAGATTTTTGAATCAAGAATATGCCACACTTTAGAGTAAGTAGCCATACTCACTCTCGTTGTACCATGCATCCCAATGGTATGTGTGCCACCCAGCTTTTTACCCCAGAACTGTGAATAAATATGGGAGCTTTGTCTAGCAACTCACATCTGATGCCTGAAACAACAAAGAAAAAAACTAGGACTGCCCAAATGGAATCCTGATCTGTACCCAAATGTTTGCACTCTGTAGGACTGTCCCTACTGCACATTCTGGTACTACAGCACTCATATGGTGGTCCAGATGAGTTCTGATCTTCTAACCACTACCTGACCAATGTGTAAGCCGGAGGATGGATACCCAGTCAGGAACTGAACAGATGCCTTTTACTCAAACAAAGAAACTTGTTCTGGAAGCAGCTCCTCCTATGACTAAAATGGATTATGGCTGTCTTTAATTCTCCCTGGGTTTTAAGTACTAATCATCCTCATGCCCAAATTGAAAAATAACTATATATTTGCAGGCTTCACCCTTCAATCAAGCAATCAGGCATTTGTTAAGTGTGACTACTCACCCGTAAGGGTCTCAAGGCACTTGGGGGCGAGTTTAGCATGCTCCAGTCCATCAAGGGTGGGGTCTGTCGAAGAGCCTGCTTTTTTGGTTTCTTGCAAAGATGGAGAGTGATGTTGTTTGTCTGAGGTGGAGTGGCAGAGGCTCGGGCCTTGAGGAAGGAGAAGGAGAGGCCTCCCGATCTGCACTTTCTGGTGCAGGGGACCACAGCGTAGGAGAGCTGGGCAGATCGTGGGGACCTCTGGGGTGCATGGAATTTGAGTCGGCTGTTCATGTATGCTGGTCTGGTGTTGTGGAGGGTCTTGATGTCATGGGTGAGCATCTGGAAGATGATTCTAGCTTTGATGACGAGCCAGTGGAGTGTGAGCAGGTGCTGGGAGAAGTGGCAGTGTCTTGGCAGGTTGAGGACCAGTCATGCGGTAGTATTCTGGATGTTCTGTAGCTTGCGAGTGAGGTTTTGGTTTATTCCAGCATAGTGTGCGTTGCCGTGGTCGAGTATGCTGGTGACCAGGACATGAGTGACTGTCTTTCTTTGTAAGAGGGAGATCCATTTGAAGGTCTTACGTAGGAGGAAGAGGGTGTGGAAGCAGGAGGACGAGGCAGAGTTGATCTGGCATTCCATTTTGAGCTCAGAGTCTAGGGTGATTCCCAGGTTGCATGCTTGGTCTGTGGGTGTGGGCAGGTTTCCGAGGGTGGGGGGCCACCAGGTGTTGTTCCATGCGTCGGGGTTTGGGCCCATGATGAGTACTTCTGTTTTGTTGGTGTTTAGTTGTAATCAGCTGTTTTTCATCCATTTGGTGAAGGCTTCCATGCCTTCTTGAAAATTGTATCTGGCGGTATTGGGTTCGTTTGATAGGGAGAGATGAGTTGGGTGTCGTCTGAGTATGACAAAATAGTGAGTCTGTAGGTTCTGATGATGGGGACGAGTGGAGCCTTGTAGACTTTGAAGAGTGTAGGACTGAGGGAGGATCCCTGGGGGGCTCTGCAGGTGGTAGGTGTAGGGTCAGAGAGGAAAGGGGGGAGCCTGACTCGCTGCGTTCTGCCGGAGAGAAAGGAGCAGATCCAGTTGAGGGCCTTGTCGTGGATACCTGCGTCATGGAGTCTGCATTTTAGTGTACGGTGAGAGACTGTGCCGAATGCCGCTCAGAGATCGAGGAGGATGAGGGCTGCTATTTCTCCTTTGTCCAGTAGGGTGCGTAGGTGGGCTGTTGCAGCGAGGAGGGCGGTTTCCGTACTGTGTTTTTTTGAGAAGTCGGATAGGGAGGATGCTATGCTCTTCAATGAATGTGGCGAGCTGGCAGTTGATGGCTTTCTTGATGAATTTTGCTGAGAAAGTGAGCGGGGAGATGGGTCTGCAGTTGAGGTTGGTGGGGTCCGCCATGGGTTTCATCAAGAGGGGGTTAAATTCAGCATGTTTCCAGTCGTTAGGGAATGTGGCAGTTGCCAAGGAGCGGTTGATGGTGTGGCAGAGTATGGGTGCGATGGTGTTGGCGTCTCTGTTGAAAATATGGTGGGGGCAGGGGTCAGCGGGGACCCCGGAGTGGATTAACTTCATCGCCTTCAGTGTGTCTTCGGTGGTGAGGGCTGTCCATTTGTCGATCACTGGCTTCATGGTGTCAGGGGCGGTTGGTGAGGCTACAGTGTGTTGGTTGCCTTCATCAAAGTTGTCATAGATGCTCTTGATTTTGTGGTGGAAAAAGGTGGTGAGTTTGTCGCAGAGGTCTTGTGAGGGAGGGATGTCGGTGGACTCGCTGGTGGGTTGGGTGAACTCCTTGATGATGTTGAAAAGTTCTCTGCTGTTGTGTGCGTGAGTGGAGATGCTGTCTTCAATCACTTTTTTTCCTCGTTTTTCTGATGAGTTAGTGATGGGCGTTGGTGGAGGCTCTGATATTGTTGTAGGGTTCTGTAGATTTGGTCTTCCTCCAGGCATATTTGAGGCAGTGGCAAGTGCGTCTGGAGTCTCGAAATGTAGTGGTTGTTCTTCTTGAGGGGGGCTATGATGTTGGCACTGTCAGAGATCCATCTGTGCAGGGTTCGGGATGCGGTGTTGGGGTTGTCGTTTTGGTGATGGTTGGGGTGGAGTTGCTGAGTGATGAAGTTAGCTGGTCGTTGGCGATTCTGGTCCAGTTTCTTTGTGGGAGCAGGTGCAGGTGTCTGTGGATGGTGCGTGTTCTGAGGGTGAAGTGAACACATCAATGGTCAGTTCATGGGAGTTCAGTTGTGCGGCTGAAGGTGATGGAGTTATCTGTTGTGAAGAGGGGGGTCAAAGGTGTGTCCTGCTGAGTGCATGGGTTCAGTCATGATCTGGTGGAGTCCAATGTTGTGGAGAAGGTCCAGGAGGGATGTGGTGCTGGGGTCCAGATGGTTGTCGAGGTGGAAGTTGAGTGTAGTTGTTGTACTCGATGGTATGCGGGGAGATGATGACCGTGATGGAGTTAGCGAAAAGTCTGCGGCGTCCAGGGATCAGTAGAGGAGGGTTCCTCAGAGGGTGGTGGTAGGGATGGCCAGTATCTTAAAGTGAAGATGTTCTATCAGGTCTGTGGGCTCTTCAGGAAGTATTCTCAGAAGGAGGTTGGATTTGTGGATAATGGTGATTCATCCTCTCGGTGCGGATGGGGCGGTCCTTCCTGGAGATCTTGTATCCTTGGGGAATGGCGATGGCGATTTCCTATCCCGAGGTGGTGTTGGGCTATGTTTCGTGAAGAATGCTACATCCAGGGTGGTGATGTCGAGGAGGTCCCAGTTTTTGGTGGCATGTTTGTGGAGGGATCGGACGTTGAAGAGGATGCATTGCCGGGACTTTAGTTGGGCTGTGGTCTTGCAGGCGGGTTGCGCGGTCCATGGTCTCAGCAGTGCTGAAGGTGTGCTGGTAGCAGTGACAGCTGAAGCTTTCATGGGTGTCGACTGGTGATGCTAGCTTGCAGTTGTTGTTTGCGTCCTGGGTTGAGAGCGTGGATGCCACTGGGTCGTAGCGTTGGCGTTGAGGAGGTCCAGGGTTCCTGACGCTGGTCGCGGTCGTGTCGCAGAT
This sequence comes from Lissotriton vulgaris, assembly GCF_964263255.1. Taxonomy (NCBI): domain Eukaryota; kingdom Metazoa; phylum Chordata; class Amphibia; order Caudata; family Salamandridae; genus Lissotriton; species Lissotriton vulgaris. The sequence goes on from NC_141691.1 coordinate 2,035,292,096, forward strand.
GGGCGCAGATGGGCTTGACTTTGGCATGTCTTCAGCGCGCCAGCGGCTGCCATTAAGTAGGAGTCGGGGAGGGTTGGACAGCGGGGAGGCAGTAGAGGGGAGGGGAGCCGGATTGGGCTGGTTGAGTTGGTCATGCTGGGTGGGAGGGGGCACGGGGCAGCAGCGGCTGGGAAAAACAGACAGAAAAGGCAAAAGAGAGGAAAGAGTGGAAAAGAGATAGTGAAAGGTACAAGACAAGTGGGGAAAGAAACAGAAGGAGCGTAGGAGGGGAAGATTAAATCAGTGAAAAACAAGTGAAAATGGAGGAAAGACAGAGTGGGAGTGAAAGAGGGAAATGGAAATCAGTAAAAAATGAGTGAAAACGGAGTGAAAACGGAGGAAAGAAACGGAGGGGGAGTGAAGGGGGAGATTAAAATCAGTAAAAACTAGATATAATGGAGCAAAGGCACAGAGGTAGAGTAAAAGGAGGCGATTGAAATCCGTGAAAAACAAGTGAAAACAGAGAGAATGACCAGACAAGAGAAAGGAGACAAAGGTCCAATGGACCACCAGGGATTAGGCGCAGGTAAATCCTGCGGGTGGATGAGGTCCTCGAACACCAGCACTAAAGAGTGGAGGGACCTGGGGTAAGGCCCCACTTGATGGTGGAACTGCGAGGGGGATAGTAATTTCACTGACAATGAGTCAGTGGTCTTGCTCGCCTGTCCCTGCTGCGGACGCCATTAAGTGGAGGTCGGGAAGGGATGGACAGCTGGGAGGCCGGAGTGGGGAGGGGAGCTGGATTGGGCTGGTTTCTTTGGTCAAACTGGGGGTGGAGGGGACAGGGGGGCAGCAGCAGCAGAGAAAAACAGGAGAGTCAAAAGAGAGGAAAGAGTGAAAATGAGGCAGTGAAAGGTGCAAGAAAGGTGCGGGAAAGACACAGAAGGAGAGTGAGAGGGGAAGATTTAATCAGTGAAAAACTAGTGAAAAATGGAAGAAAGACAGATGGGGAGTGAAAGGGGGAGATTGAAATCAGAAAAAACGAGAGAAAAGGGAGGAAAAACTCAGAGGGGGAGTGAAGGGGGAGATAGAAATCAGTAGGAAAACAAGTGAAAACGGAGGAGAGACACAGAGGGGGAGTGGAAAGGGGAGATTCAAATCAGTAAAAAAAAAGAGATAACAGAGGAAAGACAAAGAAGGAGAGTAAAAGGGGGAGTTTAAAATCAGTGAAAAACAAGTGAAAACGGAGAGAAAGAGCAGAGCTAGAGAAAGGAGACAGAGGTCCAGAGGACCACCAGGGATAAGGCGCAGGTAAATATATCACACAAAATTGGGGATCAAAGTATATATACCCACACCAGTCTTGACATCCCTATATTTTAAACAGAAAGTAAGGTGCAAAAGGGCTTGAGACACAATCGGCTAGGTCCCAATAGTGAGAAACCAGAATTAAACTACCTGGTCTCTCCAATACCATACAAAAGAAAAACCGCCGAATGTGTAAAATTAATTTTTCTTTAACAACTGTTTTTTGCAACCGCCAGTTGCTAAAAATGTTTTTAAAAGAAAAATGAATAAAGGCTGAAGTGCAATATTACATAATCACATCGACTCTTTTTTGGGAAAACAGTTTTGTCTTAAACCTACTTTATTGTGTATTTTACACATTTGATACTCTTAAGTGTGAGGGGCTGCTTTTCTGTCATGAGGCGCAGGTAAAACCTGCGGGTAGAGGAGGGCCTCAAACACCAGCACTCGAGAGTGCAAGGGCTCGGGGGAAGGCCTCACTTGATGGTGGATCTGCAAGGGTGGGAGAGCAATTTCACTGACAATGAGTCAGTGGTCTTGCTTCCTTGTAAAATTGGTGTAAGATCACAACTTTAACCCACAGTTCACTCATAACTTATCTCTAATCCAAAAATATCAGTAGACATTTTGTACCAGACAGAACTGCATGCCTAATAATTGCTTTTTCACTCTGCACTCGTTCTTTTTTGCCAGAATATATCCATGAAATATCACATAATAAACTCACCAGCCACCAGGTTTGGCATTCTACTTGAACTGTTTCCTTTCACCCTGGAAATGTTTCTAGCTATTTCTTGGTTTCAAAGTGGCGGTTTAGTATTCAAATGAGTTGATCTCTTGTGCAAATTAGTCATCATGGGTTACGTTAATGAATTTGAAAGCATTTGTTTTCTGAACACCATCGCTGCTATTGGAATTCTTCTTCAGTGCTGAAAGTGCTTGATTCCCATTGTTCATGACGAGCTGAGCTCGTCATAAGCACACGAGAGGTGTACCTCATGACGAGCTGAGCTCGTCATGAGCATCGAAGGTGTTTAGGAGCATTGATGTCACTTTAATGCAGAAAGATAAAGGCTCTATTTCTAATTTAGTTATATAACTATATAAATGTATATCATTCAAAAACAATGGTCTCAAACTATTCTTTTTTCTGGAAGCCGGATTAATCGAATAATTAATTAAAACTCTTCTTATTCAAAGGGCATATATACCAACATATTTAAATGGGCACACGGGTGTCCTTCCTTTATTTTCATTCCCGGACATTGAGTACAATTAGCTCCCTCTTTGAATTGGGAGCCGTGGAATTATCCCACTTCTGCTTAATTTACAGGAAGTCAAGCACGTCTGATATTTAAAGGGTGTGACCTACAATTGATCAAATTGGTGAGTCTAATTTTTGCATTCACCTTTATGCTTTGATCTTCGATGTACGAGCATAGGTAGTGACCTTATCTACACTTAATTTGTAGGGAGTCACATTCCAGTACTTGATTGGATTGAAGCAATTATACGCAAATACATCACGTTGACCTGCAGGCAAGCTTACCTTCATAGTTCTGGTAAGATCCCCCCCTTTTTTAAAACGAGGCCTTGAACATTGAGAAATTATAGACCATCTAAATGCTTGTATGTGGAGAAGCGTGGCTCAGGGGTTAGAGGCGGCAGACCCGGAAGCTGAGATCGGCCCTGGACCAGGGTTCAATTCCCCGCCTCGGAGGGTCTTGGGCTCAAATATTCCACGGACTCGATAATTCTCGCTCCGGTGCCTTCTCAACTCACGGGTTCACACTCTGCGACTCTGGGCAATAGCTTGCTTAATCTCCACAACGGCCCCTCGCGGCGGGATGCCTGGCTTTCACCTTGTGGATACCCTGCCGGGGTTATCTCACAGGGGAATACCAGGACGGGTTCCCTAAGCAAGCGCCGGGAAACCCTTTGTGGGTAGCTGTGCGCTATATAAGCTCAAATACATTTACATTTACATTTAAATCCTTGAACCTAAAACGTTCCCCTCTGCCTCCCTTTAAAATCATAGGGTTCACTTGAATTCGAATCTGCAGGATATTCAAGTCAAAATTGGAGGATTGATAACGCCTGCCACGTCCCACCATAAGGTAATGATATAGACATCCTTGTTGAGAGTAGTTCTTTGGATTCATTACAGAACCGGCCTAATGACCCCTCTATGTCTTTAGGTATTAAATTATTCACCAGCGGAACAAGAGCTAAGAACCCAAGTGTTCTTTCTCCTGCTATCAGTGGGTAAGTCTAGTTTCTTACAGTGTAAATTGCAACACATGAATGACCGCAATTTAAAAGCAACAGCTTGATACACATATTCATTATGTTTTAGGGCTATATGCTGCTCCTTGGGATGCCCAATTCTGTAGTCCTGATGAAGACTCGCATGTCCACGGTCTAAATCACCCCAAGGCCACAAGACCAGTCAAAACGTCAACGCTTTAATTTATCCTGGGTGGTGTTGCAAAATATTGGGTGCAATAATAGTTTGGAAGCAATGTCTCCATTTAAGATGAACTACGTTCAAATTCTATAATAAACACCAGGATTCTAAAGAAATTGTATACTTTACAAATGTATTGCTTGTATATATGAATTTGTAAATATTATCTTTTTGCTGTTTTCCAATCTTTCTATCAACCACTCTAAAACTCTATCTTTTTGCACTTTTCCTTTGGGCAACTATAAATGCTTTTTTATGAGACAGTCAGAAATGCAATGAATTAAAATTGCCCCATGCTTGTTGAATCTTTTTGCTGTTGCTTTTGCTTTGCTTTTTTGCTGGATAAAACTTACATTGACTGGACTGGGCTAATTTGGTATATATGCCCTTTTAATACAAAGAGTTTTAATTAATTATTCGATTAATTCGGCTTCCAGAAAAAAGAATAGTTTGAGACCATTGTTTTTGAATGATATTCACTACCCAGGTCTGCTGACTAATTGGGTTACCCCATTTTCTTGATGGTTATATATATTTATAGGCCTTTGTTTCTTCCCTTTGAGAAAGATCAACGTGGCTGAAATTCTTCAGGAAGGGGAACACTGTACTTTTGATCTTAAATGCTAAATTCCACGGTAATGAGTGCGGCTCAACTTCTTTCTGTGGGAGAAAGACTGGGTGAGATACCCGTGAGCAACCCACCACCAAGAATAGAGCTCCACAACTGCCCAACTCAGACCCTTTGTTGTTACAGTGAAAACGTTCAAGGGCAGCGGCAGCCGCCAGGGATTGGACCTTGGTTTGGACCATGGCAAACCTCAAGATTGGCGTGCAAAGGATTAAAGGGAAACTCAGCGAGTTTCTAAAATCAAAAAAGCATCGCCCACCAGAGTAAAATTATTAAGTAACCACATTTCACACTACAAATACTAGAATGCTTGGTATAATCTGGCCTATCACAGCCCCCAACAGGGGGCAAAAAATTGGATGAAGAAGCAATCCGCTGGTCTTTGTGCCGGTTTTGAAATCGTCAGATGCTTTCATTCCTTCCCTTTGAGAAAGGCGAGGTGGCCGAAATGCATCTGGAAGGGGAACGTTGTACTTTTGAAATTAAATGTTAAATTCCACTATAATGTGTGTGGCTCAACTTCTTTCTGTGGGAGAAAGACTGGGTGAGATAATACACGGCTTGGTCCTGCCGTGAGCAATGCACTACCAAGAAAAGAGCTCCACAACTGCCCAACTCGGACCCTTTGTTGTGACGGTGAAAACCTTTAAGGGCAGCAGCAGCTGCCAGGGATTGGACTTTGGTTTGGACCCCAGCACACCTCAAAATGGGCATGCAAGAGATTACAGTGACACTCAGCGCGTTTCTAAAATCAGAAAAGCACTGTCCACCAGAGGAAAATAATGAAGTAACCACATAACACACTACAAATACCAGCATGCTTGGTATAATCTGGCCTATCACAGCGATCAACAGGGGGCAAAAAATTGGATGAAGAAGCAATCCATTGGCCAGTGTGCCGGTTTTGAAATCGTCAGATGCCTTCCTTTTGAGAAAGGCTAAGGTGGCCGAAATGCATCAGAAAGGGAAACACTGTACTTTTGAAATTAAATGCTTAATACCACTGTAATGTGTGCGGCTCAACTTCTTTCTGTAAAAAAAGACTGGGTGCTACAAATATATATGTAAAGGTATGTCCTTAACTATGTATACATATTTTAGTAATTACACCCTCCATTTATGAGTATATCAAATTGCATATGATATACGCTTTGTAATGTTGATCACTGTTTTTGTCACTCCAAAAGCAAACATAGACCGAAGACTGTCCAAGAATTTGGAAACATCTTACATAGTCTTTTCCTTAATACACCATTCCACATTCCTTTTATGGTAGCCCTAGCCGTGTTCATTGCAGTATCATTGGTTTTGATCTACATATCAAGAAGTTTTATAGCCATCTGTTCTTTTCAATAGGGGCCAAAAACTCCATCCTAGAGTAAGCTGAGAATTGCTGGGAAAATAATGAAATATTTACATCCAAATTGAATTTCTTGTAATCTCCAAATCTAATATTAACTTTTGGATTTCTTCTTTCTGGGTGATCTAGTTGTTCCTACTACTAGTAAAGTGTTAACCCTGAACAAACCAAGTAAGTACTGCATCGCCGTGTAAATACGTCTTGAAAGCATCATTTTACAGAATGCAAATGAATCTTATAGCACGAAATGTGTCTGATTGTCCTGAAGAATTATAAAAACAATCCTTTCATCACCTCTGTTGTATTGTAGCAGATACCCTGGTGGGCCCAGACAGATGATGTTAAGAGCACAATAAAAATACCTACTTAACATTATTGCATTGAGAACATTCCTCTAATACTATTCAGAGCTTTACTTGTCAACTGCTGCATTGTACTTTTTTTTTGTGATCAACCACCAAAACATCCCTACTCAGAGCTTGTGCTTTTTGAAAAAAGTTCCCTCCTTGCCCTTTGTATATTTCATTATCACAAAAAAAATGAAAGGACTAGATACATATACTATTACAGGCTGACAGAACTTTACTCTGACATGCAGCGCAGTTGTGAAGTGCATATAGTTTTTTGAGAACTCACTTCTAAGAGACAAGCATGCAAAGTCTCTCATAGACATTGACATGCTACATATGCCAAAAATCTAATATGATGACTCGGAAAAACTGCAACCTGTGTTAAGTTAGGGATTGTGAGAAACAAGTACCTGTTAGCTTTTGGCTCCTATTCTCACTACTAGATGCTGATTTATTGACTCTGAACGTACCATGGTCTCTGCTAACCAGACACAGGGTCTGTGCTCTGATTAAAAGTGCATGGTAATTAAGTATAACTACAATTGTTACTGAAAATCTCTCTGTAAGACCCATGCATGTGGTAGGGCATGTGGGACTAGAGGCCCAGTCGATTGAATGTACTTAAGTGTGCACTACTGTGGTGCCTGTCACCATTTTGGAGGCTGCTTTCAAACTTAAATGCAAATTTGAATATGGAATTAAAGATACTAATAAAGTTTCAAAATACCTTAGTTTTACATATAATTCATGCTTGAGATTTCCCCTAAGTGCACCAGTGGTAGAGTGCCTTTTAACTATAAGGAGTGATATGATAAAATATAATTTTTATGCCCTGGTAAGGGAAATGTTGCCAATTTTATTTTTTCACAATTGACTCACAACAACTCTGTCCGCTAACATGGCGATATGTTCTTAAAGTGGAAATATTGAAAAAAAAGGAGCAGTTATAATGATGCTTCCAAATATCAAAATGTATTCTAACTATCACAGAAAGTAATGTATAGACATTTCCTTTCTGTAAGTCAAAATCCAGCCTTCCAGAGGCTCTCTCCTGCTTTGCCAGTCTGAGCAAAACTGTCTTAATGAGCTGTGAAGTGGCCTGCCTTGAGTCAAAGAATGTCCTGTGGGAGGAGAACTGCATGCTGCAGAGCGCAAGACAGGAAGGTGGTGAAGGGGCCAAACAGTCTTCAAAAAAGGAATGACAGCTTCACCCCTAAATCCTGCACCACCAACCAAATAGTAGCCCCAGTAAATCGATTATTGAGTGGGCTGGAAGGGGAGTGTTAGGGAAACTTAGTCACACCATTGGGTTGGCTTAGCCAAATCTAACCATTCGGAGAGAGTTTCTCCATTGTGTATACTGGAAGAATACTGATTTCTCAGTCAGGAATATGCCACACTTTAGAGGAAGTGGGCGTACACCTGAGTGGTACCCTGGATTCCATTGGGAGGTGTGCCACATTGCTTTATACCCCAGAAATATGAATACATATGGGAGTGTTGTCCAGCCACTCAAATCTGCTGCCTGAAACAGCAAAGAGAAAAAGGACAGCCCTGCTGGAACCCTGATCTGTACCCAAAGGACTGCACTCTGAAGGACTGTACCTGCTACACAATCTGGTACTACAGCTCTCAATACCTTGCCTGGCTTCACAAGGATTAAAGAGCGGACTCTCTGAAAGCAGTAGGTTAACAGAGCCCTCCTGCATTGTCTCCACCAAGAAGTCCCCACTATGGAGTGCATCCATTTGACACTTTGAACCAAAAGGAGGAAATGCAGGTAGAAGTTTGGAGCAACTTTAGTATAAAGCTCCATAAATTCACCAGGTGATATGCGGGAGTTGTAGTCCCAGACCCTAAGAAGCAAACCATAGTACCTGAACCCTTGGCTGGTGCTATGGACCACTTTTCTAAATCAAGAAACACTTATAGAAGTAAGTGTGAACGTGTGAACTGTAAACATTGATTCCCACGCATGCTATACACTGCAGGCCATTACAACGCAAGTCATTACAAAGACTTGCTGAAGTGGGCAGACGGTGTTGGATTTATAATCCAACACCTTCCCTACTGTTGTACAGACTGGAGTTGGAATAGTAAATTATACTATTTGAAAATCCAGCCCCCCCTACACCAATGACTTGCATTGTAATGGTATACGATGTAACAAAGTGGTTGTTGAAATGGTATGATTTGCAAATGCGTGGGATAACGTGGCCTATTCGGTCTGAACTCGCAGCCAGCTACCAAGGTTTGATTGTACTGTGGAATACTTTATTGAGACCATGACTGAACCCTTTATTGCGTTTGTGGCATTAATGTTAATGGTTTTCCCTACTTATCACTACTAAAACCACTATCCCCATTTGGAGTTCAGCAGTGAGGATACTTGTACGTACTTATCTTTAAATTACACAATCTTACTAACCTGTCCAACTCACAGCTGCTAAGCTTAGGTTACAATGTAGGGGTAGGGGGCTGCCAGTTGCTAATCATATTAGAAGGAAGAGCTGATAGAGTCCCTTTGGTCCTGGGCAGAGATATGGTGATGGGCAGGATGGCCCCTCCAACAAGTTGCAGGTGGAGGATGTCAAGATGGCCATTACTCTCAGTATTATATTCATACGTCTAGCTAAGGAAGTAAGAGGAGGCTTCTCGCACCAGAAGCAGGGATGTAATTTGAGAATAAAGAGCTGAAGGCTTAGTTAGCTTCCGTAGAAGGGAGGAAAGTTGGCCCAAGCTGAGAAGTGGGCTAGGGAGGAAGAGAGAAGAAATGTTGGCAGCAACAATGAACAAGATGCAGAGATGCCCAGGAGTTGTAGATTTGATTGCAGGCTTCCCCAAGGTAATAGTCCCCATGTAGGTATTGGGGGAGGACATTGACAAAGTGCTGCCTGCATTTGAAATGGCTCTTGAGATGAGAAGGGTCCACTCTAAGTATTGAGGTGCTCTCCTGTGGAAATGTATTCTAGTAGCTAGTTTGGATATGCTTCAGACCCCGCAAGGGTTGAGGCAGAATCCTACCCACACTTGAGGAAATAAGTAGTCACAAAATTTGATCTGACCCCAGAGTAGTACAGAGTGAAGTTTAGGGACACCCAGAAAGTAAACACAGTCCTAGGTGGACTGTGTGCACATCTCAGTAAAAGCTCTACAGGGCTGGATTGAAGGTAACCTTTTGAGGGCATGTATACCTTAATTCCTAAGGACCACTTCGTGACTCATTGTGTACAAGAAAAGTTATGCAATTACCTTGTAGACTCTAAGCTGTCTAGTCCCAGGGAACTAGGACAGACAGCTAAAATGGAGCTGCTCCTCCCACCGAGTGCCTTGAGACCCTCACGGATGAGTAGCGCACTTCAAAATTCCGTGATTATTTTATTGATGAGGGGATGAGAACCCAAGTTTCTAATCAGCACCAGGGAGGAGACTCTAAATAGGGGGGGGTTAGGTGTACAAAAGCGACAGGAGGTCGGCTGTAATCCCACTACAAAGACTCCCTCAGTACCTCAGAACCCTAAAAAGGAGGAGGGAGATCCCACCCTAACTCAGATAAACAGAGGCAGAGAACCCAGGGACGAAGAAATACTTAGACCGTAAGGTGTTCGTTGATTGTCAGTAGTCAGTTCACTTCAGGAATGATGACGCCTGTTCTAAAAAAGTGGTTAGCACTGAGCTGTTGAGTGTGGCCATAGGGCAGAATTCCTCAGTTGAGGACGTCCTCTTAGCATTTTGTTTGGACACATGTCCATATGATAAGCTGGTGTTCCCTTAGAGTGGAAGTAGTCACTTCCACTACATTCAGGTGAATGGGATCGCTGCCATTTGCCTGTGAGACACATGTGCTTGATAAAATATAGCGAGTGATGGGTTGGTGTTCTCAGACATGAATCTGCCAGGAGAGGCCAGAAGGGTAACCCCAGGTAAGGTCACAACCAAACCTGTAGGCATAGTGCATATACAGTGGGATGAAACCTTGGCTGGTATAATTTGATAATGCAGTCCTCCCTTCAGGTTATCTCCTGGGCAAATGACCTAACAGAGGTTGTCCTGATTTGAAGGGTGCTCCCAACCCAAAGGTCCTGGGGAGATAGCCCCTACAGAAAGGAAACTGGGGTCCCAAAAGAAAGAAGAAAAGAAGAAAAAAGGTAAGTCTTAAAGAGAGTTCAAGGGAGCAAAGGGTCTTCTCTCCCAGTAAGGGAGAAACTCACTGCTGGCACTGCTGAAGCTTCACGTAACCAAAAGAGAGTCTAGCAGCAGGGTCTCACACCTGCTCTGACCCAAGGGAGAGTGGAAGAAGAGTGTCTGCCAATGCATGTGGTAGCCACCAACTCTAAACAGTAAAAGAGGTTCCAGGATCCATCTGATGCCCCTAACACAGCTCAGCCACCAGTAGAGAGTAGTTCTGGATTCTGAAAGCTGACAGTAGCCTCTGCAGAGTTTTGGGGTTCATGGAAACATTGTTGGTGGCATTATTATTATTATGTTTCTTATATAGCGCCTGAATCGATCCCCTAAGGGGTATCTCCGCGCTTGCCTTGGGAACCCGTCCTGGCTTTTCCCTGTGAGATAGCCCCTACAGGGCATCCCCAAGGTGAAAGCCAGGCATCCCGCCGCAGGGGGGCCAACGTGGAGATTAAGCAAGCTTAATGCCCAGAGTTGCAGAGTGTGAACCCATGATTAGGTCAGGCACCGAAGCGAGAATTATGAAGTCCATGGACATTTGAGCTCAAGACCCTGCCGCATCGGGAATTGAACCCTGGTCCCGGGTCTGACCTCTGCTTCAGGGTCTGCCTGCTCTAACCAGTGAGCCACACTTCTCCATAGGAGGCAGACCTCATGGCCAAAAGTAAGATTGGCTTCCTGACCCTGTTGGTCATGGTGGGGTTGCTCAAGTGCTGGGTAACTTCTGTGGGTAAGGTGTTGCCTAAGCAACTTTAATTATAGAGGATGTGGGCACCTCACTACCCAAACTAAAAAGGGAGAAAGATAATAAAACAGCGGTTATGAGGATTCACTTTAAATGCGTCCTTTTACTGTATGGGTGGGTCTGTTTTAGAGAGCAAGTACATTGGCAGGAGGATGTAAGGCAGATTAGGACAGGCAATTGTACAGCCTGGTTTCATCACTTTCTTCCTCACCTGACAGACCAGCTATATACTCTCAGGTTTGGTTGAGGCTCCAGGGCTATTGGCTGGGGCTGGTTGTGTGAGAAACCAGCACCTGTTTGCAGTATCCCTCCACATTTTACCCCCATTGTGCGTATATTTTAAAAGCCAGCCCTTCCTTTCGGGTTGCTTTTAAACTTAAATTATATTCAAATTCGACTTTGGATGTAAAGGTATGTCTGCTAACATGGGAATGCTTTATTACAATATAACTAATAATATTAAGGAGCTAAAAATATAGCTCAAAGCATCAAAATAATAGAATAAATACAACAACTCACCATTGTTAGATGTATTCTAACTGCCATAGAAATTAAGTTCAGAACTTTGTTTTCTGTATTCAAAGCCTAGCCTTCCAACTGATCTCCCCTGATTTTCCAGCCTCTGCCAGGGTGAGCAAAACTGTCTTATGGACATATTATCAAGAATGGCAATAAAATGATCGCCGGTTTAGCAGCAGAAAACTGCAGCTAAAGTGGTGACAATGGGCTTGATGATATGCCTTGGAGTATTCCAATAGAAGCCATTGTTCACACCAGAACATGGACTTCTTTTGGAATTCTCAAGGGCATATTATCAAGCCCATTATCGCTGCTTTAGCTGCAGTTTTCCGCCGCTAAAGCAGCAATAATTTTAACGCCGTTCTTGATAGTATGCCCCTTAATGAGTTGTGATGTGGCCTTCCTTGAGACAAAGAACTTCCTGTGGGAGGAGAACTGCAAGCTGCAGTGCACAAAGCAAGAAGGCAGTGGAGGAGCCGAACTGGCATTCCAAGACAGTGTGGACATGACCCAGCCTCACCCCCAAATCCTGCACCCCCAGAGAAACAGGAACTCTGAAACCCATTGGTCAGGGTTGCCAACTGCTTGATGCCCAGGATCAACAAATAAATATGGGAGTGATGCCTAGAAACTAAGAGCTGCTACCTGTAAACAACAAGGAGAAGATGGACTGCCGTGTGGTAAACCGACCTGCACCCAAGGGATCAAACTAGGAAGGACTGCACCTGCTGCACAATCTGATATTAAAACTTAAGGACTGTTACTGGATTTGGACCAATTAAGGAGTGGACTACCTGAAATGTACATGTTAACAGAGCCCACTTGAATCTTCTCCACCAAGAACGCCACATCTTGGTCTGCGTCAAGTGGACATTTAAGGATTTGTCTAGGTACATTGTAATTATTGTAGTCCCAACATCCCAAGGACCATCTCAGAACGTCTAGAACATTGGTACTGGTGTTGTGGACACTTTGAACCCACAAGAGGAACTTCAGCAAGAACACTTGTTGTTGTTTGGTTAAGTTTAGAGTAACATTTGATAAAAGTACTATAAGCTGACCAGGTGCATTGTGGGAGTTGTAGTCACAGACTCTAAGAGGCAAACCAGATCATCTGTATTCTTGGGTGGTGCTGTGGACTACTTTCATACATCATGAAATACATCTGTAAGTAAGTTTAAAAGTGTTAAATCTTGGATAGCCACAACTTTGGTCCTTTAAACATAATTGCTTGCCAATAAGTCCTGCCTCTTTGTCCCTCCCCTTTCTCTTCCACCCCTCTGACACAGCTGTAACTTAGTACTGTCTCATTCCGCTTTTGTTCTTTATCTGTACCTTAAGGGTATTTTTTTTGTCATGATTTCCTGGTCTGCTGCTGTTTGCCTCTGTTCAGCTGTGGTACCATAGCTGCTTACATCTAAATATTACATTCCTACCTCTCACCTCCTCTTAATACCATAGTTGGGCTAGTGCTGCCTCCTGCTCTCTTGATTGAATTTATTTAGCCTTTTAGAACCTTTCTCCCTGTTTCAAAACTGCATTTTCTTTCCTGTCCGCCTCAATCAATTTATTTTCTCTTTGACTTTCTACATTTCATGGTCTTTATCTCTGTCCCTCTCTTGAGACTGGTGACCCCTTGTTCTTTCTGTGTCTCACTCCCTAAAATCACTGACTGCCTTATCTTTTCGATGCCAAACCCCAGTTTTCTCTCCAGTGTCTATTTTCACAAACTGTGGGACAAAGGGTCATTAACTCAGCCATTTTAATTCAAGGTCGGGTGTTTATTCGACTAAATTCAATATTTTTAACTTGCCTGTCTAGCTTCATGGTGGACCCCCAAACAGCCCTTTCTTGAATTGACTCAGGGGAATTTTGCTAGGCGCCTAGCTTAATCGGCTATGAAGGCCTGCCTGCACTCATGCCTACATCACAAGGAGGGATGGCCTGTCTCTCTATTTGCGTGACATTGTTTGTTTTCTCATAGGACACAGTGCAGCACATTATTACCTTTCTCTCATTGGTATTTATAGTAGATGACCCCCAAAGTACCCACTTTTCTCATGCACACAGCACTCTGGGACCAAATATTATTTGGATGCTTTTCTAAGAAGTTATACTCCTGGGTTAATCAATCGATCAAATCAATCAGGATTTAAAAAGCACAGCAACCCTTGACTGGTGTTGCTGTAGTTTGAAGCATCTTGCCACCATTTATCAGTATTTAAGACTTTTCCGACCTCCTCGGCTCTTCAGTGGATAGGTTGTGATTTTCGATTCTAAGTTTGTTTGGCCGTTGCTTGGATGCAAGTTACATAGAGAAATTCACATAAATGTTTGGTTTATGCTCTGACAAGTGTGATGCTGTGTAATCATGCAACTATTATAAAATTCGACTTTTGAATTAAAGGTACTTCCAAAGTCTCTAACTACCTTATTTTTACATATACCTCACACCTAAGGTCTCCCCTAGATGCATCAGTGCACTTATAACTATAAGCAGGTAGATTATATCATATGTTTTATATGCCCCTGTAAGGGGAAAAAAGCTGATTTATTTTTTTCCTAGGGTAGCACAATAGAACCTTTGGCCTTACATGGAAATACTTAAATAAAGTACACCTATAGATAGAAATAAGCTAAATATATACTTCAAAGTATCAACATGCTGGTTAGAATAAATCTAACAACTTGTCACTGTTAGAATTCTTATAAATATCACAGAAAAGAAGTTATTGAACTTGTTTTCTGATGTACCAAAATTCAGCCTTCCAGCTGCCCTTCTCTGATTGCTCAGCCTCAGCTGTCTTAACGAGGTGTGAAGTGGCCTGCTGTTTGAACCGGTCGTGTCTGGGCAGCTGAATGGATGCTCACAGATAGGCAGAACTACCACTGTGCTCAACCTTGCGTAGCTTCTTGGTGAGCAGTGAGGCTCACTACAGAGGCAATAAGTAAAACAAAGGCAAAAGCAGCCACTCACTATAAATGCCCTGAGCGTCACAAAAGAGACTTCAGGAGTGAAAATGTTCATGTTCAACACACATATGCAATGCTTATAACATGACCACCATAAACTTTTAAGCATAAAACACAATTACAAATCTTGCTAGTGGTACTAGGCCCACTCATATGGTTATTCTTTCACTAGTATGCACACTATGGACACATCTTAATCTAACTCCCTTCTAATCGAGAGAGAGCATCATTACGCAGTGGACAATATCAAGATTATGTACATTCACAAATAAAAGAACACTTTTTAGAAGCACTGTTAGCCGAAGTCAAGTGGGTGAAACCCAATGTCTAAAGGTATTGTGCTTTTGGTACTAATCAAGGTGTAAGACTGCGCCACAGGCTAGTGTTGTCAATCACATTTGATCCAACCACGCTCACTCCCACTCAGACACACTCAATCCACACCACTATGTGGTATGACAGGTATCTTCCAGTCTGTATGACACGCTCTTACATACACATACTCACTCAGCACCCTAATGCGGTGCCACTGGTACCTAGCAGGTATATGGATCACCTTCTGTAGACAACGTTGCACAAGCCTCTCTCCATCTTCACCCTCACCCCTATTTGCCTATACCTACGGATGGGAGATAACTAGTTCTGCCTACCTGACACTGGGCTGCATGTGGCCAAAGTTAAACTTAGTCTGGGTCTCTCAGAAAGCAGTTGGAAATATTTAACAGCTTTAATTAGGAGGTAGACTTAAACAAAGGAGAAGTTAGCAGCAGAACAAGTTCACCCACAGGTCTCAAACACAAAGGAGTCATGCAGTCTCTTGATCCACTTCCTAACTGTCCCAGAAGCATGTCTTCATCCCAGTTAATATGTCTTTCTACTACCAGAACCATGATGTCTTCAGTAGTGACAGAAGAGGTCTTAGTCGATGACCGGCGCCACCCAGATGGTCAGATCGGAAGGGAAGGAAGAATACCTCGGGATGCCAGGACTAAAGGCGCCGCTGGCAGTGATCACGTCCCCGGCAAGGTTCCAATCCTTCGTCAAGGCCAGTCCTTCGAACATCCGAGTCGCCAATGAACCCCACGTGACGGGCGCCAATTGATGAGTACAGGCCTCAGCCAGGCCTGCAAGTGCGAAAGGGTTCGCCCTTCTGTACGCAAAGTCCTCAGACTACATAAGAAATTGGCACGGAAACTTGAAATACAAAAACATAGTTTAATAAACCTTTAAAGGTGGTACTACAGCCCACACAACACTCTACAGTATTGAACAAGGTAGCACAAAGAACTCGGACATGCGGTCACCTTTTATACACAAAGAAGGGGCTCATAAGTGGGCGGTTACAGCTCAAGAGCACGATTTATAACCCTATAAGGATATTTCTCAAACATGATTGATACATGGGTGGAGTTAACGGTTCATGGAGCCCATCGAATGCACATTCCAATCCCCTCTAGGCAGAAACAGATGATACACATATTGAGCATGTGCTAGGCTGGCTGGAACTATTTATAGCCTGTAGCTGGGCAAACTCCAGGGGTGAAAGTCAGTGAGGTAGGACTTCCCTTGTGGCGAGCACATGGCGGAGTGTAGCAAACAAGATGGACGCCAGAAAACAAAATGGAGTGTGGCCGTATTTTCGAATACGAGCGGGAAAACTAGAATGAAGACACATTGGCATGTCTTCAGCGAATGCTTAACATTATTGCTGTTTTATTTACAACAGTGCAGCTGCGTCTGCTGCCTTTTTCTCCTCTCACAAACGGGCTGCTTCAACAAGCAGTTTAACCAAGTGTCTGATTGTGTCAGCCATCTGGGAGAAGACAAAAAGACCTTCACATATTTGCTTACAATCATTTGCTACATCATCGTGCTCTATTTCTACTGAATATTTCCTGTACCGTTCAATAACTTCTGCAGCAAATGTGTCGGTAAAATATATTTGCTCCCTTTCCTGACAATTTTTTATACTATCAAAAAGTTCAGAAGCAGTGGCAGTACTACGAACAGCTTTACGCGCAGGAGATCTAATGTCAAACGCACGCCCAGCAGATAACATCGAACGAGTGCTCGAGCTTTGTCCTGGTCTGTAGGAGAGTCCTCATCTGACTCATAAGGAGCAGAAGGAAGAGTATACGGAGGTGTACAACGATCTAATAAGAGAGATTCATCTTGGGGTTTATTAAGAATAGGATAAAGAGCTCATCGAACAGGGTCTTGGCCATTTACCTGTAAATGATGCTCTCTATCTTCCCTCTCTTTAATTTCTTTAATTTCCCTATTTTTCATTTCCAATGCTTTTGCATGAATGCTCTTACGTTGTTCTTTTTCAATCAAGGCTTGCTCACGCTTCATTCGCTCACGCACTTCTTTCTCCCACATTCGCACACAGTCAAACTTATCTCGCCTAGCCTTTCGCTTCAACATTCGTTGTTCCACATACTGAATCTTTCGCAAATCAAAAGACCCATGCATAGGCCAACGCAACTTAGGATCTTTACAAGTATATTTATTCCATAACGTGCTGTACATTATAGAAGAAATACCATATTTAATATGCATGTCTCAATTAGGCGTCCCCTCGGGGGGGGGAGGCCGGTTGTGCTTCATCGAGTCTCAAACTGGTACCTCTACAAAAGCAACACATCCTACGAAGTGTGCTGGAAACAGGCATGCCAAAAATAGTCCAGAATATGCAGTATTATAATCAAAGTAGCGCTTAAGGTACTCTTCGTACGTTGCGCCGTTCAAACAAATTCAAATAGAGAAAAATCTCCTCATTACCTGCCAATATAAATTGCAATTCATATATACTTTACAAACAAATACTAATATTGGCCAATCGTTCAAATCAAAAGCCGTAGTAAGTCTTACTAAACTACCTTACCAATCCAAGGCATCAAAAACCAACAGCAAGTGCTGCAGAACAACTCTTACCAATCAAATAGTGTCCAGGTTCCAACTGCCAAGTTCTCAAATTGACCAAATGGCCACTGCATGGCAAATCAACAGAAGAGATCTCAGTCGATGACCGGCACCACCTGGATGGTTAGATCAGAAAGAAAGGAAAAACGCCGTGGTTGCCAAGACTCGGGTCTCCTCAGGCAGCGATCGTGTCCAAAGCGAGATTCCAATCCTTCGTCTCGACCACTCCTACGGGCATCCGAGTCGCCGATTAGCCCATTTTGGAAGCACCAATTTGTGGTGGTGAGCATCAGCAAGGCCTACTAGTGCAAGGGATTCACCCTTCTCTGCACAGAGTCCTCAGACCAATAGGAAGAAGTTGGCACAGAAACTGGAATAGAAAATACAAGATTTAATAAACCTCATGAGGTGGTATCTACATTCACACAACACCCTTCGGTAATGTATGAAGTAGCACACTGAATGGAAGGAGCTGAGTCCTTTTATACCCACACAGGGGCTCAAATGAAGGCAGTACAAGTACAAAATTCTGGCTTTAGGTACATATAAGGTCATACAGAAAATGGGAGGAGCTAACAGTTGCTAATTCTGGTAAACACATCCTGACACTTACAGACTAATAGCAGCTGCACGGACAGGTGCAAGCTCAACTGAGCATGTGCGAAGGTGGAAAATGCTAAATATAGTTCGTATGTAGGCAGATTTCAAGAGCAGTTAACAGAAAGGTAGGACAGAGCACTTGGCGAGCACATGGTAGCACATGGCAAACAAAATGGCTGACAGAAATACGAAATGGATTCCACAAAACAGACAAGATAGTCTCTAAATGCAGGATGGCTTCCGCTAATGCTGACCTAATCGCTGCCAAATTACAACACTTGGAGTTGTACTTATAGAGTTTACTTGATAAGGCGTTGGTCTTCTATTTAGGATTTCTTCCAATACTGCATCCTCAGATCCACAATCCTCATAACCTCTTTTCCTTCCTTCTATATTATTTTTCTTTTCTGTACATTTTAGCCCTCTATCTTCATCTACAAATCTAACCAGATACATTCATTCACACATGTTTGCATTTCTCCATCTTTGCATTCTTGTCTCCTGTGTCCCTTTCCAGAATCTACAACCTCTATTCACTGGTCCTAAATAGTCTCCAAACCTCTCATATTCTAATTTATGCATTTCATCTTCCCACTCAGCCAAAACCTCAAACTGTGTTGGTCTAGGTCTCGGTTCAAGATTCATCTTTGTTTCTCTCAGATTCCTCAACACCTCAAGACTAAAAGATCCTACTTCAGGAAAAGCTAATGCACCATCATTTTTAGTGCACCTTTCCCAATTCTCTAACCATATAAATGTATGGTAGCCATATTTTGTCATCATATATGATGCTGGCGTTTTCGGCGGTGGAATTACTTTTCCCTCTCTAGTTTCAATTGCTTTGTCTTTTTTTAAAGCGTTTTTCAGTTTCTGAAACCATGTAGGTTTCTCTTTCTCCATTCCATAATAAAAATAAATTTTTGTTATTAATCTCCTGGTTCTAAAGTCCACGTACACTTCCGTAAACTTCTTCGTAACATCAGCCTATCGCAGCGGGGTTCACACTAACGCACCAATCAGAACAAGATACGTTTCAATAGTGCTCAACCAATTGCCTTGCTGCTTCTTCTGATGCACCAATCAGCCCTCACTCTGTCTAGGTCACACTGACCAATCCATGCGCGACACTTTTGACGTCAGCCCTGCTCCGGCTTTTGCAGCTTCGACTGACCCCTCCTTTACAAAAAATATTGAGATGCCGTATTTATACTTTTATACAACTGAATGGGTTAGTAACCACATAAAACAACTCCATTCGTCTGTTTCACTAAAACTAAAAGGATAGTTTTTCAATCACACAAGAATTCAGTTTTTCTGGTAGACAGCACTTACCTCTTCTAAACCACAGAATTTTACTTTTCGCCGATAAGATAGCTCTTTCCTCTACCTTAACCTTCTTCCAAGCTTGGGTTAAACATTATTACTATTTCCGGGTAGAGTTTTAGCCAGAATACGCAATGATCCCTATTCTCAGACCCAAGATTTCACAGGTTGCCCTCGCTATACATTTACCACTTTTACACGTAAGGTCCATAAACTTGTGATGTACGATGACACCACCGTGATATACGACTATACCACTACTTTTTGAAACAGATGTGTGACTTCACTTGCCACAATTCCTCTGCCTGCAGACAGAGATACCAGCTTCCCATACTATCCAGAAGCCTCTTTTAGACTACACATAAAGCAAATACGAACTGATGTTAGTCCAAAAATTCTGTACTTCATAATCCTATATATTCTACTCTACACATCATATGTCCTAGTCAACCTATAGCAACCAATGCTCTGCTACCAAGTATTACTGGAGTAGCGCGGCTCCAAAAATTCTTCATAAATCACCACAAATAAACCCACGGAACCTCTTACAACAACTTATGAATTTGGACCCATCACTCTAATCATTCATACACACATTATGGGGGTCATTACGATTGAGGATTTTCGGCATCCTCTGGGCCGGCGGAAGCCACCGCCGGCCCGGAGGATGCGGAAAATCCTCTGCGGACACACCAGGACCCACCGCCACATTAGGATGGCTGGTGGGTCATGGTTTAGGTCCGCAGCTTTTCCGCCGCGGCTGGCTTACAACCGCGGCGGAAAAGCACTAAAATGGTGACGGTGTCTCTCAGACACCGTCAGCCAGATTAGGATGTGCTTTTGAACATGCTTTTCGGCGGCGGCTTTTCCGCCGTGGAAAAGCATGTGTAACTGCACTGCGGGGGCCCGTTGCGGGCCCCCTAGGTGTAGTGGGGGGTGCACATGGGGGGTATCTATGGTACCCCCCTGCATTTGCGTGCACAATGCAGCAGGCACCGCGCGGTGCCTGCCGCTTTGTGCACGCAAATGCTGTGCATGCTTTTTTAACATTGCTGCGGGTGCAGCTTGAAGCTCCACCCGCGGCTATGTTAACCCCTTAAGTGCTGCTGACAGCCAATGGTCGTCAGCAGCGCTACCTCCCCAGTGCTGCGCACGACCATTGAACGTCCATTCAGCACTAGTTCTAATGGACAGCGCAGCGCTGGGGAGAAATGTTTACACGCAGCTAAGGTGTTAAAATAGAGGATGTGACCGCCAGGGTGGCGGTCACATCCTAATCTGCACAGAGGGAACGCCACAGCCCATGCGGACGTTCCCTCATGCTCTGGGGTCGCGGACGGACTCAAGTCCGTCCGCGATCGTAATGACCCCCTTAATACGTTCCGAGGTTTCAGTATGGGTTCAAAAAGGGAGTCGCGGTGCTATAGTGGAATGCCTAAACTATAGTTTATACATTATGAACAACTGCAGTTTAATTTCTAAGAACCATGGTTTTTATTTAAAATAAAGAAAACAATATTATCCCACTATTTAAATTCGGATCTGCTAGTAAAAGATGACTGTAGGAAGTATCAAACCAGTTTAATTCTTCATTTATTACATTTTTATATTTCTCTAAATTTCAAGTTTTCTAGCATAATCTCTATGTTTTAAAAAGGCTACAAGAATAACTCAATTTGCAATAAAACCCTGAAAGGAAAAGGTTGAAATTTCAATAACATTAATTTATTAGCAAATGACAGCGAAAGGAAATAATCAACGAAAATATTACCCAAATGGACAGACGAAGACATCAGTACAGAATGCAATAATCCCAAATGTAAAACCTCCCTGTCTCTCTCTCAGGATGTTAAACCCATTCAAATGTTAAGTAAAAAAAAAATGTTCTAAGTCCCTGCGCCTCAAAGCAAAAATTGTGCAGACCGACATCATCTCAGGGTGAAAAAATCAGATTGGAAAGCAAGCTTTTTTTAATGTCCAAACCCTCCTTTTTTATACCCTTTTTCACTAACTTATCTATCTACATTTGTAACTCTTAAACTTTATAATGTCTGTGATTGGTCAATTTGGAGTCGGATGAGCATAACCTCATCATTCCTTATTCAAATTTCCTGCAATGTCATCCTCACTTGCTGTTACTGGGGTTTCTTTGTGTAAAGAATTACTTCCTCCGAAGTGTCCTTTAAATTGTTAGTTGACTTTTCTTTCCCACGGGTAAGATTATCGCCTCGCTGTCATCTTTGCCTTAGGCCCCATAAAATGGCCACGTGATCCTTGACCCACGCTGTTCAGTCACAGGCCGTCCCGTTCAGTGAAGAGCCTAGGGGTGGTCAATGACTCTGACCTCTCACTTAAGGGGCACGTGGGGGCAGTGATATCTGCCAGCCTGATCCAACTGTGGAAAATTAGGAAAATCTCCCACCTGTTATCTCATGCTGCTCTGGTGCAGGTAGTGATCGCCTTGGTGCTATCACGCCTTGACTTCTCCAACTCCCTCTACATAGGGCTACCCCAGACCCTGCTCAACCGCCTTCAAATCATCCAAAATCAGGCGGCAAGGCTAATCTATAAAACCCCTAGATGGCCATCTGCTAGGCCCACGCTGCAAAAACTACACTGGCTGAACCTTTTTTTCACTTAAACTTTAAAAATTCTGTATGTGCACATTGCAATGATTTTAAATAATTGTGCAATACAATTTTTACTTACTTACTTACTTACTTACACTGGCTGCCCATAGCACAAAGAGCTGTTTTTAAGACAGGTTGCCTAATCTTAAAAGAACTCCACTGTAATAGCCCTGAATTTCTGAACAATCTAATCGTAAAGCATATCCCGGCTCGGAATTTCCGCTCAGCTTACCTTCACATACTTGCCATTTCTTCTATCAGACTGAAAAAGCAGGGTGGCTCTAGGTTCTCATACCTGGCACCCAGGTTCTGGAACTCTCGTCCCCTTGCTGTTAAGACCAGTAACAACCTACTGAGCTTTAGAAAGGTATAAAGACATGCGCATTACAAATCTCTATTAACATAACATAACAGGCAGCCTGCATCTCCAACTCCGGTGCATGCGTACTTCTGTCGCCATCTCGGATTTTCAGACAGACTCCATTTACTTTTATGACGTATACCCATTTAGGCCTTAATTTAGGAACTATCATGAAAACAAATACAAATAGATGTACATTTGCGAAATAAAACCCTTTTTGTTTACCTCCCTCCTACTAATGATAACCCAGTTAGTATTTATCTGGCTCTAAGCAACAATTATGCATAATTCGACTTACCAATCTTAATGTTTTCTGTCACAAGTAAAGAGACGAAAGCACATTCATGCAGGTTTTCTTTTAGTCCATAACATATGAGTACATTTTGTGACACAATACTTGGCAAATAAATTGTTTATTTGCTTATGCAATACATGCAAATTAGTATCCCATGTATATCGGTGTATGCATTTTACTCTAGGTTGGTTCATTTTCAAAACCACACATTTTAGTACTTGTCAGTGTTATGGAGTGTTAGTTTCACAAGGGGTACACGCAATTCTGTTTTCCACCTTGCTCCATCACCCCCTGACCGTGACCGGAGCTGGTAAGAAACCCTGACGCCAGAAGTCACCAATGCACCTAATGCCCCGCAGCTTTTGGTGGCCCAACCAACAGTGTCCAGGCATCTCTCTAGATCCCACCTTACTGCTCCAGCCAGGGGTCAGCTTCAGGAAGCCTCTCTGTCCAAGCCTGCTGCATCTTTTGCAACTGAAGGTCTCATTTGGAAAGCACAAGGTCCCTGTGTCCATTTTACACCCTGCACCCAGTGCCTGGTCGCTGCTGGTGGTGCAGCATCCTGTGCTTGTTGTGCGTGCTGACCGTAATCCCAGGAGCTTTGCACCCACAACTGAGTGGCCTGCTGAACAGCAGTCTCTAACAGAAATTCCCCTTACCACCATTGCCTAACATCGAACCCCTGCATTCTGCACCCAGCTACCCCAGTGCTGCTGGTGGTGCAACTCGCGTGCCCCTTTAGACCTTGGAAAATCTGTGTCCTACTGACCAACTCACCCTCATACATTTTGTACTTACCTATTGAAACCACTAACACTTTTTCCCATAGTATCCCACGTAAAGAGATTTTGGGAATAAAAAATGTCAGAAAAGGACATTACACCCCGTCCGCGTTCCTGACTGTCTCTTTAGGATGCAGAAGAACACTGTTCAGTCACATTCCTTCATTTTACTATGCAAGCATTCATTCCAGCCATAAACCATCTAATGCATGCTCCCATAGTGAAATGGAGATAGGGGTCATTTACAACGTGACGCATCTGGGGAGATGCGTCACATTGTAAAGCCCTGCGCCACATGAAACCTGCGTTAGTTTTCATGTGGGAGATCCGGCGCAGGAACGCCTTGTAAAAGTGATGCAGTGAATTCTGCATGATTTCACTTAGTCACTTTTATGTCCATGCTGAAAACCCTGTGTCTTC
Organism: Lissotriton vulgaris; assembly: GCF_964263255.1. NCBI lineage: Eukaryota > Metazoa > Chordata > Amphibia > Caudata > Salamandridae > Lissotriton > Lissotriton vulgaris. Next base: position 2,035,315,946 of record NC_141691.1, read on the forward strand.
TAGAAGCAGGCGTAAGGAGTGACACAGCATGTTAGGCATAGGTTGCCCCTGAGCATTGCTGAAGCAGCGTCACACTTGCGACACAACTCCAGTAATGCGTCACTTTTCCGTCAACAGATGAGTCAGCATTTCTGATGCATCTGTCAATATTTGCACCATGGTGCCGTATTGTAAATACAGCGCATCCATGGTGATGCAAGGGTTTAGCATGGTGGTGCTGGAAAAGTGACGCATCTCTGCAGATGCGTCACTTTCTTGAAAATCTGCCCCTCTATTTCTAATATGGCTCTTATTTTATGTTTTTAGAAATACATTTAGTAAATGTATGCCCATTACTTTATATACATATGTCAAGATGTTACATCCTCCTTGTATGAGTAGATTAAATTGCATTAGATATATGCATTGAGGACGTCAAACTTTTTGTCAGTTTAAAAGTAAACAGAGATCAAAGACTGTCCAAGTACTTGGTAAAATATCAGAGTGTTCAGTTCACAATGACCATTGTCACATTCCTTTCATGGTAACACTATCATTGTACATTGCAGTATTATCAGTTCTCATTTACACATCAAGCAATTTATAGCCATCAGTGCATTTCTATAAGGACCACCTTTCCTTTCAAGAAAGTGTTGGGAATAGCCAGGAAAATAATGAAGTATTTACATCTACATGTTTGCTTGCGATCTCCAGATCTAATATAAACTTTTTGGTTTCCTATTTCTGGGTGACTCAGGTATTCCAACTACCAGCAAAGTGATAACCATAAATATACCAAGTACGTACCGAATCCCAGTGTAGAGTTGAATTCTTTACATTACTGAATGTTATAGTTTTTAAATCTTTTGTTCAAATCAGTAAACAAAAATTAAAGTACCTGAATGCAGAATTATTAATTTTACTGATGAGGATTCTTTCTCCCTTAGTACAGAAAGTTAATGCTCTACTTCTAATATGGTGTGATCGCTCTTACGATATGTATTTATGAATACATAAGTATATGTATGTCCATAACTAAAAAATATATATTGCAGTACTTGACACCCTTTTTTTATGAGTATATTTTTTTGCATATGATGTATGTATTGAAAATATCACAGTTTTTGTCAGTTAAAAAGTAAACAAAGATAAAAGACTGTCCAAGAACTTGGCAAAATCTGTACGGTTCACAATGATCTTCACCACAAAGTTTTCAAGCTAACACTTTCATTGTTCATTGCAGTATCATCAGAGGCCCCGCGTCAGCTTTGCCTGTGGAAGTTTGAGACCTCTGAGTGCATCGCAGAGTGTACCCTTTCGTGCCAGGCTTGCCCGTGTGCTGGTAATGAGCCCTTCTAATTTTGTGTTTTTGATGATATTATGCCTTCTATTTTTGTGAATGTGCCTTTCCCTGCTTGCTGCTTTGAGCTGTATCCAGCTGTGTGCCCATGCTCAGTTCTTGCTTGCCGCTGCTGTCCCCAGGGCCCCTCCTCACTGGTCTTCCTGCTACTGCCCACCAGCTATTCTTCCTGCCCTCCGCCTCCAATGTTTAATGTCCGCCGCTGTGGACCTGCGCGCAGCAGGCTCTCCACCTCTACCACAATTGACAATTTTTTTTACCACCAAACACCTTCACTTCCAAGTCCAGACCAGCCCTATAACCACACTTCCCAACACCCTCACCTACAGAGCCCCCAGACCTTGAACTTTGTTCCCCAATGCCATAAGTGACCTCATCGTTCCCCACATAATCGATTCCATGGACTACATACTCATCGGAGACCTGAACTTCCACCTCAACAACTCCGGGGACCCCAACACTACCACCATCCTGGACAACCTGGCCAACATCTCAATACCATGCCTACCTACAAGGCAGGACACACGCTTGACCCCATGTTCACAGGACGTAACAACATCTACTTCAGCCATACTACCTAACCCCCATGGATGGACCACCACTGTATACACTTCCAAATCAACAAACCCACACTGCCTGAACCTGCACTGCGCCCTCCACAAAGGAACTGGAGCAAATTCACTGAGAAACAGCTCAACTCCACTTTCAACTGCAAAGCTCCACCACCTTGACCTATGCTAGCCTCACAGTCAAAGAACTCCACAGATTGATCTCCAACTGTGCAGACCAGCTTGCACCCCCAAGTAACCCCAATAGACAGCACCACAGGAAGGCCTCCTGGTTCACCACTGACCTCCAAGAATCCAAATTCACCTGCAGATGCCTTGAGAAGAACTGGAGAAACAGCAAATCCTCAGAAGACCACAACACCTACAAGAATGCTGTAACGGAATACCACCAACGCATATTAGCCACCAAAAGGACCTTCATCCAAAACAAGGTCCTCGCCAACTCCCACACCTCCATGGAACTCTTCAGTGTCATCCAGGAGATTACCAATTAATTAATTAATTAATTTATTGTGGGTTTCGAACATGCTAGAATCGACTCCCGAAGGAGTATCTCTGCGCAATAGACCGCTGGGGAACCCATCCTGGCTTTCCCTGTGAGATGGTCCCTACTGGGTATCTCCAAGGTGAAACCAGGCATCCCCGGCATATGTGGGGGGCCGTTGTGGAGATGAGGCAAGCGAATGCCCAGAGTTGCCGAGTGTGATTCCTGGTTAGATTTGGCACCGAGGTGAGCATTATCGAGTCCGCTGACCCTGGTTCATGACCCAATCCCCCTAGCAAAACCACAGACATCACCTCTTCCAGAACCTCGGCAACAAACTTGGATCCTCATTCTATTTGAAAATCAAGGGCCTCTACAACAACTTCAACGACCAGACGCCTGACTCCGAGACCACGTCCTACTCCAGCAATCCAAGCCGGCGAATCATCTACTCTTGGACCCTAGTCACCACCGAAGACACCACTTCAACCATGAAATGTAACCACTCAGGAGCCCCCACAGACCACTGCCTACTGCATATCTTAAACAGAGCTGCCTCCATCATCGCTACAGAAGTACGACGCACAATCAACGCCACCTTCAAAACCGGCATCTTTGCCGATGACTGGAAATGCACAGAAGTCAGACCTTTGCTGAAAAAGCCCTGAGCAGATCCCAAGGACCTCAAGAACAACTGACCCATCTCCCTCCTCCCCTTCGTGGTCAAATTCACAGAGAAGACCCTCAATGCCCAACTAACAAAATTCATAAAAGAAAACTCCATCCTCGACCCCTCCCAATTTGTAATTTGCAGCAACCACTAAACCAACACCGATTTACTCACTGCCACAAATAACATCCACACACTCGCCCAAGGACACACCGCGGCCCTGATCCTACTCAACCTCTCTGCAGCGTTCAAAAAGACTCCCACCGTACACTCACTAACAGACTACACAATGCCGGTATACAGGGAACCACCCTCACCTGGATCCACTCCTTCCTTACCGCAGACCCCTAAGAATCAGACTGCCACATTTCTACTCTGAACCCTCAGAAATCAACTGCAGAGTGACCAAAGGACTGTCGCTCAGCCCCCCTCACCACCATCCTAGGATAGCTAAGACTCAGCATAGTATACTGTGCCAATGACACCCAGCTCATTGTCTCCCTTACCAAGGATCCCATCACCACCAGACTCAACTTCCGGGAAGGAATGAAGAACGTTGCATCCTGGGTGAGCAGCAGCTGTATGAAGCTTAACTTGGAGAAGAAAGAGTTCCTCGAAATCTGCATGGGAAAATACCTGGTGGCCCACTACTCTCAGCAGCACCCCCATCACTAAGACCACACCCAAAACCCTTTGCATCGTACTTCTCTCCTCGCTCTCCATGACCCAACAGGACCCATAGCCTCCAGCAGCTTTAATACCCTCCTCATACTCCGAAAGACCTTCAAATGAATGTCCACAAATCAAGCAAGACCTAGACATACACTCTCATAACTAGCAGACTGGACTACGGAAATGCCCTCTACACAAGAATCAAGAAGACTCTGCTCCACAAACTCTAGACCATACAGAACACTGCAGCCAGACTCATCCTCAGCTTCCCCCAACACAAATACACTACCAAACACCTTCACTGGCTCCCTTTGAGAAGAGAGTTACATTCAAGACACTCACCCACGCCTACAAATACCTCCACAACACCGAACCCCAATACCTTAACAACAGAATATCCGTCCACACACCCAAGATAAATCTCAGATTGGCTGATCTTGCCCTGCGCATCCCAAAGCCATAACAGGTAGAAGAGCCTTCTCCTACACCACAGGCAAGACCTAGAGCGAGCTCCAGATCGAAATCAGATGCACACCCTCCCGGAACATCTTCAGGAAGACACTCAAGACCTGGCTCTTCAACTGAACAGTGCTGCTTTCCCCCTCTCCCCCCAAGTGCCATGAGACCCTCACGGGTGAGTAGCATGCTTAAAATTCCATGATTGACTGATTGATTGATTAAGCAATACACAGCCATTGGTGGGCCACATTTCCTTGCTAGAAGGGGTAGAAGTAAATGGCAAAATAGTGAAATATTTTAAACAAAATGTATTGCTTGTGATCTCCAGATCCAATATTAACATTTTGGTTTCCTCTTTCCGGGTGCTCTAGTTTTTACAACTACCAGCAAAGTGGTAAGGAATACAACAAGTGAGTACAACATCTCAGTGTGAATAAACAGTTAAAGTTTTCATTACGGAATGCAATATAATCGCATTATAGTTATGAATTTGTACTATTCCTTTATGTTTATGAAAAATCGAACTTCACCAAATCCTTGAGTATTTACTGAATGTGAAAAACAGTGGTTCAATGGACTCTGAACTTTATTCCAAATCAAAGTTACCAAAAAAGCATTTCACTTTGTAGTTTTTTTCTCATGGAAATCTTTGCAGGACTAAAGAGTGGAAATAGCTTTTAGGGGATTTTCAGTGTAGGAACAAGCCAACCTTAAATTCTTGCAACCTAAATATATTTCCTTGTAATCTCCTATCTAATATTAGGTTTTTGGTTTCCTATTTCCGTGTGATCTAGTTGTTTCAACTACCCTGAAAACATGGAGCACTGCATTTCAGTGTGAATAAAGATTTGAATGCATTACATTACTGATTGCAATGTAATAATATTATTGCTTTGAAATTGCACAGTTCCTGTGTAACTTTGAAACCTTTAATACACCAAATCATTGGATATTTACTGAATGTCAAAAACAGTGGTTGCATGGAATCTGTACCATATTCCAAAGTTTCCATAAATAGTATTATTTTTTGTACATTCTTTTAGCTGACATGTTTGCATGCCTAAACAGTGGTAATGGATTTTAGGGACTCATCCATGAAGGAACATGCCAACATTACATTCTTACATTTTCATCTCATAAATTCTAGGCACCCTAACAAGGCACACATAGGTTGACTATATATTTCAAAGTACAGTTGCTATCTATCATGAGATTTATGTTGACTGATTCACATGAAGATTTAAAGGCAGCCAATGCCAGGCTGCATGTACAGGCATTACGTCATGTTGTACTTGTCACCCTTGTGAATAGCAAAATATTTGTTTGTCTTCTCTGATGGTATTTAACTTCCATGACACTGGTTTAATTCCTGCACCACTCACTACAATCTTACTGGGAAGTGAAAAAGGCCAATTGCAAATTTGCCAATTTTACCTTGTTTTAGAGAGTCAATTCTCATGAACTAGGACCTGGTAAGCAGTGCACCAGAATTCAATAACCTGAAATAGTAGTCAATAACAAATGTGCCATCATGTTCATTCATTACAGAACTCTAATCCAAAAATGTTAGTAAGCACTCCTTGGCAAATAGAACTACATGCAAGTTAAATTATATCCACTTTGATTCAGCACTTGTTCTTTTTTGCAAAAATATACCCATGAATTATCACAGAAGAAATCCACCAGACACTTGGTCTGGCACTCAACTTGAAACTTCCCCTTTCTACCCTTGACAATTGACTAGAAATTTCCTTTTTTCAAAGTGGCAGGTTTATATACAGTGAAGCTTCTCTTTTGGTCAAATTCGTCAACAGAGTTTGAAGTTACTGAATGTAGAAATAATAGTTTTACTTAGCAGGATGTTTTCCACCGTAATACAGAGAGATAGAGCCTCTATTTCTAAAATGGTGTCATAGCTCTTAGCATACATATTTATAAATACAGAAAGTAAATGTAAATGTAAATGTATGTCCATAACTTCATGGACATTTTTCAAGATTTTACACCCTCCTTTTATAAGTAGATTAAACTCAATATGTGATATGCACTGAAGATGTAAAAACTTGTTGTCAGTTCAAAAGTAAACAGAGATAAAGACTGTCCAAGAACTTGATAAAATACCACAGCGTCCGGTGCTCAGTGATCCTTACCACATTCTTTTCATGGTAACACTATCTATGTTCATTGCCGTCTCATCAGTTCTCATCTACACATTATGCAATTTACAGCCATGCGTGCATTTTATTAAGGACCACATTTCCTTGCTATAAGGGGGTGGGAATATCTGGCAAAATATTGAAGTTTTACATCTAAAATCGTTATTTGTGATCTCCAGATAATTGCGTTGGGTATTAACCTGTCACCAACGTTGTTAATTTTCACATAAGGAAATTCATCAGGACTTAAATGATAAGAGTATTTAGAAGGGAAACCTTTCGGGGAAATTACCTCCCTTCTCTGTTGCAGCAAGAGATGCCAATGTGTCATCATTAATCTAACTTGTGGAACGTCTAATTGCTGCTATTGAATATGTTGCTGTCTTCGCCGCCTCATCGGCAAGACAATTGCCAACAGCGTGAACTCCTACACGCTGGTGACCAAGAGTATGAATCACAAATACGAGTGAAAGCCGCTCTTTTAGCTCAGCCACTTTAACCCAGATCATTTTATGTTTTATTGTGCAACCTTTGGAGTCACGAAAGTCATTTTGAGTCCAAAAGTATAAATTGTCTTTGCATGAATGAACACAGTAGTAAGAGTCACTTACGACAAGAGTAGTCACACTAGGATCTGCGTACTCTAATGCAAGCATCAGAGCACAAAACTCTGCCAATTGGGTGGTACAGTCCCCCAATGTCTGTGTATGCACAACGTCAGACTTGAATTTACCATCCACCATCGTACCAACCACAATTGCTTAGGCAGAAACATAGGCGTGTCTAAATCTGGCACGATTTGGTTTGATGGCGCCCTTCCCCACCCTCTCACTGCAATAAGATTCGGTCAATTGTCCATTCCAGGCACTTCTTGGCCTGTTATAGCTGGTTTTACAATGTATCCACATGCAGGGGAATATCATTTACTTGAATTGAGGCCCCTTTATACCTCTGCAGTAGCAGTTATAAGGGCTTTGGTTCATTACATTTCCCGCAACATTCCAGGTGGGGGTACTGGTGTTGCGGCGCATCCAGTTAGGCTGAAAGGGTTGAAGGCTAGTCATGCTATGGTTAATGCGGTTATGGGCAAGCGTCCCCCAGATAAGGATGAAATGCCTTTTTGGCTTGCCAAGAAATTTGACCAACTGGAGGCAGTATTTCCTAACACGACTCCTGTGGAGAAACAAAGGATTCTTACAATTAGTTTGCATAAAGACTGAGTGCCCAATGTAACTGACTGTACCACATAGGTTATGGTTTTTGCACCAGTCTATACGAGATGCTTCGGCACCCCATCAATGTCTGTCCTACCCTCTGTCTTTAAGCGTGTTCAGGATGAGCACGGGCCGGAGGCAGCTGTTGAATTGGTAATGAGACTTGTTGGAGTGTTTGACGTACTTTCTGATCTTGCCCTTGCTAACATTAAGGGCGATGCAGTGAGCTTTCAGGTGTCTAATGCTTTGCGCGATGTCCCCAATGCAGAGAAACCCTATTGGTTACCGAGAATTATCACGGCTGCTTATAAGACCTTTGGCCGTAATAGTTTAGGTGTTACGCTTTTTCCAAGACAGCGTAAAAAGCAAACACAGGCGGCAAAGTCTGACAACGATGATCGCCCCTTAAGTCAGCAACAGACTTGGACTAAAAATAAAAAACAGGGGAAAAAGCAACAGGAACAGGGGTCCTGTTCCGCCTCGCCGATACATGTGTCTACTGAGCGCACTTATGAATTGCAAAACCGCGCTACATTTAAGTTATGTTATGTTATGTTACCCCTTTGTTGAAGCGCAAACAGCTGCCCCAGCAACGGAGCGTCCCGGCGCTAACCTAACCAGTACCAGAGGAGTGGGTGGGATAACCAACAAAACTAGATGACAGAAAAGAGGTGGGTTTTAAGTTCCCTCCGGAAGACAGTCAGATTGGTTAGGGTGCGAATGTGTAGAGGCAGGGAGTTCCAGAGTTTTGCGCCTAGGACTTTGAATGAGCGTCCGCCCATTCTAGAGAGCTTGGTTCGGGGGACAGTCACGAGGTGCTGACCTAGTGAGCGCAAGGTGCGCTGGGGAGTGTAGGGTACAAGGAGCGGGCGTAGAAGTTCGGGGCAGTCCTCAGAATTAAGAATTTTAAATGCCATTGTGAGGGTTTTGAAGTGAATACGGGATTCAACAGGTAGCCAGTGAAGGTTACGAATGGTGGCTCTAGCAGAGCACCTGCGTGGGAGACCAATCACGGCTCTGGCAGCCGAGTTTTGAATGCGCTGCAGTCTTGCCAGTTCTGCTTTGTTTGCCCCTAAGAATAGAACGTTGGCATAGTCCAGCCGGGCAAGAATCATGGCTTGGATGATTAGCTGGCGGGTTCTGGCGTCAAAAAAACCTAGTATCGGGCTAAGGCTCCTCATTAGCCCCACACACGTAGCTGCCACTTTCTTTGTGTGGGACTGAAAATTGAGTGATGAGTCCAGCCAGACACCTAGGTTCTTGACTACATTTTTTGGGGCGGGGGTGGGGCCAAGCAGAGAGGGCCACCAATGATCGCTCCAAAGGCTTGGGGTTTTGCCAAGAAGAAGTACCTCCGTTTTCCCGGCGTTTAGCTGCAAGCAGTTGCGCGTCATCCACTGTGCAACTGCGGCTAGGCCATCCCTGAATTTAGTAGCCGAGGGAGATGGACCTTCAGAGAGTGTGATAACTAGCTGTGTGTCGTCAGCGTACGACACCAGCGTAAGGTCATACTCTTTAGCCACTACTGCAAGGGGCTGGACGTACAGGTTAAAAAGGGATGGGCTTAACGCCGATCCCTGGGGGACTCCCTGCTCGATGGAATGGGATTGGGAGATGTGGGGTGGAGCTGAAACTCGAAAGGACCTGTCCTTAAGAAAGGACCGGAACCAGTCAAGGGCAAGTCCACTGATCCCAATGGCCTCGAGTCGTTTCAACAGGATATTGTGCGATACCGTGTCGAAGGCCGCGCTGAGATCCAGCAGGATCAGCGCGGCACTTTGACCAGCATCTAGGATGCCTCGGAGGTGTTCGGTGGTGGTTAGAAGGGCCGACTCGGTGCTGTGTCCTGGCCTGAAGCCGTTTTGGGAGGGGTCCAGGACTAGATTTTGCAGCATATGGTGGGATAGCACTTTATTTACGTGGGCTTCAGCTAGTTTAGACGTCCAGGGGAGCAGTGAAATGGGCCGGAAATTTTCTGGCTTAGTGGGATCCAGAGTGGGTTTTTTAATAATGGGTGAAACCCATGCAGACTTCCAACAGCTGGGGACCACAGCTGAGGAGAAAGAAAGGTTGAGTAGGCTGGCAAGCGGGGGAAGGAAGAAGTCAAGTGAGTCCAGGAATTTAGTAGGTCTCATGGGGTCTGTGGGGGAACCGGACTTAACTTGTCTACACAGTTTAGCAAGGTCGTTGATAGATATGTCGGGTATTCTAGACAGTTCCGACGTTACTGCCGCTGCGTTAGATATGTTGATGGGTGCAGGGTCATCTTGCGGGAAGGAGGTGTATATCTTCCTTACTTTTTCAATGAAGAAGGTGGCAAGTTCTTCACACTGTGTCGAGGAGGAGATGCAGGTTCCTGGGTTGGAGACTTTGTGGAGGCTTTGAACTAAGTTGAAGATGGAAGTCACCTGATCGTTTTTAGGTTCCTGATCAACGTTCTCCTCGCTCTTAGTAGGATTCATCAGACTCATCCACCGGTGGAGGAGACAGCGGCAAGGGGAGGGGTACGAAGCAAGAATTGGAGAAAGTAGGTTGTACCAAAACGTAAAGAGGCTAGATACGCTGGGCATAATCGGGAATGTAAGTATTTTTTTTTTTTTGAAAATAATTTTTATTGCAGTCATGCCAAAACAGGCCAAAGCACAGATATGCATCACAGTAATCATTGAGCCGTTGCGTAATAGTTCCCGTTGCCTCATACACAGCCTGCATGCCCACAACCCGGGGGTTGGGCGGCAATAAGTTTGTGGCTCCCCCATGCCTGATGCTAAAGGTGCAGGAGTAGTTAGCTGCAGGAGTGTGTGCATGACTACTTTTTATGCCTCATCTAACCAACGCGATGAGCCCCATCCCCCACCCCCTGAACTAAAACCAGTAATCTCCCTCAACCCCTCCTCCCCCCCCCACCACCTGTCTAAGGGCCCCTAGCATTGATCGTTCCTACGTTTCTAGGGTACGTTCTTTGCCGACTATGTACTCATGCTGCCACTGGCTTGTCAGCTTACCCCACCCTCCCTTTCTGCATCGGGGGCCTCATCCACCTCATCCTCCTTGCTATCTCTAAGGGCCTGCACCATCACTTCCCATGCTATCGCTGTCTCAGTCGCTCCCTGGCTAGGGGTCCTGCGTGCTAGCTGATACCTGTGTGTGCTGTCGGCGGTCGCCCATTTCAGAAATTCTTGCAGCCACCGCTTGGGAGTCGGACCCACCCTCGCCTTCCAGTGCCTAGTGATCTCTCGTTTAGCCACCATCAACCCCATATCTATAAACTTGCTCGTGAGTTTGTTTTTGGGGGTATGAGGGAACCAATGCAAGAGACACTCCGCCGGGCCAAAGTCGATGGTCCTGTCAGTCACCTCATTCAATGTGTCACCTATAGCCTGCCAATATTCCTGAAGGGCCGGGCACGCCCACAGCATGTGCACCAATTCAAACCCCTCTCCCGGACAACGGGGACAGGTCGCCTCTATCGTTCCAAAGTACCTCTTAATCCTCCCCGGGGTCATATACGCCCTATGTAGTATGTAGTAGTCGATAAGTTGAAACCTAGCGTTTCTCGTACTGTTGCGAGTCCTGCGTACTAGCTGCGCCCACGTCATGTCAGGTATTTCCTTACCCAGGTCCACCTCCCACTTGGCCTTCAACGACGTGAGAGGAGGGAGGTTCTCTCGCACCATTCTACTGTAGAGAAACGTCACCGCCTTACTTGTACCCGTCGACATCATGGTGTATTGGCATGCTGCTGCCGTCTCAGGTTCCCCTAGCCCCGTGCCCCAGTGGGTCTGTATTGCCCTGCTCACTGCCGCGTGAAGTAAATATCCCCCTCTCGGGAGGTCGAAGCGTTCTAGCAGTTCTTGGAACGGGAGTAACGTTCCATTTTCGTAAAGGTCCCCAACCATCTGCACACCCGCCTCCTCCCACCGCTGTAGGTGCGACCAGTCACCTCCATGCGGCAATGCCGTTAGCATGCCCAGAGGGATCTCTGGGGCATACGGGCGCCGAATTCCCGCCCTCTTCTGCACTCGATTCCAACATTGACGGTACGTGCGTTGTTCCAATGATAAGTCTCGAACGTCAATCCGCTGTTGAAGGGTGATATAAGCCAAGACATGGCGGGGCGTTACCTGTAGCCTCCCGTCTTCCGGGCCCCGATATACTCGCGCCACCTCCTGCGTGAAGACCTGCAGTTGGGCCACCAAGTAGTAAAGCTCGTAGTCCGGCACCGCCAGTCCCCCTTCATCCTTCGGGCGGGAGAGCGTTGCCAGCGCCAACCTACACCGCCCAGCTCCCCAGATAAACGCTGTAATCAGGGATTGGAGCTGCCGGAAGAAGGAGCTAGGTACCCAGACTGGGAGCGTGCGGAAGTAGTACAATAACCGCGGTAGGGCAACCATCTTCAACAAGGAGATCCTGCCTGCCACTGAGAGCGGCAACGTGGCCCAGAAGGACATACAGCCCTTCAGTCCTCGCACGCATCGGCCCAGGTTACGCTCGAGCAAGTCCGCCGCCTTGTGGTAAATGTGGACCCCCAAATATTTAATGCAGGCAGGCTCCCAGGCTAGTGCCGGCCGGTGGTTCGGCCGAGCAGCTCCCTCTCGTAGCGGGAACAAGCTCATCTTGGGCCAATTAACCCTCAAACCCGACAATGCTCCGAACCGCTCCAGTAGTGCCTCTGCGCCCACTAGATCTGCAGCCCCGTCGTTTAGGAAGAGCAGCAAATCATCAGCATATAATGAGATGAACTGCTGCCCATCTCTAGCACGTACCCCGAGAAAGTGCCGTCCCGTCCGGGCCTCAGCCGCTAGGGGCTCGATAGCCAGCGCGAATAGAAGAGGGGACAGGGAGTAACCCTGACGGGTGCCCCTTTCTACCGGATAACGGTGGGACACCGTCGCTCCAACTCGTACCCTTGCTACTGCCTCCGCGTATAGAACCGTGTCCATTGGATATAGCCGGTTCCCAAACCAAATTGTTCCATAACCGCATAGATATAGTCCCACTCCAGGCTGTCGAAAGCTTTTTCGATGTCAACAGAGAGGACCAACTCTGACTCGACCTCCCCCTCCAGTCCGTCCATGAGGCGGACAAGTCGCCTAATGTTGATCGTGGTGTTACGGGTCGGTATGAACCCGTTCTGGTCTGCATGCACCAGTCCCGGCATGTGCGGCAGAAGCCTCGCCGCCAGGATAGAGCTCAAGATCTTATAATCGGCGGTGAGCATAGAGAGCGGCCGATAAGACGCGGGGTCACTGCTCTCCCTGCCGGGCTTCAGTAGTGGCACCACAAGTGCTTCCCGCATGGACTGCGGTAGGCGGCCAGCTGCCTTGGCCTCTCTGTAAACTATCAGGAGCCGCGGCACCAAGATGTCCAGATATTTACTGTAGAACTCTATGGGTAGCCCGTCTATCCCCGGCGATTTGTTGCGAGCCATGTTCCGCACTGCCTTCCTAATCTCCCCTAGTTCGATGTCTGACCCCAGCTCCTTCGCCTGTTCCTCCTCCAGCCGCTGCAGGGGCAGGCCGTCCAAAAAGGTCTCGGCCAGTCCCCCCCGGTCGCCTAGGGTACTCTTATATAGGCCCTAATAATATTTTTGAAATCCATCAACTATGCCCAGCTGAGTGTTTTGCACTAGGCCAGCTGCATCTTGTAGTTGCAGTATGGGGGAGCAGCGCTTAGTGGGGTTCGCGAGCCAGGCAAGAAGGGTGCCCGATTAATCACCGTCGACATGGGATCGCATCACGTAACGTCTATAATCAAAGGCACGAAGCCGCTCCACTTCAATCGCCACCGCCTCCCTAGCCGAGCAAAGCCCCTCCTGGAGGTCCGGGTGACCGGGCCGCCTCCTTTCTGCCTCCCGCAGCTTGGCATCCGCCTTATCCAGATCGCCTAGCAACACCTTCCTCGTGCCTATGTACTCCGTGATACAGAGACCCCTCATCACCACTTTAAAGGCGTCCCATTCTGTGGCCCTAGTGGCCGCCGTCCCCTCGTTCTCCGCGAAATACAAGGCCATCCCCTCCTCCAGGGCCGCCCCAAGTAGGGGGTCCTCCAGAGTCTCGGGCTTTAATTTCCAGGTCGGGACCCTGGGCCTCTCAGCTACCCACGCCAGTCAAACCAAGAGTGGATAGTGGTCCGAGATCGTTCTCGATAGGTATTCCGACCCAGTGACGGACGGCAGTACACTCCGGGAGCACAGTATCGCGTCTAATCGGACAAGCAGATCGTGCAGCCCAGAGAAGAAGGAGTAATCCCGGTCAGTCCGGTGCTGCACTCGCCATACATCTGTTAATTCCCAACTCTCCTGCCACTCCCTTCTACCTCTAGACAGTCTGTGCACCGGGGAATCCTGCAGTGGGGGGTGGGACCTATCCAAGGAGGGGTCAGCTATGGAGTTACAGTCACCTCCCAGCCGGACCGGGCCCGCCAGGGAGTGAGCCAGCGTCCCTGATAGTCTCGCAAAGAAAGCCAGTTGGTCGGTGTTCGGGGCATATATACTAGCCAGCACAATATCTCTACCCCCCAGCTTCCCTTCCACCACCACATACCTCCCCTCCTGATCTACCCATTGGCGCGTGAGTTGGAATGGTGTGCCTGCTCTAATCCAAATCAGTACTCCCCTAGCATAGGCTGAATAACAGGTGTGATAGATCTGGCCCCTCCACCTCCTCTGTAGCGCTGTCCCCTCCTGCTTCGTGAGATGCGTTTCCTGCAACAGTGCAATGTGCACCCCCCTCCGCACTAAAAAGGCATGCACTTTATGTCTACGCTGCATAGTGTGTAGCCCCCGCACGTTCCAGGTTATGCAATTCAAATGGTTCGCACTAGCCATAGTCCCAATGATCCTGTCGGAATTCTCTCTTTCGTGCCTGCCCCTCGACGGTGGTGGTACCCCCCCCAAACAAAACAAAACCTCCCAACTGTCCGTCCCATGGCTTACCCAGGGTCAATAACTTTAAAGAGAGCAAACAAACCCCAACTGTGGAACCCTCCCTCCCCCAGAACAGGCCCCAATATCGAGATATCAGTCCCCATCCAAACACCCGCACCTGATTGACCCAGGTTGCTACTACACGGCTGCAGCCGTGGGTGCCTTAAGGGCCTACGGAGCGTGGCCTCGTCCAGAAGGGAGCTGCGCCGCCCACCCCCCCCCACCCCTTCCCCAATCCCCCCGAAATAGTCTGGCTCTGAGCCCCGTGGTGTGCCCGGCCCTCGTGTGCATGGAGCTATGGGCCCCCGCCTAGCGCCCCAAACATTACCCATTGTTCACCACAGGCAGTTCAAACATTCAGGATCTCTTCCGCCGTCTGCGGCGTCACCAGTGGTCCTTCGGCACGATGAATACCAGAGAGGTCCGATTCCGACCCTGAAGCCGACACATGCGTGTCTGAATCCGTACCACGTTTAGAGCCGGGGCTCCCAGCCCGCCCCAACTTCTCCACCTCAAGCAATGCGGCCTTTCGTTCAGCTTCAGTCTGGGAGGCCGTTGGTCCGTGCTTCCCCTGCTTCCGTTTCCTCAGCCTTTTCGATTTCCGTAGCCCTGCAGTCGAGCGCTCTCGCTCCTTTTCTCTTGCCTCCTGTGCCTTGGCACCATCAGTTCCTGCCTTGTATGTTTCCCCCCAGTCCCAAGCGTCCGCTGCCGCGTTAAAAAAGAGCGTCTTGTCGTCCACCACCACCCGGAGCCTGGCCGGGAAGAGCAAGGAATAGGAAATCCCCTCAGTTCGCATTTCCTTTTTAATTGTCAGGAAGGAGGCCCGCTGCTTCTGCTTCTCAAAGGTGAAATCAGGGAAGAGCGTGACCTTGCTGTTTGCAATCTGAAATGGGCCATCCTCCCGGGCTTTTTGCAGGAGCAGGTCTCTGTCCCTGTAATGGAGCAACTTGGCTATGATCGGTCTGGGTGGGAGCCCCGGCTTAGGAGGTCCAGACGGGACCCTGTGGGCACGCTCCAGTGTGAAGAATGGCGACAGTCCTTCCGGTGCCACCACTGTTTTCAGCCACTCATCAAGATAGGCCACCATGTCCGTCACCCCCTCCGTCTCCGGCACGCCCACGATCCGAACATTGCTGAGCCGGCTCCTATTTTCCGCGTCTTCCGCTCGCTTCTCCAGGGTGTGAATGCGGTCCAGGGCCTCTGTAAGTTTGCTCTCCAGCACTTTTTGTGCGGGCGTCAGGTCTTTAATCGCGGTCTCAGTGTCCTTGACCCTGTCCTTCAGTTTATCGTGATCCGCCCGGAGCAGGCCTAGCCCCGAAGCCACCTGCGCTATATCATTGTGGAGCGTGTCGCGCGTCGCTGTTATGGCGTCCAAGATGCGATCCTGCAAACGCTGCAGGTCCGTTGGCTCAATGGGGTCCCCCTCCGCCACATCCGATGTCGCCGCCCCCTCCGCCTTAGTCCTCGGCTTCCCCATTTTGGCAGGGCCTTGTCTCTGGCGACCGTCCGATGGCCGGTGCCCCCCTTGGCCTCCGCAGTGAGTCTGACTCCAAGCAACTATGCGGTCCTGCTGCGCAATTACTGCACTCCTCCTGCGCTTGCCGCTGCGGCTCGGGGGGGGAGATAAGGGCTCTCCACCGATCCTCCTCGTTGCGCGCCCTCCGGGATACGTGACAGCCAGCCTCTCTCTGCCACAGCAGCAGCGCCTGCTCTGTCGCACCTCAGGGAACCTGGCACTGCTGGGGCACCTCCGCAGCTCCTCGGGCTACACCGCTCGGTCCCCTCAGTGAAATCAAGCCTCCATGGAGGGGCTCCACTAGCGCTGGTGGGTCGGGGACGTCTGAATCAGCGTCTTCCCTCCCCCGGTCCACTGCACAGTTCCTCCCCGCTCACCTCCGTGCTCGGCTGGGGCCCGGTTCAGAGTCCCGCTCCGCCAGCTCTCCCGGCACAGGACGCAGCCTCTTAGCTCCGCCAGCAGAGGCACGTCCGGGCAGCCGCCTCTCACAGCGCCTTCTTCCGTGTCACCAACGCAGCCGGGCCTCCCCGCTATGCCAGCCGCAGCCCACAGGGTCAGGGAGGTTCTCCTGCCCCAGGGGGGTCCGGCGCAGGATGCCCCAAGGTCGGCGGCTGCGCCCGATCAGAGCTCCACGGCAGTGTGGTCAGCCGGCCAAACCCCGAACTCACAGGGCTCCGTCGCGGCCGCCATCTTGAGCGCCGTCTTCCTCCCTTCGCTCCGGCAGCCTCGATGTTTGGCGGCCGCGCTCACCGAAACAGCCTCCGCAGCCGCTCACACCCCGCCTCTCTGGTCACCACGGGGTACTTGTGCAGCGCCGGGGCTCAAGCGGGCTCTCCGCCGAGTTCTTCAGGATCTTTGAGGGGAAGAGGCATGGAGCTCTGGGCTCACGCCGCCATCACCCTCGGCGCTCAAGCCACGCCCCTCATCGGGAATGTAAGTATGCCTGAATTTTAAAAATCTCAGTAAAATTTATAGTTTTTTCAGTGTTGAGAGAGCGTGCCGCAGCGCGCATTTCTCCAGGAAGTTGTGCCAAACCTTGACCTTCATAGTTTTTTCTTCTCATAGAAAACACTGCAGTCCTAAACCATGGAACTCGCGTTTTGGGGATAGAAACTGTACAATCGTACTACTGTTAGATTTTTAAACTTTCTCTTTTTAATTCTATTTGCCCTAACATGTAGTTAACAAGGCACAGTTAGAGTGAGTTAATGTTTCAAATTAGAGTTCCTACCTGTAAATGAGATTTATTTTGATATATTCACATGGATTTTTAAAGCCAGCTCCAGTCAGGCCACACATGTGGGCCTGAAGCCATGTTTTACTTGTTAGCCTAGTGGTTAACAACATATGTGTTTTACTCCTCCTGTGATATTTATCTTCCATGTCAATAGTGTGTTTCCTGCACCATATACTGTGCTCTTTTTGAGAACCTAAAAATATTAAAATGTGGGAATAGCTGATGTACCTATGTTTTAAGGAGTCAAACTGCATGAGCTGAGATCTAATCACCAGTGCCCCAGTACGCAGAGTAAAAAAAACGAAATAACAGTCACCAAAAATAGGGGTTACTACTCAAAAAAGAGGTATTTTTTATCAGTATGTTACAATTCTTTGTATAGCTTAGAATTACCATTGGGAGCCATATGTAGGTAAATTATATTTACCGATTCCTAAATACTGAATTTTACCTATTCTGTGTTTATGATACGGTAAATGAGATGTAGGTAAAAAATCTGTAATACTTACTGATTAGGAAAAATTTGGAAAATGTGCACAGAATCGATATTTACCGAATCAGTATTTACCGAATCGGAATATACCGAATCGGTATATACCGAATCGGAGATTCAAAAAACAAGCATGAGGAATCAACCAATCCTGTGCATCCACCCCACCCCACCCCACAACCAGGAAGTGGCCACACCCATGTAGGTACAGACAATCAGAACCTTCTGGAGAGCTGGGAGTGCAGAGGAGAGCAACTGAGCCACTGGCTGAACGTTGCTGAGGAGAACTGCAGAATGGCATCCAATGAATCTAAGAGGGAAGGATCAGACAGGAAAAGGAAAATGATGTTCAGGGCAAGTGAGCTTCGGGTTCTTGTGGAGGAGGTGGTGAAACACCACACACAGCTT
Organism: Lissotriton vulgaris; assembly: GCF_964263255.1. Lineage (NCBI taxonomy): Eukaryota > Metazoa > Chordata > Amphibia > Caudata > Salamandridae > Lissotriton > Lissotriton vulgaris. The sequence goes on from NC_141691.1 coordinate 2,035,334,088, forward strand.
TTTGGAAAGCAGTCCCTGCAGGTGGCAGAAGTAGTAAAAAGGAATATCTGGCTCGCAATCCAGGCGCAGGTGAATGCTATTGGGGTGAGCCCACGGGACATCGATGACCTCAAGAAAAGGGGGTATGACCTTCGGATCATCACCAAGAGGAAGCTGGCAGCACAGAGGAAACAGGCCAGTCTAACAGGGGGAGGAAGGAGCAGGGCACCTGCCCTCACTGACCTGGAGCAGCTGGTTGAGTCATCCCTGGAACCCGAGAGTGTGTCTGGAATCGGAGATGCAGACAGCTCAGCCAGAGCTGCAACAAAACAATGTAAGAAGCATGCACAGCAATCCCCCCCTTCCCTATCCCCATTCCCCAATGTGGTGGTGTGACTCACACTCCAGTACAGGTTTTAGTATACACCAGCAACGCATTATGGGAGATGTAGTCAGGGAAACACCCATCATGACAGTCATCACACTAAACAACAAGGCATGCCACACAAATCAATCAGAAACAGCAGAGGACATTGAGATAGTGTGACAGGAATGTAATTTAATATTGAAATGCAGGGCTGCAGGACCACTGAGCTAATGTCCATATCTGTCCACTGGAGAGTCATCGCTCAGTACTGCGCAGGAGAAGGAGGGAAGGGCAACCCGTAGGGGAAGAACAGAGGATGCCAGCACAAGTGCAAGTCACAACATTCTACCACCACCGGTATCGACACCACAGGCAGCTGCCCCAACAGAGCCAGCCGCAACACCAGAGCCAGCATCGACACTGCTGATTGACTCACCACCACAGCAAGCCTCACAACAACTCTCAGCCTCAGCAGCAGCAACATCACCTGTAGCGGTAAGGCCCAGGAGGCATGCTGTTGCCACTCTCCATGTCATGGAGTCGTCCTCTGAGGACACAAAGGGGGGAGACACACCAACTTGTCCACTGGAGGAAACAAATGCTGGGCTACAGTTTAACTCTGAGGGTGCGCACACAGGTGCGAGACGCCGCAGGACCTGGGAGCACAGCAAACTCGGCAGGGTGATGGGGTCTTCGGCGGGCTGGAGGCCAGTATGGTAAAGATGAAGCGCCTGCAGGGGAAGGCGATTTGTTCAGTACAGAGACAAATGCGGCACCTAAACCAGATCATGGTTAACATTGACAGGGGCATCAGCTCTATGGCGGAGGGCATCAAGTAGATGGCTGAGGGCATGCAGGATGTCCCAGTCTGTGTTGGTGCTGTGTAACAAACTGGAGGAGGACAGGGCAACAATGCGCAGGGAGAGGCAGTATATGGAGCAGCACACCAGGGCAGTGAACCGCCTGGCATCTGCCACTTCCCTGCTCTGAATGCGCTCCGTGGCAATGCAGGAGGGGCTTGTGAACTGCTGCACTGATGTCTCCAGGGGGATAGGGAAGGTGACATCCGCACTGGAAGTGCTGCTGTCCACCCAGTCAGCCAACGCTGGTACACTAGATGTGGGGCAGAGTCAAGTCAAGTCAAGTCATAAAATTTGTATAGCGCACTACATACCCAGAGGGTTTCAAGGCGCTTAGGAGGGGAGGAGGATTATTTGTCAAATATCCACGTTTTAAGCTGTTTTCTGAACGCTAGGTGGTTCTGGGTGAGGCGAAGGTAAGCGGGGAGTGAGTTCCATGTCTTAGCAGCCAGGTATGAAAAGGATCTGCCTCCCATGGTGGTCTTGTTAATGCGAGGTACCGTGGCGAGGGCTTGGCTGGAAGAACGTAGTTGGCGGGAGGGGGTGTAGAAGGACAGTCGAGAGTTGAGGCAATCTGGTCCGATGTCGTAGAGTGATTTGTGTGCGTGGGTAAGCAGACGGAAAGTGATCCTCTTATTGACGGGTAGCCAGTGGAGGTCTTTAAGGTGACCAGAGATGTGTTCGTTGCGTGGGATGTCTAATATGAGCCTGGCTGAGGCGTTTTGGATTCGTTGGAGTTTCTTCTGGAGTTTAGCGGTGGTGCCTGCGTAGAGGGTGTTTCCGTAGTCCAGTCGGCTCGTGACCAGAGCGTGGGTGACTGTTTTCCTTGTTTCGGAGGGGATCCAGCGAAATGTTTTTCTGAGCATGCGAAGAATGTTGAAGCAGGAAGAGGATACGGCGCTGACTTGTCTGTTCATTGAGAGTGAAGAATCCAGGATGACGCCAAGGTTCCGTGCGTGGTCTGTCGGGATGGGTGCTTTTCCAAGGGCTTCCGGCCACCAAGAGTCGTCCCATGCAGAGGGGGATGTACCTAAGATGAGGACTTCTGTTTTGTCTGAGTTCAGTTTCAGACGGCTTTGTTTCATCCATTCAGCAACTTCTTTCATTCCTTCGTGTAGGTTAGTTTTGGCGGTGATGAGATCACCAGCAGGAGCAGCATTACCCCCTATACCAGACACCCGGAAGAGCAGCAGGCGGCATGCTGAGGGCCCTGGCTCAGCAGACAGTGAGGATAGCCAGCTGCAGGCATCCAGCACTGTTGTGTGTGGGTGCAGATGTTAATACTGCCCACACATTTATGAACATATTTAGGGTGAAGTAACCCATGACTACCTATTAAGATTGTCACCATTTGGAATGGCATGGTGTGCCATTTGTTCATTGTCGTAGTGCCCAGGTATTAAACTATTACAAAAAACAATTTGATGGACAGAATGTAGATCAATGTCTTACATTCACCCCAGTACAAGGATCTGGGCCTAAATCCATCGTTTTTTGCACTCCACACCACCCTGGGTCAGATAATGGCTTTATGCAATTCAGCTCTGACCCTGTGCCCCATGGGAACAGTCCAGTCCGAACTACAACAGCCATATCTTTCCCAGACCGGAATCAAGCATCCGAGGACCGGACCGGTTTCGAGGTAACACCTCTCATCAGCCCGGCTAGCTTGACTCCAGTGGTGTGGAGGCTCTGGGACCCACGTCGGAGCTATCCCAGTACACTCAGGGAGAAAATTACAAAAAACAATTTGATGGACAGAATGTAGATCATTAAACTATGTCATGTACATGCAACGCCTGGCTGTGTCTCCTTACTTACTTAAAAATAGTTGCGTGTTGTCTCTGCCCGTCTCTGACTCCCATCTGTTGCTGGCGCCACTCCTGCTGTGTTGGGCTCAGGTTGTGCAAATTCATCATCATTATCCTCAATATCTGTTAATTCTACTGCTGTTCCTTTCCTAGTGGAAAGGTTGTGCAGCATTGTGCAAGTTGCAATGATTTTACAGCAGATGAGGGGTGAGTACTGACGTGCGCCTCCGCTTTTGTGGAGGCAGCGGAACCTGCCCAATGGTGCGCTCCACGACGTTGCGTGTAGATTTGTGTGCCACGTTGTAATGTCTCTCACTCTGGATTGATAGGTTCAGGTAGATGAGTGATGATGAATGAGCGGACGGCATATGCGCTGTCGCCTATGTTAATGTTAATGTTAATGTTAATGTTATGGGTGTCTTATATAGCGCACGGCTACTCCAAGGAGTGTCCAGGCGCTTTCTGACCCACAGCAAAGCTACAGAGAAGAGAGAAAAGGTGAAAAAGATCAAAAAAACAGACCGATCACTGTCCATAGAGCCACGTTTTCAGACCTTTTCTAAAGGCCAGCAGGTTCGGGGTACGGCGGAGCGACAGTGGGAGGGTGTTCCATAACTGAGGAGCAAGATGTTTGAAAGAGCGTCCCCCTACCCTTGCTTTCCTAATAGCAGGGACAATAGCCAAACCAAGATATTCCGATCTAAGAGATCTTGTAGGTTTGTAGAAAGTAATGCGTTTCTGGATATATTCAGCTCCCACTGCATGGAGTGCCTTCTGCGCCTTATGTGGAAAAGAGAGAGCCATTACTCACTTGCACAACAACACCTACATCTGCAATATCTATCAGGGTGTGTCACAGTGTTTTACCAAGCAGGTATTCTTCTCTGAATTCCCCCACTGCCAGGCGTGTGTAGATCCCACTGTTCTGGAAGATGTAGGAGTTGTTGGTGCTACCTGGGAATTTGGCCACGAGGTCTGTGATTATGTTCACAGCATCACAGATTACCTGCACTTTTATGGAGTGGGTGGACTTTCTGTTTCTGTAGATGTACTCAGTGGCTGCAGGCGGGCAGATTGGGATGTGTGTGCCATCAATACAGCCGATGACATGTGGAAACTGTGCTATTTGGTAAAAGTCAGTCTTGGTCTTCAACAGTTCCGCATGTACGTCAGACGTCAGGGAAGCTGATGTAATGATGCATTCTCTGCATTATGGCCTCCAGGAACTTCCTGAAGAAACAGGACAGGCAGCTCTGGGACACCCCATCTTAGGCAGCTATCCCCCCCTGGTAACTGCCAGATGCAAGCAGGTGTTGGCTAAAGAGCACCTGTACATAGGGTGGTATGGGGTGCGCCCTTGCTGTTGGGTGCTCCAGGAGTGGGTGCAGGTCCCTTATCAAGTCCAGGATGGTGTGGGGTGTAGCCTGTACCTTTCATGGATCTCTGCCTCAGTAAGTTGTAAGAGTGTGATCTGCTGTCTGTAGACATGCTCCTCCCATCTCCAGATCCTCTCTCCTTCTGCCTGTAGCCGTAGCCCCCTTGCTATCACACAGAAAGCCGCCATTCTGATCACACTGTTGCATTTTGGGGCCTGTTTTATGGCCTGCACCTGTTAACCACCTGCTTTCAATCCATGGTAATTACAGACTCTTAAATACTGCATTTCATTACAGTCGGTATTTTAGGAATTACCTACATCTTCATTCTCATTTTTACAGTTTCTTATTTATCGATTCGGTAAATAAGGAAACGGTAAATCAGATTCGGTAATTTGGAATTTGGTAATGATAAATCGGTATTTACCGATTCATAATTACAGAATCCTTACTTTTGGCCTCTTACATCTCAAATGCCTAAATACTGGTTGGTACGGGAAATATACTGAATTTCGGCCGTTACCGGCCGGTATTAAGCTACCTATATATGGCTCTGGGTATTTGAGAATAAAAGGACCAGTAGGAAGAGGCACAGTGAGTTTGTACAAGGCTGTGAGGAAGACCTTGAGAGGTTTACATGTATTGCCTCCTATTTGACGCTTCTAAGTAGCCCTTGATATTATCATTATTGTTTTGTCCAAGTCTTTATCCATTGTTAAGATGCACACGACACTCTGCTGTGGTTGCTCACATTATGCTGTTTGCTATCCTCAAAACCTGTTCAATAATCATTGACATCACCAAGTGCAAGATCGCAACTTTAAACCACAGCCCTCCAGGCAATATCCATAATTTTTACCCATAACTGATCTCTAATCCAAAAATATTAGTAGGCAGATAGAATTGAATGAATATTAATTGTGATGAATTTTCACTCAGCACAAATTCTTTTTTGCAAGAATATATCCATGAAATATCACAAAATAAACCCACCAGCCACCTTGTCCAGCATCCTATTTAAACCTTCCCCTTCCATCTTGGAAACATTTGTAAAGATTTCCTGGTTTCAAAGTGGCAGTTTATTATACAATTGTGCTGATTTCTTGTGCAAATTAGTCATCAGAGGTTAACGTTGGTGAACTTGGAAGCATTTGTTTTCTTAAGTAGCATTGATTTCATCTTAATTCAGAGAGGTACAGGCTCTATTTCCAACTTAGTCATATACCTAGAAAAATACACAAAGTCTGGTGCTTCATACACAGGGGTCCAGTATCAAAAACAACTCTCTCTGGTTAAGAAAAAATAATTTCTGGGACACCCAGGGATGCTTCAATAGTTTATTCTGGCAAAATAATACCTCAACAACGCGTTTCACTTTTCAGCTTTATCACGGGGTGGTACAGACCTCCATATTGCTGTATTTACCCACCAGATCAGAGAAACTAAGAAAGGACATTGTAACAACACTATATTACTGGTCTATATCAGCGCCATATTGGAATATTCTGTTGTTGATTATTTGTCACAGTATATATGCCACAATATTTCTTAAATCTCTGCTTTTGGTATAACAGAACAATTAGAAATGGCATTTACAGTAAATTTCATCTACTAATATTGTGTTATCCATTCAGTAAATTATTTTAGAAATATACTTGGTGTTGTAATCAACTGCCGTCTGATATCGCAAAACAGCAAAATAAGTACAAAAATTATCTACAAAAATTGCCAATTATTGACAAACACCTACCAATCTTAAATTAACAAATAGATTATACATGAGTTCATGTCTAGTATCAAAAAGATAAGGGCGATATCTCATTAATCATTATTTACATTATTGAAACGCAGTCCTGCTCAAGTGGGCCATTCTCTTCAATTCGTAATCATCATTACATCATTATGTCAGATCCAATACAGTCTTGCCCAAATAGTCATAGTTTGTCTGATATCTCACACTTGTATTCAACAGGGCCGACTTGATGATGTTTCCCTTTACGGTGCTCCTAAACATTCCTGCCTCGATATTATCTATGATCTTCTTACGTGTGCAAAAAAGACAACAAAATCTCAATTACTCATCCTAAAACGACTCTATTACAATTAATTATATATAAATAAAAACAAAATTACAAACACTGGAAGGATTAAGCTTCTTTATTCATTGGTTCCTGGCATTTACTTTTCTACAAGTGCACTGACTTCTCTTCTATTGAGTTTCGACCTACTGGGGTTAGTATATCAAAGTCAATAATAAACCTTGACTCTATTCTTCTTAATTGACATTCTCTATCAACCCCTCTCTCTTGTAATGTAATCACGCATGAAACTACATATGATAGCAGTTTCTCATTTTGACTATGCACAGTGTAAAAATGACGTGCAACAGGATACAGAGCATCTTTTTTTCTGATTGCACCTAGATGTTCTAGTACCCACTTGTTTGCACAAGGAATAGTACGAACTATAAAAAGAATTGCCACTAGGGCACATCAGGCATTAAACACAACAGTCAGTTTCACAGGTGAAATTTCCTTTAATCAAATATTCTTTTCTAGTGTTTGGGATTTCCAATTTAGTACAATCAGTGCTGTTTGAACATGCCTTCTACAACATCTAAATCCATGTCCCACATCTCTGTGGGCATCATGATGTTTAGTGGATACTGCATTGCAGTTTAGCTCATCTTTGAGCGATCTACACCTCCTAAATGTGATCTGGAGTGTTACATGAACATATTTTTGCAAAATTGCATCTGTTCTTAAAATGTGCCAATTTTCGTTGAACATTTTTCTGATTTTGAATGCTGTATTTAACAATGTTGTTATAAATCTCACCTGACCTAATGCTTCTACCACTGCAGGTTTGTGTGCCATAACTCTGATCTTTGCAAAGCATCCACTTTAGCTATAGCTTTTTTTATTGTTTTACTGCTGTAGCCCCGTTCCTCAAAGCTTTTACTCATTACAATTTTTCTTTGTCTTACTCATACTGTGTGTTACAATTTCATTTGGCCCTGATCAGCTCCCCATAGGGAATACTATGGTTTAGGCTTGAAGGATATGCACTATTTGCATTTAGTAGACTATTGCCCGCAGTAAGCTTTCTGTGTAACTTCATAGCTAACACATTTCCCTGAATCTCTATTCTAACATGTAGGAATACAATTTTCTCTTTGCTTTTGTTTGAAGTGAAATGTAAGCTGATCTCATTATCATTAAGAAATGTCACAAATTGGTCAGCAGACAGTTTATCTCCTCTTCAAATTAAACCACATGACAATATTTTTTCAGAACATTTCCCAGCTACCGGACACCTGCTCCTCCCACCAGCCGATAAATAAATTAACATAGCTGGGGCAAAGCAGGTGCTCATTACTGTCCTTTGCGTCTGTCGATAGATATTTTGGTCAAAGAGAAAAAAGTTAAACAGTACATCACCATTTCTAATAACATTTCAGTATATAATAATGAAGAAATTGGTCTTGCTCTTAAAAAATGTCTCACAGCTTGGATACTTAATGCAGGTATAGTGACTGGTTACACCCAGTGTAACCAGCAATAAATTGTTTTCCCAGTTGATGCCCTCAATCAGTGTTTGGAAGTGTGTTGTATCTTTTAGATGAGCAGGTAACATAAAAACAAAGGGACATAGAAAGTAATCAATACATTTTGAAGTCATTTCTTATTGTGATCCCATTGAGGAAACAATGGGCCTGGCCGGTGGCCTTTCTGCATCTTTGTATAATTTGGAAGCAGATACATAATGGGCAGACATGGATGTTTCCAATATAAAGTACAACATTCCTCCCACTCAAGTAAATCTTGATCTTTCCATTTAACCAACATTTCATTGTACATTGAATAGGAAGATTGTACCTCTGATTTACTACTTAGCATGTAACATAGAGGATCGATCATTTAATTAGCGATGTCCTTCAATCAAGTAGTCCACTTTCACCGAAACCACAACCTTTCCACCTTTGCCTGAACATCTAATAACTATAAATGGATCATTTTTCAAACTTTCCATTGCTCTTAAATGTTCGCCTGTTAAATTTCTCCCAGCTCTTCTGTCAGGATTGAGAGTAGCGCAAGAGTACGCAAGCGCCACTAACCTTACTCTGAAGGCCAGCAGAGACGATAGACGATAGTCCTTCCAACTCCGCTCCGCACAAACCCCTACAATGGAATATACCCACTGTTTGAGCCTGTACGAATAGGGGCCGGGAGGTAGATTGACATCGGGGAATGACACGTCAAGTATCGTCTGGTCTTGATACCATGAGGTAACTGGTACAGGGACACTGCAGGCAGGGGAGACAGAGAGCAAAAGATTATTTCTGCAGCAAGACTTACAGGAACCCAGGATCCCCTCCCAGTTCTCTCTACTCACCAAATTCTCCACCCCATGTATCCTTAAAGGAATTCTCAACAAAGAACCACAGTAATAGTTAAACCAGAAATCTAGAGGAGTTAACATCACTCCTCTGTCTATCAGTTCGTAGTCTCAAATGCTCCTTTGAATTACGAACTACCAAAACATGGAAACACCACGTTACTAGACCCACATTTCTCCTTGTGGTTACAAGTATAACGGTTATCAGATAAAGTCAGTAGCCACTGACAACGAGCACTAAAGTCTTCCCCGGAAAGTAAACAAGAAATGGCGGCGGCTGAGATACCGCTTTAAACAAAATAGATACACAAAGAAGAGGAGGCGAGCCCGCACTCCTCTGGGTACTTGCACGACTGGATAAGACTGTGGAACAGAGATTCTCCACCAGGATATCTGACCACACTGGCTGTTGCTCGGCGTCGTGCGAAACAGGATATCTGACCACGCTGGCTGTTGCTCGGCGTCGTGCGAAACAGGATATCTGACCACGCTGGCTGTTGATCGGCGTCGTGCAGATAGGATTTCAACTGACCACGCTGGCTGTTGATCGGCGTCGTCCTCCAGAATCCTTACTCGAAGCGAGGGAAGGCTCATCCACTATGAGCGAATACAGAACACGATTGACAAGCCCCGTTGTGTTCCGGAGGTGGAGCTTATATAATGTCCTCCCACTGAGCCAGCCCCCAGCGCCGGATGGCCTTCTGGGACTTGTAGTGCTTCCGCCACGGACTGGATATACTGAATCTTTTACCTTGTACCTTGTCGATGGTAGCGATCGCTACATCTTCCATTTGTTTTATATCTCATTGTTTTCAGATCCGAAACCACACTTTTCTCAAACACTTCCAATGCATCACTATGTATGTTTGGTATAAATGTAGATTTGGGTTTAAAGTTACTCAAACCTAATTCATCCACAGGTATTTGTAATATATCCAAATGTATGAATGGATCCTCATGATGTACTATGCTCTCATCCAATTCTGCCATTGTATGTAACAACTCTATGTCAGAAATGCATAATGCCTCTAATAACTTTTTAGGCTCACTCTTGGATAGAGCATGCAGGAGGAACCACTTTCTCAATTGAAATGTTCTCAAAAAACTGAAAATGTCAATTCTAGTCTTTACATTGTCTAATTGTCTGGAAGGACAGAGAGATAGGCCAAGGGATAACAATTTAATATCTGTAGGTGACAACTTATGTTCTGAACAATTGACCACCGTTATCTTGTTACCCTCTTGGCTCTTGTTGACTTTGCAACTGGTTTGCTGCTGTCTCCTCTTTCTTCTTGACCTTGTTTGTTTATTTCTCTGGTTCCTCCTGTCCCTCTTGTTTTGCCTCTTGTGCCACATCCTCTGCCCTGCCGAAAATCCTGCTCTCTTGTTTGTTGATTTTGCTTAGTTTTAAAAAAGAAAACATTTTCACCCTCTGCCCTTTGTTGTTTCATCACCACAAAAAAATGAAAAGTGCAGATACCTCTAACAATACATCCTGATGGAACTTTAAACTGACATGCTGTGCAGGTGTGAGGTGCAGCTACTTTTTGAGAACGTCCTTCTAAGAGAAAAGCATGCAATGCCCTTCATAGATTTTGACACACTACATATGCCACACATCAAATATGATGACTCGCATAAAACTGCAACCTGTGTGAAGTTAGAGATTGTGAGAAACAAGTACCTGTTAGAGATTTTGCTCCCATTTTGCCTACTAGATGCCGGTTTTCTGACTCTCATTGACCCTGGGATCTGGTGACCAGGGCCTGGATTGTGCTCCGAATAGAAGTGCTTGGTAATTAGGTATAACTACAATTATTACTGACATTCTCTCTGTAACACCCCAGGATGAGGTTGGTCTTGTATTTCTAGAGGCCTAGTCAATTTAATGTACTTAGGTGTGCATTATTCTTATGCCTGCTGACATTTATTAATCTTAAATTATATGCAAACTTGACTATTCAATTAAAGGTACCTTGGTTTTATATATACGTCATATGGAAGATCTACCCTAGGTCCCCTAGTTGTAGAGTTCCTTGTAACTGTAAGGAAAGATATGATAAAAGAAGTTGCATTTTCCCTAAAAGGGGAAAAAATGCCAATTTAATTTTTTCCCAATGAGTCACAATGACTCCGTAGGCTAACATAGAGAAGTGTTATTAAAGTGTAACTATTGAAAGAAAGGAGCTATAATGATGCTTCAAAGTACGAAATGTATTCTAACTTTCACAGAAAATAAGTTATGGACTTTCCTTTTCAGTAAGCCAAAATCCAGCTTTTCAGGTGCTCTCTCCTGGTTTGTTAGGTTGAGCCAAGCTGTCTTAATGAGGTGTGAAGTGGCCTGCCTTGAGACGAAGAATTTCCCTTGGGAGAACTGCAAGCTGAAGAGCACAAGGCATGACTGGGTGGAGGGGCCAAACTAGTCTTCAAAAAGAATGACAGCCTCACCCCTAAATGCCACACCACCAGTCAAATAAGAGCCCCACTAAATGGATTAATGAGGGGTCTGGAAGGAGAGAGTTCGGAAACCTTAGTCATACCAGTGGGTTGGCTCAGCCTGTTCATGAGAGAGTTTTGATATTTTGTATATTAGTAGTATCCTGATTTCTGGGTCAATAATATACCACACTTTAGAGGAAGAGGTCATACTCCACCTCGTGGTACCCTGCATGCCATTGGTAGGTGTGCCCTTCCCCCCCCCAAGAAGTGTGAATAAATATGGTAGGATAGTCCAAAAACTCAAATCTGTTCCTGAAACAAACAAAAAAAGAGAAAAGGGACTGCTCTTCTTTGATCCTGATCTGTAAGGAAAGGATTGCACTCTGAGGGACTGAACTTGCTGCAAATTCTGGTACTACAACACTCATCCATAGGTCCCGGTGAGTTCTGATTAGTAGTGGATGTGGTAACACCTTTATTGTAACCACCAGACAGTGGGTTGGGGGACTTCAAAATATGAATTTTGAATTTGAATGTAATCTTTATTGTTTAGTTCATTAAAACCATAACAAGTTTCCTGTTCAGTTCACAAACCACTGTTTTAAAAATAAAATTGCATAAAAGAAAAATGTTCAAAAATTAAATTGCAACAAAATAAAATCCCAAAAAACAAAAAATTTAAATGTCAAAGAATAAGGAAACCTGGAACTTACTACATTTTGAAATATTAAATTGTTTTCAGGCGTTTTTCAAAAGCAAGCAGGGACTTTATCATTTTGCAATTTATTTGTGGTCCATTAAATCCAAACAGCAAATGACCGCTGTCCTGCATGTGCGCAGTCTTTTAACCAGAAAGCAGTTCTTTAAAAAGTATGTTCGCTCTTGATTCAGATTCTTACAGTGACATATAATATGAATTAAGTCTTCCTTGATGTGACCGCAGAGCTGACAGGAAACGGATGGTAGCTGTTTCCAGGCAGGCTCGTCTGCCAACGTTGGATATTTGCCAAATCTTAAGGCCATCAACCTTTCTTTAATAGAGACTGAATAAGTAGAAGCCAAATAAGACGACGGAGTAAGTGATTTATAACAGTTGATCACGGCCCAAGCGTGAGAGCGATGGGAAAATATTTCCTTATCAGTTATCAATGAATGGAACTTGGCAGCTTTATTTATTGCCTGTTTGAATGAGGTAAAAGGCAAATTGTGATCCCAAAGCTCTGCATTGCATGTTAATTTTAATGCGCTGGACACTAATTTGTTTACTTCAGATTTTTTTTGTGTTTCAAATTCCTGCCATAGAGATTTTTGTTTAGATTATTATCGATGGCGTTCAACTTAATCCGGTACCATACCTTAATACATGTATACAGTCTTCCCACTGTCTCGTTCATAAGACCAAGCACACTTGTGCTGGTGAAGCAGAACTAGGAAGTTGGAAGACCCTCTTGTAGATTTTAGTGATTAAATTGTTTAAAAGAGTTGAATCCTTGACATGCATTGCTACACTTGCATACGCTAAGGTGGGAAGTGCTTTGATGGCAATTACAGATAATAATGGTTTAAAAGATGGGCCCTCCAATTTTTTTGACAGGGTACTAATTGCAAAAATTAAGGCTCCAGCTCTTTGTGCCAAGTAATTTGTTTGGTCTTTTAATGCCAATTTTTCATCAATGAAGTATCTCAGATATTTATAATTTGATACCCTTTCAAGCCTTTTTCCTTTAAAACAGATGTTACAATTGATTGACCGTCGATTGGTAATTTACATTTACATTTACATTGTTTTAGTCTTGGATAAGTTCAGAGACAGCTTGTTTGCGGACAGGAAAGCAGAGAGTGCAGTTAGAAACCTGGACATACCAACTTTTGTTAAGCTCATGAGCACAATGTCATCAGCATATGCAAGAGGACTAAGCTGCAAATTGCCTAATTTTGGGGAGTGAGCGTTGCAGGTGTTTAATTTACTGCAGAGATCCGAGAGAAATAAGTTGAATAGATGTGGAGCCAAGACACAGCCTTTTTTAAACTAGATCTTGTAAACACTTTTGTTGATAAACGGCAACCATCTCCTAATTTTACCTGTGTCCATGTGTCTGAGTAAAAAAGTAGCAGGCCCCTCAAAATACTCTCAGTTTTGCCCATAATATGTCCTGATCCACACTGTCAAATGCAGCTTGCAAATCTATAAAACATAAGTTCAGCTCCTGTTTGGTGCGCTGACATTTTTCAGCAATCATGGTGATGGATAAAATATTTGAAATAGTGCCGATCCCCTCTCTAAACCCTTTTTGGTTGATTGAGATCAGTTCTCTTTCACCAGATCAAGTTACCAGGTCTTTTAAGAGCAGTGATGCAAAATATTTTGCTTCCACCTCCTGCAGTGTTATTAGTAGATAGTTAAGTGGATTAGATATTTCACCACCTCTATATATGGGCATTATTTCCAGCTTTCTGGCCCTTGATTGTAGGTTTGTACATCTGAAAAGAGGTTCTCAAGAGGTATGCTCCAATATTCGGGTGCCTTTTTTTAAGCAGCTTGCGGGATGCCATTTGGACCCGGGCCCGGTGCTTTTTCCCTTTTTAATTACTTTTATTATCTCCTCCGCAGTATAAGCTCTGAGCGTTGCAACTGAAACCTCATTTATCCTATTATGATGAAATTGCGGAATCAGTTGATCCCCTAAGGATTTTATTGTATTTTCTTTGAATTTTGATGAAAGAAAGATAGCCCAGTCGCTTTCCTGCACATTTGATGTTAATACATACCGAGGTCTTATTAGTTGATTTATAATTTTCCAAAATGTAATTGATTTAGGAAGTTTGGAGCTGAAAAGCAATTTAGTCCAAAAACTCTTGTTTATCCCTCTTTTATGCTCCCAGACCTTCTTTTTATACAATTTTCTTAGAGCAAGAAAAATGTCCAATTGACTTATGTTTTTGTCATTCAATTGCAACTCTTCATGTGTTTTTCGCAGATCCCTTCTTAGATCTTTCAGTTCCTTTGGCAGTTTGCTCTTTGAACCTCAACAATTGCCCTTCACATTAGACAATTTCATTTTGCGCTTTAAATTCTCTAAAAAGAGAGACCATGCGTGTATATTTTGTGTGTCACCTAAATTATTCATTGTTTCCTCAATTATCGAGAACCACTCGATTTTATTTGAATTAGATCAGAATATACGTTTATGGTTGATAGTGCATAATTGGCCCTCAAGAATATATGAGGATTGGAATCTTTCCACACACAAGTTGAATACAGTGTGTTGCATTGCATGATCACTCAGTCAGTCAGTCAAATTATCTTTATTCGATTTAGTTAAAAATCATACAAAGAGCATAAAAACATATTATTTACAAGTAAAATAAAATTAAACAATTTCATTTCATCGAATTCAATGTGACAGGGTGTTACAGTAAAAAAAACTGAATTAAAAAATCTATTAAGGCAATTTATAAATGGAAGTTTACTAAATCTTGCTTGTACTTGATCTAGCTGCCGCCACAAAAAAATTTGCCATGCAAAATGGAATGCGGATATTTTTCAATGATTGTAAATAAAACATGGCTGGTCTCACCTGGGAGAAACCAGCTTCCCTTAGAACAGGTAACAAATGTTTTTTTCTCTGTTCAGAAAAGAAATCGCAAAACATAATAAAGTGCATGGTGTCTTGTACAGAAAAATTATCACAAGAGCAAGGTGGAGCTAACTCTGGTTTTATCCAAGTGTTAAAACTGCCCAAATAAAAATGAATAAGATTGAACCTAAATTTCGTTAAAAGAAACCTGTGAAATTAATTAGTGGCAAAACATAAATAAGCTTCAAGTGTAGGTGAGTGAACTAACATATAATGGCGTCTAACTGTAGGTTTTATCAATTCAGTTTTTTCTCGGCTCATTCTTGCCCTTAACATAAATTGTTTTTTTATAGTATCCACATCTTGGTTTGTTATGCCAGAAGGGTCAGTATATAAATCTGGCCGTCCAAGGTCCAAAAAGTTTTTTTTAGATAGTCCAACCATGGGATTGCACTACTATGTTCCAAACAAATAACATCTTTCATGATCAGATGGTTAAGGGTTAATTCAGTGTTTAACCATGTCTTGAGCCAATATATTAAAGGAGCCAGTTTTAACCTATCTTGGACATAGTCCATTCCTACCTCCGCATGGATGGAAAAGGTCGGGGTCGATTGGGGCAGGCATAAAAGAGAACGTAAAAATCTATTTTCTACCTTCTGGATATTTTCCAAACGTACATAGCCCCATAAAGGCGCGCCATATAGTGCCACAGGGAAGCATTTACTATTATACACCTTTAAGATGGCTTCCATCAGTCTGTGGCCTAACCTTTTTGCAAAGCCCAGGAGGGTAGTTGATGTCCTTGTCACCGCTAGGCTTTTGGCTCTTACCTGGGGTCCCCAGGTACCCTTATTATCAAAAAGCACACCCAGGTAGGGAAAAACGGGTACTCTAGAAATTACCTCACCTTTACATCTAAATGTTTTTACCATGGCTCTTTTCTTTTGCGGGCCAACAATCATGTTATGAGATTTAGTTGAGTTAACCTTCAGGTCAAGTTGGTCCATGCAGGTACCAAATGCATCCAACAGCTGTTGAAGACAGACGCCAGTATGAGCTATAAGTACTGCATTGTCCGCGTATAGGAGAGCAGGGATCTTAACTTCTGCTACATGCGAAACGTCTCTCGCAGCCCCCTCTAAATGGTTACCTAGGCCGTTGATGTAAATTGTGAATAGCAGGGGTGATAATATGCAACCCGGCCTAACACCCTGCTTCGAATTAAAGCAGGACGTACATCTGCCTTCTTAGTGACCCTCACCACAGGACTCTACCCAAGATCTTTATAGCAGAGTCCAAAAGGGATATAGGCCGGTAGCACCCCGGGTCATCCCTTTGCCTCTTTTTAAATATGGGGACTATCGTGGAAGTCGCCCATGTAGTTGGGAGAGGGGTGCTGTTTGCAGCTGTAAATACTTTTGCGAGAATACCGGCCCATAGTTCTGGTGAATGTATATAAAAGTCAGCCGGTACCCCATCCGGGCCAGGGGCTTTATTCCTAGAGGTGGCGCGGATTGCTTTCTCTGCCCTGTTGAAATGCAAAGGAGTAGCCTCAGGGAAGGTTGTGTTAGGTGGTTGGGTGGTGGTACCATTGTCTCCATAAACTGAACTAAAATGTGCCAACCACCTATCATCGGGGATGACACAGTCCGTATCTAAATTAGATGAGTCAGAGAAGTAAGGCTGATTGATTACGGCCCAGAATTGTTTACTGTCCCGCAGGATATCGATAGAGATTAAATTCTCCCACGCCTCATTTTTGATCTTATCCTGTCTGTTCTTAATAGTTCTTTTATAATCTTTTCTTAGAGTTGCAACCAAGAAATCATCCTTCTCTGGGAGGAGTCAAGATGGCGGGCTGAAACCGCCGAGTGAGGACGCTACATGATTCTGCTCTGCTCCGCCGAGATTCTGCTTTGAGGGGTCAGCGTTTTTACGAGCAGGGAGATATGTGAGATCGGAGAGCGGAGAAAACTACAGATACTCAGAGGCACCGAGATCTTGCTTCGAGCAGCACGATATGTGAGATCGGAGAGCGGAGAGCGGAGAAACTACAGATTTTCAGAGGTGCCGAGAGTCTGTTTTGAACGGCGCTTAGCGTTCTGTGTCAGAGAGCAGAGGAAACTAAAGACATTCAGAGCCGGAGAAGTAGAGAAAAGCGGAAAGCGGAGAAGCGGAGAGACGCACAATTATATGGGATACGTGTGCTCAGACCTCCGGCTGGGAAAATAAAGAAGATCAATGATAAGGGCACTTTTACAGTTAAATACCTCTCGCACCTCCCGCGTTTGGTTCTACGCGGTAGCCCGACCGGTCACCACGCCGGGAGGCAGAGGGAGAGGGAGAGGCGGAGCTGGTTCACCTCAGCGGACTGCACACCTGTACCTGGAAACAGCCTTCACAGGTGCTCAGCGGCAGCTAGAGCGAGCGGAGGCGGAGGAATCAGGGGGATCGATGTCAGGACGGCAGCGGACTACACGGAGCAAGAAGACCGCCCCAGTTGGCAGACAACTAAACGCAAGTACAATGGCTGCAATCACAGGGATTGCTGGGGCTGTAGCTGTGGGAGGGCCCATCAGCAGTAACGAGACTCAGTCTGTTCAGTTTGCCCAGGAAAACAACGGTGTGGATAAAAACGGGGGGTCAAAAGCAAAAGAGAATAATGGTATGCCGGCTAATGAGACTGAGGGGAAAGTACCAGGGGAAGGGAAAGGCACTTTTGTCAGCGATGATTGTGTTGAACTTAATTCAGATTTAGCGCATGTAACGGCGCTCAAAACTCAAAAACTGAACAACACTGAGAAGGAAGCTGAAAAATTAGGAAACAACAGATCTAACTCAATAATGGTGGTAAACTCGGATGCGGAAACTGTTAAAGAACTCTCCGCTACCGCTAATCTCTCTTGTACAGATATGTCAGAAGCTACTCTGGAGACACAGGTAGCGAACAGCAGAACAGCAGAATCCACAGAAGTGGTAGAAGACCCTGAGAGTGCAAAAACTAAAGCTCAACCCCAAGACAAACCAAAAAGCAGGGTGGAGCAGTCTATCTTCGCTACCGAAAACACTAATAATGCCCCAGTCGAAATAATCGAATTAAGGGAGAAAGGAAATGGCGAGAGCACAGTGCTGGATTGCACGGCTGTAGCTGACGATGATGACTCGAACTTAGAGTACGAGGAGTTGACAGAAGACGAGGGAGCTGAAGGAGCACTTAAGAACCCAGCAATTAAAAAAACCACCGTCAAGAAAATTAAAATGAAAGCTAAAACTAAACAAAAAAATACTCTACTTAAAACAGTCAACAAGGAAGCTCTTGGAAATAGGAAAAGTCGCTTAATTGACGATAGCCCTCTGAGAAGATGGATTGAGGCGAAGGGGGGGTCAAGAGCATGGCTCTAAGATTGTCAGGTGCCAGCCCAGACGAGGCCCTCAATACTCAGGGGGCTCGCAAAAACAATTTTATAGACATTACTAGCGAACATACTCAAGATGATGCCTCTATCAACCAAGAGTCCCCGCAACAATCTGTCCTAACCACGATTGACTCAGTGCTTGCATCTGGGGCACTCGCAACCGCAACAGGTACAATCCCCCCGCCTATTCTAACTGATAATAATGTTCCAACTCCCACCGAACTTAATATTGAGACACTCGAACCAGATGATCAAGACCCGGATCTTGTTACCATCAGCTCAGGTCAACTAAATGAGGTAACTGAGGAAAATCAGACTATATTCTCGAAACTGAAAAAAACACAGATACCGATTACAGAAACCCTTATCGAGAATATAGCCAATAGTCATGGAGAAAAGGTCAGAGAGATGAGATCAGATGACTCTCATAGTAAGATCCAAGATATACCAACAGGCTCTGGAGCGCTAGCTGAAACAGGCGCTCAAGTAAAGGTACCACATGAATCTTACGACTCCGTTAACACTAACCCGTCTAGTCTTTTTAGCCTTCTTAATACTCATGAGACTCCAGATCCAACAAGGATGTTCATGGAATCAATAATGCAGACTCTCCTAGAGCAAAGAGCGGAGACTCAACAACAGTATCTGCAACTTAGAGAAGACAACACTAAGATGCAAGAAACAATGAGTACCATCTGCCAAGGCCTGGGAGGCGCGACTAAAGAGATTGAGGATATTAAACAACGCATTGTAGAAGTTGAAGGAGATGTTAATAAGACCTCAGCAACCACAAAACAAAATTCTCTAAGAGTCACTAAATAAGAGGCCAAGGTGGAGGATTTGGAAAATCGCGCTCGAAGGCAAAATCTCCGCCTATTTGGTATACCGGAAGGAATGGAGGGGTCCGATCCTAGGACATTTGTGGTGAAACTTTTCCAGAGATCCTTTTCTGATCTTGCGGACTGGGACTGGGACTCACAGCTGCAAAGAGTCCATAGACTGCCTCTGATACAAAAGAACACTAATAGTAAATTTCCTCGACCGTTTCTGATTTATTTTGGTAATTTTCTTTTGCGGCAAGCTGTATCCATGAAAGCAAGACCGAACAATCCCGTGACTGTTGATAATTTAACATTTTTTGTGAAATCGGATCTTAGCAAGGGCACCATGGATAAACGCTGGGAGCTTAGGAAGTTGATAGATCCTTTCAAAAATTTGGGGTGCATGGCCTATCTCCAAGAACCTGCTCGTCTCAAAGTGATACGAAATGGCAAGGTGTTTTTTTTTACAGATTTAGAAGATGCCGAACAAGCTCTGGAAAAACTCTCTAGGGAAAATGAAAAAGAAAAACAGAATGAAAATTAAATAGTATATCGGCTAAACTGTTGCAGATAAAAAAGAACTAACAAACATGGAGTTATGTAACTGTTATGTAATTAAGTAACTGTGGCATGAGCATGAGCAGACTATCATGTTAGCTTTCTCTCTCTGCTGCCTTTTCAGCGGCAGCACTAGATAGAGGGGTGCTCCCCCCTAAGGGACGGGTGGGTGCGAGGGCTTCGCTGGGGTCCTGGCAGGGGAGGGTCTGACCATTTCGGTCAGGGGTTGGGGGGAAAAAATGTGTGTAAAAAATGGATCGCAGGATTCGATTGTTGCTTTAAGCTTAACAAAGAAAATGGAATATATATGAAAAGGGCAAAGGTAGTTGGGAGAAATTTGTACTGGATAACCAATAGGATAGTAACATGTCTAAATTAAGAATATTAAGTTGGAATGTGGACGGCCTGAATAGTAAGAATAAGAGAAACTTAGTAAAGGAGGAGATTAAGATGTACAACCCGAATATAGTTCTACTGTCAGAAACACATATTAAATATCAAGACCGTAAGCTGCTATCACAATTGAATTATAATTTGGTGGTATGCTCTACTTTAGATGAGACCATAAGAGGGGTAGCTATTTTAATACAACGAGGTGCTAGATATGTAACAACAAAAACTGCATCAGATGTTCGTGGGAGGTGGGCAATTGCACAGATACAACGTGATAACTGCAAGATAGTACTATGTGTAATATACGGACCAAATATCGATGACCCTAGGGTTTACGAAGAATTAAGTTTATACTTACTGGATTGGGAAGGAGAATTAGTAATAGCTGGGGATTTTAATTGTACTATCAACTATAAAATTGATTCCACCGGGCAAAGTAAACTTAAAAGAATGAATAAAGTTAGAACTGCTATCTTGGAATTAGCTAGATTGAATAATGTCAGAGACATATGGAGATCAAAATATCCTCTTCAGGCAGGATACACATATTACTCTGTACCGCATAGATCTTGTTCAAGAATTGACATGATTTGGGCCACAGAACAAATTTTAGATAACTGCTCGATAGATATCTGCCCTAAAATTACTTCTGACCACAACCCACTATTACTTGAGGTTATGCTTCCTGACCAAACAAAAGAAAGACGAAAGTTTTCTTTTCCGAGACATTTATTAACAGATACAAGATTCTCAACCTTACTCAAGCAACATATTCAGGAATTTATCTCAATTAATATTAATACCGCTAACATTAATATGGTATGGGACTCATGTAAATGCAGTATCAGAGGTTTTGCCCAACAGTACATATTTAGGCAAAATGCTGAGATTCGCCATGAGAAGAAACAAATAATAGATGAGATACGAAATCTGGAAATCAGCTTGGCAGAGGCAACGAAATATGCAAAGGATAACATTGAGAGTATTAGGCTAAAGCTGGCGAAATCACAAGCAGGTTTATTAAAAACACTTAGAGAAAGATACACTTCACAACTACAAAAATATAAATTCAGACAATATGAGGGCGGCGATCGCATTGGGAAATTACTGGCCTTTAAAACCGCGGACAGGAAAGCTAAAACAAAAATTAAAGAAATAGTAGGGATTGACTTAAATACATACGACAGAACGGATCAAATATTAAACCAGTTTGTTAAATTTTACCAACAATTGTACACACCAGAGACATCACCTGCAAAATCAGCCATAATAAAATATTTAGATAAATACTTAACTGCATCTCAAACACTCAGTATAGAAACTATTGAACAACTCAACTCTGTAATAACACTAGATGAAATAAAACGGGCCATAGATAGTCTACCATCAGGGAAAGCGGTCGGAGAAGATAGCCTACCAGGAGAACTTTATAAACTTTGCGCACAAGAACTACTACCTCTATTAGAGAAAGTGATAAACTCAATTAGTGTATCCAAAAAAGCACCTCCTTCATGGAAAATAGCGAAAATAATATTTTTTTTGAAAAAAGGGAAACCGGAAAAAGAATGTGGGTCTTATCGACCGATTTCTCTACTTAACACTGATGTTAAAATCTTTTCTAAGATACTGGCAAATCGGCTGGCCCCTAGTATGCCTTCCACGGTTAATCTACAACAACACGGTTTTGTCATGGGAAGGGATACTACTACACACGTTAACACCTCAATAATTGCCTTTGATGTTGCTGAAGTTACACACACCCCACTCGGTATGATTTTGTTAGACGCAGAAAAGGCTTTTGACCGAGTGGGGTGGGACTATTTGTGGGAAGTATTAAGGAAATTGGGTCTTTCCGGGTCTTACCTGGATTGGGTTATGTCCCTCTATGACGAACCTTTAGCTTTGGTTAGTTATGGAGATAAAGAATCAGCAAACTTTAAAATACTAAGAGGCACGAGACAGGGCTGCCCCCTTTCCCCCTTACTTTTTGCCCTATCCTTAGAACCTTTTCTAAATGCACTAAATGATCAGGTAAACATTATTCCAGTGAGCCATGGAGGAACTGTTTTGAAACTAACGGCTTATGCCGACGACATAGCTATTTATACGAGCGACTTTAACAGAGCTATGCCAGAAATTATTAACGAGGCACATATATTTGGTCTAGTTTCAGGTTACAAACTGAACGTGAGTAAAACTCAAATCATAGCTAACTATACTCCCGATATACATGTCTATGACACTTGCAAAGAAGCTACTTATCTAGGTATCAAGTTAATGGCTAAAGTAGGGAAAATACTGGAAACAAACTATGATACTTTTCTAAAAGAAACCTCCACAAAATCCCTCTTAGTTTGGTAGGTCGGTTAAATCTGATCAAAATGAAAATACTCCCCAAGCTACTCTATTTGTTTAGAGCCATACCACTACAACCGAACCAATCTTTCTTTAAAAAACTAGACTCCGTTTGTAGCAGCTTTATTTGGGGATACAAAAAGGCACGCAGGGCTATAAAATTTTTGAAACTACCAATCTCAAAAGGGGGACTTGTTTTTCCAGATTTTAAATTATATTTCCTGGCAACTTTTTTTTTTAGAATTAGGAGCTTACTTAAGAAAGAGTCTTGCATTTTTTTTTTATCAATATTTGTTAGGTACTGATTCCAACCAATTTCTGCTCCGCACACACGACCCAAATTACTACAAACGGGTGAGATTTAAGACTGCTAAGCATGTTATAAATATCTGGAAGAAGATTATGCACATCAGTCAGATCTCATTTTATAATACGGAACTCAGGCTATGGGACAACCCGGGTCTTCCAGGAATTTTTTCAGATGGGACTGGGTATCGATGGATTAATTGTGGTCTTAACACACTAGGCGACATATTTGGTCATAATGGCATGTTAGATTTTGACACCATGAAAATCTTAAATGGTGTGACAAATGATATGCACTACCGATATCGCCAGCTGAGAGACTTCTTTATCAATAAAATGAAATTAACATCAATTACTCAGTCTGAAATTATAGAGTGTATATATTCCGATAAAACTAAATCACTTATAAAGTTGGGATATCAACTTTTAACCAGGGATAAAATTGAAAATACCACCAACTTAGCTACTAAATGGTCTCGCCGGTTAAATCGGGACATAAATTCAGAACAAATCAGTAAAGCTTTAACTCATATAAATGATGTTGTGCACTCCTCCAACTTAAGACTACAATCATACAGGACTATTACAGAATTATATTACACCCCAGAGAGAATATCCGCTTGGGCTCAAGGGAACCAAACATCAGAAAAAACAAAATGTGTGAAGTGTAACACTCACGCTGCTGATATAGAACATATGCTCTACTCCTGCCCGGCGTACTCTAGCTACTGGATGGGAATTATAAAACATCTTCAAGACAGTCAGATTAAAGTACCGGATTTATCACCCCAACTGGTTTTACTTGATATCTATGAGACTCACTGTCTCAATCAAGATCTCATAACAATCTTATTAGCCTGTGCAAGATTAATTATAGCAAGAGCTTGGATATCTAAGAACACTCCAACTGTAGCTGAGTGGTTAACATTAGTTATAGAAATCAGAACCATGGAACTTACACTCGCAAAACATAGAGAACCAAAAACTTTAGCTAGAAAAGAAAAAATCTGGAAGCAATTTTTTGAAGTATAAAAACTGTGGAATAATGTTGATATATGAAGATACTTGTGAGATCTAATTGAATCATCACTATCTGTTTTTGGGAAATAGCTCTTTTTTTAATTGGGCCGTCCTGAAGTTGTATAATTTAACTCTTGCTTTATCTCATTTTTTTCCTTTTTTCTTTTTCTTCTTGTTTCTTATTATTGTTTTTTTTATGCCAACACCCTAACCCTTTATTATAAGCAATGTAAATTTATGTTTTAAAAAAAAAAAACACTTGAGAATGTAACTGTACTTATGTATGATGCTTTTTTCTTATCGATTCCTGCGACAATAAAAATATTTAAAAAAAAAAAAAAAAGAAGAGTTGCAACCATTGTCCTAGGCCCAAGGGTTTGCTTTGAGTGCCAGTTTTAGCGATTTGTGGGCTTTTAAGCAGGGGGCATCAAACCATCGGCAGTGTTTAGCTTCTCCCTTCCTCAGTTTAACCATAAGGTTAGAAGAAACTTTACTGCAGATTGTTTGAAAGGCATCCATGATGTCATGACCTTGCGAGGATGGATTGTGGCAAATCATTATCTGGTCATTTATCTGCAGACCAATGTCTTCATAGAAATCACCAGGGACCACGTTTGCCCACTTCAACCGTCTACCCTGGTCAATTGAGCTTAGGGCAGGTCCAGGAGTAACCTCTCCCGGCTTAGGTCCCATGGAGACCCCCATCCCACCACCAAAAGGACGGGATTATGGTCACTAAGGGGGTAAGGAACAGTGCAATAAGAAATAGTTCGGTTAAGAATGGCTGTGGTCACAAAAATGTAATCGATAATTGTTCCGGCATTATCCCCTTGAAGGTGGGTATTCTAGACTCCCCCTCCCTATTCCCTAGTTCAAAGAAATTGAAGTTGGCCAAAAATTCTTCCAGTTCTTCACCTGCTTTAGTATGCTCAAAGTGAGGCCCCTCCAATCCCATAATCGCCATGCAATCAGTTAAGCCACAACCGTAATCACAGGGATGAATATTAAAATCACCCATTAACACATATTCATAGTTAATATGAGAATTATGACTGACTGAGTTTAAAAACAAATCTAATGCAGCAATATTCACCACCATGATCCTTATTGCCAGAGTTATAAAAATTAATAAACAGGGCGCTCTTAGAAGGGCTAATTTCCCTTTCTACGATCAGGCAATTCGGGGAATCATAATTAATCTGTTTCAGTGACCCTTTCAGATCAAGTGAAAAAAGAGTCAAAAGGCCCCCCCTAGCTCTACCAGCATTGCTTGGGCTTGCAGCTACATCAAAACCTACAAAACCATCCAACCAAAAGCTGGATAAGGTAACTCAGGTTTCCTGAAGAGCAATAACATTATGTTTTGAAATAAAGCTAACGCAATTAGTGTAGTTCGTTTTAGATCTAATACCTGCGACATTCCAACTGAGGATTTTGCATCCCGCTGCACCATTTGGCCTATTATCCCCTATATTCGATGTTAACTCAGCATTTTGTAGTCAATCTGTTTCATCAATGCCAGACAGGGGGGCATAATGGTTACTCAAACTCAGCCCGCCCTCCTCTATTAAATCTTGGGGATCCTGTGGGTGGATTAACAGAGGGGCATTAGGGACTATTGCTGATTGTGTCTTTGTGCCAGCGTTAGCATTTCTGCGAACTGCTACTGACCTCATATCCTGCCATCTAGCTTGGCAGCTAATTCTAGGTATAAAGTGGCCTGGAGGTTGGTAAAAGAAGTCTAGGGAAACGGGTCTCAGATGGTCCCTAGTGGAGATCGCCGATCCATCCCAGAACAGCCTATCAGCTACATCGGCCCTACAAAAATTAATTACCACGCAGTCACCGTGTGTAGTTTTCGGTTGTTTACCAAGCCAGCCCACCCTCCTTGCATGGATTATCATTTCTGCAATATTCTCCCCACAACATTTCTCAGAGCACCACATTTTCACTTTGGCCATAAGATCCCTGGTTGATTCCCTCTCTTCTTCCATAAGGGGGTCTACCCCAATAAACACTGCTACCAGAGGAGACGCCTTCCGGGGGGAGGTTAAGTTTGTATGAGCTTGGAGTGACCTTCCTCTGGCGCGGTGAAATCTTCTGGGGTAAGGCCGTTGACTGGACTCCCAAGGTGGGAACCTTGATCGTCTGCAGGGGGGGAACTATATTTGAAACCTGAGGCCTGGCCTCGTTATACATAGTGCTACTTGTAGGGAGTATAATCATCATACTGCCTGCTGATGCCCACTTCCTCAGGTAAACCTTTGCTTGTTAGAGCGGTATTGGAAGGTAGGGAGCTTACAAGTCTGTCAATAAGGGAACATTTCTTTAAAAGGCCTTCTAGGCACGTGTTTAGAGTGTCCACAATGTCTTTAGCAATTCCCACCAAGAGGGGTTCAATCCTGGTCACAAAAAGTTCCTCAAGTTTGTCTTCCAAACTGCCCGAATTATCGGTAGTGTGTGGCATCATGTTGACCTTTTTCCCTTTTTTAAGTTTATTAGTTTGAGGCGCTAACTGAGAAGACATATTCGGAGGTATAACAGATGGGGTAGGAACAGTGTCATTAATCGCTCGACCCTGAGGGGGGGGATTTACGATAGTGACAAGTGGTTCCAGGGGAAGACTAGATATATTGGTAGGACCAGGCACAACCACCTCCGGTGATTGAGTTAGTACCAAAGTCCGCGGGGAGGTCGGTGCAATACCCAATTCTTGCTCAGCATTGGCAATCTCCTTAGTTAGGGCCCCCACAGCAGAGGTATGACATAATAGAGTTAGAGTGTCTTGGTACCTTTGCGTTCTTACCCCCCCTCCATAGTCAGATTTTTCTTCCTCTTACCCATTTGAAGTGGTAGATGTTAGCGGGGTGGCCCAGCCCAGCCTCCTTCAGCCCCGGACAGCCACAGACGGCCCGCCCTTTGCCCGGGCTTCGCCCGACACGTCTTGCGCGAGTCCCACGAGACGCAGGACTGCGTTAGCTTTATGCGCCTCCTGGCACTGTTGTGGGCGTAACTGGTGGTGGGTGTGGCGCTGCGGCGGAGCAAAGCCCGGCCGTGAAGTCTTTCGAGACACAACACTCGTTTCTCCCAAGGGGGAGAGAGCAGGCTGCGTTGCGTTCTTTCCTCACTCCGTTCAACCCGAAGCATGATCACTCATAGATGCATATTCTATATAAAAACGATCTAATAGAGGAAACAGCGAAAGACTTGCTATTGTATAATCCAATATTGATTGGGCGTGCGGACCATAGAAGGTTTTTTTAGGTGGTTGATCTTCATCTCTCCTTCCATTTATGATGCGCATGCCTACATTTTCCAATTCAATCACCAATTGAGTGCCTAATCGATCCATACGGGTCCTTGACCCGCCTTGTATCTGTTGCGGAACACTCCAGTGCATATTATCTGATGTTCAAATTTCATCTTCCTCCACAGAGTATACAAGGTTGGAATTAAAGTCTCCGGTTATTATTATGTTCCACAATGGCTCGGTGCTGCGTAGATTCGTTATATGCACAATAAGGCATTTTTTATCTTTTTCACCCGATTTTTGGGTTGCATGTAATAATTAATCAAAATAGTTGTCATATTATGCTTGTAAATGGGCCTGATAGTTTGATCAACTGAATACTTGGATCGGGAGAGTTGAGTTGTTCTGACTTAATTTTTAAAGCTGACGGCACATAGACTGAGAGACCACCAATGGCTCTGCCATAGATTGTACATTTTTCAGCGAGTACCGAATAGTGCGTGAAGCCGGCCAATGCAATTTCTTCTTGCAGCCATGTCTCTTGTAGAGCGATTATATCGCAATTTCCCCATTCATCCAAAGGTAATCCATCCTCCAGCAATCTTTTAGCTCCAGCAATGTTCCATGATAGAACGTGTATACCACTTTTTTTTTTCTTGTTTAGCAATATCTCTATACGGTCAGTTCTTCTGCTTGTCATTTAACATACTGGGAAGCCATTTCCAGAGCTCCGTTGGAGATCTTGCTTCCCCCCTCTTTCTGCTTCCCCTCCTTCCTGGGTGAGGACTGCATTACTTCTCCCTTTGGCATTGCATAGAATCGAATAGACTGGCGTTTGAGAAGCCAATTCAGCCGGTATCCTAATGGGTTGCAAACTTGAATGGATAGTGAGGGGTGACGGGCTGTGATAGGTGAATAACTCATGATTGTAATAGGTCTGATCTTCCTAGTATTATTTGTACAATCCTCGGGGATGACCAGGTGGTCAATGTCTGTTTGCTTGTTGAGTCCTTTGACCCCGTTAGAAATTGAACTCATTCAAGATCAATAGATTTAATATCTCTTAACTCCCTAATTTCAGCCATTAATTTCAGGATATTGCACCTGTTCAGTATATCATGACAGCCCTGTGTCCAGATAATTTGATGACACTCGATACCTGGCTTAGGAGAATTTGTCCCTTGCTCTTTGCCATCCGTTTGGTTTGATTACGTTATTTCCTTATTTGTTATACAGAAGCTTAACTTACCCTGAGTCAAGCTGCTATGTATTCCAAATAGCGATCTTGAATTATCGCGCCAAGGGTTATCGACCATATCTTGGTTTCTTGTTTCTTGTTCTATTTGTGAAGAAGCAGAGTTTAATTGTTCCCCTACTTCATTTCGGTGCTCCAGATATAATTGACTGATGGTACTGTCAGGAACCCCAGCTTTTTCAGTTATTTGATTTGTTATTTGGGAGATTTGAGGTACTAATTCGGTTTTTATTGCTATAGGTTTTATATGCCCATCAGTATTATCATTTTCAGGAGGGAGAATTATATCTTGAGAATGCATCCTATTCCCGGTTGTGGTTTTGCTGGGCTTATTACCTGGGCCAGTGGTGGGCGAATGATATGTTCTCTGCAGCATGTCTGGCTTATTTATTGCTGCATTTGAAGGGTTTGTCATGCTTCCAGATGGTTGGGAGCTCTTAGGTTCCCTTTTATAGTGGGCATTTTTTGGTTGCATCTAACTGGATTTCCGAAATGCAGTCTTCTTTTATTAATCTTGCTTTTGAATTTAGAAAGATGGGAAATAACCCAAAGCCTGGCTGGAAGTTGGCATCGCATTTCTTATTCCTAGCCTTCTGTTCTTGTTTCCTTTGTCGCTTTGTTAGTCCTTGCTTTATTGGTTCTGGATGTAACTATTTCATTTGAATCACTACTAATAGTAACATTGCCTGACCTGAGATTATTATCTGTTGATGGTTGGAGCTCGCTTTTGAGAGAGGCTGGTTGATCGAGCTTTGGGTCTGGATTTATAAAGCGCTTATTAAGAGTGAGTATTTGTTCTAATACGATTGGTAATGAGCTTAATTTATAGAGAACTGGTCCGCAAGGGCAGGTAGGTTGAAGTTGAAAGGAATCTGATTGTGTTTGTGCTCTGTTAATTAGATTGTTCAGATTGTCTAACTTTGTATTTATACCGGCTGTGTAAGATGCTATCACATTCATCAGATCAATCTGGATATCCAATTTGTCAGATTGCATTATTAGGGTTGCCGTAGAGGTTGCCGTTGAGGCTCCTCATGGGCAGCCACTGACGACATCAGATCCCTTCTCGACAACGGGGAAACAGCGGCCCTCATCCTCCTGGACCTCTCGGCAGCGTTCAACACTGTCTGTCACCGCACCCTAGAACAGCGCCTCAGCAACATCGGAATCCGAGAGAAGGCACTGGAGTGGATCATCTCGTTCTTTGCCGGAAGAACCCAGAGAGTCCGCCTCCCCCCGTTCAGATCCGAGGCCACCGAAGTCATCGGCAGCGTACCACAAGGGTCATCACTCAGACCAACTCTCTTCAACGTCTACATGATCCCTCTCGCAGCCATCGCACGCAAACACAAACTCAACATCATCTCCTATGCCGACAACACCCAGCTAATCCTCTCCCTTACCAATGGCCCCGCCACCACCAGAACCAGCCTACACAAAGGGATGAAACACGTCGCGGAATGGATGAAGAACAGCCGCCTGAAACTGAACTCAGACAAGCCCGAAGTCCTCATCCTGGGATCATCGCCCTCCGCCTGGGACGACTCCTGGTGGCCGCCTGCCCTGGGCACCACCCCCAAACCAACGGACCATGCACGCAACCTGGGCTTCATCCTGGTCTCCTCCCTCTCTATAACCAGACAAGTCAACGCCATCTCGTCATCATGCTTCAACACCCTGCGCATGCTCCGTAAGATCTTCTGATGGATCCCCACCGAAACCAGGAAGACGGTCACCCAGGCACTCGTCACCAGCCGACTGGACTACGGAAACACCCTCTTTGATGGAACCAAAGCCAAACCTCAGAAAAGACTCCAGCGCGTCCAGAACGCCTCCGCATGACTCGTCCTGGACATCGCCCGACACAACCACATCTCCGGCCATCTGAGAGACCTGCACTGGCTCCCCGTCAGCAAGAGGATCACGTTCAGGCTCCTCACCCACACACACAAGGCACTCCACGGCCTGGGCCCCAAGTACCTCAACAGCCGCCTGACCTTCTACGCACCCACCCACCAGCTACGATCGACCAGCCTCGCCCATACCACGCATCCGCAAAGCCACCACCGGGGGAAGATCCTTCTCCTACCTGGCAGCCAAGGCATGGAACTCCCTCCCGATCCACGTCCGGCTGACCCAGGATCATCTCTCCATCAGGAAGCTCCTCATGACCAGGCTCTTCGAGCAGTAACGGGCCCCTCCCCCCAGTGCCTTGAGACCCTTCTGGGTGAGTAGCTCGCTATACAAATGCCCATGATTGATTGATTGATTGATAGTGCTTTTAGTAGGGGAATGACAAAATCCGGGGGCCCAAAATCCTCGTGGGGCGTTGTCTTGGCCTCGTTGCTTAATGATTTATCAAGCTGATGGTTACAAAGGGTCACCGAGGCTGATTGGCTTGGGCTGATTCTCCATATGGCGCATGCAAGCAGATTGTAAGTACCTCTTCATGGCTGCCCTTTTCTATGGCTACTGCTGCCTCCGCATGAGTTGAATTTGTGTCAGCCAATTATTCATTCTCTTTGCTATTATCTGTTAAATTGTTTAGGTTGGACCAAGGACGCAAGAGCTCGTTAAAGCTCGAATGTTAAGATTGTATATGATTATGTTGTGAATTATTAATTATTTCCAAACTTTGACGTCGACAAGTTGAATTCATCAAATGTGGTTGCTGAATAGATATCGTATTTGAATCATCAAAAGCAGAATGAACAGTTGCAGTTGTAACTATGCTGCTTTTTTTGTAGCCTAAATTATCCAATTGAACTGGTCCTTTAGGTGAGACACAATTTCCGCTAAGTTGGTGCTTTTGGTTTCCTGAAGTAGATACATGATTGGCATCATCCAGCCACTGTTCGTTTACTGCCAGGTTTTTTGCTGGAGCTATGGGAGTCGATAGACCCACAACATCCCCTGTTAGGGAAAAAAGTGCAGACCCTGGATCCTTCAAGAATTGGAATCACAAACTCTTATTTGACACAGACTTTTCGAATAAAGAAGCAATTTGGGAAATTAAAGGATTTTTCATTTGCTATTTGCTTTATTTCTAGTTATTTTATCCAGTCTTCTCTGTTTGGCCGATCCCTTAGGGGCACTTTACTTTTCACCAGGGGCCTTCCTTACTTTGCCAGACTGCATAGTTGTTCCTGGGTCTAGATTTGGTTGAGTTATATGCTGGGTAACCAAGAAGGTTTCTTGCAGACTGCACGCTACCCTCTTTGCAGCTGTGTCAGAATCCTTACAGCCCGCAGATACCCTGCCGAGAGGAGGAGGAGGCACCCTCTACAGGTCTTTTATCACCTCAGGATAAAATTAGCCACTTATCTAATTCTTATATCTGTGTTGTCCCAGTGCTAGTATTAATTAAACCATTTTTGGCCAGACAGTGGGTTGGGGGACTTCTAAATATGTGCTGACCAATGTGCAAGGTGGAGTCTGGATACCCAGTTGGGAATATGCCTAGGGCACTGAAGAAATGCCTCTTACTCAACTAAAACAAAGTGGTCTGGAAGCAGATCCTCCTATGACCGGAATGGAGGCAGGTTGGCTACAATTAGCCCTGGTTTCAAGTACTATAATTCTTCAGGCCCAAATTGGAAAATACCTATACATTTTCAGGCTTCAGCCTGGTAAAATTAAGTTACAGAAGTTCCTAAGCCCTCTCCAACTGCCCTTCCTGAGTAAGGATGATTTGCATACCTTATACCAGGACTTCTTGCCAAAAGACCCAAGCCATTATTTATTTTCTGAGAACAGTTTCATATCTCATCGAGACGAAAGCCTGATGGGTATAACAGCAACTGGATAGGCTAATGCAAATTAGCTCACTGGAGTTTCAAGCAGGTAAAGTGTTAGTTTTTACATGGTACCTTTCCTGTGTGTTTTTGTAAAATCGAACTTCACCAATTCAATGGATATTTACTAGATATCAAAAACAGTGGTTGAACGGACTCTGTACCGTATTGCAAATCAAAGTTACCAAAAATGGTATTTAACTTTGTAGTTTTTTTCTCATAGAAATCACTGCAATCCTAAACCATGGAACTCATGTTTAGGGGCTAGTCACTGTAGGATCATGCCACCCTTAAATTGTTTTATCTTCCTCTTTTTAGTTCTTTTGGCCCTACCATGTAGCTAACAAGGCACACTGAGGGTGAATTAATATTTTAAAGTAGAGGTTCTACCTGGCAATTAGGGTTATTTTGATAGATTCACATGGAGGTTTAAAGCCAGCTGCAGTCAGGATGAACATGAAAGCCTGATACCAAGTTTTACTTGTCACCCTAGTGAATAGTGAAATATGTGTTTCAAAATTTGGGAGTAGCCAATGTAACTATGTTCTAGGGATTCAAAACGCATGCACTGAAATCCAGTCAGCAGTGACCCAGAGCACAGAGTAAAAAAAAAAAACAATTACCGGTCAGCAAAAATTGGGGTTACCACTCAAAAAGAGCTATTTTCTAACAGTATGTTACAATTCTTTGTATGTAATACAAAGTAACAGCTTTTGTTTCAAGAAGTGCAACTACTCCACTATAGAGAAGGAAATCATTTTAAATTATTCTATGGAGAGTCCCGTTTACCGTAAGAACTGGTCATAAACCTCTATTGCCCATGTTCTGCGTTAAATTCATCAAGAAATCTACCCCCTACATCTCTAAGTGGGCGTTGGGTCTACAAGGTTTTACCTATAACATGATATATGTCCCAGGTGACAGGAACCAGGTTGCAGAATGTTTGTCTAGACTTCCTAAGGAATGTTGAAGATTCCTTCACTAATTCCTCTGATTACGCAATTCTCTCCATAGACATTCCAGCTATCAGTAAAGATGAATGGGAGAAATGTGCACAAGACAACAACACCCTATCGTCCCTTAAGGTCATCATTAGTGAGGGTAGCCCTAGAATCTCAAGGAAGTTCCTGAGGACCTTAGAACTTTCTGGATTGTAAAGGATGACTTTTTTTTATCATTGATAACTGCATACACAGGTGCCACAAGATCATATCACCCGAAAGGCATGTATGAGCCTATTGAAGATACATTTTACTTTTTAAAAAATATATATTTTTATTAAGCTTTATATTTCTGCACAAAAATAAATAAAACAATTTTACATACAGCACAGACACTCGTCCAAAATGCACAAAGTAAATAGCAGAATGTTTTCAGTATGAAGGGATTAACATAAATACAGAATTCAAAATTTCTGGTTTTTACACATTCTTCTTCCACCTAATAATAGGTTCCCAAATACGTTTCCCAAGAATTCTACCTTTCTTCCCCTTCCTATCATATATCCCTTTTTCCAAATTATACTCAGAAATTAACCGAGCCAACCACTGGGGAAAAGTTGGGCTGCCATATCCAACCATGTCATTGCCACTCACATTCAAAGAACCAACATGGCCATAAATAAAAAGTAATGTAATGTACATTGGTCTTCGCCCCCGCTTACCCAAGGACAATCCTAGCTAGTGTAAGAGTAACGATAGTTCCTAAAATTCTGTCCAAAAAGGATTCCATAGCCCTATGTAGTGACTAGAGTTGCGGACAGCATGCAAACATGTGGATTCTATCAGCACAAAGCTATTACACTGGGGACACATAGTACCTGTAGTACCCCCATACTGAGCTATACTAGCAGGTGTATGATAACGGGAATACATTGTTTTGTAATGTTGGGCCTGCAACCCTGCCGAGCAAAGTGTAGTCCGACCCAGTGGTAGAGAATCTTGAAAGCTATCCTGGTCCATCCCAAGCTCGTCTGCCCACTTATTACCATATGTTTCTGTTTATTTTCAAGGCCCAACTTCAATAACATCCAAACATATAACATCCAAAATCCTTTTCTTACAAAACCCTGCAGAGCCTCTATGATTGTTTACTATATATCTCTGGACCTGCCGATACTTAAAAAATTATTGTTGTCGATACCATACATCTTCTGGATATTAGAGAACTGAAGTACTCCCATCAGATCACCAAATTTCTGAATCCCACGTCGTCCCCATTCAGCCATTACAGAGTCTGGAAATATTTCTCCCGGTAGAGAGATATTCCTTTCGATCGGAGTATAAACATTAAATCTACCCAGTCCCAGTTTTTTACAAAATGACGCCCATCTTTTATAAGCTGCCATTAGTGTCTTAAATCTAGTTCTTTTAAAATAGATGGGATCTGTATATTTAGGAAAACACTTCTCTGCATTCTCACCTATAAGTATTGCATATATATCAGTTGTACCTAGTTTAACCTGTGGATCTGAGGCATCACCCCCCAGCAGCCCACGCATGTACTGGATGGCTGCTGCCCAATAATACATCCTGAAATCAGGAATCGCCCTCCTCCCCTGTCCCTGGAGAGAGTCAAGAAACAAAGGGCTCTTCTGGTCTTTCCTTGCGCCCAGATAAACTGAATAATTAAGTTTTCTAATGCAACAAACCATTTGCCCTCAAATATCAATGGGATTGTCCTAAATAGATAAAGGAACTTGGGTAAAATGATCATTTTCACGACACAGGCGTGCCCTACCAAGTAAAGATAGAGATTATTCATTCTAACAAGATCTTTCTTAACTTTATCAATTACTGGTTACATATTTCTATTTACGATCTTATCTAAGTCAGCTGATATGCTAATCCCCAAATACACAGCAGAGTTGACCACCCGTATCATCACATACTACCAGACTATTCATAATATTCTGTTTCTTAGGGCCGTTTAATGCATAGCCTGAAATCCAGCCAAATAGCGCGGCCTTCCTTTGCACTTCCAGTATAGCACTAGTGGGGGAAGGAGTCACTATTGCCACGTCGTCCGCATAGGCCAGTGTTTTAAAGCTTTAGCCCTGAATCCTAATAGGTAAGATCTTCTCATTTGCTTCCAATTTGCAGATCAGCGGGTCGATATACACTGCAAATAACAGGGGCGAACATGGGCACCCTTGGCGAGTGCCACATTTAATCTGCACCTCCGAGTATACCCTCCATTAATTCTGAGTTGGGCCATGGGAGATTGATAGAGTACCTGGATTGCCTTAATAAACCCCTCCCCAATACCACACTGAGTCAGGTCAGTCCAAGGAAAGTCCCAGGAGAACCGATCGAATGCTTTTTCTGCATCCAGAAACATAACCGCCATGGGATCTCCTGAGACTTCCATGGCATCAAAGAGAGTGATAACCTTATGGAAGTGCTCTGTCTTACCTCTCCCTGGGTTGAAACCATGTTGGGTAGAATTGACCAACTGTCCTATAATCTTATATAGCCTGAGAGCCATTGCCTTCAGGTAAATCTTGGTGTCCAAATTCATAAGGGTTATATGTCTTTAAGACCCAGGTTCCATAGGGGGTTTGCCTTTTTTTGGTATCACCATGATATCAGCTCCTGCCCACAACTTTGGGACAGGCTTTCCTAGTTGGACCTGCAGGATTGTATCGACCAGCGAATTGCCATTTGAAATGTTTTATAAAATTCGATTGGGATCTGGTCGGGCCCAGCAGCTTTACCCGAAGGAACAATATTAAGTGCTGCAAAAATTTCCTCAGGAGTCAAGGGGACGTCTAGTGCCTCCCTGTGTCCTTCGGAAAGAAAAGGGCCAGAGACATCCCTGAGATACTGTTGAATATCTAAGAGGTCCCATGGGTGCCCCTCACTATATAGTCTGGCAAAAAACTGTCTAAAAACTTCCCTGACCCCCTCAGAGTCCAGAACTATTCCTCCCTTACTATTTGATATTTCTTTAAGTTCTCCAAAGGCTGATCTCTGTCTTGTACAGACCGCAAGTATATGTTCCACGTGCTCGCTTAATTCGTGGCATTGTTTCCTTTTTGTTAAATAAGTCTCATCTGCCTTGATAGCGATACTTTCATTCACCTCTGCTGTGGCACATACAATTTTTAGGAGTATCTGATCCAGAGAGACCCCGGAGAGGATTGCCAAATTGAATTCTTCCTCTGCATCCAAGACTGCTTTAACCAAATTGTTAACTCTAGTCCCCTCTTGTTTTTGTTTATGAATACTGTAGCTTAGTGTCTCCCCACGAATGCCAGCCTTGAAAGCATCCCAGCTTATTCCTGAAGAAGTATTACCTAGACTAATCTCACAGAAAGCTACTATCCAGTCATGCATATGCTTAACACAGCCCTCATCCTTAATTAACCCTCTTTCAAAAGTCCATACCCGCTCCCACCTGTAATTTTTTATTGTTAAAACCAGCGGATTATGGTCAGAGACAATCCGAGGAAGTTTCTCAATCTGACTTCTTACAAGTAGGGAGTTTGATATGAAAAAATAATCCAGCCTGACACAGACCTTATGCGGAGCGGAATAGTAAGTGGTGCCATTATCAAGTGGGTTCAAACATGCCCACACATCTACTAAAGAATTATGGCATGCCAGACTAACTATTGCGCAATATTTTTTTTTCTTTCAGGCTTGATAACATTGCCCATGGTCTGTACCTAGGCCCCAAAACCCATTTATGTTAAAATCGCCAGACAGTGTAACCAGCGCGGGTCAAGAAGCCAACTCGAAATCTAAAAATTCAAAGATACCCGGGTCATCCTCTGTTGATCCATATACTGATCCTATGGGATTTATTTCATCAGTAATTATACACTCCTAAAGGACCCATATACCCCATTGATCTTCCCTGTTTCTTTTTACTTTTACATCCTTTCTTTTGGACCATATGTCCACCCGTCAGGTCTTAGTCCCCTATTTGAATGAGCAAGCAAAAAAAAAATCCAGATATTCCATTAAATACCCCTTATCCCTTCTACATGTGTCTCTTGGAGGCAAACAAGATCAAGCTGCATTGATCTCAGGGTAGCCACAACACGCTGCCTTTTCAGATGGTCATTCAGACCGAATACGTTAATAGATGCAACCCTTACATTCATTAAAATACAGCAAATACCTGTCCCCACCAATTAACCAACCCATCACTTCATGTTTTCCTTGTCCCTTCTGAAAATGTTTTCATTCTTTTACTAACAAACCTTCAGTGACTGCCCACCCATCTCAGATGTTGTGCTGTGCTGTGCCATGTGAACCACCACCCTGCCCCCAGCCCCTCCCCCACCCCCCAGTTAAAACCACCCCCAAAACCGCCCACAGCTTAAACTGCAGCAGTCGCAACTCCTTCCCTCCTCGAGCTTCCATCCTCTATGTCCTTAATGCCAGATATTCCTAGGGGAGATCCCTTCTACGTATGGCGTACCTCCCAAGAAGACAAATAAACCCTCATTATCCTCTGTTGAGCCTTAATCTCAGAATGAAAACATTCTAACGTGCCCTTTAACAATAATCTTGAGCTGTGCTGGGTACAATAAGTAAGACTCATGTCTGAGGCTCTGAAGAGGAGCAATTAGCTGTTTCAGCCTCCACCGTCTTTCCACAGTAACGCCGCAAAAACCGGGGAGGGCAAAGAATGTAACCCTATTGAACGCGCGAGGACCGCCAAATAACACACAAGCCTCCCCAAAGAAATTCATGCCTCTAGAGTCACCATAGAGAACAAAATTACAGAAATAAGACCAGAGGTCTCCCTTCTGCGTCAAGATATGTGCAATAAAGTGGAAGGATTGACCAAGACGGAAACCTGCATCTTAGAAGTAGAAGACTCAACACACAAACTGAAATCCAATGTCAAAGACTTGAAGGCCATTGTGAGAGAGGTATGATGGAAAGCGGAGAATGCAGAGAATTGAGCATGCAGAAACAACCTCCTCGTCATCGGATTCCAAGACGGACAGGAGGGCTCTGACCCAGTGGTGTTTGTGATGTCATGGTTATGCGCCTCCCTCCCGGCGGTGAAGTTTTCTTCCTATTTTATCATCATACAGGCAAATAGAATGCCTAATGCAAGACTGCCGCCTGGTGCCCCACCGTGACCACTAATTGTGAAATTCTTAACCTACCAACAACAAGACTCAATACTTAGAGAGGCATGGCACAGAGGGAAACTCAAGCCTGCTAACACAAAGATAATGATTTTTCCGACTAATCTAGAGAAGTACTGAAGAACAAGTTACTTACCTTCGGTAACGATATATCTGTAAGAAACATTAGTTAGTGTTAGATTCCTTACCTTAGAATATCCCCAGGCGTCAGTCTGGATCCAGAAACTTTTGCGTAGCAGTACCCCTGCGCGTCAGTAGGCGTCGTCTGCAGGCTTCCCCTGCGGCTCCGCGTCCGTCGTCGGCGTCGTGCGCCGTGATGAGGTCGCTCAAGTATATAGACGCCGCCTCCGCGCGCTGACGTCAGTTCTTTGTACACAGCTTTTCCGCGCCAGAACACGCAGAGCCATGTGAGAACCAACACTGGTGCCAATTGAAACTAGGGCCCTGAAAGGGATGTCCTTAACCCTAGGTATCACTTCGCAGAACGGCGAGGATGGGTGGGTTCGGTAAGGAATCTAACACTAACTAATGTTTCTTACAGATATATCGTTACCGAAGGTAAGTAACTTGTTTATCTGAAAGAAACACGTTAGTGTTAGATACCTTACCTTAGAATAGATACCCCAGCAATACCAACCCCGGTGGTGGGTCTGCGAACCAATACATTCCTACACCAGAAAGTCCTGGAGGACAGAACGGCCAAAGAAGCCATCCCTCCGGACTTGACTGTCCAGGCAGTAGTGCCTCGCAAAGGTGTGCAGCGAGGCCCACGTAGCCGCCTGGCAAATGTCCTGCAAGGGGACTCCCCGGCCCAGGGCAGTAGTAGCCGCCGTGGCCCGAGTGGAATCGGCCCTCAGCCCAACAGGAGGCTCCTTCCGAGCCAAAGAGTAGCACGCTTTGATGCACAGAACGACCCACCGAGAGATGGTCCGTTTATGTACCGCCCGTCCCTTCTTCGCACCCACGTAGCCAACAAACAGTTGGTCATCCACCCGGAACTGGCGTGTGCGATCCATATAAAATGAAAGCGCACGTTTTGGGTCCAGACGATGGAGCTGCTCTTCATCCTTTGAAGGATGCGGAGGCGGGAAGAAGGAGGGGAGGGTGATGGACTGCCCGATGTGAAAAGCAGAAACTACTTTGGGCAGGAAAGAAGGTCTAGTCCTTAGAACAACCTTGTCTGGATGAATGGACAAGAAAGGAGGTTTGACAGAAAGAGCCTGGAGCTCACTCACTCTCCTGGCAGAGGTGATGGCAACCAGGAAAGCCGTTTTCAAAGTCAAGAGAGGGAGAGGACAGGAATTAAGTGGCTCAAAGGGAGCACACATCAAAAAGGTTAGAACCTGGTTCAAGTCCCACTGAGGCATCACAAACGGAACAGGTGGATACAGGTGTGTG
The DNA here is from genome assembly GCF_964263255.1 of Lissotriton vulgaris. Classification (NCBI taxonomy): domain Eukaryota; kingdom Metazoa; phylum Chordata; class Amphibia; order Caudata; family Salamandridae; genus Lissotriton; species Lissotriton vulgaris. Next base: position 2,035,373,577 of record NC_141691.1, read on the forward strand.
ATGCCCTTCAAGAATCTCGTTACGATGGGGAACTTGAACAAAGAAGGCTGATCAGGAAGCCTGAGAAAGGCTGAAAGGGCCGAAAGGTAGCCCTTGATAGTGCCCAGAGCAGAGCCCTGCTGGGCAAGAGAGAGAAGAAAAAGAAGGACCTCGGAAAGAGAAGCAGAAAGAGGGTCCACAGCCTTTGCTGTGCACCATGCCACAAATCTGTTCCACCGACAGGCATATACCGACTTTGTGGAGGGACGCCTGGCTGCCAGAATTACATCACAGACTTCAGTAGGCAAGTCAAATGGCCTCAACTGCCGCCGCTCAATCTCCAAGCATGGAGGTGGAGACTGGACAGGTTCGGGTGGAGGACCGTCCCCTGCTGCTGCGACAGAAGGTCCTCCTGAAGGGGCAGGCGGATCGGGGGACCGACTGACATGCTGAGTAGCTCGGGATACCAGTACCTTCGAGCCCAGTCTGGAGCCACAAGGATGACTTGGGCCCGGTCGCGCCTGATCTTCTTCAGCACTCTGGGCAGAAGTGGTATACGCGGAAAGGCGTATAACAGACCGCAACTCCACTTGCGCCGAAAGGCGTCGCCGTGCGAGTGCCGTCTTGGAAACTCCAACGAGCAGAACTGATACAATTGCGCTTTCTCTTCTGTGGCGAATAGATCTAACCAAGGCTCTCCCCATTGCCGAAAGAGGCCTTGCGCCACGTCTGAGTTCAGACGCCATTCGTGATCCATCGAGCACCGACGGCTGAGTTCGTCCGCCCTGGCGTTCAGAGAACCTGCCAGGTGTTGAACCGTCAAAGTCACGCCCTGACGTTCCAGCCACTGCCAGAGGCGCAGAGCCTCCTGGCAAAGGGTCCACGACCCCACCCCGCCCTGTTTGTTGCAGTACCACATGGCGGTGGTGTTGTCCGTGAACACCTGCACTACACTCCCGTTGACAAAGGGGAGGAATGCCTTCAGTGCTAGACGAATCGCCCGTAGCCCCAACAGGCTGATATGGAGCCGGGACTCTGCCGGAGACCAGATGCCTCTGATCTCCGCCTCTCCCAAGTGGCCTCCCCTGCCCTGGAGGGACGCGTTCGTCACAACTACGTGCTCCGGGTGGGGAAGGGAGAGGGATCTGCCTCTGACCCAATCGCGGTCCGTAAGCCACCACGGCAGTTGTCTCGCAGTGCCCTCCGATATCAAGACGTGGCCGGACAAGTTGCCCTGATGCTGGGCCGACTGAAACTTCAGGTCCCACTGCAGAGCCCGCATCCGCCACCGAGCGTGATGCACCAGAAGGATGCAGGAAGCCATCAGCCCCAGCAGCCGCAGCGTCAACCTGACCGAAACCCGGGATAGCGGCTGGAAGATGGGAATCAAAGCCTGTATATCCCGGACCCGCCGTTCCCGAAACTGCGCCGAGTCCAGAACCGCTCCGATGAAAAGGAGCTTTTGAGAGGGACACAGGTGTGATTTCGGCACATTGATGGAGAACCCCAGGTCGTGCAAGAGGTCTGCCGTCATCTGAAGGTGGTGGACGACTGTTTGGGGCGAGCCCGCCTTCAACAACCAGTCGTCTAGGTAGGGGAAGACTGAAACCCCTAACCTGCGCAGATGGGCTGCGACCACCGCCAACACCTTTGTGAACACCCGTGGGGCGCTGGTAAGGCCGAAGGGGAGCACGATAAACTGAAAGTGCTCCTGGCCTACCGTGAACCGCAGGTAACGCCGGTGGGCCGGCAGGACGGGGATGTGAAAATACGCATCCTGCAAGTCCAACGCTACCATCCAGTCTTGAGGGTCTAGAGCAGCCAAGACCTGAGCCAATGTCAACATCTTGAACTTCTCCTTCCGGAGGAAGCCGTTGACGTTCCGTAGATCCAAGATAGGACGTAGGCCCCCTTTGTCCTTCTTGGGCACCAGAAAGTAGTGGGAATAGCAACCACGCCCTACTTCTGGCCCAGGAACGCGCTCGATGGCCCCCTTGGCCAAGAGTGCCGTAACTTCCTCCTGCAGAAGTGTCAAGTGGTCCCCCGACACACGGTGGTTCTGCAGTGGCATGGCTGGAGGATCGGTCTCGAAGGGGAGGGAGTAGCCCCTTCGGACGAGTTGCAGCACCCACCTGTCCGATGTGATTGTGCGCCAGCGGGCGTGGTGATAGCGAACCCTGCCACCCACTGGCGTCACATGGGCCTGGAAGCACGGACTACGAGGATTTGGAGGCAGATGCTGCGGGGGGAGGTGTGGCCTGACCCCGCCGTTGACCCCGACCGCCTCCACGGCGGTTTCCACGGCCGCCACCGCGTTGAAAGGATTGTTGCGGCGCGTGGCTGGCAGCACGTGTGGGGACGCCCCTTCCTTGGCCACAAAAGGAGCGAAACGAACCCGTTTGCTGGCGCTGGGTCGAGAGACCCAAGGACTTGGCCGTGACCCTGGAGTCCTTGAAGCGTTCCAGCGCGGGGTCCGCCTTGTCACCAAACAGGCGACAGCCATCGAACGGCATGTCCATCAAGGCATTCTGGACATCTGCTGAAAAGTTGGCGGATCTCAGCCAGGCGTGGCGACGAATCGCCACCGTCGTGGACATCGCTCTGCCCAGCGAGTCGGTCGTATCAAGACTACACCGTATGGAATATTTTGCTGCATCTCGGCCCTCAGCCACAGCCTTGCCGAGCTTTGCCCGCACCACCATGGGGCATTCTGGCGGCAGGTCCGCAACCGTATCCCACACAGAGTGGGTGTAGCGGCCCAAGAGGCAAGCGGTGTTGCAAGACCGCAGTCCCAAACTCAGGGACGAGAAGACCTTCTTGCCATACTGGTCATACCTCTTAGATTCCCGGTCGGGCGGGGCCGACGGGAATGCAGTCTGGGAAGTGGAGGCCTGGATCACCAGACTCTCAGGGGTGGGATGGGTGGACAGGAACTTGGGGTCGTCCGGACAAGGACGGTGGCGTCTGGCCACGTTCCGATCAACAGGCGAACCTGAAGAGGGCCTGGACCACGTGCCCAACAGAACGTCTGACAAGGCTTCGTTAAACGGCAGCAGTGGCTCCTGTGGGCATGACTGTGGTTTGAAGACCTCAGTGAGGATGTTAGGCCTCACGGCCGCGACGGGGAGCTCAAGGTGTAAGGCCTTGGCAGCCCTCATCAACACCACTGAATAGGCAGCCCCTTCCTCCGACGCCACGGAAGGAGGAGAGACAAAGCCAGGGTTAGGAGAATCGTCCAGACCACTGGCATCCCCCAAATCACCTGTCCAGTCCACGTCATACTGGCACTCACGTGACAGAGGGTCCTCAGACCCCTCCCAACCTTCCCCGTACTCTTCATCATCTCCATATTCGGAGTCAACGATGTAGACCGGCTCCTCGGGGTTCACAGGCCCCATCGGCGTCGAGCCCGGCGTCGAGCGACGTCGGTTCGACTCCGCGTCCGGATTCGGGGAGGGTATGGGGACGGTGCCGCCCGGAGCCGGCACAGGAGAACCGTAGGCCCCGTCGGAGAAGTGAGCGCCCTCATGGCCATGAGGAACACCTCAATCTCCTCAGGCGTCGCACCTTGCCCAGGGACCGGAGGGTATGGAGCAGGCCGCGCCGGCGACTCTCGCGGAGCCGCGGGGTTGGGGTCACCCAAACCCCCGGCCGCGTCGTGCGAGCGTCGGGGGGAGTTGGGGGTATGATGACGACGCCCCGACTTCTTGTGTTTCTTACCTGAAGAGCCCGACGAATGGCGCCGACTTCCGGAGCGTCCGGCGCGGCTCCGCGATCGCTCCCTCGAACGCTCCCTGGACTTCCGGCCGGACCGAGACCGCTCCCGACGCGGGGCCGACACCCGGAGCTCGAGTAGCTTGCGGGACCGCTCCCGTCTAGCCTTATTAGTCAGAGCCCGGCAATCGACGCAGGCGTCCACGTCGTGGTCGGGCCCAGGCACCGGAGGCAGAGTCGGTGATGGTCCGTGACCGACATCGTGCGGTAACAACCGTCACAATTCTTGAAACCGGGCATCCTACCAGGCACCAAAAAGATATAGAAAGTTGACAAACTTGGTCAAAAGACCGGAGTACTGCTCTTCGGATCTGCGCTTACTGGCGCGGAAAAAAGAAGAACTGACGTCAGCCGCGGAGGCGGCGTCTATATACTCCAGCGACGTCATCACGGCGCACGACGCCGACGACGGACGCGGAGCCGCAGGGGACGCCTGCAGACAACGCCTGCAGACGACGCCTACCGACGCGCAGGGGTACTGCTACGCAAAAGTTTCCGGATCAAGACTGACGCCTGGGGATATTCTAAGGTAAGGAATCTAACACTAACGTGTTTCTTTCAGATGATGAGGTACACATGCAACTTACTGAAATTCAAGCTGAGATCTATGCAGATCCAATATATTTTCTTTTCCCAGAGAAGCTCAAGGTTATCTTCCAAGGCACCTCACAATTTTTTCAAACCCTGGAAGAAGCATGCGCCTGGAAAGAGGAGCGCCCCATGGTATGACGGTAAACTAGGACCAGCTTGTCACAATCCAAAGACGCAACCACACAATGGGAGCCCCGAACACAGAGAATAAGAAGGAGATGCCTACTTAAACGACGACACAAGATGCTATTGAGATCCTACTGAAAGAAACCCGGTACAGGGCCGAGATACGCATGGCTCTGGATAGAGACTTGTCCCAAACTCAAGCCAAGGGAACACAATGCAATCAGGGGGAAAACACTCACAACAAACAATGGGATAAGAAATCCCTGGCGGACACGAACTGTGACCACCCACTCTTCAAGAATATCACTTGCATGGAAGATCAAGATGCGTAGACAAAAAACGTGGAGAGTACGCTCCAACAGCAGGCTAAGAGTGGCAAGAAAGGCTAAAACATCAATCAATCAACCAATCATACCACTTGTATAGCGCGCTACTCACCCGGAAGGGTCCCAAGGCGCTTGGGGGAGGGGGTCCGCTACTGCTCGAACAGCCAGGTCTTGAGTTGTCTCCTGAAGGCGAGATTGTCCTGGGTCAGCCGAAGGTGGATGGGGAGGGAGTTCCATGTCTTGGCCGCCAGGTAGGAGAAGGATCTGCCTCCGTCGCTTGCTCTTCGGATGCATGGTATGGCGGCGAGGGCGAGGCTAGTAGACCGTAGCTGGCGGGTGGGCGTGTAGAAGGTCAGGCGTTGAGGTACTTCGGGCCCAGGTCGTGGAGAGACTTGTGTGCGTGGGTGAGGAGCCTGACGTGATGCTCTTGTTGACGGGGAGCCAGTGTAGGTCCCTCAGGTGGCCGGAGATGTGGCTGCGTCGGGGCATGTCTAGGATGAGTCGGGCGGAGGCGTTCTGGATGCGCTGGAGTCTTTTCTGTAGCTTGGCTGTGGTTCCGGCGTAGAGGGTGTTTCCGTAGTCCAATCGCCTGGTGACGAGGGCCTGGGTGACCGTCTTCCTGGTTTCGGTTGGGATCCATCGGAAGATCTTGCGAAGCATGCGTAGGGTGTGAAAGCCTGATGAGGAGACGGCGTTGACTTGTCTGGTCATTGAGAGGGAGGAATCCAGGAAGAAGCCCAGGTTGCGTGCATGGTCTGTTGGCTTGGGAGCGGTGCCCAGGGCTGGGGGCCACCAGGAGTCGTCCCAGGCAGAGGGTGATGGTCCCAGGATGAGGACTTCCGTCTTGTCTGAGTTCAGTTTCAGGCGGCTGTTCTTCATCCAATCGGCGACGTCTTTCATCCCTTCGTGTAGGCTGGTTCTGGCGGTGTTGGGGTCTCTGGTGAGGGAGAGGATCAGCTGGGTGTCGTCGGCGTAGGACATGATGTTGAAACATGGGAAGGCCAAAGGCAGACAAACTGCAGAACTGCTACAGAATCCCCCAGACTTGATTTTGCTCAGTGCGCTCTGAGGGGAATACTTTTTTTTGGTTAGAAATTAGCGGGTTGTAGGGCAGGGGTCGGACTACAGACCTCTCAAACTGAACTTATGCCAAGTTGTCATGTTGACAGTTCAGGGAATAGGTGTAGGTAGTGGGAGAGAGTGAGGTGGAGGGGTTAGGTTTAGGGGTATACAGCTTTATAGTTTAATGATTTAGTATGTTTCTAATACAGCCAGTGGCAGGAGATTTAAGGTCCACAGACAGGAACGGACGTAAGGAGGACATCAGACAGTTGTCTGTCCACTTGTATCCATGCATACAATGAAAATCATGGGATACACACAATGAGTGATGACACATACTCAGCATTGTCATAAAATGTTATTGGACTCTGTAGAAAGATCAAGAGGGGGTTAGTTACCAGATACATCAAGAGACTTGAACCTGACATTGTCTTCTTACAGGAAACCCACTTGCTGGGGTACACACTATGACTTCATTGGAAGAGGGACTTACACAACCCTGGCCCACGCAGGGTTTTCTGCAGGGGTGCAAAGTGTCACCATACTAATAAATAAATCCCCCCCTTTCATAACTAAGATCTGGACAGACCCCAATGGGACCTTTGTTGCTGTCCAGGAGTCCTGAGGACGAAATGTACTCATATTAATTTGTGTTTACATCCCGCAAAAACTGCATTCCTAATCCCTAGATACAATTGATAAAATACTAATAGACTCAGGCCCATCCACACACATTACTGTCCCCGCCTGTTGGCGGAGTTTGTGAGGCTGCTAAGACTGACTAACCTTTGGAGATAACAACACCTACTAGACCACACTTATTCCTATTTTTCCTGAGCCACATAGTCTTTTCTAGACTTGACTTCTTCTTTGCCCGGCAGGTGAAATACGAACGGTGGGTAAGATGGATTACCTAGAAAGTGGCATTTCAGACCACTCGCCATTGTGGTTGACAGTAAGGGGTGGGGGGAATAGGCAGCAATCAGACTGGAGACTGAATGCCTGGGAGCTTCACAACAAAACAGTAATGGGAATCATTAGAACAGAAACTGAGCTATTCTTCCAAGAGAATGAGGGCTCAGTAGCTTTAAATGGAACCCTCTGGGAGACCTACAAGACGGTGCTTTGGGTTAGAGTGCATGATGAAACCCACCAAATAGAAACCCTAGAGTATAAACTCTTGGAATTAGAGAGAAACTTTTCCCCAGATACATAGGCTGACCTGTTAAAACAGCCAGTAGTCACACTTAGAGAGATCCGTGCCCCAACCGAATGAGAGGTGCAGACCCAAATTCAGAATGCACAACATTGAGTCTACAAGACAGGAGACTCCTAGCCTGGTTGGGCAGAAGGAAAAGAGAGATGAGCTGGGTTACCCAGATATACGAAATAGATGAACGGCGCATGTTTGCACACTCCATAGTGGGTTCTTTTGCACAGTACTACACAGAGCTGTTAGAGGCTAGAACGCTGGCAGACGACATGAAAATAATAGATTATCTTAGCAATAAAGACATGCCTCTCCTGCTGCAGGAAGATAAGGAAGCCTTAGAGGAAGATATTACCCTAAAGTGCAAGACGCTATAAATTAACAAAAATCGGAGAACACTCCGGTGCTAAACAGCGTGCCAGTGGGATTTTTTAAGCAAAATGTTAGCCTGGTAGCCACTCACTTACTCAATATGTTCCAGCGTTGTGTATGCAAAAGCCAGGTAAACCCCCAGAGAGCTGCGGCTCCTACCTCCCAATATCATTACCAAACACTGAAACCAAGATTTTGGCCTCCATTTTAGCATCACGACTCTTGACCGTTATCACATCATTGCTATACAGTGACCAATCGGGCTTTATGCCTGCACATGACACGTGCCTCAATCTCCCCTGACTTGCCAAATAGCTAGACACAGTGAAGGACAGACCTATCCTGTATATCCTTCTGTCTATAGATAAGAAAAAGGCCTTTGACAGTGTTTATTGGCTGTTCATGAGACAAGTCCTAGTAAAATTTGGAGTTGGTCAAGGATTCGTGGCTTGGGTTGAACTATTGTATACTAACCCCAGGGCAAGGATAACGGTCAATGTAGTAAAGTAATCTGGCTTCCGCATTCTGAGGGGAACCTGACAAGGCTGCCCCTTGTCACCCCTGTTCTTTTCATTGGTCTTGAAGCCACTGGCATGCCGGGTCAGGACCTACCCAGAATTAAGAAGTGTCAGGGATATTGTAGACTAACTTGTTGATGCATGGATTTCCCTAGATGCGGATGAGATTCTGCTCTACATGACTAATCCAGATACGACGCTCCCCCTGAGACTACACCCGGTCAAATAATATAAATGTAAATGTAAATGCCGGCACTTGAAGAGCGTACAGCTACCTCCAACGGAAGTGTCCCGGCGATGTCCGTATACCGCATAGGAACCCTTCCTGGTTTTTCCCTGGGAAATGTCAACTCCTGGGCACCCCCAAGGTGAAGCCCGGCATCCCAGCGCTGTTGGGGCTGTTGTGGAGATGAAGAAAGCTATTGCCCAGAGTTGCAGAGTGGGACCCATGATTAGAATATGCACCGAGGCAATAATTATCAGGTCCGAGAAAATTGAGCCCAGGACCCGCCGAGGCGGGGTATTAAACCCTGCTCCCGGGCCAGTCCTCTGCATCAGGGCCTGCCGCTCTATCCATTGAGCCACACTTCTCCACTACTTCGCAACCATGTAGGATATAATATCAACTGGGGGACGTTGAGTCTTTACCCAGTGGGAGGCTCCAAAGAAACACACTCTCTACCAGAGCAACTGAACATTACGAAAAAGTATATTTGCATGAAAATGGAATTGGTTGGAATTTCCTGTTTAATGTCTGATCTAGTTTCTATTACTAGCAAAGTAATAACCATGAAGAAACAAAGTAAGTGCCTCATTATGATGGAGGATTTTCCGCCTCCTCCGGGCCGGGGGAAGCCACCTCCGGCCCGGAGGAGGCGGAAAATCCTCTGCGGACTCACCATTGACCCACCGCCGCATTACGATGGCTGGTGGGTCGTGGTTACTGTCCGCTGCTTTTCCGTCGCGGTCAGATTACAACCGCGGCTGAAAAGCTCTCATTTGGCTGGCAGTGTCTATCAGACACCACCAGCCAAATTAGGAAGCATTTGTAAACATGCTTTTCCGCGGCGGTTTTTCCGCCGTGGAAAAGCATGTGTACTTTTGATTTTGGGGGCCCGTTGCGGGCCCCCAGGGTGTTGGCGGGTGGGTGGTGCACATAGGGAGTACCTATGGTACCCCCCAGCATTTACTTGCACAAAGCGGCAGGCACCGCGCGGTGCCTGCCGCTTTGTGCATGTAAATGTTAAACTGGCGGTCACATCCTAATCGCACATGAGGGAACGCCGCAGCCATGCAGATGTTCCCTCATCCTCTGGGGTCGCGGACGGACGCAAGTCTGTCCGCGATCCTAATGAGGCCCAGGTACTGCCTCATCCTTTTATTAAGACTTGAAAGCATTATGATACAGAATGCAAAAGAAAAATCTAGCACAAAATGTCTCTCATTGTCCAAAAGTATTTTAAAAACAATCCTTTCACAATTATGCTTTTCATTACCCTCCTTTGTATGGTTACAGATACCCCAGTGGGCCCAGTTAGATGATGTTAGAGTACATTAGAAATTCCTACTTAAAATGATTGCATGTAAAGTATTACTACCAAGTTTTTATCGTCAACTGCAGCTTTGCACCCTTTTCTTTGTGAAAAAGCACCAAAACATCCTTACTAGAGCATGAGCTTTGAAAAACAATACATCTTCATTCTCTGCCCTTTGTTTTTTTCATTATCAGAAAAAGAATCAAAGGGGCAGAAAACTCTACCAAAACATCCTGACAGAATATTAAACTGACATGCTGTGCAGGTGTGAGGTGGATATACTTTTTGAGAGCTTCCTTCTAAGAGAAAAGCATGCAATGTCTTTCATAGATTTTGACACACTAGATATGCTACAAATCTAATATGGTGACTCGGATAAAACTGAAACAAGTGTGAAGTTAAGGATTTTGAGAAACAAGGATCTGCTCGATTTGTACTCATATTTTGACTAGTAGATGCTGGTTTTCCTGACTCTGATTGTACACTGGGCTCTGCTGACCAGGCCCAGGGAGTGTGCTCCGATTCAAATTACATGGTAATTAGGTATAACTACAATTCTTACTGACATCCTCTCTTTAAGTCCCAAGGAAGTGGTAAGGCATGTAGGTCTAGAGGCCTCGTCGACTTAAGGTACTTAGGTATGCATTACTGTTGTGCATGTTGACATTTTCAAGGCTGCTTTTAATCTAGAATTATATGCAAATATGACTATTCAATTGAAGGAACTAACCAAGTTTCAAAATACCTTGGTTGTATATATAGATCACATGTAAGGTCCCCAAAAGGTATAGTGCCATGTAACTATGAGGAAATATATGATAAAATAAGTTGTATGTGCCCTGGGAAGGGAAAATAATGCCAATTTCATTTGTTGCCAATGAGTCGCAATGACCCAAAGGTTAACGTAGGAAAATGTAATTAAAGTGTAACTATTGAAAGAAAGGAGCTATAATGAAGCTTCAAAGTATTGAAATGTATTCTAACTTTCACAGAAAATACGTTATGGAATATTTATTTTCAGTAAGGCAAAATCTAGCCTTCCAGGGACTCTTTCCATGTTTGGCAGGCTGACCCAAACTGTCTTAATGAGTTGTGTAGAGGCCTGCATTGAGACAAAGAATTTCCTGTAAGAAGACAACTGCAAGCTGCAGAGCATTAGGCAGGAAGGGTTGTACAGGCAAAACTAATCTTCAAAAATAAAAATGACAGCCTCACCCCAAAATCCTGCACCCCCAGTCATATAGGAGCCCCACAAATTTGATTAGTGAGGGGGCTCGAAGGGGAGTGTTAGGAAACCATAGTCTCACCAGTGGGTTGGATTAGCCAAATACAACTGTTCTGGAGAAAGTTTCTCCATTTTGTATATTAGAAGAATAGGGATTTCTGCGTCAAGAATATGCCACAATTTGGAGGAAGTGTTCATATTCCATTGCGTGGTACCCTGCATCACATTGGTAAGTGTGCCCCGCTGCTTTTAATCCCAGAACTGTGAATAAATATGGGAGTGTTGTCCAGTAACTCAAATCTGCTGCATAAAACCAAAAAGGACTGGCTTGCTTGGACCCTGATCTGTACCCATAGGATTGCATTCTGAAGAACTACACCAGCGGCACATTCTGGTACTGCAGCACTCGTTTATTCATAGATCCAGATGAGTCCTTAATAATAGTAGGTGAGGTGACACATTTGTTGTAACCAGCAGCCAGGTGGTTGGGTAACTTCTGAATACGCGCAGACCAATGTATAAGGCGGATGCTGAATACCCAGTCGGTGTGCCTAGGGAACTGAACAGATACCTCATACTCAACTAAAACAAACACATTCTGTAAGCAGCTCCTATGACTGAAATGGAGGCAATTTGGCACTATTAGCCCTGGTTTAAAGTACTATTTTTCATCATGATCACATTGAAAATAACTATAGATTTGCAGGCTTTACCCTTGTAAAATCGAGTTGCAGAAGTTCCGTAGCCCTCTCTACCTGCCCTTCATATGAGTGGATGATTTGCGTACCTTATACCAGGACTTTTTGTCAAAAGGCCCACACCAGTATTTTTTTTCTGAGAGTCGTTTCACTTCTCATCGGAATTTCATTTTGTGTTTTTTCTTCTCATAAAAATCACTGCAGTCCTAAACCTTGTAACTAGCGTTTTGGGGCTAGTCACTGTAGGATAATACCACTGTTAAATTGTTATATCTTCCTCTTTTTAATTATATTTGCCCTAACATGTAGTTAACAAGGCACACTTAGATGGAATTAATGTTTCAAGTAGTACCTGTTAATGAGGTATTCCCATGGATGTTTAAAACCAGCTTCAGTCAGCCTATACATGTAGGCCTGAAGCCATGCTTTACTTGTTGGCCTAGTGATTAGCAACGTATGTGTTTCAATACTCCTGTGATATATAACTTCCATGTCACTGGTGTGTTTCCTGCATCATTTGATCTTTCTGGGAAGTTAACAATATTCACATTTGGGAATAAATGATGTAGCTATGTTTTTGGGAGCCAAACTGCATGAACTGAGATCCAACCAGCAGTGCCCCAGTGTGCAGAGTAGAAAAAAAAGAACAACTTCCGCAATAATAGGGGTTACCACTCAAAATTGAGGTATTTTCTAACAGTACGTTACAATTCTTTGTATGCCTTAGAATTGACATTTAGTAGCTGAGATAAAAGGAACAGTAGGAAGAGGCACAGTGAGTTTGTACAAGGCCGTGTGGAAGACCTTCAGAGGTTGAAATGTGTTGCCTCCTAATTGCTGCTTCTAAGTAGCCCTTGATATTGTTATTAGGTCATCCACGCAGCACTATTGTTTTGTCCAACTCTGTATCCATTTTAAGATGCATACCACACTCTGCTATGGTTGCTCACATTATGCTGTTTGCTATCCTTAAAACCTATTCAATATTCATTGATATCACCAAGTGAAAGATCGCAACTTCAAACCACAGCACTGCAAGCAATATCCATCATGTTCACTCATAACTGATCTTTAATCCAAAAATATCAGTTGGCATTTTGTGGCAGATAGAATTGCATGCATATTAAATGTAATGTATTTTCACTCATTCTTTTTTGCCAGAATATACCCATAAAATGTAACAAAATAAACCCACCAACCATCATGTCTCGCATCCTAATTGAATCGTCCCCTTCAACCCTGGAAACATTTCTAGAGATTTCCTGTTTTTTTGCAGTTTAGTATACAATTGTGCTGATTTATTGTGTAATTTAGCCATAAGAGGTTAAAGCTAATGATTATGGAAACATATTTTTTCTTAAGGAGCATTGATTTCACCTTAATTCAGAGAGATATAAATGCTCTATTTCTAATGTGGTTGTACACCTGTACATATATATATATATATATATATATCTCCTCCAGTGCCGGTATGTGCATGTAGGGCTGTCGCGGCGCGGTCCTGGTTAGGCCACCGACAGGCCTATAATATTTGCCAATCCCCTCCAAAGTTGTGAAGGAAACCAGGACGCTCGGAGTTCGTTGCAAAATGTTTAATGGCAGCAGAAACAAGTGCGACGCGTTTCGCCGATATGGCTTGATCACGCTCGTCATACAAACATTGTCAGCCATTTTTAAAATGCTGAAAACACACCCCCAGTGTACAATTGTTCACACAGACGTTGATACAAAGGCGCCATCTTATAACATGTTAAATACCATGTACGATATATCACACATTGTAATTCATACAGATTAAAGCATAATATGCGTTTGGGGTTCAACATAAATGTTTCAAAGTTTGTGCTCAGAAAAACTCTACCAAATGTTGAATGTTAGGTTGCGGACAAATATTGCGCTAGTAAAACAACCTAGTCAGATACTTAATTGCTGACATAATTATTAGGTGCATGTCAATCTTATTTATGCTGGTGTTCGTAAGATCTTGTAATTGCGAAAAGTCGCGATCACGTGGTGTACTGAGAAACGTGTTCCGAGCGCTCATTGGCTGCTGTAAATGTACCAGCAGTAAGACCCCATATGATTGGATGTAGTCGCTAGGCAACGTGGAAAACAATAGTTTGTCACGCTAGGGAAAATAACTCTTTAAGCATTGCCCAAGTGGGCAAATGAATACATCATAATGCCAAATTTCAACATTCTTAGACACATTCTATTAAGTTACATAGATATTATCCCAATGCGCAGTAATCAATCAATGTCCGCACAAAATCAGTGACAGTTTAAAGTCCTCGCCCAAGTGGGCATGTGTGTTGTGCTTCCACATAATGTTCCAAACGGAATAGTGTTCAGGTCCAATCAACTCATAGTATTTCGCAATACCATATAACGTCTGTGAAAGAAAAGGTTTCAAGTGTAAGTGAGTGAAAAATGAGATTAAAATAAAGAAGTTTAAAATACAGACAGCATATATACAGTTCAATTCATTGTAATATGTATATTACTCTTCATATAAATGAATGGCCAGTTCTTCACTAGTATTCAATCCCACAGGGGCCAGACATTGAAAATCGATAATATATCTGGATTCCAATTTCCTCATGGAGAGCTCATAGTTGCCACCACGTACCCCCAGATCCACACAATCAATCACCACCATGCGTAACTTGGTTTCATCCTGCATGTGATGGTCGAAAAAGTGTCTGGCGACCGGATATTGCTTGGTATGATTCCGTATCGCTCTCAGATGTTCTAACACCCTCTTTTTGGCTTCATGTTTGGTACTGCCCACATACCACTTGTTACATGGGCAGATTAACAAATACACACTATAGGGGGTATTGCAGGTTAGATTCTTTTTGATGGTAAATACCCTGGAAGTACCGGGTATGGTGAGAGATTTACAATTGCTACTGAATCTGCATGCCTTACATCTCTTACAACATGTAAATCCAGTAGATGTGGCCTGGGCAGGGGGATTCTTATCAGTCACATAATTGTTGCTGAGCTCGTCACGTAAGGATCTGCCCTTTCTAAACGTGATCTGTGGATTATCACCTAGATATTTTTTGAGGTGGTCATCCGTGTTCAGGACATGCCAATGTTTTTTAAGTACTTGTCTTACATCATGGGATTGGCCAGAAAAGAGTGGTCTCCCTTCCACTCTTTGCTGATGTGCCTCCGATGTTTTGCTGGTTTTCCGATACTCAGGGCACTGCTCCACGGCTGATCCGTGCCGCAGTGCAAGTGCTCCCTACTGCAAATTGTACATACGATTGGTATCCATGATTGGTGCATTGGATTTACTGTTAGTCCCTAGTAAAGCGCACAAGAGAGTGCCGGGGCTTGTAGATGCCAATACTGCTGGTGGGCCTGCAGCGCTGGTTGCGCCACCCACCGAAGCAGCCGTAAAGATGTGTCTGGGAACTGCGACCGCAGAACCCGCGTGCGGTCTCGTACTGTCACGCTAGCTGGGCAAGTGTCCCCACTTGCCAGCACCGACCCTTCCTTTGACTACATATTAGTCACCCCTATAGTAGGCCTGCGGGCAGGGTGCGTTGTAGGTGCAAGGTAGGACAAGCCTTGATGTGCATGGCATGTCCTAGTAGTGACTTACAACGAAGACCGTATTTCACTACTGAAGGCTACCTGCTCCATTAGGCCAGACTGAGCTGCGAGGGTTATTACACCCTATAATCCCCGCAGGCTCAAGGAGCATGGTAGTGAGTCATGTTTAGTATGCCTGAACTCAGGATAAGGAGATATTTCTTGTAGTCAAGTTTATTTCAGTACCCTGGGTTTGCAAATGCTACCTTTAGAAAGTTAGCATTTGCTTGCTTAACCATTTCAGCCGCCTCTGCTGGTGTGTATCTGACTGTCTGGGATGTGTGAGTGACAGGGCTGGAGGGATGACGGGTGGTGAATGCGCAGATTACACCTTAGTGGGAGGTAGGAGTGCCTCTTGACTTGAGCTGTCACTGTGCTCGACCTCCACAATGCTGGCTCCACCCTCCTGGGGAGCGGCGGATGACTCTGCCGGCACCTGGCCCAGGACGGGCGAAGCTCCCATCAACAAGGTACTCTGGCCACTCCTGTCCGGACAATGCTGGCTCCACCTCCTGTGGGGCGTCTGATGCGCCTGCCCCTCACACTGAAAGCAGAAGCCGGAGTACACCCGCGGGGGTACTCCAGAACTGAAAGTGGCTATGCAAAGGCCCCCCTGGCCTGCGAGAACAAAAGAATTGGCCTATAAAAGACGGAGCCCTGCTCCTTGAAAATTAGATCCGGTTTGGGCCACAGAAAGACTCTGCCCTACGAGAAGGACCGTGAGAGACAAGGAAGGGTGCTGACTCTTGCCTGTGTCTGGTGCCTTGCTGCTGAAGGAGAGGAAGACAATAAGACTACGAAAAGACTATTGTGCTACTTGTGCCAAACTCTGCAAAGAGATCTCCAAGGGCTTGCAACTGAACTTGCCCCCTGACCAGCGTCCCAGGACCAGTGGACGCTACCCCCTTGGAAAGCGACTGCGGGGGCTGACCATCGCCGCAGCACTGACGGAGGAATCTCCTCTAAGGCATCAACCTCCTCCCGACCACCGTGACCGGGGCCCAAAGCAACAGCAGAAGCAAAGTGAGGACCAGCCGCCGCTGGCCCGAACACCGTGACCGCAACTGCACCGGGAGCCCGAGAGCAAAGCAAAGGAGGACCCGTCCGGTCCGAGCTATCGAGGGGACTGCATAGCGAGCAGTCACTCACCTGCAAGGACGGACAGTTGCCCTACGAGAGTCCGCAAGGTCGGTAAGCCTGTCCGACAGCCCAGCTGTGAGCCCACAGCTACACCGACATTTGGCTGGGTACGTCCTGCACTTGGGGACCGTACTGCCACTTGTCACAACCGCACAGCCGCCACCTCCAGGGTCGGAGCGGACGACGAGGAAAGGACCCTGCCGCCACAGAACACCGCTGCCCCGGACGACCAGTGACCTGCTCGGCCGAAGAGCCGCAACGATCAGCGACCCCGGGAAGGCAACGCGACGTGGGACAGATCCCTTGGAAGCCGCCGGCTCCACAAGAACTTTAAATAACACCGGTCTACGGACCTCAAGAGAACTTCCGTAAGAACTGTGGTAACCCGAATTACGTAACTTGCAACCGTCTTCATAAAGTTTGACTGTATTCACAAGCCTGCTTAAAATCTATATAAAGAGATATATATTTTTACAAGAATACAGTCTGGTCTCGTTGTGTGGTGGGTTGGTTGTAAAGGTGTACTGTTGCAAGTGTTTAACCCAATGTGCCCCAAACATTAGCCTACGACTGCTTAAGCCACACTACCTAGAGGGTAAGCAGAGGTTGTCTGGAAGGTAACCCTCAGCCCTGACGAGGAAGAGAGAGTCCCTGCTTGTCGCTAGTGTTGCACTGCGCCAACTAGAGCCTCCCCCTTCCTACAGTATTTAACATGTTATAAGATGGCGCCTTTGTATCAACGTCTGTGTGAACAATTGTACACTGGGGGTGTGTTTTCAGCATTTTAAAAATGTCTGACAATGTTTGTATGACGAGCGTGATCAAGCCATATCGGCGAAACGCGTCGCACTTGTTTCTGCTGCCATTAAACATTTTGCAACGAACTCCGAGCGTCCTGGCTTCCTTCACAACTTTGGAGTGGATTGGCATATATATATATTACCTACTGGCGGTCGGGACCTAGTTTCCATAGGAAATCCGCAACATTCTATTGGGAATAACTTTGGCGCCGGTTGATCAATCTATGGGAATTTCTCAAAGAAGATGGCGCGTTATGCACCGCTCCTTCTCTGAAAGTTTCAGGGGGATTCGTGAAGCAGGGGCCGAGAAAAAAGGGGGGTCCCAAAACGTGTTTTCCCCATACAATTTTCCATAGGTCCTTTAGACACGGCTACAGCCCAAACGGCTGAACGGAATTACAAGAAATTTGGCAAAATGGTAGAGTCCGATTCGCAGATCACGCTTTTGCTTAAATGGTGTAAATCCCTCCAGTAGTTGCTGAGAAAATTCAAGTTGAAATCAATTATATATCTATAAGCGTGCGAGCACCCCGCGATTTTTAAAAAAATAATAATAATTTTTAAGGGCCTTGGGGGTCCTTGTGGGACCCCCTGAGCAGGCCTAGAGGGTCAGGGTGCTTCTACCCTGCCCCCTTTTTGAGTTCTACACATTTGTTTTCCTGCTTTCCTGTGCCTTAGTCTACTGAGGCACAAGATGGCTGCCAACTGTTTCTGTTTTGGAGTGTAGATAGACAGTAGCAGCCAATCAGCATGCCTTCCAGAGAAAGTTGCATGCTCATTGGCTGTCAACACTACAAACCAGGAAGTGTTGGCATCCATCTTGTGCTAGGTAGACCGAGGCACAAAAGAAGCAGAGCTCACAGCCCACACAGCTCTCACAGCCCACACAGCTCTCACAGCCCACACAGCTCTCACATCCCACACAGCTCTCACAGCCAACACAGCTCTCACAGCCCACACAGCCCTCACAGCCCACACAGCCCACACAGCCCTCACAGCCCACACAGCTCTCACAGCCAACACAGCCCATACAGTTCTCACAGCCCACACAGCTCTCACAGCCCACACAGCTCTTACAGCCCACATGGCTCACACTCTCACAGCCCAAACAGCTCTCACAGCTCTCATAGCCCACAGAGACCTCACAGCCCACACAGTCCTCACAGCCCACACAGCTCTCACATCCCACACAGCTCTCACAGCCCACAAAGCTCTCACAGCCCGCCTAGGTAGACCGAGGCACAAAAGAAGCAGAGCTCACAGCCCACACAGCTCTCAAAGCCCACACAGCTCTCACAGCCCACACAGCTCTCACACCCCACACACCCCTCACAGCCCACACAGCCCACACGGCCCTCACAGCCCTCACAGTACACACAGCTCTCACAGCCAACTCAGTTCTCACAGCCCCACAGGTCTCATAGCCCACACAGCTCTCACAGGCCTCACAGCCCACACAGCCCTCACTGCCCACACAGCTCTCACAGCCCACACAGCTCTCACAGCCTTCACAGCCCACACTCTCACAGCCCAAACAGCTCTCATAGCCCACACAGCTCTCACAGCCCAAACAGCTCTCACAGCCCACACAGCTCTCACAGCCCACACAGCTCCCACAGCCCACACAGCTCTGGCAAAGATAATACCAGCAGAGAACAAGCACTGGCAAAGACAATAACGGCAGCAAACAAACACTGGCAAAGACAATAATGGCAGGAAAAAAAAAGGCAAAGACAATAACGGCAGCAACAAAAAAACACTGACAAAGGCAATACCAGCAGCGAACCAACACTGGCAAAGATAATACAATCAGGGGGGCAGGGGCACAAAAAACGGCACAATCAGGGGACAGAAGGCCCGACAAACGGCACAATCAGTGGGCAGAAGGCAAGAAAAAACGGCACAATTAGTGGGCAGAAGGTAACAAATACGGCACAATCAGGGAGCAGAAGGCAAAAAATACAGCACAATTAGGGTGCAGAAGGCAAGAAATATGGCACAATCAGGGTGCATGAGGCAGGAAATACGGCATAATCAGGGAGGCAGAAGGCAAGAAATACGGCCCAATCAGAGAGCATCTTGCTCCGGTCCAAAAATCGGATCCCTAGGGTTGCAAATTCACTGAAAAAACCATAGGTTTCAGGCCTTATTCAGGTAGGAATTGGCATTTAAAAAACCTTTGAAATTCACTGAAAAAACCATAGGTTTTAGGCCTTATATAGTTAGGAATTAACATATAAAAAACCATTGAAATTCACTGAAAAAACCATAGGTTTTTGGCCTTATATAGTTAGGAATTAGCATTTAAAAAACCTTGAAAATTCACTGAAAAAACCATAGGTTTCAGGCCCTATATAGTTAGGAATTAACATATAAAAAAAACACTGAAATTGCTCTTATATAGTTAGTTGAACTAACTATATATTTCGCGCATTCGCATTTGAGATGTCATCAGTGATGTCATGAGTGATGTCACTGACCATGTCATGAATGATGTAATTTGTGACATCATCAGCAGTGGATTGCGAATGCGCGAAATATATAGTTAGTTCAACTAACTATATGAGAGCAATTTCAGTGTTTTTTTTATATGTTAATTCCTAACTATATAGGGCCTGAAACCTATGGTTTTTTCAGTGAATTTTCAAGGTTTTTTAAATGCTAATTCCTAACTATATAAGACCTAAAACCTATGGTTTTTTCAGTGAATATATATGTATATATATATATATATATATATATATATATATCTATATATATATATATATGTATATATATATTCAATGAAAAAACCATGGGTATAGACCATATATAGTTAGGAATTAGCATTTACAAAACCTTATTTTACTCACACAAAACCATTGAAATTTCATATATAGTTAGTTGTACTAACTATATATCGCGCACCCGCAATCCACTGCTGATCATGTCACATATTACATCATTCATGACATGATCAGTGACATCACTGATAACATCACTGATGATATCTCAAATGACATCACTGATGACAACATCCAGTGACTGTATGTTTCTGAAAAGTCAAAATATGTCTTACATATTGAAGAATGAGTGGATGTATAAGTGTCTGAATAAAGGATTTAGTAGGTGCATGACTGACTGTATGAGTGAGTGATTAAATGTGTCTCACTGAGTGCATGGGTTAGTGACTAAACTGTCTTAATTTGTGCATCATTATATCTGTTGTTCTGTAAACTGCTGCATGTGTTGATCAGTAGCTTTATGATTAAGTATATGGGTTATTGATTGGTTGCCCAAGTATTTGTATGGGAGAGTGAGTGTGTGTGTGGGTGGCTGCGAGATGTGTGACTATGTGCATAGATGTGTGAGCAGTTGATTCACTAGATGTATGGGTTCAAAAGTGCATGTGGAAACAGCTGTATGGGCGGTTGACTATGTGCATGAGTGTATTAGGGAGTGAATGGATATCTCAGTGCTACATGTCAAAGTAAGTACAAATGTAAAACACAGTACATGTGAGAGTTGACATATATATATAACTGTGCATAAGAGCCAGTGAATGTGTGAGTGGCTGTATGGATCATTGTGAACTTGTATCAGGGATTGTATAACAGAGTAAATATGTGTTAGTATATGTTTGAATAAGTAAGGTGTGTATAACTGTATAGTTGAGGAAATGGAAGTGTGATTGATTCTTTGCATGACTGACTAGGTGTGTGAGTAACTCCATGGATGAGTGACAGTCTGTGAGTGTCTGTTTACTCTGAGTGTATCTAAGATTATATTAGAGTCTGAAGAGGTTCACCGTATTATCACATGAATGATGTCATCAGTGATGTGATCAGTAATGTCAAATGAGATGTCATCAGTGATGTAATTTGAGATGTCATCAGTGATGTCATCAGTGATGTCATCAGTGGTGTCATTTGAGATGTCATCAGTGATGTCATCCGTGATGTCATCAGTGATGTCATTTGAGATGTCATCAGTGATGTCATCAGTGATGTCACTGATCATGTCATGAATGATGTAATATGTGACATGATCAGCAGTGGATTGCGGGTGCGCGATATATAGTTAGTACAACTAACTATATATGAAATTTCAATGGTTTTGTGTGAGTAAAATAAGGTTTTGTAAATGCTAATTCCTAACTATATATGGTCTATAACCTATGGTTCTTTCAGTGAATATATATATATATATATATATACATATTCATATATATGTGTATATATGTATATATATATATATATATATATATATATATATATATAAATTACCACCCTCTATTTCTGAGTATATCAAATTGCATATGATATATGCTTTGTAAACACAGCCCAAGGATTGTCAAAGAACTAAGAAAAATCTTACAGTGCCCGTTACTCAATTAACAATGCTGCGTTTTCATGGTAGCACTAGCACTGTTCATTGCAGTATCAACTGTGCTGATCTTCACATTAAGCAGTTCAAAGCCATCTGTTCTTTTTTCTAGAGGCAAACATTTCATCCTAGATTGTGCTCAGAATATCTTGAAAAATAATGAAATATTTGCATCAAAATGTAATTACTTGCAATCTCCCGATCTATTAATAACTTTTGGAATTCTTCTTTACTGTGTGATCTAGTTCATACTACTAGAAAAGTGATAACCCTGAAGAAACCAAGTAAGTACTCCATCACTGTGTTAATAAGACTTGAAAGCATTATGATACAGAATGCAAAAGAATAATCTAGCACGAGATGTCTCTGATTGTCCTGAAATATTTTTAAAACAATCCCTTCACAATTGTGCTTTTCATAACCTCTCTTGTATTGTTACAGTTACCCCGGTTGGCCCAGTCAGATGATGTTAAGAGTACATTAGAAATTCATACTTAAAATGATTGCATGTAAAGTATTACTCCAATACTTTTCAGAGTTTTTATCGTCAACTGCTGTTTTGTAGCTTTTTTTGGATAGAGCACATAAACATCCTTACTCAGAGCATGTGAATTAAAAAAGTACATCATTCTTCTCTGCCCTTTGTTTGTTTCATTACCACAAAAATAATGAAAGGGGCAGATATCTCTACCATAACACCCTGACAGAACTTTAAACTGACATGCTGTGCAGGTGTGTGGTGCTGATACTTTTTGAGAACTTCCTTTACAAGAGAAAAGCATGCAATGTCTTTCATAGATTTTGATACACTACATATGTCACAAATCTAATATGATGACTTGGATAAAACTGCAACGTGTGTGAAGATAGGGATTGCGAGAAACAAGTACCAGTTAGATTTTTACTCCCATTTTGACTATTAGATGCTGTTTTTCAGACTCTGATTGTACACTGGGCTCTGCTGTTGAGTCCCAGGGAGTGAGCTCCGATTAAAAGTGCATGGTAATTAGGTATAACTACAATTCTTACTGACATCCTCTCTGTAAGTCCCCAGGAAGTGGTAGGGCATTTAGGTCCAGAGGCCTAGCCGATTTAATGTACTTAGGTATGCATTACTGTTGTACATGCTGTCATTTTCAAGGCTGCTTCTATTCTTAAATTGTATGCAAATATGACTATTTAATTAAAAGTACAAAGTTTCAAAATACCTTGGTTGTATATATAAGTCACATGTAAGGTTCCCCCTAGGACCCCCAGTGGTAGAGTGCCTTGTAACTATAAGGAAAGATATGATAAACAAAGTTGTATGTGCCCTGGTAAGGGAAAAAAGGTGAGTCACAATTACTCCATAGGCTAACATAGTAAAATGTAAATAAAGTGTAACTATTAAAAGAAAGGAGCTATAATGATGCTTCATAGTATTGAAATGTATTCTAACTTTTACGAAAAATACGTTATGGGTTTTTCCTTTTCAGTAAGCTAAAATCCAGCCTCCCAGGGGCTTTTTCCTGGTTTGCCAGGCTGAGCCGATCTGTCTTAATGAGTTGTGTAGTGACCTGCATTGAGACAAAGAATTTCCTGTGAGAGGAGGACTGCAAGCTGAAGAGCATAATGCAGGAAGGGGGTGTTGGGGGCAAAACTAACCTTCAAAAATAAAAATGGCAGCCTCACCCCTAAGTCCTACACCCCCAGTCAAATAGAAGCCCCACACAATTGATTAGTGAGGGGGCTGGAAGTGTAGTGTTAGGAAACCATAGTCTCTTGGCTTGGCTAGATCCAACTGTTCGGGAGAGAGTTTCTCCATTTTGTATTTTAGAAGAATAGCGATTTCTGGGCCAAGAATATGCCACACTTTAGAGGAAATTATCATATTCCACCTTGGGGTACGCTGCATCACATTGTTAGGTGTGCCCTGCTGCTTTTCAACCCAGAACTGAGAATAAATATGGGAGTGTTGTACATCAACTCAAATCTGCTGCCTAAAACAAAAAAGAGAAAAAAGGACTGGCCTGCTTGGATCCTCATCTGTACCCAAAGGATTGCA
This sequence comes from Lissotriton vulgaris, assembly GCF_964263255.1. Lineage (NCBI taxonomy): Eukaryota > Metazoa > Chordata > Amphibia > Caudata > Salamandridae > Lissotriton > Lissotriton vulgaris. The sequence continues at coordinate 2,035,396,948 of NC_141691.1, forward strand.
TTCTGAAGAACTTCACCTGCTGCACATTCTGGTACTGCAACACTCATTCAACCATAGGTCTAGATGAGTTTTTAATAATAGTAGGTGAGGTGACACCTTTGTTGTAACCACCATCCAGGGGTTTGGGTGACTTCTGAATATGCGCTGACCAATGTGTAAGGCGGAGGCTGGATACTCAGTCCAGAATGTGCCTAGGGAACTGAATAGATACCTCTTACTCAACTAAAAGAAACACTTTCTGTAAGCAGCTACTCCTATGACTGAAATATAGGCAGTTTGGCTACTATTAGCCCTGGTTTAAAGTACTATACTTCCTCATGCCCAAAATTATAATAACTATAGATTTGCAGGCTTCACCCTTGTACAATTGAGTTTCAAAAGTTCCCTCAGCCCTCTCTACCGGCCCTCCATATGAGAGGATGATTTGCACACCTTATATCTGGACTTTTTGCCAAAAGGCCCAAGTCATTATTTATTTTCTGGGAGATGTTTCACATCTCATCGAGAGGAAAGCCTGATGGGGTTGGGCGCAACTGGATAGGCTAATGCTGGTTAGTTCACTGGAGTTTCAAGCAGGTAAAGTGTAAGTTTTGAGCCTGTACCTTTCCTGTGTTTTTTTGTAAAAAACAATTTCACCAATTCAATGGATATTTTCCGAATATCGAAAACTGTGGTGAAATATACTCTGTACCTTATTGCAAATCAACGTTGCCCAAAATGGTATTTCATTTTGTGTTTTTTTCTTCTCATAGAAATCACAGTAGTCCAAAACAATGGAATTAGCATTTTGGGGATACTCACTGTAGGATAATAGCACCGTTAAATTCTTATATCTTCGTCTTTTTGAATATAATCACCCTAACATGAAGTTAAAAATGCACACTTAGAGTGAATTAATGTTTCGAGTAGGGTTGAGCGGAATTTGGGTAATCGCATTACGCAAATCTCCACGAAACGGTAAAAAATCTCCACAAAATTGAGAAATTCTGTGAACACGGGAGATTGCTTGATCGCGATGATTTTTTACAGTTCACAATCGCTGCTTGCATGCTTGGGGGGAAATAACTTACGAAAACTCATTTGAGAACGCAAACAAGCAAAACATTTTGCGAAGTTGCGAAATGCAGAATTTTGGTCAATTTTGCATTCTCCGCGGAATGCGAAATTACCCAAATTATGCAAATTCCATGAACAGAACGGAATTTACCACCCAGCCCTACTTTCAAGCAGTGTTCCTACCTGTCAATGAGGTATATTTTGATATATTCCCATTGATGCCTCTTACTCAACTAAAACAAACATGTTCTGTAAGCTGCTCCTCCTGTGACTGAAATCAAGGCAGGTTGGCTAACATTACCCCTGCTTTCAAGTACTATACTTCCTCATGCCCAAATTGAAAAATAACTATAGATTTGCGGGCTTCATCCTGGTAAAATTGAGCTACAGAAGTTCCTCAGCCCTCTCCAACTGACTTTCATGGGAGAGGATGATTTATATACCTTACACCTGGACTTCTTGTCAAGAGGCCCAAGCCATTATTTCTTTTCTGAGAGCTGTGTCACATCTCATCGAGAGGAAAGCCTGACGGGGATGGCAGCGAAAGCCCACACAGTGTTTTCCCCAGGGGTGCAAGGTGTCACCAAAATTAATTAAGAAATCTCCCACTAAAACAAAAACAAAAATCTGGACAGACCCCAATGGGACCTTTTTTGCTGTTCAGGAGTACTTCGAACGACATAAACTCACATTAATTTGTGTTTACACCCCGCTGCAATTGCAATACCAATCCCTTGATACAATTGCTAAAATACTACTAGACTCAGGCTCATCCACACACATCACTGGAGGTGATTTCAGATGTAGTTGACCCTAGCCTTGAATGCACACACATTGCCGCAGGAACTCGTGTCCCCACCCTGCTGGCAGAGTTTGTAAGGCTGCTAAGACTGACTGACCTCTGGAGACAAAAACACCTACTAGACCGCACGTATTCCTATTTTGCGAGAGCGAACATAGTCTTTTCTCGGAGCAATACTAACGGTGGGCAAGATGAAATACCTAGCAAGGGGCATTTCAGACCACTCGCCATTGTGGCTGACAGTAGGGGGTGGAGGGAACAGGCAGCGATCAGACTGGAGAATGAATGCTTGGGAGCTTCACGACAAAACAGTAATGGGAGGCATTAGAACAGAAATTGAGCTATTCTTACAAGAGAATAAGGGCTCGGTAGCATCACAAGTCACCCTCTGGGACGCCTTCGAGACAGTGCTTAGGTGTGGAGTGCATGATGTCATAGCGCATGAGCGCAGGGAAGAAACCCACCAAATAGAAATCCTAGAAAAAAACCTCTTGATATTAGAGAGAAAAATTACCCCAGATACAGAGGCCGTCCATTTAAACAAGCCAGTAGTCACACTTAGGGAGGTCTCTGCCCTAACCAAACAAGAGGTGCGGACCCAAATTCAGAATGCACAACATAGACTCTACAAGACAGGAGATAGAGCAGGGAAACTCCTAGTCTGGTTGTGCAGAAGGAAAAGAGAGATGAGCTGGGTGATCCAGATGCAGGAAACAGATGAACGACCCACATCCGCACACTCCATAGTGGGTGCTTTTGCACACTACTACAAGGACCTGTTAGAGGCGTGACAATTGACAGACGACATGCAAATAATAGATTATCTTAGCAATATAGATATGCCTCCCCTGCGGTTAGAAGATAAGGAAGCCTTAGAGGCAGATATTACCCTAAAGTGCTAGATGATATAAACAAACAAGAATCGGGGAAAACTCCAGGTGCGATTGGAATTTTGTAAGCAAAATGCTAGCCTGGGAGCCACTCACTTACTTAATATGTTCAAGCAGCATAGGAAGAGGGGGAGTTGCCAATGGATCTACGTCAAGCCTCAGTCTTGGTTATACGACACCCAGGTAAACACCCAGAGCGCTGCAGCTCCTACCTCCCCATATCATTATCAAACACTGAAACCAAGATTTTGGCCTCCATTTTAGTAACACAAATCTTGACCATAATCACATCATTGGTATACCGCGACCAATCGGGCTTTATACGTGCACATGCCATGTGCCTCAATCTCTGCCGACTTGCCAAATTCCTAGACACAGTGAAGGACAAACCTATCCTGCATATCCTTCTGTCTTTAGACACAAAAAAGGCCTCTGACACTATTCATTGGCCGTTCATGAGACAAGTCCTAGTAAAATTTGGATTTGGTCAAGGATTCATGGCTTGGGTTGAACTATTGCATACCAACCCCAGGGCAAGAATAAAGGTCAATGTAATAAGCTCAACTGGCTTCCCCATTCTGAGGCGAACCTGACAGAGCTGCCCCTTGTCACCCCTGCTCTTTTCATTGGTCTTTAAGCCTCTGGCATGCCGGGTCAGAACCCACCCAGAATTAACGGGTTTCTGGGATATCGGAGGCTAACTTGGTGATGGACAAATTCCTCTATTTGCGGATGACATTCTGCTCTACATGACTAACCCAAATATGATGCTCCCCCTGATACTACACCTGGTCAAAGGATATAGCAACAGTGTAGGAAATAATATCAACCGGGGGAAGTTGAGTCTTTACCCCATGGGAGGTTCCAAAGAAATACACACTCTAGCAGAAAATCTGAACATTACGAAAGAGTATATTGAAATGTAATTGGTTGGAATCTCCCAATCTAATAATAACTTTTGGATTTCTTCTTTATTGTGTGATCTAGTTCCTACTACTAGCAAAGTGATAACCCTGAAAAAACCAAGTAAGTACTGCATCACCATGTTAATAAGACTTCAAAGCATTATGATACAGAATGCAAAAGAATAATATAGAACAACATGTCTCTGATTGTCCTGAAGTATTTTTAAAACAATCCTTTCACAATTGTGCTTTTCATAACCTGGGTGGACCCAGTCAGATGATGTTAAGAGTACATTAGAAATTCCTACTTAACATTATTGCATGTAGAGCATTACTCCAATAGTTTTCAAAGTTTGTTTCGTAAACTGCTGCGTTGTACCTTTTTTTTGCGATAAAGCACCAAAACATCCTTACTCAGAGCATGTGCTTTAAAAAACAGTATGTCTTCCTTCACTGCCCTTTGTTTTTTTCTTTACCAGAAAAAGAATATAAGGGGAAGATACCTCTACCATAGCATTCTGACAAAATATTAAACTGAAAGGCTGTGCAGGTGTGAGGTGGATGTACTTTTTGAGAACTTCCTTCTAAGCATGCAATGTCTTTCATAGATTTTGACACACTACATGTGCCTCAAATCTAAAAAGGAGGATTCGGATAAAACTGCAACGTGTGCAAAGTTAGGGATTTTGAGAAACAAGGACCTGTTCAATTTTTACTCCCATTCTGACTACTAGATGCTGGTTTTCTGACTATGATTGTACACTGGGCTCTGCTGACCAGGCCCAGGTAGTGTGCTCTGATTAAAAGAGTATGCTAATAAGGTATAACTACAAATCTTACTGACATCCTCTCTGTAAGTCTCCAGGAAGTGGTGGGGCTTGTAGTTCTAGAGGCCTAGTTGATTTAATGTACTTAGATATGCAGTACTGTTGTGCATGCTGTAATTTTCAAGGCTGATTTTAATCTTAAATTATATGCAAATATGACTATTCAAATAAAGGTATTTAACCAGTTTCAAAATACCTTGGTTGTATATATAATTCACACGTAAGGTCCTCCGTAGGTCCCCCAGTGTTAAAGTGCCTTGTAACTATGAGGAACGATATGATAAAAGAAGTTGTATGTGCCCTGGGAAGGGAAAAAAATTCCAATTTCATTTTTTGCCAATGAGTTGCAATGACTTCATAGGTTAACATGGGAAAATGTTATTAAAGTGTAACTATTGAAAGAAAGGAGATATAATGATGCTAAGCCAGATCCAACTGTTCTGGAGAGAGTTTCTCTATTTTGTTTATTAGAAGTATAGTGATTTCTGGGTCAATAATATGCCACAATTTAGAGGAAGTGATCCTATTCCACCTCGTGGTACCCTGCATCACATTTGTAGGTGTGCCCCGCTGCTTTTAAACCCAGAACTGTGAATAAATATGGGAGTGTTGTCCTGCAACTCAAATCTGCTGCCTAAAACAAAAAAGAGAAAAATGACTGGCTTGCTTGGACCCTGATCTGTACCCAACCGATTGCATTCTGAAGACCTGCACCTGCTGCACATTCTGGTACTGCAGCACTCGTTCATCCATAGATCCAGATGAGTTTTTAATAATAGTAGGTGAGGTGACACCTTTGTTGTAACCACCAGCCATAGGGTTGGGTGACTTCTGAATACGCGCTGACCAATGTGTAAGGCGGATGCTGGATAACCAGCTAGGAATGTGCCTATTGAACTGAACAGATAACTATTACTCAACTAAAACAAGTACGGTCTGTAAGCATCTCCTTCTATGACTGAAATGGAGGCAGTTTGGCTACTAATTGCCCTGGTTTCAATTACTATATTTCATTGTGATTAAATTGAAAATTATAGATTTGCAGGCTTTCCCTTTGTAAAATTGAGTTTCAGAAGTTCCTCAGCCATCTCTACCTGCCCTTCATGTGGAAGGATGATTTGCATACCTTATACCTGGACTTATTGCCAAAAGTCCCAAGCCTTTATTATTTTTCTGAGAGTTGTTTCACATCTCATCGAGAGGAAAGCCTGATGGGGATGGCAGCGACTGGATATGCTAATGCTATTTAGTTCAGTGGAGTTTCAAGCATGTAAAGTGGAAGTTTTGACCCAGTACCTTTCCTATGTTTTTTTGTAAAATCCATCATCACAAATTCAATGGATATTTACTGACTATCAAAAACAGTGGTTGAATATACTCTGTACCTTATTGCAAATCAACGACACCAAAAATTAGTATTTCATTTTGAGTTTTTTTCTCCTCATAGAAATCACTGCAGTCCTAAACCATGGAACTATCGTTTTGGGGATAGTTACTGGATAATACCACCATTAAATTCTTATATTTCCTGTTTGTAATTATATCCACCCTAACATGTAGTCAACATGGCACACTTAGAGTTAAATAATGTTTCAAAGCTGAGTTCCTACCTATTAATGAGGTATATTTTGGATGTATTCCCATGGATGTTTAAAGCCAGCTGCAGTCAGCCTATACATGTAGGCCTGAAGCCATGCTTTCCTTGTTGGCCTAGTGATTAGCAACATATGGTTTTCACTCCTCCTATGATATATAACTTCCATGTCACTGGCGTGTTTCCTGCACCATGTGATTTTACTGGGAAGTTAACAATATTCACATTTGGGAATAGATGATGTAACTATGTTTTATGGAGTCAGACTGCATGAACTGAGATCCAATCAGCAGTGCCCCAGTGTGCAGAGTAGAAAAAAAACAAAATAACAGTCAGCAAAAATAGGGGTTATTTTCTAACAGTATGTTACAATTCTTTGTATAGCTTAGAATTAACATTTAGTAGGTTAGAAAAAAGGACCAGTAGGAAGAGGCACAGTGAGTTTGTACAAGGCGGTGTGGAAGACCTGGAGAGGTTGAAATGTGTTGCCTCCTATTTGCTGCTTCTAAGTGGCCCTTGATATTGTCATTAGGTCTTCCAAGCAGCACTATTGTTTTGTACAAGTCTGTATCCATTTTAAGATGCACACCATCATCAAGTGGAAGATCGCAACTTCAAACCACAGCACTGCAGGAAATATCCATCATGTTCACTCATAACTGATCTCTAATCCAAAAATATCAGTAGGCATTTTGTAGCTGATAGAATTGCATGCACATTAAATGTGATGAATTTTCACTCAGCACTAATTGTTTTTTGCCAGAATATATCCATAAAATATCACAAACGTAACACCACAGCCACCATGTCTCGCATCCTAATTGAATCTTCCACTTGAACCCGGGAAACATTTCTAGAGATTTCGTGGTTTTTGCAGTTTAGTATACAATTGCACTGATTTATTGTGCAAATTAGTCATAAGAGGTTATAGCTAATTAATTTGGAAGCATATGTTTTCTTAAGGAGCATTGATTTCACCCTAATTCAGAGAGATAAATGCTCTATTTCTAATTTAGTTTAACACCTATCTATCTATCTATCTATCTATCTATCTATCTATCTATCTATCTATCTATCTATCTATCTATCTATCTATCTATCTATCTATCTATCTATCTATCTATCTATCTATCTATCTATCTATCTATCTATCTATCTATCAATCTATCTATCTATCTATCTATCTATCTATCTATCTGTCTATCTATCTATCTGTCTATCTATCTGTCTATCTATCTATCTATCTATCTATCTATCTATCTATCTATCTATCTATCTATCTATCTATCTATCTATCTATCCATATGTTTGTAAATCCTAGTCTTTAACAATGTATACCTATTTCAGCAATTACCACCCTCCATTTCAGAGCATATCAAATTGCATATGATACATGCTTTGTAAAGATCTCTTTTTTTCAGGCAAAAAGCCAACACAGACCAAAGATTGTCCAAGAACTTGGACACATTTTATAGTGCCTGTTACTCAATGAACAATGCCACTTTCTTTTCATGGTAGCGCAAGCATTGTTCATTGTAGTATCAACACTGTTGATCTTCACATTAAGAGGTTTATAGCCATCTGTTCTTTTTAATAGAGGTACATACTTCATCCTAGATTGTGCTCAGAATATCTGGGAAAATAATGAAATATTTGTATCAAAATGTAATTGCGTGGAATCTCCCAAACTATTATTAACTTTTGGAATTCTTCATTACTGTGTGATCTAGTTCCTACTACTAGCAAAGTGATAACCCTGAAGAAACCAAGTAAGTACTGCATCACCGTGTTATAAGACTTGAAAGTATTATGATACAGAATGCAAAAGAATAATATTGCACAAAATGCCTCGGATTGATCCTCCTTCAAGAGGAAACACCACAAAGAAACGTTCCACATCTGGATAGAGCACGTTGGGTTTTTCCGCCGTACTGCGCTTTCAGTTTTTCCTGTTCAGGCGGCTGTGTCTGCCCGTCCGTCACTGCTACCAGTTTATGGGAGTCTTTCTTACTACATGTAATGCCACTACTGGCCGTTTCCTGCATATTTCACCCGATTGAAGAACCGGGTTGGAATTATCACCGGTTCCCCGATCCCGTTTATTTTGGAATTTAAACAGCCCTGAAGAGTCACGGGTAAATACCTGATTGACTAAACACATGTCAGCTGGTTTTTTCTTGGTGTTTACTCTTGAAGGAGGACCCACTGATACATAAAACTGAAAAAATCAAATACTGTTTGTTGACCCTGTCTCCATATTGTTTACTTCTAAAAACGAAATAACTGTGATATATGTGGTTTTGAAGTAATTAACTTGATGTGTGCACAGGACTTTGTGTTTGCAAGCAACAGGGTGGGTCTTGGCCCACTCTTTTGAAGGGGTTTTGGTTTCCCCCTGACCTAGTAGCACCGTCCTCATTTAGTACCTTGTGGGGATTCCTACTTTTACTGCTACCTGTTATGTGTGCCAATTTTCCTGCATACTGACAACCCTACACAGAAAACTCAACTATAGATTTGCAGGCTTCACCCTTGTAAAATTGAGTTTCAGAATTTCCTCAGCCCTCTCTACATGTCCTTCATATGAGAGGATGATTTGCACACCTTACACCTGGACGTTTTGCCAAAAGGCCCAAGCCATTATTTATTTTCTGGGAGTTGTTTCACATCTCATCGAGAGGAAAGCCTGATGGGGTTGACAGCGACTGGATAGGCTAATGCTATTTAGCTCACTGGAGTTTCAAGTAGGTAAAGTGGACGTTTTGACCCAGTACCTTTCCTGTGTTTTTATGTAAAATCCAATTCCACCATTTCAATGGATATTTACTGATTATCAAAAACTGAGGTAAAATATACTCTGTACCATATTGCTAATCAACCTTACCAAAAATGGTATTTCATTTTGTGTTTTTTCTTCTCATAGAAATCACTGCAGTCCTAAATCATGGAACTAGCGTTTTGGGGATAGTCACTGTAGGATAATACCACCGTTAAATTCTTATATCTTCCTCTTTTTAATTATATTCGCCCTAACATGTAGTTAACAAGGCACACTTAGAGTGAATTAATTTTTCAAGCAGAGTTCCTACATGTCAATAGGGTATATGTTGATATATTCCCATGGATGCTTCTTACTCAACTAAAACAGTCACATTCTGTAAGCAGCTCCTCCTATGACTGAAATAGAGGCAGGTTGGCTACGATTAGCCCTGGTTTCAAGTACTATACTTCATGCCCAAATTGAAAAATAGCTATAGATTTGCAGGCTGCACTCTGGTAAAATTGGGTTACAGAGTTTCCTCAGCCCTCTCCAACTGCCCTTCATTTGAGAAGATGATTTGCATACCTTATACCTGGACTTCTTGCCAAAAGGCCCAAGCCATTATTTCTTTTCTGAGAGCCGTTTCACATATCATCGAGAGGAAAGCATGATGGGGATGACAACGACTGGATAGGCTAATGCGAAATAGCTCACTGGCGTTTCAAGCAGGTGAAGTGTACTTTTTGATACATTCCCTTTCTTGTGCCTTTTTGTAAAATACAACTTCACCAGTTAAATAGATATTTACTGATTATCAAAAACAGTAGTTGAAGATACTCTGTACCTTATTGCAAATCAAAGTTACCAAAAATGGTATTTAGTGTTGTGATTTTTTTCCTCTCATAGAAATCGTTTTGTTTGTAAAACAGTATTTGATTCAAGTGAATCATAAAATAACATAGTTTAAATGATAAAACAAAGCCGCACTCCATACAGCATTTTAGACATAAAATATATGTATACAGCATATGAAATTTCAAAACATAATCTATACTACTATTATAAAGAGAGAACACACACCTTTGAGCCAGGTAAACTCGGGAACCACAGTGCCAATCCACACACCTGATACATTGTAGAAATTATCAGGGTGTGCAGATGGATTTAGGCAATAAAAAATTAAAAATAAACGTAAATTTAAAAATATAACTTAAAAAAAAAAAGTAGTGCCCTGAAAGTAGCACCGGCCGCGACGCTGTGCTGGCCGCGACGTAGCGCTGGCCGCGAAGTGCGTGATGATGAGCGGCGGATATGGAGCGGCGGTAACGTGAGGAGCGCAGGGAGAAGCGGCGGCTCAGGTGCGTCATGACGAGCGGCGGACAAGGAGCTGCGGTTAAGTGAGGAGCGCGGGAAGGAAGCGGCAGCTCAGGTAAGGTAAATGCACATTGGAGTCAGGGCAGGAGGAGGTCGGAGCGGGTGTGCATAGAGGGACGGGCTGGAGGAGTCGGGGCGGGAGAGAGTCGAGGAGAGAGGGGGTCGGGAGCGGGTGTGCACAGAGGGACAGGCACGCAAGCATCAAATGCTACCTCCAGCCCCTTTCTGCCCCGGCAACGCTGGGGCGGGCTGCTAGTATTCTAAAAGATCCACCATTTTCTATATCAATCCAAGGATATCAGGATAAATGTATAACCTATATTTACTTGGAGCCCGTTTTCCCCATATCCCTATCACAATTCATATATTTTCCTGATTAAAAAAGCAGATCTAATAAAACATAGCACAACAAATGAAGGCATTGAACAAAGATCGTAAATGACTAAAATCATCCTGGTATGAGCAAGGGGAGATTTCTCTCAAGATAGGCCTAATATAATGCACCCTTATGTCTTTATATGAAGTGCAACACATAAATAAGTACATTGTGCTTTATTCAGCTAAATTATTACATGGGCAGGGAGTCAGTCTCTCACACCAACTCACCTAATTGGGAAAAGCCACAAGAAAGTGCAGTGTGCAGAGACGAAATCTGGTCAGAAGGAAGCCTGATTGTGTATGAGTACTAAAAGATAGATAGAATTGTTGGAGGTTTAACAATCCATGGGTTGAAGTTTCATAATCCATGTTAGATGTTGTTAGCTCTTTATAATAGGCATTTTTAATAATTTTATATTGGATTGTATACCATCAGGGTTTTTATAATGTCTCAGGCCGATCTTATTAAAAGCATTTTTAACATAGTAAAGCAAGGGAATAGACAATACATTTTTCAAGCCTACACAGTCCCTTATATTCGCTCTGGTGAATGATACTTTCCACCGAAGACCACACATTTCCCAGAAGATTAAGGGGGCAATTCTAACTCTATCTTCAACATAATCCAATCCCAGTTCAGAGTGACAATATTTTGTACGAGAACTGATGGGGACCATCAACAATCTTTTTATAAATTTAGTTTCCAAAATTTGTAACTGGCTGGTTTTTGACTTCCCTATAGTCCTGCCCCATAGGTTATGACTGACCGGCATGTTGATTTATATAGTATGAGAATTTCTGCCACCGGATTATGTCCCAATTTAGAGGCAAACGAAACAAGCCCTCAATATTTCTACTGGTCTGTCGTGCCCTATTGGCAATGAAGTAGTCCCAATTCAATTTATTGTTAAAAACATTCTCTATATATGTAAAAGAGGGCACCTTTTCAAAGGTTCTTCATTTACCACAAATGTTTGCATTTTTGTGTTTTTTGGGCCACAGACCATGATGAAGGACTTACTAAAATTCACTTTAAGATCCAATGCTGTCATAAAATCAGTAAAAGCAAACAAGGCTTTTTGAAGGCTGTTAGCTGTTAAAGTCATCAGTACAGTGTCGTCAACATATGACAAAAAGGGAACCGACTTATCGGATAGTTCAGGTGCCGGTCTATGAGGAATTTCTCCACTCCATTTGCGTATAAAAGAAATAAAAAGGGGTTCGTACACCCTCTGTGGACTCTGTGGACTCAATAGGCCTAGTTTTCTCTCCACCTGATCCACCACCACAAGACTGGAATACAGCCCACTATTATTGATTGATTGAAAAACATTTGCCAGCAACGGTGCCCATAATAGTGGGTTATATTTTAACATATCCAAAGGGACACCGTCTGGCCCAGGGGCTTTTGCAGAAATGCCCTTCGACAGTGCATCTTCAACCTCACAAATATAAATGGATTAGGTTGCAGTTACGAAATGTACAACTATGTCTTCTTTTTGGTCCTGCAATGATACACCTTTAGCATTGAATATCTTTGAAAAATGAGCTATCCAGGCATCCCCTGTTATTAACGATTCCATGTTCCTAGCCTCATTTGTAAAAAGGGGGTGATGTATAACTTCCCAGAAGCCTCTAGAGTCCATGAGGGTACTGGCTCTATCGAGATCTGCCCATGTGAGTCTGCTTAACTTGTCCATTTTCTGCCTGATTACATGTTTATAGGTTTTTCTTGCCCAGCCACGGGGGTCCATACGCAAATCCTTTTTTAGGTCTTGTTGGGCCTGGGAACACACAGCATTACCCCATTTTATATTCTGTTATTCTTTTTTCTTCACAGAACTAGTCCGATTGGTAGCCACGTCTTTACAAATGTCTTCAAAGCTCTGTATGACCACCTCCAGACTAAGAGCTTTAGTTAAGCTCGTCATAACCTTGCCGATATTAGAATGCACACTGTTCTCTTTGAACTGAATGGGATTTATATTATTCCATTTTAATCTCACCCCTGGTTAGACTTATAATTCAAAGGGGTAATCATTGCTGATACCCTTTAATGCCTTTATTTGCATGCTGGCAACTAGGGGGTTGTGATCACTGGTGGGGTTGTGTTCCACCATAAAGTTAGCTACCAAGTGGGACAATTTCCTTGAAATTAATATGAAATCAATAGTATTTACCCTACCTCCTCCCTGGAATGTTGAATACTGTTTAAGTGGAGTGCAAAGCAAAGTATCGGCAAAACATAGGTTGTTAATTACAATAATATTGTTTAGTGCATCACCCTGCACAGTGTGATTAAAATAGGGGTGATTGATTTACAGTGTCAAGCACCCCACAAACCAAGTGCGCACTATACTGACATAAGGTAAAATTAAAGTCCCCCAGCCTAATTATACAAACAGGAAAGCATTTAACCACGCCTTATTAATCCCCTCTTTAAGACTACTAATGACCCAACAATCATTTTGATCAAAGATGTTGTAATACCAATTGACAATCCAAAATATTCTCCATCTTTATCGATACATATGTTAGAGAGATTAACGTCACTAAGCCCCCCTTTGCCCCCCTATAGCAGATGGAATTGCCTTAACATGAAAGGAACAGAAACCCTCAATAACAACCTCATCTCTGCTCCATGTTTCTTGTAGGCAGATATTGTCAAACACATGATAGCCAGGCCTCATCTAAGATTATTGATCTAATACCCACGATGTTCCACGAGACCATTCTTAATACATGGGCATTTTGAGTAAGTACATCTACCTCTCCACCTCCAGTGTCCACATTGGGCTGTATTGCTAACAAAATACGTGATTACCCATTGGCCCTCTCCCCAACATCCAGGACCGATTGTGATGGATAATCTCAACTATCTACTTGGTCAATTATATGAACAAGCCGACCTACCATTAAAGGGATAGGGAACCTTCTTTAGATTACTATTTGTGATTTTCAATTTCTCTAGACCACTCATGTTTGGTGCCAGTCAGTGTATATCTCCAAGACCACTCAATGGCTCACATCGGTTTGGGTGATACCATGGAGGGTACATAAGGTGATTCGTTTGTCGGGGCGTGGCTTGGGCGCCGATGGCGGTGATCGCCTGAAAGCTCGGCTCCGAGACCGAGACCGCAATTATCCTGATTTCCGAGGGTAACGGGCGCCCGAACCCCCAAACTGAAGAGCGATGTGGGGCCGACTCGGGGGACGCCTGAAGAGCCCCGGGAAACATCTGGCCGAGAGAGAATTCGGAGCTGCGAAGTGAGCGGAGCGGAGCTCAAGATGGCACCCTCTCCATCTCTGTAGGCCCGGAGAGAGCCACGGACCTGGGGAGAGCGCCGTCTCCGAGCTCATCTTCTCTACACTTTCCCCTTTGAAGGAGCGGCGCTACGTCCGGCTGCCCGGGTGGCTACGGACACCGGGGACCCTCCCGGCCGACTTCCGCCGAGATCGCTGATCACTCCGTAGGCGCTGCGGAGGCCCTGAGTGCCGGAGGGCGTGGCTGGAGGTGCCGAGCTGCCCAGAGTGGAGCGAACTTACTCCGTCTCGATCCTGAAGCTAACGGCGGGCGTGCTCGGCGCCATTGAGTCCGGACCCCCTCGGGTCCTGCAGGACATAGCGAGCGGCTGAACAACACTCGGACAGACTGCCGGAGGTTCGGCGAGATAGGTGGTTGAAGACGGAGGCCTGACCCGAGTTCGGCGGGGCACTATTACCTGGCGGCGATCGCTCCTTCTTCCCCCCCTCAGCTTGCTCCCAGAGACGAGTTCGCGGCTAAACACTGGACGGATGACTGGTGGGGGAACCCCGCACCACTACGCTGGGTTCCGTTGACGGCCTACGGTGACACAGACCCAAACCGGCACCTAGAGACACTTTGCTGAAACCCCTTCCTGGCTGGACGCCTGTTGGGCTCCCCACCGGAGGACACGGCCGTCATGGGGAAGCCAAAGAGAGCTAAAGGTGGCACTCAGGCCGTCTCGGACACGGAGAGATCGGGGGGCCCTCACCTACAGCAACAATTCGATAGGATCCTGGAGGCGATCGCAGATACACGATCGGCCCTACAACAAGACATTGCTCAGGTTGCGACGAGTTTTGGCCTGCTCAGAGCGGACCATGGTAAGCTCTCAGACAGAGTCAGAGAAGTAGAGAGCTCGGTGGGAATCTTGGAACCCGCGCAAAAGACCTTTGCCGCTACCATGAAAGATGCCTTATCCCGGATTGGGGACTTGGAGAGACGAGCGGAGGACGCGGAAGGACGTAACAGGAGGAATAACATCCGCGTGGTGGGCCTACCGGAGAAGATTGAAAATGGCGACATGGTGGCCTATCTAGAGAATTGGCTCCGGACTGTGGTGGTGCCTGAGGGGCTCTCCTCCTTCTACACCTTGGAGCGGGCACACAGGGTGCCGGCCAAGCCTCCACAGCAGGGCCGATCCCCGCGCCCGGTGGTGGCCAAGCTACTGCACTTCCGTGACAGAGATCTCCTCAACGCCGCCAGCCACAACGGACCGTGCCAGGTGGAGAACAGTCAAGTGAACATTTTTCCGGACTATACCTACGAAATCCAGCGAAAGCGGGCCTCCTTCCTGGCGGTCAAACGGGAATTGCGGAGCGAGGGCATTCAGTACTCCCTGCTGTTTCCGGCGAAACTCCGCATCAGCTGGCTTGAGTTATACAGAGCTGGAAAAGATGGCTTTGGTTCCTCCTTCCAATCCACATCGTAAGCTGGGCGGACCCATCACGTAAGACTCGGAACCTGGTGGAGGTGGGGGCCATTCGGACACAGAGGACTCTGAGACTGACAGTGTGAACTTACCTGTGATTACCCCTGATTCAGCAGAAGGCCTACTAAATGGACAGGGATGAACTCGGGTGAGCTGGTTCCAGTTGGGTGAGGGGGCATGGGAGAGGGTGGGGGGGACCCTGGCGGGTGCTGCTAGGCCATTGATTACCGGGTGGGTTGGGGTAGCACCTTCTTCCCGACCTCCATGATCTGGAGCTCGGTCAAGTCTCGGCAGCATCGAGATACGGTGATCCCCTATTGACGCTCAACCCCCACTCAGCCCTTAAGGCACACCTACGGTGGCTACCCTCAGGTTAGTTGGGGGGGTTTCTAAGGGTACAGTTTGGATGGGATCTAGATGGCACTATTTGGGACCTGTTCTGGGGAGGGTGGAGGGGAGTGTGGGGCAGGGGGGAGTTCTGTTGTTGTTGGGGGGGAGACCGCCATTGGTGTGGGGCTAACAGTGAAACTGTTTGTATCTGAGCATTGCTGGGGGAAACTGGATGAGAAGCTATGGGACAATGGCTGATTTAACTAATTTGAAATGTATCACTTGGAATGTGCGGGCCTTCACACCATGTCCAGACGGCATAAGATCCACGCTTACCTAGTGCTCAGAGGGGTACAGATTGAGCTGCTACAGGAGACACACCTCACTAAGTCAGAAGGACTGGCGCTGCAGCGTAGGTGGAGAGGGCAGGTATACTGCACCACATACTCAGCTTATGCAAGAGGGGTGTTGATCTGGGTGCGGGCCGGGGTACCCCTACAGGTTACTAAATCTGTGGTGGATCCGGAGGGTCGATTCGTGGCAATTTCCGGCACATTGGGGAGTAGAGCTCTGAACATTTGTTGCATTTATGCGCCTAACGTGGACCAACTCGCTTTACTGACCACGCTGTCGGGCTCCCTGGCCCATTTCCTATCGGGTTCCCTCTTGATGGGAGGAGACTTTAATTCAGTGGTGGACGTTGATCTCGACCAATTACATCCCCCCCTCCCGGACTCACCAGTCCGTCGAGTGGCCAAAGGTAGGAGGGAGTGGCAAACCCAATGGGGACTGACAGACATTTGGCGAGCACAGCACCCGTGCACTCGGGACTACTCCCACTTCTCTGGCATGCATGAGCTGCATGTGCGGCTGGACGGGCTGCTGGGATTGGCGGAACTAGTGTCCGCGACCGTGCAATCTGAATACCTGACGAGGACCATCTCCGATCACAATCCCCTAATAGCAGATTTTCGATGGTTTCCGGGTGCCCCTAGTGTACCCACTTGGAAGCTGCACCCCGAGATATTAGAAGATCTGGTGTTTAGGACGGATCTGGAAGACAAAATAACTGAGTACTTCACGGAGAACGAGGGCACGGCTGGGACGAGGGCCTCGGAGTGAAGTAATCAGGGTTCCCAAGGCCTACATGCTCCGAAGATAACCCACTTACACTCAAGAACTGTTGGCACGGAAACTGTAAAAGGCAAAGAACAAGTTTATTAAGACCCCATGGGGTGGTGGTACACTCAAACAGCACCCTTCGGTAATGCAAGAGGTATCACACCGAACACCGGTGTGACCCCGATTTATATACAGTTTGGGGCAATAAAAGATAGGCGGCACAAGTGAGAACACATTTTAGAGACATATATGGTCATGTTTTGGAACACCGCCAGCTCATTGGAGGGGGCACAACTCCGCTGGTCAGTTTGGCACACATTCCTAAAGGCTTACTGGTCAATTGGGACTGCGCATGTGCAAGCTTGACCAGTACTAAAAATAGCCTGTTGCTGGGCAGACTGAAGTGGTCAGTGAAACGGACAATGGACTAAAGGGCACGCCGGCCATGAGGCCGCTTATGGTCTAAGATGGCCGCCGCAACATTCAAAATGGCGTTTTCATATATAGCCAATTTAAGGAGGACAACGTGTAGCTTCAGCTAATCGCTAACGCGGCCATGCCAATTACGACAGACGACCCTTTTAGCGTTTAGCTGAATCTACCTCATAGTGAACATAATCAGGATGTTCGTCCTCAATGTCTATTAACATTATTTGGGTTACTTCTTTGTGAAGCATCATTTTGTCATGAGCAAGAGCTCGTCTTGATGGTATGCAGGCTGATAGGCACATAGAACATAAGGCTGGGCCACATTGAATACATAGGCATATGAAAAACATTGCACCCACAATTATACATAGAATTGTCAACAGTTTCCAGCCCCAAGTAGCAAGCATGGACCAGAACCATCCTGAAAGTGTCCAAGTTCCATTGTCCGGATGTATCTCAGCTGCAATCTTATGGAGCTTAGATATCGCATCATAAACAGATGGAGAATTGTCTGGAATGTATACGCAACAGCTGCTTCCGATAATTCTACATGCCCCCCCACGATCAGCCAAAACTACGTCCAACACCATCCTGTTTTGAAGCGTAACGATCCTAGAAATCTGTAGTTCCTCGGTAATGTTTCCCAGGGCAATGGCAGTGTCATTTGCTACAGCCTCAACAACACGTGTCAGTCGTCTGATTTTCCGGCTGTTCAGTGCGGCCCCCACAAAGGAGAATAGTCCCAAATTAAAGTCCACATACTGTTGCAAGGCAGTATCAGTCTGGTCAATGTCATCCAGAACAACAGTTCGCTTAACCCTATTCAGGACGAAGTCATGATATAACGTGTAATCATTGTGATACATTGGTGGGGCAATAAATACAGGAGGTAGTACAAACGATACATAGCATTTGCCCAACCACCCCAATGGAAGCTGATGGTAACCCTTCGTTCCACAAATAAAATACGTATTCCGTGATGCAACAAATGAGATGCCATTCAAAAGTGAGAGTAGTATTACATTTGCTTTTCCCCACTGCAATCGAACCCTTGTTTCTGATACATAAATCGGCTTTTGTGGCAATGACATTAATGACATGTGCACTGGATACATTAACATTCCTCTGGTTGCTGTACACACGGGGGGCAGACACGTTATCGGGCCTGTACTCTTCCCATTCAAATCGAGTACCCTCAGCCCGTGGAAACCCATCCTTGTCATGGGAACATACTTTATTCAAACGGAAAAGCACCCCCCCCTTTGGTTGGCCATCTCAAAGTAAAGAGGAGGGTGTACCAGGCGTTGCATGATCCATTATGTGAAAACTGGAGTGGAATAAGTGGGGTGCCCCCTCTCTTTTGGTGCCCTGGCAACATCCCACACACCCAACAGTTTGAGGTATTGGTCATGGTATGTGTGTGGTGAAGAATCTGAATGAATCTGTTATTTAGATACGTTTGCCTATGACGTTCTTCATGAAAGGGTAATGTAAAATGAAAATGTTCAGACGGAGCCGGGGTAGTCGGCAGCAAATGTTCACGTACAGGCACCACAAGTTCAACTACCCAGGCTATAACAGCTATCACCACAATAGTCAGGACAAAAAGAAAGGCACCCAATACTTTTTTATCTCGTGATGTTGTGGATGCCATAGTTCAGAAATGTTCGTGCAAAGTCTCAAAAAGCACAAATTGTTCGCAAAGTCTCAGATACACCTGCGTGTATACCTAAAAAAAAGAAAAAATACGGTGCTGAACTCCGAGGTAGCCGTTGTTTTCTTCTCCGGGCCAAGACGGGTGTCGCTACACTGGCAGAACTGATCCCCCCCCCCCTTGGAATTCCCGGTTTCCGTTTCACAAACCTGGAGCGGTAACCAACCAGTCATAAAAAAAATCTTCTTATCGAGGGCGCAAGTTGTAGCGCTCTCGTCCGGCAACAGCGTGGTCCGGGAAGGCTCCCTCTACTTCGGCCGACATCACAGCTGGGCTCTTTTCTTTATCCAAGATCTCTTTGTAGTCGGTCAGCACAGCAGGAGTCACCAGATCCGGAGAGACACGACGGCAGTGTGTCGAATGCACCCACCGCTTTCTGTTGGCCACTAGTACAGCGGTTCGGGTTGCAAGGAGGACCTGTTCGGGGCCCTTCCACCTGGGCTCCAGACAGCTTGCTCTCTCAAACGACCGGACCATTACATGGTCCCCTGGACGGAGATCATGGCCCTCTCCAGTAGAGTTATCAGGGAGCGCTTCTCGAACCTGTTGATGAATAGAAAGCAAATCATTTGTTAATCGTGCCAAATAGTCGTTCATCATAACACAAGGCACATCATGTATTAGTCGCGGCTTAGGCACCCCCCAGATATTCATCGGGCGCCCAAACACCACCTCATAGGGCGTAAGGCCAGTTCGTGAATGGGGTACGGATCTAAGAGAGAGTAGTGCTAGCGGCAAAGCGTCTGGCCACTTCAACGATGTAGACGCCACAATTTTGGCCAGTTTAAGCTTCAACGTAGCATTATACCGCTCGACCAGACCTGCTGACTGAGGGTGGAATACAGCGTGGAACTTCTGCTGAATCCAAAGCTGTATTGTCTTTCGTGGGGAAGGCCTCAACCCATTTGCTAAAAGCACATACCACCACTAAGACGTACTTCAGGTTGTTGCAGCGCTCGAGTTGGATATAATCCATTTGGAGTACCTCAAATGGTGCAGAAGGTGGAACGAACCCTCCTTTCGGAGTATGGGTCCCCTTTCCAGGATTGTGCTGTAAACAAACCAGGCAGGTCTGCACTACTCTCTTCGCAGTGTTAGCAATCTCAGGATGTTCCCAAACTCGTGTTAAAAGCCGAGTGATTGCAAGATCTCCGACATGCGCCAGTCCATGTGTCATCTGGACCATCGCCTGCAAGTAAGCCGCAGGCAATTTCCACTTCTCCATGTCTTTGCTTCGCCAACAACCCTCATCATCTAGTACCCCATCTGCTGCCCATGCTGCAAGTTCAGATTCAGTAGCTGACGTTTGAATATCCAATATTTCTGCTCTAGCATCACTCCATCGCTCAGCCTGCGATTGTATCACGTACATGGGGGAGCTAGTTCGGGACACAGCCGTTTGTCTTGCTATGCTGTCTGCAAAGGCATTTCCTTGGCCCACTTTATCCGTGATCTTTTTATGGGCACTGCACTTCACTATCGCTACTTTCTTTGGGCCAAGCAGCGCATTTAGGAGATCACGCACTAGCTCTCCGTGCATAATGTGCTCTCCATGTGATGTCAAAAACCCACGTTCTCTCCAGAGTAGCCCGAAGTCATGTGCCACTCCGAAGGCATACCGGCTGTCCGTGTATATGTTCACACATAGACCAGTACTCAATTCGCAGGCTCTTGTTAAGGCTATCAGCTCTGCTGCCTGAGCCGATTTTTGTGGTATCCTAGCTGTTTCTACCACTGTCTTAAGTGTCGTGATCGCATAGGCTGCGGAAGTCGTACCATCTGGCAGCCTTACACACGATCCATCAACCCACAGTTCCCCATCCACATCTGGAAGTGGGACATCCTGTAAATCGACACGACCCTTTGTCTGTTCCTCAGTCAGGAAAACACAATCATGATGTTTTTCTTCCTGACCCTCCTCGGCCGGATAGGGCAATAAAGTGGCAGGGTTCAAAGTAGCGCATCTTTTCAGTGTAATATGTGGCGCCAAAAGTGTCAGCTCATATCCTGTTAGCCGTGCACTCGTGAGGTATTGGGTCTTTGTTTGGTTTAGCAGAGCATCTACTGCGTGAGGAACTAACACCAACAGTTTGTGTGATAACACTATTCCCTCACTCTGTCGTATGGCAACTGCTGTTGCTGCTACCGCTCGAAAACACCCAGGCAACCCTCGTGCTACAGGATCCAAGATGGCAGAGAAGTATGCACATGGTCTCTGCTTATCCCCGTGTAGTTGCACTAACACTGACAACGCGCACCCATCATTCTCGTGCACGTACAATAAGAAAAGTTTTGTGTAGTCTGGTGTGCCTAACACGGGTGCGGAACAAAGGGCCTGTCTCAACTGTTCAAAAGCCTTCTGACATTCATCTGTCCATGCTAAGGGCATTGGTGTAGCTTTGGACAATAACGCTAGCAGGGGTTTTATAATGTGTGAAAAACCCATAATCCATTGTCTACAAAAGGACGTCAACCCTATGAAGGCACGTACATCTCTCTGCGTGCAGGGGACTGGTGTGTCTAGAATTGCTTGAATTCGATCAGATGTTAATGCACGCCCCTCCTTAGACAACAGATGACCGAGGTAGGTCACCTGGGGTCTACAATATTGGAGCTTCTTTTTCAAAACCTTATGATTGTTCTGTGCCAAAAAGGAAAGCAACGCAATTGTACTTTCTTCACATTGTGCATAAGTGTCAGCAGCAAGCAGAAGGTCATCCACGTACTGGATGAGAGCAACGCCAGACTGCAATTTAAACGCATCAAGCTGCCTTTTCAAAGCCTGGCTGTAGATGCTAGGGCTTTCAGTATAACCTTGGGGAACACGACAAAATCTATACGATTTATTATTTAGCGTAAAGCCAAACAGGTATCTGCTATCAGGATGAACAGGGATGGAAAAGAACGCATTCTTTAAATCAATGACGCTAAACGTGGTGGCCGTTGGTGGAACCAAGGTAAGCAGGGTCGTAATATCGGACACCACCGGGTATTGGGGAATGACAATTTTGTTGATCTCTCGCAGATCAATAATAAAGCGATAGATTTTGCCGTCAGTGTCTCTCTTAAGGATCGGAAGAATAGGACTGTTGCAAACATTATAACGGACCTCCTCCACAACCCCTGCAGAAATCAAATCCTGAACAATACGTGTCAATGCAATTTCACCTTCTCTCGAGATCTTATATTGTGGCACTCGTGGTAGAGGGGCCCCCTCCTTAACAGTAATGTGTATTGGTGGAATACGCATCTCTCCCACATCCGTATCTGAGGTCGCCCATAACGTATGCGGTAAAGAGGCCAAAGCTGGAACATCTAAGATGGCGTAAAACCTATTGGGGTCAGGATAATTGTCATTCAGGATAACCCGCACTCCCTCAGGGGCGCAACGTATCGTTGCTCGAAAATATTTAAGCAAGTCAATACCCAGGATATTGTCTGGTGTATGGGGTGATAACAAGAATTGAGCAAAGCTAAAGTATTTGTCAAGACATAGTGCAAGGGGCTTGGACAATGGGCTGGGGGAGGGTGTGCCATCAAACCCTACACATGTAATCATTTCGCCAGACAGGGGAGCCCTCGGAACCAAGTTTTTCGACAAAGCGCTACGTGTAGCCCCTGTGTCGACAAGAAATTGATCAGTAGAACCCAGAATACCCGCTGTTACATATGGACCCTGCTGATCTACCGGCACTTCAACTGATTCCTTACCCCATCCTACGCAGTCCTATGCATGCACATAATCCTGGTGTTCCACATTCTCTCCCTCCGAAATCTGATATTGATTCCGCCTATCAAACGTATTTCGTTCATCCTGGCCACGGCCCCTCTCCTCAACCCTTCCACGATCACTTCCGCTACCTCTCGCTCCCGTATAACCTCCTCTCGACCTTCCACCTCCTCGACCACGCTGACTACGCTGCTCACGAAGTACCGGACAATCTTCGGCCCAATACCCAAACTCCTTACAATAAGCGCACTGATCCTCCGCAATGTCCGTACGACCATACGACGTGTTTCCTCCACCCCGTCTACCTCTATCATTCCCTCTACCCTGTGGTCCCCGAACCTGCGCCAACATCACCTTCGTTTTCAATTCCTTCGCCTTTTTCTCAACACTTTCTTTAGCCTCCAAATCCTGCCGCTCATAATACTGAGCCATAGTTAACAAGGACGCAGGGGTCGCCGTGGCCCAGGAACTTTCGCTCGATTTCAATCTCCTTGCAATCTCCGGTAGGAGATTAGCCACATACTTATCTACAAACAAATGCCGACCCGTATCATCTGTTAAAGATTGACCACTGTAATCATGGAACGCCTCCTCAAAACGTGTAAAGAAATCTGAGACCGTTTCATCGGATTTTTGCTTGCACGACGTTAGCATGGTCCAATCAATCTTTTTAGAGGGAACAAGCGTCTTTAATTTATTCAAAATAGCCGCCGGAAGATCTAGAATTAACTGACAAGGCTTACATGCCGGTTCCCTATCTAAATCGGCAGCATTTATTTCTTTCCATGTGCCCCCCAGTATCGTTTCATCATTATTTTTACGAATTTGTCTCCACATATCAGGTGGTAGAATTAGCCCAAAGAACAAATCTATATCCACAAGAGTCATCACACAAGACGAAATAGCACCTTCCACCCCTTCATAAAATGCCGCCGGATTTTTCCGAAGATCAGGTAAAGAGTTTTTCAATGCCATAACATCTGCTCTATTCCAAGGCGTGTATACCCAGTTATATACAAAATACCCTTTTGCATCTTTTGATAATTTATCATCATCTGTACCTTCCCCTTTAGGTGGAACATACAAAGGTGCGGCTTCACGCATAGGCATAACATGCAACGCAGAACTCTTATCTGAACCACGGAGAGAACACTCCTTAGCCTGCCCGTTATTCTCCAATTCGGACTCCTTTTGCCTCCTTTTCCGCTCCTCCCGCAATTTCGTCGTTTCGTCTCGCAGCTGGATCAGTTGCGTGAATAGGTCATCAACATCTGCAAGATCAAATACACCTTTAACCAAATTCTCACGATACACTGACAACGATTTAGGTTCTAACGTGACAGAAAGTTCACGATATGCAGCAACAACTTCATCTGCCAAACTAGATAAAAAATACATCAATTCAAGATCCGACCACGCCTTTTTCTCCGCAAGCAACTGATCCTGAGAAACACACTTCTTATTCACTTTACGAGCCCAACTACGTAAATGTGCGGACCTCTCCGCAGTAAACCTGAGAGCAGATACCCCCTTCTGTTCCGACTTATCCTGTCCATCGTCCTCCGAATCTGCAGCTGGTGCTGTCGGCGAAACATACGGAGGCGGTGACCGATCTAGCAATGAAAAATCATCAGTCTCATTATTAAGGACAGGATAAAGCGGTCGACGGATAGGAAATTGACCAGTCGTTTGCAATTTACGTTCCCGTTCCTCCCTCTCTTTCTTCTCCTGAGCCTCCTTTTCCTCAAGCTGTAAAGCCTTATCCCCAGCAGCCTTGCGCTGCTCTTTGTCCGCCAAGGCAACTTCAAGCTTCATTCGCTCACGCACCGCTTTCTCCCACATTCGCACACAATCAAACATATTTTGTCTAGACCTGCGTTGAAACAAACATTGTTCCACAAACTGTACTTTACGTAAATCGAAGGATCCATGTAGAGGCCATTGCAATTCAGGATCCGACTTTGTATACGTATGCCATAATTTGCTGTACATTATAGGGGGAAGGCCAAATTTTATATACATCTCACGGTTTGGTGTTCCCTCTGGGGGAGCCGGCTGTGCTTCCGCTAACCTAATTGTGGTACCCTCTCCAAGACAGCACATCCCTCGGAGTGTGCTGAAAACAGGCATGTTCAAAAAGTATCACGAAAGCGTGACACCGTACAAAATGGCACTTACAGTACTTCACACAACTGTGCCGCTCAAAGGAAAAAAAAACAAAGTTAGAGAAACATCTCTACATGCCTGCCTATGTGAAGTGCACTACACATATAAGTTCAAAGATCACAAAATCACAATGTTAGCTAACTCAAATCAAAACGTAGATCGTAGGACTTCGGCAAGCGTCCGAGGACTACCTTACCGATCACAAATCATAGAACTTCAGTAAGCGTCCAAAGACTACCTTACCGATCACAAATCATAGAACTTCAGTAAGCGTCCAAAGACTACCTTACCGAACACAAATCTTACCCAAATTCTCAAATGTCCAGATTCCAACTGCCAAGGTCTTTTAAGCCAAATCAGCCAAACAGCACTTTCTCAGCAGCGCAGACACTCGAAAACTCAGTCGGAGACCGGCGCCACCTGGAAGGTCAGATCGGAAGGAAAGGAAGAAACACCGTGGCAGCCAAGACTCGGGTCACTCGTGGCAGCGCGCGTCCATGGCGAGTTTCCAAGCCTTCGTCACGACCTCTCCTTCGGGCATCCGAGTCGCCGATGAGTCCCTTCGTGGTCGCCAATTTGAAGTAATCAGGGTTCCCAAGGCCTACATGCTCCGAAGATAACCCACTTACACTCAAGAACTGTTGGCACGGAAACTGTAAAATGCAAAGAACAAGTTTATTAAGACCCCATGGGGTGGTGGTACACTCAAACAGCACCCTTCGGTAATGCAAGAGGTATCACACCTAACACCGGTGTGACCCCGATTTATATACAGTTTGGGGCAATAAAAGATAGGCGGCACAAGTGAGAACACATTTTAGAGACATATATGGTCATGTTTTGGAACACCGCCAGCTCATTGGAGGGGGCACAACTCCGCTGGTCAGTTTGGCACACATTCCTAAAGGCTTACTGGTCAATTGGGACTGCGCATGTGCAAGCTTGACCAGTACTAAAAATAGCCTGTTGCTGGGCAGACTGAAGTGGTCAGTGAAACGGACAATGGACTAAAGGGCACGCCGGCCACTAGGCCGCTTATGGTCTAAGATGGCCGCCGCAACATTCAAAATGGCGTTTTCATATATAGCCAATTTAAGGAGGACAACGTGTAGCTTCAGCTAATCGCTAACGCGGCCATGCCAATTACGACAGGGGGGGGATGCATTTAAAGTGGTGGTTAGAGGATACTGCATAACCAAGAAGGTGGGAATGAGGCGGGTCATTCTAGACGACCTGGCCAACGCTGACCGGAGACTCCGCGAGATGGAGCTTCTTCGCCCCGGCCACCTGGAACTTCAGGAACAAACCTCAGCAGCGAGGGAAGCGGTGGCTGTGGAGGTCGAACGACTGCGTAGCTTCGACTATAAGGCTTACGTAACCAGGTCGCTAACGGAGGGGGATAAATCGGGAGCGCTCCTGGCTTGCCTGGCCAACCCCATGAGACGTACTACCCCAACAATGGCAATGCGTACCGCGGAGGGCAACGACGTATGTACTCAGCCAGAGATTCTTGATTGTTATCTGTGTTACTATGAAAGGTTGTACCGCAGTAGATTAACGCAGGACACTGCCCAGATTGATGAATACTTGCAGGGTTTGTCGATTACCGCTCTAGAGCCTGAACAAGCGAAAGACGTAGAGCTGGGGGAAATCCGCAGCGCCATAAAGGGGATGGCGAGAAACAAGACTCCGGGCCTAGACGGACTCCCGGTGGAGTTTTACTCCACCTACGTGGACCTCCTGGCTCCCCGGTTATTGGTGGTGTATAGGGAAGCGAAGCGTCTGGGACGCCTCCCTGGCTCGATGTGCGAGGCCCTGGTGGTCCCCCTACTCAAGCCTGGCAGGGAGGGCAATGACCCGGCATCTTACCGACCGCTTTCGATGCTAACAGTAGACTACAAAATTTTGAGCAGCATACTAGCGTCGAGATTGTTGGGTCACATGAGCTCCTTAGTGCATGACGATCAGGCGGGATTAACGGTGGGCGTAAAATCCGTTTCGCGATTTCGCGATCCGCGAATCTCGCGAAATTGCGGTAAAATCCACAAATCAGCGGGGACGAATTTTCAGCCAAGCAAGGGTTACAGCAGCAGGTGCAAAAGTTGAACCTAATTTCTTTGTAACCTTTTACAAAAGGGTTACAAACAAATTAACTTCAACTTGGACACCTGCTGCTAATTGCTTCCTGGCGCCTCGTTGCCTACTTGCAACTATTCTCTGACCCTGCTCTGACCCTTGAAGCAGGGTCAGAGAATAGTTACAAGTAGGCAACGAGGCACCTGTCCAAGGAATTAAACCTCATCAGGAAGCACTTACAGATATAAAAAACAGGAAGAAGGGAGAGGATGGCAAATACACCCATTTTGAGTTGTCAAGAGGGGTTAAACTAAAAGAGACCTTTAAGCACAATTTTCATATGCATTTTGCTAAAAATAAAAAGCTGTATGTTCTGTAGGGGCAACTCAGGAATATGGCCCTTCAGAGATCCGGCCTGTCTTTCTTTCTCTCGTTCTCTCTCTCCCTCTCTCTTTCCCTCTCTTTCTCTCTCTTTCTATCTATCTATCTATCTATCTATCTATCTATCTATCTATCTATCTATCTATCTATCTATCTATCTATCTCTCTCTCCCTCTCCCATAAATGACTGCACAGGTAACTTCGCTATGCAAGCGGCTCGCGAAGACGCAAAAAGCCCCGCGAACACGCAAAAAACCCCGCGAACATGCAAAAAAACAAAAATCCGCAAATTAGCAGAAATTCGCGAATTTTGCGGATCGCAAATTCGCAAATCTGCAAATTTGGGGATCGTGAATTCGCAAAATTAGCCCATGCTTAGGCGGAATTCATCCCCAGACGTAACACGACAATGAATATCCGCCGCCTATTCCGCCTACTAGAGGAACCTCACGTTGAGGCCCGTGCCCCTTAATCCTCTCGATTGACCTTGAAAAGGCCTTCGACAGTTTGAAGTGGGAGTACCTACGTAGAGTGCTTGTACACTTCGGTCTGGGGGAGGGGTTCCTCCGATGGACCACGGTACTGTATGCTTCGGCGATGGCCAGAGTGAGATTGGGCCCACTGATCTCCCAACAATACCCAGTGGAACGAGGTACGAGACAGGGATGCTTGTTGTCCCCCCTGCTCTTTGCGCTCGTGGTGGAACCACTGGCGCTATCGATTCGGACTGGGGCCTACTTCAGAGGGTTACGGACCTCGACGGGGCAACAATACATCTCTCTCTATGCCGATGACCTGCTGCTCTTCCTTGAGGATTCGGGCGAAGCCCTGACCGGGGCTGATACGGCCCTTACGACCTTTGGGGAGCTCTCGGGCCTTAGAGTGAACTGGGCCAAAACTTGCTTGTTCCCGGTTCGAAGGGGGGAGCCCAGACCTGACACCACCAGGGTGATTAGATGGGAGCCTAGCTGCCTCAAATACCTAGGAGTATACGTGTATCATGACCCCGCCGATATCCTAGACGGCAATATCGCCCGGTGTGTTCGAGCACTATGGGGTAGTATGGGCTTTTGGGCCACCTTGCCGCTATCGGTGGCAGGACGTATTGCACTGCTAAAAATGGTGGCACTCCCTCGGCTGCTATATTACTTTCAGACGCTCCCGGTCTGGATCCCGCCGGCCACCTTCCGGTCCCTGAATTCCATGTTAGTGGCGTTCCTCTGGGGATCGGGCCGCCGCAGAGTGGCACTCAAGACCCTGATGAGGCCGAAATCGGAGGGGGGCTGGCGGTGCCAGACTTCGAAAAGTACTATTTGGCTGCCCAGCTGCAGACTTATACCCAGGAAGTAGCGCGGGAGTTCCGAGGCCCAGAAGAGAGGAGGGGAAGTGGTATGCCCTGACATGTTATATCCTATATCGCACTGCGACAACGGTTAGCCTTGAGGGACCTCACACACAAAGAACGCACCATACGTTTGTGCTGGAACCGTGTACATGGCCGAGCGGAGCTGAAACGTCCGTATGCTCCGGTGATTCCGCTGGGGATGCACACTGCCTTACCACACGGTGGCGACTGGTCGCGATTAAGGTACTGGGAAGACGCAGGGCTAAAACTGGTGGGCGACCTCTATGAGGATGGAGTGTTGTTGCCCTTTCAGGAGATTCTGGACCGCTTTGACATACCCCGGGGGGATTTCCTACTTCACGCAGCAGTCACGCGGGTGATCCAGACGCACTGGCAGAAGGGCCTGGAGGAACCACCATCGTTAGTGGTGTGCCAATATGTCATGATGTCGTCGGGGTCGGTCAAAGCAGTAACGTGTTTGTATTCCAGATTGATCAACGAGGGGCTGCCCCCGCTCGATACACTCAGGACTCGGTCGGAGGCTGACATTGGGAAAGACATACCAGAGACTACGTGGGCACAGCTAATGCGCCGAGCCCGGAAGGGAACGCGTCACGCCCGGTTTCAGTTGGTTCCCTTTTATAGACTCCCTGCAAACGCCGCCCAACCTCCGGGATGCGGGCTGAATGGCTGTGTACAAGGGGTGTTCCCCTATAGGGGTTTCTTTCTTATGATTGATACAGGTGATGTGTCTCTGAGCTGATATGTAACTTTGGCTAATTCCTACAATAAAAATATATTTAAAAAAAAAAAGGTGATTCGTTTGTCCTGGTCTCACCCTTTCTATATCAGTCCCCAGATCTCTCGGTGGCTGATAAAAAACATTGGCTAATGTTACAGTATAGGGGGTAGGTTCAGGAGGTAAATGGAGGTTTCACTATACACACTCAAGAATTTTTTGCTTACTTCCTATTAAACTTGGGATGTGATGTCTTTCTTTCCCCGAATGGTTACCACTTGGAATGTTTGCTGCCCAGGCATGAGTGAGGCCTAGGTCCTTTACATGTGAATGAACGCCCACTCTATGTTTTGACAGCCACTCCCCCCTTTACATAACAGACTAATCAGGTTGTCAGTTGCATTAGCAGGTTTAGTTTTATCCATATTCCCATTCATATTATTACTTTCCCCAAGTTACATTTAGCCCTATTATGATTGCTAGTTGTCATAATTCTTTCAAAGTCCAACAATTTAATTTCAACAGTTGACAACCTTTGAATCAGTGGATCTGGAAGATTTGCTACCGTAGTTTCAAGCTTTTTCCGAAAGTCAACCTCTACAGTATTTAACTCCCACCCCCCCGGAACAGTCTGAAAGTTGGATAAATTTGTCTCATGGGTTAGCTCTTTATCAGTCGATCTGTTTCTGCAAAGCTTGGGTGATGATGGTAGATGTTGTTTGCGTTGGCTTGGCCCTTTCTTTTCTTTGAGGGTGGTGCAAAACTGTTCACATGATTGGTTTTATATTTGGCTTTTTGACCCCAAGTGACCACCTTTGGCTTGATCGATGATCTAGGAGTATCAGTGTTATTCCGTGTTGTATGAACTTCTATAATTTCAGAATATTTATTTGTTATGGGTAGTCTGTTGTTTTGGGATGCAGGGTCTTCCAGGGTTGAATATGAGGTGGGGTCAACGGGAGCTGTGGCCACAGGGTTGGTTTTATTATGAATATTTATCACAGGTTCAAGGGAAAGTCTCCGCTCAGTTAGTTCTATTTGGTGCATAAGTACAGACTCGGCCCTTAGTAAGAATGCATCTAGTATCCCCACAACCCCCTGCCCCTTTCCTGGCCTAAGCTTACTCATAATGTCCTGACCCTACAGACTACTTATTTATAGCACTTTACCTTTATAATGCCAGTCTCAGGGATGTTGATGATATGGCACAGCCTCGATCAGTATTGGACGTGCTCATACGTGACCTCCGGACTTTGTCCAGGTGCCTTCCACACGTTCGTCCCGCACTGCAGGATTCTGTAGTAGTTTTTGTAGCGCCTTCAGGCTCAGTTGGGATTTGGGTCAGCTGTGTACCCCGAGCCTCGAGTGTGAGGCAGGCTGTAAGATGTAGTCCTCTGGGACCAGGCTGAAAGCAAAGGCAAGCAGAAGCGGAAGAAGTGGAACCCGCACTGACCTCCCTTGGTCCGGGCTTTGTCCAGGTGTCTTCCACACGTTCGTCCCACATTGCAGGATTCTGTGGTAGTTTTTGTAGCGCCTCCAGGCTCAGTTGGGATTTGGGTCAGCTGTGTGCCCCAAGCCTTGAGTGTGAGGCAGGCTGTCCTCTGGGACCAGGCTGAAAGCAAAGGCAAGCAGGAGCGGCAGAAGTGGAACCCGCACTGCAGGAGTCTGCTGTGGTTCTTGTAGCGCCTACCGGCACAGGTGGGATTTATGCCAGCTGTGTGCCCTGAGACTAGAGCTTGAGGTGGGCTGAAAGATGTGGTCCTCCGGGACCAGGCAGAGGGCAAAGGCAAGCAGGAGCGGCAGATAAGGAACCTGATTATCGAAAACAGTGATTGAACAAACTCTGTACCTTATTGCAAATGAAAGTTAACAAAAATTGCATTTCATTCTGTAGTTTTTTCTTCTCATAGAAACCACTGCAGTCCTAAACCATGGAACTCGCATTTTGGAGATAGTCACTGTACAATCATACGTATGTATGTATGTATGTATGTATTGTGTTCTTGTATAGCGCTGCTATCACCCTACGGATATCTTGGCGCTCAGACAGGAATTAATGATTATACCTACAGTTCCAGATTAGAGAAGATAGGGGGCTCGTACCAATTGAATTTATCGTGCAGTGGTAAAGGTCCCTGTCCATGAACCGCCCTAAAGACGATGCATAGTGATTTAAAGCTGACCCTTTCTTTAATTGGTAACCAGTGAAGGTCTCTCAGTGCCAATGATGTTGAGGAGCTCCATGGTCTGTTAAGAGCCACCTTAGCTGCCACCGACTGCACCCTTTGGAGCCCTTGAAAGATGTACTGAGAGGCACCCAGGTACAGGGCATTACAGTAATCCAACCTGCTCAACACTAAGCTCCTCACTACCAAGGCTCGAGAGACGACTGGTAGTAGCGGGAGGATCTTTCTCAGCATCCAAATTAGTTTAAAGCAAACTTGGATGGTTTTGTTGGCTTGTGACACCATTTGAAGGTTGGCGTCCATTTGCACTCCCAGATTGCGCACGGTGTTGGTCAGATTCAGAGAGTCTTCTTCTAAAATCTGTCATGGGGTGCTTTAAGATTTATGCAGCTGAGCAGTACATCACCTCCATTTTCCCTCCATTCAATTGGAGCGAGTTAGCCTTGAGCCAGCCCGCCGTTTTCCGCATACACTCCTGAAAGGCCTCTACTGAGGTCTCCTGCTTGCCCTCCAAGGAGAAAATCAATCCGCGTAATTTATAACGCTGATACCAAACGATTTGATGATGGACAATAGGGGTTTCAGGTACACATTAAATAAAATGGGACTAACTGAGAACCCCTGTGGGACCCCGTGCAGGACGGGAGAAGCTTCTGATGCAAACTGGCCTAGGGTCACCGTCTGTTGGCAGTCTTAGAGGTACGACTGTAGCCACTCAAGGGCTCTTCCTCTCACTCCGTTGTTCCACAATCTATGTAGCAGCACGGCATGACTAACAGTGTGGAAGGCCGCCGACATATCTAAAAGGACAAGAATCGACACGTCCCCTCTGTCGGCGCGCAGTCGAAGGTTGTCCATCACTGTGGTCAATGCCGTTTCGGTCCCGTGTGCTGGTTGGAACCCAACTTGGAATGCATCCAGCTGGCAGGTAATGTGGGATCCAGCGACGGCTTCTTTAGCAGCTGAAAAACCATCGCTTGCTTCCATGCAGCTGGCACTATACCTTCTTCCAGGGACTGATTGCAGATACTTAGTAGCTGTGGGAACAGTATTTTGCCAAATTGTTTCCAATATCTGTGGGGGAAAAGGATACCACGGCTAAATTCTTATATCTTCCTCCTTTTAAATCAATTTGTCCTAATATGTAGTTAACAAGGCACACTTAGAGTGAATTAATGTTTGAAAGCAGAATTCCTACCTCTAAATGAGATGTATTTTGATATATTCACATGGATGTTTAAAGCCAGCTGCAATCAGCTTACACATGGAGACCTGAACCCATGTTTTACTTGTCAGCCTACTGATTAGCAATATACGTGTCTCACTATTCCTGTGATATTTAACTTCAGTGTCACTGGTGGTTCCTGCACCATATACTGTGCTCTTTCTGAGAAGCTAACAATATTCAAATTTGGGAATAGCTGATGTGACTATGTCTTAGGGAGTCAAACTGCATGACCTGGGGTCCATTCAGCAGTGCCCCAGTGCGCAGAGTAAAGGAAATAACAGTTAGCTAAAATAGGGGTTACCATACAGTAGGAAGAGGCACAGTGAGTTTGTACAAGGCTGTGAGGAAGGCCTTAAGAGTTAAAATGTGTTGCCTCCTAATTGCCGCTTCTAAGTAGCCCTTGATATTGTCATTAGGTCATCCACTCTGCATCATTTTTTTGTCCAAGTCTTTATCCATTGCTAAGATACACACCACACTCTGCTGTGGTTGCTCACATTATGCTGTTTGCTAGCCTCAAAACCTGTTCAATAATCATAGATATCACTAAGTGCATCATAACTTATCTCTAATCAAAAAATATCAGTGGGCTGATAGAATTGCATGATGAGCAAAATAATGATGGATTAAACCCAGATCTGTGACTGGGGGTTGAATGTTTTGCCAATGTGCAACATACCGTCCATCATTGTGTGTGTTTTGCTGTTCGCCCTTTGTGGGAAGGGTATGCCCAGACGTGGGTCCCGGGCTCACTATGCCACTGGAGTCAAGATATCCTGGCTGATGACGGCTGATAGCCAGAAACCGGTCCTAGTATGCTTGATTCCGGTCCAGGGAATACTGTTCCCTTGAGGCACAGGGTAAAGGCTGATTTGCCTATGGCCATGTCTGAACTGGAGTGGCGTGGTGAACAAAATCAACAATGGATTAAACCCAGATCTGTGACTGGGGGTGAATGTTTTGCCAATGTACAGCATTCTGTCCATCATCTTGTGTGTTTTACAATAAAAACTACAACATTCCTCCCACTCAAATTAACCTTGATCTTTCTTGTTAACCAACATTTCATTGTACCTTGAATAAGATGATTGTACCTCTGATTTACTACTTAGCATATAACATAGAGGAATGATCATTTAATTGGCGATGTCCTTCACTCAAGTAGTGCACCTTCACCCAAATCACAACATTTCCACCTTTGTCTGAACATTTAGTAGCTATAGAAGGATCATTTTTCAAACTTTCCATTGCTCTTAAATGTTCGTCCATTACATTTTTCCTTGCTCTTCCATTTGTTTTATATCTCATTTTTTCAGATCCGAAACCACACTTTTCTCAAACACTTCCAATGCACTATGTATGTTTGGTATAAATGTAGATTTGGGTTTAAAGTTACTGAAACCCAATGTATCCACAGGTATTTGTAATGTATCCAAATGTATTATTGGATCCTTATGAAGTACTATGCTCTCATTCAGTTCTGCCATTGTATGAAATACCTCTATATCAGAAATGCATAATGCCTCTGATAACTGATTAGGCCTTCACTTACTCTTGGACGGAGCATGCACGAGGAATCACTTTTTCAATTGATGTTTTCTCAAAAGACAGAAAATGTCAATTCTAGTCTTTACATTGTCTGGAAGGACAGAAAGATAGGCCTGGGGATAACAATTTAATATCTGTAGGTGTCAACTTAAGTTCTGACAAATTGACCGCTGTCATCTTGTTCCCCTCTTGGCTCTTGTTGACATTGCAACTGGTTTGCTGTTTTTTCATCTTTCGTCTTGATCTTGTTTGTTTGTTCCTCTGGTCCCCCCTGTCCCTCTTGTTTTAGCCTCTTGAGACACATCCTCTGCCATGCCGAAAATCCTGCTCTCTTGGTTGTTGATTTTGCTCAGCTTTCGTCATCATCTGGAATTGTTTCAGGAAGTTTCTTTTCCCCACATTACTCATTGGGACATTCTGTGCTAAAGTTTCAGCTGTCACTTCAGATACATTACTGTATGAGATATCACTTTCCTATGTTAGTTTCCCCCTTGTTCTGATCTAATCATCAGCGCTATTCTGTACTTCTTTTTCTTAAAACAGATGATCATATTCTCTATGGAATGTTTGTGTTCTTCCCGATTGATGATATTTAAAATCTCTAATGATTTTCCTCTGTTTTTATTGGTGATTTCCTCTTCCAGCTTTGCTAGCTGTACTTGTATCATGGTATTGAACTCCTCCAAGGTTATATCAGAGATCAGTTTTAATATTTCCTCAGTTGTTTTCTCAATTTTGGCAAAAATCTGTACACGATCTTTCAGGGCATACTTGATCAGCATCCTCATCATCACAATTGAGCATTCTTTAGAAATCCCAGACCATTCCTCTAACATCTCTGGGTCCGGGTTTTCATAAGTTGAAATGGTGTAAATGCGGAGTCCCCTTGGAACCTGGGCAACATCTATATATTTTTGTAATGACTCTGCCTCCCAGCATTTTGACAGTTCTTTTTTGTGCAGTTTCTCCAATTTATCATATAGCATCTGTATTTGTACTTCATTATTGATGAATACATGTTCCTAACTTGATTGACCCACTTTGACAAATTCATATGTTGCCTGGGTGAAAAATAGTCAATTTGAAACCTCCTTCCTCTTTGCTTCTAGTAAAGAGGCCATGCTGATCTTTATTCAAATTCCTGAATAACAATGTTTTCAGCACTTTCTTGTGCCAGATGACAGACTTGTTAGCTCAAAGTCATCTTGCTTTGCTCCATGTTTTCCTTCACATCTTGGGATCCAAACTTAGCCACCGAGCCTGCACCTCCCCTGCCTGCGAGGGTCACATCGGTACCCCTCCCCGCCGGTTTGACGTGCCTGCTCATAATGCCTCAATGGATCTTTGTTGGCTGCTCTGCATAATCACTGTGGCAAAAATACGAAATTAAGCACTGTCACCCTGTGCTGCAGAGAGATTGAGGCTCTATTTTTAATTTAGTTACATACCTTTATATGTATTCCAACACACTGGTAGCTCAGTAAGCCGCACTCAAGACAACATTTAATAATAAATATGGACATGCGCCATTGGCCAGTACAAAAAGCAGCTTTCCCCTCATCGCCTGACGAATTTCAGGTAATTCCCTTTCTCCAAGGCTTATGGGAAAAGACTGCGCTGCAGTGATCAACCACTCCCTTTTTAATGTCACATCCCTTATTTGCAGTAAAATTGCTTTATGGGTGTAGTGCTCCAACATTCACTCCTGTATATGGCGAGCTTATGAATGCCGTAGATATAGACCAACATGAGCCCCAGCCTCCGATCAAGTCCTCATTCTTAGAATGCTGCTCCACAGTGTATTCATTCCGTGGCCCTCTTGTCATTCTGGGGTGGTGCCTGCTCGGCGGTTTGAACCTCCGCCATTTAGATTCCAGGACAGTGGTAGGTCAGTAAGCCGCATTCGAGACAACGTTCAAAGTTACGAGCCTTTAATAATAAAAATGGACATTTACCATTGGCCAGTTGAATAAGCAGCTTTCCCCTATATGCCTGACGCATTTCAGGTAATTCCCTTTCTCAAAAGCTGAAGGGCAAAGATCGCGCTGTGGTGAGCAACCACTACCTTTCAAATGTCCCGCCCCTTATTTGCAGTAAAATTACTTTATGGGAGATGTAGTGCTCCAACATTCTTGCCAGTATATGGCGCACTTATGACTGCCGTAGATATAGCCCAACATGAGCCCTAGTTTCCATTAAAATGCTAATTCTAAGAATGCTGCTCCACATTCGGAACCTGAAACGCGTTAGGCGAAAAGGGGAAAGCTGCTTATTCTACTTGCCAACGGAGCATATCTATATTTATTTAAAAAGTATGGTAACCTTGAACGTTGTCTTGAACGAGGCTTACTGAGCTACCACTGTGTTGGAACCTATAAATATATATATATACTTAGAAATATAAATGTAAATGTGTGTCTTTAACTATGTATACATATTTCAGCAATTACTACCCTCCATAAATGAATATATCACATTGCATATGATATATGCTTTGTAAAGATCTCTTTTTTTGTCAGGCAAAATGAAACACAGACCAAAGATTGTCCAAGAGCTTGGAACAATCTTACTGTGCCTTCTACTCCATACACAATGCCACTTTACTTTCATGTTAGTAGTAGCATTGTTGATTGTTCATTGCAGTATCATCGGTTCTGATCTTCAAATTAAGCAGTTTATAGCCATCTGTTATTTTCTTTGGAGGCCAAAACTTCATTCTAGATTTTGCTCAGAATATCTGCGAAAATAATGTATTATTTGCATCAAAATGTAATTGCTTGGAATTTCGAGATATAATAATAACTTTTGGATTTCCTCATTACTGTGTCATCTAGTTCCTACTACTAGCAAAGTGATAACACTGAAGAAACCAAGTAAGTCCTCATCACTGTGTAAATACAACTTGAAAGCATTATGATACAGAATGCAAAAGAATATTATAGCACACAATGTCTCTGATTGTTCTAAGGTATTTTAAAAACAATCCTTTCACAATTGTGCTTTTCATCACCTCTCTTGTATGGTTACAGATCCACCGGTGGGTCCGCAGTCAGATGATGTTAAGAGTACATTAGAAATTCCTATTTAAAATTATTGCATGTAGAGCATTCTTCTAATACTTTTCAGAGTTTTTATCGTCAACTGCTGCTTTGTTATAATATTATAGGTAAATGTGACTATTTAATCATAGGTACTAACAAAGTTTCAAAATACCTTGGTTTTGTATATAAGTCACACGTAACGTCTCTCCTAGGTCCCCCAGTAGTAGAGTGCCTTGAAACTGTAAGTTTGTATATGTTTACTTCTCAAAGATGGCCCCTGCTGTCATTTATATTCCATTCACCCCATCGAAGGTGGCGACCATCTTTTTCTATTCACAATCACATTTCTATTTTCACTTGTCATTGAACGTGCGTACATATTAGAGTTCTCAGCGTGGAGTCCGAGTACAGACAAATCCAAACCTAGCAGTGATGGAACACAGAATTTGTATACAGAGCGTCACAACATTTACAAACCAGGTACGCGATATGCTTGACCCGCAGCGGTTTCGGTGCTTTATGACATCTAACCAGCACATGCCAATGAACGCTTGTTATCTTTCCACAGACCTTTGCATTTTGAAGCTGCGGTGACAGTTAACTCCTTTATATTGTTGCGGCATCACTTAGGTAGGTGTATGATTAGTCACGTATGCACCCTAAACACCAGCGCGTGATATAAATCTCAATGATATGTTACCAATAGTATTTTCAGCAACGCTAATAAACCAACCTCACTATTCCACACATTATATACCTTGCTAAAATCCGAGTTGCACATCTTTTTCCTTATCACGCTGCCAATTAATAACGTACACTTTTTTAACCCTTTTGAGACATTGCACTTTCGATGTTTTCTGTGATCCCAATATTAGCTTGTTTATTGTGCGGTACACAAGTTTCCCTTGAGCTGACGCCATTTTTTAGCACAACCTTCACAATTCTAATCACCTGCACTGATTTTCTGTTCACCGAAACCTTTCACTAATAAGTCACTTGTATTGAATTTTATTAAAATACCACGGAAGGCTCCAAGTCCTTGATATATGACTCTTTGTTTTCAGGACAATATTCCCCTGACAAAGGGTCCTAGACCCAAAATGCATTGGGATGATTGAAATGTGATGAACAATTATCTTTGACAGCACAGCACGAAGCAGTTTATAAGAAGTATATGATGAACGTTCACATGTGAAAACCACCGTAGTGATCTTTAATTAATAAAAAAATAAAAAAATCCTTTGGATAAAAGGAGATTGAAGATTTGTGGAATTCATTTAAACTAGCATACAGGTTGTTTCAAACCAGAGGAGTGCAACAGGGGGACTCTAAGGAAGACACACCTAGGGTCAGATGTATCAAGATACCGTTTTGCGAATCCTAAATAGCATTTTTTTGCAAATCGCTATTTATAATTCGCAAAACGGTAAGTATGTACAAAATCGCAATTTTTTTGCGATTCCTTATTCTTTATTTGCGAATTCAGAATAATTTCCAATGCATTCCTATGGGCCAGGAGGCCCATA
Source organism: Lissotriton vulgaris (assembly GCF_964263255.1). Classification (NCBI taxonomy): domain Eukaryota; kingdom Metazoa; phylum Chordata; class Amphibia; order Caudata; family Salamandridae; genus Lissotriton; species Lissotriton vulgaris. Next base: position 2,035,435,832 of record NC_141691.1, read on the forward strand.
GGAATGATAGTGCAATAATTCTCAAATTGCGAATTCGCAATTTGCTAATCGCAATTTGATAATTATTTCAAGGGTGCAGGGGTGTCTCAAAGACACCCTGCTGCACCCGTCAAATCTACATGTGTGTGCATGTGGCACACATACATGCCCTATGGGCATGTATGAGTGTCACATAACACCCTTACAAATGCCAATTAGGGCATTTTTTATAGAAATCGCAAATTACCACCAACTACAAGTTGGTGGTAAATTGCGATTTCTTAACACAAATTTGCAAACCAAAAATGTGTCATACATATCATTTAAGGAATCACAAAATTTGCGATTCCTTAAATGCTATGGCAAAATAAGGAATCGCAAATAATTGTGATTCCTTAAATTGCGATTTTTTGATACATATCAAAAATCGCAAAACGGTCGTTTGCGAGTCGCAAAGGGCGAAATTCTGCGAATTTCGGCCTTTGCAAGTCGCAAAAGCCTTGATACATCTGGCCCCTAGTGTGTTACTTATAGCTCTGTTGACAAGGACTAAAGAATGTGCTCCAATCAAAAGTCGATGGTAATTAGGTATAACTACAATTCTTACTGACATCCTCCCGTAAGTACCCAGGATGATGTAGGGCATGTAGTTCTAGAGGCCTAGTCGATTTAATGTACTTGGGTGTGCCTCACTGTTGTGCCTGATGTCATTTGCAAATTTGACTATTCAATTAAAGGTACAAACAAAGTTTCAAAATACCTTGGTTTATATATAAGTCCCACAGAAGATCTCCCCTAGGTCCACCAGTGGTAGAGTGCCTTGTAACTATAAGGAAAGATATGATAAAATAAATTGGATGTGTCCTGGTAAGGGAATAATTGACAATTTAAATGTTCCCAATGAGTCACAATGACTGTGAAGTGTAACTTATTGAAAGAAAGGAGCTATAATGATGCTTCAAAGTATCAAAATGTATTCTAGCTTTCACAGAAAATAAGTTATGGACTTTATTTTGCAGTAGGTCAACATCCAGCCTTTCACAGGCTCTCACCTGGTTTGCCAGGCTGAGCAAAGCTGTCTTAATGAGGTGTGAAGCGGCCTCCTTTGAGTCGAAGAATTTCCTTTAGGAGGAGAACTGCAAGCTGGAGAGCACAAGGCATGAATGGGTGGAGGGGCCAAATTAGTCTTCAAAAATGGAATGACAGACTCACCCATAAATGCCATACCCCCAGTCAAAAAGGAGCGCCAATAAATAGATTAATGAGGGGGCTGTAAGAGGAGTGTTATTAGTAACACCAGTGGGTTGGCTTAGCCGGATCTAACTGTTCATGAGAGAGTTTCACTATTTTATATATTAGTAGAATCCTGATTTCTGGGTCAATAATATGCCACACTTTAGAGGAAGTGGTCATACGTCACATTGTGGTACCCTGCATGCTATTGGTAGGTGTACCCTGTTTCCCGAACCCCCGAGAAGTGTGAATAAATATGGTAGTATTTTCTAGCAACTCAAATCTGCTGCCTGAAACAAAAAAAAAGGACTGCTCTGCTTCGATCCTGATCTGTAACGAAAAGACTGCATTCTGAAGGACTGCGCATGCTGCACATTCTGGTACTACAGAACTCATCCATAGGTCCAGATGAGCTCTGATTAGTAGTGGGTGAGGTAATAACTTTATTGTAACCACCAGCCCAGTGGGTTGGGTGACTTCTAAATATGCGCTGACCAATGTGAAAGGTGGAAGTTGGATACCCAGTTGGGAATGTGCCTAGGGCCCTGGGCAAATGCCTCTTACTCAACTAAAACAAACTGGTTCTGGAAGAAGCTCCTCATGTTACCGAAGTGGAGGCAGGTTGGCTACAATTAGCCATAGTTTCATGGGCTATAATTCCTCATGCCCAAATTGAAAAATAACTAAACATTTGGAGGCTTGACCCTGGTAAAATTAAGTTACAGAAGATCCTCAGCCCTCTCCAAATGCCCTTCCTGAGAAAGAATGATTTGCATACCTTATAGCAGGACTCCTTCCAAAAGGGCCCAAGTCATGATTTCTTTTCTGAGAGCAGTTTCACATCTCATTGAGACGAAAGCCTGATGGGGATAACAGCGACTGGATAGGCTAATGCGAATTAGCTCACTGGAGTTTCAAGCATGTAAAGTATTAATTTTGACATGGTACCTTTCTTGTGTGGTTTTGTAAAATCCAAATTCACCAATTCAATGGATATTTACTGAATATCAAAAATAGTGGTTGAATGGACTCTGTAACGCATTGCAAATCAAAGTTACCAAAAATGGTATTAAACTTTGTATTTTTTTTTCTCATATAAATCACTGCAGTCCTATACCATGGAACACGTGTTTAGGGGCTGGTCACTGTAGGATCATGCCACCTTTAAATTACTATACCTTCCTCTTTATAATTCTATTGGCTCTAACATGTGGTTAACAAGGCTCACTGAGGGTGAATTAATATTTCAAAGTAGAGTTTCTACCTGTCAATGAGGTTTATTTTGATTGATTCACATGGAGGTTTAAAGCCAGCTGCAGTCAGGATGCACATGCAGGCCTGACACCAAGTTTTACTTTTCACCCTAGTGAATAGCAACATATGTGTTTCACTCCTCCTGAGACACTTAACTTCCATGTCACTGGTGTCTTTCCTGTACTGATTTTACTGGTAAGTTAAAAATATTAAAATGTTGGAATAGCCGATGTAACTATGTTTAAGGAAGTCCAAGCGCATGCACTGAGATCCAGTCATGAATGCCCCAGTGCACAGAGACAAAACACCTGAAATACCAGTCAGCAAAAATAGGGGTTGCCACTCAAAAAGAGGTATTGTCTAACAGTGTGTTACAATTCTTTGTATTCAATAGAATTGTCATTTAGTATGTCAGAAATAAGGACCAGCAGGAAGAGGAAAACTGAGTTGTACAACGTCGTGAGGAAGACATCAAGAGGTTGAAATGTGTTGACTCCTAATTGCCTCTTCTAAGTAGCCTTTGATATTGTAATTAGGTCATCCATGCAGCACTAATGTTTTGTGCAAGTATGTAACCAAGGTTATTATGGACACCACACTCTGCTGTGGTTGCTCACATTATGCTGTTTCCATCCTTAAAACCTGTTCAACTTGATTTTTATCACAACCCCCTTAAGAAATTGGAAATTCATTTTGGGGAAAATTAAGTATTGTATTGGGACGCCATGAATTATTTTCTAGATCACAGAAAAAAACGAGAAAGTGAGTAACCAAATTGCAGTTTTGAGAAGTTTAGCTGCAACATGCAATTTTGGCAGTTTGACTGAATCCTTAATCAGTGATCAGCTGGTGAGGTGTACCAATCATAATTAGATTCAAGCAAAATTATTGGATGATGCTCCTGATCTTAAACAAGCTGTAGACATTGCAAAGAGCATTGACCATAACACTTTTTGTATGAGTAAAATGAGAGATACTGTAGGTATCAAACAAATTACTGAAAAAAGTGTGTATAAGATATCGGGGAGTGAGGATAAAAACAAATTCAAATGTTTCAGGTGTGGCAGTTCATGCTATTTGACAAACAATATCAAATGTGCTTCAGGGGAATAGTATGCAGGAAGTGCAACAAGCATAAACACTTTGCAAAAGTATGCAGAAACATAAAAATAATGTTACACACATGGTCAGTTCTGAAGGGATTCAGGGTGAGGACATCATGTTTCAAAATGCAGATTAAGTTGGAATCTCCAACAACAATTATCCTACATGTAATATAGTTTTGCGTGAACTTCCTTTTAGGAGTTTGTAAATTCAAGCTTCCCTTATGCTCTGATTAATTAATCCTACTTTATAAAAAACTCAAAGAACAAGAGCTACACTCTTCCGCCTCCAGACATCCATCCCTTGAGTTACAATAATAATCCCATACCATTGGTTGGAATGCTAGTTATGCAGATTAGGTTCAATCGTAGATCTACCTTTAGGAAAGTGTACCTAAAAAAATATGGTTCCAATCTGCTAGGGTGGAAACACCAAAAAGATTTAGGGATCAAGCTGGATCCCAATGCCCCTGAACCTGTCTATCTTGTAGACAAATCAGAGATTGGTAGTGACTTATGTGAGAAGTTCCCTGAAGTTTTTCTCAGACAAATGAGGCCTACTTAAAGTTTACCTCCACAAGATTAAACTGAAAGAATGGAAAAGGCGACCAATCGGTCCCCCCGAACGTATGGTGGAGTACTCCGATCCCCCCGGGAAGCCATCTTGGGCGGGAGGCGAGTCCCGGCTGGTATGTCCGAAGCGGCGTAGCCGGGGCGTGCTTTTTCCCGCCCTAGAGTGGGTTGTCCTAGACACCGAAGCCGCCAGCCACGCCCCTGGAGGCGGGCGGAGGCGGGTTTACGCCCGCCCGAAGAGGGATAAAAGGAGCGACAAGCCAAAGTAGCATCCTCTTGTTCCTGTGCTCTGAAGCTGCACCTCCCCGCTGCCCGTGAGCTCGAGACGGAACGAAGAGCCAATTTTGAGCGTTGTAATTTTGTCTTTGTTCTTTCAGAGATCATCGTTTGAGAATGCCGGGCAAGAAGGTCGGAAAGCGGGTCGGTACCGATCAGATGCTCCGCATGCTCGTGAAAGACATGGCTGAGATGAAGAAACAGATGGCGGCAATGAACGGTGTAGGAGGCCCAAAGCGAGTCGTCGTACCAGCATTGCCGGGAGTAGTCCCTAGCGGGAGAGGTAGAAGGTCTAAGAGGGAGGGCAACTGGGGGAGAGACCCCGGTTCCCGAGGCGCCGCCGGCGCTCCCCGATACACCGACTGAAGCCCCTATCCCGGTCCCGAAGGAGGGGCAACCAATCCCTGTTGTAGTCACCCCTGTGAACGGGGAGGATATGCCTCCCGAGTTGGCTGCACAGCTGGCAGCGTGGTTGGGAAAAGATAGGGAAGGCACCACGGCGGATGACGCCAGGGCAGTAATGAGGCAGTTGCGGCAGTCAAGAGAGGCCGCAAAGGCACCATGTCCTTTTGTTCCCCCGCAGGCTCCAGTTGGTGAAACCGCAGCGGGCATGAGTTCGGCAGCGACTACGGTTACAGCCTCTAGTTCAGGTAAGCAGCGACTGCCGATTGCGGGGGAGGGGTCTGTACCCTCGAGAAGGGAGAAAGTCGCTCAGCATATTCCGATTGAAATCAAGGGGAGGATATGGGGTGAGAAATATGTGAACATGTTTTCTTTGCTAACTGATCATTATGAGATCGAGCATGTGAAGGGTCAAAAAGAGTTTTTGCACCCGAGTGTTTGGCGCGCCAAGATGGCCGCTTTTAAGGTCGATGAGAACATAGGTAATTGGGGCAGAGCATTTGGCATTTTCACTTCAATTATGGGGGAACGAAGGCCTGAAATGTTGGCCGAGTTACCCGTGTACCAGACACGTATTATGGAGTACTCTCAGTCATATGAGGGCAATCAGTGGTTTTGTTATGATAATATTTTTAGGAAGGCCAAGGAGTTCGACACATCTCTGACGTGGGATTGTTACGACTCCATTTCTTGGCAAAAGATGGAGAATTCAGGCATGTTAAAGGCACCATTGGTGGGGGGAAGCGGGGGAGAGTTTTCCCGCCATTCATCTGGGGCGCCCTTTCGGGCAGGTTCAAGTAATGAGCATCACTCGAGATCGAGTGGCAATACAGGCAAAAAGGGCATCTGCTGGAATTTTAACAGAGGAAAGTGTACGAGGCCCCAGGGGTCATGCAAGTTTAGGCACGACTGTGGGGGGTGTGGGCAATCCTCGCATCCTGAGACCATGTGCAGAGCCAAGACGGGTGATAACGGAGGTAGGGGAAGCACCAAACAGGTCTGAAATAGTCCGAGGGGCGCCTTTACCTACCCCGGTTGATACCATGGCAATGATTCCTTGGCTCAATGAATACCCGGATCATGTCTCCGCTGGGGTGTTGCGAGATGGGTTTTCATATGGTTTCCGCATCCCAGTGGGGAATTTTCAGGGTAAGGCACAGTGTAGGAACCAACTGTCTGTCCTGCAGAATACGGCGGTGGTACAGGCGAAGATTGTGAAAGAGTTGACCCGGGGTCGGGTTGCCGGACCATTCGACACGCCACCAGTTGCTAATTTTGTTTGTTCCCCTTTGGGAGTGGTCCTCAAGAAGGACCCGGTGAGTTTCGATTAATACATAACTTGTCCGCCCCAAGAGGTCTTTCGGTGAATGATGCGATAGACCCGGAGGTGTGTTCGGTGCGGTACGCATCTTTCGATGAGGCCGTCGCCATGTTGAATCGCCTGGGGCCCGGAGCGCTGATGGCCAAATCAGACATCGAGTCAGCGTTCCGGTTGCTCCCGGTACACCCAGACGATCAGCGTCTCCTTGGTTTTATGTTTCAGGGGCTCTATTACATGGATAAATGTATGCCAATGGGATGCTCCATATCTTGTGCTTATTTTGAGAAATTCAGTTGTTTTTTGCAATGGGTATTCACAAGAATGACGGGGTTTCAGCATGTTATGCATTATCTTGACGATTTTCTGTTCCTGGGTGCAGCTGGGGATCCAGAATGTGCACAAGCTTTAAATGAATTTTGTGGTCTGATGAATCAGTTTGGTGTGCCATTGGCACCAGGTAAGACGGTGGGGCCATCAACTTTGCTCGAGTTTCTCGGAATAGAGCTCGATTCACTGGAAGGTTGCTTCCGGCTGCCCAAAGAAAAGGTGGGGAGATTCAGGGCCTCCCTTGAGGCATGTATTCGGGAAACCAAGGTGAACTTGCATCAATTGCAGCAAACTGTGGGTCAGTTGAATTTTGCCCTTAGAGTAATGCCAATGGCCCGCCCTTTCTCCCGCTCGATTGCTCAAGCCATGGTCGGTCTTAAAGAAGGGCACCATCGCACGAGGCTCTCGGCCGAGATTCGCCAGGACATGTGCATTTGGTTGGCATTTCTGGCGGATTTCAATGGTCGGGTGGTCTGGAACAAGCCGGCGGTGTCCTCCGAGGAGTTGGGGCTGTGGACAGATTCGGCGGGGAGTATAGGCTTTGGCGCCATATTCGGTAATCACTGGTCGGCCCAAAAATGGCCGTCATGGTGGCACGAGTGTGGGCTGACGAGCAACATTGCGTTTCTCGAACTGTTCCCCATTCTGGTGGCCCTACAAACATGGCCTGAGGGGTTCCGGGATCACTCTGTGGTGTTCTGGTCGGATAACATGACCGTGGTTGAGTGTATCAATAGTCAGGCAGCACGATGCAAATGGATTCTGAGATTGCTTAAGGAAATTGTGTTACTATGTATGCAATTGAACGTACTCTTTAGGGCAAGACATGTGCCAGGAGTACTGAATCAGGCGGCTGATGCGCTTTCTCGTTTCCGTATGCAGGCCTTCTGGGGTTTTCTGCCCACAGCGGACCCGGTGTCGGCACCATTCCCCGAAGCTCTCTGGTCTCTCGGTGCCCCGAACTACAAAACCTCGTGGGAGAGAGTTTAGCACCCAGGACGAGGAAGGCATATGAAGGGGCGTTCCGTTCTTATCAGTCCTTTTTGGGTTCGGTTAGGGGGGAGCTTTGGGGCCAGGAAGAATATGTCGTAAAGTTTTTGCTGTCGTTACATCAGGCAGGCAAATCGGTAGCCACGGGCCAGAGGCATCGGGCCGCCATTTCCTTCATGGCGCGGGCTCATGGGATCCAGGACCCTACTGCATCTTTCGTAGTACAGAAAGCGCTGCGTGGGTGGCAACGCCTTGAGGGTCGCAGAGTAGATGAAAGGCACCCGATAGGTCTGGAGAGGTTGGCTCTGTTATTTTCCGTTCTCCCTGCAACTTGTTCATCCCAGTCTGAAACAGTGTTATTCAGGGCCGCTTTTGCATTAGCATTCCATGGGGCTATGCGGGTAAGCGAACTGGTGGCGAAGAACAAGCAGGATACGGGGGGGGGGACTGTGCCGAGAGCATGTTCTAGTTAAGGGGGATACGATGATGGTCTCGTTTCCCAGGTCCAAGACCGATCAGGGTGCGATCGGGGACAGTATAGTAGTCCATCGGAGTCCCGGATCTCCCATGTGCCCCGTCGTATGCGTTGAGGAATATTTGGCGCAGAGGGCGGCATCATGGGGGGGGACCCTGTTGAGGCACACTGATGCCACCCCACTGACGAGGTTTCAGTTCCAGCGGGTGCTTGCAATGGCAATTTCGGCCGCGGGCTTGAACCCGGGCGATTTTGGGACCCATTCCTTCCGGATAGGGGCTGCTACAGAGGCTACAGCCAGGGGTCTGAGTGTGGAAAAAGTGAAACAATTGGGGCGTTGGTCCTCGAACTGTTACAAAAGGTATGTGCGGTTGCACATGTTGTGAAGCTGTAATCATGTACTCACGCTTCTTGTTTTTGTTTGGTTTACAGTTTCGCAAGCTTACGAGGCGGGGCGGACTGTGCAGTCGACCCGATACCTGGGAACCAGCGGTCAAAGATCACCGGCTGCGGAAAAAGTGGTGTGGGTCGTGGGCCACTCATACGTGAGGCGTGCCGCGGACGTATTCAAAGCAGGTGACATGATTCACATGGCTGGGGAATACGGGTACAGGGTGACCTTCTACGGAAGGGGCGGGCTCTGTATTGACCAGTTTCAACCTTTTGTCGAGGGTTTGTTAGGGCGGACAAGGTCACCGCCATCTATAATCATAGTGCATCTTGGGGGCAATGATTTGGTGACCACTGGTAGACGACTACTTCTCGAGGCGATACTATCCACAGTGAGTTGGTTGGCGAGAAGGGTTCCAGGGTGCACAATTGCATGGTCCCATATGATTCCACGAAAAGTGTGGCGGGGCGAATTCTGTGTCTGCTATAAATCATTCGGTGAAGAAAGTTAATAACAAGTTGGCTAGACTGTTTCGTACAAGTGCATTGCATTCGATTCCTCATGGTTGTATCAGGGGGGACAGTATGTATCTGGAGGATGGGGTCCATTTGTCCCGGGTGGGGAATTCTTTACTCATAGGAGACCTCGTAGCCTGGCTAAAGAGTTTACAGCATGACCTTTAGGTAGGATTTTTGTGGGGGGTCCGGATAGCCGGTCAACTATCCGGCCTGTGGCGGTAAGGTCATGATCGGTGAGCAGTAATTGGAAGATCCCTATGGGGGGGGGCGTCACCCATTACGGATGGGAGCGCCCGGGGGGAGGTGGCCATTGGCCCCTCAACGGGGAGGCGGTCCCTTCTAAGGATGGGACGCCGAAAGGAAAAGGAAGGTGGTCAAGGCCCCTCCCTGGATAGGAGGGGCTACGGGCCCCTCCTGGGAATTTCCCGGGGCCAGGACATCTGCGACGGCAGATGTGGTAAGTTGTGTGGGGTGGGGAGGGGGGTCCACGCTACCTTCTAGACACCTCACACGAGTCCTCGGACGACCTTAAAATGGCGTCGAGTTAATGGGGGCCCCCGTCAAGACAAGGGAAATTGGTATGTGCACATGAGGTACAGTCCTCTGTGTGGCCGCCCCTCACAAGTGAGGTGGTAGTTCTGGTTTAGGGATCTGACACCGGTTACGACCTTGCCGTTGGCCCTTAACGTTAGGATGTACAATTTCAATTTAAAAATGTTTTGTAGGATGTTAGTATCGGCTAGGAGAACCTTTGTATTAGAAATATGTTAAGGTCAGCCAAAACATCGATATATGGAAATGAAATTGTACATGATATGAAACTGTTATTTTAATGTTTAATTTTGTTTCATATTTTAATAAATACAGCCGGGAGGGTAACTCCCTCCCGCCTTCCAAAAGTTCAGAAATGTTTCCGTATTCCCATTCTTGGGGATTGTGTTGAGAGGGGGTGGCGGGTATCTCAGCCATATGGAAAGGGGCGACCAATCGGTCCCCCCGAACGTATGGTGGAGTACTCCGATCCCCCCGGGAAGCCATCTTGGGCGGGAGGCGAGTCCCGGCTGGTATGCCCGAAGCGGCGTAGCCGGGGCGCGCTTTTTCCCGCCCTAGAGTGGGTTGTCCTAGACACCGAAGCCGCCAGCCACGCCCCCGGAGGCGGGCGGAGGCGGGTTTACGCCCGCCCGAAGAGGGATAAAAGGAGCGACAAGCCAAAGTAGCATCCTCTTGTTCCTGTGCTCTGAAGCTGCACCTCCCCGCTGCCCGTGAGCTCGAGACGGAACGAAGAGCCAATTTTGACCCACCCACCAGCCCCTGGATACAGCAAGTGGTTTGAAGTAAAGTCGTGATGTGGTAACCCAATTTTCTTACAGGTTACTTGGTTTAAAAGTCGTGATTCATTATGTAATAAAGTGGTAACGCGATTTTCTTACAGGTTGCTTTTGATTAAAAGTTGTTATTCATTGTGCAATAAAGTGGATACATTCGTACAGTATGTTTTATTGAATAAAGTATTTGCACCAGTGTTGATCAGTGATGTTTCGACAGTTCATATATTGAGCATCTTCTGTCTTTAGTGATTAGTCCTTTTTAGTTTAATGTCGTATTTATTTTCGGTCGGGCGGTAAGGTCATGATCGGTGAGCAGTAATTGGAAGATCCCTATGGGGGGGGCGTCACCCATTACGGATGGGAGCGCCTGGGGGGAGGTGGCCATTGGCCCCTCAACGGGGAGGCGGTCCCTTCTAAGGATGGGACGCCGAAAGGAAAGGGAAGGTGGTCAAGGCCCCTCCCTGGATAGGAGGGGCTACGGGCCCCTCCTGGGAATTTCCCGGGGCCAGGACATCTGCGACGGCAGATGTGGTAAGTTGTGTGGGGTGGGGAGGGGGGTCCACGCTACCTTCTAGACACCTCACACGAGTCCTCGGACGACCTTAAAATGGCGTCGAGTTAATGGGGGCCCCCGTCAAGACAAGGGAAATTGGTATGTGCACATGAGGTACAGTCCTCTGTGTGGCCGCCCCTCACAAGTGAGGTGGGAGTTCTGGTTTAGGGATCTGACACCGGTTACGACCTTGCCGTTGGCCCTTAACGTTAGGATGTACAATTTCAATTTAAAAATGTTTTGTAGGATGTTAGTATCGGCTAGGAGAACCTTTGTATTAGAAATATGTTAAGGTCAGCCAAAACATCGATATATGGAAATGAAATTGTACATGATATGAAACTGTTATTTTAATGTTTAATTTTGTTTCATATTTTAATAAATACGGCCGGGAGGGTAACTCCCTCCCGCCTTCCAAAAGTTCAGAAATGTTTCCGTATTCCCATTCTTGGGGATTGTGTTGAGAGGGGGTGGCGGGTATCTCAGCCATACAGTACGTGCCTGTAGTACATGAAGCTTTTAAGGGACCCTCTGGAAAAGGAGTAGAACAAGTTGGAGACCAACTGAATCATCAGAAGATTGCTAACTCTGAATGGCTTTCCCCCATGGTTATAACAACCAAGGAAGGGGATAGGAGTATCAGGTTGTTTGTTGATCTAAAAGCTAATATTTGGGTGGAGAGGCACCCCCTCTCTAATATCAATGAAATGCTCAGCGTCATACAGGGATTGAAGTACTTTCGTTTCCTGGATCGCTCATTGGCTCACCACCAGGTAGCTCTTAATCCTGTTTCCAAAGCTCCCACTTCTTTCATAACCCCATTTGGTGCCTATCAATTTCATACAATTCGGATTGGAATCTGCTACGGCAGTGTTCCAGCATGGTATACAACACAATTGCATGGCATTGACAAGGTATTATGCTTTCAGAACGGCATCCTAATCTATGGCGAGTCAATAGAGGAGCATAACAAAGTCCTTGAAGATGTTCAGAGACAACTGAGCAAAGCTAACTTTACCACACAGAAAGACACATGCAAAATTGGGGTGGAATCAATTGTGTATCTTGGTCACACTATTACAGGTGAAGGAATAAGTCCCAAAATTAGTCTTGTGGATTCAGACAAATTAGCACCAGCACCTTCCAATAAGGAAGAGCTCAAGACCTTCCTAGGCCTGGTGGAATACATGTCTTAATATGCCAAGAATGTTGCTGACCATGTACATTCACCTAGGACATTGTTAAAGAAGGGTATCCCTTTTTAATGGAGTGCAGAATGTCAAAATGAGTTCTCACATATCAAGCAATCCATCAAGGAAACATCTCTTTTGATTATGTTTAATCCAAATGCTAAGACCTCCTTAATCACAGATGCTAGCATGAAGAGATTAGGTTTCTCACTCACAAAAGCTGATGAAGGGAAAGAAAAAGTAACAGCTTTTGCATCAAGAACACTTTAGGATCCTGAGCATAACTACTCCAGTACAGAGAAGGAAATCATTTTAAATATATTCTATGGAGAGTCCCATTTACCATAAGAACTGATCATAAACGGCTACTTCCCATGTTCTGCACTAAATGCATCAGGAAGGCCACCCCTAAATCATATCTATAACATGATATACATACCAGGTGACAGGAACCAGGTTGCAGAATGTCTGTCTAGACTTCCTATTGATGCTGAAGATTCCTACACTAAGTCCTCTGATTACGCCATTCTTTCCATAGACATTCCAGCCATCAGTAAAGTTGAATGGGAGAAATGTGCACAGGACGACAGCACCCTATCATCCCTTAAGGTCATCATAAAAAAGGGGTGGCCTGAGAATCTCAAGGAAGGTCCTGAGGACCTTAGAACTTTCTGGATTGTAAAGGATGAATTGTTCATCATTGATAACCACATACACAGGTGCAACAAGATGATATCACCCGAAGGCATGTACAAGCCTATTGAAGATATATTTTCCATAGAAGGAACTCCTAACACTTCAGTTACTGACAGTGGGTTTCAATTTACTTCTGATGAAATTAAACAGTTTTTGGGACAGAGTGGAACTCAACCCTGCTAACACAAAGATCATGATTTTTCCCAACTACTCTAGAGTAATACAGAAGATGAGGTAAACATTGGGCTTAGTGAAATTCAAGCTGAGAGCGATGCAGATCCAATACATGCTTCTTTTTCCAGCGAAGCTTAAGGTTATCTTCCAAGGCACCTCACTATTTTTTCAATCCCTGGAAGAAGCATGAGCCTGTATGGAGCGCCCCATTCTATGACCGAAAACGAGGACCAGCTTGTCACAATCCAAAGACACAAACCCACAATGGGAGCCCAGACCCCGGAGAATATGAAGGGGACGCCTACTTAAATGAGGACACAACGCACTGGTTGGATCCTACTGAAAGGAATTCTGTACAGGCCCGGGACACGGGCACGCATGGCTCTGTATGGAGACTTGTCCCAAACTCAAGCCAGGGGAAGACACTGCAATCAGGGGAAAACACCCACACCGAACAATCGGATAAGAAATCCCTGGCGGACACGAACTGTGACCACCCCCTCCTCAAGAATATCACTCCCGTGGAAGATCAAGGTACAAAGGCACAAACCATGGAGAGCACGCTCCAACAGGAGGCAAAGAGTGGTGAGAAAGGCTGAAACATGGGCAGGCCAAAGGCAGACAAACTGCAGAACGGCTACAGTATCCCCCGAACACGATTTTGCTCAGTGCTTTCTCGAGTGGAATACTTTATTGAAGCCTATTTCCTTTTGTGTTTTGGCTAGAATTTAGTAGGTTGGAGGTTAGGGGTGGTTACGCCAAGTTGTCATGTGGACAGTTCAGGGAATAGGAGTAAGTAGTGGAAGAGAGTGGGGTGGAGGCGTTAGGGTTTGGGTTAAAAAGTTTTATAGTTTAATACGTTTCTAATACAGCCAGTGGCAGGAGATTTAAGGTCCACAGACAAGAACAGAGGGAAAGAGGACATCAGACAAACCCACCCGTGCATAAAATGAAAATCATGGGATACATGACGTCTCCCCCTGACGTTGATTGGGAGAGCGGCCATGTACAAAATGATCACGCTCCTCAAATTATTGTATATATTCCAAAACACATACCATAACATCCTGCAAATATTTGTAAAACAATTAACGAGGATAATATCTTAAATTCGGTCAGTCAGAATAATACACTTGATACAGACTACATTCTATTAGGTGATTTAAATATTCATCCGTGCAATCTAAACTGTAGGAGAAGTAGCCTTGAAGGGGACGATGGACCTGAGGGACCTCATTTTGAACATACCGCTGAGGGAGAGGAGCTGGAAGATTTTCTCGCCAACTTTGACCTTTATGAACCAGATGGTGGAATTAGACAGCCAACCTTCACTGGTATCTCTCATGGTACAATTATTGATTATATATTTGTATCCTTAGGCACTCTTACTTGGGTCAATGTCTATCACACCACACAACCACACTTCAGTGACCATAACCCGGTAGAGCTAGAAGTGGCATGGGGAGGCAACATAGGACCATCCCCACTGAAAGTAGCCGCCCACCCCCTGACGACTACTGACCAAGGAAGACGCATGAAATAGGCAAAGGTGGTTCCGGAGAAATTCTATGCTGAAAACTTCTTAAAGATTAAGGAGCAGGTCGAGGTCTGCAACAATCCTAGTGCACAGGGTCAAGAAATTGTAGAGGCTTTTGAGGCCATATGTGGGCAGGTGTCACAGGACCTTTTAGTAAAGACTAAAAAAGGAATTCCAGGAAATAAGCGCTGGTTCGATTCAGCATGCTTAAAAGCACATAGATCATTACTGGCAGCCCTAAAAATTACCCCTAGGGTAAACGATGAGATTACCAGACTCAGGAAAATTGATAAATTATCAATAAAAAAACGAAAGGACACCATTAAACAAGAAGCATGGGAGGGCCTCCTTTCGGCGGCAGTCCTGAAGGATAGCAAACAATTCTGGGAGATTATCAAACAGCCCTTCTTTTCAGATGATAATAATGATATCACGGACTGCGTTATTCCTGATGAAAAGTGGTTATCTCACTTTAAAAATGTTTATGGGGACACTGCTGACGTAACTAAAGACGCCCTGTTGATAAGATCAGCCACCCGCCCCATCATCTTTAATCGAGATGAGGTGGAGAAAGCCATTATGTCCACTACAAAGCACAAGGCACCTGGCCCTGACGGTGTGCCTGCCGACTTTTTTATGTATTCTCCAAAACTGTGGGCCGAAGTCTTGGCAAATGTGTTTAATGCAGTTAATGGCAACCCTCTACCTGCATCATGGAACACCTCTACTATAGTTCCCATTTTCAAAAAAGGTCAGCGGGATGATCCAGGCTGTTACAGGCCTATATCCCTTCTGGATTCCTCAGTAAAAATTTTAGGTAGAGTTCTTTTATCCAGGCTGAGGGAGAATGTCGAGGGCTGTGGTGGATTGTCCGAAATCCAATATGGATTTAGGGAAAAGAAGGGGACTATCGAACAGTGCATCAACCTACATCTGCTCATCTCCAAATACACTATAGCCAAGGAGGGGTCTTTGTATCTTGCATTCATGGACCTCTCCTCGGCATTTGACTTGGTCAATAGGACTAAGTTGTGGTCCATCCTGCTGGAGATAGGTATCGATGAGGCATTGGTTACCTTTATGGCCTCCCTGCACCAAGAACTCTTCTCGAGTGTACGTGTGACGAACGAGGGCAGGCGAACTGCTCTCTTTAGATCTTTAAGGGGCGTGCGGCAGGGCTGCATTCTGGCCCCCTTACTCTTTACCATCTACATCAATGGCCTGGGTGCGCACTTAGAGGGGCAGGAAGCCGACGTCCCGCGTGTAGGAGCAACAAAGATCCCGGCACTCCTGTACGCGGATGACGCCGTGCTGATTGCCCGCACGGGAGTTGGCCTCCAGCGCCTACTGAACGCTTTCGGTGCGTTTATGGAGCAACTAGATCTTAAAATAAACGTAGCCAAGTCACACACAATGGTGGTAGGCATAGAGTGCCGCAGGAAGAGATACAAAACATTCATTTGCAGGGGGGACCTGGTTTCTAGGGTATCCACATTTCCTTATCTAGGCATACTGTTCGACCAGAAAGGGACTTGGGGTCCACAGGTTAGAGCTAAGAGGCTGGCCGTCATACAATCATCCTCAGCACTCTTGAGTTTTGCAGGTAGGCTAGGGGCTAGGCCTATGGAAGCCATTTTAAAAATCTACAATAGTAAATCTGTGGCCATTGCATTATATGGTTCTGCATTGTGGGGATATGCAAATGTGGAACCAATTCAGAGAGCGGAGAACGGATTTATCAGAGCCCTACTCTCTGTACCCCAGTCGACCCCAACGTATTCTATACATAAAGAAGTTGGCCTCCAGTTTCTTTCAGATAAGTTGAGCATGGCCCCTTTGATTCTTTGGTTAAAAATATGGATGAATGAAGAACTCCCATTAAACCATAAGATCATGACCGATGTCCTGTCCCTCGACAAATCTAACAAGATTCCTTGGCTGGCCTATTTGGCCAGGGCTTTTGCTGACTTAGGCCGCACGGAGCTTTTTACCTCCCCTGAGACTATTAGGATTCAAGATCTTGACTTTGTCAAAAAGTCCTTCATGGGAAGGAAGGAAATATGCAGTGAAGAACGTGAACTAGCAAAGCCGGCAGTGAGGGATCATTGCCTGTTGGTTAGTTCGCCATCACTCGCGCCATATCTTGGTTTTGTTACACTCCCCTTCCACAGGTTTCTTTTAACCAAATTTAGATTTAATTTGCTGCATTTTTACTTAGGCTCTTTTAATAATTGGCAGAAGCCAGAATTAGCCCCGCCCTGTAGCTGTGACCAGTTATCAGTGCAAGATACAATGCATTTTGTTATGTTTTGTGGGTTATATTTAGAGCCGAGGAAAAAATTCTTGTTACCAATTCTTAAGAAAGCCGGCTTCACCCAGGTGAGACCGGCTTTGCTCTTCTTACAACTACTACCTAACCCCCACATTACTTTTTGCGTTGCTAAATTCCTGGTAGCCGCCTCAAGGGCGAAAGCTGTCCGTCAAGATTAGTTATTTATGTCATACAATCTTTTTAACTGTTTTTCATAAATCTTAAAATTGATGTTAAATTCCTATGCCATGCGTATTTTGAAAAATGTAATATGAAATGTATTTTATTCTTTTTCTCTTTGTATGGTTTTTAAATAAGCCGAATAAAGATATCTTGACTTGACAATTAACGAGGAACTGCGTACATTTCTGTGGGACAGGGGCCACTCCAGAGTGACTTTGCAGATTCTCTAGCACAACCACTATACTGGGGGAATCACCTTGCTGGATATTCAAAAGTATTAGTGAGCGGCACATTTAACAGTAATTAATGGATGGTGTCAAGATCCAACTGCTGTTTTGTACCTTTTTTGTGATCAAGCACCAAAACATAGCTACTTAGAGTGTGTGCATTAAAAAAAAAGACCTCTCTGCCTTTTGTATGTTTTGTTATCATCAAAAGAAATAAAAAAGTAGATACCTCTACTAAAACAGACTGACAGAACTTCAAACGGACATGCTGTGCAGGTGTAAAGGGGCAGATACGTTTTGAGAGCTCCATTCAAAGAGACAAGCCTGCATTGTCCTTAATAGATTTTGACACAGTATAGTGCTTATTTACAAGCCTCTTGAGCCGCCAGTCCGTCACTTTTTTCCATGTTATAAGTGATGCACATGTTGCACAAGGGACTTGTAAATCAGCCCTTATATTTTCCATGAATTTAATATGATGAATCGGAAAAACTCCAACCTGTATGAGTTAGAGATTGTGCGAAACAAAGACATGTTAGCTTTTTGCTCCCATACTCACTAACAGATGCTGGTTTTCTGTCTCTGAGTGTACCCTGGGTTCTGCTAACCATATCCAGGGACTGTGCTCTGATTAAAAAAGCATTGGTAATTATTTATAACTACAATTGTTACTGACATTCTCTCTGTAAGTCCCTCGTATATGATAGCCCATGTAAGTCTAGAGGCCAGACGATTTAATTTACATATGCACATTTGAGTATGGAATTAAAGGTATTAACAAAGTTTCAAAATACCTCAGCCTTACGTATAAGTCACACTTAAGGTCTACCCTAGGTACACCAGTGGTAGAGTGCCTTGTAACTATATAGATAGATATGATAAAATATGTTTTATGTTCCCTATTGAGAGAAAAACTGTCAATTTCATTTGTTCCCAATTTAGTCAAAATGACTCTATAGGCTACCATGGGAATATGTTAATAAAGTGTAACTATTGCAAGCAATGAGCTATAATGATGCTTCAAAGTATCAACACTGATTCTAACTATCACAGAAAATAAGTTATGGAACTTTCTTTTCAGTAAGCCAAACTCCAGCCTTCCAGCAGCTCTCTCCTGGTTTGCCAGGATGTGCCAAGCTGTCTTAACGAGGTGTGAAGAGGCCTGCCTTTAGACAAAGAAAGTTCTGTGGTAGGAGAACTTCAAGCTGCAGAGCACAAGGCTGGGGATGGAGGGGACAAAATAGTCTCAAAAATTGAATGTAAGCCTCACCCTTAAATCCTGCACCCACTGCCAAATAGGAGCCCCACTATATAGATTACCAAGGGTGGTGGACGGGGAATGTAAGGAAACCTTAGTCACTCCAGTGGGCTGGCCAAGCCAGATCTAACTGCCCAGGAGCTTCTTTATATTGTATATTAGAAGAATGTCAGATATGATCAAGCACTCTTACCTGAGCTGAACACCAACCTTACCTGTAAGGTGCTTGATCGGTTTTGCAGAGACGCTATGGACCAATCCCCCAAAACCCTACCTTTTCAGCCAGTGATCCTTGTACATACACTAGGATGATGGGTAGCAGTCAGGGAGAGAGGCCGGATCTGACGCTACTTGTTTTCTAGTAGTCAACCTGAAAACATACAAGAATGTATTTTAAGCAAGAGTCCTTATTTATCCCTAACCTCCTATTCTACTCTTACTTTGACCTTTTTGGAAGCAGTCTCCTACCTGCGAACTACTCGATAAGTCTTCGCGTCCTGGATGTCGTAGTCGTGATGTGCTTAAGGGTTGAGGTCTTTCTGTTGAAGGTGGTTGACTTGTCCGCCCCCAGACTTGGTTATAAGATTCTACGAAGAGAAACAACACTTATTTGCACTTTTCTTAAACCTTCTTTCCATTCCCTGTAAAACAACTTTGAATTAATCCTACTCACTTCCTTTTCCCAGCTTTGTAGGTCTAAACGCGACTTCTCCGTGAAGGTT
This sequence comes from Lissotriton vulgaris, assembly GCF_964263255.1. Taxonomy (NCBI): domain Eukaryota; kingdom Metazoa; phylum Chordata; class Amphibia; order Caudata; family Salamandridae; genus Lissotriton; species Lissotriton vulgaris. The sequence continues at coordinate 2,035,454,853 of NC_141691.1, forward strand.
TTATAGTTTTGCTCACTACTAAACCTTTTGCTATTCCGGCTGAAACTTCTACAAATTCTGTGAGGAAAAATACGTTCTATACATCAAGTTTAACATGCATGACCTACATTCAAAACATTATAAACACTCATGTTCTGATTAGGCTTTGACTCGGTGTACAAAAGAATAATCTAAAATATCCATAAATATTAATTTGCCAAAGTCCAAAAATGTCTCTAGGATCCTAGCGTTGGGCGCCTTGACGAGAAAAAGTACTTAACTCTTCTTTCCGGGCTGTCAGTTGATTTATAGAGGATGGCTGACTCAGTCCCAGGTCTTCAACGATGTTCGCGAGCTCTTCCGATACAGGTGCTGACTCCACGATGCTCCGAAGACCAAGCGCCTTCTGGAACCCTGGGTGTGGCATTTATAGTCCAGCCACACCCCGGGACGTTGGGGAACGGCTGCGTGCCACGCCCAGAGCTGCCGAACACTCCGAGAGCGGAGCAAAGAATCATTCTTCATCGCGCACCAAAAAGATGCGTGTTGTTTTTAAAAGCGCGTCTTTTTTCCTTTTAGTTGCAAACACTGAATACTGCATTTTAACAAATCAAATACCAATCACAAAAACGTATAAGAGCTTCTACTTGAAACATGACAGTGGATCTTTACTAGTGAAATACAAGTGTCCAGATCTACGTAAAGCTCACATGAACCAGTTCTTTTGATATGCTAATCCCTTTTTACCCTTCTAGGTACAAGGAGTGCTGGTAGCATGGGACAGGGGGGGGTTTCTTTGAAGGGTGTTCTAAGCTTGTAATAAGCTTGGGAAGACGATTCCATGACAGTACCCTCTCCGTAGAATCCCCCCTAATACCATTGGAATTGGCTTTGGTTTTTCTGGGAAACGATTATGAAAAGTCTTTAAGACTTTGGGAGAGTTTTTTAAGTTTTCAAGGGGTTCCCAAGAACGATCTTCCGGACCATAGCCCTTCCAGTCCACCAAGTAATACAATTTGCCTTTCTTCCTTTTAGAATCTAAAACTGCTTTTACCTCGTATTCCAAATCACCCTCAACCTCGATTTCAGGAGGATGAATAACTTTCCGAGTGTCAGGATCACAAGGTTTCAGTAATGAGACGTGAAAAACTGGGTGGATTCGATATGAGCTAGGTAGTTTCAACTTCATACTGACTGGATTAACAACCTTTTCTATTGGGAAAGGTCCTATGAATCGAGGACGAAAAGTTTTATGACTTTTCAATCTTTAATTTTTTGTGGCTAGCCAAACTTCGTCACCCACTGCATAATCGGGCTGTTTAGACCGATGTTTATCAGCAAATTTCTTCTGAACCTCTTTTGCATGTACTAGCTGCTGTTGAGCTTCTTGTTGGATAGAGAATAGATTGCCTACAAAATCAGTGACTGCTGGTGTATCAGAAACCTTTTTATCTATGCCCAGCATATCTTTTGGATGGAAACCATGAACACAGAAAAAGGGTGACATTCCAGTTGAAGAATGGTTTGAATTATTGTAAGCGAATTCAGCGGCCCAAATGATATCTGACCATTCCTGCTCATGGGTGGTTAACAAACACCGTAGAAACTGTTCCACTGTCTGATTTGTGCGTTCCGTCAGTCCATCAGTTTGCGGATGATAACTGGATGACATGCGCACTTCCATTTTCAGGGATTTCCCTAGACCTTGCCAGAAATGTGACACAAACTGTGAACCCCTATCTGATAGTACCACAGATGGAATTCCATGTAACCTTACAATATGAGTGACAAAAATGTGTGCTAACTCCAAAGCAGTAGGAAGCTTTTTTAAAGGAATGAAATGAGCATATCTGGAGAAGTGATCCACTACTGTGAGAACGGTGGTGAAACCTGAAGTGGTGCGAGGCAATTCTACAATGAAATCTAAAGATACTGTATGCCAAGGCTGAGGAGGAACTGGCAAAGGCATAAGTAATCCAGATGGAGATTTATGAACCGCTTTATTTCTGCTACAAACCGTGCATGTCTGTACATATCTCTGAATGTCCGTTAACATGTTCTGCCACCAAAAGTGTCTTTTTATGAGCTGATACATTTAGGTAACCCCTGGGTGAATTGACAGCATAGAATCATGATAGTTTTGCATTACTTTTTCTTGTAACATTGCATTGGGAACAAAAACTTGGTCATTCATAAACAGCATATTGTCTTTCCATTGCAACAAAGGATAAAGCTTATTCCATTCTTCTTTTGTATGATTTTGTAAGGCTTTCTCTATATCAAACAAAACATCTGAGTTGACAAGACCAATCTGAAACCGTTCCTCTGAAATTATAGGATGTAACTTTTCCTTTTGTAGATTTAGATCATCACTTAAACCAATCCTAGACAAGGCATCGGCTTTGTTATTTTCTTTTCCTGGACGATAAGTTATGATGAAATCATAATCATTAAAAAACAAAGTCCAACGCAGTTGGCGAGGAGTCAAAGCTTTAGCGGATCTAAGTGTTTGTAGATTCCTGTGATCCGTATATATGGTTACCGGATGTCGAGCCCCTAGCAAGTAGTGTCGCCATTCTTTGAACACAGCTTTTATGGCCAATAATTCTCGGTCTGCAATTGCATAATTCTGTTCAGGAGGGGTTAACTTTCTTGAATAGTATGCAATGGGGTGCAACTGTCCAGTGTTTGTACTTCTCTGAGATAAGATCCCTCCTATGGCAAATTGTGAAGCATCAGCTTCTACTATAAACGGCTGAGAGGGGTCAGGATGTTTTAGAACTGGGGCTGTCACAAATTGATCTTTTAGATCCTGAAAAGCTAGTTCGCTTTCTGAAGTCCATTCAAATTTTGTATTTTTGCGTAACAATTTTGTGATAGGCGTAACCTTTTGAGAAAAGTCCTTAATAAAACGCCTATAAAAATTCGCAAAGCCTAGAAAACTCTGTATTTGCTTCACAGAGGAGGGACTGGGCCATTTGATTATTGCCTTAACTTTCTTTGGGTCCATTTCGATTCCAGCGGGGCTAAGGATATACCCCAGGAAGTCCACTGTGGTTACATGGAACAAACTTTTTTCAAGTTTTACAAATAAAGAATTTTGTAAAAGCTGTTGAAGAATGGCTCGTACTTGCTTTACATGCTCAGATTTGTTTTTTGAATAGATTAGGATGTCATCAATGTACACTATACAGCAAATATCCAAAAAATCTCTTAGCACCTCATTTATAAAAAACTGGAATGCTGCTGGTGCATTGCAAAGTCCGAAGGGCATTACCTGGTATTCATATGAACCGAATTTAGTTCTAAATGCTGTTTTCCATTCGTCGCCCTCTCGGACTCGCACCAAATGATATGCCCCTCGCAGATCCAGTTTAGTATAAATGGTAGCATCTTTGATCTGATCAAGTAAGGTCGGAATTAAAGGTAAGGGATATCGGTTCTTGACTGTCACATTGTTGATGGCACGATAGTCGATGCAGGTGCGCAATTCTCCTCCCTTCTTCGGAATAAAGAAGAGAGGAGAAGAGACTGGAGACTTAGAATGTCGGATAAACCCATTGGCCAAGTATTCATCTAGATAATTACGTAGATGTTCGTTTTCTTTCTCTGTCAAAGCGTAAATTCGGCTACAAGGCAAGGATGCCCCGGGAACCAAATCTATTTGACAATCAAAATCTCTGTGAGGAGGTAAGGTTTCTGCCTTTTTTTTGTCAAAAACATCTACCAAATCCTGATATTCTTCAGGTACCCCTGCAACAACTAGAACACTCTTGGATTCTTTTGGAAAGTCATATCCTTGGATTAACAACTCCGAACCCGGGAATTGTTGGAAACACTTAGCATGACAATAATCGGATTTGAATAAAATACTCCTGTTAGTCCAATCTATATAAGGATTGTGTAAAACTAACCAAGGAATCCCCAGAATCAAACCAAATTGAGGAGCATCAATTATGTCAAAAGTTATTTTCTCCAAGTGTTTTTCTGCACAAGTCATGATTAAGGTTTCTGTGTGATACTGTATGAGTCCTGAAGTGAGTTCCTTTCCGTCCACTGCCCTGACTACTTCTGGTGAGTCCTTGACTATTTGTTCTAAACCTAACTTCTGGAATAATTTAGTGTCAATGAAATTTCCAGTTGCCCCGGAATCAATTAAGGCATCTATGGACCAGGACCGTTCCTTATTCAGTTGAGACTGAAGAAGAATAAGCATACTGAGGTGACAATCAGAGGCAGTTGGAGTTAAGGAGGCCAAAGTGATAGGTGAATTCGATAGATCGACCTCTGTATCTACTGAGGGAGCTAGTTTTCCGACTGTTGCATAATTGCCACTTCGGAAGTCTTGATCTTAGGCCTTACAGGACGTGTTGGACAATCTTTTATAAAATGTCCGGTTTTTCCACAGTACATACACTGGTTCAGTTTTCGGCGCTTTTCTCTCTCATCTTTAGTGAGGGGTCCTCTAATTGTGCCTATTTGCATTGGCTCTACTGGATCGAGTTTAGAAGGAGAAGATTCAGTTCTTACATTCCCTTTTTCTTTGAAGACCATCATTTTTTTTTTTTTTTTAAATATGTCTTTTATTCAATGCAAAGGAGAAAAGAAGAATACAAGCATATTCCATACAGAGTCTCAATGTATGAAGATTCAATATTCAAGGTAATGCATACATAGATCATGGAGTAGTCTGCAGAGTATATCACAGTAGTTCGCCGAGAATGTCAGCGTTCAAACAGTGCGTGATCATGCTGTCTTAGTTGTTGTATCCCGTCAATCAGGCTACTTCGGTGAAAACGTAACGGGGTGGGGGTGTCAAACTTGGGGTCGTGGGGCGTGCGGTGCAGCAGATGGTGGGGCCTACGGCGGGGGGGGGCGAGGAGAGAGGGGGGGGAGGACCCAGTGGCAATGTTTCAGCAGGTTCGTGTCTGATCTTGCATGTGTGGGAAGTACGCTGGCGATGCAGGAGGGTGTCGGCAATCCTGGCGTGTCAGCTGAGCCGGGGGGGGGGGAGTAGAGGGGGGGGTGCCTAGGGGTCAGGTGTATGAGCGTTGTGTCTGTCGTCTGCGGCACCTGGAGTGTGTTGGTCATCGCTATGTTCCCCATCTGGGGGTGTCTGTCTCTCAGGAGTATCTGGTGCCTGGGGTCCATTGTGGAAAGAGCGGATCATATCGTCCCAAGGCGCCGCTATGGGGTATTTACGCAGTCCCGCTGTCTCCTCATTATGTAATGATATGCTTTCCGCTTTCGCCCAGTTATCTAGTGATGCGCGCCAGTGCTCCGCCGCTGGTGGTGCCGCCCGCTTCCAGTGCTTCGTAATGAGCCTTTTGGCTGTGATGAGGCCAAGGTCCCAGAAGCGGGAAGTCACCCTGTTCAGTTTGGTCCTGTGAAAGAGGCCCAGGAGGCACGCCTCCCACGAGAGCGGGATCGACATTGCCGTGCATCGTTTCAGTGTCGTGTGTATCGAGTGCCAGTATGCCCGAAGTTGGGGACATTGCCACAGCATGTGGAGGAGATCCGCTCCCTCCGTGTCACACCTCGGGCATTTGGCTCCCGTGCCCGGGAAGTACAAGTTTATCTTGTCCGGGGATAGATATGCGCGGTGTAGAACATAAAATTGGATCTGTTTGAAACGTGCATTGCGGGGAATGTTGCGGGGGCCTGAGAGTATCGCCGCCCACTCCTTGTCCGTCCATGCCTTCCCTCTGTCCTCCGCCCATTTGTCCCGGAGAGGTTGCAATTCGTGTTGGGTGTGCGAGAGTAGCGCCTGCGTCAGCCAGTGCACCACGTGCGTCCCGTTGCCCATCACGTGCATGCACTGCACTAGCTGGTGTGTGGGCGGTTCGTCAGCGATGTTCCCCCATTTCCGTGTAAGCGTCCGCAGTATTGCGGCATGCTGTAGGAATTGTCCCGCGGGTAGTCCCGTGTCAGCAGTCAGTGCCTCGAAGGAGAGTAAAGCGCCATCTGCGTACAAATCTGCCATGGTCTCTATGCCTGCGTGGGTCCACTGTGCCAGTGTCGCCTCTGTCACGACTGACGTGGCTTTGGGGGTGCCCAGGAGCGGTAGCGCTGGCGCATACGGTATGGTGGGTCTGGTGAGGCGTAAGCATCTGTCGTAACATTTCGTGGCTACAGCCACGTGTAGCTGCGGGTGCTTCCTAGGGCTCGTCAGCGGGTGAAATAGGGTGAGTACCTGCAGTTGGGAAAGGACGTCTGTGGCCGTAGCCGTGTCCTCGAGATTCCTGCCCGAAATCCAGGCCACTGCCCATTGCACTTGTGCTGCTAGGTAATAGAGCTCTAGGTTCGGGACTGCTGCGCCGCCCTCAGTGACCGGGTTGTAGAGTTTCGTCAGTGCTACTCTCGGCCTGCCTGCGTTCCAGATCAGATCTCTAAGCATGGATTCCAGCTCTCTGAATATGCGGACCGGGATGTAGAGTGGGAGATTGGCAAAGTAGTATAGGAGCCTGGGGAGTATTATCATTTTCGTTAAGGTTACCCTGCTTGGCACGTTGATGGGGAGAGTTTTCCAGAAGGCGACCTGTGTGCGAACAGACGTTATGGCCCGTGTCAGGTTGCCGTCTAAGATGTCTGGGGGCGTCCTGTATACATGGATGCCCAGGTACTTGAACGTGGTTTGGTACCATGTCAGTCGTTCATTATTAATGTGAAGTGTCGGGTCCGGAGCATCGGGGGTGAACGAATAAGCCCCTGACTTGGCCCAGTTAACTTTGAGGCCTGACATCAATTCGAACGTGCGGAAGATGTCCGACAGTTCCTGCGGCACATTCTCAAGGTCTTTGATATATAAGAGTAAATCGTCTGCGTATAGCGACACAGCATGCGTGCCATCTGCTAGCGGGATACCCCACAGTGCTCCGCTGGAGCGCAGCCGTTCAGCCAGTGGTTCAATCGCCAAGGAGAATAGTAGTGGGGAAAGTGGGCAACCTTGTCTGGTGCCTCTTCTAACCTTTATGGGCTCCGAGACCAACTTGCCAGTGCGTACCCTCACCTCAGGTTTCCCATATAGCAGGCCGACCAATTCTAGAAAGTCATCGCCCAGGTTAAACCTGCGTAGCACTGCCGATAAATAGGGCCATTCGACAGAGTCGAACGCTTTCTCTAGGTCCAACACCAGGCAACCCGATCTTGGCCACGTCTGGGCTGCGTATTCCTGCACCCGGAACAGCCTCCGGATGTTCTGGGAGGTGCATCTCGTTGGGACAAACCCGTTCTGGTCCTTGTGCACCAGGGCCGGTACCAGGGTCGCTAGTCTACGGGCCAGTGCTGATGCCAGGATTTTGTAGTCCGTATTAAGCAGAGCTAACGGCCTATATGACCCGAGGAGCATCCCTTCCCTGTTCGGTTTGAGAAGCGATACTAGTATGGCTTCGTTCATGGATGTTGGTAAGGATGAATCGTCTAGAGCCGCCGAGTATGTTCTGAGCAGCTCGGGAATTAGGATGTCAGAATACGCTTTGTAGTATTCTGCAGGCAGTCCGTCCGGACCTGGGGTCTTCCCGTTAGAGAGGGCGAATATGGCCTCACGTAATTCCTCCGCTACCAACGGGGCTCCGAGCTCTTCTCGTTGGTCATCGGTCGGGGCGGGAAGTGTGAGTTCCTCCAGGTATGCTTGGCTGTCCGGTTGCGGATTGGCCATTTGCGACTGATATAGTGTCTTGTAATGCGCTACGAAGGCTGCATGTATGCCCGCCTGAGTGTACACCACGGTATCCGCAGTAGGGCTTATGGCCGTTACCGGGGCGGAGCGGTCTTCTCGCCTTATCAGCCAGGCTAGGAGTTTGCCCGGCTTGTCGCCGTAGCGGTGTGTGCGTGCTGAGTGCGCAGTGAAGTTGACTTGTTTTAGTCTGCCTATCAGCCTGTCGTGTTCTGCCCTAGCCTCAAGCAGCTCTGTATCATCCCCTCCCGTCGCCTCTTGCTCTTTGTGCAGTAAATCCCTTTCTATCTGTTTCAGGTCTGCTTCCAGCTGTCGGCGGGTGTGTGCCTGGGTTCCGAGGCATAGCCCCCTCAGGACCACTTTGAACGCGTCCCACTCTATCTGGGGTGTGGAGGCAGTGTTGTTGTTTTCCTCGAAGTGTTGTGCTGTTTGCGCCCCTATCGAGGATCTGAATGTGCCGTCAAGCAAGAGGTCTGGTTGTAGTCGCCAGGTGGGGATTGGTGGTCGCGGCTGTTCCCAGGTGAGTGTCATGAAGTGAGGGTTGTGGTCCGAGTGCGTGCGGCCCATGTATTGCGTGTCTCGTATCGCCGGTAGTAAGTCTCTGGATACCATGTATCTGTCTAGGCGTACATGCAGATTATGTGCCCCTGAGTGGAAGGAGTAGGCCCTGGTGTCTGGGTTATGGCTACGCCATGCGTCTAGCAGGTCCCATTGCGTGGACCAATCTAGGAGGGCTCGCGCTGCGTGGAGAGCTGGGGAGTTAGGGCGCGGGGGACGGGAACGGTCTAGAGAAGGGTCCAGTGTGCAGTTATAGTCCCCGCCCAGTATCCACTGTGTGCCGTGCCATGGCGCCAGGGTGCTAGACAGTTGTGTTAAGAAATCCTGTATCCCTGTGTTGGGTGCATATATCGAGGCTAGCACTATCGGGTTCCCATCTATCCTGCCCCGGACTGCTACATGTCTCCCCCCGGGGTCCACCAAGGCGTCCTGCATTATCCACGGGGTGCCCGGACGTATCCATACCAGCGCCCCCTTAGCGTAAGAAGAGTGGTGCGTGGCGTATAGGTGGCCACGCCATCTGCGGCGTAGGGTGGTGACTTCCTTCGCACAGAGATGCGTCTCCTGTAAGAGAGCAACATGTACATTATGGCGTTTGAGGTATGAGAATATTTGATACCGTCTGGACGGTGTGTGCATCCCTCTCACGTTCCATGTGCATATAGTGATCACAGACATTGCTTTGTATTGACGGTCTCCCCAGAGTGGCCACCCCGTCCCACCCCCCGCCCGCCCGCAGTACGTAAGGAATAGTGATTGGCCCGCACGCCATTGCGGTCTTGTGAAGGGGAAAACAGGTAGTTAACGTGGCCAATAAAACAGGTAGCCAATGAACATCGCAAACATGCGAAATACCAAGAGGTCGGTGGGCAAACGTGCTCCCGTCCATGCTCTCAAGGAGAGTAACAAAGTTTAGTTCAGTTCTGGGGGCGGCCGTGCAGTGCTAGCAGTAGCAGCTGGCCAAGTGTTCGTAGAGTCATCGAAGAGGGGTCGTTCCCCTTCCCGGTGGGTATGTGCAGGCCCTAGTCAGCCCCAACTATAAAAGTCATAGGTATAAAACCAACATTTAATGCCATACGTTACGTGTCTTGATTCGTGTGCAGCAGGGTGGCAGGCCACAGGAGTGGGGGGCCGGCCGCCCAGCGTCCGCTGGGCCATCGCCAGGACGAGGTGCAGCTCTCAGTTATCCGGAGGTCTCGTCGGGCCAGTCGTGCTCAGACTGTGTCCGCAATCTCCACATGGGTGGCCCTCCGAGTGTTCCTGTGGGGGGCTTGGTGGATATGCTCTAGGAGACAGTTAGCCGATGTATTCCGAGGTTTGGGGGGTGACGTCCGGTCCAGGATCTGTCGCAGGAGAGTCCGACATTCCGTAGTTTGCTTCGTCGTCGCTTGGGGGGTCTTGTGTGCCGCTGCCAGTTGGGTCGCTAGGCGCTGGGGAGTTGCTGAGTTCCCGCACAAGGCGGAGGGCGTCTTGTTTTTCCTGCTGCGTGGCGTCGGCAGGGGGAGACATCTTCTTTGGCCCGTTCGTGCGCCCCTGTGTTCGCTGCTTCGGGCGCCGTCGTCTCCTGTTCCCGCCGGGTTGGTATCCGTTCGCGTGGGTTGCCGGGGTCCTGGGGGCTGTATCCGTGCCACTGTCCAGCCACGCTTCCACTTCATCTGGGTCTGTGAAGAAATGGGTTTTCTCCCCGGCTATCACTCTGAGTTTCGCAGGGAATAGTAAGGAGTACTGTAGGCCCTGCTGGCGCAGGCGTTTCTTCGCGGCTAGAAAGGATTGTCTCTGCCTTTGTACATGAATGGTGTAGTCCGGGAAGAACATTACTTTGGTGTTTTCGATTCTCACCTCCTCAAGTTTGCGTGCTTCTCTCAGTATGGAGTCCCGGTCTCTATAATTCAGGATGCGGAGGAGCATGGGCCTTGGGTTGGAGCCCGCAGCCAGGGGCGCAGTCGGTACTCTATGGGCGCGTTCCACCACGAATTGAGGCGAGAGTGAGCCCTGAGGCAGGATGGATGTCAGCCATTTTTCCATGTGTTCCTCCGGTGTTCTCCCTTCCCATTTCTCCGGGACGCCGACCAAGCGTACGTTGTTCCTCCGCGCCCTGCCTTCTGCATCCTCGGCCCGGTCTTCAAGGAACTCCACTCGGTTCAGTAAGTCCTGTATTTGGGTATGCGACCGGCTGGCTTGGGGTTGGAGCTCCTTCATGGTTCCCTCCAGCATCGAGGTGCGGTCAGCGAGTTTTTTGTGGTCTTCGCGGAGATGCGTAAGGTCTATGGCCACACTGTCGATCTTAGTGGCCAAGGAGGTGCGTGTGAGTTGAATTGATTCTTCTAGCCGCTCCATGGCTGCCAGCATGACGTCGAGCTTCGCTGCCGTCTGGTCCTGGTCTGTGGTTTTGCTAGTTTTGTTCATGTCGCCTTTAGGCCTCGTGCCCCCTGTGCCAGTCCGCGCCCTGGTCCCGCCAGACATCGGCGTCCTACGGGGAGTCCGCTCTCCTCGTCCCGGCACGGTTCAGTCCGGCCTGGCCAATGGCGGGGAGGTGGGTGAGGGTCGTCTGCTGCTGGTTGGGGCCCGGCTGCTGGTGTCGCTAGGCTCTATCTGCGTGGTGTTCGCGTGGCACTCGGTCGCTCCTAGGAGGGCAGACAGTTGCTGGGCGCCTCGCACCTCGGTGCTGCGCGGTATATCTGGGTGTGCGGCGCGGGTCCGCGATGTGCCCCTTTTGAGTCGTGAGCCCGTTTATGGCAAGGGGCTCAGAGTCTGTGTGGATCCCAGTGGGCTGTATGTTGTGCTGGCGCGGCGGCTGGTTCCGCTCGTATGGCAGCCGCTCTGTGTTGAGCTTCGCTCTGATCGCAGGTGGTGCGGGTCTCCGTCCCCTCAAGCCGTCGCTATGTCCTCGGTGTGCGCCTGGGGTAGCGCCGGTGGGTCGCAGGCCTCGTTGTGTTGCGGAGCCAATGGGTGCTGCTTGCGACCGGGGCCCCGTGTGTCGCGGCGTGTGTGGCTGCCGGCGAGTGTCGTGTTGCGTGCCCCAGCCTCTACTGCCCTCTAGCTCCCCAGGCGTCAGAAGCCCAGCCGTTCTCCACTCCTCACTGCTATGATTCAGGGCCAGTGTAGCTCCCGATGCAGGGGTGACGCGTCCAGGCCTGGCGATTAGGGCACTCCCGCCGATCCGCCTTAATGTGTGTTTGGGAAGTCCAGCCGGGTCTGTGAGGTCATCTCGCCCCAGTTCCTCACCGTCATGGGGGGTGGGCGGCCTCCGGTGTTTTGGCGCGTGGTCCGCTAGCGTTAGGTGTCGGCCTCGGTTCTGGGCCTACCGCAGCTGCTGGATCCTCGGTGTTTCCTGGGTCCACGCCCGGGCCGGCTGCAACTTTCGCGGCCGCGGGCGGCCGGCACCTCCCGGTGCGGTTTCGCGGGTCCGATCCGCGCCAAAGTTGGACAGGCGCCGCGTCGGGTCTGGTGGGGCACTCGCCGGTGGTTTTCGGCGGCCTCAGGGCAGAACTGTCCCGGAGAACAGCGTCGGGAAGGGGAACTCGGCACGGAGCTCTACCCGCAGGCGACCATTTGCTTCGCGTGCTAAGCCACGCCCCTGAAGACCATCATTCTAAAGTCTGACTTCCCCCTCTCTCCTTTTCTCTCAGAAATCCTGTGATTTAATTTAACTACCAGGTCTATGAACTCCTCACAATCTGTAGGTGGATCTAAAATCTGTGTTACCATGTCTTTTAAATCGTCGCGTAAACCACGATAAAACAGTGACACGCGTTTCTCCTCAGGCCACTCTGCTTCAATAGCCAGCCTGTTAAAGATCGAGATATAATGCAGAAGATCTGAAGACCCTTGCCTTAGATTTAGCAGCTCATGATCTGCAGACTGCACGAATACATGTTTAGCAAACAATTTCTTCATTGCTCTTTTAAATCTTCTAAAGTCAGTTAACATGGGATCATTCCTTTCAACATAGGGTACAGACCATAAGGCAGCGTCTCCGCCCAAATAGGACAGGATAAATGCCACCTTAGAGGAGTCATCGGGAAATGCTGTAGGTTTTGCCACAAAATGCAATTGACACTGATTGAAGAAGATGGTGAACTTGTTACAATCCCCATAAAACCTTTCAGGAGGTGCTAACGGTATAGACACAGGAGTAACCACCTGAATTTGAGGACTACCTGACGTATTTGAAGCAGCATCCCCACTATACAAAGTATGCATAGTTGGTTGAAAGACTGGTGGTTTTAAATAAGATTTTTTATCTGAAGTAAAAGTCCAGGTTTGAGGACTAGGTGCTTGTATTCTATTCTGAATTGCAGTTAAATCCTTCCTTAATTCTGCATTTTCTGCCCTCATCTCTAATAGTACTGCAGCTAAATCCTGCAAAGTGATTTGCTGAGATTCTTCCATAGCGCCTGGGCAAAACCTTTGCCGTGGGCTTGGTCTTCTGTCAGATATGATCAAGCACTCTTACCTGAGCTGAACACCAACCTTACCTGTAAGGTGCTTGATCGGTTTTGCAGAGACGCTATGGACCAATCCCCCAAAACCCTACCTTTTCAGCCAGTGATCCTTGTACATACACTAGGATGATGGGTAGCAGTCAGGGAGAGAGGCCGGATCTGATGCTACTTGTTTTCTAGTAGTCGACCTGAAAACATACAAGAATGTATTTTAAGCAAGAGTCCTTATTTATCCCTAACCTCCTATTCTACTCTTTCTTTGACCTTTTTGGAAGCAGTCTCCTACCTGCGAACTACTCGATAAGTCTTCGCGTCCTGGATGTCGTAGTCGTGATGTGCTTAAGGGTTGAGGTCTTTCTGTTGAAGGTGGTTGACTTGTCCGCCCCCAGACTTGGTTATAAGATTCTACGAAGAGAAACAACACTTATTTGCACTTTTCTTAAACCTTCTTTCCATTTCCTGTAAAACAACTTTGAATTAATCCTACTCACTTCCTTTTCCCAGCTTTGTAGGTCTAAACGCGACTTCTCCGTGAAGGTTTTATAGTTTTGCTCACTACTACACCTTTTGCTATTCCGGCTGAAACTTCTAAAAATTCTGTGAGGAAAAATACATTCTATACATCAAGTTTAACATGCATGACCTACATTCAAAACATTATAAACACTCATGTTCTGATTAGGCTTTGACTCGGTGTACAAAAGAATAATCTAAAATATCCATAAATATTAATTTGCCAAAGTCCAAAAATGTCTCTAGGATCCTAGCGTTAGGCGCCTTGACGAGAAAAAGTACTTAACTCTTCTTTCCGGGCTGTCAGGTGATTTATAGAGGATGGCTGACTCAGTCCCAGGTCTTCAACGATGTTCGCGAGCTCCTCCGATACAGGTGCTGACTCCACGATGCTCCGAAGACCAAGCGCCTTCTGGAACCCTGGGTGTGGCATTTATAGTCCAGCCACACCCCGGGACGTTGGGGAACGGCTGCGTGCCACGCCCAGAGCTGCCGAACACTCCGAGAGCGGAGCAAAGAATCATTCTTCATCGCGCACCAAAAAGATGCGTGTTGTTTTTAAAAGCGCGTCTTTTTTCCTTTTAGTTGCAAACACTGAATACTGCATTTTAACAAATCAAATACCAATCACAAAAACGTATAAGAGCTTCTACTTGAAACATGACAGTGGATCTTTACTAGTGAAATACAAGTGTCCAGATCTACGTAAAGCTCACATGAACCAGTTCTTTTGATATGCTAATCCCTTTTTACCCTTCTAGGTACAAGGAGTGCTGGTAGCACGGGACAGGGGTGGGTTTCTTTGAAGGGTGTTCTAAGCTTGTAATAAGCTTGGGAAGACGATTCCATGACAAAGAATAGAGATTTTTGAATCAAGAATATGCCACACTTTAGAGTAAGTAGCCATACTCACTCTCGTTGTACCATGCATCCCATTGGTATGTGTGCCACACTTCTTTTTACCCCAGAACTGTGAATACATTTGGGAGCTTTGTCTAGCAACTCACATCTGCTGCCTGAAACAACAAAGAAAAAAACTAGGACTGCCCAAATGGAATCCTGATCTGTACCCAAATTTTTGCACTCTGTAGGGCTGTACCTACTGCACATTCAGGTACTACAGCACTCATATAGTGGTCCAGATGAGTTCTGAACTTCTAAACACTACCTGACCAATGTGTAAGCCAGAGGATGGATACCTAGTCAGGAACTGAACAGATGCTTTTTACTCAAACAAAGAAACGTGTTCTGGAAGCAGCTCCTCCTATGACTAAAATTGATGTTGGCTGTCTTTAATTATCCCTGGGTTTTAAGTACTAATCATCCTAACTATATATTTGCAGGCTTCACCCTTCAATCAAGCATTTGTTAAGTGTGACTACTCACCAGTAAGGGTCTCAAGGCGCTTGTGGAGGGGGGGGCTTAGCATGCTCCAGTCCATCAAGGGTAGGGTCTGTCGAAGAGCCAGCTTTTTTGGTTTCTTGCAGAGATGGGGAGTGAGGAAGGAGAAGGAGAGGCCACCCGATCTGCACTTTCTGGTGCAGGGGACCACAGCGTAGGAGAGCTGGGCAGATCGTGGGGGCCTTTGTTATTGTTATTGTTATTTGTATTTGTATAGCGCAACATTCATCCTACAAGGATATCACGGCGCTGCAAAAAATAACAGTAAAACCGAGGCAGAAACCTGGGAGCAAATTAATTATTCTGAAGTGGGGAATAGTGCAGTTTTTAGTTTCTTCTTGAAGGTGGGGTAGGAGTCCGTGAGTCTGAGGTTAATCGGTAGTTCATTCCAGCTTTTCGCAGCAATATGTGAAAAGGCATTTCCGCCCATTCTGGAAAGCTTAATCCGAGTAGTGGCAGCTTTGGCAGAGGCTTGTGAACGTAAATTCCGCGCTGGGGCATAGAACTTAATTTTATTTCGCAGAATGTAAGGGCCTGTATTGTGAAGCGCTTTATAGGCAATACATAGCATCTTGAACGTAGCTCTCTGTCTCATGGGCAGCCAGTGTAAAGCTCTCAGACAGCTTGTGGCAGAATCATACTTTTTTTTGTTGCAGACAGCTTTTGCTGCGGCATTCTGGACCAGTTGTAATTTCCTAAATAAGTAGTCCGACATACCTACAAATAGTGAGTTGCCATAGTCCAGCCTGCTAACTAGTAACGACTGGACTAGGATCTGTCGACATTCAAGTGGGATCCAGGGGAAGACCCTTTTCAATCTTTTTAATATGGCAAATCCTTTTCCACATATTGAAGAGACATGGCTTTTCATTGATAGAGTGGTGTCCATCTGAATTCCTAGATTTCTAGCAGACGATGTGGGGATTGGTGGAGAACCTAAAGAAGTAGGCCACCAGGTGTTGTCCCAGAGCTGTTTGGCCCCGCCAAAGAGTAGAATTTCTGATTTGTCAGCGTTCAGTTTTAAATAATGGCCGTGCATCCAGTTGGATAGTTCTGACAAACAGTTATGTAATCTACTTTTGGCGTTGTTATCTCCATTGAGGGTAACCATCAGCTGAGTATCGTCAGCGTAGGAGCAGATATTAATGCCCCATTTCTTGCCAATCGATGCCAAAGAGGAGACATATACATTGAACAATGTTGGGCTCAATGTAGCTCCTTGGGGAACTCCATATTTAATCTTACGAGGGGAGGAGGTAAAGTTGCCTAAACAAATAGACTGGGATCTATTGGATAGAGGGGTGCATGGAATTTGAGTTGGCTGTTCAGGTATGCTGGTCCGGTGTTGTGGAGGGCCTTGTGGTCATGGGTGAGCACCTGGAAGGTGAATCTAGCTTTGATGACGAGCCTGTGGAGTGTGAGCAGGTGCTGGGAGATGTGGCTGTGTCTTGGCAGTCTGAGGATCAGTCTTGCGGTAGCATTCTGGATGTTCTGTAGCTTGCAGGTGAGATTTTGCTTTATTCCAGCATAGAGTGTGTTTCCGTAGTCAAGTCTGCTAGTGACCAGGACATGAGTGACTGTCTTTCTGTGTTAGAGGGAGATCCATTTGAAGGTCTTATGTAGGAGGCAGAGGGTGTGGAAGCAGGAGGACCAGGCAGAGTTGATCTGGCAGTCCATTTTGAGTTCGGAGTCCAGGATGATTTCCAGGTTGCGTGCTTGGTCTGTGGGTGTGGGCAGGTTTCCGAGGTTGGGGGGGCCACCAGGTATTGTTCCATGCGTCGGGGTTTAGTCCCATGATGAGTACTTCTGTTTTGTTGGTGTTTAGTTGTAATCAGCTGTTTTTCATCCATTTGGTGACGGCTTCTATGCCTTCTTGAAAATTGTGTCTGGCAGTATTGGGTTCGTTGGATAGGGAGAGGATGAGTTGGGTGTCGTCTGAGTATGACACAATGTTGAGTCTGTAGGTTCTGATGATGGGGACGAGTGGAGCCTCTTAGACTTTGAAGAGTGTAGGACTGAGGTAGGATCCCTGGGGGGCTCTGCAGGTGGTAGGTGTAGGGTCGGAGAGGAAAGGGGGACGCCTGACTCGCTGCGTTCTGCCAGAGATAAAGGAGCAGATCCAGTTGAGGGCCTTGTCTTGGATACCTGCGTCGTGGAGTCTGCGTATTAGTGTACGGTGAGAGACTGTGTTGAATGCCGCTCAGAGATCGAGGAGGATGAGGGCTGCTATTTCTCCTTTGTCCAGTAGGGTGCGTAGGTGGACTGTTACAGCGAGAGGGCGGTTTCTGTACTGTGTTTTTTTGAGAAGCCGGATAGGGAGGATGCTGTGCTCTTCGATGAATGTGGCGAGCTGGCTGTTAATGGCTTTCTCGATGAATTTGGCTGAGAAAGGGAGCAGGGAGATGGGTCTGCAGTTTCTGAGGTTGGTGGGGCCTGCCAAGGGTTTCTTCAAGAGGGGGTTAAACTCAGCTTGTTTCCAGTCGTCCGGGAATGTGGCAGTTGCAAAGGAGCAGTTGATGGTGTGGCAGAGCATGGGTGCGATGGTGTGGGCGTCTCTGTTGAAAATATGGTGGGGGCAGAGGTCAGTGGGGACCCCGAGTGGATTGACTTCATCGTCTTCAGTGTGTCTTCGGTGGTGAGGGCTGTCCAGTTGTCGATTGCTGGCTTCAGGATGTCAGGGGCGGTTGGTGAGGCTTCAGTGTGTTGGTTGCCTTCGTCAAAGTTGTCATAGATGATCTTGATTTTGTGGTGGAAAAAGGTGGTGAGTTTGTCGCAGAGGTCTTGTGAGGGAGGGATGCCGGTGCACTCCTTGATGATGTTGAAGAGTTCTTTGCTGTTGTGTGCGTGAGTGGAGATTGTCTTTAATCGCTTTTTTCCTCGTTTTTCTGATGAGTTAGTGGTGGGCGTTGGTGGCGGCTCTGAAGTTGTTAAAGGCTTCCGTAGATTTGGTGTTCCTCCAGGCATTTTCGAGGCAGTGGCAAGTGCGTCTGGTGTCTCGAAATTTGGTGGTAAACCATCCGGCTTTCTTGGTGTGGGTGTTGTTGTTCTTGAGGGGGGCTATGATGTTGGCCCTGTCAGAGATCCATCTGTGCAGGGTTCGGGATGCGGTGTTTAGGTTCTCGTTTTCGGTGATGGTTGGGGTGGAGTTGCTAAGTGATGAAGTTAGCTGGTTGTTGGTGATTCTGGTCCAGTTTCTTCGTGGGAGCAGGTGCAGGTGTCTGTGGATGGTGCGTGTTCTGAGGGTGAAGTGAACACATCAATGTTCAGTACATGGGAGTTCAGTTGTGTGGCTGAAGGTGATGGAGTTACCTGTTGTGAAGAGGGGGGTTAAAGGTGTGTCCTGCTGAGTGCATGGGTTCGGTCACGATCTGGTGGAGTCCAAAGTTGTGGAGGTTGTCCAGGAGGGATGTGGTGCTGGGGTCCAGATGGTTGTTGAGGTGGAAGTTGAGTGTAGTTGGTGGACACGATGGCATGCGGGGAGATGATGTCGGTGATGGAGGTAGCGAAAAGTCTGCAGCGTCCAGGGGGTCTGTAGATAAGGGTTCCTCAGAGGGTGGTGTTGTTGGATTTGTGGATAATGTGATTCCTCCACTCGGTGCAGATGGGGCGGTCCTTCCTGGAGATCTTGTATCCTTGGGGAACAGCGATGGCGATGTCCAGTCCTGAGGTGGTGTTGGGCCATGTTTCGTGAAGAACGCTACATCCAGGGTGGTGATGTCGAGGAGGTCCCAGTATTTGGTGGCATGTTTGAGGAGGGATCGGACGTTGAGGAGGATGCATTGCAGGGTCTTCAGTTGGGTTGTGGTCTTGCAGGTGGGTTGCGTGGTCCATGGTCTCAGCATTGCTGAAGGTGTGCTTTTAGTAGTGACAGCTGAAGCTTCCGTGGGTGTCGACTGGTGATGCTAGTTTGCAGTTGTTGTTTGCGTCCTGGATTGAGAGCGTGGATGCCACTGGGTCGCAGCGTTGGCGTTGAGGAGGTCCACGGTTCCTCGCGCTGGTCGCAGTCATGTCGCAGATGGGCTTGACTTTGGCATGCCTTCGGCGCACCAGCGGCTGCCATTAAGTAGGGGTCGGGGAAAGTTGGACAGCGGGGAGGCGGTAGAGGGGAGGGGAGCTGGATTAGGCTGGTCGAGTTTGTCATGCTGGGTGGGATTAGCCATGGGGCAGCAGCGGCTCGGAAAAACAGACAGAAAAGGCAAAAGAGAGGAAAGAGTGAAAATGAGGCAGTGAAAGGTGCAAGAAAAGTGCGGGAAAGACACAGAAGCAGAGTGAGAGGGGAAGATTTAATCAGTGAAAAACGAGTGAAAAATGGAAGAAAGACAGAGGGGGAGTGAAAGGGGGAGATTAAAATCAGTAAAAAAACGAGTGAAAAGGGAGGAAAAAAACAGAGGGGGAGTGAAGGGGGAGATTGAAATCAGTAGGAAACCAAGTGAAAACGGAGGAGCGACACAGAGGGGGAGTGGAAAGAGGAGATTCAAATCAGTGAAAAAACAAGAGATAACAGAGGAAAGACACAGAAGGAGAGTAAAAGGGGGAGTTTAAAATCAGTGAAAAACAAGTGGGAACGGAGAGAAAGAGCAGACCGAGAGAAAGGAGACAGAGGTCCATTGGACCACCAGGGATAAGGCGCAGGTAAATATATCACACACAATTGGGGATCAAATCATATATACCTGCAGTCTTGACATCCCTATATTTTAAACAGAAAGTAAGGTGCAAAAGGGCTTGAGACACAATCCCCTAGGTCCCACTAGTGAGAAACCAGAATTAACCTACCTGGTATCTCCAATACCATACAACAGAAAAACCACCTAGCACACTTATAAGTATCAAATGTGTAAAATTAATTTTTCTTTAACAAGTGTTTTTGCAACCACCCATTGATAAAATGCTTTTAAAAGAAAAATGAATAAAGGCTGAAGTGCAATATTACATAATCACATCGACACTTTTTTGGGAAAACAGTTTTGTCTTAAACCTACTTTATTGTGTATTTTACACATTTGATTCTTTTAAGTGTGAGGGGCTGCTTTTCTGTTATGAGGCGCAGGTAAAACCTGTGGGTGGAGGAGGGCCCAAAACACCAGCACTCGAGAGTGCAAGGGCTCGGGGGAAGGCCTCACTTGCTGGTGGAGCTGCAAAGGTGGGAGAGCATTTTCACTGACAGTGGTCTTGCTTCCTTGTAAAATTAAGTTACAGAAGTTCCCCAGCCCTCTCTAACTGCCCTTCCTGATTTGCATACCTTATACCTGAACTTCATGCCAAAAGGCCAAAGCCAATATTTCTGTTTAAGTTCTCATTAAGAGGAAAGCCTGATGGGGATGGCATCAACTGTATAGGCTAATTATAATTAGCTCACTGGTGTTGAAAGCAGGCAAAATGTAAGTTTTGAAATGGTACCTTTCCTTTGTGTTTCTGTAAAATCCAACTTCACCAATTCAATGGATGTTTGGTGGAGGAGTGTGGCTCAATGGTTAGAGCGGCAGACCCTGATTCAGAGTTTTGGCCAGGGACCAGGGTTCGATTCCCGCCTCGGCGGGGTCTCGGGCTCAATTTCCTCAGACCTGTTAATTCTCACCTCGGTGCATATTCTAATCTCAGGCCCCACGCTGCAACTCCGGGCAATAGCTTGCTTAGCCTCCACACCGGCTCCAACAGCGCTAAGGATTCCTGGCTTCACCCTGGGAGTGCCCAGGAGTGGACACTTTACAGGGAAAGCCAGGAGGGGTTCCACAGCGGTATGACTATCAGCGCCAGGAAGCTGAATAGGCGACACCGCAAGGTGACCGTCTGGTGACAGTGCGCTGTATAAGTACCATGACATTTACATTTACATTTACTGAACATCAAAAACTGTGGTTGAATTGACTCTGTACCTTATTCCAAATCAAAGCTACCAAAAATGGTATTTAATGTTGTATTTTAATTCTCTAGAAATCACTGCAGTCTTAAATCATGGAACTAGCTTTTAAGGACAAGTCACCTTCCTTTTTCAAAATTATTTGCGCCCTAACATGTAGTTATCAAGGCACACGTTTAGTGAATTAATATTTCAAAGTAGAGTTCCTAGCTGTCAATGAAGTTTATTTTGATAGATTCACATGCAGGTTTGAAGCCAGCAGCAGTCAGGCTATGCATTCAGACCTGAAACCAAGTTTTACTTGTTTGCCTTGTGAATAGCCACATATGTGTTTCACTCCTTCTATGATATTTAAATTCCATGTCACTGGGGTATTTCCTGCACCATATACCATGATCTTACTGGGAAGTTAAAGATATTCATATTTGGGAATTGCCGAAGTCACTGTGTTTTAGGAAATCAAAGCACATGCACTGAGATCCAGTCAGCAGTGCCCCAGTGTGCAGAGACAAAACACCTGAAATACCATTCAGCAAAAATAGGGGTTACCACTCAAAAAGAGGTATTTTCTGACAGTATGTTACAATTCTTTTTATAGTATAGAATTGACATTTAAAATGTCAGAAAAAAGGACCAGCAGGAAGAGGCACAGTGAGTTTGTACAAGGCCGTGAGGAAGACCTTCTGAGGTTGAAATGTGTTGCCTCCTAATTGCCCCTTCTAAGTGCCCTTGATATTGTCATTAGGTCATCCACACAGCACTATTGTTTTGTCCAAGTCTGTATCCAATTATAAGATGCACACAACACTCTACTGTGCTTGTTCATATTATGCTGTTTGCGATCCTCAACATCTGTTCAATAATCAATGATGTCACCAAGTGCAAGATCACAACTTTAAACCACAGCACTCCAGGCAATATCCATCATGTTCACTTTTAACTTATCTCTAATCCAAAAATATGACTAGGCATTTTGTAGCAGACAGAACTGCATGCATAATAATTCTGATGCATTTTCACTCTGCACTCGTTCTTTATTTCCAGAATATATCCATGAAATATCACATAATAAACTCACCAGCCACCATTTTGGGCAGCCTACTTGAACCATTTACTTTCACCCTGGAAATGTTTCTAGCCATCACTTGGTTTCAAAGTGGTGGTTCAGTATTCATTTGAGCTGATCTCTTGTGCAAATTAGTCATCAGAGGTTATGTTAATGAGTTTTAAAGCATTTGTTTTCTTAAGGAGCATTGATGTCACCTTAATGCAGAAAGATAAAGGCTCTATTTCTAATTAAGTTATATAACTATATATATTTATAGGCCTTTGTTCCTTCCCTTTGAGAAAGGCCAAGGTTGCCGAAATGCATCAGGAAGGGGAACGCTGTACTTTTGAAATTAAATGCTAAATTCCACTGTAATGTGTGTGGCTCAACTTTCTGCGGGAGAAAGACTGGGTGAGATAAAACACTGCTTGGTCCTGCCGTGAGCAACCCACCACCAAGAAAAGAGCTCCACAACTGCCCGACATGGACCCTTTGTTGTGACGGTGAAAACCTTTAAGGGCAGCGGCAGCTGCCAGGGATGGACTTTGGTTTGGACCCTAGCACACCTCAAAATTGGCATGCAAGGGATTACAGTTGAAACTCAGCGAGTTTCTAAAATCAAAAAAGCATCGTCCACCAGAGGAAAATAATGAAGTAACCACATAGCACACTACAAAGACCAGCATGCTTGGTATAATCTGGCCTATCGCAGCACCCAACAGGGGGCAAAAAAATTGGACGCAGAAGCAATCCGCTGGTCTGTGTGCCGGTTTTAAAATCGTCAGATGCCTTCCTTTTGAGAAAGGCTAAGGTGGCCGAAATGCATCAGGAAGGGAAACGCTGTACTTTGGAAATTAAATGCTAAATACCACTGTAATGTGTGCGGCTATACTTCTTTCTGTGGGATAAATACTGGGTTCTATAAATATATATGTAAATGTATGTCCTTAACTTTGTATACATATTTCAGTAATTACACCCTCCATCTATGAGTATATCAAATTGCATATGATATATGCTTTGTAAAGATCACTGTTTTTGTCACTCCAAAAGCAAACATAGACCAAAGACTGTCCAAGAATTTGGAAACATCTTACATAGTCTTTTCCTCAATAAACCATGCCACATTCCTTTTATGGTAGCCCTAGCAGTGTTCATTGCAGTATCATTGGTTTTGATCTACATATCAAGCAGTTTTATAGCCATCTGTTCTTTTCAATAGGGGCCAAAACTCCATCCTAGAGTAAGCTGAGAATTGCTGGGAAAATAATGAAATATTTACATCCAAATTGAATTTTTTTGGAATCTCCAAATCTAATATTAACTTTTGGATTTCTTCTTTCTGGGTGATCTAGTTGTTCCTACTACTAGCAAAGTGTTAACCCTGAACAAACCAAGTAAGTACTGCATCACTGTGTAAATAAGTCTTGAAAGCATCATTTTACAGAATGCAAATGAATCTTATAGCACAAAATGTGTCTGATTGTCCTGAAGAATTATAAAAACAATCCTTTCACAATTGTGCTTTTCATCACCTGTGTTATATTGTAGCAGATACCCTGGTGGTCCGAGACAGATGATGTTAAGAGCACATTAAAAATACCTACTTAACATTATTGCATTGGGAACATTCATTTAATACTGTTCAGAGTTTTAAAGTTATAATTGCATTGTACCTTTTTTTGTGATCAACCACCAAAACATCCCTACTCAGAGCTTGTGCTTTTTGAAAAAAGTTCCCTCCTTACACTTTGTATGTTTCATTATCACAAAAAAATGAAGGGACTAGATACATATACTATTACAGGCTGACAGAACTTTACTCTGACATGCAGCGCAGTTGGGAAGTGCATATAGTTCTTTGAGAACTCACTTCTAAGAGACAAGCATGTAAAGTCTCTCATAGACATTGACATGCTACAGATGCCAAAAATCTAATATGATGCCCCGGAAAAACTGCAACCTGTGTTAAGTTAGGGATTGTGAGAAACAAGTACCTGTTAGCTTTTGGCTCCTATTCTCATTACTAGATGCTGATTTTCTGACTCTGAACGTACCATGGTCTCTGCTAACCAGACACAGGGTCTGTGCTCTGATTAAAAGTGCATGGTAATTAAGTATAACTAAAATTGTTACTGACAATCTCTCTGTAAGACCCTAGCATGTGGTAGGGCATGTGAGACTGGAGGCCCAGTCGATTGAATGTACTTAAGTGTGCACTACTGTGGTGCCTGTCACAATTTTGGAGGCTGGTTTCAAACTTAAATTACATGCAAATTTGACTCACAACAACACACTGGTGAGGAAATGTTGCCAATTTAATTTTTTCACAATGGACTCACAACAACTCTGTCCGCTAACATGGCGATATGTTATTAAAGTGGAAATAGTGAAAAAAAGGAGCAGCTATGATGATGCTTCAAAATATCAAAATGTATTCTAACTATCACAGAAAATAACATATAGACATTTCCTTTCTGTAAGTCAAAATCCAGCCTTCCAAAGGCTCTCTCCTGCTTTGCCAGTCTGAGAAAAACTGTCTTAATGAGCTGTGAATTGGCCTGCCTTGAGACAAAGAATGTCCTGTGGGAGGAGAACTGCATGCTGCAGAGCACACGGCAGGAAGGTGATGAAGACGCCAAACAGTCTTCAAAAAAGGAATGACAGCTACACCCCTAAATCCTGCACCACTAACCAAATAGTAGCCACACTAAATCGATTATTGAGCGGGCTGGAAGGGGAGTGTTAGAGAAACTTACTCACACCATTGGGTGGCTTAGCCAGATCTAACCATCCGGAGAGAGTTTCTCCATTGTGTATACCGGAAGAATATTGATTTTCCAGTCAGTAATATGCCACACTTCAGAGGATATGGGCATACACCTGAGTGGTACCCTGCATTCCATTGGGAGGTGTGCCACATTGCTTTATACCCCAGAACTCTGAATACATATGGGAGTGTTGTCCAGCCACTCAAATCTGCTGCCTGAAACAGCAAAGAGAAAAAGGACAGCCCTGCTGGAACCCTGATCTGTACCTAACGGATTGCACTCTGAAGGACTGTACCTGCTACACAATCTGGTACTACAGCTCTCAATACCTTGCCTGGCTTCACAAGGATTAAAGAGTGGACTCTCTGAAAGCAATAGGTTATCAGAGCCCTCCAGCATTGTCTCCACCAAGAAGTCCCCACTATGGAGTGCATCCATTTGACACTTTGAACCCAAAGGAGGAAATGCAGGAAGAGCTTTTAGAAGTTTGGAGCAACTTTAGTATAAAGGTCCATAAATTCACCAGGTGATATGCTGGAGTTGTAGTCCCAGACCCGAAGAAGCAAACCATAGTACCTGAACCCTTGGCTGGTGTTAAGGACCACTTTCCTTCATCAAGAAACACTTATAGAAGTAAGTGTGAAAGTGTGAACTGTAAACATTGATTGCCAAGCAAGCGATACACTGCAGGCCATTACAACGCAAGTCGTTACAAAGACTTGCTGAAGTGGGCAAAAGGTGTTGGATTTATAATCCAACACCTTCCCTCCTGTTGTACAGACTGGAGTTGGAATAGGAAATTATACTATTCGAATATCCAGTCCCCCCTACAGCAATGACTTGCATTGTAATGGTATACGATGTAACAAAGTGGTTGTTGAAATGGTATGATTTGTAAATGCATGTGATAAGGTAGCCTATTCGGTCTGAACTCGCAGCCAGCTACCAAGGTTTGATTGTACTATGGAATACTTTATTGAGACCATGACTGAACCCTTTATTGCGCTTGTGGCCTTAATGTTAATGGTTTTTCCTACTTATCCCTACTAATAAACCACTATCCCTCATTTGTTCAGCAGTGAGTGTACGTACCTATCTTTAAAATACACTATCTTACTAACCTGTACAAACTCACAGCTGCTAAGCTTAGGTTACAGTGTAGGGATAGGGTGCTTCCAGTTGCTAATCATATAAGAGCTGATAGAGTCCCTTAAGGCCTGGGCAGAGATATCTCTTGAAAATTATGGTTATGGGCAGGATGGCCCCTCCAACAAGTTGCAGGTGGAGGATGTCAACATGGCCATTACTCTCAGTGTTATATTCATACTTCCAGCCAAGGAAGAGAGAGGAGCAGTCTCCCACCAGAAGCAGGGATGTAATTTGAGAATAAAGAGCTGAAGGCTTAGTTAGCTTCCATAGAAGGGAGGAAAGTTGGCCCAAGCTGAGAAGTGGGCTAGGGATGAAGAGAGAAGAAATGCTGGGAGCAACAATGAACAAGATGCAGAGATGCCCAGGAGTTGTGGTTTATTTGCAGGCTTACCCAAGGTAATATTCCCCATGTAGGTATTGGGGGAGGACATTGACAAATTGCTGACTGCATTTGAATGGCTCTTGAGATGAGAATTGTCCACTCGTAGTATTGAGGTGCTCTCCTGTGGAAATTTATTCTAGTAGCTAGGTTGGATATGCTCCAGACCCCACAAGGGTTGAGGCAGAATCCTACCACACTTGAGGAAATAGGTAGTCACAAAATTTGATCTGACCCCAGAGCAGTACAGAGTGAAGTTCAGGGACACCCAGAAAGTAAACACAGTCCTAGGTGGACTGTGTGCACATCTCAGTGAAAGCTCTACATTTCTGGATTAAAGGTAACCTTTTGAGGGCATTTATACCTTAATTCTTAAGGACCACTTCGTGACTCATTCTGTACAAGAAAAGATATGGAATTACCTAGTAGACTCTCAGCTGTCTAGTCCCAGGGAACTAGGACAGACAGCTAAAATGGAGCTGCTCCTCCCACCTGAGTGCCTTGAGACCCTCACGGATGTGTAGCGCGCTTCAAAATTCCCTGATTATTTTATTGATGAATGGATGAGAACCCAAGTTTCTAATCAGCACCAGGGAGGAGACTCCAAATAGGTGGGTGTTAGGTCTACAAAAGCCACAGGAGGTTGGCTGTAATCCCACCACAAAGACTCCCTCAGTACCCCAGAACCCTAAAAAAGAGGAGGAATATCCCATCCTAACTCAGATAAACAGAGGCAGAGAACCCAGGGACGAAGAAATACTTAGACCGTAAGGTGTTCGTTGATTGTCAGTAGTCAGTTCACTTCAGGAATGATGACGCCTGTACTAAAAAAGTGGTTAGCACTGAGCTGTTGAGTGTAGCCAAAGAGCAGAATTCCTGAGATGAGGATGTCCTCTTAGCATTTTGTTTGGACACATGTCCATATGGTAAGCTGGTGTTCCCTTAGAGTGGAAGTAGTCACTTCCACTCCATTCAGGTGAATGGGATCACTGCCATTTGCCTGTGAGACACATGTGCTTGTTAAAATATAGCGAGTGATGGGTTAGTGTTCTCAGACATGTATCTGCCAGTAGAGGCCAGAAGGGTAACCCCAGGTGAGGTCACAACCTAACCTGTAGGCATAGTGCCTATACAGAGGGATGTGACTTTGGCTGGTATAAGGTGATAATGCAGTCCTCCCTTCAGGTTATCTCCTGGGCAATGACCTAACTGAGGTTGATCTAATTTGAAGGGAGCCCCCAACCCAAAGGTCCTGGGGAGCTAGCTCCTATAGATAGGAAACTGGGGTTCCAAAAGAAAGAAGAAAAGAAGAAAAAAGGTAAGTCTTAAAGAGAGTTCAAGGGAGCCAAGGGTCTTCTGTCTCAGTAAGGGAGAAACTCACAGCTGGCACTGGTGAAGCTTCACATAACCAAAAGAGAGTCTTGGGCAGGCAGGCAGCTGTCTAGCTGCAGGGTCTCACTCCTGCTCTGACCCAAGGGAGAGTGGAAGAAGAGTGTCTGCCACTGCATGTGGTAGCCACCTACTCTAAACAATAAAAGAGGTTTCAGGAGCCATCTGATGCCCCTAGCGCAGCTCAGCCACCAGTAGAGAGCTTAGGGTGTAGTTCTGGATTCCGAAAGCTGTCAGTAGCCTCTGCAGGGTTTTGGTGTTCATGGAAACATTGTTGGTGGCATGGGAGGCAGCCATCATGGCCAAAAGTAAGATTGGCTTCCTGACCCTGTTGGTCATGGTGGGGTTGCTCAAGTGCTAGGTAACTTCTGTGGGTAAGGTGTTGCCCAAGCAACTTTAATTATAGAGGAGGTGGGCACCTCACTACCCAAACTAAAAAGGGAGAAAGATAATAAAACAGCGGTTATGAGGATTCACTTTAAAGGGGTCCTTTTACTGTATGGGTGGGCCTGTTTAAGAGAGCGAGTACATTGGCAGGAGGCTGTAAGGCAGATTAGGACAGGCAATTATACAGCCTGGTTTCTTCACTTTCTTTCTCATCTGACAGACCAGCGATATACTCCCAGGTTTGGTTGAGGCTCCAGGGCTATTGGCTGGGGCTGGTTGTGTGAGAAACCAGCACCTGTTTGCAGTATCCTCCTACTTTTTACCCCCATTTTGCCTACTTTATGATGTTTGTTGGACTCTGATTGTGCCCTGGGCTCTGATAACCAGACCAAGATCCTGTGCTCAGATTAAAAGTACATGGTAATTAGGTATAATTACAATTGATACTGAAAATCTAGTGTAAGACTCTAGTCTTTGATAGGACATTTAGTTCTAGCGTCCCAGTCAATGTAATGAACGTATGTACACACTGTTGTGGTGCTTGTTATCATTTTAAAAGCCAGCCCTGCCTTTCAGGTTGCTTTTAAACTTAAATTATATGCAAATTCGACTTTGGATGTAAAGGTATGTCTGCTAATATGGGAATGCTTTATTGAAATATAACAGTAAGGAGATAAAAATATACCTCAAAGTTTCAAATAAAAGAATAAATACAACAACTCACCACTGTTAGATGTATTCTAACTGCCATAGAAATTAAGTTCAGAACTTTCTTTTCTGTAATCAAAGCCTAGCCTTCCAACTGCTCTCCCCTGATTTTCCAGCCTCTGCCAGGCTGAGCAAAACTGTCTTATGGACATATTATCAAGAATGGCTTTAAAATGATCGTCAGTTTAGCAGCAGAAAACTGCAGCTAAAGTGGTGATAATGGGCTTGATGATATGCCCTAGAGAATTCCAATAGACGCCATTGTTCACCACAGAACATGGACTTCTTTTGGAATTCTCAAGGGCATATTATCAAGCACATTATCGCTGCTTTAGCTGCAGTTTTCCGCCGCTAAACCAGCAATAATTTTAACGCAGTTCTTGATAATATGCCCCTTAATGAGTTGTGATGTGGCCTGCCTTGAGACAAAGCACTTCCTGTGGGAGGAGAACTG
Organism: Lissotriton vulgaris; assembly: GCF_964263255.1. Classification (NCBI taxonomy): domain Eukaryota; kingdom Metazoa; phylum Chordata; class Amphibia; order Caudata; family Salamandridae; genus Lissotriton; species Lissotriton vulgaris. The sequence continues at coordinate 2,035,483,569 of NC_141691.1, forward strand.
CAAGCTGCAGTGCACAAAGCAGGAAGGCAGTGGAGGAGTCAAACTGGCCTTCAAAGACAGTTTGGACATGACACAGTCTCACCCCCTAATCCTGCAACCCCAGACAACAGGAGTCCAACTAATTAGATTAGTGAGAGGGCTGTAAGGGAGTGCTAGGAAAACCTAGCCACCCTAGTGTATTGGCGTAGCTAAATCTAACCCTATAGGAGAAAGTTTCTCCATTTTGCATTTTTAAAGTCACAAATATACCACACTTTGGAGGAAGTGTTCATACACCTCGCTGGAACTCTGCATCCCATTGGTCAGGGTTGCCAACTGCTTGATGCTCAGGATCAACAAATAAATATGGGAGTGTTGCCCAGAAACTTAGAGCTGCTACCTGTAAACAACAAGGAGACGATGGACTGCTGTGTGGGAAACCTGACCTGCACCCAAGGGATCAAACAAGGGAGGACTGTACCTGCTGCACAATCTGATACTAAAACCTTAAGGACTGTTACTGGATTTGGACAAATTAAGGAGTGGACTACCTGACAGTTACATGTTAACAGAGCCCACTTGAATCTTCTCCAACAAGAACGCCACATCTTTGTCTGCGCCAAGTGGACATTTAAGGATTTGGCTCGGTGCATTGTAATTATTGTAGTTCCAACATCCCAAGGACCATCTCAGAACTTCCAGAACATTGGTACTGGTGTCGTGGACACTTTGAACCCACAAGAGGAACTTCAGCAAGAACACTTGTTGTTTGGTTAAGTTTAGAGTAACATTTGTCAAAACTACTATAAGGTGACCAGGTGTATTGTGGGAGTTGTAGTCACAGACTCCAAGAGGCAAACCAGATCATCTGTACTCTAGGGTGGTGTTGTGGACTACTTTCATACATCATGAAATACATCTGTAAGTAATTGTAAAAGTGTTACATCCTGGATGGCCATAACTCTGGTCCTTTAAAAATAATTGCTTGCTAGTCCTGCCTCTTTGTCCCTCCCCATTCTCTTCCGTCCCTCCGACACAGCTGAGACTTAGTACTGTCTCATTCCGCTATGGTTATTTATATGTAGTTTAAGGGGCTTTTTTGTCATGATTTCCTGGTCTGCTGCTGTTTGCCTCTGTTCAGCTGTGGCACCATAGCTGCTTACATCTAAATATTACATTCCTACCTCTCACCTCCTCTTAATACCACAGTTGGGCTAGTGCTGCCTCCCGCCCTTTGATTGAATTTATTTAGCCTTTTGGAACCTTTCTCCCTGTTTCAAAACTGCATTTGCTTCCCTGTTCGCCTCAATCAATTTATTTTCTCTTTGACTTTCTACGTTTCATGGTCTTTATCTCTGTGCCTCTTTTGAGACTGTTGACCCCTTGTTCTTTCTGTGTCTTACTCCCTAAGGTCACTGACTGCCTTATGTTTTTGATGCCAAAACCCAGTTTGCTCTCCAGTGTCTATTTTCAAACTCTCATCCAGTAATAGGCTGTACTGGAGTGAAATTTTAGGAATAATCATGCAGCAATTCATTTAAACAAACCATGGGACAAAGGGTCATTATCTCAGCCATTTTAATTCCAGGTTGGGTGTTTATTCTACTACATTCAATATTTTTAACTGGCCTGTCTAGCTTCATGTTGGTCCCCCAAACAGCTCTTTCTTGAATTGACTCAGTGGAGTTCTGCTAGGCGCCTAGCTTAATCAGCTATGAAGGCCTGCCTGCACTCACGCCTACATCACAAGGAGGGATGGCCTGACTCTCTATTTGCGTGACATTGTTTGGTTTCTCAGAGGACACAGTGCAGCACATTATTACCTTTCTCTCATTGGTATTTATAGTAGATGACCCCCAAAGTACACACTTTTCTCATGCACACAGCACTCTGGTGCCAAAGATTATTTGGATGCTTTTATAAGAAGTTATACTCCTGGGGTTAATCAGTCGATCAAATCAACCAGGATTTAAAAAGCACGACGACCCTTGCCTGGTGTTTCTGTAGTTTGAAGCATCTTGCCATCATTTATCATTATTCAAGACTTTTCCGACCTCCTGGCTCTTCAGTGGATAGGTTGTGATTTTCGATTGTAAGTTTGTTTGGCCATTGGTTGGATGCAAGTTACATAGAGCAATTCACATAAAAGTTTGGTTTATGCTCTGACAAGTGTGATGCTGTGTAATCATGCAACTATTAATAAATTCGACTTTTGAATTAAAGGTACTTACAAAGTCTCGAACTACCTTATTTTTACATATACTTCACACCTAAGGTCTCCCCTAGATGCATCAGTGAACTTTTAACTATAAGCAGGGACATTATAACATATGTTTTATATGCCCCTGTAGGGGAAAAAAAGTCTGATTTGTTTTTTTCCTATGGCAGCACAATAGAGCCTTTGGCCTAACATAGAAATACTTAAATAAAGTACAACTATAGATAGAAATAAGCTAAATATATACTTCACAATGGTGGTTAGAATAAATCTAACAACTTGTCACTTTTAGAATTCTTATAAATATCACAGAAAATAAGTTATTGAACTTGTTTTCTGATGGACCAAAATTCAGCCTTCCAGCTGTCCTTCTCTGATTGCTCAGCCTCAGCTGTCTTAACAAGGTGTGAAGTGGCCTAGTGTTTGAACCTGTTGTGTCTGGGCAGCTTCATTGATGCTCCCTGATAGGCAGAACTACCACTGTGCTCAACCTTTCGTAGCTTCTTGGTGAGCAGTGAGGCTCAACAGGGGGCAATGTGTAAAACAAAGGCAAAAGCAGCTACTCACGATAAATGCCCTGAAGATCACAAAAGAGACTTCAGGAGTGAAAATGTTTATGTTCAACACATATATGCAATGCTTATAACATGACCACCATAAACTTTTAAGAATAAAACACAATTGTGAATCTTGCAGGTGTTACTAGGCCCCCTCATATGGGTATTTTTTCACTAGTATGCACACTATAGACACATCTTAATCTAACTTCCTTCTAATCGAGAGAGAGCATCTTTACGCGGTGCACAATATCAAAATGATGTATATTCACAAATAAAAGAACACTTTTTAGCAGCACTGTTAGCCGAAGTCAAGTGGGTGAAACTCAATGTCTAAAGGTATTGTGCTTTTACTACTAAACAAGGTGTAAGACTGCACCACAGGCCAGTGTCGTGAATCACATTTGACCCAACCACGCTCACTCCCACTCAGACACACTCAATCCGCACCACTATGTGGTATGACAGTTATCAGCCAGTCTGTATGACATGCTCTTACATACACATACTCACTCAGCACCCTAATGCGGTGCCACTGGTACCTAGCAGGTATATGGATCACCTTCTGTAGACCATGTGTCCCAAGCCTCTCTCCACCTTCACCCTCACCCCTATTTGCCTATTCCTACGAATGGGAGATAACTAGTCCTGCCTACCTGACACTAGGCTGCATGTGGCCAAAGTTAAACTTAGTTTGGGTCTCTCAGGAAGCAGGTGGAAATATTTAACAGCTTTAATTAGGAGGTAAACTTAAACAAAGGAGAAGTTAGCAGCAGAACAAGTTCATCCACAGGTCTCAAACACAAAGGATTCATGCAGTCTCTTGACCCACTTCCTAACTGTCTCAGAAGCATTTCTTCATACCAGTCAATATGTCTTTCTACTACCAGTACCATGATGTCTTCAGTAGGGGCCAGGTGTGGAGAGGCAGGTTGGTCTATCACGATGAGTGTCAAAAAGGGAACAACCAATGTATAGGAAGTAATACATTACTCCCCATTAGTAGGAGTAGGCACCCCGATGGGTATATGATGATCCGGGTCATACCCAGGCAATCTGGCCACAGCGACTGGTGCTCCTTTTGCGTGAAGGGGTGAGTTGTAAATTTGCACCTCCCAGGTCAGGAGTCACAATAAAGAGTGCATGCCAAATTGGGTTGCACCAGGCAATTCTGATCACACTCAGCTAAGAATTACAAAGCTGTACCTCTCTGAATATGAGGCACAATGTCCATTGCAAGTTGATACAGATTGCACCACACCAGTCTGGTCACACACAAATATGTGCAAGTTCAGCAGAGCCACATAAGTTGGTATGAGGCACTACTCTAGGTACAATCCCACCTCCAAGGTTTGCAGCCTGTGAATTTGACACTGCATGCAATGTTTAACATACTCCTAATGTCACCCATAGCTAGGTTAATACCTGCAGTGTTCTCCTCAAAGCATGCAATCCACGTCTATGTTCCAACCAGCAAAGACAGTAGCTTTACATGCGAAACATGTTGACGATAGGAGTAGATAGGTACACCTTGACACATTACGTTTAGGGCGCCTTATCTTTCCACCCCGTTTTTAATACTACCACCTAGAGGCAGGAATAAAGTTTATTGTAAACCTACTGGGCAGGTATTTTTAGATACATCACATAGTCCACTCCACAATTACATATGCACCACACATAGTCTTTAAAAGTGCTCCTACGTAACCCGCAAGTCGTAGCATGCCCCAGCCCGTAGAGGACTGGGATGGCCCCAATGATGAAGCATGTCCCCGTGGGGCAACCCTGGTGAGTGAGGGGACAACTAAAAAAGGAGCATTTTCTCCTTTTTTTCCATGACCAACCCCATTGAGCGTTGTGCATGGTTCATAGCAACTAGCAAGGCTCTCAGGAATCTGGTAACAGAGACCATTTGTTTGATTATAGTTTTTGGAGGGTGAGCCTTAGCTATTTTTCCCTCTAGCTCCCTCTCTTTAATGTTGACGTCAAACTTTTTGTCAGTTCCAAAGTAAATAGAGATCAAAGACTGTCCAAGTACTTGGTAAAATATCAGTATCTTGTTCAAAATGACCATTGTCACATTCCTTTCATGGTAACTCTATCATTGTACATTGCAGTATTATCAGTTCTCATTTACACATCAAGCAATTTATAGCCATCAGTGCATTTCGATAAGGACCACCTTTCCTTCCAAGAAAGTGGTGGGAATAGCCAGGAAAATAATGAAGCATTTCCATCTAAATGTTTGCTTGCGACCTCCAGATCTAATATAAACTTTTGTGTTTCCTATTTCTGGGTGACTCAGGCATTCCAACTACCAGCAAAGTGATAACCATAAATAAAAGTACCTGAATGCGGAATTATTAATTTTACTAATGAGGATTCTTTCTCCCTTAATACAGAAAGTTAATACTCTACTTCTAATATGTTGGGATCGCTCTTACAATATGTATTTATGAATACATAAGTATATGTATGTCCATAACTAAAAAATACATATTGCAGTATTTGACACCCTCTTTTTATGAGTATATTTTATTGCATATGATGTATGCATTGAAACTATCACAGTTTTCGTCAGTTAAAAAGTAAACAAAGATAAAAGACTGTCCAAGAACTTGGTAAATTCTGTACGGTTCACAATGATCCTCACCACAAAGTTTTCAAGGTAACACTTTTATTGTTCATTGCAGTATCATCAGAGGCCCCGCGTCAACTTTGCCTGTGGAAATTTGAGACCTCTGAGTGCATCGCAGAGTGTACCCTTTCGTGCCAGACTTGCCCGTGTGCTGGTATTGTGCCCTTCTAATTTTGTTTTTGATCATATTATGCCTTCTATTTTTGTGATTGTGCCTCTCCCTGCATGCTGCTTTGAGCTGTATCCAGCTGTGTGCCCGTGCCCAGTTCTTGCTTGCTGCTGCTGTCCCCAGGGCCCCTCCCCACTGGTCTTCCTGCTCCTTCCCACCAGCTGTGCTTCCCGCACTCCCCCTCCAATGTTTAACGTTGGCCGCTGTGGACCTGCGTGCAGCAGGCTCTCCACTTCTACCACAAGTGACAATTTTTTTATAACCAAACACCTTCACTTCCAGGTCCAGACCAGCCCTATAACCACACTTCACAACACCCTCACCTACAGAGCCCCCAGACCTTGAACTTTGTTCCCCAATACCATCAGTGACCTCATCGCGCCCCACACCATTGATTCCATGGACTACATACTCATCGGATACCTGAACTTCCAGCTCAATAACTCCTGCGAACCCAACACTATCACCATCCTGGATAACCTGGCCAATATCAAACTGAAACAGCTCGTTACCATGCCTACCTACAAGGCAGGACACACGCTTGACCCCATGTTCACAGGACGTAACAACATCTACTTCAGCCATACTACCTAACCGCCATGGATGGACCACCACTGTATACACTTCCACATCAACAAACCAACACTGCCTGAACCTGCACTGCACCCTCCACAAAGGAACTGGAGCAAATTCACTGAGAAACAGATCAACTCCACCTTCAACTGCGATGCTCCACTACCTTGACCTATGCTAGTCTCACAGTCAAAGAACTCCACAAATTGATCTCCAACTGTGCGTACCAGCTTGCACCCCTACGTAACCCCAATAGACAGCACCTCAGGAAGTCCTCCTGGTTCACCACTGACCTCCAAGAATCCAAATTAACCTGCAGATGTCTTGAGAAGAACTAGAGAAACAGCAAATCCTCAGAAGACCAAAACACCTACAAGAATGCCATAACGGAATACCACCAACGCATATTAGCCACACAAAGGACCTTCATCCAAAACAAGATCCTCGCCAACTCCAACAACTCCAAGGAACTCTTCAGTGTCATCCAGGAAATTACCAATCCTCCCAGATAAACCACAGACATTACCTCTTCCAGAATCTCGGCAACAAGCTTGGATCTTCATTATATCTGAAAATCAAGGGCCCCTACGACAACTTCAACGACCAGACATCTGACTCTGAGATCACGTCCTACTCCAGCAATGCAAGCCAGCCAATCATCTCCTCCTGGACCCCAGTCACCACCGAAGACTCCACTTCAACCATGAAATGTAACCACTCAGGAGCCCCCACAGACCCCTGCCTACTGCACATTTTAAACAGAGCTGCTTCCGCCATCGCTACAGAACTACGACGCACCATCAACGCCACCTTCAAAACCGGCATCTTTGCCGATGACTGGAAATGCACAGAACCCAGACCTTTGCTGAAAAAACCCTCAGCAGATCCCACGGACCTCATGAACAACTGACCCATCTCCCTCCTCTCCTTTGCGGTCAAATTCACAGAGAAGACTGAGGTGCCGGGTTTTTGGGGACCCGGTGGTGCCAGGGGATCACACCCAAAGACCTCTGAGTTCTCCCTGTTCTGGACTTACAGAAACACAGAGTCTTCTAGGTGAAGTCAATGATCGAGTTTTATTGGCTGCAACCAAGTAACATGCGTCCTAGAAGTACGACAACACGGGCCGTAAGTTCTCAGGAGACTGTTCGTTTTTACAGAACCAGCCTTCTCCTTATATACATAAATAATAGCTGTAGGCAAGAATTCTTGAGTTTATGATATGGCTATACACATATTTTCGTAACAATACAAAGAGCGAAGTCATGCTGGTCAGCACATATTTCAGATGTCCAGTTGGTGATGGATTACCCCGCCAAATCCAGAACTCCCATCAGATATCGATGAAATGCCAATAAGGTCGAGCACCCTCCCATCATAAAACGGGTCATAAACAAGAATCATGGACGGGTGTGTGTGTGTATGAAAAACATAATCTGTATGTAGTGAATGGTTTAAGACATGCTGTGCCTCGATGATATCTAGCTTGGCCACTGGGCGAGGAGCTGCCCAAGCAGGCTTGGCTGGAGGCAGTGGAGGCAGCTTCGGCCAGGTCATGGGGAAGTCAGCTACAGAGGACGTGTCCTTCAGATCGGCTTTAATCAATTGACTTATATGAGGGCAAGTCCTAAGATGGATGCCGTTTACAAAATGGAGTTCGAGGGTTCGGGACCGAATCTACGATTTAGGGGTGTTAGCACCACTCAATCGTGACGCAAATACATAGGGATAATGTCCTGATCAATACCGGTTCGTAGATACCAAATTCGTCATGGTACGATGTTGTTTTATGACACGAGTGTTGGACCTCGATATCTGTAAAACAGCGGGGTCCAAATGCCCAACTAACAAAATTCATAAAAGAAAACTCCATCCTCGACCCCTCCCAATTTGTAATTTGCAGCAACCACTGCACCGACACCGATTTACTCACTGCCACAAATAACGTCCGCACCCTCCTCGCCCAAGGACACACCGCGGCCCTGATCCTACTCAACCTCTCTGCAGCGTTCAACAAAGTCTCCCACAGTACACTCACTGTCAGACTCCACAATGCCGGTATACAGGGAACCGGCCTCAACTGGATCCACTCCTTCCTCACCGCAGACCCCAAAGAATCAGACTGCCACATTTCTACTCTGGACCCTCAGAAATCAACTGCAGAGTGACCAAAGGACTGTCGCTCAGCCCCCCCTCACAACCATCCTAGGATAGCAAAGACTCAGCATAGTATATTGTGCCAATGACACCCAGCTCATTGTCTCCGTTACCAAGGATCCCATCACCACCAGACTCAACTTCCGGGAAGGAATGAAGAACTTTGCATTCTGGATGAGCAGCAGCTGAATGAAGCTCAACTTGGAGAAGAAAGAGTTCCTCGAAATCTGCATGGGACAATACCTGGTGGCCCACTGCTCTCGGGAGCACCCCCATCACTAAGACCACACCCAAAACCTTGGCATCGTACTTCTCTCCTCCCTCTCCATGACCCAACAGGACCCATAGCCTCCAGCTGCTTTAATACCCTCCTCATACTCCGAAAGACCTTCAAATAGATGTCCACAAAAATAGCAAGCCCTTCACATACACTCTCATAACTAGCAGACTGGACTACGGAAATGCCCTCTACACCAGAATCAAGAAGACTCTGCGCCACAAACTCTAGACCATACAGAAGGCTGCAGCCAGACTCATCCTTAGCATCCCCCGACACGAATACACTACCTAACACCTTCACTGGCTCCCCTTGAGGAGAGAGTTACATTCAAGACAATAACCCATGCCAACAAATGCCTCCACAACACCGAACCCCAATACCTAAACAACAGAATATCCTTCCACACACCCAAGATAAATCTCAGATTGGCTGATCTTGCCCTGCACATCCCAAAGCCAGAACAGGTGGAAGAGCCTTCTCTTACATCACAGGCAAGACCTAGAACGTGCTCCAGATCGACATCAGATGCGCACCCTCCCGGAACATCTTCAGGAAGACACTCAAGACAATGGCTCTTCAACTGAATAGTGCTGCTTTCCCCCTCTCCCCCTAAGTGCCATGAGACCCTCACGGGTGAGTAGCATGCTTAAAATTCCATGATTGACTGATTGATTGATTAAGCAATATACAGCAATTGGTGGGCCACATTTCCTTGCTAGAAGGGGTAGAAATAAATGGCAAAATAGTGAAATATTTTAAACAAAATGTATTGCTTGTGATCTCCAGATCGGATATTAACATTTTGGTTTCCTCTTTCCGGGTGATCTAGTTCTTACAACTACCAGCAAAGTGGTAATGAATATAACAAATGAGTACAGCATCTTAGTGTGAAGAAACAGTTAAAAATTTTCATTACGGAATGCAATATAATCTCATTATAGTTATGAATTTGTACCATTCCTTTATGTTTATGAAAGATCGAACTTCACCAAATCCTTGAGTATTAACTGAATGTCAAAAACAGTGGTTCAATCGACTCTGAACTTTATTTCAAATCAAAGTTACCAAAAAAGCATTTCACTTTGCAGTTTTTTTCTCATTGAAATCTTTGATTCAGCACTTGTTCTTTTTTGCAAAAATATACTCATGAATTATCACAGAAGAAATCCACCAGACACCTAGTCTGGCACTCCACTTGAAACTTCCCCTTTCTACCCTTGACGATTTACTGAAATTTCCTTCTTTCAAAGTGGCAGGTCTATATACAATGTAGCTTCTCTTTTGGTCAAATTCGTCAACAGAGTTTGAAGTTACTGAATGTAGAAATAATAGTTTTACTTAGCAGGGTGTTTTCCACCTTAATACAGAGAGATAAAACCTCTATTTCTAAAATGGTGGCATAGCTCTTACCATACATATTTATAAATACAGAAAGTAAATGTATGTCCATAACCTCATGTACATTTTTACAGATTTTATACCCTCCTTTTATAAGTAGATTAAACTCAATATGCGATATGCACTGAAGATGCAAAAACTTGTTGTTAGTTCAAAAGTAAACAGAGATGAAGACTGTCCAAGAACTTGATAAAATATCACAGCGTCCGGTGCTCTGTGATCCTTGCCACATTCTTTTCATGGTAACACTATCTTTGTTCATTGCAGTCTCATCAGTTCTCATCTACACATTATGCAATTTACAGCCATGCGTGCATTTTATTACGGACCAAATTTCCTTGCTATAAGGTGGTGAAAATATGTGGCAAAATATTGAAGTATTTACATCTAAATTCGTTCTTTGTGATCTCCAGATCTAATTGCATTGGGTATTCACCTGTCACCAACGTTGTTAATTTTAACACATAAGGAAATTTATCAGGACTTAAATGATAAGATTATTTAGAAGGGAAACCTTTCGGGTAATTACCTCCCTTCTCTGTTGCGTCAAGAGATGCCAAGATGTCATCATTAATCTAACTTGTGGAACGTGTAACTGCTGCTATTGAATATGTTGCAACTGTTGTCTTCGCCGCCTCATCGGCAAGACAATTGCCAACAGCGTGAACTCCTACACTCTGGTGACCAAGAGTATGAATCACAAACACGAGTGGAAGCTGCTCTTTTAGCTCAGCCACTTTAACCCAGATCATTTTATGTTTTATTGTGCAACCTTTGGAGTCACGAAAGACATTTTGAGTCCAAAAGTATAAATTGTCTTTGTATGAATGAACACAGTAGTAAGAGTTACTTACGACAAGAGTAGTCACACTAGGATCTGCGTACTCTAATGCCCCTCACCAACGACCCCGCCACCGCCAGAGCCAACCTTCACGAAGGGATGAAAGAGGTAGCCGAATGGATGAAGAACAGCCGTCTGAAACTGAACTCGGACAAGACGGAAGTCCTCATCCTGGAATCCTCACCCGCCGCTTGGGACGACTCCTGGTGGCCCCCCGCCCTAGGCAGCGCACCCAAACCAACAGATCACGCACGCAACCTGGGCTTCATCCTGGACTCCTCCCTCTCCATGACCAGACAAGTCAACGCCGTCTCCTCGTCGTGCTTCAACATCCTGCGCATGCTACGTAAGATCTTCCGGTGGATCCCCGCCGAGACCAGGAAGACGGTCACCCAAGCCCTCGTCACCAGCCGTCTGGACTACGGCAACTCCCTCTACGCCGGAACCACCGCCAAACTCCAGAAGAGACTCCAGCGGATCCAGAACGCCTCAGCACGACTCATCCTGGACATCCCCCGTCGCAGCCACATCTCCGGACACCTGAGAGACCTGCACTGGCTCCTGGTCGACAAGAGAATCACCTTCCGTCTCCTCACCCACGCACACAAAGCCCTACACAACCAAGGCCCAGGATACCTCAACAGCCGCCTCAACTTCTACGCTCCCAAACGCCAGCTTCGATCGACCAGCCACGCCCTCGCCGCCGTCCCCCGCATCCGAAGAGCCACCACAGGGGGACGATCCTTCTCCTACCTCGCCGCCAAGACATGGAACTACCTCACCACCCACCTCCGCCTGACCCAGGACCACCTCGCCTTCAGGAAGCAACTCAAGACCTGGCTGTTCGAGCAGTAGCGGACCCCCCTTCCCCAGCGCCTTGAGACCCTCTGGGTGAGTAGTGGGCTATATAAATGCGATGATTGATTGATTGAATGCAAATATCAGAGCACAAAACGTTGCCAATTGGGTGATACAGTCCCCCAATGTCTGTGTATGCACAACGTCGGATTAAATTTACTATCCACCATCGTACCAACCACAAATGCTTATGCAGAAACATAGGCGTGTCTAGGTAACCGTAGCCGGTTGCACAGAACCGTCAGTGTAAATGATGCAATGGAAATCCTCCAATGGCCGCATAGTCAGAGGAGCAGGATAAACAAATGTATACAGCAAAAACTCCTGAGTCTGCGGAGAGGAATTAAAAAAAAATGTGACATCTGGAGATGTCAAGGACGTGGCCCATTGTATCTACAGTGGGTGCAAGGTCTTTGAATTTGGTACACTGCTTTTCGTCACTGCCTCCAAAGCAGAATACAGAGTAACCAACAAAATGCGCTTTTCCTGCGACAGTACACGTTCCTTAAGAATCGCCTTCTGCACTGCTGTCAAATCTTTTTTCACAGTGGAAAACCACAACTCAGCCGAAGTATACAAGTGTGACTTGTAAGCGATAGGAACTGTGTCACCCTCATTAAAAGTCAGGTACATGAAACTCACCGCGCCAGGTTTGATTCTTATTACCAGGTTGGTGTGGTTATCACGTGTCAGTAAGAACCTAAGGGCAGATTTATGAGGCCCTTGCCCCTCTTTGCACCGCAACTGCGTCACTTTATTTGACGCAACGGCGGCGCTAACAATGCGCCCTATTTACAACGTGACGCATCTAGGAGATGCGTCACGTTGTAAAGCCCTACGCCATAAGGAGGCGTTCCTGCGCAGGGGGGGGGCGTTCCTGCGCAGGAACGCCTCCTAAAAGTGGCTGAGTGAAATGTATAAGATTTCACTAAGTCACTTTCAGCCCAATGCTGCGTCAAAACCCTGCGCCTGCTTGAAGCAGGCGTAGGTCTTGTTGCTCTCTTAAAAATAAGAGAGTTTCCCAGAAACCAGAAAGGACCGGGTATCAATGGTATAAACAAAGAAATTTCCTTTCTGTGTTGTTGAACTTCTAATTAGTGACCAAAAGGCCTACACATGAACCATAATTTATGTTCAAATTGTGACACAAATATTTGACTTTATACAACCCTAATTAATTTGTACTACACGACACTAGTGATTTCTTTTACTTCTCAAATGTTATTTACCTTAAAAACATCAATTTCATTTTCAATTAAAAACATGATTAAGCATTCATTATGTGTAATAATCAAGATCATGTGCTCGGGTACGTACAAAATAAATCTTTCTAACAATTCCAATTACGGTTGCTTTCTCAGAGTACACTGATCCTAAAAGTTTAAACAAGACTCAAATCTGATCACAAGTAAATAAACAATTATAAATAGCATTAAATGAAAACATAATACATAAAAAGGTCCTTTGTCGACGCGTTTCAGTGCTTTTTGTGATAATGTAACACCTTCCTCAGGACGGATGAGTTAAAAACAGATATGGTCTTCTTTCTACAAAAATGAATGCACATAATTAAGTCATTATGGTAACTGAAAAGCTTACTTTAGTCAGTTTTCTATTGGTCCTTCTCTTGAATGTTGAGGCCCAATACTATTCATTATGTTTAGGGAGCAATTTAAGGAGGCTCTCAGAGTTTCTATAATTTAAAGAATAGCATAAGTTTGGATACTACTATCCCCACTTGATCGGCATGCAATAAATAACATCCCTACTTACTTAAAAACGGGGAGGCTCGTGTTTGTGGTCTTATTTTGATCAGTGCTGCGTCTTTCAATCTGCGCAGAATATTCAGAACAAATCTGCTCCCTCAGTGACCTGTACAATTTAATCAGACACTCTATTTGCAGTCTGTATATAATATAGTAATTTTACAGACATTCACTTGCTATCATTGAATGTAAGTACATACCAGTAAGGTTAGAACTTTAGTCCAGCGTGTTGTCCTTCCGCTGTCAAAATGGTTTTATTTGGAACAACGTTCTCAGTATAGTTAAGTTGACCCGTGTTACTGCGGTCACCCGCTTCTTCTGTGATACCTAAATGAGTGAAGTTTGTTTGTTACCCACCTCACTGGATTTTGCATAAATCACGATTTATTACATTTTTTTGAAGGGTCATCGGGTCTAAAGGTTCTAATGAGAACCCAATTGCTACATATTGTTCTGTACAAACGGGTCCCATTAGTTTGTGGCGCTGGTCCTAGTATATTACTCAACGCCTATTATTCTGAAATACGGTTTGCCCAAAAGGTGTTCTATTAGCAAAAACCAGACTATCTAACTACATGTCTTTCTACACATAAGGATCCCTTTAGCGTGTAGAACTGGCCCCAGTCTGCTTCTCAATGACTGCTATTATGAAAAAACGGCATTGCACAATAGCTATTATATTCGTAAAACCGAACTATCTAACTTCAGATGGCTTGTTGGTTAGAAAACGGCCGAAAGCCTGGGTGCCCTATTTACAGATGTGCTGCGCCCCCTCTTCTATTTTTACTTGAAGCTTGCTATCCCCTGTATCATGGGACATGGGCGTAATCATTTAACATTGTAGCCCAATTTTTACTCTTCTAAATTATTTGTGTTACCCCGCCGATCACTTGGCTTGGTGTCGAGAATACAACGATAGTATCATCACCCTATGGCGTAGCCCCGTATTATGACCCTGCTCCTTACCGTATAATCGCGTTCAAGAATCGTCTGGACCTCACTGCTCCCCGTGTTGGAAATATAGTGGCACAGAACCGGGGCTTTACATAGGGGCCTCGTTTTAGTTAATCAGCAAATTGACATGTCGATTGTTTTAAAATACATGACACCTGTGTTATCGCCATGTCCACCATATTTGTAGTTTTATATACAAACATACCCGACTTCGTCATATGACAGTCACGTCCATCGGCATATGTATAAGCGCCATTTTGGTAGTTTTTTAAGGAAATTTCGCCGTTGGTGCGATTACCGTATCCAAAGCATACATTTCTAATGCTTGATGATATGTTGATACGGTTAACTATGTTATTCGTGGTCAAGATAGACATAGTCGCTGGTATTCTGTATTTATTTTAGCCTTAGTGTATTATTTACGGACATACTATTGTGACCGGCACTATTCTAATTATGCTATTTTATAATCGATCTCATAAGTGTGTTATTAAAAGAAATCGATTATTTCCCCTATTTCTATTTCAAGCGAGATAAAGTCGGGAGTTTGTTTTATAGCGAGTCCTGATTTACAGTTAATGGATGATGTCCCTCTTTTATTTCGACGGATCTCCTCAGTACACTTATGTCTGAATAACAATATTTATTTTCTATTGTGTTTACTTTCACAGATGATGGTATTTGCCACATGTTCACATTTCATGTGCCTCTTGTCGATTTATACACGCTATGTTGAAAAATGCAAATGTGCATATGGGTATAATTGTAGACATCGCATTTCGCATTAAACATTTATAATCTGCAAAGAGTCTTATTTATTTAACAAAGTGTATCAGCTGAAACAATAGATTTTCGATACATTGTTTGCATTTAGGCACGTAGTCACTACTGTTTAAAAATTCACAAAATGAGTGTGTCATATATAGTCTACAATATGCTCGTGAGTATTCATCTCTTCTTATAATTCTATCACATCATATTAGGGATTTCAAGAGGAACTGTAAACGTACATGAAAGAATTTAATACATTTCTTTAGCTATATTCTCACAACCTTTACGACTTGTTGCCAGTCAGTGATTTTCTGAAAAAACTTAAAGCACACCATATCGTTTGCTTTAGCTACATGAACTTATTCTATCTATTTTTAGTCATAAAAATGTATATAGTTTATAGAAGTTCCTGTTATTACACTGACGTAATCACTTATATGTATATGGTTGAACCAGTCTATTGTGTAGGTAATTGTGCTATTTGGCTACAAATAGTGCTTTATTACATATATTATATCTTGTTAATATAACAATCAAGACCTGATCTCTACAGATTGATCATGTTCTTATTTATAGTCATATGGTACTTCATAACTATTATTAGATCATGTTTTGATGACAGTCGAGACCGCATTTCTACAGATACTAGTTATCGGATAGAAAATTAACAAAGTAGATTATCTTATCATTCTATCTCATTCCTCGCGGCCATTGAGTCCCAGATAATAAGATTTGAATTTGGACATGTAAAATTGTTCCCTTTGTTTTCGTTTCTTGTTTAGATCACCCCCTCTAACAGATATTTTAATTTTTTCCAGGATGAACCATTTTATGTCATCTAAACCATGTGTTTCAGAGATCCAATGTTCTACTAGAGGTTGAGGTTCAGTGACAATTATGGTGGTGTTTTCGACTCGTTCGAATATGGACGAGTTTGGTATCTATGAACCGCAAATGACGAGTTTAGTGGGTGTACGCGTTTTCGCTACACTGGCCTGAACCGTTCGTCTTATTCGTGGGTTTCTTCATCTGAACCCACGGGTTCCATTTTAGATACGGCGGCCATTTTGTCTCTTGCCCTCAAGTAGCCAGCGAACGGACACTGTCCGCTTCGTGACCCTGGGATTCC
Source organism: Lissotriton vulgaris (assembly GCF_964263255.1). NCBI lineage: Eukaryota > Metazoa > Chordata > Amphibia > Caudata > Salamandridae > Lissotriton > Lissotriton vulgaris. Next base: position 2,035,499,857 of record NC_141691.1, read on the forward strand.
CAGGCTCCTGCGGAAGACACGTGTTTCTTTGAGGGTGTCTTTATGACGAGGGGGATGACACTGCAAAGGCAGATGGCCCCACTCGAGGCTCATCTTGCCGTGCCGGTCTATTGTTTCAGCCGTGCATACATTAGGCACGACTCCTTTGATCCTGCAATTGTGCTTCCGATATTGCCCCTCTACACTCCTTCCGAATCTGTCGTCTATCTTTGTCTTCCTTGCACCTGTTTCTGTCTCTTCCTTAAACTCGTTTACAGCCGGAATGGAATGAACTTAATGATGAGATACGTACTTTTACAGTTGGGAACCGGCGAATGCCACTGTAATTATGTTCCGGGACCCTGAATACATGAAAGCGACCCTTTTGAAGTTTACTGTGGGAACTGATTTGTAACCTTTTGTTTGCCATGTTGTGCTATGACTAAAATCTGTATAAAAGGAGCGATCCACTGTTGCAATTTGAAGCAGTCTCCTAGAACCTACACGTGTTGTACTTCTTGTGACTTCTGTGTTCCCTGCAGTAAATAAACCTCGATCTTTGACGCCGAAGGAAATGTCCCGTGTCTCTGTAATTTGTACGCCGGAACAGGTAACCCACGAAGGTTTCAGGTGTTGTCCCCTGGCACCGCTGGGCCTTAGAATAGCCCAGTCCTTCAGTTGGCGCCCAATGTGGGGCGACATCAGCGGTACCGGTCCAAAGCCCGACGATCCTGAGGAACTTCGTGTGCACCCAGCTTCATCGATCCTGTTGTCGAAATAAGTGGTCCGAAGACTTTTCCCGCGAAGATCCCCGCCTCCTGACGGCTGCGACGGACTGATGCCCTGACTGTCGACCTGTTTTGGCGCTTGGCGTAGTCCTTTGTACAGCCAGACGATTGACGGGCCTTCCTGGTGACGCCATTGCTCTTTCAGTTAAGTATTTGTGGGTCGCTCCCAGAGTCCTTGGTTGTTGTTGAAACTTGGTTGTTTGCATGGTTCCATTGCATTTGTGGTTCTTAGTTATTGGTTCTTAGTTGTTGGGTTTTATTTGACGATTGCAATTGGCAAAAACCGAGGGTCTTGCATTTTTTGCGAGGACATCGTAATTCGATAACCCTTGAAGTTTGTAAACTCGGTTAGTGTGCACGATGCCTGGCCGTAGTACTTTGTTTAGTTGCTTTAAATGTTGCGGTGCGGATTCCCGATTGGAGGACTCATGTCCGATACCTCCAGTTGGAACTCCGATCTATGAGCTCTATAGTCGCCACGGAGTGGGTCCTATCATGTATAATGATTATTGGATCCCCTACACCAAAGATGACGGTGTTCTTAGTTGGCCACCTCATGGTAGTTTCGAAACGCAATTTTGGATAATCTCGAAGCTAAATTCTTCAAAGGGAAATCTAGGCCGGCCATGTTTGATTCCTTTCGGCTATGGCGAAAAGTCCAGGCAGAAAGAAATTAAACAGCTTAAGAAAAATAAGAGGGAAGGTATTATTACGGTGATGAGAAATGCAGAGCAGTTCCAGCAAGACAAAGAAGAGAGGGAAAAGGAAGTTTTTGCTAGACTGCAACATATGGCGGTGGATAAGTGTTATCTCGTTTTACCGTCGAGTACTGATAAGAAGGGAGAGGAAGCGGTAGAGGACCCTTTGTTGTCCTATCAGCTGAAGTCACCACCTCCATACGCACAGGATACTACAGCTCCTGTAGTTCCTCCTGTTCCTCAACCTGTTGTTCCGGCAGCTGCTGGTCAGCCTGTCGCTGGTCCCGTTCTTCCGAATCCCCTTGTACCTCAAGTCGTCCCTGTTCCTTTACCTGCCCTTCTTCCTACTGCTCCACTGCCTATACCTTCTCAGTCTGCTGTTCCCGCTACTTCTGCTCTTTTGGCTACTCCTACTGCTCCTGTGTTTAGTTCCCATGTTGTTGCCCCTGTACTTCTCTCCTCTTCTCTGTCTGTCCGTAGTCGCATACCTAATGCTGTTGCTAATCTTTACTCTCCATTTGGACCTATCCTTGGGTCCGATGTTTCTGATGTCCCTCAACGACGAAGTCAAATTCCTGGTGGTAGGGAGAGTGATACGTTAATAAAAATGGCGCGTAATTGGATTAGGTATCCCATTACAAACACCCCTCGTGTGGTTTTTGAGACGTTCTCTCAATTTAATGAGCACACGCAGAGATTCGTGTTTGAGGAAATGTGTAAATCCCTACGAGAGGTATGGGATACTGATGAGGTAGACAACGTGTCTACCGAAATGACTGCACTCCAGAATCAGTTTTCGAACGGTATGATTGTGGGTAGTAATGTTCGACGTGCTGTAGAACGTCTTCTATCTTTTCGATATACCGTACTACCTCAAGCATTGTTTAAGGACGAAACTGAGGAGTGGATGGCAACACCTGGTCAGTATCCCATGCGAGAAGTTCCTCCAGTTTGGATGCCAGGTGATGCTAATGCCGTTTCTATTATTCCGCCACACTTCTAGAGAGTTTGGATACACCTCCCATGGAAACGATCGGAAGTTTTGCAGGTGAAACAAACTTTACCTGACCCCCGCAAAAATCCGGCTGGGAATTATAAGGAATTATCCCAATTAGTGGATGCTACTATTATGAACCTTGCCGATATCGACATGTTGTTCGGCAACGTAGTACCTCAACCAATTTGGGCAAAAATCTGTCAAGAGAATCACATAGCCGAGTTGGGCGGTGATTGGGCAGCCCTTGCAGCGGCCGACGGACGACAAGTTGGTGGGGCTAAGCCTGAACAGCTTATTGAGAATCTGCCCCAGAGGATAATTACACTTATGAAGACAACACTTATGCCAGCAATGAGAGTTAATTGGGATAAACTGTCTATGTGCAAGCAAAAGAAGGACGAGAGTGTCTCTGATTTCTTTACGAGATTCGAGGAGGCATTCATCGATCACAGTGGTCAGGATATGAGCACTGAGGGAGGTCAGCGATTGTTCGTAGATACATTTTTATCGAATTTATTGCCTGAACTTAGCAACAAATTGAAAAATTTCCGAAAGTTCGTGGGCTGTTTCTACCTCTGCTCAGATATTAGCTACGGCTCAATATTACGAAAATAGAGAGAAGGAGGAAAATGATCGTGCGGATAAGAAAACAAAGGATCTTAAAACCACAGTTCTGTTACAGCAAGCATATCCTCCGCGCTCGAATCAAAATGCCTCTCAGCAGCAGAATAGATTGCAATCACAGTCTTCTAGGTCGCAGTTGCGTAATGACTCTTCCACACCGAGATCTATGCTTGGCTATAATCAATGCGCATACTGTAGAGGCGAGGGCCATTTGAAGTTTGATTGTCCGGTTTTGCGCGACGGAAACAATGGTGTTTCGGCTCGAGGAGGCCGTAGTGGTCCTCAACAGGCTTCACGTGGTAGAGGTCGTGGTGTTACTCAGAATCAGAATGAGCGTTCTAATACTTCATCAGATTTGAACAATTGCTTTGATCAGCGTGGTTCATCGTCAGGTAGATCTGCACAGTATCATGTGGATGACTGTTACGTCGAGCATGATATTGATGACGGAAATTACTAAAACAGCCACAGACAAAGAGAGGGAGTAGTATCAGTTCCGGTTGATCAGAGAGGGCCTTACGTCGCAGTTGCCACATCGGGCGTAGTTGAGCCTTTTCTGTTGGACACTGGTGCAGCGAAAAGTTCCATCATGCATTCGAAACTCCCTGGCGCACCTTTGTCTGGCTTAACGAATGTTTCCGTTGGATTCTCTGGCGCCCCCGTTAGCAATCCGGTTTCTAGCCCTTTGTTGGAACGGTTATATGCGACCCTGTACTGTTCTCCTGCGGGAGTGGAGCTTACATTGGGTCAGAGAGTGATCTCTCCTATGTACTTGTCAACTGATAAGCTCCCACCGGAATTGAGTTCTCTTCCTGAGTCTTTGTGGGCGACAGGTCCCAATGATGTGGGCCTGCTGGACATCTCACCTTATGTTGTCCAATTGAAATCGAATGTGCGCTTACCACGTATTCCCCAGTATCGTATCTCTCTCGATGGTGAACGAGCACTGTTAGCAATCATCTATGACTTGATCGAGAAGGATGTTATCGAGGAAACTCGGGGAAATGTGTGTAATAGTCCTGTGTTACCTATTTTGAAACAAACTGATCCATCCAAGCCTCCTGTGTACCGTTTTGGTATTGATTTACGGGAGGGGAATAAAATTGTGATTCCACAATTTCCTGTGGTGCCTGACATTACGGCTTTACTGACTCTGATTCCAGCCTCTGCCTCTTGGTTCTCAGTGATCGATCTGAAGAATGCTTTCTTTAGCATTCCGATTGCTGAGGAAAGCAGAGATCTATTCGGCTTCTCATTAGGTGGTCACAGCTTTAGGTTTAAACACGCTCCTCAGGGCTACTGTGAGAGCCCATCGATCTACAGCCAAGCCCTGAAGAGTCAACTTGATGCGTTTGCGTTACCAGCTGGTGCGGCCTTGATTCAGTATGTTGATGACTTGTTAGTGGCTGCTGATACTAAAGAGATCTGCAAGACTGCTACAGTATCGCTGTTACAGCATCTCTGTGACTTACATCACAAGGTGTCACCTTCTAAACTGCAATATTGTTGTCAAGAAGTAACCTTTCTAGGTCACTTATTGTCAAAGGAGGGAAGAAGGTTGACCCCAGAGAGAATTGCAGCGATCGCTCAAATGACTGTGCCAACAACTCAGAGAGATGTACGTGCCTTTCTAGGTATTACGTCATACTGCAGGCAATAGATTCCAAATTTTTCATTGCTAGCGAAGCCTTTGGTAGCCCTCACGTGCAAGGATGTTCCAACTCCTTTGCCATGGACGGAAGAGTGTCAGAAAAGTTTTTCTGAATTGCGTGATGCGTTGTGTTCGGCCCCTGTGTTAGGTACTCCTGACTACAGTAAGCCGTTTACACTATACGTTCACGAGAGAGAGGGTTGTGCGTTGAGTGTCTTGACGCAACAATTTGGTGGTAAGCAGCGTCCATGTGCATATTTTTCCTCGACCTTGGACCCAGTAGCTAGAGCATTGCCGAGTTGTCTAAGAGCGACAGCGGCAGCTGCGGTGTCCATCCGGCAATCTGCAGGATTGGTCATGGATAATATGCTTACGGTGATGGTTCCGCATGCAGTTGACAATCTCCTGAATCGTACAAAAACGCAACACTTGACGAGCGCAAGGTTGTCCGGTTTCGAGTTGACGCTTTTGGCAAATCATATACAAATAAAACGTTGTAATGTACTCAACCCGGCGACATTGTTGCCGACTAATATGGAATCAGATGATGTACCACCACATGATTGTTATTTGCGAACTGAGGAAGAAACGAAGGGTCGTGTTGACCTAAAAAACACTCCATTGGCACTCCGTGTCGGCTGTCCTTGTTGTATGAATTAAAATAAAGAAATTTTGCTACAAACAGAAATGTTTCTGTCCTCCATACCATGAGCTGGATAAAACGGATATTAATCCTGGGAAATTGAATAAATTATATGTGGAGATCACACTTACAATCTTTTCAAAGCAGATCCCGATGGTACCTTGTATGTTGATGGTTCGTGTTTCAAGTTGCCGAATGGTGATGTGACGACTGCGTATGCTGTGGTGACGTTGAGTACGGTTGTGGAAACTGCGAGATTGAGCCAGAATTCTGCGCAGGAGGCGGAGCTGATTGCGTTGACGAGAGCGTGTGTTTTGTCTAAGGGAAAGCGAGTGAATGTGTTTACGGATAGCCAGTATGCATTTGGCGTTGCACATAGCTTTGGTCGTCTGTGGAGAGAAAGAGGATTTATGACATCGCATGGCACGAAGATCCAACACAGACAGCTCGTGAACGATCTTTTAGACGCACTTACATTGCCTAAGCAGGTGGCAATTATTAAATGCAGCACGCACCGAAAAGTTACGGATGATGTTGGTCGTGGTAACGCGTTTGCGGATGAGATTGCTAAAGGGACAGCTAAGAACCTTGCAACCCGAATGTACGTTACGAGTTCAGTAAGGTGGCCTGCAGAGACTGGTATGTGTGAGGACACTGTTGAGAGCGTGAAAGCGATTCAGAATGAGGCCACTGAAACTGAAAAGACTAAGTTGAAAGAATGCACGGGAAAGTTAGATGCGCATGGATGTTGGATTGATTTGTCGGAATGTCAGAGGTGGATGTTACCGGATGCATATGTGCTAGCCGTTGTGACTATGGCTCACGGCTTGTCACATATTAGCGCGAAAGGTATATGCAAGTTGCTGTCCCCTGTATGGAAGAATGATGGTATCGCTAAGTGTGCTGAGAGAGTGGTTAAGAATTGTATGGTATGTATGATGTACAATCCCGGCAAGGGCACCCCCACACCACCTGGCCATTTTGCTCCTCCTACATGTCCCTTTGAGGTTATCCAACTGGACTGCATCCATATGGAGAGATGTAATAATCTGAAGTACGTTTTAGTTGTGGTTTGAGCGTTCTCCAGATTGATCGAGGCCTATCCTCTCAAAGACAATACTGCCCTGTCCACAGCGAAAGTCCTACTGAGGGAATACTTTCCTCGGTATGGAATGCCACGGATTGTATGGTCAGATAACGGAAGTGAGTTTGTGGGGAGTGTGATGAAGAGTGTGTGTAAGGGCCTTGGAATTCGACAAAAATTCCATAGTGCCAATCATCCCCAGTCAGCGGGTTTAGTTGAAGGGTACAATGGTACTCTGAAACTGAAACTTGCTAAGATTCAAGCTACGACTGGTCTGTCATGGCCTGATGCCTTGCCTCTGGCTCTCTTGTCGACCAGGGCGACTGTACACTCTCGAGTAGGGCTTAGCCCATATGAGATTATGTTCGGCCGTCCTGCGAACGTTTGGGGAGTCCCTAGGCCTAAGGCCTTTGATAGTCTTGAGAATGTTAATTGATTATCTTCATGATCTGACTGCTAAACTGAGGTTAATTCATCAACAGGTTTTTGAAGCTCTACCGGCACAGACAGAGGGTCCTGGACATCGGCTCCAACCGGGTGACTGGGTAGTCACCCGCATCTTCGGCAGAAAGCGCAATTTGGAGCCGAGATTTGTGGGTCCGTTCCAAGTCCTCCTAGCCACAAGGACTGCAGTTCGTCTGGAAGGCGGAAAAATTGGGTGCATGCCGCCCACACCAAGAAGGTGCCTATCCAACTCAGTTCCCACAGTAAACTTCAAAAGGGTCGCTTTCATGTATTCAGGGTCCGGAACATAATTACAGTAGCATTTGCCAGTTCCCAACTGTAAAAGTACATCTTCCCACCATTAGTGCATTCCGTTCGACTGTAAATGAATCAAGGAAGAGACAGAAACAGGTGCAGAGGAAGACGAGGATAGCGAACAGATCGAAGAGAGTGTAAAAGGGGTGGTATCAGGAAACATGATTTCAGGGATCAAAGGAGATGTGCCTAATGAATGCGCAACTGAGACAATAGACCAGCACAGCAAGATGAGCCTCGAGCGGGGCCATCTGCCTTACAGTGTCATCCCCCTCATCATAAAGACACCCTCGAAGGAACACGTGTCTTCCGCAAGAGTTTGGGAATCCCAGGGTCACGAAGCGGACAGCGTCCGTTCGCTGGCTACTTGAGGGCAAGAAACAAAATGGATGCCGTATCTAAAATGGAACCCGTGGGTTCAGATGAAGAAACCCACGTAACAGACGAACAGTTCAGGTTAGCACAGCGAAAACGCGTACCCCCACTAAACTCGTCATTTACGGTTCATAGATACCAGACTCGACCATATTTGGGCGAGTCGAAAACACCACTTTAATTGTCACGGAACCTCAGAAGCTCCTTTTGCCCTCATGTAGGCAAGCACTAGTCGTAATCGGAATCGATCTCGATATTCATCAAACCATCCAGATGTTGCTGCAACATTATTCTATCCATCAATGCTTCCTTGGTAACAGGCGGCCGCCTTATACATGTCGTAGCACAGAGGCCACATAAGGCTGGACCACACTGCACACAAAGACAACAAGTGAACAGAAATGATACAACAACCCCGCTGATCATCAGAATCTTCCAACCCCACGTCGACATCAGGCCCCAAAACCATCCTAGTAGCGTCCAATCCCCTAGGTCCACGTGTATGGACTCGGAGATCTTATGCAACTTCGAGATGGCTTGATAGACAGTTGGAGCGTTGTCAGGAATGAAAATGCAGCAACTCGAATGGATCACCTTACATACTCCACCTCTATCTGCGAAGACAACGTCTAAAACCATACGATTTTGTAACGTCATAAGCCTGTCCGCCTGAAGCTCTGCTGTGATGTTGCCAAGGCCGCTCGCAGTGATATTAGCGGTCAATTCCACCACTCGAGTCAACTGTCTCAGGTTCCTACTATTGATCATAGGTCCCCAAAACGGCAAGAAACCCTTAAAGAAGTCTCCTGCCTCTTGACCGCCAGTGTCCTCTTCGCTAATCACGCCTCTCACAACTCTGGTCTTGTGATAATCCGACCCAACAGTCGGATTGCCGTTTGTGCGGAGGGTCCCTGCACGAGCGCCACTTCCTGGTTCTGCACCACTTCCGCCCTGCCTCTCCACCGTGCAGGTGAGCGGTCTAGTGGTTCACGTTGCCCAGCATAAATGACGGGTTGGAGGAAGCGCAGCGGACGAGCGCAGCGGGAGCGCCGACTTCGCGCCGAAGTCGCGCATAAGTCAAGCCCGTCTGCGCCCGTCCGCGGCCGACCGAGGCCAGGGGCCATTCATGCTGCTCAACGCATTACTTATACCTCCCTGGAACTTCGTTCATATTTCTCTTGTGCTCCTCCCTCCCCTCACACGATTGCCATTGCTCGGACTCATGATATCTTTTCTCCTCTCTCCTCTAGCGTCCCCCCGGCTCCTTCCTCTACTGCCCTGCCCCCCGACTCTGCCACTCTCACATCTTCCAGGCCTAGCTCCTCTGGTATGCGCTCCATCTCTGTAGTATATCTGAACACCCGCTCTCTTCCCAAACACCAGCTTGAGGTCTTCCAACTGCTCGAGGCCGGCACCATTGACATCCTGCTCCTCGTTGAAACTTGGCTACATGCGGACTCCTATCCTGACATCTTGGCCGCTATACCCTCGGGCTACTATATCCTTCATTCCAACAGGACCTCTGGTAGACCGGGTGGGGGAGTTGCTGCCATCATTCGCTCCAATCTACAACTCACTTCTTTAACTACCACCCCTATTTTGAACTCCGATATTCTTATGTTGAAATTCTCCTCTCCCAAACACTCCTTCATTTGTGTCTTAGTGTACCGTCCCCCTGTTAACATGCCCTCCTTCCCATCTTTGTTCAGTGATTTTATTTCACAACTAACCATTAATTCTGCTAGGATCCTGATCATCGGCGACTTTAATTACTGGCCATCCGACCCTCTTGAATCCTCCCTATCACTTGAATTTTCCGGTTTTCTATCTGCCCTCAATCTCTCGCAACATATCTCTGTTCCGACTCACTCTAAGGGCCATATCCTGGATCAGGTTTGGACCGCCAATTTGGACATTTCCTCTCCTTTGGTATATCCCTGTACCTGGTCCGATCATTTTTTCATTTCCTTTGCCCTACAAATCTCTGCGCCTACCCGCCCCCCTCCAGCCTCCAATTTCTTGGCACGTAATTGGAAGCACGCCGATACCTCTCTGTTCCACTCGACCCTTGCTTCCACTCTACCCCCCAGCCACTCTGACTTGAACTCTCAAGCAGTTGCAGTGGACCAATGGCTGTCTCTAGCCAGTGACGTAGTCGCTCCAGCCAAATCCATCAAATCGAAGCGACCCCACGACGCTCAGCGCTGGTTTACTGACCAACTTAAGGCCAGCAAACTCCTTCATCGTCAGGCTGAGCGCCGATGGAGGCGTAATTATGATCTTTCACTGAAAACTACCTACACTGACTTACTCAAATCCTACAAACAATCCATCACTTTGGCTAAATCTGCTTATTTCTCTCAAAAAGTAATCAATTCTGCATCTAAAACCAAAGAAATGTTCTCAATTGTAGCTGAACTCTCCTTACCCGACCGCGTAACACCTCAGCCTCAGCCATCACAAGCTTTGTGCGATTCCCTCAATTCTTTTTTTATTGATAAAATTGCCACGATTAAAAATAATATTCCCCCCACCACTATGTCTCACCTGAGTGCCCTTCCTCCCTCGAATCCCCACTCCCTGAATGTTTTTCCCCCGATCTCTTTAGACACCTTCCGCTCACTACTCTCGGCTGTGGACTCAGGCTCCCCCAAGGATTGCTGTCCTCCCAAAATTCTTAGAGACGCCTTCATGGCATGCCCTGACCCTCCTCTGGACCTTCTAAACCGCTCACTCTCCTTAGGCTCTGTCCCCAATGCTTTCAAAAGCGCTGTGGTGGTACCTATTTTGAAAAAACTCGGTTCCGACCCCGCGGTTCTGGGCAACTACCGACCTATCTCCCTTCTCCCATATCTGGGGAAAGTCTTGGAAACCTACGTCACCCGCTGTCTGAGCACTTTCATCGAGGAAACTCATTTCCTCGATGACCAACAGGCCGGATTCAGACCCTCCCATTCCACGGAGGCAGTGGTGATAGCGGTTATGGACACGCTGAGACAGGGGGCCGATAAGAACTTGGCCCAGGCCCTGGTGTTACTCGATCTCTCGGCCGCTTTCGACACGGTCGACCACGACATCTTGGTCGACCGTGTCAGAAATGCTGGGATCTCGGGCCTGGCCCTGTCCTGGATTGTGTCTTTTCTCCAACTCCGGACCCAATCTGTACACTTATCTTCCTTTTCTGCTCCTTGCACTTCACTTTCCTGCGGTGTCCCCCAAGGTTCTGCTTTATCTCCCCTTTGTTCAATCTTTATATGCAGCCTTTGTTGGTCTCCCTCCGCCACTCTTCTGTTACCACTTTTAATTATGCAGATGATCTGCAACTCATTTTCCCTATCGACTCCTCTCCTCTCTCCTGCTCTAAATTCCAAACCACCATGCTCTCCATCTACGAGTGGATGAACTTCAGCCAGCTGAAGCTCAATCCTAGCAAGACAGAGCTGGTCCTGATCGGTGGGCCTTCACATCCTTGGACTTCCAACTTCTGGCCCCCTGCCCTCGGCCCCCCCCCCCTGCCCAGTTGACTCCGTGAAGAGCCTAGGTGTCGTCATCTCCAGCGACCTCTCGATGCGGCCACATATCAATGCTGTTACCTCGGCCTGCTTTTTCCACCTTCGCAGGATCGGTAAGATCCGAAGGTACCTCTCTCCAGAGGCTCTTATTCTTGTCATCTTGGCCCTGGTTACCTCACGTTTAGACTATGCCAACTGTCTATACGTGGGGATTCCAGCCTACCATCTTCAACGGCTTCAACTGGTGCAAAACCAGGCAGCCAGATTAATCTTCCAGCAACCTAAATATCAACATGTCTCCCCGCTGTTAAAAACCTTGCACTGGCTCCCGGTTGCGCAACGCTGCATTTTCAAACTTGCTTGCACTGTTTTTAAATCTCTTTTTGTTTCTGCTCCAGCTTTTATTTCTTTCTGCCTTCACCCTTATGTTCCCCCTCGACACCTCAGATCCTCTGCCCACAACCTGTTGGTCACTCCCAGGTTTAGACGCAAGAAGCACGGCGGTGCTGGCTTTTCCTTTCTTGCCCCATTCACTTGGAACTCCCTTCCCCTCCCTATTCGACTCATCTCTGACTACCCCACCTTCCGTAAATCTCTAAAAACTCACTTGTTTCGTCTTGCCCACGGCTAGCTGTCTACACCCCCCACGCCATAGCCCACTGTCTTTGAGCGCCAAGAAACCAATTGGTGTATGTGCGCGGTATTACATTTTTATTAACATAACATAACATAACATAACAGTAAAGGTCGGCGGCAACAGATTCGCAATATAACATGTGCCTGAGAAGTCACGAGGCAACCATGTATATGCGCGATCGTAACAAACAAAGTAAGTACCCTTGGCAGTCAGAAGAATCGGGGAAGAGAGCATTGGCAAAACGTACATTTCGGTACAAGCACTCCTCCCAAGCTGAGCTCGCGGGCTTCGGCCTATGCCTTTCAGACAGAAATTACCGAGATGGGGTACGATCCAGATCGGAGACGAGCTTTTATGCTGCCGATCACCCACTGACATGCTATACTCAGCCTCACTCAGATCTCTGTATGCTCGTACCTCTTCCTCTGGGATAAGCGATGCGTCAAAGATATCCCTATCTAAATCGGCAATCGCTCTTGCCAAAGGCTTGTGGTACGGGTCAGGACCATGATCTGCAGTGCGTGGCTCTCGATGGGGGTAGGAATCTAGTGCGCTACGAAACATTGTTTGGAATGCTCGAGCTGAACCCTGGGAACTGTAAGGAAGGACCAAGTACGGAATTCCCCTATCGGTGGTATGTGGCATTAACCCGCACACCCAACAGTTGGTAGTATTCATCACCAACTGATGCTGATGAAGGAGCTGAACGAAGGAATTGTTCATAAATTCCGCACGTCTAACCTGCTCGTGTTGGGGTAAGATGTGGAAGGAATGTGGAGAAACAGTGGAAGTAGGTTTAGGTTCAGAAGAAGGGGTAGGTGAAGCAGAAGGCAATAATGACTGTATCCCATAATACACCAATAACGAGGAAACAGTTAGGAACAGAAGGAACACCTGAAACATGAAGCATTTAGTACGTACAATCCTATGCAGTTCGAATCTTTGAAATTGAGTCTTTTCCAATTCCGACAGCTTTGAGAAAGCCATCCTCTAAAACCGTCCGCAACGTTCTTGACGCACTTCGTTCTGTGTAGCAATAGTCAATCCCCAGGAGTTCCTAGGAATCGACGGTCTCCAACCTAGTGTCAGGACCTACTAAACAGAAGGAAGTACCCGCACGGCCCTACGGTCCACCCGGATGTAAGGTTCTTTTAATTAAACAATGTATATAAAATCTCTGAGCTGTGGAAACAAACACACATATGTGGAAAAGAACCCAAAATTCAAACAGAAACCACAGTTGTTCAAAAAATGTTCAGAGTGATAATGGGGGTAACGTGGATTTCCAAGGGAAAAAGCAAAAATAATCTTTATTAGTCTCTAGTATTGGAACAAAGAAAATATCTGCTTCTTCCAGGACGAGTCTGCTCTTCAAACAATTGGTCGGATGATGAAACAGAGTCCTGTAGGTCAGGCAATAGTTCAGATCTTGGATTCTCCAATGACAAAGGTTCAACAGTATTGTCTGGCTGCACTGAAGTGTCTCCCACAGGCTGAGCGTCACTAAAAGGCACAAAGTTCGGCAAAACCTCGGTTTCAGATGAGGCGATGCCTGTCCTCACCCACGAGTCCGCTGGAAAAGGTATCGGTACCTTTTTGGTGTGGGTGGCGTGTACCCAATGTTTGGGGCCCTCCAAACGAACAGCAGTTCTCGCGGCGAGGAGCACTTGAAAGGGTCCGATGAACCTTGGCTCAAGGTTTCGCTTCCGGCCAAAGTTCCTCGTAACCACCCAGTCTCCGGGTTGGAGCTGGTGGCCTGGACCCTCCGTCTGCGCCGGCAGTGCTTCAAAGACCTGTTGATGAATTAACCTCAGTTTAGCAGTCAGATCATGAAGGTAATCGATCAGCATTGGATATTCAAGATCCGTGAATGCATTGGGTCTAGGACCCCCCCAAATATTTGCAGGACGGCCGAACACAATCTCATATGGGCTGAGCCCTACTCGAGAGTGTACAGTCGCCCTAGTTGACAAAAGAGCCAGGGGCAAAGCGTCAGGCCACGAGAGACCAGTCGTAGCCTGAATCTTTGCGAGTTTTAGTTTAAGAGTACCATTGTACCCCTCAACCAAACCTGCTGACTGGGGATGGTTGGCACTATGGAATTTTTGTGTAATTCCAAGGCCCTTACACACACTCTTCATCACACTCCCCACAAACTCACTTCCGTTGTCAGACCATACAATCCGTGGCATTCCATACCGAGGAAAGTATTCCTTCAGTAGGATCTTCGCTGTAGACAGAGCAGTATTGTCTTTGAGAGGGTAAGCTTTGATCCATCGGGAGAATGCGCAAACCACAACTAAAATGTATTTTAGGTTATTGCATCGCTCCATATGGATGAAATCCAACTGAATTACCTCAAAGGGACATGTAGGAGGAGCAAAGTGGCCAGGGGGTGTAGGAGTTCCCTTGCCAGGATTGTACATCATACATATCATGCAATTCTTGACCAATCTCTCAGCACACTTAGCGATACCATCATTCTTCCATACAGGGGACAATAACTTACAAATACCTTTCGCACTAATATGTGACAAACCGTGTGCCATAGTCACAACAGCTAGCACATATGCATCCGGCAACATCCACCTTTTATTCTCCGACAAATCAATCCAACAGCCATTCGCATCCAGCTTTCCCGTGCTCTCTTTCCACTTGGTCTTTTCAGTCTCGTGGCCTCATTCTGAATCGCTTTCACACTCTCAATAGTGTCTTCACACATACCAGCTTCTGCAGGCCACCTTACCGAACTCGTCACATACATTCTAGTTGTAAGGTTTTTCGCAGTCTCCTTAGCAATCTCATCAGCAAACGCATTGCCACGACCAACATCATCCGTCACCTTACGGTGTGCACTACATTTAATTATCGCCACCTGCTTGGGCAATGTAAGTGCATCTAAAAGATCATTCACAAGCTGTCCATGCTGAATCTTCGTACCATGCGATGTCATAAAACCTCTCTCTCTCCACAATCGTCCAAAACTATGGGCAACACCAAACGCATACTGACTGTCAGTAAACACATTCACCCATTTCCCTTTCGACAACACACACGCTCTGGTTAAGGCAATCAGCTCTGCCGCCTGTGCAGAGTTCTGGTTTAATCTTGCAGTCTCCACAACTGTACTCAACGTCGCCACAGCATACGCAGTCGTCACATCACCATTCGGCAACTTAAAACACGAACCATCCACATACAAAGTACCATCGGGTTCTTCCAATGGAGTGTTTTTTAGGTCAACACGACCCTTCGTTTCCTCCTCAGTTCGTAAGTAACAATCGTGTGGTGGTACCTCGTCTGATTCCATATTAGTTGGCAACAAAGTCTCCGGGTTTAGGACATTGCAGCGCTTTATTTGAATGTGACTTGCCAAAAGCGTCAACTCATAACCAGACAACCTTGCGCTCGTCAAGTGTTGGGTTTTCGTACGATTCAAGAGAGTGTCAACTGCATGCGGAACCATCACCGTAAGCATATTATCCATGACCAATCCTGCAGATTGACGAATGGACACCGCAGCTGCCGCTGTCGCTCTTAGACAACTCGGCAATGCTCTAGCTACCGGGTCCAAGGTTGAGGAAAAATATGCACATGGACGTTGCTTACCACCAAATTGCTGCGTCAAAACACTCAACGCACAACCTTCCCTCTCGTGAACGTATAGTGTAAACGGCTTACTGTAGTCAGGAGTACCTAACACAGGGGCCGAACACAACGCATCACGCAGTTCAGAAAAACTTTTCTGACACTCTTCCGTCCATGGCAAAGGAGTTGGAACATCCTTACACGTAAGAGCTACCAATGGTTTCGCTAGCAATGAAAAATTTAGAATCCATTGCCTGCAGTATGACGTGATACCTAGAAAGGCACGCACATCTCTCTGAGTTGTTGGCACAGTCATTCGAGCGATCGCTGCAATTCTCTCTGGGGTCAACCGTCTTCCCTCCTTTGACAATAAGTGACCTAGATAGGTTACTTCTTGGCAACAATATTGCAGTTTAGAAGGTGACACCTTATGATGTAAGTCACAGAGATGTTGCAACAAAGACACCGTAGCAGTTTTGCAAATGTCCTGTGTGTCCGCAGCCACCAATAAGTCATCGACATATTGGATCAAGGCCGCACCAGCCGGCAACACAAACGCGTCAAGTTGGCTCTTCAGGGCTTGGCTGTATATCGATGGGCTCTCAAAGTAGCCCTGAGGAGCGCGTTTAAACCTAAAGCTGCGGCCACCTAAAGAGAAACCGAATAAATCCCTGCTCTCTTCAGCAATCGGAATGGTAAAGAAAGCATTCTTCAGATCGATCACTGAGAACCAGGACGCAGATGCTGGAATCAGAGTCAGTAAAGCCGTAATGTCAGGCACCACAGGGAACTGAGGAACCACAATTTTGTTCACCTCCCGTAAATCATTGACAAAACGATAAACAGGAGGCTTAGATGGATCAGTGCGTTTCAGAATGGGTAGCACAGGGCTATTACACACGTTTCCCCGAGTCTCCTCGATAACATCTTTCTCGATCAAATCATAGATGATTGCTAACAACGCTCGCTCACCATCAAGGGAGATACGATACTGGGGAATACGTGGTAATCGCACATTCGATTTTAATTGGACAACGTAAGGGGAGATGTCAAGCAGGCCCACGTCATTGGGAGCTGTTGCCCACAAAGATGCAGGAAGAGAACTCAATTCAGGTGGGAGCTTATCGATGGACAAATACATAGGAGAGATTACTCTCTAACCCAATGTAAGCTTCACCCCCGCAGGAGAACAATACAAAGTCGCATACAGACGTTTCAGCAAATCCAGGCCCAAAAGATTTTCACCACAACCAGTAGTTAAAAACAAAGGAGCTTTCAGCTCACGAGGCCCAATTGTAAGGGGCAAAGGGCGAGAAACCGGATTGCTAACATGGGCGCCGGAGAATCCAACAGAAAAATTTGTTAAGCCAGACAAAGGTGCGCCAGGGAGTTTCGAATGCATGATGGAACTTTTCGCTGCACCAGTGTCCAACAGAAAAGGCTCAACTACGCCCGAGGTGGCAACTGCGACATAAGGCCCTCTCTGATCAACAGGAACTGATACTACTCCCTCTCCCTGTCTATGGCTGTCCTAGTACTTACCGTCATCAGTACCCTGATCGACGTAATAATCGTCCACATTGTACTGTGCAGATCTACCCGATGATGAACCACGCTGATCAAAACAATTATTGGAATCAGAGGAATTATTAGAACGTTCATTTTGATTCTGAGTAACACCACGACCTCTACCTCGTGAAGCCTGTTGAGGACCACTACGACCTCCTCTAGATGAATTGCCATTATTCCGATCGCGCAAAACCGGACAATCAAATTTCAAATGACCCCCATTTCTACAATAGGCACTCTGATTGTACCCAAGCATAGATCTCTGTGAGGAAGAGTCATTTCGCGACTGTGACCTAGCGGGCTGTGATTGCGATCTATTCCGCTGCTGAGAATCATTTTGATTCGAGCGCGGAGGATATGCTTGTTGCAACAAAACTTTCGTTTTGAGTTCTTTCGTCTTTTTGTCTGCACGATCATTTTCCTCTTTCTCTCTATTTTCATAATATTGAGCCGTAGCCAATATCTGGGCAGAAGTAGAAACAGCCCACGCACTCTCCAAATTTTTTAATTTGTTGCTAAGTTCAGGCAACAAATTCGATACAAATTTATCCACAAACAACCTCTGGCCTCCCTCAGTGCCCATATCTTGACCACTATGATCGATGAATGCCTCCTCAAATCTTGTAAAGAAATCGGAGACACTCTCGTCCTTCTTTTGCTTGCAAGCAGACAATTTGTCCCAATTGACTTTCATAGCTGGCATAAGCGTTTTCATAAGGGTAATTATTCTCTGAGGAAGATCGGTAATGAGCTGCTCAGGCTTAGCCCCACCAACTTGTCGAACATCAGCCGCCACAAGAGCAGGCCAGTCACCGCCTAACTCGGCCACATGGTTTTCCTGACGAATCTTCGCCCATACCGGTTGCGGTACAACATTGCCGAACAACATATCGATGTCGGCAAGATTCATTATCGTAGCATCCACCAACTGAGACAATTCTTTATAGTACCCTGCCGGATTTTTGCGAGGGTCAGGCAAAGTTTGCTTAACCTGCAAAACTTCCGATCGTTTCCATGGAAGGTGTATCCACACCCTCTGGAAATGTGGCAGGATCGGCGGAGCAGCACCAGGGTTACCTGGCATCCACACTGGTGGAACTTCGCGCATGGGATACAGACCAGGCGTTGCCATCCACTCCTCAGTTTCGTCTTTAAACAGTGCTTGGGGTATCACAGTGGGACGAAAAGATAGAAGATGCTCGAGAGCACGTCGAACATTGCTACCCACGAGTATACCACTCGCAAACTGAAGCTGAAGTTCAGTTACGTCAACCGGCACTTCGTTGACCTCATCATTAGATATTGCTTCACGTAAGAATTTGCACATTTCGTCAAACACAAATCTCTGTGTTGGCACATTGAATTGAGAGAAAGTGTCAACAATTGTGCGCGGAGGATTTTTAAGGGGATACCTAATCCAATTACGCGCCATATTGATTAGTGTATCACGTTCCCTACCGCCAGGAAGCTGACTCCGTCGTTGGGGAGCATCAGATTCATCAGACCCAAGAATCGGTCCAAAAGGAGAATAAAGATTAGCAACAGTGTTAGGAATGCGTCTTTGAACAGACGGAGAAGAGGAGTAAAGTACAGGAGCAACAACATGAGGGCTAAAGACAGGAGCAGTAGGAATAGTAGGAGTAGCTACAAGAGCAGAAGTAGCGGGAACAACAGCTTGAGAAGGTATAGACGGAGGAGCAGTAGGAACAGGAGCAGGTAGAGGAATAGGAACAAGAGGATTCGCAATGGCAGGGCCAACAACAGGCTGATTAACAGCCGCCGGAACGGCAGGTTGAGGGACAGGAGGAACCACGGGAACTGTGGTATCCTGTGCATATGGAGGTGGCGACTTCAATAGATAGGACAGCAAAGGATCCTCTACTGCTTCCTCTCCCTTCTTTTCCGTACCCGTTGGTAAAGCGGGATAACATTTATCTACTGTCATACGCTGCAATCTATCAAAAATTTCCTTTTCCTTCTCTTCTTTGTCTCACTGAAACTGCTCTGCATTTCTCATCGTTGTAACGATACCTTCTCTCTTATTGCGTTTAAGCTGCTTGATTTCTTTCTGCTTGGCTTCCTTACGCCATAACCAAAAGGAATGAAACATGGCCGGCCTTGCTTTTCTTTGAAACAATTTAGCTTCAAGATTATCTAAAACCGGGGTCTCAAAACTACCATGAGGTGGCCAACTAAGGACACCGTCATTTTTAGTATAACAAACCCAATAATCATTGAATGTAATGAGACTCATACCATGTCGACTGTATAATTCTTAAATTGGAGTTCCAACTGGAGGTATCGGACACGAGTCCTCCAATCGGGAATCCGCACCACAACCTCTAAAGCAACTGAACAAACTACTACGGCCAGGCATTGTGCACACTAACCGAGTTTCACAAACGTCAAGGGTTATTGGATTACAATGTCCCTGCAAAAGTGCAAAAACCCTCGGTTTTTGGCGACTGCAGACGTCAAATAGAACAACTAAGAACAAAATACCAAGAACCACGAATGCAATGGAACCATGCAACAACTAAGCACCCACCACAACTATGGACTTTAGGAGCGACCCACAAATACTTAAATCAAAGAACAATGGTGTCACCAGGAAGGCCCGTCAATCGTCTCGCTAAACCAAGGTCTACGCCAGGCGCCAAAACAGGTCTACAGTCAGGGCAGCAGTCCGTCGCAGCCGTCAGGAGGCGGGGATCTTTGCGGGAAAAGTCTTCGGGCCACTTGCTTCGACAACAGGATCGATGAAGCGGGGTGCACCTTCCCTCGGAGATTTCACACGAAGCTCCTCACAATCGTCGGGCTTTGGACCGGTACCGCTGATGCAGCCCCACATTGGGCGCCAACTGAAGGACTGGGTTTTTCTAAGACCCAGCGGTGCCAGGGATAACACCTGAAACCTTCGTGGGTTACCTGTTCCGGCGTACAAATGACAGAGACACGGGACACTTCCTTCGACGTCAAAGATTCGAGGTTTATTTACTGAATGGGAACACAGAAGTCACGAGAAGTACATAACATGTAGGTTCACGGAGACTGCTTCAAATTGTATCTGTGGATCGCTCCTTTTATACAGTTTTTCGACATAGGATAACATGGCAAACAAAAGGTTACAACCCAGTTCCCACAGTAAATTTCATAGGGGGTCGCTTTCATGTATTCAGGGTCCGGAACATAATTACAGTAGCATTTGCCAGTTCCCAACTGTAAAAGTACATCTTCCCACCATTAGTGCATTCCGTTCGACTGTAAATGAATCAAGGAAGAGACAGAAACAGGTGCAGAGGAAGACGAGGATAGCGAACAGATCGAAGAGAGTGTAAAAGGGGTGGTATCAGGAAACATGATTTCAGGGATCAAAGGAGACGTGCCTAATGAATGCGCAACTAAGACAATAGACCAGCACAGCAAGATGAGCCTCGAGCGGGGCCATTTGCCTTACAGTGTCATCCCCCTCGTCATAAAGACACCCTTGAAGGAACACGTGTCTTCCGCAAGAGTTTGGGAATCCCAGGGTCACGAAGCGGACAGCGTCCGTTCGCTGGCTACTTGAGGGCAAGAAACAAAATGGATGCCGTATCTAAAATGGAACCCGTGGGTTCAGATGAAGAAACCCACGTAACAGACGAACAGTTCAGGTTAGCACAGCGAAAACGCGTACCCCCACTAAACTCGTCATTTGCGGTTCATAGATACCAGACTCGACCATATTCGGGCGAGTCGAAAACACCACTTTAATTGTCACGGAACCTCAGGAGGGGTGCAAAGCAAGAATTTGAGAAAGTAGGTTGTACCAAAATGTAAAGAGGCTTGATACGCTGGGCATAATCGGGAATGTAAGTATTCCAGAAATTTAAAAATCTCAGTAAAATGTATAGTTTTTTCAGTGTTGAGGGAGTGCGCCGCAGTGCGCATTTCTCCAGGAAGTGAGGAGCCAAACCTTGACCTTCATTGTTTTTTCTTCTCATAGAAAACACTGCAGTCCTAAACCATGGAAATTGCATTTTGGGGATGGTCACTGTACGATCGTACTGCTACGCGCGGCTGCAGAAATTATTTCTAATCATTTCTCACCATTTTCCCTGAAACCTTTAAACACACAAAACATGCACCAGTGGGGCCCATAATACTGCACATTTATTCTGTTCACTTACACTTGGCTTCAAGGCTTCTGGTGAATTGCAATGGAGAAATGCTGTAACATTTGGTGGAGCGTCTAAACCTATTTAACTTTTTATTATTTACACTTGCAATTTTGTAAACATTTACCGTGGTTTCATTAAAACATTATTTTAATCAGACACACCACCATGATGGCAATGGAATGGATCTGCTAGAAAGAAAATTAGGTGTAGGTAGAAACAAAGACCAGCTTTTAATACTTCATTTCTCTAATTTTTATTCATGTAGCAAAACCTTTTAGTATGTCCAACATTTAAGCATTTATTAATTCTTTATTCAGTAGATCTTAAACTTTATTTCAAAATGATCATTTTATTAGGAGCTCAGGGAAATCGCCTGTTATAGAATTCAGTTAAAGTTTAGCAAAGAACAGATAGTTCCAAATTCATTCTCATCCTAACATCCCTAACTAACACCCTCATATTATCCTTCAATCCTGCAAAGCAAACAATAGAGGAAAAACGACAAAGTTCTTACATCCAGGAATCTGTCAGCAAACGGGCAGCATCTCCAGAAGAAATCGGAAAGGCGACCCCAACCTTACAAAACCAGGATTTTTTATACCCTATTTCTCTAGTTTAATCTATCTTAAATGTAACTTACACTACTTATTCAAACCCTGATTGGAAATATTCGGGGTGTGTGAACATCACATCACCATTACAACATCATTTTCACAACGTGTCAGCGAAAAAATAAAGGGTCTTTGTTTTAGGACAGTCTTTAGCCTAGCTGTTTCCTCTAGTAGATACATCAGTGAATTTTCACACGATCACAGCGCTTAAGCATCCGTGTTTGGCACCCACCCTAGGTTCCGGGCCCCAGCAACCTTGAACTTTCTCCAGCACAAGCAGTTCACTCTGACTAGCAGGCTTTTGGCGTGCCTTCGCTGTCCATCACTTGCTCACAGTTTACCCAAGCAGCCATTTTCGTTTAGGCCTTAGAGGCCACTTTTTGGAACTATCATAGAAACAAACACAAATTTGTGTTAATTATTGAATTTTAAACCCATTCTGTTTACCTTCCACCATACTAATATTTCCAGTTAATTGTTACCTAGCAAATAAGCCACATATAAGCATTTTATACTTACATAATCAATCGTTTCTTTGCACAAAACGTGTACAAAAAGCACATTTAATTAGCATTTTGCTAATATCTAAGCAGCACATTAGTTTACAATACAATAACATTACCTATTAGCTAGTATCATTGCAACATGCAAGCATAATTAGTATTCCCCGTGTATAATATTACAAATAATGTATGCATCTTACTCTATGGTTGGTTATTTTCACAAAACATGCAATCAGTAACTATTAGCGTTATGGGACATTGACTTGAAGAGGAGTACACTAAGTGTTGTGTTTGCCACCTCGCTCCATCAATTCCTTCATCTGGTGATTTTATCACGAAATATCTCTCAAAATTTTGAAAAATTTAGCAGAGCATGTTCAAAATTCTATTATTATCTATACTTTTGTCTCTTTCTCTTTTGAGTCTTTGAAAAACTTCTCTTTTATTTCTTCCATTTCTATTTCATTCTTTTCTCTCATTCTTGCCGGTTATTCTTCATTTCTTTTCCTGTTTGTCTCTAAAATCTCTTCTACCTTTGTATATACACAACATAACCTTATCATAAAAATTTACCTATAATTGAACTACCTATTTCTTGAAACCAATGCTTAATTGCTGAGAAACTTCAATTTCTGTATGCAAACCTGTAATATTTATAATATATTTCTCAATATTATGACTTTTATCTGGAATATAAGTACAACAATGTCGAATTTTCAAAATTCCACAGACTCCTCCCTCTTTTGCTAAAATTATATCAAGGGCAAGTGGATTTTGCATAACCATACTTCTAATGGCAAGCATTTCAGTATTTACCGTCAAGAATCCTCCTGCTGTATCTGTTGATAATCGATCAACAATTGTGGACAATTTTCTAATTATATTTGCATTAAGCAAAATTCACACTGCTGGTATCAGTGTTCCAAATACATCACATATTATTTCTAACACACTTTCTCGTCTTTTTCGACTTAAAACTTTACCTATCTCATGCTTTCCATTAGTACTCCTATCTACATGGAACATTTTTAGGAAAGACCAAACCCACATAACATGTCCCATACCAATGGTCAGGCAGTCTATAATAAGCTCTATTCCCACAAATGAAATACATTTCAGGAAAAACAGGATCTTGAGCTCCTTTAAATCCCCAAGCCCTTAAAATTCTATAGGTATCTTCACATTGACTTGCACCCACAAAATAATTGTCATACATTGTGTTATCTCTTCTAATACAACATTTTCCCAACATTGGTGCATCTATATTGATTGCTACATTCACATTTTTATCCTCTATATTCTCATCATCAAATGTGTAGTATTTTGACTTTGCATGTTTCATTTTTTCGTTTCTTTTGTAAGCAGTTCTTCTTTACTCTACCATGTTTAAAAAGGCTTTCTCCTCAGCCCTCATTTTACATGTCAAATTATGAGTAAAAGCATACTCATGCGTTAATTCATCTATTTCTAGAAAATATTCTCCCATTACTTCTGCATGTTTCCTTTTATTCAATGTATTATCAATCTTTAATTTTGCAAATATTTCATCCACATTGGAATAATGATATTCCAGTTTCTCAGTCTTATAATACAAACTTGCAATTACACTACAAGTTACTCCATATGCACGAGGAAGGTGGTGATAGGTCAACCCTTCTGACACAGATGCGGGCAATTTTACACAAACATAACAGTCATCAACATTCATTGTTTTAATATACTCTAGCAGTAATTTTGAAACTACTTGAGCTCACACACTTTCAATTTTGTTAAATTAGTTTGGAAAGGAATGACAATAGCTAATATTATCCATAATACAATTAACAATCCCATACATAGTGTAAAGCATCTGCACTATTTTCTAAAAATAGAACATTTCGTTTTATGGTTAGTCATTGTCATTTTCCATAACACTGTTTCTTCGACCTTATGTCACCTATAAATTTCACACCACTCAGCACTCTAACAAGTTTTCTTCGACCTTGTGTCAATTTCTATTCTAAATTATGCTATGTTTAGGTTTACTAACAAGTTTTCTTCAACCTTGTGTCAACTCTGACCTCTCCTATATTTACAAGAACAGTCTCACAGGACTTCAGACTTTTTACTTTAATATCATATACTTTGAGCACCTATCTCTTTTCTCTTAGTTGACCTTTTTACTCACTTTTCTCATTTGGTCTTGGGTCGTACAGATTTTCTTGACTGCTATTTACTTCAACAATTGGTGGCAATTGGTGGCAGGACAATATATGTCCATTCAGGTGATTTGTACTTCTGATTTGGGCGTCTTACTCTCTTTGGCCTTTGAATAGTCTCTATTTTCTTTCCCAGTGTTTCCTTTTGACTGGTAATCTCGTTCGCTTGATCTTCTTGCTCTTTTGTCGTGTTTACTATTTTGAATCTCAATCCTCCATCTTCTTTAGGCCAATTGTCTCCTTTGCAGGCTTTCTTGGTCTTTGGCTCTACAGTGTTATGCTCCACTCTCCAAGCTCTTTTCCTTGTGCTTTTTCTTAATGGAGTCTCGTCTGATACCATCATCAGTTTCACTTTCTGTGTCTTCCACTGTATCAATGATTATGATCTTTACAATATCTTTGCCTTCATCAGATTTAGTTTTCTCTACTGTTACTCTGTTAAGAACACCTTCATAACTGGTACTTTGAATCTCATCTTTATCAGGAGGCAAATAGGGCGGACGCCATCTTGGTGGGAGGAAGGGTAACGGTCCAGCAGTAGGACGCCTCCCGCCCTCCCAGAATACTTAAGGGCCTTCCACCGTTTTCATTCAGAATTGCTTATTTCTCCCCTGAGGCGGAGGCCGGGGGCTCTTCACGCTATCCCTCTTGCTCTACGGTATTTTACTAGCAGAATTATAGGCAAATTGATTTTTAACATTATTAATATTTTAACTGTTCATTTTTAATCAGCACGTATCCCGGAACCCTTGGTGTGAGACTCTCGTCACACTGAGGCTCCCTACACCCAATTGTTATAACGGCACAGCCGAATGTGGCGCTGATGCCAGGAGGCAAAGAGGGTGGACGCCATCTTGGTGGGAGGAAGGGTAGTGGTCCAGCAGTAGGACGCCTCCCGCCCTCCCATAATACTTAAGGGCCTTCCACCGTTTTCATTCAGAATTGCTTATTTCTCCCCTGAGGCGGAAGCCGGGGGCTCTTCACGCTATCCCTCTTGCTCTACAGTATTTTACTAGCAGAATTATAGGCAAATTGATTTTTAACATTATAAATATTTTAACTGTTCGTTTTTAATCAGCACGTATCCCGGACACTTTGGTGTGAGACTCACATCACACCGAGGCTCCCTGCACCCAATTGTTGTACCGAAACAGCCGACTGAGGCGCTGACGCCGGGAAGCAAAGAGGGTGGACGCCATCTTGGTGGGAGGAAGGGTAGCGGTCCAGCAGTAGGACGCCTCCTGCCCTCCCAGAATACTTAAGGGCCTTCCACCGTTTTCATTCAGAATTGCTTATTTCTCCCCTGAGGCAGAAGCCGGGGGCTCTTCACGCTATCCCTCTTGCTCTACGGTATTTTACTAGCGGAATTATAGGCACATTGATTTTTAACATTATAAATATTTTAACTGTTTGTTTTTAATCAGCAGGTATCCTGGACCCCTTGGTGTGAGACTCACGTCACACCGAGGCTCCCTGCACCCGATTGTTGTACCGGCACAGCCGACTGAGGCGCTGACGCCGGGAGGCAAATAGGGTGAATGCCATCTTGGTGGGAGGAAGGGTAGCGGTCCAGCAGTAGGACGCCTCCCACCATCCTCGACAACGTATATAAAGATGACGACCCCCGTCCGCGCAGCGGGCGGGCGCAGCGGGCGTGTCGGCGGAGTGCCGAAGGCGCGCCAAAGGCAAGCCCGTCTGCGCCCATCCGCGCCTGGACCCGGGCGAGGGCCATGCCCCCTCTATCTCAGCCACTAAATGTCAGGTACTATAGCGCGG
Source organism: Lissotriton vulgaris (assembly GCF_964263255.1). Classification (NCBI taxonomy): domain Eukaryota; kingdom Metazoa; phylum Chordata; class Amphibia; order Caudata; family Salamandridae; genus Lissotriton; species Lissotriton vulgaris. Next base: position 2,035,526,009 of record NC_141691.1, read on the forward strand.
AAGCTCTCCTCAGTATGAGGCCTATTGGAATCGAATGCTGTTCGCACCCTTTTTACGCTACAGAGCTACCAGTGATCTGTCCGAGGTGTAAACGGATCCTTAAGCCCATGCAGCTACGGGATGCGAAACAGGATTTATTTATTTATTTAAGACACTTATTAAGCGCACTGTCACCTTGTAGGCATCCTGGCGCTGACTAGTTCAGAAAGAAGCGGAAGTGACCGAGGGGAGCATGAGCTTTCAGGCGGTTACCCTGGGAAATAACCAGGTTTTAATCATTCTCCTGAACGGAAGAAGTTCCGTAATTTGCCTAATCTCAACCGGGAGCGTATTCCGGAGTTTGGCAGCTGCCAACTCGAAGGATCTACCTCCGGCTCTGACTTTCCTGAATCTGGCAGCAGAAGATCGAAGCTGCCTAGTTTGAATATACCAGGCAAATTTCGATTATAAGGAGGCTGGGCCAGTTCCATGGAGAGCCCTAAAGACTATGCATAGGGCCTTAAATTGTATCCTCTGTCTCACCGGCAAACAATGCAGTTTGCCCAGAGAGGACGGCCCGTGTGATCTTCTCGGAAGCCACAAAGCCAGCTTAGCAGCCGCTGATTGGACTCTTTGGAGCCTATCCAGCAGGAACCCAGGGGACCCTAGCAAAAGGGCATTACAATAATCCAGCCTGCTGAGGATAGTACACCTTACCACTTGGGCACGAGCTTGGGCAGGTAAAAGAGGCAGAACTTTCCTCAGGGAGCGTAGGATGGCAAAACAGCAGGCAGTCGTCTTTTGTACATGCATCTCTAAACTAAGCCTTTGATCTAACATGACCCCTAGATTGCGGACTGATTCCACAGGGCGTACTTTGTTCCCTGTTTCCGGGGGCCAAAAGTTGTCTGGGAACAGCCGGGAGATCTTAGTCCCAGCGCTGAAGAGCACCTCCGTCTTCCCCGCATTAAACTGGAGGGAGTTTTCCTTTAGCCACCGAGACGTATCACGCAGACAGTTGTGGAGAACCTCCACAGATGTTGAATCCTCTCCCTCCAAGGAGAGGATCATCTGCGTGTGGTCAGCATAGTTGACAATCCTGATATTTAAGCTTTTATTGAGTGAAATCAGAGGTCTAAGATACAGGTTAAAGAGTATTGGGCTAATTGCTGAGCCCTGCAGAACCCCATGCGATATCAGAGTAAAAGCTGACTGAAAAGGGGGCATGGACACCGCCTGTTGCCTATTTCGCAAAAATGATTGGAACCACAGCAGGGCAGTACCTCTCACACAGCCGCTTCAGCAAGATCTTATGATTCACCGTATCAAAGGTGGCAGACATAGCTAGCAGGATCAGGAACACTGCCTGCCTCCTGTCTGCACGCCTCTGAAGCTCGTCCATAGCGGTGATTAGGGCTGTTTCGGTTCCATGGGCAGGCCGGAAACCAAATTGATCAACATCTAGTAATTGGTGACATTCCAGATGATTGGAAAGAGGGTTACTAACCAAACGCTCGACAATCTTGGCTGGAAATGGTAGCAGGGAGATGGGTCTATAGTTTTTTGAGCAATCCAGATCCAGCGAGGGCTTTTTCAACAGAGTAGATACTTGCGCCCGTTTCCATTGAGCTGGGACGATACCAGTCACAAGTGATTGGTTACATATTAGGTGGAGTGAAGGAAATAGTTCTTCCTCGTATTCCTTCCAAATTTTATGTGGCACAGGGTCTAAAGGAGACCCAGGGAAATCCCTCTGGCTAGCTTCCTGAAGGCCTCGTACGTAAGAAGTGGGAACTCAAGTAAAAGTTCTTTCGGAGCCACGGCTGGCACAGCCATCCGGTCCACTGGAGACCCAAGTCTCAAATCAGAGGGAGGAACATATTCCGGAGAAACTTCCAAATCCCTAATGATGTGTTAAAATTTTTTCCTTAAAACATTCAGCAAGGTGCTTGCAGAGTTCTTGGGACGGGACAATAGCGTTCTTGGAACACTAAGGGTTAGTAACACTATTCAATATATTAAAAATGCTCCTGGAATTGTTGGTGGAATTACAAATCAGAGAGGAATAATATTCTGCCTTGGATTTCTTAATCAGGTTCTTATATTCTAGAACCTTGTTTTTCCACACCTCCTTAAAGGCTTCCTAATAGTCACACCTCCACCTTCTCTCAGCTTGTTTACATCCCTGCTTCAGGTTTTTCAGTGTATCATTAAACCAGGGGGCAGAGTCATTACCCTTACAGCTACGTATTTTTTGAGGAGCATGAGCATCCAGGACAGCTGTGATTCCAGTGCATAGTGAGGCATAATTTTCCTCTACTTGCTTTTCCCCGTTAAAGAGCTGCTCCACATGAAACACCTCACCTAAGGAATGCAAGCGTGCAAGAGCTCTCCAGTCTCTGCACCTACATTCCCTAGTCGTCACAGGAGCCTTGTTATGGCCACCATTTATGTATATAAAAAATTTAACAAGTGAATGGTCTGTCCACTCCAGGTCAGGAGCCGCGAACACCAAATCTAAAAGGTGTCCCGCCTTGTGGGTTGCCCCATTGACCAGCTGGGAAAGGCCGAAACTTTCGCAAGATTGAATTATATTGCAAAGACCTGAATCAAGGGAGCCATTGCACCATAGATTGAAGTCCCAAAGAATGTTTATATTTTCTAAACTGCAGATCCCTGCCAAAACATAGGGTGGAACTTGCCCTTCTGTTAGAGGAACGTATGCCAGATGCAGTCTTTCTCACAGAAACGTGGCTTGCGACGGACTCTGATCCTGTCTTAGTGACAGCCCTTCCTCCAGGCTTTCAAATTATTCGGCAAGATCGCTCTGAAGGGAGAGGAGGAGGTCTAGCCATTATATACAAAGAGCAATTTCACTGTCGAGTAACTCCTGAAGTAATTCCAGAATGCGAGTGCCTAGCATTCAGCCTGAAATTTTCCCCTAACAATTGTTTTTCAGGCACTGTTGTATATCGCCCCCCGGGACCCTCTAAACAGTTTCACAATCATGTTCCATCTATTGTGGCTGAACGGGTTAGTACTGCCTCTAACTATACTCTGTTAGGGGACCTTAATTTCCATTTTGATGTCGCCCTGGATCACACTGCCATGACACTTGCAGATGATTTAGCGGCACTACAGTGGGGACAAAACAGAGCTGATGCTCCTGGGTCCCACAAATCCCACTTTTTTCAACTCCTTGTGGCTCCCTTGCCTTGGCGCCCCCCCCAATACCCAAGGACAATATAAAGAGCCTTGGGGTTTGGCTGGACAAAACCCTATCTTTTAATACCTAGGCTATAAAACTCTTGGCTACCTGCTTCGGCCTCATTAGGATGTTGAAGAAAGTTCTTCCTCTTTTGCCTGTGGAGGCAAAGCAGGTGGCCATTCAGGGTTTGATTCAGTCCCGTTTGGACTTCAACAATGTCCTTTATCTCGGTGCCCCAGAATACACATTGCGCAAGCTACAGATAGTGCAAAATTGTGCGGCTCGCACATTGCTTCAGCTGCCGCGCAGACAGTCAGCCAAACCTGGACTGAACAGTCTGCATTGCCTACCAGTACGACAAAGAAACACCTTCATGGCCATGTGTATATCCCACCAAGCCTTCTGGGACACAGGACCGGCTATTGTCCGGGACCTAATAACACAGTATCAACCTAGCAGAAACCTCCGTTCTAGCCAGGCATGTATGGCCATAGTCCCTAGAATAAAAAAGGCAAGAGCTGGCGGCAGGACGTTGACCCACCATGCCGCCAAGCTATGGAACTCACTTCCTTTTTGCTGGAACCTGGGATGACAGGTCACCTAGGGTAGCCTAGCCTAGGGTAAGACATGCAATCCTAAAGGCACAAGTGTGAAGGTTGCAAACCACCCAGCAGTAAATCCACGCAATAACACTTACAAAGGACACTACACCAATTTGTTAGAAAAATATGTACTGATTTATAAAAATGATATCTTTGCTCTCTTGGTTCTGGAATTCACAATTGAGAATTACACATTTGATCAGGAGAATTAATATTACTTTTCTGTCTGTGGAAAAATTACAATTCAATAAATTCAGATGTCATTAAATCAGAAATGCTACATTCAGAAATGCTAACTTATCTCAGAAGGATTATTTCAGCAGTGTTAGCGTGCATTAATAAACAACAACAATAGTGAATTTCATTACAGTAGTCTCTAAACTTTACTGGCTTTGTCTTCTCTACAGTGTCTAAACCTTTAATCACAACAAGAGTGAACATCCCTTGAGAAATGCAGAAATTACACACTTATTTGCTACCACCCGTGTGCTGTATGAGGAACTTATTACTTCCCTCAAACCATAGGTGCTTCAACACCACATTAGTAGATGCCTCTTCTAATAGCAGTTATTGAATGGCTACTTCTCTTGTTTCCTTCCTTGACCCCCTCTGCAAAGGAAAACAGGCATCACACTCAACAGCATCGATAGGATTACTGACTTGATAACTCGCCCTGCCCTAATGACCAAGGAGGCTTCCTTGTGCAGTGCTTGAATACATTGAGTGAATTCCCAGTCACAATATCCTAAATTAGTCAACTCTGCCCCTCGGTTCCACACTAGGGACTTGAGTGGGGAACTCTTAACTGTGGGACCTTCCAGTACTGTGGTCCGGTCCTCCACCAACCCAGGTTCCCACCTTACTTGTGGCTCGTTGTGGGTATTTGCTTCAGCTGTTGTTGGAAGTTGAAGGCAGCGGGAGCTAATCGCCGATCTCTTTCCTGTCAGCGTCGCCTCCCCTCCTCACCAGCCAGGCCAATCAGGAATACGCCCCTGTGCTGAGGAGAGGTCGCGCTGATATGTTCTCGCCGTTAGGAGCTCCCGCCGGTGTCTCACTGTTTCCTCGTCAGGGGAAGTCACTGGGGGTATTGGGCGCCTGTACCACGGGGCAAACGCGGGGGTTAGCAGCTCCGTGAAAGCGCCACCTCTCTTCAGGACTGCTGACCGCTCACGGGGCAAGCGCGGGGAGTAGGGGCTCCTTGGAAGCGCCGCCTCGCTCTAGCACTGCTGTCCGCTCACGGAGCATGCGCGGGGAATTAGCGGCTCCACAACTCTTCTCTGCTGCTGACTCCGCTTCCGCCCCCGAGTCGCTACCACGTCCGGGCGCTCTCTTCCCTCTTCAACAGGAAGATCAAACACCCCCTGACTGCACTACCGGGATAAGGGCTGCGAGTCCGGCAGCTCCTTCACAATGTCCACGTCACCTTCCTCCCGCGCCTCACGAGGATAAAGCGAGCACCTGACAGCAGTTGCAGGTGAGAGGGGGGGAGATGGTGAAATGGGAAGGGCAGAGAGAGAAGAGGGGTGATTAGAACCCTCTGGCACACACCAACCCCTGGGGGGCGGCTAACAGTTCTTGAACAGCTACCAGTCACTGGACAGAGGCTGGGGACAGGGGGGCACACTCCTGCAAAGTCTCTCCAACTGGGCAGAGGACTGCGCTCCGCAGCGCTGCAGTCTCCTTCTCCTGTTTACACCCCACTATTTTTAAGCTAGGGGTTAGTCAGGCGCCCAGGGTCTCCAACCACTCAACGCAGCGGGGATAGGACAAATAACCCAAGGGAGGAAGGGTGGTGAATCAATAGGCCCAAACCTCTGACTAGCCTACCCCCACCTTAAGCTACAGCCTGTCCTCCAGCTGACTCTCTCAGGTAGACAAAATGGCTGCCCAGCATTCCGCCTTTTATAGGCTGACCCTCAGGAGTCCAGAAGGGACCAGAAGGTTCTGGAACGCCCTATACTAGTCTATGGGCAAGTTCTGGGTTTGGCAGTTAGGGCAGTTGGTAGCCACCATTTTGTGGTTCCAACTATTCCTATCAGAACAGGCCTCTGGGCCTGAGGTAAAAAACTATGAGGGGGAGAAAAAGAACACCTATCCCCTAGACCAACACCTAGAAAAGCTAGTGGACACAAAAATTATTAAGGGTATGAGGGGCAAAAAGGGGACAAAATAAATAATAAATTGGAGGGACTACGCAAAAAGCCAGACAGGTCTAACACGCGTCCCCCCCAGCTGAAAGTGGGGAGAACTACCCAACCCCTTGGGAGTCCTCATCACTAAGGCGGAAATACCTGGAGAGACCGTCTGCATTGGCGTGGTCCACTCCAGGCCGATGTTCCACCCGGAAGTCCATTCCCTGTAGGGAAATGGACCACCTCAACAGCTTGGGATTTTCCCCCTTCATTTGCATCAGCCAACGAAGGGGTCGGTGGTCAGTCTGAACCAGGAAGTGCGAGCCAAAGAGGTATGGCCGCAGCTTCTTCAGAGCCCACACCACCGCAAAAGCTTCCCTCTCAATTGCACTCCACTTCTGTTCCCGGGGAAGCAGTCTCCTGGATAAGAAGACTACAGGCTGATCCAGGCCCTCTTCATTTAGTTGCGATAACACTGCCCCAATGCCATGTTCTGATGCATCTGTCTGGACAATGAACTCCTTGGAGAAGTCTGGGGCCTTCAGGACCGGTGCCGCACACATTGCCTGCTTCAGTTTCACAAAAGCTTGCTGACAAGCTCCCGTCCAAACTACCCGTCGAGGTTGTTTCTTTGAGGTGAGCTCTGTGAGAGGCGCTACAATAGTGCCATACCCCTTCACAAAGCGACGGTAGTAACCTGTAAGGCCCAGGAAAGCTCGGACCTCAGTCTGTGTCTTGGGGGGTTCCCAGGCCATGATTGCCTCAATCTTCGCCTGCAGGGGGCTGCACAGTCCCCCTACCCACCAAGTGTCCAAGGTACACAACCGACCCCTGCCCAATCTGGCATTTGCTGGCCTTGATTGTCAATCCAGCTTGTTTCAGGGCCTGGAGAACTGCTTGCAAATGCTGCAAATGGTCCTCCCAACTGCTACTGAAGACAGCAATGTCATCCAGGTAAGCAGCAGAGAAACTCTCCATTCCAGAGAGGACCTGGTTCACCAGCCGCTGAAATGTGGCAGGGGCATTTTTGAGCCCAAATGGCATCACGCAAAACTGGAAGTGTCCCTCAGGCGTGGAGAAGGCTGACCTTTCCTTTGCTCCATGTGTCAAGGAGATCTGCCAGTATCCCGAAGTGAGGTCAAAGGTACTCAGATATTGGGCAGCTCCTAGCCGGTCAATTAATTCATCCGCCCTAGGGATCGGATGAGCATCAGTCTTTGTCACTGAGTTCAGTCCTCGGTAATCCACACAGAACCTCAGTTCGGGTGTGGTGCCTGGTGGCGCGGCTTTTGGCACGAGCACCACCGGACTGGACCAAGGGCTGTTAGAAGGTTCAATAACTCCCAGCTCCAGCATCTTGGCAACCTCTCCATGGATGCTAGCCTTCACCTTGTCGGACAGCCGGTAGGTCTTTGACTTCACTGGTGGGCTGTCCCCTGTGTCCACATCATGGGTACACAGGTGAGTCCTTCCCGGGACAAGGGAGAACAACGTAGAGTACTGCTCCAGGATCTGGCAGCAGTCCTCCCGTTGCTCAGGAGTTAGAGTGGGAGAGAGAATCACTCCCTCCACTGACCCATCCTTCTCTTGAGATGAGAATAAGTCTGGGAGAGGTTCGCTTTCCGCTTCCTCTTCCCCATCAGTCACCATCAACAACATGACCTCAGGCCTCTCATGGTGGGGTTTGAGACGGTTGGCATGAAGCACCCGTAGGGGCTGTTGAGGGGTCTTAAGGTCCACCAGGTATGTGGCCTTACCCTTTTTCTCCAACACTTCAAAGGGGCCTGTCCAATGATCCTGGAGGGCACTAAGCTCTCCAGGCTCCATCACCCACACTTTCTGGCCAGGCTCCAATTCCACCGGGTGAGCATTGTGGTCATACCACTCTTTTATAACTGCCTGGCTGGCCTCCAAGTTGTCAGAAGCCTGCTTCCACAACTTCGCCATTTGGCTCCTGAAGGCCAGCATGTAGCTCACCACATCCTGGGGGGGTTTTCTGGGAGACTTCTCCCAACCATCCTTCACCAGGCTGAGAGGACCGCGTACAGGGTGCCCATACAGAAGCTAAAAGGGGCTGAAGCCCACTCCCTTCTGTGGCACTTCCCTGTAAGAAAAGAGCAAACAGGGTAGGAGGACGTCCCATTTCCTCCGCAGGCTTTCGGGCAGACTTCTGATCATGCCCTTCAAGGTCTTATTAAACCTCTCAACCAGTCCATTTGACTGGGGGTGATAAGGAGTGGTGAACCGGTAGGTCACTCCACACTCCTTCCACATTGCCCGCATGTAAGCTGACATGAAGTTGGTCCCCCTGTCGGACACAACTTCCTTGGGGAATCCCACTCGGGTAAAGATCCCCATTAGGGCTCTAGCCACCACAGGTGCAGTGACTGTCCTCAGAGGAAGTGCCTCTGGGTACCGTGTGGCATGATCCACCAGGACCAGGATGAACCTGTGACCAGCCGTGGTTGGTGGATCTAAAGGCCCTACAATGTCGATGCCCACCCTCTCAAAGGGTGTGCTAACGACTGGAAGTGATTCCAGGGGAGCCTTCAGCTTTACCCCTGTTTTCCCACTGGCCTGGCAGGATACACATATCCGACAGTAAGTGTTGGACGCCACTTTCATCTGAGGCCAGTAAAAGTGGAGGACAAGCCGAGCAAAAGTCTTGTCCTGGTTTAAATGTCCTGCCAGAGGTATAGCATGAGCCAATTCTAGCAGAAAGGCTCGGTATTGTTGCGGGACTACCAAGGCCCTTGATGAACCAGGCAAGGGTACCTTGGGTTCACTGTAGAGGAGTCCATCCTCCCAGTAAATATGGTAATGTCCCGTAACATCACCTGCTGCTTGGGCTTCAGTCTGTCGCCTCAGTCCCTCAAGGGTGGGGCACTCCCTCTGACGCTTACAGAATTCCTCTCTGGTAGGACCTCCCTCCACATGCCACTCAGCAGGTCCCCAAATTCAAAAGAAAAAAGCACGGTGGCCTGAGCTTTTCTGTACAGGCCCCCTCCACCTGGAACTCCCTGCCACCGTCACTCCGTCTCTGCCCAAACTACGACTGTTTCCGCACACTTTTAAAAACCCTGCTCTTTCAATCCGCATATGACTAACCCTCTCACTCTGGATCACGTTACCTGTCAATGAGCGCCAAGAAACCGATGGTGATAGTGCGCGTTACAAATAATTTTAACGTAACGTAACGTAACGATGATTAAATCCTCCAGAGAGTCTACTTCCCCCTCCACGGACTCCTGGTCCACCACCGCAGGTGGCCGATCTGTCACATGGGGTGTGGAAGCCGGAGCAGGCTCTTCCTGTCTCCGGGTCTGTCCCTTTTTAGCAGCGGGTTGGGCCATTGTTCCAGGCTCCAACCCAGGCTCCAACCCAGGCGAACTCCCTCTCCGGGCAGTCGCAGACCGTGTGCTCACACAGGCCCAGTCAGGTGTACCCAGCATTCCACCTCTCTCCAAGTGTTGTGCTCCATGTCATTCCCCAACAGACAATCGACTGGCACGGCAGGGCTTACGGCAACTCGAAGTGAACCTGCAACCCCCTCCCACTCAAAGGGAACCTCAGCCACTGGATAGTGGCCCATTCTGCCGTCAGCCATCGCGGCGGGGTGGAGTACATTGAGAACCACCTGCTCTGGAGACACCAGTTGACTTCTCACCATAGTCATACTGGCTCCTGTATCTCTCAGAGCCTCCCCTCTCTGGCCATTGATGGTGACCCATTGCCCATACTTTGTAGTATTTGGGGGCACCTGGATCTTTGGAACCATCTCCCGCTCTCCCAGGGACACTAAGGTGACACCCGCCCACTCACCCCCCTTATCTAAGGGCAACTCCTCCCCGAGCGCTACACTAGCTACTCCCGGTGATTTTCCTCCGGTGGGAGGGGGTGGTCTCTTTGGGCATCTGACATCTCCCTTATAATGTCCAACACCACCACACTCAAAACAGTGGAGAACCCTTGGCTGCTGGCTTTGGCCAGGATTAGGGTTTCTGGGCGGGTTTGCCTTAGGGGTGAAACCTGCTCCCTTTCCTTGGAAATTATTTTGGGGACCTTTGGAGAACTCCTTCTTTTTATCTCCCCCCTCCTTCTTCTGGGGGGCGCCCTGTCCGGCTTTTTGAGATTCCCCTCCAGTCCCCTTTGAGGACACCCGGGTACTTACCCAGGTATCCGCTTCCTCTGCAAGCTTCCGGGGATTGGTCAGCTTGCTGTCCACCAGGTGTTGGCGCAGCTCGGGAAAACATTTCTCGAGGAGGTGTTCTTTCAAAAATAGGTTGTACAGCCCCTCATAATCCTTCACCTCGCTGCCCTTGACCCAACCCTCCAAAGCTTTCTTGGCGTAGTCTAAGAAATCTACCCAATTCTGGGTACTCAGTTTGTGACTTCCCCTGAATTTCTGTCTCTATCTTTTAGGGGTAAGTCCAAACTTCTTCACCAGTGCCACCTTCATTGTAGGGTAGTGGGCCTGCTCATCCTGCTCCAGAGCCAATAAGGTGTCCCTGCCAGCAGGTGGCATGTATTTATACAGCTGACCCCCCCAGTGAGTTTCTAAGATCCGTGAGCCCTTAAAGAAACTTCGTATGCGGCTAACCATTTGGCAATGTCATCGCCTGTGGTGTAACTGGCAATGACATCCTTGGGTAGATAGGGTCTGGGTTCCCTGGTATTCACCTTAGTTTCGCTGCCACCATTATCTGGATTGGGAGACCATAGTGTTAAGGCTTGTAGGTCTAGCTCCTTTATGGTTCGCTCATGGGCTAACCTCCTGTCCTCCCTCTCCATTTCCATTCTAGCTAATTCCAACTTCATTCTCCTCTCCTCCCTCCTATCTTCCAGCTCGGTGTCAGTTAAACCCCTCTCCGAGACGCTGCTGCCCACCCTCGAAGGTGTCCTGGGACCTGTCAGCAGATTCCCCCCTCCAGCTTGGTACAACATTGCAGTCTCAAGGACAGTGTCCCTGTCACTCCCTTCTGTGTCCGGTTCCTCCCCTGAATGAGCTTCTACCCATGCCCTTATGCTTGTCAGCAACTCGCCTTTCCTGGTACCTTTTTTAAAGAATACCCCCTGTTGCTGACACCATTCTTTGAGTTGGGTCACAGTGTAGGATTCTAGCTCTTCCAAATTTAATTCCATCTTTCACTATGGAATAAAATAAGCACTCAGGAGAAAACCAAGAAGTGTGACCTGAGGATAACCTCCACCCACCACCAGAAACAAGTTTGAAAAAAACAAAATTCAAATTAGGAGGGCCGCAAGGAGAAAACTCCTGGTGTAGGCCAGTGTATTGCGTTGAATTACTATTGAGTAGCTGCAACCAAAACAGGATCCCACCGCTAGGCACCAATCTGTTGGAACCTGGGATGACAGGTCACCTAGGGTAGCCTGGCCTAGGGTAAGACATGCAATCCTAAAGGCACAAGTGTGAAGGTTGCAAACCACCCAGCAGTAAATCCACGCAATAACACTTAAAAAGGACACTACACCAATTTGTTAGAAAAATATGTACTGATTTATAAAAATAATATCTTTGCTCTCTTGGTTCTGGAATTCACAATTGGGAATTACACATTTGATCAGGAGAAATAATATTACTTTTCTGTCTGTGGAAAAATTACAATTCAATAAATTCAGATGTAATTAAATCAGAAATGCTACATTCAGAAATGCTAACTTATCTCAAAAGGAATATTTCAGCAGTGTTAGCGTGCATTAATAAACAACAACAATAGTGAATTTCATTACAGTAGTCTCTAAACTTTACTGGCTTTGTCTTCTCTACAGTGTCTAAACCTTTAATCACAACAAGAGTGCACATCCCGTGAGAAATGCAGAAATTACACACTTATTTGTTACCACCCGTGTGCTGTATGAGGAACTTATTACTTCCCTCAAACCATAGGTGCTTCAACACCACATTAGTAGATGCCTCTTCTAATAGCAGTTATTGAATGGCTACTTCTCTTGTTTCCTTCCTTGACCCCCTCTGCAAAGGAAAACAGGCATCACACTCAACAGCATCGATAGGATTACTGACTTGACAACTCACCCTGCCCTAATGACCAAGGAGGCTTCCTTGTGCAGTGCTTGAATACATTGAGTGAATTCCCAGTCACAATATCCTAAATTAGTCAACTCTGCCCCTCGGTTCCACACTCGGGACTTGAGTGGGGAACTCTTAACTGTGGGACCTTCCAGTACTGTGGTCCGGTACTCCACCAACCCAGGTTCCCACCTTACTTGTGGCTCGTTGTGGGTATTTGCTTCAGCTGTTGTTGGAAGTTGAAGGCAGCGGGAGCTCACCGCCGATCTCTTTCCTGTCAGCGTCGCCTCCCCTCCTCACCAGCCAGGCCAATCAGGAATACGCCCCTGTGCTGAAGAGAGGTCGCGCTGATCTGTTCTCGCCGTTAGGAGCTCCCGCCGGTGTCTCACTGTTTCCTCGTCAGGGGAAGTCACTGGGGTATTGGGCGCCTGTACCACGGGGCAAACACGGGGGCTAGCAGCTCCGTGAAAGCGCCGCCTCTCTTCAGGACTGCTGACCGCTCACGGGGCAAGCGCGGGGAGTAGCGGCTCCTTGGAAGCGCCGCCTCGCTCTAGCACTGCTGTCCGCTCACGGAGCATGCGCGGGGAATTAGCGGCTCCACAACTCTTCTCTGCTGACTCCGCTTCCGCCCCCGAGTCCCTACCATGTCTGGGCGCTCTCTTCCCTCTTCAGCAGGAAGATCAAACACCTCCTGACTGCAATACCGGGATAAGGGCTGCGAGTCCGGCAGCTCCTTCACAATGTCCACGTCACCTTCCTCCTGCACCTCACGATGATAAAGCGAGCACCTGACAGCAGTTGCAGGTAAGAGGGGGGGGAGATGGTGAAACGGGAAGGGCAGAGAGAGAGGAGGGGTGATTAGAACCCTCTGGCACACACCAACCCCTGGGGGGCGGCTAACAGTTCTTGAACAGCTACCAGTCACTGGACAGAGGCTGGGGACAGGGGGGCACACTCCTCCAAAGTCTCTCCAACTGGGCAGAGGACTGCGCTCTGCAGCGCTGCAGTCTCCTTCTCCTGTTTACACCCCACTATTTTTAAGCTAGGGGTTAGTCAGGCACCCAGGGTCTCCAACCATTCAACGCAGCGGGGATAGGACAAATAACCCAAGGGAGGAAGGGTGGTGAATCAATAGGCCCAAACCTCTGACTAGCCTACCCCCACCTTAAGCTACAGCCTGTCCTCCAGCTGACTCTCTCAGGTAGACAAAATGGCTGCCCAGCATTCCGCCTTTTATAGGCTGACCCTCAGGAGTCCAGAAGGGACCAGAAGGTTCTGGAACGCCCTATACTAGTCTATGGGCAAGTTCTGGGTTTGGCAGTTAGGGCAGTTGGTAGCCACCATTTTGTGGTTCCAACTATTCCTATCAGAACAGGCCTCTGGGCCTGAGGCTAAAAACTATGAGGGGGAGAAAAAGAACACCTATCCCCTAGACCAACACCTAGAAAAGCTAGTGGACACAAAAATTATTAAGGGTATGAGGGGCAAAAAGGGGACAAAATAAATAATAAATTGGAGGGACTACGCAAAAAGCCAGACAGGTCTAACACTTTTCAACTTAGGTCCAACTCCAACCTTTCTTCCTTTCGGAAACAGCTGAAGACTTTTCTGTTTAATGCTCCAGAATTAACTCTTTAGCGACTCTCTTCTGTTAAGCAATTTATACTGGCTGCTAGCGCTTGGACGCCCCAGGGCAGCAATTGCGCTCTATAAATTTACCTTTAATTTCATCATGAGTCACTTCCTCTTCCCCTGTTTCAGGATTTCCGTTCCTGCTTTCAGAGTCTTCAGTTTGCGTTTCAGTTTTCTCTTTTTCAACAGTTTTCTCTTTAGTTTCTTTTACGTCTTTACTGGTGCTTGTCTTTACCGATTCTCGATCTTCAAGTTGATCTTCTGAATCTGGTATTTCAACAATCTCCCTTTCACCTTCACCGTGAGATGCAGAACTGGCTTCTGATACTTCCAGATGTTGACGTTCCTGTCGATCTTCAGTATCTGGATCCTTTTCTGGTTCACCTTCAGAATCAGAGTCAGTTGTACTTTCACCGTCGTATGGGCATTCACGTTCAGGCACACGAATGGTGTGACTTACTTGAACCCACCTTTTCAATCCAGCACACTTAACTGCAGTAGTACTAACCAAGATAACTTGACACGGTCTTGCCACCTTGGTACCAAACAATTTCTTCTGCGATGAACTTTCACTCTTACCCAGTCCCCAGGGACTAGATCATGAGCTGGGTTTTTCTCTTTGGAATTTGACTCTGTTCCCACCTGGTGGAACACAGAAGTTACCACATCAGATAGATTTGTGCAGTAATCCAGTATGATGTCATCATTAATAGTCAATAACTTATTAACTGGTACACAGGCCTGTCTCATTACCCTGCCCATCAAGATCTCATGTGGACTTAATCCAGTGTTTCTGTCAGGTATATTTCTCAGTGTCATCAGAACAAGCAGCCACACATCAGGCCACTTCATTCCTGTTGCCAAACACATCTCTGCAATTCTGTTTTTAATTGTTCCATTTACTTGTTCAACCACTCCTGAAGCTTCTGGTCTATATGCACAATGTAGCTTCTGGCGTATAGCCTCTGTCTGACTCAATAGTCACTGGAAATCCGAAGCGTGGTATCATCTCACGCAAGAACAGTTTAGCAACAGTTAATCCCCATTCCTCTGCGTGGGGAAAGCTTCTACCCATTGGGAGAACAAACAGATTATCACAAGAACATATCTAAGTCTGTTGAATGGAGGTAGCTCAACAAAATCCATTTGAACTCTTGTGAATGGGCCACCCTCCTGTCCTATGGTTCCCAAGCTTACAAAAGTTTTTCTGTTTGGATTAAATTGTTGGCAGACCAAACACCTCTGGCACAAACTTTCAGCAATCATTCTAAATGTAGGATTATACCAAGTCGCGTCTCTAAAGAGACGTGTCATGGTGTCTCTACCAATGTGGGCTTGACCATGGTACATTCGGGCCATATCTGAAATCATGCTATCAGGCATTACTGGTCTTTCATCTTTGTAAACTCAAATTTCATCTTCCTCCCTTTGTCTACATCCTGCCTCTTCCTGCATTTGCTTCACTTCCTGCCAGGTCTCCACTACAGTGGTTAGCATTAAAGCATGTTCTTCAGTTTTTCCCCGATTTATTGAAATGTGGGTCTTTGCACAGTGCTTTTTGCAATTTCATCTGCATCATTATTTCCTTGGGTGATATAATCTTCACCTTTTTTATGAGCAGAACATTTCACCACAGCCCATTTCTCAGGTAATTGTATCACATTTATCAATGTCCTCACAAACTCTGCATTTCAAATAGGTGTTCCTGCAGAGGTTAAATAACCTCTTTGAGACCAACGCTGTCAATATTCATGAACAACTTCATAACCATATTGACTATCAGTCACTATGGTTACTTTCACCTCTTTTCCCAACTCACATGCTCATATCAATGCAATCAACTCTGCTATCTGAGCAGAATGAATTCCTTTCAGACAAGATGCTTCCAACACTTCTGCTACTGTACAAACAGCACATGCAGCACTCAGAACACCATTCTCTCTTCTTAAGCATGATCCATCCACAAACATTACAAAATCTGATTCAAGCAAAGGTTCATCTTTGATATCTAGACGAGGTTTTGTACAGTACTCCAAAACATCCAAACACTTGTGATCCAGCTCGCCTTTCACTCCTGCTTCAATGGTCTCAGGTAACAATGTTGATGGGTTGACATTCACACATCTGGGAATTGTCAGATTTTCAGCTCCCAGAATTACTTTCTTATAATGGGTCAATCTACTGTTAGTCATGTACTGTGTTTTTGCTCTTGTGAGGAGAATCTCTACTGAATGAGGTACATAAGCTTCTTTATTCATTGGTTCCTGACATTTACTTTTTACAAGTGTACTGACATCTCTTCTTTTGAGTTTAGACCTACTGGGGTCAGTATATCAAAGTCAATAATAAATCTTGACTCCATTCTTCTTAATGGACACTCTCTATCACTCCCTCTCTCTTGTAATGTAATTAAGTTTGAAACTACACATGATAGCAGTTTCTCATTTTGCCTATGCACAGTGTAAAAATTATGTGCAACAGGATACAGAGCATCATTTTTTCTGATTGCACCTAGGTGTTCAAGTACCCACTTTTTTGCACAATTAATATTACTGCCTATAAAAAAAATTGCCTCTAAGGCAAATCTGGCAGTAAAAACAACTGTCAGTTTCACAGGTGAAATTTCCTTTAATCAAATATTCTCTTCTAGTGTTTGGGATTTCAAATTTAGTACAATCAGTGCTGTTGGAACATGCCTTCTACAGCATCTAAATCCATGACCCACATCTCTGTGGGCATCATAGTGGATACTGCATTGCAGCTTAGCTCATCTTTGAGCGATCTACACATCCTAAAGGTGATCTGGGGTGTTACATGAACATATTTTTTCAAAATTGCATGTTTTCTTAAAATGTGCCAATTTTTGTTGAACCTTTTTCTGATTTTTTATTCTGTATATGAAAATGTTTTTATTAATCTCACTTGACCTGATGCTTCCACCACTGCAGGGTTGTGTGCCGTAACTCTGATCTTTGCAAAGCATCCGCGAATGCCAACCTTGAAAGCGTCCCAGCGTACGCTTGAAGAAGTTCTACCTCGACTAATCTCATAGAAAGCTACTATCCAGTCATTCATATGCTTAAGATAGTCCTCATTCTTAATTAACCCTCTTTCAAAAGTCCATATTATCTCCCATCTATCGCCACCTGTCATTTTTAATGTTAAAACCAGCGGATTATGGTCGGAGACAATCCAAGAAAGTTTCTCAAACTGACTAATTGCCAGTAGAGAGTTTGATATGAAAAAATAATCAAGGCTTACAGAGACCTTATGCGGAGTTGAATAGCTAGTGGTGCCATTATCAAGATATTTCAAACGGGCCCACACATCTACTAAAGAATTATGGCGTGCCAGACTAACTATTGCTCGACATGTTTGCTTTTTCAGACTTGATAACGTTGACCATGGTCTGTACCCATGCCCCTAACCCCATTTATGTTAAAATCGCCACAAAGGATAACCGGCTTGGGCCAAGAAGCCAACTGTAAATCTAAAAATTCAAAGATACCTGGGTCATCCTCTGTTGATCCATATACTGATCCTATGGTAAATATTTCATCATCAATTATACACTGCAAAAGGATCCATCTACCCCATTGATCTTCCTTTTTTCTTTTAACTTTGACATCCTTTCTTTTAAACAATATCGCCACCCCTCAGGTCTTAGTCCCATTTTTTGAATGAGGAAGCAAAATAAATTCCAGTTATTCCATTAAATAACCCATTATCCCTTCTACATGAGTCTCTTGGAGACAAACAAGATCAAGCCGCATTGATCTCAGGGTAGCCGCAACACGCTGCCTTTTGAGATGGTCATTCAGATCGCATATGTTGATAGATGCAACCCTTACATGCATTAAAAATACCTCAAATACCTGTCCCATCCAATTAACCAACCCATCACTACATGTTTTCCTTGTTCCTTCTGAAAATGTTTTCATTCTTTTACTAGCACACCTTCTGTTAGTGCCCATTTAGACTTCGTGCTGTGCTGTGCCATGTGAACCAACATACTGCCCCGCCCCTCCCCCAGCCCCAAAACACCCCACAGCTTAAACTGCAGCAGTCGCAACTCCCCCCCTCCTCGTGCTTCCACCCTCAATGTCCTTAATGCCAGATATTCCATGGGGAGATCCCCTCTATGTACGGCGTACCTCCCGAGGAGACAAATAAACTCTCCCTATCCTCCCTTGTGCTCCTTCAATTCAAGAAAGATACTGTTGAGCCTTAATCTCAGAATGACAACATTCTAACATGCCCTTTAATAATATTCTTAAGCCGTGCTGGGTACAATAAGGAAGCCTCATGTCCGAGGCTCTGAAGGGGAGCAATTAGCTGACTCAGCCTCCACCGTCTTTCAACAGTAACGTGATAGAAATTGGGGCAGGCAAAAAATGTAACCCTGTCGAATGCGCATCTGGCCTCCGGTTATGCCTTATCCATAATCTCTTACCTAAGAAGGAAATTACCGACATAGACAAGGATTGCCCAGGGTTTTACAACCTGAGATGCCATGTAAGATTTTTTTTCGGTCAATGG
Organism: Lissotriton vulgaris; assembly: GCF_964263255.1. Taxonomy (NCBI): domain Eukaryota; kingdom Metazoa; phylum Chordata; class Amphibia; order Caudata; family Salamandridae; genus Lissotriton; species Lissotriton vulgaris. The sequence continues at coordinate 2,035,544,150 of NC_141691.1, forward strand.
GATGTGGTGGGATCTTTGTACCTCATTCTCCCAACTCCAGGTCGTCATCTCGGGTAAGGCCCACCTCAGTAAATTGATAGCAAACAACCTAACGTCTTGCCATTCAACCCCTTCCGCAACCCCCAAAAGTGTAATGTTATTCCGCCTCTGGCTGATCTCAAAATCCTCCAGCTTCCATTGTATATCCTCTGCCACCTTCTCCTGTGCCTCCTTAAAAGAGTGCCCCCCCAGTGACATCATCTTCCAATCTTCCTGTTCTTTCCTCAACATGGGCGACCTTATCGGCCATATCTTCATACAACTTATTCATTTTTATCATAGAGCTCTGAATTTTCTTCGCTGCTTGTTTAGCTTTCCTGCTCTCTATCCTGGCTCCACCCTGCATTTGCTTCAGGGTTGTGTAAAGGAGGTCTAGTGAGGGTGCCTGTGGTAGGCTGCTTACATTGTTCTGTCCCAGCTGCATATCAGCTCCCCCACCTTCATGGTAAAGGCTTCAGGGTTGTGTAAAGGAGGTCTAGTGAGGGTGCCTGTGGTGGGCTGCTTACATTGTTCTGTCCCAGCTGCATATCAGCTCCCCTACCTTTGTGGTAAAGTTGTGATGTGGCGGAATAGTCCCAAAAATGTTTCTTATTAGCCCCAATTTTTAATGGACTAAGAGGAGGTTTAGATTTTAATTTTGTCCTTTGCTTCTGTTGGATACCCCTTTTGGACGGAGGAACTTACTGCAGAGTCAGAGTCGCTTAAAAGGCTTCCTTCAATAGACAGCAGGAAGTCTGTATCCTCGTTAGGGGAAAAAAAAATCCCCATCTGGAGTGCCAGGATTCCCCTTGTCCTGTGTTAGCCCATGCACCTGTCTCGCAGGCCCCACTTCACCAGGTGCCGTAGAGATTCCCAGGGGAATCACTTCAAGGTTACTCACGTTGTCTTTTGAGATATGATGTGGTTGGATTTGTGCCCCCATCAGCAGGCTTTCCTCCTTCAAAATTCTGCTTGTCCTGAAGCTCGAGTGATGGCCCGTAAACAGAGCGCTCGAGTTATCTTGCTTCTTGCCGGTAAGTGTCCGAACCAATGTTACCAATCGTTGCCCAGCAACCGTACCTTCAGAGTCCTCAGGCAGCACAGCTCCCGGCTCGCTTTCAACCATTCCTGCCGCCTTCATGGAGAAGGACTCTTGCAAGGTAGGCTGCCACAATACCGATTCCTTAGGAACCCTAGATTCGATCCCCTCTGTGCCAGCTTTTGTTACTGCCGATTTGCATATAGCTCCCGACAAGTCTTTCCCACCGCTGGATACCGCGGCTCCGCTGCCGCCATTGCCTCGCGGCTCGTCAGGTTTTTTGGTGATTGCTCTCCGCGGCTGTGTCATACCGTGCTGTATGGGAGGCAATGCTGCTGGTTCCTTTAGCGCTTCCTGTATGCTGCCATTTTCATGCCGATTTTTCTGGGCATTAGTGTCCTTCAGTTGTTTAGCCCCCTTAGGTGCCATGCCGAGCTTGCCTCTCAGCCACTGTAGCCACGTAGAGAGCCGATCCGGCTAATATTGATGTATCAGAGTTGTCGTTATGGTAGCCGTAAAATTTGCGAATAAGTGTGAATTTGCAGATTTTTTATTTTTGCGTGTTTGCAGCTTTTTTTTCAGCGCGGCTACCGCGAAGTTACCCATGCGGTCATACATTGGCGCGGTCATCTTGTTTTCATGTTCGCATTGCGTATTACCGTTTCCAGACGCTTGTTGCATGCTCGCGTTGGGCATTTCCTACGTGCTGGGCGCAATTACGTGTTTGCGTCCATTTTTGCGTGCTCGCGGGGGAAATATCACGCAAACTTACCCATGTGGTCGCAATGGGCACGGCCATCTTGTTTTTCATTCATTGCCATGGTTCTGGGCATGCTTTTTCTATCCTGCTTTAATCTTTGTAATCCTTTGTTTGTTTGAACTTTTTTTAAATCTTTTTACTCATTATCTATCTCTCTATTTTACTACATCAGAAATTTGGTTTTTTTTCAACTTTTTCTTTACTTTAATAACTACTTTTTTTGTTTAGCTCTCTCTTTTCTTTTCTTTAATTTTTTTCCCTATTCTTTCCTTCTTTCACCCAGGACAATGGCAAAGGCAGCCGGCAAGCTCAAGGGGAAGAGTCCCGCACCCCGTAGCGGGTTCCCTTGCGGGCGGTTAAGGGGGGAATCAGTAAGTCCCAGGGAGATCTTCAGCACGGTGGTGGTGGTCGCACTGGTGTTCTTTGTACAGCGCCACCTCCCCAAGACTGTCGCGGCAGGCCAGGTACCGGGTACGCGCTCCGGGGGCATCGCAAGCTATGGGGCAAGGTGTGCGGGCCATGAATCGGGAGTCTGAGGTCCGGTGCACCTACAACCAGGTGACACACCGGTGGTCCGACATCTTGGACCAGGAACAAGACCTGCTCGACCTGCCTGGCGTCGAGATCCCTGGGCTTGGTGAGTACTAGTAGCTTTTTATTCACTACTTTGTTTTCTCCTGCTCTGTGTTATGATATTGTTTTTTCTGAAGAGCAGGAATGCTGCCAATTACATTGCAGGTAAATTATGTTTCAAAAGCTTCTGTGATTGCAGGTGCTCGCCTGCTCACTGGCGGTGCTACTATGCTTACTTGTTTTCAATTTTGTGCTCATTTGGCCTGGGTGACTGATTATGTATGAGTGTACTTTACAGAACTGCGTAATACTAGACACTAGAGATTACATTGCAGGTAAATTATGTTGCAAAAGCGTCTGTGATTGCAGGTGGTTGCCTGCTCACTGGCGGTGCTACTATGCTTACTTGTTTTCAATTATGTGCTCATTTGGCCTGGGTGACTGAATATGTATGAGTGTACTTTACAGAACTGCGTAATGCTAGACACTAGAGACTCAAGTCCAGTCCTTCCTTTGTACTCCTGCCACTAAGAAGCGATAGTGGTGGTGTATTGATAGATTGAGTATATTATTATGACTAGTTATTTATTAGGACATTTTTAGTGGTCTGCAATCATGACGGACTGTGTCTGTCACTTTGCGTGCTGCGGAGTGCTGCCTGCCAGTCCTAGTAGAACCTTTTTGTAGTTGGTTTAGGGAGTTACATAACTTTCCAAGTAGATGGTCCATGAATCCAGCAATACTAATATCCTAATAGACCATATTAGATAGGTCAATAAATTTAGTGCAATTGTTGTCTATTTCCCCAAAATAATTTGTTATTGTTTTTTTTAAATGTTTGATTTCGTTGACAACAATCATCTATGTATGTGTCTTTCTTTCATGCACATTAGATCCCCCAGGGGCAAGAGGACAGAGGTGGAGGTAGCGGCGCCCGCGGATCTGGAAGGCCAGGATCGGTCCGCCGAGGGTTCCTCTACTGGCCCCAGTAAGTTTTCCTGTTAATATTAATAATTATACTTCCCTATCTTTTACAGCACCTATTTATTCCAAACGTTCCTCATAAATCTATTTTTCCCTAAATCGTCTTTGATATTCTTGTAGACTGTTTCTAAATTCTTATCCTGCCTCTACTATGATTCTCTGAGGTACTACTAGATTATTATTAGTCTGTCTGTGTAGCTAGCTAAGCTTGCATAGTTGGCAATAGGTGTTAAACAAAAAACTCCTATTCTATTCAGCAATAGCTCTAGGCACTGAGTGCAGACTGGGTTGTCCATAATGTCTATTGAAGTCTTCTAAATGTATATGCTTTGACAATTCCTAACAATAAAATGTCAATTGCCACCAAGAATAAGATACGAGTTTAGTTTTTGATTGGATAGGAGGACATACTACTACTGTTGCATGGGACTATTCTGCACATACAGAACTATGGACAAGAAATAGGGCATTGGTGATAATAGGCGCAGTTAGACTTTCCACATTCCTCAGCCATAACAGAAGTTGAACCCCCAATCTCCTAACTGACTAGCAAGTGTGTCAAAGTCAATATTTAGCTCCCAAATGGAGAGATGATCCCCAATGATTATACAACCCAGAAAATAAGACTACGGAGTCAGAAACCCAAACTCTCAGAGTCGCAGACTCATGCTTGCAAATTGCAAACCCTTTCGCTCACTCATGACCAAAAACCACAGAGTCTATGTAAGTTGTAAAGCTTTATTAAAAGTAAAACAACTAGCTCTGTGTGTACTCTGTAAAAATTTAAATTGTGCGTTATATAAAAACATTTATTAAAATCAACTTCATATAAGATTAACGGTGAACGACTGAAAAGTGACTGATTTCACACATTAATTGTGGGAGAGCCCTAACCTGGTTGGAACTTAAAGTCTTGGTGGGGATGAATCGTTGACAACTCCGACTAACATTCATATGATTTTGCTTTTGTTCGTAGAAGGGAAGCTTCTGTCTGTTATGAGAAAAATGGAGCGTGTTAAAAAGCAAGCATTCATCAGTTGTAGCAAAAAGTGTAGCTTCATGCTTAGCCATGTTATGGCTAAGCATGAATAAAAAACACCCTTCCCTGAAGAAAGGGACATTTTTAGTTTAGACTAAAGACTCACAATTTATTACATTTGTTTAATTAGTACTAGTAAAAAAATGTAATTCCTAGACAAAATAGGGAGTAGTGTATATGTCATCTAAAAATATTAAATGTATTTTCTAGGCGTAACACCATTGGCACAGCCAACCACCAGTGCCGGGGCCAGCGCGGAGTTGGTCCCTATAGGGGCGGATGCGGTGCCACAGCCAGCAGAAACTGCTGTGTAGGATGCCACGGTAGTGGCAGGCAGTGGTAAGCTATTATATTCCTTACTTATTGAGATTGCAGAGTGGGCTCTCTGCAGGGGTGTATATGTTGTACAGTACAAGTACACTTTACTGTTAAGAAGACTTACAAATTTAGAACTAAGTTTTTGTCAACCAGGTAGGAGTCAAAGACAGTCACCCTTGACTTCTCATTAGTTGACGAGTAACCAATGACCTCCTCTAAATTTGACTTCAACTCAGCTGTGAAAGTTCTATCGAGAAGCCAAGTCAGATCAGAGATGAACTGGATGGATGGGACGAACGAAAAGGGAAAGAAGGGTATAAGGAAGGACGAGAGAGTTAAAATGAATGACTGGCAAAGAATGATACGTGTGAAAAGAGGACTGCCTGGATGGGTTTAACAGAAACTGTATGTGTGCCCAATGAATGTCTGACAAAATATCGAAATCAAAAATATCGAAATACAAAAATATCGGAACAAAAATATCGAAGTCAAAAATATAGGAATCCTATCCCTAACAAGGTAAGTACAAAAATATCGAAAAAATAATATCGTAGTACAAAAATATCGAAATTAAAAATATCGTTTTTTAAAATGTATTAATAATAATGTAAAAATAATTATAAAATACATATAATGTTACAAATATTAAATAAAAATATTAAAACATAATTAAAAAATTAAAACTAATACATATAAATTTAAAATAAATTAAAAACTTAGTAATTTAATGTAATTTTATATTTTTAATTTCGTTTAATTGATTTAATTTAAATTTATTTTATTTTTACCCTGTACGACTGTACCCCAAAAACCCAAAACTGACCCTGAACCCTAAAAATACCCCTTTACCCAAAAACCCAAAACTGACCCTGAACCCTAAAAATATCCCTGTACCCCAAAAACCCAAAACTGACCCTAAACTCTAAAAATACCCCTTTACCCAAAAACTGAAAACTGACCCTGAACCCTAAAAATACCCCTTTACCCAAAAACTGAAAACTGACCCTAAACCCTAAAAATACCCCTTTACCCAAAAACTGAAAACTGACCCTGAACCCTAAAAATACCCCTTTACCCATGAACTGAAAACTGACCCTGAACCCTAAAAATACCCCTTTACCCAAAAACTGAAAACTGACCCTGAACCCTAAAATACCCCTTTACCCATGAACTGAAAACTGACCCTGAACCCTAAAAATACCCCTCTACCCATGAACTGAAAACTGACCCTGAACCCTAAAAATACCCCTGTACCCAAAATTAATTAATAATTTTTAATTATCAATTAATTATTAATTAACAATAACAATAAAGTAAATATATTAGCACATTTGCTGTAATTAATTTAATTGAATAATTAATATTATTTTGCCCAATTAATAATTAAGAATAACAATAAATTATATATAAAAAATTACTATAATTAATGTAATAAAATAATTCATAATAATTAATTACCAACTAATTAATAATTATAAATATGTAAAAAATTATAATAATTAATTAACTAATTAATAGAAATTAATTACCAATTACTTATTAATTAAAATATGTACAAACATATATCAATTAATTAATTATTATTAAATTACTTCCCACCCTATTCCCCTATAAACCCATAACCCGCTACAGAACATGTTTATCAATTAATCAATTAATTAAAAATAATTAAAAATGAATTCTCAATTAATTAAATAATAATTCCTACTAATTAATAATTAATTTAACATAATTAAATTACTTCCCACCCTATTCCCCTATAAACCCACAACCCGCTACAGTAGTAAAAGACAATATTTAATTACATTACATTAAAAATAAATAATAAAACATAATAAATACAATATAATATACACTAAATGTATTTAAAAATTGATATTAGTAACATCAAAGTTATTAATTTCGATATTGTTAACATCGATATTTACAACTTCGATATTACTGATATCATACCAATATCGATATTTAGACTGTCGATATTACTTACCTTCGATATTTTTGTATATCGATATTTAAACTTCGATATTTTGGTATATCGATATTTAAAACTCGATATTTTGTCTGTGTACCGTGCCAAATATATCCTTTGGTTCAAATTCAAATACAAGTCAAGCATGGAAGCATGACTGGCGGTTTACAAAATAAAATAAAAAGGTTGTTTTTTGGTGAGAAAAAGTGAGGTTCGTCAAGTTGAGAGTCAGACATTAAGAAGAAAGATTGACATTTACTTTGAATGGATGGATGCCTGGATGGTGTCTTCCTCATAGATAGCATAGGTGTATGTAGACAGAGTAGACGGACACTGGATGAAGAGTGTTACTTTGAAGAGCATGTAACACCGCACGTCCGTGCCAGAGTAGCAAAGCCGAGGAAAGTAGAAGTTGTAAATTTTCAGAATACTACCATGACTATTAACAGTAGTTTGCAAGCACTGCATATATCCGTCGTTTACGGGGTCCACTCACTCACTACCTCTGTTAATAATTTTTTATACTGTGTCATTCATGTGTGGCCTATCGGTGTTCACTCAATCAAAAACAAAGCACCTAAATGTCATCCTATATGTAAGCAAATATCCTGTGAACGGATAGATGATCATATTATTTATCTTCTTCATTTTCCTTTTGTAGTAGTCAGGTGCAGGGCAGGGTGAAAGTTAAATTAATTATGCAGTAGCCCTTGTAACAGAGTATGGCCAGTGCCACCCATAATAGAAAAGTAAGAGCTTCACCACCTGCATGTACTGGACTGGTAACAGTAACGCAAGTCTGTGTCATCATGGCTTGTGTCTGTTTTTCTCGGGTGCAAGTTGACTGCGCTGGCATTATGCCGGATTCCACAAGTTTACGTACCAATTTCGCTAAACAAGAGAGAAGAAGAAGACTGGTGTACTGTCTGAGTCTAATGTAGTGAGTCCATATAGTGCTAGTAGAATTCCTGAAACTCCCACTAATGTTAGAGCAGAGGCCGACGAAGTGGGAGGTTAGATAGATACATGCCACAAATGTTATGTACTGTGCTTGCAAGTTGCTAGTGTAACTGTGACACAACTTTCTGCTGAATTATTTTGTGTTAATCTTAAAGAGCATTGGTTACAGTATGTTTTTCTTTCTTCATATAGATACTCCTTCCAAACTAACAAGGAAGGAGTTGGCTATCCGGGCCCGGCAATGGAAGCTGGAGGCAATTGTCGCTGAATATCGGCAGCTCGTGGCTCAGGAGACGGAGGATGACACGCAGTCTACAACAACAACATCCACAACAGCTGCATCCTTCTTCGCTGCCCCTGGGTCATACAGCCAGCACAAACCTTAAGTGGTATGCAGCCGTGGTCTGGCAGCCGCCCGCCGCACAGCAAAATTAACAGCTGCCCCCCAAAGTACCCGCAAGTGCAAGGGTCGTGTGCACCACTTGACCCTGAGAGTGTCCAACCTTGAGCAGGAGGTGGCGAGGCTGAAATTTCTGCTCAAGGACCTCCGGAGAGAGCAGCGTGACCACCGGCAGAAGTAGACAGACTGTCCCTTGCCCCTTTTTTAAAGACTTTCGGGAGGGTGGGAATTGGGCGTTGTGGTTTTTGGACTGGGGACATTGGTTGGGGTTAGGGAGGGGTATGGGTCTGGTCTTCTTGTGGGAGAGTTTATTTTTGTCAGGGCTCAAATAATTATTTATTTCCACTTAAACATAGCATCCGTGTTTTTTAACTGTTTAACTGTTGGCTATTTTTAACATTGGCAGTAGACTGAGGCAGCCCCTACTCAAAATCTATAGTAAGAAGAGAGGCATGTTGTAATTTATGTACAACTAGTGGTGCCTGCAGATCTGTATATGGTATGATTACTGCTTTGAACACTAGGACAATTCATGTTGTTGATTTATTGAGTGGAGGGCGTCCTAGTTGTTCTTTTCCCTCTGTGCTCCAATTTCTTTCCCAGGCTTTAGCATGAGCAACAATGGGATAGCTTTGCCCAAAGTACAGTCCTCCCTGCTGACTTCACGAGTGAAGACCTCAAAAGGACAAAGCATTTCTGTCAGGCTGTCAGGCTTTTAACGAGGTCCCATTCCTCCACCTCTAACCTCATGTCTTTCATAGAAGAACCCCGTGTGTTAAAGACATACTCATTGATTACAAAGTACTGCTCCAACAGACGCTCAAGCATGTAGAAGGTTGAGTTCCAACGTGTTGCCACCTCCTGGATCAGTCCTCAGACTGGCATTCTACGGACACGTTGAATGATCCTCAGCTGCTTCCGGGCCTTAAAAGAATGGCTGAAATGTGTGCAGATTCTTCGGCAGGTGGTCAGTAACTTGCTGACTTTGTTTTCTTTTTTCAAAAAATCTTGACCAACAATGTTAATACTGTGCGCCAAACACGGCACTCTGAAATAGCCACCATCATTCACAGCCCTAACTTTATTACTGCCATTATCCGTGGAAACATAACGAATCATGCGCTTTCTTGGATGAACTCCTCCAAAATGTTTACTGCAGGATGAGATTTCTCCATGGCAAACATGGCTACTGTTGCATGTTTCTGACTAGCTTTAAAAATTGTGGCACTGTCAACACCTGTATATATCTTGTCTCTAACCCCCGCAAAAGAGAACCAGTGTGCAGTGATGCACATGTAATCAGCGGCTTGGCAACTGGTCCACATGTCTGTTGTCAGGTGGATAGTATGTACATCACTCTTCTGCAAAGCTGCCCCAATCACCTCCAGCACATCTTGATCTAGTGCTGAACCGCAACTCTGGCAAAATAGGACCGGCTAGGAACCTTCCATTTAGGGCAGACTGTTGCCCCAAATTCTAGAAAACCCACCCCTTCCACGAAAGAAAAAGTGAAAAGGTCCAGCACTAACATTTTAGCCATCATTGCATTATAAAGACATGCCGTTGGGTGGTTGTGTTCAAATGGCACCTCCGACCAAAATATGCTTTTAATGGTGGTCTGGACCGTTTTCATATGTGATGAGGAGGATCCAGACCTCTTCAACCCAGTTAGGCTCATTGATGTACTTTTTCGCATTGGTGTCTCTACCAGACTACTGTGCCTCCTTGATGTTGCTGGGGTAGAGGAGGGTGTGGGCACTACCACTGGAGTGCTGCTGCCAGGGGTACTGTGTGTACCAGAAAAAATGGCTCTTGGTTGTTCACCTCCCCCCTGCAGAATGAGCTCCTCCTCGTCATCCGATGCAATATCAATGTCTACATTTGGATTTGTACTTTTGGCTCTCCGGATGTTACTTAGGTGCGCCTCCCAATGGATAATGTGGTGTTTTTTGAGATGATCTCTCTGGCCTCCGGTACCATAGTACCAAACTGGGGAGTTGAGATTTCTGGTGGTGGTGGAGGTGCTACTTTCAATGCCAGAGGAAGTGGAGGATGGGTGTGGCTGAATTTGACTCTTATGCACTTACAGCACCACTACTTGAGGTAATGGAGGTCGAGCTGGATGGAGGTCCCTGCTGGCCCTTCTGACGAGAAAATATGGAAGCTGTAGGTCATGTTGGTGTAGTAGTTACCTGTGTTGGTGGTGGTACCACCAGTGGTGCCACGCCACACACATCCTGCAGAGCAGCATTTTCAGATAGGGTAAAAATGTCTGTCTGCTGCATGCCCGCTGGGGCTGGAGTGACGACTGTGATGACTGGGTTGTCATCGTCAGACTGTTCATCAGCAGTAAAATACACCACTTCTACTTCTTGTTCCTCATCACCCATAAGTGAAAGTCTTGTGGGAACCTTCTTTTTAGCTACTTTGTCGGCTCATGGCGTGCCTCCGTCTCAGACTACATTGGTGGCTGCCAATCAAGATCTAGATCATTAGAAGGAAGGGGGCTTGAAGAAGTACTTGTACTAGCCATTCTTGACCTTTTTCTTGCTGGGGATCTGGAAGACAATTGTTCATCTGGAGGAGTGGCTTGCTCGGATGATACCTCCGATTGAATATCGAATTCCTTATGTGCCCCTACTTCTGGAGGAACAAGCATTGTGGGTAGTTGTCCCTCTCCATGCGCCTCTAATTGCGCCTCTACTTGTGCTTCTCCTTGCGCCTTTCCTTGCGCCTCTCTTTGTTGCACCTGTGGTTATCATTGTGTCTGTGTTTGAACACTCGTCAGATGAGTTACACCCTGCGTGGATTGGATGCTACTTTGCGATGAGTCAATATTAATATCACTGGTCCATGGTGAAAGAGCAAATAAAGAGGCTGCCTCTGCGGCACTCATGGACTTGGGCCTAACTTGGCGTGGTGGCACTGAGACCAATGAAGCGGAGGTGCTGCTCCCCGCTTGGTCCCTGGCAGACACTGCTGCTGCAGGTGTAGGTTTTTTTCCCCCTAAAAAGTGTCTGTCAGCACACCAGTCTCCTTGGTAAGTGGCGCCACTTGCTTCTTCTGCTCCTTCTTACTGGCAGTGGCACTGGCAACTTTCTTGCTAGAGGAGCTATGGCCACCTTTCTTTGGGCCCATCTTCTTCAGATGTCAGAACAGCAGGACGCAGTTGCATGAGTTGCAGAGTTGTCTGTGGCCACCACAAGTGACGTCACGTGATGTTGTGCACACACCACAGCAGGACTTCTTCCTGGCACTACAAAACGTGTTGATGATGTGGATGATTCCTGGTTCTCAGTCTTTGTGCACCTAAAGCAAAGGAAGCCAGAGGAACATCTGTTAAATAAATGTTGCATATGTTGTGCTTCAATTATTATTTGCAACTAGGCATTTATTAATATTAACACAACACACCCAAAAACGGAAAGACCCAAAATAAAATTGTAATTTTATTCTAATCTAAAATGGATGTTTAAATTAATAGGAGAGAGAAAATACAGAAAGAGTTGTTTCATGCACCACTGACTACCCCAGGGCATATAATGGATGAAAGCAATGGGTGCAGGCCTATGGCAAAAAGCATACTGCCTGGCTTCAAAATGGCCCCTAAACCCCCACACACATGGCCAGGCCCTGGACCAGGCCTCAAAATGGCCCCCAGGCACATGGCCAGGCCCTGGACCAGGCCGCAACAAAACCCAAAAAATAGAAATACACAAACAAATCACCCCAATCCAATGGCTTCCATGCCCTAAATGATGTTTAAAATCAAGAGAACACACAGAAAGACTTGGCACATGCACCACTGACTGCCCCTGGGCATAATGGATGAAAGCAAGGCAGACTGGGTGCAGGCCTATAGCACAAAGCACACTTCCTGGCTTCAAAATGGCCCCTAGACCCCCACCCACATGGCCAGGCCCTGGACCAGGCCCCAACACCCATAAAATCGAAATAAACACACAAATCACGCCAATCCAATGTCATCCATGCCCTAAATGGTGTTTAATAACAAGAGAACACACAGAAAGACTTGGCCCATGCACCACTGACTGCCCCTGGGCATAATGGACGAAAACAAGGCAGACTTGGTGCAGGGCTATGGCACAAAGCACACTGCCTGGATTTAAAATGGCCCCTAGACCCCAACCCACATGGCCAGGCACTGGACCAGGCCTCCAAATGCCCCCCACCCACACGGCCAGGTCCTGGACCAGGCCCCAACAACACTCAAAAAATCGACATACACACACAAATTACCCCAATTCAATGGCATCCATGCCCTAAATGATGTTTAAAATCAGGAGAGCACACAGAAAGACTTGGCCCATGCACCACAGACTGCCCCTGGGCATAATGGGTGAAAGCAAGGCAGACTGGGTGCAGGCCTATGGCACAAAAAACACTGCCTGGCTTCAAAATGGCCCCTAGACCCGCACCCACATGGCCAGGCCCTGGACCAGGTATCAAAATGGGCCCCACCCACATGCCCAGGCCCTGGACCAGGCCCCAACAACAACCAAAAAATCGAAATAAACACAAATCACCCCAATCCAATGTCATCCATGCCCTAAATGGTGTTTAATAACAACAGAACACACAGAAAGCCTTGGCCCATGCACCACTGACTGCCCCTGGGCATCATGGATGAAAGCAAGGCAGACTGGGTGCAGGCCTATGGCACCAAGCACACTGCTTGGCTTCAAAATGGCCCCTAGACCTCCACCCACATGGACAGGCCCTGGACCAGGTATCAAAATGGCCCCAACCCACATGGCCAGGCCCTGGACCAGGCCCCAACAACACCCAAAAATTCAAAATACACACAAAATCCCCCCAATCTAATGGCATGCATGCCCTAAATGATCTTTAAAATCAAGAGAACACACAGAAAGCCTTGGCATATGCACTACTGACTGCCCCTGGGCATCATGGATGAAAGCAAGGCACACTGCCTGGCTTCAAAATGGCCACTAGACCCCCACCCACATGTCCAGGTTCTGGACCAGGCCCCAACTACACCCCAAAAATCAAAATACACACACAAATCACCCCAATCCAATGGCTTCCATGCCCTAAATGAAGTTTAAAATCAAGAGAACACACAGAAAGACATGGCCCATGCACCACTGACTACCCCTGGGCCTACTGGCTAGTGTGGCTTTAACACGCACCCCAAAATTACAAAAAAACATCCATATAGATATAATAACAGTGAGAGATTCAATTCCATGCCATTGAAGGACTGGGTTCTTTAAGACCCAGCGGTGCCAGGGCACAACACCTGAAACCTTCGTGGGTAACCTGCTCCGGCGTACGAATGACAGAGACACGGGACACTTCCTTCGGCGTCAAAGATTCAAGGTTTATTTACTGCAGGGAACACAGAAGTCACGACAAGTACAACACGTGCAACTTGGGGAGACTGCTTCAAATTGGCTCTGTGGATCGCTCCTTTTATACAGATTTTACCCATAGGACAACATGATACACAAAGGTTTACAACCCGGTTCCCATAATTATCCCCCAGAGGGGTCGCTTTGGTCACTTTGATACACATAAGGTCCGGAACATAAGTGCGGAAACATTTGGCGGTTCCCAACTGTAAAAACCCATCTTCCCAACATTAGTGCATTCCAATCGGCAGTAAAACAGATCGAAATAGGAACAAAGACAGGTGCAGAGGAAGACGGAGACAGTGGGGAGATCGGAAAGGGTGTAAAAGGGGAGGTATCGGGAAACACGAGATACAGGCATCAAAGGGACGTGCCTAATGAGATGCACGGCTGAGACAATAAACCGGCACGGCAAGATGAGTCTCGAGCGGGGCCATCTACCTTACAGTATCATCCCCCTCGTCATAAAGACACTTACAAAGAACATGTGTCTTCCGCAAATATCTTGGAAATCCCAGGGTCGCGAAGCGGACATCGTCCGTTCGCTGGCTACTTGAGGGCAAGAGACAAAATGGATGCCGTGTCTAAGATGGAACCCGTGGGTACAGATGAAAAACCCTCATAACAAACGAACGGTTTAAGTTAGCACAGCGAAACTGCACACACTTACTAAACTCGTCATTTGCGGTTCATAGATACCAGACTCGACCATATTCGTGCGAGTCGAAAACATCACTTACAATTGTCACGGAACCTCAGACGCTCCTTTTGCCCTCATGTAGGCAAGCACTAGTCGGAATCATATTCGATATTCATCAGACCATCTAGATGTTGTTGTAGCATAGCTCTGTCCAACCGAGTCCCCTTGGTAACAGGTGGCTGTCTCATACACGTTGTAGCACAGAGGCCACATAAGGCAGGACCGCACTGCACGCAAAGACAACACGTGAACAGGAACACCACAACGACTCCGATGATCATCAGAATCTTCCAACCCCAAGTCGACATTAGGCCCCAAAACCATCCAAGCAGCGTCCAATCCCCTACGTCCACGTGTATGGATTCGGAGATCTTATGCAACTTCGAGATGGCTTGATAGACAGTCGGAGCGTTATCTGGAATGAAAATACAGCAGCTCGAATGGATCACCTTACATACCCCACCTCGATCTGCTAAGATCACGTCTAAAACCATACGGTTTTGTAACGTCATAAGTCTATCCGCCTGAAGTTCAGTGGTGATATTACCAAGGGCACTGGCAGTAATATTAGCTGTCGATTCTACCACTCGAGTCAACTGTCTCAGGTTCCTACTATTAACCATAGGTCCCCAAAACGGGAGGAAACCCTTGAAAAAGTCTCCTGCCTCTTGACCGGCAGTATCCTCTTCGCTAATTACGCCTCTCACAACTCTAGTCTTGTGATAATCTGCATCTACAGTGAACGTCGGAGGCAACAAGTTTGCGATGAAGCATGAGCCCATGAAGTCAGAGGGCAACCATGCATATGCACGATCATGACAGATAAAGTAGGTACCCTTGGCAGCCAGGAACACAGGGGACGAGACCATCGGCAGAATGTAATTTTCAGTGCAAGCACTCTCTCCAAGTCGGGCTTTCGATCTTCGGCCGCGACCTATTAGACAAAAATTACCAATGTGGGGTACGACCCATATCGGAGGCGAGCTTTTAAGCTGTTTTTCACTAGTGAACACACTATATTCACCTCTACTTAGGACCCTATAGGCTTGTACCTCTTCTTCAGGAATAAGCGAGGGATCATAGATATCACTATCTAAATCCTCTATTGCTATAGACAAAGGTTTCTGGTACGAGGTAGGACCAGAGTAGGGGGAACGTGGTTCTCGAATGGGGTGGAAACCCAGTGCGCTACGAAACATTGTCTGAAATGCTCGAGCAGACCCTTGGGAACTATACGGTAGCACCAGATATGGAATTCCCTTATCCGTAGTATGTGGCATCAACCCACACACCCAACAATTAGTAGTGTTAACCACTAACTGATGCTGATGAAGGAGCTGAATAAAGGAATTGTTGCGGAATTCTGCACGTCTAGCCTGCTCGTGTTCAGGTAAGATATGAAAAGAATGAGGAGAAGCAGTGGAGGTAAGTTTAGGGTCAGGGGTAGGAGTAGGTATAGCAGAAGGTAAAAAGTAAAACATCGTATAATACACCCCACCCGCCAATAATGCAGAAACAGTCAAAAACAATACAAATATTTGGAATATAAAACATTTGGTACGACTGAGTTGCTGCAGCTTGAATCTATGAGCCTGAGCTTCTTCCAAGTTCATCAGCTTCGAGAATGCCATTCCCTATGACCGTCCGCAACGTTTCTTGACGCACTTCGTTCTGTGTAGCAACAGTCAATCCCTAGGAGTTCCCAGGAACCGACGGTCTTTAACCTAGCGTCAAGACCTACTAACCAGAAGGAAGTACGCGCGCGGCCCTACGGCCTTTATTTCACAAGTGTATATACGCGAAAACAATGTCTCTCAGCTGTGGAAGCAAAAGTGTAAGGAACGAAGCTCAATGAATATGTACAAAACAATTACAATGATACGAATGTTCAGACTGATCGTGGAAAACGGGATAATGCAATTATCAAGAGACAGAACAGGATCTTTTATTAGTCTTTAGTGCTGGATCGCAAAAAGTATCGGGTTTTCCCAGGACGCGTCTGTTCGTCAAACAAAGGATCCGTTGAAGGGGCAACGTCCTGTTGATCAGCAGAATGTTCTGGTCTTGAGTCTTTTGCTGACAAATGTTCAACAGTGTCTCTCTGCTGCACTGAGGATTCTCCGACAGGTTGTGCGTCGCTGAAAGGTACAAACGCCGGCAATCCTTCGGTTTCAGTTGATGCAATGCCTTTCCTCACCCACGAGTCTGCTGGCAACGGGATAGGGACTTTCTTGGTATGGGTGGCGTGCACCCAATTCTTCCGCCCCTCAAGACGAACTGCAGTTCTCGTGGCAAGGAGGACCTGGTAGGGTAATTGTTCTTGCGCGAGAAGTTGCGCGTCACCACCCAATCTCCGGGCTGGAGTTGGTGGCCTGGACCCTCCGTCTGCGTCGGCAATGCTTCGTGAACCTGTTGGTGAATTAACCTCAGTTTAGCAGTCAAGTCATGAAGATAATCGATCAACATTGGATACTCAAGATCACAGAAAGTACCTGGCCTAGGAACCCCCCAAACATTCGCAGGACGACCGAACACTATTTCATAGGGACTAAGCCCTACTCGGGAGTGTACAGTCGCCCTAGTTGACAGTAATGCTAAGGGTAAGGCGTCAGGCCACGAAAGACCAGTCGTAGCCTGAATCTTTGCTAGCTTTAGTTTAAGGGTGCCGTTATACCCCTCAACCAAACCAGCTGACTGGGTATGGTTGGCACTATGGAACTTCTGATTAATTCCAAGGCCCTTGCATACACTCTTCATCACACTCCCCACAAACTCACTTCCGTTATCTGACCACACGACTCTAGGCATTCCATACCGAGGAAAGTATTCCTGCAGTAGGATTTTCGCAGTAGACAAAGCAGTATTATCTTTGAGTGGATAGGCCTCGATCCATCGGGAGAATGCGCAAACCACAACTAAAACGTATTTCAGGTTATTGCATCGCTCCATATGGATGAAGTCCAATTGAATCACCTCAAAGGGACATGAAGGGGGAGTAAAACTGCCAGGAGGAGTTGGGGTTCCCTTACCAGGATTGTACATCATACACACCATACAGTTCTTAACCAAGCGTTCAGCACATTTCGTAATACCATCATTCTTCCACACAGGAGACAGCAACTTACAAATACCTTTCGTGCTGATATGTGCTAACCCATGCGCCATTGTCACAACGGCCAGCACATACGCATCCGGTAACATCCATCTTTTCGGTTCCGACAAATCAATCCAACAACCATTCGCATCCAACTTTCCCGTGCTTTCTTTCCACTTCTCCTTTTCAGTCTCGGTGGCCTCATTCTGAATTGCCTTTACACTCTCGATAGTGTCCTCACACATACTCGATTCTGTAGGCCACCTAACCGAACTCGTCACATACATTCGAGTGCTAAGGTTCCGGGCAGTCTCCTTAGCAGTCTCATCCGCAAACGCATTACCTCGACCAACATCATCCGTCACCTTACGATGCGCACTACATTTGACAATCGCCACTTGCTTAGGCAACGTAAGTGCATCCAAAAGATCATTCACAAGCTGACCATGCTGAATCTTCGTACCATGCGATGTTAAAAAACCTCTCTCTCTCCACAACCGTCCAAAACTATGTGCGACGCCAAATGCATATTGGCTGTCGGTAAACACATTCACACGTTTCCCTTTCGCTAACACACACGCTCTAGTGAGAGCGATCAGCTCTGCAGCTTGGGCAGAATTCTGATTTAGTCGTGCAGTCTCAACAACAGTATTCAACGTTACAACAGCATAAGCAGTAGTCACATCCCCATTCGGCAACTTGAAACATGAACCATCCACATACAGTGTACCATCTGGGTCTTCCAATGGGGTGTTTTTAAGGTCCACTCGACCTTTCGTTTCCTCCTCTGTCCTCAAATAACAATCGTGTTCTGTTATTTCATCTGACTCTGAGCTAATTGGTAACAAAGTCGCCGGGTTCAGAGCATTGCAACGTTTTATTTGAATGTGGCTTGCCAACAGCGTCAACTCGTACCCAGACAACCTCGCACTCGTCAAGTGCTGAGTTTTCGTACGATTCAAAAGAGTATCGACTGCATGCGGAACCATCACCGTAAGCATATTATCCATGACCAATCCTGCTGATTGTCGGATGGAGACCGCGGCTGCCGCTGTTGCTCTCAAACAACTCGGCAATGCTCTAGCTACCGGGTCCAAGGTCGAGGAAAAATATGCACATGGACGTTGCTTACCCCCAAAAGGTTGCGTTAAGACACTCAACGCACAACCTTCTCTCTCGTGAACATATAATGTAAACGGCTTGCTATAGTCAGGAGTACCTAACACAGGAGCCGAACACAATGAATCACGTAATTCAGAAAAACTTTGCTGACATTCCTCCGTCCATGGTAAAGGAGTTGAAACATCCTTGCACGTAAGAGCCACTAATGGTTTCGCTAGCAATGAAAAATTAGGAATCCATTGCCTGCAGTACGACGTAATACCTAAAAAGGCACGCACATCTCTTTGGGTTGTTGGCACAGCCATTCGCGCAATTGCTGCAATTCTCTCTGGGGTCAACCGCCTTCCCTCCTTTGACAATAAGTGACCTAGATAGGTTACTTCTTGACAACAATATTGGAGTTTAGAAGGTGACACCTTGTGATTTAACTCGCAGAGATGATGCAGCAACGATACCGTAGCAATTTTGCAAATGTCCTGAGTGTCAGCAGCCACCAATAGGTCATCGACGTATTGGATTAAGGCCGCACCAGCCGGCAACCTGAACGCATCCAGTTGACCCTTCAAGGCTTGACTGTAAATCGATGGACTTTCACAGTAGCCCTGAGGAGCGCGTTTAAACCGGAAGCTGCGTCCACCAAGAGAGAAACCGAAAAGGTCTCTGCTCTCTTCCGCAATGGGAATGCTGAAGAACGCATTCTTCAAGTCAATCACCGAAAACCACGATGCAGAAGCTGGAATCAGAGTCAGTAGCGCCGTGATGTCAGGCACAACGGGGAGCTGAGGAATCACAATTTTATTCACCTCCCGTAAATCGATAACAAAACGATAAACAGGTGGTTTTGAAGGATCAGTACGTTTTAGAATGGGTAGTACAGGGCTGTTGCACACGTTTCCCCGTGTTTCCTCAATAACATCTTTCTCGATCAAATCATAGATGATTGCTAACAATGCTCGTTCACCATCAAGGGAGATACGATATTGGGGAATACGTGGCAATCGCACGTTGGATTTCAACTGAACAACATAAGGTGAGATATCAAGTAGGCCCACATCATTGGGACCTGTTGCCCACAAAGACGCAGGAAGAGAACTCAATTCCGGTGGAAGCTTATCGAGAGACAAGTACATGGGAGAGACAACCCTCTCTCCCAACGTAAGCTTTACGCCCGCAGGAGAACAATACAAAGTCGCATACAAACGTTTAAGCAGATCCAGGCCCAAAAGATTTTCACCACAACCCGTGGTTAAAATCAACGGAGCTTCTGGCTCACGAGGCCCAATTGTAAGGGGCAAAGGGCGCGAAACTGGATTGCTAACGAGGGCGCCAGAGAATCCAACGGAAACATTTGTTAAGCCAGACAAAGGTGCGCCAGGGAGTTTCGAATGCTTAATGGAACTTTTCGCTGCACCAGTGTCCAACAGAAAAGGCTCAACGACGCCCGATGTAGCAACTGCGACGTAAGGCCCTCTCTGATCAACCGGAACTTATACCACTCCCTCTCCTTGTCTATGGCTGTCCTAGTAATTACTGTCGTCAGTTCCCTGATCGACGTAATAATCGTCTACATTGTACTGCGCAGATCGTCCTTGCGACGATCCACGTTGATCAAAACAATTATCAGAATTTGATGAGCTATCTGAGCGATCATTCTGAGCTCCACAACCTCTACCACGTGGTGCCTGCTGTGAACCACCACGACCTCCTCTAGATGAGTTACCACTATTACGTTCGTTTAGAACAGGACAATTGAATTTGATATGACCCTCCTGTCTACAATAGGCACATTGATTGTATCCCAACGAGGATCTTTGGGAAGAGGAGTCATTACGGGATTGTGATCTATTCGATTGCGGCTGCGATCGATTTTGTTGGGATGCATTCTGATTTGAACGTGGAGGATACGCTTGTTGCAGCAGCACTTTAGATTTTAGCTCTTTCGTCTTTTTATCAGCACGGTCGTTCTCCTCTTTTTCTCTATTCTCATAATATTGCGCTGTAGCCAATATCTGAGCTGAGGTAGAAACGGCCCATGCACTTTCCGAATTCTTTAATTTGTTGCTCAAATCGGGCAATAAGTTCGAAACAAATTTATCCACAAACAATCGTTGACCACCCTCGGTACCCATATCCTGTCCACTATGGTCGATGAATGCCTCCTCGAACCTCGTAAAGAAGTCGGAGACACTCTCGTCCTTTTTCTGTTTACAAGCTGACAATTTGTCCCAATTTACCCTCATAGCTGGCATTAGAGTTTTCATTAACGTGATTATTCTTTGAGGGAGAGCAGTAATCAACTGGTCGGGTTTAGCACCACCAGTTTGCAACCCATCCGCCGCTATAATGGACGCCCAATCACCACCTAATTCATTTGCATGATTTTCCTGACGAATCTTAGCCCATACCGGTTGCGGTACAACATTACCAAACAGCATATCGATATCAGCAAGATTCATTATCGTAGCGTCTACGAGCTGCGATAATTCTTTGTAATACCCTGTAGGATTTTTGCGAGGGTCAGGCAAAGATTGCTTCACCTGTAACACTTCCGAGCGTTTCCATGGGAGATGTATCCATACTCTCTGGAAATGCCCCAGTGTCGGAGGAGCAGCATTAGGATTAGGTGGCATCCAAACCGGTGGAACTTCGCGCATAGGAAATTGACCAGACTCATCTGGCTGTCTTTCGACATCCTCAACAAACAAGGCTTGAGGTATAGGAGTGGGACGGAAAGACAACAATCGTTCAACAGCGCGTCGAACATTGGTGTCCACTATCAGTCCAGCCGAGAACTGAAGTTGTAGATCAGACAAAGCGGTCAGCACCTCGTCAGGTGCGTCGGCCGATATCTGATCACGAAGAACCTTACACATTTCCTCGAACACAAATCTTTGGGTTGGAATATTGAACTGACAGAACGTGTCGAGTACAACACGAGGAGGATTTCTAAGGGGATGCGTCATCCAACCCATCGCCATGTTATATAGCGAAGCACGTTCCCTGTTACCAGGAAGCTGACTACGTCTCTGAGGACCATCTGAACCAGCGGACCCAAGAACAGGTCCGAGAGAATGAAAGAAGATAGCCGCAAGAGGAGAATTACGACTACGAGTAGAGGGAGAAGTATAGGACACAGGACTAACAAGTGAAGGAGTAGAAACAGAAGCAACAGCAGGGGTTAACAGAGCAGGAGCAGTAGCGTGAGCAGGAGTATGTGGAAGCGGAGGAGCAGTAGGAATAGCAACAGCCAAAGGAGCAGGAACAGTCGGAAGAACGGGTGCAGGTTGAGGAACAGGCAAAGGAAGAATAGGTGCAGGAACAGGTACAGGGGGAATCACAGGGGCTGTGATACCCTGTACGTACGGAGGTGGCGATTTCATAAGATAGGACATTAAAGGATCCTCAACTGACTCATCCTTCTTGTCCGACTCCGTAGGCAAAGCAGGATAGCACTTATCTATAGTCATACGCTGCAATCTGTCAAACACTTCCTTTTCCTTAACCTCCTTATCATGCTGAAATTGCTCTGCTTTCTTTACGATGGTAGCAACATTATCTCTCTGATTTCGTTTAGTCTGTCTGATTTCTTTCTGTCGGGCTTCTTTACGCCACAACCGAAAGGCATCAAACGTGGCCGGCCTTGACTTTCTTTCGAACAATTTAACCTCTAGATTATCTAAGATCGGGGCCTCGAAGCTACCATGTGGTGGCCAGCGAAGGTCACCGTCCTTCTTCGTGTATTTGATCCAGTATTCATTAAAAGTAATCGGGCCTAGCCCATGTTTACTGTACAGTTCATAAGTCGGAGTTCCAACCGGAGGTATCGGACACGAGTCCTCCAGTCGGGAATCCACACCACAAGGTCTGAAACAACTGAACAAAGTACTACGACCAGGCATCTTGCACATTAGCCGAGTTTCACAAACTTCAAGGATTACGGGATTTACCAAGTCCCAGCAAAGAGCTAATACCCTCGGTTTTTGGCGGCTGCAGTCGTCAAATAACACAACAAAGTACGCTAGCAAAGTGTCACCGACAAAAACACTCACACAGCGTCAACAACAAAAACACTCGCTAAAGTGTCAACAACCAAGAACTCTGGGAGCGACCCACAAATACTTAACTCAAAGATCGATGGCGTCTCCAGGAAGGCCCGTCAATCGTCTCGCTATACCAAGGTCTACGCCAAGCGCCAAAACAGGTCTACAGTCAGGGCAGCAGTCCGTCGCAGCCGTCAGGAGGCGGGAATCTTCGCGGGAAAAGTCTTCGGGCCACTTGTTTCGGCAACAGGATCGATGAAGCGGAGTGCACCTTCCCTCGGAGATTTCACACGAAGTTCCTCACGATCGTCGGGCTTGGACCGGTACCACTGATGCAGCCCCACGTTGGGCGCCAACTGAAGGACTGGGTTCTTTAAGACCCAGCGGGGCAGAGCACAACACCTGAAACCTTCGTGGGTAACCTGCTCCGGCGTACGAATGACAGAGACACGGGACACTTCCTTCGGCGTCAAAGATTCAAGGTTTATTTACTGCAGGGAACACAGAAGTCACGACAAGTACAACACGTGCAACTTGGGGAGACTGCTTCAAATTGGCTCTGTGGATCGCTCCTTTTATACAGATTTTACCCATAGGACAACATGATACACAAAGGTTTACAACCCAGTTCCCATAATTATCCCCCAGAGGGGTCGCTTTGGTCACTTTGATACACATAAGGTCCGGAACATAAGTGCGGAAACATTTGGCGGTTCCCAACTGTAAAAACCCATCTTCCCAACATTAGTGCATTCCAATCGGCAGTAAAACAGATCGAAATAGGAACAAAGACAGGTGCAGAGGAAGACGGAGACAGTGGGGAGATCGGAAAGGGTGTAAAAGGGGAGGTATCGGGAAACACGAGATACAGGCATCATATGGACGTGCCTAATGAGATGCACGGCTGAGACAATAAACCGGCACGGCAAGATGAGCCTCGAGCGGGGCCATCTGCCTTACAGTATCATCCCCCTCGTCATAAAGACACTTACAAAGAACATGTGTCTTCCGCAAATATCTTGGGAGTCCCAGGGTCGCGAAGCGGACATCGTCCGTTCGCTGGCTACTTGAGGGCAAGAGACAAAATGGATGCCGTGTCTAAGATGGAACCCGTGGGTACAGATGAAAAACCCTCATAACAAACGAACGGTTTAAGTTAGCACAGCGAAACTGCACACACTTACTAAACTCGTCATTTGCGGTTCATAGATACCAGACTCGACCATATTCGTGCGAGTTGAAAACATCACTTACAATTGTCACGGAACCTCACCATCCATGTCGAAAATGATATTTAAGTTCAACAAAACTCACAGAAGCAGTTGTATAATGCACCCATGACTAATCTTGGGCCTACTAGATACTACCCACAATATATTCTTTTAAAGTTGTGAAAAAGTATTTAAATTGTAGTTGCAGCAACAGCAATATCCCAAACAAACAACACCAACTTACTTGTAAAATCTCAACTCCAAAAGTGATCCAAACAAAAAGTCATCAAATACAAATATCCAGCAGCAGCCACAAAGAGTAATTCTTCCAGCTCCAGATCCAAATGAAAAGTGATAAGGACATGGACAAAGCACAGGGAGGAGCCTGCTGGACAGGAACAGGAAGTTGGAGACTCTGGGGCACTTCTTTCCTCCCAACCCCCCAAAAATGCACTCCTTGCACAAAAAGGTGCAGCCACATGTCAATCTGAGGAGTTATTCTGATCCAAATCATCAATTTCAGAAGGTTTATGCTGCCAGCGATAGATTTCTTGTGAAGAGTTGCAACTTTTGCTATTTCGGGAAAGGGAGCTGTTCAAATCTCCCGCCGGATGTCAGCTGCGCGGTTCATCGACGTGTTTGCAATTGTTTACTCTTGTGTTGCTTTATCGCGGGCCCTTATGACGTATTTGCATTCCGAAAATCTCCCAGTGCAAGATGGCGGGACGCTATGACGTTCTCGTGGTCAAAAAGTCTCGCACGATCACGCAGCAAGATCGAAAATGGCACAGCGCACGCAAACCGGACTCATAACTCATATTCACGGTAAGTCAATGCTGCGCGCGCAAGATTGTATTTTTGAAGCTCGAACAAGCAAAAAAAATCTGCCAACTCGCAAATTCTTTGACAAATTTGCGTTATTCGCAGACTGCGAAATTGCCAAAAATGTGCAAATTCCGCGAGCGGGACGTATTTTCAGCCCATGCTACATCACAGACTGAAAGGAAAATGGAGGACTGGTCCCTAATACTTAAGCAGCACGGTGACCTCTAATATCATGGCTTTCAAATATATCACATTTAGCACTTGGATGCCCCTCCCCCAGCAAAGAAATACAGAACTAACTGAAAGCCTCCTTGAAGTTTTACCCCTTTCAATTAACACAATGGCGATAGACAAGGAACCTAAAACCCCAAAGCAGGGCAAAATGGACAAGTGTGGTCAAGAGCTTCCACCACGGGGAGAGTCTTCGTGAGGGGCAAATAACACACCCACCCCCAAGCAATTCATGCCTCTAGAGATGCCAAAGAGAACAACATTACAGAAATAAGACTGGAGATCTCCCTTCTGGGTCTAGATATGCACAATAAAGGGGAAGGATTAACCAAAACGGAAACCTGCATCTTAGAAGTAGAAGACTCAACACATACACTGAATTCCAATGTCAAAGACCTGAAGGCCATTGTGAGAGAGGTAGCATGGAAAGCGGAGGATGCGGAGAATTGAGCCTGTAGAAACAACCTCCTCGTCATTGAATTCCAATAGGGGCAGGAGGGCTCCGACCCAGTGGTGTTTGTGATGTCATGGTTATTCGACTCCCTCCCGGCGGTGAAGTTTTAATCCTGTTTTGTCATAGAACAGGCAAATAGGATGCCCAATGCAAGACTGCCGCCTGGTGCCTCTCCATGACCACTAATTGTGAAATTCTTAACTTACGAAGAACAAGACTCAATTCTTAGAGAGGCATGGCACAGAGGGAAACTCAAGCCTGCTAACACAAAGATAATGATGAGGTACACATTCAACATACTGAAATTCAAGCTGAGATCTATGCAGAGCCAATACGTGTTTCTTTTCCCAGTGAAGCTCAATGTTATCTTCCAAGGCACCTCACAATTTTTTCAAACCCCAGAAGAAGCATGAGCCTGGAAAGAGTAGCGTCCCACGGTATTTCAGGAAACGAGGACCTGCTTGTCACAATCCAAAGACGCAACCCCTCAATGGGAGCCCCGAACACAGTGAATAAGAAGGAGATGCCTACTTAAACAAGGACACAAGAGGCTGTTGGGATCCTACTGAAAGAAACCCGGTCCATGGCGGAGATACGCATAGCTCTGGATGGAAACGCAAGCCAGGGGAAGACAATGTAATCAGGCAGAAAACACCCACAACGAACAATTGGATAAGAAATCCGTGGCGGACACGAACTGTGACCACCCACTCTTAAAGAATATTACTGGCATGTAAGATCAAGATGCGTAGACACAAATTGTGGAGAGTACGCAGCAAAAGCAGGCTAAGAGTGGCAAGAAAGGCTGAAACATGGGCAGGCCAGAGGAAGACAAACTGCAGAACTGCTACAGAATCCCCCCAACTCGATTTTGCTCAGTGTTTTCTGAGTGGAATACTTTTTTTTAAGCCTATGTCCTTCATTCATTTGGTTTGAATTTAGTGGGTTGGAGGGCAGGGTAGGACTACAGACCTCTCAAACTGAACTTACGCCAAATTGTCATATTAACAGTTCAGGGAATAGGTGTAGGTAGGGGGAGGGAATGGGGTGGAGGGGTTAGGGTTAGGGGTAAAACCTTTATAGTTTAATCATTTAGTACGTTTTTAATACAGCCAGTGGCAGGAGATTTAAGGTCCACAGACAGCAACAGAGGGAGACAGGACATCAGACAGACCTACCAATGCATACAACAAAAATAATGGGATACACACAATGAGTGATGACACATACTCAGCATTGTCAAAGAATGTTATTGGACTCTGTAGCAAGATCACGAGGGGGTTAGTTACCAACCACATCAAGAGACTTAAACCTGACATTGTTTTTTTACAGGAATCCCACTTGCTGGGGTAAACACTGTGACTTCATTGGAAGGGGAACTTACACAACTCTGGCTAACACAGAGTTTTCCCCAGGGGTGCAAGGTTTCACCATACTAATTAAAAAATCCCTTTCACAATTAAAATCTGGACAGACCCCAATCGGATCTTTGTTGCTGTCCATGAGTCCTGGGGACGACGTGTACTCACATTATTTTGTGTTTACTTTGCGCAACAACTGCAATCCTAATCCCTTGATACATTTGCTAAAATACTAATAGACTCAGACCCATCCACACACATCACTGGAGGTGACTTCAATTATGTAGTTGACCCTAGCCTTGAATGCATACACATTGCTGCAGGAACTTGTGTCCCCACCCGCTGGTGAAGTTTGTGAGGCTGCTAAGACCGACTGACCTCTGGAGACAACAACACCTACTAGACCGCACATATTCCTATTTTTCCTGAGCCACATAGTCTTTTCTAGACTTGACTACTTCTTTGCCCGGCAGGTGAAATACGAACAGGGGGTAAGATGGAATAACTAGCAAGTGGCATTTCAGACCACTCACCATTGTGGTTGACAGTAGGGGGTGGGGTGAATAGGCAGCAATCAGACTGGAGACTAAAGGCCTGGGAGCTTCACAACAAAGCAGTAATGGGAGTCATTAGAACAGAAACTGAGCTATTCTTCCAAGAGAATAAAGGCTCAGTAGCTACACTTGGAACACTCTAAAGGGCCTACAAGACCGTGCTTCGGGGTGGAATGCATGATGCCATAGCGCATAAGCGCAGGGAAGAAACCCACCAAATAGAAACCCTAGAATATAAACTCTTGGAGTTAGAGAGAAACATTACTCGAGATACAGAGGCTGTCCTGTTAAAACAGCAAGTAGTCACACTACTAGTGTCACACACACGGATCACACTTAGAGAGATCTGTGCCCTAACCGAACGACAGGTGCAAACCCAAATTCAGAATACACAACATTGACTCTACAAGACAGTAGACAGAGCAGGGAGACTCCTAGACTGGCTGGGCAGAGCCAAAAGAGAGATGAGCTAGGTGACCCAGATACACGAAACGGATGAACGACGCACGTCTGCACACTCCATAGTGGGTGCTTTTGCACACTACTACACAGAGCTGTTAGAGGCTAGACCACTGGCAGATGACATGCAAATAATAGATTATTTTAGCAATAGAGACCTCCACTGCGGCAGGAAGATAAGGAAGCCTTAAAGGCAGATATTACCCTAAAGTGCAAGATGCTATAAATAAACAAAAATCGGGGAAAACTCCGGTGCCAAACAGGGTGCCAGTGGGATTTTTTAAGCAAAATGTTAGCCTGGTAACCAATCCCTTACTTAATATGTTCCAGGCCGCATTGGAAGAGAGGGAGTTGCCACCGGATTTACGTCAAGCTTCAGCGTTGTTTATAGCAAAGCCAGGTAAACCCTGGAGCGCTGTGGCTCCTACCTCCCAATATCATTACCAAACACTGAAACCAAGATTTTGGCCTCCATTTTAGCGTCACAACTCTTGACCGTTATCACATTATTGGTATACAGCTATTAATCAGGCTTTATGCCTGCACATGCCACGTGCCTCAATCTCCACCGACTTGCCAACTGGCTAGACACAGTGAAGGACAGACCTATCCTGTATATCCTTCTGTCTACATGTGAAAAGGCTTTGACTTATGATCATTGGCTGTTCATGAGACAAATCCTAGTAAAATTTGGATTTGGTCAAGGGTTCATGGCTTGGGTTGAACTATTGTATACTAACCCCAGGGCAAGGATAAAGGTCAATGTAGTAAGGTCAGCTGGCTTCCCCATTCTGAGGGGAAAGCAGTTAAAGTTCAAAACACCAGCATTGTAAACCCTCTCTGCAGCTAACAGTGGAACCCCGATTGGGTTATCAAATTTTCTGACAGAGTGCTCCGCCAGCAACTCTGCTCACGATCACCTATTGAGTGCGTTGGGTCAGTGAAAGGTCAGCTATTCGGACAAGTCGGAAAATCTAACTAACTAAGCCTACCCTAGTTATACTATATTTCAGGTCAGTGTACCACCCCAAATGTTGCAAATGTGTGAATCCCACAATTTTATTGGACAAAAAAGAGGAGTAGCTATCACACCATATTTTCCTTGAAGCAACTTATCAATCATGTATTTAATTTTTTCCCTCTCATAACTTTATCTATCCATGTTCTTTTTTATTCCGCCTGGTAATGAAATGTATCAATAAAACATTTGATTCAATTTGGCTTCCCCTGTCAATGCAAAAAGTTAATTTTTCTCTGCTTTCCATATCCGTCTTGGCCATGATTCAAGGCTACAGCTTCTGTGACTTCAAGACTTGTCACGCAGGCACACTTTCTCCAAAGATGGAGTTCAGAAAAGCATTTAGGCCCGTTTATTCATGGCATGTGAAAATAGAAAAGAAACAGTTTTAGAGTCACAGAATAAATGAATGCACTGTATACCACTTCTTTATATTCTACTCCCGTTATTTTATTTAAAATATTGCGTTAAATATTAAGCGAAAACAAACAGCTTAGCAAAGCAGCGATGCAAGCTTCTTGCACGTTAGGACACATAACAGCTATTTTAGTTCTATTCGCAGAAGCAGAAGTCTTCCCTCCAAGCATATCATTTTGGCATGACAGACGCATGAGCAGTAGAAAATCCAGCGTAGCAGCAGTCATTTTAGTACAATCGGATTATTGTTAGTAAAAGCACATTTCAAGCTTCCCCTAGATGCCTTAAATGTCATATAATGGGATGTACATTGTTAAAACGCATGCTTTTAACAGGCATGCTGTAACAACGCAAGTTTTAAAACGCATTCCTTTACAACACATTACACTGAGGGGTGTTGGATAGTGAATATTTTAATTTACTATTCCAACACCAGTCCCCGTGGACACTAGGGAAGGTATTGGATAGTAAATTAAAAGTATTCCCTATCCTAGAGCGGCCCCCCAGTGTAATGCGATGTAATGGAATGCGTTTTAAAGTCTGCGTTGTAATAGCACTGCGTGCTAAAAGTTGCATCGTAAACGACGTTTCCCGTATAATAAAATATTAATAAGACAAAACATATTAGTTAGTACATTAATGTTATTTTTGAGAATGTTGAGTACAAGCAAGTCACTGTTCATGTGAAAACATGCTCCATCACTACACCTGGTCAAATAATATAGCAACCATGTAGGATAAGATCAACTGGGGGACGTTGAGTCTTTACCCCACCGGAGGCTCCAAAGAAATACATTCTCTACCAGAGCAACTGAACATTACAAAAGAGTATACTTGCAACAAAATGTAATTGGTTGGAGTCTCCCAATCTAATAATAACTTTTGGATTTCTTGTTTACTGTGTGATCTAGTGCCTACTACTAGCAAAGTGATAACCCTGAAGAAACCAAGTAAGTACTGCCTCACTGTGTTAATAAGACTTGAAAGCATTATGATACAGAATATTCTAGCACAAAATGTCTCTGATTGTCCTAAAGTATTTGAAAAACAATCCTTTCACAATTGTGCTTTTCATAACCTCTCTTGTATGGTTACAGATACCCCTTTGGCCCAGTCAGATGATGTTAAGAGTACATTAGAAATTCCTGATTCCATGATTGCATGTAAAGCATTACTCCAATACTTTTCAGGGTTTTTATCGTCAACTGCTGCTTTGTACCTTTTTTTGTGATAAAGCAAAAAAACATCCTTACTCAGAGCATGTGCTTTGAAAGTCAATACATCTTCCTTCTCTGCCTTTTGTTTTTTTTCATTACCAGAAATAAAACAAAGGGACAGATACCTCTACCAAAACATCCTGACAGAATATTAAACTGACATGCTGTGGAGATGTGAGGTGGATATACTTTTTGAGAACTTCCTTCTAAGAGAAAAGCATGCAATGTCTTTCATAAATTTTGCCACACTAGATATGCCACAAATCTAATATGATGACTTGGATAAAACTGCAACATGAGTGAAGTTAGGGATTTTGAGAAACAAGGACCTGCTTGATTTGTACTCTAATTTTGACTACTAGATGCTGGTTTTGTGACTCTGATTGTAAACTGGGCTCTGCTGACCTGGCCCAGGGAGTGTGCTCTGATTAAAAGTGCATGGTAATTAAGTATAACTACAATTCTTACTGACATCCTCTCTGTAAGTCCCCAGGAAGTGGTAGGGCATTTAGGTCTAGAGGCCTAGTCGATGTAATATACTTAGGAATGCATTACTGTTGTGCATGCTGACATTTTCGAGTCTGCTTTTAATCTAGATTATATGCAAATATGACTATTCAATTAAAGGAAATAACCAAGTTACAAAATACCTTGGTTGTAAATATGTCACATGTAAGGTCCCCTCTAGGTCCCCCAGTGGTAAAGTGCCATGTAACTATGAGGAAAGATATGATAGAAGTAGCTGTATGTACCCTGGGAAGGGAAAAAATGCCAATTTTATTTTTTGCCAATGAGTCGCAGTGACTCCATAGGTTAACATAGGAAAATGTTATTATAGTGTAACTATTGAAAGAAAGGAGCTATAATGAAGCTTCAAAGTATTGAAATGTATTCTAACGTTCACAGAAAATACGTTATGGAATTTTTCTTTTCAGTAAGCCAAAATCCAGCCTTTCAGGGGCTCTTTCCTGGTTTGCCAGACAGAGCCAAACTGTGTTAATGAGTTGTGTGGAGGCCTGCATTCAGACTGTGAGAGGAGAACTGCAAGCTGCAGAGGATTATGCAGGAAGGGTATGGCGGGCAAAACTAATCTTCAAAAATAAATATGACAGCCTCACCCCTAAATCCTGAACCCCCAGTCAAATAGGAGTCTCACAAAATTGATTAGTGAGGGGGCTGGAAGGGGAGTGTAAGGAAACCATAGTCTCACAAGTGGGTTGGCTTAGCCAGATCCAACTGTTCTGGAGAGAGTTTCTCCATTTTGTATATTAGAAAAATAGTGATTTCTGGGTCAAAAATATGCCACACTTTAGAGGAAGTGATCATATTCCACCTCGTGGTACCCTGCATCACATTGGTAAGGGTGCCCCGCTGCTTTTATTCTTTTTAATCCCAGAACTGTGAATAAATATGGGAGTGTTGTCCAGTAACTCAAATCTGCTGCCTAAAACAAAAAAGAAAATAAGGATGGGCTTGCTTGGACCCTGATCTGTACCCAAAGGTTTGCATTCTGAAGAACTGCACCTGCTGCACATTCTGGTACTGCAGCACTCGTTCATTTATAGATCCAGATGAGTTCTTGATAATAGTAGGTTAGGTGACAACCTTGTTGTAACCAGCAGCCAGGTGGTTGGGTGATTTCTGAATACAAGCTTAACAATTTGTAAAGCGTATGCTGGATACCCAGTCGGGAATGTGCCTAGGGAACTGAACAGATACCTCATACTCAATTAAAACAAACACGTTCTGTAAGCAGCACCTTCTATGGCTGAAATGGAGGCAATTTGGCTACTATTAGCCCTGGTTTAAAGTACTATATGTCATCATGATCAAATTGAAAATAACTATAGTTGAGCAGGCTTTGCCCTTGTAAAATCGAGTTACAGATGTTCCTCAGCACTCTCTACCTGCTCTTCATGTGAGAGGATGCTTTGCATACCTTACACCTGGACTTTTGTCAAAAGGCCAAAACCAGTATTTCTTTTCTGAGAGTTGTTTCACATCTCATCAAGAGGAAAGTCTAATGGGGATGGCAGCGACTGGATAGGTTAATGCTAATTAGCTCACTGGAGTTTCAAGCATGCAAAGTGGAAGTTTTGACCCAGTACCTTTCCTGTGTTTTTTTGTAAAATCCAACTTCACCAATTCAATGGATATTTACTGACTTTCAAAAATAGTGGTTGAATATGCTCTGTACCTTATTGCAAATCAACGACACCAAAAAAGGTATTTCATTTTGTGTTTTTTTCTTCTCATTGAAATCTCCGCAGTCCTAAAACATGGAACTAGCGTTTTGGGGATAGTTACTGTAGGATAATACCACTGTTCAATTCTTATGTCTTCCTCTTTTTAATTCTATTTGCTTTAACATGTAGTTAACAAGGAACACTTAGAGTGAATTAATGTTTCAAAGCAGAGTTCCTACCTGTGAATTAGGTATTCCCATGGATGTTTAAAGCCAGCTGCAATCAGGCTACACATGTAGGCCTGAAGCCATGTTTTACATGTCAGCCTAGTGAATAACAACATATGTATTTCACTTCTCTGTGATATTTAACTTCCATGTCACTGGTCTTTCCTGCACCATAAACTGTGCTCTTTCTGAGAAGCTAACAATATTCAAATTTGGGAATAGCTGATGAGACTATGTTTTAGGGAGTCAAACTGCATGAACTAAGATCCATTCAGCAGTGCTACAGTGTGCAGAGTAGAAAAAAAGGAAATTACAGTCAACAATATTAGGGGTTACCACTCGAAAATTATGTATTTTCTAACAGTATGTTACAATTCTTTGTATAGCATAGATTTAACTGAGAATGTGAGTATGTGAGAAAAAAGGACCAGTAGGAAGAGGCACAGTGAGTTTGTACAAGACTGTGAAGAAGACCTTGAGAGTTAAAATGTGTTGCCTCCTAATTGCCGCTTCTAAGTAGCCCTTGAATTGTCATTAGGTCATCCACTCAGCACTATTGTTTTGTCCAAGTCTTTATACATTGTAAAGATTCACACCACACTCTGCTGTGGTTGCTCACATTATGCTGTTTGCTATCCTCAATACTTGTTTATTGATATCACCAAGTGCAAGATAGCAACATCAAACCACAGCAATCCAGGCAATATACATCATGTTCACTCATAATCTCTAATCCATAAATATCAGTAGGCAGATACAATTGCATGGTGAGCAAAATAATGATGGATTAAAACTAGATATGTGACTGGGGGTGAATGTTTTACCAATGTGCAACATTTCCTGCATCATCTTGTGTGTTTTGCTGTTTGCCCTGTGTGGGAAGGTTATGCCCAGATGTGGGTCCCTTGCTCACTACGCCACTGGAGTCAAGCTATCGTGGCTGATGACGGCTGATAGCCAAAAACTGGTCGTAGGATGCTTCAATCCGGTCCAGGGAAGACATGGCTAGGCAGTTCGTGCTGGACTGTTCCCATGAGGCACAGGGTAAAGGCAGATTTGTCAATGGCCATGTCTGAACTGGGGTGGCGTGCAAAATAACAAAGGATTATACCCAGATCTGTGACTGGGGGTGAATGTTTTGCCAATGTGCAACCGTCCATCATCTTGTGTGTTTTACAATATAATCTACAACATTCCTCCCACTCAAATAAACCTTTATATTTCCAATTAACCAACATTTCATTGTACCTTGAGTAAGATGATTGTACCTCTGATTTACTACTTAGCATATAACTTAGAGGAACGATGATGTAATTGGCGATGTCCTTCACTCAAGTAGTCCACTTTCACCCAAACCACAATATTTCCACCTTTGTCCGAACATCTTATAACTATAGAGGGATAATTTTTCAAACTTTCCATTGCTCTTAAATGTTCATCCGTTAATTTTCTCCTTTCTCTTCCATTTATTTTATATCTCATTTTCTTCAGACACTTCCAATGTACTAAGTATGCTTGATATAAATGTAGATTTGGGTTTAAAGTTACTGAAACCCAATGCATCTACAGGTATTTGTAATGTATCCAAATGTATTAATGGATCCTCATGAAGTACTATGCTCTCATCCAGCTCTGCTATTGTATGTAATAACTCTATATCGGAAATGCATAATGTCTCTGATAACTGATTAGGCCTTCGCTCACTCTTGGACAAAGAATGAATAAGGAATCACTTTTTTAACTGAAGTTTTCTCAAAAAACAGAAAATGTCAAATATAGTCTTAACATTGTCTAATTGTCTGTAAGGACAGAAAGATAGGCCTAGGGATAACAATTTAATATCTGTAGGTGACAACTTAAGTTCTGACAAATAGACCACCGTCATCTTGTTCCTCTATTGGCTCTTGTTGACATTGCAACTGGTTTGCTGTTTTCTCCTCTTTCTTCTTGAGCGTGTTTGTTTGTTCCTCTGGTTCCTCCTGTCCCTCTTGTTTTCCCTCTTGTGCCACATCCTCTGCCACGCAGAAATCCCAGCTGTCTTGTTTGTTGGTTGTTGATTTTGCTCAGCTTTTGTCATCATCTGGAATTGTTTCAGGAAGTTTCTTATTACCACATTACTCATTGGGACATTCTGTGCTAACGTTTCAGCTGACACTTCAGATACATTACTGTATGAGACGTCACTTTCCTCTGTTATTTCCCCCCTTGTTCTGATCTTATCATCAGTGCTATTCTGTACTTCTTTTTCAGCAAACAGATAATCATATTTTCTATGGAACGTTAGTGTTCTTCCCGATTGATATACATATATTTTTTTATTGTTTTATTGCAAGGAAATACAGCAGTACAGCAGTACAAAGTTACACAAATAAAAAGATATCCACATTAAATACAAACAGTACAATTCAAGCAGCATAATTAAATCAATTCAGCAATAGGTGCCCACATTTTTTAATTTCTAATGACTTTCCTCAGTTTTTTATTGGTGATTTCCTCTTCCAGTTTTGTTAGCTTTACTGGTATCATGGTACTGAACTCCTCCAACTTTATATCAGAAATCTGTTTTAATAATTAATCAGCTGTTTTATCAATTTTGGCAAAAATCTGTATACGATCTTTCAGGGCATACTTGATCAGTATCCTCATCATCACAATTGAGCATTCTTTAGAAATCCCAGACCATTCCTCTGACATCTCTGGGTCCGAGTTTTCATAAGTTGAAATGGTGTAAATGCAGAGTCCCCTTGGATCCTGGACAACTTCGATATATTGTAGTAATGACTCCGCCTCCCAGCATTCTGACAGTTCTTTTTTTGTGCAGTTCCTCCAATTTATCATATAGCATCTGTATTTGTACTTCATTATTGATTCCTGACTTGATTGACCCACTTTGACAAATTCATATGCTGCGTGGGTAAAAAATAGCCAATTTGAAACCTCCTTTCTCTTTGCTTCTAGTAAAGAGGCCATGCTGAGCTTTATTCAAATTCCTGAATACCAATGTTTTCAACACTTTCCTGTGCCAGACGACAGACTTGTTAGTTCACAGTCATCTTGCTTTGCTCCATGTTTTCCTTCACAGCTTGGGATCCACACTTAGCCACCAAGCCTGCACCTCCCCAGCCTGTGACGGTCACCTCCGTACCCCTCGACCAGTTTCACATGCCTGCTCATAATGCCTCAATGGATCTTTGTTGGCCGCTTTGCATATTCACGGTGGCACAAATACGATATTAAGCACTGTCACCCTGTGCTGCAGAGAGATAGAGGCTCTATTTCTAATTTAGTTACATATATGTATTCCAACACACTGGTAGCTCAGTAAACCGCACTTGAGACAACATTTAATAATAAATATAGGCATGCTCCATTGGCCAGTACAGAAGCAGCTTTCCCCATTCACTGCAGTACATGGCAAGCTTATTACTGCCGTAGATATAGCCCAACATGAGCCCCAGCCTCCAATCAAGTCTTCATTCTTAGAACTCTGCTCCACATTCAGAACAGTGTATCCATTCCGTGGCCCTCTTGTCATTCTGGGGTGGTGCCTGCTCGGCGGTTTGATCCTCCGCCATTTAGATTCCAGCACAGTGGTAGCTCAGTAAGCCGCATTCTAAACAACGTTCAAGGTTACCAGCCCTTAATAATAAATATGGAAATGCACCGTTGGCCAGTACAATAAGAAGCTTTCCCCTATTTGCCTGACGCATTTCAGGTAATTTCCTTTCTCAAAAGCTTATGGCCAAAGATTGTGCTGTGGTGAGCAACCACTCCCTTTTTAATGTCAAGCCCCTTATTTGCGGTAAAATTGCTTTATGGGAGATGTAGTGCCCCAACAATCACACCAGTATGTCTCTGATTGTCCTAAGGTATTTTAAAAACAATCCTTTCACAATTGTGCTTTTCATCACCTCTCTTGTATGGTTACAGATATCCCGGTGGGCCAGCAGTCAGATGATGTTAAGAGTACATTAGAAATTCCTACTTAAAATTATTGCATGTAGAGCATTCCTCTAATACATTTCAGAGTTTTTATCGTCAACTGCTGCTTTGTACCTTTTTTGTGATACAGCACCAAAACATCCTTACTCAGAGCATGTGCTTTAAAAAAATGACATCTTCCCTCTCTGCCCTTTGTTTGTTTCATTACCTAAAAAAGAATAAACGGGCAGATAGCTCGACCATAACATCCTGACAGAACTTTAAACCGACATGCTGTGCAGGTGTAAAGTCCAACTACTTTTTGAGAACTTCCTTCTAAGATAAAAGCATGCAATGTCTTTAATAGATTTTGACACACTACGTAAGCCACAAACCTTATATGTTGACTCGGATAAAACTGTAACCTGTGTGAATTTAGGGATTGTGAGAAAAAATGACCTGATAGATTTTTGCTCCCATTTTGACTACTAGATGCTGTTTTTCTGACTCTACATTGAACCCTGGGCTCTGCTGACCAGGCCCAGGGACTGTGCTCAAATTAAAAGTGCCTGGTAATTAGGTATACCTACAATTCTTACTGACCTCCTCTATGCAACTCCCCAGGATGTGGAAGGGCATATAGTTCTAGAGGCCTAGTCAATCTAATGCACTTAGGGGGCATTACTGTTGTTCCTGCTGTCATTTTTGAGGCTGCTTTTAATCTTAAATTATAGGGAAATGTGACTATTTAATTATAGGTTCTAACAAAGTTTCAAAATACCTTGGTTTTGTATATAAGTCACACGTAAGGTCTCCCCTAGGTCCCCCAGTGGTGGAGTGCCTTGTAACTATAAGTTTGTATATGTTTACTTCTCAAAGATGGCCCCTGTGGTCATTTATATTCCATTCACCCCATCGAAAATGGGGACTATCTTTTTCTATTGACAGTCACATTTCTATTTTCACTTGCCACCGAACGCGCATACATATTAGAGTTCTCAGCGAGGAGTCCGAGCACTCACAAATCCGAACCTAGCAGTGATGGAACACAGAATTTGTATACCGAGCGTCACACCGTTTACCTACTAGGTACGCGATATGCTTGACCCACAGCGGTTTCGCCGCTTTATGACATCTAACTAGCACATGCCAATGAACGCTTGTTAACTTTCCACAGACGTTTGCATTTTGAAGCTGCGGTGACAGTTAACTCCTTTATATTGTTGTGGCATCACTTAGGTAGGTGTATGTTTAGTCACTTATGCACCCTAAACATCAGCGCATGATATCAATCTCAATGACATGTTACCCTTAGTATTTTCGGCAACGCTAATACACCAGCCTCACTATTCCACATATTATACACCTTGCTAAAATCCGAGTTGCACATCTTGTTCCTAACCTGCCAATTAATAACGTACACTTTTTAACTTTCGATGTTTCCTGTGATCACAATGTTTGCTTGTTTAATGTGCGTTACACAAGTTTCCCTTGAGCTGACGCCATTTTTTAGCACAACATTCACAAATCTAATCACCCGCACCGATTTGGTGTTCACCGAAACCTTTCACTAATAAGTCACTTGTAATGACTTTTATTAAAATACCACGTAAGAAGTGGCTGGGCTAGATGGCCGAGCAGACTTAATCTGCTTCGGCTCCTGGTCCGCGCGCTGCCTGGCGGTGTCTATTGGCGTCCATACTCAACCGAATCACCTTTTTGCGCCACTTGAGGCTGGCAGATGGTCTGCAGCATTGCGGCAGGGCGTTTTTTGCGGCTCTTCATTGCCCCAGGGGTCCCTACACGCCTGATCTGTCTGCTGGAGGGGGACCCCC
This sequence comes from Lissotriton vulgaris, assembly GCF_964263255.1. Classification (NCBI taxonomy): domain Eukaryota; kingdom Metazoa; phylum Chordata; class Amphibia; order Caudata; family Salamandridae; genus Lissotriton; species Lissotriton vulgaris. Next base: position 2,035,582,478 of record NC_141691.1, read on the forward strand.
AAAGCCAAAATGCCGGCCGTGGCCCGATGTGGCGCCACATCGAGTGGCGGCGGGTGAGTCTCCGCGGCCGCCGTGGAATGGACAAGAGGCTGCTGATGGTGTTGGCGCGTCTGAGGTACTGCGACGTGCCCAAGACAGAGTGAAGAGAAGAGAGGTCCTCAGCGGACGCCGTGTGTCACCTGACCTCCACCATGCCTGACTTTAAGTTGGTGGCCGCGTGGTTCCCTCGCTGTGGTGCGGCCCTTTGAGTGCTTTATTCCACAGCATATGACAGCTGGGTCCCAGGTAAAACATCCCTGCGGGGTAGCCATGAGAGATTGCATCCCGATTCCCTTCCACCGCGGCGCCCAGCAGTGTGGGGTTCTGTGAGTCGGGGAGTCCCCACCCCCTACGTCCTCCACCTCATGGGACCGCACTGGGAAGAACGCCAGAGGGCGCGCTGGCACGGGGACCCCGCGACTGCCTCCTTTGCATTGCCCCAAGCTGCTTCTCTGCAATTGTGGCCCTCTACAGCTCACTCGGCTGGATCCAGCCTATCGCCATTGATGTGACTGCACCTCCTATCTCACACGGGACGACCGTCTCCTCCTCTGGCGTACACCCAGACGCCCTGCTCATTTGTGCCTGTGTGGACCCCAGGGGGTTCTCTGCATTGCTCCGCAGGAGGATCTTGTCTGTGGGGTTGACTCCCCCTACAACTTCCCCTGTGACCGCGACAAGGCCCGCAGGGGGGACTGCGTGAGGCTCGGAGCTGCTGGGCTGCATGGGGCCTCCTCCATATGCTGCCGAAGAAAGGGACGAATAAGGTGACCAGCAAGGTATCGGACTTCTTCTCCACTGCCGACAAGCGCCCGGCCCTCAGGGGAGACACTGAAAAGGCAACCAAGGCTCTCTCGATAGCGGACCTGTCATCCATGCTCAAGAAGTTCAAATCCGAGCTTCTCACCGAACTCAGTCAGGACATCAAGTCCTCCATAGATCAACTCCGAGCAGATTTGTCTGAGCAGTTGTCCTCCCGTCAGCAGGATGTGGACTCAGTGGGTACAAGAGTCCTGGACTCGGAGACGCAACATCAGGAACAGTCATCTGGCCGGTAAGCTCCGCGAGGACATCTAAGCCCTTAAGGAACAACTGCAGCAGACGCAACTTAAAGCGGAGGACCTTGAAAATCGCATAAGGAGGGAGTATATACGGAATCGAGACCTGTTGAAGGGTTTTAGCTGAGATTTTGAGCCCTCAGAAGCTCAAGATAAAGCTGGACAGAGTCTATCATGTGGGCTCACTGCAGAATGGCGAAAAGCGGAGGCCCCGAGATGTTTTTGCTAAGTTCCATTCCTACAAAGTCAAGGAGGCGGTATTACAGGTGGCTAGAGCTAAGGACTCCATCTCCTTTCAGAATTATTCCTGTGCTATCTATCAAGATGTCGCCTCCTCCACGTTGGCACGCAGGCAAGCATTTCGGACGGTCACTAACAAACTGCAAGCGGATGGCATTAAGTACCGCTGGACATACCCCTTTGGACTTCGTTTTGAGTACCGAAACAAGCGACAACACATTACGGAGCTCAAGGAGGGCCTGGAGGTTGTGGGCCTTCCGATAGAGGAGAGTGGCTCCTCTTGCACGGCGTCTGAGGACCCCCCTCGGGGTTCCCCTTCCACTTCCACTTGGGTGCTGGGCTCATGAAGGGGACGTCGCTGAGGAACTGCAAGTGTGGTACCCACGGATGTTGGATTAGGTGGCCCACTGGAGTTGTCCTGATTTGCCCGGAGCCACAATGTTTGCGTAGCGGGACTTGCAGGAGGCGTAAGGGCTTGACACCGGTGAGAGTGTGTACTTTTTCTCTCAGTTAAGCTGCACCCTCAGACTTCTTCTTCCTGGCTCCCATGTATAGGGGGCCTGAACTTCTTCTGGGACTTTGGGTGCTAAAGACGCTTTGGGTCCTCTATACATGTGGCCTCTGCCTTATTACCGATGTCGATACGAGAGTGGATGGGTCGACCGATGCTCTGGGGTGCACTTGCCTACTAATAGTGTGGTCCTAATGACTGTTGGTTTATATCATGCTGCGGCAGTTCAGGTACACTTTCGCTGCATCATGGGCCTGATGATTCTTCCATGAGAACTTGCCGGGACAGGGCACGGACTGGGTCCCTTGACCCATTGTTCCCCCTGATCCATGAGGGGGCGTTTCTGCCCCGAAGTGCGATGTAGTATTGGTTTCTGTTTGGTTTTCTTGTTCGTTCTTGTTTATGTTTTGCTAGGGGTTTTGGGGCGGGTGAGGGAGGGAAGTGGTGGCTGCTTTTTATTGCTTTTCTTGTGGGAGTTTTTGCTTTTGTATTGATGTAGCATACATAGGCTCAAGGGCCTTTAGGGGTAGAGCGGTATGGGGGCTCCACAGGCCTAGAAAGATGAGGGACTTCTTCCAGATGCCATGATGCCGGTCACTGTGGCAACCTGGAACATCAAGGGCCTTAATTCCCCACAGAAACGGCTCATTGTATGGAAATATATATTGTGGACCACCTCTTAGATGTCGTAGCTCTGCTTGAGACTCACTTCGCTAGACCCGATGAATCCCGTCTCAAGCATAAACTCTACCCCCTAATATACCGCTTCTCTGCACATACTACGCACCGGGGGGTGGCCATAATGTTTCGTGCTTCTGTTCACTTCCAACCTCTGGGGGTTCAATACGATAGAGATAGTCGATGGATCTTGGTCAAGGGTCAATTGAAGGGCCGTCTTTGTACCTTTGCAGCCTTATATGCCCCCAATGTAGGCCAGACGACATTCTAGCACACTTTCCTGGGGAAACTCACAGACTTTGCAGAGGGTCAACTGATATTAATGGGTGACTTTAACCTAATTCGCCAGACAGATCTGGACAGCTCCCACTCCCAGCGTGCAGACGCGGGCTACTTCTCGGGGGACACGCAGCAGACAATGCGAGATCTGGGCCTCTGTGATTCTTGCCGGGTGTTATATGCACAGGCGCGGGATTACACATTTTTTCCCATGTCCACCGCACCTATTCCCGCTGGACTACATTTTTATTAGCCAGTCCTTTCAAGGTGAGCTGCAGGAAGCTAAGATATTCCCCCTCTCAGTTTCTGACCATAGCCTATATTCTATTTGCCTCCACTGGTGGGGCCCGGCGCCACTGCTCCCAAATGGTACTTTCCTCCCTCTCTCACCCGCGACAAAGACTCCTGCACCAAGCTTCGTCCCCCATCACTGATTTTTCCAAGGCCAACCCACCAGAAGACACCTCAGAATTTATAACTTGGGATGCTCTGAAAGCTGTCCTTCGCGGCGAATGTATTGCCCTTAATGCCGCTCTGAACAAGCAGCGAGCTCGTGAGAGGGAGGCGCTGGCAACTGAACTTTCTGCCCTCGAGCTGCGTCATAAAGCTAACCCCACAAGGCAGAAACAACAGCAACTCACAGCTGTGCGGGGCAAGTTACGGGCTATCTATACTAATAGAGCGGAATTCACCCTTCTTGAACTATGCCATCACTCGTACGCCCAAGGTAAAAAAGTGGGTAAGCATTTAGCTCGGCAGTTGAGAGGTAAATGCGAGAAGGAGTATATTGGAGGTAGAGCATAAGGATGAGGATAAGGCTGCTCTTTTCGGGTCTTTTTACTGGGACCTCTATTCAGGAGATCCCTTAGAGGAGGAGGCACAATGTGAGTAACTCAGTTCGCTACCTCTGCCTCAAGTCTCGGAAGCCTGGAATGAAGTCCTCTCCGCACCTATTACCTTGGATGAAGTTACCTCGGCTATCGCAGCCCAAAAAAGCCCCCGGGCTTGATGACTTCACAGCTCTTTTCTATAGCACCTTTGCCCTGATCTCTCTCCCTATTTGGTTACGCTCTTTAATAAAATGGCGGAAGAGGGAACGACCTCTGGCTCTATGGCTGAAGCTGTGATCTCAGTAATTCCCAAACCTGGAAAGGACACCCACTCCTGTGCCTCCTATAGGCCTATAGCCCTGCTATATTTAGACGCGAAACTCTATTCCTTCATCATTGCCCAGCGTCTCAATGACTTCAGGCCCATTCTTATCCACCCGGACCAATCCGGATTTATTAACGGCCGCCAGACACATGACAATACGAGCAGGGTCGGCCATCTCATAAAGAAGGTAAACCGGCACCATATCCCAGCGGTCCTAGTAGTAGACGCCGAGAAGGCCTTTGACAGGGTCGACTGGGCTTTCTTTTTCCATACACTCACGGCCTTCGGCTTTGCCCCCAAATTCCTTAATATGATTCGAGCTAACTATCGCTTTTCATGCTCCAGGATGGTCATTAATGGCGTACCTTCGCCTCCTTTTCCACACTCCAGAGGGACCAGGCAGGGTTGCCCCCTCTCCCCCATGCTTTTGTCTCTAAGTATCGAAAACCTGGCGATCGCTATTAGAAACAACCTTACTATTCAGGGGATTCCATTCACGGGGGAGCCCCATAAGATATCTTTATTTGCAGGCGAAGTGCTCTTGTCCCTGACAGAGCCAGAAACATCTCTTCCAAGCTTACAAGAGGAACTCGAGCGCTATTAGCGGGTCTCCGGCTTTAAAATAAATGCCAACAAATCCTTCATATTAAATCTTACCCTTTCACCGGAGGCGGTTCTCAATCTACGACCTATTATGACTCTAGTCTGGGCCGCCACGGCCATTGAATATTTGGGGGTTCAACTGACGTCCACTGTACGCGTGCTATATGCGGCGAATTTCCCCCACTCCTCACGCACATCCAGGCGGAACTCGCTAGTAGGAAGCCACTCTTCCTGTCTTAGGTAGGCCGCATCCATGCTGTGAAGATGACCCTCTGCCCAAGCTTCTTTATGTTTTTCAAGCCTTGCCCATTGAGCTGGAACGTGATTTCTTCCAGATCCTGATCCTGCGCTTTCTTTGGCAGGGTGGCCGGGCTCGCTTCTCTTATTCTCTGCTGCGTCGCCCCGGGCTAAGGGAGGAGTTGGCTTCCCAGATATCCATCTGTACTACAAAGCGGCCCGATTGAGGGTGTTAGTGGAGTGGACCCAGAGAGACTCGGAGAAGCTCTGGCTGCATACGGACCAGAGTGTGACAGGCAGGACTATATGGGACATGCTTTGGTGCCCTTGTAAGGATAGACCCCCAAACACTTACATTAGTATCCCCAAACAGACTACATTGAAAATCTGGGATATGATCTCAGGCGACAACAGATGGATCTCCTTCCCGTCACCTTTCACCTCCATTCACTTTAACGCAGCTTTCCCCCCATCTCACCTTGAAGGGCCTTCTGAGGCGTGGAAACGGGGCAGGTGCCTTGCCCTCACTCACTTAGTCTGCAAATATGAACCACTCACTTTCGAAGAATGCAGACGGGAATTTGACCTAGGGAACTGGGAAAGGTATCATTACACACAGCTGATGCATTGGGCCCTCGCGGCTAGTGTTTGGGAGGCTGCTACTCGTCCCCTCACAAAATTTGAAGCCTTCCTCTGCAAAACATCCTCAATGAAAGGGGTGATTTCATTTATTTATGATCAATCAATCAATCAATCAATCAAAGACATTTATAGAGCGCACTACCTACCCATAGGGTCTCAAGGCGTTTGGGGGAGGGGGGTGCCGTTACTGCTCGAACAGCCAGGTCTTGAGCTTCTTCCTGGAGGAGAGGTGGTCTTGGGTAAGGCGCAGGTCGGCCGGGAGGGAGTTCCAGGTCTTGACGGCCAGGTAGGAGAAGGACCTTCCTCCGGTTGTCGCTCTCCGGATGCGTGGGACGACGGCGAGGGCGTGGCTGGCTGATCGGAGGTGGCGTTTGGGAGCGTAGAAGTTGATACGGTTGTTGAGGTAGCTCGGGCCTAGATCGTGTAGGGCTTTGTGTGCGTGGGTGAGGAGCCGGAAGGTGATTCTTTTGTTGACGGGGAGCCAATGCAGGTCTCTCAGGTGTCCGGAGATGTGGCTGTTTCGTGGGATGTCGAGGATGAGTCTGGCTGAGGTGTTCTGGATCCGCTGGAGTCTCTTCTGGAGCTTGGCGGTGGTTCCGGCGTAGAGGGCGTTGCCGTAGTCCAGTCGGCTGGTGACGAGGGCCTGGGTGACGGTCTTCCTGGTCTCCATGGGGATCCACCAGAAGATCTTCCAAAGCATGCGCAGGATGTTGAAGCATGACGAGGAGACGGCGTTGACTTGCCTGGTCATGGAGAGGGAGGAGTCCAGGATGAAGCCCAGGTTGCGTGCGTGGTTCGTCCGATTGGGTGCGGTGCCCAGGGTGGGGGGCCACCAGGAGTCGTCCCAGGTGGAGGGCGAGGAGCCCAGGATGAGGACCTCCGTCTTGTCTGAGTTCAGTTTCAGGCGGCTGGTCGTCATCCACTCGGCTACCTCTTTCATCCCTTCGTGCAGGTTGGCTCTGGCGGCGGCGGGGTCGTTGGTCAGGGAGAGGATCAGCTGGGTGTCGTCGGCGTAGGAGATTATGTTGAGGTTGTGTTGACGTGCGATGGCCGCGAGGGGGCACATGTAGACGTTGAAGAGGGTAGGGCTCAGCGAGGATCCTTGAGGGACGCAGCAGATGACTTCGGTTGCCTCTGACTTGTACGGTGGTAGGCGGACTCTCTGCGTTCTTCCGTCGAGGAAGGAGACGATCCATTCCAGTGCCTTCTCCTGGATTCCGACGTTGCCGAGGCGCTGCACTAGGGTGCGGTGGCAGACCGTGTCGAAAGCTGCGGAGAGGTCTAGGAGGATGAGGGCCGCTGTCTCTCCGTTGTCCATCAGGGCTCGGATGTCGTCGGTGGCGGAGATGAGGGCGTTCTCGGTGCTGTGGTTGGCTCAGAAGCCGGACTGTGAGGGGTCGAGGGATCCGTTCGTCTCGAGGAAGGCGGCCAGCTGTTTGTTGACGGTCTTCTTGATGACTTTGGCTGGAAACGGGAGTAGCGAGATGGGGCGGTAATTCTTGAGTTCGGTGGGGTCTGCTGTGGGTTTCTTGAGTAGAGCGCTGAGTTCGGCGTGCTTCCAGCTCTCGGGGAAGGTGGCGGTGTCGAAGGAGGTGTTGATGATGTCCCGCAGGTGGGGTGCGATGACAGCGTCGGCTTTGTTGAAGACGTGGTGAGGGCAGGGGTCGGTCGGAGATCCGGAGTGGACGGAGTTCATCATGCGGATGGTGTCTTCGGTGCTGATCGGAGTCCAGGCTCGGAGGGTGGTGGTGGGCGGCGTTGCTGTGGTCGTGGCGTGGGTCGGTTGAGTGCTGAAGCTGTTGTGTATGTCCGTGATCTTGTTGTGGAAGTAGGAGGCGAGGGAGTTGCAGAGGTCTTGCGATGGGGTGATGTCGTTGTTTCCGGCGTTGGGGTTGGAGAGCTCTTTCACGATGTTGAAGAGTTCCTTGCAGTTGTGAGCGTTGTTGTCCAGTCGGTTCTTGAAAGCCGTTTTCTTGGCGACGCGGATCAGTTGGTGGTGCTTCCGGGTGGCGAGCTTGAGGGTGGTCCTGTTGTCCGGTGTGGGTTCCTTTCTCCAGACTTTCTCGAGGGCTCGGCAGTTCTTCTTGGAGCTCTTGAGTTCGTCGGTAAACCATGGGGCTTTCTTGCTGCCGGGTCTGCTGGGCGGGGTCCTCATAGGGGCGAGTACGTCTGCGCAGTTGCTGATCCACTTCGTGAGGTTGTCGGCGGCCTGGCTAGGGTTCGCTGAGCTGGCCGGAGGGTGCTGGCTCGGGGAGGCAGCGAGCTGGTCGGCGGTGATCTTGTTCCAGCTTCTAGGGGCAACCTGTTGCTGGTGGTGGTGGATCGTCGTTCTTTCGAAGGTGAAGTGGACACAGCTGTGGTCCGTCCAGTAGAGTGGACCACTTGCTTGAGACGACGCTTACACCGTACCCTCGATATATGGCCATGTGGGAAGACCTGGTCCACTGCCCTATCTCTGAGGCTGAATGGTCTCACCTCTGGTCCGACATCTCACGCTTCAATCACTCAACTGACCTTAGAGAGGCTCACCTTAAGACGATGATGGACTGGTACTTACACCCCTCAAAACTTCAACAGATTTTCCCCACTTCCTCGGACAGGTGTTGGAGGGGCTGTGGGCTGCTGGGGGACCTCCGACATATTTGGTGGGATTGCCCCAATATCCGCCCCTTCTGGGAGAAATTTTTAGCTCAAATGAAGGACATACTCGCCTACCCCATCCCCACCCCCATAGCGGGGGCCATCCTGGGACTACGTGATCCCGCTCTGGAGCACAAATCCCGGGCTGACAAACAGATTATGTGGCTCTGCATTGGCGCGGCCAAGGTTGCACTCGCAGCTGCTTGGAAGAAAAAGGAGGCCCTGGCAATTTCCCTCTGGCATTCTCGCCTCCGGAGATTGCTCAGCCTGGAGTGTATGGCCAACATTTTTAGAGACAAATACAAGAATTTTGAATTCAAATTAGGTCCCCTGGTTTCCTTCCTTTCGCGGGGCCTCCCCTCGGCAGTTTGTCCCCCTACCATCAGAGCCCTTCATCTCTTTCAGTATTGACCATACTCGACACATAGCCCAGCGGTTTGATAATTTGCTAGTGCCGCCACCATGGGGAGGGTGGGAGGGAAATGGGCAGGGGGTTTGTTTTCTTGCTTTTGTTTCTTTGGTTATCGCATAGTCTCTATAATATGCATGGATGCTCCCACGTAGGGAATACCCTAGTGCGCTATATTTAATGCTCTATGGCGCTCTGGGGATGAGTTCTTAAGTTGCCGGTTTGATTGACACTGATGTGCTCTTGTCACAATATTTCCGGGCCTTGTCGCAAGAATCGCTCAGCCTGTTAGCAAACTTATAAGTATCAAATGTGTGAAATTAATTTTTCTTTAAAAAGTGTTTTTTCTAACCATCAGTTACAAAAATTATTTTAAAAGAAAAATGAATAAAGGCTGAAGTGCAATATTACACGATCACATCAACTCTTTTTTGGGAAAACAGTTTTGTCTTAATTCTACTTTATTGTGTATTTTACACATTTGAGACTTATAAGTGTGCGGAGCGGTTTTTCTGTTATGAGGTTTAGGTAAAACCTGTGGGTGGAGGAGGGCTTCGAACACCAGCGCTCAAGAGTGCAGGGTCTCTAGGGATGGCCTCACTTGATGGTGGAGCTGCGAGGGGGGAAGCACTTTCACTGACAATGAGTCAGTGGTCTTGCTTCCTTATAAAATTAAGTTACAGAAGTTCCTCAGCCCTTTCTAACTGCTCTTCCTGAGAAAGCACGATTTGCATACCTGATATCTGAACTTCATGCCAAAAGGCCTAAGCCATTATTTCTGTTTAAATTCTCATTAAGAGGAAAACCTGATGGGGATGGCATCAACTGGATAGGCTAATTATAATTATTTTAGGGACAATCACTGTAGGATCATGCCACCTTTAAATTCTTGCACCTTCCTTTTTTTTAAATCATTTGCGCCCTAACATGTATGTTGAATTAATATTTCAAAGTAGAGTTCCTAGCTGTCAATGAAGTTTATTTTGATAGATTCCCATTCAGGTTTAAAGCCATCAGCATTGAGGCTACACATGCAGGCCTGAAACGAAGATTTACTTGTTTGCCTTGTGAATAGCCACATATGTGTTTCACTCCTCCTGTGATATTTAAGTTCAATGTCACTGGGGCATTTCCTGCACCATATACTGCGATCTTACTTGGAAGTATTAGATATTCAAATTTGGTAATAGCCGATGTAACTATGTTTTAGGGAGTCAAAGCGCATGCACTGAGATCCAGTCAGCAGTGCCCCAGTGTGCAGAGGCAAAAAACCTGAAATACCATTCAGCAAAAATAGGTGTTTGTTACAATTCCTTTTATAGTGTAGAATTGACATTTAGTATGTCCTCAAAATCTGTTCAATAATCACCAAGTGCAAGATCACAACTTTAAACCACAGCACCCCAGGCAATATCCATCATGTTCACTCATAACTGATCTCTAATCCAAAAATATCAGTAGGCATTTTGTAGCGGACAGAACTGCGTGCATAATAATTCTGATGCATTTTCACTCTGCACTGGTTCTTTTTTGCCAGCATTTGTTTTCTTAAGGAGCATTGTTTTCACCTTAATGCAGAGAGATAAAGACTCTATTTCAAATTTAGTTATATATCTATATATATATAGAGGCCTTTGTTTCTTCCCTTTGAGAAAGGCCAATGTGGCCAAAGTGCATCAGGAAGGGGAACGCTGTCCTTTTGAAATTAAACGCTAAATTCCACTGTAATGTGTGCGGCTCAACTTCTTTCTGCGGGAGAAAGACTAGGTGAGATAATACACAGCTTAGTCCTGCCGTGAGAAACCACCAGCAAGAAAAGAGCTCCACAACTTCCCGACTCGGACCCTTTGTTGTGACCATCAAAACGTTTACGGGCAGGGTAGCCTCCAGGGATTGGACCTTGGTTTGGGCCCTAGCAAACCTAAAAATGGACGTGCAAAGGATTACAGTGAAATTCAGTGAGTTTCTAAAATCAAAAAAACATCGTCCACCAGAGGAAAATAATGAAATAATCACAAAGCACACTACAAATACCTGCATACTTGGTATAATCTGGCCTATCTCAGGGCCCACCAGGGGGCAAAAAAATTGATAAAGAAGCAATCCGCTGGCCTCTGTGCCGGTTTTGAAATCGTCAGATACCTTCGTTCTTTCCCTTTGAGAAAGGCGAGGTGGCCGAAATGCATCAGAAAGGGGAACGCTGTACTTTTTAAATTAAACGCTAAATTCCACTGTGATGTGTGTGGCTCAACTTCTTTCTGCAGTAGAAAGACTGAGTGAAATAATACACTGCTTGGTCCTGCCATGAGCAACGCACTACCAAGAAAAGAGCTCCACATCTGCCCGACTCGGACCCTTTGTTGTGACGGTGAAAACCTTTAAGGGCAAGGGCAGCGGCAGCCGCCAGGGATTGAACTTTGGTTTGGACCCTAGCACACCTCAAAATTGGCATGCAGGGGATTACAGTGAAATTCAGCGAGTTTCTAAAATAAAAGAAATAATGAAGTAACCACATTGCTAACTACAAATAAAAGCATGCTTGGTATGATCTGGCCTATCGCAGCGCCCAACAGGGGGCACAAAATTGGATAAAGAAGCAATCCGCTGGTCTATGTGTCGGTTTTGAAATTGTCAGATGACTTCCCTTTTGAGAAAGGCCAAAGTGGTGAAAATGCATCAGGAAGGGGAACGCTGTACTTTTGAAATTAAACGCTAAATGTCACTGTAATGTGTGTGGCTAAACTTCTTTCTGCGGGAGAAAGACCCGGTGATATAAATATATATGTAAATGTATGTCCTTAACAATGTATACATATTTCAGTTATTACACCCTCCATTTATGAGTATATTACATTGTATATGATATATGCTTTGTAAAGATCACTGTTTTTGTCACTCCAAAAGCAAACATAGACCACAGACTGTCCAAGAATTTGGAAACATCTTACATAGCCGTTTCCTCAATAAACCATGCCACATTCCTTTTATGGTAGCCCTAGCAGTGTTCATTGCAGTATCATTGGTTTTGATTTACATATCAAGCGATTTTATAGCCGTCTGTTCTTTTCATTAAGGGCCAAAACTCCATCCTAGAGTGGGCTGAGAATTGCTCAAAAAATAATGAAATATTTACATCCAAATTGAATTTGTTGGAATCTCCAAATCTAATATTAACTTTTGGATTTCTTCTTTGTGGGTGATCTAGTTGTTCCTACTACTAGCAAAGTGTTAACCCTGAACAAACCAAGTAAGTACTGCATCACCGTGTAAATAAGACTTGAAAGCAATTATTTTACAGAATGCAAATGAATTTTATAGCACGAAATGTGTCTTAGTGTCGTGAAGAGTTAAAAAAACAATCCTTTCACAATTGTGCTTTTCATCACCTCTGTTGTATTGTAGCAGATACCCTGGTGGACCCAGACAGATGATGTTAAGAGCACATTAAAAATACCTACTTATCATTATTGCATTGAGAACATTCCTTTAATACTATTCAGAGTTTTTATTGCCAACTGCTGCATTGTACTTCTCTTTCGTGATCTACCACTAAAACATCCATATTCAGAGCTTGTGCTTTTCAACAAAGTTTCCTCCTTGCCCTTTGTATGTTTCATTATCACAAAAGGAATGAAAGGACTAGATACATCTACTATTACAGGTTGACAGAACTTTTATCTGACATGCAGAGCAGTTGTGAAGTGCAGATAGTTTTTTGAGAACTCACTTCTAAGGGACAAGCAGGCAAGGTCTCTCATAGACTTTGATACGCTACATATGTAAAAAATCTAATATGATGACTCGGAAAAACTGCAACCTGTATCAAGTTAGGGATTGTGAGAAACAGGTACCTGTTAGCTTTTGGCTCCTATTCTCACTACTAGATGCTGATTTTCTGACTCTGAACGTACCATGGGCTCTACTAACCAGACACAGAGTCTGTGCTCTGATTAAAAGTGCATGGTAATTAAGTATAACCAAAATTGTTACTGATAATCTCTCTGTAAGACCCTAGCAAGTGGTAGGGCATGTGGGACTAGAGGCCCAGTCGATTGAATGTAATTAAGTGTGCACTACTATTGTTCCTGTCACCATTTTGGAAGCTGGTTTCAAACTCAAATTACATGCAAATTTGACTGTGGAATTAAAGATACCAACAAGTTTCAAAATAACATTGTTTTACATATACGTCATGCTTGAGATCTCCCGTCGGTGCCCCAGTGGTAGAGTGCCTTGTAACTATAAGGAGTGATATGATAAAATATCATTCTTTCCATTTGACTCACAACGACTGTCAGCTAACATGGCAATATGTTATTAAAGTGGAACTATTGAAATAAAGGATGCTTCAAAATATCAAAATGTATTCTATCACAGACAATTAGGTATAGACATTTTTTTTCTGTAAGTCAAAATCCAGCCTTCCAGAGGCTCTCTCCTGCTTTGCCAGTCTGAGCAAAACTGTCTTAATGAGCTGTGAAGTGGCCTGCATTGAGACAAAGAATTTCCTGTGGAAGGAGAACTGCAAGCTGCAGAGCACAAGGCAGGAACATGGTGGAGGGGCCAAAGAGTCTTCAAAAAAGGAATGATAGCTTCACCATTCAAAATCCTGCAACACCAACCAAATAGTAGCCCCACTAAATCGATTATTGAGTGGGCTGGAAGGGGAGTGTTAGGGAAACTTAGTCACACCAGTGGGTTGGCTTAGCCAGATCTAATCATCCAGGAGAGAGTTTCTCCATTGTGTATGCAGGAAGAATATTCATTTCTCGGTCATGAATATGCCACACTTTAGAGGAAGTGGGCATACACCTCAGTGGTACCCTGCATTCCATTGAGATGTGTGCCACATTGCTTTATACCCCAGAACTATGAATACATATGGGAGTGTTGTCCATCCACTCAGATCTGCTGCCTGAAACAGCAAATAGAAAAAGGACAGCCCTGCTGGAACCCTGATCTGTACCCAAAGGATTGCACTCTGAAGGACTGTACCTGCTACATAATCTGATACAACAGCTATCAATACCTTGCCTGGCTTCACTAGGATTAAAGAAGTCCCCACTATGGAGTGCATCCATTTCACACTTTGAACCCAAAGGAGGAAATGCAAAAAGAGGTTTTACAAGTTTGGAGTAACTTTAGTATAAAGCTCCATAAATTCACCAGGTGATTTGCGGGAGTTGTAGTCCCAGACCCCAAGAAGCAAACCCGAGTACCTGAACCCTTGGCTGGTGCTGTGGACCACTTTTCTTCATCAAGAAACACTCATAGAAGTAAGTGTGAAAGTGTGAACTGTAAACATTGATTGCCACACATGCGATACACTGCAGGCCATTACAACGCAAGTCATTACAAAGACTTGCTGTGGTGGGCAGAAGGTGTTGAATTTAAAATCCAACACCTTCCCTACTGTTGTACAGACTGGAGTTGGAATAGTAAATTATACTATTCAAAAATCTAGTCCCACCTACAGCAAGTCGTTGTAATGACCTGCATTGTAATGGTATATGATGTAACAAAGCGGTTGTTGAAATGGTATGTGTTGTAATGGTATGCGTTGTAAATGCATGCGATGTAACGTGACGTAATTGGTCTGAGCTCGCAGCCAGCTACCAAGGTTTAATTTATTTATTTTATGTATTTATTTATTTATGCGTTTTTATATAGCGCGGACTTTACCCGAAGGCGTCGGAGCGCTTCACAATAAGAACTGTAATGATACATGAGGAGAAAATTACAAGTAAACAACTTACAGAAGCAAACATTAAGTTACATGAGGTAAAAATGACAATTGTGAAAAAACAAAATACGTGAGGTAGCAAACAATGCATTACAGGAGGAAAAAGCGACAAGTGTGCAGGTTACAAGAAAAAACAAAGCACAATCAGAGGTATAATACTGCAACATATGCTAGACACTCAGGCACAAGAACAACCGTTACGTAGGCAATGGTGGCACTTGTGCAAGTATCAAAAGCAAACAAAATGTGAGAGGTAGCAAACAGTGTGTTACAAGAGAAAAGTGGCGTGTGCATGTTACAAAAGAGTACCAAACACAGGTCTAAGTATAATAATGCAATAAATGGAAAACACTCCAACCACACGAACACACTGGGAAGGCACTTCCATAGTCATGGAGAATAGAATTTTCAGTATTGGGAGGTCTTCCTTCAGATAATAGAAAGGGCGTGAATGACTTTTGGAGGTGTCTTTGGAGGAGAAGAACTTTGAGGTCCGTTTTAAAGGCCTGGGGGAGGAGGTGGTCCGGAGTTGAGGCGGAAGGGAGTTCCAGATTCTCACTGCGTTGCCTGAAAAGGATTGGGCAATTGATCTTTCCTTCTTGAAAGGGGGAGGTTCAAGCAGTAGATTTTCCGCATTACGTGATGGTCTAGAGCCTCCAGAGAGTTTCAGCTTATTCGCCAGGTAGCGAGGAGAGGAGGAGTGCAGGTTTTTTCTGGGTGATACAGGAAGTCTTGTAGATAGCCCTAGCCTCGATGGGAAGCCAGCGGAGGGTGGATAACATCGGTGTGATGTGGTCGCTTCTTTTGGCCCCGTAAATGAAACGAGCTGCTGAATGGAGAACAGATTTAAGGGGGGAAAAGTGGGATTTGGGGAGGCCAGTAAGAAGAGAATTGCAGTAGTCCAGTCTGGAGAGGACTAGCGATTGCACCAGGGTTTTAAGGTCCTGCTCCAGGAAGAAGCGTCAAATTCCCCAAAGCAGGCGCAGTTGATATCAAGCAAACTTTGCAGTGGAATTGATGTGGGAGATTAGATTGAGTTTTTTGTCGAGAATGACACCAAGGGATTTTGCGCTGTTGACAATGATGGGTTTATTCTTAAATAGATTCATCTGATCCATCCATGATTGAACCGGGGGAGGAGAGAATGAGGAGGAGAGGAGGAGGAATTCAGTTTTGCAGGGATTCAGAATCAGTTGATGAGTTCACATCCAGTTTTGAATGGAGTCGAGAGTAGAGCTTTGGATGGAGAGATTGTGAGTGGAGGCAACCTTGAGGTAGATTTGAGTTTTGTCTGCATAGAGATGATAGTGGATCCCGGATTTATTTAGGAGATTTCCCAGTGGTTCTAAATAGAGATTGAACAATGTGGGTGCAAGTATCGAGCCTTGAGGAACACCTTGACCTACCGCCACATGAGATGAAAGATTGTTCGCTATTTTGATTATTTGGGATCTATCAGAGAGGAAGGAAGCAACCCATTTAAGCACAGTGCCCTCCATGCCCATTCTCTGTTGAAGAGTGTTGAGGAGGGTGTTATGATTGACAGTGTCAAAGGCTGCAGAAAGGTCAAGGAGAATAAGAAGACATGACCCCCCGAATCGAGTATCCTCAGCGCGTCATCAACCACTTGCAGTAGGGCTGTTTCAGTGCTGCAGTTTTGGATGAAGCCGGACTGACAATTGTCAAGAAGATCATTGTCCTTGATATGACGAGAGAGTTGTTTCGCTACACACCTTTCTGTGATCTTCGCAAGAAAGGGTATGTTGGTGATGGGGAGGAAGTTGTTGAGATCATTCGCATCAGCAGTGGGTTTTTTAAGCAGAGGGGTGACCTGCCCAGTTTTGAAGGAAACAGGAAGGGAGCCTTGACAGAGGGAGAGGTTGACCAGAGTGGTCCAATAGGAAAGGGAATAGGTATAGAATTCAATGGCAATGGCACTAGGGATGGGGTCCAGAGAGTGGTTGGAGGGCTTTGTTTTGAGGATGCACTTGAGAAGGGCATCTTCAGATATGCGGTCAAAGTTCTACCAAGTGGCTGAGGATTTGCACTCCTCTGGAGGGGTAGGATGAGCGACCTGATCCACAAGTGATTTCCCTTTTTCATTGAAGAATACAGCGAAATCCTCTGCTTTCTTTGTAGATTCCTCCAACTTGGAGGTTGGGGGAGAGTAGTTAGGAATCTTGATGAGATCGAATAGTTTTTTTGGGTCTATTTTTGCCTGAGTCAAGGAGGGTTTTGAAGTGTGACGCTTTCCCAAGGAAGATGTGCTTGTGGTACATGGATCTTGCTGAATGAAGCTTGACCAAATTATCAGTGGAGGGCACTTGCCTCTATTGTTTCTCCAGGAATCTTACCTGCTTCCTTTCTTCATAGAGGGATTTGTTGAACCAAGGTGCTGAGGGAGTGGGCCTTATCTTTTTGCTTTTGAGTGGAGCGACGTTATTGATTTTGGCTGCAAGGACTGTGTGGCATTGGGAGGTGAGATCGTCAACATCTTGGTACGAGTCTAGCCTTGGAAGAGATAACAAAGGTGCTTCACAGAAGGGACCGACATCAATATTTTTCGCATCACGGAACCAGGAGGTAGCCCTCTTAGGTTGGCCAAGAGTTATAGAGTGTGATAGGTGAAGAGAGAATTGGATAAGGAGGTGGTCAGACCAGTCTACATGAATAGGGGTAGTGATAGAAAGCATGCCTCCTTTACAAATAACAAGGTCCAGGATTAAGCCCTTAGAGTGTGTTGATTCAGTGCAGTGTTGGATAAGATTGTTTGCAGAGGGGAAGGTGGCCAGCGAGTTCGCAGAAGAATCTTGCGGTGAGCCCCAGTGGAGATTGAAGTCACCCACGAAGATCTGATTGTCACTTTGAGAGTATCGGTCACTGATGAAGTCAGTGAGATCCTCCATAAACAAAGGGCCACTGCGAGGCAGACGGTAAATGACATGGAATCTGAGGGGTGAGCGATGGTGCAATTGAAGCTCAAGAGAAAGGCATTCAAAGGTGCGGGAGGAGCAGATTGAGCAAAGGAATAATTTATTGATACCATGACTGAACCCTTTAGTGCGTTTGTGGTCTTAATATTAATAGTGGTCCCTACTTATCACTACTAATAAACCACTATCCCTCATTTGGAGTTCAGCAGTGAGGATACTTGCACGTACTTATATTTAAATTCCACTGTCTTACTATCCTGTCCAAACACACAGCTGCTAAGCTTAGGTTACAGTGCAGGGGTTGGTTGCTGCCAGTTGCTAATCATATGAGAAGGAAGAGCTGATGGAGTCCCTTAAGGCCTGGGCAGGTATATCTCTGGGAAATTAAGGTGATGGGCACAATGACCCCTCCAACAAGCTGCAGGTGGAGGTTGTCAACATTGCCATTTCTTTAAGTATGTGATTCATACTTCCAGCTAAGCAAGGGAGAGTAGGCTTATCCCACCAGAACCAGGGATGTATTTGAGAATAAAGAGCTGAAGGCTTAGCTAGCTTCCATAGAAGGGTGGAAGTTGGCCCAAGTTGAGAAGTGGGCAAGGGAGGAAGAGAGAAGAAATGGTGGCAGAAACAATGAAGAAGATGCAGAGATGCCCAGGAGCTGTGGATTTGATTGCAGGCTTCCCCAAGGTAATAGTCCCCATGTAGGTATTGGGGGACGACATTGACAAATTGCTGACTGCATTTGAAATGGCCCTTGAGATGAGAAGGGTCCACTCTAAGTATTGAGGTGCTCTCCTGTGGAAATTTATTCTAGTAGCTAGGATGGATATGCTACAGGACCCCACAAGAGTTGAGGCAGAATCCTACCCACAATTGAGGAAATAGTTAGTCACAAAACTTGGTCTGACCCCAGAGCAGTGCAGAGTGAAGTTCAGGGACACCCAGAAAGTAAACACAGTGCTAGGTGGACTTTATCCACATCTCAGTGAAAGCTCTACAGGGCCGTATTAAAGGTAAACTTGTGAGAGCATTTATAACTTAATTCTTAAGGACCACTTTGTGACTCATTGTGGACAAGAAACCTTATCCCATTACCTAGTAGACTTTAAGCTGTCTAGTCCCAGTGAACTAGGAAAGACAACTAAAATGGAGCTCCTCCTCCCACCCTAGTGCCTTGAGACCCTCACGGATGAGTAGCATGCTTTAAAATTCCCTAATTAATATATTGGTGAGTGCATGAGAATCCAAGTTTCTAATCAGCACCAGTGAGGAGACTCCAAATAGGTGGGGGTTAGGTCTACAAAAGCCACAAAGACTCCCTCAGTACCCCAGAACCCTAAAAAGGAGGAGGGAAGACCCCATCCTAACTCAGATTAACAGAGAACCCAGGGCTCAAGAAAAACTTAGACCGTAAGGTTTTCTTTGATTGTCAGTAGTCAGTTCACTTAATTAATGATGACGCCTTTTCTACAAAAGTGGTTAGCACTGAGCTGTTGAGTGTAGCCATAGAGCAGAATTCCTGAGTTGAGGACGTCCTCTTAGCATTTTGTTTGGACACATGTCCATATGGTAAGCTGGTGTTCCCTTAGGGTGGAAGTAGGCACTTCCACTCCATTCAGGTGAATGGGATCGCTGTCATTTGCCTGTGAGACACATGTGCTTGTTAAAATATAGTGAGTGACGGGAGGCCAGAAAGGTAACCCCAGGTGAGGTCACAACCAAACCTGTAGACATAGTGCCTACACACTGGGATGTAACATTGGCTGGTATAAGGTGGTAGTGCAGTCCTCCCTTCAGGTTATCTCCTGGGCAATGACCTAACTGAGGTTAATCTGATTTAAAGGGCACCCCGACCCAAAGGTCTTGGGGAGATAGCCCCTACAGATATGAAACTGGGGTCTCAAAAGAAACAAAAAAAAGAAGAAAAAGTGTAAGTCTTAAAGAGAGTTCCAGGGAGCCAAGGGTCTTCTGTCCTAGTAAGGTAGAAACCCACAGCTGGTACTGGTGAAGCTTCACCTAACCATAGAGAGTCTTGAGAAGGCAGGCAGCTATCTAGCAGCAGGGTATCACTCCTGCTTTGACCCAAGGGAGAGTGGAAGATGAGTGTCTGCCACTGCATGTGGTAGCCACCTAAATTAAACAGCAAGAGAGGTTCCAGGAGCCATCGGATGCCCCTAAAGCAGCTCAGCCACCTGCCAGTAGAGAGCTTAGGGTGTAGTTCTGGATTCTGAAAGCTGCCAGTAGCCTCTGCTGGGGTTTGCTGTTCATGGAAGCATTGTTGGTGGCATGGGAGGCAGAACTCATGGCCCAATATAAGATTGGTTTCCTGACCCTGTTGGTCATGGTGGGGGTTGCTCAAGTGCTGGGTAACTTCTGTGGGTACGGTGTTGTTATAGAGGAGGTGGGCACCTCACTGCCCAAACTAAAAAGGGAGAAAGATAATAAAACAGCGGTTATGAGGATTCACTTTAAATGGGTCCTTTCAATCTCCATAAACACACAATTAATGTTGGGTGGCGCAATCATTTATAACCTCCTGGGAAGTACGGCAGATTTTAGTACCCAGCTCCTTGCTCGAATCATTCCTGTAAGTCTTAAACATAAAAATATTCTAGTTCTAGGAGACTTTAATGTTCACTACGACTTGAATAATAACCCATTAAACAAACACTTGGCAGACGATATGGAAATTATGCAACTTATTCAGAAAATTGAACGACCTACACACAAAGCAGGACATATGCTGGACCTTATTTTCACCAACATAGTAAACACCACAATTAAAGACATCAAGCCGCTGACCTGGACTGACCATCACAGGATTTAATTTAATTTTAACTTGCCCATAAAGAACACAAGACCAACTGTTCAGACTGTAGCTAAAACTAGAAGTTGGAAAAAATTGTCTGTGGAAAAATTCCAACAGCATTTTCATTATAAAAATGATCCGGGAACCTCTAGCGAGCAGGAAATCCACCAATTGCTAAATAGTATTGGGAATGCTCAGGATCACTGTTCACCGCTCCCTACAAACGATAGACTCGGGCGAACGTTGTCAGAGGAATGGTATGGCTCAGATCTGAAGGTTCTCAAAAGCAAATGCACCACATTGGAACATAAATGGAGGCTAAGCAAAACCCCGGATGATAGACTCGCTTACAAAAGGAAGCTGAAAATGTATAACGTAGCTATATGGAAAGCAAAAAAAGACTATTTTACCCAAAGAATATTGGACAATAGAAACTCGTCCAAAGAGCTCTTTAAAATAGTTAAAGAACTCTGTAGCCCTTCTAGCCTCACTTCAAATTTGAACCCCTCACAAGAGAATTGCACTAAAATAAGTAATTTATTTTGTGAAAAAATTGACAAAAATCAATACCTTATTCTCGAACAACAATCAGGAACAAGCGGAGTATCACTTAGACTCCACTCTGTTGGTTAGCTGCTCTACTTTTGGCCCTTTTTCCGAAGAAGAAGTAAGCAAGGTTATGCTGGAAATCAAATCAGGATCCCCGTTGGACCCATGTCCACATTATATTTTTTCACAACTTACTCCCATAATATGTCCAGCAGTGACGCAAGTACTTAACCGGTCTTTGGACCGAGCTTAATTCCCTAATGTTTGGAAAAAATGCAGTAGTCATCCCACTTATAAAAATAAATTGGGGTTGATATAAATAATCCTGCCAACTATTGCCCCATCTCACAACTACCTTTTTTATCAAAAGTTTTGAAAAAATTGGTAAATAAACAGCTGTCAAATTTTCTGGAAACCAACAATCTGTTAGATGTTTCCCAGACGGGCTTTAGGGCCAACAATAGCACAGAGACTACACTCCTAGCTGTGCTGGACGATATCAGAACTCAGGCTGATAAGGTAAAAATGGTTGCCCTAATATTATTAGACTTATCAGTGGCATTTGCTACCTTGTCCCACAACCTCCTACTAAAAATGCTGGCCGCAAAAGGTATACAAGCTAAAGCCTTGAACTGGATGGAATCCTTCCTATCAGACAGATCACAATCTGTTTGTTTAGGCAATTTCACTTCTACCCCCCCCCCCCGGAAGATTAAATATGGGGTACCACAGGGGGTATCATTGAGCCAGACATTATTTAATGTCTATGTATCCTCCCTGGCAACCATTGGTAAAAAGTGGGGCATTAACATCTGCTCATACGCAGATGATACGCAACTAATGGTCACTCTTAATGGTGATGAGGACGCCAAAAACAGGTTGCTTAACTGCCTCACTGAGTTATCCAACTGGATGCACAGTCACTGTTTGAAATTAAATGCTGATAAATCGGAAATCCTGCTGTTTGGTGGATCCCAACAGCTCTGGGACAACACCTGGTGGCCTGATACTCTCGGCACACCTCCCAATCCAACCCCGACTGCAAGAAACCTGGGAGTTCACATTGATAATACTCTGTCCATGAAAAATCATGTTATTACAATATGTGGCAAGGGTTTTGCAATATGAAAAATGCTAAGACGAGTTTTCCTATGGATCCCCATTGAATGCAGAAAGATACTAGTCCAGTCATTACTGGTAAGTAGGCTGGACTATGGGAACTCACTGTTTGTCGGTATGGCAGACTATCTTTTCACTAAATTACAGCTAGTCCAGAATGCGGCAGCAAAAGCAGTTTGCAAAAGGAAAAAGTACGACTCCGCTAAGAGCTGTTTGAGAGCTTTACACTGGCTCCCAATGAGGCAAAGAGCATCTTTTAAAATGTTATGTATTACTCATAGAACTTTGCATAAAACCGGTCCCAACATACTAAAAAATAGGATCAAGTTTTATGCACCGAACCTGAACCTTCACTCACAATTTACAGCAAAAGCTGCTACCACTCGAGTAAAGAGAGCCAGAATGGGCGGGCGTGCTTTTTCACACTTAGCCGCCAACATCTGGACTGATCTGCCAATAGATATAAGGCTCACGGATTGCTACCTTACCTTAGGAAAAAAATAAAAACTGTGTTGTTTCTCGAAACAGACTACATTTCTAGTCTCTGATATTTGCTCACTGCACACCGTTACAATCTTAGCACCGTGATATCCTATTAGGATGAATGTTGCGCTTTAGAAGTACGAATAACATTAACATTAACATTAACATTTTACTGAATGGGTGGGTCTGTTTTAGAGAGCAAGTGGATTGGTAGGAGGATGTAAGGCAGATTAGGACAGGCATTTGTACAGCCTGGTTTCTTCACTTTGTTCCTCACCTGACAGACCAGTAATACTCTCCCAGGGTTGGTTAAGGCTCCAGGGATATTGGCTGGGGCTGGTTGTGTGAGAAACCAGCAACTGTTTGCAGTATCTACCAACTTTATTCCCCCATTTTGCCTACTTTCTGCTGTTTTCTGGACTCTGATTGTGCCCTGGGCTCTGATAACCAAACCAAGATCCTGTGCTCTGATTAGAAGTACATGGTAATTAGGTATAATTACAATTGATACTGAAACCTTGTGTAAGTGTCTAGTCTGTGATAGGTCATGTAGTTCTAGAGTTCCAGTCAATTTAATGAACGTAAGTACGCACTGTTGTGGTGCTTGTTATCATGTTAAAAGCCAGCCCTGCCTTGCAGGTTGCTTTTAAACTTAAATTATATGCTAATTCGACTTTGGATGTAAAGGTGTAGTGTAGTTCCTATATTCCCAATAGGCTCTGCGCATTGGAATAATATATCTGACATTTTAGCCGTAGGATTGAGGTCGACTAGGTCTCTACCGAATATATTAAACTTAATTGTGAGTGCCAGCTAGCTCAGAGGTCACTAGAAACTTTCTTGAATTCACAAGAAGGGATTAGTTTCTGACAACCACATAAACATGACAACTTTGTTTCCCAAGAATAAGAAATCAATCTCTAGAGTTGCGGAAACAATCAATAACTATTTTACTCAGTCAATCGTGCATGCTTGGTTTCACCAGAGTTGCTGAGAAATAGAGAGGTGGGCGTTTTCAATCAAAAGTATTTATTGAACAGTCTTATTTCTAAAGCAAAAGAAAATCTACTGCTTGAATCGTAATACTGGTTATAAAGTACAAAGCATATAATACGAAAAGTATTATAAAGTAGTACTGTAAAAGCATGGTATGGTTTCTAAGCCATATAAAATAACATACAATACATAAAATACATACAGTGATAAATAATGACTAAAAGTACTCAACTGGTGCTTCTAAAATACGCCTACCCCGGTGTACCTAACCTAAGTCTAGTACAAGGGAAGTAGTAAGTGAGGTGTAGCCTAAGTTTAGTATTTTTCTGTCAAGAATCTACTCCAAGAATTCTCTAAGGGTCTAATCAGTTCCGTACCTTAGTTTTAGAATGACGGAGGTCCTGTATCTCTCTCGCAGGACTCGATTTCACAGCAACCCGCACGGGTAGCCTGGAAACACTGGAGCCGGATTTCTCGGCAGGAGAAAAGACAGTGTCTCTCAGTGCGTCAGCTGGAGGGCCGGCTTCCTTCGGCACTTGCAGCACCAGGGCTTAGGGCAAATAGATAGTTGATCTGCTCCAAACCACTGTGTATTTGTCTGGGCAAATGTAGGCATATTTATACCTTGAAGGTGCTTAGTTTGACGTATGATTGGACATAATAACATCAACAAAGGCTCAGTTCCTTGAAAACTCCATGATTTCCTAGATAAATTAGTATTCAGGCAAGGGGAAGTCCCTAGCTGCTGAAGGCGGGTTTCTCTAAGAAATAGTTGTTGATTCTCAGAACTTAGAGGAAGTAGCCTTGCCGTATTTGGGCTGCATAGGCTCAGTCTAATTATGGTAATGATTTCTATGCTTGTATAAGGATCGGGTGATTTATACCTATATATGGGCATGAATCAGGAAAATTACACTAGGGTCCTAGATTTCTACACAACAAAGGTATGTCTGCTAACATGGGAATGCTTTATTAAAATATAACTATTGTTAGTAAGGTACTAAAAATATACCTCAAAGTATACAAATAATAGAATAAATACAACAACTCGCCACTGTATTCGATGTAGTCTAACTGCCAGAGAAATGAAGTTCATAACTTTCATTTCTGTAATCAAAGCCTAGCCTTCCAGCTGCTCTCCCCTGATTTTCAAGCCTCTGCCAGGCTGAGCAAAGCTGTCTTAGGGACATATTATCAAGAATGGCTTTAAAATGATTGCCGGTTTAGCAGCAGAAAACTGGAATTCTCAAGGGCATGTTATCAAGCCCATTATCGCTGCTTTAGCGGCAGTTTTCTGCCGCTAAACCGGCAATAATGTTAACGCCGTTCTTGATAATATGCCACTTAATGAGTTGTCAAGTGACCTGCCTTGAGACAAAGAACTTTCTGTGGGAGGAGAACTGCAAGCTGCAGTGCAGAAAGCAGGAAGGCAGTGGAGGAGCCAAACTGGCCTTCAAAGACAGTTTGGACATGACACAGCCTCACCCCCAAATCCTGCACCCCCAGACAAAAGGAGTCCAAGTAATTAGATTAGTGAGAGGGCTGTAAGGGAGTGCTAGGGAAGCCTAGCCACACTAGTGTATTGGCTTAGCCAGATCTAAGCCTCCAGGAGAAAGTTTAGCCATTTTGGAATTTTGAAAGTCACAAATATACCACACTTTGGAGGAAGTGTTCATACACCTCGCTGGAACTCTGCATTCCATTGGTCAGGGTTGCCAACTGCTTGATGCCCAGGATCAAAAAATAAATATGGGAGTGTTGCCCAGGACCTTAGAGCTGCTACTTGAAACAACAAGGAGAAGATGGACTGGCGAGTGAAAAACCTGACCTGCACCCAAGGGATCAAACCTGGAAGGTCTGTATCTGCTGCACAATCTGATTCTAAAACCTTAATTACTGTTCCTGGATTTGGACAAATTAAGGAGTGGACTATCTGAAAGTTACATCTTAACAGAGCCCATCTGAATCTTCTATACAGGAACGGCACATCTTGGTCTACGTCAAGTGGACATTTAAGGATTTAGCTAGGTGCATTGTGATTATTGCAGTTCCAACATCCCAATGACCATCTCAGAACTTCTAGAACATTGGTACTGGTGTTGTGGACACTTTGAACCCACAAGAGGAACTTCAGCAAGAACACTTGTTGATGTTTGAGGAAGTTTAGAGTAACATTTGTTAAAAGTACTATAAGGTGACCAGGTGTATTGTGGGAGTTGTAGTCACAGACTCCAAGAGGCAAACCAGATCATCTGTACTCTTGGGTGGTGTCGGGGACTACTTTCATTCATAAATAAAATACATCTGTAAGTAAGTGTAAAAGTGTTACATTGTGGATGGCCACAACTATGGTCCTTTAAAAATAATTGCTTGCTTGTAGTCAGTTCTGCCTCTTTGTCCCTCCCCTTTCTCTTCCATCCCTCTGACACAGCTGAGACTTAGTACTGTCTTATTCTGCTATTGTTCTCTATCTGTACTTTCAGGGGATCTTTTTTTTGTCATGATTTCCTGGTCTGCTGCTGTTTGCCTCTGTTCAGCTGTGGCACCATAGCTGCTTACATCTAAATATAACATTCCTACCTCTCACGTCCTCTTAATGCCACAGTTGGGCTAGTGCTGCCTCCCACTCTGTTGATTGTATTTATTTAGCCTTTTGGAACCTTTCTCCCTGTTTCAAAACTGCATTTGCCTCCCTGTCCTCCTCAATCAATTTATTTTCTCTTTAACTTTCTAAGTTTCATGGTCTTTATCTCTGTGCCTCTCTCGAGACTATTGACCCCTTGTTCTTTCTGTGTCTCACTCCCTAAAGTCACTGACTGCCTTATCTTTCCGATGCCAAAACCCAGTTTGTTCTCCGGAGTCTATTTTCAAACTCTCATCCAGAAACAGGCTGTACTAGAGTGACATTTCCATGGGATAAAGGGTCATTAGCTCAGCCATTTTAATTCCAGGCTGGGTGTTTATTCTACTAAATTCAATACTTTTAAGTGACCTGTCTAGCTTCATGGTGGTCCCCCAAACAGCCCTTTCTTGAATTAACTCAGAGGAGTTCTGCTAGGCGCCTAGCTTAATCAGCTATGAAGGCCTGCCTGCACTCATGCCTACATCACAAGGAGGGATGGCCTGTCTCTCTATTTGCGTGACATTGGTTGTTTTCTCATAGGACACAGTGCAGCACATTATTACCTTTCTCTCATTGGTATTTTTAGTAGATGACCCCCAAAGTACACACTTTTCTCATGCACACAGCAATCTGGTGCCAAAGATTATTTTGATGCTTTTATAAGAAGTTATACTCCTGGGGCTAATCAAATGATCAAACCAATCAGGATTTAAAAAGCACGGCAGCCCTTGGCTGGTGTTGCTGTAGTTTGAAGCATCTTGCCATCATTTATCATTATTCAAGACTTTCCCGACCTCCTTGGCTCTTCAGTGGATAGGTTGTGATTCTAAGTTTGTTTGGCCGTTGCTTGGATGCAAGTTACATAGAGCAAGGCACATAAAAGTTTGGTTTATGCTCTGATAAGTTCGATGCTATGTAATCATGCAACTATTATTGAATCATTCTGCTTGTCATTTTACTGGTTGTAAGGCCTCAGTTGTGGCTATAGAGCTTGATGGGTTACAGCAACTACGTGATGTTTGTTCTATGCCGGTGACCCTTTAACTGAAATAAGAGCCAATTTAAATACTTGTAAAGAATACATCATTTTTTCTGGGGGTCTCCTAATGTCATTGCTTGAAACACATACATCAATTCCATAATACATAGGTAAACGACATGGGTAATATACATTGTCATTTTCAACGCTGATAGCTCTAACTCAAGAAAATGCGAGACCTAATGAGTGCTCAACTCTTTGAGCGCAATTTGTTTCTCGGTGCTAGTTTAACTTTTGCTCTTTAAAGATTAATATCTCTGGTTCTCTTCATTTGCTTTGTGGGATTTTAGTGTCTTTTTGTTCATAAAAACATAGTCTACTTCCATTACTTGTGTTAGATTTCTGTTGCATTTTGTGTCCTACTAATTTAATGTATAGGTGTTTTTAAATGCTTTACACACCTGACTCCTAAGTTAAGCCTATTTGCTCACAGCAAGCTGCAAAGGGTTGAGCAGGAAGAGAATATTTTATTGAGACCTAGGCTGAACCTTAAATTTAGTTTGTGCCGTATTCCTAGTGGTAGGCACCTACTTATCATTAAGATCAAACCACTTTCCCACAGGGATCCTCCTTCAATCTTTTACTTCCTGAAATGGGATCTAGTTGAACATCAGCAAGCTGTCAACTGAGCCTGTAAGCTAGCAGTCAATATTAAAAGCACATTATAGGTTTCTTTATAGTATACAATTGCAAAACTACCCCTTGGGTAAAAGGAACTTTAGACTGAGTAAAATCCTTCCCTATTTTTTTGTTTTCAAGGTATACTTGACATTCTAATTAGATCATAAATGCAGTTTTATCATATAGTGCAAATCTGTGACTGATGAGCAGATGCACTCAGTCATTTCTTTTCTAATCCCTCATGATGATGTTTTGGGATCCCCCAAGCTTGGTCAATAATCCCTGTTGTCACCAAGTACAGGGCCTTAACTCCAACCCACAGCATTCTTAGTTCCATTGGTGTTAGGTTTGCTCATTGGGTCTCTAAACTTCAAACACCTGAGGGCACTATTGTGGTAGGAGGAACTGCATGCATATGTAATCTGGCATTCCTCTTTTCTGAAGTGGTTCTGATGTTGCTATTAGACTTAAACAATATATATTACATTTAATAACCATTTTGTTTTACATTCAATTGCAAACTCTTCCGTTCCATCTAGGAGATTGGCTATTTCGCCTATCAAATTTCAAATTAGTGCAAAGAGTGGTCAGCTGGCCACTCAAGGAGAAGGACTTTTGCATATTTTGATGTCCCTCTGAACCTCATTTCCGTATACAAGTGGCAGCAGCTCCATGTCTTAAGTATTCCCTGCAGTTTACAGACAATAGGTTAAGTCTTCCTCAGTTCATCCATAGGTCCAGATGTGGGGGAGGTGACACTTTTGATGTAACCACTAGCTTTTTGGTGGGGTGACTCCTGAATACTCATTTCATTTCAAAATTCTTTATTTCGGCTTTGATGCCATAAAAGAACAATGCATACATTATAGTTCAGTGAATAAAAAATGAACATTCCGCTTCGGATATTAAAATCATTGGTTAAAACAGTGCAATTCATGTTGGAAGACAATTTGAGCACAACAAAGCAGTCATAAAATCCTAGGATGGACCACCATGCTAATTCTAGTAAACAAATCAATTCATGCCCTTGGAAAAAATAAAAAACTCAATTACAGTTGATGTCCCATTTTTTTCCTTTGGAAAAAAATAGACAGTAAAAATCTGCTAACACTAAATGTTATCTGTTGCGATGTATTTGTTGTTAGAATTCTCAGAGCCTGTGAACATGACCTCAGGCCTAACAATAGACATATTGGTTTAATCCATCTTTTTCTGGCCTGAGCGTACAAGGGGCAGAAAAGGAGGATATGTTGCTCATTTTCTATCTGGTTATGTTCACACATAGAGCAAGTTTCGTCCATTGCTGAGGACGATGGATCGCAATTTCTAGCCCAGCGTGCCAAGGTTGTTTTTATTAAAAGGTTTCCATATCTAAGTTTTAAAAATAATGTTTTGGCAAGTGGGGGCTCTATTTCATCCATAAAGGTCTCATAAAGTGGTTCATCGTTAAAATTTAAGAAGTTTGAAACTAAAGTCCCACTAGTTATGATACTTGCAGTCCTATTTGCTATAAAGGTCCAGAAGGCCCTTTTTAAAATTAATTTGGGGTTAGGGGGTAACTGCTCGGGGTTCTCCCAAAAATGTTTCAGACCTATATTACTGAACCAAGCTTTAACGTGCCTAAGCCATGGGATAGCTTTCAGACAGTCAAGCGCCATGATTTCTTTTAACCCGTCTCTATAGTCTTGGAGTTCGGGAACATGCCATAATCTAACCCATAGCATTAATGGTCGAATCAGTACTTGGTGATCAGTTCTTTTAAAGTTTAGGTCCAATTGCAAAGGTACTAGCGGGGTGCCTCTCGGGACCCTTACCAGAGTTCGCATAAAATTGTTGTCCAGGACACTGAAAGTATCCTTGGACCCAGGCCCCCATATTTCTGCGCCATAAAGGACTGATGGTTGGACTTTAAATTTAAATAATTCCATCACTGGAGACACCGCTTTACTAGTACTCAGGCTTTGCTCCCAGAGAATTGGTTTTACATTCTGGGCAAATATCAGTTTGCTTTTTTCCATTTGGGCTTTCCAAGTGAAGTTGGAATCTAGTGTCACCCCTAGATATGAAAAATGGGGTACCGATTCCAACTTTACTCCTATCAATGTTAAGCAGCCCTTATCTGGTTTAGATGGATTTAGGGCCATACATTTAGTCTTTTTCCCAATAATCTCCAGCCCCTTCTGACTACAATAATCACTAAAAGTGTTCAATAGTGTCTGTAGGCCATTTTTTGTTTGGGAAATCAAGATAGTGTTGTCAGCAAATAATAAGGATGTTACCCTTTCGCCGTTCAGTTTAGGGGAGTCATTATTACATCCCTCTAGGTATGAGGGATGTCGTTCACAAAAAGGGAAAAGAACGCAGCCCTGGCGAACTCCACGCTCGATTGGAATTTTTGGGGTTAATTCGCCATTTGGACCCCATCTAATTCTCGCAAAGTTCCCTTCATGTAACTCTTTAATCTGAACTACTAGATTATTTGGCAGACCTGCTGCACTCAGGGTTTTACATAAAAGATTGCGTGGCACTAAATCAAATGCTGCCCTTAAATCAACAAAAGCAACATATAAATGACCCCTTTTGATCTTTACATACTTCCAGTAAAGGCAGCAAAATCTAAAAATCTGATCTATTGTGCTGACTTTTGATCTGAACCCAGCTTGGAATTTGGTTAAAATTGCGTTTTCCTCCAACCAATTACTCACACGTAATAAAATGTGTCGTGAGTAGATTTTCTGGAGGATATCCATTAAGCTGATTGGCCGGTAGTTGCAGGGGTCCATCCTATCTCCTTTTTTAAAAATTAAAACAATTTCAGCTCCCTTCCAACTTTCAGGAAATTCTAAGGTGCAGGATAGTTTATTGCACAAATTATTGATGTATGGTGCCCGTACTTTTAAATCATGCTTGTATAGATCCCCCGGAATCTTGTCAAGACCTGGGGCTTTACCGGATTTTATTTGGCTTATTGCCAAATCTGTTTCCCCTAGAGTAAAGACAAGATAATCTGCTGGTGTTTCGTAGCTTGCGGCATTCGTATCCATGTGGGAATCATCATATTTTTTATATAAATTTGTGAAATGAGAAACCCAGGTTTGCTCGTCCAAAAAAACATCCTTAACCACCCTACCTACATGGTTCCCATTTGCAACTAGTCTCCAGAAGGCCACATTATCACGCGATCTGGCGGCTAGCAGCAGTTCAGCCCATTTGTCTTCCTCCCATGCTATTTTAGAGGCCCTTTGAACAGACTTATAATTATTCCTTGCTCTTTGGATATCTAAGGGAGACTTAAACTTCATCGCCAATAATAATTCCCTTTTTGACTCTCTACAGGATCTATCATACCATGGCTTGCTATGGGACAGATTCTGCATCTTTTGCTGGTTCTTTTTGGGCATTTTGGTTACTAATAATTTTAGGTCAGCAAAGAATTTCTGATGTATTATCAAAAAGGAGGTTTCAATTTCCTCCTCGGATGTTAGACCTAAGTAGGGTCCAAAAGTCCCAGCAAAAAGTGAGTATATTTCACTTAGGATGTCATTGTGATCCAATATAAAAGGCCATTTAAGTGATCTCCTATTGTTACTAATATGGATCTCGATATTATCACCACTGCTATCCTCAGGTGGTAATGGTTGAACTAAATCGTTAAACAGTGAAGCATCTAATGTCAAGTTTAAGGCAAAATGATCGCTTTCGAGCCTCTCCTTTACATCGAGGTCCAAAAGATGCGACCAAAGGGGTATGGAAGCGATCACAAAATCTAAGTTGCTTTTGTAGTTGTTCCTACTGAAGGTTGGTTTATTCGAGCTGCCGGATGGTAGACGTCCGTTACAAGCCCTGAGAAAATACTCTGTGCATAATTTAGTCAACTGGAGAACCAAGGTTGAACATTTGACCGAGTTAATGTTCTCCAAAATAGGGATTTTATTCGCCTGATCTTTCTCAACAAAAATTTCACTGAGGCCCAGAACTGGCTCAAAATTACAATTTAAATCACCAGCCAGGATAACAAGATCCTCCATGGGGTCCAATCCACTCAGGAAACAATCTAATTTAGAGAAGGTTGGTGATTCATTTGAAGAGGGAGAAGGCCTATTGTAGATGTTTATTAAAAATAATTTCTTCCCATTGCAAGTTGTAACTTTTAATGCTAATATATCTACGGAGTTTGTGTCTACCACCTCAATATTTACCCTTAGTTTTATTTTCACCCAAATCAAGAGTCCCCCCGAGGGCCTTCCGCTTCTGGAGGGGATCGCACCAATTCCATAAGTCTTGTAACCTACCCTGTGTGGTGTATCCACTGCCCAGGTTTCCTGTAACAAACAGAAATCAAAAGATTCTATAAAGCTAGCCCACTCCGGGTCCCTCAGGTGTTTTGCAATTCCAGCTATGTTCCAGCAAACCAATTTTACCGGCTCCCCAAGTGCAGATGGCATCTCTGGGAAAGCCCTTGGCATCTCTCCACAACTAATGGGAACCACAGGTTGAGTTACCAAGGATGTTTCCTCTAGGGATGTGTATGCAAACAAAACAGGTGATGGACTGAATGTGGATCAATGTCACACACTCACCCCAGTCCGTAGATCTGGGCCCAAATCCATCGTTTTTTTGCACTCCACACCACCCTGGGTTAGACAATGGCGATATGCAAATCAGCTCTGACCCTGTGCCCCATGGGAACAGTCCAGTCCGAACTACAAAAGCCATGTCCTTCCCAGAACGGAATCAAGCATCCGAGGACCGGACCGGTTTCGAGGTAACACCTCTCATCAGCCCGGCTAGCTTGACTCCAGTGGTGTGGAGTGCCTGGGACCCACGTCTGGGCATCCCCAGCGCACTTAGGGCACTTGTTTGCAAGTTTCCTCTAGGGATGGCATTTCGCTCAAAATGCTTGTGGGTACTACCGATTCTTTTTGTTTGATACTGCACTCTCCTGGGGTGTTTATATCATGTTACAGATTTGTCCAATAAAGAAGGCTCAGTAATCACCAATACATCAGGTTCGTTAATAACACCCACAGCAGCAGGACTCCTTAATCCTCTTCCCTCACCCCCCCCCAGTTCAAGAAAAATCAATCGCAGTCGTCTAGGCCGCTAAAAATATTGAATCTATTTGAAGTCTCTAGAGGTGTGAAGGGTTTTAGATGATCCATCCTTTTGTTCTGGGAGTTATGTGTTCTAACTGGTGCGTAGTTCCATCCAATGGAATCTGGGGCTGTCACAGGGCAGGGAACATATTGCAAATTCCTGGCGTTCTGTATAATCGGAGGGTACAGAGCATATTGGTTGCTCCCAACATTCTGAGCAAAAGAATGGTTAATTGGCTGGGTTTGGGTTATATACTGTGGTGGGTGGTGCTGGGGTGGAAACACCACTGACCTTGGGTAAAAATACGTTAATGGTCTAGGGATTATGGTGTTGTTAGAACTACCTGTCTTGCAATTTAATATAAATTGGACAGCATTTGGGTCCCTAAAGTTCACGGCCACCACGTGGCCATCGATGTCTTTGGGTCTACCCCCCAACCATTGGAGACGCTGAACATGGACAATTTCACCATTAATATGATTTGCAATTGGCCTGTATAGACTCAGCCAATGCGTAATCTTGTTCTTCAATTGGGCGAACCCCTCCCTCTTGTTTTGCTCCAACACAGGCACCCCTGTTAGGACGACCACATAGGGTACAGCCTCTGGCGGGAGTTCGGGCAAAGGAGTCCTTCTAGGTTTCCCCCAGGTGTGCCTGGTGTCCCCCACCTCCCTAGTCGGTTTCCCCGAGAGTGTATTAGCCGTGTTATCAGTAGTTTTATTTGCAGCATTAGCCAACGGTTGGTCTCGAGTTTTTTGTTGGGGCGGTTTAGGGGGTGGATTGTGTTGTGCAATTACTGTCACCGTGTTCCCCGTGGGCTTGGAGGTAGATGCTTTTGATGGAATAGAAATAGGGGCAGTTAAGGATGGTTGAGATGGTAATAATGTATTTTGTGATGCATTATTTAGTACTGAGCTAGTTGCATTATTTAAGCCAGTGTTAGTTACAACATCCTTACTTCCCAATGCATACTCAATTTTACATAGTCTACATTCTACTTCCATCAACCTCTCCAAAATAGATGCTGAGTAAGATTTAATTAAACTCTCTATATTGAGTAATGTGACAAGGCCCTTATCCTCGTTGGGCACATTAACAACCACACTAGTGTCCATACTGTCCTCTTTGTCCGCGGGCAAATTTGGTAAGGATGAAGGTGAGGTATGAATCCCCTCTATGGCTGCTTGTAAAGTACTAGGTTTTTTAACAATAGTGTTAACCTTTTTCCCGAAAGCAGAGCAGCTCAACTTGGGTTGTACCGAATCCCCCCTTTTCCGCCGTTTTTTATTCGGTGGTGGACCATAGTTTTTTGACAAAGGTATCGTTTTTTTTGTCCTATTGCGGGGTATTTTCGCTGAAGACAAAGCATTTACCTTTGATATGCTTGGAGTGCTTGTATGAGTAGTTGTGGATAAACCATTCGTGTCCGTCTTTGGAGAGGTATTTAGTGTGAGCGTGGTCTCACTCACTTCCAAAGGCTGGCTATCCAATATATATACCGACTCATTAGCTATTGGATCAGTGTCTGTGTTGGTAGTACTAATAACGGGAAGCGATGCCAGTGAAACTGACCTGTTCTTTATACTTTCTACGGAACGGCGGCGTTCCGCCCGTCGCTCCGCCAAGACAGTTTCCTTTGTGATGTCAGGGGAGGATTTTGTAAAGTAGTTATCAAGAGTTCTGTTTAACAGTACACCCTGTTTATCAGACGTGGGCTGTTCTGTATTTATAGAAGACATTTGTAAAGGATAGTCCAAAAAAGCAAAACCTGATAATAGACGATTTCAGTGGTGAACAATACCTGTAGGTCAAAGGAACGTGCCCAGTCCAGTCTCTTCCGTTCTCTGAGGGTCTCAGAAGGTCCGCCCTTAGTCCGGGCTTTGTCCCGGGATATGTCCCGCACACGCGTCCCGCTCACGTGTGGACGGGCGGGGTTATATAGATAGGAGGGGGGAGGGCGGGAAGAGTCGCAGGTGCGCTGATCACCAGAGCGCTGCTCCTGCTGGGACTCGCAGTCCCGCCCTGACAAACCAGCAAGCTTCTCCTCTTGGTTCAGGGAAACCACGCAGCAAACGGCAAAGGTCGGTTCAATGGATCCAGGTAGCAAACGAGGGTTCTTGATTCCCCCGCGTCACCAACACCACAGTGTCTCTCCACAAGGCTCCCAAGGCTGCGAGCGGCTCCCGCGGAGCGGGGGCCGCGAGCCGTCTAAGTACTGCAGCGGGGAGGGCGGGAAGAGTCGCAGGTGCGCTGATCACCAGAGCGCTGCTCCTGCTGGGACTCGCAGTCCCACCCTGACAAACCAGCAAGCTTCTCCTCTTGGTTCAGGGAAACCACGCAGCAAACGGCAAAGGTCCTGAATACTCCCTGAACAATGTGTAAAAAGTTTTTTCACTGATCTCCCCATATTCCTGATTAATACTCTGATTGTGCCCCGTGGTAGCTAACCAGATCCAGGACAAGTGCTCTGTTTAAAAGTGTTATGGTAATTAGGTGTTATTACAATTGGTATGGCAACCTAGCTGTGATCCCTAAGTATATGGTAGGGCATGTAGTCTTGTAGGCCTAGCAGATTTAATGCACTTATGTATGCTGTTATCTCAAAATGCACCCCTGCTTTGCAGGCTTCTTTTAAATGTAAATTATATTCAAATTTGACTTTTGAATTAAAAGTACTTCCAAAGTATCAAACTACCTTATTTTTACACATACTTCACACTTACGGTCTCCCCTAGATGCGTCAGTGCACTTGTAACTATAAGCAGGGACATTATAAAATAAGTTTTATATGCCCCTGTAAGGGAAAAAATGCTGATTTGTTTTTCCCTATGGTAGCACAATAGAGCCTTTGGCCTAACATAGAAATACTTAAATAAAGTATAACTAAAGATAGAAGTAAGCTAAATATTTACCTCAAAGTATCAAAATGCTGGTTAGAATAAATCTAACAACTTTTCACTGTTGGAATTCTTATAAATATCACAGAAAAGAAGTTATTGAACTTGTTTTCTGATGGACCAAAATTCAGCCTTCCAGCTGTCCTTCTCTGATTGGTCAGCCTCAGCTGTCCTTTCAAATGGTAGTGTCTGGTCAACTGAATTGATGCTCCCAGATAGGCTGAACTACCACTGTGCTCAACCTTGCGTAGCTTCATGGTGAGCAGTGAGGCTCACTACAGAGGCAATTTGTAAAACAAAGGCAAAAGCAGCCACACATGATACATGTCCTGAGCATCACAAAAGAGACTTCAGGCTGGATGTGAGTGAAAATGTTTATGTTCAACACACATATGCAATGCTTATAACATGACCACCATAAACATTTAAGCATAAAACACAATTGTGAATCTTGCTAGCGGTACTAAGCCCACTCATATGGTTATGCTTTCACTAGTATGCACACTATGTACACATCTTAATCTAACTCCCTTCTAATTTAGAGAGGGCACTCTTACGGGGTGCATAAAATAAAGATTTTGTACATACACAAATAAAATAACACTTTTTAGCAGCACTGTTAGCCAAAGTCAAGTGTGTGAAACACAATCTCTAAATTTATTGTGCTTTTGGTACTAATCAAGGTGTAAGACTGCACCACAGGCCAGTGTCGTGAATCACATTTGATCCACCCACGCTCACTCCCACTCACACACACTCAATCCGCACCACTATGTGGTATGAAAGGTATCAGCCAGTCTGTATGGAACACTCCTACATACACATACACACTCAGCACCCTAATGCGGTGCCCCTGGTATCCTGGTATCTAGCAGGTATATGGATCACCTTCTGTAGACAACGTGGCCCAAGCCTCTCTCTACCTTCACCTCACCCCTATTTGCCTATACCCAAAGATGGGAGATAACTAGTCCTGCCTACCTGACACTGGGCTGCATGTGGCCAAAGTTAAACTTAGTCTGGGTCTCTCAGGAAGCAGGTGGAAATATTTAACAGCTTTAATTAGGATGTAGACTTAAACAAAGGAGAAGTTAGCAGCAGAACAAGTTCACCCACAGGTCTCAAACACAAATGATTCATGCAGTCTCTTGATCCACTTCCTAACTGTCTCAGAATCATTTCTTCATCCCAGTCAATCTGTCTCTGTACTACCAGTACCATGATGTCTTCAGTAGAGGCCAGGTGTGGAGAGGCAGGTTGGTCCATCACAATGAGTGTCAACAAGGGAACAACCAATGTATAGGAAGTAATACATTACTCCCCATTAGTAGGAGTAGGCACCCCGATGGGTATATGATGATCCGGGTCGTACCCAGGCAATCTGGCCACAGCGACTGGTGCCCCTTTTGCGTGAAGGGGTGAGTTGTAAATTCTCACCTCCCAGGTCAGGAGTCACAATAAAGAGTGCATGCCAAATTGGGTTGCACCAGGCAATTCTGATCACACTCAGCTAAGAATTACAAAGCTGTACCTCTCTGAATATGAGGCACAATGTCCATTGCAAGTTGATACAGATTGCACCACACCAGTCTGGTCACACACAAATATGTGCAAGTTCAGCAGAGCCACATAAGTTGGTATGAGGCACTACTCTAGGTACAATCCCACCTCCAAGGTTTGCAGCCTGTGAATTTGACACTGCATTCAATGTTTAACATACTCCTAATGTCACCCATAGCTAGGTTAATACCTGCAGTGTTCTCCTCAAAGCATGCAATCCACGTCTATGTTCCAACCAGCAAAGACAGTAGCTTTGTTCTTACTTTTTCCTTGTCCTTCTGGGATCAAGACACATACATACCCCACCCACATCATTCTGCTGCAGTGGGCACATTCTCAACCTGGATGGCGCTATGGGTTTATCCTCAACATAGCAGCCCCCCCTTGCGAGGCATTGCTCCAGGTAGGGAAAGTTCCAGTTGGGATTTCCTCCCTTATGTCCGATGCAATTCTCAGTTACTGCCATGTCTTTGGGCTAAGACGATCCTTCCCTAGGACAAAACCTATCACATGGGCCGCTCTCCTCAGTCCAGTCTGCTAACAGGGTGCAAAATGTATAAACAAAACTCTTGTCTCATGCTATTTTTTTCCTGGGAGTAGGTCTATTTTTGCCATGCACAAGTGTGCAGCACTGCGCACCAGCTTTTGTCAAAACAGGAGTGGTTTGTTTGTTTAAACTGTTCAGCCCAAAGAACAGTTTGAGGCATGAGCAATTAAGGAGTAATACATTTACATCGGGTTTATGTGAATCTTATATGCAGTATTACAGTAAGTAATAAAAGTTTCCAGCATTCCATACATAGTGAGGAATGTTCGTTACAGCCTTAGGGGCAGATTTACAAGCCCCTTGCGACATCTTTACAACACTGTTGTTTCACTTCTGTGATACATCGGCGTCACAAATAATGTGCCACTATGCAAACATATTTACAATGTGAGGCATCTACAGCGATGGGTCACGTTGTAAAGCCTTGCGCTACATTATACCTGCATCAGGTATAATGTATGCAGGGTGGGCATTCCGACGTAGGAAAGCCTCATAAAAGTGACACACTGAAATCTACAAGATTTCACAGAGTCACTTTTATGACTCCACTGCATCAAAACCTTATTCCTGCTTGAAGCAGGCATATGGAGTGATGCAGCATGTTAGTGTTAGATCTGGGGGTCTCTAGTTGGCAATGGTGTTTACATTTGCCCAAATAGTGACCCTTACTTCTAAGTCAGGATAAGGGGATTACACTCCTTAATTACCCATGCTCACCCCCTTGGTAGCTTGGCACAAGCAGACAGGCTTATCTCAGAGGCAGTGTGTTAAGCATGTGTGAATGTGCACAGTAATACACTACAGATGGACAGAGGTTTTATGAAAAAAGTATTCTTTATATAGACTTAAACTCAAGACCATAAACGACAAAAGTCCACAATACTACACTTAGGATTGCTTAAAGATGATAAAACGTTGCTTAGTTCCATTTAATGATGAATGCGACAAAGTTCTCAACAAAATACATGGATGCGTAATGCAAAGTAAACAAAAGGCTCTGAAAAGGGGAGGTGCATCATTTCCGTGATCCGAGAGAGATGATCTGTCGTTCCTCAATGCTTGCGCGGAGTAGGGGATGCGTCGTGATCTATACCGGTGCGGAGGTGATGCGTAGATTCTCAGCCTGCAGTCCTGTTGCGGTGCGCAAGATGGCGCCTTGATGCGATGCGATGATCCAGTTGCGATGCAAGAAGATGGCGCCCTTGATGCGGCGATGCAATAACGATGTGATGACACTCTGGCAGTCTTGCGACGACTCTGTACTTTGGAGCCGCGACAGGCCCTGTGACACGCTTCTCCATTGATGCGATGGCGACTCTTACAATGGCGTCACGCTTCTCTGGTGATGCGATAGCAGGCAGCTTCGATGAACACACGCTTCCAGGGAGATGCGGCAAAAGCTCGCTTCTCCGGCGATGCGACAATTTCAGCTGTGGCGGCGACACGCTTCTTCTCGATGCGTCGCGCTACCAGCTCCCAGTGGCACGCAAGTATCTGGATTCAGAATTCCCAGCAAGGAAATTCAGTGGGGATATCGAGGTGAAGTCTTTTGTCCCTCATACTTCAGCAGGAGGCAAGCACAGTTCAAGCCCTTGGAGAATATTCTGTAGATGAAAGTCCTTATAAAGTTCCTTTTCCTTTGTCTTGGCAATAAAGCAACCACTGCTGGCCAACCCAGCAAACAACACACTGGCAGAGGGACAGTACAACTCCTGCAGCTTCCTTTGTTCTTCTCCTTGGGGGAAAGGTTTCTTGTCCAGAAGTGATCGAATGTCTTGGGATCAGGGTTCCAACATTTATACCCCAAAATCCTTTGTTCTCTGAACGCAGGGAGGCCTCTGCCTAGTCCAAACCAGTTCCTGAGCACTTTGTTTATATGAATCTCTATTTCCTTTCACTGTGCAGGGCAGAGACATCAGCCTCCCCACAGGAAGTGGAGCCAGCACAGGGGAGGAAAGATACAGCTCTGGAGCACTCTGTTGACATGATTCCTCCTCTCCTTTCAAAGTGCAGGGCAGATACATCAGACAACCCACTGGAGGTGGAGCCAGCAAATCTAGATGCAGATCTCTCTATTCACTACTGGGCTGCCCCAGCCTGTTATCTGGAATCCCCCAGCCCTGTCACTCACAAACCCAGACAAGGAAGACACAAACTAGCAGAGGCATGCCTGGACAGTAAGGCAAGAAAATATCCACTTTCCAAAAGTGGTATTTTCAAACACAGAATATTAAAACCAACTTTACTAAAAATATGTATTTTATTATTCTGAATTCAGCCATATTAAATACATATCTCTACCATGTTCCCTGGGTCAGTTAGGGTTATAAGAATGTAATAATCTAACTGCCCATTCTGGCGTATGGAGAACAGATAGCCTTCAATAGTGAAAAACAAAAAAGGCTGTAGTTCACTATTAGAACATGCTACTCACATCAGAGCATATCCTACCCTATACGTACAATGAATCCTGTCCTTGGGCCTACCAGAGGAGTGTCTAATATGAAGCAAATGGAATGTTTAGGGACTGGCAAGTGGGTGCACTTGGCCAAGTCAACATGGCAGTGCTGGACTGTACACAGGCCTTGCAATGGCAGGCCTGAGATGCACTTTACAAGCTGCTTCTGTGGGTGGCACAACCAACGCGGCAAGCCCACCAGCAGCATTTGATTTACAAGCCCTGGGCACACATGGTACACTGTACTAGGGGTTGACAACCCAATCATGGAATAACCAATTTGTATATCAATTTAACATAGGGAGCACGTGCACTGTGGCACTGAATAGCAGTGGCACAGTGCCCAAAGCATAACACCAGCAAAAACATATCAAAACAGAGGAGGCAATCCATCAAAAATGGAAGGAAAACTCATGCCAATGATCCCAGTTATAACACGTGTCCCCTCCAGCTGAAATGTGGGGAGAACTACCCTTCCCCTAGGGAGTTCTCTTCATTAAGCTGGAAAAATCTCGACAGACCAATGGCGTTGGCGTGTTCTGTACCAGGGCGGTGTTCCACCATAAAGTCTATACCCTGTAGGGAAATGGACCACCTCAACAACGTTGGGTTCTCAAACCTCATCTACATCAGCCATCTGAGGGGCCTTTGGTCAGTCTGAACCAGGAAGTGAGTCCCAAACAGGTATGGTCTCAACTTCTTCAGCGCCCAGACCACAGCAATGCCTCATGCTCAATTGTACTCCTCCCCTGTTCCTGTGGAAGTAACCTCCTACTTACGAAGGCTACAGGTTGGTCTACGCCCTCTTCATTAATCTGTGATAGAACAGCCCCAACACCATGCTCTGAAGCGTCTGTCTATACAATTAATTATTTTGAAAAGTTGGGCACCTGAAGCACGGGTGCTGTGCACATTGCAGTCTTCGGGGCATCAAAAGCCTTCTGACAGCTGTCAGTCCAGTTCACATTCTTGGGCTGCTTCCTGGAATTCAGCTCAGTCAAGGGTGGAACAATGTTTCCATACCCCTTGACAAAACTCCTGTAGAACCCTGTGAGTCCTGAAAAGACTCTCATCTGTGTCTGAGTCTTTGGAGGTTCCCATCCCAGGAGGGTATCAATCTTGGGTTGTAGGGGCACCACCTGGACGCTTCCTACCTGGTGACCCAAGTACGCCACGTAACCCTGCCCGATCTGGCACTTACTCGCCTTTATCGTGAGGCCTGCCTTGTGCAGTGCCATCAACACTTCCCAGAGTTGGTGCAGATGTTCTTCCCAGCTGGCGCTGAACACTGCAATGTCATCGAGGTTGGCGGCATTGACATCCTCCAGTCCATCCAACACCTGGTTGACCAACCTCTGAAAGGTGGCAGGGGCATTCTTCATCCCAAAGGGCATAACCCAGAATTGGTAGTGCCCATAGGATGTGAAGAATGCTGACCTCTCCTTAGCCCCATCAGTCAAGGCAATCTGCCAGTACCCAGACGTCAAATTAAACGGTCAATGAGCTCATCAGTTCTGGGGATGGGGTGTGCATCAGTCCTGGTGACTGAATTGAGCCCTCTGTAAGTCCACACAGTACTGGAGTTCGGGTGTGGCACCCGGGGAGGCAGCCTTTGGGAGCAACACCACTGGGCTGGCCCAAGGACTGTTGGAGGACTCAATGACACCTAAGCAAACATCTTGGAGATTTCCTCCTTAATGTAAGCCCTAACCCTGTCTGTCACTCTATAAGCTTTGTGCTTCACAGGAGGACTGTCTCCAGTGTCCACATCAGGCACGCACCATGATGTGACACCGGGAACCAAGGCAAATATATCAGAGAATTGCCCCAACAGCTGGCGACTATCTTGCTGCTGATCAGGGGTCAGTGTGCAGAGAGGCTGACACCATCCACTGATCCATCTTGTTCTGTTGCAGACAGGAGGTCAGGAAGAGATTCAGTCTTCTCCTCCATTCTATCATATGTCGCTAGGAGCATGCCCATTTCGGACCTTTCTAAGTGGGGCTTTAGGCGGTTCACATGCAGGACCCACAAGGGGTTCGTGGTAGACGGCAATTTCACCAGATATGTGACATCACTTTTGCGCTCCACCACTTCATATGGACCGGTCCACCTTTCCTGGACCACACAAGGCTCTACAGGGGCAATGACCCAAAATTTCTATGCAGGTTGAAGCTCAATCAGACTGGCATTCTGATCATACAACTGCTTCATTTCCTCCTGGCTGGCTTCTGGATTCACATGAGTGAGATCTCTAAAACGCTGAGCCTGGTTCCTGAAGGTCAGCATGTAACTATATACATCCTGGGGATGTTTCCTGGGAGATTTCTCCCAGCCTTCCTTGACCAAATTCAAAGGTCCTCTTACCAGGTGACCATACAAACGCTCAAAGGGGCTGAATCCAAGAAACTTTTGTGGTACCTCTCGGTAGGCAAACAGAAGGCATGGCAAGAGGACTTCCCACTTACTCCTCATTGGTTCCTCAAAACCCATGATCATGCCTTTAAGGGTCCGGTTGAATCTTTCAACCAGCCCATTACCTTGTGGGTGGTAAGGAGTGGTGAACTTGGAGGTAACACCACACTCCTTCCACAGAGACTTCATATAACTAGAAATGAAGTTTGTACCACTGTCAGATACCAACTCTCTGGTGAACCCCACACGGGAGAAGAGCCCAATCAGTGCATGTCCCAACACGGGGGCCGTCACTGTCCTGAGCGGATTGGCTTACGGGTACCGGGTAGCATGGTCCACCAAGACCAGGATAAACCTGTTGCGTATGGCTGTCTTGGTGTC
The DNA here is from genome assembly GCF_964263255.1 of Lissotriton vulgaris. Lineage (NCBI taxonomy): Eukaryota > Metazoa > Chordata > Amphibia > Caudata > Salamandridae > Lissotriton > Lissotriton vulgaris. The sequence goes on from NC_141691.1 coordinate 2,035,625,239, forward strand.
CAGTGGCACCACAATGTCAATGCCCACCCCCCATGGGGGTACTGACTATAGGGAAAGGTTGGAGAGTGGCCTTGTGCCTCCTTCCACTCTTCCCACTTGCCTGGCAAGTTTGAAAGGTCCTACAATGAATATCTAAACTCTTCCGCATCTGGGGATAATAAAAGTGGGAGACAAGCCCTTCAAAGGTCTAGTTCTGCCCCAGATGACCAGCTAAAGGAACATAATGAGCCAAACCCAGTAGGAAGGCTCTAGAGCGTGGGGGTACCACCAGCACACGGGCTGACCCAGGCTCAGTAACCTTAGGCTCACTATACAGGAGACCGTTCTCCCAGCAGATCGAAAGTCATCCAGACTGGTCACCTGCTGCCTAGTTTGTGGCCTGTTGCTTCAAACCCACAAGAGAAGGGCACTTCTGCTGCTCTTCACAAAATTCCTCCCTGGAGGGACCCCCTTCGTGCTGCCAATGGGTCAGCTCAGGTAGGTTCCCCAGTACAGAAACTTGCTCCCCTGTAGGTTCCAGGGCACCCCCCTCAAGGTCTGCCTCCTCCTGCACCATGGGAACAATGGGGGCTGGTTTCCCGCATCCCCTACCTCTTCTCTTTAAGGCAGGTCCCTGGGCCATACTTTCAGGCTCCTGGGTCTCTTGAACACCCTTAGCTGCCATAGACCGAGTGATCTGCCCCTTAGGGAGTGACATTCCTGAGTGCGTCCAAACCCTTGGGTAGAGGATGCCCAGTGACTGGGGTAGTCCGATGTGGCCCTTTTGGCCTTTGTTGTTCTTGGTATATCTGAGGCGTGTTTGGACTCCTGCTGTTTCCTCTCTTTCTCTTTCTCTTCCTCTTACCTTCTTTGCTTTTCCTTCCCTGGCCTTCCTCTCTTTCTCTTTCCTCTGGTCTGGCGGGTGGTGGGGTGGGGTTGGGGTGGCGGCTGCTGTCTGGGTGGGGGGAGCGGACCCTTTGGCAACTCCCTATGGTCTCCTTTTCCTGCGCTGGTGGGAGCGGGGCACATGGGTGGATCCTGCTCAATGTTTGCTATGGCTGCGACTATACCTAGTACCCTGAAGGTTTTATCACTTAACGTTAAGGGCCTGAACTCCCCTAATAAGCGCAAGCAGCTTTGGCGCTACCTCCTCCAACAGCAACCTGACATTATTTATCTTCAGGAAACCCACCTACTGCAGGGGGACACGCACTGCATGGCCCACCCCAAGTACCCTCTTCAGTTTTGGGTGGCAGCGGACACTAAAACTGCGGTGTGGGTATATTATGCAGAGCTGGCTTCAGGCGGGGGGATTCCCGGCCCTATAAGAGTGGGGATGGATGCTTCATCAAGGTTACGGTATGTGCGGGAACGCGCAGGCTCACCTTATGCAATGTGTATGCTCCTAACCAGTTACAAGACCGCTATCTCCAGGCACTATTGAGGGAGCAGGTACCCTGTGGAGACACGCACATGATACTGGGTGGAGACTTCAACCTAGTGTGAGAATCGGACTTGGATCGATGTGGTGCTACCTCCAACGCTTCCGGGGTGATGTCCTCTGCCCTGCGCAAGCAGATTGCAGACTTAGGACTACTGGATGTGTGGCGCTATCACAACCCGGACCTTAGAGATTACTCATTCTATTCGCATACCCATAGGTCTTACTCCCGTATCGATTTCCTCTTTGCGTCGCTGGAGTTGCTCCGAGACACGCTGGGTGCTTCCATCTCGGACATTTTTCTGTCGGATCACGCTCATGTTGAAATGCGTCTTCAGGACCCGGCAGTGCGTCCCATGCGTGTCGCCCGTTGTCTTTCCCACCGGGTGTTCTCCGGGACGCTGATGATGTGGATAGCATCCGGGAGGCCATAGACGCCTACTTTGCTTCTAACAACAACCCGGGCATGCCTTTCCGGGTGGTTTGGGATGCCTTCAAGGCCACGATTCGGGGACACATCACCTCCCTGGCGTTTGCACGCAGGCGTGCAGCCTGCAAACTGGGGGCTGAGTTGGCAGCGGATATTAAGAAAGCAGAGATGCAGGACCGGGAGCAGTCGTCTCGAGACACTAGGAGGAGATTGGCCACTCTCAGAGGGCAACTCAGACTGCTGCGCACCAACAAGGCAGAAGGTGCCCTGTTGGTCTTGAAGCAGAGGTACTTTGAGGGTGGCGGCAAGGTAGGCCGACTGCTGGCGGAAAGGCTGAGAGCGCGTGCTGCCAAGGCCCACATAACTAGTTTCCAATTGCAGGACGGATCGAAAGTAGTTTCGGAGAAATCCAAACAGGCCGCATTTATGGACTATTATAAATCCCTGTACAGGAGTGAACCTGTATCGGTGGATGCGATAGCAGCCGTCCTAGATGACTATGAGGGGCGAGGATACCGGCTGGGGACGCAACGGAGCTGGAAAACCTCATTACGGAAGATGAGGTCTCGGTGGCGATTAAGGACCTATCTTTGAGGAAGACACCGGGCCCAGATGGCTTGCCGTTATCTTTCTATCGCACATTTCAGGCCCAGCTATGGCCTCACCTCCTCAGACTGTTCAACTTTTTCTCAGAAGAGGTGGGTCCGTCCCCTGACATGGGCATGGCGGAGATAGTGTTAATACCGAAACCCGGGAAAGACCCTGCACTGTGTGCGTCCTACCGCCCTATCGCCTTGCTTAATACGGATCTCAAAATATACACTCGCCCAACGCTTAGACCCGTATATGCAGCGGCTTGTGGACCCCGATCAGGTTGGATTTAACCACGATCGCCAGGGGGGCAGACAACGTGCGCAAACTTGCGCACCTTGTAGGGAAAGTGCGGCATTGGAAAATCCCGGCCTGCCTTCTCTCCCTGGACGCAGAGAAGGCGTTCGATCGGGAGGACTGGCCCTTCCTTAGGGCGGTATTTCGTAAACTCGGGCTGGGTCCGAAGATGATTGCTAGGATTATGGCTCCATACATAGGGCCCCACGCTCGAATTCGAGTCAATGGAGACTTAACACTACCCCTAGCGATTCACAGGGGCACTAGACAGGGGTGTCCCCTCTCACCCCTCCTATTCGCTCTTGCAGTGGAACCCCTCGCCGAGCTTATACGGCGCGACTCGGACATCCACGGGATAGCACAGGGGGGACAATAAGGTGGCGATCTTTGCGGACGATCTGATCCTTACTCTCACGTGCCCGCAAGACTCCCTACCGGCTGTCCATAGGGCGCTTTGTCTCTTCGAAAGAGCTTCCGGCCTCAAGATCAACCACGACAAGTCCTGGGCCCTGAATCTTACCATCGTGGTGGAAGATCTCCCCACCCTGAGAGAGATTGTGCCCTACCACGCAATATCAAATACTTGGGTCTCACCTTGACCCCCTCCCTTGATGACTGGAGTTCTGTTAATTGGCGGGCCTGCCGGAAGGAGGTCTTAGATGACCTGCGGCGGTGAAAACCCCTGACGTTGTCCTGGTTATTCCGCCTCCACGCAGTCAAAATGTTGATCCTTCCCAAAATCCTATACGTATTTCAATGCCTCCCCACCCCAATCCCGCTTCACTGCATACGGAGCTTACAACGTGAGCTCACATCCTTCATCTGGGGTGGCAAGCACCCCCGTTTTTCCCAGAAAATCCTCATGGCCCCGCGCGACAGGGGGGGACTAGCTTGTCCTAACTTGGTCCACTACTATTGGGCCGCGCACCTCCGATTTGTAATAGAGTGGGGGGTCAGAGAGAGTGAAAAAGGGTGGCTACACATGGACAGGGCGGTGACGGGACGGACAATTTGGGACCTGCCATGGCTCCACCGAGCGGCCCGCTCTAGAAGTGCGTACCTGGCAGTGCCCACGAAAATGGTGCTGAACATCTGGGACGCCACTGCTGTCTCCAGGGGCCTTACTACGTTCCCGTCCCCGCAAATCCCCATAGCGGCAAACCCTCACTTCCCACCAGCCCATCAAACTCTGGCATTTGAGAACTGGGTACAGGGGGAATGTAGGGTGCTTTGCCACCTGTTCGACGGGGGCTCTTTTAAATCATTCGATCAATGTTGTGAGGAGTTTCTCTTGCAGCCTGCCGCGCAGCTGCAATACGCCCAACTGCGACACTGGGCTTCTGAAGAAAGTGTATACCGGGCTACTACACGCGCCTTCACCCCATTCAAACGTTTGGCGTGCACCCTTGGGGGTTTGAAACAATTGATCTCCCAGATTTATCACATTCTACAGCACCCGCCACTCATACCCACCCACCCGTATTAGCGTCAATGGCAGATAGCGGTCGATACGGTGGGAAGCGGTGTGGAGAGATATCCCCAAGGTGTATCGGAGCATCCCGCAGAGAGAAAATGCATATAAACTTTTAACCCAATGGTATTACACTCCCCTGCGACTTCCCAAGATGTTCCCCAATGTCTCGCCATTGTGCTGGAGATGTCGGGCTGCGACGGGGGACTTTGTGCACATATGGTGGGCATGTCCGCTCCTCACTGTCTTCTGGAAGGAGGTCCTTAGCCACATCAGGGGGGTACTGAGGTTCCCTTTGCCTGAAGCCATAGGAACGATCCTGCTGGGTGTCAGACCATCAAACCTTAAGGCCCTAACCCGTAGTGACTGGATTGTACCGCTACAGATGCTAGGTGCGGCCAAGCCACTCATAGCCTTGTATTGGAAGAAGACTGAAGCACTTCCTATAGCCTCCTGGTTTGTGCGGCTGTGGCACGTCTTGGCAATGGAGCTCCTTACGCCGCGACTCCAGATGCATCACACCCAATTTGAGGCAGTTTGGAAGCCCCTGGTGCGCTACTTGTGCTCAATGGAGCATGTATGACACATGCCCACTAGACTCAGGACCCTACATCTCTTTGAGGATGCTATTGTCCCTACAGACCCTACTAGGTTGCTCCCGTAGGCGACTCCTATAACACCTGACCTCCGGAGGCAGGCCCTTGCTGCCTAGTGCCACTTTCCATCCACGGACCAGCCCACCACGCCTGCTAGCACGATCACTCCTCTATCATCTGTCTCTGGCTTACTCCCCCCTTCATTTTCCTTTTCTCTATTTCCTCTGTAGATCCTCTCTGTTATCACGGACCCCTGTTGGGTCATTAGTAAGTGCTGGGCTTGTTGCCCTCTTATTTCCTCCCCCTGATTCGTAATTGGGGTTCTTTCAGCGCTGAACAACTTTAACAGCTTCTCCTAAGCCACGCGGCCGGCCCCTCGGGGTTGTAGGCAAGGCGCTGTGTTACGTAATCTGACTGAGCAAATTCTGTTGCGCATTCTTCGCGGCCGGCCTCGGATAGAGGTTGTAGGCTTAACGCTCTGTTTCTGTGCCCCTCTCAGGGGTTTTGATCCAAAATAAAACAGACTTTTAAAAAAAAGAAATACTTAAGATTCAGGTTTTTCTATATCTAGTTACTACAGAGGTTTGACAGGATATGGACATCTAGAGGAGCTGAACATCAGTGTTGTAGATTCTGTGGTTATAAGGAAAACACTAGAGAATATCATTTGTCTCTGCCCAAAACTATTTCATCTACACAAGAAGTATTTATGTGACTCTTTTAATTCTACTAATGTCTGAGCGACTAATGAGGCCATAAGAACCCGTTTTGCCCTACACACTGATGCCTTTGTATCCAAGTTTATAAATTTTTGGATTATGTTTTAACCAGATAAATTAATCTCCGTCAGATTTTATAATTTTGCTGTTTTAACCCCAGCTGAGACTTTTTGAACATTTCTTACTGTCCCATTATTGTAACTGTTTTATTTATATACAATAAAAGTTATTTAATTCATTAATTTACTCACTCCAGGAATCTGTGTTAGATCTCATGGTCATATATTTAAATCTTGGTGTGGTGACTCAGCCTTTCATCCTTCCCAGGTCAATACATGTGTGTACACATGCAACAAGCCCATAGCCTCTTATCTTAGTTGTTCAGAAGTGGATCTTATTTCAAAAGATGGACTGGTGATACGCACTCCCAATCCATTCTAAAACAGTTTCCAGTGGCTGATACTCTAGAGGTGGACTCAACCACACCCAAGGCCTGCACACAAGGACGTCCAAATTGGAACAAATCCAGGAGGATTGAATGGAATGAACCCATTCCTCACAGTCACCGTAAGAAAAAAAAACAGAACTATAAGATAAAAATACAATACAATTAATTTAAAAATATTGTCAGGGGGGTATAACCTTTAACTTATGTTTCTTAGTGCATGGAATAACTCACAGGTAATTCTAATACAATCAATACAACTTTAAGCCCGAACCGCCAAGTCATGCCTTCCCTGGACCGGAAACAAGCTTCCGAGGACCGGTTTCTGGCATTCCAGTCGTCTTCAGCCCGGCTTGCTTGAATCCAGTGGCAAAGTGAGCAAGGGACTCACGTCTGAGCATACCCTGCCACACTTATGGCGGCCAAAAGCGGTACAAAAGGGGGTGGTGACGGCTGATAGCCAGAAACCGGTCCTAGGATGCTTGATTCCGGTCCAGGAAAGACATGGCTTGGCAGTTCGGGCTGGACTGTTCCCATGAGGCACAGGGTCAAGGCTGATTTGCATATGGCCATGTCTGAACTGGGGTGGTCTGGAATGCAAAAAAATGATGGATTTAGGCCCAGATCTCTGTACTGGGGTGAATGTATGACATTGTTCTGCATTCTGTCCATCAACTGTGGTTTTTGCATTTGGCACCCTCGAGAAAGTCTGGCGCCACGACGAGACAGCAGAGCACATGACAGCCCTCAAGAACGCCACCCGCAAACACCACCAGCTGATCCGCACCACCAAAAAGACAACATTCAAAGAACGACAGGACAACAGCAACCACAACAGCAAGGTACTCTTCAAGCATCGTTAAAGAGCTCTCCAACCCTAGCGCCTGCAACAACAACATCACACCCTCGCAAGACCTCTGCGACTCACTCGCCTTCTCCTACCTGGCAGCAAAGACATGGAACTCCCTACCCACTCACCTACGGCTGACCCTGGACCATCTCTCCTTCAGGAAACAACTCAAGACCTGGCTGTTCGAGCATTAGCGGCCCCCCCACTAAGTGCCTTGAGACCCTATGGGTGAGTAGCGCGCTCTGCAAATTTTGCTGATTGATTGATTGATACCGTTAATTAAAGGCCCAGTCCCAAGTTAAAAGCCCTCAACTTTGGCTCGGACCTATAATGCTGAAGCAGGCCTTTAGTGGCCTGTAGAGCCCGCTACGGCAGGCTTTAAAACTATATGAGAATCAGTGATGTTGTTTTGCTCTGTGTTTGGGGTATGATTATTTTTTATTAACAGTAAATATGTTCCCCCTTGACCTCAAAAATTATAACGGTATATATCCAACACTTTAATTCTAATACTTTAGTACATGAGGGCAAACAACAAGAAAGAGTTTTTTTATAACTTTATCATTTTATTCTTTTTTTCTTTTTAGTTATATTTCTTAGTACAAAAATAGTTTTTCCATTTATCGATTTATCACATCAGTTCATATATTTTATCAAAAAACACATAGTATAAAACACATCATTTTGTAATCTCATCAGTAAAAAAACTATTTTATGCAGGGAAAACAATATGCAAAACAATCAACACTCTCACAAAAACAAACATCCCTTATTCATCATACATGCTGCATTCATTCTTAGATTCTGCGTCTGAGGGATCGCAGATGGACGTGCAATTGGTACGCAAGGTCGACGCGTTTCGGCAGTATGGACCGCCTTCCTCAGGACCTGTATTGCAGAATGCTCAGACACAAACAATATTTTTATGGCCCCTGCATAATTAGATATCTTTTGTTTAGAGGAAAGGATTCCTGTCAAATTTGCAGCAATGGTCTTCAGAGTTTATATTTGTAGTACTACCTATTTTATCAGGAATTGTCTTTTTCCTTTTTTTCTAATTGTTAGTGCAAAGGCTTGTTTTTTGTGTATATTATGGATCCGGCGTTATACTTGTTATCACAATATCTGGGACTTGGAGTGTCTAGCTAGGCGTCCTTGTCAGTGCGAGCAAGAAGGTTTGGACCGGACGAGAGAGGAACCGAAAGCATTTAAAATAATGTTTCCCTGAAACCGTAAAAGGAGGAGCCTTGCCTTACATCGCCTGTACTTTTTACCGCTAAAGACCGTTTTTCAAGAGAGATGTGTCAGACTTAGAGATAAGACTTTCATCGGTTCCACTACAACAACATAGTGATTATTTGCGTTTTTATTCATGAAGAGAGCAACCTTACACTCCAAGTCCCAGATATTGTGATAACAAGTATAACGCCGGATCCATAATATACACAAAAAACAAGCCTTTGCACTAACAATTAGAAAAAAAGGAAAAAGACAATTCCTGATAAAATAGGTAGTACTACAAATATAAACTCTGAAGACCATTGCTGCAAGTTTGACAGGAATCCTTTCCTCTAAACAAAAGATATCTAATTATGCAGGGGCCATAAAAATATTGTTTGTGTCTGAGCATTCTGCAATACAGGTCCTGAGGAAGGCGGTCCATACTGCCGAAACGCGTCGACCTTGCGTACCAATTGCACGTCCATCTGCGATCCCTCAGACGCAGAATCTAAGAATGAATGCAGCATGTATGATGAATAAGGGATGTTTGTTTTTGTGAGAGTGTTGATTGTTTTGCATATTGTTTTCCCTGCATAAAATAGTTTTTTTACTGATGAGATTACAAAATGATGTGTTTTATACTATGTGTTTTTTGATAAAATATATGAACTGATGTGATAAATCGATAAATGGAAAAACTATTTTTGTACTAAGAAATATAACTAAAAAGAAAAAAAGAATAAAATGATAAAGTTGTAAAAAAACTCTTTCTTGTTGTTTGCCCTCATGTACTAAAGTATTAGAATTAAAGTGTTGGATATATACCGTTATAATTTTTGAGGTCAAGGGGGAACATATTTACTGTTAGTACTTTGCTTTTCCCCTCTTTCCCTGACCATTGAAGTAATATTAGAGGGGGTCCCATTTTTCATGCTAATGATTATTTTTTATTACATTTGATCTTGCTAAATTGGAGTCATTTCAAAACAGTCATATTGAATTCTAAATCACTTGCAAATGGTGGAAGGTCAACTCGAAAAGCTAATTAGCAACATTAGAATACACCAAACTGAGACTGACCATGTCTTCAGGTAAGGTTGAGAAAGAGTTAACTGTCCTATATTAAGGAAGCAGGTAATCAACATTCCCCCAAGGAGAAATGCAGATTAACCTGCTTAGGCCTCATGGTTCACTCAAGAAGTTCTTCATGCTAAACTGAAATTAAACACCCTGAGAATGGGTCCTCTAGAAAAGGCGGACTGGGGGGACGCTCTTATGGCACCCAAAACCCTGACTTCATCCTCTAAGTTACGCCTGGTCCAGCTTTACCACCTCCACACAGCGTACCCAACTCCAGCACTTCTCTTCCTAGCCGGCCTGAGAGCTTCCCCGGCATGCGCGTGCAGTGCTTCTACTCCAGCGGACTTCTACCACATGGTGTGGCAGTGCCCGGCCGTGGCGCCGTTCTGGAGGGGGGTGGAACTCGAGCTCACACGGGCCCTAGGGTGGGAGGTCCCCAATGACCCAAGGCGCTTGCTGTTGGGGGTGTTTGATGGCTTAGATGGCTCCAGGGCTGGCGAGCGTTTCCTGGGGACAGCTGTGGCAGTGGCAAAACGGGACATAACAGCGGGTTGATCCCTGGCAGCGGCTCCAACGGTGCAGAAATAGAGGAGGGGGGTGACTGGTGTGGGGTACAGGAAGAGTCTCTCTTTGAGGCATGAGGTTGTCCGGAACTATTCAGTAAAGTGTGGGGCAAATGGTTCAGCTTAATACCACTGTGAAGGTCCAAGTCTTACTTGATGTACCCACTCAGGGGGGCTTACTTCACCTTTGTTGACGCCAAGGAGGGGAGGTGTTTTAACTGTGATGTGTGATTTGCTAACAATGAATTTACTTGTTCCAAAAAATTCAATCAAATTGATTATCAAAAAGAAAACACCCTGAGAGCTGTTTGCAGATGTATTATAAAGTTTCTAGTAACACTAAGTTGAAACAAGTCATCTATTAAAATGAAAACCACATATCATTCCAGTAGGGTCTGTGAAGCCTACAGTACTCAAAAAGTGATTTTAAAAAATGAACCACAAATTATATTTTGGAGGTAGAGCCCCTCAAAACAAAAAACAATTGCAGGAACTGTGTAATGTAATTTATTTTTTATTTAAAATATAAGTTCAATCAAAGAAAGTCTTGAAAAAGAGCTTAATACTGTAACCAACTCCATTGAGAATGAAATGAGTCAAGTTAGGATTTTGGGCAGCTGGTTATGAGTTATTTTAAAGATAATAAGGACGGTGAAGTCGGGGTCTGAACTTGACCCTTGCCCTCTGGTAGTTATGGAAAGAATATGTGCCGGTGCTTTCTTATCAGGGCCGAGTCTACACTAATCTTGTGCACGTCACATATTGCCTTGATGAGATTGGCATATTTACGTCACTACTAGACTCAGAGGTGGTGCTGAGTCAGTGAGTGTTCTTCTCCTCTCCGGAGTGAGTCCCAGTGAAGTGTTGCAGTTGCTTTGTGGGTAGATAACACACTGCTGACTGGTGAAGCCCGCTATTGTAGGTGCAAGCCGAGTAGCTAACGTCATTCAGTCTTGGATTTTTCAGCTGGCATGAGACTTGCGTTTCCAAAGAAACAATGCTCCCGTAACTGAGGTACTACACGGAATTCCACTTGCTTTTCTAGCCAGACAGTGTATTCAAAATGAGTATCTTCTTTGTGTTAAGAGTGGAGAGTGGCCCACAATTTACTTATTGGACTGCCTGCCAGTTGAAAGTATCTCCTAAAAGACGTGTTGCAGATTTTCACTCCGAGGGATGCACTACTTGGCTCCAGTGTTTCCAGCCCTGTAACACCAGTAACCTTTTAAGAGAGGCTGTGTCGAGTGAACTGAAGGCTGACCTGTGACGTAAAGCAAAATAATGGCCCCCCTGAGTTTTTTTGTTCATTGATGCAGTTTATGTAGCGCAAACTCGACCCGAAGGTATCGGAGCACTTAACATTTGTACCAGTTGCATCGCAGGTGGAAATGTTTATTATTAGACAGAGGGAAATTAAGTAAATTACCCAGAATCACAGATTGTTTGAGCCTGCCACCGAGACTCGAACCAGGTTCCTTAGCTTCAAAGTCGGACGCTCTAGCCCCTAAGTTCTGTATTTCACAGATATACATTTCCTCCTCACCCTTTCGTTACACCCGAGGGTGACGTCCCTCAAAAACTGTATCACAGTTGTGCAAGCTTGAAATCCTGTTTGGCTTTGCTCTTCTGCAACCATATCTACCTGCAAGAGGAGAGTAGGGAGGGGGGACAGGTGAGCAGCTGCAGGGCTTGGAGGTGGGGACAGGTGAGCAGCTGCAGGGCTCGGAGGTGGGGACAGGTGAGCAGCTGCAGGGCACGGAGGTGAGGACAGGTGAGCAGCTGCAGGGCACGGAGGTGGGGACAGGTGAGCAGCTGCAGGGCTTGGAGGTGGGAACAGGTGAGCAGCTGCAGGGCTCGGAGGTGGGGACAGGTGAGCAGCTGCAGGGCACGGAGGTGGGGACAGGTGAGCAGCTGCAGGGCTCGGAGGTGGGGACAGGTGAGAAGCTGCAGGGCTCGGAGGTGGGGACAGGTGAGCAGCTGCAGGGCACGGAGGTGAGGACAGGTGAGCAGCTGCAGGGCACGGAGGTGGGGACAGGTGAGCAGCTGCAGGGCTCGGAGGTGGGGACAGGTGAGCAGCTGCAGGGCACGGAGGTGGGGACCAGTGAGCAGCTGCAGGGCACGGAGGTGGGGACAGGTGAGCAGCTGCAGGGCTCGGAGGTGGGGACAGGTGAGCAGCTGCAGGGCACGGTCCCGCCGGCTCCTCATCAACCACATCTTATCATTCTGAGCGATAAGTGGAGGGGGCTCTGAGACTGAGCCTGAGCCAAGAGGAGATTCATATGCAGTACTGTGCATTTGCTATGTTTTTGGCGGCCCTTAGTTCAGTGTTGCCAGCACACTGATTGGGCTGAATTTTGCTTCTGAGCGGGTAGGAGGTGGGCGGCAACGTGTGCAGTTTTCTTAAGATTGCCACGCCCCAGCACGCCCCCATCCCTCGAGGCATTCATGTCAGCCCTATGACGTGGTTGAGGGCAGGCAGAAGCAGCACTAGGCCCAGGCCCTAAGTAGTAGTAGGCGCGCAGACGTGCCAATATGCCATGCCCATTGCCAAACGAATGCTGTTGTTTTCGGGATTGTGGTGCCATGACGGTCATCAGCGTGGTGCCCCAAAAATTGTAGAGTACTTTTGATTCAACGAGTCTTATCGGAGAGAACAATATTCATCAAACAAATTAGCATCAGGGACTAAAGGTCAGATACATTTAGTAGTAACTACTTCTTGACTGCCTCACAGTTTTTCAACAAAAGAGCCTTCCGGAACGCGATTGGCCTATTCTTGCGTCGCTGCTCCTATAACCATGATGATTATAAGTTAGGATGTTGTACGACTTTCAGAAACTATGTATGGTGGTGGACAGCACATCATTCTGAGCTGCCAGCACATTGAAGCAGGTGTATATGCAAGGAAAGAATAATAAATAAATGAAACACATAAACCAGCCTGCGACGGTTGTAGGAGTGTAATGGTTAGTAGTTGTGGTTTTACTATCATTAGGAGCATGGCAAGGGCAAGCTGCAGTGGCCCTATTACGAGAGCCCCAGCACTTATTATTTTACAAATTAAGCACTGGATCCCCAGTCCAATGGAACCTCTGTTCACAATCCTTAATGCCTCTTTTATAAGGTGAAATTCCAGAAAATTATAAGAAAGCCATTATGATCCCCCTTTTTTAAAAAACCTATGTGATCACCCCCATACTCTGAAGAACGATTTTACAATCACCCTGCTGCCGTATAGTGCCAAAGTTTTGTCATGTGGCACAACTAATGTGTAAATATCTACAAGGAACTTACTATTTACATCCTTATAAGCCGGTTTCCGCTAAGACAACACTACAAAAACAACGATGAAATCCTGCCTAAAGTATCGGATACAAGCAGGTCAACTGTCCTCTTTCCTGACAGAAAGTGTGCCAGTCAAATATTGAGTCCGCAAGCTTGTATGTAATTCTCTCACTTGCTTAACATCCATGTTATACCCTTAATTTGAGAGCTGGCTGAGAGACGGTGTCCTTTATAGAATTTCGCTGAAGGCTTGCGCATCTTGCTCCGTTTAGATGGAAACACTACCTTCCCACAACATTTCCAAGACACCATGCGTTTTACCTGCAGATGGGTGACAAATAGTTACTTAAAAATTAAAAGAAATAAAACAAAAGCAGTAATTATAAGCAAAAATACAGATCTTTGGACCCGTGTTACTCTTCCTCCCAAATGCTCAGATATCAGCAAAAATCCGGCGGTAATAGTGGACAACCGTCTTTAAGTGAAACCACAAATAGATTCTAAGGTTGCTCAGTGCCATCTTTCTTTAGCGAACATCTGGAGAGTTTCTCTCCTACATTTCTGTAGAGGCACTGAAAAGAATAATGGCGGCCAATATTGGTTCCAGACTTCACTATGCGAATAAGACCAACCTAGGATTCCCCAAGTATGATACCTTCAGGAAGGCTACATGTTTCAGTCGGTAAGAAAATAAGTGTCACTCCTCTCTTGAAATTATTGGCTGCAAGGGAAAACAGAGGGTCCAATTCAAGACCTGTGCTTGGTCTTTTAAAGCCTTACATGGCATTATATGTACTGTTCGATGTTCTTCTTCACAAACTATTTAACTGTGCCTAGAATTTCTAAACATAGGCTCAGAGGTTGCAGGTTCTTGGTCCTAACAGCAGCCAAATGGAATTCTCTCCCTGTCTACCCGCATGCCTAAACTATTCAAATAGTAAGGATTTAAAACATGCCTGTTTACATGATCCTATCTATGCTGACTCCTCGTTCTGCATCTTGGCGAAAAGTCTTTCCAACTCTGCTCATCACACCCTCCGTTTTCTTAATCTTAAGCGCCAAAAAACCATTGGTAAACATGCGCTTTATTAGGTACTGATAACATAACACAACATAACCCAAGTCATGCAATGCCTCCCTATGTATCTCACTGTGACTTCAGACTTGAGATTAGAACTTCATGATTCAGCATGTCTTCCAGCAACATGTTCCTTTATCATTACAATGGACATTTGAAGAATGCTTCTTGTTCACAAAAGTGTGCACGGAAACCTACAGTTACTTTCCTCCCTTTTTAGGTCGAGCATTTGAGACCTCTTGTATATACTTTAGTGTATACTTATATGTGTATGTCATTTGTGGGCTGTGGAGATCAGCCCTAGGATTTGTATGCTTCCACTTAGGGAATTTGTTTTCCTGTTCAACTGCCTCTGTTTAACTGTCTTGAATAGGTCAGTAAAATATCAGAATTGCTTTCTCCTGATGGATTTTCTTATCTTTTAATTTTCTGGCAACTGCCTCAATTTAGCTTTCTTGATAGAAAGCGAGCAGCAGATGTCAGTAAAATACCAGAATCTCTTTAGCATTCTCTAGATTCCAGTCCATAGAAATTGTCTTCCATGAGCACATGTAGACATTAATAGTTTTTTAAAAACTTGTATTTTTAGTGATATGACTTTTGAAGGCCCTGATTTTATATTAAAAACAAAGCTTTAGATTACACAATTTCCTGCTGAAAGGCAATATCTCTCCAAGTGTTCCCAAACCTGGCTTTCAAGCAGTTTGGTGCTTAGTTTCCCTCCAAGCACAGTACATGTTTCAGCACCCAGAGTAATTTGCTGCAAAGCTAAATATATATAAGGTCCTAAAGGCGAGACGAATTGCATTGAAAATGCTTGTCATGTTTAATTATCACAAAATGACTAGACACCTCTACTATTATAGGCTGACAGAACTTTAAACTGACATGCTGTGCAGCTGTGAAGTGCAGATACTTTTTGAGAACTACCTTATAAGACACAAGAATGCAATGTCTCTCATAGATTTTGACACACTGCATATGCCCCAAAAATAATGCAATGACTTTTTGCTCCCATTCTTTTGAGAAATTACGAGCTGTCAATATCGCCTTGATTTTTAGAAATTCGTAGAAATCCATAGGAGTGAGGTCATATTTCCTTTGTAAAATCGAGAACGGGAGCGGTTCTTTACCGTCATATAGATCCATTGCCATGTTAATGCCTTTCTTGGACCATGTGTCCCAATAGAGACTTTTGCCATTATGCTTAAGATAGGGGTTTCTCCATAAGGACATGAAGGATGATTTTTCAAATGTCATG
The DNA here is from genome assembly GCF_964263255.1 of Lissotriton vulgaris. Classification (NCBI taxonomy): domain Eukaryota; kingdom Metazoa; phylum Chordata; class Amphibia; order Caudata; family Salamandridae; genus Lissotriton; species Lissotriton vulgaris. The sequence goes on from NC_141691.1 coordinate 2,035,640,546, forward strand.
TTTGTTTTGTGTGTTTGATCGAGTCTCAGCAAGGCTCGCCTAGTATTTAACATTATATATTTAGAATGAGGTAGGTGTGACAGGTCCATGGTGAGCAAGGTTTCAAGAGGGACATGATCAGTAAGTGATTCCTCAATATTAATCCATACTGGAGTGTAGGATGGAGATTTTATCAACCACTGAGCTCCCTGTTTACATAGGAAAGCTGTCTGATAGTTCCTGAACGAAGGAAGACCCAGGACGCCTTTATCTTTTGCTAGTTGCAGTTTTTTTAATGATATCCTGGCTTTCTTACCCCGCCACAGGAAACCACCAAACAGCTTATCCACCTTAGTAACAAAGTCATCCGAGAACCTCATGGGGAGCATGCTAGCCAGATAGTTTACTAGCGGAGTGGACATCATTTTGAGCGTCTCCGCTCTGCCCCACCAGGAGAGGAATTTGGGGACCACCCTTCCAACAGTGTCGATATCTTTTTTAGGGTTAGTTCCTCATTTATTTTCAGGGTGGAGATCAGATCTTTATCGAAGTCCAATCCCAGATACTTAAAACACTTTGGTTGCCACGTTAGACCGGAGTCTCCAATGATGCCTTTGTCACCTATGCTGTTCAGAAGATTGACTTCCGTTTTATCTTTGTTTAGTTTGTAGCCTGAAACCTGGGAAAATTCCTCAATATCTGTCATAAGTGTGGGTATGGCTTCCTCTGCTCTTTCCGACATAACAAGGACATCGTCCGCATAGGCTGTCAGTTTCACGGTGCAGTCCCCAAATGGAATGCCTACGATGTTCGAGTCGTGCCTTATGTGGTATAGGAATGGCTCAATTGCCAATACGAACAGAGAGGGAGACAAGGGGCATCCCTGTCTTGTACCCTGCTTTAAGCATAAGGCGGAGGAGAAGGAGCCACCAGCCCTAACTCTTGCTGAGGGACAGCAGTATAAAGACATTACCAATGTTGTGAATGTGTTACCCAAGTTAAATTTGTGCAAGACTGCTTTCAGGAAAGACCAGTTAACCTTATCGAAGGCCTTTTCGGCATCCAATGTTATTGCCGCAGTTGGCGTGCCTAGGGACTTTGCTTTCTCTAACACATGTGCCAGAACCCTTGTATTGTCACTGGACAATCTATTTTTAAGGAAGCCTGCTTGAGATGGATGAATTAACTGGGGAAGGACCTACTGGAGGCGAGCGGAGAGTATCATAGCCAGGATCTTACAGTCAATATTGATTAGTGAGATGGGTCTGTAATTTTTCGGGAGCGTTGGGTCCTTCCCGTCTTTGGGGAGTACTGCAATGATGGCTTCTGACAAAGTACCTCTGACTTCACCCAGGTCATTTATTTCTTGGAATAGGTGTAGTAGGGGTTCAACTAATAGAGAGGGAAAGGTTTTGTAAAATCTAGCCGTGAACCCATCCGGTCCTGGAGCCTTCCCTGACTTCAGATTTTTGATTGCTTGTTCTATTTCTAGAGCACTAATCGGAGCATTAAGATTCATTTGGTCATCAGTGGAGAGCTTTGGGAGATCGCATTCGTCCATGTAACTCTGAATCTTCCCCTCCAGGACTAGACACCTCTACTATTATAGGCCAACAGAACTTTAAGCTGACATGCTGTGCAGGTGTGAGGTGCAGATACTTTTTGAGAACTACCTTCTAAGAGACACTACATACGCCTTCAAAAATAATACAATTACTTTTTGCTCCCATTCTGACTACTGGATGCTGGTTTTCTGACTCTGATTGTACCCTGGGGTCTGCTAACCAGAACCAGGGTCTGTGCTCTTATTAAAAGTGCATGGTAATTAGGTATAACTACAAATGTCACTGACAACCTTTCTGTAAGTCGCTTAGGTGACTGCGATGTTGGCAAACCCCTTTGATTACGTAGTTTGTAAAAAAAACTCATCACCTGACGCGTGGCATAGTTTAACGGCGCCCTTATGTAGCTTTCAAGCCGGGTGTTGTTTCAATGAGGATAACACAGATCTTGGAAGCTTTTCTAATACTGCAGTGGCACTGCCATTTACAATAAACGTAATTACATTCACCTATTCTGTGGGAACTGGAACGGAAGCTGAACTAGTTAAGGAGGAGAAAGAGGCATGAAACGGAATGCTAAGAACCGTAGGATGCGCACCAGGTGGGTCCAATGGTCAAAGTAGCCCAGCTCCCAGGTCTCACTGCTGCACGGTTGCCACTTTAAACATTTAGGGATTCATTGTCATCCCTGCACTGCTCCAGACACTCTTTAAAGAGATGTATTGCTGGAGCTAACATGAGATCTCCTCGATGAATAGGATCGCAAGCTTAAACATTACTTTCCTTCCAGCCTATGATATGATATGATGTGGTTTTTGTAAAGCGCGGCTTACACTCCAAGGAGCATCTTGGCGCTAGTGGTGAGAGTGTCATTTGAAAAAGAAGAAGGAAAGTGCTGAACAGAAAGAACTAAGGGGAGTTAGGTTAGATTAGTTTTAGAACTAACGTGTCAGGCGCATTAAAAATCCAGGTTTTGAGGGCCTTGCGAAATAGGATTTCAGAGGGGATCTGACGCATCTGGGAGGGGAGTTTGTTCCAGGCTCTAGCTCCCAGAAAACCTAGCGATTTGCCACCTTTGGTTGCGAGCCTGAATCTAGGGACCACCAGTAGGTTCAGGTTGGAAGACCTGAGTGATCGAGAGGGGGTGTATTTTCCAAACCTTTGGGACAGGTAGGAGGGACCCGACTGGTGGTAGGCTCTGAAGGTGATGAGCAGGATTTTAAATAGTACTCTCTTATGAATGGGCAGCCAGTGTAGGGTTCTAAGTGCTGCTGAGGCAGATGACCTCCTGGGCAGCCTTAGTACTAGGCGGGCTGCGGTATTCTGCACCATTTGCAGTTTGTGCAGGACGCTTTTATTGGAACCTGCATAGATGCTATTGCAGTAATCCAGGCGGGATGTGATGAGGGCCACAGCGATTGTCTTCCTGGCCGTCAGGGGAAGGAGGTCGAAGAACCTTCTTAAGACCTTGATGATGTTACAGCCTATGATACTCGGCCCAATGACTGCCCATGTGCTTCTCCATCAGGTCCTCACCTAGATTGAAAGCAAAAGGATACAAATTGGTGGGAACTGGGCACTATGCACCAGGCTCCGTTCCGTCTTTCAATGATTTATATGTGCTTCTGTGCCACATTGTCCCCCTCCGTCCTCTCAGCCTGCATTTATAAAGGGGAGGGGGGCTGAGAAAACATTGACCTCTTTGTTTAAAGAAGGAACTGGAACACATTCAGCTCTGGCTTGGGAGGGAAGTTGTTCTCATGTTTGTTATTGCCTCTTCTCATACATCAGCCTGGGAAACAGTTCAGCAGTACCACCCACTGACAAAACCTCTGTGTTTTTAATCCTAAAGTCAATGTGAACCATAGGCCTAATCACTTTTTTTATTGTGGCTTAGTGCAAATTAACTCCTACCAGTCCACCCTATCCAGACGGCAGAGGAATTGGTGGAGCACAGGTAGCATCTGGGTATCCATTGCAGACTCACAAGTAAGCAGCAGCATGTCTTCTGTGGGGTAGGGCATTGGAGATGATGATTGATCTTGGCTTTCTCTGCTGAAGCCATTTGGCATATTTTCACAACTTGAGGTAAGCGCTATACAGAAGGTCTGCAAGGTTATAAGCCTTAAATTAAATAATAGTCTCATCTCATCTGCTGTACAAATAAGCTAATTAATGCTAAGGTATGGGCTATGCCCCGCTTTCTGCAGCAAAGTCAGCTCTTGCATGGTGTTTTGGTGTCCGGTTCTAAGGGGATACAAACTTCGGCAGGCGGGATGAATTGGTTGTCTAGAGCGTTGATTCGACTCACCAGTAATTCGTGGAGATGATTGCTGAGTTGGCAGAAGCTTGATGCCATTGAGCCCGAATGGATTGCTGGTCTGAGGCTATGTATAGCCTAATAGTAACCCATCAGAGATAGGCATCATCTCCCCATCGACCCTCTGATTTTACAAACCCATTACCTGCCCAAGGTCTGGGTACACCTGCAACTGCAAATACATGATATGCCATAGTGACACTGGTACTACTATAGGGTAACATGTCATCATATACACATATCTTGTTCTGCACCAATGGCAAGGCCTCAACGAAGATCCACATGAAAATATAGCTTTAATGAATGCAATGACGTTGTAAAAATATACCAAGCAATAAGTCCAATGGCCAGTCCAAATAGCAGACACCTCTGGTGTGCCAGAAATTCTGCCACACAGTTCACTGCCAGTGAAAACTCCCCAGGAGGATAGGGCATCACATGGACTCTCCAGCCACCGCTCAGGGGGGATATAGGTGGGCAGGGGGAGGCTGTTCAATACTTGGTATGGCTGGGTGTTAGATTAGGAGGGCTGGTTTGGGTAGTAGGTGGGTTGGACCTGGGATGGGGAGGGCTGGCTTGGGTAGTGGGAGGGCTTGACCTGGGAGGGGATGGGGCTGGTTTGGGTAGTGGGAGGGCTAGACCTAGGAGAGGGAGGGCTGGCTTGGGTAGAGAGTGGGATGTTCTTTGTATGGTGAGGGCTACATTTATAACCCTGAAGGTGACTATGTGGGATGGACATGGGCGTGGCGTTGTTAACACTTTTTTCCGATGATAGGGATGTCTTTTTGGCTCTCTTTGATGATTTTGGTATTGGATCGGGATGGCTGGCTCTCTCACCTGCTCTCTCCTGTTGGGTAGGGACTTTATCAACAGGTCTGATGGTGCCACCCTTCTTAGGGGGGTGGCGGGGGGGTTGTAAGTGGAAGTGAAAGGGATTGGTGTTAACCCAGCCCTCTAGACTCTTGAAGATGGTAGCAGTGGCAGGCTGGAGGTTCAGGGCACACAGGGTAGGGGTTTTCAAAGATGAGGGAGGAGGTGTTGTAATGGTTGGGGTTTTAGAGATAGAGGAAACTGAGGTTTGAGATGTGGATGCATGTTTTCTGTGTTATGTCTCTGAGTGTCCTGGCATGGTGTTGTGAGTGTTGTGTCTTGTGTGCTGGGAGTGGGTGTTGTGCAGGGTGTGGTGGGTATAGTGTGTTTGCTTTTCTTGGAGTGGTGTTGATTTGTGCTGCATGTGTATGTCTGGGTGCCTGTGTGCTCAGCTTTCCGTAGTTATCAGGTCAGGTGGGGGAATTTTGAGGGTAGATGGGGAAGGGACTGGAGCAGGGATGGGAGGCTGGTAGGTATGGATGGCTGCTGTAAGTGTCAAGGCAGGAGACTGGACATATCTCTGCAGGCCTGCCATGTCTGAATGGCAGGGCAAGTTGTTGCATTGCCCTCCAGCAATGCAACAACTTGGAACAACTTGTTGCCATGATCTCGGAGGGCATTGAGGACTGCATTTTGATCCACAGAGATCTGATGCAGGATGTCTATGGCCTCCACACTGAGGGCAGCAGGGAATAAAGGAGCTGCAATGCCACATCAGTATAGTAAATTACTTGTAGACATATTGGCTGCATCAGTACCACCTTTGCCATAAGAACAGGTTGTATTGACACGTGACGTGTTAATTCCAGCTACAAGATGCTTTTGACAATGCCAACTCTTGCCTGTGCCAACATATTCATCTCACATCCTATTATGTGTACAAAGACCTACATATATCCTCTCAAATGAGGCCCATATCCAATGGTGTAGTGTTGCTCTAACATTATGATGAAAGGCCTTATGCTTACATCACTACGCTTAGAAACTGAGACATGCAAATATGTAATCTTGCATGCATACACTAATATAACTGTGTAGTGTAGAGCAACTACTCGGGATACGTGGCATTACACTCAGAAGGCATAATTGACATGGAAGTGTACTCCGCACTCAGCTTACCCCCCCACTCACCGGGCTCACTTCTGTCCACTTCCAGATGATGCAATTGACAGATACAAATTAGAGAACTTAGTTGGTGTCACAGGTAGTGTGGATAAACATGTACAAATCACCTTGTAACAAGGCACAGGCTATGGCAATCTTAGTCAAGGATGTTGCATGTAAGCAGACCTCATCCACAGAACATTTGTCAATGTCAGGACAACCCTTAAAGGACAGAAGTCCTTGGAATGAGCACATCCGTGAAGATGCATGTGGCCTCCACAAGGTCTGGTAATGTGGGATCCAAACCATTGTCTGGTATTTTGCACCCCCCTGATGTGCTGACTGCTGACACACAGGGCACATCAATGGCTCAAAATATCACTCGCTCATGCATGTCAGCAGCCACTGCTTGACTGTGCACTGATGCACATGTCTACCCCACCTCAAAGCATACAGAGTAAGCTCTGGCACTCAGATTAACATTGGCTGACTCTATTGCAATGTATTATATTGTAATTGCATTTATATAGCTACCCCTTGTGAGGCGCCAACTTGCTTTTTCTGGGAGAAGCACACTACGGAACCCATAAGAGATTAAAGGTGAATTAGTTCTGTGAAATATGTGATTTGAGTGATGGATACGTTAGTAAGTTGTTTGGATTGAGAAGGACAGAGGAGGGATAGAAGAAAGAAAATGTTTGCATTTATATTGCGCTTGCTACCCCTGATGGTGTGCTGAAGTGCTTTTTGGGATGGGTAAAAGGGCGGTGAAGTACAGTACACCTCTCTCAAAGATACCAAATTTTAACTTGCTCTGATCCCATCTAACCTTGTCAACCCTTAAGGGTGAACGCATTCACCCAATCCAGATACACTTCTCCATTTTGTCAACCTTACACTGTCTGCCCATCACAAAGACATATTGCTATGTACACAATGTACAAATATACATCACCCAATCCATGCAGGTGTTCTACCATCTATACCCTCAATCCAAGTGTGCAGCTGGTGTGATTGTGCCAGGAAAACATCTATTGTAGTGCTATGCTGCAGGTAGGCAACTCAAGCTTAAGCTGTAGGGCTGTCATCTGTATCATGTTTCCATACAAACACATAGGACAAAGGAATATTCAGCCAACTTCTTGCACTCTGGGTGCTTAATTGGCCATGCCACAAGCCAGTGCCACAGCATCACATTAGTCACAGTAGTCTGGAAGCCACACTGCATACACAAGGATGACAAGTATCCTGGGTCAGTTCAGGCATTATTCTCCAAATGGGCTCTGCAACTAAGGTAGGATTTGTTTGGGGTCCACTGCTTTTTTTAATGCTACATAATATGGAGACAGTTGTATAAACCAGGCTACTCCTGTAATTCCTACGCAATCAACTTTTGCACATTGCATCACCCAGGAGTCATTTCAAAGTGTCCTGGGTTGATGATGGATGTGATAAAGGTAGTCCTTATTGCACAAAGTTATACTCCTCAAAAAACTCATGCCCAATTAGCTGTTGTTGGGCCCTTAAATGTCCATCAAGCTCTGGCTGGGTCACCACCAGAATTTAGGCTATCAGGGGGGGGGTCAAGATCCGGCGTGCCAATCTTTCACCACTTCAGGGGGCCAGCCCCACCTGCATCCTAGCAACATTCATGCTGAGGGGGCAAATGTCTTTCCACCTCTTGTGGCAGTGTGGACTTTGCTGGTTTAAGAACCCCAGGGTCTACACCTTCTGGGTGCTAACCATTCACTGACAGATATGTAAGAGGTGAGATCAGCTGAAGCTATACAATCCAAAAACACACCTTGACCACTTCGGCAGACATCACTAACTTCCGTTGTGTCTCTGTTAACCAATTCAATGAACGTATCTGTCCTGTCTGCCTAATAGACATGTCTCATATCATTTATGTTGACATTGTAAGGAAGATTGTAAATTTGAACCACCTCCTGGGAACTGGTGCACAAAGTGTAAATTATTTATTCATCAGTGGAACCAAACAAAAGCCAAAACTCATTCGTTATAACTACTCATTGTATGCAGTCAAGGCTCTTGGGAAAGAAGGCTTTGTGGGCCATTGCAAGTCAAAGTAGCTAACATGAATCATGCATTGAGCAATATCTGAGGTAAAAGTGTCAAAGAGGGCTACACTCATTCCAATGGGGCCATCCTCTCCACAGACTTCAGAGCAACAAATGTATTTTCATATATGGGCCATGTAGTGGTCAAACAATCAATGCATCGGCTTGCACTTGGAGGCGCATACTCGTCTAAAGTAACATAAGCTAAGCATTAAAAAAAAGTGCAAATTACCAGTACCTCTGATGAACCATATAGCCACCCTTACTTTCCGAGGACCTCATCCAACAGCAGATCCAGCTCCTCTCGGGTGAAGGGACTGGCCCTTAACTTCTCACTACGGACCCTGAGTGCTCCAAGAGGTAACAGACATTAGCAGGTGATGGGGAGGTGTGGCAGGCAGCAGTGTCTGTGGGCAAGTGACAAGCATTCCTAAATGCTACCTATAGATAGGTCACATGGGTGGAGTCATTGCTAGACCATCATTGCCATTGGTCCTTGTTGGGAGCATTTTACAAATAGGGTCTTTGGCAGTTGCTATTGTGGCTGATTATGACTACTGTGAGTCTCAAACCGGTAAGCGGTGGCTGCGCCTAATAAATTGCAACAAATTGCAACCAAGATTACCGTCAGCCTTTTTACCATGGCGGGTGGATTAGTGGCTGTCCGAATGACTGATCGCCAAGGGTTAGAAAGATTCTGATTGCCTGGTAGACCTCTCTACATCCCCAGAATGGAGGCGGCGCCTATCAGGAACTGCTGTGGGGATTGCATAATCCCTTTTTTCACTGGTTGTTTTTAGGCAGCGGAAACGTATTTGGTGGAATGTAGCAGGTCCCCCTACCTTTTCTGCCTGGTACATGGTCCCTATGGTGCCCCCAACATAACCCTGTACAATGTGGCAGTATTGCAAGGATATGTAAACATCCTATTTTTGGTCTTGTAGCAGTGGCTGCTGACCGCATCTCTGTTGCAATACATAAGATCTTTCTGTATCTTTGTTGGTTAAATTGCTGCAACAATTGATGGGCCCTAGGCCCATCTCTGCTCTTTACTTTTCTAGAGCTAGGAGTCTAGTCTCAAGCTCAAGTCTTTGAGTCAACCTTGCTAACCATTGTCCAGACCAGCATACATCTTTAATGCCCTAAAATCTATCATTTAGGGGTGACCCTGAACATTGCCTCCTCAGATTCGAGGAAGAATGAAGAAAGATCGAAGATCCATACTGACCCATGAAGGAGAACAGGATACCATCTGTCTTGGCCCAGCACTGCTGACCTGTCTCATCCACGACCTGCCTACAGCAGGAACCCCAAAAAGTTTAGCAGTAGACAACCCCCATAGCACAGAGGACCTGTCCTGCAACCTACCTACATACTCTGTCTCCCATGAGCACTAGATTTGCTCAAACAAATACTCAACTCCAGAATCCCGATTCTGTCGAACCTGTGATTGTGCACTAGGAGGCCCACTGCCTGAGTACAAGTAGCCCATCACCCCAAGGAGTTCTCCCCAAGGATCCTGACCTGGTATCTGGTAATCCCCTCCTCCTTCAGGACTCCAGACGATGCCTGCAGCCTCAACCAGAAGGGCACCTGGCGCAGTGCGGTTCCAAAAATGCATCATAAATCACCACAAATAAACCCACGGAACCTGTTACAATAACTTAGAAATTTGGGTCCATCACTCTAATCATTCATACACACATTTACTCCGTTCCGAAGATTCAGTATGGGTTAAAAAAGGGAGTCGCGGTGCTATAGTGGAATGCCTAAACTATAGTTTATACATTATTTACAACTGTTAATTGAAAGAGAAACAGACGGCTGACCATGGTTATGCACATAACATTTCAGAGTATGATGTATAAGTCCATAAATTGTGCACAGTACGTCCAGAGTATGCCGCACCAATACTCTTCTGCAAAGCAAAAGTTCATATATATAAGGACGGTGCACCAAACAAAGTGCTCAAAAGCTTCACGTAGTGTTGAAATGTCTTTTATTTTTATTCCGATAAAAACCTCAGCCAACGCGTTTCATAAGAATGAACTTCGTCAGGGCTCATATGAAAAGTAAAATGTCCAATTTTTTATCCAAAGTAGTCAGTTGCTTGATTTTTCATATCAGATTTTCAAAAGTGCCAAAGAGATTGATTGACCAGGAAATGACCAATGTAGTAGTCGCCCAATCTTAATAAACTCGCTGTATCGGTCTCCGCAGTACAAATAACAGTAATGAGGTCCGACCCATGTAACAGCCACCCATTCTGATCAATCAAGTAGTAGCGAGTGCACCATGTTGGTGCACTCGCTACTACTTTTTACTAGGTTTTTGTCGGAATAAAAAAAAGAAATTTTGAACACTACGTGAAGCTTTCAAGCACTTTGTTTGGTGCACCATCCTTATATATATGAATTATTTACAACTGCTGTTTAATTTCTAAGAACCGTGGTTTTTATTTAAAATAAGGAAAACAATATCATCCCACTATTTGAATTTGAATCTGCTAGTACAAGTTGACTGTCGGAAGTATAAAATCAGTTTAATTCTTCATTTATTTAATTTTTATTTTTCTCTAAATTTCAAGTTTTCTAGCATAAACTCTATGTTTTAATAAGGCTAAAAGAATAACTCAATTTACAATAAAAACCTGAAAGGAAAAGGTTTAATTGTCAATACCATGCATTTATTAGCAAATGACAGTGAAAGGAAATAAGCCACGAAAATATTACTTAAATGGAGAGAGGAAGACATCAGTACAGAATGCAAAAAACCCAAATGGAAAACCTCTCTGTCTCTCTCTCAGGATGTCGCACCCATTCAAAAGTTAAAACAAAAAGAAAAATGTTCTAAGTCTCTGCGCCTCAAAGCAATTTCGGGGTGCAAAAATCAGTGGAAAGTGAGCTTTTTTCAATGTCCGAATCGTCCTTTTCTATATGCTTTTTCACTAACTTATCTATCTAAATTCGTAACTCTTAAGTTTTGTAATGTCTGTGATTGGTCAGTTTGGAGTCGGATGAGCATAACCTCATCATTCCTTATTCAAATTTCCTGCAATGTCATCCTCACTTGCTATAACTGGGGTTTCTTAGTGTAAAGAATGACTTCCTCCGAAGTGTCCTTTAAATTGTTAGTTGACTTTTCTTTTCCATGGGTAGGATTTTTGCCTCGCTGTCATCTTTGGCTTAGACCCCATAAAATGGCCACGCTGTCCTTGACCCACGCTGGTCAGTCACAGGCAGCCTGCATCTCCGACTCTGGTGCATGCGTACGTCTGTCGCCATTTCGGATTTTCAGACTGAGTTCATTTTCTTTTATTTCATGTACCCATTTAGGCCTCAATTTAGGAACTATCACGAAAACAAACATAAATGGATGTAAGTTCATGTGGGGGATCTGGCACAGGAACGCCTCCTAAAAGTAACGCAGTGAATTCTGCATGATTTCACTTAGTCAGTTTTATGTCCATGCTGCAGCAAAACCCTTCGTCTGCTTGAAGCATGCGTAAGGAGTGACGCAGCATGGTAGGTATAGGGCGCCCCTGAGCATTGCTAAAGCAGCGTCAGGCTTGCAACACAACTCCAGCAATGCATGACTTTTCCGTCAACAGATGAGTCAGAATTTCTGATGCATCTGTCAATCCTTGCGCCATGGTGCCGTCTTGTAAAAATGGTGCTTCCATTGTGAAGCAAGGGTTTTGCATGGTGGCGCAGGAAAAGTGACGCATATCTACAGATGCGTCACTTTCTTGTAAATCTGCCCCTCTATTTCTAATATGGCTCTTATTTTATGTTTTTAGAAATACATTTAGTAAATGTATGCCCATTACTTTATATACATATTTCAGGATGCTACATCTTCCTTGTATGGGTAGATTAAATTGCATTAGATATATGCATTGAGGACGTCAAACTTTTTGTCAGTTTAAAAGTAAACAGAGATCAAAGGACTGTCCAAGTACTTGGTAAAATATCAGAGTGTTCAGTTCACAATGACCATTGTCACATTCCTTTCATGGTAACACTATCATTGTAAATTGCAGTATAATCAATTCTCATTTACACATTAAGCAATTTACAGCCATCAGTGCATTTCTATAAGGACCAAGTTTCCTTCCATGAAAGGGGTGGGAATAGCTAGGAAAATAATGAAGTATTTCCATCTAAATGTTTGCTTGTGTTCTCTAGATCCAAAATAAACCTTATGGTTTCCTATTTCTGGGTGACTCAGGTATTCCAACTACCAGCAAAGTGGTAACTGTGAATATTCCAAGTACATACAGAATCCCAGTGTAGATAAAGAGTTGAATTCTTACATTACTGAATGTTATAGTTTTGAAATCTTTTGTTCAAATCAGTAAACAAAAATTAAAGTACCTGAATGTGGAATTATACATTTTACTAAGGAGGATTCTTTCTCCCTTAATACAGAAAGTTAATGCTCTGCTTCTAATATGGTGTAATCACTCTTACGATGTGTATTTATAAATACATAAGTATATGTATTTCCATAACTAAAAACTACATATTGCAGTATTTGACACACTCATTTAATGAGTATATGTTATTGCATGTGATGTATGCATTGAAAATATCACAGATTTTGTCTGTTAAAAAGTAAACAAAGATAAAAGACTGTGCAAGAACTTGGTAAAATATGTATGGTTCACAATGATCCTCACCACAAAGTTTTCATTGTAACACTATCATTGTTCATTGCAGTATCATCAGAGGCCCCGCGTCAGCTTTGCCTGTGGGTGTTCGAGACCGCTGACTGCATCGCGGACTGTACCCTTTCGTGCCAGACTTGCCCGTGTGGTGGTATTGTGCCCTTCTAATTTTGTGTTTGTGATGATAATATGCCTTATATTTTTGTGATTGTGCCTCTCCCTGCTTGCTGCTTTAAGCTGTATCCAGCTGTGTGCCCATGCCCAGTTCCTGTGTGCTGCTGCTGTCCCCACGGCCCCTCCCCACTGGTCTTCCTGCCCCTGCCCACCAGCTGTGCTTCCCGCCCTCCCCCTCCCATGTTAAACGGCGCCGCTGTGGCGCGCAATAGGCTCTTCACTTCTACCACAAGTGACTACCTTTTTACCACCAAACACCTTCACTTCCAGGTCCAGACCAGCCCTATAGCCACACTTCACAACACCCTCGCCTACGAAGCCCCCAGACCTTGAACTTTGTTCGCCAATACCATCAGTGACCTCATCGCACCCAACCCCATCATTGCATGGACTGCATACTCATCGGAGACCTGAACTTCCACCTCAACAACTCCAGGGACCACAACTCTACCACCATCCTGGACAACCTGGCCAACATCAAACTGAAAGAGCTCATTACCAGGCCTACCCACAAAGCAGGACACACGTTTGACCCCATCTTCACAGGACTTAACAACATCTACTTCAGCCATACTACCAAACCCCCATGGATGGACCAAAACTGTATACACTTCCACATCGACAAACCTACAATGCCCGAAGCTGCACTGCGCCCTCCACAAAGGAACTGGAGCAAAGTCACTGCGGAACAGCTTAACTCCACCTTCAACTGCGATGCCCCACCCACTTGACCTATGCTAGCCTCACAGCCAAAGAATTCCACACATTAATCTCAAACTGTGTAACCTCAACAGACAGCACCCCAGGAAGGCCTCCTGATTCATCACTGACCTCCAAAAATCCAGATTCACCTGCAGATGCCTTGAAAAAAACTGGAGAAACAGCAAATCCTCAGAAGACCACAACACCTACAAGAAGGCCATGACGGAATACCACCAATGCCTATGAGCCTCAAAAAGGACCTTCATTCAAAACAAGATCCTGGCCAACTCAAACACCTCCAAGCAACCCTTCAGTGTCAGCCAGGAAATTACAAACCCCCCACTGAAACCACAGACATCACCTCTTCCAGGAACTCTGCAACAAGTTCGGATCCTCCTTCCATTTGAATATCAAGGGCTTCTACGGCAACTTCAACGACCAGACGCCTGACTCCGAGACCACGTCCTTCTCCCGCAATGCAAGCCAGCCAATCACCTCCTCTTGGGCCCCAGTCACCACCGAAGACACCACTTCAACCATGAAAGGTATCCGCTCAGGAGCCCCCACAGACCCCTGCCTACTGCACATCTTAATCAGAGCTGCCTCCACCATCACTACAGTACTACGATGCACCATCAATGCCACCTTCAAAACCGGCATCTTTGCCGATGACTGGAAATGCACAGAGGTCAGACCTCTGCTGAAAAAGCCCTCAGCAGATTCCACGGACCTCAAGAACAACTGACCCATCTCCCTCCATCCCTTAGCGGTCAAATTCACAGAGAAGACCCTCAATGCCCAACTAACAAAATTCATAAAAGAAAACTCCCTCCTTGACCCCTCCCAATAAGTAATTTACAGCAACCACTGCATGAGACCGGTCTCCTCGCTGCCACAAATAAAGTCTGCACCCTCCTCGACCAAGGACACACCGCGGCCCTGATACTACTCAACCTCTCTGCAGCGTTCAACAAAGTCTCCCACCGTACACTCACTGCCAGACTCTCTGCTCCACATACTCTAGACCATACAGAACACCGCAGCCAGACTCATCCTCAGCATCCCCTGACACAAATACACTACCTAACACCTTCACTGGCTCCCTTTGAGAAGAGAGCTACATTCAAGATACTCACCCACACAAATGCCTCCACAACACCGAACCCCAATACCTCAACAACAGAATATCCTTCCACATACCCAAGATCGGCTGATCTTGTCCTGCTCATCCCAAAGCCAGAACAGGTGAAAGAGCCTTCTCCTTCTTCACAGGCAAGACCTAGAACGAGCTCCCGATCGACATCAGATGTGCACCCTCCTGGGACATCTTCAGAAAGACACTCATGACCTGGCTCTTCAACTGAACAGTGCTGCTTTCCCCCTCTACGCCTGAGTGCCATTAGACCACTCACATTTCCTTGCTAGTAGGGGGTAGAAATCATAGTGATGGCAAAATAGTGAAATATTTGTAACAAAATGTATTGTTTGTGATCTCCCGATCGAATATTAACATTTTGGTTCCTTCTTTCCGGGTGATCTAGTTCTTACAACTACCAGCAAAGTGGCAACCTTGAAAACACCAAGTGAGTACAGCATCTCAGTGTGAAGAAACAGTTAAAGTTTTTCATTACGAAATGTAATATAATCTCATTATAGTTATGAATTTGTACAATTCCTGTATGTTTATGAAAAATCGAACGTAACCAAATCTTTGACTATTTACTGAATGTCAAAAACAGTGGTTTAATGACTCCCAACTTTATTCCAAATCAAAGTTACCTAAAAAGCATTTCACGTTGTAGTTTTTTTCTCATGGAAATCTTAGCAGGGCTAAAGAGTGGAAATAGCACTTAGGGGATTTTCAGTGTAGGAGCAACCCAACCTTAAATTCTTGAAACCTAAATATTTTTCCTTGGAATCTTCTATCTAATATTAAGTTTTTGGTTTCCTATTTCCGTGTGATCTAGTTGTTTCAACCACCAGCAAAGCTGTAACCCTGAAAACAGCGAGCACTGCATTTCAGTGTGAATAAAGAGTTGAATACATTATATTACTGATTGCAATGCAATAATAAAATATTGTTTTGAAATTGCACAGTTCCTGTGTGACTTTGAAAAATCAAATGCACCAAATCATTGGATATTTACTGAATATCAAAAACAGTGGTTGAATGGAATCTGTACCATATTCCAAATCAAAATCTCCATAAATAGTATTCTTTTTTGTACATTCTTCTCATTGAAATCTTTGCCTGCCTAAACAGTGGTAATAGATTTTAGGGACTCATCCATGAAGGAACATGCCACCATTAAATTCTTACATTTTCATCTTATAAATTCTAGGCACCCTAACAAGGCACACAAAGGTTGACTTAATATGTCTAAGTACAGTTGTTATCTATCAATGAGATTTGTTTTGACCGAGTCACATGCAGATTTAAAGGCAGCCAATGCCAGGATGCACGTACAGGCATTTAGTCATGTGGTATTTGTCAGCCTTGTGAATAGCAAAATATGTGTTTGTCTTCTCTGGTGGTATTTAACTTCCATGACACTGGTTTAATTCCTGCACCACTTACTACAATCTTAGTGGGAAGTGAAAAAGGCCAATTGGAAATTTGTCAATTTTACCTTATTTTAGAGAGCCAATTCTCATGAACTGGGACCTGGTAAGCAGTGCACCAGAATGTAGAGTTCAATAACCTGAAATACCAGTCAATAACAAATATGCCATTATGTTCCTTCATTACAAATCTCTAATCGAAAAATGTCAGTAGGCACTCCTAAGCAGATAGAACTACATGCATGTTAAATCATATCCACTTTGATTCATCACTTGTTCTTTTTTACAAAAATATACCCATGAATTATCGCAGAAGAAATCCACCAGACACGTTGTCTGACACTCCACTTGAAACTTCCCCTTTCTACCCTTGACAATTTACTAGAAATTTCCCTTTTTCAAAGTGGCAGGTTTATATACAATGTAGCTTCTCTATTGTTTAAATTCGTCAACAGAGTTTGAACTTACTGAATGTAGAAATAATAGTTTTACTTAGAAGGTTGTTTTTCACCTTAATACAGAGAGATAAAGCCTCTATTTCTAAAATGGTGGCATAGCTCTTACCATACGTATTTATAAATACGGAAAGTAAATGTATGTCCATATCTTCATGTACATTTTTCAAGATTTGACACCCTCCTTTTATAAGTAGATTATGCTATATGCACTGAAGATGTAAAAACGTTTTGTCAATTCAAAAGTAAACAGAGATAAAGACTGTCCAAGAACTTGATAAAATACCACAGCGTCCGGTGCTCAGTGATCCTTACCACATTCTTTTCATGGTAACACTATCTTTGTTCATTGCCGTCTCATCAGTTCTCATCTACACATTATGCAATTTAAAGCCATCTGTGCATTTCATTAAGGACCACATTTCCTTGCTATAAGGGGGTGGGAATATCTGGCAAAATATTGAAGTATTTGCATCTAAATTCATTGTTTGTGATCTCCAGATCTAATAACGTTAGGTATTACCCTGTAACCAACGTCGTTAATTTTCACATAAGGAACTTTATCAGGACTTAAATGATTGGAGTCTTTAGAAGGGAAACCTTTCGGGTAATTACCTCCCTTCTCTGTTGCGGCAATAGATGCCAACATGTCATCATTAATCTTACTTGTGGAATGTGGAACTGCTGCTATTGAATATGTTGCAACTGCAGTCTTCGCCGCCTCATCGGCAAGACAATTGTCAACAGCGTGAACTCCTACACTCTGGTGACCAAGAGTATGAATCACAAACACGACTGGAAGCTGCTCTTTGAGCTCAGCCACTCTAACCCAGATCATTTTAAGTTTTATTGTGCGAACTTTGGAGTCACGATAAATTGTCATTGTATGATTGAACACAGTAGTTAGAGTCACTTACGACATGAGTAGTCACACTAAGATATGCGTACTCTAATGCAAGCATCAGAGCACAAAACGCTGCTAATTGGGTGGTACAGTTCCCCAATGTCCAAATGTCTGTGTATTCACAACATCAGACTTGAATTTACGATCCACCATCGTACCAACCACAATCGAGTAACAACCTAAATGCACTTTCCCTGAGACAGTGCAGGTTCCTTAAGTATTCGCCATCTGCCCTGCTGTCAAATCTTTTTTCACAGTGGAAAACCGCAACTCAGCCAAAGTGTACAAGTGTGACTTGTAAGCGATAGGGACTGTGTCACCCTCATTAAAAGTCAGGTATGTGAAACCCACCGCCCCAGATAGGATTCTTATTACCAGGTTGGTGTGGTTATCACAAGTTTGTAGGAACCTATATTTTAGAAGATCAACCTGCAAAGGTTGACTGTGTTGGCAGCCAGGAAAATTTGGTTTGATGGTGCCCTTCCCTACCTTCTCACTGCAATTAGATTCAGTCCTTTTTCCATTCCAGGCACTTCTTGGCCTGTTTTAGCTGGCTTTACCCCTTACCCATGTGCAGGGGAATGCCCCTTACTTGAATTGAGGCCCCTTTATACCTCTGCAGTAGCAGTTATAGGGGCTTTGGTTAATTACATTTCCTGTAAAAACAGAGAGGGACCCAGAGACCCAAAGGAGTAGGGTACCAAAAGACAAGTCTGTCAAAAATAATCCCCTTTGGGTGAATATGAGAGTAAACCACAGTTTTCTATCAAACAAACACATATACATACAATAAGGAGCAATAAATGATTAACATGAATCAGACATACAAAAGACCTTGTACATTTTATTCATAGAAAAAACAAATTAAAAAGCAGTACATTGTCAGAATAAAAATTCATAATAAAATGTGGGACAGTGCATAGGGAAAATGATTCCAATTAAAAAGCAGAGAGAGCCACCAGTATTATAATAACATGTGATTAAGTACCTCCAGGTTTATAAATTCCACAATTTTGTTGGAGTTTCTTATCTCTTGTGGCCTATTGCTCCTCCACCAGAATAGAGCATCGACGCGTTTCGCTTTATGGCACATATACTTCCAAAGCCAAAAAACCTTCTTCAGGAAATAAAATAAAGTATCCCACAGAACCACAATGTCTGGAAAAAACAAATACATACAATAAGATATACAAACTCTTGACTGTCTAATTACAGATGCAACAACATGTAATACAGTACTGCTCCTTAAACAAACACAATGTCACAAACCATGCACATATCTGCGGAAATACATCACATATATTACACAGATAAATAAACAACTTTTGATATGCCTGTTAAATGTGTACAAGTGCATATACGACATACCGGTTACTTCGAATCGGTGCATATATAAGGCATTGATTTGTAGATATATCTACACCTAACAAGGCCAGTATTTTAAGGTCCAATGATATATGCGAGAGAGAATAGATATCAGTCATATGTCCTTATAAATATTTCGAAAAAGATGTTGGTCAGTTACCTTCGTGGAAATTCAAAACAAGTGTTGTCTTAAATACGGCCACTTCTATTACTTCACCACCTTCTCGGTGTGTCTACAAAGAAATATTCATTGTCACTATAGATACTCTCTATATATCTACATAAAGCGATTCTTCTGCTATCATTTATACGGGATGCATTTGAGATGTGCATGCTAGGGGAATAAATTACACAATGAATGCACTGGTAGCTTGGTGTTGCGGGAAGTTTTAACATCTTATTGCCTAATATGCCCCCCAATTGTATAAACAACCAAGCACTAGAGTGCCCGTGGTCCTAATACGATCGCAATGAAACTCCATTAAAAAAGCGACACTAAATTAAGGAAACATTTAGAGCAATGAACATTATGTAATTGCAGGCAGGGCTCAACAATTATCTATGGACCGGGTAACAAACATTAAGGAATGTTGGGTTAAAAACACAATGAATGGGAAAGTCCCAACGTTTAGACGTGAAATATCAACACTAAACATGTATACTGTAATGCGTCACTCTAGGTCACAATGTTAAATTGAAAAGTAATGGCCAAACATAAATACCTTAGACTAGTAGTAAGATGCGCATAAAACTATGCTGCATCATAATGATGAAAGACGCCAAAAAAATCACGTCTTCAAGATTAGCCTTCCTCCCGGTCAGACCGCTCGCAGTCTACAAAAAATATAAATAATGCGGAAACTCCAGGTTAGCAAAATACCGGAATCGTGATTCTAACCAGTATACAAAAGGGATCCCTATCATACTATGACCCAACTCGCACGTACCTGCAGGTCAGATGGACGAAGTAGTAACGTGGGGTACTGCGTGGTAAGACCTCAGCTATTAAGTGAAGTCTAAAGTAGAGCGGTTTATATCGTAAAAAAACGCGCGTTTGGGATAGAACATATCCAGGTTAGAAACAACTTCCGGATCGGCGGTAAGAATAATAGACAGCGGACTACCTGAAGTCCAATGTTGTTTGTACTGGCGGTACTTGATAGCCATAGAAAACAAACATCCGGCTATGTCAGCTTTATAAGAAACAAAAAGCGGACTGCTATCTGTCAGTTTTAATGTCCGCAGTGATAAACAGGGTTTTGAGTCATCTATAGATGGCAAAAAAGCGGCCTTCATGTGCACCATGTTGTCTTGCCATATTGCCTGCTATTATCGGACACAAATTTCTAATTGGAACATTGACTGAGCATTAAATGCTGAATGGTCATCAATATATGTATACTCTCATAATAGTGACTGAACTTTACAATTAATTTTCACAGAAATGGATGGTATTAATTCATCATGAAAAGCCACCTGTAACATTATAAATTAGTTACCTAGCAAAAACGTCTTGAATACATAATAGTCAGTAACAATTTATACATAATATATCAATAACAGTCTGTACATAAATACATGCATGTTTATTAATGCTACCGCGACTAACCAATTCACACAAACAATCTCTTATCTTTAGTTTTCAACCTGACATATGCCAGAGTACATTATGTTGAGAACAAAAAAGACTAATTATTCAGAAAAGGGGTTAATCATCACAAGAATATGTTCAGAACATAGTTATTTCAGAAAAGTCAATGTAACAATGTTATTTCCATAATTTTTTGTAAATAAATAGGCATTTGCTTATGTATTTACAAAATATCCTCAGTATCCTGGAACAGCCTATTGAGGATTGGTTAGTGTTTAAAAAATTAATCTCACAATGTGGAACGAATATTACGCTTTAATACAGTGATTCTTATATTCTTTGTAAAAAGCTATATGTCCAATTGTTACTTATTTAGTCATCGATTACAGATTATTAGTCCTATTTCTCACACCTCAGACAACATCTGTTTTAGACCTAAACCGGTCTAATAAGGCGTTCCCATTCCTTTTTAGAGTTCAGACCGTTTCTAACGGTATTGAGGATAGATATATACCACTGTTCACGTGATTTACGTTTTAGTTGCATGTTACCAACTCTCTTTCCAATGGACACCTTTTCCAAAATAAACCAGGTGAAATCATTCTCACTATGGCATAATTTCAAAAAGTGTTCCACTAGAGGTGCCGTAATCTTTTTGGTTTTTATGGCTGACCTATGTTCCTGAAACCTTGTCTTTGCTTCTCTACCGGTTTCTCCAACATAGCCCAAACCACATGGGCATTGTAGAAGGTAAATGATGTTTTTACTCCTACAGTTCGTAAAGCTTTTTGAAGTCAGTTTTCTTCCATTGAAATTGATCTCTTTAGTTTGTATACATTGCGGGCACATATTGCAGTTTCCGCATTTGTAGTTTCCTACTGCCGGAGTATTGTCAAGAGTTCTCTGACATATTTGCGGTGCTTCTCTATACGTGTGAACTAGAAGATCACGTAAGTTTTTGTTCTTCCTGAACGCAAACATCGGTCTCTCAAGTTTGTTCTGCTCATCGTGATTTAGGATATGCCAGTTTTTGTTTACAACGTTTTTAATCTGATTACTTATATTTGAAAACTGGCTAACAAATACAATTTTTTTAAGGGGTTCTTTCTCTTTTTTCTCTTTGTTGTTACTAACGAGTGCCTCTCTATCGTACAACCTGGCTCTTTTGAATGAGTGTGATAGGAGTTTCTTAAGGTAGCCCCTATCTCTAAATTTCTTTTTCAAATTTTCAGAATGTTTATAAAAATCATTAAGGTTCGAACAGTTCCGTCTCAGCCTAAGAAACTGGCTGAAGGGAATGCTCCCTCTTTGAGTTTTAGGGTGGAAGCTCATAAAATGTAAAAGGGTATTTTTAGCAGAAGGTTTTGTGTAGAGTTCAACCTCTAGCGTACCCCCCACATCTTTGATGGTAATATCCAGAAAATCCACACTGGATGTGCTGTATGATGATGTAAATCTGAGTTTCAAATCACCCAGATTGAACCAACAAAGAAATTCTTTCAGTAGGGCAGTGGAGCCTTCCCAAACAAATAAAATGTCATCAATGTAGCAGTACCAGCACGCTACATTCTCAAAAAAAGGCGCTAACTCTTTATAAATATGTTTCATTTCAGAGGCTCCTACATATAGACATGCCAAACTGGGGGCACAGGTGGCCCCCATGCTGGTGCCCTTTAACTGCTTAAAAAACTCATCTTTGAAGAGAAAAACGTTGTTGAATAAAATAAGTTCAATGCATCTCACGATAAACTCTTTGCTCGCACCTCCTAGGTCTTGGGATTCCAGTAATCTATCAATGACTTCTACTGTATCCTTTTGCGGAATATTCGTGTATAGAGACTCAATGTCTAGGGTAACCAGACATTGAGTCCCCCTACAGAACGTTTTCCCTTCTATTAGTGCTATCATATGGGCAGAATCTCTAACATAAGATTTAAGATCACATACCATAGGTCTAAGAAAGTGGTCTACGTACTTGCTAATAGGTTCCAGAAGGGAATCAATGCTACTCACTATCGGTCTCATCGGGGGGTCCACTGGGTCCTTGTGGACCTTTGGTAGCCCATATATTGCTGGGATTCTAGGTTCACAGTTGTTGAGAAATTTAAATTCCTCATCACATATCCAGTTTTTGGTCTTGGCTTCATTTAAAAGGTCTAAACAGCTCTTGGAGACCTTAGTGATACTGCTGCCGTTGGTGCGTGTATAATGTTCATTAACCTCAAGTAGTTTGTACATTTTTTTTATCATAATCACAGGTATTAAATAGAACATTCCCCCCTCCCTTATCTGTTGGTTTAATAGTAAGGGAGTTATCATCTTTGAGGGAGTTAAGGGCAGATCTTTCCGGTATGCTAATATTATAGGCATTTGATTTTTTTGCTTTGCCAACCAAATTATGGATGTCACTTTCTACTGCGGTTTCAAAGGCTTCTATATTTTTGCCAACCATTGTTAGCGTGGGGGTAAAAGAAGATTTTGGTTTAAGTCCGGAGACGTTTGTACGTACTCTCGGTTCTTTATCCTCAAAAAAGCGTGTCAGCCTGACCTTTCTAAAGAAAGAACGCATGTCCTTTTCCAGCTGGAATTGATCTACATGAGTACAGGGAACAAAGCTAAGGCCTCTACTTAAAACTCAAAGAGAGAGCATTCCCTTCAGCCAGTTTCTTAGGCTGAGACGGAACTGTTCGAACCTTAATGATTTTTATAAACATTCTAAAAATTTGAAAAAGAAATTTAGAGATAGGGGCTACCCTAAGAAACTCCTATCACACTAATTCAAAAGAGCCAGGTTCTACGATAGAGAGGCACTCGTTATTAACAACAAAGAGAAAAAAGAGAAAGAACCCCTCAAAAAAATTGTATTTGTTAGCCAGTTTTCAAATATAAGTAATCAGATTAAAAACGTTGTAAACACTTGGTTGTGGAAAAAAAAAAAACGTTGTAAACAAAAACTGGCATATCCTAAATCACGATGAGCAGAACAAACTTGAGAGACCGATGTTTGCGTTCAGGAAGAACAAAAACGTTCTTCTAGTTCACACGTATAGAGAAGCACCGCAAATATGTCAGAGAACTCTTGACAATACTCCGGCAGTAGGAAACTACAAATGCGGAAACTGCAATATGTGCCCGCAATGTATACAAACTTAAGAGATCAATTTCAATGGAAGAAAACTGACTTCAAAAAGCTTTACGAACTGTAGGAGTAAAAACATAATTTACCTTCTACAATGCCCATGTGGTTTGGGCTATGTTGGAGAAAGCGATAGAGAAGCAAAGACAAGGTTTCAGGAACATAGGTCAGCCATAAAAACCAAAAAGATTACGGCACCTCTAGTGGAACACTTTTTGAAATTATGCCATAGTGAGAATGATTTCACCTGGTTTATTTTGGAAAAGGTGTCCATTGGAAAGAGAGGTGGTAACATGCAACTAAAACGTAAATCACGTGAACAGTGGTATATATCTATCCTCAATACCGTTAGAAACGGTCTGAACTCTAAAGAGGAATGGGAACGCCTTATTAGACCGGTGTAGGTCTAAAATAGATGTTGTCTGAGGTGTGAGAAATAGGACTAATAATCTGTAATCGATGACTAAATAAGTAACAATTGGACATATAGCTTTTTACAAAGAATATAAGAATCACTGTATTAAAGCGTAATATTTGTCCCACATTGTGAGATTATTTTCTGAACACTAACCAATCCTCAATAGGCTGTTCCAGGATACTGAGGATATTTTGAAAATACTTTAGCAAATGCTTATTTATTTACAAAAAATTATGGAAATAACATTGTTGCATTGACTTTTCTGAAATAACTATGTTCTGAACATATTCTTGTGATGATTAACCCCTTTTCTGAATAATTAGTCTTTTTTGTTCTCAACATAATGTACTCTGGCATATGTCAGGTTGAAAACTAAAGATAAGAGATTGTTTGTGTGAATTGGTTAGTCGCGGTAGCATTAATAAACATGCATGTATTTATGTACAGACTTTTATTGATATATTATGTATAAATTGTTACTGACTATTATGTATTCAAGACGTTTTTGCTAGGTAACTAATTTATAATGTTACAGGTGGCTTTTCATGATGAATTAATACCATCCATTTCTGTGAAAATTAATTGTAAAGTTCAGTCACTATTATGAGAGTATACATATATTGATGACCATTCAGCATTTAATGCTCAGTCAATGTTCCAATTAGAAATTTGTGTCCGATAATAGCAGGCAATATGGCAAGACAACATGGTGCACATGAAGGCCGCTTTTTTGCCATCTATAGACGACTCAAAATCCTGTTTATCACTGCGGACATTAAAACTGACAGATAGCAGTCCGCTTTTTGTTTCTTATAAAGCTGACATAGCCGGATGTTTGTTTTCTATGGCTATCAAGTACCGCCAGTACAAACAACATTGGACTTCAGGTAGTCCGCTGTCTATTATTCTTACCGCCCATCCGGAAGTTGTTTCTAACCCGGATATGTTCTATCCCAAACGCGCGTTTTTTTACGATATAAACTGCTCTACTTTAGACTTCACTTAATAGCGGAGGTCTTACCACGCAGTACCCCACGTTACTACTTCGTCCATCTGACCTGCAGGTACGTGCGAGTTGGGTCATAGTATGATAGGGATCCCTTTTGTATACTGGTTAGAATCACGATTCCGGTATTTTGCTAACCTGGAGTTTCCGCATTATTTATATTTTTTGTAGACTGCGGGCGGTCTGACCGGGAGGAAGGCTAATCTTGAAGACGTGATTTTTTTGGCGTCTTTCATCATTATCATGCAGCATAGTTTTATGCGCATCTTACTACTAGTCTAAGGTATTTATGTTTGGCCATTACTTTTCAATTTAACATTGTGACCTAGAGTGAAGCATTACAGTATACATGTTTAGTGTTGATATTTCACGTCTAAACGTTGGGACTTTCCCATTCACGGTGTTTTTAACCCAACATTCCTTAATGTTTGTTACCCGGTCCATAGAAAATTGTTGAGCCCTGCCTGCAATTACATAATGTTCATTGCTCTAAATGTTTCCTTAATTTAGTGTTGCTTTTTTTAATGGAGTTTCATTGCGATCGTATTAGGACCACGGGCACTCTAGTGCTTGGTTGTTTATACAATTTGGGGGCATATTAGGCAATAAGATGTTAAAACTTCCCGCAACACCAAGCTACCAGTGCATTAATTGTGTAATTTATTCCCCTAGCATGCACATCTCAAATGCATCCCGTATAAATGATAGCAGAAGAATCGCTTTATGTAGATATATAGAGAGTATCTATAGTGACGATGAATATTTCTTTGTAGACACACCGAGAAGGTTGTGAAGTAATAGAAGTGGCCGTATTTAAGACAACACTTGTTTTGAATTTCCACGAAGGTAACTGACCAACATCTTTTTCGAAATATTTATAAGGACATATGACTGATATCTATTCTCTCTCGCATATATCATTGGACCTTAAAATACTGGCCTTGTTAGGTGTAGATATATCTACAAATCAATGCCTTATATATGCACCGATTCGAAGTAACCGGTATGTCGTATATGCACTTGTACACATTTAACAGGCATATCAAAAGTTGTTTATTTATCTGTGTAATATATGTGATGTATTTCCGCAGATATGTGCATGGTTTGTGACATTGTGTTTGTTTAAGGAGCAGTACTGTATTACATGTTGTTGCATCTGTAATTAGACAGTCAAGAGTTTGTATATCTTATTGTATGTATTTGTTTTTTCCAGACATTGTGGTTCTGTGGGATACTTTATTTTATTTCCTGAAGAAGGTTTTTTGGCTTTGGAAGTATATGTGCCATAAACCGAAACGCGTGGATGCTCTATTCTGGTGGAGGAGCAATAGGCCACAAGAGATAAGAAACTCCTACAAAATTGTGGAATTTATAAACCTGGAGGTACTTAATCACATGTTATTATAATACTGGTGGCTCTCTCTGCTTTTTAATTGGAATAATTTTCCCTATGCACTGTCCCACATTTTATTATGAATTTTTATTCTGACAATGTACTGCTTTTTAATTTGTTTTTTCTATGAATAAAATGTACAAGGTCTTTTGTATGTCTGATTCATGTTAATCATTTATTGCTCCTTATTGTATGTATATGTGTTTGTTTGATAGAAAACTGTGGTTTACTCTCATATTCACCCAAAGGGGATTATTTTTGACAGACTTAATTACATTTCCCACAACATTCAAGGTGGTGGCCCTGGTGTTGCGGTACATCCAGTTGCCCGAAAGGGTTGAATGTTAATCATGTTATTGTTAATGAGGTTATGGGCAAGCGTCACCAAGATAAGGATGAAATGCCTTTTTGGCTTGCTTAGAAATTTGACCAACTGGAGGCAGTATTTCCTAACATGACTCCTGTGCAGAAACACAGGATTCTAACAATTAGTTTGCTGAAAGACTTAGTGCCCAAAGTGACTGACTGTACCAAATAGGGTATGATTTTTGTGGCAGTCTATACAAGATGCTTTAACACCCCGTCAATGTCTGTCCTACCCTCCTTCATTAAGCATGTTTAGGATGAGCACGGACCGGAAGCAGCTGTCGAATTGGGAATGAGTTAGAGTGTTTGACGTAGTTTCTGATCTTGTCCTTGCTAACCTTAAGCGAGATGCAGTGATCTTTCAGGTGTCTAATGATTTGCGCGATGTCCCCAATGCAGAGAAACCCCGTCAGTTATCGAAAATTATCACAGCGTCTTATAAGACTTTTGGCCGTAATAGTTTAGGTGTTAAGCCTTTTGCAAAGACAGCGCAAAAGCAAACACAGGCGGCAAAATCTGACAACAATGATCGCCCCTCTAGTCAGAAACAGACTTGGATAAAAGGGGTCCCGTTCCGCCTCGCCGATACCTGTGTCTACTGAGCGCACTTATGAATTGCAAAACTGTGCTACAATTAAGTCACCTGATCGTTTTGAGGTTCCTGATCAACGTTCTCCTCGCTCTTTGCAAGATTCATCGGTCTCACCCACCGGTGGAGGAGACAGCAGCAAAGGGAGGGGTACGAAGCAAGATTTGGATAAAGTAGGTTGTACAAAAAGGTAAAGAAGGAATGTAAGTATGACCGAAATTTAAAAATCTCAGTAAAGATTGTAGATTTTTCAGTGTTGAGGGAGCGTGCATGGAACTCGCGTTTTGGGGATAGTCACTGTACGATCATACCACCGTTAATTTCTTATATCTTCCTCTATTTCATTTTATTCGCCCTAACATGTAATTTGCAAGGAACAGTTAGAGTGAATTAATGTTTCAAAGCAGAGTTCCCACCTGTAAATTAGGTTTATTTTGATATATTCACATGGATGTTTAAAGCCAGCTGCAGTCAGGCTACACATGTAAGCCTGAAGCCATATGTTACTTGTCAGCCTAGTGATTAACAACATATGTGTTTCACTCCTCCTCTGATATTTGACTTCCATGTCTCTGGTGTGCTTCCGCACCATATACTGTGCTCTTTTTGAGAAGCTAAAAATATTAAAATTTGGGAATAGCTGATGTAACTATGTTTTAAGGAGTCCAACTGCATGAACTGAGATCTAATCGGCAGTGCCCCAGTGTGCAGAGTAAAAAAATGAAATAACAGTCAGCAGAAATAGGGGTTACCACTCAAAAATGAGGTATTTTCTCTCAGTATGCTTCAATTCTTTGTATAGCTTAGAATTAACATTAAGTATTTGAGAAAAAAAGGACCAGCAGGAAGAGTCACAGTGAGTTTGTACTAGGCTGTTAGGAAGACCTTGAGAGGTTGAAATATGTTGCCTCCTAATTGCCGCTTCTAAGTAGCCCTTGATATTGTCATTAGGTCATTCACACAGCACTATTGTTTTGTCAAAGTCTTTATCCATTATTAAGATGCACACCACACTCTGTGGTGGTTGCTCACATTATACTGTTTGCTATCCTCAAAACCTGTTCAATAATCATTGATATCACCAAGTGCAAGATTGCAACTTCAAACCACAGCACTCCAGGCAATATCCATCATTTTTACCCATAACTGATCTCTAATCCAAATATATTAGTAGGCAGATAGAATTGCATGCATATTAATTGTGATGAATTTTCAGTCAGCACTCATTCTTTTTTTGCGAGAATATATCCATGAAATATCACAAAATAAACCCACCAGCCACCTTGTCCAGCATTCTATTTAAACCTTCCCCTTCCAACCTGGAAACATTTCTAAAGATTTCCTGGTTTCAAAGTGGCAGTTTATTATAAAATTGTGCTGATTTCGTGTGCAAATTAGTCATCAGAGGTTAACGTTGGTGAACTTGGAAGCATTTGTTTTCTTAAGTAGCATTGATTTCATTTTAATTTAGAGAGGTAAAGGCTCTATTTCCAACTTAGTTATATACCCGGAAACATACACAAATCCAGAAGTCTGGTGCTTCATACACAGCGGTCCAGGAGGGGTTACGGTAAACCATGTATCAAAAACAACTCTCTCCAGTTAAGAAAAAATAATTTCTGGGACACCCAGGGATGATTCAAAAGTTTATTCTGGCAAAATAATGCCTCACCAACGCGTTTCACTTTTCAGCTTTATCACAGTGTGGTACAGACCTCCATATTGCTGTATTTACCCACCAGATCAGTGAAACTAAGAAAGGACATTGTAACAACACTATATTACGGGTCTATATCAGCGCCATATTGGAATGTACTGTTGTTGAT
The DNA here is from genome assembly GCF_964263255.1 of Lissotriton vulgaris. Classification (NCBI taxonomy): domain Eukaryota; kingdom Metazoa; phylum Chordata; class Amphibia; order Caudata; family Salamandridae; genus Lissotriton; species Lissotriton vulgaris. The sequence continues at coordinate 2,035,669,618 of NC_141691.1, forward strand.
TATTTGTCACAGTATATATGCCACAATATCTCTTAAATCTCTGCTTTTGGTATAACAGAACAATTAGAAATGGCATTTACAGTAAATTTCATCTACTAATATTATGTTATCCATTCAGTAAATTATTTTAGAAATAATCTTTGTGTTGTAATCAACTGCCCTTTGATATCGCAAACCAGCAAAATAAGTACAATTACCTACAAAAATAGCCAATTATTGACAAACACCTACCAATATTAAATTAACAAATATATTATACATGAGGTCATGTCTAATATCAAAAAGATAAGGGTGATATCTCATTAATCATTAATTACAATATTGAAACTGTAGTCCTGCTCAAGTGGGCCATTCAATTCAATTCGTAATCAGCATTACATCATTATGTCAGATCCAATACATTCTTGCCCAAATAGTCATAGTTTGTCTGATATCTCACACTTGGATTCAACAGGGCCGACTTGATGATGTTTCCCTTTAAGATGCTCCTAAACATTCCTGCCTCAATATTCTCTATGATCTTATTACGTGGGCAAAAAAGACAACATAATTTCAATTACTCATCTTAAAAATACTCTATTACAATTATTTATATTTAAATAAAAACAAAATTACAAATGATGGAAGGATTAAGCTTCTTTAGTCATTGGTTCCTGGCGTTTACTTTTTACAAGTGCACTGACATCTCTTCTCTTGAGTTTAGACCTACTGGGGTTAGTATATCAAAGTCAATATTAAACCTTGACTACATTCTTCTTAGTTGACATTCTCTATCACCCCCTCTCTCTTGTAATGTAATCAAGCTTGAAACTACATATGACAGCAGTTTCTCATTTTGCCTATGCACAGTGTAAAAATGATGTGCAACAGGATTCAGAGCATCATTTTTTCTGATTGCACCTAGGTGTTCTAGTACCCACTTGTTTGCACAAGGAATAGTACTGCCTATAAAAAAACGTGCAACTAGGGCCCATCAGGCAGTAAACACAACAGTCAGTTTCACAGGTGAAATTCCCTTTAATCAAATATTCTCTTCTAGTGTTTCGGATGTCCAATTTAGTACAATCAGTGCTATTTGAACATGCCTTCTACAACATCTAAATCCATGCCCCACATCTCTGTGGGCATCATGATCTTTATTTGCTATTGCATTGCACCTCCAAAAAGTGATCTGGGTTGTTAAATGAACATCGTTTAGCAAAATTGCATCTGTTCTTAAAATGTGCCAATTTTTTCGTTGAACATTTTTCTGATTTTGAATGCTGTATTTGAAAATGTTGATATAAATCTCACCTGACCTGAGGCTTTTACCACTGCAGGGGTGTGTGCCGTAACTCTGATCTTTGCAAAGCATCCGCTTTAGCTATAGCTTGTGTTATTGTTTTACTGCTGTAGCCCCGTTCCTCAAAGCTTTTACTCATTACCAATTTTTCTTTGTTGTACTCATACTGTGTGGTACAATTCCACTTGGCCCTGATAAGCTCCCCACAGGGAATACTATGGTTTAGGCTTGAAGGATATGCACTATTTGCATTTAGTAGCCCGCAGTAAGCTTTCTGTGTAACTTCATAGCTAACACATTTCCCTGAATCTCTATTCTAACATGTAGGAATAGAATGTTCTCTTTGCTTTTCTTTGAAGTGAAATGTTAGTTAATCTCATTATCATTAAGAAATGTCAAAAATTGGTCAGCAAACAGTTTATCTCCTCTTTAAATTAAACCAAGTCCACATGAGAATATTTTCTCAGAACATTTCCCAGCTACCGGACACCTGCTCCTCCCACCAGCCCAAAATAAATTAACATAGGTGAGGGCGAAGGAGCTACCCATTAATGTCCTTTGCGTCTGTCTATAGATGTTTTGGTCAAAGAGAAAAAAGTTAAACAGTACATCACCATTTGTAATAACTTTTCAGTATATAATAATGAAGAACCTGGTCTTGCTCTTAAAAAATGTCTCACAGCTTGGATCCCCAGGTCATGCTTAATGCAGGTATAGTGGCTGGTTACACCCAGTGTAACCAGCAATAAATTGTTTTCCCAATTGATGCCCTCAATCAGTGTTTGGAAGTGTGTCATATCTTTTAGATGAGTAGGTACCATAAAAACAAACGGACATAGAAAGTAATCAATACATTTTGTAGTAATTTCTTATTGTGATCCCATTGAGGAAAGAATGGGCCCGCCCGGTGGCCTTTCTGCATCTATGTATAATTTGGGAAGCAGATACATGATGGGCAGACATGGATGTTTCCAATATAAAGTACAACATTCCTCCCACTCAAGTAAATCTTGATCTTTCCATGTAACCAACATTTCATTGTACTTTGAATAAGATGATTTTACCTCTGATTTACTACTTAGCAAATAACATAGTCAATCGATTATTTAATTGGCGATGTCCTTCAATCAAGTAGTCCACTTTCATCGAAACCACAACCTTTCCACCTTTGTCTGAACATCTAATAACTATAAAGGGATAATTTTTCAAACTTTCTATTGCTCTTAAATTTTCACCTGTTAAATTTCTCCCTGCTCTTCCATTTGTTTTATATCTCATTTTTTTTCAGATCCGAAACCACACTTTTATCAAACACTTCCAATGCGTCACTATGTATGTTTGGTTTAAATGTAGATTTTTGTTTATAGTTACTCAAACCTAATGCATCCACAGGTATTTGTAATGTGTCCAAATGTATTAATGGATCCTCATGAAGTACTATGCTCTCATCCAGTTCTGCCATTGTATGTAACACATCTATATCGTAAAGGCATACTGATCAGGCCTTCGCTCACTTTTGGATGGAGCATGCAGGAGGAACCCCTTTTTCAATTGAAATTTTCTCATAAAACTTAAAATGTCAATTCTAGTCTTTACATTGTCTTAATGTCTGGAAGGACAGAGAGATAGGCCTAGGGATAACAATTTAATATCTGTAGGTGACAACTTAAGTTCTGACAAATTGACCACCGTCATCTTGTTCCCCTCTTGGCTCTTGTTAACAATGCAACTGGTTTGCTGCTGTCTACTCTTTCATCTTGACCTTGTTTGTTTATTTCTCTGGTTCCTCCTGTCCCTTTTGTTTGGCCTCTTGTGCAACATCCTCTGCCCTGCCAAAAATCCTGCTTTCATATTAGTTGATTTTGCTTAGCTTTACAAAGAAAACATTTTCACTCTCTGCCCTTCGTTTGTTTCATTACCACAAAAAAAATTGAAAGGTGCAGATACCTCTAACAGTACATCCTGACGGAACTTTAAACTGACATGCTGTGCAGCTGTGAGGTGCAGCTACTTTTTGAGAATGTCCTTCTAAGAGAAAAGCATGCAATGCCGTTCATAGATTTTGACACACTACATATGCCATACATCAAATATGATGACTCGTATAAAACTGCAACCTGTGTGTAGTTAGGGATTGTGAGAAACAAGGACCTGGTAAAGACTTTGCTCCCATTTTGACTACTAGATGCTGGTTTTCTGACTCTCATTGTACCCTGGGATCTGGTGACCAGGGCCTGGATTGTGCTCTGAATAGAAGTGCATGGTAATTAGGTTTACCTACAATAATTACTGACATTCTCTCTGTAATGCCCCAGGATGAGGTTGGGCATTTAGTTCTAGAGGCCTAGTCAATTTAATGTACTTAGGTGTGCATTATTCTTATGCCTGCTGACATTTATTAGGCTGCTTTTAATCTTAAATTATATGCCAAATTTGACTATTCAATTAAAGGTACATTGGATATATATAAACGTCATATGTAAGATCTACCCTATGTCCCCCAGTGGTAGAGTGCTTTGTAACTGTAAGGAAAGATATGATAAAAGAAGTTGTATTTGCCCTGGAAAGGGAAAAAATGCCAATTTCATTTTTTCCCAATGAGTCACAATGACGCCGTAGGTATACACCTGTTACAACGCAACTTTTACAACTACCTACCATTACAACGCAACTTTTACAACGCATACCATTACAACGCATTGCGCTGGGGGGCGCTCTAGGATAGGGAATACGTTTATTTTACTATCCAACACCTTCCCTAGTGTCCACGGGGACTGGAGTTGGAATAGTAAATTATACTTACCACTATCCAGCACCTCTAAGCGCTATGCATTGTAATGGTATGCGTTGTAATGGTTGCGTTGTAATGGTAGGTAGTTGTAATGGTATGCGTTATAACGTCATACATCCACTCCGTAGGCTAACATAGAGAAGTGTTATTAAAGTGTAACTATTGAAAGAAAGGAGCTATAATGATGCTTCAAAGTACGAAATGTATTCTAACTTTCACAGAAAATAAGTTATGGACTTTCCTTTTCAGTAAGCCAAAATCCAGCCTTTCAGGGGCTCTCTCCTGGTTTGCCAGGTTGAACCAAGCTGTCTTAATGAGGTGTGAAGTGGCCTGCCTTGAGACGAAGAATTTCCCTTGGGAGGAGAACTGCAAGCTGAAGAGCAAAAGGCATGACTGGCTGGAGGGGCCAAACTAGTCTCCAAAAATTGAATGACAGCCTCACCCCTAAATGCCACACCACCAGTCAAATATGAACCCCACTAAATGGATTAATGAGGGGGCAGGAAGGAGAGTGTTAGGAAACCTTAGTCATACCAGTGGGTTGGATTAGCGAGCTCTAACTGTTCATGAGAGAGTTTCGCTATTTTGTATATTAATATATCCTGATTTCTGGGTCAATAATATACCACACTTTAGAGGAAGAGGTCATACTCCACCACTGTAGGATCATGCCACCCTTAAATTGTTATATCTTCCTCTTTTTAATTCTATTGGCCCTACCATGTAGTTAACAAGGCACACTGAGGGTGAATTAATATTTCAAAGTAGAGTTTCTACCTGGCAATGAGGTTTATTTTGATCGATTCACATGGAGGTTTAAAGCCAGCTGCAGTCAGGATGCACATGTAGGCCTGACACCAAGTTTTACTTGTCACCCTAGTGAATAGCGAAATATGTGTTTCACTCCTCCTGAGATATTTAACTTCCATGTCACTGGTGTCTTTCCTGTACCATATACTGTGATCTTACTGGTAAGTTAAACATATTCAAATTGGGGAATAGCCAATGTAACTATGTTCTAGGTAGTCAAAGCGCATGCACTGAGATCCAGTCAGCAGTGACCCAGTGCACAGAGTAAAAAAAAACTGAATTACCGGTCAGCAAAAATTGAGGTTACCACTCAAAAAGAGCTATTTTCTAACAGTATGTTACAATTCTTTGTATGTAATACAAAGTAACAGCGTTTGCATCAAGAACACTAAAGGATCCTGAGCGCAACTACTCCCCCATAGAGAAGGAAATCATTTTAAACTAATTCTATGGAGAGTTCCGTTTACCATAAGAACTGGTCATAAACCTCTATTGCCCATGTTCTGCGCTAAATGCATCAAGAAATCTACCCCCTACATCTCTAAGTGGGTGTTGGGTCTACAAGGTTTTATCTATAACATGATATATGTCCCAGGTGACAGAAACCAGGTTGCAGAATGTTTCTCTAAACTTCCTATTGATGTTGAAGATTCCTACACTAGTTCCTCTGATTACGCAATTCTCTCCATAGACATTTCAGCTATCAGTAAAAATGAATGGGAGAAATGTGCACAGGACAACAACACCCTATCGTCCCTTAAGGTCATCATTAGTGAGGGGTGGCCCTAGAATCTCAAGGAAGTTCCTGAGGACCTTAGAACTTTCTGGATTGTAAACGATGATTTTTTTATCATTGATCACTACATACACAGGTGCAGCAAGATCATATCACCCGAAAGGCATGTATGAGCCTATTGAAGATACATTTTCATTTAAGAAAAAATATATTTTTAGTAAGTTTTATATTTCCGCACAAGATTAAATCAAACAATTTTACATATAGCACAGACACTCGTCCAAAATGCACAAAGTAAATAGCAGAAACAAAAAAACAATCAATGTTTTCAGTATGAAGGGATTAACATAAATACAGAATTCCAAATTTCAGGGGCCTCATTTATGAGAAATGACGCATCGCTGTGTGAAAGCAGCGATGCGTCACTTCTCAGTGCGCACTCCTTGCGACATTCCTGATGCGTCATATTTATAATAAGACGCATCATGTCGCAAGGAGTTACAGATACGTCAGTATTTCTGACGTATCTGTAGACGCAAAAGTGACGCATTGCTGGAGTATGTCACAAAAGTGACGAAACTCCAGCAATGTGTACTTTCAAATGGGCAAGTCCCATGTCGTTAGTGCCTGCGTCAGTCTTACGCCTGCCATGAAGCAGGCGTAAGATTTTGACGCATTAACGGACAAGAAATGGCACAGTGAAATCTTCTAGATTTCACTGAGTCACTTCCATGACCCTTTCTTGCGTCAAAACGCCCTCCTTGAATACATTATACCTGGCAGGTATAATGTGTCGCAGGGGTTTACAAAGTGACGCATCTACCCAGATGCGTCACTTTGTAAATATGGCGCAACGAGGCGCATTTTTACGCCACTGGTGCGTCACAAATAGTGAGGCACTGGTGGCGTAAAAGTGACGCACAGCCTCATAAATGAGGCCCTAGGTTTTTACACATTCTCCTTCCACCTAATAGAAGGTTCCCAAATACATTTCCCAAGAATTCTACCATTCTTCCCCTTCCTATCATATATCCCTTTTTCCAAATTATACACAGAAAACAACCAAGCCAACCACTGGCTAACAGTTGGGGCTGCCATATCCAACCATGTTGTTGCCACTCACATTCGTAGAACCGACATGGCCATAAATAAAAAGTAATTTAATGTACACTGGTTGTCCCCCCCCCGTTAACCCCAAGGATAATCCTAGCTGGTGTAAGAGTAGCGCTATTTCCTTAAATTTTGTCCAAAAAGGATTCAATAGCCCTATGTAGTGACTGGAGTTGCGGACAGGATGCAAAGATGTGAATCCTATCAGCATCAAGGCTATTACACTGGGGACACATAGTACCTGTAGTACCCCCCCCCCCACTGAGCAATCCTATCAGGTGTATGATACAGGGAATACATTTTTTTGTAATCTTGGGTCTGCACCTCTACTGAGCAAAGTGTAGTCCGCCCCAGTGTGAGAGAATCTTGAAAGCTATCCTGGTGCACCCCGAGCTTGTCTGCCCACTTCTTCCCATATTCTTCTGTTTATATTTAAGGCACACAGCTTAATCTTCTACTAGAGCACTCCGCCCCAACCTCAATAACATTCAAAATCCTTTACTTACAAAACCCGGCAGACCCTTCTTATTTGTTTTCTAGATATCTCCGGACCTGCAGATACTTAAAAAAAGTATTGTTGTCGATACCATACATCTTCTGGATATCAGAGAACTGAAGTACTCCGTCAACTCTCATCAGATCACCAAATTTCCGAATCCCACGTCGTTCCCATTCAGACATTACAGAGCCTGGAAATATTTCTCCCGGTAGAGAGATATTCCTTTCGATCCGAGTATAAACATTGAATCTGTCCAGTCCCAGTTTTTTACAAAATGATGCCTGTTAGAACTGGCTATTTCTGGTTGGCTAAGGCTGACGCCAAAGCTAGGCAGAAACTACCATTCTAGTCAGGGCAAGGGAGTCACACGCCAAGATAACCCCTGCTCACCCCCTTGGTAGCTTGGCACGAGCAGACAGGCTTACCCCGGAGGCAATGTGTAAAGCATTTGCACACGCACACAACAGCAACAACATCCTAGGCACACCACAAAAGGAACTCCACACAAGGTTATATAAAGATAACTTCTGTATTGTCAAAACCCATCAGATAGAATCACACATGTACATTGTGCCAACTGGCACGTGCAATATTCACAAGGGATTATTTACACAGGACAGGGCCACGTGGGCGCCTGTCAGAATCAGCACTTAGTAGAAAATAGAATATAGGATATAAAATCACTGTAGCAAAAATTAGCAAATATAAATCACAACCAGTAACTACTGGTAACAGGTAAGTACCACCTACGCAACCCTAAACACCTTAGGAGAATGTCACGCAGGGAACCAGGACCTCACTAGGACCACCTGTACTAGAAAGAACAACCACCTAAGTATCACAATACAATTAGGGGTATAAGCAAGAACACATTACACATGATGCATCACAACATTCAGAGGTGTAGGGAAGGAAAACACATGATGCATAAAACATACATTCAGCGGTGTAAGAACATGGCACATGATGCATCTATAACACATTCAGAGGTACCGGAGAAAACACATGATGCCTAAAACATTCAGAGGTGTAAGGAAGGAAAAACACATGATGCATAAACCAACACATTCAGAGGTGTAAGAACAAGGAAGACACATGATGCATAAGAACATTCAGAGGTGCCAGACCACAGCTCAATAGCGCAAAAACACATGCTGCCTCAAAACATTCAGAGGAGTAAGATGAAGGTGCGTAATCATAATAAATGCATTACATTTCCTAGCACCACATCACATCGCGCAAAACGTACATAAGCCACTACCTGTGGCAGTCCCTAGGCCAACTGGCCTTGTTGGGGCAAGGACGCCCTGTGTCCCAATGTCAGGGGCCTAAACGTGGCAGCTGCCCACAAATTGCTGGGCAGCTGGTGTAAAAATGGTGGGGACAACGTTGCAGCCTTCCAGGCTCTGACCAAATGACTGCCCCTGAGCCTCTCTGGGCTCGTAGAAATGAATGAGGCACTCAATAGCCTCTCTGGGCTTTAAACAAACAAAATTCCCCCCAGAGCCTCTCTAGGCTCGAGCACAAATATGCGGCATCATTGGAGTCCCGCTTGGGGGACTCTAAAGGTTAAAATGCCCTTCAGAGCCTCGGGGCTCAAAGAAATGCCACGGAGGTCCTCAGGGCTCAGAAACCAACAAAAATGCCCCCGGAGCCCTCGTGGGACAGACAAGAATGCGGCGTGTCGGAGTCCCTCTCTGGGGGACTCGCAACCAAAGATATGCCCCCAAGAGCCTCTCTCAGGCTTTAAACAATAAGGATGCAGCCTTGAGCCTCACGGGCTCCCAACCACTCAGGCCCTCGCAGTGGAGGGGAGGGGCAGGCACCGGCAATGTGCCCCGACTGCCCCCTCCCCTTTGCCGGCACTCACCGGCTTTTGTGGATGCTCACTCGGTCTACTTTAAGGGAGTAGCACATCTCCTCTGCCCGGCGGCTCTTCTCCGCCGGACTTTGCCTCTTTTCGCCGGCGGCTGGGGCTCTCCCTCGTGAGAGCCTCGCCGGCCCGATGCAGCCAGTTCCATCCTTCTTCTCGGGCTGCAGGGGCGGGACTTCCGGTCGGGCCGCGCAGGGATTGGCCGGCCAGGCATACACTTCTGGGTCGTCGCGGGCAGCGCGGCGGCCGTTTCAGGCACTTGCAGGCGGGGTATCACTATCCGAGGGGAAGGCTCCCTTGTGATAAATCAAAAATAAAAGAATGCAGCGAGGCAGGCACTCGCCGGGGGTCCAGGAGACCCACAAATGACGGGGCAAATGCCGGGTGGGCACTGGCTCGACAAACCAGTGCTCTCAGCGCTACGGTCAGAAATTAGGCGCTCCCAAGTGCCAGCACAAGAATAAAGTGCTTTTCAGCGCTAAGGCACAAACTACAGCGCCTCCAAGCGCCGAGGGGCACAGGCAGCACGAGGCTCCCCAGGAATGGCCCCCCCTCAGACCAGGGACCCAGCAACAAGGTCCTCCTAGGAGCAGAGGGCAGGAGGTTCAAAAAGGAAGTCCGTCAACCCCCCAAGCAAAGCAGAGGGGTCTATAAAACAAAGTCCATCAGCTATGCAGGGCAAAGCAAAGTGCCCCTATCAGCCCAGGCAAGGCAGAGGGGTCCCCCAGAAATCCTCCAGGCATCCAGGGGCTGGGCAGAGCCCGCCCCTGGCAAATTCAAGTCAGAAACAAGAACATTTTGGAAGGGGACACAGCCTTATTTAATACAATAAAATCCTTTGTCTAGCAGGGTGCAGGCAGTGTGAGAACCAGCTAGAACTGGTTATAGGGAATTCCTTTCACTGGCCAGGCTAGGGACATCAGACGCACCCCAGGGGGTGAAGACAGCTTGTGTGGGGAAAACCCAGCCTCATTCAGGACCCTCAAACCAGACGGTAAATCCACAAGCAGGCCCAGGTTCACTCCTCCCCTCATATCAGCATGCTAAACACCCCATTCACCACCGGGGCAGACCCTCCCAGACTCTTGGAGCCAGGCTCACCAGCCAGCTTCAGCCAATCACACGCCAGACACAAATTACACAAATATGCCAACTTCTAGAAGTGGCACTTCTACACTAGACACAATCATGCTGCATATACCATTGCGCAGCATTCAATCTCATGAGTTCGCACATACCTAATTCGACCCTGCACTCCCCACACATCAGGAACTACCATGGGCATACATATTCCCTATTCATTCCTATGGGAGGGCAGGTCACTCATCACTCATACACAGAGAGCTCATGCACTTTACACTGTACCACAGTGAAAAAGTTTGCAGAGGCCTAAAATCACCAACACCAGGTCACAGAAACAGGCTAGGAAAAAGCAAAAAGTTTCGGGGTGAACCTGCCAAAAGGTCCAGGTCCAACAATGCCCATATTTTATAGGCTGCTATCAGTGCCTTAAATCTAGTTCTTTTAAAATAGATGGGATCTGTATATTTAAGAAAACACTTCTCTGCATTCTCACCTATAAGTATTGCATATATATCAGTTGAACCTAGTTTAATGTGTGGATTTGAGGCATCACCCCCCAGCAGCCCATGCATGTACTGGAGGGCTGCTGCCCAATAATACATCCTTTAATAAGGAATCGCCTATCCTCCCTTGTCCCTGGAGAGAGTCAAGAAACAAAGGGCCCTCCTGGTCTTTCCTTGCTCCCAGATAAATCTATTAATTAAGTGTTCTAATGCAACAAACCATGTGCCCTCAAATATCAATGGGATTGTCCTAAATAGAAAAAGGAACTTGAGTAAAATTATCATTTTCACGACATTGGCGCGCCCTACCAAGTAAAGATGGAGATTACTCATTCTATCAAGATCCTTCTTAACTTTATCAATTACCGGTTCGATATTTCTATTTACGATCTTATCTAAGTCAGCTGATATGCTAATCCCCAAATACACACAAAACAGGTGATGGACAGTATGTGGATCAATGTCACACATTCACCCCAGTCCAAAGATCTGGGCCCAAATCCATCGTTTTTTTGCACTCCACACCACCCTGGGTTAGACAATGGCGATATGCAAATCAGCTCTGACCCTGTGCCCCATGGGAACAGTCCAGTCCGAACTACAAAAGCCATGTCCTTCCCAGAACGGAATCAAGCATCCGAGGACCGGACCGGTTTCGAGGTAACACCTCTCATCAGCCCGGCTAGCTTGACTCCAGTGGTGTGGAGTGCCTGGGACCCACGTCTGAGCATCCCCAGCGCACTTATGGCGGCAATTGCAAACAAAACAGGTGATGGACAGAATGTGGATCAATGTCACACATTCACCCCAGTCCAAAGATCTGGGCCCAAATCCATCGTTTTTTTGCACTCCAAACCACCCTGGGTTAGACAATGGCGATATGCAAATCAGCTCTGACCCTGTGCCCCATGGGAACAGTCCAGTCCGAACTACAAAAGCCATGTCCTTCCCAGAACGGAATCAAGCATCCGAGGACCGGACCGGTTTCGAGGTAACACCTCTCATCAGCCCGGCTAGCTTGACTCCAGTGGTGTGGAGTGCCTGGGACCCACGTCTGAGCATCCCCAGCGCACTTATGGCGGCAATTGCAAACAAAACAGGTGATGGACAGAATGTGGATCAATGTCACACATTCACCCCAGTCCAAAGATCTGGGCCCAAATCCATCGTTTTTTTGCACTCCACACCACCCTGGGTTAGACAATGGCGATATGCAAATCAGCTCTGACCCTGTGCCCCATGGGAACAGTCCAGTCCGAACTACAAAAGCCATGTCCTTCCTAGAACGGAATCAAGCATCCGAGGACTGGACCGGTTTCGAGGTAACACCTCTCATCAGCCCGGCTAGCTTGACTCCAGTGGTGTGGAGTGCCTGGGACCCACGTCTGAGCATCCCCAGCGCACTTATGGCGGCAATTGCAAACAAATTAGGTGATGGACAGAATGTGGATCAATGTCACACATTCACCCCAGTCCAAAGATCTGGGCCAAATCCATCGTTTTTTTGCACTCCACACCACCCTGGGTTAGACAATGGCGATATGCAAATCAGCTCTGACCCTGTGCCCCATGGGAACAGTCCAGTCCAAACTACAAAAGCCATGTCCTTCCCAGAACGGAATCAAGCATCCGAGGACCGGACCGGTTTCGAGGTAACACCTCTCATCAGCCCGGCTAGCTTGACTCCAGTGGTGTGGAGTGCCTGGGACCCACGTCTGAGCATCCCCAGCGCACTTATGGCGGCAATTGCAAACAAAACAGGTGATGGACAGAATGTGGATCAATGTCACACATTCACCCCAGTCCAAAGATCTGGGCCCAAATCCATCGTTTTTTTGCACTCCACACCACCCTGGGTTAGACAATGGCGATATGCAAATCAGCTCTGACCCTGTGCCCCATGGGAACAGTCCAGTCCGAACTACAAAAGCCATGTCCTTCCCAGAACGGAATCAAGCATCCGAGGACCGGACCGGTTTCGAGGTAACACCTCTCATCAGCCCGGCTAGCTTGACTCCAGTGGTGTGGAGTGCCTGGGACCCACGTCTGAGCATCCCCAGCGCACTTATGGCGGCAATTGCAAACAAAACAGGTGATGGACAGAATGTGGATCAATGTCACACATTCACCCCAGTCCAAAGATCTGGGCCCAAATCCATCGTTTTTTTGCACTCCACACCACCCTGGGTTAGACAATGGCGATATGCAAATCAGCTCTGACCCTGTGCCCCATGGGAACAGTCCAGTCTGAACTACAAAAGCCATGTCCTTCCCAGAACGGAATCATCACCTGTTTTGTTTGCAAATCCCCAAATACACAGCAGAGTTGACCACCCGTATATCGTCACATACTACCTGAATATTCATAATATTACTTCTTAGGGCCGTTTAATGCATAGCCTGAAATCCAGCCAAATAGCGCAGCCTCACTTTCCACTTCCAGTATAGCGCTAGTAGGGGAAGGAGTCACTATCGCCACGTCGTCCGCATAGGACAGTGTTTTAAAGATTTCATAAGGGTTATAGGTCTATAAGACCCAGGTACCAAAGGGGGTTTGCCTTTTTTGGTATCACAACTTTGGGACAGGCTTTCCTAGTTGGGCCTGCAGGATTTTGTCGACCATCGAATTGCCGCTTGAAATGTTTTATAAAATCCAATGGGGATCTGATCGGGTCCAGCAGCAAATGGAAGACTAGTAAGTGCTGCAAAAAATTTCCTCAGGAGTCAAGGGGACGTCTAGTGCCTCCATGTCTCCTTCGGTAAGAAAAGGGTAAGAGACATACCTGAGATACTGTTGAATATCTAAGAGGTCCCCTGGGTGCCCCTCACTATATAGTCTGGCAAAAAACTGTCTTAAAACGTCCCTGAACCCCTCGGAGTCCAGAGCTATTCCTCCCTTACCATCCAATATTTCTTTAATTTCTCCAGAGGCTGATCTCTGTCTTGTACTGGCTGCAATTATATGTTCCACGCGCTCACTAAATTTGTTGCATTGTTCCCTTTTTGGTAAATAAGTCGCAGCTTCCTTGATAGCGCTGCTTTCATTCACCTCTGCTTTGGCACATACAATTTTTAGGAGTATCTGAGTCACAGAGGCCCCGGATAGGATTGCCAAATTTAATTCTTCCTCTGCATCCGAGACTGCTTTAATCAAATTTTTAACTCATGTCCCCTCTTGTTTTCGTTTATGAATACTGTAGCTTAGTGTCCCCCCATGAATGCCAGCCTTGAACGCATCCCAGCTTTTTCCTGATGGAGTATTACCTCGACTAATCTCACAAAAAGCTACTATCCAGTCATTCATATGCTTAAGATAGCCCTCATCCTTAATTAACCCTCTTTCAAAACTCCATACCCGCTCCCACCTGTAATTTTTAATGTTAAAACCAGCGGAATATGGTCAGAGACAATCCGAGGAAGTTTCTTAATCTGACTTCTTACCAGTAGAGAGCTCAATATGAAAAAGTAATCCAGCCTGACACAGACCTTATGTGGAGTGGAATAGTCAGTGGTGCCGTTATCAAGTGGGTTCAAACGTGCCCACACATCTACTAAAGAATTATGGTGTGCCAGACTAACTATTGTGCAACATGTTTTTTTTTTGGGCTTGATAACTTTGCCCATGGTCTGTGCCAGGCTCCACCGTCGTACTTCTTCGGGATTGTGCTTAAAAGCCTATAACTTTCCCCACGCGACGTCCCCAAGAGTCTGGAGTATAGACACAGACTACTAGGATAGTCAAGTGAGGGAAGGAAAGGTAGGGGGCAGCAGGGAAGGAGACCTGAAACGACAAACACATGCACTAAGTATATTTTCTTCAATAAGCACTTCGTTCAATGTCAGCACTCAACCCCTATGGTTAACCCCTGTATAATCCTTATCCCTACCTGTAAAGAAAAATAGTGAAGGCGTAAATCAGGGATGAGGAATGAGGTGGAAACAGAGATTCATCTACTGTAATAGAAAACACATGAAACATACAGGTTTGTGTGATATGCCTTTTGAGTATGTGATGTACTTCTATTCATATTACCATAACCACACATACCTATATATATAGGAATACACGTCTTGTAGATAAACCAATCCCTCTGATTCTCCCCTCATTCAGCTCCCCTGTATCTTGAACAGAAGAAGAACAGCAACGTGAAACAACAAAAAGGAAATAATTATTATGCCTAGGTTAATTTATTCTTAACCTTGCGAGATGTAACTTGCACCTTGGAAGTCTGGTGTTTCAAAGTTCCCCTTCACAACACCTCCAACGTAGGAAACCAAATGACAAAATGCGTATGGTTGGAGCCCCAACCAATCCTTAATCCATTCGAAGGAAGACCACATTAAATGTCAGTAAACAAGGTTGACTCCATACGTACAGAATCACGGAGAGCAAATGTTTCCTGGCTGCTCCCCGTAGATTTAAACAACAGAATGTCTATCTCTGTATAAACAGTCAACACCAGGAAGTGTTCCTTGGCGAGATTTGACTCGCCTCCAAAAGACCCCAAACCTTCCTCCGGATACTATCACTTTTCAAATGGGGCAACGCTTACCGGGACTGCTGACCCAAACATACCAGCCTCTGACTACAGGAGAATTATCGGCTCCTGCATCGCCGACGAGCAGGGATTTACTTCCGAAAATCCGTGCCATGCGTCAAGCACCCAACGTCCTCCCCGGGCATGCCGGGAACTGTAGTTTCTGATGTATTTAGTTCGTTTTGATGCCGGTCGGTGACCCACATGGTCGGATCCTGACAGTCTGTACCCAGATCGTTTGACTGGGTGTGAGTGTTTGATTGGTTCAGATGCTCCGTCCATTACCACCCCCTTTTGTACCGCTTATGGTCTGTACCTAGGCCCCAAACCCCATTTATGTTAAAATTAAGCATGGGCGCAAAATCCGTTCCGCTCGCGGATTTTCGGCAAATTCGCAATCCGCGAATTTGCCGAAAATTCGCAAATCCGCTGCTAGCGCCATTCTAAAATAGTTACTAAGTTAGCTTCAACAGGAAGCACCAATAGATAAAATGAAGCAGGTGCTCGAGTTTAACTGAATTCGAGCTTCAAATCGAGCACCTGATTTATTTTATCTATTAGTGCTTCCTGATGAAGCTAACTTAGTAATTATTTTAGAATGGCGCTGGCAGCTTGCCGGCGCCATTCTAAAATAAAACAGGAGTGGGGCAGAGGGCAAAAGGGCAGAAGGGCACAACAACAAGTGTGGCAGAGGGCAGAAGGGCACAACAACGAGTGGGGCAGAGGGCAGAAGGGCACAACAACGAGTGGGGCAGAGGGCAGAATGGCACAACAACAAAAACGAGTGGGGCAGAGGGCAGAAAGGGCACAACAACAAGTGGGCAGAGGGCAGAATGGCACAAAAACGAGTGGGGCAAAGAACAGAAGGGCCCAACTATGAGTGGGACAGAGGGCAGAGTGGCACAAAAACGAGTGGGGCAAGGGGCAGAAGGGCACAACAACGAGTGGGGCAGAGGCAAGAAGGGCACAAAAACGAGTGGGGCAGAGAGCAGATGAGGACAAAAACTAGTGGGACAGAGGGCAGAAACGAGTGGGGCAGAGGGCAGAAGACCACAAAAACGAGTTGGGCAGAGGGCAAAAGAGCACAAAAACGAGTGGGGCAGCGGGCAAAAGGGCACAAATATGAGAGTGGGGCAGAGGGCAGAAAGGCACAAAAAACGAGTGGTACAGAGGGCAGAAGAGTACAAAAAACAAGAGGGTGGCAGTGATGAACCAGAGGGCACATCACGGTCTTGCACAAAAAAAACCTGCGAACACGAAAAGCACCCCGCGAACACGCAATTTGCCCCACGAACACGAAAAGCGCCCCGCGAACACGCAAAAATAAAAAAATCCGGAAATTCGCACAAATTTGCAAATTTTGCAGATCGCGAATTTGCAAATCTGCAAATTCGCCCATGCTTAGTTAAAATCACCCCACAGTCTAACCGGCTCGGGTCAAGAAGCCAACTCAAAATCTAAAAATTCAAAGATACCCGGGTCATCCTCTGTGCATCCATATACTGATCCTATGGGAACTATCTCATCATTAATTATACACTCCTAAAGGACCCATCTACCCCATTTATCTTCCTTTTTTCTTTTAACTTTGACATCCTTTCTTTTGGACAATATGGCCACCCCTCTGTTCTTAGTTCCCCGTTTGAATGAGCAAGAAAAACAAAACCCCGCTATTCCATTAAATAACCCCTTATCCCTTCTACATGTGTCTCTTTGAGACAAACAAGACCAAGCCGCATTGATCTCAGGGTAGCCACGGCACGCTGCCTTTTCAGATGGTCATTCAGACCGCATACGTTGATAGATGCAACCCTTACATTCATTAAAATACATCAAATACCTGTCCCCACCAATTAACCAACCCATCACTTGATGTTTTCTTTGTCCCTTCTGAAAATTTTTTCATTCTTTTACTAAGACACCTTCAGTGACTGCCCAACCAACTCAGACGTCGTGCTGTGCTGTGCCATGTGAACCACCACCCTGCCCCCTGCCCCCAGCCCCTCCCCCACCCCCCAGTTAAAACCACCCCCCAAAAACCCTGACAGTTTAAACTGCAGTAGTTGCAACTCCCTCCCTCCTTGTGCTTCCACCCTCTATGTCATTAATGCCAGATATTCCTAAGGGAAATCCCTTCTACGTACGGCGTACCTCCCGAGAAGAAAAATAAACCCTCCTTATCCTCTGTTGAGCCTTAATCACATAATGAAAGCATTCTAACGTGCCCTTTAACAATAATCTTGAGCCGTGCTGGGTACAATAATTAAGCCTCATGTCCGAGGCTCTGAAGAGGAGCAATTAGCTGTCTCAGCCTCCACCGTCTTTCCACAGTAACCTGGCAAAAATCGGGGCAGGCAGAGAATGTAACCCTGTTGAACGTGCGGGGAGGGCCAAATAACACACCAACCCCCCAAAGCAATTTATGCCTCTAGAGACACAATAGAGAACAACATTACAGAAATAAGACTGGAGGTCTCCCTTCTGCGTCAAGAAATGCGCAATAAATGGGAAGGATTGACCAAGACGGAAACCTGCATCTTAGAAGTAGAAGACTCAACATATCAAATGAATTCCAATGTCAAAGACTTGAAGGCCAATGTGGGAGAGGTAGCATGGAACGCGGAGGGTTCAGAGAATTTAACCTGCAGAAACAACCTCTTCGTCATCGGATTCCAAGACGGACAGGAGGGCTCCGACCTAGTGGTGTTTGTAATGTCATGGTTTTGCAACTGTTTTATCATCAAACAGGCAACTAGGATGCCCAATGCAAGACTGCCGTCTGGTGCCCCTCTGTGACCACTGATTGTGAAATTCTTAACCTACCAAGAACGAGACTCAATACTTAGAGATATTTACAACAAGGGGTGGTGAGGGACAGAGTCTCTGAATTAAACAGAATACTCTCACCCAGTCAAGAGATCAGGGCTAGATCCAACACCGTTTTTTAGCTCACTGCACCATCCCAGTTTCAGAACCTGGCTGTATGCAAATTAGTCTGCTCCTGTCCCAGTGCATGATGGGAACAGGGCAAACCAAACTACAAAAGCCAATTCTTACACTGGGAAGGAAACAAGCTACCGGGGACCGGTTTCTGGCATTTCAGCCGTCTTCGGCCCGGCTTGCTTGAATCCTGATGGTGCAATGAGCATCTGAGTATACCCTTCCATGCTTAGGGTGGACAAAAATATTTACAAGGGGTGGTGAGGGACAGAGTCTCTGAATTAAACAGAATACTCTCACCCAGTCAAGAGATCAGGGCTAGATCCAACACCGTTTTTTAGCTCACTGCACCATCCCAGTTTACGAACCTGGCTGTATGCAAATTAGTCTGTTCCTGTCCCAGTGCATGATGGGAACAGGGCAAACCAAACTACAAAAGCCAATTCTTACACTGGGAAGGAAACAAGCTACCGGGGACCGGTTTCTGGCATTTCAGCCGTCTTCGGCCCGGCTTGCTTGAATCCTGATGGTGCAATGAGCAAGGGACTCACATCTGAGTATACCCTTCCACGCTTAGGGTGGACAAAAATATTTACAACAAGGGGTGGTGAGGGACAGAGTCTCTGAATTAAACAGAATACTCTCACCCAGTCAAGAGATCAGGGCTAGATCCAACACCGTTTTTTAGCTCACTGCACCATCCCAGTTTCAGAACCTGGCTGTATGCAAATTAGTCTGTTCCTGTCCCAGTGCATGATGGGAACAGGGCAAACCAAACTACAAAAGCCAATTCTTACACTGGGAAGGAAACAAGCTACCGGGGACCGGTTTCTGGCATTTCAGCCGTCTTCGGCCCGGCTTGCTTGAATCCTGATGGTGCAATGAGCAAGGGACTCACATCTGAGTATACCCTTCCAAGCTTAGGGTGGACAAAAATATTTACAACAAGGGGTGGTGAGGGACAGAGTCTCTGAATTAAACAGAATACTCTCACCCAGTCAAGAGATCAGGGCTAGATCCAACACCGTTTTTTAGCTCACTGCACCATCCCAGTTTCAGAACCTGGCTGTATGCAAATTAGTCTGTTCCTGTCCCAGTGCATGATGGGAACAGGGCAAACCAAACTACAAAAGCCAATTCTTACACTGGGAAGGAAACAAGCTACCGGGGACCGGTTTCTGGCATTTCAGCTGTCTTCCGCCCGGCTTGCTTGAATCCTGATGGTGCAATGAGCAAGGGACTCACATCTGAGTATACCCTTCCACGCTTAGGGTGGACAAAAATATTTACAACAAGGGGTGGTGAGGGACAGAGTCTCTGAATTAAACAGAATACTCTCACCCAGTCAAGAGATCAGGGCTAGATCCAACACCGTTTTTTAGCTCACTGCACCATCCCAGTTTCAGAACCTGGCTGTATGCAAATTAGTCTGTTCCTGTCCCAGTGCATGATGGGAACAGGACAAACCAAACTACAAAAGCCAATTCTTACACTGGGAAGGAAACAAGCTACCGGGGACCGGTTTCTGGCATTTCAGCCGTCTTCGGCCCGGCTTGCTTGAATCCTGATGGTGCAATGAGCAAGGGACTCACATCTGAGTATACCCTTCCACGCTTAGGGTGGACAAAAATATTTACAACAAGGGGTGGTGAGGGACAGAGTCTCTGAATTAAACAGAATACTCTCACCCAGTCAAGGGATCAGGGCTAGATCCAACACCGTTTTTTAGCTCACTGCACCATCCCAGTTTCAGAACCTGGCTGTATGCAAATTAGTCTGTTCCTGTCCCAGTGCATGATGGGAACAGGGCAAACCAAACTACAAAAGCCAATTCTTACACTGGGAAGGAAACAAGCTACCGGGGACCGGTTTCTGGCATTTCAGCCGTCTTCGGCCCGGCTTGCTTGAATCCTGATGGTGCAATGAGCAAGGGACTCACATCTGAGTATACCCTTCCACGCTTAGGGTGGACAAAAATATTTACAACAAGGGGTGGTGAGGGACAGAGTCTCTGAATTAAACAGAATACTCTCACCCAGTCAAGAGATCAGGGCTAGATCCAACACCGTTTTTTAGCTCACTGCACCATCCCAGTTTCAGAACCTGGCTGTATGCAAATTAGTCTGTTCCTGTCCCAGTGCATGATGGGAACAGGGCAAACCAAACAACAAAAGCCAATTCTTACACTGGGAAGGAAACAAGCTACCGGGGACCGGTTTCTGGCATTTCAGCCGTCTTCGGCCCGGCTTGCTTGAATCCTGATGGTGCAATGAGCAAGGGACTCACATCTGAGTATACCCTTCCACGCTTAGGGTGGACAAAAATATTTACAACAAGGGGTGGTGAGGGACAGAGTGGTAGTTTAGTCTGCCCTGTTCCCATGATGCACTGGGCCAGGGACAGACTGATTTGCATATAGCCAGGTTCTGAGCTGGGATGGGGCAGTGAGATAAATAACGGTGATGGATCAAGCCCTGATCTTTGGACTGGGTAAGAGTGGTCTGTTTAACTCAGACACTCTGTTCATCACCACCCCCTTTTCTAAATCGTTTTTGGCCACTATAGGTGTGGCAGGGTATACTCAGACATGAGTCCCTTTCTCACTGCTCCATCAGGATTCAAGCAAGCCGGGCCGAAGAAGGCTGAAATGCCAGAAACCGGTCCCCGGTAGCTTGTCTCCTTTCTGGTGAAGAATTGGCTTGGTGGTTTAGTCTGCCCTGTTCCCATGATGCACTGGGCCAGGGACAGACTGATTTGCATATAGCCAGGTTCTGAGCTGGGATGGGGCAGTGAGATAAATAACAGTGATGGATCAAGCCCTGATCTTTGGACTGGGTAAGAGTGGTCTGTTTAACTCAGACACTCTGTTCATCACCACCCCCTTTTCTAAATCGTTTTTGGCCACTATAGGTGTGGCAGGGTATACTCAGACATGAGTCCCTTTCTCACTGCTCCATCAGGATTCAAGCAAGCCGGGCCGAAGAAGGCTGAAATGCCAGAAACCGGTCCCCGGTAGCTTGTCTCCTTTCTGGTGAAGAATTGGCTTGGTAGTTTAGTCTGCCCTGTTCCCATGATGCACTGGGCCAGGGACAGACTGATTTGCATATAGCCAGGTTCTGAGCTGGGATGGGGCAGTGAGATAAATAACGGTGATGGATCAAGCCCTGATCTTTGGACTGGGTAAGAGTGGTCTCTTTAACTCAGACACTCTGTTCATCAACACCCCCTTTTCTAAATCGTTTTTGGCCACTATAGGTGTGGCAGGGTATACTCAGACATGAGTCCCTTTCTCACTGCTCCATCAGGATTCAAGCAAGCCGGGCCGAAGAAGGCTGAAATGCCAGAAACCGGTCCCCGGTAGCTTGTCTCCTTTCTGGTGAAGAATTGGCTTGGTAGTTTAGTCTGCCCTGTTCCCATGATGCACTGGGCCAGGGACAGACTGATTTGCATATAGCCAGGTTCTGAGCTGGGATGGGGCAGTGAGATAAATAACGGTGATGGATCAAGCCCTGATCTTTGGACTGGGTAAGAGTGGTCTGTTTAACTCAGACACTCTGTTCATCACCACCCCCTTTTCTAAATCGTTTTTGGCCACTATAGGTGTGGCAGGGTATACTCAGACATGAGTCCCTTTCTCACTGCTCCATCAGGATTCAAGCAAGCCGGGCCGAAGAAGGCTGAAATGCCAGAAACCGGTCCCCGGTAGCTTGTATCCTTTCTGGTGAAGAATTGGCTTGGTAGTTTAGTCTGCCCTGTTCCCATGATGCACTGGGCCAGGGACAGACTGATTTGCATATAGCCAGGTTCTGAGCTGGGATGGGGCAGTGAGATAAATAACGGTGATGGATCAAGCCCTGATCTTTGGACTGGGTAAGAGTGGTCTGTTTAACTCAGACACTCTGTTCATCACCACCCCCTTTTCTAAATCGTTTTTGGCCACTATAGGTGTGGCAGGGTATACTCAGACATGAGTCCCTTTCTCACTGCTCCATCAGGATTCAAGCAAGCCGGGCCGAAGAAGGCTGAAATGCCAGAAACCGGTCCCCGGTAGCTTGTCTCCTTTCTGGTGAAGAATTGGCTTGGTAGTTTAGTCTGCCCTGTTCCCATGATGCACTGGGCCAGGGACAGACTGATTTGCATATAGCCAGGTTCTGATCTGGGATGGGGCAGTGAGATAAATAACAGTGATGGATCAAGCCCTGATCTTTGGACTGGGTAAGAGTGGTCTGTTTAACTCAGACACTCTGTTCATCACCACCCCCTTTTCTAAATCGTTTTTGGCCACTATAGGTGTGGCAGGGTATACTCAGACATGAGTCCTTTTCTCACTGCTCCATCAGGATTCAAGCAAGCCGGGCCGAAGAAGGCTGAAATGCCAGAAACCGGTCCCCGGTAGCTTGTCTCCTTTCTGGTGAAGAATTGGCTTGGTAGTTTAGTCTGCCCTGTTCCCATGATGCACTGGGCCAGGGACAGACTGATTTGCATATAGCCAGGTTCTGAGCTGGGATGGGGCAGTGAGATAAATAACGGTGATGGATCAAGCCCTGATCTTTGGACTGGGTAAGAGTGGTCTGTTTAACTCAGACACTCTGTTCATCACCACCCCCTTTTCTAAATCGTTTTTGGCCACTATAGGTGTGGCAGGGTATACTCAGACATGAGTCCCTTTCTCACTGCTCCATCAGGATTCAAGCAAGCCGGGCCGAAGAAGGCTGAAATGCCAGAAACCGGTCCCCGGTAGCTTGTCTCCTTTCTGGTGAAGAATTGGCTTGGTAGTTTAGTCTGCCCTGTTCCCATGATGCACTGGGCCAGGGACAGACTGATTCGCATATAGCCAGGTTCTGAGCTGGGATGGGGCAGTGAGATAAATAACGGTGATGGATCAAGCCCTGATCTTTGGACTGGGTAAGAGTGGTCTGTTTAACTCAGACACTCTGTTCATCACCACCCCCTTTTCTAAATCGTTTTTGGCCACTATAGGTGTGGCAGGGTATACTCAGACATGAGTCCCTTTCTCACTGCTCCATCAGGATTCAAGCAAGCTGGGCCGAAGAAGGCTGAAATGCCAGAAACCGGTCCCCGGTAGCTTGTCTCCTTTCTGGTGAAGAATTGGCTTGGTAGTTTAGTCTGCCCTGTTCCCATGATGCACTGGGCCAGGGACAGACTGATTTGCATATAGCCAGGTTCTGAGCTGGGATGGGGCAGTGAGATAAATAACGGTGATGGATCAAGCCCTGATCTTTGGACTGGGTAAGAGTGGTCTGTTTAACTCAGACACTCTGTTCATCACCACCCCCTTTTCTAAATCGTTTTTGGCCACTATAGGTGTGGCAGGGTATACTCAGACATGAGTCCCTTTCTCACTGCTCCATCAGGATTCAAGCAAGCCGGGCCGAAGAAGGCTGAAATGCCAGAAACTGGTCCCCGGTAGCTTGTCTCCTTTCTGGTGAAGAATTGGCTTGGTAGTTTAGTCTGCCCTGTTCCCATGATGCACTGGGCCAGGGACAGACTGATTTGCATATAGCCAGGTTCTGAGCTGGGATGGGGCAGTGAGATAAATAACGATGATGGATCAAGCCCTGATCTTTGGACTGGGTAAGAGTGGTCTGTTTAACTCAGACACTCTGTTCATCACCACCCCCTTTTCTAAATCGTTTTTGGCCACTATAGGTGTGGCAGGGTATACTCAGACATGAGTCCCTTTCTCACTGCTCCATCAGGATTCAAGCAAGCCGGGCCGAAGAAGGCTGAAATGCCAGAAACCGGTCCCCGGTAGCTTGTCTCCTTTCTGGTGAAGAATTGGCTTGGTAGTTTAGTCTGCCCTGTTCCCATGATGCACTGGGCCAGGGACAGACTGATTTGCATATAGCCAGGTTTTGAGCTGGGATGGGGCAGTGAGATAAATAACGGTGATGGATCAAGCCCTGATCTTTGGACTGGGTAAGAGTGGTCTGTTTAACTCAGACACTCTGTTCATCACCACCCCCTTTTCTAAATCGTTTTTGGCCACTATAGGTGTGGCAGGGTATACTCAGACATGAGTCCCTTTCTCACTGCTCCATCAGGATTCAAGCAAGCCGGGCCGAAGAAGGCTGAAATGCCAGAAACCGGTCCCCGGTAGCTTGTATCCTTTCTGGTGAAGAATTGGCTTGGTAGTTTAGTCTGCCCTGTTCCCATGATGCACTGGGCCAGGGACAGACTGATTTGCATATAGCCAGGTTCTGAGCTGGGATAGGGCAGTGAGCTAAATAACGGTGATGGATCAAGCCCTGATCTTTGGACTGGGTAAGAGTGGTCTGTTTAACTCAGACACTCTGTTCATCACCACCCCCTTTTCTAAATCGTTTTTGGCCACTATAGGTGTGGCAGGGTATACTCAGACATGAGTCCCTTTCTCACTGCTCCATCAGGATTCAAGCAAGCCGGGCCGAAGAAGGCTGAAATGCCAGAAACCAGTCCCCGGTAGCTTGTCTCCTTTCTGGTGAAGAATTGGCTTGGTAGTTTAGTCTGCCCTGTTCCCATGATGCACTGGGCCAGGGACAGACTGATTTGCATATAGCCAGGTTCTGAGCTGGGATGGGGCAGTGAGATAAATAACGGTGATGGATCAAGCCCTGATCTTTGGACTGGGCAAGAGTGGTCTGTTTAACTCAGACACTCTGTTCATCACCACCCCCTTTTCTAAATCAATACTTAGAGAGGCATGGCACAGAGGGATACTCAAGCCTGCTAACACAAAGATATTGATTTTTCCGACTAATCTAGAGAAGTACAGAAGATGAGGTACATATTCAACTTACTGAAATTCAAGCTGAGATCCATGCAGATCCAATATATATTTCTTTTCCCAGTGAAGCTCAAGGTTATCTACCAAGGCACCTCTCAATTTTTTGAAACCCTGGAAGAAGCATGAGCCTAGAAAGAGTAGAGAAAGAGGAGCGCACCGTTGTATGACGGTAGACGAGGACCAGCTTCTCACAATCCAAAGACGCAACCCCACAATGGGAGCCCCGAACACAGAGAATAAGAAGGAGATGCCTACTTAAACGAGGATACAAGACGCTGTTGAGACCCTACTGAAAAAAACCCGGTACAGGGCCAAGATACGCATGGCTCTGGATGGAGACTTGTCCCAAACTCAAGCCAGGGGAAGACAATGCAATCAGGAGGAAAACACCTCGAACAATAGGATAAGAAATCCCTGGCGGACACGAACTGTGACCACCCACTCTTCAAGAATATCACTTGCATGGAAGATCAAGATGCGTAGACACAAAACATGGAGGGTACACTCCAACAGCAGGCTAGGAGTGGCAAGAAAGGCTGAAACATGGGCAGGCCAAAGGCAGACAAACTGCAGAACTTCTACAGATTCCCCCAGACTTGATTTTGCTCAGTGCGCTCTGCGTGGAATACTTTTTTGAAACCTATATCCTTCATTCTTTTGGTTAGAAATTATCGGTTGGAGGGCAGGGGTAGGACTACAGACCTCTCAAACTGAACTTACGCCAAGTTGTCCTGTTGACAGTTCAAGGAATAGGTGTAGGTAGTGAGTAGAGTGGGGTGGAGGGGTTAGGTTTAGGGGTAAAAAGCTTTATAGTTTAATTATTTAGTTTGTTTTTTATTACAGCCAGTGGCAGGAGATTTAAGGTCCACAGACAGGAACAGAGGTAAAGAGGACATCAGAAAGACCTACCAATGCATACAATGAAAATCATGGGATACACACAATGAGTGACGACACATACTCAGCATTGTCATAGAATGTTTTTGGACTCAGTAGAAAGATCAAGAGGTAGTTAGTTATCAGATACATCAAGAGACTTAAACCTGACATTTTCTTTTTACAGGAAACCCACTTGCTAGGGTACACACTGTAACTTCATATTGAAGAGGGACTTACACAACCCTGGCCCACGCAGAGTTTTCTTACAGGGGTGCAATGTGTCACCATTCTAATTAAAAAATCCCACCCTTTCACAACTAAAATCTGGACAAACCCCAATGGGACCTTTGTTGCTGTCCAGGAGTCCTGGTGACGACGTGTACTCACATTAATTTGTGTTTACGTCCCGCAAAAATTGCAGTCCTAATCCCTTGATACAATTGATAAAATACTAATAGACTCAGGCCCATCCACACACATCAATGTCCCCACTCGCTGGCGAAGTTTGTGAAGCTGTTAAGACTGACTGACCTCTGGAGACAACCACACCTACTCGACCACACTTATTCCTATTCTTCCGGAGCCACATAGTCTTTTCTAGACTTGACTACTTCTTTGCCCGGCAGGTGAAATACGAACGGTGGATAAGATGGAATACCTAGCAAGTGGCATTTCAGACCACTCGCCATTGTGGTTAACAGTAGGGGGTGGCGGGAATAGGCAGCAATCAGACTGAAGACTGAAGTCCTGGGAGCTTCACAACAAAACAGTAATGAAAATCATTAGAACAGAAACTTAGCTATTCTTCCAAGAGAATAAGGGCTCAGTAGTTTCAAATGGAACCCTCTGGGAGGCCTACAAGACGGTGCTTCGGGGTAGAGGGCATGATGAAACCCACCAAATAGAAACCCTAGACTATAAACTCTTCGGAATTAGTGAGAAACGTTACCCCAGATACAGAGGCCGCCCTGTTAAACAGCCAGAAGTCACACTTAGAGAGATCTGTGCCCTAACCGAACGAGAGGTGCAGACTCAAATTCAGAATACACAACATAGACTCTACAAGACAGGAGTTTAGAGCAGGGAGACTCCTAGCCAGGTTGGGCAGAAGGAAAAGAGAGATGAGCTGGGTGACCCAGATACACGAAACGGATGAACGACGCACGTCTGCACACTCCATAGTGGGTGATTTTTCACACTACTATACGGAGCTGTTAAAGGCTAGACCACTGGCAGATGACATGCAAATAATAGATTATCTTAGCAATGCCTCTCCTGCGGCAGGAAGATAAGGAAGTCTTAGAGGAAGATATTACCGTAAAGTGCAAGACGCTATAAATAAACAAAAATCGGGGAACACTCCGGTGCCAAACAGTGGCCACTCACTTACTTAAAATGTTACAGGCGGCATCGGAAGTGGGGGAGTTGCCACTGGATTTACTTAAAGCTTCAGCGTTGTTTATACCAAAGCCAGGTAAACCCTAGAGCGTTGTGGCTCCTACCTCCCAATATTATTACCAAACACTGAAACCAAGATTTTGGCCTCCATTTTAGCATCACGACTCTTGACCGTTATCACATCATTGGTATACAGTGACCAATCGGGCTTTATGCCTGCACATGCCACGTGCCTCAATCTTCGCCGACTTGCCAACTGGCTAGACACAGTGAAGGACAGACCTATCCTGTACATCCTTCTGTCTATAGATGCGAAAAAGGCCTTTGACAGTGTTCATTGGCTGTTCATGAGACAAGCCTGCACATGCCACGTGCCTCAATCTCTACCGACTTGCCAACTGGCTAGACACAGTGAAGGACAGATCTATCCTTTATATCCTTCCATCTATATATGTGAAAAAGGCCTTTGACAGTGTTCATTGGCTGTTCATGAGTCAAGTCCTAGTAAAATTTGGATTGGTCAAGAATTCATGGATTGGGTTGAAATATTGTATACTAACCCCAGGGCAAGGATAAAGGTCAATGTAGTATAGTCAGCTGGCTTCGCCATTCTGAGGGAAACCTGACAAGGCTGCCCCTTGTCAACCCTGTTCTTTTCATTGGTCTTAATGCCGCTGGCATGCCGGGTCAGGACCCACCGAGAATTAAGGGGTGTCCGGGATATCGGAGACTAACTTGTTGATGGATGGATTTCTCTATATGCGGATGAGATTCTGCTCTACATGACTAACCCAGATACGACGCTCCCCCTAATACTACACCTGGTCAAATAATATAGCAACCATGTAGGATATAATATCAACTGGGGGACGTTGAGTCTTTACCCCATGGGAGGCTCCAAAGAAATACACTCTCTACCAGAGCAACTGAACATTACGAAAGACTATATTTGCATCAAAATGGAATTGGTTGGAATCTCCCAATCTAATAATATCTTTTCGATTTCTTGTTTACTGTGTGATCTAGTTCCTATTACTAGCAAAGTGATAACCCTGAAGAAACCAAGTAAGTACTGCCTCACCCTGTTATTAAGACTTGAAAGCATTAGGATACAGAATGCAGCAAAAGAGTAATCTAGCACAAAATGTCTCTGATTGTCCTAAAGTATTTTAAAAACAATCCTTTCACAGTTGTGCTTTTCATAACCTCTCTTGTATGGTTACAGATACCCCAGTGGGCACAGTCAGATGATGTTAGAGTACATTACAAATTCCTACCTAAAATTATTGCATGTAAAGCATTACTCCAATACTTTTTAGAGTTTTTATCGTCAACTGCAGCTTTGCACCCTTTTTTGTGATAAAGCACCAACACATCCTTGCTTTAAGCATGTGCTTTGAAAAACAATACATTTTCCTTCTCTGCCCTTTGTTTTTTTCATTACCAGAAAAATAATGAAAGGGGCAGATACCTCTACCAAAACATTCTGACAGAATATTAAACTGACATGCTGTGCAGGTGTGAGGTGGATATACTTTTTGAGAACGTCCTTCTAAGATAAAAGCATGCAATGTCTTTCATAGATTTTGACACACTAGATATGCTACAAATCTAATATGATGACTCGGATAAAACTGCAACATGTGTGAAGTTAGGGATTTTGAGAAACAAGGATCTGCTCGATTTGTACTCACATTTTGACTACAAGATGCTGGTTTTCCTGACTTTGATTGTCCGATTCAAATTGCATGGTAATTAGGTATAAGTACAATTCTTACTTACATCCTCTCTTTAAGTCCCAAGGAATTGGTAAGGCATGTAGGTCTAGAGGCCTAGTCGATTTAATGTACTTAGGTATGCATTACTGTAGTGAATGTTGACATTTTCGAGGCTGCTTTTAATCTAAAATTATATACAAATATGACTATTCAATTAAAGGAACTAACCAAGTTTCAAAATACCTTGGTTGTATATATAAGTCACATGTAAGGTCCCCTCTAGGTTTCCCAGTGGTATAGTGCCATGTAACTATGAGGAAAGATAGGATAAAATATGTTGTATGTGCCCTGGGAAAGGAAAAAATGCCAATTTTGTTTTTTGCCAATGAGTCGCAATGACACATAGGTTAAAGTAGGAAAATGGTATTAATGTGTAACTATTGAAAGAAATGAGCTATAATGAAGCTTCAAAGTATTGAAATGTATTCTAACTTTCACAGAAAATACGTTATGGAATATTTATTTTCGGTAAGCCAAAAATCTAGCCTTCAAGGGGCTCTTTCCTGGTTTGCCAGGCTGACCCAATCTGTCTTAATGAGTTGTCCTGCATTGAGACAAATAATTTTCTGTAAGAGGACAACTGCAAGCTGCAGAGCATTAGGCAGGAAGGGTTGTAGAGGCAAAAGTAATCTTTAAAAAAAAAAATGACAGCCTCACCCCCAAATCCTTCACCCCAGTCATATAGGAGCCCCGCAAATTTGATTAGTGAGGGGGCTGGAAGGGGAGTGTTAGGAAACCATAGTCTCACCAGTGGGTTGGATAAGCCAGATCGAACTGTTCTGGAGAGAGCTTTTCCATTTTGTATATTAAAAGAATAGTGATTTCTGCGTCAAGAATATGCCACACTTTAGAGGAATTGATCATATTCCACCTCGTGGTATCCTGCATCGCATTGGGAGGTGTACCCCGCTGCTTTTAAACCCGAACTGTGAATACATATGGGAGTGTTGTCCAGTAACTCAAATCTGCTGCCTAAAACAAAAAAGAAAAAAAGGACTGGCTTGCTTGGACCCTGATCTGTACCCAAAGGATTGCATTCTGAAGTGCTGCACCTGCTGCACATTCTGGTACTACAGCACTCATTCATCCATAGATCTAGATGAGTTTTTAATAATAGTAGGTGAGGTGACAGCTTTGTTGTAACCTCCAGCCAGGGGGTTGGGTGACTTCTTAATACACGCTGACCAATGTGTAAGGCGGATGCTGGATAACCAGTCGGGAATGTGCCTAGGAAACTGAACAGATACCTCTTACTCAACTAAAAGAAACATGTTCTGTAAGCAGCTACTCCTATGACTGAAATGGAGGCCGTTTGGCTACTATTAGCCCTGGTTTCAAGTACTACACTTCCTCATGCCCAATTTGAAAATAAATATAGATTTGCAGGCTTCACCCTTGAATAATTGAGTTTCAGATTTTCCTCAGCCTTCTCTACCTGCCCTTCATTATGAGAGGATGATTTGCACACCTTATACCTGGACTTGTTGCCAAAAGGTCCGAGCCATTATTTATTTTCTGGGAGTTGTTTCACATCTCATGGAGAGGAAAGCCTGATGGGGTTGGCCGCGACTGGATAGGTTAATGCTGGTTAGCTCACTGGAGTTTCAAGCAGGTAAAGTGTAAGTTTTGACCCAGTACCTTTCCAGTGGTTTTTTTTGTAAAATCCAATTTCACCAATTTAATGAATATTTTCTGAATATCAAAAACTGTGGTAAAATATACTCTGTACCTTATTGCAAATCAACGTTACCAAAAATGGTATTTCATTTTGTGTTTTTTTCTTCTCGTACAAATCTCTGCAGTCCTAAGCCATGGAATTAGCGTTTTGGGGATACTCACTGTAGTATAATACCACCGTTAAATTCTTATATCATCCTCTTCTTAATTATAATCACCCTAACATGTAGTTAACAAGGCGAGTTAATGAATGTTTCAAGTAGGGGTGTCCGGAATTTGTGTAATCGCGTTATGCAAATCTCCGCGAAACGGTGAAAAATTCTCCGCAAACACGCAGGAATTCAGCGAACACGCGGAATTGCTTGCTTGCAATGCTATTTTACTGTTTGCAATCGCTGCTTGCGTGCTCGGGGGGAAACATCTCGGGAACACTCATCTGAGAACGCAAACAAGCAAAAAAAGCTGTTGAAGAGACTCAGCTGAGGGAAGATCCTTGGGGGATTCTGCAGATGATCTTGGGCTTTGAGGTGAACAGTAGGAGGCAAATCCTTTTGATTCAGCTGATGAGATATGAGGCGATCCATTTGGGATCATTTACTTGAATCCCGATGTAGTGGAGTATGTTGATCAGGATGTGGCGTGAGTTGATGTTGAACACTCCAAACAGGTCCAGGAGTATGAGGGTTGCTGTTTCCCCATGGTCCAGGAGGGCTCAAATGTCATATGTGGCTGCGATCACGTCTGTCTCATGCTGTGGTTACTTCGAAATACAGATTGGAAGGGGTCCGAGAGTTTGTGGTCTTCTAGGTGTTGGGTGAGTTGCTAGCGATCACTTTCTCAAGGACTTTTGCTGGATAAGGGAGCCAAGAGTTGGACTGGTATTTCTTTGTTTCAGCTGGGTCGGCAAATGGTTCTTTTCAGGACGAGCCTCACTTCATTATGTTTACAGTTTTCAGGGAAGGAGGCTGTGGTGAAGGAGGTGTTTATGACCTTCCTGAGGTTGTCACCGATTATGTTGTTTCTGAGGTTGAAGATGTGGTGGGGGCATGGGCCCGTGGGTGCTCCCGAGTGCACAGAGTTCATGATGGAGATAGTGTCTTGCATGGTGAGGTGTTTCCAGTGGGTAAGAAGGTGTTCAGTGTTTTTGTTTGTGGTTGTGAGCTGGTTGATGCCGTCCGTGGTGGAGGGTTTGTGTTTAAAATATTTATAATTGGCCGAGATCACATTGTGGAAGAAGTCTGCAAGGTTGTCGCACAGTTCCTGGGAGGGATTGATGTCATTCTTGGTGGCTGCTGGATTGGTGAACTCCATCACAAGGGAGAAGAGTTTTTTGCTGTGGTTTGCAGTGGCTTTGATGCGGTCTGCTATGGCATTCTTCTACCTACTACCAGCATTTTCTATGGTGCCTTCTGGCCCCAAGAACCCACGAGCACCTCCACCTACACTTCAACTTACAGGTTTGGCATCAGCACCAGCTGGAACCTCTGAACCTGCTTTGGGTTTTACAATGGCTTCTCATGTTTAAATGCAAAAGGAAGAAGCACAATTCATTAGTCTCTATGATTACAAGCTGATTTTATCCACCCCTCATCCCTCTGAGTGGCAGCCTTCTGGTAGCTCATCATAATCAGACATCGTTGCTGTGCCTTATGGCAGGGTTCAATTCATAAACAGCTTATCTGAGCAGAATTTGGATACTAAAAGTTATGATAAAGGGGATAGGTTTGCCTCTTAATAAGATGTTTACAATTGGTGTGATTATTTACAACATGGGAGTGGTCTGGACTTTAATCCAGACACTGGATTGGTCTCACTCTATGGTCCTCCAACTGAAAGCAGTGCATCTTTCGCATTGGAATGCAGAGAGTGCCTGAAGTACTTGACTTTCGACTCCTAATTATGGTGGAGAAAATCAATGTACTGACTGAGGCAGTACTTGACTTCCGACTCCTAATTATGGTGGAGAAAACCAATGTACTGACTGAGGTTCAGGATATAGTGGTTCGAGTTTTACCTACTGTACTGGAGTATGTATTATGTGTGTGTCTTTCGACAGCTCTCTTTTCTTTGGTGAAAAAGCATTTTTAGCCCTTGAAAGATTCAAGATAACCAGGGTTATCTGCACTGGTGGACACACACCAAGCCCAGTAGGCCTCCCAACCATTTATTGGCAGAGGTCAGGCATCCTACAGGCAAGGACATGCAGCTCACTACCTCCTGATGTAAAAGTAGATAACCATCCTCTCAATTGGTTTCAGGGAAAGGACAAGTTCAAGATGCTCACTCTGGCCCTGGTCCTGTATGCCATTGAACCTGGAGACTGGATGGTAGTATCCAGAAGGAAGTTAACACAAATAGATGATGGACTGAGTATTGAGACTGTTCAGACATTCACTCCCAGTGACAGATCTGGGCTGAATCCATCATTGTTCTTTAGCTCACTTTGCCACCCCAGTATAGACCCAACCATATGCAAACCAGTCTTTAAACTCTTTCCTATGGGAAACGTCCAGCCCGAACTGCCAAGCCAGGTCTTCCCTGGACCAGAATCAAGCATCCTGGGAGCGGTTTCAGGGTAACACCCCTCATCAGCCATGCGGGCTTGAATCCTGTGGCAAAGTGAACAGGGGACGCATGTCTGGGCATACCCTCCCACTTAGGGTGGAAAAACCAAAAACAAGGAGAGGATGAACAGAGATAGCTGCAACTTTTCAGACACTCTCCCCCAGTCATAGATCTGCGTTGAATCCATCTTTGTCAGCCTGAAGCACATGGTCAAGACTGACTTGCATATAGCTAGGTCTGAACTAGGGGGGGGCGAAGTGAGCTAAAGAATGACAATGGATTCAACCCAGATCTGTGACTAGTGGGGAGTGTCTGAACATTTTCAGCACTCCTTCCATCATCTCCTTCTTTTTGCAGTGTCTAGAACAGAAGCAGAATACCTGAACAACTTTCTGACCTTTCACCAGCATACCAGACACCTGCGTACCTTGCTCCTAGGTCTCACCTCTGACCCCCACATCCATCGTACTAGATCCGGAGGACGCTCCTTAACCCTCATCGCTGCTAAAGCCTGAAATGACCTCCCTATCTACCTCCGTACCTCCACCTCCCTAACTGAATTCAGAAGCAGCCTCAAGACCCCTAGGGGTGATTAGCACGCTCTACAAATATGGGTCTATTGATTGATTGATAGTGTTCGATCTACAGGATGCCTGTTTCCATATCCCAATCATGCAGGCCTACAGGCGCTTTCTGTAATGTGTCAAGAGCATTTTCAATTTTCAGTGTTTACCTTTGGCCTTACCAGTGACCCATGGTGTACACAAAAGTTATGGCGGTAGTCCATGTACATCTTTTGAGGTCAGCAATTTTAGTTGTACCACACTGTGAAACCTGGCTGGTAAAGGAAGACTCACTCCAAACAGTAAACACTCACCGCCAAATGATGGCAAACTTCCTTATATAGGTGGTTTTCTCTGTCAATGTACTAATGTCACAGAGAACCTCTTTGTAAATGCTTCTGATGATTTGCATAACTGCCCAATTTTGTGCAATCCCCCGAAGATGAGAGTCCAGGACATTTAAGATATGATCAAGATGTTTCGGCGTCTGTCCTGGATCTCAGTCAGTATGAATCTGAGATTGCTGAGAAGGCTAAAAAACAACAATAGATTCAACCCAGATCAGTGACTGGTGGTGCGTGTCTGAAACGTTTCAGC
The DNA here is from genome assembly GCF_964263255.1 of Lissotriton vulgaris. NCBI lineage: Eukaryota > Metazoa > Chordata > Amphibia > Caudata > Salamandridae > Lissotriton > Lissotriton vulgaris. The sequence continues at coordinate 2,035,704,027 of NC_141691.1, forward strand.
ACTCCTTCCATCATCTCCTTATTTTTGCAGAGTCCAGAACAGAACCACAATACCTGAACAACCTTCTGACTTTCCACCAGACACCTGCGGCCCTTCCTCCTGACTCTCACCTCTGACCCCTGCCTCCATTGTACTTGAACTGGAGGACGTCCCTTATCCCTCATCGCTGCTAAAGCCTGAAATGACCTCCCAATCTACCTCCGATTCTCCATCTCCCTAACCGAATTCAGAAGCAGCCTCAAGACCTGGCTGTTCGAATAACCCCACCCACACAGAGCATGGTCACCCCTTGGTGTAAGTAGCACGCTCTACAAATACTGATTGATTGATTGATTGATAGTGTTAGATCTACAGGATGCCTATTTCTATATCACAGTCCTGCAGGCCTACATGTGCTTTCTGTAATGTGGCGAGAGCATTTTCAATTTTCAGTGCTTACCATTGGCCTTACCATTGCCCATTGGTGTACACAAAAGTGATGATGGTAGTCCATGTACATCTTTCGAGGTCAGAGATTTTAGTCGTATCACTCTGTGCTAACTGGCTGGTAAAGGAAATCACACTCCAAACAGTAAGCACTCATCTCCAAATGATGGTGAACCTCCTTACATAGGTGGGTTTGTCTGTCAATGTACTGAACTCACAGAGAACCTCTTTGTGAATGCTTCTGTTGATTCCGTACACCGCCCAATTTCCTGTCAGCACCGGGAGTTGACTGTCAAGGACATTAAAGCTATGATCCCTATGTTTCGGCCTGGACCTCAGTCAGTATGAATCTGAGATTGCTGAGAATGCTATAACTCCTTCATTCTGTCACACTAGTATGTCAGATGTCATATGTGGTTTCTGCAGCGGAATCTGAAGTATCTGATGCCCAGTACCACAGTGATCTGTCCACTCATGTCCAGATCACAGAGGAGTTTACAAAAGACCTGCTGTGGTGGCTGCAGGGCCAAAATTGGGTGAGTGTCAGACCTCTCTCCTTACCTTGCCTAGACTTGTCAGTGCTGACTGATACATGACTCATGGGGTTGGAAGGCCATTTTGAATAGATGGAAATCCGAGGACCTTGGTCACTGGTGGAGGCCAGACACACTAATCTGTTGGAGCTGTGGGCAATTCACTCTGAGTTGATACAGTGACTGGCCACCATCCAATAGTGTCCGATACAGGTGCTTATGAACCTCACCACTTTACCTCGATAGTGCATCAAGCAGGACGGGGTGATGTATTAATCCCTGTGCCAAGAGGTGCTACTCAGCTGGAAGTGGGTGGATGCTTGAGGGTTTCCCTGTAGGAACACCACCTGGCTAGATCTCTGAACTCAGGGGCAGACAAACTCAACCACCGGCACCTACCGAATCATGAATTACAATTACATCTGTGTGTACTGGATGGTATCTTCCAAGGATGGGGAGACCCTGCCTCGGTCTTTTTTGCTGCCACTGAGAACTCGCAATATGAATAATTTTGTAAATTGCAGCTCCCTAGCTGAGTCAAGTTTCTTTTGAGTGAGGCTCAGGACTCCTGAAAGCTTCCTGCTGCTACCTTTCCTGCTTGAGTCCCGAAGAAAATCAGGAATGATCAAGCCTAAGCAATACTGGGTTGGGCGAGGAGAGTGTTGTATCCAAAGCTTGTGGGCATGATCATCTGACTTCCAATCAGGCTGATGCTTCAACAGGATATTCTGTCACAGCAACAGGGGAGGGTCCTACACACCAGCCTGCTCAACTTTTATCTCAATGCTTACAGACTGATCAGCCACAGTTGACTGCATTCAACCTCCCTTCTTAAAGTTTAGATGTTATCCTGGAGGTGAGGTGCACTTCCACCATCCCCCAAATCAGTATACCTGTTCATATGGGACAAGTCTGTTGTTTGGTATGACACCTATTGAATTGACCCTCTACAAGCCAATATTTTCATTTTAGTGTAGGTCTGAGCCCAGCTAATGGTTATTTGTCTGCTCTTTCAACTTTTTACAACCTTCTTTATGTAAATCACCAGGTTTGCAATCATGTGAAAAAAGTAGCTGTTTCGTTTTGTGTTTCACTGTGCAGGCAGAAACCCGCCTGCGCTTTTAAGACGGAACAGAGATCCCCTTGCAGGAGGGTGCAGTGAGTGACTGCATCTGCCTGCAAGGTATGTCTGAGGAGTCCATACTGCAGGCATAATCTCCCAGAGGGCTACCTTTAGGGGGTGCATTGATTGCGCGTAACCCTTTAGGTAGCTCACCGTCAGTGCACCACCTGACAACTTCTTTTCATCCACACCCATATCTGTAACATGGTGCGGGTGAAGTAGCAAATAAATTCCCTCATTCGCATGTAGTCACGCCCCATGGAAATTAGAGCTCACCTTCTGATAATTGTACAGGTGCTCTATGTGTCCCAGCACTATCCGAATTGCAGAAGGGGCCGCACAGTACTCTCCGGCTCCTTCTGTAATACCAAAGTGCCTGGGGGCAAGCGGAGTAGGTGCAAATGCCTGTTTTGCCCCTGGGGCACTTTGCATAAAATGGCCCCTGGTGTTCTTCAGTCCACCTCATCCGTCTTAGGATGAGAGACTCCGTTAGTTGGATCATAGGAGAGCCTAAGCTTCTATACTGATTGTACTAAGTAACATTGATTGGATGATCAGCTTATTGTTGTATTAGCCATGGTGAAGACAGCAAGGCGGTGCCAAATCTCTGCTACACAGTAGTTCAGAAGCAGTTAACAGAATGGCTCATTTCACCAGGGTGGTATGCTGAGGGTCTGTTCTGGACATTTGCCTGGCTGCTGTGGGTTTCACTCCATACATTCATAATTAATTTTACCCGCTTGGTCCTGCAGGTTTTTTTTAGTCCGAGCCAGTTCACAGACCCACCACCTAGGAAGTACTACTATGGAATTGATTTCAAAGGCAATGAATATGCATACAGATGTATCCATCCGATGAACAAGTTACTTATCTTTGGTAACGCTGTTTCTGATGGATTCTTTATCTAACTGCAGACTCCTCACTGACACGCACACCTTTCTGTTCTGTGAATTGCGCTCTTTTAGAAGTTTTTTAAAGTTCCCAAGTCTAGGGATGTGCACACTGGTAAACAAATCTGCTATGGGGCTCTGCATCTGAGTGGGTCAACAGTCTAGAATGCAAATGATCTCCATGTGCGTAGTGGTGCTTAGAAGAAGCTTCTCACTTCACTTCTCACAAGGAATGTCAGCGCTAGATGCATGTTGCAACCTACTGTTGTGCAGGTCTACTGCTAAAGATATTCCAGATCCAGTTGGGAGCCTGATGGAGTATTCAAAATATGAGGAATATGCGGTTAGATAGCTTCGCCACCAAGATGAACCATACCAAAGGTTAAAAACTTGTTGTTATAGTTACTTCAATATGTATCCAGAAATATATACATACTGTAAATATTTATTTATTTAGTGATGCATTGTAGATATTAAAGAGTTTGCATCTCATAAGTAAACAGAGACCAAAAGCTGACTAGTGCTTTGGTAGAATCTCATACTTTCTCACAGTGTCTGCTCCTCACCTATTGATTCCACATGCATTTCATGGTGACAGTAGAATTATTGATTGAGGATCATCAACCCTGTATTGGTCTGCGAGTGAATTACATCTATCTGCTCTTCTTATAAGGTACAAAAATCCATCCTGGAAGGGGGTGGGAATAGCTGGGCAAATAATGAAATGTTTGCATGAAATGTATAATTTGAAATGGCAAAATCTGGTATTAACATTTAGGTTTCCTTTTCCCGGATGATTTAGTTGTTCCAACTACCAGCAAATTTGTAACCACCAAGAAACCAGGTAAATTCTGCATCCCACTATAAATTAGGAGTTCAAATGCATTAAATTACAAAATGCTATAAAATCGTACAGCATGAATGTCTCTGATTATAAGAAGAATTTTAAAACTAAAGCTTTCTAGATGTCCTTTGCACAATTCTAGTCAGCTTTGCTGTCTGGCAACAGAAATCCTGGTGGGCCCATTTAGAGAATATTTATAGGACATTAGAACTTAACTGCTTAGTAGTTTTTTATGCCAAATATTCCCTTTAATGTTATAAACTACATCTGCCTGCAAGGGGATGTCTGAGGAGTCCATACTGCGGCCATCACCTTCCAGAGGGCTACCTTTAGGGGGTACACTGATTGCGCATAGGCCTTTAGGTAGCTCACCATCAGTGAACCTCCTGTCAGCTTCTTTTCAACCACACCCATGTCTGAAATATGGTGCGGGTGCAGTAGAAAATAAATTCCCTCATTCGCTTGTAGCCATACCCCCATGGAAATTAGAGATCACCCTCTGATAATTGTACTGGTGCTCTATGTGTCCCAGCACTATCTGAATTACAGAAGGGTCTGCACAATACTCTCCGGCACCTTCTGTAATACCAAAGTGCCCGGGGGCAAGCAGAGTAGGTGCAAATTCCTGTTTTGCCCCTGGGGCACTTTGCATATTATGGCCCCTGTTGTTCTTCACTCCACCTCATCCCTCTTACGATGACAGACTCCGTTAGTTAAATCATAGGAGCACTTAAGATTGTATACTGATTGTACTGCGTGACATTGATTGGAAGATCAGCTTATTGTTGTATTAGCCTTCGTGAAGACGGGCAAGGCGATGCAAGATCTCTGCTACACAGTATTGCAGAAGCTGTTAACAGAAGGGCTCATTTCACCAGGGTTGTATGCTGAGGGTCTGTTTTGGACATTTGCCTGGCTGCTGTGGGTTTCACTCCATACATTCATAATTAATTTTACCCGCTTGGTCCTGCAGGTTCTTTTTAGTCTGAGCCAGTTCACAGACCAACCACCTAGGAAGTACTACTATGGAATTGATTTCAAAGGCAATGAATATGCATATAGATGTATCCATCCGATGAACAAGTTACTTATCTTTGGTAACGCTGTTTCTGATGGATTCTTTATCTAACTGCAGACTCCTCACTGATGCGCACACCTTTCTGTTCTGTGAATTGCGCTCTTTTAGAAGTTTTTTAAAGTTCCCAAGTCTAGGGATGTGCACACTGGTAAACAAATCTGCTATGGGGCTCTGCGTCTGAGTGGGTCAACAGTCTAGAATGCAAATGATCTCCATGTGCGTAATGGTGCTTAGAAGAAGCTTCTCACTTCACTTCTCACAAGGAATGTCAGCGCTAGATGCATGTTGCAACCTACTGTTGTGCAGGTCTACAGCTAAAGATATTGCAGATCCAGTTGGGAGCCTGATGGAGTATTCAAAATATGAGGAATATGCGGTTAGATAGCTTCGCCACCAAGATGAACCATACCAAAGGTTAATAACTTGTTGTTATAGTTACTTCAATATGTATCCAGAAATATATATATGAACAATTGTTACTTACCTGTAAACAGGTGGTTCTCCAGTATTGGTGTCTTTCATAGATTCACATGCTTGAATATTCCCCGTCGTCGGAGTGGGAGTCCCACGGTAAATAAAATATTAATAAATACTAAATATATATATAATATATAATAAATATATAAAGTACATAATAAGGATAAACCCTAAATATGCATAGAAGAAGCATAGGGTACCTAACCAAAAAAATTTCTACATAGGAATGCATGGGAATATAAAAGTTTCAATGCAGCCTATCCTTGTCATTATGTTAGTCCAAACTGCAGCCAATCAGGCGCCAGCAGCCCTCTAGAACCTTCTCCTCAGAGCTCAAGCCCTCAGATTTTCGTAGCACAAGAGTGACCACAGAGTCTATGAGGAGAAGAGAGCCTCTGAGGGGAGGAGGGAGGGTCGCATGTGAATCTATGAAAGACACCAATACTGGAGAACCACCTGTTTACAGGTAAGTAACAATTGTTCTTCTCCAGTATTGGGGTGTCTTTCATAGATTCACATGCTTGAATATAGAATAGTTAGCAGTCCGTATCCCAACACAAAGTTTCCAGAATGCAATGTATAAGCAAAAGGTTGGAATCAACAGGTGTAATAACCCATGCCATAGAAGTTATACAAATATATGTATACATAAAGAAGACATGAATAAACTGGAAACTATTAGGAGGAGGGTAGAATAGAGGCTCACCTTATTGAAAAAGATTACGGAGCACAGCTTGTCCAACTGCGGTATCTCCTTCAGCCATGGCACCCAGATTGTAGTGCTTTGAAAACGTGTGCCTGCTGGACCATGTGGCTGCTCTGCAAATCTGATGCAATGGGACTCCGGCAAAGAGCGCAGTCGAAGAGGCCATAGACCTGGTAGAGTGGGCCCGTACTGCAGTCTGTAAAGGCTTTCCCGCCTTCTGATGGCAGAAAGCAATCGCCGAAGCCACCCAGCGGGCTACTGTAGGTTTGGTGACTGGTCGCCCTTTTTGAAAGTGGCCATAGGCTACAAAGAGCTGATCTGATCTTCGGAACTGGGCTGTTCTGCTGATGTAGAACTTTAAACCTCGTCTAATGTCCAAAGAGTGCAAGCGTTGTTCCGCAGGAGATTGCGGGTTAGCAAAGAAAGACTTCAGTATAACAGGCTCATTAATATGGAAGTCTGAAGGCACTTTTGGAAGAAAAGTAGGGTTAGTGCGTAAAAGCACAGAATCCGGTTTAAACTGTAGAAATGGTGGTTTGATCGTGAATGCATTCATATCACTCACTCGACGTGAAGACGTCAAGGCAAGAAGAAGCGCGACCTTCCAGGTGACATACTTGAGGTCTGCATTATGGATTGGTTCAAAAGGTGAAGTCATTAATTGTGATAGGACAATATTGAGGCACCACTCGGGAGGGGGACGCCGAACTGGAGGAAAAGTTCGAAGAAGTCCCTTGAAAAATTGACGTATTAACCTGGATGAACATAGGGAGGCGGAGCCATCATGGCGGATGCGTGATATTGCCGCCAGAAAAACTCTTAAAGTCGCATTAGACAAACCCGACTGAGCCAGTTGGAAAAAGAAAGGAAGGAGCTCAGCGGGCTTGGCACGCAAAGGATGCACTCTGGCGTCAGCACACCAGTGGCAAAAGCGTTTCCATTTCAACTTATAGGTCTTTATAGTTGATGGAGCCCTGGCCTGAGCAAGGATGTCACGACACTCCTGAGGGATGGTTAGATGTGCAAATTCACAGTGTTCAGGTTCCAAGCTGACAAGCTCAGAGAAGAGGGGTCTGGATGGTAGATTTGACCCCTATCCATGGAGAGAAGATCCATTCGAGGATGAAGAAGAATGGGTTTGCATTGAGACAGGAGGAGCAGCTCCGAGAACCACGCCTGTCGTGGCCACCTGGGAGCAATTAGAAGGATGTGGCAGGGTTCTCTCCGAATCTTCCAAAGTACTCGTGGCACCAGAGGGATCGGAGGAAAGGCGTAGGCGAAGAGATTCGACCAATCCATCAAAAGGGCATTGCCTTGGGATCCTTTGTGGGGATGCCAACTTGCGTAAGCGGGGCATTTGCGGTTCTCTGGAGCTGCGAAGAGGTCGATTTCCGGGAATCCCCAACGACGAAAGACCATATCGAGTGTTGGCTGGTGAAGTTCCCACTCGTGGTTGGATGATCGGGATCTGCTTAGGGAATCCGCCAGAAGGTTGGACAACCCCGGAAGATGAACTGCGGTGATTGTGATTTGATGATTGATGGACCAGTCCCAAATCGCCTCTGCTAGGCGGGATAACACCGGAGACTTCGTTCCGCCCTGCTTGTTTATGTAATGCATGCAGGTTGTGTTGTCTGTCTGTATGAGAACCGACTCCCCTTGCAGCACTGGTTGAAATGATTTCAGGGCCAAAAAGATAGCCATGAGCTCCAATTTGTTGATGTGCCAGGTCTTCTGGTGCAGAGTCCATTTCCCCTTGACGGAAAGGTCCTGGAGGTGAGCTCCCCAACCCTCCAGAGATGCGTCCGTCGTTAATGTCAGATCCGGGGTGTTGAACAGAAAGGACGTGCCTGCCGCAAGCTGATGTGGTTGTGCCCACCATCCGAGCGCTTTCTTCATGGGAATGGTGATGGTAACCTGATCGTTGAAGGAACCGGTGACTTGACGCCACTGTTCGTCCAGTGCCTGTTGAATAGGTCGTACTCGTAGTCTGCAATGAGGGACAAGAGCGATGCACGACGAAGCCATCCCTAGAAAGGACTTCAACAAACGGACTTAAGTGCACCTCTTTGCCAGAAGTAGTGAAACTAACCGGAGAATCCTTTGCTGACGTTCTCGGGAGACCAACGCCTTTGCTAGTTTGGTGTCCAGCGTTGCTCCTAGGAAATCCTTGCAAGTTGTTGGCTGCAATTGATGGACAGACCCAAGGAACGAAATACTGTCTGACAAATGGAAGTATGGTGCTGGAGTTGTGAGCGGGATTGCGATTTCAGGAGGCAGTCGTCGAGATATGGGAATATCTGGATGCCTTGGAGACGAAGAAAAGCCATGACCGGAGCCAACATTTTTGTAAAGACTCGGGGGGGCCGACCGGAGGCCAAATGAAAGTACCTTGAATTGGAAATGAAGGTGCCCCACCTTGAAGCGCAGGAACTTTCGATGACCTGCGAGTATAGGGACATGGAAGTAGGCATCTCGGAGATCGATGGTCGTCATGAAATCTCCGACAGAGAGTAAGCGCAAGATTTCTGTAAGCGTTAGCATACGGAAGGTCTGATCCTTGAGATAGTGATTGAGTGCTCTCAAGTCCAATATGGGTCTCCATTCTCCGTTTTTCTTGACGATAAGGAAAAAACGGGAATAAAACCCCTTCCCTCTCTGAGACTTTGGTACTACTTCCACCGCACCTTTCTGAATGAGAAGGTGAACTTGATGAAATAGTTCCTTGAGGTGCGGAGGTGGTGGTCCGGAAGGTGGCGTTGGAGGAGGTACCTCGACAAATTCCAATGCATGGCCTTTTTCCACAATGTCGAGTACCCAACGGTCCGTTGTAATGGAGGACCATTGAGAACCAAACAGAGAGATTTGCCCTCCAATTCTCAGTTCGACAGACAAGTCATTGACGTTTGTTGGAAGTTCCCCTGAAAGTGGGCTTTCCTCGATAGTTTCTGGCAGGTTGCTGACGGGAAGACTGTTGACGGTTTCCGGTGAAACGTTGGTTACCTTGGTTATAGGACCGATACTGACTGCTTCCTCCACGAAAAGTGGATGTAGTGCCACGTCCTCGAGCACCCCGAAAGGGCTGCTTCTTAAATTGAAGGGTACCCAAGGCACGTGCAGTGTCCGTGTCCTTTTTTATGGATTGCAGCGCTTCATCAATATGCGCTCCAAATAGTGACTCGCCGTCATATGGCATATCCAGAATCTTTGTCTGAACTTCCTGTCGAAACGAAGTTGAGCGTAGCCAACCTTGTCGACGTAGGACGGCCGCTCCAGCGAGTTGGCGAAAACCAGTGCAGGCCACATCCACTGCACAATCAATGAGTTCCTCTGAAGTTCTTTCTACTTCTTGCAGAATCTTCTGCGCTTCTGCCTTGGAAGCATCCGGAAGTAACGCCACATAGGCGGACATATCTGCCCAAGCCTGACGGTCATAACGACCTAAGATAGCCATAGCGTTAGCTACTCGAACCGTTGTAGAGGACATGGAGGAAAACTTACGCCCAATTGCATCTAGGCGACGGCCCTCTCGGTCTGGAGGAGCGGTGATAGTAGACGCTGGATTCTTCGAACCTCTCTGAGCTGCCTGCGTAACGACAGAATCGGGCTTAGGTTGACCTGTAAGGCATGTCGGAGATCCCACCAGCGCCTTATATTTCTTTTCCAACCTTGGTAGTTGTGCTGGTAAAGAGTTAGGCGTCTTCATTAATTTGACCCCTTCAGCCCAGATGAAATCTATAATCGGGACTGTGTGTATCTGTTTAAATGGTTGGTTCTTGAAATCATAAAGGAAGCAATCTTCCTCTCTCTGGACTCGAGGTAATTTGAACCGTTGCGCCGCCCTGTCCATTAATTGGTGGAAGCCTGCAATATCCACTGGAGGAGAATCCCCTAGCGGCACCTGAGAAGGGGATGGTGTCTGAGCACTATAGTCATTCCACTCCGCTAAATGTTCACCACCATCACCATCCACATCCGAAACTTCTCCATCCTCACGCTCTGGAGGATTCTCGTCATCATCATCATCTGGATAAATTGTTGTATGAACTCGAACTGATGTGCTTTTATGAATAGTAACATGCGGCGCTGGGTGTGAAGGAGCCAGTGTCGGCTCAGTAACTGGGTTCAACACCGATGGGACAGCAGCAACCTGTGGAGATGGTGGAAATCGCCGATTGTAATCCTCCAACATACTTTGGAGGTTCGATATCATTGATATAGGCAACATCGCAGCTGGTACTTGAGAGTGAGTTGCTTGATGTTGGCCATACTGTTCCTCTTCATCGTTACTGAAGTCTTGGCACTTTATGTTCAAGTCCGAAAGACTTTGAGCTTGGTCATCAGACTCCTGATCTGAATCAGTAGCAAACAAAGGAGAGGGAGGATTAACCATTTCTCCTTCTGTGAAAGTCCCGTACTGGTCTGATTTGCTGGACTGTAGAGGCAATAAAGGCATTGAAGCAAATGAAGAGGCTGGCGTGGAAACTGTGTCCTGCGCATGCGTCGACGGCATGATATCAGTCGTCTTCTTTGAGGGAACTGATTTTGATGTCGTCGTCGACGAGGAGATCGTCGACGGAGTAATCTTCATGGACATCGTCGTCGCCGTCGTCGACGGAACCTTCAATTTTAAGGTCTTCGTCGACGGAGCCGCCGTCGACGGAGCGGTCGTCGACGGAACGGTCGTCGACGGAGCGGTCGTCGACGGAGCGGTCGTCAACGGGACAGATGAAGCAGACTCTCTCGTCGACGGGAAAGCCGTCGACGGTACACTCGTCGTCGAGGGCGTAGACGAACCCACAGTCTTCGATCCTTTCGTCGACGACGAACGGGCTGTCGACGAGTGAACTCTCTTCGTTGAGGAAGATGAAATCGGAATTATAGAAGAAACAGTCTTTGAACTGAGAACAACTCTCATCGACGACGAAGACGTCGACGACGAAGCTGACGATGATCCAGAGGCCAGCGTCGTCGTGACCGTCGTCGTCGACTTTGATCCAGAGACAGCCATTCTCGTCAACGGAGTTGAAACTACCGTCGTCGACGGAAAGTCAGTTTTCTTCACAGAAAAACTGGAAATCGAAGCAGAAGGAGCCTGAGAGCTATGTCTCATGGGCCCAGACGTGGTAGGTAAAGGTGAAGACACCGCAGGGGTTAAAGTGAGGGATAGTTTCCTCTTTTTTAGAAATGGGGAAGGCACCTCCTGCACACTACCACGCTTAGAAGCTGCTTTAGAGTGGCCTGAAACGAGACTTTCAGCATCAGAAATTATATTGTCTTTATCCTTCAGCCTTTGAAGCCAAACTAGTAAGCGGCCCTCTCTATCCTTAAGAGTTTTTTCTGAGAATTTTCTACAGAGCTTACAGCTTCCCACTTCATGGTCAGGGTACAGGCAGTAAATACACTTACTGTGAGGGTCGTCATGAAATAATCTTAGCTTTCCACAGGATGAACAAGCTCTGAAGAGAGACTTCTTACTTGAAGACATTGTAGAGAACTGGAAAACACTTGAAGAGAAGAAAAACTGAGCAGAGCTCAGGGAGACTCCCTTACACACGACGTGCGGTAGAAAATCTGAGGGCTTGAGCTCTGAGGAGAGGGTTCTAGAGGGCTGCTGGCGCCTGATTGGCTGCAGTTTGGACTAACATAATGACAAGGATAGGCTGCATTGGAACTTTTATATTCCCATGCATTCCTATGTAGAATTTTTTTTGGTTAGGTACCCTATGCTTCTTCTATGCATATTTTGGGTTTATCCTTATTATGTACTTTATATATTTATTATATATTATATATATATTTAGTATTTATTGCTATTTTATTTACTGTGGGACTCCCACTCCGACGACGGGGAATATTCAAGCATGTGAATCTATGAAAGACACCCCAATACTGGAGAAACTGTAAATATTTATTTATTTAGTGATGCATTGTAGATATCAAAGAGTTTGCATCCCAAAAATAAACTGAGACCAAAAGCTGACCAGTGCCTTGGTAGAATCTCATACTTTCTCACAGTGTCTGTTCCTCACCTATTGATTCCACATGCATTTCATGGTAACAGTAGAATTATTGATTGAGGATCATCGTCCCTGTATTGGTTTGCGAGTGAATTACAGTTATCTGCTCTTCTTATAAGGTCCGAAAATCCATCCTGGAAGGGGGTGGGAATAGCTGGACAATTAATGAAATGTTTGCATGAAATGTATTATTTGAAATGGCAAAATGTGGTATTAACATTTAGGTTTCCTCTTCCCGTATGATCTAGTTGTTCCAACTACCAGCAAAGTTGTAAGCACCAAGAAACCAGGTAAATTCTGCATCCCACTATACATTAAGAGTTCAAATGCATTAAATTACAAAATGCTCTAAAATAGTACACCATGAATGTCTCTGATTATAAGAAGAATTTTAACCTAAAGTTTTGCAGATTTCCTTTGCACAATTCTAGTCAGCTTTGCTGTCTGGCAACAGATATCCTGGTGGGCCCATTTAGAGAATATTTATAGTACATTAGAACTTAACTGCTTAGCAATTTTCTATGCCAAATATTCCATTTAATGTTATAAACTACATCTGCCTGCAAGGGGCTGTCTGAGGAGTCCATACTGCGGCCATCACCTCCCATAGGGCTACCTTTAGGGGGGGCACTGATTACAGGTAACCCTTTAGGTAGCTCACCGTCAGTGAACCTCCTGACAGCTTCTTTTCATCCACACCCATGTCTGTAATATGGTGCGGGTGCAATAGCAAATAAATTCCCTCATTAGCATGTAGCCACGCCCCCATGAAAATTAGAGATCACCCTCTGATAATTGTAGAGAAGTGTGGCTCAATGGTTAGAGCAGCAGACCCTGATGCAGAGGTCTAGCCCGGGACCAGGGTTCAATTCCTGCTTCTGCGGGTCTTGGGCTCAATTTCCGCGTACCTGATAATTCTCGCCTCAGTGCCTATTCTAATCATGGGTCTCTCTCTGCCCCCGGTGCCGTGGTGCATCTGCTGCCCCTGCCTTACTCTCCCTTTGACCCTCCATCTTGTTTGTGTGTTCCTTGGCCCGCCCCTCCTCCCTGCTACCGCCTCCCAGCTGCTGCCCCTCCCACCCACGAATAGACTGCTCCCTACCTCCTCTGACGCGCTGTGATCACCTGGACCTGATCCAGCACGGTCGCTCCCCCCACGCTTCCTGATCCCAGCTCCTGCTCACGATCTGGCTTGCTGGTGGTACCGTATCGAGACTGCAGATTAGTAACTGCTTTTGTTCATTTAATGTACCTCACGCTGTGATTTCTTTATTAAATTTACCTCGCGCTGTATTTATTTATTTAATTTACCTCGTGCTGTATTTATTTATTAATTTACCTCGCGCTGTATTTATTTATTAAATTTTGCATCACGCTGGGAACTGGTTTGTGCCCCCGGTGCCGTGGTGCATCTGCTGCCCCTGCCTTACTCTCCCTTTGACCCTCCATCTTGTTTGTGTGTTCCTTGGCCCGCCCCTCCTCCCTGCTACCGCCTCCCAGCTGCTGCCCCTCCCACGCTCCGCCCCCTCCTCTCTCCATTTATGGCAGATGTCTGCACGCGCAGCGTCCACGCGCTACGGCCTCGCCGAAGGTGCGCCAAAGGTAAGCCCGTGTACGCCCTTCCGCGCCTGGACCGCGCCCAGCGCCAGAGCCCCTGGTCCTCGTAAAGTCCACCCCTCCCGCACAACCTACGATGCCACCACTCTCCTAGCCCTCAACCCCGACCGTTCCCTCAACTGCGTCCATGCTGCTCCTGGACACACCCATGTACCCTTTTCCTGCAACTCCTACAAGTTCAACGGCACCAAGAACAACTCCACATCTACGAACACACAACAGATATCCGACCCCAACCACCTACAATGCATCCTGCTCAACACCCGATCGGTCCACAGGCACGCCATTGACCTCTGGAATCTACTAGACACCATCTCTCCCGACGTCGCCTTCCTAACAGAAACATGGATGAACGCCACTTCAGCCCCAGACATCACCATTGCCATCCCGGAAGACTATAAGATCATACGCAAGGACCGTACCGGCCACACAGGAGGAGGTATCGCTATCATCCATAAGAAATCCATCCGCATCTCTACCAGCTCAGACGTCAATCTCGCCAACTCTGAACACCTTCACTTCCAGATCCAGATCGACCCCAAGACCACACTCAGAGGCACCCTCCTTTACAGGCCACCAGGACCCCGCGCACAGTTTAGTGAAGACATCACGGACTTCATCACTTCACACGCGCTCCCATCCGAGGATTACATCCTTTTGGGAGACCTCAACTTTCACCTTGAAAAGAACAACGACCGCAACACCACCACCCTTTTGGACAACCTGGCCAACCTCGGACTTAAACAACTTGTCACTACCCCCACCCACATCGCAGGTCACACACTCGACCCTATCTTTACCTCCAGCAAACATGTCTCCTTCAGCCATACCACAGCTCTCCTTTGGACTGACCACAGCTGCGTTCACTTTACCTACAACAAACCCACTTCCAACAACCACCCCCAACCCACTCTGCAGAGAAACTGGAACAAAATCACCATCGACCAGATCTCCTCATCGCTTCTTCAAAACCCCCCCATCCACTCCTCAAACCCAGACCAAGCAGCCACCAACCTCACCCAATGGTTATCCAACTGCGCCGTCATCTTAGCACCACTGAAAAAACGACAAATCAAACCAGGCAGCAAGAAGGCCTCCTGGTTCAACGATGATCTTAAGAAATCCAAGAAACTCTGCCGCTCCCTTGAGAAGGCCTGGAAAAAAGACTCAACCACCAGCACCAAGGACGCCTTCAAAAACGCCACCCGCATACACCACCAACTGATCCGGAATGCCAAGAAAGCCGCTTTCAAGGACCGACTAGATAACAACGCCCACAACAGCAAGGAATTATTCAACATCGTCAAGGAATTTACCAACCCCTCGGCCAACTCCAACGACATCACCCCCTCTCAAGCCCTCTGCGACTCCCTAGCCTCATTCTTCCACAACAAAATTGCAGACATCCACAACAGCTTCGACAACCGACCCGAAGACCAACCCACCCAACCCCTTGCAGGACCCCCACTCCCCCTGAACATCCTCAATGACTGGAAGCCAATCTCCACTGAGGACACCATCCGTCTGATGAACTCTATCCACTCAGGATCCCCCACAGACCCATGCCCTCACCACATCTTTAACAAAGCAGACTCCATTATAGCACCGCACCTCCGAGACGTCATCAACTGCTCCCTCAACTCCGCAACCTTCCCGGAAAGCTGGAAACATGCCGAACTCAGCGCCCTTCTGAAGAAACCCACAGCTGACCCCACCGAACTCAAAAACTACCGCCCTATCTCACTCCTTCCATTCCCGGCCAAAGTCATCGAGAAAGCGGTCAACAACCAGCTCGCCGCATTCCTCGAAACCAACAAATCCCTCGACTCCTCACAATCCGGCTTCCGAGCCAAGCACAGCACTGAAACCGCCCTCATCGCAGCAACAGACGACATTCGAACTCTACTGGACAATGGAGACACAGTCGCCCTCATACTCCTCGACCTCTCCGCAGCCTTCGACACGGTCTGTCATAGCACCCTTTTACAACGCCTCAGAAACGTCGGAATCCATGGAAAAGCATTGGAATGGATCACCTTGTTCCTCACCGGAAGAACCCAGAGAGTCCGCCTACCACCATTCAAGTCAGAGGCCACTGAAGTCATCTGCGGCGTACCACAAGGATCTTCACTCAGCCCCACCCTCTTCAACGTATACATGAGCCCCCTCGCGGTCATCGCACGCCAACACAACCTCAACATCATCTCCTACGCCGACGACACTCAACTGATCCTATCACTCACCAGAGACCCTAACACCGCCAAAACCAACCTGCATGAAGGAATGAAAGAAGTAGCCGAATGGATGAAGCACAGCCGTCTGAAACTGAACTCAGACAAAACAGAAGTCCTCATCCTAGGCACCTCCCCCTCCGACTGGGATGACTCTTGGTGGCCAGAGGCCCTTGGAAAAGCACCTATCCCGATGGACCACGCACGGAACCTGGGCTTCATCCTGGATTTTTCACCCTCGATGAACAGACAAGTCAACGCCGTTTCTTCATCTTGCTTCAACATTCTTCGCATGCTCAAAAAAACATTTCGCTGGATCCCCACCGAAACTAGAAAAACAGTCACTCACGCTCTGGTCACGAGCCGACTGGACTACGGAAACACCCTCTACGCCGGTACCACCGCAAAAATACAGAAAAAACTTCAACGCATCCAGAACGCTTCAGCTAGGCTCATATTAGACATCCCGCGTAAAGAACACATCTCTGGCCACCTGAAAAACCTCCACTGGCTCCCCGTCAATAAGAGGATCACTTTCCGGCTCCTAACCCACGCACACAAAGCACTCTACGAAATCGGACCCGAATGCCTCAACACACGACTGTCCTTCTACACACCCTCCCGCCAGCTACGATCCTCCAACCAAGCCCTTGCCACTGTACTTCGCATCAACAAATCCACCATGGGAGGTAGATCCTTCTCCTACCTGGCAGCTAAAACCTGGAACTCACTTCCCACTCACCTTCGCCTTACTCAGAACCACCTAGCATTCAGAAAGCAACTTAAAACGTTGATATTTGACAAGTAATTCCCCACCCTTCTTCAAGCGCCTTGAGACCCTCTGGGTATGTAGCGCGCTATACAAATGTATTGACTTGACTTGACTTGACTAGCTTGTTTAATCTCCACAACAGCCCCAACAACGCTAGGATGCCTGGCTTCACCTTGGGGGTGCCCAGGAGTGGGCCCTTCACAGGGAAAAGCCAGGAAGGGTTCCACAGTGGTTTGCCTAAAAGCGCTTGAGATACCCCGTCGGGGGTCGATTCTGTGCGCTATACAAATACTACTACATTTACATTTACATATAGATGTATCCATCCGATGAACAAGTTACTTATCTTTGGTAACACTGTTTCTGATGGATTCTTTATCTAACTGCAGACTCCTCACTGACACGCACACCTTTCTGTTCTATGAATTGGGCTCTTTTAGAATTTTTTTAAAGTTCCCAAGTCTAGGGATGTGCACACTGGTAAACAAATCTGCTATAGGGCTCTGCGTCTGAGTGGGTCAACAATCTAGAATGCAAATGATCTCCATGTGCGTAGGTGGTGCTTAGAAGAAGCTTCTCACTTCACTTCCCACAAGGAATGTCAGCGCTAGATGCATGTTGCAACCTACTGTTGTGCAGGTCTACTGCTAAAGATATTCCAGATCCAGTTGGGAGCCTGGAGGAGTATTCAAAAGATGAGTAATCTGCGGTTAGATAGCTTCGCCACCAAGATGAACCATACCAACGGTTAACAACTTGTTGTTATAGTTACTTCAATATGTATCCAGAAATATATACAAACTGTAACTATTTATTTATTTATTTAGTGATGCATTGTAGATGTCAAAGAGTTTGCATCTCATAGGTAAACAGACACCATAAGCTGACTAGTGCCTTGGTAGAATCTCATACTTTCTCACAGTGTCTGCTCCTTACCTATTGATTCCACATGCATTTCATGGTAACAGTAGAAATATTGATTGAGGATCATCAACCCTGTATTGGTCTGCGAGTGAATTACATCTATCTGCTCTTCTTATAAGGTCCCAAAATCCATCCTGGAAGGGGGTGGGAATAGCTGGGCAAATAATGAAATGTTTGCATGAAATGTATAATTTGAAATGGCAAAATCTGGTATTAACATTTAGGTTTCCTCTTCCCGGATGATTTAGTTGTTCCAACTACCAGCAAATTTGTAACCACCAAGAAACCAGGTAAATTCTGCATCCCACTATACATTAAGAGTTCAAATGCATTAAATTACAAAATGCTATAAAATCGTACACCATGAATGTCTCTGATTATAAGAAGAATTTTAACCTAAAGTTTTGCAGATTTCCTTTGCACAATTCTAGTCAGCTTCGCTGTCTGGCAACAGATATCCTGGTGGGCCCATTTAGAGAATATTTATAGTACATTAGAACTTAACTGCTTAGCAATTTTCTATGCCAAATATTCCATTTAATGTTATAAACTACATCTGCCTGCAAGGGGCTGTCTGAGGAGTCCATACTGCGGCCATCACCTCCCAGAGGGCTACCTTTAGGGGGGGCACTGATTACAGGTAACCCTTTAGGTAGCTCACCGTCAGTGAACCTCCTGACAGCTTCTTTTCATCCACTCCCATGTCTGTAATATGGTGCGGGTGCAATAGCAAATAAATTCCCTCATTAGCATGTAGCCACGCCCCCATGGAAATTAGAGATCACCCTCTGATAATTGTAGAGAAGTGTGGCTCAATGGTTAGAGCAGCAGACCCTGATGCAGAGGTCTAGCCCGGGACCAGGGTTTAATTCCTGCTTCTGCGGGTCTTGGGCTCAATTTCCGCGTACCTGATAATTCTCGCCTCAGTGCCTTTTCTAATCATGGGTCTCACTCTGCAACTCTGGGCAATAGCTTGCTTAATCTCCACAACAGCCCCAACAACGCTAGGATGCCTGGCTTCACCTTGGGGGTGCCCAGGAGTGGGCCCTTCACAGGGAAAAGCCAGGAAGGGTTCCACAGTGGTATGCGTGCAAGCGCTTGAGATACCCCTTTGGGGGTCGATTCAGTGCGCTATACAAATACTACTACATTTACATTTACATATAGATGTATCCATCCGATGAACAAGTTACTTATCTTTGGTAACAATGTTTCTGATGGATTCTTTATCTAACTGCAGACTCCTCACTGACACGCACACCTTTGTGTTCTATGAATTGGGCTCTTTTAGAATTTTTTTAAAGTTCCCAAGTCTAGGGATGTGCACACTGGTAAACAAATCTGCTATAGGGCTCTGCGTCTGAGTGGGTCAACAATCTAGAATGCAAATGATCTCCATGTGCGTAGGTGGTGCTTAGAAGAAGCTTCTCACTTCACTTCTCACAAGGAATGTCAGCGCTAGATGCATGTTGCAACCTACTGTTGTGCAGGTCTACTGCTAAAGATATTCCAGATCCAGTTGGGAGCCTGGAGGAGTATTCAAAAGATGAGGAATCTGCGGTTAGATAGCTTCGCCACCAAGATGAACCATACCAACGGTTAACAACTTGTTGTTATAGTTACTTCAATATGTATCCAGAAATATATACATACTGTAAATATTTATTTATTTAGTGATGCATTGTAGATATCAAAGAGTTTGCATCTCATAAGTAAACAGACACCAAAAGCTGACTAGTGCCTTGGTAGAATCTCATACTTTCTCACAGTGTCTGCTCCTTACCTATTGATTCCACATGCATTTCATGGTAACAGTAGAATTATTGATTGAGGATCATCAACCCTGTATTGGTCTACGAGTGAATTACATCTATCTGCTCTTCTTATAAGGTCCAAAAATCCATCCTGGAAGGGGGTGGGAATAGCTGGGCAAATAATGAAATGTTTGCATGAAATGTATAATTTGAAATGGCAAAATCTGGTATTAACATTTAGGTTTCCTCTTCCCGGATGATTTAGTTGTTCCAACTACCAGCAAATTTGTAACCACCAAGAAACCAGGTAAATTCTGCATCCCACTATAAATTAGGAGTTCAAATGCATTAAATTACAAAATGCTATAAAATCGTATAGCATGAATGTCTCTGATTATAAGAAGAATTTTAAAACTAAAGCTTTCTAGATGTCCTTTGCACAATTCTAGTCAGCTTTGCTGTCTGGCAACAGAAATCCTGGTGGGCCCATTTAGAGAATATTTATAGTACATTAGAACTTAACTGCTTAGTAGTTTTTTATGCCAAATATTCCCTTTAATGTTATAAACTACATCTGCCTGCAAGGGGATGTCTGAGGAGTCCATACTGCGGCCATCACCTTCCAGAGGGCTACCTTTAGGGGGTACACTGATTGCGCGTAGGCCTTTAGGTAGCTCACCATCAGTGAACCTCCTGTCAGCTTCTTTTCAACCACACCCATGTCTGAAATATGGTGCGGGGGCAGTAGAAAATAAATTCCCTCATTCGCATGTAGCCATACCCCCATGGAAATTAGAGATCACCCTCTGATAATTGTACAGGAGCTCTATGTGTCCCAGCACTATCTGAATTACAGAAGGGGCCGCACAATACTCTCTGGCACCTTCTGTAATACCAAAGTGCCCGGGGGCAAGCAGAGTAGGTGCAAATGCCTGTTTTGCCCCTGTAGCACTTTGCATAATATGGCCCCTGTTGTTCTTCACTCCACCTCATCCCTCTTAGGATGACAGACTCCGTTAGTTGGATCATAGGAGCACTTAAGATTGTATACTGATTGTACTGCGTGACATTGATTGGATGATCAGCTTATTGTTGTATTAGCCGTCGTGAAGACAGCAAGGCGATGCAAAATCTCTGCTACACAGTATTGCAGAAGCCGTTAACAGAAGGGCTCATTTCACCAGGGTGGTATGCTGTCTGTTTTGGACATTTGCCTGGCTGCTGTGGGTTTCACTCCATACATTAATAATTAATATTACCTCCTTGGTCCTGCAGGTTTTGTTTTGTCTGAGCCAGTTCACATAATCACCACTTAGGAAGTAATACTATGCAATTGATTTCAAAGGCAATGAATATGCATATAGATGTATCCATCCGATGAACAAGTTACTAATCTTTGGTAACGCTGTTTCTGATGGATTCTTTATCTAACTGCAGACTCCTCACTGATGCGCAAACCTTTCTGTTCTGTGAATTGGGCTCTTTTAGAATTTTTTTTAAGTTCCCAAGTCTAGGGATGTGCACACTCGTAAACAAATCTGCTATAGGGCTCTGTGTCTGAGTGGGTCAACAGTCTAGAATGCAAATGATCTCCATGTGGGTAGGTGGTGCTTAGAAGAAGCTTCTCACTTCACTTCCAACAAGGAATGTCAGCGCTAGATGCATGTTGCAACCTACTGTTGTGCAGGTCTACTGCTAATGATATTCCAGATCCAGTTGGGAGCCTGGAGGAGTATTCAAAAGATGAGGAATCTGTGGTTAGATAGCTTCGCCACCAAGATGAACCATACCAACGGTTAACAACTTGTTGTTATAGTTACTTCAATATGTATCCAGAAATATATACATACTGTAAATATTTATTTATTTAGTGATGCATTGTAGATATCAAAGAGTTTGCATCCCAAAAGTAAACTGAGACCAAAAGCTGACCAGTGACTTGGTAGAATCTCATAATTTCTCACAGTGTCTGTTCCTCACCTATTGATTCCACATGCATTTCATGGTAACAGTAGAATTATTGATTGAGGATCATCAACCCTGTATTGGTCTGCGAGTGAATTACAGCTATCTGCTCTTCTTATAAGGTCCAAAAATCCATCCTGGAAGGGGATGGGAATAGCTGGACAATTAGTGAAATGTTTGCATGAAATGTATTATTTGAAATGGCAAAATGTGGTATTAACATTTAGTTTTCCTCTTCCCGTATGATCTAGTTGTTCTAACTACCAGCAAAGTTGTAACCACCAAGAAACCAGGTAAATTCTGCATCCCATTATAAATTAAGAGTTCAAATGCATTAAATTACAAAATGCTATAAAATAGTACACCATGAATGTCTCTGATTATAAGAAGAATTTTAACCTAAAGTTTTGCAGATTTCCTTTGCACTATTCTAGTCAGCTTTGCTATCTGGCAACAGATATCCTGGTGGGCCCATTTAGAGAATATTTATAGTACATTAGAACTTAACTGCTTAGCAATTTTCTATGTCAAATATTCCATTTAATGTTATAAATTACATCTGCCTGCAAGGGGATGTCTGAGGAGTCCATACTGCGGCCACTCCTCCCAGAGGGCTACCTTTAGGGTGTGCACTGATTACAGGTAACCCTTTAGGTATCTCACCATCAGTGAACCTCCTGACAGCTTCTTTTCATCCAGACCCATGTCTGTAATATGGTGCGGGTGCAATAACAAATAAATTCCCTCATCAGCATGTAGCAACGCCCCATGGAAATTAGAGATCCCCCTCTGATAATTGTAGAGAAGTGAGGCTCAATGGTTAGAGCGGCAGACCCTGATGCAGATGTCTAGCCCGGGACCAGGGTTCAATTCCTGCTTCTGCGGGTCTTGGGCTCAATTTCCGAGTACCTGCTAATTCTCGCCTCAGTGCCTATTCTAATCATGGGTCCCACTCTGCAACTCTGGGCAATAGCTTGCTTAATCTCCACAACGGCCCCAACAATGCTAGGATGCCTGGCTTCACCTTGGGGGTGCCCAGGAGTGGGCCCTTCACAGGGAAAAGCCAGGAAGGGTTCCACAGCGGTATGCGTACAAGCGCCTGAGATACCCCTTCGGGGGTCGATTCGATGCGCTATACAAATACTACTACATTTACATTTACATATAGATGTATCCATCCGATGAACAAGTTACTTATCTTTGGTAACGCTGTTTCTGATGGATTTTTTATCTAACTGCAGACTCCTCACTGACACGCACACCTTTCTGTTCTATGAATTGGGCTCTTTTAGAATTTTTTTTAAGTTCCCAAGTCTAGGGATGTGCACACTGGTAAACAAATCTGCTATAGGGCTCTGCGTCTGAGTGGGTCAACAATCTAGATTGCAAATGATCTCCATGTGCGTAGGTGGTGCTTAGAAGAAGCTTCTCACTTCACTTCTCACAAAGAATGTAAGCGCTAGATGCATGTTGCAACCTACTGTTGTGCAGGTCTACTGCTAAAATTATTCCAGATCCAGTTGGGAGCCTGGAGGAGTATTCAAAAGATGAGGAATCTGCGGTTAGATAGCTTCGCCACCAAGATGAACCATACCAAAGGTTAACAACTTGTTGTTATAGTTACTTCAATATGTATCCAGAAATATATACATACTGTAAATATTTATTTATTTAGTGATCTATTGTAGATATCAAAGAGTTTGCTTCCCAAAAGTAAACTGAGACCAAAAGCTGACTAGTGCCTTGGTAGAATCTCATAATTTCTCACAGTGTCTGTTCCTTACCTATTGATTCCACATGCATTTCATGGTAACAGTAGAATTATTGATTGAGGATCATCAACCCTGTATTGGTCTGCGAGTGAATTACAGCTATCTGCTCTTCTTATAAGGTCCAAAAATCCATTCTGTAAGGGGGTGGGAATAGCTGGGCAAATAATGAAATGTTTGCATGAAATGTATAATTTGAAATGGCAAAATCTGGTATTAACATTTAGGTTTCCTCTTCCCGGATGATCTAGTTGTTCCAACTACCAGCAAATTTGTAACCACCAAGAAACCAGGTAAATTCTGCATCCCAGCATAAATTAGGAGTTCAAATGCATTAAATTACAAAATGCTATAAAATCGTACAGCATGAATGTCTCTGATTATAAGAAGAATTTTAAAACTAACGTTTTCTAGATGTCCTTTGCACAATTCTAGTCAGCTTTGCTGTCTGGCAACAGATATACTTGTGGGTCCATTTAGAGAATATTTATAGTACATTAGAACTCAACTGCTTAGCAGTTTTTTATGCCAAATATACCCTTTAATGTTATAAACTACATCTGCCTGCAAGGGGAAATCTGAGGAGTCCATACTGCGGCCATCACCTCCCAGAGGGCCACCTTTAGGGGGTGCACTGATTGCGCGTAATCCTTTAGGTAGCTCACAGTCAGTGAACCTCCTGACAGCTTCTTTTCATCCACACCCATGTCTGTAATATGGTGCGAGTGCAATAACAAATAAAGCCCACCATTAGCATGTAGCCACGCCCCCATGGAAATTAGAGATCACCCTCTGATAATTGTACTGGTGCTCTATGTGTCCCCAGCACTATCTGAATTAAAGAAGGGGCCGCACAATACTCTCTCCGGCACCTTCTGAAATACCAAAGTGCCCGGGGGCAAGCAGAGTAGGTGCAAATGCCTGCTTTGCCCCTGGGGCACTTTGCATAATATGGCAACTGTTGTTCTTCACTCCACCTCATCCCTCTTAGGATGTCAGACTCCATTAGTTGGACCATAGGAGAACCTAAGCTTCTATAGTGATTGTACTACCTAACATTGATTGGATGATCAGCTTATTGTTGTATTAGCCGTGGTGAAGAGGGGCAAGGCGGTGCAAAATCTGTGCTACACAGTAGTGCAGAAGCCGTTAATAGAAGGGCTCATTTCACCAGGGTGGTATGCTGAGGGTCTGTTCTGGACATTTGCCTGGCTGCTGTGGGTTTCAATCCATATATGTTAACAGAGCCCACTTGAATCTTCTCCACCAAGAACGGCACACCTTGGTCTGCGTTAAGTGGACATTTAAGGATTTGGCTAGGTGCATTGTGATTATTGTAGTCCCAACATCCCAAGGACCATCTCAGAAATTCTAGAACATATGTACTGGTGTTGTGGACACTTTGAACCCACAGATAGGTAGAACTACCACTGTGCTCAACCTTGCGTAGCTTCTTGGTGAGCAGTGAGTCTCACTGGAGAGGCAATGTGTAAAACAAAGTCAAAAGCAGCAACGCACGGGGGCGTGGCTTCGCAGGCGGTGATGGCGGTTGCAGCTTACTAGAGCTCCCGCCGGCCCGTTATCAATCCGGCAGATTATCCTGGCCCCCGAGCACGAACTCCACAGCCCATGTGGGGCAAACATCGCTAAAGGTGCCAGGGATCTTCCGGTGCAGTCGGCGGAGCTCCCGAGTTGTCGGGTGAGGCTGGGCAGCGGTGAGAAGAGTGCGGCCTAGTGCGCGGCAGAAAAGCTGGGGCCTCGATTTTGGCGCCTCCCGGCCGGAGGGCGTCTGCGTGGGTCGGCTGGCCGGCCGATTGCCTTGAGCCTCGACTGCCCTGAAGGCCGAGGGACAGCTAGCGTTTTTCCCTCAAGAACCCCGCTGGGAGGTGTGGAGATCCTTGGTGCCGTGAGCCCGTCCAGCCAGAAGTTGCGGCTTTGTGGACCCAGCGCAGCCGGGGCCTCGAGTTTCGTGGCACCAGCCCGCGGGGATCACCATCGGCCTTTGCCACAGCTGGATCTCGGCGGAGCCTGGGGAGCTGCAATTGATTGGAGGGGGTCCCGGCCCGGAGTGCTGGGCCTCCACTGCTAAATATCTACAGGTGGAGGACCGGAGTGTGGCTGGACGGAACTCTGTGGGCCGGACCGGTACTGGCACTGCCCTGCGACTGACCGCGAACTGTGAGTACCCCCCCTGGGTCCCTGACATTTGAAGAAGTGGTGGCCGGTTCTGGGGAGCGGGAGACCGGCGCTACTGGGCCCGCAGCACACGGCAGGGCGGCACAGATCGGCCAACAGAGTGTTGGACACGCAGGCCGCCGAAGACTGGGGGTGGTTCCCAGGACCTGCCTCGGCCTTACCGGGGAACAGTGCCGGACCAGGGGTACAAGCGTCTGAACCCCACGGTGGGGGGAGAACTGCTGTGTGGGTCCCTATTGGACATTGCAGACGAGATAAAAGACCCTGTACTGCCGCATCTGCCTGTACTATCGGTGGCTCACGTGCGGTACGCAGCCATGACCAGAGGAGGTGGCGGCCTCACCAAACAGGCGACCATTGATAAATTCACAGGGCCCAGTGGGGGCCCCGGACCCTCGGGAGGAGGACAAGGAGGGGGCCGGACAACGCAGTGCTTATGGCAGCCATCACCCAGTCCAGGGACATGCTAGACGCCAAAATAGGTGCGGTGGGCGCAGATGCCACCTTGTTGCGCCAGGCCTTGCGGAATGCAGTGGCACGGATTACGGAGGCAGAATCTAGAGTTTCGGTGGTAGAAGACGACGTGGGCTCCCTAAAGAAGAAAATGGTGGCAATGGAAACTGCGCAAAGGGGCCTGGCGCTCCGGGTGGAGGATGCTGAGGGACGCGCACGTCGAAACAACCTCCGTTTCATTGGCTTTCCGGAACGATGTGAGAAGGGGAACATGGAACAGTTTCTCACACAGTGGCTAGAGAGCTGGCTGCCCCCGGGGGTTCTATCCAACTGCTTCGTCATTGAACGCGCACATTGAGCCCTGACACAGAGGCCGCCGGAGGGTGAACGGCCCAGAGCAGTGAAAGCTAGACTCTTGAATTATCACGATCGGGACGCCATTTTGAAGGAAGCGAGAACCAGGGATGCTATTCTCGATGAGAACCGAAAGATCATGATCTTTCCTGACTATACCAAGCTCGTACAGCAACAGCGCCACTCCTTCATGGCCACAAAGGCGAAGCTGCGAGGCCTGAAACTCCAATACTCTCTGCTGTACCCGGCTCGTCTGAGGGTGGTTTTCCAGTCGCAAACGCTATTCTTTGACACTCCGGAGGACCTCTTTAAATGGACTGACGAGACAGTGAGAATCAGGCCAAATGCCCAGCCAGGACTGAACCCGGGCTCTTCGAGGGGGTTGTCGCAGGACCGAGGGGATAGGACGGCCAAGAGCAGGAGAAATCGGAGGTCCAAATCACGAAAGTGGTCAGTCTCTGTCAATGGTACGCAAGATAGCAGCAGAACTGAGGACTCAGACCAATCTGGGAAGGATCACTGAAGGCCTTGGGAACTCTGTGCTCCTCATTTGGTGATGTAGTTCCCGGTTATTGGGGATGGTGCGCTTGAGGTCCAGTGGCCTGGATGCATTATCGCTGCCTCAGCATCAGTTCAAGACTGAGTTATTGAACATGAGTGGGGTTGTGGAGTGGGGCTCGGGGACTGCCTATTAGGGGCTGCCATTCTCCTACTAATGTGGGAGTTGATAGGGGAGGTGGGATGAGTTCACTGGTTTCCGGGGAGTTGGGATCCATTGGCCTGGTTGGTCCTGGGCCCTCCGTTTTGGACTCGGGGCTGCCCATGCCGCGACAGGTACTTCATGGTTCAGTGAGGTATAGGGAGGGGGGGGGTGCAGGTAGCCAGGGCGGGGAAGGTTGAGTTGGGGATGGGGGGTACTCAGGAATGTGTGGGCAAGGGGTCTGTTGTTGTTGGGGGGGCTGGGGGTGAGTGGGGGAGAGCGGGTGTTGCTCTTCTTGTCGTTTTGGGGTCCTGGGGTAGGTGGGGGAGAATGCACCGTCTGTTTACAAAGGCGCTGAAGATGGTGCGAAGTGGGTGGAATTGGCGCAGAGGGCCTACTCGGTGGGTCCCACTTGATTATGGCTGAACTGATTCATAGACTCCCTGAGGAGTCCTTACGAGTGATCACATGGAATGTCAGTGGGATGCTGGACAAGATTAAATGTGGGGCAGTCTTGCGCTGGGGGAAGAGAGAGGACGCAGATGTGCTCTTGCTCCAAGAAACTCATATGATGGGATCAAAGGTGCTCAGTCTGCAGAGGTTTGGCTATCAGCAGGTTTTTCATGCCGGGTTTTCCAGGGGATCCAGAGGGGTAGCTATCTTGATTCATCGCAGGGTAGCTTACGTCCATGAGAAGCAGTGGGTGGACCCGC
This sequence comes from Lissotriton vulgaris, assembly GCF_964263255.1. Taxonomy (NCBI): domain Eukaryota; kingdom Metazoa; phylum Chordata; class Amphibia; order Caudata; family Salamandridae; genus Lissotriton; species Lissotriton vulgaris. The sequence continues at coordinate 2,035,731,572 of NC_141691.1, forward strand.
AGGGTCGCTATCTCTTTGTTAAAGGAATGGTGGGTACTGAGCCTGTGGTCTTTGGGAGTGTCTACGCCCCCCCCATCTGCAGTGGGCCCTGGCCGAGAAGCTGTTCACAGTGTGGGAGGACATCCCGGAGTCCTTAGCGGTGGTTGGGGGTGATTGGAACGAGGTGATGGACGTATGTATGGACCGTCAGAGGCGGCAGGAGATGCTTGGGGTCCCCCCCTCCCTACCAGGCTACATGCTATGATTGAAGGAATGGGCTGGGTGGATACGTGGCGACATATGCACCCTACAGTGCGCGAGTACACGTATGTATCTGCTGTGCATGGCTCTTTCTCAAGACTGGATTATGTGTTTTGCCCAGAGTATGCCTGTGCAGGGTGAGAGAGGCAGAGATCTTACCGAGGGGACTGTCCGATCACTCCCCAGTGTCGGTCAGGGTGGAACTCCTTAGAAAACGACAACCATTCAGATGGAGGATGTCCTTGTGGCATCTCCAGCAGCCTGTCTATGTCCAACATCTGCGGGAGGCGATAGACCACTATTGGCGAGAAAACCTAGTAGACGACGTTGACGCAGTGGTGGTGTGGGATGCCATGAAGCCCACTATATGGGGGTGGACATCGCGTGGTGTACTGCGGCCCGTCGAAGGCGTCGGGAGACGATCACGGCAGCGGCCGCGCTGGTGGAAACCTTGGAACAGCAGAGCCGGGGAGGAGGAGATGAAGTTGTGATACGGTTACTTCTCCAGGCACAGCAATCCTATGCGTCTGTCTTAATGGATGAGGCAAAGCAGGTGTGGCTGGCCACGCAGAGTAGAATATACCAGTGGGGGGATACGTCATGTACAATGCTCCATAGACTTTGTCAACACAGCCTTCAACCCATCACGCTGCCAGGCCTTACTGCTGAAAACGGGGTGGTTCTTACTGACCCGAACAAGTTAGCAGGGAGCTTTTCTAGCTACTTCACGACACAATATGCCCCGTGTGACCGTCTATCTGCAGACGAAGTGGCTAAATTCATAGACGATTTGCCGCCTAAAGCGGTGTCCGATGAGACCAGGAAGGCCCTTGATGTTCCCCTTACAGCAGATGAACGGGGGGAGGCCCTGGGACAACTCAATGCAGGGAAGGCCCCCGGGCCGAGCGGCTACCCATGTGAGTTCTATAGGAAATTCCATTTACAACTAGGGTCCCATTATCGCCGTGCACTGGAGGCGGCGCGTACGCGGGGAAGTTGCCCCCGGATTGGCGCCATGCTGAAGTGGTGGTTTTTCAGAAACCAGGTAGACCCCCAGACAGGCATGACTCATATCGCCCCATCTCTTTACTCAATATAGAGGCCAAAATACTGGCAAAGGCTCTGGCGAATCGATTACTCCCATATGTAACGGACCTGGTTCATCCAGACCAAGCCAGCTTCATGCCTCACAGGGCAACGCAACATAACATCCGGCGCGCACAGGCCGCGGTGGATGCCATGGGGGCCACCGGAGAACAGGCGGCTTTGTTGCTAGCTGATATAAACAAAGCCTTTGACTCGGTTAGCTGGACATACCTCTTTGCGCTCCTGCCCCGTCTCAATCTGGGCCCGATATTCCTGTCATATGTCAAACTACTGTACACTGACATCACGGCTTCGGTGTGAGTCGCGGGAGCGGTATCAGAGACGTTTCACATTGGACGGGGGACCCGACAGGGGTGTCCACTATCCCCTTACTTGTTCGCCCTAGCCATGGAGCCTCTGGCCGCTTGGGTGCGCATAGATGCACAGATGCGAGGCTTTGTGTGGACCGAAAACCTCTCAGATAGAATCGAGTTATACGCGGACAATGTCCTCTTCTTTCTTACCGATCTGCGACGCTCGGGGCCACGGGTGTTAGAAATTATGCAAATCTTTGGGGAAGTTTCGGGCCTTTATCTGAATCTACGCAAGTCCACCCTGTGGGTACTGGGGGGTGGAGCTGTGACAGATCCCTGGACATCGGGACTGCAGGTGGCTACCAGCGGTTTGAAATATCTGGGGGTGTTCCTGTCGGAATCGGTGAGTATTACCTGGGAACGCAACATAGTGCCGGTTTGGGAGCGGGTTCAAGCAGATGTGAAAACGTGGTCTCGGATGCCCCTCACTATCTTTGGCAGGTCCGCGATTTTCAAAATGGTAACGCTCCCGCGCCTCTTATATCAATTGCAGAATTATCCCCACCCCAGTGGTTTCGGCAGGTTAACTCTGTCTTGGGCCGCTTCCTGTGGGCTGGGGGGGCTGCCAGGGTAGCGCTGCGTACATGCTTCTTATCCATATATCGTGGGGGCCTAGCCACCTCGGACCTACTGTCCTAGTTTCAAGTTTACTTTATTATGTTTTGGCTCTCAACTGAGGGCCACATAAAACACATACAATTATACGATAATAGTTACAAAGGAAAACATAGGTTACAGAATTAAGAAACCACAGCGTATTCACTGGTTGAGCGGTCATCTAGCACTTCTCCATGAAACATTTAATATATTTTTAAGAACCCCTTGAAGAAGTTAAAAATTCTAAAACAGAACATTTCATTTGGCGGGCAGTAAAGTGCATGGAAAAAAGTTTTAACATTTAAAATTCCCAGTTGTAAACAAATTGGTTTTAGCCACTTAGAACGCAAGTGGCGCAATGCCGGACAAATGAACAAGACATGATTACAATCCTGTATGGCATTATTACAAAGGTTGCATATCGGGGATACACCATACCATTTCGCAATGAGGTAATTAAGGGGGAGCAGATCATGTCTTAAAAGATACCACAATCTACGGACTCTGTGGGGAATATTCCAGGTGAGATATTGTTGGGCAAGTTTTGGTGTATATGTACTTAACAATAATTGCCTTTCTTTATTCCCTTGTTTAGCGATCATATCCATCTTAAAACTGAGCTCCCATGAAGCGCATTTTAATTTAGACTTTAATTCAGCAGGAGTAAGTGAAAACAATGAGCTTTCATCCAGCTCTAGCAAAACTACAGCTTTTCTAAAGTTCTTAACCAGCATGGAGAACTCATTAAAGTGGCCCAGAAGTTCTTTTTTGATAGCTTCCCGTAAGGTATCTGGGTTACTTGTCGCTAAACAGGCCACCCACCTTACAAGGGCAATCAGCCCCTGTACCCAACAACTTCGAAGTCCGAATTCTAGCCTGCATGTGGAGACTGAACAAGCTGTATTTAAAGAGGAAATTCTTCTTAGTATCTTTCCTTCTATTTTTTGCAGGAATCCCCAATAATTTAACTCCACTAGTTCTAATCCATAAAGTAATGTGGCGGGGATCTTTGCTCTAAATACATCTAGAAATGGTGTAAGGTGTCTCTTCCCTGTGGCGTTATACAGGGAACTTAACCCCATACCATGAGCCAATGCTTTATGTGCATTGTGTTCAATGTGGGGTTTCTCGCTTAAATTTGCTGAAATGATTTTGCCTAAAAACGTATAAGTTTTAACCACCTCGAGTTTTTGTCTTCCTATGGCCCAACAATAGTTTACAGATCTACATTTTTTCTTTCCAAAAATGCACATTATTTAACTTTTACTTTTAGAGACGTTAATCTTCATATAATGTGCTTCTGCAAATTGATTTAATGCCTGCAGACGGTTGGACAAGCCCTTTGGTATTAGATCTAGGACAAGAATATCGTCTGCATACATTAAAACCGATATCGCAGATTCTCCAATTTTTGGGGCTTGCCCCTCACAAGCAGAAATAAACTTAGGAAGATCTGCAGTATATAGAGAGAATAATGCAGGGGCCAATATACACCCTTGTTTCAAACCATTTGGGGAAGGTATGGATTGGGAGAGTCCTCTCTCTCCACCATATAACACCTTGCACCATGTGTTCGAGTGAAGGGCCTTCACAAGCTCAAGAAGCTGTATTGGCATACCTAAAGCTACAAGCTTTCTCCACAGCGTTGGACGATCTACTTTGTCGAACGCTGTGGAGAAGTCTATAAATGCCACGTAAATTCCACCACCTCGAACACGTACATATTTATCGGTAATCACCTGCAGTGCTGTCAAATTATCTAATGTTCCATGATCTTTACGAAATCCAGTTTGTTCCAAAGGTAGAATACAATTAAGTTCTATCCAATCATTAATCAAAGTTAAAAGATATTTAGCGAACACTTTTCCTATTGCATCCAATAATGCTATTAGACGGTAGTTTGCTGGATTCTCTCGTTCTCCCTTTTTAAATAGGGGAATTAATATACTTCCTCTCCATGAGTCAGGGACAGATCTTGAAAAGAGACATGCATGAAATATTGGAAGAAGGATCTTACTCCAGGAGGTGACATCTTGTTTCAATTGGGACATGGGTAGTTCATCAGGACCCATAGCTCCGGAAGAGCGCATACTCTTTAACACAGAAGCTATGGGTTTCTCGGTTGGAAGCTCTATATTGTTTTTGTTATTCAGAACTAGATCCCCATTGTCACCCACTGCACCATTGGAAGCATACAAACCAGATATGAATTTTATCCAAATATCTTCAGCAATAGCAATGGGAATAGGGGTACTGTCCTATTATCAAGCCTCCCACCTACTAATCCTGAATTAATGGTGGTACAGTGACAGCGGCGATCCGGCTTATGCCCTAGAGCGCGCATTGATGGGCGACAATACGCTCCATACGATCCTCTACTCAGCCCGGCTGCGGCGGACGTTGCCAAGTGTCACAAGAATTGTCTTTGCTGTGTGGCGACAGGCGTTACGTCGCATGGGCTGGTGGGGTAGACTGACTGCAGAAACGCCGCTGTGGCATAATGGACGACTCCCCGAACTTACCACGCTGTCGGGATTTGACGGCTGGGACACAATCGGGATCTCGTTGCTGGGTCATGTAATGTCCGGGGTTACGCTCAAGTCGTTCCAAGAGCTCAGTACAGAGTTGCATATGCCCCAGACCCAGTTCTTTCGTTATCTGCAATTTAGACATGCACTGGCACCCAGCATTGCCAACCTAGACTCCCTTCCTGCATTTAGTCCAATTGAGGCGAAGGTCTTCATGGGTGACCTCGGAGATAAGAAGGTCTCCCGTATTTACCAAACAATGGTCACTCACTGCTCCTACACCCTTCTTCCCCTGAGGGCGGCCTGGGAGGCAGACATTGGTCCCCTGGATGAGGATGATTGGAGGGAGGCCCTGGAATCCCCGCGGGGGACTGCCATTGCAATGCGGCTAAGGTTAATCCAATTCAAAATTCTCCATATGGGTTACTACACCCGTGAGCGGCTGTGGAAGGCAGGACTGATTGGGTCACCGGAATGTCTGCGCTGTGGGGCTGCGGTGGGCACGCTGCTCCATACGGTATGGTCGTGCCCTAGAATAGTTGGTTTCTGGAGGGGTGTATGGAGCTGCCTGTCTGAAGTACTGGGTTGGGACCTTCCACGCACTCATCGCCTAGGACTACTCCATATCCTTGAGGGAGTTGGTGGGAACATATATAAACGTCACTTGTTGTTGTTGGGGCTAGTGGTTGCCAAAAGGGATCTGGCCCGAGCTTGGAAGGATGAGAGGGCCCCCCCCCCCCCCCTGAGTGCATGGAGGCCCAGACTGGACTTTTGTATGGGTCTAGAACGACCAGTATTTGAAGCAAGAGGATGCCCCTGTAAGCACTTCAAGATATGGAAGAGGTGGGCAGACTATAGGGGGTTGACACTAGATCCCCCAGCGGAACCTGAGGAAGATCTCTAGGCGCACGATATCAAGCGGGCCTGTGAACTGCGTCATGCCTGCCATACCACGACCAAGCACTGAAGCTCTCTATACACATGTGCACAGGGTTAGGGAGGGATAACGGGGGGGGTAGCAGGGAGGTTGGGTAATGGGAGTTGGGAGGGGTAGGGGTGGGTGTGGAAGTTCCTTTCCTTTCATTTGCTTGGTGGCGTTCTCCTGACTGTGGGGAGCCACATTTATTACTCTGCGTAATTCAATCAATAAAAATTTGTTGTGAAAAAAAAAAGCAGCAACTCACGTTAAAGCCCTGAGGGTCACAAAAGAGACTTCAGGAGTGAAAATGTTTATGTTCAACACACATATGCAATGCTTATAACATGACCAATATTACACTTTTAATCAATAAACACAATTGTGAATCTTGCTAGTGGTACTAGGCCCACTCATATGGTTATTCTTTCACTAGTATGCACACTATGGACACATCTTAATTTAACTCCCTTCTAATTGATAGAGAGTACCCTTACGCAGTGCACAATATCAAGATTATGTACATACACAAATAAAAGAACACTTTTTAGCAGCACTGTTAGCCGAAGTCAAGTGGGTGAAACCCAATGTCTAAAGGTATTGTGCTTTTGGTACTAATCAAGGATCCAACCACGCTCACTCCCACTCACACACACTCAATCCGCACCACTATGTGGTATGACAGGTATCAGCCAGTCTGTATGACACGCTCTTACATACACATACTCACTCAGCACCCTAATGTGGTGCCACTGGTACCTAGCAGGTATATAGATCACCTTCAGTAGTGCACGTGGCCCAAGCCTCTCTCCACTTCCACCCTCACCCCTATTTACCTATACCCAGGGATGGGAGATAACTAGTCCTGCCTACCTGACACTGGGCTGCATGTGGCCAAATGTAAACTTAGTCTGTGTCTCTCAGGAAGTAGGTGGACATATTTAACAGCTTTAATGAGGAGGTAGACTTAAACAAAGGAGAAGTTAGCAGCAGAACAAGTTCACCCACAGGTCTCAAACACAAAGGATTCATGCAGTCTCTTGACCCACTTCCTAACTGTCTCAGAAGCATTTCTTCATCCCAGTTAATCTGTCTCTCTACTACCAGTACCATGATGTCTTCAGTAATGGCCAGGTGTGGAGAGGCAGGTTGGTCCATCATGATGAGTGTCAACAATACATTACTCCCCATAGGCAGGAGTAGGCACCCCGATCGGTATATGATGATTCAGGTCGTACCCAGGCAATCTGGCCACAGTGACTGGTGTGCCTTTTGCATGAAGTTATGCGTTGTAAATTCACACCTCCAAGGTCAGGAGTCACAATAACGAGTTCATGCCAAATTGGGTTGCACCAGGCAATTCTAATCACACTCAGCTAAGAATTGCAAATCAGTACCTCTTTGAATATGAGGCACAATGTCCAGTGCAAGTTGATACAGATTGCACCACACCAGTCTGGTCACGCACAAATATTTGCAAGTTCAGCAGAGCCACATAGGTTGGTATGAGGCAGTACTCTGGGTACACCCCCACCTTGAAGGGTTGCACCCTGTGAATTGGACACTACACGCAATGTTTAAAATAGCATGTAATCCATTTCTACACTCCATCCAGCAAAGAGAGTAGGTTTGCTATTAGTTTTTCTTTGTCCTTCTGGGATCATGACACATACATAACCCAGCCACATGCGCCTTGAGACCTTGCGGTGATAATGGCGCTCAATAAAAACCTATGACATTGACATTGACATTGACATTGACATCATTCTGCTGCAGTGGGCATATTCTCAACCTGGATGGCGCTATGGATTTACCCTCAAAAAAGCAGGCTCCCCTTGCGAGGCATTGCTCCATGTAGGGAAAGTTCCAGTCGGGATTTCCGCCTTCATGTTGGATGCAATCCCCAGTTACTGCCATGTCCTCGGGCTAAGACAATCCTTCCCTAGGCCAAAACCTGTCACATGGGCCCCTCTCCTCAATCCAGTCTGCTAACAGGGTGCGAAATGTGTAAACAAAACTCTTGCCTTTTGCTATTTATTCCCTGGGGGTAGGTCTATTTTTGCCGTGCACACGTGTGCAGCACTGCGTATCCACTTTTGTAAAAACAGAAATGGTTTGTTTGTTTAAACTGTTCAGCCTAAATAACAGTTACAGGCATGAGCCTTTGAGGACTATTACATTTACATCGGGTTTACGAGCATCTTATATGCAATATTACAGTAAGCAATAAAAGTTTCCGGCATCCCTCATATAGTGAGGATTGTTCGTTACTGCCTTAGGGGCAGATTTACAAGCCCCTTGCAACATCTTTACAACAACACTGTAGTTTCACTTCTGTGATGCATCGGCGCAGTAAACAATGCGCCACTATGCAACATATTTACAATGTGAGGCATCTATAGAGATGGGTCACGTTGTAAAGCCTTGCGCTACATTATACCTACATCAGGTATAATGTATGCAGGGTGGGCATTCCGACGTAGGAAAAGCCTCGCAGTGAAATCTACAAGATTTTACGGAGTCACTTTTATGACGCCACTGCATCAAAACCATACACCTGCTTGAAGCAAGCGTAAGGAGTGACGCAGCATGTTAGTGTTAGATCTGGGGGTCTCTAGTTGGCAATGGTATTCACATTCGTCCAAATAGGGACCCTTACTTCTAAGTCAGGATAAGGGGATTACACTCCTTCATTAACCCCTGCTCACCCCCTTGGTAGTTTGGCTCGAGCAGACAGGCTTATGTCAGAGGCAGTGTGTTAAGCATTTGTGAATATACACAAGAATACAGTGAAAACATTACAGATGGACACAACACAGGTTTTATAAAAATAAGTATTCTTTGCATAGACGGTCAGGATAGAAAAATATGTTTATTAGTATCTCCCCGGGCGTCAGGTAAAAAAAGTGTGATGACAGTGTGAAAATATCACTGCACAGTAAGCATATACGATCTAGGCCAACATGTTTCTGCCGTTATGGTATTAGTTTACCGGCATTCTTCAGGGCCAGGCTGGAATATCAGCTACTGCAACAACCACCATTATTAGTGTGAGAAAGTAGTCAAAAAGAATATATATAACATGGTTTATAAAAAGTGGAATTGTGTGGCTCAATGAACCACCCTACCGTGTCCTCGTTAGTAACCATGTAACGAGCAATCATTTCCTGCAAACATCAAGAGAAGGGAACAATTTTGTGACAATGGAACAACAAAACTATCTATCAAATGTGTGAACAAAATTTGTGGCATTCATTTACTCAATGGTCAATGGACCAGTTAATTCTATAACGACCAAAAATAAAAAAACTGTGCATAGTATATAGTCACATCCAGATAATCTGTGTACATAAAAAATTATAAGTCTGGCATGCACTTACCCAGCTTTATGTGGGAAGTAAGCCTCACCTCACCCGGCAACGGCTCGGATAAAGAGGCCCCGCTCTGTTAGACATATGGAGAAGGACAATTTCAGGACATGATAGCTGTCACTATCTCAGTATGTGTTAAATTACAAAAAGAAACTGAAAAACTTGGTTGTTCAAATCAAGCCCATAAGGTCATACAAACGCGATACGCTGCACTAAGAGGGCTCCATTCTACTAGGGATATTGTTGTTACACCATCTTCCCAATTCATATCATATTTCCAAAATTAAAGGGTTCAGAAATTGGAATATGAGAATATCTAAACATCTCGGGAGTCTAAGTGTCGACTGCCGCCAATGTTACAATCTACTGTCAGCTCAAAGGCTCCCAAGCTCCACCCAGGTTCTGTAAACGAGCATAGGTGGAGCTGCCAAAAAGAAACTGGGGCGGTTCGAGGGTATAAATCAACACACAAGTTCCCAGTATCATAGTGTCCTTACCTGTCCGTCGGTACCTCCAGGAGTGTGTCTGAACCGAAGGGGAGGTACCGAAGGACGGAAGGAAGTGCGTTTATACACGCCCGCTAATTGGAAAAGGCACTGGCCAATTCCAATGTCTGAGCTGCCAATATGATTGGATAGTTGACGATTGTCATGAGAATTAACCCTGTGTTGCAAGATGTTCGGAGATATGTATTCTAACGCATATGCTGGTAAAGTGATATTATCGTGGAGATCAATCCTGCATGTATACTAATATGGATTGAGTTAAAGATCTTCTCATATATTGAAGATGGTGAGAGTTTGATCTTACCACTAACTTACTAACGATGCGAGGTAACATATCTCCTATACAGATTTAATAACTGAGAGTTAATAATGAAAAACTGTATAGAATGAAAACCAACAGGGGTATTTTTCATATATCGGTTTCAGCACTATTGTACTAGTCTTGAATGGTGCGTGTATTCAAAGGACACAGAACCTTGTTCTTGCAAAATGTAATATGCTTCTTAATGTGACACGACCAGTTTACAAGGGTAAAAAAGGTTCGTGCCTGGTGGTATAGTGCATATCCTTAACTGCGAGAAACCAGTGGGTAGATGTATTTGGTGCTATAACTGAATATCTCAACTTTCAGATAGACACCCAAGGTATATTATCATTCAACCCCTGGACATCTGTCCTAAGTTTAAAAATCCAACGCTGTTCCTTGATGAACAAAAAGCGTGAAACATCAGTTACATGTAGGGGAATGAAAGGTTGTTCCAGAACTACCCATTAAGTTCGTCTGCTTTGTGTTTAAGCTCCAAAAAATGATTAGTTAAACGAGTGGCTTGTTTATTGCACCGGATGGTGCTTTTATGCTCGCTTATACAGAGCTTGATCTTCCTGGTAGTATGTCCGATGTACACCAGCTTGCACGGGCATGTGATCATGTAGATCAACTTGCCTGAATTACAATTAGTGTGGTTATTTAAGCGCCAAGGTCTGCCAGTCCCTATATCTATTGTCAGGGTTTTGCATGTTTGTGGACAGACGGCGCACCCTCCACATGGATAGTGACCACGTACTGGTTCTGTGTTCCAAAGAGTGTTGATGACTTCTTTTCGATGGTGTCTTGGCCTAGTATTTACTGTTCTTATTTGATCATCCATGCAGGCCCCTCCCCATTTCGTACAAGTTTTATACTTAAAACCTGGTAAATAATCACAAATGTTACCATGTGCAAGACCATAACTTCAAGCCTGGGCAATCACCCTCATTTTCAATCACTACTAAATATGAAACTTGGTGCTATTCTATCAACACTTGTTCTTATTTTGCTTGAAACGTCACATGTGAAACCTTCCAGCTACCCCGTAGGTAATCCTAACTAAAACTTTTGCATTCCACCAGGGAGAATTTACTACCAGTTTGCGATTTTCAACTTCTATCTTATATATACCATTGATCTAACATTTCGTGCAAATTGGTCGATTGAGATTAAAGTTACTGAATGAGCTATTGTGGGAATAGTAATTTGTACAATTCCGCTATCCAGCACTGTCCCTACTGTTGCACCAAATGGATGATGTATTTATTGTGTTGCAAAATGTACTTTTTAATTTTGTTTTAATTGTTTAATGTTTCAATTAATTATAGAAAGTTTTTTTATTTCACACTAATCATATATGTATATATTTTATTTTTACATAATTTAAAAATTAAATAAAGATAATAGTTAATAAATTACGTTAAAGTAAATATATGTATAAATTATTATGTTTGTGTATTTATATTTTTTTAAATTAAGTTTTATTTTTATATTTAGATAAAATATATAATAAATGTAATTCATTTGTGAAAGATAATATTATTATTTTATGTTTTTATTATATAATATTTTATTTTAGTTATATTTTTGAATCAATATTTTTTACATCTGTATTTTTAACTTCAATATTTTTGATTCAATACTTTTGTACTTACCTATTTAAGTATAGAGAGTCGATATTTTTACTATCTATATTTTTTTTCAATAGTCTTACTATTGATGTTTTTACCATCAAATCAGTAAAGCCTCTGCTGTTAGTTTGACAGATCTGTGGGGTGTCTGCGAGGGAGAGGGAAGTTCATCGAAGGTTACGGTCAGTTGGTGGAAGGTGAGACGTTTGTTGATGTATGCTGGCCCTTCATTTTGAAAGGCATTGTAGGTTTGGGTCAGCATCTTGAACTGGCATCTCTTCTGAATCAATAGCTAGTGTAGTTTCCTGTGATGTGTGTCCTTTAAGGGTGGGCGTAAAATCCGTTTCGCGGGCGAATTTGCGGATTTTCTGCGATTTCGCGATCTGCGAATCTCTCGAAATCGCGGTCAAATCCGCGAATCAGCGGGGACGAATTTTCAGCCAAGCAAGGGTTACAGCAGCAGGTTCAAAAGTTGAACCTAATTTCTTTGTAACCTTTTACAAAAGGGTTACAAACAAATTAAATTCAACTTGGACACCTGCTGCTAATTGCTTCCTGGCGCCTCGTTGCCTACTTGCAACTATTCTTTGACCCTGCTCTGACCCTTGAAGCAGGGTCAGAGAATAGTTACAAGTAGGCAACGAGGCACCTGTCCAAGGAATTAAACCTCATCAGGAAGCCCTTACAGATATAAAAAACAGGAAGAAGGGAGAGGATGGCAAATACACCCATTTTGAGTTGTCAGGAGGGGTTAAACTAAAAGAGACCTTTACAGCTCAATTTTCGTATGCATTTTGCTAAAAATAAAAAGCTGTATGTTCTGTAGGGGCAACTCAGGAATCTGGCCCTTCAGAGATCCGGCCTCTCTTTCTTTCTCTCGTTCTCTCTCTCCCTCTCTCTTTCCCTCTCTTTCTCTATCTATCTATCTATCTATCTATCTATCTATCTATCTATCTATCTATCTATCTATCTCTCTCTCCCTCTACCATAAACGACTGCATGGGTAACTTCGCTATGCAAGCGGCTCGCGAAGACGAAAAAAGCCCCGCGAACACGCAAAAAACCCATTGAACACGCAAAAAAACAAAAATCCGCAAATTCGCACAAATTCACAAATTTTGCGGATCGCGAATTTGCAAATCCGCCGATCGCGAATTCGCAAAATTCGCCCATGCTTAGTGTCCTTCTGGGGAGGTCAAGATTGAGTCTTGCGACTGAATTCTGTATTATCTGAGGTCTCTCCAGGAGGTGTGTAGTGATTCCTACATACAGCATGTTTCCTTTGGCCAGTCTGCTGTTGATGAGGTCCTGCATCTGGTGTCTGCTGGGAACCACCTGAAGATCTTGCGGAACATCCAAAGAGTGTGGAAAAAGGCAGATAAGAATGTGTTGACTTGCCTTTCGATGGATAGCTTGCTATCCTGGATGAGGCAGAGATTGCAAGCGTGGTCTCTTGAGGCACGGGGTTGCTGAGGTCCATGGACCACAATACATTGGTCAATTTCGAGGTGCTGTTTCCAAAGATGAGCAATTCTGTTTGTTAAGACAGTTGTCCTTCATCCAGTCTGTGACTTTTATCATGCATCCATGGAAGTTAGCTCTAGTGGTGGATGGTTCTTCGGACAGTGAAAAGATGAACTGTGAATCATTGGCATAGGAGATGATGTTAAGTCCATGTGATCTGACAGTGGCGGCCAGGGGGTCATGTAGCTGTTGAAGAGGATCAGCTGAGGGAAGATCCTTGGGGGATTCTGCAGATGATCTTCTTGGGCTTTGAGGTGAACAGTAGGAGGCAAATCCTTTTTATTCAGCTGATGAGATATGAGGCGATCCATTTGGGATCATTTACTTGAATCCCGATGTAGTGGAGTATGTTGATCAGGATGTGGTGTGAGATGATGTTGAACACTCCAGACAGGTCCAGGAGTATGAGGGTTGCTGTTTCCCCGTGGTCCAGGAGGGCTCAAATGTCATACGTGGCTGCGATCACGTCTGTCTCATGCTGTGGTTACTTCGAAATACAGATTGGGAGGGGTCCGGGAGTTTGTGGTCTTCTAGGTGTTGGGCGAGTTGCTAGTGATCACTTTATCAAGGACTTTTGCTGGATAAGGGAGCCAAGAGTTGGACTGGTATTTCTTTGTTTCAGCTGGGTCGGCAAATGGTTCTTTTCAGGACGAGCCTCACTTCATTATGTTTAAAGTTTTCAGGGAAGGAGGCTGTGGTGAAGGAGGTGTTTATGACCTTCCTGAAGTTGTCACCAATTATGTTGTTTCTGAGGTTGAAGATGTGGTGGGGGCATGGGCCCGTGGGTGCTCCAGAGTGCACAGAGTTGATGATGGAGATAGTGTCTTGCATGGTGAGGTGTTTCCAGTGGGTAAGAAGGTGTTCAGGGTTTTTGTTTGTGGTTGTGAGCTGGTTGATGCCGTCTGTGGTGGAGGGTGTGTGTTTAAAATATTTATAATTGGCCGCGATCACATTGTGGAAGAAGTCTGCAAGGTTGTCGCACAGTTCCTGGGAGGGATTGATGTCATCCTTGGTGGCTGCTGGATTGGTGAACTCCATTACAAGGGCGAAGAGTTTTTTGCTGTGGTTTGCAGTGGCTTTGATGCGGTCTGCTAGGGCATTCTTCTACCTACTACCAGCATTTTCTATGGTGCCTTCTGGCCCCAAGAACCCACGAGCACCTCCACCTACACTTCAACTTACAGGTTTGGCATCAGCACCAGCTGGAACCTCTGAACCTGCTTTGGGTTTTACAATGGCTTCTCATGTTTAAATGCAAAAGGAAGAAGCACAAATCATTAGTCTTTATGATTACAAGATGATTTTATCCACCCCTCATCCCTCTGAGTGGCAGCCTTCTGGTAGCTCATCATAATCAGACATCGTTGCTGTGCCTTATGGCAGGGTTCAATTCATAAACAGCTTATCTGAGCAGAATTTGGATACTGAAAGTTATGATAAAGGTGATAGGTTTGCCTCTTAATAAGATGTTTACAATTGGTGTGATTATTCACAACATGGGAGTGGTCTGGACTTTAATCCAGACACTGGATTGGTCTCACTCTATGGTCCTCCAACTGAAAGCGGTGCATCTTTCGCATTGGAATGCAGAGAGTGCCTGAAGTACTTGACTTTCGACTCCTAATTATGGTGGAGAAAATCAATGTACTGACTGAGGCAGTACTTGACTTCCGACTCCTAATTATGGTGGAGAAAACCAATGTACTGACTGAGGTTCAGGATATAGTGGTTCGAGTTTTACCTACTGTACTGGAGTATGTGTTATTTGTGTGTCTTTCGACATCTCTCTTCTCTTTGGTGAAAAAGCATTTTTAGCCCTTGAAAGATTCAAGGTAACCAGGGTTATCTGCACTGGTGTACATTTATTGGCAGAGGTCAGGCATCCTACAGGCAAGGACATGCAGCTCACTACCTCCTGATGTAAAAGTAGATAACCATCCTCTCAATTGGTTTCAGGGAAAGGACAAGTTCAAGATGCTCACTCTGGCCCTGGTCCTGTATGCCATTGAACCTGGAGACTGGATGGTAGTATCCAGAATGAACTTAACACAAATAGATGATGGACTGAGTATTGAGACTGTTCAGACATTCACTCCCAGTGAAAGATCTGGGCTGAATCCATCATTGTTCTTTAGCTCACTTTGCCACCCCAGTATAGACCCAACCATATGCAAATCAGTCTTGAAACTCTTTCCAATGGGAAACGTCCAGCCCGAACTGCCAAGCCAGGTCTTCCCTGGACCAGAATCAAGCATCCTGGGAGCGGTTTCAGAGTAACACCCCTCATCAGCCATGCAGGCTTGAATCCTGTGGCAAAGTGAACAGGGGACGCATGTCTGGACATACCCTCCCACTTAGGGTGGAAAAACCAAAAACAAGGAGAGGATGAATAGAGTTAGCTGCAACTTTTCAGACACTCTCCCCCAGTCATAGATCTGCGTTGACTCCATGTTTGTCAGCTCGAAGCACATGGTCAAGACTGACTTGCATATAGCTAGGTCTGAACTAGGGGGGGGGGCGAAGTTAGCTAAAGAATGACAATGGATTCAACCCAGATCTGTGACTGGTGGGGAGTGTCTGAACATTTTCAGCACTCCTTCCATCATATCCTTGTTTTTGCAGTGTCTAGAACAGAAGCAGAATACCTGAACAACTTTCTGACCTTTCACCAGCATACCAGACACCTGCGTACCTTGCTCCTGGGTCTCACCTCTGACCCCCACATCCATCGTACTAGATCCGGAGGACGCTCCTTATCCCTCATCGCTGCTAAAGCCTGAAATGACCTCTCTATCTACCTCCGTACCTCCACCTCCCTAACTGAATTCAGAAGCAGCCTCAAGACCCCTAGGTGTGATTAGCACGCTCTACAAATATGGGTCTATTGATTGATTGATAGTGTTCGATCTACAGGATGCCTGTTTCCATGTCCCAATCATGCAGGCCTACAGGCGCTTTCTGTAATGTGTCAAGAGCATTTTCAATTTTCAGTGTTTACCTTTGGTCTTAACAGTGACCCCTGGCGTACACAAAAGTTATGGGCGGTAGTCCATGTACATCTTTTGAGGTCAGCAATTTTAGTTGTACCACACTGTGAAACCTGGCTGGTAAAGGAAGACTCACTCCAAACAGTAAACACTCACCTCCAAAGATGGCAAACCTCCTTATATAGGTGGTTTTCTCTGTCAATGTACTAATGTCACAGAGAACCTCTTTGTAAATGCTTCTGATGATTCGCATAACTGCCCAATTTTGTGCAATCCCCCGAAGATGAGAGTCCAGGACATTCAAGATATGATCAAGATGTTTCGGCGTCTGTCCTGGATCTCAGTCAGTATGAATCTGAGATTGCTGAGAAGGCTAAAAAACAACAATAGATTCAACCCAGATCAGTGACTGGTGGTGAGTGTCTGAAACGTTTCAGCACTCCTTCCATCATCTCCTTATTTTTGCAGAGTCCAGAACAGAACCACAATACCTGAACAACCTTCTGACTTTCCACCAGACACCTGCGGCCCTTCCTCCTGACTCTCACCTCTGACCCCTGCCTCCATTGTACTTGAACTGGAGGACGTTCCTTATCCCTCATCACCGCTAAAGCCTGAAATGACCTCCCAATCTACCTCCAATTCTCCATCTCCCTAACCAAATTCAGAAGCAGTCTCAAGACCTGGCTGTTCGAATAACCCCACCCACACAGAGCATGGTCACCCCTTGGTGTAATTAGCACGCTCTACAAATACTGATTGATTGATTGATAGTGTTAGATCTACGGGCTGCCTATTTTACATATCACAGTCCTGCAGGCCTACATGCGCTTTCTGTAATGTGGCGAGAGCATTTTCAATTTTCAGTGCTTACCTTTGGCATTACCATTGCCCATTGGTGTACACAAAAGTGATGATGGTAGTCAATGTACATCTTTCGAGGTCAGAGATTTTAGTCGTATCACTCTGTGCTAACTGGCTGGTAAAGGAAATCACACTCCAAACAGTAAGCCCTCATCTCCAAATGATGGTGAACCTCCTTACATAGGTGGGTTTGTCTGTCAATGTAATTAACTCACAGAGAACCTCTTTGTGAATGCATCCGTTGATTCCATACACCGCCCAATTTCCTGTCATCACCGGGAGTTGACTGTCAAGGACATTAAAGCTAGGATCCCTTTGTTTCGGCCTGGACCTCAGTCAGTATGAATCTGAGATTGCTGAGAATGCTATAAGTCCTCCATTCTGTCACACTAGTATGTCAGATGTCATATGTGGTTTCTGCAGCGGGATCTGAAGTATCTGATGCCCAGTACCACAGTTATCTGTCCACTCATGTCCAGATCACAGAGGAGTTTACAAAAGACCTGCTGTGGTGGCTGCAGTGCCAAAATTGGGTGAGTGTCAGACCTCTCTCCTTACCTTGCCTAGACTTGTCAGTGCTGACTGATACATGACTCATGGGTTTGGAAGGACATTTTGAATAGATGGAAATCCGAGGACCTTGGTCACTGGTGGAGGCCAGACACACTAATCTGTTGGAGCTGTGGGCAATTCACTCTGAGTTGATACAGTGACTGGCCACCATACAATAGTGTCGGATACAGGTGCTTATGAACCTCACCACTTTACCTGGATAGTGCATCAAGCAGGACGGGGTGATGTATTAATCCCTGTGCCAAGAGGTGCCACTCAGCTGGAAGTGGGTGGATGTTTGAGGGTTTCCCTGTAGGAACACCACCTGGCTAGATCTCTGAACTCAGGGGCAGACAAACTCAACCACCAGCACCTACCGAATCATGAATTACAATTACATCTGTGTGTACTGGATGGTATCTTCCAAGGATGGGGAGGACCCTGCCTCGGTCTTTTTTGCTGCCACTGAGAACTTGCAATATGAATAATTTTGTAAATTGCAGCTCCCTAGCTGAGTCAAGTTTATTTTGAGTGAGGCTCAGGACTCCAGAAAGCTTCCTGCTGCTACCTTTCCTGCTTGAGTTCTGAAGAAAATCAGGAATGATCAAGCCTAAGCAATACTGGGTTGGGCGAGGAGAGTGTTGTATCCAAAGCTTGTGGGCATGATCATCTGACTTCCAATCAGGCTGATGCTTCAACAGGATATTCTGTCACAGCAACAGGGGAGGGTCCTACACACCAGCCTGCACAACTTTTATCTCAATGCTTACAGACTGATCAGCCACAGTTGACTGCATTCAACCTCCCTTCTTAAAGTGTAGATGTTATCCTGGAGGTGAGGTGCACTTCCACCATCCACCAAATCAGTATACCTGTTCATATGGGACAAGTCTGTTGTTTGGTATGACACCTATTGAATTGACCCTCTACAAGCCAACATTTTCATTTTAGTGTAGGTCTGAGCCCAGCTAATGGTTATTTGTCTGCTCTTTCAACTTTTTACAGCCTTCTTTATGTAAATCACCAGGTTTGCAATCATGTGAAAAAAGTAGCAGTTTCGTTTCGTGTTTCACTGTGCAGGCAGAAACCCGCCTGCGCTTTTAAGACAGAAAAGAGATCCCCTTGCAGGTGGGTGCAGTGAGTGACTGCATCTGCCTGTAAGGTATGTCTGAGGAGTCCATACTGCAGGCATCACCTCCCAGAGGGCTACCTTTAGGGGGTGCCCTGATTGTGCGTAACCCTTTAGGTAGCTCACCGTCAGTGCACCACCTGACAACTTCTTTTCATCCACACCCATATCTGTAACATGGTGCGGGTGAAGTAGCAAATAAATTCCCTCATTCGCATGTAGTCACGCCCCATGGAAATTAGAGATCACCCTCTGATAATTGTACAGGTGCTCTATGTGTCCCAGCACTATCCGAATTGCAGAAGGGGCCGCACAGTACTCTCCGGCTCCTTCTGTAATACCAAAGTGCCTGGGGGCAAGCAGAGTAGGTGCAAATGCCTGTTTTGCCCCTGGGGCACTTTGCATAAAATGGCCCCTGGTGTTATTCAGTCCACCTCATCCGTCTTAGGATGAGAGACTCCGTTAGTTGAATCATAGGAGAGCCTAAGCTTCTATACTGATTGTACTAAGTAACATTGATTGGATGATCAGCTTATTGTTGTATTAGCCATGGTGAAGACAGCAAGGCGGTGCCAAATCTCTGCTACACAGTAGTTCAGAAGCAGTTAACAGAAGGGCTCATTTCACCAGGGTGGTATGCTGAGGGTCTGTTCTGGACATTTGCCTGGCTGCTGTCGGTTTCACTCCATACATTCATAATTAATTTTACCCGCTTGGTCCTGCAGTTTTTTTTTAGTCTGAGCCAGTTCACAGACCCACCACCTAGGAAGTACTACTATGGAATTGATTTCAAAGGCAATGAATATGCATATTGATGTATCCATCCGATAAGTTACTTATCTTTGTTAACGCTGTTTCTGATGGATTCTTTATCTAACTGCAGACTCCTCACTGACACGCACACATTTCTGTTCTGTGAATTGGGCTCTTTTAGAAGTTTTTTAAAGTTCCCAAGTCTAGGGATGTGCACACTGGTAAACAAATCTGCTATGGGGCTCTGCGTCTGAGTGGGTCAACAGTCTAGAATGCAAATGATCTCCATGTGCGTAGTGGTGCTTAGAAGAAGCTTCTCACTTCACTTCTTACAAGGAATGTCAGCGCTAGATGCATGTTGCAACTTACTGTTGTGCAGGTCTACTGCTAAAGATATTCCAAATCCAGTTGGGAGCCTGGAGGAGTATTCAAAAGATGAGGAATATGCGGTTAGATAGCTTCGCCACCAAGATGAACCATACGAAAGGTTAACAACTTGTTGTTATAGTTACTTCAATATGTATCCAGAAATATATACATACTGTAAATATTTCTTTATTTAGTGATGCATTGTAGATATCAAAGACTTTGCATCCCAAAAGTAAACTGAGACCAAAAGCTGACTAGTGCCTTGGTAGAATCTCATACTTTCTCACAGTGTCTGTTCCTCACCTATTGATTCCACATGCATTTCATGGTAACAGTAGAATTATTGATTGAGGATCATCGACCCTGTATTGGTTTGCGAGTGAATTACAGGTATCTGCTGTTCTTATAAGGTCCGAAAATCCATCCTGGAAGGGGGTGGGAATAGCTGGACAATTAATGAAATGTTTGCATGAAATGTATTATTTGAAATGGCAAAATGTGGTATTAACATTAAGGTTTCCTCTTCCCGTATGATCTAGTTGTTCCAACTACCAGCAAAGTTGTAACCACCAAGAAACCAGGTAAATTCTGCATCCCACTATAAATTAGGAGTTTAAATGCATTAAATTACAAAATGCTATAAAATCGTACAGCATGAATATCTCTGATTATAAGAAGAATTTTAACCTAAAGTTTTGCAGATTTCCTTTGCACAATTCTAGTCAGCTTTGCTGTCTGGCAACATATATCCTGGTGGGCCCATTTAGAGAATATTTATAGTACATTAGAACTTAACTGCTTAGCAATTTTCTATGCCAAATACTCCATTTAATGTTATAAACTACATCTGCCTGCAAGGGGCTGTCTGAGGAGTCCATACTGCGGCCATCACCTGCCAGAGAGCTACCTTTAGGGGGGGCACAGATTACAGGTAACCCTTTAGGTATCTCACCATCAGTGAACCTCCTGACAGCTTCTTTTCATCCACACCCATGTCTGTAATATGGTGCGGGTAAAATAACAAATAAATTCCCTCATTAGCATGTAGCCACGTCCCCATGGAAATTAGAGATCACCCTCTGATAATTGTAGAGAAGTGTGGCTCAATGGTTAGAGCAGCAGACCCTGATGCAGAGGTCTAGCCCGGGACCAGGGTTCAATTCCCGCCTCACCGGGTCTTGGGCTCAATTTCCGCGTACCTGATAATTCTTGCCTCAGTGCCTATTCTAATCATGGGTCCCACTCTGCAACTCTGGGCAATAGCTTGCTTAATCTCCACAACAGCCCCAACAACGCTAGGATGCCTGGCTTCACCTTGGGGGTTCCCAGGAGTGGGCCCTTTACAGGGAAAAGCCAGGAAGGATTCCACAGCGGTATGCGTACAAGTGCCTGAGATACCCCTTTGGGGGTCGATTCGGTGCGCTATACAAATACTACTACATTTACATTTACATATAGATGTATCCATCCGATGAACAAGTTACTTATCTTTGGTAACGCTGTTTCTGATGGATTCTTTATCTAACTGCAGACTCCTCACTGACACGCACACCTTTCTGTTCTATGAATTGGGCTCTTTTAGAAATTCTTTTCAAGTTCCCAAGTCTAGGGATGTGCACACTGGTAAACAAATCTGCTATAGGGCTCTGCGTCTGAGTGGGTCAACAATCTAGAATGCAAATGATATCCATGTGGGGCTTAGAAGAAGCTTCTCACTTCACTTCTCACAAGGAATGTCAGCGCTAGATGCATGTTGCAACCTACTGTTGTGCAGGTCTACTGCTAAAGATATTCCAGATCCAGTTGGGAGCCTGGAGGAGTATTCAAAAGATGAATAATCTGTGGTTAGATAGCTTCGCCACCAAGATGAACCATACCAACGGTTAACAACTTGTTGTTATAGTTACTTCAATATGTATCCAGAAATATATACATACTGTAAATATTTATTTATTTAGTGATGCATTGTAGATATCAAAGAGTTTGCATCTCATACATAAACAGAGACCAAAAGCTGACTAGTGCCTTGGTAGAATCTCATACTTTCTCACAGTGTCTGCTCCTCACCTATTGATTCCACATGCATTTCATGGTAACAGTAGAATTATTGATTGAGGATCATCAACCCTGTATTGGTCTGCGAGTGAATTACAGCTATCTGCTCTTCTTATAAGGTCCAAAAATCCATCCTGGAAGGGGGTGGGAATAGCTGGGCAAATAATGAAATGTTTGCATGAAATGTATAATTTGAAATGGCAAAATCTGGTATTAACATTTAGGTTTCCTCTTCCCGGATGATTTAGTTGTTCCAACTACCAGCAAATTTGTAACCACCAAGAAACCAGGTAAATTCTGCATCCCACTATAAATTTGGAGTTCAAATGCATTAAATTACAAAATGCTATAAAATCGTACAGCATGAATGTCTCTGATTATAAGAAGAATTTTAAAACTAAAGCTTTCTAGATGTCCTTTGCACAATTCTAGTCAGCTTTGCTGTCTGGCAACAGAAATCCTGGTGGGCCCATTTAGAGAATATTTATAGTACATTAGAACTTAACTGCTTAGTAGTTTTTTATGCCAAATATTCCCTTTAATGTTATAAACTACATCTGCCTGCAAGGGGATGTCTGAGGAGTCCATACTGCGGCCATCACCTTCTAGAGGGCTACCTTTAGGGGGTACACTGATTGCGCGTAGGCCTTTAGGTAGCTCACCATCAGTGAACCTCCTGTCAGCTTCTTTTCAACCACACCCATGTCTGAAATATGGTGCGGGTGCAGTAGAAAATAAATTCCCTCATTCGCATGTAGCAATACCCCCATGGAAATTAGAGATCACCCTCTGATAATTGTACTGGTGCTCTATGTGTCCCAGCACTATCTGAATTACAGAAGGGTCTGCACAATACTCTCTGGCACCTTCTGTAATACCAAAGTGCCCGGGGGCAAGCAGAGTAGGTGCAAATGCCTGTTTTGCCCCTGGGGCACTTTGCATAATATGGCCCCTGTTGTTCTTCACTCCACCTCATCCCTCTTAGGATGACAGACTCCGTTTGTTGGATCATAGGAGCACTTAAGATTGTATACTGATTGTACTGCGTGACATTGAGTGGATGATCAGCTTATTGTTGTATTAGCCGTCGTGAAGACGGGCAAGGCGATGCAAGATCTCTGCTACACAGTATTGCAGAAGCCGGTAACAGAAGGGCTCATTTTACCAGGGTGGTATGCTGTCTGTTTTGGACATTTGCCTGGCTGCTGTGGGTTTCGCTCCATACATTCATAATTAATATTACCTCCTTGGTCCTGCAGGTTTTGTTTTGTCTGAGCCAGTTCACATAATCACCACTTAGGAAGTAGTACTATGGAATTGATTTCAAAGGCAATAAATATGCATATAGATGTATCCATCCGATGAACAAGTTACTTATCTTTGGTAATGCTGTTTCTGATGGATTCTTTATCTAACTGCAGACTCCTCACTGATGCGCACACCTTTCTGTTCTGTGAATTGGGCTCTTTTAGAATTTTTTTCAAGTTCCCAAGTCTAGGGATGTGCACACTGGTAAACAAATCTGCTATAGGGCTATGCGTCTGAGTGGGTCAACAATCTAGAATGCAAATGATCTCCATGTGCGTAGGTGGTGCTTAGAAGAAGCTTCTCACTTTACTTCTCACAAGGAATGTCAGCGCTAGATGCATGTTGCAACCTACTGTTGTGCAGGTCTACTGCTAAACATATTCCAGATCCAGTTGGGAGCATGGAGGAGTATTCAAAAGATGAGGAATCTGTGGTTAGATAGCATCGCCACCAAGATGAACCATACCAAAGGTTAACAACTTGTTGTTATAGTTACTTCAATATGTATCCAGAAATATATACATACTGTAAATATTTATTTATTTAGTGATGCATTGTAGATATCAAAGAGTTTGCATCCCAAAAGTAAACTGAGACCCAAAGCTGACCAGTGCCTTGGTAGAATCTCATAATTTCTCACAGTGTCTGTTCCTCACCTATTGATTCCACATGCATTTCATGGTAACAGTAGAATTATTGATTGAGGATCATCGACCCTGTATTGGTTTGCGAGTGAATTACAGTTATCTGCTCTACTTATAAGGTCCAAAAATCCATCCTGGAAAGGGGTGGGAATAGCAGGACAATTAATAAAATGTTCGCATGAAATGTATTATTTGAAATGGCAAAATGTGGTATTAACATTTAGGTTTCCTTTTCCCGTATGATCTAGTTGTTCCAACTACCAGCAAAGTTGTAACCACCAAGAAACCAGGTAAATTCTGCATCCCATTATAAATTAAGAGTTCAAATGCATTAAATTACAAAATGCTATAAAATCGTACACCATGAATGTCTCTGGTTATAGGAAGAATTGTAGCCTAAAGTTTTGCAGATTTCCTTTGCACAGTTCTAGGCAGCTTTGCTGTCTGGCAACAGATATCCTGGTGGGCCCATTTAGAGAATATTTATAGTACATTAGAACTTAACTGCTTAGCAATTTTCTATGCCAAATACTCCATTTAATGTTACAAACTACATCTGCCTGCAAGGGGCTGTCTGAGGAGTCCATACTGCGGCCATCACCTCCCAGAGGGCTACCTTTAGGGGGTGCACTGATTACAGGTAACCCTTTAGGTATCTCACCATCAGTGAACCTCCTGAAAGCTTCTTTTCATCCAGACCCATGTCTGTAATATGGTGCGGGTGCAATAACAAATAAATTCCCTCATTAGCATGTAGCCACGCCCCCATGGAAATTAGAGATCACCCTCTGATAATTGTAGAGAAGTGTGGCTCAATGGTTAGAGCGGCAGACCCTGATGCAGAGGTCTAGCCCGGGACCAGGGTTCAATTCCTGCTTCTGCGGGTCTTGGGCTCAATTTCCGCGTACCTGCTAATTCTCGCCTCAGTGCCTATTCTAATCATGGGTTCCACTCTGCAACTCTGGGCAATAGCTTGCTTAATCTCCACAACGGCCCCAACAACGCTAGGATGCCTGGCTTCACCTTGGGGGTGCCCAGGAGAGGGCCCTTCACAGGGAAAAGCCAGGAAGGGTTCCACAGCGGTATGCGTACAAACGCCTGAGATACCCCTTCGGGGGTCGATTCGGTGCGCTATACAAATACTACTACATTTACATTTACATATAGATGTATCCATCCGATGAACAAGTTACTTATCTTTGGTAACGCTGTTTCTGATGGATTCTTTATCTAACTGCAGACTCCTCACTTACACGCACACCTTTCTGTTCTATGAATTGGGCTCTTTTAGAAATTCTTTTCAAGTTCCCAAGTCTAGGGATGTGCACACTGGTAAACAAATCTGCTATAGGGCTCTGCATCTGAGTGGGTCAACAATCTAGAATGCATATGATCTCCATGTGCGTAGGTCGTGCTTAGAAGAAGCTTCTCACTTTACTTCTCACAAGGAATGTCAGCGCTAGATGCATGTTGCAACCTACTGTTGTGCAGGTCTACTGCTAAAGATATTCCAGATGCAGTTGGGAGCCTGGAGGAGTATTCAAAAGATGAATAATCTGTATTTAGATAGCTTCGCCACTAAGATGAACCATACCAAAGGTTAACAACTTGTTGTTATAGTTACTTCAATATGTATCCAGAAATATATACATACTGTAAATATTTATTTATTTAATGATGCATTGTAGATATCAAAGAGTTTGCATCCCAAAAGTAAACTGAGACCAAAAGCTGGCCAGTGCCTTGGTAGAATCTCATAATTTCTCACAGTGTCTGTTCCTCACCTATTGATTCCACATGCATTTCATGGTAACAGTAGAATTATTGATTGAGGATCATCAACCCTGTATTGGTCTGCGAGTGAATTACAGTTATCTGCTCTTCTTATAAGGTCCGAAAATCCATCCTGGAAGAGGATGGGAATAGCTGGACAATTAGTGAAATGTTTGCATGAAATGTATTATTTTTAATGGCAAAATGTGGTATTAACATTTAGGTTTCCTCTTCCCGTATGATCTAGTTGTTCCAACTACCAGCAAAGTTGTAACCACCAAGAAACCAGGTAAATTCTGCATCCCACTATAAATTAAGAGTTCAAATGCATTAAATTACAAAATGCTATAAAATCGTACAGCATGAATGTCTCTGATTATAAGAAGAATTTTAAAACTAACGTTTTCTAGATGTCCTTTGCACAATTCTAGTCAGCTTTGCTGTCTGGCAACATATATCCTGGTGGGCCCATTTAGAGAATATTTATAGTACATTAGAACTTAACTGCTTAGCAATTTTCTATGCCAAATATTCCATTTAATGTTATAAACTACATCTGCCTGCAAGGGGATGTCTGAGGAGTCCATACTGCGGCCATCACCTCCCAGAGGGCTACCTTTAGGGGGTGCACTGATTACAGGTAACCCTTTAGGTATCTCACCATCAGTGAACCTCCTGACAGCTTCTTTTCATCCAGACCCATGTCTGTAATATGGTGCGGGTGCAATAGTAAATAAATTCCCTCATCAGCATGTAGCCACGCCCCCATGTAAATTAGAGATCACCCTCTGATAATTGTAGAGAAGTGTGGCTCAATGGTTAGAGCAGCAGACCCTGATGC
Source organism: Lissotriton vulgaris (assembly GCF_964263255.1). Lineage (NCBI taxonomy): Eukaryota > Metazoa > Chordata > Amphibia > Caudata > Salamandridae > Lissotriton > Lissotriton vulgaris. Next base: position 2,035,757,927 of record NC_141691.1, read on the forward strand.
AGAGGTCTAGCCAGGGACCAGGGTTCAATTCCTGCCTCTGCGGGTCTTGGGCTCAATTTCCACGTACCTGCTAATTCTTGCCTCAGTGCCTATTCTAATCATGGGTCCCACTCTGCAACTCTGGGCAATAGCTTGCTTAATCTCCACAACGGCCCCAACAATGCTAGGATGCCTGGCTTCACCTTGGGGGTTCCCAGGAGTGGGCCCTTCACAGGGAAAAGCCAGGAAGAGTTCCACAGCGGTATGCGTACAAGCGCCTGAGATACCCCTTCGGGGGTCGATTCGGTGCGCTATACAAATACTACTACATTTACATTTACATATAGATGTATCCATCTGATGAACAAGTTACTTATCTTTGGTAACGCTGATTCTGATGGATTCTTTATCTAACTGCAGACTCCTCACTGACACGCACACCTTTCTGTTCTATGAATTGGGCTCTTTTAGAATTTTTTTTAAGTTCCCAAGTCTAGGGATGTGCACACTGGTAAACAAATCTGCAATAGGGCTCTGCGTCTGAGTGGGTCAACAATCTAGAATGCAAATGATCTCCATGTGCGTAGGTGGTGCTTAGAAGAAGCTTCTCACTTCACTTCTCACAAGGAATGTCAGCGCTAGATGCATGTTGCAACCTACTGTTGTGCAGGTCTACTGCTAAAGATATTCCAGATCCAGTTGGGAGCCTGGAGGAGTATTCAAAAGATGAGGAATCTGCGGTTAGATAGCGTCGCCACCAAGATGAACTATACCAAAGGTTAACAACTTGTTGTTATAGTTACTTCAATATGTATCCAGAAATATATACATACTGTAAATATTTATTTATTTAGTGATCTATTGTAGATATCAAAGAGTTTGCATCCCAAAAGTAAACTGAGACCAAAAGCTGACCAGTGACTTGGTAGAATCTCATAATTTCTCACAGTGTCTGTTCCTCACCTATTGATTCCACATGCATTTCATGGTAACAGTAGAATTATTGATTGAGGATCATCAGCCCTGTATTGGTCTGCGAGTGAATTACAGTTATCTGCTCTTCTTATAAGGTCCGAAAATCCATCCTGGAAGAGGATGGGAATAGCTGGACAATTAGTGAAATGTTTGCATGAAATGTATTATTTGAAATGGCAAAATGTGGTATTAACATTTAGGTTTCCTCTTCCCGTATGATCTAGTTGTTCCAACTACCAGCAAAGTTGTAACCACCAAGAAACCAGGTAAATTCTGCATCCCACTATAAATTAAGAGTTCAAATGCATTAAATTACAAAATGCTATAAAATCGTACACCATGAATGTCTCTGACAATAAGAAGAATTTTAACCTAAAGTTTTGCAGATTTCCTTTGCACAATGCTAGTCGGCTTTGCTGTCTGGCAACAGATATCCTGGTGGGCCCATTTAGAGAATATTTATAGTACATTAGAACTTAACTGCTTAGCAATTTTCTATGCCAAATATTCCATTTAATGTTATAAACTACATCTGCCTGCAAGGGGATGTCTGAGGAGTCCATACTGCGGCCATCACCTCCCAGAGGGCTACCTTTAGGGGGTGCACTGATTACAGGTAACCCTTTAGGTATCTCACCATCAGTGAACCTCCTGACAGCTTCTTTTCATCCAGACCCATGTCTGTAATATGGTGCGGGTGCAATAGTAAATAAATTCCCTCATCAGCATGTAGCCACGCCCCCATGTAAATTAGAGATCACCCTCTGATAATTGTAGAGAAGTGTGGCTCAATGGTTAGAGCAGCAGACCCTGATGCAGAGGTCTAGCCAGGGACCAGGGTTCAATTCCTGCCTCTGCGGGTCTTGGGCTCAATTTCCACGTACCTGCTAATTCTTGCCTCAGTGCCTATTCTAATCATGGGTCCCACTCTGCAACTCTGGGCAATAGCTTGCTTAATCTCCACAACGGCCCCAACAATGCTAGGATGCCTGGCTTCACCTTGGGGGTTCCCAGGAGTGGGCCCTTCACAGGGAAAAGCCAGGAAGGGTTCCTCAGCGGTATGCGTACAAGCGCCTGAGATACCCCTTCGGGGGTCGATTCGGTGCGCTGTACAAATACTACTACATTTACATTTACATATAGATGTATCCATCTGATGAACAAGTTACTTATCTTTGGTAACGCTGATTCTGATGGATTCTTTATCTAACTGCAGACTCCTCACTGACACGCACACCTTTCTGTTCTATGAATTGGGCTCTTTTAGAATTTTTTTTAAGTTCCCAAGTCTAGGGATGTGCACACTGGTAAACAAATCTGCTATAGGGCTCTGCGTGTGAGTGGGTCAACAATCTAGAATGCAAATGATCTCCACGTGCGTAGGTGGTGCTTAGAAGAAGCTTCTCACTTCACTTCCCACAAGGAATGTCAGCACTAGATGCATGTTGCAACCTACTGTTGTGCAGGTCTACTGCTAAAGATATTCCAGATCCAGTTGGGAGCCTGGAGGAGTATTCAAAAGATGAGGAATCTGCGGTTAGATAGCTTCGCCACCAAGATGAACTATACCAAAGGTTAACAACTTGTTGTTATAGTTACTTCAATATGTATCCAGAAATGTATACATACTGTAAATATTTATTTATTTAGTGATCTATTGTAGATATCAAAGAGTTTGCATCCCAAAAGTAAACTGAGACCAAAAGCTGACCAGTGACTTGGTAGAATCTCATAATTTCTCACAGTGTCTGTTCCTCACCTATTGATTCCACATGCATTTCATGGTAACAGTAGAATTATTGATTGAGGATCATCAACCCTGTATTGGTCTGCGAGTGAATTACAGCTATCTGCTCTTCTTATAAGGTCCAAAAATCCATCCTGGAAGGGGGTGGGAATAGCTGGGCAAATAATGAAATGTTTGCATGAAATGTATAATTTGAAATGGCAAAATCTGGTATTAACATTTAGGTTTCCTCTTCCCGGATGATTTAGTTGTTCCAACTACCAGCAAATTTGTAACCACCAAGAAACCAGGTAAATTCTGCATCCCACTATAAATTAGGAGTTCAAATGCATTAAATTACAAAATGCTATAAAATAGTACAGCATGAATGTCTCTGATTATAAGAAGAATTTTAAAACTAACGTTTTCTAGATGTCCTTTGCACAATTCTAGTCAGCTTTGCTGTCTGGCAACAGATATACTTGTGGGTCCATTTAGAGAATATTTATAGTACATTAGAACTCACCTGCTTAGCAGTTTTTTATGCCAAATATACCCTTTAATGTTATAAACTACATCTGCCTGCAAGGGGAAATCTGAGGAGTCCATACTGCGGCCATCACCTCCCAGAGGGCTACCTTTAGGGGGTGCACTGATTGCGCGTAATCTTTTAGGTAGCTCACTGTCAGTGAACCTCCTGACAGCTTCTTTTCATCCACACCCATATCTGTAACATGGTGCGGGTGCAATAACAAATAAATCCCACCATTAGTATGTAGCCACGCCCGCATGGAAATTAGAGATCACCCTCTGATAATTGTACTGGTGCTCTATGTGTCCCAGCACTATCTGAATTACAGAAGGGGCCGCACAATACTCTCTCCGACACCTTCTGAAATACCAAAGTGCCCGGGGGCAAGCAGAGTAGGTGCAAATGCCTGTTTTGCCCCTGGGGCACTTTGCATAATAATGCCACTGTTGTTCATCACTCCACCTCATCCCTCTTAGGATGTCAGTCTCCATTAGTTGGATCATAGGAGAACCTAAGCTTCTATAGTGATTGTACTACCTAACATTGATTGGGTGATCAGCTTATTGTTGTATTAGCAGTGGTGAAGAGGGGCAAGGCGGGGCAAAATCTGTGCTACACAGTAGTGCAGAAGCCGTTAATAGAAGGGCTCATTTCACCAGGGTGGTATGCTGAGGGTCTGTTCTGGACATTTGCCTGGCTGCTGTGGGTTTCAATCCATACATGTTAACAGAGCCCACTTGAATCTTCTCCACCAAGAACGGCACACCTTGGTCTGCGTCAAGTGGACATTTAAGGATTTGGCTAGGTGCATTGTGATTATTGTAGTCCCAACATCCCAAGGACCATCTCAGAAATTCTAGAACATATGTACTGGTGTTGTGGACACTTTGAACCCACACGAGGAACTTCAGCAAGAACACTTGTTGTAGTTTGGTGAAGTTTAGAGTAACATTTGTTAAAAGTACTATAAGCTGACCAGGTGTATTGTGGGATTTGTAGTCACAGACTCCAAGAGGCAAATCAGATTATCTGTACTCTTGGGTGGTGCTGTGGACTACTTTCCCACATCATGAAATACATCTGTCAGTACGTGTAAAAGTGTTACATCGTGGATGTCCACAACTATGGTCCTTTAAAAATAATTGCTGGCTAGTAGTCAGTCCTGCCTCTTTGTCCCTCCCCTTTCTCTTCCCTCCCTCCGACACAGCTGAGACTTAGAAGTGTCTAATTCCGCTGTAGCTCTTTATCTGTACATTGAGGGGATTTGTTTGACATGATTTCCTGCTGTTTGCCTCTGTTCAGCTGTGGCACCATATCTGCTTACATCTAAAAATAAAATTCCTACCTCTCACCTCCTCTTTATGCCACAGTTGGGCTAGTGCTGCCTCCTGCTCTGCTGATTGTATTTATTTAGCCTTTTAGAACCTTTCTCCCTGTTTCAAAACTGCATTTGCTTCCCTGTCCGCCTCGAACAATTTATTTTCTCTTTGACTTTCTACGTTTCATGGTCTTTATCTCTGTGCCTCTCTTGAGACTGTTGACCCCTTGTTCTTTCTGTGTCTCACTCCCTAAAGTCACTGACTGCCTTATTTTTTCGATGCCAAAACCCAGTTTGCTCTCCAGTGTATATGTTCAAACTCTCATCCAGCAATAGGCTGTACTAGACTGACATTTTAGGAAAAATCACGCAGCTAATCATTTAAACAAACCATGGGAAAAAGGGTCATTAGCTCAGCCATTTTAATTCCAGGCTGGGTGTTTATTTTACTACATTCAATACTTTTAACTGGCCTGTCTTGCTTCATGGTGGTCCTCCAAACAGCCCTTTCTTGAATTGCCTCAGGTGAGTTCTGCTATGCGGCTAGCTTAATCAGCTATGAAGGCCTGCCTGCACTCACCCCTACACTCTAAGGAGGGATGGCCTGCCTCTCTGTTTGCGTGACATTGTTTGGTTTCTCATAGGACACAGTACAGCACATTATTACCTTTCTCTCATTGGTATTTATAGTAGATGACCCCCAAAGTACACACTTTTCTCATGCACATAGCACTCTGGTGCCATTATTTGGATGCTTTTATGAGAATCTATACTCCTGGGGTTAATCATTCGATAAATCAATCAGGATTTAAAAAGCACGGCAGCCCTTGGCTGGTGTTGCTGTAGTTTGAAGCATCTTGCCATCATTTATCATTATTCAAGACTTTTCCGACCTCCTTGGCTCTTCAGTGGATAGGTTGTGATTTTAGATTCTAAGTTCGTTTGGCCGTTGCTTGGATGCAAGTTACATAGAGCAATTCACATAAATGTTTGGCTTATGCTCTGACAAGTGTGATGCTGTGTAATCATGCAACTATTCTAAAATTCGAGTTTTGAATTAAAGCTACTTCCAAAGTGTCTAACTACTTATTTTTACATATACTTCACACCTAAGGTCTCCCCTAGATGCATCAGTGCACTTGTAACTTTAAGCAGGGACATTATAACAAATGTTTATATGCCCCTGTAAGGGGAAAAAAGCTGATTTGTGTTTCCCTATGATAGCACAATAGAGCCTTTGGCCTAACAGGGAAAATACAACTATAGATACTAATAAGCTAAATATATACTTCAAAGTATCAAATGCTGGTTAGAATAAATCTAACAACTTGTCACTGTTAGAATTCCTTATAAATATCACAGAAAATAAGTTATTGAACTTGTTTTCTGAAGTACCAAAATTCAGCCTTCCAGCTGCCCTCTCTGATTGTTCAGCCTCAGCTGTCTTAACGAGGTGTGAAGTGGCCTGCTGTTTGAACCGGTAGTGTCTGGGCAGCTGAATGGATGCTCCCAGATAGGTAGAACTACCACTGTGCTCAACCTTGCGTAGCTTCTTGGTGAGCAGTGAGGCTCACTGCAGAGGCAATGTGTAAAACAAAGTCAAAAGCAGCAACGCACGGGGCGTGGCTTCGCAGGCGGCGATGGCGGTTGCAGCTTACTAGAGCTCCCGCCGGCCCGTTATCAATCCGGCAGATTATCCTGGCCCCCGAGCCCAAACTCCACAGCCCATGTCGGGCAAACATCGCTGAAGGTGCCAGGGATCCTCCGGTGCAGTCGGCGGAGCTCCCGAGTTGTCGGGCGAGGCTGGGCAGCGGTGAGAAGAGTGCGGCCTAGTGCGCGGCAGAGAAGCCGGGGCCTCGATTTTGGCACCTCCCGGCCAGAGGGCGTCTGCGTGGGTCGGCTGGCCCGCCGATTGCCTTGAGCCTCGACTGCCCTGAAGGCCGAGGGGCTGCTAGCGTTTTTACGTCAAGAACCCAGCTAGGGAGGTGTGGAGATCCTTGGTGCCGTGAGCCCGTCCAGCCAGAAGTTGTGGCCTTGTGGACCCAGCGCAGCTGGGGCCTCGAGTTTCGTGGCCCCAGCCCGCGGGGATCACCATCGGCCTTTGCCACAGCTGGGTCTCGGCGGAGCCTGAGGAGCTGCAATCGATTGGAGGGGGTCCCGGCCCGGAGTGCTGGGCCTCCACTGCTAAATATCTACAGGTGGAGGACCGGAGTGTGGCTGGACGGAATTCTGTGGGCAGGACCGGTACTGGCACTGCCCTGCGACTGACCGCGAACTGTGAGTACCTCCCCTGGGTCCCTGACATTTGAAGGAGTGGTGGCCGGTTCTGGGGAGCGGGAGACTGGCGCTACTGGGCCCGCAGCACACGGCAGGGCGGCACAGATCGGCCAACAGAGTGTGGGACACGCAGGCCGCCGAAGACTGGGGGGTGGATCCCAGGACCTGCCTCGGCCTTACCGGGGAACAGTGCCGGACCAGGGGTACAAGCGTCTGAACCCCATGGTGGGGGGAGAACTGCTGTGTGGGTCCCTATTGGACATTGCAGACGAGATAAAAGACCCTGTACTGCCGCATCTGCCTGTACTATCGGTGGCCCACGTGCGGTCCGCAGCCATGACCAGAGGAGGTGGCGGCCTCACCAAACAGGCGACCATTGATAAATTCACAGGGCCCAGTGGGGGCCCCGGACCCTCGGGAGGAGGACAAGGAGGGGGCCGGACAACGCAGCCCTTATGGCAGCCATCACCCAGTCCAGGGACATGCTAGACGCCAAAATAGGTGCGGTGGGCGCAGATGTCACCTTGTTGCGCCAGGCCTTGCGGAATGCAGTGGCACGGATTACGGAGGCAGAATCTAGAGTTTCGGTGGTAGAAGACGACGTGGGCTCCCTAAAGAAGAAAATGGTGGCAATGGAAACTGCGCAAAGGGGCCTGGCGCTCCGGGTGGAGGATGCTGAGGGACGCGCACGTCGAAACAACCTCCGTTTCATTGGCTTTCCGGAACGATGTGAGAAGGGGAACATGGAACAGTTTCTCACACAGTGGCTAGAGAGCTGGCTGCCCCCGGGGGTTCTATCCAACTGCTTCGTCATTGAACGCGCACATTGAGCCCTGACACAGAGGACGCCGGAGGGTGAACGGCCCAGAGCAGTGAAAGCTAGACTCTTGAATTATCACGATCGGGATGCCATTTTGAAGGAAGCGAGAACCAGGGATGCTATTCTCTTTCCTGACTATACCAAGCTCGTACAGCAACAGCGCCACTCCTTCATGGCCACAAAGGCGAAGCTGCGAGGCATGAAACTCCAATACTCTCTGCTGTACCCGGCTCGTCTGAGGGTGGTTTTCCAGTCGCAAACGCTATTCTTTGACACTCCGGAGGACCTCTTTAAATGGACTGACGAGACAGTGAGAATCAGGCCAAATGCCCAGCCAGGACTGAACCCGGGCTCTTTGAGGGGGTTGTCGCAGGACCGAGGGGATAGGACGGCCAAGAGCAGGAGAAATCGGAGGTCCAAATCACGAAAGTGGTCAGTCTCTGTCAATGGTGCAAGATAGCAGCAGAACTGAGGACTCAGACCAATCTGGGAAGGATCACTGAAGGCCTTGGGAACTCTGTGCTCCTCATTTGGTGATGTAGTTCCCGGTTATTGGGGATGGTGCGCTTGAGGTCCAGTGGCCTGGATGCATTATCCCTGCCTCAGCATCAGTTCGAGACTGAGTTATTGAACATGAGTGGGGTTGTGGAGTGGGGCTCGGGGACTGCCTATTAGGGGCTGCCATTCTCCTACTAATGTGGGAGTTGATAGGGGAGGGGGGATGAGTTCACTGGTTTCCGGGGAGTTGGGATACATTGGCCTGGTTGGTCCTGGGCCCTCCGTTTTGGACTCGGGGCTGCCCATGCCGCGACAGGTACTTCATAGTTCAGTGAGGTATAGGGAGGGGGGGGTGCAGGTAGCCAGGGCGGGGAAGGTTAAGTTGGGGATGGGGGGTACTCAGGAATGTGTGGGCAAGGGGTCTGTTGTTGTTGGGGGGGCTGGGGGTGAGTGGGGGAGAGCGGGTGTTGCTCTTCTTGTTGTTTTGGGGTCCTGGGGTAGGTGGGTGGGAATGCACGGGCTGTTTACAAAGGCGCTGAAGATGGTGCGAAGTGGGTGGAATTGGCGCAGAGGGCCTACTTGGTGGGTCCCACTTGATTATGGCTGAACTGATTCATAGACTCCCTGAGGAGTCCTTACGAGTGATCACATGGAATGTCAGTGGGATGCTGGACAAGATTAAATGTGGGGCAGTCTTGCGCTGGGGGAAGAGAGAGGTCGCAGATGTGCTCTTGCTCCAAGAAACTCATATGATGGGATCAAAGGTGCTCAGTCTGCAGAGGTTTGGCTATCAGCAGGTTTTTCACGCCGGGTTTTCCAGGGGATCCAGAGGGGTAGCTATCTTGATTCATCGCAGGGTAGCCTACGTCCATGAGAAGCAGTGGGTGGACCCGCAGGGTCGCTATCTCTTTGTTAAAGGAATGGTGGGTACTGAGCCTGTGGTCTTTGGGAGTGTCTACGCCCCCCCCATCTGCAGTGGGCCCTGGCCGAGAAGCTGTTCACAGTGTGGGAGGACATCCCGGAGTCCTTATTGGTGGTTGGGGGTGATTGGAACGAGGTGATGGACGTATGTATGGACCGTCAGAGGCGGCAGGAGATGCTTGGGGTCCCCCCCTCCCTACCAGGCTACATGCTATGATTGAAGGAATGGGCTGGGTGGATACGTGGCGACATATGCACCCTACAGTGCGCGAGTACACGTATGTATCTGCTGTGCATGGCTCTTTCTCAAGACTGGATTATGTGTTTGTGCCCAGAGTATGCCTGTGCAGGGTGAGAGAGGCAGAGATCTTACCGAGGGGACTGTCCGATCACTCCCCAGTGTCGGTCAGGGTGGAACTCCTTAGAAAACGACAACCATTCAGATGGAGGATGTCCTTGTGGCATCTCCAGCAGCCTGGCTATGTCCAACATCTGCGGGAGGCGATAGACCACTATTGGCGAGAAAACCTAGTAGACGACGTTGACGCAGTGGTGGTGTGGGAGGCCATGAAGCCCACTTTACGGGGGGTGGACATCGCGTGGTGTACTGCGGCCCGTCGAAGGGGTCGGGAGACGATCACGGCAGCGGCCGCGCTGGTGGAAACCTTGGAACAGCAGAGCCGGGGAGGAGGAGATGAAGTTGTGATACGGTTACTTCTCCAGGCACAGCAATCCTATGCGTCTGTCTTAATGGATGAGGCAAAGCAGGTGTGGCTGGCCACGCAGAGTAGAATATACCAGTGGGGGGATAAGTCATGTACAATGCTCCATAGACTTTGTCAACACAGCCTTCAACCCATCACGCTGCCAGGCCTTACTGCTGAAAACGGGGTGGTTCTTACTGACCCGAACAAGTTAGCAGCGAGCTTTGCTAGCTACTTCACGACACAATATGCCCCGTGTGACCGTCTATCTGCAGACGAAGTGGCTAAATTCATAGACGATTTGCCGCCTAAAGCGGTGTCCGATGAGACCAGGAAGGCCCTTGATGTTCCCCTTACAGCAGATGAACTGGGGGAGGCCCTGGGACAACTCAATGCAGGGAAGGCCCCCGGGCCGAGCGGCTACCCATGTGAGTTCTATAGGAAATTCCATTTACAACTAGGGTCCCATTATCGCCGTGCACTGGAGGCGGCGCGTATGCGGGGCAAGTTGCCCCCGGATTGGCGCCATGCTGAAGTGGTGGTTTTTCAGAAACCAGGTAGACCCCCAGACAGGCATGACTCATATCGCCCCATCTCAATATAGAGGCCAAAATACTGGCAAAGGCTCTGGCGAATCGATTACTCCCATATGTAACGGACCTGGTTCATCCAGACCAAGCCGGCTTCATGCCTCACAGGGCAACGCAACATGACATCCGGCGCGCACAGGCCGCGGTGGAAGCCATGGGGGCCACCGGAGAACAGGCGGCTTTGTTGCTAGCTGATATAAACAAAGCCTTTGACTCGGTTAGCTGGACATACCTCTTTGCGCTCCTGCCCCGTCTCAATCTGGGCCCGATATTCCTGTCATATGTCAAACTACTGTACACTGACATCACGGCTTCGGTGTGAGTCGCGGGAGCGGTATCAGAGACGTTTCACATTGGACGGGGGACCCGACAGGGGTGTCCACTATCCCCTTACTTGTTCGCCCTAGCCATGGAGCCTCTGGCCGCTTGGGTGCGCATAGATGCACAGAGGCGAGGCTTTGTGTGGACCGAAAACCTCTCAGATAGAATCGCGTTATACGCGGACGATGTCCTCTTCTTTCTTACCGATCTGCGACGCTCTGGGCCACGGGTGTTGGAAATTATGCAAATCTTTGGGGAAGTTTCGGGCCTTTATCTGAATCTACGCAAGTCCACCCTGTGGGTACTGGGGGGTGGAGCTGTGAAAGATCCCTGGACATCGGGACTGCAGGTGGCTACCAGCGGTTTGAAATATCTGGGGGTGTTCCTGTCGGAATCGGTGAGCATTACCTGGGAACGCAACATAGTGCCGGTTTGGGAGCGGGTTCAAGCAGATGTGAAAACGTGGTCTCAGATGCCCCTCACTATCTTTGGCAGGTCCGCGATTTTCAAAATGGTAGCGCTCCCGCGCCTCTTATATCAATTGCAGAATTATCCCCACCCCATCACACCCCAGTGGTTTCGGCAGGTTAACTCTGTCTTGGGCCGCTTCCTGTGGGCTGGGGGGGCTGCCAGGGTAGCGCTGCGTACATGCTTCTTATCCATATATTGTGGGGGCCTAGCCACCTCGGACCTACTTTATTATGTTTTGGCTCTCAACTGAGGGCCACATAAAACACATACAATTATACGATAATAGTTACAAAGGAAAACATAGGTTACAGAGTTAAGAAACCACAGCGTATTCACTGGTTGAGCGGTCATCTAGCACTTCTCCATGAAACATTTAATAAATTTCTAAGAACCCCTTGAAGACGTTAAAAATTCTAAAACAGAACATTTCATTTGGCGGACAGTAAAGTGCATGGAATAAAGTTGTAACATTTAAAATTCCCAGTTGTAAACAAATTGGTTTTAGCCACTTAGAACGCAAGTGGCGCAATGCCGGACAAATGAACAAGACATGATTACAATCCTGTATGGCATTACTACAAAGGTTGCATATCGGGGATACCCAATACCATTTCGCGCCAGGATACTATTTTTTAGTAACAGAGCGCGCTACAAAAGCCTCTATAATAATATAATAATATTTCCCAATGAGGTAATTAAGGGGGAGCAGATCATGTCTTAAAAGATACCACAATCTACAGACTCTGTGGGGAATATGGTTTTGGTGTATATGTACTTAACAATAATTGCCTTTCTTTATTCCCTTGTTTAGCGATCATATCCATCTTAAAACTGAGCTCCCATGAAGCGCATTTTAATTTAGACTTTAATTCAGCAGGAGTAAGTGAAAACAATGAGCTTTCATCCAGCTCTAGCAAAACTACAGCTTTTCTAAAGTTCTTAACCAGCATGGAGAACTCATTAAAGTGGCCCAGAAGTTCTTTTTTGATAGCTTCCCGTAAGGTATCTGGGTTACTTCTCGCTAAACAGGCCACCCACCTTACAAGGGCAATCAGCCCCTGTACCCAACAACTTCGAAGTCCGAATTCTAGCCTGCATGTGGAGACTGAACAAGCTGTATTTAAAGAGGAAATTCTTCTTAGTATCTTTCCTTCTATTTTTTGCAGGAATCCCCAATAATTTAACTCCACTAGTTCTAATCCATAAAGTAATGTGGCGGGGATCTTTGCTCTAAATACATCTAGAAATGGTGTAAGGTGTCTCTTCCCTGTGGCGTTATACAGGGAACTTAACCCCATACCATGAGCCAATGCTTTATGTGCATTGTGTTCAATGTGGGGTTTCTCGCTTAAATTTGCTGAAATGATTTTGCCTAAAAACCACCTCGAGTTTTTGTCTTCCTATGGCCCAACAATAGTTTACAGATCTACATTTTTTCTTTCCAAAAATGCACATTATTTTACTTTTACTTTTAGAGACGTTAATCTTCATATAATGTGCTTCTGCAAATTGATTTAATGCCTGCAGACGGTTGGACAAGCCCTTTGGTATTAGATCTAGGACAAGAATATCGTCTGCATACATTAAAACCGATATCGCAGATTCTCCAATTTTTGGGGCTTGCCCCTCACAAGCAGAAATAAACTTAGGAAGATCTGCAGTATATAAAGAGAATAATGTAGGGGCCAATATACACCCTTGTTTTAAACCATTTGCGGAAGGTATGGATTGGGAGAGTCCTCTCTCTCCACCATATAACACCTTGCACCATGTGTTCGAGTGAAAGGCCTTCACAAGCTCAAGAAGCTGTATTGGCATACCTAAAGCTACAAGCTTTCTCCACAGCGTTGGACGATCTACTTTGTCGAACGCTGTGGAGAAGTCTATAAATGCCACGTAAATTCCACCACCTCGAACACTTACATATTTATCGGTAATCACCTGCAGTGCTGTCAAATTATCTAATGTTCCATGATCTTTACGAAATCCAGTTTGTTCCAAAGGTAGAATACAATTAAGTTCTATCCAATCATTAATCAAAGTTAAAAGATATTTAGCAAACACTTTTCCTATTGCATCCAATAAAGCTATTAGACGGTAGTTTGCTGGATTCTCCCGTTCTCCCTTTTTAAATAGGGGAATTAATATACTTCCTCTCCATGAGTCAGGGACAGATCTTGAAAGGAGACATGCATGAAATATTGGAAGATGGATCTTACTCCAGGAGGTGACATCTTGTTTCAATAGGGACATGGGTAGTTCATCAGGACCCATAGCTCCGGAAGAGCGCATACTCTTTTACACAGAAGCTATGGGTTTCTCGGTTGGAAGCTCTATATTGTTTTTGTTATTCAGAACTAGATCCCCATTGTCACCCACTGCACCATTGGAAGCATACAAACCAGATATGAATTTTATCCAAATATCTTCAGCAATAGCAATGGGAATAGGGGTACTGTCCTATTATCAAGCCTCCCACCTACTAATCCTGAATGAATGGTGGTACAGTGACAGCGGCGATCCGGCTTATGCCCTAGAGCGCGCATTGATGGGCGACAATACGCTCCATACAATCCTCTACTCAGCCCGGCTGCGGCGGACGTTGCCAAGTGTCACAAGAATTGTCTTTGCTGTGTGGCAACAGGCGTTACGTCGCATGGGCTGATGGGGTAGACTGACTGCAGAAACGCCACTGTGGCATAATGGACGACTCCCCGAACTTACCACGCTGTCGGGATTTGACGGCTGGGACACAATCGGGATCTCGTTGCTGGGTCATGTAATGTCCGGGGTTACGCTCAAGTCGTTCCAAGAGCTCAGTACAGAGTTGCATATGCCCCAGACCCAGTTCTTTCGTTATCTGCAATTTAGACATGCACTGGCACCCAGCATTGCCAACCTAGACTCGCTTCCTGCATTTAGTCCAATTGAGGCGAAGGTCTTCATGGGTGACCTCGGAGATAAGAAGGTCTCCCGTATTTACCAAACGATGGTCACTCACTGCTCCTCCACCCTTCTTCCCCTGAGGGCGGCCTGGGAGGCAGACATTGGTCCCCTGGATGAGGATGATTGGAGGGAGGCCCTGGAATCCCCGCGGGGGACTGCCATTGCAATGCGGCTTAGGTTAATCCAATTCAAAATTCTCCATAGGGGTTACTACACCCGTGAGCGGCTGTGGAAGGCAGGACTGATTGGGTCACCGGAATGTCTGCGCTGTGGGGCTGCGGTGGGCACGCTGCTCCATACGGTATGGTCGTGCCCTAGAATAGTTGGTTTCTGGAGGGGTGTATGGAGCTGCCTGTCTGAAGTACTGGGTTGGGACCTTCCACGCACTCATCGCCTAGGACTACTCCATATCCTTGAGGGAGTTGGTGGGAACATATATAAACGTCACTTGTTGTTGTTGGGGCTAGTGGTTGCCAAAAGGGATCTGGCCCGAGCTTGGAAGGATGAGAGGCCCCCCCCCTGAGTGCGTGGAGGGCCGGACTGGACTTTTGTATGGGTCTAGAGCGACCAGTATTTGAAGCACGAGGATGCCCCGTAAGCACTTCAAGATATGGAAGAGGTGGGCAGACTATAGGGGGTTGACACTAGATCCCCCAACGGAACCTGAGAAAGATCTCTAGGCGCTCGATATCAAGCGGGCCTGTGAACTGCGTCATGCCTGCCATACCACGACCAAGCACTGAAGCTCTCTATATACATGTGCACAGGGTTAGGGAGGGATAACGGGGGGGGTAGCAGGGAGGTTGGGTAATGGGAGTTGGGAGGGGTAGGGGTGGGTGTGGAAGTTCCTTTCCTTTCATTTGCTTGGTGGCGTTCTCCTGACTGTGGAGAGCCACATTTATTACTCTGCGTAATTCAATCAATAAAAATTTGTTGTGAAAAAAATTTCAAGCAGCAACTCACGTTAAAGCCCTGAGGGTCACAAAAGAGACTTCAGGAGTGAAAATGTTTATGTTCAACACACATATGCAATGCTTATAACATGACCAATATTACACTTTTAATCAATAAACACAATTGTGAATCTTGCTAGTGGTACTAGGCCCACTCATATGGTTATTCTTTCACTAGTATGCACACTATGGACGCATCTTAATCTAACTCCCTTCTAATTGATAGAGAGTACCCTTACGCGGTGCACAATATCAAGATTATGTACATACACAAATAAAAGAACACTTTTTAGCAGCACTGTTAGCCGAAGTCAAGTGGGTGAAACCCAATGTCTAAAGGTATTGTGCTTTTGGTACTAATCAAGGATCCAACCACGCTCACTCCCACTCAGACACACTCAATCCGCACCACTATGTGGTATGACAGGTATCAGCCAGTCTGTATGACACGCTCTTACATACACATACTCACTCAGCACCCTAATGTGGTGCCACTGGTACCTAGCAGGTATATAGATCACCTTCAGTAGTGCACGTGGCCCAAGCCTCTCTCCACTTCCACCCTCACCCCTATTTACCTATACCCAGGGATGGGAGATAACTAGTCCTGCCTACCTGACACTGGGCTGCATGTGGCCAAATTTAAACTTAGTCTGTGTCTCTCAGGAAGTAGGTGGACATATTTAACAGCTTTAATGAGGAGGTAGACTTAAACAAAGGAGAAGTTAGCAGCAGAACAAGTTCACCCACAGGTCTCAAACACAAAGGATTCATACAGTCTCTTGACACAGTTCCTAACTGTCTCAGAAGCATTTCTTCATCCCAGTTAATCTGTCTCTCTACTACCAGTACCATGATGTCTTCAGTAGGGGCCAGGTGTGGAGAGGCAGGTTGGTCTATCATGATGAGTGTCAACAATACATTTCTCCCCATAGGCAGGAGTAGGCACCCCGATCGGTATATGATGATTCAGGTCGTACCCAGGCAATCTGGCCACAGTGACTGGTGTGCCTTTTGCATGAAGTTATGCGTTGTAAATTCTCACCTCCAAGGTCAGGAGTCACAATAACGAGTTCATGCCAAATTGGGTTGCACCAGACAATTCTAATCACACTCAGCTAAGAATTGCAAATCAGTACCTCTTTGAATATGAGGCACAATGTCCAGTGCAAGTTGATACAGATTGCACCACACCAGTCTGGTCACGCACAAATATTTGCAAGTTCAGCAGAGCCACATAGGTTGGTATGAGGCAGTACTCTGGGTACACCCCCACCTTGAAGGGTTGCACCCTGTGAATTGGACACTACACGCAATGTTTAAAATACTTTTCATGTCACCCATAGCTAGGTTAATACATGCAGCGTTCTTCTCAAAGCATGTAATCCATTTCTACACTCCATCCAGCAAAGAGAGTAGGTTTGCTATCAGTTTTTCTTTGTCCTTCTGGGATCATGACACATACATAACCCAGCCACATGCGCCTTGAGACCTTGCGGTGATAATGGCGCTCAATAAAAACCTATGACATTGACATTGACATTGACATCATTCTGCTGCAGTGGGCTTATTCTCAACCTGGATGGCGCTATGGATTTACCCTCAAAAAAGCAGGCCCCCCTTGCGAGGCATTGCTCCATGTAGGGAAAGTTCCAGTTGGGATTACCGCCTTCATGTTCAATGCAATCCCCAGTTACTGCCATGTCCTCGGGCTAAGACAATCCTTCCCTAGGCCAAAACCTGTCACATGGGCCCCTCTCCTCAGTCCAGTCTGCTAACAGGGTGCGAAATGTGTAAACAAAACTCTTGCCTTTTGCTATTTATTCCCTGGGGGTAGGTCTATTTTTGCCGTGCACACGTGTGCAGCACTGCGTATCCACTTTTGTAAAAACAGAAATGGTTTGTTTGTTTAAACTGTTCAGCCTAAATAACAGTTACAGGCATGAGCCTTTGAGGACTATTACATTTACATCGGGTTTACGAGCATCTTATATGCAGTATTACAGTAAGCAATAAAAGTTTCCGGCATCCCACATATAGTGAGGATTGTTCGTTACTGCCTTAGGGGCAGATTTACAAGCCCCTTGCAACATCTTTACAACACTGTACTTTCACTTCTGTGATGCATCAGCGTCGTAAACAATGCGCCACTATGCAACATATTTACAATGTGAGGCATCTATAGAGATGGGTCACGTTGTAAAGCCTTGCGCTACATTATACCTTCATCAGGTATAATGGATGCAGGGTGGGCATTCCGACGTAGGAAAGCCTCGCAGTGAAATCTACAAGATTTTACGGAGTCACTTTTATGACGCCACTGCATCAAAACCGTACACCTGCTTGAAGCAAGCGTAAGGAGTGACGCAGCATGTTAGTGTTAGATCTGGGGGTCTCTAGTTGGCAATGGTATTCACATTTGTCCAAATAGGGACCCTTACTTCTAAGTCAGGATAAGGGGATTACACTCCTTCATTAACCCCTGCTCACCCCCTTGGTAGTTTGGCACGAGCAGACAGGCTTATGTCAGAGGCAGTGTGTTAAGCATTTGTGAATATACACAAGAATACAGTGAAAACATTACAGATGGACACAACACAGGTTTTATAAAAATAAGTATTCTTTGCATAGACTTAAACACAAGACCACAAATGACGAAAATCCACAATACTACACTTAAGATTGCTTAAAGATGAGAAAACGTTGCTTAGTTCCAGTTGATGATAAATGCGACAAAGTTCTCTACAAAGTGCCAGGATGCGTAACTCAAAGTAAACAAAAAGTTTGCAAAAGGGGAGATGTGTCAGTTCCGTGATCCGGGGGAGATGATGCGTTGTGCCTCAATGCTTGCGCAGAGTAGCGGATGCGTCGTGATCTTTACTGGTGCGTAGGTGATGAGTAGATTCTTGGCCTGCGGGCCCATTGCGGTGCGCAAGATGGCACCTTGAGGCTATGCAATGATCCGGTTGCGAGAAGATGGCGCCCTCTATGCGGCAATGCCATGATGATGCGATGACGCCTTGCAACAACTCTGTACTTTGGAGCCGCATCAGGCCCTGCGACATGTTTCCCCGGTGATGCAACAGCAGGCAGCTTCGATGAACACACGCTTCCAGGGAGATGCGGCGAAGGCTCGCTTCTCCGGCGATGCAATGCCTTCAGCTGCGGCGGCAACATGCTTCTTCTCGATGTGTCACGCTTCCAACTCCCAGAGGCACGCAAGTGTCCGGAGTCAGAATTCTCAGCAAGGAAATTCAGTGGGGAGCTGGAGGTGAAGTCTTTCGTCCCTGAGACTTCAGCAGGAGGGAAGCACAGTTCAAACCCTTGGAGAATATTCTGTAGATGAAAGTCCTTACAAAGTTCCTTCTCCTTTCCCTGGGCAATGAAGCAACCACTGCAGGCCAACTCAGCAAACAGCACAATGGCAGAGGGGCAGTACGACTCCTGCAGCCTTCTTGGTTCTTCTCCTTGGCAGAAGGTTTCTTGTCCAGTAGTGATCTAATTTCTTGGGACCAGGGTCTCAATATTTATATCCCAAAATCCTTTATTCTCTGAAGGTCAGAGAGGCCTCTGCCTAGTCCAAACCAATTCCTGAGCACTTTGTTTACATGACTCTCTTCTTTCCTTCACTGTGCAGGGCAGAGACATCAGCACTTTGAATACAACTGTTAAAGAAGGGTCTGGGGGACTATATTTACCGACCTATCAAGCTCATACCCCTCATGAACTATACTGCAACAACAAGAAAACTTGAAGGTCTTGAAAGTTGAGAAAAAGAAGTGGCCACCAGGAAACTCACACACAACTATCACGACTAACGGTGAAGGACCATCAGTTGTAAAGGAGTCCTATCAGCCCACCCATATGGCGGAACATCGTCATCTAGGACTTTATCAGCAGGTTCTTATATGGTCAAGCCCAAAAGTGTTTGCTTGGTACCAGTAGATCCTGATGCTGAAAAAAGATGTGTCCTCACTGAGAGTGGTACTGATAGGGTGCAGTGCTCATAAAGATAAGTGAAAGTGATTAAAATGACGGTCAGGGTAGAAAAATATGTTTATTAGTATCTCCCCGGGCGTCAGGTAAAAAAAGTGTGATGACAGTGTGAAAATATCACTGCACAGTAAGCATATACGATCTAGGCCAACATGTTTCTGCCGTTATGGTATTAGTTTACCGGCATTCTTCAGGGCCAGGCTGGAATATCAGCTACTGCAACAACCACCATTATTAGTGTGAGAAAGTAGTCAAAAAGAATATATATAACATGGTTTATAAAAAGTGGAATTGTGTGGATCAATGAACCACCCTACCGTGTCCTCGTTAGTAACCATGTAACGAGCAATCCTTTCCTGCAAACATCAAGAGAAGGGAACAATTTTGTGACAACAATGGAACAACAAAACTATCTATCAAATGTGTGAACAAAATTTGTGGCATTCATTTACTCAATGGTCAATGAGCCAGTTAATTCTATAACGACCAAAAATAAAAAACTGTGCATAGTATATAGTCACATCCAGATAATCTGTGTACATAAAAAATGATAAGTCTGACATGCACTTACCCAGCTTTATGTGGGAAGTAAGCCTCACCTCACCCGGCAACGGCTCGGATAAAGAGTCCCCGCTCTGTTAGACATATGGAGAAGGACAATTTCAGGACATGATAGCTGTCACTATCTCAATATGTGTTAAATTACAAAAAGAAACTGAAAAACTTGGTTGTTCAAATCAAGCCCATAAGGTCATACAAACGCGATACGCTGCACTAAGAGGGCTCCATTCTACTAGGGATATTGTTGTCACACCATCTTCCCAATTCATATCATATTTCCAAAATTAAAGGGTTCAGAAATTGGAATATGAGAATATCTAAACATCTCGGGAGTCTAAGTGTCGACTGCCGCCAATGTTACAATCTACTGTCAGCTCAAGGGCTCCCAAGCTCCACCCAGGTTCTGTAAACGAGCATAAGTGGAGCTGCCAAAAAGAAACTGGGGCGGTTCGAGGGTATAAATCAACACACAAGTTCCCAGTATCATAGTGTTCTTACCTGTCCGTCGGTACCTCCAGGAGTGTGTCTGAACTGAAGGGGAGGTACCGAAGGACGGAAGGAAGTGCGTTTATATACGCCCGCTAATTGGAAAAGGCACTGGCCAATTCCAAACACCTGCAGGTTAAAGGCGCGACAATACAAAGCGCGCATGACGCGAGGCTGTTGTCATTGCCTCGCGCATGCGCAGAAACGCTGAATTCTTCAAAGCGGAGCTTGGTATTTACTCCGGGACAACCAATCATGGTGCGGCACAGGCCAGATCAGTTCTGAGCATGCGCGCAAATCAAACGCTATGTCAAGACAGGAGTCGATGTCCTAGCATAGCACATGCACCGATCGGTATGGTACAGTGTCTGAGCTGCCAATATGATTGGATAGTTGACGATTGTCATGAGAATTACCCTGTGTTGCAAGATGTTCGGAGATATGTATTCTAACGCGTATGATGGTAAAGTGATATTATCGTGGAGATCAATCCTGCATATATACTAATATGGATTGAGTTAAAGATCTTCTCATATATTGAAGATGGTGAGAGTTTGATCTTACCACTAACTTACTAACGATGCGAGGTAACATATCTCCTATACAGATTTAATAACTGAGAGTTAATAATGAAAAACTGTATAGAATGAAAACCAACAGGGGTATTTTTCATATATCGGTTTCAGCACTATTGTACTAGTCTTGAATGGTGCGTGTATTCAAAGGACACAGAACCTTGTTCTTGCAAAATGTAATATGCTTCTTAATGTGACACGACCAGTTTACAAGGTAAAAAAGGTTCGTGCCTAGTGGTATAGTGCATATCCTCAACTGCGAGAAACCAGTGGGTAGATGTATTTGGTGCTATAACTGAATATCTCAACTTTCAGATAGACACCCAAGGTATATTATCATTCAACCCCTGGACATCTGTCCTAAGTTTAAAAATCCAACGCTGTACCTTGATGAACAAAAAGCGTGAAACATCAGTTACATGTGGGGGAATGAAAGGTTGTTCCAGCACTACCCATTTAAGTTCGTCTGCTTTACGTTTAAGCTCCAAAAAATGATTAGTTAAACGAGTGGCTTGTTTATTGCACCGGATGGTGCTTTTATGCTCGCTTATACGGAGCTTGATCTTCCTGGTAGTATGTCCGATGTACACCAGCTTGCACGGGCATGTGATCATGTAGATCAACTTGTCTGAATTACAATTAGTGTGGTTATTTAAGCGCCAAGGTCTGCCAGTCCCTATATCTATTGTCAGGGTTTTACATGTTTGTGGACAGACGGCGCACCCTCCACATGGATAGTGAGTAAGTAAGTAAGTAAAACTTTATTTTTCAGTTAATTAAAACCATAACAAATTTTCTTTACACTTGTGTAGTAATGTTAAAAATGTTTAAATTAGTTAAGAATACTTGTTCAAAATTTACATCAAGATAAAATTCAAATACTTGTTAAAGGACAAAAGAATGAGGTTTCAGAAAATCACACTACAGTATTAGAGGTATTACTCAGTCGTCAAGCGTTTTTCAAAGGCAAGCAAAAACTTTACAATCTTACAATTGATTTGTGTATCCGTAGAGTCCAAGCAGCCTATAATGGCTGTCCTACAGGTACGTAATCCTGTAGTCAGAAAGTGATTCTTTAAAAGAAGAGTTCGCTCTTGATTCAGCTTTGTACAATGACAAATAATGTGGATTATATCCTCTTTTTTATAATCACAGAGCCGACAGGAGATGGATCCCGTGTGTTTCCAGGCTGGTGCATCAGCCAGCGTTGGATATTTTCCGAATTTTAGAGCCATCAACCTTTTTTTAGTAAAAACAGAGTATGTAGAGTCCAAGTAGAGCGCCGGAGTAAGAAGTTTATAGCTGTTAATTGCAACCCAAGAATGTGAACGATGGGAAAAGATCCCCTTGTCAATAAGTAGAGAATGTAGTTTGGCGGCTTTGTTTATTACCTGTTTAAATGAGTTAACTGGCAGGTTTTTATTCCATAGCTGGGTGGTGCGTGTTAATTCCAGAGCTTTGGTCAGGAATTTGTTTGCCTCTGATTTGGTTCCCTTTTCAACTTCTTGCCACAAAAATGTATTTAAGTTGTTATCAGTGGCTTTCATTTTAATGCAGTACCAGGTTTTAATGCACGTGTATAGTCTTCCCACTGATTCGTTCATGAGACCAAATTCTAGGCGCATTTGCGCTGGTGAAGCTGTACGGGGAAGTTGAAAAACTTTCTTATAAATTTTAGTAATCAAAGTATTTAACAAAGCACCGTCCTTGCCATGCCTTGCTGCACTTGCATATGTTAAGGTGGGAAGGGCTTTAGCTGCAATTACCGTTAGTAGTGGTTTAAACGATGGGCCTTTTAGTTTATTATACAAAGAGCTAAATGCAAAGATCAAGGCTCCGGTTCGTTGCGTAAGGTAATGTTTTTGCGCTTTTAGAGTCATCTTTTCGTCAACAAAATGTCCCAAATATTTATAATTTGAGACCCTTTCAAGCCTTTTACCATCTATGCAAATATTATAGTCTGTTGAGCGCCGATTAGAAATTAACATTGTTTTGGTTTTAGACAAGTTCAAAGTCAGTTTGTTTGCAGACAAAAAAAGCGAAAGTTCTGATAGTAGTCTGGTCATACCGACTCTTGTTAGGCTCATTAGTACAATGTCGTCCGCGTATGCAAGATGTGAGAGTTGCAGGTTACCTAATCTCGGGGGATGAGCGTTGCAGGTGTTTAGTTTGCCGGAAAGGTCCGAAAGAAATAGGTTGAACAAGTGAGGCGCCAAAACGCATCCTTGTTTTAATCCGGTTCTTGTTGACACTTTTCTTGACAATCGCGAACCGTCGCCTAGCTTTACTTGTGTCCATGTGCCGGTGTAAAATAGCAACAGGCCCCTTAGTAAGCTCTCTGGTATGTCCCATGATCTTAATTTAGCCCATAGTAGGTTCCGGTCCACACTATCGAATGCGGCTTGCAGATCAATAAAACATAAGTTCAGCTCCTGCTTGTTGCACTGACATTTATCAGCTATCAAGCTTATTGATAGAATGTTTGAAATAGTTCCGATGCCTGCTCTGAACCCCGTTTGATTGAGTGGAATCAAGTCTCTGTCGCCTGACCAAGTAACCAGGTCTGTTAATAAGAGAGATGCGAAGTATTTTGCTTCCACGTCCTGCAGTGTTATTAGTCGATAGTTAAGTGGGTTGGTTCTATCACCTCCTTTGTATATGGGCGTTATTATGGAGCCATGCCAACTATTAGGAACTTGACTGAGTATTTGAACATCAGCATAGAGGTTCTCTAAAAGGGGGCTCCAGTATTCAGGTGCGTGTTTATATACCGCTTGGGGAATACCGTTTGGCCCCGGGGCCCCGTTACTCTTCCCCTTACTAATTACTTTTGTAATCTCTTCCGTAGAGTAGATTCTAGATGATATATTCGAAGTAGGCGCATTGTTTAGATTGATTGGCGACTGTTGTGTACTGTTTTTCACCTCACTTATCTTTTTAATTTGATGTTGCACGTAGGGTTGATTCGCTGGAATGTTTAATAGGTTTCCTTTAAATTTTTGCTGAAGGAAAATTACCCATTCGGTTTCCTGCACGTTTGATGTAAGAATATTCAGCGGTCTGGTTAATTGATTTATAATTCTCCAAAATGTAATTGCGTTCGAGGTTTTAGCGCTATGGAGCAACTTAGTCCAGAATTTTTCCTTGGTAGCTTTTTTGTGCTCCCAAACGTTCTTTTTATAGCGCTTCCGTAGAGCCAAGAAGACGTCCATTTGACTAGAGTCTTTATTATATATTTGCAGATTTTTGTGTGTTTTTCTCAGTTCCTTCCTCAAGTCTCTCAAATCTTTTGGCAATGTGTTGTTTGTGTTCGTTCCTTTGTCCTTCGAAACTGGAGACTTCATTTTCGTTTTTAGGCTCTCTAAAAAGAGAGACCATGCTTCTATGGCATTCGTGGAAGTGTCACTTAAGTTGTTCATCGTGTCCACTATTGTCGTGAACCATTCAGATTTGTTTGGATTACACCAGTTAATTCGTTTCTGGTTTGATAAACTTAGGTTGCCTTCCACAGTTTGTGAAGATTGAAATCTTTCTACACACAGATTGAATTTAATGTGTTGCATTGCGTGGTCGCTCATGGGCGAGTATTCAATATAAAAGTTGTTTAATAAAGGAAATAGCGAAAGACTTGCAATTGTATAGTCCAGAGTTGATTGGGAATGCGGGCCGTAGAAGGTTTTTTTGGGAGGTCGATCCTCGTGTGTCCTGCCGTTAAGGACTCGCATGCCTAGATATTCTAACTCTGTCACCAATTTTATTCCTATTCGGTCGATTTTACTCCTGACGCCGCCTTGAGTCTGTTCTGGGACGCTCCAGTGCATGTTGTCCGCCGTTAGGATGTCGTCCTCCTCCAGGGAGTATATCAGGTTGGAGTTAAAATCTCCGGTTAGTATAATATAGTGACCACGTACTGGTTCTGTGTTCCAAAGAGTGTTGATGACTTCTTTTCGATGGTGTCTTGGCCTAGTATTTACTGTTCTTATTTGATCATCCATGCAGGCCCCTCCCCATTTCGTACAAGTTTTATACTTAAAACCTGGTAAATAATCACAAATGTTACCATGTGCAAGACCATAACTTCAAGCCTGGGCAATCACCCTCATTTTCAATCACTACTAAATATGAAACTTGGTGCTATTCTATCAACACTTGTTCTTATTTTGCTTGAAACGTCACATGTGAAACCTTCCAGCTACCCCGTAGGTAATCCTAACTAAAACTTTTGCATTCCACCAGGGAGAATTTACTACCAGTTTGCGATTTTCAACTTCTATCTTATATATACCATTGATCTAACATTTCGTGCAAATTGGTCAATTGAGATTAAAGTTACCGAATGTGCTATTGTGGGAATAGTAATTTGTACCATTCCGCTATCCAGCACTGTCCCTACTGTTGCACCAAATGGATTAGGAATAGTAATTTTTACTCCTCTGCTATCCAGCACTTTCACTACTGTTGCACTTATTACAGTTGGAATAATAAATGTAATTGTTTCACTATCCAACATTTTCCCTACTGATGTATTTATTGTGTTGCAAAATGTACTTTTTAATTTTGTTTTAATTGTTTAATGTTTCAATTAATTATAGAAAGTTTTTTTATTTCACACTAATCATATATGTATATATTTTATTTTTACATAATTTAAAAATTAAATAAAGATAATAGTTAATAAATTACTTTAAAGTAAATATATGTATACATTATTATGTTTGTGAATTTATATTTTTTTAAATTAAGTTTTATTTTTATATTTAGATAAAATATATAATAAATGTAATTCATTTGTGAAAGATAATATTATTATTTTATGTTTTTATTATATAATATTTTATTTTAGTTATATTTCTGAATCAATATTTTTTACATCTGTATTTTTAACTTCAATATTTTTGATTCAATACTTTTGTACTTACCTATTTAAGTATAGAGAGTCGATATTTTTACTATCTATATTTTTTTTCAATATTCTTACTATTGATGTTTTTACCATCAAATCAGTAAAGCCTCTGCTGTTAGTTTGACAGATCTGTGGGGTGTCTGCGAGGGAGAGGGAAGCTCATCGAAGGTTACGGTCAGTTGGTGGAAGGTGAGACGTTTGTTGATGTATGCTGGCCCTTCATTTTGGAAGGCATTGTAGGTTTGGGTCAGCATCTTGAACTGGCATCTCTTCTGAATCAATAGCTAGTGCAGTTTCCTGTGATGTCTGTCCTTTAAGGGTGGGCGTAAAATCAGTTTCGCGGGCGAATTTGCGGATTTTCCGCGATTTCGCGATCTGCGAATCTCTCGAAATCGCGGTCAAATCCGCGAATCAGCGGGGACGAATTTTCAGCCAGGCAAGGGTTACAGCAGCAGGTTCAAAAGTTGAACCTAATTTCTTTGTAACCTTTTACAAAAGGGTTACAAACAAATTAACTTCAACTTGGACACCTGCTGCTAATTGCTTCCTGGCACCTCGTTGCCTACTTGCAACTATTCTTTGACCCTGCTCTGACCCTTGAAGCAGGGTCAGAGAATAGTTACAAATAGGCAACGAGGCACCTGTCCAAGGAATTAAACCTCATCAGGAAGCACTTACAGATATAAAAAACAGGAAGAAGGGAGAGGATGGCAAATACACCCATTTTGAGTTGTCAGGAGGGGTTAAACTAAAAGAGACCTTTACAGCTCAATTTTCGTATGCATTTTGCTAAAAATAAAAAGCTGTATGTTCTGTAGGGGCAACTCAGGAATCTGGCCCTTCAGAGATCCGGCCTCTCTTTCTTTCTCTCGTTCTCTCTCTCCCTCTCTCTTTCCCTCTCTTTCTCTCTATCTATCTATCTATCTATCTATCTATCTATCTATCTATCTCTCTCTCCCTCTACCATAAACGACTGCATGGGTAACTTCGCTGTGCAAGCGGCTCGCGAAGACGAAAAAAGCCCCGCGAACACGCAAAAAACCCATTGAACACGCAAAAAAACAAAAACCGCAAATTCGCACAAATTCGCAAATTTTGCGGATCGTGAATTCGCAAATCCGCGGATCGCGAATTCGCAAAATTCACCCATGCTTAGTGTTCTTCTGCGGAGGTCAAGATTGAGTCTTGCGACTGAACTCTGTATTATCTGAGGTCTCTCCAGGAGGTGTGTAGTGATTCCTACATACAGCATGTTTCGTTTGGCCAGTCTGCTGTTGATGAGGTCCTGCATCTGGTGTCTGCTGGGAACCACCTGAAGATCTTGCGGAACATCCGAAGAGTGTGGAAAAAGGCAGATAAGAATGTGTTGACTTGCCTTTCGATGGATAGCTTGCTATCCTGGATGAGGCAGAGATTGCAAGCGTGGTCTCTTGAGGCACGGGGTTGCCGAGGTCCATGGACCACCATACATTGGTCAATCTCGAGGTGCTGTTTCCAAAGATGAGCAATTCTGTTTGTTAAGACAGTTGTCCTTCATCCAGTCTGTGACTTTTATCATGCATCCATGGAAGTTAGCTCTAGTGGTGGATGGTTCTTCGGACAGTGAAAAGATGAACTGTGAATCATTGGCATAGGGGATGATGTTAAGTCCATGTGATCTGACAGTGGCGGCCAGGGGGTCATGTAGCTGTTGAAGAGGATCAGCTGAGGGAAGATCCTTGGGGGATTCTGCAGATGATCTTCTTGGGCTTTGAGGTGAACAGTAGGAGGCAAATCCTTTTGATTCAGCTGATGAGATATGAGGCGATCCATTTGGGATCATTTACTTGAATCCCGATGTAGTGGAGTATGTTGATCAGGATGTGGTGTGAGATGATGTTGAACACTCCAGACAGGTCCAGGAGTATGAGGGTTGCTGTTTCCCCATGGTCCAGGAGGGCTCAAATGTCATACGTGGCTGCGATCACGTCTGTCTCATGCTGTGGTTACTTCGAAATACAGATTGGGAGGGGTCCGGGAGTTTGTGGTCTTCTAGGTGTTGGGCGAGTTGCTAGCGATCACTTTATCAAGGACTTTTGCTGGATAAGGAAGCCAAGAGTTGGACTGGTATTTCTTTGTTTCAGCTGGGTCGGCAAATGGTTCTTTTCAGGACGAGCCTCACTTCATTATGTTTAAAGTTTTCAGGGAAGGAGGCTGTGGTGAAGGAGGTGTTTATGACCTTCCTGAGGTTGTCACCAATTATGTTGTTTCTGAGGTTGAAGATGTGGTGGGGGCATGGGCCCGTGGGTGCTCCAGAGTGCACAGAGTTGATGATGGAGATATTGTCTTGCATGGTGAGGTGTTTCCAGTGGGTAAGAAGGTGTTCAGGGTTTTTGTTTGTGGTTGTGAGCTGGTTGATGCCGTCTGTGGTGGAGGGTTTGTGTTTAAAATATTTATAATTGGCCGAGATCACATTGTGGAAGAAGTCTGCAAGGTTGTCGCACAGTTCCTGGGAGGGATTGATGTCATTCTTGGTGGCTGCTGGATTGGTGAACTCCATCACAAGGGAGAAGAGTTTTTTGCTGTGGTTTGCAGTGGCTTTGATGCGGTCTGCTAGGGCATTCTTCTACCTACTACCAGCATTTTCTATGGTGCCTTCTGGCCCCAAGAACCCACGAGCACCTCCACCTACACTTCAACTTACAGGTTTGGCATCAGCACCAGCTGGAACCTCTGAACCTGCTTTGGCTTTTACAATGGCTTCTCATGTTTAAATGCAAAAGGAAGAAGCACAATTCATTAGTCTCTATGATTACAAGATGATTTTATCCACCCCTCATCCCTCTGAGTGGCAGCCTTCTGGTAGCTCATCATAATCAGACATCGTTGCTGTGCCTTATGGCAGGGTTCAATTCATAAACAGCTTATCTGAGCAGAATTTGGATACTGAAAGTTATGATAAAGGTGATAGGTTTGCCTCTTAATAAAAGGTGTTTACAATAGGTGTGATTATTCACAACATGGGAGTGGTCTGGACTTTAATCCAGACACTGGATTGGTCTCACTCTATGGTCCTCCAACTGAAAGCAGTGCATCTTTCGCATTGGAATGCAGAGAGTGCCTGAAGTACTTGACTTTCGACTCCTAATTATGGTGGAGAAAATCAATGTACTGACTGAGGCAGTACTTGACTTCCGACTCCTAATTATGGTGGAGAAAACCAATGTACTGACTGAGGTTCAGGATATAGTGGTTCGAGTTTTACC
Source organism: Lissotriton vulgaris (assembly GCF_964263255.1). Classification (NCBI taxonomy): domain Eukaryota; kingdom Metazoa; phylum Chordata; class Amphibia; order Caudata; family Salamandridae; genus Lissotriton; species Lissotriton vulgaris. The sequence goes on from NC_141691.1 coordinate 2,035,786,724, forward strand.
TACTGTACTGGAGTATGTGTTATTTGTGTGTCTTTCAACATCTCTCTTCTCTTTGGTGAAAAAGCATTTTTAGCCCTTGAAAGATTCAAGGTAACCAGGGTTATATGCACTGGTGTACATTTATTGGCAGAGGTCAGGCATCCTACAGGCAAGGACATGCAGCTCACTACCTCCTGATGTAAAAGTAGATAACCATCCTCTCAATTGGTTTCAGGGAAAGGACAAGTTCAAGATGCTCACTCTGGCCCTGGTCCTGTATGCCATTGAACCTGGAGACTGGATGGTAGTATCCAGAATGAAGTTAACACAAATAGATGATGGACCAAGTATTGAGACTGTTCAGACATTCACTCCCAGTGAAAGATCTGGGCTGAATCCATCATTGTTCTTTAGCTCACTTTGCCACCCCAGTATAGACCCAACCATATGCAAATCAGTCTTGAAACTCTTTCCAATGGGAAACGTCCAGCCCGAACTGCCAAGCCAGGTCTTCCCTGGACCAGAATCAAGCATCCTGGGAGCGGTTTCAGAGTAACACCCCTCATCAGCCATGCAGGCTTGAATCCTGTGGCAAAGTGAACAGGGGACGCATGTCTGGACATACCCTCCCACTTAGGGTGGAAAAACCAAAAACAAGGAGAGGATGAATAGCGTTAGCTGCAACTTTTCAGACACTCTCCCCCAGTCATAGATCTGCGTTGAATCCATCTTTGTCAGCTCGAAGCACATGGTCAAGACTGACTTGCATATAGCTAGGTCTGAACTAGGGGGGGCGAAGTGAGCTAAAGAATGACAATGGATTCAACCCAGATCTGTGACTGGTGGGGAGTGTCTGAACATTTTCAGCACTCCTTCCATCATATCCTTGTTTTTGCAGTGTCTAGAACAGAAGCAGAATACCTGAACAACTTTCTGACCTTTCACCAGCATACCAGACACCTGCGTACCTTGCTCCTGGGTCTCACCTCTGACCCCCACATCCATCGTACTAGATCCGGAGGACGCTCCTTATCCCTCATCGCTGCTAAAGCCTGAAATGACCTCTCTATCTACCTCCGTACCTCCACCTCCCTAACTGAATTCAGAAGCAGCCTCAAGACCCCTAGGGGTGATTAGCACGCTCTACAAATATGGGTCTATTGATTGATTGATAGTGTTCGATCTACAGGATGCCTGTTTCCATATCCCAATCATGCAGGCCTACAGGCGCTTTCTGTAATGTGTCAAGAGCATTTTCAATTTTCAGTGTTTACCTTTGGCCTTAACAGTGACCCCTGGTGTACACAAAAGTTATGGCGGTAGTCCATGTACATCTTTTGAGGTTAGCAATTTTAGCTGTACCACACTGTGAAACCTGGCTGGAAGACTCACTCCAAACAGTAAACACTCACCTCCAAAGATGGCAAACCTCCTTATATAGGTGGTTTTCTCTGTCAATGTACTAATGTCACAGAGAACCTCTTTGTAAATGCTTCTGATGATTCGCATAACTGCCCAATTTTGTGCAATCCCCCGAAGATGAGAGTCCAGGACATTCAAGATATGATCAAGATGTTTCGGCGTCTGTCCTGGATCTCAGTCAGTATGAATCTGAGATTGCTGAGAAGGCTAAAAAACAACAATAGATTCAACCCAGATCAGTGACTGGTGGTGAGTGTCTGAAACGTTTCAGCACTCCTTCCATCATCTCCTTATTTTTGCAGAGTCCAGAACAGAACCACAATACCTGAACAGCCTTCTGACTTTCTACCAGACACCTGCGGCACTTCCTCCTGACTCTCACCTCTGACCCCTGCCTCCATTGTACTTGAACTGGAGGACGTTCCTTATCCCTCATCGCCGCTAAAGCCTGAAATGACCTCCCAATCTACCTCCGATTCTCCATCTCCCTAACCGAATTCAGAAGCAGCCTCAAGACCTGGCTGTTCGAATAATCCCACCCACACAGAGCATGGTCACCCCTTGGTGTAATTAGCACCCTCTACAAATACTGATTGATTGATTGATTGATTGATAGTGTTAGATCTACGGGCTGCCTATTTTACATATCACAGTCCTGCAGGCCTACATGCGCTTTCTGTAATGTGGCGAGAGCATTTTCAATTTTCAGTGCTTACCTTTGGCCTTACCATTGCCCATTGGTGTACACAAAAGTGATGATGGTAGTCAATGTACATGTTTCGAGGTCAGAGATTTTAGTCGTATCACTCTGTGCTAACTGGCTGGTAAAGGAAATCACACTCCAAACAGTAAGCACTCATCTCCAAATTATGGTGAACCTCCTTACATAGGTGGGTTTGTCTGTCAATGTACTGAACTCACAGAGAACCTCTTTGTGAATGCTTCCGTTGATTCCATACACCGCCCAATTTCCTGTCATCACCGGGAGTTGACTGTCAAGGACATTAAAGCTATGATCCCTTTGTTTCGGCCTGGACCTCAGTCAGTATGAATCTGAGATTGCTGAGAATGCTATAACTCCTCCATTCTGTCACACTAGTATGTCAGATGTCATATGTGGTTTCTGCAGCGGGATCTGAAGTATCTGATGCCCAGTACCACAGTGATCTGTCCACTCATGTCCAGATCACAGAGGAGTTTACAAAAGACCTGCTGTGGTGGCTGCAGGGCCAAAATTGGGTGAGTGTCAGACCTCTCTCCTTACCTTGCCTAGACTTGTCAGTGCTGACTGATACATGACTCATGGGGTTGGAAGGCCATTTTGAATATTTGGAAATCCGAGGACCTTGGTCACTGGTGGAGGCCAGACACACTAATCTGTTGGAGCTGTGGGCAATTCACTCTGAGTTGATACAGTGACTGGCCACCATACAATAGTGTCGGATACAGGTGCTTATGAACCTCACCACTTTACCTGGATAGTGCATCAAGCAGGACGGGGTGATGTATTAATCCCTGTGCCAAGAGGTGCCACTCAGCTGGAAGTGGGTGGATGTTTGAGGGTTTCCCTGTAGGAACACCACCTGGCTAGATCTCTGAACTCAGGGGCAGACAACCTCAACCACCGGCACCTACCGAATCATGAATCACAATTACATCTGTGTGTACTGGATGGTATCTTCCAAGGATGGGGGGGACCCTGCCTCGGTCTTTTTTGCTGCCACTGAGAACTCGCAATATGAATAATTTTGTAAATTGCAGCTCCCTAGCTGAGTCAAGTTTATTTTGAGTGAGGCTCAGGACTCCAGAAAGCTTCCTGCTGCTACCTTTCCTGCTTGAGTTCTGAAGAAAATCAGGAATGATCAAGCCTAAGCAATACTGGGTTGGGCGAGGAGAGTGTTGTATCCAAAGCTTGTGGGCATGATCATCTGACTTCCAATCAGGCTGATGCTTCAACAGGATATTCTGTCACAGCAACAGGGGAGGGTCCTACACAGCCTGCACAACTTTTATCTCAATGCTTACAGACTGATCAGCCACAGTTGACTGCATTCAACCTCCCTTCTTAAAGTGTAGATGTTATCCTGGAGGTGAGGTGCACTTCCACCATCCACCAAATCAGTATACCTGTTCATATGGGACAAGTCTGTTGTTTGGTATGACACCTATTGAATTGACCCTCTACAAGCCAACATTTTCATTTTAGTGTAGGTCTGAGCCCAGCTAATGGTTATTTGTCAGCTCTTTCAACTTTTTACAGCCTTCTTTATGTAAATCACCAGGTTTGCAATCATGTGAAAAAAGTAGCAGTTTTGTTTCGTGTTTCACTGTGCAGGCAGAAACCCGCCTGCGCTTTTAAGACGGAAAAGAGATCCCCTTGCAGGAGGGTGCAGTGAGTGACTGCATCTGCCTGTAAGGTATGTCTGAGGAGTCCATACTGCAGGCATCACCTCCCAGAGGGCTACCTTTAGGGGGTGCCCTGATTGTGCGTAACCCTTTAGGTAGCTCACCGTCAGTGCACCACCTGACAACTTCTTTTCATCCACACCCATATCTGTAACATGGTGCGGGTGAAGTAGCAAATAAATTCCCTCATTCGAATGTAGTCACGCCCCATGGAAATTAGAGCTCACCCTCTGATAATTGTACAGGTGCTCTATGTGTCCCAGCACTATCCGAATTGCAGAAGGGGCCGCACAGTACTCTCCGGCTCCTTCTGTAATACCAAAGTGCCTGGGGGCAAGCAGAGTAGGTGCAAATGCCTGTTTTGCCCCTGGGGCACTTTGCATAAAATGGCCCCTGGTGTTCTTCAGTCCACCTCATCCGTCTTAGGATGAGAGACTCCGTTAGTTGAATCATAGGAGAGCCTAAGCTTCTATACTGATTGTACTAAGTAACATTGATTGGATGATCAGCTTATTGTTGTATTAGCCATGGTGAAGACAGCAAGGCGGTGCCAAATCTCTGCTACACAGTAGTTCAGAAGCAGTTAACAGAAGGGCTCATTTCACCAGGGTGATATGCTGAGGGTCTGTTCTGGACATTTGCCTGGCTGCTGTGGGTTTCACTCCATACATTCATAATTAATTTTACCCGCTTGGTCCTGCAGTTTTTTTTTAGTCTGAGCCAGTTCACAGACCCACCACCTAGGAAGTACTACTATGGAATTGATTTCAAAGGCAATGAATATGCATATAGATGTATCCATCCGATAAGTTACTTATCTTTGGTAACGCTGTTTCTGATGGATTCTTTATCTAACTGCAGACTCCTCACTGACACGCACACATTTCTGTTCTGTGAATTGGGCTCTTTTAGAAGTTTTTTAAAGTTCCCAAGTCTAGGGATGTGCACACTGGTAAACAAATCAGCTATGGGGCTCTGCGTCTGAGTGGGTCAACAGTCTAGAATGCAAATGATCTCCATGTGCGTAGTGGTGCTTAGAAGAAGCTTCTCACTTCACTTCTCACAAGGAATGTCAGCGCTAGATGCATGTTGCAACTTACTGTTGTGCAGGTCTACTGCTAAAGATATTCCAAATCCAGTTGGGAGCCTGGAGGAGTATTGAAAAGATGAGGAATCTGTGGTTAGATAGCTTCGCCACCGAGATGAACCATACCAAAGGTTAACAACTTGTTGTTATAGTTACTTCAATATGTATCCAGAAATATATACATACTGTAAATATTTATTTATTTAGTGATGCATTGTAGATATCAAAGAGTTTGCATCCCAAAAGTAAACTGAGACCAAAAGCTGACTAGTGCCTTGGTAGAATCTCATACTTTCTCACAGTGTCTGTTCCTCACCTATTGATTCCACATGCATTTCATGGTAACAGTAGAATTATTGATTGAGGATCATCGACCCTGTATTGGTTTGCGAGTGAATGTCAGGTATCTGCTGTTCTTATAAGGTCCAAAAATCCATCCTGGAAGGGGGTGGGAATAGCTGGACAGTTAATGAAATGTTTGCATGAAATGTATTATTTGAAATGGCAAAATGTGGTATTAACATTAAGGTTTCCTCTTCCCTTATGATCTAGTTGTTCCAACTACCAGCAAAGTTGTAACCACCAAGAAACCAGGTAAATTCTGCATTCCACTATAAATTAAGAGTTCAAATGCATTAAATTACAAAATGCTATAAAATCGTACAGTATGAATATCTCTGATTATAAGAAGAATTTTAACCTAAAGTTTTGCAGATTTCCTTTGCACAATTCTAGTCAGCTTTGCTGTCTGGCAACATATATCCTGGTGGGCCCATTTAGAGAATATTTATAGTACATTAGAACTTAACTGCTTAGCAATTTTCTATGCCAAATACACCATTTAATGTTATAAACTACATCTGCCTGCAAGGGGCTGTCTGAGGAGTCCATACTGCGGCCATCACCTCCCAGAGGGCTACCTTTAGGGGGGGCACTGATTACAGGTAACCCTTTAGGTAGCTCACCGTCAGTGAACCTCCTGACAGCTTCTTTTCATCCACACCCATGTCTGTAATATGGTGCGGGTGCAATAGCAAATAAATTCCCTCATTAGCATGTAGCCACGCCCCCATGGAAATTAGAGATCACCCTCTGATAATTGTAGAGAAGTGAGGCTCAATGTTTAGAGCAGCAGACACTGATGCAGAGGTCTAGCCCGGGACCAGGGTTCAATTCCCGCCTCACCGGGTCTTGGGTTCAATTTCCGCGTACCTGATAATTCTCGCCTCAGTGCCTATTCTAATCATGGGTCCCACTCTGCAACTCTGGGCAATAGCTTGCTTAATCTCCACAACAGCCCCAACAACGCTAGGATGCCTGGCTTCACCTTGGGGGTGCCCAGGAGTGGGCCCTTCACAGGGAAAAGCAAGGAAGGGTTCCACAGCGGTATGCGTACAAGTGCCTGAGATACCCCTTCGGGGGTCGATTCGGTGCGCTATACAAATACTACTACATTTACATTTACATATAGATGTATCCATCCGATGAACAAGTTACTTATCTTTGGTAACGCTGTTTCTGATGGATTCTTTAACTAACTGCAGACTACTTACTGACACGCACACCTTTCTGTTCTATGAATTGGGCTCTTTTCGAATTTTTTTTAAGTTCCCAAGTCTAGGGATGTGCACACTGGTAAACAAATCTGCTATAGGGCTCTGCGTCTGAGTGGGTCAACAATCTAGAATGCAAATGATCTCCATGTGGGTAGTGGTGCTTAGAAGAAGCTTCTCACTTCACTTCTCACAAGGAATGTCAGCGCTAGATGCATTTTGCAACCTACTGTTGTGCAGGTCTACTGCTAAAGATATTCCAGATCCAGTTGGGAGCCTGGAGGAGTATTCAAAAGATGAGGAATCTGCGGTTAGATAGCTTCGCCACCGAGAAGAACTATACGAAAGGTTAACAACATGTTGTTATAGTTACTTCAATATTTATCCAGAAATATATACATACTGTAAATATTTATTTATTTAGTGATGCATTGTAGATATCAAAGAGTTTGCATCTCATACATAAACAGAGACCAAAAGCTGACTAGTGCCTTGGTAGAATCTCATACTTTCTCACAGTGTCTGCTCCTCACCTATTGATTCCACATGCATTTCATGGTAACAGTAGAATTATTGATTGAGGATCATCAACCCTGTATTGGTCTGCGAGTGAATTACATCTATCTGCTCTTCTTATAAGGTCCAAAAATCCATCCTGTAAGGGGGTGGGAATAGCTGGGCAAATAATGAAATGTTTGCATGAAATGTATAATTTGAAATGGCAAAATCTGGTATTAACATTTAGGTTTCCTCTTCCCGGATGATTTAGTTGTTCCAACTACCAGCAAATTTGTAACCACCAAGAAACCAGGTAAATTCTGCATCCCACTATAAATTTGGAGTTCAAATGCATTAAATTACAAAATGCTATAAAATCGTACAGCATGAATGTCTCTGATTATAAGAAGAATTTTAAAACTAAAGCTTTCTAGATGTCCTTTGCACAATTCTAGTCAGCTTTGCTGTCTGGCAACAGAAATCCTGGTGGGCCCATTTAGAGAATATTTATAGTACATTAGAACTTAACTGCTTAGTAGTTTTTTTATGCCAAATATTCCCTTTAATGTTATAAACTACATCTGCCTGCAAGGGGATGTCTGAGGAGTCCATACTGCGGCCATCACCTCCCAGAGGGCTACCTTTAGGGGGTGCACTGATTGCGCGTAATCCTTTCGGTAGCTCACCGTCAGTGAACCTCCTGTCAGCTTCTTTTCAACCACACCCATGTCTGAAATATGGTGCGGGTGCAGTAGAAAATAAATTCCCTCATTCGCATGTAGCCATACCCCCATGGAAATTAGAGATCACCCTCTGATAATTGTACTGGTGCTCTATGTGTCCCAGCACTATCTGAATTACAGAAGGGGGCGCACAATACTCTCCGGCACCTTCTGTAATACCAAAGTGCCCGGGGGCAAGCAGAGTAGGTGCAAATGCCTGTTTTGCCCCTGGGGTACTTTGCATAATATGGCCCCTGTTGTTCTTCACTCCACCTCATCCCTCTTAGGATGACAGACTCCGTTAGTTGGATCATAGGAGCACTTAAGATTGTATACTGATTGTACTGCGTGACATTGATTGGATGATCAGCTTATTGTTGTATTAGCCATCGGGAAGAGGGGCAAGGCGATGCAAGATCTCTGCTACACAGTATTGCAGAAGCCGTTAACAGAAGGGCTCATTTTACCAGGGTGGTATGCTGTCTGTTTTGGACATTTGCCTGGCTGCTGTGGGTTTCACTCCATACATTCATAATTAATATTACCTCCTTGGTCCTGCAGGTTTTGTTTTGTCTGAGCCAGTTCACATAATCACCACTTAGGAAGTAGTACTATGGAATTGATTTCAAAGGCAATGAATATGCATATAGATGTATCCATCCGATAAACAAGTTACTAATCTTTGGTAACGCTGTTTCTGATGGATTCTTTATCTAACTGCAGACTCCTCACTGATGCGCACACCTTTCTGTTCTATGAATTGGGCTCTTTTAGAAATTCTTTTCAAGTTCCCAAGTCTAGGGATGTGCACACTGGTAAACAAATCTGCTATAGGGCTCTGCGTCTGAGTGGGTCAACAATCTAGAATGCAAATGATCTCCATGTGCGTAGGTGGTGCTTAGAAGAAGCTTCTCACTTTACTTCTCACAAGGAATGTCAGCGCTAGATGCATGTTGCAACCTACTGTTGTGCAGGTCTACTGCTAAAGATATTCCAGATCCAGTTGGGAGCCTGGAGGAGTATTCAAAAGATGAGGAATCTGTGGTTAGATAGCTTCGCCACCAAGATGAACCATACCAAAGGTTAACAACTTGTTGTTATAGTTACTTCAATATGTATCCAGAAATGTATACATACTGTAAATATTTATTTATTTAGTGATACATTGTAGATATCAAAGACTTTGCATCCCAAAAGTAAACTGAGACCAAAAGCTGACTAGTGCCTTGGTAGAATCTCATAATTTCTCACAGTGTCTGTTCCTCACCTATTGATTCCACATGCATTTCATGGTAACAGTAGAATTATTGATTGAGGATCATCGACCCTGTATTGGTTTGCGAGTGAATGTCAGGTATCTGCTGTTCTTATAAGGTCCAAAAATCCATCCTGGAAGGGGGTGGGAATAGCTGGGCAAATAATGAAATGTTTGCATGAAATGTATTATTTGAAATGGCAAAATGTGGTATTAACATTTAGGTTTCCTCTTCCCGTATGATCTAGTTGTTCCAACTACCAGCAAAGTTGTAACCACCAAGAAACCAGGTAAATTCTGCATCCCATTATAAATTAAGAGTTCAAATGCATTAAATTACAAAATGCTATAAAATCGTACACCATGAATGTCTCTGATTATAAGAAGAATTTTACCCTAAAGTTTTGCAGATTTCCTTTGAACAATTCTAGTCGGCTTTGTTGTCTGGCAACAGATATCCTGGTGGGCCCATTTAGAGAATATTTATAGTACATTAGAACTTAACTGCTTAGCAATTTTCTATGCCAAAAATTCCATTTAATGTTATAAACTACATCTGCCTGCAAGGGGATGTCTGAGGAGTCCATACTGCGGCCACTCCTCCCAGAGGGCTACCTTTAGGGTGTGCACTGATTACAGGTAACCCTTTAGGTATCTCACCATCAGTGAACCTCCTGACAGCTTCTTTTCATCCAGACCCATGTCTGTTATATGGTGCGGGTGCAATAGCAAATAAATTCCCTCATCAGCATGTAGCCACGCCCCCATGTAAATTAGAGATCACCCTCTGATAATTGTAGAGAAATGTGGCTCAATGGTTAGAGCGGCAGACCCTGATGCAGAGGTCTAGCCAGGGACCAGGGTTCAATTCCTGCCTCTGCGGGTCTTGGGCTCAATTTCCACGTACCTGCTAATTCTCGCCTCAGTGCCTATTCTAATCATGGGTCCCACTCTGCAACTCTGGGCAATAGCTTGCTTAATCTCCACAACGGCCCCAACAATGCTAAGATGCCTGGCTTCACCTTGGGGGTTCCCAGGAGTGGGCCCTTCACAGGGAAAAGCCAGGAAGGGTTCCACAGCGGTATGCGTATAAGCGCCTGAGATACCCCTTCGGGGGTCGATTCGGTGCGCTATACAAATACTACTACATTTACATTTACATATAGATGTATCCATCCGATGAACAAGTTACTTATCTTTGGTAACGCTGTTTCTGATGGATTCTTTATCTAACTGCAGACTACTTACTGACACGCACACCTTTCTGTTCTATGAATTGGGCTCTTTTAGAATTTTTTTTAAGTTCCCAAGTCTAGGGATGTGCACACTGGTAAACAAATCTGCTATAGGGCTCTGTGTCTGAGTGGGTCAACAGTCTAGAATGCAAATGATCTCCATGTGCGTAGGTGGTGCTTAGAAGAAGCTTCTCACTTCACTTCTCACAAGGAATGTCTGCGCTAGATGCATGTTGCAACCTACTGATGTGCAGGTCTACTGCTAAAGATATTCCAGATCCAGTTGGGAGCCTGGAGGAGTATCCAAAAGATGAGGAATCTGCGGTTAGATAGCTTCGCCACCAAGATGAACTATACCAAAGGTTAACAACATGTTGTTATAGTTACTTCAATATGTATCCAGAAATATATACATACTGTAAATATTTATTTATTTAGTGATCTATTGTAGATATCAAAGAGTTTGCATCCCAAAAGTAAACTGAGACCAAAAGCTGACCAGTGACTTGGTAGAATCTCATAATTTCTCACAGTGTCTGTTCCTCACCTATTGATTCCACATGCATTTCATGGTAACAGTAGAATTATTGATTGAGGATCATTGACCCTGTATTGGTTTTCGAGTGAATGTCAGGTATCTGCTGTTCTTATAAGGTCCAAAAATCCATCCTGGAAGGGGGTGGGAATAGCTGGGCAAATAATGAAATGTTTGCATGAAATGTATTATTTGAAATGGCAAAATGTGGTATTAACATTTAGGTTTCCTCTTCCCGTATGATCTAGTTGTTCCAACTACCAGCAAAGTTGTAACCACCAAGAAACCAGGTAAATTCTGCATCCCATTATAAATTAAGAGTTCAAATGCATTAAATTACAAAATGCTATAAAATCGTACACCATGAATGTCTCTGATTATAAGAAGAATTTTACCCTAAAGTTTTGCAGATTTCCTTTGAACAATTCTAGTCGGCTTTGTTGTCTGGCAACAGATATCCTGGTGGGCCCATTTAGAGAATATTTATAGTACATTAGAACTTAACTGCTTAGCAATTTTCTATGCCAAAAATTCCATTTAATGTTATAAACTACATCTGCCTGCAAGGGGATGTCTGAGGAGTCCATACTGCGGCCACTCCTCCCAGAGGGCTACCTTTAGGGTGTGCACTGATTACAGGTAACCCTTTAGGTATCTCACCATCAGTGAACCTCCTGACAGCTTCTTTTCATCCAGACCCATGTCTGTTATATGGTGCGGGTGCAATAGCAAATAAATTCCCTCATCAGCATGTAGCCACGCCCCCATGTAAATTAGAGATCACCCTCTGATAATTGTAGAGAAGTGTGGCTCAATGGTTAGAGCGGCAGACCCTGATGCAGAGGTCTAGCCAGGGACCAGGGTTCAATTCCTGCCTCTGCGGGTCTTGGGCTCAATTTCCGCGTACCTGCTAATTCTCGCCTCAGTGCCTATTCTAATCATGGGTCCCACTCTGCAACTCTGGGCAATAGCTTGCTTAATCTCCACAACGGCCCCAACAATGCTAAGATGCCTGGCTTCACCTTGGGGGTTCCCAGGAGTGGGCCCTTCACAGGGAAAAGCCAGGAAGGGTTCCACAGCGGTATGCGTACAAGCGCCTGAGATACCCCTTCGGGGGTCGATTCGGTGCGCTATACAAATACTACTACATTTACATTTACATATAGATGTATCCATCCGATGAACAAGTTACTTATCTTTGGTAACGCTGTTTCTGATGGATTCTTTATCTAACTGCAGACTACTTACTGACACGCACACCTTTCTGTTCTATGAATTGGGCTCTTTTAGAATTTTTTTTAAGTTCCCAAGTCTAGGGATGTGCACACTGGTAAACAAATCTGCTATAGGGCTCTGTGTCTGAGTGGGTCAACAGTCTAGAATGCAAATGATCTCCATGTGCGTAGGTGGTGCTTAGAAGAAGCTTCTCACTTCACTTCTCACAAGGAATGTCTGCGCTAGATGCATGTTGCAACCTACTGATGTGCAGGTCTACTGCTAAACATATTCCAGATCCAGTTGGGAGCCTGGAGGAGTATTCAAAAGATGAGGAATCTGCGGTTAGATAGCTTCGCCACCAAGATGAACTATACCAAAGGTTAACAACATGTTGTTATAGTTACTTCAATATGTATCCAGAAATATATACATACTGTAAATATTTATTTATTTAGTGATCTATTGTAGATATCAAAGAGTTTGCATCCCAAAAGTAAACTGAGACCAAAAGCTGACCAGTGACTTGGTAGAATCTCATAATTTCTCACAGTGTCTGTTCCTCACCTATTGATTCCACATGCATTTCATGGTAACAGTAGAATTATTGATTGAGGATCATCAACCCTGTATTGGTCTGCGAGTGAATTACAGCTATCTGCTCTTCTTATAAGGTCCAAAAATCCATCCTGGAAGGGGGTGGGAATAGCTGGGCAAATAATGAAATGTTTGCATGAAATGTATAATTTGAAATGGCAAAATCTGGTATTAACATTTAGGTTTCCTCTTCCCGGATGATCTAGTTGTTCCAACTACCAGCAAATTTGTAACCACCAAGAAAGCAGGTAAATTCTGCATCCCACTATAAATTAGGAGTTCAAATGCATTAAATTACAAAATGCTATAAAATAGTACAGCATGAATGTCTCTGATTATAAGAAGAATTTTAAAACTAACGTTTTCTAGATGTCCTTTGCACAATTCTAGTCAGCTTTGCTGTCTGGCAACAGATATACTTGTGGGTCCATTTAGAGAATATTTATAGTACATTAGAACTCAACTGCTTAGCAGTTTTTTATGCCTAATATACCCTTTAATGTTATAAACTACATCTGCCTGCAAGGGGAAATCTGAGGAGTCCATACTGCGGCCATCACCTCCCAGAGGGCTACCTTTAGGGGGTTCACTGATTGCGCGTAAGCCTTTAGGTAGCTCACCGTCAGTGAACCTCCTGACAGCTTCTTTTCATCCACACCCATGTCTGTAATATGGTGCGGGTGCAATAACAAATAAATCCCGCCATTAGCATGTAGCCACGCCTGCATGGAATTAGAGATCACCTTCTGATAATTGTACTGGTGCTCTATGTGTCCCAGCACTATCTGAATTAAAGAAGGGGCCGCACAATACTCTCTCCGGCACCTTCTGAAATACCAAAGTGCCCGGGGGCAAGCAGAGTAGGTGGAAATGCCTGTTTTGCCCCTGGGGCACTTTGCATAATATGGCCCCCGTTTTTCTTCACTCCACCTCATCCCTCTTAGGATGACAGACTCCGTTAGTTGGATCATAGGAGCACTTAAGATTGTATACTGATTGTACTGCGTGGCATTGATTGGATGATCAGCTTATTGTTGTATTAGCCGTCGTGAAGACGGGCAAGGCGATGCAAGATCTCTGCTACACAGTATTGCAGAAGCCGTTAACAGAAGGGCTCATTTCACCAGGGTGGTATGCTGTCTGTTTTGGACATTTGCCTGGCTGCTGTGGGTTTCACTCCATACATTCATAATTAATATTACCTCCTTGGTCCTGCAGGTTTTGATTTGTCTAAGCCAGTTCACATAATCACCACTTAGGAAGTAGTACTATGGAATTGATTTCGAAGGCAATGAATATGCATATAGATGTATCCATCCGATAAACAAGTTACTAATCTTTGGTAACGCTGTTTCTGATGGATTCTTTATCTAACTGCAGACTTCTCACTGATGCGCACACCTTTCTGTTCTGTGAATTGGGCTCTTTTAGAATTTTTTTTAAGTTCCCAAGTCTATGGATGTGCACACTGGTAAACAAATCTGCTATAGGGCTCTGTGTCTGAGTGGGTCAACAATCTAGAATGCAAATGATCTCCATGTGCGTAGGTGGTGCTTAGAAGAAGCTTCTCACAAGGAATGTCAGCGCTAGATGCATGTTGCAACTTACTGCTGTGCAGGTCTACTGCTAAAGATATTCCAGATCCAGTTGGGAGCCTGGAGGAGTATTCAAAAGATGAGGAATCTGTGGTTAGATAGCATCGCCACCAAGATGAACCATACCAAACGTTAACAACTTGTTGTTATAGTTACTTCAATATGTATCCAGAAATATATTCATACTGTAAATATTTATTTATTTAGTGATGCATTGTAGATATCAAAGAGTTTGCATCTCCTAAGTAAACAGACACCAAAAGCTGACTAGTGCCTTGGTAGAATCTCATACTTTCTCACAGTGTCTGCTCCTCACCTATTGATTCCACATGCATTTTTTGGTAACAGTAGAATTATTGATTGAGGATCATCGACCCTGTATTGGTTTGCGAGTGAATTACAGTTATCTGCTCTTCTTATAAGGTCCAAAAATCCATCCTGGAAAGGGGTGGGAATAGCTGGGCAATTAATGAAATGTTCGCATGAAATGTATTATTTGAAAAGGCAAAATGTGGTATTAACATTTAGGTTTCCTCTTCCCGTATGATCTAGTTGTTCCAACTACCAGCAAAGTTGTAACCACCAAGAAACCAGGTAAATTCTGCATCCCATTATAAATTAAGAGTTCAAATGCATTAAATTACAAAATGCTATAAAATCGTACACTATGAATGTCTCTGGTTATAAGAAGAATTGTAGCCTAAAGTTTTGCAGATTTGCTTTGCACAATTCTAGGCAGCTTTGCTGTCTGGCAACAGATATCCTGGTGGGCCCATTTAGAGAATATTTATAGTACATTAGAACTTAACTGCTTAGCAATTTTCTATGCCAAATACTCCATTTAATGTTACAAACTACATCTGCCTGCAAGGGGCTGTCTGAGGAGTCCATGCTGCGGCCATCACCTCCCAGAGGGCTACCCTTAGGGGGTGCACTGATTACAGGTAACCCTTTAGGTATCTCACCATCAGTGAACCTCCTGACAGCTTCTTTTCATCCAGACCCATGTCTGTAATATGGTGCGGGTGTAATAACAAATAAATTCCCTCATTAGCATGTAGCCACGCCCCCATGGAAATTAGAGATCACCCTCTGATAATTGTAGAGAAGTGTGGCTCAATGGTTAGAGCGGCAGACCCTGATGCAGACGTCTAGCTCGGGACCAGGGTTCAATTCCTGCTTCTGCGGGTCTTGGGCTCAATTTCCGCGTACCTGCTAATTCTCGCCTCAGTGCCTATTCTAATCATGGGTTCCACTCTGCAACTCTGGGCAATAGCTTGCTTAATCTCCACAACGGCCCCAACAACGCTAGGATGCCTGGCTTCACCTTGGGGGTGCCCAGGAGTGGGCCCTTCACAGGGAAAAGCCAGGAAGGGTTCCACAGCGGTATGCGTACAAGCGCCTGAGATACCCCTTCGGGGGTCGATTCGGTGCCCTATACAAATACTACTACATTTACATTTACATATAGATGTATCCATCCGATGAACAAGTTACTTATCTTTGGTAACGCTGTTTCTGATGGATTCTTTATCTAACTGCAGACTCCTCACTGACACGCACACCTTTCTGTTCCATGAATTGGGCTCTTTTAGAAATTCTTTTCAAGTTCCCAAGTCTAGGGATGTGCACACTGGTAAACAAATCTGCTATAGGGCTCTGCATCTGAGTGGGTCAACAATCTAGAATGCATATGATCTCCATGTGCGTAGGTGGTGCTTAGAAGAAGCTTCTCACTTTACTTCTCACAAGGAATGTCAGCGCTAGATGCATGTTGCAACCTACTGTTGTGCAGGTCTACTGCTAAAGATATTCCAGATCCAGTTGGGAGCCTGGAGGAGTATTCAAAAGATTAATAATCTGTGGTTAGATAGCTTCGCCACTAAGATGAACCATACCAAAGGTTACCAACTTGTTGTTATAGTTACTTCAATATGTATCCAGAAATATATACATACTGTAAATATTTATTTATTTAGTGATGCATTGTAGATATCAAAGAGTTTGCATCCCAAAAGTAAACTGAGACCAAAAGCTGGCCAGTGCCTTGGTAGAATCTCATAATTTCTCACAGTGTCTGTTCCTCACCTATTGATTCCACATGCATTCATGGCAACAGTAGAATTATTGATTGAGGATCATCAACCCTGTATTGGTCTGCGAGTGAATTACAGTTATCTGCTCTTCTTATAAGGTCCGAAAATCCATCCTGGAAGAGGATGGGAATAGCTGGACAATTAGTGAAATGTTTGCATGAAATATATTATTTGAAATGGCAAAATGTGGTATTAACATTTAGGTTTCCTCTTCCCGTATGATCTAGTTGTTCCAACTACCAGCAAAGTTGTAACCACCAAGAAACCAGGTTAATTCTGCATCCCACTATAAATTAAGAGTTCAAATGCATTAAATTACAAAATGCTATAAAATCGTACACCATGAATGTCTCTGATTATAAGAAGAATTTTAACCTAAAGTTTTGCAGATTTCCTTTGCACAATGCTAGTCGGCTTTGCTGTCTTGCAACAGATATCCTGGTGGGCCCATTTAGAGAATATTTATAGTATATTAGAACTTAACTGCTTAGCAATTTTCTATGCCAAATATTCCATTTAATGTTATAAACTACATCTGCCTGCAAGAGGATGTCTGAGGAGTCCATACTGCGGCCATCACCTCCCAGAGGGCTAACTTTAGGGGGTGCACTGATTACAGGTAACCCTTTAGGTATCTCACCATCAGTGAACCTCCTGACAGCTTCTTTTCATCCAGACCCATGTCTGTAATATGGTGCGGGTGCAATATCAAATAAATTCCCTCATCAGCATGTAGCCACGCCCCCATGTAAATTAGAGATCACCCTCTGATAATTGTAGAGAAGTGTGGCTCAATGGTTAGAGCGGCAGACCCTGATGCAGAGGTCTAGCCAGCGACGAGTGTTCAATTCCTGCCTCTGCGGGTCTTGGGCTCAATTTCCGCGTACCTGCTAATTCTCGCCTCAGTGCCTATTCTAATCATGGGTCCCGCTCTGCAACTCTGGGCAATAGCTTGCTTAATCTCCACAACGGCCCCAACAATGCTAGGATGCCTGGCTTCACCTTGGGGGTTCCCAGGAGTGGGCCCTTCACAGGGAAAAGCCAGGAAGGGTTCCACAGCGGTATGCGTACAAGCGCCTGAGATACCCCTTCGGGGGTCGATTCGGTGCGCTATACAAATACTACTACATTTACATTTACATATAGATGTATCCATCTGATGAACAAGTTACTTATCTTTGGTAACGCTGATTCTGATGGATTCTTTATCTAACTGCAGACTCCTCACTGAGACGCACACCTTTCTGTTCTATGAATTGGGCTCTTTTAGAATTTTTTTTAAGTTCCCAAGTCTAGGGATGTGCACACTGGTAAACAAATCTGCTATAGGGCTCTGCGTCTGAGTGCGTCAACAATCTAGAATGCAAATGATCTCCATGTGCGTAGGTGGTGCTTAGAAGAAGCTTCTCACTTCACTTCTCACAAGGAATGTAAGCGCTAGATGCATGTTGCAACCTACTGTTGTGCAGGTCTACTGCTAAAGATATTCCAGATCCAGTTGGGAGCCTGGAGGAGTATTCAAAAGATGAGGAATCTGCGGTTAGATAGCTTCGCCACCAAGATGAACGATACCAAAGGTTAACAACTTGTTGTTATAGTTACTTCAATATGTATCCAGAAATATATACATACAGTAAATATTTATTTATTTAGTGATCTATTGTAGATATCAAAGAGTTTGCATCCCAAAAGTAAACTGAGACCAAAAGCTGACCAGTGACTTGGTAGAATCTCATAATTTCTCACAGTGTCTGTTCCTCACCTATTGATTCCACATGCATTTAATGGTAACAGTAGAATTATTGATTGAGGATCATCAACCCTGTATTGGTCTGCGAGTGAATTACAGCTATCTGCTCTTCTTATAAGGTCCAAAAATCCATCCTGGAAGGGGGTGGGAATAGCTGGGCAAATAATGAAATGTTTGCATGAAATGTATAATTTGAAATGGCAAAATCTGGTATTAACATTTAGGTTTCCTCTTCCCGGATGATCTAGTTGTTCCAACTACCAGCAAATTTGTAACCACCAAGAAACCAGGTAAATTCTGCATCCCACTATAAATTAGGAGTTCAAATGCATTAAATTACAAAATGCTATAAAATAGTACATCATGAATGTCTCTGATTATAACAAGAATTTTAAAACTAACGTTTTCTAGATGTCCTTTGCACAATTCTAGTCAGCTTTGCTGTCTGGCAACAGATATACTTGTGGGTCCATTTAGAGAATATTTATAGTACATTAGAACTCAACTGCTTAGCAGTTTTTTATGCCAAATATACCCTTTAATGTTATAAACTACATCTGCCTGCAAGGGGAAATCTGAGGAGTCCATACTGCGGCCATCACCTCCCAGAGGGCTACCTTTAGGGGGTGCACTGATTGCGCGTAATCTTTTAGGTAGCTCACTGTCAGTGAACCTCCTGACAGCTTCTTTTCATCCACACCCATGTCTGTAATATGGTGCGGGTGCAATAACAAATAAATCCCACCATTAGTATGTAGCCACGCCCGCATGGAAATTAGAGATCACCCTCTGATAATTGTACTGGTGCTCTATGTGTCCCAGCACTATCTGAATTACAGAAGGGGCCGCACAATACTCTCTCCGACACCTTCTGAAATACCAAAGTGCCCGGGGGCAAGCAGAGTAGGTGCAAATGCCTGTTTTGCCCCTGGGGCACTTTGCATAATAATGCCACTGTTGTTCATCACTCCACCTCATCCCTCTTAGGATGTCAGTCTCCATTAGCTGGATCATAGGAGAACCTAAGCTTCTATAGTGATTGTACTACCTAACATTGATTGGGTGATCAGCTTATTGTTGTATTAGCAGTGGTGAAGAGGGGCAAGGCGGGGCAAAATCTGTGCTACACAGTAGTGCAGAAGCCGTTAATAGAAGGGCTCATTTCACCAGGGTGGTATGCTGAGGGTCTGTTCTGGACATTTGCCTGGCTGCTGTGGGTTTCAATCCATACATGTTAACAGAGCCCACTTGAATCTTCTCCACCAAGAACGGCACACCTTGGTCTGCGTCAAGTGGACATTTAAGGATTTGGCTAGGTGCATTGTGAATATTGTAGTCCCAACATCCCAAGGACCATCTCAGAAATTCTAGAACATATGTACTGGTGTTGTGGACACTTTGAACCCACACGAGGAACTTCAGCAAGAACACTTGTTGTAGTTTGGTGAAGTTTAGAGTAACATTTGTTAAAAGTACTATAAGCTGACCAGGTGTATTGTGGGTTTTGTAGTCACAGACTCCAAGAGGCAAACCAGATTATCTGTACTCTTGGGTGGTGCTGTGGACTACTTTCATACATCATGAAATACATCTGTCAGTACGTGTATAAGTGTTACATCGTGGATGTCCACAACTATGGTCCTTTAAAAATAATTGCTGGCTAGTAGTCAGTCCTGCCTCTTTGTCCCTCCCCTTTCTCTTCCCTCCCTCCGACACAGCTGAGACTTAGAAGTGTCTAATTCCGCTGTAGCTCTTTATCTGTACATTGAGGGGATTTGTTTGACATGATTTCTTGCTGTTTGCCTCTGTTCAGCTGTGGCACCATATCTGCTTACATCTAAAAACAAAATTCCTACCTCTCACCTCCTCTTTATGCCACAGTTGGGCTAGTGCTGCTTCCCGCTCTGCTGATTGTATTTATTTAGCCTTTTGGAACCTTTCTCCCTGTTTCAAAACTGCATTTGCTTCCCTGTCCGCCTCGAACAATTTATTTTCTTTTTGACTTTCTACGTTTCATGGTCTTTATCTCTGTGCCTCTCTTGAGACTGTTGACCCCCTGTTCTTTCTGTGTCTCACTCCCTAAAGTCACTGACTGCCTTATTTTTTCGATGCCAAAACCCAGTTTGCTCTCCAGTGTATATGTTCAAACTCTGATCCAGCAATAGGCTGTACTAGAGTGACATTTTAGGAAAAATCATGCAGCTATTCATTTAAACAAACCATGGGAAAAAGGGTCATTAGCTCAGCCATTTTAATTCCAGGCTGGGTGTTTATTTTACTACATTCAATACTTTTAACTGGCCTGTCTTGCTTCATGGTGGTCCTCCAAACAGCCCTTTCTTGAATTGCCTCAGGTGAGTTCTGCTATGCGGCTAGCTTAATCAGCTATGAAGGCCTGCCTGCACTCACCCCTACATTCTAAGGAGGGATGGCCTGCCTCTCTGTTTGCATGACATTGTTTGGTTTCTCATAGGACACAGTACAGCACATTATTACCTTTCTCTCATTGGTATTTATAGTAGATGACCCCCAAAGTACACACTTTTCTCATGCACACAGCACTCTGGTGCCATTATTTGGATGCTTTTATGAGAATCTATACTCCTGGGGTTAATCATTCGATAAATCAATCAGGATTTAAAAAGCACGGCAGCCCTTGGCTGGTGTTGCTGTAGTTTGAAGCATCTTGCCATCATTTATCATTATTCAAGACTTCCGACCTCCTTGGCTCTTCAGTGGATAGGTTGTGATTTTAGATTCTAAGTTCGTTTGGCCGTTGCTTGGATGCAAGTTACATAGAGCAATTCACATAAATGTTTGGCTTATGCTCTGACAAGTGTGATGCTGTGTAATCATGCAACTATTCTAAAATTCGAGTTTTGAATTAAAGCTACTTCCAAAGAGTCTAACTACTTATTTTTACATATACTTCACACCTAAGGTCTCCCCTAGATGCATCAGTGCACTTGTAACTTTAAGCAGGGACATTATAACAAATGTTTATATGCCCCTGTAAGGGGAAAAAAAGCTGATTTGTTTTTCCCTATGATAGCACAATAGAGCCTTTGGCCTAACAGGGAAAGTACAACTATAGATAGAAATAAGCTAAATATATACTTCAAAGTATCAAATGCTGGTTAGAATAAATCTAACAACTTGTCACTGTTAGAATTCCTTATAAATATCACAGAAAGTAAGTTATTGAACTTGTTTTCTGAAGTACCAAAATTCAGCCTTCCAGCTGCCCTCTCTGATTGTTCAGCCTCAGCTGTCTTAACGAGGTGTGAAGTGGCCTGCTGTTTGAACCAGTAGTGTCTGGGCAGCTGAATGGATGCTCCCAGATAGGTAGAACTACCACTGTGCTCAACCTTGCGTAGCTTCTTGGTGAGCAGTGAGGCTCACTGCAGAGGCAATGTGTAAAACAAAGTCAAAAGCAGCAACGCACGGGGCGTGGCTTCGCAGGCGGCGATGGCGGTTGCAGCTTACTAGAGCTCCCGCCGGCCCGTTATCAATCCGGCAGATTATCCTGGCCCCCGAGCCCAAACTCCACAGCCCATGTCGGGCAAACATCGCTGAAGGTGCCAGGGATCCTGCGGTGCAGTCGGCGGAGCTCCTGAGTTGTCGGGCGAGGCTGGGCAGCGGTGAGAAGAGTGCGGCCTAGTGCGCGGCAGAGAAGCCGGGGCCTCGATTTTGGCACCTCCCGGCCAGAGGGCGTCTGCGTGGGTCGGCTGGCCCGCCGATTGCCTTGAGCCTCGACTGCCCTGAAGGCCGAGGGGCAGCTAGCGATTTTCCCTCAAGAACCCCGCTGGGGGGTGTGGAGATCCTTGGTGCCGTGAGCCCGTCCAGCCAGAAGTTGTGGCCTTGTGGACCCAGCGCAGCCGGGGCCTCGAGTTTCGTGGCCCCAGCCCGCGGGGATCACCATCGGCCTTTGCCACAGCTGGGTCTCGGCGGAGCCTGGGGAGCTGCAATCGATTGGAGGGGGTCCCGGCCCGGAGTGCTGGGCCTCCACTGCTAAATATCTACAGGTGGAGGACCGGAGTGTGGCTGGACGGAACTCTGTGGGCCGGACCGGTACTGGCACTGCCCTGCGACTGACCGCGAACTGTGAGTACCTCCCCTGGGTCCCTGACATTTGAAGGAGTGGTGGCCGGTTCTGGGGAGCTGGAGACCGGCGCTACTGGGCCCGCAGCACACGGCAGGGCGGCACAGATCGGCCAACGGAGTGTGGGACATGCAGGCCGCCAAAGACTGGGGGGTGGATCCCAGGACCTGCCTCGGCCTTACCGGGGAACGGTGCCGGACCAGGGGTACAAGCGTCTGAACCCCACGGTGGGGGGAGAACTGTGGTGTGGGTCCCTATTGGACATTGCAGACGAGATAAAAGACCCTGTACTGCCGCATCAGCCTGTACTCTCAGTGGCCCACGTGCGGTCCGCAGCCATGACCAGAGGAGGCGGCGGCCTCACCAAACAGGCGACCATTGATAAATTCACAGGGCCCAGTGGGGGCCCCGGACCCTCAGGAGGAGGACAAGGAGGGGGCTGGACAACGCAGCGCTTATGGCAGCCATCACCCAGTCCAGGGACATGCTAGACGCCAAAATAGGTGCGGTGGGCGCAGATGTCACCTTGTTGCGCCAGGACTTGCGGAATGCAGTGGCACGGATTACGGAGGTAGAATCTAGAGTTTCGGTGGTAGAAGACGACGTGGGCTCCCTAAAGAAGAAAATGGCGGCAATGGAAACTGCGCAAAGGGGCCTGGCGCTCCGGGTGGAGGATGCTGAGGGACGCGCACGTCGAAACAACCTCCGTTTCATTGGCTTTCCGGAACGATGTGAGAAGGGGAACATGGAACAGTTTCTCACACAGTGGCTAGAGAGCTGGCTGCCCCCGGGGGTTCTATCCAACTGCTTCGTCATTGAACGCGTACATTGAGCCCTGACACAGAGGCCGCAGGAGGGTGAACGGCCCAGAGCAGTGAAAGCTAGACTCTTGACTTATCACGATCGGGACGCCACTTTGAAGGAAGCGAGAACGAGGGATGCTATTCTCTACGAGAACCGAAAGGGTCGCTATCTCTTTGTTAAAGGAATGGTGGGCACTGAGCCTGTGGTCTTTGGGAGTGTCTACGCCCCCCCCATCTGCAGTGGGCCCTGGCCGAGAAGCTGTTCACAGTGTGGGAGGACATCCCGGAGTCCTTAGCGGTGGTTGGGGGTGATTGGAACGAGGTGATGGACGTATGTATGGACCGTCAGAGGCGGCAGGAGATGCTTGGGGTCCCCCCCCCTACCAGGCTACATGCTATGATTGAAGGAATGGGCTGGGTGGATACGCGGCGACATATGCACCCTACAGTGCGCGAGTACACGTATGTATCTGCTGTGCATGGCTCCTTCTCAAGACTGGATTATGTGTTTGTGCCCAGATTATGCCTGTGCGGGGTGAGAGAGGCAGAGATCTTACCGAGGGGACTGTCCGATCACTCCCCAGTGTCGGTCAGGGTGGAACTCCTTAGAAAACGACAACCATTCAGATGGGGGATGTACTTGTGGCATCTCCAGCAGCCTGGCTATGTCCAACATCTGCGGGAGGCGATAGACCACTATTGGCGAGAAAACCTAGTAGACGACGTTGACGCAGTGGTGGTGTGGGAGGCCATGAAGCCCACTATACGGGGGGGTGGACATCGCGTGGTGTACTGCGGCCCGTCGAAGGCATCGGGAGACGATCACGGCAGCGGCCGCGCTGGTGGAAACCTTGGAACAGCAGAGGAGGAGATGAAGTTGTGATACAGTTACTTCTCCAGGCACAGCAATCCTATGCGTCTGGCTTAATAGATGAGGCAAAGCAGGCGTGGCTGGCCACACGGAGTAAAATATACCAGTGGGGGGATAAGTCATGTACAATGCTCCAAAGACTTTTGTCAACACAGCCTTCAACCCATCACGCTGCCAGACCTTACTGATGAAAACGGGGTGGTTCTTACTGACCCGAACGAGTTAGCAGCGAGCTTTGCTAGCTACTTCATGACACAATATGCCCCGTGTGACCGTCTATCTGCAGACGAAGTGGCTAAATTCATAGACGATTTGCCGCCTAAAGCGGTGTCCAATGAGACCAGGAAGGCCCTTGATGTTCCCCTTACAGCAGATGAACTGGGGGAGGCCCTGGGACAACTCAATGCAGGGAAGGCCCCCGGGCCGAGCGGCTACCCATGTGAGTTCTATAGGAAATTCCATTTACAACTAGGGTCCCATTATCGCCGTGCACTTGAGGCGGCGCGTACACGGGGCAAGTTGCCCCCGGATTGGCGCCATGCTGAAGTGGTGGTTTTTCAGAAACCAGGTGGACCCCCAGAGAGGCATGACTCATATCGCCCCATCTCTTTACTCAATATAGAGGCCAAAATACTGGCAAAGGCTCTGGCGAATCGATTACTCCCATATGTAACGGACCTGGTTCATCCAGACCAAGCCGGCTTCATACCTCACAGGGCAACGCGACATAACATCCGGCGCGCACAGGCCGCGGTGGATGCCATGGGGGCCACCGGAGAACAGGCGGCTTTGTTGCTTGCTGATATAAACAAAGCCTTTGACTCGGTTAGCTGGACATACCTCTTTGCGCTCCTGCCCCGTCTCACTCTGGGCCCGATATTCCTGTCATATGTCAAACTACTGTACACTGACATCACGGCTTCGGTGCGAGTCGCGGGAGCGGTATCAGAGATGCTTCACATTGGACGGGGGACCCGACAGGGGTGTCCACTATCCCCTTACTTGTTCGCCCTAGCCATGGAGTCTCTGGCCGCTTGGGTGCGCATAGATGCACAGATGCGAGGCTTTGTGTGGACCGAAAACCTCTCAGATAGAATCGCGTTATACGCGGACGATGTCCGCTTCTTTCTTACCGATCTGCGACGCTCGGGGCCACGGGTGTTGGAAATTATGTGAATCTTTGGGGAAGTTTTGGGCCTTTATCTGAATCTACGCAAGTCCACCCTGTGGGTACTGGGGGGTGGAGCTGTGACAGATCCCTGGACATCGGGACTGCAGGTGGCTACCAGCGGTTTGAAATATCTGGGGGTGTTCCTGTCCGAATTGGTGAGCATTACCTGGGAACGCAACATAGTGCCGGTTTGGGAGCGGGTTCAAGAAGATGTGAAAACGTGGTCTCGGATGCCCCTCACTATCTTTGGCAGGTCCGCGATTTTCAAAATGGTAGCGCTCCCGCGCATCTTATATCAATTGCAGAATTATCCCCACCCCATCACACCCCAGTGGTTTTGGTAGGTTAACTCTGTCTTGGGCCGCTTCCTGTGGGCTGGGGGGGCTGCCAGGGTAGCGCTGCGTACATGCTTCTTATCCATATATTGTGGGGGCCTAGCCACCTCGGACCTACTGTCCTATTATCAAGCCTCCCACCTACTAATCCTGAATGAATGGTGGTACAGTAACAGCGGCGATCCGGCTTATGCCCTAGAGCGCGCATTGATGGGCGACAATACGCTCCATACGATCCTCTACTCAGCCAGGCTGCGGCGGACGTTCCCAAGTGTCACAAGAATTGTCTTTGCTGTGTGGCGACAGGCGTTTCGTCGCATGGGCTGGTGGGGTAGACTGACTGCAAAAACGCCGCTGTGGCATAATGGACGACTCCCGAACTTACCACGCTGTCGGGATTTGATGGCTGGGACACAATCGGGATCTCGTTGCTGGGACATGTAATGTCCGGGGTTACGCTCAAGTCGTTCCAAGAGGTCAGTACAGAGTTCCATATGCCCAGACCCAGTTCTTTCATTATCTGCAATTTAGACATGCACTGGCACCCAGCATTGCCAACCTAGACTCGCTTCCTGAATTTAGTCCAATTGAGGCGAAGGTCTTCATGGGTGACCTCGGAGATAAGAAGGTCTCCCGTATTTACCAAACGATGGTCACTCACTGCTCCTCCACCCGTCTTCCCCTGAGGGTGGCCTGGGAGGCAGACATTGGTCCCCTGGATGAGGATGATTGGAGGGAGGCCCTGGAATCCCCGAGGGGGACTGCCATTGCAATGCAGCTTAGGTTAATCCAATTCAAAATTCTCCATAGGGGTTACTACACCCGTGAGCGGCTGTGGAAGGCAGGACTGATTGGGTCACCGGAATGTCTGCGCTGTGGGGCTGCGGTGGGCACGCTGCTCCATACGGTATGGTCGTGCCCTAGAATAGTTGGTTTCTGGAGGGGTGTATGGAGCTGCCTGTCTGAAGTACTGGGTTGGGAACTTCCACGCACTCATCGCCTAGGACTACTCCATATCCTTGAGGGAGTTGGTGGGAACATATATAAACGTCACTTGTTGTTGTTGGGGCTAGTGGTTGCCAAAAGGGATCTGGCCCGAGCTTGGAAGGATGACAGGGCCCCCCCCCTGAGTGCATGGAGGGCCAGACTGGACTTTTGTATGGGTCTAGAACGACCAGTATTTGAAGCACGAGGATGCCCCCGTAAGCACTTCAAGATATGGAAGAGGTGGGCAGACTATAGGGGGTTGACACTAGATCCCCCAACGGAACCTGAGAAAGATCTCTAGGCGCACGATATCAAGCGGGCCTGTGAACTGCGTCATGCCTGCCATACCACGACCAAGTACTGAAGCTCTCTATACATACGTGCACAGGGTTAGGGAGGGATAACGGGGGGGTAGCAGGGAGGTTGGGTAATGGGAGTTGGCGGGGGTAGGGGCGGGTGTGGAAGTTCCTTTCCTTTCATTTGTGCTCTCTATAATTCTTGATTGGACACTGGTCCTGTGATGTAAACTGTACCAAGATGCTTGGTGGCGTTCTCCTGACTGTGGGGAGCCACATTTATTACTCTGCCTAATTCAATCAATAAAAATTTGTTGTGAAATAAAAAAAACAGTAACTCACGTTAAAAGCCCTGAGGGTCACAAAAGAGACTTCAGGAGTGAAAATGTTTATGTTCAACACACATATGCAATGCTTATAACATGACCAATATTACACTTTTAATCAATAAACACAATTGTGAATCTTGCTAGTGGTACTAGGCCCACTCATATGGTTATTCTTTCACTAGTATGCACACTATGGACACATCTTAATCCAACTCCCTTCTAATTGATAGAGAGTACCCTTACGCGGTGCACAATATCAAGATTATGTACATACACAAATAAAAGAACACTTTTTAGCAGCACTGTTAGCCGAAGTCAAGTGGGCAAAACCCAATGTCTAAAGGTATTGTGCTTTTGGTACTAATCAAGGATCCAACCACGCTCACTCCCACTCACACACACTCAATCCGCACCACTATGTGGTATGACAGGTATCAGCCAGTCTGTATGACACGCTCTTACATACACATACTCACTCAGCACCCTAATGTGGTGGCACTGGTACCTAGCAGGTATATGGATCACCTTCAGGAGTGCACGTGGCCCAAGCCTCTCTCCACTTTCACCCTCACCCCTATTTGCCTATACCCAGGGATGGGAGATAACTAGTCCTGCCTACCTGACACTGGGCTGCATGTGGCCAAATTTAAACTTAGTCTGGGTCTCTCAGGAAGTAGGTGGACATATTTAACAGCTTTAATGAGGAGGTAGACTTAAACAAAGGAGAAGTTAGCAGCAGAACAAGTTCACCCACAGGTCTCAAACACAAAGGATTCATACAGTCTCTTGACCCAGTTCCTAACTGTCTCAGAAGCATTTCT
This sequence comes from Lissotriton vulgaris, assembly GCF_964263255.1. NCBI lineage: Eukaryota > Metazoa > Chordata > Amphibia > Caudata > Salamandridae > Lissotriton > Lissotriton vulgaris. The sequence continues at coordinate 2,035,814,384 of NC_141691.1, forward strand.
TCATCCCAGTTAATCTGTCTCTCTACTACCAGTACCATGATGTCTTCAGTAGGGGCCAGGTGTGGAGAGGCAGGTTGGTCCATCACGATGAGTGTCAACAATACATTACTCCCCCTAGGCAGGAGTAGGCACCCCGATCGGTATATGATGATTCAGGTCGTACCCAGGCAATCTGGCCACAGTGACTGGTGTGCCTTTTGCATGAAGTTATGCGTTGTAAATTCTCACCTCCAAGGTCAGGAGTCACAATAACGTGTTCATGCTAAATTGGGTTGCACCAGGCAATTCTAATCACACTCAGCTAAGAATTGCAAATCAGTACCTCTTTGAATATGAGGCACAATGTCCAGTGCAAGTTGATACAGATTGCACCACACCAGTCTGGTCACGCACAAATATTTGCAAGTTCAGCAGAGCCACATAGGTTGGTATGAGGCAGTACTCTGGGTACACCCCCACCTTGAAGGGTTGCACCCTGTGAATTGGACACTACACGCAATGTTTAAAATACTTTTCATGTCACCCATAGCTAGGTTAATACATGCAGCGTTCTTCTCAAAGCATGTAATCCATTTCTACACTCCATCCAGCAAAGAGAGTAGGTTTGCTGTTAGTTTTTCTTTGTCCTTTTGGGATCATGACACATACATAACCCAGCCACATGCGGCTTGAGACCTTGCGGTGATAATGGCGCTCAAAAAAAACCTATGACATTGACATCATTCTGCTGCAGTGGGCATATTCTCAACCTGGATGGCGCTATGGATTTATCCTCAAAAAAGCAGGCCCCCCTTGCGAGGCATTGCTCCATGTAGGGAAAGTTCCAGTTGGGATTTCCGCCTTCATGTTCGATGCAATCTCCAGTTACTGCCATGTCCTCGGGCTAAGACAATCCTTCCCTAGGCCAAAACCTGTCACATGGGCCCCTCTCCTCAGTCCAGTCTGCTAACAGGGTGCGAAATGTGTAAACAAAATTCTTGCCTTTTGCTATTTATTCCCTGAGGGTAGGTCTATTTTTGCCGTGAACCCGTGTGCAGCACTGCGTATCCACTTTTGTAAAAACAGAAATGGTTTGTTGGTTTAAACTGTTCAGCCTAAATAACAGTTACAGGCATGAGCCTTTGAGGACTATTACATTTACATCGGGCTTACGAGCATCTTATATGCAGTATTACAGTAAGCAATAAAAGTTTCCGGCATCCCACATATAGTGAGGATTGTTCGTTACAGCCTTATGGGCAGATTTACAAGCCCCTTGCAACATCTTTACAATACTGTAGTTTCACTTCTGTGATGCATCGGCGTCGTAAACAATGCGCCACTATGCAACATATTTACAATGTGAGGCATCTATAGAGATGGGTCACGTTGTAAAGCCTTGCGCTACATTATACCTACATCAGGTATAATGTATGCAGGGTGGGCATTCCGACGTAGGAAAGCCTCGCAGTGAAATCTACAAGATTTTACGGAGTCACTTTTATGACGCCACTGCATCAAAACCGTACACCTGCTTGAAGCAAGCTTAAGGAGTGACGCAGCATGTTAGTGTTAGATCTGGGGGTCTCTAGTTGGCAATGGTATTCACATTTGTCCAAATAGGGACCCTTACTTCTAAGACAGGATAAGGGGATTACACTCCTTAATTAACCCCTGCTCACCCCCTTGGTAGTTTGGCACGAGCAGACAGGCTTATGTCAGAGGCAGTGTGTTAAGCATTTGTGAATATACACAAGAATACAGTGAAAACATTACAGATGGACACAACACAGGTTTTATAAAAATAAGTATTCTTTGCATAGACTTAAACACAAGACCACAAATGACGAAAATCCACAATACTACACTTAAGATTGCTTAAAGATGATAAAACGTTGCTTAGTTCCAGTTGATGATAAATGCGACAAAGTTCTCTACAAAGTGCCAGGATGCGTAACTCAAAGTAAACAAAAGGTTTGCAAAAGGGGAGATGTGTCAGTTCCGTGATCCGGGGGAGATGATGCATTGTGCCTCAATGCTTGCGCAGAGTAGCGGATGCGTCGTGATCTTTACTGGTGCGTAGGTGATGAGTAGATTCTCGGCCTGCGGGCCCATTGCGGTGCGCAAGATGGCACCTTGAGGCTATGCAATGATCCGGTTGCGAGAAGATGGCGCCCTTGATGCGGCGAAGCCATGATGATGCGGTGACGCCTTGCAACAACTCTGTACTTTGGAGCCGCATCAGGCCCTGCGACATGTTTCCCCGGTGATGCAACAGCAGGCAGCTTCGATGAACACATGCTTCCAGGGAGATGCGGAAAAGGCTCGCTTCTCCGGCGATGCAATGCCTTCAGCTGCGGCGGCAACATGCTTCTTCTCGATGTGTCACGCTTCCAACTCCCAGCGGCACGCAAGTGTCCGGAGTCAGAATTCTCAGCAAGGAAATTCAGTGGGGAGCTGGAGGTGAAGTCTTTCGTCCCTGAGACTTCAGCAGGAGGCAAGCACAGTTCAAACCCTTGGAGAATATTCTGTAGATGAAAGTCCTTACAAAGTTCCTTCTCCTTTCCCTGGGCAATGAAGCAACCACTGCAGGCCAACTCAGCAAACAGCACAATGGCAGAGGGGCAGTACGACTCCTGCAGCCTTCTTGGTTCTTCTCCTTGGCAGAAAGGTTTCTTGTCCAGTATTGATCTAATTTCTTGGGACCAGGGTCTCAATATTTATATCCCAAAATCCTTTATTCTCTGAAGACAGAGAGGCCTCTGCCTAGTCCAAACCAATTCCTGAGCACTTTGTTTACATTACTCTCTTCTTTCCTTCACTGTGCAGGGCAGAGACATCAGCACTTAGAATACAACTGTTAAAGAAGGGTCTGGGGGACTATATTTACCGACCTATCAAGCTCATACCCCTCATGAACTATACTGCAACAACAAGAAAACTTGAAGGTCTTGAAAGTTGAGAAAAAGAAGTGGCCACCAGGAAACTCACACACCACTATCACGACTAACGGTGAAGGACCATCAGTTGTAAAGGAGTCCTATCAGCCCACCCATATGGCGGAACATCGTCATCTAGGACTTTATCAGCAGGTTCTTATATGGTCAAGCCCAAAAGTGTTTGCTTGGTACCAGTAGATCCTGATGCTGAAAAAAGATGTGTCCTCACTGAGAGTGGTACTGATAGGGTGCAGTGCTCATAAAGATAAGTGACGGTGATTAAAATGACGGTCAGGGTAGAAAAATATGTTTATTAGTATCTCCCCGGGCGTCAGGTAAAAAAAGTGTGATGACAGTGTGAAAATATCACTGCACAGTAAGCATATACGATCTAGGCCAACATGTTTCTGCCGTTATGGTATTAGTTTACCGGCATTCTTCAGGGCCAGGCTGGAATATCAGCTACTGCAACAACCACCATTATTAGTGTGAGAAAGTAGTCAAAAAGAATATATATAACATGGTTTCAAAAAAGTGGAATTGTGTGGCTCAATGAACTACCCTACCGTGTCCTCGTTAGTAACCATGTAACGAGCAATCCTTTCCTGCAAACATCAAGAGAAGAGAACAATTTTGTGACAACAATGGAACAACAAAACTATCTATCAAATGTGTGAACAAAATTAGTGGCATTCCTTTACTCAATGGGCCAGTTAATTCTATAACGACCAAAAATAAAAAACTGTGCATAGTATATAGTCACATCCAGATAATCTGTGTACATAAAAAATGATAAGTCTGACATGCACTTACCCAGCTTTATGTGGGAAGTAAGCCTCACCTCACCCGGCAACGGCTCGGATAAAGAGGCCCCGCTCTGTTAGACATATGGAGAAGGACAATTTAAGGACATGATAGCTGTCACTATCTCAATATGTGTTAAATTACAAAAAGAAACTGAAAAACTTGGTTGTTCAAATCAAGCCCATAAGGTCATACAAACGCGATACGCTGCACTAAGAGGGCTCCATTCTACTAGGGATATTGTTGTTACACCATCTTCCCAATTCATATCATATTTCCAAAATTAAATTGGAATATGAGAATATCTAAACATCTCGGGAGTCTAAGTGTCGACTGCGGCCAATGTTACAATCTACTGTCAGCTCAAAGGCTCCCAAGCTCCACCCAGGTTCTGTAAACGAGCATAAGTGGAGCTGCCAAAGCGAAACTGGGGCGGTTCGAGGGTATAAATCAACACACAAGTTCCCAGTATCATAGTGTCTTTACCTGTCCGTCGGTACCTCCAGGAGTGTGTCTGAACCGAAGGGGAGGTACCGACGGACGGAAGGAAGTGCGTTTATATACGCCCGCTAATTGGAAAAGGCACTGGCCAATTCCAAACACCTGCAGGTTAAAGGCGCGGCAATACAAAATGCGCATGACGCGAGGCTGTTGTCATTGCCTCGCGCATGCGCAGAAACGCTGAATTCTTCAAAGCGGAGCTTGGTATTTACTCCGGGACAACCAATCGTGGTGCGGCACAGGCCAGATCAGTTCTGAGCATGCGCGCAAATCAAACGCTATATCAAGACGGGAGTCGATGTCCTAGCATAGCGCATGCACCGATGGGTATGGTACGGTGTCTGAGCTGCCAATATGATTGGATAGTTGACGATTGTCATGAGAATTAACCCTGTGTTGCAAGATTGTTGGAGATATGTATTCTAACGCGTATGCTGGTAAAGTGATATTATCGTGGAGATCAATCCTGCATATATACTAATATGGATTGAGTTAAAGATCTTCTCATATATTGAAGATGGTGAGAGTTTGATCTTACCACTAACTAACTAACTTACTAACGATGCGAGGTAACATATCTCCTATACAGATTTATTAACTGAGAGTTAATAATGAAAAACTGTATAGAATGAAAACCAACAGGGGTATTTTTTATATATCGGTTTCAGCACTATTGTACTAGTCTTGAATGGTGCGTGTATTCAAAGGACACAGAACCTTGTTCTTGCAAAATGTAATATGCTTCTTAATGTGACACGACCAGTTTACAAGGGTAAAAAAGGTTCGTGCCTGGTGGTATAGTGCATATCCTTAACTGCGAGAAACCAGTGGGTAGATGTATTTGGTGCTATAACTGAATATCTCAACTTTCAGATAGACACCCAAGGTATATTATCATTCAACCCCTGGACATCTGTCCTAAGTTTAAAAATCCAACGCTGTTCCTTGATGAACAAAAAGCGTGAAACATCAGTTACATGTGGGGGAATGAAAGGTTGTTCTAGCACTACCCATTTAAGTTCGACTGCTTTATGTTTAAGCTCCAAAAAATGATTAGTTAAACGAGTGGATTGTTTATTGCACCGGATGGTGCTTTTATGCTTGCTTATACGGAGCTTGATCTTCCTGGTAGTATGTCCGATGTACACCAGCTTGCACGGGCATGTGATCATGTAGATCAACTTGTCTGAATTACAATTAGTGTGGTTATTTAAGCGCCAAGGTCTGCCAGTCCCTATATCTATTGTCAGGGTTTTGCATGTTTGTGGACAGACGGCGCACCCTCCACATGGATAGTGACCACGTACTGGTTCTGTGTTCCAAAGAGTGTTGATGACTTCTTTTCGATGGTGTCTTGGCCTAGTATTTACTGTTCTTATTTGATCATCCATGCAGGCCCCTCCCCATTTCGTACACGTTTTATACTCGAAACCTCTTAAATAATCACAAATGTTACCATGTGCAAGACCATAACTTCAAGCCTGGGCAATCACCCTCATTTTCAATCACCACTAAATATGAAACTTGGTGCTATTCTATCAACACTTGTTCTTATTTTGCTTGAAACGTCACATGTGAAACCTTCCAGCTACCCCGTAGGTAATCCTAACTAAAACTTTTGCATTCCACCAGGTAGAATTTACTACCAGTTTGCGATTTTCAACTTCTATCTTATATATACCATTGATCTAACATTTCGTGCAAATTGGTCAATTGAGATTAAAGTTACCGAATGAGCTATTGTGGGAATAGTAATTTGTACCATTCCGCTATCCAGCACTTTCTCTACTGTTGCACCAAATGGATTAGGAATAGTAATTTTTACTCCTCTGCTATCCAGCACTTTCACTACTGTTGCACTTATTACAGTTGGAATAATAAATGTAATTGTTTCACTATCCAACATTTTCCCTACTGATGTATTTATTGTGTTGCAAAATGTACTTTTTAATTTTGTTTTAATTGTTTAATGTTTCAATTAATTATAGAAAGTTTTTTTATTTCACACTAATCATATATGTATATATTTTATTTTTACATCATTTAAAAATTAAATAAAGATAATAGTTAATAAATTACTTCAAAGTAAATATATGTATGCATTATTATGTTTGTGTATTTATATTTTTTTAAATTAAGTTTTATTTTTATATTTAGATAAAATATATAATAAATGTAATTCATTTGTGAAAGATAATATTATTATTTTATGTTTTTATTATATAATATTTTATTTTAGTTATATTTTTGAATCAACATTTTTTACATCTGCATTTTTAACTTCAATATTTTTGATTCAATACTTTTGTACTTACCTGTTTACGTATAGAGAGTCGATATTTTTACTATCTATATTTTTTTTCAATATTCTTACTATTGATGTTTTTACCATCAAATCAGTAAAGCCTCTGCTGTTAGTTTGACAGATCTGTGGGGTGTCTGCGAGGGAGAGAGAAGCTCATCGAAGGTTACGGTCAGTTGGTGGAAGGTGAGACGTTTGTTGATGTATGCTGGCCCTTCATTTTGGAAGGCATTGTAAGTTTGGGTCAGCATCTTGAACTGGCATCTCTTCTGAATCAATAGCTAGAGCAGTTTCCTGTGATGTGTGTCCTTTAAGGGTGGGCGTAAAATCCGTTTCACGGGCGAATTTGCGGATTTTCCGCGATTTCGCGATCCGCGAATCTCTCGAAATCACGTTCAAATCCGCGAATTTTCAGCCAAGCAAGGGTTACAGCAGCAGGTTCAAAAGTTGAACCTAATTTCTTTGTAACCTTTTATAAAAGGGTTACAAACAAATTAACTTCAACTTGGACACCTGCTGCTAATTGCTTCCAGGCGCCTCGTTGCCTACTTGCAACTATTCTCTGACCCTGCTCTGACCCTTCAAGCAGGGTCAGAGAATAGTTACAAGTAGGCAACGAGGCACCTGTCCAAGGAATTAAACCTCATCAGGAAGCACTTACAGATATAAAAAACAGGAAGAAGGGAGAGGATGGCAAATACACCCATTTTGAGTTGTCAGGAGGGGTTAAACTAAAAGAGACCTTTACAGCTCAATTTTCGTATGCATTTTGCTAAAAATAAAAAGCTGTATGTTCTGTAGGGGCAACTCAGGAATCTGGCCCTTCAGAGATCCGGCCTCTCTTTCTTTCTCTCGTTCTCTCTCTCCCTCTCTCTTTCCTTCTCTTTCTTTCTCTCCCTTTCTATCTATCTATCTATCTATCTATCTATCTATCTATCTATCTATCTATCTATCTATCTATCTATCTATCTCTCTCTCCCTCTCCCATGAACGACTGCATGGGTAACTTCGCTATGCAAGCGGCTCGCGAAGACGCAAAAAGCCCTGCGAACACGCAAAAAACCCAGCAAACACGCAAAAAAACAAAAATCCGCAAATTCGCACAAATTCGCCAAAATTTGCGGATCGCGAATTCGCAAATCCGCAAATTCGCGGATAGCGAATTCGCAAAATTCGCCCATGCTTAGTGTCCTTCTGGGGAGGTCAAGATTGAGTCTTGCGACTGAACTCTGTATTATCTGAGGTCTCTCCAGGAGGTGTGCAGTGATTCCTACATACAGCATGTTTCCGTTGGCCAGTCTGCTGTTGATGAGGTCCTGCATCTGGTGTCTGCTGGGAACCACCTGAAGATCTTGTGGAACATCCAAAGAGTGTGGAAAAAGGCAGATAAGAATGTGTTGACTTTCCTTTCGATGGATAGCTTGCATTCCTGGATGAGGCAGAGATTGCAAGCGTGGTCTCTTGAGGCACGGGGTTGCCGAGGTCCATGGACCACCATATATTGGTCAATTTCGAGGTGCTGTTTCCAAAGATGAGCAATTCTGATTGTTAAGACAGTTGTCCTTCATCCAGTCTGTGACTTTTATCATGCATCCATGGAAGTTAGCTCTAGTGGTTGATGGTTCTTCGGACAGTGAAAAGATGAACTGTGAATCATTGGCATAGGAGATGATATTAAGTTCATGTGATCTGACAGTGGCGGCCAGGGGGTCATGTAGCTGTTGAAGAGGATCAGCTGAGGGAAGATCCTTGGGGGATTCTGCAGATGATCTTCTTGGGCTTTGAGGTGAACAGTAGGAGGCGAATCCTTTTGATTCATCTGATGAGATATGAGGCGATCCATTTGGGATCATTTACTTGAATCCCGATGTAGTGGAGTATGTTGATCAGGATGTGGTGTGAGATGATGTTGAACACTCCAGACAGGTCCAGGAGTATGAGGGTTGCTGTTTCCCCATGGTCCAGGAGGGCTCAAATGTCATACGTGACTGCGATCACGTCTGTCTCATGCTGTGCTTACTTCGAAATACAGATTGGGAGGGGTCCGGGAGTTTGTGGTCTTCTAGGTGTTGTGCGAGTTGCTAGCGATCACTTTCTCAAGGACTTTTGTTGGATAAGGGAGCCAAGAGTTGGACTGGTATTTCTTTCTTTCAGCTGGGTCGGCAAATGGTTCTTTTCAGGACGAGCCTCACTTCATTATGTTTAAAGTTTTCAGGGAAGGAGGCTGTGGTGAAGGAGGTGTTTATGACCTTCCTGAGGTTGTCACCGATTATGTTGTTTCTGAGGTTGAAGATGTGGTGGGGGCATGGGCCCGTGGGTGCTCCAGAGTGCACAGAGTTCATGATGGAGATAGTGTCTTGCATGGTGAGGTGTTTCCAGTGGGTAAGAAGGTGTTCAGGGTTTTTGTTTGTGGTTGTGAGCTGGTTGATGCCGTCTGTGGTGGAGGGTTTGTGTTTAAAATATTTATAATTGGCCGAGATCACATTGTGGAAGAAGTCTGCAAGGTTGTCGCACAGTTCCTGTGAGGGATTGATGTCATTCTTGGTGGCTGCTGGATTGGTGAACTCCATCACAAGGGAGAAGAGTTTTTTGCTGTGGTTTGCAGTGGCTTTGATGCGGTCTGCTAGGGCATTCTTCTACCTACTACCAGCATTTTCTATGGTGCCTTCTGGCCCCAAGAACCCACAAGCACCTCCACCTACACTTCAACTTACAGGTTTGGCATCAGCACCAGCTGGAACCTCTGAACCTGCTTTGGGTTTTACAATGGCTTCTCATGTTTAAATGCAAAAGGAAGAAACACAATTCATTAGTCTCTATGATTACAAGATGATGTTATCCACCCCTCATCCCTCTGAGTGGCAGCCTTCTGGTAGCTCATCATAATCAGACATCGTTGCTGTGCCTTATGGCAGGGTTCAATTCATAAACAGCTTATCTGAGCAGAATTTGGATACTGAAAGTTATGATAAAGGTGATAGGTTTGCCTCTTAATAAGATGTTTACAATTGGTGTGATTATTTACAACATAGGAGTGGTCTGGACTTTATTCCAGACACTGGATTGGTCTCACTCTATGGTCCTCCAACTGAAAGCAGTGCATCTTTCGCATTGGAATGCAGAGAGTGCCTGAAGTACTTGACTTTCGACTCCTAATTATGGTGGAGAAAATCAATGTACTGACTGAGGCAGTACTTGACTTCCGACTCCTAATTATGGTGGAGAAAACCAATGTACTGACTGAGGTTCAGGATATAGTGGTTCGAGTTTTACCTACTGTACTGGAGTATGTGTTATTTGTGTGTCTTTCGACAGCTCTCTTCTCTTTGGTGAAAAAGCATTTTTAGCCCTTGAAAGATTCAAGGTAACCAGGGTTATCTGCACTAGTGTACATTTATTGGCAGAGGTCAGGCATCCTACAGGCAAGGACATGCAGCTCACTACCTCCTGATGTAAAAGTAGATAACCATCCTCTCAATTGGTTTCAGGGAAAGGACAAGTTCAAGATGCTCACTCTGGCCCTGGTCCTGTATGCCATTGAACCTGGAGACTGGATGGTAGTATCCAGAATGAAGTTAACACAAATAGATGATGGACTGAGTATTGAGACTGTTCAGACATTCACTCCCAGTGGAAGATCTGGGCTGAATCCATCATTGTTCTTTAGCTCACTTTGCCACCCCAGTATAGACCCAACCATATGCAAATCAGTCTTGAAACTCTTTCCAATGGGAAACGTTCAGCCCGAACTGCCAAGCCAGGTCTTCCCTGGACCAGAATCAAGCATCCTGGGAGCGGTTTCAGAGTAACACCCCTCATCAGCCATGCAAGCTTGAATCCTGTGGCAAAGTGAACAGGGGACGCATGTCTGGACATACCCTCCCACTTAGGGTGGAAAAACCAAAAACAAGGAGAGGATGAATAGAGTTAGCTGCAACTTTTCAGACACTCTCCCCCAGTCATAGATCTGCGTTGAATCCATCTTTGTCAGCCTGAAGCACATGGTCAAGACTGACTTGCATATAGCTACGTCTGAACTAGGGGGGGGCGAAGTGAGCTAAAGAATGACAATGGATTCAACCCAGATCTGTGACTGGTGGGGAGTGTCTGAACATTTTCAGTACTCCTTCCATCATATCCTTGTTTTTGCAGTGTCTAGAACAGAAGCAGAATACCTGAACAACTTTCTGACCTTTCACCAGCATTCCAGACACCTGCGACCTTGCTCCTGGGTCTCACCTCTGACCCCCACATCCATCGCACTAGATCCGGAAGACGCTCCTTATCCCTCATCGCTGCTAAAGCCTGAAATGACCTCCCTATCTACCTCCGTACCTCCACCTCCCTAACTGAATTCAGAAGCAGCCTCAAGACCCCTAGGGGTGATTAGCACGCTCTACAAATATGGGTCTATTGATTGATTGATAGTGTTCGATCTACAGGATGCCTGTTTCCATATCCCAATCATGCAGGCCTACAGGCGCTTTCTGTAATGTGTCAAGAGCATTTTCAATTTTCAGTGTTTACCTTTGGCCTTAACAGTGACCCCTGGTGTACACAAAAGTTATGGCGGTAGTCCATGTACATCTTTTGAGGTCAGCAATTTTAGTTGTACCACACTGTGAAACCTGGCTGGTAAAGGAAGACTCACTCCAAACAGTAAACACTCACCTCCAAATGATGGCAAACCTCCTTATATAGGTGGTTTTCTCTGTCAATGTACTAATGTCACAGAGAACCTCTTTGTAAATGCTTCTGATGATTTGCATAACTGCCCAATTTTGTGCAATCCCCCGAAGATGAGATTCCAGGACATTCAAGATATGATCAAGATGTTTCGGCGTCTGTCCTGGATCTCAGTCAGTATGAATCTGAGATTGCTGAGAAGGCTAACAAACAACAATAGATTCAACCCAGATCAGTGACTGGTGGTGAGTGTCTGAAACGTTTCAGCACTCCTTCCATCATCTCCTTATTTTTGCAGAGTCCAGAACCACAATACCTGAACAACCTTCGGACTTTCCACCAAACACCTGCGGCCCTTCCTCCTGACTCTCACCTCTGACCCCTGCCTCCATCGTACTTGAACTGGAGGACGTTACTTATCCCTCATCGCCGCTAAAGCCTGAAATGACCTCCCAATCTACCTCCGATTCTCCATCTCCCTAACCGAATTCAGAAGCAGCCTCAAGACCTGGCTGTTCGAATAACCCCACCCACACAGAGCATGGTCACCCCTTGGTGTAATTAGCACGCTCTACAAATACTGATTGATTGATTGATTGATTGATAGTGTTAGATCTACAGGCTGCCTATTTTACATATCACAGTCCTGCAGGCCTACATGCGCTTTGTGTAATGTGGCGAGAGCATTTTCAATTTTCAGTGCTTACCTTTGGCCTTACCATTGCCCATTGGTGTACACAAAAGTGATGATGGTAGTCAATGTACATCTTTCGAGGTCAGAGATTTTAGTCATATCACTCTGTGCTAACTGGCTGGTAAAGGAAATCACACTCCAAACAGTAAGCACTCATCTCCAAATGATGGTGAACCTCCTTACATAGGTGGGTTTGTCTGTCAATGTACTGAACTCACAGAGAACCTCTTTGTGAATGCTTCCGTTGATTCCATACACCGCCCAATTTCCTGTCATCACCGGGAGTTGACTGTCAAGGGCATTAAAGCTATGATCCCTTTGTTTCGGCCTGGACCTCAGTCAGTATGAATCTGAGATTGCTGAGAATGCTATAACTCCTCCATTCTGTCACACTAGTATGTCAGATGTCATATGTGGTTTCTGCAGCGGGATCTGAAGTATCTGATGCCCAGTACCACAGTGATCTGTCCACTCATGTCCAGATCACAGAGGAGTTTACAAAAGACCTGCTGTGGTGGCTGCAGGGCCAAAATTGGGTGAGTGTCAGACCTCTCTCCTTACCTTGCCTAGACTTGTCAGTGCTGACTGATACATGACTCATGGGTTTGGAAGGCCATTTTGAATAGATGGAAATCCGAGGACCTTGGTCACTGGTGGAGGCCAGACACACTAATCTGTTGGAGCTGTGGGCAATTCACTCTGAGTTGATACAGTGACTGGCCACCATACAATAGTGTCCGAAACAGGTGCTTATGAACCTCACCACTTTACCTGGATAGTGCATCAAGCAGGACGGGGTGATGTATTAATCCCTGTGCCAAGAGGTGCTACTCAGCTGGAAGTGGGTGGATGTTTGAGGGTTTCCCTGTAGGAACACCACCTGGCTAGATCTCTGAACTCAGGGGCAGACAAACTCAACCACCGGCACCTACCAAATCATGAATTACAATTACATCTGTGTGTACTGGATGGTATCTTCCAAGGATGGGGAGGACCCTGCCTCGGTCTTTTTTGCTGCCACTGAGAACTCGCAATATGAATAATTTTGTAAATTGCAGCTCCCTAGCTGAGTCAAGTTTATTTTGAGTGAGGCTCAGGACTCCTGAAAGCTTCCTGCTGCTACCTTTCCTGCTTGAGTTCTGAAGAAAATCAGGAATGATCAAGCCTAAGCAATACTGGGTTGGGCGAGGAGAGTGTTGTATCCAAAGCTTGTGGGCATGATCATCTGACTTCCAATCAGGCTGATGCTTCAACAGGATATTCTGTCACAGCAACAGGGGAGGGTCCTACACACCAGCCTGCACAACTTTTATCTCAATGCTTACAGACTGATCAGCCACAGTTGACTGCATTCAACCTCCCTTCTTAAAGTATAGATGTTATCCTGGAGGTGAGGTGCACTTCCACCATCCACCAAATCAGTATACCTGTTCATATGGGACAAGTCTATTGTTTGGTATGACACCTATTGAATTGACCCTCTACAAGCCAACATTTTCATTTTAGTGTAGGTCTGAGCCCAGCTAATGGTTATTTGTCTGCTCTTTTAACTTTTTACAGCCTTCTTTATGTAAATCACCAGGTTTGCAATCATGTGAAAAAAGTAGCAGTTTCGTTTCGTGTTTCACTGTGCAGGCAGAAACCCGCCTGCGCTTTTAAGACGGAAAAGAGATCCCCTTGCAGGAGGGTGCAGTGAGTGACTGCATCTGTCTGCAAGGTATGTCTGAGGAGTCCATACTGCAAGCATCACCTCCCAGAGGGCTACCTTTAGGGGGTGCATTGATTGCGCGTAACCCTTTAGGTAGCTCACCGTCAGTGCACCACCTGACAACTTCTTTTCATCCACACCCATATCTGTAACATGGTGCAGGTGAAGTAGCAAATAAATTCCCTCATTCGAATGTAGTCACGCCCCATGGAAATTAGAGCTCACCCTCTGATAATTGTACAGGTGCTCTATGTGTCCCAGCACTATCCGAATTGCAGAAGGGGCCGCACAGTACTCTCCGGCTCCTTCTGTAATACCAAAGTGCCTGGGGGCAAGCAGAGTAGGTGCAAATGCCTGTTTTGCCCCTGGGGCACTTTGCATAAAATGGCCCCTGGTGTTCTTCAGTCCACCTCATCCGTCTTAGGATGATAGACTCCGTTAGTTGGATCATAGGAGAGCCTAAGCTTCTATACTGATTGTACTAAGTAACATTGATTGGATGATCAGCTTATTGTTGCATTAGCCATGGTGAAGACAGCAAGGCGGTGCCAAATCTCTGCTACACAGTAGTTCAGAAGCAGTTAACAGAAGGGCTCATTTCACCAGGGTGGTATGCTGAGGGTCTGTTCTGGACATTTGCCTGGCTGCTCTGGGTTTCACTCCATACATTCATAATTAATTTTACCCGCTTGGTCCTGCAGTTTTTTTTTAGTCTGAGCCAGTTCACAGACCCACCACCTAGGAAGTACTACTATGGAATTGATTTCAAAGGCAATGAATATGCATATAGATGTATCCATCCGAAAAGTTACTTATCTTTGGTAACGCTGTTTCTGATGGATTCTTTATCTAACTGCAGACTCCTCACTGACACGCACACATTTCTGTTCTGTGAATTGGGCTCTTTTAGAAGTTTTTTAAAGTTCCCAAGTCTAGGGATGTGCACACTGGTAAACAAATCTGCTATGGGGCTCTGCGTCTGAGTGGGTCAACAGTCTAGAATGCAAATGATCTCCATGTGCGTAGTGGTGCTTAGAAGAAGCTTCTCACTTCACTTCTCACAAGGAATGTCAGCGCTAGATGCATGTTGCAACTTACTGTTGTGCAGGTCTACTGCTAAAGATATTCCAGATCCAGTTGGGAGCCTGATGGAGTATTCAAAATATGAGGAATATGCGGTTAGATAGCTTCGCCACCAAGATGAACCATACCAAAGGTTAACAACTTGTTGTTATAGTTACTTCAATATGTATCCAGAAATATATACATACTGTAAATATTTATTCATTTAGTGATGCATTGTAGATATCAAAGAGTTTGCATCCCAAAACTAAACTGAGACCAAAAGCTGACCAGTGCCTTGGTAGAATCTCATACTTTCTCACAGTGTCTGTTCCTCACCTATTGATTCCACACGCATTTCATGGTAACAGTAGAATTATTGATTGAGGATCATCGACCCTGTATTGGTTTGCGAGTGAATTACAGTTATCTGCTCTTCTTACAAGGTCCGAAAATCCATCCTGGAAGGGGGTGGGAATAGCTGGACAATTAATGAAATGTTTGCATGAAATGTATTATTTGAAATGGCAAAATGTGGTATTAACATTTAGGTTTCCTCTTCCCGTATGATCTAGTTGTTCCAACTACATGCAAAGTTGTAACCACCAAGAAACCAGGAGAATTCTGCATCCCACTATAAATTAGGAGTTCAAATGCATTAAATTACAAAATGCTATAAAATCGTACACCATGAATGTCTCTGATTATATGAAGAATTTTAACCTAAAGTTTTGCAGATTTCCTTTGCACAATTCTAGGCAGCTTTGCTGTCTGGCAACAGATATCCTGGTAGGCCCATTTAGAGAATATTTATAGTACATTAGAACTTAACTGCTTAGCAATTTTCTATGCCAAATACTCCATTTAATGTTATAAACTACATCTGCATGCAAGGGGATGTCTGAGGAGTCCATACTGCGGCCATCACCTCCCAGAGGGCTATCTTTAGGGAGGGCACTGATTACAGGTAACCCTTTAGGTATCTCACCGTCAGTGAACCTCCTGACAGCTTCTTTTCATCCACACCCATGTCTGTAATATGGTGCGGGTGCAATAGCAAATAAATTCCCTCATTAGCATGTAGCCACGCCCCCATGGAAATTAGACATCACCCTCTGATAATTGTAGAGAAATGTGGCTCAATGGTTAGAGCAGCAGACCCTGATGCAGAGGTCTAGCCCGGGACCAGGGTTCAATTCCCGCCTCGCCGGGTCTTGGGCTCAATTTCCGCGTACCTGATAATTCTCGCCTCAGTGCCTATTCTAATCATGGGTCCCACTCTGCAACTCTGGGCAATAGCTTGCTTAATCTCCACAACAGCCCCAACAACGCTAGGATGCCTAGCTTCACCTTGGGGGTGCCCAGGAGTGGGCCCTTCACAGGGAAAAGCCAGGAAGGGTTCCACAGCGGTATGCGTACAAGCGCCTGAGATACCCCTTTGGGGGTCGATTCGGTGCGCTATACAAATACTACTACATTTACAATTACATATAGATGCATCCATCCGATGAACAAGTTACTTATCTTTGGTAACACTGTTTCTGATGGATTCTTTATCTAACTGCAGACTCCTCACTGACACTCACACCTTTCTGTTCTATGAATTGGGCTCTGTTAGAATTTTTTTAAAGTTCCCAAGTCTAGGGATGTGCACACTGGTAAACAAATTTGCTATAGGGCTCTGCGTCTGACTGGGTCAACAATCTAGAATGCAAATGATCTCCACGTGCGTAGGTGGTGCTTAGAAGAAGCTTCTCACTTCACTTCCCACAAGGAATGTCAGCGCTAGATGCATGTTGCAACCTACTGTTGTGCAGGTCTACTGCTAAAGATATTCCAGATCCAGTTGGGAGCCTGGAGGAGTATTCAAAAGATGAGGAATCTGCGGTTAGATAGCTTCGCCACCAAGATGAACCATACCAACGGTTAACAACTTGTTGTTATAGTTACTTCAATATGTATCCAGAAATTTATACATACTGTAAATATTTATTTATTTAGTGATGAATTGTAGATATCAAAGAGTTTGCATCTCATACATAAACAGAGACCAAAAGCTGACTAGTGCCTTGGTAGAATCTCATACTTTCTCACAGTGTCTGCTCCTCACCTATTGATTCCACATGCATTTCATGGTAACAGTAGAATTATTGATTGAGGATCATCAACCCTGTATTGGTCTGCGAGTGAATTACATCTATCTGCTCTTCTTATAAGGTCCAAAAATCCATCCTGGAAGGGGGTGGGAATAGCTGGGCAAATAATGAAATGTTTGTATGAAATGTATAATTTGAAATGGCAAAATCTGGTAATAACATTTAGGTTTCCTCTTCCCGGATGATTTAGTTGTTCCAACTACCAGCAAATTTGTAACCACCAAGAAACCAGGTAAATTCTGCATCCCACTATAAATTTGGAGTTCAAATGCATTAAATTTCAAAATGCTATAAAATCGTACAGCATGAATGTCTCTGATTATGAGAAGAATTTTAAAACTAAAGTTTCTAGATGTCCTTTGCACAATTCTAGTCAGCTTTGCTGTCTGGCAACAGAAATCCTGGTGGGCCCATTTAGAGAATATTTATAGTACATTAGAACTTAACTGCTTAGTACTTTTTTATGCCAAATATTCCCTTTAATGTTATAAACTACATCTGCCTGCAAGGGGATGTCTGAGGAGTCCATACTGCGGCCATCACCTCCCAGAGGGCTACCTTTAGGGGGTACACTGATTGCGCGTAGGCCTTTAGGTAGCTCACCATCAGTGAACCTCCTGTCAGCTTCTTTTCAACCACACCCATGTCTGAAATATGGTGCGGGTGCAGTAGAAAATAAATTCCCTCATTCGCATGTAGCCATACCCCCATGAAAATTAGAGATCACCCTCTGATAATTGTACTGGTGCTCTATGTGTCCCAGCACTATCTGAATTACAGAAGGGTCTGCACAATACTCTCCGGCACCTTCTGTAATACCAAAGTGCCCGGGGGGCAAGCAGAGTAGGTGCAAATGCCTGTTTTGCCCCTGGGGCACTTTGCATAATATGGCCCCTGTTGTTCTTCACTCCACCTCATCCCTCTTAGGATGACAGACTCCGTTAGTTGGATCATAGGAGCACTTAAGATTGTATACTGATTGTACTGCGTGACATTGATTGGATGATCAGCTAATTGTTGTTTTAGCCATCGGGAAGAGGGGCAAGGCGATGCAGGATCTCTGCTACACAGTATTGCAGAAGCCGTTAACAGAAGGGCTCATTTCACCAGGGTGGTATGCTGTCTGTTTTGGACATTTGCCTGGCTGCTGTGGGTTTCACTCCATACATTCATAATTAATATTACCTCCTGGTCCTGCAGGTTTTGTTTTGTCTGAGCCAGTTCACATAATCACCACTTAGGAAGTAGTACTATGGAATTGATTTCAAAGGCAATGAATATGCATATAGATGTATCCATCCGATGAACAAGTTACTAATCTTTGGTAACGCTGTTTCTGATGGATTCTTTATCTAACTGCAGACTCCTCACTGATGCGCAAACCTTTCTGTTCTTTGAATTGGGCTCTTTTAGAATTTTTTTAAGTTCCCAAGTCTAGGGATGTGCACACTGATAAACAAATCTGCTATAGGGCTCTGTGTCTGAGTGGGTCAACAGTCTAGAATGCAAATGATCTCCATGTGGGTAGGTGGTGCTTAGAAGAAGCTTCTCACTTCACTTCTCACAAGGAATGTCAGCGCTAGATGCATGTTGCAACCTACTGTTGTGCAGGTCTACTGCTAAAGATATTCCAGATCCAGTTGGGAGCCTGGAGGAGTATTCAAAAGATGAGGAATCTGTGGTTAGATAGCATCGCCACCAAGATGAACCATACCAAAGGTTAACAACTTGTTGTTATAGTTACTTCTGGACCACAAGGTTGATGCCTTGCTTCTCACTGAGACTTGGCTATCTGACACCTCAGGTGAGGACGTGGTGACAGCGTTGGCACCGGGATATCTGATCTACCATCTTGACAGAGGCACAGGGAGAGGGGGGGGTCTGGCCATTATATATAGGGAGTCACTGGGTTGTAAGGCACGTGAGGCAGGGGTCAAAGACTGTGAGAGCTGCCAATTCTCACTTCAATTCTCCCCTACCTGCACACTGACAGGCCTCCTAGTCTACCGGCCTCCTGGGAATGTGGGTGATTTTACATCGTCACTAATGGAGACTACTACCCTGTTGGCTGCGGCCTCATCCAATTTCATCCTGCTGGGAGACCTCAATTGCCATTTTGATGATGAAACTGACCCTATGGCAACTAACCTGATGAGCGAGTTGAGCGCCCTGCAGATGAAATTGATAAATACTGGGGCCACACATGTCGAAGGTCATCTTCTGGACCCCTTTTTTTTTAACATGACGGGTATATCCGCTATGCCTCCCCTCGCTCTTCCTTGGTCCGACTACTCACTGATCAGGGCTAGCTGGCAGGTTAAGTGTGAGGACACGCTCCCACTCAGGAAATTTAGAATTGACAGGGCATGGTCAAGGCTCCCTGTAGAGACCTAGAATGCCCGTCTGGAGAGCACCCAGCCTGAGAAGGGTTGTGATCCGGTGACTGCAGATGCTACAGTGAGGAACTGGTTGATCAATGCAGTGAACCATGTGCTTCCACTCAAGAAGATGCTTATTAGGGACAAAAGAATGGGATCTGCCCCTTGGTATACCCCAGAGCTCAGAACCCTGAGACAGAACTGTAAACGCGCGGAGAGACTATGGAGGAGGAGCCCGGAGACAGATAGCAGGGAAAAATATTGCATGGAATTAAGAATATACAAACGTGCTATACGTACTGCTAAGGCCTCCTTCTATGGGGAGAGAGTAAATCACGCTGCGTCCTCATCCAGGGAAGCTTTCCGAGTGATGAAGGAGCTTCTCAAACCGCCTGAGCCTATTCCTGTCTACGATAGACCTCAGGAAAAATGTCTGGAATTAGCCACTTACTTAAAAACAAAATTGATATCATTATTAGCTCTCTCCCTTCGGTGATGGGAACATCGCCCTCTTCTGAGGACTTCAGCATGTCGGAAAATCGACTGACGTCATTTGGCCCTGTATCCTCAGGCGAAGTACTGAAGGTCCTCGGGAGCCTGAAAAGTGGCTCACCTCGGGACCCAGTCCCAATGCGGTATTTACAGCAGGCCGCCCTGGCGATAGGAGAGCCCTTGACTGATTTGATCAATCTCTCGTTCACTCATGGGACTGTGCCGCCTCATTGGAAAAGTGCGGTCGTCAAAGCGCTTCTGAAGAAGCCTGGCTTGGACCCGCAGAACCTGGCCAATTTCAGGCCCATCTCCTTATTACCAGGAGTTAGTAAGATCGCCGAGAGGTTGGCGAACCATCAGTTATCCAACTTTCTTGAGGAGAATGGCCGGTTGAGGGCCTCCCAGACGGGATTTCGACCGGGTCACGGAATGGACACAGCTCTGCTAGCAGTGGTAGAGGAGGCCAGAAGCACTTTGGATGCAGGGGGATCAGTGGCAGTGATCCTCCTGGACTTCAGTGCGGCCTTCGATACCGTCAACCATGGGGTGCTGATACAATGTCTAGCTGAGTCGGGTGTCGCAGGAGTGGCCCTGGAATGGTTGGCCTCCTTTTTGGAGGGGCGTACCTTCGAGGTCTGGGAAGAAAACGCAAAATCCCCTCCCCTCCCACTTCACTGCGGGGTGCCTCAGGGCTCATCCCTGAGCCCCACGTTATTTAACGTGTATATGGCACCCCTGGAGGGTGTGGTGTCTCCGTATGGCTTTAAGACCATAAGCTATGCGGATGACACCCAGCTAGTGGTGAGTCTGTCACAGCTGGAGAAACAGCCTGAGACGCTCCACTCATGCTTGAGAGAGGTGTTTGATTGGATGTCCAGGTCATCGCTCAAATTAAACGGATCAAAAACTGAGCTGATGATCTTGGGCCAGTCAAGTTTTGCCCTCTCGTCGAGCAGCTGGCCCAACTGCATGGGCACCCCGCCCGACCCTAAGAAGGAGATTAAGAGCCTGGGGGTCTGGCTGGAGCCGGAGTTGTCCTTTAGGACACACGCCAAGAAGACCGCTGGCGTGTGTTACGGAATGCTTCGGTCGGCCCGCAAGGTTCTTCCCCTGCTGCCGGAACTCTCCCGGAAGCTGTTAGTCCAAGGCTTAATCATCTCACGCCTGGACTACAGTAATGCGCTCTATCTCGGAGCGCCAGAGTCAACGTTTAAGATCTTGCAACAAGTGCAGAACGCAGCAGCAAGGCTGCTGCGGAACGTTCCGGCCAGGCAGTCAGCCAGGCCTGCTCTAAAAGCACTCCATTGGCTCCCTGTCAGAGAGAGAGTTACCTTTAAGGCCCTGTGCATCGCCCACAAGAGCATACAGGGGAAAGGACCAGCTATCCTGAAGGACATGATTCGGCCCTATAAGCCCACAAGAGCCTTACGCTCTGACAACAAACACCTCCTTCAGACAAAGAGAATCAGGAGAGCCCGTTCAGGTGGCAGAAGTTTTTCTATCCAAACAGCATGTGCCTGGAACTCCCTCCCACTCTCACTGCGCTCCGAACCAAACCTTCTCAGATTCCGGAAACATCTGAAAACATATCTTTTTCCAGAATAATTGTAGCTCCTCTGTTCTCTATTAGAAGCCTGCTCTTGGTTTCTATAAGCGCTGGGATGCCCCAGGGTAACCGTGCGCGGTACAAAAATCAATATTAATAATAATAATAATAACTTCAATATGTATCCAGAAATATATACATACTGTAAATATTTATTTATTTAGTGATGCATTGTAGATATCAAAGAGTTTGCATCCCATAAGTAAACTGAGACCAAAAGCTGACCAGTGCCTTGGTACTAGTCAGTCTCATACTTTCTCACAGTGTCTGTTTCTCACCTATTGATTCCACATGCATTTCACGGTAACAGTAGAATTATTGATTGAGGATCATCGACCCTGTAATGGTTTGCGAGTGAATTACAGTTATCTGCTCTTCTTATAAGGTCCGAAAATCCATCCTGGAAAGGGGTGGGAATAGCTGGACAATTAATGAAATGTTTGCATGAAATGTATTATTTGAAATGGCAAAATGTGGTATTAACATTTAGGTTTCCTCTTCCCGTATGATCTAGTTGTTCCAACTACCAGCAAAGTTGTAACCATCAAGAAACCAGGTAAATTCTGCATCCCATTATAAATTAAGAGTTCAAATGCATTAAATTACAAAATGCTATAAAATCGTACACCATGAATGTCTCTGATTATAAGAAGAATTGTAACCTAAAGTTTTGAAGATTTCCTTTGCACAATTCTAGGCAGCTTTGCTGTCTGGCAACAGATATCCTGGTGGGCCCATTTAGAGAATATTTATAGTACATTACTACTTAACTGCTTAGCAATTTTCTATGCCAAATACTCCATTTAATGTTACAAACTACATCTGCCTGCAAGGGGATGTCTGAGGAGTCCATACTGCGGCCATCACCTCCCAGAGGGCTACCTTTAGGGGGGGCACTGATTACAGGTAACCCTTTAGGTATCTCACCATCAGTGAACCTCCTGACAGCTTCTTTTCATCCAGACCCATGTCTGTAATATGGTGCGGGTGCAATAACAAATAAATTCCCTCATTAGCATGTAGCCACGCCCCCATGGAAATTCGAGATCACCCTCTGATAATTGTAGAGAAGTGTGGCTCAATGGTTAGAGCGGCAGACCCTGATGCAGAGGTCTAGCCCGGGACCAGGGTTCAATTCCTGCTTCTGCGGGTCTTGGGCTCTATTTCTGCGTACCTGCTAATTCTCGCCTCAGTGCCTATTCTAATCATGGGTTCCACTCTGCAACTCTGGGCAATAGCTTGCTTAATCTCCACAACGGCCCCAACAATGCTAGGATGCCTGGCTTCACCTTGGGGGTGCCCAGGAGTGGACCCTTCACAGGGAAAAGCCAGGAAGGGTTCCACAGTGGTATGCGTACAAGCGCCTGAGATACCCCTTAGGGGGTCGATTCGGTGCGCTATACAAATACTACTACATTTACATTTACATATAGATGTATCCATCCGATGAACAAGTTACTTATCTTTGGTAACGCTGTTTCTGATGGATTCTTTATCTAACTGCAGACTCCTCACTGACACGCACACCTTTCTGTTCTATGAATTCAACAAAACCGGCCCTTCCTACTTAACCAAACGTTTCCCCCATTACACTCCGTGCCGATCCCTAGGATCTGCACAAGACAACCTCATGACCTTGTCTAAATTCAATCTGAAATCCAAAGGCGGCAAAACTTTAAGCAACTTAGCCATAAAAGCCTGGAATAGTATGCCAAGGCATCTCAGGCTTCAAACATCTGAGAAACCATTCCGGAAGCTGCTCAAAACCTGGATCTTCACGCTCCCTGACGATTGGTCCAAAGCTGCCATTTAGCCTCCCCCACTCCCCTCTATGACTGGAATCAGGACCTATAGCGCCATGATGCTCCTTCCGGAGCGACCGCTTGCGCTTTATAAATACCACTCCAAAATTCCAAATGAATTGGGCTCTTTTAGAAATTCTTTTCAAGTTCCCAAGTCTAGGGATGTGCACACTGGTAAACAAATCTGCTATACGGCTCTGCGTCTGAGTGGGTCAACAATCTAGAATGCAAATGATCTCCATGTGCGTAGGTGGTGCTTAGA
Organism: Lissotriton vulgaris; assembly: GCF_964263255.1. Classification (NCBI taxonomy): domain Eukaryota; kingdom Metazoa; phylum Chordata; class Amphibia; order Caudata; family Salamandridae; genus Lissotriton; species Lissotriton vulgaris. The sequence continues at coordinate 2,035,837,755 of NC_141691.1, forward strand.
AGAAGCTTCTCACTTTACTTCTCACAAGGAATGTCAGCGCTAGATGCATGTTGCAACCTACTGTTGTGCAGGTCTACTGCTAAAGATATTCCAGATCCAGTTGGGAGCCTGGAGGAGTATTCAAAAGATGAATAATCTGTGGTTAGATAGCTTCGCCACCAAGATGAACCATACCAAAGGTTAACAACTTGTTGTTATAGTTACTTCAATATGTATCCAGAAATTTATACATACTGTAAATATTTATTTATTTAGTGATGCATTGTAGATATCAAAGACTTTGCATCCCAAAAGTAAACTGAGACCAAAATCTGACTAGTGCCTTGGTAGAATCTCATAATTTCCCACAGTGTCTGTTCCTCGCCTATTGATTCCACATGCATTTCATGGTAACAGTAGAATTATTGATTGAGGATCATCAACCCTGTATTGGTCTGCCAGTGAATTACAGCTCTCTGCTCTTCTTATAAGGTCCAAAAATCCATCCTGGAAGGGGATGGGAATAGCTGGACAATCATTGAAATGTTTGCATGAAATGTATTATTTGAAATGGCAAAATGTGGTATTAACATTTAGGTTTCCTCTTCCCGTATGATCTAGTTGTTCCAACTACCAGCAAAGTTGTAACCACCAAGAAACCAGGTAAATTCTGCATCCCATTATAAATTAAGAGTTCAAATGCATTAAATTACAAAATGCTATAAAATCGTACACCATGAATGTCTCTGATTATAAGAAGAATTTTAACCTAAAGTTTTGCAGATTTCCTTTGCACAATTCTAGTCGGCTTTGCTGTCTGGCAACAGATATCCTGGTGGGCCCATTTAGAGAATATTTATAGTACATTAGAAATTAACTGCTTAGCAATTTTCTATGCCAAATATTCCATTTAATGTTATAAACTACATCTGCCTGCAAGGGGATGTCTGAGGAGTCCATACTGCGGCCACTCCTCCCAGAGGGCTACCTTTAGGGTGTGCACTGATTACAGGTAACCCTTTAGGTATCTCACCATCAGTGAACCTCCTGACAGCTTCTTTTCATCCAGACCCATGTCTGTAATATGGTGCGGGTGCAATAGCAAATAAATTCCCTCATCAGCATGTAGCCACGCCCCCATGTAAATTAGAGATCACCCTCTGATAATTGTAGAGAAGTGTGGCTCAATGGTTAGAGCTGCAGACCCTGATGCAGAGGTCTAGCCCGGTACCAGGGTTCAATTCCTGCCTCTGCAGGTCTTGGGCTCAATTTCTGCGTACCTGCTAACTCTTGCCTCAGTGCATATTCTAATCATGGGTCCCACTCTGCAACTCTGGGCAATAGCTTGCTTAATCTCCACAACGGCCCCAACAATGCTAGGATGCCTGGCTTCACCTTGGGGGTTCCCAGGAGTGGGCCCTTCACAGGGAAAAGCCAGGAAGGGTTCCACAGCGGTATAAGTACAAGCGCCTGAGATACCCCTTCGGGGGTCGATTCGGTGCGCTATACAAATACTACTACATTTACATTTACATATAGATGTATCCATCCGATGAACAAGTTACTTATCTTTGGTAACGCTGTTTCTGATGGATTCTTTATCTAACTGCAGACTCCTCACTGACACGCACACCTTTCTGTTCTATGAATTGGGCTCTTTTAGAATTTTTTTTAAGTTCCCAAGTCTAGGGATGTGCACACTGGTAAACAAATCTGCTATAGGGCTATGCGTCTGAGTGGGTCAACAATCTAGAATGCAAATGATCTCCATGTGCATAGGTGGTGCTTAGAAGAAGCTTCTCACTTCACTTCTCACAAGGAATGTAAGCGCTAGATGCATGTTGCAACCTACTGTTGTGCAGGTCTACTGCTAAAGATATTCCAGATCCAGTTGGGAGCCTGGAGGAGTATTCAAAAGATGAGGAATCTGCGGTTAGATAGCTTCGCCACCGAGATGAACTATACGAAAGGTTAACAACATGTTGTTATAGTTACTTCAATATGTATCCAGAAATATATACATACTGTAAATATTTATTTATTTAGTGATCTATTGTAGATATCAAAGAGTTTTCATCCCAAAAGTAAACTGAGACCAAAAGCTGACCAGTGACTTGGTAGAATCTCATAATTTCTCACAGTGTCTGTTCCTCACCTATTGATTCCACATGCATTTCATGGTAACAGTAGAATTATTGATTGAGGATCATCAACCCTGTATTGGTCTGCGAGTGAATTACAGCTATCTGCTCTTCTTATAAGGTCCAAAAATCCATCCTGGAAGGGGGTATGAATAGCTGGGCAAATAATGAAATGTTTGCATGAAATGTATAATTTGAAATGGCAAAATCTGGTATTAACATTTAGGTTTCCTCTTCCCGGATGATCTAGTTGTTCCAACTACCAGCAAATTTGTAACCACCAAGAAACCAGGTAAATTCTGCATCCCACTATAAAATAGGAGTTCAAATGCATTAAATTACAAAATGCTATAAAATAGTACAGCATGAATGTCTCTGAGTATAAGAAGAATTTTAAAACTAACGTTTTCTAGATGTCCTTTGCACAATTCTAGTCAGCTTTGCTGTCTGGCAACAGATATCCTGGTGTGCCCATTTAGCGAATATTTATAGTACATTAGAACTCAACTGCTTAGCAGTTTTTTATGCCAAATATACCCTTTAATGTTATAAACTACATCTGCCTGCAAGGGGAAATCTGAGGAGTCCATACTGCGGCCATCACCTCCCAGAGGGCTACCTTTAGGGGGTGCACTGATTGCGCGTAAGCCTTTAGGTAGCTCACTGTCAGTGAACCTCCTGACAGCTTCTTTTCATCCACACCCATGTCTGTAATATGGTGGGGGTGCAGTAGAAAATAAATTCCCTCATTCGCATGTAGCCATACCCCCATGGAAATTAAAGCTCACCCTCTGATAATTGTACTGGTGCTCTATGTGTCCCAGCACTATATGAATTACAGAAGGGGCCGCCCAATACTCTCCGGCACCTTCTGTAATACCAAAGTGCCCGGGGGCAAGCAGAGTAGGTGCAAATGCCTGTTTTGCCCCTGGGGCACTTTGCATAATATGGCCCCTGTTGTTCTTCACTCCACCTCATCCCTCTTAGGATGACAGACTCCGTTTGTTGGATCATAGGAGCACTTAAGATTGTATACTGATTGTACTGCGTGACATTGATTAGATGATCAGCTTATTGTTGTATTAGCCGTCGTGAAGAGGGGCAAGGCGATGCAAGATCTCTGCTACACAGTATTGCAGAAGCCGTTAACAGAAGGGCTCATTTCACCAGGGTGGTATGCTGTCTGTTTTGGACATTTGCCTGGCTGCTGTGGGTTTCACTCCATACATTCATAATTAATATTACCTCCTTGGTCCTGCAGGTTTTGTTTTGTCTGAGCCAGTTCACATAATCACCACTTAGGAAGTAGTACTATGGAATTGATTTCAAAGGCAATAAATATGCATATAGATGTATCCATACGATAAACAAGTTACTAATCTTTGGTAACGCTGTTTCTGATGGATTCTTTATCTAACTGCAGACTCCTCACTGACACGCACACCTTTCTGTTCTGTGAATTGGGCTCTTTTAGAATTATTTTTAAGTTCCCAAGTCTAGGGATGTGCACACTGGTAAACAAATCTGCTATAGGGCTCTGTGTCTGAGTAGGTCAACAATCTAGAATGCAAATGATCTCCATGTGCGTAGGTGGTGCTTAGAAGAAGCATCTCACTTCACTTCTCACAAGGAATGTCAGCGCTAGATGCATGTTGCAACCTACTGTTGTGCAGGTCTACTGCTAAACATATTCCAGATCCAGTTGGGAGCATGGAGGAGTATTCAAAAGATGAGGAATCTGTGGTTAGATAGCGTCGCCACCAAGATGAACCATACCAAAGGTTAACAACTTGTTGTTATTGTTACTTCAATATGTATCCAGAAATATATACATACTGTAAATATTTATTTATTTAGTGATGCATTGTAGATATCAAAGAGTTTGCATCCCATAAGTAAACTGAGACCAAAAGCTGACCAGTGCCTTGGTACTAGTCAGTCTCATAATTTCTCACAGTGTCTGTTCCTCACCTATTGATTCCACATGCATTTCATGGTAACAGTAGAATTATTGATTGAGGATCATCAACCCTGTATTGGTCTGCGAGTGAATTACAGCTATCTGCTCTTCTTATAAGGTCCAAAAATCCATCCTGGAAGGGGGTGGGAATAGCTGGGCAAATAATGAAATGTTTGCATGAAATGTATAATTTGAAATGGCAAAATCTGGTATTAGCATTTAGGTTTCCTCTTCCCGGATGATCTAGTTGTTCCAACTACCAGCAAATTTGTAACCACCAAGAAACCAGGTAAATTCTGCATCCCACTATAAATTAGGAGTTCAAATGCATTAAATTACAAAATGCTATAAAATAGTACAGCATGAATGTCTCTGATTATAAGAAGAATTTTAAAACTAACGTTTTCTAGATGTCCTTTGCACAATTCTAGTCAGCTTTGCTGTCTGGCAACAGATATACTTGTGGGTCCATTTAGAGAATATTTATAGTACATTAGAACTCAACTGCTTAGCAGTTTTTTATGCCAAATATACCCTTTAATGTTATAAACGACATCTGCCTGCAAGGGGAAATCTGAGGAGTCCATACTGCGACCATCACCTCCCAGAGGGCTACCTTTAGGGGGTGCACTGATTGCGCGTAATCCTTTAGGTACCTCACAGTCAGTAAACCTCCTGACAGCTTCTTTTCATCCACACCCATGTCTGTAATATGGTGCGAGTGCAATAACAAATAAAGCCCACCATTAGCATGTAGCCACGCCCGCATGGAAATTAGAGATCACCCTCTGATAATTGTACTGGTGCTCTATGTGTCCCAGCACTATCTGAATTAAAGAAGGGGCCGCACAATACTCTCTCCGGCACCTTCTGAAATACCAAAGTGCCCGGGGCAAGCAGAGTAGGTGCAAATGCCTGTTTTGCCCCTGGGGCACTTTGCATAATAATGCCACTGTTGTTCTTCACTCCACCTCATCCCTCTTAGGATGTCAGACTCCATTAGTTGGATCATAGGAGAACCTAAGCTTCTATAGTGATTGTACTACCTAACATTGATTGGATGATCAGCTTATTGTTGTATTAGCCGTGGTGAAGAGGGGCAAGGCGGGGCAAAATCTGTGCTACACAGTTGTGCAGAAGCCGTTACTAGAAGGGCTCATTTCACCAGGGTGGTATGCTGAGGGTCTGTTCTGGACATTTGCCTGGCTGCTGTGGGTTTCAATCCATACATGTTAATAGAGCCCACTTGAATCTTCTCCACCAAGAACGGCACACCTTGGTCTGCGTCAAGTGGACATTTAAGGATTTGGCTAGGTGCATTGTGATTATTGTAGTCCCAACATCCCAAGGACCATCTCAGAAATTCTAGAACATATGTACTGGTGTTGTGGACACTTTGAACCCACACGAGGAACTTCAGCAAGAACACTTGTTGTAGTTTGGTGAAGTTTAGAGTAACATTTGTTAAAAGTACTATAAGCTGACCAGGTGTATTGTGGGATTTGTAGTCACAGACTCCAAGAGGCAAACCAGATTATCTGTACTCTTGGGTGGTGCTGTGGACTACTTTCATACATCATGAAATACATCTGTCAGTACGTGTAAAAGTGTTACATCGTGGATGTCCACAACTATGGTCCTTTAAAAATAATTGCTGGCTAGTAGTCAGTCCTGCCTCTTTGTCCCTCCCCTTTCTCTTCCCTCCCTCCGACACAGCTGAGACTTAGAAGTATCTAATTCCGCTGTAGCTCTTTATCTGTACATTGAGGGGATTTTTTTACATGATTTCCTGCTGTTTGCCTCTGTTCAGCTGTGGCACCATATCTGCTTACATCTAAAAATAAAATTCCGACCTCTCACCTCCTCTTTATGCCACAGTTGGGCTAGTGCTGCCTCCCGCTCTGCTGATTGTATTTATTTAGCCTTTTGGAACCTTTCTCCCTGTTTCAAAACTGCATTTGCTTCCCTGTCCGCCTCGAACAATTTATTTTCTCTTTGACTTTCTACGTTTCATGGTCTTTATCTCTGTGCCTCTCTTGAGACTGTTGACCCCTTGTTCTTTCTGTGTCTCACTCCCTAAAGTCACTGGCTGCCTAATTTTTTCGATGCCAAAACCCAGTTTGCTCTCCAGTGTATATGTTCAAACTCTCATTCAGCAATAGTGACATTTTAGGAAAAATCACGCAGCTATTCATTTAAACAAACCATGGGAAAAAGGGTCATTAGCTCAGCCATTTTAATTCCAGGCTGGGTGTTTATTTTACTACATTCAATACTTTTAACTGGCCTGTCTTGCTTCATGGTGGTCCTCCAAACAGCCCTTTCTTGAATTGCCTCAGGGGAGTTCTGCTAGGCGGCTAGCTTAATCAGCTATGAAGGCCTGTCTGCACTTACCCCTACATCATAAGGAGGGATGGCCTGCCTCTCTGTTTGCGTGACATTGTTTGGTTTCTCATAGGACACAGTACAGCACATTATTACCTTTCTCTCATTGGTATTTATAGTAGATGACCCCCAAAGTACACACTTTTCTCATACACACAGCACTCTGGTGCCAAAGATTATTTGGATGCTTTTATGAGAATCTATACTCCTGGGGTTAATCATTCGATAAATCAATCAGGATTTAAAAAGCACGGCAGCCCTTGGCTGGTGTTGCTGTAGATTGAAGTATCTTGCCATCATTTATCATTATTCAAGACTTTTCCGACCTCCTTGGCTCTTCAGTGGATAGGTTGTGATTTTAGATTCTAAGTTCGTTTGGCCGTTGCTTGGATGCAAGTTACATAGAGCAATTCACATAAATGTTTGGCTTATGCTCTGACAAGTGTGATGCTGTGTAATCATGCAACTATTCTAAAATTCGAGTTTTGAATTAAAGCTACTTCCAAAGTGTCTAACTACCTTATTTTTACATATACTTCACACCTAAGGTCTCCCCTAGATGCATCAGTGCACTTGTAACTTTAAGCAGGGACATTATAACAAATGTTTATATGCCCCTGTAAGGGAAAAAAAGCTGATTTGTTTTTCCCTATGATAGCACAATAGAGCCTTTGGCCTAACAGGAAAAGTACAACTATAGATAGAAATAAGCTAAATATATACTTCAAAGTATCAAATGATGGTTAGAATAAATCTAACAACTGTTAGAATTCCTTATAAATATCACAGAAAATAAGTTATTGAACTTGTTTTCTGAAGTACCAAAATTCAGCCTTCCAGCTGCCCTCTCTGATTGTTCAGCCTCAGCCGTCTTAACCAGGTGTGAAGTGGCCTGCTGTTTGAACCGGTAGTGTCTGGGCAGCTGAATGGATGCTCCCAGATAGGTAGAACTACCACTGTGCTCAACCTTGTGTAGCTTCTTGGTGAGCAGTGAGGCCCACTGCAGAGGCAATGTGTAAAACAAAGTCAAAAGCAGCAACGCACGGGGCGTGGCTTCGCAGGCGGCGATGGCGGTTGCAGCTTACTAGAGCTCCCGCCGGCCCGTTATCAATCCGGCAGATTATCCTGGCCCCCGAGCCCAAACTCCACAGCCCATGTCGGGCAAACATCGCTGAAGGTGCCAGGGATCCTCCGGTGCAGTCGGCGGAGCTCCCCAGTTGTCGGGCGAGGCTGGGCAGCGGTGAGAAGAGTGCGGCCTAGTGCGTGGCAGAGAAGCCGGGGCCTCGATTTTGGCGCCTCCCGGCCGGAGGGCGTCTGCGTGGGTCCGCTGGCCCGCCGATTGCCTTGAGCCTCGACTGCCCTGAAAGCCGAGGGGCAGCTAGCGTTTTTCCCTCAAGAACCCCGCTGGGGGGTGTGGAGATCCTTGGTGCCGTGAGCCAGAAGTTGTGGCCTTGTGGACCCAGCGCAGCCGGGGCCTCGAGTTTCGTGGCCCCAGCCCGCGGGGATCACCTTCGGCCTTTGCCACAGCTGGGTCTCGGCGGAGCCTGGGGAGCTGCAATCGAATGGAGGGGGTCCCGGCCCGGAGTGCTGGGCCTCCACTGCTAAATATCTACAGGTGGAGGACCGGAGTGTGGCTGGACGGAACTCTGTGGGCCGAACCGGTACTGGCACTGCCCTGCGACTGACCGCGAACTGTGAGTACCTCCCCCGGGTCCCTGACATTTGAAGGAGTGGTGGCCGGTTCTGGGGAGCGGGAGACCGGCGCTACTGGACCCGCAGCACACGGCAGTACGGCACAGATCGGCCAACAGAGTGTGGGACACGCAGGCCGCCGAAGGCTGGGGGGTGGATCCCAGGACCTGCCTCGGCCTTACCGGGGAACAGTGCCGGACCAGGGGTACAAGCGTCTGAACCCCACGGTGGGGGGAGAACTGCTGTGTGGGTCCCTATTGGACATTGCAGAGGAGATAAAAGACCCTGTACTGCCGCATCTGCCTGTACTATCGGTGGCCCACGTGCGGTCCGCAGCCATGACCACAGGAGGCGGCGGCCTCACCAAACAGGCGACCGTTGATAAATTCACAGGGCCCAGTGGGGGCCCCGGACCCTCGGGAGGAGGACAAGGAGGGGGCCGGACAACGCAGCGCTTATGGCAGCCATCACCCAGTCCAGGGACATGCTAGACGCCAAAATAGGTGCGGTGGGCGCAGATGTCACCTTGTTGCGCCAGGACTTGCGGAATGCAGTGGCACGGATTACGGAGGCAGAATCTAGAGTTTCGGTGGTTGAAGACGAATTGGGCTCCCTAAAGAAGAAAATGGCGGCAATGGAAACTGCGCAAAGGGGCCTGGCGCTCCGGGTGGAGGATGCTGACGGACGCGCACGTCGAAACAACCTCCGTTTCATTGGCTTTCCGGAACGATGTGAGAAGGGGAACATGGAACAGTTTCTCACACAGTGGCTAGAGAGCTGGCTGCCCCCGGGGGTTCTATCCAACTGCTTCGTCATTGAACGCGCACATTGAGCCCTGACACAGAGGCCGCCGGAGGGTGAACGGCCCAGAGCAGTGAAAGCTAGACTCTTGAATTATCACGATCGGGACGCCATTTTGAAGGAAGCAAGAACCAGGGATGCTATTCTCTACGAGAACCGAAAGATCATGATCTTTCCTGACTATACCAAGCTCGTACAGCAACAGCGCCACTACTTCATGGCTGCAAAGGCGAAGCTGCGAGGTCTGAAACTCCAATACTCTCTGCTGTACCCGGCTCGTCTGAGGGTGATTTTCCAGTCGCAAACGCTATTCTTTGACACTCCGGAGGACCTCTTTAAATGGACTGACGAGACAGTGAGAATCAGGCCAAATGCCCAGCCGGGACTGAACCCGGGCTCTTCGAGGGGGTCGTCGCAGGACCGAGGGGATAGGACGGGCAAGAGCAGGAGAAATCGGAGGTCCAAATCACGAAAGCGGTCAGTCTCTGTCAATGGTACGCAAGATAGCGGCAGAACTGAGGACTCAGACCAATCTGGGAAGGATCACTGAAGGCCTTGGGAACTCTGTGCTCCTCGTTTGGTGATGTAGTTCCCGGTTATTGGGGATGGTGCGCTTGAGGTCCAGTGGCCTGGATGCATTATCGCTGCCTCAGCATCAGTTCGAAACTGAGTTATTGAACATGAGTGGGGTTGTGGAGTGGGGCTCGGGGACTGCCTATTAGGGGCTGCCATTCTCCTACTAATGTGGGAGTTGATAGGGGAGGGGGGATGAGTTCACTGGTTTCCGGGGAGTTGGGATCCATTGGCATGGTTGGTCCTGGGCCCTCTGTTTTGGACTCGGGGCTGCCCATGCCGCGACGGGTACTTCATAGTTTAGTGAGGTATAGGGGGGGGTGGGGTGCAGGTAGCCAGGGCGGGGAAGGTTGAGTTGGGGATGGGGGGTACTCAGGAATGTGTGGGCAAGGGGTCTGTTGTTGTTGGGGGGGCTGGGGGTGAGTGGGGGAGAGCGGGTTTTGCTCTTCTTGTTGTTTTGGGGTCCTGGGGTAGGTGGGGGGGGAATGCACGTGCTGTTTACAAAGGCGCTGAAGATGGTGCGAAGTGGGTGGAATTGGCGCAGAGGGCCTACTTGGTGGGTCCCACTTGATTATGGCTGAAATGATTCATAGACAACCTGAGGAGTCCTTACGAGTGATCACATGGAATGTCAGGGGGATGCTGGACAAGATTAAACGTGGGGCAGTCTTGCGCTGGTGGAAGAGAGAGGTCGCAGATGTGCTCTTGCTCCAAGAAACTCATATGATGGGATCAAAGGTGCTCAGTCTGCAGAGGTTTGGCTATCAGCAGGTTTTCACGCTGGGTTTTCCAGGGGATAAAGAGGGGTAGCTATCTTGATTCATCGCAGGGTGGCCTACGTCCATGAGAAGCAGTGGGTGGACCCGCAGGGTCGCTATCTCTTTGTTAAAGGAATGGTGGGCATTGAGCCTGTGGTCTTTGGGAGTGTCTAAGTCCCCCCCATCTGCAGTGGGCCCTGGCCGAGAAGCTGTTCACAGTGTGGGAGGACATCCCGGAGTCCTTAGCGGTGGTTGGGGGTGATTGGAACGAGGTGATGGACGTATGTATGGACCTTCAGAGGCGGCAGGAGATGCTTGGGGTCCCCCCCCCTACCAGGCTACATGCTATGATTGAAGGAATGGGCTGGGTGGATACGTGGCGACATATGCACCCTACAGTGCGCGAGTACACGTATGTATCTGCTGTGCATGGCTCCTTCTCAAGACTGGATTATGTGTTTGTGCCCAGAGTATGCCTGTGCAGGGTGAGAGAGGCAGAGATCTTACCGAGGGGACTGTCCGATCACTCCCCAGTGTCGGTCAGGGTGGAACTCCTTAGAAAACGACAACCATTCAGATGGAGGATGTCCTTGTGGCATCTCCAGCAGCCTGTCTATGTCCAACATCTGCGGGAGGTGATAGACCACTATTGGCGAGAAAACCTAGTAGACGACGTTGACGCAGTGGTGGTGTGGGATGCCATGAAGCCCACTATATGGGGGTGGAAATCGCGTGGTGTACTGCGGCCCGTCGAAGGCGTCGGGAGACGATCACGGCAGCGGCCGCGCTGGTGGAAACCTTGGAACAGCAGAGCCGGGGAGGAGGAGATGAAGTTGTGATACGGTTACTTCTCCAGGCACAGCAATCCTATGTGTCTGTCTTAATGGATGAGGCAAAGCAGGCGTGGCTGGCCACGCGGAGTAGAATATACCAGTGGGGGGGATAAGTCATGTACAATGCTCCATAGACTTTGTCAACACAGCCTTCAACCCATCACGCTGCCAGGCCTTACTGCTGAAAACGAGGTGGGTCTTACTGACCCGAACGAGTTAGCAGCGAGCTTTGCTAGCTACTTCACGACACAATATGCCCCGTGTGACCGTCTATCTGCAGACGAAGTGGCTAAATTCATAGACGATTTGACGCCTAAAGCGGTGTCCGATGACACCGCGAAGGCCCTTGATGTTCCCCTTACAGCAGATGAATTGGGGGAGGCCCGGGGACAACTCAATGCAGGGAAGGCCCCTGGGCCGAGAGGCAACCCATGTGAGTTCTATAGGAAATTCCATTTACAACTAGGGTCCCATTATCGCCGTGCACTTGAGGCGGCGCGTACGCGGGGCAAGTTGGCCCCTGATTGGCGCCATGCTGAAGTGGTGGTTTTTCAGAAACCAGGTAGACCCCCAGACAGGCATGACTCATATCGCCCCATCTCTTTACTCAATATAGAGGCCAAAATACTGGCAAAGGCTCTGGCGAATCGATTACTCCCATATGTAACGGACCTGGTTCATCCAGACCAAGCCGGCTTCATGCCTCACAGGGCAACGTGACATAACATCGGGCGCGCACAGGCCGCGGTGGATGCCATGGGGGCCACCGGAGAACAGGCGGCTTTGTTGCTAGCTGATATAAACAAAGCCTTTGACTCGGTTAGCTGGACATACCTCTTTGCGCTCCTGCCCCGTCTCAATCTGGGCCCGATATTCCTGTCATATGTCAAACTACTGTACACTGACATCACGGCTTCGGTGCGAGTCGCGGGAGCGGTATCAGAGACGTTTCACATTGTACGGGGGACCCGACAGGGGTGTCCACTATCCCCTTACTTGTTCGCCCTAGCCATGGAGCCTCTGGCCGCTTGGGTGCGCATAGATGCACAGATGCCAGGCTTTGTGTGGACCGAAAACCTCTGAGATAGAATCGGGTTATACGCGGACGATGTCCTCTTCTTTCTTACCGATCTGCGACGCTCTGGGCTACGGGTGTTGGAAATTATGCGAATCTTTGGGGAAGTTTCGGGCCTTTATCTGAATCTACGCAAGTCCACCCTGTGGGTACTGGGGGGTGGAGCTGTGACAGATCCCTGGACATCGGGACTGCAGGTGGCTACCAGCGGTTTGAAATATCTGAGGGTGTTCCTGTCGGAATCGGTGAGCATTACCTGGGCACGCAACATAGTGCCGGTTTGGGAGCGGGTTCAAGCAGATGTGAAAACGTGGTCTCGGATGCCCCTCACTATCTTAGGCAGGTCCGCGATTTTCAAAATGGTAGCGCTCCTGCGCCTCTTATATCAATTGCGAGATCATCCCCACCCCATCACACCCCAGTGGTTTCGGCAGGTTAACTCTGTCTTGGGCCGCTTCCTGTGGGCTGGGGGGGCTGCCAGGGTAGCGCTGCGTACATGCTTCTTATCCATATATTGTGGGTGCCTAGCCACCTCGGACATACTGTCCTATTATCAAGCCTCCCACCAACTAATCCTGAATGAATGGTGGTACAGTGACAGCGGCGATCCGGCTTATGCCCTAGAGCGCGCATTGATGGGCGACAATACGCTCCATATGATCCTCTACTCAGCCCCGCTGCGGCGGACGTTGCCAAGTGTCACAAGAATTGTCTTTGCTGTGTGGCGACAGGCGTTACGTCGCATGGGCTGGTGGGGTAGACTGACTGCAGAAACGCCGCTGTGGTATAATGGACTAGTCCCCGAACTTACCACGCTGTCGGGATTTGATGGCTGGGACACAATCGGGATCTCGTTGCTGGGACATGTAATGTCCGGGGTTACGCTCAAGTTGTTCCAAGAGCTCAGTACAGAGTTCCATATGCCCCAGACCCAGTTCTTTCGTTATCTGCAATTTAGACATGCACTGGCACCCAGCATTGCCAACCTAGACTCGCTACCTGAATTTAGTCCAATTGAGGAGAAGGTCTTCATGGGTGACCTCGGAGATAAGAAGGTCTCCCGTATTTACCAAACGATGGTCACTCACTGCTCCTCCACCCTTCTTCCCCTGAGGGCGGCCTGGGAGACAGACATTGGTCTCCTGGATGAGGATGATTGGAGGGAGGCCCTGGAATCCCCGCGGGGGACTGCCATTGCAATGCAGCTTAGGTTTATCCAATTCAAAATTCTCCATAGGGGTTACTACACCCGTGAGCGGCTGTGGAAGGCAGGACTGGTTGGGTCACCGGAATGTCTGAGCTGTGGGGGGGCTGCGGTGGGCACGCTGCTCCATACGGTATGGTCGTGCCCTAGAATAGTTGGTTTCTGGAGGGGTGTATGGAGCTGCCTGTCTGAAGTACTGGGTTGGTACCTTCCACGCACTCATCGCCTAGGACTTCTCCATATCCTTGAGGAAGTTGGGGGGAACATATATAAACGTCACTTGTTATTGTTGGGGCTAGTGGTTGCTAAAAGGGATCTGGCCCTAGCTTGGAAGGATGGGAGGGCCCCCCCCCTGAGTGCATGGAGGGCCAGACTGGACTTTTGTATGGGTCTAGAACGACCAGTATTTGAAGCACGAGGATGCCCCCGTAAGCACTTCAAGATATGGAAGAGGTGGGCAGACTATAGGGGGTTGACACTAGATCCCCCAGCGGAACCTGAGGAAGATCTCTAGGCGCACGATATCAAGCGGGCCTGTGAACTGCGTCATGCCTGCCATACCACGACCAAGCACTGAAGCTCTCTATACATACGTGCACAGGGTTAGGGGGGGATAACGGGGGGGGTAGCAGGGAGGTTGGGTAATGGGAGTTGGCAGGGGTAGGGGCGGGTGTGGAAGTTCCTTTCCTTTCATTTGTGCTCTCTATTATTCTTGATTGGACACTGGTCCTGTGGTGTAAACTGTACCAAGATGCTTGGTGGCGTTCTCCTGACTGTGGGGAGCCACATTTATTATTCTGCCTAATTCAATCAATAAAAATTTGTTGTGAAAAAAAAAAGCAGCAACTCACGTTAAAAGCCCTGAGGGTCACAAAAGAGACTTCAGGAGTGAAAATGTTTATGTTCAACACACATATGCAATGCTTATAACATGACCAATATTACACTTTTAATCAATAAACACAATTGTGAATCTTGCTAGTGGTACTAGGCCCACTCATATGGTTATTCTTTCACTAGTATGCACACTATGGACACATCTTAATCTAACTCCCTTCTAATTAATAGAGAGTACCCTTACGCGGTGCACAATATCAAGATTATGTACATACACAAATAAAAGAACACTTTTTAGCAGCACTGTTAGCCGAAGTCAAGTGGGTGAAACCCAATGTCTAAAGGTATTGTGCTTTTGGTACTTATCAAGGATCCAACCACTCTCACTCCCACTCACACACACTCAATCCGCACCACTATGTGGTATAACAGGTATCAGCCAGTCTGTATGACAAGCTCTTACATACACATACTCACTCAGCACCCTAATGTGGTGCCACTGGTACCTAGCAGGTATATGGATCACCTTCAGTAGTGCACGTGGCCCAAGCCTCTCTCCACTTCCACCCTCACCCCTATTTGCCTATACCCAGGGATGGGAGATAACTAGTCCTGCCTACATGACACTGGGCTGCATGTGGCCAAATTTAAACTTAGTCTGGGTCTCTCAGGAAGTAGGTGGACATATTTAACAGCTTTAATGAGGAGGTAGACTTAAACAAAGGAGAAGTTAGCAGCAGAACAAGTTCACCCACAGGTCTCAAACACAAAGGATTCATACAGTCTCTTGACCCAGTTCCTAACTGTCTCAGAAGCATTTCTTCATCCCAGTTAATCTTCCTCTCTACTACCAGTACCATGATGTCTTCAGTAGGGGCCAGGTGTTGAGAGGCAGGTTGGTCCATCACGATGAGTGTCAACAATACATTACTCCCCATAGGCAGGAGTAGGCACCCCGATCGGTATATGATGATTCAGGTCGTACCCAGGCAATCTGGCCACAGTGACTGGTGTGCCTTTTGCATGAAGTTATGCATTGTAAATTCTCACCTCCCAAGGTCAGGAGTCACAATAACGAGTTCATGCCAAATTGGGTTGCACCAGGCAATTCTAATCACACTCAGCTAAGAATTGCAAATCAGTACCTCTTTGAATATGAGGCGCAATGTCCAGTGCAAGTTGATACAGATTGCACCACACCAGTCTGGTCACGCACAAATATTTGCAAGTTCAGCAGAGCCACATAGGTTGGTATGAGGCAGTACTCTGGGTACACCCCCACCTTGAAGGGTTGCTCCCTGTGAATTGAACACTACACGCAATGTTTAAAATACTTTTCATGTCACCCATAGCTAGGTTAATACATGCAGCGTTCTTCTCAAAGCATTTAATCCATTTCTACACTCCATCCAGCAAAGAGAGTAGGTTTGCTATTAGTTTTTCTTTGTCCTTCTGGGATCATGACACATACATAACCCAGCCACATGCGCCTTGAGACCTTGCGTTGATAATGGCGCTCAATAAAAACCTATGACATTGACATTGACATCATTCTGCTGCAGTGGGCATATTCTCAACCTGGATGGTGCTATGGATTTATCATAAAAAAACCAGGGACCCCTTGCGAGGCATTGCTCCATGTAGGGAACGTTCCAGTTGGGATTTCCGCCTTCATGTTCGATGCAATCCCCAGTTACTGCCATGTCCTCGGGCTAAGACAATCCTTCCCTAGGCCAAAACCTGTCACATGGGCCCCTCTCCTCAGTCCAGTCTGCTAACAGGGTGCGAAATGTGTAAACAAAACTCTTGCCTTTTGCTATTTATTCCCTGGGGGTAGGTCTATTTTTGCCGTGCACACGTGTGCAGCACTGCGTATCCACTTTTGTAAAAACAGAAATGGTTTGTTTGTTTAAACTGTTCAGCCTAAATAACAGTTACAGGCATGAGCCTTTGAGGACTATTACATTTACATCGGGTTTACGAGCATCTTATATGCAGTATTACAGTAAGCAATAAAAGTTTCCGGCATCCCACATATAGTGAGGATTGTTGGTTACAGCCTTAGGGGCAGATTTACAAGCCCCTTGCAACATCTTTACAACACTGTAGTTTCACTTCTGTGATGCATCGGCGTCGTAAACAATGCGCCACAATGCAACATATTTACAATGTGAGGCATCTATAGAGATGGGTCACGTTGTAAAGCCTTGCACTACATTATACCTACATCAGGTATAATGTATGCAGGGTGGGCATTCCGACGTAGCAAAGCCTCGCAGTGAAATCTACAAGATTTTACGGAGTCACTTTTATGACGCCACTGCATCAAAACCGTACACCTGCTTGAAGCAAGCGTAAGGAGTGACGCAGCATGTTAGTGTTAGATCTGGGGGTCTCTAGTTGGCAATGGTATTCACATTTGTCCAAATAGGGACCCTTACTTCTAAGTCAGGATAAGGGGATTACACTCCTTCATTAACCCCTGCTCACCCCCTTGGTAGTTTGGCACGAGCAGACAGGCTTATGTCAGAGGCAGTGTGTTAAGCATTTGTGAATATACACAAGAATACAGTGAAAACATTACAGATGGACACAACACAGGTTTTATAAAAATAAGTATTCTTTGCATAGACTTAAACACAAGACCACAAATGACGAAAATCCACAATACTACACATAAGATTGCTTAAAGATGATAAAACGTTGCTTAGTTCCAGTTGATGATAAATGCGTCAAAGTTCTCTACAAAGTGCCAGGATGCGTAACTCAAAGTAAACAAAATGTTTGCAAAAGGGGAGATGTGTCAGTTCCGTGATCCGGGGGAGATGATGCGTTGTGCCTCAATGCTTGCGCAGAGTAGCGGATGCGTTGTGATCTTTACTGGTGCGTAGGTGATGAGTAGATTCTCGGCCTGCAGGCCCATTGTGGTGCGCAAGATGGCACCTTGAGGCTATGCAATGATCCGGTTGCGAGAAGATGGCGCCCTTGATGCGGCAATGCCATGATGATGCGATGACGCCTTGCAACAACTCTGTACTTTGGAGCTGCATCAGGCCCTGCGACATGTTTCCCCGGTGATGCAACAGCAGGCAACTTCGATGAACACACGCTTCCAGGGAGATGCGGCGAAGGCTCGCTTCTCCGGCGATGCAATGCCTTCAGCTGCGGCGGCAACATGCTTCTTCTCGATGTGTCACGCTTCCAACTCCCAGCGGCACGCAAGTGTCCGGAGTCAGAATTCTCAGCAAGGAAATTCAGTGGGGAGCGGGAGGTGAAGCCTTTCGTCCCTGAGACTTCAGCAGGAGGCAAGCACAGTTCAAACCCTTGGAGAATATTCTGTAGATGAAAGTCCTTACAAAGTTCCTTCTCCTTTCCCTGGGCAATGAAGCAACCACTGCAGGCCAACTCAGCAAACAGCACAATGGCAGAGGGGCAGTACGACTCCTGCAGCCTTCTTGGTTCTTCTCCTTGGCAGAAAGGTTTCTTGTCCAGTAGTGATCTAATTTCTTGGGACCAGGGTCTCAATATTTATATCCCAAAATCCTTTATTCTCTGAAGGCAGAGAGGCCTCTGCCTAGTCCAAACCAATTCCTGAGCACTTTGTTTACATGACTCTCTTCTTTCCTTCACTGTGCAGGGCAGACACATCAGCACTTAGAATACAACTGTTAAAGAAGGGTCTGGGGGACTATATTTACCGACCTTTCAAGCTCATACCCCTCATGAACTATACTGCAACAACAAGAAAACTTGAAGGTCTTGAAAGTTGAGAAAAAGAAGTGGCCACCAGGAAACTCACACACCACTATCACGACTAACGGTGAAGGACCATCAGTTGTAAAGGAGTCCTATCAGCCCACCCATATGGCGGAACATCGTCATCTAGGACTTTATCAGCAAGTTCTTATATGGTCAAGCCCAAAAGTGTTTGCTTGGTACCAGTAGATCCTGATGCTGAAAAAAGATGTGTCCTCACTGAGAGTGGTACTGATAGGGTGCAGTGCTCATAAAGATAAGTGACGGTGATTAAAATGACGGTTCGGGTAGAAAAATATGTTTATTAGTATCTCCCCGGGCGTCAGGTAAAAAAAGTGTGATGATAGTGTGAAAATATCACTGCACAGTAAGCATATACGATCTAGGCCAACATGTTTCTGCCGTTATGGTATTAGTTTACCGGCATTCTTCAGGGCCAGGCTGGAATATCAGCTACTGCAACAACCACCATTATTAGTGTGAGAAAGTAGTCAAAAAGAATATATATAACATGGTTTATAAAAAGTGGAATTGTGTGGCTCAATGAACCACCCTACCGTGTCCTCGTTAGTAACCATGTAACGAGCAATCCTTTCCTGCAAACATCAAGAGAAGGGAACAATTTTGTGACAACAATGGAACAACAAAACTATCTATCAAATGTGTGAACAAAATTTGTGGCATTCATTTACTCAATGGGCCAGTTAATTCTATAATGACCAAAAATAAAAAACTGTGCATAGTATATAGTCACATCCAGATAATCTGTGTACATAAAAAATGATAAGTCTGACATGCACTTACCCAGCTTAATGTGGGAAGTAAGCCTCACCTCACCCGGCAACGGCTCGGATAAAGAGGCCCGCTCTGTTAGACATATGGAGAAGGACAATTTCAGGACATGATAGCTGTCACTATCTCAATATGTGTTAAATTACAAAAAGAAACTGAAAAACTTGGTTGTTCAAATCAAGCACATAAGGTCATACAAACGCGATACGCTGCACTAAGAGGGCTCCATTCTACTAGGGATATTGTTGTTACACCATCTTCCCAATTCATATCATATTTTCAAAATTAAAGGGTTCAGAAATTGGAATATGAGAATATCTAAACATCTCGGGAGTCTAAGTGTCGACTGCCGCCAATGTTACAATCTACGGTCAGCTCAAAGGCTCCCAAGCTCCACCCAGGTTCTGTAAACGAGCATAAGTGGAGCTGCCAAAAAGAAACTGGGGCGGTTCGAGGGTATAAATCAACACACAAGTTCCCAGTATCATAGTGTCCTTACCTGTCCGTCGGTACCTCCAGGAGTGTGTCTGAACCGAAGGGGAGGTACCGACGGACGGAAGGAAGTGCGTTTATATACGCCCACTAATTGGAAAAGGCACTGGCCAATTCCAAACACCTGCAGGTTAAAGGCGCGGCAATACAAAACGCGCATGACGCGAGACTGTTGTCATTGCCTCGCGCATGCGCAGAAACACTGAATTCTTCAAAGCGGAGCTTGGTATTTACTCCGGGACAACCAATCGTGGTGCGGCACAGGCCAGATCAGTTCTGAACATGCGCGCAAATCAAACGCTATGTCAAGATGGGAGTCGATGTCCTAGCATAGCGCATGCACCGATCGGTATGGTACGGTGTCCGAGCTGCCAATATGATTGGATAGTTGACGATTGTCATGAGAATTAACCCTGTGTTGCAAGATGTTCGGAGATATGTATTCTAACGCGTATGCTGGTAAAGTGATATTATCGTGGAGATCAATCCTGCATATATACTAATATGGATTGAGTTAAAGATCTTCTCATATATTGAAGATGGTAAGAGTTTGATCTTACCACTAACTTACTAACTTACTAACGATGCGAGGTAACATATCTCCTATACAGATTTAATAACTGAGAGTTAATAATGAAAAACTGTATAGAATGAAAACCAACAGGGGTATTTTTCATATATCGGTTTCAGCACTATTGTACTGGTCTTGAATGGTGCGTGTATTCAAAGGACACAGAACCTTTTTCTTGCAAAATGTAATATGCTTCTTAATGTGACACGACCAGTTTACAAGGGTAAAAAAGGTTCGTGCCTAGGTGTATAGTGCATATCCTCAAGTGCGAGAAACCAGTGGGTAGATGTATTTGGTGCTATAACTGAATATCTAAACTTTCAGATAGACACCCAAGGTATATTATCATTCAACCCCTGGACATCTGTCCTAAGTTTAAAAATCCAACGCCGTTCCTTGATGAACAAAAAGCGTGAAACATCAGTTACATGTGGGGGAATGAAAGGTTGTTCCAGCACTACCCATTTAAGTTCGTCTGCTTTATGTTTAAGCTCCAAAAAATGATTAGTTAAACGAGTGGATTGTTTATTGCACCGGATGGTGCTTTTATGCTCGCTTATACGGAGCTTGATCTTCCTGGTAGTATGTCCGATGTTCACCAGCTTGCACGGGCATGTGATCATGTAGATCAACTTGTCTGAATTACAATTAGTGTGGTTATTTAAGCGCCAAGGTCTGCCAGTCCCTATATCTATTGTCAGGGTTTTGCATGTTTGTGAACAGACGGCGCACCCTCCACATGGATAGTGACCACGTACTGGTTCTGTGTTCCAAAGAGTGTTGATGACTTCTTTTCGATGGTGTCTTGGCCTAGTGTGGACAAGGTTGTCTATTCAGTATTTTCCAGTGTCTCAGGATAATCTGGTGTGAAGAAAATTGTCCTGAGACACTGGAAAATACTGAATACAGTGTCGGGAGATGTTCCACGCCCCCTGTTTGCCTTTAAAAGAGGCCCAAGTATCAGAGACAACCTTGACAATTCACTCTTGTTGTTGCAGAGACATCAGCACCCCACAGGAGGTTGGGCCAGCACAGGGGAGGGAAGATACACCTCTGGAGCACTCTGTTGACATGATTCCTCCCATCCTTTCACAGTGCAGGGCAGAGACATCAGACAAGCCACAGGAGGTGGAGCCAGTATTGTAAAGGGAAGGCCCAACCCTATTCAGGCCCCAGGTGCAACTCCTCCCTCCCATCTAGATGCAGATCTCTCTATTCACCACTGGGCTGCCCCAGCCTGTCTCCTGGAATGCCCTTGCCCTGTCACTCACAAACCCAGACAAGGAATACACAACCTAGCGGAGGCAGGTCTGGACAGTTAGGCAAGAAAATGCCCATTTTCTAAAAGTGGTATTTACAAACACAGAATATTAAAACCAACTTTACTAAAAAATGTATTTTATTATTCGGAGTTCAGGCATATTAAATTCGAATTTCTACCATGTTCCCTGAGTCAGTTAGGATTATAAGAACAGAGGAGGCAATCCGTGAAATTGGAAGGGAGACTCACGCCAATGATGCCAGGTCTAACAGTTAGGAATAGGCATTTCTAACCATTCCTAGAATTGCGTCGTGTTTGCAATGAGCTTCCTATATGTCAGAAGATGTATCACCCATCATGCATATTTCCATCCTTGGGCATTTTGTGCTGCATTGTACCATCAGGATTCAAGCAAGCCGGGCCGAAGACGGCTGTAAGGCCAGAAACCGGTCCCCGGAAGCTTGTTTCCTTCCCAGTGTAAGAATTGGCTTGGTAGTTTGGTTTGCCCTGTTCCCATCATGCACTGGGACAGGAACAGACTAATTTGCATATAGCCAGGTTCTGAGCTGGGATGGTGCAGTGAGCTAAAAAACGGTGTTGGATCTAGCCCTGATCTCTTGACTGGGTGAGAGTATTCTGTTTAATTCAGAAACTCTGTCCATCACCACCCCTTGTTGTTAAATGCATTGTAAATGTGGCACTTCCACGGTGGCACAAGGCTATTTTTCTGTGACGCAAAATAACTGGTGCAACTCTGCTAATATGTAGAGATGCATCATTTATTGTAAATCTGTCCCTTGGAGTCATAAAATAATGGTCAAATGGTTAAAGCATGTTGGTCTCAACCTTGATTGGACAGTGTGGCCAGTGGTGTATGTGTCCAGATGTCTGGCATGGGGAGCATGCGATTTCATCTGACCACTTCACCTTTCAAATTTCTGCTTCATTATTCTGATGTTTTGTGCAAAGTGGTCAGCTGGGCACTCGAGGAGTAGGTCTCTTGCAGCTTTTGATGCCCCCTAGAAATACAAGAGGTCAGCCATCTGAGCCTAAATTCAAACGGGTTCCAGGAGCATCTCCTCCTCTGACTGAAGTGGAAGCAGGCTACAATTAGCCCTGGGTTTCAAGTACTATATTTCCTCAGACCCAAATTGGCAATTAACTTTATATTTGAAGGCTTCACTCTAGTAAAATTAAGTTACATATGTTACTCAGCACTCTCCAGCTGCCCTTCCAGAGAGAGGATGATTTGCATACCTCATATTGGGATTGTTGCCAAAAGACACACGTCAATATTTCTGTTCTGAGAGCAGTTTCACATTTAGGCGATAGGAAAACACTAATAGAGAGGGCAGCGACTGGATAGGATAATGCTAATTAGCTCACTAGATTTTCAAACAGACAAAGTGTACGTTTTGAAAAGGCAGATTTCCTGTGTGTTTTTGAAAAAATTTACTTCATCAATTCAATGGATATTTACTGACTATCAAAAATGTTGTACCTTATTCCAAATCAAAGTTACCAAAAACGTTATTTAATATTGTAGTTTCTTTTTCATAGAAAGGACTGCAATCGTAAATCCTGGAACTGGCATTTAGGGGCTAGTCACAGTAGTATCATGCCACCCTTAAATTCTTACATCTTCATCTTTTTAACTCTAGGTGCCCTGACATGTAGTTAACAAGGCACGCTTATGGTGAATTAACATTTCAGAGTTTTACTTGTCTACCTAGTGAATAGCAGCATTTGTGGTTCACTTCTCCTGTGATATTTAACGTCCAAGTCACTGGTGTATTTCCTGGGCCATAACCTGTGATTTTACTGGGAAGTTAAAAATATTCAAATTTGGGATTAGCCAATTTAACTATGTTTTAAGGAGTCAAAGTGCATGTACTGAGATCCAGTCAGCAATTCCCCAGTGCGCAGTGCTAAAAATCCTGAAATACCAGTCTGCAAAAATAGGGGTTACCACTTAAAAAGAGGTATTTTCTAACAGTATGTCAGGAGAGGTGTGGCGCTGCAGCTAGGGTGACTGACTCCGGAATCTGGGGATCATGGTTCGATACCCAGGGCCGGCGGCAGATTAGCCCAGCACCATGTGACTCTGGGCAATAGCTTTCTTAATCTGCCCAACGCCCCCCAGCGCCTAGAGACCCTTACGGGTGATGGTTCGTGTTGGACTTGGCCCTTCTGGCAGGTTCACCCCTAATCTTTTTGCTTTTAATCTATGATCTGTGTTGATGATTTTTGGTCTCTGCGCACTTTTTCCCTATGTCCCAGAGTAAAGTGCGTGCATGTAGTTAGGCTGGCCTGCTCTCCAATAGGAATGCATGGGGAATGTCTGTGTCCCTGGTAGTTCCTGATGCGTGGGGAGTGCAGACTCGAATTTGGTATCTGCGAACTCGTGAGAGTGAATGTTTTGCAATGATGTATGTGGCATGAGTGTGTCTTGTGTACAAGTGCCACTTCTAGGAGTTGGCATATTAGTATAAAATATGCCTGGCGTGTGATTGGCTGGAGCTGGCTGGTGAGCCTGGCTCCAGGAAGGTTGGATGGGTCTGCCCGGTGGTGAGTGTGAGATCAGAATGTTGATGGCTAGGGAGGAGTGCACCTGGTTCCTGATGGGGCTGAACTTTCCCCACACAATGCTGGCTCCGCCCCCTGTGGTGCGACTGATGACCCTAGCCCTGCTAGTGAATGAAATGTGTGGTTGAGCTACCAAGGATGCTCCAAAACCAGCTGCGACTGGTTTCTCCCCCACCCTGCACTTACAGACAAAGGATTTAGTGGTATAAGAAGGGGCTGTGTCCCCATACAATTTGTTCTGCTTTTGGATCCTAGCTGAGGGGGGCTGCTGCTGTTGCTGGGGCCAGGAGGACCGCCACTTGGATTGTCTCCTCTGCCTGGAGACCCAGTGAGCTGGCTCTGGGCCCAGCCTTGCCCCCCTGCCTGCCTCCAGACCTTGCTGGAGCTTTACCTTTGCTCCTAGCGCTGAAGAGCACTTCCTTCGTGCTGCTAGCGCTGGGAGCGGATTTATTTTTACTACCTAGCGCCTGGGGGCGCTTTATCCTTGCTGCTTGCGCTGGGAGCGCTTTATTTTCCTCCCTAGTGCTGGGAGCGCTTGACTTTGCCTTGAGAGCGCTTGGGAGCGCTCTGATTGTCCAGCCGGTGCCCACCCGGCATTTGCCGAACTTCCTGTGTTCGTTATTTAATTACGACTGCCCACCTCGCTTTACAATTTAATTAAAGCCGGTGCCCACCCGGCATTGCCCCGTGTATGTAACCGCCGCAGCCCAGGAGTGTTCTCAGATGTTGGCGGGCCGCTGCCTAGTGCGACCCGGAAGTGTTGGGCCGCCCCCGCAGCCAGGCAGAGAGGAGAGAAGCGCCGCCAGCGAGGCCCCGAAGAGGAGCTCCGCCTGCAGCCCCAACGAAACAGCCGGTGAGTGGAGTGTAGGGAGGAGGGTGTCAGGGCGCCTTGCCGGTGCCCGCCGCTCCCCTCCAGTGAACGGGCCTGGCCGAGCGAGGCCCCCATTGTGTTTAGAGCCCTGTGAGGGCTGCGGGGGCATCACTTGCTTTCGAGTCCCCATGAGGGACTCCAACGTTCCGCCCACAATTGCGAGGGAGCCCAGAAAGGCTTCAGGCATTCAGGAGGCGACAGAGCGGCCCCAAAAGACAGCGGGTCACTCCAACATGCATAGTTGCTCCGAGTCCACGAGGGACTCCAACTTCAGGGGCACATTTAGTATTGAGAGCCCGAGAGGCTCCGGGCATTCCCGTTCTCGAGCCCAGAGGCTCCCCCCGCCTGCAGTTGATCTACGAGCCCGGTGAGGCTCGGGTGCCAGTTCTTGTTCGCGAGCCCGAGGCTCCTGCCCACAGTTGATTTAGAGCCCCGAGAGGCCCTAGGGGCATTTCATTGTTTTAGAGCGCTGGAGCTCTTACGTGTCAGTCTATTTGCTTTGCGAGCCCTGAGAGGCTCTTGTGAGACACAGGCAGTTGGTTAGAGCACCGAGGCTCCCACGCTGTGTTCTGCCCATTGTGTTCTTGAGCCCACGAGGCTTCAATGTTGGCCCATCATTGATTTACAACTGTCCAGCACTTAGTGAACAGTTCCTACGTTTAGGCTTGTGTTCTTGGCTGCCTGCGCCGCCCCCCTGACATTTGGACTCAGGGCACTTCAGCCCTGCGAGGCCAGTTGGCCGGAGGGACAGTTCTAGTGTTGTGCTACGTGCACCCTGCGCATTTACGGTTTACCTGCTTTTGTGATTCCTGCGCAAATGTTCTATCTGCACCTCTGAATGTGTTTTAATGCCTCATGTGCAATGTGTTTTATGTTTTATTCCCTTTGCTAAAAGTGACCTGCTTAGAGGATTGTTGATGTCTTATTACCTTTGCTAAATGTGACTTGCTTAGGTGATTATTTTATGTTTCTTCCCCTTTGCTAAAAGTGACCTGCTTAGAGGATTGTTTATGTATTACCTTTGCTAAATGTGACCTGCTTAGGTGATTGTTTAGGTTTCCTTCCCTTTGCTAAAAGTGACCTGCTTAGGTGATGGTTTTCCTTCTATAGGTCCTGATGATAAGGTCCTAGTTCCCTGCGTGATTTTCCTACAGTGTTTAGGGTTGCGTAGGAGGTATTTACCCTTACCAGTGATTACTGGTTGTATGCTACATTTACTATTTGTGGTTCTACAGTCATTAGATGTTTATGTGCTAAGTGTTATACCTACAAGTATTATTTCTAAAAAGTGCTTACCCCTGACAGTGGTCCAGGTGGCCCTGTCCTGTACATAATCCCTTGTAAATTCTGCCCGTGCCTGTTGGCACATTGTAAAGTGTGTGTGTTATCTAATGTGTTTTTTTGCTATAATACAAAGGCTATTTTTGATATAACCTTGTGTGGAGTTTCCTTTGTGGTGGGCCTTGGGTGTTGTTGCTGGGTGCGCGCTTTACACATCGCCTCCGAGATTTGCCTTGCTGCTTGCGTCACGTTACCTAGAGGGTGAGCAGGGGTTATCTTGGTGTGTAACTCCCTTGCCCTGACTTTAGACATGGTGATCTCTGACTGACTTTGGCGTGAGCCTTGGCCAGCCGGGGGTCCCGGGTCTAACAGTTCGCGCTTTACAAATGTGGATTATTATTAATATAGTATAGATTTGACATTTAGTATATCAGAAAAAAGGACCAGCAGTAAGGGGAAAACTGAGGGGCATATTATTAAGCAGGGCTTTACAATTATCGCTGTTTTAGTGGCAGAACACAGCTGCTAAAGTGGCGATAATGGGCTTGCTAATATGCCCTGGAGAATTCACACCAGAAAATGGGTTTCTATTGGAAAAAGCTTAGTGTCCGTACCTCAATAAACCATGCCACATTCATTTAATTGTAGCACTAGGATTGTTCATTGCAGTATTATTAGTTCTAATCTAATTATTAAACAGATTAAAGCCATCTGTTCTTTTCTGTAGTTGTCGAAACGCCATACAAGAGTAGGCTGGGAATAGCTGGGAAAATAAAAAAATACTTGCAATAAAATCTAATTGCTTGGTATCTCCGGATCTAATATTAACTTTTCAATTTCCATTTTCTGGGTCATCTAGTTGTTCCTACTACTAGCAAAGTGATAACCCAGAAGACACCAAGTAAGTACTGCATCACACTGTAAATAAGACTTTAAAGCTTTATGTTACAGAATGCAAAATAATCATAAAGCATGAAGTATTTCTTGTTGTCCTGAACAATTTTAAAACCAATCCTCTCGCAATTGTGCTTTTCATCACCTCTGTTGTATGGTTACGGACACCCTGGTGGGCCCGATCAGATAATGTTAAGAGCAGGTTAGAAATACCTATTTAACATTATTGCATGTAGAACATTCCTCTAATACTATTCAGAGTTTTTATCATCAACTGCTGCCTTGTACCTTTTTATGTGATCAAGCACTAAAACATCCATACTCAGAGAATGTGCTTTTTAAAAAAAGTTTCCCTCTGCCCTTTTTAGGTCCAGCCTATTGCGGCCAGGCATGCAGTATTCAGTATGGTGTGGAAGCTTTATGGAAGCTTTGCCCACTCTCCACCCATCTTTTACATTGGTTTAGGTCCTAAATGCTGCCTTTTGATTTGTTTCAGGCCTGTTATTTCCTTCTCGTGACGGTCATGTCCTCATTAGTATCCTTCAATGGCTACTGGCCCCTTTACTTCGAGCACTATTTTCTAATCATGGCCCAACCCCACAGTTCGTGACGTCTCGCCCCATTCTCCCCCCCACCACCGCACTCCCATTCATTCTTTCTCACATGCCTGCAATCCCGTTTCCAATGCAGTAGGTCTCACGTAAATGCGAGTCCTATTGCATTGCAAATGCTTGGTTTTTTTGAACTGCTAAAAAAATATGGCTGCACCTAAGCGGCAAAGTGAGAGCTGCTAAGAAGTAACCGCATTATGTAACGATGCAAGTCAAACAGGAAACGGAAAGGCAAAGATGGAGCGCTGCGGCTGTCCCACAAGAGAGTTCTGGCAGCCCTTCCGTCCCTTTGCAGGTATAGCATTCTCGTGAGTAGGTCCGTGACAGCTGGGAAGTCGTGCAACTTTCTCTGAAAATTTGCAGATTTAGATGGACACATACTTTAAATAGACACAGTTTCTTATAAATGTATATATATTTTTTTTATTACGGACACTTTGTGAATCGGAAGCAAGTAGGTTATCTAATATTCCATTGTTAACATGCGCAATAGATGACAAGCTCTAGAGTTTTGATGGGTTTTTTTGTAACTTTTTGCATGGTTCCTTTGATGATGCTGTAAAATGATGTTGAAAATTAAATTATGATTAACGTGATACGTTAAGAATGTGTTTTGATAAAAATGTGAGGAGAATTATTGGCACTAACTTAAAAAGGAGGCCTTGAGTCAAGGAAAATGGCTCCTTTAATTGGTGACTGGAAAAGAAAATGCCCAATTACAAGTTGCTGTTGGTTCATGGCCCCGGTGCACCCACACCTGCTTCACTAGTGCTTGCTGTGCCCCTGGTCGTTGGTCATGTGATAAAGACGATGCTAGTATTTAGTTATTTTTGCAGCTATAGTTTATTGCCAGGAATTAGGCTGTAGCACGGATACTGTACAAAAAAATGGTCAGCTGAATGCCTGACTTGACCCGGGGGAAGGGGCCACTGACACACTTGTCATAGTTGCTTTAGGGACCTCCGCAGCATGGCTCTGCTATTGAGCAGTTTCCCAGGTGTTGCCTGCCACAGTGTAGCTGTTTTTACACATTTGGCTATGCCTATTTTATTGCGGTATTTCATTGAGGACAGAGTAGCCCTAGTATGTGGTTCTGGTTTGTGTCAGACCTCATTGAATATCACCTCCTCCAGATTTCATGCGCAGCTCCATCCTGCATGCTCTTGCCTAAAGCATTCAGCACATTCCAAAGATTTAGTTATGAGTTGAGAGATAGTCATCAGCATTCAATTTAGGTTCCACCTTCCATTTCAAGAATTGTTTTGCTGGGTCTGGTTGCCCAGTGATCCAATATATCCTCATCAGGAATTATGCTTGTGTGGATGATCTGGTCATCTTTTCTTTAACCCCTGTCGACTTGCAACATCAACTTCCTCAACTATTCACCTTTAACCATGATAATGGGACTGTGCTAAAACTGAAACTGAACTCATGATCTTCTCAACAAAACACAACATACACAATGTGGAACTTGGTCAACCAATTGATCAGGTGCCATCTCATGACTATGTATAGATGGAGCTCAATATTTCCTTCAATGACAGCCCTCAACGCTAAACTGATTCCTGTTCTTTTATATGCATCTCTAGTGTGAAACCTAACTCAATGATCTAAATAAAATCTATATACAGCATAAAGTTCTCCGGTGAAACTACAATCAGCAACACCATATTGTAAAATAAGACTGGATTTCAAGTTAACTTTGCTTTCTTTTCGGTACATCAGTACAGTCCTTAATTACTTCAGTGCTTTTGTGAACTCTGCCATTGTGTTCTGAAAAGGCCTAATTCTTGCTGAACTGAAACAAAAACAGTTTGGCAATGTGGGCCCAAATGTAAATAAGATTTTCAAGTTCATAAATAATACAGCCTTCCATCCTTAGATCTATTGACTTTGTTGAGCACGCCCTCACATCAAAATTTGATAAGGAACACCTTGGTGGACCATAATCGAAACACAGACTTGTTGCCATCAAAATACAAACACTCAGAGTTATCATTTGATACTTGTATCTCTAGAGCTCAAGAATGTCTAACATGCTTTAAAACCACAAATAAAAAAGAAATACTTGAGATTCAGGTTTTTGTAAATACCATTACTGCAGAAGTTTAACGGATCATTAGGAAATCTAGAGGAGCTGAACATCAGCATTGTAGATTATGTGGTTATAAGAATTGCTGCTAATGTCTGAGCGACTGATGAGGCCATACAAACCTGTTTTGCCCTACAAACTCATGCCTTTGCATCTAAGTTTATCAAATTTTTGGGTTCCATTTTAAATTCATAAAATAATCTGGGTCAGATTTTAAAATTTTGCTGTTTTAACCCCAGCTGAGCCTGGGCTACTTTATATGATAAAAGGTTTTTTATTCATTAATTTACCCACTCCAGGAATCTATGTTCTATCTCATGGTCAAAGATTTGAATCTTGGTGTGGTCACTCAGCATTTCATTCTTCCTAGGTCAATACATGTGTGCACACTTGCAAGAGGCCCGGAGTCTCTTATCTTAGTTATTCAAAAGTGGATCTTATTTCAAAAGGTGGACCTGTGATGAGCACTCCCAATCCATTCTAAAACAGTTTCCAGTGGGTGACACTAGTAGTTAGACTAAATCACGCCCGAAGTCTGCACAAAACAAAGTCCAAATAGGAACAAATCCAGGAGGAATAAATGGAATGAATCCATTCCTCAGAGCCCCTCTAATAATAAAAACAGAACTATAGGATCAAAATACAATACAATTAATGGTAGAATAATGTCAGGGTGATGCAACTTTTCACTTATGTTTAATAGTACATGCAATAATTTACTTGTACTTCTAATACAATCAATACGACTTTAATTATAAGTATTGAGCAATGTATGTGTATTTCTTCAATATTTACACTTGTTGTATGCAGCATCAAAACCTAACAGCAAAGGTCCATGGATTTCTAGCTCGAAGAATAATCGAAATAAACAAAAGTCTCCCCACTCTTTCTTGACCGTGGATACTTAGGTTGCCATTTAAACAAATTCTGCAGTGCTTTTTTGTGAGGCCCTGTCGCTCTGCTAAAAAATGTAAAAGTGTCCCAGAGTTCCCACCCATAGCCTGAAATATGCAAATTTGTAGTCCACTGTAGGGGCTAATGATGCACACCTCCAGGTGATTCCAGGCCTGTAGCAATACTCTATGATGTGGCTGTAGGCCACGGTTTCAGAGTCATAGTCTTTTCCAAAGTGCTCCAGCATGCTTCATTTGTAATTCATGGGTCCCCAGGCTCAGCTAGAGAAACCAAAGCAACAGAAAGCCCTATCAGCCCCAGGAGTCCTTGCAGGATCCCCAGCACCAGGCAAAGCTCCAGCACGCTGCATTTGTTTATGGATTTCACAGAAGCTGATTTTTGACTGGGCTTCCTCCAATGAGCTTGTGGCTTGCCCTCCTGCACCATTGCTCCTCTCAGCCACTGGTAAGGCCTCTTGCTCCTCTTGCAAGGGCTCCTGGAACTTCTCCTTAGCCTGAAGTCTTCCTCAGAAGCAGCCTGTTCTTCCCAGGCTGCAAGGCTTCCTCCCACTTGTAGGGCACCTGTGTGCCCAGCGGGAGCCTGAGTTAGGGGACTCCCCAAAAGACTTGTACACAGACCTTTCAGATATCCTCTCCCTTTTAAGGTACACAGCACGTCCACCCCTCTACTGTCCTGCAAAGGAACTGGGTAAAACGGTGCTACTGACCCGCGAAACAAAGATGCATAGAGACTGTCTTTAGAGTCCCACCACTCCAACATGGGCTCATCTATGAAGGGTATGTCTATCCTTGGCTCCTTGAAATTCATGTGCCTCTCGAAATGTCTTCTTTGAGTGGGGGAATTCAAGTGGAGTAGGAAACATCCAGAAACTTTGCACCATCTTCCAATCCAGAACTGACTCACTACCCCTCTCTCATCCCTGATACACAGCATCTTGGAACTTGAGTCAATATAGTAACTTCCATTGCTGACTAGTCATAGCTCTGTAAGTGCTCGTCTCCAAATGGCACTAAACAATTGATTCTCAGGTAGTTTGAATGCAATTAACCTATTCAGGATCTGCTTCCTCTCCCTTTCTCTTCCAAAAACAGAGGTATTCCACTCCAGAGGGGTCTTTTTGGTGGGATATGCTTTGATCTACCCACTAGCTAGCAGGTTAATTTACTTGACTCGAAAAGGGGGCTTAAAGGCCTTTCTCTAATAAAGGGTTGACTCAGTGAAATATGACCAAAACTTAAAGTACAGGAATGAGTTCAAATATGGCCACATTAATAATATATTTCCACTCAGGACTGCTGTTTTCATGTAGAAAGAGATATTGATTATTCAGTATATTCAGCTTATGTGAAATTTTTATTTTGGACAGCTTTTAACTACAGCTTACATACAGTGAAATTCTACAAACATATAGAAAAGCACTACTGACTGACAGTAGTAAATAATAAATTGTGAGATTTCCTTTTAACTGCCCAATTAAATTATAAAGCTTGCACAGACCATAAGCAATTTTATAAAGGCCCCTTCTTTAACAGGCTTCTTATTTGCAGATACTAGGCTTATGAGCTGATTTGGACTTTGGTGGACACACCGCCTACCCGCAACGCAGTATGGAGAGTGCTGCCTAGCAGAATCCAGACTGCAGCATTATGACATTCCTGCGGGTGGTGCAGTCCCTTCGGGCCATACTGCTGCTCTAGGAGAGAGCCTGCAGCCAATGCCGGCCATACTGTGTAGCTCCAGTAATAGATCCATGTGTTATGGGCCCATTACCTGCCTTTTTGCTTACCTTTTCATGGTGTTGTCCACACCATGAAAACGTCAGCTGTAAGGAAGGTCATAAGAGGATGGCAGTGAGGAAGCAGGGACCGCCTCCATTGGCCTCCTCTGCCTCTCTCGCTCCAAGAGCAGAAGTGTTGGTGGAAGCTGTGGCCAGAAGGAGGGCTCCCCCCGCATTATAATCTGGCAGTTGGACCTCTAGGTATACCGGCTGGTGACGACCAAAAAGCAACGGCAGTTCCCAGACTACTAGGGTCGTAATCAGGTCTTTAGAGTAAAATAGCAGTCTTACTTACTCAACCTGCTGACAGATGCACAGGCTTGCAAACATGATCATGAGTAATCAACATAGACTCTCATACCCCAGTTGTGCAACAGAAAAAGGAAGACCATATTTTAATATACAGGCACTGGTGGCTACCTCTCAATTACAGAAAGTGTCTATTTGTGGCTAAGAACCTTGAGAAACAAAACATTGAATTGAAACTCAATGGATTGAATGTATTCTTTGGATTTCATATGTTTAATATACTTCCATCTACGGGGTTCCAGTATTGGTGGCTTGAAACTTGTGGAGAAAATTGGAGAAAAAACAATTAGATGCATAGATTTACAAGTATAGCTAGGATTCACAAAGGACTTAGAAGGGCTTATGAGTAGTGTACTGTCATTGGAGAGTAGGAACAATTTAAGATTCTATAATTCACACAATATTGTTAGCTTTATAGAATGATTCCTTTTTGGAAAATAGTCTTCTTATTATAATAAACCTCCTTCATTTCATACTCACTGAGGTATAAAAACACAACATAAGGAGACCGATCAAAAGTGCATTGTCAGACAACCTAGTCCTAAGTCCAAAAAGGTAAAAACAAACTTTTTAGAGCAAAGGATAAATAGCAGAAGCCTCACCCTCATTCCATAATGATTAATACCCTAGTTGAGGGGAGAGTTAGGTATCAGGCAAACCTGCCATAGAGTATGTCTTCTATAGGTAATATATGTGTAGAGGCCTGCTTCACACCCCAAAATATGTATACACACACATCATATTACGTTATTTTACTATAAGATTATTTTTTATACAGTATTCATCTATAAATCCTGTGATTGCAAATATCACAAACACTTCACCAATAATTCTAAAAAATAAGTCAAAGGTCAATTAAGACAGAACCATATATTTCATTACACATTCCTATGCTATTGGCTACATCTATGTTAAATTCTACCATCTAACAGCAAGGCTAGGTCATATTAATTTATCCAATTCTGATTGTAATTTGTCAATGAACATTTAGCATCTA
Source organism: Lissotriton vulgaris (assembly GCF_964263255.1). NCBI lineage: Eukaryota > Metazoa > Chordata > Amphibia > Caudata > Salamandridae > Lissotriton > Lissotriton vulgaris. Next base: position 2,035,871,198 of record NC_141691.1, read on the forward strand.
ATCAAATAAGTACCTCCGTAGGCACTGAATATAAAAATGGTCCTATGAAACATAGTAGCTTTAAGCAACGGATGGGTGAAAAAATTGCCTTACATCAGTCAAAAAAGGTAAAGATTCATGAATGTCTTAAAAGGGCCTACTTGAACATGAGATCCTTGGTAAAACACAGTGTTGAAATCTTAGATTTATTGTGCTCAGCTAAACTATACCTGGAGTTGTTAAAATCTACACTGCATTTACTATCTGCAGTTCCAGAGAAATATTGTGTAATCAGTTTTAAAAGACTAGTGAACACAGCAGCTACCATTATCAAGTATGGTTTACATGTTGCCAACTTATCAATTAACCCTATCGCAGATGCATCTATGCTTTCTTAACATTTTAACGTAGTTAAAAGCGCAAGCACAATATTATGTGTGTGATTTTCCATTACAGTTTTATGAAGTGGTCTGCTCATTCTTGATTAACCATTCAAAACTAATAAGAACATTGGACTGTTGGGTGCTCCATTGAAAATAATAGAGTGCTTCGGGCCTCTAACGGCTGGTAGAAGCCCTCCCTCCCTTGCAGCTCCACCATTAGGTGAGGCCTTCCCCGAGCCCCTGCACTCTCGAGTGTTGGTGTTTGAGGCCCTCATCCACCAGCAGGTGGTTTCACCTGCGCCTCATCCCTGGAAACAGGTGGACCTCTATCTCCATTTTCTTGCTCCACTTTTTCTCTCCTTTTTCATTTGTTTTTTCCCTCACTTTCTCTCTCCTCCACACTCCTTCTGGGTCTTTCCTCAATTTTTTGCTGTTTCCCCTCATTTCAAGCTCCCCCTTTCACTCTCCTTCTGTTTCTTTCTTCTGTTTATCACACGTTGTTTACCCTCATCTCAATCTCCTCCTTTCACTCTCCTTCTGTGTCCTCTGTGTCTTTCCTCCACTCTTTCTTGCACTTGTATTGCCTTATTTGCACTTTTCTCTCTCTTTTTGCATTTTTTCTTTTGCCTTTTCAGCCCATTTTCCCTGCCGCTGAGGCCCCAGCGGCCCCTCGCCCCCAGCACGACCATTGCGACCGGCCCAATCCAGCTCCCCTCCCCTCCTCCCAGCTGTCCAGCACTCTCTGACCCCTATTTAATGGCAGCCACTGCGGGATAGGCGAGCAAGACCACTGACTCATTGTTAGTCAAATTGCTTTCCCTCTCTCGCAGCTCCTGCATTAATTGAGGCCTTCCCCCGAGCCCCTGAACTCTCAAGTGTTGGTGCTCGAGTCCCTCCTCCACCTGTAGGTTTCACCTGCGCCTCATCCCTGGTGGCCCACTGGACCTCTGTCTCCATTCTCTTGCTCTGCTTTTTCTCTCCTTTTTCACTCGTTTTTTTCCCCTCACTTCTATCTCCCCCCTTCACTCTCCCTCTGGGTCTTTCCTCCATTTCTGTCCTTTTCCCCTCATTTCAAGCTCCACCCTTTACTCTCCTTCTGTCTTTCCTCAGTTTTTCACTAGTTTTTTACCCTCATCTCAATCTCCCCCTTATACTCTAGTTCTGTGTTCTCTGTGTCTTTCCTCCACTCTTTCTTGCACTCTTGCTGCCATATTTGCACTTTTCTCTGGCTGCTTGAATTGATCACTTATTAAGGAATTTAGTTCCTGATTTAGCTTTTTTCCTTACCCAGAGGTAGCCAAATGGCAGAACCGTTAGCTCATTTCATACTCCCACATAATCTAAATAAAGCCACATGCTTCTCAAACCGTACAATTGGTCTTTCATGTGTGGGAACAGAGCTTGCATTTTTAACAAGTCCCACCAAGTTTGTTAGATTTATATTTGACCAAAAGGTACGCTCATTTTATTCAACATAAAATTATCATTTCTAGGATTTAGGGGTGAAGCTTTATGAGTTCTGAATTAATGTCCATAAAGAAAATACTGTGATCGCTCATATTTGTTTTCAGTACCTTACACTGTGTACATGCTGCAAATAATTGATATGATACCACAATGTAGTCAATTAGTGACTGCCCTCAGGGGAACTTAATAGTAAGGGAAGCTGGAGACTTCTCTGGGAATCTCCCATTTAAATTAACAATATCATTAGTTCTCAGGCAATCCAAAAAACACCACCCTCACCTATCGGATCTCATATGACCAGGCAATATATTATCGGGGATGGTCTATGCATCTTCTAGCTCCAGGTTACTAAAAGCCAAAGAGGAACAGTTTGAGATTTTAATGTTACAATCTTCCACCATATTTTACATTGAGCATTCTTCTGATGTAATAATTTTATGCACAAAAGAGAACATGGATTGAATGTCTTCCCAGGAGGAATATAAACATTTAACAATAAAAAAGTTGAGTACTGTCTACCTCTAACCTCACCCAGTGCCAGCTGTGTGGACATGCAGACATTTGACGGGTGGACAAACACCTGGGGATTCCAATTTATACTGCCCTTAAGTAGAATAGCTTAACCTCCACTTGCATATTCTTTTACTGAAGGTTTTATGCACAACAGAAAACAAAATAGTTCCCAGGGGGCTACCACGGCAGCATAGGGATATTTAAATTGTCTTGGAAGCATTAAGGGATCCCACTACTCAACTCCAATGGGCCAACTCATCTTCCTTTCTAAGTTCACTGACCACTTGGTCATTATTTCTCACAATATTAATCACTCTTTCCCCAGTACTGCAGATTAGAATAACTTTTGTATTTACAACCCCCTACTATTAGATACAACTCTACCTAAGCTCTGGGTGTCTTCCCTATGAGAATCTGTCTGAGCAACAGCCGGCTCCTCAAATGGAAGAACATCAAGCCCATTTTTCCTGAAATTTTAGCCAGAATTAACATTGCAAATATCCTAGAACTAAAAGTAACTCTGGAGATTGAGAGGTTGTTTCAAGGATCTAGGAAAACTTGCTCAATATCTCTGCTTTTTAACAGTCTCAGTTCCTCTATATCAGGTAATAACTGCAGGAGAAATGGCTATTAAGTGGGCTCAGTTCAGTATCAAACAAGGAAAAATAGGTCAGAGTATGAGATGCCTGTCCTGGCCCAGGTCCTACAGGCATGTCATTTCTCTGCTTTCACTCAGCCCCATCAAACGATCTCCCTAGTTTTAGATCAATCCGTACTGGAGGGAATCTATCCACATTCTTCCCTACCTTTGGTGGAACTCTGGTGGAACTCCATTTGCTTTTACTGCTAACTCCCCAAATTGAGCAAGTCTATCCTTGCTACTACATTCTTACATCCAGTGCCCAATCCCCCCACGTGTTATAACCTGATATCCCTGTACTCATGGGCCCTTTCGCTTGCACTGTTCCACCTAATACTGGAACTAAAATTTTAATAGCGGAAGGGAGAAAATTCTCTTCTGGGTGTCCCCGCTACCGACCTGCGTTCAACTCATTTCCATTTTAAGGCAGAGATTCAACAGGTGCATTGAGGAACCTCATTTTCTGGGCTTACATTTCATAATGCACCAAATAATTTTCTTCTCTTCCTTCTGTACATTTAACGCATTGAAATCCAAATGAAAAGCACCCTCCCCCGAAGGAAGATTACCTAATTTGGCCCTTGACGGGTTAATAGGGGGTTATTTTAGTGTGCCCGAATCCCGAGGCATACAAGTAATCCCTTTTCTAAATTTCGGGAAGATGAGTGGTGAGTTCTTTGATATAGAAGCAGTTACATTTTTCATCTGATCAAAAGAGTGAAGATCAAAGGATACCTGATTTTGTCGGAGGAACAGAACATATTATCTGACACTGAGATATCTTCTTACAGCCCAATAGAAAAAGACCCCAGGCCATCGTAAGTTCAAATCAATCGGAGACAATACGTCCAACACATGAGCAGAATTAGCAATTGATTAATCTAACAGGGTTAAAATTGAGGAGAGGATCCTCTCCAGAGCATAAAAAAAACCACAAATGTCCCTCCCTCCGTTATTCCCATTAGGACCTTCATTCATTAGTGGCTGTTGCAGGGATTCTGCACAAACACAGAACTATGCGCTGGATTAGCGCCTTGAGACCCTCCGCGTGAGTAGCGCGCTATACAAATGCCTTGATTGATTGATTGATTGATTGATTATAGGACCTTGCTGTATGGGGACTGAGTGTTCCGACCACCTTTGTACCCATGAGTCCAGGGCGGACTAGCTATATTTTCTCACTTTCTCTCCTACCCACTCACAGAGAAACAAATGATTAGACACCCCAGAACATAACACTCCCAGATCTCTCTAACAAGACACACCCTTTTGCTTGCTCTCTCGTACTTGTCCACAATAACATCTGACAGAGACATAAAGTAGTTTAAAATATTTATTTTAACTAACATCCCCTAACATGCAGAAATTCGCGGAATTTGTGGATTTTTGGCAAATTCGCAATCCGCGAATTCTCGCGAATTTGCCGAAAATTCGAAAATTCGCACGCAGCTGATTTTTTTTTGCTTGTTCGCGCTTGACAAATACAATATTGCGGCCCGCGGCATTCACTTACCGTCATTCGGCGTTTGAAGAGTTGTTTTTCGCCATGTTTGCGTGTGCTACGCCATTTTGGATCTTGCTGCGGGATCCCGCGGGAATTTGTCGACCGCGATTACGTCATCCCGGCGTGCCACCTTGCACAGCGAGAGTTTGTCAACGAGAGTACGTCATAAAGGCCCGTGATCAGGCATCGTGGGAGTAAACAATTGCGAACACGTAGATGCGGTGAGCAGCAACAATCTCGCACTCGCGAAATTGCAAAATTTGCAATTCGGCACAAGAAATCCACCAGCAGCAAGCATAAAACTTCTGAAAATTATGATTTTTATTAGAATAACTCCTCAGGTTGACATTTGCCTGCACTTTTTTTTGCAAGGAGTCCATTTTGGGAGGGATGGGAGGAAGGAAGTGCTCCACAGTCTCCAACTTCCTGTTCCTGTCCAGCAGGCTCCTCCCAGTGCTTTCTTCATGTCCTGGTCACTTTGATTTGGATCTTGACCTGGAAGGATTACTTTTTGTGGATGCTGCTGGATATTTAGTTTTGAGGCCTTTTTGACTTTCTTTGGATCACTTTTGGATTGGAAATTTCACAAGTAAGTATGTTTGGGGCATTACAGTTGCTGCAACTACAATTTTGGAACTTTTTCAGAACATTAAATAAAATATATTGTGGGTAGCCACAGTATCCAGTAGGACCAGGGTTAGTTATGGGTGCATGATACAACTGTTTTGTTGAATTTCAACATGATTGAGGGCGTGGATGGCATTGGGTTGTGGTGATTTTTGTGTGTTTTTCAATTTTTTGGCTGTTGTTGGGGCCTTTTGCCCAGAGGTACTCAGTGGTGCAAGGACTGAGTCTTTCTGTGCGGTCTCTTTAATGTAAACATCATGGAGGGCATGGATGGCATTGGATTGTGGTGATTTCTGTGTGTTTTTCGATTTTTGGGCTGTTGTTGGGGCCTATTGCCCAGGGGTACTCAGTGGTGCATGGACTGAGCCATTCTGTGGGGTCTCTTTAATGTAAACATCATGGAGGGCATGGATGGCATTGGATTTTGGTGATTTTTGTGTGTTTTTCGATTTTTTGGGGTGTTAATTGGGGCATGGCCATGTGGGTGGGGGCCATTTTGAGGACTGGTACAGGCAGGGCCTGGCTATGTGGTGGAGGTCAAGGGGCCATTTTGAAGCCAGGCAGTGTGCTTTGTGCCATAGGCCAGCATCCAATGTGCCTTGCTTTCATCCATTATGCCCAGGGTTACTCAGTGGTGCATGGGCCTAGTCTTTCTTTGGGGTGTCTAGAATGTAAACATCATTGAGGGCATGGATGGCATTGGATTGTGGTGATTTTTATGTGTTTTTTGATTTTTTGGGGTGTTGATGGGGCATGGCCATGTGGGTGGGGGCCATTTTGAGGCTGGTCCAGGCAGGGCCTGGCCATGTGGGTGGGGGTCTAGGGACCATTTTGAAGCCAGGCAGTGCGCTTTGTGCCATAGGCCTGCATCCAATGTGCCTTGCTTTCATCCATTATGTCCAGGGTTACTCAGTGGTGCATGGGCCTAGTCTTTCTGTGGGGGTCTTGAATGTAAACATCATTGAGGGCATGGATGGCATTGGATTGTGGTGATTTTTATGTGTTTTTCGATTTTTTTGGGTGTTGATGGGGCATGGCCATGTGGGTGGGGGCCATTTTGAGGCCTGGTCCAGGCAGGGCCTGGCCATGTGGGTGGGGGTCTAGGGACCATTTTGAAGCCAGGCAGTGTGCTTTGTGCCATAGGCCTGCATCCAATGTGCCTTGCTTTCATCCATTATGTCCAGGGTTACTCAGTGGTGCATGGGCCTAGTCTTTCTGTGGGGTGTCTTGAATGTAAACATCATTGAGGGCATGGATGGCATTGGATTGTGGTGATTTTTATGTGTTTTTCGATTTTTTGGGGTGTTGATGGGGCATGGCCATGTGGGTGGGGGCCATTTTGAGGACTGGTACAGGCAGGGCCTGGCTATGTGGTGGGGGTCAAGGGGCCATTTTGAAGCCAGGCAGTGTGATTTGTGCCATAGGCCTACATCCAATGTGCCTTGCTTTCATCCATTATGCCCAGGGTTACTCAGTGCAGCATGGGCCTAGTCTTTCTGTGGGGTGTCTTGAATGTAAACATCATTGAGGGCATGGATGGCATTGGATTGTGGTGATTTTTATGTGTTTTTCGATTTTTTGGGGTGTTGATGGGGCATGGCCATGTGGGTGGGGGCCATTTTGAGGCCTGGTCCAGGCAGGGCCTGGCCATGTGGGTGGGGGTCTAGGGGCCATTTTGAAGCCAGGCAGTGTGCTTTGTGCCATAGGCCTGCATCCAATGTGCCTTGCTTTCATCCATAATGCCCAGGGTTACTCAGTTGTGCATGGGCCTAGTCTTTCTGTGGGGTGTCTTGAATGTAAACATCATTGAGGGCATGGAAGGCATTGGATTTGGTGATTTTTATGTGTTTTTTGATTTTTTGGGGTGTTGATGGGGCATGGCCATGTGGGTGGGGGCCATTTTAAGGTCTGGTCCAGGCAGGGCCGGGCCATGTGGGTGGCAGTCTATGGGCCATTTTGAAGCCAGGCAGTGTGCTTTGTGCCATAGGCCTGCATCCAATGTGCCTTGCTTTCATCCATTATGCCCAGGGTTACTCAGTGGTGCATGGGCCTAGTCTTTCTGTGGGGTGTCTTGAATGTAAACATCATTGAGGGCATTGATGGCATTGCATTGTGGTGATTTTTATGTGTTTTTCGATTTTTGGGGTGTTGATGGGGCATGGCCATGTGGGTGGGGCCATTTTGAGGCCTGGTACAGGCAGGGCCTGGCCATGTGGTGGGGGTCAAGGGGCCATTTTGAAGCCAGGCAGTGTGCTTTGTGCCATAGGCCTGCATCCAATGTGCCTTGCTTTCATCTATTATGCCCAGGGTTACTCAGAGGTGCATGGCCCTAGTCTTTCTGTGGGGTGTCTTGAATGTAAACATCATTGAGGGCATGGATGGCAATGGATTGTGGTGATTTTTATGTGTTTCTCGATTTTTGGGGGTGTTGATGGGGGATGGCCATGTGGGTGGAGGCCATTTTGAGGCCTGGTCCAGGCAGGGTCTGGCCATGTGGGTGGGGTCTATGGGGCATTTTCATGCCAGGCAGTGTTCTTTGTGCCATAGGCCTGCATCCAATGTGCCTTGCTTTTATCCATTATGCCCATGGTTACTCAGTGGTGCATGGGCCTAGGCTTTCTGTGGGTTGTCTTGAATGTTAACATCATTGAGGGCATGGATGGCATTGGATTGTGGTGATTTTTGTGTGTTTTTCGATATTTTTGGGGTGTTGATGGGGCATGGCCATGTGGGTGGAGGCCATTTTGAGGACTGGTACAGGCAGGGCCTGGCCATGTGGTGGGGGTCAAGGGCCCATTTTGAAGCCAGGCAGTGTGCTTTGTGCCATAGGCCTGCATCCTATGTGCCTTGCTTTCATCCATTATGCCCAGGGTTACTCAGTGGTGCATGGGCCTAGTCTTTCTGTGGGGTGACTTGATTGTAAACATCATTGAGGGCATGGATGGCATTGGATTGTGGTGATTTTTATGTGTTTTTCGATTTTTTGGGGTGTTGATGGGGCATGGCCATGTGGGTGGGGGCCATTTTGAGGACTGGTACAGGCAGGGCCTGGCCATGTGGTAGGGGTCAAGGGGCCATTTTGAAGCCAGGCAGTGTGCTTTGTGCCATAGGCCTGCGCCCAATGTGCCTTGCTTTCATCCGTTATGCCCAGGGTTACTCAGTGGTGCATGGGCCTAGTCTTTCTGTGGGGTGTCTTGAATGTAAACATCATTGAGGGCATGGATGGCATTGGATTGTGTTGATTTTTATGTGTTTTTCAATTTTTCGGGGTGTTGATGGGGCATGGCCATGTGGGTGGGGGCCATTTTGAGGCTGGTCCAGGCAGGGCCTGGCCATGTGGGTGGGGGTCTAGGGACCATTTTGAAGCCAGGCAGTGTGCTTTGTGCCATAGGCCTGCATCCAATGTGCCTTGCTTTCATCCATTATGTCCAGGGTTACTCAGTTATGCATGGGCCTAGTCTTTCTGTGGGGGTCTTGAATGTAAACATCATTGAGGGCATGGATGGCATTGGATAGTGGTGATTTCTATGTGTTTTTTAATGTTTTGGGGTGTTGATGGGGCATGGCCATGTGGGTGGGGGCCATTTTGAGGACTGGTACTGGCTAGGCCTGGCCATGTGGTGGGGGTCAAGGGGCCATTTCGAAGCCAGGCAGTGTGCTTTGTGCCATAGGCCTTTATCCAATGTGCCTTGCTTTCCTCCATTATGTCCAGGGTTACTCAGTGGTGCATGGGCCTAGTCTTTCTGTGGGGTGTCTTGAATGTAAACATCACTGAGGGCATGGATGGCATTGGATTGTGGTGATTTGTATGTGTTTTTCTCGATTTTTTGGGGTGTTGATGGGGCATGGCCATGTGGGTGGGGGCCATTTTGAGGACTGGTACAGGCTGGGCCTGGCCATGTGGTGGGGTCAAGGGGCCATTTTGAAGCCAGGCAGTGTGCTTTGTTGTGCCATAGGCCTGCACCCAGTCTGCCATGCTTTCATCCAATATGCCCAGGGGTACTCTGTCAGTGGTGCATTTTATTGGTCTTTCCATTTTGGGGGGTGGTATGATAAAAATGCTTACTTGCACACTATTAATTGAAGCGCTACATATGCAACATTTATTTAACTGATGTTCCTCTGGCTTTGTTTGCTTTTAGGTGCAGAAAGACGAATCATCAGCCTCATCGTTCCTCATCAGTGCCAGGAACAAGTCCTGCTGCGGTGTGTGCAGCACAACGTCACGTGTGGCTACAGACAACTCTGCAACTTGTGCAACTGCGGCCTGCTGTTCTGACATCTGAAGAAGATGGCCCCAAAAAACAGTTGCCCGTACCTCCTCTAGCAAAAAAGTTGCCAGTTATGAGCAGAAGAAGCAAGTGGCGCCACTTACCAAGGAGACTGGTGTGCCGACCGACGCATTTTTTGGGAGAAAAAAAAGTACTGCCTGCAGCAGCAGCGGGGTCTGCTGGGGACCAAGCTGGGAGCAACACCTCCGCTCCATTGGGCTCAGTGCCACCACCACCACCACGCCAACTTAGGTCCAAGCCCTTGCGTGCTGCAGAGGCAGCCAGTATAGTTGTTCAATCACCATCGACCAGTAATGTTGGCGCATCGCAAGAAAGTAGCAGAATCCCTCAATCAACACAGGTTGTTGTAACTCATCTGACGAGTGTTCAACAACCACAGCCGCAACAACAACCACATGTGCAAGTAAAAGCCCAAGTACATGTGGAAGGAGAGGCAGCGCAAGCAGAGGTTCAAGCAGAGGTGCATGGAGCGGCACAAGTGCCCACAATAGTTGTACCTCCCGAAGTAGGGGCACATCAGGAAATCGACATTCAAGCCAAGGTATCATTTGAGGAAGCCACTCTTCCTGATCATTGATTGTCTTCCAGATCCCTAGCAGGAAAAAGATCAAGGATGGTGTCTACATCTTCTTCAAGCCCCCTTCCTTCTGATGATATGGATGAAAATTGGGAATAACCACTGCCGTCTGAGAGTGAGGCACACCATGATCTGACAAAGGTAGCTAAGCGTAAAAGAAGGGTCCCCGAAAGTCTCATAGTTATGGAGTGTGATGATAACGATGAACAAGAAGTGGCGTATACTCCTGCTGATGAAGACTCTCCCGACGACGACGCAGTCATCATAGACGTCACTCCAGCCTCAGCGGGCATGCAGCAAACAGACATTTTTACCCTATCCCGAAATGCTGCTGAGCGTGATGTTGGCGACGTGGCAATGGGACCACCACCAATGCAGTTAACTAGTACACCACCACCTACCGCTTCCATATTTTCTCGCCAGAAGGGACCTCTATCCACCTCGACCTCCATTTCCTCAATTAGTGGTGCTGAAAGTGCACAATGTAGTAAATTTCGGCAACACACATCCTCCACTTCATCTGGCATTAGCATTCCCAGTATCGCCTCCTACGCCCCCCACAGACATGTCAAGTCCGCAGTTTGGGACTTCTTAAGTGTTAGCCCAACAGGGGAAAATATAGCCATTTGTACCATTTGTAAGGTTCGAGTTAGTCGTGTTATGCTTGGTACCAACTATGGTACCGGAGGCCAGAGAGGTCATCTTGAGAGACAGCACACTGTCAAATGGCATGCGCACCTAAGGGAGATCAAGGGAGCACGAATTGCAAGTCAACAAATTGTATCCGTTAATGTTTCATCTGATGATGACGAGGAGGAAGAAGCGTCAAACATTTCTTCAGTTATACCCAGTACCCCTGTCAGCAGCACACCCCCTGCAAGATATATGAGCCACACTAAGAGTGTGGGAGAGAGTGAGACACCAATGCGAAAAAGTTCATCATCACTGAGCGTAACTGGGTCGAAGAAGTCATCATCATCCCGTAAAATAGTCCAGCCCACCATGTTTTCAGATGCGCCATTTGAACGCAACCACCCAACGGCGCGTCTGTATAACACTAAGCTGGCTAAAATGCTAGCGCTAGACCTTCTCCCTTTTTCTTTTGTGGAAGGGGTGGGTTTTCTTGAATTAGTGGCAACGCTCTGCCCTAAATGGAAGGTTCCTTGCCGGTTATATTTTGCCAGAGTTGCGGTTCCAGCACTACATGAAGATGTGCTGGAGGTGATTGGGGCAGCTTTGCAGAAGAGTGCGTTCACACTATACATCTGACAACAGACATGTGGACCAGTTGCCAAGCCCGTGATTACATGTGCATCACTGCACACTGGGTCTCTTTTTCAGTTGTTAAAGCAAAGGTAAACGCAGGTGTTGACACGGACAAAGTTTATAAAGCTGCTCGGAAACATGCAACACTAGCCATGTTTGCCATGGAGAAAAATCATACAGGAGAAAACACTTTGCATGAGTTTAACACAAAGGTCTTTCAATGGCTGTCCCCAAGAAAACGCATGATTGGTTATGTTTCCACGGAAAATGGCGCCAATGTAGTTAAGGCCATGGATAAGGGTAACTATTTCAGAGTGCCGTGTTTGGCGCACTGTATAAACCAGGATGTTAAAAATTTCTTGAGTGAAGAAAGTCCAGAGTACGAGTTACTCACCACCTGCTGAAGAATGTGCACGCATTTCAACCATTCTTTTAAGGCCCGGAAGCAGCTGAGGTGCCTGCAACATGAACGTAAAGTGCCAGTGAAAGCACTCATCCAGGAGGTGGGAACACTTTGGAACTCAACCTTCTACATGCTTGAGCGTCTGTATGAGCAATATGCGGTAGTCGATCAGTATTTCTTTCAACTGGGTACACCTATGATAGACCTGAGGATACAGGAGGAACAATGGGAGCTAGTTAGAAGCCTGACAGACATGCTTCGTCCTTTTGAGGTCTTCACACGTGCAGTCAGCAGGGAGGACTGTCATTTGGGAAAAGCTATCCCATTGTTGCGCATGCTAGAGCACCAACTGAAGGCGGTGTCTTCTACGTTTCAAAAAGATGGAAAGCAAGAAGCATTTCAGTTGGTGGAGAAGTTATTACAGCGCCTACTTTGTGATGAACGTCTTGAAAAGATCAACACAGAACAACATTACATTTCTGCTACTATTCTGGATCCACGGTACAAAAAGGCATTGGCAGGCGGAGTATTCTTTCCTTTTGATGACGCAGATGTTACAAAGTACAAACATTGGCTAGCTGTGTCAGCCAGTTGGTTTGAAAGAGAACAGCAAGAAATTGAAGGAAAAGGCTGTACATCAGCATCAGCAGGCCATCCGGAGTCAAAAAAATCCACTTCTGCATCTGTGGCTGTGGCAGAAGTGAGTGATTTTCCCTCTCACCAGTTACCGACACCAGCAACCGTATCATCTGCACCAGACACAACAGTAACATTGTGTGAAGAAGAGGATTGGCTAACTCAGCTTGGGTTTGCTTCTCAAAAGGTCCCAGAAAAAAGTGAGCAAAGTGGAGAAACCCTGGAGAACCTTGAGTCGATGGTGCAGGACTATCTGAATGACTCAACAAAGGTCTATGTTCATCATGACCCATTGGCGTATTGGCATGGGAAAAGAGATGTGTGGCCAGAGATCACCAACCTGGCTATAAATTACTTGTCTTGTCCACTCGCAAGTGTGTCTTCTGAACGTGTTTTCAGTGCTGCTGGTGGCATTGTAACTTCCAAAAGGACCCGCCTCTCGCCGAAAAATGTGGAGAGGTTAACAATGATCAAGATGAATCAGCACCTCATCCCACCTGATTACAAAATATGAGAATGCACGCAGGAAGAAGATGAGGAGGACACCAACTTAGATGAGGGAAGTTCTTCTATTTTAACTGACCTACTCCCGTCTGAATTCGCAGTTTGAGGACGAACTCTTCTTCTCTGACAGCGAGCCCTGAAAATGAGTCAATGAATCACTAACTTTCTTTTTCGTCCTTATTCACTTTTATTCCTGTGTGTCTGTCTTTCTTTGTTTTGCAAAATCTACATAAAAAAAACTTTAATCACCTAATCACAAAAACAAGCCCATCAGCAGAACTGTCTTCACTTATTTGCTTATTGATTTGAAGGTGCCGCAGTCTGCATTCCTCAGGTTCACAAGTTCACAAGAACATCGGAGCAGAATTTTTTTTTGCTTTTGATTACTTGCCTGTCTTTGGGGTGCTGTTTGTGGGGCTTTTAGGTTGTTGGGGGTGGGTTTTGGGGTCTGGGAGCACTGCTGGCACAGTCTAATTTTGATTGCATTTGTTTTTCAGGAAATCCATGGTGAAAAAAGGGAGTTAGGGCCTAGCTGCACAGTGTATTTGGACTGAATTGAAGGTAGGCCCATTTTTGCTTTTAGCCTGTTTGGGGGTGTTCTGCTTTTTTGCGGGTGGCTGCAGGGGTCTGGGGGCATAGCTCGGAAGGTCTAATATCAGAAGCAAGTGTTTTGGACCAAATCCATGGTGAAAACGTTTTTGCGTTTTTGCTCACTTGCTTGTCTTTGGGGTGCTGTTTGGGGGGCTTCCAGGTTTTTGTGGATGGGTTTTGGAGTCTGGGAGCACTGCTGGCACAGTCTAATGTTGATTGCATTTGTTTTTCAGGAAATCCATGGTGGAAAAGGGGAGTTAGGGCCTAGCTGCACAGCGTATTTGGTCTGAATTGAAGGTAGGCCCATTTTTGCTTTTTGCCTGTTTGGGGGTGTTCTGCTTCTTTGCGGGTGGCTGCAGGGGTCTGGGGCATAGCTCGAAAGGTCAAATATCGGAATCAAGGGTTTTGGACCAAATTCATGGTGAAAAAGTTTTTGCGTTTTTGCTTACTTGCCTGTCTTTGGGGTGCTGTTTGGGGGGCTTCCAGGTTTTTGTGGGTTTGTTTTGGGCTCTGGGAGCACTGCTGGCACAGTTCTAATGTTGATTGCATTTGTTTTTCAGGAAATCCATGGTGGAAAAGGGGAGTTAGGGCCTAGCTGCACAGCGTATTTGGACTGAATTGAAGGTAGGCCCATTTTTGCTTTTTGCCTGTTTGGGGGTGTTCTGCTTTTTTACGGGTGGCTGCAGGGGCCTGGGGGCATAGCTCGGAAGGTCTAATATCGGAATCAAGTGTTTTGGACCAAATCCATGGTGAAAAAGTTTTTGCGTTTCTGCTCACTTGCCTATTTTTGGGGTGCTGTTTGGGTAGCTTCCAGGTTTTTGTGGGTGGGTTTTGGGGTCTGGGAGCACTGCTGGCACAGTCTAATGTAAATTGCATTTGTTTTTCAGGAAATCCATGGTGGAAAAGCGGAGTTAGGGCCTAGCTGCACAGCGTATTTGGACTGAATTGAAGGTAGGCCCATTTTTGCTTTTTGACTGTTTAGGGGTGTTCTGCTTTTTTGCGGGTGGCTGCAGGAGTCTGGGGGCATAGCTCGGAAGGTCTAATATCGGAATCAAGTGTTTTGGACCAAATCCATGGTGAAAACGTGTTTTGCATTTTTGCTCACTTGCCTGTCTTTGGATTGCTTTTTGGGGGGCTTCCAGGTTTTTGTGGGTGGGTTTTGGGGTCTGGGAGCACTGCTGGCACATTCTAATGTTGATTGCATTTGTTTTACAGGACATCCATGGTGGAAAAGGGGAGCTGGGGCCTAGCTGCAGAGCGCATTTGGATTGAATTCCAGGTAACACCTGAGGCAAGATGGCTGCCGACAGGGTGTGGTGAGCAGTCCCTGACAGACCTCTCGCCTAGTCTCCTTCCATGATGGTCTGAAAAATAGCTATACTGAGTCAGGCGCCCTGTGGTCTGCACTGTGGTCGGCGGTGTTGGAAGGCGTCGAGTTCCCTGCTTCAGGAGAGCCTATTGTGCTACAAAACTGTGAAAGTAGCAGTGAGGATAGCTGGCTACAAGGTCTTGCAGTATTGCCGTGGATTTGCTCTGAGGCTTTTACATCTACCTGGGCAAGGATTTCGAAAAAGACAACAGCGGATAAATAAGAATATGCCGCCGCGTCCACAGCGACCCGAGAGAGAGAAGGAGAAGGAGAAGATACCCCTGGACACAATCACAGGGAAGTGCCCATCCGACGCTAGTAAAAAGGACTTTCCCATGAGCGCTAAAACGGGTGCCATCCGTAAAGTAGCAGCGCCAATCATGTCCTCAAAGAAGAAAGCAGAGAAAGTGGAGAAATCGGAGTTAAAAGGTAAAGCCGGTATACCCGATCAGAAGAGCGAAAAGTCGGCGACTGGAGGCTCCGAGGAAGTTCTAAAGCTTCTACTGGCGGCTGGGATCTCAGGCACGAGTGAGGATAAGAAACAAATACCGGATCAGACTCTGACGGTGGCCAAAAGCAAGGCGCTCCGTCAGCCTACCTTGATGGAAGCATTCTCACCGAGATCGGCAATTTGGAGCAGGTACAGCCTGAAGCGGAATCAGAGACAGAGAGCGTCCTCGAGGACGCCGCGCAGAACGCCGCTCTCACCGCGGCTCCGGTGGTTGCTAGGCAACAGACAGGCAAAGACTCTGAGGCCTCCGCGCACCTTGATAGCAGCAAGCAGAAAGGAATGGGGGCTGCTGGTGGAGGATTTTCGGAGTTGATAGTCCCTGGCGACACTGGTATTACTGTGGGTGCTGGGGGAGCTGAACCAAAGGATTTTGATCTAGGTAAGCATACTAACAATAAAAAGGAGGAGGAGGTGCCCCTAGTGGGTACTGGTACCGCGGACATGCTAGAGACCCTAATGCAGGTGGAGGCCAAGCTGAAAACTAGGAACGTCTAACTCGTGGAAAGATCCCAGACAAGACTGGCCACCGTATCAACCACAGGTAGGACAGAAGGGGCAGAAGGAGGCTCTATGGAGGGAGAATGCTTTTACTCTGTCGATGAAAATACTGACATAGACTCACCCTCTGTAAGTGAGACTGCGAGCGAGACTGGGATAGAAGAGGAGGATGAGGGGGATTCAGCCTCTACCTCTAGTAATCTTGGGAAAGAGAGTACACAAAAAAAGATGCGGTCAAAGGCGGGAAAAAAGACTCCTGGCTCTCTACCTAGGGTTGGAAAGAAGTTGTTATGGGATTACTCAGCTACCTCCTTGACTTATAACGAGAATATAGCTGTACATCTACAGGGTCCGCTCGATGTGATTTCAAGCACGTTGAAGCAGATGCAAGGAGAAACTAGGGCAGAAAACCGGAGATCAAAGCTTGCCACGAAAAAAATACACAATACTCTTAAAAAGGTCAATAAACTGTATGATGGGATGATTACCAGAGTGACTGAAGTCAAGGAAAGAACTGGAAGATTGGAGGATGAGATGGGGGCTTGGCAAGAGTTTAAGGGCAATCAGGAGAAGAGGGCTGAGGATATGCTTTGGAAGCTGGAGGAGGTAGAAATCGCCAAAGGAGGAACAATATTCGCTTATTGGGAGTGGAGGAGGAGGTTGAAGGGCAGAACATCATGCACTTTGTGATAAAATTGCTGCAAGGGGCCTTCCCAGAATCAGACTGGCAGTGGGAGAAGGAGATCCAACGGGCCCACAGGTTCCCATTTACAATAAAGAGAGGACGCATGCTGGCTGGGGGGCAGGGGGAGAGAGCTCCCCTCCCTAGGGCAATCGTGATATATGTTGGAAATTACCTCCTGAGAGAAGAAATCATAGAGAAAGCAAGACCGGATAAAATGCGGACTTTTGAAGATATCTCCTTTTTTGCCAGACCAGATTTCTGTCACGTCACCGTGGAGAGATGATGGAGATTGAGGCAGCTTATCAAGCCGTTTCAGCTTTTGGGTTCTGAGGCTTACTTGCTGTTTACAGCTAGGCTGAAAGTAATCTCAAGAGGGAAGACAATGATGTTCTGGTCTGAAATAAAAGCCCAGGAATTTTTGGATTACTTGAAAGCACAGAAGGGAGGATAAAGTGGGAAGGGGCCCATCGTTATTGTCACGAACAAGCATAATACTAGATTATATAACATTGAAGCAATAAGCACTAGTAGGATGGGCATGGACTAACGTATAAATTGTATAAAATATATACAATGTATAATAATGCATGACAAGATTTTGGTCAACTGGGTTGGTGGATAGGGAGCACATGGAATTTAGTAGGAGTAAAGGGGTGAGCAAGGCGGGAGGTTGCGACTTACACACACTGAAGTAGCCACACATAGGTCTGGTGACCTATTTGCCTTTAGAGGGGGGAGGGGGAGGGAAATGCTGGGGAGGTGGGTGGGTAGGGGGGTATAGGGAGCACAGGGGAAATGGGGGGGAGAAACGGAGAGAAGAAGTGAGTACAATCGTTTGGTCCAGCACAGAAACAGACAGAGCAAAGTAACTGTGACACATTATATGCCTAAGGATTGTGTGTATTTACAAATATTATTTTTGAGAGAGGACAAGTGGACAAGTACAAGTGCAAGTGCATGTGTAAGAGGAACTAGAAGTGGCTTAGGAATGTGGTTAGGAAATAAGAAAAGTTGTAATGAGCTGTAGAATTGCGAGTATCAATGTGTGTGGGTTAAATGAGGCCAACCAGAGAAATAAAGTGGCAGTATTGTTGGGTGTGTTGCATTTGGATTTAGTATGCCTACAAGAGACTCATGTGGAGGTGGCACAAGGCTATCTTCTAGGGCAATTAGGATTCGCTGTTTTAGCTAACTCGAAACAAGGTACAAGGAATAGGGGGTGGCCATCCTAGGGAAAATCAAGGATGTGGTAGTAAATAAAAAACAGGAGGATGAGTGGGGACGTTTGGTTATGTTGGATTTGACATTTAGGGGTGAGAAATTTACTTTGGTAACAGTATATGGGTCAACACAAGATGATCCCGCGATCTTTCAGTATTTAGATACGGAGTTGCCGAACTGGCCTGAGCCGATAGTGTTATGTGGAGATTTGAACATACATGACTTTAGAAATCCTCTGTTGCAGTCAGGGACTCCCTTTTCAGGGAGAAAAAAAACAACCTACAGGGCATTATGCGATCTGGTTAGTAACAACTTCTTTATTGATCCTTGGTTAGAGCTATATCCAGCCATAGACGGTAGTACATTTTATTCTGCCCCACACAAAGTGATGGTTAGGTTGGATTATTTCTTAATTTCTGGGTCCCTCATAAATGCGATTGCGATAGAAAAATATCCCCGCTTAATCTCAGATCATAACCCGTTGGTTTTAACTATTAAAATAGGCCAACATAGGAGGGAAATTAGGGAGTGGACATTCGAAAGGGCATTACTGCAGGAGGAGGGGTATAAAGAACGTATGGGATCCTGAATCAGAAGCTACTGGGATATTATTAGGGGTACAGCTAGCTCGGGATGGTTTGGGACGGCTTTAAGGCTGGGATAAGGGGGGAGACCTTGAGTTACGTGCTAGCTACAAGGGCAAAGGAAAAAAATAGGATAACGGAACTGAATAGGAAACTGCTGGAGGCGAAGAGGGAATTGGGAGAAGCGATTCATCAACAGCAGTCTCTTGAGTCATTCTTATTGAAAATTGTGTCAATTAAGGCAGAAGCTACAGAGTATATGTCAAGGAAGACGGTGGGGAAATATCTGGCTAAAAAAGAGGGGATATATGAATTTAGTGAAAAAGTTCGGCACCTGTTGCCTGCACCTACTAGGCAGCGAGTGGCTACAGCTGACATTTTGGAGATGACAGATCAGCATGGAAATCGAGTAGTAGGGGCTGACGGGATTCGGGAAATTTTTAGGCAGTTCTAAGCATCCCTATATAAAGAAGACACGGAGGGGGATTCTCAAGAAGTAGAGAGGTATTTGAGGGGTGTGGTTGCAGTAGGTATTTCTCCAGAAAGTAAGAGGAGTTCATTGAGGCATTAAAACTTCTCCCTTCTGGTAAAGCTGCGGGTCCTGATCAGCTACCTGTGGAATTTTATAAAGTATTTTTTGGTGTGTTAGGTATGGACATGTTTGATGTTATGAGTAAGGCACAACTGGGAGAAGCAATTCCCGATTCTTGGGGGTGGGGGGGGGGGGCGGATGTAGTGGTGATCCTCAAAAAAGGGAAACCTGCAAATCAACCAGGATCATACAGACCAATTACGTTAATGAACGCGGATGTGAACATCTACGCTAAAATCCTGGCTAGAAGGTTGGCAGGAGTTATTGAAAAAATAGTTGTCAAATCCCACCACGGGTTTATACCAGGCAAGGGGACCACACAACATACGAGGCAGGTAATAACATTTTTTGATGCAGCTGGTATCCCAGGAGACTCTATGGCATCAATCTTTTTAGATGCTGAAAAAGCTTTTGATAGAGTCTCCTGGGAGTACCTATGGGGTATTGAGGTGGAATGGCATTTGCAAGAAATACAACAAAGCAACGCAGACGCTGTATAAAAATCCTACAGCTAGAATTAGGGTGTGTAGGGGGCACTCAGTAGGAATCAGTATTGAAAGAGGAACAAGGCAGTGCTGTCCATCGTCACCTCTTTTATTCGCGCTATATTTGGATCCCTTTCTGCGTCGGCTGGAATTGAATTATGGGATTCCTAGGATGAGCCTGAATGGATGTGAAGTTAAAACATTGGCATACGCGGATGACGTGGCTATCTTAACCCCTTACCTGGAGGATGCGATGGTGGAAGTAGAGAGGGAGGCCGAACTTTTTGGACGAGTCTCCGGCTATAGCTTAAACAAAGCTAAGACCCAAATAGTATGCAATCGATATGTACAATATAGAGTAGATACAAGAGTGGTAAAATCTGCAGTTTATTTGGGGAGGAAATATCTGCCGATTTGGAAGTAGTAGTGCAGAATAATGTGGCTCCCCTATTGGTGAAGGTAAAATCGGATTTGGAACGGCTTAATAATTTACACTTGTCCTTGGTTGGGTGTACAAATGTAATAAAAATACTTATACTCCCAAAATTTTTGTATTATTTTAGGGCAATTCCGCTATTTTTTAAAGCAAAATGTTTTTCGGCATTGGAAGGAATCCTTAAAACATTTATTTGGGTCCACGGCAAAACGCGTAGGGCATATCGGTACATGACACTTCCCAGAGAAAGAGGTGGATGGGGGGCACCCGATTTTAAATTGCATTATTGGGCTGCGGCTATTCAATATATGCAAGCTTGCTAGGGGGAGGAGAAGATCCAAGGGTAAGGGATTGCTCTTCTAGAATTCATAAGGCCGTACTTGGTGAAGAGGTGGAAAACTGCTTTATAGCTTGTGTAGAATATAGGCGTCTTAAAAGGACTAGATACAAGACGGTGGAGGCAGGAGTTAAGATATAGACGGCATTTATGAAAAAAGTGGGATTAGGAAGGTTTAATCGATACACCAGGTTGTTTAAAAATAGGTCATTCCCAGAAGAGGTGTTTGGAGACATTACAATGGAGAGATGGACGCAAAAGGGGGTAGTAAGTATTGGAGATCTTCAGGGGCTGGAGGGTTTAGTCACTTTTTTGGAATTGAGTACTAAGTTTGGGTTGAATAATAAGGACTTCTTTAAGTATCTGCAAATTAGGAGTTTTTGGGGAAATAAGCAAGGTGGGTTGGTTGGGTACAATAAAGTCGAGATTATGGAAAAGATAAGAGTAGGGGGGGATTGCTCAATAAGAAGTCTATACGCCAGTTTTGTGTGCGGTATGCAGGATGATATGGATAAATATAGTGAGAAGTGGGTAGAAAAGTTAGAAGGGGATTTAGGGTGGTTTCAGGACTCATTGGACTTAGGGCGCACAGTTCTCTGTTCGGCGTCTCTACAGTCGCAGCATTACAAAACTATATATTCCCTCTACTACAGACCAGCAAGGATAGCAAAATGGGGAGGGACGGAAGTTATAACCTGCCCGCGTTGTAATTCAGGAGATGCGGATATAAAACACATGTTTGCGCTATGTCCACAGTTACATACATTGTTACGAAACTTGGAACACTTCTTAGAGTTTTCATTAAAGATTAAGCTGGAACTTAAGCCAGTACATATACTTTTAGGAATAGCACCAGAAGAAGGGGAAGGGTATCAAGAGTTTGTTTTCCTGGCTATGGCGGTATATAGATTGTGTATCGCTAGGGCATGGCTAGACCCTAATCCTCCTACACTACAAGTATAGCTGGCTAGTTTGTTGTCCGCATATAATTTGGAAAAGCCAATATATGCAAGGAAAGGCAGGAGGGGAAGGGAAAGAGGGTTGCGTATTTGGAAGCCAATAGCTGATTGGCGTAGTGGGATAGGATAGGATACATTTAGAGAATAAAAAACTGAATGGGAATTCGGGGAACTGCTCTATGTTCACTGTTATCTGATGTTAACGGTTTTCAAGTATGAATTACATAGGTTGTGTATGTACTATTTTTTTTTTCTTTTTCCTTTGCAAATGAACAGATTGTATATTACTGTGTACTGTGCTCTGTCAAAATAATGTGCTGGGTTGTAAGAAAAAAATAAAAACATTTAAAAAAAAAAAAGAAAAAAAAAACAATGGACTGAATTCCAGGTAGGCCCAAACTTTTTTAAGTGTGGCTTTTCCCGGGTTTTGCCTTTTGGCTTGTTGGGGGTGTTAAACTTGTTTTCGCCCGGGTTGACAGTTCTGGGGCCATTGCTGGGAAGGTCTAATACCCGAAAGAAAGTGTTTTGGAGACAATCCCTGGGGAAAACGTTTTTACATTTTCTGAGATTTCGCTCACTCTACCGTTTTTGGGCGGCTGTTTGTGGGGGTTCCTGCTGTTTGTGGGGGGTTTTGCGAGTCTTGGAGCAATGCTGGGTATGGATACTTTTGCTTGCTTGCAAGTGGCTTGAAATTAATACAATCCATGGTGGGTAAGGGGGGATTTTGGCCTACTTTACTTTCAAAGTACGTTTTGTCACCAATTTCTACTAGGCCTCGTTTTTTGAGATCTGATTGGGGTCTTCTACATTTTTGCGACTGGGTTTAGTAAGGGTCTGGGAGCACTGCTGTGAAGGCCTAATTTTGTTCTAAAACACAGTTTACAGTACACCTAGCTTGAGGGGAAAGATCCGCTAAATTAATTCGCCCATACTTATTTATCCTTCAAAAGCAGACTCAGACAGAGTACACACTTTCAAAAATATTGTACTGTCTATTAGGAAACTCAAGGTGTGACTTTTTGCACTACACAGTGTACATACCTTATATTTATTTGTCAGTGGTGTTCTAATATCACTTCCTGTATTTCCATCAATAATTACCGGCCGGGTTTCAGCCGGTGCAATGGGAAAAAAAGGATGAAGTCAGGCTTCACATTAGCGAGCCGCAATTCAGCATCCGCCAGGCAGGCAGTGGACAGGGTGTCCTCTGGTCACCAACATTGATGGATGGAGCGTCAGATGGAATGGAGGAGTCCCGCTAATAAGAGGAATGGTTGGATGCATGCAACTTACCAAATTCAACAGGACAACTACAACAACATACAGATACAGTATCCGTTCTTTTCTAATTATCTTTTAAGTAATGTTATTGCTGTGAACTTCTATGAGTGTAACTCTGCATTTCTTTGATCTCTGCATCTAAATTCATCCCTACAGCTATTGTATAGGTTTTACTTCTGCTATTTTTCAAACCTAATTTAATGTACGAAGTGTTTCTCTGAGTGCAGAGATAGGCAAGTGAAAACACATAATTATTACTGCAGCCCTGTACTGTCGCATTCTTTCATTCACGGTTGTCGAAAGTACTACTGTCTTTTCAGTAACCATGCATGCAGTAGTGAATGCACTTCCTTTATGTCACTTAAAAGATTTATGGCTAGCTTTGTACCCAAAGATTTGTTTATCTTCAATTATTGTTTGTCCATGCTGTGCTTTTTTTTTCTTCTCTCAACAAAACTTTCCCAAAAAACCCCATTCCCATACATTTTCCAAACCCTAACCCTCTTCCCCCGGGCTGTGTGGTTTTAATTGATGTGTGACTAAATGACTGCAATAATTCCACACACTTGCTGGGGAGGATAAGATCATAGCAACAGGCTGGTGAAGGAATCCGAGGATATATTCTTACTCTGCTTGACACAGAGTCACTATTGGCAAATGAAAGCAGATTTTCATGTGCTCCATCAACTTGATTGATCATCAAGAACATCCTCCTCCTAGACATGGCAAATTATTACGCTGCTGTGTCCTTCACCTTCAGTACTATCTCTTGTAGTAGTAGTCAATGTCAAAGAAATTCAAAGCAAGTACTAGTTATACTTTCAATACTTTACCACATGTTAGGCTACATTGTGGCACTGTTCTAGTGTACTGTCACCTGCTATATTCTCTATCGTGCCGTTCTAATGCTACAGTAAGGACAAACAAGGTTTCATTTTCTTTTTTTTCATATGCTGCAACTGCCACTGTGTAACACCACTAGTACCACCGCAATGATGACATTTCATCCGCCCAGGATCGACAACCTTAAACGCCATTTCCTGTGCAGCCATCCCTGTGCCTAGCCCTATTTCCAAACACAAATTACAGGTAAGATAAGCGTTTGGGGGGGAGGTAGTATAATGGAGTATTAGGAGAGACGAGAGACTGACGGTAGTATTAGTAAAGTCCTAGGACTATTGAATTCACTTACTCTGTGAGAGGCACTGAGTTTTGAAAACATTTGGGCAATTAGTAATTACTTACACAACTTGAATCAAGATGCCACTTAAGTTTCAGGAAAAAAAACTTACTGTTAAACCCCCACCCACCAGCCTCAAAAGCAGTAAAAAACACGTATGCTAAGATAAAGTTTAAAGTATATTTATATACCTAACATAAATAATCTCCCGCAACAGTCCCTAACCCCAACAAATGTCCGTGAAAAGTCCAAAAAACCCAACTTCCAATTCCCACCCCCAGAAGTCTTTAAAAAAGGGGCAAGGGACAGTCTGCTGGCTGCTGTTCACTTTTCGGGCCAGGTCGGCATGCTCCTTGCGGAGGGTCTCAAACAGGGTTTTGGTGTTCAACAGCTCCTACTCGAGGTAGGACACCCTAAGTAAAAGGCGGTGCAACCTTTTTTTGGTACTGCTGTGGGGGGCAGCTGATTTTTTTGCTGCTCGGTGGTGGCGGGTGGCTGCGGTACCCCGTCTCCGTACCGCTGGAGACCTGCTGTGTTGACTGGCTGACCCAGGGAGCGTGGAGGAGGATGCAGCTGTCCCGGTCGATGTTGTGGTAGACTGCGTGTCCCCCTCCTCCTGGACCACCAGCCGCCGATATTCGGTGACAGTCGCCTCCAGCCTCTGTTGCCGGGCCCTTTTAGCCAGCTCCTTCCGTGTTGGTTTGGAAGGAGCATCTATATGAAGAAAGAAAGTTATAGTCTGTAACCAATGCTCTTTGAGATTTACACAAAATTATTCAGCAAAAAGTTGTGTCACAGTAGAACCAGCAACTTGCAAGCGCAGTACATAACTATTGTGGCCAGTATCTATCTAACCTCCCACTTCTTCATCCTTGCTCCAACATTAGTGGGAGTTTAAGGAATCAATTCTACGAGCACTATGGACTCACTCCATTAGAGTCGACTATGACAGTACACCAGTCTTATTCTTCTTCTTCTCTCTTGTTTAGCAAAATTGGTACGTTAACTTCTGCAAGCCCTCATAATGCCAGCGCAGTCAACTTGCACCCGAGAAAAACAGACGCCCGCCATGATGAGTGAGACAGACTTGCGTTACTGTACCAGTCCAGTACATGCAGGTGGTGATGCTCTTACTTTTCTATTATGGGTGGCACTGAGAATACTCTGTTACAAGGGCTACTGCTTAATTAATTTAACTTTCACCCTACAGTGCCAATGAATACTAGAAAAGGAAAATGAAGAAGATAAATAATCTGATTATCTATCACTGCACATGGTATGTATTTGCTTACATATGGGATGACTTTAGGTGCTTTGCTTTTTATTGAATGAACAGTGATACATCCACACATGAATGACCGAGTTCTACTAAACTTGTTAACAGAGGTAGTGAGTGGCCATCGTAATAGCGGATATATGATGTGCTTGCAATACAAACTACTTCTACTATTCATGGTAGTATTCGGACAAAATTAAAACTTCTTTTCCTTGCCTTTCCTACACTGGGACGGACGTGCGGGTGCGGTGTTACATGCTCTTCAAAGTAACACTTAGTTCATCCAGTGACCGTCTACTCTCTCTAGATACACTTATGCTATCTAAGAGTCAGATTGTACCATGATCCAGGCATCCATCCATTCAAACTATATGTCAATCATTCTTCTTCATGTTTCTCATCTAGACAAACCTTACGTTTTCTCACTGGAAAACAACCTTTTCATTTTATTTGGGAAACCGCAAACCATACATCCGTGCTTGACTTGCATTGGAATTTCAGCCAAAGGATATATTGCGCACAAATACAGTTTCTGTTTCACCCACCCAGGCTGTTCTCCTTCCACCCATCCTTGCTTCATCCTTCACCCAGCCATGCATCATATTCCTTCCCAGCCACCTCGGGCACCAATCAAACACGTATCATTCTTCTTTGTCAGTCATCATTACTTTTAAATTGCTCGTCCTTCCACACTTACTTACACCCTTCTTTTACTTTTCGTTCATCCCATCCATCAAGTTCATCTCAGATCTGATTTGGATTCTCGAAAAACAAATCACCGCTAAGTTGAAGTAAATTTAGAGGAGGATACAACCTGGTTGATAAAACCTTTGTTCTAAATTTGAAAGTCTTCTTAACAGTTTAGTAACTTAATTGTAGAACATATATACTACACCCGTGCAGAGAGCACACTCTGCAGTCTGCAATCTCAATAAGTACGGAATATAAGAGCTTACCACCGCCCACCACTACCGTGGCAACCCTCACAGCAGTTTCCTCAGGTACTTGCACCGCCTCCCCCCCAGAAGTGTCCTCCTCCACCTCCGCGCTGGCCCAAGCACCAGATGTTCCACCTACAACATACATTTAAGAATGTTAGATGTCATAGACATACACCACCCACTAGTATTTTGTCTAGGAATGAAGAAATGTGAATACAGAAACCAATGTAATAATTTGTTGAGGCAAGAGAACTGGGAATTAAGGAAAAAACTGCACCACTATTGAAATACCATCTACTTTGTCAAAATAGAAGGTGCTATGCCCAGACACGTGATTCCCACACGGGCCTTAAGGGAAGTGTGGAAACCTAGTACCCAGAAAAACTGATTATGATAGTTGGACAGCACCCTTCAAAAGTTATACATTTGTTGCAAAAACAGTTATTAAAAACATATAAATAAACAAAATTAGTAGTTTTCCCAAAAGTCCAGATAAGACACACAAAAATAGTGACTTGGATTTTCTTTTGTTTATTCAATTTTTATTTTTTATTTTTCTTTTTTTTGATAGTTGCGGACAGCCGACGCGTTTCGTCCGTTGCCGGACTTCTTCAGGGCTGTACAAAATACATACAAAAACATATATTACAAAGATTTAATTATTATATTACACAAGTTGTATAGACATAGACACCCTAAACCAGAAAAAAGAAGAACAGAACCAGAGAAGGTTCAGGGGTCTAAAAACTCATTTAAAAACAGGAGATTTACACACATGGGAAAACATTTACAATGCATATTAAAACCCTACAGTAAGAGGATTGAAGAACTAAAGAAGCACAGGGATAAAGTCAATTTTATGGAATAATCACACAAAATTATATCATCTCCGTACATAGCATTAAGTGCCATAGCTGACTGATTGTTAGAGTTCCATACCTAGAGTTGGTTAAAACAAAGGAAACGGAGCATTATGTCAGGATTGTGGCCCTAAAAGATGACAATAGTGATGCCTGACATTAGATACCACAGCTGACTGGTTGTTTCAAAGTTATATCATCTCCGTACATAGCATTAAGTATTATAGCTGACTGATTATTAGAGTTCCATACATAGAGTTGGTTGAAACAAAAGGAAACGGAATATTATGTCAGGATTGTGGCCCTTAAAGATGACAATAGTGATGCCTGACATTAAATACCACAGCTAGCTGGTTGTTTCAAAGCCAATGTATGTCATTGGTATTAACCAGAACAGATTATTTTGTTTCAGGTTTGTGACCCTGAAATGACAATAACGTTATATAGCAAAAACACATGTATTTAGAAATTACCTTGAAACAAATTCTCTGATATCAAGTATCACGTCCGTCTTAGTAAGGTTTTCAAGGAGTTTCTTTTGTTGCTCTGTTAAAATAATCCCACAGGATATATCAGAAGTATTTTTAACACTAAATTCTATACAAAACTATCATATCAGTTGTAAACATTTCACTCAGCATTGATTAAATGCAGGAAAGTCCAGTGGCTAAACATCGCTTACCAAACCATTGCAATTTATTTCTCGAACAAACCTACAGATCATTTACTTAAGCTGAAATAATATCTATACTCACTAGAGAGTTGTAAGCAAGGTCACAGATCCTAGTCACAGTCACCGTCGACAAGGAAGAAAAAGTTGGCCCACAAAAAGGTCTATGGAAAGAT
Organism: Lissotriton vulgaris; assembly: GCF_964263255.1. NCBI lineage: Eukaryota > Metazoa > Chordata > Amphibia > Caudata > Salamandridae > Lissotriton > Lissotriton vulgaris. The sequence continues at coordinate 2,035,898,641 of NC_141691.1, forward strand.
ATTTTCAAAACAAAATGAAAAATGGTGTCATATGCATCATCATATGCATAGGATTTGATTGTTCTAAAACATGGATCAGTTGATAAATAGATGGCTATAAACCCAATTGATCAAGAGGGAAGAACAGCCCTATATGTTTCAGACCCAAGTTATACTAAATTAAAAAATGGGATCTTTAGTTATCTATAGGCTAGGAGCAACAAGTCATATTTTTAAACACCATATGTCCAGGGTTAACCTCAGGTGAACATTATAATCAAAAAACTATAACTAATACTCCTAAAGAAAAATGAAAACCTCAAAGTACAATAGCAAAGAAACAAACTGACTGTGCACCGAATCTAATACAACGGAGCCGCCATCTTGAGCTGGTTAAACTGAATCAAAAACCAATACCCAATAACATAGGTATACATATCTTCAATAGGTTTAGAATGCCTAACTCTGAGTTCACTCCCGAAACCAACAGAGAAACTAATAATTACATAAAAAGTTCTAAAGACAAACTAAGTAGGTATCTAAAGATTTACCGATTTAACAAAGGGAAGTTGCTGTCAGTATGCAGAGCAAAACTCACCAAGGGGCTGGAACATGCAGGAGCGTCAGGTTGTGGTCTTCTGGTTCAAAGTCTAGGCGCCAAAAGCGCTGTATATATAGGTAGCCCAATAGAATAATTGGGCTAATTACCAACAATTAAATAATAATAATTGCTAGATGAAGTACGAGAAAAAGCACCGCCATCTTAGAACAGGAAGGATATAGTAGATCCTCACCTCTTAACATCAAACTAAGTGCTCGCCGAGAGAGCATAATTCTGGGAAGCTTCCGAATATAGAGTTAAAACTCATCCCCTTCCTGAGTATGGTTTTTATAAAATCGTCAATAGGGTCAGACACGAGTCTGAAAACAACAGGCGACCCGATCTCGATCTCCCGATCGTATCACGTGGTAAACAAATAGCGGCCGCCATTTTGAAATGAGCAAACCAACAAATATAAAAACCAGGGATACTCGAGAGAGACACGTGGGCAAGTTTCACCACACATCAAAAGAATAATATGATTGTAAACACAATAGAAGTGCTCCTCATAATACGGTAATAAAAATGGATAAAATAAACATGAATTAATTTTGTACAAATCGAACAAATTATTTGACTGCACAGTTTGAACCAAGTAAATACTCATGATTATGCAATCATGGAGACAACAAAGTGTCAAAGTACATTTTGAGGATAGATAACAAAGCTAGAGATCATAGATGCAATTATGCATATGATGTGATATGTGAAACAACAGACGCCATCTTGGAATAGTATTTGTATGACAAACAAGGCAACATGCAGAGATGCCAATGAAATGTATCTTGCGTATGAAGTTATTTCAGAAGCATATTTCGTCAGGTCATATGCATATCATTATATACTGGGCATGACAATTTAATACCAATGCAATTTATAAAACAAGTAAGTTAGTAACTCACGGGAATTGTAAAACCAATGTAGATATAAAGAGAGAATTCAAATAACAGATCTTTGAACATGCCAGGAGGCACATACATAGAATTAATTCTACAGATGACAAAAGCCAAGATATTCAGGTACATCACAATACACATATAAAGGGACAACTTTACACAAGAGGAGCAATATACACGGACTTAACAGGAATGGCTTCTATACATAGAGAAAAAAACAGGGCGGTATATGTGTTCAACTTCAAAATTCAAAAATTGCCAGCCATTTAAATAGAGAAACAGGGATGGTAGTACTTATGCTAGTTCCCATAGAGCCCTATAGGAAAAAGTGAAACTCATTATTGGTATTCATTCCCTGTTGAACCGCTCTCAGTCTACAAATCCAACGCGACTCCCTTTGTCTTAACAATAAACCTCTATCACCGCCCCTATCATTGTTGGGCACATGATCAATGGCATGAAAGGAAAAGGTGTCGTAATCAGAAACCAACACTTATATAATCCATCTTATCTATTCCAAGTATAAAAATGAATTTTGAGGATAATAGGGAAGAACTACTCGGTGATCTGTTTAATACTGAGAAAAAGAAAACTAGTAATCCAACATCCCTGCTCAAGAAAGATGGCCTTAAGAGTAAATTTATAAGGCTCGAGAAACTCCATAAGCAGGAGTTAGCTAAGTGGTGGGATGGGGCGACATTAAAAAAATACCTAGACAACAAACGGATCCCTAGGGGACTACGCATTCTAATTTTCCCCAATTTTGAGGACTTAGAAGGAGACCTTCTTGGTGAATGGGAGGAGGGACTACATGTTGCATCATATAAAATGATGGACATTTTGATCCGCAATGCGGAAAGGAGAGGAAAAAAGCTAAGAGAAGAAATTTTGTCCCTTGAGAAAGAAATAGAGGAAACCCATCTCACAGAGGCCATCACAAAAAATTACGATATTCTGAAAAAAGAACTGGCCAATTACCAACTATATTTAAAAAATAAGAAACAACAGAAGATAGAGAGGGACCGCAGGGACTATGAAAGGGGCCGTATTTTCACGTTTGCTCGCAAATATGATGACGTTACCCCTAAGCCCACAACTGTACCCCAGGTGCCCAGTAGAGCACCTAGCTCTGTGTCCAGTAGCACATCAGTATCATCAGTCACCTCTCTGGAAAGTGATCCTGGTGAAGGGACTAGCTCTGGCACACTTGTACCGAATCAGACCTCTGCTTTTTTTCAAGAGGTCCAACAATATCGGTTGGGAAACAAACAAAGAAATCTAAACGAAGAACCAGAAGGGGTGGCAAAAAATACCAGATCCACCACCAAAGCCAAACTTGCGAACAACAAGTGATTGAGAATATTGTGAGCCAAACTTTGGACAGCAATGATGTGAATATGACTTGTACTGACGTTAATGTGATTAACCTGTCTTCAAAACTTTTCAATGCATCTGAAAATGCTACTTTGTGTAAAGGCTTAAATTTTTGCGTAACTAATAAACAGGATTTTGAGAATGTTCATCTTGATCTATTTCGTTTTACTCGCATATTAAAGTTAAAAAAATACTTTTTAGAACATCCAAGAGCCCCTTCACAAGTTCACAATGATGTGTGTCTTTCAGAGTTTACCATTTCAGATGTTCCTGCCTCTTATCTCATTGCTACTCTAGATGATGATGAGGGAACGGAAACATTGGTTGATTTCGCCAGGGGTATAGATGTTAGTGAGGATACCACAGTTGAAAGTGGTTTAAGATTAAACTCGGAAAATAACAACAAAAGAATGTTCCTGTACAGGTTAGATAGAGGTATGCACAGAGCACAAGGAATCAACAAAAGCCCATTTGGTTTGTTTTGAAAGCCCTCACTCACCGACCTGGTCGGTGACTTGCTTCATCGTCGGGCCCCACCGAGTGTGACCGAATGTCACCCCGGTGTGCTGCGACGCCAGAATTACTGCGGAGCTGGTCTTGTGAGGATGGGAGGGCTATGTGATAGGTAACGTGAAAAATGTGAGAAGTAGTAGTTTAAAATTGCCTTGTATGTATCAAAAATTCTTTTAATAGGTGATCATCAAGGACAAAGTTAAAAAATGCCAACTAATTGGATGGTCTTGTACCAATAACATTAAGTGAAAGTGTAGTTGGTCAACATGTTTCAGCCAGTATGGTATAATTTCCCTGGCATTCGTCAGGACCTACCGCCCGATTCATGAACCTAAATTGCACTCGCAAGGGGCCGGATTCTGAGAATCCGGCCCTTTGCGAGAGCGATTTTTGCATTTGGGATTCAGCATCCCAAATGCAAAAATCGCTAATTGCGATCTCGCAAATGTGCGAGGAATTACGTTTAAGGAATCTCTATTAGAGATTCCTTAAATGCAATTCAACATCCAATTTAAAGTTGCGAATTCGCAATTTCTTGCCGCAATTTACCGCGAGGTCAGACCTCGCAGTAAATTGCGAAAACTCAGAAAAATGCATTTAAATGCATTTTTCTGAGTTGCATGTTACACACACACATGTGCTTTGGACATGTGTGTGTGCAACACCTGTGTGAAATTCCATTTGAGGGGTGCTACAGGGTGTCCTGTGGACACCCCTGGCACCCTTCAAATGAGGAAATATAAATTTTATGGTCATGTTATGTTCCCTAGCGCGTACCCCACCGACTCCATGTACCAGCTTAAAGTATATGTAACTTCCCTCCTGTGTCAGCTATGAAGACGCAAATACATTTGCGTCCAACGTTAACTTGTCCTCTTTCAGATCCACCCTGAATGGATTATATAGTCCGTTCCTAAGTATGCCATGCCAACGTCTTTTTGTGGTGTACTTCTACGTTTTTTCTGCTCTGGCAAAGTAGGCCCTGAATTTCTGCCATCGAGCCTCTTTTCTGGCTTCTGACTCTGACAGCCTCTGCCCAGGCTGCCTCTGTACCCGTGAACTCTGACTTACTTCCAGCGCGGCCCCTCGCGCTCAGCTCAGCCTGCTTTCTGCCAAGACTGACTATAACCTTCGAGTTATCTGTTCCGCTCCTCGAAAATGCATTCCTGCCTACTAGCTTCAGTAAACATCCTCCCCAGCTGCAGAGCCAAAGGGCCAACCTGTCTCAGTGCAAGTAATTCATAGCTTCTGTTACCATGCTTCCATGAAAGGCCCCGTGCCCCCACGTTTCTCATGCAGACACTTAGGCGCTTATACACGCATCCACAGCTAGCATAGAATAGCTTCTGCCCTAGAGACCTTTCCGTCCAGATAATATGGTTCCTAAACATCAGATATCAGATATGATAGAAGTACAAGTTGATCTGACATGCCAGACTTCTGTCTCTTTCCGTCAGTGTAAATGTCAAGTCCCCTGCACCCCTCCAATCACACGTCATGCAGCTGCGCGCGCATCCAAGCTTCCGATTTCTGCTGACATTGCCACATTTCTGCTTGGTGCCACCCACCTGTGACACCTATCAGTGACGTTTCTAGCCCACACCTCCAGTTCACGCCTCTTGATTACGTACTGTACCATGTGTATACTGTTATCTTGTCTTCTCTCAGCTGTTACGCCTCCTGCACTGTTGCTTATGACATGAATTAAGTATATAAGCTATGTATTGTCAATAAAATGTGGCGCTCTATCCCTTCTGACACCCCTGTGGTGGTCAGAATCCGATATCCTGGTCATGACCATTCCTTTTTGAGGAATAAAACCCCTAAGAACTCTAACACCACGGACTCTGGTTTTTTCTTTCCGATCTGAGTTATTATTGATTAAGTACTTACCTGCATAGAAATTAAGAGAGTAAATTAATTATTTACGTCATTTTGGCGCCCGAATAGGGACCCCTCCCCCACCTCACGCGCCGGTTGGCGCATTGCAAGCTCTGTCCCCTGCCATCAGTTAGACGGAACCTACGCGTACCGGCAGGATTTCCTGCATCTCCCTCTGACCCACGGAGGTGACGAAGACTGCGATCAGTGCCCAGACGAGGCGGTGAGGAGTGCGGAGGATCCCGACCAGAGCCTAGCCGAAAGAAGCAAGGTCCGAGGTGTCAAGAGGCCCACCAGTTTTCCGAGGTTTCCGAAGTTTTCCGAAGTCTTCCGAAGTGTCGAGTCGAGTCCAGTCGAGTTTTCCGAGGCCTTCTGTTTCCGTGCTTCCCGGTGAGTACCATTGCTGGGACGTATCTAGACGGGTTTGGGTACACAAGTCCGGTCTGCACTGTTTTTAGGCAGTGTATCTGTACTGTTTTAGCAGTATATCTAGTATTCTGAATTCCTGAAGTTCTGCACTGTTACACCAGTGTATCTGTACTGTTGAGCGGTACATCCAGTATAGGGGGTAGTCATCTATGTCTCAAATGTCTTTTCATGTGATTCTTGTCGTGGGATAAATGTGACTGTTTTTATGTGTATTATTGTGTTTCTTGTAAAACTAGCTGTAGCCAGTATTAAGTAGTTAGAATTGAGCATTCAGAAATAAGTAAGCAAAATGCCGTTTTTCAACAAGTTAAAGCAGATAGGAACTAGGAAAGGGATACTGGAGGAAGAGATTCCTATTCCCCCTAGGGACACTCCAGGTAACTTTATGTACCATAAACATGGCATAGATGCCATATTGTATCTAGACTTATGGGCCGACTATACCAAGCATCTAGACGAAAGACACAGATGGCCCACTACCGGAACATGGGATGCCGAGTGCATCATGAAAGTAGAAGAAGCATTATGGAAAAAGAAAGCTAGACAATCTCAGAAAGACGCCATAGAATTTTGGCGTAAGGAATCCCATAAGCGTGCTGAGAAAGCACTCCGTAGAGAAGACAGACTTAAAGAATCAGAAAAAGCCCAAGAAAACGAATTAGTTATCGAAGGGATCCGAGTAAAAACAGAACAAATAGACCGTGCCCAAAACAATCTCGTAAACGGTATGTATCTCGCGGCCGAGGGCACACCTGAGGCCCTATCAGAAATACCGAAAAACCTACCGCCACCATTAGTTCCAACTAAAGTAATGCATAAGACTACTAAAGACATATTCCTAAATTCTTATCTAGAGGATGTAGCACCAGCTTACACCAATCTGCCCGTTCGTGCCTTGCCTACTGACGGGGACGGGGGTGGCACCCCGCCCCCAGATCACGTTCCGCCAGCCCCGCCACTTCCCGCACCCAAAATAGACCTACTGAAACAACGTTTACCTGATCCTACTAAAAGACAAGTTCAAGTTCAGATACAGACTCCACCGAGAGATAATGCCCAAGCTTCCGCCTCAGGGGGTGCGGGAGGGGGTCTACACACACCGCCGCTAACATATAGGTTACAGCTCGCGGATTTGCGGAACCCTTTCGTGTTCAAGACTCCCCACTTCTCGTCTCCTCGCCTTGACGCACTCAGAGAAAACATTTCAGTTTGCAGATATGATCCAGTACCCGGTAAAGACGATCTAATGATATTGGCATCACTACGGTTAAGATCTGCTACTGATATCTTGCTATGCTATGCAGGAATGAAGGACCGTCTAGATAGAATATATGAGTTTGTTCAGACAGGGAAAGACCCTGACAGTATCAAGGATGCCATGGAGAAACAGAAAGTTGACATTCAAGCCCAGATACTACGATGTTTCATAAATTGTTTAATAAGAGAACGAGACAGGCCTGGAACAGATCAGAGTGAATTAGATGCACTGAACAAGTGGGGTCAAAATATAGCCGACGGAAAACATGACAAGGGGACTTGCATAGCCAGTATGTATAAGAAAATTAGAAAAACAGTGATAGCAGTACACCAAAAAGGCAACGAAAAAGCTTCCTCCGAGGAGGAAGAAGAACTTGAAGAACCAGAACGAACTACAGATACTATAGCATATGTAGGTAAGGGAACTTACCTTAGGAAGGGCATCCGTCCGGAAAACAAGAGAGTTTTTCTCTCTGCTTTAACAAATCCGAATTCTTCTGAACATCAGTTCCAGGAGACTGATAAAAGACTACGAGAAAGAATGGGGTACCATGTACTCAATTCTATGGATGAACAAGAACTAGCCCGGTCGGCCATCTTATGGGCCGAAAATCCAGACATATATAATGATGATACCTTAGCACAGACGTTTCTGAACCTTTCCCCAGACGAGCAGAAATTAGCAGGTGTATACATGATTCAGCACCTCCTCATCAAGTACAGAAACCATCATTCCGATCCAGGTCCCTTACACGAAACATTAGAAGCACTACTTATGGATAGATGGAGAGGTTTCAGTACCAAGTTGATACAAATAATTCTAGAACAACGACATAAATATAACACCTTCATAAGCTCTGAATATGTTCCTGCCCCGCCTCCAGAAAGGAAAATGTACCACATGCAATGCGGGAGTGGCATTGAAAGTCAGAACCCCTTACGAGAAGTACACCCCGTTATGGGTACGGATCACGTCTTGAAACGTGTATATGTACACACGCCACTGACTAAGTTAGAACTGTTAGAAATGAAGAAACTAGTTCCGTGTCATGATAAAGACCCTGCAGGTTTTCACAGAGAGCTTAAAGACATGTTACTAATGGGGGATTACACATATGATGATATCATGAAAATGTTGAAGGTGCTGTTGCCCACGGGCATCTACGAGAAATTAAAGGAAAAAGAATGGGAGGTGGGGGACACAAAGATTGCATGGGCAGAAATAGAAGACGAAGAAAGCAAACGGGTCCCAGGGGTAGGCCTTGGGGATAAGACTAAAGCATTACCCGGTTTAATAGTACAGGTCCTGCCAAGATTATTGACAACTAGAAAGGAAGATTGGGACGCGATCTCGTCCTGTAAACAGAAACATGATGAAGATACTAGTGACTTCTATTCAAGATTCGAGAAATGTTTCATTATAAATAGTGGCCTACAACCAAGCAGCGAGTCATATCCACACCTTTTCGTATCAAAACTAGTCGAGAACTCCCTACCATTAGTTAAAAACCGAGTGTACAAAGTTGAAAGTACTTGGCAGGCAAATACGCCATCCCAGATGTTACAAATGTTACAATATCATCAGAACAGAATTAGAGAAGAACAAGATCAGGAACAGAAGCGCATGAAAGACACCAAGATGAAAATGTTAGTAGCTCAGACGGTCCCAGCCGACGGTCAGAGAAAAGGTGGGACCCAGACAAGTCACATTACAGCTCCCGTTAAAGGGACATGCAACTATTGCAAGCAGCCAGGTCACTACGTACATGAGTGTCCCGTCCTGAAACATAACATAGCAACAGGGAAAACTAAAGAAAGACCGCATCCGACTAGACAAGATCAGGTCCAGCAACAGACCTCACAGAACGTACAGCCAATACAGAATTCACAGCCTATGCATGCTCCATCTCATACAGCACAGACAGTAGCAGGACCACAGCCCATTGCCGCGACGCAGCAAGTTTCACAACAGATGTACCAGTATGCCCAATCTGCATATCCAGATTACCCCCGATATACATGAAACAGCCTAGAGAGGGAAGGTGGCATGCCTCTTATTGAAATTCCTGTAGATCAAGAAGGTCCTTATGTACACAGTCACGTATTGGGAAAAGACAGAAAGTTTTTAATTGATACAGGGGCAAGCCGCACAACAATCAGCCATAATGAAGTCCCAGGGGCACCCCTCTCAGGCTCACAGAATGTTTCCCTTGGTTTTTCAGGACAGCCTATTGTAAATGAAGTATCGGAACCAGTACCTTTGGCTGTGGGTCCATTATCACGAGTTACAGATTTGTTACTTACGAACTCATGCCCAGAAAACTTGTTAGGAATTAAAACACTGAAGGCTCTAGGAGCTATAATATGCTGTTCCCCGGAAGGAGTTAGCCTCTTTCTACGGGATTTCAAGGGTCATTATGTTTTGCGAGAATTTGATGTCAGATTGAAAGATGTACCAGATCACCTATGGGCAAAAGGCCCAGCTGACGTAGGTTGTATGCATATCACTCCATACCGTGTTACACTCAAGACAGGAGTTGTTCTACCCAGAATCAGACAATACAAGTTACCCCCCGATGCTGTAGTGGCTTTACTGAAAATCATTGAAGAGCTCATTGCCCAAGGAGTGGTCGTAGAGACCGACTCCAATATCTGTAATTCACCCATCATTCCAATTCTTAAACGTACTGACAACAATGCACCGCCAGTATATCGGCTGGTGATTGATCTTCGAGAATTGAACAAATGTATTGTACCACAGTATCCTGTGGTCCCTGATATCTCTTCCCTATTGACTGCTATTGATTCAGAAGCAACGTTCTTTACCGTAATTGACCTTAAGAACGCTTTCTTCAGTGTACCTATTGATCCGGAGAGCCAATATCTCTTCGGATTCAGTTTAAATGGACGAAGTTTTAAATTTTCCCGCGCACCTCAAGGATTCACGGAAAGCCCCAGCATCTATAGTCAAGCACTGAAAAGACAACTAGATTGTATTCAAATGCCAGTTAACACCGCTTTACTGCAATACGTCGATGATCTACTGATCACCGCACGAAGTGAGCCCGAATGTGAACAAGCATCACTGACAGTTTTACATTTCCTGGCCGACAAGGGACACAAGGTGTCTCCTTCGAAGCTGCAATTCTGTGTTCAGCAAGTTGTGTACTTGGGTCACTTGCTGTCCAAAGTGGGGAGACAGCTCACTCCCGATCGCATTCAGTTAATTGTAAACATGCCACGACCCCAGACACAAAAGGAAGTGCGGGCCTTCATAGGCCTCACCTCGTACTGCAGACAATGGATTCCTCAATATGCATTTCTAGCTAAACCACTCATCCAGTTAACGACGCAGGAGGCAGCAACTTCGACTGCCCTCCCTTGGACTCAGGAACACACACAAGCCTTTGAGGAATTAAAGAAAGCATTATGCCAAGCACCAGTTTTAGCGACACCATGTTACAGCAAACCCTTTACACTTTTTGTTACAGAACGTGATGGTACAGCATTGTCTGTCCTCACTCAAGATCAAGCAGGTTCACATAAGCCTTGCGCTTATTTTTCAAGTACATTGGATTCCGTAGCCCAGGCACTCCCTGCATGCTTAAAGTCAGTAGCAGCAACAGCGTTAGCAATAAGACAAAGCGATTCAATTGTTTTAGGACATCAGTTAACAGTTCAAGTACCACACTCTGTAGAGGTTCTTTTAAACAGAACCTAGACTCAGCACTTGACTATAGCACGACTGACAGGTTACGAATTAACACTATTCCAGCCACACATAGAAATCAGACGCTGCAGTATCCTGAACCCCGCAACATTGTTACCTACAATTATGACAGATCCAGCCCCGCATGATTGCATAGAGATCATTAATGCAGTAACAAAGCCTCGACGAGACTTAACAGATGTTCCATTGACAAATCCAGACCTGACACTTTATGTGGATGGTTCATGTATGAGAACAAGTACAGGAGAATTAGTGGCCGCGTATGCCGTGACCACTGAAACTGAAGTTAAAGAAACACATCGTATTGATACACTGTCTGCTCAAGCGGCAGAGCTCATCGCTCTGACCCGAGCCTGTATTCTAGCCAAGAACAGAAATGTCAACATATACACTGATTCCCGTTATGCGTTCGGAGTTGTACACGACTTCGGCATGTTATGGCAAGAACAAGGTTTCCTGACCTCTCATGGTGCCAAGATCCAACATGGTCCCCTCATTCAAGCACTGTTAGAAGCAATACATCTGCCTTCAGGCATATCCGTCATGAAGTGTAAAGCACATACTAAAGTCACAGATTCCGTTTCCCAGGGTAACGACCTGGCAGACCAGACAGCAAAACATACAGCATTGACTCACACTCAGACAACTGATATGAAAAAGACAACAGGACCGACACACTGTATGACAGTCAGGGATCCCACACTAGATGTTATCGATATTCAGACACATGCTACCCCAGAAGAAATAAAGAAATGGATTGAACTAGGAGGGATCCAAACAGATCAAGGTTGGGTGACGAAGGGAAAATCTACATGGTTTCTCCCTGACTCTATGGTTCAAGTCATGATAAATACAGCACATAGCCCAGCACATCTAGGAGAGAAAGCGATGTTAGACAGTTTACAAAATCTTTGGAACAATAAACACTTACGAGCAGCAGCGAAACAGAAAGTGCGTACTTGCATGATCTGTTGTCAGTTCAATCCAGGTAAAAGCGTCCCTGTAGAGCAAGGTGGATTTCATCCTCCCGATCACCCTTTTGAAGTCCTCCAGATGGATTATATCCAGATGGACCGTTGTCGAGGATTTAAATATGTCCTTGTAGTTGTCTGTGCTCTGTCCCGCTGGACCGAAGCATATCCAGTCCCAGATTACACTGCCCCGACCACTGCCAAGCAGCTGGTTCGTGAATTCTTCCCACGATACGGCTTGCCTCGTGTCGTGTACTCAGATAACGGTCAGCCATTCTCATCTGCATTAATGAAAGAAGTTTCTTTATTGCTAGGATACCAGTGGAAATTCCATTGTGTCCGACATCCTGAAGCCGCAGGCCTTGTAGAAAGGCATAACCAGACACTAAAGATACGCCTTGCAAAAATATGTCAGGAGAAAGGGGTCGACTGGATAGTCGCCCTGCCAGTGGCACTATTCTACATGAGAATGGTTGCCCATTCGAGATCAGGGCTATCCCCGTACGAGGTGGTCTTTGGCAGACCACCGAATATGTGGGGGACGCCCATTCCGAAAAAGATTACTGATGTTGATTGTAACATGTTGACAGATTACCTTGCCTCCTTGATGTCTGCACTCCAATCATGTCGTTCACAGGTTGCCGCAGCCTTCCCCGACAACACTGATGTAAAGCCTCACGAGGTCCGTCCTGGGGACCTGGTATTGGTCCGAAATTTCGATAGGAAGAGTCCGCTGGAGCCCCGCTGGAAATCGCCGAAGACCGTCCTTCTCACCACGAGGACCGCCGTGAAGATCGAAGGGAGAAAGGGGTGGGTTCACACGAGTCATGTGAAAAAAATTTTTGAACTGAAACCTGATCGAGACTCGTCCACCCCCACCAAAGACTGTGTCGAGCAAAAAGACTTTACAGTATCTGAACGAGACAAAACTCCCCAAGAAAAGTACCGTATGAAACTCCGATCTAGCAAGTCAGACAGTTTAATTGTTTAAGTCCTCCCCTAGGTGAATCGGTTAAATAGTTTCTGACATGTATCCCCTAGATCGAGATAGAGAGAGAGAATACAAGAAACGTACATATTGTAAATCGCTTCGTAGTCACTGTATAGTGACACTATTAATCATGTTTATTTTGAGTACTGTAATTATCGTTGCTAGCATCTTATTACCTATCTACTACCCTATTTTCAAGCGTGAACAATCTGCCTACAATGTATCTGCTGAACACACTTTTAGTGAATTACCTCCACACGAACTCTCCTACAGACTTGCGCTGCGCAACAATACATTCATTAGTATGCTACACCATTCTCATCAAACTAACAATGCTACAGATTGCTGGATATGTGGCCGACTCCCTCCCTACCAGAATTACAAGGGAGCTCTGCCCCTCTTTCCGTACCCATTCACTCACAATGGTTCCTGCGGTGCATGGTTTAAAATAATTAATTCCTTAGATCCTGATATTGCTGTTTTCGATGGGGGCTGGGTTTGGGGAAACCTGAACTTAGTCCTGCTCGACGTCTGTTACCCTGATAAGGAGGGACTCCCCACTAGAATAGGAACTGATTTAGAAAATGAAGTATATGGATTAGGTAACTATACAATTAGCCTTATGATTCTTCCTGTTGAGACCGAAGCCGCACCTGTTATACCCACTATGTCAGTATTGCCAGTCACTGGCGAATTATGTATTAGGAAGAAAGGTTCAGTACACTTAGGTCATAGTAAATGCACTACTGTGGTCGAATTCAGTGATCATGGAAAATCGTCCTTTAAAGCTATTCGTCATTCTTATTTTGTTTGTGGTCATACCGCATACATACACCTACCTCCAGATTGGGATGGTACCTGTTACATTGCATTCCTTCTGCCACCTGTTTTCCTAGCTCCTCCTGATTACCACAGAAATACAAATCTAGTAAAGAATAGACCCAGAAGAGATATCCCACTTGTCGACTACACGGAAACGGCATGGGAACAGTACACCGATTTTAATAAAGGATTCTTTTTCTTTTTAGGACCTGTTCAGAATAGTAAATTAATACGTAGATTAACTAGAACACTTGAAGCAGTAGTGAATGAAACTGCCTCCGCCTTAGGTAATCTAACAGAAGAGCAGTCCGACATGCGGGTTGTTGTCCTTCAGAACCGTCTTGTTATTGACGTCATCTTGGCAGATAGAGGTGGAGCCTGTAAGGTCATCGGGTCAAGTTGCTGTGTTTTCATACCACAAAACGCACCATCTGTATATCAAGCTATTACCCGTCTCCATAAAATTGCAAATCAGATACATCAGAATCCAGGCACCTGGACTTGGTCCGGTTGGTTCTGGACAACGTTAACAGCTTGGGGATGGAAGATCCTATCCTTCCTAGGCATTGGCCTAGTCCTAGTATTCAGTTGCTGCCTGTGCCTGCAGTGCGGGCCAGCGATTTGTGGACTGTGTGCCACCTCTTGTATTGAACGTTCCAGTTTTCTCTCAAACCGTCAAAGAAAGAAAGATGAGCAAATGATGCTGCAAGAACAAACTGATAGATTCATGAGGATCGAGATTTCATGAAGGGTCCGTAGGGAACAAGGAGGGAATGAGGAAATATAAATTTTATGGTCATGTTATGTTCCCTAGCGCGTACCCCACCGACTCCATGTACCAGCTTAAAGTATATGTAACTTCCCTCCTGTGTCAGCTATGAAGACGCAAATACATTTGCGTCCAACGTTAACTTGTCCTCTTTCAGATCCACCCTGAATGGATTATATAGTCCGTTCCTAAGTATGCCATGCCAACGTCTTTTTGTGGTGTACTTCTACGTTTTTTCTGCTCTGGCAAAGTAGGCCCTGAATTTCTGCCATCGAGCCTCTTTTCTGGCTTCTGACTCTGACAGCCTCTGCCCAGGCTGCCTCTGTACCCGTGAACTCTGACTTACTTCCAGCGCGGCCCCTCGCGCTCAGCTCAGCCTGCTTTCTGCCAAGACTGACTATAACCTTCGAGTTATCTGTTCCGCTCCTCGAAAATGCATTCCTGCCTACTAGCTTCAGTAAACATCCTCCCCAGCTGCAGAGCCAAAGGGCCAACCTGTCTCAGTGCAAGTAATTCATAGCTTCTGTTACCATGCTTCCATGAAAGGCCCCGTGCCCCCACGTTTCTCATGCAGACACTTAGGCGCTTATACACGCATCCACAGCTAGCATAGAATAGCTTCTGCCCTAGAGACCTTTCCGTCCAGATAATATGGTTCCTAAACATCAGATATCAGATATGATAGAAGTACAAGTTGATCTGACATGCCAGACTTCTGTCTCTTTCCGTCAGTGTAAATGTCAAGTCCCCTGCACCCCTCCAATCACACGTCATGCAGCTGCGCGCGCATCCAAGCTTCCGATTTCTGCTGACATTGCCACATTTCTGCTTGGTGCCACCCACCTGTGACACCTATCAGTGACGTTTCTAGCCCACACCTCCAGTTCACGCCTCTTGATTACGTACTGTACCACGTGTATACTGTTATCTTGTCTTCTCTCAGCTGTTACGCCTCCTGCACTGTTGCTTATGACATGAATTAAGTATATAAGCTATGTATTGTCAATAAAATGTGGCGCTCTATCCCTTCTGACACCCCTGTGGTGGTCAGAATCCGATATCCTGGTCATGACCATTCCTTTTTGAGGAATAAAACCCCTAAGAACTCTAACACCACGGACTCTGGTTTTTTCTTTCCGATCTGAGTTATTATTGATTAAGTACTTACCTGCATAGAAATTAAGAGAGTAAATTAATTATTTACGTCACAAATCGCAATCTTATTTGCGATTAGCTAATTGCTAATCGCAAATAAGGAATACTCCCCATTCATTCCTATGGGCCTTTTGGCCCATAGGAATGAATGGCGAGTTATTCCTTATTTGCGATTAGCAATTAGCTAATCGCAAATAAGGAATCAGTAGGAATCGCATTTTATTATGCGATTCCTACATGATTACCGTTTTGCGAGTCCTTAATAGCGAATCGCTATGATTCGCTATTAGGGGCTCGCAAAATGGCCCGTTGATGAATCAGGCTGCTAGAGTGTAAACCCCGGCGGTATGGGCACGCTAAGGCCCACCCAACCGTAGGACTTGAAAGTGAAAATTGTGTCTGTGAAGTAAAAAGAGGAGGGCTATACCAGCCAAAGGCGGGAAGCACACAGCCTCAAGTCTCTAAAAATTAGAGACCAAAATTAAAAACCTGTGAAGATAAAAGGTACAGACAAACATAAAAAGAGACAAACAAGTAATTAAAATCCTTTGTCAATAGGCTCACAAATTAAAGCCAGTGACTTGTGCTCAGAGTGCCAAGGGGTGCACAACTCATACAAACTAGCAGAGGTGCGTGGCTCTGCCTGTGGTTGAGACTAGTAAGTTTGTAACTTAGCCTTAAGTCGTGACTGAACAATCTCACGTGTAGTCTTTTATACTTGCCCTCAGTGCAAGTGAGCATGGGGGGAATATATTGGTGAAAATGGAGGGGAATGGCAGTGTGATAGGCATTCACAACCAACTCAATCACTCGGGCGATCAATGGGCCAAAGGCCAGTGACCACTCAACAAAAAAAACTTCTGTCTGTACCTTTTATCTTCACAGGTTTTGAATTTTCAATTAGTTGACCTTGTCTACCATCTCATTTTTTAACTTTGTCCTTGATGATCACCTTTTAAAAGAATTTTTGATACATACAAGGCAATTTTAAACCACCACTTCTCACATTTTTCACGTTACCTATCACATAGCCCTCCCATCCTCACAAGACCAGCTCCGCAGTAATTCTGGCGTCGCAGCACACCGGGGTGACATTCGGTCACACCCGGTGGGGCCCGATGATGAAGCAAGTCACCGACCAGGTCGGTGAGTGAGGGCTTTCAAAACAAACCAAATGGGCTTTTGTTGATTCCTTGTGCTCTGTGCATACCTCTATCTAACCTGTACAGGAACACTCTTTTGTTGTTATTTTCTGATAAAACTTGGGGACTAAGAGTGTTCGCGCCTCTCCCTACCTCTCTCTTTGTTGATAATTAAGATTAAACTCCACATTTATACCACCTGGTAATACATGTAATGCGATTGACGAATTTACAAGTCGTATGACCCATGATCTGCACAAACTGGAAGATGCCCATTTTGGCTCCACTAAATGTAAACACCCTCAGAATATCACTAGAGCGGAAAGAATCTTTTTGAACTCAATATGTGATGACACCTCCCTTGTTGTACGAGAGGCCGACAAGGGAGGCAACATTGTCATTTTGGATAGGACTGATTATATGAATGAGATAGCTAGACAATTGGCAGTAACAGATTGCTATACCAAACTAAAAACTAACCCCATCAAATCTGTAGAGAACAATATCAACATGCGGGTCATTGAATGGAAAGAATCTGGTCTTATATCTGACCAAGAATCCAGATATCTGATGGCTAACAAATCACGGTATCCCTGTATCTATGCACTGCCCAAAGTGCACAAGGGTGGTGCCTTTCCTTCCGGTAGGCCCATCATATCGGGAAATGGAGGGCCGACTGAACATATGGCAGAATATGTCGACTCTTTTCTTCAACCGATGGTACAGAATCTGCCATCCTATTTGAAGGACAGTAGGAAGCTCCTGTGTAAATTAGAGGATGTAACTTGGGACCATAACAACTTCACCTTTGTGACTATGGATGTAGAGAGCCTCTACACTTGCATTGCACTAGAAGATGGCTTACGCGCATTAAAATATTATTTATACCAACGCACTGCAAGTCACTTAGAGCATAGCAATATGTTGCTTACCATGTCAGAGTTAATTCTAACACACAATGTGTTTCTACATGACGGTACCTGGTACATCCAGAAGCGTGGGACGGCCATGGGTTCCAGGTTTGCTCCATCTTACGCTAAACTTTTCATGGGTTTGTTTGAGATGGAGCATGCCTGGGGCCGTGGTGCAAAAGACTGGATCGAACATATTCTTTTTTATGTTCGCTACATTGACGATGTTTTTTTGATTTGGAAAGGGAGCAGTGAGGAATTAGATCAGTACTTTGCTTTCCTTAATGACAATGGACGTAACATCAGGTTGACTATGAATAGATCCAGGGATGAAGTTTTCTTCTTGGATTTAAGACTGTATGCAAAGAGTGGGACTATTCATAGTGACCTGTACAAAAAACCGACCTCATGTAACAGTGTGTTACGAGCAGACAGTTGTCACCCTAAGAGCACCATAGATGCCATCCCGTTTGGAGAGATGACACGGGTACGGCGCAACTGTAGTGAAGAAAAAAACTTTGAAGAAGGGCTACGACAGGTCACTAATAACTTTAAAAGAAGAGGTTATGATCCTAACGTACTAAAAAAAGCTGAAAACAAAATAAAAAAGAAAAATAGGAGTGAGACCCTTACCACTAGTGCCTTCAAGAGGAATATCTCTTTTAGCCAACAATGTACTTTTATAACAGAATATGGCTTATATAGTAATCATATTTACAATCTGCTGCGGAAACACTGGCACTTACTCTTGTCGGAATCAATCCCCAGGGACATTGTACCTGTTAAACCTAGGGTAGTCTATAAAAAGGGCCTATCTATCAAAAACATGATTTGTCCTAGTTATATCAAACCAGTTAATATGACTACCAGCACTTGGCTGCATGTGAAAACAGATGGTTTTTACACATGTGGCACGTGTTCGGTTTGTGAATACGGTCTTAATAAAATCAAGACCTTTAGCTACAATGGACCAAAGGAATACACAATAAGGGGACTGATCAACTGTAATACCACACATGTGGTGTATGCCCTCATCTGTCACTGTAAAATGATATATGTGGGCAGCAGTACAAGAAAT
Organism: Lissotriton vulgaris; assembly: GCF_964263255.1. Classification (NCBI taxonomy): domain Eukaryota; kingdom Metazoa; phylum Chordata; class Amphibia; order Caudata; family Salamandridae; genus Lissotriton; species Lissotriton vulgaris. Next base: position 2,035,917,140 of record NC_141691.1, read on the forward strand.
CTTAAGAAGCGAATTCAGGAACACGTTCGTGACATAAGAAATCACGATATTCGCAGTCCTGTGGCACAACATATTTCTGAATGTCATCCTGATTACGACGCCATTTCCTTTCATGCCATTGATCATGTGCCCAACAATGATAGGGGCGGTGATAGAGGTTTATTGTTAAGACAAAGGGAGTCGCGTTGGATTTGTAGACTGAGAGCGGTTCAACAGGGAATGAATACCAATAATGAGTTTCACTTTTTCCTATAGGGCTCTATGGGAACTAGCTTAAGTACTACCATCCCTGTTTCTCTATTTAAATGGCTGGCAATTTTTGAATTTTGAAGTTGAACACATATACCACCCTGTTTTTTCCTCTATGTATAGAAGCCATTCCTGTTAAGTCCGTGTATATTGCTCCTCTTGTGTAAAGTTGACCCTTTATATGTGTATTCTGATGTACCTGAATATCTTGGCTTTTGTCATCTGTAGAATTAATTCTATGTATGTGCCTCCTGGCATGTTCAAAGATCTGTTATTTGAATTCTCTCTTTATATCTACATTGGTTTTACAATTCCCGTGAGTTACTAACTTACTTGTTTTATAAATTGCATTGGTATTAAATTGTCATGCCCAGTATATAATGATATGAAATATGACCTGACGAAATATGCTTCTGAAATAACTTCATACGCAAGATACATTTCATTGGCATCTCTGCATGTTGCCTTGTTTGTCATACAAATACTATTCCAAGATGGCGTCTGTTGTTTCACATATCACGTCATATGCATAATTGCATCTATGATCTCTAGCTTTGTTATCTATCCTCAAAATGTACTTTGACACTTTGTTGTCTCCATGATTGCATAATCATGAGTGTTTACTTGGTTCGAACTGTGCATTCAAATAATTTGTTCGATTTGTACAAAATTAATTCATGTTTATTTTATCCATTTTTATTACCGTATTATGAGGAGCACTTCTATTGTGTTTACAATCGTATTATTCTTTTGATGTGTGGTGAAACTTGCCCACGTGTCTCTCTCGAGTATCCCTGGTTTTTATATTTGTTGGTTTGCCCATTTCAAAATGGCGGCCGCTATTTGTTTACCACGTGATACGATCTGGAGATCGAGATCAGGTCGCCTGTTGTTTTCAGACTCGTGTCTGACCCTATTGACAATTTTATAAAAACCATACTCAGGAAGGGGATGAGTTTTAACTCTATATTCGGAAGATTCCCAGAATTATGCTCTCTCGGCGTGCACTTAGTTTGATGTTAAGAGGTGAGGATCTACTATATCCTTCCTGTTCTAAGATGGCGGCGCTTTTTCTCGTACTTCATCTAGCAATTATTATTATTTAATTGTTGGTAATTGGCCCAATTATTCTATTGGGCTACCTATACATACAGCGCTTTTGGCACCATGACTTTGAACCAGAAGACCACAACCTGACGCTCCTGCATGTTCCAGCCCCTTGGTGAGTTTTGCTCTGCATACTGACAGCAACTTCCCTTTGTTAAATCGGTAAATCTTTAGATACCTACTTAGTTTGTCTTTAGAACTTTTTATGTAATTATTAGTTTCTCGGTTGGTTTCGGGAGTGAACTCAGAGTTAGGCATTCTAAACCTATTGAAGATATGTTTACCTATGTTATTGGGTATTGGTTTTTGAATCAGTTTAACCAGCTCAAGATGGCGGCTCCGTTGTATTAGATTCGGTGCACAGTCAGTTTGTTTCTTTGCTATTGTACTTTGAGGTTTTCCTTTTTCTTTAGGAGTATTATTTATAGTTTTTTGATTATAATGTTCACCTGAGGTTAACCCTGGACATGTGGTGTTTAAAAATATGACTTGTTGCTCCTAGCATATAGATAACTAAAGATCCCATTTTTTAATTTAGTATAACTTGGGTCTGAAACATATAGGGCTGTTCTTCCCTCTTGATCGATTGGGTTTATAGCCATCTATTTATCAACTGATCCATGTTTTAGAACAATCAAATCCTATGCATATGATGATGCATATGACACCATTTTTCATTTTGTTTTGAAAATATCTTTCCATAGACCTTTTTGTGGGCCAACTTTTTCTTCCTTGTCGACGGTGACTGTGACTAGGATCTGTGACCTTGCTTACAACTCTCTAGTGAGTATAGATATTATTTCAGCTTAAGTAAATGATCTGTAGGTTTGTTCGAGAAATAAATTGCATTGGTTTGGTAACCGATGCTTAGCCACTGGACTTTCCTGCATTTAATCAATGCTGAGTGAAATGTTTACAACTGATATGATAGTTTTGTATAGAATTTAGTGTTAAAAGTACTTCTGATATATCCTGTGGGATTATTTTAACAGAGCAACAAAAGAAACTCCTTTAAAACCTTACTAAGACGGACGTGATACTTGATATCAGAGAATTTGTTTCAAGGTAATTTCTAAATACATGTGTTTTTGCTATATAACGTTATTGTCATTTCAGGGTCACAAACCTGAAACAAAATAATCTGTTCTGGTTAATACCAATGACATACATTGGCTTTGAAACAACCAGCTAGCTGTGGTATTTAATGTCAGGCATCACTATTGTCATCTTTTAGGGCCACAATCCTGACATAATATTCCGTTTCCTTTTGTTTCAACCAACTCTATGTATGGAACTCTAATAATCAGTCGGCTATGATACTTAATGCTATGTACGGAGATGATATAACTTTGAAACAACCAGTCAGCTGTGGTATCTAATGTCAGGCATCACTATTGTCATCTTTTAGGGCCACAATCCTGACATAATACTCCGTTTCCCTTTGTTTTAACCAACTCTAGGTATGGAACTCTAACAATCAGTCAGCTATGGTACTTAATGCTATGTACGGAGATGATATAATTATGTGTGATTATTCCCTAAAATTGACTGTATCCCTGTGCTTCTTTAGTTCTTCTATCCTATTACTGTAGGGTTTTAATATGCATTGTAAATGTTTTCCCATGTGTGTAAATCTCCTGTTTTTAAATGAGTTTTTAGACCCCTGAACCTTCTCTGGTTCTGTTCTTCTTTTTTCTGGTTTAGGGTGTCTATGTCTATACAACTTGTGTAATATAATAATTCATCTTATTAATATATGTTTTTTTATGTATTTTGTACAGCCCTGAAGAAGTCCGGCAACGGACGAAACGCGTCGGCTGTCCGCAACTATCAAAAAAAAGAAAAATAAAGAATAAAAATTGAATAAACAAAAGAAAATCCAAGTCACTACTTTTGTGTGTCTTATCTGGACTTTTGGGAAAACTACTAATTTTGTTTATTTATATGTTTTTAATAACTGTTTTTGCAACAAATGTATAACTTTTGAAGGGTGCTGTCCAACTATCATAATCAATGTAATAATTTGTGACTGTCTACTCTAAAGTAAAAATGACCCTTTTTCCAGGGAAGGGTGTTGTCTTGCTGCACTGTTTGGCACAAATGATGAATGCTAGCTTTTTAACATGCACCATTTTTCTCATAACAGACAGAAGCTTCACTTCTAAGAACAAGAGCAAGATCAGATCATCATCACTAGGACGGAGTGACCAACGATTCAGCACCAAAAAGAAAAATTAAGTTCAAACCAGGTGAGGGCTCGGCTCGCCCACAATAAATGTGTGAAATAAATCACTAAGCACTTTTCCATTTTTAATCAACAGTTTATGTTTTATGACAAGCTTGATTTTAATAAATGTTTTTACTTTTAATAAAGCTTTAAAACTTAAATAGACTCTGTGATTTTTGGCCAAGAGTGACTGGGCAAAAGGTTTTGCTATTTGCAAGCATGAGTCCGTGCCTCTGACACTTCTGGACTCTGACTTCGTACTCTTGTACTGCATTGGATAATCATCATTGGGGATCAATCATCGATGAATTCGGGAGCTAAATGACTCTGCCACACTATCTAGTCAGTAAGGAGATTGGGGGTTCTTCAAAGTCTGATATCACTGAGGTATGTGGAAAGTCTACCTGCCCCTATTATAATTGATAAACAATGCACATTTTAGTGTCCATAGTTCTGTTTGTGAAGATTTGTCCCTGAAACAGTAGTAGTATGGATTGTCCTCCTATCCAAACCAAAAGTAAAGTAGTATCTTATTCTTTCTTGGTGGTCATTCACATTTTATTGTTGGGAATTGTCAAAGCATAAACATTTAGAAGACTTGAAAAGACCATTATTGACAATCCCAGAGGACTGCACTCAGTGCATAGAGCTATTGCTGACTAGAATGGGAGTTTCGTTTAACACCTTTTGCCAAATGTGCAATCTTAGTTAGCTACACCAAGACTAGTAAGAATAATCTAGTAATACCACAGGGAGTCATAGTAGAGGCAGGATAAGAATTTAGATACAGTCTACAAGAAGATCAAAGACTATTTAGAAAAAATAGAACGAGGAACGCTAGGAAAAAATAGGTACTCTATATTAAAATGAAAACTTACCGGGGCCAGCAAAGGAGCCCTCGCCTGACCGATCCTGGCCTTCTACAGCAGCAGCAGCCGATACCAGTTCCTCCTCTGTCCTCTTGCCACTGGGGGGAGCTAATGTACAACATGAAAGAAAGAAAGACCCGAAAACATGGATGATTGTTGTCAACCAAATCAAACATTTCAAAAGAACAATAACAAAATATTTTGGCGAAATAGCAAATAGACAACTATTCCACTGGATATATTGACCTATCTCATGTGGTCTACTACGATATTAGTATTGCTTGATTTGCGTACCATCGACTTGGAAAGTTATGTAACTCACTAAACAAACTACTAAAAAGGTTCGCCTAGGACTGGCAGGCAGCAGTCCGCAGCACGCGAAGTAACAGACAAACTCCATTGTGATTGCAGATCAGTGACAACACTTAAAAGTTTCCTACTACATTAACCAGTCATTAAAATACTCAAACTATCAATCCACCACCACTATTTCCTCTTATTGCCAGGTGTACAAAGGAAGAACTGGACCTGAGTCTGTAGGGGCAGATTTACAAGCCCCTTGCGGCTCTTTTGCTCCGTTGTTGCGTGACTTTTGTGTCGCAGCGGCAGAACAAAAGAGGCGCCATGGTGCAGCGTATATTAACGTGACGCATATGGGAGATGCATCACGTTGTAAAGCCCTGCGCCATCAGGGGGTGTTCCGGCGCAAGGGAGGGCGTTCCTGCACAGGAACGCATCCTAACAGTGGCTGAGCGAAATTTACAAGATTTCAATCAGTCACTTTTAGGACAATGATGCGTCACTCAAACCCTGCGCTTGCTTGAAGCAGACGTACGGCTTGACGCAGTATTGGGGAGATAGGGCACCCCAGAGCATTGCTGGCCATCGTTGCGACGCAACTTCAGCAATGCGCCGCCTTTACGGCACAGATGCGTAACGCTTCGGTGACGTTTTGGGCCCATGGTGCGCCGCATTGTAAATATGGCGCTCCATGGGTGGTGGAGGCGTAGCGTACAATTACTGGCGCATTCCTGCTACTTTGCAGGGATGCGCCGGTAATAGCAACTCTGCCCCTTAGTGTCTAGCATTACGCAGTTCTGTAAACTACACTCATACATAATTTCTCAGGCCAATGAAATGAACACAAAATCGAAAACAAATAAGCACAGTAGCAACGCTACTGAGAAGGAGAGCAATGCACCTGAAATGCACAGAAGATTTTGAAATATAATTTACCTACAATGTAATCGGCAGCATTATTGCTCTGGGTAAAAAACAAAAATTTGCAATATAATAACACACAGAGCAGGAGAAAACAGAGTAGTGATGAAATAGCTACTACTACTCCCCAAGCCCGGGGATCTCGACGCCGAGCAGGTTGAGCAGGTCGTGTTCCCGGTCCAGGAGATCCGTCTAACGGTGGGTGGCCTGGTTGTAGGTGCGCCGGACCCGAGAGTGTCGATACATGGCCCGGCACACCTTCTCCCCCCGCTTCCGGCGCTCCTGGAGCCCGTAGTCGCTTGCGATCCTGCGGCCTGCCGCGATGGTCCTGGGGAGGCGGCGCTGTACATAGTAAACTAGTGAGGCCACCTCCTCCGCGCTAAAGCCCGTGGTATCACTAGCTCCCCCCTCAAACGCCCGCACGGGAGCCGGGCACGGGGTGTGGGACCCTTCCCCTTCTCGGGCTGCTTCCTGGCTCCCTTTACCATGGTCTGGGCAGAAAGAAAGGTAAATAATAAATAAGAAATGGAATAGGGAAGAAAAGAAAAGAGTTTAAAAAAGTAGTTTAAAATTAACCAAAAGTAGCAGAAAACACAAAAATATAGAGCTAGAAAAATAGAGGGATTGATAATAAGTAAAATAGATTAAAAAAACTTCAAACAAGCAAAGGATGGCAGATATTGAGAGAGGATACAGAAAGCATGCCCAGAACCATAGCAATGAATGAAAAACAAGATGGCTGCGCCGGTTCACGACCGCGTGGGTAAGTTCGCGCGAGATTTCCCTCGCGATCATACGCGAACTTGTACTAGCGAGCCGCACACTTTGCGAGATTACACATAGCGCCCGGAAACGGAAATACGTCACACAAACAAGATGGCCGCGCCCATGTACGACCGCTAGGATAACTTTGCGTCGTTGCGCTACCAGCGGCTTGCAAAAACGCAAAAAACCACGCAAACTAACACGCCTCAAAAAAACAAATCGCATATTCGCACAAATTTGCGGCTTCCGAATTCGATCTCGCGCAAATTCGCGCCCCGCGAATCCTGCGAAATTGCAGAAAAATGTTTTTTGCAAAACTGTAAGCACTCAGCAGGTGCAAAAGTTCAAGCTCATCATTAGTAACCATTCCTTCCTGAGGGGCCCATCCAGAGTTCAGTTGTCTACTTGCAACTATTCTATGACCCTGCTCTGACCCTCACAGCAGGCTCAGAAAATAGCTACAAGTATGCCACAATGGTCCTGTTAAAAAAAATTACACTGCAACAGAAAGCAATTACAGATAAGGAAGCAGGTGCCAGACTGGAAGTTCAAATTCAGTGACACATTAATCAACCCCTAATTCATTCATGTCAGTTGAGGCAGGGCAGGTGTGCTAATGAATTTTGCAAAACTGAAAGCACTTAGCAGGTGCAAAAGTTCAAGCTCATCCTTAATCAGGAAGCACCTACAGCTAAGGAAGCAGGTGCCAGCTCAAATTCAGTGACACATTAATCAGCCCCAAATTAATTCATGTCAGTTGAGGCAGAGCAGGTGTGCTTTTCCCCCCATAATCTACAGTGATGAACCAGAGAGTGGCAGTGATGTAGCAGAGGGTGGCATGGGTGAACCAGAGGGTGGCAGTGGTGAAACAGAGGGTGCTGTGATGAACCAGACGTAGAAACAACATGGTCGCGACCGTTGCGACCCGACAAGTAAGTTCGCGTTTGCGAACTGGTAAAAAACCCTCGCAAACTGGCAGAAACCCTTGCGAATACAAAAAAAAGAGAAAATCCGCAAATTCGTGGAAGTTCACGGATTTTGCGGATTGCGAATTCGCAAATTCACGAATCGCGAATTCGCAAAATTCGCCCATGCTTAGAAAAAACAATAAAGCCTAACCTCTCTCTCCTTGCTACTAAGCAATATTATTATATAACAGAAGATCTCTGGGCTTTGTGCTGTCTCGCTCTGCTCTGTGGAAAGGTCCCTCTCTAAGTAGCCGCTCTAAGTGTGTTCTCCCCATTCATGAATCCCCATAATATCAAGGTACGAGTTTCTAACAACAGCTGGTTTTTATGTTTTGTCTAGATGCTAGGCCCTGGCAAGAACAGAATAACAAGCGACATTATTTATCGACCTTGCTCACAATGTTCAGACTAAACTACAGGAACAGGCGGAGAATGAACACAGCAGGCAGTCTCATTTGAAAGGCATGAAAAAAGTTGTTTGCAAAGATTAAGCTGTGTAGTAACATTCACAAAGCTGTATGATGGCTGCAGGGCTCATGCTTACTTAGTTATATCTACAATGTCCCCAAAGGCCACATGACATCCTTCCCTTGGCCAGGTCTGTAGCACCTAGGCAAACTGAAATTAGAGGTAAGCATAGCAAATTGTAGAAAAAATAATAAAATAGGAATTTGCAGGAGAGGAGAAAACATTTAAATGCAGAAAAAAAGGCTTTCGAAATGGGTCCCAAATCCCATTTAAGGAGATCCATCAAAATCTAAAAGAACATGTGCACTGAGGGGTGCAATCAGCTCCAAAGTGTCATTCGTATCATCCCATGCAAAGAGGGTCACTATCCAATTGAGCAAGGCAAACAAACAGACATGCTCCTCATAATCCTGAGCATCCATGAGCATTTTTGGGGAATCTGCATGATATTTGATAATTCTTTGCTGCAAAAAGCGCTGCGCAAAAGCACAGGTACTCAAGCTTGCCAAAGCTCCAAGAGTAGCTGCATATGTTAAGCGGCTGTCCCCTGAACAGTCCTTGTCATGGGCAAACAATGGACCCACCAACAGTTCGTGAGCCAGAGCAGACATCCTGGGCCCAATCAAAGTGGCACCAGCCACAGTAGAACACAGGTTGTGCACAGGTGAAATAGGTTTAGCGGAAGTGCAGCGAATAGCTGATGACAAGAGTCGCTAACGGCGAGCATCCAAAGAGTTGCGGCTTACGGGCGCAGTACAGCTGCAACTTGCCTGGGCTGAGCTGAACTACAGGATGGGCAGCCAAGTAGGAGTAGAAGACCCAGCACCCCACAAACCAACAAGAGCACCAGGGGGAAACCACTGTAGGCGCTAGTAAATGTGGAATGAACAAAAGCGGGTTCAAGATGTTACAACAGCCGATTCCACAAATTTAAAAAAATGTGCAAGGCTATCGGTATCAGACGCATTAAATATCTGGGGCCAGATGTAGGTAACCAAATTACGGTCGGTAACGGCCGAAAATACCGAATTTCGGCCTTTACCGACCTATATTTGGCTGACGAGATGTAGGGGACAAAAAAACTCTGAATCAGTAAATTTAACGAATCGGTTAATTTACCGATTCGGAAACCTCACCGAATCAGTAAATTAACCGAATCGGTAAATTAACCGAATCGGTAAATTTCCGAATCGGTAACATTTCTGATTCGGTAAATTTACTGATTCGGAAATGAAGAAATAGTAAAACTGAGTATTGAGATGTAGGTAACCTCTTAAATACCGAATTAGCATGAAATTCGGTATTTAAGTGTAGGTATTTAGCATGGATTGAAATCAGGTGGTAACCAGGTGCAGGCTATAAAAAAGGGCCCAAAATACAACAGTTTCACCAGAATGGCGGGAGGCGGCTACGCCTACAGGCAGCAGGAGAGAGGGAATGGAGAAGGGAGGAGCAATTGTACAGGCAGAGAATCACACTCTTCCAATTGACTGAGCCAGAGATACTGCAAAGGTACATGCTACACCCCCAAACCATCCTGGACCTGATCAAGGACCTGCACCCACTCTTGGAGCACCCAACAGCAAGGGCGCACGCCATCCCACCCCATGTGCAGGTGCTCTGTAGCATACACCTGCTTGCATCTGGGAGTTACCAGAGTGTTGTTGCTGCGGTAGGTGGGGTGTCCCATAGCTTCCTGTCCCGTTTCTTCAGGAATTTCCTGGATGCCATGATGGAGAGAATGGAGCATTACATCCGGTTCCCGGAAACTGATGCAGACCTGCTCAGGACCAAGACTGACTTTTACCTAATGGCACATTTCCCACACGTCATTGACTGTATTGATGGGACCCACATCCCAATATGCCCACCTGCTGCTACAGAGTACATATACAGGAACAGGAAGTCATCACACACAATCAATGTACAAGTAATCTGTGATGCCAAGTACATGATCACGGACATAGTGGCCAGGTACCCAGGAAGCACCCACGACTCCTACATCTTCCAAAACAGTGGGATCTACAGCCGCCTGACAGCTGGGGAATTTGGCGAAGGATACCTGCTAGGTAACGAATATGCTACTTACCAGTATGTATCTGTTCTTGGCATGTAGGGCTGCTGACATTTATATCTGTGCAATCGCCGCCTAGTGTTGGGTCCGGATGATCGCACATTGTTGTCCTGGAAGAGTCTTCGAAGTATCACGAGATAGGTGGCTCCTCCACTGGACTACAGTGCGCATGGGCATCGACTCCATCCCCAGATTGTTTTTAGCCATTGTGGCAAAGATGGAGTGTAATTAAACAACAGGGGGTGGTGATGGACAGAGTTTTTGAATTAAGCAGAATACTCTCACCCAGTCAAGAGATCACGGCTCAATCCAACATAGTTTTTTAGCTCACTGCACCTTCCAAGCTCAGAACCTGCTATATGCAAATTAGTCTGCCCCTGGCCCAGTGCATCATGGGAACAGGGAAAACCAAACTACCAAGCCAATTCTTTCACTGGGAAGGAAACAAGCTTCCGGGGACCGGTTTCTGGCATTTCAGCCATCTTCGGGCCGGCTTGCTTGAATCCTGATGGTGCAATGAGCAAGGGACTCACGTCTGAGTATACCCTTCCACGCTTATGGTGGACAAAATAATTAAACAACAGGGGGTGGTGATGGACAGAGTTTCTGAATTAAACAGAATACTCTCACCCAGTCAAGAGATCAGGGCTTAATCCAACACCGTTTTTTAGCTCACTGCACCATCCCAGTTCAGAACCTGGCTATCTGCAAATTAGTCTGTCCCTGGCACAGTGCATCATGGGAACAGGGCAAACCAAACTACCAAGCCAATTCTTTCACTGGGAAGCAAACAAGCTTCCGGGGACCGGTTTCTGGCATTTCAGCCGTCTTCGGCCCGGCTTGCTTGAATCCTGATGGTGTAATGAGCAAGGGACTCGCTTCTGAGTATACCCTTCCACGTTTATGGTGGACAAAATAATTAAACAACAGGGGGTGGTGATGGACAGAATTTCTGAATTAAGAATACTCTCACCCAGACAAGAGATCAGGGCTTAATCCAACACCGTTTTTTAGCTCACTGCACCAACCCAGCTCAGAACCTGGCTATATGCAAATTAGTCTGTCCCTGGCCCAGTGCATCATGGGAACAGGGCAAACCAAACTACCAAGCCAATTCTTTCACTGGGAAGTAAACAAGCTTCCGGGGACCGGTTTCTGGCATTTCAACCGTCTTCGGCCCGGCTTGCTTGAATCCTGATGGTGCAATGAGCAAGGGACTCACGTCTGAGTATACCCTTCCACGCTTATGGTGGACAAAATAATTAAACAACAGGGGGTGGTGATGGACAGAGTTTCTGAATTAAGCAGAATACTCTCACCCAGTCAAGAGATCAGGGCTTAATCCAACACCGTTTTTTAGCTCACTGCACCATCCCAGCTCAGAACCTGGCTATATGCAAATTAGTCTGTCCCTGGCCTAGTGCATCATGGGAACAGGGCAAACCAAACTACCAAGCCAATTCTTTCACTGGGAAGGAAACAAGCTTCCGGGCACCGGTTTCTGGCATTTCAGCCGTCTTCGGCCCGGCTTGCTTGAATCCTGATGGTGCAATGAGCAAGGGACTCACGTCTGAGTATACCCTTCGACGCTTATGGTGGACAAAATAATTAAACAACAGGGGGTGGTGATGGACAGAGTTTCTGAATTAAGCAGAATACTCTCACCCAGTCAAGAGATCAGGGCTTAATCCAACACCGTTTTTTAGCTCACTGCACCATCCCAGCTCAGAACCTGGCTATATGCAAATTAGTCTGTCCCTGGCCCAGTGCATCATGGTGAACAGGGCAAACCAAACTACCAAGCCAATTCTTTCAAAATAACACCCTTTTGTCCACCATAAGCGTGGAAGGGTATACTCAGACGAACTACCCCAAATGGCCCAAAAATGGCTTAGCACAGAGGGGAAGGCCTAGCAGTGAAGGGGTTATAGGAGTACTTACATGTTTAGCAGTTGCCAACCCAAAACATGTAGTCTGATTCAAAAATATCTGCTGTGATGATTTTAAACATGCATTATGTAATAATTCAATACACTGCACCTGCCAATCTTTGGGACCCCATATCGATTTAAAATCAATAATGTCCTTCCAGTAGTCATAACCTTTGATCCCCACTATGAAAATAGAGGAATATACCAATTTAAAATGGTCCAGCATGAATTTTGTGCATGTTGGTGCATTTAACCTACAATAACTGGACTCTAGATCAGAAAGATTATAACCAATAAAATACACAAACTTACTTTTCTGTGTCTGTGAACTCCCCTGAAACTGTGTCGGACAATGCTCCCATTGTGTATAATTAACTGTATTTCTAACAGTGCTGGTTCTAAATCAGCATAGTTGGCAGAATTTATATACAAATCGTGTTTTTCAAAAACAGTATAATATTTTTAGTCAGAATACAGTGAATAAACTGCACTGAGATTAAAGTTGACGGAATGTATTCTTTGCGTAATGAAATTACCAAAAAACACACAAAACATGTATGGAATCTGGATCGTTTTGGTCAGACAATACACTTATAATGTCAAGTTATCCCAAACTATACCATCAACGACTGGAAATGCTCAAAAACTAATGAGGGCTTGATCCCTTTTAATTTTGTGAGAAAAATTGTGTGGGGCCAATACTCCATAAACAAAATGGACTGCAGAGCATTCAGGCAAGTAATGGCCATTTATGAGAAGGAAAAAACTATCACAAAACCAATTCACATAAAGAGGAACACCATCGTGAGCACTAGCTAGATGTATGTCCAAGGAGGAACCAGATAAAATGGAACTACTGGTTGGGAGCTCAGCTACAGTGGAAGTTGAATGATGAAGAAGAAGAATCACAAGAAAAGCTTTCTCTGTCCATGTAATAACCACTAGAACCCTGATGAAATAATGAGGGCTGTTCTGCATTAGAAGATGAATAGAGAGCAGTATCATGAATTTCAACAGTAAATTCAACAGTTGGAGAGGCATTTTCATAAGTGATAGTCATTGAAGTTAATGGCAAAACAGGCAATAAATGATTGCAGTCTCCTCCTCACTTTCCTGTTGTGAAGAAGTTGTCAGATTCAATGAGACATCTTGCAGAGGAACGCCTCTATGCATACTTTTCAGTATTGACCATATGGTGTATCTTGACATGTTGGATAAAAATAAATCAATTTTCCTTCTAGTCTGTGATGGTAAAATCACAGTACAAGTACCCTTAAATCCAAGAACTAGGACAGGTGCAGGGTAGGAGGGACCAAATTATTTTTTGTTCTTCACTTTTTCTCGGGCCAGATCTTCAACTTTAGAAAGCCAGGCAGTAACATGAATCAACACTGCTGCTTCTGTGGATGGGGGCAAATGATATTTTGCAAGTGAGTCACAAGCCTTGTGTAGATCCTGTAACATAGCACAGTAGTTATCTATGTCCAATGTTGCGGCAGTCACCCCGTTTAGACCATCAAGGTCTGACACAAACATGTTAATGCCAAAGAGCACTTCGAATGGGGTCCGTCCATCCAGAGATCTTCTTGGGCGATTGTACATTCTGGACTCCATAAAGATGAGCCAACCAGTTCCTGACAGTATCTAATACTCTAGCTGTTGAAGATTGCTTTAGATCATAGTTCACCCGCTTCACAACTGCACTGCCTCCAGGCCAGTATGGAGATGAAAATTGCACCAGCACCCCTAAAGACTTAATCGCATCACAGAGCCTTATGTCCCTACAAAGACACGCAAATCTTTTATAACAGTTCAAGCGTCATTACAGTGTTGTAGCCAACCCCAAAGGAATCTAGTGCATCAACCCATTGCAACCGAGATATGGTAAAAAGCAGTAGCTTGCATTATTCATGGTTTATTATTATTCTTTCTTGTTTGAATAATTCAAATCTTACAATGAGGCAATGTACATAATCAACTATAGTAATCCAATTCATAAATATACAACAGATAAAAACAAAAATATAAATAGCAATATTAAGTTTGATAAAATCCATTTCATATTACTATTTACATTTAAAGATATATCATACAGTACTTACAGATTTTAATTTGTGCTCTTCTAATTTTGTTGCAAATGCAGAATTCATTAGTATATTGTCAGAGTGTAGACATATTATCAAAGCGTGCCTACAGAACTCCTGAAGCATTAAACATTTTCTTGAGTAGGGTTTTTCTTTCAATTTTCAGTTCTGGGCAGAGATACAGTAGGTGAATAATATTCTACTCTCCTGATTTACATAGCCTACATACTTTATCATCTTCTGACTTTATTCATGGCTGGAGATGACATAGGCCCGGTAATATGCCAAAATGAGCTTTTGTGAAGAGTTGTTTGTTTTTCAATGACCATGGAGTTTCTAAGTATGCTTGTACCTTCATTTTTGAAAACCCATTCATTATTGGCCACGCATGTTTTCTTTTTGTTAGTATGTTGTTGTCCCTTACCAGCGATAGATGATTTGTCATTTTATTCATTGCTTTTTTGAATGATTCAGGGGTTATTGTAGTCCCCCCGATTGGAATCACAGCAAATTCTTCCAACGCTGCATTTAAGAATTTCCAGGCTAGTGGTTTCCTCTTTTCACTTATTTCCTGCCATAATAATTGAGAAATTTGGTTTTCATGGTCATCTTCTAACCTATTCCATACTTTAATAAATTGTCCTTTTCTCGCAAATAGCGTGTATGTAGTCCAAACTCCGCCCTTATTTGCGTTGGGGATGCATTATTAGACAAACAAAAGAGGGTGTTGAATGTTTTAGAGACCGCATTATTAATGGTCACAGCATTTTTCCCACTTAGAGCCTTACTACCATATATTGAGGTAGGCAACAGTTTTGCTGATATAACCTTTAAGAACGGGCGGTAAGTCAGATCACCTAATGATTCCTGCAAAATCCTAAATGCAGCGATCAAAGCATTTGCTTTCCTTTGAATGTCCTTTTTTTGCGGGAGTAAATTTCCATTTTCATCGAATAAAACTTCCAAGTATTTGTATGATTCTACGTGTTCTAATTGGACTTTCTCCAGAAACCATTAGGATTCATGTTTTAGTCTTGAATTTTTGCTGATCACCATAACTTTAGTCTTTGTGCTCTCATCACCATCCCGTTTTCTTTTGAATACCATGATATTCAATCTATTAGCTGTTGTAACCCCACTTTTGTTTGGCTTAGAAGGATGACATAATATGTGTATAGCAAATTAGATATATGTTTGTTGGCTGGTTTAGGCTGGTGTACATTTAATTCATTCAGTGCATCAGTAAGATCTACTAAAAACAGATTAAAAAGTAAAGGGGCCAAAACACACCCTTGCTTTAGCCCTGCCGTGGTTAAAATTTCTTTTGTTAGCGTCAAGCCATCCCCCATCCGTACTCTAACCTAAGTGTCGGTATACAGGAGTTTTTTAACAGTGGCGCTGGGATTTCTTGCTCCTGCAATTTTCTCCACAGACGTTGTCTGTGCACGCAATCAAAAGCCGATCTGAAATCAACAAACCACAAATACAAGGGTTGTTGCATTGAGATAGTTTTATCCATTAGAACTGATAAGGCTAATATATTTGTGGTAGTTTCCCGTCCTTTAATAAATCCTGTTTGATTAGGCGGTAGTATCTGGTTATCCGTTGCTCATTCAGATAAGTTTGAAAGTAAAATTCCGGCAAATAACCTGCCATCTGTGTCTTCAAAAGTTATTAATTGATAATTTTCTGTGTGGGACCAATTTTCTTTTTTATAAATTGGGTATATTAGTGACCCTCTCCAAGGTTTGGGTATGGTTAATGTCTGTGCTACTACTGTGAATTATTCTGACCAAAGATCCGGTTCTTCTTTATATGCCCCATCTTTATGTTGCTAAATTAGTTTAAACAATTGTGGTTTTTGGTGTATAAAATTCACATTTAATTTCCTGGCTTAGTGTATCCATCATATTCCGATTGCTATCCGATTTCTTTGTTTTCCCGTCACAGTTTAAATGTTTTGCCAGAAAATCAACCCATTCTTTTTTGGTTAAAACAGATGCTAGCACTGATTTATTTGGTCTTACTAGACCATTTATCATTTTCCAAAATTCCCTTCAATTTTTTTGGTTACTAGCATAAAAATGTTTAGCCCACAGATCATACTTACCTTAGTTTCTTTCGTTCCAGATTAATTTCCTCAAATTTTGATTTATATTTTTTAGTTTGATATGTAATTCCTTATTTATGCGAACTTAGTTAACTGTCTCCTGAGATTATTACAAGTCCTTCTCATTTTCCTTATTGTATGTGATAAATTAATATTGTTATTCCATGTCTCCATTTGCAACATTTGATTTTTCTTAGCTTTGGGTGCAGAGTCATACAGTTTGACTAATTTACATGTAAAGTTTCCCTATTGATCGATTTGAGATTTAAAGATTTTATCTTCAAAAAATTCATTAACCACTATTTGCGCCAATTTAATATTGTCATTTTATTATGCGGAATCCAGATAAGTCTCTTATAGTTCCCGTCTGACCTTGTGTTGCCAAATATGATTAATGATTTTTTTTAGGCAAAATTGTGGTGATTATTTGCTGACTATGATCACTATCAGGCATCTTCCCCAGACGGTACAAGGTAAAATTGTTAAAGATGTTCAGTGATACAATCGTATAGTCAATTTGTGACTTTGAATTGCGTGAATGAAACGTCCATGCAGGTGGTGAGTCTTGTGGGAATCTCCCATTTAATAGTTGTAGACCCATTGCTTCTATTCCTTCACAAGATTTGTACCCACTTTACTTTGTCTAGACTTTATTTCTGTATCTGGTGTCTGCTGAGGAATTGCCCGTTGGTGATCTTGTGACTGTGTGATGTAATCTCTTATAAAAGGTACTAACAGATTTAAATTATAATCCCCTGTAAGTATAAAATCTGCGAATGGGTCATCCATTGCTTGCTCCAACAGAAAACTGGTAAGAGAAGCACACATATTGGTCCTTCAACTTTATGTGGGGTGTATATATACATTGATCAGTATTAGGGTTTTTGATTTTGCTTGATTGCTAGTGTTATATCATAACTTTACGGTTAGAAAGTATTTGTATCCACTTGCTCATGTTCCACTCTCTGGTTGATGGATATGAATGTTGCTAAGCCCTCACTACGGGGACCATATTTATGTTGCTTGTTTGCGGCCTCAAAACAACCTTTATATCCCTGTAACATAATAGGGTCAATAACCCATGTTTCCTGTAATAAAATAATCTGATAGGAATTAGACATAACATTTAAGTGGGCATTATTTACCTTGTTGCATACCCCATTTATGTTCTATGAGCATATTTTTAAAATTTCACTGTCCTTTATTGTAAATTTTGCTGTGTTCTTTTCATTTATATTCTTTTCTCCTTTACCTTGGTTCAATGCAGTTTCACCTTCTTGCTCCTATCTTCCAAGGGGATTTTTTAATATAGAGAAAACCTGCTCATTGTTCTTTCTTTGTTGCAGTATTAGACTCTCTTCTTTGATAAGAGGAGTTGGAACTGGCTTGCTAATTATTATCCTACAGCTAAGAAAAATGCAATTTTCATTCATCATTAGTTCCGTTAAAAAACTCCAGAAGTCACAGTTATCAGAGTTAGTGCCTGGCTACCTTCAGTATTTGGTAAAAATCCAATACATTCAATATCTTTACTTGTCACATTTGCTAGCTAAGGGATAGACTTAAAGAGGCGGAGAGTGTTTTCTCTATTCAGTGTGTTTTGGTTAACTGGGGAGTCATAGACTGGTTTGAAAATTAGTTGTACCATCCTTTTGGTACTTAATTATTTTTTATTGATCTTTTTCAATGCTTTATGAAGCTTTAAATGTGACTAGTTTATCCTCACCATATCTTACAATGACCAAATGGTCCCAATTCAATACGTACCAGTTACCAGTGGTTTGTTCAATCATAATGTTTTGTTTCACATTTATATGGTTTGGGTTCTTTATTTGGTGTAGTCGGTTTTCAGAATATTGCTGGTTCGGACTTTCAGTTATATTCAGAATTGAACTTTGCGCTGTATTATGATCTACCCGGAGTGTCCTCTGTACTACCAGACCGAAATATATTTTTTCCACCTCTTATTCTTTTATCAGATCTTTAATTTCATGATCAATTGGTACACTCTTTGCTTGATCCATCTTTTCCAGCTATATACTTTTTATATCCAGTTTTTGCTCAATTCTGTCTACTGCATTTGCCATCACACTGAGTATTCAATTGGAATGTCCATTTTGCTCTATTGATATATCAATGCTTCCAGTGTTAGTGATGAAGTTTGATAAAAAAATATCCTAAATAGACCCCAAGTCCTGATTGCTTATGGCTTGAGCCTTTTGATCATACTGGGGTTCATATTCGTTGTGGGTGGTGCTTTTTAAATCTACTCTGTGGATTTCTTGATCTTCTGTAGCTTTTTTAAAGTTTGCCATATTGATATGTTTGTGACTATCATTTCTACTTTACAGTGTTTTATTGCAATTGGTGCTGTTGCAGTATGCAGATTCCTATTTTTTTGAGATTTTTTATTAGTTCCTTGTAGAGTATCATGTTTGAGTCCTAAATTTTGGTCATTATTGATCAATAGATTTTGCTGTTTTAGGGATTGACCCTCCTTCTCTTTGTTTTTTATTTCCGTATTTGTACCTACATTGGTTTTTACTACCGTAATATTCCCCTGGAGGTAAAACTAGCATTACTATTAATTCGAAATTGATTGGCCTGGATGGCATCTGCTATGTTCTCATTTGGGTTTTGATAAACCACTTGCTTAAAGGGTATAGGGTCACCGGCTGTCTCAGTCTTTTCCCTTATTTCCACCTTACCTCTATAGATAGTGGGGTAGTCGTTAACAATTTACTCTCGTCCCAAGATTTGTCCAGCACATCCATGTCATTTTGTTCCGGTTGAATAGTTGGTAATTTGTCCCTCTATGTCCATAATTTGGAAGTTCTTGTCCAGTGATGGCAAGTCCTGTTCTTGTCTGGCATTTTGCGTACTACCTCCAACATTGTTAGTTAGCTTAATTGGAGGTTGTAATTTAAATATTTTTTACTCTATTTGCATTGGCATCAGAGCTCCAGATGGGTCTTTCATAAAATCGAATTTGTATGGAGCTTTTATGGGCTTTTCCAAGATCTGTGCTATTGGTGAAATTAATGATTGATTCACTCCCATAGTGTTCGCTTTTACTTTTTTTAATTGTTTTTGGTACTTTCCTTGCTCGTCTTGTGAGGGGCTCAATGCCCTCTCTTTTCCTGATGAACGCATTCCAGAATTTTTTCAAAGATATTATCAATTTGAGTGATTTGTATCCTGTTACCTGTTTCCTCTCTATTATTCAATTTTATTCCGGGGGTTATATTGTTTCAAGACCCTGCGCCTGAATCTAGCAGGAAGTTTAAAACAAGTATAGCCTCAGTTGGCATCACCTACTATTGCTTTGTCCTTTTACCTTTTAACCCGCCACAATCATGATCATCCCGGTTCGCATTGCTTAGTCCTTCAACAGAGGACAGACGTTCTCGCTCAAACATTGCGTGGCCTTGTTTTGGGCGTGTAAGTGGTGAGCTGTATATCTTTTGAATAATAATAGTGCACTAGAATGTGTCTGGGAAGGGGCAGTTAACAGCAGATACCAGCAGGTAAGGGCATCCAATGTGTCCAAGAGTCAAGGATCAAGTATCCAAGTGTTTCCAAATGTGTCACAAATATGTCACAACTGCACCCAGTAACCTTATTATGCCTGACCATATTGTGCAGAGCCCGGTCCCCCCTACATTTCTTGGCGGTATCACCACCAACTCCTTGGGATGCTGGAAGGTCTCTCCTGATGGCCCTCTGGCCCCTCCTGCTGGGACCGGTGGGACCGGTCTTTCTCAGTTTCTTCAACACGCCAGTCTTAAGGCTCGCCAGGGTTCTGCCCCCGCTTTCATTTCTTCCCTGCTCAACGAATATGTTCCTGCAAGAGAGCTTCGTTCATCGTCCAAATCTCTTCTACAAATCCCACGCTTCAAACGTAAAAAGTGGGGAGGGGCCAACTTTTCAACTTTGGCTCCTACCTTTTGGAATTCCCTCCCCGACCACTTACGATTTGCTTCACAGTATTCCTCCTTCCGCAAAGACCTTAAAACCTTTTTGTTTAAACAGGCTTTTTCTTTGTAACTTGTCCCTTTTTATTTCTTTGCGCCAGTCATCCTCGGCCCTGCTCTGCTAAACCTGTTCTCATAGCGCCAAGAAACCGCAGGGTGAACGTTGCGCTTTACAAATGTTTTAAATTCAAATTCAAATTCAATGCGGGCGTAGGGCATTGGGCAAGCGGGGCGCTCAGGCTGGAAATGTAAGCCGCACCTGATCTAGTCAACATGCTTCTGCGAATCGACAAAGGGCCCCTCTCACTGAAACCACCAACTATAGGGCCACGCCTGAGATGTCTTTATTCTCCGGGTGGTAGGCAGTCAGTGGATGACTGGGGGCACAAGGGAGTTATTGCAGTTGACGTGTGTGCTCTAGAGAGCTTCAGAGGCTCACCATGGGAGTATAGTCTCCCCACGCTCACTCTCCCTCCTCTGCTCCTGCTCCTTGCTCCTGCTCATGCTGCTCATGCTTCCTATCCCCCACTCTGGCTCGGACTCAGGTTTGGAAACTCCAAGCTCCGGATCACTCGCGCCGCTCCTCCTCCTCTGGTCTGCCAGTTGGCAAGGGCATTTGTGCCTCATCCGCACTCCATACTTTGCCCGGTGCGGCCCCAGATCAGGACTCTGACCGGACTGGACCGAGCTTGGCTTGTTCAAGGAGCAGGAGAAGTCACAGAGATCCTTTCTACCTGCTATTCTCAGCACCCGCTACTTTCGGCGTCGGCGTCTGGTTTCGGTTTTTGGCATGTTCCGAAACTTCTGCCTGAAACAGCGGTATCAGATGTCAAAGGACCCCAGTGATCAAGATAGACACAGCCAAAAGGCTGATTAGAAATAAAAAGTTCAGTATGAGGTGGACATGCAACTGTAGAAGGTTTGATTTGCTGGCAAATCTCACATGTAAGAACATATTTATGCATTTGCTGATATAACCCACGGTGCCAAAAATGCAAAAATGTTGCGGTAAAAGAGACACTGTCACTCCAGCATGCACAGATGCTACGCCTTCATGAGTGGCAATGATCAAAGAGAGTCTCCAGTCTTCATTGGGAATCAGCAGATCCCCAAGGGACAGATTAGTTGCAAAAGGGACTTGATCTATGTGTAATGTGAAGGTAAACCCTAAGGGTATTCTGTTCCCTCCCTTGTTGCTGGGATGGCTGTGAAAATGTCATCCTCAATTTTAGTCATAGATCTGGTGACTGCTGCTACTGAACAATTGGCTACTGCAGATTTGGCTGCCTCATTTGGTTGTATAATTTCCAACAGCTTGTGCTCCGACACGCTGATGTCCTAATGCATAAGTAACATTTGCGAGTGGTAACCTTTCTTCCAGAGCTGCCACTTGAGTCCAAAGCATTTTATGCTTAATTGTTCTACCTTTAGAATCACGAAAATCATTGTTTGACCAAAAAAATAAGTTTAAAAAAATAGTGTGTATTATGGAAGATTTGAAATCACCATCTGCAATGGAGCCCAGCAACAATAGCACAGGCAGCCAAATACAGATGTTTAGAGCCAATGACTTGTTGTGCAGAACCATCTGTACAAATTATACATTCGTACTGAGCCAGTGGACACAATGAAAAAAGGAGGATGGTGAAGGTGCTCATATTGTAAGGACTCCTGTGTCTGCAAAGAAGGATCGAAGATTAAATTTACATCAGCCGACGTCAATGAACTTGCTCATTGTATCCAATAGGGGATGTAAAGCCTTTGAATTAGGAACATACACGATTGTGACACCTGGTGGCGAGACCATGAAAATGCATGTTCGCTGAGCAAGAGGGCATTCCTTAAAAATTGCTGTCTGCACTGTGGTCAAAAAAAATTCTGTGGAAGAGATATGCATTTCCGCTGAAGTATACAAGTCTCCCCTTCATTGAGTTAAGTAGGTAAATCCCATTGCGCCTGGACAATCCTTATAACCAAATTAGTAGTATTGTCTCATGTTAATAAGAACAGGGTCGTGAGCAGAACAGACTGTAAGAACCAAAGAATTGCGGTATGTTCCGGGAACCCAAAAAGGAAGCCGAGAAAGAAGGTTGTATCAATGAGTAAAGAAGTTTGATACGCTGGGCATAATCAGGAATGCATGTCCTCCTAAAATTCAAAAAGCCCAGTAAAGATTGCAACTTTTTAAGAGTAGATTGAGGCTACAATTGAGCACATTTCTCTAGAAAGGGGAAATAATCCCCTACCTTCATTATTGAGTTCATAAATAAGAAAAAGAACCACCAAGAAGGCGATGTGAGCTTAGCAAAATTGGATTTGTGACCAAAGTTTGCAAAATTTGTGGTAATGTGGTCCATATGCAAGAGATGCCCGTGTAATTCATCATCCGTCAAGTATATGGCACCGACGTACAAGAAATTATCTGGGTCGATCTCATGTAAAAGGGACACAGTGCATGCTGAAAACACACTATTCTTCTATCCGATAGGCAATCTCGCATATCGGCGCTGATTACCCAATGCACTGAATGCTGTCAAATCACGGCTCTCCAGAGCCAAAGAGTGACTGAAAAATCCATTGGAAATATCCAAGGTGGTTTATATTTTTTGCGAGCAATGTCATTCACTTACGCGAAGCCATGTGTGTTCTGAACTGCAAAGGTTTGAACATGACTGTTTAAATTTCTATAATCTAAAACTATGCGACATGAACCATCTGGTTTCAATATTTGAAAAAGAGGAATATTCATTGATGAAACACAGGATTCAATCACACGCTGATATTCCAATTGGGTCAAGATTTCACTTACGGACACTTTCACGTCTTGTTTGATTGGATCCTGCAGTTGGGGCTGATGTGTGGAATGCAAAGGAATCAAATGAACTGGGGAACCCTCATTCCAACTTGCCTGATTGCGATATAACGCCAGGGCGAATGCTAAAGCCCACTTCGAGGCATAAGCCGTTTTGTCATCATTTGGAACATATTGCAAAAAACTAGGAAGAATAACGTCTTCCCCTCTAGAGGAAGCTAGAACAAATGGGGAGGTCAATGTACCTCCGCCAATAAAATGTCATAGGAAGAAGTGAGGTTTTCCCAAAAAAACTGCCTTAATAGTGTGTTTAATATAACCTTCATTCTGGGAGATTTAATTCATAAAACCTATCAGGGGGTGCCACATGAGTGTCAACTATTTCCACTGTATTGAAGGTGTACGTTGTGTTGGAGGGGGTGCCGAAGCACAGTGTATACACCACAGCAAACACCATCCCCCAGCTGGTGCCTTCAGCTTAAGCAGGAATATTACCTTTCGGTAAACTCATTGTCACGGTAATGTGTTTTTCAACAGGAGTGGTATGTGGCAAAACAGCCTTGAGTACTTCTATTTCTTCAGCCAGCTAATAGGGGAGATCATTCCTGGCCTGAGGATGCTTGCCCATCACCAAATTAATCATGATGGGACTGATGATACGACCACCACCATGTCCTGGTGGCTGAGGCGCGGCTCCAGCTGGAGTCACTTGAATATTACGTGACATAAACTGTATACCACTTGGGTGTAAATGAATCAACGTTGTATGTAGCTGATAAAGCTCTGCGAGTGTAACACCAAGATAATTATGATGTGGTGTAAAGCCTGCCAATAAGGGGCCTAAATGGACCACAGAAACAGGGTGAGGAGGGTTGCCATTAAACGGAACTTCAAGTAATGCATAAGGGCAATAATTAGGCGGAATTGCGGTTGCTAAATATTCATACAATAAATGATCATTCCCACCCACTGGGTGAAATATAACTCAAGAGTAAAAGACTTTAAAGCGGTAAGCAGAGTCTGCTTCAACAAAAAACACAAAATCTGCCTTGCATTAGGAACTCCATGTTGAGTCAAAAATGTAACTATTGCATGGTTAGGTACCGGAATAGCAACTGCCATTGTAAAAAGTGGTAAAGGATAAATCAGAAGAACGGTAGTACAAAACCGGGTTGTAAGAGAGAAAAAAAACTTTTACATTTCTCCGCAAATGGTGAAGTATTGTGGACAAGCACAAGTGCTACTCAGGTTTTGCGTGAATAAGTACCAAACCAAAAGGCGGCACCATGTTGCAGGGATTCTGCACAAACACAGAACTATGCACAGGATTATAGGACCTTGGTGTATAGGGACTGGGTCTTCCTACCACCTTAGTACCCATGAGCCCAGGACTGACTAGCTAGTGTGTCTCACCACTTGCTCTCCTACCCACTGACAGAGAAACAAATAATTAGTCACCCCAGAACATAACACTCCCAGATCTTTCAGGAACAGCGGTAACAAGATACACCCTTTTGTTTCTACTCTTGTACTTGTCCACAATAAGGTGTGACACAAAATGGTTTAAAATATTTATTTTAACTTACGTGCAGTAACATGCAATATAGGTGCCACAAACAACAGGAGGAAAATGCATAATACAAATATAATCAGCATAGCAGCTGGTCCATATTTCATGAAGGGAGACTTTAGGTGATGGTTCAACATCAGAGGTGCTGTCTCGCTCGGCTTCCTGGGAAGATCCATCTCCAAGTGTGTGCTCCTAATTCATGTATCCCCATAATATCAAAGTATGAGTTTACCAAAACAGCAGCATTGGTATGTATTGTCTAGGTGCTAGGGTCTGATCAGAACAGAACAAGGGGCATTGTTTATCGACCTTGTTCACAATGTTCCGACTAAACTCCAGAAACAGGCAGAGAACAAACACAGCATACCGTTCTTCTGTGAAGGGCTCGAACAACGTCACCTGCAAATATAAAGCCATTTAGTAACGTGTGCAAAGTTGCATGATGGCTGCTGGGGCATGGCAGGGGCTGCCATGAAGCTTGAGCCCCTGTACTTGTGGACACTTCTAATTTCATTGATCCCAGTGAATATAAGAAAGGTACACGTGAGGGAGTACTGCTGTACAAAGCTGGGAAAGGAGACTGACTGACAGGATAGTCTGTCATTGCGCCCAGCACTGACTCACGGGCAACCAACGATTTTAAATTAGACTTCAAAAATTGATTTTTCTTCAAATGTATAGCAATGTTTGGCATTGAAAAGTCCTCCAATTCAGTAGGATCAAAGCCACGTTCATACCCACAGATTTCATTCTGCAACAATCAAGAGACCTTCAGGGACTGACTCAACAGTTTAAGGGCCAGATGGAGCCACCAGACTTGTAGACTCCAACGCAGATATGGGGTCAGGGGTCAACCTAGCTCCAACACCAGTGTTTTTCTGATCAGCCTCAACAACACCCATTTACATTTCTTCTTCTGCTTCGACAGCTTCAACTAAAGGACATTGATCTGTGAGATGAGCTTGAGGAATAGGTTCCACTAGGTTATGTGTAATGGGATTGAGTGGATGCACCGCTATACCCTGTGAGAGGACTGTCACTATGCCCGGCTCTTTTTCTTTGACTGCACCTAAAGGCAACCCCATTTCACTAATCTCTTACCACTCTAACCCTCTGTCCTTTTCAAAACAATCACAGTATGGTGGGATGGGACTTCAAGAGGGACCGATGGACATGCAGCTTCTTCCATTAATTGGTTTTTAAACACCTATGTCACTAATCTCTTACCAGTCTACCCATTTGTCCTTTCCAAAACATACACAGTATGGTGGGATGGGACTTCAAGAGGGACAGATGGACTTCCATCTCCTTCTGCCGAATGATTTGTTAAGAATTAGGGGAGCTGTTGAAACAGGTTATAGGACCAGCTGAACCGGGAGGAGCAATCAAACGACGAGATGGCGGACACTTACCGCGCATCTTCAATTTAGTACTTGCTAATTGCTTAATCTTTGCTTCATGCTGTGCTACTTCCGATTCTGTGCCGTCTCCCATAGTTTACCAATTCCAGATGAAACACAACTTGGTAGCAGCAGGCACACAGGACAGTCCGCTCTCCTCTTGTTTACTTTTCTTCAAGATTGCTTTCCACAAAATTGTGTTCCACACAATTGAATTCCACAGTGCCTCCCATTCGCCCCTTTCAAATGAGCTCACCTAACTTTCATCCTTGGCTTGAATTATTCAAATCACTTTCCAGGCTTGTTTGTCGTTGGGATGCCTGGATGCAGAGGCACTATAGGTTCTACCAGTGCTTCTGCTGCCCCTCAAGGCCTTGCAAGACACAGGTTGTGAGCTGCTGTGGTTCCTGCGTCACCCAGCTCCATAAATCTCACTCTGTGTTGCTGTGTGCCTCGTAGTATCCTCCACTTACTCCACACAGAACACAGAGCACATGGTTCCCAACCTCACACAGGACTTCGTCCACTCCCAAGCACGGTTCTGGAGCTGCTATCCCTGCTTGGAGAATTGGACACAAAGCCGAGAGCCTCACAGTCTCACATAGCCATGCTGAAATGCCCATGTCGCCAAACTGCTGAGGAATGTGAGCCATCTGAGCTTGACCCAAAATCTTAAAACTTGTTAGTATTGGGGCTTTGCTACAAGAGTACCAAATGGCAGCTGCAGTTGGCAGCACCACTCAGCATTCAGGACACGTGGTTCTAACCCCTCTCCCTCACTGTGATGTTGTCGTGTTTACATTGCCTCAAAAGTCTGTGGCAGCCCTCTGAGGGATTGTCTGCAATCCAGTGAGGCCGGTGCACTGGTGCACTGCTCTACTCTGCCACTGTGCCTCCCCCAACGTGTGGGAATTTTGCAGATTCAAAGGATCTGTGCAGCTTACAGCTTACTGTTAACAGCAGCGTCCTTGCAGCATTCTCAATCAACTCAGTACATGCCCTCTCTACAAAACTGGGCACAACATGTTCATTGGAAATATCTTTTTGGGACCCTGTTGCTGTGGGAACAAGCTACCCTTCAATTCTTGCATCTTCCTCTTTTAAATTCTAGGTACCCTACCATGTAGTCAACAAGGCACACTTAGGTTGACTTAACATTTCAAACTACAGTTGCTTCACAGGAAGATTTAAAGGTCGCCACAGTCAGGCCTAATGTCATGTTTTACTTGTCAGCCTAGTGAATAGCAAAATATGTGCTTGTCTTTTCAGGTGGTATTTAACTTCCATGTCGCTGCTTTATTTCCTGCACCTTATAATATGATCTTACTGGGAAGTGTGAAAAAGTCACTGGAGATTAGACAGTTTTACCTTGTTTTAGAGACTCTATTCACATGAACTGTGACAAGGTCAGCACAGTGCCAGTGTACAGCGTTCGAAAATCAGAACTACCAGTCAAGAAAATATATGCCATTTTGTTCACTCATTACAGATCGCTAATCCAAAAAGGTAAGTAGGCACTCTGTGGCAGATAGAAATACATGAATGTTAAACGCTATCCACTTTCATACAGCTTCCCCATGAAATATCATATAAGAAATCCACCTGACACCTTGGCTGTCATCCCACTCGAAACTTCGCCATCTACCCTTGAGAAACTAAGAGAAATTTCCGAGTTACAAAGTGGCAGTTTTGTATAAAATTGAGCTGATATTTTGTGTAAATTAGTCAACAAAGGTAAAGGTTACTCATTGTGGAACTGTTTTTTCTAGTGTGGTGGTGTAGGTCTTACCTATATGAATGTATAAATACGTGTGCACATACTTTTTTTTATTTTTTATTATTAAACAAGTAAAAATTAAAATACAGAAAATGGCGAAATCAAAAGCAAATAATGGAAACATATGATATGTTCAACATGCCAGGAAATGAAAAGCATATAAATACAAAAGAGAAAGAGGCAGAAAATATGAGGGAGTGTAAACAAAATATACATACACCTCTATATATCATCATACAGTGATATACTACTTAATGTACTATTATAATATACTATTTTAACCCTCATATATATC
The DNA here is from genome assembly GCF_964263255.1 of Lissotriton vulgaris. Classification (NCBI taxonomy): domain Eukaryota; kingdom Metazoa; phylum Chordata; class Amphibia; order Caudata; family Salamandridae; genus Lissotriton; species Lissotriton vulgaris. The sequence continues at coordinate 2,035,945,041 of NC_141691.1, forward strand.
AGTCTATTTGACAACCCTTCTGGGGGTGCATGACCACCTACAAATTATTTACACCGTATCCTGCTGTGCAGTGTTAACTAATTTCTTGTACTACCAGTGACAGATAATCTGTTAAAGCCCCCCAGATCTTCTCACAGAGTTTGCGTTTCCGTGGGCTTTTAATGGCATATAAACTAGTCTCAAGTATACAGATAGCAAAACGCCTGCCTCTCCACATCTCAAATGTAGGGGGCTCTTTCTGATGCCACACTGAGGCTATAGACAGTCTTGCTACTGCAACGGCAATATATATTGGATATCTATATGCATACATTCCTTGTGTGGGTGTTTGATCCTTTATAACCCCAACAAGATAGCTAATGGGGTTATCTCAATCCTTCACCTATCACCTCTGTTAAAAATATCTGCATCCTATCTATCAGTGTTTCCAAATCTGCCCATGTAGCAAACATGTGAACTATGTCTGCCTGTTCTCCCCCACATTGAGTGCGTTTGTCCTCATTTGCACCACCCCAACGTGCAATTTTAGCAGGTGTATAGTATAGATTGAACATAGTTTTATAATATTGCGTTCTCCAATTTGAGGATATTAAAAGTTTTTCAGCTATGTAGATGGATTCTTGCAGAATATTGTATTCTACCAACACTCTTGTATTCCATTTAACATTCTGTACCTCAACATCATCTTTTTGTAAATCAATAAGTGCCTGATATATGCTACCAATTTTGTCCCGAGCCATCACAGTTTCTATAAGCCTCCTTTTTTTGGCTAAACATACGATATTCCTCTTCTTACATAGATAATCCCGGATCTGCAGGTATTTAAAACAATCAGATTTATGGATATCATATTTACTCATCAATGAAGCATATGTTTTAACGATGTTGTTGTCTAACAGCAAGCCCAGGGTTGTAATAATTTGCTTCCCCATCTATTCATGATACTATCTAAACAAATAGGTGGGAGCAGTGCTGCTGCATCAGGTGTGTAATAGTTTATTTTGCCAATATTTATCTGTCTCTTAATCTGGCGCCAGGCCTTATGAGCATCCTGAAGCACCTTGTAGCGAGTCTTCTTATAATAGCTTGGCTCTAGAATTTTTAAAAGGTTCTGTCTGTCCTTGCACCCAATAATAATTGATATATGTGAGGTACCTCACCTAGGGTTTCACCATTAGTTCCCAACAATAGTATTCCTATATGCTGAAATAAGCAAGCCCAATAATAACATTGAAAGTTTGGTACTGCCTAGACCCCTCTATACCGTGGCATGGTCATGAATTTCATTGCTCGCCGAGGCTTCCCCTGTACCCATAGAAAACGATTGCAGATCGATTATAGTCTCTGCATTTGTTTTCTAGTAATTTCCAGTGGTACTGCCCTAAAGAAATAGAGGACCTTTGGGAGCACATTCATTTTCAAGACATTGCATCTTTCCAGCAGTGACAAATGTAAGTTTTCCATCCTATCCAAATCTTTTTTAATCTTACTAAGCAGAGGTTCCCAATTAATTTTAACCATCGTATCTAGGCAAGCATTCAGGCGTACTCCCAAATATAGGGCCTCCTTTGAAACTCTCTGGTCTCTAAATTGTGTTTGTTCGGTACAGATTACTTGGGTCTTGGCTAAATTAAATTTATAACCTGCACTCCTCCCAAATGTTGCTGCCAGCTGTTCTGTTTGCTTCAACGTAATTGCGGGATCCGATGACACTACTGCGATATCATCTGCATAAGCAAATAGATCAACCCGCTCCAACCTGGGGCCTAATAGTTGTTCATTTAATCTATGCTAAAACAGGTTTAGGAACGGGTTGATATATATAGCAAATAGCAGAGGGAGCATGGGCAGCCTTGCCGAGTACCTCTTGTTATAATTAGTGGTTTTGATTCTAGCCCTAATGTGCATATTCTTGCCTTTCGAGCTCTGTATATTGACCTGATTGCCCGGACAAACCCCGCACCAACACCATGCCCCCTAAGTGTGGTCCATAAAAATTCCCATGAGACACTGTCAAATGCCTTTTCCGCGTCTAATAATATCACCTCACATGGCATCTTACATATGTTGGCAATATCTAGCAGTGTTGTTACTCTGCTTATATGGTTGACCATGTCTCTACCTGGTATGAACCCTTGCTGGTGAACCGAGACTAGGGCCTTAATAACCTGCATGTCGCTAGGAGTTTTGCATACATTTTGCAATCACAGTTTATTAATGATATTAGTCTAAATGACCATGGGAGAGTAGGAGGTTTTTCTTTTTTTTAAAACACAATAATGCTTGCCTTATCCCAAGATAGCGGAGCAGCCCTCTTTTGTGCCTATCGACAAACCGCAAGCATATCTCCCTGAATTTCAGGGAGCAATAGTTTATATATCTCTAATGGGAGTCTGTCGGGCCCTGCAGCTTTTCCCATGGCTAATGCATCCACAGTGTCTATCTACTCCTACATTGATATTGGCTCCTCTAATGCCCTCTTATCTTCTTCCCCCAAGATTATCCTATAAGGTCCTTATATAGTTCTCCCTGACCAACTATACTCTGATCATCCTCAGAATACAGTTTTTCATAAAATGTTCTAAACACCTCTAGGATACCCTCTGGTGTTTCTATTGTGTTCCCTGCCAAGTCCTCAATTGCCACTATATAGTTCTTCACCTTCTTACATCTAATCTTCTTCGCTAGGCACCTGCCGGTTGTTTCCCCGAACTCATAGCAGTCTTTTCTAAAAAGGTGGTATTTTTGGCGATATCTTTAGCCCATTCCTCATTGATCTTTGATTTACCCCAAGCAACCTCTGTTTGTGCCAGTAAAATGTCGGCTATGTCCCATACTGCCTCCATTAGTCTATGTTCTGAGTGGCGTAACTCCTCATATAATTGCATCTGTTGTTGTCTGAGTTGTTTCTGTATTCGTAGGCCAAAGCTGAGTATCTCCCCCCTGAGTCCTGCTTTCATTGCATCCGAGACCATCCCTAATCCTGTGGAGCCACGATTTATACCTAAAAATTCTGCCACCCATTTACTAATATGTACAACAAACTACTCATTTAGTAATAGTTTTTTATCAAAGGAAAATGTACTTCTGGGGCACATTAACCCGGACACCGCTAGTTTCAGTATGACTGGATTATGATCCGAAGTTATACAAGGATAAAGCAGCATTTGTGCGTCCTTTAGAAGTGTTTTATCTGTGAAAAAATTATCTAATCTGGTGAGCTTTTGATGGGGGCATGAATAGTGCGTGTATCCTGGTTCAGGTTGATTTAGCCTGAGCCATACATCAGTTAAACAATGTTAAAAAAGGAGTTGTTGTAGAGCTTTACAAACTTTGTTTTTTTTTCCAACATATTTGTCACCTCCGGGCCCTTTAATGATATGCTTCAGCTGTATATTAAAATCACTATTAGCTAGTTCCATATTGAGGTATGTAGTAACTTGTTCCTCATCATGATTAGAGCCGTAGACAGAAAATATTGTGCAATTCTTATTAGCCACAGTACATTTCATCATGGCCCATCACCCGTATTTATCTGCAGCTGTTTTAGTTGCTTTTAAGAGACCTCTTTTAGACAGTATAGCGACCCCTCGGGTGGTATTCGCTTGTGTGGTACAGACCTGCATCTCCAATCCAAACTCTCTCAAATAGTTATGTTTGTTCCAAGGGTCATGTGTCTCTTGGATACAAACTATATCTGGTGGCATTATCTTTATTTCATAGGCTACTTTTTGCCGCTTCCCCCTATTGTTGAATCCCCACACATTAAATGTACAAACTATTAGCCCTACCATCACTTTGTTTTGGGTCAATATGCCATCTTCCTACTCTTCTTGAATGCTTCTTTCTCTTTTCTTCTCTTTCCATCCTTCTTTCATACCCCCCAAAATGGCTACTGACTTCCCCCCCCCAAATGTACCCCCATATACACTCCCTGCATATAATCATCAACACATTGCATATATTCTTGCCCTAATGCTTGATCTCTTGATGATACTCTTTTGCTTTTACTTCATTTATCGTTATAGATAACTTTTAGTTTGGCAGGAGCTAATTGAAATGCCTGTGCCCTCTTCTCTTGAAAAGGGGCAATTAGCTGTCTAAGTTGCCATCGTTTTTCCACAGTAGTGGGACAAAAATAAGGGCGAACAAAAAATTCTACCCCCGCAGCTTTCCTCTGCCTGTCTGGCCTAGCTAAATCAAATAGTGCCTGCCTTGCCAAGTAGTTAGAAAGGCATATCAATTTAGCCCTGGGTCTTGCATTAGTCTGATTGTGTTTTACTTGCAACAGGAATTGTTGTATCTCAGTTTTGCATGACCATCTGGATAACTCGTGAAAAGCCTCAGTAAAAGGTTTAACAGCGAAACCACGGGGATCTGCCCCCTCGACCCCTTCAGGCACGCCAAGATTTCTTAAATTGTTCTGTCTCAGACGATTTTCAATGTCCTTGATCTTCCAGGATAGGTCATCTATATGCGTTGTTAATGCCTCGGTAGTTGTCCTCTGAACCATCATCTCGTCCTCTAAGGTGGATATACGGGTCTCTGCCTCCTTTATTCTTTCCCCGATTTCTGAACACGTTTTAGTCATCTGACGAACAGAATTCTGTAATTTTCTACAGGCGCCTTGCGTTTGCAAACTTTCTGCCCGGCTTTCTTCCCTATGGGCCATCATTGTCTTGTATATGAGAGTTAGGGAAATACGTTCTGACTGTTCAACAGCCCTTCCCGCAGAGTACAGACCTGGGTCTATTTGGCTACTACTTTGGCTTGATATGCATGGCATTATTTTCTTATGTATAGTCCCAGTAGGATGTACTCTATCCGCTCCTCTCAGGCTTTCTTCTTCCAAACACATACTACTAGTCTCACTCCAGTGTCTATTTGACAGGTTAAGGAGTTCCTCGGATACCTGCAGAGACTCATCCCCCGAAGAGCTCGAATGATCTGACAGTGAGAAAAAGGGACCCTCTACATCTGGGTCTTGTACATTTGCCGCCAGTAACGCCTCAGACACTGGCCCGACATTATAGCCTCCTCTCCGCTCCTGGGGCAGCCCATCCTCATCTGCTGTCACTACTCCATTTTCTGGGGGGTCCAGATTCACCAGGTCCCTCATTGTTGCCAAGCCCCCACTGTTCTGATTATTCATTACATCATCGGAGAGACCCACAGATCCCTCCCTCACTGCTATCATTGTCCTTTCTTTCGTTATATCAGTATCAGTCAGGCTTAGCACTGTGCCCCCGCTCACCTCAGCAGAGCTCTGAATTTGGGTTCCTCCTTGTTTCGCCACCAGAAATATTGCAGGGGTGGTTTTCTTTTGGGTTTGAGCATTGCCTGTCAAGCTTTCTTTTGTAGCCGATCCACCTCGTTGTTTATTTGGATCATTTTGGTCACTTTCCATTCCTTTGCTTCTTGCTGATGTATTTCCCCCGCGGCAGCTTGCGTTTTGCCTGCCCTAGAGTTCTTAGGCGGCATCCTCTCGTGTATTCCGGTCTAGGTGCACCTCCGCAGCACCAAAAAGCGCCGTAGGTCACACCAGATGCCCCGGGTCCGCTACAGTCGCGTAGAGCTGGCCACTCAGTGAGGTAAGGAGCACCCACAGCATTCGTGCAATGTGAGAAACCTCGCTCTTCTCTGCAACTTAGCTTGAAACTCTTTCAGTCTCTCTTACGAAGTAGCAGCATGTCTGTATGTTTATCGGTTTTGCCTCAGGGATCAGACATGGGCGTCAGGCAATGAGAGCTCACTCGCCGAGTGACCAGCCGCCATCTTGCCCCTCATATGTACATACTTAACCATAACAACACAAACATATTTCAGGATTTGCCACTTTCCATGTATGAGCATATTCATTTGCATATGATATTTGTATTGAAGACATCACAATTTTTATCAGTCTAAAGATAAACCGAGACCGAAGACTGTCCAAGAACTTGGTAACATCTCACAGTGTCTGTTCCTAAATGATCCTTGCCACAATCTTTTGAATAAATGTACAGGCTTCAGTGTTTGAATATAAGTGTCAAAACTGCATTCATTTTAGAAGGGGCTGGAGTAGCCGGAAATAATAGCATCTAAATTGTTTTCCTTGAAATCTCCACATCTAATATTACCTTTTCGGTTTCCTCTTTCCATGTGATCTAGTTGTTTCAACTACCAGACAAGTGGTAAACCTGAAAACAGCAAATTAGTATAATATCTCAGTGTGAATAAAGAGTTTAATGTTTTACATTACTCAATCAAATGTAATCATATTATTGTTTTGAAATCACACCTATAGTGCGTCATTATGAAACTTCTAAATACACCAATTCATTGGATATTTACTGAATGTCAAAAACAGTGGTTGAATAGACTCTGTACCATATTCCAAATCAAAGTTACCATAAATAGTATTTATTTTTGTAGTTTTTTCTCATATAAATCTTTGCAGGACTAAACAGTGAAGATGATTTTAGGGGCTCGTCAATGTGGGATCATGCCACCGTTACATTCTTATATCTTCCTCTTTTAATTTCTAGGCACCCTACCATGTAGTCAACAAGGGACACTTAGGGTGACCTAATATTTCAAATTACATTTGTTCCTGTCAAAGAGATTTATTTTGACAGATTCACATGCAGATTTGAAGGAAGCCCCAGTTAGGCTATATATGGAGGCTTAAAGTTATGATTTACTTGTCAGCATAGTGAACAGCAAAATATCTACTTATCTTCTCAGGTGGTATTTAACTTCCATGTCACTGGTGCATTTCTTACACCATTTACTACGATCTTACTGGGAAGTGAAAAAGGCAAATTGGGAATTAGCCGATTTTACCTTGTTTTAGGTAGTCCATTCACAGGAAATGGGACCTGATCAGCAGTGCGCAGAGTTCAAAAACCAGAAATATCCGTCAAGAAAAAATGTGCCATCAAATTCACTCATTACAGATCTCTAATCCAAAAATGTCAGTAGGCACTCCGCAGCAAATAGATCTACGTGCATGTTAAATCCAATTAGATTTAGTTCAGCACCAATTCTTTTTTGCCAAAAAATACCCATGAAATGGCAAATAAGAAGACACAATGATTCTGATAGGATTGGACGTTGAAAGTCTATATACTAGTCTGCCCCAACAAAAAACCTTGGAAACCCTGGAGAATGTGCTATTTGAAAAAGAGTGGAATTACAAAACACCACGTCACTTTGTCCTGGAATGCTGTAATCTAGCATTAACTGAAAACTTTTTCAAATATGAGGACACCATGTACAGACAACGACATGGTACATCCATGGGCAGTTCTTTCGCCCCGAGTGTGGCTGGACTTTACGTGAGCAATCTGGAAAAACAGATTATCAATACCCAACAAAATCCCTTCCATCACCAAATCCATTTCTGGAAGCGTTTTATTGACGATATTCTTTTAATCTGGGAAGGTGATATGGAAAGCTTTGTGAATTTCCACACATGGCTGAACACACAAGACGAATGGCTGAAATTCACGTATACAGCTGATAAAAAGAGTATAGATTTTCTAGACATCACTATATTCGTAGAGAACAATCAACTGTACACAAAAACCTTTTTCAAACCCACCTCAAAAAACAGTCTCCTGTCCTTTAACAGTTACCATTCGCGCCCACTAAGGGAAAATCTTCCCTATAGTCAATTCTTACGGTTATGTAGGAATTGCAGCAAAAAGGAGGATTATAAATCACAAGCAAAAGACCTCTGTACAAAACTGAGAGCACAAGACTACCCAGAGAGAGTTATCAATAAATGCAACAAGAGAGCTAAGAATCAGAATCGAGAGGGACTCCTGGAGAATACGGAAAAACCCCCACAAGAAGATCTCCTAACATGTGTTACCACATACAGTCCAATAGCGAATCAAGTGAAGAAAATCATAAACAAGCATTGGCGAATACTTACATCAGCAAATATATCATGGCCTAAACCACGCTTCGCCAACAAGCGAACTGGGAATTTAAAAGACCAACTAGTCCACACGAGACCTAAACCTGCTGCACTCCCAAGAGAAACAACACTGTGGAACTTACCACCGATTGTGGGACACTTCCCATGCGGCTCATGTTCGGTCTGTCCACTCACAAGACCGACAAAAGAACTACAACTCTTGCCGAATTTCAAATGGGCAATACGGAGCCACACAAACTGCAACACGAGTCATATAATTTATATGATTACATGTCCCTGCAGTAAAACTTACATTGGGATGACATGCCGTAAGGCAAAAACAAGAATCAGCGAACATCGCAGCAACGTGAGATGTAAGAAGGAAACAACTAAAATGGCAACACATTATCTGGAGAAAGGCCACACAGTAGATGATCTTCAGTGGGTGATCCTAGAAACATTACAGACCAAGGACCACAATGCGGAACGCATACTGTTCGAAAAAGTACAAAGGTGGGTACACCGATTGGGCACAGATGTACACGGTCTAAATGATAACATCCCATGGGCCAGCATGAATAGATGATGTACACTCATTTAATTATAATTATTCTTTAGCATTTATCCACTACTAATAGCTACTACAATGTTCCCGAACTAAGTTTTAAGTCTTTTTTCCATATCCATTGGGGAGGATAAAAGGGAACCAGGAACTAGGTAACACAACCGGGTCCTGGATGGCAGAGTCAGCACAAGTCGCAGAGGAGGATCTACAGGTAGAACGCAGGAATCACTCCAAAAACAGATAAGTACAGCTATCCCCGCTGAACCCTAACAATCCCAACCTCCAACATTCTTAAATTTTCTTAAATTTTAGATAAGAACTCCTAACAGACTCCCAAGGCACCCGTGGAAGCACGGATTAACATGTGCGGAGGTATGTAATGAGCATGCTATTGAGAACACGCCCTATGTTTGGAGCATATAACAGCTTTAGGCTAATAACAAAAAGTCATTCTAAACACGAGATGAGACCAATTTTGTAAAATGTTTAGAATTCATATAGTCAGTAGAGAAAAAATCTTAGTGGATAATGCTAAATGTTTAAGCAAGATACGCAATAAAAATCACGTGATATTTTTACGAACAGCGATGAGAAAATCTTCATTTCTGAATGAGGGTTGATGATAGAGTAACTCTGTGACTTTAAGTGTGATCTTAATTGGCACGTTTTTTGAGTATGTGGTTACCAAGACATGATTGTGGAGAAGCTATAAATGGTAAATAATTTACCTTGAACACATAACATATAGATAGACTAAGTAAACGCCCCGTTTTAATACCCTCCCTAAAACTGACACATCCCTTTTTCCACAGGCACAAAAGTTGACCTCAAAAGGAAGGAGATATTAATGATCCCTTCTCACCAATTCTTCCGGTCCTGAAGAAAGCCCGACGATCACTTTGACGGACAAGGGCTGAAACATGTCGACCTTTTAACCCACGAAAATAGGTAGCGAAGAGAACCCTAACAATTCTCAAATGGCATACCAAGGATATTTTCACTTTCACTAACTCGTATCCAGAATAATAAAATTCACTCTCTGGCTCTTCGAGTGATTTTAAATTCACCACTCTCACAAATCACTGGACACTACTGCACACAACCTTGGATGACTACCTCCGGGCGGAGGCTGCATAAAAAAGAACCCCGTGATTATGCAGACACTCGATAATTCCAGAGGAGAATCAAGATATACCGCTACCCACGATTCCATCTCGAGTGTATGAGGGTTTTTTACAGAGGGGCGTACAGAATACCTGAGTAATCCAGGTTGGCAGGACAAGTGATCCAACCCCACACTGATTTAAAGATTTGAGCCTAAGGAAACTGGTTGGATCGTCGATTTCCTTCTCCCCCGCTTTGATTTAGAATAGTTGAGCTGCAAACAGCAGTGGGAGCTAACAGAAAGTACTATCGTTGGATAGACAAGGAAAACTACAAAACCTTGAGTAGCAACCGTCCTGGAAACAATATGGCAGAACAAGATTTTCGCCTAAGCTACTCAATAGAGGAAATAGATGCCATACTAGCCAAACTATCAATCCGAGCCGAGGGAAACCTGACCCAAACTCTAGCCAGTACAAATGAATGGGATGAACTGACAGATCTAAAGAAGGAACAAGTGAGGACAGCAGTCCACGGGATTATTATGACAGAATACCTAAGGGTAAACGCAGCACCTCGTGTACTCTGGGTAACTAACTCACCGCGAATATTCTTGAAAGATCTAGTATTCCGTAAAGACTGGTCTGCAATTTCCTGGAAGTGCACACGAGACTATCTGGTCCTAATTATAAAAACAGCGACAAGATTAACAGCGGAACTAACAATCAAGATCCAGGTAATTGAAACAAAACTCAACAATATGGTGGACATAAGAATTTATAAGACGAAACTAGAAAACATCAACAAAGAGATGGGTGAAATGGAAGAATTCCTTACAGAATCCAAAATGCAGAAATTAACAAAAGAACTAAAAAAGTTCTCATTGGAAAAGATTCACCCATACAGTAGCAAAGACTACAGGACAAATGATAACGCTTCGAATTATGGTTCTAATAACAACTCATCAGGTGAAGACAGTGATTCAAGTGGCGATGAATACCACAACACAGGAAAAAGAGGGAATCAGGGCTTTAGAGGCAACCGAAGAGGACGCAATATGTGGCCCCAACATCAAATGGGTCCATCACCATTCCAACCATTTAATCCACATTTTCAGGGATGGATGAACCCATATTTCCCGGGCCCCCCGATGATGCATCCCCAACAATACCAACCACGGAATGGATCAAACTTCAACCAACGGAATCCTTTTTTAGGGGTAAGCGTGCACCGCAGAGACAACGGCGCAGATGAGTGACGGGGTAGATCAATCACGCCAGTACCAAACCAGGAGCGTGACAAAAGCGAAGGCAGGACCGAGCAGGGCTCCCTCATCGTAAACCTCACAGATCGTGTACTCTCTCAAGAAGAGACAAATATCCTAAACAAAGGCTTAGGATATGTACCGACACCAACAGTTGACATTTTTAAAACAAAAAGAGGAAGTATCGGAGTTTTGTCGTAAACTGAAACTGAAAGCGTTCTTCTCCAACCAGATGCCCCAGGATGACGGAGATACAAAACTACGTCCGAAATCCAAATTCTGCCCACTAAATTCCCAGGTACCAATAGAAATTGGTACATTTGAACAAGCTGTGATGAAGGAATTAGACACCCTGAGCAAAGAAACCACCAAACCCTTCCAGAACTTGACCAGAACGGAACGACAAGCCCTAAACACACTAAAGAAAGATGAGACAATTGTGATCAAACCGGCGGACAAGGGGGGAGGTATAGTCCTGTTGAGTAAGGACGGTTACAATAAACAATGCCTTGACCTCCTCTCTGATCAAAGGTACTATGAGATCATAACAACTGACCCGACACCGAGGTTACAGAGAACCATCTCCCTCATGATTGATGAAGCAGTGGTTAACAACTGGATCTCTACAAAGGAAGGAGAATTCCTAATTACTAAAACTCCAAGGATCCCATATTTTTACTCTCTGCCAAAAATTCATAAAGCACGTCAACCCCTCCTGGCAGGCCCATTGTTTCTGGCATTGGGTCTGTACTGGAACCTTTGTCCAAATTTGCTGACGAATATTTAAAACCACTAGTGCAACAGACACCAACGTATCTGAAAGACACTACTTAACCAACTGACCCAAATAACCTATACAGAAGACACAATGATTCTGATAGGATTGGACGTTGAAAGTCTATATACTAGTCTGCCCCAACGAAAAACCTTGGAAACCCTGGAGAATGTGCTATTTGAAAAAGAGTGGAATTACAAAACACCACGTCACTTTGTCCTGGAATGCTGTAATCTAGCATTAACTGAAAACTTTTTCAAATATGAGAACACCATGTACAGACAACGACATGGTACATCCATGGGCAGTTCTTTCGCCCCGAGTGTGGCTGGACATTTACGTGAGCAATCTGGAAAAACAGATTATCAATACCCAACAAAATCCCTTCCATCACCAAATCCATTTCTGGAAGCGTTTTATTGACGATATTCTTTTAATCTGGGAAGGTGATATGGAAAGCTTCGTGAATTTCCACACATGGCTGAACACACAAGACGAATGGCTGAAATTCACGTATACAGCTGATAAAAAGAGTATAGATTTTCTAGACATCACTATATTCGTAGAGAACAATCAACTGTACACAAAAACCTTTTTCAAACCCACCTCAAAAAACAGTCTCCTGTCCTTTAACAGTTACCATCCGCGCCCACTAAGGGAAAATCTTCCCTATAGTCAATTCTTACGGTTACGTAGGAATTGCAGCAAAAAGGAGGATTATAAATCACAAGCAAAAGACCTCTGTACAAAACTGAGAGCACAAGACTACCCAGAGAGAGTTATCAATAAATGCAACAAGAGAGCTAAGAATCAGAATCGAGAGGGACTCCTGGAGAATACGGAAAAACCCCCACAAGAAGATCTCCTAACATGTGTTACCACATACAGTCCAATAGCGAATCAAGTGAAGAAAATCATAAACAAGCATTGGCGAATACTTACATCAGCAAATATATCATGGCCTAAACCACGCTTCGCCAACAAGCGAACTGGGAATTTAAAAGACCAACTAGTCCACACGAGACCTAAACCTGCTGCACTCCCAAGAGAAACGACACTGTGGAACTTACCACCGATTGTGGGACACTTCCCATGCGGCTCATGTTCGGTCTGTCCACTCACAAGACCGACAAAAGAACTACAACTCTTGCCAAATTTCAAATGGACAATACAGAGCCACACAAACTGCAACACGAGTCATATAATTTATATGATTACATGTCCCTGCAGTAAAACTTACATTGGGATGACATGCCGTAAGGCAAAAACAAGAATCAGCGAACATCGCAGCAACGTGAGATGTAAGAAGGAAACAACTAAAATGGCAACACATTATCTGGAAAAAGACCACACAGTAGATGATCTTCAGTGGGTGATCCTAGAAACATTACAGGCCAAGGACCACAATGCGGAACGCATACTGTTCGAAAAAGAACAAAGGTGGGTACACCGATTGGGCACAGATGTACACGGTCTAAATGATAACATCCCATGGGCCAGCATGAATAGATGATGTACACTCATTTAATTATAATTAATCTTTAGCATTTATCCACTACTAATAGCTACTACAATGTTCCCGAACTAAGTTTTAAGTCTTTTTTCCATATCCATTGGGGAGGATAAAAGGGAACCAGGAACTAGGTAACACAACCGGGTCCTGTAAGGCAGAGTCAGCACAAGTCGCAGAGGAGGATCTACAGGTAGAACGCAGGAATCACTCCAAAAACAGATAAGTACAGCTATCCCCGCTGAACCCTAACAATCCCAACCTCCAACATTCTTAAATTTTCTTAAATTTTAGATAAGAACTCCTAACAGACTCCCAAGGCACCCGTGGAAGCACGGATTAACACGTGCGGAGGTATGTAACGAGCATGCTATTGAGAACACGCCCTATGTTTGCAGCATATAACAGCTTTAGGCTAATAACAAAAAGTCATTCTAAACACGAGATAAGACCAATTTTGTAAAATGTTTAGAATTTATATAGTCAGTAGAGAAAAAATCTTAGTGGATAATGCTAAATGTTTAAGCAAGATACGCGATAAAAATCACGTGATATTTTTACGAACAGCGATGAGAAAAACTTCATTTCTGAATGAGGGTTGATGATAGTGTAACTCTGTGACTTTAAGTGTGATCTTAATTGGCACGTTTTTTGAGTATGTGGTTACCCAAGACATGATTGTGGAGAAGCTATGAATGGTAAATAATTAACTTGAACACATAACATATAGATAGACTAAGTAAACGCACCGTTTTAATACCCTCCCTAAAACTGACACATCCCTTTTTCCACAGGCACAAAAGTTGACCTCATAAGGAAGGAGATATTAATGATCCCTTCTCACCAATTCACCCGGTCCTGAAGAAAGCCCGACGATCACTTTGACGGACAAGGGCTGAAACATGTCGACCTTTTAACCCACGAAAATAGGTAGCGAAGAGAACCCTAACAATTCTCAAATCGCATACCATGGATATTTTCACTTTCACTAACTCGTACCCAGAATAATAAAATGCACTCTCTGGCTTTTCGAGTTATTTTAAATTCACCACTCTCACAAATCACTGGACACTACTGCACACAACCTTGGATGACTACCTCCGGGCGGAGGCTGCATACCAAAGAACCCCGTGATTATGCAGACACTCGATAATTCGAGCGGAGAATCAAGATATACCGCTACCCACGATTCCATCTCGAGTGTATGAGGGTTTTTTACAGAGGGGCGTACAGAATACCTGAGTAATCCAGGTTGGCAGGACAAGTGATCCAACCCACACTGATTTAAAGATCCCACTAGAAACGTCACTATCTACCCCAGAGAATTTTCTAGAAATGTCCCTGTTTCAAAGTGGCAGGCTTGTATTGCAATTGAGCGAATCTTTTGATGAAATTAGTCAATGGAGGTTAAAGTTACTGATGTATAAATATTAGTTTTACTAAGGAGCATTGTTTCCACCTTAATACAGAGAGATAAAGGCTCTATTTCTTACATTGTGATATAGCTTATATTATATGTATTTATAAATGCATATGTAAATGTATGTCCATAATTACATATACATATTTCAGGATGTGCCACCCTCATTTTATGAGTATTTTACATTGCATATGCGGAGACTCACCCGTCTAGGGGGAGCCTCGCCTATGGTCGTGCGCCAGGTCACGAACTGAGGATTGCGGCGCAAGTCATTGCGACATTTGAACAGGGTCATGTGTGGGATTGGTTGGTCAGGACACACCCCTGGAAGCTTTAGAATTCTTACAGAGACAGTCCCAGCAGCATGGTTGACCCTGCCTTTTTAAAAGGTACTCCAGAAAGAGCATGCGTTGCTGCCACAACTCCGCAGCTACAGCCCTGTAATTTTCTTGATTGATGCCCACAGGAGATGCATGGGTTAGAGAGCATGTTTTCTCACCGACCCCTGTCTCGTGCGCTTGGTGGCAACTCCCGGGAGATGTAATGGGCAGAGGAGGTCATGATTGGTGGGACAGTTTGGGTCCATGAAAAGCCCCCTTTCAGACCAGCACCATCGGGGTGCTGGTAGTAAGTTGAAAGAAGGTTGCAGTGACATGGGGGTTTGGGTGGTTGTTGACGTTTTACCCTTACCTCATGCCTACCTGCACATGTGCATTGGGTGCAAGCTACCAAAGGCTCTTGGGGGGAGGAAGTTGGATATATGGGGGTATGGGGTGCCCAAGAGATCTTAGAAGGCAGATGTGCCCTATACATAGGCAGTCCCAGTAAGGGAGATCGGTGGTTGGGGTCCCACAAAAGGAGGGACTCATCCATGTCCAATGTGGTATTAAACAAGGGGTTCTAAGAGGAAGGGTCCCGGAACCAGTCATAATCTCACTTGGGGAAGATGCTTGTGATGGATGCACAGGAACAATCTTAGTTATGGTTAGGTAACTCACATGAATGAATGACTCTTTTAAGGCTAGGGCTTAACTTTGTAGCAAAGTGTAAATTTATAGGTTACTGTGCATTACAAATTGCAATGTTTTTCCCTAATTAGATGTTTTAATAAATACGGCTCCTCACTCTAGAAAAAACACATCCTTACATTCCTACAACCTTACATTTATTTCCTTGGAATCTCCAGATCTAATATTACCTTTTTGGTTTGGAGTTTAAGTGTGTTCTAGTTGTTTCAATTAACAGCAAAATGGTAACCCTGAAAACATACATAACAAAATACAATGTAATCATTTTATTGTTTTGAAATTGTACCTTTCATGTGTGATTATGACAAATCTAAATACATCATTACATTTGATATTATCACTGAATGTTAAAAACAGTGGTTGAATGGACTCTGTACCATATTCCAAATCAAAGTTACCATAAAAAGTATTTATTTTTATAGTATGCTTGCTGGCTTAAGAAGTGGAAATAGATTTTAGGGACTCATTAATGTAGGGTCATGCCATCATAAAATTCTAATATCTTCCTTTTTTAAATGTTAGGCAACTGTTGCAGCGATTCTGCCCAAAAAACAGAACTATCTGTAGGATTATGAGAACTGAGTGCATAGGGACTAAGTAATCCTACCACCTAAGTACCCATGAGCCAAGGACTGACTAGCTATTGTGTCTCACTTGCTCTCCTACTCACTCACAGAGAAACAAATGATTAAACAACCCAGAACACAACACTCTAAGCTCTCTCGGGAATGATGGTAGCAAGACACACCCTTTTACTCGCACTCTTGTACTTGTCCACAATAAGATCTGAAAGAGACTTGAACAAATTTAAAATATTTATTTGAACTAACATGCTCTAAAAGGCAGTATATGTGCAACAACAAGCAGAAAAATACATAATACAAGTATGGTCAGCATAGCCGTTAGTCCAGAAATCATGAAAGGAAATGTCATTGTGAAAAGACTGTATAGCCTAAACTCCCCCCTTGCATAGAGATAGTATTATTATAGTTTAGAAGATCTCTGGGCATTATCTGCAGACCTCATACCTTAGCCTATAGGGAGTAGATCTACATCATAGGGGCTGTCTCCCTCTTCTCCCTCTAAATATACCTCTCCAAGTGTCTGCTACCTGTTTGTGTATTCAAATAAGCCCAAAGTACATTGTCCCAAACAACAGCTGCATAGGTATGTTTGGCTGGGTGCTAATGCCTGGCAGAACAAAATAACAAGGGACATTGTTGTTCGACCTTGCCCACAATGTTCAGACAAAATCCTAGGAACCTGGAGAGAGTGAACATGTAGATTGGTCCTCTAGTAAAAACAGCAATACAGACAATTGCAAAAATATACTCTTATAGTAACATGCGTAAAGCAGCGGGCAATCTGCAGCGTACTCATGCTAACTTTGAGAAAATGACAATGTCCTCATGGGCCATGTGACACACAGTAACATGTACATACAAACAATCCCAAACAGCAGGGGACCACAAGTATTTGCACCTCAATTCAGTCTAATAAAGTTTAGTGTCCTGTGTATGTGCTTCCAGCACTTGCTGCTGTTCAGTGCCACTGTAGACCAGAGAACAGAAATTTCTTAGAAAGGAAGGTGCACCAGGAAATAAAAGAAATGCGTTACTTACCTGTAACTGCAGTTAACCAGTATTGGTGTCTTTCATAGATTCACATTCCTGAATCATTCCCCGTCGTCGAGACGGGAGTCTCCGGTACATAGAAAAGTAATGTCCTATAGACATACATAGAGAATAGGAGGCCTAAAGGCCTCACCTTAGTAACATATCCCTGTCCTTTTGTAAAAAAGACCAAACTCTAGACAAGAGCCAATCAGCGGTCACCTCCCTCTAGAACCTTCCTGGCAGGACCCTCAGTCCCTCAGATTTTCGTACGCACTAAGCTAAGTAGGCGTGACACTGAGAGAGTTTGGTGAGTCCTTCCCGGGAAGGTGGGAGGGTTGCATGTGAATCTATGAAAGACACCAATACTGGATAACTGCAGTTACAGGTAAGTAACGCATTTGTTATCCAGTATTATGGGTGCCTTTCATAGATTCACATGCCTGAATCAGAGTAGCAAGCAATGCAGAGTGCACATTTCCGATGGTACAGCATATGCAAGTCATTAGATAATACATATCATGCGACTATAAACCACCAATAAATGTCAACAGTAAGCATCAACATAGAAATGTGCATATCAGAGAAGGATGGAGGGACGGAGGAAGGCTCACCTTACTGGAATAGATGGCGTAACACTGCTTGTCCCACTGCCGCATCCCTCATCAGCTCCGTGTCCAGGCAGTAATGCCTAGTGAAGGTTTGTGGCGACTTCCATGTTGCCGCCCTGCAAATGTCCATGACTGGCACCCCAGCAAAGAGTGCCATAGATGTAGACATAGCTCTTGTAGAATGAGCTCTGGCCTTAGATCGTAATGGCTGTCCAGCTTGGTCATGAGAAAAAGTAATCGCTGAAGAGATCCATCTAGAGATACTCTGCTTGGTGAGCGGTAGACCCTTCCTAGGTCTACTGAAAGCTATGAAGAGTTGATTAGACTTCCTGAATGTTTTGGTCTTATCAATATAACATTTCAGGCATCTTTTAAGGTCCAACGAATGCAGCAACCTCTCAGCTGCAGTGCTGGGGTTTGGAAAGAATAACATTAGGATCACAGGCTCATTCAAGTGGAAGTCCGACGGGACTTTAGGGATAAATTTAGGATTGGTCCTTAAAATCACCCTGTCGTCTTTAAACAGTAGAATCGGATACGGGATGGAAAATGCCTGCATTTCACTAACCCTCCTTGCAGATGTAAGCGCTAGCAGGAAAGCTGTTTTCCACGAGATGTACTTTAAGTCAGCCTTGTGTATGGGATCGAACGGATGTCTCATAAGTTGGTTAAGAACCACATTTAGACGCCATGTTGGTGGAGCCATCCGTACTGGCGGGAAAGATCTGTATAGTCCTTTCAGGAACTGTTTAATTAGTCTGCTAGACCATAGAGAGGGGCCCTTTGAAGTCCTTTTAAAACGTGATATTGCTGCCAAGTGCACCTTAATGGAGGAGTGGGCTAGGCCCGACTGCGCCAGATGTAGTAAATAGGGCAAGATTTGCTCTGGAGAGGAGGAAAAAGGTCAAATTCCTCTGTCCGCACACCATACACAGAAGCGCTTCCACTTCAGGGAATACGTCTTGTTAGTGCTATCCGCTCTTGCCTTGGCTAGAATATTCCGACAGTCCTGTGGTATGTTTAGACTGCTGAATTCTCGGTACTCAGGAGCCAAGCGGCTAACCTGAGAGACTTCAGATCCAGATGTTGAACCTGCTTGTTGTTCATGGTGAGCAGGGATGGATACTGGTGCAGATGAATCGGTGTCTCTAGAGATAGACGATGGAGCTCCGTGAACCAGTGTTGTCTTGGACAGAATGGGGCTACCAAAATTAGAGTGCAAGGCTCCGCTTTCATCCTATTGAGGACCCTGGGAAGCATCGGGAATGGCGGAAATGCGTACGCAAAGACGTTGCGCCATGCGATGGAAAATGCATTCCCTAGGGACTCTGACTGGGGTTGCCAGCTTGCGAAGTTTGGGCATTTTGCGTTCTCTCTGGTCGCAAATAGATCCATTTGTGGCGATCCCCACTTGGAAAAGATCTGGTCGATGATTGCCTGGTCCAGTTCCCATTCGTGCGACAATGTCCTCTGCCTGCTTAACGCGTCTGCAATTACATTGTCCTTGCCTGGGACATACTCCGCCCTTAGTGTTACATTGTGGAGAATGAGCCAATTCCAAGATCTTTTGCGATTCGCGAGAGAGTGTCTGCGAACGCGTCCCTCCCTGTTTGTTAGATAGTGCATCGTCGTAGTGTTGTCGGTCCTGACGAGCACTAGGGAGTTCTTGATCCTTGGCAAGAATGACTGTAGGGCCAGGAACATTGCCCTCAGCTGGAGCATATTGATGTGGAGATGTTTTTCCAGCTCTGACCATTTGCCACTTATCTGCAGTTCTTGAAGGGCAGCTCCCCAACCCTCCAAGGAAGCGTCCGTTGTGATTACATGAGGAGCTGCAGGAAGTAGGAATGTTAGTCACCTTGAGAGGTTTTTTGATGACATCCACCATTGCAATGCCTCGATGATTCGCATTGTAATAGTTATGTAGTCGTTGAACGACCCTGTGCATTGTGTCCATTGTCTGGACAAAGCCTCTTGTAGGGGACGCATCCGTAGACGGCAATGTGGTATGAGTAGGATGCACGATGACATCATGCCCAAAAGGGATTTGAAGATACGAACTGTCAATGTTTTCTTCAAGGCTACTGTTGAGGCTAGAGTAAGGAGCCTGCATTGTCGTTCCTGGGACGGAAACGCCTTTGCAGAATCTTTGTTCAGAGTTGCTCCAAGAAAGGTGATGATGCGAGAAGGTTGAAAAGTTGACTTTTCTTGGTTGATTGTAAGACCCAAGTGACTGAAGAGATTGAGACAGGCATTGGAGGATTTGGAGGCGCCTGCCAAGGATGGTGCCTTCACCAACCAGTCGTCCAAATATGGGAAGACTTGGTGTCTATGCTGTCTGAGGAAAGCTGCCACTGGGGAGAGTCACTTGGTGAAGATGCGGGGCGCAGATTTGAGGCCAAAAGGTAGGACACGGAATTGGTAGTGCTTGACCGCAACTGCAAATCTCAGGTATTTTTTGTGATTTTTGTGGACTGGAACATGAAAGTATGCGTCCTGCAAGTCCAGTGACGTCATGAAATCCCCTTCCTCTAGGAGGTTCAAGATCTCCTGTATGGTGACCATGCGGAACGACTGCTTCTTTAAGAACTTGTTCAACCCTCTGAGGTCTAGAATGGGCATGCATTTCTTTTCCTTCTTCTGAATGAGAAAGAAGCAGGAGTAAAATTCCTTCCCCTTCTGAGACGATGGTACTCTCTCTATTCTCCTTTCCTGAGCATAATCGAGAGTTCTTGCAGAAGTAATCGTAGATTTTTGTGTTGCATTGGGCGGAGAGGAGTTGTCGGAGGATACTTTCGAATTCCATGGAATGGCCAAATTGAATCAATTGAAGGACCCACCGGTCCGTGGTTATTCTTTTCCAATTCCTGAGAAAATGTGTCAATTTTCCTTCAATCTTTAAAGAAGTAGATGGGGGTTGGACTGGCTGGATGAATAGGTCATTGGCGTCCGCCATTGTTCCTCCTTTGATTTTTGCCTCTAAAGTTTGACTTTGCGTATGAGGATTGTCGGCCCTGTTGTTGTTGGCGATTCTGATATTGGGTTTTAGCCTGGTTGGAAGAATATGTTGATCTGCTCTGAAAACCACCTCTATATGAGGGTTGACCTCGACCTCTGTTCCCTCGAAAAAGGACTGGTTCTTATATTGGAGCGTACCCAGCGCTCTTGCCCTGTCCGTGTCTTTTTTAATAGTTTGTAGAGCTTCATCGATCTTAGCTCCAAACAGATATTGGCCATCATAAGGCATATCTAGGACTTTAGACTGTACCTCTAAATGAAGTTGCCTTGAGCCATCCTTGCCTTCGTAAAATGGCTGCCCCGGCCAGCTGCCGGAACCCCGTCATCGCTACGTCCATAGCACAGTCTATTATTTCAGACGCTGACGTCTGACCTTCCAAAAGGATAGATTGTACTTCCTCTTTTGAGGCTTCTGGTAACTCAGATAAATACGGTGCAATATCTGCCCATAGCTGTTTATTATATCGTCCTAGAAGTGCCAGTGTATTGGCTGCCTTCACCGTCATTGCTGAAATTGTAGAAAAACGTTTTCCTATATTGTCTAGCTTCCTCCCCTCCTTGTCCGGTGGCGCTGTCAAAGGAGATGAGGGGTTTCTAGAATTCTTTTGTGCGGCATGAGTGACTACCGAATCAGGTTTAGGGTGTCCTGTGAGACAGGCCGCTGCTGACGGTGGTGCCTTGTATTTCTTATCCAGCCTTGGAACTACTGGCGAGACTGAGGCTGGAGTTTGCATCAACTGCAGACCCTGTTCCCATACATAATCAATTATTGGAATTGATCTCGCTGCTTTTTTAAGCGGTTCTTTAAAATCGTATAGGAAACAGTCATGTTCCTGAGATTCCATTGTCATGTGGAAGCGTTTTGCCGCTCTCTCAACCAGATTGTGGAAACCACCGATGTCCACCGGTGGTGAGTTCGAAGTAGCGGGCACAGGAGACGCTGGAGATTCGATGACATATTCATCATAGTCACCATGATCAGATTGGTCATCCTGTACTTTACCCTCTTCTGGTTGATTTTCCTCTTCTTCCTCATCCGATGATGGAGGACAAGACATGTGCACCCTCTCCTGCTGGAGAGCCAAGGGTGGAGGTCGAGGCCGTGGCGATGGGACTGTCGCCGCTGGTTGAGGGGCTGGTGATTCTGGGAATCTTTGTTTATAGTCCTCAATCAGAAATCTTAAGTCAGTCACTAGTGGCGCTGGCAGACAAACCATAGGTGTAATGTGCGTCTGTACTGTATGCTGCTGGACAACTTCCTCGTCCGACCTTTGACATTTCACTACTAGCTCCGAAGGGCTGTTTGCCTGGAGCATATCTTCCTCATCAGACTCTTCATCTTGTAGGAGATGAGCTGGCGGTAGACTTTGCACCCGGCTTGGAGATGTTAAGTCCGGAGTGATTGCCTTCTTTGAGATAATGACCTGCGAAGTGGAATGGAACCCAGAATCAGTCATCAACACCTGGCTCGTCGAGGGAGAGAACGTTGACGGTGTATTGCCAATAGTTTGTTCATTCTGGACCTTTGCCATCGGCGGGATTATTGTCGTCGACTGCTCCAACAAGGTCGTCGACGATGTTTTCATTGACGGTGTCAATGTCGACGGCGTCTTTGTAATCGTCGACGCCTTCATTGACGGCATTGCTGTAGATAGTATCTTCACCGTCGACGACGCCTTCGTCGATGGCACCGCTACCGACTGCGAGTTCATTGTCGTCGACGCCTTCGCCGACGGTGTGCCCGTCAATGATCATGTTTTCGTCAACGATGTCTTCGTCGGCGTGGCTTTTGTCAATGGAATTGACTTCGTCGTCGATACTGTCGTCGGCGCTGTAGTCGTCGACGGCGTTTTGGGCGTCGACGATGACCTTTTAATAACAATGGTCGACGACAAGGGCTTACCTGCCGTCGACGATGGAGTAATCGTCATTGAAGAAGATAACGTCGACGATGCCGTCGTCGTCGAGACTGTCGTCGTCGACGTCGAGACGTAGACAGGAGACACAGCCTTACTGAGCGCCGATGATGATGTCAATAAGGTCGTCGTCGATGACGGCGCAAGTTTTCTGAATGTGTGAACCTCCTTGTCAGACGCTGATGCTGACTGGACCTCTGAAGACTTTTTAGGTGTCTTCTTTGGAGGAGCGTCTTGAGGGCTAGGGGAAGCTACCCTTGGCCTTTTGAGAGACAGTTCAGAGGAGACTGAAGAGCTCTCACCTTCTTCAGAAGATTCCAGATTGTCTCTGTCCTTGAGCCTTTGGAACCATATCAGAAGGTGTCCTTCTCGGTCCTTGAGAGTTTTTGTGAAAAATGTTCTACAAATTTTGCAGTCCTTAGATGAATGATCTGGGTATAGGCAATATAAGCATCTCTTGTGCTGGTCATCTATGTGGAGCCTTTTTTTACCTCAAGAACTACAGGCTCTAAAAAGACCCTTCTTATGAGTATTAGCCATAATAACTAGTTTTGCCTAGAAAGAATCCAAGTTTGAAGAAAAAAAAAGCTCTAGAAGCAAACCTGAGCAGAACTCAGGTGGAGACTCCCTTAGCACAACGTGCGGTAGAAAATCTGAGGGACTGAGGTTCCTGCCAGGAAGTTTCTAGAGGGAGGTGACAGCTAATTGGCTCTTGCCTAGAGTTTGGTCCTTTTTACAAAAGGACAGGGATATGTTAGTAAGGTGAGGCCTTTAGGCCTACTATTCTCTATGTATGTCTATAGGACATTACTTTTCTATGTACCGGAGACTCCCGTTTCGACGACGGGGAATGATTCAGGCATGTGAATCTATGAAAGACACCCATAATACTGGATAAGTTTTTCAATTTTGCAAGATTGAGCCCATTACCTTCCCTTATTTTTCCAAAATGTTGCACAAAACTTTTTCTTTTAGATCAGCCAACGTGTTTCATTCCTGGACGCATTGGAACTTCATCAGGGCTTCAAGTTATGAAACACAGACCGTAGGATACTCTAGCTTGCTTACAGGACTCTGGTCTTGAGCAGGGGCATGATTTGGGCCCCTTACACCATCTGTGGATGGGATGAACAGAACTCTGTGATATGATGATTACCATATGATGGCACCACAACCCTTCTTTAGGTTTAAAGTATTTTATTGAAGCAGAGTAAAGAAGGAAACAACAGGGCAATAAAAGAAAAAAAACCACAGGTGCACCACAATAAATGCATATAGCGTCATAGACACATCAAAGCAGTTCAGTTCTTGTCATAGGCTCCTTCCGACACGGATACACAGCTCATTCGCCTGTGGTTAAGGACAAATAAAAGGAGAAAAAAAAAGGGGGGGGGGAGAGGGGGGGGAGGGAAGAGATGGGAAGGGGAGAAGGGAAGGGGGGGAATGGAAGGAGAAATGAGGGGGGGAGGGAAAAAAGGGGGGATGGGGAAACAACCCTGCTCCACAACCTACCCAACCTACAAAGTCCCCCAACTACCACACCCCAACCCACCCCCTGTACTGTGCCATTGACCTCCAGCTCTCCCCGCATAGCGACCCTCCGGTCGGCTCCATCACTCCACTCCCACTCTAACCAGTCAATCAGGCGGATCCGGTGGCGGTGTCAACCGTAGCAACCTAAGATACCTGGGGCAAGTGATCTCCCTGAACTCGGAACACAACAAGCTATGGAAAGGCGCCCACAGCTCCTCAAATGCATCTGTATCCCCCAGCGCCACCAAAGACATCTTTTCCATGCCAAGGACATGCCACAACCTATGCAGCCAGCCGACTACAGTGGGAAGCGTGGTGGAGCGCCAGTGTATGAGAATGTTTTGCACCGCTGACCCTAAGGCTATCGCAATCTGTCTGCCCCTCCTAGACCTGAGAGGATACATCAACCCATTTGGCAACCCCAGCAGAACATAGGCAGGGAATCGTGGCAGCTCTATCTCAAAACATTTGTCCACCTCACCAAGAACATCCTCCCAATAAGAAGCCAAAAGGGGACAATCCCACAGTATGTGTGTAAGCGTGCCAGTTTGGCCACAGTTACGCCAGCACGTCCCCGGGATTGATCTGTCCATCTCATGTAATTTCTCAGGAGTGCGGTACCAGTAGGTCGAAATTTTAGTGAAGGTCTCCGTGAGCCCCATGTGATAGGCCGAGTGGCGTGAGCGGTAGGAGATGTGATCCCATTCTGTGTGGCTCAACACTCGGCCGAGCTCCCATTCCCAGCGCTCCCTACCAGGGTTATGAATGTAAAAGGGGGGGGGGGGCTGCAGCATCTTGTACAAGTCGGAGATAAGTTTAGCGTCCGACGTGCGAGTGATTAACCAGCGCTCGTACTCCGTGATCTCCCGATCCGCCGAGTCGCGCACCTGGGGTTGTAGCGCCCAGTGGCGCGCCTGCATATACCTCATGCGCTCCGTTTCAGGGAAGCCGTATTCCCGCCGTAAGTCCTGAAAGGAGATAACACCTTCGGGGCCGTATAGGTGATGCAAGGTGCAACAGCGGGCCTCTCGCCAGCGGTCGTAAGCACCAGGCTCCAGTCCCGGACCGAAGTCCGGATTGCCAGTTAACGGCGTGAAGGGGGAGGGGAAGGTAGTAAGTTCATGCTTAATGGCTACCGAGTCCCACACACGAAGTGGGACACGTGTCACAAAAGATGCGTAGAGGTTAGAGGGCCGGTGTGGCCTCCTCAGGAACGGCACCTCCTGTAGCGTTCTACCTGCTACCGCCTGGTCCTGGAACAGCCAGTGCTTGTCCAACTCCCACCGGCTCCATTCCACCAGGTAGCGGAGTTGGGCGGCCTGGAAGTATTTCCGTAAATCTGGTATCCCTAGCCCCCCCGATTCGGGCGCCAGCGTTGCAATGTTCCTCTTAATCCGTGGCCTACGGCCCTGCCACACAAACCGCGCGATGGTCGATTGAGTCTCTGCAAGCCACCCTGCGGGAGGCTGGAGCGGCAACGCCCTAAACAGGTATAGCACCTGAGGCAGGAGGGTCATCTTTACTGCGGCCACCCTACCGAGCAGTGACAACGTGCCTTTGTCCCACCGGCCTAATTCCTCTCTGATTTTGGAGCTCAAAGCCGCATAGTTGGCCGCGACCATCGCCGGGAGGGAGGGCGCCAACAGAATCCCTAAATACGGAATTTGGTCCCTGGACCAGCTCAGAGGATAAAGTCTCTGCAGTTCCGCCCTGGTGGCGCCGGTGAGCGAAATGTCGAGGGCGGCTGATTTCCCAAGGTTCACCTTGAAGCCCGCCACCGCGGCGAAGAGGTCCAATTCAGCAATGCAAGCCGGCAGCGACCTCCGTGGATCGTCGAGCGTCAAAATGACAACATCTGCATATAGGCTGATCGCATGGGGAAATGCGCCCATCTTGACCCCAACAATGTCAGGGTTCTGCCGAACCCTTTGAGCAAACGGCTCCATATAAAGAGCAAAGAGCAATGGGGACAGAGGGCATCCCTGTCGCGTGCCCCTCTCTATGGGGAAGGGCCGGGAGCTGCCCCCGTTCACTCGGACCACCACAGACGGGAACCGGTAACAGTTGAAGATTAGGTGCCGAAACCTCTCACCTATCCCGAACTTGCCCAAGACCTTCTCCAGGTAGGGCCAGTGCACCCGGTCGAATGCCTTCTCCGCATCTATGGAAAGGAGCATTCTTTACCCGGGGATCCTGGAGGCCTTCTCCAGAATATGAGTCACCCTCTTTGTGTTGTCCACTGTCTGCCTACCAGGTATAAAGCCCGCCTGATCCGGGTCGACCATGCCCGGGAGATGAAGCGCCAAACGTGCCGCCAGTATGCTGGTGTACACTTTCAAGTCCGTATTCAGTAACGAGATAGGGCGATAAGACCCACAGGCGGTCCTGTCCTTGCCCGGTTTTGGGATCACGGAGACCGTGGCTTGCAGGAATTCGGGGGGATGGCACCCGGTTCTGCGAAAGTATTGAAAAGGCGGGTCAACAGAGGCGCCAGCTCCTGACAAAAGGTTTTATAAAACAGAGGGATGAAGCCGTCCGGTCCCGGGGCCTTGCCCGGCTTGAGCCGGGAGATCGCTGTTATCACCTCCTCTATACGGATCTCCCGTTCCAAATACTGGGCCTGTTCCGGCGTCAACGAGGGGAGCTGCACCGATTCCAGGTAGTCCGTCTCCGCCTGGGCAGAAGGGTCCTCACCGGTGTAGAGATCTGCGTAAAAATTTCGGAAGACGTCCGCTATTTGCTCATCCTCCGTGACCGAGTGCCCGGCCGGGGTAACCAATTCCTTCACTCGGTGCTGTTGGTGTTGCACCCTGAGCTTGTTGGCCAAGAGCCGTCCGCAGCGGTCGCCACCGGTATAATATTTGTGCTTCAGACGAAGCATCGCGTATTCCGCCCGGTCCATGTCCAGGGCGGACAAGAGTTTCCTGGCGGCTTTCAGCTGCCTCCAGATCCTGGGGGCCCCCGTTCTGAGATGAACCTGCTCCAGCTCCCGCACCTGCCGGGTGAGCTCGTCCCTTTTAAGCTGTCGGTCCCTATTCTCCGCCGAGGAGAGAGCGATAAACTCGCCCCGAAGCACAGCCTTCAGAGCTGCCCATTGCGTCGCGCGGGAAGTGTCGTCATACGCGTTGAAATTCCGCGATGGCCGCGCGAATCTGCTCCACCGTCGACCGCTTGTGCAATAATGTGTCCCGGAGTCGCCAAACCCCGCTCGACCGGGCCACCGGGGGCAGGTTGAAGGTGCCCTCTCCCGGCGCATGATCGGAAAGAGAGAGGACCCCCATGTCAGCGTTCAAGGCGGAAACGAGCATCGGACCCGACACGAGTAAATGGTCTAGTCGCGCATAAGACTTGTGTGCGTGCGGGTAGTAGGGTGGAGGTGGCGCCACATGTCATGCAAGTCTAGCTCCTCAAGTCGGGCGCGAACCGAGCCCGAAAGCTCTCCCAACTGGTGGCGCCATTGCACAGACCTGTCCAGCGCCGCATCAAAAACCAGATTCAGATCCCCCCCCAACACTATGTGCCTGTCAGAGGTGGACGCCACATCATCCAATGCCCTATGCAAGAATTGCTCCTGGCGGTCATTGGGGCCGTAGATAGAGCCTACAGTCAGCACCAAGCCCCCCACCTTAATCCTGTACGCCAAGAGCCTCCCTTTCTGCTCCGCCACTTTGTTTAAGATCTCCCCCCGGAACCCCCTGGAGAACAGAAGTGCAACCCCTGCCGTTTTGGAAGCGCTGGAGGAAAAAAGCTGCGTGGGGAACTTAGGGATACGCATTCTGGGACAGTCCTTTGCCAGCAAGTGTGTCTCTTGTAACAGGCAGACATCCGCCTGGGAATTCTCTAGCAGAGACAATACCGCTCGCCTTTTAACCGGATTGTTGAGCCCTTTCACATTCAGAGTGACAACTTTAAGAGACATCAAGGAGGGAAACCAACGAAATGCACATAAGCGGGCAAGGCCCAGCAAGCGAACACAGAAGCCACTTCACGAAACCCCAGCACGCTGCAACATAGGCATCTCTGCGGCACAGTACAGACCCCGAACCCCACAACTCCACAACATAAGAAACCCCCCCTTCCCCGAGAACATCACAAACCCAACCACACACCGCTCCCAACTCCCAATCCCCCTGCCAACCCCCAAACTCAAAACATCCCCCTGCAATTCACATTCCTGTCCCCCGCTTCTCAAACCATAGTAAGAAGTCATTGTCCCAGTCCGGTCCTTTACAGACAAGGCCGTGGAAAGTCAGTTTAGTGGACGTCCAGCCACCAACACCTGCACTCGCCATCCTGCCCCAACCGCCC
This sequence comes from Lissotriton vulgaris, assembly GCF_964263255.1. NCBI lineage: Eukaryota > Metazoa > Chordata > Amphibia > Caudata > Salamandridae > Lissotriton > Lissotriton vulgaris. The sequence goes on from NC_141691.1 coordinate 2,035,973,612, forward strand.
CCAAAACCCTCGCACCTGCGATAAAAAAAGGCTAATGCAGACTCCCCCCGGAGTGAGTTCAGGCCGTCAGGGCCACTTCACCGATCGCCGTCGCTCTGGAGGCCTCCTGGATGGCGGCCGACATATCCGCCCGAATCGTGGGTGAGTCCCGCCGCTCCGGCGGCGGGGAGCGCCTCTCCCCCGCCTGCTGCCAGCCGTCCCGGGTGCTGCGCCTGCGGCGCGGTGTCGGGGTGTCTGTATCCGTCGCCGTGATGCCCAGTACTGTGCAGATATCCTGAAGGGACCGGAGCTGGTGCAATACGCCGTTCCACCGAAAAATCAGGCGGAAATCAGCCCCAAGAGTACTGTGTCCCCTGTTCCCGGAGGAAGTCCGTGGCGATTTTTAAGGACTTTCTTTTCTGCAGTGTGACCGCAGATAAATCCTGATAGAAGGCCACCGGGCGATCGCGGAATCGGAAAGGCTGCTGCCGCCGCACCTCGCGAAGGATCCGTTCCTTTAGGGGGAAATCCGGCAGGAAGGCCAAGATGTCTGGGGGGGGCGCCGTAGCTCTGCGGGGGCGGCCCACTCTGTGCGCTCTGTCTATGCGAACCTGGAAGTCCTCCGACTCTCCCAGGATCGAACGGAAGAGGGCCTCCAGGTATGCGGTCACGTCCTCCCCTTCCTCGCCCGACGGGACGCCCCGGACCCTGATGTTGTTCCGCCTGGACCGATTTTCGAGGTCCTCGGCGTGGGCCTGTAGCTCGATCTGTTGCTCCCGCAGCCGCAGGACCTCCTGCTGCAGGTGGGTGATTTCCTCGTCTCTGGAGTGACCTGCTTCTTCCACTGTGTTGACACGTTCTCCCAGGGAGTCCACCTCTCGCCGAATCTCGCGAACCTCCCCGGCCACCTCCTGCTTCAAAGTCTGAAAATCCTCCCGCAAGGAGCTAAACAGCGACTCCAGGAACGATCGCGTCACCGGGGGTTCACCGCCTTCAGCGCCTCTGGAAGGGGCCGGGGAGGTCGTGGCTGTTTGGTTCCCTCCGCTGCGTAGGGCCCCGCACCCCAACATGTCCGGCAAAGTCCGATCACCCCTCCTCTGGCCCCTAGCGTTCGACATCCTGGCGGTGCGGGAATCAGCTATGGCCGTCGCTCGGTGAAGAGGTGACCAGTGCCACGGCTGCTATACTCCGGCCAGAAAGCTCCGTCACATGAAGGTCCCAGGCAAAGCCGGGCAGCCGGTCCGGGGATCACAAAATGGCCGCCCGGTACAGTCAATGGGCCAACGCCCAGGGAGTGAGGCCTGCTTCCGTCGCGGGTCCAGTAGTGAAAAACACCGCCGGAGGGCAGGTTGAGGCAGTCGGGCCGGCACTCCCAGTAGATCAACACCCCCGGGGGCTTAACACTGCTCCTCCACTGCCAGTGCTCGGCCGGAACGGCCGCACGAGGCTAGGGCTCTCCAGGCCTCGGTTTTGCGTAGCGGCCGGAGGCCGACTCCACCTCCCCCGATCTCCTCCGCTCGGCTCCGCTCTCTCCGACTTCCTCCGTGCGGCTCCGCTCCACCGGCGAAGCCTCCGCCGGCACCTATCCGGCCACTTCGGCCCAGACACTCCAACGAGGCGCCACAGATAGCTGAGCACGCCGTCTAGACCCCAAGCCTGGAAGCCTCGCGGCCTCGGGATCGCCCACCGTCCGCCCAGCGGGCTCCGCCTCGGGATATTTCGGTCAAATTCGCACCTCCGGCGAGGCGATCAAAGCTCAATGGCCACTCCACATCACCACCGGGGTCACCAGGCGCAGTCAAAGCTTGATCCAGGGGGAATCAGCGGTTGCAAACGGTGCCGGGTTTCAGGGGCCCGGGAGCTCTCGGCAAGTGCGACCTCTCAGCCCGCCATCTTGGCCACGCCCCCACAACCCTTCTTTATAAATTTTGTGAATATCCTACACTAGTTTTCAAGCCCTGATGAAGTTCCTAGGCATCCAGGAACAAAACCCTTCGGCAGATTTTTCAAAAAAATGCTTGTGCAAAATTTTGAAAAAATAAAGGAAGATGATGGACTGAATCTTGAAAAATTGAAAGACTAGTATTTCCTGGTTCTTCTTCTTATAGAAGAAGCACCCTATCATGTACTCAGCAAGGCAAACTTAGGTTGACTTAATATTTCAAAAACAGATGTTTGTTACCAAAGAGATTCATGTGACCGATTCAAATGCAAATTTAAAGGCAGCCACATTCAGACTACTGATGCAGGCATAGAGTCATGTTTTACTTGTCTACCTTCTGAATTGTAAAATATGTGTCTGTATTCTCATGTCGTATTTTACTTCCATGACACTGGTTTATTACCTGCACCATTTACTACAATCTTACTGGGAAGTTAAAAAGGCCAATTGGGAATTAGCCAAATTTACCTTGTCAATTCACATAAACTGGGACCTGGTAAGCAGTAGGCTAGTTTGCGGAGTTCAAAAACCAGAAATAGTCAAGAAAAGATGTACCATCATGTTCACTCATTACAGATATGTAAGCCTAAAATATCAGTAGGCACTCTGTGGCAGATGGAACTACATGCATTTTAATCCACTTTCCTTCAGGCCGAAATATCACATAAGAAATCCAGCAGCCACCTTGTCTGGCATCCCGCTTTAAATTTCCCCTTTCTACCCCAGATAATTTACTAGAAGTTTCCTTTTTTCAAAGTAACAGGTTTGTATTTAATTTAGCTGATCTTTTTCTCAAATTAGTCAACAGAATTTGAAGCTACCACATGTGGAAATATTAGTTTTAATAAGGAGGATGTGTTTCACCTTAATAAAGAGAGATAAAGACTGAGGGGCAGATTTAAAAGCCCCGTGCGACACATTTATGCTGCTGTTGTGTCACTTCTGTGACGCAACATTGGTGTAAACCATGCGCCACGTTGCACCTTATTTACAACGTGACGCATCTAGGGAGATGCGTCACATTGTAAAGCCCTGCGCCACCTGAAACCTGCATTAGGTTTCATGTGGGCGATCCGGCGCAGGAACACCTCAGCACAGTGACGCAGTGAAATCTACAAGATTTCACTGAGTCACTTTGACGTCCCTGCTGCGTCAAAACCCTGTGCCTGCTTGAAGCAGGCGTAAGGAGTGACACAGCATGTTAGGCATAGGGCACCCCTCAGCATTGCTGGAGCAGCGTTGCACTTGCAACACGACTCCAGCGATGCATGACTTTTCCGTCAACAGATAAGTCAGAATTTCTGACGCATCTGTCAATCCTTGTGCCATGATTCCGTATTGTAAATATGGCGCATCCATCATGACGCAAGGGTTTTTCATGGTGGCGCTAGGAAAGTGACGTATCTCTGCAGATGTGTCACTTTCTTGTAAATCTGCCCCTCTATTTCTAATATGGTGGTATGGCTCTTACTGTTTTTATAAATACATTTAGTAAATGTTTGCCCATATTATACATATTTCAGGATTTGACATCCTCCTTTTATGAGTAGATTAAATTGCATTAGATATATGCATTGAAGACGTCAAACTTTTTGTCAGTTTAAAAGTAAACAGAGATCAAAGACTGTCCAAGTACTTGGTAAAACATCACAGTGTCTGGTTCACAATGACCGTTGTCACATTCTTTTCATGGTAGTTATTGCTCTACTTCTAATATGGTGTGATCGCTCTTATGATATGTATTTATAAATACATAAGTATATGTATGTCCATAACTAAATATACATATTGCAGAACTTGACACCCTCTTTTTATAAGTATATTTAATTGCATATGATGTATGCATTGAAAATATCACAGTTTTTGTCAGTTCAAAAGTAAACAAAGATAAAAGACTGTGCAAGAACGTGGTAAAATCTATATGGTTCACATTGATCCTCACCACAATCTTTTCATGGTATCACTATCATTGTTCATTGCAGTATCATCAGTGGCCCCGCAAAAGCTTTGCCTGTGGGTGTTCGAGAGCTCTGACTGCATCACTGACTGTACCCTTTCGTGCCAGAGATGCCCGTGTCCTGGTAATGTGCTATTCTAATTTTGTGACTGTGATGATATTATGTCGTCTATGTATGTGATTATGCCTCTCCCTGCTTGCTACTTTGTGCTGTATCCAGCTGTGTGCACATGCCCAGTTCCTGCTTGCTGCTGCTATCCTCGCGGCCCCTCTCCCACTTGGTCTTCTCACTCCTGCCCACCAGCTGCTCTTCCCGCCCTCCCCCTCCCATGTTTAATGGCGGCCGCTGTGGGCCTGCGCGCAGCGGACTCTCCACTTCTACCACAAGTGACTACTTCTCCACCACAAACACCTTCACTTCCAGGTCCAGACCAGCCCTATAACCACACTCCACAACACCCTCGCCTACAGAGCCCCCAGACCTTGAACTTTGTTCGCCAATACCATCGATAACCTCATCGCACCCGACGCCATCGATTCCATGGACTACATACTCATCGGAGACCTGAACTTTAACCTCAACAACTACAGGGACCCCAACTCCACCACCATCCAGGACAACCTGGCCAAACTCAAACTGAAACAGCTCATCACCATTCCTACCCACATGGCAGGATACATGCTTGACCCTATCTTCACAGGACGAAACAACATCTACTTCAGCCATACTACGCAACCCCCATGGAAGGACCATCACTCTGTACACTTCCACATCGACAAACCCACACTGCCCAAACCTGCACCGCGCCCTCCAAAAAAGAACTGAAGCAAAGTCACTGAGGAACAGCTCAACTCCACCCTCAACTGCGATGCCCCCACCACCTCGACCAATACTAACCTTGCAGCCGTAGAACTCCGCAGATTGCTCTCGAACTGTGCAGACCAGCTTGCACCCCAACGTAACCCCAACAGACAGCGCCCCAGGAAGGCCTCCTGGTTTAACATTAACCTACAAGAATCCAGGTTCAACTGCAGGTGCCTTGAGAAGAACTGGAGAAACAACAAATCCTCAGAAGACCACACCACTTACAAGAATGCCATGATGGAATACCAGCAATGCATATGATCCACCAAAAGGGCCTTCATACAAAACAAGATCCTCTCCAACTCCATCACCTCCAAGGAACTCTCAGTGCCATCCAGCGAAACCACAGACATCACCTCTTCCCAGGACCTCTGCGACACGCTCTGATCCTCCTTCCATTTGAAAATCAAGGGCCTCTACGACAACTTCAATGACCGGACACCTGACTCCGAAACCACGTCCTACTCCAGCAATGCAAGCCAGCCCATCATCTCCTCCTGGACCCCAATCACCACCAAAGACACTACTTTGACCATGAAAGATATCCACTCAGGAGCCCCCACGGACCCCTGCCCACTGCACATCTTCCACAGAGCTGCCTCCACCATCGCTACAGAACTACGACGCAACATCAACGCCACCTTCAAAATCGGTATCTTTGCCGATGACTAGCAATGCACAGACGTCAGACCCCTGTTGAAAAAGCCCTCAGCAGATCCCACGGACAACAAGAGCAACTGACCCATCTCCCTCCTCCCCTTTGCAGCCAAAGTCACAGAGTAGACCCTCAATGCCCAACTAACAAATTTCATCAAAGAAAACTCCATCCTTGACTCCTCCCAATTCGTATTTTGCAGCAATCACTGCACCTAGACTGATCAACTCACTGCCACAAATGACATCTGCACCCTCCTTGACCAAGGACACACTGCGGCCCTGATCCTACTCAACCTCTCTGGCATTCAACACTGTCTCCCACCGTACACGCACTGCCAGAATCCAAGATGCAGATATACAGAGAACAGCCCTCGACTGGATCCCCTCCTTCCTCATTGGCAGACCCCAAAGAATCAGACTGCCACATTTTCACTCTGAACCCACTGAACTCAACTGCAGAGTGACCAAAGGGATTGTCGCTCAGCACCCCCCTCACCAACATCCTAGGATAGCACAGACTCAGCATAGAATACTGCGCTGACGACACGCAGCTCGTTCTCTCCTTTACCAAGGACCTCATCACCACCAGACTCAACTTCCAGGAAGGAATTAAGAAGGTTGCATCCTGGCCGAGCAGCAGCGGTCTGAAGACAGTTGGAGAAGAAAGAGTTCCTCGAACTCTACATGGGACAATACCTGGTGGCCCAATGCTTTCAGCAGCACCCCCACCCGCAATACCACACCTAAAACCTCAGCATCGTACTTAACTCCTTTCTCTCTATGACCCAACAGGAGCCATAGCTTCCAGCTGCTTCAATAGCCTCCTCATACCCTGAAAGACCTTCGAATGAATGCCCACAAATCAACCAAGACCATCACACACACTCTCATAACCAGCAGACTGGGCTACGGAAATGCCCTTCACACCAGAATTAAGAAGACACTGCTCCACAATCTCTAGACTATATAGAACACCGCAGCCAGACTCATCCTCGGCATCCCCTGACATGAATACACTACCTAACAACTGTGGAACTTCCACTGGCTCCCTTTGAGAATAGAGCTACATTCAAGATACTCACCCACGCCTACAAATGCCTACAAAACACCAAACCCCTATACCTCAACAACAGAATTTCCTTCCACATACCCAGGAGAAATCTCAGATCGGCTGAACTTGCCCTCACAGACACCACGCGCATCCCAAAGCCAGAACAGGTGGAAGAGCCTTCTCCTACATCGCAGGCAAGACCTAGAATGAGCTCACGATCGACATCATATGAGCCCCCTCCCGGAACATCTTCAGGAAGACACTCAAGACCTGGACCTTTGCCTGAACAGTGCAACTTTCCCCCTCTCCCCCCAAGTGCCATGAGACCCTCACAGGTGAGTAGCACGCTTACAATTCTCTGATTAATTGATTGATTGATTAAGCAATTTACAGCCATTGTTGGATTTCTAGAAGTGCCACATTTCCTTGCCAGAAGAGGGAGAGAATAACTGGCAAAATAGTGAAATATTTGCAACAAAATGTATTGCTTGTGATCTCCAAATCTAATATTAACATTTTGGTTTCCTCTTTTCCGGGTGATTAGATCTTACAACTACCAGCAAAGTGGTAACCTTGAATAAACCAAGTGAGTACAGCATCTCAGTGTAAAGAAACAGTTAAGGTTTTTCATTACGGAATGTTATATAATCTCATTATAGTTTTGACATTATGCAATTCCTGTATGTTTATGAAAAATCTAACTTCACCAAATTCTTGAGTATTTACTGAATGTCAAAAGCAGTTGTTTAATGGACTCTGAACTTTATTCCAAATCAAAGTTACCAAAAAGACATTTCACTTTGTAGTTTTTTTCTAATGGAAATCTTTGCAGGACTTAAGAGTGGAATTAGCTTTTAGGGGATCTTAGGGGAGCTTTTAGGGGAACAAGCCAACCGTAAATTCTTAAAACCTAAATGTATTTCTTATCTAATACTACTTTTTTAATTTTCTATTTCCCTGTGATCTAGTTGTTTCAACTACCTGCAAAGTTGTGCCCCTGAACACAGCAAGCACTGCATCTCAGTGTGAATAAAGAGTTGAATACTTTACATTACTGATTGCAATGTAATGATAATATTGTTTTCATTTGTACAGTTCCTGTGTGACTTTGAAAAATTAAATATACCAAATTATTGGATATTTAAACCAGCTGAGGGTCGTAGAATGACAGCAAAATAGATTTAAATGGCATAAGGTTTTACATCAGGAGGATAAACTGCTTAGCATAAGAGAACTTATCGATCAGAAGATTGGGGAGCTGGAATTGATTATTGGCAACCCTGAGAAAACCCATGCTTTTCCTTTCTCTAACTTTTATCATAATATAATAGAAAGGCTGGGAACGTTCTTTATTCTTGAAGAAAGCAGGGCAGCGATAGGATGTCCACCAAGGCCCACAAATCCCTGGTATTCGGCTGTTGGCAGGGAAAAGAGGCAGGTGTTATCTTTAGCTTTAAGGGAAAAAGATTCTATAATCATAAGAAGGGAAAGGAAGGAATATGTCAGGGTACAAGAGGCAGCAAAGCGAAATTGGGAAGAGTCCTATTGGCAGGACCTCAAATCTGCTTCACAACAGAAAGATCCTACCCTGTTTTGGGAGTTAATTATCGAAGGGTCTCCAAAGAGATCTGACCGAATCTCCAACCACATCACGGGGCAACAGTGGCATGACCATTTTTACAATTTATACTGTGGTAATACAGATACTCTGCTTTCACAGAGTGAGTTTTATTCACATATGTCAGGGGTTTTGGAACCATCAGAGTCCTTTGATATACAGGAGGTAGTCCAAGCAATAGAGAGTATAGCTCCTGGTAAGGCAGCGGGTCCTGATGGCCTACCCGGAGTAATAATCACCAAGTAGGGAGGAGGAATTCTTGTCCATTCAGTTCCCCAATTCAATATTCCAATTATCAAGAGAGAGAATGGACACTTGTAACTACATTACAGTAGGTTAGTTAGATCACCCTCATAAACTCTATGTTAATTGTGCGGTTTACATCGTTTCTCCGCAACACATATGCGTTATGGCATTTATCATTGGGTGTTCCAAATTCATGCTGTATGCCATCCTCAAGCCTGAGGCAACCTCTGGTGCAGCGTAGTAGTGTCCAGAGATATATAGACATCCCCAAGAAAAGATTGTATTCATAAGAGCAAACCTTCACCAGGTTGAAACTTTAATTGCCATAGGGTGAAGTTGTTATTAAAACCAAAGGGTATAATTGCAGATCGTGTTACTAGATCTCATAATATCACTTTAAAGAGAGTCAACATGTTTCTGCCCCGTCTCGCCCAGCCGGGTCCAAGGGGCATTCGTCAGGACAAACAATACAAAATAAAAATGCTTTACTCACACAATTTGTGAAGTACTACGTGTTTTTTTTGTATTACCACTCTGTTTCTAGATAGGTGAGGTATACCTTGATAAGGTTACCACCGTATTTCTCCAGGAGGAAAGGACTGGAGTTCTCAGAAGTGACGGAGGCAGTCGCAGGACAGAGGAGGCAGGAAGCGGATTGCTGCAGGACACGCATTACTGCTGCAGGCGGGTGGTAGTAGCGGCCTAGGGTCCTCGCAGAGAAAACTGCTTAACAGCCTTACCACAGCCCAACCAGAAGAAAAGCATAAAAGCCCACAGGCATTGTGGAGGAGTCGTGAGGAGTCGTGAGGAGTCGTAAGGAGCAGCCCGGACCAGGCAGACGCTCGCACTGGCCCATCCTGGGCCGAAACTACACCATGCTACATGATTACAGTTGCTGCAGTGGAGACAAGCAGGAGATATGTGACAGGAGACAGGTGGTGAGGACCAACCAATCAGAGGAGGGGTAGGAGGAGCTGGCAGTCTTGTTGAAATATTTTGGCAATCGCTCTGCCTAAGCTCCAGCCCCAGCCTCCTCTTAGGCAGTTCTTTTTAAATCAAGCAGCTTTTTTAAAATATGCACTGCCATTAGACTTCTGCCAGAATGCTACCAGACTGCTGTGTAAACTGTGAAGGTGAAATCGAAAAGAGCCCTTGCAAGAGGGGCAGATGAGATGGCAGAGGAGACGGGCAGAGGAGAATTGGCTTGTTGAGAACATAGAAGTCCTCCGTTTGTTTCAAACCAGAGAGCCTGACCCTGAGAGCGGCTGAGGGTGGGTATCAGCAGGGGGAACAGACTAGCGCCATGCTTTCTCCTGTATGCACAGAGGCAGTCGACGTTATGGCTTGTGCTGCTGGGAAGTTTGCTTCACCCCGTTCTCCAATGCTCTCTTACGTGCCACTGTCCCACTAAAACATCAGGGTTGAGCCTGGCAATATCAGCGATGGGGTGTTCTGCTTTGGCTGGTCGACTACTAAGCTCTTTTTTAGGAGTGGACAAACTCCATTCATGACTCTGCCTAATGAGTTATTGGTTGTAAACTTGTGGACTTTCATGACTCACTTAGCCTAGAGTGTGTCGTTCAGAGTAGACCTCAAAAAACAATAGGGCGACCCAATAGTCCCAAGGAACTGGGTATAATCAATAACAAGCAAACATTTGTTCCTAAAGGAATACATTTCCATTATTTATCATTTCACATTTTTCACAATAGTGAACATGAAATCACAGTACTCAAGAGTTAATTTATCAAAACAATTAATTTTTTTATATATCAATTTTTTTCCAAACATATACTTTTTCATTTGCATCAATCTTATTCCATATATCTATCCATGTACGGCAACATAAATCTGAACGGCTACTCAGTTTTTTGACATGTGCAGTACGTTTTGACACTTTTCTCTAATATATGGACAATATTTACAAACCAGCCATATATACATTTTTGAACATTTATATACATATTTGAAATCCCTTCAGTGATAATAGTATATACAAAAAAGCGTCAGTGTCGTCAGGAACGTTCCTGACGAGAGAGGGCGGACGAGGTTAAAGTGCATTTTGACACACAAATACTGCAAGGGCAAACTTTGTGGCTTTCGTTACTGCTGTGTAATTAACATTACAACATTAGAGGCAGAAGGACCAAAGAACTTGTGCCAATAGTTGGTATTCATGGTGCAACACATGTCCTGATGATGGCCTCGATGAATGGCTTTATGTGAGACCGAAATATCAACGACACTGATTTTTGTATATACTATTATCACTGAATGGATTTCAAATATGTATATAAATGTTAAATAATTAAGCATGGGCTTAATTTGCGAATTTGCGTTCCGCAAATTCGTGGATTTCCCCACGAAATCGCAAAAAAATCCGCGAATTTGCGAATTTTCCCACGAAATCGCAGATTTTTTTGCGATTTGCCCTGGGGTACTTTCTACTGGCTAATCCAGTAAGTGCTCCCTCATTGGGTAAATGTATAGTGCTTTTACTACACTGCAGCTGCGTAAAGGGTCAGAAGATGTGCCTCCAGTGACCATGTGTGCCTGTAACACAGGCACAGGCACACATGTTCACTGGAGACACATCTTCTGGCCCTTTACGCAGCTACAGTGTAGTCAAAGCATTATGGGGCAGATTTACAAGCCGCTTGCGCCTCTTTTGAGCCGCAGTTGCGTCACTTTTGTGACACAGCGGAAGCACAAAAGTTGCGCCATGGTGCTGGGTATTAACAACGTGACGCATCTGAGAGATGCGTTACGTTGTAAAGCCCTTCGCCATCAGGAGGCGTTCCTGCGCAGGCGAGGGCGTTCCTGCGCAGGAACGCCTCCTAAAAGTGGCTGAGTGAAATCTACAAGATTTCACTCAGTCACTTTTAGGCCAATGCTGCGTCAAAACCCTGCACCTGCTTGAAGCAGCATTGGGGAGATAGGGCCCCCCAGAGCATTGCCGCGCTTGCGACGCAGCTCCAGCAATGCGCTGCTTTTACGGCACTGATGCGTAGAGGTATTGACACAGTTGAGTAGAGGTATTGCACAAAAAGGTTGCATCTTCGTGAACAAACAAGCAGGGTGGGATTCATTCTGCCCCCTGTTAGACTCATTTTTTGTGCCCATCTGCCCTCTGTTAGACTCGTTTATCCCTTGTTTTTCTGCCCTTCTGCCCTCTGTTAGACTAGCTTTTTGTGCCCTTCTGCCCTCTGTTACACTCGTTTTTGTGCCTTTCTGCCACCTGTTAGACTCGTTTTTTGTGCCCTTCTGCCCTCTGTTAGACTCGTTTTTCCCTTATTTTTCTGCCCTTTTGCCCTTTGTTAGACTGTTTTTTGTGCCTTTCTGCCCTCTGCATCACCACATCATCACTCAGCGCTACCCCAGCATCACTCAGCACCACCACAGCACCACTCAGCACCACCACAGCATCACTCAGCACCACCACAGCATCACTCAGCACCACCACAGCACCACTTAGCACCACCACAGCACCACTCAGCGCCACCACAGCATCACTCAGTGCCACCACAGCATCACTCAGTGCCACCACAGCATCACTCAGCGCCACCACATTATCACTCAGCACCACCAAATTATCACTCAGCACCACCACAGCAGCACTCAGCACCACCACAGCATCACTCAGCACTACCACAGCACCAATCAGCACCACCACAGCACCACTCTGTGCCACCACAGCATCACTCAGCACCACCACAGCATCACTCAGCACCACCACATTATCACTCAGCACCACCACAGCACCACTCAGCACCACCACAGCATCACTCAGCACCACCATAGCATCACTCAGCACCACCACAGCACCACTCAGCACCCCCAGCATCACTCGGCACCATCCCAGTATCACTCAGCACCACCACAGCCCCACTCAGCATCACCACAGCACCACTCAGCACCACCACAGCACCACTCAGCGCCACCCCAGCATCAATCTGCGCAACCATTCAACAACAACTGGTTCAAATATGTTCTCTTAATGTTTCAAGCTTTATTACAAATGTCACAAAAAGATGTTAATATTTCACTTCTGTTCTTGGATTTTCGTCACAATAAAATAGACTGAACATAATGTTCACAAAAGTTATTTACAAAAGTTTAAGCTATTGCCATTATAAATTAAAATTACTTTTATTTAAGTATTAATTATTTAAAAAAATTAAAAGCCATTGTAATTTGTAATATCAATACATCTAAGTCTTGTAAATACAAAACATGTTGCATTGCAAATGCTTGTTTTTATATCTGTCAGTGCTTCCTGTTGAGGTTTAATTTTCGTGACAGGCGCCTCATTGCCTACTTGAAACTATTCTCTGACCCTGCTTCATGGGTCAGAGCAGGGTCAGAGAATAGTTGCAAGTAGGCAACGAGGCACCAGGAAGCACTTACAGGCTTACAGCAGCAGGTGCCCAAGTTGAAGTTAATTTCTTTGTAACCCTTTTGTAAAAGGTTTCAAAAAATTAGCTTCAACTTTTGCACCTGCTGCTGTAACCATGTAAGTGCTTGGCTGAAAATTCGTCCCCGCTGATTCGCGGATTTTACCGCGGTTTCGAGAGATTCGCGGATCGCGAAATAGCGGAAAATCCGCAAATTCCGCGAGCGGAACCAATTTTCAGCCCATAAATAATGTATATATGGCTGATTTTAAATATTGTCCATATATTTGAGAAAAGTGTAAAAACGTACTGCACATGTCAAAAAACTGAGTAGCAGTACAGATTTATGTTGCCGTACATGGACGGACATATGGAATAAGATTGATGCAAATGAAAAAGTATATGTTTGGAAAAAAAATGATATATAAAAAAAGAAATTGTTTTTGATTAATTGACTCTTGAGTACTGTGATTTCATGTTCACTATTGTGACAAATTTGAAATGATAAATAATGTAAAATTATTCCTTTAGGAACAAATGCTTGCTTGGTATTGTTCAGAGTAGACCAGCAGAGTTAGTTCCACCATACTAAGCAACATTGAGCTTAACCCTGGCAGGCTAAATATGGATTAGCCAGCATAATCAGCATAATCAGCACAACCAGCAGTGCTCAGCCAGTCAGCCAGCTCTGGTGTGGCAGCATTCTTGCTTTGCAAGCCCACAAACAATAACAGACGCTGGTGATGCCATCCAGGTGACTGTGTTCATCGTGCTCAATTGCTCCCTCTGGATCACCTGCAGGATTGCCAGTGTTCCATCTAGTCACACCGCTGATCACACTAGTCCTCTTAAGTTGCTCAAGACCATTTGGCGAAGGAAACCCCAGTGTCACCTCTCGCATCTGAAATCCTATGCCTCTGCGATGTTGATTTCACGAAGGGCATGAGGAGTTCACTAAAGGGCACAGCAGCAAAGGATAAGGAACAGGGAGTAGTCTCTGGTGTAATTCGTAAAGTTGAGGTGGGTGCGTGCCCTGCTCTTTTTGAGCTGACAGATCCACTTTTCCTGAAGTTTTTCCATCAGAACATTGGCGGAGTAATCACAATGTCTCCATTAACACCGCCCACCACCACCAATCCGAAATTCCTATGGGAACGGGATTGTCTCCAGTACATGGGCTGGTATCCTTGAGTGGTAAATCCAGCCCCTTGAGCAACACTGAACACTGTTCAGGTCATCTCTCTCATATGATGACTCAGCAAATGCCACAGACTATAGACTGCAGCCTTGAACTTGGAGATCTGAAGGATGACACCTTGCCGGACATTGTCATACCACTAAAGAAAGTTTTGGAGGCCAACTTGAAAACACCAGTCACCAGGGAGTTGGGCCAGAGACTGTCATCGGTCACTCATGCTAGTTGCTCCTCTATGCCAACCCTGTACAGTAGCACCCCCTCTGGTGTGTCTCGTCTGCATACATATAGATTTGTCTGATCTGGAAACCTCAGAGGCATTGCCAGATAAAGGAGTACACAATTTTCTGCAAGTATTACATGTAGAGGATAATAGTTTGGGGTAGGGGTACTTTAGAGATATTTTATGTTTTAGAGAAGATTTCCTTGTCAATGTTATCCTTCTTAGCGTAGTGGTCCCTAGCTTGGGAATCCAGGCTGAGGTTCAGAAAGAAAAGGGCCCCATTGCTCCTCCGCTTAGGGGTAGTCCCCCGGTAAGCTCTAACCTTAAAAAACAATCCATAGGGGATGCTTTGCACATCATTCATGGGGGCAACACAAATGTAACCGCACCTATGAATCCATTGTAGGTGTAACCTATCTTTAAAAATGGAACACAAGAATATCTTGCAATAATGAATCAATAACCAACCCCCTTTATGTGAAACAGTCCATTTACAGTTTAGAGGCTGTTCTCCCTGGGTAGGTTATCCCTCCAAAAAAAGGAAATGGACTAAAAGGTCGGAGGGGGGAGAATAATAGGATTTAGAGCATTGCAAAACTGAAGCAAAAATAATTGTGGTTTCCTGCAGGACTTGAGGAGCCAGAAATCCTAAACCACCCTTAAAGTAGTAAGGACTCCAGGCCCCCAATATTTGATGATGGCCAAAATCTACTGTGGGTGGAGCAGAAAAAACATGGGGGAATTATAAATTACATTTTGACACGGATGTAGTGCAACAAGGAATTAGGAAAGACCACAACTCAGGGAGCTTAATAGCACAAACATATGATGTTGTGCCAGAACTAGGTCAAGCCAAGGATAATGTCCCTTCCATCCCTCCTGGATGGGGTACTCACCCAGTACGGATTGATCTCAGCCAGGGGAGGCTTTGAGAGGGGGAGTTCCGACATTGCTCTTTGTACTGGGCTGTTTTCTGCATTGGGTTCTGATCTAAGTTTAAGTGATAAGACTTATTCTGGACTCAGTTTTAGGCAAGCAAAAAAAATGTTGAACTTTGCTTCCCTGTTTGATACCGAATCAGCTCTATTCAATAGAAGCTCTCGCCTGCAGCTGCTATCAGAAATGGAGAATTTAAAATTAGTGATAAGCAAAGACATTGAGCTGGTCTATCTAGATCTTAGTAGTTACATTTAGTTCAAGGATAATTGCAATGCTTATATTGGCTAACGCTAAATTTTTGAAAAAGAGGGATAGATGTGTTTCCATATGTGGACCCCTTGAGGGCACGCTTGAATCCAACAGGATAGACTGCCAGGAGCCAGGTAGTAGGATTCCCAATAAAAGGGGTGCAAAAATCCAAAAGATATTAACATTATGGTCAGCAGCTCTTCAGTAAAAAAGAGATATCAACACTATGGGACCCGGGGTTCAAAGATTGATCAAACCCATAGGTGATGAAGAGACGACCCAGTGGAGATTGGTAGCAGGCTCGCTGAATGGCTTAAAAGAAAATACAAAACTCTTTATGTTGCGAAGGTAGCCCACTGGGAAAAATCTAATCTTGGAACCTAGCGGAAGGTGAAAATCTCAATCTTAAATTAAACTCATCATTAGAACACAATCTCAAAATAATGTGTCTCCAGGACAAATGGAGCTGTGTGGATTTCAACTTTGAGAACTCTTTTGTATATTGTTGCGCAGCAAAACCCTCAACTAAAGGTCATGCTAGTGATGGCCTAGCCATTTTACTCAGCTGCACTATAAACCGTAATTCTGTGGTTTACATCCATCCTTCCAAGTTTTGCATCGGTGTGAAACTTAGGCTAGTTGAAGGTATACAAGGTCAGCCTGCTCACTTTTTTGGTAAATGTATACATACCACCAGGGAGAGCATCAGACTCACTAGTCGAATCTATTTTTTCCTTTGTGCATAAGACAAGTATGCACCTCAATATCAATGGTGGGTGATTTTAACACTAATATCTAACATTTTTCCTCTATGGCTTTTTCTGACCCTGATTTGGAAGACATATGGTCCATCCCTGAATCCTTATTGCCTGGCCATATTAGATCAGATAGGTGGGCCTGTCTTTCTTGCATAATCTGAGAATGTGTGATTTAGTGTTGTTGAATGGCAGATTCCCAGATTATTATTCTGACACTTTCACCTTTTATGGCCCACGTGGGCACTCACTGATCGACGAAATGTTGGTAGCCTATCAATTCTTTGGTGCATGTGCTCAATTTAAGGTACTGCCTACAAACATGAGCACTCATGGAGTTCTGTCAGAAGATTTTAACATGGAGCTCGAGTTGCTGGAGCCTTGGAATAGAAGGGATAAAAGCATTCTCTACAACAGAAGTAATGGGAGTACTTTTGGTCTAATATTAAACTCTCATGTTTTAGGAGAATTGTTGAAAACGCATATCCTGGTCCTAGTCAGGAAAACCCTGTTTCCAGGATTGAGAGGACATTGGCCCAAATTGGATTGTGCGGAAGAAAAAAGCAAGTTAGCAGCACTAATCATTTAGGGCCAGATGTAGGTCGCCAATTACCGGCCGTTAACGGCCGATTTCGGCCGTTCCCGTCCGGTATTTGGGATTTGGCATGTAAGGGGGCATTTTATTTACAGAATCAGTATATTTACAGATTCAGTAAATTTACAGAATCGGTAAAATACTGAATCGGTAAATTTACTGATTCTGTAAATCAAGATGTAGGTGGCACTGTAATCAGTGCCACAGGCCCTTGCCGAATCGTTATTTACCATGGAATACTATTCCATGATAAATAACAAATTCCAGTGTACATGCACACCTGTGCCATGTGGCACCCAGACATGCCCTTAGGGCACACAAGCCAGAAACAGGGGTGCAACAGGGTGTCAAAGTGACACCCTGTCACCCTTGCAAATTCGGTAATTTTAAAGATTCTGTAATTACAGAATCGGTATTTGCCATTGATTCCAATGGGCTTCAAGGCCCATAGGAATCAAAGGCAAATACCGATTCTGTAATAACAGAATCGGTAATTACCGAATCTTACAGATTCGGTATTTTTACCGAATATTTTACCTATATAGCAATTACCGAATAGTGAATACCGAATCGGTAAAATTCAGTATTTACCATTCAGGAATTTGCTATTACCTACATCTAGGCCTTAGTGACTAAATCACGGAAGATCAAAAAACTAAATTGTGAGATTAACGCCCTAATAAGTGAACCATTTAAGCAGTCTTCAATGTCCACAAAAGGAAAATTAATAGATTAAAACAGGCAGGAAAAAGAAAATTGTTATCGGAGTGCAGAGGGATCGAAGATGCAAAGTGGATAACAGTAAGAGCGGTTGCACAGTCCGGTGATACTTGTAAATATTGGGCTTAAATAGACAAATTATGTGATGGCAGAACTAAGGCAAAACCCATTTGGATATCAGATGCAGAATGTACTATATACATTTCTCAGTTATATGCACTAAATGCCTCTGCTGGTTGGAATTTAGACTTTGTCCCCGACTCCTCGATGAGGAGCGATTATGGCTCCCCCTCGTGCAATGAAAACAGAGGGTTACATTAAAGGGGCATGGTATTCAGGTGTGATGGGGCCTAGTGACGTACCAATAGCCATAGTCCAACAGGATGGTGCCGCATGGGCACAATTCTTGTGTCCTGTATTCTTTTACTGCTACATTCATGGGCCCATTCCGTCGTCCTGGAAGGGTAGTATTGTGGTTCCATTATATAACAAGCATTTGCAATGCAATAAGGGCTTGCATTTGAGAGAGTTTAAGCCTTTGGCATTGTAAATGACAATGCCTTTCATTTATCTGTTTTGATAATTAACGCATAAATAAAAGGCATTGTCACTTCCAATGGCAATAGCTTGTAAATGCGAGACCCACATTGTCCCGGGTGGCTTAGAAAGTGAAAGCGCGCATGGCACTCTGAATGTTGCAGGAAAGCATGTCCTGCCTGCAGTAGGAGAAACTATTTAAAGAAAATAGTGCTTATAGACTAAAAAAGACGTACGGTGTAGCAACCAAAGTGAAAGAGCCAGTCCTCATGGAAGGTTACAAATGAAGACAAGGTGGTACTAAGGAGGGACTAACAAGCCTATTAACGAATAAGAAGCAAGCCTTTACGAAGGGCAATGACACAAGCTAGTTATAAATATGGGCGGAGAGTGGGCGGGGCTTCTATTGGATACTCCAATACAGCATGCCTTGCAGGGCAGCCCAGGCTCTACCTATTAACAAGCATTTGCAATGCAATAGGTCTCGCATTTACGAGAGTTTAAGCTAT
Source organism: Lissotriton vulgaris (assembly GCF_964263255.1). NCBI lineage: Eukaryota > Metazoa > Chordata > Amphibia > Caudata > Salamandridae > Lissotriton > Lissotriton vulgaris. Next base: position 2,035,992,043 of record NC_141691.1, read on the forward strand.
TGGCCTTGTAAATGACAATGCCTTTTATTTATCTGTTTTGATAATTACCACAATTACAATGCCAATGCCAATAGCTCAAACTCTTGTAAATGCCAGACATATTTCCATTCAAAGAAGTGGTCACCATTGTCCGGAAAGTGCAAGCAGGCATGGCGTACTGAATGTTGCAGGAAAGCATGTACTGCCTGCAGTAGGAGAAACTCATTAACGAAAATAATGCTAACAGACTAAATAACACGTACCGTGTAGCAACCGAAGTAAAAGATCCAGTCCTTGTGGGAGGCTATAAATGAAGACAAGGCAGTACTAAGGAGGGACTAACAAGACTATTAACGAATCCGAAGTCAGCATTTACAAAGGAAATGACACAAGGCAATGAAAATGTGGGCAGAGAGTAGGCAGAGCTGCAAGGCCATACTTGAATACAGCATACCTCGCAGAGCATCGCCTGTGCTACACAAGCTTGACCTAAAAAAGTATACTCAGAGCTGCAGCCATGTTGTTGCATGGCTGCCTCTGCAGGATTTGAGGTTACCTTGAAAGAATCGGTGTGAAAAGTATGAACGTCCTTCAAATTAAGAAACTTGGTATTCGGCAGCTTAATGCATGGATATAAGTCATTCGGTTTGTTGTGAGTTAAAACCACATCTGCTGATCCTAGCTTTCATTCCACAACTGGTATGATGCTTTCTAAATTGAGAGCAACCAGAGCTTATGTTGAGTTACATAGTGTCGGAAGCCGCAGAATAATAAACGATAAAAAGATTTTGGCGGACCTCGGCTATGTTGTGGGAAGGTGCACTTCTTGCTCAGTGAATAATTTGTAAAAAACATAAATTCTGGGGCTCTCGTCAGGATGGAGCTTGCACAGCCCATTCCTCCTGTTAGCACGGCGTAAAACAGAACCAACTACTCACCAGGAAAGTGGGGAGAGGATATGGCCTATTGGCCAGTGCTGCCGGATTCAGAGGTGGGGATCCAGCGTTCAGTCTCAGCGGGGGCTCAACTGTGACAACAACAAGAGGCACCAAGGTTCCATATGTCTAACAAGGGGCACTAAGGTGCTATGTGATACAATAAGTAAGAAAAGGGGGAGCATTGCTGGAAAACCACATAATTAGCCTCTTACATTGAAAACTGGAAAACAATAAACAGACACAAATTACAAAAAATACACTTCATCAGTTAGTTCAGAATATCTGATTTTGTGGAAGCCACATAGGAAGCAAAATTAAAATGGCATATAGTTTACTGTGCATGCTTATGAATATGCTGCTCGAAAGGATGGCAGTACATGATTTTCAAGTGAGCATGTGTTATAAGGTCTTTCCTACTCTTCCTTCTTTCCACCCTGTGTATATTTATCCAGCTTGAGGTACAAAGGTGGCAGGTAAGTAGTACAAGGTAGATGATAGGCCGAGATGTAAGATGGTAATAAGAGCACCACCAGGAGCTGTTTCCTTGAGTTCAGCCAGGAGTCAGCTGTCCCAGATTAGTCATAACACATTCCGTGACATCAATATACATTCTAAGTGTTCCTAGGCTGAACATGACAGGAAGACAGGGTGGAAAGAAGGAAGAGTATGAAAGACCTTATAACAGCATGGTGAAGGATAGTGGTTTAAGGAAAAGGGATTTTCAATGAAGAAAATATCTTCCCTTTGACGTAACAAGAGATTTCAGTTGAAAATGCTCGATTTCCAGATCAAAAACGTAACCTTGTTAAATTTGCACGTACAGAAATAGCGATGTCCTCTGGCGATTTTGTTAGAATTTGCACTGGATCCAGCATTGCTTCCTCCCAGTGCGCTTGCCTGATCATCAACCAAGGCCAGTGTTAAGGTTGTCATCACTTTTGTGTTAGGCCGTGTATACAATACTACAGCTTTTCCACACACTTTTCTAAATAAGGCGTATTCTTCGGCCAGGTCGCCACTGAATTATCACTGGTGTGACGAGGTGCATTCATGCAAACCAGCAACACAGGGCTTGGGCTTCCTTGCCTAATATGAAAATAAGCCAGAGGCAAGTGCATTTGCAGGTCATCAGTAGCCACGAAAGCATACAATGGCCCACTCTACATTCCCATTCTTAAATGGAAGAAAGCTCTCCAGCAGATGGTGTGTGAAAAGCATTGCCACTGAACGGGAAATAAACATGCTTTGTGGCAAGAAACACTGCTGTCCGGTACAAAGCCATCTAGGCCTGCCCACGTAAGGCCAGCAAAAAACGTGTGATAGTTTGGAGCACGTCACGTCCCTTTGGTCATCAGAAGTACCCTTGTTGTTTCACAAAGGCCCAGGCTAAACCTACAGGCCAAGGCACCCAACGCATGCGCATATACAGTATATGTGTTAGTCCAAGTACGAACTGGTAGCCCTTAAGACACAAACAGCTACAACGTCACTGCTGTAATAGTGGGGGCCATGACATACCTCTGAGGCCTTGAATGAGTCATGTGTTTTAGAACAGAATCCAAGGCCATACTATTCCCAAACGTGCTGCCAAAATAATAGAGCTGTTATGCGGTGGACCGTCAGAACACGCCTTGAACCAAGACTTCAGCAGGTCTTGGTATGTCATCATTTATAACAAATGCAGTAGTGTGGGGGGGGGGCCTGCCTGTATTTGAGCCTATGGTCTTCTGTAAGGCACTCGATTCTCATCCCTGTGCCCCCACCACCTTGTTCTGTAGGTTTGAATGGTTGTACTGGCATAGGGCTGGCCATCTACAGGATGTTTGAAGATCCAAATACACAAAGGCAATAAGACGTTAGCAGAACCCCAGTACTGGTGTAAAGGTGCATGACATGGTAGAGTAGATACCTGGGTACAATGCTAATGTTTTCTGACCCTTCACACTAAAAAGCTGACCTTCAAGAGGATACTCAAGACCTGGCTGTTCGATCAGTAGTTCCCCCCAGCACCTTGAGACACTCGCGGGTATGTAGTGCGCTTTACAAATGATTGATTGATTGATCATTCCACCAGACTGGGCTCCGCGGTGTGATTGTCTGCTCCTGGTAACTTTGTCTAATCTTAATCACAAATTCACTACTTCTTGTGACATTCTACCTTGGATTCATTTAACTTTCTATAACCCAGTAGGTTTGTCATGTATTCACCTTGTCTATATGCATGGTCTTTCTAAAGGAACTAAAACTTTGTTGATCTTCTTGTTCTGCGTCCATGTCCACGTAGCACCGTGAGATTGAGAGCTTCTGGGTCAGATCTCTTTATGGAGCTATTGTGCTGTTGACTTTCTGGTTCCTTCTGCCCAAGGAACTGGTGTCATGCTTAATTTCGAATCCTGTCTCACTACCGAGTTCTTAAGATAACATGTTTGATGGAAGAGTAGCCAATCCGTAAGGAAGGCACACCGGAGTGGATGCCTGCTTGTCCTCTGCGGGGACTGGCGACTACGTACTAATACAGGAGTACTCTAGTTGGTCCCTGCTTGTGTCCACGGGGCACTGTAAACTCGCCATTGGCCTGCCTCAATAAAGAACAAGTGCGCTGCCGTGATTTGAGGAGCATTCTCCCCCACCAATCACTCACATTCCCAGAGAGGGCCTTACCTCACCCCCGCACACAGATGCCTCCCCGGCCAGGAAGCTAGTGCTGTATATAAAAGGGTCCAGGCAAGTGAATCAGTCCCTCTGAGCCTGCTGTGGAGAACAGAAGCGCCCTCCTGAGGACTCTGAGCTCCTTTTTCAGGATCAGTACCTCCGCTTGCATGAGGAGGTTTGGCGCAGACAGCTCTGCAGCCCTCACTGAGAGCCTGGCCATGCCCGCTTTTACTATCAAAGCACAGCCGGGACCATGTGGCCGTTTGTTTGTAATGCTATATGTCTTGCAACGAATAGCATTGCAAAAAACCGACTGCATTGTCCCGGCTGCGCTTTGAAAGTGAAAGCATGAGAGCACGCTTCATGTAAGCAAAGCGTGTGCCTAAGTAGAAGAAGCTCAATAAACAAAATATACATGTACCATGTAACCAGCAAGTAAAGGGGCCAATAGCCACGGGAGGATACAAATGACAACATGGACACAATAAGGAGGGGCTGAAAAGCCAAATCAGAAGACAGCATTTACAAAGGACAAAGACACACGCCAATGAAAAACATGGGTTGGGAAGTAAGCAGGGATTCTCTCCTGTACTGAACTACCCACATCATTCCCTCAAAAGTGCTTGCGTGCTGGCTCAGGGCTCGACCTAAAATGGGACCAAAAACTTCCCCTACTAGCTTTAGACAGATCGCACTATTGGATGCAACAAGAAAACTGTTTGCCAAGTTTAAGACTGGGGCTTTGGAAACAGTTTTGTCCCCGTAGAGAAAGCAGGGTTCTGCAAACATAGTGGTACCCTCGCTAATATTACAGTCCTGCAGACGTTAATTGAAAAATACCCAGGAGTTTGCCGTTATTCCAGGCTTTATATATTTCTCCACGGCTTTTGATCGGGTTGACCTGGGGACACTGGAGATAATTGGCCGCTATTGAGATACCCATGAACCTACTTAGTTTAATCATTGCATAGCATTCCTCTACTTGGTCCTACTGGGTGTAACACAGGACATGGCAAGTAAAACAGAGACACATAATGGGCCGAATCAAGGGTGCCTACTGGCCCGCTTCTCTTTTCTCTATGTAATAATGATTTGCTGAGTAGGGTAGAGCTTTGCAAAGGGACCCCTCCAAACTAGGAACTATGAAGTTGAGCTGCCTCCTGTGTGCGGATGACACCATTTTATTAGACTTAACTCCAATTTGACTCCAAAGAGGAATTACTAAGTTAGCAAGTTATTCAGAAGATTACTTTTTAAAAATAAATATCTCAAAAAGTAAAATTATGTTTTTTAGATATTGGGGACACAGAGTCAGGAAAAATATGGACTTGTTCTTTGGGAATGATAAACTTGCTGTGGTGAAGTTATATCCATACTTAGGGAGAATTTTCACAAGTACCACCTCCAGTAGTGATCATATTGGCCAATGTGGAGGCAAGGCAATCTCTCAGGCTTCCGCAATCAGCAGACTTTATAAGCATTGCGGGAAAAGACAAGTTGCACATGTTTTACCAGTTTATAAAATTAAAATACCACCAGCGTTGAGTAATGCCTGTGAAACAATAGATAAACAGCAGTGGGATAATTCTGAGAAAGTAGGGGAGCGTATCTGGCGCCAAATATGTAATCTGAATTGTGCAGCCCCCATAGCAGTGATTCAGCTTGAATGTGGGTTTCTTTCTACTTACGTGTTCTCTAGGGCTACGTGCTTAAGATGGAGCAATGCACTATTGTGACATTTTTGACACCTGGAAGGGAAAAAGTGTTCTTTGTAGGATTTACCAGAAAGGGATACATTTGTCAGGAGCTTTGAAGGGAAATACTTTATCATCTATGTGGTACTTATGTAAAGGACTTAAATGATGTCCTTTTTTTAGTACCATACTGCAACCATTATGCCGTAGCTATTTAAGACCTTTTTTTTTAAGTACAATATTGTCACAGCTGAGAAGGCCCATAACTGCCTTCTGGCCCCTCTCCCCTGAACTAGTCTGTTTTAAAATGTCTAGCTTTTTAAGCAATTTTGAAATATATTTTATTGAAGTAACCAGCTGCCCTGTTTAGCCGTAGTTGGGTGCATAGGTTCCATTTATAATAACCCAATGCATCTGCTTGTGAACCTGACTTTAGGCCCATAAAGTATGCAAGTGAGTTGTCAGATTCAATGGTCGGGAATTGTAACAGTGACAGCCCTTGTGAGAGTGACGGGGGAGAAATGGACCTGATTATTTAATCATAGATGCGAGATGAAGGCCTATCATCCACAGTCTCCGCAAAGAAAGATTGATGGATCGTCATTATCTTTTCATGAAAGGAGCGGGCCACCTGTTCGTTCAATCTGCTGATAGCGGGGCTTCTTTACTGGCTGCCTTAGGAGCTGTAAAGTACTTAACCATACTAAAAATGTCCCTGCTCTTGTTGTTAGTGGTCGCAATTGTGGACTGGAGATAGCTTATGTTGGCTAATTTCACCATCTTATAGTTAGAAATTAAAGCTGCCTTGAAAATGATCTTATCCTCCGAGAGATAATGGTTGCATTTGCTTTTGCTAACTCTCAAGGATTCATTAAAGCAAGGAGCAGAGCAATCGATCCTCTTTGGCCTGCATGAGGTCAGAGTGGCCACCGCATCAATGTTGGTCCTGAGCCATGATTCTTAAGCCCAGACATCTAATTCGGGGTTGTCCGAGAGATAAGGGATGGAAGAATCGAGCGCCACCTGAAGAGATGGCAGAGATATTTTATTGAGGGCTCTGTAGGTATGTTCAGTCGCTTTCTTCCCATGTGGCAAGCCACAAAGGCAAGCCAGTCTGCGCCTGTCCGCGCCGGACCGTCGCCAGTTGCCAGAACCCCTGCTCATTTCCTAGCTGATCCTCTTAGGTACTCGCGCACCGAGCTCCTCCTATGCTGGAGATCAATTGCCCCTCCATAGCCTGGGTTCCCCTTTGCGGCTCTTTTAAATGTAAGTTCTGCTCGTTTCAACTCCAATCGGAGGGTTCTGTCCTATGTCCTCCTGACCATACTGACTTAAAGTTTTTAAGCCTCAACTGCCGGTCGTTAGTAAAACATCATGCCGATGTTTTTGATCTTTTGGTTGAAGAGTCTCCGGATGTACTATTCTTAAAGGAGACATGGCTTAGACAAGACTCCGTTGCGGAGACTTGGTTGGCTCTTTCACAAGGTTTTGTGATGAAGAGCATCAACAGAGTGGGTGATAGAGGGGGTGGTATGGCAGTCATTGTCAAGGATGCATACTCCTGCAGTTTTATAAAGGAGAATATAGCGGACTGCGAAAGTGCCCTGTACAAAATCATGCTGAACCATAACTTTACTGTTACTGGCCTTCCTATTTATTGCCCCCCAGGACCATCTAGTGTGTTTAGGGAAGACGTATTGAATAAAGTCATGTTACACGCAAGTAGAGCAGCTAATTTTACCATCTTAGGTGACCTTAATGTTCATCTTGAGAATAGTGGGAGAGCAGAGATTGCCAGATTTCTGACTGATCTAGAGGCGTATCAGCTGGCTCAGTGTGTCCATGAGTGTATGCATGTTGCAAGGCACTTACTTGACCCCATATTCTCTAACCTAAGTTCGCTAATGGTTCGGCCACCTGTTCCGCAGGTCTGGACTGACCACTTTTTGGTATCTTTCTTGTTGCGGTGGCAGGGAAAGCTGGTCTTGAATCGTCCTGCCCCAGTTTTATATTGTCCCTGGCAAAAGCAGGTCATTTCTCAGCTTTCTTGTCCAGCCACAGGCCTCAGCTGCCACTGGATTTGGAGGTTGCAAATTTGAGTTTCCATGACTAGCTGACGCTAGGCTTGGATACCTGCATCCCGGCTAAACTAGGTGGGAATAATCAAGGGCAGTTTAACCCCTGGTTCATTGACTTATTGACCAAAGCGAAAAAACATTGTAAATAGCTTGAGCGTGCTTGGAGACGCTCGTATGATTTGGTAGCAAGTAATCATTACGAGCGGCTATTAAGCACTACCATAAACTAATTCGCAGAGCACGAGCAGAGTTTATTGCAGAGAAAACTTCAGTCAGCTCTAACCCCTCCAGGACAATTTTCTCTCTTTTCAAGGGCAAGAAGAGTGCTGGTGTAACAATTTCATCGAATCGTCAGTGTAATGACCTGGCCAGGAATTTTGTGAATAAGGTAGAGAAGATATACCACCGTATTCCCTCCACGGACACATCTGGTGTGGTGGTTGAGCCAAGGGATATTGGACCCTTGGTGGGCAACATTTTGTCATCTTTTCCCTTTTTGTCCTCCGCTGAGTTCGAGTCCTTCTGTATGAAAATCAAATCGGGCTCCCCGGCTGATCCTTTGACACCTGCTAACTTCCATCAGTTCCATGCTTTGATTTCACCAGTGAATATAGATCTGGTTAACCTCTCCCTGTCTTCAGCATTTGTGCCAGTGGCGTGGAAACATGCTAAAGTTATTCCTCTCCTAAAGAAACCGTCTCTGGACCTTTCTGAGTTGGGCAATTATCGCCCTATTTCCCAGTTGCCTTTTTTGGCTAAGTTAGTTGAATCTCATGTGAACACTACTCTCACTGAGTTTATTGAGCATAATGTCTTCTTGGATCCTTCGCAGAATGGTTTCTGAGCGCACCACAGCACAGAGTCTGCTCTGTTGGCTGTGACGGAAGTAATCCGGGGGAGTCCTGATGTCGGCGATTCCGCTGCCTTAGTTCTTCTGGATCGACACTGTCTCTCACGCGATACTTCTAAAGTGCCAACAGGAAATCAGAATCACAGGTTTGGCTTTGGCATGGTTCCGGTCCTTCTTGGAGGGGAGATCTTTCCAGGTTTTAGTGCCACCTTTCCATTCGCAGGAGTATGCCTTTCAAGAGGGTGTGCCTCAAGGTTCAAAACTGAGCCCCTTACTGTTCAACAATTATGTTCGACCCCTTGCGTTAGTGGCTAAAAGAAGAGTGCTATCACTGGTGTCATATCCTGACAACACCCAACTGGTGATCGCCTTCTCTAAGAAATGTAGTGTTAAGCTGGAAAAGTTTAAAGAGGACCTGTTAGAGGTTGCGGGCTGGATGGCTGCAAACTGTTTCCGGTTGAATGCCAGTAAGTCTGAGGTCTTGCTGTTCGGGAAGGACCAAGATCTGTGCAGTGCTGGCCGAATCGTCTCAAACCAACTCCTCCGCCTAAGGAGGCTGTAAAAAACCTTGGTGTGTGGGTGAACAGGGGCCTTATTTTCGAGATTCAATCAAAAGGGGTGGTAGGGGTCTGCTTTGGGCTTCAGCGAAGTTTGAAACCTCTTTTGGTTTTTTTTTCCTCCTAAAGTGCGCCAAACCATCTTCCAGGCTATAATTTTATCCAGACTGGATTATGGTAATTCTCTCTATCTCGGTGCTAATAAGTCCAGCATTAGGTGCCTGCAAAGAATTCAGAACACAGCTGCACGCATTTTGGTGGCACTTCCAAAATCGTGCTTTGTTTACCATGTCCTTCCTAAACTATATTGGATGCCTGTTGAGAAGCGGATCCAGTTCAAAACACTTTGTGTGTCTCTCAGGATTTTTTATCAACAGGCACCTTTGGGGCTGGCCAATTTGTTAGAGTTCCATGTGCCACGACACACTTTATGGTTTGCTGACCAAGCTTTGGTCAGTATTCCTCGAGTCCTGAGAGCTGGAGCCGGAGGCCGCTCTTTTTGCAGTCTTACTGCGAAACTCTGGATTTTGCTTCCTGTTTCTATCAGAGGGATTCAGAACCATCTAGCCTTTCACAAAGCCATAAAGCCCTGGCTTTTCCCGGCCTAACTATAAATCTTTTCTTTCTTGCTCACTCTCACTGCCTTTGGTGGTGCTGGGACGCCATGTCGCTGGGGCAGCCATGCGCAATACAAATCCGACTATATTAATATTAATTATTTTAGTCACTGCACCCTGCTTAAGCATTTCGCCTAATTAAAAAAAAATTTGCAACCATTACATTATTCAATGTGCCATTCAAATTATACAATACTTATTTAACAGAGAAAATTCAAACAAACACATACACAACACTAAACACAATGTGAATCAAAAACAAACATTTGCAAGATACATTTATCTCATTGTAAACAATTACACCAGTCTATATAGAGCACATGTAATGCTCTCTCTAAGTGCCCTATACTTGGCTTCTGTTTAGAGACCCTTGACATTGTTAGGTAGGTCGCTCTCCCTCTGCACAGCACCGCCTGTGCGTCCTGACCCTGCCCCAGCTGCCGCTGCTGAGGAAGTTGAGGCCCTCCTCCACCCATGCTACCACCTTCGCCTCATCCCTGGTGGCCAGCGGTAGGCCTTAAGTTTGTTTGTCATTTGTCATTTCATTGCATTGCACTCTCTTGGTGTCTGTGACTGCTGTTGTCTGTCTCCCCCCTGTGTCTGTATTTTCCTGTGCTCTGTGTTTTCCTTCCCACCCTTTCGTTGCCCCATGATTCTGTGCCTTTTTCTCCTTCTGTCCCTTTTGTTGCCCCCATGATTCTGTGCCTTTTTCCCCTTCTGTCCCTTTCATTGCCCCGGTGATTCTGTACCTTTTCTCCTACTGTCCCCTTTATTGCCCTCATGATTCTGTGCGTTTTCGCCTTCTGTCACCTCTGTTGCCCCTGTGAATCTGTGTCTTGTTCGCTTTCTTTCCCCTTCATTGCCCCCGTGATTCTGTGCCTCTTCTCTTTTTGTCCCCTCTGTTGCCCCTGTGATTCTGTGCCTTTCTTCTCCTTCTGTCCCATTCATTGCCCCTGTGATTCTGTGCCTTTTCTCCTTCTGTCCCCTCCGTTGCCCCTGGGATTCTGTGCCCTTGCTTCCGCTGCCTCTGCCTACCGCCTCCAAGCTGCTCCTCCCCCCCACCGCGGGAGCGCCACTGGTGCGCCTTCGGCACGCCTAAGGTAAGCCAGTCTGCATCTGTCCACGCCTGGACCATGCCCAGCGCCAGTACCCCTGGCCCTCCCGCCCGCCACAACAACCGCCGCTGCTACAATGCCAGCAAACTGCATGCTCTCAACCCCGGACGGAGGCACACCTGCATCAAGGCAGCCCTCAAACGCACACATGGTCCCTTCACCTGCCAGAACTGCAGCTACACAAGCTTCAGAGTTGTAGAACCACCAGCCAAGAAAGACCTCAACCACCTCTGATGCATCCTACTGAACACCTGCTCCGCACGCAAGCATGCCGTTGAGCTCTGGGACCTGCTCGACACATCATCCCCGGATGTCCCCTTCCTGACAGAGACCTGGCTGAACAACACCTTCGCACCTTATATCGCCATAGCCATCCCAGATGGCTGCAAGATAACCCGCAGAGACCGCACCAACGGAGTCGGAGGAGGAATCGCTATCGTCCACAAGAACAGCATCAGGGTCTCGACCAGCACCAACAACACTCTGAGCACCGCTGAACACATGCACTTCCAGTTCCTCACCCACCCCAACACCACCCTCAGGGGTACCCTCATCTACAGACCCCCCGGACCCTAACCCCAGCTCAGCGACACCATCACCGACTTCATCAGCATGCACGCCCTGACCTCCACCGACTACATCCTCCTCGGAAACCTGAACTTTCACCTTGAGAACAACAACAGCAACTCCACCAAGCTGATCGATAACCTATCCAACCTCAGACTGAGGCAGCTCGTCACAACGCCTACCCATTCCACCAGCCACTCGCTCGACCCTGTCTTCTCCTCAAACTCCCACGTCGCCTTCACCCACACCACCGAACTCCTCTGGACCGACCATCGCTGCATCCACTTCACTTTCAAGAAACCCACCAAACACCACCGCACGCAGCAGATCCCCCACCACTGCTGGAGCAAAATCAGCGAAGACCAACTACATGCAAACCTTGCTCTCAGCCCACCCAACGACACCTCCAACATCAACAACGCCACCCGCAACATCAGACGCTGGATCGATGACTGCGCCAACACCCCCGCCCCGCTGAAGAAACCCACCCACAGAGACACCAGCAAGAGAGCTTGCTGGTTCACCCCAGATCTCCTAGCCTCCAAGCGAACCTGCCGGAAACTGGAGAAGAAAAAGCACAATTAAAAAAAGACACCGGACAGCCTCGCAGTCCACAATGACGCCATCCGCAAACACATGACCTCATCACATCTGACAAGAGGACCTCCTTCAAAGACCGCCTCGACAACAACGCACAGAACAGCAAGGAGCTCTTCCACATCATAAAGGAACTCTCCAACCTCAGCTCCAACACCAACGACATCCTGCCGTCGCAAGCCCTGTGCGACTCCCTCACCACTCTCCTCCACCGCAAGATCGACACCATCCACGACAGCTTACCATCGACCGCGACCCCCTGCCAGCCAGGGCCAACGTGAACATCGATGACACCATCAAGACCATGAGCACAATCCACTCCGGCTCCCCGTCAGACGGACTCCTGTAGTTGATTTTTCAAAGCTTCCCCCCCCAAACTATCCCTGCCTAATCCTGCAAATGCAGTGTCAAATGTTTTGGGTAGTTCAGCCTCCTGATCTACTGGTGCGAACTCCCTTAGGCATTGGCGGATTGCCACTGATGTTGCTTCCCCTTTAATATTAGCTAGTATTGTGGCTGACACCAAGTTGTCGTTATTTAAAAACGTCATCCCTAAATTTAGGGCAGGTTCTGCTCCATAATCGTTTTGTATTTGTCTTAATACATCTGGTACTATTGCTAATGAAGGAATATCATGTGTTCTGGTATATATGGCAGCAAAGACTGTACCCCAAGAGGTGCAATCCTCTAACTGTGGTGTAATCCCTATGGGTAAAGAGATTGTTAACATTCTGTGTTTTTCAAATGGTGTTGTTTTAGGAAATACTGCTTCTAACTGGGTTATCTTATGAGCTACCCAGAAAGGAATTTGTTTACATTTTGTGGGCACTTTGCCCATTACCACGTGTAATGTTTGTGGAGTAAGTTTAGTTCCTGAGCTCTGTGTAGGAGCTGCAGTAGGTGTGATTACTGTAGGTTGGACCGCTAGTGTCCTTAAGACAAAATGTGTCATGTTTCTGTACAGTTGTATCAACTCTATGAGTTGAACAAGTAGTTCATCACCTGGCATTGTGTCAATGTCTGGATGTGGTGCCTAGGTCAATAATATCGGCCATGTTGCTCCTGGAATCCCTAAAGGACCAAGCCTTGCTCTTGTTTTTATGTGGGGTAGGGCGCATTAAACCAGAAAATAAGTGGAATCTCAGTCTCCTCAATAGGATTGTAGACCGCTTGAATGTCATCATGTATGTAATGATGAAAAGTTGTTGTTACACATCAGTTACTGGACATATAAGAAATGAGTAGAATACCTCTGTTTTGAAATCTTTGTGTGCCTCTATCACGAATATTACTATCCCTCCTATGGGTTGTAACCTATTTTTGAGTAGTTTGACTGTAAGTGTTTGTCTTACTTTGGGTGTAATATGTATTGCATTCGTATCTACCTCACCAGACCTATTAAGTCCCTCAGCTAGATGGTTTAAATCTTCCTCCTGTTCAACCATTGTGTTTTTAGAATGCAGGCTAACTTTCCAAGGAAGTTTTATGAAGGGTTTTATGCAAAGGTTTTATGCTAAATTTTGGGAATATTTCCTTTCAAGCTTGATTAACAAACAGCCAACACATATGATATCTTGCCTACTCAACTGTGGCTGAGTTTTTTCCCACCTACACCAGACGTCTCTGGCTTTTGTAAGTAGGGTCTCTGAGAATAAGCAGGACTGAGCTACTTAGATTCTACTGTTGAGTATGTACACCATGTATTTACCACGTTGGGCAAATCATGTTTGACACCTTGTGTGCCATTACACCATGTTGGGCGTTATGTTGAGTAGTTCCAAAAAGTACCCTGTCATGCAGGACCTACAACGATTACAGATAACATGTTCTGTGGGTCTGGTGGCAGACTGACTCTGTGTACACCCCCACCGCATATTTTAGCCAATGGTTCACATTAGCTAGCTTGCAGTGTCACTAGAATCTCCTGTTATCAGAGAGATACGTTTGTGCAACTTTAGAACACAATAACCTCAGACTCGTGGAAACAATATATTACTTTTCACCCAGTCACTTGTGCTTGCTTGTTTTTACACTTAGAGAGATACAGAGAAGAAACAGTTGAACGTGTTTACAATACCAATTTATTGTACAGTAGTTCTTCTCATGTAGAATAAGTGCGCTGTTACGACTGTAACACAGTAACAGAGATATAAAGCCAGCAGTACAGTGAATAGGAAGAAATAGTATTGTTCTACCATTTTTTTTATTTACTAATTTTTTATTTATTTTTTAGTCCTCATCACGCAAAGTTTTGAGTATTCCAGTGTTTTAGCAATTTGGCCACCTGGTAAGAGCCTTTTTGACTAAATGTACCTTCCGTAGCCCTTCCCCGGCACTAAGATCACTTCATATTCTTCGTGGGGGTATCCGATCGGCTTGTTAGGCATCTTAAGCAGCTTGCCCACTCCTCAGAGGCTGGATTCTGTAACCACTGTTTTAAAACTGTTAGTGCGCTTAATCATTCCTCAGGGGTTGCCAACTCAAAACTACTTATTCCCTTTCCACCCAGTACTGTTCCCAATCATTCCAAAACTCCAGCCTTTTGCTATAAGACCCAGCCTTATCCAGTTTATTTATTCTAAAAACAGAATTTGACCATTCTTCTACTGTGGGGGGGTTGGGGTTACCCCACTTTATGCAGATCTCGCGTCTGGCCACTAGCACCAACATAAATAACAGATTTCCAAGTCTTTTGTTAAGACTAGAGTGCCCTGTAGCATCTATTTTCACCCCAAATATTATCAAATGGAAGCTTACCTGTATTTCTTGTTTGAGGACCTCAGAGAGGATCTTACCTACATTATCCCAATAAGACCGGAGTTGAGGGCACTGCCAAACATATGAATGTCGTCCGCTCTTTCTTTGTTGCATTTTGGACAGCTCCTGATTTTCTCCTTGTTCATCTTCGATAACCTCTTAGGGGTCCAATATGCTCTATGATAGGTGAACAAGATTTTTTTTGTCAAGGGTGCGGATTTAATCACATCCCCGCATGCAGCCACAGATACTTGCTATAGAGCCGATACATCCTACGACGGCAGCAGCTTCCCCCATACTTCATTCGGTAAGCTGAAATCCTCTCCTCCCTCATTGAGAAGCGCCCAATACCAGTAGGTTACTTCCTTCTTCTGAAACGTTTGTGTTAACTTCCCCTCCAAATCCACATTCCCTGGTCCGTCCTTTCCCAGAGTTTTGGCTCAGCTTGCTAACTGGTAGTTTTGAGAGGGTTCCGCCAGTTAACTCTGCCAATTTTTCCCATGAAATGATGTTAGAGCCACTCAATATTTGCCCCATTCCACAATCCCATTGTCTTTCAGTGATATTGATAGCACGTCCTTTAACACCTTGGCTGCTAGGTGTTTTCCCCTCCTGTGCTGACTTTTGATTATTTCCATTCTTTCATGACGAGCTCAGCTCGTCACCAGCACAGCTCAACCGTGCATCATGACGAGCTGAGCTCGTCATGAGCATGGAAAGGGTTAAGCATTCAGGCGTGGCCAGTGAGTCCCAAATTGGGGCATATTGACTGTAATAGGGGATCTTCCATGCGCGCCTCAGCTGAACCCCTAATCTAATGGCTACCCCTAAGATTTTCAGTCTAATCTTTTTGAAGAATTTTGTATGGCCGAATTTGTACAAGAAATAGTCTCCTCCTGGGCCCACCATTGCTTTCAAATATGCTGGGAAGCTATTAAGTGTATTACATAATACTCTGATGTACTTAAAATGGAACGCCCTATAGTATAGCAAAAGGTCTGCAGTGGCTTTCCCTCCATGTTCCAGTTTCCTTCTCAGTTTCTTCATGGAAATTCTGACCCCCTTGGAGGCCCAAATAAAGCTGTTTATTTCCCCCTGTGCCTTGGCTATTGCTTCTTTTTTTAAATTCTAGTGTATTGAATTAAACAGGAAGGTGAATTTAGGTAGGATCATCATTTTTACCAAGTTAGATCGACCTATAAATGATAAGGGAAGGGAGCTCCAGGCATTGAATAGCTTTTTAGCCTCTGAATGGACCTTATTAAAGTTTATCTGAGCGATGTTCTTTAAGTCTTTCACAATTGTGATTCCTAAATATCTAATTTGAGCTCTTTCTAAAGGGTGGGTGGACTGAGCGTTCCAGCACATTATTTCAGTTTTTGTTTGGTTAATTTGATACCCCGAGATATTTCCAAACTGCTGTAATGTAGCTATTATTTCCAGGAGAGAACTAGCCAAGTTATTAGTGCAATCATTAAATCGTCCGCATATAGCGCGACCTTCTTTTCCCAATCCCTACATCTGCACAGAGAAATGTGTGGGTTGGCTCTTAAAGCGCAGGCTAGGGGCTCAATGTACAAGTTAAACAGTAAGGGGGATAACGGGTCCTCCTGCCTAGTGCCTCTCTCTATGTGTATCCTTTCGGTCAGAGATCCGTTAACCAACAAGAGGTTGGACAAGTGTATTGAGCGCTGACAACTCTTGAAAAGTTGTAGCCTACATTATAAGCTTTCACTGTATTGTGTAAGAAACTCCACTTAACCATGTCGAATGCTTTAGCGGCATCAAAGGTTGCCACCAAAAGGGGGAGATTTTCCTCTCTAGCTAAATCAATAGCTCCTAGCAATTCAAGCGTAAGCTCCTGAATCTGTCGATCCCTTATAAAGCCTTTCTGATTTGTGTGTATTAGATGTCCTGTGCATGCTCCTAATCTCTTTGCTAATAGCTGTGTAAAGATCTTGTGATCACAGTTTAGCATGGAGATTGGTCTGTAGGACTCACAGCGCTTAGGGTCCTTTCCAGGTTTCAGTATTATACAAATTGTAGCTTCACTCCACGATTTAGGAGGTAGTTGTCCTCTTATGAAAATATCATTGAACAAATTGGTGAGTTCTGGAACCAATACCACACACAATACTTTATAGAATTCATTAGGCAGAGCGTCCGGACCGGCTGCCTTAGCACTTTTCAAATTCTTAACCACCTCCTCAACTTCTATTTCAGAAAATTCCGCATTTAGCTTTCCTCTTTGTTCTTCTGACAGAGACTATTTGGCTCACTTATTAAGAAATTCTTGAGTTAAGTCCTCGCTATTGAGTGAGTTCTCTTTATACAGGTCCGAGAAAAACTTAGAAGAAGGCGTTTTAATATCAGTCTCCTTCACCAGCGGGCTAGCACTATTTGCATTTTGGATGGTTGTAATTTTATTTTTGGTAAGATCTGTCTTCATTTTCCGAGCTAGAAGCTTTCCGCACCCCTCGCCAAATTGGCGATGGGCTAACTTTCTAGCTTCCCACTTCTTCTTGATTCTAGAATCTAATATGTTTACTAGGTCGTTTTTTGCCTTTGTTAGCTCCATCCTTAATGTTTCTATTAATCCCGCTGGGGATTCCTCCATGATTTTCCTTTCCCACCTATGTATCTCACCCTCCAGATTCTCTATTTTTTCCTTCTTTGTTTTTTTCTGTGAGCTGTTAGACTGATAATTTTGCCTCTGAGGACCGCCTTGAATGCCTCCCATCTAGTCTGGCTCGAGGTCTGTTCCTGATTAAGTTGAAAATATATTAAGGTTTCCTCTGTAAGAGCCTCTATTCTATTATTCTCTGCCAGTATTGCTTTATCTAGGGTCCACCTTGCCTGGGGCTTGAGCTTGTTTAGCTCCAATTCCAATAAGACTGCAGAGTGGTCAGCCAAGTGTTCAGGTAGATGACTAACCTTCTTGGCTTCCCCCAATAGTACTCTGTCTATTAAAAAAAAATCAATTTTAGAGGAGTGCCCCAATTTTTTATTCTTAAAAGTAAACAGATGGTTAGTTATTTTTTCTCCCTTGAGTCTCCAAACATCTACTAGCCCTAGATCCTCTTGGTATGATTTAAGCCACCTCCTCATTTTAGGCAGATTGTAACTATTTTTCGGAGGACTCCTGTTTATTACCGGATCTAACAGAATATTAAAATCACCCCCAAGGATGATGGGCCCTGGAACCTCCAGCAAATATGCATAAAGATCCTGGAGTGTTGAGGGATCATCAATGTTAGGCCCGTAGTATCCTCCAACCGTTAGTGTTCTGCCCTTTACACGTATGTTCCCAACCGCCCATTTCCCTTTAAAATCAGCTTTCTGAGATTCCAACTGCGCTCTTGCTGATTTTTTAATGATGATGATCATCCCCTTAACACAGGATATTTGTTTCATGCAAAAATCCTCCCTTTACTCTTTGGCAGGTCTATCCTGCCTATTCAAGTACCTTATCCCATGGGCAGATTTTTGGTCTGACTTTCCGTACCCTAATTGTGTCAAACAGTGTTTCTACTTCTTGTGGTTCTTTCAAGTTGTACATGTGGTTGTGTAGTTTTAGAAATGTCGGACCTTATTCTGAAAGTTCAGCCATCCTTTTTGTAAAGCCCTGCAACTATTGCCTCTTTTAAGATTTTTTCTTTAAGTGCATAGGTTTTAAAGTTTATCAGAATTTTCCTTGGATTTGTCCTGTTTTTGTTTTTAGTAAAAGGGTCTCTATGGACCCCTTGCATATCTTCTGAGAGCTCCTCAGTGTTTATCCAGGGAAAAAATTCTTTTAACAGGGTTATTACATAAGCTATTATATCTCCTGATTCTTTTCCCTCTGGTATGTGCAAGAGTCTCAAATTATTGCGATGGGCCTGATTTTCTAGGGAATCGATCGAAGTTCTTTCTCACTTGTCTGCAATGCCCCCGCGGCTTTCTCATTTTGGGTGAGTCTCTTATCTAGCTCTTCCATGTTGGATTCCAGCGTGGCAACCCTATCCATCATTGAATTCAGCTTTGTCTCTAATGTCTCGCAAACTTCCTGGATTCTGAGCTGGTTTTTTTCCGACATCGCGAAGCCTGATCTCACATATTTGATCAAAAATCCATTAATTGGTCCGGATTTCTGGCTCCCTCAATAGCCTTTTGGGGAAAGGTCTGACTATTCTCCTCACTCTCTGCCTCCTTACTTTGCTCTGTTTGCTCTATTGTCTCTGTTGTTTCCACCTCCTTACTTTGCTCTGTTGTTTCCAGTTCCCTGAAGCGATAGGTCTATGTGGGATACCCGCTTTTCTAGCGTTCTCCGCCATTGTTTGCTCGGGAGTAGTCTTATCTGAGTGTAACTCTGCACTGCTCTTCTCGGGGCTTCTGCATTTAGAGGCTTTTGGGAACGTTTGAATCACCTTAAAGTAGGTGCGTAGAGAGGGGGTGTATTTTACATTTTGTGTTACCGCTTTGTTGCGTGAAGGGGCTACTTTTGGCTCCAGAGTTTGTGGGGGGGAGACCGCTTTGATTTTTTTCCTAATTTTCTTGATTTTCTCCTTTCTCTCCCACTCCTTTTGTAATGCTTCTGAGTTTAACCCTATCCATGCTGATGACGGAACCGCTCCGTCATCAGACGCGGGACAGCTGTGCTGATGACGGAGCGGTTCCGCCAAGGCCCCGGAAGCCGCGACTGCGCGGCGCTGATTTTGCGCTTGCACGGCGCGTTCTATTGAGCGGGCGGGGCCATGACGGAACCGCTCCATCATGAGCACAGCTCAACCGCGGCTGGTGACGGAGCGGTTCCATCACCAGCATGCGCCCGCCGCGCGGCTGCCCCGCCCCCTTAGCACTGCGGCGGAATAGCCGCCGCAGTGAAGGGGTTAAGGTGACCACTGAAGCATTTCTATTTCTCAAACAGTATCCCGCCCAAGCAGGACGCCTACTAAATCACTGACAAAATCGGGGCTGTAATCTCTAGCCAAATCCTTCGTTAAAGTGACAGTGAGTTTACCTCCTCTTCCTCCCCCTTCCTTTAGAGCTCCCTCATCCGCCTTTAAAATAGCACTCTCCCAGTACCATTCAGTGTTTCCACTTACTTGGTTGATCTCCGGGCCCTTCTTTAATGCTTTCCTTTCTTTTTTTGAAGAGGTGGTCCTGCTGCCCTTGGCTTGTTCTCCTCTACCCGCCAGTGCTTCCCCCTGTGGCCTCTCCTCCTCACTGGCCCCCTGGCTGCCGGGGCTGACTGTAGCCTTTGACCGGTAGGAAATCCTTCTGGCAGCCTTCCTGCTCTGCCTTAGCACCACCCCTGCTCCACTCCAAAGTGTGCCCCCAGGTCTCCTCACTCCCTCAAGGATTGCCACGGTTCTCTGGCCTGACCCACGAAGCTGGCCTCTCCTTCACGCTATGTCATGCGATTCTGCAGCACTGTGGCTCCCAAGAATCTCCCCCTGCATTCCCCACCGACCGCGCTCTATTCGCACTTTCACTCCCGATACCTCCCGAGCCACTCAAGCGGGACGAGGAGGCAGGCTTGAGTGGCTCGGGAGGTATCGGGAGTGCAGCCCAAACCGGCGCGCAGCCCAAACCGGCTGTGAGTAGTGTTCCGGGGAGTTTTCTCTTCCCTTTTTTCCCCTTTCTTTTACATTTAGGATTCCGTGAACCACGTAGTCAAGCTGTGTCCCGCTATGCCTTTAGGACCGTGTTACGCTATAATTATGTTTTTACTGTCCCTGGGACCCAGGAGCTCCCCACCGGCATCCCTAACCGGCCACCATGTTCTCCTCAAGTGAGTGCAACTTTAGAACACAATAACCTCAGACTCGTGGAAACAATATATTACTTTTCACCCAGTCACTTGTGATTGCTTATTTTTACACTCAGAGAGATACAGAGAAGAACAGTTTAACGTGTTTACAATAGGAATTTATTGTACAGTAGTTCTTCTCATGTAGAATAAGTGCGCTGTTACAACTGTAACACAGTAACAGAGATATAAAGCCAGCAGTTCAGTGAATAAACTATACATTTATATAGAATGCATTTATAAAATAAAGTGCGTACTCCTAAAATGCCTGTCTAGTCATACCTAAGCGTACCTAGCATGTGAGTTGGTGCAAAAGAGTTAATGAGCCTATTAGCCTAGAATCTAAGAGCCAACAATCCGGCTAGGATTTAGTCAAACACCCATACCTGAATAGTGAGAGTGTGAGACTCCGTCTTGGTCTCGAGTTGGACACCCTGCAAGGGATGCTTAGACCACTGTCAGCTGGGGCGATGTCATGCCGGAGCCGCAGCGTCTCTGGTCAGTGTGTCGGCCTTGAAGTCTCGGGTCCCTCCTGCTTCCTGATAGCAAGCGGTGCTGTATTTATACAGTCTATTTACGTGTGTTACTCATTGTTCAGTATGAGGATGATGTTTGGGGATTACACCTTGTGCCTCGATAGGAGAGGTGAAGTGTACCTCCTGGAGAGTGTACTCATTAATTATTCATATGTGCTAAGAATGAAGTCTTAGCAGTATAGATCGGGTAGAACCCACCCTCGTCAGGAACTAGGTGAAAGGTTTAGTCCATAAAAGGCTACAGACCGTATAAGGTGTTATGTCCATACAAGGCAGTCCTTTTTTGGAGTTATGTCCTTATGAGGGTCCTTCAAATGAAATGACGAGAGCTGATGTAGGGAAAATGTACGATGTTCCCTTGACCTTTATTGGGGTACCGAAATCGAATATAACGATTGTAGGAAGGTGGATATCTGACTATGATTACCCCCAAACTTTTTGCCTGGTGTTTAGCTGGTTTTTTACTTTAGTTAGCCTGGGATCCTGCTATTCAGGGCCCCAGGCTAATTGCTTTCTCCTTAAAATGAACTCCATGTACCTTAGGTACATACACAATTGGAATTGGTTCACCTTATAGGCCCCTGTAACAGTGTACCCCAGGTACCCAGGGCATAGGTGTATCCAAGGCCTACCAGGGGCTGCAGCATGTATTGTGCCACCCCTGGCCTGGCCTCCATATCTGACACAACTGGCTGATCACTCAGCTGGGGTACGTTGGTGTAATCACCTCTTGCTTAGATATAGTATGCCTATATCTAACCTAACTGGACACATGTTAACCTATGAGCCACTCCTTTGGAAGGCCTCTACAATCCTGGAAAAAACACAGTTGATGGACAGAATGTAGAACAATGTCATACATTCAATCCAGTACAAGGATCTGGGCCTAAATCCATCGTTTTTTTGCACTCCACACCACCCTGAGTTAGACACTGGCTATATGCAAATCAGCTCTGACCCTGCGCCTCATGGGAACAGTCCAGTCCGAACTACTAAGCCATGTCTTTCCCAGACCGGAATCGAGCATCCAAGGACCGGTTTCTGGCTATCAGCCTTCTTCAGCCTGGATAGCTTGACTCCAGTGGTGGGAGAGCCTGGGACTCACGTCTGAGTATACCCAGCACACTCGGGGTGAAAATTGGAAAAAACACAGTTGATGGACAGAATGTAGAACAATGTCATACATTCAACCCAGTACAAGGATATGGGCCTGAATCCATCATTTTTTTGCACTCCACACCACCCTGGGTTAGACACTGGCTATATGCAAATCAGCTCTGACCCTGTGCCTCATGGGAACAGTCCAGTCCGAACTACCAAGTCATGTCTTTCCCAGACCGGAATCAAGCATCCAAGGACCGGTTTTTGGCTATCAGCCTTCTTCAGCCTGGATAGCTTGACTCCAGTGGTGTGGAGAGCCTGGGACTCACGTCTGAGTATACCCAGCACACTCAGGGTGAAAATTGCAAAAAACACAGTTGATGGACAGAATGTAGAACAATGTCATACATTCAACCCAGTACAAGGATCTGGGCCTAAATCCATCGTTTTTTTGCACTCCACACCACCCTGGGTTAGACACTGGCTATATGCAAATCAGCTCTGACCCTGTGCCTCATGGGAACAGTCCAGTCCGAACTACCAAGCCATGTCTTTCCCAGACCGGAATCAAGCATCCAAGGACCGGTTTCTGGCTATCAGCCTTCTTCAGCCTGGATAGCTTGACTCCAGTGGTGTGGAGAGCCTGGACTCACGTCTGAGTATACCCAGCACACGGGGTGAAAACTGCAAAAAACACAGTTGATGGACAGAATGTAGAACAATGTCATACATTCAACCCAGTACAAGGATCTGGGCCTAAATCCATCGTGTTTTTGCACTCCACACCACCCTGGGTTAGACACTGGCTATATGCAAATCAGCTCTGACCCTGTGCCTCATGGGAACAGTCCAGTCCGAACTACCAAGCCATGTCTTTCCCAGACCTGAATCAAGCATCCAAAGACCGGTTTCTGGCTATCAGCCTTCTTCAGCCTGGATAGCTTGACTCCAGTGGTGTGCAGAGCCTGGGACTCACGTCTGAATATACACAGCACACTCAGGGTGAAAATTGCATACATTCAACCCAGTACAAGGATCTGGGCCTAAATCCATCGTTTTTTTGCACTCCACACCACCCTGGGTTAGACACTGGCTGTGTTATTTTCTACAATCCTGGAGGCAGAGTGCTTGGTTTCGTGTGAGATGGTGCTCTGGCACGAGCTGAGCCTGTCTGCAGCTGTCGGGAACAACTCCCTTAGCTGTTCCGGGATATTGCCATACCATATACTCTTAAGTGTATTATAATCCTCGCGGGTATTTGCTAACTTTGGTTTGGCTTTATCAAAACATGTCGAGTAAGGTGTTATACGATTTGGAATACTATCCCCTCGACAGTTCTGTCGACGGGGATAGCATTCCACCCTTCTAGAGGGACACGACGTGTACATAACCTGAACCCCGGTTAAAGTTAACCAGAGCCTCCGCATCACAAAATGGATGCTGGCACACAGACACAAGTCTGACCTTCTGCTTCTGGGAGTCCTTCCAGTGAGGGAGGCTTGGACAAAGGGTTTCCTGCCTTGGGAGGTGCGAGCACTACCCCAGACAGGATGTTGTGTACTGGGTAGGACAGGGCTGAATAGATTGAGACATTCCCGGGGCACACAAGGTGTCCCTGTGCATAAGCCAGTCCAAACCGGTGCTGGGGCTTTCTAGCCCCAGTCCTGGCGCAGAGCTGGACAAAGGAAAGGGGGTGTATCCGCCCCCCTTCCTGGTCCCACCCAGAGGAGGGACCTAGCAGGTGATCCGGCCCCCAGATTTGGAATAAGAGTTGGAGCTGTGTCCTGAGACTTCAGATCATCCTGAACTCGACTTGAAACTAAGAAGAAAACTGGACTTCGACATTCTGCTGCACAGAAGACTGAAGAGAACCTCCCTTGTGGCCAAGGAGTGACCACCCTGTGAATACAGGCACCAACCAGCAACTCGACGTCTGCTTTGCCTCCGCCGGAGCCCAGAGCCCGACAAGACCTGGATCCCCAGACATCTCAGAGCCCGATCCACAGTCCCTGAAAAGAAGAGACCCATGGAGGCACCGAGAGACTTGAGACCTGACCTCTTGGAAGACCCCCGAGAAGCTGACTGCGCAGCACCCGAGGCACCCTCGATGCTGTGCTTTGGGGTTTGAGAAGCCCCACCGCCGATCAGCATTTGCACCAAAGATCAGCACACCAGCATCTCCACGATCTGCGTGGGGCCCTTTTGCATCTTGCCACTTGACGCGCCATCCCGATCACTAGCCACGCGGCTGAAGGCCATCTTGGTGACGAAATCTACAAACTACACCACTGGTCTGGTTGCTCCAGACTAGCCCTCGCTCCCCTAAAAAGGAGCACCCGCTCTGACCTTGCTGCTCCGAGTGAGAAGCTTGCATCGATTCCTTTGTGGCTTGCATTAGCCAAGGCCTGTTTGCTCTGATCAAGAAGCCGACACCGCCATCAGCTAGAGCCTTTGTGGGACAGCTCGTGACCGACGCCTTGACATCCACGACCTCTTCGTGTCCACGTGGCTGCAGAGACAATTTTCACCTCATCACCTGTTTGCACCCGACATCGCCTGGTTCCATCCTGGTTCCACGGTAGTCACTGGCTAGTGACTTTGAACATTGTCCCCTCTGCTTTCAGGTCTTCACCACTTCAGATCCACCCTTGGATCCACCGGAACTCTCCTTGACGACCCGCCTGCAGCATCTTCAGCTCCAGGCACCATCGACCTGCGTGACGAAACCCGACACTACTTCGCACCTGTGCACCCGCTTCCTGTGGGTGAGGTAACTCAGCAACGCCGGTGTTCCCACAATGGTATACACCTCTAGTGCCTAGGTCTAAAGTTTTGTCCTTGTAGGTCCATCGGAAGGTTCCTTAAACACTAACTTTGTAACTTTTACGCACCATTGACATTGCATTGGTGCATGCGTGTGCTTTAAGCGCTGCACCCGAGTCCCGCGGGGCTTTCCCGACTTCTTCACTGTTAGTTCCGAACAGCTCCAGCGATTCCCCAGGCCCTAGGCCTATTTCCTTTCCTGATAGTGACTGTTATACCACTATTTTAGTATATGGTTTAAGTGACCCCGAGGGCTCATCGATATTGTGCAACTTTTGTGTATTTAAACTGTGTTTTGTTTTATCGCATTTGCTTCTGTGCTCATAAAGAGTATAGGGGATACTTGTAGTAATAAATATATATATAATTTCAATATATAGCTGTGTGGTGTCCTTTCATTTGGTATTCAAGGGGATTGTGTATGGTAAAACAGCTGGCTTCACATGCCTTTACAGAGTTTAGCCTAAGACTGCTTTGACCACGCTACTAGGATAGCTGGTCTATAAGGTTGACTTACAACCAATCATCATAAGGGTTGCTTGGCATGGTACAAGGTGATCACTAGAACTAGTGAGCATCATATACCAGGCCAACTTCTCACAACAATATGCAGTGCATCTGGTCCATATTGAATAATAAACGCCCTACCTGAGCCGTGACGGGAAGCATGGCCAGCGCCGGCCGCCTAAGGGACACTGACAGGCACAGATGGGCTTGCCTTTGGCACGCAAGCGGCACATCCTCGCACCGTCTCCGCTTTTATGCATCAGAGAGTAGAGCGCACATCTCCCAAAATGGTGGTGCTCTATCTCCCAGATGTAATTAGCAGCATTAGCAGCATTCTTTAGTTCTAGGTGCGTGTGCAAAATAAAATTACATTTCACATACAGAATACAGAAATAATGAGCTTTAAAACCAACTAAAATCCCTTAACACAAACAGCCTGATATGCACAGATGTGCTCAGCTTCAGCATGAAACCAACTGCAGCTGTGCAACATCTCCGCTTTTATGCATTAGAGAGTAGGGCGCACACCTTCCAAAACGGTGGCACTCTATGTCCCAGACGTGAGGAGGAAATGGCGAAAGCTCACCCCAACTTCTTGTAATTAGCAGCGTTCTTTAGCAAAGTACAAGGTGCACGTGCAAAATCAAATTTAATTTCACATACAGAATACAGAAATAATGAGCTTTAAAAGAAACTAAAATCCCTTAGAAGAAACAGCCACTGTACAGTGTAAGACCCTGGTGGGAGGCTGGGAAAAAGGTATCAGCATCTCTCTCAGATGCCACACCAGGATGTCTATAGGCTTCTGCAGTTTTCCATTCATTCTTGATGAACATGTCTTCTGACGGCTCTTTCCTCTTTGGTAAAAAAGCTGATCCAGCCCTTGAATGATTTGAGAAAAGCAGGGCCAAAACAAATCCCTTGGGGTTATCTGTCCTGGTGAGACAGTTTTGCTCCCTCTGAGACTTCAGTTGAGGTATTCAATACGTCAGGTATTCAATACGTCACTACCAGCCATACACCAAGCCCAGCAGGCTTCCCGGCCATTCTGTGGCAGAGACCCCAAGCATCTGAAAGACCAGGCCAACTGATATTACATGCAGCTCACTACTTCCTAGTGTAAAAGTAGATACCCATACTCTCAATAGCTTTCAGGGAAAGCTGCTCACTCTGGCCCAGGTCCTGTATGCCCTTGAACCTGGAGACTGGATGGTAGTTTCCAGAACAGAACCAGAATGCCCGAACAACCGCCTTAGCTTCCACCTGCTCACCAGACACCTGTGGACCCCCTATATGGCACTCACCTCATACACCCGCATCCATCTCTCTGCCAAAACCTGGACCAACCTCCCCCTCCACCTCTGAACCTCCACCTCCCACACCCATTTCAGGAGCAGCCTCAAGAACTGGCATGTTTAATAGCCCCGCCTATGCAGCACATGAATATCCCTTGGGGTGATTAGCAGAAATAGGGATTGATTGACAGTGGCGGACTTGCAGGATGCCTATTTCCATATCCCCTTCCTACTGTGTAGTGTTGCAAGAGCATTTTCAGATTGCAGTGCTCACCCTTGGCCTTATCAGTGCAACTCAAAGGTCACAAAAGTGATGGTGGTAGGCCATGTACATCTTCAGAGGTCACCTATTTTAGTCTTTCAACATTGCGACAACTGGCTTTTAAAGGAAGACTCACTCCAAACAGTAATCATTCACCTTATATAGTTGGGGTTCACTATCAATGTCTTGAAGTCACAGCGGACCTCTTCATGGTTACTTCTGTTGATTAGAGATTTTCTGGACACAGCGCAGTTTTGTTCCATCCTCCAGAGTTGAGAGTCCTGGACTTTCAAGCTATAATCCAGATGTTGCAGCCTCTGTCCTGGATCTCAGTGAGGATGAATCTGAGGTTGCTGGGAATGCTCGTCTCCTTCATTATGTTGCACTAGTATGCCTGATGTCATGTGGGGTTTCTGCAGTGGTAACTGAAGTATCCAGTGGCCCCCAGCAATAGGAGTATCTGTCTATTTATGTCCATATCTCAGAGAAGATTGCAAAATGACCTGCTATGGTGGCTACTGGATCACAATTGGGTATGTGGAAGACCCCTCTCCCTCCTCACCTAGACTTGTCAGTGCTGACTGATACACGAGTCATGGGTTTGGGAGGCCATTTGGGAGAGGTGGAAATCCAAGGACTCTGGTTACCAGTGGGGGCCCGACACACCAATCTGCTGGAGCTGCGGGCAATGCAAGCTGAGTTGAACTGTTCCTGCACACCATCAGTTGAGTGCTCATGAACAACACCACTGCCATGAGATTGATCCCTTTAACAATAGGTGATATGCCTCTGGAAGTGGCTGGGCTGTTTGAGGCCTTCCCTGTAGGCACACCACCTGGCTGGATCACTAAACTCAGAGGCACACAAACTCAACCGCCAGCACCTGGCAAATCATGAATGACAATTACATACGTATGTACTGAAGGTATTCGTCCAAGGATGGTGAGGATCCTGCCTCGATCTGTTTGCTGCCCCTGAGAACTCGCAATAGGAACAATTTTGTAAATGACAGCTCCCTATCTGAGTCAAGTTTAGTTTAGAATAAGGCTCAGAACTCCTCCTAGCTTCCTGCCTCTACCTTTCCTGCCTGGGTTCTAAAAAAAATCAGGAACAAGCACGCCTAAGTCATCGTAGTGGCTCTGTGTTGTGCAAGGAGAGTCTAATAACCAAAGTTTGTGGGCATGAGCATCTGTCTTCAAATCAGGCTGCTGCTTCGACAGGATAATCTGTCACAGCAACAGGGTAGTATCCTACACAAGGTCCCACACAATTTGTATCTCCATAAACGCAGACTCCTCACCGACTCACCTACCTCCCTGTTCAGTGAATTGGGCTCTTTTAGAAATTTAAAATAGGTTCCAAGTCTAGGGATGTGCAGACTGGTCAAACCAATAGTCTAGAATGCAAATGTCCATGTGCATATGCGTATAAGAAGCGTCTCACTTCTCAAAAGCAATGCCATTGCAAGATACATCTTGCCACCTACTGTTGTGCAGCTGTACTGCTGAATTTTTTTTCCAGATCCAGTCGGTAGCCTGGAGGAATACCATTAACATGTGCAATCTGTGGTTATATAGTGTAGCCACCAAGATAAACCATACCAAAGGTTAACAATGTGTTCATATAGTTATGTCAATATGTATACATACCTGTATATGTAAAGGTATCTTGGTATGCATAAATGTCACACTTTCCCACTATAAGTATTTAAATGTGCATATATTTATTTATTGAGTCATGCATTGTAGATATCACAGTGTTTGTCAGCTCAAAAGTAAACACATACCAAAAGTTGACTAATGTCTCTGTAAGATCTCACAGTGTCTGTTCCTCAACTATTGACGCCACATTATTTTCATGGTGACACTAGAATTATTTATTGAGAACTATCTATGAGTGAATTACAGCCATCTGCTCTTCTTCTGAGGACCGATAATCCATCATAGAAGGGACTGGGAATAGCTGGACAAATAATTACATTTTTGTTTTAAATTTGGTATTAGAAGTTTATTATCATTTGTGTTTCTTCGCTCCTGATGATCTAGTTGTTCCAACTACCAGCAAAGTTGTCACCATGAAGAAACCAGGTGAGGACTGCATCTCACAATAAACTAAGGATTGAATTCATTAAATTGCGAAATGCCATAGAATCGTATGGCATGCAATGTCTCTGATTAGAAGGAGAATTTTAAAAACAATAATTTCCAGTTTACCTTTGCACAATTCTAGTCATCTTTGCTGTCTGGCAACAGATATCATGGTGGACCCAATTAGCGAATGTTTAGCATACATTAGAACTTCATTTTATAGAGAATTTTGTATCATTAATTGATGCTTTGCACCTCTTTTTTCTTCGCAAACACTGCGACATTCAGACTCAGTGCATACGCATTTAAAAATAACAATACATGATCCTTCTCTGCTCTTACTGCATTTAATTTTCACACAAAGATTGAAAAGAACATATACCTCAATTACAACAGGTTTACAGTCCATTAATCTGACATGCTGTTCTGGTGGGCACCTTTGTGAATCTTGATACAGCAGGTTTGCCACAAATCGTATATGATGACTGACAGATAGCTGTACCTGTGTAAGTTCAGGGAAACTATATCAACCTTTCAATTCTGGAAATAAGATGTGTTTGGATGCTAGCAACCCATCAACTGAGCCTTTGAGCTGGACCTCAATATCAAAAGAATGTTCATGTGGTATATTCAGCTGTATTATTTTGTGTAACTCTGTGTCCACTGTCCAGATCCACTCCCCCATCTGTTGCCTAAGCTCACTTGATCTTGCAGGGTGATCCTCCAAGCCAGGTTATCATCCAAGGCTAGCACCAAGTGCCCGACCATAGCTGAAAATCACAGTGACCTAGGGGCCAAGATTCTTCCATTCATTCATTAAAAGTATCTGTCATTAGCATGAGCAATTGGAACTTCGTGCATATCATATCTAGTGCTAGTTCAACTAATAGGTTTTGTTAAAAGCCATGGAATTGTATTGTATTGTATTGTAAGGGGAACTTGTAAAGCGCACTGACACCGTGGGTTTCCTGGCGCTGGTTGGATGCAGAAGGACCCGAGGGACTTAGCTGGATTGAGGAAAAAGCCATGTTTTTAGGGATTTACGGAAAAGAATGAGAGAGTTAGAGGTTTTGAGAGAGAGGGGAAAGGAGTTCCAAAGTTTAGGGGCCAGGAATGCAAATCTCCGGCCTCCAGATCTGCAAAGTTTGATAGGGGGGATGGACAGGAAGTGAAGATGGGAAGATCTCAGGTTCCGTGAAGGGCAGTAGGGCCTGATGAGGGATTTCAGAAAGATGGGACAGGAGCCAGATAAAGATTTAAAGGTGAGGCAGCCGATCTTAAAGGCTGCCCTCGAGATGACAGGGAGCCAATGCAGTTTAGAGAGAAGAGGTTTGGTGGATTGCCATTTCGGAATCCCCAGGGCCAGTCTCGCCGCTTGATTTTGAACAGATTGTAGTCTGGAGAGAGATGTTTTAGGCAGACCGTGGTAAATAGAGTTCGAAAAATCTAAGCGGGAGAGGACGAGGGCCATGATAACTTGCAGAAGGGCTTCAGGAGTGAGGAGATAGGCCACCTTCCTGATCCTGCGCAGCTGGAACATGTGCAGGAGGAGACCACCGTCCCCACTTGGGGCCCGAGAGAAAGGCCGGAGTCAATAGTGACCCCGAGACTCTTTACCGAGGCCACGGGGGTAGGGGGGAGGCCAAGTTCTGCCGGCCAAAAGTGCGGGCCCCAGTGGGTAGAGCTCCTGCCAGGAAGAAGGAGCTCCGTCTTTCCGGGGTTCAATTTGAGCTGGTTTTGACACATCCACTGGAGGATGTGGGACATAGCTGCCTGGAAATTAGGAATAGCAGAGGGGGAATTGAGAGGAAAGATGAGTTGCAGGTCGTCCGCGTAGTTAAAAACGGTGACGTCCCACTGCCTCAGAGAAAAAAGGAGGGGTCGAAGATAGAGGTTAAAGAGAAGAGGGGATAAGGAGGAGCCCTGGGGGACCCCGCAGGGCGAGTGCTCCCTAGGAGCTCTGAAAGTGCCCAGGCTGAGGGTCTGAGACCTCCTGGTCAGGAAGGATTTGACCCATGCCAGCGCCAGGCCCTGGATGCCAGCCTGCTCGACACGGTGGAGGAGGATGTTGTGGTCCACCGTGTCGAAAGCGGCTGACAGATCTAATAGTACCAAGGCCTGGGGGGTACCCTTGTCAGCGCCGTCTCTCAAGGCATCCAGCACGGCCAAGATCACAGTCTCCGTGGAGTGGCCGGGTCTGAAGCCGGCCTGGTTGGCCTCGAGAAAGTTGGAGCTCTCGATGAACTGTGAGAGACAGGCGGTGGCGTGGGCTTCCAGGATTTTGGAGAAGAAGGGCAAGAGGGAGATGGGGCGGTAGTTCGCCGGAACGGCGGGATCAGCACCAGGCTTCTTCAGTACAGGCACCAAAACTGCCTCCTTGAAGGAGCTGGGCACCATACCGGACGAGAGAGAGGAGTTCAGCAGGGAAAGGATGCAGTCGGGTAGAGAATGGCAGATGTCTCGTAGTATGGTGGGGGGACAACAGTCATCTGGAGATCCAGACTTAGTACGGGTAGCCAATGTGGCCAAGGAAGTGGGGTCTAAGGGAGGAAACTAAGTGAAAGAGAGGGCTTTGTGGGGGGGGAGAGACGGAAGCAGCGCCAGGGGGAGTAGCCGGGATGGTGTCTTCAATCAAAGCAATTTTCTGAATGAAGAAATACTTACAAGATTCCTGTGTGGGGGCCTGAGTCGGAAGTGTCCTGGGATCGGAAGTGAATTTGTTAAGAACTTTAAAAATGTCTTTGGACTTGCAAGGGGCGGATAAGTCTTCTTCTGTTCATCGTCAGGTCCAGATGAGTTCTGATTAGTAGTGGGTGAGGTGACACCTTTGTCATAACCACTCACTAGTGAGTAGGGGGCTCCTGACATTACCTAATCTATGGCTAAAAAGTTACCAAGGAAAATTTTCCTCTTTATCAGCAGATCATGTTTGCTTCAATGCAAACAATCCCACAGTGCACTTTTCTTAGTTTTCCAACATGGAAGAGTTTTTCTATTCTAAGCAGAGGTTAAATGCCCAGCCATGGATGTTCCAGGGAAAGGAGCAGATGCCTCTTACTCGACCACAGCAAACTGTTTCTGTGACCTGCTCCTCCTCCCATTGGAATGGAAACAGGTGGGCTGCAGTCGGCCCTGGTTTCCAAGGCCCTGTCATTCTCAGGTTCAAGTTTACAAATTAGTCTTCTTCTGTTCATCGTCAGGTCCAGATGAGTTCTGATTAGTAGGTGACACTTTTGTCATAACCACTCACTAGTGAGTGGGGGGCTCCTGACATTACCTAATCCATTGGAATGGAAACAGGTGGGCTACAGTCGGCCCTGGTTACCAAGGCCCTGTCATTCTCAGGTCCAAGTTTACAAATTAGTGTAAATTTGCAGGCTTCACCCTGGTCAAACCAAGTTACTGAAGTTCCTGAGCTTTCTAAACTGCCCTTCCCGAGAGAGGCTGAGTCCCATACCTTATACCACATCTTGTTGCAGCCATTATGTCTGTTCTGAGAGCAGTTTTACATCCTATCAAGAGAAACTCACTGGAAGGGAGGGCAGTGACAGGCCTGCTAATGCTAATTAGCCATCTGGAGTTTCTAGCAAGCACGGTGTTCATTTTAAAATGGTAACATCCCTATGTATTTATGAAAAATCCAACCTTACCAATAATTTGGATATTTACTGAATGTCACAAATAGTGGTTGAATGGACTCTGTACATGATTCCAAATCTGTTACCGAAAATAGTATTTAATTTTGTATTTTCTTCTCATGGAAGTCGCTGCAGTTCTAAACCTTACTGGCAAAATATAGATTAGCCAATTTTACTATGTTTTGTGTGTCAAAGCACATGCACTCGGACAGGGTCGGCAGTGCCCCAGTGTGCAGAATAAAAAAATAGAAAAAGCAGTCAGCATACAATAGGGTTTAACACACCAAAATAGGGTATTTCTTAACAGTATGTTAAATTGTTCTTGATTGTATACTATTAACATGCCTTAACTTCCTCTTTCAAGGTGTATGTTAGTGTCATTAGGTCATTCCGGCAGGACCACTGTCTAGTGCAATCTAGTCAATGTTAAGATGCAGACAACCGTCGGCTGTGCTTGCTTACATGATGCTGTTTTGCTATCCTCTATACCTGCTCAATATTTGCTGATGTCACCAAGTGCAGGTCCATAACTTCAAAGTACAGCACTCCATCAGTCACCCTCATGTTCACTAGTTACTGATCTCTAATCAAAAAATGTCGTTAGGGACTCCTTGGCAGGCGTTTCCTGGTTGCCGCCCCTAGACTCTGGAACACCCTTCCTGCACATATCCGAGCAAGTCCCTCCCTGTTCACATTCCGCAAACAGCTAAAGACGTGGTTATTTGACCAATAGCCTTGTATATCTTCTTTACCCCAGTTGCTGATCCATCCCTTAACTTGCGCCGAGACGCCCACGGGTATTCGCCGCGCTCTACAAATGTCAATAATTAAATAAATAAATAAATAAATGAAAACATATCTGTATCTGGTGCATTTTCGTTAAGCACGTGCTCTTTTTTGCCAGAATTCACCCATGTAAAGTCACATTTTAAACTTTCATCTTTGATCCGAGAGCACTTACTAGAAATGTACCTGTTTCAAGGACGCAGTTGTGTATATAGTTGAGATGTTCTTTTGTGCAACTTGGCCATTTGAGGTTAAAGTTACTAAATATTAGCTAGGTAGAAATTTGTTGTACCTCGGCACTCAAATATTTGTTTTTCATAGAAGCAAGTGCTTCTAATGGAGTTAGTTCTCTGTCCTGACCTGCTTAAGGAGTCACGCCTTTCAATCGTTCAAATAAACAATATTTAACTGTATAAAGAGAGCATCCAAAAGGTAAGATTCCTTTGATGTTTCAATATCATGTTTTGCACAATTATTATCTGTACCGTCTCTTATTAATAGTACATGATACAAAAATCGTTGTTAAAAGTTCTTCTGTACTTATATCCCAAAGAAAATGCAACCGGCAGCTGACACGTGTTTTGTAACTGTAACGAAACACGTGTCGGCTGCCAGTTGCATTGTGTATGATATATGCATTTTTAGATATCACCGTGTTTGTCAGACAGAAAATAAACAAAGACGTTGTAAAAGAACTTGGTAAAATCTAACAGTGTCTGTTGTCCAATGATACTTGCTACAATCCTTTCACTGTAACACTGGCATTGTTAATTGCAATATCATTAGTTATAATTTGCACATTTAGTAAGATACAGCCGTCTGTGTTATTCTATTAGGGTCTAAAAATCCATTCTAGAAGGGGCTGTAAACATAAGTAAAAAATAATAATGTTTTGGCATATAAATGTATTTCTTGGAGTGTCAAGATCTAACATTAACATTTGAATTTCCTCTTCCCGGGTATTCTAGTTGTTCCAACTACCAGTAAAGTGGTAATATCGAAGATACCAAGCAAGCCCTGCTTCTAAGATTGAGTAAATGGCTGAATGATCTTCATTTCAGAATGCCAAAGAATCATATGTCCTGAAATGTCTCTGATGGCCCTGAAGAACATTAAAGCCAGATTTACACCAAAACATTCCGACGCAGTGCATTTGCTTTTTTATCAAATAAAAAATGCCTGTTCCCCTCCGCCCTTGGTGTATTTCATTCTCACTCAAAGAATGAAAGTAACATCTACATCTACTACTACAGGGTGGCAGAGTGTTACACTGGCATGCTGTGTTAGTTCTAGGAGTGCAGGTGCAGATACGTTTTGATAGCTTCCTGCTAAGAGACAAACCTCTATGCATTTCATGAATTTTGACACACTACATATGTCACGAATCGAATATCATGGCTGAGTGGAAATAAATCTAGTGTGGATTTAGGAAAACTCTGCTGTTATTCTCGTTTATTAACTGAAATAGGAGCTCTCATGATACTGAATGCTGACCCATTGAGCCTGGTTAAGAATCATGGTTGCCACCAGGGGCAGAACCTTAATTCAAGGCAGAGCATTATCAGGGCCTTCAGTGTTCCCTTCATTCATAAAAGTTATATAAACTGTGGACTGTATGGGGTTGTAGGAATTGCATACATATGAACTCTGATGCTTTTCCATTCTGCACTAATTCTGGTTTTGTCATTAAAAGCCTATGAAGATAATCATGTTATGTTTAATAGCCACTTTAGGGTGTATCCAATCCAAACTTTTCCTGTATCAATCTTGGGGATTCTTAACCCACTTTGACCATTTGCACTCCTTTATTCTCATGTATCATGTAAAGCATTCAGATGGTCACTCCAGGAAAAAGTCTCGTTAAGCTTCGGCTGTCCCTCTACATCTTAGTCCTGTCCTCTTCTTAGTCCTGTGTTAAAGTTCTTCAGATCTCCATGCAAGTCACAGATATAATGTCGATTCCTCTTCTTTGCAATCACACGTCCAGATGTGTGTTCTAATTAGCACGAGGTGCAGTGATACTTTTCTTTAAATTACTAGCCAGTGGGCGGCATGACTTTTAGATACTTTATGTGACCATGTGACATTTGGGTAAAATGTTGGCAAGGGCAAATCCTTCCCTCTTGTTCAGCACATCCTGTTGCCTCACTGCAAACTGTCCACAGTGCACTATTCTTAGTTAATTATAACATGGCAGAATGTTCTACCCACACAGAAGAGGGATGTTCTAACAGTATGTTCCAGATTTCTGTGTAGTATACAATTCATACTCCATTCTGTAAAGAAGGAGCAACCTGAAGGGATGAGTTCTGTCCAAGTAGTATTTACTGTTCTTATTTGATCATCCATGCAGGCCCACCCCCCATTTCATACAAGTTTTATACTTAAAACCTGTTAAATAATCACAAATGTTACCATGTGCAAGACCATAACTTCAAGCCTGGGCAATCACCCTCATTTTCAATCACTACTAAATATGAAACTTGGTGCTATTCTATCAACACTTGTTCTTATATTGCTTGAAACGTCACATGTGAAACCTTCCAGCTACCCCGTAGGTAATCCTAACTAAAACGTTTGCATTCCACCAGGGAGAATTTACTACCAGTTTGCGATTTTCAACTTCTATCTTATATATACCATTGATCTAACATTTCGTGCAAATTGGTCAATTGAGATTAAAGTTACCGAATGAGCTATTGTGGGAATAGTAATTTGTACCATTCCGCTATCCAGCACTTTCCCTACTGTTGCACCAAATGGATTAGGAATAGTAATTTTTACTCCTCTGCTATCCAGCACTTTCACTACTGTTGCACTTATTACAGTTAGAATAATAAATGTAATTGTTTCACTATCCAACATTTTCCCTAATGATGTATTTATTGTGTTGCAAAATGTACTTTTTAATTTTGTTTTAATTGTTTAATGTTTCAATTAATTATAGAAAGTTTTTTTATTTCACACTAATCATATATGTATATATTTTATTTTTACATAATTTAAAAATTAAATAAAGATAATAGTTAATAAATTACTTTAAAGTAAATATATGTATACATTATTGTTTGTGTATTTATATTATTTTTAATTAAGTTTTATTTTTATATTTAGATAAAATATATAATAAATGTAATTCATTTGTGAAAGATAATATTATTATTATTTTATGTTTTTAATATATATTATTTTATTTTAGTTATATTTTTGAATCAATATTTTTTACATCTGTATTTTTAACTTCAATATTTTTGATTCAATACTTTTGTACTTACCTGTTTAAGTATAGAGAGTCGATATTTTTATTATCTATATTTTTTTTCAATATTCTTAATATTGATGTTTTTACCATCAAATCAGTAAAGCCTCTGCTGTTAGTTTGACAGATCTGTGGGTTGTCTGCAAGGGAGAGGGAGGCTCATCGAAGGTTACGGTCAGTTGGTGGAAGGTGAGACGTTTGTTGATGTATGCTGGCCCTTCATTTTGGAAGGCATTGTAGGCTTGGGTCAGCATCTTGAACTGGCATCTCTTCTGAATCAATAGCTAATGCAGTTTCCTGTGATGTGTGTCCTTTAAGGGTGGGCGTAAAATCCGTTTCGCGGGCAAATTTACGGATTTTCCGCGATTTCGCGATCCGCGAATCTCTCGAAATCGCGGTCAAATCCGCGAATCAGCGGGGACGAATTTTCAGCCAAGCAAGGGTTACAGCAGCAGGTTCAATAGTTGAACCTAACTTCTTTGTAACCTTTTATAAAAGGGTTACAAACAAATTAACTTCAACTTGGACACCTGCTGCTAATTGTTTCCTGGCGCCTCGTTGCCTACTTGCAACTATTCTTTGACCCTGCTCTGACCCTTGAAGCAGGGTCAGAGAATAGTTACAAGTAGGCAACGAGGCACCTGTCCAAGGAATTAAACCTCATCAGGAAGCACTTACAGATATAAAAAACAGGAAGAAGGGAGAGGATGGCCAATACACCCATTTTGAGTTGTCAGGAGGGGTTAAACTAAAAGAGACCTTTACAGCTCAATTTTCGTATGCATTTTGCTAAAAATAAAAAGCTGTATGTTCTGTAGGAGCAACTCAGGAATCTGGCCCTTCAGAGATCCGGCCTCTCTTTCTTTCTCTTGTTCTCTCTCTACCTCTCTCTTTCCCTCTCTTTCTATCTATCTATCTATCTATCTATCTATCTATCTATCTATCTATCGATCTATCTCTCTCTCCCTCTCCCATAAACGACTGCATGGGTAACTTCGCTATGCAAGCGGCCCGCGAAGACGCAAAAAGCCCCGCGAACACGCAAAAAACCCAGCGAACACGCAAAAAAACAAAAATCCGCAAATTCGCGAATTTTGCGGATCGCGAATTCGCAAAATTCGCCCATGCTTAGTGTCCATCTGGGGAGGTCAAGATTGAGTCTTGCGACTGAACTCTGTATTATCTGAGGTCTCTCCAGGAGGTGTGCAGTGATTCCTACATACAGCATGTTTCCGTTGGCCAGTCTGCTGTTGATGAGGTCCTGCATCTGGTGTCTGCTGGGAACCACCTGAAGATCTTGTGGAACATCCAAAGAGTGTGGAAAAAGGCAGATAAAAATGTGTTGACTTGCCTTTCGATGGATAGCTTGCTATCCTGGATGAGGCAGAGATTGCAAGCGTGGTCTCTTGAGGCACGGGGTTGCCGAGGTCCATGGACCACCATACATTGGTCAATTTCGAGGTGCTGTTTCCAAAGATGAGCAATTCTGATTGTTAAGACAGTTGTCCTTCATCCAGTCTGTGACTTTTGTCATGCATCCATGGAAGTTAGCTCTAGTGGTGGATGGTTCTTCGGACAGTGAAAAGATGAACTGTGAATCATTGGCATAGGAGATGATGTTAAGTCCATGTGATCTGACAGTGGCGGCCAGGGGGTCATGTAGCTGTTGAAGAGACTCAGCTGAGGGAAGATCCTTGGGGGATTCTGCAGATGATCTTCTTGGGCTTTGAGGTGAACAGTAGGAGGCAAATCCTTTTGATTCAGCTGATGAGATATGAAGCGATCCATTTGGGATCATTTACTTGAATCCCGATGTAGTGGAGTATGTTGATCAGGATGTGGCGTGAGTTGATGTTGAACACTTCAGACAGGTCCAGGAGTATGAGGGTTGCTGTTTCCCCATGGTCCAGGAGGGCTCAAATGTCATATGTGGCTGCGATCACGTCTGTCTCATGCTGTGGTTACTTCGAAGTACAGATTGGAAGGGGTCCGGGAGTTTGTGGTCTTCTAGGTGTTGGGCGAGTTGCTAGCGATCACTTTCTCAAGGACTTTTGCTGGATAAGGGAGCCAAGAGTTGGACTGGTATTTCTTTGTTTCAGCTGGGTCGGCAAATGGTTCTTTTCAGGACGAGCCTCACTTCATTATGTTTACAGTTTTCAGGGAAGGAGGCTGTGGTGAAGGAGGTGTTTATGACCTTCCTGAGGTTGTCACCGATTATGTTGTTTCTGAGGTTGAAGATGTGGTGGGGGCATGGGCCCGTGGGTGCTCCCGAGTGCACAGAGTTCATGATGGAGATAGTGTCATGCATGGTGAGGTGTTTCCAGTGGGTAAGAAGGTGTTCAGGGTTTTTGTTTGTTGTTGTGAGCTGGTTGATGCCGTCTGTGGTGGAGGGTTTGTGTTTAAAATATTTATAATTGGCCGAGATCACATTGTGGAAGAAGTCTGCAAGGTTGTCGCACAGTTCCTGGGAGGGATTGATGTCATTCTTGGTGGCTGCTGGATTGGTGAACTCCATCACAAGGGAGAAGAGTTTTTTGCTGTGGTTTGCAGTGGCTTTGATGCGGTCTGCTAGGGCATTCTTCTACCTACTACCAGCATTTTCTATGGTGCCTTCTGGCCCCAAGAACCCACGAGCACCTCCACCTACACTTCAACTTACAGGTTTGGCATCAGCACCAGCTGGAACCTCTGAACCTGCTTTGGGTTTTACAATGGCTTCTCATGTTTAAATGCAAAAGGAAGAAGCACAATTCATTAGTCTCTATGATTACAAGCTGATTTTATCCACCCCTCATCCCTCTGAGTGGCAGCCTTCTGGTAGCTCATCATAATCAGACATCGTTGCTGTGCCTTATGGCAGGGTTCAATTCATAAACAGCTTATCTGAGCAGAATTTGGATACTGAAAGTTATGATAAAGGTGATAGGTTTGCCTCTTAATAAGATGTTTACAATTGGTGTGATTATTTACAACATGGGAGTGGTCTGGACTTTAATCCAGACACTGGATTGGTCTCACTCTATGGTCCTCCAACTGAAAGCAGTGCATCTTTCGCATTGGAATGCAGAGAGTGCCTGAAGTACTTGACTTTCGACTCCTAATTATGGTGGAGAAAATCAATGTACTGACTGAGGCAGTACTTGACTTCCGACTCCTAATTATGGTGGAGAAAACCAATGTACTGACTGAGGTTCAGGATATAGTGGTTCGAGTTTTACCTACTGTACTGGAGTATGTGTTATGTGTGTGTCTTTCGACAGCTCTCTTCTCTTTGGTGAAAAAGCATTTTTAGCCCTTGAAAGATTCAAGGTAACCAGGGTTATCTGCACTGGTGGACACACACCAAGCCCAGGAGGCCTTCCAGCCATTTATTGGTAGAGGTCAGGCATCCTACAGGCAAGGACATGCAGCTCACTACCTCCTGATGTAAAAGTAGATAACCATCCTCTCAATTGGTTTCAGGGAAAGGACAAGTTCAAGATGCTCACTCTGGCCCTGGTCCTGTATGCCATTGAACCTGGAGACTGGATGGTAGTATCCAGAAGGAAGTTAACACAAATAGATGATGGACTGAGTATTGAGACTGTTCAGACATTCACTCCCAGTGACAGATCTGGGCTGAATCCATCATTGTTCTTTAGCTCACCATGCCACCCCAGTATAGACCCAACCATATGCAAATCGGTCTTTAAACTCTTTCCTATGGGAAACGTCCAGCCCGAACTGCCAAGCCAGGTCTTCCCTGGACCAGAATCAAGCATCCTGGGAGCGGTTTCAGGGTAACACCCCTCATCAGCCATGCAGGCTTGAATCCTGTGGCAAAGTGAACAGGGGACGCATGTCTGGGCATACCCTCCCACTTAGGGTGGAAAAACCAAAAACAAGGAGAGGATGAATAGAGATAGCTGCAACTTTTCAGACACTCTCCCCCAGTCATAGATCTGCGTTGAATCCATCTTTGTCAGCCTGAAGCACATGGTCAAGACTGACTTGCATATAGGTAGGTCTGAACTAGGGGGAGCGAAGTGAGCTAAAGAATGACAATGGATTCAACCCAGATCTGTGACTAGTGGGGAGTGTCTGAACATTTTCAGCACTCCTTCCATCATCTCCTTCTTTTTGCAGTGTCTAGAACAGAAGCAGAATACCTGAACAACTTTCTGACCTTTCACCAGCATACCAGACACCTGCGTACCTTGCTCCTGGGTCTCACCTCTGACCCCCACATCCATCGTTCTAGATCCGGAGGACGCTCCTTATCCCTCATCTCTGCTAAAGCCTGAAATGACCTCCCTATCTACCTCTGTACCTCCACCTCCCTAACTGAATTCAGAAGCAGCCTCATGACCCCTAGGGGTGATTAGCAAGCTCTACAAATATGGGTCTATTGATTGATTGATAGTGTTCGATCTACAGGATGCCTGTTTTCATATCCCAATCATGCAGGCCTACAGGTGCTTTCTGTAATGTGTCAAGAGCATTTTCAATTTTCAGTGTTTACCTTTGGCCTTTACAGTGACCCCTGGTGTACACAAAAGTTATGGCGGTAGTCCATGTACATCTTTTGAGGTCAGCAATTTTAGTTGTACCACACTGTGAAACCTGGCTGGTAAAGGAAGACTCACTCCAAACAGTAAGCACTCACCTCCAAATGATGGCAAACCTCCTTATATAGGTGGTTTTCTCTGTCAATGTACTAATGTCGCAGAGAACCTCTTTGTAAATGCTTCTGATGATTCGCATAACTGCCCAATTTTGTGCAATCCCCCGAAGATGAGAGTCCAGGACATTTAAGATAGGATCAAGATGTTTCGGCGTCTGTCCTGGATCTCAGTCAGTATGAATCTGACATTGCTGAGAAGGCTAAAAAACAACAATAGATTCAACCCAGATCAGTGACTGGTGGTGAGTGTCTGAAACGTTTCAGCACTCCTTCCATCATCTCCTTATTTTTGCAGAGTCCAGAACAGAACCAGAATACCTGAACAACCTTCTGACTTTCCACCAGACACCTGCGGCCCTTCCTCCTGACTCTCACCTCTGACCCCTGCCTCCATCGTACTTGAACTGGAGAACGTTCCTTATCCCTCATCGCTGCTAAAGCCTGAAATGACCTCCCAATCTACCTCCGATTCTCCATCTCCCTAACCGAATTCAGAAGCAGCCTCAAGACCTGGCTGTTCGAATAACCCCACCCACACAGAGCATGGTCACCCCTTGGTGTAATTAGCACGCTCTACAAATACTGATTGATTGATTGATTGATTGATAGTGTTAGATCTACAGGATGCCTATTTCTATATCACAGTCCTGCAGGCCTACATGCGCTTTCTGTAATGTGGCGAGAGCATTTTCAATTTTCAGTGCTTACCATTGGCCTTACCATTGCCCATTGGTGTACACAAAAGTGATGATGGTAGTCCATGTACATCTTTCGAGGTCAGAGATTTTAGTCGTATCACTCTGTGCTAACTGGCTGGTAAAGGAAATCACACTCCAAACAGTAAGCACTCATCTCCAAATGATGGTGAACCTCCTTACATAGGTGGGTTTGTCTGTCAATGTACTGAACTCACAGAGAACCTCTTTGTGAATGCTTCCGTTGATTCCGTACACCGCCCAATTTCCTGTCATCACCGGGAGTTGACTGTCAAGGACATTAAAGCTATGATCCCTATGTTTCGGCTTGGACCTCAGTCAGTATGAATCTGAGATTGCTGAGAATGCTATAACTCCTTCATTCTGTCACACTAGTATGTCAGATGTCATATGTGGTTTCTGCAGCGGGATCTGAAGTATCTGATGCCCAGTACCACAGTGATCTGTCCACTCATGTCCAGATCACAGAGGAGTTTACAAAAGACCTGCTGTGGTGGCTGCAGGGCCAAAATTGGGTGAGTGTCAGACCTCTCTCCTTACCTTGCCTAGACTTGTCAGTGCTGACTGATACATGACTCATGGGGTTGGAAGGACATTTTGAATAGATGGAAATCCGAGGACCTTGGTCACTGGTGGAGGCCAGACACACTAATCTGTTGGAGCTGTGGGCAACTCACTCTGAGTTGATACAGTGACTGGCCACCATCCAATAGTGTCCGATACAGGTGCTTATGAACCTCACCACTTTACCTGGATAGTGCATCAAGCAGGACGGGGTGATGTATTAATCCCTGTGCCAAGAGGTGCTACTCAGCTGGAAGTGGGTGGATGCTTGAGGGTTTCCCTGTAGGAACACCACCTGGCTAGATCTCTGAACTCAGGGGCAGACAAACTCAACCACCGGCACCTACCGAATCATGAATTACAATTACATCTGTGTGTACGGGATGGTATCTTCCAAGGATGGGGAGGACCCTGCCTCGGTCTTTTTTGCTGTCACTGAGAACTCGCAATATGAATAATTTTGTAAATTGCAGCTCCCTAGCTGAGTCAAGTTTATTTTGAGTGAGGCTCAGGACTCCTGAAAGCTTCCTGCTGCTACCTTTCCTGCTTGAGTTCTGAAGAAAATCAGGAATGATCAAGCCTAAGCAATACTGGGTTGGGCGAGGAGAGTGTTGTATCCAAAGCTTGTGGGCATGATCATCTGACTTCCAATCAGGCTGATGCTTCAACAGGATATTCTGTCACAGCAACAGGGGAGGGTCCTACACACCAGCCTGCACAACTTTTATCTCAATGCTTACAGACTGATCGGCCACAGTTGACTGCATTCAACCTCCCTTCTTAAAGTTTAGATGTTATCCTGGAGGTGAGGTGCACTTCTACCATCCACCAAATCAGTATACCTGTTCATATGGGACAAGTCTGTTGTTTGGTATGACACCTATTGAATTGACCCTCTACAAGCCAACATTTTCATTTTAGTGTAGGTCTGAGCCCAGCTAATAGTTATTTGTCTGCTCTTTCAACTTTTTACAGCCTTCTTTATGTAAATCACCAGGTTTGCAATCATGTGAAAAAAGTAGCAGTTTCGTTTTGTGTTTCACTGAGCAGGCAGAAACTCGCCTGCGCTTTTAAGACGGAAAAGAGATCCCCTTGCAGGAGGGTGCAGTGAGTGACTGCATCTGCCTGCAAGGTATGTCTGAGGAGTCCATACTGCAGGCATCATCTCCCAGAGGGCTACCTTTAGGGGGTGCATTGATTGCGCGTAACCCTTTAGGTAGCTCACCGTCAGTGCACCACCTTACAACTTCTTTTCATCCACACCCATATCTGTAACATGGTGCGGGTGAAGTAGCAAATAAATTCCCTCATTCGCATGTAGTCACGCCCCATGGAAATTAGAGCTCACCCTCTGATAATTGTACAGGTGCTCTATGTGTCCCAGCACTATCCGAATTGCAGAAGCGGCCGCACAGTACTCTCCGGCTCCTTCTGTAATACCAAAGTGCCTGGGGGAAAGCAGAGTAGGTGCAAATGCCTGTTTTGCCCCTGGGGTACTTTGCATAAAATGGCCCCTGGTGTCCTTCAGTCCACCTCATCCGTCTTAGGATGAGAGACTCCGTTAGTTGGATCATAGGAGAGCCTAAGCTTCTATACTGATTGTACTAAGTAACATTGATTGGATGATCAGCTTATTGTTGTATTAGCCATGGTGAAGACAGCAAGGCGGTGCCAAATCTCTGCTACACAGTAGTTCAGAAGCAGTTAACAGAATGGCTCATTTCACCAGGGTGGTATGCTGAGGGTCTGTTCTGGACATTTGCCTGGCTGCTGTGGGTTTCACTCCATACATTCATAATTAATTTTACCCGCTTGGTCCTGCAGGTTT
Source organism: Lissotriton vulgaris (assembly GCF_964263255.1). NCBI lineage: Eukaryota > Metazoa > Chordata > Amphibia > Caudata > Salamandridae > Lissotriton > Lissotriton vulgaris. The sequence continues at coordinate 2,036,036,300 of NC_141691.1, forward strand.
TTTTTTGTCTGAGCCAGTTCACAGACCCACCACCTAGGAAGTACTACTATGGAATTGATTTCAAAGGCAATGAATATGCATATAGATGTATCCATCCGATGAACAAGTTACTTATCTTTGGTAACGCTGTTTCTGATGGATTCTTTATCTAATTGCAGACTCCTCACTGACGCGCACACCTTTCTGTTCTGTGAATTGGGCTCTTTTAGAAATTTTTTAAAGTTCCCAAGTCTAGGGATGTGCACACTGGTAAACAAATCTGCTATAGGGCTCTACATCTGAGTGGGTCAACAGTCTAGAATGCAAATGATCTCCATGTGCGTAGGTGGTGCTTAGAAGAAGCTTCACACTTCACTTCTCACAAGGAATGTCAGCGCTAGATGCATGTTGCAACCTACTGTTGTGCAGGTCTACTGCTAAAGATATTCCAGATCCAGTTGGGAGCCTGATGGAGTATTCAAAATATGAGGAATATGCGGTTAGATAGCTTCGCCACCAAGATGAACCATACCAAAGGTTAAAAACTTGTTGTTATAGTTACTTCAATATGTATCCAGAAATATATACATACTGTAAATATTTATTTATTTAGTGATGCATTGTAGATATCAAAGAGTTTGCATCTCATAAGTAAACAGAGACCAAAAGCTGACTAGTGCCTTGGTAGAATCTCATACTTTCTCACAGTGTCTGCTCCTCACCTATTGATTCCACATGCATTTCATGGTAACAGTAGAATTAGTGATTGAGGATCATCAACCCTGTATTGGTTTGCGAGTGAATTACAGCTATCTGCTCTTCTTATAAGGTCCAAAAATCCATCCTGGAAGGGGGTGGGAATAGCTGGGCAAATAATGAAATGTTTGCATGAAATGTATAATTTGAAATGGCAAAATCTGGTATTAACATTTAGGTTTCCTCTTCCCGGATGATTTAGTTGTTCCAACTACCAGCAAATTTGTAACCACCAAGAAACCAGGTAAATTCTGCATCCCACTATAAATTAGGAGTTCAAATGCATTAAATTACAAAATGCTATAAAATCGTACAACATGAATGTCTCTGATTATAAGAAGAATTTTAAAACTAAAGCTTTCTAGATGTCCTTTGCACAATTCTAGTCAGCTTTGCTGTCTGGCAACAGAAATCCTGGTGGGCCCATTTAGAGAATATTTATAGGACATTAGAACTTAACTGCTTAGTAGTTTTTTATGCCAAATATTCCCTTTAATGTTATAAACTACATCTGCCTGCAAGGGGATGTCTGAGGAGTCCATACTGCGGCCATCACCTTCCAGAGGGCTACCTTTAGGGGGTCCACTGATTGCGCGTAGGCCTTTAGGTAGCTCACCATCAGTGAACCTCCTGTCAGCTTCTTTTCAACCACACCCATGTCTGAAATATGGTGCGGGTGCAGCAGAAAATAAATTCCCTCATTCGCATGTAGCCATACCCCCATGGAAATTAGAGATCACCCTCTGATAATTGTACAGGAGCTCTATGTGTCCCAGCACTATCTGAATTACAGAAGGGGCCGCACAATACTCTCTGGCACCTTCTGTAATACCAAAGTGCCCGGGGGCAAGCAGAGTAGGTGCAAATGCCTGTTTTGCCCCTGGGGCACTTTGCATAATATGGCCCCTGTTGTTCTTCAATCCACCTCATTATTATTTATTTAAAATATTTATATAGCGCGGCTGTCACCTGGCAGGTATCCTGGCGCTGGTTGCTAATTCCTGGTTTTTTTTAGACGGGGGGGTAGAACTATGGCAGGCGGGCTTAGAGGGGTGGAGGAAAGAGCCATGTTTTGATTCGTTTCCTGAAGGGTAGGAGATGAGGGATTTGGCGAATGTCGGCAGGAAGACTGTTCCATAGCTTGGCTGCAGCTACTCTGAACGATCTTCCTCCAGTCCTGGCCTTCTTATATCTAGGCACTTTCACAAGGCAGGCGGTTGTAGACCTGAGTGTTCTGGTGGGGGAGTACCACGAGAACAGACGTTGAAGAGGTCTGGGTCCTGTGCCGTGTAGTGCCTTAAAGACCAGGCAAAGGGCTTTGAAGGCGATGCGTTGCTTCCAAGGCAGCCAGTGCAACTCGGCCAGGGCAGCGGTGGCCGAGGATCTCCTCGTCCAACCAAGGGCCAGTTTGGCTGCTGCCGACTGTACTCGTTGGAGTCTGTCCAACAGTGTCGCAGGGGATTCAAACAGAAGGGCATTACAGTAGTCAAGGCGACTAAGAATAGTGCACCTGACTATCAATGCTCGGGCAGAAGGTGGTAGTAAAGGCAGGACTTTGCGCAGTGAGTGCATAAGGCCTGAGCAGGTGGCGACTGTTCTTGAGACCTGCGTTTCCATGCTCAGTTGGTGGTTTAGCATGACGCCCAAGTTGTTAACACTGGTAACAGGTGGCGGGTTGTTAGAGTTTTCCGGGGGCCAGAACTTGGCAGGCAGAGGGTGGGGTATGCGGCTCGCGGGACAGAACAGAACCTCGGTTTTCGAGGAATTGAACTGGAGGGAGTTCCGATGCAACCAGCCTGCGGTATCTCTTAAACAGTTATGGAAGGCTTCTAAAGAGATGGAGTCTTCGCCTTCCCAAGAGAAAAGGAGCTGGGTGTCGTCCGCATAGTTTACTGTGGTCATATTGTGCGATTTAATTAAAGTGACCAATGGTTTCAAGTAAACATTAAAAAGAATCGGGCTGATGGAGGAGCCCTGAGGAACACCGTGAGGGACAGGGGAGAAGACCGATTGGAAGGGAGGAAGGGATACAGCCTGTTTCCTGTCACTGAGATGTGAATGAAACCAAAGCAGGGCCGAGCCGTCGATCCCTGCCTCTCTCAGCCTCTCAAGCAAGGTCCCATGGTCGACAGTGTCGAATGCGGCAGACAGGTCCAATAAAATCAAGGCCACAGCTTGGCCCCTGTCTGCACGCATTCGAAGCTCCTCCATAGCAGTGAGCACAGCAGTTTCAGTGCCATGGGCTGGGCGAAAACCAAATTGGAATTCGTCCAACACGTGGTGCTGCTCAAGGTGGGCTGAGAGGCAGTTGCTGACCCAACGTTCAAGCACCTTCACCGGAAAAGGCAGAAGTGATATGGGGCGGAAGTTGGATAAGCATTCTGGGTTTAGCGTGGGTTTCTTTAATAGCGGGGTGATAAGCGCCTGCTTCCAGGGGGTGGGAACGAAACCACAGCTGAGGGATTGATTACAAATCATCCGAAGAGTGTGGAATAATTCGTGCCCATAAGCGTTCCAGATTTTCGGAGGCAGAGGGTCAAGGGGAGATCCCGAGGTAATGCCCAGTGCCACTTTCTCAAATTCTGCTTGAGAAATCAAGGGGAAAGCCCGGAGCGTATCCGTAGGAGGGCAGTCTGGCCCTGGATTGGTGGACCCAGCTTCGGGAGGGGTGGGGTGGATATGTACCGGGGGCGTTGCCAGATTTTTGATGATAGTCTCAATTTTATCGGTGAAAAACTGAGCAAGGTTATCACAAAGAGTCTGAGAAGGGGGAATGGAGTTTTTGACGCAGTCAGGATGTATGATATTATCCAGGATCTGAAATATACTTTTTGGACTGTTTGCCGCGTTGGCTATAGTGGAGCAGAAGTAATTCGATTTACTCTCTGCTATGGCAGATTTGTAATCACGGAGTAAATTTCTCCAGAGGGCTTTGTTGTTGTCGCAGTATCCGTGTCTCCACTTTCTCTCAGCCTGTTTACAGGCTGATTTGAGGGTTTTCAGAGAGTCATTGTACCAGGGAGCGGGTGTTCTACCTTTGGGTTTACAATGTTTTAGAGGAGCAGCTGAGTCCACGATGGAGGTAATTATCGAGCTGAGGGATCTATAATTGTTTTCCACCGAGCTGGTAGGAGAGAAACTATCCTGCACCTCGAAAACTTTGGTGGAGGTGCTGAGTTTTTCTAGAGCTTTCCAGTTTCGATAGGAAAATTGTGGTGGAGAATGATTCTTTGGCTTTCTTATTGTGGCGTTGTTGATATAAAGTTTGATGAGCGAGTGGTCTGTCCAACTCATAGGCAAGATGTCGCCTATTTGAGATAGACCAGGACTCGAAAAGATAAGGTCAAGACGGTTGCCTGCGGAGTGAGTGGGGTCCTTTATCAGTTGGTGAAGCCCCACGCTGTCACAAGACAGCAGAAGGTTGTCTAAACCTGTGTCTAGGCTGCCGTTTGGCCAGAGATTGAAATCTCCTAGAATAATGAGTTTGTTATGGGAGGTTGCCATGTTTGTGATGAGCGTGAGGAGTGCTTGCTGTTGCGAGAGGGAAAACGCCCCAGGCGGTCGATAGCAGATGATCACCGTAAAGGTGACTCCTGGGTGGCTATTTATAGTTAGACCAAAGAGCTCGATTCCGGGTACAGGGTCTATGTCAATGATGTTCAATTGCCACGAGGCTCGGAAGATGACGCCAACTCCGCCACCGCGGCCTTTTGGTCTGGGGAGATGTAGGATGTTAAAGTTTAAAGGGCAAGCGGATGCTAAATCGGTCTCACAGTTTGCGTGTCTCCAAGTCTCGGTTAGAAAAAGTACGTCTAGGTGGTGCGACTCTATAAGGAGGTTGATTTCCGTGGCATGCTTCGGTAGAGATCTGACGTTCAGGAGGCCTCCTGCGATTAGGCCCTTGTAGGTGAAGTCAGTTAAGGGAGAAGCAGTCTCTTCAAGAGTGAGTTTACCTTCGTGTGCGTATCCTCGTAGATTGAGCAGTGCATCCTGGGTGTAGCAGGGGGATTGCCGGCTGAATAGGGCAGGGTTTGTGGCGCTAGGCGCGTCCTCGTCGCGGACGAGCGCAGACGAGCTTGCCTTAAGCGCGCCTTCGGCGCGCAATCGGCGTGCCCGCTGCGCTCGTCCGCTGCGCTTCCGGTATTGACACATGAATTATAGTGGTCGCTAGTGACGTAGGAGGGGTCATGGCCAGCAAGAGATGGGCGTGGCTATCGTTCTCCCTCGGCGGTCAATGGCGCCAAGAATGAGTGGTTTTCGTTTTCCCAACAGCTAATATTCAGCTGCTGTGGGAATGATGAGAGTGTGCAAATCGGCAGGTATTATTAAAATCAATACACAAATTACAGGTTTAAAAATAGCAGTAAAACACCTCCCGGCTTTTCGCCTCAGGAGTTAGCAGTGCAATGGAGCAGCGCTTGAGTCAGCGTGCCCTATTTATCACAGCGGAGGGGGCGTGGCCAGCAAGAGATGGGCGTGGCTATCGTTCTCCCTCGGCGGTCAATGGCGCCAAGAACGAGTGGTTTTCGTTTTCCCAACAGCTAATATTCAGCTGCTGTGTGCTCTTAGGATGACAGACTCCGTTAGTTGGATAATAGGAGCACTTAATATTGTATACTGATTGTACTGCGTGACATTGATTGAATGATCAGCTTATTGTTGTATTAGCCGTCGTGAAGACGGGCAAGGCGATGCAAAATCTCTGCTACACAGTATTGCAGAAGCCGTTAACAGAAGGGCTCATTTCACCAGGGTGGTATGCTGTCTGTTTTGGACATTTGCCTGGCTGCTGTGGGTTTCACTCCATACATTAATAATTAATATTACCTCCTTGGTCCTGCAGGTTTTGTTTTGTCTGAGCCAGTTCACATAATCACCACTTAGGAAGTAATACTATGGAATTGATTTCAAAGGCAATGAATATGCATATAGATGTATCCATCCGATAAACAAGTTACTAATCTTTGGTAACGCTTTTTCTGATGGATTCTTTATCTAACTGCAGACTCCTCACTGATGCGCACACTTTTCTGTTCTGTGAATTGGGCTCTTTTAGAATTTTTTTTAAGTTCCCAAGTCGAGGGATGTGCACACTGGTAAACAAATCTGCTATAGGGCTCTGTGTCTGAGTGGGTCAACAGTCTAGAATGCAAATGATCTCCATGTGGGTAGGTGGTGCTTAGAAGAAGCTTCTCACTTCACTTCTCACGAGGAATGTCAGTGCTAGATGCATGTTGCAATCTACTGTTGTGCAGGTCTACTGCTAAAGATATTCCAGATCCAGTTGGGAGCCTGGAGGAGTATTCAAAAGATGAGGAATCTGTGGTTAGATAGCGTCGCCACCAAGATGAACCATACCAAAGGTTAACAATTTGTTGTTATAGTTACTTCAATATGTATCCAGAAATATATACATACTGTAAATATTTATTTATTTAGTGATGCATTGTAGATATCAAAGACTTTGCATCCCAAAAGTAAACTGAGACCAAAAGCTGACTAGTTCCTTGGTACTAGTCAGTCTCATACTTTCTCACAGTGTCTGCTCCTCACCTATTGATTCCACATGCATTTCATGGTAACAGTAGAATTATTGATTGAGGATCATCAACCCTGTATTGGTTTGCGAGTGAATTACAGTTATCTGCTCTTCTTATAAGGTCCGAAAATCCATCCTGGAAGGGGATGGGAATAGCTGGACAATTAGTGAAATGTTTGCATGAAATGTATTATTTGAAATGGCAAAATGTGGTATTAACATTTAGGTTTCCTCTTCCCGTATGATCTAGTTGTTCCAACTACCAGCAAAGTTGTAACCACCAAGAAACCAGGTAAATTCTGCATCCCATTATAAATTAAGAGTTCAAATGCATTAAATTACAAAATGCTATAAAATAGTACACCATGAATGTCTCTGATTATAAGAAGAATTTTAACCTAAAGTTTTGCAGATTTCCTTTGCACTATTCTAGTCGGCTTTGCTGTCTGGCAACAGATATCCTGGTGGGCCCATTTAGAGAATATTTATAGTACATTAGAACTTAACTGCTTAGCAATTTTCTATGCCAAATATTCCATTTAATGTTATAAACTACATCTGCATGCAAGGGGATGTCTGAGGAGTCCATACTGCGGCCACTCCTCCCAGAGGGCTACCTTTAGGGTGTGCACTGATTACAGGTAACCCTTTAGGTATCTCACCATCAGTGAACCTCCTGACAGCTTCTTTTCATCCAGACCCATGTCTGTAATATGGTGCGGGTGCAATAACAAATAAATTCCCTCATCAGCATGTAGCCACATCCCCATGGAAATTAGAGATCACCCTCTGATAATTGTAGAGAAGTGTGGCTCAATGGTTAGAGCGGCAGACCCTGATGCAGAGGTCTAGCCCGGGACCAGGGTTCAATCCTGCTTCTGCGGGTCTTGGGCTCAATTTCCGCGTACCTGATAATTCTCGCCTCAGTGCCTATTCTAAGCATGGGTCCCACTCTGCAACTCTGGGCAATAGCTTGCTTAATCTCCACAACGGCCCCAACAATGCTAGGATGCCTGGCTTCACCTTGGGGGTGCCCAGGAGTCGGCCCTTCACAGGGAAAAGCCAGGAAGGGTTCCACAGCGGTATGCTTACAAGCGCCTGAGATACCCCTTCGGGGGTCGATTCGATGCGCTATACAAATACTACTACATTTACATTTACATATAGATGTATCCATCCGATGAACAAGTTACTTATCTTTGGTAACGCTGTTTCTGATGGATTCTTGATCTAACTGCAGACTCCTCACTGACACGCACACCTTTCTGCTCTATGAATTGGGCTCTTTTAGAATTTTTTTTAAGTTCCCAAGTCTAGGGATGTGCACACTGGTAAACAAATCTGCTATAGGGCTCTGCGTCTGAGTGGGTCAACAGTCTAGAATGCAAATGATCTCCATGTGCGTAGGTGGTGCTTAGAAGAAGCTTCACACTTCACTTCTCACAAGGAATGTCAGCGCTAGATGCATGTTGCAACCTACTGTTGTGCAGGTCTACTGCTAAAGATATTCCAGATCCAGTTGGGAGCCTGGAGGAGTATTCAAAAGATGAGGAATCTGCGGTTAGATCGCTTCGCCACCAAGATGAACCATACCAAAGGTTAACAACTTGTTGTTATAGTTACTTCAATATGTATCCAGAAATATATACATACTGTAAATATTTATTTATTTAGTGATGCATTGTAGATATCAAAGAGTTTGCATCCCAAAAGTAAACTGAGACCAAAAGCTGACTAGTGCCTTGGTAGAATCTCATAATTTCTCACAGTGTCTGTTTCTCACCTATTGATTCCACATGCATTTCATGGTAACAGTAGAATTATTGATTGAGGATCATCAACCCTGTATTGGTTTGCCAGTGAATTACATCTATCTGCTCTTCTTATAAGGTCCAAAAATCCATTCTGTAAGGGGGTGGGAATAGCTGGGAAAATAATGAAATGTTTGCATGAAATGTATAATTTGAAATGGCAAAATCTGGTATTAACATTTAGGTTTCCTCTTCCCGGATGATCTAGTTGTTCCAACTACCAGCAAATTTGTAACCACCAAGAAACCAGGTAAATTCTGCATCCCAGTATAAATTAGGAGTTCAAATGCATTAAATTACAAAATGCTATAAAATCGTACAGCATGAATGTCTCTGATTATAAGAAGAATTTTAAAACTAACGTTTTCTAGATGTCCTTTGCACAATTCTAGTCAGCTTTGCTGTCTGGCAACAGATATACTTGTGGGTCCATTTAGAGAATATTTATAGTACATTAGAACTCAACTGCTTAGCAGTTTTTTATGCCAAATATACCCTGTAATGTTATAAACTACACCTGCCTGCAAGGGGAAATCTGAGGAGTCCATACTGTGGCCATCACCTCCCAGAGGTCCACCTTTAGGGGGTGCACTGATTGCGCGTAATCCTTTAGGTAGCTCACAGTCAGTGAACCTCCTGACAGCTTCTTTTCATCCACACCCATGTCTGTAATATGGTGCAGGTGCAATAACAAATAAATTCCCTCATTAGCATGTAGCCACGCCCCCATGGAAATTAGAGATCACCCTCTGATAATAGTACTGGTGCTCTATGTGTCCCCAGCACTATCTGAATTAAAGAAGGGGCCGCACAATACTCTCTCCGGCACCTTCTGAAATACCAAAGTGCCCAGAGGCAAGCAGAGTAGGTGCAAATGCCTGCTTTGCCCCTGGGGCACTTTGCATAATATGGCCACTGTTGTTCTTCACTCCACCTCATCCCTCTTAGGATGTCAGACTCCATTAGTTGGATCATAGGAGAACCCAAGCTTCTATAGTGATTGTACTACTTAACATTGATTGGATGATCAGCTTATTGTTGTATTAGCCGTGGTGAAGAGGGGCAAGGCGGTGCAAAATCTGTGCTACACAGTAGTGCAGAAGCCGTTAATAGAAGGGCTCATTTCACCAGGGTGGTATGCTGAGGGTCTGTTCTGGACATTTGCCTGGCTGCTGTGGGTTTCAATCCATATATGTTAACAGAGCCCACTTGAATCTTCTCCACCAAGAACGGCACACCTTGGTCTGCGTTAAGTGGACATTTAAGGATTTGGCTAGGTGCATTGTGATTATTGTAGTCCCAACATCCCAAGGACCATCTCAGAAATTCTAGAACATATGTACTGGTGTTGTGGACACTTTAAACCCACAGATAGGTAGAACTAACACTGTGCTCAACCTTGCGTAGCTTCTTGGTGAGCAGTGAGTCTCACTGCAGAGGCAATGTGTAAAACAAAGTCAAAAGCAGCAACGCACGGGGCGTGGCTTCGCAGGCGGTGATGGCGGTTGCAGCTTACTAGAGCTCCCGCCGGCCCGTTATCAATCCGGCAGATTATCCCGGCCCCCGAGCCCGAACTCCACAGCCCATGTGGGGCAAACATCGCTGAAGGTGCCAGGGATCTTCCGGTGCAGTCGGCGGATCTCCCGAGTTGTCGGGCGAGGCTGGGCAGCGGTGAGAAGAGTGCGGCCTAGTGCGCGGCAGAGAAGCCGGGGCCTCGATTTTGGCGCCTCCCGGCCGGAGGGCGTCTGCGTGGGTCGGCTGGCCGATTGCCTTGAGCCTCGACTGCCCTGAAGGCCGAGGGACAGCTAGCGTTTTTCCCTCAAGAACCCCGCTGGGAGGTGTGGAGATCCTTGGTGCCGTGAGCCCGTCCAGCCAGAAGTTGCGGCTTTGTGGACCCAGCGCAGCCGGGGCCTCGAGTTTCGTGGCACCAGCCCGCGGGGATCACCATCGGCCTTTGCCACAGCTGGATCTCGGCGGAGCCTGGGGAGCTGCAATCGATTGGAGGGGGTCCCGGCCCGGAGTGCTGGGCCTCCACTGCTAAATATCTACAGGTGGAGGACCGGAGTGTGGCTGGACGGAACTCTGTGGGCCGGACCGGTACTGGCACTGCCCTGCGACTGACCGCGAACTGTGAGTACCTCCCCTGGGTCCCTGACATTTGAAGAAGTGGTGGCCGGTTCTGGGGAGTGGGAGACCGGCGCTACTGGGCCCGCAGCACATGGCGGGCGGCACAGATCGGCCAACAGAGTGTGGGACACGCAGGCCGCCGAAGACTGCAGGGTGGATCCCAGGACCTGCCTCGGCCTTACCGGGGAACAGTGCCGGACCAGGGGTACAAGCGTCTGAACCCCACGGTGGGGGGAGAACTGCTGTGTGGGTCCCTATTGGACATTGCAGACGAGATAAAAGACCCTGTACTGCCGCATCTGCCTGTACTATCGGTGGCCCACATGCGGTCCGCAGCCATGACCAGAGGAGGTGGCGGCCTCACCAAACAGGCGACCATTGATAAATTCACAGGGCCCAGTGGGGGTCCCGAACCCTCGGGAGGAGGACAAGGAGGGGGCCAGACAACGCAGCGCTTATGGCAGCCATCACACAGTCCAGGGACATGCTAGACGCCAAAATAGGTGCGGTGGGCGCAGATGTCACCTTGTTGCGCCAGGACTTGCGGAATGCAGTGGCACGGATTACGGAGGCAGAATCTAGAGTTTCGGTGGTAGAAGACGACGTGGGCTCCCTAAAGAAGAAAATGGTGGCAATGGAAACTGCGCAAAGGGGCCTGGCGCTCCGGGTGGAGGATGCTGAGGGACGCGCACGTCGAAACAACCTCCGTTTCATTGGCTTTCCGGAACGATGTGAGAAGGGGAACATGGAACAGTTTCTCACACAGTGGCTAGAGAGCTGGCTGCCCCCGGGGGTTCTATCCAACTGCTTCGTCATTGAACGCGCACATTGAGCCCTGACACAGAGGCCGCTGGAGGGTGAACGGCCCAGAGCAGTGAAAGCTAGACTCTTGAATTATCACGATCGGGACGCCATTTTGAAGGAAGCGAGAACCAGGGATGCTATTCTCGACGAGAACCGAAAGATCATGATCTTTCCTAACTATACCAAGCTCGTACAGCAACAGCGCCACTCCTTCATGGCCACAAAGGCGAAGCTGCGAGGCCTGAAACTCCAATACTCTCTGCTGTACCCGGCTCGTCTGAGGGTGGTTTTCCAGTCGCAAACGCTATTCTTTGACACTCCGGAGGACCTCTTTAAATGGACTGACGAGACAGTGAGAATCAGGCCAAATGCCCAGCCAGGACTGAACCCGGGCTCTTCGAGGGGGTTGTCGCAGGACCGAGGGGATAGGACGGCCAAGAGCAGGAGAAATCGGAGGTTCAAATCACGAAAGTGGTCAGTCTCTGTCAATGGTACGCAAGATAGCAGCAGAACTGAGGACTCAGACCAATCTGGGAAGGATCACTGAAGGCCTTGGGAACTCTGTGCTCCTCATTTGGTGATGTAGTTCCCGGTTATTGGGGATGGTGCGCTTGATGTCCAGTGGCCTGGATGCATTATCGCTGCCACAGCATCAGTTCGAGACTGAGTTATTGAACATGAGTGGGGTTGTGGAGTGGGGCTCGGGGACTGCCTATTAGGGGCTGCCATTCTCCTACTAATGTGAGAGTTGATAGGGGAGGGGTGATGAGTTCATTGATTTCCGGGGAGTTGGGATCCATTGGCCTGGTTGGTCCTGGGCCCTCCGTTTTGGACTCGGGGCTGCCCATGCTGCGACAGGTACTTCATAGTTCAGTGAGGTATAGGGAGGGGGGGGTGCAGGTAGCCAGGGCGGGGAAGGTTGAGTTGGGGATGGGGGGTACTCAGGAATGTGTGGGCAAGGGGTCTGTTGTTGTTGGGGGGGCTAGGGGTGAGTGGGGGAGAGCGGGTATTGCTCTTCTTGTTGTTTTGGGGTCCTGGGGTAGGTGGGGGGGAATGCACGGGCTGTTTACAAAGGCGCTGAAGATGGTGCGAAGTGGGTGGAATTGGCGCAGAGGGCCTACTTGGTGGGTCCCACTTGATTATGGCTGAACTGATTCATAGACTCCCTTGCTCCAAGAAACTCATATGATGGGATCAAAGGTGCTCAGTCTGCAGAGGTTTGGCTATCAGCAGGTTTTTCACGCCAGGTTTTCCAGGGGATCCAGAGGGGTAGCTATCTTGATTCATCGCAGGGTGGCCTACGTCCATGAGAAGCAGTGGGTGGACCCGCAGGGTCGCTATCTCTTTGTTAAAGGAATGGTGGGCACTGAGCCTGTGGTCTTTGGGAGTGTCTACGCCCCCCCATCTGCAGTGGGCCCTGGCCGAGAAGCTGTTCACAGTGTGGGAGGACATCCCGGAGTCCTTAGCGGTGGTTGGGGGTGATTGGAACGAGGTGATGGACGTATGTATGGACCGTCAGAGGCGGCAGGAGATGCTTGGGGTCCCCCCCCTACCAGGCTACATTCTATGATTGAAGGAATGGGCTGGGTGGATACGTGGCGACATATGCACCCTACAGTGCGCAAGTACACGTATGTATCTGCCGTGCATGGCTCTTTCTCAAGACTGGATTATGTGTTTGTGCCCAGAGTATGCCTGTGCAGGGTGAGAGAGGCAGAGATCTTACCGAGGGGACTGTCCGATCACTCCCCAGTGTCGGTCAGGGTGGAACTCCTTAGAAACGACAACCATTCAGATGGAGGATGTCCTTGTGGCATCTCCAGCAGCCTGGCTATGTCCAACATCTGCGGGAGGCGATAGACCACTATTGGCGAGAAAACCTAGTAGACGACGTTGACGCAGTGGTGGTGTGGGAGGCCATGAAGCCCACTATACGGGGGGTGGACATCGCGTGGTGTACTGCGGCCCGTGGAAGGCGTCGGGAGACGATCACGGCAGCGGCCACGCTGGTGGAAACCTTGGAACAGCAGAGCCGGGGAGGAGGAGATGAAGTTGTGATGCGGTTACTTCTCCAGGCACAGCAATCCTATGCGTCTGTCTTAATGGATGAGGCAAAGCAGGTGTGGCTGGCCACGCAGAGTAGAATATACCAGTGGGGGGATAAGTCATGTACAATGCTCCATAGACTTTGTCAACACAGCCTTCAACCCATCACGCTGCCAGGCCTTACTGCTGAAAACGGGGTGGTTCTTACTGACCCGAACAAGTTAGCAGCGAGCTTTGCTAGCTACTTCACGACACAATATGCCCCGTGTGACCGTCTATCTGCAGACGAAGTGGCTAAATTCATAGACAATTTGCCGCCTAAAGCGGTGTCCAATGAGACCAGGAAGGCCCTTGATGTTCCCCTTACAGCAGATGAACTGGGGGAGGCCCTGGGACAACTCAATGCAGGGAAGTCCCCCGGGCCGAGCGGCTACCCATGTGAGTTCTATAGGAAATTCCATTTACAACTAGGGTCCCATTATCGCCGTGCACTGGAGGCGGCGCGTACGCGGGGCAAGTTGCCCCCGGATTGGCGCCATGCTGAAGTGGTGGTTTTTCAGAAACCAGGTAGACCCCCAGACAGGCATGACTCATATCGCCCCATCTCTTTACTCAATATAGAGGCCAAAATACTGGCAAAGGCTCTGGCGAATCGATTACTCCCATATGTAACGGACCTGGTTCATCCAGACCAAGCCGGCTTCATGCCTCACAGGGCAACGCAACATAACATCCGGCGCGCACAGGCCGCGGTGGATGCCATGGGGGCCACCGGAGAACAGGCGGCTTTGTTGCTAGCTGATATAAACAAAGCCTTTGACTCGGTTAGCTGGACATACCTCTTTGCGCTCCTGCCCCGTCTCAATCTGGGCCCGATATTCCTGTCATATGTCAAACTACTGTACACTGACATCACGGCTTCGGTGTGAGTCGCGGGAGCGGTATCAGAGACGTTTCACATTGGACGGGGGACCCGACAGGGGTGTCCACTATCCCCTTACTTGTTCGCCCTAGCCATGGAGCCTCTGGCCGCTTGGGTGCACATAGATGCACAGATGCGTGGCTTTGTGTGGACCGAAAACCTCTCAGATAGAATCGCGTTATACGCGGACGATGTCCTCTTCTTTCTTACCGATCTGCGACGCTCGGGGCCACGGGTGTTGGAAATTATGCAAATCTTTGGGGAAGTTTCGGGACTTTATCTGAATCTACGCAAGTCCGCCCTGTGGGTACTGGGGGGTGGAGCTGTGACACATCCCTGGACATCGGGACTGCAGGTGGCTACCAGCGGTTTGAAATATCTGGGGGTGTTCCTGTCGGAATCGGTGAGCATTACCTGGGAACGCAACGTAGTGCCGGTTTGGGAGCGGGTTCAAGCAGATGTGAAAACGTGGTCTCGGATGCCCCTCACTATCTTTGGCAGGTCCGCGATTTTCAAAATGGTAGCGCTCCCGCGCCTCTTATATCAATTGCAGAATTATCCCCACCCCATCACACCCCAGTGGTTTCGGCAGGTTAACTCTGTCTTGGGCCGCTTCCTGTGGGCTGGGGGGGCTGCCAGGGTAGCGCTGCGTACTTGCTTCTTATCCATATATTGTGGGGGCCTAGCCACCTCGGACCTACTGTCCTATTATCAAGCCTCCCACCTACTAATCCTGAATGAATGGTGGTACAGTGACAGCGGCGATCCGGCTTATGCCCTAGAGCGCGCATTGATGGGCAACAACACGCTCCATACGATCCTCTACTCAGCCCGGCTGCGGCGGACGTTGCCAAGTGTCACAAGAATTGTCTTTGCTGTGTGGCGACAGGCGTTACGTCGCATGGGCTGGTGGGGTAGACTGACTGCAGAAACGCCGCTGTGGCATAATGGACGACTCCCCGAACTTACCACGCTGTCGGGATTTGACGGCTGGGACACAATCGGGATCTCGTTGCTGGATTATGTAATGTCCGGGGTTACGCTCAAGTCGTTCCAAGAGCTCAGTACAGAGTTGCATATGCCCCAGACCCAGTTCTTTCGTTATCTGCAATTTAGACATGCACTGGCACCCAGCATTGCCAACCTAGACTCGCTTCCTGAATTTAGTCCAATTGAGGCGAAGGTCTTCATGGGTGACCTCGGAGATAAGAAGGTCTCCCGTATTTACCAAACGATGGTCACTCACTGCTCCTCCACCCTCCTTCCCCTGAGGGTGGCCTGGGAGGCAGACATTGGTCCCCTGGATGAGGATGATTGGAGGGAGGCCCTGGAATCCCCGCGGGGGACTGCCATTGCAATGCCGCTTAGGTTAATCCAATTCAAAATTCTCCATAGGGGTTACTACACCCGTGAGCGGCTGTGGAAGGCAGGACTGATTGGGTCACCGGAATGTCTGCGCTGTGGGGCTGCGGTGGGCACGCTGCTCCATACGGTATGGTCGTGCCCTAGAATAGTTGGTTTCTGGAGGGGTGTATGGAGCTGCCTGTCTGAAGTACTGGGTTGGGACCTTCCACGCACTCATCGCCTAGGACTACTCCATATCCTTGAGGGAGTTGGTGGGAACATATATAAACGTCACTTGTTGTTGTTGGGGCTAGTGGTTGCCAAAAGGGATCTGGCCCGAGCTTGGAAGGATGAGAGGGCCCCCCCCCTGAGTGCATGGAGGGCCAGACTGGACTTTTGTATGGGTCTAGAACGACCAGTATTTGAAGCAGGAGGATGCCCCCTTAAGCACTTCAAGATATGGAAGAGGTGGGCAGACTATAGGGGGTTGACACTAGATCCCCCAGTGGAACCTGAGGAAGATCTCTAGGCGCTCGATATCAAGCGGGCCTGTGAACTGCGTCATGCCTGCCATACCACGACCAAGCACTGAAGCTCTCTATACACATGTGCACAGGGTTAGGGAGGGATAACGGGGGGTAGCAGGGAGGTTGGGTAATGGGAGTTGGGAGGGGTAGGGGTGGGTGTGGAAGTTCCTTTCCTTTCATTTGCTTGGTGGCGTTCTCCTGACTGTGGGGAGCCACATTTATTACTCTGCCTAATTCAATCAATAAAAATTTGTTGTGAAAAAAAAAAGCAGCAAATCATGTTAAAGCCCTGAGGGTCACAAAAGAGACTTCAGGAGTGAAAATGTTTATGTTCAACACACATATGCAATGCTTATAACATGACCAATATTACACTTTTAATCAATAAACACAATTGTGAATCTTGCTAGTGGTACTAGGCCCACTCATATGGTGATTCTTTCACTAGTATGCACACTATGGACACATCTTAATCTAACTCCCTTCTAATTGATAGAGAGTACCCTTACGCAGTGCACAATATCAAGATTATATACATACACAAATAAAAGAACACTTTTTAGCAGCACTGTTAGCCGAAGTCAAGTGGGTGAAACCCAATGTCTAAAGGTATTGTGCTTTTGGTACTAATCAAGGATCCAACCACGCTCACTCCCACTCACACACACTCAATCCGCACCACTATGTGGTATGACAGGTATCAGCCAGTCTGTATGACACGCTCTTACATACACATACTCACTCAGCACCCTAATGTGGTGCCACTGGTACCTAGCAGGTATATAGATCACCTTCAGTAGTGCACGTGGCCCAAGCCTCTCTCCACTTCCACCCTCACCCCTATTTACCTATACCCAGGGATGGGAGATAACTAGTCCTGCCTACCTGACACTGGGCTGCATGTGGCCAAATTTAAACTTAGTCTGGGTCTCTCAGGAAGTAGGTGGACATATTAAACAGCTTTAATGAGGCAGACTTAAACAAAGGAGAAGTTAGCAGCAGAACAAGTTCACCCACAGGTCTCAAACACAAAGGATTCATACAGTCTCTTGACCCAGTTCCTAACTGTCTCAGAAACATTTCTTCATCCCAGTTAATCTTTCTCTCTACTACCAGTACCATGATGTCTTCAGTAGGGGCCAGGTGTGGAGAGGCAGGTTGGTCCATCACGATGAGTGTCAACAATACATTACTCCCCATAGGCAGGAGTAGGCACCCCGATCGGTATATGATGATTCAGGTCGTACCCAGGCAATCTGGCCACAGTGACTGGTGTGCCTTTTGCATGAAGTTATACGTTGTAAATTCTCACCTCCAAGGTCAGGAGTCACAAAAACGAGTTCATGCCAAATTGGGTTGCACCAGGCAATTCTAATCACACTCAGCTAAGAATTGCAAATCAGTACCTCTTTGAATATGAGGCACAATGTCCAGTGCAAGTTGATACAGATTGCACCACACCAGTCTGGTCACGCACAAATATTTGCAAGTTCAGCAGAGCCACATAGGTTGGTATGAGGCAGTACTCTGGGTAAACCCCCACCTTGAAGGGTTGCACCCTGTGAATTGGACACTACACGCAATGTTTAAAATACTTCTCATGTCACTCATAGCTAGGTTAATACATGCAGCGTTCTTCTCAAAGCATGTAATCCATTTCTACACTCCATCCAGCAAAGAGAGTAGGTTTGCTATTAGTTTTTCTTTGTCCTTCTGGGATCATGACACATACATAACCCAGCCACATGCGCCTTGAGACCTTGCGGTGATAATGGCGCTCAATAAAAACCTATGACATTGACATTGACATCATTTTGCTGCAGTGGGCATATTCTCAACCTGGATGGCGCTATGGATTTACCCTCAAAAAAGCAGGCCCCCCTTGCGAGGCATTGCTCCATGTAGGGAAAGTTCCAGTTGGGATTTCCGCCTTCATGTTCGATGCAATCCCCAGTTACTGCCATGTCCTCGGGCTAAGACAATCCTTCCCTAGGCCAAAACCTGTCACATGGGCCCTTCTCCTCAGTCCAGTCTGCTAACAGGGTGCGAAATGTGTAAACAAAACTCTTGCCTTTTGCTATTTATTCCCTGGGGGTAGGTCTATTTTTGCCGTGCACACGTGTGCAGCACTGCATATCCACTTTTGTAAAAACAGAAATGGTTTGTTTGTTTAAACTGTTCAGCCTAAATAACAGTTACAGGCATGAGCCTTTGAGGACTATTACATTTACATCGGGTTTACGAGCATCTTATATGCAGTATTACAGTAAGCAATAAAAGTTTCCGGCATCCCACATATAGTGAGGATTGTTCGTTACTGCCTTAGGGGCAGATTTACAAGCCCCTTGCAACATCTTTACAACACTGTAGTTTCACTTCTGTGATGCATCGGCGTCGTAAACAATGCGCCACTATGCAACATATTTACAATGTGAGGCATCTATAGAGATGGGTCACGTTGTAAAGCCTTGCGCTACATTATACCTACATCAGGTATAATGTATGCAGGGTGGGCATTCCGACGTAGGAAAGCCTCGCAGTGAAATCTACAAGATTTTACGGAGTCACTTTTATGACGCCACTGCATCAAAACCGTACACCTGCTTGAAGCAAGCGTAAGGAGTGACGCAGCATGTTAGTGTTAGATCTGGGGGTCTCTAGTTGGCAATGGTATTCACATTTGTCCAAATAGGGACCCTTACTTCTAAGTCAGGATAAGGGGATTACACTCCTTCATTAACCCCTGCTCACCCCCTTGGTAGTTTGGCACGAGCAGACAAGCTTATGTCAGAGGCAGTGTGTTAAGCATTTGTGAATATACACAAGAATACAGTGAAAACATTACAGATGGACACAACACAGGTTTTATAAAAATAAGTATTCTTTGCAGAGACTTAAACACAAGACCACAAATGACGTAAATCCACAATACTACACTTAAGATTGCTTAAAGATGATAAAACGTTGCTTCGTTCCAGTTGATGATAAATGCGACAAAGTTCTCTACAAAGTGCCAGGATGCCAGTAAACAAAAAGTTTGCAAAAGGGGAGATGTGTCAGTTCCGTGATCTGGGGGAGATGATGCGTTGTGCCTCAATGCTTGCGCAGAGTAGCGGATGCGTCGTGATCTTTACTGGTGCGTAGGTGATGAGTAGATTCTCGGCCTGCGGGCCCATTGCAGTGCGCAAGATGGCACCTTGAAGCGATGCAATGATCCGGTTGCGAGAAGATGGCGCCCTCTATGCGGCAATGCCATGATGATGCGATGACGCCTTGCAACAACTCTGTACTTTGGAGCCGCATCAGGCCCTGCGACATGTTTCCCCGGTGATGCAACAGCAGGCAGCTTCGATGAACACACGCTTCCAGGGAGATGCGGCGAAGGCTCGGTTCTCCGGCGATGCAATGCCTTCAGCTGCGGCGGCAACATGCTTCTTCTCGATGTGTCACGCTTCCAACTCCCAGCGGCACGCAAGTGTCCGGAGTCAGAATTCTCAGCAAGGAAATTCAGTGGGGAGCTGGAGGTGAAGTCTTTCGTCCCTGAGACTTCAGCAGGAGGGAAGCACAGTTCAAACCCTTGGAGAATATTCTGTAGATGAAAGTCCTTACAAAGTTCCTTCTCCTTTCCCTGGGCAATGAAACAACCACTGCAGGCCAACTCAGCAAACAGCACAATGGCAGAGGGGCAGTACGACTCCTGCAGCCTTCTTGGTTCTTCTCCTTGGCAGAAGGTTTTTTGTCCAGTAGTGATCTAATTTCTTGGGACCAGGGTCTCAATATTTATATCCCAAAATCCTTTATTCTCTGAAGGCAGAGATGCCTCTGCCTAGTCCAAACCAATTCCTGAGCACTTTGTTTACATGACTCTCTTCTTTCCTTCACTGTGCAGGGCAGAGACATCAGCACTTTGAATACAACTGTTAAAGAAGGGTCTGGGGGACTATATTTACCGACCTATCAAGCTCATACCCCTCATGAACTATACTGCAACAACAAGAAAACTTGAAGGTCTTGAAAGTTGAGAAAAAGAAGTGGCCACCAGGAAACTCACACACCACTATCACGACTAACGGTGAAGGACCATCAGTTGTAAAGGAGTCCTATCAGCCCACCCATATGGCGGAACATCGTCATCTAGGACTTTATCAGCAGGTTCTTATATGGTCAAGCCCAAAAGTGTTTGCTTGGTACCAGTAGATCCTGATGCTGAAAAAAGATGTGTCCTCACTGAGAGTGGTACTGATAGGGTGCAGTGCTCATAAAGATAAGTGACGGTGATTAAAATGACGGTCAGGGTAGAAAAATATGTTTATTAGTATCTCCCCGGGCGTCAGGTAAAAAAAGTGTGATGACAGTGTGAAAATATCACTGCACAGTAAGCATATACGATCTAGGCCAACATGTTTCTGCCGTTATGGTATTAGTTTACCGGCATTCTTCAGGGCCAGGCTGGAATATCAGCTACTGCAACAACCACCATTATTAGTGTGAGAAAGTAGTCAAAAAGAATATATATAACATGGTTTATAAAAAGTGGAATTGTGTGGCTCAATGAACCACCCTACCGTGTCCTCGTTAGTAACCATGTAACAAGCAATCCTTTCCTGCAAACATCAAGAAAAGGGAACAATTTTGTGACAACAATGGAACAACAAAACTATCTATCAAATGTGTGAAGAAAATTTGTGGCATTAATTTACTCAATGGGCCAGTTAATTCTATAACGACCAAAAATAAAAAACTGTGCATAGTATATAGTCACATCCAGATAATCTGTGTACATAAAAAATGATAAGTCTGACATGCACTTACCCAGCTTTATGTGGGAAGTAAGCCTCACCTCACCCGGCAACGGCTCGGATAAAGAGGCCCCGCTCTGTTAGACATATGGAGAAGGACAATTTCAGGACATGATAGCTGTCACTATCTCAATATGTGTTAAATTACAAAAAGAAACTGAAAAACTTGGTTGTTCAAATCAAGCCCATAAGGTCATACAAACGCGATACGCTGCACTAAGAGGGCTCCATTCTACTAGGGATATTGTTGTTACACCATCTTCCCAATTCATATCATATTTCCAAAATTAAAGGGTTCAGAAATTGGAATATGAGAATATCTAAACATCTCGGGAGTCTAAGTGTCGACTGCCACCAATGTTACAATCTACTGTCAGCTCAAAGGCTCCCAAGCTCCACCCAGGTTCTGTAAACGAGCATAAGTGGAGCTGCCAAAAAGAAACTGGGGCGGTTCGAGGGTATAAATCAACACACAAGTTCCCAGTATCATAGTGTCCTTACCTGTCCGCCGGTACCTCCAGGAGTGTGTCTGAACCGAAGGGGAGGTACTGAAGGACGGAAGGAAGTGCGTTTATATACGCCCGCTAATTGGAAAAGGCACTGGCCAATTCCAAACACCTGCAGGTTAAAGGCGCGGCAATACAAAACGCGCATGACGCGAGGCTGTTGTCATTGCCTCGCGCATGCGTAGAAACGCTGAATTCTTCAAAGCAGAGCTTGGTATTTACTCCGGGACAACCAATCATGGTGCGGCACAGGCCAGATCAGTTCTGAGCATGCGCGCAAATCAAACGCTATGTCAAGACGGGAGTCAATGTCCTAGCATAGCGCATGCACCGATCGGTATGGTACGGTGTCTGAGCTGCCAATATGATTGGATAGTTGACGATTGTCATGAGAATTAACCCTGTGTTGCAAGATGTTCGGAGATATGTATTCTAACGCGTATGCTGGTAAAGTGATATTATCGTGGAGATCAATCCTGCATATATACTAATATGGATTGAGTTAAAGATCTTCTCATATATTGAAGATGGTGAGAGTTTGATCTTACCACTAACTTACTAACTTACTAACGATGCGAGGTAACATATCTCCTATACAGATTTAATAACTGAGAGTTAATAATGAAAAACTGTATTGAATGAAAACCAACAGGGGTATTTTTCATATATCGGTTTCAGCACTATTGTACTAGTCTTGAATGGTGCGTGTATTCAAAGGACACAGAATCTTGTTCTTGCAAAATGTAATATGCTTCTTAATGTGACACGACCAGTTTACAAGGTAAAAAAGGTTCGTGCCTAGTGGTATAGTGCATATCCTCAACTGCGAGAAACCAGTGGGTAGATGCATTTGGTGCTATAACTGAATATCTCAACTTTCAGATAGACACCCAAGGTATATTATCATTCATCCCCTGGACATCTGTCCTAAGTTTAAAAATCCAACGCTGTTCCTTGATGAACAAAAAGCGTGAAACATCAGTTACATGTGGGGGAATGAAAGGTTGTTCCAGCACTACCCATTGAAGTTTGTCTGCTTTATGTTTAAGCTCCAAAAAATGATTAGTTAAACGAGTGGATTGTTTATTGCACCGGATGGTGCTTTCATGCTCGCTTATACGGAGCTTGATCTTCCTGGTAGTATGTCCGATGTACACCAGCTTGCACGGGCATGTGATCATGTAGATCAACTTGTCTGAATTACAATTAGTGTGGTTATTTAAGCGCCAAGGTCTGCCAGTCCCTATATCTATTGTCAGGGTTTTGCATGTTTGTGGACAGACGGCGCACCCTCCACATGTTTAGTGACCACGTACTGGTTCTGTGTTCCAAAGAGTGTTGATGACTTCTTTTCGAAAAAGACAGTGGCGGCCAGGGGTCATGTAGCTGTTGAAGAGAATCAGCTGAGGGAAGATCCTTGGGGGATTCTGCAGATGATCTTCTTGGGCTTTGAGGTGAACAGTAGGAGGCAAATCCTTTTGATTCAGCTGATGAGATATGAGGTGATCCATTTGGAATCATTTACTTGAATCCCGATGTAGTGTAGTATGTTGATCAGGATGTGGTGTGAGATGATGTTGAACACTCCAGACAGGTCCAGGAGTATGAGGGTTGCTGTTTCCCCATGGTCCAGGAGGGCTCAAATGTCATACGTGGCTGCAATCACGTCTGTCTCATGCTGTGCTTACTTCGATACAGATTGGGAGGGGTCCGGGAGTTTGTGGTCTTCTAGGTGTGGGGCGAGTTGCTAGCGATCACTTTCTCAAGGACTTTTGCTGGATAAGGGAGCCAAGAGTTGGACCGGTATTTCTTTGTTTCAGCTGGGTCGGCAAATGGTTCTTTTCAGGACGAGCCTCACTTCATTATGTTTAAAGTTTTCAGGGAAGGAGGCTGTGGTGAAGGAGGTGTTTATGACCTTCCTGAGGTTGTCACCGATTATGTTGTTTCTGAGGTTGAAGATGTGGTGGGGGCATAGGCCCGTGGGTGCTCCAGAGTGCACAGAGTTGATGATGGAGATAGTGTCTTGCATGGTGAGGTGTTTCCAGTGGGTAAGAAGGTGTTCAGGGTTTTTGTTTGTGGTTGTGAGCTGGTTGATGCCGTCTGTGGTGGAGGGTTTGTGTTTAAAATATTTATAATTGGCCGAGATCACATTGTGGAAGAAGTCTGCAAGGTTGTCGCACAGTTCCTGGGAGGGATTGATGTCATTCTTGGTGGCTGCTGGATTGGTGAACTCCATCACAAGGGAGAAGAGTTTTTTGCTGTGGTTTGCAGTGGCTTTGATGCGGTCTGCTAGGGCATTCTTCTACCTACTACCAGCATTTTCTATGGTGCCTTCTGACCCCAAGAACCCACGAGCACCTCCACCTACACTTCAACTTACAGGTTTGGCATCAGCACCAGCTGGAACCTCTGAACCTGCTTTGGGTTTTACAATGGCTTCTCATGTTTAAATGCAAAAGGAAGAAGCACAATTCATTAGTCTCTATGATTACAAGATGATTTTATCCACCCCTCATCCCTCTGAGTGGCAGCCTTCTGGTAGCTCATCATAATCAGACATCGTTGCTGTGCCTTATGGCAGGGTTCAATTCATAAACAGCTTATCTGAGCAGAATTTGGATACTGAAAGTTATGATAAAGGTGATAGGTTTGCCTCTTAATAAGATGTTTACAATTGGTGTGATTATTCACAACATGGGAGTGGTCTGGACTTTAATCCAGACACTGGATTGGTCTCACTCTATGGTCCTCCAACTGAAAGCAGTGCATCTTTCGCATTGGAATGCAGAGAGTGCCTGAAGTACTTGACTTTCGACTCCTAATTATGGTGGAGAAAATCAATTTACTGACTGATGCAGTACTTGACTTCCGACTCCTAATTATGGTGGAGAAAACCAATGTACTGACTGAGGTTCAGGATATAGTGGTTCGAGTTTTACCTACTGTACTGGAGTATGTGTTATTTGTGTGTCTTTCGACATCTCTCTTCTCTTTGGTGAAAAAGCATTTTTAGCCCTTGAAAGATTCAAGGTAACCAGGGTTATCTGCACTGGTGTACATTTATTGGCAGAGGTCAGGCATCCTACAGGCAAGGACATGCAGCTCACTACCTCCTGATGTAAAAGTAGATAACCATCCTCTCAATTGGTTTCAGGGAAAGGACACTTTCAAGATGCTCACTCTGGCCCTGGTCCTGTATGCCATTGAACCTGGAGACTGGATGGTAGTATCCAGAATGAAGTTAACACAAATAGATGATGGACTGAGTATTGAGACTGTTCAGACATTCACTCCCAGTGAAAGATCTGGGCTGAATCCATCATTGTTCTTTAGTTCTTTAGCTCACTTTGCCACCCCAGTATAGACCCAACCATATGCAAATCAGTCTTGAAACTCTTTCCAATGGGAAACGTCCAGCCCGAACTGCCAAGCCAGGTCTTCCCTGGACCAGAATCAAGCATCCTGGGAGCGGTTTCAGAGTAGCACCCCTCATCAGCCATGCAGGCTTGAATCCTGTGGCAAAGTGAACAGGGGGCGCATGTCTGGACATACCCTCCCACTTAGAGTGGAAAAACCAAAAACAAGGAGAGGATGAATAGAGCTAGCTGCAACTTTTCAGTCACTCTCCCCCAGTCATAGATCTGCGTTGAATCCATCTTTGTCAGCTCAAAGCACATGGTCAAGACTGACTTGCATATAGCTAGGTCTGAACTAGGGGGGGGGGGGGCGAAGTGAGCTAAAGAATGACAATGGATTCAACCCAGATCTGTGACTGGTAGGGGAGTGTCTGAACATTTTCAGCACTCCTTCCATCATATCCTTGTTTTTGCAGTGTCTAGAACAGAAGCAGAATACCTGAACAACTTTCTGACCTTTCACCAGCATACCAGACACCTGCGTACCTTGCTCCTGGGTCTCACCTCTGACCCCCACATCCATTGTACTAGATCCGGAGGACGCTCCTTATCCCTCATCGCTGCTAAAGCCTGAAATGACCTCTCTATCTACCTCCGTACCTCCACCTCCCTAACTGAATTCAGAAGCAGCCTCAAGATCCCTAGGGGTGGTTAGCACGCTCTACAAATATGGGTCTATTGATTGATTGATAGTGTTCGATCTACAGGATGCCTGTTTCCATATCCCAATCATGCAGGCCTACAGGCGCTTTCTGTAATGTGTCAAGAGCATTTTCAATTTTCAGTGTTTACCTTTGGCCTTAACAGTGACCCCTGGTGTACACAAAAGTTATGGCGGTAGTCCATGTACATCTTTTGAGGTCAGCAATTTTAGTTGTACCACACTGTGAAACCTGGCTGGTAAAGGAAGACTCACTCCAAACAGTAAACACTCACCTCCAAAGATGGCAAACCTCCCTATATAGGTGGTTTTCTCTGTCAATGTACTAATGTCACAGAGAACCTCTTTGTAAATGCTTCTGATGATTCGCATAACTGCCCAATTTTGTGCAATCCCCCGAAGATGAGAGTCCAGGACATTCAAGATATGATCAAGATGTTTCGGCGTCTGTCCTGGATCTCAGTCAGTATGAATCTGAGATTGCTGAGAAGGCTAAAAAACAACAATAGATTCAACCCAGATCAGTGACTGGTGGTGAGTGTCTGAAACGTTTCAGCACTCCTTCCATCATCTCCTTATTTTTGCAGAGTCCAGAACAGAACCACAATACCTGAACAACCTTCGGACTTTCCACCAAACACCTGCGGCCCTTCCTCCTGACTCTCACCTCTGACCCCTGCCTCCATTGTACTTGAACTGGAGGACGTTCCTTATCCCTCATCGCCGCTAAAGCCTGAAATGACCTCCCAATCTACCTCTGATTCTCCATCTCCCTAACCGAATTCAGAAGCAGCCTCAAGACCTGGCTGTTCGAATAACCCCACCCACACAGAGCATGGTCACCCCTTGGTGTAATTAGCACGCTCTACAAATACTGATTGATTGATTGATAGTGTTAGATCTACGGGCTGCCTATTTTACATATCACAGTCCTGCAGGCCTACATGCGCTTTCTGTAATGTGGCGAGAGCATTTTCAATTTTCAGTGCTTACCTTTGGCCTTACCATTGCCCATTGGTGTTCACAAAAGTGATGATGGTAGTCAATGTACATCTTTCGAGGTCAGAGATTTTAGTCATATCACTCTGTGCTAACTGGCTGGTAAAGGAAATCACACTCCAAACAGTAAGCACTCATCTCCAAATGATGGTGAACCTCCTTACATAGGTGGGTTTGTCTGTCAATGTAATGAACTCACAGAGAACCTCTTTGTGAATGCTTCCGTTGATTCCATACACCGCCCAATTTCCTGTCATCACCGGGAGTTGACTGTCAAGGACATTAAAGCTATGATCCCTTTGTTACGGCCTGGACCTCAGTCAGTATGAATCTGAGATTGCTGAGAATGCTATAACTCCTCCATTCTGTCAAACTAGTATGTCAGATGTCATATGTGGTTTCTGCAGCGGGATCTGAAGTATCTGATGCCCAGTACCACAGTGATCTGTCCACTCATGTCCAGATCACAGAGGAGTTTACAAAAGACCTGCTGTGGTGGCTGCAGGGCCAAAATTGGGTGAGTGTCAGACCTCTCTCCTTACCTTGCCTAGACTTGTCAGTGCTGACTGATACATGACTCATGGGTTTGGAAGGCCATTTTGAATAGATGGAAATCCGAGGACCTTGGTCACTGGTGGAGGCCAGACACACTAATCTGTTGGAGCTGTGGGCAATTCACTCTGAGTTGATACAGTGACTGGCCACCATACAATAGTGTCCGATACAGGTGCTTATGAACCTCACCACTTTACCTGGATAGTGCATCAAGCAGGACGGGGTGATGTATTAATCCCTGTGCCAAGAGGTGCCACTCAGCTGGAAGTGGGTGGATGTTTGAGGTTTCCCTGTAGGAACACCACCTGGCTAGATCTCTGAACTCAGGGGCAGACAAACCCAGCCACCGGCACCTACCGAATCATGAATTACAATTACATCTGTGTGTACTGGATGGTATCTTCCAAGGATGGGGAGGACCCTGCCTTGGTCTTTTTTGCTGCCACTAAGAACTCGCAATATGAATAATTTTGTAAATTGCAGATCCCTAGCTGAGTCAAGTTTATTTTGAGTGAGGCTCAGGACTCCTGAAAGCTTCCTGCTGCTACCTTTCCTGCTTGAGATCTGAAGAAAATCAGGAATGATCAAGCCTAAGCAATACTGGGTTGGGCGAGGAGAGTGTTGTATCCAAAGCTTGTGGGCATGATCATCTGACTTCCAATCAGGCTGATGCTTCAACGGGATATTCTGTCACAGCAACAGGGGAGGGTCCTACACACCAGCCTGCACAACTTTTATCTCAATGCTTACAAACTGATCAGCCACAGTTGACTGCATTCAACCTCCCTTCTTAAAGTGTAGATGTTATCCTGGAGGTGAAGTGCACTTCCACCATCCACCAAATCAGTATACCTGTTCATATGGGACATGTCTGTTGTTTGGTATGACACCTATTGAATTGACCCTCTACAAGCCAACATTTTCATTTTAGTGTAGGTCTGAGCCCAGCTAATGGTTATTTGTCTGCTCTTTCAACTTTTTACAGCCTTCTTTATGTAAATCACCAGGTTTGCAATCATGTGAAAAAAGTAGCAGTTTCGTTTCGTGTTTCACTGTGCAGGCAGAAACCCGCCTGCGCTTTTAAGACGGAAAAGAGATCCCCTTGCAGGAGGGTGCAGTGAGTTACTGCATCTGCCTGCAAGGTATGTCTGAGGAGTCCATACTGCAGGCATCACCTCCCAGAGGGCTACCTTTAGGGGGTGCCCTGATTGTGTGTAACCCTTTAGGTAGCTCACCGTGAGTGCACCACCTGACAACTTCTTTTCATCCACACCCATATCTGTAACATGGTGCGGGTGAAGTAGCAAATAAATTCCCTCATTCGCATGTAGTCACGCCCCATGGAAATGAGAGATCACCCTCTGATAATTGTACAGGTGCTCTATGTGTCCCAGCACTATCCGAATTGCAGAAGGGGCCGCACAGTACTCTCCGGCTCCTTCTGTAATACCAAAGTGCCTGGGGGCAAGCAGAGTAGGTGCAAATGCCTGTTTTGCCCCTGGGGCACTTTGCATAAAATGGCCCCTGGTGTTCTTCAGTGCACCTCATCCGTCTTAGGATGAGAGACTCCGTTAGTTGAATCATAGGAGAGCCTAAGCTTCTATACTGATTGTACTAAGTAACATTGATTGGATGATCAGCTTTTTCTTGTATTAGCCATGGTGAAGACAGCAAGGCGGTGCCAAATCTCTGCTACACAGTAGTTCAGAAGCAGTTAACAGAAGGGCTCATTTCACCAGGGTGGTATGCTGAGGGTCTGTTCTGGACATTTGCCTGGCTGCTGTGGGTTTCACTCCATACATTCATAATTAATTTTACCCGCTTGGTCCTGCAGTTCTTTTTTAGTCTGAGCCAGTTCACAGACCCACCACCTAGGAAGTACTACTATGGAATTGATTTCAAAGGCAATGAATATGCATATAGATGTATCCATCCGATAAGTTACATATCTTTGTTAACACTGTTTCTGATGGATTCTTTATCTAACTGCAGACTCCTCACTGACACGCACACCTTTCTGTTCTATGAATTGGGCTCTTTTAGAATTTGTTTTCAAGTTCCCAAGTCTAGGGATGTGCACACTGGTAAACAAATCTGCTATAGGGCTCTGCGTCTGAGTGGGTCAACAGTCTAGAATGCAAATGATCTCCATGTGCGTAGATGGTGCTTAGAAGAAGCTTCTCACTTCACTTCTCACAAGGAATGTCAGTGCTAGATGCATGTTGCAACCTACTGTTGTGCAGGTCTACTGCTAAAGATATTCCAGATCCAGTTGGGAGCCTGGAAGAGTATTCAAAAGATGAGGAATCTGTGGTTAGATAGCGTCGCCACCAAGATGAACCATACCAAAGGTTAACAACTTGTTGTTATAGTTACTTCAATATGTATCCAGAAATATATACATACTGTAAATATTTATTTATTTAGTGATGCATTGTAGATATCAAAGAGTTGGCACCCCAAAAGTAAACTTAGACCAAAAGCTGACCAGTGCCTTGGTAGAATCTCATAATTTCTCACAGTGTCTGTTCCTCACCTATTGATTCCACATGCATTTCATGGTAACAGTAGAATTATTGATTGAGGATCATCGACCCTGTATTGGTTTGCGAGTGAATTACAGGTATCTGCTCTTCTTATAAGGTCCGAAAATCCATCCTGGAAGGGGGTGGGAATAGCTGGACAATTAATGAAATGTTTGCATGAAATGTATTATTTGAAATGGCAAAATGTGGTATTAACATTAAAGTTTCCTCTTCCCGTGTGATCTAGTTGTTCCAACTACCAGCAAAGTTGTAACCACCAAGAAACCAGGTATATTCTGCATCCCACTATAAATTAAGATTTCAAATGCATTAAATTACAAAATGCTATAAAATCGTACAGCATGAATATCTCTGATTATAAGAAAAATTTTAACCTAAAGTTTTGCAGATTTCCTTTGCACAATTCTAGTCAGCTTTGCTGTCTGGCAACATATATCCTGGTGGGCCCATTCAGAGAATATTTATAGTACATTAGAACTTAACTGCTTAGCTATTTTCTATGCCAAATACTCCATTTAATGTTATAAACTTCATCTGCCTGCAAGGGGCTGTCTGAGGGGTCCATACTGCGGCCATCACCTCCCAGAGGGCTACCTTTAGGGGGGGCACTGATTACAGGTAACCCTTTAGGTATCTCACCATCAGTGAACCTCCTGACAGCTTCTTTTCATCCACACCGATGTCTGTAATATGGTGCGGGTAAAATAACAAATAAATTCCCTCATTAGCATGTAGCCACGCCCCCATGGAAATTAGAGATCACCCTCTGATAATTGTAGAGAAGTGTGGCTCAATGGTTAGAGCAGCAGACCCTGATGCAGAGGTCTAGCCCGGGACCAGGGTTCAATTCCCGCCTCGCCGGGTCTTGGGCTCAATTTCCGCGTACCTGATAATTCTCGCCTCAGTGCCTATTCTAATCATGGGTCCCACTCTGCAACTCTGGGCAATAGCTTGCTTAATCTCCACAACAGCCCCAACAACGCTAGGATGCCTGGCTTCACCTTGAGGGTGCCCAGGAGTGGGCCCTTCACAGGGAAAAGCCAGGAAGGGTTCCACAGCGGTATGCGTACAAGTGCCTGAGATACCCCTTCGGGGGTCGATTCGGTGCGCTATACAAATACTACTACATTTACATTTACATATAGATGTATCCATCCGATGAACAAGTTACTTATCTTTGGTAACACTGTTTCTGATGGATTCTTTATCTAACTGCAGACTCCTCACTGACACTCACACCTTTCTGTTCTATGAATTGGGCTCTGTTAGAATTTTTTTCAAGTTCCCAAGTCTAGGGATGTGCACACTAATAAACAAATCTGCTATAGGGCTCTGCGTCTGAGTGGGTCAACAGTCTAGAATGCAAATGATCTCCATGTGCGTAGGTGGTGCTTAGAAGAAGCTTCACACTTCACTTCCCACAAGGAATGTCAGTGCTAGATGCATGTTGCAACCTACTGTTGTGCAGGTCTACTGCTAAAGATATTCCAGATCCAGTTGGGAGCCTGGAGGAGTTTTCAAAAGATGAGGAATCTGTGGTTAGATAGCTTCGCCACCAAGATGAACCATACCAAAGGTTAACAACTTGTTGTTATAGTTACTTCAATACGTATCCAGAAATATATACATACTGTAAATATTTATTTATTTAGTGATGCATTGTAGATATCAAAGAGTTTGCATCTCATACATAAACAGAGACCAAAAGCTGACTAGTGCCTTGGTAGAATCTCATACTTTCTCACAGTGTCTGCTCCTCACCTATTGATTCCACATGCATTTCATGGTAACAGTAGAATTATTTATTGAGGATCATCAACCCTGTATTGGTTTGCCAGTGAATTACAGCTATCTGCTCTTCTTATAAGGTCCAAAAATCCATCCTGGAAGGGGGTGGGAATAGCTGGGCAAATAATGAAATGTTTGCATGAAATGTATAATTTGAAATAGCAAAATCTGGTATTAACATTTAGCTTTCCTCTTCCCGGAGGATTTAGTTGTTCCAACTACCAGCAAATTTGTAACCACCAAGAAACCAGGTAAATTCTACATCCCACTATAAATTTGGAGTTCAAATGCATTAAATTACAAAATGCTATAAAATCGTATAGCATGAATGTCTCTGATTATAAGAAGAATTTTAAAACTAAAGCTTTCTAGATGTCCTTTGCACAATTCTAGTCAGCTTTGCTGTCTGGCAACAGAAATCCTGGTGGGCCCATTTAGAGAATATTTATTGTACATTAGAACTTAACTGCTTAGTAGTTTTTTATGCCAAATATTCCCTTTAATGTTATAAACTACATCTGCCTGCAAGGGGATGTCGGAGGAGTCCATACTGCGGCCATCACCTTCCAGAGGGCTACCTTTAGGGGGTACACTGATTGCGCGTAGGCCTTTAGGTAGCTCACCATCAGTAAACCTCCTGTCAGCTTCTTTTCAACCACACCCATGTCTGAAATATGGTGCGGGTGCAGTAGAAATTAAATTCCCTCATTCGCATGTAGCCATACCCCCATGGAAATTAGAGATAACCCTCTGATAATTGTACTGGTGCTCTATGTGTCCCAGCACTATCTGAATTACAGAAGGGGCCCCACAATACTCTCTGGCACCTTCTGTAATACCAAAGTGCCCGGGGGCAAGCAGAGTAGGTGCACATGCCTGTTTTGCCCCTGGGGCACTTTGCATAATATGGCCCCTATTGTTCTTCACTCCACCTCATCCCTCTTAGGATGACAGACTCCGTTAGTTGGATCATAGGAGCACTTAAGATTGTATACTGATTGTACTGCGTGACATTGATTGGATGATCAGCTTATTGTTGTATTAGCCGTCGTGAAGACAGCAAGGCGATGCAAAATCTCTGCTACACAGTATTGCAGAAGCCGTTAACAGAAGGGCTCATTTCACCAGGGTGGTATGCTGTCTGTTTTGGACATTTGCCTGGCTGCTGTGGGTTTCATGCCATACATTCATAATTAATATAACCTCCTTGGTCCTGCAGGTTTTGTCTGAGCCAGTTCACATAATCACCACTTAGGAAGTAGTACTATGGAATTGATTTCAAAGGCAATGAATATGCATATAGATGTATCCATCCGATAAACAAGTTACTTATCTTTGGTAACGCTGTTTCTGATGGATTCTTTATCTAACTGCAGACTCCTCACTGATGCGCACACCTTTCTGTTCTATGAATTGGGCTCTTTTAGAAATTATTTTCAAGTTCCCAAGTCTAGGGATGTGCACACTGGTAAACAAATCTGCTATAGGGCTCTGCGTCTGAGTGGGTCAACAATCTAGAATGCAAATGATCTCCATGTGCGTAGGTGGTGCTTAGAAGAAGCTTCTCACTTCACTTCTCACAAGGAATGTCAGCGCTAGATACATGTTGCAACCTACTGTTGTGCAGGTCTACTGCTAAAGATATTCCAGATCCAGTAGGGAGCCTGGAGGAGTATTCAAAAGATGAGGAATCTGTGGTTAGATAGCATCGCCACCAAGATGAACCATACCAAAGGTTAACAACTTGTTGTTATAGTTACTTCAATATGTATCCAGAAATATATACATACTGTAAATATTTATTTATTTAGTGATGCATTGTAGATATCAAAGAGTTTGCATCCCATAAGCAAACTGAGACCAAAAGCTGACCAGTGCCTTGGTACTAGTCAGTCTCATACTTTCTCACAGTGTCTGTTTCTCACCTATTGATTCCACATGCATTTCATGGTAACAGTAGAATTATTGATTGAGGATCATCGACCCTGTATTGGTTTGCGAGTGAATTACAGTTATCTGCTCTTCTTATAAGGTCCGAAAATCCATCCTGGAAAGGGGTGGGAATAGCTGGACAATTAATGAAATGTTCGCATGAAATATATTATTTGAAATGGCAAAATGTGGTATTAACATTTAGGTTTCCTCTTCCCGTATGATCTAGTTGTTCCAACTACCAGCAAAGTTGTAACCACCAAGAAACCAGGTAAATTCTGCATCCCATTATAAATTAAGAGTTCAAATGCATTAAATTACAAAATGCTATAAAATCGTACACCATGAATTTCTCTGGTTATAAGAAGAATTGTAACCTAAAGTTTTGCAGATTTCCTTTGCACAATTCTAGGCAGCTTAGCTGTCTGGCAACAGATATCCTGGTGGGCCCATTTAGAGAATATTTATAGTACATTAGAACTTAACTGCTTAGCAATTTAATTTTCTATGCCAAATACTCCATTTAATGTTACAAACTACATCTGCCTGCAAGGGGCTGTCTGAGGAGTCCATACTGCGGCCATCACCTCCCAGAGGGCTACCTTTAGGGGGTGCACTGATTACAGGTAACCCTTTAGGTATCTCACCATCAGTGAACCTCCTGACAGCTTCTTTTCATCCAGACCCATGTCTGTAATATGGTGCGGGTGCAATAACAAATAAATTCCCTCATTAGCATGTAGCCACGCCCCCATGGAAATTAGAGATCACCCTCTGATAATTGTAGAGAAGTGTGGCTCAATGGTTAGAGCGGCAGACCCTGATGCAGAGGTCTAGCCCGGGACCAGGGTTAAATTCCTGCTTCTGCGGGTCTTGGGCTCAATTTCCGCGTACCTGCTAATTCTCGCCTCAGTGCCTATTCTAATCATGGGTTCCACTCTGCAACTCTGGGCAATAGCTTGCTTAATCTCCACAACGGCCCCAACAACGCTAGGATGCCTGGCTTCACCTTGGGGGTGCCCAGGAGTGGGCCCTTCACAGGGAAAAGCCAGGAAGGGTTCCACAGCGGTATGCGTACAAGCGCCTGAGATACCCCTTCGGGGGTCGATTCGGTGCGCTATACAAATACTACTACATTTACATTTACATATAGATGTATGCATCCGATGAACAAGTTACTTATCTTTGGTAACGCTGTTTCTGATGGATTCTTTATCTAACTGTAGACTCCTCACTGACACGCACACATTTCTGTTCTATTAATTGGGCTCTTTTAGAAATTCTTTTCAAGTTCCCAAGTCTAGGGATGTGCACACTGGTAAACAAATCTGCTATAGGGCTCTGCGTCTGAGTGGGTCAACAATCTAGAATGCAAATGATCTCCATGTGCGTAGGTGGAGCTTAGAAGAAGCTTCTCACTTCACTTCCCACAAGGAATGTCAGCGCTAGATGCATGTTGCAACCTACTGTTGTACAGGTCTACTGCTAAAGATATTCCAGATCCAGTTGGGAGCCTGGAGGAGTATTCAAAAGATGAGGAATCTGCGGTTAGATAGCTTCGCCACCAAGATGAACCATACCAACGGTTAACAACTTGTTGTTATAGTTACTTCAATATGTATCCAGAAATATATACATACTGTAAATATTTATTTATTTAGTGATGCATTGTAGATATCAAAGAGTTTGCATCTCATACATAAACAGAGACCAAAAGCTGACTAGTGCCTTGGTAGAATCTCATACACTCTCATAGTGTCTGCTCCTCACCTATTGATTCCACATGCATTTCATGGTAACAGTAGAATTATTGATTGAGGATCATCAACCCTGTATTGGTCTGCGAGTGAATTACAGCTATCTGCTCTTCTTATAAGGTCCAAAAATCCATCCTGGAAGGGGGTGGGAATAGCTGGGCAAATAATGAAATGTTTGCATGAAATGTACCATTTGAAATGGCAAAATCTGGTATTAACATTTAGGTTTCCTCTTCCCGGATGATCTAGTTGTTCCAACTACCAGCAAATTTGTAACCACCAAGAAACCAGGTAAATTCTGCATCCCACTATAAATTAGGAGTTCAAATGCATTAAATTACAAAATGCTATAAAATAGTACAGCATGAATGTCTCTGATTATAAGAAGAATTTTAAAACTAACGTTTTCTAGATGTCCTTTGCACAATTCTAGTCAGCTTTGCTGTCTGGCAACAGATATCCTGGTGGGCCCATTTAGAGAATATTTATAGTACATTAGAACTCAACTGCTTAGCAGTTTTTTATGCCAAATATACCCTTTAATGTTATAAACTACACCTGCCTGCAAGGGGATGTCTGAGGAGTCCATACTGCGGCCATCACCTCCCAGAGTGCTACCTTTAGGGGGTGCACTGATTGCGCATAAGCCTTTAGGTAGCTCACCATCAGTGAACCTCCTGACAACTTCTTTTCATCCACACCCATGTCTGTAATATGGTGGGGGTGCAGTAGAAAATAAATTCCCTCATTCGCATGTAGCCATACCCCCATGGAAATTAGAGATAACCCTCTGATAATTGTACTGGTGCTCTATGTGTCCCAGCACTATATGAATTACAGAAGGGGCCGCACAATACTCTCCGGCACCTTCTGTAATACCAAAGTGCCCGGGGGCAAGCAGAGTAGGTGCAAATGCCTGTTTTGCCCCTGGGGCACTTTGCATAATATGGCCCCTGTTGTTCTTCACTCCACCTCATCCCTCTTAGAATGACAGACTCCGTTAGTTGGATCATAGGAGCACTTAAGATTGTATACTGATTGTACTGCGTGACATTGATTGGATGATCAGCTTATTGTTGTATTAGCCATTGTGAAGACGGGCAAGGCGATGCAAGATCTCTGTTACACAGTATTGCAGAAGCCGTTAACACAAGGGCTCATTTCACCAGGGTGGTATGCTGAGGGTCTGTTCTGGACATTTGCCTGGCTGCTGTGGGTTTCAATCCATACATGTTAACAGAGCCCACTTGAATCTTCTCCACCAAGAACTGCACACCTTGGTCTGCGTCAAGTGGACATTTAAGGATTTGGCTAGGTGCATTGTGATTATTGTAGTCCCAACATCCCAAGGACCATCTCAGAAATTCTAGAACATATGTACTGGTGTTGTGGACACTTTGAACCCACACGAGGAACTTCAGCAAGAACACTTGTTGTAGTTTGGTGAAGTTTAGAGTAACATTTGTTAAAAATACTATAAGCTGACCAGGTGTATTGTGGGATTTGTAGTCACAGACTCCAAGAGGCAAACCAGATTATCTGTACTCTTGGGTGGTGCTGTGGACTACTTTCATACATCATGAAATACATCTGTCAGTACGTGTAAAAGTGTAACATCGTGGATGTCCACAACTATGGTCCTTTAAAAATAATTGCTGGCTAGTAGTCAGTCCTGCCTCTTTGTCCCTCCCCTTTCTCTTCCCTCCCTCCGACACAGCTGAGACTTAGAAGTGTCTAATTCCGCTGTAGCTCTTTATCTGTACATTGAGGGGATTTTTTTGACATGATTTCCTGCTGTTTGCCTCTGTTCAGCTGTGGCACCATATCTGCTTACATCTAAAAATAAAATTCCTACCTCTCACCTCCTCTTTATGCCACAGTTGGGCTAGTGCTGCCTCCCGCTCTGCTGATTGTATTTATTTAGCCTTTTCGGATCCTTTTCTCCCTGTTTCAAAACTGCATTTGCTTCCCTGTCTGCCTCGAACAATTTTCTTCTCTTTGACTTTCTACGTTTCATGGTCTTTATCTCTGTGCCTCTCTTGAGACTGTTGAGCCCTTGTTCTTTCTGTGTCTCACTCCCTAAAGTCACTGACTGCCTTATTTTTTCGATGCCAAAACCCAGTTTGCTCTCCAGTGCATATGTTCAAACTCTCATCCAGCAATAGGCTGTACTAGAGTGACATTTTAGGAAAAATCACGCAGCTAATCATTTAAACAAACCATGGGAAAAAGGATCATTAGCTCAGCCATTTTAATTCCAGGCTGGGTGTTTATTTTACTACATTCAATACTTTTAACTGGCCTGTCTTGCTTCATGGTGGTCCTCCAAACAGCCCTTTCTTGAATTGCCTCAGGGGAGTTCTGCTATGCGGCTAGCTTAATCAGCTATGAAGGCCTGCCTGCACTCACCCCTACATCATAAGGAGGGATGGCCTGCCTCTCTGTTTGCGTGACATTGTTTGGTTTCTCATAGGACACAGTACAGCACATTATTACCTTTCTCTCATTGGTATTTATAGTAGATGACCCCCAAAGTACACACTTTTCTCATGCACACAGCACTCTGGTGCCATTATTTGGATGCTTTTATGAGAATCTATACTCCTGGGGTTAATCATTCGATAAATCAATCAGGATTTAAAAAGCACGGCAGCCCTTGGCTGGTGTTGCTGTAGTTTGAAGCATCTTGCCATCATTTATCATTATTCAAGACTTTTCCGACCTCCTTGGCTCTTCAGTGGATAGGTTGTGATTTTAGATTCTAAGTTCGTTTGGCCGTTGCTTGGATGCAAGTTACATAGAGCAATTCACATAAATGTTTGGCTTATGCTCTGACAAGTGTGATGCTGTGTAATCATGCAACTATTCTAAAATTCGAGTTTTGAATTAAAGCTACTTCAAAAGTGTCTAACTACTTATTTTTACATATACTTCACACCCAAGGTCTCCCCTAGATGCATCAGTGCACTTGTCACTTTAAGCAGGGACATTATAACAAATGTTTATATGCCCCTGTAAGGGGAAAAAAGCTGATTTGTTTTTCCCTATGATAGCACAATAGAGCCTTTGGCCTAACAGGGAAAGTACAACTATAGATAGAAATAAGCTAAATATATACTTCAAAGTATCAAATGCTGGTTAGAATAAATCTAACAACTTGTCACTGTTAGAATTCCTTATAAATATCACAGAAAATAAGTTATTGAACTTGTTTTCTGAAGTATCAAAATTCAGCCTTCCAGCTGCCCTCTCTGATTGTTCAGCCTCAGCTGTCTTAACGAGGTGTGAAGTGGCCTGCTGTTTGAACCAGTAGTGTCTGGGCAGCTGAATGGATGCTCCCAGATAGGTAGAACTACCACTGTGCTCAACATTGCGTAGCTTCTTGGTGAGCAGTGAGGCTCACTGCAGAGGCAAGGTGTAAAACAAAGTCAAAAGCAGCAACGCACGGGGGCGTGGCTTCGCAGGCGGCGATGGCGGTTGCAGCTTACTAGAGCTCCCGCCGGCCCGTTATCAATCCGGCAGATTATCCTGGCCCCCGAGCCCAAACTCCACAGCCCATGTCGGGCAAACATCGCTGAAGGTGCCAGGGATCCTCCGGTGCAGTCAAGAACTCCGCTGGGGGGTGTGGAGATCCTTGGTGCCGTGAGCCCGTCCAGCCAGAAGTTGTGGCCTTGTGGACCCAGCGCAGCCGGGGCCTCGAGTTTCGTGGCCCCAGCCCGCGGGGATCACCATCGGCCTTTGCCACAGCTGGGTCTCGGCGGAGCCTGGGGAGCTGCAATCGATTGGAGGGGGTCCCGGCCCGGAGTGCTGGGCCTCCACTGCTAAATATCTACAGGTGGAGGACCGCAGTGTGGCTGGACGGAACTCTGTGGGCCGGACCGGTACTGGCACTGCCCTGCGACTGACCGCGAACTGTGAGTACCTCCCCTGGGTCCTTGACATTTGAAGGAGTGGTGGCCGGTTCTGGGGAGCGGGAGACCGGCGCTACTGGGCCCGCAGCACATGGCAGGGCGGCACAGATCGGCCAACAGAGTGTGGGACACGCAGGCCGCCGAAGACTGGGGGGGGATCCCAGGACCTGCCTCGGCCTTACCGGGGAACAGTGCCGGACCAGGGGTACAAGCGTCTGAACCCCACGGTGGGGGAGAACTGCTGTGTGGGTCCCTATTGGACATTGTAGACGAGATAAAAGACCCTGTACTGCCGCATCTGCCTGTACTATCGGTGGCCCACGTGCGGTCCGCAGCCATGACCAGAGGAGGCGGCGGCCTCACCAAACAGGCGACCATTGATAAATTCACAGGGCCCAGTGGGGGCCCCGGACCCTCGGGAGGAGGACAAGGAGGGGGCCGGACAACGCAGCGCTTATGGCAGCCATCACCCAGTCCAGGGACATGCTAGACGCCAAAATAGGTGCTGTGGGCGCAGATGTCACCTTGTTGCGCCAGGACTTGCGGAATGCAGTGGCACGGATTATGGAGGTAGAATCTAGAGTTTCGGTGGTAGAAGACGACGTGGGCTCCCTAAAGAAGAAAATGGCGGCAATGGAAACTGCGCAAAGGTGCCTGGTGCTCCGGGTGGAGGATGCTGAGGGACGCGCACGTCGAAACAACCTCCGTTTCATTGGCTTTCCGGAACGATGTGAGAAGGGGAACATGGAACAGTTTCTCACACAGTGGCTAGAGAGCTGCCCCCGGGGGTTCTATCCAACTGCTTCGTCATTGAACGCGCACATTGAGCCCTGACACAGAGGCCGCCGGAGGGTGCACGGCCCAGAGCAGTGAAAGCTAGACTCTTGAATTATCACGATCGGGACGCCACTTTGAAGGAAGCGAGAACCAGGGATGCTATTCTCTACGAGAACCGAAAGATCATGATCTTTCCTGACTATACCAAGCTCGTACAGCAACATCGCCACTCCTTCATGGCCGCAAAGGCGAAGCTGCGAGGCCTGAAACTCCAATACTCTCTGCTGTACCCGGCTCGTCTGAGGGTGATTTTCCAGTCGCAAACGCTATTCTTTGACACTCCGGAGGACCTCTTTAAATGGACTGACGAGACAGTGAGAATCAGGCCAAATGCCCAGCCGGGACTGAACCCGGGCTCTTCGAGGGGGTCGTCGCAGGACCGTGGGGATAGGACGGCCAAGAGCAGGAGAAATCGGAGGTCCAAATCACGAAAGCGGTCAGTCTCTGTCAATGGTACGCAAGATAGCAGCAGAACTGAGGACTCAGACCAATCTGGGAAGGATCACTGAAGGCCTTGCGAACTCTGTGCTCCTCGTTTGGTGATGTAGTTCCCGGTTATTGGGGATGGTGCGCTTGAGGTCCAGTGGCCTGGATGCATTATCGCTGCCTCAGCATCAGTTCGAGACTGAGTTATTGAACATGAGTGGGGTTGTGGAGTGGGGCTCGGGGACTGCCTATTAGGAGCTGCCATTCTCCTACTAATGTGGGAGTTGATAGGGGAGGGGGGATGAGTTCACTGGTTTCCGGGGAGTTGGGATCCATTGGCATGGTTGGTCCTGGGCCCTCCGTTTTGGACTCGGGGCTGCCCATGCCGCGACAGGTACTTCATAGTTCAGTGAGGTATGGGGGGGGTGGGGTGCAGGTAGCCAGGGCGGGGAAGGTTGAGTTGGGGATGGGGGGTACTCAGGAATGTGTGGGCAAGGGGTATGTTGTTGTTGGGGGGGCTGGGGGTGAGTGGGGTAGAGCGGGTGTTGCTCTTCTTGTTGTTTTGGGGTCCTGGGGTAGGTGGGGGGGAATGCACGTGCTGTTTACAAAGGCGCTGATGATGGTGCGAAGTGGGTGGAATTGGCGCAGAGGGCCTACTTGGTGGGTCCCAATTGATTATGGCTGAAATGATTCATAGACTCCCTGAGGAGTCCTTACGAGTGATCACATGGAATGTCAGGAGGATGCTGGACAAGATTAAACGTGGGGCAGTCTTGCGCTGGGGAAAGAGAGAGGTCGCAGATGTGCTCTTGCTCCAAGAAACTCATATGATGGGATCAAAGGTGCTCAGTCTGCAGAGGTTTGGCTATCAGTAGGTTTTTCACGCCGGGTTTTCCAGGGGATCCAGAGGGGTAGCTATCTTGATTCATCGCAGGGTGGCCTACGTCCATGAGAAGCAGTGGGTGGACCCGCAGGGTCGCTATCTCTTTGTTAAAGGAATGGTGGGCACTGAGCCTGTGGTCTTTGGGAGTGTCTACGCCCCCCCCCATCTGCAGTGGGCCCTGGCCGAGAAGCTGTTCACAGTGTGGGAGGACATCCCGGAGTCCTTAGCGGTGGTTGGGGGTGATTGGAACGAGGTGATGGACGTATGTATGGACCGTCAGAGGGGGCAGGAGATGCTTGGGGTCCCCCCCCCTACCAGGCTACATGCTATGATTGAAGGAATGGGCTGGGTGGATACGCGGCGACATATGCACCCTACAGTGCACGAGTACACGTATGTATCTGCTGTGCATGACTCCTTCTCAAGACTGGATTATGTGTTTGTGCCCAGAGTATGCCTGTGCAGGGTGAGAGAGGCAGAGATCTTACCGAGGGGACTGTCCGATCACTCCCCAGTGTCGGTCAGGGTGGAACTCCTTAGAAAACGACAACCATTCAGATGGAGGATGTCCTTGTGGCATCTCCAGCAGCCTGGCTATGTCCAACATCTGAGGGAGGCGATAGACCACCATTGGCGAGAAAACCTAGTAGACGACGTTGACGCAGTGGTGGTGTGGGAGGCCATGAAGCCCACTATACGGGGGGTGGACATCACGTGGTGTACTGCGGCCCGTCGAAGGCGTCGGGAGACGATCACGGCAGCGGCCGCGCTGGTGGAAACCTTGGAACAGCAGAGCCGGGGAGGAGGAGATGAAGTTGTGATACAGTTACTTCTAAAGGCACAGCAATCCTATGCGTCTGTCTTAATGGATGAGGCAAAGCAGGCGTGGCTGGCCACGCGGAGTAGAATATACCAGTGGGGGGATAAGTCATGTACAATGCTCCATAGACTTTTGTCAACACAGCCTTCAACCCATCACGCTGCCAGACCTTACTGCTGAAAACGGGGTGGTTCTTACTGACCCGAACGAGTTAGCAGCGAGCTTTGCTAGCTACTTCATGACACAATATGCCCCGTGTGACCGTCTATCTGCAGACGAAGTGGCTAAATTCATAGACGATTTGCCGCCTAAAGCGGTGTCCGATGAGACCAGGAAGGCCCTTGATGTTCCCCTTACAGCAGATGAACTGGGGGAGGCCCTGGGACAACTCAATGCAGGGAAGGCCCCCGGGCCGAGCGGCTACCCATGTGAGTTCTATAGGAAATTCCATTTACAACTAGGGTCCCATTATTGCCATGCACTTGAGGCGGCGCGTACGCGGGGCAAGTTGCCCCCGGATTGGCGCCATGCTGAAGTGGTGGTTTTTCAGAAACCAGGTAGACCCCCACACAGGCATGACTCATATCGCCCCATCTCTTTACTCAATATAGAGGCCAAAATACTGGCAAAGGCTCTGGCGAATCGATTACTCCCATATGTAACGGACCTGGTTCATCCAGACCAAGCCGGCTTCATGCCTCACAGGGCAACGCGACATAACATCCGGCGCGCACAGGCCGCGGTGGATGACATGGGGGCCACCGGAGAACAGGCGGCTTTGTTGCTAGCTGATATAAACAAAGCCTTTGACTCGGTTAGCTGGACATACCTCTTTGCGCTCCTGCCCCGTCTCAATCTGGGCCCGATATTCCTGTCATATGTCAAACTACTGTACACTGACATCACGGCTTCGGTGCGAGTCGCGGGAGCGGTTTCAGAGATGTTTCACATTGGACGGGGGACCCGACAGGGGTGTCCACTATCCCCTTACTTGTTCGCCCTAGCCATGGAGCCTCTGGCCGCTTGGGTACGCATAGATGCACAGATGCGAGGCTTTGTGTGGACCGAAAACCTCTCAGATAGAATCGCGTTATACGCGGACGATGTCCTCTTCTTTCTTACCGATCTGCGACGCTCGGGGCCACGGGTGTTGGAAATTATGTGAATCTTTGGGGAAGTTTCGGGCCTTTATCTGAATCTACGCAAGTCCACCCTGTGGGTACTGGGGGGTGGAGCTGTGACAGATCCCTGGACATTGGGACTGCAGGTGGCTACCAGCGGTTTGAAATATTTGGGGGTGTTCGTGTCGGAATTGGTGAGCATTACCTGGGAACGCAACATAGTGCCGGTTTGGGA
The DNA here is from genome assembly GCF_964263255.1 of Lissotriton vulgaris. Lineage (NCBI taxonomy): Eukaryota > Metazoa > Chordata > Amphibia > Caudata > Salamandridae > Lissotriton > Lissotriton vulgaris. The sequence goes on from NC_141691.1 coordinate 2,036,079,347, forward strand.
GTGGGTTCAAGCAGATGTGAAAACGTGGTCTCGGATGCCCCTCACTATCTTTGGCAGGTCCGCAATTTTCAAAATGGTAGCGCTCCCGCACCTCTTATATCAATTGCAGAATTATCCCCACCCCATCACACCCCAGTGGTTTCGGCAGGTTAACTCTGTCTTGGGCCGCTTCCTGTGGGCTGGGGGGGCTGCCAGGGTAGCGCTGCATACATGCTTCTTATCCATATATTGTGGGGGCCTAGCCACCTCGGACCTACTGTCCTATTATCAAGCCTCCCACCTACTAATCCTGAATGAATGGTGGTACAGTGACAGCGGCGATCCGGCTTATGCCCTAGAGCGCGCATTGATGGGCGACAATACGCTCCATACGATCCTCTACTCAGCCCGGCTGCGGCGGACGTTGCCAAGTGTCACAAGAATTGTCTTTGCTGTGTGGCGACAGGCGTTACGTCGCATGGGCTGGTGGGGTAGACTGACTGCAGAAACGCCGCTGTGGCATAATGGACGACTCCCGAACTTACCACGCTGTCGGGATTTGACGGCCGGGACACAATCGGGATGTCGTTGCTGGGACATGTAATGTCCGGGGTTACGCTCAAGTCGTTCCAAGAGCTCAGTACAGAGTTCCATATGCCCCAGACCCAGTTCTTTCGTTATCTGCAATTTAGACATGCACTGGCACCCAGCATGGCCAACCTAGACTCGCTTCCTGAATTTAGTCCAATTGAGGCGAAGGTCTTCATGGGTGACCTCGGAGATAAGAAGGTCTCCCGTATTTACCAAACGATGGTCACTCACTGCTCCTCCACCCGTCTTCCCCTGAGGGCGGCCTTGGAGGCAGACATTGGTCCCCTGGATGAGGATGATTGGAGGGAGGCCCTGGAATCCCCGCGGGGGACTGCCATTGCAATGCAGCTTAGGTTAATCCAATTCAAAATTCTCCATAGGGGTTACTACACCCGTGAGCGGCTGTGGAAGGCAGGACTGATTGGGTCACCGGAATGTCTGCGCTGTGGGGCTGCGGTGGGCACGCTGCTCCATACGGTATGGTCGTGCCCTAGAATAGTTGATTTCTGGAGGGGTGTATGGAGCTGCCTGTCTGAAGTACTGGGTTGGGAACTTCCACGCACTCATCGCCTAGGACTACTCCATATCCTTGAGGGAGTTGGTGGGAACATATATAAACGTCACTTGTTGTTGTTGGGGCTAGTGGTTGCCAAAAGGGATCTGGCCCGAGCTTGGAAGGATGAGAGGGCCCCACCCCTGAGGGCATGGAGGGCCAGACTGGACTTTTGTATGGGTCTAGAACGACCAGTATTTGAAGCACGACGATGCCCCCGTAAGCACTTCAAGATATCGAAGAGGTGGGCAGACTATAGGGGGTTGACACTAGATCCCCCAGCGGAACCTGAGGAAGATCTCTAGGCGCACGATATCAAGCGGGCCTGTGAACTGCGTCATGCCTGCCATACCACGACCAAGCACTGAAGCTCTCTATACATACGTGCACAGGGTTAGGGAGGGATAACGGGGGGTAGCAGGGAGGTTGGGTAATGGGAGTTGGCGGGGGTAGGGGCGGGTGTGGATGTTCCTTTCCTTTCATTTGTGCTCTCTATTATTCTTGATTGGACACTGGTCCTGTGATGTAAACTGTACCAAGATGCTTGGTGGCGTTCTCCTGACTGTGGGGAGCCACATTTATTACTCTGCCTAATTCAATCAATAAAAATTTGTTGTGAAATAAAAAAAAACAGCAACTCACATTAAAAGCCCTGAGGGTCACAAAAGAGACTTCAGGAGTGAAAATGTTTATGTTCAACACACATATGCAATGCTTATAACATGACCAATATTACACTTTTAATCAATAAACACAATTGTGAATCTTGCTAGTGGTACTAGGCCCACTCATATGGTTATTCTTTCACTAGTATGCACACTATGGACACATCTTAATCTAACTCCCTTCTAATTGATAGAGAGTACCCTTATGCGGTGCACAACATCAAGATTATGTACATACACAAATAAAAGAACACTTTTTAGCAGCACTGTTAGCCGAAGTCAAGTGGGTGAAACCCAATGTCTAAAGGTATTGTGCTTTTGGTACTAATCAAGGATCCAACCACGCTCACTCCCACTCACACACACTCAATCCGCACCACTATGTGGTATGACAGGTATCAGCCAGTCTGTATGACACGCTCTTACATACACATACTCACTCAGCACCCTAATGTGGTGCCACTGGTACCTAGCAGGTATATGGATCACCTTCAGTAGTGCACGTGGCCCAAGCCTCTCTCCACTTCCACCATCACCCCTATTTGCCTATACCCAGGGATGGGAGATAACTAGTCCTGCCTACCTGACACTGGGCTGCATGTGGCCAAATTTAAACTTAGTCTGGGTCTCTCAGGAAGTAGGTGGACATATTTAACAGCTTTAATGAGGAGGTAGACTTAAACAAAGGAGAAGTTAGCAGCAGAACAAGTTCACCCACAGGTCTCAAACACAAAGGATTCATACAGTCTCTTGACCCAGTTCCTAACTGTCTTAGAAGCATTTCTTCATCCCAGTTAATCTGTCTCTCTACTACCAGTACCATGATGTCTTCAGTAGGGGCCAGGTGTGGAGAGGCAGGTTGGTCCATCACGATGAGTGTCAACAATACATTACTCCCCATAGGCAGGAGTAGGCACCCCGATCGGTATATGATGATTCAGGTCGTACCCAGGCAATCTGGCCACAGTGACTGGTGTGCCTTTTGCATGAAGTTATGCGTTGTAAATTCTCACCTCCAAGGTCAGGAGTCACAATAACGAGTTCATGCCAAATTGGGTTGCACCAGGCAATTCTAATCACACTCAGCTAAGAATTGCAAATCAGTACCTTTTTGAATATGAGGCACAATGTCCAGTGCAAGTTGATACAGATTGCACCACACCAGTCTGGTCACGCACAAATATTTGCAAGTTCAGCAGAGCCACATAGGTTGGTATGAGGCAGTACTTTGGGTACACATCCACCTTGAAGGGTTGCACCCTGTGAATTGGACACTACACGCAATGTTTAAAATACTTTTCATGTCACCCATAGCTAGGTTAATACATGCAGCGTTCTTCTCAAAGCATGTAATCCATTTCTACACTCCATCCAGCAAAGAGAGTAGGTTTGCTGTTAGTTTTTCTTTGTCCTTCTGGGATCATGACACATACATAACCCAGCCACATGCGCCTTGAGACCTTGCGGTGATAATGGCGCTCAATAAAAACCTATGACATTGACATTGACATCATTCTGCTGCAGTGGGCATATTCTCAACCTGGATGGCGCTATGGATTTATCCTCAAAAAAGCAGGCCCCCCTTGCGAGGCATTGCTCCATGTAGGGAAAGTTCCAGTTGGGATTTCCGCCTTCATGTTCGATGCAATCCCCAGTTACTGCCTTGTCCTCGGGCTAAGACAATCTTCCCTAGGCCAAAACCTGTCACATGGGCCCCTCTCCTCAGTCCAGTCTGCTAACAGGGTGCGAAATGTGTAAACAAAACTCTTGCCTTTTGCTATTTATTCCCTGGGGGTAGGTCTATTTTTGCCGTGCAATCGTGTTCAGCACTGCGTCTCCACTTTTGTAAAAACAGAAATGGTTTGTTCGTTTAAACTGTTCAGCCTAAATAACAGTTACAGGCATGAGCCTTTGAGGACTATTACATTTACATCAGGTTTACGAGCATCTTATATGCAGTATTACAGTAAGCAATAAAAGTTTCCGGCATCCCACATATAGTGAGGATTGTTCGTTACAGCCTTAGGGGCAGATTTACAAGCCCCTTGCAACATCTTTACAACACTGTAGTTTCACTTCTGTGATGCATTGGCATCGTAAACAATGCGCCACTATGCAACATATTTACAATGTGAGGCATCTATAGAGATGGGTCACGTTGTAAAGCCTTGCGCTACATTATACCTACATCAGGTATAATGTATGCAGGGTGGGCATTCCGACGTAGGAAAGCCTCGCAGTGAAATCTACAAGATTTTACGGAGTCACTTTTATGACGCCACTGCATCAAAACCGTACACCTGCTTGAAGCAAGCGTAAGGAGTGAGGCAGCATGTTAGTGTTAGATCTGGGGGTCTCTAGTTGGCAATGGTATTCACATTTGTCCAAATAGGGACCCTTACTTCTAAGTCAGGATAAGGGGATTACACTCCTTCATTAACCCCTGCTCACCCCCTTGGTAGTTTGGCACGAGCAGACAGGCTTATGTCAGAGGCAGTGTGTTAAGCATTTGTGAATATACACAAGAATACAGTGAAAACATTACAGATGGACACAACACAGGTTTTATAGAAATAAGTATTCTTTGCATAGACTTAAACACAAGACCACAAATGACGAAAATCCACAATACTACACTTAAGATTGCTTAAAGATGATAAAACGTTGCTTAGTTCCAGTTGATGATAAATGCGACAAAGTTCTCTACAAAGTGCCAGGATGCGTAACTCAAAGTAAACAAAAGGTTTGCAAAAGGGGAGATGTGTCAGTTCCGTGATCCGGGGGAGATGATGCGTTGTGCCTCAATGCTTGCGCAGAGTAGCGGATGCGTCGTGATCTTTACTGGTGCGTAGGTGATGAGTAGATTCTCGGCCTGCGGGCCCATAGCGGTGCGCAAGATGGCACCTTGAGGCTATGCAATGATCCGGTTGCGAGAAGATGGCGCCCTTGATGCGGCAATGCCATGATGATGCGATGACGCCTTGCAACAACTCTGTACTTTGGAGCCGCATCAGGCCCTGCGACATGTTTCCCCGGTGATGCAACAGCAGGCAGCTTCGATGAACACATGCTTCCAGGGAGATGCGGAAAAGGCTCGCTTCTCCGGCGATGCAATGCCTTCAGCTGCGGCGGCAACATGCTTCTTCTCGATGTGTCACGCTTCCAACTCCCAGCGGCACGCAAGTGTCCGGAGTCAGAATTCTCAGCAAGGAAATTCAGTGGGGAGCTGGAGGTGAAGTCTTTCGTCCCTGAGACTTCAGCAGGAGGCAAGCACAGTTCAAACCCTTGGAGAATATTCTGTAGATGAAAGTCCTTACAAAGTTCCTTCTCCTTTCCCTGGGCAATGAAGCAACCACTGCAGGCCAACTCAGCAAACAGCACAATGGCAGAGGGGCAGTACGACTCCTGCAGCCTTCTTGGTTCTTCTCCTTGGCAGAAAGGTTTCTTGTCCAGTAGTGATCTAATTTCTTGGGACCAGGGTCTCAATATTTATATCCCAAAATCCTTTATTCTCTGAAGGCAGAGAGGCCTCTGCCTAGTCCAAACCAATTCCTGAGCACTTTGTTTACATGACTCTCTTCTTTCCTTCACTGTGCAGGGCAGAGACATCAGCACTTAGAATACAACTGTTAAAGAAGGGTCTGGGGGACTATATTTACCGACCTATCAAGCTCATACCCCTCATGAACTATACTGCAACAACAAGAAAACTTGAAGGTCTTGAAAGTTGAGAAAAAGAAGTGGCCACCAGGAAATTCACACACCACTATCACGACCAACGGTGAAGGACCATCAGTTGTAAAGGAGTCCTATTAGCCCACCCATATGGCGGAACATCGTCATCTAGGACTTTATCAGCAGGTTCTTATATGGTCAAGCCCAAAAGTGTTTGCTTGGTACCAGTAGATCCTGATGCTGAAAAAAGATGTGTCCTCACTGAGAGTGGTACTGATAGGGTGCAGTGCTCATAAAGATAAGTGACGGTGATTAAAATGACGGTCAGGGTAGAAAAATATGTTTATTAGTATCTCCCCGGGCGTCAGGTAAAAAAAGTGTGATGACAGTGTGAAAATATCACTGCACAGTAAGCATATACGATCTAGGCCAACATGTTTCTGCCGTTATGGTATTAGTTTACCAGCATTCTTCAGGGCCAGGCTGGAATATCAGCTACTGCAACAACCACCATTATTAGTGTGAGAAAGTAGTCAAAAAGAATATATATAACATGGTTTATAAAAAGTGAAATTGTGTGGCTCAATGAACTACCCTACTGTGTCCTCGTTAGTAACCATGTAACGAGCAATCCTTTCCTGCAAACATCAAGAGAAGGGAACAATTTTGTGACAACAATGGAACAACAAAACTATCTATCAAATGTGTGAACAAAATGTGTGGCATTCATTTACTCAATGGGCCAGTTAATTCTATAACGACCAAAAATAAAAAACTGTGCATAGTATATAGTCACATCCAGATAATCTGTGTACATAAAAAATGATAAGTCTGACATGCACTTACCCAGCTTTATGTGGGAAGTAAGCCTCACCTCACCCGGCAACGGCTCGGATAAAGAGGCCCCGCTCTGTTAGACATATGGAGAAGGACAATTTCAGGACATGATAGCTGTCACTATCTCAATATGTGTTAAATTACAAAAAGAAACTGAAAAACTTGGTTGTTCAAATCAAGCCCATAAGGTCATACAAACGCGATACGCTGCACTAAGAGGGCTCCATTCTACTAGGGATATTGTTGTTACACCATCTTCCCAATTCATATCATATTTCCAAAATTAAAGGGTTCATAAATTGGAATATGAGAATATCTAAACATCTCGGGAGTCTAAGTGTCGACTGCCGCCAATGTTACAATCTACTGTCAGCTCAAAGGCTCCCAAGCTCCACCCAGGTTCTGTAAACGAGCATAAGTGGAGCTGCCAAAAAGAAACTGGGGCGGTTCGAGGGTATAAATCAACACACAAGTTCCCAGTATCATAGTGTCTTTACCTGTCCGTCGGTACCTCCAGGAGTGTGTCTGAACCGAAGGGGAGGTACCGACGGACGGAAGGAAGTGCGTTTATATACGCCAGCTAATTGGAAAAGGCACTGGCCAATTCCAAACACCTGCAGGTTAAAGGCGCGGCAATACAAAACGCGCATGACGCGAGGCTGTTGTCATTGCCTCGCGCATGCGTAGAAATGCTGAATTCTTCAAAGCGGAGCTTGGTATTTACTCCGGGACAACCAATCGTGGTGCGGCACAGGCCAGATCAGTTCATACGCGCAAATCAAACGCTATATCAAGACGGGAGTCGATGTCCTAGCATAGCGCATGCACCGATTGGTATGGTACGGTGTCTGAGCTGCCAATATGATTGGATAGTTGACGATTGTCATGAGAATTAACCCTGTGTTGCAAGATTGTCGGAGATATGTATTCTAACGCGTATGCTGGTAAAGTGATATTATCGTGGAGATCAATCCTGCATATATACTAATATGGATTGAGTTAAAGATCTTCTCATATAATGAAGATGGTGAGAGTTTGATCTTACTACTAACTAACTAACTTACTAACGATGCGAGGTAACATATCTCCTATACAGATTTAATAACTGAGAGTTAATAATGAAAAACTGTATAGAATGAAAACCAACAGGGGTATTTTTCATATATCTGTTTCAGCACTATTGTACTAGTCTTGAATGGTGCGTGTATTCAAAGGACACAGAACCTTGTTCTTGCAAAATGTAATATGCTGCTTAATGTGACACGACCAGTTTACAAGGGTAAAAAAGGTTTGTGCCTAGTGGTATAGTGCATATCCTCAACTGCGAGAAACCAGTGGGTAGATGTATTTGGTGCTATAACTGAATATCTCAACTTTCAGATAGACACCCAAGGTATATTATCATTCAACCCCTGGACATGATAGCTGTCACTATCTCAATATGTGTTAAATTACAAAAAGAAACTGAAAAACTTGGTTGTTCAAATCAAGCCCATAAGGTCATACAAACGCGATACGCTGCACTAAGAGGGCTCCATTCTACTAGGGATATTGTTGTTACACCATCTTCCCAATTCATATCATATTTCCAAAATTAAAGGGTTCAGAAATTGGAATATGAGAATATCTAAACATCTCGGGAGTCTAAGTGTCGACTGCCGGCCAATGTTACAATCTACTGTCAGCTCAAAGGCTCCCAAGCTCCACCCAGGTTCTGTAAACGAGCATAAGTGGAGCTGCCAAAAAGAAACTGGGGCGGTTCGAGGGTATAAATCAACACACAAGTTCCCAGTATCATAGTGTCTTTACCTGTCCGTCGGTACCTCCAGGAGTGTGTCTGAACCGAAGGGGAGGTACCGACGGACGGAAGGAAGTGCGTTTATATACGCCAGCTAATTGGAAAAGGCACTGGCCAATTCCAAACACCTGCAGGTTAAAGGCGCGGCAATACAAAACGCGCATGACGCGAGGCTGTTGTCATTGCCTCGCGCATGCGTAGAAATGCTGAATTCTTCAAAGCGGAGCTTGGTATTTACTCCGGGACAACCAATCGTGGTGCGGCACAGGCCAGATCAGTTCATGCGCGCAAATCAAACGCTATATCAAGACGGGAGTCGATGTCCTAGCATAGCGCATGCACCGATTGGTATGGTACGGTGTCTGAGCTGCCAATATGATTGGATAGTTGACGATTGTCATGAGAATTAACCCTGTGTTGCAAGATTGTCGGAGATATGTATTCTAACGCGTATGCTGGTAAAGTGATATTATCGTGGAGATCAATCCTGCATATATACTAATATGGATTGAGTTAAAGATCTTCTCATATAATGAAGATGGTGAGAGTTTGATCTTACTACTAACTAACTAACTTACTAACGATGCGAGGTAACATATCTTCTATACAGATTTAATAACTGAGAGTTAATAATGAAAAACTGTATAGAATGAAAACCAACAGGGGTATTTTTCATATATCTGTTTCAGCACTATTGTACTAGTCTTGAATGGTGCGTGTATTCAAAGGACACAGAACCTTGTTCTTGCAAAATGTAATATGCTTCTTAATGTGACACGACCAGTTTACAAGGGTAAAAAAGGTTTGTGCCTAGTGGTATAGTGCATATCCTCAACTGCGAGAAACCAGTGGGTAGATGTATTTGGTGCTATAACTGAATATCTCAACTTTCAGATAGACACCCAGGGTATATTATCATTCAACCCCTGGACATCTGTCCTAAGTTTAAAAATCCAACGCTGTTCCTTGATGAACAAAAAGCGTGAAACATCAGTTACATGTGGGGGAATGAAAGGTTGTTCCAGCACTACCCATTAAAGTTCGTCTGCTTTATGTTTAAGCTCCAAAAAATGATTAGTTAAACGAGTGGATTGTTTATTGCACCGGATGGTGCTTTTATGCTCGCTTATACGGAGCTTGATCTTCCTGGTAGTATGTCCGATGTACACCAGCTTGCACGGGCATGTGATCATGTAGATCAACTTGTCTGAATTACAATTAGTGTGGTTATTTAAGCGCCAAGGTCTGCCAGTCCCTATATCTATTGTCAGGGTTTTGCATGTTTGTGGACAGACGGCGCACCTTCCACATGGATAGTGACCACGTACTGGTTCTGTGTACCAAAGAGTGTTGATGACTTCTTTTCGATGGTGTCTTGGCCTAGTATTTACTGTTCTTATTTGATCATCCATGCAGGCCCCTCCCCATTTCGTACACGTTTTATACTTAAAACCTCTTAAATAATCACAAATGTTACCATGTGCAAGACCATAACTTCAAGCCTGGGCAATCACCCTCATTTTCAATCACTACTAAATATGAAACTTGGTGCTATTCTATCAACACTTGTTCTTATTTTGCTTGAAACGTCACATGTGAAACCTTCCAGCTACCCCGTAGGTAATCCTAACTAAAACTTTTGCATTCCACCAGGGAGAATTTACTACCAGTTTGCGATTTTCAACTTCTATCTTATATATACTATTGATCTAACATTTCGTGCACATTGGTCAATTGAGATTAAAGTTACCGAATGAGCTATTGTGGGAATAGTAATTTGTACCATTCCGCTATCCAGCACTTTCCCTACTGTTGCACCAAATGGATTAGGAATAGTAATTTTTACTCCTCTGCTATCCAGCACTTTCACTACTGTTGCACTTATTACAGTTGGAATAATAAATGTAATTGTTTCACTATCCAACATTTACCCTACTGATGTATTTATTGTGTTGCAAAATGTACTTTTTAATTTTGTTTTAATTGTTTAATGTTTTAATTAATTTTAGATAGTTTTTTTATTTCACACTAATCATATATGTATATATTTTATTTTTACATAATTTAAAAATTAAATAAAGATAATAGTTAATAAATTACTTTAAAGTAAATATATGTATACATTATTATGTTTGTGTATTTATATTTTTTTAAATTAAGTTTTATTTTTATATTTAGATAAAATATATAATAAATGTAATTCATTTGTGAAAGATAATATTATTATTTTATGTTTTTAATATATAATATTTTATTTTAGTTATATTTTTGAATCAACATTTTTTACATCTGTATTTTTAACTTCAATATTTTTGATTCAATAATTTTGTACTTACCTGTTTAAGTATAGAGAGTCGATATTTTTACTATCTATATTTTTTTTCAATATTCTTACTATTGATGTTTTTACCATCAAATCAGTAAAGCCTCTGCTGTTAGTTTGACAGATCTGTGGGGTGTCTGCGAGGGAGAGGGAAGCTCATCGAAGGTTACGGTCAGTTGGTGGAAGGTGAGACGTTTGTTGATGTATGCTGGCCCTTCATTTTGGGAGGCATTGTAGGTTTGGGTCAGCATCTTGAACTGGCATCTCTTCTGAATCAATAGCAAGTGCAGTTTTCTGTGATGTGTGTCCTTTAAGGGTGGGCATAAAATCCGTTTCGCGGGCGAATTTGCGGATTTTCAGCGATTTCGCAATCCGCGAATCTCTCGAAATCGCGGTCAAATCCGCGAATCAGCGGGGACGAATTTTCAGCCAAGCAAGGGTTACAGCAGCAGGTTCAAAAGTTGAACCTAATTTCTTTGTAACCTTTTACAAAAGGGTTACAAACAAATTAACTTCAACTTGGACACCTGCTGCTAATTGCTTCCTGGCGCCTCGTTGCCTACTTGCAACTATTCTCTGACCCTGCTCTGACCCTTGAAGCAGGGTCAGAGAATAGTTACAAGTAGGCAACGAGGCACCTGTCCAAGGAATTAAACCTCATCAGGAAGCACTTACAGATATAAAAAACAGGAAGAAGGGAGAGGATGGAAAATACACCCATTTTGAGTTGTCAGGAGGGGTTAAACTAAAAGAGACCTTTACAGCTCAATTTTCGTATGCATTTTGCTAAAAATAAAAAGCTGTATGTTCTGTAGGGGCAACTCAGGAATCTGGCCCTTCAGAGATCCGGCCTCTCTTTCTTTCTCTCGTTCTCTCTCTCCCTCTCTCTTTCCTTCTCTTTCTCTATCTATCTATCTATCTATCTATCTATCTATCTATCTATCTATCTATCTATCTATCTATCTATCTATCTATCTCTCTCTCCCTCTCCCATAAACGACTGCATGGGTAACTTCGCTATGCAAGCGGCTCGCGAAGACGCAAAAGCCCCGCGAACACGCAAAAAACCCAGCGAACACGCAAAAAAACAAAAATCCGCAAATTCGCACAAATTCGCAAATTTTGCGGATCGCGAATTCGCAAACCGCAAATTTGCGGATAGCGAATTCGCAAAATTCGCCCATGCTTAGTGTCCTTCTGGGGAGGTCAAGATTTAGTCTTGCGACTGAACTCTGTATTATCTGAGGTCTCTCCAGGAGGTGTGCAGTGATTCCTACATACAGCATGTTTCTGTTGGCCAGTCTGCTGTTGATGAGGTCCTGCATCTGGTGTCTGCTGGGAACCACCTGAAGATCTTGTGGAACATCCAAAGAGTGTGGAAAAAGGCAGATAAGAATGTGTTGACTTGCCTTTCGATGGATAGCTTGCTATCCTGGATGAGGCAGGGATTGCAAGCGTGGTCTCTTGAGGCACGGGGTTGCCGAGGTCCATGGACCACCATACATTGGTCAATTTCGAGGTGCTGTTTCCAAAGATGAGCAATTCTGATTGTTAAGACAGTTGTCCTTCATCCAGTCTGTGACTTTTATCATGCATCCATGGAAGTTAGCTCTAGTGGTGGATGGTTCTTCGGACAGTGAAAAGATGAACTGTGAATCATTGGCATAGGAGATGATGTTAAGTCCATGTGATCTGACAGTGGCGGCCAGGGGGTCATGTAGCTGTTGAAGAGGATCAGCTGAGGGAAGATCCTTGGGGGATTCTGCAGATGATCTTCTTGGGCTTTGAGGTGAACAGTAGGAGGCAAATCCTTTTGATTCAGCTGATGAGATATGAGGCGATCCATTTGGGATCATTTACTTGAATCCCGATGTAGTGGAGTATGTTGATCAGGATGTTGTGTGAGATGAGTTTGAACACCCCAGACAGGTCCAGGAGTATGAGGGTTGCTGTTTCCCCATGGTCCCGGAGGGCTCAAATGTCATACGTGGCTGCGATCACGTCTTTCTCATGCTGTGCTTACTTCGAAATACAGATTGGGAGGGGTCTGGGAGTTTGTGGTCTTCTAGGTGTTGGGCGAGTTGCTAGCGATCACTTTCTCAAGGACTTTTGCTGGATAAGGGAGCCAAGAGTTGGACTGGTATTTCTTTGTTTCAGCTGGGTCGGCAAACGGTTCTTTTCAGGACTAGCCTCACTTCATTATGTTTAAAGTTTTCAGGGAAGGAGGCTGTGGTGAAGGAGATGTTTATGACCTTCCTGAGGTTGTCACTGATTATGTTGTTTCTGAGGTTGAAGATGTGGTGGGGGCATGGGCCCGTGGGTGCTCCAGAGTGCACAGAGTTCATGATGGAGATAGTGTCTTGCATGGTGAGGTGTTTCCAGTGGGTAAGAAGGTGTTCAGGGTTTTTGTTTATGGTTGTGAGCTGGTTGATGCCGTCTGTGGTGGAGGGTTTGTGTTTAAAATATTTATAATTGGCCGAGATCACATTGTGGAAGAAGTCTGCAAGGTTGTCGCACAGTTCCTGGGAGGGATTGATGTCATTCTTGGTGGCTGCTGGAGTGGTGAACTCCATCACAAGGGAGAAGAGTTTTTTGCTGTGGTTTGCAGTGGCTTTGATGCGGTCTGCTAGGGCATTCTTCTACCTACTACCAGCATTTTCTATGGTGCCTTCTGGCCCCAAGAACCCACGAGCACCTCCACCTACACTTCAACTTACAGGTTTGGCATTAGCACCAGCTGGAACCTCTGAACCTGCTTTGGGTTTTACAATGGCTTCTCATGTTTAAATGCAAAAGGAAGAAGCACAATTCATTAGTCTCTATGATTACAAGATGATTTTATCCACCCCTCATCCCTCTGAGTGGCAGCCTTCTGGTAGCTCATCATAATCAGACATCGTTGCTGTGCCTTATGGCAGGGTTCAATTCATAAACAGCTTATCTGAGCAGAATTTGGATACTGAAAGTTATGATAAAGGTGATAGGTTTGCCTCTTAATAAGATGTTTACAATTGGTGTGATTATTTACAACATGGGAGTGGTCTGGACTTTAATCCAGACACTGGATTGGTCTCAGTCTATGGTCTTCCAACTGAAAGCAGTGCATCTTTCGCATTGGAATGCAGAGAGTGCCTGAAGTACTTGACTTTCGACTCCTAATTATGGTGGAGAAAATCAATGTACTGACTGAGGCAGTACTTGACTTCTGACTCCTAATTATGGTGGAGAAAACCAATGTACTGACTGAGGTTCAGGATATAGTGGTTCGAGTTTTACCTACTGTACTGGAGTATGTTTTATTTGTGTGTCTTTCGACAGCTCTCTTCTCTTTGGTGAAAAAACATTTTTAGCCCTTGAAAGATTCAAGGTAACCAGGGTTATCTGCACTGGTGTACATTTATTGGCAGAGGTCAGGCATCCTACAGGCAAGGACATGCAGCTCACTACCTCCTGATGTAAAAGTAGATAACCATCCTCTCAATTGGTTTCAGGGAAAGGACAAGTTCAAGATGCTCACTCTGGCCCTGGTCCTGTATGCCATTGAACCTGGAGACTGGATGGTAGTATCCAGAATGAAGTTAACACAAATAGATGATGGACTGAGTATTGAGACTGTTCAGACATTCACTCCCAGTGACAGATCTGGGCTGAATCCATCATTGTTCTTTAGCTCACTTTGCCACCCCAGTATAGACCCAACCATATGCAAATCAGTCTTGAAACTCTTTCCAATGGGAAACGTCCAGCCCGAACTGCCAAGCCAGGTCTTCCCTGGACCAGAATCAAGCATCCTGGGAGCGGTTTCAGAGTAACACCCCTCATCAGCCATGCAGGCTTGAATCCTGTGGCAAAGTGAACAGGGGACACATGTCTGGACATACCCTCCCACTTAGGGTGGAAAAACCAAAAACAAGGAGAGGATGAATAGAGTTAGCTGCAACTTTTCAGACACTCTCCCCCAGTCATAGATCTGCATTGAATCCATTTTTGTCAGCCTGAAGCACATGGTCAAGACTGACTTCATATAGCTAGGTCTGAACTAGGGGGGGGCGAAGTGAGCTAAAGAATGACAATGGATTCAACCCAGATCTGTGACTGGTGGGGAGTGTCTGAACATTTTCAGCACTCCTTCCATCATATCCTTGTTTTTGCAGTGTCTAGAACAGAAGCAGAATACCTGAACAACTTTCTGACCTTTCACCAGCATACCAGACACCTGCGTACCTTGCTCCTGGGTCTCACCTCTGACCCCCACATCCATCGTACTAGATCCGGAGGACGCTCCTTATCCCTCATTGCTGCTAAAGCCTGAAATGACCTCCCTATCTACCTCCGTACCTCCACCTCCCTAACTGAATTCAGAAGCAGCCTCAAGACCCCTAGGGGTGATTAGCACGCTCTACAAATATGGGTCTATTGATTGATTGATAGTGTTTAATCTACAGGATGCCTGTTTCCATATCCCAATCATGCAGGCCTACAGGCGCTTTCTGTAATGTGTCAAGAGCATTTTCAATTTTCAGTGTTTACCTTTGGCCTTAACAGTGACCCCTGGTGTACACAAAAGTTATGGCGGTAGTCCATGTACATCTTTTGAGGTCAGCAATTTTAGTTGTACCACACTGTGAAACCTGGCTGGTAAAATAAGACTCACTCCAAACAGTAAACACTCACCTCCAAATGATGGCAAACCTCCTTATATAGGTGGTTTTCTCTGTCAATGTACTAATGTCACAGAGAACCTCTTTGTAAATGCTTCTGATGATTCGCATAACTGCCCAATTTTGTGCAATCCCCCGAAGATGAGAGTCCAGGACATTCAATCAATCAATCAAGGCATTTATAGAGCGCACCACTTACCCGGAGGGTCTCAAGGCGTTTAGGGGGGGGGGAGGGGGTGCCGCTACTGCTCGAACATCCAGGTCTTGTGTTTCTTCCTGAAGGAGAGGTGGTCTTGGGTCAGGCGAAGGTCGGGAGGGAGGGTGTTCCAGGTCTTGGCGGCCAGGTAGGAGAAGGACCTTCCTCCTGTTGTCTCTCTTCAGATGCGGGGGACGGCGGCGAGGGCGTGGTTGGTCGATCGGAGGTGGCATTTGGGAGCGTAGAAGTTGAGGCGGTTGTTGAGGTAGCTCGGGCCTTGGTCGTGTAGGGCTTTGTGTGCGTGGGTGAGGAGACGGAAGGGGATTCTCTTGTTGACGGGGAGCCAGTGCAGGTCTCTCAGATGTCCAGAGATGTGGCTGCTCCGGGGGATGTCGAGGATGAGTCTGGCTGAGGCGTTCTGGATCCGCTGGAGTCTCTTCTGGAGCTTGGCGGTGGTTCCGGCGTAGAGGGCTGCCGTAGTCCAGTCGGCTGGTGACGAGGGCCTGGGTGACAGTCTTCCTAGTCTCGGTGGGGATCCACCGGAAGATCTTCCGTAGCATGCGCAGGATGTTAAAACAGGACGCGGAGACAGCGCTGACTTGTCTGGTCATGGAGAGGGAGGAGTCCAGGGTGAAGCCCAGGTTGCGTGCGTGGTCTGTCGGTTTGGGTGCGGTGCCCAGGGCGGGGGGCCACCAGGAGTCGTCCCAGGCGGAGGGCGAGAAGCCCAGGATGAGGACTTCCGTCTTGTCTGAGTTCAGTTTCAGGCGGCTGGTCGTCATCCACTCGGCTACGTCTTTCATCCCTTCATGGAGGTTGGTTCTGGCGGCGGCGGGGTCGTTGGTCAGGGAGAGGATCAGCTGGGTGTCGTCGGCGTAGGAGATGATGTTGAGGTTGTGTTGGCGTGCGATGGCCACAAGGGGGCTCATGTAGATGTTGAAGAGGGTGGGGCTGAGCGAGGAGCCCTGAGGAACGCCGCAGATGACTTCCGTGGCTGCAGATCTGAACGGTGGTAGGCGGACTCTCTGTGTCCTTCCAGCGAGGAAGGAGATGATCCACTCCAGTGCCTTCTCCTGGATTCCGGTGTTGCTGAGGCGCTGCACTAGGGTGCGGTGGCAGACAGTGTCGAACGCCGCGGAGAGGTCTAGGAGGATGAGGGCCGCTGTTTCACCGTTGTCCAGCAGGGCTCGGATGTCATCGGTGGCAGCGATGAGGACGGTCTCGGTGCTGTGGTTGGCTCGGAAACCAGACTGTGAGGGGTCGAGGGATCCATTTGTCTCGAGGAAGGCGGCCAGCTGCTTGTTGACGGTCTTCTCGATGACCTTGGCTGGGAACGGGAGGAGCGAGATGGGGCGGTAATTCTTGAGTTCGGTGGGGTCCGCTGTTGGTTTCTTTAGTAGAGCGCTGAGTTCGGCGTGCTTCCCGCTCTCAGGGAAGGTGGCGGTGTCGAAGGAGGAGTTGATGATGTCCCGCAGGTGGGGTGCGATGACAGCGTCGGCCTTGTTGAAGACGTGGTGGGGGCACGGGTCGGTCGGGGATCCAGAGTGGATAGAGTTCATCGTGCAGATGGTGTCTTCTGTGTTGATCTGGGTCCAGGCGCTGAGGGTGGTGGTGGGGGGCGTTGGTGCGGTCGTTGGGAGCGTTGTTTGTGGGCTGAAGCTGTTGTGTATGTCCGCGATCTTGTTGTGGAAGTAGGAGGCGAGGGAGTTGCAGAGGTCTTGCGACGGGGTGATGTCGTTGTTTCCGGCGTTGGGGTTGGAGAGCTCTTTCACAATGTTGAAAAGTTCAAGTTCAAGATATGATCAAGATGTTCCGGCGTCTGTCCTGGATCTCAGTCAGTATGAATCTGAGATTTCTGAGAAGGCTAAAAAACAACAATAGATTCAACCAAGATCAGTGACTGGTGGTGAGTGTCTGAAACGTTTCAGCACTCCTTCCATCATCTCCTTATTTTTGCAGAGTCCAGAACAGAACCACAATACTTGAACAACCTTCGGACTTTCCACCAAACACCTGCGGCCCTTCCTCCTGACTCTCACCTCTGTCCCCTGCCTCCATCGTACTTGAACTGGAGGACGTTCCTTATCCCTTATCGCCGCTAAAGCCTGAAATGACCTCCCAATCTACCTCCGATTCTCCATCTCCCTAACCGAATTCAGAAGCAGCCTCAAGACCTGGCTGTTCGAATAACCCCACCCACACAAAGCATGGTCACCCCTTGGTGTAATTAGCACGCTCTACAAATACTGATTGATTGATTGATTGAATGATTGATAGTGTTAGATCTACAGGCTGCCTACTTTACATATCACAGTCCTGCAGGCCTACATGCGCTTTCTGTAATGTGGAGAGACCATTTTCAATTTTCAGTGCTTACCTTTGGCCTTACCATTGCCCATTGGTGTACACAAAAGTGATGATGGTAATCAATGTACATCTTTCGAGGGCAGAGATTTTAGTTGTACCACTCTCTGCTAACTGGCTGGTAAAGGAAATCACACTCCAAACAGTAAGCACTCATCTCCAAATGATGGTGAACCTCCTTACATAGGTGGGTTTGTCTGTCAATGTAATGAACTCACAGAGAACCTCTTTGTGAATGCTTCCGTTGATTCCATACACCGCCCAATTTCCTGTCATCACCGGGAGTTGACTGTCAAGGACATTAAAGCTATGATCCCTTTGTTTCGGCCTGGACCTCAGTCAGTATGAATCTGAGATTGCTGAGAATGCTATAACTCCTCCATTCTGTCACACTAGTATGTCAGATGTCATATGTGGTTTCTGCAGCGGGATCTGAAGTATCTGATGCCCAGTACCACAGTGATCTGTCCACTCATGTCCAGATCACAGAGGAGTTTACAAAAGACCTGCTGTGGTGGCTGCAGGGCCAAAATTGGGTGAGTGTCAGACATCTCTCCTTACCTTGCCTAGACTTGTCAGTGCTGACTGATACATGACTCATGGGTTTGGAAGGCCATTTTGAATAGATGGAAATCCGAGGACCTTGGTCACTGGTGGAGGCCAGACACACTAATCAGTTGGAGCTGTGGGCAATTCACTCTGAGTTGATACAGTGACTGGCCACCATACAATAGTGTCCGATACAGGTGCTTATGAACCTCACCACTTTACCTGGATAGTGCATCAAGCAGGACGGGGTGATGTATTAATCCCTGTGCCAAGAGGTGCTACTCAGCTGGAAGTGGGTGGATGTTTGAGGGTTTCCCTGTAGGAACACCACCTGGCTAGATCTCTGAACTCAGGGGCAGACAAACTCAACCACCGGCACCTACCGAATCATGAATTACAATTACATCTGTGTGTACAGGATGGTATCTTCCAAGGATGGGGAGGACCCTGCCTCGGTCTTTTTTGCTGCCACTGAGAACTCGCAATATGAATAATTTTGTAAATTGCAGCTCACTAGCTGAGTCAAGTTTATTATGAGTGAGGCTCAGGACTCCTGAAAGCTTCCTGCTGCTACCTTTACTGCTTGAGTTCTGAAGAAAATCAGGAATGATCAAGCCTAAGCAATACTGGGTTGGGCGAGGAGAGTGTTGTATCCAAAGCTTGTAGGCATGATCATCTGACTTCCAATCAGGCTGATGCTTCAACAGGATATTCTGTCACAGCAACAGGGGAGGGTCCTACACACCAGCCTGCACAACTTTTATCTCAATGCTTACAGACTGATCAGCCACAGTTGACTGCATTCAACCTCCCTTCTTAAAGTGTAGATGTTATCCTGGAGGTGAGGTGCACTTCCACCATCCACCAAATCAGTATATCTGTTCATATGGGACAAGTCTGTTGTTTGGTATGACACCTATTGAATTGACCCTCTACAAGCCAACATTTTCATTTTAGTGTAGGTCTGAGCCCAGCTAATGGTTATTTGTCTGCTCTTTCAACTTTTTACAGCCTTCTTTATGTAAATCACCAGGTTCGCAATCATGTGAAAAAAGTAGCAGTTTCGTTTCGTGTTTCACTGTGCAGGCAGAAACCCGCCTGCGCTTTTAAGACGGAAAAGAGATCCCCTTGCAGGAGGGTGCATTGAGTGACTGCATCTGCCTGCAAGGTATGTCTGAGGAGTCCATACTGCAGGCATCATCTCCCAGAGGGCTACCTTTAGGGGGTGCACTGATTGCGCGTAACCCTTTAGGTAGCTCACCGTCAGTGCACCACCTGACAACTTCTTTTCATCCACACCCATATCTGTAACATGGTGCGGGTGAAGTAGCAAATAAATTCCCTCATTCGAATGTAGTCACGCCCCATGGAAATTAGAGATCACCCTCTGATAATTGTACGGGTGCTCTATGTGTCCCAGCACTATCCGAATTGCAGAAGGGGCCGCACAGTACTCTCCGGCTCCTTCTGTAATACCAAAGTGCCTGGGGGCAAGCAGAGTAGGTGCAAATGCCTGTTTTGCCCCTGGGGCACTTTGCATAAAATGGCCCCTGGTGTTCTTCAGTCCACCTCATCCGTCTTAGGATGAGAGACTCCGTTAGTTGAATCATAGTAGAGCCTAAGCTTCTATACTGATTGTACTAAGTAACATTGATTGGATGATTAGCTTATTGTTGTATTAGCCATGGTGAAGACAGCAAGGCGGTGCCAAATCTCTGCTACACAGTAGTTCAGAAGCAGTTAACAGAAGGGCTCATTTAACCAGGGTGGTATGCTGAGGGTCTGTTCTGGACATTTGCCTGGCTGCTGTGGGTTTCACTCCATACATTCATAATTAATTTTACCCGCTTGGTCCTGCAGTTTTTTTTAGTATGACCCAGTTCACAGACCCACCACCTAGGAAGTACTACTATGGAATTGATTTCAAAGGCAATGAATATGCATATAGATGTATCCATCCGATAAGTTACTTATCTTTGTTAACGCTGTTTCTGATGGATTCTTTATCTAACTGCAGACTCCTCACTGACACGCACACCTTCCTGTTCTGTGAATTGGGCTCTTTTAGAAGTTTTTTAAAGTTCCCAAGTCTAGGGATGTGCACACTGGTAAACAAATCTGCTATGGGGCTCTGCGTCTGAGTGGGTCAACAGTCTAGAATGCAAATGATCTCCATGTGCGTAGGTGGTGCTTAGAAGAAGCTTCTCACTTCACTTCTCACAAGGAATGTCAGTGCTAGATGCATGTTGCAACCTACTGTTGTGCAGGTCTACTGCTAAAGATATTCCAGTTGGGAGCCTGATGGAGTATTAAAAATATGAGGAATATGCGGTTAGATGTCTTCGCCACCAAAATGAACCATACCAAAGGGTAACAACTTGTTGTTATAGTTACTTCAATATGTATCCAGAAATATATACATACTGTAAATATTTATTTATTTAGTGATGCATTGTAGATATCAAAGAGTTTGCATCCCAAAAGTAAACTGAGACCAAAAGCTGACCAGTGCCTTGGTAGAATCTCATACTTTCTCACAGTGTCTGTTCCTCACCTATTGATTCCACATGCATTTCATGGTAACAGTAGAATTATTGATTGAGGATCATCGACCCTGTATTGGTTTGCGAGTGAATTACAGGTATCTGCTCTTCTTATAAGGTCCGAAAATCCATCCTGGAAGGGGGTGGGAATAGCTGGACAATTAATGAAATGTTTGCATGAAATGTATTATTTGAAATGGCAAAATGTGGTATTAACATTTAGGTTTCCTCTTCCCGGATGATTTAGTTGTTCCAACTACCAGCAAATTTGTAACCACTAAGAAACCAGGTAAATTATGCATCCCACTATAAATTAAGAGTTCAAATGCATTAAATTACAAAATGCTATAAAATCATACAGCATGAATGTCTCTGATTATAAGAAGAATTTTAAAACTAAAGTTTTCTAGATGTCCTTTGCACAATTCTAGTCAGCTTTGCTGTCTGGCAACAGAAATCCAGGTGGGCCCATTTAGAGAATATTTATAGTACATTAGAACTTAACTGCTTAGTACTTTTTTATGCCAAATATTCCCTTTAATGTTATAAACTACATCTGCCTGCAAGGGGATGTCTGAGGAGTCCATACTGCGGCCATCACCTTCCAGAGGGCTACCTTTAGGGGGTACACTGATTGCGCGTAGGCCTTTAGGGAGCTCACCATCAGTAAACCTCCTGTCAGCTTCTTTTCAACCACACCCATGTCTGAAATATGGTGCGGGTGCAGTAGAAAATGAATTCCCTCATTCGCATGTAGCCATACCCCCATGGAATTTAGAGATCACCCTCTGATAATTGTACTGGTGCTCTATGTGTCCCAGCACTATCTGAATTACAGAAGGGGCCGCACAATACTCTCTCCGGCACCTTCTGAAATACCAAAGTGCCCGGGGGGCAAGCAGAGTAGGTGCAAATGCCTGTTTTGCCCCTGGGACACTTTGCATAATATGGCCCCTGTTGTTCTTTACTCCACCTCATCCCTCTTAGGATGACAGACTCCGTTAGTTGGATCATAGGAGCACTTAAGATTGTATACTGATTGTACTGCGTGACATTGATTGGATGATCAGCTTATTGTTGTATTAGCCGTCGTGAAGAGGGGCAAGGCGATGCAAGATCTCTGCTACACAGTATTGCAGAAGCCGTTAACAGAAGGGCTCATTTCACCAGGGTGGTATGCTGTCTGTTTTGGACATTTGCCTGGCTGCTGTGGGTTTCACTCCATACATTCATAATTAATATTACCTCCTTGGTCCTGCAGGTTTTGTTTTGTCTGAGCCAGTTCACATAATCACCACTTAGGAAGTAGTACTATGGAATTGATTTCAAAGGCAATGAATATGCATATAGATGTATCCATCCGATAAACAAGTTACTAATCTTTGGTAACACTGTTTCTGATGGATTCTTTATTTAACTGCAGACTCCTCACTGATGCGCACACCTTTCTGTTCTGTGAATTGGGCTCTTTTAGAATTTTTTTAAAGTTCCCAAGTCTAGGGATGTGCACACTGGTAAACAAATCTGCTATGGGGCTCTGCGTCTGAGTGGGTCAACAATCTAGAATGCAAATGATCTCCATGTGCGTAGGTGGTGCTTAGAAGAAGCTTCTCCCTTCACTTCTTACAAGGAATGTCAGCGCTAGATGCATGTTGCAACCTACTGTTGTGCAGGTCTACTGCTAAAGATATTCCAGATCCAGTTGGGAGCCTGGAGGAGAATTCAAAAGATGAGGAATCTGCGGTTAGATAGCTTCGCCACCAAGATGAACCATACCAAAGGTTAACAACTTGTTGTTATAGTTACTTCTGGACCACAAGGTTGGTGCCTTGCTTCGCACTGAGAATTGGCTATCTGACACCTCGGGTCCGGACGTGGTGACAGCGTTGGCGCCGGGATATCTGATCTACCATCTTGACAGAGGCACAGGGAGAGGGGTGGGTCTGGCCATTATATATAGGGAGTCACTGGGTTGTAAGGCATGTGAGGCAGGGGTCAAAGACTGTGAGAGCTGCCAATTCTCACTTCAATTCTCCCCTACCTGCACACTGACAGGCCTCCTAGTCTACCGGCCTCCTGGGAATGTGGGTGATTTTACATCGTCACTAATGGAGACTACTACCCTGTTGGCTGCGGCCTCATCCAATTTCATCCTGCTGGGAGACCTCAATTGCCATTTTGGTGATGAAACTGACCCTATGGCAACTAACCTGATGAGCGAGTTGAGCGCCCTGCAGATGAAATTGATAAATACTGGGGCCACACATGTCAAAGGTCATCTTCTGGACCCCTTTTTTTCGAACATGACGGGTATATCCGCTATGCCTCCCCTCGCTCTTCCTTGGTCCGACCACTCACTGATCAGGGCTAACTGGGAGGTTAAGTGTGAGGACACGCTCCCACTCAGGAAATTTAGAATTGACAGGGCATGGTCAAGGCTCCCTGTAGAGACCTGGAATGCCCGTCTGGAGAGCACCCAGCCTGAGAAGGGTTGTGATCCGGTGACTGCAGATGCTATAGTGAGAAACTGGTTGACCAATGCAGTGGACCATGTGCTTCCACTCAAGAAGATGCTTATTAGGGACAAAAGAATGGGGTCTGCCCCTTGGTATACCCCAGAGCTCAGAACCCTGAGACAGAACTGTAAACGCGCGGAGAGACTATGGAGGAGGAGCCCGGAGACAGATAGCAGGGAAAAATATTGCATGGAATTAAGAATATACAAACGTGCTATACGTACTGCTAAGGCCTCCTTCTATGGGGAGAGAGTAAATCCCGCTGCGTCCTCATCCAGGGAAGCTTTCCTAGTGATGAAGGAGCTTCTTAAACCGCCTGAGCCTATTCCTGTCTACGATAGACCTCAGGAAAAATGTCTGGAATTAGCCACTTACTTTAAAAACAAAATTGACATCATTATTAGCTCTCTCCCTTCGGTGATGGGAACATCGCCCTCTTCTGAGGACTTCATCATGTCGGAAAATCGACTGACGTCATTTGGCCCTGTATCCTCAGGCGAAGTACTGAAGGTCCTCGGGAGCCTGAAAAGTGGCTCACCTCGGGACCTAGTCCCAATGCGGTATTTAAAGCAGGCCGCCCTGGCGATAGGAGAGCCCTTGACCGATTTGATCCATCTCTCGTTCACTCATGGGACTGTGCCGCCTGATTGGAAAAGTGCGGTCGTCAAAGCGCTTCTGAAGAAGCCTGGCTTGGACCCGAAGAACCTGGCCAATTTCAGGCCCATCTCCTTATTACCAGGAGATTGTAAGATCGCCGAGAGGTTGGCGAACCATCGGTTATCCAACTTTCTTGAGGAGAATGGCCGGTTGAGGGCCTCCCAGACGGGATTTCGACCGGGTCACGGAACGGACACAGCTCTGCTAGCAGTGGTAGAGGAGGCCAGAAGCACTTTGGATGCAGGGGGATCAGTGGCAGTGATCCTCCTGGACCTTAGTGCGGCCTTCGATACCGTCAACCATGGGGTGCTGATACAACGTCTAGCTGAGTCGGGTGTCGCAGGAGTGGCCCTGGAATGGTTGGCCTCCTTTTTGGAGGGGCGTACCTTCGAGGTCTGGGAAGGAAACGCAAAATCCCCTCCCCTCCCACTTCACTGCGGGGTGCCTCAGGGCTCATCCCTGAGCCCCACGTTATTTAACGTGTATATGGCACCCCTGGAGGGTGTGGTGTCTCCGTTTGGCTTTAAGACCATAAGCTATGCGGATGACACCCAGCTAGTGGTGAGTCTGTCACAGGTGGAGAAACAGCCTGAGACGCGCCACTCATGCTTGAGAGAGGTGTTTGATTGGATGTCCAGGTCATCGCTCAAATTAAACGGATCAAAAACTGAGCTGATGATCTTGGGCCAGTCAAGTTTTGCCCTCTCGTCGAGCAGCTGGCCCAACTGCATGGGCACCCCGCCCGACCCTAAGAAGGAGATTAAGAGCCTGGGGGTCTGGCTGGAGCCGGAGTTGTCCTTTAGGACACACGCCAAGAAGACCGCTGGCGTGTGTTACGGAATGCTTCGGTCGGCCCGCAAGGTTCTTCCCCTGCTGCCAGAACTCTCCCGGAAGCTGTTAGTCCAAGGCTTAATCATCTCACGCCTGGACTACAGTAATGCGCTCTTTCTCGGAGCGCCAGAGTCAACGTTTAAGATCCTGCAACAAGTGCAGAATGCAGCAGCAAGGCTGCTGCGGAACGTTCCGGCCAGGCAGTCAGCCAGGCCTGCTCTAAAAGCACTCCATTGGCTCCCTGTCAGAGAGAGAGTTACCTTTAAGGCCCTGTGCATCGCCCACAAGAGCATACAGGGGAAAGGACCAGCTATCCTGAAGGACATGATTCGGCCCTATAAGCCCACAAGAGCCTTATGCTCTGACAACAAACACCTCCTTCAGACAAAGAGAATCAGGAGAGCCCGTTCAGGTGGCAGGAGTTTTTCTATCCAAACAGCGCATGCCTGGAACTCCCTCCCACTCTCACTGCGCTCCGAACCAAACCTTCTCAGATTCCGGAAACATCTGAAAACATATCATCTTTTTCCAGAATAATTGTAGCTCCTCTGTTCTCTATTAGTAGCCTGCTCTTGGTTTCTATAAGCGCTGGGATGCCCCAGGGTAACCGTGCGCGGTACAAAAATCAATAATAATAATAATAATAACTTCAATATGTATCCAGAAATATATACATACTGTAAATATTTATTTATTTAGTGATGCATTGTAGATATCAAAGAGTTTGCATCCCATAAGTAAACTGAGACCAAAACCTGACCAGTGCCTTGGTACTAGTCAGTCTCTTACTTTCTCACAGTGTCTGGTTCTCACCTATTGATTCCACATGCATTTCATGGTAACAGTAGAATTGTTGATTGAGGATCATCGACCCTGTATTGGTTTGCGAGTGAATTACAGTTATCTGCTCTTCTTATAAGGTCCGAAAATCCATCCTGGAAAGGGGAGGGAATAGCTGGACAATTAATGAAATGTTTGCATGAAATGTATTATTTGAAATGGCAAAATGTGGTATTAACATTTAGGTTTCCTCTTCCCGTATGATCTAGTTGTTCCAACTACCAGCAAAGTTGTAACCACCAAGAAACCAGGTAAATTCTGCATCCCATTATAAATTAAGAGTTCAAATGCATTAAATTACAAAATGCTATAAAATCGTACACCATGAATGTCTCTGATTATAAGAAGAATTGTAACCTAAAGTTTTGCAGATTTCCTTTGCACAATTCTAGGCAGCTTTGCTGTCTGGCAACAGATATCCTGGTGGGCCCATTTATAGAAAATTTATAGTACATTAGAACTTAACTGCTTAGCAATTTTCTATGCCAAATACTCCATTTAATGTTACAAACTACATCTGCCTGCAAGGGGATGTCTGAGGAGTCCATACTGCGGCCATCACCTCCCAGAGGGCTACCTTTAGGGGGGGTACTGATTACAGGTAACCCTTTAGGTATCTCACCATCAGTGAACCTCCTGCCAGCTTCTTTTCATCCAGACCCATGTCTGTAATATGGTGCGGGTGCAACAAATAAATTCCCTCATTAGCATGTAGCCACGCCCCCATGGAAATTAGAGATCACCCTCTGATAATTGTAGAGAAGTGTGGCTCAATGGTTAGAGTGGCAGACCCTGATGCAGAGGTCTAGCCCGGGACCAGGGTTCAATTCCTGCTTCTACGGGTCTTGGGCTCAATTTCCGCGTACCTGCTAATTTTCGCCTCAGTGCCTATTCTAATCATGGGTTCCACTCTGCAACTCTGGGCAATAGCTTGCTTAATCTCCACAACGGCCCCAACAATGCTAGGATGCCTGGCTTCACCTTGGGGGTGCCCAGGAGTGGGCCCTTCACAGGGAAAAGCCAGGAAGGTTTCCACAGCGGTATGCGTACAAGCGCCTGAGATACCCCTTCGGGGGTCGATTCGGTGCGCTATACAAATACTACTACATTTACATTTACATATAGATGTATCCATCCGATGAACAAGTTACTTATCTTTGGTAACGCTGTTTCTGATGGATTCTTTATCTAACTGCAGACTCCTCACTGACACGCACACCTTTCTGTTCTATGAATTGGGCTCTTTTAGAAATTCTTTTCAAGTTCCCAAGTCTAGGGATGTGCACACTGGTAAACAAATCTGCTATAGGGCTCTGCGTCTGATTGGGTCAACAATCTAGAATGCAAATGATCTCCATGTGCGTAGGTGGTGCTTAGAAGAAGCTTCTCACTTTACTTCTCACAAGAATGTCAGCGCTAGATGCATGTTGCAACCTACTGTTGTGCAGGTCTACTGCTAAAGATATTCCAGATCCAGTTGGGAGCCTGGAGGAGTATTCAAAAGATTAATAATCTGTGGTTAGATAGCATCGCCACCAAGATGAACCATACCAAAGGTTAACAACTTGTTGTTATAGTTACTTCAATATGTATTCAGAAATTTATACATACTGTAAATATTTATTTATTTAGTGATGCATTGTAGATATCAAAGATTTTGCATCCCAAAAGTAAACTGAGACCAAAAGCTGACTAGTGCCTTGGTAGAACCTCATAATTTCTCACAGTGTCTGTTCCTCACCTATTGATTCCACATGCATTTCATGGTAACAGTAGAATTATTGATTGAGGATCATCAACCCTGTATTGGTCTGCGAGTGAATTACAGTTATCTGCTCTTCTTATAAGGTCCGAAAATCCATCCTGGAAGGGGATGGGAATAGCTGGACAATTACTGAAATGTTTACATGAAGAACAAGTTACTTACCTTCGGTAACGCTTTTTCTGGTAGATACTATATCTGCCTGTGGATTCCTCACCTTGTGAATATCCCCCTTGCGTCAGCAACATTCGGAAATTCTTTTTTCGTAGCCTCGCGCCGACGTGGATAGGACGTCACAGAGACACGGCTCCGCTCGCGACTCCGCTGACGTCACCGACGCCTATAACAGGCCCACGCCGGCGTGATGACATCAGTTCCGCCTTTTTTCCGTGCCATCGAGGCACACGGACGGACCAATGACAGTAGATATATACAAAGCATACACAGTATACAATAGGCAAGGCAAAACACACAGTGTAAAGCAAATGCAGGAAGCAAATGAAACATTTCCTTGACATCAAAACAAATATACATTACAGTACAAAAACTCTGGCATAGAAGAGTGGACAACGGGGAGGCGGGTGGGTCAGTGAGGAATCCACAGGCAGATATAGTATCTACCAGAAAAAGCGTTACCGAAGGTAAGTAACTTGTTCTTCTGATAGATACATCTGCCGTGTGGATTCCTCACCTTGTGAATAGAGTCCCACAGCAGTCCCCACTCCCGGAGGAGGGTGTCCACTCTTCTAAACCAGGAAATCCTGAAGGACAGAGCGCGCAAAGTGGCCGTCCCTCCTGACTTCCGTATCCAAGCAGTAATGCTTCGCGAAAGTATGGAGGGAAGACCAGGTTGCCGCCCTACAAATGTCCTCCACAGGAACACCTCTAGCCAAAGCAGAGGTAGATGACTTAGCTCTAGTGGAATGAGCTCTAATACCCTCCGGAGGCTCCTTACCGGCCAAAGAGTAGCAGATCTTTATGCACAGAACGATCCATCTTGATAAAGTCCTTTTATGGACCGCTCTTCCCTTCTTGCAGCCAGCAAAGCCAATGAAGAGTTGATCGTCCAAGCGAAAGTCTCTAGTTCTGTCCAAATAAAAATACACCGCCCTTTTAGGGTCCAGACGGTGCAACCTCTCCTCCTCCTTGGAAGGGTGTGGGGGAGGATAAAAGGTAGGGAGGGTAATGGATTGACCAAGGTGGAAAGGAGTCACCACCTTAGGAAGAAAAGCAGCCCTGGTCCTTAGAACCATCCGATCAGCATGTATGGTCAGGAACGGGGGCTTGGAACTAAGAGCTTGAAGCTCACTCACCCTCCTTGCCGAGGTAATTGCAACTAGGAAAACTGCCTTAAAGGTTAAAAGCCTCATAGGACATTTATGAAGAGGCTCAAAAGGAGAGCCCATCAGAAAAGTCAGAACAAGATTCAAGTCCCACTGAGGTACAATAAAAGGGGTAGGAGGAAACTTATTTACAAGACCCTTCAAAAATCTCAAGACAACAGGTGACTTAAAAAGAGAGGGATGATCAGGCAAACAAATAAAAGCTGACAGTGCCGAAAGATAGCCCTTAACTGTGGCAACTGCCAGCCCCTGTTGAGCCAAAGAGAGAGCAAACCGGAGCACATCTGATAAATGGGCTCTCAACGGGTCAATATCATTCTCACCACACCAAACAACAAACCTAGACCATCTATAAGAATAGACAGTCTTAGTGGAGTCACGTCTAGCAGACAAAATGACATCCACTACATCAGGTGTGAGAGAATAGGAAATCAGGTTGCCCCGTTCAATCTCCAGGCATGAAGGTGCAATGTCTGGAGGTGGGGGTGTAGAACCTGCCCCTCCATCTGAGAGAGGAGGTCTGCCCTGAGAGGGAGACGGAGCGGCGGGTGAGAGGAGAGGTGGAGTAGATCTGTATACCACACCCTTCTTGGCCAATCCGGGGCGACCAATATATCTTGGGCCCGGTCTTGGCGACGATAGACCTCAGGAAAAATGTCTGGAATTAGCCACTTACTTTAAAAACAAAATTGATATCATTATTAGCTCTCTCCCTTCGGTGATGGGAACATCGCCCTCTTCTGAGGACTTCATCATGTCGGAAAATCGACTGACGTCATTTGGCCCTGTATCCTCAGGCGAAGTACTGAAGGTCCTCGGGAGCCTGAAAAGTGGCTCACCTCGGGACCTAGTCCCAATGCGGTATTTAAAGCAGGCCGCCCTGGCGATAGGAGAGCCCTTGACCGATTTGATCCATCTCTCGTTCACTCATGGGACTGTGCCGCCTGATTGGAAAAGTGCGGTCGTCAAAGCGCTTCTGAAGAAGCCTGGCTTGGACCCGAAGAACCTGGCCAATTTCAGGCCCATCTCCTTATTACCAGGAGATTGTAAGATCGCCGAGAGGTTGGCGAACCATCGGTTATCCAACTTTCTTGAGGAGAATGGCCGGTTGAGGGCCTCCCAGACGGGATTTCGACCGGGTCACGGAACGGACACAGCTCTGCTAGCAGTGGTAGAGGAGGCCAGAAGCACTTTGGATGCAGGGGGATCAGTGGCAGTGATCCTCCTGGACCTTAGTGCGGCCTTCGATACCGTCAACCATGGGGTGCTGATACAACGTCTAGCTGAGTCGGGTGTCGCAGGAGTGGCCCTGGAATGGTTGGCCTCCTTTTTGGAGGGGCGTACCTTCGAGGTCTGGGAAGGAAACGCAAAATCCCCTCCCCTCCCACTTCACTGCGGGGTGCCTCAGGGCTCATCCCTGAGCCCCACGTTATTTAACGTGTATATGGCACCCCTGGAGGGTGTGGTGTCTCCGTTTGGCTTTAAGACCATAAGCTATGCGGATGACACCCAGCTAGTGGTGAGTCTGTCACAGGTGGAGAAACAGCCTGAGACGCGCCACTCATGCTTGAGAGAGGTGTTTGATTGGATGTCCAGGTCATCGCTCAAATTAAACGGATCAAAAACTGAGCTGATGATCTTGGGCCAGTCAAGTTTTGCCCTCTCGTCGAGCAGCTGGCCCAACTGCATGGGCACCCCGCCCGACCCTAAGAAGGAGATTAAGAGCCTGGGGGTCTGGCTGGAGCCGGAGTTGTCCTTTAGGACACACGCCAAGAAGACCGCTGGCGTGTGTTACGGAATGCTTCGGTCGGCCCGCAAGGTTCTTCCCCTGCTGCCAGAACTCTCCCGGAAGCTGTTAGTCCAAGGCTTAATCATCTCACGCCTGGACTACAGTAATGCGCTCTTTCTCGGAGCGCCAGAGTCAACGTTTAAGATCCTGCAACAAGTGCAGAATGCAGCAGCAAGGCTGCTGCGGAACGTTCCGGCCAGGCAGTCAGCCAGGCCTGCTCTAAAAGCACTCCATTGGCTCCCTGTCAGAGAGAGAGTTACCTTTAAGGCCCTGTGCATCGCCCACAAGAGCATACAGGGGAAAGGACCAGCTATCCTGAAGGACATGATTCGGCCCTATAAGCCCACAAGAGCCTTATGCTCTGACAACAAACACCTCCTTCAGACAAAGAGAATCAGGAGAGCCCGTTCAGGTGGCAGGAGTTTTTCTATCCAAACAGCGCATGCCTGGAACTCCCTCCCACTCTCACTGCGCTCCGAACCAAACCTTCTCAGATTCCGGAAACATCTGAAAACATATCATCTTTTTCCAGAATAATTGTAGCTCCTCTGTTCTCTATTAGTAGCCTGCTCTTGGTTTCTATAAGCGCTGGGATGCCCCAGGGTAACCGTGCGCGGTACAAAAATCAATAATAATAATAATAATAACTTCAATATGTATCCAGAAATATATACATACTGTAAATATTTATTTATTTAGTGATGCATTGTAGATATCAAAGAGTTTGCATCCCATAAGTAAACTGAGACCAAAACCTGACCAGTGCCTTGGTACTAGTCAGTCTCTTACTTTCTCACAGTGTCTGGTTCTCACCTATTGATTCCACATGCATTTCATGGTAACAGTAGAATTGTTGATTGAGGATCATCGACCCTGTATTGGTTTGCGAGTGAATTACAGTTATCTGCTCTTCTTATAAGGTCCGAAAATCCATCCTGGAAAGGGGAGGGAATAGCTGGACAATTAATGAAATGTTTGCATGAAATGTATTATTTGAAATGGCAAAATGTGGTATTAACATTTAGGTTTCCTCTTCCCGTATGATCTAGTTGTTCCAACTACCAGCAAAGTTGTAACCACCAAGAAACCAGGTAAATTCTGCATCCCATTATAAATTAAGAGTTCAAATGCATTAAATTACAAAATGCTATAAAATCGTACACCATGAATGTCTCTGATTATAAGAAGAATTGTAACCTAAAGTTTTGCAGATTTCCTTTGCACAATTCTAGGCAGCTTTGCTGTCTGGCAACAGATATCCTGGTGGGCCCATTTATAGAAAATTTATAGTACATTAGAACTTAACTGCTTAGCAATTTTCTATGCCAAATACTCCATTTAATGTTACAAACTACATCTGCCTGCAAGGGGATGTCTGAGGAGTCCATACTGCGGCCATCACCTCCCAGAGGGCTACCTTTAGGGGGGGTACTGATTACAGGTAACCCTTTAGGTATCTCACCATCAGTGAACCTCCTGACAGCTTCTTTTCATCCAGACCCATGTCTGTAATATGGTGCGGGTGCAATAACAAATAAATTCCCTCATTAGCATGTAGCCACGCCCCCATGGAAATTAGAGATCACCCTCTGATAATTGTAGAGAAGTGTGGCTCAATGGTTAGAGTGGCAGACCCTGATGCAGAGGTCTAGCCCGGGACCAGGGTTCAATTCCTGCTTCTACGGGTCTTGGGCTCAATTTCCGCGTACCTGCTAATTTTCGCCTCAGTGCCTATTCTAATCATGGGTTCCACTCTGCAACTCTGGGCAATAGCTTGCTTAATCTCCACAACGGCCCCAACAATGCTAGGATGCCTGGCTTCACCTTGGGGGTGCCCAGGAGTGGGCCCTTCACAGGGAAAAGCCAGGAAGGTTTCCACAGCGGTATGCGTACAAGCGCCTGAGATACCCCTTCGGGGGTCGATTCGGTGCGCTATACAAATACTACTACATTTACATTTACATATAGATGTATCCATCCGATGAACAAGTTACTTATCTTTGGTAACGCTGTTTCTGATGGATTCTTTATCTAACTGCAGACTCCTCACTGACACGCACACCTTTCTGTTCTATGAATTGGGCTCTTTTAGAAATTCTTTTCAAGTTCCCAAGTCTAGGGATGTGCACACTGGTAAACAAATCTGCTATAGGGCTCTGCGTCTGATTGGGTCAACAATCTAGAATGCAAATGATCTCCATGTTCGTAGGTGGTGCTTAGAAGAAGCTTCTCACTTTACTTCTCACAAGAATGTCAGCGCTAGATGCATGTTGGAACCTACTGTTGTGCAGGTCTACTGCTAAAGATATTCCAGATCCAGTTGGGAGCCTGGAGGAGTATTCAAAAGATTAATAATCTGTGGTTAGATAGCATCGCCACCAAGATGAACCATACCAAAGGTTAACAACTTGTTGTTATAGTTACTTCAATATGTATTCAGAAATTTATACATACTGTAAATATTTATTTATTTAGTGATGCATTGTAGATATCAAAGATTTTGCATCCCAAAAGTAAACTGAGACCAAAAGCTGACTAGTGCCTTGGTAGAACCTCATAATTTCTCACAGTGTCTGTTCCTCACCTATTGATTCCACATGCATTTCATGGTAACAGTAGAATTATTGATTGAGGATCATCAACCCTGTATTGGTCTGCGAGTGAATTACAGTTATCTGCTCTTCTTATAAGGTCCGAAAATCCATCCTGGAAGGGGATGGGAATAGCTGGACAATTACTGAAATGTTTACATGAAGAACAAGTTACTTACCTTCGGTAACGCTTTTTCTGGTAGATACTATATCTGCCTGTGGATTCCTCACCTTGTGAATATCCCCCTTGCGTCAGCAACATTCGGAAATTCTTTTTTCGTAGCCTCGCGCCGACGTGGATAGGACGTCACAGAGACACGGCTCCGCTCGCGACTCCGCTGACGTCACCGACGCCTATAACAGGCCCACGCCGGCGTGATGACATCAGTTCCGCCTTTTTTCCGTGCCATCGAGGCACACGGACGGACCAATGACAGTAGATATATACAAAGCATACACAGTATACAATAGGCAAGGCAAAACACACAGTGTAAAGCAAATGCAGGAAGCAAATGAAACATTTCCTTGACATCAAAACAAATATACATTACAGTACAAAAACTCTGGCATAGAAGAGTGGACAACGGGGAGGCGGGTGGGTCAGTGAGGAATCCACAGGCAGATATAGTATCTACCAGAAAAAGCGTTACCGAAGGTAAGTAACTTGTTCTTCTGATAGATACATCTGCCGTGTGGATTCCTCACCTTGTGAATAGAGTCCCACAGCAGTCCCCACTCCCGGAGGAGGGTGTCCACTCTTCTAAACCAGGAAATCCTGAAGGACAGAGCGCGCAAAGTGGCCGTCCCTCCTGACTTCCGTATCCAAGCAGTAATGCTTCGCGAAAGTATGGAGGGAAGACCAGGTTGCCGCCCTACAAATGTCCTCCACAGGAACACCTCTAGCCAAAGCAGAGGTAGATGACTTAGCTCTAGTGGAATGAGCTCTAATACCCTCCGGAGGCTCCTTACCGGCCAAAGAGTAGCAGATCTTTATGCACAGAACGATCCATCTTGATAAAGTCCTTTTATGGACCGCTCTTCCCTTCTTGCAGCCAGCAAAGCCAATGAAGAGTTGATCGTCCAAGCGACAGTCTCTAGTTCTGTCCAAATAAAAATACACCGCCCTTTTAGGGTCCAGACGGTGCAACCTCTCCTCCTCCTTGGAAGGGTGTGGGGGAGGATAAAAGGTAGGGAGGGTAATGGATTGACCAAGGTGGAAAGGAGTCACCACCTTAGGAAGAAAAGCAGCCCTGGTCCTTAGAACCATCCGATCAGCATGTATGGTCAGGAACGGGGGCTTGGAACTAAGAGCTTGAAGCTCACTCACCCTCCTTGCCGAGGTAATTGCAACTAGGAAAACTGCCTTAAAGGTTAAAAGCCTCATAGGACATTTATGAAGAGGCTCAAAAGGAGAGCCCATCAGAAAAGTCAGAACAAGATTCAAGTCCCACTGAGGTACAATAAAAGGGGTAGGAGGAAACTTATTTACAAGACCCTTCAAAAATCTCAAGACAACAGGTGACTTAAAAAGAGAGGGATGATCAGGCAAACAAATAAAAGCTGACAGTGCCGAAAGATAGCCCTTAACTGTGGCAACTGCCAGCCCCTGTTGAGCCAAAGAGAGAGCAAACCGGAGCACATCTGATAAATGGGCTCTCAACGGGTCAATATCATTCTCACCACACCAAACAACAAACCTAGACCATCTATAAGAATAGACAGTCTTAGTGGAGTCACGTCTAGCAGACAAAATGACATCCACTACATCAGGTTTGAGAGAATAGGAAATCAGGTTGCCCCGTTCAATCTCCAGGCATGAAGGTGCAATGTCTGGAGGTGGGGGTGTAGAACCTGCCCCTCCATCTGAGAGAGGAGGTCTGCCCTGAGAGGGAGACGGAGCGGCGGGTGAGAGGAGAGGTGGAGTAGATCTGTATACCACACCCTTCTTGGCCAATCCGGGGCGACCAATATAACTTGGGCCCGGTCTTGGCGACGATAGACCTCAGGAAAAATGTCTGGAATTAGCCACTTACTTTAAAAACAAAATTGATATCATTATTAGCTCTCTCCCTTCGGTGATGGGAACATCGCCCTCTTCTGAGGACTTCATCATGTCGGAAAATCGACTGACGTCATTTGGCCCTGTATCCTCAGGCGAAGTACTGAAGGTCCTCGGGAGCCTGAAAAGTGGCTCACCTCGGGACCTAGTCCCAATGCGGTATTTAAAGCAGGCCGCCCTGGCGATAGGAGAGCCCTTGACCGATTTGATCCATCTCTCGTTCACTCATGGGACTGTGCCGCCTGATTGGAAAAGTGCGGTCGTCAAAGCGCTTCTGAAGAAGCCTGGCTTGGACCCGAAGAACCTGGCCAATTTCAGGCCCATCTCCTTATTACCAGGAGATTGTAAGATCGCCGAGAGGTTGGCGAACCATCGGTTATCCAACTTTCTTGAGGAGAATGGCCGGTTGAGGGCCTCCCAGACGGGATTTCGACCGGGTCACGGAACGGACACAGCTCTGCTAGCAGTGGTAGAGGAGGCCAGAAGCACTTTGGATGCAGGGGGATCAGTGGCAGTGATCCTCCTGGACCTTAGTGCGGCCTTCGATACCGTCAACCATGGGGTGCTGATACAACGTCTAGCTGAGTCGGGTGTCGCAGGAGTGGCCCTGGAATGGTTGGCCTCCTTTTTGGAGGGGCGTACCTTCGAGGTCTGGGAAGGAAACGCAAAATCCCCTCCCCTCCCACTTCACTGCGGGGTGCCTCAGGGCTCATCCCTGAGCCCCACGTTATTTAACGTGTATATGGCACCCCTGGAGGGTGTGGTGTCTCCGTTTGGCTTTAAGACCATAAGCTATGCGGATGACACCCAGCTAGTGGTGAGTCTGTCACAGGTGGAGAAACAGCCTGAGACGCGCCACTCATGCTTGAGAGAGGTGTTTGATTGGATGTCCAGGTCATCGCTCAAATTAAACGGATCAAAAACTGAGCTGATGATCTTGGGCCAGTCAAGTTTTGCCCTCTCGTCGAGCAGCTGGCCCAACTGCATGGGCACCCCGCCCGACCCTAAGAAGGAGATTAAGAGCCTGGGGGTCTGGCTGGAGCCGGAGTTGTCCTTTAGGACACACGCCAAGAAGACCGCTGGCGTGTGTTACGGAATGCTTCGGTCGGCCCGCAAGGTTCTTCCCCTGCTGCCAGAACTCTCCCGGAAGCTGTTAGTCCAAGGCTTAATCATCTCACGCCTGGACTACAGTAATGCGCTCTTTCTCGGAGCGCCAGAGTCAACGTTTAAGATCCTGCAACAAGTGCAGAATGCAGCAGCAAGGCTGCTGCGGAACGTTCCGGCCAGGCAGTCAGCCAGGCCTGCTCTAAAAGCACTCCATTGGCTCCCTGTCAGAGAGAGAGTTACCTTTAAGGCCCTGTGCATCGCCCACAAGAGCATACAGGGGAAAGGACCAGCTATCCTGAAGGACATGATTCGGCCCTATAAGCCCACAAGAGCCTTATGCTCTGACAACAAACACCTCCTTCAGACAAAGAGAATCAGGAGAGCCCGTTCAGGTGGCAGGAGTTTTTCTATCCAAACAGCGCATGCCTGGAACTCCCTCCCACTCTCACTGCGCTCCGAACCAAACCTTCTCAGATTCCGGAAACATCTGAAAACATATCATCTTTTTCCAGAATAATTGTAGCTCCTCTGTTCTCTATTAGTAGCCTGCTCTTGGTTTCTATAAGCGCTGGGATGCCCCAGGGTAACCGTGCGCGGTACAAAAATCAATAATAATAATAATAATAACTTCAATATGTATCCAGAAATATATACATACTGTAAATATTTATTTATTTAGTGATGCATTGTAGATATCAAAGAGTTTGCATCCCATAAGTAAACTGAGACCAAAACCTGACCAGTGCCTTGGTACTAGTCAGTCTCTTACTTTCTCACAGTGTCTGGTTCTCACCTATTGATTCCACATGCATTTCATGGTAACAGTAGAATTGTTGATTGAGGATCATCGACCCTGTATTGGTTTGCGAGTGAATTACAGTTATCTGCTCTTCTTATAAGGTACGAAAATCCATCCTGGAAAGGGGAGGGAATAGCTGGACAATTAATGAAATGTTTGCATGAAATGTATTATTTGAAATGGCAAAATGTGGTATTAACATTTAGGTTTCCTCTTCCCGTATGATCTAGTTGTTCCAACTACCAGCAAAGTTGTAACCACCAAGAAACCAGGTAAATTCTGCATCCCATTATAAATTAAGAGTTCAAATGCAATAAATTACAAAATGCTATAAAATCGTACACCATGAATGTCTCTGATTATAAGAAGAATTGTAACCTAAAGTTTTGCAGATTTCCTTTGCACAATTCTAGGCAGCTTTGCTGTCTGGCAACAGATATCCTGGTGGGCCCATTTATAGAAAATTTATAGTACATTAGAACTTAACTGCTTAGCAATTTTCTATGCCAAATACTCCATTTAATGTTACAAACTACATCTGCCTGCAAGGGGATGTCTGAGGAGTCCATACTGCGGCCATCACCTCCCAGAGGGCTACCTTTAGGGGGGGTACTGATTACAGGTAACCCTTTAGGTATCTCACCATCAGTGAACCTCCTGACAGCTTCTTTTCATCCAGACCCATGTCTGTAATATGGTGCGGGTGCAATAACAAATAAATTCCCTCATTAGCATGTAGCCACGCCCCCATGGAAATTAGAGATCACCCTCTGATAATTGTAGAGAAGTGTGGCTCAATGGTTAGAGTGGCAGACCCTGATGCAGAGGTCTAGCCCGGGACCAGGGTTCAATTCCTGCTTCTACGGGTCTTGGGCTCAATTTCCGCGTACCTGCTAATTTTCGCCTCAGTGCCTATTCTAATCATGGGTTCCACTCTGCAACTCTGGGCAATAGCTTGCTTAATCTCCACAACGGCCCCAACAATGCTAGGATGCCTGGCTTCACCTTGGGGGTGCCCAGGAGTGGGCCCTTCACAGGGAAAAGCCAGGAAGGTTTCCACAGCGGTATGCGTACAAGCGCCTGAGATACCCCTTCGGGGGTCGATTCGGTGCGCTATACAAATACTACTACATTTACATTTACATATAGATGTATCCATCCGATGAACAAGTTACTTATCTTTGGTAACGCTGTTTCTGATGGATTCTTTATCTAACTGCAGACTCCTCACTGACACGCACACCTTTCTGTTCTATGAATTGGGCTCTTTTAGAAATTCTTTTCAAGTTCCCAAGTCTAGGGATGTGCACACTGGTAAACAAATCTGCTATAGGGCTCTGCGTCTGATTGGGTCAACAATCTAGAATGCAAATGATCTCCATGTGCGTAGGTGGTGCTTAGAAGAAGCTTCTCACTTTACTTCTCACAAGAATGTCAGCGCTAGATGCATGTTGCAACCTACTGTTGTGCAGGTCTACTGCTAAAGATATTCCAGATCCAGTTGGGAGCCTGGAGGAGTTTTCAAAAGATTAATAATCTGTGGTTAGATAGCATCTCCACCAAGATGAACCATACCAAAGGTTAACAACTTGTTGTTATAGTTACTTCAATATGTATTCAGAAATTTATACATACTGTAAATATTTATTTATTTAGTGATGCATTGTAGATATCAAAGATTTTGCATCCCAAAAGTAAACTGAGACCAAAAGCTGACTAGTGCCTTGGTAGAACTTCATAATTTCTCACAGTGTCTGTTCCTCACCTATTGATTCCACATGCATTTCATGGTAACAGTAGAATTATTGATTGAGGATCATCAACCCTGTATTGGTCTGCGAGTGAATTACAGTTATCTGCTCTTCTTATAAGGTCCGAAAATCCATCCTGGAAGGGGATGGGAATAGCTGGACAATTACTGAAATGTTTACATGAAGAACAAGTTACTTACCTTCGGTAACGCTTTTTCTGGTAGATACTATATCTGCCTGTGGATTCCTCACCTTGTGAATATCCCCCTTGCGTCAGCAACATTTGGAAATTCTTTTTTCGTAGCCTCGCGCCGACGTGGATAGGACGTCACAGAGACACGGCTCCGCTCGCGACTCCGCTGACGTCACCGACGCCTATAACAGGCCCACGCCGGCGTGATGACATCAGTTCCGCCTTTTTTCCGTGCCATCGAGGCACACGGACGGACCAATGACAGTAGATATATACAAAGCATACACAGTATACAATAGGCAAGGCAAAACACACAGTGTAAAGCAAATGCAGGAAGCAAATGAAACATTTCCTTGACATCAAAACAAATATACATTACAGTACAAAAACTCTGGCATAGAAGAGTGGACAACGAAGAGGCGGGTGGGTCAGTGAGGAATCCACAGGCAGATATAGTATCTACCAGAAAAAGCGTTACCGAAGGTAAGTAACTTGTTCTTCTGATAGATACATCTGCCGTGTGGATTCCTCACCTTGTGAATAGAGTCCCACAGCAGTCCCCACTCCCGGAGGAGGGTGTCCACTCTTCT
Source organism: Lissotriton vulgaris (assembly GCF_964263255.1). Classification (NCBI taxonomy): domain Eukaryota; kingdom Metazoa; phylum Chordata; class Amphibia; order Caudata; family Salamandridae; genus Lissotriton; species Lissotriton vulgaris. The sequence goes on from NC_141691.1 coordinate 2,036,118,906, forward strand.
AAACCAGAAAATCCTGAAGGACAGAGCGCGCAAAGTGGCCGTCCCTCCTGACTTCCGTATCCAAGCAGTAATGCTTCGCGAAAGTATGGAGGGAAGACCAGGTTGCCGCCCTACAAATGTCCTCCACAGGAACACCTCTAGCCAAAGCAGAGGTAGATGACTTAGCTCTAGTGGAATGAGCTCTAATACCCTCCGGAGGCTCCTTACCGGCCAAAGAGTAGCAGATCTTTATGCACAGAACGATCCATCTTGATAAAGTCCTTTTATGGACCGCTCTTCCCTTCTTGCAGCCAGCAAAGCCAATGAAGAGTTGATCGTCCAAGCGACAGTCTCTAGTTCTGTCCAAATAAAAATACACCGCCCTCTTAGGGTCCAGACGGTGCAACCTCTCCTCCTCCTTGGAAGGGTGTGGGGGAGGATAAAAGGTAGGGAGGGTAATGGATTGACCAAGGTGGAAAGGAGTCACCACCTTAGGAAGAAAAGCAGCCCTGGTCCTTAGAACCATCCGATCAGCATGTATGGTCAGGAACGGGGGCTTGGAACTAAGAGCTTGAAGCTCACTCACCCTCCTTGCCGAGGTAATTGCAACTAGGAAAACTGCCTTAAAGGTTAAAAGCCTCATAGGACATTTATGAAGAGGCTCAAAAGGAGAGCCCATCAGAAAAGTCAGAACAAGATTCAAGTCCCACTGAGGTACAATAAAAGGGGTAGGAGGAAACTTATTTACAAGACCCTTCAAAAATCTCAAGACAACAGGTGACTTAAAAAGAGAGGGATGATCAGGCAAACAAATAAAAGCTGACAGTGCCGAAAGATAGCCCTTAACTGTGGCAACTGCCAGCCCCTGTTGAGCCAAAGAGAGAGCAAACCGGAGCACATCTGATAAATGGGCTCTCAACGGGTCAATATCATTCTCACCACACCAAACAACAAACCTAGACCATCTATAAGAATAGACAGTCTTAGTGGAGTCACGTCTAGCAGACAAAATGACATCCACTACATCAGGTGTGAGAGAATAGGAAATCAGGTTGCCCCGTTCAATCTCCAGGCATGAAGGTGCAATGTCTGGAGGTGGGGGTGTAGAACCTGCCCCTCCATCTGAGAGAGGAGGTCTGCCCTGAGAGGGAGACGGAGCGGCGGGTGAGAGGAGAGGTGGAGTAGATCTGTATACCACACCCTTCTTGGCCAATCCGGGGCGACCAATATAACTTGGGCCCGGTCTTGGCGAATTTTCCTCAGAACCCGAGGAATCAAGGGTATGGGAGGAAACGCGTAAATGAGTTGACTTCCCCAACTCAACTGAAACGCATCCCCCAAGGCTCCTTGCATCGGATACTGGAGACTGCAGATTAACGGGCAGTGGGCATTCTCGCGAGTGGCAAACAGGTCCACCCGAGGGGTCCCCCACGTCCGAAAGACGTGACGAACCACCTCTGGATGAAGCCTCCACTCGTGGTCGGCAGAGAACTGACGGCTGAGACTGTCCGCACGTACGTTCAGAACTCCGGCCAGATGATTTGCCATCAGGCAAATCTGGTGGTCCTGAACCCAGGACCAGAGACGCAGAGCCTCTCTGCAGAGACACTGCGACCCCACTCCTCCCTGCTTGTTGATGTACCACATCGCGGTCGTGTTGTCCGTCAGGACTTGGATCGACCGACCGCGAAGGGAAGGGAGGAAGGCCTTGAGCGCCAAACGTATCGCCCGCAACTCTAGAAGGTTGATGTGAAGCAACCTTTCCTCTGGAGACCAAAGACCCTTGACCTCCAGATCCCCCAGATGAGCACCCCACCCTAGAGTGGATGCATCCGAAATCACCGTGGCCACCGATGGAGGTAGATGGAAAGGCTTCCCCTGCAACAGGTTGCCTTCCACGCTCCACCAAGACAGATCCGCTGCAGTTTCTCTGGAGATCTTCACCGACTCCCAGAGATCTCCGTTGTGCTGATACCACTGCCTGCGGAGACACCACTGGAGTGCCCTCATGTGCCAGCGTGCATGGTTGACCAGGAGAATGCAAGAAGCCATCAGACCGAGCAGGCGAAGAACCTTCAGGACTGGAACGACCGCTCCAGGGTAAAACAAAGGAATCATTTCCTGTATGTCGCGAATCCTTTGAGGAGGAGGGAATGCGCGACAAACAGTAGTGTCCAGTACGGCACCTATGAACAGGTTGCGCTGGGAGGGCACCAGGTGAGACTTGGGTACATTTATCGAAAAACCCAACCTGAACAACAACTGAGTTGTCTCCTGCAGATGATGGAGCACCTTCTCCGACGACTCCGCTTTGATCAGCCAGTCGTCTAGATACGGAAACACAGGTATCCCCGATCTCCTGAGATGCGCTGCCACCACCGCCATCACCTTGGTGAAGACTCGAGGCGCAGTAGTAAGACCAAACGGAAGGACCGCAAACTGGTAGTGCTGCGACCCAACCGTGAAACGGAGATACTTCCTGTGCGACTTCAGGATTGGGATGTGGAAATACGCATCCTGCAAGTCGAGCGACACCATCCAGTCTCCTTCCATCAACGCTTGAAGAACCTGAACAAGGGTGAGCATCTTGAATTTCTCCTGCTTCAGATAGAGATTCAAGATCCTGAGGTCCAGGATAGGACGAAGCCTGCCATCCTTCTTGGGGATCAGGAAATACCGGGAGTAGCATCCCTGACCCCTTTCCTGCTCTGGGACCACCTCTATCGCACCCTTTCGTAACAGAGTTAGAACTTCCTCCTGCAGAAGAGACAGATGTTCCTGGGTGCAAAAACCTTGACAAGGAGGGTAAACAGGGGGGAATTCCCGAAAGGGAAGGGCATACCCATTTTCTACAAGATTGAGAACCCAAAGATCTGACGTAACCGATTCCCAATCCTGTAGAAAATGGGTAAGCCGACCCCCAAACGGACCCACATGATCCTGAATAGCGGATCTAGGGCTGCTTTTCTGCGGCAGGGGGGTTGGAAGAGGTGGAGGAAGAGGAGGGCTGACGTCCACGAGGACGCGCTCTTTGCTTTCCCCTATACGATCTGTACATAGAATTTTGCTGCTGCTGCTGCTGCTGCTGCTGCTGTTGGCCTTGCCGGAAATTCCGAAAGGAGCGACCAAAGCCCCTGAACCTTCTGCCGGAAGAAGCGCCCCTGATCTGGAGGCCCAAGGACTTCGCTGTTGCCCTGCAATCCTTGAACCGCTCAAGAGCAGCATCCGCCTTTTTACCAAAGAGACCTGAGCCATCAAAAGGGAGATCAAGCAGAGTCGCCTGAACATCAGCCGAAAAGTCCGATGACTTCAACCAGGCAGATCTCCTTGTCGCAACAGCAGTGCCCATAATTCGAGCCACAGAGTCAGCAGTGTCCAGACCACTTTGAATTACCTGGCGGGCAGCCGCCTGAGTGTCACTAATCACCTCCTCAAAATCCTTTCGGTTTGCGTCAGGAATTTTAGGGGCCAGGATACGTAAGGAGTCCATCAGAGCATGAACATACCTCCCCATTAGGCATGTGGCATTAGTTGACTTTAAGGCCATACTAGCCGATGAAAAGGTCTTTTTTGCCACCTGGTCCTGTTTCTTTGCCTCCTTCTCACAAGGAACCTGCGGAAAGGCACTAAGACTCTTCTTTGAAAAGGCAGCCTGAATGACCAGGCTCTCCGGCGAAGGATGTGAAGAGAGAAAAGCCGGGTCCTCAGGGGCAGCCCTGTACCTCCTTGCAACACTCTTTGATACCGCAGGAGCAGACAAAGGTTTCTTCCAAACTTCCATAATAGGATCAGTCAAGGCATCATTGAATGGAAGTAAAGGCTCAACCACCGAATTTGGAGAATGCAAGACTTCCGTGAGGAGGTTAGACTTGAACTCCACTGTAGGCAGAGTCAATTGAAGGAGCTCAGCAGCTTTTCTCATAACCAGATGGTAAGGCTGGATATCCTTAGATGGAGCACCTGAGCCTGAGGGCAACTCCCACTCTGGAGAGAAATCAAGGGTCCCAGAATCCGCCAATTCCTCAAAACAGCTCTCCTCTAGCTCACCTTCTTCAACGTCAGACTGAGAGCCCATATAACTCTGCTCCTCCAGAAGGCGTTGTGCTTCTCTTCTGGATCTCTCCTTAACACGCCTCGCAGCCGGATCCACCAGCGGCTTCGACGAATTCGGGGCCGGCGCCGGTACCGAAACCGACGGCACAGAAGAATGCCCTCGAGGATGATCAGGAGCAGGCGACGCCGGAATCGGCGTCGACGACTTCGGCGGAGCCGGGAAATGCCAATGCGGCGTCGGAGCCGGCATGTAGGGCATAAACGGAGCCGGAGGATAGGAGTGAGGAACTCCCAGGCTGAATGCCAATGGACCCGTGGGACCCGAAGGCGCACCAGAGGGGTACCATGCCCTTGAGAAGACACCATACATTGCGTTAAGAAACGCAGAAGGGTCCTGGCCTGGAGCAGGAAAGGGCGGCTGAAAACCATCAGGCCGGTCCTGAAGAGGGATCGGATTCGGCTCTTCGACAGGCGCGGAATCCACATCGTCCCGGGCCTCTTCCTCTTCACGGGCCGGGGACGGCGCCGGAGACGGATTCGGAGCCGGAGAGGGTACCGGAGCCGGAGACGGAGATCGCCCACGCGACTCAGAAGGCGAGGCCTCACCTTCATGCTCGGAGACTTCGAGGGTAACCACCTTCGAACGTACCTTCTTCGGTGACCTCGACCTCGACCCCGAGCCCGACTCCTTACCGGACCGACGCCGGGACTCATGTCTCCTCTTCTTGTGCCTTTTCTTCGACTTCGAAACATGATCCGCCGACTTCGAAGATGACCTCTCTCGAGAAGCAGATCTCGACCTCGCCCTGGACTTCGACCTCGCCCTTCGAGAACGAGACCTCGACGACTTCTCCTTTCCAGCTTTCACCTTCGCAACCAGAAGTTTGGCTTCTCTCTCCCTCAGGGCCTTCGGATTCATCTTCCGACATGAAGAACAATCCTCCACATCATGGTCGGAACTTAAGCACCAGATGCAGTCTTCATGGGGGTCGGTAATGGACATCATTTTACCGCACTCCCTGCAGGGCTTGAAGCCGGTCTTCTTAGATGACATTATCGAAGAAACAGGATACAGAGAAGCAGAAATAACCACCAAAATGGCAACAATGTACCAGTAGGCTACAGAGATTCCCGATAACCGTTAGCGTCGACGACGCGGAAAAAAGGGAACTGATGTCATCACGCCGGCGTGGGCCTGTTATAGGCGTCGGTGACGTCAGCGGAGTCGCAAGCGGAGCCGTGTCTCTGTGACGTCCTATCCACGTCGGCGCGAGGCTACGAAAAAAGAATTTCCGAATGTTGCTGACGCAAGGGGGATATTCACAAGGTGAGGAATCCACACGGCAGATGTATCTATCAGAAATGTATTATTTGAAATGGCAAAATGTGGTATTAACATTTAGGTTTCCTCTTCCCGTATGATCTAGTTGTTCCAACTACCAGCAAAGTTGTAACCACCAAGAAACCAGGTAAATTCTGCATCCCATTATAAATTAAGAGTTCAAATGCATTAAATTACATAATGCTATAAAATCGTACACCATGAATGTCTCTGATTATAAGAAGAATTTTAACCTAAAGTTTTGCAGATTTCCTTTGCACAATTCTAGTCGGCTTTGCTGTCTGGCAACAGATATCCTGGTGGGCCCATTTAGAGAATATTTATAGTACATTAGAACTTAACTGCTTAGCAATTTTCTATGCCAAATATTCCATTTAATGTTATAAACTACATCTGCCTGCAAGGGGATGTCTGAGGAGTCCATACTGCGGCCACTCCTCCCAGAGGGCTACCTTTAGGGTGTGCACTGATTACAGGTAACCCTTTAGGTATCTCACCATCAGTGAACCTCCTGACAGCTTCTTTTCATCCAGACCCATGTCTGTAATATGGTGCGGGTGCAATAGCAAATAAATTCCCTCATCAGCATGTAGCCACGCCCCCATGTAAATTAGAGATCACCCTCTGATAATTGTAGAGAAGTGTGGCTCAATGGTAAGAGCGGCAGACCCTGATGCAGAGGTCTAGCCCGGGACCAGGGTTCAATTCCTGCCTCTGCGGGTCTTGGGCTCAATTTCCGCGTACCTGCTAATTCTCGCCTCAGTGCCTATTCTAATCATGGGTCCCACTCTGCAACTCTGGGCAATAGCTTGCTTAATCTCCACAACAGCCCCAACAACGCTAGGATGCCTGGCTTCACCTTGGGGGTGCCCAGGAGTGGGCCCTTCACAGGGAAAAGCCAGGAAGGGTTCCACAGCGGTATGCGTACAAGTGCCTGAGATACCCCTTCGGGGGTCGATTCGGTGCGCTATACAAATACTACTACATTTACCTTTACATATAGATGTATCCATCCGATGAACAAGTTACTTATCTTTGGTAACGCTGTTTCTGATGGATTCTTTATCTAACTGCAGACTCCTCACTTACACGCACACCTTTCTGTTCTATGAATTGGGCTCTTTTAGAAATTCTTTTCAAGTTCCCAAGTCTAGGGATGTGCACACTGGTAAACAAATCTGCTATAGGGCTCTGCGTCTGAGTGGGTCAACAATCTAGAATGCAAATGATCTCCATGTGCGTAGGTGGTGCTTAGAGGAAGCTTCTCACAAGGAATGTCAGCGCTAGATGCATGTTGCAACCTACTGTTGTGCAGGTCTACTGCTAAAGATATTCCAGATCCAGTTGGGAGCCTGGAGGAGTATTCAAAAGATGAGGAATCTGCGGTTAGATCGCGTCGCCACCAAGATGAACCATACCAAAGGTTAACAACTTGTTGTTATAGTTACTTCAATATGTATCCAGAAATATATACATACTGTAAATATTTATTTATTTAGTGATGCATTGTAGATATCAAAGAGTTTGCATCCCAAAAGTAAACTGAGACCAAAAGCTGACTAGTGCCTTGGTAGAATCTCATAATTTCTCACAGTGTCTGTTCCTCACCTATTGATTCCACATGCATTTCATGGTAACAGTAGAATTATTGATTGAGGATCATCAACCCTGTATTGGTCTGCGAGTGAATTACAGTTACATCAACCCTGTATTGGTCTGCGAGTGAATTACAGTTATAAGGTCCGAAAATCCATCCTGGAAGGGGATGGGAATAGCTGGACAATTAGTGAAATGTTTGCATGAAATGTATTATTTGAAATGGCAAAATGTGGTATTAACATTTAGGTTTCCTCTTCCCGTATGATCTAGTTGTTCCAACTACCAGCAAAGTTGTAACCACCAAGAAACCAGGTAAATTCTGCATCCCATTATAAATTAAGAGTTCAAATGCATTAAATTACAAAATGCTATAAAAACGTACACCATGAATGTCTCTGATTATAAGAAGAATTTTAACCTAAAGTTTTGCAGATTTCCTTTGCACAATTCTAGTCGGCTTTGCTTTGCTGTCTGGCAACAGATATCCTGGTGGGCCCATTTTGAGAATATTTATAGTACATTAGAACTTAACTGCTTAGCAATTTTCTATGCCAAATATTCCATTTAATGTTATAAACTACATCTGCCTCCAAGGGGATGCCTGAGGAGTCCATACTGCGGCCATCACCTCCCAGAGGGCTACCTTTAGGGGATGCACTGATTACAGGTAACCCTTTAGGTATCTCACCGTCAGTGAACCTCCTGACAGCTTCGTTTCATCCAGACCCATGTCTGTAATATGGTGCGGGTGCAATAGCAAATAAATTCCCTCATCAGCATGTAGCCACGCCCCCATGTAAATTAGAGATCACCCTCTGATAATTGTAGAGAAGTGTGGATAAATGGTTAGAGCGGCAGACCCTGATGCAGAGGTCTAGCCCGGGACCAGGGTTCAATTCCTGCCTCTGCGGGTCTTGGGCTCAATTTCCGCGTACCTGCTAATTCTCGCCTCAGTGCCTATTCTAATCATGGGTCCCACTCTGCAACTCTGGGCAATAGCTTGCTTAATCTCCACAACGGCCCCAACAATGCTAGGATGCCTAGCTTCACCTTGGGGGTTCCCAGGAGTGGGCCCTTCACAGGGAAAAGCCAGGAAGGGTTCCACAGCGGTATGCGTACAAGCGCCTGAGATACCCCTTCGGGGGTCGATTCGGTGCGCTATACAAATACTACTACATTTACATATAGATGTATACATCTGATGAACAAGTTACTTATCTTTGGTAACGCTGTTTCTGATGGATTCTTTATCTAACTGCAGTAATTCTTTATCTAACTGCAGTAGTTCTCCTTACTCAAAGCGCCGGGACACTCTTTTTGAGTCATCACCACCCCCTTTTCGGAATCATTTTTGTCCACCATAAGCGTGGAAGGGTATACTCAGATGTGAGTCCCTAGCTCATTGCACCATCAGGATTCAAGCAAGCCGGGCCGAAGACGGCTGAAATTCCTGAAACCGGTCCCCGGTAGCTTGTTTCCTTCCCAGTATAAGAATTGGCTTGGTAGTTTGGTTTGCCCTGTTCCCATGATGCACTGGGCCAGGGTCAGACTAATTTGCATATAGCCAAGTTCTGAGCTGGGATGGTGCAGTGAGCTAAAAAACGGTGATGGATCGAGCCCTGATCTTTGGACTGGGTAAGAGTGGTCTGCTTAATTCAGACACTCTGTTCATCACCACCCCCTTTTCGGAATCATTTTTGTCCACCATAAGCGTGGAAGGGTATACTCAGGTGTGAGTCCCTAGCTCATTGCACATCAGGATTCAAGCAAGCCGGGCCGAAGACGGCTGAAATGCCTGAAACCGGTCCCCGGTAGCTTGTTTCCTTCCCAGTACAAGAATTGGCTTGGTAGTTTGGTCTGCCCTGTTCCCATGATGCACTGGGCCAGGGTCAGACTAATTTGCATATAGCCAAGTTCTGAGCTGGGATGGTGCAGTGAGCTAAAAAACGGTGATGGATCGAGCCCTAATCTTTGGACTGTGTAAGAGTGGTCTGCTTAATTCAGACACTCTGTTCATCACCACCCCCTTTTCGGAATCATTTTTGTCCACCATAAGCGTGGAAGGGTATACTCAGATGTGAGTCCCTAGCTCATTGCACCATCAGGATTCAAGCAAGCCGGGCCGAAGACGGCTGAAATGCCTGAAACCGGTCCCCAGTAGCTTGTTTCCTTCCCAGTATAAGAATTGGCTTGGTAGTTTGGTCTGCCCTGTTCCCATGATGCACTGGGCTAGGGTCAGACTAATTTGCATATAGCCAAGTTCTGAGCTGGGATGGTGCCGTGAGCTAAAAAACGGTGATGGATCGAGCCCTGATCTTTGGACTGGGTAAGAGTGGTCTGCTTAATTCAGACACTCTGTTCATCACCACCCCCTTTTCGGAATCACTCTTTTTGAGTAGCCGCGCGCTATACAAAAATAAATATAACATAACATAACATAACTCCTCACTGACACGCACACCTTTCTGTTCTATGAATTGGGCTCTTTTAGAATTTTTTTTAAGTTCCCAAGTCTAGGGATGTGCACACTGGTAAACAAATCTGCTATAGGGCTCTGCGTCTGAGTGGGTCAACAATCTAGAATGCAAATGATCTCCATGTGCGTAGGTGGTGCTTAGAAGAAGCTTCTCACAAGGAATGTAAGCGCTAGATGCATGTTGCAACCTACTGTTGTGCAGGTCTACTGCTAAAGATATTCCAGATCCAGTTGGGAGCCTGGAGGAGTATTCAAAAGATGAGGAATCTGCGGTTAGATAGCTTCGCCACCAAGATGAACTATACCAAAGGTTAACAACTTGTTGTTATAGTTACTTCAATATGTATCCCGAAATATATACATACTGTAAATATTTATTTATTCAGTGATCTATTGTAGATATCAAAGAGTTTGCATCCCAAAAGTAAACTGAGACCAAAAGCTGACCAGTGACTTGGTAGAATCTCATAATTTCTCACAGTGTCTGTTCCTCACCTATTGATTCCACATGCATTTCATGGTAACAGTAGAATTATTGATTGAGGATCATCAACCCTGTATTGGTCTGCGAGTGAATTACAGCTATCTGCTCTTCTTATAAGGTCCAAAAATCCATCCTGGAAGGGGGTGGGAATAGCTGGGCAAATAATGAAATGTTTGCATGAAATGTATAATTTGAAATGGCAAAATCTGCTATTAACATTTAGGTTTCCTCTTCCCGGATGATCTAGTTGTTCCAACTACCAGCAAATTTGTAACCACCAAGAAACCAGGTAAATTCTGCATCCCACTATAAATTAGGAGTTCAAATGCATTAAATTACAAAATGCTATAAAATAGTACAGCATGAATGTCTCTGATTATAAGAAGAATTTTAAAACTAACGTTTTCTAGATGTCCTTTGCACAATTCTAGTCAGCTTTGCTGTCTGGCAACAGATATCCTGGTGGGCCCATTTAGAGAATATTTATAGTACATTAGAACTCAACTGCTTAGCAATTTTTTATGCCAAATATACCCTTTAATGTTATAAACTACATCTGCCTGCAAGGGACTGTCTGAGGAGTCCATACTGCGGCCATCACCTCCCAGAGGACTACCTTTAGGGGGTGCACTGATTGCGCGTAATCCTTTAGGTAGCTCACCGTCAGTGAACCTCCTGACAGCTTCTTTTCATCCACAACCATGTCTGTAATATGGTGCGGGTGCAGTAGAAAATAAATCCCACCATTAGCATGTAGCCACGCCCGCATGGAAATTAGAGATCACCCTCTGATAATTGTACTGGTGCTCTATGTGTTCCAGCACTATCTGAATTAAAGAAGGGGCCGCACAATACTCTCTCCGGCACCTTCTGAAATACCAAAGTGCCCGGGGGCAAGCAGAGTAGGTGCAAATGCCTGTTTTGCCCCTGGGGCACTTTGCATAATATGGCCCCTGTTGTTCTTCACTCCACCTCATCCCTCTTAGGATGTCAGACTCCATTAGTTGGATCATAGGAGAACCTAAGCTTCTATAGTGATTGTACTACCTAACATTGATTGGATGATCAGCTTATTGTTGTATTAGCCGTGGTGAAGAGGGGCAAGGCGGGGCAAAATCTGTGCTACACAGTAGTGCAGAAGCCGTTAATAGAAGGGCTCATTTCACCAGGGTGGTATGCTGAGGGTCTGTTCTGGACATTTGCCTGGCTCCTGTGGGTTTCAATCCATACATGTTAACAGAGCCCACTTGAATCTTCTCCACCAAGAACGGCACACCTTGGTTTGCGTCAAGTGGATATTTAAGGATTTGGCTAGGTGCCTTGTGATTATTGTAGTCCCAACATCCCAAGGACCATCTCAGAAATTCTAGAACATATGTACTGATGTTGTGGACACTTTGAACCCACACGAGGAACTTCAGCAAGAACACTTGTTGTAGTTTGGTGAAGTTTAGAGTAACATTTTTTAAAAGTACTATAAGCTGACCAGGTGTATTGTGAGATTTGTAGTCACAAACTCCAAGAGGCAAACCAGATTATCTGTACTCTTGGGTGGTGCTGTGGACTACTTTCATACATCATGAAATACATCTGTCAGTACGTGTATAAGTGTTACATCGTGGATGTCCACAACTATGGTCCTTTAAGAATAATTGCTGGCTAGTAGTCAGGCGTGCCTCTTTGTCCCTCCCCTTTCTCTTCCCTCCCTCCGACACAGCTGAGACTTAGAAGTGTCTAATTCCGCTGTAGCTCTTTATCTGTACATTGAGGGGATTTTTTTGACATGATTTCCTGCTGTTTGCCTCTGTTCAGCTGTGGCACCATATCTGCTTACATCTAAAAATAAAATTCCGACCTCTCACCTCCTCTTTATGCCACAGTTGGGCTAGTGCTGCCTCCCGCTCTGCTGATTGTATTTATTTAGCCTTTTGGAACCTTTCTCCCTGTTTCAAAACTGCATTTGCTTCCCTGTCCGCCTCGAACAATTTATTTTCTCTTTGACTTTCTACGTTTCATGGTCTTTATCTCTGTGCCTCTCTTGAGACTGTTGACCCCTTGTTCTTTCTGTGTCTCACTCCCTAAAGTCACTGACTGCCTTATTTTTTCGATGCCAAAACCCAGTTTGCTCTCCAGTGTATATGTTCAAACTCTCATCCAGCAATAGGCTGTACTAGAGTGACATTTTAGGAAAAATCACGCAGCTATTCATTTAAACAAACCATGGGAAAAAGGGTCATTAGCTCAGCCATTTTAATTCCAGGCTGGGTGTTTATTTTACTACATTCAATACTTTTAACTGGCCTATCTTGCTTCATGGTGGTCCTCCAAACAGCCCTTTCTTGAATTGCCTTAGGGGAGTTCTGCTCTGCGGCTAGCCTAATCAGCTATGAAGGCCTGCCTGCACTCACCCCTACATCATAAGGAGGGATGGCCTGCCTCTCTGTTTGCGTGACATTGTTTGGTTTCTCATAGGACACAGTACAGCACATTATTACCTTTCTCTCATTGGTATTTATAGTAGATGACCCCCAAAGTACACACTTTTCTCATGCACACAGCACTCTGGTGCCATTATTTGGATGCTTTTATGAGAATCTATACTCCTGGGGTTAATCATTCGATAAATCAATCAGGATTTAAAAAGCACGGCAGCCCTTGGCTGGTGTTGCTGTAGTTTGAAGCATCTTTCCATCATTTATCATTATTTAAGACTTTTCCGACCTCCGTGGCTCTTCAGTGGATAGGTTGTGATTTTAGATTCTAAGTTTGTTTGGCCATTGCTTGGATGCAAGTTACATAGAGCAATTCACATAAATGTTTGGCTTATGCTCTGACAAGTGTGATGCTGTGTAATCATGCAACTATTCTAAAATTCGAGTTTTGAATTAAAGCTACTTCCAAAGTGTCTAACTACTTATTTTTACATATACTTCACACCTAAGGTCTCCCCTAGATGCATCAGTGCACTTGTAACTTTAAGCAGGGACATTATAACAAATGTTTATATGCCCCTGTAAGGGGAAAAAAGCTGATTTGTTTTTCCCTATGATAGCACAATAGAACCTTTGGCCTAACAGGGGAAGTACAACTATAGATAGAAATAAGCTAAATATATACTTCAAAGTAGCAAATGCTGGTTAGAATAAATCTAACAACTTTTCACTGTTAGAATTCCTTATAAATATCACAGAAAATAAGTTATTGAACTTGTTTTCTGAAGTACCAAAATTCAGCCTTCCAGCTGCCCTCTCTGATTGTTCAGCCTCAGCTGTCTTAACGAGGTGTGAAGTGGCCTGCTGTTTGAACCGGTCGTGTCTGGGCAGCTGAATGGATGCTCCCAGATAGGCAGAACTACCACTGTGCTCAACCTTGCGTAGCTTCTTGGTGAGCAGTGAGGCTCACTGCAGAGGCAATGTGTAAAACAAAGTCAAAAGCAGCAACGCACGGGGGCGTGGCTTCGCAGGCGGCGATGGCGGTTGCAGCTTACTAGAGCTCCCGCCGGCCCGTTATCAATCCGGCAGATTATCCTGGCCCCCGAGCCCAAACTCCACAGCCCATGTCGGGCAAACATCGCTGAAGGTGCCAGGGATCCTCCGGTGCAGTCGGCGGAGCTCCCGAGTTGTCGGGCGAGGCTGGGCAGCGGTGAGAAGAGTGCGGCCTAGTGCGCGGCAGAGAAGCCGGGGCCTCGATTTTGGCACCTCCCGGCCAGAGGGCGTCTGCGTGGGTCGGCTGGCCCGCCGATTGCCTTGAGCCTCGACTGCCCTGAAGGCCGAGGGGCAGCTAGCGTTTTTCCCTCAAGAACTCCGCTGGGGGGTGTGGAGATCCTTGGTGCCGTGAGCCCGTCCAGCCAGAAGTTGTGGCCTTGTGGACCCAGCGCAGCCGGGGCCTCGAGTTTCGTGGCCCCAGCCCGCGGGGATCACCATCGGCCTTTGCCACAGCTGGGTCTCGGCGGAGCCTGGGGAGCTGCAATCGATTGGAGGGGGTCCCGGCCCGGAGTGCTGGGCCTCCACTGCTAAATATCTACAGGTGGAGAACTGCAGTGTGGCTGGACGGAACTCTGTGGGCCGGACCGGTACTGGCACTGCCCTGCGACTGACCGCGAACTGTGAGTACCTCCCCTGGGTCCCTGACATTTGAAGGAGTGGTGGCCGGTTCTGGGGAGCGAGAGACCGGCGCTACTGGGCCTGCAGCACACGGCAGGGCGGCACAGATCGGCCAACAGAGTGTGGGACACGCAGGCCGCCGACGACTGGGGGGTGGATCACAGGACCTGCCTCGGCCTTACCGGGGAACAGTGCCGGACCAGGGGTACAAGCGTCTGAACCCCACGGTGGCGGGAGAACTGCTGTGTGGGTCCCTATTGGACATTGCAGACGAGATAAAAGACCCTGTACTGCCGCATCTGCCTGTACTATCGGTGGCCCACGTGCGGTCCGCAGCCATGACCAGAGGAGGCGGCGGCCTCACCAAACAGGCGACCATTGATAAATTCACAGGGCCCAGTGGGGGCCCCGGACCCTCGGGAGGAGGACAAGGAGGGGGCCGGACAACGCAGCGCTTATGGCAGCCATCACCCAGTCCAGGGACATGCTAGACGCCAAAAGAGGTGCGGTGGGCGCAGATGTCACCTTGTTGCGCCAGGACTTGCGGAATGCAGTGGCACGGATTATGGAGGCAGAATCTAGAGTTTCGGTGGTAGAAGACGACGTGGGCTCCCTAAAGAAGAAAATGGCGGCAATGGAAACTGCGCAAAGGTGCCTGGCGCTCTGGGTGGAGGATGCTGAGGGACGCGCACGTCGAAACAACCTCCGTTTCATTGGCTTTCCGGAACGATGTGAGAAAGGGAACATGGAACAGTTTCTCACACAGTGGCTAGAGAGCTGGCTGCCCCCGGGGGTTCTATCCAACTGCTTCGTCATTGAACGCGCACATTGAGCCCTGACACAGAGGCCGCCGGAGGGTGTACGGCCCAGAGCAGTGAAAGCTAGACTCTTGAATTATCACAATCGGGACGCCACTTTGAAGGAAGCGAGAACCAGGGATGCTATTCTCTACGAGAACCGAAAGATCATGATCTTTCCTGACTATACCAAGCTCGTACAGCAACAGCGCCACTCCTTCGTGGCCGCAAAGGCGAAGCTGCGAGGCCTCAAACTCCAATACTCTCTGCTGTACCCGGCTCGTCTGAGGGTGATTTTCCAGTCGCAAACGCTATTCTTTGACACTCCGGAGGACCTCTTTAAATGGACTGACGAGACAGTGAGAATCAGGCCAAATGCCCAGCCGGGACTGAACCCGGGCTCTTCGAGGGGGTCGTCGCAGGACCCTGGGGATAGGACGGCCAAGAGCAGGAGAAATCGGAGGTCCAAATCACGAAAGCGGTCAGTCTCTGTCAATGGTACGCAAGATAGCGGCAGAACTGAGGACTCAGACCAATCTGGGAAGGATCACTGAAGGCCTTGGGAACTCTGTGCTCCTCGTTTGGTGATGTAGTTCCCGGTTATTGGGGATGGTGCGCTTGAGGTCCAGTGGCCTGGATGCATTATCGCTGCCTCAGCATCAGTTCGAGACTGAGTTATTGAACATGAGTGGGGTTGTGGAGTGGGGCTCGGGGACTGCCTATTAGGAGCTGCCATTCTCCTACTAATGTGGGAGTTGATAGGGGAGGGGGGATGAGTTCACTGGTTTCCGGGGAGTTGGGATCCATTGGCATGGTTGGTCCTGGGCCCTCTGTTTTGGACTCGGGGCTGCTCATGCCGCGACAGGTACTTCATAGTACAGTGAGGTATAGGGGGCGGGGGGGTGCAGGTAGCTAGGGCGGGGAAGGTTGAGTTGGGGGTGGGGGGTTCTCAGGAATGTGTGGGCAAGGGGTCTGTTGTTGTTGGGGAGGCTGGGGGTGAGTGGGGGAGAGCGGGTGTTGCTCTTCTTGTTGTTTTGGGGTCCTGGGGTAGGTCGGGGGGGAATGCACGTGCTGTTTACAAAGGCGCTGAAGATGGTGCGAAGTGGGTGGAATTGGCGCAGAGGGCCTACTTGGTGGGTCCCAATTGATTATGGCTGAAATGATTCATAGACTCCCTGAGGAGTCCTTACGAGTGATCACATGGAATGTCAGGAGGATGCTGGACAAGATTAAACGTGGGGCAGTCTTGCGCTGGGGGAAGAGAGAGGTCGCAGATGTGCTCTTGCTCCAAGAAACTCATATGATGGGATCAAAGGTGCTCAGTCTGCAGAGGTTTGGCTATCAGCAGGTTTTTCACGCCAGGTTTTCCAGGGGATCCAGAGGGGTAGCTATCTTGATTCATCGCAGGGTGGCCTATGTCCATGAGAAGCAGTGGGTGGACCCGCAGGGTCGCTATCTCTTTGTTAAAGGAATGGTGGGCACTGAGCCTGTGGTCTCTGGGAGTGTCTAGGCCCCCCCATCTGCAGTGGGCCCTGGCCGAGAAGCTGTTAACAGTGTGGGAGGACATCCTGGAGTCCTTAGCGGTGGTTGGGGGTGATTGGAACGAGGTGATGGACGTATGTATGGACCGTCAGAGGCGGCAGGAGATGCTTGGGGTCCCCCCCCCCTACCAGGCTAAATGCTATGATTGAAGGAATGGGCTGGGTGGATACGCGGCGACATATGCACCATACAGTGCGCGAGTACACGTATGTATCTGCTGTGCATGGCTCCTTCTCAAGACAGGATTATGTGTTTGTGCCCAGAGTATGCCTGTGCAGGGTGAGAGAGGCAGAGATCTTACCGAGGGGACTGTCCGATCACTCCCCAGTGTCGGTCAGGGTGGAACTCCTTAGAAAACGACAACCATTCAGATGGAGGATGTCCTTGTGGCATCTCCAGCAGCCTGGCTATGTCCAACATCTGCGGGAGGCGATAGGCCACTATTGGCGAGAAAACCTAGTAGACGACGTTGACGCAGTGGTGGTGTGGGAGGCCATGAAGCCCACTATACGGGGGGTGGACATCGCGTGGTGTACTGCGGCCCGTCGAAGGCGTCGGGAGACGATCACGGCAGCGGCTGCGCTGGTGGAAACCTTGGAACAGCAGAGCAGGGGAGGAGGAGATGAAGTTGTAATACAGTTACTTCTCCAGGCACAGCAGTCCTATGCGTCTGTCTTAATGGATGAGGCAAAGCAGGCGTGGCTGGCCACGCGGAGTAGAATATACCAGTGGGGGGATAAGTCATGTACAATGCTCCATAGACTTTTGTCAACACAGCCTTCAACCCATCACGCTGCCAGGCCTTACTGCTGAAAACGGGGTGGTTCTTACTGACCCGAACGAGTTAGCAGCGAGCTTTGCTAGCTACTTCATGACACAATATGCCCCGTGTGACCGTCTATCTGCAGACGAAGTGGCTAAATTCATAGACGATTTGCCGCCTAAAGCGGTGTCCGATGAGACCAGGAAGGCCCTTGATGTTCCCCTTACAGCAGATGAACTGGGGGAGGCCCTGGGACAACTCAATGCAGGGAAGGCCCCCGGGCCGAGCGGCTACCCATGTGAGTTCTATAGGAAATTCCATTTACAACAAGGGTCCCATTATCGCCGTGCACTTGAGGCGGCGGGTACGCGGGGCAAGTTGCCCCCAGATTGGCGCCATGCTGAAGTGGTGGTTTTTCAGAAACCAGGTAGACCCCCACACAGGCATGACTCATATCGCCCCATCTCTTTACTCAATATAGAGGCCAAAATACTGGCAAATCGATTACTCCCATATGTAACGGACCTGGTTCATCCAGACCAAGCCGGCTTCATGCCTCACAGGGCAACGCGACATAACATCCGGCGCACACAGGCCGCGGTGGATGCCATGGGGGCCACCGGAGAACAGGCGGCTTTGTTGCTAGCTGATATAAACAAAGCCTTTGACTCGGTTAGCTGGACATACCACTTTGCGCTCCTGCCCCGTCTCATTCTGGGCCCGATATTCCTGTCATATGTCAATCTACTGTACACTGACATCACGGCTTCGGTGCGAGTCGCGGGAGCGGTATCAGAGATGTTTCACATTGGACGGGGGACCCGACAGGGGTGTCCACTATCCCATTACTTGTTCGCCCTAGCCATGGAACCTCTGGCCGCTTGAGTGTGCATAGATGCACAGATGCGAGGCTTTGTGTGGACCGAAAACCTCTCAGATAGAATCGCATTATACGCAGACGATGTCCTCTTCTTTCTTACCGATCTGCGACGCTCGGGGCCACGGGTGTTGAAAATTATGTGAATCTTTGGGGAAGTTTCGGGCCTTTATCTGAATCTACGCAAGTCCATCCTGTGGGTACTGGGGGGTGGAGCTGTGACAGATCCCTGGACATCGGGACTGCAGGTGGCTACCAGCGGTTTGAAATATCTGGGGGTGTTCCTGTCGGAATCGGTGAGCATTACCTGGGAACGCAACATAGTGCCGGTTTGGGAGCGGGTTCAAGCAGATGTGAAAACGAGGTCTCGGATGCCCCTCACTATCTTTGGCAGGTCTGCGATTTTCAAAATGGTAGCGCTCCCGCGCCTCTTATATCAATTGCAGAATTATCCCCACCCCATCACACCCCAGTGGTTTCGGCAGGTTAACTCTGTCTTGGGCTGCTTCCTGTGGGCTGGGGGGGCTGCCAGGGTAGCACTGCGTATATGCTTCTTATCCATATATTGTGGGGGCCTAGCCACCTCGGACCTACTGTCCTATTATCAAGCCTCCCACCTACTAATCCTAAATGAATGGTGGTACAGTGACAGCGGCGATCCGGCTTATGCCCTAGAGCGCGCATTGATGGGCGACAATACGCTCCATACGATCCTCTACTCAGCCCGGCTGCGGCGGACGTTGCCAAGTGTCGCAAGAATTGTCTTTGCGGTGTGGCGGCAGGCGTTACGTCGCATGGGCTGGTGGGGTAGACTGACTGCAGAAACGCCGCTGTAGCATAATGGACGACTCCCGAACTTACCACGCTGTCGGGATTTGACGGCTGGGACACAATCGGGATCTCGTTGCTGGGACATGTAATGTCCGGGGTTACGCTCAAGTCGTTCCAAGAGCTCAGTACAGAGTTCCATATGCCCCAGACCCTGTTCTTTGGTTATCTACAATTTAGACATGCACTGGCACCCAGCATTGCCAACCTAGACTCGCTTCCTGAATTTAGTCCAATTGAGGCGAAGGTCTTCATGGGTGACCTCGGAGATAAGAAGGTCTCCCGTATTTACCAAACGATGGTCACTCACTGCTACTCCACCCTTCTTCCCCTGAGGGCGGCCTGGGAGGCAGACATTGGTCCCCTGGATGAGGATGATTGGAGGGAGGCCCTGGAATCCCCGCGGGGGACTGCCATTGCAATGCGGCTTAGGTTAATCCAATTCAAAATTCTCCATAGGGGTTACTACACCCGTGAGCGGCTGTGGAAGGCAGGACTGATTGGGTCACCGGAATGTCTGCGCTGTGGGGCTGCGGTGGGCACGCTGCTCCATACGGTATGGTCGTGCCCTAGAATAGTTGGTTTCTGGAGGGGTGTATGGAGCTGCCTGTCTGAAGTACTGGGTTGGGAACTTCCACGCACTCATCGCCTAGGACTACTCCATATCCTTGAGGGAGTTGGTGGGAACATATATAAACGTCACTTGTTGTTGTTGGGGCTAGTGGTTGCCAAAAGGGATCTGGCCCGAGCTTGGAAGGATGAGAGGGCCCCCCCCCCTGAGTGCATGGAGGGCCAGACTGGACTTTTGTATGGGTCTAGAACGACCAGTATTTGAAGCACGAGGATGCCCACGTAAGCACTTCAAGATATGGAAGAGGTGGGCAGACTATAGGGGGTTGACACTAGATCCCCCAGCGGAACCTGAGGAAGATCTCTAGGCGCACGATATCAAGCGGGTCTGTGAACTGCGTCATGCCTGCCATACCACGACCAAGCACTGAAGCTCTCTATACATACGTGCACAGGGTTAGGGAGGGATAACCGGGGGGTAGCAGGGAGGTTGGGTAATGGGAGTTGGCGGGGGTAGGGGCGGGTGTGGAAGTTCCTTTCCTTTCATTGTGCTCTCTATTATTCTTGATTGGACACTGGTCCTGTGGTGTAAACTGTACCAAGATACTTGGTGGCGTTCTCCTGACTGTGGGGAGCCACATTTATTACTCTGCCTAATTCAATCAATAAAAATTTGTTGTGAAAAAAAAAAGCAGCAACTCACGTTAAAAGCCCTGAGGGTCACAAAAGAGACTTCAGGAGTGAAAATGTTTATGTTCAACACACATATGCAATGCTTATAACATGACCAATATTACACTTTTAATCAATAAACACCATTGTGAATCTTGCTAGTGGTACTAGGCCCACTCATATGGTTATTCTTTCACTAGTATGCACACTATGGACACATCTTAATCTAACTCCCTTCTAATTGATAGAGAGTACCCTTACGCGGTGCACAATATAAAGATTATGTACATACACAAATAAAAGAACACTTTTTAGCAGCACTGTTAGCCGAAGTCAAGTGGGTGAAACCCAATGTCTAAAGGTATTGTGCTTTTGGTACTAATCAAGGATCCAACCACGCTCACTCCCACTCACACACACTCAATCCGCACCACTATGTGGTATGACAGGTATCAGCCAGTCTGTATGACACGCTCTTACATACACATACTCACTCAGCACCCTAATGTGGTGCCACTGGTACCTAGCAGGTATATGGATCACCTTTCAGTAGTGCACGTGGCCCAAGCCTCTCTCCACTTCCACCCTCACCCCTATTTGCCTATACCCAGGGTTGGGAGATAACTAGTCTTGCCTACCTGACACTGGGCTGCATGTGGCCAAATTTAAACTTAGCCTGGGTCTCTCAGGAAGTAGGTGGACATATTTAACAGCTTTAATGAGGAGGTAGACTTAAACAAAGGAGAAGTTAGCAGCAGAACAAGTTCACCCACAGGTCTCAAACACAAAGGATTCATACAGTCTCTTGACCCAGTTCCTAACTGTCTCAGAAGCATTTCTTCATCCCAGTTAATCTGTCTCTCTACTACCAGTACCATGATGTCTTCAGTAGGGGCCAGGTGTGGAGAGGCAGGTTGGTCCATCACGATGAGTGTCAACAATACATTACTCCCCATAGGCAGGAGTAGGCACCCCGATCGGCATATGATGATTCAGGTCGTACCCAGGCAATCTGGCCACAGTGACTGGTGTGCCTTTTGCATGAAGTTATGCGTTGTAAATTCTCACCTCCAAGGTCAGGAGTCACAATAACGAGTTCATGCCAAATTGGGTTGCACCAGGCAATTCTAATCACACTCAGCTAAAAATTGCAAATCAGTACCTCTTTGAATATGAGGCACAATGTCCAGTGCAAGTTGATACAGATTGCACCACACCAGTCTGGTCACGCACAAATATTTGCAAGTTCAGCAGAGCCACATAGGTTGGTATGAGGCAGTACTCTGGGTACACCCCCACCTTGAAGGGTTGCACCCTGTGAATTGGACACTACACACAATGTTTAAAATACTTTTCATGTCACCCATAGCTAGGTTAATACATGCAGTGTTCTTCTCAAAGCATGTAATCCATTTCTACACTCCATCCAGCAAAGAGAGTAGGTTTGCTATTAGTTTTTCTTTGTCCTTCTGGGATCATGACACATACATAACCCAGCAAATCAAAAGGGAGAGAGAGGACTAGGTAAGCCAGTCCGGATCCCCAAGTTAATATGTACTTATCAATAAAGGACTAGCTTCGTTGTGTTTATAGGGAGACTCAGTACGTATGATGGCAAACCATTTGGTTTGGTTGTTAAGCCCTCACCCACCAACCTAGTTGGTGGCATGCTTCATCATCGGGCCCACCTCAGTGACACCGAATGTGTCCCGGGTGTGCTTCGACTCCAGATTACTGAGGAGCTGGTATACTTCTCTGAGTGTGCTGTGAGGGGGTGTGTAAGAAAGTGATTTAAAAGCTATGCAGTAGGTCCCAGTTCCCGAGGGTATATTGAAAACTTTAATATCTGGGCCCACGCTAGCGAATAAAAAGGCAGACGGACGCAGTGGAGTGAATTATGAACTCCCACGTCCTATGTGGTCGACATGTTTCAGCCAGGCCTTTTATATTTACATCTGGCTTTCCTCAGGACCAATGAGTGTGTGGGTGAAAAAACTATAAATTATATTAAGTGATACGTGTTGTTTAAAAAGTGTCGCACACGCTAAGGTGCTATACGTGTGTGGAGGGGGATTCCCTCCGCTTTAACTCGCTATTCGCTGTTAAAGCCTCATGGGTCACCTGGCAGGGGGAGAGAGAGGACCGAAATTGTCCCCCCACTCGGGACACCGCAGCAGGACTACAGGTTTACGGAGCTCGCAGACCGACAATTTCGGTCCTCTCGCTTCCCCTGCCAGGTGACCCATGAGGCTTTAACAGCGAATAGCGAGTTAAAGTGGAGGGAATCCCCCTCCACACACGTATAGCACCCTAGCGTGTGCGACACTTTTAAACAACACGTATCACTTAATATAATTTATAGTTTTTTCACCCACACACTCACTGGTCCCGAGGAAAGCCAGATGTAAATTTAAAAGGCCTGGCTGAAACATGTCGACCACATAGGACGTGGGAGTTCATAATTCACTCCACTGCGTCCGTCTGCCTTTTTATTCGCTAGCGTGGGCCCAGATATTAAAGTTTTCTATATACCCTCGGGAACTTCGACCTACTGCATAGCTTTTAAATCACTTTCTTACACACCCCCTCACAGCACACTCAGAGAAGTATACCAGCTCCTCAGTAATCTGGAGTCGGAGCACACCGGGGACACATTCGGTGTCACTGAGGTGGGCCCGATGATGAAGCATGCCACCAACTAGGTTGGTGGGTGAGGGCTTAACAACCAAACCAAATGGTTTGCCATCATACGTACTGAGTCTCCCTATAAACACAACGAAGCTAGTCCTTTATTGATAAGTACACATACATAACCCAGCCACATGCGCCTTGAGACCTTGCGGTGATAATGGCGCTCAATAAAAACCTATGACATTGACATTGACATTGACATCATTCTGCTGCAGTGGGGATATTCTCAACCTGGATGGCGCTATGGATTTATCCTCAAAAAAGCAGGCCCCCCTTGCGAGGCATTGCTCCATGTAGGGAAAGTTCCAGTTGGGATTTCCGCCTTCATGTTCGATGCAATCCCCAGTTACTGCCATGTCCTCGGGCTAAGACAATCCTTCCCTAGGCCAAAACCTGTCACATGGGCCCCTCTCCTCAGTCCAGTCTGCTAACAGGGTGCGAAATGTGTAAACAAAACTCTTGCCTTTTGCTATTTATTCCCTGGGGGTAGGTCTATTTTTGCCGTGCACACGTGTGCAGCACTGCGTATCCACTTTTGTAAAAACAGAAATGGTTTGTTTGTTTAAACTGTTCAGCCTAAATAACAGTAACAGGCATGAGCCTTTGAGGACTATTACATTTACATCGGGTTTACGAGCATCTTATATGCAGTATTACAGTAAGCAATAAAAGTTTCCGGCATCCCACATATAGTGAGGATTGTTCGTTACAGCCTTAGGGGCAGATTTACAAGCCCCTTGCAACATCTTTACAACACTGTACTTTCACTTCTGTGATGCATCGGCGTCGTAAACAATGCGCCACTATGCAACATATTTACAATGTGAGGCATCTATAGAGATGGGTCACGTTGTAAAGCCTTGCGCTACATTATACCTACATCAGGTATAATGTATGCAGGGTGGGCATTCCGACGTAGGAAAGCCTCGCAGTGAAATCTACAAGATTTTACGGAGTCACTTTTATGATGCCACTGCATCAAAACCGTACACCTGCTTGAAGCAAGCGTAAGGAGTGACGCAGCATGTTAGTGTTAGATCTGGGGGTCTCTAGTTGGCAATGGTATTCACATTTGTCCAAATAGGGACCCTTACTTCTAAGTCAGGATAAGGGGATTACACTCCTTCATTAACCCCTGCTCACCCCCTTGGTAGTTTGGCACGAGCAGACAGGCTTATGTCAGAGGCAGTGTGTTAAGCATTTGTGAATATACACAAGAATACAGTGAAAACATTACAGATGGACACAACACAGGTTTTATAAAAATAAGTATTCTTTGCATAGACTTAAACACAAGACCACAAATGACGAAAATCCACAATACTACACTTAAGATTGCTTAAAGATGATAAAACGTTGCTTAGTTCCAGTTGATGATAAATGCGACAAAGTTCTCTACAAAGTGCCAGGATGCGTAACTCAAAGTAAACAAAAGGTTTGCAAAAGGGGAGATGTGTCAGTTCCGTGATCCGGGGGAGATGATGCGTTGTGCCTCAATGCTTGCTCAGAGTAGCGGATGCGTCGTGATCTTTACTGGTGCGTAGGTGATGAGTAGATTCTCAGCCTGCGGGCCCATTGCGGTGCGCAAGATGGCACCTTGAGGCTATGCAATGATCCGGTTGCGAGAAGATGGCGCCCTTGATGCGGCAATGCCATGATGATGCGATGACGCCTTGCAACAACTCTGTACTTTTGAGCTGCATCAGGCCCTGCGACATGTTTCCCCGGTGATGCAACAGCAGGCAGCTTCGATGAACACACGCTTCCAGGGAGATGCGGCGAAGGCTCGCTTCTCCGGCGATGCAATGCCTTCAGCTTCGGCGGCAACATGCTTCTTCTCGATGTGTCACGCTTCCAACTCCCAGCGGCACGCAAGTGTCCGGAGTCAGAATTCTCAGCAAGGAAATTCAGTGGGGAGCTGGAGGTGAAGCCTTTCGTCCCTGAGACTTCAGCAGGAGGCAAGCACAGTTCAAACCCTTGGAGAATATTCTGTAGATGAAAGTCCTTACAAAGTTCCTTCTCCTTTCCCTGGGAAATGAAGCAACCACTGCAGGCCAACTCAGCAAACAGCACAATGGCAGAGGGGCAGTACGACTCCTGCATCCTTCTTGGTTCTTCTCCTTGGCAGAAAGGCTTCTTGTCCAGTAGTGATCTAATTTCTTGGATCCAGGGTCTCAATATTTATATCCCAAAATCCTTTATTCTCTGAAGGCAGAGAGGCCTCTGCCTAGTCCAAACCAATTCCTGAACACTTTGTTTACATGACTCTCTTCTTTCCTTCACTGTGCAGGGCAGAGACATCAGCACTTAGAATACAACTGTTAAAGAAGGGTCTGGGGGACTATATTTACCGACCTATCAAGCTCATACCCCTCATGAACTATACTGCAACAACAAGAAAACTTGAAGGTCTTGAAAGTTGAGAAAAAGAAGTGGCCACCAGGAAACTCACACACCACTATCACGACTAACGTTGAAGGACCATCAGTTGTAAAGGAGTCCTATTAGCCCACCCATATGGCGGAACATCGTCATCTAGGACTTTATCAGCAGGTTCTTATATGGTCAAGCCCAAAAGTGTTTGCTTGGTATGTTTATTAGTATCTCCCCAGGCGTCAGGTAAAAAAAGTTTGATGACAGTGTGAAAATATCACTGCACAGTAAGCATATACGATCTAGGCCAACATGTTTCTGCCGTTATGGTATTAGTTTACCGGCATTCTTCAGGGCCAGGCTGGAATATCAGCTACTGCAACAACCACCATTATTAGTGTGAGAAAGTAGTCAAAAAGAATATATATAACATTATTTATAAAAAGTGGAATTGTGTGGCTCAATGAACTACCCTACCGTGTCTTCTTTAGTAACCATGTAACGAGCAATCCTTTCCTGCAAACATCAAGAGAAGGGAACAATTTTGTGACAACAATGGAACAACAAAACTATCTATCAAATGTGTGAACAAAATTTGTGGCATTCATTTACTCAATGGGCCAGTTAATTCTATAACGACCAAAAATAAAAAACTGTGCATAGTATATAGTCACATCCAGATAATCTGTGTACATAAAAAATGATAAGTCTGACATGCACTTACCCAGCTTTATGTGGGAAGTAAGCCTCACCTCACCCGGCAACGGCTCGGATAAAGAGGCCCCGCTCTGTTAGACATATGGAGAAGGACAATTTCAGGACATGATAGCTGTCACTATCTCAATATGTGTTAAATTACAAAAAGAAACTGAAAAACTTGGTTGTTCAAATCAAGCCCATAAGGTCATACAAACGCGATACGCTGCACTAAGAGGGCTCCATTCTACTAGGGATATTGTTGTTACACCATCTTCCCAATTCATATCATATTTCCAAAATTAAATTGGAATATGAGAATATCTAAACATCTCGGGAGTCTAAGTGTCGACTGCCGCCAATGTTACAATCTACTTTCAGCTCAAAGGCTCCCAAGCTCCACCCGGGTTCTGTAAACAAGCATAAGTGGAGCTGCCAAAAAGAAACTGGGGCGGTTCGAGGGTATAAATCAACACACAAGTTCCCAGTATCATAGTGTCTTTACCTGTCCGTCGGTACCTCCAGGAGTGTGTCCGAACAGAAGGGGAGGTACCGACGGACGGAAGAAAGTGCGTTTATATACGCCCGCTAATTGGAAAAGGCACTGGCCAATTCCAAACACCTGCAGGTTAAAGGCCCGGCAATACAAAACGCGCATGACGCGAGGCTGTTGTCATTGCCTCGCGCATGCGCAGAAACGCTGAATTCTTCAAAGCGGAGCTTGGAATTTACTCCGGGACAACCAATCGTGGTGCGGCACAGGCCAGATCAGTTCTGAGCATGCGCGCAAATCAAACGCTATATCAAGACGGGAGTCGATGTCCTAGCATAGCGCATGCACCGATTGGTATGGTACGGTGTCTGAGCTGCCAATATGATTGGATAGTTGACGATTGTCATGAGAATTAACCCTGTGTTGCAAGATTGTCGGAGATATGTATTCTAACGCGTATGCTGGTAAAGTGATATTATCGTGGAGATCAATCCTGCATATATACTAATATGGATTGAGTTAAAGATCTTCTCATATATTGAAGATGGTGAGAGTTTGATCTTACCACTAACTAACTAACTTACTAACGATGCGAGGTAACATATCTCCTATACAGATTTAATAACTGAGAGTTAATAATGAAAAACTGTATAGAATGAAAACCAACAGGGGTATTTTTCATATATCGGTTTCAGCACTATTGTACTAGTCTTGAATGGTGCTTGTATTCAAAGGACACAGAACCTTGTTCTTGCAAAATGTAATATGCTTCTTGATGTGACACGACCAGTTTACAAGGGTAAAAAAGGTTCGTGCCTACTGGTATAGTGCATATCCTCAACTGCGAGAAACCAGTGGGTAGATGTATTTGGTGCTATAACTGAATATCTCAACTTTCAGATAGACACCCAAGGTAAATTATCATTCAACCCCTGGACATCTGTCCTAAGTTTAAAAATCCAACGCTGTTCCTTGATGAACAAAAAGCGTGAAACATCAGTTACATGTGGGGGAATGAAAGGTTGTTCCAGCACTACCCATTTAAGTTTGTCTGCTTTATGTTTAAGCTCCAAAAAATGATTAGTTAAACGAGTGGATTGTTTATTGCACCGGATGGTGCTTTTATGCTCGCTTATACGGAGCTTGATCTTCCTGGTAGTATGTCCGATGTACACCAGCTTGCACGGGCATGTGATCATGTAGATCAACTTGTCTGAATTACAATTAGTGTGGTTATTTAAGCGCCAAGGTCTGCCAGTCCCTATATCTATTGTCAGGGTTTTGCATGTTTGTGGACAGACGGCGCACCCTCCACATGGATAGTGACCACGTACTGGTTCTGTGTTCCAAAGAGTGGTGATGACTTCTTTTCGATGGTGTCTTGGCCTAGTATTTACTGTTCTTATTTGATCATCCATGCAGGCCCCTCCCCATTTCGTACACGTTTTATACTTAAAACCTCTTAAATAATCACAAATGTTACCATGTGCAAGACCATAACTTCAAGCCTGGGCAATCACCCTCATTTTCAATCACTACTAAATATGAAACTTGGTGCTATTCTATCAACACTTGTTCTTATTTTGCTTGAAACGTCACATGTGAAACCTTCCAGCTACCCCGTAGGTAATCCTAACTAAAACTTTTGCATTCCACCAGGGAGAATTTACTACCAGTTTGCTATTTTCAACTTCTATCTTATATATACCATTGATCTAACATTTCGTGCAAATTGGTCAATTGAGATTAAAGTTACCGAATGAGCTATTGTGGGAATAGTAATTTGTACCATTCCGCTATCCAGCACTTTCCCTACTGTTGCACCAAATGGATTAGGAATAGTAATTTTTACTCCTCTGCTATCCAGCACTTTCACTACTGTTGCACTTATTACAGTTGGAATAATAAATGTAATTGTTTCACTATCCAACATTTTCCCTACTGATGTATTAATTGTATTGCAAAATGTACTTTTTAATATTGTTTTAATTGTTTAATGTTTCAATTAATTATAGAAAGTTTTTTTATTTCACACTAATCATATATGTATATATTTTATTTTTACATAATTTAAAAATTAAATAAAGATAATAGTTAATACATTACTTTAAAGTAAATAAAAGTATACATTATTATTTTTGTGTATTTATATTTTTTTAAATTAAGTTTTTTTTTATATTTAGATAAAATATATAATAAAGGTAATTCATTTGTGAAAGATAATATTATTATTTTATGTTTTTAATATATAATATTTTATTTTAGTTATATTTTTGAATCAACATTTTTTACATCTGTATTTTTAACTTCAATATTTTTGATTCAATACTTTTGTACTTACCTGTTTAAGTATAGAGAGTCGATATTTTTACTATCTTTATTTTTTTTTAATATTCTCACTATTGATGTTTTTACCATCAAATCAGTAAAGCCTCTGCTGTTAGTTTGACAGATCTGTGGAGTGTCTGCGAGGGAGAGGGAAGCTCATCGAAGGTTACGGTCAGTTGGTGGAAGGTGAGACGTTTGTTGATGTATGCTGGCCCTTCATTTTGGAAGGCATTGTAGGTTTGGGTCAGCATCTTGAACTGGCATCTCTTCTGAATCAATAGCTAGTGCAGTTTCCTGTGATGTGTGTCCTTTAAGGGTGGGCGTAAAATCCGTTTCGCGGGCGAATTTGCGGATTTTCAGCGATTTCGCGATCCGCGAATCTCTCGAAATCACGGTCAAATCCGCGAATCAGCGGGGACGAATTTTCAGCCAAGCAAGGGTTACAGCAGCAGGTTCAAAAGTTGAACCTAATTTCTTTGTAACCTTTTACAAAAGGGTTACAAACAAATTAACTTCAACTTGGACACCTGCTGCTAATTGCTTCCTGGCGCCTCGTTGCCTACTTGCAACTATTCTCTGACCCTGCTCTGACCCTTGAAGCAGGGTCAGAGAATAGTTACAAGTAGGCAACGAGACACCTGTCCAAGGAATTAAACCTCATCAGGAAGCACTTACAGATATAAAAAACAGGAAGAAGGGAGAGAATGGCAAATACACCCATTTTGAGTTGTCAGGAGGGGTTAAACTAAAATAGACCTTTACAGCTCAATTTTCGTATGCATTTTGCTAAAAATAAAAAGCTGTATGTTCTGTAGGGGCAACTCAGGAATCTGGCCCTTCAGAGATCCGGCCTCTCTTTCTTTCTCTCGTTCTCTCTCTCTTTCCTTCTCTTTCTCTCTCTTTCTATCTATCTATCTATCTATCTATCTATCTATCTATATATCTATCTCTCTCTCCCTCTCCCATAAACGACTGCATGGGTAACTTCGCTATGCAAGCAGCTCGCGAAGACGCAAAAAGCCCCGCAAACACGCAAAAAACCCAGCGAACACGCAAAAAAACAAAAATCCACACAAATTTGCGAATTTTGCGGATCGCGAATTCGCAAATCCGCAAATTCGCAGATAGCGAATTCGCAAAATTCGCCCATGCTTAGTGTCCTTCTGGGGAGGTCAAGATTGAGTCTTGCGACTGAACTCTGTATTATCTGAGGTCTCTCCAGGAGGTGTGCAGTGATTCCTACATACAGCATGTTTCCGTAGGCCAGTCTGCTGTTGATGAGGTCCTGCATCTGGTGTCTGCTGGGAACCACCTGAAGATCTTGTGGAACATCCAAAGAGTGTGGAAAAAGGCAGATAAGAATGTGTTGACTTGCCTTTCGATGGATAGCTTGCTATCCTGGATGAGGCAGAGATTGCAAGCGTGGTCTCTTGAGGCACGGGGTTGCCGAGGTCCATGGACCACCATACATTGGTCAATTTCGAGGTGCTGTTTCCAAAGAAGAGCAATTCTGATTGTTAAGAAAATCTATACCATCTGTTGACCCGAAGGCGGATTATCTTGCCCCCCACTTCCTGGGTTCTCTGCCCCCCACTTCCTGGGTTCTCTGCTATTATCCACTTCTTAGCAAGACTTTACTCCAACTTATCGGCCCAAATCCGTTATGGACCAGCGGGGGAGTGCACAAGAAAGATCAAGGTAAGATCCGGCATCCGACAAGGATGTGTTTTGGCCCCGTTGCTTTTCTCGCTCTTTATTAATTCAGTTGAGCAGGAACTAAAGAAAATCCAAGCTGATACCCCACAAGCAGGAGGTCTACCTATACCAGTATTACTCTATGCTGACGATACTGTTTTACTCTCTAGGACTCCAATAGGCCTTCAAAAATTGATGAATTGTTTTTATGACTTTATCCAGGGGAGGAAACTTAAAATAAATAATTCTAAAACTTTTATTTTGGTATGTGGCAAAAAGGTAAAACACCTTAAACCCTTTTACTTCAAGGAAAACCGTATTGAGGTTGTCGACAATTTCTGTTATCTGGGCGTTACTTTTAATAACAGAGGTTCCTGGGCCCCAGAGCAAACCAATGTTAAATCAAGAATGGGGAAGGCCTCCTTAGGCGTTTTCCACTTTGCTTCAAAAGTAGGAAGTCGCCGTATCATAGATATGCTGAATATTTATAAACATAGATGTGCATCGATAGCACTGTATGGCTCCGGGGTTTGGGGACATTGTAATGTAAGGGACCTGCAAATTACGGAAAATATGTTCCTCAAACGACTGCTCTGCCTCCCACCCTCGGCATCCACTGTCCTAACACACATAGAATTGGGTCTGGACTATTTAGCTGACCTAATTGGGCTGGGACCATTATTGGTCTGGAAATCCATTTTTACCAAGGATGAAACTGCATTTACTAAAGATATCATCAAGGACTGTCTACTTTTAGAAAAAGTCTCCAACATTTCCTGGTTAAAATATGTGATTTCAACCTTTAAGGATCTGTTTGATATGGACGTGAGTAAAGATCCTGTATGTATTAATTCTTTGTCCAAACAGGAGGTTAAAAGTGAATTCCTGCGGGTTAAAACCGATTTGCGGAAAATTGAAACAAAAGAGTATTCTTCTCATGTTTTTTATTATTCCCTTAAAGATGATGTTTCTGGTATACCTATGTACCTTAATGCTATTAGTAGACGGTCACATCAATTTGTACTCTCCAGACTAAGACTTGGCATTGTACATAACTTGGTGGCATTTCCTACAATGAAATGCCATTCTGTAACCCCTTGTCCGTGTGACGGTTTAACCAAACAAAGCACTCTGCACTTTCTCCTACTCTGTCCTTTGTACAAAGCTCAGCGTATCTTTTATCTTAAACCTATGTTTCTGAAATATTCTATGTATACCACAGGAAATGCTATGAAGTTATTATTTTCACTTGCGAGCCCGGATTTATGTTTTTTTACTGCAACCTTTATTTTAAAATCTATTACAGTTAGACAAAGTATGGTTTTCCCTTAAAATATGTATAATAATTCTTACAGTTTATGCTAAAATTATTAGCCCAATCGTATGATAAGTACCTCCCCTGGTGTTGTAATTTCATATGTGTAATGTTTTATTCTGTACACTTTTATGATGTTTTAAAAACAATCGAATAAAGTTTATTAAACGAAACGATTGTTAAGACAGTTGTCCTTCATCCAGTCTGTGACTTTTATCATGCATCCATGGAAGTTAGCTCTAGTGGTGGATGGTTCTTCGGACAGTGAAAAGATGAACTGTGAATCATTAGCATAGGAGATGATGTTAAGTCCATGTAATCTGACAGTGGCGGCCAGGGGGTCATGTAGCTGTTGAAGAGGATCCGCTGAGGGAAGATCCTTGGGGGATTCTGCAGATGATCTTCTTGGGCTTTGAGGTGAACAGTAGGAGGCAAATCCTTTTGATTCAGCTGATGAGATATGAGGCGATCCATTTGGGATCATTTACTTGAATCCCAATGTAGTGGAGTATGTTGATCAGGATGTGGTGTGAGATGATGTTGAACACTCCAGACAGGTCCAGGAGTATGAGGGTTGCTGTTTCCCCATGGTCCAGGAGGGCTCAAATGTCATACGTGGCTGCGATCACGTCTGTCTTACTTCGAAATACAGATTGGGAGGGGTCCAGGAGTTTGTGGTCTTCTAGGTGTTGGGCGAGTTGCTAGCGATCACTTTCTCAAGGAATTTTGCTGGATAAGGGAGCCAGGAGTTGGACTGGTATTTCTTTGTTTCAGCTGGGTCGGCAAATGGTTCTTTTCAGGACGAGCCTCACTTCATTATGTTTAAAGTTTTCAGGGAGGGAGGCTGTGGTGAATGAGGTGTTTATGACCTTCCTGAGGTTGTCACCGATTATGTTGTTTCTGAGGTTGAAGATGTGGTGGGGGCATGGGCCCGTGGGTGCTCCAGAGTGCACAGAGTTCATGATGGAGATAGTGTCTTGCATGGTGAGGTGTTTCCAGTGGGTAAGAAGGTGTTCAGGGTTTTTGTTTGTGGTTGTGAGCTGGTTGATGCCGTCTGTGGTGGAGGGTTTGTGTTTAAAATATTTATAATTGGCCGAGATCACATTGTGGAAGAAGTCTGCAAGGTTGTCGCACAGTTCCTGGGAGGGATTGATGTCATTCTTGGTGGCTGCTGGATTGGTGAACTCCATCACAAGGGAGAAGAGTTTTTTGCTGTGGTTTGCAGTGGCTTTGATGCGGTCTGCTAGGGCATTCTTCTACCTACTACCAGCATTTTCTATGGTGCCTTCTGGCCCCAAGAACCCACGAGCACCTCCACCTACACTTCAACTTACAGGTTTGACATCAGCACCAGCTGGAACCTCTGAACCTGCTTTGGGTTTTACAATGGCTTCTCATGTTTAAATGCAAAAGGAAGAAGCACAATTCATTAGTCTCTATGATTACAAGATGATTTTATCCACCCCTCATCCCTCTGAGTGACAGCCTTCTGATAGCTCATCATAATCAGACATCGTTGCTGTGCCTTATGGCAGGGTTCAATTCATAAACAGCTTATCTGAGCAGAATTTGGATACTGAAAGTTATGATAAAGGTGATAGGTTTGCCTCTTAATAAGATGTTTACAATTGGTGTGATTATTTACAACATGGGAGTGGTTTGGACTTTAATCCAGACACTGGATTGGTCTCACTCTATGGTCCTCCAACTGAAAGCAGTGCATCTTTCGCATTGGAATGCAGAGAGTGCCTGAAGTACTTGACATTCGACTCCTAATTATGGTGAAGAAAATCAATGTACTGACTGAGGCAGTACTTGACTTCCGACTACTAATTATGGTCGAGAAAACCAATGTACTGACTGAGGTTCAGGATATAGTGGTTCGAGTTTTACCTACTGTACTGGAGTATGTGTTATTTGTGTGTCTTTCAACAGCTCTCTTCTCTTTGGTGAAAAAGCATTTTTAGCCCTTGAAAGATTCAAGGTAACCAGGGTTATCTGCACTGGTGTACATTTATTGGCAGAGGTCAGGCATCCTACAGGCAAGGACATGCAGCTCACTACCGCCTGATGTAAAAGTAGATAACCATCCTCTCAATTGGTTTCAGGGAAAGGACAAGTTCAAGAGGCTCACTCTGGCCCTGGTCCTGTATGCCATTGAACCTGGAGACTGGATGGTAATATCCAGAATGAAGTTAACACAAATAGAAGATGGACTGAGTATTGAGACTGTTCAGACATTCACTCCCAGTGAAAGATCTGGGCTGAATCCATCATTGTTCTTTAGCTCACTTTGCCACCCCAGTATAGATCCAACCATATGCAAATCAGTCTTGAAACTCTTTCCAATGGGAAACGTCCAGCCCGAACTGCCAAGCCAGGTCTTCCCTGGACCAGAATCAAGCATCCTGGGAGCGGTTTCAGAGTAACACCCCTCATCAGCCATGCAGGCTTGAATCCTGTGGCAAAGTGAACAGGAGACGCATGTCTGGACATACCCTCCCACTTAGGGTCGAAAAACCAAAAACAAGGAGAGGATGAATAGAGTTAGCTGCAACTTTTCAGACACTCTCCCCCAGTCATAGATCTGCGTTGATTCCATCTTTGTCAGCCTGAAGCACATGGTCAAGACTGACTTGCATATAGCTAGGTCTGAACTAGGGGGGGCGAAGTGAGCTAAAGAATGACAATGGATTCAACACAGATCTGTGACTGGTGGGGAGTGCCTGAACATTTTCAGCACTCCTTCCATCATATCCTTGTTTTTGCAGTGTCTAGAACAGAAGCAGAATACCTGAACAACTTTCTGACCTTTCACCAGCATACCAGACACATGCGTACCTTGCTCCTGGGTCTCACCTCTGACCCCCACATCCATCGTACTAGATCCGGAGGACGCTCCTTATCCCTCATCGCTGCTAAAGCCTGAAATGACCTCCCTATCTACCTCCGTACCTCCACCTCCCTAACTGAATTCAGAAGCAGCCTCAAGACCCCTAGGGGTGATTAGCACGCTCTACAAATATGGGTCTATTGATTGATTGATAGTGTTCGATCTACAGGATGCCTGTTTCCATATCCCAATCATGCAGGCCTACAGGCGCTTTGTGTAATGTGTCAAGAGCATTTTCAATTTTCAGTGTTTACCTTTGGCCTTAACAGTGACCCCTGGTGTACACAAAAGTTATGGCGGTAGTCCATGTACATCTTTTGAGGTCAGCAATTTTAGTTGTACCACACTGTGAAACCTGGCTGGTAAAGGACGACTCACTCCAAACAGTAAACACTCACCTCCAAATGATGGCAAACCTCCTTATATAGGTGGTTTTCTCTGTCAATGTACTAATGTCACAGAGAACCTCTTTGTAAATGCTTCTGATGATTCACATAACTGCCCAATTTTGTGCAATCCCCCCAAGATGAGAGTCCAGGACATTCAAGATATGATCAAGATGTTTCGGCGTCTGTCCTGGATCTCAGTCAGTATGAATCTGAGATTGCTGAGAAGGCTAAAAAACAACAATAGATTCAACCCAGATCAGTGACTGGTGGTGAGTGTCTGAAACGTTTCAGCACTCCTTCCATCATCTCCTTATTTTTGCAGAGTCCAGAACAGAACCACAATACCTGAACAACCTTCGGACTTTCCACCAAACACCTGTGGCCTTTCCTCCTGACTCTCACCTCTGACCCCTGCCTCCATCGTACTTGAACTGGAGGACGTGCCTTATCCCTCATCGCCGCTAAAGCCTGAAATGACCTCCCAATCTACCTCCGATTCTCCATCTCCCTAACCGAATTCAGAAGCAGCCTCAAGACCTGGCTGTTCGAATAACCCCACCCACACAGAGCATGGTCACCCCTTGGTGTAATTAGCACGCTCTACAAATACTTATTGATTGATTGATTGATTGATAGTGTTAGATCTACAGGCTGCCTATTTTACATATCACAGTCCTGCAGGCCTACATGCGCTTTCTGTAATGTGGCGAGAGCATTTTCAATTTTCAGTGCTTACCTTTGGCCTTACCATTGCTCATTGGTGTACACAAAAGTGATGAAGGTAGTCAATGTACATCTTTCGAGGTCAGAGATTTTAGACGTATCACTCTGTGCTAACTGGCTGGTAAAGGAAATCACACTCCAAACAGTAAGCACTCATCTCCAAATGATGGTTAACCTCCTTACATAGGTGGGTTTGTCTGTCAATGTAATGAACTCACAGAGAACCTCTTTGTGAATGCTTCAGTTGATTCCATACACCGCCCAATTTCCTGTCATCACCGGGAGTTGACTGTCAAGGACATTAAAGCTATGATCCCTTTGTTTCGGCCTGGACCTCAGTCAGTATGAATCTGAGATTGCTGAGAATGCTATAACTCCTCCATTCTGTCACACTAGTATGTCAGATGTCATATGTGGTTTCTGCAGCGGGATCTGAAGTATCTGATGCCCAGTACCACAGTGATCTGTCCACTCATGTCCAGATCACAGAGGAGTTTACAAAAGACCTGCTGTGGTGGCTGCAGGGCCAAAATTGGGTGAGTGTCAGACCTCTCTCCTTACCTTGCCTAGACTTGTCAGTGCTGACTGATACATGACTCATGGGTTTGGAAGGCCATTTTGAATAGATGGAAATCCGAGGACCTTGGTCACTGGTGGAGGCCAGACACACTAATCTGTTGGAGCTGTGGGCAATTCACTTAGAGTTGATACAGTGACTGGCCACGATACAATAGTGTCCGATACAGGTGCTTATGAACCTCACCACTTTACCTGGATAGTGCATCAAGCAGGACGGGGTGATGTATTAATCCCTGTGCCAAGAGGTGCTACTCAGCTGGAAGTGGGTGGATGTTTGAGGGTTTCCCTGTAGGAACACCACTTGGCTAGATCTCTGAACTCAGGGGCAGACAAACTCAACCACCGGCACCTACCGAATCATGAATTACAATTACATCTGTGTGTACTGGATGGTATCTTCCAAGGATGGGGAGGACCCTGCCTCGGTCTTTTTGCTGCCACTGAGAACTCGCAATATGAATAATTTTGTAAATTGCAGCTCCCTAGCTGAGTCAAGTTTATTTTGAGT
Organism: Lissotriton vulgaris; assembly: GCF_964263255.1. Lineage (NCBI taxonomy): Eukaryota > Metazoa > Chordata > Amphibia > Caudata > Salamandridae > Lissotriton > Lissotriton vulgaris. The sequence goes on from NC_141691.1 coordinate 2,036,155,674, forward strand.
GAGGCTCAGGACTCCTGAAAGCTTCCTGCTGCTACCTTTCCTGCTTGAGTTCTGAAGAAAATCAGGAATGATCAAGCCTAAGCAATACTGGGTTGGGCGAGGAGAGTGTTGTATCCAAAGCTTGTGGGCATGATCATCTGACTTCCAATCAGGCTGATGCTTCACAGGATATTCTGTCACAGCAACAGGGGAGTGTCCTACACACCAGCCTGCACAACTTTTATCTCAATGCTTACAGACTGATCAGCCACAGTTGACTGCATTCAACCTCCCTTCTTAAAGTGCAGATGTTATCCTGGAGGTGAGGTGCACTTCCACCATCCACCAAATCAGTATACCTGTTCATATGGGACAAGTCTGTTGTTTGGTATGACACCTATTAAATTGACCCTCTACAAGCCAACATTTTCATTTCAGTGTAGGTCTGAGCCCAGCTAATGGTTATTTGTCTGCTCTTTCAACTTTTTACAGCATTCTTTATGTAAATCACCAGGTTTGCAATCATGTGAAAAAAGTAGCAGTTTCGTTTTGTGTTTCACTGTGCAGGCAGAAACCCGCCTGCGCTTTTAAGACGGAAAAGAGATCCCCTTGCAGGAGGGTGCAGTGAGTGACTGCATCTGCCTGCAAGGTATGTCTGACGAGTCCATACTGCAGGCATCACCTCCCAGAGGGCTACCTTTAGGGGGTGCACTGATTGCGCGTAACCCTTTAGGTAGCTCACCGTCAGTGCACCACCTGACAACTTCTTTTCATCCACACCCATATCTGTAACATGGTGCGGGTGAAGTAGCAAATAAATTCCCTCATTCAAATGTAGTCACGCCCCATGGAAAATAGAGCTCACCCTCTGATAATTGTACAGGTGCTCTATGTGTCCCAGCACTATCCGAATTGCAGAAGGGGCCGCACAGTACTCTCCGGCTCCTTCTGTGATACCAAAGTGCCTGGGGGCAAGCAGAGTAGGTGCAAATGCCTGTTTTGCCCCTGGGGCACTTTGCATAAAATGGCCCCTGGTGGTCTTCAGTCCACCTCATCCGTCTTAGGATGAGAGACTCCGTTAGTTGAATCATAGGAGAGCCTAAGCTTCTATACTGATTGTACTAAGTAACATTGATTGGATGATTAGCTTATTGTTGTATTAGCCATGGTGAAGACAGCAAGGCGGTGCCAAATCTCCGCTACACAGTAGTTCAGAAGCAGTTAACAGAAGGGCTCATTTCACCAGGGTGGTATGCTGAGGGTCTGTTCTGGACATTTGCCTGGCTGCTGTGGGTTTCACTCCATACATTCATAATTAATTTTACCCGCTTGGTCCTGCAGTTTTTTTAGTATGACCCAGTTCACAGACCCACCACCTAGGAAGTACTACTATGGAATTGATTTCAAAGGCAATGAATATGCATATAGATGTATCCATCCGATAAGTTACTTATCTTTGGTAACACTGTTTCTGATGGATTCTTTATCTAACTGCAGACTCCTCACTGACACGCACACATTTCTGTTCTGTGAATTGGGCTCTTTTAGAAGTTTTTTAAAGTTCCCAAGTCTAGGAATGTGCACACTGGTAAACAAATCTGCTATGGGGCTCTGCGTCTGAGTGGGTCAACAGTCTAGAATGCAAATGATCTCCATGTGCGTAGTGGTGCTTAGAAGAAGCTTCTCACTTCACTTCTCACAAGGAATGTCAGCGCTAGATGCATGTTGCAACCTACTGTAGTGCAGGTCTACTGCTAAAGATATTCCAGATCCAGTTGGGAGCCTGGAGGAGTATTCAAAATATGAGGAATATGCGGTTAGATATCTTCGCCACCAAGATGAACCATACCAAAGGTTAACAACTTGTTGTTATAGTTACTTCAATATGCATCCAGAAATATATACATACTGTAAATATTTATTTATTTAGTGATGCATTGTAGATATCAAAGAGTTTGCATCCCAAAAGTAAACTGAGACCAAAAGCTGACCAGTGCCTTTGTAGAATCTCATACTTTCTCACAGTGTCTGTTCCTCACCTATTGATTCCACATGCATTTCATGGTAACAGTAGAATTATTGATTGAGGATCATCGACCCTATATTGGTTTGCGAGGGAATTACAGGTATCTGCTCTTCTTATAAGGTCCGAAAATCCATCCTGGAAGGGGGTGGGAATAGCTGGACAATTAATGAAATGTTTGCATGAAATGTATTATTTGAAATGGCAAAATGTGTTATTAACATTAAGGTTTCCTCTTCCCGTATGATCTAGTTGTTCCAACTACCAGCAAAGTTGTAACCACCAAGAAACCAGGTAAATTCTGCATCCCACTATAAATTAAGAGTTCAAATGCATTAAATTACAAAATGCAATAAAATCGTACACCATGAATGTCTCTGATTATAAGAAGAATTTTAACCTAAAGTTTTGCAGATTTCCTTTGCACAATTCTAGGCAGCTTTGCTGTCTGGCAACAGATATCCTGGTGGGCCCATTTAGAGAATATTTATAGTACATTAGAACTTAACTGCTTAGCAATTTTCTATGCCAAATACTCCATTTAATGTTATAAACTACATCTGCCTGCAAGTGTCTGTCTGAGAAGTCCATACTGCGGCCATCACCTCCCAGAGGGCTACCTTTAGGGGGTGCACTGATTACAGGTAACCCTTTAGGTATCTCACCGTCAGTGAACCTCCTGACAGCTTCTTTTCATCCACACCCATGTCTGTAATATGGTGCGGGTGCAATAACAAATAAATTCCCTCATTAGCATGTAGCCACGCCCCCATGGAAATTAGAGATCACCCTCTGATAATTGTAGAGAAGTGTGGCTCAATGGTTAGAGCAGCAGACCCTGATGCAGAGGTCTAGCCCGGGACCAGGGTTCAATTCCTGCCTCTGCGGGTCTTGGGCTCAATTTCTGCGTACCTGATAATTCTCGCCTCAGTGCCTATTCTAATCATGGGTCCCACTCTGCAACTCTGGGCAATAGCTTGCTTAATCTCCACAACAGCCCCAACAACGCTAGGATGCCTGGCTTCACCTTGGAGGTTCCCAGGAGTGGGCCCTTCACAGGGAAAAGCCAGGAAGGGTTCCACAGCGGTATGAGTACAAGCGCCTGAGATACCCCTTCAGGGGTCGATTCGGTGCGCTATACAAATACTACTACATTTACATTTACATATAGATGTATCCATCCGATGAACAAGTTACTTATCTTTGGTAACGCTGTTTCTGATGGATTCTTTATCTAACTGCAGACTCCTCACTGACACGCACACCTTTCTGTTCTATGAATTGGGCTCTGTTAGAATTTTTTTAAAGTTCCTAAGTCTAGGGATGTGCACACTGGTAAACAAATCTGCTATAGGGCTCTGCGTCTGAGTGGGTCAACAATCTAGATTGCAAATGATCTCCATGTGCGTAGGTGGTGCTTAGAAGAAGCTTCTCACTTCACTTCCCACAAGGAATGTCAGCGCTAGATGCATGTTGCAACCTACTGTTGTGCAGGTCTACTGCTAAGGATATTCCAGATCCAGTTGGGAGCCTGGAGGAGTATTCAAAAGATGAGGAATCTGCGGTTAGATCGCTTCGCCACCAAGATGAACCATACCAAAGGTTAACAACTTGTTGTTATAGTTACTTCAATATGTATCCAGAAATATATACATACTGTAAATATTTATTTATTTAGTGATGCATTGTAGATATCAAAGAGCTTGCATCCCAAAAGTAAACTGAGACCAAAAGCTGACCAGTGCCTTGGTAGAATCTCATAATTTCTCACAGTGTCTGTTCCTCACCTATTGATTCCACATGCATTTCATGGTAACAGTAGAATTATTGATTGAGGATCATCAACCCTGTATTGGTCTGCGAGTGAATTACAGCTATCTGCTCTTCTTATAAGGTCCAAAAATCCATCCTGGAAGGGGGTGGGAATAGCTGGGCAAATAATGAAATGTTTGCATGAAATGTACAATTTGAAATGGCAAAATCTGGTATTAACATTTAGGTTTCCTCTTCCCGGATGATTTAGTTGTTCCAACTACCAGCAAATTTGTAACCACCAAGAAACCAGGTAAATTCTGCATCCCACTATAAATTTGGAGTTCAAATGCATTAAATTACAGAATGCTATACAATCGTACAGCATGAATGTCTCTGATTATAAGAAGAATTTTAAAACTAAAGCTTTCTAGATGTCCTTTGCACAATTCCAGTCAGCTTTGCTGTCTGGCAACAGAAATCCTGGTGGGCCCATTTAGAGAATATTTATAGTACATTAGAACTTAACTGCTTAGTAGTTTTTTATGCCAAATATTCCCTTTAATGTTATAAACTACATCTGCCTGCAAGGGGATGTCTGAGGAGTCAATACTGCGGCCATCACCTTCCAGAGGGCTACGTTTAGGGGTACACTGATTGCGCGTAGGCCTTTAGGTAGCTCACCATCAGTAAACCTCCTGTCAGCTTCTTTTCAACCACACCCATGTCTGAAATATGGTGCGGGTGCAGTAGAAAATAAATTCCCTCATTTGCATGTAGCAATACCCCCATGGAAATTAGAGATCACCCTCTGATAATTGTACAGGTGCTCTATGTGTCCCAGCACTATCTGAATTACAGAAGGGGCCGCACAATACTCTCCGGCACCTTCTCTAATACCATAGTGCCCGGGGGCAAACAGAGTAGGTGCAAATGCCTGTTTTGCCCCTGGGGCACTTTGCATAATATGGCCCCTGTTGTTCTTCACTCCACCTCATCCCTCTTAGAATGACAGACTCCGTTAGTTGGATCATAGGAGCACTTAAGATTGTATACTGATTGTACTGCGTGACATTGATTGGATGATCAGCTTATTGTTGTATTAGCCGTCGTGAAGACGGGCAAGGCGATGCAAGATCTCTGCTACACAGTATTGCAGAAGCCGTTAACAGAAGGGCTCATTTCACCAGGGTGGTATGCTGTCTGTTTTGGACATTTGCCTGGCTGCTGTGGGTTTCACTCCATACATTCATAATTAATATTACCTCCTTGGTCCTGCAGGTTTTGTTTTGTCTGAGCCAGTTCACATAATCACCACTTAGGAAGTAGTACTATGGAATTGATTTCAAAGGCAATGAATATGCATATAGATGTATGCATCCGATAAACAAGTTACTAACCTTTGGTAACGCTGTTTCTGATGGATTCTTTATTTAACTGCAGACTCCTCACTGACGCGCACACCTTTCTGTTCTGTGAATTGGGCTCTTTTAGAAAAATTTTTAAGTTCCCAAGTCTAGGGATGTGCACATTGGTAAACAAATCTGCTATAGGGCTCTGTGTCTGAGTGGGTCAACAGTCTAGAATGCAAATGATCTCCATGTGAGTAGTGGTGCTTAGAAGAAGCTTCTCACAAGGAATGTCAGCGCTAGATGCATGTTGCAACCTACTGTTGTGCAGGTCTACTGCTAAAGATATTCCAGATCCAGTTGGGAGCCTGGAGGAGTATTCAAAAGATGAGGAATATGCGGTTAGATCGCTTCGCCACCAAGATGAACCGTACCAAAGGTTAACAACTTGTTGTTATAGTTACTTCAATATGTATCCAGAAATATATACATACTGTAAATATTTATTTATTTAGTGATGCATTGTAGATATCAAAGAGTTTGCATCCCATAAGTAAACTGAGACCAAAAGCTGACCAGTGCCTTGGTACTAGTCAGTCTCATAATTTCTCACAGTGTCTTTTCCTCACCTATTGATTCCACATGCATTTCATGGTAACAGTAGAATTATTGATTGAGGATCATCGACCCTGTATTGGTTTGCGAGTGAATTACAGTTATCTGCTCTTCTTATAAGGTCCGAAAATCCATCCTGGAAAGGGGTGGGATTAGCTGGACAATAAATGAAATGTTTGCATGAAATGTATTATTTGAAATGGCAAAATGTGGTATTAACATTTAGTTTTCCTCTTCCCGTATGATCTAGTTGTTCTAACTACCAGCAAAGTTGTAACCACCAAGAAACCAGGTAAATTCTGCATCCCATTATAAATTAAGAGTTCAAATGCATTAAATTACAAAATGCTATAAAATCGTACACCATGAATGTCTCTGATTATAAGAAGAATTGTAACCTAAAGTTTTGCAGATTTCCTTTGCACAATTCTAGGCAGCTTTGCTGTCTGGCAACAGATATCCTGGTGGGCCCATTTAGAGAATATTTATAGTACATTAGAACTTAACTGCTTAGCAATTTTCTATGCCAAATACTCCATTTAATGTTACAAACTACATCTGCCTGCAAGTGGATGTCTGAGGAGTCCATACTGCGGCCACTCCTCCCAGAGGGCTACCTTTAGGGGGGGGCACTGATTACAGGTAACCCTTTAGGTATCTCACCATCAGTGAACCTCCTGACAGCTTCTTTTCATCCAGACCCATGTCTGTAATATGGTGCGGGTGCAATAACAAATAAATTCCCTCATTAGCATGTAGCCACGCCCCCATGGAAATTAGAGATCACCCTCTGATAATTGTAGAGAAGTGTGGCTCAATGGTTAGAGCGGCAGACCCTGATGCAGAGGTCTAGCCCGGGACCAGGGTTAAATTCCTGCTTCTGCGGGTCTTGGGCTCAATTTCCGCGTACCTGCTAATTCTCGCCTCAGTGCCTATTCTAATCATGGGTTCCACTCTGCAACTCTGGGCAATAGCTTGCTTAATCTCTACAACGGCCCCAACAATGCTAGGATGCCTGGCTTCACCTTGGGGGTTCCCAGGACTGGGCCCTTCACAGGGAAAAGCCAGGAAGGGTTCCACAGCGGTATGCGTACAAGCGCCTGAGATACCCCTTCGGGGGTCGATTCGGTGCGCTATACAAATACTACTACATTTACATTTACATATAGATGTATCCATCCGATGAACAAGTTACTTATCTTTGGTAACGCTGTTTCTGATGGATTCTTTATCTAACTGCAGACTCCTCACTGACACGCACACCTTTCTGTTTTATGAATTGGGCTCTTTTAGAATTTTTTCTAAGTTCCCAAGTCTAGGGATGTGCACACTGGTAAACAAATCTGCTATAGGGCTCTGCGTCTGAGTGGGTCAACGATCTAGAATGCAAATGATCTCCATGTGCGTAGGTGGTGCTTAGAAGAAGCTTCTCACTTCACTTCTCACAAGGAATGTCAGCGCTAGATGCATGTTGCAACCTACTGTTGTGCAGGTCTACTGCTAAAGATATTCCAGATCCAGTTGGGAGCCTGGAGGAGTATTCAAAAGATGAGGAATCTGCGGTTAGATAGCTTCGCCACCAAGATGAACTATACGAAAGGTTAACAACATATTGTTATAGTTACTTCAATACTTATCCAGAAATATATACATACTGAAAATATTTATTTATTTAGTGATCTATTGTAGATATCAAAGAGTTTGCATCCCAAAAGTAAACTGAGACCAAAAGCTGACCAGTGACTTGGTAGAATCTCATAATTTCTCACAGTGTCTGTTCCTCCACCTATTGATTCCACATGCATTTCATGGTAACAGTAGAATTATTGATTGAGGATCATCAACCCTGTATTGGTCTGCGAGTGAATTACAGCTATCTGCTCTTCTTATAAGGTCCAAAAATCCATCCTGGAAGGGGGTGGGAATAGCTGGGCAAATAATGAAATGTTTGCATGAAATGTATCATTTGAAATGGCAAAATCTGGTATTAACATTTAGGTTTCTTCTTCCCGGATGATCTAGTTGTTCCAACTACCAGCAAATTTGTAACCACCAAGAAACCAGGTAAATTCTGCATCCCACTATAAATTAGGAGTTCAAATGCATTAAATTACAAAATGCTATAAAATAGTACAGCATGAATGTCTCTGATTATAAGAAGAATTTTAAAACTAACGTTTTCTAGATGTCCTTTGCACAATTCTAGTCAGCTTTGCTGTCTGGCAACAGATATCCTGGTGGGCCCATATTGAGAATATTTATAGTACATTAGAACTCAACTGCTTAGCAGTTTTTTTATGCCAAATATACCCTTTAATGTTATAAACTACATCTGCCTGCAAGGGGAAATCTGAGGAGTCCATACTGCGGCCATCACCTCCCAGAGGGCTACCTTTAGGGGGTTCACTGATTGCGCGTAATCCTTTAGGTAGCTCACCGTCAGTGAACCTCCTAACAGCTTCTTTTCATCCACACCCATGTCTGTAATATGGTGCGGGTGCAATAACAAATACATTCCCTCATTAGCATGTAGCCACGCCCGCATGGAAATTAGAGATCACCCTCTGATAATTGTAAAGGGTGCTCTATGTGTCCCAGCACCATCTGAATTAAAGAAGGGGCCGCACAATACTCTCTCCGGCACCTTCTGAAATACCAAAGTGCCCGGGGGCAAGCAGAGTAGGTGCAAATACCTGTTTTGCCCCTGGGGCACTTTGCATAATATGGCCACTGTTGTTCTTCACTCCACCTCATCCCTCTTAGGATGTCAGACTCCATTAGTTGGATCATAGGAGAACCTAAGCTACTATAGTGATTGTACTACCTAACATTGATTGGATGATCACCTTATTGTTGTATTAGCCGTGGTGAAGAGGGGCAAGGCGGTGCAAAATCTGTGCTACACAGTAGTGCAGAAGCCGTTAGTAGAAGGGCTCATTTCACCAGGGTGGTATGCTGAAGGTCTGTTCTGGACATTTGCCTGGCTGCTGTGGGTTTAAATCCATACATGTTAACAGAGCCCACTTGAATCTTCTCCACCAAGAACGGCACACCATGGTCTGCGTCAAGTGGACATTTAAGGATTTGGCTAGGTGCCTTGTGATTATTGTAGTCCCAACATCCCAAGGACCATCTCAGACATTCTAGAACATATGTACTGGTGTTGTGGACACTTTGAACCCACACGAGGAACTTCAGCAAGAACACTTGTGGTAGTTTGGTGAAGTTTAGAGTAACATTTGTTAAAAGTACTATAAGCTGACCATGTGTATTGTGGGATTTGTAGTCACAGACTCCAAGAGGCAAACCAGATCATCTGTACTCTAGGGTGGTGTTGTGGACTACTTTCATACATCATGAAATACATCTGTCAGTACGTGTAAAAGTGTTACATCGTGGATGTCCACAACTATGGTCCTTTAAAAATAATTGCTGGCTAGTAGTCAGTCCTGCCTCTTTGTCCCTCCCCTTTCTATTCCCTCCCTCCGACACAGCTGAGACTTAGAAGTATCTAATTCCGCTGTAGCTCTTTATCTGTACATTGAGGGGATTTTTTTGACATGATTTCCTGCTGTTTGCCTCTGTTCAGCTGTGGCACCATATCTGCTTACATCTAAAAATAAAATTCCTACCTCTCACCTCCTCTTTATGCCACAGTTGGGCTAGTGCTGCCTCCCGCTCTGCTGATTGTATTTATTTATCCTTTTGGAACCTTTCTCCCTGTTTCAAAACTGCATTTGCTTCCCTGTCCTCCTCGAACAATTTATTTTCTCTTTGACTTTCTACGTTTCATGGTCTTTATCTCTGTGCCTCTCTTGAGACTGTTGACCCCTTATTCTTTCTGTGTCTCACTCCCTAAAGTCACTGACTGCCTTATTTTTTCGATGCCAAAACCCAGTTTGCTCTCCAGTGTATATGTTCAAACTCTCATCCAGCAATAGTGACATTTTAGGAAAAAGCTATTCATTTAAACAAACCATGGGAAAAAGGGTCATTAGCTCAGCCATTTTAATTCCAGGCTGGGTGTTTATTTTACTACATTCAATACTTTTAACTGGCCTGTCTTGCTTCATGGTGGTCCTCCAAACAGCCCTTTCTTGAATTGCCTCAGGGGAGTTCTGCTAGGCGGCTAGCTTAATCAGCTATGAAGGCCTGCCTGCACTCACCCCTACATCATAAGGAGGGATGGCCTGCCTCTCTGTTTGCGTGACATTGTTTGGTTTCTCAGAGGACACAGTGCAGCACATTATTACCTTTCTCTCATTGGTATTTATAGAAGATGACCCCCAAAGTACACACTTTTCTCATGCACTCAGCACTCTGGTGCCAAAGATTATTTAGATGCTTTTATGAGAATCTATACTCCTGGGGTTAATCATTCGATAAATCAATCAGGATTTAAAAAGCATGGCAGCCCTTGGCTGGTGTTGCTGTAGTTTGAAGCATCTTGCCATCATTTATCATTATTCAAGACTTTTCCGACCTCCTTGGCTCTTCAGTGGATAGGTTGTGATTTTAGATTCTAAGTTCGTTTGGCCGTTGCTTGGATGCAAGTTACATAGAGCAATTCACATAAATGTTTGGCTTTTGCTCTGACAAGTGTGATGCTGTGTAATCATGCAACTATTCTAAAATTCGAGTTTTGAATTAAAGCTACTTCCAAAGTGTCTAACTACCTTATTTTTACATATACTTCACACCTAAGGTCTCCCCTAGATGCATCAGTGCACTTGTAACTTTAAGCAGGGACATTATAACAAATGTTTATATGCCCCTGTAAGGGAAAAAAAGCTGATTTGTTTTTCCCTATGATAGCACAATAGAGCCTTTGGCCTAACAGGAAAAGTACAACTATAGATAGAAATAAGCTAAATATATACTTCAAAGTATCAAATGATGGTTAGAATAAATCTAACAACTTGTCACTGTTAGAATTCCTTATAAATATCACAGAAAATAAGCTATTGAACTTGTTTTCTGAAGTACCAAAATTCAGCCTTCCAGCTGCCCTCTGTGATTGTTCAGCCTCAGCTGTCTTAACGAGGTGTGAAGTGGCCTGCTGTTTGAACCGGTAGTGTCTGGGCAGCTGAATGGATGCTCCCAGATAGGTAGAGCTACCACTGTGCTCAACCTTGCGTAGCTTCTTGGTGAGCAGTGAGGCTCACTGCAGAGGCAATGTGTAAAACAAAGTCAAAAGCAGCAACGCACGGGGACTTGGCTTCGCAGGCGGCGATGGCGGTTGCAGCTTACTAGAGCTCCCGCCGGCCCTTTATCAATCCGGCAGATTATCCTGGCCCCCGAGTCCAAACTCCACAGCCCATGTCGGGCAAACATCGCTGAAGGTGCCAGGGATCATCCGGTGCAGTCGGCGGAGCTCCCGAGTTGTCAGGCGAGGCTGGGCAGCGGTGAGAAGAGTGCGGCCTAGTGCGCGGCAGAGAAGCCGGGGCCTCGATTTTGGCGCCTCCCGGCCGGAGGGCGTCTCCGTGGGTCGGCTGGCCCGCCGATTGCCTTGAGCCTCGCCTGCCCTGAAGGCCGAGGGGCAGCTAGCGTTTTTCCCTCAAGAACCCCGCTGGGGGGTGTGGAGATCCTTGGTGCCGTGAGCCCGTCCAGCCAGAAGTTGTGGCCTTGTGGACCCAGCGCAGCCGAGGCCTCGAGTTTCGTGGCCCCAGCCCGCGGGGATCACCATCGGCCTTTGCCACAGCTGGGTCTCGGCGGAGCCTGGGGAGCTGCAATCAATTGGAGGGGGTCCCGGCCCGGAGTGCTGGGCCTCCACTGCCAAATATCTACAGGTGGAGGACCGGAGTGTGGCTGGACGGAACTGTGTGGGCCGGACCGGTACTGGCACTGCCCTGCGACTGACCGCGAACTGTGAGTACCTCCCCTGGGTCCCTGACATTTGAAGGAGTGGTGGCCGGTTCTGGGGAGCGGGAGACCAGCGCTACTGGGCCCGCAGCACACGGCAGGGCGGCACAGATCGGCCAACAGAGTGTGGGACACGCAGGCCGCCGAAGACTGGGGGGTGGATCCCAGGACCTGCCTCGGCCTTACCGGGGAACAGTGCCGGACTAGGGGTACAAGCGTCTGAACCCCACGGTGGGGGGAGAACTGCTGTGTGGGTCCCTATTGGACATTGCAGACGAGATAAAAGACCCTGTACTGCCGCATCTGCCTGTACTATCGGTGGCCCACGTGCGGTCCGCAGCCATGACCAGAGGAGGCGGGGGCCTCACCAAACAGGCGACCGTTGATAAATTCACAGGGCCCAGTGGGGGCCCCGGACCCTCGGGAGGAGGACAAGGAGGGGGCCGGACAACGCAGCGCTTATGGCAGCCATCACCCAGTCCAGGGACATGCTAGACGCCAAAATAGGTGCGGTGGGCGCAGATGTCACCTTGTTGCGCCAGGACTTGCGGAATGCAGTGGCACGGATTACTGAGGCAGAATCTAGAGTTTCGGTGGTAGAAGACGAATTGGGCTCCCTAAAGAAGAAAATGGCGGCAATGGAAACTGCGCAAAGGGGCCTGGCGCTCCGGGTGGAGGATGCTGAGGGACGCGCACGTCGAAACAACCTCCGTTTCATTGGCTTTCCGGAACGATGTGAGAAGGGGAACATGGAACAGTTTCTCACACAGTGGCTAGAGAGCTGGCTGCCCCCGGGGGTTCTATCCAACTGCTTCATCATTGAACGCGCACATTGAGCCCTGACACAGAGGCCGCCGGAGGGTGAACAGCCCAGAGCAGTGAAAGCTAGACTCTTGAATTATCACGATCGGGACGCCATTTTGAAGGAAGCGAGAACCAGGGATGCTATTCTCTACGAGAACCGAAAGATCATGATCTTTCCTGACTATACCAAGCTCGTACAGCAACAGCACCACTCCTTCATGGCTGCAAAGGCGAAGCTGCGAGGCCTGAAACTCCAATACTCTCGGCTGTACCCGGCTCGTCTGAGGTTGATTTTCCAGTCGCAAACACTATTCTTTGACACTCCGGAAGACCTCTTTAAATGGACTGACGAGACAGTGAGAATCAGGCCAAATGCCCAGCCGGGACTGAACCCGGGCTCTTCGAGGGGGTCGTCGCAGGACCGAGGGATAGGACGGCCAAGAGCAGGAGAAATCGGAGGTCCAAATCACGAAAGCGGTCAGTCTCTGTCAATGGTACGCAAGATAGCGGCAGAACTGAGGACTCAGACCAATCTGGGAAGGATCACTGAAGGCCTTGGGAACTCTGTGCTCCTCGTTTGGTGATGTAGTTCCCGGTTATTGGGGATGGTGCGCTTGAGGTCCAGTGGCCTGAATGCATTATCGCTGCCTCAGCATCAGTTCGAGACTGAGTTATTGAACATGAGTGGGGTTGTGGAGTGGGGCTCGGGGACTGCCTATTAGGGGCTGCCATTCTCCTACTATTGTGGGAGTTGATAGGGGAGGGGGGATGAGTTCACGGGGAGTTGGGAGCCATTGGCATGGTTGGTCCTGGGCCCTCCGTTTTGGACTCGAGGCTGCCCATGCGACAGGTACTTCATAGTTCAGTGAGGTATAGGGGGGGGGGGGGTGTAGGTAGCCAGGGCGGGGAAGGTTGAGTTGGGGATGGGGGTTACTCAGGAATGTGTGGGCAAGGGGTCTGTTCTTGTTGGGGGGGGCTGGGGGTGAGTGGGGGAGAGCGGGTTTTGCTCTTCTTGTTGTTTTGGGGTCCTGGGGTAGTGGGGGGGGGGATGCACGTGCTGTTTACAAAGGCGCTGAAGATGGTGCGAAGTGGGTGGAATTGGCGCAGAGGGCCTACTTGGTGGGTCCCACTTGATTATGGCTGAAATGATTCATAGACAACGTGAGGAGTCCTTACGAGTGTTCACATGGAATGTCAGGGGGATGCTGGACAAGATTAAACGTGGGGCAGTCTTGTGCTGGGGGAAGAGAGAGGTCGCAGATGTGCTCTTGCTCCAAGAAACTCATATGATGGGATCAAAGGTGCTCAGTCTGCAGAGGTTTGGCTATCAGCAGGTTTTTCACGCTGGGTTTTCCAGGGGATAAAGAGGGGTAGCTATCTTGATTCATCGCAGGGTGGCCTACGTCCATGAGAAGCAGTGGGTGGACCCGCAGGGTCGCTATCTCTTTGTTAAAGGAATGGTGTGCACTGAGCCTGTGGTCTTTGGGAGTGTCTACGCCCCCCCCATCTGCAGTGGGCCCTGGCCGAGAAGCTGTTCACAGTGTGGGAGAACATCCCGGAGTCCTTAGCGGTGGTTGGGGGTGATTGGAACGAGGTGATGGACGTATGTAAGGACCTTCGGAGGCGGCAGGAGATGCTTGGGGTCCGTCCCCCCCCCCCTTACCAGGCTACATGCTATGATTGAAGGAATGGGCTGGGTGGATACGTGGCGACATATGCACCCTACAGTGCGCGAGTACACGTATGTATCTGTTGTGCATGGCTCCTTCTCAAGACTGGATTATGTGTTTGTGCCCAGAGTATGCCTGTGCAGGGTGAGAGAGGCAGAGATCTTACCGAGGGGACTGTCCGATCACTCCCCAGTGTCGGTCAGGGTGGAACTCCTTAGAAAACGACAACCATTCAGATGGAGGATGTCCTTGTGGCATCTCCAGCAGCCTGGCTATGTCCAACATCTGCGGGAGGCGATACACCACTATTGGCTAGAAAACCTAGTAGTCGACGTTGACGCAGTGGTGGTGTGGGATGCCATGAAGCCCACTATATGGGGGGTGGACATCGCGTGGTGTACTGCGGCCCGTCGAAGGCGTCGGGAGACGATCACGGCAGCGGCCGCGCTGGTGGAAACCTTGGAACAGCAGAGCCGGGGAGGAGGAGATGAAGTTGTGATACGGTTACTTCTCCAGGCACAGCAATCCTATGCGTCTGTCTTAATGGATGAGGCAAAGCAGGAGTGGCTGGCCACGCAGAGTAGAATATACCAGTGGGGGGATAAGTCATGTACAATGCTCCATAGACTTTGTCAACACAGCCTTCAACCCATCACGCTGCCAGGCCTTACTGCTGAAAACGGGGTGGTTCTTACTGACCCGAACGAGTTAGCAGCGAGCTTTGCAAGCTACTTCACGACACAATATGCCCCGTGTGACCGTCTATCTGCAGACGAAGTGGCTAAATTCATAGACGATTTGCCGCCTAAAGCGGTGTCCGATGAGACCGGGAAGGCCCTTGATGTTCCCCTTACAGCAGATGAACTGGGGGAGGCCCTGGGACAACTCAATGCAGGGAAGGCCCCCGGGCCGAGAGGCAACCCATGTGAGTTCTATAGGAAATTCCATTTACAACTAGGGTCCCATTATCGCCGTGCACTTGAGGCGGCGCGTACGCGGGGCAAGTTGGCCCCTGATTGGCGCCATGCTGAAGTGGTGGTTTTTCAGAAACCAGGTAGACCCCCAGACAGGCATGACTCATATCGCCCCATCTCTTTACTCAATATAGAGGCCAAAATACTGGCAAAGGCTCTGGCGAATCGATTACTCCCATATGTAACGGACCTGGTTCATCCAGACCAAGCCGGCTTCATGCCTCACAAGGCAACGCGACATAACATCCGGCGCGCACAGGCCGCGGTGGATGCCATGGGGGCCACCGGAGAACAGGCGGCTTTGTTGCTAGCTGATATAAACAAAGCCTTTGACTTGGTTAGCTGGACATACCTCTTTGCGCTCCTGCCCCGTCTCAATCTGGGCCCGATATTCCTGTCATATGTCAAACTACTGTACACTGACATCACGGCTTCGGTGCGAGTCGCGGGAGCGGTATCAGAGACGTTTCACATTGTACGGGGGACCCGACAGGGGTGTCCACTATCCCCTTACTTGTTCGCCCTAGCCATGGAGCCTCTGGCCGCTTGGGTGCGCATAGATGCAGAGATGCGAGGCTTTGTGTGGACCGAAAACCCCTCAGATAGAATCGCATTATACGCGGACGATGTCCTCCTCTTTCTTACCGATCTGCGACGCTCGGGGCCACGGGTGTTGGAAATTATGCGAATCTTTGGGGATGTTTCGGGCCTTTATCTGAATCTACGCAAGTCCACGCTGTGGGTACTGGGGGGTGGAGCTGTGACAGATCCCTGGACATCGGGACTGCAGGTGGCTACCAGCGGTTTGAAATATCTGGGGGTGTTCCTGTCGGAATCGGTGAGCATTACCTGGGCACGCAACATAGTGCCGGTTTGGGAGCGGGTTCAAGCAGATGTGAAAACGTGGTCTCGGATGCCCCTCACTATCTTAGGCAGGTCCGCGATTTTCAAAATGGTAGCGCTCCTGCGCCTCTTATATCAATTGCAGAATTATCCCCACCCCATCACACCCCAGTGGTTTCCGCAGGTTAACTCTGTCTTGGGCCACTTCCTGTGGGCTGGGGGGGCTGCCAGGGTAGCGCTGCGTACATGCTTCTTATCCATATATTGTGGGGGCCTACCCACCTCGGACCTACTGTCCTATTATCAAGCCTCCCACCAACTAATCCTGAATGAATGGTGGTACAGTGACAGCGGCGATCCGGCTTATGCCCTAGAGCGCGCATTGATGGGCGACAATACGCTCCATACGATCCTCTACTCAGCCCGGCTGCGGCGGACGTTGCCAAGTGTCACAAGAATTGTCTTTGCTGTGTGGCGACAGGCGTTACGTCGCATGGGCTGGTGGGGTAGACTGACTGCAGAGACGCCGCTGTGGTATAATGGACGACTCCCCGAACTTTCCACGCTGTCGGGATTTGACGGCTGGGACACAATCGGGATCTCGTTGCTGGGACATGTAATGTCCGGGGTTACGCTCAAGTCGTTCCAAGAGCTCAGTATAGAGTTCCATATGCCCCAGACCCAGTTCTTTCGTTATCTGCAATTTAGACATGCACTGGCACCCAGCATTGCCAACCTAGACTCGCTACCTGAATTTAGTCCAATTGAGGAGAAGGTCTTCATGGGTGACATCGGAGATAAGAAGGTTTCCCGTATTTACCAAACGATGGTCACTCACTGCTCCTCCACCCTTCTTCCCCTGAGGGCGGCCTGGGAGGCAGACATTGGTCCCCTGGATGAGGATGATTGGAGGGAGGCCCTGGAATCCCCGCGGGGGACTGCCATTGCAATGCGGCTTAGGTTAATCCAATTCAAAATTCTCCATAGGGGTTACTACACCCGTGAGCGGCTGTGGAAGGCAGGACTGATTGGGTCACCGGAATGTCTGCACTGTGGGGCTGCGGTGGGCACGCTGCTCCATACGGTATGGTCGTGCCCTAGAATAGTTGGTTTCTGGAGGGGTGTATGGAGCTGCCTGTCTGAAGTACTGGGCTGGGACCTTCCACGCACTCATCGCCTAGGACTACTCCATATCCTTGAGGAAGTTGGTGGGAACATATATAAACGTCACTTGTTGTTGTTGGGGCTAGTGGTTGCCAAAAGGGATCTGGCCCGAGCTTGGAAGGATGAGAGGGCCCCCCCCCTGAGTGCATGGAGGGCCAGACTGGACATTTGTATGGGTCTAGAACGACCAGTATTTGAAGCACGATGATGCCCACGTAAGCACTTCAAGATATGGAAGAGGTGGGCAGACTATAGGGGGTTGACACTAGATCCCCCAGCGGAACCTGAGGAAGATCTCTAGGCGCACGATATCAAGCGGGCCTGTGAACTGCGTCATGCCTGCCATACCACGACCAAGCACTGAAGCTCTCTATACATACGTGCACAGGGTTAGGATGGGATAACGGTGGGGGTAGCAGGGAGGTTGGGTAATGGGAGTTGGCGGGGGTAGGGGCGGGTGTGGAAGTTCCTTTCCTTTCATTTGTGCTCTCTATTATTCTTGATTGGACACTGGTCCTGTGGTGTAAACTGTACCGAGATGCTTGGTGGCGTTCTCCTGACTGTGGGGAGCCACATTTATTACTCTGCCTAATTCAATCAATAAAAATTTGTTTGGAAAAAAAAAAGCAGCAACTCACGTTAAAAGCCCTGAGGGTCACAAAAGAGACTTCAGGAGTGAAAATGTTTATGTTCAACAGACATATGCAATGCTTATAACATGACCAATATTACACTTTTAATCAATAAACACAATTGTGAATCTTGCTAGTGGTACTAGGCCCACTCATATGGTTATTCTTTCACTAGTATGCACACTATGGACACATCTTAATCTAACTCCCTTCTAATTAATAGAGAATACTCTTACGCGGTGCACAATATCAAGATTATGTACATACACAAATAAAAGAACACTTTTTAGCAGCACTGTTAGCCGAAGTCAAGTGGGTGAAACCCAATGTCTAAAGGTATTGTGCTTTTGGTACTAATCAACGATCCAACCACTCTCACTCCCACTCACACACACTCAATCCGCACCACTATGTGGTATGACAGGTATCAGCCAGTCTGTATGACACGCTCTTACATACACATACTCACTCAGCACCCTAATGTGGTGCCACTGGTACCTAGCAGGTATATGGATCACCTTCAGTAGTGCACGTGGCCCAAGCCTCTCTCCACTTCCACCCTCACCCCTATTTGCCTATACCCAGGGATGGGAGATAACTAGTCCTGCCTACCTGACACTGGGCTGCATGTGGCCAAATTTAAACTTAGTCTGGGTCTCTCAGGAAGTAGGTGGAAACATTTAACAGCTTTAATGAGGAGGTAGACTTAAACAAAGGAGAAGTTAGCAGCAGAACAAGTTCACCCACAGGTCTCAAACACAAGGGATTCATACAGTCTCTTGACCCAGTTCTTACCTGTCTCAGAAGCATTTCTTCATCCCAGTTAATCTGTCTCTCTACTACCAGTACCATGATGTCTTCAGTAGGGGCCAGGTGTGGAGAGGCAGGTTGGTCCATCACGATGAGTGTCAACAATACATTACTCCCCATAGGCAGGAGTAGGCACCCCGATCGGTATATGATGATTCAGGTCATACCCAGGCAATCTGGCCACAGTGACTGGTGTGCCTTTTGCATGAAGTTTTGCATTGTAAATTCTCACCTCCAAGGTCAGGAGTCACAATAACGAGTTCATGCCAAATTGGGTTGCACCAGGCCATTCTAATCACACTCAGCTAAGAATTGCAAATCAGTACCTCTTTGAATATGAGGCGCAATGTCCAGTGCAAGTTGATACAGATTGCACCACACCAGTCTGGTCACACACAAATATTTGCAAGTTCAGCAGAGCCACATAGGCTGGTATGAGGCAGTACTCTGGGTACACCCCCACCTTGAAGGGTTGCACCCTGTGAATTGGACACTACACGCAATGTTTAAAATACTTTTCATGTCACCCATAGCTAGGTTAATACATGCAGCGTTCTTCTCAAAGCATTTAATCCATTTCTACACTCCATCCAGCAAAGAGAGTAGGTTTGCTATTAGTTTTTCTTTGTCCTTCTGGGATCATGACACATATATAACCCAGCCACATGCGCCTTGAGACCTTGCGGTGATAATGGCGCTCAATAAAAACCTATGACATTGACATTGACATTGACATCATTCTGCTGCAGTGGGCATATTCTCAACCTGGATGGCGCTATCGATTTATCCTAAAAAAAGCAGGGCCCCCTTGCGAGGCATTGCTCCATGTAGGGAAAGTTCCAGTTGGGATTTCCGCCTTCATGTTCGATGCAATCCCCAGTTACTGCCATGTCCTCGGGCTAAGACAATCCTTCCCTAGGCCAAAACCTGTCACATGGGCCCCTCTCCTCAGTCCAGTCTGCTAAAAGGGTGCGAAATGTGTAAACAAAACTCTTGCCTTTTGCTATTTATTCCCTGGGGGTAGGCCTATTTTTGCCGTGCACACGTGTGCAGCACTGCGTATCCACTTTTGTAAAAACAGAAATGGTTTGTTTGTTTAAACTGTTCAGCCTAAATAACAGTTACAGGCATGAGCCTTTGAGGACTATTACATTTACATCGGGTTTACGAGCATCTTATATGCAGTATTACAGTAAGCAATAAAAGATTCCGGCATCCCACATATAGTGAGGATTGTTCGTTACAGCCTTAGGGGCAGATTTACAAGCCCCTTGCAACATCTTTACAACACTGTACTTTCACTTCTGTGATGCATCGGCGTCGTAAACAATGCGCCACTATGCAACATATTTACAATGTGAGGCATCTATAGAGATGGGTCACGTTGTAAAGCCTTGCACTACATTATACCTACATCAGGTATAATGTATGCAGGGTGGGCATTCCGACGTAGCAAAGCCTTGCAGTGAAATCTACAAGATTTTACGGAGTCACTTTTATGACGCCACTGCATCAAAACCGTACACCTGCTTGAAGCAAGCGTAAGGAGTGACGCAGCATGTTAGTGTTAGATCTGGGGGTCTCTAGTTGGCAATGGTATTCACATTTGTCCAAATAGGGACCCTTACTTCTAAGTCAGGATAAGGGGATTACACTCCTTCATTAACCCCTGCTCACCCCCTTGGTAGTTTGGCACGAGCAGACAGGCTTATGTCAGAGGCAGTGTGTTAAGCATTTGTGAATATACACAAGAATACAGTGAAAACATTACAGATGGACACAACACAGGTTTTATAAAAATAAGTATTCTTTGCATAGACTTAAACACAAGACCACAAATGACGAAAATCCACAATACTACACATAAGATTGCTTAAAGATGATAAAACGTTGCTTAGTTCCAGTTGATGATAAATGCGTCAAAGTTCTCTACAAAGTGCCAGGATGCGTAACTCAAACTAAACAAAAAGTTTGCAAAAGGGGAGATGTGTCAGTTCCGTGATCCGGGGGAGATGATGCGTTGTGCCTCAATGCTTGCGCAGAGTAGCGGATGCGTCGTGATCTTTACTGGTGCGTAGGTGATGAGTAGATTCTCGGCCTGCAGGCCCATTGCGGTGCGCAAGATGGCACCTTGAGGCTATGCAATGATCCGGTTGCGAGAAGATGGCGCCCTTGATGGGGCAATGCCATGATGATGCGATGACGCCTTGCAACAACTCTGTACTTTGGAGCTGCATCAGGCCCTGCGACATGTTTCCCCGGTGATGCAACAGCAGGCAGCTTCGATGAACACACGCTTCCAGGGAGATGCGGCGAAGGCTCGCTTCTCCGGCGATGCAATGCCTTCAGCTGCGGCGGCAACATGCTTCTTCTCGATGTGTCACGCTTCCAACTCCCAGCGGCACGCAAGTGTCCGGAGTCAGAATTCTCAGCAAGGAAATTCAGTGGGGAGCTGGAGGTGAAGCCTTTCGTCCCTGAGACTTCAGCAGGAGGCAAGCACAGTTCAAACCCTTGGAGAATATTCTGTAGATGAAAGTCCTTACAAAGTTCCTTCTCCTTTCCCTGGGCAATGAAGCAACCACTGCAGGCCAACTCAGCAAACAGCACAATGGCAGAGGGGCAGTACGACTCCTGCAGCCTTCTTGGTTCTTCTCCTTGGCAGAAAGGTTTCTTGTCCAGTAGTGATCTAATTTCTTGGGACCAGGGTCTCAATATTTATATCCCAAAATCCTTTATTCTCTGAAGGCAGAGAGGCCTCTGCCTAGTCCAAACCAATTCCTGAGCACTTTGTTTACATGACTCTCTTCTTTCCTTCACTGTGCAGGGCAGACACATCAGCACTTAGAATACAACTGTTAAAGAAGGGTCTGGGGGACTATATTTACCGACCTATCAAGCTCATACCCCTCATGAACTATACTGCAACAACAAGAAAACTTGAAGGTCTTGAAAGTTGAGAAAAAGAAGTGGCCACCAGGAAACTCACACACCACTATCACGACTAACGTTGAAGGACCATCAGTTGTAAAGGAGTCCTATCAGCCCACCCATATGGCGGAACATCGTCATCTAGGACTTTATCAGCAGGTTCTTATATGGTCAAGCCCAAAAGTGTTTGCTTGGTACCAGTAGATCCTGATGCTGAAAAAAGATGTGTCCTCACTGAGAGTGGTACTGATAGGGTGCAGTGCTCATAAAGATAAGTGACGGTGATTAAAATAACGGTCAGGGTAGAAAAATATGTTTATTAGTATCTCCCCGGGCGTCAGGTAAAAAAAGTGTGATGACAGTGTGAAAATATCACTGCACAGTAAGCATATACGATCTAGGCCAACATGTTTCTGCCGTTATGGTATTAGTTTACCGGCATTCTTCAGGGCCAGGCTGGAATATCAGCTACTGCAACAACCACCATTATTAGTGTGAGAAAGTAGTCAAAAAGAATATATATAACATGGTTTATAAAAAGTGGAATTGTGTGGCTCAATGAACCACCCTACCGTGTCCTCGTTAGTAACCATGTAACGAGCAATCCTTTCCTGCAAACATCAAGAGAAGGGAACAATTTTGTGACAACAATGGAACAACAAAACTATCTATCAAATGTGTGGCATTCATTTACTCAATGGGCCAGTTAATTCTATAATGACCAAAAATAAAAAACTGTGCATAGTATATAGTCACATCCAGATAATCTGTGAACATAAAAAATGATAAGTCTGACATGCACTTACCCAGATTTATGTGGGAAGTAAGCCTCACCTCACCCGGCAACGGCTCGGATAAAGAGGCCCCGCTCTGTTAGACATATGGAGAAGGACAATTTCAGGACATGATAGCTGTCACTATCTCAATATGTGTTAAATTACAAAAAGAAACTGAAAAACTTGGTTGTTCAAATCAAGCCCATAAGGTCATACAAACGCGATACGCTGCACTAAGAGGGCTCCATTCTACTAGGGATATTGTTGTTACACCATCTTCCCAATTCATATCATATTTTCAAAATTAAAGGGTTCAGAAATTGGAATATGAGAATATCTAAACATCTCGGGAGTCTAAGTGTCGACTGCCGCCAATGTTACAATCTACTGTCAGATCAAAGGCTCCCAAGCTCCACCCAGGTTCTGTAAACGAGCATAAGTGGAGCTGCCAAAAAGAAACTGGGGCGGTTCGAGGGTATAAATCAACACACAAGTTCCCAGTATCATAGTGTCCTTACCTGTCCGTCGGTACCTCCAGGAGGGGAGGTACCGACGGACGGAAGGAAGTGCGTTTATATACGCCCGCTAATTGGAAATGGCACTGGCCAATTCCAAACACCTGCAGGTTAAAGGCGCGGCAATACAAAACGCGCATGACGCAAGGCTGTTGTCATTGCCTCGCGCATGCGCAGAAACGCTGAATTCTTCAAAGCGGAGCTTGGTATTTACTCCGGGACAACCAATCGTGGTGCGGCACAGGCCAGATCAGTTCTGAGCATGCGCGCAAATCAAACGCTATGTCAAGACGGGAGTCAATGTCCTAGCATAGCGCATGCACCGATCAGTATGGTACGGTGTCCGAGCTGCCAATATGATTGGATAGTTGACGATTGTCATGAGAATTAACCCTGTGTTGCAAGATGTTCGGAGATATGTATTCTAACTCGTATGCTGGTAAAGTGATATTATCGTGGAGATCAGTCCTGCATATATGCTAATATGGATTGAGTTAAAGATCTTCTCATATATTGAAGATGGTGAGAGTTTGTTCTTACCACTAACTTACTAACTTACTAACGATGCGAGGTAACATATCTCCTATACAGATTTAATAACTGAGACTTAATAATGATAACTGTATAGAATGAAACCCAACAAGGGTATTTTTCATATATCGGTTTCAGCACTATTGTACTGGTCTTGAATGGTGCGTGTATTCAAAGGACACAGAACCTTGTTCTTGCAAAATGTAATATGCTTCTTAATGTGACACGACCAGTTTACAAGGGTAAAAAAGGTTCGTGCCTAGTGGTATAGTGCATATCCTCAACTGCGAGAAACCAGTGGGTAGATGTATTTGGTGCTATAACTGAAAATCTAAACTTTCAGATAGACACCCAAGGTATATTATCATTCAACCCCTGGACATCTGTCCTAAGTTTAAAAATCCAACACCGTTCCTTGATGAACAAAAAGCGTGAAACATCAGTTACATGTGGGGGAATGAAAGGTTGTTCCAGCACTACCCATTTAAGTTTGTCTGCTTTATGTTTAAGCTCCAAAAAATGATTAGTTAAACGAGTGGATTGTTTATCATCATCATCATCAAGCTTTATTCGGTTTGGTTTCAACCATAAAAGCATACAATGTAAAAAAAATATACAGTCATATAATAACAAACAACATACATTTAAAAAAAGGGTCAACAAAGATCTCATTAGATTAAGTAAATAAAATTAACTGATCCAGTTAGTAATAATATCAAAGAATTTACATTTTATGCACCCGCCTAATATTGACACTTGTTATATGGGATGGAAAAGTTAGATTGAGGTAGGTTGCTAAACTTAAATAATCTATGAGAAAAAAGGTTAAAAGAGGGGAAACTGTACTCGTTTGGTGGCCAGGAACTGTGGGCCAGCTTTGGGTTGTGAATGGCAGACTGATCCCGATAGGTGTTGTACGATTCACTTGGATAAAAGTCATGTAGGTCCCAAGTTGTTATAGGGCCATCACTTTCTTGGGGCAGCCACGACTGTAGATAGGGGACAACATGTCTGCTCCTAAATCTGATTAGAATCAGATCCCCACAGATATCTTTCCGATGGGGACCCAACCAGCCCACTCTCCTCACGCTGACTATTCTGCCATCGAGGTTATGGGGTAGGGGCCTGTTTTTCGTTAACCAGAACTTAACTTTATTTACCAGATCACTGGTTCTCTCGATTTTACCATGTTTCAGAGGAAGAGCCCCCGACAGGATGGACACGAATGGAGCGGCCTCTGGGGGAAGATTGATATGAGGGGTCTTAATACTTTTCAATTTTGGCTCAATAATGCGTTCTGAGGAAGGTGTGGGTAGTGATTTAGGGACGGGTGGGCACACAGTAGTGGGAACTGATACATGTGTTGTGGAAACTGTGTTTTGCACAGATTGTTTAGGCAAATTAGGTTGACCGGTCAGGGGTAAACACTTAGATGTTGCTGTGTATGGCTGATTGTGTTTAACAGTTTCCTCAATCCCCGTTAGTCTTTCCCCCAAGCTGTTAATTTTGTCGATCAGGGGATGAATGATAGTTTTAATCAACTGTTCCATCATGGTCAGTAAGACCAATTGGGGAGAGGATACTGGGTCGTCTATTTTTTTGCCCATCTCCTGAATTAGCAGAGCCATGTTAGCAGGCGGGTTTGATTCTGTTAACTCATGCTGCAATGTTGGTGAATTGGATTGGGACCCACTTTCTCCAACCCCATCAAGTTTCCTTTTCCCAGATATGGCGTTGAGGGGAGTTGTTTTGTTTGCTTTTAATTTTACGAAAGTTGGTTGGGGCCCCTGTATACTATCGTTAAGAACTAGCGAACTGGCGTTAGAAACCAGGTAGGGCGATGTAACAAGGGAGTACTTATTGTTACACAAACTGTTTAGGTCATCTAGCCAT
Source organism: Lissotriton vulgaris (assembly GCF_964263255.1). NCBI lineage: Eukaryota > Metazoa > Chordata > Amphibia > Caudata > Salamandridae > Lissotriton > Lissotriton vulgaris. Next base: position 2,036,180,794 of record NC_141691.1, read on the forward strand.
GGGGGATTAGATGCAGTACTGGGCGTTTTCGTAAGAGGATCCATGCTGGGTATGTTTAAAGTGTAAGAAAACAAGACAAACAGCTATGACTAGGGGAATACTTTGAGTAGCCGCTCCCTTGCAGGAAGGGGAAACAGTCACAATCCAATGTGATAGTCAGTGGAGTTGGCAGTAAATGGCAATACCTCTTCTTGGAAGACCAAGTGGGATAGCCCGTCCCGGCCTCCTCTGGCCTCTGAGGGCCACAGAGGGCCCGCCCTTTGCCCGGGCTTAACCCGGCGCCGTCCCGCTCGCGTCCCGCGAGGCGGGAGGGACCTCTGTCTTTTGTGCGCCTCCGTGCGCGATTCCCGGTGGGCGTGTCACCGCCAAGGATGCTGGGGGCTGTAGTCTCTCACACACGGCTGTCGCGTGGTGGAGGAAGCGGCAGCCGGAGACCAACAGCAACGGAAGAGTGTTGTGACCCCCGGTGAGTTAGCAATGCCCCTGTCAGCTTCTGAGACCCCCGCTCGTCCGCAGGGACCTCTGTCTTTTGAGCGCCTCCGTGCGCGATTCCCGGTGGGCGTGTCACCGCCAAGGATGCTGGGGGCTGTAGTCTCTCACACACGGCTGCCGCGTGGTGGAGGAAGCGGCAGCCGGAGACCAACAGCAACGGAAGAGTGTCGTGACCCCCGGTGAGTTAGCAATGCCCCTGTCAGCTTCTGAGACCCCCGCTCGTCCGCAGGGACCTCTGTCGTTTGTGCGCCTCCGTGCGCGATTCCCGGTGGGCGTGTCACCGCCAAGGATGCTGGGGGCTGTAGTCTCTCACACACGGCTGCCGCGTGGTGGAGGAAGCGGCAGCCGGAGACCAACAGCAACGGAAGAGTGTCGTGACCCCCGGTGAGTTAGCAATGCCCCTGTCAGCTTCTGAGACCCAAGGTAAATTATCATTCAACCCCTGGACATCTGTCCGAAGTTTAAAAATCCAACGCTGTTCCTTGATGAACAAAAAGCGTGAAACATCAGTTACATGTGGGGGAATGAAAGGTTGTTCCAGCACTACCCATTTAAGTTCGTCTGCTTTATGTTTAAGCTCCAAAAAATGATTAGTTAAACGAGTGGATTGTTTATTGCACCGGATGGTGCTTTTGTGCTCGCTTATACGGAGCTTGATCTTCCTGGTAGTATGTCCGATGTTCACCAGCTTGCACAGGCATGTGATCATGTAGATCAACTTGTCTGAATTACAATTAGTGTGGTTATTTAAGCGCCAAGGTCTGCCAGTCCCTATATCTATTGTCAGGGTTTTGCATGTTTGTGGACAGACGGCGCACCCTCCACATGGATAGTGACCACGTACTGGTTCTGTGTTCCAAAGAGTGTTGATGACTTCTTTTCGATGGTGTCTTGGCCTAGTGTGGACAACGTTGTCTATTCAGTATTTTCCAGTGTCTCAGGACAATCTGGTGTGAAGAAAATTGTCCTGAGACACTGGAAAATACTGAATACAGTGTCGGGAGATGTTCCACGCCCCCTGTTTGCCTTTAAAAGAGGCCCAAGTATCAGAGACAACCTTGACAATCCACTCTTGTTGTTGCAGAGACATCAGCACCCCACAGGAGGTTGGGCCAGCACAGGGGAGGGAAGATACAGCTCTGGAGCACTCTGTTGACATGATTCCTCCTCTCCTTTCACAGTGCAGGGCAGAGACATCAGACATGCCACAGGAGGTGGAGCCAGTATTGTAGAGGGAAGGCCCAACCCTATTCAGGCCCCAGGTCCAACTCCTCCCTCCCATCTAGATGCAGATCTCTCTATTCACCACCGGGCTGCCCCAGCCTGTCTCCTGGAATCCCCTAGCCCTGTCACTCACAAACCCAGACAAGGAATACACAACCTAGCGGAGGCAGGTCTGGACAGTTAGGCAAGAAAATGCCCATTTTCTAAAAGTGGTATTTACAAACACAGAATATTAAAACCAACTTTACTAAAAAATGTATTTTATTATTCGGAGTTCAGGCATATTAAATTTGAATTTCTACCATGTTCCCTGAGTCAGTTAGGATTATAAGAACAGAAGAGGCAATCCGTCAAATTGGAAGGGAGACTCACGCCAATGATGCCAGGTCTAAGAGTTAGGAATAGGCATTCCTAGAATTGCGTCGTGCTTGCAATGAGCTTCCTATATGTCAGAAGATGCATCACCCATCATGCATATTTCCATCCTTGGGCATTTTGTGCTGCATTGTAAATGTGGCACTTCCACGGTGGCACAAGGCTATTTTTCTGTGACGCAAATTAACTGGTGCAACTCTGCTAATATGCAGAGATGCATCATTTATTGTAAATCTGTCCCTTGGAGTCATAAAATAATGGTCAAATGGTTAAAGCATGTTGGTCTCAACCTTGATTGGACAGTGTGGCCAGTGGTGAATGTGTCCAGATGTCTGGCATGGGGAGCATGCGATTTCATCTGACCACTTCACCTTTCAAATTTCTGCTTCATTATTCTGATGTTTTGTGCAAAGTGGTCAGCTGAGCACTCGAGGAGTAGGTCTCTTGCAGCTTTTGATGCCCCCTAGAAATACAAGAGGTCAGCCATCTGAGCCTAAATTCAAACTGGTTCCAGGAGCATCTCCTCCTCTGACTGAAGTGGAAGCAGGCTACAATTAGCCCTGGGTTTCAAGTACTATATTTCTTCAGACCCAAATTGGCAATTAACTTTATATTTGAAGGCTTCACTCTAGTAAAATTAAGTTACATATGTTACTCAGCACTCTCCAGCTGCCCTTCCAGAGAGAGGATGATTTGCATACCTCATATTGGGATTGTTGCCAAAAGACACACGTCATTATTTCTGTTCTGAGAGCAGTTTCACATTTAGGCGATAGGAAAACACTAATAGAGAGGGCAGCGACTGGATAGGATAATGCTAATTAGCTCACGAGATTTTCAAGCAGACAAAGTGTACGTTTTGAAAAGGCAGATTTCCTGTGTGTTTTTGAAAAAATCTACTTCATCAATTCAATGGATATTTACTGACTATCAAAAACAGTTGTTGAATGAATGTTGTACCTTATTCCAAATCAAAGTTACCAAAAACGTTATTTAATATTGTATTTTCTTTTTCATAGAAAGGACTGCAATCCTAAATCCTGGAACTGGCATTTAGGGGCTAGTCACAGTAGTATCATGCCACCCTTAAATTCTTACATCTTCATCTTTTGAACTCTAGGTGCCCTGACATGTAGTTAACAAGGCACACTTATGGTGAATTAACATTTCAGAGTTTTACTTGTCTACCTAGTGAATAGCAGCATTTGTGGTTCACTTCTCCTGTGATATTTAACGTCCAAGTCACTGGTGTATTTCCTGCACCATAACCTGTGATTTTACTGGGAAGTTAAAAATATTCAAATTTGGGATTAGCCGATTTAACTATGTTTTAAGGAGTCAAAGTGCATGTACTGAGATCCAGTCAGCAGTTCACCAGTGCGCAGTGCTAAAAATCCTGAAATACCAGTCTGCAAAAATAGGGGTTACCACTTAAAAAGAGGTGTCAGGAGAGGTGTGGGGCTGCGGCCAGGGTGACTGACTCCGGAATCTGGGGATCATGGTTCGATACCCAGGGCCGGCGGCAGATTAGCCCAGCACCATGTGACTCTGGGCAATAGCTTTCTTACTCTGCCCAACGCCCCCCAGCGCCTAGAGACCCTAACGGGTGATGGTTCGTGTTGGACTTGGCCCTTCTGGCAGGTTCACCCCTAATCTTTTTGCTTTTAATCTATGATCTGTGTTGATGATTTTTGGTCTCTGCGCACTTTTTCCCTATGTCCCAGAGTAAAGTGCGTGCATGTAGTTAGGCTGGCCTGCTCTCCAATAGGAATGCATGGGGAATGTCTGTGTCCCTGGTAGTTCCTGATGCGTGGGGAGTGCAGACTCGAATTATATATCTGCGAACTCGTGAGAGTGAATGCTTCGCAATGATGTATGTGGCATGAGTGTGTCTTGTGTACAAGTGCCACTTCTAGGAGTTGGCATATTAGTATAAAATATGCCTGGCGTGTGATTGGCTGGAGCTGGCTGGTGAGCCTGGCTTCAGGAAGGTTGGATGGGTCTGCCCGGTGGTGAGTGTGAGATTAGCATGTTGATGGCTGGGGAGGAGTGCACCTGGTTCCTGATGGGGCTGGACTTTCCCCACACAATGCTGGCTCCGCCCCCTGTGGTGCGACTGATGACCCTAGCCCTGCTAGTGAATGAAATGTGTGGTTGAGCTATCAAGGATGCTCCAAAACCAGCTGCGACTGGTTTCTCCCCCACCCTGCACTTACAGACAAAGGATTTGGTGGTATAAGAAGGGGCTGTGTCCCCATACAATTTGTTCTGCTTTTGGATCCTAGCTGAGGGGGGCTGCTGCTGTTGCTGGGGCCAGGAGGACCGCCACTTGGATTGTCTCCTCTGCCTGGAGACCCAGTGAGCTGGCTCTGGGCCCAACCTTGCCCCCCTGCCTGCCTCCAGACCTTGCTGGAGCTTTACTTTTGCTCCTAGCGCTGAAGAGTGCTTCCTTCGTGCTGCTAGCGCTGGGAGCGCTTTATTTTTACTACCTAGCGCCTGGGGGCGCTTTATCCTTGCTGCTTGCGCTGGGAGCGCTTTAATTTCCTCCCTAGTGCTGGGAGCGCTTGACTTTGCCTTGAGAGCGCTTGGGAGCGCTCTGATTGTCCAGCCGGTGCCCACCCGGCATTTGCCGAACTTGCTGTGTTCGTTATTTAATTACGACTGCCCACCTCGCTTTACAATTTAATTAAAGCCGGTGCCCACCCGGCATTGCCCCGTGTATTTAACCGCCGCAGCCCAGGAGTGTTCTCAGACGTTGGCGGGCCGCTGCCTAGTGCGACCCGGAAGTGTTGGGCCGCCCCCGCAGCCAGGCAGAGAGGAGAGAAGCGCCGCCAGCGAGGCCCCGAAGAGGAGCTCCGCCCGCAGCCCCAACGAGACAGCCGGTGAGTGGAGTGTAGGGAGGAGGGCGTCGGGGCGCATTGCCGGTGCCCGCCCCTCCCCTCCAGTGAAAGGGCCTGGCCGAGCAAGGCCCCCGTTGTGTTTAGAGCCCTGTGAGGGCTCCGGGGGCATCACTTGCTTTCGAGTCCCCGTGAGGGACTCCAACGTTCCGCCCATAATTGCGAGGGAGCCCAGAAAGGATTAAGGCATTCAGGAGGCGACAGAGCGGCCCCAAAAGGCAGCGGGTCATTCCAACATGCATAGTTGCTCGGAGTCCATGAGGGACTCCAACTTCAGGGGCACATTTAGTATTGAGAGCCCGAGAGGCTCAGGGCATTCCCGTTCTCGAGCCCAGAGGCTCCCCCCGCCTGCAGTTGCTCTACGAGCCCGGTGAGGCTCGGGTGTCAGTTCTTGTTCGCGAGCCCGAGGCTCCTGCCCACAGTTGATTTAGAGCCCCGAGAGGCCCTAGGGGCATTTCATTGTTTTAGAGCGCTGAAGCTCTTACATGTCAGTCTATTTGCTTTGCGAGCCCTGAGAGGCTCTTGTGAGACACAGGCAGTTGGTTAGAGCACCGAGGCTCCCACGCTGTGTTCTGCCCATTGTGTTCTTGAGCCCACGAGGCTTCAATGTTGGCCCATCATTGATTTACAACTGTCCAGCACTTAGTGGACAGTTGCTACGTTTAGGCTTGTGTTCTTGGCTGCCTGCGCAGCCCCCCTGACATTTGGACTCAGGGCACTTCAGCCCTTGCGAGGACAGTTGGCCTGAGGGACAGTTCTAGTGTTCTGCTACGTGCACCCTGCGCATTTACGGTTTACCTGCTTTTGTGATTCCTGCGCAAATGTTCTACCTGCACCTCTGAATGTGTTTTAATGCCTCATGTGCAATGTGTTTTATGTTTTATTCCCTTTGCTAAAAGTGACCTGCTTAGAGGATTGTTGATGTCTTATTACCTTTGCTAAATGTGACTTGCTTAGGTGATTATTTTATGTTTCTTCCCCTTTGCTAAAAGTGACCTGCTTAGAGGATTGTTTATGTATTACCTTTGCTAAATGTGAGCTGCTTAGGTGATTGTTTAGGTTTCCTTCCCTTTGCTAAAAGTGACCTGCTTAGGTGATGGTTTTCCTTCTATAGGTCCTGATGATAAGGTCCTAGTTCCCTGCGTGATTTTCCTACAGTGTTTAGGGTTGCGTAGGAGGTATTTACCCTTACCAGTGATTACTGGTTGTATGCTACATTTACTATTTGTGGTTCTACAGCCATTAGATGTTTATGTGCTAAGTGTTATACCTACAAGTATTATTTCTAAAAAGTGCTTACCCCTGACAGTGGTCCAGGTGGCCCTGTCCTGTACATAATCCCTTGTAAATTCTGCCCGTGCCTGTTGGCACATTGTAAAGTGTGTGTGTTATCTAATGTGTTTTTTTGCTATAATACAAAGGCTATTTTTGATATAACCTTGTGTGGAGTTTCCTTTGTGGTGGGCCTTGGGTGTTTTTGCTGGGTGCGCGCGCAAACGCTTTACACATCGCCTCCGAGATTTGCCTTGCTGCTCGCGTCACGTTACCTAGAGGGTGAGCAGGGGTTATCTTGGTGTGTAACTCCCTTGCCCTGACTTTAGACATGGTGATCTCTGACTGACTTTGGCGTGAGCCTTGGCCAGCCGGGGGTCCCGGATCTAACAGTTCGCGCTTTACAAATGTGGATTATTATTAATATAGTATAGATTTGACATTTAGTATATCAGAAAAAAGGATCAGCAGTAAGGGGAAAACTGAGGGGCGTATTATTAAGCAGGGCTTTACAATTATCGCTGTTTAGTGGCAGAACACAGCTGCTAAAGTGGCGATAATGGGCTTGCTAATATGCCCTGGAGAATTCACACCAGAAAATGGGTTTCTATTGGAAAAAGCTTAGTGTCTGTACCTCAATAAACCATGCCACATTCATTTAATTGTAGCACTAGGATTGTTCATTGCAGTATTATTAGTTCTAATCTAATTATTAAACAGATTAAAGCCATCTGTTCTTTTCTGTAGTTGCCGAAACGCCATCCAAGAGTAGGCTGGGAATAGCTGGGAAAATAAAAAAATACTTGCAATACAATCTAATTGCTTGGTATCTCCGGATCTAATATTAACTTTTCAATTTCCATTTTCTGGGTCATCTAGTTGTTCCTACTACTAGCAAAGTGATAACCCAGAAGACACCAAGTAAGTAATGCATCACACTGTAAGTAAGACTTTAAAGCTTTATGTTACAGAATGCAAAATAATCCTATAGCATGAAGTATTTCTTGTTGTCCTGAACAATTTTAAAACCAATCCTCTCGCAATTGTGCTTTTCATCCCCTCTGTTGTATGGTTACGGACACCCTGGTGGGCCCGATCAGATAATGTTAAGAGCAGGTTAGAAATACCTATTTAACATTATTGCATGTAGAACATTCCTCTAATACTATTCAGAGTTTTTATCGTCAACTGCTGCCTTGTACCTTTTTATGTGATCAAGCACTAAAACATCCATACTCAGAGCATGTGCTTTTTAAAAAAAGTTTCCCTCTGTCCTTTTTAGGTCCACCCTATTGCGGCCAGGCATGCAGTATTCGGTATGGTGTGGAAGCTTTATGGAAGCTTTGCCCACTCTCCACCCATCTTTTACATTGGTTTAGGTCCTAAATGCTGCCTTTTGATTTGTTTCAGGCCTGTTATTTCCTTCTCGTGATGGTCATGTCCTCATTAGTATCCTTCCATGGCTACTGGCCCCTTTACTTCGAGCACTATTTTCTAATCATGGCCCAACCCCACAGTCCGTGACGTCTCGCCCCATTCTCCCCCCCACCACCGCACTCCCATTCATTCTTTCTCACATGCCTGCAATCCCGTTTCCAATGCAGTAGGTCTCACGTAAATGCGAGTCCTATTTCATTGCAAATGCTTGGTTTTTTTGAACTGCTAAAAAAATATGGCTGCACCTAAGCGGCAAAGTGAGAGCCGCTAAGAAGTAACCGCATTATGTGAAGATGCAAGTCAAACAGGAAACGGAAAGCCAAAGATGGAGCGCTGCGGCTGTCCCACAAGAGAGTTCTGGCAGCCCTTCCGTCCCTTTGCAGGTATAGCATTCTCGTGAGTAGGTCCGTGACAGCTGGGAAGTCGTGCAACTTTCTCTGAAAATTTGCAGATTTAGATGGACACATACTTTAAATAGACACAGTTTCTTATAAATGTATATATTTTTTTTATTACGGACACTTTGTGAATCGGAAGCAAGTAGGTTATCTAATATTCCATTGTTAACATGCGCAATAGATGACAAGCTCTAGAGTTTTGATGGGTTTTTTTTGTAACTTTTTGCATGGTTCCTTTGATGATGCTGTAAAATGATGTTGAAAATTAAATTATGATTAACGTGATACGTTAAGAATGTGTTTTGATAAAAATGTGAGGAGAATTATTGCCACTAACTTAAAAAGGAGGCCTTGAGTCAAGGAAAATGGCTCCTTTAATTGGTGACTGGAAAAGAAAATGCCCAATTACAAGTTGCTGTTAGTTCATGGCCCCGGTGCACCCACACCTGCTTCACTAGTGCTTGCTGTGCCCCTGGTCGTTGGTCATGTGATAAAGACGATGCTAGTATTTAGTTATTTTTGCAGCTATAGTTTATTGCCAGGAATTAGGCTGTAGCACGGATACTGTACAATAAAATGGTCAGCTGAATGCCTGACTTGACCCGGGGGAAGGGGCCACCGACACACTTGTCATAGTTGCTTTAGGGACCTCCGCAGCATGGCTCTGCTATTGAGCAGTTTCCCAGGTGTTGCCTGCCACAGTGTAGCTATTTTTACACATTTGGCTATGCCTATTTTATTGCGGTATTTCATTGAGGACAGAATAGCCCTAGTATGTTGTTCTGGTTTGTGTCAGACCTCATTGAATATCACCTCCTCCAGATTTCATGCGCAGCTCCATCGGGCGGTTCCACCTTCCATTTCAAGAATTGTTTTGCTGGGTCTGGTTACCCAGTGATCCAATATATCCTCTTCAGGAATTATGCTTGTGTGGATGATCTGGTCATCTTTTCTTTAACCCCTGTCGACTTGCAACATCAACTTCCTCAACTATTCACCTTTAACCATGATAATGGGACTGTGCTAAAACTGAAACTGAACTCATGATCTTCTCAACAAAACACAACATACACAATGTGGAACTTAGTCAACCAATTGATCAGGTGCCATCTCATGACTATGTATAGATGGAGCTCAATATTTCCTTCAATGACAGCCCTCAACGCTAAACTGATTCCTGTTCTTTTATATGCATCTCTAGTGTGAAACCTAACTCAATGATCTAAATAAAATCTATATACAGCATAAAGTTCTCCGGTGAAACTACAATCAGCAACACCATATTGTAAAATAAGACTGGATTTCAAGTTAACTTTGCTTTCTTTTCGGTACATCAGTACAGTCCTTAATTACTTCAGTGCTTTTGTGAACTCTGCCATTGTGTTCTGAAAAGGCCTAATTCTTGCTGAACTGAAACAAAAACAGTTTGGCAATGTGGGCCCAAATGTAAATAAGATTTTCAAGTTCATAAATAATACAGCCTTCCATCCTTAGATCTATTGACTTTGTTGAGCACGCACTCACATCAAAATTTGATAAGGAACACCTTGGTGGACCATAATCGAAACACAGACTTGTTGCCATCAAAATACAAACACTCAGAGTTATCATTTGATACTTGTATCTCTAGAGCTCAAGAATGTCTAACATGCTTTAAAACCACAAATAAAAAAGAAATACTTGAGATTCAGGTTTTTGTAAATACCATTACTGCAGAAGTTTAACGGATCATTAGGAAATCTAGAGGAGCTGAACATCAGCATTGTAGATTATGTGGTTATAAGAATTGCTGCTAATGTCTGAGCGACTGATGAGGCCATACAAACCTGTTTTGCACTACAAACTCATGCCTTTGCATCTAAGTTTATCAAATTTTTGGGTTCCATTTTAACTTCATAAAATAATCTGGGTCAGATTTTAAAATTTTGCTGTTTTAACCCAAGCTGAACCTGGGCTACTTTATATGATAAAAGGTATTTCATTCTTTAATTTACCCACTCCAGGAATCTATGTTCTATCTCATGGTCAAAGATTTGAATCTTGGTGTGGTCACTCAGCATTTCATCCTTCCTAGGTCAATACATGTGTGCACACTTGCCAGAGGCCCGGAGTCTCTTATCTTAGTTGTTCAGAAGTGGATCTTATTTCAAAAGGTGGACCTGTGATGAGCACTCCCAATCCATTCTAAAACAGTTTCCAGTGGGTGACACTAGTAGTTAGACTCAATCACGCCCGAGGTCTGCACAAAACAAAGTCCAAATAGGAACAAATCCAGGAGGAATAAATGGAATGAATCCATTCCTCAGAGCCCCTCTAATAATAAAAACAGAACTATAGGATCAAAATACAATACAATTAATGTTAAAATAATGTCAGGGTGATGCAACTTTTCACTTATGTTTAATAGTACATGCAATAATTTACTTGTAATTCTAATACAATCAATACGACTTTAATTATAAGTATTGAGCAATGTATGTGTATTTCTTCAATATTTACACTTGTTGTATGCAGCATCAAAACCTAACAGCAAAGGTCCCTGGATTTCTAGCTCGAGGAATACTCGAAAAAAATCAAAAGACTCCCCACTCTTTCTTGACCGTGGATACTTAGGTTGCCATTTAAACAAATTCTGCAGTGCTTTTTTGTGAGGCCCTGTCGCTCTGCTAAAAAATGTAAAAGTGTCCCAGAGTTCCCCCCCATAGCCTGAAATATGCAAATTTGTAGTCCACTGTAGGGGCTAATGATGCACACCTCCAGGTGATTCCAGGCCTGTAGCAATACTCTATGATGTGGCTGTAGGCCACGGTTTCAGAGTCATAGTCTTTTCCAAAGTGCTCCAGCATGCTTCATTTGTAATTCATGGGTCCCCAGGCTCAGCTAGAGAAACCAAAGCAACAGAAAGCCCTATCAGCCCCAGGGGTCCTTGCAGGATCCCCAGCACCAGGCAAAGCTCCAGCACGCTGCATTTGTTTATGGATTTCACAGAAGCTGATTTTTGACTGGGCTTCCTCCAATGAGCTTGTGGCTTGCCCTCCTGCCCCATTGCTCCTCTCAGCCACTGGTAAGGCCTCTTGCTCCTCTTGCAAGGGCTCCTGGAACTTCTCCTTAGCCTGAAGTCTTCCTCAGAAGCAGCCTGTTCTTCCCAGGCTGCAAGGCTTCCTCCCACTTGTAGGGAGCCTGAGTTAGGGGACACCCCAAAAGACTTGTACACAGACCTTTCAGAGATCCTCTTCCTTTTAAGGTACACAGCACGTCCACCCCTCTACTGTCCTGCAAAGGAACTGGGTAAAACGGTGCTACTGACCCGCGAAACAAAGATGCATAGAGACTGTCTTTAGAGTCCCACCACTACAACATGGGCTCATCTATGAAGGGTATGTCTATCCTTGGCTCCTTGAAATTCATGTGCCTCTCGAAATGTCTTCTTTGAGTGGGGGAATTCAAGTGGAGTAGGAAACATCCAGAAACTTTGCACCATCTTCCAATCCAGAACAGACTCACTACCACTCTCTCATCCCTGATACACTGCATCTTGGAACTTGAGTCAATATAGTAACTTCCATTGCTGACTAGTCATAGCTCTGTAAGTGCTCGTCTCCAAATGGCACTAAACAATTGATTCTCAGGTAGTTTGAATGCAATTAACCTATTCAGGATCTGCTTCCTCTCCCTTTCTCTTCCAAAAACAGAGGTATTCCACTCCAGAGGGGTCTTTTTGGTGGGATATGCTTTGATCTACCCACTAGCTAGCAGGTTAATTTACTTGACTCAAAAAGGGGGCTTAAAGGCCTTTCTCTAATAAAGGGTTGACTCAGTGAAATATGACCAAAACTTAAAGTACAGGAATGAGTTCAAATATGGCCACATTAATAATATATTTCCACTCAGGACTGCTGTTTTCATGTAGAAAGAGATATTGATTATTCAGTATATTCAGCTTATGTGAAATTTTTATTTTGGACAGCTTTTAACTACAGCTTACATACAGTGAAATTCTACAAACATATAGAAAAGCAGTACTGACTGACAGTAGTAAATAATAAATTGTGAGATTTCCTTTTAACTGCCCAATTAAATTATAAAGCTTGCACAGACCATAAGCAATTTTTTAAAGGCCCCTTCTTTAACAGGCTTCTTATTTGCAGATACTAGGCTTATGAGCTGATTTGGACTTTGGTGGACACACCGCCTACCCGCAACGCAGTATGGAGAGTGCTGCCTAGCAGAATCCAGACTGCAGCATTATGACATTCCTGCGGGTGGTGCAGTCCCTTCGGGCCATACTGCTGCTCTAGGAGAGAGCCTGCAGCCAATGCCGGCCATACTGTGTTGCTCCAGTAATAGATCCATGTGTTATGGGCCCATTACCTGCCTTTTTGCTTACCTTTTCATGGTGTTGTCCACACCATGAAAACGTCAGCTGTAAGGAAGGTCATAAGAGGATGGCAATGAGGAAGCAGGGACCGCCTCCATTGGCCTCCTCTGCCTCTCTCGCTCCAAGAGCAGGAGTGTTGGTGGAAGCTGTGGCCAGAAGGAGGGCTCCCCCCGCATTATAATCTGGCAGTTGGACCTCTAGGTATACCGGCTGGTGACGACCAAAAAGCAACGGCAGTTTCCAGACTACTAGGGTCGTAATCAGGTCTTTAGAGTAAAATATCAGTCTTACTTACTCAACCTGCTGACAGATGCACAGGCTTGCAAACATGATCATGAGTAATCAACATAGACTCTCATACCCCAGTTGTGCAACAGAAAAAGGAAGACCATATTTTAATATACAGGCACTGGTGGCTACCTCTCAATTACAGAAAGTGTCTATTTGTGGCTAAGAACCTTGAGAAACAAAACATTGAATTGAAACTCAATGGATTGAATGTATTCTGTGGATTTCATATGTTTAATATACTTCCATCCACGGGGTTCCAGTGTTGGTGGCTTGGAACTTGTGGGGAAAATTGGAGAGAAAACAATTAGATGCATAGATTTACAAGTATAGCTAGGGTTCACAAAGGACTTAGAAGGGCTTATGAGTAGTGTACTGTCATTGGAGAGTAGGAACAATTTAAGATTCTATAATTCACACACTATTGTTAGCTTTATAGAATGATTCCTTTTTGGAAAATAGTATTCTTATTATAATAAACCTCCTTCATTTCATAATCACTGAGGTATAAAAACACAACATAAGGAGACCGATCAAAAGTGCATTGTCAGACAACATAGTCCTAAGTCCAAAAAGGTAAAAACAAACTTTTTAGAGCAAAGGATAAATAGCAGAAGCCTTTCCCTCATTCCATAATGATTAATACCCTAGTTGAGGGGAGAGTTAGGTATCAGGCAAACCTGCCATAGAGTATGTCTTCTATAGGTAATATATGTGTAGAGGCCTGCTTCACACTCCAAAATATGTATACACACACATCATATTACGTTATTTTACTATAAGATTATTTTTTATACAGTATTCATCTATAAATCATGTGCATTATCCTGTGATTGCAAGTATCACAAACACTTCACCAATAATTCTAAAAAATAAGTCAAAGGTCAATTAAGACAGAACCATATATTTCATTACACATTCCTATGCTATTGGCTACATCTATGTTAAATTCTACCATCTAACAGCAAGGCTAGGTCATATTAATGTATCCAATTCTGATTGTAATTTGTCAATGAACATTTAGCATCTACACTGCATTTACTATCTGCAGTTCCAGAGAAATATTGTGTAATCAGTTTTAAAAGACTAGTGAACACAGCAGCTACCATTATCAAGGATGGTTTACATGTTGCCAACTTATCAATTAACCCTATCGCAGATGCATCTATGCTTTCTTAACATTTTAACGTAGTTAAAAGCTCAAGCACAATATTATGTGTGTGATTTTCCATTACAGTTTTATGAAGTGGTCTGCTCATTCTTGATTAACCATTCAAAACTAATAAGAAAATTGGACTGTTGGGTGCTACATTGAAAATAATAGAGTGCTTCGGGCCTCTAACGGCTGGTAGAAGCCCGCCCTCCCTCCCTCGCAGCTCCACCATTAGGTGAGGCCTTCCCCCGAGCCCCTGCACTCTCGAGTGTTGGTGTTTGAGGCCCTCCTCCACCCGCAGGTGGTTTCACCTGCGCCTCATCCCTGGAAACAGGTGGACCTCTATCTCCATTTTCTTGCTCCACTTTTTCTCTCCTTTTTCATTTGTTTTTTACCTCACTTTCTCTCTCCTCCACACTCCTTCTGGGTATTTCCTCAATTTTTTGCTGTTTTCCCTCATTTCAAGCTCCCCCTTTCACTCTCCTTCTGTTTCTTTCTTCTGTTTATCACACGTTGTTTACCCTCATCTCAATCTCCTCCTTTCACTCTCCTTCTGTGTCCTCTGTGTCTTTCCTCCACTCTTTCTTGCACTTGTATTGCCTTATTTGCACTTTTCTCTCTCTTTTTGCATTTTTTCTTTTGCCTTTTCAGCCCATTTTCCCTGCCGCTGAGGCCCCAGCGGCCCCTCGCCCCCAACACGACCATTGCGACCGGCCCAATCCAGCTCCGCTCCCCTCCTCCCAGCTGTCCAGCACTCTCTGACCCCTATTTAATGGCAGCCACTGAGGGGATAGGCGAGCAAGACCACTGACTCATTGTTAGTCAAATTGCTTTCCCTCTCTCGCAGCTCCTGCATTAATTGAGGCCTTCCCCCGAGCCCCTGAACTCTCAAGTGTTGGTGCTCGAGTCCCTCCTCCACCTGTAGGTTTCACCTGCGCCTCATCCCTGGTGGCCCACTGGACCTCTGTCTCCATTCACTTGCTCTGCTTTTTCTCTCCTTTTTCACTCAATTTTTTCCCCTCACTTCTATCTCCCCCCTTCACTCTCCTTCTGGGTCTTTCCTCCATTTCTGTCCTTTTCCCCTCATTTCAAGCTCCACCCTTCACTCTCCTTCTGTGTCTTTCCTCAGTTTTTCACTAGTTTTTTACCCTCATCTCAATCTCCCCCTTATACTCTAGTTCTGTGTTCTCTGTGTCTTTCCTCCACTCTTTCTTGCACTCTTGCTGCCATATTTGCACTTTTCTCTGGCTGCTTGAATTGATCACTTATTAAGGAATTTAGTTCCTGATTTAGCTTTTTTCCTTACCCAGAGGTAGCCAAATGGCAGAACCGTTAGCTCATTTCATACTCCCACATAATCTAAATAAAGCCACATGCTTCTCAAACCGTACAATTGGTCTTTCATGTGTGGGAGCAGAGCTTGCATTTTTAACAAGTCCCACCAAGTTTGTTAGATTTATATTTGACCAAAAGGTACGCTCATTTTATTCAACATAAAATTATCATTTCTAGGATTTAGGGGTCAAGCTTTATGAGTTCTGAATTAATGTCCATAAAGAAAATACTGTGATCGCTCATATTTGTTTTCAGTACCTTACACTGTGTACATGCTGCAAATAATTGATATGATACCACAATGTAGTCAATTAGTGACTGCCCTCAGGGGAACTTAATAGTAAGGGAAGCTGGAGACTTCTCTGGGAATCTCCCATTTAAATTAACAATATTATTAGTTCTCAGGCAATCCAAAAAACACAACCCTCACCTATCGGATCTCATATGACCAGGCAATATATTATCGGGGATGGTCTATGCATCTTCTAGCTCGAGGTTGCTAAAAGCCAAAGAGGAACAGTTTGAGATTTTAATGTTACAATCTCCCACCATATTTTACATTGAGCATTCTTCTAATGTAATAATTTTATGCACAAAAGAGAACATGGATTGAATGTCTTTGCAGGGGGAATATAAACATTTAACAATAAAAAAGTTGAGTACTGTCTACCTCTAACCTCACCCAGTGCCAGCTGTATGGACATGCAGACATTTGACGGGTGGACAAACACCTGGGGATTCCAGTTTATACTGCCCTTAAGTAGAATAGCTTAACCTCCACTTGCATATTCTTTTACTGAAGGTTTTATGCACAACAGAAAACAAAATAGTTCCCAGGGGGCTACCGCGGCAGCATAGGGATATTTAAATTGTCTTGGAAGCATTAAGGGATCCCACTACTCAACTCCAATGGGCCAACTCATCTTCCTTTCTAGGTTCACTGACCACTTGGTCATTATTTCTCACAATATTAATCACTCTTTCCCCAGTACTGCAGATTAGAATAACTTTTGTATTTACACCCCCCTACTATTAGATACAACTCTACCTAAGCTCTGGGTGTCTTCCCTATGAGAATCTGTCTGAGCAACAGCCGGCTCCTCAAATGGAAGAACATCAAGCCCATTTTTCCTGAAATTTTAGCCAGAATTAACATTGCAAATATCCTAGAACTAAAAGTAACTCTGGAGATTGTGAGGTTGTTTCAAGGATCTAGGAAAACTTGCTCAATATCTCTGCTTTTTAACAGTCTCAGTTCCTCTATATCAGGTAATAACTGCAGGAGAAATGTCTATTAAGTGGGCTCAGTTCAGTATCAAACAAGGAAAAATAGGTCAGAGTATGAGATACCTGTCCTGGCCCAGGTCCTACAGGCATGTCATTTCTCTGCTTTCGCTCAGCCCCATCAAACGATCTCCCTAGTTTTAGATCAATCCGTACTGGAAGATAATTCATACAAGGGAGTGTTGGAAGCAGTGCAGTGCACTGAGCGGAGCTGACGGAGCTGACGGATTGACGGGTGAATCTGGGCTGGTGCCGAGGCAGAGAGTGCCGAGCCCGGGCCCTGAACCCTGACCCCCGTACTCTGAGGCCCAAGAGTCATATTGGCATATTGCGCGGAGAGCATCGAGCGGATTCACGGAGCGGAGCATAGAGCTGCTGCTGCTGTGTGTGCTGTGTGCGCTGGAAGCAGAGATACGGCGAGGACACGGCGTGGAGTGCAGCACCCAGGCCAAGCCGAGCCGAGCCGGGTCAGGTGGCGCGGTGTGCTGAGGCGCGGTGAACAGGTGTGCGCCCGGCTGCAAACCCCCCCTGATAGCCGGGACCGGCAGATCGGCTGACTGATTGGCTGGTGATCGTGGTAGAGACTGCTACTACCTGCTCCTACTTCTGCTACAGCCGCACTCAACCCAGGAAGTAGGTGCTGTCTACCGCTGCGCACTGAAGGATCCAACTCCAGCAGTTCTGCAGTAATTCGGATCCAAACTCCTCCACCTGCCCACAGCATCCGGTGAGTGAGTGAGTGAGGGAGGACACGGGGGGGCGGACGTCCCGAACGCGCTTGAGCAGCTGTTCTGTTTGTGACCTGCAGGCAACACGTCCTGTGGCCAGTGGCAGGTCAGCCAGCACAGTACAAGAGGCACTTGTACAAGAGGCAGCCCATCCCTGTTACCCTGCATCCCTGTGTTTTCAATAGAAAATGGGAAGAAAAAGCACGCCCAAAGACTAACAGTCACTGCTGACAAGATTCCATTTCATCCATCTAACCTATCTTTAGCAGCCCCTCTAAGCACCACCCAGTACCCCCAGGAGCAAGACGAGGGGGAGGGGAGGAGGTCAAGGCAGCAAAAGACAGCGGTAAAAAACGGGCAGGACAACAAACAGTCATTAACAGCTATTAACAGCCAACTGAGGCCAGAGGCTGAAGATTGAAGGTCAGTCTAAGGCGAAGGCATTCAAGTCGGTCGTGATAAGTGTAGTCCAGCCTAGCGTAGACCAACAAAGCCTGTCTCATCGCACATTGATGGACCCATCCCTTGTTGGTTGACAATCAGGAAAACCAACAATTAACAGCCAACTACAGAAATAAAAGCAATCTAACAAGCGGATACCAATATGACCAAGGCTGGCTCGATAAACAGGCAGTGGCCTACCTCCAAGTTAAAGGCACCGTTTATTACCGAGTATTACCCGGATTCAGTCTAAGCAGTCCTACATACCTTCTCAAAAATAGGCAAGCAAAGTCATATCACCACGCACCATCCTCTGACACCGCCCCCACCCTCTCCCTGACGGCAGCTGTCCCTCCTGGGGCAGACGGGCTTGGGAGCGCGAGCGCGAGTGAGAGGGTGAGCGCAAGCAGAGCAGAGCAAAACTGCGGGGCCGTTACTAAGGGGGCACAACCTCCCAGCGTAATCTAGACCCCTGGAACAAATCCCGCATCCGGATAGCCGGTGGGTGCCGGCGGAAGAGCACAAGCCCAGATAAGCCGAAACAAGACAGGAACATTGACGGCCGGCTGCACGTAGGCTGCACGTAGGATTTACGCCAGCGTGACCGTAAAGATCTGAATCACACCGAGAAACCAACGCCACACAGGCAACTCCGGGGCAGCAAGCGCACAGCACTGTGCAGGAGGAGGTTAAGCACCACATAGGTGCACGACAGCGTGAACGCGGCGACCTGCGCTGCGATAACAACGCTGCTGTAACCCAAAGCCAGCAAGCCCAAACAATGAGGTCCGGCAAAATAAGAAAAGCACCTAGCGAGAAACCGACAGCACGGAAGATCTCAGCCAAACGGAGAAGACTCGATAAATCATCTGCAAACAAAGCCAACAGCACCCTGAAAAATCCCTTAATATCACCAATTGCAACTCTCTTCGAGAAATCAATAGCGAACAAGAACTCTTTAAAGGACCAAAGATTCAACTTTTTGAAAGATCCAGGCGAGGTACTGTTCTCTTCCACGACCGACGTAGCAGGCCTACAAACCCCATTGGATCCTGAGATAGAACCAGAAGACAGCTTCCAGTCAACAAAAGATGCATGTACATACTCAACCTCGCCTGTAAAAGTAGCTGTTCAACTCACTGAAGACAGTCCTGTTAATAAAAGTCAAGATCACCTAACAAGCAGTGAGAACAATACAAATCCGCTAAATGGACCAACAAGTGTAACCACATTTGCAATAATTCACTCTGTTGACAACTCAAGTCTGAATAATCCGTCACAACAATGGCCCACCACCAACCAACTACTTCACAAAATTAAAGCGAGAGAGCTATCAGCCGAAAAAGGCCCCTACGATCCGTTGAACCAGGAAATAGGAAATGTAGAGCCTGAAAAACTCCAGTCAGATGAAGTCCCATACCCACATATCCCGGAAAGCAACCCAGCACACGGTTCAAAGGCCCCCGCTGGGCAACAAGTCCCACTCAATAACACGAAGGATCATAACAACTCGCTAAGACACGACGACAAAACAAATTCACCTACAGGTGACGAGTCTCTGACCCTCGTGGCACCTCTCCTGCAAGCACTAAGAACAGCTACGGCAACGTTAACAATGCAATCCGACAAGTTGGACATCCAAATAGATCTGATGAACATAATTGCATCTTTTATAGCAGGAATAAATACAAAACTGGATAACCTTAATAACTTAATTAAAAGGGCGCAATCCATCTCGGCCGAACAGCATCAAATTTGCCCTTGCGGCCCAATTCTGGATAAATTGAGCACCCTACCAACGGTCCTTGACCAGATCATTAGCTTAAACAAGCAAGCAATAAGCTGCGACAGAGCTACCGAAAGCTTAAAGACCGTCAAACTTGAAGATCAACAATCTGGCAGCAACAGACCTCGAGAAGAAAAAACACCTGAATTACAGACATCACGGCATGAGATCAACATAATCAGTGATAATACACCAGAAAAACCAGCGACGGAATCTACCACGGCCAAGCAAAAGACACAAAATTTCACGAAAAGACAAAAGAAAAAAGAAAGGAAAGCAAGAAACAAAAAAACGGAAGATGACGTGCTCCGACGCCATAGCAGCTATCCTATATTTCTAAAACACCATACACAAAACACACCAGAGTTAGGCACAATGGATACCTCTAAGAAGGCTGAAGCAGGAACCATCGGACAATATATACACACAACCTCGCTAAACGCGAAATCCAACCCTCAAAGCTCACTGGAATCTCGGGAAAACCCCCAGTTGAAGCAAATACCTGATCAAAATCCAGCCTCAAAACAGACCAGTCTGACTACAAAAGAGCCGGAGCACAAAATATCCCCGGCACTTGAAAACAACAAAACTATTGTTCAAGTACACAACGAGCAGTCAGAAAATTTACTAAACAGGAGTTCACCCAATGATCCGATGCCACTTACGGAATCAATAAAACCGCCCAACACAACATCATCATTAAACCCTCAAAATGCTCAAATTCGAGCACTTCACGATGGAAACAAAACTGCCCAAGAACGCACTAGCAACCAACAACAGCAGGAGAGAGAGAGCGAAGCTGAAAAACACTGCCTTAAAGCAAACAACACAGATCCAGCACATCGAGACGAATTGCATAGCACCATCCAACACCCCGGGCTAAGCCCCCACACCTTAACATCAGGCAGCCAGTGCAATTTGACTCAGACAAAGCTGAGCCTCGTTGTCACCAACAACAAAATGACACGACCAAGAGACGCGGCAGCGACAAACCAAAAACTAGATACCATCAATTTATCACCTGATATCCAGCACAATCAGCTCCAAACGTCACGGCTAAGCGAAGAGGCAGTAATAAAACCAATAATAGACACGATCAATGCGGATAATGTCAGCTGCCAAATTATCTTTACCCCCGAGTACGTGACTCAAGGCAGACACGATATCCTAAATAGGAATAATATCCTAAAACTGACCAAAGAAATTAAGGAACTAAGCGCTATCAAATCATCCGACCTAGACCGGGTAGAATTTCTAAGTAGCTCTAACACAACAACGCATGAACAAACAAGGACAACATGGACCTCCGCTGCTATAGCCCAAGCTATTCTAGAGCATGCATAGACCTTCCAAGCATGGGGCATTCAATTATCACAGCCAACTGCCCCAAGATACCCGCTTCCTCTACAGACAAATAGTGGCACGCAACTTATAAGAAGACTGGCAGACCTCGCCCCAAAAAAACCAGTCTACTCTATACTATATAACGCCAAAGGCAGAAGCGAGGCAGAACCTAAATGCATAGAGGCAAGCGCAGTCACAGTGGGAGAACAGCTAAATATAACTGATTCTTGGAACTGGCTCCCTAACATACTAAACAATAAACGGCCTAACTGACCGATCGCCCAAGAAAGAAATAAAGTAGTACATAATGAAATACATATTATCTCATGGAACATAGCAGGCGCAAAAAGACTGCTGGACGACGGTCTCGCCTTGGATGAATGGGACAACGCCGACATAATTGCCCTGCAAGAAACATGGCTGCAGGAAGAAATTGCATTGGCGGGCTACATCCATTACACGGTGCCAGCTAAAAAATGTAAAACCTACGGAAGAGCAATCGGAGGCCTAATGGTATACGTGTCTACTGCTCTTAAAATTAAGTCAGAACAACTTCAATCGCCAGATCCAAGTTTACAGTTAATCAAATTGTCAGGCCAAAAAAAGTACAGCCATAAAACGGCAATATTGATTAATCACTACACCCAACCGAATCATCTGGTAAAAAAGACAAAATTCAACTTATTACGCAAGGAGATACTAAAATTTCGGAGCTCTGAACCAACCTGGAACATCATCTTAACAGGAGATTTTAACTCCAATCTGATTTATACACCAGAGGAAGATGAGATACTAAGCTCAGACAACATACACTGGAACGTCCCCCAGCAAGCAACAGGTGCAACAAAGAGCCGAAAGGATAGCCTAGCCACTCACTTAGTAACTGACCTAGAGTACCTAGGTATGCGAGTACTGAATGGCAGAACAGAGAAAGACAATCCACCAAAGAAAACGTTCTACGGTCCTTGTAGTCAATCCACATTGGACTTTACGATAATAAGTCTCCCACTGTTTCCTTCAGTACTCAGTTTTTATATCGAATATACAACAATGAGTGATCATAGTATGCAACATCTGAAACTCAACTATTATTCAGATACATTGCAACCGGTGTATGCCCTGGAAGGCTACTTGGGAACAACCAACCAGAAACGAATACACTGGAACAGTTCGACTAAACTGAATTGGACCTTAATAATAAAGGACGCTCTCCAAGAGGCAAACAGAGCTACAACAGATAAGATACAAGCCTGGTCTCTCTTTCTTGCAAAATTAAAGTTAAGAATGAAACCAACAAAAACATCGGTAAAAACTAAGCATGCGACCAAGAAACTGCCCTGGGCACTAAATGAACAAAGAAGGGCCTTGCGTAGAAGCCCAAAAAATCTGCAATTGAAAGTGAATGACCCGAGCTGCTTGAATACGTTTCGTGTCCACAGAAAATTATATAAAAAAGGAATCTGGGAGCTGCAAAAGAAGGCGAACGATGACTTTTGGATTAACTTACTGGCTAGCTCTAAGTTACAGGACTCGAACAAATTCTGGACCATAATAAACCAGCTAACAAGGCCACGAAATGTTCTGTCCTCGAATATTCAAGAAACGGTATGGTCAACTTTCCTGTCGACAAAATTTGAAGAAAACCGACGGAAAGCTCCAGAACAGACATTGGGAACTGCGGAGCCATATTTAAACAGTTGCGATGAACATCATCACATTAACCGCACGACAATAGCACAAAGGATACATACGTGCACTGAAGCCACAGAAGGCTGGTACACTGCTGACGAGATCATAGCCATCATCGGAAAGGGAAAAAGAAATGGAGCGCCGGGCCCGAATGGCATCCCACAAATTGCCTTTAAGGATTCACCAGACCTTTGGGCACAACATCTCGAAGAGCTCTTTACAGACGTTCAAAGGTATAATCGCATCCCAGAAAGCTGGAAAGGCTCTATCATCACCCCAATACACAAAGGTGGAGACAGGGCAAACCCTTTAAATTACCGCCTAATAACACTCCAGGACATCGAAGCCAAATACTTTGCCTCTCTCCTTTTAAAAGACCTGGTAAATTGGGCAGACGATAAAGCAATAATTCCAATAAATCAAACTGGCTTTAGAGCGGGTATCGGAACTACGTCTAATATACTAACAATAACAATGATAGCGGAAAAATGCCAGCGCTCGAAGCAGGACCTGAATCTCTGTTTTATCGACCTGAAGGCGGCCTTCGATAGCGTTGACCGCAAGCTATTATGGGCGAAGCTGAAAGCCTGGGCCATTCCCGAGAAAGTACTGAGGGGGCTACTCCTAT
Organism: Lissotriton vulgaris; assembly: GCF_964263255.1. Taxonomy (NCBI): domain Eukaryota; kingdom Metazoa; phylum Chordata; class Amphibia; order Caudata; family Salamandridae; genus Lissotriton; species Lissotriton vulgaris. The sequence goes on from NC_141691.1 coordinate 2,036,203,943, forward strand.
TCTACACAGATACTTGGACACAAATCAAGTTAGGGGATGGATCACATCTATCAAGAAAAGTATACACATCGATTGGCTTAAAACAGGGCTGCGTCTTAGCACCACAGCTTTTTAATCTATTCATATCAGACCTGTCAGGAACTTTAAACATTTGTAATGCGCATTCACCAAAACTTGGCAACCGTCATCTTACCCATCTGGCTTATGCTGATGACATCGTTCTTTTGAGCCAAACAAAAGTGGGCCTGTCCAGGTTACTGTCAGTAACATCACAATTTCTGAAGGCAAATAACCTTACTCTGAATTTATCTAAGACAAAAACTATGTCAATAACCAATCATCGTACTGTGAAACTTAACATATCATTTGAGGGAAAATCACTTGAAAGAGTCAGAGACTATAAATACTTAGGATACTATCTCGATGACAAGCTCACCCTGAACGCCCAAAAAAACTATATGAAGCAGAGAGCCGGAGCACTAATTTTTGCACTTAGCTCATTGGCAAAAAAGCTGCAAGGCCCCTCACTGAAACCTCTACTAACAGTAATGGCAACCAAAGTACTTCCAACACTATCCTACGCAAGCATAGCTATGCAGGGCAAGGATGATATTACTTTAAACAGCCTTACTGCAAAAATCTACAAGAAGGTCTTGCAACTTCCACGTTCATCTTCTCCTGCCCAGACGCGTTTAGAATTTGGCCTGATGAACGAGACACTCCGAAGACTCTACACAAATATTAGAGTATGGTATAGAATTAAATTGAACTCTACAAATAACACCTTGGACAGCTTGTTATGGCAGGAATTACAAAATCAACAAAATTCTGCCGCAAACAAATATCTGACAGGCGCTTTGGAGCAAACATGCATGGTAACCTTGTGGGAAAAAAATCTACCATTCACGTCCTTTAAACAGGTCCTAAAAAAAGCGGCCAAATTCCATTCATTAATCACGGATAAAGCCATCTTTGCAGCCCGATCTCACGCTTGGACCGTGATTAACAGCTATAACAATCTCATCCTGGCTACCTACCTTGCATCAACATACTCTGTGTTTATAAAAAAAAGGCTGATGGCAGTGAGATTCGGTAATCCACCAACTGTGGCTGATGGACCTGTCTGGAAACGCTCAGAAGCAAATACCTGCCGACTATGTGGCACTATAAAAGAAGATATAATCCACATTATATGCCACTGCAAATCACTGACCCAGGAGCGAACACTTTTTCTAAAGAACATTTTTAAGGCCAAAGGTCTACGCACCTGTAGATCTGCAATTATTGGTGCCTTAGACTCAACCGACCCAATAATTAATTGCAAATTTATAAAATTCTTGATAGCCTTTGAAAAGCGGCTGAAAGCTCTTGTTATTTTAAAATAAGATGCTCAGTTTTATTAACTATTTTAAAGACAAACAATTGGACACAGCTCCTACCAGCATCATTTTAACTTTTGCAATTTAAAACTGTACGATGCAGAAATTTAATTGATTTCACTGTAATGTTAAAATGTCTTCCATGTTCATTTTTGTTATGGTTTTAATTAACTAAACAATAAAGTTTTTACATTGAGTGTTGGAGGGAATCTATCCACATTCTTCCCTACCTTTGGTGGAACTCTGGTGGAACTCCATTTGCTTTTACTGCTAACTCCCCAAATTGAGCAAGTCTATCCTTGCTACTACATTCTTACATCCAGTGCCCAATCCCCCCACGTGTTATAACCTGATATCCCTGTACTCATGGGCCCTTTCGCTTGCACTGTTCCACCTAATACTGGAACTAAAATTTTAATAGCGGAAGGGAGAAAATTCTCTTCTGGGTGTCCCCGCTACCGACCTGCGTTCAACTCATTTCCATTTTAAGGCAGAGATTCATCAGGTGCATTGAGGAACCTCATTTTCTGGGCTTACATTTCATAATGCACCAAATAATTTTCTTCTCTTCCTTCTGTACATTTAACGCATTGAAATCCAAATGAAAAGCACCCTCCCCTGAAGGAAGATTACCTAATTTGGCCCTTGACGGGTTAACAACAGGGGGGTATTTTAGTGTGCCCGAATCCCGAGGCATACAAGTAATCCCTTTTCTAAATTTCGGGAAGATGAGTGGTGAGTTCTTTGATATAGAAGCAGTTACATTTTTCATCTGATCAAAAGAGTGAAGATCACAGGATACCTGATTTTGTCGGAGGAACAGAACATATTATCTGACACTGAGATATCTTCTTACAGCCCAATAGAAAAAGACCCCAGGCCATCGTAAGTTCAAATCAATCGGAGACAATACGTCCAACACATGAGCAGAATTAGCAATTGATTAATCTAACAGGGTTAAAATTGAGGAGAGGATCCTCTCCAGAGCATAAAAAAAACCACAAATGTCCCTCCCTCCGTTATTCCCATTAGGACCTTCATTCATTAGTGGCTGTTGCAGGGATTCTGCACAAACACAGAACTATGCGCTGGATTAGCGCCTTGAGACCCTCCGCGTGAGTAGCGCGCTATACAAATGCCTTGATTGATTAATTGATTGATTGATTATAGGACCTTGCTGTATGGGGACTGAGTATTCCGACCACCTTTGTACCCATGAGCCCAGGGCGGACTAGCTATATTTTCTCACTTTCTCTCCTACCCACTCACAGAGAAACAAATGATTAGACACCCCAGAACATAACACTCCCAGATCTCTCTAACAAGACACACCCTTTTGCTTGCTCTCTCGTACTTGTCCACAATAACATCTGACAGAGACATAAAGTAGTTCAAAATATTTATTTTAACTAACATCCCCTAACATGCAGAAATTCGCGGAATTTGTGGATTTTTGGAAAATTCACAATCCGCGAATTTGCCGAAAATTCGCACGCAGCTGATTTTTTTTTGCTTGGTCGCGCTTGACAAATACAATATTGCGGCCCGCGGCGTTCACTTACCGTCATTCGGCGTTTGAAGAGTTGTTTTTCTCCATGTTTGCGTGTGCTGAGCCATTTTGGATCTTGCTGCGGGATCCCGCGGGAATTTGTCGACCGCGATTACTTCATCCCGGCGTGCCACCTTGCACAGCGAGAGTTTGTCAACGAGAGTACGTCATAAAGGCCCGTGATCAGGCATCGCGGGAGTAAACAATTGCGAACACGTAGATGCGGTGAGCAGCAAAAATCTCGCACTCGCGAAATTGCAAAATTTGCAATTCGGCACAAGAAATCCACCAGCAGCAAGCATAAAACTTCTGAAAATGATGATTTTTATCAGAATAACTCCTCAGGTTGACATTTGCCCGCACTTTTTTTTGCAAGGAGTCCATTTTGGGAGGGGTGGGAGGAAGGAAGTGCTCCACAGTCTCCAACTTCCTGTTCCTGTCCAGCAGGCTCCTCCCAGTGCTTTCTTCATGTCCTGGTCACTTTGATTTGGATCTTGACCTGGAAGGATTACTTTTTGTGGATGCTGCTGGATATTTGGTTTTGAGGCCTTTTTGACTTTCTTTGGATCACTTTTGGATTAGAAATTTCACAAGTAAGTATGTTTGGGGCATTACAGTTGCTGCAACTACAATTTTGGAACTTTTTCAGAACATTGAATAAAATATATTGTGGGTAGCCACAGTATCCAGTTGGACCAGGGTTAGTTATGGGTGCATGATACAACTGTTTTGTTGAATTTCAACATGATTGAGGGCATGGATGGCATTGGATTGTGGTGATTTTTGTGTGTTTTTCAATTTTTTGGATGTTGTTGGGGCCTTTTTCCCAGGGGTACTCAGTGGTGCAAGGACTGAGTCTTTCTGTGCGGTCTCTTTAATGTAAACATCATGGAGGGCATGGATGGCATTGGATTGTGGTGATTTCTGTGTGTTTTTCGATTTTTTGGCTGTTGTTGGGGCCTATTGCCCAGGGGTACTCAGTGGTGCATGGACTGAGCCATTCTGTGGGGTCTCTTTAATGTAAACATCATGGAGGGCATGGATGGCATTGGATTGTGGTGATTTTTGTGTGTTTTTCGATTTTTTGGGGTGTTAATTGGGGCATGGCCATGTGGGTGGGGGCCATTTTGAGGACTGGTACAGGCAGGGCCTGGCTATGTGGTGGAGGTCAAGGGGCCATTTTGAAGCCAGGCAGTGTGCTTTGTGCCATAGGCCAGCATCCAATGTGCCTTGCTTTCATCCATTATGCCCAGGGTTACTCAGTGGTGCATGGGCCTAGTCTTTCTGTGGGGTGTCTTGAATATAAACATCATTGAGGGCATGGATGGCATTGGATTGTGGTGATTTTTATGTGTTTTTCGATTTTTTGCGGTGTTGATGGGGCATGGCCATGTTGATGGGGCACGGCCATGTGAGTGGGGGCCATTTTGAGGACTGGTACAGGCAGGGCCTGGCTATGTGGTGGGGGTCAAGGGGCCATTTTGAAGCCAGGCAGTGTGCTTTGTGCCATAGGCCTGCATCCAATGTGCCTTGCTTTCATCCATTATGCCCATGGTTACTCAGTGGTGCATGGGCCTAGGCTTTCTGTGGGTTGTCTTGAATGTTAACATCATTGAGGGCATGGATGGCATTGGATTGTGGTGATTGTTGTGTGTTTTTCGATATTTTTGGGGTGTTGATGGAGCATGGCCATGTGGGTGGCGGCCATTTTGAGGACTGGTACAGGCAGGGCCTGGCCATGTGGTGGGGGTCAAGGGGCCATTTTGAAGCCAGGCAGTGTGCTTTGTGCCATAGGCCTGCATCCTATGTGCCTTGCTTTCATCCATTATGCCCAGGGTTACTCAGTGGTGCATGGGCCTAGTCTTTCTGTGGGGTGACTTGATTGTAAACATCATTGAGGGCATGGATGGCATTGGATTGTGGTGATTTTTATGTGTTTTTCGATTTTTTGGGGTGTTGATGGGGCATGGCCATGTGGGTGGGGGCCATTTTGAGGACTGGTACAGGCAGGGCCTGGCCATGTGGTAGGGGTCAAGGGGCCATTTTGAAGCCAGGCAGTTTGCTTTGTGCCATAGGCCTACATCCAATGTGCCTTGCTTTCATCCATTATGCCCAGGGTTACTCAGTGCAGCATGGGCCTAGTCTTTCTGTGGGGTGTCTTGAATGTAAACATCATTGAGGGCATGGATGGCATTGGAATGTGGTGATTTTTATGTGTTTTTCGATTTTTTGGTATGTTGATGGGGCATGGCCATGTGGGTAGGGGCCATTTTGAGGCCTGGTCCAGGCAGGGCCTGGCCATGTGGGTGGGGGTCTAGGGGCCATTTTGAAGCCAGGCAGTGTGCTTTGTGCCATAGGCCTGCATCCAATGTGCCTTGCTTTCATCCATAATGCCCAGGGTTACTCAGTGGTGCATGGGCCTAGTCTTTCTGTGGGGTGTCTTGAATGTAAACATCATTGAGGGCATGGAAGGCATTGGATTTGGTGATTTTTATGTGTTTTTCGATTTTTTGGGGTGTTGATGGGGCATGGCCATGTGGGTGGGGGCCATTTTAAGGTCTGGTCCAGGCAGGGCCTGGCCATGTGGGTGGCAGTCTAGGGGCCATTTTGAAGCCAGGCAGTGTGCTTTGTGCCATAGGCCTGTATCCAATGTGCCTTGCTTTCATCCATTATGCCCAGGGTTACTCAGTGGTGCATGGGCCTAGTCTTTCTGTGGGGTGTCTTGAATGTAAACATAATTGAGGGCATTGATGGCATTGCATTGTGGTGATTTTTATGTGTTTTTCGATTTGTTGGGGTGTTGATGGGGCATGGCCATGTGGGTGGGGGCCATTATGAGGACTGGTACAGGCAGGGCCTGGCCATGTGGTGGGGGTCAAGGGGCCATTTTGAAGCCAGGCAGTGTGCTTTGTGCCATAGGCCTGCATCCTATGTGCCTTGCTTTCATCCATTATGCCCAGGGTTACTCAGTGGTGCATGGGCCTAGTCTTTCTGTGGGGTGACTTGATTGTAAACATCATTGAGGGCATGGATGGCATTGGATTGTGGTGATTTTTATGTGTTTTTCGATTTTTTGGGGTGTTGATGGGGCATGGCCATGTGGGTGGGGGCCATTTTGAGGACTGGTACAGGCAGGGCCTGGCCATGTGGTAGGGGTCAAGGGGCCATTTTGAAGCCAGGCAGTTTGCTTTGTGCCATAGGCCTACATCCAATGTGCCTTGCTTTCATCCATTATGCCCAGGGTTACTCAGTGCAGCATGGGCCTAGTCTTTCTGTGGGGTGTCTTGAATGTAAACATCATTGAGGGCATGGATGGCATTGGAATGTGGTGATTTTTATGTGTTTTTCGATTTTTTGGTATGTTGATGGGGCATGGCCATGTGGGTAGGGGCCATTTTGAGGCCTGGTCCAGGCAGGGCCTGGCCATGTGGGTGGGGGTCTAGGGGCCATTTTGAAGCCAGGCAGTGTGCTTTGTGCCATAGGCCTGCATCCAATGTGCCTTGCTTTCATCCATAATGCCCAGGGTTACTCAGTGGTGCATGGGCCTAGTCTTTCTGTGGGGTGTCTTGAATGTAAACATCATTGAGGGCATGGAAGGCATTGGATTTGGTGATTTTTATGTGTTTTTCGATTTTTTGGGGTGTTGATGGGGCATGGCCATGTGGGTGGGGGCCATTTTAAGGTCTGGTCCAGGCAGGGCCTGGCCATGTGGGTGGCAGTCTAGGGGCCATTTTGAAGCCAGGCAGTGTGCTTTGTGCCATAGGCCTGTATCCAATGTGCCTTGCTTTCATCCATTATGCCCAGGGTTACTCAGTGGTGCATGGGCCTAGTCTTTCTGTGGGGTGTCTTGAATGTAAACATAATTGAGGGCATTGATGGCATTGCATTGTGGTGATTTTTATGTGTTTTTCGATTTGTTGGGGTGTTGATGGGGCATGGCCATGTGGGTGGGGGCCATTATGAGGACTGGTACAGGCAGGGCCTGGCCATGTGGTGGGGGTCAAGGGGCCATTTTGAAGCCAGGCAGTGTGCTTTGTGCCATAGGCCTGCATCCAATGTGCCTTGCTTTCATCTATTATGCCCAGGGTTACTCGGAGGTGCATGGCCCTAGTCTTTCTGTGGGGTGTCTTGAATGTAAACATCATTGAGGGCATGGATGGCAATGGATTGTGGTGATTTTTATGTGTTTCTCGATTTTTGGGGGTGTTGATGGGGGATGGCCATGTGGGTGGAGGCCATTTTGAGGCCTGGTCCAGGCAGGGCCTGGCCATGTGGGTGGGGTCTAGGGGCCATTTTCAAGCCAGGCAGTGTGCTTTGTGCCATAGGCCTGCATCCAATGTGCCTTGCTTTTATCCATTATGCCCATGGTTACTCAGTGGTGCATGGGCCTAGGCTTTCTGTGGGTTGTCTTGAATGTTAACATCATTGAGGGTATGGATGGCATTGGATTGTGGTGATTTTTGTGTGTTTTTTGATATTTTTGGGGTGTTGATGGAGCATGGCCATGTGGGTGGCGGCCATTTTGAGGACTGGTACAGGCAGGGCCTGGCCATGTGGTGGGGGTCAAGGGGCCATTTTGAAGCCAGGCAGTGTGTTTTGTGCCATAGGCCTGCATCCTATGTGCCTTGCTTTCATCCATTATGCCCAGGGTTACTCAGTGGTGAATGGGCCTAGTCTTTCTGTGGGGTGACTTGAATGTAAACATCATTGAGGGCATGGATGGCATTGGATTGTGTTGATTTTTATGTGTTTTTCAATTTTTCGGGGTGTTGATGGGGCATGGCCATGTGGGTGGGGGCCATTTTGAGGCTGGTCCAGGCAGGGCCTGGCCATGTGGGTGGGGGTCTAGGGACCATTTTGAAGCCAGGCAGTGTGCTTTGTGCCATAGGCCTGCATCCAATGTGCCTTGCTTTCATCCATTATGTCCAGGGTTACTCAGTGGTGCATGGGCCTAGTCTTTCTGTGGGGGTCTTGAATGTAAACATCATTGAGGGCATGGATGGCATTGGATAGTGGTGATTTCTATGTGTTTTTCAATGTTTTGGGGTGTTGATGTGGCATGGCCATGTGGGTGGGGGCCATTTTGAGGACTGATACTGGCTAGGCCTGGCCATGTGGTGGGGGTCAAGGGGCCATTTTGAAGCCAGGCAGTGTGCTTTGTGCCATAGGCCTTTATCCAATGCGCCTTGCTTTCATCCATTATGTCCAGGGTTACTCAGTGGTGCATGGGCCTAGTCTTTCTGTGGGGTGTCTTGAATGTAAACATCACTAAGGGCATGGATGGCATTGGATTGTGTTGATTTGTATGTGTTTTTCGATTTTTTGGGGTGTTGATGGGGCATGGCCATGTGGGTGGGGGCCATTTTGAGGACTGGTACAGGCTGGGCCTGGCCATGTGGTGGGGTCAAGGGGCCATTTTGAAGCCAGGCAGTGTGCTTTGTTGTGCCATAGGCCTGCACCCAGTCTGCCATGCTTTCATCCAATATGCCCAGGGGTACTCTGTCAGTGGTGCATTTTATTGGTCTTTCCATTTTGGGGGGTGGGTATGATAAAAATGCTTACTTGCACACTATTAATTGAAGCGCTACATATGCAACATTTATTTAACTGATGTTCCTCTGGCTTCGTTTGCTTTTAGGTGCAGAAAGACGAATCATCAGCCTCATCGTTCCTCATCAGTGCCAGGAACAAGTCCTGCTGCGGTGTGTGCAGCACAACGTCACGTGTGGCCACAGACAACTCTGCAACTTGTGCAACTGCGGCCTGCTGTTCTGACATCTGAAGAACATGGACCCAAAAAACAGTTGCCCGTACCTCCTCTAGCAAAAAAGTTGCCAGTTATGAGCAGAAGAAGCAAGTGGCGCCACTTACCAAGGAGACTGGTGTGCCGACCGACGCATTTTTTGGGAGAAAAAAAAGTACTGCCTGCAGCAGCAGCGGGGTCTGCTGGGGACCAAGCTGGGAGCAACACCTCCGCTCCATTGGGCTCAGTGCCACCACCACCACCACACCAACTTAGGTCCAAGCCCTTGCGTGCTGCAGAGGCAGCCAGTATAGTTGTTCAATCACCATCGACCAGTAATGTTGGCGCATCGCAAGAAAGTAGCAGCATCCCTCAATCAACACAGGTTGTTGTAACTCATCTGACGAGTGTTCAACAACCACAGCCGCAACAACAACCACATGTGCAAGTAAAAGCCCAAGTACATGTGGAAGGAGAGGCAGCGCAAGCAGAGGTTCAAGCAGAGGTGCATGGAGCGGCACACGTGCCCACAATAGTTGTACCTCCCGAAGTAGGGGCACATCAGGAAATCGACATTCAAGCCAAGGTATCATTTGAGGAAGCCACTCCTCCTGATCATTGATTGTCTTCCAGATCCCTAGCAGGAAAAAGATCAAGGATGGTGTCTACATCTTCTTCAAGCCCCCTTCCTTCTGATGATATGGATGAAAATTGGGATTAACCACTGCCATCTGAGAGTGAGGCACACCATGATCTGACAAAGGTAGCTAAGCGTAAAAGAAGGGTCCCCGAAAGTCTCATAGTTATGGAGTGTGATGATAACGATGAACAAGAAGTGGCGTATACTCCTGCTGATGAAGACTCTCACGACGACGACGCAGTCATTATAGACGTCACTCCAGCCTCAGCGGGCATGCAGCAAACAGACATTTTTACCCTATCCCGAAATGCTGCTGAGCGTGATGTTGGCGACGTGGCAATGGGACCACCACCAATGCAGTTAACTAGTACACCACTACCTACCGCTTCCATATTTTCTCGCCAGAAGGGACCTCTATCTACCTCGACCTCCATTTCCTCAATTAGTGGTGCTGAAAGTGCACAATGTAGTAAATTTCGGCAACACACATCCTCCACTTCATCTGGCATTAGCATTCCCAGTATCGCCTCCTACGCCCCCCACAGACATGTCAAGTCCGCAGTTTGGGACTTCTTAAGTGTTAGCCCAACAAGGGAAAATATAGCCATTTGTACCATTTGTAAGGTTCGAGTTAGTTGTGTTATGCTTGGTACCAACTATGGTACCGGAGGCCAGAGAGGTCATCTTGAGAGACAGCACACTGTCAAATGGCATGCGCACCTAAGGGAGATCAAAGGAGCCCGAATTGCAAGTCAACAAATTGTATCCGTTGATGTTTCATCTGATGATGACGAGGAGGAAGAAGCGTCAAACATTTCTTCAGTTATAAGTACCCCTGTCAGCAGCACACCCCCTGCAAGATATTTGAGCCACACTAAGAGTGTGGGAGAGAGTGAGACACCAATGCGAAAAAGTTCATCATCACTGAGCGTAACTGGGTCGAAGAAGTCATCATCATCCCGTAAAATGGTCCAGCCCACCATGTTTTCAGATGCGCCATTTGAACGCAACCACCCAACGGCGCGTCTGTATAACACTAAGCTGGCTAAAATGCTAGCGCTGGACCTTCTCCCTTTTTCTTTTGTGGAAGGGGTGGGTTTTCTTGAATTAGTGGCAACGCTCTGCCCTAAATGGAAGGTTCCTTGCCGGTTATATTTTGCCAGAGTTGCGGTTCCAGCACTACATGAAGATGTGCTGGAGGTGATTGGGGCAGCTTTGCAGAAGAGTGCGTTCACACTATACATCTGACAACAGACATGTGGACCAGTTGCCAAGCCCGTGATTACATGTGCATCACTGCACACTGGGTCTCTTTTTCAGTTGTTAAAGCAAAGGTAAACGCAGGTGTTGACATGGACAAAGTTTATAAAGCGGCTCGGAAACATGCAACACTAGCCATGTTTGCCATGGAGAAAAATCATACAGGAGAAAACACTTTGCATGAGTTTAACACAAAGGTCTTTCAATGGCTGTCCCCAAGAAAACGCATGATTGGTTATGTTTCCACGGAAAATGGCGCCAATGTAGTTAAGGCCATGGATAAGGGTAACTATTTCAGAGTGCCGTGTTTGGCGCACTGTATAAACCAGGATGTTAAAAATTTCTTGAGTGAAGAAAATCCAGAGTACGAGTTACTCACCACCTGCCGAAGAATGTGCACACATTCCAACCATTCTTTTAAGGCCCGGAAGCAGCTGAGGTGCCTGCAACATGAACGTAAAGTGCCAGTGAAAGCACTCATTTAGGAGGTGGGAACACGTTGGAACTCAACCTTCTACATGCTTGAGCGTCTGTATGAGCAATATTCGGTAGTCGATCAGTATTTCTTTCAACTGGGTACACCTATGATAGACCTGAGGATACAGGAGGAGCAATGGGAGCTAGTTAGAAGCCTGACAGACATGCTTCGTCCTTTTGAGGTCTTCACGCGTGCAGTCAGCAGGGAGGACTGTCATTTGGGAAAAACTATCCCATTGTTGCGCATGCTAGAGCACCAACTGAAGGCGGTGTCTTCTACGTTTCAAAAAGATGGAAGGCAAGAAGCATTTGAGTTGGTGGAGAAGGTATTACAGCGCCTACTTTGTGATGAATGTCTTGAAAAGATCAACACAGAACAACATTACATTTCTGCTACTATTCTGGATCCACGGTACAAAAAGGCATTGGCAGGCAGAGTATTCTTTCCTTTTGATGACGCAGATGTTACAAAGTACAAACATTGGCTAGCTGTGTCAGCCAGTTGGTTTGAAAGAGAACGGCAAGAAATTGAAGGAAAAGGCTGTACATCAGCATCAGCAGGCCATCCGGAGTCAAAAAAATCCACTTCTGCATCTGTGGCTGTGGCAGAAGTGAGTGATTTTCCCTCTCACCAGTTACCGACACCAGCAACCGTATCATCTGCACCAGACACAACAGTAACATTGTGTGAAGAAGAGGATTGGCTAACTCAGCTTGGGTTTGCTTCTCAAAAGGTCCCAGAAAAAAGTGAGCAAAGTGGAGAAACCCTGGAGAACCTTGAGTCGATGGTGCAGGACTATCTGAATGACTCAACAAAGGTCTATGTTCATCATGACCCATTGGCGTATTGGCATGGGAAAAGAGATGTGTGGCCAGAGATCACCAACCTGGCTATAAATTACTTGTCTTGTCCACTCGCAAGTGTGTCTTCTGAACGTGTTTTCAGTGCTGCTGGTGGCATTGCAACTTCCAAAAGGACCCGCCTCTCGCCGAAAAATGTGGAGAGGTTAACAATGATCAAGATGAATCAGCACCTCATCCCACCTGATTACAAAATATGAGAATGCACGCAGTAAGAAGATGAGGAGGACACCAACTTAGATGAGGGAAGTTCTTCTATTTTAACTGACCTACTCCCGTCTGAATTCGCAGTTTGAGGACGAACTCTTCTTCTCTGACACCGAGCCCTGAAAATGAGTCAATGAATCACTAACTTTCTTTTTCGTCCTTATTCACTTTTATTCCTGTGTGTCTGTCTTTCTTTGTTTTGCAAAATCTATATAAAAAAACTTTAATCACCTAATCACAAAAACAAGCCCATCAGCAGAACTGTCTTCACTTATTTGCTTATTGATTTGAAGGTGCCGCAGTCTGCATTCCTCAGGTTCACAAGTTCACAAGAACATGCTCCTCTATCCTCCTCCTCCAGACTCCTATTTGCCTCAAAGCAGATGGCTGGATTACGCCCAATGAAGAAAGACTCTGCACTTGTGGGGGTGTTCTACTTCTTTGCGGGTGAGTTGACGGGTCTGGGGCATTGCTGTGAAGGTCTGATACCGGATAAAAGTGGTTTGGAGAAAATCGGAGCAGATTTTGATCACTTGCCTGTCTTTGGGGTGCTGTTTGTGGGGCTTGTAGGTTGTTGGGGGTGGGTTTTGGGGTCTGGGAGCACTGCTGGCACAGTCTAATTTTGATTGCATTTGTTTTTCAGGAAATCCATGGTGAAAAATGGGAGTTAGGGCCTAGCTGCACAGTGTATTTGGACTGAATTGAAGGTAGGCCCATTTTTGCTTTTAGCCTGTTTGGGGGTGTTCTGCTTTTTTGCGGGTGGCTGCAGGGGTGTGGGGGCATAGCTCGGAAGGTCTAATATCGGAATCAAGCGTTTTGGACCAAATCCATGGTGAAAAAGTGTTTACGTTTTTGCTCACTTGCCTGTCTTTGGGGTGCTGTTTGGGGGCCTTCCAGGTTTTTGTGGGTGGGTTTTGGGGTCTGGGAGCACTGCTGGCACAGTCTAATGTTGATTGCATTTGTTTTTCAGGAAATCCATGGTGGAAAAGGGGAGTTAGGGCCTAGCTGCACAGCGTATTTGACTGAATTGAAGGTAGGCCCATTTTTGCTTTTTGCCTGTTTGGGGGTGTTCTGCTTTTTTGCGGGTGGCTGCAGGGGTCTGGGGGCATAGCTCGGAAGGTCAAATATCGGAATCAAGTGTTTCGGACCAAATCCATGGTGAAAAAGTGTTTGCGTTTTTGCTCTCTTGCCTGTCTTTGGGGTGCTGTTTGGGGGGCTTCCAGGTTTTTGTAGGTGGGTTTTGGGGTCTGAGAGCACTACTGGCACAGTCTAATGTTGATTGCATTTGTTTTTCAGGAAATCCATGGTGGAAAACGGGAGTTAGGGCCTAGCTGCACAGTGTATTTGGACTGAATTGAAGATAGGCCCATTTTGGCTTTTTGCCTGTTTGGGGGTGTTCTGCTTTTTTGAGGGTGGCTGCAGGGGTCTGGGGGCATAGCTCGGAAGATCTAATATCAGAAGCAAGTGTTTTGGACCAAATCCATGGTGAAAAAGTTTTTGCGTTTTCGCTCACTTGCTTTTCTTTGGGGTGCTGTTTGGGGGGCTTCCAGGTTTTTGTGGATGGGTTTTGGAGTCTGGGAGCACTGCTGGCACAGTCTAATGTTGATTGCATTTGTTTTTCAGGAACTCCATGGTGGAAAAGGGGAGTTAGGGCCTAGCTGCACAGCGTATTTGGTCTGAATTGAAGGGGCCATTTTTGCTTTTTGCCTGTTTGGGGGTGTTCTGCTTCTTTGCGGGTGGCTGCAGGGGGCTTTGGCATAGCTCGGAAGGTCTAATATCGGAATCAAGTGTTTTGGTCCAAATCCATGGTGAAAACGTTTTTGCGTTTTTGCTTACTTGCCTGTCTTTGGGGTGCTGTTTGGGGGGCTTCCAGGTTTTTGTGGGTTTGTTTTGGGCTCTGGGAGCACTGCTGGCACAGTTCTAATGTTGATTGCATTTGTTTTTCAGGAAATCCATGGTGGAAAAGGGGAGTTAGGGCCTAGCTGCACAGCGTATTAGGACTGAATTGAAGGTAGGCCCATTTTTGCTTTTTGCCTGTTTGGGGGTGTTCTGCTTTTTTACGGGTGGCTGCAGGGGCCTGGGGGCATAGCTCGGAAGGTCTAATATCGGAATCAAGTGTTTTGGACCAAATCCATGGTGAAAAAGTTTTTGCGTTTCTGCTCACTTGCCTATTTTTGGGGTGCTGTTTGGGTAGCTTCCAGGTTTTTGTGGGTGGGTTTTGGGGTCTGGGAGCACTGCTGGCACAGTCTAATGTAGATTGCATTTGTTTTTCAGGAAATCCATGGTGGAAAAGGGGAGTTAGGGCCTAGCTGCACAGCGTATTTGGACTGAATTGAAGGTAGGCCCATTTTTGCTTTTTGACTGTTTAGGGGTGTTCTGCTTTTTTGCGGGTGGCTGCAGGAGTCTGGGGGCATAGCTCGGAAGGTCTAATAGCGGAATCAAGTGTTTCGGACCAAATCCATGGTGAAAAAGTTTTTTGCGTTTTTGCTCACTTGCCTGTCTTTGGATTGCTTTTTGGGGGGCTTCCAGGATTTTGTGGGTGGGTTTTGGGGTCTGGGAGCACTGCTGGCACATTCTAATGTTAATTGCATTTGTTTTACAGGAAATCCATGGTGGAAAAGGGGAGCTGGGACCTAGCTGCAGAGCGCATTTGGACTGAATTCCAGGTAACACCTGAGGCAAGATGGCTGCCGACAGGGTGTGGTGAGCAGTCGCTGACAGACCTCTCGCCTAGTCTCCTTTCATGATGGTCTGAAAAATAGCTATACTGAGTTAGGCGCCCTGTGGTCTGCACTGTGGTCGGCGTTGTTGGATGGCGTCGAGTTCCCTGCTTCAGGAGAGCCTATTGCGCTATAAAACTGTGAAAGTAGCAGTGAGGATAGCTGGCTACAAGGTCTTGCAGTATTGCCGTGGATTTGCTCTGAGGCTTTTACATCTACCTGGGCAAGGATTTCGAAAAAGACAACAGCGGATAAATAAGAATATGCGTCCACAGCGAGAAGGAGAAGGGGAAGATAGCCCCGGACACAATCACAGGGAAGTGCCCATCCGACGCTAGTAAAAAGGACTTTCCCCTGAGCGCTAAAACGGGTGCCTCCGTAAAGTAGCAGCGCCAATCATGTCCTCAAAGAAGAAAGCAGAGAAAGTGGAGAAATCGGAGTTAAAAGGTAAAGCCGGTATACCCGATCAGAAGAGCGAAAAGTCGGCGACTGGAGGCTCCGAGGAGGTTCTAAAGCTTCTACCGGCGGCTGGGATCTCAGGCACGAGTGAGGATAAGAAACAAATACCGGATCAGACTCTGACGGTGGCCAAAAGCAAGGCGCTCCGTCAGCCTACCTTGATGGAAGCATTCTCACCGAGGATCGGCAATTTGGAGCAGGTACAGCCTGAAGCGGAATCAGAGACAGAGAGCGTCCTCGAGGACGCAGCGCAGAACGCCGCTCTCACCGCGGCTCCGGTGGTTGCTAGGCAACAGACAGGCAAAGACTCTGAGGCCTCCGCGCACCTTGATAGCAGCAAGCAGAAAGGAATGGGGGCTGCTGGTGGAGGATTTTCGGAGTTGATAGTCCCTGGCGACACTGATATTACTGTGGGTGCTGGGGGAGCTGAACCAAAGGATTTTGATCTAGGTAAGCATACTAACAATAAAAAGGAGGAGGAGGTGCCCCTAGTGGGTACTGGTACCGCGGACATGCTAGAGGCCCTAATGCAGGTGGAGGCCGAGCTGAAAACTGGGAACGTCTAACTCGTGGAAAGATCCCAGACAAGACTGGCCACCGTATCAACCACAGGTAGGACAGAAGGGGCAGAAGGAGGCTCTGTGGAGGGAGAATGCTTTTACTCTGTCGATGAAAATACTGACATAGACTCACCCTCTGTAAGTGAGACTGCGAGCGAGACTGGGATAGAAGAGGAGGATGAGGGGGAGTCAACCTCTACCTCTAGTAATCTTGGGAAAGAGAGTACACAAAAAAAGATGCGGTCAAAGGCGGGAAAAAAGACTCCTGGCTCTCTACCTAGGGTTGGAAAGAAGTTGTTATGGGATTACTCAGCTACCTCCTTGACTTATAACGAGAATATAGCTGTTGAAGCAGATGCAAGGAGAAACTAGGGCAGAAAACCGGAGATCAAAGCTTGCCACGAAAAAAATACACAATACTCTTAAAAAGGTCAATAAACTGTATGATGGGATGATTACCAGAGTGACTGAAGTCAAGGAAAGAACTGGAAGATTGGAGGATGAGATGGGGGCTTGGCAAGAGTTTAAGGGCAATCAGGTGAAGAGGGCTGAGGATATGCTTTGGAAGCTGGAGGAGGTAGAAAATCGCCAAAGGAGGAACAATATTCGCTTATTGGGAGTGGAGGAGGAGGTTGAAGGGCAGAACATCATGCACTTTGTGATAAAATTGCTGCAAGGGGCCTTCCCAGAATCAGACTGGCAGTGGGAGAAGGAGATCCAACGGGCCCACAGGTTCCCATTTACAATAAAGAGAGGACGCATGCTGGCTGGGGGGCAGGGGGAGAGAGCTCCCCTCCCTAGGGCAATCGTGATATATGTTGGAAATTACCTCCTGAGAGAAGAAATCATAGAGAAAGCAAGACCGGATAAAATGCGGACTTTTGAAGATATCTCCTTTTTTGCCAGACCAGATTTCTGTCACGTCACCGTGGAAAGACGATGGAGATTGAGGCAACTTATCAAGCCGTTTCAGCTTTTGGGTTCTGAGGCTTACTTGCTGTTTCCAGCTAGGCTGAAAGTAATCTCAAGAGGGAAGACAATGATGTTCTGGTCTGAAATAAAAGCCCAGGAATTTTTGGATTACTTGAAAGCACAGAAGGGAGGATAAAGTGGGAAGGGGCCCATCGTTATTGTCACGAACAAGCATAATACTAGATTATATAACATTGAAGCAATAAGCACTAGTAGGATGGGCATGGACTAACGTATAAATTGTATAAAATATATACAATGTATAATAATGCATGACAAGATTTTGGTCAACTGGGTTGGTGGATAGGGAGCACATGGAATTTAATAGGAGTAAAGGGGGGAGCAAGGCGGGATGTTGCGACTTACACACACTGAAGTAGCCACACATAGGTCTGGTGACCTATTTGCCTTTAGAGGGGGGAGGGGGAGGGGGAGGGGAATGCTCTAGGGGGGTATAGGGAGCACAGGGGGAATGGGGGGGGGAGAAACGGAGAGAAGAAGTGAGTCCAATCGTTTGGTCCAGCACAGAAACAGACAGAGCAAAGTAACTGTGACACATTATATGCCTAAGGATTGTGTGTATTTAGAAATATTATTTTTGAGAGAGGACAAGTGGACAAGTACAAGTGCAAGTGCATGTGTAAGAGGAACTAGAAGTGGCTTAGGAATGTGGTTAGGAAATAAGAAAAGTTGTAATGAGCTGTAGAATTGCGAGTATCAATGTGTGTGGGTTAAATGAGGCCAACAAGAGAAATAAAGTGGCAGCATTGTTGGGTGTGTTGCATTTGGATTTAGTATGCCTACAAGAGACTCATGTGGAGGTGGCACAAGGCTATCTTCTAGGGCAATTAGGATTCGCTGTTTTAGCTAACTCGAAACAAGGTACAAGGAATAGGGGGTGGCGATCCTAGGGAAAATCAAGGATGTGGTAGTAAATAAAAAACAGGAGGATGAGTGGGGACGTTTGGTTATGTTGGATTTGACATTTAGGGGTGAGAAATTTACTTTGGTAACAGTATATGGGTCAACACAAGATGATCCCGAGATCTTTCAGTATTTAGATACGGAGTTGGCGAACTGGCCTGAGCCGATAGTGTTATGTGGAGATTTGAACATACATGACTTTAGAAATCCTCTGTTACAGTCAGGGACTCCCTTTTCAGGGAGAAAAAAAAGAACCTACAGGGCATTATGCGATCTGGTTAGTAACAACTTCTTTATTGATCCTTGGTTAGAGCTATATCCAGCCATAGACGGTAGTACATTTTATTCTGCCCCACACAAAGTGATGGTTAGGTTGGATTATTTCTTAATTTCTGGGTCCCTCATAAATGCGATTGCGATAGAAAAATATCCCCGCTTAATCTCAGATCATAGCCCGTTGGTTTTAACTATTAAAATAGGCCAACATAGGAGGGAAATTAGGGAGTGGACATTTGAAAGGGCATTACTGCAGGAGGAGGGGTATAAAGAACGTATGGGATCCTGGATCAGAAGCCACTGGGATATTAATAGGGGTACAGCTAGCTCGGGAATGGTTTGGGACGCCTTTAAGGCTGGGGTAAGGGGGGAGACCTTGAGTTACGTGCTAGCTACAAGGGCAAAGGAAAACAATAGGATAACGGAACTGAATAGGAAACTGCTGGAGGCGGAGAGGGGATTGGGAGAAGCGATTCATCAACAGCAGTCTCTTGAGTCATTCTTATTGAAAATTGTGTCACTTAAGGCAGAAGCTACAGAGTATATGTCAAGGAAGACGGTGGGGAAATATCTGGCTAAAAAAAGAGGGGATATATGAATTTAGTGAAAAAGTTGGGCACCTGTTGGCTGCACGTACTAGGCAGCGAGTGGCTACAGCTGACATTTTGGAGATGACAGATCAGCATGGAAATCGAGTAGTAGGGGCTGACGGGATTCGGGAAATTTTTAGGCAGTTCTACGCATCCCTATATAAAGAAGACACGGAGGGGGATTCTCAAGAAGTAGAGAGGTATTTGAGGGGTGTGGTTGCAGTAGGTATTTCTCCAGAAAGTAAGGAGGAGTTAGAAGAGCCGCTTAAGAAAGAGGAGTTCATTGAGGCATTAAATCTTCTCCCTTCTGGTAAAGCTGCGGGTCCTGATCAGCTACCTGTGGAATTTTATAAAGTATTTTTTGGTGTGTTAGGTATGGACATGTTTGATGTTATGAGTAAGGCACAACTGGGAGAAGCAATTCCCGATTCGTGGGGGGGGGGCGGATGTAGTGGTGATCCTCAAAAAAGGGAAACCTGCAAATCAACCAGGATCATACAGACCAATTACGTTAATGAACGCGGATGTGAACATCTACTCTAAAATCCTGGCTAGAAGGTTGGCAGGAGTTATTGAAAAGCTAGTTGTCAACTCCCAACACGGGTTTATACCAGGCAAGGGGACCACACAACATACGAGGCAGGTAATAACATTTTTTGATGCAGCTGGTATCCCAGGAGACTCTATGGCATCAATCTTTTTAGATGCTGAAAAAGCTTTTGATAGAGTCTCCTGGGAGTACCTATGGGGGGTATTAAGGTGGAATGGCATTGGCAAGAAATACATCAAAGCAATGCAGAGGCTGTATAAAAATCCTACAGCTAGAATTAGGGTGTGTAGGGGGCACTCAGTAGGAATCAGTATTGAAAGAGGAACAAGGCAGTGCTGTCCATCGTCACCTCTTTTATTCGCGCTATATTTGGATCCCTTTCTGCGTCGGCTGGAATTGAATTATGGGATTCCTAGGATGAGCCTGAATGGATGTGAAGTTAAAACATTGGCATACGCGGATGACGTGGCTATCTTAACCCCTTATCCGGAGGAGGCGATGGTGGAAGTAGAGAGGGAGGCCGAACTTTTTGGACGAGTCTCCGGCTATAGCTTAAACAAAGCTAAGACCCAAATAGTATGCAATCGATATGTACAATATAGAGTAGATACAAGAGGGGTAAAATCTGCAGTTTATTTGGGGGTGGAAATATCTGCCGATTTGGAAGTAGTAGTGCAGAATAATGTGGCTCCCCTATTGGTGAAGGTAAAATCAGATTTGGAACGGCTTAATAATTTACACTTGTCCTTGGTTGGGTGTACAAATGTAATAAAAATGCTTATACTCCCAACATTTTTGTATTATTTTAGGGCAATTCCGCTATTTTTTTAAGCAAAAGGGTTTTCGGCATTGGAAGGAATCCTTAATACATTTATTTGGGCTCACGGCAAAACGCGTAGGGCATATTGGTACATGACACTTCCCAGAGAAAGAGGTGGTTGGGGGGCACCCGATTTTAAATTGTATTATTGGGCTGCGGCTATTCAATATATGCAAGGCTTGCTAGGGGGAGGAGAAGATCCAAGGGTAAGGAATTGCTCTTCTAGAATTCATAAGGCCGTACTTGGTGAAGAGGTGGAAAACTGCTTTATAGCTTGTGTAGAATATGGGCGTCTTAAAAGGACTAGATACAAGACGGTGGAGGCAGGAGTTAAGATATGGACAGCATTTATGAAAAAAGTGGGATTAGGAAGGTTTAATCGATACACCAGGTTATTTAAAAATAGGTCATTCCCAGACAAGGTGTTTGGAGACATAACAATGGAGAGATGGACGCAAAAGGGGGTAGTAAGTATTGGAGATCTTCAGGGGCTGGAGGGTTTAGTCACTTTTTTGGAATTGAGTACTAAGTTTGGGTTGAATAATAAGGACTTCTTTAAGTATCTGCAAATT
This sequence comes from Lissotriton vulgaris, assembly GCF_964263255.1. Taxonomy (NCBI): domain Eukaryota; kingdom Metazoa; phylum Chordata; class Amphibia; order Caudata; family Salamandridae; genus Lissotriton; species Lissotriton vulgaris. The sequence goes on from NC_141691.1 coordinate 2,036,224,502, forward strand.
AGGAGTTTTTGGGGAAATAAGCAAGGTGGGTTGGTTGGGTACAATAAAGTCGAGATTATGGAAAAGATAAGAGTAGGGGGGGATTGCTCAATAAGAAGTCTATACGCCAGTTTTGTGTGCGGTATGCAGGATGATATGGATAAATATAGTGAGAAGTGGGTAGAAAAGTTAGAAGGGGATTTAGGGTGGTTTCAGGACTCATTGGACTTAGGGCGCACAGTTCTCTGTTCGGCGTCTCTACAGTCGCAGCATTACAAAACTATATATTCCCTCTACTACACACCAGCAAGGATAGCAACATGGGGAGGGACGGAAGGTATAACCTGCCCGCATTGTAATTCAGGAGATGCGGATATAATACACATGTTTGCGCTATGTCCACAGTTACATACATTGTTACGAAACCTGGAACACTTCTTAGAGTTTTCATTAAAGATTAAGCTGGAACTTAAGCCAGTACATATACTTTTAGGAATAGCACCAGAAGAAGGGGAAGGGTATCAAGAGTTTGTTTTCCTGGCTATGGCGGTATATAGATTGTGTATCGCTAGGGCATGGCTAGACCCTAATCCTCCTACACTACAAGTATGGCTGGCTAGTTTGTTGTCCGCATATAATTTGGAAAAGCCAATATATGCAAGGAAAGGCAGGAGGGGAAGGGAAAGAGGGTTGTGTATTTGTAAGCCAATAGCAGATTGGCGTAGTGGGATAGGATAGGATACATTTAGAGAATAAAAAACTGGATGGGAATTCGGGGAACTGCTCTATGTTCACTGTTATCTGATGTGAACGGTTTTCAAGTATGAATTACATAGGTTGTGTATGTACTATTTTTTTTTTCTTTTTCCTTTGCAAATGAACAGATTGTATGTTACTATGTACTGCGCTCTGTCAAAATAATGTGCTGGGTTGTAAGAAAAAAATAAAAACATTTAAAAAAAAAACGAAAAAAAAAAACAATGGACTGAATTCCAGGTAGGCCCAAACTTTTTTAAGTGTGGCTTTTCCCGGGTTTTGCCTTTTGGCTTGTTGGGGTTGTTAAACTTGTTTTCGCCCGGGGTGACAGTTCTGGGGCCATTGCTGGGAAGGTCTAATACCCGAAAGAAAGTGTTTTGGAGACAATCCCTGGGGAAAACGTTTTTGCATTTTCTGAGATTTCGCTCACTCTACCGTTTTTGGGCGGCTGTTTGTGGGGGTTCCTGCCATTTGTGGGGGGTTTTGCGAGTCTTGGAGCAATGCTGGGTATGGATACTTTTGCTTGCTTGCAAGTGGTTTGAAATGAATACAATCCATGGTGGGTAAGGGGGGATTTTGACCTACTCTACTTTCAAAGTACGTTTTGTCACCAATTTCTACTAGGCCTCGTTTTTTGAGATCTGATTGGGGGTCTTCTACATATTTGCGACTGGGTTTAGTAAGGGTCTGTGAGCACTGCTATGAAGGTCTAATTTTGTTCTAAAACACAGTTTACAGTACACCTAGCTTGAGGGGAAAGATCCGCTAAATTAATTCACCCATACTTATTTATCCTTCAAAAGCAGACTCAGACAGAGTACACACTTTCAAAAATATTGTACTGTCTGTTATGAGGAAATATAAATTTTATGGTCCAGTAATGTTCCCTAACGTGTACCCCACCGTCTCCATGTACCAGCTTAAAGTGCATGTAACTTCCCTCCTGTGCCAGCTATGAAGACGCAAATACATTTGCGTCCAACGTTAACATGTCCTCTTTCAGACCCACCCTGAATGGGTTGAATACTCCGTTCCTAAGTATGCTATGCCAACGTCTTTTTGTGGTGTACTTTACACGTTTTTCAGCTCTGGCGAAGTAGGCCCTGAATTCTGCCATCGAGCCTTTTTTCCTGCCTTCTGACTCTGAAAGCCTCAGCCCAGGCTGCCTCTGTACCCGTGACCTCTGCCTTACTCCCTGTGCGGCTTACGGCGCTTAGCTCAGCCTGCTGCCTGCCAAGATTGTATTCAACCTTCGAATTATCTGTTCCGCTCCTCGAAAATGCATTCCTGCCTACTAGTTTAAGTAAACATTCCCCCAGCTGCAGAGCGAAGGGCCCGGCCTCACTGTCTCCGTGCAAGTAATTCATAGCCTCTGTTACCATGGTAGGCCCATGCCCCTCTCATCTCATGCAGACACTTAGACGCTTATACACGCACTCACCGTCAGTATAGAATAGCTTCTGCCCCAGAGACCTTTTCCGTTTAGATAATATGGTTCCCAAACATCAGATATCAGATATGATAGAAGTACGAGTTGATCTGACATGCCAGACTTCTGTCTCTTTCCGCCAGTGTAAATGTCAAGTCCCCTGCACCCTCCGGTTTCACGTCAATCACACGTCATGCAGCTGCGCGCGCATCCAAGCCTCAGATTTCTGCTGACATTACAAGATTCTGCTTTGTTGCCACCCACTTGTGACACTTACCTGTGACGTTTCTAGCACACACCTCTATGTTCACGCCTAGTTCACGCCTTCTAATTACGTATCACTACCACGTGTGTGCTCTTATCTTGTTTCTCTCAGCTGTTACGCCTACTGTATTGGTTTCTACTGTACGATTTAAGTATATAAGCTATGTATTGTCAATAAAATATTGCTCTATCCCTTCCTGCACCCCAGTGGTGGCAGGAACAAGATATCCGGTCATGACCATTCCTTTTTAAGGAATAAAACCCCTAAGAACTCTAACACCACGGACTCTGCCTCTTTCTTTCCGATTGAGTTATTATTGATTAAGTACTTACCTGCATAGAAATTAGGACGGTAAATCAAATATTTACCACATTATTCTGGCGCCCGAATAGGGACCCCTCCCCCACCCCACGCGCCGGTTGGTGCGTTGCAAGCTCTGTCCCCTGCCATCAGTTAGACGGAACTACGCGTACTGGCAGGATCTCCCTCTGGCCCACGGAGGTGACGAAGACTGCGATCAGCACCCAGACGAGGCGGTGAGGAGTGCGGAGGATCCCGACCAGAGCCTAGCCGAAAGAAACAAGGTCCGAGGTGTCAAGAGGCCCACCAGTTTCCGAAGTATCCACGTGTCGAGTCGAGTCGAGTCCGGTCCAGTCCAGTCGAGTTTTCCGAGGCCTTCTGTTTCCGTGCTTCCCGCTGATGAGTACCATTGCTGGGACGTATCTAGACGGGTGCATTATTTTGTATCCGGTAAAGACGGGTTTGGGTACACAAACGCGGTCTGCACTGTTTTAGACAGTGTATCTGTACTGTTTAGCAGTATATCAGTCATTCAAGTTCTTGCACTGTTCTTAGCAGTGTATCTGTGCTGTTTAGCAGTACATCCAGTATAGGGGGGTAGTCATATATGTCTCAAATGTTTTTCATGTGATTAATGTCGTGGTATGAGTGACTGTTTTTAATGTGCATTATTGTGTTCTTGTGTAACTAGCTGTGTTCAGAATTAAGTAGCAAGGATTGAGCATTCAGTACTAAGTAAACAAGATGCCGTTTTTCAATAAGTTAAAGCAGATAGGAACTAGGAAAGGGATACTAGAGGAAGAAATTCCTATCCCCCCTAGGGACACTCCTGGAAATTTCATGTATCATAAGCATGGCTTAGATGCCATATTGTATCTAGATTTATGGGCCGATTATACTAAGCATCTAGACAAGAGACACAGATGGCCTGTTACCGGAACATGGGATGCCGAGTGCATCATGAAGGTAGAAGAAGCACTATGGAAAAAGAAAGCCAGACAATCTCAGAAAGACGCCATAGAATTTTGGCGTAAAGAATCACATAAACGTGCTGAAAAAGCACTCCGTAGAGAAGACAGACATAGAGAAGAGTCAGATAAAGCCCGAGAAAACGAATTAGTTACTGAAGGGATCCGAGTAAAATCAGAACAAGTAGATCGCGCACGAAACAATCTTGTAAATGGCATGTATCTTGTGGGCGAGGGTTCGCCTGAAGCCACTTCAGAAATACCGAAAGATCTGCCGCCACCATTGGTTCCAACTAAAGTAAATCACAGGACTACTAAGGACATATTTCTGAATTCCTATCTAAACGATGTAGCACCCGCTTACACCAATCCACGTGCCCACGTCCCGCCTACTGACGGTGACGGAGATGGCAACCCGCCTCCAGACCATATCCCGCCATTACCGCAACAAGGTTTCCCCGTCCGACAGCCTGTCGTTCCTCCTCCTCCACCACTTCCCGCACCTAAAATTAATATACCAAATCCGTTTCTGCCTGATCCTACTAAGAGACAAGTTCAAGTACATATACAGACTCCACAGAGGGATAATGCCCAAGCCTCTGCCTCAGGAGGTGCAACCGGGGGTTACCAGACCCCGCCAGCAACACACAGATTACACCTTAGGGGCATGCAGAACCACCTTACGCTCCAATCACCCCGTCTCGACAGACTCAAAGCACCGCTCTCAGTTTGCAGATATGATCCAGTACCCGGCAAAGACGATAGAATGTTGATAGCATCACTACGATTGCGACAAGCTACAGATTACCTAATGTTATTCTCAGGGATGACCGATCACCTAGATAAAATATATCATTTTGTCCAGACTGGGGAAAATCCTGAAAGTATTAAGGAGGCCTTGGCACATCAGAAAGTTGACACTCAAGCATATATATTACGCTTTTTCATAAATTGCTTAATAAGAGAACGAGATAGACCTGAGACAGAACAGGATGAAATGGAAGCACTAAACAAGTGGGGACAAAATATATCCGAGGGAAAGCATGATAGACAGAATTGTATATCAAGCATGTACAAGAAAATAAGAAAAGCAGTAATACACATACACGAAAAAGAAAAAGAGAAAGAGAATGACTCCTCCGAGGAGGAGGAAGGACCTGAAGAACCAGAAAAGACTACAGATACGATAGCGTATGTAGGTAAGGGAACTTACCTTAGGAAAGGCATTCGTCCAGAAAGCAAGAGAGTTTTTCTCTCTGGCATAACAAAACCGAATTCTCCTGAACATCAGTTTCAAGACACTGATAAAATGCTTCGAGAACGAATGGGCTACCATGTACTCAATTCTATGGATGAACAAGAACTAGCCCGGTCAGCAGTACTATGGGCTGACAACCCTAATATATATAATGATGACACAGTAGCGCAGACATTTCTGAACCTATCCCCAGACGAGCAGAAATTAGCAGGTACCTATATGATTCAGCACCTCCTCAAGTTATACAGACATCAACATTCTGATCCAGGTCCCTTACACGATACATTAGAAGCACTACTCATGGACAGATGGAGAGGCCTAAGTACCAAGTTAATACAAATAATTCTAGAACAACGGCACAGATATAACACTTTCTTAAGCTCCGAATATGTTCCCGCTCCGCCCCCAGAAAGAAAAATGTATCATATGGAGCGTCTTGAAAGACAGAACCCTTTACGAGAAGTACACCCAGTCATGGGTACCGATAATACCTTGAAACGTGTGTATGTACACACACCTCTGACCAAGTTAGAACTATTGGAAATGAAGAAACTAGTACCCTGTCACGACAAAGACCCTGCAGGTTTTCACAGAGAACTTAAAGACATGTTACTAATGGGAGATTACACATATGCAGATATCATGAAAATGTTAAAGGTATTGTTGCCCACAGGCATCTACGAGAAACTTAAGGAACGAGAATGGGAGGTGGGAGACAAAAAGATTGTATGGGCAGAAATAGAAGACGAGGAGAAACTTCGTACCCCAGGGCTAGGCCTTGGGGAGAAAACTAAAGCATTACCAGGTTTGATAGTACAGGTTCTGCCAAGATTACTGACAACTAGAAAGGAAGACTGGGACGCGATCTCAGCCTGTAAACAGAAACACGACGAAGATACTAGTGACTTCTATTCCAGATTCGAGAAATGTTTCATTATTAATAGTGGTCTTAAACCAAGTAGCGAGTCGTACCCGCATCTTTTTGTATCAAAGTTAGTCGAGAATTCCCTGACATCAGTCAAGAACCGTGTATATAAAGTTGAAAGTACATGGCAAGCAAATACGCCATCCCAGATGTTACAAATGTTACAATACCATCAGAATAGAATTAGAGAAGAACAGGATCATGAACAGAAACGCATGAAAGACACGAAAATGAAAATGTTAGTGGCCCAGTCGGTTCCAGCCGACGGCCAGAGAAAGGGTACGGCCCAGACAGGAAATGCAGCAGCTCCCGTTAAAGGGACATGCAACTATTGCAAGCAGCCAGGTCACTACGTACATGAATGTCCAGTCCTGAAACACAATATAGCAACAGGTAAAACTAAAGAAAGACCGCATCCGCCTAGACACGATCAGGGTCAGCAACAGACTTCACAGAATCCACAACCTATGCATGCCTCATCACATACAGGACAGACCGCCGCGGTATCACAGTCGCAATCACAGCCACAGCCCATTGCCGCCACGCAGCAAGTCTCACGGCAGATGTGCCAGTATGCCCAATCTGATTATCCCGATTATCAGCGTTACACATGAAACAGCCTAGAGAGGGAGTTTGGCTTGCCTCTTATTGAGATTCCTGTAGATCAAGAGGGTCCTTATGTACACAGTCAAGTATTGGGAAAAGACAGAAAGTTCTTAATTGACACAGGGGCAAGCCGCACAACAATCAGTCATAATGAAGTCCCAGGGGCACCCCTCTCAGGCTCACAGAATGTTTCCCTTGGTTTTTCAGGACAGCCTATTGTAAATGAGGTATCAGAACCAGTCCCCCTGGCTGTGGGTCCATTATCACGTGTTACAGACTTGTTACTTACGAAATCATGTCCAGAAAACTTGTTAGGAATAAAGACATTGAAGGCTCTAGGAGCAGTGATATGTTGTTCTCCGGAAGGAGTTAGACTTTTCTTGCGTGACTTTAAGGGTCACTATGTATTACGAGAGTTTGATGTCAGATTGAAAAATGTACCAGAACACCTGTGGGCACAAGGCCCAACCGATGTAGGCTGCATGCACATTACACCATACCGTGTTACACTAAAGCCAGGTGTTGTTTTACCACGAATCAGACAATACAAGTTACCACCCGATGCTGTAGTGGCTTTACTGGAAATCATTGAAGAGCTCATTGCCCAAGGAGTGGTCATAGAGACCGACTCCAATATCTGTAATTCCCCTATCATTCCGATTCTTAAACGTACTGATCCCAATGCACCGCCAGTATATCGGCTGGTGATTGATTTACGAGAACTAAATAAATGCATTGTACCACAGTACCCTGTGGTTCCCGACATCTCATCCCTATTGACTGCTATTGATTCTGAAGCAACGTTCTTTACTGTAATTGACCTCAAGAACGCCTTCTTCAGTGTGCCTATTGATCCAGAGAGCCAATATCTCTTCGGATTCAGTTTAAATGGACGAAGTTTCAAATTTTCACGCGCACCTCAAGGATTCACAGAAAGCCCCAGCATCTATAGTCAAGCACTGAAAAGACAACTTGATTGTATTCAAATGCCAGTTAACACCGCCTTACTGCAATACATCGATGATCTGCTGATCACCGCACGAAGTGAACTCGAATGTGAACAAGCATCACTGACAGTTTTACATTTTCTGGCCGACAAGGGACACAAGGTGCTACAATTCTGTGTTCAGCAAGTTGTGTACTTGGGTCACTTGCTGTCCAAAGTGGGCAGACAGCTCACTCTTGACCGTATCCAGTTAATTGTAAATATGCCACAACCCCAGACACAAAAGGAAGTGCGGGCCTTTATAGGCCTCACCTCGTACTGCAGACAATGGATCCCTCAGTATGCATTTCCAGCTAAACCACTCATTCAGTTGACAACACAGGAGGCAGCGACTTCGACTGTCCTCCCTTGAACTCAGGAACATACACAAGCCTTTGAAGAATTAAAGAAAGCTTTATGCCAAGCACCAGTTTTAGCAACACCATGTTACAGCAAACCTTTTACACTTTTTGTTACAGAACGTGATGGTACAGCGTTGTCTGTCCTCACTCAAGACCAAGCAGGTTCACATAAGCCTTGCGCTTATTTTTCAAGTACATTGGATTCAGTAGCCCAGGCACTCCCTGCGTGCTTAAAGTCAGTAGCAGCAACAGCGCTAGCAATCAGACAGAGCGACTCAATTGTTTTAGGACATCCATTAACAGTACAAGTTCCACATTCTGTAGAGGTTCTTTTAAACAGAACTCAGACTCAACACTTGACTATAGCACGACTGACAGGTTATGAATTGACGCTATTCCAGCCACACATAGAGATCAGACGCTGCAGCATTCTAAACCCCGCAACATTGTTACCTTTGATTATGACAGATCCAGCCCCGCATGATTGTATAGAGATCATTAATGCAGTAACAAAGCCCCAACGAGACTTAACAGATGTTCCATTGACAAATCCAGACCTGACACTTTACGTGGATGGTTCATGTATGAGAACAAGTACAGGAGAATTAGTGGCCGCGTATGCAGTGACCACTGAAACTGAAGTTAAAGAAACATATCGTATTGACACACTGTCTGCTCAAGCAGCAGAGCTCATCGCTCTGACCCGAGCCTGTATACTAGCCAAGAACAGAAATGTTAACATATACACTGATTCCCGTTATGCGTTCGGAGTCGTACACGACTTCGGAATGTTATGGCAAGAACGAGGTTTCTTGACCTCTCATGGTGCCAAGATCCAACACGGTCCCCTCATTCAAGCACTGTTAGAAGCAATACATCTGCCTTCAGGCATATCCGTCATGAAGTGTAAAGCACATACTAAAGTTACAGATTCTGTTTCCCAGGGTAACGACCTGGCAGACCAGACAGCAAAACATACAGCATTGACTCACACCCAGACAACTGACGTGACAAAGACAATAGTACCGACACATTGTATGACAGTCAGGGATCCCACACTAGATGTAATAGATATTCAGACACATGCTACTGCAGATGAAATAAAGAAATAGACTGAACTAGGAGGGATCCAGACAGATCAAGGTTGGATGACGAAGGGAAAATCTACATGGTTTCTCCCCGACTCTATGGTTCAAGTCATAATAAATACAGCACATAGTCCAGCACATCTAGGAGAGAAAGCGATGTTAGACAGTTTACAGAATCTCTGGTACAACAAACACTTACGAGCAGCAGCAAAACAGAAAGTGCGTACTTGCATGATCTGTTGTCAGTTCAATCCAGGTAAAAGCGTCCCTGTAGAGCAAGGTGGATTTCATCCTCCCGATCACCCTTTTGAAGTCCTCCAGATGGATTATATCCAGATGGACCGTTGTCGAGGATTCAAATATGTCCTCGTAATTGTTTGTGCACTTTCCCGTTGGACCGAAGCATATCCAGTCCCAGATTACACTGCTCCGACCACTGCCAGGCAGCTGGTTCGAGAATTCTTCCCACGATACGGCTTGCCTCGTGTCGTGTACTCAGATAACGGACAGCCATTCTCATCCGAACTCATGAAACAGGTTTCCCTGCTGCTAGGATATCAGTGGAAATTCCATTGTGTCCGACATCCCGAAGCCGCTGGCCTTGTAGAAAGGCATAACCAGACACTAAAAACCCGCCTTGCTAAAGTTTGTAAAGAGAAAGGGGTCGACTGGATAGTCGCCCTGCCAGTTGCATTGTTCTATATGAGAATGGTCGCCCATTCGAGATCAGGACTATCCCCGTATGAAGTGGTCTTTGGGAGACCACCGAATATGTGGGGGACGCCCATCCCTAAGAAAATTACAGATGTTGATTGTAATATGCTGACAGATTACCTTGCCTCCTTGATGTCTGCACTCCAATCATGTCGTTCACAGGTTGCCGCAGCCTTCCCTGACAACACTGATGTAAAGCCACATGATGTCCGTCCCGGTGACACAGTGCTAATTAGGAACTTCGACAGGAAAAGTCCGCTGGAGCCCCGCTGGAAAGAGCCGAAGACCGTCCTTCTTACAACGCGGACCGCTATCAAGGTGGAAGGCCGAAAGGGGTGGATCCATACGAGTCATATAAAAAAATGTAACAAACTGCTGCCAGAAACAGACTCGTCCACCCCCTCAAAGGACTGCCTCGATACTAAAGACTTCAAAGTTACGAAACAAGAGAAAACTCCCCAAGAGGAGTACCGAATGAAACTTCGATCTAGCAAGTCAGACAGTTTAATTGTTTAAGTCCTCCCCTAGGTGAATCGGTTAAATAGTTTCTGACATGTATCCCCTAGATCGAGATAGAGAGAGAGAGAGACAACTCAAGAAACGTACATATTGTAAATCACTCCGCAGTCACTGTATAGTGACGTTATTGATTATGTTTTTTCTAAGTCTTCTGATTATTGTTGCTAGTATATTGCTTCCCATATATTACCCTATTTTCAAGCGTGAACAATCTGCTTACAATGTCACTGCCGAACATTCTTTTAGTGAATTACCTCCCCACGAACTTTCTTACAGACTCGCGCTGCGCAACAACACATTCATTAGTATGTTACATCACTCCCATCAGACTAACAACGCTACAAACTGCTGGATATGTGGCCGACTCCCTCCCTATCAGAAATACAAGGGAGTTCTGCCCCTTTTTCCGTACCCGTTCACTCACAATGGCTCCTGTGGTGCATGGTTTAGAATAATTAATTCCTTAGATCCTGATGTCGCTGTTTTCAAAGGGAGTTGGGTTTGGGGAAACTTGAACTTAGTTCTGGCTAATGCCTGTTACCCGGACAAGAAGGGACTTCCCATTAGAATAGGAACAGATCTAGAAAATGAAGTATATGGATTAGGTAATTATACAATTAACCTTATGATTCTTACTGTCGAATCCGAAGCTACACCAGTTCTCCCTGCTATGTCAGTATTACCAGTCACTGGTGATTTATGTGTCAGTAAGAAGGGTTCAGTACACTTAGGTCATAGTAAATGTACTACTGTGGTCGAATTCAGTGATCAAGGCAAATCTTCCTTTAGAGCTACCCGTCATTCCTACTTTGTTTGTGGCCATACAGCATACATACGCTTACCTCCAGATTGGGATGGTACCTGTTACATTGCATTCCTTCTGCCACCTGTTTTTCTAGCCCCTCCTGATTATCACAGAAATACTAATCTAGTAAAGAATAGACTCCGAAGAGATCTCCCGATTGTCGACTACACTGAAACGGCATTGGAGCAATACACAGATTTCAATAAAGGATTCTTTTTCTTCACAGGTCCCGTCCAAAACAGTAAACTAATACGCAGATTAACTAGAACACTCGAAGCAGTAGTGAATGAAACGGCCTCCGCCCTAGGTAACTTAACAGAGGAGCAGTCCGCCATGCGGGTTGTTGTCCTCCAGAATCGTCTTGTTATTGACGTCATCTTGGCAGATAGAGGCGGAGCTTGTAAGGTCATCGGGTCAAGTTGCTGTGTTTTCATTCCAGAAAACGCGCCAACGGTATACCAAGCTATCACACGTCTTCATAAAATTGCAAGTCAGATACATCAGAATCCAGGCACCTGGACTTGGTCCGGTTGGTTCTGGACAACGTTGACCGCTTGGGGATGGAAGATCCTATCCTTCCTAGGCATTGCCCTTGTCATAGTATTCAGTTGCTGCCTGTGCCTACAGTGTGGGCCAGCGATATGTGGACTGTGTGCCACATCGTGCATTGAACATTCCAGTTTTCTCTCAAAACGTGAAAGGAAGAAAGAAGAACAAATGATGTTACAAGAACAGACTGATCGATTCATGAGGATCGATATATCATGAAGGGTCCGTAGGGAACAAGGAGGGAATGAGGAAATATAAATTTTATGGTCAAGAAATGTTCCCTAACGTGTACCCCACCGTCTCCATGTACCAGCTTAAAGTGCATGTAACTTCCCTCCTGTGCCAGCTATGAAGACGCAAATACATTTGCGTCCAACGTTAACATGTCCTCTTTCAGACCCACCCTGAATGGGTTGAATACTCCGTTCCTAAGTATGCTATGCCAACGTCTTTTTGTGGTGTACTTTACACGTTTTTCAGCTCTGGCGAAGTAGGCCCTGAATTCTGCCATCGAGCCTTTTTTCCTGCCTTCTGACTCTGAAAGCCTCAGCCCAGGCTGCCTCTGTACCCGTGACCTCTGCCTTACTCCCTGTGCGGCTTACGGCGCTTAGCTCAGCCTGCTGCCTGCCAAGATTGTATTCAACCTTCGAATTATCTGTTCCGCTCCTCGAAAATGCATTCCTGCCTACTAGTTTAAGTAAACATTCCCCCAGCTGCAGAGCGAAGGGTCCGGCCTCACTGTCTCCGTGCAAGTAATTCATAGCCTCTGTTACCATGGTAGGCCCATGCCCCTCTCATCTCATGCAGACACTTAGACGCTTATACACGCACTCACCGTCAGTATAGAATAGCTTCTGCCCCAGAGACCTTTTCCGTTTAGATAATATGGTTCCCAAACATCAGATATCAGATATGATAGAAGTACGAGTTGATCTGACATGCCAGACTTCTGTCTCTTTCCGCCAGTGTAAATGTCAAGTCCCCTGCACCCTCCGGTTTCACGTCAATCACACGTCATGCAGCTGCGCGCGCATCCAAGCCTCAGATTTCTGCTGACATTACAAGATTCTGCTTTGTTGCCACCCACTTGTGACACTTACCTGTGACGTTTCTAGCACACACCTCTATGTTCACGCCTAGTTCACGCCTTCTAATTACGTATCACTACCACGTGTGTGCTCTTATCCTGTTTCTCTCAGCTGTTACGCCTACTGTATTGGTTTCTACTGTACGATTTAAGTATATAAGCTATGTATTGTCAATAAAATATTGCTCTATCCCTTCCTGCACCCCAGTGGTGGCAGGAACAAGATATCCGGTCATGACCATTCCTTTTTAAGGAATAAAACCCCTAAGAACTCTAACACCACGGACTCTGCCTCTTTCTTTCCGATTGAGTTATTATTGATTAAGTACTTACCTGCATAGAAATTAGGACGGTAAATCAAATATTTACCACAGTTAGGAAACTCAAAGTGTGACTTTTTGCACTACACAGCGTACATACCTTATATTTATTTGTCAGTGGTGTTCTAATATCACTTCCTGTATTTCCATCAATAATTACAGGCCGGGTTTCAGCCGGTGCAATGGGAAAAAAAGGATGAAGTCAGGCTTCACATTAGCGAGCCGCAATTCAGCATCCGCCAGGCAGGCAGTGGACAGGGTGTCCTCTGGTCACCAACATTGATGGATGGAGCGTCAGATGGAATGGAGGAGTCCCGCTAATAAGAGGAATGGTTGGATGCATGCAACTTACCAAATTCAACAGGACAACTACAACAACATACAGATACAGTATCCGTTCTTTTCTAATTATCTTTTAAGTAATGTTATTGCTGTGAACTTCTATGAGTGTAACTCTGCATTTCTTTGATCTCTGCTTCTAAATTCATCCCTACAGCTATTGTATAGGTTTTACTTCTGCTATTTTTCAAACCTAATTTAATGTACGAAGTGTTTCTCTGAGTGCAGAGATAGGCAAGTGAAAACACATAATTATTACTGCAGCCCTGTACTGTCGCATTCTTTCATTCACGGTTGTCGAAAGTACTACTTTCTTTTCAGTAACCATGCATGCAGTAGTGAATGCACTTCCTTTATGTCACTTAAAAGATTTATGGATAGCTTTGTACCCAAAGATTTGTTTATCTTCAATTATTGTTTGTCCATGCTGTGCTTTTTTTTTCTTCTCTCAACAAAACTTTCCCAAAAAAACCCCTTCCCATACATTTTCCAAACCCTAACCCTCTTCCCCCGGGCTGTGTGGTTTTAATTGATGTGTGACTAAATGACTGCAATAATTCCACACACTTGCTGGGGAGGATAAGATCATAGCAACAGGCTGGTGAAGGAATCCGAGGATATATTCTTACTCTGCTTGACACAGAGTCACTATTGGCAAATGAAAGCAGATTTTCATGTGCTCCATCAACTTGATTGATCATCAAGAACATCCTCCTCCTAGACGTGGCAAATTATTACACTGCTGTGTCCTTCACCTTCAGTACTATCTCTTGTAGTAGTAGCCAATGTCAAAGAAATTCAAAGCAAGTACTAGTTATACTTTCAATACTTTAACACATGTTAGGCTACATTGTGGCACTGTTCTAGTGTACTGTCACCTGCTATATTCTCTATCGTACCGTTCTAATGCTATGGTAAGGACAAACAAGGTTTCATTTTCTTTTTTTTCATATGCTGCAACTGCCACTGTGTAACACCACTAGTACCACCGCAATGATGACATTTCATCCGCCCAGGATCGACAACCTTAAACGCCATTTCCTGTGCAGCCATCTCTGTGCCTAGCCCTATTTCCAAACACAAATTACAGGTAAGATAAGCGTTTGGGGGGGAGGTAGTATAATGGAGTATTAGGAGAGACGAGAGACTGACGGCAGTACTAGTAAAGTCCTAGGACTATTGAATTCACTTACTCTGTGAGAGGCACTGAGTTTTGAAAACATTTGGGCAATTAGTAATTACTTACACAACTTGAATCAAGATGCCACTTAAGTTTCAGGAAAACAAACTTACTGTTAAACCCCCACCCACCAGCCTCAAAAGCAGTAAAAAACACGTATGCTAAGATAAAGTTTAAAGTATATTTATATCCCTAACATAAATAATCTCCCGCAACACCCAACCCACCCCCCGTCCCTAACCCCAACAAATGTCCGTGAAAAGTCCAAAAAACCCAACTTCCAATTCCCACCCCCAGAAGTCTTTAAAAAAGGTGCAAGGGACAGTCTGCTGGCTGCTGTTCACTTTTCGGGCCAGGTCGGCATGCTCCTTGCGGAGGGTCTCAAACAGGGTTTTGGTGTTCAACAGCTCCTGCCCGAGGTAGGACACCCTGAGTAAAAGGCGGTGCAACCTTTTTTTGGTACTTCTGTGGGGGGCAGCTGATTTTTTTGCTGCTCGGTGGTGGCGGGTGGCTGCGGTACCCCGGCTCCGTACCGCTGGAGACCTGCTGTGTTGACTGGCTGACCCAGGGAGCGTGGAGGAGGATGCAGCTGTCCCGGTCGATGTTGTGGTAGACTGCGTGTCCCCCTCCTCCTGGGCCACCAGCCGCCGATATTCGGTGACAGTCACCTCCAGCCTCCGTTGCCGGGCCCTTTTAGCCAGCTCCTTCCGTGTTGGTTTGGAAGGAGCATCTATATGAAGAAAGAAAGTTATAGTCTGTAACCAATGCTCTTTGAGATTAACACAAAATGATTCAGCAAAAAGTTGTGTCACAGTAGAACCAGCAACTTGCAAGCACAGTACATAACTATTGTGGCCAGTATCTATCTAACCTCCCACTTCTTCATCCTTGCTCCAACATTAGTGGGAGTTTAAGGAATCAATTCTACGAGCACTATGGACTCACTCCATTAGAGTCGACTATGACAGTACACCAGTCTTATTCTTCTTCTTCTCTCTTGTTTAGCAAAATTGGTACGTTAACTTCTGCAAGCCCTCATAATGCCAGCGCAGTCAACTTGCACTCGAGAAAAACAGACGCCCGCCATGATGAGTGAGACAGACTTGCGTTACTGTACCAGTCCAGTACATGCAGGTGGTGATGCTCTTACTTTTCTATTATGGGTGGCACTGAGAATACTCTGTTACAAGGGCTACTGCTTAATTAATTTAACTTTCACCCTACAGTGTTAATGAATACTAGAAAAGGAAAATGAAGAAGATAAATAATCTGATTATCTATCACTGCACATGGTATGTATTTGCTTACATATGGGATGACTTTAGGTGCTTTGCTTTTTATTGAATGAACAGTGATACATCCACACATGAATGACCGAGTTCTACTAAACTTGTTAACAGAGGTAGTGAGTGGCCATCGTAATAGCGGATATATGATGTGCTTGCAATACAAACTACTGCTACTATTCATGGTAGTATTCGGACAAAATTAAAACTTCTTTTCCTTGCCTTTCCTACACTGGGACGGACGTGCGGGTGCGGTGTTACATGCTCTTTAAAGTAACACTTAGTTCATCCAGTGACCGTCTACTCTCTCTAGATACACATATGCTATCTAAGAGTCAGATTGTACCATGATCCAGGCATCCATCCATTCAAACTATATGTCAATCATTCTTCTTCATGTCTACTCTAAAGTAAAAATGACCCTTTTTCCAGGGAAGGGTGTTGTCTTGCTGCACTGTTTGGCACAAATGATGAATGCTAGCTTTTTAACACGCACCATTTTTCTCATAACAGACAGAAGCTTCACTTCTAAGAACAAGAGCAAGATCAGATCATCCTCACTAGGACGGAGTGACCAACGATTCAGCACCAAAAAGAAAAATTAAGTTCAAACCAGGTGAGGGCTCGGCTCGCCCACAATAAATGTGTGAAATAAATCACTAAGCACTTTTCCATTTTTAATCAACCGTTTATGTTTTATGACAAGCTTGATTTTAATAAATGTTTTTACTTTTAATAAAGCTTTAAAACTTAAATAGACTCTGTGATTTTTGGCCAAGAGTGACTGGGCAAAAGGTTTTGCTATTTGCAAGCATGAGTCCGTGCCTCTGACACTTCTGGACTCTGACTCCGTACTTTTGTCCTGCATTGGATAATCATCATTGGGGATCAATCATCGATGAATTCGGGAGCTAAATGACTCTGCCACACTATCTAGTCAGTAAGGAGATTGGGGGTTCTTCAAAGTCTGATATCACTGAGGTATGTGGAAAGTCTACCTGCCCCTATTATAATTGATAAACAATGCACATTTTAGTGTCCATAGTTCTGTTTGTGAAGATTTGTCCCTGAAACAGTAGTAGTATGGATTGTCCTCCTATCCAAACCAAAAGTAGTATCTTATTCTTTCTTGGAGGTCATTCAAATTTTAAGGTTGGGAATTGTCAAAGCATAAACATTTAGAAGACTTGAAAAGACCATTATTGACAATCCCAGAGGACTGCACTCAGTGCATAGAGCTATTGCTGACTAGAATGGGAGTTTCGTTTAACACCTTTTGCCAAATGTGCAATCTTAGTTAGCTACACCAAGACTAGTAAGAATAATCTAGTAATACCACAGGGAGTCATAGTAGAGGCAGGATAAGAATTTAGATACAGTCTACAAGAAGATCAAAGACTATTTAGAAAAAATAGAATGAGGAACGCTAGGAAAAAATAGGTACTCTATATTAAAATGAAAACTTACCGGGGCCAGCAAAGGAGCCCTCGCCTGACCGATCCTGGCCTTCTACTGCAGCAGCAGCCGATACCAGTTCCTCCTCTGTCCTCTTGCCCCTGGGGGGAGCTGATGTACAACATGAAAGAAAGAAAGACCCGAAAACATGGATGATTGTTGTCAACCAAATCAAACATTTCAAAAGAACAATAACAACATATTTTGGCGAAATAGCAAATAGACAACTATTCCACTGGATATATTGACCTAGCTCATGTGGTCTACTACGATATTAGTATTGCTTGATTTGCGTACCATCGACTTGGAAAGTTATGTAACTCACTAAACAAACTACTAAAAAGGTTCGCCTAGGACTGGCAGGCAGCAGTCCGCAGCACGCGAAGTAACAGACAAACTCCATTGTGATTGCAGATCAGTGACAACACTTAAAAGTTTCCTACTACATTAACCAGTCATCAAAATACTCAAACTATCAATCCACCACCACTATTTCCTCTTATTGCCAGGTGTACAAAGGAAGAACTGGACCTGAGTCTGTAGGGGCAGATTTACAAGCCCCTTGCGGCTCTTTTGCTCCGTTGTTGCGTGACTTTTGTGTCGCAGCGGCAGAACAAAAGAGGCGCCATGGTGCAGCGTATATTAACGTGACGCATATGGGAGATGCATCACGTTGTAAAGCCCTGCGCCATCAGGGGGTGTTCCGGCGCAAGGGAGGGCGTTCCTGCACAGGAACGCATCCTAAAAGTGGCTGAGCGAAATTTACAAGATTTCAATCAGTCACTTTTAGGACAATGATGCGTCACTCAAACCCTGCGCTTGCTTGAAGCAGACGTATGGCTTGACGCAGTATTGGGGAAATAGGGCACCCCAGAGCATTGCTGGAGCTGCACCATCGTTGCGACGCAACTTCAGCAATGCGCCGCCTTTACGGCACAGATGCGTAATGCTTCGGTGACGTTTTGGGCCCATGGTGCGCCGCATTGTAAATATGGCGCTCCATGGGTGGTGGAGGCGTAGCGCACAATTACTGGCGCATTCCTGCTACTTTGCAGGGATGCGCCGGTAATAGCAAATCTGCCCCTTAGTGTCTAGCATTACGCAGTTCTGTAAACTACACTCATACATAATTTCTCAGGCCAATGAAATGAACACAAAATCGAAAACAAATAAGCACAGTAGCAACGCTACTGAGAAGGAGAGCAATGCACCTGAAATGCACAGAAGATTTTGAAATATAATTTACCTACAATGTAATCGGCAGCTCTTGGTAAAAACTAAAATTTGCAATATAATAACACACAGAGCAGGAGAAAACAGAGTAGTGATGAAATAGCTAGTACTACTCCCCAAGCCCGGGGATCTCGACGCCAAGCAGGTCGAGCAGGTCGCGTTCCCGGTCCAGGAGATCCGTCCAACGGTGGGTGGCCTGGTTGTAGGTGCGCCGGACCCGAGAGTGTCGATACATGGCCCGGCACACCTTCTCCCCCCGCTTCCCGCGCTCCTGGAGCCCGTAGCCGCTTGCGATCCTGCCGCCTGCCGCAATGGTCCTGGGGAGGCGGCGCTGTACATAGTAAACTAGTGAGGCCACCTCCTCCGCACTAAAGCCCGTGGTATCACTAGCTCCCCCCTCAAACGCCCGCACGGGAGCCGGGCACGGGGTGTGGGTTCCTTCCCCTTCTCAGGCTGCTTCCTGGCTCCCTTTACCATGGTCTGGGCAGAAAGGAAGGTAAATAATAAATAAGAAATGGAATAGGGAAGAAAAGAAAAGAAAAGAGTTTAAAAAAGTAGTTTAAAATTAACCAAAAGTAGCAGAAAACACAAAAATATAGAGCTAGAAAAATAGAGGGATAGATAATAAGTAAAATAGATTAAAAAAACTTCAAACAAGCAAAGGATGGCAGAGATTGAGAGAGGATACAGAAAGCATGCCCAGAACCATAGCAATGAATGAAAAACAAGATGGCTGAGCCCGTTCACGACCGCGTGGGTAAGTTCGCGCGAGATTTCCCCCGCGATCACACGCGAACTTGTACTAGCGAGCCGCACACTTTGCAAGATTACACATAGCGCCCGGAAACGGAAATACGTCACACAAACAAGATGGCCGCGCCCATGTACGATCGCTAGGATAACTTTGCGTCGTTGCGCTACCAGCGGCTTGCAAAAACGCAAAAAAACACGCAAACTAACATGCCGCAAAAAAACAAATCGCATATTCGCACAAATTTGCGGCTTCCGAATTCGATCTCGTGCAAATTCGCGCCCCGCGAATCCTGCGAAATTGCAGAAAAATGATTTTTGCAAAACTGAAAGCACTCAGCAGGTGCAAAAGTTCAAGCTCATCATTAGTAACCATTCCTTCCTGAGGGGCCCCTCCAGAGTTCAGTTGCCTACTTGAAACTATTCTATGACCCTGCTCTGACCCTCACAGCAGGCTCAGAAAATAGCTACAAGTATGCCACAATGGTCCTGTTAAAAAAAATTTAATTACAGATAAGGAAGCAGGTACCAGACTGGAAGTTCAAATTCAGTGACACATTAATCAACCCCTAATTCATTCATGTCAGTTGAGACAGGGCAGGTGTGCTAATGAATTTTGCCAAACTGAAAGCACTTAGCAGGTGCAAAAGTTGAAGCTCATCATTAATCAGGAAGCACCTACAGCTAAGGAAGCAGGTGCCAGCTCAAATTCAGTGACACATTAATCAGCCCCAAATTAATTCATGTCAGTTGAGGCAGAGCAGGTGTGCTTTTCCCCCCATAATCTACAGTGATGAACCAGAGAGTGGCAGTGATGTAGCAGAGGGTGGCATGGGTGAACCAGAGGGTGGCAGTGGTGAAACAGAGGGTGCTGTGATGAACCAGACGTAGAAACAACATGGTCGCGACCGTTGCGACCCGACAAGTAAGTTCGCGTTTGCGAACTGGTAAAAAACCCTCGCAAACTGGCAGAAACCCTTGCGAACACAAAAAAAAGAGAAAATCCGCAAATTCGCGAAAGTTCACGGATTTTGCGGATTGCGAATTCGCAAAATTCGCCCATGCTTAGAAAAAAGAATAAAGCCTAACCTCTCTCTCCTTGCTACTAAGCAATATTATTATATAACAGAAGATCTCTGGGCTTTGTTTAGAAACCCCATACCTTAGACTATAGGCAATAGTTCTACATCAGAGGTGCTGTCTCGCTCTGCTCTGTGGAAAGGTCCCTCTCTAAGTGGCCGCTCTAAGTGTGTGCTCCCCATTCATGAATCCCCATAATATCAAGGTACGAGTTTCTAACAACAGCTGGTTTTTATGTTTTGTCTAGATGCTAGGCCCTGGCAAGAACAGAATAACAAGCGACATTATTTATCGACTTTGCTCACAATGTTCAGACTAAACTACAGGAACAGGCGGAGAATGAACACAGCAGGCAGTCTCATTTGAAAGGCATGAAAAAAGTTGTTTGCAAAGATTAAGCTGTGTAGTAACATTCACAAAGCTGTATGATGGCTGCAGGGCTCATGCTTACTTAGTTATATCTACAATGTCCCCAAAGGCCACATGACATCCTACCCTTGGCCAGGTCTGTAGCACCTAGGCAAACTGAAATTAGAGGTAAGCATAGCAAATTGTAGAAAAAATAATAAAATAGGAATTTGCAGGAGAGGAGAAAACATTTAAATGCAGAAAAAAAGGCCTTCGAAATGGGTCCCAATTCCCATTTAAGGAGATCCATCAAAATCAAAAAGAACATGTGCACTGAGGGGTGCAATCAGCTCCAAAGTGTCATTCGTATCATCCCATGCAAAGAGGGTCACTATCCAATTGAGCAAGGCAAACAAACAGACATGCTCCTCATAATCCTGAGCATTCATGAGCATTTTTGGGGAATCTGCATGATATTTGATAATTCTTTGCTGCAAAAAGCGCTGCGCAAAAGCACAGGTACTCAAGCTTGCCAAAGCTCCAAGAGTAGCTGCATACGTTAAGCGGCTGTCCCCTGAACAGTCCTTGTCATGGGCAAACAATGGACCCACCAACAGTTCGTGAGCCAGAGCAGACATCCTGGGCCCAATCAAAGTGGCACCAGCCACAGTAGAACACAGGTTGTGCACAGGTGAAATAGGTTTAGCGGAAGTGCAGCGAATAGCTGATGCCAAGAGTCGCTAACGGCGAGCATCCAAAGAGTTGCGGCTTACGGGCGCAGTACAGCTGCAACTGGCCTGGGCTGAGCTGAACTACAGGATGGGCAGCCAAGTAGGAGTAGAAGACCCAGCACCCCACAAACCAACAAGAGCACCAGGGGGAAACCACTGTAGGCGCTAGTAAATGTGGAATGAACAAAAGCGGGTTCAAGATGTTACAACAGCGGATTCCACAAATTTAAAAAAATTTGCAAGGCTATCGGTATCAGACGCATTAAATATCTGGGGCCAGATGTAGGTAACCAAATACCGGTCGGTAACGGCCGAAAATACCGAATTTCGGCCTTTACCGACCTATATTTGGCTGACGAGATGTAGGGGACAAAGAAAACTCTGAATCAGTAAATTTAACGAATCAGTAAATTTACCGATTCGGAAACCTCACCGAATCAGTAAATTAACCGAATCGGTAAATTAACCGAATCGGTAAATTTCCGAATCGGTAACATTTCTGATTCGGTAAATTTACTGATTCGGAAATGAAGAAATAGTAAAAATGAGTATTGAGATGTAGGTAACCTCTTAAATACCGAATTAGCATGAAATTCGGTATTTAAGTGTAGGTATTTAGCATGGATTGAAATCAGGTGGTAACCAGGTGCAGGCTATAAAAAAGGGCCCAAAATACAACAGTTTCACCAGAATGGCGGGAGGCGGCTATGCCTACAGGCAGCAGGAGAGAGGGAATGGAAAAGGGAGGAGCAATTGTACAGGCAGAGAATCACAGTCTTCCAATTGACTGAGCCAAAGATACTGCAAAGGTACATGCTACACCCCCAAACCATCCTGGACCTGATCAAGGACCTGCACCCACTCTTGGAGCACCCAACAGCAAGGGCGCACGCCATCCCACCCCATGTGCAGGTGCTCTGTAGCATACACCTGCTTGCATCTGGGAGTTACCAGAGTGTTGTTGCTGCGGTAGGTGGGGTGTCCCATAGCTTCCTGTCCCGTTTCTTCAGGAATTTCCTGGATGCCATGATGGAGAGAATGGAGCATTACATCCGGTTCCCGGAAACTGATGCAGACCTGCTCAGGACCAAGACTGACTTTTACCTAATGGCACATTTCCCACACGTCATTGGCTGTATTGATGGGACCCACATCCCAATATGCCCACCTGCTGCTACAGAGTACATATACAGGAACAGGAAGTCATCACACACAATCAATGTACAAGTAATCTGTGATGCCAAGTACATGATCACAGACATAGTGGCCAGGTACCCAGGAAGCACCCACGACTCCTACATCTTCCAAAACAGTGGGATCTACAGCCGCCTGACAGCTGGGGAATTTGGTGAAGCATACCTGCTAGGTAACGAATATGCTACTTACCAGTATGTATCTGTTCTTGGCATGTAGGGCTGCTGACATTCATATCTGTGCAATCGCCGCCTAGTGTTGGGTCCGGATGATCGCACATTGTTGTCCTGGAAGAGTCTTCGAAGTATCACGAGATAGGTGGCTCCTCCACTGGACTACAGTGCGCATGGGCATCGACTCCATCCCCAGATTGTTTTTAGCCATTGTGGCAAAGATGGAGTGTAATTAAACAACAGGGGGTGGTGATGGACAGGGTTTCTGAATTAAGCAGAATACTCTCACCCAGTCAAGAGATCACGGCTTAATCTAACATAGTTTTTAGCTCACTGCACGATCCCAGCTCAGAACCTGGCTATATGCAAATTAGTCTGCCCCTGGCCCAGTGCATTTTGGGAACAGGGAAAACCAAACTACCAAGCCAATTCTTTCATTGGGAAGGAAATAAGCTTCCGGGGACCGGTTTCTGGCATTTCAGCCATCTTCGGCCCGGCTTGCTTGAATCCTGATGGTGCAATGAGCAAGGGACTCACGTCTGAGTATACCCTTCCACGCTCAAGGTGGACAAAATAATTAAACAACAGGGGATGGTGATGGACAGAGTTTCTGAATTAAACAGAATACTCTCACCCAGTTAAGAGATCAGGGCTTAATCCAACACCGTTTTTTAGCTCACTGCACCATCCCAGTTCAGAACCTGGCTATATGCAAATTAGTCTGTCCCTGGCCCAGTGCATCATGGGAACAGGGCAAACCAAACTACCAAGCCAATTCTTTCATTGGGAAGGAAATAAGCTTCCGGGGACCGGTTTCTGGCATTTCAGCCATCTTCGGCCCGGCTTGCTTGAATCCTGATGGTGCAATGAGCAAGGGACTCGCGTCTGAGTATACCCTTCCACGCTTATGGTGGACAAAATAATTAAACAACAGGGGATGGTGATGGACAGAGTTTCTGAATTAAACAGAATACTCTCACCCAGTTAAGAGATCAGGGCTTAATCCAACACCGTTTTTTAGCTCACTGCACCATCCCAGTTCAGAACCTGGCTATATGCAAATTAGTCTGTCCCTGGCCCAGTGCATCATGGGAACAGGGCAAACCAAACTACCAAGCCAATTCTTTCAATGGGAAGCAAACAAGCTTCCGGGGACCGGTTTCTGGCATTTCAGCCGTCTTCGGCCCGGCTTGCTTGAATCCTGATGGTGTAATGAGCAAGGGACTCACGTCTGAGTATACCCTTCCACGCTTATGGTGGACAAAATAATTAAACAACAGGGGGTGGTGATGGACAGAGTTTCTGAATTAAGCAGAATACTCTCACCCAGACAAGAGATCAGGGCTTAATCCAACACCGTTTTTTAGCTCACTGCACCATCCCAGCTCAGAACCTGGCTATATGCAAATTAGTCTGTCCCTGGCCCAGTGCATCATGGGAACAGGGCAAAGCAAACTACCAAGCCAATTCTTTCACTGGGAAGGAAACAAGCTTCCGGGGACCGGTTTCTGGCATTTCAACCGTCTTCGGCCCGGCTTGCTTGAATCCTGATGGTGCAATGAGCAAGGGACTCACGTCTGAGTATACCCTTCCACGCTTATGGTGGACAAAATAATTAAACAACAGGGGGTGGTGATGGACAGAGTTTCTGAATTAAGCAGAATACTCTCACCCAGTCAAGAGATCACGGCTTAATCCAACATAGTTTTTTAGCTCACTGCACCATCCCAGCTCAGAACCTGGCTATATGCAAATTAGTCTGCCCCTGGCCCAGTGCATTTTGGGAACAGGGAAAACCAAACTACCAAGCCAATTCTTTCATTGGGAAGGAAACAAGCTTCCGGGGACCGGTTTCTGGCATTTCAGCCATCTTCGGCCCGGCTTGCTGGAATCCTGATGGTGCAATGAGCAAGGGACTCACGTCTGAGTATACCCTTCCACGCTCAAGGTGGACAAAATAATTAAACAACAGGGGGTGGTGATGGACAGAGTTTCTGAATTAAACAGAATACTTTCACCCAGTCAAGAGATCGGGGCTTAATCCAACACCGTTTTTTAGCTCACTGCACCATCCCAGTTCAGAACCTGGCTATATGCAAATTAGTCTGTCCCTGGCCCAGTGCATCATGGGAACAGGGCAAACCAAACTACCAAGCCAATTCTTTCACTGGGAAGGAAACAAGCTTCCGGGGACCGGTTTCTGGCATTTCAGCCGTCTTCGGCCCAGCTTGCTTGAATCCTGATGGTGCAATGAGCAAGGGACTCACGTCTGAGTATACCCTTCCACGCTTATGGTGGACAAAATAATTAAACAACAGGGGGTAGTGATGGACAGAGTTTCTGAATTAAGCAGAATACTCTCACCCAGTCAAGAGATCAGATCTTAATCCAACACCGTTTTTTAGCTCACTGCACCATCCCAGCTCAGAACCTGGCTATATGCAAATTATTCTGTCCCTGGCCCAGTGCATCATGGGAACAGGGCAAAACAAACTACCAAGCCAATTCTTTCACTGGGAAGGAAACAAGCTTCCGGGGACCGGTTTCTGGCATTTCAGCCGTCTTCGGCCCGGCTTGCTTGAATCCTGATGGTGCAATGAGCAAGGGACTCACGTCTGAGGATACCCTTCCACGCTTATGGTGGACAAAATAATTAAACAATAGGGTGTGGTGATGGACAGAGTAACAGGGCAAACCAAACTACCAAGCTAATTCTTTCAAAATAACACCCCCTGTTGTTTAATTATTTTGTCCACCATAAGCGTGGAAGGGTATACTCAGACGAACTACCCCAAATGGCCCAAAAATGGCTTAGCACAGAGGGGAAGGCCTAGCAGTGAAGGGGTTAAAGTCGTACTTACATGTTTAGCAGTTGCCAACCCAAAACATGTAGTCTGATTCAAAAATATCTGCTGTGATGATTTTAAACATGCATTATGTAATAATTCAATACACTGCACCTGCCAATCTTTGGGACCCCATATCGATTTAAAATCAATAATGTCCTTCCAGTAGTCATAACCTTTGATCCCCACTATAAAAATAGAGGAATATACCAATTTAAAATGGTCCAGCATGAATTTTGTGCATGTTGGTGCATTTAACCTACAATAATTGGACTCTAGATCAGAAAGATTATAACCAATAAAATACACAAACTTACTTTTCTGTGTCTGTGAACTTCCCTGAAACTGTGTCGGACAATGCTCCCATTGTGTATAATTAACTGTATTTCTAACAGTGCTGGTTCTAAATCAGCATAGTTGGCAGAATTTAAATACAAATCGTGTTTTTCAAAAACAGTATAATATTTTTAGTCAGAATACAGTGAATGAACTGCACTGAGATTAAAGTTGACGGAATGTATTCCTTGCGTAATGAAATTACCTAAAAACACACAAAACATGTATGGAATCTGGATCGTTTTGGTCAGACAATACACTTATAATGTCAAGTTATCCCAAACTATACCATCAACGACTGGAAATGCTCAAAAACGAATGAGGGCTTGATCCCTTTTAATTTTGTGGGACCAATACTCCATAAACTAAATGGACTGCAGAGCATTCAGGCAAGTAATGGCCATTTATGAGAAGGAAAAAACTATCACATAACCAATCCACATAAAGAGGAACACCATCGTGAGCACTAGCTAGATGTATGTCCAAGGAGGAACCAGATAAAATGGAACTACTGGTTGGGAGCTCAGCCACAGTGGAAGTTGAATGATGAAGAAGAAGAATCACAAGAAAAGCTTTCTCTGTCCATGTAATAACCACTAGAACCCTGATGAAATATTGAGGGCTGTTCTGCATTAGAAGATGAATGGAGAGCAGTATCATGAATTTCAACTGTAAATTCAACAGTTGGAGAGGCATTTTCATAAGTGATAGTCATTGAAGTTGATGGCAAAACAGGCAATAAATGATTGCAGTCTCCTCCTCACTTTCCTGTTGTGAAGAAGTTGTCAGATTCAATGAGACATCTTGCAGAGGAACGCCTCTATGCATACTTTTCAGTATTGACCATATGGTGTATCTTGACATGTTGGATAAAAATAAATCAATTTTCCTTCTAGTCTGTGATGGTAAAATCACAGTACAAGTACCCTTAAATCCAAGAACTAGGACAGGTGCAGGGTAGGAGGGACCAAATTATTTTTTGTTCTTCACTTTTTCTCGGGCCAGATCTTCAACTTTTGGAAGCCAGGCAGTAACATGAATCAACACTGCTGCATCTGTGGAAGAGGGCAAATGATCTTTTGCAAGTGAGTCACAAGCCTTGTGTAGATCCTGTAACATAGCACAGTAGTTATCTATGTCCAATGTTGCGGCAGTCACCACGTTTAGACCATCAAGGTCTGACACAAACATGTTAATGCCAAAGAGCACTTCAAATGGGGTCCGTCCATCCAGAGATCTTCTTGGGCGATTGTAAAGATGAGCCAACCAGTTCCTGACAGTATCTAATACTCTAGCTGTTGAAGATTGCTTTAGATCATAGTTCACCCGCTTCACAACTGCACTGCCTCCAGGCCAGTATGAAGATGAAAATTGCACCAGCACCCCTAAAGACTTAATCGCATCACAGAGCCTTATGTCCCTACAAAGACACGCAAATCTTTTATAACAGTTCAAGCGTCATTACAGTGTTGTAGCCAACCCCAAAGGAATCTAGTGCATCAACCCATTGCAACCGAGATATGGTAAAAAGCAGTAGCTTGCATTTTTCATGGTTTATTATTATTATTATTATTCTTTCTTGTTTGAATAATTCAAATCTTACAATGAGGCAATGTACATAATCAACTATAGTAATCCAATTCATAAATATACAACAGATGAAAACAAAAATATAAATAGCAATATTAAGTTTGATAAAATCCATTTCATATTACTATTTACATTTAAAGATATATCATACAGTACTTACAGATTTTAATTTGTGCTCTTCTAATTTTGTTGCAAAGGCAGAATTCATTAGTATATTGTCAGAGTGTAGACATATTATCAAAGCGTGCCTACAGAACTCCTGAAGCATTAAACATTTTCTTGAGTAGGGTTTTTCTTTCAATTTTCAGTTCTGGGCAGAGATACAGTAGGTGAATAATATTCTACTCTGCTGATTTACATAGCCTACATACTTTATCATCTTCTGACTTTATTCATGGCTGGAGATGACATAGGCCCGGTAATATGCCAAAATGAGCTTTTGTGAAGAGTTGTTTTTCAATGACCATGGAGTTTCTAAGTATGCTTGTACCTTCATTTTTGAAAACCCATTCATTATTGGCCACGCATGTTTTCTTTTTTGTTAGTATGTTGTTGTCCCTTACCAGCGATAGATGATTTGTCATTTTATTCATTGCTTTTTTGAATGATTCCGGGGTTATTGTAGTCCCCCCGATTGGAATCACAGCAAATTCTTCCAACGCTGCATTTAAGAATTTCCAGGCTAGTGGTTTCCTGTTTTCACTTATTTCCTGCCATAATAATTGAGACATTTGGTTTTCATGGTCATTTTCTATTCTATTCCATACTTTAATAAATTGTCCTTTTCTCGCAAATAGCGTGTATTTAGTCCAAACTCCGCCCTTATTTGCGTTGGGGATGCATTATTAGACAAACGAAAGAGGGTGTTGAATGTTTTAGAGACCGCATTATTAATGGTCACAGCATTTTTCCCACTTAGAGCCTTACTACCATATATTGAGGTAGGCAACAGTTTTGCTGATATAACCTTTAAGAACGGGCGGTAAGTCAGATCACCTAATGATTCCTGCAAAATCCTAAATGCAGCGATCAAAGCATTTGCTTTCCTTTGAATGTCCTTTTTTTGCGGGAGTAAATTTCCATTTTCATCGAATAAAACTTCCAAGTATTTGTATGATTCTACTTGTTCTAATTGGACTTTCTCAAGAAACCATTAGGATTCATGTTTTAGTCTTGAATTTTTGCTGATCACCATAACTTTAGTCTTTGTGCTCTCATCACCATCCCGTTTTCTTTTGAATACCATGATATTCAATCTATTAGCTGTTGTAACCCCACTTTTGTTTGGCTTAGAAGGATGACATAATATGTGTATAGCAAATTAGATATATGTTTGTTGGCTGGTTTAGGCTGGTGTACATTTAATTCATTCAGTGCATGAAATGCGTTACTTACCTGTAACAGCAGTTATCCAGTATTGGTGTCTTTCATAGATTCACATGCCTGAATCATTCCCCGTCGCCGAGACGGGAGCCTCCGGTACATAAAAAAGTAATGTCCTAAGGACATACATAGAGAATATAGGCCGAAGGGCCTCCCCTTTTGGGGCCTTTCCACGTCCTTATGTAAAAGGACCGAACTCTCATCGTTAGCCAATCAGCTCCGACCTCCCTCTAGAACCTTCCCGGGAGGAGCCTCCGTCCCTCAGATTTTCATACGCACCCAGCTAGGGTGTCGCAATGTAGACATAGAGGTACGTGAGTCCTTACCGGGGAGGCGGGAGGGTTGCATGTGAATCTATGAAAGACACCAATACTGGATAACTGCTGTTACAGGTAAGTAACGCATTTCTTATCCAGTATTTGGGTGTCTTTCATAGATTCACATGCCTGAATCAGAGTAGCCAGCAGTTATACATGCATAGTGGTAAAGCACATTCTCATATCCAGCAGGCCTGCATAAATTACAGACAACATGAGAGAAACATGGTAATATACAGTCATGCATATAGCAGAAAAAAAAAAACCATGAAGAATGTGCATACCTGGATGGCGGGACGAGGTAAGGCTCACCTTATTGGAAGAGATGGCGCAGCACCGCTTGTCCCACTGCAGCGTCCTTCTGCAGTTCGATGTCCAGGCAGTAGTGCTTGGAAAAGGTATGCGGGGACTTCCATGTCGCCGCTCGGCAGATGTCCAGGATCGTCACTCCAGCGAAGAGCGCCGCTGACGTTGACATCGCTCTGGTCGAGTGGGCAGCCACTCGGTCTGTCAAAGGCCGTCCGGCCTGATCATGGCAGAAAGTAATTGCTGAAGAAATCCAGCGTGAGATGCTCTGTTTTGTCAAGGGCAACCCCATGCGCGGGTTGCTGTAGGCTACAAAGAGTTGAGAAGACTTCCTGACGTCTTTGGTCCTGTCCAAGTAGAATTTGAGACACCGTTTAAGGTCCAAGGAATGCAGCGCCCTTTCTGCTGCTGTGGAAGGGTCCGCAAAGAACGACTTGAGGACAATTGGTTCGTTCAGATGAAAGTCTGACGGCACTTTAGGAATGACTTTAGGGTTGGGCCTGAGTACCACTCGGTCGTGCCTGAATTGGAGATACGGTTCCTGAATGGACAGCGCCTGAAGTTCGCTGACCCGTCTGGCCGACGTCAGGGCTAGCAGGAGAGCCGTTTTCCAGGAAAGATGCTTGAGCGAGGCCCGGTGTATGGGCTCGAATGGGTGTTTCATGAGTTGGTTGAGCACCAAGTTCAACTGCCAGGTTGGAGGGACTTTCCGAGGCCTCGGAAAGGATCTGTAAAGCCCCTTCAGAAATTGCTTTACCAGTCGACTGGACCAGAGGGAGGGTCCCGATGGGGTCCTGGTGAACCTAGAAATCGCAGCCAGATGAACCTTAATGGAGGCGTGAGCCAGCCCCGATTGAGCCAGGTGCAGGAGGTACGGTAGCAGCTGTACTGGGGTGACCCGGAGAGGGTGTAAGTCTTGTTCCGAACACCACAAGCAGAACCTCTTCCACTTCAGCGAGTAGGTCTTGGTCGTGCTGCCCGCTCTCGCTTTGGCCAGTACTGCCCTGCAGTCCTGCGGTATATCTAGGTCTCCGAACTCACGGTGCTCAGGAGCCAAGCCGATAAGTTGAGCGAACGGAGGTTCGGGTGGTGTACTTGGCCTCCGGACATTGTCAAGAGGTTCGGGTGTTGTCGCAGGTGAATCGGGGGCCTGATGGACAGGCGAAGTAGATCCGAGAACCAATGTTGTCTCGGCCAGTACGGAGCAATCAGTATCAGCGTGCACGGTTCCGTCCTCATCTTCCGGAGGAGCCTCGGTATCATCGGGAACGGAGGAAAAGCGTACGCAAACACGCTGGACCAGCCGATGGAAAAAGCATTTCCCAGCGACCCCCGTTGGGGATGCCAGCTTGCGTAGCATCGGCATTTGGTGTTCCCTGCCGTCGCGAAGAGATCGATCCTCGGGGTGCCCCATTGTGAGAAGACGTGGGCCACCGTGTCGCCGTTGAGCTCCCATTCGTGGGAGAGAGAGGTCTGCCTGCTGAGGGCGTCCGCGATAGTGTTGTCCTTCCCTGGAACGTACTCCGCCTTGAGGGAGAGGCCGTGCGCCACCAACCAGTTCCAGATTTTTTGCGATTCTCGTGAGAGAGAGAGAGATCGCGTTCCCCCTTGTTTGTTCAGGTAGTGCATCGTCGTGGTGTTGTCTGTTTTGACGAGCACAGGGGATGAGCCGATACGTGGCAGGAAGGCCTGTAGAGCCAGGTACACTGCTCTCAGTTCCAGGAGGTTGATGTGTAGTTGTTTCTCCTGGGCGTCCCATTTGCCGCTGACTCGAAGGTCCAACAGTACTGCGCCCCAGCCTTCCAGTGAGGCATCGGTCGTGATGACCAGTGGTGCCGGCGGCAGGAGGAACTGCAAGCCGGCCGTCAGGTGTGTCTTGTTTCTCCACCACAGAAGGGCCTTTATGATGGCCGGTGTGATTGTGAGAATGTCGTCGAATGAGCCGGAACACTGTTTCCATTGTCTTGCCAACGCCTCCTGTAGGGGGCGCATGCGGAGCCTGCAGTGCGGTACGAGGAGAATGCATGAAGACATCATCCCTAGCAAGGAGGTGAACGTCCGGACCCTGATGCGAGGCTTCTTGGCCACCGCCGCGGCCAGAGACAGTATTTTGCTGATCCTGTCCTCTGAGGGGAAAGCCTTCGCACGCTTCGTGTCCAGGGTCGCCCCTAGGAAGGTGATCCTCGTTGACGGAGTAGTGCATGATTTTTTGAGGTTGATCGTCAGACCCAGCTGTTGGAAAAGAGCGCTGCAGGCGGTGAAGGAAGCCAGCGCGTCCTCCGGGGAAGGAGCCTTCACCAGCCAGTCGTCCAGGTAGGGGAACACCTGGTGACCTCTTTGTCGCAGGAAGGCTGCCACTGGCGCCAAGCACTTCGTGAAGATACGTGGGGCAGATTTGAGGCCAAACGGCAAGACCTTGAACTGGTAATGTCTGCCCGCTATTTCGAACCTTAGGTATTTCCTGTGCCTGACGAGGATGGGGATATGGTAGTAGGCGTCCTGTAAGTCCAGGGAGACCATCGAGTCTCCTCTTTCCAGTGCTCCTAGGATCTCCTGGATTGTGACCATCCGGAAGGATTGACTCCGCAGGAAGGCGTTGAGCGCCCGGAGGTCTAAGATCGGCCTCCACTTGTCCCCTTTCTGTTGGACCAGGAAGAAGTGGGAATAAAAACCCTTCCCCTTCTGGGACTCCGGGACTCTTTCGATGGCTCCTTTGACCAACATGGCGGAGACTTCCTGGAGAAGGAGGTGCAGGTGTCTGTGAGCACGCTTCAGCGGAGGGGTGTTGGGAGGGGTGTTGACCAGTTCGAGGGAATGTCCAAATTGAATTATGTGTAGTACCCACCGATCCGTAGTGATTTTTTGCCAATTGTGGAGGAAGTGGGTCAGTTTTCCCCCAATTCGAAAGGAGTGAGACGGTGGTGGGACTGGCTGGAGTAAATGGTCACTGGCGGCCGCCAGTGCCCTTCTTGGCGGATTTGCCTCTGAAGGACGATCTCCCATAGGATGACTGTCGGGACTGTTGTTTTTGCTGGGGCTGGTTCCTGTTGCCGTAGGAATAGGACGACCGATTTTGGTAGGAACCTCTGTAGGAGTACTGACCTCTGGAGCGGCCCCCCCGAAAGGATTGGTTCCGGGACTGGAGGGAGCCCAGAGCCCTCGCCGTGTCGGTGTCTTTTTTGATGGCCTGGAGTGCCTCGTCTATCTTCTCCCCAAAGAGGAATTGACCATCGAACGGCATATCCAGCACCTTAGATTGGACCTCCTGCCGAAAAGACGTCGCCTTGAGCCAGCCTTGGCGGCGGAGCACGGCAGCCCCGGCCAACTGGCGGAATCCCGTCATGGCTGCGTCGATGGCGCAGTCGATAATTTCTGCCGCGGAGTTTTGTCCTTCCGCCAGAAGAGCTTTCACCTCGTCCTGGACCGTGGCCGGCAGGCCTTGCAGATAGGGCGCTATGTCTTCCCATAGCTGGCGGTTGTAGCGGCCAAGGAGGGCGATGGAGTTTGCCACCTTGATGGACATGGCGGATGTGGTGGAGAACCTCTTGCCTATGGTGTCCAGCTTCCTTCCTTCCTTGTCCGGGGGCGCGGACAGCGGCGAGGAGGGGTTGCGGGATTGTTTTTGGGCCGCCTGAGTGACAACCGAGTCCGGTTTGGGGTGGCCGGTCAGGCAGGCAGGTGCGGAGTTCGGGGCCTTATATTTTTTGTCTAGGCGCGGAACCACCGCCGGCACCGAAGCAGGCGTGAGCATCAGCTTCTTGCCCTGTTCCCATAGAAAGTCTATAAGAGGAATAGACTTGGTCGATTTCTGGGTGTGCTCCTTGAAATCATGGAGGAAGCATTCCGTTTCCGCGGATTCCACTGCCATGTGAAACCTCCTTGCAGCTCTGTCCACCAGTTTGTGGAAACCTCCCACGTCCGCCGCTTCAGAGTGGCGCGGTCGCGGGGATGCCGGGGTAGACGAATGGTGTGATGACGCAGCATCGGCATCGTCGTCTCTGTGGTCCGAGGCGACGTCTTGCACCTCGCCTTCCTCTAAGTCCGTGTCATCCCCCTCGCTTTCCGATGACTCCTCCGCCTGGGTTTGCGGTCGGAGTTGGCTCCGAGGACGGGCCTGGGGAGCGGAAGGGTGCGAGGCTGATGGTTGCGCTTGGGTGACCGGTACCTGGGCACCGCTGTCGACGTCCGGGAACCGTTGTTTATAGTCCTGCACCAGGGATTTCAAATCGTTGACCAGAGACAGTGGCAAACAGATCATCGGGGTGTTCACCGTGTCGACGCTCAGGGAGCTGCCTTGATACATAACTCCGTCCCGGATCTCGTGGACGTCCTGGTGTTCTTCGTGAACCACCTGTTCTTCGTCCGACTCCTCACTCTGGAGTGTTTCCTGTTCTCGCTCGGGTGCCAACTCCACCGTTGGGCGAACCGAGGGCGTTGGAATCGAGTGAATAGAGACTTCGACCAATCTCGATTCTTTCCAAGATGGCGCCGGGGTCTCTTCCGACGACGTGCGTGAAGATGGCGCCCCCGCCATGTGTGTTGGTGATTTGGGCACCTCCGTCAGGGTCAATGGCATCAAATTTTGCGGGGATAAGGGTTTCGCCGCCTTACTGATGGTAGGGCCTTGGACTTGAGATATCTTTGTCGAAGGTGTGTTTTTTGAACTTGACTTCGACGTTTTAGGAGACGAACTTGACTTCGACGTCTTAGGTGACGAGCCTTCGGTATGAGGTGTTTTCGGCGAAGGCGTACCTGTAGATTTAGACCTCTTAGGTGACGAAGAGGCCGCCTTCGTATTGGATGAAGGTTTCAGAGGAATGGTCGAGGAGACCGGTGCGCCTGAGGACGCAGTGGTGGTCGTCGTGGCCGTCGCGGAGGGCGATGAGGCCGTAGTGGTCGACACAGTGGTCGTGACTGAGGTGGTCCGCTTAGTAGATGGAGCGGGCTTCTTGAACCTCTGGCCATCCTTAACAGACACGGAGGAGGTGGTGGAGCGTGCCTCCGAAGGCTTCCTGTGCGCCTTCTTAGGAGGAGTGTCTGTCTCTCCAGGGGACTGCACCCTGGGTCTCTTCTTGGAGACTTTGGAGGTCGCGGAGACACTACCCTCGGAAGATTCCAGAGTGTCTCGGACCTTAAGCCTGTCGAGCCATTCGCGAAGGCGAGTTTCCCTTTCCTTAACCGTCTTCTTTGGGAAGGCTCTACACACCCTACACTTGTCAGTGACGTGGTCAGGGTACAGGCAATATAAGCACAGGTCGTGCTTGTCCTCCGCTTGAATCCGCTGCTTGCCGCAGGAGGAGCAGGCCCTTAGGAGGGCCTTCTTCTGTGAGTCCGCCATGGACGAAGCTTTCTTATTAGATTCCGACATGTAGTCGATGAAGGATAAAAAATCCTTTTCGTACAAAGTGAACTTTGGAAACCTGAAGAGCTCAGGTTGGAGACTCCCTAGCACAACGTGCGGTAGAAAAATCTGAGGGACGGAGGCTCCTCCCGGGAAGGTTCTAGAGGGAGGTCGGAGCTGATTGGCTAACGATGAGAGTTCGGTCCTTTTACATAAGGACGTGGAAAGGCCCCAAAAGGGGAGGCCCTTCGGCCTATATTCTCTATGTATGTCCTTAGGACATTACTTTTTTATGTACCGGAGGCTCCCGTCTCGGCGACGGGGAATGATTCAGGCATGTGAATCTATGAAAGACACCCAAATACTGGATAACAGTAAGATCTACTAAAAACAGATTAAAAAGTAAAGGGGCCAAAAGACACCCTTGCTTTAGCCCTGCCGTGGTTAAAATTTCTTTTGTTAGCGTCAAGCCATCCCCCATCCGTACTCTAACCTAAGTGTCGGTATACAGGAGTTTTTTAACAGTGGCGCTGGGATTTCTTGCTCCTGCAATTTTCTCCACAGACGTTGTCTGTGCACGCAATCAAAAGCCGATCTGAAATCAACAAAGCACAAATACAAGGGTTGTTGCATTGAGATAGTTTTATCCATTAGAACTGATAAGGCTAATATATTTGTGGTAGTTTCCCGTCCTTTAATAAATCCTGTTTGATTAGGCGGTAGTATCTGGTTATCCGTTGCTCATTCAGATAAGTTTGAAAGTAAAATTCCGGCAAATAACCTGCCATCTGTGTCTTCAAAAGTTATTAATTGATCATTTTCTGTGTGGGACCAATTTTCTTTTTTATAAATTGGGTATATTAGTGACCCTCTCCAAGATTTGGTTATGGTTAATGTCTGTGCTACTACTGTGAATTATTCTGACCAAAGATCCGGTTCATCTTTATATGCCCCATCTTTTTGTTGCTAAATTAGTTTAAACAATTGTGGTTTTTGGTGTATAAAATTCACATTTAATTTCCTGGCTTAGTGTATCCATCATATTCCGATTGCCATTCAATTTCTTTGTTTTCCCGTCACAGTTTAAATCTTTTGCCAGAAAATTAACCCATTCTTTTTCGGTTAAAACAGATGCTAGCACTGATTTATTTGGTCTTACTAGACCATTTATCATTTTCCAAAATTCCCTCGAATTTTGTTGGTTACTAGCATAAAAATGTTTAGCCCACAGATCATACTTACCTTAGTTTCTTTCGTTCCAGATTAATTTCCTCAAATTTTGATTTATATTTTATAGTTTGATATGTAATTCCTTATTTATGCGAACTTAGTTAACTGTCTCCTGAGATTATTACAAGTCCTTCTCATTTTCCTCATTGTATGTGATAAATTAATATTGTTATTCCATGTCTCCATTTGCAACATTTGATTTTTCTTAGCTTTGGGTGCAGAGTCATACAGTTTGACTAATTTACATGTAAAGTTTCCCTATTGATCGATTTGGGATTTAAAGATTTTATCTTCAAAAAATTCATTAACCACTATTTGCGCCAATTTATTATTGTCATTTTATTATGCGGAATCCAGATAAGTCTCTTATAGTTCCCGTCTGGCCTTGTGTTGTCAAATATGATTAATGATTTTTTTTAGGCAAAATTGTGGTGATTATTTGCTGACTATGATCACTATCAGGCATCTTCCCCAGACGGTACAAGGTAAAATTGTTAAAGATGTTCAGTGATACAATCGTATAGTCAATTTGTGACTTTGAATTGCAAGAATGAAACGTCCATGCAGGTGGTGAGTCTTGTGGGAATCTCCCATTTAATAGTTGTAGACCCATTGCTTCTATTCCTTCACAAGATGTGTACCCACTTTACTTTGTCTAGACTTTATTTCTGTATCTGGTGTCTGCTGAGGAATTGCCCGTTGGTGACCTTGTGACTGTGTGATGTAATCTCTTATAAAAGGTACTAACAGATTTAAATTATAATCCCCTGTAAGTATAAAATCTGCGAATGGGTCATCCATTGCTTGCTCCAACAGAAAACTGGTAAGAGAAGCACACATATTGGTCCTTCAACTTTATGTGGGGTGTATATATACATTGATCAGTATTAGGGTTTTTGATTTTGCTTGATTGCTTGTGTTATATCATAACTTTACGGTTAGAAAGTATTTGTATCCACTTGCTCATGTTCCACTCTATGGTTGATGGATATGAATGTTGCTAAGCCCTCACTACGGGGACCATATTTATGTTGCTTGTTTGCGGCCTCAAAACAACCTTTATATCCCTGTAACATAATAGGGTCAATAACCCATGTTTCCTGTAATAAAATAATCTGATAGGAATTAGACATAACATTTAAGTGGCATTATTTACCTTGTTGCATACCCCATTTATGTTCCATGAGCATATTTTTAAAATTTCACTGTCCTTTATTGTAAATTTTGCTGTGTTCTTTTCATTTATATTCTTTTCTCCTTTACCTTGGTTCAATGCAGTTTCACCATCTTGCTCCTATCTTCCAAGGGGATTTTTTAATATAGAGGAAACCTGCTCATTGTTCTTTCTTTGTTGCAGTATTAGACTCTCTTCTTTGATAAGAGGAGTTGGAACTGGCTTGCTAATTATTATCCCACAGCTAAGAAAAATGCAATTTTCATTCATCATTAGTTCAGTTAAAAAAATCCAGAAGTCAGTTATCAGAGTTAGTGCCTGGCTACCTTCAGTATTTGGTAAAAATCCAATACATTCAATATCTTTACTTGTCACATTTGCTAGCTAAGGGATAGACTTAAAGAGGCGGAGAGTGTTTTCTCTATTCAGTGTGTTTTGGTTAACTGGGGAGTCATAGACTGGTTTGAAAATTAGTTGTACCATCCTTTTGGTACTTAATTATGTTTTATTGATCTTTTTCAATGCTTTATGAAGCTTTAAATGTGACTAGTTTATCCTCACCATATCTTACAATGACCAAATGGTCCCAATTCGATACGTACCAGTTACCAGTGGTTTGTTCAATCATAATGTTTTGTTTCACATTTATATGGTTTGGGTTCTTTATTTGGTGTAGTCGGTTTTCAGAATATTGCTGGTTCAGACTTTCAGTTATATTCAGAATTGAACTTTGCGCTGTATTATGATCTACCCGGAGTGTCCTCTGTACTACCAGACCGAAATATATTTTTTCCACCTCTTATTCTTTTATCAGATCTTTAATTTTATGATCAATTGGTACACTCTTTGCTTGATCCATCTTTTCCAGCTATATACTTTTTATATCCAGTTTTTGGTCAATTCTGTCTACTGCATTTGCCATCACACTGAGTATTCAATTGGAATGTCCATTTTGCTCTATTGATATATCAATGCTTCCAGTGTTAGTGATGAAGTTTGATAAAAAAATATCCTAAATAGACCCCAAGTCCTGATTGCTTATGGCTTGAGCCTTTTGATCATACTGGGGTTCATATTCGTTGTGGGTGGTGCTTTTTAAATCTACTCTGTGGATTTCTTGATCTTCTGTAGCTTTTTTAAAGTTGGCCATATTGATATGTTTGTGACTATCATTTCTACTTTACAGTGTTTTATTGCAATTGGTGCTGTTGCAGTATGCAGATTCCTATTTTTTTCAGATTTTTTATTAGTTCCTTGTAGAGTATCATGTTTGAGTCCTAAATTTTGGTCATTATTGATCAATAGATTTTGCTGTTTTAGGGATTGACCCTCCTTCTCTTTGTTTTTTATTTCCGTATTTGTACCTACATTGGTTTTTACTACCGTAATATTCCCCTGGAGGTAAAACTAGCATTACTATTATTTCGAAATTGATTGGCCTGGATGGCATCTGCTATGTTCTCATTTGGGTTTTGATAAACCACTTGCTTAAAGGGTATAGGGTCACCGGCTGTCTCAGTCTTTTCCCTTATTTCCACCTTACCTCTATAGATAGTGGGGTAGTCGTTAACAATTTACTCTCGTCCCAAGATTTGTCCAGCACATCCATGTCATTTTGTTCCGGTTGAATAGTTGGTAATTTGTCCCTCTATGTCCATAATTTGGAAGTTCTTGTCCAGTGATGGCAAGTCCTGTTCTTGTCTGGCATTTTGCGTACTACCTCCAACATTGTTAGTTAGCTTAATTGGAGTTTGTAATTTAATTATTTTTTACTCTATTTGCATTGGCATCAGAGCTCCAGATGGGTCTTTCATAAAATCGAATTTGTATGGAGCTTTTATGGGCTTTTCCAAGATCTGTGCTATTGGTGAAATTAATGATTGATTCACTCCCATAGTGTTCGCTTTTACTTTTTTTATTGTTTTTGGTACTTTCCTTGCTTGTCTTGTGAGGGGCTCATTGCCCTCTCTTTTCCTGATGAACGCATACCAGAATTTTTTCAAAGATATTATCAATTTGAGTGATTTGTATCCTGTTACCTGTTTCCTCTCTATTATTCAATTTTATTCCGGGGGTTATATTGTTTCAAGACCCTGCGCCTGAATCTAGCAGGAAGTTTAAAACAAGTATAGCCTCAGTTGGCATCACCTACTATTGCCTTGTCCTTTTACCTTTTAACCCGCCACAATCATGATCATCCCGGTTCGCATTGCTTAGTCCTTCAACAGAGGACAGACGTTCTCGCTCAAACATTGCGTGGCCTTGTTTTGGACGTGTAAGTGGTGAGCTGTATATCTTTTGAATAATAATAGTGCACTAGAATGTGTCTGGGAAGGGGCAGTTAACAGCAGATACCAGCAGGTAAGGGCATCCAAGGTGTCCAAGAGTCAAGGATCAAGTATCCAAGTGTTTCCAAATGTGTCACAAATATGTCACAACTGCACCCAGTAACCTTATTATGCCTGACCATATTGTGCAGAGCCCGGTCCCCCCTACATTTCTTGGCGGTATCACCACCAACTCCGTGGGATGCTGGAAGGTCTCTCCTGATGGCCCTCCAGCCCCTCCTGCTGGGACCGGTGGGACCGGTCTTTCTCAGTTTCTTCAACACGCCAGTCTTAAGGCTCGCCAGGGTTCTGCCCCCGTTTTCATTTCTTCCCTGCTCAACGAATATGTTCCTGCAAGAGAGCTTCTTTCATCGTCCAAATCTCTTCTGCAAATCCCACGCTTCAAACGTAAAAAGTGGGGAGGGGCCAACTTTTCAACTCTGGCTCCTACCTTTTGGAATTCCCTCCCCGACCACTTACGATTTGCTTCACAGTATTCCTCCTTCCGCAAAGACCTTAAACCCTTTTTGTTTAAACAGGCTTTTTCTTTGTAACTTGTCTCTTTTTATTTCTTTGCGCCAGTCATCCTCGGCCCTGCTCTGCTAAACCTGTTCTCATAGCGCCAAGAAACCGCAGGATGAACGTTGCGCTTTACAAATGTTTTAAATTCAAATTCAAATTCAATGCGGGCGTAGGGCATTGGGCAAGCGGGGCGCTCAGGCTGGAAATGTAAGCCGCACCTGATCTAGTCAACATGCTTCCGCGAATCGACAAAGGGCCCCTCTCACTGAAACCACCAACTATAGGGCCATGCCTGAGATGTCTTTATTCTCTGGGTGGTAGGCAGTCAGTGGATGACTGGGGGCACAAGGGAGTTATTGCAGTTGACGTGTGTGCTCTAGAGAGCTTCAGAGGCTCATCCATGGGAGTATAGTCTCCCCACGCTCACTCTCCCTCCTCTGCTCCTGCTCCTTGCTCCTGCTCATGCTGCTCATGCTTCCTATCCCCCACTCTGGCTCGGACTCAGGTTTGGAAACTCCAAGCTCCGGATCACTCGCGCCGCTCCTCCTCCTCTGGTCTGCCAGTTGGCAAGGGCATTTGTGCCTCATCCGCACTCCATACTTTGCCCGGTGCGGCCCCAGATCAGGACTCTGACCGGACTGGACCGAGCTTGGCTTGTTCAAGGAGCAGGAGAAGTCACAGAGATCCTTTCTACCTGCTATTCTCAGCACCCGCTACTTTCGGCGTCGGCGTCTGGTTTCGGTTTTTGGCATGTTCCGAAACTTCTGCCTGAAACAGCAGTATCAGATGTCAAAGGACCCCAGTGATCAAGATAGACACAGCCAAAAGGCTGATTAGAAATAAAAAGTTCAGTATGAGGTGGACATGCAACTGTAGAAGGTTTGATTTGCTGGCAAATCTCACATGTAAGAAC
The DNA here is from genome assembly GCF_964263255.1 of Lissotriton vulgaris. NCBI lineage: Eukaryota > Metazoa > Chordata > Amphibia > Caudata > Salamandridae > Lissotriton > Lissotriton vulgaris. The sequence continues at coordinate 2,036,265,471 of NC_141691.1, forward strand.
ATATTTATGCATTTGCTGATATAACCCACGGTGCCAAAAATGCAAAAATGTTGCTGTAAAAGAGACACTGTCACTCCAGCATGCACAGATGCTACGCCTTCATGAGCGGCAATGATCAAAGAGAGTCTCCAGTCTTCATTGGGAATCAGCAGATCCCCAAGGGACAGATTAGTTGCAAAAAGGACTTGATCTATGTGTAATGTGAAGGTAAACCCTAAGGGTATTCTGTTCCCTCCCTTGTTGCTGGGATGGCTGTGAAAATGTCATCCTCAATTTTAGTCATAGATCTGGTGACTGCTCCTACTGAACAATTGGCTACTGCAGATTTGGCTGCCTCATTTGGTTGTATAATTTCCAACAGCTTGTGCTCCGACACGCTGATGTCCTAATGTATAAGTAGCATTTGCGAGTGGTAACCTTTCTTCCAGAGCTGCCACTTGAGCCCAAAGCATTTTATGCTTAATTGTTCTACCTTTAGAATCACGAAAATCATTGTGTGACCAAAAAAATAAGTTATCATTGAAGGATTGTACAAAGTAAAGGAAATTGCACATGACAAGTGTAGGAACTTCTGGATCAGCAAATTCTAGAGCTAAAATCAAAGCAGGCAACTCCACCAATTGGGATGTACAATCCCCCAGGGACTGTGTGTGTATTATGGAAGATTTGAAATCACCATCTGCAATGGAGCCCAGCAACAATAGCGCAGGCAGCCAAATACACATGTTTAGAGCCAATGACTTGTTGTGCAGAACCATCTGTACAAATTATACATTCGTACTGAGCCAGTGGACACAATGAAAAAAGGAGGATGGTGAAGGTGCTCATATTGTAAGGACTCCTGTGTCTGCAAAGAAGATTCGAAGATTAAATTTACATCAGCCGACGTCAATGAACTTGCTCATTGTATCCAATAGGGGATGTAAAGCCTTTGAATTAGGAACATACACGATTGTGACACCTGGTGGCGAGACCATGAAAATGCATGTTCGATGAGCAAGAGAGCATTCCTTAAAAATTGCCATCTGCACCGTGGTCAAAAAAAATTCTGTGGAAATGAAATGAAATGAAATGAAATGCACTTGTATAGCGCATAGCTACCCGGAGGCCTCGCAGCGCTTGTGAATGATTACTTAGTGCGGGCTTGGGGTAGATTAGCAGGTGTTAGCAAACAGGTGCGTTTTCAGGGCCTTCCTGAAGGACATGTGATTGTTGTGTTCCCGAAGAGAGAGTGGGAGAGAGTTCCAAAGTCTCGCCGCCGTATGAGAGAAAGAGCGGCCTCCCCAGCGAGCTTTCTTGATTTTGACGGACGTTGCCAGCTGGAGGGTGCAAGAGAGAAGGGAACGGGACGGAACATATGGCGTGACCATAGGGTGTAGAATTACAGGGCCCGTTCGATGGAACGATTTGTGTAAAATACACATGGCTTTAAATTGCACTCTTGCCGGCACAGGGAGCCAATGGAGCTCCCTCAGGGCGTTCTTAGCTGACTGCCAGCGGGGGATGTTGTAGAGTAGGCGCGCCGCACTGTTTTGTGTGATTTGGAGCTTCTGAGTAACGGAGATGGGGACTCCCATATAAAGAGCATTCCCATAGTCCAGGCGGGAGAGTATCAGGGCCTGGACCATAACCCTCCTCGCCTGGAATGGGAGCAAAGGGAGCACCTTCCGCAGCATCCTCATTAGCCCAAAACAGGTGGCGGCAGTCTTGGTAGCCTGGACCGAAAAATCGAGGGCTCTATCGAGCCAGATCCCAAGGCTCTTTATCTGGGACTTGGGGACGGGGAAGGAGCCTAAACATGGAGGCCAGATGGATGCAAGGGCAGAGGGAGAAGGGTTGCCCAGTAAGATGATGTCTGTCTTCTCCCCATTAAGCTTTAAGCAGGAAGATTGCATCCATCTGCCGACAGCCTCTAGACAGGGGCCTAAGGTGGGGGACGATCCCTCAGAGTGGTCTAGAGAGACCACCAATTGGGTATCGTCTGCGTAGGTGACGATACGCACACCAAAGGGATGGACTATCCTGTCTAGAGGTTCCATACAGGCATTAAAAAGGGTAGGACTTAGGGAAGAGCCCTGGGGAACCCCGCACCTAAGTGGGTGTTTGGGAGACACCACTTCACCCTCAAAGACTTGAAAAAAACGCTCATCCAGGAAGGATGTAAGCCACTCTAGGGCCGCGCCCGACACGCCCACGCCCGCCAAACGATGTAATAACGTGGCATGGTTAACCGTGTCGAACGCGGCGCTGAGGTCTACTAGAATGATGGCGACTTTTCCTCCCCGATCCAGCACGGCTCTCGCTTCTTCCGTTACCGCAAGGAGGGCGGTTTCGGTTCCGTGCTGAGGACGGAAGCCTGTCTGAGAGGCACGCAATAGACTATTGGACTCTAAATAGTCCATTAGGATGTTATTCACGTGCCTCTCAAGCAATTTACTCAGCCACGGAAGAAGAGAGATGGGGTGATAGTTTGCCCAGTTGCTCTGGTCGAGGTTGGGTTTTTTTAACAAAGCCTTCACCATCGCACATTTCCAAGATGGTGGAACAGATTTGGAAGAAATGGACGCGTTAAGAACGTTTAAGATGACTGGACGAACGACGTCCAAGACCTTGATGAGGGTCTGAGGAGGTGCTGGGTCATTGGGAGAGCCAGAAGTGATCTTAGGGATCAGTTTGTCTAGTCCAGGGGTGTCGAGAAGTGGGATTTCCTCCAGCTTACAAGGAACAGAGGAATCAGAGGTGATGAGGAATTTTGGATCGTCCGTAGTGTTGTTAAATGAGGAGTATATGGCCTGAATTTTTTGAGAAAAAAAGACGGCCAGATCATTACAACGGTTTTGGGCGCCTTCAGCAGAGGGACGCTCAGCCGGAGGCGAAATAAGGGATTTAGCGATTTTGAAAATTTCCCTGGGGGCATTCGCCGCCGCATTGATTTTCCCTTCATAAAAAAGAATTTGTGCTGTTTTCATCTCCATTTTGTAGATTTTTATGGCAGCCCTATACTCAGCTTTTTTAGGTTGAGAATAGTCCTGCCTCCAGGCTCTCTCAAGTTTTCGGCAGGCTAATTTCCTGAGTCTAAGGGCAGGTGTATACCATGGGGCAACTTTGGGTCTTCTTATAGTATTGCAAGCATGTTCGGGAAGGACCTGGTCGAGGGTACTGGAAATCCAATGGTTAAAATTATTAGTTGCCTTACTAGGATTGGTTGCCCTTGCAGGAGGATTTTTGGCGAGGGCCACTTCCCAGTCAGGCAAGGGCTTCGATGCTTGGTAGTGTTCTGAGAGGAGGGGGAGGGGTTAGTACACCAAGTGAAGGGAATTAAAAAATGGTCGGTCCAGGGTAGAGGAATCGGAGTCTCCACCAAGAGGTTATCTATGTTGCTGTATATGTGGTCAAGAAGATGACCTTTGTTGTGCGTAGCATGAAAGCCCTTCTGGCATAAATCCATGGCTTGCAGGTTGGAACAGAGATTGTTAGCCGATGAATTATAGGGGTCGTCTAAATGTAGATTAATATCACCAAGCAGAGTGAGATTGGAAGAGGTCAGGACGACGCTTGCGACAAGATCTACTATCTTGGTAATAAAATTATTGAGGGGACCAGGTGGGAGGTATGCTAGGATGCCCGAAAAAGTAGTAGTGGGAGAAAGTTCTAGCGAGAAGTGGAGACTCTCACAAACAGGTGTGGTGGTAGGAGTGACACGGCACTTGTAACCGTCTCTGTATATAATAGCCAGTCCACCAACTCTCCCAGTCTGGCGGTCTGATCGTTTTAGTGTATACCCTTGGGGAGTGACCCATACAGCCGTAGGGTCTTTATCTAGCTGGAGCCAGGTTTCTGTTAGAAACAGGGCATCAGGGTTAAGTTCTTCAATTAACATGTACAGCTCGGTGAAGTGTTTCGGTAAAGACCGACAATTAAGGAGAAACATTCTCCATTTATGTCCAAAGGACGGATGACTGCGGAGTAAAGGAGTGGGGCGCCAGTTACAGACCTTACAATGGTAATCAGTGTTAGTAGGAAGAAATGAGTGGTTACAGGGCGAGTTGATGGGAGGACGTAAGGAGAGAAGCAAAGAGGGGTCATAGGAGTAAGTACCTGCCATGAAGTAAATCCAGGCCAGAACACGCCAAACGCGTCTGGACGCGGACTGGCGCAGACTGGCTTCTCTTTGGCGCCTCTTAGGCGCAATGAAGGCGCTCCCGCTGCGCGTTGCCGCTTCGCGAGGGGGCAGAGATTAAGAAGATTGGGAGGTGAGGGAAGACTAGAGCGTCACCCTCTGAAAATGGCCGCCCGCCGAGGGACAAGCAGGAAGTAAGAGCGCTCTTTCTCCCTCAACTCAATCAGCATCAGATAGCTGCGGTGGACCGGGGAGTCAGCGCTATGCCTGGCAAAGGTAACAGCAGTTTTAAAATGCACTTTACAGTTAGTAAAATAACCCACAGGTTAATGACACACAATTTATGCATTTCCGCTGAAGTATACAAGTCTCCCCTTCATTGAGTTAAGTAGGTAAATCCCATTGCGCCTGGACAATCCTTATAACCAAATTAGTAGTATTGTCTCATGTTAATAAGAACAGGGTCGTGAGCAGAACAGACTGTAAGAACCATAGAATTACGGTATGTTCCGGGAACCCAAAAAGGAAGCCGAGAAAGAAGGTTGTATCAATGAGTAAAGAAGTTTGATACGCTGGCCATAATCAGGAATGCATGTCCTCCTAAAATTCAAAAAGCCCAGTAAAGATTGCAACTTTTCAAGAGTAGATGGAGGCTCCAATTGAGCACATTTCTCTAGAAAGGGGAAATAATCCCCTACCTTCATTATTGAGTTCATAAATAAGAAAAAGAACCACCAAGAAGGCGATGTGAGCTTAGCAAAATTGGATTTGTGACCAAAGTTTGCAAAATGTGTGATAATGTGGTCCATATGCAAGAGATGCCCGTGTAATTCATCATCCGTCAAGTATATGGCACCGACGTACAAGAAATTATCTGGGTCGATATCATGTAAAAGGGACACAGTGCATGCTGAAAACACACTATTCTTCTATCCGATAGGCAAACTCGCATATCGGCGCTGATTACCCAATGCACTGAATGCTGTCAAATCACGGCTCTCCAGAGCCAAAGAGTGACTGAAAAATCCATTGGAAATATCCAAGGTGGTTTATATTTTTTGCGAGCAATGTCATTCACTTGCGCGAAGCCATGTGTGTTCTGAACTGCAAAGGTTTGAACATGACTGTTTAAATTTCTATAATCTAAAACTATGCGACATGAACCATCTGGTTTCAATATTTGAAAAAGAGGAATATTCATTGATGAAACACAGGATTCAATCACACGCTGATATTCCAATTGGGTCAAGATTTCACTTACGGACACTTTCACGTCTTGTTTGATTGGATCCTGCAGTTGGGGCTGATGTGTGGAATGCAAAGGAATCAAATGAACTGGGGAACCCTCATTCCAACTTGCCTGATTGCGATATAACGAAAGGGCGAATGCTAAAGCCCACTTCGAGGCATAAGCCGTTTTGTCATCATCTGGAACATATTGCAAAAAACTAGGAAGAATAACGTCTTCCCCTCTAGAGGAAGCTAGAACAAATGGAGAGGTCAATGTACCTCCACCAATAAAATGTCATAGGAAGAAGTGAGGTTTTCCCAAAAAAACTGCCTTAATAGTGTGTTTAATATAACCTTCATTCTGGGAGATTTAATTCATAAAGCCTATCAGGGGGTGCAACATGAGTGTCAACTATTTCCACTGTATTGAAGGTGTACGTTGTGTTGGAGGGGGTGCCGAAGCACAGTGTATACACCACAGCAAACACCATCCCCCAGCTGGTGCCTTCAGCTTAAGCAGGAATTTTACCTTTCGGTAAACTCATTGTCACGGTAATGTGTTTTTCAACAGGAGTGGTATGTGGCAAAACAGCCTTGAGTACTTCTATTTCTTCAGCCAGCAAATACGGGAGATCATTCCTGGCCTGAGGATGCTTGCCCATCACCAAATTAATCATGATGGGACTGATGATACGACCACCACCATGTCCTGGTGGCTGAGGCGCGGCTCCAGCCGGAGTCACTTGAATATTACGTGACATAAACTGTATACCACTTGGGTGTAAATGAATCAACGTTGTATGTAGCTGATAAAGCTCTGCGAGTGTAACACCAAGATAATTATGATGTGGTGTAAAGCCTGCCAATAAGGGGCCTAAATGGACCACAGAAACAGGGTGAGGAGGGTTGCCATTAAACGGAACTTCAAGTAATGCATAAGGGCAATAATTAGGCGGAATTGCGGCTGCTAAATATTCATAAAATAAATGATCATTCCCACCCACTGGGTGAAATATAACTCAAGAGTAAAAGACTTTAAAGCGGTAAGCAGAGTCTGCTTCAACAAAAAACACAAAATCTGCCTTGCATTAGGAACTCCATGTTGAGTCAAAAATGTAACTGCTGCATGGTTAGGTACCGGAATAGCAACTGCCATTGTAAAAAGTGGTAAAGGATAAATCAGAAGAACGGTAGTACAAAACCGGGGTGTAAGGGAGAAAAAAAACTTTTACATTTCTCCGCAAATGGTGAAGTATTGTGGACAAGCACAAGTGCTACTCAGGTTTTCCGTGAATAAGTACCAGACCAAAAGGCGGCACCATGTTGCAGGGATTCTGCACAAACACAGAACTATGCACAGGATTATAGGACCTTGGTGTATAGGGACTGGGTCTTCCTACCACCTTAGTACCCATGAGCCCAGGACTGACTAGCTAGTGTGTCTCACCACTTGCTCTCCTACCCACTCACAGAGAAACAAATAATTAGTCACCCCAGAACATAACACTCCCAGATCTTTCAGGAACAGCGGTAACAAGATACACCCTTTTGTTTCTACTCTTGTACTTGTCCACAATAAGGTGTGACACGAAATGGTTTAAAATATTTATTTTAACTTACGTGCAGTAACATGCAATATAGGTGCCACAACAAACAGGAGGAAAATGCATAATACAAATATAATCAGCATAGCAGCTGGTCCATATTTCATGAAGGGAGACTTTAGGTGATGGTTCAACATCAGAGGTGCTGTCTCGCTCGGCTTCCTGGGAAGATCCATCTCCAAGTGTGTGCTCCTAATTCATGTATCCCCATAATATCAAAGTATGAGTTTACAAAAACAGCAGCATTGGTATGTATTGTCTAGGTGCTAGGGTCTGATCAGAACAGAATACCAAGGGGCATTGTTTATCGACCTTGTTCACAATGTTCCGACTAAACTCCAGGAACAGGCAGTGAACAAACACAGCATACCGTTCTTCTGTGAAGGGCTCGAACAACGTCACCTGCAAATATAAAGCCATTTAGTAACGTGTGCAAAGTTGCATGATGGCTGCTGGAGCATGGCAGGGGCTGCCATGAAGCTTGAGCCCCTGTACTTGTGGACACTTCTAATTTCATTGATCCCAGTGAATATAAGAAAGGTACACGTGAGGGAGTACTGCTGTACAAAGCAGGGAAAGGAGACTGAATGACAGGATAGTCTGTCATTGCGCCCAGCACTGATTCACGGGCAACCGACGATTTTAAATTAGACTTCAAAACTTGATTTTTCTTCAAATGTATAGCAATGTTTGGCATTGAAAAGTCCTCCAATTCAGTAGGATCAAAGCCACGATCATACCCACAGATTTCATTTTGCAACAATCAAGAGACCTTCTGGGACTGACTCAACAGTTTAAGGGCCAGATGGAGCCACCAGACTCGTAGACTCCAACGCAGATATGGGGTCAGGGGTCAACTTAGCACCAACACCAGTGTTTTTCTGATCAGCCTCAACAACACCCATTTACATTTCTTCTTCTGCTTCGACAGCTTCAACTAAAGGACATTGATCTGTGAGATGAGCTTGAGGAATAAGTTCCACTAGGTTCCACTCGCTCCTCTCTAACGAGCCGAGTGGTCGCTCCCAGTGCCTCTGCTGAGACCTGGTATCGTAGCGCTCTATTGCTTTGCTCACAAGCTGCCTCTCGCTGCATTACCTCACAAGCTGCTGCTCGCCTGCCTGCCTGTGCCCAGCTAGCGCTAAAAATCATTGTCGCTGTTTACCTTTTTGACTGCACTGTATTTGAACGTGTTTAGCGCATCAGCCTTCAGCGCTCCGCTTATTGCCAGCAAAGTTGACTTTCATATTGCCTGCTTGTGCCCAGTTGCTCTAGGACTCATTGGCGCTGTGTTATTGATTTCTGCTGTTGTTTACTTGGTTTGCGCGTTGTGCTCCGCTCTGTTCCCCCCCTCCGCCTCCATTTTGTTTATTTGTTGTGCTCGCCGTCCTCGTGTGCCCGCCCCGCCTCCCAGCTGAGACGCCCTCCCACTGTCCAGAAGTAGCGCTCCTCACCCCTCGCTCACCGTGACTCGCTCCTCTCTAACGAGCCGAGTGGTCGCTCCCAGTGCCTCTGCTGAGACCTGGTATCGTAGCGCTCTATTGCTTTGCTCACAAGCTGCCTCTCGCTGCATTACCTCACAAGCTGCTGCTCGCCTGCCTGCCTGTGCCCAGCTAGCGCTAAAAATCATTGTCGCTGTTTACCTTTTTGACTGCACTGTATTTGAACGTGTTTAGCGCATCAGCCTTCAGCGCTCCGCTTATTGCCAGCAAAGTTGACTTTCATATTGCCTGCTTGTGCCCAGTTGCTCTAGGACTCATTGGCGCTGTGTTATTGATTTCTGCTGTTGTTTACTTGGTTTGCGCGTTGTGCTCCGCTCTGTTCCCCCCCTCCGCCTCCATTTTGTTTATTTGTTGTGCTCGCCGTCCTCGTGTGCCCGCCCCGCCTCCCAGCTGAGACGCCCTCCCACTGTCCAGAAGTAGCGCTCCTCACCCCTCGCTCACCGTGACTCGCTCCTCTCTAACGAGCCGAGTGGTCGCTCCCAGTGCCTCTGCTGAGACCTGGTATCGTAGCGCTCTATTGCTTTGCTCACAAGCTGCCTCTCGCTGCATTACCTCACAAGCTGCTGCTCGCCTGCCTGCCTGTGCCCAGCTAGCGCTAAAAATCATTGTCGCTGTTTACCTTTTTGACTGCACTGTATTTGAACGTGTTTAGCGCATCAGCCTTCAGCGCTCCGCTTATTGCCAGCAAAGTTGACTTTCATATTGCCTGCTTGTGCCCAGTTGCTCTAGGACTCATTGGCGCTGTGTTATTGATTTCTGCTGTTGTTTACTTGGTTTGCGCGTTGTGCTCCGCTCTGTTCCCCCCCTCCGCCTCCATTTTGTTTATTTGTTGTGCTCGCCGTCCTCGTGTGCCCGCCCCGCCTCCCAGCTGAGACGCCCTCGCCCCTCCCCCCCCACTATCCATATATGACAGCTGTTCCCGCGCGCAGCGTCCACGCGCAGCGCCCGCGCCCAACCCGCGCCGAAGGTGCGCCAAAGGTAAGCCCGTCTACGCCCGTCCGCGCCTGGACCGCGCCCAGCGCCAGACCCCCTGCCCCTCGCACTACCCAGCCCCTCCGCTTTTCCTACGATGCCGCCGCCCTCCTAGCCCTTAACCCCGGTCGCGCCCCCAACTGCGTCCAAGCCGCTCCTGGACGCACCCATGGACCGTTCTCCTGCCTCTCCTGCAAATTCTGCGGCACCGACAACGTCTCCGCCCCGACCACACCACAGATTCCCGACCCCAACCACCTAGAATGCATCCTTCTCAACACCCGCTCGGTCCACAGGCACGCCATTGACCTTTGGAACCTACTAGACACCATCTCTCCAGACGTCGCCTTCCTAACGGAAACATGGATGAACGCCTCCTCCGCCCCTGACATCGCCATCGCTATCCCTGACGACTATAAGATTACACGCAAAGACCGCACCGACCATACAGGAGGAGGAATCGCTATCGTCCACAAGAAATCAATCCGCATCTCAACCAGCTCTGACGCCAACCTCGCCAACTCCGAACACCTTCACTTCCAGATCCACATCGACCCCAAGACCACACTCAGAGGCACCCTCCTCTACAGACCACCAGGACCCCGCGCAAAATTCAGTGAAGACATCACGGACTTCATCACCCCACACGCGCTCCCCTCCAAAGACTACATCCTTCTGGGAGACCTCAACTTCCACCTTGAGAAGATCAACGACCGCAACACCGCCACCCTCTTGGACAACCTCGCCAACCTAGGACTTAAACAACTGGTCACTTCCCCCACCCACATCGCAGGTCACACACTCGACCCCATCTTCACCTCCAGCAACCATGTCTCTTTCAACCACACTACGGAGCTCCTCTGGACTGACCACAGCTGCGTCCACTTCACCTACAACAAGCCGAAACCCATCATCCACCTCCAACCAACTCTACAAAGAAACTGGAACAAAATCACCACGGAGCAGATCTCCACATCGCTCCTTCAAACCTCCCCAGCCCTCTCTTCTAACGCCAACGAAGCCGCCTCCAACCTCACCCTTTGGTTATCCAACACCGCCGACACCTTAGCACCACTGAAAAAACGCCAACACAAACTTGGCATCAAGAAGGCCTCATGGTTCAACGAGGACCTCAAGAAATCCAAGAAACTATGCCGCTCCCTTGAAAATGCCTGGAAAAAAGACCCATCCACCAGCAACAAGGACACCTTCAAAAACGCCATCCGCACTCACCACCAACTGATCCGAAAAGCCAAGAAAACAGCATTCAAGGATCGACTCGACAACAACGCCCACAACAGCAAGGAACTTTTCAACATCGTCAAGGAATTTTCCAACCCCTCGGCCAACTCCAACGACATCACCCCCTCTCAAACCCTCTGCGACTCCCTAGCCTCTTTTTTCCACAACAAGATTGCTGACATCCACAACAGCTTTGACAACCAACCCGGAAGCCAACCCACCCTACCATCAGCTGAATATCTTCCATCCGTTAACACCCTTAACGCCTGGAACCCAATCACCACTGAGGACACCATCCGCCTGATGAATTCCATCCACTCTGGATCCCCCACAGACCCATGCCCTCACCACATCTTCAACAAAGCAGACTCCGTCATAGCTCCGCACCTCCGAGACGTCATCAACTGCTCCTTCACCTCCGCTACCTTCCCAGAAGACTGGAAACACGCTGAACTCACCGCCCTTCTGAAAAAACCAACAGCAGACCCCACCGAACTCAAAAACTACCGCCCCATCTCGCTTCTTCCATTCCCGGCCAAAGTCATCGAGAAAGCTGTCAACAACCAGCTCGCCGCCTTCCTCGAAGCCAACAAATCCCTCGACTCCTCACAATCTGGCTTCCGAGCAAAACACAGCACTGAGACCGCCCTCATCGCAGCAACAGACGACATTCGAACTCTACTGGACAATGGAGACACAGTCGCCCTCATCCTCCTCGACCTCTCTGCAGCCTTCGACACAGTCTGCCACAGCACCCTTTTACAGCGCCTCAGAAACATCGGAATCCAAGGAAAGGCACTGGAATGGATCACCTCGTTCCTCTCCGGAAGAACCCAGAGAGTCCGCCTCCCACCATTCAAGTCCGAGGCCTCTGAAATCATCTGCGGCGTACCACAAGGATCATCACTCAGCCCCACCCTCTTCAACGTATACATGAGCCCCCTCGCGACCATCGCCCGCCAACACAACCTCAACATCATCTCTTACGCGGATGACACTCAACTGATCCTTTCTCTCACCAAGGACCCCAGCACCGCCAAAACTAACCTACACGAAGGAATGAAAGAAGTCGCCGAATGGATGAAACAAAGCCGTCTGAAACTGAACTCAGACAAAACAGAAGTCCTCATCTTAGGTAAATCCCCCTCTGCATGGGACGACTCCTGGTGGCCGGAAGCCCTCGGAAACGCACCCATCCCGACAGACCACGCACGGAACCTTGGCGTCATCCTAGATTCTTCACTCTCAATGAACAGACAAGTCAGCGCCGTATCCTCTTCCTGCTTCAACATCCTTCGCATGCTCAGAAAAACATTTCGCTGGATCCCCTCCGAAACAAGGAAAACAGTCACCCACGCTCTAGTCACGAGCCGACTGGACTACGGAAACACCCTCTACGCAGGTACCACCGCCAAACTCCAGAAGAAACTACAACGAATCCAAAACGCCTCAGCCAGGCTCATATTAGACATCCCACGCAACGAACACATCTCTGGCCACCTTAAAGACCTCCACTGGCTACCCGTCAATAAGAGGATTACTTTCCGACTGCTTACCCACGCACACAAATCACTCTACGACATCGGACCAGATTGCCTCAACTCTCGACTGTCCTTCTACACCCCCTCCCGCCAACTTCGCTCTTCCAGCCAAGCATTCGCCACTGTCCCTCGCATCAACAAAACCACCATGGGAGGCAGATCCTTCTCATACCTGGCTGCCAAAACATGGAACTCACTCCCCGCTTACCTTCGCCTCACCCAGAATCACCTAGAGTTCAGAAAACAACTTAAAACGTGGATATTTGACAAATAATCCCCCTCCCCTCCCCAAGCGCCTTGAAACCCTCTGGGTATGTAGTGCGCTATATAAATTTTATGACTTGACTTGACTTGACATGTGTAATGGGATTGAGTGGATGCACCGCTATACCCTGTGAGAGGACTGTCACTATGCCCGGCTCTTTTTCTTTGACTGCACCTAAAGGCAACCCCATTTCACTAATCTCTTACCACTCTACCCCTCTGTCCTTTTCAAAACAATCCCAGTATGGTGGGATGGGACTTCAAGAGGGACCGATGGACTTGCAGCTTCTTCCATTAATTGGTTTTTAAACACCCATGTCACTAATCTCTTACCAGTCTACCCATTTGCCCTTTCCAAAACATACACAGTATGGTGCGATGAGACTTCAAGAGGGACAGATGGACTTCCATCTCCTTCTGCCGAATGATTTGTTAAGAATTAGGGGAGCTGTTGAAACAGGTTATAGGACCAGCTGAACCGGGAGGAGCAATCAAACGACGAGATGGCGGACACTTACCGCGCATCTTCAATTTAGTACTTGCTAATTGCTTAATCTTTGCTTCATGCTGTGCTACTTCCGATTCTGTGCCGTCTCCCATAGTTTACCAATTCCAGATGAAACACAACTTGGTAGCAGCAGGCACACAGGACAGTCCGCTCTCCTCTTGTTTACTTTTCTTCAAGATTGCTTTCCACAAAATTGTGTTCCACACAATTGAATTCCACAGTGCCTCCCATTCGCCCCTTTCAAATGAGCTCACCTAACTTTCATCCTTGGCTTGAATTATTCAAATCACTTTCCAGGCTTGTTTGTCGTTGGGATGCCTGGATGCAGAGGCACTATAGGTTCTACCAGTGCTTCTGCTGCCCCTCAAGGCCTTGCAAGACACAGGTTGTGAGCTGCTGTGGTTCCTGCGTCACCCAGCTCCATAAATCTCACTCTGTGTTGCTGTGTGCCTCGTAGTATCCTCCACTTACTCCACACAGAACACAGAGCACATGGTTCCCAACCTCACACAGGACTTCGTCCACTCCCAAGCACGGTTCTGGAGCTGCTATCCCTGCTTGGAGAATTGGACACAAAGCCGAGAGCCTCACAGCCTCACATAGCCATGCTGAAATGCCCATGTCACCAAACTGCTGAGGAATGTGAGCCATCTGAGCTTGACCCAAAATCTTAAAACTTGTTAGTATTGGGGCTTTGCTACAAGAGTACCAAATGGCAGCTGCAGTTGGCAGCACCACTCAGCATTCAGGACACGTGGTTCTAACCCCTCTCCCTCACTGTGATGTTGTCGTGTTTACATTGCCTCAAAAGTCTGTGGCAGCCCTCTGAGGGATTGTCTGCAATCCAGTGAGGCCGGTGCACTGGTGCACTGCTCTACTCTGCCACTGTGCCTCCCCCAACGTGTGGGAATTTTGCAGATTCAAAGGATCTGTGCAGCTTACAGCTTACTGTTAACAGCAGTGTCCTTGCAGCATTCTCAATCAACTCAGTACATGCCCTCTCTACAAAACTGGGCACAACATGTTCATTGGAAATATCTTTTTGGGACCCTGTTGCTGCGGCAACAAGCTACCCTTCAATTCTTGCATCTTCCTCTTTTAAATTCTAGGTACCCTACCATGTAGTCAACAAGGCACACTTAGGTTGACTTAATATTTCAAACTACAGTTGCTTCACAGGAAGACTTAAAGGTCGCCACAGTCAGGCCTAATGTCATGTTTTACTTGTCAGCCTAGTGAATAGCAAAATATGTGCTTGTCTTTTCAGGTGGTATTTAACTTCCATGTCGCTGCTTTATTTCCTGCACCTTATAATATGATCTTACTGGGAAGTGTGAAAAAGTCACTGGGGATTAGACAGTTTTACCTTGTTTTAGAGACTCTATTCACATGAACTGTGACAAGGTCAGCACAGTGCCAGTGTACAGCGTTCGAAAATCAGAACTACCAGTCAAGAAAATATATGCCATTTTGTTCACTCATTACAGATCGCTAATCCAAAAAGGTAAGTAGGCACTCTGTGGCAGATAGAAATACATGAATGTTAAACGCTATCCACTTTCATACAGCTTCCCCATGAAATATCATATAAGAAATCCACCTGACACCTTGGCTGTCATCCCACTCGAAACTTCGCCATCTACCCTTGAGAAACGAAGAGAAATTTCCGAGTTACAAAGTGGCAGTTTTGTATACAATTGAGCTGATATTTTGTGTAAATTAGTCAACAGAGGTAAAGGTTACTCATTGTGGAACTGTTTTTTCTAGTGTGGTGGTGTAGGTCTTACCTATATGAATGTATAAATACGTGTGCACATACTTTTTTTTATTTTTTATTATTAAACCAGTAAAAATTAAAATACAGAAAATGGCGAAATCAAAAGCAAATAATGGAAACATATGATATGTTCAACATGCCAGGAAATGAAAAGCATATAAATACAAAAGAGAAAGAGGCAGAAAATATGAGGGAGTGTAAACAAAATATACATACACCTCTATATATCATCATACACTGATATACTACTTAATGTACTATTATAATATACTATTTTAACCCTCATATATATCAGTCTATTTGACAACCCTTCTGGGGGTGCATGACCACCTACAAATTATTTACACAGTATCCTGCTGTGCAGTGTTAACTGATTTCTTGTACTACCAGTGACAGATAATCTGTTAAAGCCCCCCAGATCTTCTCACAGAGTTTGCGTTTCCGTGGGCTTTTAATGGCATATAAACTAGTCTCAAGTATACAGATAGCAAAACGCCTGCCTCTCCCCATATCAAATGTGGGGGCTCTTTCTGATGCCACACTGAGGCTATAGACAGTCTTGCTACTGCAACTGCAATATATGAACAATTGTTACTTACCTGTAAACAGGTGGTTCTCCAGTATTGGTGTCTTTCATAGATTCACATGCTTGAATATTCCCCATCGTCGAAGTGGGAGTCCCACGGTAAATAAAATAGCAATAATGCAATTATATATATATATATATGTAATATATAATACATAATAAAACAGATAAAATATACACTGAAAAACCTCAACAAAGGTTCCTACATAGGACTGCATTAGAGAGAAAAAACTCATTTGCAACATATCAGTGTCATTATGTTAGTCCAAACTGCAGCCAATCAGGCTCAAGCACCCTCTAGAACCTTCTCCTCAGAAGCTCAAGCCCTCAGATTTTCGTAGCACAAGTAATAAGAGCGTATGAGGAGAAAAGAGCCTCTCTCGAACCTCCCGCTCTGCTCCCTCATCGTCCTCGGCATCGAAGATGTTCACCGGGTCAGGTGGCGTCTGCTGGGCTTCCTTGCACGCTGCGCGTCGAAGTCGAATCGTCTTCTTGGAGCGGAAACGAGAACAAGCCATACAGCTGTCTTCATCGTGATTCGGCGACAGGCACTTGTTGCACACCGGGTGGACGTCGATGTGAGGATATTTCGAGTTGCACACGGGACATCTTTTGAACGGGCTCCGTTCCATGATGGTTCGTCGATAAGGCCTCTGGCGTCGACCGGGCCTTCAGTGCTGAAAAGCCACGCGGCTCCTCTGGATGTCCGGCTCAGGAACTGAGCTGGAACAGAACTGGGCACCGATCGCAAGACAATACCGACGATATACTAAAAGCCTTTTGGCCAAAAAGAAAGTTTTTTATTGATTCCGAACTTGAGTTAACAAATATGCATCCAAACCCAATGGCGGAAAAAAACAATCTGGGGATGGAGTCGATGTCCATGCGCACTGTAGTCCAGGGGAGGAGCTACCTATCTCGTGATACTTCGAAGACTCTTCCAGGACAACAATGTGCGATCATCCGGACCCAACACTAGGCGGCGAACTATGCATAGATATGAATTCAGCAGCCCACATGCCTCGAACATTACTGTGTGATACTCCCTTGATAGATAATTCAGACGTATGTTAATGTGTGCCTGTGAGTAATGTTTTTCTCATTTCACTTTAGGGGATAGTGCATATGACCTCCGTTCCTTCGTCCTGACACCCTACCTCAACCCCACGACCCCCAGCCAAAGACAATACAATGTGGCACATAAATCAACACGGAACATCATGGAGCGCATCTTTGGCCTTCGGAAGAGCAGGTTCCGCTGCCTCCACAAAAGTGGAGGGGCACGGCAGTACTCACCAGTCATATGCTGTAAGATCATTGCAACTTGTGCTATATTGCACTACCTCGCTACTAAGAAGGGCACAGAGGTTGAAATGAGCGACTATGAAAACCTTGACGATGACTATGCACTACCCGCACCCAACACAGTAGGAGTTCCAACACCAAGAGACGGCAGACAGAGGCGGGCAGAGATCACACACAACTACTTTTGAGTAAGTAGAGAGACATTCATAAAGCCTATCAGGGGGTGCAACATGAGTGTCAGCTATTTCTACTGTATTGTAGGTGTACGTTGTGTTGGAGGGGGTGCCGAAGGACAGTGTATACACCACAGCAAACACCATCCCCCAGATGGTGCCTTCAGCTTAAGCAGGAATATTACCTTTCGGTAAACTCATTGTCACGGTAATGTGTTTTTCAACAGGAGTGGTATGTGGCAAAACAGCCTTGAGTACTTCTATTTCTTCAGCCAGCTAATACGGGAGATCATTCCTGGCCTGAGGATGCTTGCCCATCACCAAATTAATCATGATGGGACTGATGATACGACCACCACCATGTCCTGGTGGCTGAGGCGCGGCTCCAGCTGGAGTCACTTGAATATTACGTGACATAAACTGTATACCACTTCGGTGTAAATGAATCAACGTTGTATGTAGCTGATAAAGCTCTGCGAGTGTAACACCAAGATAATTATGATGTGGTGTAAAGCCTGCCAATAAGGGGCCTAAATGGACCACAGAAACAGGGTGAGGAGGGTTGCCATTAAACGGAACTTCAAGTAATGCATAAGGGCAATAATTAGGCTGAATTGTGGCTGCTAAATATTCATAAAATAAATGATCATTCCCACCCACTGGGTGAAATATAACTCAAGAGTAAAAGACTTTAAAGCGGTAAGCAGAGTCTGCTTCAACAAAAAACACAAAATCTGCCTTGCATTAGGAACTCCATGTTGAGTCAAAAATGTAACTGCTGCATGGTTAGGTACCGGAATAGCAACTGCCATTGTAAAAAGTGGTAAAGGATAAATCAGAAGAACGGTAGTACAAAACCGGGTTGTAAGAGAGAAAAAAAACTTTTAAATTTCTCCGCAAATGGTGAAGTATTGTGGACAAGCACAAGTGCTACTCAGGTTTTCCGTGAATAAGTACCAGACCAAAAGGCTGCACCATGTTGCAGGGATTCTGCACAAACACAGAACTATGACCAGGATTATAGGACCTTGGTGTATAGGGACTGGGTCTTCCTACCACCTTAGTACCCATGAGCCCAGGACTGACTAGCTAGTGTGTCTCACCACTTGCTCTCCTACCCACTGACAGAGAAACAAATAATTAGTCACCCCAGAACATAACACTCCCAGATCTTTCAGGAACAGCGGTAACAAGATACACCCTTTTGTTTCTACTCTTGTACTTGTCCACAATAAGGTGTGACACGAAATGGTTTAAAATATTTATTTTAACTTACGTGCAGTAACATGCAATATAGGTGCCACAACAAACAGGAGGAAAATGCATAATACAAATATAATCAGCATAGCAGCTGGTCCATATTTCATGAAGGGAGACTTTAGGTGATGGTTCAACATCAGAGGTGCTGTCTCGCTCAGCTTCCTGGGAAGATCCATCTCCAAGTGTGTGCTCCTAATTCATGTATCCCCATAATATCAAAGTATGAGTTTACAAAAACAGCAGCATTGGTAAGTATTGTCTAGGTGCTAGGGTCTGATCAGAACAGAACAAGGGGCATTGTTTATCGACCTTGTTCAAAATGTTTCGACTAAACTCCAGGAACAGGCAGTGAACAAACACAGCAGACTGTACTTCTGTGAAGGGCTCGAACAACGTCACCTGCAAATATAAAGCCATTTAGTAACGTGTGCAAAGTTGCATGATGGCTGCTGGAGCATGGCAGGGGCTGCCATGAAGCTTGAGCCCCTGTACTTGTGGACACTTCTAATTTCATTGATCCCAGTGAATATAAGAAAGGTACACTTGAGGGAGTACTGCTGTACAAAGCTGGGAAAGGAGAATGACTGACAGGATAGTCTGTCATTGCGCCCAGCACTGATTCACGGGCAACCGACGATTTTAAATTAGACTTCAAAACTTGATTTTTCTTCAAATGTATAGCAATGTTTGGCATTGAAAAGTCCTCCAATTCAGTAGGATCAAAGCCACGTTCATACCCACAGATTTCATTCTGCAACAATCAAGAGACCTTCTGGGACTGACTCAACAGTTTAAGGGCCAGATGGAGACACCAGACTCGTACACTCCAACGCATATATGGGGTCAGGGGTCAACTTAGCACCAACACCAGTGTTTTTCTGATCAGCCTCAACATCACCCATTTACATTTCTTCTTCTCCTTCGACAGCTTCAACTAAAGGACATTGATCTGTGAGATGAGCTTGAGGAATAAGTTCCACTAGGTTATGTGTAATGGGATTGAGTGGATGCACCGCTATACCCTGTGAGAGGACTGTCACTATGCCCGGCTCTTTTTCTTTGACTGCACCTAAAGGCAACCCCATTTCACTAATCTCTTACCACTCTAACCCTCTGTCCTTTTCAAAACAATCACAGTATGGTGGGATGGGACTTCAAGAGGGACAGATGGACTTCCATCTCCTTCTGCCGAATGATTTGTTAAGAATTAGGGGAGCTGTTGAAACAGGTTATAGGACCAGCTGAACCGGGAGGAGCAATCAAACGACGAGATGGCGGACACTTACCGCGCATCTTCAATTTAGTACTTGCTAATTGCTTAATCTTTGCTTCATGCTGTGCTACTTCCGATTCTGTGCCGTCTCCCATAGTTTACCAATTCCAGATGAAACACAACTTGGTAGCAGCAGGCACACAGGACAGTCCGCTCTCCTCTTGTTTACTTTTCTTCAAGATTGCTTTCCACAAAATTGTGTTCCACAAAATTGAATTCCACAGTGCCTCCCATTCGCCCCTTTCAAATGAGCTCACCTAACTTTCATCCTTGGCTTGAATTATTCAAATCACTTTCCAGGCTTGTTTGTCGTTGGGATGCCTGGATGCAGAGGCACTATAGGTTCTACCAGTGCTTCTGCTGCCCCTCAAGGCCTTGCAAGACACAGGTTGTGAGCTGCTGTGGTTCCTGCGTCACCCAGCTCCATAAATCTCACTCTGTGTTGCTGTGTGCCTCGTAGTATCCTCCACTTACTCCACACAGAACACAGAGCACATGGTTCCCAACCTCACACAGGACTTCGTCCACTCCCAAGCACGGTTCTGGAGCTGCTATCCCTGCTTGGAGAATTGGACACAAAGCCGAGAGCCTCACAGTCTCACATAGCCATGCTGAAATGCCCATGTCGCCAAACTGCTGAGGAATGTGAGCCATCTGAGCTTGACCCAAAATCTTAAAACTTGTTAGTATTGGGGCTTTGCTACAAGAGTACCAAATGGCAGCTGCAGTTGGCAGCACCACTCAGCATTCAGGACAGGTGGTTCTAACCCCTCTCCCTCACTGTGATGTTGTCGTGTTTACATTGCCTCAAAAGTCTGTGGCAGCCCTCTGAGGGATTGTCTGCAATCCAGTGAGGCCGGTGCACTGGTGCACTGCTCTACTCTGCCACTGTGCCTCCCCCAACGTGTGGGAATTTTGCAGATTCAAAGGATCTGTGCAGCTTACAGCTTACTGTTAACAGCAGCGTCCTTGCAGCATTCTCAATCAACTCAGTACATGCCCTCTCTACAAAACTGGGCACAACATGTTCATTGGAAATATCTTTTTGGGACCCTGTTGCTGCGGCAACAAGCTACCCTTCAATTCTTGCATCTTCCTCTTTTAAATTCTAGGTACCCTACCATGTAGTCAACAAGGCACACTTAGGTTGACTTAATATTTCAAACTACAGTTGCTTCACAGGAAGATTTAAAGGTCGCCACAGTCAGGCCTAATGTCATGTTTTACTTGTCAGCCTAGTGAATAGCAAAATATGTGCTTGTCTTTTCAGGTGGTATTTAACTTCCATGTCGCTGCTTAATTTCCTGCACCTTATAATATGATCTTACTGGGAAGTGTGAAAAAGTCACTGGGGATTAGACAGTTTTACCTTGTTTTAGGGACTCTATTCACATGAACTGTGACAAGGTCAGCACAGTGCCAGTGTACAGCGTTCGAAAATCAGAACTACCAGTCAAGAAAATATATGCCATTTTGTTCACTCATTACAGATCGCTAATCCAAAAAGGTAAGTAGGCACTCCGTGGCAGATAGAAATACATGAATGTTAAACGCTATCCACTTTCATACAGCTTCCCCATGAAATATCATATAAGAAATCCACCTGACACCTTGGCTGTCATCCCACTCGAAACTTCGCCATCTACCCTTGAGAAACTAAGAGAAATTTCCGAGTTACAAAGTGGCAGTTTTGTATACAATTGAGCTGATATTTTGTGTAAATTAGTCAACAAAGGTAAAGGTTACTCATTGTGGAACTATTTTTTCTAGTGTGGTGGTGTAGGTCTTACCTATATGAATGTATAAATACGTGTGCACATACTTTTTTTATTTTTTATTATTAAACCAGTAAAAATTAAAATACAGAAAATGGCGAAATCAAAAGCAAATAATGGAAACATATGTTATGTTCAACATGCCAGGAAATGAAAAGCATATAAATACAAAAGAGAAAGAGGCAGAAAATATGAGGGAGTGTAAACAAAATATACATACACCTCTATATATCATCATACACTGATATACTACTTAATGTACTATTATAATATACTATTTTAACCCTCATATATCAGTCTATTTGACAACCCTTCTGGGGGTGCATGACCACCTACAAATTATTTACACAGTATCCTGCTGTGCAGTGTTAACTAATTTCTTGTACTACCAGTGCCAGATAATCTGTTAAAGCCCCCCAGATCTTCTCACAGAGTTTGCGTTTCCGTGGGCTTTTAATGGCATATAAACTAGTCTCAAGTATACAGATAGCAAAACGCCTGCCTCTCCACATCTCTAATGTAGGGGGCTCTTTCTGATGCCACACTGAGGCTATAGACAGTCTTGCTACTGCAACGGCAATATATATTGGATATCTATATGCATACATTCCTTGTGTGGGTGTTTGATCCTTTATAACCCCAACAAGATAGCTAATGGGGTTATCTCAATCCTTCACCTATCACCTCTGTTAAAAATATCTGCATCCTATCTATCAGTGTTTCCAAATCTGCCCATGTAGCAAACATGTGAACTATGTCTGCCTGTTCTCCCCCACATTGAGTGCGTTTGTCCTCATTTGCACCGCCACAACGTGCAATTTTAGCAGGTGTATAGTATAGATTGAACATAGTTTTATAATATTGCGTTCTCCAATTTGAGGATATTAAAAGTTTTTCAGCTACGTAGATGGATTCTTGCAGAATATTGTATTCTACCAACACTCTTGTATTCCATTTAACATTCTGTACCTCAACATCATCTTTTTGTAAATCAATAAGTGCCTGATATATGCTACCAATTTTGTCCCGAGCCATCAGTTTCTATAAGCCTCCTTTTTTTGGCTAAACATACGATATTCCTCTTCTTACATAGATAATCCCGGATCTGCAGGTATTTAAAACAATCAGATTTATGGATATCATATTTACTCATCAATGAAGCATATGTTTTAACGATGTTGTTGTCTAACAGCAAGCCCAGGGTTGTAATAATTTGCTTCCCCATCTATTCATGATACTATCTAAACAAATAGGTGGGAGCAGTGCTGCTGCATCAGGTGTGTAATAGTTTATTTTGCCAATATTTATCTGTCCCTTAATCTGGCGCCAGGCCTTATGAGCATCCTGAAGCACCTTGTAGCGAGTCTTCTTATAATAGCTTGGCTCTAGAATTTTTAAAAGGTTCTGTCTGTCCTTGCACCCAATAATAATTGATATATGTGAGGTACCTCACCTAGGGTTTCACCATTAGTTCCCAACAATAGTATTCCTATATGCTGAAATAAGCAAGCCCAATAATAACATTGAAAGTTTGGTACTGCCTAGACCCCTCTATACCGTGGCATGGTCATGAATTTCATTGCTCGCCGAGGCTTCCCCTGTACCCATAGAAAACGATTGCAGATCGATTATAGTCTCTGCATTTGTTTTCTAGTAATTTCCAGTGGTACTGCCCTAAAGAAATAGAGGACCTTTGGGAGCACATTCATTTTCAAGACATTGCATCTTTACAGCAGTGACAAATGTAAGTTTTCCATCCTATCCAAATCTTTTTTAATCTTACTAAGCAGAGGTTCCCAATTAATTTTAACCATTGTATCTAGGCAAGCATTCAGGCGTACTCCCAAATATAGGGCCTCCTTTGAAACTCTCTGGTCTCTAAATTGTGTTTGTTCGGTACAGATTACTTGGGTCTTGGCTAAATTAAATTTATAACCTGCACTCCTCCCAAATGTTGCTGCCAGCTGTTCTGTTTGCTTCAACGTAATTGCGGGATCCGATGACACTACTGCGATATCATCTGCATAAGCAAATATATCAACCCGCTCCAACCTGGGGCCTAATAGTTGTTCATTTAATCTATGCTAAAACAGGTTTAGGAACGGATTGATATATATAGCAAATAGCAGGGGGGAGCATGGGCAACCTTGCCGAGTACCTCTTGTTATAATTAGTGGTTTTGATTCTAGCCCTAATGTGCATATTCTTGCCTTTCGAGCTCTGTATATTGACCTGATTGCCCGGACAAACCCCGCACCAACACCATGCCCCCTAAGTGTGGTCCATAAAAATTCCCATGAGACACTGTCAAATGCCTTTTCCGCGTCTAATAATATCACCTCACATGGCATCTTACATATGTTGGCAATATCTAGCAGTGTTGTTACTCTGCTTATATGGTTGACCATGTCTCTACCTGGTATGAACCCTTGCTGGTGAACCGAGACTAGGGCCTTAATAACCTGCATGTCGCTAGGAGTTTTGCATACATTTTGCAATCACAGTTTATTAATGATATTAGTCTAAATGACCCTGGGAGAGTAGGAGGTTTTTCTTTTTTTTAAAACACAATAATGCTTGCCTTATCCCAAGATAGCGGAGCAGCCCTCTTTTGTGCCTATCGACAAACCGCAAGCATATCTCCCTGAATTTCAGGGAGCAATAGTTTATATATCTCTAATGGGAGTCTGTCGGGCCCTGCAGCTTTTCCCATGGCTAATGCATCCACAGTGTCTATCTACTCCTACATTGATATTGGCTCCTCTAATGCCCTCTTATCTTCTTCCCCCAAGATTATCCTATAAGGTCCTTATATAGTTCTCCCTGACCAACTATACTCTGATCATCCTCAGAATACAGTTTTTCATAAAATGTTCTAAACACCTCTAGGATACCCTCTGGTGTTTCTATTGTGTTCCCTGCCAAGTCCTCAATTGCCACTATATAGTTCTTCACCTTCTTACATCTAATCTTCTTCGCTAGGCACCTGCCGGTTGTTTCCCCGAACTCATAGCAGTCTTTTCTAAAAAGGTGGTATTTTTGGCGATATCTTTAGCCCATTCCTCATTGATCTTTGATTTACCCCAAGCAACCTCTGTTTGTGCCAGTAAAATGTCGGCTATGTCCCATACTGCCTCCATTAGTCTATGTTCTGAGTGGCGTAACTCCTCATATAATTGCATCTGTTGTTGTCTGAGTTGTTTCTGTATTCGTAGGCCAAAGCTGAGTATCTCCCCCCTGAGTCCTGCTTTCATTGCATCCGAGACCATCCCTAATCCTGTGGAGCCACGATTTATACCTAAAAATTCTGCCACCCATTTACTAATATGTACAACAAACTACTCATTTAGTAATAGTTTTTTTATCAAAGGAAAATGTACTTCTGGGGCACATTAACCCGGACACCGCTAGTTTCAGTATGACTGGATTATGATCCGAAGTTATACAAGGATAAAGCAGCATTTGTGCGTCCTTTAGAAGTGTTTTATCTGTGAAAAAATTATCTAATCTGGTGAGCTTTTGATGGGGGCATGAATAGTGTGTGTATCCTGGTTCAGGTTGATTTAGCCTGAGCCATACATCAGTTAAACAATGTTAAAAAAGGAGTTGTTGTAGAGCTTTACAAACTTTGTTTTTTTTTCCAACATATTTGTCACCTCCGGGCCCTTTAATGATATGCTTCAGCTGTATATTAAAATCACCAGTCAGAATCTGTGGAGTTGCCCTATTAGCTAGTTCCATATTGAGGTATGTAGTAACTTGTTCCTCATCATGATTAGAGCCGTAGACAGAAAATATTGTGCAATTCTTATTAGCCACAGTACATTCCATCATGGCCCATCACCCGTATTTATCTGCAGCTGTTTTAGTTGCTTTTAAGAGACCTCTTTTAGACAGTATAGCGACCCCTCGGGTGGTATTCGCTTGTGTGGTACAGACCTGCATCTCCAACCCAAACTCTCTCAAATAGTTATGTTTGTTCCAAGGGTCATGTGTCTCTTGGATACAAACTATATCTGGTGACATTATCTTTATTTCATAGGCTACTTTTTGCCGCTTCCCCCTATTGTTGAATCCCCACACATTAAATGTACATACTATTAGCCCTACCATCACTTTGTTTTGGGTCAATATGCCATCTTCCTACTCTTCTTGAATGCTTCTTTCTCTTTTCTTCTCTTTCCATCCTTCTTTCATACCCCCCAAAATGGCTACTGACTTCCCCCCCCCAAATTTACCCCCATATACACTCCCTGCATATAATCATCAACACATTGCATATATTCTTGCCCTAATGCTTGATCTCTTGATGATACTCTTTTGCTTTTACTTCATTTATCGTTATAGATAACTTTTAGTTTGGCAGGAGCTAATTGAAATGCCTGTGCCCTCTTCTCTTGAAAAGGGGCAATTAGCTGTCTAAGTTGCCATCGTTTTTCCACAGTAGTGGGACAAAAATAAGGGCGAACAAAAAATTCTACCCCCGCAGCTTTCCTCTGCCTGTCTGGCCTAGCTAAATCAAATAGTGCCTGCCTTGCCAAGTAGTTAGAAAGGCATATCAATTTAGCCCTGGGTCTTGCATTAGTCTGATTGTGTTTTACTTGCAACAGGAATTGTTGTATCTCAGTTTTGCATGACCATCTGGATAACTCGTGAAAAGCCTCAGTAAAAGGTTTAACAGCGAAACCACGGGGATCTGCCCCCTCGACCCCTTCAGGCACGCCAAGATTTCTTAAATTGTTCTGTCTCAGACGATTTTCAATGTCCTTGATCTTCCAGGATAGGTCATCTATATGCGTTGTTAATGCCTCGGTAGTTGTCCTCTGAACCACCATCTCGTCCTCTAAGGTGGATATACGGGTCTCTGCCTCGTTTATTCTTTCCCCGATTTCTGAACACGTTTTAGTCATCTGACGAACAGAATTCTGTAATTTTCTACAGGCGCCTTACGTTTGCAAACTTTCTGCCCGGCTTTCTTCCCTATGGGCCATCATTGTCTTGTATATGAGAGTTAGGGAAATACTTTCTGACTGTTCAACAGCCCTTCCCGCAGAGTACAGACCTGGGTCTATTTGGCTACTACTTTGGCTTGATATGCATGGCATTATTTTCTTATGTATAGTCCCAGTAGGATGTACTCTATCCGCTCCTCTCAGGCTTTCTTCTTCCAAACACATACTACTAGTCTCACTCCAGTGTCTATTTGACAGGTTAAGGAGTTCCTCGGATACCTGCAGAGACTCATCCCCCGAAGAGCTCGAATGATCTGACAGTGAGAAAAAGGGACCCTCTACATCTGGGTCTTGTACATTTGCCGCCAGTAACGCCTCAGACACTGGCCCGACATTATAGCCTCCTCTCCGCTCCTGGGGCAGCCCATCCTCATCTGCTGTCACTACTCCATTTTCTGGGGGGTCCAGATTCACCAGGTCCCTCATTGTTGCCAAGCCTCCACTGTTCTGATTATTCATTACATCATCGGAGAGACCCACAGATCCCTCCCTCACTGCTATCATTGTCCTTTCTTTCGTTATATCAGTATCAGTCAGGCTTAGCATTGTGCCCCCGCTCACCTCAGCAGAGCTCTGAATTTGGGTTCCTCCTTGTTTCGCCACCAGAAATATTGCAGGGGTGGTTTTCTTTTGGGTTTCAGCATTGCCTGTCAAGCTTTCTTTTGTAGCCGATCCACCTCGTTGTTTATTTGGATCATTTTGTTCACTTTCCATTCCTTTGCTTCTTGCTGATGTATTCCCCCCGCGGCAGCTTGCGTTTTGCCTGCCCTAGAGTTCTTAGGCGGCATCCTCTCGTGTATTCCGGTCTAGGTGCACCTCCGCAGCACCAAAAAGCGCCGTAGGTCACACCAGATGCCCCGGGTCCGCTACAGTCGCGTAGAGCTGGCCACTCAGTGAGGTAAGGAGCACCCACAGCATTCGTGCAATGTGAGAAACCTCGCTCTTCTCTGCAACTTAGCTTGAAACTCTTTCAGTCTCTCTTACGAAGTAGCAGCATGTCTGTATGTTTATCGGTTTTGCCTCAGGGATCAGACATGGGCGTCAGGCAATGAGAGCTCACTCGCCGAGTGACCAGCCGCCATCTTGCCCCTCATATGTACATACTTAACCATAACAACACAAACATATTTCAGGATTTGCCACTTTCCATGTATGAGCATATTCATTTGCATATGATATTTGTATTGAAGACATCACAATTTTTATCAGTCTAAAGATAAACCGAGACCGAAGACTGTCCAAGAACTTGGTAACATCTCACAGTGTCTGTTCCTAAATGATCCTTGCCACAATCTTTTGAATAAATGTACAGGCTTCAGTGTTTGAATATAAGTGTCAAAATTGCATTCATTTTAGAAGGGGCTGGAGTAGCCGGAAATAATAGCATCTAAATTGTTTTCCTTGAAATCTCCACATCTAATATTACCTTTTCGGTTTCCTCTTTCCATGTGATCTAGTTGTTTCAACTACCAGACAAGTGGTAAACCTGAAAACAGCAAATTAGTATAATATCTCAGTGTGAATAAAGAGTTTAATGTTTTACATTACTCAATCAAATGTAATCATATTATTGTTTTGAAATCACACCTATAGTGCGTCATTATGAAACTTCTAAATACACCAATTCATTGGATATTTACTGAATGTCAAAAACAGTGGTTGAATAGACTCTGTACCATATTCCAAATCAAAGTTACTATAAATAGTATTTATTTTTGTAGTTTTTTCTCATATAAATCTTTGCAGGACTAAACAGTGAAGATGATTTTAGGGGCTCGTCAATGTGGGATCATGCCACCGTTACATTCTTATATCTTCCTCTTTTAATTTCTAGGCACCCTACCATGTAGTCAACAAGGGACACTTAGGGTGACCTAATATTTCAAATTACATTCGTTCCTGTCAAAGAGATTTATTTTGACAGATTCACATGCAGATTTGAAGGAAGCCCCAGTTAGGCTATATATGGAGGCTTAAAGTTATGATTTACTTTTCAGCATAGTGAACAGCAAAATATCTACTTATCTTCTCAGGTGGTATTTAACTTCCATGTCACGGGTGCATTTCTTACACCATTTACTACGATCTTACTGGGAAGTGAAAAAGGCAAATTGGGAATTAGCCGATTTTACCTTGTTTTAGGTAGTCCATTCACAGGAAATGGGACCTGATCAGCAGTGCGCAGAGTTCAAAAACCAGAAATATCCGTCAAGAAAAAATGTGCCATCAAATTCACTCATTACAGATCTCTAATCCAAAAATGTCAGTAGGCACTCCGCAGCAAATAGATCTACGTGCATGTTAAATCCAATTAGATTTAGTTCAGCACCAATTCTTTTTTGCCAAAAAATACCCATGAAATGGCAAATAAGAAGACACAATGATTCTGATAGGATTGGACGTTGAAAGTCTATATACTAGTCTGCCCCAACGAAAAACCTTGGAAACCCTGGAGAATGTGCTATTTGAAAAAGAGTGGAATTACAAAACACCACGTCACTTTGTCCTGGAATGCTGTAATCTAGCATTAACTGAAAACTTTTTCAAATATGAGGACACCATGTACAGACAACGACATGGTACATCCAGGGGCAGTTCTTTCGCCCCGAGTGTGGCTGGACTTTACGTGAGCAATCTGGAAAAACAGATTATCAATACCCAACAAAATCCCTTCCATCACCAAATCCATTTCTGGAAGCGTTTTATTGACGATATTCTTTTAATCTGGGAAGGTGATATGGAAAGCTTTGTGAATTTCCACACATGGCTGAACACACAAGACGAATGGCTGAAATTCACGTATACAGCTGATAAAAAGAGTATAGATTTTCTAGACATCACTATATTCGTAGAGAACAATCAACAGTACACAAAAACCTTTTTCAAACCCACCTCAAAAAACAGTCTCCTGTCCATTAACAGTTACCATTCGCGCCCACTAAGGGAAAATCTTCTCTATAGTCAATTCTTACGGTTACGTAGGAATTGCAGCAAAAAGGAGGATTATAAATCACAAGCAAAAGACCTCTGTACAAAACTGAGAGCACAAGACTACCCAGAGAGAGTTATCAATAAATGCAACAAGAGAGCTAAGAATCAGAATCGAGAGGGACTCCTGGAGAATACGGAAAAACCCCCACAAGAAGATCTCCTAACATGTGTTACCACATACAGTCCAATAGCGAATCAAGTGAAGAAAATCATAAACAAGCATTGGCGTATACTTACATCAGCAAATATATCATGGCCTAAACCACGCTCTGCCAACAAGCGAACTGGGAATTTAAAAGACCAACTAGTCCATACGAGACCTAAACCTGCTGCACTCCCAAGAGAAACAACACTGTGGAACTTACCACCGATTGTGGGACACTTCCCATGCGGCTCATGTTCGGTCTGTCCACTCACAAGACCGACAAAAGAACTACAACTCTTGCCGAATTTCAAATGGACAATATGGAGCCACACAAACTGCAACACGAGTCATATAATTTATATGATTACATGTCCCTGCAGTAAAACTTACATTGGGATGACATGCCGTAAGGCAAAAACAAGAATCAGCGAACATCGCAGCAACGTGAGATGTAAGAAGGAAACAACTAAAATGGCAACACATTATCTGGAGAAAGGCCACACAGTAGATGATCTTCAGTGGGTGATCCTAGAAACATTACAGACCAAGGACCACAATGCGGAACGCATACTGTTCGAAAAAGAACAAAGGTGGGTACACCGATTGGGCACAGATGTACACGGTCTAAATGATAACATCCCATGGGCCAGCATGAATAGATGATGTACACTCATTTAATTATAATTATTCTTTAGCATTTATCCACTACTAATAGCTACTACAATGTTCCCGAACTAAGTTTTAAGTCTTTTTTCCATATCCATTGGGGAGGATAAAAGGGAACCAGGAACTAGGTAACACAACCGGGTCCTGGATGGCATAGTCAGCACAAGTCGCAGAGGAGGATCTACAGGTAGAACGCGGGAATCACTCCAAAAACAGATAAGTACAGCTATCCCCGCTGAACCCTAACAATCCCAACCTCCAACATTCTTAAATTTTCTTAAATTTTAGATAAGAACTCCTAACAGACTCCCAAGGCACCCGTGGAAGCACGGATTAACATGTGCGGAGGTATGTAATGAGCATGCTATTGAGAACACGCCCTATGTTTGGAGCATATAACAGCTTTAGGCTAATAACAAAAAGTCATTCTAAACACGAGATGAGACCAATTTTGTAAAATGTTTAGAATTCATATAGTCAGTAGAGAACAAATCTTAGTGGATAATGCTAAATGTTTAAGCAAGATACGCAATAAAAATCACGTGATATTTTTACGAACAGCGATGAGAAAATCTTCATTTCTGAATGAGGGTTGATGATAGAGTAACTCTGTGACTTTAAGTGTGATCTTAATTGGCACGTTTTTTGAGTATGTGGTTACCAAGACAGGATTGTGGAAAAGCTATAAATGGTAAATAATTTACCTTGAACACATAACATATAGATAGACTAAGTAAACGCCCCGTTTTAATACCCTCCCTAAAACTGACACATCCCTTTTTCCACAGGCACAAAAGTTGACCTCATAAGGAAGGAGATATTAATGATCCCTTCTCACCAATTCTTCCGGTCCTGAAGAAAGCCCGACGATCACTTTGACGGACAAGGGCTGAAACATGTCGACCTTTTAACCCACGAAAATCGGTAGCGAAGAGAACCCTAACAATTCTCAAATGGCATACCAAGGATATTTTCACTTTCACTAACTCGTATCCAGAATAATAAAATTCACTCTCTGGCTCTTCGAGTGATTTTAAATTCACCACTCTCACAAATCACTGGACACTACTGCACACAACCTTGGATGACTACCTCCGGGCGGAGGCTGCATACAAAAGAACCCCGTGATTATGCAGACACTCGATAATTCCAGCGGAGAATCAAGATATACCGCTACCCACGATTCCATCTCGAGTGTATGAGGGTTTTTTACAGAGGGGCGTACAGAATACCTGAGTAATCCAGGTTGGCAGGACAAGTGATCCAACCCCACACTGATTTAAAGATTTGAGCCTAAGGAAACTGGTTGGATCGTCGATTTCCTTCTCCCCCGCTTTGATTTAGAATAGTTGAGCTGCGAACAGCAGTGGGAGCTAACAGAAAGTACTATCGTTGGATAGACCAGGAAAACTACAAAACCTCGAGTAGCAACAGTCCTGGAAACAATATGGCAGAACAAGATTTTCGCCTAAGCTACTCAATAGAGGAAATAGATGCCATACTAGCCAAACTACAAATCCGAGCCGAGGGAAACCTGACCCAAACTCTAGCCAGTACAAATGAATGGGATGAACTGACAGATCTAAAGAAGGAACAAGTGAGGACAGCAGTCCACGGGATTATTATGACAGAATACCTAAGGGTGTACTCTGGGTAACTAACTCACCGCGAATATTCTTGAAAGATCTAGTATTCCGTAAAGACTGGTCTGCAATTTCCTGGAAGTGCACACGAGACTATCTGGTCCTAATTATAAAAACAGCGACAAGATTAACAGCGGAACTAACAATCAAGATCCAGGTAATTGAAACAAAACTCAACAATATGGTGGACATAAGAATTTATAAGACGAAACTAGAAAACATCAACAAAGAGATGGGTGAAATGGAAGAATTCCTTACAGAATCCAAAATGCAGAAATTAACAAAAGAACTAAAAAAGTTCTCATTGGAAAAGATTCACCCATACAGTAGCAAAGACTACAGGACAAATGATAACGCTTCGAATTATGGTTCAAATAACAACTCATCAGGTGAAGACAGTGATTCAAGTGGCGATGAATACCACAACACAGGAAAAAGAGGGAATCAGGGCTTTAGAGGCAACCGAAGAGGACGCAATATGTGGCCCCAACATCAAATGGGTCCATCACCATTCCAACCATTTAATCCACATTTTCAGGGATGGATGAACCCATATTTCCCGGGCCCCCCGATGATGCATCCCCAACAATACCAACCACGGAATGGATCAAACTTCAACCACCGGAATCCTTTTTTAGGGGTAAGCGTGCACCGCAGAGACAACAGCGCAGAGGAGTGACGGGGTAGATCAATCACGCCAGTACCAAACCAGGAGCGTGACAAAAGCGAAGGCAGGACCGAGCAGGGCTCCCTCATCGTAAACCTCACAGATCGTGTACTCTCTCAAGAAGAGACAAATATCCTAAACAAAGGCTTAGGATATGTACCGACACCAACAGTTGACATTTTTAAAACCAAATGTGAAGTATCAGAGTTTTGTCGTAAACTGAAACTGAAAGCGTTCTTCTCCAACCAGATGCCCCAGGATGACGGAGATACAAAACTACGTCCGAAATCCAAATTCTGCCCACTAAATTCCCAGGTACCAATAGAAATTGGTACATTTGAACAAGCTGTGATGAATGAATTAGACACCCTGAGCAAAGAAACCACCAAACCCTTCCAGAACTTGACCAGAACGGAACGACAAGCCCTAAACACACTAAAGAAAGATGAGACAATTGTGATCAAACCGGCGGACAAGGGGGGAGGTATAGTCCTGTTGAGTAAGGACGATTACAATAAACAATGCCTTGACCTCCCCTCTGATCAAAGGTACTATGAGATCATAACAACTGACCCGACACCGAGGTTACAGAGAACCATCTCCCTCATGATTGATGAAGCAGTGGTTAACAACTGGATCTCTACAAAGGAAGGAGAATTCCTAATTACTAAAACTCCAAGGATCCCATATTTTTACTCTCTGCCAAAAATTCATAAAGCACGTCAACCCCCTCCTGGCAGGCCCATTGTTTCTGGCATTGGGTCTGTACTGGAACCTTTGTCCAAATTTGCTGACGAATATTTAAAACCACTAGTGCAACAGACACCAACGTATCTGAAAGACACAAGGGATCTACTTAACCAACTGACCCAAATATCCTATACAGAAGACACAATGATTCTGATAGGATTGGACGTTGAAAGTCTATATACTAGTCTGCCCCAACGAAAAACCTTGGAAACCCTGGAGAATGTGCTATTTGAAAAAGAGTGGAATTACAAAACACCACGTCACTTTGTCCTGGAATGCTGTAATCTAGCATTAACTGAAAACTTTTTCAAATATGAGAACACCATGTACAGACAACGACATGGTACATCCATGGGCAGTTCTTTCGCCCCGAGTGTGGCTGGACTTTACGTGAGCAATCTGGAAAAACAGATTATCAATACCCAACAAAATCCCTTCCATCACCAAATCCATTTCTGGAAGCGTTTTATTGACGATATTCTTTTAATCTGGGAAGGTGATATGGAAAGCTTCGTGAATTTCCACACATGGCTGAACACACAAGACGAATGGCTGAAATTCACGTATACAGCTGATAAAAAGAGTATAGATTTTCTAGACATCACTATATTCGTAGAGAACAATCAACTGTACACAAAAACCTTTTTCAAACCCACCTCAAAAAACAGTCTCCTGTCCTTTAACAGTTACCATCCGCGCCCACTAAGGGAAAATCTTCCCTATAGTCAATTCTTACGGTTACGTAGGAATTGCAGCAAAAAGGAGGATTATAAATCACAAGCAAAAGACCTCTGTACAAAACTGAGAGCACAAGACTACCCAGAGAGAGTTATCAATAAATGCAACAAGAGAGCTAAGAATCAGAATCGAGAGGGACTCCTGGAGAATACGGAAAAACCCCCACAAGAAGATCTCCTAACATGTGTTACCACATACAGTCCAATAACGAATCAAGTGAAGAAAATCATAAACAAGCATTGGCGAATACTTACATCAGCAAATATATCATGGCCTAAACCACGCTTCGCCAACAAGCGAACTGGGAATTTAAAAGACCAACTAGTCCACACGAGACCTAAACCTGCTGCACTCCCAAGAGAAACGACACTGTGGAACTTACCACCGATTGTGGGACACTTCCCATGCGGCTCATGTTCGGTCTGTCCACTCACAAGACCGACAAAAGAACTACAACTCTTGCCAAATTTCAAATGGACAATACAGAGCCACACAAACTGCAACACGAGTCATATAATTTATATGATTACATGTCCCTGCAGTAAAACTTACATTGGGATGACATGCCGTAAGGCAAAAACAAGAATCAGCGAACATCGCAGCAACGTGAGATGTAAGAAGGAAACAACTAAAATGGCAACACATTATCTGGAGAAAGACCACACAGTAGATGATCTTCAGTGGGTGATCCTAGAAACATTACAGACCAAGGACCACAATGCGGAACGCATACTGTTCGAAAAAGAACAAAGGTGGGTACACCGATTGGGCACAGATGTACACGGTCTAAATGATAACATCCCATGGGCCAGCATGAATAGATGATGTACACTCATTTAATTATAATTAATCTTTAGCATTTATCCACTACTAATAGCTACTACAATGTTCCCGAACTAAGTTTTAAGTCTTTTTTCCATATCCATTGGGGAGGATAAAAGGGAACCAGGAACTAGGTAACACAATCGGGTCCTGGATGGCAGAGTCAGCACAAGTCGCAGAGGAGGATCTACAGGTAGAACGCAGGAATCACTTCAAAAACAGATAAGTACAGCTATCCCCGCTGAACCCTAACAATCCCAACCTCCAACATTCTTAAATTTTCTTAAATTTTAGATAAGAACTCCTAACAGACTCCCAAGGCACCCGTGGAAGCACGGATTAACACGTGCGGAGGTATGTAACGAGCATGCTATTGAGAACACGCCCTATGTTTGCAGCATATAACAGCTTTAGGCTAATAACAAAAAGTCATTCTAAACACGAGATGAGACCAATTTTGTAAAATGTTTAGAATTTATATAGTCAGTAGAGAAAAAATCTTAGTGGATAATGCTAAATGTTTAAGCAAGATACGCGATAAAAATCACGTGATATTTTTACGAACAGCGATGAGAAAAACTTCATTTCTGAATGAGGGTTGATGATAGTGTAACTCTGTGACTTTAAGTGTGATCTTAATTGGCACGTTTTTTGAGTATGTGGTTACCCAAGACATGATTGTGGAGAAGCTATGAATGGTAAATAATTTACCTTGAACACATAACATATAGATAGACTAAGTAAACGCCCCGTTTTAATACCCTCCCTAAAACTGACACATCCCTTTTTCCACAGGCACAAAAGTTGACCTCATAAGGAAGGAGATATTAATGATCCCTTCTCACCAATTCACCCGGTCCTGAAGAAAGCCCGACGATCACTTTGACGGACAAGGGCTGAAACATGTCGACCTTTTAACCCACGAAAATAGGTAGCGAAGAGAACCCTAACAATTCTCAAATCGCATACCATGGATATTTTCACTTTCACTAACTCGTACCCAGAATAATAAAATTCACTCTCTGGCTTTTCGAGTTATTTTAAATTCACCACTCTCACAAATCACTGGACACTACTGCACACAACCTTGGATGACTACCTCCGGGCGGAGGCTGCATACCAAAGAACCCCGTGATTATGCAGACACTCGATAATTCGAGCGGAGAATCAAGATATACCGCTACCCACGATTCCATCTCGAGTGTATGAGGGTTTTTTACAGAGGGGCGTACAGAATACCTGAGTAATCCAGGTTGGCAGGACAAGTGATCCAACCCACACTGATTTAAAGATCCCACTAGAAACGTCACTATCTACCCCAGAGAATTTTCTAGAAATGTCCCTGTTTCAAAGTGGCAGGCTTGTATTGCAATTGAGCGAATCTTTTGATGAAATTAGTCAATGGAGGTTAAAGTTACTGATGTATAAATATTAGTTTTACTAAGGAGCATTGTTTCCACCTTAATACAGAGAGATAAAGGCTCTATTTCTTACATTGTGATATAGCTTATATTATATGTATTTATAAATACATATGTAAATGTATGTCCATAATTACATATACATATTTCAGGATGTGCCACCCTCATTTTATGAGTATTTTACATTGCATATGCGGAGACTCACCCGTCTAGGGGGAGCCTCGCCTATGGTCGTGCGCCAGGTCACGAACTGAGGATTGCGGCGCAAGTCATTGCAACATTTGAACAGGGTCATGTGTGGGATTGGTTGGTCAGGACACACCCCTGGAAGCTGTAGAATTCTTACAGAGACAGTCCCAGCAGCATGGTTGACCCTGCCTTTTTAAAAGGTACTCCAGAAAGAGCATGCGTTGCTGCCACAACTCCGCAGCTACAGCCCTGTAATTTTCTTGATTGATGCCCACAGGAGATGCATGGGTTAGAGAGCATGTTTTCTCACCGACCCCTGTCTCGTGCGCTTGGTGGCAACTCCCGGGAGATGTAATGGGCAGAGGAGGTCATGATTGGTGGGACAGTTTGGGTCCATGAAAAGCCCCCTTTCAGACCAGCACCATCGGGGTGCTGGTAGTAAGTTGAAAGAAGGTTGCAGTGACATGGGGGTTTGGGTGGTTGTTGACGTTTTACCCTTACCTCATGCCTACCTGCACATGTGCATTGGGTGCAAGCTACCAAAGGCTCTTGGGGGGAGGAAGTTGGATATATGGGGGTATGGGGTGCCCAAGAGATCTTAGAAGGCAGATGTGCCCTATACATAGGCAGTCCCAGTAAGGGAGATCGGTGGTTGGGGTCCCACAAAAGGAGGGACTCATCCATGTCCAATGTGGTATTAAACAAGGGGTTCTAAGAGGAAGGGTCCCGGAACCAGTCATAATCTCACTTGGGGAAGATGCTTGTGATGGATGCACAGGAACAATCTTAGTTATGGTTAGGTAACTCACATGAATGAATGACTCTTTTAAGGCTAGGGCTTAACTTTGTAGCAAAGTGTAAATTTATAGGTTACTGTGCATTACAAATTGCAATGTTTTCCCTAATTAGATGTTTTAATAAATACGGCTCCTCACTCTAGAAAAAACACATCCTTACATTCCTACAACATTACATTTATTTCCTTGGAATCTCCAGGTCTAATATTACCTTTTTGGTTTGGAGTTTAAGTGTGTTCTAGTTGTTTCAATTAACAGCAAAATGGTAACCCTGAAAACATACATAACAAAATACAATGTAATCATTTTATTGTTTTGAAATTGTACCTTTCATGTGTGATTATGACAAATCTAAATACATCATTACATTTGATATTATCACTGAATGTTAAAAACAGTGGTTGAATGGACTCTGTACCATATTCCAAATCAAAGTTACCATAAAAAGTATTTATTTTTATAGTATGCTTGCTGGCTTAAGAAGTGGAAATAGATTTTAGGGACTCATTAATGTAGGGTCATGCCATCATAAAATTCTAATATCTTCCTTTTTTAAATGTTAGGCAACTGTTGCAGCGATTCTGCCCAAAAAACAGAAATATCTGTAGGATTATGAGAACTGAGTGCATAGGGACTAAGTAATCCTACCACCTAAGTACCCATGAGCCAAGGACTGACTAGCTATTGTGTCTCACTTGCTCTCCTACTCACTCACAGAGAAACAAATGATTAAACAACCCAGAACACAACACTCTAAGCTCTCTCGGGAATGATGGTAGCAAGACACACCCTTTTACTCGCACTCTTGTACTTGTCCACAATAAGATCTGAAAGAGACTTGAACAAATTTAAAATATTTATTTGAACTAACATGCTCTAAAAGGCAGTATATGTGCAACAACAAGCAGAAAAATACATAATACAAGTATGGTCAGCATAGCCGTTAGTCCAGAAATCATGAAAGGAAATGTCATTGTGAAAAGACTGTATAGCCTAAACTCCCCCCTTGCATAGAGATAGTATTATTATAGTTTAGAAGATCTCTGGGCATTATCTGCAGACCTCATACCTTAGCCTATAGGGAGTAGATCTACATCATAGGGGCTGTCTCCCTCTTCTCCCTCTAAATATACCTCTCCAAGTGTCTGCTACCTGTTTGTGTATTCAAATAAGCCCAAAGTACATTGTCCCAAAGAACAGCTGCATAGGTATGTTTGGCTGGGTGCTAATGCCTGGCAGAACAAAATAACAAGGGACATTGTTGTTCGACCTTGCCCACAATGTTCAGACAAAATCCTAGGAACCTGGAGAGAGTGAACATGTAGATTGGTCCTCTAGTAAAAACAGCAATACAGACAATTGCAAAAATATACTCCTATAGTAACATGCGTAAAGCAGCGGGCAATCTGCAGCGTACTCATGCTAACTTTGAGAAAATGACAATGTCCTCATGGGCCATGTGACACACAGTAACATGTACATACAAACAATCCCAAACAGCAGGGGACCACAAGTATTTGCACCTCAATTCAGTCTAATAAAGTTTAGTGTCCTGTGTATGTGCTTCCAGCACTTGCTGCTGTTCAGTGCCACTGTAGACCAGAGAACAGAAATTTCTTAGAAAGGAAGGTGCACCAGGAAATAAAAGAAATGCGTTACTTACCTGTAACTGCAGTTAACCAGTATTGGTGTCTTTCATAGATTCACATTCCTGAATCATTCCCCGTCGTCGAGACGGGAGTCTCCGGTACATAGAAAAGTAATGTCCTATAGACATACATAGAGAATAGGAGGCCTAAAGGCCTCACCTTAGTAACATATCCCTGTCCTTTTGTAAAAAAGACCAAACTCTAGACAAGAGCCAATCAGCGGTCACCTCCCTCTAGAACCTTCCTGGCAGGACCCTCAGTCCCTCAGATTTTCGTACGCACTAAGCTAAGTAGGCGTGACACTGAGAGAGTTTGGTGAGTCCTTCCCGGGAAGGTGGGAGGGTTGCATGTGAATCTATGAAAGACACCAATACTGGATAACTGCAGTTACAGGTAAGTAGCGCATTTGTTATCCAGTATTATGGGTGTCTTTCATAGATTCACATGCCTGAATCAGAGTAGCAAGCAATGCAGAGTGCACATTTCCGATGGTACAGCATATGCAAGTCATTAGATAATACATATCATGCGACTATAAACCACCAATAAATGTCAACAGTAAGCATCAACATAGAAATGTGCATATCAGAGAAGGATGGAGGGACGGAGGAAGGCTCACCTTACTGGAATA
This sequence comes from Lissotriton vulgaris, assembly GCF_964263255.1. NCBI lineage: Eukaryota > Metazoa > Chordata > Amphibia > Caudata > Salamandridae > Lissotriton > Lissotriton vulgaris. Next base: position 2,036,304,724 of record NC_141691.1, read on the forward strand.
GATGGCGTAACACTGCTTGTCCCACTGCCGCATCCCTCATCAGCTCCGTGTCCAGGCAGTAATGCCTAGTGAAGGTTTGTGGCGACTTCCATGTTGCCGCCCTGCAAATGTCCACGACTGGCACCCCAGCAAAGAGTGCCATAGATGTAGACATAGCTCTTGTAGAATGAGCTCTGGCCTTAGATCGTAATGGCTGTCCAGCTTGGTCATGAGAAAAAGTAATCGCTGAAGAGATCCATCTAGAGATACTCTGCTTGGTGAGCGGTAGACCCTTCCTAGGTCTACTGAAAGCTATGAAGAGTTGATTAGACTTCCTGAATGTTTTGGTCTTATCAATATAACATTTCAGGCATCTTTTAAGGTCCAACGAATGCAGCAACCTCTCAGCTGCAGTGCTGGGGTTTGGAAAGAATAACATTAGGATCACAGGCTCATTCAAGTGGCAGTCCGACGGGACTTTAGGGATACATTTAGGATTGGTCCTTAAAATCACCCTGTCGTCTTTAAACAGTAGAATCGGATACAGGATGGAAAATGCCTGCATTTCACTAACCCTCCTTGCAGATGTAAGCGCTAGCAGGAAAGCTGTTTTCCACGAGATGTACTTTAAGTCAGCCTTGTGTATGGGATCGAACGGATGTCTCATAAGTTGGTTAAGAACCACATTTAGACGCCATGTTGGTGGAGCCATCCGTACTGGCGGGAAAGATCTGTATAGTCCTTTCAGGAACTGTTTAATTAGTCTGCTAGACCATAGAGAGGGGCCCTTTGAAGTCCTTTTAAAACGTGATATTGCTGCCAAGTGCACCTTAATGGAGGAGTGGGCTAGGCCCGACTGCGCCAGATGTAGTAAATAGGGCAAGATTTGCTCTGGAGAGGAGGAAAAAGGTCAAATTCCTCTGTCCGCACACCATACACAGAAGCGCTTCCACTTCAGGGAATACGTCTTGTTAGTGCTATCCGCTCTTGCCTTGGCTAGAATATTCCGACAGTCCTGTGGTATGTTTAGACTGCTGAATTCTCGGTACTCAGGAGCCAAGCGGCTAACCTGAGAGACTTCAGATCCAGATGTTGAACCTGCTTGTTGTTCATGGTGAGCAGGGATGGATACTGGTGCAGATGAATCGGTGTCTCTAGAGATAGACGATGGAGCTCCGTGAACCAGTGTTGTCTTGGCCAGAATGGGGCTACCAAAATTAGAGTGCAAGGCTCCGCTTTCATCCTATTGAGGACCCTGGGAAGCATCGGGAATGGCGGAAATGCATACGCAAAGACGTTGCGCCATGCGATGGAAAATGCATTCCCTAGGGACTCTTGGAAAAGATCTGGTCGATGATTGCCTGGTCCAGTTCCCATTCGTGCGACAATGTCCTCTGCCTGCTTAACGCGTCTGCAATTACATTGTCCTTGCCTGGGACATACTCCGCCCTTAGTGTTACATTGTGGAGAATGAGCCAATTCCAAGATCTTTTGCGATTCGCGAGAGAGTGTCTGCGAACGCGTCCCTCCCTGTTTGTTTAGATAGTGCATCGTCGTAGTGTTGTCGGTCCTGACGAGCACTAGGGAGTTCTTGATCATTGGCAAGAATGACTATAGGGCCAGGAACATTGCCCTCAGCTGGAGCATATTGATGTGGAGATGTTTTTCCAGCTCTGACCATTTGCCACTTATCTGCAGTTCTTGAAGGGCAGCTCCCCAACCCTCCAAGGAAGCGTCCGTTGTGATTACATGAGGAGCTGCAGGAAGTAGGAATGTTAGTCCCCTTGAGAGGTTTTTTGATGACATCCACCATTGCAATGCCTTGATGATTCGCATTGTAATAGTTATGTAGTCGTTGAACGACCCTGTGCATTGTGTCCATTGTCTGGACAAAGCCTCTTGTAGGGGACGCATCCGTAGACGGCAATGTGGTATGAGTAGGATGCACGATGACATCATGCCCAAAAGGGATTTGAAGATACGAACTGTCAATGTTTTCTTCAAGGCTACTGTTGAGGCTAGAGTAAGGAGCCTGCATTGTCGTTCCTGGGATGGAAACGCCTTTGCAGAATCTTTGTTCAGAGTTGCTCCAAGAATGGTGATGATGCGAGAAGGTTGAAAAGTTGACTTTTCTTGGTTGATTGTAAGACCCAAGTGACTGAAGAGATTGAGACAGGCATTGGAGGATTTGGAGGCGCCTGCCAAGGATGGTGCCTTCACCAACCAGTCGTCCAAATATGGGAAGACTTGGTGTCTATGCTGTCTGAGGAAAGCTGCCACTGGGGAGAGTCACTTGGTGAAGATGCGGGGCGCAGATTTGAGGCCAAAAGGTAGGACACGGAATTGGTAGTGCTTGACCGCAACTGCAAATCTCAGGTATTTTTTGTGATTTTTGTGGACTGGAACATGAAAGTATGCGTCCTGCAAGTCCAGTGACGTCATGAAATCCCCTTCCTCTAGGAGGTTCAAGATCTCCTGTATGGTGACCATGCGGAACAACTGCTTCTTTAAGAACTTGTTCAACCCTCTGAGGTCTAGAATGGGCATGCATTTCTTTTCCTTCTTCTGAATGAGAAAGAAGCAGGAGTAAAATTCCTTCCCCTTCTGAGACGATGGTACTCTCTCTATTCTCCTTTCCTGAGCATAATCGAGAGTTCTTGCAGAAGTAATCGTAGATTTTTGTGTTGCATTGGGCGGAGAGGAGTTGTCGGAGGATACTTTCGAATTCCATGGAATGGCCAAATTGAATCAATTGAAGGACCCACCGGTCCGTGGTTATTCTTTTCCAATTCCTGAGAAAATGTGTCAATTTTCCTTCAATCTTTAAAGAAGTAGATGGGGGTTGGACTGGCTGGATGAATAGGTCATTGGCGTCCGCCATTGTTCCTCCTTTGATTTTTGCCTCTAAAGTTTGACTTTGCGTATGAGGATTGTCGGCCCTGTTGTTGTTGGCGATTCTGATATTGGGGTTTAGCCTGGTTGGAAGAATATGTTGATCTGCTCTGAAAACCACCTCTATATGAGGATTGACCTCGACCTCTGTTCCCTTCTTATATTGGAGCGTACCCAGCGCTCTTGCCCTGTCCGTGTCTTTTTTAATAGTTTGTAGAGCTTCATCGATCTTAGCTCCAAACAGATGTTGGCCATCATAAGGCATATCTAGGACTTTAGACTGTACCTCTAAATGAAGTTGCCTTGAGCCATCCTTGCCTTCGTAAAATGGCTGCCCCGGCCAGCTGCCGGAACCCCGTCATCGCTACGTCCATAGCACAGTCTATTATTTCAGACGCTGACGTCTGACCTTCCAAAAGGATAGATTGTACTTCCTCTTTTGAGGATTCTGGTAACTCAGATAAATACGGTGCAATATCTGCCCATAGCTGTTTATTATATCGTCCTAGAAGTGCCAGTGTATTGGCTGCCTTCACCGTCATTGCTGAAATTGTAGAAAAACGTTTTCCTATATTGTCTAGCTTCCTCCCCTCCTTGTCCGGTGGCGCTGTCAAAGGAGATGAGGGGTTTCTAGAATTCTTTTGTGCGGCATGAGTGACTACCGAATCAGGTTTAGGGTGTCCTGTGAGACAGGCCGCTGCTGACGGTGGTGCCTTGTATTTCTTATCCAGCCTTGGAACTACTGGCGAGACTGAGGCTGGAGTTTGCATCAACTGCAGACCCTGTTCCCATACATAATCAATTATTGGAATTGATCTCGCTGCTTTTTTAAGCGGTTCTTTAAAATCGTATAGGAAACAGTCATGTTCCTGAGATTCCATTGTCATGTGGAAGCGTTTTGCCGCTCTCTCAACCAGATTGTGGAAACCACCGATGTCCACCGGTGGTGAGTTCGAAGTAGCGGGCACAGGAGACGCTGGAGATTCGATGACATATTCATCATAGTCATCATGATCAGATTGGTCATCCTGTACTTTACCCTCTTCTGGTTGATTTTCCTCTTCTTCCTCATCCGATGATGGAGGACAGGACATGTGCACCCTCTCCTGCTGGAGAGCCAAGGGTGGAGGTCGAGGCCGTGGCGATGGGACTGTCGCCGCTGGTTGAGGGGCTGGTGATTCTGGGAATCTTTGTTTATAGTCCTCAATCAGAAATCTTAAGTCAGTCACTAGTGGCGCTGGCAGACAAACCATAGGTGTAATGTGCGTCTGTACTGTATGCTGCTGGACAACTTCCTCGTCCGACCTTTGACATTTCACTACTAGCTCCGAAGGGCTGTTTGCCTGGAGCATATCTTCCTCATCAGACTCTTCATCTTGTAGGAGATGAGCTGGCGGTAGACTTTGCTCCCGGCTTGGAGATGTTAAGTCCGGAGTGATTGCCTTCTTTGAGATAATGACCTGCGAAGTCGAATGGAACCCAGAATCAGTCATCAACACCTGGCTCGTCGAGGGAGAGAACGTTGACGGTGTATTGCCAATAGTTTGTTCATTCTGGACCTTTGCCATCGGCGGGATTATTGTCGTCGACTGCTCCAACAAGGTCGTCGACGATGTTTTCATCGACGGTGTCAATGTCGACGGCGTCTTTGTAATCGTCGACGCCTTCATTGACGGCATTGCTGTAGATGGTATCTTCACCGTCGACGACGCCTTCGTCGATGGCACCGCTACCGACTGCGAGTTCATTGTCGTCGACGCCTTCGCTGACGGTGTGCCCGTCAATGATCATGTTTTCGTCAACGATGTCTTCGTCGGCGTGGCTTTTGTCAATGGAGTTGACTTCGTCGTCGATACTGTCGTCGGCGCTGTAGTCGTCGACGGCGTTTTGGGCGTCGACGATGACCTTTTAATAACAATGGTCGACGACAAGGGCTTACCTGCCGTCGACGATGGAGTAATCGTCGTTGAAGAAGATAACGTCGACGATGCCGTCGTCGTCGAGACTGTCGTCGTCGACGTCGAGACGTAGACAGGAGACACAGCCTTACTGAGCGCCGATGATGATGTCAATAAGGTCGTCGTCGATGACGGCGCAAGTTTTCTGAATGTGTGAACCTCCTTGTCAGACGCTGATGCTGACTGGACCTTTGAAGACTTTTTAGGTGTCTTCTTTGGAGGAGCGTCTTGAGGGCTAGGGGAAGCTACCCTTGGCCTTTTGAGAGACAGTTTAGAGGAGACTGAAGAGCTCTCACCTTCTTCAGAAGATTCCAGATTGTCTCTGTCCTTGAGCCTTTGGAACCATATCAGAAGGTGTCCTTCTCGGTCCTTGAGAGTTTTTGTGAAAAATGTTCTACAAATTTTGCAGTCCTTAGATGAATGATGTGGGTATAGGCAATATAAGCATCTCTTGTGCTGGTCATCTATATGGAGCCTTTTTTTACCTCAAGAACTACAGGCTCTAAAAAGACCCTTCTTATGAGTATTAGCCATAATAACTAGTTTTGCCTAGAAAGAATCCAAGTTTGAAAAAAAAAAAGCTCTAGAAGCAAACCTGAGCAGAACTCAGGTGGAGACTCCCTTAGCACAACGTGCGGTAGAAAATCTGAGGGACTGAGGTTCCTGCCAGGAAGTTTCTAGAGGGAGGTGACAGCTAATTGGCTCTTGCCTAGAGTTTGGTCCTTTTTACAAAAGGACAGGGATATGTTAGTAAGGTGAGGCCTTTAGGCCTACTATTCTCTATGTATGTCTATAGGACATTACTTTTCTATGTACCGGAGACTCCCGTTTCGACGACGGGGAATGATTCAGGCATGTGAATCTATGAAAGACACCCATAATACTGGATAAGTTTTTCAATTTTGCAAGATTGAGCCCATTACCTTCCCTTATTTTTCCAAAATGTTGCACAAAACTTTTTCTTTTAGATCAGCCAACGTGTTTCATTCCTGGACGCATTGGAACTTCATCAGGGCTTCAAGTTATGAAACACAGACCGTAGGATACTCTAGCTTGCTTACAGGACTCTGGTCTTGAGCAGGGGCATGATTTGGGCCCCTTACACCATCTGTGGATGGGATGAACAGAACTCTGTGATATGATGATTACCATATGATGGCACCACAACCCTTCTTTAGGTTTAAAGTATTTTATTGAAGCAGAGTAAAGAAGGAAACAACAGGGCAATAAAAGAAAAAAAACCACAGGTGCACCACAATAAATGCATATAGCGTCATAGACACATCAAAGCAGTTCAGTTCTTGTCATAGGCTCCTTCCGACACGGATACACAGCTCATTCGCCTGTGGTTAAGGACAAATAAAAGGAGAAAAAAAAAGGGGGGGGAGAGGGGGGGAGGGAAGAGATGGGAAGGGGAGAAGGGAAGGGGGGGAATGGAAGGAGAAATGAGGGGGGGAGGGAAAAAAGGGGGGGATGGGGAAACAACCCTGCTCCACAACCTACCCAACCTACAAAGTCCCCCAACTACCACACCCCAACCCACCCCCTGTACTGTGCCATTGACCTCCAGCTCTCCCCGCATAGCGACCCTCCGGTCGGCTCCATCACTCCACTCCCACTCTAACCAGTCAATCAGGCGGATCCGGTGGCGGTGTCAACCGTAGCAACCTAAGATACCTGGGGCAAGTGATCTCCCTGAACTCGGAACACAACAAGCTATGGAAAGGCGCCCACAGCTCCTCAAATGCATCTGTATCCCCCAGCGCCACCAAAGACATCTTTTCCATGCCAAGGACATGCCACAACCTATGCAGCCAGCCGACTACAGTGGAAGCGTGGTGGAGCGCCAGTGTATGAGAATGTTTTGCACCGCTGACCCTAAGGCTATCGCAATCTGTCTGCCCCTCCTAGACCTGAGAGGATACATCAACCCATTTGGCAACCCCAGCAGAACATAGGCAGGGAATCGTGGCAGCTCTATCTCAAAACATTTGTCCACCTCACCAAGAACCTCCTCCCAATAAGAAGCCAAAAGGGGACAATCCCACAGTATGTGTGTAAGCGTGCCAGTTTGGCCACAGTTACGCCAGCACGTCCCCGGGATTGATCTGTCCATCTCATGTAATTTCTCAAGAGTGCGGTACCAGTAGGTCGAAATTTTAGTGAAGGTCTCCGTGAGTCCCATGTGATAGGCCGAGTGGCGTGAGCGGTAGGAGATGTGATCCCATTCTGTGTGGCTCAACACTCGGCCGAGCTCCCGTTCCCAGCGCTCCCTACCAGGGTTATGAATGTAAAAGGGGGGGGGGCTGCAGCATCTTGTACAAGTCGGAGATAAGTTTAGCGTCCGACGTGCGAGTGATTAACCAGTGCTCGTACTCCGTGATCTCCCGATCTGCCGAGTCGCGCACCTGGGGTTGTAGCGCCCAGTGGCGCGCCTGCATATACCTCATGCGCTCCGTTTCAGGGAAGCCGTATTCCCGTCGTAAGTCCTGAAAGGAGATAACACCTTCGGGCCGTATAGGTGATGCAAGGTGCAACAGCGGGCCTCTCGCCAGCGGTCGTAAGCACCAGGCTCCAGTCCCGGACCGAAGTCCGGATTGCCAGTTAACGGCGTGAAGGGGGAGGGGAAGGTAGTAAGTTCATGCTTAATGGCTACCGAGTCCCACACACGAAGTGGACACGTGTCACAAAAGATGCGTAGAGGTTAGAGGGCCGGTGTGGCCTCCTCAGGAACGGCACCTCCTGTAGCGTTCTACCTGCCACCGCCTGGTCCTGGAACAGCCAGTGCTTGTCCGACTCCCACCGGCTCCATTCCACCAGGTAGCGGAGTTGGGCGGCCTGGAAGTATTTCCGTAAATCTGGTATCCCTAGCCCCCCCGATTCGGGCGCCAGCGTTGCAATGTTCCTCTTAATCCGTGGCCTACGGCCCTGCCACACAAACCGCGCGATGGTCGATTGAGTCTCTGCAAGCCACCCTGCGGGAGGCTGGAGCGGCAACGCCCTAAACAGGTATAGCACCTGAGGCAGGAGGGTCATCTTTACTGCGGCCACCCTACCGAGCAGTGACAACGTGGCTTTGTCCCACCGGCCTAATTCCTCTCTGATTTTGGAGCTCAAAGCCGCATAGTTGGCCGCGACCATCCCCGGGAGGGAGGGCGCCAACAGAATCCCTAAATACGGAATTTGGTCCCTGGACCAGCTCAGAGGATAAAGTCTCTGCAGTTCCGCCCTGGTGGCGCCGGTGAGCGAAATGTCGAGGGCGGCTGATTTCCCAAGGTTCACCTTGAAGCCCGCCACCGCGGCGAAGAGGTCCAATTCAGCAATGCAAGCCGGCAGCGACCTCCGTGGATCGTCGAGCGTCAAAATGACAACATCTGCATATAGGCTGATCGCATGGGGAAATGCGCCCATCTTGACCCCAACAATGTCAGGGTTCTGCCGAACCCTTTGAGCAAACGGCTCCATATAAAGAGCAAAGAGCAATGGGGACAGAGGGCATCCCTGTCGCGTGCCCCTCTCTATGGGGAAGGGCCGGGAGCTGCCCCCGTTCACTCGGACCACCACAGACGGGAACCGGTAACAGTTGAAGATTAGGTGCCGAAACCTCTCACCTATCCCGAACTTGCCCAAGACCTTCTCCAGGTAGGGCCAGTGCACCCTTCTCCGCATCTATGGAAAGGAGCATTCTTTCCCCGGGGATCCTGGAGGCCTTCTCCAGAATATGAGTCACCCTCTTTGTGTTGTCCACTGTCTGCCTACCAGGTATAAAGCCCGCCTGATCCGGGTCGACCATGCCCGGGAGATGAAGCGCCAAACGTGCCGCCAGTATGCTGGTGTACACTTTCAAGTCCGTATTCAGTAACGAGATAGGGCGATAAGACCCACAGGCGGTCCTGTCCTTGCCCGGTTTTGGGATCACGGAGACCGTGGCTTGCAGGAATTCGGGGGGATGGCACCCGGTTCTGCGAAAGTATTGAAAAGGCGGGTCAACAGAGGCGCCAGCTCCTGACAAAAGGTTTTATAAAACAGAGGGATGAAGCCGTCCGGTCCCGGGGCCTTGCCCGGCTTGAGCCGGGAGATCGCTGTTACCACCTCCTCTATACGGATCTCCCGTTCCAAATACTGGGCCTGTTCCGGCGTCAACGAGGGGAGCTGCACCGATTCCAGGTAGTCCGTCTCCGCCTGGGCAGAAGGGACCTCACCGGTGTAGAGATCTGCGTAAAAATTTCAGAAGACGTCCGCTATTTGCTCATCCTCCGTGACCGAGTGCCCGGCCGGGGTAACCAATTCCTTCACTCGGTGCTGTTGGTGTTGCACCCTGAGCTTGTTGGCCAAGAGCCGTCCGCAGCGGTCGCCACCGGTATAATATTTGTGCTTCAGACGAAGCATCGCGTATTCCGCCCGGTCCATGTCCAGGGCGGACAAGAGTTTCCTGGCGGCTTTCAGCTGCCTCCAGATCCTGGGGGCGCCCGTTCTGAGATGAACCTGCTCCAGCTCCCGCACCTGCCGGGTGAGCTCGTCCCTTTTAAGCTGTCGGTCCCTATTCTCCGCCGAGGAGAGAGCGATAAACTCGCCCCGAAGCACAGCCTTCAGAGCTGCCCATTGCGTCGCGCGGGAAGTGTCGTCATACGCGTTGAAATTCCGCGATGGCCGCGCGAATCTGCTCCACCGTCGACCGCTTGTGCAATAATGTGTCCCGGAGTCGCCAAACCCCCCTCGACCGGGCCACCGGGGGCAGGTTGAAGGTGCCCTCTACCGGCGCATGATCAGAAAGAGAGAGGACCCCCATGTCAGCGTTCAAGGCGGAAACGAGCATCGGACCCGACACGAGTAAATGGTCTAGTCGCGCATAAGACTTGTGTGCGTGCGGGTAGTAGGGTGGAGGTGGCGCCACATGTCATGCAAGTCTAGCTCCTCAAGTCGGGCGCGAACCGAGCCCGAAAGCTCTCCCAACTGGTGGCGCCGTTGCACAGACCTGTCCAGCGCCGCATCAAAAACCAGATTCAGATCCCCCCCCCAACACTATGTGCCTGTCAGAGGTGGACGCCACATCATCCAATGCCCTATGCAAGAATTGCTCCTGGCGGTCATTGGGGCCGTAGATAGAGCCTACAGTCAGCACCAAGCCCCCCACCTTAATCCTGTACGCCAAGAGCCTCCCTTTCTGCTCCGCCACTTTGTGTAAGATCTCCCCCCGGAACCCCCTGGAGAACAGAAGTGCAACCCCTGCCGTTTTGGAAGCGCTGGAGGAAAAAAGCTGCGTGGGGAACTTAGGGATACGCATTCTGGGACAGTCCTTTGCCAGCAAGTGGGTCTCTTGTAACAGGCAGACATCCGCCTGGGAATTCTCTAGCAGAGACAATACCGCTCGCCTTTTAACCGGATTGTTGAGCCCTTTCACATTCAGAGTGACAACTTTAAGAGCCATCAAGGAGGGAAACCAACGAAATGTACATAAGCGGGCAAGGCCCAGCAAGCGAACACAGAAGCCACTTCACGAAACCCCAGCACGCTGCAACATAGGCATCTCTGCGGCACAGTACAGACCCCGAACCCCACAACTCCACAACATAAGAAACCCCCCCCTTCCCTGAGAACATCACAAACCCAACCACACACCGCTCCCAACTCCCAATCCCCCTGCCAACCCCCAAACTCAAAACATCCCCCTGCAATTCACATTCCTGTCCCCCGCTTCTCAAACCATAGTAAGAAGTCATTGTCCCAGTCCGGTCCTTTACAGACAAGGCCGTGGAAAGTCAGTTTAGTGGACGTCCAGCCACCAACACCTGCACTCGCCATCCCGCCCCACCCGCCCCCAAAACCCTCGCACCTGCGATAAAAAAAGGCTAATGCAGACTCCCCCCGGAGTGAGTTCAGGCCGTCAGGGCCACTTCACCGATCGCCGTCGCTCTGGAGGCCTCCTGGATGGCGGCCGACATATCCGCCCGAATCGTGGGTGAGTCCGGCCGCTCCGGCGGCGGGGAGCGCCTCTCCCCCGCCTGCTGCCAGCCGTCCCGGGTGCTGCGCCTGCGGCGCGGTGTCGGGGTGTCTGTATCCGTCGCCGTGATGCCCAGTACTGTGCAGATATCCTGAAGGGACCGGAGCTGGTGCAATACGCCGTTCCACCGAAAAATCAGGCGGAAATCAGCCCCAAGAGTACTGTGTCCCCTGTTCCCGGAGGAAGTCCGTGGCGATTTTTAAGGACTTTCTTTTCTGCAGTGTGACCGCAGATAAATCCTGATAGAAGGCCACCGGGCGATCGCGGAATCGGAAAGGCTGCTGCCGCCGCACCTCGCGAAGGATCCGTTCCTTTAGGGGGAAATCCGGCAGGAAGGCCAAGATGTCTGGGGGGGGCGCCGTAGCTCTGCGGGGGCGGCCCACTCTGTGCGCTCTGTCTATGCGAACCTGGAAGTCCTCCGACTCTCCCAGGATCGAACGGAAGAGGGCCTCCAGGTATGCGGTCACGTCCTCCCCTTCCTCGCCCGACGGGACGCCCCGGACCCTGATGTTGTTCCGCCTGGACCGATTTTCGAGGTCCTCGGCGTGGGCCTGTAGCTCGATCTGTTGCTCCCGCAGCCGCAGGACCTCCTGCTGCAGGTGGGTGATTTCCTCGTCTCTGGAGTGACCTGCTTCTTCCACTGTGTTGACACGTTCTCCCAGGGAGTCCACCTCTCGCCGAATCTCGCGAACCTCCCCGGCCACCTCCTGCTTCAAAGTCCTCCCGCAAGGAGCTAAACAGCGACTCCAGGAACGATCGCGTCACCGGGGGTTCACCGCCTTCAGCGCCTCTGGAAGGGGCCGGGGAGGTCGTGGCTGTTTGGTTCCCTCCGCTGCGTAGGGCCCCGCACCCCAACATGTCCGGCAAAGTCCGATCACCCCTCCTCTGGCCCCTAGCGTTCGACATCCTGGCGGTGCGGGAATCAGCTATGGCCGTCGCTCGGTGAAGAGGTGACCAGTGCCACGGCTGCTATACTCCGGCCAGAAAGCTCCGTCACATGAAGGTCCCAGGCAAAGCCGGGCAGCCGGTCCGGGGATCACAAAATGGCCGCCCGGTACAGTCAATGGGCCAACGCCCAGGGAGTGAGGCCTGCTTCCGTTGCGGGTCCAGTAGTGAAAAACACCGCCGGAGGGCAGGTTGAGGCAGTCGGGCCGGCACTCCCAGTAGATCAACACCCCCGGGGGCTTAACACTGCTCCTCCACTGCCAGGGCTTGGCCGGAACGGCCGCACGAGGCTAGGGCTCTCCAGGCCTCGGTTTTGCGTAGCGGCCGGAGGCCGACTCCGCCTCCCCCGATCTCCTCCGCTCGGCTCCGCTCTCTCCGACTTCCTCCGTGCGGCTCCGCTCCACCGGCGAAGCCTCCGCCGGCACCTATCTGGCCACTTCGGCCCAGACACTCCAACGAGGCGCCACAGATAGCTGAGCACGCCGTCTAGACCCCAAGCCTGGAAGCCTCGCGGCCTCGGGATCGCCCACCGTCCGCCCAGCGGGCTCCGCCTCGGGCTATTTCGGTCAAATTCGCACCTTCGGCGAGGCGATCAAAGCTCAATGGCCACTCCACATCACCACCGGGGTCACCAGGCGCAGTCACCGCTTGATCCGGGGGGAATCAGCGGTTGCAAACGGTGCCGGGTTTCAGGGGCCCGGGAGCTCTCGGCAAGTGCGACCTCTCAGCCCGCCATCTTGGCCACGCCCCCACAACCCTTCTTTATAAATTTTGTGAATATCCTACACTAGTTTTCAAGCCCTGATGAAGTTCCTAGGCATCCAGGAACAAAACCCTTCGGCAGATTTTTCAAAAAAATGCTTGTGCAAAATTTTGAAAAAATAAAGGAAGATGATGGACTGAATCTTGAAAAATTGAAAGACTAGTATTTCCTGGTTCTTCTTCTTATAGAAGAAGCACCCTATCATGTACTCAGCAAGGCAAACTTAGGTTGACTTAATATTTCAAAAACAGATGTTTCTTACCAAAGAGATTCATGTGACCGATTCAAATGCAAATTTAAAGGCAGCCACATTCAGACTACTGATGCAGGCATAGAGTCATGTTTTACTTGTCTACCTTCTGAATTGTAAAATATGTGTCTGTATTCTCATGTCGTATTTAACTTCCATGACACTGGTTTATTACCTGCACCATTTACTACAATCTTACTGGGAAGTTAAAAAGGCCAATTGGGAATTAGCCAAATTTACCTTGTCAATTCACATAAACTGGGACCTGGTAAGCAGTAGGCTAGTTTGCGGAGTTCAAAAACCAGAAATAGTCAAGAAAAGATGTACCATCATGTTCACTCATTACAGATATGTAAGCCTAAAATATCAGTAGGCACTCTGTGGCAGATGGAACTACATGCATTTTAATCCACTTTCCTTCAGGCCAAAATATCACATAAGAAATCCAGCAGCCACCTTGCTTGGCATCCCGCTTTAAATTTCCCCTTTCTACCCCAGATAATTTACTAGAAGTTTCCTTTTTTCAAAGTAACAGGTTTGTATTTAATTTAGCTGATCTTTTTCTCAAATTAGTCAACAGAATTTGAAGCTACCACATGTGGAAATATTAGTTTTAATAAGGAGGATGTGTTCCACCTTAATACAGAGAGATAAAGACTGAGGGGCAGATTTAAAAGCCCCGTGCGACACATTTATGCTGCTGTTGTGTCACTTCTGTGACGCAACATTGGTGTAAACCATGCACCACGTTGCACCTTATTTACAACGTTACGTGACGCATCTAGGGAGATGCGTCACATTGTAAAGCCCTGCGCCACATGAAACCTGCATTAGGTTTCATGTGGGCGATCCGGCGCAGGAACACCTCAGCACAGTGACGCAGTGAAATCTACAAGATTTCACTGAGTCACTTTGACGTCCCTGCTGCGTCAAAACCCTGTGCCTGCTTGAAGCAGGCGTAAGGAGTGACACAGCATGTTAGGCATAGGGCACCCCTCAGCATTGCTGGAGCAGCGTTGCACTTGCAACACGACTCCAGCAATGCATGACTTTTCCGTCAACAGATAAGTCAGAATTTCTGACGCATCAGTCAATCCTTGTGCCATGATGCCGTATTGTAAATATGGCGCATCCATCATGACGCAAGGGTTTTTCATGGTGGCGCTAGGAAAGTGACGTATCTCTGCAGATGTGTCACTTTCTTGTAAATCTGCCCCTCTATTTCTAATATGGTGGTATGGCTCTTACTGTTTTTATAAATACATTTAGTAAATGTTTGCCCATATTATACATATTTCAGGATTTGACATCCTCCTTTTATGAGTAGATTAAATTGCATTAGATATATGCATTGAAGACGTCAAACTTTTTGTCAGTTTAAAAGTAAACAGAGATCAAAGACTGTCCAAGAACTTGATAAAACATCACAGTGTCTGGTTCACAATGACCGTTGTCACATTCTTTTCATGGTAGTTATTGCTCTACTTCTAATATGGTGTGATCGCTCTTATGATATGTATTTATAAATACATAAGTATATGTATGTCCATAACTAAATATACATATTGCAGAACTTGACACCCTCTTTTTATAAGTATATTTAATTGCATATGATGTATGCATTGAAAATATCACAGTTTTTGTCAGTTCAAAAGTAAACAAAGATAAAAGACTGTGCAAGAACGTGGTAAAATCTATATGGTTCACATTGATCCTCACCACAATCTTTTCATGGTATCACTATCATTGTTCATTGCAGTATCATCAGTGGCCCCGCAAAAGCTTTGCCTGTGGGTGTTCGAGAGCTCTGACTGCATCACTGACTGTACCCTTTCGTGCCAGAGATGCCCGTGTCCAGGTAATGTGCTATTCTAATTTTGTGACTGTGATGATATTATGTCGTCTATGTATGTGATTATGCCTCTCCCTGCTTGCTACTTTGTGCTGTATCCAGCTGTGTGCACATGCCCAGTTCCTGCTTGCTGCTGCTATCCTCGCGGCCCCTCCCCCACTTGGTCTTCTCACTCCTGCCCACCAGCTGCTCTTCCCGCCCTCCCCCTCCCATGTTTAATGGCGGCCGCTGTGGGCCTGCGCGCAGCGGACTCTCCACTTCTACCACAAGTGACTACTTCTCCACCACAAACACCTTCACTTCCAGGTCCAGACCAGCCCTATAACCACACTCCACAACACCCTCGCCTACAGAGCCCCCAGACCTTGAACTTTGTTCGCCAATACCATCAGTAACCTCATCGCACCAGACACCATCGATTCCATGGACTACATACTCATCGGAGACCTGAACTTTAACCTCAACAACTACAGGGACCCCAACTCCACCACCATCCAGGACAACCTGGCCAAACTCAAACTGAAACAGCTCATCACCATTCCTACCCACATGGCAGGATACATGCTTGACCCTATCTTCACAGGACGAAACAACATCTACTTCAGCCATACTACGCAACCCCCATGGAAGGACCATCACTCTGTACACTTCCACATCGACAAACCCACACTTCCCAAACCTGCACCGCGCCCTCCAAAAAAGAACTGAAGCAAAGTCACTGAGGAACAGCTCAACTCCACCCTCAACTGCGATGCCCCCACCACCTCGACCAATACTAACCTTGCAGCAGTAGAACTCCGCAGATTGCTCTCGAACTGTGCAGACCAGCTTGCACCCCAACGTAACCCCAACAGACAGCACCCCAGGAAGGCCTCCTGATATAACATTAACCTACAAGAATCCAGGTTCAACTGCAGGTGCCTTGAGAAGAACTGGAGAAACAACAAATCCTCAGAAGACCACACCACTTACAAGAATGCCATGATGGAATACCAGCAATGCATATGATCCACCAAAAGGGCCTTCATACAAAACAAGATCCTCTCCAACTCCATCACCTCCAAGGAACTCTCAGTGCCATCCAGCGAAACCACAGACATCACCTCTTCCCAGGACCTCTGCGACACGCTCTGATCCTCCTTCCATTTGAAAATCAAGGGCCTCTACGACAACTTCAATGACCGGACACCTGACTCCCAAACCACGTCCTTCTCCAGCAATGCAAGCCAGCCCATCATCTCCTCCTGGACCCCAATCACCACCAAAGACACTACTTTGACCATGAAAGATATCCACTCAGGAGCCCCCACGGACCCCTGCCCACTGCACATCTTCCACAGAGCTGCCTCCACCATCGCTACAGAACTACGACGCAACATCAACGCCACCTTCAAAATCGGTATCTTTGCCGATGACTAGCAATGCACAGAAGTCAGACCCCTGTTGAAAAAGCCCTCAGCAGATCACACGGACAACAAGAGCAACTGACCCATCTCCCTCCTCCCCTTTGCAGCCAAAGTCACAGAGTAGACCCTCAATGCCCAACTAACAAATTTCATCAAAGAAAACTCCATCCTTGACCCCTCCCAATTCGTATTTTGCAGCAATCACTGCACCTAGACTGATCAACTCACTGCCACAAATGACATCTGCACCCTCCTTGACCAAGGACACACTGCGGCCCTGATCCTACTCAACCTCTCTGGCATTCAACACTGTCTCCCACCGTACACACGCACTGCCAGAATCCAAGATGCAGATATACAGAGAACAGCCCTCGACTGGATCCCCTCCTTACTCATTGGCAGACCCCAAAGAATCAGACTGCCACATTTTCACTCTGAACCCACTGAACTCAACTGCAGAGTGACCAAAGGGATTGTCGCTCAGCACCCCCCTCACCAACATCCTAGGATAGCACAGACTCAGCATAGAATACTGCGCTGACGACACGCAGCTCGTTCTCTCCTTTACCAAGGACCTCATCACCACCAGACTCAACTTCCAGGAAGGAATTAAGAAGGTTGCATCCTGGCCGAGCAGCAGCGGTCTGAAGACAGTTGGAGAAGAAAGAGTTCCTCGAACTCTACATGGGACAATACCTGGTGGCCCAATGCTGTCAGCAGCACCCCCACCCGCAATACCACACCTAAAACCTCGGCATCGTACTTAACTCCTTTCTCTCTATGACCCAACAGGAGCCATAGCTTCCAGCTGCTTCAATAGCCTCCTCATACCCTGAAAGACCTTCAAATGAATGCCCACAAATCAACCAAGACTATCACACACACTCTCATAACCAGCAGACTGGGCTACGGAAATGCCCTTCACACCAGAATTAAGAAGACACTGCTCCACAATCTCTAGACTATATAGAACACCGCAGCCAGACTCATCCTCGGCATCCCCTGACATGAAT
Organism: Lissotriton vulgaris; assembly: GCF_964263255.1. Lineage (NCBI taxonomy): Eukaryota > Metazoa > Chordata > Amphibia > Caudata > Salamandridae > Lissotriton > Lissotriton vulgaris. The sequence goes on from NC_141691.1 coordinate 2,036,321,783, forward strand.
ACACTACCTAACAACTGTGGAACTTCCACTGGCTCCCTTTGAGAATAGAGCTACATTCAAGATACTCACCCACGCCTACAAATGCCTACAAAACACCAAACCCCTATACCTCAACAACAGAATTTCCTTCCACATACCCAGGAGAAATCTCAGATCGGCTGAACTTGCCCTCACAGACACCACGCGCATCCCAAAGCCAGAACAGGTGGAAGAGCCTTCTCCTACATCGCAGGCAAGACCTAGAATGAGCTCACGATCGACATCATATGAGCCCCCTCCCGGAACATCTTCAGGAAGACACTCAAGACCTGGACCTTTGCCTGAACAGTGAAACTTTCCCCCTCTCCCCCCAAGTGCCATGAGACCCTCACAGGTGAGTAGCACGCTTACAATTCTCTGATTAATTGATTGATTAAGCAATTTACAGCCATTGTTGGATTTCTAGAAGTGCCACATTTCCTTGCCAGAAGAGGGAGAGAATAACTGGCAAAATAGTGAAATATTTGCAACAAAATGTATTGCTTGTGATCTCCAAATCGAATATTAACATTTTGGTTTCCTCTTTTCCGGGTGATTAGATCTTACAACTACCAGCAAAGTGGTAACCTTGAATAAACCAAGTGAGTACAGCATCTCAGTGTAAAGAAACAGTTAAGGTTTTTCATTACGGAATGTTATATAATCTCATTATAGTTTTGACATTATGCAATTCCTGTATGTTTATGAAAAATCTAACTTCACCAAATTCTTGAGTATTTACTGAATGTCAAAAGCAGTTGTTTAATGGACTCTGAACTTTATTCCAAATCAAAGTTACCAAAAAGACATTTCACTTTGTAGTTTTTTTCTAATGGAAATCTTTGCAGGACTTAAGAGTGGAATTAGCTTTTAGGGGATCTTAGGGGAGCTTTTAGGGGAACAAGCCAACCGTAAATTCTTAAAACCTAAATGTATTTCTTATCTAATACTACTTTTTTAGTTTTCTATTTCCCTGTGATCTAGTTGTTTCAACTACCTGCAAAGTTGTGACCCTGAACACAGCAAGCACTGCATCTCAGTGTGAATAAAGAGTTGAATACTTTACATCACTGATTGCAATGTAATGATAATATTGTTTTCATTTGTACAGTTCCTGTGTGACTTTGAAAAATTAAATACACCAAATTATTGGATATTTAAACCAGCTGAGGGTCGTAGAATGACAACAAAATAGATTTAAATGGCATAAGGTTTTACATCAGGAGGATAAACTGCTTAGCATAAGAGAACTTATCGATCAGAAGATTGGGGAGCTGGAATTGATTATTGGCAACCCTGAGAAAACCCATGCTTTTCCTTTCTCTAACTTTTATCATAATATAATAGAAAGGCTGGGAACGTTCTTTATTCTTGAAGAAAGCAGGGCAGCGATAGGATGTCCACCAAGGCCCACAAATCCCTGGTATTCGGCTGTTGGCAGGGAAAAGAGGCAGGTGTTATCTTTAGCTTCAAGGGAAAAAGATTCTATAATCATAAGAAGGGAAAGGAAGGAATATGTCAGGGTACAAGAGGCAGCAAAGCGAAATTGGGAAGAGTCCTATTGGCAGGACCTCAAATCTGCTTCACAACAGAAAGATCCTACCCTGTTTTGGGAGTTAATTATCGAAGGGTCTCCAAAGAGATCTGACCGAATCTCCAACCACATCACGGGGCAACAGTGGCATGACCATTTTTACAATTTATACTGTGGTAATACAGATACTCTGCTTTCACAGAGTGAGTTTCATTCACATATGTCAGGGGTTTTGGAACCATCAGAGTCCTTTGATATACAGGAGGTAGTCCAAGCAATAGAGAGTATAGCTCCTGGTAAGGCAGCGGGTCCTGATGGCCTACCCGGAGTAATAATCACCAAGTAGGGAGGAGGAATTCTTGTCCATTCAGTTCCCCAATTCAATATTCCAATTATCAAGAGAGAGAATGGACACTTGTAACTACATTACAGTAGGTTAGTTAGATCACCCTCATAAACTCTATGTTAATTGTGCGGTTTACATCGTTTCTCCGCAACACATATGCGTTATGGCATTTATCATTGGGTGTTCCAAATTCATGCTGTATGCCATCCTCAAGCCTGAGGCAACCTCTGGTGCAGCGTAGTAGTGTCCAGAGATATATAGACATCCCCAAGAAAAGATTGTATTCATAAGAGCAAACCTTCACCAGGTTGAAACTTTAATTGCCATAGGGTGAAGTTGTTATTAAAACCAAAGGGTATAATTGCAGATCGTGTTACTAGATCTCATAATATCACTTTAAAGACAGTCAACATGTTTCTGCCCCGTCTCGCCCAGCCGGGTCCAAGGGGCATTCGTCAGGACAAACAATACAAAATAAAAATGCTTTACTCACACAATTTGTGAAGTACTACGTGTTTTTTTTGTATTACCACTCTGTTTCTAGATAGGTGAGGTATACCTTGATAAGGTTACCACCGTATTTCTACAGGAGGAAAGGACTGGAGTTCTCAGAAGTGACGGAGGCAGTCGCAGGACAGAGGAGGCAGGACGCGGATTGCTGCAGGACACGCATTACTGCTGCAGGCGGGTGGTAGTAGCGGCCTAGGGTCCTCGCAGAGAAAACTGCTTAACAGCCTTACCACAGCCCAACCAGAAGAAAAGCATAAAAGCCCACAGGCATTGTGGAGGAGTCGTGAGGAGTCGTAAGGAGCAGCCCGGACCAGGCAGACGCTCGCACTGGCCCATCCTGGGCCGAAACTACACCATGCTACATGATTACAGTTGCTGCAGTGGAGACAAGCAGGAGATATGTGACAGGCGACAGGTGGTGAGGACCAACCAATCAGAGGAGGGGTAGGAGGAGCTGGCAGTCTTGTTGAAATATTTTGGCAATCGCTCTGCCTAAGCTCCAGCCCCAGCCTCCTCTTAGGCAGTTCTTTTTAAATCAAGCAGCTCTTTTAAAATATGCACTGCCATTAGACTTCTGCCAGAATGCTACCAGACTGCTGTGTAAACTGTGAAGGTGAAATCGAAAAGAGCCCTTGCAAGAGGGGCAGATGAGATGGCAGAGGAGACGGGCAGAGGAGAATTGGCTTGTTGAGAACATAGAAGTCCTCCGTTTGTTTCAAACCAGAGAGCCTGACCCTGAGAGCGGCTGAGGGTGGGTATCAGCAGGGGGAACAGACTAGCGCCATGCTTTCTCCTGTATGCACAGAGGCAGTCGACGTTATGGCTTGTGCTGCTGGGAAGTTTGCTTCACCCCGTTCTCCAATGCTCTCTTATGTGCCACTGTCCCACTAAAACATCAGGGTTGAGCCTGGCAATATCAGCGATGGGGTGTTCTGCTTTGGCTGGTCGACTACTAAGCTCTTTTTTAGGAGTGGACAAACTCCATTCATGACTCTGCCTAATGAGTTATTGGTTGTAAACTTGTGGACTTTCATGACTCACTTAGCCTAGAGTGTGTCGTTCAGAGTAGACCTCAAAAAACAATAGGGCGACCCAATAGTCCCAAGGAACTGGGTATAATCAATAACAAGCAAACATTTGTTCCTAAAGGAATACATTTCCATTATTTATCATTTCAAATTTTTCACAATAGTGAACATGAAATCACAGTACTCAAGAGTTAATTTATCAAAACAATTAATTTTTTTATATATCAATTTTTTTCCAAACATATACTTTTTCATTTGCATCAATCTTATTCCATATATCTATCCATGTACGGCAACATAAATCTGAACGGCTACTCAGTTTTTTGACATGTGCAGTACGTTTTGACACTTTTCTCTAATATATGGACAATATTTACAAACCAGCCATATATACATTATTTAACATTTATATACATATTTGAAATCCCTTCAGTGATAATAGTATATACAAAAAAGCGTCAGTGTCGTCAGGAACGTTCCTGACGAGAGAGGGCGGACGAGGTTAAAGTGCATTTTGACACACAAATACTGCAAGGGCAAACTTTGTGGCTTTCGTTACTGCTGTGTAATTAACATTACAACATTAGAGGCAGAAGGACCAAAGAACTTGTGCCAATAGTTGGTATTCATGGTGCAACACATGTCCTGATGATGGTCTCGATGAATGGCTTTATGTGAGACCGAAATATCAACGACACTGATTTTTGTATATACTATTATCACTGAATGGATTTCAAATATGTATATAAATGTTAAATAATTAAGCATGGGCTTAATTTGCGAATTTGCGTTCCGCAAATTCGTGGATTTCCCCACGAAATCGCAAAAAAATCCGCGAATTTGCGAATTTTCACGCGAAATCGCAGATTTTTTTGCGATTTGCCCTGAGGTACTTTCTACTGGCTAATCCAGTAAGTGCTCCCTCATTGGGTAAATGTATAGTGCTTTTACTACACTGCAGCTGCGTAAAGGGTCAGAAGATGTGCCTCCAGTGACCATGTGTGCCTGTAACATAGGCACAGGCACACATGGTCACTGGAGACACATCTTCTGGCCCTTTACGCAGCTACAGTGTAGTCAAAGCATTATGGGGCAGATATACAAGCCGCTTGCGCCTCTTTTGAGCCGCAGTTGCGTCACTTTTGTGACACAGCGGAAGCACAAAAGTTGCGCCATGGTGCTGGGTATTAACAACGTGACGCATCTGAGAGATGCGTTACGTTGTAAAGCCCTTCGCCATCAGGAGGCGTTCCTGCGCAGGGGAGGGCGTTCCTGCGCAGGAACGCCTCCTAAAAGTGGCTGAGTGAAATCTACAAGATTTCACTCAGTCACTTTTAGGCCAATGCTGCGTCAAAACCCTGCACCTGCTTGAAGCAGACGCAAGGCTTGATGCAGCATTGGGGAGATAGGGCCCCCCAGTGCATTGCTGGAGCTTCGCCGCGCTTGCGACGCAGCTCCAGCAATGCGCTGCTTTTACGGCACTGATGCGTGACGCATCTGTGCCGTTTTCACCACATGGTGCGCCGCATTGTAAATGCGGCGCACCATGGGTGGCGGAGCTGCGGCGCACAATAACTGGCGCATCCCTGGGGATGCACCAGTTATTGTAAATCTGCCCCTATACATTTAGCCAACGAGGGAGCACTTACTGATTAGACAGTAGAAAGTACTCCAGTTGAGTAGAGGTATTGCACAAAAAGGTTGCATCTTCGTGAACAAACAAGCAGGGTGGGATTCATTCTGCCCCCTGTTAGACTCATTTTTTGTGCCCATCTGCCCTCTGTTAGACTCGTTTATCCCTTGTTTTTCTGCCCTTCTGCCCTCTGTTAGACTAGTTTTTTGTGCCCTTCTGCCCTCTGTTACACTCGTTTTTTGTGCCCTTCTGCCCTCTGTTAGACTCGTTTTTCCCTTATTTTTCTGCCCTTTTGCCCTTTGTTAGACTGCTTTTTGTGCCTTTCTGCCCTCTGCATCACCACATCATCACTCAGCGCTACCCCAGCATCACTCAGCACCACCACAGCACCACTCAGCACCACCACAGCACCACTCAGCACCACCACAGCATCACTCAGCACCACCACAGCATCACTCAGCACCACCACAGCACCACTCAGCACCACCACAGCACCACTCAGCGCCACCACAGCATCACTCAGTGCCACCACAGCATCACTCAGCGCCACCACATTATCACTCAGCACCACCACAGCAGCACTCAGCACCACCACAGCATCACTCAGCACTACCACAGCACCAATCAGCACCACCACAGCACCACTCTGCGCCACAACAGCATCACTCAGCACCACCACAGCATCACTCAGCACCACCACATTATCACTCAGCACCACCACAGCACCACTCAGCACCACCACAGCATCACTCAGCACCACCATAGCATCACTCAGCACCACCACAGCACCACTCAGCACCCCCAGCATCACTCGGCACCATCCCAGTATCACTCAGCACCACCACAGCACCACTCAGCATCACCACAGCACCACTCAGCACCACCACAGCACCACTCAGCACCACCACAGCACCACTCAGCGCCACCCCAGCATCAATCTGCGCAACCATTCAACAACAACTGGTTCAAATATGTTCTCTTAATGTTTCAAGCTTTATTACAAATGTCACAAAAAGATGTTAATATTTCACTTCTGTTCTTGGATTTTCGTCACAATAAAATAGACTGAACATAATGTTCACAAAAGTTATTTACAAAAGTTTAAGCTATTGCCATTATAAATTAAAATTACTTTTATTTAAGTATTAATTATTTTAAAAAATTAAAAGCCATTGTAATTTGTAATATCAATACATCTAAGTCTTGTAAATACAAAACATGTTGCATTACAAATGCTATAGGTGTCACATTTGCGAAAGTTATAACTATTGGCATTGTAAATCACAAAGCTATTAATTTAGCTTTTTTCAAAACCAACACATAAATAAAAAAAATTGTCATTTACAAGACCAATATCTCAAACTTTCCTAATGCGAGACCTATTGCATTGCAAATGCTTGTTTTTATATCTGTCAGTGCTTCCTGTTGAGGTTTAATTTTCGTGACAGGCGCCTCATTGCCTACTTGAAACTATTCTCTGACCCTGCTTCATGGGTCAGAGCAGGGTCAGAGAATAGTTGCAAGTAGGCAACGAGGCACCAGGAAGCACTTACAGGCTTACAGCAGCAGGTGCCCAAGTTGAAGTTAATTTCTTTGTAACCCTTTTGTAAAAGGTTTCAAAAAATTAGCTTCAACTTTTGCACCTGCTGCTGTAACCATGTAAGTGCTTGGCTGAAAATTCGTCCCCGCTGATTCGCGGATTTTACCGCGGTTTCGAGAGATTCGCGGATCGCGAAATAGCGGAAAATCCGCAAATTCCGCGAGCGGAACCAATTTTCAGCCCATAAATAATGTATATATGGCTGATTTTAAATATTGTCCATATATTTGAGAAAAGTGTAAAAACGTACTGCACATGTCAAAAAACTGAGTAGCAGTACAGATTTATGTTGCCGTACATGGATGGACATATGGAATAAGATTGATGCAAATGAAAAAGTATATGTTTGGAAAAAAATTGATATATAAAAAAAGAAATTGTTTTTGATTAATTGACTCTTGAGTACTGTGATTTCATGTTCACTATTGTGACAAATTTGAAATGATAAATAATGTAAAATTATTCCTTTAGGAACAAATGCTTGCTTGGTATTGTTCAGAGTAGACCAGCAGAGTTAGTTCCACCATACTAAGCAACATTGAGCTTAACCCTGGCAGGCTAAATATGGATTAGCCAGCATAATCAGCATAATCAGCACAACCAGCAGTGCTCAGCCAGTCAGCCAGCTCTGGTGTGGCAGCATTCTTGCTTTGCAAGCCCACAAACAATAACAGACGCTGGTGATGCCATCCAGGTGACTGTGTTCATCGTGCTCAATTGCTCCCTCTGGATCACCTGCAGGATTGCCAGTGTTCCATCTAGTCACACCGCTGATCACACTAGTCCTCTTAAGTTGCTCAAGACCATTTGGCGAAGGAAACCCCAGTGTCACCTCTCGCATCTGAAATCCTATGCCTCTGCGATGTTGATTTCACGAAGGGCATGAGGAGTTCACTAAAGGGCACAGCAGCAAAGGATAAGGAACAGGGAGTAGTCTCTGGTGTAATTCGTAAAGTTGAGGTGGGTGCGTGCCCTGCTCTTTTTGAGCTGACAGATCCACTTTTCCTGAAGTTTTTCCATCAGAACATTGGCGAAGTAATCACAATGTCTCCATTAACACCGCCCACCTCCACCAATCCGAAATTCCTATGGGAACGGGATTGTCTCCAGTACATGGGCTGGTATCCTTGAGTGGTAAATCCAGCCCCTTGAGCAACACTGAACACTGTTCAGGTCATCTCGCTCATATGATGACTCAGCAAATGCCACAGACTATAGACTGCAGCCTTGAACTTGGAGATCTGAAGGATGACACCTTGCCGGACATTGTCATACCACTGGAGAAAGTTTTGGAGGCCAACTTGAAAACACCAGTCACCAGGGAGTTGGGCCAGAGACTGTCATCGGTCACTCATGCTAGTTGCTCCTCTATGCCAACCCTGTACAGTAGCACCCCCTCTGGTGTGTCTCGTCTGCATACATATAGATTTGTCTGATCTGGAAACCTCAGAGGCATTGCCAGATAAAGGAGTACACAATTTTCTGCAAGTATTACATGTAGAGGATAATAGTTTGGGGTAGGGGTACTTTAGAGATATTTTATGTTTTAGAGAAGATTTCCTTGTCAATGTTATCCTTCTTAGCGTAGTGGTCCCTAGCTTGGGAATCCAGGCTGAGGTTCAGAAAGAAAAGGGCCCCATTGCTCCTCCGCTTAGGGGTAGTCCCCCGGTAAGCTCTAACCTTAAAAACCAATCCATAGGGGATGCTTTGCACATCATTCATGGGGGCAACACAAATGTAACCGCACCTATGAATCCATTGTAGGTGTAACCTATCTTTAAAAATGGAACACAAGAATATCTTGCAATAATGAATCAATAACCAACCCCCTTTATGTGAAACAGTCCATTTACAGTTTAGAGGCTGTTCTCCCTGGGTAGGTTATCCCTCCAAAAAAAGGAAATGGACTAAAAGGTCGGAGGGGGGATAATAATAGGATTTAGCGCATTGCAAAACTGAAGCAAAAATAATTGTGGTTTCCTGCAGGACTTGAGGAGCCAGAAATCCTAAACCACCCTTAAAGTAGTAAGGACTCCAGGCCCCCAATATTTGATGATGGCCAAAATCTACTGTGGGTGGAGCAGAAAAAACATGGGGGAATTATAAATTACATTTTGACACGGATGTAGTGCAACAAGGAATTAGGAAAGACCACAACTCAGGGAGCTTAATAGCACAAACATATGATGTTGTGCCAGAACTAGGTCAAGCCAAGGATAATGTCCCTTCCATCCCTCCTGGATGGGGTACTCACCCAGTACGGATTGATCTCAGCCAGGGGAGGCTTTGAGAGGGGGAGTTCCGACATTGCTCTTTGTACTGGGCTGTTTTCTGCATTGGGTTCTGATCTAAGTTTAAGTGATAAGACTTATGCTGGACTCAGTTTTAGGCAAGCAAAAAAAATGTTGATCTTTGCTTCCCTGTTTGATACCGAATCAGCTCTATTCAATAGAAGCTCTCGCCTGCAGCTGCTATCAGAAATGGAGAATTTAAAATTAGTGATAAGCAAAGACATTGAGCTGGTCTATCTAGATCTTAGTAGTTACATTTAGTTCAAGGATAATTGCAATGCTTATATTGGCTAACGCTAAATTTTAGAAAAAGAAGGATAGATGTGTTTCCATATGTGGACCCCTTGAGGGCACGCTTGAATCCAACAGGATAGACTGCCAGGAGCCAGGTAGTAGGATTCCCAATAAAAGGGGTGCAAAAATCCAAAAGATATTAACATTATGGTCAGCAGCTCTTCAGTAAAAAAGAGATATCAACACTATGGGACCCGGGGTTCAAAGATTGATCAAACCCATAGGTGATGGAGAGACGACCCAGTGGAGATTGGTAGCAGGCTCGCTGAATGGCTTAAAAGAAAATACAAAACTCTTTATGTTGCGAAGGTAGCCCACTGGGAAAAATCTAATCTTGGAACCTAGCGGAAGGTGAAAATCTCAATCTTAAATTAAACTCATCATTAGAACACAATCTCAAAATAATGTGTCTCCAGGACAAATGGAGCTGTGTGGATTTCAACTTTGAGAACTCTTTTGTATATTGTTGCACAGCAAAACCCTCAACTAAAGGTCATGCTAGTGATGGCCTAGCCATTTTACTCAGCTGCACTATAAACCGTAATTCTGTGGTTTACATCCATCCTTCCAAGTTTTGCATCGGTGTGAAAGTTAGGCTAGTTGAATGTATACAAGGTCAGCCTGCTCACTTTTTTGGTAAATGTATACATACCACCAGGGAGAGCATCAGACTCACTAGTCGAATCTATTTTTTCCTTTGTGCATAAGACAAGTATGCACCTCAATATCAATGGTGGGTGATTTTAACACTAATATCTAACATCTTTCCTCTATGGCTTTTTCTGACCCTGATTTGGAAGACATATGGTCCATCCCTGAATCCTTATTGCCTGGCCATATTAGATCAGATAGGTGGGCCTGTCTTTCTTGCATAATCTGAGAATGTGTGATTTAGTGTTGTTGAATGGCAGATTCCCAGATTATTATTCTGACACTTTCACCTTTTATGGCCCACGTGGGCACTCACTGATCGACGAAATGTTGGTAGCCTATCAATTCTTTGGTGCATGTGCTCAATTTAAGGTACTGCCTACAAACATGAGCACTCATGGAGTTCTGTCAGAAGATTTTAACATGGAGCTTGAGTTGCTGGAGCCTTGGAATAGAAGGGATAAAAGCATTCTCTACAACAGAAGTAATGGGAGTACTTTTGGTCTAATATTAAACTCTCATGTTTTAGGAGAACTGTTGAAAACGCATATCCTGGTCCTAGTCAGGAAAACCCTGTTTCCAGGATTGAGAGGACATTGGCCCTAATTGGATTGTGCGGAAGAAAAAAGCAAGTTAGCAGCACTAATCATTTAGGGCCAGATGTAGGTCGCCAATTACCGGCCGTTACCGGCCGATTTCGGCCGTTCCCGTCCGGTATTTGGGATTTGGCATGTAAGGGGGCATTTTATTTACAGAATCAGTATATTTACAGATTCAGTAAATTTACAGAATCAGTAAAATACTGAATCGGTAAATTTACTGATTCTGTAAATCAAGATGTAGGTGGCACTGTAATCAGTGCCACAGGCCCTTGCCGAATCGTTATTTACCATGGAATACTATTCCATGATAAATAACGAATTCCAGTGTACATGCACACCTGTGCCATGTGGCACACAGACATGCCCTTAGGGCACACAAGCCAGAAACAGGGGTGCAACAGGGTGTCAAAGTGACACCCTGTCACCCTTGCAAATTCGGTAATTTTAAAGATTCTGTAATTACAGAATCGGTATTTGCCATTGATTCCTATGGGCTTCAAGGCCCATAGGAATCAAAGGCAAATACCGATTCTGTAATTACAGAATCGGTAATTACCGAATCTTACAGATTCGGTATTTTTACCGAATATTTTACCTACATAGCAATTACCGAATAGTGAATACCGAATCGGTAAAATTCAGTATTTACCATTCGGTAATTTGCTATTACCTACATCTAGGCCTTAGTGACTAAATCACGGAAGATCAAAAAACTAAATTGTGAGATTAACGCCCTAATAAGTGAACCATTTAAGCAGTCTTCAATGTCCACAAAAGGAAAATTAATAGATTAAAACAGGCAGGAAAAAGAAAATTGTTATCGGAGTGCAGAGGGATCGAAGATGCAAAGTGGATAACAGTAAGAGCGGTTGCACAGTCCGGTGATACTTGTAAATATTGGGCTTAAATAGACAAATTATGTGATGGCAGAACTAAGGCAAAACCCATTTGGATATCAGATGCAGAATGTACTATATACATTTCTCAGTTATATGCACTAAATGCCTCTGCTGGTTGGAATTTAGACTTTGTCCCCGACTCCTCGATGAGGAGCGATTATGGCTCCCCCTCGTGCAATGAAAACAGAGGGTTACATTAAAGGGGCATGGTATTCAGGTGTGATGGGGCCTAGTGACGTACCAATAGCCATAGTCCAACAGGATGGTGCCGCATGGGCACAATTCTTGTGTCCTGTATTCTTTTACTGCTACATTCATGGGCCCATTCCGTCGTCCTGGAAGGGTAGTATTGTGGTTCCATTATATAACAAGCATTTGCAATGCAATAAGGGCTTGCATTTGATAGAGTTTAAGCCTTTGGCATTGTAAATGACAATGCCTTTCATTTATCTGTTTTGATAATTAACGCATAAATAAAAGGCATTGTCACTTCCAATGGCAATAGCTTGTAAATGCGAGACCCACATTGTCCCGGGTGGCTTAGAAAGTGAAAGCGCGCATGGCACTCTGAATGTTGCAGGAAAGCATGTCCTGCCTGCAGTAGGAGAAACTATTTAAAGAAAATAGTGCTTATAGACTAAAAAAGACGTACGGTGTAGCAACCAAAGTGAAAGAGCCAGTCCTCATGGAAGGTTACAAATGAAGACAAGGTGGTACTAAGGAGGGACTAACAAGCCTATTAACGAATAGGAAGCAAGCCTTTACGAAGGGCAATGACACAAGCTAGTTATAAATATGGGCGGAGAGTGGGCGGGGCTTCTATTGGATACTCCAATACAGCATGCCTTGCAGGGCAGCCCAGGCTCTACCTATTAACAAGCATTTGCAATGCAATAGGTCTCGCATTTACGAGAGTTTAAGCTATTGGCCTTGTAAATGACAATGCCTTTTATTTATCTGTTTTGATAATTACCACAATTACAATGCCAATGCCAATAGCTCAAACTCTTGTAAATGCCAGACATATTTCCATTCAAAGAAGTGGTCACCATTGTCCGGAAAGTGCAAGCAGGCATGGCGTACTGAATGTTGCAGGAAAGCATGTACTGCCTGCAGTAGGAGAAACTCATTAACGAAAATAATGCTAACAGACTAAATAACACGTACCGTGTAGCAACCGAAGTAAAAGATCCAGTCCTTGTGGGTGGCTATAAATGAAGACAAGGCAGTACTAAGGAGGGACTAACAAGCCTATTAACGAATCCGAAGTCAGCATTTACAAAGGAAATGACACAAGGCAATGAAAATGTGGGCAGAGAGTAGGCAGAGCTGCAAGGCCATACTTGAATACAGCATACCTCGCAGAGCATCGCATGTGCTACACAAGCTTGACCTAAAAAAGTATACTCAGAGCTGCAGCCATGTTGTTGCATGGCTGCCTCTGCAGGATTTGAGGTTACCTTGAAAGAATCGGTGTGAAAAGTATGAACGTCCTTCAAATTAAGAAACTTGGTATTCGGCAGCTTAATGCATGGATATAAGTCATTCGGTTTGTTGTGAGTTAAAACCACATCTGCTGATCCTAGCTTTCATTCCACAACTGGTATGATGCTTTCTAAATTGAGAGCAACCAGAGCTTATGTTGAGTTACATAGTGTCGGAAGCCGCAGAATAATAAACGATAAAAAGAAAAAAAAAGATTTTGGCGGACCTCGGCTATGTTGTGGGAAGGTGCACTTCTTGCTCAGTGAATAATTTGTAAAAAACATAAATTCTGGGGCTCTCGTCAGGATGGAGCTTGCACCAGCCCATTCCTCCTGTTATCACGGCGTAAAACAGAACCAACTACTCACCAGGAAAGTGGGGAGAGGATATGGCCTATTGGCCAGTGCTGCCGGATTCAGAGGTGGGGATCAAGCGTTCAGTCTCAGCGGGGGCTCAACTGTGACAACAACAAGAGGCACCAAGGTTCCATATGACTAACAAGGGGCACTAAGGTGCTATGTGATACAATAAGTAAGAAAAGGGTGAGCATTGCTGGAAAACCTAATAATTAGCCTCTTGCATTGAAAACTGGAAAACAATAAACAGACACAAATTACAAAAAATACACTTAATCAGTTAGTTCAGAATATCTGATTTTGTGGAAGCCACATAGGAGGCAAAATTAAAATGTTATATAGTTTACTGTGCATGCTTATGAATATGCTGCTCGAAAGGATGGCAGTACATGATTTTCAGGGTGAGCATGTGTTATAAGGTCTTTCCTACTCTTCCTTCTTTCCACCCTGTGTATATTTATCCAGCTTGAGGTACAAAGGTGGTAGGTAAGTAGTACAAGGTAGATGATAGGCCGAGATGTAAAATGGTAATAAGAGCACCATCAGGAGCTGTTTCCTTGAGTTCAGCCAGGAGTCAGCTGTCCCAGATTAGTCATACCACATTCCGTGGCATCAATATACATTCTAAGTGTTCCTAGGCTGAACATGACAGGAAGACAGGAAGAGTATGAAAGACCTTATAACAGCACGGTGAAGGATAGTGGTTTAAGGAAAGGGGATTTTCAATGGAGAACATAACTTCCCTTTGACGTAACAAGAGATTTCAGTTGAAAATGCACTTTTGTGGTCGATTTCCAGATCAAAAACGTAACCTTGTTACATTTGCACGTACAGAAATAGCGATGTCCTCTGGTGATTTTGTTAGAATTTGCAATGGATCCAGCATTGCTTCTTCCCAGTGCGCTTGCCTGATCATCGACCAAGGCCCATTGAACATGTTGTGATTTTAGCCAAAAGGCACCAGCCTTTCCTGTTACTGTATGGCCAGTGATCACGGATCATTCAAGCATCTAATACAGACAACACCATTGGCCTTATTGCAGCAAGCTCATTGCTCACAAACTGGCTGTTGTAGGGAGGTGTGTTATTTGTTGTAAAGGTAAAAACAACAGAACATTCATTGGCGCAGTGAACAAGTTGCAAAGCAACCTACATTTTACTGCTGGAAAATTTAAAAAAGATTGCCAGTGTTAAGGTTGTCATCACTTTTGTGTTAGGCCGTGTATACAATACTACAGCTTTTCCACACACTTTTCTAAATAAGGCGTATTCTTCGGCCAGGTCGCCACTGAATTAACACTGGTGTGACGATGTGCATTCATGCAAACCAGCAACACAGGGCTTGGGCTTCATTGCCTAATATGAAAATAAGCCAGAGGCAAGTGCATTTGCAGGTCATCAGTAGCCACGAAAGCAAACAATGGCCCACTCTACATTCCCATTCTTAAATGGAAGAAAGCTCTCCAGGAGATGATGTGTGAAAAGCATTGCCACTGACCGGGAAAGAAACATGCTCTGTGGCAAGAAACACTGCTGTCGGGTACAAACCCATCTGGGCCTGACTACGTAAGGCCAGCAAAAAGCGTGTGATAGTTTGGAGCACGTCACGTCCCTTTGGTCATCAGAAGTACCCTTGTTGTTTCACAAAGGCCCAGGCTAAACCTACAGGCCAAGGCACCTAACGCATGCGCATATACAGTATATGTGTTAGTCCAAGTACGAACTGGTAGCCCTTAAGACAGAAACAGCTACAACGACACTGCTGTAATAGTGGGGGCAGTGAAATATCTCTGAGGCCTTGAATGAGTTCTGTGTTTTAGAACAGAATCCAAGGCCATACAATTCCCAAACGTCCTGCCAAAATAATAGAGCTGTTATGCAGTGGACCGTCAGAACACGCCTTGAACCAAGATTTCAGCAGGTCTTGGTATGTCATCATTTATAACAAATGCAGTAGTGTGGGGGGAGCTGCCTGTATTTGAGCCTATGGTCGTCTGTAAGGCACTTGATTCTCATCCCTGTGCCCCCACCACCTTGTTCTGTAGGTTTGAATGGTTGTACTGACATGGGGCTGGCCATCTACAGGATGTTTTAAGAGCCAAATACACAAAGGCAACAAGACGTTAGCAGAACCCCAGTACTGGTGTAAAGGTGCATGACATGGTAGAGTAGATACCTGGGTACAATGCTAATGTTTTCTGACCCTTCACACTAAAATGCTGACCTTCAGGAGGATAGTCAAGACCTGGCTGTTCGATCAGTAGTTCCCCCCAGCACCTTGAGACACTCGCGGGTATGTAGTGAGCTTTACAAATGATTGATTGTTAGACCTGTCTGGCTTTTTGCGTAGTCCCTCCAATTTATTATTTATTTTGTCCCCTTTTTGCCCCTCATACCTTTATTAATTTTTGTGTCCACTAGTTTTTTTAGGTGTTGGTCAAGGGGATAGGTGTTCTTTCCCCCCTCATAGTTTTTCACCTCAGGCCTAGAGGCCTGTTCTGACAGGAATATAGTTGAAGTCACAAAATGGTGGCTACCAACTGCCCTAACTGCCAAACCCAGAACCAGTCCCATAGGGTAGAATAGGGCGTTCCAGAACCTTCTGGTCCCTTCTGGACTCCTGAGGGTCAGCCTACAAAAGGCGCAATGCTGGACAGCCATTTTGTCTAACCAGAGAGAGTCAGCTGGAGGACAGGCTGTAGCAAAAGGTGGGGGTAGGATAGTCAGAGGGTTGCCTTACTGATTCACCACCCTTCCTCCCTTGGGCTATTTGTCCTGACCCTGCTGTTTTGGATGGCTGGAGACCCTGGGCGTCTGACCAACCCCTACCTTAGATATAGCGGGGTGTCAAAAGGAGAAGGAGACTGCAGCGCTGCGGAGCGCAGTCCTCTGCCCAGTGGGAGAGACTTTTGGAAGGGTGCTTTTCATCCCCAACCCCTAACCAGCACCGAGGGTTAAGAAGTCTTTGAAAAGGATAGAGATTAGGAGCTGACACGTGAAGAGATATAGTTCTATTCCCCATTGCCCTAGGGGTACAGCAGACTTTTGCCTGTGTGTCCCTGTGGGACCTTACCAGTCACGCAGACGACAGAACTCCCTTTCCACTCAGGAAACAGAGGAAGAAAAGGGGTGCCGGTTTCTAGGAGGCAGCGCTGATCTCGCCGTGTACAGGACCCCGGGGGCACCGGCCGCGTTGTTGTGGATGTGACACTGATTTGAGAGGTAGTCGAGCGCTATCGCGCATGCCCCAAGCGGACCCACTGCTACACTTCAGGAGGGGCCTAGGACCGAGCAGGCCCGTGGGAGAAGCGTCCTTCCTTGGGTGACAGCGCAGTGAGAGGCAGCGCCAGCGCGGGTGTACCGCGCATGTCAGCCGGAGTAGTGTCCTTTCCGACCGACGCTGAGGAGAAGCGCCGGGAGCCCACAGCAGCTGGTGAGCATGTTCTGTCCTCTCTTCCCTGCTCGAGTGCCACACGGAGCAGTTGGCGCGAGCGGGAAGAGAGAGCTGAGGGGCCCGGTAGTGGCCTGGGAGAATCGCTGGAACTGCCTTTGCTTTCCGCTCGAGCGCCACACGGAGCAGTTGGCGTGAGCGGGGAGAGAGAGCTGAGCAGCCCTCAGAGGCAAGAGAGGCTTCTCAGCATTCGGTTCCTTGGCATTACCGACCATTTTTCCCCCTTCTTCTGGCGCAGGAGGTTTCAAAGCATCGACTTCATTGGTGGTAAGGAGTTGATCAAGAGGGGGAAGTGACTGCCACAAAAAGAGTAAAATCAGTGCAGATTGAGACATAACAAGTAGATAAGCAGAGAATCTGTCCCCAGGTGTGCAGTGTCCTTGAAGAATCCCTGTAGGGGTTTCATTGAATGCTTGCTTAACTTGGTATAGCCAGTTCCTTCTGTGGTCAGTAGTGAAGGGGAAAGAAATGTGTAACCTTTTCTAGAGGAGTACAGGCTCTACTTCAAGGAAATTACTGTTCTTTGATGGGAAGGTGACAAGCCAAGAAGGGGAATTGTAAGGTCGACAATGAAATGGTTATTGCATACCTGACTAAATATAAAGTGCTGACACTGCCTCTTCTAAAGTAATGTTTATGATGAAAGTTATAGAAAGTCAAAATAGCAGAATTTAATCAATTCTAGAGTTTAATGAGATGTACTGTTAATACTGATTAATGTGATAAGTTGATACTTCTGAAAGTGCTATTACTAATTTTTAATGACATCTGTATGTACTGAGTTATGATTTCCAGAGGTATAAAGCAGAGTATATTATTTTTATAAACAAGCACGTATTTTTCCAACATTGGTGTAGTGTCATTTTTATGTGTTATTGCGTGGAATTACTGCTGGGTGGTTTGCAACCTTCACACTTGTGTCTCTAGTATTTAGGTCTTACCCTAGGCCAGGCTACCCTAGGTGACCTGTCATCCCAGGTTCCAACAAATTGGTGTCCAGCGGTGGGATCCTGACTTGGTTGCAGCTACTCAATAGTAATTAAACGCAATACACTGGCATACACCAGGAGTTTTCTCCTTGCGGCCCTCCTAATTTGAATTTTGTTTTTCCAAATTTGTTCCTGGTGGTGGGTGGAGGTTATCCTCAGATCACACTTCTTAGTTCTCTCCTGAGTACTCATTTAATCCCATATTTGAAAAATGGAATTAAACCTTGAAGAGCTAGAGTCCTACACTGTGACCCAACTGAAAGAGTGGTGTCAACAACAGGAGGTATTCTTCAAAAAAGGTGCCAAGAAAAGCGAGTTACTGACAAGCATAAGGGCATGGGTAGAAGCTCATATAGTGGAGGAACAGGACACAGAAGAGAGTGATAGGGACACTGTCCTTGAGACTGCAATGCTGTACCAAGCTGGAAGGGGTAATCTGCTGACAGGTCCCAGGACACTTTGGAGGGAGGGCAGCAGCGTCTCGGTGAGGAGTTTAACTGACGCCGAGTTGGAAGACAGGAGGGAGGAGAGGAGAATGAAATTAGATTTAGCTAGAATGGAAATGGAGAGGGAGGACAGGAGGTTGGCCCACGAACGAACCATAATGGAGCTAGACCTTCAAGCCTTAACACTAAGGTCTCCTAATCCAAACGATGGTGGCAGCGAAAACAAAGTAAATACCAGGGAACCCAGACCCTATCTAGGATATTATTGCTAGTTACACCTCAGGCGATGACATTGCCAAATGGTTAGCCGCATATGAAATTTCTTTAAGGGCTCATGGGATCTTAGACACTCACTGGGGGGGTGGGCTGTATAAATATATGCCACCTGCTGGCAGGGATACCTTGTTGGCTCTGGAGCAGGATGAGCAAACCCACTACCCTACAATGAAAGTGGCACTGGTGAAAAAGTTTGGACTTACCCCTGAAAAATACAGACAAAGATTTAGGGGAAGTCACAAACTGAGTACCCAGAATTGGGTGGATTTCTTAGATTACGCCAAGAAAGCCTTGGAGGGTTGGGTCAAGGGCAGTGAGGTGAAGAATTATGAGGGGCTGTATGATCTATTTTTGAAAGAGCACCTCCTCGAGAAATGTTTTCCCGAGCTGCGTCAACACCTGGTGGACAGCAAGCTGACCAAACGCCGGAAGCTTGCAGAGGAGGCGGACATCCGGGCAAGTACCCGGGTGTCCTCAAAGGGGACTGGAGGGGATTCCCAAAAGGCCGGACAGGGCGCCCCCCAGAAGAAGGAGGGGGGAGAGAAAAAGATGGAGTTCTCTAAAGGTCCCCAAAACAATTTCCAAGGGAAGGGAACAGGTTTCACTCCTAAGGCAAACCCGCCCAGAAACCCTAATCCTGGCCAAAGCCAGCAGCCAAGGGTTCTCCACTGTTTTGAGTGTGGTGGTGTTGGACATTATAAGGGAGATGTCAGATGCCCAAAGAGACCACCCCCTCCCACCGGAGGAAAACCACCAGGAGTAGCTAGTGTAGCGCTCGGGGAGGAGTTGCCCTTCAATAAGGGGGGTGAGTGGGCGGGTGTCACCTTAGTGTCCCTAGGAGAGCGGGAGATGGTTCCAAAGATCCAGGTGCCCCCAAATACTACAAAGTATGGGCAATGGGTTACCATCAATGGCCAGAGAGGGGAGGCTCTGAGAGATACAGGAGCCAGTATGACCATGGTGAGAAGTCAACTGGTGTCTCCAGAGCAGGTGGTTCCCAATGTACTCCACCCCGCCACGATGGCTGACGGCAGAATGGGCCACTATCCAGTGGCTGAGATTCCCTTTGAGTGGGAGGGGGTTGCAGGTTCACTTCGAGTTGCCGTAAGCCCTGCCGTGCCAGTTGATTGTCTGCTGGGGAATGACATGGAGCACAACACTTGGAGAGAGGTGGAATACCGGACGCACACTGCGATGCTGGGTACATCTGACTGGGCCTGTGTGAGCACACGGTCTGCGACTGCCCCAAGAGGGAGTTCGCCTGGGTTGGAGCCTGGAACAATGGCCCAACCCGCTGCCAAAAAGGGACAGACCCGGAGACAGGAAGAGCCTGCTCCGGCTTCCACACCCCATGTAACAGATCGGCCACCTGCGGTGGTGGTCCAGGAGTCCGTGGAGGGGGAAGTAGACTCTCTGGAGGATTTACCCATCCCTGCTGAGTGGCATGTGGAGGGAGGTCCTACCAGAGAGGAATTCTGTAAGGGGCAGAGGGAGTGCCCCACCCTTGATGGACTGAGGCGACAGGCTGAAGCCCAGGCAGCAGGTGATGTTACGGGACACTACCATATTTACTGGGAGGATGGACTCCTCGTCAAGGTTCGTCAAGGGCCTTGGTAGTCCCGCAACAATACCGAGCCTTTCTGCTGGAATTGGCTCATGCTATATCCTTGGCAGGACACTTAGGCCAGGACAAGACCTTTGCTCGGCTTGTCCTCCACTTTTACTGGCCTCAGATGAAAGTGGCGTCCAACACTTACTGTCGGACATGTGTATCCTGCCAGGCCAGTGGGAAAACAGGGGTGAAGCTGAAGACTCCCCTGGAACCACTTCCAGTCGTTAGCACACCCTTTGAGAGGGTGGGCATCGACATTGTAGAGCCTTTAGATCCACCAACAGCAGCTGGTCACAGGTTCATCCTGGTTCTGGTGGATCATGCCACACGGTACCCAGAGGCAATTCCTCTGAGGACAGTCACTGCACCTGTGGTGGCTAGAGCCCTAATGGGGATCTTTACCCGAGTGGGATTCCCCAAGGAAGTTGTGTCTGACAGGGGGACCAACTTCAGGTCAGCCTATATGCAGGCGATGTGGAAGGAGTGTGGAGTGACCTACCGGTTCACCACTCCTTATCACCCCCGGTCAAATGGACTGGTTGAGAGGTTTAACAAAACCTTGAAGGGCATGATCAGAAGTCTGCCCGAAAGCCTGCGGAGGAAATGGGACGTCCTCCTACCCTGTTTGCTCTTTTCTTACAGGGAAGTGCCACAGAAGGGAGTGGGCTTCAGCCCCTTTGAACTTCTGTATGGGCACCCTGTACGCGGTCCTCTCAGCCTGGTGAAGGATGGTTGGGAGAAGTCTCCCAGGAATCCCCCCAAGGATGTGGTGAGCTACATGCTGGCCTTCAGGAGCCAAATGGCGAAGTTGTGAAAGCAAGCTTCTGACAACTTGGAGGCCAGCCAGGCAGTCATGAAAGAGTGGTATGACCACAATGCTCACCAGGTGGAATTGGAGCCTGGCCAGAAAGTGTGGGTGATGGAGCCTGGAGAGCTTAGTGCCCTTCAGGATCGCTGGACAGGCCCATTTGAAGTGTTGGAGAAGAAGGGTAAGGCCACATACCTGGTGGACCTTCAGACCCCTCGACAGCCCCTACGGGTGCTGCATGCCAACCGTCTCAAACCCCACCATGAGAGGCCCGAGGTCATGTTAATGATGGTGACTGATGGGGAAGAGGAAGCGGAAAGCGAACCTCTCCCAGACTTATTCTCGTCTCAAGAGAAGGATGGGTCAGTGGAGGGAGTGATTGTCTCTCCCACTCTAACTCCTGAGCAGCGGGAGGACTGCCGCCAGATACTGGAGCAGTACTCTACGTTATTCTCCCTTGTCCCGGGAAGGACTCACCTGTGTACCCATGATGTGGACACAGGGGACAGCCCACCAGTGAAGTCGAAGACCTACCGGCTGTCCGACAAGGTGAAGGCTAGCATCCATGGAGAGGTTGCCAAGATGCTAGAGCTGGGAGTTATCGAACCTTCCAACAGCCCTTGGTCCAGTCCGGTGGTGCTCGTGCCAAAAGCCGCGGAACCAGGCACCACACCCGAACTGAGGTTCTGTGTGGATTACCGGGGACTGAATTCAGTGACAAAGACTGATGCTCATCCAATCCCTAGGGCGGATGAATTATTTGACCGGCTAGGAGCTGCCCAATACCTAAGTACCTTTGACCTCACTTCAGGGTACTGGCAGATCTCCTTGACAGATGGAGCAAAGGAAAGGTCAGCCTTCTCCACGCCTGAGGGACACTTCCAATTTTGTGTGATGCCCTTTGGGCTCAAAAATGCCCCCGCCACATTTCAGCGGCTGGTGAACCAGGTCCTCTCTGGAGAGTTTCTCTGCTGCTTACCTGGATGACATTGCTGTCTTCAGTAGCAGTCGGGAGGACCATTTGCAACATTTGCAAGCAGTTCTCCAGGCCCTGAAACAAGCTGGATTGACAATCAAGGCCAGCAAATGCCAGATTGGGCAGGGGTCGGTTGTGTACCTTGGACACTTGGTGGGTAGGGGGACACTGCAGCCCCTGCAGGCGAAGATTGAGGCAATCATGGCCTGGGAACCCCCCAAGACACAGACTGAGGTCCGAGCTTTCCTGGGCCTCACAGGTTACTACCGTCGCTTTGTGAAGGGGTATGGCACTATTGTAGCGCCTCTCACAGAGCTCACCTCTAAGAAACAACCTCGACGGGTAGTTTGGACAAACACTTGTCAGCAAGCTTTTGAGAAACTGAAGCAGGCAATGTGTGCAGCACCGGTCCTGAGGGCCCCAGACTTCTCCAAAGAGTTCATTGTCCAGACAGACGCATCAGAACATGGCATTGGGGCAGTGTTATCGCAACTAAATGAAGAGGGCCTGGATCAGCCTGTGGTCTTCTTATCCAGAAGACTGCTTCCCCGGGAACAGAAGTGGAGTGCAATTGAGAGGGAAGCTTTTGCGGTGGTGTGGGCTCTGAAGAAGCTGAGGCCATACCTCTTTGGCTCGCACTTCCTGGTTCAGACTGACCACCGACCCCTTCGTTGGCTAATGCAAATGAAGGGGGAAAATCCCAAGCTGTTGAGGTGGTCCATCTCCCTACAGGGAATGGACTTCCGGGTGGAACATCGGCCTGGAGTGGACCACGCCAATGCAGACGGTCTCTCCAGGTATTTCCGCCTTAGTGATGAGGACTCCCAAGGGGTTGGGTAGTTCTCCCCACTTTCAGCTGCGGGGGACGCGTGTTAGACCTGTCTGGCTTTTTGCGTAGTCCCTCCAATTTATTATTTATTTTGTACCCTTTTTGCCCCTCATACCTTTATTAATTTTTGTGTCCACTAGTTTTTTTAGGTGTTGGTCAAGGGGATAGGTGTTCTTTCCCCCCCTCATAGTTTTTCACCTCAGGCCTAGAGGCCTGTTCTGACAGTAATATAGTTGGAGTCAAAAAATGGTGGCTACCAACTGCCCTAACTGCCAAACCCAGAACCAGTCCTATAGGGTAGAATAGGGCGTTCCAGAACCTTCTGGTCCCTTCTGGACTCCTGAGGGTCAGCCTATAAAAGGCGGAATGCTGGACAGCCATTTTGTCTAACCAGAGAGAGTCAGCTGGAGGACAGGCTGTAGCAAAAGGAGGGGGTAGGATAGTCAGAGGGTTGCCTTACTGATTCACCACCCTTCCTTCCTTGGGTTATTTGTCCTGACCCTGCTGTTTTGGATGGCTGGAGACCCTGGGCGCCTGACCAACCCCTAGCTTAGAAATAGCGGGGTGTTAAAAGGAGAAGGAGACTGCAGCGCTGCGGAGCGCAGTCCTCTGCCCAGTGGGAGAGACTTTTGAAAGGGTGCTTTTCATCCCCAACCCCTACCCAGCACCGAGGGTTAAGAAGTCTCTGAAAAGGATAGAGATTAGGAGCTGACACGTGAAGAGATATAGTTCTATTCCCCATTGCCTTATGGGTACAGCAGACTTTTGCCTGTGTGTCCCTGTGGGACCTTACCAGTCACGCAGACGACAGAACTCCCTTTCCACTCAGGAAACAGAGGAAGAAAAGGGGTGCCGGTTTCTAGGAGGCAGCGCTGATCTCGCCGTGTACAGGACCCCGGGGGCACCGGCCGCGTTGTTGTGGATGTGCCACTGATTGAGAGGTAGTCGAGCGCTATCGCGCATGCCCCAAGCGGACCCACTGCTACACTTCAGGAGGGGCCTAGGACCGAGCAGGCCCGTGGGAGAAGCGTCCTTCCTTGGGTGACAGCGCAGTGAGAGGCAGCGCCAGCGCGGGTGTACCGCGCATGTCAGCCGGAGTAGTGTCCTTTCCGACCGACGCTGAGGAGAAGCGCCGGGAGCCCACAGCAGCTGGTGAGCGTGTTCTGTCCTCTCTTCCCTGCTCGAGAGCCACACGGAGCAGTTGGCGCGAGCAGGGAGAGAGAGCTGAAGGGCCCGGTAGTGGCCTGGGAGAATCGCTGGAACTGCCTTTGCTTTCCGCTCGAGCGCCACACGGAGCAGTTGGCGCGAGCGGGGAGAGAGAGCTGAGGAGCCCTCAGAGGCAAGAGAGGCTTCTCAGCATTCGGTTCCTTGGCATTACCGGCCATTTTTCCACCTTCTTCTGGCGCAGGAGGTTTCAAAGCATCGACTTCACTGGTGGTAAGGAGTTGATCAAGAGGGGGAAGTGACTGCCACAAAAAGAGTAAAATCAGTGCAGATTGAGACATAACAAGTAGATAAGCAGAGAATCTGTCCCCAGGTGTGCAGTGTCCTTGAGGAATCCCTGTAGGGGTTTCATTGAATGCTTGCTTAACTTGGTATAGCCAGTTCCTTCTGTGGTCAGTAGTGAAGGGGAAAGAAATGTGTAACCTTTTCTAGAGGAGTACAGGCTCTACTTCAAGGAAATTACTGTTCTTTGATGGGAAGGTGACAAGCCAAGAAGGGGAATTGTAAGGTTGACAATGAAATGGTTATTGCATACCTGACTAAATATAAAGTGCTGACACTGCCTCTTCTAAAGTAATGTTTGTGATGAAAGTTATAGAAAGTCAAAATAGCAGAATTTAATCAATTCTAGAGTTTAATGAGATGTACTGTTAATACTGATTAATGTGATAAGTTGATACTTCTGAAAGTGCTATTACTAATTTTTAATGACATCTGTATGTACTGAGTTATGATTTCCAGAGGTATAAAGCAGAGTATATTATTTTTATAAACAAGCACGTATTTTTCCAACATTGGTGTAGTGTCATTTTTATGTGTTATTGCGTGGAATTACTGCTGGGTGGTTTGCAACCTTCACACTTGTGTCTCTAGTATTTAGGTCTTACCCTAGGCCAGGCTACCCTAGGTGACCTGTCATCCCAGGTTCCAACATTGATTGATTGATCATTCCACCAGACTGGGCTCCGCGGTGTGATGGTCTGCTCCTGGTAACTTTGTCTAATCTTAAATACAAATTCACTACTTCTTGTGACATTCTACCTTGGATTCATTTAACTTTCTATAACCCAGTAGGTTTGTCATGTATTCACCTTGTCTATATGCATGGTCTTTCTAAAGGAACTAAAACTTTGTTGATCTTCTTGTTCTGCGTCCATGTCCACGCAGCACCGAGAGATTGAGAGCTTCTGGGTCAGATCTCTTTATGGAGCTATTGTGCTGTTGACTTTCTGGTTCCTTCTGCCCAAGGAACTGGTGTCATGCTTAGTTTCGAATCCTGTCTCACTACAGAGTTCTTAAGATAACATGTTTGATGGAAGAGTAGCCAATCCGTAAGGAAGGCACACCGGAGTGGATGCCTGCTTGTGCTCTGCGGGGACTGGCGACTACGTACTAATACAGGAGCACTCTAGTCGGTCCCTGCCATTGGCCTGCCTCAATAAAGAACAAGTGCGCTGCCGTGATTTGAGGAGCACTCTCCCCCACCAATCACTCACATTCCGAGAGAGGGCCTTACCTCACCCCCGCACACAGATGCCTCCTGGGCCAGGAAGCTAGTGCTGTATATAAAAGGGTCCAGGCAAGTGAAGCAGTGCCTCTGAGCCTGCTGTGGAGAACAGAAGCGCCCTCCTGAGGACTCTGCACTCCTTTTCAGGCTCAGTACCTCTGCCTGCAAGAGGAGGTTTGGCGCAGACTGCTCTGCAGCCCTCACTGAGAGCCGGGCCATGCCCGCTTTCACTATCAAAGCACAGCCGGGACCATGAGGCCGTTTGTTTGTATGGCTATATGTCTTGCAACGAATAGCATTGCAAAAAACCGACTGCATTGTCCCGGCTGCGCTTTGAAAGTGAAAGAATGAGAGCACGCTTCATGTAAGCGAAGCGTGTGCCTAAGTAGAAGAAGCTCAATAAACAAAATATACATGTACCATGTAACCAGCAAGTAAGGGGGCCAATAGCCACGGGAGGATACAAACGACAACATGGACACAATAAGGAGGGGCTGAAAAGCCTCATACCAAATCGGAAGACAGCATTTACAAAGGACAAAGACGCACGCCAATGAAAAACATGATTGAGGAAGTAAGCAGGGATTCTCTCCTGTACTGAACTACCCACATCATTCCCTCAAAAGTGCTTGCGTGCTGGCTCAGGGCTCGACCTAAAATGGGACCAAAAACCTTCCCTGCTAGCTTTAAACAGATCGCACTATTGGATGCAACCAGAAAACTGTTTGCCAAGTTTAAGACTGGGTTTGTCCCCGTAGAGAAAGCCGGGTTCTGCAAACATAGTGGTACCCTCGTTAATATTACCGTCCTGCAGATGTTAATTGAAAAATACCCAGGAGTTTGCCGTTATTCCAGGCTTTGTATATTTCTCCACGGCTTTCGATCGGGTTGACCTGGGGACACTGGAGATAATTGGCCGCTATTGAGATACCCATGAACCTACTTAGTTTAATCATTGCATAGCATTCCTCTACTTGGTCCTACTGGGTGTAACACAGGACATGGCAAGTAAAACAGAGACACATAATGGGCCGAATCAAGGGTGCCTACTGGCCCCTATTCTCTTTTCTCTATGTAATAATGATTTGCTGAATAGGGT
The DNA here is from genome assembly GCF_964263255.1 of Lissotriton vulgaris. Taxonomy (NCBI): domain Eukaryota; kingdom Metazoa; phylum Chordata; class Amphibia; order Caudata; family Salamandridae; genus Lissotriton; species Lissotriton vulgaris. The sequence goes on from NC_141691.1 coordinate 2,036,348,247, forward strand.
AGAGCTTTACAAAGGGGACCCCTCCAAACTAGGAACTATAAAGTTGAGCTGCCTGCTGTATGCGGATGACACCATTTTATTAGACTTAACTCCAATTTGACTCCAAAGAGGAATTACTAAGTTAGCGAGTTATTCAGAAGATTACTTTTTAAAAATAATATCTCAAAAAGTAAAATTATGGTTTTTAGATATTGGGGACACAGAGTCAGGAAAAATATGGACTTGTTCTTTGGGAATGATAAACTTGCTGTGGTGAAGTTATATCCATACTTAGGGAGAATTTTCACAAGTACCACCTCCAGTAGTGATCATATTGGCCAATGTGGAGGCAAGGCAATCTCTCAGGCTTCCGCAATCAGCAGACTTTATAAGCATTGCCGGAAAAGACAATTTGCACATGTTTTACCAGTTTATAAAATTAAAATACCACCAGCATTGAGTTATGACTGTGAAACAATAGATAAACAGCAGTGGGATAATTCTGAGAAAGTAGGGGAGCGTATCTGGCGCCAAATATGTAATCTGAATTGTGCAGCCCCCATAGCAGTGATTCAGCTTGAATTTGGGTTTCTTTAAACTTACGTGTTCTCTAGGGCTACATGCTTAAGATGGAGCAATGCACTATTGTGACATTTTTGACACCTGAAAGGGAAAAAGTGTTCTTTGTAGGATTTACCAGAAAGGGATACATTTGTCAGGAGCTTTGAAGGGAAATACTTTATCATCTATGTGGTACTTGTGTAAAGGACTTAAATGATGTCCTTTTTTTAGTACCATACTGCAACCATTATGCCGTAGCTATTTAAGACCTTTTTTTTTAAAGTACAATATTATCACAGCTGAGGAGGCCCATAACTGCCTTCTGGCCCCTCTCCTCTGAACTAGTCTGTTTTAAAATTTCTAGCTTTTTAAGCAATTTTGAAATATATTTTATTGAAGTAACCAGCTGCCCTGTTTAGCCGTAGTTGGGTGCATAGGTTCCATTTATAATAACCCAATGCATCTGCTTGTGATCCTGACTTGAGGCCCATAAAGTATGCAAGTGAGTTGTCAGATTCAATGGTCGGGAATTGTAACACCAACAGCCCTTGTGAGAGTGACGGGGGAGAAAGGGACCTGATTATTTAAGCATAGATGCGAGATGAAGGCCTATCATCCACAGTCTCCGCAAAGAAAGATTGATGGATCGTCATTATCTTTTCATGAAAGGAGCAGGCCACCTGTTCGTTCAATCTGCTGATAGCGGGGCTTCTTTACTGGCTGCCACAGGCCTCAGCTGCCACTGGATATGGAGGTTGTAAATTTGAGTTTCCATGACTAGCTGACGCTAGGCTTGGATACCTGCATCCCGGCTAAACTAGGTGGGAATAATCAAGGGCAGTTTAACCCCTGGTTCATTGACTTATTGACCAAAGCGAAAAGACATTGTAAATAGCTTGAGCGTGCTTGGAGACGCTCGTATGATTTGGTAGAAAGTAATCATTACGAGCGGCTATTAAGCACTACCATAAACTAATTCGCAGAGCACGAGCAGAGTTTATTGCCGAGAAAACTTCAGTCAGCTCTAACCCCTCCAGGACAATTTTCTCTCTTTTCAAGGGCAAGAAGAGTGCTGGTGTAACAATTTCATCGAATCGTCAGTGTAATGACCTGGCCAGGAATTTTGTGAATAAGGTAGAGAAGATATACCACCGTATTCCCTCCACGGACACATCTGGTGTGGTGGTTGAGCCAAGGGATATTGGACCCTTGGTGGGCAACATTTTGTCATCTTTTCCCTTTTTGTCCTCCGCTGAGTTCGAGTCCTTCTATATGAAAATCAAATCGGGCTCCCCGGCTGATCCTTTGACACCTGCTAACTTCCATCAGTTCCATGCTTTGATTTCACCAGTAAATATAGATCTGGTTAACCTCTCCCTGTCTTCAGCATTTGTGCCAGTGGCGTGGAAACATGCTAAAGTTAATCCTCTCCTAAAGAAACCGTCTCTGGACCTTTCTGAGTTGGGCAATTATCGCCCTATTTCCCAGTTGCCTTTTTTGGCTAAGTTAGTTGAATCTCATGTGAACACTACTCTCACTGAGTTTATTGAGCATAATGTCTTCTTGGATCCTTCGCAGAACGGTTTCTGAGCGCACCACAGCACAGAGTCTGCTCTGTTGGCTGTGACGGAAGTAATCCGGGAGAGTCCTGATGTCGGCGATTCCGCTGCCTTAGTTCTTCTGGATCAACACTGTCTCTCACACGATACTTCTAAAGTGCCTTCAGGAAATCAGAATCACGGGTTTGGCTTTGGCATGGTTCCGATCCTTCTTGGAGGGGAGATCTTTCCAGGTTTTGGTGCCACCTTTCCATTCGCAGGAGTATGCCTTGCAAGAGGGTGTGCCTCAAGGTTCAAAACTGAGCCCCTTACTGTTCAACAATTATGTTCGACCCCTTGCGTTAGTGGCTAAAAGAAGAGGGCTATCACTGGTGTCATATGCTGACAACACCCAACTGGTGATCGCCTTTTCTAAGAAATGTAGTGTTAAGCTGGAAAAGTTTAAAGAGGACCTGTTAGAGGTTGCGGGCTGGATGGCTGCAAACTGTTTCCGGTTGAAAGCCAGTAAGTCTGAGGTCTTGCTGTTCGGGAAGGACCAAGATCTGTGCAGTGCTGGCCGAATCGTCTCAAACCAACTCCTCCGCCTAAGGAGGCTGTAAAAAACCTTGGTGTGTGGGTGAACAGGGGCCTTATTTTCGAGATTCAATCAAAAGGGGTGGTAGGGGTCTGCTTTGGGCTTCAGCGAAGTTTGAAACCTCTTTTGGTTTTTTTTTCCTCCTAAAGTGCGCCAAACCATCTTCCAGGCTATAATTTTATCCAGACTGGATTATGGTAATTCTCTCTATCTCGGTGCTAATAAGTCCAGCATTAGGTGCCTGCAAAGAATTCAGAACACAGCGGCATGCATTTTGGTGGCACTTCCAAAATCGTGCTTTGTTTACCATGTCCTTCCTAAACTATATTGGATGCCTGTTGAGAAGCGGCTCCAGTTCAAAACACTTTGTGTGTCTGTCAGGATTTTTAATCAACAGGCACCTTTGGGGCTGGCCAATTTGTTAGAGTTCCATGTGCCACGACGCACTTTATGGTTTGCTGACCAAGCTTTGGTCAGTATTCCTCGAGTCCTGAGAGCTGGAGCCGGAGGCCGCTCTTTTTGCAGTCTTACTGCGAAACTCTGGATTTTGCTTCCTGTTTCTATCAGAGGGATTCAGAACCATCTAGCCTTTCACAAAGCCATAAAGCCCTGGCTTTTCCCGGCCTAACTATAAATCTTTTCTTCCTTGCTCACTCTCACTGCCTTTGGTGGTGCTGGGACGCCATGTCGCTGGGGCAGCCATGCGCAATACAAATCCGACTATATTAATATTATTAATTTTAGTCACTGCACCCTGCTTAAGCATTTCGCCTAATTAAAAAAAAAATTGCAACCATTACATTATTCAATGTGCCATTCAAATGATACAATACTTATTTAACAGAGAAAATTCAAACAAACACATACACAACACTAAACACAATGTGAATCAAAAACAAACATTTGCAAGATACATTTATCTCATTGTAAACAATTACACCAGTCTATATAGAGCACATGTAATGCTCTCTCTAAGTGCCCTATACTTGGCTTCTGTTTAGAGACCCTTGACATTGTTAGGTAGGTCGCTCTCCCTCTGCACAGCACCGCCTGTGCGTCCTGACCCTGCCCCAGCTGCCGCTGCGGAGGAAGTTGAGGCCCTCCTCCACCCATGCTACCACCTTCGCCTCATCCCTGGTGGCCAGCGGTAGGACTTAAGTTTGTTTGTCATTTGTCATTTCATTGCATTGCACTCTCTTGGTGTCTGTGACTGCTGTTGTCTGTCTTCCCCCTGTGTCTGTATTTTCCTGTGCTCTGTGTTTTCCTTCCCACCCTTTCGTTACCCCATGATTTGTGTGCCTTTTTCTCCTTCTGTCCCTTTTGTTGCCCCCATGATTCTGTGCCTTTTTCCCCTTCTGTCCCTTTCATTGCCCCGGTGATTCTGTACCTTTCCTCTTTCTGTCCCCTTTGTTGCCCCCGGGATTCTGTGCCTTTTTCTTCTTCTGTCCCCTTCATTGCCCCCTTGATTCTGTGCCTTTTCTCCTTCTCTCCCATCCGTCGCTCTCCCTCTGCACAGCACCGCCTGTGCGTCCTGACCCTGCCCCAGCTTCCGCTGCTGAGGAAGTTGAGGCCCTCCTCCACCCATGCTACCACCTTCGACTGATCCCTTTCATTGCCCCGGTGATTCTGTACCTTTTCTCCTACTGTCCCCTTTATTGCCCTCATGATTCTGTGCGTTTTCGCCTTCTGTCACCTCTGTTGCCCCTGTGAATCTGTGTCTTGTTCGCTTTCTTTCCCCTTCATTGCCCCCGTGATTCTGTGCCTCTTCTCTTTTTGTCCCCTCTGTTGCCCCTGTGATTCTGTGCCTTTCTTCTCCTTCTGTCCCATTCATTGCCCCTGTGATTCTGTGCCTTTTCTCCTTCTGTCCCCTCCGTTGCCCCTGGGATTCTGTGCCCTTGCTTCCGTCCCGCGGCGGCGTCCCCCGCGGCCCCGCCCCCTGACTGCCCATTCGCTGCCTCTGCCTACCGCCTCCAAGCTGCTCCTCCCTCCCACCGCGGGAGCGCCACTGGTGCGCCTTCGGCACGCCTAAGGTAAGCCAGTCTGCATCTGTCCACACCTGGACCATGCCCAGCGCCAGTACCCCTGGCCCTCGCGCCCGCCACAACAACCGCCGCTGCTACAATGCTAGCAAACTGCATGCTCTCAACCCCGGACGGAGGCACACCTGCATCAAGGCAGCCCTCAAATGCACACATGGTCCCTTCACCTGCCAGAACTGCAGCTACACAAGCTTCAGAGTTGTAGAACCACCAGCCAAGAAAGACCTCAACCACCTCTTATGCATCCTACTGAACACCTGCTCCGCACGCAAGCATGCCGATGAGCTCTGGGACCTGCTCGACACATCATCCCCGGATGTCCCCTTCCTGACAGAGACCTGGCTGAACAACACCTTCGCACCTTATATCGCCATAGCCATCCCGGATGGCTGCAAGATAACCCGCAGAGACCGCACCAACGGAGTCGGAGGAGGAATCGCTATCGTCCACAAGAACAGCATCAGGGTCTCGACCAGCACCAACGACACTCTGAGCACCGCTGAACACATGCACTTCCAGATCCTCACCCACCCCAACACCACCCTCAGGGTTACCCTCATCTACAGACCCCCTGGACCCCAACCCCAGCTCAGCGACTCCATCACCGACTTCATCAGCATGCACGCCCTGACCTCCACCGACTACATCCTCCTCGGAAACCTGAACTTTCACCTTGAGAACAACAACAGCAACTCCACCAAGCTGATCGATAACCTATCCAACCTCAGACTGAGGCAGCTCGTCACAACGCCTACCCATTCCACCAGCCACTCGCTCGACCCTGTCTTCTCCTCAAACTCCCACGTCGCCTTCACCCACACCACCTAACTCCTCTGGACCGACCATCGCTGCATCCACTTCACTTTCAAGAAACCCACCAAACACCACCGCACGCAGCAGATCCCCCACCACTGCTGGAGCAAAATCAGCGAAGACCAACTACATGCAAACCTTGCTCTCAGCCCACCCAACGACACCTCCAACATCAACAACGCCACCCGCAACATCAGACGCTGGATCGATGACTGCGCCAACACCCCCGCCCCGCTGAAGAAACCCACCCACAGAGACACCAGCAAGAGAGCTTGCTGGTTCACACCAGATCTCCTAGCCTCCAAGCGAACCTGCCGGAAACTGGAGAAGAAAAAGCACAATTAAAAAAAGACACCGGACAGCCTCCCAGTCCACAATGACGCCATCCGCAAACACATGACCTCATCACATCTGACAAGAGGACCTCCTTCAAAGACCGCCTCGACAACAACGCACAGAACAGCAAGGAGCTCTTCCACATCATAAAGGAACTCTCCAACCTCAGCTCCAACACCAACGACATCCTGCCGTCGCAAGCCCTGTGAGACTCCCTCACCACTCTCCTCCACTGCAAGATCGACAACATCCACGACAGCTTCAACTCCAAGACAGCCCAAATAGACATCAACACTACAGACTCTCCGGATACCATCGACCGCGACCCCGTGCCAGCCAGGGCCAACGTGAACATCGATGACACCATCAAGACCATGAGCACAATCCACTCCGGCTCCCCGTCAGACGGACTCCTGTAGTTGATTTTTCAAAGCTTTCCCCCCCAAACTATCCCTGCCTAATTCTGCAAATGCAGTGTCAAATGGTTTGGGTAGTTCAGCCTTCTGATCTACTGGTGCGAACTCCCTTAGGCATTGGCGGATTGCCACTGATGTTGCTTCCCCTTTAATATTAGCTAGTATTGTGGCTGACACCAAGTTGTCGTTATTTAAAAACGTCATCCCTAAATTTAGGGCAGGTTCTGCTCCATAATCGTTTTGTATTTGTCTTAATGCATCTGGTACTATTGCTAATGAAGGAATATCATGTGTTCTGGTATATATGGCAGCAAAGACTGTACCCCAAGAGGTGCAATCCTCTAACTGTGGTGTAATCCCCATGGGTAAACAGATTGTTAACATTCTGTGTTTTTCAAATGGTGTTGTTTTAGGAAATACTGCTTCTAACTGGGTTATCTTATGAGCTACCCAGAAAGGAATTTGTTTACGTTTTGTGGGCACTTTGCCCATTACCACGTGTAATGTTTGTGGAGTAAGTTTAGCACCTGAGCTCTGTGTAGGAGCTGCAGTAGGTGTGATTACTGTAGGTTGGACCGCTAGTGTCCTTAAGACAAAATGTGTCATGTTTCTGTACAGTTGTATCAACTCTATGAGTTGAACAAGTAGTTCATCACCTGGCATTGTGTCAATGTCTGGATGTGGTGCCTAGGTCAATAATATCGGCCATGTTGCTCCTGGAATCCCTAAAGGACCAAGCCTTGCTCTTGTTTTTATGTGGGGTAGGGCGCATTAAACCAGAAAATAAGTGGAATCTCAGTCTCCTCAATAGGATTGTAGACCGCTTGAATGTCATCATGTATGTAATGATGAAAAGTTGTTGTTACACATCAGTTACTGGAAATATAAGCCATGAGTAGAATACCTCTGTTTTGAAATCTTTGTGTGCCTCTATCACGAATATTACTATCCCTCCTATGGGTTGTAACCTATTTTTGAGTAGTTTGACTGTAAGTGTTTGTCTTACTTTGGGTGCAATCTGTATTGCATTCGTATCTACCTCACCAGACATATTAAGTCCCTCAGCTAGATGGTTTAAATCTTCCTCCTGTTCAACCATTGTGTTTTTAGAATGCAGGCTAACTTTCCAAGGAAGTTTTATGAAGGGTTTTATGCAAAGGTTTTATGCAAAATTTTGGGAATATTTCCTTTCAAGCTTGATTAACAAACAGCCAACACATATGATATCTTGCCTACTCAACCGTGGCTGAGTTTTTTCCCACCTACACCAGACGTCTCTGGCTTTTGTAAGTAGGGTCTCTGAGAATAAGCAGGACTGAGCTACTCAGATTCTACTGTTGATATGTACACCATGTATTTACCACGTTGGGCAAATCATGTTTGACACCTTGTGTGCCATTACACCATGTTGGGCGTCATGTTGAGTAGTTCCAAAAAGTACCCTGTCATGCAGGACCTACAACGATTACAGATAACATGTTCTGTGGGTCTGATGGCAGACTGACTCTGTGTACACCCCCACCGCATATTTTAGCCAATGGTTCACATTAGCTAGCTCGCAGTGTCACTAGAATCTCCTGTTATCAGAGAGATACGTTTGTGCAACTTTAGAACACAATAACCTCAGACTCGTGGAAACAATATATTACTTTTCACCCAGTCACTTGTGCTTGCTTGTTTTTACACTTAGAGAGATACAGAGAAGAAACAGTTGAACGTGTTTACAATAACAATTTATTGTACAGTAGTTCTTCTCCTGTAGAATAAGTGCGCTGTTACGACTGTAACACAGTAACAGAGATATAAAGCCAGGAGTACAGTGAATAGGAAGAAATAGTATTGTTCTACCATTTTTTTTATTTACAAATTTTTTATTTATTTTTTAGTCCTCATCACGCAAAGTTTTGAGTATTCGAGTGTTTTAGCAATTTGGCCACCTGGTAAGAGCCTTTTTGACTAAATGTACCTTCCGTAGCCCTTCCCCGGCACTAAGATCACTTCATAATCTTCGTGGGGGTATCCGATCGGCTTGTTAGGCATCTTAAGCAGCTTGCCCACTCCTCAGAGGCTGGATTCTGTAACTACTGTTTTAAAACTGTTAGTGCGCTTAATCATTCCTCAGGGGTTGCCAACTCAAAACTATTTATTCCCTTTCCGCCCAGTACCGTTCCCAATCATTCCAAAACTCCAGCCTTTTGCTATAAGACCCAGCCTTATCCAGTTTATTTATTCTAAAAACAGAATTTGACCATTCTTCTACTGTGGGGGGGTTGGGGTTACCCCACTTTATGCAGATCTCGCGTCTGGCCACTAGCACCAACATAAATAACAGATTTCTAAGTCTTTTGTTAAGACTAGAGTGCCCTGTAGCATCTATTTTCACCCCAAATATTATCAAATGGAAGCTTACCTGTATTTCTTGTTTGAGGACCTCGGAGAGGATCTTACCTACATTATCCCAATAAGACCGGACTTGAGGGCACTGCCAAAACATATGAATGTCGTCCGCTCTTTCTTCGTTGCATTTTGGACAGCTCCTGATTTTCTCCTTGTTCATCTTCGATAACCTCTTCGGGGTCCAATATGCTCTATGATAAGTGAAGAAGATTTTTTTTGTCAAGGGTGCGGATTTAATCACATCCCCGCATGCAGCCACAGATACTTGCTATAGAGCCGATACATCCTGCGACGGCAGCAGCTTCCCCCATACTTCATTCGGTAAGCTGAAATCCTCTCCTCCCTCATTGAGAAGCGCCCAATACCAGTAGGTTACTTCCTTCTTCTGAAACGTTTGTGTTATCTTCCCCTCCAAATCCACATTCCCTGGTCCGTCCTTTCCCAGAGTTTTGGCCCAGCTTGCTAACTGGTAGTACTTAAGTTTTGAGAGGGTTCCGCCAGTTAACTCTGCCAATTTTTCCCATGAAATGATGTTAGAGCCACTCAATATTTGCCCCATTCCACAATCCCATTGTCTTTCAGTGATATTGATAGCACGTCCTTTAAGCATTCAGGCGTGGCCAGTGAGTCCCAAATTGGGGCATATTGACTGTAATAGGGGATCTTCCATGCGCGCCTCAGCTGAACCCCTAATCTAATGGCTACCCCTAAGATTTTCAGTCTAATCTTTTTGAAGAATTTTGTATGGCCGAATTTGTACAAGAAATAGTCTCCTCCTGGGCCCACCATTGCTTTCAAATATGCTGGGAAGCTATTAAGTGTATTACATAATACTCTGATGTACTTAAAATGGAACGCCCTATAGTATAGCAAAAGGTCTGCAGTGGCTATCCCTCCATGTTCCAGTTTCCTTCTCAGTTTCTTCATGGAAATTCTGACCCCCTTGAAGGCCCAAATAAAGCTGTTTATTTCCCCCTGTGCCTTGGCTATTGCTTCTTTTTTAAATTCTAGTGTATTGAATTAAACAGGATGGTGAATTTAGGTAGGATCATCATTTTTACCAAGTTAGATCGACCTATAAATGATAAGGGAAGGGAGCTCCAGGCATTGAATAGCTTTTTAGCCTCTGAATGGACCGTATAAAAGTTTATCTGAGCGATGTTCTTTAAGTCTTTCACAATTGTGATTCCTAAATATCTAATTTGAGCTCTTTCTAAAGGGTGGGTGGACTGAGCGTTCCAGCACATTATTTCAGTTTTTGTTTGGTTAATTTGATACCCCGAGATATTTCCAAACTGCTGTAATGTAGCTATTATTTCCAGGAGAGAACTAGCCAAGTTATTAGTGCAATCATTAAATCGTCCACATATAGCGCGACCTTCTTTTCCCAATCCCTACATCTGCACAGAGAAATGTGTGGGTTGGCTCTTAAAGCGCAGGTTAGGGGCTCAAAGTACAAGTTAAACAGTAAAGGGGATAACGGGCCCTCCTGCCTAGTGCCTCTCTCTATGTGTATCCTTTCGGTCAGAGATCCGTTAACTAACAAGAGGTTGGACAAGTGTATTGAGCGCTGACAACTCTTGAAAAGTTGTAGCCTACATTATAAGGTTCCACTGTATTGTGTAAGAAACTCCACTTAACCATGTCGAAGGCTTTAGCGGCATCAAAGGATGCCACCAAAAGGGGGAGATTTTCCTCTCTAGCTAAATCAATAGCTCCTAGCAATTCAAGCGTAAGCTCCTGAATCTGTCGATCCCTTATAAAGCCTTTCTGATTTGTGTGTATTAGATGTCCTGTGCATGCTCCTAATCTCTTTGCTAATAGCTGTGTAAAGATCTTGTAATCACAGTTTAGCATGGAGATTGGTCTGTGGGACTCACAGCGCTTAGGGTCCTTTCGAGGTTTCAGTATTATGCAAATTGTAGCTTCACTCCACGATTTAGGAGGTAGTTGTCCTCTTATGAAAATATCATTGAACAAATTGGTGAGTTCTGGAACCAATACCACACACAATACTTTATAGAATTCATTAGGCAGAGCGTCCGGACCGGCTGCCTTAGCACTTTTCAAATTCTTAACCACCTCCTCAACTTCTATTTCAGAAAATTCCGCATTTAGCTTTCCTCTTTGTTCTTCTGACAGAGACTGTTTGGCTCACTTATTAAGAAATTCTTGAGTTAAGTCCTCGCTATTGAGTGAGTTCTCTTTATACAGTTCGAGAAAAACTTAGAAGAAGGCGTTTTAATATCAGTCTCCTTCACCAGCGGGCTAGCACTATTTGCATTTTGGATGGTTGTAATTTTATTTTTGGTTAGATCTGTCTTCGTTTTCCGAGCTAGAAGCTTTCCGCACCCCTCGCCAAATTGGCGATGGGCTAACTTTCTAGCATCCCACTTCTTGATTCTAGAATCTAATACGTTTACTAGGTGGTTTTTTGCCTTTGTTAGCTCCATCCTTAATGTTTCTATTAATCCCGCTGGGGATTCCTCCATGATTTTCCTTTCCCACCTATGTATCTCACCCTCCAGATTCTCTATTTCTTCCTTCTTTGTTTTTTTCTGTGAGCTGTTAGACTGATAATTTTGCCTCTGAGGACCGCCTTGAATGCCTCCCATCTAGTCTGGCTCGAGGTCTGTTCCTGATTAAGTTGAAAATATATTAAGGTTTCCTCTGTAAGAGCCTCTATTCTATTATTCTCTGCCAGTATTGCTTTATCTAGGGTCCACCTTGCCTGGGGCTTGAGCTTGGGCTTGAGCTTGTTTAGCTCCAATTCCAATAAGACTGCAGAGTGGTCAGCCAAGTGTTCAGGTAGATGACTAACCTTCTTGGCTTCCCCCAATAGTACTCTGTCTATTAAAAAAAATCAATTTTAGAGGAGTGCCCCAATTTTTTATTCTTAAAAGTAAACAGATGGTTGGTTATTTTTTCTCCCTTGAGTCTCCAAACATCTACTAGCCCTAGATCCTCTTGGTATGATTTAAGCCACCTCCTCATTTTAGGCAGATTGTAACTATTTATTACCGGATCTAACAGAATATTAAAATCACCCCCAAGGATGATGGGCCCTGGAACCTCCAGCAAATATGCATAAAGATCCTGGAGTGTTGAGAGATCATCAATGTTAGGCCCGTAGTATCCTCCAACCGTTAGTGTTCTGCCCTCTACACGTATGTTCCCAACCGCCCATTTCCCTTTAAAATCAGCTTTCTGAGATTCCAACTACGCTCTTGCTGATTTTTTAATGATGATGATCATCCCCTTAACACAGGATATTTGTTTCATGCAAAAACCCTCCCTATACTCTTTGGCAGGTCTATCCTGCCTATTCAAGTACCTTATCCCATGGGCAGATTTTTGGTCTGACTTTCCGTACCCTAATTGTGTCAAACAGTGTTTCTACTTCTTGTGGGTCTTTCAAGTTGTACATGTGGTTGTGTAGTTTTAGAAATGTCGGACCTTATTCTGAAAGTCCAGCCATCCTTTTTGTAAAGCCCTGCAACTATTGCCTCTTTTAAGATTTTTTCTTTAAGTGCATAGGTTTTAAAGTTTATCAGAATTTTCCTTGGATTTGTCCTGTTTTTGTTTTTAGTAAAAGGGTCTCTATGGACCCCTTGCATATCTTCTGAGAGCTCCTCAGTGTTTATCCAGGGAAAAAATTCTTTTAACAGGGTTATTACATAAGCTATTATATCTCCCGATTCTTTTCCCTCTGGTATGTGCAAGAGTCTCAAATTATTGCGATGGGCCTGATTTTCTAGGGAATCGATCGAAGTCCTTTCTCACTAGTCTGCAATGCCCCCGCGGCTTTCTCATTTTGGGTGAGTCTCTTATCTAGCTCTTCCATGTTGGATTCCAGCGTGGCAACCCTATCCATCATTGAATTCAGCTTTGTCTCTAATGTCTCGCAAACTTCCTAGATTCTGAGCTGGTTTTTTTCCGACATCGCGAAGCCTGATCTCATATCCTTGATCAAAATTTCCATTAATTGGTCCGGATTTCTGGCTCCCTCAATAGCCTTTTGGGGAAAGGTCTGACTATTCTCCTCACTCTCTGCCTCCTTACTTTGCTCTGTTTGCTCTATTGTCTCTGTTGTTTCCACCTCCTTACTTTGCTCTGTTGTTTCCAGTTCCCTGAAGCGATAGGTCTATTTGGGATACCCGCTTTTCTAGCGTTCTCCGCCATTGTTTGCTGTGGAGTAGTCTTATCTGAGTGTAACTCTGCACTGCTCTTCTCGGGGCTTCGGCATTTAGAGGCTTTTGGGAAAGTTTGAATCACCTTAAAGTAGGTGCGTAGAGAGGGGGTGTATTTTACGTTTTGTGTTACCGCTTTGTTGCGTGAAGGGGCTACTTTTGGCTCCAGAGTTTGTGGGGGGGAGACCGCTTTGATTTTTTTCTTAATTTTCTTGATTTTCTCCTTTCTCTCCCACTCCTTTTGTAATGCTTCTGAGTTTAACCCTATCCATGCTGATGACGGAACCGCTCCGTCATCAGACGCGGGGCCGCTGTGCTGATGACGGAGCGGTTCCGCCAAGGCCCCGGCCGCCGCGCCTGCGCGGCGCTGATTTTGCGCTTGCACGGCGCGTTCTATTGAGCGGGCGGGGCCATGACAGAACCGCTCCATCATGAGCACAGCTCAACCGCGGCTGGTGACGGAGCGGTTCCATCACCAGCATGCGCCGGCCGCGCGGCCGCCCCGCCCCCTTAGCACTGCGGCGGAATAGCCGCCGCAGTGAAGGGGTTAAGGTGACCACTGAAGCATTTCTATTTCTCAAACAGTATCTCGCCCAAGCCCAAGAGCTCTCTCATCCGCCTTTAAAATAGCACTCTCCCAGTACCATTCAGTGTTTCCACTTACTTGGTTGATCTCCGGGCCCTTCTTTAATGCTTTCCTTTCTTTTTTTGAAGAGGTGGTTCTGCTGCCCTTGGCTTGTTCTCCTCTACCCGCCAGTGCTTCCCCCTGTGGCCTCTCCTCCTCACTGGCCCCCTGGCTGCCGGGGCTGACTGTAGCCTTTGACCGGTAGGAAATCCTTCTGGCAGCCTTCCTGCTCTGCCTTAGCACCACCCCTGCTCCACTCCAAAGTGTGCCCCCAGGTCTCCTCACTCCCTCAAGGATTGCCACGGTTCTCTGGCCTGACCCACGAAGCTGGCCTCTCCTTCACGCTGTAGTGTAGTTCCTAGTTTCCCACTAGGCCCTGCGCATTGGAATAACATAAACAGTAGTATCGACGTGGAACTGCGGATATTCCAGGCCTCCACTGACTATGCTAAACTTAATTGGGTTGTGTTACCAACTAGCTCAGAGGTCACTGGAAACTTTCTTCTCTGCATTGGAAGTGATCAGCTTCCTTGGCACAGACAAGAAGGGATTCAGTTTTCCAACAACCGTGCAACATGACAACTTTGCTCCTCAGATCAAGAGTCAATCTCTAGGGTCGTGTGAAACAATAGACATAGATTTCACTCAGTCAGTCTAGTGCAGTTTACTTTCACGAGATGTAGAGAATAGAGAGACGGGCGTTTGTCAATAAAGGGTTAACATTTATTGAACAGTCTTTCTTCTCGTACAAGAGAAATGTATTGCCACAATTGCAATAATTGTTATTATAAAAAGTACGTACAGTAAGATAAGTATTGCGAAATAGAACTGTAAAAGCATTGATATGGTTTCTTAGCCATACCATGGTTTAAAAGTAATAAAACATATATACAGTCATATATACATTAGGCTAACATACTCAACTGGTGCTTCTAACTATGCCTACCCCAGTGTGCCTGACCTAAGCCTAACACGTGAAAGGGGAGTAAGTAAGTAGCTTTAAGCTAAGTTGGTTTTGCCAAGGTTTGCTTCAAGAATTCTCGTCTAAGGGTTTAGTCAACACCATACCTCTGAATAGAATGATGGAGGATTGGTATCTCCTTCAGGGGTCTCTCTCGATATCCCAGTCACCCGCGAGGGTAAACCGGAAGCGCCGTGGCTGGATTTCTCTGCACGAGAAAGGCAGCGGGTCTCTTCAGCGCGTCGAGGAAGGAGTGGGGACAGCGTACGCGGGCAGCTGGATTCTGCTGGATGTCTTCGCAGGGGACGGCTGTTCAGCTCCTTAAGCGTACTGCACCATAGGTCGCGCTTTAGCGGCGAAAATGGTATCAGCAGCTTCACCACCACAGGATAGCAGGCTGCAGCGACAGAGTGCTAGATTTACCAACACGGGGTCGTGCAGGCAGTTGGCTTCAGTAGCTCGTACAACAGGCATTGCTTAAGGCAACGTTGGTAATATTTATACCTGACAGGTGCCGGGTTTGATGCAAGTTTGCTGGACATAAGACGTCAATTAAAGATGTCACTAGGAAGTGATAGTTATCAGTTGCTCATTAGAGTTCTATTACTAATCAAAACATAGCAAGCGGGGATTTCCAGGTTTGCTGAGTTTTTATCTTGTTGAAGAACTCGGAGTGTTATCTAGGAATATCAGATAGTGACTGCTGCTCTGTCATTGCACTAATTGGTCGCAAAGGAAGTGGCAGAGGGAACTATGCTGGAATGTGGCTCTGTTCGTGTGAGGCCAGAGATGACTTTTCAGAAAATCGCACTTGAACGGTTATGCCAATATAGGGAATAAATGGATTTATAGCCGAATAGGGGCATAAGGTCACAGTATCGATCAGGAACCTAGATAAACACGCAACACCCACTCCACGGGTCAATGTCCATCGAAATTACTAAAACTAAAGCAATTAGATGCATGTGTAACATTGCCCACCCCAAAATACATAAATGCATTCGAAATAGGCGTACTTGCAATACATGGATTTAGGTACTGTACGTTTTTTAAAGCATAGTAATCATTCAAAAAATTATTGCATATGAAATCAATGAACGATTATGCAAAAGGAATTACACATGAAGTATCTCTGACAGAAGAAAAGCGAGATAAATCATCACATAAAAATGCATTGTAATAACATGTGTGCTAGAGGCTGGTGTAATGTTGTTATGTCTCTAGATGTGTTTAGAAATAGAAGTGTGAAGCTTCTGTTCTCTAAGAATAGTTTTTACGTTAAGCAAAGAATTGTTCGTGCCAAAAAAGGTCAATATTAGAAAAATTGTCCAATTCAAAGAAAATAGATTTCCAAAGCTCTTGGCAGTTTTTGTTGATCAAAACTGAAGGCCGAATTCAGAGTTCATGGGAACGCTGTGTGTCGGAAAGCTTCTCAAAAAGTTATTGTTTTTCTGTGGGTGAGAACATCGTATCAGACATGCTCTCAAAGAATTGGTCTACAAATTCAGGTGATAGTTCAACCAAATTAGATAGCGCTGTAACTTGGCAGGTGTGAGAATGATTGCTGTCATCGAAGGCAGGACCAGCAATGCTCACAGAACGTTGTACCTGGATGATGTTGCTTTTGTCACTTGCTCCACTGTTACCACTTGGTTGTAGTACAGGAGTCTCCACGAATGCCGTCATCAGGATTGGTAGCCGCTGGGGACAACACAATGCGTGAGCCGTTATTGGACTGAGCAAAGTATCGACGTCCATTGGTACTGCTGATGGAAGTGAAAGACAGATGTCCAACACGCATTCATCGCCGCAAAGCATACACCGTAGCACAGGTAAAATGCAATTTTGCCATATCGGTCTGAATGAAAGGAACCAGGTCATGTTTAGATCTCTCAGCCTGGCCAATCCGAGGACGTTAGTTATCCTGTCCCGGTAGCGCATTGCTAGGATTGTCTCTTCCATTCCCATGGGAGCTATGTCTGAGCTGAGGCTTGCCATAACGTAGCAGGAGGGTCAAAAATAGAATCCCTGCAACGAGTCCCAAAAATAATGGTATGCCGCCAAAAATGGAGTGCACAAAATTAGGAAAGATTCCCAAAATTGCCTGGAAGGGTGTTAGCAGTCCCGTAAAGACTGTCTTAAATATGCCTGGGATGCTTGTAGCACTAGACATGTTAAGGAGTTGGCTGAACATTTCTACGAAATGCAAGGGGCAATTTGTTGATAAAAGGTCATGAACCTCAGTAGCCGTCCTTGCGACTAGAAGATCATACGTCTCTTTAGATGACGTTATAGGCACGGTTGTCTGTAAAAGTACAGATTTCATTTTGCTTAATGTATCAATTCGTATAGAATAGAGATTCAGACGAGGCCAGAGGGGAGTCACTATGTCTGGAGGCCCGCTCGGGAACAATGCTTGCATACAACATTTGACCATGGACGTAACTTGTACTAGATAACTTTTCCCTGGCGTCAGGCCACAACATCTGTGATCCGAATGTAACTCCCGTTTGCGAGTTGCATAAAGAAGGGCTCTATCTGAGTTGCAGGTGTGACTAGCTGGTGGCATGAAAGGTTGTTTGAATTTCCATCACATGCTCTGTGTAAATTAATACCCTGACACAAAAGTATACCGCTTAGTGAATGTTTACAATTCTCACCACTAAGAAATACATTTTTGTCGCTGTCACTATAGCAAGAATGAGTGTATGGTAATTTCCATTCATATTTTACATATCCCTTACCCAATTGTTCATATTGGCCAGCAGGTATGTACTCAAGGCACTTTTTAAATCGGAAAGTTGTTATCGGAATTGTAATAATTCCGTGTATTATCCATTCAATGACAGGACTCTCTGACATTGTCAATGGTAATCTCTCGAGTTTTTCGATGCTCAGGATTGTATAGTCTGCTCCTTTCTGTGCCAAACTGATCTGTTTATCAGTAAGGTTAAAACTGGAAAATAATGACGTCGTGTTGATTAAACGCCAAGGCACATAGCCTGAACGAAGATTTTGCAGCGTCCAGCCTAATTCTATAATAGAGCGTAATTGAGATTGGCCATGTTGTAACATTAGCAAATCTCTGTCTATCACATCAAAGGCAGAAGATACAATATTGTCCAAAGAATATATTCTGGAAGACAGAGTCGTTAACCCATTGTATACCACAGAAAGTGATTTCTCCAAATTAATACGATCAATTTCTCGTATTTTTTCAGCAGTTTCAATTTGCTTTACTTTCCAAGCCTCGTTGTAAGCAGCATAGATACTGGTCGCTATGAAACGCTTTTGACGCTGTTTGCGTGGTCCAAGAATGAAGTCGCGCAAATCAGCACCATCTTTTAATAAAGACAAGTGTTGCTTAATTTCAGCCAGTGTGGATGTAGTTAGCCATTCTAGGCAGAGTTTCCCTACACTGTATGTTGTTATAATCCCTGGATGTTGTCTCTGGGAGTATCTAGGGTCTAATCTGGTCATTTTTAACCCCTGTGTTTTATTCAGGAACCTGTCTTGACAGCTATTTGTGTCTGTAGGCCAGATTAACCACTTTTTCCAATCAGGATGTGTTCTGTTGAAATGTAAAATTTGTGACACGTCTAACTCAATATCTGTGGTTGCATTTTCAGGTATTGGCTTTGGTATAGACGGTGTTTTAAGGTCTTTGATCTTAGCTAGGCCAAGACAAGATGTTTGGTGTATTGTGTCATTTAAAAATAACATTTGTTCAGGTATCATGCAGGTTCTAAATAGTGCTTCTATGCCTTGCACCTGCCAATCTTTTGTACCCCAAATTGTTTTCGTTTCAATATTATTTTTCCAATAATCAAAACCAAATGTCATCATTTTGTCATAAAATGCTTCTGAATATATCAATTTAGAATTTGTCAGCATTTTTTTCATTCCTGTTTTATCTAACAGTTTGTAATAAAACGTTTCTGCATTACTGGTGTTAAACCCTGAGAAGTATTTGAATTTCTCAAAAAATGCTTTAGAACTGTTTTTAGGTGGTGTAGAACAATGTTCCCATTGATTATACATAAAAACATTTCTAGGCTGTGCAGATTTATGCAAGTAATGATCCCCATAGTGGGTATAACAGAATAACTGCTCATAACTAGATGAACCTTGTAAATAATCATGATCTGTGAATCTAGCTGACATTACTAAATCAGACATCATGTCATTAATACTGTTAAAGTCCCAATCATCAGAGAATGTACTTGGTGTCACAAAGTCACTTAAGGAAACCTTTAGTTGATGAGGATACTTCAGGATTTCGACCGGACCATAGATCTCATAGTCTGTTTTCTCCCATACTACCCCACCAGGTATTGGAATTGCTGTGACATTTACTGTTGACAGTTCTCTTTTCTTCACGTGGGATGATCTGTGTGGTTTCAGGACTAGGTTGATGTTCTGACTTGCTGTGTCCATTCAATTGTAATAAACTTTCCTAAAATTAAAACTAAAATTAGGCATAGTAGGAGTATGAATACCCCTGAGATAATCCAATGCTCAATCAACGGTGAATCCAGATATAGTTCTTTGATTTGTTGAAGGAGTCCTGTTGTATTTTCTTTAGAATACTTTTTTGTTTCTGGCATCACTTCGGGGTCATTTAAATCTTCAGAGAAGTTGTCGAAGTTGATGAAATAACCAGAGGCAGTTCTGTCAATTGATGGGATTGTTCTTTCAATCTGTCTCTCGGTAGCACTTTCTGATGCCACATCATTGTAGACTTGTGTTGTTTCTTGACGAACTGTTTCAATCTGTGTTTCAAGAGGCACGAGTTCCATGGCATTATTGCATAGTCCTTCATTGTGTACTGCAGGCTGATCGAATGTGATTAGTCTTTCAGTTTGAACCTCTTGGATTGTTGCAAGTTTGGGTATTCTGTTGTTTCTTGGGAGTCCACTGGGCCTACTGTTGATTATAGGCCACATGCTTGTGGTTTTACCAGATCGATGGACACGACTCTGTTCTCCTTTTTACCAGCAAGGGGCGGTAGCACAACTGATCTTGTTCCGGTGACTGCTAAGACAGGTACTGCTTTTCTGTAAGAAGGCCCAAATTCCTTATTAACCGCGATCTTTTCTCTGACTAGATCCCCAATCTTTGGAATCCAGACAGGCCTTGCTGGGGCTGTTGCGGGTGGTGCCTCGTCAGTGGTACTTGGCTGTTGCTTTAACTTTATGTTGCTTAATGATTTTCTTGTTTCATTCAGTTCCTGTAAAACAGCCAAACGATCTTTTACATCAAAGTGCGTTGTTTCTTCTTGTACCACTGACATCTGACTATCGAGGTCCTGAACTCGCATTCTAATTCCGAACAATAGTTCGTATGGGCTGAAACCTTTTAGAGAATTTCTTGGCATGTTGTTAAGACTAGTCTGGACACTTATTAAATGTTTGACCCACCCAGCGCCTGAACCTAATACCTTCGCTGTTATAGATTGCTTTATGTCACGGTTTTTTCTTTCTACCACACTGTTCCCTTCCGGGGTATGACGGACAAGAATACCGCAACCCAATTCCCATGCTGGCCATGGCCTCCTCATAAGCTCGAGAGCTGAAGGCAGGACCCTGGTCAGAATGGAACGTGGTAATTGCGTATGTGCCGATATAGACTCGCAAATCTTTTATAACCGTTCTAGCGTCAGCCGAGCGCTGGAGGCCTCATTTTTTTAAATGCTTTTCGTCTTAATTGTTAATAGGACGCAGGACGGGGTGTAGGCAGCGTTACGCTCTTTCTGACTGGTAGCTGGTAGCATGGTTCCTTACTGCGATCCCTATTACAGTTTTCACAGTTGTTTGCATATATTTGGTGTTCTACACTCATTCCCGGCCACCAGAATACTGATTGTAATTCAGTCAGTGATTCCTTGATCTCTCTGTGCCTAAGACCCAAACCCATGTGTGCGTCTGCTATTAAAAATATTCTCCTGTTCATGTTTGGAATTACTCTGTCCCCCACTCCAGGGATTCGAGCAAAAGGAACGGAGTTTGCATCGATTATGTATGCATAATTGAGTGGATAGTTTACGGGTAGTGCAGCACAGTCGCCTTTTACGGTCGTTTTTACTGCCAGCATGGTTTCCCCGTCTATGTACTTATCTGTACGCTTTTTTGTGGCTACGGAAGCCGGTTTAGTTGCTTCCGCTATGGCTGTATTAGCCAATGAATTCCCTGCAACGTGAACGCCATCACGTCGAAGACTCTGTGCGTGAATCACGTGAGTCTTTTGTAGTTCTTTGTGTAAAAGAGCTACCTCGTTCCAGAGCAATTTATGCTTTATTGTGGCACCTGTGTCATCTTTGTAGTCGTTTTCGATCCAACTCTGCAGTTTATTGTTGTAAGAGTTGACGCAAAAATGAGAATCGCACACTATAAGTGTCGGGAATTCACGTTCTGCATTTTCGAGCGCCATCTTTAAAGATCTGATTTCAGTTCTCTGAACCGAACAGTTTTTTTACAGATTCAGTTTTTGTTACTTTCGGTCTGAATTTACCGCACAGCCAACGACCTTTAATGATCGCATACGCTGCATTGTAGGATTTGCTCTCTACGTTGAAATGCTGTACAAAGCTATCTGTATAGATTATACAGGCGTATAGTGGGAGAGGCAGAATTTCGATTGGCAGAGGATATTCTTCTTCATATTCTAAATCATTCAGTTCTTCAAATTGCGGGGCGAAATAGTATTTCACATCTTCCGCTCCTAGAGAATCTATGCACTGTATCCATTTCGGATCCAGTGACACTGTAGGCAGGTGTACTGGGCTGAATATCGCCTCGAAGGCAGATTCCGCTGTAAGGATATTAATCCGTTTGCCGTGTGCTAGTTCTCGTTCATTTGCTAATGCGATTTGCACTGCTTTCACAGTTCTTTCTGTGCGACTGAATGTTTTTTCTGCTTGTGTGTACAAGTGAGGTTTAATTGAAATTGGTACCTTTTCTCCCTCATTAGAGGTCAGGTACGTGAATCCGCATCTTCCTGGGATGACTCGGATTACAAGATCGATCGTGTTGTCACGTGTATCTAATTTTGTTTTTGCTAACATGTCTGTTTGCAGTGATCTCAAAATTTGTGTGTGTTTTTGAGTCCAATTGATTTGTTTAAAATCAGGTTTAATTAGTTCGTAGAGAGGTTTAACCCTCCCTGCGTAATTTAGTATGTAAGTTCTTCCGAATTTCAGAAAACCTAGAATGGATTGTAAATTCTTCAGCGTTTTTGGAGCTTGGAGTACAGCGCACTTCTCTAAGAAGTTGTCCGCTAGGCTTTTCCCTTCACTTGATAATTCGTACCCTAAAAATAGTACTGTCAGATGGGCAATTCTGGACTTTTTAAAGTTGAATTTATAACCCTCTGCTGCGAACCCAAGTATAATGGTGTTCACTCTTTTCAAGTGAGTATCCAAGTCGTCGTCCGTGAGATAAATATCATCTACGTAAGACAATGCTTCATCATCATAGATTTGTAGTAACTCTGTTACCCTAGCTGAGAATAGTCCTGGGCTGTTCTTGAACCCCTGTGGGAGTCGACAGAATTTTTCTGCGACCCAAATGCGGAGAAAGCGGTCAAATATCTGCTTTCTGGTGCAATGTTTTGACAAAAGAAACCATTAGAAATGTCTAATGTCGTTTTATATTTTTTCCTAACTATGTTATTCATTAGGGCTGCACTATGCGAGTTTTGTACTGCAAAAGTTTTGCAACATGTATTAAGGTGTCTGTAGTCCAAAACTAGAGGATATGAATTGTCTGGTTTGGAGACAGGAAACAAAGGATTGTTGATTTGAGAGGTGCATGTTTCAATCACCCCCTGGTATTCAAGTTGATCTAAGATCTCCCTGACTTGTTTTTTAGCTTCTTGCTTTATGGGATACTGCCGTTGGGCAGTTGGTTCACTTTTTAGTTGGATTTTGTGAGGCGGTGAATCCTCATCCCATCCTACATGATTTTTATACAATGCAGGTGCCTGGGCCACTGCCCATTTCCTTGCATATGTATATTTTTTATGAATCGGAATGTGATTCGAGAAGGCAGGCATAATCACTTCTTCGCCACGAGGGCACTCCCTGACAAACTCCGGGGGCCAATCTTTTTCAGCTAACAGAATATCATAGCCTTTTGAGAGCTTATCCCAAAATAGACCCTTAATTTTCCTAGTCTTATCACCCTCTATACGCAATGTTATTTCGTATATTTTATGGGGCTCGCTAAGTCTGGCGTCGGCAGTTTCAACCTGAATGTATTCATTCGTGTCCACTGTCTCCAGATGATTCATCAAGATCTTGCGCGCTATACTGATTTCTGCTGCACTGTCCAACATTGTCAATGCCCACTCCCCGTTTTTCAACTGTGTCCTCAGTATTCTCGGCATGTTCGATTACTCTAATACTGGCTACCTTCTTTTTCTGAAATTGAGATTTCTTATTTTGAGCAGGTTCCTTGTCTTTGGACTTGGTGTGCTCTCCTGGGTCTGACCGTCCTCTTCTTTCCGAATTCTGTGGAAGAGATCGAGAGGGACGTGTATCAATACTTTGATATCTATCAGGTTTTTTCAGATTATCCCTATTTCTAAGGTTATATCTTTTCTCAGAGGGCTCCCTCTGGGGAGACTGGCGTTCTCGAGTCGGAGTTCTTTCCCTCCGTCGAGGAGACCTTCCTCTGGACTGGAAAACTTTTTCCTTGGAGTGGATTGTTTATTTCCATCCCAGCTCTTTTTAGGAGTGTTTAAATTATTTTTAATAAATAATTTTTCAGGATTTTCGAGCAGTTGGGGCTTAACTGGTTTTCCACCCAAGCTGTCTCTACCTAATTCTTCATAGCACTTTTCTATGATTTTTGCAAGCTCAACAGGATCTTTTATATCTGTTTCCCTCAACTTCTGGCGGATCGCCACAGATGCTGCTTCTCCCTTTATGTTGGCTAATAATATAGCCGTGACCTGCTTGAAGTCTTTCAGTAATTTCATACCTAGATTTAAAGCGGGCTCTGGACCGAATTCATTTTGAATCTGTTTTAGCACTTCTGGTATTACCGCCATAGACGGAACACCGTGTGTTTTTGTGTAAATGGAAGCAAAGACTGTACCCCAAGTGTCACAGTCCTCCACGTGTGGTGCGATTCCCATAGGAAGGCAGATGGTCAAGATTCTGTGTTTCTCAATAGGGGTAGTATCAGGAAATACTGCCTCTATTTGAGTGATTTTCTGGGCTAACCAGAAAGGAATTTGTTCCCGTTTTACGGGTGTTTTACCAAGACATGACTGTATGTTCTGTGGTGTAATTTTATTTGTGTTCCCCTGATGAGGGGTCAGCTGTGGTGTATTAACAGCTGGCTGGACTGTTGCAGTCCGTATTACATATTGGACTAATTGCCTATGTATTTTTATTAATGTGTTTAGCTGTACTAACAGCTCTTCCTTAGACATTTTTGCAATGTCAGGATGTGGTGTGTAGCTGGCTAGAACCGGCCACATTGCTCCTGGTCTACCTAGTGGACCGAGCCTAGTTATGTGATCAGTGTGTTTTAGGGCGCCATTAAACCAGAGCAGGTGCTCTTGAAATTTAAGTGGAATTTCAATCTCCTCGAAAGGAGCGTACTCTTCCGGAGGTTTCTCTATTTTGTAATAGTGAAACTCTTTTGTTATAGCGTTTACCGCTGGAAAGTTTATCCATGAATAGAATACCTCTGTCTGCCGATACTCGTGAGCGTCTATCACGAAAATTACTGTACCACCCTGAGGTGTCAGTCCGTTTTCTATAAGTTTTGAAGTTATAGATTTTCTTAATTGGACCGGGATGATTATAGCATCCGGGTCTGTCTGTAGGAGACTCGAGTCCTCCTCTATTATTATGGAAGCTAGTCTAACTGCTTCCCTTTCTTCTTCACTGTCTGTCATTTTTTTAAAAATGCAGGCTTTGCAGAGTAGGTCTCCAAGGAGACAAAGATTAGGTGCACAATATTTTGGAACACTGTATCCTTCAACGTTGAATAAACCAGAGCTTTACATAGGAATCTCTTCCTACTAAGGTCGGGCGGATTTTAACCTTTCACCCACTCCAGCCGTCTATTGGAGTATTTACGGGAGAAAGGGGTGTGAAATATGCACGACTGAGTTACTCTACAAGTCTTGCGTTAGTTTATCGCCTTACCAAACGTTTGGGCGCCATGTAGTGTAGTTCCTAGTTTCCCACTAGGCCCTGCGCATTGGAATAACATAAGCAGTAGTATCGACGTGGAACTGCGGATATTCCAGGCCTCCACTGACTATGCTAAACTTAATTGGGTTGTGTTACCAACTAGCTCAGAGGTCACTGGAAACTTTCTTCTCTGCATAGGAAGTGATCAGCTTCCTTGGCACAGACAAGAAGGGATTCAGTTTTCCAACAACCGTGCAACATGACAACTTTGCTCCTCAGATCAAGAGTCAATCTCTAGGGTCGTGTGAAACAATAGACATAGATTTCACTCAGTCAGTCTAGTGCAGTTTACTTTCACGAGATGTAGAGAATAGAGAGACGGGCGTTTGTCAATAAAGGGTTAACATTTATTGAACAGTCTTTCTTCTCGTACAAGAGAAATGTATTGCCACAATTGCAATAATTGTTAATATAAAAAGTACGTACAGTAAGATAAGTATTGCGAAATAGAACTGTAAAAGCATTGATATGGTTTCTTAGCCATACAATGGTTTAAAAGTAATAAAACATGTATACAGTCATATATACATTAGGCTAACATACTCAACTGGTGCTTCTAACTATGCCTACCCCAGTGTGCCTGACCTAAGCCTAACACGTGAAAGGGGAGTAAGTAAGTAGCTTTAAGCTAAGTTGGTTTTGCCGAGGTTTGCTTCAAGAATTCTCGTCTAAGGGTTTAGTCAACACCATACCTCTGAATAGAATGATGGAGGATTGGTATCTCCTTCAGGGGTCTCTCTCGATATCCCAGTCACCCGCGAGGGTAAACCGGAAGCGTCGTGGCTGGATTTCTCTGCACGAGAAAGGCAGCGGGTCTCTTCAGCGCGTCGAGGAAGGAGGGGGGACAGCGTCCGCGGGCAGCTGGATTCTGCTGGATGTCTTCGCAGGGGACGGCTGTTCAGCTCCTTAAGCGTACTGCACCATAGGTCGCGCTTTAGCGGCGAAAATGGTATCAGCAGCTTCACCACCACAGGATAGCAGGCTGCAGCGACAGAGTGCTAGATTTACCAACACGGGGTCGTGCAGGCAGCTGGCTTCAGTAGCTCGTACAACAGGCATTGCTTAAGGCAACGTTGGTAATATTTATACCTGACAGGTGCCGGGTTTGATGCAAGTTTGCTGGACATAAGACGTCAATTAAAGATGTCACTAGGAAGTGATAGTTATCAGTTGCTCATTAGAGTTCTATTACTAATCAAAACATAGCAAGCGGGGATTTCCAGGTTTGCTGAGTTTTTATCTTGTTGAAGAACTCGGAGTGTTATCTAGGAATATCAGATAGTGACTGCTGCTCTGTCATTGCACTAATTGGTCGCAAAGGAAGTGGCAGAGGGAACTATGCTGGAATGTGGCTCTGTTCGTGTGAGGCCAGAGATGACTTTTCAGAAAATCGCACTTGAACGGTTATGCCAATATAGGGAATAAATGGATTTATAGCCGAATAGGGGCATAAGGTCACAGTATCGATCAGGAACCTAGATAAACACGCAACAACGCTATGTCATGCGATTCTGCAGCACTGTGGCTCCCAAGAATCTCCCCTTGCATTCCCCACCGACCGCGCTCTATTCGCACTTTCACTCCCGATACCTCCCGAGCCACTCAAGCGGGACGAGGAGGCAGGCTTGAGTGGCTCGGGAGGTATAGGGAGTGCAGCCCAAACCGGCGCGCAGCCCAAACCGGCTGTGAGTAGTGTTCCGGGGAGTTTTCTCTTCCCTTTTTTCCCCTTTCTTTTACATTTCGTATTCCGTGAACCACGTAGTCAAGCTGTGTCCCGCTATGCCTTTAGGACCGTGTTACGCTATAATTATGTTTTTACTGTCCATGGGACCCAGGAGCTCCCCACCGGCATCCCTAACCGGCCGCCATGTTCTCCTCAAGTGAGTGCAACTTTAGAACACAATAACCTCAGACTCGTGGAAACAATATATTACTTTTCACCCAGTCACTTGTGATTGCTTATTTTTACACTCAGAGAGATACAGAGAAGAACAGTTTAACGTGTTTACAATAGGAATTTATTGTACAGTAGTTCTTCTCATGTAGAATAAGTGCGCTGTTACAACTGTAACACAGTAACAGAGATATAAAGCCAGCAGTTCAGTGAATAAACTATACATTTATATAGAATGCATTTATAAAATAAAGTGCGTACTCCTAAAATGCCTGTCTAGTCATACCTAAGCGTACCTAGCATGTGAGTTGGTGCAAAAGAGTTAATGAGCCTATTAGCCTAGAATCTAAGAGCCAACAATCCGGCTAGGATTTAGTCAAACACCCATACCTGAATAGTGAGAGTGTGAGACTCCGTCTTGGTCTCTAGTTGGACACCCTGCAAGGGATGCTTAGACCACTGTCAGCTGGGGCGATGTCATGCCGGAGCCGCAGCGTCTCTGGTCAGTGTGTCGGCCTTGAAGTCTCGGGTCCCTCCTGCTTCCTGATAGCAAGCGGTGCTGTATTCATACAGTCTATTTACGTGTGTTACTCATTGTTCAGTATGAGGATGATGTTTAGGGATTACACCTTGTGCCTCGATAGGAGAGGTGAAGTGTACCTCCTGGAGAGTGTACTCATTAATTATTCATATGTGCTAAGAATGAAGTCTTAGCAGTATAGATTGGTAGAACCCACCCTCGTCAGGAACTAGGTGAAAGGTTTAGTCCATAAAAGGCTACAGACCGTATAAGGTGTTATGTCCATACAAGGCAGTCCTTTTTTGGAGTTATGTCCTTATGAGGGTCCTTCAAATGAAATGACGAGAGCTGATGTAGGGAAAATGTACGATGTTCCCTTGACCTTTATTGGGGTACCGAAATCGAATATAACAATTGTAGGAAGGTGGATATCTGACTATGCTTACCCCCAAACTTTTTGCCTGGTGTTTAGCTGTTTTTTTACTTTAGTTGGCCTGGGATCCTGCTATTCAGGGCCCCAGGCTAATTGCTTTCTCCTTAAAATGGACTCCATGTACCTTAGGTACATACACAATTGGAATTGGTTCAACTTATAGGCCCCTGTAACAGTGTACCCCAGGTACCCAGGGCATAGGTGTATCCAAGGCCTACCAGGGGCTGCAGCATGTATTGTGCCACCCCTGGCCTGGCCTCCATATCTGACACAACTGGCTGATCACTCAGCTGGGGTACGTTGGTGTAATCACCTCTTGCTTAGATATAGTATGCCTATATCTAACCTAACTGGACACATGTTAACCTATGAGCCACTCCTTTGGAAGGCCTCTACAATCCTGGAAAAAACACAGTTGATGGACAGAATGTAGAACAATGTCATACATTCAACCCAGTACAAGGATCTGGGCCTAAATCCATCGTTTTTTTGCACTCCACACCACCCTGGGTTAGACACTGGCTATATGCAAATCAGCTCTGACCCTGTGCCTCATGGGAACAGTCCAGTCCGAACTACCAAGCCATGTCTTTCCCAGACCGAAATCGAGCATCCAAGGACCGGTTTCTGGCTATCAGCCTTCTTCAGCCTGGATAGCTTGACTCCAGTGGTGTGGAGAGCCTGGGACTCACGTCTGAGTATACCCAGCACACTCGGGGTGAAAATTGCAAAAAACACAGTTGATGGACAGAATGTAGAACAATGTCATACATTCAACCCAGTACAAGGATCTGGGCCTAAATCCATCGTTTTTTTGCACTCCACATCACCCTGGGTTAGACACTGGCTATATGCAAATCAGCTCTGACCCTGTGCCTCATGGGAACAGTCCAGTCCGAACTACCAAGCCATGTCTTTCCCAGACCGGAATCAAGCATCCAAGGACCGGTTTCTGGCTATCAGCCTTCTTCAGCCTGGATAGCTTGACTCCAGTGGTGTGGAGAGCCTGGGACTCACGTCTGAGTATACCCAGCACACTCGGGGTGAAAATTGCAAAAAACACAGTTGATGGACAAAATGTAGAACAATGTCATACATTCAACCCAGTACAAGGATCTGGGCCTAAATCCATCGTTTTTTTGCACTCCACACCACCCTGGGTTAGACACTGGCTATATGCAAATCCGCTCTGACCCTGTGCCTCATGGGAACAGTCCAGTCCGAACTACCAAGCCATGTCTTTCCCAGACCGGAATCAAGCATCCAAGGACCGGTTTCTGGCTATCAGCCTTCTTCAGCCTGGATAGCTTGACTCCAGTGGTGTGGAGAGCCTGGGACTCACGTCTGAGTATACCCAGCACACTCGGGGTGAAAATTGCATACATTCAACCCAGTACAAGGATCTGGGCCTAAATCAATCGTTTTTTTGCACTCCACACCACCCTGGGTTAGACACTGGCTGTGTTGTTTTCTACAATCCTGGAGGCAGAGTGCTTGGTTTCGTGTGAGATGGTGCTCTGGCACGAGCTGAGCCTGTCTGCAGCTGTCGGGAACAACTCCCTTAGCTGTTTCGGGATATTGCCATACCATATACTCTTAAGTGCATTATAATCCTCGCGGTTATTTGCTAACTTTGGTTTGGCTTTATCAAAACATGTCGAGTAAGGTGTTATACGATTTGGAATACTATCCCCTCGACAGTTCTGTCGACGGGGATAGCATTCCACCCTTCTAGAGGGACACGACGTGAACATAACCTGAACCCCGGTTAAAGTTAACCAGAGCCTCCGCATCACAAAATGGATGCTGGCACACAGACACAAGTCTGACCTTCTGCTTCTGGGAGTCCTTCCAGCGAGGGAGGCTTGGACAAAGGGTTTCCTGCCTTGGGAGGTGCGAGCACTACCCCAGACAGGATTTTGTGTACTGGGTAGGACAGGGCTGAATAGATTGAGACATTCCCGGGGCACACAAGGTGTCCCCGTGCATAAGCCAGTCCAAACCGGTGCTGGGGCTTTCCAGCCCCAGTCCTGGCGCAGAGGAGGGACCAACCAGGTGATCCGGCCCCCAGATTTGGAATAAGAGTTGGAGCTGTGTCCTGAGACTTCAGATCATTCTGAACTCGACTTGAAACTAAGAAGAAAACTGGACTTCGACATTCTGCTGCACAGAAGACTGAAGAGAACCTCCCTTGTGGCCAAGGAGTGACCACCCTGTGAATACAGGCACCAACCAGCAACTCGACGTCTGCTTTGCCTCCGCCGGAGCCCAGAGCCCGACAAGACCTGGGTACCCAGACATCTAAGAGCCCGATCCACAGTCCCTGAAAAGAAGAGACCCATGGAGGCACCGAGAGACTTGAGACCGGACCTCTTGGAAGACCCCCAAGAAGCTGACTGCGCAGCACCCGAGGCACCCTCGATGCTGTGCTTTGGGGTTTGAGAAGCCCCACCGCCGAGCTGCATTTGCACCAAAGACAAGCACCCCAGCATCTCCACGATCTGCGTGGGGCCCTTTTGCATCTTGCCACTTGACGCACCATCCCGATCACTAGCCACGCGGCTGATGGCCATCTTGGTGACGAAATCTACAAACTACACCGCTGGTCTGGTTGCTCCAGACTAGCCCTCGCTCCCCTAAAAAGGAGCACCCGCTCTCACCTTGCTGCTCCGAGTGAGAAGCTTGCATCGATTCCTTCGTGGCTTGCATTAGCCAAGACCTGTTTGCTCTGATCAAGAAGCCGACACCGCCATCAGCTAGAGCCTTCGTGGGACAGCTCGTGACCGACGCCTTGACATCCTCGACCTCTTCGTGTCCACGTGGCTGCAGAGACAATCTTCACCTCATCACCTGTTTGCACCCGACATCGCCTGGTTCCATCCTGGTTCCACGGTAGTCACTGGCTAGTGACTTTGAACATTGTCTCCTCTGCTTTCAGGTCTTCACCACTTCAGATCCACCCTTGGATCCACCGGAACTCTCCTTGACGACCCGCCTGCAGCATTTTCAGCTCCAGGCACCATCGACCTGCGTGACGAAACCCGACACTACTTCGCACCTGTGCACCCGCTTCCTGTGGGTGAGGTAACTCAGCAACGCCAGTGTTCCCACACCTCTAGAGCCTAGGTCTAAAGTTTTGTCCTTGAAGGTCCATCGGAAGGTTCCTTAAACACTAACTTTGTAACTTTTACGCACCATTGACATTGCATTGGTGCATGCGTGTGCTTTAAGCGCTGCACCCGAGTCCCGCGAGGCTTTCCCGACTTCTTCACTGTTAGTCCCGAACAGCTCCAGCAATTCCCCAGGCCCTAGGCCTATTTCCTTTCCTGATAGTAACTGTTATACCACTATTTTAGTATATGGTTTAAGTGACCCCTAGGCCCATCAATATTGTGCAACTTTTGTGTATTTAAACTGTGTTTTGTTTCATCACATTTGCTTCTGTGCTCATAAAGAGTATAGGGGATACTTGTAGTAATAAATATATATATAATTTCAATATATAGCTGTGTGGTGTCCTTTCATTTGGTATTCAAGGGGATTGTGTATGGTAAAACAGCTGGCTTCACATGCCTTTACAGAGTTTAGCCTAAGACTGCTTTGACCACGCTACTAGGATAGCTGGTCTATAAGGTTGACTTACAACCAATCATCATAAGGGTTGCTTGGCATGGTACAAGGTGATCACTAGAACTAGTGAGCATCATATACCAGGCCAACTTCTCACAACAATATGCAGTACATCCGGTCCATATTGAATAATAAACGCCCTACCTGAGCCGTGACGGGAAGCATGGCCAGCGCCGGCCACCTCTGGGACACTGACAGGCACAGATGGGCTTGCCTTTGGCACGCAAGCGGCACGTCCTCGCACCGTCTCCGCTGTTATGCATCAGAGAGTAGAGCGCACATCTCCCAAAATGGTGGTGCTCTATCTCCCAGATGTAATTTGCAGCATTAGCAGCATTCTTTAGTTCTAGGTGCGTGTGCAAAATAAAATTACATTTCACATACAGAATACAGAAATAATGAGCTTTAAAACCAAATAAAATCCCTTAAAACAAACAGCCTGATATGCACAGATGTGCTCAGCTTCAGCATGAAACCAACTGCAGCTGTGCAACAAATCCGCTTTTATGCATTAGAGAGTAGGGCGCACACCTTCCAAAACGGTGGCACTCTATGTCCCAGACGTGAGGAGGAAATGGCGAAAGCTCACCCCAACTTCTTGTAATTAGCAGCGTTCTTTAGCAAAGTACAAGGTGCACGTGCAAAATCAAATTTAATTTCACATACAGAAATAATGAGCTTTAAAAGAAACTAAAATCCCTTAGAAGAAACAGCCACTGTGCAGTGTAAGACCCTGGTGTGAGGCTGGGAAAAAGGTATCAGCATCTCTCTCAGATGCCACACCAGGATGAGGTCTATAGGCTTCTGCAGAGTTTTCCATTCATTCTTGATGAACATGTCTTTTGATGGCTCTTTCCTCTTTGGCAAAAAATCTGATCCAGCCCTTGAATGATTTGAGAAAAGCGGGGCCAAAACAAATCCCTTGGGGTTATCTGTCCTGGTGAGACAGTTTTGCTCCCTCTGAGACTTCAGTTGAGGTATTCAATACGTCACTACCAGCCATACACCAAGCCCAGCAGGCTTCCCGGCCATTCTGTGGCAGAGACCCTAAGCATCTGAAACACCAGGCCAACTGATATTACATGCAGCTCACTACTTCCTAGTGTAAAAGTAGATACCCATACTCTCAATAGCTTTCAGGGAAAGCTGCTCACTCTGGCCCAGGTCCTGTATGCCCTTGAACCTGGGGACTGGATGGTAGTTTCCAGAACAGAACCAGAATGCCCGAACAACCGCCTGAGCTTCCACCTGCTCACCAGACACCTGTGGACCCCCTGTCTGGCACTCACCTCATACACCCGCATCCATCTCTCTGCCAAAACCTGGACCGACCTCCCCCTCCACCTCTGAACCTCCACCTCCCACACCCATTTCAGGAGCAGCCTCAAGAACTGGCATGTTTAATAGCCCCGCCTATGCAGCACATGAATATCCCTTGGGGTGATTAGCACAAATAGGGATTGATTGACAGTGGTGGACTTGCGGGATGCCTATTTCCATATCCCGTTCCTACTGTGTAGTGTTGCAAGAGCATTTTCAGATTGCAGTGCTCACCTCTGGCCTTATCAGTGCAACTCAAAGTTCACAAAAGTGATGGTGGTAGGCCATGTACATCTTCAGAGGTCACCTATTTTAGTCTTTCAACATTGCGACAACTGGCTTTTAAAGGAAGACTCACTCCAAACAGTAATCATTCACCTTATATAGTTGGGGTTCACTATCAATGTCTTGAAGTCACAGTGGACCTCTTCATGGTTACTTCTGTTGATTAGAGATTTTCTGGACACAGCGCAGTTTTGTTCCATCCCCCAGAGTTGAGAGTCCTGGACTTTCAAGCTATAATCCAGATGTTGCAGCCTCTGTCATGGTTCTCAGTGAGGAGGAATCTGAGGTTGCTGGGAATGCTCGTCTCCTTCATTATGTTGCACCAGTATGCCTGATGTCATGTGGGGTTTCTGCAGTGGTAACTGAAGTATCCAGTGGCCCCCAGCAATAGGAGTATCTGTCTATTTATGTCCATATCTCAGAGGAGATTGCAAAATGACCTGCTATGGTGGCTACTGGATCATAATTGGGTATGTGGAAGACCCCTCTCCCTCCTCACCTAGACTTGTCAGTGCTGACTGATACACGAGTCATGGGTTTGGCAGGCCATTTGGGAGAGGTGGAAATCCAAGGACTCTGGTTACCAGTGGGGGCCCAACACACCAATCTGCTGGAGCTGCAGGCAATGCAAGCTGAGTTGAACTGTTCCTGCCCACCATCAGTTGAGTGCTCATGAACAACACCACTGCCATGAGATTGATCCCTTTACCAATAGGTGATATGCCTCTGGAAGTGGCTGGGCTGTTTGAGGCCTTCCCTGTAGGCACACCACCTGGCTGGATCACTAAACTCAGAGGCGCACAAACTCAACCGCCAGCACCTGGCAAATCATGAATGACAATTACATACGTATGTACTGAAGGTATTCGTCCAAGGATGGTGAGGATCCTGCCTCGATCTGTTTGCTGCCCCTGAGAACTCGCAATAGGAACAATTTTGTAAATGACAGCTCCCTATCTGAGTCAAGTTTAGTTTAGAATAAGGCTCAGAACTCCTCCTAGCTTCCTGCCTCTACCTTTCCTGCCTGGGTTCTAAAAAAAATCAGGAACAAACACGCCTAAGTCATCGTAGTGGCTCTGTGTTGTGCAAGGAGAGTCTAATATCCAAAGTTTGTGGGCATGAGCATCTGTCTTCAAATCAGGCTGCTGCTTCGACAGGATAATCTGTCACAGCAACAGGGTAGTATCCTACACAAGGTCCCACACAATTTGTATCTCCATCAACGTAGACTCCTCACCGACTCACCTACCTCCCTGTTCAGTGAATTGGGCTCTTTTAGAAATTTAAAATAGGTTCCAAGTCTAGGGATGTGCAGACTGGTCAAACCAATAGTCTAGAATGCAAATGTCCATGTGCATAT
This sequence comes from Lissotriton vulgaris, assembly GCF_964263255.1. Taxonomy (NCBI): domain Eukaryota; kingdom Metazoa; phylum Chordata; class Amphibia; order Caudata; family Salamandridae; genus Lissotriton; species Lissotriton vulgaris. The sequence continues at coordinate 2,036,382,349 of NC_141691.1, forward strand.
GCGTATAAGAAGCGTCTCACTTCTCAAAAGCAATGCCATTGCAAGATACATCTTGCCACCTACTGTTGTGCAGCTGTACTGCTGAATTTTTTTTTCCAGATCCAGTCGGTAGCCTGGAGGAATACCATTAACATGTGCAATCTGTGGTTATATAGTGTAGCCACCAAGATAAACCATACCAAAGGTTAACAATGTGTTCATATAGTTATGTCAATATGTATACATACCTGTATATGTAAATGTAGTTGAGCTTATATAGCGCACAGCTACCCGCAGAGGGTTTCCCGGCGCTTGCTTAGGGAACCCGTCCTGGTATTCCCCTGTGAGATAACCCCAGGCAGGGTATCCACAAGGTGAAAGCCAGGCATCCCACCGCGAGGGGCCGTTGTGGAGATTAAGCAAGCTATTGCCCAGAGTCGCACAGTGTGAACCCGTGAGTCGAGAAGGCACCGGACCGAGAATTATCGAGTCCGTGGAATTGTTTTTGAGCCCAAGACCCGCCGAGGCGGGGAATTGAACCCTGGTCCAAGGCCGATCTCAGATTCCGGGTCTGCCGCCTCTAACCCCTGAGCCACACATGTAAAGGTATCTTGGTATGCATAAATGTCACACTTTCCCACTATAAGTATTTAAATGTGCATATATTTATTTATTGAGTCATGCATTGTAGATATCACAGTGTTTGTCAGCCCAAAAGTAAACACATACCAAAAGTTGACTAATGTCTCGGTAAGATCTCACAGTGTCTGTTCCTCAACTATTGACGCCACATTATTTTTATGGTGACACTAGAATTATTTATTGAGAACTATCTATGAGTGAATTACAGCCATCTGCTCTTCTTCTGAGGACCGATAATCCATCATAGAAGGGACTGGGAATAGCTGGACAAATAATTACATTTTTGTTTTAAATTTGGTATTAGAAGTTTATAATCATTTGGGTTTCTTCGCTCCTGATGATCTAGTTGTTCCAACTACCAGCAAAGTTGTCACCATGAAGAAACCAGGTGAGGACTGCATCTCACAATAAACTAAGGATTGAATTCATTAAATTACAAAATGCCATAGAATCGTATGGCATGCAATGTCTCTGATTATAAGGAGAATTTTAAAAACAATAATTTCCAGTTTACCTTTGCACAATTCTAGTCAACTTTGCTGTCTGGCAACAGATATCGTGGTGGACCCAATTAACAAATGTTTAGCGTACATTAGAACTTCATTTTATAGAGAATTTTGTATCATTAATTGATGCTTTGCACCTTTTTTTTCTTCGCAAGCACTGCGACATTCAGACTCAGTGCATACGCATTTAAAAATAACAATACATGATCCTTCTCTGCTCTTACTGCATTTCATTTTCACACAAAGATTGAAAGGAACATATACCTCAATTACAACAGGTTTACAGACCATTAATCTGACATGCTGTTCTGGTGGGCACCTTTGTGGATCTTGATACAGCAGGTTTGCCACAAATCTTATATGATGACTGACAGATAACTGTACCTGTGTAAGTTCAGGGAAACTATATCAACCTTTCAATTCTGGAAATAAGATGTGTTTGGATGCTAGCAACCCATCAACTGAGCCTTTGAGCTGGACCTCAATATCAAAAGAATGTTCATGTTTCTCTATAGAGTACACCTGCCAAACCAGTTGTCAGAAAGAACACATTCTTTGTTCTAAAGTGTATTTTACATTGGCATTAAGTGGTATATTCAGCTGTATTATTTTGTGTAACTCTGTGTCCACTGTCCAGATCCACTTCCCCATCTGTTGCCTACGCTCACTTGATCTTGCAGGGTGATCCTCCAAGCCAGGTTATCATCCAAGGCTAGCACCAAGTGCCCGACCATAGCTGAAAATCACAGTGACCTAGGGGCCAAGATTCTTCCATTCATTCATTAAAAGTATCTGTCATTAGCATGAGCAATTGGAACTTCGTGCATATCATATCTAGTGCTAGTTCAACTAATAGGTTTTGTTAAAAGCCATGGAATTGTATTGTATTGTATTGTAAGGGGAACTTGTAAAGCGCACTGACACCGTGGGTTTCCTGGCGCTGGTTGGATGCAGAAGGACCCGAGGGACTTAGCTGGATTGAGGAAAAAGCCATGTTTTTAGGGATTTACAGAAAAGAATGAGAGAGTTAGAGGTTTTGAGAGAGAGGGGAAAGGAGTTCCAAAGTTTAGGGGCCAGGAATGCAAATCTCCGGCCTCCAGATCTGCAAAGTTTGATAGGGGGGATGGACAGGAAGTGAAGATGGGAAGATCTCAGGGTCCGTGAAGGGCAGTAGGGCCTGATGAGGGATTTCAGAAAGATGGGACAGGAGCCAGATAAAGATTTAAAGGTGAGGCAGCCGATCTTAAAGGCTGCCCTCGAGATGACAGGGAGCCAATGCAGTTTAGAGAGAAGGGGTTTGGCGGATTGCCATTTCGGAATCCCCAGGGCCAGTCTCGCCGCTTGATTTTGAACAGATTGTAGTCTGGAGAGAGATGTTTTAGGCAGACCGTGGTAAATAGAGTTCGAAAAATCTAAGCGGGAGAGGACGAGGGCCATGATAACTTGCAGAAGGGCTTCAGGAGTGAGGAGATAGGCCACCTTCCTGATCCTGCGCAGTTGGAACATGTGCAGGAGGAGACCACCGTCCCCACTTGGGGCCTGAGAGAAAGGCCGGAGTCAATAGTGATCCCGAGACTCTTTACTGAGGCCACGGGGGTGGGGGGGAGGCCAAGTTCTGCCGGCCAAAAGTGGGGGCACCAGTGGGTAGAGCTCCTGCCAGGAAGAAGGAGCTCCGTCTTTCCGGGGTTCAATTTGAGCTGGTTTTGACACATCCACTGGAGGATGTGGGACATAGCTGCCTGGAAATTAGGAATAGCAGAGGGGGAATTGGGAGGAAAGATGAGTTGCAGGTCGTCCGCGTAGTTAAAAACGGTGACGTCCCACTGCCTCAGAGAAAAAAGGAGGGGTCGAAGATGGAGGTTAAAGAGAAGAGGGGATAAGGAGAAGCCCTGGGGGACCTCGCAGGGCAAGTGCTCCCTAGGAGCTCTGAAAGTGCCCAGGCTGAGGGTCTGAGACCTCCCGGTCAGGAAAGATTTGACCCATGCCAGCGCCAGGCCCTGGATGCCAGCCTGCTCGACACGGTGGAGGAGGATGTTGTGGTCCACCGTGTCGAAAGCAGCTGACAGATATAATAGTACCAAGGCCTGGGGGGTACCCTTGTCAGCGCCGTCTCTCAAGGCATCCAGCACGGCCAAGATCACAGTCTCCGTGGAGTGGCCGGGTCTGAAGCCGGCCTGGTTGGCCTCGAGAAAGTTGGAGCTCTCGATGAACTGTGAGAGACAGGCGGTGGCGTGGGCTTCCAGGATTTTGGAGAAGAAGGGCAAGAGGGAGATGGGGCGGTAGTTCGCCGGAACGGCGGGATCAGCACCAGGCTTCTTCAGTAGAGGCACCAAAACGGCCTCCTTGAAGGAGCTGGGCACCGTACCGGACGAGAGAGAGGAGTTCAGCAGGGGAAGGATGCAGTCGGGTAGAGAATGGCAGATGTCTCGTAGTATGGTGGGGGGACAACAGTCATCTGGAGATCCAGACTTAGTACGGGTAGCCAATGTGGCCAAGGAAGTGGGGTCTAAGGGAGGAAACTGAGTGAAAGAGAGGGCATTGTGGGGGGGAGAGACGGAACCAGCGCCAGGGGGAGTAGCCGGGATGGTGTCTTTAAACAAAGCAATTTTCTGAATGAAGAAAATACTTAGTGCGTTACAAGATTCCTGTGTGGGGGCCTGAGTCGGAAGTGTCCTGGGATCGGAAGTGAATTTGTTAAGAACTTTAAAAATCTCTTTGGACTTGCAAGGGGCAGATAAGATTTTTTCTGAGGCGTAAGCTTTTTTGGCTGCGAAAATGGCTGTTTTGTACTTATTGCGCGCGGCCACATATACGTCTCTGCTAGACGAGGAATAGTCTCTCCTCCACCTGCGCTCTGATCGGCAGAGTTCCAATTGCAGGGTCTTGAGATGGGGGGTGAACCATTTGTGGGAGTTGCAATGTCGGGATCGGGGGAACTTAGTTAAAAGGGCAAAAATATCGCTGGCTGTCGTGAGCCAGTCAGAAATATGCCCGTGAAGCTCATTGGTGCCTAAATCATTGGGAAGCAGGGGACGGGTTAGAGAGAGGTGAGATAGAAATTTAGAGGAATCGCGGCTCTCCACTTGCGGGCGGTGCCGCCCTCCTGCAGTGGGATCCTAATCTGGCCAACAGCCGAGAAGGTGGTGTCAATCAAAAAGTGATCGGACCACACACAAAGTGTTATAAGCGGACAAGAGGACTTGACCCCGTGGACCCAAATGTGGTCAAGGATGTGACCGCCACTGTGAGTGGCGGACCTGACTAATTGAGTAAAGTTCAGGCTCGAGAGGGCCTCAAACAGTTCAAAGGCATGGGGGCCACCGTCCTCGTGCTGGAACCAGTAGTTGAAGTCACCAACAATGACAGTGCGGGGGGAGGAGGTGGCAAGATTAGTCAACTGTTCAATAAAAGATGAGGGGAAGGAAGGCATGGGGTGGGGGGGGCGGTATAGTACCATTAGGGTAACGGCACCTACCTCGGTCCCAAGACGGAGGACCAGGTTATCCACTTCAGGGAGGGTCATGGAGGCGGAGGCGATAATCTTAAGATTCTTGCGTATTGCCGCTGCCACCCCTCCTCCGGAGCGGGCCCCAGGACGGTTGGTGTTCAACAGAAAGTAATCTGGGGGTAACGCAGTGAGGATGTCAGGAAGGGAATCGTCGGTGAGCCAGGTCTCAGATAGTAAGAGAACATCTGGCCTCTCCGTCATGAGAAGGTGAAGAATATCGGCTTGATGCCTGACCAAAGAGCGAGTGTTTAGGTATAATACCCGGATCTGCGACTCAACAAGAGCAGGTGCAATGAGAGGTAACGCCGGCCCCAGATGGGGGGGGGAGTATCCTGCGATCCCCAGTGAAGAGATCCTGGCCCAGGTATCGGGAGATAGGGGGAAAGCAAAGGCTTTTAGGCTCATAAGAGCCGAGGGGGAGTAAGAAATAGCAGTGGCAGCGTCCCTGGCCCCTGGGCCCGTCCGGCCGCGGACGGGCGCAGACGGGCAGGACTCTGGCTTGACTCCGGTGCGCGACCGGCGCGCCCGCTGAACGCATCCGCTGCGCGGAGCCATGAGTGAATGATTTTATAGGCGCCCGAGTGACAGGAGGGAAAGCCCACTCCAAGATGTCCGCCACTGAGCTTTTCTCTCGGTCCCTCGGTAATGACGGCCCTAAGTCGGCCCGAGGGTGAGGGGGAGGCACGTAATTTGCCAAAACCGAGCAGAGTCAAAAATTGCAATTAATAAGAGACCAAAACGAGTCCTGAAACTCCAATTTTAAGCACATGGTAATTTTATTAACTACTTTGTTTGGTGCCCAGTCAAAACGTTTTCTATTCTATACCAAAGGACAAAGCTGTTACAGCACACACATGATCACGTATAATAATCCGAATAAGTACTGAACAGAGTCCGAATTCTAATGTAATTCTTAACGTACGTTCATGAGGACGGGTAGCAGTTCCACGCGTCGCTGCGTTTGGCGATTGTCGTCATTAATGGTTGCAAACTTATCAGGGTTTTGCTTCCTTACTCTGATCATTTGCTTGGATGATGTTGCTAAGTAAAGTGGATAAATACTTACGGTCCTTAAATTGAAATGGGAAGGGGTAAAGTTCATTTGGAACGGGACAGGATTAAGGTTCGCTTACCAGGATATGCGGAACAACAGGGATTTCTTTACCAGCTATTGTCACTCACAAAAGTCTTTAGTATGATTCTGAATGCCCAGTTCATTTTAAAATGTTTGCTTTCAAGCTCACAAACGGATTCACATCAGACCACATCGCTATTACATCCCCACGTCGCCTTGAAAAAGTCTACGATTAGACAAAACACGTGTTGGCAAAATTGTGTGCTGGGAATTTTTGAAAACATTTATAAAAACAGAATGAAAACCTAACATTGACTTCTTTGGACTACTTGCATTTTCTGTAAACCGGATGCCTCATCAGATTGTCCTCATGAACTTTTGTTAAGCATTGCTTTGGAATATGGACTCTGTCCAGTACTTATCCAATACTGTAATTGGATTATAATATGTGATAATGGGTGTGCTGTAACAGCTTTGTCCTTTGGTATATTTGCATGCATGCTGGTTTCTAATATGCTAATAGCACCTCTTGTTAGTAGTTGTATTGAGCTACTTTAACACCCCGGCCAAACTATATTGATAGATTAATTCACATTTATTTGCTAGTTGCAAATACACACTACAGATTGATTGAGTGGTTTCTTCCCTCTCAGGGACTACTACGACATATCTTCTTTTTCTTTTTCTATTTTCTATTCTACCCTGGATAATCAAAGCCCAATGTGGGTTTTTCACACTTTCAAATCTGTATGGGGTTATTCTGAAGTTTTGTGCACAGTCATCAGCTGGTCTCTTCAAAAAAAGGCATCTGCAGATTTTGATATTCATCTACCAATACGCGTGGTCATTCAACTGAGTCCATTTCTCAGTCCTGGGAACAAATGGCAGGAGGTCTAGTCCTATGGATCCCCACACGTCACAGAGACTGGCGCCAGTCCTCTTCTCCTTACCTACAGGTCAAGATATGTTCCTATTATCACAGGTAAGGTGCTACTTTTTAGAAATCACTAGCTAGTGGGCAGGGGTGACTCATAAACATTCTCTGACCAATGGGTAACAAGTTTCCAAAGGCAACACGTCTCTCTTCTTTAGCACATCCTCTTTCCCTCATTGCAAACTATCTATTCTTAGTTTAATTAAATGTGGCAGATTCTTCCTGCCCCTGGAGCCGGCTGGTGCCCTAGTAAGGGCTGTATCTAGGAAAATGAGCAGTCGTCTTCTCCTCAACCACACCCAATGGGTTCTGGTAGAAGCTCCCTCTTCCGTTACCATGGATCCAAACTGGCTACAGTTGCACCTGAGATCAGAGGATCCTCTTTCACCAGGTCTCACTTTGTACTTAATTATGAATGGGCAGGATTCGCCTTGGTACCTTTTAAAGTTAATGTAGTTCCCAAACCCTTACCATCTACTTTTTGTGAAAGGGGATGAGTCTCACACCAGGTATTCCTGCCTAAATGCCCAAATCATTCTTCTTGATCTGGGAGCAGTGTTCACTCCTTGCCAAGTTGAAAGCACTGCCAAGGAAGGTAACTTCAGGCAGACAAATGCGAATTAGCCAACCCGAGTTTCAGACAGTCTGAATTTCAAAAGTAAATGTTTCTGTGTATTCATCTAAATATCCAAATTTACCATTAACTTGTATTTCTAATTAATATAAAAAAAACTGGTTGAATGGACTCAGTAGCTTATTCCATATCAAAATGACCACAAATAACATTTCGATTGCACCTTAGTTTTTCTCATAGTATCAACTACAGCCTTATATCTTGAAAAAAGCTTCTGATGGATATTTCTAACCATGGAGTCGTCACCTAGTGAATACGATCCAAGAGTTAAACATTATCCTAAAACTTTCAAGTATCACTCCTGCATGCCGATAGGTAGCATCATGTTCTGCTACAGAAGGGGCAAGCTGAGCCTCATGTAAGCAGCACCCATGCGCTGACAGTATTGCCTTTCTTTAAGTTCCTCTTCACAGCACATACAAGCATTGCTTTAATGTTTTCAGATCCTATTTGATACCTAGGATTGTTTGCATGGGGAGGACTCTGCAGTTATTTAGAGTATCCGTCAGAAACAGTGCTACCAAAGTAAGTAACTTGTTCTTTCAGAGGATATTCAATGACTGAACATTCCAATCTTAAATTCTTACATGTTCTATTTTTAAATATTAGGCAATCAACCTAGTTAGCTAAACGCTCTACTCAAAGATGAATTACGTCATATTTCAAAACAGTGTTATTTCCTGTTAATAAGGGTTATGTTGACAGGTTCACCTGTCAGTTTAAACCTGTAGAAATATGGCTAGATATATAGACATAAAACCATGGATTTCTTGACATCTTAGTGTATGGCATAATATGTGCTTCTGTCCACAGGGGAACCTTAACTTCATTGTAATTGGTGTGTTTCCTGCACCAAATACTTTGACCTTACATGAAAGTTAAAATTACTATATGAGTATAATGTATTTTTGATGTTAACGTGAACGTATGAAAATCCCAGGAGCCACTCTAGATCTGGAAACATCTGACAGTGCTCTCCAGCATCAATAGTGGCTCAATGCGGGAATCAGAGGAGATGATGACATTAGAGCCATATAGTGCCCAACGTGGTACCCTGATGTCACTTCCGTTTTTTCCACACTATTAGAAGCAGGTCCAGTGCCTCTGGTCTCAACTGTGAGGTGAAAATATGTTGCTTTCCAAATTGTTTTTGGTGCAGTGCGAGGAATATATCCAAACCAAATAAGTTAAGGTTTGAGCCCTGCCAGAGGTACGATAGACAGGTGTCTTAGTTTATGGTTTCTGATCTTTCGGCACGTCTTTTCATGTGTGCCCTCTGCCTTTCTATGAACCCCAAAGCTATCAAACAACGGAAGGCCAAACATATCATTACTCATACTCAGTGCTTAATTTGTAAAATATTAAGTGCAGGTGCTCTACTTTTTTGGGAGGACACACCCACTTCCCCGGCCTTGCCCACTTCATTCTGTGGCCCCACCAACTTCCTTTATCGCTCCACCCACATCCTCAAGCCTCAACACATCCGAGCCACTTGCTCACTCCTTAAGTTCCACAAGAAGCTTAAATTACATAAGCAACTTGGGCCTCTCATCTACATACCTGTCCAAGTGCCTGGATACCCTCTTGGTTGCTTAGTGCGCTATATAAATCAATATAACATAGTATAATATAAAATATCGAAAGCCTGTGACAATAACCTAAAACTGTGGAGTGTACTGTTTCAACAGTATACCCGACAGAATTAAAACATTACGAAATAAACACAAATAGAAAAAGGTCTCTCAAGCAACAAACAAACTTGCAATTCCAATACCAGTGAAAGTAAAAGATCACCACAGCTATATAATGTAATTGGTTGCAGTGAACAGGTCTAATGCTAAATAGAATACAATCATGCCTCCTGGCTCTTAATAAGCAGCAATACTCACTCTGTGACCAGGTGAGCATTCTACACGTGTCTTTCACCAACTTGCAAATAACAAAACTGCCTGACATGGCCATCATTACTTTTCTAAATTATTCCCTCAAGTATGAAGTAAGCTAAGCGTGACAGAAGCAGCAGGGCTGTTGAATACCTTGTCTGGCTGCTTTCCTTCTGCATAACGTAGCCATCACCTTGGTGTTACAATAACCGCAATCATTTGAAGGAATCAAATTATATTCACGTTGCTTTACACTGGGCCCTAAATAAAAGCAATACAGTGAAGATTCAAAGTGAGTCCCGAACGTACCTGGCCTTGTGGTGCAGTGCTTCTGTTCTTGGTGCCACGCAGCTGAGCTGCCTTGAGACTGGCAGGGCTGGCAGGACAGGGGGGGTCCTTCTCCGTCATGTCAGGAGTGTTTATACCATGTGTGAACTGTCTGTGGTGAGTTGGGCTCAGCTCGACCTGTGGCAGACAGAACAGGCGGCCTGGAACATGAACTGTCTGCTGAAAACGGGATAACCCGGGGCTGGGGCAGCAGCTTGTGGGCCGACAGAGTAGCAAAGTCATGTTTAGAGACAGCACCAGCAGATGATGCCCACTCGGACCACCAAGGGTGCCAGGAGCGCCATTTGTTAGGCCGAGAAAATGTTAAATGTAAGTTGGAGCAGTCATTTATAACATTTAGCTGTGGAGTGCACCTGATGCCTCGAATAATATTAAATATTCCAAACAAACAGTGCAGCCGACTCCATTTACGCTGGGCCTGGTGGAAACTTCCTTCTGTTTTACACGAACGAAGCATATACAAGGGGAAAGAGGCCTCAATTCAGACACGGGCCTGCAGGCAGCTGATCGCCGCGCTGCCACAAAAAAACGATTCCATTATTGGGTTTGCACTCGCCTGGCTCTGAGTCTCTGTCACTTACGTGAAAGGCTTGTCACTGTACAGTTCAGTTTGTGGGCCAGCTGCCTGTGTCCTCAGACTTGACTGCACAGACGAGTCTCTCCCTCAGCAAACGGGCACGGGCCTGCGCCACTCCGACATTAGACTGACTGACACTCGGCAGCGCCACTCCGACATTAGACTGACTGAAACTCGGCAGTAGGCCCACGGCTGCAGTGAGGCTTCACGTACGCTCGGTTCTGTAGCGTTGGATCTGGCGGTAGCGGCCGCGATCAGGGCAGCCCGCCGGTGCGCTGCAGGCCTTCATTAGTACCCCGGCGGTGCGTGGCAGCTCAGGTGGTGTCGTGCTGCTGCGCGCTCTGGTGGTTATGCTGGGGCGGGGTACTGGCAGTGTGGGGGGGGGGGGAAATCTGCGCAGGTTAACGTCCGTGCACCTACAGGCAAGTTAGTGGAACTCAGGCCAGGGCAGGCACTGGCGACACTCGGAACCTCTGAAGCAGGGCCGTCGGCCGGCGACACGCGGAACCTCTGAAGCAGGGCCGTTGGCCACTGGCGACACTCGGAACCTCTGAAGCAGGGCCGTCGGCCGGCGACACGCGGAACCTCTGAAGCAGGGCCGTTGGCCACTGGCGACACTCGGAACCTCTGAAGCAGGGCCGTCGGCCGGCGACACGCGGAACCTCTGAAGCAGCGCCGTTGGCCACTGGCGACACTCGGAACCTCTGAAGCAGGGCCGTTGGCAGGTGTTGTGTAATATGTGGTATCCCCTCGGGATCGTGTATCCCCTGGCGATCGGCAACCTCCGGAGGTCTTGCCGATTGGACAGCTCGGACGGGCCCCTAGCAGCTCCGCCCTCCTCAGGAGAAGCGAGCCTCGGCTCTAGCAGGCAGGAGCAGCAGCGCACCGAGCCGAACAGCTGAAGGAATGCACACAACCCTCTCGCTCTGCTTACAGACTCTCAGAAAGGGTTTCAGTAAAGAAACGAACTGTTTCTTTTGTTTATTCCGCCGTGACCTCTGACTAATTGGGTAGAGTGATAATAATGACACCCATTCAAAATGTAACATGTATTCTAGGTGTAGAATAATTTGACTGTACTGCTGGGAAATAACGAAGTTAATCATCGTACCCCATGATATCTGGTCATATTTGCAAAGGAGGGCCCATTTCGAGGGTATTATTATTACGTATTATTTGTAAAGAGCAGCTGACGGCCAGAGGTCTTGGCACTAAGGCGCTATAAAGAAAGCCTGATGACAAACACGAATGGAAGTTTACCGAAACACTAAAGTTTTCAAAGAATGCAGACCCAAATGCGCCCGAACAGCAGGAAAAGTTAAACAAGCATTGGCATAGCCAAAAGGTCTCGACTTTGGGACCTTATAAGTGTTTAGCCTGAGATTTTTGTAATGTTTTAGAGGTATGTTATAGAGCAATGTAGCTGTTGTCTTTAATACTGTAAAGTTTGTGTGCAAGTTGTGATTAGTTTAGTGACGTAAGGGTAGTGGAATATAGTGGTGAGTTGTGATATGATGTGTGTCGGTGGGATGTGTGTGTGTATTGTGTTTTGCTGGTGTGTATGTTTGTGGGATATATGCAAGTTTACACCTCCCCCCCAAAAAAAACAATTGTAATGATATTAGTTATGTGCATAGTTTCATGGTATTAAAGAGAAGAGGGGAACAAAAGACAGAGAAAAGGGACAAAATCTGGGTATGAGAGAAAGTAGCAGGGAAACAGAAAGGCCAAGAAACAGGGGGACTGAAAAGAGAGGAGAGAGGCAGAGGTTCGAGAAGAAAGACGGTCCTAGGCGCTGTTCCTAGGCACGGGGTGGTTACGTGATTTGCTCTGAATCACAGGTTGTTGAGTCTACGCAGACCGCCAGCTCCAAAGTCCGCCTCTCTGGCTGTTACGCCACACCTTCAACTCTCAGCCCCAGGTTACCTACTCTGGTTGTTTGTCTCTTTCAGAAAAGGGTCATGGTTATGAGTCAGGCAGAGAGAAATTACTGTAGGATCAGGGGTGGATCAGCATTAAAGCACCTGGTATTCCTAGTTGCTGGAACACCGGACCACATTTTACAGAAAGTAATTCTACTTAGTAAAATCGTAGGGGACTTTAGCTGCAGAAGTCAAGCCTTGTCACCCGATTTGTTTTTTTTATTTCTGGTGGGGACGTATTCAGTTCTACCCCCTGCCCCACCTTCAATGCCCCTTTCCTTCCTAATCCCCACAGCCTTTCCCTCCATCCACACCCCACACAGGCGCTCCCACATACATTGATCAGGTGGTAAATGTATGTGTGAAATCCCATGGAATTTAGAATTCTGCATTGTTTTGTGACCGTAAATCCAGTTCCACATGGTAATTCCCCATTCCAACTCTTCTTGTAAGACAGGTGGAACAGGTTTACCTATGGAATTCTAATCCAACTGATAATGATTGGTGGGGCGTTCCAGCGTCTGATCTGATTTTACCAGGCGCTAATTTTTCTCAGAGCAAGTGTGAATGTATGCCTTAAAATCCATAACACTGGGAATTCTGTGTGGCTTTACAACCAGGAAGTCCAGCTCCACAGACCAATTCCCCATTCCAATACATAATGTCATAGTACTGGTGCGATGTTACTGCACGGTAATTCAAATTTCACCTGCAGATTTACCTGCTTGCCCTAAACAAGTACCGTGCAATTCCTAATTAGCCCCAAAGAGTCAGAAATGCATCTCTTCCCATTTGCATCTGCTGATTAAGTTTGTTTTAATGTTTCCCTTAGCTTGAAGATGGTAGCTGCCTTGCACACAACAGCAGCTCTCTGGTGCTTTTAACATACAAAGATGCCCACATGGAAGAAGAAATGCAGATGACTTATGGAACTTCCAAATATTTTTTCCTTATGAGGTGTTCAGTTTTGCACAAACCTATTGTCTTTCTCCCCTCACTTTCACTAAAAAGAGTAAACCGTCAAGCCTCTTGTCCCGTGCTGTACGGCGAACGAGGAACCTAGAGGAAAAGCCCCTGCGACAGGTGAGGGTGAACTCACCGGATGAGTACTGTTACCGGCGAAGGACGGAGGCCTGCGGATGCACAGATGGATGATGGCAGTGACAACTCGGGCGTCATCGGCTAATGCAGGCCTTCATACACAAATGGCCGTACATCGGTGGGAGTCGCAGCACTGGGAGGGGAGTCACACTACCGGAAGTAGCAGGGGCTAGTGAAGGAGATGACGTTCTGACATACAAGTAAGGGCCGTGTGGCTCTTGCATAGTAGCTATGGAATCAGCGATGGAGTCTAAGCAGCTCTCTGAACCTGTCTTAGTGGATTTACTTACCACCAGAAATCTTGTTGGCACGAGTAATGCGTATCCTTTAATTGGCCACAGTCCTTCTTCCAGGCTTAGTAGGCAAACAAGCTGTATTAGCCTGCGCCGCTAGCTTCTTCAAGCTGAGTTAGTCACTCTGTATAAGGCGTCACGTCAATTTGCTTTTGTCGCTAGAACCCGCCCACAGCAGCAGCTAAACACCGAGCTATGGGCACTATGTTTAGCTAACGGTGTGCAACTCTTAGAGGCACGCAACCAATGAAACAGGGGGTGGAGGGGGGCCTGCGCGATTCATTTGCGGGAGCACGTGGCTGGCGCCGTGAGAATTGCTACCATATGGTGCCAGCCGTGCACTCCCGGAAGTGGATCGCCACACGTGCACGCGTTGCCATTGATGGCAATGGAACGTGTGCACGTTCTTGGCTGAAAAGACAAAGCGATCGGTAAAGGTCTTTATGTGCACTGCGTAGGCGAGACCTAAAAAACGGGCCTGTTTGTTTATTTTCGCTCAGGTTCTTCATCACTCTTAAATACAATTTACCATTACAATTTGTACTTACACTTTCCTCAGGGCATAGGTCGGGGTGGGCCAGTATGGAGTGACAGCAGGAGCCGCTTCTGCTGAGAGAGCTGCTAATGTGGCCATAGCAGCTTATGGCACCAGGTCGCCTCCGGCTGGGGCTGGCTTCCAAGATGTGGCGAGAACTATAGAGTACCCGGGAGCTGCCAGCCACAGCATGCTACCTTTGCGGACCTATTACCACAGCCACTGCAAGCCCAAAGCATTGGGAGGCCCAATTTTGCGGCATGGATGACAACATGTGCGGCAATAAGAGCGAATTATGCAGCATAACATGGTTCAACCTTTAGCAATTCTATGTCATTATTTTGTCACTTTAACAACTATTAGTGATCAGTCACGGCTCTCATACTCGGGGGAGGGTCACGCGGGGGAGCTTAAAATAAAATGACAGATTAAAATAAAGCAAACTTACCTGACCTGGTGACCTGGACCGGGGTCCCACGTTGGAGGCTGCTTGGCGCCTTCTGTGCTGCTCTGTCCTGGGCCGGTCCCGGTCCTGCGCCTTTTGAACAACAGCCCTCAGGCTGCCCGGTGTCTCAGGCAGCCAACCCAGACGCTGCATTAGCAGCGCCAGGATTGGCTAGGGCACGAAGATGACCCGCCCATTAGAGACCAGGGGTTGCTGCATGAAGCAACCCTCAGTCTCTCGGGTCCCGACTCTCCCCTCGCTCTCCTGGTCCTTAGGAGGTGGCTTTAGTGCTCATGTTCGGGCTGGTCATAGTAATGACCAGCCCAAAATCGAGCATGCGCACTATTGCAGCTGCGCTTTAGTAAGCGCTGCAGTCAGTCACCCTCCTGTGCTGCCGCAGCCAGCCCCGCCACCACCTCACCCCCCTTCAACGCCGATTGAATGCCTGCCTGAGCAGAGCATCAAGTACTTGTCTTTAAAGTTTGCTATTTTGCTTGCGCGCAGTGCAACCTGAGGCCATGTGGCCAGGTGGGGCAACGCCCCAGCACCCCAATGGACGCACCCCCTGCTAGTTGATCAGGCAGCCTCTCTAGATGTTAACTAAATGTGAAACAAAGGACAAAAATTACCGGAGATCTTGAATGCTTGAACATCATTACTTAACATAAATTGTTACTTGTCAAATGATCATTTATTTAACATATTTGTTTAAGTGTTCATATTTGGCCGGACGATAGTTCACTATTTTTTTATTTTCAATAGTGTTTATGGACTCAGCTGTTTCAGAAGTCTATAAAGTGTGGTTTGCAAATCATTTTGCATTTATTATTTATAGCCTTGTGAACAAAGGGGATCAGGTTAGGGGGACAGGCTTTCTCTGTATTGTGAACATTTTCTCCCTTCCAATTACTATACTAATCTTCCACTCAAGAAGTGTGAGAAGTAACACCTAAAAGCAAGTTCGGATGAAATGTCCAACCCCTGTGGGTTAGCTTCATGTGCAGGCCATGTTAAGTTTCAGTGTGTGTGGTCTTGTGCTTTGGAAGGCAGATGTTTAAAACAATCATTTGCAATGCAATAGGTCTCACTTTTTTTCCGTTAGAGCTAGTGGCATTGAAATGCAAATGTTTTTAACAGTTATGACTTTTGTAGTAGCAATGTAGAGGCAATAGAAATTGATACAATCCTTTTTTACATTACTGATGCCAACCTTGTTTGTGTCACTGAGGTGGTTCACTGTTGGGGATAAAAAGGCCACTAATGTAAACTTGCCTGATAGGCTGACTATTACAACAGTAATAACAGTAGCTTGTGATGCGAGCAGCAACTGCCACTGTAACTGTCCAGTTCCATATTGTGCAGTGTAACACGGGTATAGAGATTAATCTAAGCACTCACGGGGTTCAATGTTTGTCAGAGAATGGGGACAAAGAGATGATAGGCAATTTGGCCAGGGTCACACAGTGTGAACATGTGATCAATAAAAGCGGTATGTGACAGAAGTCTAAGGTGAGGTGGGAAGGGAAGGGAGCATTTACGACTACGTATTGGGGGAAGAGAAGAGGTAAAAACATAAATGAAGATTTTCCACATGTAATACACATGGTTGGTTTAATTAAAAACTCTTCCTTGTTTTTAGGTAGTAGGAAGCAATGGATGAACAGTGTCAAAGTTCAGTAAGCCGGAACTTTGGTTTCCTCATCCCACATGTGAGAATTTTTCCATAGAACAAATTCTAAATGGGGTACTGGGAGAGGTTGTGAAGGAGCAGCAACAAAGGTCAACGCATCCAGAACGCCTCCGCCTACTCATCCTGGACATCCCTCGACGCAGCCACATCTCCGGCCACCTGAGGAACCTGCACTGGCTCCCCGTCAACAAGAGGATCACGTTCAGGCTCCTCACCCACGCACACAAGTCTCTCCACAACCTGGGCCCCAAGTACCTCAACGACCGCCTGACCTTCCACACGCCCACCCGCCAGCTACGGTCCGCTAGCCTCGCCCTCGCCGCCGTACCGCGCATCCGAAGAGACACCGCCGGAGGCAGATCCTTCTCCTACCTGGCGGCCAAGATATGGAACTCCCTCCCCATCCACCTTCGGCTGACCCAGGACCACCTCGCCTTCAGGAGACAACTCAAGACCTGGCTGTTCGAGCAGTAGCGGCCCCCTTCCCCTAAGCGCCTCAAGACCCTTCCGGGTGAGTAGTGCGCTATACAAGTGTTATGATTGATTGATTGATATATGGGATCAGTCCTGGATGGGGAAAAATGTGGTTTATCTGTGGCTGCATTATGCCAGGCTCTTGCATCATATGTGCCCTGGCACTGACTGGCCGCTGGACACAGGGCTAGTAGTATTTAAAAAACAACCCCTACCACTCCTGCCTGGGCTCTTCTGTGTTACCAGATGTCCTTACAAGGGCACCATGGGTGCAGAGCACCTCACTAGTGTCCGCTGTCCATCCTCATCATGGCAGCAGTGCCACCCGCCATGCGGCTCCCCTATGGATACCGTGGACACTGTTTGATCTACAGCATATTTGTGTCTGCATGCGTGTCTGTGTGCATGTGTGTGTGTGTGAGAGGCTGTCTGTTTGTGTGTGTGTCTGTCTGTCTATGTTTCTGTGTGGATGTAGATTTTAAGCAAACCAGGTAAAGCATCAGAGACTACAAAACGGATAGAAGCAGCAGCTGCAGGCTTGTCTGGGCAGTTTGGGGGCTAACTTGCAGGCATGTCCGAGCTATGCAACAGCATTCCAGCGTGAGGGAGAGAGCAGCAGAGAGGGAGAAGGAGAAATAGAGAAGGAGAGGTGGATAGAAAAAGCAGCACAGCCCAGACGGCATGCGGCACTGCCTACGAAAAGCATAACATTTTGTAAAAAAAAAACAGTTGGGCGAGCCGCTCCTTTATTTTATTTAGCGAAGTTCAAAGATCTCTGTTGGGCATTCTTCAAGCCCCGCCTCGCCCCACTCTAAAAAGGGCAACTCGCCAAAATCTTTTTTTTCAATATTTTATGCTTTTAGTCAGCAGCATAGCATTTGGCCTGTGCTGCCCTGCTCATTAAAAGCATAAAATATGATAAGAATAGAGTTTCGTTGGGAGTGGGCTGCTGCTTACGGAGATGAAGGCAAAAGGCTCGCTCGCCAATGTTGCAGGTGTCCCAGGAGAAGAAGCTGTATGCAGCACTCACACACCCTTACAATTCCTTGTTTTGCCCCTTTGCTGAAAAGGGAGGAGGGGCCATCATATGCAGATGGGAGGAGGGAATAGAGGCCACCACATGCTGTACTGTGTGATGGCCGACCAAAATGCTCTCTGAGTGAACTCGCCGGAAAGGGAGATGAACATACAAAGGAGGGACTTTTACAGAAATACACTAATAAGAAGCCAGCATTTTTGATTACCACAGATAGTAACCCATGGCAATCAGTGGGTTTGCCAGACCCCACAAATGAGACATAACAGGTCGATCGAAGCTCGACCTAAAAAAGGCTGGCACCCAGACTATAACAGTTTTGTGAGCCCTCTGAATTTAGATGAGCTACTGTCAGTGAAAGACTTAAACTATCTGTGGAAATGTTTGGTGTAGGAGTGGTACAAAGTGAAAACATGTTTTACGTGTTTTTATTTTTATAAAAAGTGTTTGTATTAGTACATTTTTGGGGGCAAGAATGTGTATTGAGTGTACTTTTATTTTCTGTGAGTGTTTAATCTATATGTAATGCTACTTGTTATTGAGTACCCATGTATGTTGGAAGAACATACGTTGGGAGATATGAATTCAACACCCATGCCCTTAACCACCCATACTAGTATTTTACAAACAATTCTGGCATATAATCCCTCAGTCTGGGCAGGAGTAATGATTTCATGTATTGCACTCTGCACCAGGTCTGCTTGCCTGTCAGAGATGATCTTGACTTGTTTCTGCAGTGCTGTAAAGTTGGCTTATGTTATGTGTGACACTTTCAGTTAGTTCATGCTTTTGAGTCCATGCTTTTGAGCCAGCAGCACACTGCCTTATGGGTATTGTAGTTTGCCTTCTCTCCTTAATAAACATGGGCTTTTATGGCTAAGCATGCAAAACGCTGTTTACTGATAAGCCAGAAATTGCTGCAGGTTTAGCACTTGGCACAAGGGCATTGACCTGATATATAAATGATTGCACCTCAGCTCTACCAAACTTTCAGAGGTAGCTTATGGAAAGGCAGTCACTTACTTGATGGAATACAAATTATTTGTAAGATACATATATAGTCTCATTAAACACAAGTATTGTAATTGCATTTATCTAGCGCTTATTTTTCCATTTCCATTTC
Organism: Lissotriton vulgaris; assembly: GCF_964263255.1. Taxonomy (NCBI): domain Eukaryota; kingdom Metazoa; phylum Chordata; class Amphibia; order Caudata; family Salamandridae; genus Lissotriton; species Lissotriton vulgaris. Next base: position 2,036,401,054 of record NC_141691.1, read on the forward strand.
CAAGCTTTATTTCATTCTTATAGACCATAAAAGCAAAAATATAAAATACATACATCACTAAATTTGGGCAATAAAAACATCAATGGACATTACAGGATATAGCCATGTACAGTGAGTTGAACACATTTCATAACAGTTAAAAAGATATTAAAATTTAAAAAGCGAATTAAACAGTGATTTCATATATTAGTAAGATCAAGACAGTAGGAAATGGCAAAGGAACATATATTATGTGCAGGGAGAGATTTAAAACTTGCAGCGCCTATGCCACATAGAGTTAAGGAAACGGAACACAGCAAAAACAATCTGAGGACGAGTGTTGGTTCTCAAAACTCTAAAGGCCTCCCATCACTGTCTGTACCCCAGGATCCTGCACATTGGTAAAAGCCAGTACCTCCTATGTACATCACTTCCTGGACAAAAGAAGAAAACATGAATGGGAGTCTCTTCTTGGCTATTGCAGGCAGGACATCTAACAGGGGAAGCTTTTGCCCAATTCTTTGTAAGTGCATGGACCGGCAAGCAACCCAGTCTGAATTAAACATAGAGTTTCCTTGCCATGAACGGATGCACATCATCAAGGAACCGTTCAAATAAATACTGGTCTTTAAAATTAAGGAAGTCAGAGGTTAAATGGCCTGTTTGTTTGTGCTCCTTTGGATTTCAGCCAATCTAAACTGTCTGTAAGTTTCGACTAGTTCGAGCCGTGTTATTGTCGGGGACACTTCCTCAGGGTGAGTCCATAGGTTCGGCCGGCCTGGTCTACGGCACAGATCTTTTATGTGGGTGAACCAGGATAGTTTTCCCACCCCTGGGTGCCCAATGATCGCCTTTAGTTCCGACTGGTAGGCTATTAGCTCTGGAGTCGCCCATAGCCTTCGCCAAAAAGTCAGGGGTCACAGTCCGATCTCCTCATCTATGGGTCTTATCCCGAGGTCCATACGTAGGGGGATGAGAGGGGTGCTTTGTGGTAGGCCCAAGAGCTGCCTCATGAACTTATTCTCGGTTTTGACCAATCCACCTATAGGGAGGTGTCCCCAAAGTTCTGCCCAGTACATTACAGCACTCCTGATTTGGACTTTGTATATCTCAGTCAATGGGCTCGGTTGTCTAGATCTGGAGTGTCTGTATAGTTTTGCTATTCCCCCTGCCATCTGTGCTAACCTTAGGCCTGCCTTTTCTTGCTGTGGGCCCCAACCAAAGGTTTCCGTCAGCGTAACACCCAGGTAATCGAAGACAGCTACCCTCTCTAGCTGGACACCATTTAGGGTAGGGTTAGGGCTATATCAACTTGCTATTCAGAGGCTTGTCATCCGTGTGCTGTTGGGAACTGCTGTGGCGGTCCTACCGTGTTTTTAAACTTTCACTCACTCACTTTAGGGTTGCTTAGGGGGTAACTTTGCTCATTTCCCTCTCTCACACCAGGATCATACCGCTCTCCTTGATTCGGGGGGTCCGTCCGTGCGAGCGGACCCACCATCTTGGAGTTAGCGGTCTAGTCATTGTTGCCTGGGCAGGATAAAAATCGATGCTGACGCGAGCGCACAGCGTTCGATTGGCTATTCAGAGGCTTGTCATCTGTGTGCTGTTGGGAACTGCTGTGGTGGTCCTACCGTGTTTTTAATGTTGTTTTCAAACTTTCACTCACTCACTTTAGGGTTGCTTAGAGGGTAACTTTGCTTATTTCCCTCTCTCACTCCAGGATCATTCCACTCTCCTTGATTCGCGGGGTCTGTCCGTGCGAGCGGACTAGCCATCTTAGAGTTAGCGGTCTAGTCTTTCTTGCCTGGGATGGATAAAAATCGATGCTGACGCGAGCGCGCAGCGTTCGATTGGCTATTCAGAGGCTTGTCATCTGTGTGCTGTTGGGAACTGCTGTGGTGGTCCTACCATGTTTTTAATGTTGTTTTTAAACTTTCACTCACTTTAGGGATGCTTAGGGGGTAACTTTGCTTATTTCCCTCTCTCACTCTAGGATCATTCCACTCTTCCTGATTCGCGGGGTCCGTCTGTGCGTGCGGACCTGCCATCTTGCAGTTAGAGTTCTAGTCATTCTTGCCTGGGCTGGATAAAAATCGATGCTGACGCGAGCGCGCAGCGGACGTGTGCAGCGGTGTGCCAAAGGCAAGCTTGTCTGCGCCAGTCCGCGATAAGGACACACTCAGCGCCATCCACGCTGCTCCTTTCTCTGCCTGCATGGGATCTGATAGAGGGTGTTGCCCGTTAAGCTACTCCAGTGAAGAGCTCCACCATATTGATGAGGTGGGTAATGGTAGGGGGGCTCTTTGCTTTGCTGAGTCTGCCTCTCCTCTGTCTGACTTCCTTGTCAACATTTTTTATCCTGTGGGACTTAAACATCAGATCGCTGCCTAAGCACAATGTGGAAATTCAGTTGTTGCTTGAAGTTATTGAACTTGAAGTTCTGCTCATGACATAATCCTGGACCCACCTAGATTGTGATGTTGACTCCGGTTGGGCCTGTCCATCCGGCTACAAAATTTGCCATAAACCGAGAATGAGGTGGAGGGGTGACGGGGTTGGGGTGATCTATAAGGATACCCTCATTCTAGTGAGCATAGATATTGATGTGGACATAGGTTTCGAAATACTTAGCTTTGTCATCAAGAATGATCATGGTCAGGCTTTAACTGGGATTATCTGCTACAGACCCCCCGTGGTCTTTGGTGTGCAGCAGCAGCAACTGCTGTTGGAGACTTTTACTAATATGGCGGCCACTCACCACAGATTGGCGATTTTGGGTGACTTTATCCTCTGGTTAAATGGCTCCCTTGATTCAGGCTATGCCAATATTCACCAGTCTTGCGAAGACCGTGGCCTATTCCAGCAGGTGTCCAAGGTTACTCACTAGGGAGGTCACCTACTTGATGTAATTTTCTCAGAGGCTACTCATCTGATTATTGGGGAAATTCTGCCTCTGAACTGGACAGACAAATAAAGAAAGTTCCCTTGAATTCCTTATTTCTTAAATCGGACTAAACAGTCCTGTAGTTGATGCCTACTACAGAGATAATAATCATATATGTGACCCGCAAGCATTCAATTAAATCAGACTTCCAAGGAATCATCAAAAAGAGCACTTACAATCTAAAATCATATGTACTACGTAGCCGGTAAGTTGTGTGTTGTCAACAAGTTATTTTTTATTATTTATAAAATAAGAACCAAATATAAAAAGCCTTTCAGTTAAAAACATACACATATATGTATTACTTTTGGCAAATATTCTTATTTGCATCCGTGTACTATTAGTTTTAAAACACTATGACAATCCAAAAGTACATTGCTTAATAAAAAGAATTATAACGAACAATACATTCAACAAAATTTATTTTAAAATAAATCGACGCGTTTCGGTGGATCTCTGCTGTGCGCACCACCTTCCTCAGGACAGTATTTAAACAGTTCTTTTAGGTTGTCTTTTATCAGCATAAATCATCAACCTCCTAATCAATTGAGGTGCTGATTCCAGATGGTTATTTACTTCTAATAAGGATAATAACGAGTTAAAGATCAACGGGATTTCTTATGTTTACTAGAAACCTCACGTCCTCATGGTCGATGAATATGTTCTTAAAAATACAAGAGGGCACCAATGTTAAAAGTGATTAGCGGATGAGTGTAAGGTTATTACATTCCTTACATCTAGGATCTTGCTGGGAATTCTTTCAGTCTTCTCCCTTGCAGCATGCGGCTCTGGTGCCTCTCTGTTTATTGTCTCTCGCGGATTCTGCAAGGGAGAAGACTGAAAGAATCTCGGGGTCAGGTACTCCCACTTTCGCTAAGGATCTATTCCCATCCTTAGTTGCGATTGTCAGTTTGGAGATAAGAGGGGCTTGGTTATTTAATACCTCTAGGGTAGCACCTACCGAGCCTAGGAATCCCGGGTGAGATTTATGATGGGGTTCGCCTAAAGCAACTTGCACCTCACAAGCGATGTATAGGGACTGCAACCCAGTGATTTTCAGATTAGGCTCTCTATTGGTCCTCCCTAGCCCCTGGGTAGAAGAGGAATCAGATGGGGTCGAAAGTCAATCTACCTCTTCAAGGGCCCCAAACCTGTTTGCTACTGCAACGTTATACTGTATTCTGGAGGACTGGCCAAATGTAGGAAGGGGTTGTAACCAGTGTGTTGGAGCTCTAGTGCAAGGAGTCCAAGGTGTGTAGTTGTATCCCTGTGGGCGGTGCACGAAAGCTGTGGGACTGGTCAGCCAAAATTTGGACTGTCCGGGGATGACTAAAGTTAATAACTATATAGCCTCCTTTGAATGACTTAGGGCTCTTGCCAACCCAACCCAATCTCCGAACTAGTAATATCTCACCCGCCCTCTTATAGGGAAAATATCCGTGCCTGGTGAGCCAGAAAAGGCACTTGTTTCTCAATTCCAGCTGTGTTTCTTCCTGTCCAATTTTTTATTTCAGGTGCACCAGTAACATAAGGGAGTCGGGCTGGGGTAAATCGATTATTGGGAGGGCCGGGGTGACTGCGCCTGGTGCACGTTGTCTGCTGTGTTGGGCACTTCCCTGTCCATCATCTGATGAGAATGGAAACTAGCACTCTGCATGCTGGGACCCCTGGTGCTAGGAACGTCCCTCCTTATTTGAGCCCGGTGTGTATCGGGTTCCACACCAGGAGAGTGAATGTTGCCCTCTTGGGCAGCGCCAAAAGTCCATATCTTGACAGCAATTATAGTGGCAGGGCATGATGGTATGGTGGAAGTACCACCTCTGGCTAGTGGAAGTTGCCATACTTTGTCCTTCTGTGTACTGCAATCTTTCTTCTCCACTGGAGCCGGCAAAATATTGACCAGAGGGTGACCAGGTTTGCACGGGGCGGGCATCTGACTGCTAGCTCTGTTCCCAAGGTGGAGCGATAACTTTTCTTTAACAATACCTCTCATCTGTGCCTCTAGTTCCACAATCAAGTACCTCACCCATGAAGGGCAGTCAGAGTTTTTGTGAGAGTTGGAGGGGGGTTCTACCACTCTTCCCAGTCTGACTGATTCACCCTCACTGAGCCTAATTTCTGGACTGGGCTTTTTATTTGATCCTGTCCCATTGCCTGTTTTACACCTTGTGGCTTTGGGTAATGTAGTGTTTGTTCTACCTTTGCAGGATTTTGTATTTACTGGGGAGGGATGTATGGGTGATGACAAAGTCTCACTTGATCCAGGTAGGGATTTTAATGGGCTAAGGATAGAGCCCGGACTAGATTGCACAGAGATAGTTGGCCCTAGGGATTGAGGAAAGATATCTGGGGTTAAGGATAGTTGCCTCTCAATGAGCTCAATTTCAGTCGAGACTACCCCAATAGCTCTCAGAAGCATCCTATCAATTGAGGTTTGGGGGAGTGGGGCTGGTAATAAAACCAAAGGCTTTTTTTTGGGTACACAACCACTCTTCCCCATATCCAAAGCAAGAGGTGAAACAATCATTCAAATAATACAAAAAGGAAAACGGATAAACACAGACCCAAGGGTCGGGTTGACAAATAACCAATCAACTGGATTTCTGAGTTGGTCAGAAACCAAACGAAACCTTGACCCTAGGGACACAAGTGCAATGTGCTAATGGGTTTGGCAGCAAAAGGGCATGTAAACACAGACCATAAAGTACAAAGTACTGAGGCTAGCAAGCTCTAGCCCCACAGGACAAAAGTGTGACGTGCTTAATGTGTTGGCACCAAAAATGGGCATTTAAACAGATTACTGTCGATTAAAGTGAATATAATGTCCCGGTTTTAGGTATATAACAAGTCCAATAGGGTCCAATCAGCCCATGCTGGAATAGAAGGTATGTCATTAATATTATACCCAATCAACTTGGCCGCGAAGCCTGCCTGTTCCAATTGTCTACGCGAGGGGAAGTGTCAACTGCAAATGCAAGGGCGGTTAAAGAAAAGTCTCACAATACCTGTCTGCCGTCTCTTGTGGAGGATGAAGACCTGGGCCCTTAGAAGTAGGGGTGGTGGCCCTGCCCTACCTCTTCCTGGCAATGACGGGCAAGGACGGGCCTGACCTTGGCCCGGGGTTCGCCCGGGTGCTGCCCCGAGCTGCGGGAGTGCAGCAGCGCTTTTCATGGTGCAGCAGGCGCACCAATGACACTCCTTCCTTGCACCAGCCAGGGATTGCTGATGTACTTCATTGCCTTCATGGCGGTCCAGGTAGGTGCTGAGCCATTCCCTTCACGGTGTTGAGATGATCAGCCCAGCCGTTCCTCTCACGGTGGGTGAAAAGTTTCAGAAAGCGCGTCCTGATGGGGCATTAAAACACTTTACTGTGAGTCATACTCTACTCTTGAACCCAAGGTTAGTGGTTAATCCAGTGGGTAAATGTGTGTTACGGCGATTGGTCATGTGCGATTGCATCACTGTAAAATGCTAAGACCATTATTTCTGAAATTGTTTTTGCGATCTTCCTCTGAGTTTTTGCAATTAATGTTTAAACCCCCATCCCTCCAATGAAATGTTCTGCTGTCTATTATTTAGCTTTTTAATACGTTTCTTAATCATATATTGATCTTTTAGCACAAACTAAGTTTCAAGCTGTTAATGTCTCTTATGACTCTTATGACTTCAACAATTTTTGGCTTCCCTAAAGATATTGATGTTTTATGTCTTCCACTATAATTGAAATTGTTCTGTGTATTTTGTATTATTTTGTGGATACCAGTTAGGTGTCATCATGAACTTTGGCTATGTAGTTTCAGATGAATGGTTGGTGAGAGAGGCTAGGGGAGATTAGATAATGTTAGGTTGTAAGGATAGGGTTTTAAAGCAGCAGAAATATATCTACTTGGTGATGGGACAGGTTGCTTCATAAATCTACTTGTCCTGTAAAAACGTCTACTTGTCCCTTTGGTGCCATGTAGTGCGGCCACAAATTATGGCAGCAATCTCATTCCATAGGAGTTCTGATAATGGCCTCTCTTAATATACCAGGGCTAATACCATAGTAGGGCTTGCATGCTAATAATTTCCTAATTTTCCCACGTTTTTTCAAATCTACATACTGGGGCTGGCGGTAGCAGTTAGCAGTTCCAGGGTTGGAATGCCCTTTTGAGTCTGTGCAAAGCTAATAACTTTCATTTTTTAAGGGTTTTCACTAGTTCTTCACTAGTCTTTTCCCATACCGAGAAAGGTTAAAAATTTACTCTTGATGAGGGTCAGGAGCAAAACATCTTTCAGGGTTGGGAAAAAGTGGTTGGAGAGAAAGTGAACTTGTCAACGCTCAACAGATTTTTGCATGAGCAAACATACACATGGATAATGCTTATGCTAAAATATAGTTTACAAATATTTTCTAGGACTACGATTTTCTGGTCTACTTGTACAAATTCTTGTGAATTCATGAAATACGTAAATCTGCACTAATGTAAACACATACCATGGGTGCACTTTTGTGACTTTCTTTAAGATTTTGGCCCCTAATTAGGTCTCGCGTCAACTGAGATCTTTTGTTTACATTAAAATTCTACCCCTCTCACTCTCTAGCCATCTAACGACTGGCTTCATTATAAATAATCACAATATGCTCTTTCACAAGGGGCATATCAGCACAGAAAGTATTTTTGTTCAGTGTCAGGAACTTCAATGGCAATGTGTGCTTTTTGAGACTGATAGAAATGGGGAAATCTTGTTGGCAGTGGTATGCATCCTGTCCAAATAGGGACCCCTCCTTCTAGTCAGGGTAAGGGAGTTACACACCCAAGATAACCCCTGCTCACCCCCTTTGCAGCTTGGCACGAGTAGTCATGCCTATCTCAGAAGCAATGTGTAAAGGATTTGTTCATAACACACAAAGTAACACCGTGAAAACACTACAAATGGACACCACACCACTTTAGAAAAATAAATCTTTATTCAAATCAAACAAGACCAAAATGACAAAAACCCAACATGCAGAACTCAAAGTTGCTTATTGGAGCCTGTCCGAAACTGGTGGGGCCTAGGACCAGAAATGGTGGCCAAATTTACATACACCAGCACCCACCTTACCCCATCCACAACCAGGTTGACACACTCAAAGCACATGTACTCTACTCATTTACTACAAAGCAACCCTAGACAAAGTTCAATATCTCAGCACCCACTACAAAACCCTAGAAACCACACCAATACACCCTTCTATCCCAGCTACACATTTGCACCATCACTTACGAACAATACACAAATCTATCTTTTTTTTTTTTTTAAATCTGTTTTATTGAAACACTTGACGTACAGTTACATTTCTTTATGTGCATAATTCAAAGGGGAAACAACAATTGGGGTAGCTCGTACAGTATCAGAGCGAATGTTGGCGACGGTTGAAAATCCAATAAATGCACATGTAAATAAAAGAACTCCATCAGTTGTCATATGGGCGGACACTGCATGCACCAGACCGTTCATTCCATTGTTTTATCACAGTGTAACTCGCAGTGCCGTTCCTACCAGGATGTCTGACCTTGTCCGTCCAGGCTGGCAGCCTAATGACCAGCTGCACCCTCGGCGTCCGCAACCTCCTGGTCAGTGATGAAGCGTGATGTTCCTCAACAGTGTGAATAACCATCCAGGCCCGGTCCCGGGCAACATGTATGTGTGCTGTGGATGGCTAGAATGTTCAGTATTTCGTCGCCGTGGGCTAGAAGGTTGCGGCAGTGACTTGCATGTGTGCTGCACTCCTGTGTTTAGTCGCCGTGTGTTAAAAGTAAAAGGTGTGAGTGGGAAAGGCAGATCTAGCGTGGTCAACTGGGGGGCGACCTCTGCCGTGGGTGTCGCTGTTCCAACCTGGGGAAAAACAGGAAAGAAAGTGAGGGTGTAATGAACCCTAACTCGGGGAGGGGGTGCTGCAGTGTGGGCCCTGTCTCGATAGTTCCGGGTGGAGTGGTCTCGCAGGGTGCCGGCCTCAAGTGTTCACGGGGAGGTGGTACGAGTGGTGCGTGATAACTCTAAGTCCCGGAGCGGGGGTGCATTGGTGGAGTCGACTGTGTGTGTGGCCCCTGCCGACAGGTGGAGGGGGGGGAGGGCGGAATGGGCGGAGAAGCCGGGGGGGGGGGAAGGGGGGGGGAGGGGGAAGGGGAGCGAGCAATGGGACCCGGGGGTGGTATTTCATGTGTGTCTGCGCGCGGCTCTCGTTTCTCCCCTTTCTCTCTACGCTGCCCATTGCCCGGGCGTGTCCCCCCCTTCCATTGGGGAGGAGCCATCTCCTTACATCACCCCTTTATCGTGGCAGACCCTGGTGAATGTTCGCAGGAAGCCCTCCAATATCTGGGCTATTGGTATGGCCCTCCGCCCCGCTGTCTCCTCCCTACGTAGTACCGTGCCCTCTGCGGTCGCCCAGTAGATGAGGGAGGCACTCCAGTGTTTCGTCAGGGGTGGTTCCGCGGCTTTCCAGTGGCGGGTTATGAGTCTTTTGGCGGTTATCAGCCCCAGATCCCAGAACCTCACGTGCGCCTTGTTATGTTTTGCCCTGGTGAGGAGGCCCAGCACACAGGTGTCCCAGTCGTGGCGAACGCTTAGCGCCGTCCCTTTCGTCAACAGCGTGTTGACATCGTGCCAGTACGTCCGTAGCTTGGGACATGCCCACAGCATATGTAGGAGATCCGCGTTCAGTAGCGCGCATCGTGGGCATTTGGAGGTATCCAGGCCAAAGTAGCGGTTAATCTTGTCCGGGGACAGGTATACCCTGTGTGTGATGTAGAACTGTATGAGTCTGAATCTCGAGTTGCGGGGAATGTGTTGCGGTCCCTCTAGAATCCTTTCCCACTCCTTATCCGACCAGTCCTCCCCCCTGTCAGTAGTCCACCTGTCCCTGAGCGACTGTAGGGAGCTCGTTGTGTGGGACCTCAGCGCCTGCGTTAGCCAGTGTACGACGTGTGACCCTGCCCCCATTACGTGTAAGTATTGTATTAAGAGGTGTGTCTCGGGTTCCGCAGACATATCGCCCCAGTGTTCCGTTAGGACCCGTATCATTGATGCATGCATCAGGAATTGTCCCGCTGGCAGTCCAGGATTCTCCACTAGCCCCTCGAACTGTACCAGGGTCCCGTCGTCATATAGGTCCGCCATTGTTTCAAGTCCCACCTGCGCCCAGTCGTGCAGGCGCGCTGCGGTCACTACTCCCCCTGGCCTGGGCAGTCCCTCCAGTGGTAATGCTGGGGCGTAGGGTGTAGTCTCCTTGGTCAAATTAGTGCACGCTTGTAGCATCGCAGTGCCACTGCTACGTGCAGTTGCGTCTCGTGTGTCGCGCCTCTGAGGGGGTGGAACAGTGCGAGAGCCTCCGCATGGGTCATGGCTGGGACTGTTGAGGCCGTGTCGTTCAGGTTTCTGCCCGCGAGCCAGGCCACCACCCACTGAAGCTGCGCGGCGAGGTAGTAATGCTCGTGGTTCGGGACCGCTAGTCCCCCCGAGGACGTCGGGGCATACAATTTCTTCAGGGCCACCCTCGGTCTCCCCGCATTCCATATAAGTGTTCGTGCTAGGGCCTCCAGGTCTTTGAAGACCCGAGCTGGGACATACACCGGTAAGTTCGAGTAGTAGTACAGGAGTCTAGGTAAGACTATCATTTTGGACAGGGTGATTCTAGCCGGGACGTTAAGCGGGAGCGTGCCCCAGAACCGGATCTGTGCCCGCAAGGAATTTATGGCGCGAACCAGGTTGCCATCCAGTATATCCGCCGCGTTCCTGTAAATGTGAATGCCCAGGTACTTAAAGGTGCCGGCATACCATGTCAGTGTCGTGTCCCCTAGCTGTACTGCGCACTCTTGCATATCTGGGTGAAAGGGGAAAACCCCAGACTTATCCCAGTTGACCCTCAGTCCCGAGTGTGTCGTGAATTCGCAGAGGGCATCGGTGAGCCCCGGGGGTATCCGTGTCAGGTCTCTGACGTAGAGGAGTAGATCGTCGGCGTACAGGGAAACCGCGTGTACTCCGTCTATCAATGGGATGCCCCACTCGACGCCCTGCATCCTCAGTATCTCCGCCAGTGGCTCCATGGCCAGCGAGAAGAGTAGAGGCGATAATGGGCAGCCTTGTCGCGTGCCCCGTCTCACCTGTATGGCATCCGATATCAGGCCCCCTATCCGGACCCGAACGGTAGGTGTTTGGTATAGGAGTCCCACCATGTCCAGATAAGCGTCGCCCAGACCAAACTTGTGCATAACCGTTCTGAGATACGGCCACTCTACCGAATCGAATGCCTTTTCCAGATCTAATACTATGCAACCCGATTGTGGCCAAGGGTCTCTCGCGTACTCCTGCACCCTGAACAACCGGCGGATGTTGAGCGATGTGCTACGTGTGGGTACAAACCCGTTCTGGTCAGGGTGGACCAGGGTGGGTGTATATTGGGCCAGTCTCCTCGCTAGAGTAGAGGCTAGTATTTTATAGTCTGTGTTTAGGAGGGCGAGTGGCCTATACGAGCCCATAAGCGCCCCCTCTTTACCCGGTTTCAAGAGGGAGACCAGTGTGGCTTCGCTCAGAGAAGGGGGCAGGGAGGAGTCTTCCAGAGCCGTCTCATACAGTTTAACGAGTTCAGGGATCAGGAGGTCCTGGTATGCTTTATAGAACTCCGCTGGGAGTCCGTCGGGGCCAGGGGATTTTCCATTGGAAAGCGCCGCTATGGCCTCCCGGAGCTCCTCAGGGGCAATGGGTGCCGCGAGGACGGTTCGTTGGGCGTCGGTGAGTGCCGGTAGCGGCACCTGGTGGAGATATTCCTCCGTGTCCGGGGCGGGTGTGGGCAGGCAAGAGCGGTACAGTGTTTTGTAATGTGCGGTGAATGCTCCATGAATCTCTGACTGCGTGTGTAGGGGCATCCCATTCGCATCTAGCACTTTTGTGACTGGTTTCGTTTGGTCTTCTCTGGCGATGAGCCACGACAGCAACTTACCGGGTTTGTCCCCCCTATCGTGTGTGCGCGCCGCATGAGCCGCAAAATTCAGACATCGGAGCCGCTCTAATAGCCTTTCGTGGGTCGCCTGCGCATGTTGGAGCCCAGCGATGTTCCCCCCACCGAGTCCCGCTCATGTCGACTCAGTTCCTCCTCCACCCTCTGTAGGTCCCTCTCCACCTGACGTTTGAGATTCCCCTGTGTGCCTAAACACTGTCCCCTAATGACCACTTTGAACGCCTCTGTGGTGGTGGGGTGCCCGCGGGCCGGTAAATCAGGCGAGGAGGCCGGAGATAGTGTGGTATTTTTAAGGTAGTTTATTCGCAGTATAACAGTCATACAAGATGTCATGAAAAGAAGGGGTCCTGGTGTTCGGATCCGGCGTCTCTGATGTGCAGTTCTCTCCGGAAGGTTCTTGCCGGGTAGTAGGTTCTCGAGGGGTGTGGAGATACCTCGGAGGGCAAGAAGAGAGAGAGAGGACCGTTAGTCTGAACCGCAAATCGGCAGTTATGCCACTACCAATACCGGGAGGTGAAAGGGCGGAGCGGAAAGTCGTGAGGGAAGGGGGAAAAGAGGGACGACAGTCCAAAACCAAGATAGCGAGACCACAAGGGTGTACGGGGCGTGTGGGGGACTTCGGGGCCGTGCTCGGTGGAAAAATGCTCTACAATATTTTACAGTGGTAACACTAAGTGCGTGGTGCCTATAAAGATAGAGACTATATACAATATATACAGAGAGCACCTAACGCGCTCCAGGGGCGGTTTACAGGTACTCACGCGGTCTGCCGTAGCTCTCCAGGTGAGCTACGGCCGCTCTTCAGCTTCCTCCTTAAGGGTTCCACCACTCCTCTGACCACTCGTCTGCTTCGGTTGTCTCCTCTCCTCTGTCACCAGCCTGAGTATCCTGCCACGATTCTCCGACTCTGTTTCCGTGATCCGGGACGCTTTTCACCGGTCCTGACGCTCTTTCCGGGGCGGGACTTCCGGTTTCACAGGGTAGTGCTTCCGGTGTTTGCAGGTCCGTGATTGGCTCCTGTATCGAAGAGAGAGGCGGGGGACTGTGGGTCAATGTTATTTTTCCGTCTCGGGGGCGAACCCGAGGGACCGGCTGGCCAGAGTTCGTGTGGACGTTCCCAGGATGAGGTAGAGACACAGGGGGAAAGAATCCTGGGGGGGGAGAAGACGGCGGGACTCCGTCACATTCCCTTCCCCTAGCTGTCCTTCTTGTACGGGCAGGAGAGGACGAGAGGGGGTACCGGGATAGAAAATCGGCGTTTCCTTGTTCCGACCCTTTCCGATGTTGGGTACGGAAATGGAAGGGTTGGAGAGAAAGGAACCAGCGGAGGACCCGGTCGTTGTGTCCTTTATTCCGTGCCATCCATTCCAAGGGGGCATGGTCGGTATAGATTGTGAAAACCCGGCCCTCCAGGTAATATCTTAAGGTTTCGATAGCCCACTTAATGGCAAGGGCCTCCTTCTCAACCACAGCATAGTTAAGTTCCCTGGGGAACAATTTTCGACTCAGGTAAAGTATGGGTTTCTCGTTCCCTTGTTCGTCTTTTTGAGACAGAACCGCCCCTAATCCCTGGTCGGAGGCGTCTGTCTGGAGAATGAAGGGTCGGGCATAGTCTGGACTCACTAGAACCGGACTCGAGGTTAGGGCTCCCTTCAGGTCAGAAAACGCTTGCCATAGGAGAGGGGTAGGATGCTTCAGGGCCTGTTCGGTGTTGGTAGCCTTTTTAAGAAGATCTGTGAGAGGTGCGGCTCTTTGAGAGAAGTTCGGCACGAACCTCCGGTAATAACCGAGAAGCCCGAGAAACGCACGGAGATCTTTCTTGGTTCTCGGGAAGGGAAGGTTTTCTATGGCTTCAGTTTTGGACCTCTGAGGTCTGATCATTCCTTCGCCCAACAGGAACCCCAGGTACTGGACGGTTTGGGCCGCCAGGGTTGTTTTGGCGGGGTTAATAGAAAAACCGAAGGAGCCCAGGGAAGAAACAACGTCATGTAGGTGGATCAGGTGTTGTTCCCAGCTGTCGCTGTAGATGACAATGTCATCGAGATAAGCTCCTGCGTACTCCGTGTGTGGCCGCAGGACCTGATTCATTGCCCGTTGGAAGGTGGCGGGAGCCCCGTGGAGTCCAAAAGGCATAACAATAAACTGAAACAACCCCTCCGGAGTGGAGAAGGCGGTCTTTTTCTTATCTTGGTCTCGGAGGGGAATCTGCCAATAGCCTTTGCAGAGGTCGAGGGTGGAGATGTATCTAGCCTTCCCTATCCGTTCGACCATTTCGTCGACTCTCGGCAAGGGGTATGTGTCGAATCTGGACACTTTGTTCACTTCGCGGAAATCAATACAAAACCTGACAGACCCGTCAGGTTTCGGAACGAGAACGATCGGGGAGTTCCACTCACTGATCGATGGCTCGATGATTCCCATCTTTAACATGTCCTCGATTTCTTGTCTTATGACAGCCCTTCGTGCTTCAGGGACACGGTAAGGACGCAACCGTACTACCTTCCCTGGTTCAGTGTCTATGGCATGTTTGGTGACGGTGGTTCTACCAGGGTATGGAGAGAACACATTCTGTACGGGGAACAGGGCTGCGCGAAGGGTATGTATCTGTTCCGGGGTCAGGGCAGGGTCTAGACAGGGAGCAAAGGCACAGGGGACCGGAGGACTGTCTCCGACTAGGACAGGACGGGGTCCCTCCCATTTCTTCAGATGGTTGACGTGGTAGATCTGGGTCATATTTTTAGTGGGGTCGAGCTCGATTTCATAAGTGACCGCGGTCACCTGCCGTAGGACGGCATAGGGTCCTTGCCACTGTCCGAGGAGTTTGTGGTCTGATGAGGGCATCATGAGGAGGACTAGGTCTCCAACGGAAAATGTCCGGGTTTTGGTGCCCTTATCGTACTGCCTTTTCTGGTTATCTTGCGCTTTTTCCATGTTTTGTTTTACTATCTCTCGGATCTGGGCTAGATGGGTCTTCAAGTTGTTGACATACTCAGGCAAAGGGCGTGTACGGTCCGGGTCAGCCTCCCACGCTTCCTGTGCCATCTCCAGCAGGGTACGAGGGGGTCTTCCATATAGCAACTCATATGGGGAGTAGCCAGTACTACTCTGGGGTTTACACCGGATGGCAAAAAGGGCTAGCGGGAGGAGCTCCTCCCACCTCTTGGCTTCCAGTCCTAACATCTTCTTTAGCGTCTGCTTTAAGGTGGCATTGTAGCGTTCCACCAAGCCGTCTGTCTGAGGGTGGTAGGCTGAAGTCCTGATTTGCTTGATCCCTAGCCTGGAGCAGACCTGCTTCATCAGGGCAGAGACGAAGGGGGTGCCCTGATCTGTAAGGATCTCACGGGGAAAGCCAACGCGGGAAAACAGAGTGATGAGCGCCTTGGCGATATTTTGGGCGGTGGGCTGGCGTAGAGGAAACGCTTCCGGGAAACGCGTGGCATAGTCCACGATGACAAGGGCATATCGGCAACCACTGCGGGAGGGCAATAGGGGCCCTATAATGTCCATTCCCACCCGACTGAATGGTATGTCGATGAGAGGCAAGGGACACAGGGGTACCCGAGGAGGTCTGTACCTACTGTTCTTTTGACAAACAGCGCACTCACGACAATAGGTTTTTATGTGCTGATGTATACCTGGCCAGTAAAACCGGTCAAGGATGGCTTGGCTGGTCTTTTCCTCCCCAAAGTGTCCTCCCAACAAGTGGCTGTGGGCCAGGAACAGGACTTTGTCTCTGAAGGCGCTAGGGATCAACAATTGAGGGTTTTGTTGCGGGCCCCCCTTTCTATACAGCAAACCCCTTTTCTTGAAGAAATAAGGACCTACTTGGGTAGGGTCTTCGTTATCTAGGGCCCTTCCCCAGGCTTCCAGTAGAAGCGGATCTTCCTGTTGAGCCCCGCGGAACTCCTGGTCTGTCTGCCATGGGTGCTCCTCCACCTCCACTGGATATGCAGAGGCGTATGACATCTTCTCCTGTCTTTTCTGTCTCTTGCTTTTGTGGGGTTTCAGTTCCCCCGGGCTTCCGGTCGGTGACAGAGGGTAGGGGACCTCCTTCCACCACTGGGCCAGGGAGTCTGTCGTGTCCTGGAGTAATGTCGGGAGACCAGGGTAATCGCTCCCCAGGATTG
Source organism: Lissotriton vulgaris (assembly GCF_964263255.1). Lineage (NCBI taxonomy): Eukaryota > Metazoa > Chordata > Amphibia > Caudata > Salamandridae > Lissotriton > Lissotriton vulgaris. Next base: position 2,036,417,087 of record NC_141691.1, read on the forward strand.
CCTGTTCTGGTAAGGCTGGTATGAGTCCAACCGTGAGGTCGGTTCCTGTATCTCCGGGATGCTGGACCCGAACCCGGGTGGTGGGATACCGTTTAGTGTCGCCGTGCACGCACTGAATGGCCACTGCCCCTGTTGGAATCTTCTGTTGGAGATCCAAGTCCTGAGGACGAAGGACGCTTTGGCGGCACCCTGAGTCTGCGAGGGCCATTACTTCTTGTCCGTCTATGTGCACGGGACAGTGAAACGGAGGGGGAGCAGCCCCGGGGTTGTTGCAGACATAGTTCCGTACCATTCCAATTTCCATAGGTACTTCCTTTTGGGGACACATACGGGCTATGTGGCCGTAGTTTCCACAATGATAGCATTGTGGTCCAGGGTTGGGTGGACGGTATATGATCGGGGAAGGCAAGAGAGGAGCCGGTTCTTGTCTTCGGGGTGGAGGTGGCCTTGAGAATCGGTTGGTGTTGGAGGGTTGTGGCCTGTGGGTAGCTTCGTCCTTACCCCGTTGTAGGTCTTGAGCCCGTCCGTATGCACAGGCAATTTCGACAGCGGTCTCCAGGGTGAGCCGCGTGTGTTGCCGTACCCATCTCTGTGTGGCGGGATGAAGGGAGTTTAAGAACTGTTCCAGACAGATTTTTTCGATGATGTCCTCTTTTGTGGAAGCGTCCGGTTTAAGCCACCGGTTGACAAGATCTCTGATGCGGAAGGACAGTGCTCGTGGATTTTCTTGGGGTCCTTCCTTGGTTAGTCTGAGTTTCATCCTATACGTATCATCATCTACGCCCAGGCGTTCAAGGATGCACTTTTTTATGTCTGAATAGGGGGTGGTACCTTGGATGTTGGCCTGCTGGTATGCGGCCTGTAGGTCTCCTGTAAGCAGGGGACCCAGATACTGTCCCCATCGATCCTCAGGCCAGTTCGCTGCTTGGGACAACCGCTCAAAATTGGTGAAAAAGTAATCGGGGTCTTCACCGGGGACATATTTCTGTAACACTACGGATGGGAGAGAGGTCGTGGGTCTAGGTTGGCCCAGGACATCTGTCAATTTCCCCAAAGCTTGTTCCTGTACTGTTCCATGGCCTTTCAGGACATCATGGAGCTGACTCCTGTCGTCTTCGGCCGTTTTCAAGAATTGTTCCATGAGTTTGCCCAGCTACTCCTGGGATTCGGCCATCCTCTTCATCACGGCCTCCATGCTACCGGCTGATCCCACTTCTGACACCAGATGTGGTGGTGGGGTGCCCGCGGGCCGGTAAATCAGGCGAGGAGGCCGGAGATAGTGTGCTATTTTTAAGGTAGTTTATTCGCAGTATAACAGTCATACAAGATGTCATGAAAAGAAGGGGTCCTGGTGTTCGGATCCGGCGTCTCTGATGTGCAGTTCTCTCCGGAAGGTTCTTGCCGGGTAGTAGGTTCTCGAGGGGTGTGGAGATACCTCGGAGGGCAAGAAGAGAGAGAGAGGACCGTTAGTCTGAACCGCAAATCGGCAGTTATGCCACTACCAATACCGGGAGGTGAAAGGGCGGAGCGGAAAGTCGTGAGGGAAGGGGGAAAAGAGGGACGACAGTCCAAAACCAAGATAGCGAGACCACAAGGGTGTACGGGGCGTGTGGGGGACTTCGGGGCCGTGCTCGGTGGAAAAATGCTCTACAATATTTTACAGTGGTAACACTAAGTGCGTGGTGCCTACAAAGATAGAGACTATATACAATATATACAGAGAGCACCTAACGCGCTCCAGGGGCGGTTTACAGGTACTCACGCGGTCTGCCGTAGCTCTCCAGGTGAGCTACGGCCGCTCTTCAGCTTCCTCCTTAAGGGTTCCACCACTCCTCTGACCACTCGTCTGCTTCGGTTGTCTCCTCTCCTCTGTCACCAGCCTGAGTATCCTGCCACGATTCTCCGACTCTGTTTCCGTGATCCGGGACGCTTTTCACCGGTCCTGACGCTCTTTCCGGGGCGGGACTTCCGGTTTCACAGGGTAGTGCTTCCGGTGTTTGCAGGTCCGTGATTGGCTCCTGTATCGAAGAGAGAGGCGGGGGACTGTGGGTCAATGTTATTTTTCCGTCTCGGGGGCGAACCCGAGGGACCGGCTGGCCAGAGTTCGTGTGGACGTTCCCAGGATGAGGTAGAGACACAGGGGGAAAGAATCCTGGGGGGGGAGAAGACGGCGGGACTCCGTCACAGCCTCCCATTCCATTTGTAGAGAGGTGGCAGAGCCTGCATTATCCTCAAAGTAATGCACTATATGTGCAAACAGTGAATCCCGGAAGGGCGCGTCTAGTAGGAGGTCCGGCTGCAGTCTCCAATTGGGGACAGGGGGGCGAGTGCTCGCCCATGAGACAGTTAACATGTGTGGGTTGTGGTCCGAGTGTGTCCTACCCATGTAATGCGCTTCCGTCACCAGCGGGAGTAGATCATCTGTGAGCATGAATCTGTCCAATCGGGTGTGTAGGGTGTGGGCTCCCGAATAGTACGAATATATCTTGGCCGTAGGGTTCCGGTGGCGCCACACATCATGCAAGTTCCAGTGTGAGGCCCAGGCTATAAGAGCTTTCATGGCACCCACTACTGGTGCATTGGGTAGTGGTGGGAATGAGCGGTCCAGTGTGGTATCCAATACACTATTGTAATCCCCCCCAATATCCAGGGGATCCCATGCCAGTGTGCTAGGGTTGTGGACACCGTTTCGAGGAAGCCCTGTTGTTCTGTGTTGGGGGCATAGAGCGACACCACCACCAGCGGCCGCCCATCCAGGCATCCCTTCACTGCCACCAACCTCCCCTCTTTGTCTATGTGTGAGTCCTCAACCTCAAACGGGAGCCCTGGCCTCACCCATATCAGCGCCCCCCTAGCGTAAGAGGAGAACCCAGTTGCATAGATCTGACCGCGCCACCGCCTGCGCAGGGTGTGTACCTCAGGGGCCGTTAGGTGTGTCTCCTGAAGGAGTGCTATCTGTACCTTGTGTCTCTTCAAGTAGGAATAAATCATGTACCTGCGTGCGGGTGTGTGTATTCCGCGTACATTCCAGGTACACATTACGACTTCAGCCATCAGTATACAACAAGTCAATCATACCCGTTCTCCCCCCCCGTACCAAGCACCTCCTCAAGGGGCCCTCCAGCATCCAGTGTCAGAGCATCCCCACCCTTATCCAAACAGCACCCGGAGAAGTCTAGCGAGCACCCCTGTAGGTCATGCATGCAGCGTTTCACAATAGGGAAAAGGAGGGTAAACATTAACTGGGGGGAATACCATCGGGTCGGTTGCCAAACGTGCAGCCGTCCAAACATTCTACAAAAAGTACGAACAGTCCATTCTGGGGGGTTGCTGCCCATCACGCAGTCCAAGTGCCCAGTTAGTGTCTGCTGAGCGTGAAGGCGTGTGTGCCCTCCCAGGGGGGTGAGAAGTATAGGTCTGAGTGGCCGTCAGGCCGGCCTAACCGCCTGGTTAGCAGCGTGTCCAGAAAGTCATGGGGCCACTACCCTGGTCAAGTTTGGAGCTGATAACCATCGCCCACCCATAGGGACCCTGCAATGTAGTGGCCCATGTGGTGTGGGTGCCACGGGGCGACTGCTCCGCAATAGGCTATTGCAATTGTGACATTGTCTTAACTTACTGCGTGTTCAGTGTCCGTCTCCACCGGGCTATGCTGTGTCTATGCTTCTATCTCTGAAGGCCCCGTGGTGCGGCGCTTCTTTAGCCATACAGGTCCGATGTTTGCGGGGTGATGTCTGGCAGCCCATTTGAGAGCTGCGAGTCCGGGAGACCATAGATCGCTTCATCGTCGCTCGGCGATACCCTGGGGCTGTTGGCGGGCGGGGAACGTTGTGAAGGGGAGCCGCTGAGCTCCGAGACCATCCGCAGGGCTTCCTGTTGTTCCCTGCGCATTTCCTCTTCCGGTGGGCTCGCGCTGTGCTGGGCGCTGCTGGCCGCAGGGGAGGGTGACCTGGCACCGCGTCTCCTCTTGGACCTCCTGCGTCTCCTCGGCCTGTCCGGGTGTCCTGACCTCTCCGTGTTCTTATCCGTCCCATTGTCCAGCCAGGCTTCCACGTCTTCCGAGGAGTCAAAGAAGTGTGTTTTTTCATTCGCTATCACCCTGAGTTTTGCTGGGAAGAGGAGGGAGTATGTAAGTCCCAGTTGGCGTAGCCTCCGCTTCACCATTAGGAATGATTGTCTCTGGCGCTGCACCTGGATCGTGTAGTCTGGGAAAAACATTATGTTCGCGTTTTCGACTTGTATGGTGCCCAGTTTTCGAGTTTCTCGCAGAACAGTATCTCGGTCCCTGTAGTTCAGGATACGGATCAGAAAAGGGCGCGGGTTAGAGCCGGTGTGGAGTGGCCTGGTCGGGACTCTGTGCGCCCGTTCCACCACGAAATATGGCGAGAGGGTGCCTTCTGGCAACAGGGTGCGTAGCCAGTCCTCTACGTGGGTGGTCGGATCTTTGCCTTCCCATTTTTCGGGCAAACCCACTATGCGGACGTTGTTGCGTCTCGCCCGCCCTTCTGCATCCTCTGCCCTGTCCTCCAGGAACTCCACCCTGTTGGGGAGGTCTTTAATCTGCTTGTCCGACTGGGCGACTCGAGGTTCCATGCCCGTCACTGTGGTTTCCAGGGTTTTGGTGCGCTCAGCTAGCTTCTTGTGGTCCTCCTTCAGTTGCGTGAGGTCTATGGCGACTCCGTCTATTTTCGCCTCCAGGGACGTCCGGGTGGACTGGATGGAGTTTTCCAGGCGCTCCATAGCTGCCAGCACTGAGTCGAGTTTGGCCGTCACCGGATCCGCGTCCGTCAGCTTCTGCGTCTTGTCCATTTTGCCCTTCTGGGACGTGCTCCCCGCTCCTGTGCGTTTCCCGGCACCTCCAGACATGGGCGGGAACTGGCTCTCGGAGGACCCTGGTGTGGTGGTGGTCTGTGGTCACGTTGATTGTCAGAGCCTCTGGCTGGGGCTTCGGCAGTGTTCCCAGGGCGGGATGTACTGGATCTGCCCACCTTGGAGCCTCCCGTGTGGTCGAACTGCGTATATCGCAGGGTGGTCCGGTGGCGGCTGCTGGCCCGCTCGGTTCGGTTTCTGGCCCAGACAATGTGTTACGTTGTTTCGCTCCCGCAGTAGGATGTATTTTGGGCTTCACGCCGTCCCCCCGTTGCGTTGGGTGTCCAGCTATGCCGCGGTCTTAAGGGTACCGGAGTCCGGTGGCGTTCAGCTGCGGCGCGTGCAGTGCGCAGCGGGCAGTGTCTCCCTACGGCACTCACCACACATGGCAGCCCCTATAGTTCTGTGCACATGGTCAGCAGCGGGGCCCTCTGGCTGTCCGTGGCAATGGCAGGTGACGTGGTCAGTCGGATCCCGAGCCCTTCAGACGGTCAGTGGCTCCCTCTGGCGCTACCCCACTGCCACCTTGCGTTGCGGGCTGCAGATGTGTCCTCCGGGGCTCCCTGGTAAGTGTCTCTCAGCTGCCTGGTTGTCTGACCCGACTTGTGGCGCCGCACGGGTCTGGGTCCGTTGGCTCCGCTGTGTTGGGAGCGGTGAGCCTACGCTCAGGCGGGTGCTTTTCCTGGTAAACCTCGCGCCGTAGCACTCACCGTGCAGGGCCGCTGCCGGCGGCGCCGGGGGTCCGATCTCCGACCCGGGGGGGCACTCGGGTCTTTTGAGTGCTGCACCGTTGGAGCTTGGTGGGTGGTCAGTCCTTCGGGTGTCCGGATTTCTCCCGGGTCCGCTCTCTCCAGCGCTGGTCCGCTCCACTGTTGTAAGCCGATGGGGGGATGGGCACCTCCTCGTGTCCAGGTCGATCGCGACAGCCCGGATGGCGGTCCCAGTTCCTCTGTATTGCGCCACTTCTCTGTCCTCCGGGCGTGGCCAGTCTGGTCGCCTCCGTCTCCTGTGGTCTGCCGAGGGCCGATCTCCATTAGTGTGTCCCGGCGCCGCCGCCTCAGTTCGCGCCTCTCAGGTGTCCCGTCCGTGCGGCCCTCGTTTCCGGTTGCAGCACCGGGCTTGCCTGCCGGGTCTCGCCAAGCTCGTGATCTCTCCCTCGGCTATGGCGGCCGCGCTGGTGCCGGTGCGGTCCCGGGGCTCGTTGGACCTTAAGATTCGGTCCGGTGCTGCGTCAGCGCCCCATGGCCACTCGCTGCAAGTTTGGGCCGGCCAGGCGGTGATTTCCTCGGATAAATTAACCCCTGAGTGCGGGATCACGCCGGAGCTCCGCTAGGGTGCAGCCAGTCTCGCTGCGCGCGTAGCCACGTCCCCTACACAAATCTATCTTATACCACTGACCAATCCACTCATCAGTAACAGAACCCAGTTCCACCCTAGACCTAACTATATCCCATTCAGACACACACTCCCTGCTTCAATTACTCCTAACAGACCCCTTTTTGTCACTAACAAACCTTTACTCAGCCTTCCATCTTTTCAGCCACCAACACCCTACTCTTCTTTCTCCTGCAATAACACAACCACACAACACTTACACTCCACTGCACCAAACATATTACCTCTTTCAGTAATCAAATCTAACACAACTCTAGTTCACCCCTCTTACACGCAAGATAGAGTATTCACAAACACATCATCACCACCTTTATCTGATAACTTCCACTCACCAAAAATACTTTACATACAAATCCTTCTAAGAAAACAAATATATCAGCACTTTCTTTCAGTACTCCTAAAAACGTAACACACAATAGCACAACAAATTCTCTCACACACAACACCTCTGTCGGAAGGCAGGATCCTTCTGCATGGTTACACCCACTTTCTGCCTAGTGCTATGCTGTTTCTGACTCGTCTGACTGGGCTCCTGCTAATCAGGACCCCAGTCTCTGTGCTCTCTCCTCTAAATTGGTTATGGTAAGTACCTATTATGTACCTCCCAGATTGGATACTTGTGAACACTTATAAGTCCCTAGTGTATGGTACTGACTCACCCAGGGCATAGGTACACCAGGGATCCCCAATGGGCTGAAGCATGTATTATACTACCCTTGGGAGACCAATCAAAATGTAACTACAGGAATGCCATTCCAGCTTGTGTAAGCTGGTGTTAGCACCACTTACGAAATATATAGGTTTCCCTATATCTAAGGTGACTGCACGTAAATCCTATAAGTCACCCCTAAATTAGGGCTTTCAATCCTGAAGGCATGGTGCTCAGTTCTAAGTGTGAGGGTGCACCTGCATGAGCAGGACACCCCTACAACCTTCAGAGTCTATTCTCCCGAGTTGTAAGTGCATCCGCCATTATGATACATAGAGTGGCCATGCGTCATTACACGATGACCATCTCTAAAGTGGCCGTAACAAACCCTGTCATGTTTGGTATCAAACATGTTGGAATCATGTGTGGGAGGTATGATTCCACGCACTGTACAGCTCTTCTGGGAGGCCCCAGTACGTCCGATACCAGTCTTCAAGACCTGGACAGCATAACATGGCTGATGCTGACGACAGACACGATTCTGCCCTCCTGCTGCTGAGCCAAGCTTGAGCAGGGGAAGGCAGAATAATAGGTATCCTGTCACAGGGAGGTGTGACAACCTCCCAGACAGGGTTTAGTGTATTGGGGCAGGGTGGGAGCACTTGCCAGTGCCACTAAGTCTGCTTGAATGGCACAGTCGGCGCCCTCCTTGCATAGTCCAGTTCAAACCAGCTCAGGAAGCCATTGGCACCTGCTCTGACGTGAAACTGGATAAAGGACATGGGAGTATCTTCCCCACTGACCAATTTCTCTCCTGTGAGGGAACCATGAATCATCCCAACACTTTCTTTCGAGTACTTAAGGGCTTACCTGAGGGTGTGTCTATAGATTAGTCATGGAACACGATTCATTTCAATACACCACTTCTTCTTGGACCATTTGAGCAACCTGGACTTTGCTCTGGACAGCAAGGCTGCAACTGGGAAGACACCTGCTGCTCCTGATCACGTCGCCCTGCCTGTCTGCTGCAACGTCCATGACTGTGCTCCATACTGGAATCTTCCAAGGCCTCTGGACACCCAAGACACCAGAAGGAATCTCCTTTGAAGTGAAGGAGTCACTTCCCTGCATCTGCAGGCACTGCAACTAAGCTGACCGGTCTGCTGATCCTGGGCTCCTGTCGTAGCAGCAGGAACCAAATTCCTGTGCACTGCATCAACTTGCTGTTGCAAATGCTTGGTGGCTTCCTTCCATCAAGATCTTCAGGCTCAAAGTAGCCCTCCACTTCTAACATGTCCTGTGACCAAGATCTTTATCCTCATCATCTCACTTCCACTGTGGGCCGGCACACAGAAAAGCTATGGTATTCACCTGTTACAACGCATTTTTTACTCCGCACTACCACTACAACGCAGGCATTACAACGCATACCGTTACAACGCATTGCGCTGGGGGACGCTCTAGGATAAGAGGTAAGTTTAATTTACTATCCAACACCTTCCCTAGGGTCCACGGGGACTGGAGTTAGAATAGTAAATTATACTTACCACTATCCAGCACCCCAAAGCGCTATGCGTTGTAGCGGTATGCGTTGTAAATACCGCGTTGTAATGGTACGCGGAGTAAAAGTATGCGTTGTAACGACATACATCCAAAAGCTATACCATAGCTATCCTCATATATCTAATACCAACACTAAGGACTCACCAGATACAAGCCCACAAAATACTGCTCACTCTTCCACAAAACGAAGTCACACTATCACCAAAGCACATTCTCTAAATTCCGAGTGAGGGGTCCCGACAGTGCTCGTCTTAAGCGATGTGTCAAAGGACACAACGCTTAAGACGAGCACTGCCGGGACCCCTCACTCGGAGGTCTCCGCCACACAGACAAACCCACCTGTGCCCTATTCCCTCATCCACTTCACCGTATCTATGGCCCATTGACTACCCGCCGACTGGGTTGGAATTATCACTGGTCCCCTGCTTTATGATTAACGCCCAGTGCAGCCCTGATTAGTCACAGGTATCGCCCTGTTTGACGAAACACATGTCGGCTGGCATTGTACAAATCTCAAAAAAAGAACTACATAAAACGATGTGTTTTATCACACCACCGGTGTTGTCTTACTTTGCTGTAAATTCCTTCAGTATGAAAACTGTGTATTATAGGTGTGCCCAGTAACTGATAGACATTTTCCTGGTGCCAAGGTTTCTCTTCCTTGGTTTTTCAAGAGGTTTGGAACACTTAAAAACACAGCTAACATCCAGTACAGATCTAGATACAACAAATTCAGTTACAAAACGATATGAGTGGCTACAGGAAGCTTTTAATATCCTAATACCACTAAAATCTAAACAACAGAACAAAAGAAAACAGGCGCCTTGGAGAAATACAGAGATAAAATAACAAATTAGAAAGCTACAACATGCCTGACAACAAACAAAAACCAATCAAGACAAACTGTGCCTACAGATACTTAACAGATTATACAAGTCAGCTGTTAGACTTGGCTGTCTCTAGTTGGCAGAGGTATACACTTCTGACAAATAGGGACTCACCTCCTCTAGTCAGGGCAAGGGGATCACACATTTAGATAACCGCTGCTCACCCCCTCGGTAGCTTGGCAAAGCAGACAGGCTTATCTCAGAGGCAGTGCGTTAAGCATTTATGACCACATACAGTAATAAAGTGAATACACTACAAATGGACACGACACAGTAATATTATAAAAATACTGATGTTTATATAAGGCTTAGCACAAGACCAAAAAATATACCACAATCTTAATAAAATACTCTTGGAAGGAAAAATAATAGTTCAAGCGTAGTTTCTTCTTAGCACAAAGTCTTTAGTAACAAAAGCAACTCTTCTTCGTTAGTTCACAGTTCTTGGCAACAATGTAACCCACACGGGAGTCACACGACGTAGAGGCAGAGTTAATCCAAAGGGTCGGCGTCGACCGCGAGGAGCGCTACCTTCGAGCCCGGAGTCACACGGACCCCCCACAACACAGTACCTTGGAAAAGCGAAGCACACGAGGCTCAGCGGCATCGAGATGTCCGGCGTCGCATCTTCGGCGTCGATCAGGTCTCGGAGTCGGGGCGATCTGCAGTGGCGTCGACAGATGTCAGGCAGGAGCAGCACTCACGAGGTGAAGCAGGATACGGCGTCGGCGTCGATGTCGATGATGATGTTGCAAGAGTGAGCAGCGCTCACGGCGTCGAGAGGGCTCGGGATCGAGGCGTCGGCAGTGGCTTCGCTACTAGCGTCGATCGGGCCTAGCGGCCGGCCTCGAAGATGCGGGACACAGGAGCTGCACTCATGATGTCGGGCTGGATTCGGCGGCGTCCATCGGCGTCGGGCTTGCTGGATTTCTTCAGAGGTGCTGGACTTTCAGGTTCCAGCAACAAACACTTTCAGCAAATGGTGAAGTCTTTTAGCCCGGTGACTTCAACAGGAGGCTGGCACTCTTCCAGCCCTTGGAGATTTCCTCGGCAAAGTTTGAGAGTACACACTCAGTTCCTCTCTCCTGGTTCCTTGGCAAAAATAAAGAAGTGACTGCAGGATTCCCCCCAGCGAACAGCACTCTGGCAGAAGGGGTAGGCAAGTCCTTGGATCAGCAGATTTCTTGTCCTTGGTTCAGGGTTCCTTGTCAGAATTGATCTAAAGTCTTGGTTCAGGGGTCCTTCTCTTATACCCCTTTTTGGCTTTGATCCCTTTGTACATGCAGGGGAACTCCCCTCATCCCGGGTTTGTTGTGGGTGTAGCCAGGCAGAGGCACCTGGCCTATTCACAGTGCAGGGCTGGAGCCTCAGACGCCCAGCATGAGGTGGAGCCAGTATTGTCACTGGCAGGAGCAGAGCTATCCGTCGCTCGGCAGGAGGTGGAGCCAGCATTGTATCGGGCAGGGCCGGCTATCAGGAGCTACTCTTCCCTTACTCTCAATGCAAATGCACCACTCACCCCACACTGACTCATTCAGAACTCTGGAGCCACCCAGCCCCTGTCACACACACACCAAACCAGCAGAAACCAGAAATAGTTAGACAAGAAAATAGCCACTTTCTAAAAGTGCTATTTTCAAACCCAGAGTCCAAAAACCATCCACCCAAACTTTTATTTATTTATTTTGAAAGTTTTATATAGCGCGAACAAGATCTTCGCAGATATCAGAGCGCTTTACAGAGGAGGGGAGCATATATACACAGATACATCAATAGTGTTAAAAGTACAGTGTAGTGATATCATAAACAATCAAGTAAGTCAATTTCAAAGTCATACAAAAATGCAAAGGGTTCGAACAAGTAGTACAGATCAGTATCGAGTCTTTGAAGTTGATCCCCAGTAGTGGTTCAAGTGTATTTAGCCATGAGGATCGCTTTTACTTAAAAACGGATGCGTTATTGAACCCTGAGTTCAGGGATACCATACTCGACATCGTACCATGCTCCCCGAACCAGCTAGGATTATACCATTAATAATCCTGGCAGCCCATTCTAACTTATGGAGAGCAGGTAACCTTACAATAGTGAAGAACGAATATGGCTGTAATTCACTATTAGGACATGCCAACTTCGTCAGGCTTGTCCGTCCTTATGCTTACAATGCACCCTGCCCTCGGGCCTACCATAGGGGTGACTAACATGAAATTAAGGGAAGGTTTGGGGACTGGCAGATAGGTGTACTTACGCAGTCCGCGTGACAGTACCAGACCGCACGTAGGTCTAGCAATGGCAGACCGTTAGACATACTTTTACTAGGCTGCTCTTGTGGGTGGCACAACATGTGCTGCAAGCCCACTAGCAGCATTTGTATTTACAAGCCCTGGCACTCCTCATGCACTAGACTAGGGACTGACAGTAAACCAAATAAGCCAAACATGGAATTCAATCAATACAGTAATTTAACATAGGGAGCACTTGCACTGCGGCACTGATCAGCAGTGGCACAGTGCCCAGAGCAAAATACCAGCAAAAACATCGTAAACAGAGGAGGCCAACAGAAAAAAATGGAGGAGAGACTCAGGCCAATGATGTCAGGTCTAACATCAGCTATCACAAAATTAAGAAAAGGTACTATTCAGACTGAATTCAAAATGTTATAAATAAAGAATTCTATAAAAGTCTCAGTAAATTATTTCGTAAACCAAATTGCCTAGAAGGAGCTCATCCTGTTACTCAAGATTTCACAGACAAACTGTCAAATCATTATAATGCCACAGCAGAACCATTGGACTCATTTAAAACAAATAAAGCACCATCACTGACCTTTTTCTAAAACAAACAACCCAAGAATACTCTAACCCAGCCTCTCCATTTCTTCCATCAAATGTCACACGATTAATTTATCAACCTGTTCAAAACAAGTAGGCCTGCCGGCCACGCTTCTGATCCCTGTCCACCACACACCTTCAAGAGTATTCTTCTAACAACCTCCTCTACTGCTACACCAGTAAGAAAAATCATCAACAATTCCCAATTGCCCAGATGTCCCAGTTCATTGAAGATAATGCCATACTTTCAGATTTCCACACGGGATTCCGTCTAGGAAGAGTGTAAGAAGCTGACTCTGTATATACTATACCAAAGTAAGATATAGTATGCACAGAGTCCAGGGAGTCCACAGAGGTATAGCAGAGGCTATCTTTGAGGTAGTGTGGGTTAGCAGTTAGGCTTATCCAAAGAGTGTGTTAAGCATTTATTGTATTCACTTAATCAAAGACTAATACACACTAAGAGACAGATTCCAGACCAATGAGGTAAGTATAAAAAATATATACTTATGTTTTATTTTAGAAACAAGCAGGACTTGCCACAGGTGAGTAAAATGAACCTTAAAATGCAATAGTGTTCAAGGAAATGCAATTGTACTAGACATTGCAGTTATTACAGGTTTGTATCACTTTTAAATGTAGTTTGTATCATACAGTTAGTACTTTCAGATTACTTTTTAGTTACTTCAGGATTACAGTGAGTACACCTTAAGATCCCTACATACAAGGTAAGTATGACTTTTTTTTTTACTTTGCAGGAATTCCTTTTCTTCATACAACACAGTTCAACACTAAGATATTTTTAGGCCCAATATCTCTTTATTACATGGGTTCCTATGTGAGAAAAGTGTTAGTGGTTTTGGAGGTAAGTACACAATCTACAAGGGTGAGTTTTTGGTGTTAGTACCAAGGTCTACATGGACACTCAATTTGCACCACTAACGACACTGGAGCGGCCGGATGTAGAGTGCAGGGAGCCAATGTTAGCCAATGGGCCTAAGGGGGCCTTCGGTTAGGGACTGCTGACACGCAGGCCATTCGGTTGTGGGAGACAATCTCTTGGGGTTAAGATCAGCACTGCAGGAGTCAATGTCCAGCACAGCTGCACCACCTGCGTTACTCGGGCGGCCGGGTACAGGGTGCAAAATGGACATTAGGAACCCTGTGCTTTCCAATGGAGAATTTCGGTTTCTGAAATATGCTGCAGGCTCGGGCAGGAAACTGTTTGAAGAGGACCTGGACACAATTGGTTGGGCCACCCAAGGCCATAGGGGTTTGGGTGCAGGGGTGTCTTCTGGCGTCTGCTTTTCTTACCAGCTCTCGTCGCGGCTGGGAGACCCTTCAGGTATAATCTAGAGTCTTGTGGAAGGTTGAGGATTGCCAGATTCCAGGTCAGGATCACTGGGGAGCCCTCCTTGGGGTGTCGTGACACTCAAACTCGGGTCATGGGCGTCCGGTGCAGAGTGGTGCAATGGAATCTAGATTCTGGAGGTGAGCCTTTCGTTGAGCAAATCCGGTGTTCATGGGAGACAGAGTCTGTGGGAAGGTTGCAGGGCAGGTCTTCTGGGCTGTGGGGGTTGCTGGCTGCTGAACTAGCCATGGTTCTTGCTGTTGGCAGGTCATAGACGGGACAGGCTGGTAGGGCTGGGGCCAAGGCAGTTGGTGTCCTCTTCTCCTTCCTGGATCAGCACGGATCTTCGGTCCTTCTTCTTTCTTCTCAAATCTGAGGAGGCAAGGTTCAGAGTTGCCCCTAAATACGAGATTTAAGGGCATTACAGTAATGTGCAGGTCTGGACCAATAGGTCCCTTCCTTTGGTGGGTACACCCCCTATCATGCCATCCTCTACTGGGAGGGGGAATGAGCCTCTTCCTACTTGGCTGAGTCTCAACATCTTCAATATGGAGGGGACTGAGATGTGTGGTTGGCATAGGTGGGCGCTTCTCTCTTCCTAGCTTGGATTTACTGCCTCTTCGCCTGCCCAAAGCGAGGCCAGAACTGGTGGGAGACAGTTGCTGGGGGCAGCAAAAGGCAGGGACAGTGTCCCAAGGTGGATGTCTTTGAAGCGTCCCCTTTTGTCGATCCAGCTCATCCTGGGAGAGGCGGCATGACACCACTGCCCAGGATGGCATTTGTTTCAGTACCAGAGAGTGGAGGCTCTCTACCTAAGGGTCAAGAAACGTGTCTGGTGGTGGAAAATGGTGGGTAGCCATTCAGGAACCACACATAGGCAGGTCGATTTTCAGGAGGCATCTCTAAGATGTCCTCTGTGTGCATTTTTTATTAAATCCCACACTGGCATCAGTGAATGTGCTGACAGATTTGCTACCCAACTATCAAGTATCAAAGGAAGTAAGAAACCTCGAATGACCATGGACTTCAAGCTATCAATGAATACCCAAGTGGACAAACTATCAAGATCATGCTTTGGTAATATAAAAACTCTGCAATTGATCTTTTCCCACCTGGGATTTCCACACAAGGTCCTGGCTACCATCTCTTGTTCTGTTAAAATTTGATTATGCCGATAGCCTCTACCACGGATAACCTTTTTTTTTACATATTTTTATTGAGGTTTTTTTAAAGCAAAAGAATAATAGCAATAATTTACATAATACTGATTTGCAAATCGACGTATGGATGAGCATTGCAGATTACACCGACAAGTATGGAATATAAACAAAAAAGAAGCAAAGAAATATTAACAAAGAGAGCAAAATAACCAATAATCACCACAGTGCAGGTTTGTACAACAGTGGATTGTAGAATACATTACATCACAATTGGCCAGCCATCATCGCAATTGTTTGATAGTGGAAGGACACATCAACCAGTGAGTTCGGAAAGGAAGTAAGAGCGAAGCGGTTACCAGATACTTTTTGGCCTGGAGGAAGGAGGAAGCAAGGATGAGTAGACATGGCTGGTATTGTCACAGTACATCAAATCCATTAGCCAGGCCTTCACTAATGGTGGGCAAATTCCAGCCCAATCCAAAGAGACCTGTCGGTTAGCCAACAGGAGCGCAATTGCAGTAAAATGCCATAGGCAAAGCCACAGAGGAAGAGCATATCCCAGCAGCACCGGTAAAGGCGAGGGAGTTACGTTGTCTCAACCAATAAACAGACATGTTCAAAGACTGACTCCCAGAAAGCCAAGACAGCGGGGCAATTTCATGCCAAATCAAAAAAATAAGCATGATCCATCGCACACCTCTGGCAATTGTCTGGCTTAGCGCGATTCATCTTGGCAACCAACATGGGAGTAACATACATTCTATGTAAATATTTAAAATGCAGACTTTTATGTTTATATTTATTCCATACATATTGGGTCTGTTCGCAACAATAAGTCCACATTTTGTCTGTCAAAGGGTGTGGCAAATCTCCCTCCCAGGCTGTCTTCGCCCACCCGCCCACCGTCGGTCGGAGTGTCTGCGTGAGATGGTACAATCTAGAGACCAGGTGTGCATTGTCGTGTGTTGTCATTATTTTGGTGAAGGGCTTGAATTCAGGGAGTTCTGCTGCCAGGGGACGTAATACTGTAGCCAACGACGTGCTTGTTCTGTGTATAAGGAAGCGGTCCCATACACTCACATCTCGATCCTTCGTCAAATATGCTATGGGGAGAGCATTTGACCGTTATCAAACATATAGCCCATAGTCTGAAGACAGTTGCGGGCAATCGCCCACTGAGTCAGTGTTTCGGTAGTAGGAGGCAGCCATGGGTTGTCCAGAAAGGGCAAATGCGGAGAGTAAAAAGGTTCAGTCCCTATATATTTACAAATACGTCCCCAAGCCCAGCTAGAGGCTTGCAAAGTGTGGATTTCAGCAGGAGTCCTAGTGAGCTTAAGCAGGAGAATGGAGGAGAGGGGAGAAGGGCGATCCTGTTTAAACTCTGGTTTAAGAAATCGCGAATGCGCATCTGGATAATACCAATAATATGCGTAGTGTGTCTGCGCCACGAAATAGTATAAATATAAATCGGTAACTCCAAACCCACCCCGCTCAAACGGCTGAGTGAGCATCTGCCATTTCACCCGTGCCTGACTCCCTGCCCAAATCAGTCTTGTGAACATGCAACGGAGGTTGTTGAACAAAGCAACTGTGAGTGGGATCGGGATATTCATGAACAAATACAGAAAACTGGGCAGTACTAACATTTTAATGATCGCTATGCGACCAGCAATAGATAATGGAAGCACTATCCAGCGGACTTTTTATCCATCCAGCCGGACTATGGCCATGCCATAATTAACCTGGTGTGACCGTTGAAGGACTCTGAGCTGAATTTGCAGCAGACACCTAGTAGGTGTATTCATGAAGCCCTCACCCACCAACCTAGTTGGTGGCATGCTTCATCATCGGGCCCACCCAGTGACATCTAACATGTCCCGGGTGTGCTTCGACGCCTGATTACAGCAGAGCAGGTATTTACTGAGTGTGCAGTGAGGTGAGTGATAAAGTGAAAATTAAAACGGCTGCTTGGTAGTCCCAGTACCCGAGGGTAAATTAAAGTTTAATAACTGGGCCTCCAAGGGCAGTTAAAAACAAGGCAGGGGGATGTGTGGTGGTTAAGTTAAGACCACCTACATCTAGTGTAGGTCGACATGTTTCAGCCAGTGCCTTTATTAATGCTGGCTTTCCTCAGGAACAAAGAGTGGTGATTAAAAATATTTTAAAGTGAGTGTTGCGCAGACTATGTGTTGCACACACTAAGGTGCTCTAGGTGTGCGAGGGGGATTCCCTCACCACGCATACCTGAACACATAACATAAAATGGCAAAACAGGACATACAAGGTATAGAGTCATTTAGCAATTGTTTAGTGGTCACAGAAAATAATTGCCGGAAGTAAGTGCTCCGTGGGTGGGGGACTTTAGCACAGCAAAAGTGTAGCAGCAATGGTGTTGCTGCTAGTGGTTTATGCGGGATATCTGGCGTGGTGAAGCTAAGAAACGAGCATCACACACACTCTATGAAGTGATGAGGACGTAAGGGTAAGTATCTCACGCTAGTGTTTTAGCTTTGTTGCCTTCCTGGAGAGATGCAGTGGGAGGATTGACCCTGGGGAGGGAGGACAGGGGGTTTAAACAACCTGTGGGAGAGAAGAAGCGCTTACCCGGTAGTCGTGTCGGGTGAATCTCATACTCACGGGATTTCCAGTCAAAGCCTGCCGTGTAACTGAACTGCTGTCATCGACCTCCGGAACCCGGCTGAGGTTTGCGGTGATCTTAAATAGTGTCCCGTAAGTGCCGGCACCTGGAGAGGGGGAAATGGTAAACAGACTCCCTTGCCGGTAGCAAGTCTGGTGTGCGCAAGAACGAATTGGGTGCGCTATGGATTT
Source organism: Lissotriton vulgaris (assembly GCF_964263255.1). Taxonomy (NCBI): domain Eukaryota; kingdom Metazoa; phylum Chordata; class Amphibia; order Caudata; family Salamandridae; genus Lissotriton; species Lissotriton vulgaris. The sequence goes on from NC_141691.1 coordinate 2,036,434,618, forward strand.
GCTAGCGCATGCTCAGTGGCGGGATATTGATGTGCATCGAATGTGGCATATGGGTAAATTCTCGGGTATTTGGACAATGCCTATTGCGGATAGGCGTGCCAGCAAGGTGTAACACATGGTGAACCCGGAGTGTACACGGTATCTGGTAAAGCACGTACAAGTGTGGGAGCAAGGAGTGTATGCATCAGGTGATTATGTAAGGCATGACACGTGGGAGTTAGGGGGTAGGCAGCGACGTGACGCAGTGGTGCACGTGCAGAAGACATGACATCTTGTCAGAACGTAATGTAGAGCACGTGGGGAGCGTGTGGGTTTGGGGTAAGAGTAGGTGGCCTACAGTGCACCTGACCATGAATAGTAGAGCAAAAGTCATGGATGAGTCAGAAGAGATAGCAAGAGTCATGGGTTGAGGGAGTTCCACGGTATAGAGTCCTTTAATCCGTGTTTGTGAAGCGAGAGGCGATAAATCCACCGTTGCTCCTTATTAAGGAGGAATTTTTCATTGTCAGTACTGCTAGTGTTGAATTGTTCTACCACAGTCCAGGATAGATAATTGGGGGTGTGGTTGAGATTGAGGAAATGGTCCGTCAATTTGCTGATGTTCTTTTTACATCTGATGGTACTCCTGTGTTCCAACACAGAGGTGCGTACTTTCCTGGTGGTCATGCCGATATATCTGAGGCCACATGGGCATGTGAGGAGATAGATGACATTACTGGAGTTACAATTGGTGTGGGTTCGTGGGGTCCATACTTTGCCCGGTTCAAGGTCTAGAGTTTTGGTCTGTCGGGTAAGATGGCATAAGCTACAGTCGTTACAGGGGTACTGTCCCGTGATCTTGGGCAGTCCCCAGGTGTTGGTGATGATGTTGGTGTCCATTGTGGGCTGGGGTTTGTGGCGGGTGAATACGAGTTGGTCTCTCAGATTGCTAGAACTCTTAGAGGGTGACATCAGCAGGGAAGAAATACAGGCAGCCATTGCCAATCTGCCTTATCAAAAAACACCGGGTGATGACGGCTTCCTGCTGAGTATTACAAGTGGACCGGGGAGGAAGCACTAGACACCCTACATGCGGCCCTACAGGTAGCCAACAGAACTTCTTCGTTAGGTCCTATCTCCAACAGGGCCGTTATCGCGGTCTTGCCTAAACCAGGGAGGGATGCTCGCCTTTGTGGCAGTACCTCCCTATTTAACTTCTAAATGGAAACATTAAAATAGTGTCCTCGCTGCATGTCTAATGAAAGTCATACCTTCTCTTATCCTTTATAAGCAGGTTGGTTTTGTTCCAGGGTGATTTTCTAGAAACCATCTCTGCACACTTGCTCATACGCTATGGACAGCAGAAGATCTTTCGGAAGATGCAGCAGTCCTCTCCCTTGATGTGGGAAAGGCGTTCGACCGCATAGGTTGGAATTACCTTTTCGCCACTATGAAACGCTTTGAGCGCGGTGACAAATTGATCCCCAAGGTCCATTTAATCTACGACTTCCCGAGGCCCAGGTCAAATGCGGAGGGTTTCTGTTTGTTATTTTTAGGATGCAAAGAGGCACATGTCAGGGATGCCCACTCTCTCCCCTCCTGTTTCTTCAGGCCATGGAACCCCTGGCCTCTGTCATGCGTCAGTCGTCAAGAGTAAAAGGTATCCTCATAGCGGCTGGCCTCTCTAAAATATATCTGTACGAAGATGACATACTACTCACCCTCAGAGACCTACCACTCTCCCTCCCGGAACTATTGGACCTCATAAAAGACTTTGTAACACTGTCGGGCTATAAGGTAAACTGGGATAAAACCTTGTCCCTCCCGTTCTCCTCACTGACCAAGAAAGCCGCAATACAGGGATACCCTTTTCGGTGGAAGTCCTCTCGGCATACATACCCCGGAGTGCTAGTCAACAGACGCCTGGAGGGAATGGTCGTAGATAACCTAACACCCCTAATTGCACAAATAAAACAGACTTTGATAAATGGTCCCTACTAGGATTCTCCATGTGGGGCAGGGTAGAGGCTGTGTGCATGGTGACGTTTCCATGCTTCACTTATATCCGATTTATGCTGCCCATGGTGATACCCCTGTCAACTTTACACACTATTGATGCAAGAATACAGGCCTTTGTCTGTGGTACTACCTGCCCCTGTCTGGCTGCACCTAAGCTCATGGCCTTCTGCTCTTGTGGTAGCCTGGGCTTTCCATCAGTAGAAGACTACAGTTTGTCCCTACATCTTCCCAAACTTGCCTACCTCCACCCAGCAACACCAGACCCCTCCAGTGGGTGACAATGGAAAGATCACTCCTCAATCATGGCAACTGATTGGGCCCCTTTATGGGGATACCATCATGCACAAACCAGTTCCACACCTAGTGTTACAGGCCACACACAAGGCATGACACCGCGCACACCACCTCTTAGGCACCAGCCACCATCTACATGCCAAGGCACGGATCTGGGGTAATGATAGCATTAGAATTGACAAAAAGACACTCCATTGGCCTGTATGGAAAGCCCTAAACATACATTTCTTTGATCAGGTGATCCTTAACGGTGATATAAAACCCTTCACAATACTGCATTGCCCCCACAGCAGGCCTGGAGATACCTGCAGTTGCAAGACTGTCTACAAAGATGCCTTGGCCACCGACCTTGGGCCCTTCCATCCTCCCCGGTGGTGGAATATCTGTCAATCTGGCGCAGACACAAAGGTGTCATGTCAGGACTCTATGGTATCCAAATCAATCACTTGTTCTCGCATCCCCTCCTATACAGTCTCCACGCCAAATGGCAGGCACAGCTACAACACACAGATGCGGCAGAAGATTGACAGATATTGTTGAAGACCTAGACAAGGGAACTCAAGGAGACAGATTAAAATTTTGTCTTTTTAAAACTCTACACAACAGGTACTGGACCCCAGTGAAACTGAACAGGGCCGGCTGCTACCACATTCCAAATGCTGGCGGTGCCCATTTGTGCAAATTGATCCCCCCATATACCATGCGAGTGTCCCTCTGGCCAATCCTTTTAGTCCTTTGTAAGCACCACACCGGGAGCGGTGATACCCCTCTGCCTACCTCTCCAACCCCCAGTTATACTCCTGCATGACATCAGCACCACCCCGGACGTCACACGACCGCAACGTTGCAATCTTCATACAGCACTGTCCACCGCTAAACTCTGCATCTTAAGGAAATGGAGATCGCCTGACCCTCCCTCCCAAGAGGAATGGATGGCGGCGATGATCCAAATGGCCTCATACAAATGTGCTATATAAGGCCTCAGGACCAGACAAAGGTATATACACAGATGTGGGCCCCCATTCTCAGAGAGGCCACAGAAAAAAGACTCTGCAGCCCCACCCAGCCAAATTCCATCTGTCAGTTCGATAACCACAGCTAGAAGCGCCCATTCCCCCGTCATAAATGCCACCTTGTCCTATAGTAACTCACTTTCATATGTCCTCTACAATGCCTCTCCCCTCCCCCTCTCCCTTCTCTTCCTCTCCTCTTGCTATCACTTCTGTTTTCCACACTTCCTTTCTCCATCCACCTTCCAAAGCCCATCTACCCCCAGACTTCTTGCTATGCCCTCAGCTACCATCTGGACACATAGGCGGGCACCCCTTCTCACCAAGCCCCCCTCCCATCTAGAGGTGATTACCACTATCCCATCACAGCATGCTGGCATGCAACCATTACATGAGGGACTGCGGACTACTCAGCCCCCTCTTGGTTTTGTACCAACACCCCGCACACCCTCAGACTCAGACACAACCTATCCCCTGCATCCCCCCTGCACAACAATACGTGCCCACCCTCTTCTCTTTCCTTCCAATGATGCCATCTCATCATTGTTGCTCCCCCTACACCCGAAAAAGACCAGGGGCTGCCTGACCTCGTCCACTTATCACCCTCACTCCTACCTGCCTCCAGTACCTGTTCCATAAAGATCATTGACCCCTCCCAACATGAGGTCCCTTTCCGTCAGAATGACTCTGAGTCTGTTGGGCCTCATAACATCCTGCTGGTAAACCATGCAAGGTGGCAAATGCGGGCTGTGCAGTAAGACCTGAAGTTCCAGTCGGCACAGCATCGAGGAAATCTGTTGCGATCTCATGCAGGTTTCCACTAACTTGTTCAGCCGGGTACAGCAGGAGCGATGAAGGTAGCTAATTCTCCTTATCCCTTCGCAATGGCACACTCAGCGAGTATATACATATGAACTTCACTAAGTGTTTCACCACCAGGGAAGGGAGAAAAAGGGACAAAAGAAACAATAAAGTAGCATCAGCTCAAATCAGCAGGTAGGTATGTTCGGATATAGATGCGCTGTATAACCTCCCTGGTAACTGGTGATGAACCCTGCAGAGGGAGAAACACGGGGTCACACATGCATTCAATTCTTCTATGATTAAGTTAAATGCCATATACGTATATGCCCTTACACTTGAAACTGCTGCCCAGGCTCATAGAAAACAGAGAAAAAGGTCAAAATAAAGCATAAAAGAAAAGAAGTGGAATTTCTGCATGGTGCTTAACATCCTCGAACAAAGGTTAAGTCGCCTCCTAGTGCTACCAAATGTTTATAACGCTTTCGGGATTCTTAAGAAAACGTAGACTGAATGTTCAATAGCACCCCGCTATTGAATGGTAACAAAGTAGTGGAACTGCATAAAATCCTGCTTGGTACTCGATGAAGGACAAAGTTAAATGAGTATGTGATATAGGAAATCTCCACGCACCTCACCCGAGTATTATGGCCATACTGGAGTAAAGCAAGACCATCAAAATCATCAACGATGCGATCGAGGCAGGGAGAACAAGGGAATCAAGTACATAGGAATTTCTAAACGGAACTGTAGAGCGGACGCTCTATAACCAAATCCAGCGTAATGCAACACGCGACAAGGCAGCACTCCTGCGCCTTACCTTACCGCGAATCCTTCACTCCTCCGTGAGTCTCAGACAACAAGATTAATTCGGGCCACACAAACCTCAGATCCCGTTCAATGCGCGATCGAGGTAAGGTTCCACCCGATATCCATGGACGCCTCTGACTGTGTGTAGTTCAAAAGTAAAAACGAAAAGAAAACAGAAAGGTCTAATCCGGGTTCAGTACACGAACGTCCAGGGCTTCTCAGTACAGGTACTCCTACGGTCATGTGACAATCACCGGACTCCATGACAGGAGGAGTTAAGTAAAGAAACGAAAAGAAAGAAAGGAAGGACAGTGCCCCTAAGCATTCTAGGCGATGTAGTGTAACATTCACGCACAATCATTCTTCGCGAACCTAGGTAACCTGGGGCGAAATGTGACAAAATCTCACCGACATGGTTCAGATTTCGGAGGGCACTGTGAAAGAGCTGCAGAGGTGACTAACAGACCATGATTGGATTGAGGGCAGACCCCTCTCCCGTCCCCACCCAGGCCTTACAGTAGTGATGGATGTGTCCCTTCTGGGATGGTGAGGCCATCTGGGAGAGGTGGAGATCAGAGGACTCTGGTCACCATCAGAAGCAAACCTCCATATCAATCTGTTGGAGATTCGGGCGATCCTTCTGGAACTGAAAGCCTTTTTACGGTCTATAAAGGGAAGGCTGAAATGACAACACTACTGCCATGTGGTACTTCAGCAAACAGGGCGGCATGGGGTCGTGGATGCTTGGAATTTCTAAGGTGGTTCTCGCTCGGCGATGCTTTTCGCTGTGAGTGGAGTTCGGGCCTCCTGTACGCCTTTCCGCCCATGCCACTTCTGCCCAGAGTGCTCAAGAAGATTAGGAATGACCAATCACAAGTAATTATTGTGGCCCTGGACTGGGCCCAGGAAGTTTGGTATCCCAAGGTTCTAGACATGAGAATTGATCCTCCGATCATGCTGTCCCTTCGGGAGGATCTTCTGTCACAGAAGGGGAAGGTCCTTTACCAGAACGTGGAGAAGTGTGGCTCAGGGGTTAGAGGCGGCAGACCCGGAAGCTGAGATCGGCCCTGGACCAGGGTTCAATTCCCCGCCTCGGCGGGTCTTGGGCTAAAAATTCCACGGACTCGATAATTCTCGCTCCGGTGCCTTCTCGACTCACGGTTTCACACTCTGCGACTCTGGGCAATAGCTTGCTTAATCTCCACAACGGCCCCTCGCGGCGGGATGCTTGGCTTTCACCTTATGGATACCCTTCCGGGGTTATCTCACAGGGGAATACCAGGACGGGTTCCCTAAGCAAGCGCCGGGAAACCCACTGCGGGTAGCTGTGCGCTATATAAGCTCAAATACATTTACATTTACATACATTTACAACCTATCTACTCTCCGCCTCCTTGTGTGGAGACTGAGCAGCGAAAGTTGACAGCTTTTGACCTCCCTTCCGAAGTCTGTGAGGTTACGGTGCCCCCCAAGGTTCCACACGCCCCCCTTTTTTAGGCAGAGGCTGGGGCAGAGGGCGAGGGCGAAAGTGAGGCAACGCTCCAGAGAAAAAAGTACAGTGGGAGGACGCACGCCCCCAGGGAATGGACACGAGGAATACAAACAGGTCGGGACAAAGATGAGTCTGGTGGTAAACCTATCAGACCGGCACTTGACAGGGAGAGAGGAGCAAGTTTTACAAAAGGGATTGGGCTTTGTACCAACTCCAAAAACTGACCTCTTCCAACAAACTCGGGAAATTCAATCATTTTTCCGAAAAATCAGATTGAAAGCCTTTTTTGAGGGGAGGCCAAGTGATCAAATGGAAGATTCTGGCCTTCATAATCCTTCAACTTTTACACCCCATAATGGAATGATTCCGAATGAAGTCCTTACCTATGAACAGGCTGTACTCAAAGACATTAAAACACTAGATCAAAAGGGAAACCATTGCAACATCTCCCAAAATGAGATGTATACTCTTAGATCACTTGCTGAAGATCCCCTGATTACCATCAAATAGGCGGATAAGGGTGGCGCTACAGTTCTTATGAACACTGTGGACTATGACCTGGAATGCACAAGGCAACTAAGCGATACACGCTACTACACACCAATCCCTTGTGACCCGACAGCACGCCTACAGACCATTACAGGCCTGGTGGACAGTGCAGAATGTGAACAGTGGATCAGTAAGAAAGAGGCGGACTTCCTGATGAAAAAAGATCCCAGGGTCCCCTACTTTTACATTCTTCCCAAGATCCATAAAGAATGCAGTCCTGTACCTGGGCGACCTATCGTCTCGGGGATTGATTCCGTCTTAGAACCACTTTCACAATTTTGTGATCATTTCTTGCAACCTCTAGTAAGACGCATCCCTTCGTTCATCCAAGACACGTCTGATGTCTTGCGCATACTGGACACTGTCCATGACACCGGGCAGATCAATCTCTTAATTACTCTCGATGTAGAGGCCCTCTACACAAATATTCCACAGAGGGCCACACTTGAGGTAATAGAGGAAAGACTTGGACTTGAAACCTGGAGCTCAACCACCCCACCTGCATTCATTATGGAGTGTGCCACTTTAGCATTAGCGGAGAATTACTTCGAATTCAAGGGGAAGTATTACTATTAAACCCAAGGTACATCAATGGGCAGTACTTTTGCTCCTTCAGTGGCATGCCTATACATGGCTGAATTTGAAGTGAGTGAGTAGCCCCACGTGACCTCCCACCCAATGATGACAGGGCTTATCTACACTCCCTCGCCAGCTGTCGGTACCTCCCCAGATGGCCAGGACGCCGGCCAGGAGTACCGACGGTTAGGTAAGGCGAACCCTCGCGCATAGGCGCTATTGCGAGCATATTTACATCAGGGTTATTTACTCATGCTGAGCTCCCCTTTTTTAACATTTAACTACTCTGACTGGTCTACTTGACCATGTATTTTCCGCTATTGGTAGTTATAGGAGCCTTGTTTCTATCACGTGCAAGTTATGTGTTAATGTGTGTCCTACATGTTTTCTAGAGCGGTGCTTCATTTTCCCCTGAGCCACTGCCAGGTGGGGTGAGGCCATCTGACCTTACATGTTGAGGTAAGAGTTTACTAGCATTTGGTATTACAAACCTTTCACCCAAATGTATTAAAATCATGTCTGCACTCAGGTAGTGCTTTTTCTAAACAACACTTTATGTGTTCTAGTCCAAAGCATATCTGATGGTTGGACTATATGGCCCATTTATTAATTGATAGCCTTTCTCCTCACCTTCTTTCCCCAGTGATTTGCACAGACTGTAAGGACACCCAGAACGTACAGGTGACTGTTTGCACTTGTTTGGTGTTTCTAGGGTGTAACTTTTTTCACTTGGTGTAGTAGCATTTATTTTTAGTTTTGGTCCTGAAGAAAGCAATGACAAAGTCAGTCCTTTAATTGCTGAAACTAGTCGACCATATTGACCTGAGGCTGTCTACATAATCAGACAGTCAGCGGGCGCACTGATTTTAACATTGGTATGGTAAGCACAACTAAAATAAATCTTTGCCTGGTGCCTATTCTTAACCAATTTTAAACCCACTTCTCTTGGTTTTTTTTCCCTCACACCTTCTTTTTGCACTGCACACCCCAGTCCCATTTTTTCTACCACTCACCTACATCGAGTGGTATACCACACTGTCGTCTCTTTACTCTAGTGAGGATACCCCCTACCACCGGGTTGACCTCCTAGGAGAGTACCAATAATCTCTGACGGGTGGTACGGATAAAATCCCAAATGATGAAGGGCGGATCCGAATGGTGACTGATGGGTATTTTTCCTCATCCACGGAGAGCTCTCTGTGACATAACCTGGGGGTAAGGGTGAGTTCTTGTTTGGTTTTCTGTGTTTATGGGCACATTTACCTGAGACCCTCTGGTACCTTTGTTGTTTAATGGTTCTGTCGGGGATAGTACCCAGAGCTCGGTCTTTAAATTTCCCCTAGGTCCCCCTCCACCGTATTGTGTTTGTTGAATTTGAAGAGAGACACATACATCATCAGTCCAATCCCTTCCTTGATAACATCAGAATGTGGAGGCGATTTATAGATGATATCCTGATTTTATGGACAGGACCTCCGACCTCGCACGAGGCCTTTTTCAATTGGGTGAACACTCTCAACCCTTATCTCCACTTTACGATGTCTGCATCACCTACGGAAATTGCCTTTCTTGATTTGACAATAAGATTGAAAGAGGGATCACTAAGTACTACTATGTACAGAAAGCCTACCGACCATAACAGCCTGCTCCATTACACGAGCCACCACCCCAAGGCTTTACGTTCCAATCTTCCCTTTGGACAATTTCTCTGGATCCGGCGAAACTGCAGTAATTTAACTGATTACAAGAAAGAATCAACAATCCTATCCAGGAATTCACTGGATAGAGGTTATCCCAAGAGAGATGTCACTAAAGCACAAAAACGAGCTAGAAATAACCATTGAGAGGCTCTGCTTGAACAACGGGAGGTGGTACCGGTCGAGAACCAACCAATAACCTGTGTCACAACTTTTACCCCTGTGTCAAATAAAATCAAAAGTGTGATCAAACGCCACTGGGACATTTTAAATACAGGCAACCTAAGCTTTGAACAACCAAGGTTTGCGTTCAAAAGGTCCCAGAATGTTAAAGACATTCTGATCAGCACACGACCCAAAGTAACCAAGAAGGGGGTTCAGCATACATTGTGGCACTTACCTCCTGTCAAGGGGCACTATCCATGTGGCTCCTGTGTGGTGTGTGCCTATACAACAATACATAAGACGATACAACTCACTGACACCTTCAATTGGGAACTCAGGGGACATACTAACTGTAACACCTCACACTGCATCTACATGCTGACATGCCCATGCGGATTACAATACATAGGAATGACGACACGTCCTATTAAAACCCGCATTATTGAACATCGCAGTATTTTCCGCTGTAGGAAGACACACACCAAGATGTGTAAACATTATGTTGAGTCTAACCACACCGCAGACTCACTTTAATGGCTTGTATTAGAATCTAGCCCTAATTGTCCTAAACAAGCCTTGTTCCGAAAAGAACAAAGGTGGGTCCATCGATTATCTTCTGACAGTCGAGGCTTGAATGAGGACATTCCGTGGCACTCTTTATAAAATTGCCACATAATTAGGTGCTATGAGTCCCCTCTCTGTACATTCCACACTATAATTGAATATAAGGAACGGAGATCTGTACTTTGGGTTTGCTACCATTCCGGACCCGCTCTCTCTACATAATATAAATCAACTCGCAAACACTACATGGCAATTATTATTTACCACTGACGCATTGGTTTTGGTTCAAAAATTCCGTTATGGCCGCCACAATAGCCAGGCGAACCACCTGACCTAACGTAGGAGGCGGGGTCAGGCTAGGATTCCTGACGCTTACGTGTAGAAATGGCAACCGCCACTTAACTCCGCTATCTATCCGAGCTCGGCGGCGATGGGTAGGTGAATCTGCGAGGACACGGGAAGTATGAGGTAAGGATAACTCCCGAAACATACAATGGGATCCCAGTAACTCTTCAAAGTCATATTCCTTCCGACCTTTCAGACGGCACTTGCTACCCTATTTTACACCTCATGTTGACGATAAATACGTCTTCTCCTCCCCCAGCCATACCTGATGGTCCCACCCCAATGTACCAACCCGCGATCGTTCATGTGGTATTTAATCCCTGACTATTACATGAGTCAGGCTGGTTTGTCTGTAGTGGCATTATGCACATTGAGTGAGTACAATAACTTCATTGCTCTACCCAAGAAGAAGTAACGTGTTTGTCCTGTGAGACTGCTGTTGTTTTTACACCATTGTTTTTAATTTAAAGCACCCTTCCACATATAAAGTGTTTTTTTGTGACGGTTACACTGCACGTTGCTACAACACGGTCACGTTTTTCTGGAGCTAGTTGAAATTCACAATCACTAGCATGACACTGTGTGTATTTTTGGCCCTGACCATGTATGTGTTCTGAGGATTACCTAATGCTATTAACCCTGTATTCTTATTTCCCTATTTAGGCATAGGATAAAGCCACAGAGGTAACCTACACCTACACTATTGGTTTTAGACACATGACACTAGCATGTTGTTGAATGAATGTAGTTCTCATAGGTCCTGATGAATCGCAGGCAATAGCCAAATGCGAGAAACATGCTGACCAATTCCCTTCCTAATCTCATCTAGGGCCACTATACCTAACTGGTTGGCACCTAGCGAGTTAGATTCACGCTTTTAACTGCAGTAGGGGACCCCCAGAATAAAGTAATTTCCGGTACCCTCTACTACATTTTAATCACCTCCTAGGCTACTCGCTATATCTCCCGCACACACGCACTTCACCATAAGGCAGTTGGATTCAAAAGATCTCAGCGAAAGAGCCCCTCTCAGAGGTGAGCCCGTCGGGGATTGCACCGCCTCCCCGACGAGGAGCAACGCCTATGATGAAGCATGACACCCATATGGGTGTGTGAGGCAAATACATCCAACAAAATGGATGCCTAAAGGTGTCATATCTACACCTCTGGTCACGCCAGATACACACAAACCCTTCCCTAAGGAACAGTTCAGCAACCCACTTTGATTACATATGCTTGTCGAGGGCACGAGCTGATACTGGACCTTCCACTTTTCGAAGTGGTAAATAGTGCCCGACTGATCTATTTGGGGCAAAGAAGGGGCATGCAGTTCAAAAGAGGACCATCTCCTGTTGGGTCATCCTCTGTATACAAATCTGTTACGCCTTGGCTAAGAAGTAACCTCCTGAGGACCTTAGAGCTCATTACACCACAGCAAAGGCAGCCACCACAGAGCTTCAGAGCGGGGTTCCAATCGATGATATCTGTTAACCTGCCATGGGGACGTCTCTGCAAACGTTTGCCTGACAGTACTGCCTAGATTCTCAGGTTAACAGAGAAAGCTTGTTTGGGTACTCTGTCTTGTAGGATTTACTTGTATAAAACCTGTCCGCAGTGCCTCCTTTGGGGAAAGTCTTTTTTGGGTATATGATTAAAGGTAAAGCATCTGCGGCTAGATGTCTCTATCAGATGGAAAAGTTACTTACGTTTGGTAACACCTTATCTGGTAGAGACATGATCTAGCTACAGATTCCTCACCGATCCACCCATCTTAGCTCCTCTGCGGAACTGTTTTTACTGTCAGGGCTTATCCCCTTCTGGGCCTTTGCTTCTTTTTAAAAACACCATGATCAGTCACTTCATGGCTTTGGGCTTCTGGCGTGAAAAGTTGTGAAAAGTAGTGACGTCAGCGCATCAGAGTGGCTGTTAGATTTACAACAGATATGTGACGACGAACACAATGCTGACAACGTCACACAGAGATTACCGACGCCACCTACCGAAGAGCAGGGGTACTGCTAAGAAAATCTTCCGGATCCAGCCTGATGCCTGGAAGTCCAAGGTTAAGGAATCTGCAGGTAGATCCTATCTCTACAAGATAAGGTGTTACCAAAGATAAGTAACTTGTCTGTCAATAGGTAAAAGATAACCCATGAAAAGCTGGGGATGCGTAATATAACAGCCTTGCGTAAACCATTATATTTGGTATCCCCTTAATAAGAGATGTTGGAAAACTCGAGGAAGGGTTCCAGTTGGCAGAAAAATACTGTGCTCATAAAGCCAACTTCAGACCATGTCCAATTGAATACTGGTAAGTTGTAACATTAGAAACCTAGAGGATACCACAAAGTATAGTTTGTAAGGCCACCATATTAGATATCCCCCAGAGGAACTGGATGTGAAAGATTGTGGAATGCAATCCATACTGAGAAAAGAAACTGCAATCTAGTTTCAAATGAAAGGCAACTCCAGTAAGTCAATGTCTAAACGGTAACCCTTGAAAAGTAGGGGACAAAAGATATTACAGCTATGCGTGAGCCATGATATATGGTATTCCCATAGTAAAAAGTGTTGGAAAACTCAAGGAAGGGTGTCAGTTGGCAGAACAATAGTGTGCTCACCCATTCAACATTAGACCATGTCAAATTAAATATACCAAATATTATAGGCAGTAGAGGACATTTTATTTGGTATCATCTAAGGCAACCGGATGTAAAATCTTGTGGAATGATATAACAAATGTGAAAAGATACTGTAGTCTGCTATATAATAAATGGCAACTTCAAGTGGCCAATGGGTAAAGGGTAACCCATGTAACATAGGGGATACGAGACATTACAGCAATGTCTGAGCCATAATATTTGGTATCCTGATAGTAAACAATATTTTAAAGCAAAGGGAAGGCCGCTATATGACACAGAAGTACTGTGCTCACCCATCCAACATAAGACTATGTCAAATTGAATCCTGGTAAGTTCTAACCCAAGAAACACAATGGATACAAAGCATTATAGATGGTATAAGCCATTATATATGGTATCCCCTAAGGTGACAAGACTTACAATCTAGTGGAATGATGAAAAAATTTGAAAGGTTACTGTAGTCTGCTATCAAGTAAATTGCAATTTCAAGTGGTCAATGGCTAAAGGGTAACCCATGAAACATAGGGGATACCAGATATCACAGCATTGGGTGAGCCATAATATTTAGTATTTCCTAAGGAAACTCAATGTAAAATCTTGTTAAATGATGTAAAAAATCTTAAAAGATACTGTAGTTTGCTATCAAGTAAAAGACAACTTCAATGGCTGAAGCGCAACTCATGAAACCTAAGGGATAAGAGATATTACAGCAATGTGTGAGCCATAAGAGTTAGTATCCCCATAGTAAACGATGTTGGAAAGCAAAAGGAAGGGTCTTATTTGGCATAGAAATACTTTGCTCACCCATCTAACACAAGACCATGCCAAATCGAATTCTGGTAAGTTCCAACACAAGAAACACAGGGCAAACCAAATATTACAGCCTATATGGTCATTATATATGGGATCCCCTAGGTGAACCGGATGTACAATCTTGTGGGATAATGTACAAAATATCAAAAGATACTGTAGTCTTCTATCTAATAAAAAACAACTTCAAATGGTAAATGGTTACAGGGGAACTCATGAAACGGTGGGGATACCACATATTAAAGCAATGCGTGAGCCATAATATTTGGTATCCCCATTGTAAACGATGCTGGAAACAAAGTAAGAGTACTATTTGCCAGAGAAATGCTGTGCTCATTCATCCAACATAAGATCATGTCAAATTGAATACTGGTAAGTTCTAACCCCAGAAACACAGGGGATACCAAATATTATAGCCGGTATGGGCCAATATATATGGGATCCCCAATGGGAACTAGATGTAAAATCTTGAGGAATGATGTAAACATAAATTAAAAGTTATTGTAGTCTGTTATCAAGTAAAACGCAACTTCAAATGGTCAATGGCTAAAGGAGAACCCATGAAACGTAGGGGATACCACATATTACAGCAATGCGTGAGTCATAATATTTGGTGTCCCCATTGTAAATGATGTTGGAAAGCCAAGGGAAGCACACTATTTGCCATGGGAATACTGTGCTCATCCATCCAACATAAGACTATGTTAAATTGAATACTGTTAAGTTCTAACCCAGGAAACACAGGGGATACCAAATATTATAGCCAGTATAGACCACTATGTATGGTGTCCTCTAAGGGAACTGGACATACAATCTTGTGGAATGATGTAAGAAATGTGAAAAGATATTGTAATTTGCTATCAAATGAAAGACAACTTCAAGTGGTCAATGGCTAAAGGCTAACCCATAAAACAAAGGAGATACACGATCTCACAGCAATGTGTGAGCCATAATATTTGGTATTCCCATAGTAAAAGATGTTGGTAAGCGAAAGGAAGGTCGCTATTTGGCATAGAAGTACTATTGCTCACCCATCCCACTTAAGACCATGTCTAATTGAATCCTAGTAAGTTTTCACCCAAGAAACGCGGGGGATACCACATATTATAGCTGGTATAGGCCATTATATTTAGTATCCCTTAACCCCTTGGCCACGGGGGTAATTCCCCCGTTGTTCTGGGGGGCGTGGGAGGCGCGCACAGCACCCCGGTACTCGTGACAAGCGCAGCTCGTCATGAGCCATGGTGGCTGTGTGCTCATGACGAGCCCAGCTCGTCACAGCCACACCCATTTTTATGGAACGCTTAGCACAGCGGGGGAATTAGCCCCACGTGCGAGCGTTGGAGCCGTTATGACGAGCTCAGCTCGTCATGAGCACACGGCAACCGTGGCTCATGATGAGCTGAGCTCGTCATGAGCATGGGAGGGGTTAAGGGAACCGGATGGAAAATCTGGTGGAATGATGTAAAAAATGTGAAAGGTTACTGTAGTCTGCTATCAAACAAAAGGCAACTTCAAGTGGTAAATGGCTAAAGGGTAACCCATGAAACATAGGGGAAACCAGATATCACAGCAATGGGTGAGCCATAATATTTAGTATCCCCTAAGGGAACTAGATGCAAAATCTTGTGGAATCATGTAAAAAATCCGAAAAGATACTGTAGTTTGCTCTCAAGTAAAAGACAACTTCAAGTGGTCAATGGCTGAAGCGCAACTCATGAAACATAAGGGATAAGAGACATTACAGCATTGCGTGAGCCATAATAGTTAGTATCCCCATAGTAAACGATGTTGGTAAGCAAAAGGAAGGGTCTTATTTGGCATAGAAATACTATGATCACCCATCTAACGCAAGACAATAGCAAATTGAATCCTGGTTAGCTCCAACACAAGAAACACAGGGCATACCAAATATTATAGCCTATATAGTCATAATATAGGAGATCCCCTAAGTGAACCGCATGTACAATCTTGTGGAATCATGTACAAAATGTGAAAAGATACTGTAGTCTGCAATCAACTAAAAGTCAACTTCAAATGATCAATGGCTAAAGGAGAACCCAAGAAACGTAGGGGATACCACATATTACAGAAAACCCATGCGTCATAATATTGGGTATCCCCATTGTAAATGATGTTGGAAAGCAAAAGTAAGGGTGCTATTTGACATAGAAATATTGTGCTCAACCATCTAACATAGGATCATGCCAAATCGAGTCCTGGTAAATTGTAATCCAAGAAAGACAAGGGATACCAGAAATTATAGCCGGTATAGGTCATTATATATGGTATCCACTAAATGAACCGGACGTACAATCTTGTGGAATAATATAAAAAATATCAAAAGATACTGTAGTCTTCTATCTAATAAAAAAAACTTCAAATGGTCAATGGTTACAGGGGAACTCATCAAACGGTGGGGATACCACATATTAAAGCAATGCGTGAGCCATAATATTTGGTATCCCCATTGTAAACGATGCTGGAAAGCAAAGTAAGAGTACTATTTGCCAGAGAAATGCTGTGCTCATTCATCCAACATAAGATCATGTAAAATTGAATACTGGTAAGTTCTAACCCCAGAAACACAGGGGATACCAAATATTATAGCCGGTATGGGCCAATATATATGGGATCCCCAATGGGAACTAGATGTAAAATCTTGAGGAATGATGTAAAAATAAATTAAAAGTTATTGTAGTCTGTTATCAAGTAAAACGCAACTTCAAATGGTCAATGGCTAAAGGGGAACCCATGAAACGTAGGGGATACCACATATTACAGCAATGCGTGAGTCATAATATTTGGTGTCCCCATTGTAAATGATGTTGGAAAGCCAAGGGAAGCACACTATTTGCCATGGAAATACTGTGCTCATCCATCCAACATAAGACTATGTTAAATTGAATACTGTTAAGTTCTAACCCAGGAAACACAGGGGATACCAAATATTATAGCCAGTATAGACCACTATGTATGGTGTCCTCTAAGGGAACTGGACATACAATCTTGTGGAATGATGTAAGAAATGTGAAAAGATATTGTAATCTGCTATCAAATGAAAGACAACTTCAAGTGGTCAATGGCTAAAGGCTAACCCATAAAACAAAGGAGATACACGATCTCACAGCAATGTGTGAGCCATAATATTTGGTATTCCCATAGTAAAAGATGTTGGTAAGCGAAAGGAAGGTCGCTATTTGGCATAGAAGTACTATTGCTCACCCATCCCACTTAAGACCATGTCTAATTGAATCCTGGTAAGTTCTCACCCAAGAAACACGGGGGATACCACATATTATAGCTGGTATAGGCCATTATATTTAGTATCCCTTAACCCCTTGGCCACGGGGGTAATTCCCCCGTTGTTCTGGGGGGCGTGGGAGGCGCGCACAGCACCCCGGTGCTCGTGACAAGCGCAGCTCGTCATGAGCCACAGTGGCTGTGTGCTCATGACGAGCTCAGCTCGTCACGGCCACACCCATTTTTATGGAACGCTTAGCACAGCGGGGGAATTAGCCCCACGTGCGAGCGTTGGAGCCGTTATGACGAGCTCAGCTCGTCATGAGCTCACGGCAACCGTGGCTCATGATGAGCTGAGCTAGTCATGAGCATGGGAGGGGTTAAGGGAACCGGATGGAAAATCTGGTGGAATGATGTAAAAAATTTGAAAGGTTACTGTAGTCTGCTATCAAACAAAAGGCAACTTCAAGTGGTAAATGGCTAAAGGGTAACCCATGAAACATAGGGGAAACCAGATATCACAGCAATGGGTGAGCCATAATATTTAGTATCCCCTAAGGGAACTAGATGCAAAATCTTGTGGAATCATGTAAAAAATCCGAAAAGATACTGTAGTTTGCTCTCAAGTAAAAGACAACTTCAAGTGGTCAATGGCTGAAGCGCAACTCATGAAACATAAGGGATAAGAGACATTACAGCATTGCGTGAGCCATAATAGTTAGTATCCCCATAGTAAACGATGTTGGTAAGCAAAAGGAAGGGTCTTATTTGGCATAGAAATACTATGATCACCCATCTAACGCAAGACAATAGCAAATTGAATCCTGGTTAGCTCCAACACAAGAAACACAGGGCATACCAAATATTATAGCCTATATAGTCATTATATAGGAGATCCCCTAAGTGAACCGCATGTACAATCTTGTGGAATCATGTACAAAATGTGAAAAGATACTGTAGTCTGCAATCAACTAAAAGTCAACTTCAAATGATCAATGGCTAAAGGAGAACCCAAGAAACGTAGGGGATACCACATATTACAGAAAACACATGAGTCATAATATTGGGTATCCCCATTGTAAATGATGTTGGAAAGCAAAAGTAAGGGTGTTATTTGACATAGAAATATTGTGCTCAACCATCTAACATAAGATCATGCCAAATCGAGTCCTGGTAAATTGTAATCCGAGAAAGACAAGGGATACCAGAAATTATAGCCGGTATAGGTCATTATATATGGTATCCACTAAATGAACCGGACGTACAATCTTGTGGAATAATGTAAAAAATTTGAACATATACTGTAGTCTTCTATGTAATAAAAAAAACAACTTCAATTGGTCAATGGCTAAAGGGGAACCCATGAAACAGTGGGGATACCACATATTAAAGCAATGCGTGAGCCATAATATTGGTATCCCCATTGTAAAAGATGTTGGAAAGCAAAAGGAATGGTGATATTTGGCATAGAAATACTGTGCTCACCCATAGCACATAAGACCATGTCAAATTGAATCTTGGCAAGTTCTAACCCCAGAAACATAAGGGGTACCAAATATTATAGACGGTAAAGGCCATTATATATGGTATCCCCATAAAGAATCTGACGTACAATCTTGTGGAATAATGAAAAAAATGTGAAAAGATACTTTAGTCTCGTATCAAAGAAAAGACAACTTTAAGTGGTCAATGGCTAAACGGAACCAATGACACGTAGGGGATACGCGATATTACAGCAATGAGTGAGCCATAATATTTGGTATTCCCTTTGTAAACAATGTTGGAGAGCAAAAGGAATGGTGCCCTTTGCCATAGAAATACTGGGCTCATCCATCCAACATAAGACCATGTCAAATTGAATACTGGTAAGTTCTAACCCCAGAAACACTAGGGATACCAGATATAATAGCCGGTATAGGCTATTATATTTGGTATCCCCTAAGCGAACTGGACGTAAAATCTTGTAGAAAGATTTAAAAAATCTGAAAAGATGCTGAAGTCTGCTTTCAAATAAAAGGCAACTTCAAGTCTACAATGGTTACTGGGCAACACATGAAAAGTAGGGGATACGAGGTATTGCAGCAATGTGTGAGCCATAATATTTAGTATCCCCATTGCAAACAATGTTGGAAACCAAAAGGAAGGGTACTGTTTAGCATAGAAATACTGTGCTCACCCATCTAACATAAGACCATGCTAAATTGAATCCTGCCAAGTTCTAACCCAAAAAACACAGGGCATACAAGATATTATAGCTTGCACAGGCCGTTATATATGGTATCCCCAAAGGGAACAGGATGTAAAATTTTGTGGAATGATGTTAAAAATGTGAAAAGATACTATAATCAGCTATCAAAGAAAAGAAACATTCAAGTGGTCAATGGCTAAAAGGTAACCCATGAAATGTAGGAGACACAACATATTGCAGCAATGTGTTAGCCATAATATTTGGTATCCCCTTTGAAAAGGACATTGGAAAGCAAAAGGAAGGGCGCTATTACCCATAGAAATACTGGGCTCAGCCATTCAACAAAAGATCATGTCAATTTGAATACTGCTAATCTCTAACCCCAGAAACACAGGGGATACCAGATATAGTACCCGGTATAATCCAATATATTTGGTATCCCCTAAGGTAACCGGTTGCAAAATTGTGTGGAATGATGTAGAAAATCTGAACAGATACTTTAGTCAGCTATCAAATAAAAGGCTACTTCAAGTGGTCAATGGCTAAAGAGTAACCCATTAAACTTAGGGGATACAAGATATTACAGCAATGTGTGAGCCATATTTAGTATCCCCATTGAAAATGACATTGGAAAGCAAAAGGAAGGGTGCTATTTGGCATACATATACTGTGCTCACCCGTCTAACATAAGGTCATACCAAATCTAACCTAAGATCAAGCTATGCTAAATTGAATCCTGGCAAGTTCTAACCCAAAAAACACAGGGGAAATAAGATATTATAGCTGATATAAGCCGTTATATATGGTATCCACAAATAGAACAGGATGTAAAATCTTGTGGAATGATGTTAAAAATGTGAAAAGATACTATAATCAGCTATCAAAGATAAGAAAACTTCAAGTGGTCAATGGCTAAACAGTAACCCATGAAACGTAGGAGACACAACATATTGCAGCAATGCGTGAGCCATAATATTTGGTATCCCCATTGAAAAGGACATTGGAAAGCAAAAGGAAGGGTGCTATTTCCCATAGAAATACTGGGCTCAGCCATCCAACATAAGATCATGTCAATTTGAATACTGCTAATCTGTAACCCTAGAAACACAGGGGATAGCAGATATAAGAACCGGTATAAGCCAATATAGTTGGTATCCCCTAAGGTAACTGGTCGTAAAATCTTGTGTAATGATGTAACAAATGTGAAAAGATACTATCTTCTGCTATCATACAAAAGGCAATTTCAAGTGGTCAATGGCTAATGGCTAACAAAATAAGCGCAGGGGTTGCAAGATATTACAGCAATGTGTGAGCCATTATATTTGGTGTCCCCATTGTAAAAGATGTCGGAAAAAAAAGGAATGGTGCTATATTGCATAGAAATACTGTGCTCACCCATAGCACATAAGACCATGCCACATTGAATACTGGCAAGTTCTAACCCCAGAAATACAAGGGATACCAAATAATATAGACATTAAAGGCCAATATATATGGTATCCCCATAGAGAACCTGACGTGCAATCTTGTGGAATAATGTAAAAAATGTGAAAAGATGCTTTAGTCTCTTAACAAAGAAAAGACAACTTTAAGCGATCAATGGCTAAAGGGAACCAATGAAACATAGGGGATCCGAGATATTACAGCAATGCGTGAGCCATAATATTTGGTATCCCGTTTGTAAACAATGTTGGAGAGCAAAAGGAATGGTGCCCTTTACCATAGAAATACTGGGTTCATTCATCCAACATAGGACCATGTCAAATTGAATACTGGTAAGTTCTAACCGCAGAAACACCAGGGATACCAGATAGAATAGCCGGTATAGGCCATTATATTTGATATCCCCTAAGCGAACTGGACGTAAAATCTTGTAGAAAGATTTAAAGAATCTGAAAAGATGCTGTAGTCTGCTTTCAAATAAAAGGCAACTTCAAGTCTCTATTGGTTAATGGGTAACGCATGAAAGTAGGGGATACGAGGTATTGTAGCAATGCGTGAGCCATAATATTTGGTATCCCCATTGGAAACAAAGTTGGAAACCACAAGGAAGGGTGCTATTTGGCATAGAAATACTGTGCTCACCCATCTAACATAAGACCATGCTAAATCGAAACCTAGCAAGTTCTAACCTAAGAAACACAGGGGATACCAGATATTGTAGATGGTATAGGCCGTTATATATGGTATCCCCAAAGGGAACAGGATGTAAAGTCTTGTGGAATGTTATGTTATGTTATGTTATTTTATTTTGTATAGCGCGCAGATGTTAAATATGTGAAAAGATACTATAATCAGCTATCAAAGAAAAGAAACATTCAAGTGGATAATGGCTAAAAAGTAACCCATGAAACGTAGGCGACACAACATATTGCAGCAATGCGTGAGCCATAATATTTGGTATCCCCTTTGAAAAGGACATTGGAAAGCAAAAGGAAGGGCGCTATTTCACTTAGAAATACTGGGCTCAGCCATCCAACATAATATCATGTCAATTTGAATACTGCTAATCTCTAACCCCAGAAACACAGGGGATACCAGATATAATAACTGGTATATCCAAATATATTTTTTATCCCCTAAGGTAACCGGTCGCAAAATTGTGTGAAATGATGTAAAAAATCTGAACAGATACTGTAATAACCTATCAAAAAAATGGCTACTTCAAGTGGTCAATGGCTAAAGGGTAACCCATTAAACTTAGGGGATACGAGATATTACAGCAATGTGTGAGCCATATTTGGTATCCCCATTGACAACAACATTGGAAAGCGAAAGGAAGGGTGCTATTTGGCATACATATACTGTGCTCACCCGTCTAACATAAGTCCATACCAAACCTAATCCTGGTAAGATCGAACACAAGAAACACATGGGATACCAAATATTATAGCAGTTATAGGCCATTATATATGGTATCCCCTAAGAGAACCAGACGTACACTATTGTGGAATTATGTAAAAAGTTTGAAAATATACTGTAGTCTGCTATCATGTAAATGGCAAATTCAAATGGTCAATGGCTAATGGGTAACACATGAAATGCAGGGGATAAAGAAATTACAGCAATGCGTGAGCCATAATATTTGGTATCCCCATTGTAAAAGATGTTGGAAAGCAAAAGGAATGGTGCTATTTGGCATACAAATAATGTGCTCATCCATAGCTAATAAGACAATGTCAAATTTAATACTGGTATGTTCGAACCCTAGACACACAGGGGATACCAAATATTATAGCCGTTATAGGCCATTATATATGGTATCCCCATTGTAAAAGATGTTGGAAAGCAAAAGAAAGGGTGGTATTTGTCATAGAAATACTGTGCTCACCTATCTAACATAAGACCATGCCAAATCGAATCCTGGCAATTTCTAACCCAAGAAACATAGGGGATTCTAGATAATATAGCTTTGTATAGGCTATTATATATGGTGTCTCCAAATGGAACCAGTGGTAAAATCTTGTGGAATGGTGTACAAAATGTGAAAAGATACTGTAGTCTCTTATCAACGAAAAGACAACTTTAAATTGTCAATGGCTAAAGGGTAACCATTGAAACTTAGGGGATACAAGTTACTACAGCAATGCCTGAGTCATAATATTTGGTATCCCCATTTTTAAAAGATGTTGGAAAGCAAAAGGAATGGTGATATTTGGCTTAGAAATAATGTGCTCCCCCATAGCACATAAGACCATGTCAAATTGAATACTGGTATGTTCTAACACCAGAAACACTGGGGATACCAAATATTATAGCCAGTATAGGCCACTATATATGGTATCCCCATAGAGAACCTGAAGTACAATCTAGTGGAATAACGTAAAAAAAATGTGAAAAGATACTGTAGTCTCCTATCAAGGAAAAGACAACTTTAAGTGGTCAATGATTAAAGGGTAACCAATGAAACGTAGGGGATACAAGATATTACAGCAATGCATGAGCCATAATATTTGGCATCCCCTTTGTAACAATGTTGGAAAGCAAAAGGAAGGGTGCTCTTTGCCATAGAAATATTGGGCTCATACATTTAACATAAGACCATGTCAAATTGAAAACTGGTAAGTTCTAACGCCAGAAACACAGGGTATACCAGATATAATAGCCGGTATAAACCATTATATTTGGTATCCCCTAAGCGAACCAGACGTAAAATCTTGAGGAAAGATTTTAAAATCTGAAAAGATGCTGTAGTCTGCTTTCAAATAAAAGGCATCTTCAAGTCTCCAATGGTTAATGGGTAACGCATGAAAGGTAGGGGATACGAGGTATTGCAGAAATGTGTGAGCCATAATGTTTGGCATCCCCATCGTAAACAATTTTGGAAAGCAAAAGGAAGGGTAGTATTTGGCATAGAAATACTGTGCAAGAAATACCTGGCAAGTTCTAACCCAAGAAACAAAGGGGATACTAGATATTATAGCTGGTGTAGGCCATTATATATGGTATCTCCAAAGGGAACGGGATGTAAAATCTTGTGGAATGATGTAAAAAATGTGAAAAGATACCACAGTCTGCTATCATATATAAGGCAACGTCAAGTGTAACCCTGGGCATAGTTCGCGTAGTAGCACTATGTGTAGCTAAGCAAAGTGCACTTTGCACTATGCAAGCTACGTGAACTGCGTAGTGCACTGTGCAAAATGCTGTTCGCACTGATTGCACAGTGCCGGATGCTTGTCCGCACTGTACAATCATTGCAAACGGCATCTTGCACAGTGCAAGCGGTCGTTTTCTGCCACTCGAGTAGATTTGTACTCGAGCTGCAGTTTTCTCAACGCGGACTGGTAGTTTCTCATCGCGAGCGGTCGCGAGCATACGTGACCACTCGTAATGAGAAACATGACCTCCCCACATTGATAATCTCACCGGGAGGTTTATTTTCCACGCTTGCGATCA
This sequence comes from Lissotriton vulgaris, assembly GCF_964263255.1. Lineage (NCBI taxonomy): Eukaryota > Metazoa > Chordata > Amphibia > Caudata > Salamandridae > Lissotriton > Lissotriton vulgaris. Next base: position 2,036,458,701 of record NC_141691.1, read on the forward strand.
GCAACTTGATGTTGCTGAACGCATTTTTGCAATGAATGAGCCATAATATTTGGTGTCTCCTTACTAAGAAATGTTAGAAAACTGAAGGAATTGTGCCAGCTTTGCAGAGAAACACTGTGCTCCCCAAGCCAACATAGGACCATGTCCAAATGATGCCCGGAATTTTTTATCCCCCAAAACCTACGGGATACTAAATATTATTGTCTGTAAGGTTGATTATATTTGGTATCCCCAAAATAAATTTGATGTGAAAGCTTGTGGAATGCATTCAAAAGTACTAAAATTCACTCTAATCTGCACTCAAATAAGAGGCCAATACAACTTGTTAATTGCTGAAAGGTAAACCTTGGAAAGTAGGAGATACCACATATTATAGCAAAACGTGAACTGTGATATTTGGTGTCCATATAGAAAGAGACTCTGAAATACACAAAAAATGCTGCGATATGGCTGAAAACACTCTGTTCACCCTGCCAACTTAAGGACGTGTCAAATGTTGTCCTAGTAAGCTTTAACTCTAATAGCATATGGAATAGCAAAGATTACAGCCCTTCTTACCCATTATATTTGATATCCCCCAAAGGAACAGAAGGTGGAAGCGTTTGTTATGCAATTACAAGTGCATATTCCATAATGTTCAGTATCCCTGTTGAACGAGACAGTGCAAATTATAAACAAGGGTGTGATGTGTCAGGAAAGCACTTCAAGACCATGTCAAATCCTAGTACGTTTTAACCCAAGAAACAGGGGATACCAAATATTATAGGCCATATGAGCCATTATATTTTGTAATCCCTAATGAAACAAGAAGTGAAAAGCTTGTGGAATGGTATCAAAAGTGCTGAACGATACTGTAATCTGCAATCAAATAAAAAGCCATTTCAGTTCATTAATAACTAAAAGGTAAGCCTTGAAATGTAGGGGATAGAAGCAAAAGAAATAAATGGACCACAATATTTGGTGTCCCAGTAGAAGAGGATGTTGGAAAACACAAAATAGTGTGTGACTTGGCAGAAAAATACAGTAGTCAACAGGCCAATATAAAACTGTTTCAAATTTTATCAAGGTAAGCGTTTACTTTGTTTTTTTATTGATAAAGGTTGGCGACCAACAATTATACAACAGTGACACATGTGATTAGCAAATTACATACATCAGCATGCAAGTTACGGAGGTTGAAAAAAAAGATATTTCAAATAGTTACGCCTCTGTCCACATTTCTACGCATTTCCAGGTCCACCATGGGTGATACACAGATCTCTCCCCTGTAAATGTCCATTTCGACCATTTTTATCCCATTTCTTCGGGCACCCCCTGGTTACAAACACCTCCTTCTTCGCAATCATACACCTACCCAATTATTTCAGCCATACCGATACAGCAGCCCATCCCAGTTGTGAGTTTGCCAAATGCCAAATTTGTATTGTGTGTTGTGTTGGACCAACAAATCTCTGTCTCTTGGTGCGGGAATGCAGGGCGCCCAGATAGCCCGAGCGATTCATCTGGTATCTGTCCAGGGCGTAGTAGTATAGCCTGAGATCAGGCAATGCTATCCCCCCGTCGTACTGTTGTATTTCTATCTAGGACCCTAATTCGATATTCCCGATTCATACCCTTATGTGGTTATAATAAATAGTATCCTTATAAAGGCATAAGAATCATATCCATATTTAGTAATAGCCCATGCAGTCCAAAGCACGGATAGGCTACTCCCATAGACTCCTAGAAAGCACAACGAGCTCTTTAAACAAACCAAGCCTCCAGCAGCCCGGGAATGCCCCCTGCTTTTGTTTTGATTTGCACAAGAACTCCTGGAGTCCAAAAAGAACTGTTAGTTCTTAGTGACGTCTTATGTCCAACCTTACGTCAAACCCGGCACCTTTCAGGTATAAATATACCAACGTTGCCTTAAGCAAACATACGGTGGTGGGGAGCAGAGCGACGTTCTACTTGTCCGAGAGCCCAGCTGTGGCCAGAACCGAAGGAAGCCACCCCTCCCTTTTTGACGCGCTGGAGAAGCTGACTTTTCTCACGCCGAGAAATCCAGCTCCGGTGTTCCCAAGTCACCCTCACGGGTTGCTGGGAGATGGAGTCCTGAGAAGCGAGATACAAGACCTCCTTCATTCTATAACCAAGGTACGGAGCTGATTAAAACCTTAGAGAGAATTCTTGATTCCAATACTTGGCAAAATCCTAACTTAACTTAAAACTGCAACTTACTTACTCCTTCCCACGTATTAGGCTTAGGTCAGGTACACCGGAGTAGGCGTATCTTCGAAGCATCAGTTGAGTTTGTTAGTCAATGTTTTTATGTATGTGGAAAGTTGACTAAAAACTCTCTTTTCTTCCCGGTGTCCCATCATGCACCCTATCCACCCTACAACCGACCAGGCAAGCCAGTTTTCCCACTTTAAGTATGAATTCTGTTATACCCTTTCTCTTGCCTGCCTTCTTTTTTGTTGTACCGGCACATGCAAAGAATGATGACCAGCCATCATGTATCTTACGGGTTTCCGTCCTGTTCGATATTTTCCTTAAAACAGAACGGAGTCAGTTAGATGGTTGCCTCATAAAATTCTCCCCCCACCCTAACTATATCAAATAACGAGCATCTCTCGCCCGTCAATGATCTCTCAGCTTGCGGGAGCAGCCACGGGTTGGGCCATCAATCAAGAGTAAACTGATCAAGTACACGAGACAGACACGAAAAGAATAGTTAACCACGGCCCATTCTCCTTCTTCCCAGCTATACACACATACCATTGTAAAACATCACCGCCCTTGTGTGGAAGTAAGGAGCACACAATGCGTCGTTCTCTTTACCCTTTCCGACAGAAATGACCCTGTAACAATTCCTCGATACTCTGTCCCCAGACACTAGAAACTCTGCAACTTGTCACTACAATCACCCTGATGCCATGTGTTTGTCTATGTCTAACAAAATGTGATTCAAGTTATTCTTTTAACCAGAACAAGTCTACTATGTCTTCTGTATGATTGCATCATGGATAATTGAATCATGCCCAGGGAAACTCCTTCTTTTAATTGTGCAAGTAATGTATATAAGTGCTGTCATGTTTCAAGTAAAGCAGACTACTCCTGAAACCGCTTGGTGAAGGAGCTCTCCCTTAACTCGAGTTCTGGAATAAAGCCCTTTAAACTCGAAGACCACGGACTCTACTCCTCATTTTATGGATTAACTCTTCTTTGATATCTATAGAAATTCCGGCAGTGTAAATAATACGTTTTTATTTACCACATTAATTGGTGCCTGAACAGGACCACTCCCTCTTCCCTACGCGCCGGCGATGTAAGTCGGGTCCTTGTCCCTTCCATACTTTCAACGGACTTCAAGTGCACAACAGCGGGGTGTTCCCGCTAACTCCCTCGAGACGAGGAGGAGACGGACTGCGACTGATCATCCACACGAGGCAGTGAAGAAGATAGCGGAGCATCCCAACCCAGAGCCCGACCAGTGAGAGCGCTGAGTCCGAGGTCTTTGGAGCCCCTATATTCCTGCGCAAGCGTCAAGAGTCCGATGACCAGGTCTTCAAGTTTTGCTTCTCGGTGAGTACCACTGGGAATGTATAAAGACGGGTTCCATTTAGGAACACGGTAAAGACGAGTCTCATTCGTGAGACCGGTATGGTTGCACTATGCTTTAGTGTATAAAGTATTTTTGTATATTTCAAGTTTTTAACCATAATTGGTCAGTTTTGAAAATGCCTCTGTTTTCCAAATTACGTACGATAGGCACCAAAAAGAATATATTAGAGAAACCATTTAAAGTCCCGCCTAGAGACACGCCTGGACATTTCATGTATAACAAACATGGATTGAGTGCCATATTGTTCTTAGATCTTTGGCTATACCGAGAATATAGAAATGATGTATAGGTGGCCTGCCGCAGGTACATGGGACATGGAATGTATTATGAGAGTGGAGGAAGAGTTATGGAAAAGAAAGGCGAGGCCCTCACAGACAGAAGCCATTGAGTTATGGCGGAAGGAGGCACACAGGAAGGCCCAGAAGGAACTTGGGAAAGTTGAGAAAAGTAAGAGAATGTCGGAGCAGGCTAAAGAAAAGCAATTACAGGAAGAAGGTGAGAAGGTCTTAGGTGAACAGGCAGATAGAGAGAGAAGCGCCCTTGTTACTGGCAGTTATCCCGTTTTGTCAGAAGAAATTATAGAAGAACATCCCAAATCACCAGTGAAAATAACTCCCACTGTCCCCGACGAATTTCTCCCCGCCTATCTGTCAGAACCACCCCCGCTTATGTTAACACACCTAGAACACGCCCGTCTACACGTGCACCTGAACTAGTAGCCGGTGGTTCCACCTCTGATTTGGGAGCGCCCGTGAACGGGGCTGAGGTTAAAGACGATGTCCCGCCTCTTGAGTGTCCTTATGACCCCGAACCCGGTAGTGGCCCAATGGCCACGATACCAGAGAGATTAAGACAAGCCCTGGGTCAACTCCAAAAGGTCCCCGATATAACGAAACATTTGGATAGAGTTTATGAATTTATACGAACAGGGGAAGGTCCGGATACTCTGGCCCAGGTCATGAAGAATAGAAAAGTTCCTATCAGGACACTGCTCCTGCGGTTCACCATAAATTGTTTGATCCGGGAACTAGACCCGGGTAATGGGAGCGTAGACTCTGAGTTAATAGACCTTAGTGATCAAATACACAGAGGGGCACATGATCTAGGACATCAGATTGACAAAATAACTAAAAGACTGGTTAAGAAAATTGTCACTATTCGCTCTGAGAAAGTTACACAGGAAGACAACTCAGAGGAAGATGAGGATCCAACACTAAGTAGGATGAATTTCCTGGGTGTAGCGCGGCATTGTCATGGCTCCAAGTGGCGACCCCCGCGAGTGTCACAGAAAGTTAAAAGATTCGATCCTTCCTCTGAAGACCTTTTTCAGTCCACAGAAAGAGTCCTAGATGAATGGATTGACAATGAGCCTCCCCTTACCCAGCACGAAAAAGAATTGGTTCGGTCTGCCACCCATTGGATATCACAACACCGGGTATATGGCCCAGATATAGTAGCACAAATGTTTCTGGCTCTTTCCCGAACAGAACAACGGCTAGCAGGTATTTATATGGTCCCACACCTGGCTACCTTATACGAGAATAACTCCCACCGACCAGATAAGCTATACAAATTTGTTACAAGAGGTAGTGACAGATAGATGGAGGTCTCGGGGACCGGAATTGATCAATACCATTCTGGACCTGCGCCTCCGTTACTTGCAACTTACCTTAGCTACCTCAGATCATGAAACTTACAGTATAGGCCAATACCCCTTACAAGAAGTCCACCCATACCACAGCCAGATGGCACAATGCAACGAATACATGTGTATACTCCCCTTACCAAGTTAGAAATATTGGAAATGAAAAAGATGGTGCCCTCTCACGAAAAAGATCCTGGAGGGTTTCATAGAGAGTTGAAGGATATTCTCCAAATGGGTAGTTTCACATATCCAGATATGATAATACTACTTAAAGTAATTCTACCTACAGGTATATTCGACAAATTAAAGGAAAAGGACTGGGAGGTGGGTGGTAAAAAGATTACGTGGACTGCCCTAGAAAAAGAAGAGACAGACAGAAAGCCAGGTGAAGGTCTGGGTGAATGCGTAAAAGGATTGCCCAGTCTCCTCATACAGGTCTTGCCTCTATTATTAACAACGAAAAAGGAAGATTGGGATGCCATTTCTGCCTATAAACAAAAGCTAGACAATGATACGGGTGATTATTACACCAGGTTAGAGAAATATTTCTCTATAAACAGTGGACTCGCACATAGTAGCGAGGCATATCCCCACCTTTTTGTATCCAAATTGGTGGACAACGCCTTACTACCCATCAGAAATAGAGTGTTAAAAATTGAAAGCACCTGGCAAGCAAATAGTCCTTCACAAATGTTACAAATGTTACAGTACCACCACAACAGAATAAGGGAAGAACAGGAACAAGAAAAGAAAAGAGTAAAAGACACAAAAATGAAGGATTTGGTTGCACAGATGGCACCAGTAAACACAGGCCCCAGAGGTAATGTGTGGGCCAATAAAGGTACTTGCAACTACTGCAAGCAGCAGGGCCATTTCGTGAGGGAATGTCCAGTCCTGAAACACAACATAGCGACAGGAAAAACGAAAGAACGCCCTCACACTCCCAGACCAGGTAACGCCCAGCAGCCTCAGACCGTTGCGCCTCCGCAGGTTCAGACGCCTGCTGCCGCTGACACACAGATGTACCAGTACGCACAGTCAGATTACCCCGAGTTTGCACCATATTCATGAGACAGCCTTGAGAGAGAAAGTGACTTGCCCCTTATCCCAGTACCAGTGGATCAAAATGGTCCATATGTACAAGCCCACTTACTGGGCCAAGACAGAAAATTCCTCATAGACACAGGGGCAAGTAGGACTACCATAAGTCATAAGGAAGTCCCAGAGGTTCCTCTCTCTGGCTCACATAACATATCTCTGGGCTTTTCTGGCAAACCAATAATAAACAAAGTATCCGAACAAGTCTCTTTAGGGGTGGGTCCTCTGACACGTACCACTGACCTAGTCCTTACAGAAACGTGCCCAGAAAATTTACTGGGAATCAAGACACTTAAAGAGCTAGGAGCAGTAATATGCTGCTCACCGGAGGGAATAAAATTGTTTCTACGAGATTTCAAAGGACATTTCACAGTCAAAGAATTCTACCCCAGACTAAATGACATCCCACAACATCTGTGGGCAAAAAGCTCGACTGATGTAGGATACATAGACATTACCCCACACCAGGTCACACTCAAGGAGGGAGTAGTCCTACCCCGTATACGACAATACAAGATTCCACTCGAGGCTGAACAAGCCTTACTAAAAATAATTCAAGAACTCATAGAACATGGGGTGGTGGTGGAGACAGATTCAAATATTTGCAATTCTCCAGTTCTTCCAGTCCTCAAAAGGACTGACCCTCAGGCACACCCAGTCTACCGATTGGTGGTTGACCTTCGAGAACTGAACAAATGTGTGATCCCACAATATCCAGTGGTCCCAGATATTTCCTCACTATTGACTACCATAGACCCTGAAGCTGCATTTGTCACAGTCATCGACTTGAAGAATGCGTTCTTCAGCATTCCTATACATCCAGACAGTCAGTATCTTTTCGGATTCAGTTTAAAAGGACGGAGTTTCAGGTTCACTAGAGCTCCCCAAGGCTATACGGAAAGTCCAAGCATTTACAGCCAAGCACTAAAAAGACAACTTGACAGTATCAGTATGCCTACCAACACAGCATTGATACAGTATGTAGATGACATTCTCATCACAGCAAGGACAGAACAAGATTGTGAAAAAGCATCCCTCACAGTTCTACATTTTCTGACAGACAAAGGTCACAAGGTGTCTCCCTCAAAATTGCAGTTCTGTGCAGAGCAAGTGGCTTACTTAGGGCACTTGCTGTCCAAGGAGGGTAGGCAACTGACACAAGAACGAATCCAATTGATTTCAACAATTTCACAGCCAAAGACACAAAAAGAAGTGCGTGCATTCATTGTTCTCACCTCATATTGCAGACAATGGATCCCTCAGTATGCCCACATAGTCAAGCCACTCATACAGTTAATTACAGTGGAAGCAGCCACTTCTACAACTCTCCCTTGGACATCAGAACACTCCCAAGCATTTGAAGCTCTAAAGCTAGCTCTGTGTCAAGCACCAGTTTTAGCTACCCCAAATTACAGCAAGCATTTTACCCTGTTCGTGACAGAACATGACGGAACAGCACTATCCGTCCTCACACAAGACCAAGCAGGAAGAAACAGGCCCTGTGCTTATTTTTCTAGCACACTGGACCCCGTAGCACAAGCTTTGCCTGCATGCCTGAAATCCGTTGCGGCTACTGCCCTAGCCATAAGACAAAGTGACTCAATAGTCCCAGGACATCCCCTGATAGTACAAGTGCCACATGCCGTGGAAGTCCTTCTAAACAGAACACAGACACAACACCTGACTATAGCGAGACTGACAGGATACGAACTAACGCTATTCCAGCCACACATAGAGATAAGGCGATGCAACGTATTGAATCCCGCTACCCTTTTGCCGTCAAGCTCAGATGACACGACACAACATGACTGTGTGGAGATGATCGATGTAGTAACAAAACCAAGACAAGACCTAACAGATGTTGCACTCCCAGATCCTGATTTAACTCTTTATGTGGATGGATCGTGCATGAGAACAAACGCTGGAGAGTTAGTGGCAGCCTATGCAGTAACCACAGATTGTAAGATTATAGAGACACAAAGAATAGACATCCTGTCAGCCCAAGCAGCAGAGCTCATCGCTCTGACGCAGGTCTGCATATGGGCAAAACAGTTGAAGGTTAACATCTACACCGATTCCCAAAATGCTTTTAGTGTAGTTCACAATTTTTTTTTTTTTTTTTTAATTTTTTGAAACCTTTATTGTGCAACATAAGCTTACAAATACGGGCCCACAACCCTCAGGCCGGCCTCGAAATCAAGAGATAGCACAAATAGGCAAAATCAAATCAGCCCAGCAGTCCCATAAACAAAAAGCAGCAATTATTCGGAGAAGCACATATCAGAAAGAGGGGGACCACTGGGTAAAGGATGGATGAGGTTAATTTTGAAAAGTTTTAAGTAAGAAGGATCAGACGCGTTCACTTCACCAAAAACACATGGCGGGCAGTGGTCTCAGCAGGTCAGTAAAAAGCTAAGCGGTAAGCACAGTATCGTTAAAAAAACATCAGAGGAATACACCAAAATATTGCAATAGATGCTGGACAGCCCCCGCCCTATGATCATAAAACATCCTGACTAGCGTTAGTGGAGAAATCAAATACATACCAGAGAGCAACGCTACACCCAGCCACCAAGCTGACCCAAAGGAAAGAAAGGAAAGGAAGAGAATCAAGAAAAAGAGGAGAAAAATAAGGCCCATAGAAATAAAACACAACAAAAAACCCCACCCCCAAACTCCCCACCCAGCACGCATGCAAAGGCTATGGCCTACCCCCCCCCCCCCCCCCCCCCCCAGCAGTGTGCCTGACGCCCAATAACCGAGTCCCGAAATATAGACTTAGAGAAGGGAAAAAGAAAGGGAAGAAGAGGAAAATATATAAAACCGTGGAGGAGGGAGACCATCAACAATTATAGTCCTGGCCGCCCACCCCTCGACCCCGCAACCGGTATAACATCAACGGATTATTCAAACAGTATCCCGCTTAACCCACCCGTCCCAGCCATATACTCAAAAGCAATACAAGAAGCGTCTCTAGCCCTGTCCCTCACGATCAAGTTGGTCAATGGAGTCCGGTAACCCAGCCGGCGCCACGGATAGTTGAGGCACTTGGGATGAGTCACACAGGTTGGAAGGTCGTCCACAAAAGTCAACAAAAGCCACTGCTGCTTGCTCAAGGATAGTACAGTAGGGATCAAGACAAAGCAGAAGTCCAACTGTAGCAGCAGACTGAGTCAAGGGCACCAGATCCAGGAAGGAACAAAGAGGCACGCCACCAGAACACAAAGGAGATGGAAAACATGGCGTCCGAGGACGATGCACCAGGCATTGCAGAAGATCACAATCGCCAGACCTCTTCCGATCAACTACGGAGAGCACTGCAGCAGAATTTGAGGCTTGATCAGCCAACGCCTCCACACGCACCTGGGTAGACAACCCACTGTAAACAGGTTGAGGATATGGCGTAGTGTGCAGCACTGAAAGGCAATCACGGCCAGCTGGAGAAATAGCGTCGAGCCGGTTCCCCAATTCTCGGGCAGTGTCGTGAAAAGCAGTCCTTAGAGCCTCCAGAGCGCCCAAAACGTTATAGATCCCCAGCGGAGTATCGGGAATAGAGGATGCAGCAGTGTCCCCCGCCCAGGGCGAACGGACGCAGAGCATTTCTGGAAGCAAGTCGCCATTTCCACTCATCGACCTCCAACTATTCCGCCGAGGATCTGCGAAGCACCGCTGGTACAAAGACATGAGGGCAACTGATTGTAGTGCAGCTCCAACTGAGGTAAGTCCAGCGAGCATTTAGCCCTCAAAACGAGTAGAGGACTTCGCTTGCAGGCGCTGGGTGCCCGATGCAGAAAATGGCGTCCGTTACGGGGGAAGAGCAACAAAGAAGCTGTCCAGGCCACCGCCAAGCCGGGTGAGGATACAATGTGTGCGCCGCAGGTACAATGTTTCCAAGCGCGTAGGGTCGCCGAGCGGAGGAAAGCGCTGCGGCGAGAAGCCCAGCGCAGCAATTCAATACCAGCCGATCGGCTCCTCCTCCACCGCGGCGGCCGCTGTTGTTGTGTCCGCGTCCGGCCGTCCCCCACAAGCTATGGCCCGGCTGCGATTCCTCGAAGGGCCGGGAAGAGAACAAGGACGCTTCACCGCAGTTAGCGCTCGGAATGCGCCGGGAAGCACATCAACGTGAACAGGATCACTTCCCAAGTTCACTCGCTGGGTTAAGGCACAGGATATGCAGCAGGATAGTGAAGGAAAGCATAAGGGTAGGCGGAGCCGAGAGTCTAGGCGGCCATCTCGGCTGCAGGCTAGGCTCCTCCTCGTAGTTCACAATTTTGGAGTGTTATGGCGAGAAAGAGGTTTCCTTACCTCACATGGGGCCAGAATACAACATGGCCCCTTGATTCAAGCCCTACTAGATGCCATACACCTACCTACAGCCATAGCTATTCTGAAGTGCAAAGCACACACCAAAGCTACAGACACCATATGCAAAGAATTTCGACACCTGAAATCATTGATCGTGTCCTTCCTCTGGGGAACGGGCCGACACAGAGTGGCACTAGCAACTCTGATGAGACCCAAAGCAAGGGGGGGTTGGCTGTACCCGACTTCGAAGTGTATTACTTAGCATCTCAATTACAGATATACACCCAGGAAATAGCACAAGAGTTCCGAGGACCTGAAGATACACGAGGCCAAGGAATACCAAGACACGTACTTTCCTACATAGCAATGCAACAGAGACTAGCCCTTAGGGATCTTACACAAGAAGAACGTACACTTAGGCTATGCTGGAACCAAACATAGCGTAGAGCAAGAGTAAACCACCCCTACGCCCCTGAAATCCCGCTGGGGATGCTCACAGCATTGCCACATGGTGGAGATTGGTCGCAACTGCAGAACTGGGAGGAGGCGGGGATCCAGGTCCTGGGTGATCTTTTTGAGGGCGGGACGTTATTGTCGTTTTCGGCGCTCTTAGATCGTTTCGATATACCTAGAGGCGACTTTCTGCCACATGCCGCGATTACGCGGGCAATACAGGCACACTGGAAGGGGGGACTGGAGGAGCCGAAGACGACAATGGCATGCCAATATACATGATGGCAGCTGGGACGGTTAAATCAGTTACATACCTGTACACCAGGATGCTTAACGAGGGGCTACCTCCGCTGGAGGCGCTTAGAGGTAAATGGGAAGCGGACATTGGGAAGGAAATTCCCGAGACAACATGGGCACAGCTGATGCGCCGGGCCTGGAAGAGTACGCGCAATGCGCGGTTTCAACGAGTCCACTTTTACGGGCGTATCTGACCCCGGGAAAGATACAAAAATACTTTGTTATAGATTCCACGGCTTGCCCAAGATGTAAGGCAATTGGCGTGGAGCTTGGCCACATGTTATGGACCTGCCCTAGCTTGGCCCCCTATTGGAAATCAGTGGGGGATACTCTTAACGAAGTGATAGAGCGTGCATTGCAGTTTGACATGGTGGTTGGGGTCCTTCATTGGTTCCTGCATACCTCTAAAAACAAAATCACTAGCAAATTCATAGATATGGGACTTATCCTAGCGAAACGAGAAATCACACAGCACTGGAAGGCACGAACGGGTCCAGCAGATGCTAAGTGGCGGATGCTTGAGGTTCTTTTCCCAGAGGCAGTACCTGGACAGCAACCAGAGCCCGTACTAATGTTTCTCATTATATTATAATTATATTATAAATTATCAATCAAGTTAGGGAAGTCCCACAAGCAAGAGAAGTTGAAGAATTCCAAATATTCTTTGACTTTCCAACATCTGTTAAAGTCAATTCCACAGCTGGAACAACCCCACCCATCTAATACATCAGGCTCACACTTTCAGTGTTCTCAGGGATGCACTGGGAAGCTCAACCAAAAGAAGCAAAAATAGTCCCTGGTATCGGCCAGAAGCATGCTCAATGGTAGCAGCGGACCCTCACTTAGCACCATCCGTGAGCCGGATGAGCCCAGCGCTAAATAAACATCGGATCCACACTCTCAGCGCACTTAGGACCACACGAGGAAGTTCACCAAAAAAGATCATAAGCAGCATCCGGGGTCGGTCGGAAGCACGTTTGACGACGGTATCAGAGCAAAACCAAGCTCCAACAAAGGAAATACTGTCCCGAACCATCTTTATATGCCCCGAGGAGGAATGACGCTACCCACAAGACAGAGAAGGTAGTGGGGAAAGGGCATCAACCATAGGTATCTGCTCTTGGAACATTAATGGCCTAACCTCAAAAATGGACGGCCCAGAGTTCCAGCACTACATCACCCTCTTTGATATAATAACGTTGCAAGAAACCTGGCTCACAGCCCCTCAGCACATCACGGGCTACACCTGCTTTGCCACAGCAGCAGTAAGGTCCAGTAGGTTTGGCCATCATGGAGGAGGTCTGGCCACCTATGTCTCCACTACATCAATATCTTCAGCAATCCTCATGGATTCATCTTCATCTACAACATTAGCAGTGAAGATAAAATTAGTCCTTGGGAACAAAGAAGAAGAGGTATGTATAATCAACTCATACTTCCATCCTAAAAACAGAGCTAAAGACTCCTCCAAAATTACCAATCAATTGGCTGAGTTTGTCACCCAGATGGAAAAGCCACTCTTCCTTCTGACAGGGGACCTAAATCAAGACCTACTTGGCTCGTCAGAAAGAGAAGAGGTACTGGTTTTAAACATAATATATATACCATACCAACGCAAAGCGCCCCACCAAAAAGGAAAAAACAACAAAATGACCGCCTGCTCCATGACTTAGAACATCAAAACCTTTGGGCACTGAACGGTAGATTTGTGACAGACTCTCCTCCAGTAGAATCTTTCTACTCGATCACAGCGAGCTCTATCCTGGACTACACTTTTGCTAGTCTTGCGCTATTTCCATATATTTTGGGGTTAGAATGTGAGACAAGGGTGAAAGTGACCACCGCCCCCAGGAATGCCATATAATAACAAATATGCTAACCGCAATCAGGCCAGACACAACGCTGGGCTCGACCTATTCCATGAATCAAAAAGGATTAAATGTACACCAGCTAACTCGACCACTCGGCTGAAGCTGCACTCCAACTCTACAACAGCCAAAAATCAACTGCTGTAGGGCACATTATCTACTGGGAGCACTTTATGGGAAAACTGCGAAAAGAACTTGCAGTTAATGTGCCCCAAAAGCCAATCCTCACAAAAAACACAGCAAACACAATTCAAAGAAAGCACAGAGAGCACAACTAAAGATAAATAAAAGAGCAGTAAACCTGTCACTATGGAAGCTGAGATCAGCCCCCAACATCATCAGCCTACGAGCAGAGCTGAAACATCAAAGGGCTGTGCTTAATCGAACAAAATGGAATATTAAAAAAGACATCGAAAATGAGGTCTGGGCAAAACTCTTATATGATATAAAAACTAACAACAGCGTCTGTTTCCGGGCAATCAGTGAATGGGATCATGCGCCCACAGCACAAAGAACTAGGATCCCATGTCACGGAAGAGATTATGATCAAATACCTATCCAGCCACTTCCACGACCACACAGGGCACGCAGGAGCGCAAAAAAAGACCAATAAGAGGATAGAGTCAAACTGTGAAATCCATACGATTGAGACATTGGGTCAGGCCTTTCAATGCACAATCACAAACTCCCAAGATACCCCGAGAATCCAACAGATAGCCGTAATCAAAAAACAGATAGCCAAAGGCAGGAAAGAAGGTGCCCAGAACCAAATGGCATTCCACCTGCCCATTTTAAAGCAAAAAATACAGAGTGGGCGGACATCATGCGGACCCTATTCATGGAAATCAGGCTACTAAACAGAATCCCAGAATCCTGGAGGGGGTCGACGATCGTCCCTATTAATAAAAAAGGAGAAAAGATGGACTCAAATAACTATCGTTTAGTAGCCCTCCTTGACAACGAGGCAAAATATTTCGCTGGTACCATTCAAGAGGATATCGCTCTCTGGGCTGAGTTTAACCTTATCATACCGTTGAACCAGACTTGCTTTCGGAAAAAGACCGGTACAGCAACAAACATCCTTGCCATCTCATTAATCATCGACGCAGCAAAAACCACAAAGCTCCCACTGCATCTGTGTTATATTGACTTCAGCGCTGCATTCGATAATATCGAGAGAGGCAGACTATGGGGGAAACTGGCACAATGGGGCATACCGCAGCCGACTTTAAACATGCTGAAGCTCCTTCACACTGACACCTGGGTGCAGGTGAAACTAGGAAGCGGCACCCATCTGTCCTCAAAAGTTCGCACTACCAGAGGCCTTAAACAAGGGTGTGTGCTTGCTCCATTATTGTTCAACCTCTTTATGGCGGATCTACCGAGACTACTCGACACCTGCAACTCCCACTCCCCGAGGTTGGGAGGGAAAACTTTAAGCAATCTACTGTATGCAGATGATGTTTGCTACTCAGTCACACCTACATTGGTCTTCAACGTCTTCTAACGGAAATGCACAAATACGCAATGGAAAACTCCCTAAAAATAAATCTCAGAAAGACTCGCACGATGTCAATCAACACCAATAAAAAACAACAGAGGAACTGGTCTCTGGGTGGCCTAAAGATCGAGCCAGCTTGTGAGTACAAATACCTGGGAGTCATTTTTGATAAAGAAGGCTTATTCGCACAGCAGAAGCAGGAATCGAGAAGGAGAGGAGCACTGATTGCTGTGACGATGAAAGATCTAGCTACCCGATTGATGGGACCGACCTTGACCCCTTACCTGAAAGTCATCCAGGCAAAGTTACTTCCCTCGGTTACCTATGGCAGCGTGGCCTTGCGGGGACGAGATTCCAAAAATTTGGACAACATACAGGTCAAAGCTTATAGAACAATGTTTTAGCTTCCGCTCTATACTTCCCCGGCTCAAATAAGACTGGAGTTCGGCCTGCAAAAGCAAGATCTAGCCAGGTACGGAGCATACTTCATCTGCTGACACAAACTTAGAACCGCCACTACAGACACACTAAAATCCCTGCTATGGCAGGACATACAAGGCAGGGACGCTTCCCAGGCAAGAACCTACTTGCAGGGAGCGTTGGAAGCGACCAAACTCTCTGGGCCATGGGACATGCAACTTGGACATAGCACTTTTAAAAAACTAGCCTGGAAAAATGTCAAATCACTTTCCTTACTAGAGGACAAGGCTCTCTTCTCCAAAGGATCTCATGCATGGATGACCCTCAACTCGTGTAACTCTCTGACACCACAAATATACTTTAACCAGGGTTACCCAATAGCCACAAAAATGAAGTTCCTAAAATACAGACTAGGGATTTTGTTAAGTACAGAGCATCTTCCACCATGGCTTAGGACAGAGGGCAACGAGGCCTGCCTGCTTTGCAACTCTAAAAAGGGGTACATTCTCCATGTCACCTGTCTCTGTGAAGAACTACAACAAGCACACCAACTGCTCCTCAAAGATCAGTTTAAGCAAAGAGGGATCAGCACCAGAAGGCAAGCAGTGCTCGCCTGCCTGAACCCATCAAACACTAAACTAAACTGCAGATACGTGAAATTTCTTGCAACGGTCGAGCAAAGAATTCCAAGACTGTTAAAACCAGGGTCAAATGTCACAGACACAGGCCAATAAGCAGACGGACTAGCGGACGCAAGGAAACTCAATGTTTTATCCTATGGAAAAAGGCGCTTGGACAGTCATACTGTACTTTTAATCTCATGTTCATTTTTTTACGGTTTTAAATTATGATATTTTACGAACTTTTTTTGTAACATGTTTTGCACTGGTTTTAATTAACTATGCATAATAAACTTTACCTTACCTTACCTTACCACCCATCTAACTCAGTTTTATGAGGCCATGCGCCACATTTTTGGAATGACAGGTGCTGGAGGGGCTCCAACTTAATCCATTCAAGTGAGTTTGACCCCAAGCATCTCTTGCAGTAACTGGAGCTGAGTTGCACTGGTGCCACCATCCCCATCATCATACCCAACTCTGACATGGAGCCAGCTGGGTGCCGTCCGGCACCCTGTCCAGCGCCAGCTTAGGATATCCTCCCCTGAGAAAAGCAACTAACCCTTTCAATGGATAGGCCTGGTTGAGTGCAACTGCTATAAGGAATTGGGCAAGGCAAGTAGGTTAGACACATTACTTGACACTGACCTGATTACCCTCCTACTGTGGCTACAGAGATGGGAGTATCTTTTGCTATGATAGTGCACAGGGCAGCCAAGGTCATATTATACCATAACATGTATTTGTAAAGCACACGTTCACCACTACGGGTATCTTCGCGCTGTATAACAGATGTTTGTTGTTACCCAACTCAAGTGTGCTCATTTTATCGACCTCAGATGGATGAAAGGCTGAGTGGACCCGCCGGGATTTGAACCTGTGACCATGAGGTCGAACACAGGCCCCTGCAGTAGACGCATTAGTCTACTGAACCACCAGACCCAGATTATGGACCTTAAGCTACCATTAGTGGCAGTCAAAATTAAAGTTGTAACTATGGGTGGTTGGAACTCATGGAGATTCAATCCATGGAGTTATATAAAAACTGTGGAGTTCAGCTAGTAGGAGGAAATTAATATGTCATGCTGCTCGTACTGATTTTTAGCACCGGGAGCTTGTTCCATGCTACACAATCACTGCAAACAGTGCCACGTGGTGAACCAGAGGTCACTGCTTCTTTGTTGCCACTTGGGTAGACTTTCTACTCAAGCATCAGCGTTCTTACTAAGAACAATCGCGACTGCCAACACTTATAAAATCTCACCGGGTGTCGTTCTAGCACCCAAATTTTGTGCTGGGGAACACAAATTCTTGCTCACCATCCAATGTTGGCAAGTCACATGCGAGAAAAAAACTCTGGCACGTGGCAGTTGGTGGAGTTTTGCCAGAATCCCGCCTTACGCGAGTAATGCGGAGTGGGCAAAACTCAGCTAATTCCACTGGTTGTGAGTTGAACTTATCTCCCACCCTTAGCTTTGAAGGAGTTGCTTCAGCAGGGATTTTCCCCCTCATAACCCTTACTCACATTAAATGAATTAGATGTCCTACATGTGGCATGCTCCAACCCCTGCAAAAGGGCTCCTGTGATTAGGATGATTGCCTGCCATTAATGGGGATCCCAGTTTCCTTACCCAGCACACTATTCTGGGGAGCTTGGTGGTCCAAGCCTCCTCTCCCTGATTTCATTCTGGTGCCTTCCCTACTGCTCTACCGGATAGGGAATCCAAAAGGCTGGACTCCTTTGGTAAGAAAAAGTTTGACACTGGAATTAGTGAACACCATTTGCCTATTAGGCTACTTTTCCCATGCTCTGTGGGATGTAATTGAACGAATCATGCCTATGTTCCCAGAATGAAGCTTGGGCCATTTTCGCTCAGGTGGTTGCTGATGGGAGAAATGATGCAAAGTTCTACAACAGGTGTAGACTGGACACAACTGACTCGCTAGGGCGAGATAATTCATCATTGGTGGCCTTCGACCGCCATACATCTAATAACATCTGGCTTTTCAGGCTCCCCTCATTGACATGCCCTACGATGGCTCTCGCCTATTTGGAGGGACGGCAGTTTTAGCGCTGGAATGATTCATTGACAGTGGAGCTATGGCCAGGCCCTACAGTTTGTCTATGGCCCCTTGTCAATCCCAATACACATTTGCCCCTTTTGTGGCTACAGGAGGGGTTTCCAGCGTTGCCAGCACCCTCCCATTCACCACTGCCTGCAGGCCTCCCAGCCTTTCCATGGCTGAGCACAGACCAGTCCCAATGATGCCTCCAATCCTCTTTAGTCCACCATCAATCGATCAATCAATCAAGGAATTTGTAGAGCGCGCTACTCACTCGTTAGGGTCTCAAGGCGCTGGGGGGGTGTCGCTACTGCTCGAACAGCCAGGTCTTGAGTTGTTTCCTGAATGCGAGATGATCCTGGGTCAGGTGGAGGTGGGTGGGGAGGGAGTTCCATGCCTTGGCTGCCAGATAGGAGAAGGATCTTCCTCCGGCGGCGGCTTTGCAAATTCGTGGGACGGTGGCGAGGGCGAGGCTGGCGGATCGGAGGTGGCGGGTTGGTGTGTAGAATGCGAGGCGGTTGTTGAGGTACATGGGGCCCACGTCGTGGAGAGCCTTGTGTGCGTGGGTGAGGAGTTGGAATGTGATTCTCTTGCTGGCAGGGAGCCAGTGCAGATCTTTCAGATGGGCAGAGATGTGGCTGTGGCGGGGGATGTCCAGGATGAGTCTTGCCGAGGCGTTCTGTATTAGCTGTAGTCTTTTCTGGAGCTTGGCTTTGGTTCCGGCGTAGAGGGTGTTTCCGTAGTCCAGGCGGCTGGTGACAAGGGCCTGGGTGACCGTCTTCCTGGTTGCGGTGGGGATCCATCGGAAGATTTTCCAGAGCATGCGCAGGGTGTTGAAGCAGGATGACGAGACAGCGTTGACTTGCTTGGTCATCTTGAGGGAGGAGTCCAGGATGAAGCCCAGGTTGCGTGCGTGGTCTGTGGGTTTGGGGGCGGTGCCCAGGGCAGGGGGCCACCAGGAGTCGTCCCAGGCAGAGGGGGATGGTCCCAGGATGAGGACTTCCGACTTGTCTGATTTCAGTTTCAGACGGCTGAGCTTCATCCATTCCGCGACGTCATTCATTCCTTCCTGGAGGCTGGCTTTGGCGGTGTCCAGGTCGTTGGTGAGGGAAAGGATCAGCTGGGTGTCGCCGGCGTAGGAGATGATGTTGAGGCTGTGTTTGCGTGCGATGGCTGCGAGGGGGCTCATGTAGACGTTGAAGAGGGTGGGGCTGAGCGAGGATCCTTGTGGGACGCTGCAGATGACTTCGGTAGCTGCCGACCGTAACGGGGGAGGCGGACTCTCTGTGTTCTTCCGGTGAGGAACGAGATGATTCACTCCAAGGCCGCGCCTTGGATTCCGGTGTCGCTGAAGCGTTGTATCAGGGTGTGGTGGCATACCGTGTTGAAGGCTGCTGAGAGATCCAGGAGGATGAGGGCGGTGGTTTCCCCATTGTCGAGCATAGACTTGATGTCGTCGGTGGCTGCGATGAGGGCGGTCTTGGTGCTGTGGTTTGCTCGGAAACCGGACTGAGACTGGTTGAGGGATCCGTTTGTCTCGAGGAAGGCGGAGAGTTGTTTGTTGACCGTCTTCTCGATGACTTTGGCAGGAAAAGGGAGGAGCGAGATGGGTCAAAAGTTCTTGAGGTCCGTAGGGTCCGCGGTGGTTTTTTTCAGGAGGGCGCTGAGCTCGGCATGCTTCCAGCTCTCCAGGAAGGTGGCGGATGCGAAGGAGCTGTTGATGACGTCCCGGAGTTGGGGTGCGATGATAGAGTCGACTTTGTTAAAGATGTGGTGTGGGCATGGGTCGGTAGGGGAGCCGGAGTGGATGGTGCTCATTGTGCCGGCGGTGTCTTCGGTGCTGACCGGGGTCCAGGTGCAGAGGGTGGCGGTAGGGTGCGCTGGTTCGGTGGTTGGGTGCGTGGTATGTGCGCCGAAGCTGTCGTGTATGTCGTCGATCTTGCGGTGAAAGAACGAGGCGAGTGAGTCACAGTGGTCTTGCGAGGGTGTAATGTCGTTGTTGCAGGCGCTGGGGTTGGAGAGCTCTTTAACAATGCTGAAGAGTTCCTTGCTGTTGTGGGTGTGGTTGTCCAGTCGTTGTTTGTATGTAGTTCTCTTGGTGGTGTGGATCAGTTGGTGGTGCTTGCGGATGGCGTTCTTGAGGGCTGTCATGTTCTCCGTTGTCTGGTCCTGGCGCCAAGTTTTCTCCAGGGAGCGGCAGGTTTTCTTTGAGTTCATGAGGTCGTCTGTGAACCACAAGGCTTTCTTGCTGTGGGGTCTGTTGGGTTGTTTCTTCAGTGGTGCGAGTTCATTGGCACAGTTGGTGAGCCATTGTGCGATGTTGCAGGCTGCTTCGTTGGGGTCCGTCGTGATGTTGGGAGGGTTCTGGCTGAGGGAGGTGGTGAGCTGGTCGGTGGTGATCTTGCTCCAGCTTCTGCAGTGGGCCTGTTGCTGGTGGTGGTGGGTCGCTTTTTTCCTGCAGGAGAAGTGGACGCAGCTGTGGTCTGTCCAGTGGAGTCCGGTCAAGTGGTTGAAGGAGATGTACTTGCTGAAGGAGAATATTGGGTCAAGCGTGTGGCCGGTGTAGTGGGTGGGGGTGCCCACTAGTTGCTTGAGTACGAGGTTGGCGAGGTTGTCCAGCAGGGTGGTGGTGTTGCTGTCATTGTTGTTCTCCAGGTGAAAGTTGAGGTCTCCTAGGAGGATGTAGACTGGGGAGGTGAGGGCGTGCGGGCTTATGAAGTCTGCGATGGCTTTGTTGAACTAAGTGCGTGGTCCCGGGGGTCTGTAGATTAGGGTGCCTCTGAGGGTAGTCCTGGGGTCGGTGTGTATCTGGAAGTGCAGGTGTTCGGCGGCTGTGAGGGTGTCTACGGAGTTGGTCGTGATGCGGATGGTGTTTCTGTGGACGATGGCGATGCCTCCTCTGGTTTGGTTGGTGCGGTCCCTCCGGGTGATCTTGTAGCCGTCCGCGATGGCTATGGCGATATTGGGGGCTGAGGAGGCGTTCATCCAGGTTTCGGTGAGGAAGGCGATGTCGGGTGCTGTTGTGTCTAGGAGGTTCCAGAGTTCGACTGCGTGTTTGTGGACGGAGCGGGTGTTGAGCAGGATACACTTGAGGTGATTCTTGCTGGTGGTAGGCTTGGCGGGTGCCGGGGCGGATGCAGGTGAATTTGCACTCTTGGCAGGTAAATGGGTCCGTGGGTGCGTTTAGGGGTAGCTAGGTAGCATGCGAGGTTCCGGCCGGTGTTGAGTGCGCAGAGGGTGGCGGCGTCATAGGTTCGTCGGGTGCGTTGGCATCGTCGAGCTCCAGGGTTCCTGGCGCTGGGCGCGGTCCAGGCGTGGACGGGCGTAGACGGGCTTGCCTTTGGCGCGCCTTCGCCGCGCAATCGGCGCGCCCGCTGCGCGTGACCCTGGCGCGTACGCGCGGACTCTGCCATAAATGGCTAGAGGGAGGAGGGAGGGAGGAGCAGCTGGAAGGTGGGAGCGGGGTGGCGAGAGGGAAGGGGAGAGGGTACAGAAGGAAGAGGGGGGCAGGGCCACAGGGGAGCAGCGGCAGAGAGCGGGGTGTGGGGTAATCGGCGGGAAAAGGCGGCAGGAAACAAAGAACGCTAATTCAGGGGCACAACACAGGGAAAGGCAATCTGAAAAAAGCTGGCACAGAGAAAGCAGAAGACAAGGAAGAAAGCAAGAACCTCGGCCACAGGGGCAGCGGCGAACGGAGGCGGAAGCGAGGGACACCGGGTGCACTCAGGAGGAGCCACGTGGTGGATGGAGCGACCGGCTCTGACAAGGTCAGGTCACCATCAGACCATCAGGCCATCATGGGCATCCAATAGGAGGAAGGAAACACCATCTCCTCCCCCAATAGCAGTCAGTAACATCAGACCATTGGGAACTACAGATGGTCCAAAGGGGCTAATATCTCTACTTTGTGACACTCAGTCCATCCCCTAATGATGATTGGCTAATGGAAGACCATCTATCCTTGCTGCGTCAAAAGGGGCAGGCTCTCTTGCCCAAGGGAGCCATAGAGAGGGTGCTTTCATAGGAAATAGGTGGTATTCTCACTACTTTATGGTGCCAAAGAAATATGGAGGGCTGAGTCCTATTCTAAATTGGTAACTTTTAACCCTCTTCTTTGAAGAAGTTCAAAATGCACAGGCTCACCTTAGTTTTATCTGCAAAGGATCCCGGAGACTGGATGGCTGTGCTACACTTGCAGGACACTTATTTCCACATCTCAGTCCTGCTGGCCCACAGATGTTATCTGCAGTTCATGTTGGACGCAAGCACTTTCAGTTTTTTTGTGCTCTCCTTCAGCCTTAGCAGCGCCCTTGGGTTGTTCAACAAGGTGATGGCGGTGGTCACAGCTTATATTCAGATGTCAGTTATACTCCACACCACTGGAGTCAAGCCCACACCACTGGAGTCAAGCTAGCCGGGCTGATGAGAGGTGTTACCTCGAAACCGGTCCGGTCCTCGGATGCTTGATTCCGTTCTGGGAAGGACATGGCTTTTGTAGTTCGGACTGGACTGTTCCCATGGGGCACAGGGTCAGAGCTGATTTGCATATCGCCATTGTCTAACCCAGGGTGGTGTGGAGTGCAAAAAAACGATGGATTTGGACCCAGATCTTTGGACTGGGGTGAATGTGTGACATTGATCCACATTCTGTCCATCACCTGTTTTGTTTGCAATTGCCGCCATAAGTGAGCTGGGGATGCTAAGACGTGGGTCCCAGGCACTCCACACCACTGGAGTCAAGCTAGCCGGGCTGATGAGAGGTGTTACCTCGAAACCGGTCCGGTCCTCGGATGCTTGATTCCGTTCTGGGAAGGACATGGCTTTTGTAGTTCGGACTGGACTGTTCCCATGGGGCACAGGGTCAGAGCTGATTTGCATATCGCCATTGTCTAACCCAGGGTGGTGTGGAGTGCAAAAAAACGATGGATTTGGGCCCAGATCTTTGGACTGGGGTGAATGTGTGACATTGATCCACATTCTGTCCATCACCTGTTTTGTTTGCTCAGAAGGAACTGTGAATGACCTGTAGTGGAGGCTAATCAATAGAGATTAGGTCAGTAACAGACCCCTCTCCCTTCCCTAATCCTAGTTGACTGTAGTAACAGATGCATCACTTCTGGGCTGCACCTAACAGGGCAGGGTGGCGTTGTGGACTCTATTTCAACAGTTATTCTCCATGTGTACAACAGAGTTCTCTAACAATGTGCACAATGCAGATCTCCGGTCCCACAATTGTATCTCACCCTTTGCTGGAGTAAATGGCACAGCGTAGTTATACTGTTATGTGCGTTTGACGTCGGGGTGTGACAAATGTCTCTCCTAAACTGTAGGCCTGTCTGTCATGAAGTCTTGGAATTCAGATCCTAATCTTTAGTGAAGCCATGATCTGACCCATAGAGACTAAGTGTCACAACCTTTATCTTCAATGTATTCCATTCAGCACTCAAATGACAGAGTTCTGCAGTTTCCATAGGATGCCCATGTTTTATGGCTGTCGATTTGGGGAATGCACAGTTGTGCTCCCTCCGACCCCTGGTGTCAACTTAACCCAGACACCACTGTCCCTGAGACTCTTGTAGCATATACATTTTCTTATTCTATAAATGGCATTTCTAACCGAGTAATACAAAAAAAAACGTTCCCCAATGGGAAGGAGTTGGCACTGCAAATCCATTCATGTGAAACATGAGCTGTTCCACTGCAATCCACCATTGCAGTGCGAAGTATTGGTAACCAATTCCACATAACTTATGGGCAGAGCAGACTTCATAGGTAGTGAAAACACAAATAGGTATTTCTCATTACCTGGGCAGATGTGAGCTATTGTGCAACTCAACTTGCAAGCTCAGGAGAGACACTTCGTCCCAGCACCAGTGGTGCCAGTGCACCTTCCAGAGTCTGCACAGCAGACTGTACATGGGTTTAACCAATACGTGTGTCTGTGCACACACACTTACCTATTTTGGTGGGCAGCACATTCAATAATGGGCACCTTAGGTGCAGGTGCACACTTAAAGTGGCCCACACTAGCAAGCTGCTCATGAAGTTACCAACAATAGATACCAGTGAGCTCCCACCAGTCTGCAATGACAGATCAGCCCATGTTTCAGAACATGGAATCAGCACCATTTCCCAACGCAGAAATAAGGGTGCACACACTTTTAAGCAGTAAGGATAGGCTGGGCACATGGCTTACAAAGGCATGAACACCTTTAGTGCCAATAGACAAAGACCACGGAGTTTAGCCCAGCTAGACATGGGTGGACCCCTTCACTTATATAGTTGCACACTTCCGGCCCGGGGAAGCAGATCAGGCACCTTACCACTAGCACCATTGATGCAAGCACCCAAATGCAGGCCTGCACCGGCAGGCCTGACCCGGAGGTTAAAACAACGGGATTGCAGGTATACGTTTACCACCTCACAATGGCAGGCCGGGCACCTATCCACAAGGCCATAGCTGCAGAAGCACATTCTCTAGCCTCCGAAGGCAGGCGGGACACATATCCAAAATAGCATCAGGGCCGACGCACACACCGTGATTTGCACTGGCAGAACAGCCCGTATTCCAGAACAGAGCACTATCCTCTATTCCTAACCTGTGTAAGAAGGCTCACACTCTTTCTCACAGCTTTGACAGTCAGTATGTGCAGAGGGTTCTGAGGCCACTCCTGAGATTCAGTAACTCTCCAGGAGGCTCCAATAGGGTGGACTGGAGCCTCTCTTTGGTGGTACACCAGGTTACCGATCCATACTGTGCAGAGAGACAGACTTGGGTGGCTGGTGCAGATATAGGAACTGTGGGGAACCTGCAATTTCCCAGAGGCTCAGGTCAGGAGGGCAGTAGACTATCACTTTGAGCCACTCTGGGGTCCTGGGTTCAAGTGGAGATGCAGGTCTAGTTCTTCTTCCCAGGGCAAGAGAGCAGAAGGCAGCAAGTCAGCACAACAGGGTTGCAGCTCCTTCAGAATAGCAGTCCAGCAGACTGGCACAGCAGTCCTTCTTCCTGGCAGAGTATCCACAGGTCCAGAAGTGTTCTAAAGTGGTGGTATCTGATGTCCTTCTTTTATAGTCTTGCCCTGGTTCTGGAAGGTGGGGAAAGCATTTGAAGAGCATGGGATTCCCTATCTCATCTGCCCTGGCTCCTAGCTAGCTGAAGTGATAATGCAGGGTTGTTAGGCCCTTTGTTTGAAGACAGGGCTTGGCCTATTCAAGTGTAAATGAGACTGAGCCCAGCTCCTCTCCCCATTCTGCCAATGATGGCCAATCTATTCACACCTACATTCCAATTGTGTGTTGCTGTCTAGGAGGAATACACACAACCAAACTGCCAACTACACCCAGTCATGTGAACCAGGCAGGCTGCAGGCACCAAATGGCTAATGCAGAAAAAAGCCACTTTCTAAGAGAGACATACCCAGAATTGTAATTTAAAATCCAATTGTGCCATAATTTAGGAGTTTAAATTTTCAGAGACACCAAACATGAAGCAATTATCTCTTCCCATTTGGAAATTAAACATTGCTGGTAGACCTGGAAATGTGCCAAAATGCTACGTCTTCCCAGGCGATGCTTAATGAGGAAAAATATTCTTTTTTCTCCTTCTTACCCCCTCTTTCTATGTGTGCTACAAACTCTAGCGTACATTGATAGGGTCATATGAAGAAGGCACTGTTTTTGTGCACGAAAGTATCCATTATGGCACAAAAACAATCCTGAATGCAAGGCAGGCACTCTCAAACAATGGTGCATGGGTGTCTGTGTTAGTGCTAGGCCGCCCATTGTGCACCAGCACTAGGAAATGGAAAGGAATGCACCATATTGTGAAAATGATAGCCCATTTCTGTCATTTCCCTGAAATGCAGTGCAGCAAGGTGACCTGCTGAGCTGAGTTGCATTACGAGTGGACATGGCCTATAGGCTCTTCCATAGCAAGCCTGAGACATGGTTGAAGGGCTACTTAAGTGGGTGGCACAATGATTGATGCAGACCCACTAGTGCTATGAGGAACAAGGGTCCCTAAGCGGATATGAAGGGCTTAATACCATATCTGCAGAACAATAATGCACAGGAGGAATTAGATGAATCAAAAGTTTATTTATAGAAATATTAAAATGTGTTCTTTAGGGGTATGTACACCTTCGGTGTGCACCAACAAACAGGCAAACAAACAAGTGTTTGACATCAAAATTTACATATAATCAAAAGTCACACTTATTGGTAAAGTAAACACTACTGCACCCAAGAAAACCTATTTGTGCATATTCATGCTGGTCAGAGTGGTTTATTTAACAACGTTTTGATCCCCACAACATATGGGATGATCATCAGGAAAATATAATGTTTGCCTGGTTATAAAAATGGAAAAATAAAACATTAGAAAATACACGGTGCAACCTTTTAAGGATTTGTTCCTAGTCTGTGAATCAAAACAGGTGCTGTCTGTATATTACTAATATAACTAGTGAAGAATGCACCTCTCAAATGGGGAGTTTTCAAAAGGGTACAATTATTTGTACAATAAATGCATGGAACTGAACTTTTTCAATAGAATGGCTCAAGCGCACCTTTATGGTTCAAAGAAGCACCCTGGTAGTAAACAATAGAATGGGCAAGGATCGATGACAAAGATCGTGGTTTCCATTACGTAAATCTAAGTCCAAACCATAAATAATACACACAAAGAGGAAATGTTGGTCCTACGGGGACGTGCCATGGGAAAGTATTGTGTCCTGAACATAATAGGAGCTAAGGCAAGCTTTCCTTTGGCTGAAACATGCAGGAAATGAGCAGACAGGTATTCTTGAGAAAATGATGAAACTAAGGGGAAGAGCCCGCTGCTAGTACTAGGTCCTATAAATGTTGGAAGCTAAAGAAAGTTTTCCCATCATGCACCATTTGAGAACTGAGCAGAAAGCGATTAAGTGGATGGCACAATCAGTGCTACAGACCCCCTGGTAGAACTAACTTTACAGACCATAAGCACATGGAGTGCACTTTACTAGGGACCTAAAGGTAAATTGAATATGCCAATTGGGTATAAGCCAATTGTACTATGATTTAAGGAGAGAGCATAAGCACTTTAGCACAGGTTAGCAGTGGTATAGTGCACGTAGTATCCATTCCTTAAGGATCCTTGCCAAATTCTTTTCATGGTAACATAAGAATTGTTGATTGCAGTATCATCA
Source organism: Lissotriton vulgaris (assembly GCF_964263255.1). Classification (NCBI taxonomy): domain Eukaryota; kingdom Metazoa; phylum Chordata; class Amphibia; order Caudata; family Salamandridae; genus Lissotriton; species Lissotriton vulgaris. Next base: position 2,036,485,767 of record NC_141691.1, read on the forward strand.
GTTCTGATATACACAATAAGCAATTTAAATTAATTCCAGCTTTTCTATAAGTGCCAAAAATCCATCCTAGAAGGGGCTGAATATAGGTGGGGAACTAAGGAAATATTTACATCTGAATGTATTGCTTGGAATCTCAAGATCAAATATTAACTTTTGGTTTCTTCTTTCGGGGTGATCTAGTTGTTCGAACTACCAGCAAAAATGTAACCCTGAAGAAACCATGTAATTACTGCATCTCAGTGTAAGCAAAGCTACTTTTTAATAACTCCCTATTCAGAGACAAACATGCTATGCTTTTTGTGAGTTTTGAAACACCACATATGCCATAAATCAAATATGTGAGGCAATAAATATAGACAGAATCAAATCTATATTTGGAGCGACATGTCCAGCCGGACAGAGGTCATTCAAGTTTACTTAATAAACAGTTGATCCATACAACGAGAATACCTTCCACAATTCACCAGTGTGGTGCACAAGCCTGTGCCCAACACTAACGGAGTGAGTACAGAAGGTAGATTAGGAACATAGAAGGGTTTTTAAGGCAAACAAACGTTTTCTGTTTAAATTCAAATTGTACAGAAGTGTCAAAAAAGCACCATTACAATACATAGAAATCAAGTTTTGTATAGGGTGCTAGACAGGTCGACGGCGTTTCGTTCCCCCTATTAGGTCATGGGGACCATCATCAGGACATTCAATAATTGCCTTAACGTTATTTAACCTCAAATTGCCTGAAAAAGGAAAAGGAAATAGAGAGAAAATATGTACATTTTAGAAACAAGATATTCATTATGTTTAATCAAGTGACTGGGAGTGAAACGTGCATCCGATCGCTTTACAGGTGAAATGCCTCGCGATTTAAGGTGGTATTGCCACATAGGCAAGTGAGTTTGTGCGTGCTTACAAGTGGACGGAAGGCAGGGGCAGTGCCAAGGTGGGAATCAGGCTAGGAGCGTATGCTTAATACGACCGAAGTGCAGGCAGCCGAGCACGAACATGCTCCACCGTTCATGGACGTGGTAATGTGTGGTAATAAAAAGTGAGCATTCGCGATTCGTGCCTATTTCGAGGAAGCGTGAACGATCATGCTCCAGCATTCATGGGCATGGTAATGCGAGGAAGGATTACGTGACTATAGGGAGTGAGCATTCGCAAATCGTGCCTATGTTGAGGAAGCTGTGGAGAGTTTAAAAAGTAAACACAGCAGGTGGTTAGCACGGTTCGACAAGCGCCGTTGTAGGCTGGACGGATAGGCTTACCAGGACAATGCACTGGTACTAGATTGGCAGGGGGAAATAGCCTGTATCCGAAACAGCAGCCCTAAGGAGGGAAAGGCAATAAATGAATTTAAGGACAAGAATAATCAGAAACAGCGGAGACCGGGTGGCCGCGGCCATGCACAGCTCCTTACCGGAATCAGCCGCGAGTTGCCACGTTACAGTAGCGTAATCGGGCAGCGCCAGGGTAGTGCCTGTCGGGAAATACGGGACATCAGAAACTTGCATATAGCGCTATTTCAATGTAGAGGAGCTGCAGGTTGCTCATAACTTACCGGCTTAGTTGGTCTTCCAAGGTGTTCCCTGGCGTGCTCGGGCAATGGATGGGGGAGTGAAGATTGGGTGAAAGACAGCTCCCTTTCCTCAAGCCTGGGCAATCACCCTCATTTTCAATCACTACTAAATATGAAACTTGGTGCTATTCTATCAACGCTTGTTCTTATTTTGCTTGAAACGTCACATGTGAAACCTTCCAGCTACCCCGTAGGTAATCCTAACTAAAACTTTTGCATTCCACCAGGGAGAATTTACTACAAGTTTGCGAGTTTCAACGTCTATCTTATATATACCATTGATCTAACATTTCGTGCAAATTGGTCAATTGAGATTAAAGTTACCGAATGAGCTATTGTGGAAATAGTAATTTGTACCATTCCGCTATCCAGCACTTTCCCTACTGTTGCACCAAATGGATTGGGAATAGTAATTTTTACTCCTCTGCTATCCAGCACTTTCACTACTGTTGCACTTATTACAGTTGGAATAATAAATGTAATTGTTTCACTATCCAACATTTTCCCTACTGATGTATTTATTGTGTTGCAAAATGTACTTTTTAAGGGGTGTGGCCACGAGGGCGACAATGGCGGACGCAGCTTCTTAGAGCTCCCGCCGGCCCAATAATAATCCTTCAATTTATCCTGACCACGAACCTGCCTTTGGCCACGCATTGATAGCGGAGGAGGCGGTAGACGGAGTGCACCCTCCGGTGCCGAGTTTGGGGTCCCTGGTTTGCGTGCTTGGTGGCGGCGGCGCCCCCTGGGCCTACAGACCGCGTGGAGAGCCGGGGCCTCGATTTCATGCCGACCCCGGCCGGAGGCTCCAGACATCGGCCGGCTTGTGCGCCGGCGGACACTGTGTTTTATTATTTATTTATTTATTTATTTTTGGTTTTTGTAGAGCGCGTAGTCACCCGTGAGTATCCCAGCGCTAGACCTCGAACTCCTAACGGGGGGGCAACGGAAGATGGAAGAAGGATCAGGGGAAAAGGAGGGTTTTGAGGGACTTTCTAAATCGAAGGAGGTTTGGTTCGGCTCTGATGTTTGAGGGTAGAGCGTTCCATTTTCTGGCCGTGTTCACTGAGAATCTGCGGCCGCCTATGCGGGTTTTCTTCACCCTGGGGACAACAATGAGGTTTTCCTGTTCGGACCGGAGCGCTCTCGACGGTCTGTATGGAATGATCCAGGAGCTCAGAATGGGGGGACCCGCGTTGTTCAGGACCTTGTGTGCCAGACAGAGGGCCTTGAAAACGACTCTTTCCCTCACGGGGAGCCAGTGAAGTTTTTTCAGGGCAGGCTTGGCCGAGGTTCTTGCTGGGGTGTTTGTGAGCAAGCGGGCTGCGGCATTTTGGGTTTTTTGTAGTGTTTGCAAGGTGGCTTCTGGCGCCCCGAGATAAATGGCATTACTGTAATCCAACCTTGCTAGCACTAAACCTTGAATTAGCAGGAGACGGGACTGGAATGGCAGTAGGGGGAGCACTTTTCTACAAGATCTCAGGAGCCCATAGCAGATGCCTGCTGTTTTCGTGGCCTGTGTCCGGAAAGTGAGGTCTGTCTCTAGCCACACTCCCAGACTCTTAACCTCTGTCTTAGGGGAGGGGGGTCACCCATACATGCGGGCCAGATGTTGGGAGGAAGACTCGGGGTTTTGTGTCCGAGCAGCAGGATCTCTGTCTTTGACCCGTTCAGCTTTAGGTCAGAATCGCCCATCCATTGATGGACGGTGGACAGGCAGTCTTGCAGGTTGGAGGGCTGTAGCTTAGGGTGGGAGAGGGTCACCACCAGCTGAGTGTCGTCAGCGTAGCTGACGATCGTGACTCCGAAAGGGGCGACCAGCTCCTCCAGTGGGGCCATATATACGTTAAAAAGTGTGGGGCTCAGTGAGGAGCCCTGAGGTACTCCACACTGGAGGGGGATTGCGGAAGACCGGCTTTCTCCTTCCCAGACTTGGAAGGAGCGTCGGGAGAGAAAGGATGTGAGCCATCTCAGCGCACTGTCTTGTACGCCAGTGCTCTTCAGGCGCTGGACTAGGACCTGATGGCTGACGGTGTCGAATGCTGCGCTGAGGTCTAGGAGGACCACTGCCACTGATCCTCCTGTATCCATGATTTCCCTCGCCTTTTCTACTGCTGCCAGGAGGGCGGTGTCTGTGCCCTGACCTGGTCTGAAACCTGTTTGGGAGTTCTTTAGGCAGTGGTTTGTTTCCAGGAAGTGGGACAATTTTTTGTTTGCGAGCTTCTCTGCGACCTTACCTATCCAGGGGAGGAGCGAGATGGGTCGATAGTTGGATAAGTCCGTTGGGTCTAGTGACGGTTTCTTCAGCAGACCTTTAACCACGGCCTCCTTCCAGCTTTGTGGGACTGTTCCTTGGGAAAAGGAGGTGTTAATGAGGGCCGTGAGTCTAGCTGTGATGGTTCGTGCTATGTTTTTCGTGAACCGTACGGGGACTGAGTCACTGGGGGCTCCGCTTTTCGTGGCTGCTAGAGTGGTTGCCACTTCTTCTTCTGAGACTGGCCCGAAATCGGTTAAACAAGGCGATTCAGGTTTGTCCATAAGATTGCCAGAGGTGAGGGTACACTTCTTAGCGATTCCAGGGGTGGCCTGGTTAGTAGCAGGTAGGGAGGCTAGGATTTTCTTGATTTTGCTATCGAAGAAATTGGCCAGGTTCACACATTTCTCCTCGGCTGCTTTGGGGTCTAAGGGTGTCTGCGGGGGGGCTGGGACATGGAGAAGCTCTTTAAGTATGGAAAAAGTCTCTTTAGCAGAGCACGAGGAATTCTGTATTCTCACCTCAAAGAACGAGCTTTTAGCGCTATGGAGGGCTTGTTTATACGCCTTCATGGCAGATTGATAGGCGTTTTTATCCGTCGCTGTTTTATTTTTTCTCCATGTTCGTTCCGTCTTTTTGCACTCTTTCCTAAGAATGTTCAAGGCCGGGGTGTACCAGGGAGCGTGATTAATCCTCTTTACGTGTTTAAGAGAGCATGTTAATGGAATGAGGTTGTCTAGGGGGTTGGTGAGCCAGCTGTTGAATTCCCTATCAGCGGTGTTAGGGTCAGCTGAGAGGGGGCCATCAGAATCCCTGAGCTTCGCTTCCCATTTTTCTGTATTTAACTTGTGCCAACGTCGGGTTAAAATCTTAGTTTTCTGTTTGGGGACCGAGGCGGGTTGATAGGCCCAGTGCATTGGGACCAGGAAGTGGTCGGTCCATGGGAGGGGGGTGGGGGCTTGGGTTTGGAGGTTCCTGATGTTGGTGAAGACAGGGTCTAGGAGATGCCCTTTCTCGTTAGTAGGTTTCGAGTTCAGGAGCTGGAGGTCAGCTGACGCGAGGTCTGCTAGAAGATTTGCGGCGGTGTGGTCTGCCGGATCTAGGAAGTGTAGGTTCAAATCCCCTAGGAGAAGAAAGTTGGGCGTTGCTATAGTTTTTAGCGGGATGAGATCCATCAAGGTGTTCGAGAAATCACCTATTGAGCCTGGTGGTCGATATACCAGGAGACCCGATAGAGAAGTGGTAGGCGAGATCTAAAGGGAGAAATTACAATTTTCGCAGTCCTTGACCGTACCGTCGGTGATCCTGCAGCTAAAATGGTCTTTATAGAGGATGGCGAGCCCGCCACCTCTTCCAACTGGTCTATTGAGGCAGCAGATTTGGTAGCCTGGGGGGGTTGCGTTGACCAAATCTGAGCCGTTGTTGGGGGTCAGCCATGTTTCGGTCAGGAATAGGGCGTCTAGCGAAAGGGTTAGGGTGAGAAGGTTTACCTCGTGTGAGTGCTTTACTAGCGACCTGCAGTTCAATAGGCCCAGTCGAAGCGTGTTGCTCACTTTTGTGGTTTCAGGGGTGTCACATAGGGGGCATCCTGTGAACGGGGTGTCATCCTTCAGGATGTATTTACACTGTGGGTTTTTCTTTGTGTTCCAGAGACGAAGGGTATCCGGGGAGTAGGATAGGAGGGGCTGTGAATCGGGCATAGTGTCAGGTCCTAGGGCCGGCTGGGCCCGGACGGGCCCAGACGGGCTTGCCTTTGGCGCGCCTTCGGCGCGCTGACGGCGCGCCCGCTGCGCCCGTCCGCTGCGCGTCCGGTAAATGCACATTTTTTATTTGGTGGAGAAGATGCGGGTGGGCGTGGCCTCGGGGTGGGCGTGGCCTGTTTACCTCGCCGTCAATGGCGGCGCAATTGTTACAATCCGGTTTCCTACGTTGCAGCGAGGGTCGCTGTTCGGCGCTTCTATCGCCTGTATTCGTGCAGGCAGGGGGTGAGTGAAGATATTTTAAAAGCAAGAAGTAATGCGCAGAGTGAAAATCAAGAAACAATTTTTTAAAAATACAAGGTGTCTCCCGGCTTCCGCCTCAGGAGATATGCAAGGTCTGCTTTAGTGGCGCTGGAGGCAGCGAATTTATACTGTGGAGGGCGGGTGGGCGTGGCCTCGGGGTGGGCGTGGCCTGTTTACCTCGCCGTCAATGGCGGCGCAATTGTTACAATCCGGTTTCCTACGTTGCAGCGAGGGTCGCTGTTCGGCGCTTCTATCGCCTGTATTCGTGCAGGCAGGGGGTGAGTGAAGATATTTTAAAAGCAACGGACGGCGGCCGGGGGGCTGGGGCAAGGACAGCGGAGCCCCCTGCCACCTATAGAACGCTGAAACGGCCGAGGATTGCGAGGGAGCGGTGTCGGAGGTGAGCCCTCAGATCGGAGGACTGGTCCGGTCCCCCTGGGCTGCCGGCGGCCATACTTGCCTCGGGACTGGGGGCGGAGTGTCGGCGCGCGAAAGGACGTGTTCAGCCTGGTGGCCCAGTTGTGTGTGGACTCCTGTGACTTGGCCCCCGGGTGCGGTGAGCCCTGTGGCCCCGGGGGTGGTGTGGTGCCTGAATTGCCCTGGAGGGAGCCTATCTGCTGGGCGTACATGTGAGGCGGTGTGAGGAGCCCAGGAGCAGACGCCGCCTCCTCTGTGTGGGTGCCGGGGTGGCCCAGTGAAGCGGCGCTGCCTGATCATCCTGAGCCCGGTTGCCCTGCTGTGCCCGTCCTGACCCTCAGTTAGGGGCAGGTGCCTGGAGCCGGTGCGGCGGCGGTGGCCGGAGTGGAGCCAGTGGGTCGGGACCAGCAGTATCGTGGACGTATGGAGGTGAGGAGCCGGAATACATACAGAGATTCCTGGTAGGGCGGGTGAGCCCTGCACGTGGCCCGGGGTCAGGGGCTTCGCTGTGGTCCTGGCCAGAGGAACGTTGGAGACACTTGCACCCTGAGTGCCTGGTCAGTGGAGGCGATTGGTAGTGGTGATCCGGGGTGGTGAGGTGCCCTGCGGACCTCCTGGCCTTGGTGTCGGCAGATCTGGAACCTCTGGGTGGACATTGCCTTTGATCTGCAGAGTGTGGAGGGTCGGCCACGGGCACATAGCGGCCCGCCTGCATTTCCTGACCATGACCCGAGGCGGGGGTGGCAATGGTTCCGCCAAGCAAGGGCCAATTTATAAATTTACTGGACCCAGTGGGGGTTCTGGGGCTACTGGTGGCAGCCAGAGCGTGGGCCCAGACAACGAGGAAAGATGGCAGCCATTACACAGTCACGGGACATGTTGGACGCTAAGATCGGCGCAGTGGGAGGTGATGTCATGTTGCTACGACAACATCTCCGCAACGCCGTTGCCCGCATAACGGAAACTGAAACCAGGATCACGGGAGTGGAGGGGGCTGTTGGCGCATTGACACAGAAAGTACTGCGCGTCGAGGATGCAGAAGGATGTGCGCGGAGAAATAAACTGCGCTTCGTAGGATTTCAAGAGGACTGCGAGAAAGGGCCCATGGATGCATTCTTGACACGGTTGCTTGAGAGTTGGCTTCCCCCGGATGTCCTGTCGCGCTGTTTCGTGGTGGAACGCGCACATAGAGCCCTAACGCAGAAACCACCAGTGGGGGAACGGCCTCGGCCGGTCATTGCTAAAATCCTGAACTTCATGATCGAGACACCATACTCCGGGAAGCGAGGGCCAAAGAGACTCTGCTGTTTGACAATCACAAGATAATGATCTTCCCAGACTATACCAAACAGGTACAGCAGCAGTGCCACTCCTTCCTGGCGGCGAAGGCTAAGCTGCGGGGCTTGAAGATCCAATATTCGTTGCTATTTCCAGCCCGCCTTCGGGTTGTCTTCCAATCCAAGTCCCACTTCTTTGATACCCCGGAGGCTGTGTTCAGGTGGACGGATGAGACGGTCAGGCTCCGGCCGAATGCCCAGCCGGGCCTGGGCTCCGGGCCGTCACGTGGGTCGTCACAGGAGAGGAGCGACACTGCCGTCAGGGGTAAACGGCACAGGAAGTCTCGAACACGACGACGCTCCCTGACTCAGGGTGGCCTCCCGGATGGGACCCAGCCGGACACCGATCAGTCAGGGAAAGAAAACTGAGGAACATGGGAGTTCGGCCTTCGATACTTAACCCTCATCCTTTGTTGGGATCTACAGGGGGCCCGATGTGGCTGCTTCATTGATAGCGTCAGCCGCAGTGTGACCTGAACATTGGCTTGGCTCAAGGGAACTGGCGCCGGTGGTGTCTGACTGCCCTGATCTACTCGTGTTCTACAAACTGTGGTACAATGGGGTTCGGGGTACTGACCTGTAGGGCGGCCCAGTCCTCCCACGGATGGGGTTGGCCCTGGGAGCAGGTCTTGTTAGTGAGGGGGAGTAGTTGGGATCCATTGGTATGGTGGGCTTTGGGCGCTCCGTTTTGGGCCTGAAGCTCCCCATGCCGCGACAGGTAACTTCAGTATTTCATGAGGTATAGGGGTGGGGGGCAGGGACTTGGAGTTGAATTGTTGGGGGGGTGGGGTTGGTGGGTAGATATGTGGGGGGTAAGGGGTATGTTGAGGGGGTGCACGTGATTCCTGCTGCATTGTTATGTAAGGTGTTGGGTGCCGGGGCCGGGTCCTGGGGGCCTCAGAGACTTTTCCATCGAGATAATGGTTGATGTATCGGGGCGGGATCTGGCTGGTGACGTTATGTGGATATTGAGTTGGAATGTCAGGGGGATGTTGGACAAAATTAAGCGTGGGGCAGTCTTGCGCTGGGGTAAGAGGGATTCAGCCGATGTGATGTTACTCCAAGAAACTCAAATGTTGGGTACAAAGGCACTGAGTTTGCAGCGATTTGGTTTCCACCAAGTATTTCATGCAGGGTTTTGCAGGGGTTCGAGAGGGGTGGCCATTCATATCCACCGTAGGCTGTCGTATACCCACGAACGTCACTGGATTGATCCCCAGGGTCGGTATGTATTCGTGAAAGGCACAATTGGTGCGGAGCCGGTGGTATTTGGCAGTGTGTATGCCCCCCCATTACAATGGTCCTTGGCAGAGAGACTGTTTGAATTGTGGGCCGAAATCCCGGACGCTTTGGCCGTGATAGGTGGTGACTGGAACAATGTTGTGGACGTGTGCTTGGACCGCCGGAGGTTGCAGGGGGTCGCAGCTGTGGCCTCCCCTACACGGCTGAGGGCAATGATCGATGGGCTGGGCTGGGTGGATGCCTGGAGACACTTGCATGCCAGGGCGCGTGAGTACACGTATGTGTCTGCTGTGCATGGCTCCTTCTCGCGACTGGACTGTGTGTTTGTACCGGGGGCCTTCCTCGACAGGGTGAAACGAGCTGCAATTCAACCTCGGGGGCTGTCTGACCACTTCCCTGTCGCTGTGCAGGTTGCACTGCACAAGACGCGCCGGCCGTTTTGGTGGCGGATGTCCTCGTGGCATCTCCAGCAGGCAGACTACACACAGCATCTGCGTAGCGCGATTGCCCACTATCGGCAGGAGAATCTAGCGGAAGGGATTGACGGGGTGACAGTCTGGGAGGCCATGAAGCCCACTCTGAGTAGCGTTGACATTGCATGGTGTGCTGCTGCCTGTCGTTCTCGATGGGAGGCCATTGTCGCAGCTGCGGAGGGGGTGGAAGTGTTGGAGGGATGGTGTTCGGAGGTAGGGGACGAGTTGGCCCTACGACTGCTCCTGCAAGCGCAACAATCACATGCCTCGGTCTTAATGGACGAGGCCAGACAAGCGTGGCTGGCTACTCGGAGCAGGGTCTACCAGTGGGGGGACAAGTCCTGCACTATGCTCCATAGGCTGTGTCAACAGACGCTGCAACCGCTTACGCTACCAGGTCTCACTGATGGGGAGGGAACAGCCATAACGGACCCTGCGACTCTTGCGGCGAGCTTTGCTACCTACTATGCGGAGCAGTATGCTCCTCGGGACGGTCCCCCACCGGATGCAATTGATCAGTTCCTTACTGAATTTCCCCCCCGTGCGATATCAGACGAGGCCAGGTTAGCCTTGGACCTCCCCTTGACGGCGGAGGAACTGGGAGATGCGCTGGGCCAACTCAACGTAGGTAAAGCACCGGGCCGAGTGGGTTCCCCAGTGAATTCGTCAAGAAATTCCACCTACAGCTTGGGCCGCACTATAGGCGGGCGTTGGAGGTTGCGCGGGAAAGGGGTAGCTTGCCGACGGACTGGCGTCATGCAGAAATTGTGGTCTTCCAGAAGCCAGGTAGGCACCCCGATCGGCACGAGTCATATCGCCCCATATCCCTGCTCAACTTCGAAGCCAAATTGTTGGCCAAAGCGCTGGCGAACCGTCTTCTCCCATGTATCACGGACCTGGTCCACCCGGATCAGGCCGGTTTCATGCCACATCGGGCGACGCGCCACAACATCAGGCTTGCACAGGCGGCGGTGGACGCTGTGGGGGCGACCGGGGAGCGGGCAGCGTTGTTGCCGGCAGATATCGACAGGGCGTTCGATTCGGTCAGCTGGACTTACCTCTTTGCCCTCTTGCCACGTCCAACTTGGGCCCGGTGTTCGTCTCCTATATTAGGCTGCTATACACAGACATCACCGCCTCGGTGCGCGTATCCGGAGAAGTTCCCCATTGCCAGAGGGACCCGACAGGGATGCCCCCTATCCCCTTACCTCTCCGCACTGGCCATGGGACCGCTGGCAGCGTGGGTACGCATCGATGCACAGTATCGTGGTTTTGTGTGGGGGGCGGACCTCTCGGACAGAATCGCGCTATACGCAGACGATGTCCTTTTTTTTATGACTGACCTTCACCGCTCTGGCCCCCGAATACTGGAGATAATGCAGGTCTTTGGTGAGGTGTCGGGTCTTTACCTCAACCCGCACAAATCGACCCTGTGGGTGCTGGGTGGAGAGTTGGAGACGTACCACTGGGCCTCGGTCCTGCAGGTAGCGGTTGGTGGTCTAAAATATCTGGGAGTCTTCCTGTCCGAGTCTGCCACAATTGCATGGGAGCGCAATGCACTGTCGGTGTGGGACAGAGTCCAATCAGATCTCAAAACCTGGTCTCGCATGCCCCTTAATATATATGGATGGTCTGCCATTTTCAAAATGGTCGCCCTCCCGTGGCTCCTGTACCAATTGCAGAACCATCCATATAGGGTTGACCCACAATGGTTCCATCGCGTAAATTCAGTACTGGGCCGCTTTCTGTGGACAGGGGCGCTTCTAGGGTAGCGCTGCGGACTTGCTTTTTATCCACGCACTGTGGAGGTCTGGCTACTTCGGACCTCCTGTCCTACTATCAGGCCTCCCATCTGCTGGTTCTGAATGAGTGGTGGTACGGCGACCACAATGACCCGGCATACGCACTGGAACACTTCTTGATGGGGGATGCCACGATACATACCCTGTTATATTCGGCTAGGCAGCGGAAGAAATTGCCGCGGGTCACTCCGGTGGTCTTCGGAATCTGGAGACAGGTGCTGCCCCGCATGGGCTGGTGGGGTAGGCTGACGGCGGAGACTCCACTTTGGAATAACGGACAGCTTTCCGCACTTGCTTCGTTGTCGGGGTTTGGTGGCTGGGACGCCATCGGGATCTCCTCGCTTGGCCATGTTTTTGCTGGGACTACCCTCAAATCCTTTCAGGACCTCAGTTACGAATTTAACATGTCCAAGTCCCAATTCTTTAAATACCTGCAATTCCGTCATGCACTCGCACCGAGTTTGGTAGAGCTGGACCAACTTCCCGAATTTAGCCCAGTGGAGGCCAAGCTTTTCATGGGAGATTTGGGGGATAAGAAAGTCTCCAAAATATACCAAACGCTTGTCACTCACTGCTCCTCTTCTCTCCTGTCGTTGAGGGCCTCCTGGGAGACAGACATTGGCCCGTTGGATGAGGATGACTGGAGGGAGGCCCTAGAGTCCCCTCGTGGAGCGGCCATAGCTGTGCGACTCCGGTTCATACAGTTCAAGTACCTGCATAGGGCTTACTACACTAGGGAGAGACTGTGGAGAGCTGGCCTCATTGCTGCCCCGGAATACATGCGCTGTGGTACTGAGAGAGGCACGCTTTTGCATACTGTGTGGTCCTGTGTGGGTCTGACCAGATTCTGGAATGGGGTGTGGGATTGTTTGTCAGACGTACTGGGGTGGGACCTTCCCCGCACACCCAGGCTGGGTCTTCTTCATATCCTAGAGAATGTGGGTGGGAACATCTACAAGCGCCACCTTCTGCTGCTGGGCCTGGTCGTGGCCAAACGAGATCTGGCAAGAGCCTGGAAAAGCGACCGTGCCCCCCCACTTAGTGCCTGGAAAGCGGGTTTAGACTTTCTTATGGGGCTAGAATTGCCTGTGTTTGAGGCCAGGGGATGGCCCCGGAAACACTACAAGATCTGGAAGCGATGGGCGGACTACAGGGGACTGACCTTGGAGCCCCCAGTTGACTTAGAAGATGTACAATCGGCTGATGGAGACCTCGTGGCCTTGGAGGATACTTGATGCCTACTGTGCTTTACCTGTATATTGTGGTGGAAAGTGAACACGTGCACTGGGTTAGGGTGGGATTAGGAGTGGGTAGTGGGGGGGGAGTTTATCTGTTGGGGTATTTAGCGGGGCATGGGGATGTGGGAGGGGGGCGATTTAAGAGTTTAGGCTGTCTCTACATCCTGTTACATGTATGCCGTTGACAGTGTTCTCCTGCTTGTGGAGAACTGTACATATGCTATGCCTAACCTTTTAATAAAAGCAGTTGTGAAAAAAAAAATGTACTTTTTAATTTTGTTTTAATTGTTTAATGTTTTAATTAATTATAGAACATTTCTTTATTTCACATTAATCATATATGTATATATTTTATTTTTACATAATTTAAAAATTAAATAAAGATAATAGTTAATAAATTACTTTAAAGTAAATGTATGTATACATTATTATGTTTGTGTATTTATATTTTTTAAATTAAGTTTTATTTTTATATTTAGATAAAATATATAATAAATGTAATTAATTTGTGAAAGATAATATTAATATTTTATGTTTTTAATATATATTATTTTATTTTAGTTATATTTTTGAATCAATATTTTTTACATCTATATTTTTAACTTCAATATTTTTGATTCAATACTTTTGTACTTACCTGTTTAAGTATAGTTTTTACTATCTATATTTTTTTCAATATTCTTACTATTGATGTTTTTACCATCAAATCAGTAAACCCTCTGCTGTTAGTTTGACAGATCTGTGGGGTGTCTGCGAGTGAGAGGGAAGCTCATCGAAGGTTACGGTCAGTTGGTGGAAGGTGAGACGTTTGTTGATGTATGCTGGCCCTTCATTTTGGAAGGCATTGTAGGTTTGGGTCAGCATCTTGAACTGGCATCTCTTCTGAATCAATAGCTCGTGCAGTTTCCTGTGATGTGTGTCCTTCTGGGGAGGTCAAGATTGAGTCTTGCGACTGAACTCTGTATTATCTGAGGTCTCTCCAGGAGGTGTGCAGTGATTCCTACATACAGCATGTTTCCGTTGGCCAGTCTGCTGTTGATGAGGTCCTGCATCTGGTGTCTGCTGGGAACCACCTGAAGATCTTGTGGAACATCCAAAGAGTGTGGAAAAAGGCAGATGAGAATGTGTTGACTTGCCTTTCGATGGGCAGCTTGCTATCCTGGATGAGGCAGAGATTGCAAGCGTGGTCTCTTGAGGCACGGGGTTGCCGAGGTCCATGGGCCACCATACATTGGTCAATTTCGAGGTGCTGTTTCCAAAGATGAGCAATTCTGATTGTTAAAACAGTTGTCCTTCATCCAGTCTGTGACTTTTATCATGCATCCATGGAAGTTAGCTCTAGTGGTGGATGGTTCGTCGGACAGTGAAAAGATGAACTGTGAATCATTGGCATAGGAGATGATGTTAAGTCCATGTGATCTGACAGTGGCGGCCAGGGGGTCATGTAGCTGTTGAAGAGGATCAGCTGAGGGAAGATCCTTGGGGGATTCTGCAGATGATCTTCTTGGGCTTTGAGGTGAACAGTAGGAGGCAAATCCTTTTGATTCAGCTGATGAGATATGAGGCGATCCATTTGGGATCATTTACTTGAATCCCGATGTAGTGGAGTATGTTGATCAGAATGTGGTGTGAGATGATGTTGAACACTCCAGACAGGTCCAGGGGTATGAGGGTTGCTGTTTCCCCATGGTTCAGGAGGGCTCAAATGTCATATGTGGCTGCGATCAGGGCTGTCTCATGCTGTGGTTACTTCGAAATACAGATTGGGAGGGATCCAGGAGTTTGTGGTCTTCTAGGTGTTGGGTGAGTTGCTAGCGATCACTTTCTCAAGGACTTTTGCTGGATAAGGGAGCATAGGGTTGGACTGGTATTTCTTTGTTTCAGCTGGGTCGGCAAATGGTTCTTTTCAGGAGGAGCCTCACTTCAGTATGTTTACAGTTTTCAGGGAAGGAGGCTGTGGTGAAGGAGGTGTTTATGACCTTCCTGAGGTTGTCACCGATTATGTTGTTTCTGAGGTTGAAGATGTGGTGGGGGCATGGGCCCCTGGGTGCTCCCGAGGGCACAGAGTTCATGATGGAGATAGTGTCTTGCATGGTGAGGTGTTTCCAGTGGGTAAGAAGGTGTTCAGGATTTTTGTTTGTGGTTGTGAGCTGGTTGATGCTGTCTGTGGTGTAGGGATTGTGTTTGAAATATTTATAATTGGCCGAGATCACATTGTGGAAGAAGTCTGCAAGGTTGTCGCACAGTTCCTGGGAGGGATTGATGTCGTTCTTGGTGGCCGCTGGATTGGTGAACTCCATCACAAGGGAGAAGAGTTTTTTGCTGTGGTTTGCAGTGGCTTTGATGCGGTCTGCTAGGGCATTCTTCTACCTATACCAGCATTTTCTATGGTGCCTTCTGGCCCCAAGAACCCACGAGCACCCCCACATAGACTTCAACTTACAGGTTTGGCTTCAGCACCAGCTGGAACCTCTGAACCTGCTTTGGGTTTTACAATGGCTTTGATGTCTGCACCATAAGATGCTCTGGCTCCTCGTGTATAAATGCAAAAGGAAGAAGCACAATTCATTATTCTCTATGATTACAAGCTGATTTTACCACCCCTGATCCCTCTGAGTGGCAGCCTTCTGGTAGCTCATCATAATCAGACATTGTGGCTGTGCCTTATGGCAGGGTTCAATTCATAAACAGCTTATCTGAGCAGAATTTGGATAATGAAAGTTATGATAAAGGGGATGGGTTTGCCTCTTAATAGGACGTTTACAATTGGTATGATTATTTACAACATGGGAGTGGTCTGGACTTTAATCCAGACACTGGATTGGTCTCACTCTATGGTCCTCCAATTGAAAGCAGTGCTTCTTTCGCATTGGAATGCAGAGAGTGCCTGAAGTACTTGACTTTCGACTCCTAATTATGGTGGAGAAAATCAATGTACTGACTGAGGCAGTACTTGACTTCCGACTCCTAATTATGGTGGAGAAAACCAATGTACTGACTGAGGTTCAGGATATAGTAGTTTGAGTTTTACCTACTGTACTGGAGTATGTGTTATTTGTGTGTCTTTTGACAGCTCTCTTCTCTTTGGTGAAAAGGCATTTTTAGCCCTTGAAAGATTCAAGGTAACCAGGGTTATCTGCACTGGTGGAACAGTTTCATCAACAGTTTCAATCCTTCTGAATCTTCAGTTGGGATTTTCAATACATCAATACCAGCCCACACACCATGCCCAGTAGACCTCCCAACCATTTATTGGCAGAGGTCAGGCATCCTACAGGCAAGGACATGCAGCTCACTACCTCCTGATGTAAAAGTAGATAACCATCCTCTCAATTGGTTTCAGGGAAAGGACAAGTTCAAGATGCTCACTCTGGCCCTGGTCCTGTATACCATTGAACCTGGAAACTGGATGGTAGTATCCAGAATGGAGTTAACACAAATAGATGAATGACTGAGTATTGAGACTTTTCAGACATTCACTCCCAGTGACAGATCTGGACTGAATCCATTATTGTTCTTTAGCTCACTTTGCCACCCCAGTATAGACCCAGCCATATGCATATCAGTCTTGAAACTCTTTCCTATGGGAAACATCCAGCCCGAACTGAAAAGCCAGGTCTTCCTTGGACCAGAATCAAGCATCCTGGGAGCGGTTTCGGGGTAACACCCCTCATCAGCCAGGCAGGCTTGAATCCTGTGGCAAAGTGAACAGGGGACGCATGTCTGGGCATACCCTCCCACTTAGGGTGGAAAAACCAAAAACAAGTAGAGGATGAATAGAGATAGCTGCAACTTTTCAGACACTCTCCCCCAGTCATAGATCTGCGTTGAATCCATCTTTGTCAGCCTGAAGCACAGGGTCAAGACTGACTTGCATATAGCTAGGTCTGAACTAGGGGGGGGGGGGCGAAGTGAGCTAAAGAATGACAATGGATTCAACCCAGATCTGTGACTGGTGGGGAGTGTCTGAAAATTTTCAGCACTCCTTCCATCATCTCCTTGTTTTTGCAGTGTCTAGAACAGAACCAGAATACCTGAACAACTTTCTGACCTTTCACCAGCATACCAGACACCTGCGTACCTTGCTCCTGGGTCTCACCTCTGACCCCCACATCCATCGTACTAGATCCGGAGGACGCTCCTTATCCCTCATCGCTGCTAAAGCCTGAAATGACCTCCCTATCTACCTCTGTACCTCCACCTCCCTAACTGAATTCAGAAGCAGCCTCAAGACCCCTAGGGGTGATTAGCACGCTCTACAAATATGGGTCTTTTGATTGATTGATAGTGTTCGATCTACAGGATGCCTGTTTCCATATCCCAATCATGCAGGCCTACAGGTGCTTTCTGTAATGTGTCAAGAGCATTTTCAATTTTCAGTGTTTACCTTTGGCCTTAACAGTGACCCCTGGTGTACACAAAAGTTATGGCGGTAGTCCATGCACATCTTTTGAGGTCAGCAATTTTAGTTGTACCACACTGTGAAACCTGGCTGGTAAAGGAAGACTCACTCCAAACAGTAAACACTCACCTCCAAATGATGGCAAACCTCCTTATATAGGTGGTTTTCTCTGTCAATGTACTAATGTCACAGAGAACCTCTTTGTAAATGCTTCTGATGATTCGAATAACTGCCCATTTTTGTGCAATCCCCCGAAGATGAGAGTCCAGGACATTCAAGATAAGATCAAGATGTTTCGGCGTCTGTCCTGGATCTCAGTTAGTATGAATCTGAGATTGCTGAGAAGGCTAAAAAACAACAATAGATTCAACCCAGATCAGTGACTGGTGGTGAGTGTCTGAAACGTTTCAGCACTCCTTCCATCATCTCCTCATTTTTGCAGAGTCCAGAACAGAACCAGAATACCTGAACAACCTTCTGACTTTCCACCAGACACCTGCGGCCCTTCCTCCTGACTCTCACCTCTGACCCCTGCCTCCATCGTACTTGAACTGGAGGACTTTCCTTATCCCTCATCGCCGCTAAAGCCTGAAATGACCTCCCAATCTACCTCCGATTCTCCATCTCCCTAACCGAATTCAGAAGCAGCCTCAAGACCTGGCTGTTTGAATAACCCCACCCACACAGAGCATGGTCACCCCTTGGTGTAATTAGCACGCTCTACAAATACTGATTGATTGATTGATTGATTGATAGTGTTAGATCTACAGGATGCCTATTTCTATATCCCAGTCCTGCAGGCCTACATGCGCTTTCTGTAATGTGGCAAGAGCATTTTCAATTTTCAGTGCTTACCTTTGGCCTTACCAGTGCCCATTGGTGTACACAAAAGTGATGGCGGTAGTCCATGTACATCTTTCGAGATCAAAGATTTTAGTCGTATCACTTTGTGCTAACTGGCCGGTAAAGGAAATCACACTCAAAACAGTAAGCACTCATCTCCAAATGATGGTGAACCTCCTTACATAGGTGGGTTTGTCTGTCAATGTACTGAACTCACAGAGAACCTCTTTGTGAATGCTTCCGTTGATTCCGTACACCGCCCAATTTCCTGTCATCACCGGGAGTTGACTGTCAAGGACATTAAAGCTCTGATCCCTATGTTTCGGCCTGGACCTCAGTCAGTATGAATCTGAGATTGCTGAGAATGCTATAACTCCTCCATTCTGTCACACTAGTATGTCAGATGTCATATGTGGTTTCTGCAGCGGGATCTGAAGTATCTGATGCCCAGTACCACAGTGATCTCTCCACTCATGTCCAGATCACAGAGGAGTTTACAAAAGACCTGCTGTGGTGGCTGCAGGGCCAAAATTGGGTGAGTGTCAGAACTCTCTCCTTACCTTGCCTAGACTTGTCAGTGCTGACTGATACATGACTCATGGGTTTGGAAGGCCATTTTGAATAGATGGAAATCCGAGGACAAAAAGGTGCAAAATCTCTGCTACACAGTAGTTCAGAAGCAGTTAACAGAAGGGCTCATTACACCAGGGTGGTATGCTGAGGGTCTGTTCTGGACATTTGCCTGGCTGCTGTGGGCTTCACTCCATACATTCATAATTAATTTTACCCGCTTGGTCCTGCAGGTTTTTTTTAGTCTGAGCCAGTTCACAGACCCATCCGATGAACAAGTTACTTATCTTTGGTAATGCTATTTCTGAGGGATTCTTTATCTAACTGCAGACTCCTCACTGACGCGCACACCTTTCTGTTCTATGAATTGGGCTCTTTTAGAAGTTTTTTTAAGTTCCCAAGTCTAGGGAGGTGCACACTGGTAAACAAATCTGCTATAGGGCTCTGCGTCTGAGTGGGTCAACAATCTAGAATGCAAATGATCTCCATGTGTGTAGGTGGTGCTTAGAAGAAGCTTCTCACAAGGAATGTCAGCGCTAGATGCATGTTGCAACCTACTGTTGTGCAGGTCTACTGCTAAAGATATTCCAGATCCAGTTGGGAGCCTGGAGGAGTATTCAAAAGATGAGGAATCTGCGGTTAGATCGCTTCGCCACCAAGATGAACCATACCAAAGGTTAAAACTTGTTGTTATAGATACTTCAATATGTATCCAGAAATATATACATACTGTAAATATTTATTTATTTAGTGATCCATTGTAGATATCAAAGAGTTTGCATCCCAAAAGTAAACTGAGACCAAAAGCTGACTAGTGCCTTGGTAGAATCTCATAATTTCTCACAGTGTCTGTTCCTCACCTATTGATTCCACATGCATTTCATGGTAACAGTAGAATTATTGATTGAGGATCATCAACCCTGTATTGGTCTGCCAGTGAATTACATCTATCTGCTCTTCTTATAAGGTCCAAAAATCCATCCTGGAAGGGGGTGGGAATAGCTGGGCAAATAATGAAATGTTTGCATGAAATGTATAATTTGAAATGGCAAAATCTGGTATTAACATTTAGGTTTCCTCTTCCCGGATGATCTAGTTGTTCCAACTACCAGCAAATTTGTAACCACCAAGAAACCAGGTAAATTCTGCATCTCACTATAAATTAGGAGTTCAAATGCATTAAATTACGAAATGCTATAAAATCGTACAGCATGAATGTCTCTGATTATAAGAAGAATTTTAAAACTAACGTTTTCTAGATGTCCTTTGCACAATTCTAGTCAGCTTTGCTGTCTGGCAACAGATATCCTGGTGGGCCCATTTAGAGAATATTTATAGTACATTAGAACTTAACTGCTTTTCAATTTCCTATGCCTAATATTCCCTTTAATGTTATAAACTACATCAGCATGCAAGGGGATGTCTGAGGAGTCCGTACTGCGACCATCACCTCCCAGAGGGCCACCTTTAAGGGGTTCACTGATTGCGCGTAACCCTTTAGGTAGCTCACCGTCAGTGAACCTCCTGACAGCTTCTTTTCATCCACACCCATGTCTGTAATATGGTGCGGGTGCAATAACAAATAAATTCCCTCATTAGCATGTAGCCACGCCCCCATGGAAATTAGAGATCACCCTCTGATAATTGTACTGGTGCTCTATGTGTCCCAGCACTATCTGAATTAAAGAAAGGGCCGCACAATACTCTCCGGCACATTCTGTAATACCAAAGTGCCCAGGGGCAAACAGAGTAGGTGCAAATCCCTGTTTTGCTCCTGGGGCACTTTGCATAATATGGCCCCTGTTTTTCTTCACTCCACCTCATTCCTTTTAGGATGACAGACTCCGTTAGTTGGATCATAGGAGCACATAAGATTGTATACTGATTGTACTGCGTGACATTGATTAGATGATCAGCTTATTGTTGTATTAGCCGTCGGGAAGAGGGGCAAGGCGATGCAAGATCTCTGCTACACAGTATTGCAGAAGCCGTTAACAGAAGGGCTCATTACACCAGGGTGGTATGCTGAGGGTCTGTTCTGGACATTTGCCTGGCTGCTGTGGGTTTCACTCCATACATTCATAATTAATATTACCTCCTTGGTCCTGCAGGTTTTGTTTTGTCTGAGCCAGTTCACATAATCACCAGTTAGGAAGTACTACTTTGGAATTGATTTCAAAGGCAATGAATATGCATATAGATGTATCCATACGATAAACAAGTTACTAATCTTTGGTAACACTGTTTCTGATGGATTCTTTATCTAACTGCAGACTCCTCACTGACGCCCACACTTTTCTGTTCTGTGAATTGGGCTCTTTTAGAACTTTTTTTAAAGTTCCCAAGTCTAGGGATGTGCACACTGGTAAACAAATCTGCTATGGGACTCTACATCTGAGTGGGGCAACAGTCTAGAATGCAAATGATCTCCATGTGCGTAGGTGGTGCTTAGAAGAAGCTTCTCACTTCACTTCTCACAAGGAATGTCAGTGCTAGAT
Organism: Lissotriton vulgaris; assembly: GCF_964263255.1. NCBI lineage: Eukaryota > Metazoa > Chordata > Amphibia > Caudata > Salamandridae > Lissotriton > Lissotriton vulgaris. The sequence goes on from NC_141691.1 coordinate 2,036,506,419, forward strand.
GCATGTTGCAACCTACTGTTGTGCAGGTCTACTACTAAAGATATTCCAGATCCAGTTGGGAGCCTGGAGGAGAATTCAAAAGATGAGGAATCTGCGGTTAGATAGCGTCACCACAAAGATGAACCATATCAAAGGTTAACAACTTGTTGTTATAGTTAGTTCAATATGTATCCAGAAATATATACATACTGTAAATATTTATATATTTAGTGATGCATTGTAGATATCAAAGAGCTTGCATCCCAAAAGTAAACTTAGACCAAAAGCTGACCAGTGCCTTGGTAGAATCTCATAATTTCTCACAGTGTCTTTCCTCACCTATTGATTCCACATGCATTTTATGGTAATAATAGAATTATTGATTGAGGATCATCGACCCTGTATTGGTCTGCGAGTGAATTACAGCTATCTGCTCTTCTTGTAATGTCCGAAAATCCATCCTGGAAGGGTGTGGGAATAGCTGGACAATTAATGAAATGTTTGCATGAAATGTATTATTTGAAAAGGCAAAATCTGGTATTAACATGTAGGTTTCCTCTTCCCGGATGATCTAGTTGTTCCAACTACCAGAAAAGTTGTAACCACCAAGAAACCAGGTAAATTCTGCATCCCACTATAAATTAAGAGTTCAAATGCATTAAATTACAAAATGCTATAAAATTGTACACCATGAATGTCTCTGATTATAAGAAGAATTTTCACCTAAAGTTTTGCAGATTTTCTTTGCACAATTATAGTCAGCTTTGCTGTCTGGCAACAGATATCCTGGTGGGCCCATTTAGAGAATATTTAAAGTACATTAGAACTTAACTGATGACCAGTTTTTAATGCCAAATATTCCCTTTAATGTTATAAACTACATCTGCCTGCAAGGGGATGTCTGAGGAGTCCATACTGCGACCATCACCTCCCAGAGGGCCACCTTTAGGGGGTTCACTGATTGCGCGTAACCCTTTAGGTAGCTCACCGTCAGTGAACCTCCTGACAGCTTCTTTTCATCCACACCCATGTCTGTAATATGGTACGGGTGCAATAGCAAATAAATTCCCTCATTAGCATGTAGCCACGCCCCCATGGAAATTAGAGATCACCCTCTGATAATTGTACTGGTGCTCTATGTGTCCCAGCACTATCTGAATTAAAGAAGGGGCCGCACAATACTCTCTCCGGCACCTTCTGAAATACCAAAGTGCCCGGGGGCAAGCAGAGTAGGTGCAAATCCCTGTTTTGCTTTGGGGCACTTTGCATAATATGGCCGCTGTTGTTCTTCACTCCACCTCATCCCTCTTAGCATGACAGACTCCGTTAGTTGGATCATAGGAGAACCTAAGCTTCTATATGATTGTACTACATAACATTGATTGGATGATCAGCTTATTGTTGTATTAGCCGTGGTGAAGAGGGGCAAGGCGGTGCAAAATCTCTGCTACACAGCGGTGCAGAAGCCGTTAACAGAAGGGCTCATTTCACGAGGGTGGTATGCTGAGGGTCTGTTCTGGACATTTGCCTGGCTGCTGTGGGTTTCACTCCATGCATTCATATTTATTTTACATGCTTGGTCCTGCATGTTTTTTTTTGTCTGAGCCAGTTCACAGACCCACCACCTAGGAAGTATGTTATGTGTTATGTTAAAGGGTTTATACCGCGCACGTACACCGAGACGGTTTCTTGGCGCTCATAACAGACATATCGAGCCAGGGCAGAAGGTATTACTCAAAGGCCGCTTTGAAAAGATAGGTTTTTAAAGTTTTTCGGAACAACTCATAAGAGGGGCAGTGACGAAAAGAGGAAGGGAGGGAGTTCCAAAAGGAAGGGCCTAAAAAAGAAAAGCGCAATGCGCCGTGTTTTTTGCGGTTAGATGGGATGCATAGAAGATTGTCAGCAGAAGATCGTAAATTGCGGGTTGGGAGATATCGCTTAAGCTTGGAGGAGATGAACACAGGTGCGCGATTATGAAGGGATTTGAATATGGTGCATCCGAGTTTGAAGGAGCACCGTTTAGCAACTGGGAGCCAGTGGAGGCTCCTCAAAAGGGGGGAGACATGCTGGTGTTTAGGTTGATGGAACACCAAGCGAGCGGCCTGGTTCTGAATTAACTGGAGTTTTTGGAGCTGGTAGGCAGGAATCCCCACATACAGGATATTGGCAAAGTCAACCCTGGAGATGACCAAAGCCAGTATGACTAGTATGAGTGCCTCTCTGGTTAGAAATCGGCAGATCTTGCGGATCCTGCGCAGCTGGAAAAAGCAGGATGATGTTACAGCCGAGATCTGAGATTTCATAGATAAATCCTCAGAGATGAGCACTCCTAGGCTTTTCACAGAGCTGACCGGGCGAGGGGGGGCGCCAAGAGAAGGGGGCCAGTAATTGTCATCCCATGGATTGGTGGGACCACCCACCAGAACAAGTTCCGTCTTAGACGGATTCAGCTTGAGCTGGCTGTGAGCCATCCAGTCGGAGATGTATAACATTGTGGTTTGGAAATTAGACCGGGAGGAAGGTGGGGTGTCCAAAGGAAAAATCAATTGCAAATCGTCTGCATAATTATAAATAGTAGCAGGGGAGTGACGGAGGGAGACCATAAGTGGTTGCATGTATAAGTTAAAGAGAAGAGGGGAAAGGGCCGAACCCTGGGGGACACCACAGGAGAGGGGGGAAAAAGGAGCAGAGAAGGTAGAGAGGTGGACTGCCTGGGAGCGGCCTTGCAGGAAGGATCGAACCCAATCGAGGGCGACGCCCTGGATGCCGGCGTTGTTGACACGGTCGATCAGAATAGTATGATCGACCGTGTCGAAAGCCGCCGACAGGTCCAACAGTACAAGGGCTTGGGAGATGTTGTTATCAGCTCCGGTTCTAAGAGTGTCCATGACAGCCGCGATCACCATCTCTGTGGAATGAAGGGGGCGGAAACCAGCCTGTTGGGGGTCCAAGAAAAGAGAAGTCTCCATAAAAGTGCTCAGACACCTAGTTACATAGGTTTCTAGGATCTTTCCCAAGAAAGGGAGAAGGGAAATGGGTCTATAATTGCTCAGCACAAGTGGGTCTGCGTTGGGCTTTTTCAGGATGGGTAACACCACGGCCTGCTTGAAAGATTCTGGGACGACTCCTGATGTTAAGGAGGAGTTAAGGAGAGCCAAGGCAGGATCAGGGCAGGTCATAAAGATTTCTTTGAGAATGTGTGGGGGACAGCAATCCTTGGGAGACCCGGAACTAACTTTGTGAAGGAGACTATGGAATTCGGTGATGGAGATGGGAGGAAAAGTATGGAATTTCTGAGGGTTTTCAGAGGGGAGGGAGAATGATTGGGAAGGGCAAGGTGGAGAGATATTATTTTTAATTGAGGAAATTTTGTCTTGAAAGAAAGCATTAAGCTCATCACACAAGGCTTGGGTGGGCACGGGTGGGAGAGTGACGCGGTCGGGAAGGGAAAGCTCATTGACGATCGCGAAGATGTCTTTGGCTTTTGAAGCCGACTCCAAGATTTTGCGGGAGAAGTAGGATGTCTTTGCCTCTAGTATGGAGGATTTATATTTGTTAAGTAAGGTGATAAATTCTGTCTTGAGTAAGGGATCATACTTATGGCGCCAGCGACGTTCGGCCTGGCGGAGGGCTAGTTTGTCAAGGTTAAGCTGGTCAGTAAACCATCGCTGGGCGTCTTGGGGGCGCAAGACTTTTATGGTCTTTAGAGGAGCTACAGTGTCGGCAGCTGCCTTCAGCCAGTGCTCAAGAGTAGAGGCTTGGTGAGAGACTGATTCCGAAGTTGGAGGAACTGAAGCTGCCAGAAGAGAATGGAGTTCTGTCAGATTGGCATTCTTCCAATTGCGGGCCGTGGAGTTAACAGGGCGCGGAGGGCGGTGAAAGCTAGGAAGGTCAACAAGAGGGAGATAAAGTAGTGGTCTGACCAGGTGCAAGGGGTGATCAGCGGAGGTGAGATGTCAAGGTTAGCCGTCCAGACCTGATCAAGTATATGGCCCTTGCAGTGGGTGGGAGTGGAAATCTGTTGCTGACAGTTCAAGCTAGTAAGGGTTTCTGAGAACTGCTCAGACAGTCAGCTTTCTTGGGGGTCGGTAGGCCAATAATTAAAATCACCCAGAATGATGATTCTGGAATGATTGATAAGAAGCTGGGAGACAAGCTCCCCGACTAATTGCGCGAAAGAAGGCATGTAAGAAGGGGGTCTGTATATGAGAACACAAATAAGGGAGGTCTTGGTCGACCGGAGCTGGATGACAAGGGTTTGAGTGTTAGGAATGGGAGTGCAGTCGAAGGTGGAAAAGACGTGTTCTTTACGGATAATGGCTGCGACTCCGCCACCAGCTTGCCCCCGGAACGGTTAACGTGTAGAATATAGTAGCTGTTGGGAGTGGCGGCCAGGATATCGGGTACAGAATCTTCTGTCAGCCATGTCTCGGACAAAAAAAGAATATCTACGTTAGTATCATCTAGTAGGCGGTGGATCTCTAATTGGTGTTTCACCATGGAGCGCGTATTAAGGTAGAGGATGGTTAGGGCACAGGTGACAGGTGTGGAGGAGGGGGAGGTACAGGGTGCGGGGGAGGAAACAAGTCCGGACGGGGGAGGGATGACCGTGCAAGGAGTGGTTAAGATGCCACACTCCTGGGCCCTCCTAATAGCGTCAGAGGAACTGCATGTTGCAGGGTACATAGGTCCGCTGACGAGTACAAGAATGTTTGGGCAGGGTGTAAGGCCGCAGGTCGCGGCCGGCCGCGGACGGGCGCAGAGGAGCAGGACTTTGGCTTGACTTCGGCGCGAATTCGGCGCTCCCGCTGCGCTCGTCCGCTGCGCTTCCGCCATACCGTCATTTTATGTGATTGAGCGTTAAACCACTAGACCGCTAACCTGCGCTGGGTGAGGCAGGACGGAAGTGGTGAAGAGAAGGCGGGGAATGGCGCTCTACAGTTCGACCCTCCGCACAAACGGCACTCAGCCGGGGCCGAACGGGGTCTGGAGCGTAAGTGAAACAGGTGAGATCTCTCACTGATAGCAAAACCAGAAAGCCAAATTGCAGTTTTTAAAAGTAACAGTGGTTTAAAATACACAGCAGTAAATGCGGAGAGCGGCGTTAAAAAGCTATTAGTCAGCTTAACAGTAATCACGGAGAGATAGCGAGTAACGACACATCAGCAGCCTAGATCGCCGCGTCTGTCAACTGTGACCCGCGTTGACTCAAAAGATATACACTTCGGTCAATAACCACTAGACCGCTAACCTGCGCTGGGTGAGGCAGGGCGGAAGTGGTGAAGAGAAGGCGGGGAATGGCGCTCTACAGTTCGACCCTCCGGACAAACGGCACTCAGCCGGGGCGGAACGGGGTCTGGAGCATAAGTGAAACAGGTGAGATCTCTCACTGATAGCAAAACCAGAAAGCCAAATTGCAGTTTTTAAAAGTAACAGTGGTTTAAAATACACAGCAGTAAATGCGGAGAGCCGCGTTAAAAAGATACTACTATGGAATTGAAAGGCAATGAGTATGCATATAGATGTATCCATCCGATGAACAAGTTACTTTTCTTTGGTAACGCTGTTTCTGATGGATTCTTTATCTAACTGCAGACTCCTCACTGATGCGCACACCTTTCTGTTCTGTGAATTGGGCTCTTTAGAAGCAGTTTTTTATGCCAAATATTCCCTTTAATGTTATAAACTACATCTGCCTGCAAGGGTATGTCTGATGAGTCCATACTGCGGCCATCACCTCCCAGAGGGCTACCTTTAGGGGGTGCACTGATTACAGGTAACCCTTTAGGTAGCTCACCGTCAGTGAACCTCCTGACAGCTTCTTTTCATCCACACCCATGTCTGTAATATGGTGCGGCTGCAACAGCAAATAAATTCCGTCATTAGCATGTAGCCACGCCCCCATGGAAATTAGAGATCACCCTCTGATATTTGTACTGGTGCTCTATGTGTCCCAGCACTATCTGAATTAAAGAAGGGGCCGCACAATACTCTCCAGCACCTTCTGAAATACCAAAGTGCCCGGGGGCAAGCAGAGTAGGTGCAAATGCCTGTTTTGCCCCTGGGGCACTTTGCATAATATGGCCCCTGTTGTTCTTCACCCCACCTCATCCCTCTTAGGATGACAGACTCTGTTAGTTGGATCATAGGGGAACATAAGATTCTATACTGATTGTACTGCGTAACATTGATTGGTTGATCTGCTTATTGTTGTATTAGCCGTGGTAAAGATGGGCAAGGCAGTGCAAAATCTCTGCTACACAGCAGTGCCGAAGCCGTTAACAGAAACGCTCATTTCACCAGGGTGGTATGCTGAGGGTCTGTTCTGGGCATTTACCTGGCTGCTGTGTGTTTCACTTCATACATTCATAATTAATTTTAACCCCTTGGTCCTGCATGTTTTGTTTGTCTGAGCCAGTTCACAGAATCACCACTAAGGAAGTACTACTATGGAATTGATTTCAAAGGCAATGAATATGCATATAGATGTATCCATCCGATGAACAAGTTACTTATGTAAAATGTAAATTAATACTTGTATAGCGCACTACTCAACGACAAGGGTCTCAAGGCGCTTGTACGAATACCGCTGTGGAACCCGTCCTGGCTTTCCCTGTGAGGGGTCCACTCCTGGGCAATCCCAGGGTGAAGGCCAGGCATCCTTAGCGTTGTGGGGGCCGTTGTGGAGATTAAGCAAGCTATTGCCCAGAGTAGCAGAGTGGGACTCTATGATTGGAATAGGCACCGAGGCGAGAATGATCAGGTCCGTGGAATTTTGAGCCCAAGACTCGCCTTTCTGTTCTGTGAATTGGGCTCTTTTAGAACTTTTTTTAAAGTTCCCAAGTCTAGGGATGTGCACACTGGTAAACAAATCTGCTATAGGGCTCTACATCTGAGTGGGTCAACAGTCTAGAATGCAAATGATCTCCATGTGCGTAGGGGGTGCAGAGAAGAAGCTTCTCACTTCACTTCTCACAAGGAATGTCAGTGCTAGATGCATGTTGCAACCTACTGTTGTGCAGGTCTACTGCTAAAGATATTCTAGATCCAGTTGGGAGCCTGGAGGAGAATTCAAAAGATGAGGAATCTGCGGTTAGATAGCGTCACCACCAAGATGAACCATACCAAAGGTTAACAACTTGTTGTTATAGTTAGTTCAATATGTATCCAGAAATTTATACATACTGTAAATATTTATATATTTAGTGATGCATTGTAGATATCAAAGAGTTTGCATCCCAAAAGTAAACTTAGACCAAAAGCTGACCAGTGCCTTGGTAGAATCTCATAATTTCTCACAGTGTCTGTTCCTCACCTATTGATTCCACATGCATTTAATGGTAACAATAGAATTATTGATTGAGGATCATCGACCCTGTATTGGTCTACGAGTGAATTACAGCTATCTGCTCTTCTTGTAAGGTCAGAAAATCCATCCTGGAAGGGAGTGGGAATAGCTGGACAATTAATTAAATGTTTGCATGAAATGTTTTTTTTGAAAAGGCAAAATCTGGTATTAACATGTAGGTTTCCTCTTCCTGGATGATCTAGTTGTTCCAACTACCAGAAAAGTTGTAACCACCAAGAAACCAGGTAAATTCTGCATTCCACTATAAATTAAGAGTTCAAATGCATTAAATTACAAAATGCTATAAAATCGTACAGCCTGAATGTCTCTGATTATAGGGAGAATTTTCACCTACAGTTTTGCAGATTTCCTTTGCACAATTCTAGTCAGCTTTGCTGTCTGGCAACAGATATCCTGGAGGGCCCATTTAGAGAATATTTATAGTACATTAGAACTTAACTGCTTAGCAATTTTCTATGCCAAATATTCCATTTAATGTTATAAACTACATCTGCATGCAAGGGGATGTCTGAGGAGTCAATACTGCGGCCATCACCTCCCAGAAGGCCACCTTTAGGGGGTGCACTGATTGCTCGTAACCCTCTAGGTAGCTCACCGTCAGTGAACCTCCTGACAGCTTCTTTTCATCCACACCCATGTTTGTAATATGGTGCGGCTGCAACAGCAAATAAATTCCCTCATTAGCATGTAGCCACGCCCCCATGGAAATTAGAGATCACCCTCTGATATTTGTACTGGTGCTCTATGTATCCCAGCACTATCTGAATTACAGAAGAGGCCGCTCTATACTCTCAGGCACCTTCTGTAATACCAAAGTGCACGGGGCAAACAGAGTAGCTGCAAATGCGTGTTTTGCCCTTGGGGCACTTTGCATAATATGGCCCCTGTTGTTCTTCACCCCACCTCATCCCTCTTAGGATGACAGACTCCGTTAGTTGGATCGTAGGAGAACATAAGATTCAATACTGATTGTACTGCGTAACATTGATTGGAGGATCAGCTTATTGTTGTATTAGCCGTGGTGAAGATGGGCAAGGCAGTGCAAAATCTCTGCTACACAGCAGTGCAGAAGCCGTTAACAGAAATGCTCATTTCAAAAGGGTGGTATGCTGAGGGTCTGTTCTGGGCATTTACCTGGCTGCTGTGGGTTTCACTTCATACATTCATAATTAATTTTACCCGCTTGGTCCTGCATGTTTTTTTTGTCTGAGCCAGTTCACAGAATCACCACTAAGGAAGTACTACTATGGAATTGATTTCAAAGGCAATGAATATGCATATAGATGTATCCATCCGAAGAACAAGTTACTTATGTAAAATGTAAATTGATACTTGTATAGCGCACTACTCACCCACATGTGTCTCAAGGCACTTGTACGAATACCGCTGTGAAACCCATCCTGGCTCTCCCTGTGAGGCGTCCACTCCTGGGCATCCCCAGGGTTGAAGGCCAGGCATCCTTAGGGTTGTAGGGCCGTTGTGGAGATTAAGTAAGCTATTGCCCAGAGTTGCACTCTATGATTGGAATAGGCACCGAGGCGAGAATTATCAGGTCCAAGGAATTTTGAGCCCAAGACTCGCCAAGGCGGGGAATTGAACCCTGGTCCCAGGCTAGACCTCTGCATCAGGGTCTGCCGCTCTAACCATTGAGCTACACTTCTCCACTTATCTTTGGTAACGCTGTTTCTGATGGATTCTTTATCTAACTGCAGAATCCTCACTGACATGCACACCTTTCTGTTCTGTGAATTGGGCTCTTTTAGAATTTTTTTTAAAGTTCCCAAGTCTAGGGATGTGCACATTGGTAAACAAATCTGCTATAGGGCTCTACATCTGAGTGGGTCAACAGTCTAGAATGCAAATGATCTCCATGTGCGTAGGTGGTGCTTAGAAGAAGCTTCTCACTTCACTTCTCACAAGGAATGTCAGTGCTAGGCTCGAGGAGGCAAGATGGCCGCTGTAGGGAAGTCGCACTGTACTCCCTCTCCGGACCGTCGATATGCAGAAGGCAGCATGAAGCATGAAGCAGGATGTGGCTGATTTATCATCTGTTTAAAAAGTTACAAGGCTCAAAAATAAGCACAAACATCAGTGCTGGATTTCAGCTGCAATTCTGTCACGGAGCTCTGTCCATATTAAGGACATTGAAGAGGTGCATGCTGGAAAAATACAGCAAGAAGAATCCTGGTAGAATGGTACAACGAGGGAGGCTGGAGAAGGAAAAGGAAAAGAAAAACCACAGCCTGCACCTACCAGCGTAGGCAAGGTACAGGCTCAGAGAGATGTGCTCGGCACTGGGACTATTCCCAAGATAATGCCCTCTGTAAAGCGCTCGACGCCAGCGGTAAGCACAGCTTCCAAAGCCCAGCAGAGGAAAATGGAGAAGGAAAAGAAGGTGATGCAGACTGCAGCAGCCCGCAGCAATCGATTCAGGACTCGCACGGGGTGAGCAAGGACAGCTCGGCGATCACCCGCAACGCCCATGTGCCGGGGAGGAAAAACGGCAAAGACAGCATAGAGTCAGCATTCAGGCAGCCTACCCTGACGGAGTCCTTTAGTGTCAAAGGCTCTACAGCTACATCAAACAAACCCCCTGAGCCCCACTCACCGATACAGGACGCTATGCTGGAAGCCGCCGCCGTCCTCGAGGACGCAAGCATTGTGGTTGATGGGCAACAGGAGGGAGCGGCTGCAATACACACGCTTCCCGCGGAAACTGAGGCAGTAGCTGGAAACGAGCAGGAGGGGCTGGAAGGCATCCTCAGACAAACGGCAAAACAGATGGTGAGTGAAGGGGTTACAGGGGAAACAGAATACAGAAATAATGCACAGATGCTGGAAGCTCTTAGGCAATTTGAGACTGAAATGGGCATGGATAATGCGCAGTCACAGTGTGCTAAATGGGGCAGTCTGGCAAGTTTGGAGTGGCAAAAAGAACACAGGGAGACAGAAGGGGACAGATTTTTTTCGGTTAATGAAGGCTCAGACACTACCCCAGTGAGTAGTAGGAAGGATGAAGATAAGGATACTAGTGACTTGAGCTCTGACCTGGAGGATAGCAGTGACTCCAAAGGGAAAAGCACACTGAAAAGGCGGAAAGCAGCAACAAGACGCGGAGAGGCGGGATCCCCTGCTAACATGCATAAAAAATTGCTCTGGGACTATTCTGCTACTTCTAGTGTGTACAGGGAGGACGTGCAAGGGGAAGGAGCAGTAGGGGGAAATGACAAGGGATATCAACAACATGCTACATTAGACCTGCTCTTTAAGACTCTAAAGCAGATGCAGGCAGAAACCAGGGCTGAAAGTCGGAGAGCCAGGCATGACACAAAAAAACTTCAAGCAGCTATAAGAAATGTAAACAAAAAGTATGAAGAGGTCGAGGAGAGAGTGGAAGTGGTGGAAGAAAGAACAGGCAGACTTGATGACGAGGTAACGGGATGGCAGTCACTTAAAATGGAACAGACGAAGGATGTTGAAGATTTGCAATGGAAAGTTGAGGATTTTGAAAATCGCCAGAGGCGTAACAATATAAGACTTCTTGGCCAAGACGAAGGGATCGAGGGGCAGGATCCAAGAGGATACATCATCAGATTGTTACAAGGTGCCTTTCCAGAAGCTAAATGGCAATGGGAGCTGGAAGTCCAAAGGGCTCATAGATATCCTCTAACAATCAAGAAAAGACAGGGCGGTAATTCAGATACCTTGCCAAGAGCCATGCTAGTGTTCTTCGGTAATTTTCTGGCAAGGCAGGAAATTATGGAGAAGGCTAGGCCAGATTCAAAGAGAACATTTGAAGGAGCAGTGTTTTTTGCAAGGCCTGATTTTTGCCATATGATTGTGGAAAGACGATGGCGGCTTAGGCAAATGATTTCTTCTTTTCAGAGTCAAGGAGCGGAGGCATATCTAATGTTTCCGCCAAAACTAAAAGTCATAGTTGGCGGTCATACCAGAATGTTTTTCTCAGAAATAAAGGCGGGGGAATACTTAGCTGAACTTACTGTGCAGCATAGAGGGAGGAGCAATAATAAATGATAGAGCTGAGACATCGTTGGGAAGTAGATAAACAGAGAGAAAGCTAGGTTCAATAAAGGGAAGGAGAGGGAAGCGACACTACAACATACAGCAGTCACACATAGGTCATGTGTGACCTATTTGCCTGTGGAATGGGGGGGGAGGGATCCTGTGGAGGGAGGGGCAATAAGGGAGGTGGGTAAGGGGAGGGGAAAACACGAGGGTGTAGGTAATGGATGCACATGGTATACAGCACAGAAACTCAAAATACACAGAATGGAGGATGGCTGGATAGATAGGTATACAAAAGGAGGCAGAGAGAGAACTAAGTGGGTGACTAGTAGGGAAAAACCAGTAAATATATATGGCGGTAAGGATAGCTTCATTGAATATCTGTGGTCTTAATAATGGGGAAAAGAGGCAGAAGGTAGCCGCCATGTTAAGATTGTGGAAACTGGATATAATATCCTTACAGGAAACGCAAGTTATTGGGAAGGATAAGTATATGTTAGATCAGATGGGGTTTGAGGTGCTTGCTTATACAGGACAAGAAACTAGAACTAAAGGGGTAGCAATTTAAGCAAAAAATGGTGCTGTCAAAATCAAAAGAAAGAAGGAAGATCAAGATGGAAGTGGGCATTGTTGGAAGGGGAAACAAATGGTGGGAGATTTACGCTTGCTTCTGTGTATGGATCTAATGATGATGAGCCAGAGATGTTGGAATACCTTGATATAGAACTGTCATTATGGCCAGAACCTGTAATATGCTGTGGGGACTTCAATATTAATGGCCTGGGTGGATTGGATACAATGATGGGCGGATATGGTGGCCGGAAGAGAAAGACACACAAAGCATTACAGAATTTAACTCGGCATAACGCTCTGGTGGATGTTTGGGCTGAGTATAATCAAATAGGGACAGGGAGCACGTATTATTCCGCACCCCATAGGATGATTGCCAGATTGGACTATTTTTTCATATCTAGCTCTCTGGTAGGCAGGGCCCAAATAGAACGTCTTCCAAGGGTAGTGTCGGATCATAATACGCTGGTGTTAAGTATCCCAGTGATTAATCCAGGGGAAAAAGGAACCAGCTCATGGACATTTGAGCGAGGGTTGTTGAAGGAGAAGGGATATGTCATTCAAATGCAGGAATGGATTACGCAATTCTGGGATATCAACAAGGGCACAGCCCCAGTGGATATTGTGTGGAACACATTCAAGGCTGGAATTAGGGGGAGACCCTGAGCTATACACTATTAAGGAATAAAAGGGAAAGGATCAGGATGGAAGAGAGGATGAGAAAGATGGAGCTGCTGGAAGAAGATTTAGTCTGAGCCATAAGTAGGCATGATCCTATAGAGCAAATTTTGTTGGAAATAGAGCTAAATAAAGCAGAGGCGGGCGAAAGCCTGGCACAGAAAGCGGCAGGGAACTTTCTAGCAAAAAAAGAAAAGTGCTATGAATATAATGAAAGGGTGGGTCATCTTCTGGCAATCCGGACTAGGCAAACCCTAGCTGCAGGGGAGATAAAAGAGATTAAAGACGGCTCAGGGAAGATGGTAAAGAAAGTGGAAGAGGTGCAGGAAGTCTTTAGGAGATTTTATGAAAATTTGTATGAGCAAGATTTAACCAATACCGAGGCTGGAATTACGGAATACTTATCGCACATACCACACGCAGGGTTAAATTTGGAGGATAAAGGAAAGCTGGAATGCCCATTAACACTCCAAGAAGTGAGAGAAGCAGTATTTAACTTACCATCTGGGAAAACAACAGGACCGGACCAAATACCCGCAGAATTTTATAAGACATTCTGGGATGTAATAAGGGAGGATATGTGGGTCAGTTTTAGATATGCACAGGAAGGAAGGGAAGTTCCGCAATCCTGGGCAGGGGCAGACATAATAGTGTTATTAAAAAAGGACAAATCCCCCTTGGAGCCAGGATCATATAGGCCAATAACACTTCTCAACGCGGATACTAAAATATACTCAAAATCTTTAGCACAAAGGCTAAGTAAGGTTATCGAGGGGTTAGTCATTACATCACAGCATGGATTTATACCAGGGAAAGGTACAACCCTGCACACAAGGCAAATGATAACCATTTTAGATGCCGCGAAAGTTGCAGGAGACCCAGTCGCAGCTATCTTCTTGGACGCTGAAAAGGCGTTTGACAGGGTCTCCTGGGACTATCTTTGGAAGGCCCTGGAATGGTCAAGGTTAGTCAAGGGGTTTATAAGAGCAATACAGGCCCTATATAAACAGCCGACAGCAAAGATAAGATTTAATAAAACTTATACAAAGGCAGTGCAGATTAAACGAGGGACCAGGCAGGGCTGCCCAGCCCCGCCACTGTTATTTGCCTTATATTTGGACCCGCTGCTGAAGAAACTTGCTAGTAATCGCAATATTCCCCCAGTTAGGCTGCACGATGAGGAATATAAATTGTTTGCTTATGCGGACGATGTGGCCATTATAACTCCGGAGCCAGGGATAGCAATAGGTGAAATAGAGCAAGAAGCAAGGAACTTCGGTTTAATATCAGGATATCTTATAAATCAGGGGAAAACTCAGATAGTGCAGAACAGATTTACAACGTTTCAGGATGTCAGGGTGGTTCAGGAAGCGGTATACTTGGGTATTAGAGTCACCGCGGATCTGGAGAGACTAGTAGGGATAAATATGGAACCCTTGTTAGGGAAAGTGAAGTAGTGTGGCTCACTGGTTAGAGGCGGCAGACCCGAGAGCAGAGGACGGCCCGGGACCAGGGTTCGATTCCCGGCGCGGCAGGTTTCTGGACCAGGGTCAGCGGACTCGATAATTCTCTCGCCTCGGTGCCCACTCTGATCAGCGATCACACTCGGCAACTCTGGGCATTAGCTTGCCTCATCTTCACTAACGGCCCCACCGGGGATGCCTGGTCTCACCCTGGAGATACCCATTAAGGGACCATCTCTCAGGGAAGCCAGGAAGGGTTTCGCAGCGGTCGAAGCGCCTTGGGACCCTACGGGTAAGTAGTGCGCTATATAAATGCCGATACATTTACATTTACAAAGTAAAAACTAATACTTTGAGGATTAATAACTTACACTTGACTCTAGTGGGGCGTATTAACCTGATCAAAATGGTTACATTCCCTAAATTTTTGTATCTCTTTAGAGCTATACCTTTATTTTTTGATTGTATGTGGTTTAATAGATTAGAAGCAATATTAAATAAATTGATATGGGTGCAAGGAAAAACAAGGAGAGCCTATCGTTTTATGACACTCACTAGGGACAAGGGGGGCTGGGGGGCACCTGATTTTAGATTTTATTATTGGGCGACGGTACTGCAATACTCACAGGGGCTGATTGGAGGGGGAAGTGCCAGGCTAAGAGGGGACGGACCTGGTTTTGTGAATGTGTATAAAGCTGTGGTGGGCAAAGAGGCGGAGAATGCAATACTAAATACGGTAGATTATACTTACTTCAAACACACTATGTTCAAGACCTTAAGAGCAATGTATAAAATTTGGAAGACCGTTGCGAAAAAATTGGGAACAGGTAAATATAACAGATACATAAGACTGTACACAAATCACTCACTCACAGGGGAGATCTTCAGGGATGCAGTTATGAAAGAATTGGACAATAAGGGGAGTAAGAAATTAGGTGATATAATGGATTCGGATAGAGGGATTCTACAATTCCAGGAGATCCAAAGTAAATTTGAGATATTGGGAAGTAATTTTTTTAAGTGCCTGCAAGTAAGGAGTTATTTTCATAATAAAAAAGGGGGCACCTTAGGGTTTGGTCACTGCAGGATAATGGACTATATAGAACGCAGCAGATACTGTAAAATAAGGCAACTATATGCAGAACTTTGCGCACTAAAAGGGGATGACAGGGACAAATATGCTAGGAAATGGATGGATAAAGTGGCTTCGCATCCGGAGAGCTTACAGGCTTCTTTAGATTTAGGTCGGACAGTTTTGTGCTCTGCGACACTACAAGCACAGCACTACAAAACAGTATTTTCATTATACCATACCCCAGCCAGAATCGCACATTGGGGGGGACCACTGGAATAACCTGTGCCCATTGTGATTCAAGTAATGCAGATATTGTACATATGATCGCGCAATGTCCACAACTATATACATTGAAGATGACAATTGAGGAATTTTTGGAAGGGTCATTGGGGATTAAGATCAAATTGTCTGATGAATTGATAATGCTTGGGGTGAGCGTAGGTGTAGAAGGCCTCCCCACAGAATTTTTATTCATGGCCATGGCAGTATATAGGATTGGCAAAGCAAGAACATGGCTTGACAGGATACCCCCCACGCTTCAGATGTGGGTAGCAAGACTGTTATCTACATACAATATGGAGAAAGCTATATATGAGAGGAAGGGCAGTAGGGCAAGAGCACTGGGTGAGAGAATATGGTTGCCCATAGAGAACTGGAAGACTAGGGCAGGTTAGATCTACCTTATTGACATTTTGATTTTATTCAATATAAAAGTAGAAAGGGTGGATGAAATAGGATCATTTGTTTTTTCTGCCAACTTTGTTAGATTTACTTTGGATTCTTTTTGTTTGTATACTAATGTATATTTTGAAATATGTGTACTGTAACATGTATTGGAAAAATCTAAAACAAAAAAAAAGGAATGTCAGTGCTAGATGCATGTTGCAACCTACTGTTGTGCAGGTCTACTGCTAAAGATATTCCAGATCCAGTTGGGAGCCTGGAGGAGAATTCAAAAGATGAGGAATCTGCGGTTAGATAGCGTCACCACCAAGATGAACCATACCAAAGGTTAACAACTTGTTGTTATAGTTAGTTCAATATGTATCCAGAAATATATACATACTGTAAATATTTATATATTTAGTGATGCATTGTAGATATCAAAGAGTTTGCATCCCAAAAGTAAACTTAGACCAAAAGCTGACCAGTGCCTTGGTAGAATCTCATAATTTCTCACAGTGTCTGTTCCTCACCTATTGATTCCACATGCATTTCATGGTAACAATAGAATTATTGATTGAGGATCATCGACCCTGTATTGGTCTTCGAGTGAATTACAGCTATCTGCTCTTCTTGTAAGGTCCGAAAATCCATCTTGGAAGGGGGTGGGAATAGCTGGACAATTAATTAAATGTTTGTATGAAATGGTTTTTTTAAAAAGGGAAAATCTGGTATTAACATGTAGGTTTCCTCTTCCCGGATGATCTAGTTGTTCCAACCACCAGAAAAGTTGTAACCACCAAGAAACGAGGTAAATTCTGCATCCCACTATAAATTAAGAGTTCAAATGCATTAAATTACAAAATGCTATAAAATCGTACAGCCTGAATGTCTCTGATTATAAGAAGAATTTTTTTTTTTCATAACCAATTTTATTGAGCAAATGAGCATCAGAAATGTGGCATCTCCACAACCGAAGAACACCACGACAATATCAATATAGCAATTACGTAGACAGCAAATGACGGAGCAGACTCGAAAATAGGCTCAGTATAGAAACTCCCCAGCGACCCACCCTATCCCACAACTCCACCCCCCCAGCCCCGAACACCCCCTCAAACCCCCCTACCACACGTGCATAGAAAGCAATAAAGAAAGGTAAGCAGGTGTAGCGCCACCAGGGCGACGCCGCTTCGGGCCAATACTGTCGCTGTGGTCAAATGTCCTCCTCCCGCTCCGCCGGGGGGTCCAGGGATAGACCACAGTAGTCGGCCCAACGCTTCCAAATTTTGTAGTGCTTGCGAGGGCAGCCCCTCGCCTCAAAGATCGGCCTCTCCAGACCCATGAAATAATCCAGCCCAGCCTTCCATGCAGACAGGGGGGGGGGCCCTCACTGCTTTCCATGCCCGGGCCAGGTCCCGCTTAGCCACGACCAGCCCCAAAAGCAACAAGTGGCGTTTATATATGTTACCCCCCAACCCCTTCCATGATGTGCAGTAGGCCCAACCGGTAGGTACGAGGAAGGTCCCAGCCCAGTACCTCAGTCAGGCAACTCCACACACCCCTCCAGAACCCAGTCAGCCGGCCACACGTCCACACAGTGTGCATTAGGGACCCAGGCTCCGACCCACAGCGCAAGCATTCTGGGGATGCAATCAAATCAGCTTTCCACAGTCGTTCACGCTTATAGTAAGCGCGGTGCAGGTATTTGAATTGGATGAGCCGGAGCCGGACAGCAATGGCGGCTCCACGAGGGGACTCCAGCGCCTCCCTCCAATCGTCTTCATCAAGAGGGCCCACGTCCACTTCCCATGCCTCCCGAAGAGAGTGCAGGGTGGAAGACCAGTGAATAATAAGCGTCTGGTATATCCTAGAGACCTTTCTGTCTCCCAGGTCTCCCATAAACACTTTAGCCTCGACCGGGCTAAACTCTGGCAAGGAGTCGAGGCCTGCGATGCTGGGGGCGAGGGCATGTCGCAGCTGGAGGTAGCGGAAGAACTGGGACTGGGGCATTTGGAATTCCGTGCGGAGCTCCTCGAAGGATTTGAGGGTGGTGCCGGACATGACCTGGCCCAGTTGTGTAACCCCTATGGCTTCCCAACCCTCAAAGCCGGTCAGGGCCGCCAGCTCCGGGAGCAGACCATTATGCCAAAGCGGCGTCTCAGCCGTCAACCTGCCCCACCATCCCATGCGGCGCAATGACTGTCGCCACACAGCAAAGACCACCCTTGTGACCGAAGGTAACCCACGACGCAGGCGAGCCGAATAAAGGATGGTGTGGAGCGTGCGATCACCCATGAGCGATCGTTCCAGAGCGTAAGCCGGGTCACCTCTATCGCCATACCACCACTCATTAAGGACAAGTAGTTGGGAAGCCTGGTAGTAGGAGAGGAGGTCCGAGGTAGCCAGGCCGCCACAGTATGTGGACAAAAAGCACGTCTTCAATGCCACCCTGGCCGCACCGCCATCCCACAGGAAGCGGCCCAACACTGAATGAACCTGACGGAACCACTCCAGGCCGATGGGGTATGGGAAATTCTGGAGCTGGTACAGAAGACGCGGAAGCGCCACCATCTTGAAGATGGCCGATCTCCCAAAGATAGTGAGCGGCATTCTGGACCATGTTTTGACATCAGCCTGTACCCGCTCCCACACCGGCAGGACTCCACGCGCCCAGGCCACGACCCGCGACTCCGATAGGAAAACGCCCAGATATTTCAGGCCATCCGTCGCCACTCGCAACTCTGCAGCCCATGGGTCAGCAACCACTCCGCCACCCAGCACCCACAGGGTCGATTTATTAATGTTAAGACGAAGACCCGAGGCCTCGCCAAACGCATGCATGATCTCCAGAATCCGGGGACCCGAGAGCCGCAGGTCGGTGAGAAAGAAGAGGACGTCATCCGCATATAGCGCAATCCTATCCGCCAGGTCCTCATTCCAGACAAAGCCACGCAACTGGGCATCCGCTCGTACCCGCGATGCCAGGGGCTCCATGGCAAGGGCAAACAGATACGGGGACAGAGGGCAACCCTGCCGGGTACCTCGACCTATATGGAAGCGCCCAGAGGTAGCTCCGGCCACTCGGACCGAGGCCGTTACGTTTGTGTAGAGAAGACGGACGTACGACAGGAAAACCGGCCCCAGGTTGAGGCGGGCCAATAGGGCGAACAGGTATACCCAACTCACAGAATCAAAGGCTCTGTCCATATCCGCCATGCCCGTCGGATGTTATGCCGGGTGGCCCTCCGAGGCATGAATCCAGCCTGGTCGGGGTGGACCAGGTCGGCAATGTGGGGCAATAGGCGGTTCGCTAAGGCCTTAGCCAGAATCTTGGCCTCAATGTTTAAAAGGGAAATTGGCCGGTAAGAGTCGTGCCGGGCCGGCTCCCTGCCCGGCTTCAAGAAGACCACGATCTCGGCATGGCGCCAGTCCGGCGGCAGCTCCCCCTGAGCCCGCGCCGCCTCCAGGGCACGCCGATAGTGGGGCCCCAGCTGGACGTGAAACTTTTTATAGAATTTGCATGGGTATCCGCTCGGGCCGGGCACCTTCCCGGTATTCAGTTGACCAAGGGCCTCCCCGAGTTCCTCAGCCGTGAGCGGGGCGTCTAGGGCGGTCCTGGTCTCATCAGGAACGGCCTGCGGTAGCAGGTCATCAAGATATGTGGAGATCCCACCAGCTTCCAAATGATCACAAGGGGCGGATTGCGTCTCGTAATAACGGGCAAAGCTAGCCGCCAGTAAGTCTGGGTCGGTCATAACCGAGCCGTCCTCCGCCGTAAGACCCGGCAACACAAGAGGCTGGAAGGTCGCCTGACACAACCTATGTAGCATAGTACAGGACTTGTCGCCCCACTGGTACACCCTGCTGCGCGTGGCGAGCCACGCCTGCCGGGCTTCATCGTACAGGACGGAGGCGTACGTCTGTTGGGCCTGCAGGAGCTGCCGCACCATGCCTTCGTCGCCCCCGAGACTACCACGCTGCTCCAGCTCCTCCACACGGGCGGCGGCGGTCACAATGGCCTCCCGATGCTTCCGCCGAGCAGCCACGCACCAAACGATATCGATACCCCGCAACGTGGGTTTCAGCGCCTCCCACACCACCATTGCATCCACATCACCCACTAGATTCTCGTGCCAGTGGTGATCAATCGCCTCACGCAGGTGATGCACGTACTCGGGTTGTTGCAGCTGCCAGGACGACATCCGCCATCGAAACGGCTGTCGTTTTGAAGGGAGGGTCATGGTAGCTAGGACAGGGGAGTGATCAGACAGGCCCCTGGGGAGTATCACAGCATCTCTGACTCGACTCAGACAGGCACCCGGCACAAACAGATAGTCCAGCCTCGAAAAGGACCCATGCACCGCCGACACATACGTGAATTCACACGCAGCAGGATGAAAATGCCGCCACACATCTACCCATCCCAGGCCACTCACAGTTGCACGCAATCTGGTGGGAGCAGCAGCGGGGGAGCGATCCACCACAACAGGCACCCGCCTCCGACGATCCAAGCCCACATCCATAACCTCGTTCCAGTCACCTCCCACCATGGTCAGCACCTCCGGAATCTCGTCCCACAGCGCAAACAGCCGCTCAGACAGGGCCCATTGGAGAGGGGGGGGGCGTACACGCTACCAAAAACCACTTGTTCGGTGCCCAGCAGGCCCTTGATGAAAACATATCGGCCCTGAGGGTCAATCCACTGCTTTTCATGCACATAAGCCACCCTGCGGTGCACCAGGATAGCCACCCCCCGCGAGCCCCTCGTAAAGCCCGCATGGTACACTTGTTGAAAACCGAACCTCTGGAGGCTAAGGGCCTTGGAGCCCAGCATGTGGGTCTCCTGAAGCAGCAGTACGTCCACCATCTCCCTCTTCCCCCAACGTAGCACAGCCCCACGCTTGATTTTATCCAGAATTCCTCTCACATTCCACGTCACAACGTGCAGGGTCTTTTGAGGAGACATAGTCGTATGATCAGCCATTATCAACACAGTGACCAGCACCCGGCCCTCCATACCACCCCGGCGCACCCCACAAATCAACAAAATCAAGAGTCATATACACGTGTGGTCCCACCCTCCCAACCCCAACACTCAGCAACCCCCCCCAGACCCAGACCCCCCCCGAAACATCAGCAACGGAAGAACATCCCCCCTCGCCCCGCTCCCCCCACCCCAATACCTCAGAGAACATTGAAGTATCTGTCACGGCATGGAGAGACCCGGGTCCAGAACAGAGAACCCAGGGCCCGCCATACCAATGGATCCCAACACCCCAATCAACACACACTCACCACCCCCCCCACAACACTCACAACCGTGAGGGTCAGAGGCCCACAAAAGGCGCCTCCCGAGCCCCATTGCGCCCCCGCCAAAAGTGATAGGAGTCCGCAGATGGGGACAGACTGGTATAAGGAAGTCATAATAGGACAGTCTCACCAGCCGATGAAGGGCAACTCAGCACCCAGCAAACAAGGTCCAGTCCCATCTAAGTTCAACTGCCGGTATCAGAGTGTTCCGAGTCTCTCGCACCACCTGTCTGCGATGCACTGGCGGAGGCCGACCGCTTCCGAGATCGGGACCTCCGGTGTCGACCCTTCCGGTTCTGGCGGTTCGTCCGCTCCGGCGATGACCCCTGGGACCTGCCTGGATCCAGACCCGGCTGGGCATGCGGCCGGAGTCGCACCGTCTCGTCGGTCCAACGGAATACCTCCTCGGGCGAATCAAAGAAATGTGTCCGGGACTGGTGCACCACTCGTAGATGGGCTGGGTATAGGAGAGAGTATTGGAGCTTCAGGCCCCTCAACTTGGCTTTGGCGGCCACAAAGGATTGTCTCTGCTGCTGCACCATCTTCGTGTAGTCAGGAAAGATCATGATGGTACGATTTTCAAAGGTGAGCGAGCCTTTGTTCCTCGCCTCCCGCAGGATAACATCGCGGTCGTGATAGTTCAACAGCCGGGCGATGACTGGCCTGGGACGCTCACCCTCCGGTGGCCGCTGGGTTAGGGCCCTGTGCGCCCTCTCGATAACAAAGCACGTGGATAGTACCCCTTCGGGGAGCCAGCTCTCCAGCCACTGGGTCAAGAACCCCTCCATGTCGTCCTTCTCGCACCGCTCCAGAAAGCCAATGAAGCGGAGGTTGTTCCTCCGTGCGCGCCCTTCGGCGTCCTCCACGCGGGCCGCCAACGTCTTCTGGACTCCCTCTACCTCCGCCAACCTCTTCTTCAGGGCGCCAATGTCCGTTTCGGTCACTGTGATCCGGGATTCGGCCTCGGTGATCCGTCCCACCTCATTTCGGAGGTCCTGGCGCAACAGTGTGACATCCGCTCCAACCGCCCCGATTTTGGCATCAAGAGTGTCCCGGGATTGGGTGATGGCCGCCAGGATCGCCGCATTGTCCGGCCCAGGGCCACCGCTGTCACCAGCCGCTCCGGAGCCACCACTAGGCCCCGTGAATTTATCAATAGGGCCATGCTTAGGCGAGCCGCCACCTCCGGCTCTGGTCATGGCCGATCGCTGGCTCGCTGGGACCGCACACCGGGCAGGGCAGGCACCCCTCCCAACAAGGCTCAGGACCCCCTGGGTACTGCCACTAGTGCTGGAGGCCCCAGGCCCCTGGATGAAGTGTCAATGCAAGAGTCCCCAGGAGGCCGGCTCAGGCCCGAGGCCGCGAAACTCGAGGTCCCGGCTTCACCCAGGCGGGACAGGCCGTCCCCACGTTTGTCGCCACGAGTATCCGCCCAAGGCGCAGGAAAGAGTGGCGCCGCCGTGATCCGTGGGCAATCGTAGCAGTAGAGCTGAGCCAGGAGCGGCGCAGTGGATGCCACCACCACCCGCGAGCCCGCAGCCGCCGCCGGGCGTCCCGAAACTCGGGGATCCCGGTCTCCAGCCGGTCACCAGGCCGCTCGCCGCCGTCGCCTCCCCCCGATTGCAGGAGAGAGAGGTGCCCGCCCAAGGCGCAGGGATGAGTGGCGCCGCTGTGATCCGCGGGCAGTCGCAGCAGTAGAGTGGAGCCAGGAGCGGCGCAGTGGAAGTCGCCACCACCCGCGAGCCCGCAACCGCCGCCGGGCGTCCCGAAACTCGAGGACCCCGGTCTCCAGCCGGTCACCAGGCCGCACGTCGCTGTCCCCTCCCCTCAGGCACAGGAGAGAGAAAAATGCAGGATCGGTGCACCGGAGCATGCAGGGGACTCCACCGAATCAGTGCCAGTCACCGGGTAGCAATATCGGGCTCGGGGGCCAGGATAAGTGATCAAATTAAGACCGGGCCGGCGGGAGCTCTACAAAGCTGCGACCGCCATCTTCGCCCGTCAAGCCACGCCCCCATAAGAAGAATTTTAACCTAACGTTTTGCAGATTTCCTTTGCACAATTCTAGTCAGCTTTGCTGTCTGGCAACAGATATCCTGGTGGGCCCATTTAGAGAATATTTATAGAACATTAGAACTTAACTGCTTAGCAATTTTCTATGCCAAATATTCCATTTAATGTTATAAACTACATCAGCATGCAAGGGGATGTCTGAAGAGTCTGTACTGCGGCCATCACCTCCCAGAGGGCTACCTTTAGGGGGTGCACTGATTACAGGTAACCCTTTAGGTATCTCACCATCAGTGAGCCTCCTGACAGCTTCTTTTCATCCACACCCATGTTTGTAACATGGTGCGGGTGCAGTAGCAAATAAATTCCCTCATAAGCTTGTAGCCACGCCCGCATGAAATTAGAGCTCACCCTCTGATAATTGTGCTGGTGCTCTATGTATCCCAGCACTATCTGAATTACAGAAGAGGCCGCACAATACTCTCCGGCACCTTCTGTAATACCAAAGTGCACGGGGCAAGCAGAGTAGCTGCAAATGCCTGTTTTGCCCCTGGGGCACTTTGTATAATATGGCCCCTGTTGTTCTTCAACCCACCTCATCCCTCTTAGGATGACAGACTCCGTTAGTTGGATCATAGGAGAACATAAGATTTGATGCTGATTGTACTGCGTAACATTGATTGGATGATCAGCTTTTTGTTGTACTAGCCGTGGTGAAGACGGGCAAGGCGGTGCCAAATCTCTGCTACTCAGTAGTTCAGAAGTCAATAACAGAAGGGCTCATTTCACCAGGGTGGTATGCTGAGGGTTGGTTCTGGGCATTTACCTGGCTGCTGTGGGTTTCACTTCATACATTCATAATTAATTTTACCCGCTTGGTCCTGCATGTTTATTTTTGTCTGAGCCAGTTCACAGACCCACCACCTAGGAAGTACTACTATGGAATTGATTTCAAAGGCAATGAATATGCATATAGATGTAAATATTTATTTATTTAGTGATGCATTGTAGATATCAAAGAGTTTGCATCCCATAAGTAAACTGAGACCAAAAGCTGGCCAGTGCCTTGGTAGAATCTCATACTTTCTCACAGTGTCTGATCCTCACCTATTGATTCCTCATGCATTTCATGGTAACAGTAGAATTATTGATTGAGGATCATCGACCCTGTATTGGTCTGCGAGTGAATTACAGCTATCTGCTCTACTTATAAGGTCCGAAAATCCATCCTCGAAGGGGCTGGGAATAGCTGGGCAATTAATGAAATGTTTGCATGAAATGTATTATTTGAAATGGCAAAATCTAGCTATTAACAATTCGGTTTCCTATTCCCGGATTATCTAGTTTTTCCAACAACCAGGAAAGTTGTAACCATCAAGAAACCAGGTAAATTCTGCATCCCACTATAAATTAGGAGTTTAAATGCATTAAATTTCAAATTGCTATAAAATCGTACAGCATGAATGTCTCTGATTATAAGAAGAATTTTAAAGCTAAATATTTCCAGATTTCCTTTGCACAATTCTAGTCAGCTTTGCTGTCTGGCAACAGATATACTTGTGGGTCCATTTAGAGAATATTTATAGTACATTAGAACTTAACTGCTTAGCAGTTTGTTATGCCAAATATACCCTTTAATGTTATAAACTACATCTGCCTGCAAGGGGATGTCTGAGGAGTCCATACTGCGGCCATCACCTCCCAGAGGGCTACCTTTAGGGGGTGCACTGATTGCGCGTAAGCCTTTAGGTAGCTCACCGTCAGTGAGCCTCCTGACAGCTTCTTTTCATCCACACCCATGTCTGTAATATGGTGCGGGTGCAGTAGCAAATAAATCCCACCATTAGCATGTAGCAACGCACCCATGGAATTTAGAGATCACCTTCTGATAATTGTTCTGGTGCTCTATGTGTCCCAGCACTATCTGAATTACAGAAGGGGCTGCACAATACTCTCCGGCACCTTCTGTAATACCAAAGTGCCCGGGGGCAAGCAGAGTAGGTGCAAATGCCTGTTTTACCCCTGGGGCACTTTGCCTAATATGTCCCCTGGTGTTCTTCACTCCACCTCATCCCTTTTAGGATGAGACTCCGTTAGTTGGATCATAGGAGAACCTAAGCTTCTATAGTGATTGTACTACCTAACATTGATTGGATGATCAGCTTATTGTTGTATTAGCTGTGGTAAAGACTGGCAAGGAGGTGCAAAATCTCTGCTACACAGTACTTTAGAAGCAGTTAACAGAAGGGCTCATTTCACCAAAGTGTTATTCTGAGGGCCTGTTCTGGATATTTGCCTGGCTGCTGTTGGTTTCACTCTTTACATTCAAAATTAAGTTTACCAGCTTGGTCCTGCAGTTTTTTTTTGTCTGAGCCAGTTCACAGACCCACCACCTAGGAAGTACTATTATGGAACGGATTTCAAAGGAAATGAATATGCAGATAGATGTATCCATCCGATGAACAAGGTACTAATATTTGGTACTGTTTTTTTCTGATGGATTCTTTATCTAACTGCAGAGTCCCCACTGACACGCCCACCTTTCTGTTCTTTGAATATGGCTCTTTTAGAATTTTTTTAAAGTTCTCAAGTTTAGGGATGTGCACACTCGTAAACAAATCTGCTATAGGGCCCTGCGTCTGAGCGGGTCAACAGTCTAGAATGCAAATGATCTCCATGTGCATAGGTGGTGCTTAGAAGAAGCTTCTCACTTCACTTCTCACAAGGAATGTCAGCGCTAGATGCATGTTACAACGTAGTGTTGTGCAGGTCTACTGCTAAAGATATTCCAGATCCAAATGAGGAATATGCGGTTAGATAGCGTCGCCACCAAGATGAACCATACCAAAGGTTAACAACTTTTTGTTTTAGTTACTTCAATATGTATCCCGAAATATATACATACTGTAAATATTTATTTATTTAGTGATGCATTGTAGATATCAAAGAGTTTGCATCCCAAAAGTAAACTGAGACCAAAAGCTGACCAGTGCCTTGGTAGAATCTCATACTTTCTCACAGTGTCTGATCCTCACCTATTGATTCCACATGCATTTCATGGTAACAGTAAAATTATTTATTGAGGATCATCAACCCTGTATTACTCTGTGAGTGAATTACAGCCATCTGCTTTTCTTATAAGGTCCGAAAATCCATCCTGGAAGGGGCGGGGAATAGCTGGACAATTAATGAAATGTTTGCATGAAATGTATTATTTGAAATGGCAAAATCTGGTATTAACATTTAGGTTTACTCTTCCCGGATGATCTAGTTTTTCCAACTACCAGCAAAGTTGTAACCATCAAGAACCAGGCAAATAATGCATCCCACTATAAATTAAGAGTTCAAATGCATTAAATTACAAAATGCTGCTGGAGGAGCCACGACGGCGGCCAAAATGGCCGCATAGACGCCCGGCTCCGCCGCGCGCCCTCGCCTCCCGCACCATCCTGGCGTACATCCTGCATCCCGACTGCGGCTTCGTACAGATGAAGGCGTGTGGAGCCCGGCTGTGTGACTCCGGTGCGAAATCCACCCCTGATGGCTGAGAACCGTCGTCCCAAACTTCCCGGCCCTTAAAGTGAGCGAGCCGGGACCTCGAGTGGCGTAGCAGCCGGCACAGGATTGAACAACAACGGCTCCGATCGGCCATGTTAGTCCGGTGACCCAGATCGGGACTTGTGATTGCACACGGCCATAGACGGTCGATCGGAGCTTGGCGCTAGAGCCCCCGAGCGGCCCAACAATGGTTTACGCCGGTGCCTGTGATTGTGTGCAAACTCAGCTGCACCTTTCGACACACGGCCAGGATTTTACCTATCTCGGAGACTGCCGGCGGCCGACCGATCTCCTTGAAATACTGTTTTCTATGGGAGACTCCGGCTACCGCTGGTAAGCGATTTGCAGCGTGGTGGATGTTCGTGGACTTGAGTCTGCCTGATATGACTCGGTGGACGACCCACCGACGGCGGCAAGTTACACAATGATGGGCGGACAAAAGTCGATCGAGAGCCCGGCCTTTCCCAGTTTACTGATGCTGAGGACTCCCTGGAGTGCGTAGAACTGGAAAGTGGAATCAGTGGGTCATGTGGCCGAGCATGTGTGTCTGCTGACTTTCCTACCCTCCAGCTGGTTATCTCCTCTCCTGCTTTGCAGCACCCAGTTTTCCCGAAGGCGAGGGTACCATGGAGATGCATTATCACATCGACTCTTTTGCTTTTACTTGCAGCCGAATTGGCTTCGACAGGGATTGTGGACTCACCGAACTTGCCTTTCCATGATGTGCGGCGCTTTACTACCTCAGTTCGGACCGGCCAGGGCTGAACCTTGGCTGTTTATGTACGTGGTGGATGTTCCTGGTGCCGGACTGTAACATGGCTTGTGACGGTGACTTAGAGGGTGATTGGGATGACTGTACATTGCTGCTTGCCCTCCATCATGGTGGGCTTACATGTTTTTCGGGATGGGTGGGGGGGGCGTGTCTGGGGCCGGAGCTAGGGCCCTCCTCATTTCCCTTTTTCGGGGTTTTCTGGGGCAACAGGCATGCTTATGGGTGAAGGACTGGGTTCTTTAAGACCCAGCGGTGCCAGGGGACAACACCTGAAACCTTCGTGGGTAACCTGCTCCGGCGTACGAATGACAGAGACACGGGACACTTCCTTCGGCGTCAAAGATTCAAGGTTTATTTACTGCAGGGAAACACAGAAGTCACAGGAAGTACAACGAGTGTAGTTCGGGGAGACTGCTTCAAATTGGTTCTGTGGATCGCTCCTTTTATACATGATTCTCCCATAGGTTTACATGGTACACAAAGGTTTACGACCCGGTTCCCACAATTATCCCCGAGAGGGGTCGTTTTGGTCACTTTGATACATCCAAGGTCCGGAACATAAGTGCGGAAACATTTGGTGGTTCCCAACTGTAAAAACCCATCTTCCCACCATTAGTACATTCCAACCAGCAGTAAAAGAGATCGAAGAAGGAACAAGAACAGGTGCAGAGGAAGATGGAGACAATGGGGGGTTGGAAAGGGTGTAAAAGGGGAAGTATCGGGAAACACGAGCTACAGGCATCAAAGGGACGTGCCTAATGAGATGCACGGCTGAGACAATAAACCGGCACGGCGAGATGAGCCTCGAGTGGGGCCATCTGCCTTACAGTATCATCCCCCTCGTCATAAAGACACTTTCAAAGGACATGTGTCTTCCGCAGATATCTTGGGAATCCCAGGGTCGCGAAGCGGACAACGTCCGTTCGCTGGCTACTTGAGGGCAAGAGACAAAATGGATGCCGTATCTAAGATGGAACCCGTGGGTACAGATGAAAAACCCACGTAACAAACGAACGGTTTAAGTTAGCACAGCGAAACTGCGCACACTTACTAAACTCGTCATTTGCGGTTCATAGATACCAGACTCGACCATATTCGTGCGAGTCGAAAACACCACTTACAATTGTCACGGAACCTCAGACGCTCCTTTTGCCCTCATGTAGGCAAGCACTAGTCGGAATCATACTCGATATT
The DNA here is from genome assembly GCF_964263255.1 of Lissotriton vulgaris. Lineage (NCBI taxonomy): Eukaryota > Metazoa > Chordata > Amphibia > Caudata > Salamandridae > Lissotriton > Lissotriton vulgaris. The sequence goes on from NC_141691.1 coordinate 2,036,535,089, forward strand.
CATCAGACCATCTAGATGTTGCTGTAACATAGCTCTGTCCAACCGAGTTCCCTTGGTAACAGATGGCTGTCTTATACACGTTGTAGCACAGAAGCCACATAAGGCAGGACCACACTGCACTCAAAGGCAACACGTGAACAGGAACGCCACAACAACTCCGATGATCATCAGAATCTTCCAACCCCAAGTCGACATCAGGCCCCAAAACCACCCAAGTAGCGTCCAATCCCCTACATCCACGTGCATGGATTCAGAGATTTTATGCAACCTTGAGATGGCTTGATAGACAGTCGGAGCGTTATCTGGAATGAAAATACAGCAGCTCGAATGGATCACCTTACATACCCCACCTCGATCTGCTAAGATCACGTCTAAAACCATACGGTTTTGTAACGTCATAAGTCTATCCGCCTGAAGTTCTGTGGTGATATTACCAAGGGCACTGGCAGTAATATTAGCTGTCGATTCTACCACTCGAGTCAACTGTCTCAGGTTCCTACTATTAACCATAGGCGCCCAAAACGGGAGGAAACCCTTGAAAAAGTCTCCTGCCTCTTGACCGGCAGTATCCTCTTCACTAATTACGCCTCTCACAACTCTTGTCTTGTGATAGTCTGCGTCTACAGTGAACGTCGGAGGCAACAAATTTGCGATAAAGCATGCGCCCGCAAAGTCGGAGGGCAACCAGGCATACGCACGATCATGGCAGACAAAGTAGGTACCCTTGGCAGCCAGAAACACAGGGGACGAGACCATCGGCAGAATGTAATTTTCGGTGCAAGCACTCTCTCCAAGTCGGGCTTTCGATCTTCGGCCACGACCCATTAGACAAAAATTACCAATGTGGGGTACGACCCATATCGGAGGTGAGCTTTTAAGCTGTTTATCACTCGTGAGCGCACTGTACTCAACCTTACTCAGGACCCTATAGGCTTGTACCTCTTCCTCCGGGATGAGCGACGGCTCATAGATATCTTTATCTAAGTCTTCTATCGCTATAGACAAAGGCTTATAATACGAGCCAAGGCCAAAGTAGGGAGAACGTGGCTCTCGACTGGGGTGAGAATCTAGTGCGCTTCGAAACATTGTTTGGAATGCTCGAGCTGAACCCTGGGAACTATACGGTAAGACCAAATATGGAATTCCCTTATCCGTGGTATGTGGCATCAACCCACACACCCAACAATTAGTAGTATTAACCACTAACTGGTGCTCATGAAGGAGCTGAATAAAGGAATTATTGCGGAATTCTGCACGTCTAGCCTGCTCGTGTTCGGGTAAGATATGGAAAGAATGAGGAGATGCAGTGGAGGTAAGTTTAGGGTCAGAAGTAGGAGTAGGTATGGCAGAAGGTAAGAAGTAAGACATCGTGTAATACACCCCACCCGCCAATAGTACAGAAACAGTCAAAAGCAATACGAATATTTGAAACATAAAACATTTGGTACGAGTAAGTTGTTGTAACTTGAACCTTTGCGCCTGAGCTTCTTCCAAGTCCATCAGCTTCGAAAACGCCATCCCCTATGACCGTCCGCAACGTTTCTTGACGCACTTCGTTCTGTGTAGCAGTGGTCAATCCCCAGGAGTTCCCAGGAACCGACGGTCTTTAACCTAGCGTCAAGACCTGCTAACCAGAAGGAAGTACACGCGCGGCCCTACGGCCTTTATTCACAATGTATATGCAAAGTGTCTCTCAGCTGTGGAAGCAAAAATATATGTGGAACAAAACTCAATATATATACAAAAATAATTACAATGATACGAGGGTTCAGACTGATCGTGTAGAACGGGATAATGCAATTGTCAAGGAACAGAACGGAATTTTTTATTTGTCCTTAGAGCTAGAACGCAAAAAGTATCGAGTTTTCCCAGGACGTGTATGTTCATCAAACAATGGATCCGATGAGGGAACAGAGTCCTGTTGATCAGTCGAATGTTCTGGTCTCGAGTCTTTTGATGACAAATGTTCAACAGTGTCTTTCTGCTGCACTGAGGATTCTCCGACAGGTTGTGCGTCGCTAAAAGGTACAAACGCCGGCAATCCTTCGGATTCAGATGAAGCAATGCCCCTCCTCACCCACGAGTCTGCCGGTAAAGGAATAGGAACCTTCTTCGTATGGGTGGCATGCACCCAATTTTTCCGGCCCTCTAGACGAACAGCAGTCCTCGTGGCAAGGAGGACCTGGTAGGGTCCAGTAAACCGGGGTTCCAAGTTCTTCTTGCGGGCAAAATTCCTGGTTACCACCCAGTCTCCGGGCTGGAGCTGGTGGCCTGGACCCTCCGTCTGCGTCGGCAATGCTTCGTAAACCTGTTGGTGAATTAACCTCAGTTTAGCAGTCAGATCATGAAGATAGTCAATCAACATTGGGTATTCGAGACTGGAGAACACACCCGGTCTAGGGACCCCCCACACATTCGCAGGACGACCGAACACTATTTCATAGGGACTAAGCCCTACTCGGGAGTGTACGGTTGCCCTAGTTGACAATAAAGCTAAGGGTAAAGCATCAGGCCACGAAAGACCAGTCATAGCCTGAATCTTCGCTAGCTTCAGTTTAAGGGTGCCATTGTACCCTTCAACCAAACCAGCTGACTGGGGATGATTGGCGCTATGGAATTTTTGATTAATTCCAAGGCCCTTGCACACACTCTTCATCACACTCCCCACAAACTCACTTCCGTTATCAGACCATACAATCCGAGGCATTCCATGCCGAGGGAAGTATTCCTTCAGTAGGATTTTCGCAGTAGACAGGGCAGTGTTGTCTTTAAGAGGGTAGGCTTCAATCCATCGGGAGAACGCGCAAACCACAACTAAAACGTATTTCAGGTTATTGCATCGCTCCATATGGATGAAGTCTAATTGGATCACCTCAAAAGGACATGAAGGGGGAGCAAAACTACCAGGAGGAGTTGGGGTTCCCTTACCAGGATTGTACAACATACATACCATACAATTCTTAACCAATCGTTCAGCACACTTCGTGATACCATCATTCTTCCACACAGGGGACAGCAACTTACAAATACCTTTCACGCTAATATGTGCTAACCCATGTGCCATTGTCACAACAGCCAGCACATACGCATCCGGTAACATCCATCTCTTATGTTCCGACAAATCAACCCAACAACCATTCGCATCCAACTTTCCCGTACTTTCTTTCCACTTCGTCTTTTCAGTCTCGGTGGCCTCATTCTGAATTGCTTTCACACTCTCGATAGTGTCCTCACACATGCTCGATTCTGTAGGCCACCTAACCGAACTCGTCACATACATTCTAGTGCTAAGATTCCGAGCAGTCTCCTTAGCAATCTCATCCGCAAAGGCATTACCACGACCAACATCATCCATCACCTTACGATGCGCACTACATTTAACAATCGCTACCTGCTTTGGCAACGTAAGTGCATCCAAAAGATCATTCACAAGTTGTCCATGCTGAATCTTCGTACCATGCGATGTCATAAAACCTCTCTCTCTCCACAACCGTCCAAAATTATGAGCGACGCCAAACGCATATTGGCTGTCGGTAAACACATTCACACGTTTCCCTTTCGCTAACACACACGCTCTAGTTAGAGCGATCAGCTCTGCAGCCTGGGCAGAGTTCTGATTCAATCTCGCAGTTTCCACAACAGTATTCAAAGTCACAACAGCATACGCAGTAGTCACATCACCATTCGGCAATTTAAAACATGAACCATCCACATACAACGTTCCATCTGGATCTTCCAAAGGAGTGTTTTTAAGGTCCACTCGACCTTTTGTTTCCTCTTCGGTCCTCAAATAGCAGTCATGAGCTGCTATTTCATCTGACTCTGTGCTAAGTGGTAACAAAGTCGCCGGGTTCAGAACATTACAACGTTTTATCTGAATATGACTTGCCAACAGCGTCAATTCGTACCCAGACAACCTCGCACTCGTCAAGTGCTGAGTTTTCGTACGATTCAAAAGAGTGTCGACTGCATGCGGAACCATCACCGTAAGCATATTATCCATGACCAACCCTGCTGATTGTCGGATGGACACCGCAGCTGCCGCTGTTGCTCTCAAACAACTCGGCAATGCTCTAGCTACCGGGTCCAAGGTCGAGGAAAAATATGCACATGGACGTTGCTTACCACCAAAAGGTTGCGTCAAGACACTCAAAGCACAACCTTCCCTCTCGTGAACATATAGTGTAAACGGCTTGCTATAGTCAGGAGTACCTAACACAGGAGCCGAACACAATGAGTCACGTAATTCAGAAAAACTTTTCTGACATTCCTCTGTCCATGGTAAAGGAGTTGAAACATCCTTGCACGTAAGAGCCACCAATGGTTTCGCTAGCAATGAAAAATTTGGAATCCATTGCCTGCAATACGATGTGATACCTAGAAAGGCACGCACATCTCGTTGGGTTGTTGGCACAGCCATTCGCGCAATCGCTGCAATTCTCTCTGGGGTCAACCGTCTTCCCTCCTTTGACAATAAGTGACCTAGATAGGTTACTTCTTGACAACAATATTGGAGTTTAGAAGGTGACACCTTGTGATGTAAGTCACAGAGATGTTGCAGCAACGACACCGTAGCAATTTTGCAAATATCCTGAGTATCTGCGGCTACCAATAAGTCATTGACATATTGGATTAAGGCTGCACCAGCCGGCAACTTGAACGCATCCAGTTGACCCTTCAAGGCTTGACTGTAAATCGATGGACTCTCACAGTAGCCCTGAGGAGCGCGTTTAAACCGGAAGCTGCGTCCACCAAGAGAGAAACGGAAAAGGTCTCTGCTCTCTCCTGCGATCGGGATGCTGAAGAACGCATTCTTCAAATCAATCACCGAAAACCAAGATGCAGAAGCTGGAATCAGAGTCAGTAGCGCCGTGATGTCAGGCACAACGGGGAACTGAGGAATCACAATTATATTTACCTCCCGTAAATCGATAACAAAACGATAAACAGGTGGTTTCGAGGGATCAGTACGTTTTAGAATGGGCAGTACAGGGCTGTTGCACACGTTTCCCTGCGTCTCTTCAATAACGTCTTTCTCGATTAGATCATAGATGATCGCTAACAATGCTCGTTCACCATCAAGAGAGATTCGATACTGGGGAATACGTGGCAACCGCACATTAGATTTCAGCTGAACAACATAAGGGGAGATGTCAAGCAGGCCCACGTCATTGGGACCCGTTGCCCACAAAGATGCAGGAAGAGAACTCAATTCCGGTGGAAGCTTATAGAGAGACAAGTACATAGGAGAGACAACCCTCTCTCCTAACGTAAGCTTTACACCCGCAGGAGAACAATACAGAGTCGCATACAAACGTTTTAGCAAATCCAGGCCCAAAAGATTTTCACCACAACCCGTAGTCAAAATCAACGGAGCTTGAAGCTCACGAGGCCCAATTGTAAGGGGCAAAGGGCGTGAAACTGGATTGCTAACAGGGGCGCCAGAGAATCCAATGGAAACATTAGTTAGGCCAGACAAAGGTGCGCCAGGGAGTTTCGAATGCATGATGGAACTTTTCGCTGCACCAGTGTCCAACAGAAAAGGCTCAACGACGCCCGATGTAGCAACTGCGACGTAAGGCCCTCTCTGATCAACCGGAACTGATACCACTCCCTCTCCTTGTCTATGGCTGTCCTAGTAATTACTGTCGTCATTTTCCCGTTCAACGTAATAATCGTCTACATTGTACTGCGCAGATCGTCCTTGCGATGATCCACGTTGATCGAAACAATTATCGGAATTTGATGAGTTATCTGAACGGTCATTTTGAGCACCACGACCTCTACCGCGTGATGTCTGCTGAGAGCCACCACGACCTCCTCTAGATGAGTTACCACTATTACGGTCGTTTAGAACGGGACAGTTGAATTTTAGATGACCCTCCTGTCTACAATAAGCACATTGATTGTACCCCAACGAAGATCTTTGGGAAGAGGAGTCATTTCGAGATTGTGATCGATTAGATTGCGACTGCGGTCTATTTTGCTGCGAAGTATTCTGATTCGAGCGCGGAGGATACGCTTGCTGTAACAACACTTTAGTTTTAAGTTCTTTCGTCTTTTTATCAGCGCGGTCGTTCTCCTCTTTTTCTCTGTTCTCATAATACTGTGCCGTAGCCAATATTTGAGCCGAGGTAGAAACGGCCCACGCACTCTCAGAGTTTTTTAATTTATTGCTCAAATCGGGCAATAAGTTAGAGACAAATTTGTCCACGAACAACCGTTGACCACCCTCAGTGCCCATATCCTGACCACTATGATCGATGAATGCCTCCTCAAATCTCGTAAAGAAATCAGAGACACTCTCGTCCTTTTTCTGTTTACAAGCTGACAGTTTGTCCCAGTTCACCCTCATAGCTGGCATAAGAGTTTTCATTAGCGTAATTATTCTTTGAGGGAGAGCAGTAATGAGCTGTTCAGGCTTAGCCCCGCCAACTTGTCGCGTATCGGCCGCAGTAAGAGTAGCCCAATCGCCACCTAAGTCGTTTGCGTAATCTTCGTGCCGAATCTTGGCCCATACCGGTTGAGGTACGACATTGCCGAACAACATATCGATATCGGCAAGATTCATTACCGTAGCGTCTACAAGCTGCGATCATTCTTTATAATACCCTGCAGGATTTTTGCGAGGGTCAGGCAAAGATTGCTTCACCTGTAACACTTCAGAGCGTTTCCATGGGAGATGTATCCATACTCTCTGGAAATATGGTAAAATAATGAGATTAGCATTAGGATCGCCTGGCATCCACACTGGTGGAACTTCCCGCATAGGAAACTGACCGGACGCATCTAACTGCCTCTCAACATCCTCAACAAACAAAGCTTGAGGTATAGGAGCGGGACGGAAAGATAACAACCGTTCAACAGCACGTCGAACGTTAGTATCCACTATCAGTCCATTCGAGAACTGAAGCTGTAGATCAGACAAAGCGGTCAACACCTCGTCAGGTGCATCGGCCGATATCTGATCACGCAGAACCTTGCACATTTCTTCGAACACGTATCTTTGTGTCGGTTCATTGAATTGGCAAAACGTATCAAGTACAACACGTGGAGGATTTCTAAGAGGGTGCGTCATCCAACCCATCGCCATATTGTATAGCGAAGCACGTTCCCTGTTACCGGGAAGCTGACTACGTCTCTGAGGACCATCTGAGCCAGCGGACCCAAAAACGGGTCCAAGAGAATGGAAAAAACTAGCCGCAACAGGAGGAGTACGACTACGAGTAGATGGAGAAGTATAGCACAAAGGACTAACAAGAGAAGGGGTAGAAACAGAAGCAACAACAGGAGTTAATAGAGCAGGAGCAGTAGCGGGAGCAGGAGTATGTGGAAGCGGAGGAGCAGTAGGAATAGCAGTAGGCAAGGGAGCGGGAACAGTCGGAAGAACGGGTGCAGGTTGAGGAACAGGTTGAGGAATAGGTACAGGGGGAACCACAGGAGCTGCAATACCCTGTACATACGGGGGTGGCGACTTCATAAGATAAGACATTAAAGGATCCTCAACTGGTTCGTCCTTCTTATCCGATTCCGTAGGCAAAGCAGGATAGCACTTATCTATGGACATACGCTGTAGCCTATCAAACAATTCCTTTTCCTTAACCTCCTTATCACGCTGAAACTGCTCTGCTTTCTTTACAATGGTAGCAACACCATCTCTCTGATTACGTTTAGTCTGTCTGATCTCTTTCTGTCGGGCTTCTTTACGCCACAACCGAAAGGCATTAAACATGGCCGGCCTTGACTTTCTCTCAAACAATTTAGCCTCAAGATTATCTAAAATTGTTGTCTCAAAACTATCATGAGGTGGCCAACTAAGGGCACCATCTTTTTTGGTATAACGAATTCAGTAATCATTAAAAGTAATCGGGCCTAGCCCGTGTTTGCTGTACAGCTCATAAGTTGGAGTTCCAACCGGAGGTATCGGACACGAGTCCTCCAGTCGGGAATCCGTACCACAACGTCTGAAACAACTAAACAAAGTACTGCGACCAGGCATCTTGCACACTAGCCGAGTTTCACAAACGTCAAGGGTTACGGGATTTACCAAGTCCCTGCAAAGAGCAAAACCCTCGGTTTTTGGCGACTGCAGACGTCAAATATCACAACAAAGTACCAAGAACCACAAATGCAATGGAACCATGCAACAACTAATCAACCACAACCAAGAACTCTGGGAGCGACCCACAAATACTTAACTCAAAGATCGATGGCGTCACCAGGAAGGCCCGTCAATCGTCTCGCTATACCAAGGTCTACGCCAGGCGCCAAAACAGGTCTACAGTCAGGGCAGCAGTCCGTCGCAGCCGTCAGGAGGCGGGAATCTTCGCGGGAAAAGTCTTCGGGCCACTTGTTTCGACAACAGGATCGATGAAGCGGAGTGCACCTTCCCTCGGAGATTTCACACGAAGTTCCTCACGATCGTCGGGCTTGGACCGGTACCACTGATGCAGCCCCACGTTGGGCGCCAACTGAAGGACTGGGTTCTTTAAGACCCAGCGGTGCCAGGGGACAACACCTGAAACCTTCGTGGGTAACCTGCTCCGGCGTACGAATGACAGAGACACGGGACACTTCCTTCAGCGTCAAAGATTCAAGGTTTATTTACTGCAGGGAAACACAGAAGTCACAGGAAGTACAACGAGTGTAGTTTGGGGAGACTGCTTCAAATTGGTTCTGTGGATCGCTCCTTTTATACATGATTCTCCCATAGGTTTACATGGTACACAAAGGTTTACGACCCGGTTCCCACAATTATCCCCGAGAGGGGTCGTTTTGGTCACTTTGATACATCCATGGTCCGGAACATAAGTGCGGAAACATTTGGTGGTTCCCAACTGTAAAAACCCATCTTCCCACCATTAGTACATTCCAACCAGCAGTAAAACAGATCGAAGAAGGAACAAGAACAGGTGCAGAGGAAGATGGAGAAAATGGGGGGTTGGAAAGGGTGTAAAAGGGGAAGTATCGGGAAACACGAGCTACAGGCATCAAAGGGACGTGCCTAATGAGATGCACGGCTGAGACAATAAACCGGCACGGCGAGATGAGCCTCGAGCGGGGCCATCTGCCTTACAGTATCATCCCCCTCGTCATAAAGACACTTTCAAAGGACATGTGTCTTCCGCAGATATCTTGGGAATCCAAGGGTCGCGAAGCGGACAATGTCCGTTCGCTGGCTACTTGAGGGCAAGAGACAAAATGGATGCCGTATCTAAGATGGAACCTGTGGGTACAGATGAAAAACCCACGTAACAAACGAACGGTTTAAGTTAGCACAGCGAAACTGCGCACACTTACTAAACGCGTCATTTGCGGTTCATAGATACCAGACTCGACCATATTCGTGTGAGTCGAAAACACCACTTACAATTGTCACGGAACCTCATGGGGGGGGGGCGTGGCCTTCCGCGGCATGCAGGGTGGGGGGTGGGGGACGGGACGTATTTTTGTTTCTTCTTTGTCTCTATGGCCCTACTTTTCTTTCTTCTTTTCTCGTTCTTTCTTGGTACATTTTCCTTTCTTTTATATATTTCTTTTATAGTTGGAGACGGGGGTTCGGGTTCTTTGGGAGGATTATTGCTTGTGTCCTTTAAAGCTACGGAATTTTGTTGTCGTTACTCGCTTTCACGAGTGGGACACTGTGGTTCAGTGTGATCGTTTTTGGCTTTATATCCTCCTATTGTTTTCCCAATGGTGCGTTTGATTGAAGGCTAACATCCTGTCATGTGAATTGCTTGGTATGCGATGTCGTAATATTGCCTGATGTCCGATCCTTCAACTTTATTATAGATTGGAATCCTCCTATATCCTGTAATAATGTGGACAATTATGCTCGTCGATCCTGATTTAATGTGGCTGGTCTGGCCGAGGAACACCGTATTGTTATCCTTTGCTGCGCGTTATTTTGACATCTGGAATGATATTGTTCAGTGGTTCCTCGGCCTATATTTGCTTTGTACACGATGTAATGCTGAGGTTTTCCAAATAAAAAATTTTCACAAAAAAAATAAATTACAAAATGCTATAAAATCGTACCGCATGAATGTCTCTGATTATAGGAAGAATTTTAAAACTGAAATTTTCCAGATTTCCTTTGCACAATTCTAGTCAGCTTTGCTGTCTGGCAACAGATATCATGGTGGGCTCATTTAGAGAATATTTATAGTACATTAGAAATTAACTGCTTAGCAGTTTTTTATGCCAAATATTCCTTCTAATGTTATAAACATTTTTGTATCATAAGTTGCTGCTATATGCCTTGTTTTCTTCTGAAACACTGCAACATTCAGACAGTTGATGCGCTTTTTAAAATAACAATACATGATTTTTCTCTGCCATTAGTACATTTCATTTTCACACAGAGATTGAAAGGAACAGACTTCAATTACATCGGGCTGACAGACCATTAAACTGAGATGTTATGCATGTGTCCAGGTGCAAATAGTTTTATAGCTCTCTGAGAAGAGGCAAACTTGCAATCACGTTTATGAATTTAGATTCATCGGTTTGCCACTTATCTAATATGATGACTGACAGATAACAGTACCTGTGTGAGTTCAGGAACACTTCTTCAACCTTTTAATTCCTGAAATGGGATATGTATGAATGCCAGCAACCCATCAACTGAGCCTGTAAGATGGACCTCAAAATCAAAAGAATGCTCCTGTTTCTTTATAGGGTAAAACTGCTAAACCACTCCTCAGTATAAAAGAAAACTTCATGAAGAATCACATTCAAATGAATTCCTTATTCTAAAGTGTATTTTACATTGTCATTAAGTGGTATATGCAGCTGTATAATTTTGTGTAACTCTGTGTCCAATGTCCAGATCCACTCCCCCATCTGTTTACTAAGCTCACTTGATGTTGCAGGGTGATCCTCCAAGGCAGGTTACCATCCAAGGCTATCACCAAGTGCAGGACCATAGCTGAAAATCACAGTGTTCTAGTGGCCAAGAGTCTTCCATCCATTCATTAAAGGTTTCTGTCATTAGTATGGTAAATTGGACCTACATGTGTAAGATATCTGGAGCTATTCCAATTAGTATGTTTTGTTAAAAGCCAATGGAAATACACATGTTAACTTTAATAACTACTTTATACATTTGTATGAGCTTCGCTGAATTCAAAAAATGCCTGTTAAGTTTAATTCCGACTTTTTTCAGTGTCCATTTGAAGCTTTTTTTATTCCATCCTGGACAAATGAAACACACTTTGGGCATTTCACACTTTCAAATCTGTACGTAGTTATTCGGACATTGTGTGCAAAATCATCATCGGGTCGCTCCGGGAAATGGCCTCTTACACGTTTTGATATTCATCTAACTATACAAGAGGTCAGTCTGTTGACACTCTGCGTCCACTTTTCAGTTCTAGGGACAAGTGGCAGGAGGTCTAGTCCTGTGGATCTCCAGACATAACAGAGGCTGGCACCAGTCCTCTTCTATTTGCCAACAGGTCGAGGTATGGTCCTATTACCACAGTTAAGGTGCCACTTTGTAGACACCATTAGCTACTGGGTAGGGTGACTCTCTATTCTTAAATTAATTGTGGAAGATTCTTTCTCCCCTGGAGCAGGCTGGTGGCACAGCAAAGGGTGTATCTAGGAAAATGAGTAGTTGCCTTCTCTTCAACCACACCAAACAGGTTCTGGTAGAAGCTCCCTCTTCTGTTACAATTGATCCAGCCTACCGTTGCACCTGAGATCAAAGGATCCTCCTTCACCAGGTCTCGCTTTATACTTAACTATGAATGGGCAGGATTCGCCTTGGTACCTTTTAACGTTAATGTAGCTCCCAAACCCTACTTTTTGTGAGAGGGGTGTACTCTCACACCAGGTCTTCCTGCCTAAAGGCCCGAACCATTGTTCATGTTCTGGGAGAAGTGTTCACTCCTTCTCAAGTTGCAAGCACTGCCAGGGAAGGTAACTGCAGGGAGAAACATGCTAATTAGCCGACCAGAGTTTCAGACAGTCAAAGGCCGACTATCCAAAGTAAATATGTTTGTGTATTTACATAAATAGCCATGTTCACATTAAATTGTATTTTGAATACATGTTGAAAACTGTGGTTGAATTGACTCTATAGTTTATTCCATATCAAAATTACCAAAAATACCATTCCAAGTGTACCTTAATTTTTCTCACTGAATCAACAACGGTCCTATACCATGAAAAAAGCTACTGATGGATATTCATAACAGTGGATTTCTCACCTAATGAATATTCTCCAGCAATCAGATATGATCCGGAAACTTTAAAGCAGCACTCCCGCATGCCACTAGGTAGCACCATGTGGCTCCATGCTGTTGTTGTTCTGCTACCGAAGTGCCAAGCTGAGCCTCATGTAAGCACCATGCATGCATTAACAGTATTTCCTTTCTTTAATTTCTTCTTGACATCACACAACAGTACTGATTTAAAGTTTCCAGATCCAGTCTGATGCATAGGGAATGTATGCATGGTGAAGAGTCTGTAGTTATGTAGAGTATTCATCAGAAAGAGTGTTACCAAAGGTAGGTAACTTGTTCTTTCAGAGGCCAGTAAAAGATGGGCATGCCAATCTTAAATTCTTACATGTTCTATTTTTAAATAGTAGGTAATCAACCTAGTGGGCTACAAGATCTACTTAGGGATGAATTACTTAACATTTCAAAACAGGGTTCCTTCCTGGTAATAAGTGTTATGTTTACAGGTTCACCTCTCAGTTTGAACCTACAGCAACATGACAAGATATATTGGCATGAAGCCATGTTTTGGTTGACAGCTTAGTGAATAGTGTAATATGTGCTTCAGTCCACAGGTGAACTGTAACTTCAATGGCATTGGTGTATTTCGGTCGCACAATTACTCTTCAAAAGCAGGCCTGAGACATGTTTAGAGGGCTACTAGGGTCGGTGGTACAATCAGTGCTGCAGACTCACTTGTAGTATTTTACATACATGTAGTGCAATTTACTATGGACATCTAAGAAAAATAAATATGCCAATTGGGTGTAAGCAAAATAGAACAAAGTCAGCAGAAAGGGGATGAGGACTACAAAAAGATTGGGCTTGACCCTGAAGAGAGAGGCATTTTCAAAACATCCCCCTCCAGCTTAAAGCCAGGTAGACTAATTAATACCTTGATGGACATCCCTGCTTAGGTGACAGATCGTGGGCAATGGTCCTCTACTGAAAAGGCACATGGCAATTCGACACTTCTCTGAGTTCAGTTGAATCCCTCTGTCTGCTTTCCTGAGCCACGGAACTGACCCATGGGAAATCTTATTCTCAACTGTGGATCCCATCTGCAGCACCTAACCTGGACTTGCTGACAGATGCATCCCAGTAGGCACAGAGTACCACCATTACCAATAAAGTGATGCGCCTGATTCCGCCTCTTGGATCAGACTACTGTTCCCAACCCAAGGAAAACTGCCCACAAGGACAGGAACCAAAACAGCTGTAAGTGTCGAGAGCCAGTACCCAGGGCATTTAGGGCTCTAGGACCTCCGTGGGTTTTCAGAGCGGGGGCAGTAATCCCATTAATCTGGCCCCTACTTCTACTCTACCTCTCACCAGTCCAGTAGGTGGTATCGTATCACTGGCCAACCAGCCCTAGTGGCTGTACTCTGAGACTGAACATGTTTGTGGAAAGCCAGACTTCTATGAGGAAACCACCTTCCCCCTCAAGGACGACACACTATGTCTGTGTCATGCAAGAGTGGACCTGGTACAGGTATTCTAGCCCACTAACCCTCTACCAGTGCATAGAGCCTCACTGGTCAGAAGTGGCCTCACCAGAGTCAGTCTTAGTGTGCTATGTTCTCAGAGCTGTCAACCATTTTGGACTGGCATTGCCTGATTGGCTGAAGGGATGACCCCAGACAGGCAGAACTACTGCACCCGTTAAGGGCAGGTGATTCCACTTGCTGCATAACCCATGCTCACCCATGTGTAGCTTGGCACTGGGCAGTCAGGCCCAATACAGAGACAATGTCTAAAGCAAAGTCAAAGCAGCCACTAGCGATAAATGAATTGAGCCACTCAAATGAGACTTTACACAGGATGTAGAGTGTACAATATCTAGATTAAGTACATACAAAAAAACATAGAACAATTTTAGCCACACCATGGAACTAAGCCATGCAGGAGAAACCCAATGTCAAAAGGTATTGTGTTATTGGCACCAATCAAAGTATAAGATGGCACCGCCGGCAAGTGTTGTGAATGACAGACGGTCTGCATATAATCACTCCCGAACACTCACTCTGCACCACTATGCAGTATGACAGTTATGAGCCTGCCTGTACGGCACTCTCATACATACGCATACACACTCAGCATCCTAATTCAGTGCCACTAGAACCCAGCAGGTATATGGTTCACCCTCTATAGACTCGGTGGCTCAAGCATCCCTCCACCCACAAGTTCACCCCTATCTTCCTATCTGCCTAGATGGAAGATAACCAGCCCCGCCGCCTGGACACTGGGCCGCATGCAGCCTATGTCAAACTTAGTCTGGGTGCTTGGGAAGCAGGTGGTAATATGTAACAGTTTTGGTTAAGAGGTAGACAAAAACAAGTGAGAGGGTTAGCAGCCACTTGTGAAGGTAACCCACAGGTCTCAACACACAAAGGAGTCAAGCACTGTCTTTACCCACTTCCAAACTGTCTCAGAAACGTTTCCTTCAACCCAGTCAATCTCTCCTACTAATACCTGACCCAAATGTTAGAACAACGGGATTGCAGGTATATGCATATAAGCCAATGATGGCAGACCGGGCACCTGTCCACCATGCTATAGCTGCTGGGCTGCATCCTCTAGGCGAGACACATATCTGAAACAGCATCAAGGCTGGTGCGGACACCTCCGTCTCCATTGGAAGACCAGCCCATGTGGCAGGACAGCGCATGAGCCCCTCTTCCTAACCTGTGTAGGAAGGCGCACACACTATCTCACGTCTTTGATTGTGAGGATGTGTGGAGGGCCCTAAGGCCATTGTAGAGATTTGGTTAGTCCCCAGGAATATCCATGGGGAGAGCCAAACTCTAAGGCAGAAGAAGCACAATTCAGGGGCTTCATCACTACATGGGCAGGGAACATATATATGTGTCCACCCAACCTACAGCCTACCACCTGCCTGTCAGGGCTTGCCAGTGGGGTGCCCTCAAAAAAATTGTCAATGTTATCCTATGGAGGAAAAACAGGTTATAGGCTTACAGGGAAGTAATCAACTGTGGACAATAAGGTTCTGGGGTTAGACTCAGGGGTCCCCAAGGGTCAGTGATGCACTGTTGTTGCACCCTCCACAGCACTAGTGCAGCCAGGTGAAGAGTGTTGAGGACCAGTGTTAATCAATGAGGGATAGGGGGCCTCCGGTTGGTGGCTGCTGGCAAGCAGGCCACTGGGTTGTGGGAGCAAAGCTCCTGGGGTTTAGGTCAGGGCAAATGGGGAAAAAAGTAGCACAAAAGGTGCACCCTCAGCGGCACTGGGCCAGCTGGGTGAAGAGTGCTGTTTCGACATCTGGCGCCCAGTTCTTTTCTTTGGAGAACCTCTGGTTTGCCAAAGCAGTGCAAGCAGGGAGATGAAGGACTTCTTGGTGCGACCACCACTTGGAGAGGTAAGTTGGGAAGGTAAGGGTTGGTTAGGCACCGTGGATTTAGGCACACAAGGCTGTGGGGCGCCGGGTGCAGAGGTACTCTTTGAGGTCGGATCTTCTTACCAGCTCCTGGTCGCCGTTAGGGGTCCTTCTGGATTTCAAATGCAGGTGTCTGCTGGAGGCTTGAGACAGGTCAGGGGTTGCTGGATATCGGGTCAGGATCAACGGGGTGGCCTCCTTCCAGCTCTTTTTAGGAGTGTTTGAATTATTTTTAATAAATAATTTTACTAACTCTCTATATGCCTTTGTTAATTCTCTTATTTTAACTAAGAGTTCTTCACTTGACATTTTATCAATGTGCGGATGTGGTGTGTAGCTGGCTAGAACTCGCCACGTTGCTCCTGGTCTACCTAGTGGACCGAGCCTGGTAATATGATCATTGTGTTTTAGGGCGCCTTTAAACCAGAGCAAATACTCTTGGACTCTTAATGGCAGCACTGCACTTACAGTACCCAGGAATGGACTTGTGCACTGTAGGGGTACCGGGCTCATTACCTGTACCCTCACCTACTGGCATAGGGCACCCAGCTAGGGGGGTGAATGATGTATGCCCGGGCATTGGTTTGTGGGCATGGCACACAGGGATGTGTGCCATGTCGACTCTTCACTTTGTTCTGCACAGGGCAGTGTGAGAGTGTCTGGTACAGTGCCTCTAAGGGTGGCACAAAAAGTGCTGCAGCCCTTAGAAGCCTTCTCTTGTCACAGTGCCCTGGGTACCTGTGGTGCCATTTACCAGGGGCTGACATGTGGCCAGAGATGCCAATTGGGTTTAGGCTTCAATGCAATTTTAGGGAAGGAACATAGACCCTGGGTACCTGATTAGCAGGAGCTCAGGGCACACTCAGTCAAAGAACATCAGCAATTCAGCAAGAAGTGGGGGCATACCATGCAAGAAAAAGGGCACTTTCTCACAGAGTAAAAATGTGGAAAATGACCAAATGAGGGTAAAGGGAGGATTTGAAAAATGTGTAATAATCTCAAATATAGGAGGGTATTGTACACCAAATGAACGTATAGCTCTTAACAAACACAAGTCCTATCCTATGGCTCTCACCCGTGCTAGAAATTGGGTTAGTTGTTGACTGTCCTGTGAGCCCTGGTCAAGCAACAACCCCAATCCTAGCAAGGGTAAAACACAAACAAACCCTAAATTGGACTTTACTCAACCCTAGGTAGCTTTGCACTGAACACTTAATCTTAAGTTAGAGGCAATGTGTAAAGTATTTGTGCAACACTTCAAATGGTAAAAAAGTGAAAACATCAGACAAGAAAGTCCTGCAGCAGGTTAGACATATAGAACAGATTTTAATAAAGACAAAACTGCAATCAGTAGAACTGGAGTCATGAATTTTTAAAGAACACACTGTAAAATAGAGCCGAGAAACAAAAATGGGCAAAACGCGGCTATCTGGTCATGCTAGACCAGGTCAAATTCAAAAGTTCAGGCCAACTGCGATGGAGTGGTGGGTCCCAGATAAGTCCATCTGAAGTCCCATTCCCATTTGAGAGGGCTACATTGAGCAAGGAGAGTATCACTGGTGGTGGTCAGCTGGCACGGGCAGGAGGCCGAATGTCATGGATGAGTGGACTAGAGCCTCGCTTTGGCAGTCTACCAGGGGATCGATGCATACTGTACAGAGAAAAGGACTTGTGGTGGCTTGTGCTGATTGTCCGTGCGAGAGGATTGGCTATAGTGCAAACAGTCTTGTTTGCGGTCATGAAGCACCCAAAAGCTGGAATGAAATAGAGAGCCACACAAAGGACAGAGGACCTCAGAGATGCCTCTTAGGAGTCAGGAACACACTGAAGACAGGTCTAGGAAATGTGAGAGACCCTGTCAATTCCCTGAGGCTCAGGTCAGGAGGACAGCAGACTAGAACTTTGAGTCATTCTGGGGTTCTGGGTTCAAGATGGAGGTACGGGTCCAGTTCTTTTTCGCAAGGCAAAAGGGCAGTAGGTGTAGGAGAGTAGGGTCTGCTATCCTATGGTCACCCCAAATTTCTGCTTTTTGCTTCACTGATTTCTGACTTAATGTGGCTGCGGGCCTGCTAATCAGACCCACAGCCTGCTGATCTCTCTCTAAATTAATGCCAATGCACTCTAGGTGCATTACGAATTGGAACTGGTTCACCTTATAGGCCCATGTAACAGTGTACCCTAGGTACCCAGGGCATAGGTGTATCCAAGGCCTACCAGGGGCTACAGCATGTATTGTGCCACCCCTGGCCTGGCCTAGCTATTTGACACAACTGGCTGATCACTCAGCTGGGGTAAGTTGGTGTAACCACCTCTTACTTAGGTATAGTATATCTATATCTAACATATATGGACACATGGTAACCTATAAGTCACTCCTACGGCAGGCCTCGACAATCCTAGAGGCAGAGTGCTTGGTTTCATGTGAGATGGTGCTCTGGCATGAGCTGAGCCTGTCTGCAGCTTTCGGAACAACGTCCTTTAGCTGTTTCATGATATTGCCATACCATGTACTCTTAATTGCATTATGAACCTCGTGGTTAAATGCTATCTTTGGTTTGGCTTTATCAAAACATGTCGAGTAAGGTGTCATATGACTTGGAATACTACCCCCTCGCCAATTCTGGCGAAGGGGGTAGCATTCCACCCCTCTAGAGTGAGACGACATGTACCTAACCTGAAACCCGGGTAATGTTAAACATAAGCCTCAGCATCACAAAACGGATGCTGCCACCCCAGACAGTATTTTGTGTAGTGGGTTAGGGAGGGCTGAATAGAATGATACATGCCTGGGGCACACAAGATGCGCCTGTGCATATGCCAGTTCAAACCGGTGCTGGGGCTTTCCAGCCCCAGTCCTGGCGCGAAACTGGATGAAGAAAAGGGGGTGTAACCACCCCCTTCCTGGTCCCACCCAGAGGAGGGACCTAGCAGGTGATACAGCCCCTAGATTTGGTTTAAGAGTAGGAGCTGTGTCCTAAGACTTCAGAGCATCCTGAACTCGACTTGAAAATAAGAAGAATACTGGACTTCGACATTCTGATGCACAGAAGACTGAAGAGCATCTCCCTTGTGGCCAAGGAGTGACCACCCTGTGAATACAGGCACCATCCAGCAACTCAATGTCTGCTTTGCCGCCGCCTCCCGCCGGAGCCCGAGGCCAGAGCCCAACAAGATCTAGATTCCCAGACATCTCAGAGCCCAATCCACAGTCCCTGAAAAGAAGAGACATGTGGAAGGCACCGAGAGACGTGGGACCGGCCATCTTGGAAGATCCACGAGAAGCTGACTGTGCAGCACCCGAGGCATCCTCAATGCTGTGCTTTGGGGTTTGAGAAGCCCCACCATCTAGCAGCACCTGCACCGAAAAGCAGCCCTCCAGCATCTCCACGATCTGCGTGGGGCCCTTGTGCATTTTGTCACTCGACGCGTCATCCTGGTCACTGGTCTGTTGGCTAGTGGCCATCTTGGGGACGAAATCTGAAAAGTACACTGCTGGTTTGGTTGCTCCAGACTGGCCCTTGCTCCTGTGAAAAGGAGCAGCCCCTCTGACCTTGCTGGTCAGAGTAAGAAGCTTGCATCGTTTCCTGCGTGGCTTGCATTAGCCAAGGCCTGTTTGCTCCGATCAAGAAGCCGACACCGCCATCAGCTAGAGCCTTTGTGGAACAGCTTGTGATCGACTGCTGGACGTCGCTGACCTCTTCGTGTCAATGTGGCTGCAGAGACAATCTTCACTTCTTCACCTGTTGGCACCCGACATCGCCTGGTTCCCTCCTGGTTCCACGGTAGTCACTGGCTAGTGACTTTGAACATTGTCGACTCTGGTTTCACGTCTTCGCTTCTTCAGATCCACCCTTGGATCCACCGGAACTCTGCCCGACTGGCCGCCTGAGGATCATCATCTTCAGGCTCCATTGAACTGCACGACTAAACCCGACGCACATTCACACCTATGCACCCGCTTCCTGTGGGTGAGGTAACGCTGGCACTCCGGTGCTCCTATGTAGAGTAACCTCTCTAGTGTCTAGGTTTCAAGTTGTTAGGTTCTGGTACATCCGGAAGACTGCCTTTGCAGTAACTTTGTAACTTTTATGCACCCATTGAAAGTCTAAGGGCGCCCGCGTGTAACTTCTAACACTGCACACGCACTCCGTGGGCCTCCTGGTCACTAACTCTTAGCTCCTTGCAGTCCCAGCGATTCTCAAGGCCCTAGGCCTTCTCCCTTTTAGATACATGGTTCTTATACCACTTTTTTAGTATATGGTTTGAGCGGCCACCAGGGACTATCCATATTGTGCAACTTTTGTATATTTAAACAGTGTTTTGTTTTGACGCATTTGCTTCTGTGCTCATAAAGAGTATAGGGGATACTTGTAGTAAATAAATATATATATTTTTTAAATATATATCTGTGTGGTGTCCTTTCATTTGGTATTCAAGGAGAGTGTATATGGTAAAACAGCTTGCTTCACATGCCTTACAGAGTTTAGCCTAAGACTGCTTTGTCCATGCTACCCCTAGGATAGCTGGTCTATAAGGTTGACTTACAACCAATCATCATAAGGGTTGTTTGGACTGATACAAGGTGGTCACTAGAACTAGTGAACATCATATATCAGGCCAACTTCTCACATTGGTGAGCAGCGTTGGGATTTGAGCTTGCTGTTGTTTTACCATTGCAATCTTTTAAAATATCATTTGAAAGATCATACAGGTACCTTTAGGTACTTATAAAACGAGACGAGTATGCTTAAGTTCTACTGAACTTAGTTGTTGTGGAGCAAAGGGATTAGCACATCCTGACTACAACTAACTAGAGAAGGTTTAGTAGGTAAACACCAGTGTAGGTAGATTGCAACACATCCACTTACACTAGAGAAATGTCTGGAGCAGAGGGGTCCACTGGACCTGTCCATGTTGAGAGTGACCCTCCAAAGGCACCATCCAAATTTGTTATGTTAAACTTTAAAGAGTTGAGGCAGCTGTGTACCTTAAGAGGTCTCAAGCCGGGTCAGAACCCTAGCACAGCCCACCTCAGAGAGCTTTTAGACCAGTCTGAAGCTCTAAAAACCTCTACACCAAACCCCACAGGGAATGGAGAAGGGGGCTCTCCCACTGAAGATGATAACACTGATGTCCCTCTCCCTAATATCCCGAATCCTAATGAAGTTCAGAATGAGGATCAGCCTGAGGATGAGGAGGAGGAAGAAGAGGAGGACAGTGAGTCTGATGATGGTAGAGGTAGTCAGGTGCCAGCCAGGAGGCCTAGCCAGACTAACTTAAGCCTATTTGGGACTGAGAATGGGTCCAACCCACTCAGACCCTCAGGTGGACTTAACCAGGAGTCTAGGAGGAGAAGGAATCACTCAAGTGACTCTGACACCTCCCATGCTTCTAGAGGTTCTCATGGTCACTCCAGAAAGAGGATGACAACCCCTCAGAAGAGGGAACATGAGGCCAACATGAGAGAGGCTGAGCTTAGGATCCAGAAGCAAGAATTAGAAGTTGCCCTGGCCCAAGAGAAACTTGCTAGAACAAGACAGCCTAGAGAGAGTGGATTAGGATCCACTGGTGGCAGCATTATCCCGAAGAATAAAGACAGGTCCTTTGACAATAGACACCTGAGTAAGATTGTGCCCCCCTACAAAGCTGGGGATGACATCCACAAATGGATAACTGCACTTGAGAGGGCCTGCAGAGTACAGCAGATCCCTCAGGAGCAGTGGGCAGCAATCTTGTGGCTCTCCTTTGAAGGTAGAGGCCGAGACAGACTCCTCACAGTTAGTGTTGAGGATTCTAGAAACTACCTGGTCCTGCAGAGTGCTCTGATTGATGGGTTTGGCTTAACCACTGAACAGTACAGGTTGATGTTCAGAGAGACCCAGAAGACACATACTCGGGACTGGTCTGAATTTGTTGAGTGTGCCACTAAGGCTCTGGAGGGCTGGTTGCTGGGAAGTAAGGTTACAGACTATACAGGATTGTACAATTTGCTTATGAGAGAACACATTTTAAATAATTGTCAGAACCAGCAGTTGCATCAACATTTGGTTGACTCAGATTTGACCTCTCCCCAAGAATTGGGAAAGAGGGCAGATAAATGGGTAAGAACGAGAGTTAAGCAAAAGAACCAGAACCAGAACCAAGGCGGTGATCAAAAGAAGGCAGACCAGAAGGGTGGGGAGCAGAAAGCTAAAGACCAGAAGTCTTCAACAGGGCCCCAAACTAATAATGAGGGTGGGTCCCAAACTTCCAAGAAGAAGAAGAAAGAAGGTCAGAAGAAACCCTGGTGTAATACTTGTAAAAACACCTCTCACTGGACAAGTGAGTGTAAAAAGGGTGGAGCCCCCAACATTGCAGTGCCTAAGGCATCTGCACCCACTAGTACAGTTGGCAGTGTTGGTCCACAGACAAAGGGGGTAGTGGGCATCTCCTTGGGAACTGAGGGAGAGTCTGGCCTAGTCAGAACCCCTACACAGGCTGTTCTGATTTGTGAGGGGGACATGGATTTGTCCACCACTGTAAGCCCCAGTAATCTCGGCAAGTACAGACAGACACCTTTGATAAATGAAAAAGTGGCTCAAGCATACAGGGACACATGTGCCAGTGTCACTATGGTGACACCTAACTTTGTGGACCCTGGACAGTACATACCAGGCGACAATTACCTGGTGACCAATGCAAGCAATGTCTCTACTACACATAGTGTGGCAATTGTTAATTTCCCCTGGGGAGGGGTAAGAGGCCTAAAAAGAGTTGTGGTTAGTGCAGATCTCCCAGTTGAATGTTTGTTGGGCAATGACCTTGAGAGCTCTCTATGGTCAGAAGTGGAGTACAGGACTCATGCAGAGATGTTGGGGATTTCATCACATGTCCTTGCTGTGACCAGGTCACAGGCCAAAAAGTTCCTCACTGAATCTCTGGTCTTGAATCCTGGAACAATGGACCAAGCACCTACCAAGAGGAAGAACAGGAGGATTAAGGCTGTGCCTTCCCACCTGCCTACAAGTGATGATCAGCCTTCTCAGAAAGATGATCTTGAGACCCCTGAAGGAAGTGTCCCTGAAGAACTTGAACCTGACCAGGTTGAGTTTCTGGGGACAGGGGGACTTTCTAGGGCAGACTTTGGGCAGGCTCAGTTAACCTGTCCTTCTCTTGAACCCCTCAGACAGCAAGCTGCTGCTGAGGCTTCTGGGAATGCTCAAGGTACCCATAAAGTGTATTGGGATGTTGGGCTCCTTTATTCAGAGGGCAGAGCCCCCAAGCCTGGTACAACCAGGAGGTTGGTTATACCTCTGCAATTTAGGGGCTTCCTTCTAACCTTGGCCCATGATATTCCTTTAGCAGGACACCTAGGCCAGAACAACACTTGGGACAGGCGTGTCCCTCACTTTCACTGGCCTCACATGTCTGAAGATACAAAGGAGTTTTGTCGCTCCTGTGTAACGTGCCAAGCCAGTGGCAAAGCAGGTGGCACAAAAAAGGCCCCCCTGATACCACTACCTGTGGTGGGGGTTCCCTTTGAAAGAGTGGGGATTGATATTGTAGGTCCAATGGATCCCCCTACAGCATCTGGGCACAGATTCATACTGGTGGTGGTGGACCATGCCACCAGGTACCCAGAGGCAATTCCCCTTAGGACCACAACAGCTCCTGTTGTGGCCAGGGCCTTACTTGGAGTTTTCTCCAGAGTGGGGTTTCCAAAGGCGGTAGTATCTGATAGAGGTGCCAACTTCATATCAGGTTACTCAACAGCTATGTGGAAGGAATGTGGTGTCAACTACAAGTTCACCACCCCTTATCATCCACAATGTAATGGGCTTGTTGAAAGGTTCAACAAGACCCTAAAGGGTATGATCAAAGGATTACCTGCAAAGCTCAGGCGGAGATGGGACATCCTTCTACCCTGCCTTCTGTTTGCTTACAGAGAGGTCCCACAAAAGGGGGTTGGCTTCAGCCCCTTTGAATTGTTGTTTGGACACCCTGTAAGAGGACCCCTATGTTTGGTGAAGGAAGGACGAGAGTTACCTCTCAAAAAGCCTAAACAAGACATAGTGGACTATGTACTTGGTCTTCGCTCCAGGATGGCTGAGTATATGGAGAAGGCCTCCAAAAACCTTGAGGCAAGCCAGGAACTTCAACAAGCCTGGCACGACCAAAAGGCTGTCTTGACTGAGTACCAGCCAGGACAGAAGGTATTGGAGCTGGAGCCAGTGGTCCCAGCAGCACTCCAAGACAAACGGTCTGGACCCCATAGAATTGTTGAAAAGAAGGGAGGGGTTACCTACTTGGTGGACCTTGGAACTCCCAGGAGCCCCCACAGGGTGCTCCATTTCAACAGACTGAAGGCATATGTTGACAGGGAAGAAATGGGCTTGCTCATGGCTGCAGATGAGGGGCAGGAGGAAGAGAGTGACCCTCTCCCAGACTTGTTGACTCAGAACCCTGAAGATGGCTCAGTTGATGGTGTGGCCTTAGATGGCAGCCTCACTAAACATCAGCAAAATGACTGCAGACACGTTTTACAGTCATATAGACATATGTTCTCCTTGGCACCCAGTCAGACTAACTGGTGTACCCATGTGGTGGACACTGGTGACAGTCTTCTTGTGAAAAACAAGATTTACAGGCAACCTGACCACGTCAGGGACTGTATAAAGACTGAGGTACAAAAGATGTTGGAGTTAGGTGTCATTGAACCCTCAGAGAGCCCCTGGGCTAGCCCAGTGGTTCTGGTCCCCCAACCTCATACCAAAGATGGAAAGAGAGAAATGAGGTTCTGTGATGATTACAGAGGACTCAATGCTGTCACCAGGACAGATGCACACCCTATTCCAAGGGCAGATGAGCTCATAGACAAATTGGCTTCTGCCAAATATTTGAGCACATTTGATTTGACAGCTGGCTATTGGCAAATCAGGTTAGCTGAGGAATCCAAAGACAAAACTGCATTTTCGACCCCAGGAGGTCATTACCAATTTGTGGTGATGCCCTTTCGTTTGAAGAATGCACCTGCCACCTTCCAGAGGTTGGTGAATCAAGTCCTTACTGGGTTGGATGACTTTTGTGCAGCTTATCTGGATGATATTGCTGTCTTCAGCTCCACCTGGGAGGATCACCTGGTCCACCTGAAGAAAGTGCTAGAGGCTCTGCAAAAGGCAGGCCTCACTATCAAGGCCACTGAGTGACAGATAGGGCAGAGTAAGGTTGTGTACTTGGGCCACCTTGTAGGTGGAGGCCAAGTTCAACCACTGGAGAGTAAGATCCAGACCATCAAGGACTGGTCCCCTCCAACTACCCAGACTCAGGTCAGAGCTTTCTTAGGCCTGACTGGGTACTACAGAAAGTTTGTTAAGAATTATGGGTCCATTATGACTCCTCTTAATGATCTGACATCCGAGAAGATGCCCAAAAAAGTTCAGTGGACAGTAAACTGTCAAAAGGCATTTGATGACCTGAAGAAGCCCATGTGCTCTGCACCTATCCTGAAGAGTCCTGACTACTCCAAAGAGTTTATTGTCCAAACAGATGCTTCTGAGTTTGGGGTGGGAGCTGTGCTATCACAACTTAATATAGATGGTCAAGACCAGCCCATTGATTTTATTAGCAGAAGGCTGACCCCCAGAGAAAAATCTTGGTCAGCTATTGAGAGGGAGGCCTTTGCTGTGGTGTGGGCCCTGAACAAGTTGAGACCATACTTATTTGGCACTAACTTCAAGATTCAGACCGACCATAAGCCCCTCTTATGGCTTAATCAGATGAAGGGTGAAAACCCCAAACTACTCAGGTGGTCCATTTCCCTACAGGGGATGGACTTTATAGTGGAGCACCGCCGAGGGACTGACCATGGTAATGCAGATGGTCTCTCCAGGTACTTCCACTTAGAACATGAAGACACAACTGGTCAAGGTTAGTCTAATGTCCCTGCGTTTGGGGGGGGGGGGTTGTGTAGGAGAGTAGGGTCTGCTATCCTATGGTCACCCCAAATATTTGCTTTTTGCTTCACTGGTTTCTAACTTAATGTGGCTGTGGGCCTGTAAATCAGACCCACAGCCTGCTGGTCTCTCTCTAAATTAATGCCAATGCACTCTAGGTGCATTACGAATTGGAACTGGTTCACCTTATAGGCCCCTGTAACAGTGTACCCTAGGTACCCAGGGCATAGGTGTATCCAAGGCCTACCAGGGGCTGCAGCATGTATTGTGCCACCCCTGGCCTGGCCTAGCTATTTGACACAACTGGCTGATCACTCAGCTGGGGTAAGTTGGTGTAACCACCTCTTACTTAGGTATAGTATATCTATATCTAAAATATATGGACACATGGTAACCTATAAGTCACTCCTATGGCAGGCCTCGACAATCCTGGAGGCAGAGTGCTTGGTTTCATGTCAGATGGTGCTCTGGCATGAGATGAGCTTGTCTGCAGCTTTCGGAGCAACGTCCTTTAGCTGTTTCATGATATTGCCATACCATATACTCTTAAGTGCATTATGAACCTCGCGGTTAAATGCTATCTTTGGTTTGGCTTTATCAAAACATGTCGAGTAAGGTGTCATACGACTTGGAATACTACCCCCTCGCCAATTCTGGCGACGGGGGTAGCATTCCACCCTTCTAGAGGGAGACGACATGTACCTAACATGAAACCACGGTAAAGTTAAACATGAGCCTCAGCATCACAAAATGGATGCTGCCACCCCAGACAGGATTTTGTGTAGTGGGTTAGGGAGGGCTTAATAGAATGAGGCATGCCTGGGGCACACAAGATGTACCTGTGCATATGCCAGTTCAAATCGGTACTGGGGCTTTCCAGCCCCAGTCCTGGTGCGACACTGGACAAAGGAAAGGGGGTGTAACCACCCCCCTTCCTGGTCCCACCCAGAGGAAGGACCTAGCAGGTGATCCGGCCCCTAGATATGGTTTAAGAGTAGGAGCTGTGTCCTAAGACTTCAGATCATCCTGAACTCGACTTGAAAATAAGAAGAATACTGGACTTCGACATTCTGCTGCACAGAAGACTGAAGAGCATCTCCCTTGTGGCCAAGGAGTGACACCCTGTGCCTACAATTCAGAAAAGGGGGTGGTGATGGACAGAGTATCTGAATTAAACAGAACACTCATACCCAGTCAACAGATCAGGGCTTGATCCATCACCGTTTTTTAGCTCACTGCACCATCCCAGCTCAGAACCTGGCTATATGCAAATTAGTCTGTCCCTGGCCCAGTGCATCATGGGAACAGGGCAGACCAAACTAACAAGCCAATTCTTATACTGGGAAGGAAACAAGCTTCCGGGGTCCGGTTTCTGGCCTTTCAGCCGTCTTCGGCCCGGCTTGCTTGAATCCTGATGGTGCAATGAGCAAGGGACTCACATCTGAGTATACCCTTCCACGCTTATGGTGGACAAAACGATTCAGAAAAGGGGGTGGTGATGGACAGAGTATCTGAATTAAACAGAACACTCATACCCAGTCAACAGATCAGGGCTTGATCCATCACCGTTCTTTAGCTCACTGCACCATCCCAGTTCAGAACCTGGCTATATGCAAATTAGTCTGTCCCTGGCCCAGTGCATCATGGGAACAGGGCAGACCAAACTACCAAGCCAATTCTTATACTGGGAAGGAAACAAGCTTCCGGGGACCGGTTTCTGGCATTTCAGCTGTCTTCGGCCTGGCTTGCTTGAATCCTGATGGTGCAATGAGCAAGGGACTCACATCTGAGTATACCCTTCCACGCTTATGGTGGACAAAACGATTCAGAAAAGGGGGTGGTGATGGACAGAGTATCTGAATTAAACAGAACACTCATACCCAGTCAACAGATCAAGGCTTAATCCATCACCGTTTTTTAGCTCACTGCACCATCCCAGCTCAGAACCTGGCTATATGCAAATTAGTCTGTCCCTGGCCCAGTGCATCATGGGAACAGGGCAGACCAAACTACCCTTTCTCACTACACCATCAGGATTTAAGCAAGGCGGGCCGAAGACGGCTGAAATGCCAGAAACCGGCCCCCGGTAGCTTGTCTCCTTTCTGGTGAAGAATTGGCTTGGTAGTTTAGTCTTCCCTGTTCCCATGATGCACTGGGCCAGAGACAGACTGATTTGCATATAGCCAGGTTCTGAACTGGGATGGTGCAGTGAGATAAATAACGGTGATGGATAAAGCCCTGATCTTTGGACTGGGTAAGAGGGGTCTGCTTAATTCAGACACTCTGTTCATCACCACCCCCATTTCTGTATCGTTTTTGGCCACTATAGGTGTGGCAGGGTATACTCAGACATGAGTCCCTTTCTCACTGCACCATCAGGATTCAAGCAAGCCGGGCCGAAGACGGCTGAAATGCCAGAAACCGGTCCCCGGTAGCTTGTCTCCTTTCTGGTGAAGAATTGGCTTGGTAGTTTAGTCTGCTCTGTTCCCATGATGCACTGGGCCAGGGAAAGACTGATTTGCATATAGCAAGGTTCTGAACTGGGATGGTGCAGTGAGATAAATAACGGTGATGGATCAAGCCCTGATCTTTGGACTAGGTAAGAGTGGTCTGCTTAATTCAGACACTCTGTTCATCACCACCCCCATTTCTGTATTGTTTGTGGCCACTATAGGTGTGGCAGGGTATACTCAGACATGAGTCCCTTTCTCACTGCACCATCAGGATTCAAGCAAGCCAGGCCGAAGACGGCTGAAATGCCAGAAACCGGTCCCCGGTAGCTTGTCTTCTTTCTGGTGAAGAATTGGCTTGGTAGTTTAGTCTGCCCTGTTCCCATGATGCACTGGGCCAGGGACAGACTGATTTGCATATAGCCAGGTTCTGAACTGGGATGGTGCAGTGAGATAAATAACGGTGATGGATCAAGCCCTGATCTTTGGACTGGGTAAGAGTGGTCTGCCTAATTCAGACACTCTGTTCATCACCACCCCCATTTCTGTATCGTTTTTGGCCACTATAGGTGTGGCAGGGTATACTCAGACATGAGTCCCTTTCTCACTGCACCATCAGGATTCAAGCAAGCCGGGCCGAAGACGGCTGAAATGCCAGAAACCGGTCCCCGGTAGCTTGTCTACTTTCTGGTGAAGAATTGGCTTGGTAGTTTAGTCTGCCCTGTTCCCATGATGCACTGGGCCAGGGACAGACTGATTTGCATATAGCCAGGTTCTGAACTGGGATGGTGCAGTGAGATAAATAACGGTGATGGATCAAGCCCTGATCTTTGGACTGGGTAAGAGTGGTCTGCTTAATTCAGACACTCTGTTCATCACCACCCCCATTTCTGTATCGTTTTTGGCCACTATAGGTGTGGCAGGGTATACTCAGACATGAGTCCCTTTCTCACTGCACCATCAGGATTCAAGCAAGCCGGGCCGAAGACGGCTGAAATGCCAGAAACCGGTCCCCGGTAGCTTGTCTCCTTTCTGGTGAAGAATTGGCTTGGTAGTTTAGTCTGCCCTGTTCCCATGATGCACTGGGCCAGGGACAGACTGATTTGCATATAGCCAGGTTCTGAACTGGGATGGTGCAGTGAGATAAATAACGGTGATGGATCAAGCCCTGATCTTTGGACTGGGTAAGAGTGGTCTGCTTAATTCAGACACTCTGTTCATCACCACCCCCATTTCTGTATCGTTTTTGGCCACTATAGGTGTGGCAGGGTATACTCAGACATGAGTCCCTTTCTCACTGCACCATCAGGATTCAAGCAAGCCGGGCCGAAGACGGCTGAAATACCAGAAACCGGTCCCCGGTAGCTTGTCTCCTTTCTGGTGAAGAATTGGCTTGGTAGTTTAGTCTGCCCTGTTCCCATGATGCACTGGGCCAGGGACAGACTGATTTGCATATAGCCAGGTTCTGAACTGGGATGGTGCAGTGAGATAAATAACGGTGATGGATCAAGCCCTGATCTTTGGACTGGGTAAGAGTGGTCTGCTTAATTCAGACACTCTGTTCATCACCACCCCCATTTCTGTACCCTGTGAATACAGGCACATTCAGCAACTCGACGTCTGCTTTGCCGACGCCTCCCGCCGGAGCCCGAGCCCAGAGCCCGACAAGACCTGGATTCCCAGCCATCTCAGAGCCCGATCCACAGTCCCTGAAAAGAAGAGACCTGTGGAGTCACCGAGAGACGTGGGACCGGCCATCTTGGAAGATCCACGAGAAGCTGACTGCGCAGCACCCGAGGCATCCTCTATGCTGTGCTGTGGGGTTTGAGAAGCCCCACCACCGAGCAGCATCTGCACCGAAAAGCAACCCTCCAGCATCTCCACGATCTGCGTGGGGCCCTTGTGCATTTTGCCACTCGCGCATCATCCCGGTCACTGGTCCGTTGGCTAGTGGCCATCTTGGCGACGACATCTGAAACCTACAACTGGCCCTTGCTCCTGTGAAAAGGAGCAGCCCCTCTGACCTTGCTGGTCAGAGTAAGAAGCTTGCATCGTTTCCTGTGTGGCTTGCATTAGCCAAGGCCTGTTTGCTACGATCAAGAAGCCAACACCGCCATCAGCTAAAGCCTTCGTGGGACAGCTCGTGATCGACTCCTGGACGTCGCTGATCTCTTTGTGTCCACGTGGCTGCAGAGACAATCTTCACTTCTTCACCTGTTGTCACCCGACATCGCCTGGTCCCTCCTGGTTCAAAGGTAGTCACTGGCTAGTGACTTTGAACATTGTCCCCTCTGCTTTCAGGTCTTCACTTCTTCAGATCCACCCTTGGATCCACCGTAACTCTTCCCAACTGGCCGCCTGCAGCATCATCGTCTTCAGGCTTGCAGTCCCAGCGATTCTCAAAGCCCTAGGCCTTCTCCCTTTTAGATACGTGGTTCTTATACCACTATTTTAGTACATGGTTTGAGCAGCCACTAGGGCCTATCCATATTGTGCAACGTTTGTATATTTAAACAGTGTTTTGTTTTAACGCATTCGCTTCTGTGCTCATAAAGAGTATAGGGGATACTTGTAGTAAATAAATATATATATATTTTCAATATATATCTGTGTGGTGTCCTTTCATTTGGTATTCAAGGAGAGTGTATATGGTAAAACAGCTTGCTTCACATGCCTTACAGAGTTTATCCTAAGACTGCTTTGTCAGGAGCGACATAAAGAAGGCGTACAAAGCAATAGGTTCTCAGATGAATGATAAATTGTATGCCACATCTTGCTGTTTTTTTAACTGAGCTGCCTTTTTAAACTAACTCTTTTTTAAACTGTTTTAGCATTTTAAAATTGTGATTTTAATACATGATTAATTTTGTAAATCGCATTTCATGAACTTTTATGGTGTTCTTATCAAATGAACTACTGAATAAAGTATTTTTGAATTGAATTTGACTGCTTTGTCCATGCTACCCCTAGGATAGCTGGTCTATAAGGTTGACTTACAACCAATCATCATAAGGGTTGTTTGGACTGATACAAAGTGGTCACTAGAACTAGTGAACATCATATATCAGGCCAACTTCTCACAGTAGGCAGCAGTTCAGCGCAAAGGGGCTGCAGCACCCTGAGAGTAGCAGTACAGCAGACTGGCATTCCTTGCAGCACAGCAGTTCTACTTCCTTTCCATAGGTTTAGAAGTGTTCTGAAGTGGTGGTGCCTGAGGTCCTTATTTTATACACTGTTGCCCTGGTTCTGGAAGGTGGGAGAAGCTTTTATACATGTGTCTTTGAAGTGCATGCGATTCCCTACCTCACCGCACCTAACTCCTAACTGGATGAAGTGGCAATGCAGGGTTATTACCTATATTTGTGGAGACATGATACAGCCTATTCAAGTGCATTTGAGGCAGAGCCCAGCTCCTCTCCTCAATTGTACTAATGATGGCCCATCTAGTCACACCTACATTCCCATTGTGTGTTGCTAGAAGGAATACACACACAACCAAACTGCCAACTACACCCAGTCATCTGACCCATGCAAGCTACAGGCATCAAATAGCTAGGGTAGGAAAAAGCCAATTTCTAAAAGTGGCATTTTCAGAATTGTAATTTAAAATCGAACTGTACCATAAGTATAAGTTAGGACTTTACATTTGGATTCCGGAGACACCAAACATGAAGCAATTATCTCTTCCCATTTTTAAAGAAACTTATAGACCTTTTAGTAGTAATAAACATATCCAAAGGTTTTTGACTACTAGCACATACACAACTTAAAAGCTTATATCCAACAATACATTGCACACTGCCATCTAGTCTGTTCAGGTTCTTCCCCATGGGTGACTTATATTAAAAGGAAGGTTTGGGAATGGAAAAAGGTGTATTTAAGCAGGTTGTAATAGAAGTTAAAAACTGCACACACAGAGCCCGATTTATGAAGTGCGATGCATCGCTTTTGCACCACGCAAAGTGCTGGAAGGCATATAATGGGCAATGCATAGGTGTGCGCATATAACTCCCATGGAATTTGACATTCCCAGATTTACCATTGCTGGTAGACCAGGTATTGTGCCAAAATGCTACATCTTTCTTGTGAGGCTTAGCGAAGAAATACCTATATTTAATTCTATTTGTTACTTTTTTTTACATGTGAGCTACATTCTCTAGCACACACAGGTAGGGAAATGTGCATCAGGGCACTGCATTTGTGCTCGAAGGTATCCATTCCTGCACAAAAACAATCCTGCAATGCAATGCAGGCACCATTAGACCATGGTGCATGGATGCCTGCTTTGACAATAGGTCAGCGCTGGGAAAATTACAGGAATGTGCCATACTGTGCAAAATGGAGCCCATTCGTGCTCTTTGCCTGCAATGCAGTGAGCAAGGTAACTTGGCGCGTTGAGTTGCATTTCTCGTTAATGAATGTGGCCTAAAGGCTCTGCAATGGCAAGTGGGATACATGGTTGAAGGGCTATTTAAGTGGGTGGCACAATGAGTGTTACATACCCACTAGTGCTATAAGGAACAAGGTTCCCTAAGCCGATATGAAGGGAATAATACTCTAAGTGCACAACAATAATGCACAGGAGGAAATAGGTGAAGTAATTACTTATATATATATATATATTAAAATGTATTCTTTAAAGGTATGTACCCATACAGGGTGCACCACAACATGTATTGAACAAACAAACACCCAAAAGAACAAGCGTGTGACATCAAAATGTAGATAGAATCGAAAGTTACAGTGTAAAAGGGAACACTAGTGCACCCAAAGAAAAAATGTGTGCATATTCATGTGTTACAGAGTGATTTAGTAGATGGCATTGATCCCCCTCAACATATAGGATAATCAGCACAATATAATGTTAGCCTGGTTATAAAAATTAAAAAATACTAAATTAGAAAATACACATTGCAACCTAATGAGGGGTTAATTACAGCTTTGTTCCTAGTCCATGGTTTAAAGGAGGTGCTGGGGGTTTGTAAACCAACTAGTGAAGAACGCATGTCACAAATGGGGATTTTTCAGAAGGATACAATTATTGGAACACCCAAGGCCTGGTACTGAACTTTCTCAATAGATGGGCTTGGAGGCACGCAATGGTTCAAGAAGCACCCTGGTGGTAAACACTGGAATGGGCAAAGACTGGTGTCAAAGATTTACTGTCAAGGGCACGTGGACTCCATTACGTAAATTAAAGTCCAAACCTTCAAAAATTCACACAAAGAGGAAATGTCGGTACTACAGGGATGTGTCTGGACATATCGGAAGCTAAGGAAAGTGTTCCCACGGTGCAGCATGTGGGAAATGAGCAGACATGCATTCCTGAGAAAATGTTGGTACTACAGGGACGTGCCCGGGGCTAGTACCTTGTACTGTATATAATGAGAACTAAGGAAAACTTTCCAGTGGTTCACCAAGAAAGAACTAAGCAAACAGGGATCAAGTGGGTGGCACAATCAGTGCTGCAGACCTATTAGTAGCTTTTACTTTACAGGCCCTAGGCACATGGGGGCTTATTTACAAACCCCTGGCACCGCCGGTAAGTGACTTTTTCCCATAAAAAAATACCAGTGGTGGAAGGGGCTTGTAAATAAGCCCCATAGAGAGCGCGTTACTATGGTCTTAAAGGTAAATTGATTAGACATCCCAGTTTTAGCAATGCAAAATTAATCAAAGACTGTCCAAGTGGGGTGGTGAGCCTCAGCAAGGTCTACCAGTGCAAGGGATTCGCCCTTCTCTGCACAGAGTCCACAGACCAATAGGAAGAAGTTGGCACAGAAACTGGAATAGAAAATACAGAGTTTAATAATCCTCATGAGGTGGAACTACATTCACACACAACACCCTTAGGTAGTGTATGAAGTAGCACACTGAATGGAAGGAGCTTGGTCCTTTTATACCCACACAGGGGCTCAAATGAAGGCGGTACAAGTACAAAATGCTGGTTTTAGGTACATATAAGGTCATACAGAAAATGCACAGTCAACAAGTGCTAGGAGCTAACAGTTGCTAATTCTGGTGAACACATCCTGACAGTTACAGACTAACAACAGCTGCATGGACAGCTGCAAGCTCACCTGAGCAGGTGCGATGGTGGACGATGCTAAATATAGTTAGTCTCTAGGCAGATTTTAAGAGCAGTTAATAGAGAGGTAGGACAGAGCACATGGCGAGCACATGGTAGCACATGGCAAACAAAATGGCTGACAGAAATACAAATTGAATTCCACAAAACGGACAGGATAGTCTCTAAGTGCAGGATGGCTTCTGCTAATGCTAACCTAGTTGCTGCGAAATTACAACCGAGGACCCTTTTAGCATTAGCTGAAGACATTCGTTTATCTGGGGTAATCTAGGTATGCATCCTGTATATTGATGCTCATAATCTCAGTGATCTCTTTATTTAACATTTGTTGTGCTTTCATTTCTGTAATATTTCTTTTGGTAGGTGTACAAGCAGTGATGCACATGGAGCAACGCATAGGACCACATCGTATACAAGTACAGCATGTAAATAGTATCACCAGTAGTATACATAGAATAGTCAGTAGCTTCCAGCCCCAAGCAATAAAGAGTGTCCATATACAGTTCGAAAATGTCCATGTATCAGTCTCTGGGTGAATTTCTGCAGCAATCTTATGCAGTTTAGAGATTGCATCATATATTGAAGGCGAGTGATCCGGAATGAAGACACAACAGCTACAATTCTTGCAACTTGCAGCTCCTCTGTAATGTTCCCAAGTGCCATTGCTGTTTGATTGGTGACAGCTTCCACAACACGAGTCAATCGCCTGATCTTTCTGCTATTCAGTGCAGCACCCACAAAGAAGAACGAACCCAAATTGAAATTTACATATTGTTGCAAAGTGGTATCAGTCTGATCAACCTCATCTGTACTTATTGTTCATTTGTATCTGTTCTTGGAAATGTTGTTGTACAATTTTAAATCCCGTTGATATGATGAAGAGGCTAAGATCACAGGTGGTAACAAAAATGATATGTAACATACCCAGGACTACCCAACAGGTAATTGATAGTATCCTTTATTACCGCACACAAAATACGTATAATGTGAAGGCGTAAAACTGCTGTTATTAGCACCTTCAATAGTCAATGTCAAAATACATTCACTCCCTCCTACTGGAATTCTCCCAACACTACTAATACATAAATCTGCTTTAGCTCTGGTCACAGAAATTACAAAAGGTCCAGTGTTCTTTATATTTCTCACATTCGTGAAGACATATGGTGTTGAAATATTGTCAGGTTGGTAATCTTCCCATTCCCATTTAGTCCCTTAATCTTGAGGATAACCATCTTTATCTTGTTAACATACTTTATTCAGACGAAAGTTAATTCCACCTACTGTAGGCTTTCCGGAAGCAAACAAAAGTGCATACCAAGCTTGACATGAACCAATATAGGAAAATGGTAGAGAATTAAAAGGTGTTCCTCCTTTCTTTTGGTGTGCAGGTATCATCCCACACACCCAACAGTTGGTAGTGGTAAACATCGTTTACCACAAAGTTTTTACAACGCGGTACCTTTAGCACGCATCCCTTACAACGCAAGTCGTTACCACGACTTGCGGTAGAGGGCGCTAAAGGATTAAAAATAGTAAATTTACTATCCCAACACCTTCCCTGGGGTCCACAGGGACTGGTGTTAGAATAGTAAATTATACTATTCGAAATCCGCACCCCCAACGCAAGTCGTGGTAACGACTTGCGTTGTAAGGGATGCGTGGTAAAGGGATGCGTTGTGACGGTACGCGTTGTACCGTCATACATCCGTTGGTAGTATTCGTGGCATTGTAAATGTAAATGTAAATGTGGGATTCTTGTAAAGCACACTGTTACTCTAACCGAGTGTCCTGGCACTGCAGACTGCTGGGGAACCCGTTCTGGTTTTCCCTGTGAGATGGTCCCTTTCTGGATGGTAGACAGTCAAAATATCGAGTTGGAAATATCGACCTACCATAATATCGAGTCTGAAATATCGAAGGAGCATAATATCGAAGGCAAGAATATCGTAGGAAAGAATATCGACCCAAGGTAAGTAATATCGAAATACTTAATATCGATGTAAGTAATATCGAAGTCAGTAATATCGATAGCATATATATCGATGTTAATAATTTCGATGACACTAATATCGATATTTGTATTATTTTATAGTTTTTTATTATGTATGTGTTATATGTTTAATTTAAGTATTTAAAATAATTACTATTATATGTGTATACATTTTCTATAATAATATAGACATTTATAAGGAAATTTGATGTTTTAGTACCAGAGCGGGTTGTGGGTTTATAGGGGAATAGGGTGGGAAGTAATTTAATTATGGTAAGTTGATTAATAATTAGTAGGATTCATTAATTAATTATAATTATTTGCTAATTAATATTGATTAATTGGGAAATAATTAATTGATTAATTGATATATATTTTCTGTAGCGGGATGTGGGTTTATAGGGGAATAGGGTGGGGAGTAATTTAATAATAATTAATTAATTAATATATGTTTTTAAATATTTATAACTAATTAATTGGCAAATAATTAATATTAATTAGTTAATTAATATAATTTGGTACATATTTTAAATTAGTAATTAATTGGTAATTAAATATTATTAGTTAGTTAATTACATTATCAGAGTAATTTATTTATATATATAATTTTTAGTTACTGTTAATTAATTAATTGGGGAAAATTATATTAATTATTAAATTATATTAATTACAGCTTATGTGCTAATATATTTACTTTATTGTTATTGTTAATTAATTATTAATTGCTAATTAAATAATATTATTTAACTTTGGGTTAAGGAGTATTTTTAGGGTTCAGGGTCATTTTTGGGTTTTTGGGTAAAGGGGTATTTTGAGTGTTTAGGGTCAGTTTTCAGTTTTTGGGTAAAGGGGTATTTTTAGGGTTCAGGGTCAGTTTTCAGTTTTTGGGTAAAGGGGTATTTTTAGGGTTCAGGGTCAGTTTTCAGTTCATGGGTAAAGGGGTATTTTTAGTGTTCAGGGTCAGTTTTCAGTTCATGGGTAAAGGGGTATTTTTAGGGTTCAGGGTCAGTTTTCTGTTTTTGGGTAAAGGGGTATTTTTAGTGTTCAGGGTCAGTTTTCAGATCATGGGTAAAGGGGTATTTTTAGGGTTCAGGGTCAGTTTTCAGTTCATGGGTAAAGGGGTATTTTTAGGGTTCAAGGTCAGTTTTCAGTTTTTGGGTAAAGGGGTATTTTTAGGGTTCAGGGTCAGTTTTCAGTTCATGGGTAAAGGGGTATTTTTAGGGTTCAGGGTCAGTTTTCAGTTCATGGGGAAAGGGGTATTTTTAGGGTTCAGGGTCAGTTTTCAGTTCATGGGTAAAGGGGTATTTTTAGGGTTCAGGGTCAGTTTTCAGTTTTTGGGTAAAGGGGTATTTTTAGGGTTCAGGGTCAATTTTCAGTTCTTGGGTAAAGGGGTATTTTTAGGGTTCAGGGTCAGTTTTCAGTTTTTGGGTAAAGGGGTATTTTTAGGGTTCAGGGTCAGTTTTCAGTTTTTGGGTAAAGGGGTATTTTTAGGGTTCAGGGTCAGTTTTCAGTTCTTGGGTAAAGGGGTATTTTTAGGGTTCAGGGTCAGTTTTCAGTTTTTGGGTAAAGGGGTATTTTTAGGGTTCAGGGTCAGTTTTCAGTTTTTGGGTAAAGGGGTATTTTTAGGGTTCAGGGTCAGTTTTCAGTTCGTGGGTAAAGGGGTGGTTTTTGGGTTCAGGGTCAGTTTTCTCGACTGTTGCACTCTCTGGAGTGGGAATAGTAATTTTATCCCTACGCTATCAAACGCTTTCCCTACTGTTCCACTCTCTGGAGTAGGAATAGTAATTTTTACCCTTACGCTATCCAACGTTTTATATAATTAATTGTTAAAATGTCACATGTTTATTTTATTTTTTATATTACTTACATTTTATGTATGTTATTGTTTTATGTTTGTACATGTATTAGTAAATTAGAATATATTTCATTAATTTAGAAATTAGTAAATTAATTATTAATACTTATTGTTCAGTACATATATATTATATCATTACTGTATATATTTAATTAATGTATTATTAATATATATGTTTTATTTATTAATTTTAAACATTATTAGATACTTTTAAATATGTATATTTTATTTATTAGTGTTATATACTTACTTTTACATTTATATCTATTAAAAAAAATCGATATTTTTAACATCGATATTTTTTACAACGATATTATTTTTTCGATATTTTTGTACTTACCATGTTGTAGATAGGATGTCGATATTTTTGCCCTCGATATTGTTGACTCGATATTCTTGTAGGTCGATATTTTTGTAGTCGAAATTCTGTCATAGATCCTTTCTGGATATCTCCAGGGTGAAACCAGGCATCCCCAGTGTCTGTGGGGGGCCATTGTAGAGATGAGGCAAGCTTAATGCCCAGAGTTGCCGAATGTGTTCCCTGGTTAGAGTAGGCACTGAGGCGAGAATTATCGAGTCCGTTGACCCTGGTCCAAGACCCAACCGCGCCGGGAATTGAACCCTGGACCCGGGCCGTTCTCTGCTTATAGGTCTGCCGCCTCTAACCAGTGAGTCACACCACTCCACTATGTGTATGTGTATGTGTATGCTTCAACATCTGGATAAATGTATTATTCAGGTAGGATTGTCGATGCTTCTGCTCATGGTAGGGAAGCATGAAATAATGATGTTCCACTGGCGCTGTAGTAGTGGCAACAAAAAGCTGTCGAGCAGGAGCCACTTTCTCAACAAACCAGGTGATTATTGCCATATCCACCAGAGCGCCAACAAACCCTACAGCACAAATGATTATTTTGTTATTCTTTTTAGCAACAGCGATAATTGATATTTCTAAGAACTTGTTGAAAACAATCATTGGAGCTCTTATCCCTGGGCAGCCGTTGATTTCTTCACCGTGGGCCAAGACCAGTGTCACTACGCTGCGCAGGACTGATCCCCCCTTGCCACATCGGCTCTCCATTTCACTAACCGAGGGCAGTAACTCAACCAGTCTTTTTCAGCACTGCAGATTCTTTCCTCGGTCTCAAGTGGTATCGCGATGTTCGAGGAATCGTGTGGTCCGGGAAGACTTCCACAGATTCGCAGGGTGAGATAGCTTGACCTTTCTCCGTCTCCAGAATCTCTCAATGGTCGGTCAAAACACAGGTTCCACCAAGGCAGGCGACACACTCTTGCAGTGTGTGCTATGTACCCAGTTCTTATTGTTCGTCACTCGAACTGCTGTCGGTGTTGCCAGGAGCACCTGCTCTGGTCCTCGCCATCTCGGCTCCAAGCAGTTTGATCGGTCAAAGACCTTGACCATCACGTGGTCGCCAGGATGGAGTTCATGTGCCTCACCTGTAGATCTGTCAGGAAGAGCTTCTCGAACCTGTTGATGAATAGAGATCAAACTGTCGGTTAATTGTGCCAAATAATCATTCATCAGAACACAAGGAACATCAAGTATGGTGCGTGGATTAGGAACTCCCCAAATGTTCATTGGCCTTCCAAATACAATTTCACAGGGGTAGGCCAGACCGTGAATGTGGCACCGATCTTATGGATAACAAAGCCAAGGGTAGTGCATCCGGCCATTTCAAGACATGGAAGCAAGTATTTTCGCTAATTTCAATTTCAATTTCATAGTAGCATTGTACCTCTCCACTAACCCTGCTGATTGTGGGTGGAAAACTGCATGAAATTGCTGTTTGATCCCTAATCCTTTCAGGGCATGCTCAACAACTTGCCCAATAAAATGAGGTCCGTTGTTACTCCACAAAAGCTTACAAACACCATATCTAGGGAAAAACTCCTTTAGAAGCACCTTCGCTGTGGTGAGAGCAGTATTATCCTTTGTAGGGTATGCCTCTATCCATTTGCTGAAGGCACATACCACCACTAGGACATATTTGAGATTATTGCAGCGTTCAATTTGGATGTAATCCATCTGCAAAACTTCAAAAGGTGCAGTTGGTGTAACAAACCCTCTTGTAGGAGTCAGTGTCCATTTTCCAAGATTATACTGCCAACAGATCAAACAGGACTGTACTACTCTTTTAGCTTTGTTGGCAATTTTAGGATGCTCCCAAACTTGTGGAAGCAATTTAGTTATTGCTAGAGCGCCAACATGTGCCAGCCCATGTGCCATTTCAACCATAGGTTGTAAATTGGCTGCAGGCAATTTCCATGTATCCATGTCTTTTTGTTGCGCCAACAACCCTCATTGTCCAATATACCTTCTTTAGACCATTGCTCAGGGCATTGCCTTGTCCTATTTTGTCAAGGATTTTCTTGTGCGCACTACACTTCATAATAGCAACTCTCTTTGGGTATGTAAGCACAGTCAAGAGATTATGCACTAATTCTGCACTAATTCTCTGTGCATTATCTGCATCCCGTGGGATGTAAGAAAGCCTCTTTCCTTCCAGAGTAGGCCAAAATCATGAACCACTCTGAAAGCATAGCGGCTATCCGTGTAGATGTTCACACAAGTCAGTGCAAAGTTCACACACTTGTGTCAAAGCTATAGGGTCAGCTGCTTGATCCGACTACTGTGGTATGCGAGCTTTTTCCACTACTGTCTCAAGTGTCGTTATTGCATATGCAGCTGAGGTGCCATCTGGTAACTTCAAACAGGACCCATCAACCCACAGTTCCCCATCTACATCTGAAAGGGGCGTATCTTGCAAATCGATGCAACGCTTTGTCTATTCCTCAGTAAGGAATATACAATCATGAGGCGAGGCTCTTTTGATTGAGATTCAGTCACAGGATATGGCAACAAAGTAGCTGGATTGAGTGTTGCACACCTCTTCAAGGTAATATGAGGTGCTAACAGTGTCAAATAATATCCTGTCAGGCAAGCACTAGTTAAGTGTTGTGTCTTAGTCGGATTCAAAAGGGCATCTACTGCATGGGGTACTAGCACCAACAGTTTGTGTGACAAAACTATCCCTTCACTCTGACGTATGGACACAGCTGTCGCTGAAACTGAACGGAAGCACCCAGGCGACGCACGAGCAACAGGATCAAGAACTGCAGAAAAATATGCACATGGGTGCTGCTTATCGACGTGTGTCTGTACTGAAACTGACTATGCACACCCATCTTTCTCATGTACATAGAGTATAAAGCCTTTGTGTAATCTGGTGTGCCAAACATTGGTGCAGAGCAAAGAGCTTGTCTTAACTGACAAAAAGCATGTTGGCATTCATCTGTCCATGGAAGGGGATCGGAATGTTTTTAGTCAAAAGCGCTAGCAGGGGTTTAACAATGTGTGAAAAACCCAATATCTATTGCCTACTAAACGAAGTCAAACTAATGAATGCACTGACATCTTTCTGGGTGGAAGGTACTGGGGTGTCAAAAATTGCTTGAATGCGATCTGATGTCAGTACACGGCCCTCCTTAGACAGAAGGTGACCTAAGTAGGTTACGTTTGGTCTACAAAATTGCAATTTCTTCCGTGATACTTTATGGTTGTGTGTAGCAAGAAAATAAAATAGAGACAAAGTAAATTTTTCACACTGCTCAGGCGTATCGGCTGCCAACAAGATGTCGTCGACATATTGTATGAGAGCCAATCCTTCAGTTAAAGTAAAGGAATCAAGTTGTCATTTTAAGGCTTAACTATAAATACTCAGACTCTCAGTGTACCCTTGAGCAACTTTACAAAATCTTTATGATCGATTATTCAAAGTGAAACCGAACAAATATCGGCTATCAGGATGAATAGGAATTGAGAAGAAAGCATTCTTCAAATCAATTAAAGAAAATGTAGTTGCTGTTAGAGGGACTAAGGTAAGCAATGTCATTATGTCAGAAACGACAGGGTACTGCGGTACTACAAACTTAGTAACTTCTCTCAAATCAAAAATGAATTTGTAAATCCTAGTGTCAGTTTCTTTTTTCAAAATGAGAAGAATCGGACTATTGCAAACATTGTAAGGAACTTCTTCCACAACCCCCAATTTAATCGTGTGAGTGCTTCTTCTCCTTCTCGAGAAATGTTATATTGAGGTCGTCTTGGCAATGAAGCACCCTCCTTGACACTAATATGCACTGGTGGAATAACCATTTGCCCTACATCGGTGTCTGAAGTAGCCCACAAAGTACTAGGGAGTAAAGCTAATGCAATGTCCTCTGTAACAATACAGGATCTCTCAATCACTGGGTAGTTGTCATTCAAAGTAACCTGTACTCCTTCTGGAGAACATCGTATTGTAGCCCTGAAATATTTGAGCATATCAAGATTATCTGGTGTGTTTGGAGAGAGCAAAAATGGACCTGGAGCAGTAAATTTATCAACGTGGAATGCCAGTGGATGTGACAGTGGGCTAATGGAAGGTGTTCCATCGAAACCTATCGATGTAATAATTAAGCCAGACAGGGGAGCTCTAGGAACTAAGTGTTTAGACAAGGCGCTACGAGTAGCTCCTGTATCAACAAGAAACTGATCAGTAGCACCCAAAACATGTGCTGTAACATAGGGACCTCCCTGATCTACTGGAACTTCAACGGATTCTTTACCCCATCCTAGGCAATCCTATGCGTAAGCAGAATCTTGCAAATCAGATGGCACAGTCGGACATTTGATATTGGTTCCGTCTATCAAAGGTGTTAAACCCATCCTGTCCGCGTGCATTCATCAAACCTAGCATGATCATTCGTGCTTCCTCTAGGCCCTGAATATCCTGAACGATTTCTCATTTGTCCCTGACCACGTGGACACTGCTGAGCACGCAGTGCTGGACAATCAGAAAGCCAATGTCTAAATTTCTTGCAGTACGTACACTGGTCAACAGACAAATCCAAACGAGTATAGGATGGAAAAGATGAACCATAAGATCCATGTCCACCTCTATCATTACCTCTAGAAGGCGGACCATAAGCCTGAGCCAACATAACCTTTGTTTTCAACTCTTTAGACTTTCAATCCTCATCACTTTTAGCTTCTAATTCTTGTTGTTCATAATACTGAGCCATAGTTAGGAGAGAAACCGGAGAAGAGGTAGTCCACGAACTTTCACTGGCCTTTAGGCGACTAGCTATTTCGGGGGAATAATCATCTTTAACTTAAGTAATATAGCTGCCAGAAGATTTAAAATTAACTTACACAGTTTCTGTGCAGGTTCTCTGTCTT
Organism: Lissotriton vulgaris; assembly: GCF_964263255.1. Classification (NCBI taxonomy): domain Eukaryota; kingdom Metazoa; phylum Chordata; class Amphibia; order Caudata; family Salamandridae; genus Lissotriton; species Lissotriton vulgaris. Next base: position 2,036,578,267 of record NC_141691.1, read on the forward strand.
CACCTAACTGCTCTAAATCTTCCCATAATGCTCCAAATGTCGCATGTTCATCAACTTCACTCACAGTTCTCCACATATCAGGCGGCAATATTAGTCCAAAAACAGATCAATATCAGGCAAAGTCATAGAACAAGAGCTAATAGCACCCTCAACTTCCTCATAAAAGGCTGCTGGATTCTTTCGCGGATCAGGTAATGCAGTTTTAAGGGCCATGACACCTGCTCTATACCAAGGAGTGTAAACCCAATTATAAATAAAATATCCTTTTGCATCTGTAGAAGTCTTATCATCACTTGTACCCGTTCCTTTAGGAGGAACATATAAAGGCGCAGCTTCCTGCATGGGTTTCACATTAATTACAACATTCTTATCTGTTTTAGGAGTAGAAGTTTATGCCATGCTGATTCGGGATGTTGGTGCATCTGCGTCTGCTGCCTTTTTCTCCTCTCGCAAACGGGCTGCTAAAACACGCAGTTTAACCAAGCGTCTGATCGTGTCAGCCACCTCAGAGGAGACAAAAAGACCTTCACGTAGTTGTTTACAATCAGCTGCTACATCATCAGTCTCCATTTCTCCCGAATATTCCCTATACTGTTCAATAACCTCTGCGGCAAATGTATCGGTAAAAAATATTTGCTCCATTTCCTGCCAATCTTTTATACAATCTAAAAGTTCAGAAGCAGTTTTAGTACTAAGAACAGCTTTACGCGCAGCAGATCTAATCTCAGACGCACGCTCAGCAGATAACATTAAAGGAGTTTCTCGAGCTTTGTCCTGGTCTGTAGAAGAGTCCTCATCCAACTCATGAGGAGCAGAAGGAAGAGTGTACGGAGGTGGACAGTGATCAAATAAGAGATAATCATCTTGGGGTTTATTAAGAATAGGATAAAGAGGTCTACAAACAGTGATCTGGCCATTTACCTGTAAATGACGCTCCCTATCTTTCCTCTCTTTCATTTCCCTATTTTTCATTTCCAATGCTTTCACATTAATGCTCTTACGTTGTTCTTTTTCAATCAAGGCTTGCTCACGCTTCATTCGCTCACGCACTTCTTTCTCCCACATTCGCACACAGTCAAACATATCTTGCCTAACCTTTTTCTTAAACATTCGTTGTTCCACATTCTGAATCTTTCGTAAATCAAATGAACCATGCATAGGCCAAAGCAACTCAGGATCCTTACGAGTATATTTACTCCATAACGTGCTGTACATTATAGAAGAAATACCATACTTAATATACATGTCCCTATTAGGCTTCCCCTCCGGGGGGGGGGGGACCGTTGTGCTTCATCGAGTCTCAAACTGGTACCTCTACAAAAGCAATACATCCTACGAAGTGTGCTGGAAACAGGCATGCCAAAAATAGTGCAGAATATGCAGTAATATAATCAAAGTAGCGCTTAAAGTACTCTTCGTACGTTGCGCCGTTCAAACAAAGTCAAATAGAGAAAAATCTCCTCATTACTTGCCTATATAAATTGTAATTCATATATACCTTTCAAACAAATACTAATATTGGCCGATCTTTCAAACAAAAAGCCGCAGTAAGTGTTACTAAACTACCTTACCAATCCAAGGCATCAAAAACCAACAGCAAGTGTTGCAGAACGACTCTTACCAATCAAATGGTGTCCAGGTTCCAACTGCCCAGTTCTCAAATCGACCAAATGGTCATTGCACGGCGAATGAACAGAAGAGATCTCAGTCAAGGACCGGCACCACCTGGATGATCAGATCAGAAAGAAAGGAAAAACGCCTTGGTTGCCAAGACTCGTGTCTCCTCAGGCAGTGATCGCGTCCAAAGCGAGATTCCAATCCTTTGTCTCGACCACTCCTTCGGGCATCCGAGTCGCCGATGAGCCACACATTGGAAGCCCCAATTTGTGGTGGTGAGCCTCAGCAAGGCCTACCAGTGCAAGGCATTCACCCTTCTCTGCACTCAGACCAATAGGAAGAAGTTGGCACAGAAACTGGAATAGAAAATACAGAGTTTATTAAACCTCATGAGGTGGAACTACATTCACACAACATCCTTAGGTAGTGTATGAGGTAGCACACTGAATGGAAGGAGCTTGGTCCTCTGACGGCCAAACAGGGGCTCAAATGAAGGCGGTACAAGTACAAAATGCTGGTTTTAGGTACGTATAAGGTCATACAGAAAATGCACAGTCTACAAGTGGGAGGAGCTCACAGTTGCTAATTCTGGTGAACACATCCTGACAGTTGCAGACTAACAAACAGCTGCATGGACAGCTGCAAGCTCAACTGAGCATGTGCGAATGTGGAAAATGCTAAATATAGTTCATCTCTAGGCAGATTTTAAGAGCAGTTAACAGAAAGGTAGGAGAGAGCACATGGTAGCACATAGCACACAAAATGGCTGACAGAAATACAAAATGGATTTCACAAAACAGACAAGATAGTCCCTGAATGCAGGATAGCTTCTGCTAATGCTAACCTAGTCACTGCCAAATTACAACACAAGAACTTGGTAATATCTTACAGTATCCATTCCTCAATGATCCTTGCCACATTCTTTTTATGGTAACCCTAGAATTGTTCATTGCAGTATCATCAGTTCTGATACACATGATAAGTAATTTGTGCTTTTCTATTAGGGTCAAAAATTCATCCTGAAAGGAGCTGGGAATAGCTGAGAAACTAAGGAAATATTTGCTTCTATATGTAGTGCTTGGAATACCAAAATTAAACATTACCTTGTGTGATTCCTCTTTCTGGCTGATCAAGTTAATCCAACTACCAGCAAAGTGGTTACCCTGTAAACAAGCATTTGCAATGCAATAGGCCTTGCATTTGGGAGACGTTAAGCTATTGGCATTGTAAGTGACAATGACTTTTATTTATCTGTTTTGAAAATTAACACACAAATAAAAGTCATTTACAGAAGCCAATAGCTCACAATCTTGTAAATGCCAGACCTATTTAATTTCAAAGAAGCAACAGCCATTATCCCAGCTGCTTGGAAAGTGAAAGTGCGCATGGGGAGCTGAAAACAGAAATACAGTGAAGCACATTTAAAGTGGTTGGAATAATGCACATTAAACAACAAAAAGCAGAGCAGAATGACGGTATGACTCTAATCCATCTATGCCTGTCTGCCTGTCCATCCGTCCACTTGTCTGTGTTATATTCTACACAAACAAAAGGAATACCCGAACCCTCGTATCTTGATCTGACAATTATTTAGTGAAAACCAAGCACAAATTCATAAAGCCTGGTTAGGTACTTTTATTTCTACCCGTCACTCATATTTTTTTACTTTTTCTGTAAAGGGCTTATTCTTTTAGGCAAGAAAAGATATACATTTACACTATCACAAAATTAAACAATGGTGACAAGAAAGATCAAACAACATCAAACAAACAGAGCGATAAACATTAAAAATACATTCCATCAATGTTTACAAATCAATTCCTGTTTAGAGACAACCAAAGCGACGTGAAAGCAAGAGCAAAACAATATATCCTGTATTGTCAATAATTCACTCAATGATATAATTGGCTCTTGTGGATGTGCCGACGCGTTTCAGGTTCGAATAACCAGTTTTCGAACCCTCATCAGGGCTTTGTAAATTGTCTGTGTAGGACATAAAAACAATAAAGTTTTATTGAGAACCTGTGTGCCTCAATGCTGTCTATTTTAGTTTGTAGAATCAAAAAAGGGGGTACCTGTATCTTTCAGGCTGGCGGTATTATCATTAATGGGCCCGGGGGGCGATGTTTCAAACTTTACTTCTGCAGTGAATGAAGCAAAGGCTGGATGAAGAATTTTGGCGACATTTTACTAAACATGTTCAGATGCACGCATCTTATTTCTAATTCTACCTACCTCCGTGTGCACCGTCCGGCGCCTCGTGGAGGAAGGAGGTTGTAATCAATATGGCAGGGATCCTGATTAAAAAGAGAAGGGAAGTTGTTGTCCAATCATACTACCCATTTAGGGGGTCAATACAAATTCATTAAAGTGACCCCATACCTTGTGACTTCATCCTGTGTTATGAAGGCATTTCGAGTCTCTTTCAATAAATAGCTGCTTGCTTTGCACACGGCGACCTAATGGGAAAGGGGAGAGCCAGTAAGGGCCGGGGGAACAGCGGGACTGATAAATTAATGTGCCCATAGTTCCTATTTTAATTACTGTAGCGTACCTGGAATTGAGGCTGAAGCTTTTTTCAGGCGTCTTTACAGTGAGTGTTCGGTATTTCCTTCTCGCCCCCAAGCGTACTGTGTTGGAAAGCAATGAGATAGGGGGAGTTTAAATGAATGTATGGGCCACTCGCTGTGCCGGCATCGTTCTACAGAGAGCACCCGCTTGTTCGTACCTGAATCTACTCGCTTCGTTACTGCAGTTGCTTCCTCCACCGTCGGGCTCCCAATGGAATGCCTGACTGGTGGTGGCGGCCATTTTTGTCTAATTAAAGTGTCACGAGTGCCACGTATAGGGGCATTCTGGGACGTGTAGTCCCGGATCAACTTCACACCAAAAAAATTGCAAAAATATGGTGAATTTAATTCAAGTTGGAGGCACCGTAACGATTACAATGGTGCTGTGCTCGATGCCAGTGACTCGGGGGTGTTATCAGGACTTGTCGGGAATTATGGTGCTGGTGGTGCCATACTGCTATACTGCTGGCCCGGCTCATATTCCCCATAATGTTGTTCACCGTTCTCTTTTGGTACGGTGTGGTTCATGTATAGCCATTGTGAATAACTGATACATTCAGATTCTAGATAATTCAGACATGGTATTCAAGCCTGTCAGTGTACTATTAAATTTGAGAATAAGGTATGCTTCTCTTTGCAGCAACACCTTGTCAACATCAACAGGGCGCTGTACTGTACTCATTGTGAACAATACTGTCCATTTGAAGTTGTGTTCAGTGTGGAGTTTCTCTACAAAATGTTCAACCATTGGGGCAGTCAGGACATTCTTTTTGATCCGAGACCTATGTTGGCTGATGCGGAGGTTGACGTGCTGGTTTGTTTTGCCAATGTAGATCCTTTGGCACGGGCAGATGATTACATATATAAGATTTTTGGTCTTACAGTTCGAGAAGCCCAAGTGTTTCCACTTGACCCCCTGGTGTTCAAATTTGTTTCCCTCAATTGTGCTCGAGCACGCAACACAATTGCCACATCTATGATGGCCATCAATCGGCTTCATGTTCCAACAGGACAAAATGTCATGTTTGGGTTTGGACTGCGTTACATTGGCCCTCACAATATGCTGTCCAATACTTTTATTTTTTTTGTGTGCAAAGATCGGACGGGGAAAAGGACATTCCAACCCTTCTAGCAAATGCCAATTTTTTAGGATCGTTTGCCTCATTTTGTGTGTGTCTGGGCTGAAAGTGGTCACACAGACCAAGCGATCAAGTTCTTTCTTCTCTGGGTAACCCCTATGTAACATCTCTTGGCAAAATGTCTGTGCATGATGTTCAAAATCAATAGTCTCCGTGCAATTTCTGTGTATCCGCAGTAGTTGCCCGTAGGGAAGATTGGCTTTTAAATTCCTAGGGTGGTAGCTTTTATGGTGCAGGATATTGTTTTTGTCGGTGGATTTCTTGTATAACGAAGTTTTCAAAAGCCCTCAGCGGACTAACCTAGTGAGAGTGGAATTTCCCTCGGTGTCCCTGCACTGGTTGGAGAAAGACGCGACCCCGTCCAGCCCTGGTGGCTTTGCAAAGGTAACTCAGAATTTGTGGTCAAATCCAGCTGTGAGAAGTCTAAACTCATAACACTATGCTGCACTGGAGTTACAGGGACCATTAATTAAACGAGCGCCCGAGTGTGGTTGATGTAAAGTGGACACTTGCGCGAAAAGTTCACCCACAAATTTGTTGATTCAACTGCTCTTGATTCAGGATTCTCTTCTGGGCATTAACGTGTGAACCCCTCCCTTACCTTGCTTCCCTGTATACAGGTGGGAGCCCCCCTCCCCGACCCCCCATGCTGCCATGAATCCCTTACCTTCACCACGTCACCGTTGAGGTGCTTGTAGTCCTTGTCCACTAGGTCGATCTCCTTGGTGTGGGCGTTGCGGCAAGGCTTCTCATGCATGCACTCATCTGCCATAACTTTGTTGTTGGGCTTGTAGATGTTCCCCACCTTTTCAGCGTAGTGCTCTTCTTTTCTATTGTAATGGTTTTAAGAAACCACACAAATAACATTCATTCATTCATTCATTTATAGATGTTCCCCTGCTCCCTGATGGGCGACGAGAACAGTAGCCCAAGCGTTGCGAGCGGTGGGGAAGAAGAGAATAAAAGCAACTTTAGGAGAGGCGTCTCACCACAATGCAAGCAACAAGAGCAACTGAGGCAGGGGAGTCCATTTGGGAGGGAGCACAGTGGGCTGCCTTTTAAACGACAAAATGAAGACACACCACTCCCCTCGGTACCAGAGAGCACAGGCTTGCTCTACTAGAGGTCAGCGGAAAGCAGAGTTTTCACTGCTCAGAGCGAGGGAGACTCTGTATTCCAGTGGATTCCCTCTTCCGACTTTCCCATCAAGGGCGCCCATCCCAGGAGCAGCTCACACACAGAAGACTCCTGCTCCAGCAGCTCCTCACTCACAGGGGAGGTACCAGCTCCGCACAAGCACCTCTACTCAGAGCCCCTCTACCCAAACAGTATTTGCAATGCAATAGGACTAGCATTTACGTGAGACCTATGATATTGGAAATGTGAGTGTGGGGTGTGCGCGAAGGCACAAACAGGAGTGCAGTGGAGGTGGCGGGGGCAGAAGTCACTGAATGCAGGAGGAGGGGTCACCAGAAGAAAATAGTTTTAAAAGTGAAGGGGCCAGTAGCCATAGATGATAATAATGATGACATGGCCGTCATGAGGAGGGACTAACAGGCCTAAAACCAATCGGAAGGCAGCATTTTTCACCAAACCATTTAAAAAGATGGGGGAGAAAGGGCAGAGCTTTCACAAAGCTTCCACATTATACATAATCCTGCATGGCTCGCAAGGCGAGCATCAGAAGCGCTGCAACGCTAGGAGCGACCTAAAAACAAGTAAATATAGCATCTCAGGGTAAAAAAATAGGTGCAGATAATGTTTTATAACTTCTGATTCACACCATATACTATAACCTTATTTGCTAATGAAAAATCGAGATTAGCCAATTTTACCGTGTTTCATGTGACAAAGCACAAACACTGGGACCTGGTCAGCAGTGCCTGAGTGTGCAGAATTAAAAAACGGAAAAAACTGCAAACAATAGGAGTTACCACACAAAAAGAGTGGTTTTCTAACAGTATGTTGCATGTTTCCTTATAGTATACTATTAACATTCCGTACATCAGAAAGAAAGAACTGCAGGAAGGGAAAATTCCTTACCAAATTTCCTCTTCCAAGTTGTACGTGATAGTGTCATTAGGTCATCCTGGCAGGATCACTTCTTGTGCAAATCTGTATCCAATGTTAATATACAGACCACCGTCAGCTGTGCTTGCTTACATGATACTGTTTTTCTATCCTTAAATCCTGCTCAATATTTGCTGATGTCACCAAATGCAGTTCTATAACTTCAAACTACAGCACTCCATCAATCACCATCATGTTAAGTCATTACAGATATCTACTCCAAAAATACCAGTAGGCACTATGTGCCAGATGAAAACACATTCACATGAAATCTGGTTTATTTTCATTTAACACTTGTTCTTTTTTGCCAGAATATACCCATGAAAAGTCACATTTTATACTTTCCTGTTGGATCCGGGAGCACTTCCTAGAAATGTACCTGTTTCAAGGTCGCAATTTTACATAGATCTGATCTTTTGTGCAAATTGATCAATTGAGGTTAGAGTTACTGAATGTGGAAATACTAGGTTTACTCTGGAATTTTGTGTCTATCTATCTATCTATCTATCTATCTATCTATCTATCTATCTATCTATCTATCTATCTATCTATCTATCTATCTATCTATCTATCTATCTATCTATCTATCTATCTATCTATCTATCTATCTATCTATCTATCTATCTATCTATCTATCTATCTATCTATCTATCTATCTATCTATCTATCTATCTGTCTATCTATCTATCTATCTATCTATCTATCTATCTATCTATCTATCTATTGGGGTAGATATATAAATATATATGAAAAGAAATCCTGACCGCAATCAGCGCGGACACAACAGGAGCAGACCACCTCTCCTAGGAAATTACTTCAGATAGGAATTTCATTGAATCACCATCACACCGTTAGTCGTGTAGCAGTGAAAGGTTTAATTGCAGCATTGACAGAGCAAGTGCTTTCCTTGACACGTTTTGCTCCGCGGGCAGAGCTTGATCACATGACGCGTCAGGAGTAGGTGTTACATTTAAGAAGATTAAAAGCCCTAACTGCCTTAAAAAACGGATGAAAGGCAAAAGTGAAAATAATAGCACAGTAACTGACATGAAATGAATTTGACAGGTTATACAATTCATATGCCTAATATAATAATTGCAGTAATTTGAGCATAGTGCTCATATTCAAATCTATTATTAAGGAACAAAGATGAATTTAAATAAAGTTGGCATGAGTAACAAGACAAAAAATATGTACATATATATTGATATATTGAAAGCATCGCCATGTAACAAATGAGTTAAGAATAAAGTGCAAGTACAAAGGCATTCATTCTCGACTTATTTACATAGAGCTATATAGATAAAATATCTCATGACTCAAACTCTATGCTGAAGTAAAGTGCAGATATAAAGTGCATGCATACTGAATGTATAAAGACCCTTTAGAATTGCATTCCAAATAAAGTAAAATACCAGGGTACTCATTGTGTCCATCTTTTCAAAAGTTCCTAATTTTGCAATGTTGTGATAATCACTGTCAGCTCCTGGCTTAATGTAACAAAGTGCTAGTTCCTAAAAAGTGAAAACACTCTCTAAAAATAAGAGCGCAAAGGTGGCGGCTGCACCTTCTGCTAAGCAACCTATTACTTCTATGCAGTAGAAGAAGAAACTTTATTGTATAGTTAATTGCATCTTGTTTAGATTCATCTCAAAGTTCAAGAAGAAATTCATATCTATTTACAGCAACCAATTGACAAATAAGGGGTCTTTACCACAAACCTAGATTAAAATGAAAACAATTTACATAATAGAGGTCTTATTTACAGAAAGTTGTGCAATTCATCAATTACATTTAAACCATTCGGGGCTCGTGAATCTAGCAGTAAAATGAAGTATGTCTCTTTTTGCCTGAGGAGTTTTTCACGATCATCTCCCAGTCCGGGGTTGGGGACCAAGCCTAACAGTGTGTATTGTAAGTCTGCCAATTTATTATCGTGGATGGCTTTAAAATGGCGAGCCACTGGGTAATTACTGTCCGAGTTGACTATGGCTCGCACATGTTACAGAATACGTTGGTTTGCTGGCAACTTTGTGCTACCAATATACAACAAATTACAGGTGCAAGTTAGTTTATATATGACAAATTCAGTGCGACAAGTTAGATGTTCATTAATTGCAATGAGTTTGTCACTAAATGCCGATTTGTAATGTGTTCCATTTTTTGCAAAGGAACAAGCACGGCATGAAGTGCACTTGAAAAAACCTGTTTTGGCCAACCAATTGGGTTTAGGAGTTAACTCAGGCTGATATTTGTCTAATGCTTCCTTCATTGAAGGAGCCCTCCTAAAGGTGATAGCAGGTAATTGTGGCAGAATTGGGCCTAAGATGACATCAGTTAAAACAATAGGCCATTCGGAATTAATGATCCGTCTAATCGTCCGTTCTTGTATGCAGTAGTTAGTAATTAGATGTACAGAACAAGTAGAATTAGATTCCGATGTGGTCATATAGCTGGGAATCAAGAGTTCATCTCTCGAGTGTAATGACGCTTTCGAGAGGGCATCGTTTAAAAGTTTTAACTTATATCCCCGCTTTAAAAACCTCTGCACTGATTCTGTTAAACACTGGTTTGAGGTATCATTGTCACTGCAAATTCTCCTAATGCGAATGAATTCGCCATAGGGAATGCATTTAATGGTGTGAGGCGGATGGGTACTACCAGCGTGGAGAACTGAATTTCCCGCCGTTGATTTCCTATGTAGCTTGGTATGAAGCTGGCCCTGTTCACTGTAGATTTGTACATCTAGAAACTCAGCCGAGTTAGAAGTGATTGTGGATGTAAACTTTAGATTGCGAGTGTTGATGTTAATATCATTAACAAACAACTGGGCCTGATCCTGCGAGCCTTTCCAGATGACAAATATGTCATCTATAAAACACCAGTAGTGGACTAAATATGGGAGCCACTGGCGATGTAATTTATGTAGCACGTGCTCCTCCAATCAGCCAACATGTAGACATGAATAGCTGGGGGAGAAGCACGAGCCCATAGCCACTCCTCTTTCTTGAAGGTGAATGTCCTTTTTGAACTGGAAATGATTGTTGGTGAGACAGATTTCTATCATGTCCAGTAACATGGCATTGTGTTCTCCAAGGACTGCATGTTGTGTGTCCAAATAATATTTAGTAGCCTCTAAACCATCGGAATGAGGAATACTAGTGTACAGAGATTCAATGTCCATCACCAAAAAACAGAAATCAGAGCACCAATTGACGTTTTTGATTTTAACTAAAAAGTCTGTGGTGTCCTTTAAATAGGAAGGGAGTGAGGTCATATGTGGTTTGAGAAAAAAATCAACATATTTTGATACATTTTTATTCATACTACCTTGTGCAGAAATAATAGGGCGACCAGGAACAGGAAAGGTGAGTTTGTGAATTTTGGGAAGCAGATAAAACACGGGGTGATTGGAAATGGAACATTTAGAAATTTGACCTCTTCTTTTGTGAGGAGTCCCTGTCTTTGCCAATGATGAATATTTTTGCGTGTTGATTCATTGGTTTTCATCATGACAAACTTGGTGGTTTTAGTATAGCACATGGGATCCCCCAAATGTCTTGCGGCTTCTTGTAAATAGTCAGTTTTAGCCCACAATACCATATTTCCACCCTTATCAGTGTTCTTAACAATCACTGATGGATCATCTTGTATTTTCTTTATTAGTGTTAGGTACTGTTTGTTATTGTACTCTTGTTGTTTTTTTCTTCCCAAAATATTCCTGTTTAAATTCCTTAACTCAGTGACTACTCTGTCACTGAAAACATCCAGTGCGTCCTTAGGCATCAGAGGTAGAAAAGTTGATTTGCCGCGAAAGGGGCTAAATGCCGGTTTATTGACTGTGATAACTTGGCTCACCGTAGGTGTTTCTTGTGAGCTGTATAAATATATATATATATATATTTTCACAAAAATAAACATAGGTTTCAGGCACATTATAGTTAGTTAGACATTTCACTCGTACACAAAACCAGAGAAATTCCGGCGTTATAGTTTGTTTAGCTAACTATAACTTGCGCCCCCGCAATGCACTGCTGATTACATCACATATTACATCATTCATGACATGGTCAGTGACATCACTGATGACATCAGTGATGTCATCAGTGATGTCATTTGAGATGCCATCAGTGATGTCATCAGTGATGTCACTGACCATGTCATGAATGATGTAATATGTGACATCATCAGCAGTGGATTTCGGGTGCGCAAAATATAGTTAGTACAACTAACTATATAGGAGCAATTTCAATGGTTTTTTAAATGCTAATTCCTAACTATATAAGGCCTGAAACCTATGGTTTTTTAAGTGACTATATATATATATATATATATATATATATATATATATATATATTCATTCCACATATCTTCGAATTACGAAGAAAACAAGACACCCAGAGCTTCAGTTCGAGGATTTATTTGGCAGATGACGCGTTTCGCCATTACGGCTTGGTCACGGTGGAGCGTGACCCAGCTGTAATGGCGAAACGTGTCGTGGAGATCTGTTCATCTGCCAAATAAATCCTCGAACTGAAGCTCTGGGTGTCTTGTTTTCTTCGTAATTTTGAAGATTTGTGGAATGAATATAGAAGCCTGCTGGTGGCTATAACAAGACCGCCTGTGACAGCGTGACTCTGTAACCAGCAGTGGTGGAAAGATATATATATATATATATATATATATATATATATATATATATATATATATATATATATACATATATATATATATATATATATCAAGCCAAAACGAGTCTACCTGCTGTAGAGAGACCTACTACAGGTATGGCAGCCACAGCGGATTGGCTACGGGCCAACTCCCTCCAATTTAACAGCTCTAAGACGGAGGTGCTCCACTGCTCCAGTGATCGAATTCCGCGGGTTCTTCCAGAGAACTTCTGGCCCACCACCTTTCCTGAACCAGTAGCGGCGACGGAATCAGCTCGCAACTTGGGGGTAATCTTCGGCCCAAATCTACAGCTTGACTTGCACGTAAACAAAACCATCCCTAGGTGCCAGAGGTAGTCCGCAGCACTATTCTAAGTCGTTTAGATTACTGCAATGCGCTACTTCTGGAGGCCCCAAAAAATCTGGTGGGGAAGCTACAACGGTTGCAGAACATGGCCGCAAAGTTGGCTCTCTCACGTTCCAGGTCTAGCTCTTCCACTCTTGCTTTAAGAGACCTGCACTGGCTCCCGGTGCATCTGCGAGTGGTGTATAAGGCCGCGTGTCTGGTGTTTAAGGCAGTACACCAACAGGGCCCAGTACCACTTCGTGACATGTTTGCTTGGTACTCTGCCTCACGGCCCCTTCGCTCATCTTCGGCTAATTTTTTGGTGGTCCCGAGGTTCCAGAGAGTTAGGATGGGTGTTGCAGCGGCCAGACTTTGGAACTCCCTGCCTCTCTCTCTGAGAAGCCACAAGGACTACCTACCGTTTAGGAAAGCGCTGAAAACGCATCTGTTTCCGAAAACTGCCTGAGCAGCGAGTTGTGTAACCGTCCCGAAGTTCAAAGCGCCAGGATGCCCTCTGGGTGACAGGCTTGCGCTCTACAAGTACACAAATAAATACATATAAATAAATACAGGTGAGTCCATTGCCAGCATATTTTATTGCAAAAAACAATGGGGATGATGCTCAGCCTCACAAGGAATAAGATCCAGTATTGCCTGACGCGTTTCGTGTTCTCCACACTTCTTCAGAGGCACCGGATGCAAGCATACTGACCCAGAGATTTTCGGCACCATTTTGTATCTTGAACCCCGCCCCTGTGGGCGTGGCCACCCCTGTGGCCTGCTGGATGTTGTAGTGCCAGTGATTCTCCAGTGAGATGCCGAGTCAGCGTTGCAATCTTTAAAAGTATTACCGCAGTGGTTTTTATTTTATTTATTTATTTAAATATTTGTAAAGCGCTACAAAGGCCCTTGGGCATCTCGGCGCTGATATCTGCTAAATTCAGCCCTAAAGGAGGATCTACTTATTGGTCAAATAACCAAGTTTTGAGCTGTTTCCGAAAGGACCACAAAGAAGGACTGTTCTTTATAATTAGTGGCAAGGAGTTCCAGAGCTTGTGCGCGGAAACAAGAAATCTTCTGTCACCCCATGAGACCAGTCTGGTACGGGGTACTTCCAGCTGGAAGAGATCAGAGGACCGCAGGGACCTAGCGGGCCGGTAGGGGATAAGTTGTTGAGTCAGAAAGGCCGGTCCCTGGTTGTGCAGTGCCTTATAGACAATGCACAGAGCCTTAAACTTGGCTCTGTTCCTAATGGTAAGCCAATGCAACTCTCTGATGGTGCTCGAGACTGATTGGAATTTGGGGATGTTACCCAGCAGCCGGGCAGCAGCATTTTGAACAGTCTGCATCTTGTTAAGGACTCTCTCTTGGGCATTCAAAAATAGGGCGTTACAGTAGTCCAAGGTGGATAATACCAAGGACGTGCTCAAGGTCTTGCCTGCTGAGGTAGGGAGAAAAGGGAGGATTTTTTTGATGATGCGTAGCTTATAAAATGCGGAGGAGGCAATTTGATTTGCATGGGGAAGAAAAGTAAGCCTGTCATCCACCATGACCCCCAGGTTCCTTACCTTGTTGACTGGAGTAGGCGGAGAGCCCATGGACTGTGGCCACCAGCGAGAAGACCACTCTGGGGATAAGTGTCCAAAGATGACTACCTCGGACTTATCCGAGTTCAATTTAAGGCAGTTGGCGGCCATCCAACTTCCTATAGCCTGCATGCCCAGATTAAAGTTGTCAGCCACTTTTTGTCCGTCATTTCTGATGGTCAAGACCAACTGGGTATCGTCAGCATAGGAAGTAAGGCTCATCCCATGAGCTCTGATGGTATTGGCGAGGTCCGACACGTATATATTAAAAAGTGTCGGACTCAGGGATGAGCCTTGGGGGACTCCGCATGGCAGGGACAGAGTGGTGGATTGAAAAGGCCCTATGGTGACCACCTGAGTCCTTCCGGCAAGGAAGGACGCCAGTAGGGCCTTGGCCTTATGCTTAATCCCCAGATCTTCGACACGGTCGATCAAAATCGCATGATCGACCGTGTCGAATGCTGCTGATAGGTCCAACAATATCAAGACCGCAGTGCCACCTGCATCACGAATGGTTCGAATATCCTCTGTGGCCTTGATCAGGGCAGTCTCCGTCCCATGATGTTGGCGAAAACCAAACTGAGAATCATCCAATAAATGATGGTGTTCTATAAAGGCTGACAGTTGGGCATTCAAAGCTTTTTCGACAACTTTGGCTAAGATGGGCAAATTGGCAATCGGTCGATAGTTCTTGAGCTCAGTCCTGTCTAAATTTGGCTTTTTTAGGAGTGGCTTCAGTAAAGTCTTTTTTAGGTCAGCGGGATAGACTCCAGTGGTAATCACAGTATTGCATATATTAGTAATTGCTGGAAGCAAAACTTCCAAAATTGGTAGCAATACTTTAAATGGGCATGGGTCAAGGGCAGAGCCTGATTTAATGGGTGCCAAAAAATCCCTAACCTGGGTAATAGAGACCTCCTTAAACTGAGATAAAGAAGGACCAGTTGTGGAGGGATTCACCTTCTCAGAGGGGATATCTACATGCGTTTCTTCGGAGCTAGCAAAGACCGCATAAATATCATTAACTTTGTCATAAAAGTAGTTGGCCAGAGCATCACAGAACAATTGGGAGGAGGGAGGTTGAAGGTTAGGTAAACAGCCAGCCAGTTGTTTAGTTGTCTCAAACAATGCTTTATTTGAATTTTTTGAGAGTTCAATTTTTTCCGAGAAGTACTTCTTCTTAGCATCTAGGATCATATTTTTGTATATGATAACCGAGTGCTTGTAAATTATTTTGGCCTCTTCAGAATAGTGCCTGCGCCAATTCCTTTCATTCTTCCGACACAGCTGCTTCTGAGTCCTTAGTGTATCCGAGAACCAAGGGGCAGATGGAGTAGATCTGTTTCGAGAGCTTTGTTTTGACTGGACCAGACGAGTGGTAGCAAATGCAACCCATTCATTATATTGGGTAGTAGCAAGATTAGAATCAGATGATAAAATCGGACTAGTTTTAATCAGAGCTGATTGTAAGCTATTGCTGTCAATATTTTTCCAGTCCAGGAAGGTCTGACGGTTATTATCATTCTTCACAGTTATTCCTGAGGGATGGCTGGTTAAAGTGGCCGTTATAACAAAGTGATCTGACCATATAATGGGGAAAATTGCAGAAACCCGAAGGTTGTCTAAATTGGAAAAAATACCATCCAGGGTGTGGCCACCTTCATGAGTTGGGGCTTTCACTAGTTGGGAAAGGCCGAATGTGGTTAGGCATGCCTGGAGGGCAACTGTGTCTCTGTCTTCGGTTTTATCGAAGTGAAAATTGAAGTCGCCTAGTATGGTTAATGATCCATCCAAGGCAGATACTTCAAGAATGTGACTGATGTCAGAAATGAAAGCCGACCTTTGTCCTGGTGGACGGTAAAAAAGGATACCTTTAAAATATATGGGCTTAAGTTCCCGGTGCAGCATGGCTTTTGCAATAAACGGCTCCTGTCCCAGACAACAGTGGCGTCGGTTGGCATCACAGCTGGCATGCCGAAGCACAGGGGCTCGCTCCGCGGCTCAGTTATAAGCCGCATAACATCAAGCCAAAACGAGTCTACCTGCTATATATATATATTACACATTTACAAGGCTATGCAAAAAACGTGGGACCGGTCAGACAAAACAGCAAGACAAAATGCTTTAGTCCTACTTTTATGTCTGACATATTCCTGCTGTTACTGCTCAGAAACTGGTCACCCTATCAAATAGTCAACTGATGCTCTTGGATAGTGAGACAGACTGGGGCAGCATAGGCAGTGTTTAGTGGCTGCAAAAAACAACACCTAGCCAGAAAACTGCATGGGCATAGACCAGACACAAAGCACAGGTGTCCAAACGCGAGAAGGGCTATAGAAAAAAAAGTGAAGACATATTGGCAACAGGGGAACAGGGAAACCACTTCCAGGGCACATGCCAACTGCAGGGAAGCCAACAACAGGGGTTAGAGAGTAGACACAAAGCAGGTGTTCAAAAGCAACATGTGCTTCGGAAGTGAAGGGTGAAGGCATCTTATAGCAACAGGAGAGCATATTAACCCCTTGCGTGCTGATGACGCCCCCCATCCGTCATGCAGCACGGTGGGCGTGTGCTGATGACGGCTGGAGGCAGTCATGAACCTGCCCACTCTTTAAAAGCACCGCACAGGCTCAGAATTGCGGCCGCAATGCAAGGGGTTAAAGGGCAAAGGCCAACTGCAGGAAAGACAATAGTAGGGTCTGGGGGTAAACAAAGAGCCCAACCGTCCAAAAGCAAAACATAATGCAGTAAAGACCTAATTGCAACAGGGCAATCACTTCCAGGGCAAAGGCCAAGTGCAGGGAAGACAACAGCAGGGGTCAGAGAGTTGCCGCAAAGTACAGACTTTTCAAAACAAGTTGTGCTGTGGAAGAGAATAATGAAGGCACCTAACATCAACATGAGTGCTCTTCCAGAGTAAAGGGCAACTGCAGGGAACAAAGACAACAGTATTGTCTGGGGGCAGACACAAATCACAGACGTTCAAAAGGAAAATGTGATGCAGAAGAAAAGAGGAAGACGCCTAATGGCAACAGAAGAAATACCTCAACACGAAAGGGCCACATCAGGCCAAAAACAGCAAGAGTCAGAGAGCAGGCACCAAGCATAGACCTACAAAAGCAATATGTGCTGTGGAATGGAAGTTGGAAGTACTCATGGGGCAGCAGCAGAAGTACTCTTGGAGCAAAGTCCGAACATCCATTATACGCAGAACTTCAGAGCAAGAAGTACAGAGACTTCCAAAAGCAAGAAATGTTGTGGGAGTGAAATTAGAAGCAACCCAGGAGAAGCAGTGGGAGCTTTCACTGGCAAAGCCATCGCGGACATTAAGCAAAGACGAGAGCAAGAAGAAGGAACAGTGCACAACCCCCCACCCCCACCTCTCCAGGAGAAGCATAGAGAATATTTTAAGGTCAAAGAACAAAACCACAACCTGAAAACAGTAAGGGTCGCATAGCAGATACCATTCACAGACTGCCAAGATCTAGAAGTGCTGTGGAAGCTATAATGACACAGGCACCAAGGGGTATCAGTGAAAGAAAGTGGAAATATTCAAGCCCGCACTTCAAATAGAAAGAATGCTGTGGAGAAGGCGCAACAAGAGATGTGGCCATGGGCTGAGAGTAGCCCCATCTCTTATTGCTGAGAGAGCTGAGGTCCGAGACGGGGACCAGGACTCTTGATACAGTCAGCTATGCAAAGACCTGCCTTGCATGAAGCGTTGAGAGCTTCCTAGCTAACTAGAAACACATTTGATATGTCAGGGAGTCATGTCTGGAACCCCAGATTGCATGAAATGAACTGCGGTGCAAACAAAGCAAATTCACAATGTAGGGCTTGTCACAGACCCTTCTTTTGTCCTCCTCCAATGTGCATCGGTGCTTATTCCAGTTTTGGCTACAGGAGCTTTTGAATATTGTAATAAGTGAAGGGAATGACACCTGGGAGACAACAAGGCAAGGACCAGTGCAGACACATCCAATGCGTGTTCCAGTACTTTAGTGAAAATGGTCATTCAGTCCCTTTCTCTTTGTAGCCTTTGCCTCATCAGGGGCGGGGGGTTGTTCTAAAATGTTTTCAGGCTGAGGTTTATTTTGCCATTTCAAATGAGGCAACAACATTATATAAAACTTTGCTCCCCCACAAAGAAATTAAATACAGCAAAGCAATTGCAGCGTTTCACAAAGGCATTGTGTAATAAACTGTTAATAGGGAAAGTGGGGTAAACCAAATAACTTCCTCCCCAAAAATGTGTTGGAATAGTAGCATTAAAAAAATGGCAGTCTTTGGGGGGAAAGGAATGGGTTAATGCCCCGGTTACTTACCGGTAATCTTCATTACTCCGAGTCCATGTCTTCCTCGCCACAGTAGTTACCCATGAGCCTCCGGCTCCACACTGAACTCCAAGTATAAGAAAACGCTCTAGTCTCCCTCTCCCTCCTCCAAGATGGCCCCCAGTGGCTCCAGCCAATCCTATAAAGGGATACAGATACAGCCAATCGACCTGAAAAACCAAGCCGCAGACATGAAGCCACCACCAGGGCCGGGAGGGAAGGGAAACTATACTGTGGTGAAGAAGACATGGACTCGGAGTAATGAAGATTACCGGTAAGTAACCGGGGCATTACCTCCTCGTCCTGTCTTCCTCATCACAGTAATGACCCATGAGCCGATACCAAAGCAATCAGCTTTATGCAAGGAAAACACTCCACAGAAATCATGCAGAGAAGATATTTCAAACACAAGAGGTACAAATATTCCACAGAAACATACACCTCAAGGAATCCCAGCCGACAGTACAGAAGAGGCAAAGGAAACAGAACCCCCACTCCCAATCCGAAGGCGATAACGGGACAGGAAAGTATGCGGAGACGACCAAGAGGCAGCCTGGCAAACATCCCCCATGGACACCCCCATAAAAGCGGCCCACGATAGAGAAACAGATCTGGTGGACCGACCCCGAACAGGAAGAGGGGGAAATTCAGAAATAGAACCATAAGCCAACAGTATGGCCTCCTTAAACCAACGACTGACAGTGGACAGGGAGGGCGTCAGGCCCCGACGAGTCAAACCAAAATTGACAAACAATTGTCAACCTTACAAAAGGAAGAAGTGCGTGATAAATAAACCAACAATGCACGACGCACATCCAACAGGCGGAGAAGGCAATCCATAGCCGAGGAAGAATCAGGACAAAGAATTGGAAGAACCACTCCAGCAGAACGGTGAAAATAAGAATCCACCCCAGGAATAAACGTAGGATGAGGGCGCAAGACTACACGCTCAGACAAAATGACTCAAAATGGAGCAGACCGCAGGAAGGCACCCAGTTCACCAATACGCCTGGCAGTTGCAATAGCCACAAGAAACACCACTTTGAATGTCAAGAACTTCAGGCCCACCGTCTTCAAGGAACGCAATACCAGAGTAAGGTCCCAAGGAGGAGAACAGAAGATAGGATGGGGACGTGGCAAAGAAAGCAACTTAAAAAGCCGAGCCACCAAAGGAGAAAATTGAACCAAAGGCAGGACATGAAATGCCCGAACGGCGACCCATTGAGCCGTGAGAGTGGAAAATGGCCACGCCCAAAAGGAAACCATCAAGCAAAAAATCCAGAATCCGAGCAGGGTCCAAAGAAGCCAACAACAGCCTGTGACACACACTTCAAGAGGCAAAGTCATCCCAACGCTAAGCGCAGGACTTAAGAGAAGAAGGCCTCCAAGATTGCTGAATGACGCCAGCAACCGCAAAGAACAATCTGCACGCAACAGCGTACCCCTCTCAAGAACCAGGCCCACAGACCCAGCGACCGGAACACAGGCAGAGGCAGAAGAGGACCCAACAGAGGATATGGCACGAACGGCAACGTCCAGCCCGGAGGTACAGCCAATTCCAGCAATAGGGGATATCAAGGACGACGGCACCACCCTGGAGCAACCAGAAGGACAAGTGACACATCCCTCATGACTCCCGCAACACCTACGGAATCAGGGGAACAGGAGGAAAGGCACACAACAGGCCCCTCGGTCAAAGGAACGACAGAGCGACCACACCCCAAGCATCCAGACAAGTGTAAAAACAGCGGAATGTGGCAGAGGTCCGGGAAGCAAAGAGGTCTACAATCGGAGACCCAAACATCCACCGCAACCATCTGAACATCAAGGGTGGCAGGGACAAAGATCCCATGGACGGAAACACACGGATCAGACAATCCAACACAAAGCACACCCGACCAGTCAGGAAAAGCTCAGACAGGGACGCCCGGCACATCTCCGCCCAACAACAAACAGACGGCCGAGGCAACCGAGGTAACGTGACAGTCAGTCTGGACCCACACACGGTGCCCCCGTGGAGATCCAAAAAGGTCAACAGACCCAACAGGAAGGACCTAGCCTCTCGTAGTCGGAAGAACAAGACAACACCGCCTGAGGCCAAACCCCGATGCATAGAAACCCCCAGAGAAGCACCCCACCTCAGCAGGCCGGAATCAGCAGTGAGAACCCACGAGGGAACAACCAGAAACGGGTGGTCCCCGGACAGATGACATTAGGCCAACCACCACACCAGGACCACCTGAAACCCCGGGGACACAGGGAACAAAACACACATAACTATGGAACAGGGGTTCCAAATGCAACAAAAGTGCGGGACACCCACAGATATATGTGAAGGCGAGCCCATGGCACGGTCAACAAAGATGCAGACATCAGACCCCGAACCCGCAATTACAGGCTCACAGGATGAGAAGGCCTCGACAACAGGGACCGCACAGCAGACACCAGGGACAGAATCCGAGCAGGGGACAGAAACACCATCCCCAACCGAGACCCGAACAGAGCCCCAACGAAAGTCGATACCAGCGCCGGAACCAGGGAGGATATTGGAACAATCACCAGGAACCCGTGAGGCACCAGTCCAAGGCACACCTACCGGACATGCAACTCCGCCTCCGAAGAGAAGAAGCAGAGATCGAAACATCAGCGATAAAGGGAAAAACACCAATGCCCTGCCCTTGCAAATGGCCAATAAGAGGAGCCAAAACCATAGAAAAAATCCTGGGCGAAGGTACCTGGAACCGAAAGTGACGACCCAGGATGCAGAAACAGAGAAACCTCAGAGAATCCGGGTGAACAGGCACATACAGATAAGCATCCCTCAAGGCCATGGAGGCCAGGAAATCCCCATGAGATATCAGAGGGAGGAGCATATGGAGGGAAACCAAAATGAATGTTGAACGACGAACGAGAGAATGCACCCATAACAAAACCATCACAGGTCTGAGATCCCATGTGTGTCTTGACACCAGAAAGAGGATGGAACAAACCCCCAACCGAAATCGATCGTTAGGCACCAGAACAAGGGACTCAACACCTCCCAAAAGAGCCACTCGCATCAAAGCGTCACTGGAACAAGGAGTGGACATGAAACCGTCCGGGGGAGCCAGGGAAAATCCAAGATGAACACCTCCTGACACCACCTGTAGCCCCCACTGATCTGACACAGACCAGCGCCAAGATACCACGAAGAAAGTGACGCGACGCCGAGCTGGACCCACACCAGTAGAGAACCAGTCAGGACTAGGAAGCGGGAGTGGAGGATGAGGAAGCACCCGAGAACCGGAAGCAACCAAAAGAAAGCGCACCCCGGACACGCCCCTCCCACGAAAGGGCCGACCAGCACGACCCCACCCGGAAGGACCAAAAGTCCTCCGAGAACAAACAGAACGGAATCGATAAGCCCGTTCAGGAGCAAGGACTACACGGTCCACCGCCTAGATCATCACCATCTCCTCAGAAAAAGGGATCGCCATCAGGAGACACTGCAGCGCAGCATCCGCCTTCTGTTGGATCATTATGCATGAGGGATCTTCTGTTGTTTCCTTCTCATGCTTCACCTATGCGCCATCATACAAAGATCATTTTAATAAAACACATTGTAATAAAATACAAACATTTTGTAAAAAATAAAAGAGCAGCGTGCCTGAATGCAGTGTATCTATTTCTACAGGATAATTCAGCTCAGACCAAAGCATTTATAAATTGCCTTGCTGCCATAAGCAAAACTGTGTTGTGAAGGGTTAAGAAAAAAAACTATTAAACAAAGTAGGTATAAGAGTGCATAAGTGTTTGCGAAGAGCACTTTTACAGCTAGCAAGGCTCTTTAGTGCTATCAGACATTTCAATATTTCAACATTTATAAACTGCTATAAGAAGCTATACTAGAAAAAGCTAATAATTTAAAGTTACCTTTTAATTGCAATATTGTAATAACAATAAAAAAACTTCAATAAAAATGCATCTGGCATGAGATGAAAAGACGCCTTAGGAAGTCGGTGTAAAGTAATAGCTGTCTCCATTTCTGACTGTATCTTAAGCATATAAACTATCATAATTAAGACTTTTACATTTGTCCGTCCTTGTACCTTAGGAAAATGTTTTACCTGGCTTAAATACCTAAGCAACAAGCAGTGGCATAGCCAATAGGTCTCACCTTTGGGACCTTATAAGTGTTTAGCCATGCAACAGTTAATGTTCTTGCCCCAAGGACATTGTGCTGCATAACTAAATACTTATAAGCTCCCAAAAGCGAGCCCTATTGGCTTTGCCAGTGCTTGTTTTCTTTCTTTCGTTACAAGCCAGTCAACTGCAGTAAATACACGTGCTAATGCGAGGAAAAGATTCGTCCTTGCAATGACATTTGGAGGTCAGTGAGTGCATTATGTAATTTCCGCTACCTCTGAACATGTCAGTGTCACGTCGTGAGCTATGTTCTTTACAGCTGCAGCTGGGCGCAGACAACAGGTCACTACTGTCTGGGGTGTACCGTTTTCAAATCCTCCCCTCAGACGGGACATGTGTGGTACATAGCTCGCGTGCACGTGGTCAGGACGTGGTACTGCATGCACCGCTTAGTAGTAAGAAACCACAAATACCTTGATCTAATTAAAAAACCCGAACAAGGCAAGCTCCACCTCTCCCCCTCTGTTTCCGCTACTCAAACACGCCGCCATGTGCTTCCATTCACCAAAACACAGGCAGCTGAGGATGGTGACATCCTGCAACCATTAAACCCATGATGGTGGCTTGACTGCTTCGCTTCCTATCTGCCTCCTGCTTGCTACTGATGGGTCGGGTGAGGACAGAGGTGGAAACTGTGGAAAAAACGTGGCTTTCGGCACCCTGGCGACTCTCTGTTCCCGAACCTGCATTTAGCCAGGCCAGTAGCATGGGTGCAAAAGGACCAGCCGCCCCTAAAGAAACCAATGAGAGCTGCCACGGGCTCATAACACGTTATATTACTTTATCAGCTACTCGTGATCACATCATCTTTCACTAGGACCAGAGGCACTAGCTGAAGAAACTTGGCCCGTGCTTAGCGGTGTTTATCGAGTACTTTGTAAGTACCTTGCACGTGCAGAAGCCAGTGCTGAGAGGTGCTCTGTAATAACGCAGTCCCATCACCGCCAAAGCCATGTCTGCCTCGATGTGAGGTTTAATGCATCTGAACACTTTTTTGGTTGTAAACTTCTGAACTAGTGTGTGGAATCGAGAAATGCCATGCACGTGCCCGTAGCTCTACAGCCGTCCTCTCAAGTGAACGCATTAACATGTGGAAATCACAAACATAGCTCCTTAACTCCTCGTTCTGCAGGCATCGGACTCACCTGTGGG
The DNA here is from genome assembly GCF_964263255.1 of Lissotriton vulgaris. Lineage (NCBI taxonomy): Eukaryota > Metazoa > Chordata > Amphibia > Caudata > Salamandridae > Lissotriton > Lissotriton vulgaris. Next base: position 2,036,601,936 of record NC_141691.1, read on the forward strand.
GACCCGTGCAAATGTAGCCATCCATATCACACCTGATACCATGCCAGTGCGCATGGGGGTCCACAAACTCCGATGGTTTTTGCAGAGGCCGCCGCACCCTCCCGTAGGGGGGGGGAGGCTCGAGGGCCGGCGCCATAACCCACGCGGTGCCAGCAGTGGGGGAGAACTGGTTCTGGGCGCCCCGAAGCGGCCAGGAACCAGCGGAAGCGGGGTGCGCACCAGCCACCCCGACAGGAAGTGACCTCGTGACCCGGGCGCCCCCAGGGGGCGACCAATGGTCAACCTTGCTAGCTTTGAACCCCCCAATCAGGGGGGTTCACCTGAGACCCTCTAGGGGGCGCAGGAGGATTTAAGCACCGCCGCTCCCCAGCAGAAGCACAACGTCTTCAAGGAGCTGGGAGAGCGGCGCGACAACGACATCGTTTGAAGCGGAAGGAGGAACCAAGGATCGACTGCTGCAGGAGACGACGAGGGACAGCCGAAACAGAAGGAAGGCGAACCTACCCCCCCCCTCCCGGTCGTCGGTGTTCGCCCTGGACCGCACCGCAGAGTAGCGCGCCGCTCCAGCCTCTCGCCCAGCTCCGTGAGACTGCAACGCGGACATTTGGAAGCGACAAAGACGGAGTACGAGCTCGGCGGCCCAGCCAAGCTCCACCGCAGTAAGCGACTCGACTTTCCCCCGCTTACCCGCCCTCCCCGTACATAGCGCGCATTGGGCCGCTACACCTAACGAACGGGGAAGGAAAAGTAGGGGGAAAAAGCGGCGGCAGGTAAGCTTGAATGTTGAGCCCAACCCATTCGGGTTAGCCGGCCCGGAATTTCTCCCTCGTTCCAGCGGCGCAGAAATCAGCCCGCAGAAACCAGGCCAGGGCCCATCGACACGATCCAGCGGCGCAGAAGACAGCCCGCTAAAGAAACCTCTCACAGCCGGAGCAAGCCACACCTCCCCGCCGACCACGTGGGAGAGCGCGCCGCGCAGCACGGACGCGCCCGCTCGGTCTCACCCTTGAAACCTCACGCATCAGGCGGAGCGTACCAGAAAAAAGGGTACAACGTGCTCAGAGCCCGCTGAAGGCACACGCATCGCGCGGTGCCATCGCAAACGGCCTGACGCAGACACAGGGGGAAGAAGGCAACATGGCGGAGGATCAGCCAGAGGAAATGGCGGAGGTGTTGAAGAGGATCCGCGAAATATCGGCAGTACACGGCGACGACTGGCTCCAACCTCATTTGGCCAAAGGGAAGGAGAATAGGCCGGAGGGCCAGGCGGAGGAAGAAGCGGGCCCCTCAGCACCCAAGAAGCCCAAGACCACACCCCGGAAGAAGACTTCCAAGAGAAACCACCCAAAGAAGGTGCGCCAGAAGCCCCCACCGCCGAGGCTGGACGACGCCAAGCAGGGCGAGATGACCGGCAGAGCAGTTAATGGTGAGCATATTAGTACCATTGTGAAAGAATGCTTGAAATCGCTGGTGCCAGCCTTGCTTAATGGCACAGGGCAGGGGGCTGCAGGGCCTAGGGAACAGCGCGCGGAGGAAGCAGGGGGTTTGACATGGCATATGGTTGATCCGGGGTGGGCACGGCAGACAAGGGTCCAGGAGCAGGTGGGCCTGTCCGCGCAGGGTGAACAGGTTTCCCCGCTACCCGGTTAGGGGTACACTACTTCGTCCGGGAGCCCAGGGTTGGGTGGGCTAGGCACTGACCTCTATGTTAGGCCATCTCCCGGACCAGCCTCCTTGACGACGAAAGCCACTGGGCTGGCATGCCTTATTCCTCTTGCAGTGAAGGAAAGGATATGGCGCAAGGAGTTTATAGATATATTTTCACTGTTGGAAATACAACTAGAGGGCCTCAACCTGACCACATGTGACAGGAAGGAGGATGACAAAAGAGAAAGGCGCGGGGCCAGAAAGGAGCGGAATTTTGAGAATTGGCTAGACGCATTCAGAATTATGGCATGTATCATAGTGGAGAGGTTCCCCCATTGCGCAGCTGACCTATGGTTATACGAAGGCAAGATACACTTAGCACAGAGGCAATTCCCTGGGGACGCCTGGTTGGAATACGATAAAGGGTTTAGATTAAAGATGCAGAGGCACCCAGAGATGGAGTGGAAAGAGGAAGACGTATCAGGCTTCATTCATAAGATGCTCGCGGCCAAAGAAGTGAGAGCCTGGACAGGCAAATATGACCAGTCCTTTCGGAGCTCTTCCCATAAGGGGAAGAACAAATCTTACCAAAAGCATTCCTCGGGGAGATCCAACTCCCCGCCCACAACCAAGGCAATATGCTGGAGATATGATGCGGGGGACTGTTCATGGGGCTCCTCGTGCAAATTCCAACACGCATGCTCAAGCTGCGGGGGTAGGCACGCCGCGGTGGCATGCAAAGGCTCCAAGCGCGAATCAAAAGGTGACAAGAAAGAGAAGCACAAGAAGCACTAGCCCAGAGGCTAGTGGGGGCGGGGCTCTAGTAGACATTCAACATTGCCAGCTGGCTAGGTCCCCCATTAATACGCAACAGCTGCGCAGATTAGCAAACAAATACCCAAACAAAGCGGACGCCAGAGTACTAGTGGAAGGTTTTGAGGAAGGTTTCATTATCCCATTCCATGGCCCGTTACCACTGGAGGGAGCGAATAACTTACAATCAGCGAGGCAACACCCCAGGGTGGTAAGCGCAAAAATAGAGAAGGAGAAGAGCTTGGGTAGAATCGAGGGCCCCCTTCCTAAGGAACTACACGCAGGTATAGTCGTCTCTCCACTGGGAGTGGTCCCCAAGAAAGAGAAGGGTCAATTTAGACTAATACGCCACTTGTCATATCCCGAAGGGTCGTCCGTGAACGATGGAATTGACCCAGAAGCATGCTCAGTTGGTTATGCGTCAGTGGATGATGCGATCGCACTAGTCAAAGCATCAGGAAAGGGATCCCTCATGGCCAAGGCGGACATTGAATCTGCCTTTCGCCTATTGCCGGTTCACCCGGCCAGCTTCCATCTACTGGGATTCCAATGGGAGGGAGACATATATTTCGACAAGGCCATGCCCATGGGCTGTGCCATATCCTGCGCCTATTTTGAACAATTCGCCACCTTCTTGGAGTGGGCCCTCCATGATATGCACCAAGGAGGCGGAAAGCTGCACTACCTGGATGATTTCCTGTTCACAGGCCCAGCAGGGTCCACGATGTGTGCTAGTACACTGGCAGCATTTGAAGCCCTGACAAAGGCACTTGGGGTCCCCCTAGCAAAAGAGAAAACGACAGGCCCAACCACAAGACTTACGTTCCTGGGCATAGAGCTGGACTCCATGGCAGGGACCGCCAGGCTGCCCCCAGACAAAGTGCAGGAATTCAGGGAAGAAATTGCCAAACTACGGGGTCGGAGCAAGGCCACCCTCAGGGATATCCATGGAGTGATAGGTAGACTGAATTTTGCGGCTAGGGTCATCCCGCCCACGAGGGTCTTTTCCAGGCGCCTAACCGCGCTGACAGCCGGCGTTACCCACAAACACCATCACATCCGGCTGAGTGCGGGTGTAAGGCAGGATCTGCAAGTGTGGGACGAATTCCTGCGGGAGTTCAATGGTGTTCTGATCTGGAGAAAAGGTTGGGTGACTGCTGAGCAGTTATCCCTCTACACGGACGCGGCTGGGAGCCTGGGTTTTGGGGCGGTCCTGGGAAACAGATGGTGTGCCAGCCAGTGGCCAGACAGGTGGCATGCGCAGGGGCTCACAAAAAACATCACTTTACTCGAGCTATTCCCAATAATAGTGGCTCTGACCGTCTGGAAAGAGGAGATAAGAAACCGGAAACTCACCCTATGGTCTGATAACAAGGGGGTAGTGCAGGCCATTAACAGAGGCGCAGCAAGATGCCCTGACATGTTGAGGCTAATGCGGCAGTTGGTTAAATTACAGCTGGAGGGGAACCTGGAGCTGAAGGCTCGACACGTGCCAGGGACAGAGAACACAGCTGCAGATGCGTTATCCCGGTCCCAAATGAAGCGGTTCAGACAACTTGTACCCGGGGCGAACAGGGAGATGACCCCCTTTCCACCATGCCTGTGGGACCTGGGGGGGTTGACCTGTCCAGATTAATAGGGCACTCGCTCACCTCTGAGGTACACAGGAGATACAAGAAATACGCAGGCACAGTAATGAGAATTGGGGGCATAAAGTCACTGGAGGACAAGGCCGAGGCGCGCACAGCAGTTGAGAAATTCGTGCAATGGGCATTCGACGCCAAGAAAACGAGATCTTGGGCCCAGGCACACCTGGCAGCCATTGCTCACTTTGCCAGGCTCTACACAGGTGAGGACCCCACAGCCTCTGCCTATCTAAAAGCAGCCTTGAAAGGCTGGCGAAGGGTTGAGGGGACCAAGAAGGACGGCAGGCGCCCCATTGACTTCGACAAGCTGGGGCAGCTACTGAGTACCCTAACCAGCATCATTTCAGACAAATACGAGCTGCTACTTTTCAGGGCGGCCTTCACCACGGCATTCTTTGGGGCATTCCGTGTAAGTGAGATAGTGGCTCCCAACAAATCAGGTCCGGCACAGCGTTGCCTGCAAGCTAGGGACATCAAGCCGATGGTAAGGGCCGTTGAGCTCACGCTGAGGCAGTCCAAAACGGACAGGGCACGAAAGGGGACGGCGATACGCCAACACTGCATCCCAGAGGCTGGGCTCTGCGCGGTGTGCTGGCTGTTTAAGTACATGGCGGCCAGTCCGGCGGGCGAAGGCCCCCTCTTCATACATCAGGATGGAAGGAACCTGAGCAGGTTCCAATTCACGGCTGTAATGCGTCAGGGCCTTGGTAAGGCCGGTTTCCAGGCAACATCATTTGCTCCTCATTCCTTCAGGATCGGCGCAGCGACCTCGGCTTCGCAGCATGGCATGCCGGAGGACAGGATCCAGGCCGTGGGCAGATGGCGTTCCAGGGCCTACAAGTCTTACATACGCCCACATCTCATATAAAAAAAAAAAAAGAGAGAAGAAGGGAAAACGAGTGGAAGTGGGGGGGGGGGAGCAGCCGCCTTGGGATGCCGCATGGCAGGGTTCTTGCCCTCCCTCGACCACACCCGGTGCGCAGCAAGCCACCTTAATGGAACATTTTCTCTTGACAGGGGGACGTCCGCGGCTTGTCTGGGTGGTGGGCCATTCATTCGTGTCCAGAATGGAGTCCTGGTGGCGGCGAGCGGGGCACAAAGAAAGCAGACCCAAGGCGACATACATCCGCTGGATAGGACGGCCCGGCATGAGATGGGAGCAGTTACTGCCGACCCTGGACGGCCTTATGGCAGACTCAGCGTGGCTGCCCGATTCCTGATCATACATCTCGGGGGAACGACCTAACACGTTTGGGCCGCAAGGCGGTGGGTCAGGCCATTCAAAAGGACCTCACCAAAGCAGCGGCATGGCTGGGTCCCACGACAGTGGTCTGGTCAGAGATGATCAGCAGGAGGCACTGGAGGGGTGCTGACTCCAACAAGGCGGTAGATAATGCGAGGCGCAAGTTGAATATCGCCATGCACAAGTTTTGCTCTACCAATGGCCTGGAATCAATCCGGCATGGCCTCATCCACCCAGGCCGCCCAGAACTTTATGGACAAGATGGGGTGCATCTGTCCGACAAAGGAATGGAGGTGTTCTGGGATAACTTGTGGGGTGCAATGGCGCTCGCAGGTTGTCTTTAAAAAAAAAAAAAAAGGTGGGTAGCCACGAACCAAGGGCAAGGGGGGAGCCACAGAAAGACGTGAGCCTCCCTGCGGTGTGGCGGAAATCCTACAATGGTTGGCTAACCAAACACACCGGTGGGCAGTGTGTAGGAGGAGGACCACTCACTTTTGAATGCCGCACGGCAGGGTGACGTGGCCGCACAAAGGAGGGGAGGATCAGATGGAGACGGCACTCGCGGCCCAGACCCGGCCGGACGGCAGGGCGCAAATGGTAGCGAGCTGGGGACCTAACTCCAGACAGATAAGCTCCCCTCCATGACACCCAAAAGGGCGTGGCCAACCAACCACTGGAACACCAATAAACTGACTAAGAACTGGTTGTGCACAAGTGCCATTTACGAACTGAGTGCACAAAAGACAGACACCTGTACCAGATGAAGGTGTCATAATCTGTAATGTGATGTGCATGATTGATGACTAGAGTTCGCAAATGAAGATTGCACAACCAGTATGTTATTAATATTGTTATTAATATTTTTATTGATATTAATAAATCTGCGGCCAACAATGACCACCACTAAGAACTGCTATTGTTGGCTGACATTATTTCCTAGTAGTGACAGAAAACGTATGCAGAATGCAGACCGGCAAGTAAGTATGTGTTGGGGCCCCACTGAATAGGCGCATGCGAGGGTTATTGCAGAGGCCGCCGCACCCGCCCGTAGGGGGGGAGACTCGAGGGCCGGCGCCATAACCCACGCGGTGCCAGCAGTGGGGGTGAACTGGTTCTGGGCGCCCTGAAGCGGCCAGGAACCAGCGGAAGTGGGGTGCGCACCAGCCACCCCAACAGGAAGTGACCTCGTGACCCGGGCGCCCCCAGGGGGCGACCAATGGTCAACCTTGCTACCTTTGAACCCCCCAATCAGGGGGGTTCACCTGAGACCCTCTAGGGGGCTCAGGAGGATTTAAGCACCGCCGCTCCCCAGCAGAAGCACAACGTCTTCAAGGAGCTGGGAGAGCGGCGCGACAACGACATCGTTTGAAGCCCACCCACCCACACCTGAGGAACAGCAGAGTCGCAGTGCTGGACATTGGGGGAAGGCGTTTGGCGGAAATCCTACAATGGTTGGCTAACCAAACACACCGGTGGGCGGTGTGCAGGAGGAGGGCCACTCACTTTTGAATGCCGCACGGCAGGGTGACGTGGCCGCACAAAGGAGGGGAGGAACAGATGGAGACGGCACTCGCGGCCCAGACCCGGCCGGATGGCAGGGCGCAAATGGTAGCGAGCTGGGGACCTAACTCCAGACAGATAAGCTCCCCTCCATGACACCCAAAAGGGCGTGGCCAACCAACCACTGGAACACCAATAAACTGACTAAGAACTGGTTGTGCACAAGTGCCATTTACGAACTGAGGAGTGCACAAAAGACAGACACCTGTACCAGATGAAGGTGTCATAATCTGTAATGTGATGTGCATGATTGATGACTAGAGTTCGCAAATGAAGATTGCACAACCAGTATGTTATTAATATTGTTATTAATATTTTTATTGATATTAATAAATCTGCGGCCAACAATGACCACCACTAAGAACTGCTATTGTTGGCTGACATTATTTCCTAGTAGTGACAGAAAACGTATGCAGAATGCAGACCGGCAAGTAAGTATGTGTTGGGGCCCCACTGAATAGGCGCATGCGAGGGTTATTCCTCCAAGCAGCTCTCCTGGCACAGTACGCAAGAGTCAGGTCAGGCCGCCAAGCAAACCCTGCGCCAAGCTCCGTCACTCCGCTTGCCTGGCCGCCTCTGCCATCACCTGCCACCTGGGTGCCGGTAGATGCTAGCCCGAAGAGTCCTGCCTTCCCCATCTCCACGGGCCCTTCAGATCGCATCAAAAGTGGCATGAAAGGTCCCGAAGATGCTTCTCTGGCGCTCAGGGTCCAGGACAGAGCACCCACCTCCTGCTGAGAGAGGTCCCCAGTGGACACCGGCATCAGTACCCGGGGCCCTCCAGCCTGTGATCCACTCACTTCCTGCCACTTCGGTACACCTTCGACCAGACCGCCGGTTTGAGGACCGAGATGTGGAAGGGATCCTTAGGACACACAGTACCCAGATCCCTCCACGGCGGGAATCAGTGAGGTTCACAGCGGCTCCAGATCTACTTGCGGTGTTAGCAGGACGCACTCCAAGATAGCAGGATAAACTCTACTCTCACCACACAGCCAGTTCCCAGGACTCCTCTGCACCTTCAGGCTGACACTACTCCTGGCGCATGGCTCTCGCTGCCCGCTGACCCCACCCTCTCAGCCTGAAGTTCAGATGAAGAAAACGTTCCAGGGGCTCCCAGTCCACAGATCCGCTCTAAGTGGTGCTTCCCATTTACAAGGCAAAATGCATTCTTTACACTCGCCTAGCAGGCCAGGCAAAGGCAGCGCAGTGGAGCCACCTAGCTGCCACAGGCGAAAGCGACACAATGGAATAGGTAGGCACTTTACACCGCTAGTCCACCGTGGCACACTTTGACAAAGTGTCAAAGCAAGGCACCCGCAAAATATGGGGTTCCTGAAGAGCCCTTGACATCCCTAATGCACACAACTTAAATAACTTGACAGAGAAAGAGGCAGCCATGTACTCACTGCAGTGTACTGTAGAGCTTTGGATATACAATCCAAATAAAAATACGAGAACTTCAAAGTCCATTGAACTTCACCCCAAAATGAAGGTGGTGTGCAGGCAATAGCGGTCCATATTGGAATTTTGATAAGGCACAAGCAAGTTGTGTGGCCCCTTTAAGTAATATAGCTTTAATGGAAAATAAATGGTGTAATCCACTTGACCATACTCATGGTCGCTGTGGCATTTCGGCCCCACGATTATCTCACCGTGAGGTAGGGCAATTCACTTGGCAGGGAGGGGTGGGGGGGGGGGGGTGAGCAGACCAACAGCTCAGATGTGTGTGAAAAAGGCTGCTTTATTGAAACAGGTGCACATTAACAAATTAAAAACCTCAGCAAAGCCTTACAAAACTATACCTCACTAAATATAACATTTCCTCAACCCCCAATCACCGCCCGCACCCCAAAAATGTCATTGGCCCTGCCCCCCACCCATACATTACAACATTACAAAATATAAACAATGCAAATCCCTGCATAATCATTACAACTTACCAACTCCTACCAACCATTACACAAAAAACTCTGGTTTGCCGCTCCACAAATCATGGTCCCCTCGCCTTTGTAACCACCCAACAACTTATCCTGCTAATTTACCCCTGATGATGCCACAACTAAGAAAATTACAACCAAAATCCTGCCAAACCTGGCAAAAACACTAGTAACCCCCGCACAGCACCTGTTCCAAGAGACAATACAACAAAATACAACCCTATGTCCACCTGTTCCAACAATAACCACCTAAAAGAGAAAAAAGGAAAAAAGAAAGCCAAAAACGAAAAATGGTAAAAACTATCAAATTAAAAAAAAAACATCCAGAATCGAATAAGAAAAAAGGGGAGGGAGGGAGTGGAAAAAATTCCTACAGCTCAATCACCCCCGGCCACCAGGTCACCAAACCTAAAATGGTGGCCGGGGGCGGAGACCAAGCAATTTAAGCTTGGGCTGAAATTGGGCTATACCAAAAAACAGCCCAAATAAAAAACAGCGTTGAGGCAGCAAGCCCCCCTCCCCTACCCACCACTCCCAAACAGCCCAGGGGGACCTCCCTATGGTCGGCTGCCCCCCAAACCCCTTGCGCTATTGGGGAATTCTTCCTCATGACGAATTTTACACTGAAACAGTGTGACACATTACTAAAATACATAACACATATGTTCAGGTGACCTAGCCAAGAGATTGCTTTTCTAACATTTTAAAATAAATATGTACATTGATTTTTGCAACCCTAGCTAGAAATAGTTATTGCAATCCGTCCCGGTGGAAGAGACTTTGATCGAAAAGCAGAATTGTTTAGTTTAAGCTAATCCTTTATTAGCCTCAAGGCTGAACAGCAAGCGTTACTCTCTAGGATAAAATGCATACCAGGGAATGGGCCACTGGGTGGGAACAGTACGACCTTGTTGTAACTTAGACTTCTGCCGAAGGACAGGTTAGACACATCGGTCAATTAGGGAAGCCGAAATTGCCACGTATACCCACATTATACTGCATATCATCCTTTTTAGTTTTTAACCAACTTGCGTATGGCGCCAAGAAGCCATCTGGGTAGTCGCTCTACATATGGACTCACGCAGTTACAAACACAGATGACACAATGACTTCAGCGCCCAGCTGACCCGGCATCTTTTGGTGAAGGGTCTGATTGACTCCTCCCCCGACCCCTCAGTGTCCCACAGTAGCACACGACCTGTACAATGGCGTCTGGGGCAGCCCCTCAGCTGGGGCTGTACATTGAACAATATCTCTGCAGCTTCCTTGGGACGAGAGACCATGAGAGTCTCTGGACTCTGTGAGGTGATGTGGTCAAATCCCACTCATTTACAGGACCATTGAAGCTTTAGGAAGCGGTCACCTCAAGTAGTGTGTACAGAGAGCTGGGGTATCACCGCCCCCTCCATCCCCCTGCCCCACCGCTGCACACAAGCTATGGCTGAAAGGCTCGTCCTCTGTATAAGTGAGGTTAAATCAAAAGAGGTGACACGATTTGGCATGCAGTGGAAGGGTTCATCCTAGGGCTGTGCAGCAAACAGCAGCTCCCTGTGGCCGCCCATCCCTGACATCAGCTGTGAGGCGAGGGTCATGTCAACTCTCCATGCTTCATGGACCACTCGACATTTGAGAGAATTCAAAGCCTTAAAGTTTTCTAGATTTATGTGACAAATAACCCGACTGTTGAATTGATATGTATACAATTGTATGCCCCCCGCAATTCATAAATCTTGCGCCGGGCAGCTGACGGTCTCCGGGGCACCATGGGCGGGAATTGAGCCCCACCCCACGCATTTTTTTCAGTGCCCCCGGGACCTGGTCTTCCTCCGGGGCTAAATACAACGAAGCACTAGATTTTTTTTTCTTGACCGAAACATCCTAGAGTAAATTTGGCCGATTTAAAAAAAATGCTTTTTTCGGCCCTGGGGGTCCTTGTGGGACCTCCTGAGCAGGCCTACGGGGTTAGGGTGTTTCTACCCTTGGCCCTTTTCTTTTTTTCACCTTTGTTTTTCTGTTTTCTTTTAACTCGGTTCTACCGTATCACAAGATGGCTGCCAACACTTCCTGGTTTGGAATGCTGACAGCCAATTAAAATGAAGATCGTGGTCGGGAGGGTTCATGAATCCTGTGCGCCTCTAGATATTGATATTTGTTTTTTTTTATTTCTCAGCAACTACTGAACGAATTCACACCATTTTTAACCCCTTCGATGCTGATGACGAGCTCAGCTCGTCATCAGCCACGGGGGCATGTGCGGATGACGAGCTGAGCTCGTCATGTAATGCGGCTTTTGTAAAAAAGCCGCGCAGCGCAAAAATGACCGCAGCAGCGATGCGGTTAAAAAGGTCACTTTCTGAACCAAGCAGTAATATTTTGCCAAATTTGGTGTAATTCCATTCAGCAGTTCGGGCTGTAGCCTTGACTAAAGTTTTCAATGGGAAATTGATTTTTTTACTCTTATTTTTGAATTTCTCAACAACTACTGAACGAATTTACACCATTTAAACAAAAGTTCGCTTTCTAAACCAAGAGCTGCCTTTTTGCCAAAGTTTGTGTAATTCCGTTTAGCAGTTCAGGTTATAGCCTTGGCTAAAATTTCCTATGGAAATTAACATGGAGAAAGCACTTTTTGAGACCCCCCCTTTTTTCTCAGCCCCCACTTTACAAATCAACCCCAAACTTTCAGGTTAGGCGCTGACCTAGATAGACCTTTTTTTGAACAATTTCGCAAACATTTGTCAAACGAAGCCAAAGGTATTAGCAAATCAAGAAAAGCTTTTCATATTTTTTATTTCTTTTCTCCAGGATTTGTATAGCGCACAGCTACCCTAGCCAAGAGACAGCCCTATGGACACTAGGTTCTACTATACCTACCTACTGGCAACTGCCAGTAGGCAATAAATATAAGGAAACAGCCTTTACTCTGAAATTTCTACTTAATTGTACACACATTTTTTTACATCATAAATACTGTTGACACACAAGTCTTTACAACGCAAGACAAAATCCCCCATTTTAGGGTAATTAAAACAGGGCGTTTATGGGGTCTCCCCCCCAATTTTCTTTCAAATAGTACCGAACCTGTAAACAACAAATGCAATTAATTAAATATATTTTTATAAGATTGTGTGTATTATTTTTGAACGCTAGGTGGCAGTGTTAGACTAAGACAGGATTTCTCAGAAAAAGTAAGCGTATTCAAAGTATACGTGGTAGTGGGAAGTGTGATGCAGATGTTTCTAACGTGGGTGAATTTAAATGTGTGGTGGTAGTATGTGTTGTAAAATCGGCGATGTAAAGATGTGTGTAGTGAAATAAAGCACAGCAATTTAGTAGGTTCATAACTCAAAAACATATTTCAAGCTTTGTCTCCTTCTTTGTATGACTATATTAAATTGTGTATGATATATGCATTTTAAATGTCACAATGTTTGTCAGCCCAAAAGTAAAGAAAGACCAAAAGTTGCACAAGAGCTTGGTAAAATCTCGGTGTCAGTTGCTCAATGGTCCTTGCTACATTCCTTTCACTGTAACACTAGCTTTATTAATTGCAGTATCATTAGTTCTGATTTTCACATTTAGCAATATACTGGCATCTGTGTTATTCTATAAGGGCAACAAATCCATTCTAGTAGGGTCTGTAAACAACGGTCAAAATAATAAAATATTTGCATCTAAATGTATTTCCTGGAGTCTCAAGATCTACCATTAATATTTGAGTTTCCTCTTCCCGGGTATTCTAGTTGTTCGAACTACCAGTAAAGTGGCACTAACGAAGAAACCAAGTAAGTACTGTCTCTAAGATTAAGTAAATGGTTGAATGTTTTCATTACAGAATGCCATAGAATCATATGCCATGAAATGTCTCTGATAGTCCTGAAGAATTTTAAAACTAATATTTTTCATATGTCCTTTGGGCTTCTCGTCACCTCTGTTCTATGGTCATAGATATCCTGGTGGGCCAAGTCAGATGATATCTAGAGTATATTAGAAATAAGTAAACAGTATTGCATAGAAAACATTTTTTTCTGATACTATAAATATTTTGTATTGTCAATTGATGCTTTGTACCTTTTTCTTATCAAACGCCTCAATATTGAGACTCAATGCATGTTCTCTTTTTAAATAAATATGCCTATCCTTTGTGTGTTACGTTCTCACACAAAGGATGAAAGGAACAGGTACCTTTACTACAACAGGGAGACAGAATGTAAAACTGACATGGGGTCATGAGTCCATTAATGCTCCTGAATGCACAGAGTTCATTATGGAGATAGTGTCTTGCATGGTGAGGCGTTTCCAGTGGGTAAGTAGGTGTTCGGGGTATTTCTTTGTGGGTGTGAACGGGTCAATGATGTCTGTGGCAAAGGATTGGTGTTTGAAATTTTCAGAGATGGCCGAGATCTTATTGTGGAAGAAGTCTGCAAGGTTGTCGCATAGTTCCTGGGAGGGAGTGATGTCATTCTTAATGGCTGCTGGATTGGTGAACTCCCTCACAATGGAGAAGAGTTCTTTGCTGTGGTTTGCACTGGCTTTGATGCGGGCTGCTAGATCATTGTTCTAACGCCTCCTGGCCCTAAGAACATGTGAACACCTCCATCTAGACATCAACTAGCAGGTTTGGAATCAGGTCCAACTGGAACTCCTGGACCCTCTTTGGGTTTTGCAATGGCTTTGAAGTCAGCACCACAAGATGCTCCGGCTTCTCACGTATGAATGCCAAATGAAGAGGTACAAATCATTGTTGTCTCTGATTAGAAGCCAATTTTATTCACTCCCTGATCCCACTGAGCAGCCACCTTCTGGTAGCTCATCATACTCGGACACTGTGTCTATGCCTTATGGCAGGGTTCAATTAATAAACCACCTATTTGGGAAGAGTTTGGATAACGACAGTTATGATCAAGGGAATGCCTCCTAATAAGAGGTTGACTATTGGTATGATTATTTACAACATGGGAGTGGTCTGGACTCTACTTCAGACAGTGGTTTGTTCTCACTTCATGGTCCTCCAACTGAGGGCAGTGTATCAATGTACTGACTGAGGTTCAGGACTTAGTGGCTCATGTTTTACTGACTGTGATGGAGTATATCTCAGGCACCTCTCATACAAGTCTTCCAAGACAGCTGTGATGTGGCAAACGCAATCACTTGCTGTGGGTTGGACACCACAAACCTCATAGGCTTGGAAAATGGTACCAGCATCGCACTCAAATTCCACTACTGGATGAGGTCTATAGGCTTCTCCAGAGTTGCTGATTCATCCTTGATGAACAGGTCTTTTGACATTTCTCGCCTCTTTGGTGAAAAAGCAGATTTAGCGCTTGAATAGGTCAAGAAAAGCAGGACCACAGCACATTCTTTGAGCTTATCTGCCTTGGTGAGACAGTTTCATCAACTGTTTCGCCCCCTCTGAGGATTCTGTTGGGCTTTTCCATACGTCAATCCCAACCCAGATACCAAGCCAAGCCGCCCTCCCAAATATTTTGTGACAGAGGCCATGCATCCTACAGACAAAGACAACACATGCAGTGTGCAGCTCAATCTCTAAATTTCCAGCTGTTTCCGCCATAAACTGCTTTAGTGTGTCCTCCCAGATATGCAGCTACCTTGTTGAAGGATGGATGCACTTTTTTCTCCCAGAGTGGCAAGAAATCACATCGGCTAAATGGGTTCTGCAAATTGTCCATGTGGCTATACACTTCCATTCCTTTCCACTCTAGCACACCTTTCACCACACTCAGTGCAGTTGACTGAGAACCATTTTTCCCTATTGGCTGGAGAAAGTGCAGGCCCCTTTCGCCAAATAGGCTTTAGAGAGGGTATCCACATTGTCAGTCGGAGTTAGGTGTTATTCGCACTAATTTTCAGTGTGAATTAGATCACCACCCTCTCAATGGCTTTCTGGTAAAGGACAAATTTAAGATGCTCACTCCGGTACAGGTCATGTATTCCCTTGAACCTGTAGACTGGATGGTAGTGTTGGACTGCAGGAAGCCTATTTCTATATCCCAAGAGCAAGAGCATTTTCATTTTACTGTGCTCACCTTTGGCCTTACCAGTGACCCTAGGTGTTCAAAAAAGTAGACAGTAGTTCATGTTTATCTTCAGAGGACAGCAGCTCTAGTGTTCCTAAACTGCAATGACTGGCTGCTGAAAGTAGACATACCCCAAACAGTCATTACTCATCTCCAGATGATGGTGAACCATCTGACATTGTTGGTGTTCTCTATCACTGCACTGAAGTCATATACTAAAGTCACAGCAGACTGCTTTGTGGATGCTTCTGTTGATCAGACCTATTCTGGACATAGAGCAGTTGTGTGCCATCCCCCACAGTTGAGAGTCCAGGACATTCAACCTATAATTCAGATTTTTCAGCCTCTGTTCGTTATATCAGTGAGGATGAGTCCGAAATTACTATGAACACTAGCCTCCTCCATTCTGTTGGTCAAGTATGTCAGATGTTATATGCACATTCTGCAGTGGTATCTGAATTATCAGATGCCCTGGAGATTTGTCCACTTATGTCCAGATCTCAAAAGAGAGTGCAAAAGACCTCCACAGCTGTCTGCTGGACCACATATGGGTGGTGGCAGAACTCTCACCTTACCTTGCCTCGATTTACCAGTACTGAGTGATACATGACTTGTGATTGGGGAGGCCATTTGGGAGAGGTGGAAATCTGAGGACTCTGGTCACCGGGCGACGCCCGACACATTAATCTGTTGAAGCTGTGGGCAATTTACTCTTAGGCTTAGGCTCTTAGACTGTTACAAGCGTTTATGTTATGTTATGTTAGGAACATCACCACTGTCATGTGATAGAGCAGCAACTAGGGTGGGGCGATATAGCAGTGGTTAAAAGGCTGCAGATTTGCTGTTCTGTGTGCTCTCTGGGCCATGACTTACTGCGGAGTTCCAATGGTAGTGATGAGAGCAATGAGGGCAGCTTGGCAGCTAGAGGCTGTGATATGGTCCACAAGCACACAAGCCCCCTCTGGCTCAAGCATGCCACAGGCTGCTCCCGGGGACCACAAGGCCCGTCTTGGCCTCAGCCTGCCGAGTCACGCCTCGCCTGCCTCCCCCACCTCGCCTCGTTTCACCTGCCTCGGCCTCACCACGGTCACACAAGGCAAAGGCAGGCAGGCAGGCACACACTGGCATTCAAGGGCGCCCGCCGCGTAGGTGCCTTCTCAATGCGGCTGCAGGCGGTGTTACTGTTGTGTACCATTTTAGGACCCTATTGTAATTTTCCCAATTCATGCCCTTATATAGGTATAAAACACCCTATTCTTATATAGGCATAGAAATCATAACCATATTTGGCCTTAGCTCATGCAGTCCAAATACGGCAGGGATACTTCCAATAGTTATGAAAATCTACAACGATTTCTTGGAAAACTCGGCTTCAGCCGCCAGGGACTTCCTCTTGCTCGAGAACTGACTTGTCCAAGAACTCATGGACTTTTCAAAGAACTGAGACTCTTTTATGACGTTATTATGTCCACCTTTACGTCAAACTCGGCAACTTCAACGTATAAATATGCCCACACTTGCCTTAGCAAACACACAGTGGTTTGGAGCAGTTCGACTATCTACTTGCCCGGCGCGCCCTGCTACTGCAAGTGCCGAAGGAAGCCGACCCTCCAGCAGAAGCACAGAGAGAGATGCTGTCTTTTCTCCTGCCGAGAAATCTAGCTCCAGTGTTTCCAAGCTCCACTTGCGGGGTGTTGGGAAATCGAGTACTGAGCCTGACCTGCTTCACTCCAAATCAAGGTATGGAGCTGATTAAACCCTAAGAGAAATCTTGGATAGATTCTTGGCAAAAGAATACTATATTTTTCTACACCTCACTTACTTCTTCCCTCGTACTAAGCTTAGGTTAAGTACATAAGGGTAGGCGTATTTTAGAAGCACCAGTTGAATACTTTTAGCCTCTGTTATTTATGTATGTATTTATTTATGGTTTAGCAACCATACAATGCTCTTACAGTATTATTTTATTCTACTCTTTCTACTGTATGCATTATATTTTGCAACCAGTTTTACGATTGTAGCAGTTCATTTCTTATATTTGAGAAAGAAGACTGTTCAATAAATCCTTTTATTGAAAATGCCTGCCTATCTATTTTCTCTGCACCCAAGGTGAAACGAAGCATGCACAATTGATTGAGTAAAATATCTATCTATTGTTTCCATGAATCTGAAGATCAGTTTTATCTTGGGGAAACAAAGTTGTCATGTTTATGCGGTTGTCAGAAACGAATCCCTTCTTGTTTATTCGAGAACATTTCTAGTGACCTCTGAGCTGGCTGGCACTCACAATTAGGTCTAATATATTTCGATAGAGACTTAGTAGACATAAGTCCTACGTCACATCTATATGATATGTTATTCCAATGTGCAGAGCCTATTGGGAATATAGGAACTACACTACATGGTGTCCAACGTTTGGTAAGGCACTCATTTAATGCTAGATACTAGAGTAACTCTGTCGATATTTTCACAGAGACCCATTTTTCCAGTAAAATACACCAATAGACATCTGGAGTGGGGTAAAGGATAAAAAATCTGCCATAACTGAGTAGGACGGAAAATCCTGTGTATTAGTTTTGGTTAGTTAAACGTTGAAGGATACAGTGTTTCAAAATATTGTGCACTTTATCTTTATTTCCTTGAAACTTGCTGTGCAAGTCTTTCAACAAAATGTCGAATAGCGACTCCGAGAACGGTGGAGCTGCAGGAACTACACAGGACCAGGTTTTGACACCACATGGTTTAATGAAGATGACCCGGATGCCATAATCATCCCGGAAAATGTAAGGAAAACCATAGCTATAAAGCCATATTTGTCATAGAGGCGCATGAATATTGGCAGACAGAGGTATTCTATTCATGGATTAACTTTCCACAAGCAAATCCAACAACACAAGTGTTCCACTTCTACAAGATAGAGGAACCTCCAGCGGAATACGCTCCTTTCGAGGACATTGAAATTCCACTAACTTACCAAGAGCATCAGCTCTGGTTTAAAGGTGCCCTACAACATCAAAATCACATTACCAAGCTCGGTCAACTAGGTAGACCAGGAGCAACATGGCCGGTACTAGCCAGCTATACACCACATCCTGCCATTGAAGAAATGACAGGTCTGGATCTGTTAGCTCAGCTAAAACAATTCATAAAAATACATAGACGATTGGTACAATATGTCATGCGGACTCTAACTGTCCAACCTGCTATAATAATTCCACAGCACACCCCTCATCAGGAGAACACAAACAAAAATACACCTCAGCCCAAGATCCTCGCTAAAGTGCTTGCTACTCGTTTGCTAACCGTTATATGTGACCTGATCCATCCGGATCAGTCCGGTTTTATCCCCCATCGAAACACTGCACTCAATCTTCAGAGGCTTCATGGAGTTCTTGCGAGGGCCGCGACGCTGACCGAACCCGCCATCTTGGCTTCTCTTGATGCTACTATGGCTTATGACACCATCGAGTGGTCTTATCTCTGGGCAGCTCTCTCAAAGTTCAGTTTCGGCCCTAATTTTATCGCCTGGGTAAAACTCCTTTACGCACAACCACTGGCCCAGGTGGTGGTAAACGGCAGGGTGTCTGGTCCGTTCCCGCTTGGGCGTGGCACCCAACAGGGTTGTCCGCTCTCCCCCCTGCTTTTTGCGCTAGCGCTGGAGACGTTGGTGGAGTTGCTCCGGTAGGAGCCCTCGATCAGGGGCATCCGGTGGGCCCCTGATCTTGAAGATTGTGTCTCGCTATACGCCGATGACATTCTCCATTACTTCATCTCACCCCAGAAGTCACTCAATGTGCTCTTTGATGTCCTCACCTCCTTCGGGAAGAATTCGGGTCTCGTCATCAACTGGACTAAATCCTGTGTTTATGTCATAGCGGGGGAGCTTCCTCCACTGCCTCGTAGATTCCCGATCCAGGTGGTTGTGACTGGTTTCAAGTACCTGGGGATTCATGTCTCCTTGGACTCCTCTGTCCGTTATGATCGCAACTTGTATGCTCCTCTCAGGCAACTTAAATTTGACGTCTAGCGGTGGCGCCGCCTGCCCCTATCCCCATTGGGGCGTGCGGCTCTTTTTAAGATGAAGTCGCTCCCGAGATTCTTGTATGCACTGCAAAACTTTTTTGATCCTATACCCTCCGGATATTTCCGTGAGGTTGAGAGCCTTCAGAGACAACTGATCTGGGATGGGCGGGCGCGTATCTCCTTACCCAAACTTACTTTGCCGTGGTACGATGGCGGCATAGCCCTCCCAGACATCAGGCGCTACTACTGGGCCTCCCAGTTGAGCGCGGTTAACCATGTAACGTATTCCCCAGGTCCTGGTCCTGCATTTGCTATGGACAAGCTCCTCTTGCCGGGCGGGAATTTCAACAGGGCACTCTATTTCAAGGAGCCATTCCGCGTTCTGACTGGACCCACGAAATGTGCTGTGCGTGTGAGGAGAGATGCGAATGTTGCTATGGGCTGGGGCGATAGGTTGACACGACTGACACCATTGTATGACTCTGATAGATTGGGTCGCTTGTGGCGAACGAAAGGGTTTACTAAATGGGATACGATTGGTATCAGCAAGGTGGAGGATCTCTGGTCCAAGGGCACGGTTAAGTCCTATGACGCCCTTAAGATTGAATATGAACTTGGTGACCAGGAGTACTTTCGGTACATTCAGGTGCGGCACGCCTTGATTTCGGTTTTCCCTCCGGGGACAGAGATTCCCCAGTCGTCGCTGCTCGAGGATCGTATCCTAGATGGCCACGTGCCTGACAGTACAATCTCTCTGATCTACTAAAAGCTTATTAATAACAGGGCTGACCTCCTTGTGCGACTCAGGGCTTCGTGGACTCGAAGACGGACTTGAATTAGACGATCAGGATTGGCAGATGGCCGTCGCCTCCCCTAAGGAGGTGGCCATTCCGGCTCGCCTTCGTTTTGTACAACTGAAGATCCTCCACCGAGTATACATGACCGGTACGCGACTGGTGCGGATGGGCTACTCGATTGATGGGCTGTGTAAGCGTGGTTGTGGCATGAGCGGTACCTTTCTACATATAATTTGGGAATGTCCTGTGGTGTCCGCTTTTTGGTCTAGAGTGCATGCAATAAGGGAAAGGGTCACCGGGGTCTCTCTCTTGCCTGAGGCCCGACGGTGCCTGCTCAATGTTTGGGAGCCCACTGACTGTACTGCTGCTCAGACTTTCTGGGTCACTCTTGGTAATATGGTTGCCAAGAGAGATATTGCTCAACTTTGGGGTTCCCATAGACCGCCAGGGATAACAGCATGAAAGGAGAACATAGACTGGTGCATGTTCAGGGAGAAGACTGTCTATGTAGCTCGGGCCGTCCTAAGAAATGGGGCAGGATTTGGTCCCAGTGGAACGCATATCGTGGGGATATTTGTACTCCTCCATTTGTTTACACTCCTGATATTCCATCGTCCCCGTAGTTGACGTTCCGGATGTTTGTCTATAGTAATATTTTACATCGTTCTGTTTACCACTCGCTTGTCCCTGGATATATGTCACAATATTCTTTAGCGATTGGTTACCTCGCCCCCTCCACTTGAGCCCCTGGAATCGTCCTTTGCCATGAGCTTGTGTTGTTTGTTTCGTTAGATGTTTTTCACCAAAATCTTAAAATGAAACCTATTTTATCCTTCTGCTTTTTCTGTTTCATGTGCCTGTACACTGATTAGTTGCTATTCTCCGTACTGCCTGTACTGCCTCTCTACCTACTGTCCTGATGTTCATTGTCATAGCGGCCGGCTCGTTCGGGTTGTAGGCAGACGCTGTGTACTGTGCATACCGAAAATAAAGGTTTCAAAAAAAAAATACACCTCAGACTATACTGTCAGTCATCAGTAAGTTGCCTGCAAAAAGGGAACAAATTCCATTCTGGTTAGCCCAGAAAATTACTCAAATAGAGGCAGTATTTCTAGATAGTACACCTCATGAGAAACACAATCTGTTAACCAATGGGGACAGCACCACACGTGGATGACTGCACACTTGGGGTACAGTCTTTGCTTCAATATACACAAAAACACATGGTGTCCCGTCAATGGCGGTAATACCAGACGTCCTGAGACAGATTCAAAATTAATACGGACCAGAACTGGCCTTGAATCTTGGTATGAAATAACTGAAAGATTTCAAACAGGTCTCAGCTATTTTATTAGCTAACATTAAAGGTGAAGCAGCATCTGTGGAAATCCGCCCAAAATTAAACAAACTCGATATTACAGAGCAACTGTATGAACTTGCCAGAATTATTGAACAACCCTATGAAGAATTAGGAAGAGATAGTTTGGGAGGGAAGCCTGTAAAGCCGGAACTAACCGAAAATCCTGAAAAAGTTTTTATCAAAAATAATCTACTTCTAAAAATATAGGGAAAATAGTAGACAGTCTATTCCTAAAGAGAAGCGTTCTCAGTCCAGAGGTAGATCACCTGAAAAGGAGCACTCTAAAAAGAGGTATAACCTTAGAAATAGGGATAATTTGAGAAAACCTGATAGATATCAAGATAATGATACACGTTCTTCTCGTACCTTTCAGACTTCGTCGCAGAAATCAGAAAGAAGAGGACAATCAGAACACAAGGAAGAACGCGTGAAGTCCAAAGACGATCAACACGTTCCAAAAAATAAGAAAACTCAAGTCTCCAAAAAGAAGGTAGCAAGTATTAAAATCAGACATGCCGAGGATCTTGAGGACACAACTCAAGAACGGGGAGTGGGCCCAGACAATTCTGGACAGCGCAGCAGAGGTCACCATAGCTCGCAGGATCCTGAAAGATCATCTGGAGACAGTGGATCTGAATGGATACATTCAGGTTGAAACTGCCACAACTAGGGTTAGTGTACCCCATAAGTTATACGGAGTAACACTCCTGATAGAGGGGGACATAACTAGGAAAATAAAAGCACTCTTCTGGGAAAAAAAATCAAAGGGTTATGACATCCTTCTGGCTGAACAAGACTGCCACCAGAATTTGTCAGAGAGTGCCCACTTGGTGAAGAGATCATTATGCCAGCCTTCTTCAATCATATTCCTATTCACAAAAAATACACCTATACCATAAAGGCTCCAGCATTATATACAAATCATGTGGGATGGGATGAGGACTCTCCTCACCATAAAATCCAGTTAAAAAAATTAACCTGCTGCTCAGAGGCAGTATCCAGTAAAGCAGGAAGCTAAAAAACAAGTTAGGGAGATCTTAGACCAACTTGAATACCAGGTGGTGATCGAAACATGCACCTCGTCAATGAACAATCCTTTGTTTCCTGTCTCTATAAAAGACGAAACGTATCGTCTAGTTTTAGATTACAGACATTTAAAATTTAGTTGCAAAACATTTGGAGTACAAAATGCACACAGTGCAGCACTGATGAATAACATTGTGCGCAAGAAATATAAAACCACATTAGATATTTCAAAAGGTTTCTTCTGTCAAAATATTGCACCAGAAAGCAGGTATTTGACCACTTTCTTAAAAATGGGGACACAGCGTCAATTTTGCAGTCTCGCCCAAGGATTCAAGAATAGTCCAGGGTTATTTTCAGCTAGAGTATCTTTTGTCGATGACATCTATTTTACAGACAATTACTTGGATGTGCACTTGAAAAGAGTGAACACCATAATACTTGGGTTCGCTTCTGAAGGGTACAAGTTCAATTTAAAAAAAAATCAAGAATTGCCCCCTTCAATGTCCTATTCTTGGGATATGAACTTTCAAGTAAAGGAAAATGCCTGGCAGCCAACATTTTAGAAAAGTGTGCGCTGTTCCAACCTCCAAAAACGCTGAAAAACTTACAGTAATTTCTAGGTTTCCTGTATTTCGGAAGAACTTACATTCTAAACTACGCAGAAAAGGTTAAACCTCTCTACAAATTAATCAATCCTGATTTCAAACAAACTAATTGGACTCAAAAACACACAGAAATGTTGCATTCAGTGCAAACAGACATGTTAGCAACAAAACATTTACAAACACGCGACAATGTACGCAAACTTGTAATCCGAAACATCCCATGGTGATGCGGATTCACCTACCTAACCTTTAATAAAGGTGAAAAGGTACCGATAGCTTACAAATCACACTTGTACATACAAGCTGAAATGAAATTCACTTCAACAGAAAAGATTCTGACAGCGGTTCAAACTGCAGTAGCAAAAGAGAGAGCCCTGGCACAGGGAAAACGCATAATGGTTGTTACACCTGTACCTGACTTGGAGGCAGTGACAAAAGCAAGCATTCCAAATGCAAAAGTTTACATCCAAGATGGATAGAATGGGTTAATTCTCTTGCTCCAACAGACGTTGAATACGTTTTTGATCCCTACTTGAAAACACAAGAATTTCTCCAATACGAACAAGAATGTCCTCTGCCGACTGAGATTCTGCCTCTAGAACATTACAGATGTATAATTTATACAGACAGATCAGCACAACCCGCGATTGTGGGAAAACAAGCTTACAGTGCTGCGTGCGCGATTGTTAAATTTTGCTGGCGCAATGGTAACTTTTGACCTATGGTTACAAAAACTCAATCCCTAGGAGACTGTACAGCTCAGGGAGCTGAACTACAGGCTTTCAAGATGACGCTTGAATATACTGATTGCGAATTCCCCAGACTCATAGTGTGCGATTCGTATTACTGCGTCCAGTCTTACAATGAATATATGCAGTACTGGGTTCAAAATGGATTTAAAGACGCAAACGGTGGCACAATCAAGCATAAAATGCTTTGGTAGGGGCGTGGCCAGGATGGCGGGCTGAGTAGTCGCACTCTCGGTGAGCTCCGCCATCCCTGGACCCTAATCCTGCTTTACAAGTGCTGATCCTCCCCCCGGGACGCTGCATTACACAGAGCGGGGGCCCGCCGCACCGGTGGAGCATCTGGGAGATCACCGGACCCCCCCCGGGGCACTGAGCGGACGCCGGACGGGGCGCCGTTGCGGAGAGCGAGCGAGGCCCAGCATACGGCCTGGAAGAGAAACGGACCCTGCCCGGCCATAGACATCGGCCGGGTGATTGCTGCAGCGTCGCTGACCCTGCCCGCTTGCACCGGACTCTTGAGCCTCTCCTTGCAGCAGGAGCCGGGGGCCTGGGCTGCCGGACCGGGAGCCATAGAGACTCCGACGCCAGGCCGGCATCGGACATCACGCGAGGCCGGGGCTTGGGCCTGGTCCTAGGCCTCGACCACTTCAACGGCCCCTAAGCGGGTTGACGAGCGCTGTGGGCCGTGCCTGACGGACCCGGTCAGACCTGCCTGGTCTTGCGACACCCCGTCGGAGCGTGGACTGGCTGGAGCGGGGGTACAGAAAGAGAGGTGCCGGACCTGGGGCCTCCTGCTTCGCGAGGCCGTGGCTTCGGCCTGCGCTCCAGGCCTCAGAGACGCTGCACAGCAGTGGCCCCCCGGCCACCCGGTGGACATTGCGGAGCACGGCGCGGCACTCCTGGGCGGAAGCAGAATCCTGTGGTGAGTCAGGCAGCTGGGGAACAACGGAGAGGACTGTGGTGGCCATCGCCCCTCGAGACCACCGGGGACCGGGAGTTGGGCTTCTGTGTTTCTGCCCGCCTTTGCACTTGGCCACCGGGGTAGAACAGGGACAGATCCCTTCCTCAAGAGGATCCCTGGTGGCATTCTGGGCCTGACCGTGGGAGACGGGAAGAGCCGCCCGGACACTACTGCAACCCCCACGTGGCCCCTGAGGGTCTGCTGCGGCCTAGCTTGAAGGGCGATCCCTCGGTGCCGTGAGTAACGCCGAGCCCGAGGCCGCGAGGCTTGGGCAGCGAGAGAGGAGAGCGGAGCCGGGTGGATTGGTGCTGGAGGCCCGGGAGGGTGGTCTATCGTCGAGGAAGTGGACCACTGGTGGGAGTCCGGCAGCGTGCCTCCAAAGTTGCACCTGGGATTGAGCTGTTGGTTTTTTCAGGGGAGCACCTCGAGAGCCAACATGTCGAACAACAGGGGGTCCCGGAAGGGGGACCGCACACTGCCAGAGATGCTGAGCCAGAGCAATGCAAGACAGGACCGAGGTCACCCATCCCCACCCCACTCGAGCGGTGCCCAAGGAGCGAGCGGAAGAGAACCCCCAGCTCCGAGGTCCTTCCTAGAGTCCCTCTTCAGCTCCTTGAGGGACGACTTTCAGACGCTTAAGCAAGAGGTCGCGGGTGAGGTCCGTGAGATACGACGGGAAGTGGACGGTCTCGGTGACAGAGTGTCCACGGTGGAGGAAGCGGGCCACGCTAGGGACGAAGAAATTACACAGTTGCAACAGGAGGTCATCCGACTCCGGGAACAGCACCTTGACCTGCAGACGCACACAGAGGACCTTGAGAATCGCTCAAGGAGAAACAACATCTGCGTCCGGGGCGTGCCGTCCCGGGAAGAGGGGGAAGATATGGCGGCCTACCTCGGGGAGCTGTTCAGAGAGGTACTGGGGGAACCGGCTGACTTTGCCATTCGGATTGACAGGGCGCACAGGGTCGGCCTGCAACGCCGAACTTCGGCGCCTCCCCCTGACATCTTGGCTTTTCTGCCGGACTATCCCTTGAAGGAGCGGATACTGAGGGAGGCCCGGAGGAGACCCTCCATGGAATTCAGAGGCCACCGGATAGCTCTCTATCAGGACCTGGCCACGTCTACTCTGCAAAAACGCAAAGCTTTTAAAATTGCGACTGACTTTCTCAGGGAGCATGGCACTCAATATTCCTGGGGACATCCCTTCCGCCTCATTTTCAGGTGGAACGGAACCTTGCACCAGTTGCGTTCTCTTCAGGACACGTGTGGAGTGCTGGGGATCACAGCCACTGAGGACGGAGCTCACACACCGCACCGGAACCGTATTACCAGAGACGGTTGGCAGACAGTCCCTGGCCTGCGATCATCTGCTTCCTTGTCGCGGCCGGACTCTCCTATGGCCCGAGCGGAGTCGGATGCAACAGTGCAGGATGGAACTGGAGCTGATACTACAACTGTGGTGGCGCTGACAGCATAAGTGAACTCCGGGGGGAGATCGACATCGCTGTGGTGGAGCTGCAGGTTTGAGGGTCTGGGGGGTGGGGGGAATGGGGGGAGCGAGGTGGCTGGACGTCCACTTTTTCTGACTTTCCGCGGGCTTGTCCGATAAGGACCGGACTGGGACAATTGGTCTAAAAGTTTTTGGGGGGGTAGAGAGAGGGATGTTTAAAGTTGTTGATCTGGTCCCAGTTGAGGGAGGGGGCTGGATGCGAGAGGGTGGGTGGGGAAGACGGGGAACAGTTGGGGGGGGCAAGGGGAGTTGGGGAACAGAGTGGGAGTTGGGGGCTGGGGGTTGGGGATGGGGAGGGAGGGTCGTCCAGTGCACACAGGGGTTCCTGGTCCTTTTGACTTTGTCTGTGCTTTTTGATCTGCTTCTAATTGGCTATGGCTTCAACGGGGCGATCTACCTCTCTGCTTGGCATGGATGCTGGGGAGAAGAGGGAGGGGTTACCGGATGTTTCTTGAGGGCGGTGAGCTGCTGGTTAGGTGGCCTGCTTTATGGTTTGCCTGGAACTGTCTGCTTTTTGTGTCAATACTCTATGCATGGTACTCTGCTGCACCACGGGCTGAACGACGCTCTTGCCCTCCTGTTTCTGCGGTGGGTCCTTGTTGCTTTCTACTACAACACCACTCATGCCTCCAACCACTTGTAAGGTACTGACCCTGAATGTCCGGGGTCTGAATAATCCCGTGAAGAGGCGGGCCGTCCTTTCACTTTTAGAGAACACACAGGCAGATATCTGTCTCCTCCAGGAGACGCACTTACTGTCACAGGACACTCATAGACTCCGCTCACACAAGTTCCCCTCACAATTTTTTTCCTCATGCACCACTAAAACAGCTGGGGTAGTGATTCTGGTGGCGCGGCGTTTCCAGGGGGAGGTTCTCCACAAATTTGCTGAACAAAAGGGTAGGTTACTGGCTTATCGATTTCGAATTGGGGGCCTCTTCTTCACGATAGGGTCCCTATATAGTCCTAATGACCGTCAGGACCGCTTTCTTCAGGCGGCGATCGAGGAGGTCACGTCTTCCCAGGATAGACATGTCATACTCGGGGGGGACTTCAATATTGTCTTCGACTCTGCGCTGGATAGGTCGGCGCAACGCTCCCCTCAGGTTGGAGAACTCTCGGCGGACCGTAAGGCTCAGCTGGACGAGGTGGACCTACTTGATATATGGCGACATCTGCACCCGACGGATAGGGACTACTCGTACTATTTTCATGCCCACAAAACGTACGCACGGTTGGATCACCTGCTGGTTACCTCCCCAGTGAAAGCGTTAGCATCTGGATCAGAAATGGGTGTGATCTCCCTCTCGGACCATGCCCCGGTCGAGGTCCTGTTAACTATGCCCCCGACGGCGCTCCGCCCACGGACGTGGCGCCTTCGGGATACACTTCTGCATAGGGCAGAAGTGGTGGCTCGCATTGAAAAGTCGATTCAGGAATTTCAATCCCATAACGATAATGCAGACACTAGTCGGGCCACGCAATGGGCGGCATTGAAGGCAGTCATCAGGGGGGAATTTATAGCGATTTCCTCGGCGGACAATAGGGAGCGGCAGGCCAAGAGAGATGAACTCATAGATCGTGTCAGGGAACTGGAACAGATCCATCGCAGAACCGGGGCCCCCAGAATTTGGCGGCAGCTCAAGGAAGCCAGGAAGCTCCTGGCGGCCCTGGACCTCGATCGGGCGGAGTACGCCGCTTTGCGGTTGCGACACGCCTTTTATACTGGAGGGGACCGCAGCGGCAAGTTGTTGGCAAATAGGCTCCGTGTGGTGCGGCAGAGCCAGCTGGTCAAGGAGATCTCTGGCCCGATGGGCATGCCGGAAACTGAAGACGAGCGGATAGCTGCAGTCTTTAGGCGCTTTTACAAAGACCTCTATACCGGGGATCCCCCGGATGAGGAAGTGATGGACACTTATCTGGCCTCGATCACACTTCCCTCGCTGGACCCTGTGCAGGCGGACTATCTGGACAGGGACATTAGGATCGAAGAAGTAGTTTCTGCCATTGCCCGACTCAAGCACGGGAAGGCACCGGGCCCAGACGGCTACATTGCGCTGTATTATAAAACATTTTGCATGACGCTGGCACCCATCCTGACGCGCCTCTTCAACTCCTTTGCGGAGGCCGGGGCCATTCCACCTGATCTGCTCAGGGCCTCGATCTCGGTTATCCCTAAGCCAGGTAAGGACCCGAGGCAATGTGGATCCTACCGGCCGATCTCCCTTCTGAATATTGATTTAAAACTGTATACGGGGATACTTGCTGCTAGACTAGCTCTCCATCTGCCCGGCCTTATCGATCCTGACCAGGCGGGTTTTGTCCCGGGGCGGCAGACAGTGGACAATACGAAATGAATTGTTCATTTGCTGGAGAAGGCCTCTCGGATTCCGGGGGAGCGAATGATGTTGACGGTAGACGCAGAGAAAGCGTTCGACCGAGTCCACTGGCCTTGCCTGGAGCGTGTGCTCATGAAAGCGGGTATAGGTGAGAAATTCCGCACCATGATCCTTAATTGCTACGTTCGTCCATCGGCGGTGGTCCGCGTTAATGGGCACGCTTCTGCCTCCTTCGACATTGAACGGGGCACCAGGCAGGGTTGCCGGCTTTCACCTTTGCTCTTCGCGCTCTACATGGAGCCTTTTGCCCAGCGGGTGCGAGACAACCCGCGAGTAACCGGCATCCGGATGGGGGCCTTCACACACGCTGTTAGCCTTTACGCAGATGATGTTATATTATCCATTGACAAGCCTGCCGTGGCTCTCCCGGCATGCATGGAGGAACTATCCTCTTTTGGCGCGGTGTCTGGATTTCGGATGAACATGGGGAAGTCGATAGCGCTGGATATCTCCCTTGACCCGGACACTAGGGCCTGTTTGCAGCAGCGGTTTCCCATGTTATGGTCCTCGGGAGCAGTGCCCTATTTGGGCATCCAGATTGCACCTACCGTGGCGGCGATGGTGTCGACAAACTATCGAGCCCTGGGGGCCAAGATCAAGGAGGAACTGGGCCGATGGAATCGAGGCGCTTTTTCCTGGCTTGGCAGGATAGCTGCTGTCAAAATGACGATTCTACCTCAGGTGTTATACCTCTTTCGGGCCTTGCCGCTCCAACCGCCCGTGGGATGGATCTCGCAATTACAGGCCGACGTTTCTCGGTTTGTCTGGCAGGGGAAGAAGCCTAGATTGCGTAGGGCCCTCTCGCTGCTGGCCCCAGAAGCGGGTGGACTGGGAATCCCAGACTTCCGCAAATACTTCCAGGCAGCACAGCTGCGTTTCCTGGTGGAATGGAGTAGGTGGGAGTCTGATAAGCACTGGCTCTTCCAGGATCAGGCGGTGGCTGGGAGACCGCTGCAGGAAATCCCCTTCCTGCGTCGCCCACATCGGCCCAAAAATCTCTATGCCTCCTTTGTTACGAGGGTGCCACTGCGGGTGTGGGATGCTACGAGCGTTCTACGTGACCTCACCACGTTCCCGTCACCGCTTACCCCACTGGTGGACAATCCAGACTTTACCCCGGGGATGGAAAGGGGAGCGTTTGCGAAGTGGCAACAGGCGGGGTGCAGAGCCTTGTGTCACCTTTATGGCCCAGACGGGGTGGTTCCTTTTCCCTAACTTCGCCAGGAGTTCTCACTTCCAGAAACGGAACGACTTCATTACATGCAGGCCCGCCACTGGGCCCTCCACCCGCAGGTGCGAGAGACGGCCGATCGGCCTTTTCTCCCTCATGAGCACTGGCTCATGACACGGACTTCGGATTCCAAACTGATTACTGACTTGTACAAGCTGCTGCAGCCCCCGGCAACGCACTTTTATCACCCTGGGAGAGAGCGTTGGGAGAGGGAGCTAGGGAGGACGCTGAGCCCTAAGGAGTGGGAACACATAGCCTATAGAGCGCGGCACTCAGCCTACCACATGGGACTCACTGATACCTTGACTAAAATCTCTACCTATTGGTATTACACACCGGAACGAGTGCATGAGTTTGACCGTAGGAAAGCGGATGCGTGTTGGCGGGGGTGTGGACATAAGGGGACTCTTACGCATGTACTGTGGGATTGCCCGCTCCTAGAACTTTACTGGAAGGAAGTGGTGGATGAAATTGATTCTGCTTTTGAAATTGAACGGCCACGTTTCCCTGCCTATACCCTGCTAGGACTTCCGAATGATCTGATGTATCCCCTTCGTTCCCGCAGAGGAAGACAAATAGCTATAGCCCTGGGCTCCGCGGTTCAGAACATTCTGATTCATTGGCACACTGCTACAGTCCCGTCTATCACTGGCTGGCTCCACAGGTTGTGGCATGTGCTGGGTATGGAGAAGCTGTCCCTCATGGTGGCGGGTGATGTGGACCAGTTTAGGGAGCTCTGGCAGCCATTTCACTCCCTATTGCTTACTGAATTTAAGGAACTTACCTGCCCCAAATATCTCCGCCTTTTGAGGCTTCCAGCCTAGGTGGAGCCTGCCCCTTGATCTTCCTGTGAGTTTCTCTCCTTCGTATTGTAGCGCTGATGTATGTTGAGCTCGGGGACTGTGCACTGGATGGGGGTGGGATTGGGAGGGGGGGATGGGAGTTCGGGTGTTGGGGGGGCATGTTGGGTGGGGGGGTTTCATGGGTAATGTCATAACATGTTGAGGCGGCTGGAGCTTTCTATCACAGCGCAGGCGGAGTTAACGGATGGCTATTCATTAACGGTGCTTTTGGACACTTGCTTTTCCGCCCTGCTACATTCTCTTGAAATGTTTGTTTGTCCTTACATGTTATCATGAATAAAATACTTTAAACCTAAAATGCTTTGGTAACAAGTAGTTCTATTACAGAAAGAACTACAAAAGACTCACGTGATCCATACACTGAGTCATCAGCGTGATGGCGTTCACGTTGAAGGGAATTCATTGGCTGATGAAACAGCAAAGGTAGCTGTGCAAACAGCTTCCATAGCTGCAATCACTCATTAAAAAACAAAAATAGACAGCAAAATAATGCAAGCTGTCACTGATTCAATAAAAGACAGTGGTAAAACATTACCAAAAGGCTTTCCACTCAAGTACTCATATATAACTAATGCAAATAATATTCAGTTTGCTTGAATCTCTGGAGTATGGGATAGAGTAATCCCAAACATGGGCCATAAATTAGGACAAATTTTAGCAGCACATGAAGGATTTGCCTCTGCACACGCAGGTGTTTCTGCTACATTTTCATTATTAAAACAGTGATACTGGTGGCCGCGCATGAGTAAACAGACCAGAAACTATGTTCTGGAGTGTGAAATCTGCCAGAAAATGACATTTTCAACAGTGAAACGCCCGGTGCAGACTCCCCTTTCTAATTTCAGATAAACCATTAGCGTGCATTTACCTGGACCACTGCCGTCCCTTACAGAGGGTCGCAGTGGATTCCTGCTCAAGATTCATTTGGATGTGGCCTCAGGGCTCGGCTGACGCCCAAACTGTTATAAAAGATTTGTGAGTCTTTATCGGTACATATGCAATCGGCACGCTACATTCTGACCAGGGTCCTGCGTTTAGCTCCAAAGCTTATAAGGAGGCCGTGGCCAATTTGGGCGTTGCATTGCGATTTTCGAGTCCATTCCATCCTGAGGGAAATTTGTTTGTGGAGAGAAAAAAACGTGACATAAAGCAATCTATAACATCTAGGGTTTTAGGTTCGGGTGATGGGTGGGTCAAACATCTAATAAGTGTCCAACGTAGTCTTAATAACCAGCCAAGAAATTCTCTGGGTGGAATCACTCCATATGAAATCCTTTTTCGTACTAGAATGTTGGTTGAAGACCTCCATCGTCATATTTCAGTGGTGGAACAAAAACCCTTTGATATCAAAGATCATTTGGCTGTTTTATGGGACTTAAATAAAACAAGAGGAAGTCTAAGCAACACCAGCAAAAAGCGAACAACCACTGAAGAAAAACTACCTGCCCCAGCAAGACCTGTCTGGATTCCAAATGTTGGGGATCTGGTCAGAGAAAAAATAGCAGAAAAGAAGGAATTTGGGCATTCTTACAGAAAACCAGTACCTGTACTAACAATCTATGGATCAAGAACAGTGTTACTGCTGCCCCTTGCTGGAAGAAAGGAGAACCGGTCTGTATCAATTGACCTGGTAAAACCACAGCATGTGGCCGATAATAAGTAGTAGGCTTAGTGGACTCCCAAGATGTAGCAGGTGACCAAATCTTACTACTATCCAAGAGGTTCAAACTGAACGACTTATCACCTTTGAAGAATCTACAGTGAGAAAAGAAGGACTATACAACAAAGCCATGGAACTTGTGCCTCTTGAAACCCAAATAACAGTTTGTCAAGACACTCCCATCTACAATGATGTAGCATCTGACTATACGAATATGTCATGGGAACAAGCAGCTCCAGCAATTTGAAATAATCCGGATGCAATACCAACAATTGACAGAACTGCCTCTGGCTATTTCATCAACTTTGATAACTTTTGTGAGGATCCCAGTGAACCTGAAACAACGCCAGCAAATAAAGCTTTCAAGGAAGAATTAACGGAACTTTGTTACCAGCTTGCAAATACAAATCTGGTTTCACCATGGGTTGAATTTTAGAATGTGTTAGGTGTACTTTTTCTCCTACTATGGCTGATTGTCGTTTTAAGTTTGGGAAAGCTAATGGATGGAAAATACAGTAAAATGGACACAGCAAGTAAGAACATCAATCTGAAGCCACACAAATCATCTCATCGTGAACAACGAGCCTGTCATCAGTGAACATCACAGTGGTTCCTCTACCTGGTTGAATAGCATGGGATACAACTGATTATGGAAAAGGATGAAGTCCGCTGCACTCCTGGGTGATGAGAGACTTTTAAGCAATGGATAAAAGTTATTCAATCTTTTAGGGTGCTCAGGGTGAACCCCTTTCTGTCCGGGAGGGGCAAATAGACAATAGAAGAAGAGATACCTTACAGGCGTAAGGTGAGAAACATGAGCACTCCTTATGTGCTGATGAAAGCAATTTACACGATGGGGTTCAAAAAGAGTTCAAAGTTTTATTCACTTTGTTCTTTTACAAATGCAAGTATCCTTCTGGATTAGAACAATTTTTCAAGTAAACAAAACGTAGGTTGGACGGTTATTCCATAATCAATTCATGAGTTGGAACAATTCAATATGTTAAGTTTGTAAATCTGAGCATCCCCGATGCATTTCGTGCTAAGGAGCTCTTCTTCAGGGGATCATAGTGTTCTAAAGAAAAAGGAGGAGAATCTGAGGTTACTAATCAGGTCCCGTGTGCAGGGCAATGACACAAGCGAGGGGAAGGCGAAATGGTGAGTGAAGCAACAAGTGGCAAGTGAAAATGATTAATGAAATGGTGGACATGCTTTCTTTAAAAAAACAGTTTAAAAACGATGTATCCAGAATGCTAAGTGAAAAAATCGAATGTTAGTTGTGAAGTAGATTTAGGTTTCCCCAGGAATAAAAGACTATAAAATATGGAAAGTTAAAAGTATAGAAGACGTATGTACATGCAGTGCAAAACTTTGGTGTGAATCCTCGAAAATAAGAAGACGAATAGGGTTAATGTGCTGTGTGGATAAACCAATGGTAAATGGCGTATCGAACTGGTAAAAGAGGACGTGCTCAAGACAGGGTCAGCTTTATGAGTAAACCAAAGCTGACGTGACACTAAGTACATAAATAAAATGAAACATGCATGTAAATGATTTTGAGCTCATGCGAGCAAAAGGCTTACTGAGAGTGTGACTCAGACGGTGTAACGGAATCCGACGCTGAGAACGCGGAAGTGAAGCCGCCCGAGTAATGCGGAAGCATTTAAAAGATGTGCGCATGCGTGAAGTGAATGTAAATAGACAAAATAAACAAAGGATGACGATGTCGGAACTTTTAGAAGGTTGAATAGGAATAGCATAGTGGAAAGAAGATAAAAACAAATATATTAAAGGAAAAAATTAATAAATAAAGACAAGAGTAAAAGAATGGATAAACAAACATTTAAGATGACCAAAGATACTCAAAGGAAATATGCGAGTGAAAAAATTGAGCATGAGTATGTGCTAGATAAGTAAATACGAGGTGTAACTGAGGGTACCTGAAAGCAAAAGTGCCTGTATTTGAACAGTGTGGGAATGTGCATATTCACAAATGGACTGAAGACGTGAAATAATCGAGAGAAACCGAGTATAGGCTAAACTGAAGTATTAAAATAAAGGGGTGAAGAAAAGAAGGACGAAGTGTGAAGCTCAAGGGAGATGTGTAAACCTGAGTAAGAAGTTACATGGTAGAATGGAGGTTGAAAGAACCACATGATGTGATATAAAAGAAGGAGCAAGAGAAGGTGGAAAAGAAACATGAGTATGAATGTGAAAATTAGAAAAGTAACTCATCAAAGTAACGTGGGTGACATATTGTAATTTGATGCGAAACTGGAAATGGGGAAGAAAAAGAGCGGAGAAGAAGAAAAGATGGAAAAAAAACAAGAACAAGAGTATTATTTAAATGCAGACAAAAGGATGGACCAACAAAATGGTAAACACATGTACAAATAGGTCAAAGGAAGCTGCTAAATTCCAGACGTTCATTGAGTCCTTTAGGGTGGGCGAAGTCCAATTTGAATATCCAGTACAGTTCTCTCTGAAGGAGATGTTTTCGTGGGTCTATACCTTCAGGTTTTTTGGCTACCTCAAGAACGAGGAAGCGAATTTGACTTATGTTATGATTCTGTTGAGTGAAGTGTGAAGAAACACAGGATTTCAAGTTTTTGTTTCTGATGTTACTCCGGTGTTCATTAAGTCTGGTTTTGACCTTGCGTTCAGTTTTTCCCATATAGGGTAATCCGCATGGGCACTTCAATAGATACACCACATTAGTGGTATCACATGTGGCGTTGACTTGTAGAGGAATTTGTATGCCTTTGCTCTGATGAGTGATACTGTTTCCCGGTATGATGTTATGACAATTCAAACAGTTGTGACAGGGGATGGTTCCTTTGTAGATGGAGGATGAAGTGATGCAAGGTTTTATCATGGTTTGTAAATTTTTGGAACGTTGGTATGCAAAAATAGGCACTTCATTAAAGATGGCGTTAAAATCTGGTTCCAATTGAAGTAACTGCCAATGATTTGTGATAGATTTTTTGATCAAGTGACTTTTGGTGGACAATTTTGAGACAAAAACGTTTCATCGTTTATTGGATGTTTGTTTGACTTTAGACTTGAGTAAAATAGATCGATCAATGCTGGCTACTCTGTCATATGCGGTTTGAACATTAGCACATAAGGAGTGCTCAGGTTTCTCCCCTTACGCCTGTAAGGTATCTCTTCTTCTTCTCTTCTTCTATACAACTGATTATGACATTTATGGCCCTGTCGAGCTGCTAAAAATTCCACACCAATTTAAGGTTTCCTTGAGTGATGTCGTTTCACCCAGCACATTTTCTGATGATTGGGACTTTGAAACCATTAATAATATGATGGCAGACTTAGAAATGTTAGCAAAATTTACATATCATGATTACTTAGAAGGTTCATCAGATTATGAACAAATGTATAGTTTTAATCATTTTGGTCACCATTATTTGCACAAATCGGCAAACCCTAGAAATGTTTTAAGTTATAATCAATGGGAACATTGTCCGACACCACCGAAGGGTAGCTCTAAAAAATTCTATGGAAAATTTCCAAACTTTTCAGGGTTCAATATCAACCATCCAGAAATATTTTACTTTAGAAATGTTAATAAGACAGGATTGAAAAGTATGTTGACTAATACTAAACAGATCTATTCTGCGGCCTTTTATGCTCAGTTGTCCACATTGGGGTTTAACTTTTGGAAAGACAACATTGAGACAAAAACTGTCTGGGGCACAAAGGACTGGCAGGTACAAGGTCTAGAAGCATTATTTAGAGCCTGCATCATCCTGGAATAAATGATGTTTTTAAATGACACTATTCAACAGACATCTTGTCTTGGACTTGCTAAGATAAAAGATTTAAACAAACCACCCATACCTAAGCCCACAGCTGATAGTAATAGAACTACAGACGAGGAGGTAGACGTAAATTATATTTTACAACCAAAGTAATCCTGAATGGAAAAAAAATGTTAATCTGGCAGACACGAATAACTGTCAAGATAGATTCCTGAACAAGACACAAGGGTTTACAGTAACTAGCCCAGATCCAGGATATGTCCAGAGACAACATCCAGGGATAACACCAACTTACAGTGTAAGAAAACTATGCCTTGAGTGGCTGCAGAAATCCACACTTCCAGAAATAAAACAACACTTATCTTTGCTTAAAGATGGCGTTGACTTACAAGACTTCTTACTTGAACCTCGTAATCCATGTCATAAACGTTTCATATACCCCGGTATATACGCTGCTTATAATGAAGCATGGAAAGTCATGCAAATGGAAACAGATGAAGGAATACAAGAAATTGATCGTATAAATTTAGAGAAAATACCCTCTGTAGTTGAAAATGGCTTAACAACTCTGTTGTCCAGAATTTATTCTTTGGACAGCATTGTATGCTCTGTCATACACATAATGGAAAAGGACTTGCAAATGTTACAATATGGCCAGTATGGGGGTGGGGGTGGGCCAGGCAGGCAGCTTCACGGCGGCTCGACGGCTAAGAGATCTCCTGGGTGCTTCAGAAGAGCACCAGCACCAGCGCTGGAGCCAGCCGCAGCGGAAAGCAGAGCCGAAGTAAGGACGGCAAGGACGGCAGCAGCGAAAACATGGAACCTGGATCCACTCGCTCCACTCACTGCAATTCTGTGTGCATGCAAAGAAATGCCTTTGTGGTTAATTGTCTCAGTCTGTGCCACAAATTTAATGTGTTGCTTTCTGTGCCCAGCGAGGTGAAGCTCAGCTGGAAGAGTTTGTTCAAGCTGCATCTGGGATTGCGCACTGAGTCAGCTCTAGGTGTCTGTGCAAGTTAAGGTTTGAGTGGCTGTTCATGACAAAGTGAAATTGGGAGCTCTGGAGCATAGGATTAGGGAAGGGGGAGCTTATCCCAGTGCCTACTGTTCTGGGAGTTTGATGCACGTGTTCATACAAGAGTCATTGGCCTCTCTACAGAGTGATCGTTGATAGTCACAGGTTGATGGACACGTACATCTGTGACTTGTGCATAATCTGCTCAGTTTACACAGACCTTCGACAACTCCCCTGAGTCTGCAGAACAGACCTGTCCGGTGGGGAAGGAGTCTGGATGGAGGCATAAACCTTACCAGGCATAATATATGATATGATCCATTGCCTGCTTCTGCCAGAGAGAACCTGGAGAAATACGAATACATTGTTGTCCGTGCTTTCTGCACTCTGTTCTGTGGTATGCTGGGATACTGGTGAAGACAATGAAGGGATATTGGGGAAGACAATACAGGTATACTGGGGAAGATAGGAGGAAGTCAAACCTGCGTCTCCTCAGCAGGTAGCTCACAGAGATGCATAAACTGCCTACCACAGGTTTGAGTCCCTGCTTGAATGCAGGAATACAGGGCAAGACAAGCGCAACTCAAACCTGCATCTCCTCTGCAGATAGCTTAGTGGGTTTTGGTAACTGCTACAGGGATGCATAAACTGCTGACCACAGGTTTGAGTCCCTGCACTATGGTATGCCGGGCTACTGGAGAAGGAGGGAGGGATGCAAGGCTCCATGGCCTGAGCGGATAACCCAATCGATTCATGCGCTTGCTTCAGAGGTGCATGTTACACTGCTTCCCTGGGGATCGAATTCAAGCAGAGATGCCAGCCTTATCTATGTGTCTACCCACCCAAATGCCAATATAAAACGATTTAATGATTGAATATATAAGTTACTCTAGTCTGAGTATGCTCTGTGCTATACATTTGACATGTCTTGGCATCAGTTATGTTATGCTGCATTATGTTAAGTGGTAACGCCAACAGGAGAAACTCATAACCCCTATTGATACCTAGGTAAGATATAGTATCATGCAACTATTTCTCATAAGGTAACATTAAAACACTGATTCAATAACAAAAAACAATATGACACCAAAGTTGTGTACACGCATATTTTCATAGAATTTGAAGGAGTTTAGAAGCAGCATCAAAGATAATTCAAAATTGTATAGTAAGTGCATAGTGAACAGAATCAGCCTCATTTACAAGGCCCTAGCGGGACTTTTGCGCTGCCGGAGCATGACTTTTTCATACGCTCCGGTCATGCAACGTGCCACACCATATTTACAAGGCCACACAATGACACTTTACAAGGCTTTTCATGGCCATGAAATTATGTTTCTTTTTCACGCAGAACAGTGTGTGGCGGGCGTTCCATGGGTGTTGCTGTGCCATACAACACCCAGGGGAACCAAAGCATTTCCAGATTTTACAAGGAATTGCAAATCTGGGAATGCTTCAGATTTGAACACCAGCCCAGGGGTGGCATTAGGGAGGCACAATGAGAAGAAATATACATATTTCTACTTGTTTTTCCTCTTTCCACGTGTGCTGCATTTTGTAGCACTAATGGAAGGCAGAGAGCACCTCCAGTGATTTATTTTGTGCAGAAAGGATTCCCTTCCTGCACTAAATCAATCATCCCCGAAACTGAAGCACAGTTGCAACATGGCAGGTATCCAGGAAACCTGTAGAATAACAAAAGAAGACAAGGCTTGGGCTAACTGTGAGTCATGCCAACTATAATTAAGGCCCCTGAGTAAGTACCCCCATAGAAGAATAGGAATGGATAATTGCACGTTACGAGTGACTGTCAAACCGCTATTCAAAACCGGGCAAAGCGGCATTCTGATGGGCTTTCTACTGCTAAAAAGTGGCAAGAAAAACCGACAAATGTGGTGAGTAAATCACCGGAGCAAAGGAGGACGAGCGGGAATCATAGAACAAACAAATCAGCTCATTATCAACAAATCGTGGGGATTCTATACAAGACCCTTGCGCCGCCATACCGTTGCTTTTTATGTGATTAAAAGTGATGCACGGATGACTAAAGGGGGTTGTAAATAGGCCCCCTTGAATCCTAAACATGGTGTGCAGACCGGTCACACAGCTTTGCAAAAAGAGGCTTGATGGAGAACAGCGAAGATTGGTACTCAGAATGGAAATACTGTAGCCCAAACAAAGCGGTAAATATTGGGGTATAAACCAACTCGTGGAGCGTAAATCGTCCTACAGGAACGAACGCTGTGTGTACAGGTACGGCATGCTGCTTGCGAGGGAGAGTCTCAGGGACAAAATGAAATGCAGGCTGAGTAAGGTCAGCAGCGTGCGACCGCTAGAGCGCAGACTTGCAGCATCCGTGCAGCATATCCTTGGTCAAACAGGAGGTCGGAGTACCCCACTTGGACTGTGAGGGATGGAGCCTCTGGGTGGGAGGGTGAGAACTCAAGATATGTTTTACATTGCAGAGGAGCGTTGCCCCACTGGCTCAGAGCTAGCTGCTGGAAAATAAAAACTATTTTTTAACATCATTTTATTTTTCAGCTGTAGGGAGGGGTGAGGCCATGGCCATGGGAGGAGTGGTTGGTGCACTCATAGGTGCACATGTGTGTTTGGCCAGCCGTTTTAGGCCGGCCCAACGCACATGTGCACTTATTGTTATTCAACCTTCTGCATTACACAGCCAGGTTGGAGAATCTGCACAGACTCGTGCGCCTGAGCGGAGCTACAAACTAGCCCACTCAGGCCAAAGCCCATGCTGCTCTCATAGAATGAAAAAAGCACATGGATTTCACAGGTAGTCTGTGATGATGTCCCAGGGACTGCTGGAACCAGGAAGACAAAGGCGCAATGCAGGAGGTGGCCTGCAGCTTCAGGTAAGTCTCTTTTTTATTATTATGAAATCAGCCCCTTGAACTCCCCCTCCTGCGCTCCCCCCTTGCCTCCTCCCCCCAACACAACGCCACTGAGTACAGCAGACCATCAGATTTGTTGGGGGGTAGGGGGAAAAGATTCAGAGTATAGAATCTACGGAAGCTGCCATATCCATAAAAAACAATTGTTAAATGTTTATATGAATCATTCTTACTTGAAGCACAACAGTGTCTTTCTACAACTTCTCTGTGGCTGTCTCTGGCTTATGGTACCCGTCTGCTACAACTCTCATGCTATGTGTAGGCATTGCCCTTGGGTGAAACTTTGTCAATGGAATAATTCACCCTTTGTAATTAAATGTATACATTCATGAATTGATTGAAAACATTGTGTCTTGACATTTTCCAAAAAAGAAATGCAGCCACAAGTTGGGGAAAAAAAATATTCTCCTATTTAGACGAACAAATATTCTCCTGAGAAGCAACCAATGCCCCTTTTCTTATAAGGTGGCTGGACTGTGGAACTCCCTCCCTCTCAGCCTCCGACTTGAAACTGCACACCTCTCTTTCCGGAAGGGTCTAAAAACATGGCTATTCCAGAAGAGTAAATGCTAGCTTCCATTTTCAGCCTATAATAATAATAATAATAAAAGTGGGACAACAATATTTTCAGTTATTTGTGTCCCAAATATAATACATTTAGTTTGTATGTTAATGGCCTTTAATGATGATCTCATAGAATATGGCCAGGTTTGTAGGCATACAGAGCTTCACAGACATCCTTCAATAGGTGGGTGTTACCCTTTCCAGAGACGGAATTGCTAAAATATGAACGCTGTACAGAGCCAGACGTTATATCTGAAATATAGAGAAGTATAATTATTTATTTATGCCTGGTGATGTTACTCAAACTCAGAAAACATATACTGGCAATAATATGTTTTCAATATGGCCAGTATTATAAGCAATACTCAGCATTATATATTTCAAGCCACTACCACCAGTTGCCTCAAAACCTCAAGCAGACCAAATTAAGACGTCTGCATCCCATTATTTGCTTTGAATGTCAAGATATGGGCATTACACTTTGTGTATCTTCTTTTTACATGGTCCAGGTATTTCAAAAGGTCAAGAACCCATAAAACCGGTAACCCAGAAGAAGCCAAGTGAGTACTGTGTTAAGTATTTTACAGTAAAGTATGCATAACATAATGTTCAAAGGTTTGAGGTTGATGATTCTGAATAAGGCACAGAGAATATTACTTTGTTACAGCAGAGTTATGCTAGTTAGCTGTTCTTTTGTAGATGAGTCAGCTCTTGCATTCAATAAATATTTTATCATCTTTCTTTTATAATTGAGAATTTTTCACAGACTTGTTTGGTGTTGCGTAAAGTTTGGTACATAGAATGGTGAAGGGAATGAAAAAGTAATCTGACCAGTCAAAAGGCGCTAAAGATCAATTTTGAAACATCTCCTTTTCAAGATTATCCATCTAGCTATATTTCTTTTGATGGGGCTGTGATTGTACATGATTGTCCAGGTTGTTAGTGGCTAAGAAGGTTGAAAATTGCATGGCCTCAAGATCAAGGCTGATTCCCCACTTGTGATTGAAATCTTCTAATATAAGGTGGGTAGATTAGATTAGGAATTTATTAACGCTCAAATCACACTAGGGCATCTCAGCGCTGACTAGAGATTGGACTTCTGCTAGGGGGAACCGGACTAGAACCAACATTAAAAAAGGAAGGCTTTCAGATGTTTCCTAAAAGTGCCATAATTCGAGATGGCTCGCAGGGCCTGTGGGAGCTGGTTCTCATACCTGGGGGCCAGATAGGAAAAAGCTCTCCCACCTGTCCGGGTGAGACAAATTTGGGGAACATGTAACAGACCCTGTGTGGTTGACCTAAGCATTATACTGGGGCAGTATTTAATCAGTTTACGTTGTAGGTAGCGAGGACCTTTATCGTTAAGAGCGTTATGGGTTAGGCAGCAGATTTTGAAAAAGGATATTTTTTTTACATTAAGCCAATGCAGTTCTCTAAGCAACGGAGTTGATGAAGAGCCAGCCAGGCAATTTGAAGATCCTTCTTGCGGCTGTATTCTGAATGATTTGCAATTTGTCCAGGAGAGTCTCCCCCACTTCTGCCAACAGGGCATTGCCATAATCTAAATGACTAGTTACCATTGCATGAACTAAAGTCCTACGATGAGAGGTGGGTATGAACGGAAGTATTTTCCGAAGAAGTCGGAGACCGTAAAAACATGTACCGGTCGTAGGCGCAACCTGTCTTTAATAGACAGGGAGCGGTCATTTTTATTCCTAGGTTCTTTACCGAATGTTTAGGAGAGGGAGCAGTGCCCAATTGGTCAGGCCACCAATCATTTGACCAGATGTTTGGAGCTTTTCCCATTAACATGATCTCTGTCTTCCCTGGATCCAATTGAAGGTAATTCACAGTCATCCAGTCTGAGATCAGCTTCATACCATTGGCGAAGCGTATTTTTTTCTAGCTCTGGACATTTCCTGATAGTGAACTTAAGCTGAGTATCATCTGCGTATGAGATCATTTCAAAACTCATCTGTTCCGCAAGCTGAGCCAGAGGGGCCATATATAAATATTAAAGAGGGTAGGACTCAGACAAGAGCCCTGTGGGACCCCCTTCTCAAAGGGCATTTTGGCAGAGGAATAGGGACCTTAAGTGACCATTTGTGTTCTCTCTGACAGAAAGTGTTGTAGCCATTTTAAAGTTGTTCCTTTGATACCGCAATCAGATAGTCTCTCCGCTAGCTTAGTGTGAGAGATAGTATCAAAAGCTGTGGAGAGATCTAAAAAAATCAGTATTGAGGAACCACCCGTGTCTATAGTCTGTCCTAATGAGTCGGTAACTGCTAGGACATTTTCCAGCAGTTTCCCTAAGAGAGGTAAAAGGGAAATAGGCTGATAATTGCTAAGGATTATGGGGCTGCTGTGGGTTTCTTAAGATCAGGACAGACCACTGCTTCTTTCTAGGAGGATGGAATTATACCTGTGAGTATGGAGCAGTTGAAAATATCGCAGATTGCTGGTGCGCAGCTCAAAGGTTAGGAGAGCCATGATTTTTGGGGGCATAGATCATTGGGAGACCCTGATTTTCCCAAAGCTAAGCATTTTTGGACCTCCTCGATGGTGACTAGATTAAAGCTCTCCGAAAGAGCAATTAGTTGTCTTCCGCTTCTCCTCCAGTTCTGCCAAAGTATCAAAGACTGAGGGAAATTATCTTAGATGCTGGATATCTTATCCTAAAAAAATGTGGCTATGGAATTACATAAATCCTGGGATTAATTTGGGGACTGACTACAGGCCTTGGGTGAAGTAAAGTCTTTGACTATACTGAACAGAGTCTTTGAGGAATTGCTCGACTGTTCAATTTGTTTAATAATGAAGCTTGGTATCTCTGCTTTTTGGTTCAGATGGTAGCTGTCCAGGGACTGTCTATATAGCAGTCTATTTTGGGGGACCTTACTGGCCCGTCAAGATCTTTCTAGTCATCGCCAGTTTGCCTTTTCTGTCTTTAAGTCTTCTGTATACCAAGGATTTAGGGGTTGCCTATGAACAGGACATCGTTTTTGGGGGATAATCTTGTTACAGGCAGACTCTAACGCAGTCTTAAAAGCCTCTAAGATATTGGAGGCTTCCATCTGATAGTTTACTGGTTCACTGGTAAAGACTCATCAAATGCTTCCATGGTGAGATTGGCCTACGCTGAGCTGGTTTTTTTGTGAGCAGTAGAACAGGTAAAATGTTCCATGAATCAATCAGTTGCTCTCCAGATGAGTGGTAGACTTTGTATATGTGCTGTAGGTGATTGTTCAGAAGTTTTTACTTCAGCCTATAGGTACTGGATTGTTTTGAGGGGTTTACATTCAACATAAGATTTGTGCATGACTGCATCTTTCCAATGTGGTCTTCCACCTTGGTGTACATGGACAATCCAATAGACTGGCAGGAGTTCTACATGGAGTAGGAATTGTGGTGGAGGGATAGCTAATGGTGGGAGTTTGCATAGAAACACCTGTGCTTGGTGAAGGATCTCAAAGCTCAGGTCCAGTAGAAGATTGGACTATTATATTTCCATTATAGAAATGGCAAATGTTCAGGAAAGATGTAGGAAATTATTGATGGTATGTATATCAATAAGGGATATTTTTGGCACTCAGAGGCTTTTAGTGT
Source organism: Lissotriton vulgaris (assembly GCF_964263255.1). Taxonomy (NCBI): domain Eukaryota; kingdom Metazoa; phylum Chordata; class Amphibia; order Caudata; family Salamandridae; genus Lissotriton; species Lissotriton vulgaris. The sequence continues at coordinate 2,036,645,883 of NC_141691.1, forward strand.
CCTGTTAAAGGTAGACTACCAAGCATCAATATGGTCTGTGCAAAAAAGATCACAATAGAGAAGGCAGTTTCTACTACTTATATATCCATCGTATATGTGTGTTTCATGGAATCTCTTCAATATCTTGTGCTTGAAGTTTGCAGTGTACTGTATTGAGAGGTTGGCTAGCATGCAATTTTGTATGAGTTGGCTCCACATTTGATCAGGTGTTTGAGCACGGGGTTAGAGTTTGAAGGGTACTTCACGAGATGGTTAATGGTTGAAGCTAACCTAGGTAAAGGGTAGCACCAGTAATTGAGTAGAAAAGGTAATATAAAGTTTCCAAGGTGGGCATGCTTTGGTGGTATGGATCTATCAGTATAAGAGGAGTTAGTGGGCTTTAAATAGCTGATCTAGCAATTGAACTCCATAGCAGATGTCATTAGAATGGGCAAGGGATGTAGAAGGGTGAGAAGAAGAAAGGAATTTAGGCACCAAAGTCAAAACTATCAATGATAAGTACCACAGGAAACTAGGGCATAGTTGCTGAAGAGGGTACTTAAGGTATGCAGCATATTCGGTGCCAACCTAAAGGACAAACCACCACAAACCACCAAACTCATGCAGTCTGCCATTTGCAGACTGCATGAAATGGGAGAAACAAATATGAAGATACAACATTGCGCTCACTCTGTGTTCCATGCCCACAGACACTGCATGCAACAAATGTAAGTCACCCCACAACAGGCCTTATAGGTTAGTTGCATTATATTATAAGTGAGGAGATATGCCCCTGTGCTATCAACTTCAATTGCTAGATTGAAAGTAAGCAGGGACGCCATCTCAAGTTTATGTACTGGGCACTGGTCATTCGAGTTGCCCAGCTTCATGATGGCTATACTGAAACACATGGTGATTGCTATCAAACACATTGTCTTAATAAATCAATAATGATGCCAGCCATGGATTTTCTAAGCTATGTACCCTGAGGGCACCTTAGAGGTGAACCCTGAAAACCTACCAGCCTCTTAATGTTCATGATGAATAATATCTTCCAGCTTGCCACCATAGGCACATTTCTGAACCCCTGCAGATGGGATCCTATGCTCTTTGAGGCTAGAAACAATGCCTGCTCTAGAGGAAGGTGTTTACACCTCCTCCAGCAGAATCACTAATGAATCTGTATACCAAGTCCACGGACTTCAAAATCCCTGCTGCCTTTGATATTCGACCTCAGCCTCACCCAGATATGGAAGATGCCACCCCCTGCCCTGATGCCCATTTGGCACCAGGCCAGGTGTGAAATTGGATATGTAAGTAGACGTGCCCTTGGAGAGTCCGGGTGCAGAGTTGCAAGACAGGTTGGTAACCTTGCATGATACACCGTAGGCAAAGAGGTGGACCACCTAGAAATAGGCTGCAGATTAGGACTTGGGAACTCCCAATGCGAGGCTCAGTTCAGTGGAGCACCATCGGTTATCAAGAACCCAGGTGGGGAGGCTTTTTGTTGGCTGGTGCCAGTGTGTCACAGGCATCCACAGATCCTGGATGGACCTGCAAAGGGGTACACATCAGGACAGCTGGGCCACTCTTGGAGCTGGCCTCTTTGACGCTGATGCCCTTTTTTGGCGCATCGTCTGTGCAGCATTGGACTCAGTCTTGCTTTGGTTGCTGCAAGGGGTCTGGTACCCTGGACATTGGTGCAGGGCAACTATACTGGTGTCCTTCCACTTGGCAGGAAGACAGATCTGATCTCTAGGAACACAATAACCTATTCCTGGTTGACTGCTGGGTCAGTGGACCTGGTAACAGCAGAACAGTGAGCAGGATTCTAAGGATCTTGTTGGTCCCTCTGATTGACTCCCTACTGGAGTTTGTTATCTAGAGTGACTCAAAGTGACCGCAATACAACTAGTGCAATGTTTTAGGAGGAAGCGTTTCAAAGTGTCAAATGCTTTTTTGAGGTTGAGTGAAATGCTTTGATGTACTATAACTTGTAAATTCAATGTCTCCAGAACCTTTGGCTGCATCTTTATCATTGTGGTGTCTAAAGTTACATAAAAATGCAGTTTATTTTTGTAAATTAATGTGGATTTCTTTGGTGTCTAGTCAATTTCCTCTTCAATTGTTTTAGTGCTGTCAATGCTTTACACATTGTGTAAGTCTTGCTGCTCAGAGCCGCAGCTACCCAGGGTTGAGCGGAAGCTTTCACAAATGAGATCCAATGACCCTGAAAGAGGTTGGTCAATTGAAAAAAAACAGAACCCCCTGTTGAATTAATATAACAATTCCTAGGGCAGGGCAATAAATGCATTGGAGTACAAATCCCTAGGCAATTATACATTTACTGATGTTGCAAATCACAATTTTTAAACATAATGCTCTAATGTGAACTCAGTGTAACAATCAATTATTAAAACATTTTTTTATTTTTTAAAACTGGTTAAAATATGGTTTATTACAGTATAGAAACCATTTTTAATATAGACAATACATTAAATATCTCTTTGCAGTATGTTTTGTATGTCTAAAACACATAAGTGTATCACTACACAATAAATCATAAACATAAAATACATGAACATAAACAGTGGCAACGTATTAAGTCTTCTAAGCGCGTTTCGGCGAGCTCTGCGCCTTCGTCAGGAATGCCTCACAAACACTGAATACTCTGGGTGAAGATCACTTTATGGGTTTTATAGTCTAATAGATGGATGAGTGACCAGAATCCTTATCTGTGTCTTTCAGGGTACTGACATGAATCTCCCGAAAACGGCTTTACATGTTGTTTAAAAACAAGGTATTTTTCTTTAACCCCTTCGTCGCTGCGCTAATTCCGCTGCAGCGCAAGAGGGTGAGGGTGAGTCAGCGATTCCATGCTCGTGATGGAACCGCGCCATCATGAGACACGGGTGGTGGGTGCTCATGACAGTGTGGTTCCGTCAAAGCCCCGCATGCTCATGTATCTGCCTGCACAGGCGGGGTATAATGCCGCGTGGGTGTAGTGGCCGCAGCATGACGGAATCACGCCGTCATGAGCACACCCGGTCCGTGTCTCAGGATGGCGTGGTTCCATCATGAGCATGGAAGAGGTTCAAATTTCTGATACTTTCACAACATCTGATCATTGTGATAAAATAGTTACTGGACTTTTGGATGAATGATATGCACAAGCAAACATTCGGGATTTGGACACCCTCAGTTTGGACGTCTGCACGCCAAATCGACCAGTATCTGTCAACTTATTCTATTACACAAATTATTCCTCTTGATGCCTAGATAAATGCAACACAGATCAAAAGTCAATTAACTATTTTATCACAACGATCAGATGTTGTGAAAGTATCAGATATTTTAAAGAAAAATACTTTGTTTTTAAACAAAATATACAGCCGTCTTTGGGAGATATATATCAGAACCCTGAAAGACACAGGTAAGGATTCTGGTTGCTCATCCATCTATTGGACTATAACACCCATAAAGTGATCTGCACACAAAGTATTCAGTGTTTGTGTGGCATTCCTGAAGAAGGCGCAGAGTACGCCGAAATGCGCGTAATAGATTTAATTTGATGCCACTGTTTATGTTCAAGTATTTTATGTTTATGATTTATTGTGTAGTGATACATTTATGTGTTTTTGACATAAACATTAAGAATAATTTAAATAGTGGACATATGCAAATAAGAACTCACTTTTAGTCAGATCTGTGCAAAAATGAGGCAGCAAGGCTATATGATGAAGAGTTCCAAAATGTCAAAAGTCAAATTTAAAAGCGAGAAAGAAGTAGGCAAGGAAAAGACAAACTTGAAGAGTAAAAGAAGGTGGAAATGAGAAAAGAGTTTAGAGTGGCATCAATAGGACATTATAGACAAATACTTTGAATATGGAACATCATGGGGAGAGATAGATCAGATACCTTGAGAATTATGTGAAGGATGTGAACAGCTAGGGGCTTAAGTGTGAACATTGTCACATCTAGGAAGGGATTAGGTACAGATTACACATGTGGCGATTGACTGGTCATCTACTCATGAGTTTTCGTGGGCATGTCTGTTATCCATACCAGAAAATTGGCTGTATATGCTCACTTTGCAAACATGGAAAGTGGTGATGTAGTGATGTGCTGGTGAAAACAGTGGATGAATTACTTCCCTGTGGCACTGATCAAAGTCTAATGTCTCCTCACAGTGGCACACAACACTGTACCATTGCCTTCTTTACTTTACTCTCTCTGCTCAGCGTGGAAGGTGAAACAACTTCCTATAATTCCCAAGAGGGTCAATGTGCCACAGTCTCATTTGGGTGGGTACCAGCTATGAGAAACAATGGGTTCAAGTGGACACTATGGGGGGAGGAAGGCGTTGAGGCTATAGCCGTTGGAGTGCACTAGGCATACCTTTGTAAATACATCTATTTTTTACTACCAAAAGCATCTCCTAATCTTGCATCCATGTCCATGAAAATGTATCCTAACAAAGCTCTGTCAAAAAACCAGTGGGGGACACCTAATGGGAATGCAGCTATATTATATAAGGTTATTATGTTAATTCGTAGTTTTAACTGGTATTGTCATTGTAAGAGTAAACATCTGTTGTGTGGCAATGAAAACAATGGAATTTGTAACAATATTTTCTTTTTTATTTCAAGAGAATTATGTCTTCAGCCAAAGCTGTGCTGCTAGCTGTAACACACAGGCAGGCCCTGAAGCTTACATATTCTGCTGCAACACGCCTCTGTGTAACTCATTAAAATTTCCAAGACCAAAACCGCCACCAATGAAATTCAATATTGAGTAATAAAGGTAAGAATATGATTTTAACAAGGTTCTTGCTAATATGCCCCTCAGTTCGTAAAAATACCCCAAAGTTACGTGTTTACCCTGCAGAACAAGTCACTGTCACAAGTCAGTTCTTATCCAAAAAAGTGTTTAGAGAGGTCAAACGATTAAATGTGCTCACTGATATTAACGCCCTGGGTGCGGCTGCGATTCTGCGCCTGTGGGGCCGTTTTTAAGAGTGGGCGGTTTCATGACAGCCCCAGCCGTCATCAGCACATGAGCACCGTGATGCATGACGGCTGGGGGCCGTCATCAGCATGGAAGGGGTTAAAGAGACTGTAGAGTGGTCATTGTTTTGAAATGCCCATTACCTGATACAATGGTCCACGTGCAATGGGCCGCATGCTCAGGTCAGAAGGGCTGTTACAATAGCCTGAAGCGGCCACCAACAGGTGGCAAAGGAGAGGCTAGTTATGCTAAAGCTTTGTCTGCATAATATGCAGAATGAATATTGACCACCACACAGTACTCCATGAAAGTTTTTGGATTGTCACCGATCCATGGGACACATCAGAACATATTGATACTACGCTTTAAAGCTGTCTATTCTTGATCCCCTCCAATGTCTCATTTTGTACCGCAGCTCACCCCACCCCTCGTTCTGTTCCTGTCTGAGATGTGGAACCCCCTTCAAAGCATTTTTGGTCGCCTCAGGTCGCAATTGTACAAAATAAAATTCAAAAATTGTTGTTGCCTACTCTGTTTGTTGGGAACCACAAAGCAGGGCATTTGAGGTCAAAGGATGAGGCGTGTCCTTTATCATGGAAGGATTTATGAGACCTGAGAAATAGGCTTCTGATTGTTATGTCAGCAGGTAAAGTGGTGTGGTCTTTAGTAATGGCTGCTTCCTTCATTACCCACTGAGTAATCACAAGCCTCTCCTCCAGATTACTGATTTCATCATTTTTGGCCCTCATTTTTGTTATTTAAATTTACACCACTAGTTGTCACTAAGTTATCCTTACCCAGTCGTGAAGAGGCGGATTTCCTTGTCTCCAGTGTATCAGTTGCTCTTCAAAGAAAGTCCAATGAAAGAAGGGTGTCCCAGTCTGGTCTCATTCGGGTGCTGACGGGTGCTGATGGGCCTGCCCTTGGCACGTCCTGTGCCGTGGAGTCAGGAGCAGTGCTTTATAGCATGTGGTGGTGGTGGCTTCACCTCCTTCTGCAGCTTGGTTTGTCCAGTGTATCGGGGCCAGGGACAGTGCTGTACTGGTGGTTACCCCGCCCCTCCTGCAGCATGGCTAACACTGGGTTGATGACTTGTGAAACATTCAGTCCCCAACAAAATACTTGGGGCCATATGCATGAACCCGTTTTCCCACAGACGCAGAATGTGTCAGACCCTTTGATGCAGCTGGTCCTTGATGTGTCCAGCGAAGCCAGGTCCGGTGCAGAGATCCATAGCCGGCGGAGGTTGTGGCTCCGCCCACCTCCTGTACCTTGATTGCTCTGCAGTCCCCAACGAAGGGGCGGATTTACAAGCCCCTTGCAACACTTTTACGCCGCCATTGCATCACTTTTGTGACGCAGCGGAGGCGTAAACCATGCGCCACATTGCGACCTATTTCCAACCCGACGCATCTAGGCAGATGCGTCACGTTGTAAAGCCCTGCACCACATGAAACCTGCGTCAGGTTTCATGTGGGCGTTCTGTCGCAGGGTGGGCGTTCCCTCGCAGGAAAGCCACGTTAAACTGATGCAGTGAAATCTACAAGATTTCACTGAGTACGTTTTAAGACGCTGCTGCGTCAAAGCCTTACGCCTGCTTGAAGAAGACGTAAGGAGTGAGGCACCATGTTGAGTATGGGCGGCCCCTATGCATTGCAGGAGTTGCATCTCGCTTGAGACGCGACTTCAGCAATGTGCCGCCCGTGCGCCTCAAGATGCGTCACGCATCTGCCCCTCCTTGCACCATGGTGCGCTGCATTGTAAATGCGACACATCTGCGGTGGCGCAAGGGGGGATTACGTGACGCATCTGTTCTGGCGCATCCCTGCTGATTTGCAGAGATGCGCCAGATTACGTAAATATGCCCCAAAGTGCTCAGTGTGTTCCCCGCAGTGGGGTCAGGAGCAGCGCTTTGAAGCGCATGGTGGTGGTGACTATGCCCCCCCTGATGCAATGACGACTGGGACCCGCAGTCCCCTCCAAAGTATTTCATGTGTCAAGATCAAGATGAAAAAAATGTGGTCTCTTCTTTTTTAATTGTGACTTATACACTGGTGGTCAGTCAGCTGCCACTTATCATGTAAGTATTGTACCCCCCTGAGCACACTTATAATAATCTGAGTAAAAATCTAAACCATATTATGGTTTACACAAATTGTTAGTACTTGACAAGACTCAAAATATCAAATGAATTCAAGTCCATTCATCAGTAGTTGCAGTCTCTTTGTATCTCCAAAATTTATTCCAATCCAATGTTCAATATTTCTGTGCATTCAGTTTAACAGTCCAGTGTAGAGATGGTACATCTGCCTTAGCCAACACGTGTTTCGTCGTGTATATATATAACTCTTAGACTTCCTCAGGGCTCGGATATATACTTGTATCCAGTAGAAAAAAGGTTCCTTGACTTATATCTTGTTTAAAGCTCTATTCAAAGTAAGTAATCACGAGTGGATTCTGAGGATATATGCGAGTATATGTAACACTCTGGTATCTTCCTCTTTCAAAATCAATCCTTAGTGCACAGTATCAGTCGTAAATACAACATAAACGAAATGGGTCGATATGTCTTCCAAAAGTATCCAATGATAATATCAGATGGTCATGCCGTTTATCATCCAAACTACCCTCTCCTGCGATACGGCAGCAAAAAGTCCTCGCTGCTCTTTGGCGTATCATGTAAAATGTGTATGTCTCAATATATATATGAGCCATTTATAACTCAAAATATTTTATACATTTAAAAAACATATGTCTATGTTGTCTCATTGGCTTGGAGACTAATCTGCAATCTTTGTAAGAGCTTGTGAGGGACTCCTTTAAAGTATTTGCTGCCCTTTTCTAGAGAAATCTTAAATTTCTCTTTATAAATATGGTACATACTATTTCACTGACTACCACTCTATCTTGGTAAGTTAGTACAAATATTTAGGCCTTTGGTTTAAATTTTACACATTGATGTATAGCATTACTTCAGAATTGAACCTGGTCTCATATAACATTCTTAATGTGCACTTGTAAAAAGTTTTTCTTAGTAAGCCAATTTAGAAAGACACGTTTCTTATTATAATTTTGTGCATTTAAGATTGTACATTGAAACAGCAAGAGGTAGGCTACTTATGCTACAATCTGCATTGCTTTTTTCTTATTAGACTGCTTTTTGACACACAACGGGTGTTGCAGTCCAGTATTGCCAAATAGCTACAGAGCCATGCGCCAGTGTATTTATTAGGTTATAGATTTACATGTAAGTACTTTATGTATGTCTCAAAACGTTTACTGATATCAATTTAAATAGTCCCCATTCTGCATCACATGCGTAATGAAAGTGTACTCATTACTAAAATTGACCTATTGTCAAAAAAACTGATTATTCATAAACATCTCACATTACATTTTCATTATCAATGTGTGTTGTTTTGTTTTTCACATTTACATGTGTGGAAGTGTTAACAGTATAGTGATATATTTTGGATATTTTTTGTTGTGTAACTTCTTTATATTACAATTGGAGATGTTGTACCAAGGCCATGTTATTAGTCATTCAGCCATGAACAAATTGAAATTCATTGCAATATTTAAAATATAACACAGTTTTAACGTTTACAAATATATAATTTGAGGGCACCGGAGGATTGTGAGTATACTCTTTTTAGAGATGCACCCTTTGTCCCGGCCGATACACAGAGAGCGTTGGGAGCTGTAAGGGAGGGTAGAGCCCCAGGTATTGAAGGAATCTCCGCCGACCTTTTCTTAAACGATAAATCTAACTGGGTTCAGTACATCACCATTTTGGCTAATGCCATTACTTAAGGTGCTCCAGTCCCAACATCATGGAAAGGGGCTGAAATTGTACCCATCTTTAAAAAAGGCGACACGTCGAGACCAGAAAATTACAGGCCCATAAGTTTGATAGACTGCTTACAAAAAGTTGTGGGTTGCATGGTCTTGAATATTGTTCAGGAGTGGATTGATGAACATGCAATTCTGTCACCCTTTCAGGCGGGCTTTCGGTCAAAAACCAGTACAGTGGAGCAGATCCTTCGTTTTATATCACTAAATTGGCGCACTGTGGTCTTTGGGAATGGTTGACTTTATGTTGCTTTTGTTGACCTTAGGTCAACCTTTGACCTTGCTCCTCGCAGCAAATAAAGGTCTGTCCTATCTGAGCTGGGGATGGCATCTAAATTATTAACATTAATCATTCATCTGCATGAGTATAATTTTGCCCACATAAGATGTGGTGATCAGGGCAGTGTCACAGATTCATTCCCTGTGGACCAATGAGTCCGCCAAGGATGCGTGTTAGTGCCAACATTATTCTCTCTTTACATCAATGGTATAGTGGACTCTTTTATGCATGTAGCCACTGATGCCCCAGCTGTGGCCGGTATCCGCACACCTATCTTACTATTTGCGGACGATACGCTCATTTTATCTAAAAGCCCCAGCGGCCTCCAAACTGCCCTGAAGTATTTTAACGGTTTCTGTACTTCTCGGGGACTGGAAATTAATAATAATAAAACAAAATGCATGATCATTTAGGGGCGGTATAACAATGGATAACCTCCCCTTGGAACAGGTTAAGTCTTTTGTATATTTGGGCATAACTTTACAACAAGATATGGGATGGAAGGGCCAAATGGATATGTCTGTTTTGAAATTTCGCCACAACGGAGGGGCTATCTATACCAATCATAGGCTGTCACATACCAAACCTATAAGTCCGGTCATACAAATGTATTATTCGCAAGTTTTGAGCTCTACGTTGTATGGGGCTGAGTTGTGGGGCTTAGGAAACCTTAGAGCGATTTCTATTGTAGAAACAAAGTTTTTAAGGAAAATCATAGGCGTCCCACAAAGTACCCCCTCAGGCCCATTGTTGTATGACCTTGGCTGGAAACCTGTAGCTGACCTGGCCAGACTTCGCCCCCTCTTATATTGGCGGAGGCTCTGGTCCACAAAGGAATTAAAACACTATGCGTAAGGCATTATGGACGTTATTTTGGCAGATAGCCAAAATAGAATTAAATGGTTTTGGGAAATCAAGTCCCTTCTTGAAATGATGGGCCTGAGTGTATTATGGACAGACCCTGCCAATGAGCCTTTCACCTCTAAAGAAGCTTTCAAGGCAAAATATTGGGAAATGGTGTTCTGCAACACATACCGCAGCCAAACTTCTTTATCTTTAACGGGTACATTTATGGAATTTAAATCCTCTCCCTTTCTTGAGCAATACTGGGACACCATAAATAAACCCTGTGACCGAAAATTATATTTCCAGCTAAGGATAGGCACTCTGCCAATAAGAGTATTTACTGCAAAGTGGGGTGAAGGGGAGTGGGATAAAAGCCCTTTCTGCGTAGACCGAATTGAAACAGTACCCCATGTTCTCATAGCTTGCCCTGCATACTCTACTCCTCGGCGTGCATGGCTACGTCCAATAGCTAAATCACTGGACCTTAGAAAGTGTGCCGAGGCTTTGAGAGTACTTTGTTCCGATCCTGCACCACCAATTGCCATGCCAATGGCTACATTTTTAAGCTGGTCATGGAGTATGCGTATGCGCCACATTGGTAGAATCCAAAGCTGAGTAACACCTAAACTCCCCTGATTACAATAACAGTTTCAATTAACTACCTTTGTATTACATTCTGATTCTTTTAAATACCTTTTAATCTAATGGAGTAAATGTTCTTTCCTCTTTTTATTATATTTATACTGCATATTTTAATGTTTTGTAATTTATGGTTTTTAACGCACTTGTTCTGTTATATGTATGTGCTTTAAGACTTAATTGTCGTAATAAAGCTTTTGAATTTGCATCATTTTATTTGTCTTCATTAGGTACACAACAGCAAAATGGGCCATGAAATATTCAGTCCTCCACTCTGCCTACTGAAGAATACCTTGAAGCCTATGTAAGCCTGTGAACACCCCCTCATGCGGATGAGTTTGAAGAAAAGCCAGGTCCATTGGGGAGAGTGAGCCAGCAAACTCATAAAACTCACCCGACTATTGGAGGAAGTCAGCAAGCAGTACCCCATGTCTGTGCACATATGGACGTTGCCATCGTAAACATGCAGCCCTGAGTCCCTATTCAACCTGTAAGTGTGGCTACCTTTGTCCTGGCACCAGCTTTCACTGTTGCATCTGCAATTAGTGATCTGCCATGGTGCGCTACATCTGTGGCCACTCAGAAAGCCACAGGGACAGACAAGTGGCGCTGGTTCTCCAGCAGGGAGGGTGACTCGGGGGGCTGGCCCATTATCTCACAGTGTGGGCCAGCATCTGTTAGATGTGGCTAGTTGGCAAGATGATTCATCTTACCTAATGCTAGACCTACAAAGGGCCCACAACTATCTGCTACAGTCAAAAAACGAGATCAGTCAAGACCAGCCTGAGATGAGTTGTTCAGGCGCGGCCGGTGCAGGTAAGAGCTGTAGGGTGGAAGGGTGGGATGGGGGAAGTTGACAAACGACAAGAGGGGAAACTTAAGGTAAAAGAAAACCATGGATCATCTGGCTGAATCGGCAATAATATCTTCCAAGGCTCAAAAATAAGTGTCTCCTGTGCATGGTCATCATGTAAATGTTTCCACATGTTGTTTTGTATTACCTTACTGGCTCATGGTTACCTGCGTGTAACTTGGAATACTTATAATATGTGGCACAGCTTTAATGTTTGATTTACCCTTACAATAATCTCATTTTCTCAGACCTTAAAAAAAAAAATGTGGTTTCTGATTTTTGTGAATAAAATATTTTGGGGGATTGACTAACTTGTGTGAGACTATCAATGCAAAGTAAATACAGCGAGATTTGTAATCAAATGTTTGTAAACGCAGAATAAGTTGGATAGTTTTAAAGACTGGTTTCAAAAAGACAAAGTCAAACAAGACAAAAGTATGACAATAACTATCAAACAGATTAAGTTAATATTATTTATATTTAGCTAAATGATTCAAAGGCCACAGAAAATCTACCACAGTTCTACACATGAGGCAAAGGGGCTACGAATATGTAAGACAGGTACAATCTCTAACCAATCTGAGCAGCATGGATGTAACTGACACCAAAGCAGCACGAAGTGACTCATTAGCCACCGATCAAAAGCATTCCATTAACATCCTCCTAACATTGCAATAACAACAAACACTAACCTTTCTTGCAAATGCTTATTAAAACTGAAGAGTTTCACATACCTACACACCTACATTGCCTGTAGGTCAAGGTAAATTGAGAGGATACACCAGCAACATTATTGGCCACTCCATGAGTAATATACAAACAAAGAACAAGCACAAAGTAGAATTCAAAAACCTTAGGCTAATTAACAAGTGTTTGATGCATTTGAGGAAGCCTCATATAGTGAAAAGCAAACTGTGAGTTATATATCTTCACAACAAACACCAAAGTTTGAGTAGTTGAATTACTAAAACAAGTGCTGGCAGTGTTCCATGTACCCACTTATGCACTTCAGCGGATGACAGGATGAAATGCATCTTTTTTTTGGTTTAAAGAAACAATTTTCTGCTATCATATATGCTTAATCATTCCTTTTGTGATAGTAACTTACAAAGCTGAATAATATTTGTGTAGCTTTACATTTTTTCACCGACAGCTAGCTTTACTGTCTTGATATCTTACCTTTATTTGTGACGCAGTACAGGTTTAACGGTGCTCTAACTGATACCTGTGACATATAAATATAATCAATTAAATAGTCATCTCAGTTTATAAATAAAAGTCCCTGAGATAACCTACTCCATGCTCACAGGGCCTGGAACCAATATGTGACTTGCTATAAAACACACATGTTGCCACAAACTGCAGGGAGACAACAGACCTTTCTGCAATGCAAGTATTGATGCTGGTATGGTTCTTTACATTGACACAGTTTGTATCAATATAGACATATATAAATGCACACGTTGATGGGAAACTTAAGGCAGTCATCGATGTTTACCTGTGTTTGAATATTGATTTATTTAGATGTAGCTGCGTAATAATGCAAAATAACTAGATCTGCTGTGTGTGGCTTACGAAGAGTACAGAAACAAGGATATTTTTATGTATATAACATTTTCCAAAACATTGACCTTAGGGCTCTTTCTACTAGTGTCCAATTCTGCTGAACTGGCTTTAATGAACTTCAATAATGTTTTCATCAAACAGCACAGCTGAATCGTATACCTTGAACATAAGTGATGGTTCAAAATGGCGGTGTACTGGTCATGGTGATCTAGTTCCTTAAGTGGCACCTCATGACAATGTTATTGTTATTTTTTAGGAGGTTCACATTCTGAAATATTTTTATGCAACTAAGCTAAATTAAGTTTTACCATAGAAACGTGTTTACAACGTTATATAGAGGTTGTAATATGTGTGTAAGTGTCTAACCAGGACGGCATGCTACCCACCATGAAACCGATTATGACCTCATCAAAAAAAATTGAAAAAAATAAATTTGCATCACAAATGTTTGATGTAAGACCCACTAACTAATATCATGGTAACAAGCTGAAAAAGACCACTTTTGGCTTTTCTATATTTATCATCACACATAATGAACTACAACAGATTTTCGCCAGAGCAGCGCTTGCACGCTGATTCTAGGTGTCACCTGAAAATGAATGTATTGTGATTGTGTGTTATGTAACTTGTGCTCACTTACCCCATCAATGCATAATCAGCAGGACCTCTGATCTCCTGGCCGGAGTTGCTCTCTACGCCAGCAGCTCCGCAGTTGTCTCGTTGCCGCTTGCGCCTCTCCTGGTAGGTGTTCGAGGCCCATATCTGACTGCCTGGTTGTGCCCTGTTCCTATGCCTTCTTGATTTGTCTTCTGTCTTTTCATCTTGCCATTTTATTTTGCCTGTCTTCAGTATTTCCCTTTTTCTGTTTGCCTGTATTATGTATTTGCCTTTTTCTTTTGCCTGTACTCTCCATTCTTGTGTGCCTTATTTTGCTTAAATTGTACCTGTATTCTGTCCCTGTTACCTGTGCCCTCCATTGCCAGTTGTTCGCTGCCCCTGCCTGCCACTACTGCCCCATGGCTCCTCCCCCTTCCCTATTTAATGGTGGCCGCTGCAGGGTTTTGTGAGCAGGACCTCTGACCTCTTGCCAGAGTCCCTGCTCTCCGCCCCAGCAGCTCTGCTGTTGTGTCGTTGCAGCCTACACCTCTACAAGTGTTCAATGCCCCTATCTGTCTGCCTGTGCCTCTGCCTTCTTGATTTGTTTTTTTATCTTTTCATCATGCCTTTTTATTTTAACTGTCTTCGGTATTTTACTTCTATTTTAGCCTTTTTATTTTGCCTCTTATTCTGTATTCTATTGTGCCTTATTTTGCTTTAAATTGTATGTAGGAAGGTGGATATCTGACTATGGTTACCCCCAAACTTTTTGCCTGGTGTTTAGCTGGTTTTTGATTTAGTTGGCCTGGGATCCTGCTATTCAGGGCCCCAGGCTAATTGCTCTCTCCTTAAAATGGACTCCATGTACCTTAGGTACATACACCATTGGATCTGGTTCACCTTTTAGGCCCCTGTAACAGTGTACCCTAGGTACCCAGGGCATAGGTGTATCCAGGGCCGGACTAGGAACTGAAAGCAGCCCTGGCAAATGTAACCAAACCAACCCCAGTCCGGTGGCTAGCGAGCGAGTGCAGCGAGCGAGCCTGACTACCACTTGGCAGGGTTTGGGGGGGTTCTCCCCCCAAGAAAATTTTGGAAAACGACAGACCAAAATGGTGAATTCTACAGCACATTTTTGATTACATTTTCAAATTGTATCAACTTTCAAAGCACAGAAAATAGTAGATGATGACCTTAAAGAACCTCAGGTTACCCACCCAGTCATATGTACCCATAGACATTCTTTCGGAGAGCACCAAAAATAGACACAAGTCGTGAATCAGAGAGAACAAAGTGAGACCAGCCCCCACACGGTGTATAGCGAGCAAGCGCAGTGAGCAATCACTACTAAGGGGAGTGGAGCTCCCCCTCCCCAAGAAAATATGGGAGATAGAAAGGCCAAAACAAAGCATTTTTCAACACATTTCTCATCACACATTAGATTGTATTAACTTTTAAAGCATAGTACATGATTATCTTATAGAGCACCAGGAAACCCTGCCATAAATCAGACATTCCTACAGAGAACACTAAAAAATGAAATGTCGAGCATGAAATATGAATTTAAATATTACAAATGTATTCTTCATATAAAATAGCATAAAGACATTTAAAAACACACTGAACTTCAAACAATTGTGCAAAGGTTCAGAGTAAAAAGTGTACAAGACAATGTGCAAACATTAAATTATTTTTATATCTTAAGTTTTATAAACAGTGCTAAAATAAAGCATCTTATGTAAAGTGCAACAGTGCACAACATTATGATTGTCGGCATATTGACATTGTAAACAGCTAACATGACCTGCCTGTAGTAGCACATCCTTAATATGATATTAAATACTATAAAACATAATAACGTACTTCTTCTCAAACAAGTGTTATATTCAATTGCACTTTGCATTAATGTGTGTCAAGAGGGTGTTTCACGGATGAGATGTTGGAGCAAATCCCCAAGCAACCACCTATGGGTATTGATGTAAAGCCCTACCTACTAACAAAGGTAGACCTGGATTTAAGACAAAAGCTGATGCCTTCTTGAGGTTTTCCAAGAATGCATGTATGCTCTAAAGTACAGCATAAATACAGTTCAGTAAACATTTTAAAGTTTTCCTAAGCATAGGATTTTGTAGTGGATGGATATTACTTGTTTCAGTGCGAAACCTATGCTAGACAGTAGACATAATGCTCACAGCCTTTCACTATGGTACAAAGGTGTGTGCGTGGTGCAAAGCAGGCCCCAAGAGAGCCAACGCAAGGAGGTCAACTATGGTTATTGCACTGCATTGTTTGATATTTATAAATGGCCCTCAAAATGTTTACGGTAGCATGCACAAGTCAAATGCTTTTCATGCCCAGAGTGCAACCATGAAAGAAAATATTTTATTAGAGGTGCTCAGCTTAGAAGTGTGGTAACTTGAGCTCGCATTTTAAAGTGTTAATATCCCATGCATCAATTTGCTTTTGGAGGCAAAAAGATCAATGATTATCTCATTGCTTATTTGCATCAAAGCATCTTTTTCCACAGACATAAGCATAAAGGCTTTCAAACGTGACTGAGAGAGAGAATTACTCAGCCTATTCAAGATGTACTTGAGCTTAGAAAAAGATCTTTCACAAGCCACCTGAGAGGAGGAAAGAATCAATGCTAACTTATAGGCATTAAAGAGTGAAGAGTAGGCTTTACTGTACAGATTATAACACAATAATAAACTATAGCAGCAAGCAATACAGTCCTTACAAGTCTTACATTTATACTTTTTTTCTCCAACATTAGCGGACTGTACTATCTCATCATCAAAGTTGAGATAATGGGTGTCTAAGTCTTGCTCATCTTCAACTTCTTGGACGATACTGTACTCTTCCTCAATACTGAGTTTTAGTCTGCTCCATTTAGATGCAAAATCAAGCAACTCATGCTGCAGTTTTTCAACAGATGCTTCCGGATCAAATCTAGTTAACAAGCTACTTAGTCGGTGAAGAGCATTTTGTGGAAAGTTCTGGAGGATGTCTTCAAAGTTTCTGGGGTCCAGGCATGCCAAATCGGCAAACAACTGGCCATGAGTTGTGAATCGACTTTGCAGGCTGGTAACTACTTTGTCCATTGTAGCATTATAAACTTCTATCCTGTATTTATCAGTAGCTGACCTGATGGGTTCATCAGTTGCAGTTTCGCTGGGCATCATCTTCTTCCTGCGTACTCGAACCTCTGGGAAGTCAACTTGAATCAAAATTTCGCTATCACACTGAACCAATTTTTCTTATGCCCAATTGATGAATGTATTTGTGGCATCCATTATGCTGCTGAAATCCCGACCCTGTTGCTGTAGGGAGTCAATGGTGTTAGTCACCATTCGATATGCCTGCAGTACGTCCAGACCTTGTGTTTGCAAGTACAGTGATAAAGGAGTGGTATTTTGAAAAATAAACAGATACATCTGTGCAGTCAAAATGGTGTCAAATGTAACTAGTGACTTTAGAAATGAAATGGCTTTGTATCTGATCTCATCATTGAAGTTATCTGATGTGGATAGATCTTCCATAGTTTGAAGAAGCTCAATGTACACAGATTTGCTTGGATCATTGTATAAACCAAAGATTTTTTTGAGTGCTACATCTTTGGCCCACCAGCTTGTTTCTCCAATTATAGAGATTGACCGAAACCGTGCTTCAATACTTTTGTCTCGCCACACATTCATTCGAAGGTATGAATCTCTGAGAAATACGGCACAAGAATTTAACAGCCCAAACAGTGATACTGCAGATATGGAGGTTTTGGTGACATCAGTTAGAACAAGGTTAAGTACATGTGCGTAGCACCACACATGAATCTGATCAGGTGCTTTTTTATTCAGCCATGCTGTGAACCCATTATACTGTCCTTGCATATTGGAGGCTCCATCTGTTGATTTATCAACACAATTTGCAACGCTAATGTTCATGGATTCAAGTGCAGTGCAAACTAGCTCACACAATGCCTTTCCAGTTGTCTTTGTGCAATTGACAACAGACACAAGACGTTCGGTCACATATCTGACTATAATAGAGCACTGGTCTACAACATTTATGTCCTGTGTTGTATCCAGCTGTATTGAGAACATTTCAGCTTCCCTGATTTCTTCAGCAATATCCTCTTTTATTAATGAGGAAATAATATCTATGAGAGAGTTTACAGTTGTTTTTGAAATCAGGGTAACCAAATTGTCACGCCCTTTACCACTCTTTGCAACCTCTTGATGTTTTTTACTCTTTTTGATGACATCCTCAAGATGGCTTTTCAATAATGGATCAAATTTTTTGAGATACTGAAGAAGTTCCAAAAAATTCCCATGATCCAATGTTTCATCTTCTAAGGTGTAGCTAGCTTCTGTAGTTGCTCGATAGCTCAGGCCTCTTTTGCCAATCAGTTTTATTGTTTCCACTACTCTTTCTAAAATGGCACGTTTTTGCTTGACTTCCTTTTGTTTTGCAGTTGTGTGCTTTTTAAAAAGATGGCTACATATATCTATGTTTCTTGATCGCATCATTAAGGATTCCGAAGTACTGTGATGAAGGATGCTGTCTTCGTGCTCATCGATTCTTTGATACATGTGCCTTTCATCAGAACAGCCATCAATGAAAGCACTTCTGTTTGTCTGTTTGCTAAAAGGTAGACATACCACACAGAAAAATGTTTCGGCCTTGTGTGAATAAGACAACCATTGCCCTGGTTTCCCGTTTTTTTGCTGAAATAATCTTTTAGCATTCCAACGTAGTCCATCAGGTTGACAGGGATGAAACTTAAAAAAGGCATTCAATTTTTCAGGTGTTGGTCTCAAAAACCATTGGTCCTCCGCTGGATCAATCAAAGTTACATCAGCACATGCTGATTTCTCAACTATGGGGCCTTCTTGACACTTCTCTTTGGAATCTTCCCCACTTTCTATTTCAACGTCACCTTCTAAACACTTGGGAGCTGCCTCATTTACTGTGGAATCACTACTCATTTCAGTCCTTTGGCCTTCAGCAGTTTGTTCAACAGCTTCACTTCTGAAGCTGGTAGACGTGATGTCACCTTCTAAAGAAATCAAATCTTTTTTGGTAGTAAAAATATCAGTCACTTTTTTGTAGTGGCTTGCTTCTTTCTCTTGCATTTTTTTCTTCTTTTCACGTTCTTTCTCAGCTCCTCCTTTCTTGTGCACTTTCCTCTTTCCAAGAGCTGCACGAGTTAAAGTCACATCAGCACATGCTGATTTCTCAACTACAGGGTCCTCTTCACACTTCTCTTCGGAATCTACATCACTTTCTAATTCAATGTAACCTTCTATATGCGAGGAAGCGGCCTGAGTTACAGTGCCTTTACTGCTCAATTCAATTCTTTGGCCTTCAGCAGTTTGTTCAGCACCTTCAGTACTGAGGCTGGTAGACGTGCTGCCGCCTTCGAAAGAAATGAAATCTTTTTTGGGAGTAAACATATCAGTCACTTTTTTGTAGTGGCTTGCTTCTTTCTCTTGCATTTTTTTCTTCTTTTCACGCTCTTTCACAGCTCCTCCTTTCTTGTGTACATTCCTCTTTCCAAAAGCTGCATGAGTTAAAGTTACATCAGCACATGCCGATTTCTCAACTACAGGGTCCTCTTCACACTTCTCTTCGGAATCTACATCACTTTCTACTTCAATGCAACCTTCTGTATGCGTGGAAGCGGCCTGAGTTACAGTGCCTTTACTGCTTAATTCAATTCTTTGGCCTTCAGCAGTTTGTTCAGCACCTTCAATACTGAGTCTGGTAGACGTGGTGCCGCCTTCGAAAGAAATTAAATCTTTTTTGGGAGAAAACATATCAGTCACTTTTTGGTATTGGCTTGCTTCTTTCTCTTGCATTTTTTTCTTTTTTTCACGTTCTTTCTCAGCTCCTCCTTCCTTGTGTGATTTTCTCTTTCCAGCACCTTTCATATCCATAGTGAAAATCTAGAAATGATAGACAAGAGGAGTTTCAAGGTGGATGCAAACTGATAACAAATTTGAAACAAGACATCCCACACCTAATACATGGGGCTTGGTTATTTGGTACACAGAAACAATTGTGTCACGTTGAGTGCAGAGAGCATGCTTTGCACAATTTAATTTCCTAAACAGGGAATCCTACAGATTCAGGCAGCTATAACGTGGGAAAGGATGGGAGTGGTGGTGTCCAAGACAGAGTAAGAGGCTTCTCTCCAGTGCAGTTTAAGAGATAGCATACTATAGTGTGGGATCATGTTTCAAGGGTAGACTGTACAATGTTGAGTGAACATAACTCTTGAAGAGTGTTTCCCAGGACATACTCAGAGAAACTCTGTAGAAGCTAAAATCACAACAGGAGGAGAAACTGCATCATTGAACAGAGTCAGACTGAGGAATGGTGTGAAACAGAATAAGATGACAAGCGAAGAAGAGAGTCAAGAGACCACTCCCTAGGACCTGCTCAGAGATCGCACAGTACAGACAGGGTAAAAACACAACCAACAGACTACCTGGGTAGGTGTAAAAGAGAGTGAAATTGCAAACAATGCTGCCCAGGACTCTTTAAGGGGCAGTACAGTGATGATCACAACCCCCTCCGGGCCACTTTTGTCTTTTCAACAAAGTGCTATGCGTTTTAGGCTTTTTTTAACACTGTTTCAACGTCATAACTTTACAGCATAAAAACTACATTCTGATATTCTTTTTTGTAGTTTTAATAAATTGTCACTCACGTTGTCACACATTTAACCCCTGAGATGTCATGTCACACAGGCCACCGAGGTCAGAAACTAGGCAAATGTCACTCATAAGCACCTAGGCACTGAGGGCAGAAACTGTGGAAATGTCACACATAAGCATCTGATAACTAGCACCCAGGGCACAAGGCCAGAAACTATTGAAACATCCCACCCATGCAGTGTAACTCTTACTAATGATTACAATTATTCCTCTGAATTTAAGCAGTTTGTGCAAGATCAGTTGTTCAGGGTATACATGTTCTGAATATTGATGAGGTTCCCTGCCCCTTCTACCCCAACCCCCAGGCGGATCTGCCAAGAGGTCTGAACACTCATGAAAAACAAATAAAGACGTCTGCCTAATACATTCATTGGCAAAACATATTGTATAGAAACGCTGGGAGGATGAACAAGCACTGGCTGCGGGAATAGGTCTGGCTATGTTTTTATGTGGGGAGGAGAGTGAGGGGGGAATTTAGGGGGGGGCGTGGGGTGGAGAGAGAGAGAGAGAGAGAGTGATATATATAGAGAGAGAGGGATATATATAGAGAGAGAGGGGGATATAGAGAGAGAGGGAGAGTGTGTGCCATTTTTTTCTGCTTCCTCTTCCATTACATTATTACACTTCCCTTCTTATCACACTTCCTTCTAAACCTGATACATATCACCTTTTATACCTGAGCTCATCCCTTGTGATTGTTCCTCGTCTGTATCTAGATCTAGTTTTTCTTCAGCAACCACACAAAAATTGCTGGTTCCCAGTTAGCAAACGTCATAGTAATTCTCAAAACGCGTTTCAAATTACCATTTCCAAGTAAGCAAAGTTCAGTTGCCTCTTCCCAACAATCACAATATATGTCACTTCTGGTTCAGCACACATCATTGCCACAACTAAGTTATCTCACAATTGCCACTTTCAATATTGCGCGGTTCCAGGTATCACGCGTCCTTGCAAAGTTGCCATTTTCCCAGTAAGCACATGATCAGCCAGGATAGCATCACTCCAGTGGCATGGAGAGAATGAGACCCATGTCTGGGCATACACTTCCCTCTGGGTCACAAATGCAAAAACACTTGGACAGAATGCAGAACAATGTCATACATCCACCACAGTACAGAAGTCTGGGCCTAAATCCACAGTTTTTTGCTCCCCATGCCTTTCCAGTTTGAACACAGCTATAAATTTAATCAGTCTTGACCCTGCACCCAATGGGAACAGTCTAGCCTGAACTGCCAGGCCAGGTCCTCCCGGAACTGGAAACAAGAATCCTAGGACCGGTTTTGTGGTTTCAACCCATATCAGCCAGGATAGCATGACTCCATTAGCATGGAGAGCACGGGACCAACGTCTGGGCATATAAGTCCCACTCAGGGTGACAAATGCAAAAACAATTGTTGGACAGAATGCAGAACAATGTCATACATTCACCCAGTAGAGATATCTGGGCTTAAAGCCATCATATTTTTGCTCCCCATGCCATTCCAGTTTGAACCCAGCCATATGCAAATCAGTCTTGACTCCAGTGGCATTTAGAGCAGCATTCAAACCCGTCTGCTTCGTCATGCATGCTGGTGATGGTACAGCACTTTGAGACATTATTCTGCAGTGCTCAGAAATTATAGGAGGTAATGAGAACTTTAGGATTGCTGGCACAGACATAGAGCACATACCAGATATATATAAGCACAGGTCAACTCCCTTTACTTAAAGTTTTAATACATTCAAGTGGTTACCTAGTGACATAGTGAGTTTGATTTTTACTCCATAATCAACAGCCTGCAATGATCATGTCTGATCATTTTGATATCAATTAAAAGGAATGCCCGCCGTTTTCAAAATCAGTGTAATCATAATGAAAGTTGTTATGGGCAAAATTATGTATTATTGAATGTCATGAAATTCCATGAGACGATTGCAAAATGAGGCATTCACAGCAAAATTTAGTTTGCCTGTATCTTGCACAACTTTTTTAAGTGTACATGCATCTAATGAAAAAAAAAATGTCATGAGGAGACTGGCTTGAGTAGAGACATGTTCTATCCAAAGCAGTTCCCCATTGGTAACTTGCAAGACACCAGCGGCAGCTCCTCTGCTATGGCGGAGGAGCATTGCCTTGCCTGCCAGCAGCCCAAACAATAAAAAATAAAATACATCCTTGTTTATTAATGTTTTATTTTTGCTCTTGGAGCTGAGGCTTTTGGTCGAGGACAGGAGGATGACAGGCTGGTGGAGGATTGGTGTGCATAGTGGGCTGGCCGGTCGTCTCTCGACAGCCAAACCATCATGCACACTGAAGCTCTCTCCAAGCCGAGCTGTGTGCTGGGTTGGAGAGAGCAGGCACAGACTCCCAGTCTAACTGGTAGCACAAATCATTGGCACTCAGGCCAATCTTGACGATGCTTCCAACAGCATGAAAACAGCCCCAGGATTGGCCGCAATGGACTCTGGGAGTGTTTGCCTGCAGTGGAGAGGAGCGCGATGCACGAAGCAGCAGGTAAGTGTTTTTTTTTTTATTTGTCTCGTCATCCATCCGTCCACCCTTGCCTCTCCACCTCGCCCACCACCCAACCTTTCTATCCACACACTGCTCGCTACTGCTTTATGCAGTGTCTGCTAGCTTAAAAAATCTTACATAAAATCACGTAATGTGAAATTTCAAGCAATGTTTGCAAATGTCACCAGCGAAAATTAATATCAAACAGAAACATTTCTTACAATTTGTTCCAATAAAGAGCGTATGTATCTGGTTTTCAGTCAATTCCTGTAAGGGCAGAATAGTGAACAACGGGACTGTTAGATGTGACAAATATATTTTCTGATTTTTTTGTAACTCCGGTAGATATCTCAAAAATATCTCATGGCTATGGTTTGTTCCCTGTTGAATAGACAGTTTCTCTGAATTTTAATGTAGGAATCTCCATTGGAAACTAAACACGTATTGCCACAGCCAATAGGCAATGCATGGCATTCACCAGCAACATAACAGACAAACGTAAAAAGCCTATATTTAGCATACATGCCAACATTACAAGGACGTGCATGCACAGAAATTCACAGACACGCACACATGGTCAGGGAGCCAAACAACACTGCAAGCATGCATGCAGTTCAACCAAGTCATCATGGATTGCCTACACTTAAATCTTATGACTATTCTATGTCACTTTTTTATTCAACATTTTCCAAAATGCATAGAGTACGGTATCAATACGAGGCTGCACCCAAGCAGGGCCATCACATGGTGGTACAGAGCAGGCAATATTCACGAAGCTCCACACATTTACAGATCCTGTGTTTGTGTGGTAGAAAATTATTTGAAGGTTTTGGAACAACCCTGTGCTGTTTATTTATGGCTGCTAATATGTCTAAAACAAGTAGATGGTGGCAGATGTACTCCTGCCCGTTTTCTATTTCCTTCTGGACACTTTTTAACTCATGCATCGGCCCATCAAAAATCTTTTTACATGCTCTACATACAGAAAATATCTCCAAATAGTCATTTACTTTCTGGTGTACATGTTACATTTAAAAGGAAGGATATACATCAGTTATGTGCAAAGCTTTGAAGCCACATTAACAATGGAGCAACAACTTCAAATTGAAAATACAGTTTTAAAAAAAACTAGTTATTGAAGAATTGAAATGAGGAGAGCTGATTTAGGTTACATAATGTAGCAGTTCTGAAAAAAGATATTTTGAACTAACCTAAGTGGTCTGATCTCGTGAATGCCAGAGCCCATGCTGTGTTTGCAAACTCACAGGCTATGCAATCACACAATGGTACTTTGTTATGTACTAAACCCTCCAAATCGCAAAAGGGGTTTTACAACAAACCACAATTTTGAGGGATCGAGAATCAGCGTCCCCTTTTAACTGTGATTTGGATAACATAAATCAATGGTTTATGTTCTAAGTTGTGATTGCAAACTGATGAATGACACACATATTCGTTCAAAAATATTGCTGGACTAGAATGTTGTGTCGAAAATATTGTTTCTACTAAAATATCAATGAACAGAATATGACGTTCCCAGTAAGCAAAATTCTTTATTTCATGTTATGTGTACAAATGACACAAGCAAATCAACATGTGGATGCCAAACGCGAAACAAATGTGTCAGGAGAGAGAAAAAGGACATGCTTTGGGAGTATAATATGAGGTGAAAGGAAAACATGTGCGCATTTCCACAAGGTCGTGTTCGAATGCATTTCTCAGCGTTTTTTTGAATGCTTACAGGCAGCTGGTGTGGGATTTTGTTTCCGAGTGCGAATGATCCGCTAATTGCATTCTATTCTAATTGAAAAAAACAAGCATAACCTGCCTCTCGGGCCAGGACTCGAGGTTATAACTTATCAGGTTCATACAGGCCTGGCCTGGGCCTGGCCCGGGTACATAATCAGTCACGTAGCACGTTTCTTAATTCTGTCAGTCTCGGGGCCAAAAAACGGACTCTTCTCACTCAGGCCTGCAGAATGATGGTGGCACTGGCAGACACAGTGGGGGTCGGGCTAGGTGGCGCTAGTAGAATAAAATTATCATGGCCGCTTCAGTACCATTTTTTTTACAGGCAGCTTGCAAGACGAGTGTGAACCTGATCCTAATTGCACAAAGAAGCAAGCAGCGCGATGTGACTATGTACCTGATCAGGTATAACCTCTCAGGCCGGGAGGTTTTTAACCAGGCCTGCCTGGTCAGGTTATATTATCAGGTACATTGTCACGTCGCACTGCAGCCGCTGCTTGCTTCTTACAGACTGTCTCACTCCAGGGAGGACCAGGGGGCGGAAAAACGGACTCACCTCAGGCCTGCTGACCACTAGACACAGGGGGGGGGCCAGGGGCCGGGCTAGGCGGCGCTAGCCTAAAATTATGGCCGCTTCACTCCCAGGTCCGTGCGCACCTCTGCTAGCACCTCTCGTCGCGGCTGTGGCAGTCACGCGCAGTTAATTACCCAATGCGCATGTGTCGCCACACCCTGGAGAGGCGCGCAGACGCGGCAGAGGAGGAGACAGGGCATAATTCTGCGCGCTGCGCACAGGCACCTCCTCCTCCTCTGTCGTTTGTTTAGTTAGGTTGCACTGTTAACATTCACCAATCTGCACCGGTCAATCAGGCTTGCTGGCGCTAGAGTGAGTATTCTGCTTCGCTGAGGCTGTCTGTAACTTGGAAGTCTGAGTCTGACAGTCTCAGTCAGACATGATGTGACCAGGAAACTAAGACTAAGTGAGTGACGCGCTGTTGTGTGGCTGGGGGCTGATTTTCAGTCCGACCGTCAGAGGCTGTGACGGTCGGACTGAAAATCGGCCCCCAGCCACAAAACCGGCCCCCTTTTCAAAAACCGGCCCCCAGCCCCTCCAGCCTACCGGGGGATTGCCCGGTGCCCGGACTCACCAGTCTGGCCCTGGGTGTATCCAAGGCCTACCAGGGGCTGCAGCATGTATTGTGCCACCCCTGGCCTGGCCTCCATATTTGACACAACTGGCTGATCACTCAGCTGGCGTAAGTTGGTGTAATCACCTCTTACTTAGATATAGTATCCCTATATCTAAACCTAACTGGACACATGTTAACCTATAAGCCACTCCTATGGAAGGCCTCAGCAATCCTGGAGGCAGAGTGCTTAGTTTCATGTGAGATGACGCTCTGGCACGAGCTGAGCCCGTCTGCAGCTGTCGGGAACAACTCCCTTAGCTGTTCCGGGACATTGCCATACTATATACTCTTAAGTGCATTATAACCCTCGCGGTTATTTGCTAACTTTGGTTTGGCTTTATCAAAACATGTAGAGTAAGGTGTCATAAGAAATGGGATGCTACCCCCTTGCCAGTTCTGGTGACGGGGGTAGCATTCCACCCTTCTAGAGGGACACAACATGTACATAACCTGAACCCCGGTTAAAGTTAAACTCGAGCCTCAGCATCACAAAATGGATGCTGCCACCACAGACACAAGTCTGACCTCCTGCTGCTGGGAGTCCTTCCAGCGAGGGAGGCTTGGACAAAGGGTTTCCTGCCTTGGGAGGTGCGAGCACCACCCCAGACAGGATTTTGTGTATTGGGTAGGACAGGGCAGAATAGAAGGAGACATGCCTGGGGCACACAAGGTGTCCCCGTGCATAAGCCAGTCCAAACCGGTGCTGGGGCTTTCCAGCCCCAGTCCAGGCGTGGAGCTGGACAAAGGAAAGGGGGTGTAACCACTCCCCTTCCTGGTCCTACCCAGAGGAGGGACCTAGCAGGTGATCTGTGTGGTATGAGCTGTGTCCCAAGACTTCAGATCATCCTGAACTCTACTTGAAACTAAGAAGAAAACTGGACTTCGACATTCTGCTGCACAGAAGACTGAAGAGCATCTCCCTTGTGGCCAAGGAGTGACCGCCCTGTGAATACAGGCACCATCTAGCAACTCGACATCTACTTTGCCGCCCCCTCCTGCCGGAGCCCGAGCCCAGAGCCCAACGAGACCCAGACTCCCAGACATCTCAGAGCCCGATCCACAGTCCCTGCAATGAAGAGACCCGTGGAGGCACCGGGAGACGTGGGACCGGACATTTTGAAAGACCCTGAGAAGCTGACTACGCAGCACCCGAGGCACCCTCGATGCTGTGCTTTGGGGTTTGAGAAGCCCCACCACCAAGCAGCATTTGCACCGAAGATCAGACCCCCAGCATCTCCACGATCTGCGTGGGGCCCTTTTTCACTTTGCCACTCGACGGGCCATCCCGGCCACTTGCCACGTGGCTAGCGGCCATCTTGGTGATGAAACCTACAAAAAACACCACTGGTCTGGTTGCTCTAGACTGGCCCTCGTTCCCCTGAAAAGGAGCACCCGCTCTGACCTTGCTGGTCCGAGTGAGAAGCTTGCATCGATTCCTGCGTGGCTTGCATTAGCCAAAGCCTGTTTGCTCCGATCAAGAAGCCGATGCCGCCAACAGCAAGAGCCTTTGTGGGAAAGCTCGTGACCATTGCTTTGACGTCCTTGACCTCTTCGTGTCCATGTGGCTGCAGAGACAATATTCACCTCTTCGCCTGTTTGCACCTGACATCGCCAGGTTCCATCCTGGTTCCACGGTAGTCACTGGCTAGTGACTTTGAACACTGTCCCCTCTGCTTTCAGGTCTTCATCTCTTCAGATTCACCCTTGAATCCACCGGAACCCTCCTCGACGACCCGCCTGCAGCATCTTCATATTCAGGCACCATCGACCTGCGTGACGAAACCCGACACTACTTTGCACCTGTGCACCCGCTTCCTGTGGGTGAGGTAACTCAGCAAAGCCGGTGTTCCTACACTGGTACACACCTCTAGTGTCTAGGTCTAAAGTTTTGTCCTTCTAGATCAGTCGGAAGGTTCCTTAAACAGTAGCTTCATAACTTTTACGCACCACTGACATTGCCTTGGTGCATGCGTGTGCTTTAAGCGCTGCACCCGAGTCCCACAGGCCTTTCCCGACTTCTTCACTGTTAGTCCAGGACAGCTCCAGCGATTTCCCAGGACCTAGGCCTACTTCCTTTCCGATAGGTGGTTCTTATACCACTATTTTAGTATATGGTTTAGGTGACCCCTAGGGCTCATCCATATTGTGCAACTTTTGTATATTTAAACTGTGTTTTGTTTTAACGCATTTGCTTCTGTGCTCATAAAGAGTATAGGGGATATTTGTAGTAAATAAATATATATATATATATATATATTTTTTTTTTCAATATATATCTGTGTGGTGTCCTTTCATTTGGTATTCAAGGGGATTGTGTATGGGAAAACCGCTTGCTTCACATGCTTTTACAGAGTTTAGCCTAAGACTGCTTTGTCCACGCTACTAGGATAGCTGGTCTATAAGGTTGACTTACAACCAATCATCATAAGGGTTGCTTGGCATGGTACAAGGTGATCACTAGAACTAGTGAGCATCATATACCAGGCCAACTTCTCACATTGTACCCTTATTCTGTGCCTGTTACATGTGTCCTCCGTTGCCCATTGTTTTCTGCCTCTTCTCGCCGCTTCTGCCCCAGTGGCCCCCCTACTGGTTACGGCTCCTGCCTCCCAGCTGTGCATCCCTCCCTGTCCCTATTTAATGGGGACCACGGGCAGTGGGCGTGCCCCTGGCGTTCCAAAGCAAGCCGTCTGTGCCCATCCACAACCTGACCATGCCCAGTGCCAGGGACCATTGTCTTCCGGCCACCCACCGCTCCGAATCTGCTGCCCTGCTTGCACTCAACCCCAAAAGGAACAACAACTGCCAGCTGTCCACGCCGAACACCACTAATGCCCATTTCTCCTGCTGTCACCGCCACCAGACCTTCACCACCCTCAGCAACCCCACAGGCGCCACCGCAGCATTGGACAACAATACCAAAGTGCACTCCCTCCAAAGACATGCCATTAAGACCTGAGACCTCCTCAACACCTTCTCGCTAGACATCACCTCCTTCACAGACACCTAGAATAGCATCTTCTTCACCCCCACCATCGCCATCCCTGACGGATACAAAATTCAGAGAAAGGACCGCCCCAACTACCAAGGCGGAGGACTCGCCATCGCACACATGAACTCCCTCTGAGTCTCCATCTCCACCATGAGTGACTCCTTTTCCTACCTTAAAGACCCTCATTTCCAGGTCCAAACCAGCCGTAGAACCACACTGCATGGTGCCCTCACCTACAGAGCCCTCCGGACCTCTAGCCTCATTTGCCACTGCCATCGCTGACCTCATCGCACCCCACACCATTGCCTCCACAGACTACATACTCATCAGCCACCTGAACTTCCTCGGCAACCCCAGTGACCACAACTCCCCCAACCTCCTGGACAATCTTGTCAACATCGGACTGAAAGATTTCATCACCAAGCCTACCCACAAGTCAGGACAAGCCCTCAACCCCAACGTTGCAGGAGGAAACAATATCCGCTTCAGCCACACCCCAGAACCCCCTTGAACTGACCACCACTGTGTACACTTCCTTGTCAACAAACCCACACCTCCCAGACCTGCACCGCACCCCCATGAAGAAATTGGAGCCAAGTCACAGAGGAGCAGCTCAACTCCACCCTCAACCGCGATGCCCCACCATCTCTACCACCGCCAACCTCGTAGCCAAAGAACTCCACAGATCTCCAACTGCACAGAAGAGCTTGCACCGCTACGTAACCCGACAGACAGAGCCCCAGGAAGGCCACCTTGTTCACCACTGACCTCCAAGAATCAAGATGCACCTGCAGACGTGTCGAGAAGAACTGGAGAAACAGCCAAACATCTGAAGATGGCACCACCCACAAAATGCCATGACAGATGCCAACCTTGTAGCCAAAGAATTCCACAGATGGATCTCCAACTACACATAAGAGCTTGCACTGCTGCGTAACCCTGACAGACAGAGTCCCAGAAAGGCCACCTGGTTCACAACCGACTTCCAAGAATAGAGATGCACGTGCAAACGTGTAGAGAAGAACTGGAGAAACAGCAAAACATCCGAAGATCACACCACCTACAAAAATGCCATGACGGAATACCACCAATGCATCAGATCCACCTAAAGGACCTTCATCCGGAGCAAGATCTTTGCCAACTTCAGCAACTCCAAGGAACTCTTCAGCATCATCCAGGAATTCACCAAGCCCCCCAGCGAAACCACAGGCATCATCCCATTCCCGGACCTCCGGAACGAGATTGGCTCTTACTTCCTACTAAAAATCCAGGGCCTCTATGACAACTTCCACAACCTGATTCAGAAACCATGTTCCACTCCAACAACACCAGCCAGCCCTCCATCTCCTCCTCAACCCCAGTCATCACAGAAGAGACCATTTAAACCACGAAAGGCATCCATTCAGGAGCCCCCATGTATCCCTGCCCCCGCACACCTCCCACAGAGCTGCCATCGCCATCACTCCGAAACTACGATGCACCATCAACACAACCCTAGAGACCAGCAACTTTCCCAACAACTCGAAACACGCAGAAATCAGACCCCTTTCCAAGAAGCCATCTTTAGATCCCACGGACCTCAAGAACTACCAACCCATCTCCCTCCTCCTCTTCACGGTCACTGGGAAGACCGTGAAGGGGAGGACAAAGGAAAGGGGGTGTAAACTCTCCCCTTCCTGGTCCCACCCAGAGGAGGGACCTAGCAGGTGATCCGGCCCCCGGATTTAGAATAAGAGTAGGAGCTGTGTCCCAAGACTTCAGATCATCCTGAACTCGACTTGAAACTAAGAAGAAAACTGGACTTCGACATTCTGCTGCACAGAAGACTGAAGAGCATCTCCCTTGTGGCCAAGGAGTGACCACCCTGTGAATGCAGGCACCATCCAGCAACTCGACATCTGCTTTGCCGCCGCCTCCTGCCGGAGCCCGAGCCCAGAGCCCAACGAGACCCAGACTCCCAGACATCTCAGAGCCCGATCCACAGTCCCTGCAATGAAGAGACCCATGGAGGCACCGAGAGACGTGGGACCGGACATTTTGAAAGGCCCAGAGAAGGTGACTGCGCAGCACCCGAGGCACCCTCGACGCTGTGCTTTCGGGTTTGAGAAGCCCCACCACGAGCAGCATTTGCACCGAAGATCAGACCCCCAGCATCTCCACGATCTGCGTGGGGCCCTTTTTTACTTTGCCACTCGACGCGCCATCCTGGCCACTTGCCATGTGGCTAGCGGCCATCTTGGCGATGAAACCTACAAACAACACCACTGGTCTGGTTGCTCCAGACTGGCCCTCGCTCCCCTGAAAAGGAGCACCCGCTCTGACCTTGCTGGTCCGAGTGAGAAGCTTGCATCGATTCCTGCATGGCTTGCATTAGCCAAAGCCTGTTTGCTCTGATCAAGAAGCCAACACCGCTAACAGCTAGAGCCTTCGTGGGACAGCTCGTGACCATTGCTTTGGCGTCCTTGACCTCTTCGTGTCCATGTGGCTGCGGAGACAATCTTCACCTCTTCGCCTGTTTGCACCTGACATCGCCTGGTTCCATTGTAGTCACTGGCTAGTGACTTTGAACATTGTCCCCTCTGCTTTCAGGTCTTCACCTCTTCAGATTCACCCTTGAATCCACTGGAACCCTCCTCGACGACCCGCCTGCAGCATCTTCATCTTCAGGCACCATCGACCTGCGTGACGAAACCCGACACTACTTTGCACCTGTGCACCCGCTTCCTGTGGGTGAGGTAACTCAGCAAAGCCGGTGTTCCTACACTGGTACACACCTCTAGTGTCTAGGTCTAAAGTTGTGTCCTTCTAGATCAGTCGGAAGGTTCCTTAAACAGTAAGTTCATAACTTTTACGCACCATTGCCATTGCATTGCTGCATGCGTGTGCTTTAAGCGCTGCACCCGAGTCCCACGGGCCTTTCCCGACTTCTTCACTGTTAGTCAAGAACAGCTCCAGCGATTCCCCAGGCCCTAGGCCTACTTCCTTTCTGATAGGTGGTTCTTATACCGCTATTTTAGTGTATGGTTTAGATGGCCCCTAGGGCTCATCCATATTGTGCAGTTTTTGTATATTTAAACTGTGTTTTGTTTTAACGCATTTGCTTTAGTGCTCATAAAGAGTATAGGGGATATTTGTAGTAAATAAATATATAT
Organism: Lissotriton vulgaris; assembly: GCF_964263255.1. Classification (NCBI taxonomy): domain Eukaryota; kingdom Metazoa; phylum Chordata; class Amphibia; order Caudata; family Salamandridae; genus Lissotriton; species Lissotriton vulgaris. Next base: position 2,036,677,798 of record NC_141691.1, read on the forward strand.
ATATATTTTCAATATATATCCGTGTGGTGTCCTTTCATTTGGTATTCAAGGAGATTGTGTATGGGAAAACAGCTTGCTTCACATGCCTGTACAGAGTTTAGCCTAAGACTGCTTTGTTCACGCTACTAGGATAGCTGGTCTATAAGGTTGACTTACAACCAATCATCATAAGGGTTGCTTGGCATGGTACAAGGTGATCACTAGAACTAGTGAGCATCATATACCAGGCCAACTTCTCACATTGTACCCTTATTCTGTGCCTGTTACATGTGTCCTCCGTTGCCCATTGTTTTCTGCCTCTTCTCGCCGCTTCTGCCCGAGTGGCCCCCCTACCGGTTACTGCTCCTGCCTCCCAGCTGCGCATCCCTCCCTGCCTTATTTAATGGGGACCACGCGCAGTCGGCCTGCCCCTGGCGTTCTAAAGCAAGCCCGTCTGTGCCCATCCACAACCTGACCATGCCCAGTGCCAGGGACCATTGTCTTCCGGCCACCCACCGCTCCGAATCTGCTGCTCTGCTTGCACTCAACCCCAAAAGGAACAACAACTGCCAGCTGTCCACGCCGAACACCACTAATGCCCATTTCTCCTGCTGTCACTGCCACCAGACCTTCACCACCCTCGGAAACCCCACAGGTGCCACCGCAGCATTGGACAACAATACCAAAGTGCACTCCCTCCAAAGACATGCCGTGGAGATCTGAGACCTCCTCAACACCCTCTCGCTAGACATCACCTCCTTCACAGACACCTAGAGTAGCATCTTCTTCACCCCCAACATCGCCATCCCTGACGGATACAAAATTCAGAGAAAGGACCGCCCCAACTACCCAGGCGGAGGACTCGCCATCGCACACATGAACTCCCTCTGAGTCTCCGCCTCCGCCTCCACCATGAGTGACTCCTTTTCCTACCTTAAAGACCCTCATTTCCAGGTCCAAACCAGCCCTAGAACCACACTGCATGGTGCCCTCACCTACAGAGCCCCCCGGACCTCAAGCCTCATTTGCCACTGCCATCGCTGACCTCATCGCACCCCACACCATTGCCTCCACAGACTACATAGTCATCAGCGACCTGAACTTCCTCGGTAACCCCAGTGACCACAACTCCCCCAACATCCTGGACAATCTTGTCAACATCGGACTGAAAGATTTCATCACCACGCCTACCCACAAGTCAGGACACGCCCTCAACCCCATCGTCGCAGGAGGAAACAATATCCGCTTCAGCCACACCCCGCAACCCCCTTGAACTGACCACCACTGTGTACACTTCCTTGTCAACAAACCCACACCGCCCAGACCTGCACCGCACCCCCATGAAGAAATTGGAGCCAAGTCACAGAGGAGCAGCTCAACTCCACCCTCAACCGCGATGCCCCACCATCTCGACCACCGCCAACCTCGTAGCCAAAGAACTCCACAGATCTCCAACTGCACAGAAGAGCTTGCACCGCTACGTAACCCTGACAGACAGAGCCCCAGGAAGGCCACCTTGTTCACCACCGACCTCCAAGAATCAAGATGCACCTGTAGAGGTGTCGAGAAGAACTGGAGAAACAGCCAAACATCTGAAGATGGCACCACCTACAAAATGCCATGACAGATGCCAACCTTGTAGCCAAAGAATTCCACAGATGGATCTCCAACTACACATAAGAGCTTGCACTGCTACGTAACCCTGACAGACAGATTCCCAGAAAGGCCACCTGGTTCACCTCCGACTTCCAAGAATCGAGATGCACGTGCAGACGTGTTGAGAAGAACTGGAGAAACAGCAAAACATCTGAAGATCGCACCACCTACAAAAATGCCATGCCGGAATACCACTAATGCATCAGATCCACCAAAAAGACCTTCATCCGGAGCAAGATCTTTGCCAACTTCAGCAACTCCAAGGAACTCTTCAGCATCATCCAGGAATTCACCAAGCCCCCCAGCGAAACCACAGGCATCACCCCATCCCAGGACCTCCGGAACAAGCTTGGCTCTTACTTCCTACTGAAAATCCAGGGCCTCTCTGACAACTTCCACAACCTGATTCAGAAACCATGTTCCACTCCAACAATACCAGCCAGCCCTCCATCTCCTCCTCAACCCCAGTCATCACAGAAGAGACCATTTAAACCACGAAAGGCATCCATTCAGGAGCCCCCATGTATCCCTGCCCCCGCACACCTCCCACAGAGCTGCCACCGCCATCACTCCGAAACTACGATGCACCATCAACGCAACCCTAGAGACCGGCAACTTTCCCAACAACTTGAAACGCGCAGAAATCAGACCCCTTTCCAAGAAGCCATCATTAGATCCCACGGATATCAAGAACTACCAACCCATCTCCCTCCTCCCCTTCACGGTCACTGGGAAGACCGTCAACGCCCAACTAACAAAATTTATCAAAGAAAACTCCATCCTCGATCACTCCCAATATGGATTCTGCAGCAACCACAGCGCTGAGACCACTCTACTTGCAGCCACTAATGACATCCGCACCGTCCTCAACCTAGGACACATTGCGGCCCTGATCCTACTCAACCTCTCTGAAGCATTTGACACATTGCACACTCACTGCCACACTCCATGACGCTGGCATACAGCAAACCACCCTCAAATCGATCTGCTCCATCCTCATGGCATAACCCAAAGAATCAGAGTGCCGCCCTTCATCTCCGAACCCACAGAAACTAACTGCAGAGTACCCCAAGGATCGCCACTCAGCCCCACGCTCTTCAACACCTATATGGCCCCCCTCGCCACCATCGTCAGACAGACTTGTCTCAGCATTATATCCTACGCTGACGACACCTAACCCATCCTCTCCCTCACCAAGTACCCCATCACCACCAGATTCAACTTCCAGGAAGGAATGGAGGATGTTGCATCCTGGATGAGCAATAGCTGCCTGAAGCTCAACTCAGAAAAGACAGAGGTCCTTCCCTTTTGCATGGGACAACACCCGTGACCCACCGCCCTCAGCAGCACCCCCACCCTCAAGGACCATGCCCAAAACCTCAGCATCGTACTCGAATCAGCCCTCTCCATGACTTGACAGGTCAACACCGTCGCCTCCAGCTGTTTCAACACCCTCTGCATCATCCGAAAGGATCCCCTTCAAACTAAGGAAGACTGCCCCCTCTCTTAACATCTTCAGGAAAACACTCAAGACCTGGCTCTTCGACTGAACCGAGCTGCTTACCCCCCAGCGCCTTGAAACCCTCAAGGGTGAGTACCGCGCTTTACAAACCACCTCATTGATTGACATAGACATTTTCAATGAGTTTGTGATGGATTGGACGGTATACATGTATGCATCACAAGAATTATGTTCAAGACACACTATAATATATCATGCTAACCAAGATGAAAAAATTCCAGATGTGCCTCCACTTTACTCATCAAGACATCAGAACCATGTGTTCAGGAGCCCCAAAGTCGTCTTGAAGAAATTGGGTTACTGGTTGAAACAGGAACCACAATACTTCTCTGGGGTCAGGTGCAAGAAAACCCTACATTAACCTGTGCTCTACCCTCTAGTAGCATGGCAGAGAGCAGCGAGGCTTACCATAGAGGCAATGTGTAAAGTAGAAGTGGGTGGAACATTTGATTGTGCCTTCAGAATTCACGGAATTAGGGGAACATCTTTTGCTGGTGAGGCTCCAGAAATGTGAGCACAAGCAAGATTTGCCATCCATTTTCTAGAACAGGCAGTCTCTGGTGCTTTGAGCTGTTGTGGTGAGAGGGCTGGTTCTTGAGTGGATTTCCTGCCACTCGTATAGACTTTCTATCTCACAGCAGCAAAATCAATGAGAATAGATGTGTGTTCTTGAACACTGCATGGTGCCTTTTGCTCTGATTTTTCAGCGCTGTTGGCGCTAAATTGCAGTGCGGGCAGTGGCAAATGCACATTTCTGCCCATTGCAGGAACTCTGTGGAATCTCTAACTCCGTAGAATTCCACATAGTGAAACTCCGAGAGTACTGCCCACCTCTTGTGTAAAGAATTTGTGCAACAAACACTAACAAAGTGAAAACATAACACAAAAAAGATCCAACACCAGATGAGTAAAACCGAGTACATTTCAATAAATGAAACAAGGTCGAAAAGGCAAAAGTCTAACCAGTAGAATTGGACATACGCAGGTTTAAAGATTAAAGTGAAAATAGCAGCAAAAAGCACAAGGCGCCAACTGTGGATACCTGGTTGCGCCGTGTTGGGATAAAGTCAAAAGTTCAGGCCAACTGTGATGGCGTGTGGGCTGGCTACAGGGACCAGTAATGCCCAGTGAACAACATTACCTTAAATACTGGTTGCGAAGCATTGCAAGGTTCCTCATCGCTGTGTCATGCAACTGAGGGAATGCAAGTTATGGTTTTGAGGCTATAATGTGAGGTCCTGGTCATCATCAAGAAGGCCATGAAAAGGGAGGCTTGCAAAGCAAAGTCTTGCCTCAAGGATGCAACGCGCTCCATCTGGTTCCGAAGAGACTGCATGCAATGTGAAGTCTGGCATTGGCATTGACGCTGAAGTCGATAAGAGGCTTGCAATGCGAAGGCCTGCTTTGGGGATGCACAGCAGCAGTCCCAATGAGGCTTGGGCTTCTAGGTCCATAAGGAGTCCTTGCTCTGGAAGAATCCTTGCGGCAAAGGCGATACATTGATTCTGCTCGAGGTTTTGCCACACATCAGGAGAGATGCATTGGATTTGCTGGGTCCACAGATGGGTCGGCATTGCATCTTCAGGTCCACTTCTAAGGGTCCAGGAATTGGGTGGCACCACTTGGCAGGGTAGAACTCACAGTTGCAAAGTCAAGCCAAGGTGGTCCATGGTACAGGTTACAGACCAGATCTCACACAGGCAAGAGGGCAGCATACAGCAGGTCAGCACAGCAGGCAGTAATCCTTAAGACAGCAGTGTGGCAGAGTGGCAGTCCTTTCAGCAGCACAGCAGCCCTTCTTCTTGACAGAGTCTTCCCCAGATCCAGAAGTGTACTGAGGTCCAATATTCATTTGTGGTTCCTCCATTCTAGTGGGAGAAGCTTCCAGAGATTTCCGTTTGAAGTGCACAGGATTCCTGCCTCCCCTGCCCTGATTCCAGGCCAACTACAGGGATTATGCAATCCTTTGTGTGAAGGCAAGACACAGCCTATTCAGGTGTAAGTGGGAATGTGCCTAATTCCAACCCTCCATCCTGTCAGTTACACCTAACCTCTATTTTGTGTGGCTAACTAGGAGGAATGCAGAAAGACCAACTACCCTGAGTCATGTGACCCAAAGACAGGATGAAGGCACAGAATTGCTAACGATCAGGGAAATACTACAAGAATATATTTGGTAATTGTACTCACTACCACTGCAAGATCCCCGGCTCCCCACTGCCGGCTCCATAGCTGACTCAAAATACGGTGGTCTTTGGACCTCAAGCGATGTAGGTTGCTGGTGGGAGTGGACTAGTTCCTACATCTACTCGTATATGTATTTATTTTAAACACATCCCTCTAGTCTCTTTATGAGGCTAGAGGCAAAAGTAGATTCAGTAAACTTATTTAGCACACAGTAAATTAGCACAATACATGGTTAGCCCTAGGGGCGTACCAAACCATATACTAAGAAAGTGGTATAAAAGCAATGACAGACATAGAGACAAGGCCTAGGGCCTGTAGAACAGCTGGGACAACCAGGAACTACCCAAGGTATTGACACAGGGGATGCGTGCAGTGTCTAAATACAGCCGCAAATAACCATTGACTTGTATGGAGAAAGTTGCGATTAGACTTTTAAAGAATAAGGACACTTAGAAGTGGACTTGGAGCAGACCCCTTTGAAACTAGTCAGTTCTAGAGTCAATAACCACGGGTGCACTGGAGTTCCTCACCTAGGGAAGCTGGGTGCATAGGTGTCTTTTCGTGTCGGGTTTCGTCATCATTTTCTATGGCGAGCTGCGGAAAAGTGCTGCAGGCAACCAAGTTGAAAGTGTCCCGATGGATCCAAGGGTGGATCAGAGATCTGAAGAACCTGAAGGCAGAGGGAACAGAGTCTGGGTCACTAACCAGTGACCAGGAAGGCGATGAGCAGATGCCCACTGATGTCGGGTGATTTCAGGTGCAGGAGGTGAAGCTTGACTCTTAAGCCATGAGGACCAGGAGGCATCAACTACAACCAGGAGCTGGATTCGAGTTGTCCCACATCGGATGTTGAGTGCTGCGGTGTCAGTATCTGGATTGGACCCAACAAGTCTTGGCAACAGTAACCCATGCAGAAAGCAAAGATTGTCTTCGGTGCAGTCCAGCAAGGTCTGAGGGACTCACCCTTTGGAGGGGAGTGAGGGCACGTCTGGAGCAACCAGGCAAGCCCAAGAAACAGAAGGATTACCTTTGTGGGGAACCAACAGTTGACGGACCAGGGATCGCAAAGGGGCCTGAGGCAGAGTTGCTAGAAGTTGGCCCATGGAACACTTGTGGAGATGGTGTTTGGGGCTTGGATAAAATTAGCCCAATGCACAACTTCAGGAAAGCTTGGAAAGTCAATTCACTTGCAAATGTGCACGGTACCATGTGTTGCAAATCCATCGGGATCCGTTGGGAGCCTTGGAAATGCAGACTGGCAAGATGCTTCGTTGGTGCCTGTATGAACAGGGGAGTCCTTGACGCCAAGGGAGATCCTTCCATCTTCTAGTCGAAATAGAATGTCAAAGTTCCACGATATATGTTGCAGAGTTTTGTCCTGGTATAATCTAAAGTCCTAGGGACTGGGTTCCTATACTTATACTAAGTTTAGGGGTTGGACTTACTCTAGGGTCCCACCTATGGGAGGACCCAGGGAGAGGGTAGTTACACCCCTTTCCCTTTGTCCAGTTTCGCACCAGAGCAAGGGCTGAGTGCTGTGGTTTGAACTGGGGTATGCACAGGGACACCAAGTGTGCCCCATCACTATCTGAAAAGTATTCTATGAATGCACCCACCCAGCCCCAATACACTGAAGCTAGTCTGAGAAGTTGTTACACCTCGCTGTGGAAGGAAACCTATTGCCAAGGCCTCCCCAATCAGAGTTTCGTCCAGCAGCAGGAGGTCAGATTCGTGTCTGTGGCTGCAGCATCCATATTGTGATGCTGGGGCTCTTTTAAACTGTCAACGGTTAGGTAAGTGTGTACATGTCTTCACCCTCTAGACCCTCTAGAAGGGTTGAATTCTTCCGCCACCTCCAGGACTCGCAGGGGGATAGGATTCCAAAGTGTTTGACACCAATCACGACATGTTTCCATGCAGCCATTCCAAAGTTAGCATTTACAGCAATGTTATAATGCACTAAGAGTATATGGTCTGGCTGCATCACAAAACAGCCTCAGAGAATAGATTCCAAAAGCTTCAGAGGGGCTCAGCTCATGCTTGGGCATCCTCTAACACAAAAACCAAGCACGCTACCTTCAGGATTGATAAGGCCTGCCATAGGAGTGACCTATAGGTTTATATGTGTCAATAATTAAAGGTTGATATAGGTAACCTATATCTTAGTAAGAGGTGCATGCACCACTTTACGCAGGCTGCAGTAGCAGACCTGTGGTGCCATTTTGGAAGGCTTCCCAGGGCTGGTATAATACATGCTTCAGCACCTGGTAGACCTCTGGGGTACCTATGCCCTTGGTACCTAAGGTACCATACACTAGGGACTCACAAGGGTAACTCAGTACCCAATCTGGAGTGTACCTAAAGTACATACAATCAATTAAGAGAGGAAGCAGCTAGGATGGTGTCCTGAATAGCATGGCCCCAGCCAGACTAAAGTAGAAAAACAGTGAAACACAGGCAAAAAGTGGGGTTAGCCATAGTAAGCAGATGCTACTCTTCTACACATGCCATCAAATGTATGCTTTGGGAAGCAGACATTGATGTGCTCCAGTTTTTTTTCCCCTAGGGGTAGCCCTAACTCAGATTCAATTAATGCAAAATGTAGCTGATTAATTATCTTTCCTTTCCAGGAACAGAGATTGTACAAAGATCAAGTAAAATGCTTTCTTGCATGCAATTTAGCATTGCATGCCTTTAAAAAAAACACTGAATGATTACAATACTGGGGCAAACAATACCCTAAGATCCTGCCGAAAGTACTGTAAATTAAACGCCTGATAATAGGGGCTTAAGCATGTTGACAATGACTTGAGGGTAATAAGACCAAAACATCCTTACCTCCCAAGAACATTTTACTCAGAACATTAATAAATGGAAACTTAAAAGATCCACAAAGTCATTAAGTGGAAAAATGTAGAATTAGTCTCCAGCTCACTCCTCCAGTTTCCGGGCCTTAACTCTCCTCAGAATATATTTAATGTCCTAGTTCCAAGTTCTATACCATCTAGAAGGATTTTGGCAACTCTACATATCTATTTAATTATTTATTTTAGTGTTTTATAGAGCGCAAACCAGATGTGTGAGGGTGTCAGATCGCTTGACCCGATTGACAGGTTGTATACCAACGACTTAGAAGGGGAGGGAGCCATTGAGATAAAGACAGGTAGAAACAGTATATAAAGAAAACAAGCAGTCTCAATACCTGGAAACGTTTGGGATAAGAACAAGTCAATACATTTGAACAAGACAAAAAGAAGTCTCAAATCCCGGGTGGAATGCCCGGAGGAGCCGGGTAATGCAGTAGTGGTAGGTAGAACTAGGTTGTGGAGGTGATTGTAATGTGAGCGTTAGGAGAGGAATTTGCTCCTTAGGAAAGTTTTGGCCTCCTTTTTGAAGCGTGCCAAAGACAATAGTCTTCTGATGGCAGGTAGGAGTGAGTTCAAGATTCAGAGAAGGCCCGATTGCACATTTTTCCTTCTGAAGCATGAGGGTTGGAGCATAAGGTCTCTGGCAGACCATGAGTTTCTGATTACTCGAGTTATCACAGGTTTCTTGGCGAGAAATGCAGAGGACTTGGAGTAAAGGGCCTTGTGAGTGATGCAAGCCAGCTTAAATTGGATTCTGGCCTCAAGAGGAAGCCAGTCCAGGGCTTTAATGTGGGGCGAGATGTGGTTGAATTTCTTTGAGCCAATTAGGAGTCTGGCGGAGGCTTTGAGACAGGCTTTCAAAGGGGCCAGAGAGTTTTTGGGTAGACCTGCAGGGGTAGAGCATCCATGTTCTAGTCTGGAGATGACTAGTGTCTGAATTGTCATTTTTAGGTCGGGAGTGTTGAGGAAAGGTTTCAGGTTTCATAGGTAGCTGAGGTGAAATCTGCCAGTTTTGGCCATCAAGTTGATACGGCCACTGTTAGAAATGGGGTGACCAATTCTACGGGGGTAGCATGGAGCAGAGCGGGCAGGCCAAACTCCTGAGGACATGTGTGAAGCATCCATGCAGTATGCAGAGATGACACACCAGGCATAGCACAAAAAGAGGCACAACACCAATTTGGATGAAAATTAATAACTGTTGCATTATCTCAAATACGTAAAAGAAGGCACAGTAATCACAATGGGGTGCCAACTGGAGCCAGAGCAATGTATACCAGGGGAATTATTTACAGGGAAAATGGGAAAAGCAAGGTGAGTCCATTTGTTGCAATGCTGAAATAGAAACAAAGCATTAACCTTAGGCGTCAACCTTAGGCATAACTCACAGTATGGCCTGCATTGGCGTCTCCTGCAAAAAGGAAAGAACAATGGAGTACAAGGCAGAGGAACAAGGAGGCATATTCCGTTGGCATACCACTAGCCCTCAGGATCTGCAGCATGGGGGGGAAACCACTACCAGGGGCTCAAAAGCACATTCCCCCTAAACAGGTAACATGAAGACACTAGGCCCGGGACCTGCATGGGCATGCACACAGTGGCGTAGACCTGGGGTGAACACATCGCTGAAGGACATTAGGCATAACCGCATATCCTATACAGAACCACCATCGCACGCATTAGAATAGGCATACTTCCCATACCCGTGGGCCTAAGGGTGAGGCAACATGGCAAAAGTATTAGGCTGAATTGCATGGGCCACCAACAACACTAAAGTAGGCCCAACAATAGTTCACACTTCAGGCTATTGCCCAGTTCCGGGGCCTTAGTACCTTTTAGGCCGTCCTCAACTTAACAAGGGCCAACGGGGCCTGCCAACAGTGTCCGGTAGGGGCAGGGCTGCCTCAAGAATCCTTCCGGGCCTTCCCCGCAGCCCCTCCACCATAAAAGCACTGGTCCCGGGGGCGGGCACTGACCCTTTGTCCCGACACACCCCCAACCCACTACCAGTTGAGCCCCCACTCACCTGGCTCTCAGGGCAGGCTGCACACTTCGTAGGGCTCTCCCAGGGTTTCTGATGCGTCAGGGGGGGCAAGCACCGAAAATGTGCCTCGAGGCCCCCCTCCGTTTCCTCCAAACAGCTGCTGCCTCTGTGGTGCTCTCCCCCTGGGCGTGCGGGGCTCTCTTCTACCACAGACGAGCCCCGCCAGCAGCAGCACCTTCCAGGCGGCCTTCTCCCTGGTTGCCTGTGCTCTGCTCCTCGTCCGGGTCTTCTGGGTGCCTTCCGGTCCGGCAGCCAATCCCAACCCGGCTCTGGAGGGGCTACGGCGTCAGCCACCAATCAGGGCGCACCCTCTTATGGACATGGTGGCAACGCCCAATCTGTGTGTGGCGGGCCAGGGGTGTGGCTGGTGACATAGCCGGCGCCCCAGCCACGTGATGCCGCCCTTCCCGGCTTCACCGTCACAGCGCAGTTGCAACAATTTCCCGCAGCGGCCTTCTCTCGGCTCCGGGGGCAGTAGACCACGATGGCCCTTTCTGGCTAGAGCACCGGGCCGCTGCGGTGATTCTTGTCCACGGCGCTCAAGGAGAGGTGGGGTAGGCTCCGGATCTCCTCTGTCTGGACGGCAGACTTCTACTACATTCGGGTCCCGCTCCAAGGGGCCTGGGACTTTGAGGCCTTCACGCGGGGTTCTCCCCTCCACCAGGGAGCCCTGCGGCTCACTCGCAGCGCCTCTCCAGAGATCCCCAGGTCGCAGCGATGAGTTTAGGCAGCAGTTCCCTAGGGTAGGCACCCGCTCATAAATTATTGAAAACACGGGGTAGGCACCCGCTTGGATTTAAATTTTGCAAACAGCAGCGCGTCCTCATGTGGGGTAGGCACCCGCCCTATTCATAAGGCTGAGAGGCGGCAATAACGCAGGGTAGGCTCCCGCTGTTATTTAAATTAGCACCAGGGGCAGAATCTGGCGCTGTATCGCTTAGAAGTCACAGCACAGGGCACAGCAGGCTACAGAAGTCCTGAGCAAAAATAGCGCTTTGTAGACGCATCGCTGTAAGGGACAGCAGTTCTGGCATAAGACAGTTCTTCCCAATAAAACAGGGCCAAGCAGTGTCTTCATGGCCCAGCGCTTCAAGATTATAGCGCTTAGGGGGCATGCAGTCCCAGCAGCAACCCCCAGGGTAATGCTCCTCACCTCCTGGGGCAGGGGGTCCAGTTCAGCCCCAATATGGTGCTCTCCTCAGCTTTAGGAGCTGTTAGGCGCAGCGCTTGCGTGGCGCAAGGTCCCAGCAGCCTCAGGGACCCAGGTTGGCTCTCCTTCTCCAGGGGCCAGGGTGGCAGAGCGGCAGGCACTACTGGGCCAGGTCAACAGTTAGTGGGAACTCATCAAAACAGGGCAGTAGGCTTTCACCATCCTCCACTGTAGCATGGCCCTCCTCCTACACAGCAGCCTGAACGTCTGCAGTGGGGCTTCCTCTAGCCCTGGGGACAGTAGAGGGGTTCTAGATGGGTGGAGGGTCTAGCACACAGGCCCAAGTGGCGGTATCTCCTGACAGCAGGGCCCCTCATGTTCCTGTCCCTGCTCTGTCTCAGCGCATGGTGGCAAATCCCCCTTATTTATATCCCCCTCACCCCACCTTCCAGGCAGTGCCAGAGCCTTAAAGAATTCTCAGGCAAACTAGTTCTAACTGGCTCAGGGGGAGGAGTAGAGCACCCTGGGTGCCAGGCTTTCCCTCCAAAAGCAGGGGTGGCTGGGTACCTAACATCTAGTCCGCTAACCTACTACAGTCAGGTGGCACAACACACAGCCATGGCATCCATTTTAAATGCAGCATTCCACCATGGTACATTTTCTTGATGGGGGATTGACAATTGCTCACACCACTGCATTACATGTAACATGGCGTCTCAAACCACACATGGCCTATACAGTAATCTTTACCATGGGGGAGACATCCTAAACAGGGGGGTGAAAAGCAAAACATGTTGGGGAAAAGGGACCAAGTCCTACAGCCACGCATGTTCAGGCTGCCATATAGGGTAATTCCAAGGGATTTAGCAGAGTCCACAATGGTAGGAGAGCAGTTTATTGCTGTGATAGCCTCGATCCATTCTTAAATGTCTGGATTGGTTTTGGGTGGTGAGATTAGAAGGAACTCAGATTGTTTTGCACTGAGTTTGAGCTGTTTAGAGGGGAGCCAGTGAACAGTCAGTTCCAAGACCTCATTCAGGGAGAGCATGTCCTCAGGAGAAGTGATTTTAACGTAGATCTGTGGGTCGCCGGCATACATGTGGAAGGAAATATTGGTATGCGTAGCACCTCTGAGAGTGGTTCAAGGTAAAGATTGAAGAAGGTAGGGGACAGGGTTGATCCTTGTGAGACCCCAACCATGATTGGAGTGAGGTTCCGTGACAATTGTAAGTGGTGTTTTCGACTCGCACGAATATGGTCGAGTCTGGTATCTATGAACCGCAAATGACGAGTTTAGTAAGTGTGCGCAGTTCCGCTGTGCTAACTTAAACCGTTCGTTTGTTATGTGGGTTTTTTTCATCTGTACCCACGGGTTCCATCTTAGATACGGCATCCATTTTGTCTCTTGCCCTCAAGTAGCCAGCGAACGGACGCTGTCCGCTTCGCGACCCTGGGACTCCCAAAATATTTGCGGAAGACACATGTTCTTTGTAAGTGTCTTTATGACGAGGGGGATGCTACTGTAAAGCAGATGGCGCCGCTCGAGGCTCATCTTGCCGCACGGACTTATTGTCTCAGCCGTGCATCTCATTAGGCACGTCCCTTTGATGCCTGTATCTCGTGTTTCCCGATACCTCCCCTTTTACACCCTTTCCGATCTCCCCACTGTCTCCGTCTTCCTGTACACCTGTCTTTGTTCCTATTTCGATCTGTTTTACTGCTGATTGGAATTCTCTAATGGTGGGAAGATGGTTTTTACAGTTGGGAACCACCAAATGTTTCCGCACTTATGTTCCGGACCTCATGTGTTTCAAAGTGACCAAAGCGACCCCTCTGGGGAATAATGGTGGGAACCGGGTTGTAAACTTTTGTGTACCATGTTGTCTTATGGGTAAAAACTGTATAAAAGGAGCGATCCACAGAACCAATTTGAAGCAGTCTCCCCAAGTTGCACGTGGTGTACTTGTCGTGACTTCTGTGTTCCCTGCAGCAAATAAACCTTGAATCTTTGACGCCGAAGGAAGTGTCCCGTGTCTCTGTGATTCGTACGCCGGAGCAGGTTACCCACGAAGGTTTCAGGTGTTGTGCCCTGGCACCGCTGGGTCTTAAAGAACCCAGTCCTTCAGTTGGCGCCCAACGTGGGGCTGCATCAGTGGTACCGGTCCAAGCCCGACGATCGTGAGGAACTTCGTGTGAAATCTCCGAGGGAAAGTGCACTCCGCTTCATCGATCCTGTTGTCGAAACAAGTGGCCCGAAGACTTTTCCCGCGAAGATTCCCGCCTCCGGACGGCTGCGACGGACTGCTGCCCTGACTGTAGACCTGTTTTGGCGCCTGGTGTAGACCTTGGTATAGCGAGACGATTGACGGGCCTTCCTGGTGACGCCATCGATCTTTGAGTTAAGTATTTGTGGGTCGCTCCCAGAGTTCTTGGTTGTTGACACTTTAGCGAGTGTTTTTGTTGTTAACGCTGTGTGAGTGTTCTTGTCGGTGACACTTTGCTAGCGTACTTTGTTGTGTTGTTTGACGACTGCAGCCGCCAAAAACCGAGGGTTTTGTTCTTTGCTGGGACTTGGTAAATCCCGTAACCCTTGAAGTTTGTGAAACTCGGCTAGTGTGCAAGATGCCTGGTCGCAGTACTTTGTTTAGTTGTTTCAGACCTTGTGGTACGGATTCCCGACTGGAGGACTCGTGTCCGATACCTCCGGTTGGAACTTCCACTTATGAGCTCTATAGTAAGCATGGGCTAGGCCCAATTACCTTTAACGATTATTGGATTAAATATACGAAGAAGGACGGCGACCTTCGCTGGCCACCTCATGGTAGCTTCGAGGCTCCGATCTTAGATAATCTAGAAATTAAATTGTTTGAAAGAAAGTCAAGGCCGGCCATGTTTGATGCCTTTCGGTTGTGGCGCAAAGAAGCCCGACAGAAAGAAATCAGACAGACTAAACGTAATCAGCGAGATAATGTTGCTACCATCGTGAAGAAAGCAGAGCAATTTCAGCGTGATAAGGAGGTTAAGGATAAGGAAGTGTTTGATAGACTACAGCGTATGACCGTAGATAAATGTTATCCTGCTTTGCCTACGGAGTCGGAAAAGAAGGAAGAGCCAGTTGAGGATCCTTTAATGTCTTATCTCATGAAGTCACCACCTCCGTATGTACAGGGTACCGCAGCTCCTGTGGTCCCTGCCGTTCCTATTCTTCCGCCTATTCTTCCTCCGCCTGTTCCTCAACCTGCACCCGCCCTTCCGACTGTTCCTGCTCCTTTGCCTGTTGCTATCCCTACTGCTCCTCCGCTTCCACATACTCCTGCTCCCGCTGCTGCTCCTGCTCCTGTTTTGTTAACTCCTGTTGTTGCTACTGTTTCTACTCCTTCTCTTGTTAGTCCTGTATCGTATGCTTCTCCCTCTACTTGTTCTCGTACTACTCCTCTTGCGGCTAGCTTCTTTCATTCGCTTGGACCTGTTCATGGGTCCGCTGGTTCCGATGGTCCTCAGAGACGTAGTCAGCTTCCTGGAAACAGAGAACGCGTTGCGCTATATAATATGGCGATGGGTTGGATGGTAAATCCTCTTAGAAGTCCACCCCGTGTTGTCCTTGATACATTTTGTCAATTCAATATACCAACTCCGAGATATGTGTTTAATGAAATGTGTAAGTTCCTTCATGATCAAATAGCGGCCGACGCGCCTGACGAGGTGCTGACCGCTCTGTCTGATCTTCAGCTTCAGTTCGCAAATGGGCTGATAGTGGATACCAACGTTCGACGTGCTGTTGAGCGGTTGCTATCTTTTCGTCCCGCTCCGATACCTCATGCATTGTTCGTTGAGGATATTGAAAAACAACCAGACGAGTCTGGCCAATATCCTATGCGTGAAGTTCCACCGGTTTGGATACCAGCTGATCCTAATGCTCAACCCCCGGTATTGGCGCATTTCCAGAAAGTGTGGATACATCTCCCATGGAAACGTTCGGAAGTGCTACAGGTGAAGCAATCTTTGCCTGATCCACGCAAAAATCCTACAGGGTATTATAAGGAATTATCGCAGCTCGTAGATGCTACGGTAATGAATCTTGCTGATATCGATATGTTGTTCGGCAATGTCGTACCGCAACCGGTATGGGCAAAAATTCGCCATGAAAACCATCCAAATGAATTAGGTGGTGCTTGGGCTGCCATTGTAGCGGCAGATGCCGGACAAGTGGCTGCTACTAAACCCGACCAGTTGATTCTTGACCTTCCTCAAAGAATTATAACGCTAATGAAAACTCTTATGCCAGCTATGAGGGTAAACTGGGACAAATTGTCAGCTTGTAAGCAGAAGAAAGATGAGAGTGTCTCCGACTTCTTTACGAGGTTTGAGGAGGCATTCATCGACCATAGTGGACAGGATATGGGTACTGAGGGTGGTCAAAGATTGTTCGTGGATAAATTTGTTTCGAACTTATTGCCCGATTTGAGCAATAAATTGAGGAATTCCGAAAGTGCATGGGCCGTTTCTACTTCGGCTCAGATATTGGCTACGGCACAATATTATGAGAATAGAGAGAAAGAAGAGAACGACCGTGCTGACAAAAAGACGAAGGAACTGAAAACTAAAGTGTTGCTTCAGCAAGCGTATCCTCCACGTTCGAATCAGAATAATTCACAACAGAATAGATCGCAGCCGCAATCGAACAGATCCCAAACTCGTAATGACTCCTCTTCCCAAAGATCCTCGTTAGGGTACAATCAATGTGCTTATTGTAGACAGGAGGGACACATTAAATTCAATTGCCCTGTTTTGAATGAACGTAATAGTGGTAATTCATCTAGAGGAGGTCGTGGTGGTTCACAACAGGCATCACGTGGTAGAGGTCGTGGTGCTCAGAATGATCGCTCAGATAACTCATCCAATTCTAATAATTGTTTCGATCAACGTGGATCGTCGCAAGGACGATCTGCGCAGTACAATGTGGACGATTATTACGTCGATCAGGGAACTGACGACAGTAATTACTAGGACAGCCAAAGACAAGGAGAGGGAGTGGTATCAGTTCCGGTTGATCAGAGAGGGCCTTACGTCGCAGTTGCTACATCGGGCGTCGTTGAGCCTTTTCTGTTGGACACTGGTGCAGCGAAAAGTTCTATCATGCATTCGAAACTCCCTGGCGCACCTTTGTCTGGCTTAACAAATGTTTCCGTTGGATTCTCTGGCGCCCCTGTTAGCAATCCAGTTTCATGCCCTTTGCCCCTTAAAATCGGGCCACGTGAGCTAGAAGCTCCGTTGATTTTGACTACTGGTTGTGGTGAAAATCTTTTGGGCCTGGATTTGCTTAAGCGTTTGTATGCGACTTTGTATTGTTCTCCTGCGGGTGTAAAGCTTACGTTAGGAGAGAGGGTTGTCTCTCCCATGTACTTGTCTCTCGATAAGCTTCCACCGGAATTGAGTTCTCTTCCTGCGTCTTTGTGGGCAACGGGTCCAAATGACGTGGGCCTACTTGATATCTCCCCTTATGTTGTACAGTTGAAATCTAATGTGCGTTTGCCACGTATTCCCCAATATCGTATCTCCCTTGATGGTGAACGAGCACTGTTAGCGATCATTTATGATTTGATCGAGAAAGATGTTATTGAAGAGACTCGGGGAAACGTGTGCAACAGCCCTGTGCTGCCCATTCTTAAACGTACTGATCCTTCAAAACCACCCGTTTATCGTTTTGTTATCGATTTACGGGAGGTGAATAAAATTGTGGTTCCTCAATTCCCCGTTGTGCCTGACATCACGGCGCTTCTGACTCTGATTCCAGCTTCTGCATCATGGTTTTCGGTGATTGACTTGAAAAATGCGTTTTTCAGCATCCCGATTGCCGAGGAGAGCAGGGACCTTTTCGGTTTCTCTCTCGGTGGACGCAGCTTCCGGTTCAAACGCGCTCCTCAGGGCTACTGTGAAAGTCCATCTATTTACAGCCAAGCCTTGAAGGGTCAACTGGATGCGTTTAGGTTGCCGGTCGGTGCGGCCTTGATCCAATACGTCGACGACTTATTGGTGGCTGCTGATACTCAGGACATTTGCAAAATTGCTACAGTGTCGTTGCTGCAACAACTCTGTGAGTTGAATCATAAGGTGTCCCCTTCTAAACTCCAATATTGTTGTCAAGAAGTCACCTATCTAGGTCACTTATTGTCAAAGGAGGGAAGGAGGTTGACCCCAGAGAGAATTGCAGCAATTGCGCGAATGGCTGTGCCAAAAACCCAAAGAGATGTGCGTGCCTTTCTAGGTATTACGTCGTACTGCAGGCAATGGATTCCTAATTTTTCACTGCTAGCGAAACCATTGGTGGCTCTTACATGCAAGGATGTTTCAACTCCTTTACCATGGACGGAAGAATGTCAGAAAAGTTTTTCTGAACTGCGTGATTCATTGTGTTCGGCTCCTGTGTTAGGTACCCCTGACTACAGTAAGCCGTTTACGTTATATGTTCACGAGAGGGAAGGTTGTGCTTTGAGTGTCTTAACGCAACCTTTTGCTGGTAAGCAACGTCCATGTGCATATTTTTCCTCGACCTTGGACCCAGTAGCTAGAGCATTGCCGAGTTGTTTACGAGCAACAGCGGCAGCTGCGGTCTCCATCCGACAATCAGCAGGATTGGTCATGGATAATATGCTTACGGTGATGGTTCCGCATGCAGTCGATACTCTTTTGAATTGAACGAAAACTCAGCACTTGACGAGTGCAAGGTTGTCTGGGTACGAGTTGACGCTCTTGGCAAGCCACATTCAGATAAAACGTTGTAATGTTCTGAACCCGGCAACTTTGTTACCAATTAGCACAGAGTCAGATGAAGTAGCAGAACATGATTGCTACTTGAGGACCGAAGAAGAAACAAAAGGTCGAGTGGACCTTAAAAACACCCCATTGGAAGATCCGGATGGTACATTGTATGTGGATGGGTCATGTTTTAAGTTGCCGAATGGCGATGTGACTACTGCTTATGCTGTTGTAACGTTGAATACTGTTGTTGAGACTGCGAGGTTGAATCAGAATTCTGCCCAAGCTGCAGAATTGATTGCTCTCACTAGAGCATGTGTGTTAGCGAAAGGGAAACGTGTGAATGTGTTTACCGACAGCCAATACGCGTTTGGCGTCGCTCACAGTTTTGGACGATTGTGGAGAGAGAGAGGTTTCTTGACGTCGCATGGTACGAAGATTCAGCATGGCCAGCTTGTGAATGATCTTTTGGATGCATTGACGTTGCCTACGCAAGTTGCGATTGTCAAATGTAGTGCGCATCGTAAGGTGGCGGATGATGTTGGTCGTGGTAATGCGTTTGCAGATGAGATTGCTAAGGAGACTGCCCGGAACCTTAGCACTCGGATGTATGTGACGAGTTCGGTTAGGTGGCCTACAGAATCGAGCATGTGTGAAGACACTATCGAAAGTGTGAAAGAAATTCAGAATGAGGCCACCGACACTGAAAAGACGAAGTGGAAAGAAAGTACGGGAAAGTTGGATGCGAATGGTTGTTGGATCGATTTGTCGGATCAGAAAAGATGGATGTTACCCGATGCGTATGTGCTGGCCGTTGTGACAATGGCGCATGGGTTAGCACATATTAGTGTGAAAGGTATTTGTAAATTGTTGTCTCCGGTGTGGAAGAATGATGGCATTACGAAATGTGCTGAACGTCTGGTGAAGAATTGTATGGTGTGTATGATGTACAATCCTGGCAAAGGAACCCCAACTCCTCCTGGCAGTTTTGCTCCCCCTTCATGCCCCTTTGAGGTGATTCAATTGGACTTCATCCATATGGAGCGATGCAATAACCTGAAATACGTTTTAGTTGTGGTTTGCGCATTCTCCCGATGGATCGAGGCCTATCCTCTCAAAGACAATACTGCTTTGTCTACTGCGAAAATCCTACTGAAGGAATATTTTCCTCGGTATGGAATGCCTAGAGTCGTGTGGTCAGATAACGGAAGTGAGTTTGTGGGTAGTGTGATGAAGAGTGCGTGTAAGGGCCTTGGAATTAATCAGAAATTCCACAGCGCCAATCATCCCCAGTCAGCTGGATTGGTTGAAGGGTACAACGGCACCCTTAAACTAAAGTTAGCGAAGATTCAGGCTACGACTGGTCTTTCGTGGCCTGACGCTTTACCTTTAGCATTACTGTCAACTAGGGCGACTGTACACTCCCGAGTAGGGCTTAGTCCCTATGAAATAGTGTTCGGCCGTCCTGCGAATGTGTGGGGGGTTCCTAGGCCAGGAATGTTCTCTGATCTTGAGTACCCAATGTTGATCGATTATCTACATGACTTGACTGCTAAACTGAGGTTAATTCACCAACAGGTTTACGACGCATTGCCGACGCAGACGGAGGGTCCAGGCCACCAGCTCCAGCCCGGAGATTGGGTGGTGACGAGAAATTTTTCACGCAAGAATAACCTGGACCCGAGGTTTACCGGACCCTACCAGGTGCTCCTTGCCACGAGGACTGCTGTTCGTCTCGAGGGACGCAAGAATTGGGTGCATGCCACCCATACCAAAAGAGTCCCCATCCCTTTGCCGGCAGACCCGTGGGTAAGGAGAGGCATTGCATCAACTGAAACCGAAACATTGCCGGCGTTCATACCTTTCAGCGACGCACAGCTTGTTGGAGAATCCTCAGCGCAGCAGAAAGACACTGTTGAACAATTAGCATCAAAAGACTCAAGACCAGAACACTCAACTGATCAGCAGGACGTTGTCTCTTCAACGGATCCTTTGTTTGACGAGCAGACACGTCCTGGGAAAACCCGATACTTTTTGCGATCTCGCACTAAAGACTAATAAAAGATCCTGTTTTTCTGTATTGATAACTGCATTATCCCGTTTTCCGTGATCAGTTTTGAACATTCATATTATTGTAATTATTTTTATATTGAGCTTCATTCCTTATACTTTTGCCTTTACAGCTGAGAGACTTTGTTTTTGCATATATACATATTGTGCATTGAAGGCCGTAGGGCCGCGCTCGTACTTCCTTCTGGATAGTAGGTCTTGACGCTAGGTTAAAGGCCGTCGGTTCCTGGGAACTCCTAGGGGTTGACTATTGCTACACAGAACGAAGTGTGTCAAGAAACGTTGCGGACGGTCGTAGGGAATGGCATTCTCGAAGCTGAATGATTTGGAGGGAGCTCAGGTTCACCGATTCAAGCTGCAGCAACTCAGTCGTACCAAATGTTTTATATTCCAACTGTTTGTATTGTTTTTGACTGCTTCTGCATTATTGGCGGGTGGGGTGTATTACACGATGTCTTACTTCTTACCTTCTGCTACACCTACCCCTACTCCAGACCCTAAACTTACCTCTACTTTTTCTCCTCATTCCTTTCATATGTTACCGGAACACGAACAGGCTAGACGTGTAGAATTCCGCAACAATTCCTTTATTCAGCTCCTCCATCAGCATCAGTTAGTGGTTAACACTACTAATTGTTGGGTGTGTGGGTTGATGCCACATACTACGGATAAGGGAATTCCATATCTGGTGTTACCGTATAGTTCCCAAGGGTCAGCTCGAGCATTTCAAACAATGTTTCGAAGCGCACTGGGTTTCCACCCCATTCGAGAACCACGTTCCCCCTACTCTGGTCCTACCTCGTATCAAAAACCTTTGTCAATAGCAATAGAGGATTTAGATAGCGATATCTATGATCCCTCGCTTATTCCCGAAGAAGAGATACAAGCCTATAGGGTCCTAAGTAGAGGTGAATATAGTGCGTTCACTAGCGAAAAGCAGCTTAAAAGTTCGCCTCCAATATGGGTCGTACCCCACACTGGTAATTTTTGTCTCATGGGTCGTGGCCGAAGATCACAAGCCCGACTTGGAGCAAGTGCTTGCACTGAAAATTACATTCTGCCGATGTTCTCGTCCCCTGTGTTTCTGGCTGCCAAGGGTACATACTTTATCTGTTATGATCGTGCATACGCATGGCTGCCCGCTGACTTCATGGGCTCATGCTTCATTGCAAATCTGTTGCCTCCGACGTTCACTGTAGATGCCGATTATCATAAGACTAGAGTTGAACGAGGCGTAATTAGCGAAGAGGATACTGCCGGTCAAGAGGCAGGAGACTTTTTCAAGGGTTTCCTCCCGTTTTGGGGTCCTATGGTTAATAGTAGGAACCTGAGACAGTTGACTCGAGTGGTAGAATCGACAGCTAATATTACTGCCAGTGCCCTTGGTAATATCACCACAGAACTTCAGGCGGATAGACTTATGACGTTACAAAACCGTATGGTTTTAGATGTCATCTTAGCAGATCGTGGTGGGGTATGTAAGGTGATCCATTCGAGCTGCTGCATTTTTATTCCAGATAATGCTCCTACTGTCTATCAAGCCATCTCGAGGTTGCATAAGATCTCCGAATCCATACACGTGGATGTAGGGGATTGGACGCTACTTGGGTGGTTTTGGGACCTGATGTCGACTTGGGGTTGGAAGATTCTGATGATCATCGGAGTCGTTGTAGTGTTCCTGTTCACGTGTTGCCTTTGTGTGCAGTGTGGTCCTGCCTTATGTGGCCTCTGTGCTACAGCGTGTATGAGACAACCACCTGTTACCAAGGGGACTCGGTTAGACAGAGCTATGCTACAACAACATCTTGATGGTCTGATGAATATTGAATATGATTCCGACTAGTGCTTGCCTACATGAGGGCAAAAGGAGCGTCTGAGGTTCCGTGACAATTGTAAGTGGTGTTTTCGACTCGCACGAATATGGTAGAGTCTGGTATCTATGAACCGCAAATGACGAGTTTAGTAAGTGTGCGCAGTTCCGCTGTGCTAACTTAAACCGTTCGTTTGTTATGTGGGTTTTTTTCATCTGTACCCACGGGTTCCATCTTAGATACGGCATCCATTTTGTCTCTTGCCCTCAAGTAGCCAGCGAACGGACGCTGTCCGCTTCGCGACCCTGGGACTCCCAAAATATTTGCGGAAGACACATGTTCTTTGTAAGTGTCTTTATGACGAGGGGGATGCTACTGTAAAGCAGATGGCGCCGCTCGAGGCTCATCTTGCCGCACGGACTTATTGTCTCAGCCGTGCATCTCATTAGGCACGTCCCTTTGATGCCTGTATCTCGTGTTTCCCGATACCTCCCCTTTTACACCCTTTCCGATCTCCCCACTGTCTCCGTCTTCCTGTACACCTGTCTTTGTTCCTATTTCGATCTGTTTTACTGCTGATTGGAATTCTCTAATGGTGGGAAGATGGTTTTTACAGTTGGGAACCACCAAATGTTTCCGCACTTATGTTCCGGACCTCATGTGTTTCAAAGTGACCAAAGCGACCCCTCTGGGGAATAATGGTGGGAACCGGGTTGTAAACTTTTGTGTACCATGTTGTCTTATGGGTAAAAACTGTATAAAAGGAGCGATCCACAGAACCAATTTGAAGCAGTCTCCCCAAGTTGCACGTGGTGTACTTGTCGTGACTTCTGTGTTCCCTGCAGCAAATAAACCTTTAATCTTTGACGCCGAAGGAAGTGTCCCGTGTCTCTGTGATTCGTACGCCGGAGCAGGTTACCCACGAAGGTTTCAGGTGTTGTGCCCTGGCACCGCTGGGTCTTAAAGAACCCAGTCCTTCAGGAGTGGGAGCGAATAGGTTGCCATTGATCAGGACTCTCTGTGAACGATTCTGGAGGAAGAACCTAAACCATTCAAGAACGGTGCCATACAGGCCCATCCTGAGTTTGAGGTGTTTAAGGAATGTTTTGTGGTTAACCGTATCGAAAGCCAAGGCTATGTCAAGGAGGATTAGGAGACAGGTGTTCCCTTTACAAGGGCTTGGAAGGCATCTTCCACGATGTGGAGGAGGGTGGTGCTGTGTCCAGCAGGGGCGGTGGGTGACATTTCAAAGTGGTGGGGCGCAAAGTGATTTGCATACAGCACCATAGCGAGCGAGCGCAACGCGCGAGCCTGAACCCTAAAAGAGGGGTTTGGGGGGATTACCCCCCAAGAAAATTTTGAAAAAAAATATGAAAAATCCTGCATTTTCAAGCAAATTTGAGAAAGCAGGAAGGTTAATAAAGCAATTGTGAAAGTGCAGTTATTACATTAATAGATGGCATAACATAGGTAGCAACATATTCAGTATATCCACAGAGCTTCATACATTCCATCCTATTACGCTCAGGTGCTGAATTCAGAATATAAGACTTTCATTTAAATCTCAGCTCTAAGAGTAGAAGAAGTTGCACAGCAGTTGGGAAACAGCCTTCACAAAGCATTGGGAAAATGAGAGGCAATTACTTGAAAGCAAACTGAAAGCAATGCATCAAGTAGTAACTTAAAGCAATGCATCCAGCAAAACAGTGCATGCAGTCAACCATACAAAAGTAAACTAAAGCAAGTGTGAACCTGTGAACCTTCACTTTGAAAGCAGGGTGCTAGTCAACAGGCCAGTCACTTACATTTAAACTGAAGAAGAGTACACCTCAGCATGCAGGTACCAACATAAAAGCACCAAGCAAGTCAAACAGTTTAATGAAAGAAAAATGAAAGCAATACATCCAGCAAACTAGATAGTGACTCAAAAAGTAAACTGAAGCAAGTGCACACTGAAAGGATTGTATGTAAATGTAATGCACCCAATCAATTACATGGGAAAAAACTTGAGCCAATGTACCCAGAAAACCAGACCAGCACACCAAAGCATCCCACCCCTGATAGGATGGCAGCTGTGCTCTTAGGGTCACCCCTCAGTTTTTTGGCAGGGTTGAGAACCCCCCAGTTTTATGCCCTGTGCGCCTGAAGGGGAGACAGGCAAAAGGGGTCATAATGGGACATCTGGCACAGCCACTTTGTAATCGAGGTCACCCACCCAGCTCAAGACTAAGTTACAGGCTGATCTTAAATCTTTAAACAACCACAAGGGTCGCCAGCTAGTTGGTTCTTGAGCCAAAAGAGTCCTCAGCTCACTGGGAGTCTTTACATCGCACCTGAGATGACATGACAATGTCCCTTAATCCGGAGCAACTGTGGGGACTGGTCTGGGTCTGACTTGGTACGAGCAGGATACAAAAAGTAACGGTAGGTGGTAACCCACTTCAAGTAGCCTAGACACTGGTTTAGAAAACCTTTTGCTGTCCTGCGACAGCGTAGGACTTCATCAACTGGTCAAGCAGCCCACCCATTCAGCAGGCAATCGACTCGACCTTATCTTTTCCAGCCCTGGTTTAACGCATATGAATGACATTCTGCCTATGAGTTGGACGGATCACGCTCTTATTAAATTTTATATTACCTGTACAAAAATTAGAAAGCTGAACAATAGCGTTCTACCAGAATTTACGTACAGAGACTGGAAAGCTTTGGAAAAAATGAATTCCACCACCACTGT
This sequence comes from Lissotriton vulgaris, assembly GCF_964263255.1. Lineage (NCBI taxonomy): Eukaryota > Metazoa > Chordata > Amphibia > Caudata > Salamandridae > Lissotriton > Lissotriton vulgaris. Next base: position 2,036,702,574 of record NC_141691.1, read on the forward strand.
CTTCACTGTGGAAGATAGCTTCTCCCCTACCAAATCGGTTGAAGACAACTACAGAGCCTTTAGCTCAAGGATAGCATCCACCACGGACTTTATTGCCCCACTAAAACGATGTAAACCTAAAGGCAGAGCACCTGCTCCATGGTATAATGACTCCCTGAAAACTCTCAAATTAGCCTGTAAACAGGCTGAGAGGAAGTGGAGACAAGGATACTGTGACACCAACAAAATCACCTGGAAAAATAAGCTCCTGGAATATAAGTCTGCCATCACAGAGAGCAAATCGACCTATTACTGCTCTACTATAGTTAACGCACTTAATAGCTCGAAAAGCATATTCCAGATCCTTGATAACCTCATCCACCCTGACTGCACCAAGAAAACCATCCCCCCCCTCACAGACCCTCTGTGATAATCTCGCACAGTTCTTTACGGACAAAATCGAGACCATCATTAACAATTTAGCAACGCCCCCATTGCAAAATTATCTTACCACCCCCGGAGTCAATACTACCAACCATGATCTACCGAGTCCAGGTGGCCCACCAAGAGAAGGTCTTCGGGCTTTCCCCCCTATCCCTGAAGATGATTTTGAGAGACTGGCACATGGGATCACCTCTGGATCCCCCCTGGACCCACTCCCCCCTAAAACCTGGAAAGCGTGTGGAACTGAACTATTCCCCACCCTCCGGAGGATCTGTAATCAATCTCTGTGCTGTGGATTCGTTCCCACCACCTGGAAGCAAGCACTCATCACCCCGTTACTGAAAAAAACATCCTTGAACCCAGAGAGTCTTTCCAACTTTCGACCTATATCGCTTCTACCCTTTCCTGCGAAAGTGGTGGAACGCTGGGTCAGCTCTTGTCTATCGACACATCTTGAGCAGAGTCACGTTCTGGACGACTTCCAATTCGGATTTCGGCCAGCCCATGTCACCGAAACAGCAGTGCTTACGGCCATGGAAGAACTTCGTATGCGTGCAGACAGGGGCCACGCAGTGGCCTTGATCCTACTAGACCTGTCTGCCGCATTCGATACGGTCAACCATGTGACTCTGCTGAAGAGGTTGAGAGAGGCAGGGGTCGACGGCACTGCCTTACTCTGGTTCCACTCATATCTCAGTGATAGGAAACAAGCTGTATCCCTCCCCCCTTTTCAATCTGCCTTCTCCCCAGTCCCTCACGGTGTTCCCCAGGGTTCTTCCATCAGTCCGATCCTTTTTAATGTTTACTTAAAACCATTGGTCACCCTAATCAAAACTCACAGAATGAAAACAGTAAACTATGCGGACGACACCCAGCTTATCCTTTCATGGGAGGGGGAAGACTCAATCCCCATGGAAGCCTTTCATGATTGCTTAAGAGACACAGCAGGCTGGTTGCATTTGAATTCCCTCCAATTCAATTCCTCTAAAACCGAGGTATTGTTTTGTCCCGGGAGCCGAATCCCTCGCCCTTTTCCAGTGGAGTTCTGGCCCCCAGAAAACTCAGATAAACCACAACCAGTTACCAGTGTCCGCAATCTGGGTGTCATGCTAAATAACAATCCTAGCATGGAAACGCAGGTAACCAAAACAGTCTCTACCTGCTCGGCCCTTATGCGCTCACTACGCAAAATTCTGCCACTACTCCCCGCCCAGGCTCGAGCACTGATAGTCAGGTGTACTATACTCAGTCGCCTTGACTACTGCAATGCTCTCCTGCTTGAGTCCCCAGTTGTACTACTGGACAGACTCCAACGAGTCCAGTCGGCAGCAGCCAAACTGGCCCTCGGTTGGACCAGGAGAGCCTCGGCCACAGCAGCCTTAGCCGAGCTACACTGGCTTCCTCTGAAGCAACGAATAGCTTTTAAGGCTCTCTGTTTGGTCTTCAAGGCATTACACGGATCGGGCCCTAGACCCTTACAACAAATGTTTTCCTGGTATTTCCCCACCAGAACTCTACGATCCGCTACAGCCTGCCTTGTGACGGTACCTAGATTTAATAAGGTAAGGACCGGGGGAAGATCCTTCAGAGTGGCCGCGGCTAAGCTCTGGAACAGTCTGCCCGTTGACATTCGTCAAACTTCCCAGCTCCTGCCTTTTAGAAAGCGTATCAAAACGTGCTTTTCCCCTAGTATCCCCGCCACGCTTCATTCCCCTAAACAGATTCCTACTGCTTCTAGCTCAGGAGTAAGCTCTTCAGCGCCAGGATACCTGCCAGGTGACAGCCGCGCTCTACAAGTGTTTTAAATAAATAAATAAATAAGTGAAGGAGCTATAAGGAACCTAAGCACACTGGTGTTGATACCACTAACAGGGCAGCTCTGACTTTCTCAGGGTGGGTATCAGCTGTGTGATGAAACCAGCATGTGAAGCAGTTACCTCAAACAAACTAAAACCAATGCACTCATCAAGACAAGGAGTTACATGAAATCAAATAGAAAACCACCATCAAGCCATGTAGTCGCCTAAAGGCAAATTGAAGTGACTGCACACTATGGGAAGTGCACTTCACCAGCCAGCCTATTACACTAAAGGAAAATAAAAGCAATGCTCCCAGTCTGCTGATTAGCATCCGCAACCCATGGAAAATCTGTTCATGGCAAATGAAGGATCCTGATGAAGGATCCTGTTACTTTATATCCCAGTAAATGAAGCTTTCACCCCAGCAATGCCCAGGAGAGGCTTCATTTCCTGCGAGTCCATATCTCATTTTCATGTTTTTTTAATTATTTCCCAGTGGGTGGGGTTGGGAATGGGCTTAAAGTGGCTTTTACTTCAACTATATCACTTCTGTAAATACAACACAATTTCCAGTAAAACCAATAGCATTAACATCACAACAATATGGAGAGGAAAACAGATGAACAATAACAGTAAACACATTGACTGATCAGGCAATGTGCCTTTACGGGCAGGGAATGAGCCCTTGGTAATGTAATGTGTACTCTGTTTTCATGCTGGTTTCATACCCTTTCTGCTAGATACAGGAATCAGAGACTGGCTGATTGTATAGCAGTCGTGAACATGTAAATGACTCTACCATAACTCCACTGGATGGAAAACATGCTGATTTCTTAAATTGCTAGTCCCTCGCTGTTGATTGCTAGACTAGTGTGTTACATCTTCTAATTTGTGTGTATGCATAGCCATGGACCAGAAAGGGATGACAGTTTGGAGCAATATGCACTTCAGTAAGAAGTTGAATATCAACAATATGAAAGTTATGTCAAGTATATCCTAAAAAACCATTGCAGAATGGATCTGTGAAGGTGTCTCTAAATTCCCCTTTATGTATCCCTTGTGTTTTGACAATTAGATATGCGTTGTCAATCGCTGCATCATTCATATATCCAAAAGCATGTGGAGATCTAAATGCAAAGGTGAATTGCCAAAATTAAAAAATAGGACACTTGCTGTCATAGCCATCATCTTTTGCCCAATCTCCATTGCTCCATCCTCAGCAAGACCAATACGTCACTAATCAATTATGTAGCATTCACAACCTGTAGTAAATACAACATCTAACATGACAAAATTGATATAAATGATAAACCTGGCCGGTCTGCATGCCACATTGAAAGGTATGCTGTCATCAACTCACTTCATAAATCAAAGGCAGATACTGCCCTTAATATGCATCCCTGGGTATTCAAGAAACCTCCAATACAGCAGTGCCTTTAGTGAGGGAAATGTTTGTGTTTCATCACTATTCTGAGTATACACAGATCTAGACCCACCTCACACCACAAATTGGGCCCTCCTACCTCTTACCTCATGCCACACACGCCCAACACGGCAGCGCATGCATCATGATCATAAAAGTATCATATATGGGCCTAGAGTTGCAGCACATTGAACTCGACACCACAATCATTAGTTTCATCTGGCACTCACTTCCAAGTCCAAATGGATGTAGAGTGCATGCAGTTGACATGTTGACATGTCTTTAGCAATTTTGATCCATTTGAGTTAAAAAATTTAAAAAAATTGTTTATATCCGCAGATAATGTACCAGATGATGGATTAAGTGGTAAATTCGGCACAGCTGATTGAATACGCTAAAAAGTAATTCGATTACAGCGCGATCTATTTAATTTTAATATGATTTCGCGCCACCACGTCTCCTCGACATCATTAATAAGTGCTTGTAATGTAAAATTCTAAGGAACTTTTAAAGCCTTAGCTCCAAATGTTGAACCCCCTTCATCTCCTTCCCGCTTAAGGTATTGGGACACCTTGGCTGCATTTGGGGGTGCAATTCCCCTGTTAGCGAGAGTCTCAAACATAAATGTGCACTTTTTACTCATGTGTTAAATTACACCAGTAAGGTGTCATTTTAAGTGTGAGAAAATCTGCGCCTGTGGGCAGCTGGCAGACGTTCCTAGGTTGCTTCTCCGACGAGTCATTAAACCACACATGTAAGTGTATGGTTAGTCACAAACATTTGGAAGGAACATTTTCAACATGGATGTGGCCTAAGGGATGGTAGGCGTAAATCCTTATAGGTTCCATATGATAAAAAAAATCACTGTGCCGCACATCTAGGCATGTATGCATGTATCCTTGCTGCATTTTCCTATGAGTAAATAGCTAGTAAATTGAGTCCCATTAAATTCACAAAGAATTCCAGACCAGTGGCAGGAAACTGGGCCTGTCAAGTACACCGCTCTGCAACAGGCCTGAATTCCATCTCACCTGCTCCCATATCCCCCAGGTATATAGGATAAATCAGGAGGGGCGTTCCAAGACCCCCCTGCACTGGAGAAGGTGGCCCACTCCTCCCCGTTCCCAATGGTAACGCGTTGCTCAGATTAATATGCTGGGAACACTGTGCATTTAGGACGTTTCTGCCGACATTGAAAGCTTTAGCCAGGCTGTGCTGCGTAGATACTTGTAAACGTTGTATAAATGCGCAGTTACTTGTGACAGGTTATTACTTATCATTTGAGACGTGAGGCACCCCAGGTCAGGCACGGAACTCACGGACGTCAGGGAATATTTATTTCAGCAGTGTCAATGCAAGACAACGGGCCCACTGGATTTCCGGCAAACCCATGATGTCTTACTTAAATGTATAAAAGCCCCCCTGACCCTTGATGATGAAACTTACCGGAGGCGAGCGCAGAGCCAGTCCCAGACCCCGAACCTTGAGGGGAGACATCGCTCCAAGTCCGTGAGCTGCAGGCGCATCAACCCTGGACTGGTTCCAGCCACTTCTGAGTCCAGACTGGACAGCACTGGCACCCATACAGGAATGCCGGGCCACCCCCACGCGCGGCATCCAATGGGATGCTGCGCCGGTGGACCAGCCAATCCTGGCACTGCATGCAGCGCCAAGATTGGCTAGGAGGGCACATTTTCTGCTCGCTGTCGCCCTTTGGAAACCCGGGCTGTTGCAGCAAACAAGCACCCCTGGGTCCCGCTGGGGAGGCTATACAGTTAAATAGGAGAGGATCATTGAAGTGATTGTTAGGGTCTAAGGAGGATAGAATTTTCGAGAGAGAGTGTTTATCATTGATTTTGAACAGGACCAGTGCGCTTGCCTTTTGGGTGACATATGGGTGGGCAGAACGGAGTAGGTTGCAGAACTTGAGTTACTCTCTGAGGGCAGAGATTTTGTTGCAAAACAAGGAGAAAAATTCCTAGCATAGTATTAGAGATAAAGGGGTTTCTTTGGAGGTTTTGTTGGATTGATGTTTGACCAAATCGAAAGACTTGCAAGGTCTACTCTTGGCATTCTCCAGTTCCGTTCTGAAGAATTCTTTTTTAGCGTTGTTGATTTGTCTATTGTAGGCATTTCTGGCCTGGCGTAGAAGTTGTAAATGGGCTGCTAATGGGTGCTGTTTCTAATTATGTTCTATATGCCTGAGGGATCCGTTGAACCAGGAGTTCCTATCTTCGATCTGGGTCCTTTTTAGTTTCAGGGGAGCAAGGTCATCGAGACTGTTGGATATAGTTGTGGAATAATGTGAGGGTGGGCATAGTTGGCGGAGTACTATTACGCGGAATTCCACAAAGTTTTTTTTTTAAGTTTCAATAACCTTTATTGTCTGTTTTGCACATTACAACCATGTAAAGAAAAAGGAGGTCACAATCCAAGCATAGGCGTCATTGATACATGCAGTGCAATATCACATGCAATTATATATAGGAAGAAAACTTGTCCCTACCCCGCCCACCCCACAAAATGGTTCAAATTATAATGTAGCACTGTCCAGTCCTTGGCAATACAGTCCATAGGCGCAAATGGAAACGTAGCGATATGTCAAGGCTTGCATGAGGTCACACCATGAATTTGAAACAGAACTTTACAAGTAAAAAAAAACCAGTACCCAACACCCTCCTTCCCCCTCCCACTCAAAACGGCAATTAGAACCTCATCAGTTCAAGATCCCAGTCAGAATGTCATAACACCCGTTTGCGCCTGTCCATGTCGTATGTGGATATCCTTATGAGATTTGGGGGCAGGTGTCTGTCCCAGATACATCTTCCTCCTCCTCCTGAGTTGCTTTCTGCACAATGAGATATGAGGTGAGCGGGCCCCAAATGTCTTTTGGGCGTGATTTGATCGGAAGCATGTCCGCGTTGTGGGGCGTGTCTTCCTGCCATGTGGACATGGTGTGAATCCAGTCCTTACATTTGGGAGCACGGCCTCTCCCCACCTACACGCCACCTGTCGTCAGCAGTAGTCTCAATGCTTGAAACTTCTTATGCACTGTCTGGATACTCTGGGACAAGCCCAGAAGGGCTATGAGCTGACATGGAGCTATCTGGGTACATGTTCGATAATACCTGAAACATCTGTGCCCAGTAGGACATTACCTGGGGGAATTCCCACGTTCCCTAAGTCGGAACCTATAGAGCCGGGCCTGGGTATGATATAGGCAGTGCAGAAACTTGAAATGGATGAGGCGTAACCTACTGTTGCTGGTCACTGCCTCTGTTTGCGCGCAGCTAAGCTCCAACTGTTCATCCGTCAGAGTAATACTTAAATCTGTATCCCATTCCTGCCTAGCACGCTTTGGGCTGGGGAAAGGCGAATTTTATTTGAGTTGGTTAAGGAGACATATTTTACTTGTCGAGGGTTATCTGCCTGTAGTAAAGCATGTAGTGGGAGTAATTTATCCAGTTCCGTCGGAAAGGCAGGAGTTACGGACTTCACGCTCTGCCAGAGATGGGTATACATAAATGTGTCCATTGTCGTCGGCTCACAAGTTTCAAAACATTGTTCACTGGAGAGGAACTGCCCTCCCACATAAAGGTCCCCCCATGTGCTATATTTAAGTCTCTCTTGCATCCTCTGGCATACCCCCTCATAAGTGACCTGCAGTAGCGGGTTCCGCAAGAGGGATATCTTAGGTAAGTACATCATGGGTATCGCTATCTTGCGAGCTATATACTGCCATGCCAGTATAGTACAATCCATGGTGGATGGATCCTGTTCACATTTTTTCACTGCCGTAAAGAGATAACACGTTGTGGGCATCGGAGTCATGTAGCCATCCTCCACCGCTAAGTGGGGCATGAAGGGTGGCAGGTGAAACCAATACATAGCAAAATGGGCCTGTGCACAGTAGTAATATAGCTCAAAATTGGGGACATGATTCCCTCCCTGATGGATTGGCAGCATCAAGGTGGTCAGGTTTAGCGACGCCTGTTTCCGGCCCCATATGAGCCTCGCAAGTTGTGAGTTAATAGTTTTAAAGAAAAAAGACCTGGCATGAAGGTATATTGATGAAGAGGTACAGAAATGTAGGCAGCAAGACCTTTTCAATTAGGGAGATCCTTTCCGTCATGGAAAGTGGAAGGCGCAACCACTTAGTGATGGTGTTTGTGATTTTGTTTACAGCTGTGCCATAATTTAGCCGCATAAGCGCATCCCTGTCTCTAGTGTCTCTAGTGACATGTATACCGAGGTATTTCACCTCATCCTCCTCTCAAACCAGAGGATAGTCCAGTTGGTGCGGTGGAGTGTTATCTGTAAGGGGGAAGATCGCAGAATTGGACTAGTTGATTTGTATCCCAGAGATACAGTAAAAGGGGGGGATTTGGTCCCGTTCAGGAGCACCGATGCCAGCGGGCAGGTGTATAAGAATTGGATCCAATGGAGAAAGGTAGTAGTCATCCCCATATATCCCAGAGTCCCAGTAGGTAGTCCCACTCTAGGGAGTCAAACGCTTTGGTAGCGTTTGAGGAATACAACAACCGCTGAGCATTTAGGATTAATATCTTGTAGCACCGCGGCCAGGGTTCGGAGGTTATGCGATGTGGTTCAGCTCGGAATGAAGCCAGCCTGGTCAGGTAGTACCAGGCGCTGCATTAACAAACTAAGCCGGGTCGCCAGGACCTTAGCTAGTATTTTAGTATCACAGTTTAAAAGAGAGAGGAGTTACAGCAGTGTGAGGGCTTCCCTATTTTCAATTAGGAGGTTATAAGCGCCTCCTGCATCGTCATAGGTAGTCTACCCTCTTCCAGTGCTGCATAGTATACCTCCTTCAGGATTGGGGCCAAAACGGAGACGTATGTTTTATAAAACTCTATTGGCAGTCCGTCGGACCCCGGGGCCCGTCCAGATGATGGCTTCTGTAATTTCGTCCAGTTCCAAATCTAGATTGAGAAATTTCCATTGAGTGTCCCCTTACCCGGCAATGGCGGTATCTTCAAAATAGCTGGGTAAGTCGAGAGGGGTGCCTCTGTGGGAGGAGTACAAGATGCTATAGTAGTCTCTGAGCATCCGCAATTAGTCAGGTAGATTTCTATGTATGATGCCCTGTTCATCTTGCAGTTCAGGCACATATTGGACAATCTAGGTGGTCTGACTGCAGCCGCCAAAGCCTTCCCAGGGCGATCTCCTTCACCATAAACCCTCGCTATAGGGTTTTTCCACTGAAACTTGCACTCCCAATCAGCAAGTTCTTCATATTCAGTTAGTTTGCAACATATGTTGGCCCTGGTCTCATTCCCGTCTGGGTCGGAGCTCAGCCCACTTTCTAATTGTTTGAGGTCCCTCTCCAGTGTAGACAAGCTAGTGCGCAGCGGTTTAAGTATACCTCCGCCCTTACATATGCACCAGCCCCGAATCGTGACCTTAAACGCCTCCTAAAAAGTTGTTATACTGGGAACAGATTCTAGGTTGCGGTTAAAGAAATCTCTAATGTCTTGCTCCAGCTCAGTCCTGAATACTGCGTCTTCGAGATGTAGCAGGTTGAGGCGCCAACTATTAGATGTGGAATGATTGAGGGGCGCATGCAACTCAGCGACAACCGGGGAATGAGCAGAGTGAGTATGAGCTAATTGAGTCAGCAGCCCTAGCCAGTGCACCATACCCATGGACATGAAAAGGTAGTCCAGTTTGGCCCAAGAGGAGTGGAACGCCAAAAAATGTGTGCCCTCTCGCTGCATGGGGTGGATATGTCTCCAAGAGTCAAGCAAGTAATTCTCATCAATAATGTCTCGTAACACTCTCTGTGTGGCCGTATAATATGTAGGGGAATCCCGGGACATATCCATACAGGGGTCCATTACATCATCATCGTTTTATTGTGTGATTAATTAAAATCATTACAATATTTACAAGAAATAAAAACAGTGCATCTGCAAATACAAAAGGCTAATAAAAATGAAGTAAAGTCAGAATAATCTGATTCAGAAGATGTCCTCTCTGTGGTCATATATCTTGGAATAAAACGTACTAAGTCTGTCCGTGTCAGTTCTTTCACTAGATGACCTTTGTCACCTAGTGATCTGTCCCTGATCTTCGTTTTGTTCGTGGCGGCAAATGCTATATATCTGTTCCTTATCTTGTAACAGCTTTGTTACCTTCGCCATAAATTTGATTCCCCGATATGAAAGGGTAGGTGAAACACCACTTAGCCAGCTTATCACCGCCTGCCTGAAGGTATGGATCTTCAGTACGTTGAAAATTGCCCGCAGATATCTTCTTCTTAAGACCTGCAGCGCTGGGCATACACATAGTAAGTGTGACACTGTTTTGTTCTTATATCCGCATAATCTGCAGTTAGTGCTTTCTAGTTGTTGTTTCCAAGAAGGCCTTAGATCTTTTGAATAGTGCGTGCCCAGACGATACGCTATCAGAGATTATTTTAGGTGTTGGCAGTAGTGTAAGGCTAGGTAGACTTGCAGTTTTTGGGTGGTGTATGAATTGACTACTGTCCAAGCGTGTCGCTGTTTAGTTAGAGTTCTTTTGTCTATAAGCAAGGAAATCCTTTTTGCTGATCCGTTTGCTATTTTGCAGAACTGCTTGTGGTCGATATTTTTATTCCACACTTCGTGAAGGCCCAATGTTGTCAAACACTGGCTGAGATATTTACCCCATTGGGTGGTGTTGGGCTTGCCTACCAGAACGTTTATTTCCTCCCAACATAGATTGTCCAGTGACTCACTAGGGGCGGATCGGAGCTTATGGCAGAATTTTGCAAATGTGGACTTCGACCTGATTTCTTGGTTTTGCAAGCCGAATTCTTATCCATTACTGTATTAAAGTCTCCTCCCCAAATAATGTAGGTGGTACCGATCTCCTGAATTCTGCTCCATAAGCGAAGGAGGACCTGGGTGTTGACGGTATTAGGCCCATAGTATTTAGCAAAGGTCACATCGTGAGAATGGAATCTACCCCAAAGCAAATCAAATCTGCCTTCTGCATCAGCCTCTGACCCACCAGGCACAAAACCTCCGACCCACCAGGCGCATATGCAACCCCCTCTCTTGACCAAAATAGCCACTCCCCACGAGTATATATAGAGAATGAAGTGAAACTGCGATGTGAGGCCCATCTCGAGGCAAACTGGGGAGTAGCGCCGGGCTTAAATGTATCTCCTGTAATATGGCAACTGTAATGTGATGCCTATCAAGGTAACTCAGAATCAGCCTCTTTTTTCTATGGTTGTTCAGAACTCGTATGTTCCAGGATGCTACTGCAATGCTATTAGTGCCTAGTGTGTCATCCGCCATTGTACCATGTAGGACATTCAGCATGAACCCACGTCATGAGGACCCTATTGGACTGGACAAGTTGCAAGATAATCATAAATGAAAATCCACCCTCCAACCACACCGGCTTACCAACTTGCCCGGTACAAAACCCCTTCCCCCTTCCCAAAAAAACAACATAGTTTTACTACTAGTACCCTCATATATATAGCTTCTGGGGGTTTGCCTTTTTGGGAACACACTAAGGGCTCACGACCTGCCCACTTCCCTCCATACTCTCACCCACCCACTACACCACCAGCAGGAAGACTGTTGCGGTGGGACGGAGGCAAGTAGCCGAGCCCGACATTATACTAAACAGCAAGTATAAGTATACATCACCAGCGTAGTTCAGTTCATCATGAGTAAAGCAGCAGTGAGAGTTCCAGCAAGTGCCAATGTCAAATATGTAGTTTAGCTGGGGTTAGACCTGGGCGACGGGGATCTGGAGCAATCTCTGAGTTTTGACTCTGCGGTAGCCGAGCGGCAGTGGCATCGAAGATAGTCCTCAGACTGTTGTGGTTTCAGAAAGTATTGCTGCGAGTGTAATGGGTTATCTTGAGCTTCGCCGGGTACAGCATGGCCTAGGGGATTTGCTGTGACTGTAGTTTTTTCATTACGGTAGCAAATTTCCACCTGTCATCCTGCACTGCTTGTGTAAAGTCTGGGAAGAAAGCCAGTGTTGTGTTCTCATAATGTACCTGTTTTTTTTCACGAGCCAGGCCCTGCACCGAGTGACTATCCCTGTAATTTAAGAAACATGCAATTATAGGCTGAGGCGGTGACCCTGGGGGTGGGCAGGCCGCCATAGACCTGTGCGCCCTCTCCACCGTGAGGTGCACCGAGAAGGAATCCCTGCCGAATAATTTTTATAGATTCTGCCAGACCAAGGATTCAAACGTTATTTCTTCTGGAACGGGCCTCCAAATCCTCATTTTTCTCAGCAATTACTTTAAGCAATTTGTCCATCTGCAACAACTGGTTTTGCTCGTAGTAGCTCCATCCTCCAGGTCGGACACTCTAGTCTCGGCCTCTTTCAGGTGCTGCTCATGTTGTCCTAGCTTGGCCACCACGGAGTCCATCCGCATATTCATTGTATCTATTTTAGAGTCTATAGACATGAGACTCTGCTTCATGCCAAGCAGAATGGCCTTCCAGTCTTCTTCAGACCTGTCCGTGGCATCTGATTCCTCATGGTCCTCAGAGCGTGACCTGGGAGTCTTGCGCACCTCAAACAGGAGCTTGGCCTGCTTGGCATCAGTATGCCCCAAGGCGCAAGAAGACGGACAGGATAGGGAAGTACAAAGCGGTGACCAATAGCTTCTGCCACGTGCAGGTGTACTCTGACAGTTCTGTGGTATAGGTCGCCAGGGAGGTAGAGCAAGTGGTACTTGTGCTATGGTTGTAGCAACAGCAGCGACACGTGTCGCGGTAACTACTATAAGATGGAAATCGGTACAGTTTGTGGCACCCCTATATCTAGGCCCGCCAAGGGTATGTGTCTCCCATTCTCATGTAGCAAGCAAATAGGGAAGAGTATCCGAAGCAGCGTCTCTGCAAAAAGGGGTAAGGGCGCCAATTTCAGTACTGGGAGTGATCAATAAAGATGGCAGGGGAAGGTACCAATCATACTGTGCACAAGGCAGTGCTTTCGGGTCTGTTTGTACATAAGTGCGACCATCAGTCCATTGTGACAATCAGCGCTGTCCCCCACTACAATGGAATCCATGGATTACCCTCAAGATGGCCTATCCTGACAATGCCTGTGCAGCTTTAATAATGCCATGGGCAGGGAGTGAGCAATAAGAGCTCACCTGCACAGGATCATTGGGGCATTTATTAGTGATGCGTCTGTCTTTTCAGGCAGTTTGTGGGGTGAGCAGCAGTGCTGTACTCTTTTTGCGGTTACCTCGCGACATAGCAAAATGGCGGCTGCTCCACTGTGGCTAAGTGTAGGTAATGACGCTTGGCCCAGCCCATGGTGTGCTCACAGTGAAGGGTGAAGCATGTGGCGCTCCAGTACCGAGGAAATGCAGATCAGTGGTCTCGCGCGGCCCCCAGGAGTCCCTTACAATCAGACCTGCACAAGTCAGCTTCGGCAGTTCTCGCCACTCCTTCGCGCCACATCCACTTTGGCGCAGCAGATCACTAGGGCAGTTGCAGGCAGTCACAGCATCACAGCACTCACAATTTGCTGTTCTGGCATCCGCCACACACCTTCCATGTAGAGGCAAGGCAGCACCCCTCCGCCACCGTGTTTTCGGGTATCCGACCAGGCTCGGTGATTCCTGATTGAGCGATATGCAGCGCAGCTCCAGAAGCGGCTCAGTGCTCGTCTCTCCCAACGTCGGAAAGCTCCTCCTCCGCTTCTCCGTGGGCCAGGTCTGCAAATGCGGTATCGTTATAAGCAGCAGGATAGCAGGATTTATGCTGTGTAATTTAAATTGCGTAAAGTCATTACAGGACGGGCATGATGTATATTTTCAGGCTCGGCTGGGCTGGAGCCTCACAAGGCGAGCAGCCATCTTGGTCGTGCGCCACCTAATGCCCCGCCCCCCGGAAATCCACAAAGTTGAACAAAAACTCTGTGAATTCCGCAACTTCGCTCCGTCAGACTCCCAACTAATAAAACTGAAACCTCATATACTTTTGGTAAAATAACAAGTTTCTCTGGCTTTACATGCTAAAATGCGCAAAAGTGAAAATTAAAATTTAGCAAGCAGTGAGAGAGGTGATGATTTTGGGATCCACCTTAACCTAAGGAGAAAACCAAGCAGAGGACTTGAAAACAAAGCGCACATCTTGCTGAGCGATTCGATGGTGGTCCCATCCTCTTAGGACCACCCCAAGCACAGTTATAGGTAAAAATACAATCCCAACCAAAGGTCCTGCAAAGCATAATGGGACGAGATTAGCAGTGGGCAATGAATATTATAGTATACAATATCAAAATAATTCTACAAAGAGCTGCAGTTCAACTAGTTGTTATTAGGTGTCCCTCACAAATCAAATGCAAAAGCATTGAAATTATTACATCAGGCTGCCGTTCCACTAGTCGTTACTAGGTGTCCCTCATGAGTCAAATGCAAAAGCATTTGACTTGAGGGACACCTAGCAATGACTAGTTGAACTGTAGCTTGATGTAATAATTTCAATGCTTTTGCATTTTAGTCCACCTACTTGCATTCCGTGAGCCTCAAACACCCCAAAACTTCCTTGAGTCCGGGCTCTCTCCCCTTAAGTGATATAAATGGTGACACGCCAGTCACTGAATGGGGAGTTACTCTGTATGACCAAATAATTGTCGTCAACGTATTATTCCAAGGCAGACCAATTGCTAAAGAAAGTTGAATATTCTCCATAATATGGCAGCTGACTCTTTCAACCAATCCATTAGCTTGAGGTCTGACAAAGCCACTCTGTCTTGTTTGACATCTACTCTATGTTTAGCGCTGATTACAGCGTCTTTTAATGTTTAGGCACTAGCCTCTTTTTAAAAACGTTTAAAACTGTTCTGTTGGATTGTAATTGCACTCACCTATCTGCCGACTCCCGCCCCGGTCCGCCGCGTCCATTTCTGGGCGTTTGTTTGCGGAGGGTGAGGAGGAGCCTAGCACTTCCGGGCTCGGGCGGATGGTCAGCGCTCTAGTTGCCCCTACAGCCTATAAATGTGTATTGGTCAGCGACCGCGCAGCGGACGCGTGCAGCGGACGCGTGCAGCGGGCGCGCCGGAAGCACGCCGAAGTCGAGCCAAAGTCAAGCCCGTCTGCGCCCGTCCGCGGCCGGACGGGGCGCGGGGCCAGAAACCCTGGTCATTCACAGCCCCCGCCATTACGGTATGACAATTATACTCTGCTCAGTCTACGCCCTGCCCTTATGTCATCCTGTTTACACTCTATGGAGGCGCTATCAGTACACGATTGTTCAGTGTGCCATTTTACACCTAGCACCGGCTCTTCTGACACCCCTCATAAAAATGTTTTAAAAGCTGCACTACTGAATTGTCGATCTCTAAGCAAACATAACATCCACATTTATCACCTCCTAGAGGATGAAGCTCTTGAGATCCTATTTCTGACCGAAACCTGGCTTGGTGAGCACTCTGATCCCGATATCATCGAGGCGATGCCTCCAGGATACTCCCTCGCCAGGCTCGATAGGCAGGATGGTAGGGGAGGCGGAATAGCCATTGCCGTCAGAGCCCCCTTGGAATGCTCTTTATCGCCGGTGAATATTGATCACTGCGAAGCTGGATCTTTCACTATTATAGTGAGTCCTAAATATTCCCTATCTGGCATTCTTCTATACAGACCCCCGGGAAGACTGTTTGATTTCACGTGCAGCCTTATAGAGGCCACAGCCCATCTTGCTTTAAGGAAATCTAGACTTTTGGTGTTAGGTGATATGAATATACACTTTGATGATGCTGGGGACAAAGACGCCATCAGCATACAAGCAGAATTACTGTCTCTGCAGCTAGATCTTAAACATCAAAGCCCCACTCATAGACAGGGTCACCTGCTTGATCCAGTATTTAGCAACTGGAACGGAGTAAAAGTGCTTCCTCCTGTTCCCGTGCCTTGGTCTGACCATTTTGTGATTCCCTTACACATATTAGCAACTGATACTGTAGTTAAGAATGAAAACCGGCAGACCTATCGCTGTCGCAAATGGAAAAATGTTAATCCTAATACGTTTGCTGACAAGCTTGAACTGGCTGGACTCCCCAAAGGCTCCGACTGTGAGACCGCCTATACTTGTCTAAAAAATACTATCCTCACTGCCCTTGATGAAACTGCTCCCATCCGAAGATCAGTGACCAACAAGAAATTGAGGAAACGTTCCCCATGGTTTACATCTGAACTTCAAGATGCCAAAACCGCCTGTAAAAAACTGGAACGAGATTGGCGTGTCAATTTCTGTCCCACTGCTAAAGACCACTATAAAAAAGAGCAAGCAAGATATTATAAATTGATCCGTTCCGCTAAAGCTCTACACTATAAGACCCGTATAGGTGAAGCAGAAAACTCCTCTAAGGAGCTTTTTAAAATTTTTAAGGAAATCTCGGTAGTCACCAACGAGAGTAATGCCCTTAATGACTCGGTGACGAAATGCAATGATATTGCCAAATACTTTGCTAATAAAATCACTACCATCTGTTCTAATTTCTCCACCGACAGGCCATCAGGATCTGACTTTACTGAAAATCTGGAGCTCATCCATACTAAAAAATGCCTGACCAGTTTCTCTGTTCCTCACACTACTGCTCTTACTAGCATCTGTAGGAGCATAAAGTCTGGCTCTCCTCGGGACCCTGCCCCCCCCAGGATACTTACAGCCAGTCTAGAGGTCCTTGAGTATCATTTCAGGCACATCCTCCAACTTTCTTTCTCTACGGCCACCCTCCCTATGGAATGGAAAAAAGCTATTGTGCTGCCGATAAAGAAAAAACCCAACATCAGTCAGGACACTCTGGAAAACCTTCGGCCCATCTCGCTGCTACCTTACTTAGCGAAGGTGGCTGAGAAAATAGCTAATAGCCAACTTATGGCCCATCTAGAATCAAATGGTGCTTTTCACAGCTCCCAATCAGGATTCAGGGCAGGTTATTCTACCAAAACCGCCCTACTGAGAGCGACAGAAACTCTACGGGCAGGTGTAGATGCAGGACAGACCATGGCACTTATAATGCTGGACCTGAGTGCGGCGTTCGACACTGTAGCACACTCCATCTTGCTACAGTGTCTGAACAAAGCCGGGGTCACCCAGGAAGCATTGGGCTGGCTAAAGGCTTTTCTCACCAGCCGCTGCTTTCAGGTTCAGAGAGGTGCTTTTCTCTCTGACAGCATTGCCTTGGAACAGGGGGTGCCTCAGGGCTCTGCCCTGAGCCCCACCCTGTTCAACCTGTATATGGCCCCTTTGGCTGAAGTGGTTCAATCGTTCGGCATTGAATTAGTCTCATATGCCGACGATACCCAACTTCTCATCTCCCTATCCCAAGCCCCCTCTGTCTCTCCAGACAACTTTAAATCCTGCATGCAAGCTCTGGCGGGTTGGATGACCCAACACTGCCTGAAGCTTAATGGCTCGAAAACAGAGGTTCTTGTTATGGGAGGTAGGGATTCGAGCTGGACCAAGGAGTGGTGGCCTTCATGTCTGGGGCCGCTACCCACCCCCTGTGAAGCAGCCAAAAATCTGGGGATTTGGGTTGACCCTAAACTCTCCTACGACTGCCACGTGAACAGGGTGGTCGGCAAATGCTATGGGGTCTTGAAGACCCTTAACCGTACCCTGGATCTCCTCCCTCTTGAAGCAAGGCGCACTATGACACAGGCGCTCGTGACTTCTAGAATAGACTATGGGAATGTGCTTCTGCTCGGAACATCGCAAAATAACATCAGGAGACTTCAAGTCCTGCAGAACACAGCAGCACGTCTGGTCCTTAGACTTCCCAAGAGAGCTCCATCCAAACCTGCTCTAGATACCCTCCACTGGCTACCCATAAAAAAGAGAATTCTCTTTAAAGCATTACTAATGTGCCATAGGATCATCTCCCAAAAAGCTCCCTCCTATATGAATGACTTAGCCATTCCCTATGAGCCCAATAGAACTCTTCGCTCCAGGGGAACTGGCTTGCTCACAGTACCTCGTATTAGGAAGGCCAGAATGGGCGGCCGCTCTTTTCGGGTTATGGCCGCCAGGGAATGGAATGCTCTCCCTATGGAGATCAGACTAGCGGATTCAGAGACTGCCTTCAGGAAAAGCTTAAAAACGCACCTGTTTTCCCTGTAACTCCCTACTACGCTCCTGACTTCTTTCCACAGCGCGGGGACACGCCGTGATGGCGTCACCAGGCGCTTTATAAACTCCTTTGTTGTTGTTGTTGTTTATTTAAAAATTCCTTCATACTTCTGGAAACCAATTGGATCCCATTGTCAGACATGATAAGTTTAGGGATACCCTCATTCATGAACACCCTCTCCAAAACTCTTATAACTTTCTCTGTATCAATTTAATCAATAGTCTCAACAACAGACCACTTGGAATGGTATTCAACCTGGATGATTATGTGTTTACTCCTCATTCCAAGTGTAAATATTGGCCCAGACAATCAATAGCCACTCTCTTCCATGGCCTTTTGGGTAGGTACACACAACATCAAAGGAGGTTGTCTTCCAATTTTCATTTTATTGCCATTGGCACATGCAAGGCACTTCTTCAGTATTCCTTCCACATCTTCATCCATTCGTCACCACCGAAAAGCTTGGCAAATGTGCCTTTTAGTTATGTTGCGACCTTCATGTGCAATATGATTTATTTTTTTCCTGAGTTTCTTGGGTGGAACAGTTTGATTCCTCCTCAACACACTCAATTCCACCTTTACATGACAATAACCTTTACGTTGGACATTACCACTTTGATAGTTCCCCAAACCAGCAGACACACATTTGAATACCACCTTCAATAAATCATCTTCTTTCATTGCTGCATCCCATTCCTCTATCTCAAGAGCCACTTCTTCACTCCCATTTCTTACCATATAAACGTCGCCATCTGTCCCTAGGTCCATCTCATTAACCAGCATCCTTCACAAGCAATCACATTCATCAGTCCTTTCACATACTCTATTATTTCAAAATCTGAGTCCAACACAGACAACATCCAATTGAATATCCTAGGTATTATGTTTCCTTCCAAAGAAATAAGTAAGGGGCTTGTGATCAGTTCTGACTTTGAAAGGTAAACCCCACAAAAAGTATTTAAAATACTTGAACACCCCGAACAACATGCTAAGACTTCCTTTTCAATAATTAAAGAGGAGACCTCTGCATTCTGAAGGCATCTAGAGGCAAAGCTGTTAATGCTATCCTTGCCATCCTTCACCTGGGATAAAACCTCCCAAAGCTCACATTGCTTGCACCACCTGTTATGTATGTCCTAACCGTAACGACAAATTAACCTAATGTGGAGTATGTAGAATGCCATCTTTCACTTTTTTGGAGGCAACATTGCATTTGTTATTCAATACAAAAATTGTTCCTTTTTTCATTAGCAACCTTAAAGATTTCACTATTTCAGTAACACAGCCACACATTTTGAGTAATGTTCCGCAAACCCAAGGAAGGGTTTCAATTGATCCTTGCTGGTAGCTTCAGAGGCATTTTCCAATGCCAAAATAATACTCTTTTTTGACTTCATGTCATCTTTGGATATCTCATGTCCAAAGTATGTGACCTGTGACTTCCGCAGTTGACATTTCTCGTTTTTTACCCTGAACACATGACCTTCCATTCTCTTCAACACCTTATCTATCAACTTAACATAGTCTAACCCCATAGTTCCCCACAATCAACCCACCATCCTGAAAACAGAGTACTTCTTTAAGTCCTCTGACTATCTGTTGCCTGATTCTTTGAAACACTGATGAGGCTGGCATTACCCAAAAGGCATTCTACAAATGATAAGCCCCCAGCGGTGTGAAAAATGAAGCAGGATGTTTAGATTCTTCATGATGGGACATCTGATGGTATGCTGCAGACATTTCAATCACAGTACAAATCTCACCCCCTCACATTGCTGTCAACATTTGAGACATGTTCAGCAAGAGTTGCATATCCATGCAGATATTCCAGTTCAGGTCACACAAGTCTACACATAACCATATCTTGTCCCCCTCCTTCGGCACAACTACTTTGGAGGGCAACTATTCCGAAGCCTCAATATGTTTGATTATGCTCTGCTCGAACAATTTTTCGAAAGTCTTCTGTATGGGTTCCCTCATAAAGTTTTGGAACATTTCTTATTCTATGTACAACCTGGGAGGCATTATGTTTTAGAATAATCCAGTGTGAGAAACCTTTAGGTCTATCCAATTTTTCAATAAACACTCCAGAATACTACTTCATTAATATTGTACCATACCCTTTGTGAATGTATTCAGATCTCTTTGCTGACACCAAACTAGAAGGTCATATCCTTATATCATTACCCTGTGTCTTTGTTTTTTTTCATTGTATGTTTATTCAAATTTTTTAATTTTTTGCGTGACTTTTTGCACTTTATTTTTCGCTTTACTTACTTTTTTCTTGCTGCCTTCTTTTTCATTTTTTTAATTCATTCTCTTCCCTGGACCTCACCCAGCACTGTGGCAGAGCAGGGGAGCAGCGGTGCCAACCCAGAACTACCAGCCGTAGCCACCTACCTTCCATTAGGCAGCGCAGGGAATGGGTACAGCCCCGTGCACTATTCACTGAATGGAAAGTGACAGCACTGATTTTTTGTGCAGCACAATCTCCCCTTCAGCCTGGCAACAGGCTGCAGGCCTGGTAGTTGCTATGCAGAAGCAATGTTGGGAAAGGTTGCACCGGTCTGTTCACCTCTGTTCGGGGATCCAGAGCACTCAACAGCAGCTGGTGGGTGGACATCCAGGATGTGGACCTGATAGACCTGCTGGGAGTGGAGGTTGGGGGCCTTGGTGAGTAAATATTATTAATTCATTGTGTTCCACCTATGCGAATATTTTTTCCTAAATAGCAGGCATGCTCCTCACACTCAGGTAAGTTAAGTTTATGTACCAAAAATTATTTATGTGATCATCCTGCAGTAGACATGCACTCAGTGGTGATATCTAATCCTACTCTTGTCATTGGTGCTTGCTGGACTGTTTATTTAAGAAGTAATGCAGAGACTCCTCTGTCCTTTCACTGAGATAGTGGTTGGTATTAGTATTAAGGAGTTAGCGCTTTCTTCTCTCACTTCTTTGTGCCTTTATATTTTGTAGCTCGTACAGTCCCAAACCCCAACCCCAAACAATTTCCCAGTGATGTGTAGTTGATAAGTACAGGCCTCAGCAAGGCCCGTCAGTGCAAAGGGTTCGCCCTTCTGTGCACGAAGTCCTCAGACTATAGAAAGAAATTGGCACGGAAACTGAAAATACAAAAACATAGTTTAATAAACCTTTAAAGGTGGTCCTACAGCCTACACAACTCTCTACAGAATTGTACAGGGTAGCACAAAGAACTCAAGCACATAGCCCCCTTTTATACACAAAGAAGGGGTTCATAAGTAGGCGGGTACAACACAGAGCATGATTTACAACCATATATGGACATTTCTGAACATGATCAATACATGGGTGGAGTTAACGGTTCTCGAGGCCCACGAAAAGCACATTCCTATCTACGCTGATCAAAGACAGATGTGATTCCTACTGAGCATGCGCTAGACGCACAAAGGGGTCTATTTATAGACTGTTGCTGGGCAGACCTTAAGGGCGACTAGCGTAGAGGTAGGACTCGTCACATGGCGGGCACATGGCAATTTGTAGCATACAAGATGGAGGACATGAAAACAAGACGGAATCTGACCATTACGAGAGTTAGAGCGGGAAAACGCAACAAGTGGGTCATGATATCATGTCTTTAGCTAATGCTTAACATTATCGCTGTTTTATTTACAACAGATGACCCTTTCAGCATTCGCTGAAGACATTCGGTTTCCTAGGATAATCTAAATACTCATCGTTAATATCGATGCTCATCATTTCAGCTATCTCTCTAGTCATGCTTTTCTGGTGGACAGCCTCAACGACAGCTCTTTTATTAGGAAAACAAAATGAAACACATAGGGAACATATCATTGGACTACATTGGATACATACACAACATAAAAAAATAATTGCAACAATTATACAAAGGCCAGTGAGAACTTTCGATCCCCATGTGGAGATCAAAGTCCAGAACCAACTTGAAAATGTCCAGGTTCCATTTTCGACATGTATATCAGCAGCGATCTTATGTAATTTATTGATTGCTTTGTATATACAGAAGGAGTGTGGTCAGGAATAAATACACAGCAGCTACTTCCAATAATTCTACAAGCACCACCGCTATCTGCTAACATAACTTCCAAAACCATTCGGTTTTGCAACGCAACAATTCTAGTAATTTGCAGCTCTTCGGTAAGATTTCCAAGGGCTTAAGCAGTTTGATTTGTTACGGCTTCTACAACTCTAGTTAATCGTCGTATCTTTCTACTATTCAGAGCAGCTCCAACAAAGAAAAATAAACCTAAATTAAAATCTATGTACTGTTGCAAACTAGTGTCGGTTTGATCTACATGGTCAATAGACAGAGTTTGCTTATATCTGTTTACAGTTACATTATTCAATAATTTCAAGTCTTTATGATATGATGCAGGTGCTAGAAATACAGGTGGCAGCAAAAATGCTACATAACACACTCCGGACCATCCTGCTGGTAATCGGTAATAACCTATATTACCGCACACAAAATAAGTGTTTTGAGAAGCCAAAAACGTGCTGTTATTCAGACCATCAATATTTAGCACGATTATACAGTCGCTAACACCTACAGGGATATAACCTACACTCTGAACACATAAATCTGCTTGTGCTTGAGCAACTGAAATCACAAATTTCTCATTTCCAACAATGTTTCTAGTGTTCGTAAAAATGTAGGGCATTGAATCATTGTACGGTCGATACTCTTCCCACTCCCATATAGTTCCATTGGCTTGTGGATAGCCTTCTTTGTCCTGATGGCATTCTTTATTCAGTCTGAAAAGCAGTCTGCCCACTGTAGGTTTTCTCGTATTAAAAAGCAAAGTGTACCATGCGCGACAAGAGCCATTATGAGAGAAAGGGAGAGGTATGAACGGTGTCCCCCCCTTCTTCTGATGTGCTGGCATCATACCACATATCCAACAATTTGTAGCATAAGTAGCAACATGGGTATGGTGTAACATCTGGATAAAAGTGTTATTCAAATATGACTGTCGATGTTTCAACTCTTGATACGGAAGAGTATAAAAGAAATGCTCATCTGGCACTGGAGTGGAAACAACATACAACTTACGGACAGGAATTGCATCCTCGACAAACCACATGCTTGTAGCAACAACTGCTACAGCAGCAATGAACCCTACAGCACAAAAGATTTTCTTCTTTTCGATTTGAACAAATGTACAAGCAATATCTTCCTGAAACTAAAATGGGTTGTCAGAACTCTTCCCCCTAGGAAGCCGTTGTTTTCTTCACCAGCGGGCCAAGACGGGTGTCACTACACTAATGCAGGGCTGATCCCCCCCACTTGCCTCATCGGCTCTCCGTTTCACTAACCTAGGGGCTGTTATGACAACTTATCACACAACTACAGGCTCTTTCCTCGGTCGTAAATTGTATCTCCTCACTCCAGGAACTGTCGGGTCCGGGAAGAACTCCTCAGATTCGTCAGATACCACAGCACGGCCTCTCTCCGCAGTCAGGATTTCTCGATGGTCGGTCAATACAGCAGGCTCCACCAGTCCGGGTTGCACCTTCCGACAATGTACGGAATGGATCCAGTTCTTCCGGTTGGTGACTCGGATGGCTGTTCTCGTTGCGAGGAGAACCTGCTCGGGACCACACCACCTCGGCTCCAGACTGCTCGACCTCTCGAATGATTTTATAAGGACGAAATCTCTGGGCCAGAGATTATGGCCTTCACCTTTGGACCAGTCAGGGAGTGCTTCTCGAACCTGTTGATGAATAGAAACCAAACTGTCAGTTAATTGTGCCAAATAGTCATTCATTAAAACACAAGGTACATCATAGACTGAGCTTGGCTTGGGTACTTCCCATATATTCATGGGACGCCCAAATACAATCTCATAAGGAGTAAGACCTGTTCGAGAGTGTGGTACCAATCTGATAGACAATATTGCCAAAGGCAAAGCATCTGGCCAAGTCAGAGAGGTAGAAGCTTGTATCTTTGCCATTTTAAGCTTTAAAGTACCTTTGTACTTTTCCACCAAGCCTGCTGACTGTGGATGGAACACTGCATGGAATTTCTGTTTTATTCCCAATCCTTTCAGGACATACTTGACAATGTCCGCTATAAAATGAGGCCCGTTGTCACTCCACAACAATCTACAAACACCATAGCGAGGAAAAATTCTTTCAATAGCACCTTTGCCGTAGTAATTGCAGTATTGTCTTTCGTAGGGTATGCTTCAATCCATTTGCTGAATGCACAAACCACAACTAAGACATATTTCAGATTATTGCAGCGTTCAAGCTGAATATAATCCATTTGTAAAACTTCAAAAGGTGCAGTAGGTGTTGCAAATCATCCTGCTGGAGTTCGTGTCCCTTTTCCTGGAGTGTACTTAAGACAAATCATGCAGGTCTGTACTACTCTCTTAGCCGTGCTACCAATCTCTGGATGCTCCCAAACCTGCGTAAGCAATTTCACAATTGCTGAAGCCCCAAAATGTGCTAGCCCATGTGCCATCTGAACCATAGGTTGTACAAAAGATATGGGTAACTTCCACTTATCCATCTGCTTATTTCTCCAACAACCGTCATCATCCAACTCTCCATCCTTGGACCATTGCTCCCGCTCTTTATCAGAAGCGGTCCTCTGTATCTCTAGTACTTCCTTCCTAGCATCGTGCCATCGCTCAGCTTGTGACTTCACAACTTACATTGAAGTGGAATCAGGCTGCATTGCAGTTTCACGTGCTACTCGATCTAAAAAAGCATTTCCTTCTCCCACTTTATCTGTTACTTTCTTGTGTGCGCTGCATTTCACTGTAGCTATCTTCTTTGGATACGTCAATGCAGTCAAAAGATTATGTACTAATTCTCCGTACATTATCTGTGCTCCATGTGATGTCAAAAAGCCCCTTTCCTTCCAGAGCAGCCTGAAATCGTGCGCTACTCCAAAAGCATAGCGGCTATCCGTGTAAACTTTCACACATAACCCTGCACTAAGCTCACATGCTTGTGTCAATGCTATCAGTTCAGCTGCCTGAGCTGATTTCTGCGGTATGCGTGCTGCCTCCACTATTGCATGTAACGTAGTAATTGCATATGCTGCTGAGGTAGTACCATCTGGTAACTTCAGGCAAGACCCATCTACCCACACCTCTCCATCTACATCTGTAAAAGGCGTGTCCTGCAAATCAATACGACCCTTTGTCTGTTCCTCAGTCACAAAAATGCAATCATGTGCTTCTTGCGCCTCAGGCTGGGTCGCAGGAAATGGCAACAGCGTGGCTGGGTTTAGTGTTGCACATCTCTTCAATGTAATATGAGGAGCCAACAACGTCAGCTCATATCCTGTTAGACAAGCGCTAGTTAAATGTTGCGTCTTTGTCTGATTCAAGAGAGCATCAACAGCATGAGGGACCAACACCAACAACTTATGAGATAACACGATCCCCTCTCTCTGGCGTATTGACACAGCTGTCGCTGCAACCGAGCGAAAACAACCAGGTAACGCTCGAGCAACAGGATCAAATACTGCTGAGAAGTATGCGCAAGGACGCTGCTTATCACCGTGCATCTGCACTAAAACTGATAATGCGCATCCATCTCTTTCATGTACATACAATGTAAAAGGCTTCGTGTAATCAGGAGTGCCTAACACTGGTGCTGGACAAAGGGCCTGTCGTAATTGCTGGAAATCATTCTCACACTTGTCTGTCCAGGGAAGGGGAATTGGAGTGTCTTTCGTCAAAAGTGCCAACAGTGGTTTAACTATGTGTGAAAAACCCAGTATCCACTGCCTACAAAAAGAAGTAAGACCCAAAAATGCTCGAACATCCTTCTGTGTAGAAGGTGATGGTGTGTCCAAAATTGCCTGAATACGATCTGGTGTGAGTGCATGCCCCTCCTTAGACAAAAGGTGACCTAATTAGGTTTCCTTTGGTCTACAATATTGTAGTTTCTTCTTCGATACTTTGTGATTGTGTGATGCTAGAAAGGAAAGCAAAGACAATGTACACTTCTCACATTGCTCAGGGGTATCGGCTGCCAACAGGATGTCATCGACATATTGTATAAGCGCCACAGCTTCAGGCAGAACAAAAGAATCCAATTGTCGATACCAGGACTCTCAATATAGCCTTGAGGAATAATAAATCGATAAATCCTAGTGTCAGTGTCTTTCTTCAGAATCGGTAGGATAGGACTGTTTCAAACATTGTATGAAACCTCTTCTACCACCCCCGCTTTAATGAGATCCTGCACAATCTGTGTAAGCGCCTCCTCCCCCTCCTTTAATATGTGATATTGGGGGAGACGTGGCAACACAGCTCCCTCCTTTACACTAATGTGCACCGGGGGGAGGACCATCTGTCCCACATCAGTATCTGAAGTAGCCCACAAGGTACGGGGTAAAGAGGCCAATGCAGTATCCTCTTTAACCATACACACCCTCTCTATTGTCGGATAGTTGTTGTTTAAAATAACACGTACTCCTTCAGGGGAGCAACGTATTGTGGCCCTGAAATGATTGAGCATATCCAAACCCACAATGTTATCAGTCGTGTTTGGGGAGAGCAAAAATGGACATGGTGCAGCAAACTTATCCACATAAAGTGCAAGAGGTTGTGACAATGGGCTAAGGGAAGGTGTTTCATCGAACCCTATCGATCTAATCGTTAAGCAAGACGGGGGAGCGCTCGGAACCAATTGTTTAGACAAAGCGCTACGAGTAGCTCCTGTATCAACCAGAAACCGATCAGTAGAACCCAAACCATGTGCTGTAACATAAGGACCCCTCTGATCTACTGGCACTTCAACTGATTCCTTACCCTGTCCTACGCAATCCTACGCATCCTGTGAATCATGATATTCAAGGCGTTCGTAATCTGATATTTGGCACTGATTTCATCGATCAAAAACATTAGACCCATCTTGCGGTCATTCGAGTTTCCCCTGGGGCCTGAAAAGCCCCCTCGATTTCTCATTGGTCCTTGACCACATACTTGCCGCTGTGCACGCAACAAGGGACACTCCTTAGCCCAATGGCCCATCTGCTTACAATACGCACATTGATCCCTAGCCAGATCCGGATGAACAAAGGAAGAACCATAAGATCCTCGACCACCCCTATCAGTACCTCTATGGGGCGGTCCATGCACTTGTGCTAACATAACCTTTGTTTTCAAATCTTTAGACTTCTTTTTTTCATTACCCTAAGCTTCTAATTCCTGACGCTCATAATACTGAGCCATCATCAGGAGGGATGCCGGAGATGAAGTCGTCCAAGAGCTTTCACTCGCTATTAACCGGGCTGCCACTCCTGGTAATAAATTTGAAACATACTTATCAACAAAAAGATGTCGGCCAGTGTCATCCGTAAGCGACTGACCGCTAAAATCATGAAATGTTTCCTCAAACCGTGTAAAGAAATCTGAAACTGATTCATCTTTCTTTTGCTTACACGATGCTAACATAGTCCAATCCATCTTTTTAGGGGGGGTAATCGTTTTTAGTTTAGTCAAAATGGCAGCAGGAAGTCCTAAAATCAACGGGGGTGGCTTTTGCACGGGTTTCCTTTCTCTATCCTCATCCTCAAGTTCCGCCCATTTTGCCTTAAAGGTTACAAGATCATCTACTTTCCGCACAGATCTCCACATATCTGGGGGTAATATAAGCCCAAAAAATAAATATAGATCGGTTAATGTCATAGTACAAGAATTTAGAGCCCCCTCAACTTCCTCATAAAAGGCGGCAGGATTCTTTCGTGGATCGGGTAATGCAGCTTTTAATGCCATAACATCTGCTCTATTCCAGGGAGTGTAAACCCAATTATCAATGAAATACCCTCTAGCATCAGGTGAAGATTTATCCGAACTAGTACCCGCTCCTTTAGGAGGAACATACAAAGGTGCTGCCTCTCGCATAGGCTTAACATGCACTAGCTCGATCTTATCTGAGTGAAAGATAGGTGACTGCTTCCCGCCGCCGCTCGGATTCGTTTGCTCCTCCTCTGCTTTCTTTTGGCGTGCTTTTTCTCGTAGCTGAAACATCTCGTCCCGCAATGCAAACAGCCGTCGAACCGCGTCGGGCACCTGGGAAGGAAGAAAAAGACCTTTACGCAATTCTTTAGAGTCTGATACCACATCATCAGGTTCAAGAACATCGGAATATTTCCAAAAAGATGTAATCACTTCATCAGAAAGAGATTCAGTAAAATATAGTTTCTCCCTATCCTGTCACCCTTCAAGAGACTGCATTAACTCAGAAAGAGAAACAGTAGCCTTAAGTACTTGATAAGCAAGCTTTCGAAGGTCAGCCATACGATTGTTCGATAACATAGACCGTGTGTCTACTTCTCTGCGGGTGATCCAGAATCCTCACCTCCCCCTCCAGGGGCGGACGGACCAGCGTACGGAGGCGGAGAGCGATCGAATAACGAAAAATCCTCATCAGTTTTATTAAGAACAGGATAAAGAGGCTGTCGAACAGCATACTGGCCAGATAGCTGCAATCTGCGTTCCTTTTCCTGTTTTTATTTCAATTCCTTTGCTTCACGCTTTCTCGACTCTTGCGCTTTCTCACACTCACTCTTTCGTTGTCCCCTCTCAATCAGTGCTTACTCACGTTTCTCGCGCTCACGCACTTCTTTCAGCCACATACGCACACATTCAAACATATCTCGCCTCGCTCGTCGCTTAAACATACACTGTTCCACATACTCAATTTTACGCAAATCAAACGATCCATACAAAGGCCAACGTAACTCAGGATCCTTTTTCGTGTATTTCCTCCACAATATGCTGTACATTATAGAGGAAAGACCAAACTTCACATACATGTTCCTATTAGGCGTCCCCTCTGGGGGAGCCGGCTGCGATTCCTCAAGTCTTAACCGGTCACTTCCAAAACAGCAGCACCACTTACGGAGTACGCTAAAAGCAGGCATGTCAGGAATAATGCAAAATATGCAATATTATAATCAAAATGGCACTTAAAACATTGCGCCGCTCAAATCCAAAATTCAGGAGAAATATCTCCACATTACCTGCCTATATGTGTTGCAACGCATATATCCCAAATCCAAAACCAGATATGACTAGTCCCACAAAACCAAATAGCCGCAGCAAGCGTATCCTAAAACTGCCTTGCCAATCCAGGCTTCCATAAGCTCGTAGCAAGTACCGTACAACGGTTCTTACCAATCCAGAGCATCCAGATTCCAACTGCCAAGTTGCAAATTTGCCCAAACGGCCACTTCACGGCAAACCAACAGAAAAGGTCTCAGTCGAGGACCAGCGCCACCCAGATGGTCAGATCAGAAGGGAAAGGAAGAAAACCTCGGGATGCCAGGACTAAAAACGCCGCTGGCAGTGATCACGTCCACTGCAAGGTTCCAATCCTTCGTCACGACCAATCCTTCGAGCATCCAAGTCGCCGATGAGCCCCACGTGTCGCGCGCCAATTGATAAGTACAGCCTTCAGCAAGGCCCGTCAGTGCAAAGGGTTCGCCCTTCTGTGCACGAAGTCCTCAGACTACAGAAAGAAATTGGCACGGAAACTGAAAATACAAAAACATAGTTTAATAAACCTTTAAAGGTGGTCCTACAGCCTACACAAAACTCTACAGCATTATAGAGGGTAGCACAAAGAACTCAAGCACATAGCCCCCTTTTATACACAAAGAAGGGGCTCTTAAGTAGGCGGGTACAACACAGAGCATGATTTACGACCATATATGGACATTTCTGAATATGATCAATACATGGGTGGAGTTAACGGTTCTCGAGGCGCACGAAAAGCACATTCCTATCTACGCTGATCAAAGACAGATGTGATTCCTACTGAGCATGCGCTAGACACACAAAGGGGTCTATTTATAGACTGTTGCTGGGCAGACCTTAAGGGTGACTAGCGAAGAGGTAGGACTCAACACATGGCGGGCACATGGCAATATGTAGAAAACAAGATGGAGGACATGAAAACAAGATGGAATCTGACCATTACGAGAGTTAGAGTGGGAAAACGCAACAAGTGGGTCATGATATCATGTCTTTAGCTAATGCTTAACATTATCGCTGTTTTATTTACAACATAGTAAGTAACTCGTAACAAACTATGCTTTCATCGGCATATATGCATTGCAAAAAAATGCAGACTGATTTGGCCCATCAAAGGTTGGGAGATCAAGAATGAGACGAGAAGCAAAGATCAATCATTGCATTTTATTAGTAGTTTTAGTTTAGAAAATTTGGAATAGTGTTAGGAAATTAAGAAATAGGTACACAATAGTAATAAGAGAAGAGATTGTTTTATAAACATTTAGTCAAATGTTACTGTGTTTGCCTAAGTCAAAAACATATATTTTGGGTAGATTAACTGTATCACTTATATTTTGGGGATTTTATTTTCTTTATTTCAAGGCAGGAGGGCTATGGCAGCAAGTACTACCAACACGGCACAGAGGGTGAATGGGTGGAGCACAGGTGGCTCTGCTGGGCCCAGTAAGTACTACTGTTATATTATGTATTTGCCTATCTTTATTCTTTTACTGCTCTAGATTTTTTGTTCCTTTTTACAGTGCTTGTCACCGAATTTTTTCCCTACTCCACTTTGATCTGTGTTCTAAATCCTTCTTAGCCATATTTTATCCTATTTATTACGTACTTTCTCTATATTTCAATTTTCCGTACTTGACTTCAAAAGTAACTATCTATACTGTAGTTACTGTATTCCATGCATATTTGTTGAGAAGGCTTTTTTTTCTAACTCATGCTCAAACAGTCCTGTAAAACAAAAAAGTGGCCATGGTAGACCCCCAAATGTTGTTAAATGTATCATTATTATCAGGATATACCAGTAGTTAATGACTGTACAGCTTAATTGGAAGTATAATGAGGAACTCGGTCCAATTCCATTTGCCAACTAACGAAGACCATGTGTCCTTCATTGACCAATTATTGAACCACTTCATTGCGCTTCATTAACTCAGATTCAATATAGCTCTGCCCCTCCATAATTAGAAAAAGGTTTTGTTTGGCTTAACTATCTGGCTGTTCAATGATTACCAAGCAAAAAAATTAACAAATGCGATGTTTTGAAATTTTATAGAAGATTAAGATACCGTACCCGAACTCTAGTTATATTTAGTTTTGTGGTAGTATTTTGCCTAGATAAAAACAGGGGGAGGCGTATCTGGCAAAAACAATTATAAATGTTGGATATTTTTCCACCCACACAACCCACCTGTACCGGGGATGACACCAGTGGAGGGGACTCATCTGCAGTAGTCAACATTGAGGTGAGAAAACAGTGGCAGCAGGGGCGGCCACTGGAAGTGACATGGCTTAATTATTGATAAAGAGTAATACTCACTGAGAGGGTGTTGACTGACTTGTGAACAACACCCCACTTTAGCAGGGTGTGAGTTAAATATTTCGTTTTGCTGTCTTCTCTCTGTAACTCAGCAGTCAACCGTTCAGAAATTAACTTTATGTATGACAGGTAATGGGAAAAGCAAAACAGGATGGAAGGAGAAAGGATGGGTCACATGTATGTAATATATGAGTGAAAGGATACATGTGTGAAAGGAGGATGCATATAGGTGGGTGATGGTTGATAATAGGAATCAATATGCATGGCTGGGTGAAGGATGGGTGAAAGGATTGCTTGGGTGGGTAAGGAGGAGAAGTGAATGGAATGGGTGAAAGCAAGGATGCATGGCTGGTAAATAGATATTGGTGAACAAATTGCTTGGAGCTATGTTTGTATGGATTAATTGATTGGATAATGATGACTAGCTTTCTACAGCGAAAGAGTGGATGAAAGAATGTAAAGCTTAAATAGTGCATATCAAAGCTTGAAGTGAAGATCAAGAAGACTAGAAGAACAAAGCAATGCTGAATGGGCATTGTAATTTGATTTACTTTCGTGAATCGGACAGACAAATGTGCCAAAGCTATATCCCTTTCATTCATCCTTTCACTGACTGAGTTGCAGAGCACAACATTGGTTTTCCCACTGTTTACTTTCAACTGTACGTAGGTAATAACTAAGGGAGTTAATGGTTAAATAGGACTGAGGTGATAACAAAATTAACACGCATGTAGCAACACAAGAATTCCTGATTTGCAATCCCTGTTGACAGCTTGTATAACCAGCTATTAAGAGAAAATATAAATACCTTGACCCAAGATCCAACAGGAATCCCAAACCTTGCAGAGACAAAGGACCAATCACTTTGCAAAGTTTGTAGTGGACTTATCTACTACGAAAAATATTGAATTGAAAAAGTCAGACTAGAGATGATAAAAACAAGTTGTATCATCATACCAGAATCATTATATTAGCTAAAACTAGAACATTCATTAGTAAATGGGCCTAATTCGTGAAACACCAAACCATCTCAGCACCTTAATAGAAATCATTGAAAAGAAATAAAACAGCAGTTTTGTAAAACTGGTCTGCTGCGGTGTTTATTCGGCCTGCCATTAATTCCTTGATAGTTGACTCTAATGATATCAAATGTAATGGCCCTCGGGTTGGGGATCAATAATGTACTGTCACTGTGCTACCCACTACATCATTTTAAAGAAGTTTTTGATTTTTTGCAGAGAGTTTACAATTTGTGTTTTTTCTTTCTAGCAACTCCTGGTAAACATCATCCATCTCACGCAGCCAAGGCTGCTACAGCAGCAGGCGCTGGATGTGATACAGGCCCATTACCAGTGGCTGGTGGCCCAGTAGCAGGAGGAGGAGGATGCAGCACAGGGCCCCAGCCAGGCTCCAGTAACTCCAACTCCTCAACCACAACATCGGTGTCGCAGTCCACAGGCAGTTAACTGCCATCCAGCGATCCACACGGCTGCTCCCCTCTCAGTGTCAGACCACCTCCTTCTATGTCATGTCCTGTCACAACTGGTGCACATTGAGGCCCAGCAGAGAAAAATGGTCCATTACATCTAGTTTCTTCCACACAGGCATTGCTTGGGAACAAGGATATTTTATTTGTTTGGGGAGAGGGGTTGGCCAGTTGTTGTTAGAGGTGGGTAGAAGGGGTGGGTTTTACATTTTTGGTTGACTAGAATAATAAATATTTAAGCTTCTTTATTTATGTCTCTAAACAAAGTCTTTATGTGTGTTTCACTTTTCATAGCTATCTTTTAGCGCAACAGTTTTTAAATAATGTGTTAATAGCGTGTAACGTCAATTAGTTGTGTGCTATACCTGTGTGGTACTCTTGGCCTACTGCTCTCCAAGTCTCTACAGTCTGCAACTATGTTGGCCACTATAGGGGATGTAGGGGTTTTCCATTGCCTTGGCTAAAACAATTTAGTACAACAAATGAACCATAGTTCTCTCACAGAATGGAAGAAGAGAGGGCTGCAGGGTTTCTCAAGGTGCCATTGTGGTGGTAGATGTAGCAGGTTAGGACACTTACAACTGTGCAGGAATCAGAAGTCAGGTCCCACTCCTGTCTCTGTGAACTTCAACTGGAGGTCCTTATCCAGAAAGATTAATTTATTGCTGGCAAATAAAAACTGAGTTTTAGGTTATATATATTATTTAGTTTTATAAACACTTGAGGCCGGACTAGCACACAACAAGGAATACCTGAAGCAGTACAAAAAGAAACAATACTTAAATAGTCACAACAATGGTTGGTGAGCTAGTATTTCAAGGAAAAAATCTGACTTAGTCCTGCATTGTGATTCACAAAGAGGACTTTAATTATGAAGTCAACATTGTTATTGGTTAAGTGTCTTAACACCTAAGGCCTGAAATACTAACAAATGATGTTTTTCTATAACTAAAATATCAAACACAGCTGAGTGGATGATGGACAGCCGCCTGAAACTGAACTCAGACAAGATGGAAGTTCTCATCCTGGGCTCCTCACCCTCCGCCTGGGATGACTCCTGGTGGCCCCCCGTCCTGGGCAGCGCACCCAAACCAACAGATCACGCACGCAACCTAGGCTTCATCGTGGACTCCTCCCTCTCCATGACCAGACAAGTCAACGCCGTCTCCTCGTCATGCTTCAACATCCTGCGCATGCTACGTAAGATCTTCCGCTGGATCCCCACCAAGACCAGGAAGACGGTCACCCAGGCCCTAGTCACCAGCCGACTGGACTACGGCAACATCCTCTACGCCGGAACCACCGCCAAGCTCCAGAAGAGACTCCAGCGGATCCAGAACGCTTCAGCAAGAATCATCCTCGACATCCCCCGACACAGCCACATCTCCGGACACCTGAGAGACCTGCACTGGCTCCTGGTCAACAAGAGAATCACCTTTTGCCTCCTCACCCACGCACACAAAGCCCTACACAACCAAGGCCCAAGATACCTCAACAGCCGCCTCAACTTCTACACTCCCACTCGTCAGCTCCGATCGACCAGCAACGCCCTCGCCGCCGTCCCCCGCATCCGAAGAGCAACCACAGGAGGAAGGTCCTTCTCCTATCTTCGTATGGGACAGTGATCAAGATACTCTACATGAATTCACTCAATGGCTAAACCTATGCGACAAAAATTTACTGTTTACAGTTCATCAAAGTAACATTGAAATTGAATTCCTAGACATCACTCTAAAACATGAGAATAACTGCATCTATGTCGATCTATTCACAAAACCTACAGCTCGTAATACGATCTTGCATCATGACAGTTTCCACCCAACAAAACAGAAAAACTCTATTCCCTTTGGGCAATTTTTACGACTTCGTCGTAATTGCACAAAAATAACGGATTACGATCAAAGAAGTGAACAAATGAAAATCAAATTTAAAAACCGAGGATACCCCAATCGGGTTATCCGCGATGCCTATAAACGGGCACGATTTTTTGATCGTCAACATCTGTTAACTTGCAATAACCGATCTATCGAGAATAACCTGGTGTTTGTTACAAGACACTCTATACTAAACGAACAGATCAGACAAATCGTCAATTCCCACTGGTATCTTCTCAATGTGAATAAAAATTCTTCAGACCAACTGTCAAAGCCTATGTTTGCATATAGAAAAAACAAGAATATAAAAGACATTGTAGTCCAATCCAGGATGCCTATTCAAAAAGAAATGACGCAACTGAGCATAACAAACTCCCGTCCTATTCATGGAAACTTTAAATGTGGAGGATGCAAGTCATGCCAGCAATGTATAGAGGGAAAATCTATATCTTATAATGGCATTACCATAGAGAGTAAAGGTATCACCAACTGCAAATCCAAAAATTTGGTTTACCTTCTCATGTGCCCTTGTGAAAAAGCGTACATAGGTGAGACTTCCAGATCAATAAATACCCGGTTAACGGAACATCGATCCGCAATCCGTACCCAAAAAGTGTCTGCACCAATGGTATCACACTACATGGAAAACCATCACTCGCCTGAAGATATTCGATGGTTCATAATTGAAAAAATCCTCCCCACAGCAGGGCTCTGCTGTGAACAAGTAAGGAAAAAAAGAGAGGTCTACCACATTTTTATGTTTAATACAGTCACTAATGGCCTAAACTCAGAAATTGCATGGGAGCATGCAATCATATAGGGAAGATTTTTTATAATTGCTACCTGGTCCACATGCACATATTATTGATGAGATGTCTACTAGAACTTATGTTTATCACCTATGTAATTACCACTCTTTCACGTTTTAAGCCTATAGTAATACAGATCTATGGCCAAATTAATCATATACCCTTACCTCCATCCCATCCCATCCATCTGATATGTATGCCACTTAACAGTATCTTTATTTGTCCACTTCGCGTTTGTCTGGGCCATTACCTAAACAGCATAAATTTGATCTAAAATACTGGACGCGGTCATCTTTAGCGTCATTAATTTAATTGTATTATGTATATTTACTACTTATATCTTACATGTATCTTTGCTATCAAACACCTAATAATATTAATTACATAATTGATATAGCAATTGCCTTCTAGCCACTTTTTAGTTTTAGATCATACACATCATTTTCTAGAGTGCTCTTTATTTCCATAACTTTCGAATTTCATAGTCCAGACATGTCGAGTTTCGATCCAATCAACAGATTGATCGTATCATTTACAGCCTCTGGACTGTTATGTTATTTAACACTAACCTCCCGCTCTTAGTTCGCCCTTTAATTCCGTAAACTGGGTGTGCCGATTTTTTCATCAACATACCTATCGGTTAGTTGATTCCTTACCGAGGCGAGCGCATCTAAGCCACGTCATATCGACGCGACCCCAGTCCTTTCTCCATTCTGATTATGCACCCAGGTAGACCCAATCAAATCGACCTATATATAATAGGCGCCACTGGAGAGACAAACGTTTACATCCAGCAAGCTATCCCACATAACGCCAGACCAGCCGAGATGCAGCACTAATACCAAGAGGCTCCTGTCCATCTCCCACGTTGTGTATCGGTAAGTCTACATACCCGTGACCACGGACATTTATCTAAGAAGTGTCGAGCAATTATTATTGCACTTTTACTTTTAGAACTGCTGAGCGCTTATTAACGCATTTGCTTCGCATAATTATTTCCCCTTTCCGTAGTCCAAGAAACGGACCTCAAAAACGATAGAACTGAGCCTCTTGTCTGCCTGAAATCCTGAATGTCTAGGTAAACATGCGCTTTTTACATAGCGCTTATTACTGCCGACTCATAATTGTAACCGACTAGCCCACATAATAGCACCGATTGTTTTGTTTCTCAGTTTAACCCGTTTAAGAATTTGACACAGTAATACCAATTAATACTTGTCATAGAACAGGATCCCAGATCGCCTAGCATATACAGAATTCTCGCCTTGTATCCATTGCAAAACCAGAATATATCTTTGGCTTCCAGTCAGCCATAATAAACTAGATTAACTATATTAAGTCGTACCTATTGTGTTTACCATACCGCCGAGCGTACCTTTAATGATTTCTACTTTATGTTATATTTAGAATATTTTTTTAAAGGAATCAACCCCCAAGTGGAAACTTCATGAAAGTTACCCTATCCAGTAAAGTCCTTATAAAGAGAAGCCAACAACGATCAAAGATTATCTCTCAAGCAAGCTAATGATATAATCAGGTATAAACTTATGACCTATATCATTAATTAATGTGTATCCATCTTTATTAGACACGCTACTCAAGCATATTCTCACCACATTTATCCGCAGTTTTCTACCTGGACAATCACTGCTGGGACGACTATTTCCATATTTTCTGGCAGCATCATGATACTATAGGTAAATTTTCTACGATCGCCGGCCCATCTCCATTGCTATTTACAGTTCTTACCATCCAGTCATTACATGGTAATTGTTATTCTTTTACTAATAGGTACATAATTTTAACCAGAAATAGAAAACGCATCAATCAATACAGTGTGGCTATTCCAAGACCTTTTAAAATAGCCTCCAAGTAAGTGGCTTCTGTATATATTTACAACCCTTCCTAGTACTATTACCAACACCTAGTCTTCCTCGTTCGTATAAATCTTTATTTATTAATTATATTCATGCCTGTATCTGTCTTACTATTAAACGTGAAAGAAGGGTAAAAGTAAGGAAAATCTATGCCTAATTTACAAAATCTGGATACAAGAAGATAAGGCTGCTACACATAAAAATGCTATACTAAAATGGTGCCAAAATGATGTCACAATGATGCCAAAATTGAAGTTTATAAACTTAATCTGCAGTACTATCTAGGATGGTGATATAGAATATATATCTCTGAACATCAATATAATAATTTCATGTGTACATACGATGGTATGCAGTTACGATGAGATGCACCTATTGTGGACAATATGTAACTATATATTCATTTCTCTGTTGTTTTTAAAAATGTATATAAATTGCGTGGTATTAATGAGATAATGTATATAGCTGTGTGTTATACATGGTCCAGTGTGTTATAGTGTCTGAGTCTTATATGTAATATTTTTTTTTTTTCTAAACTTTCAGAGCAATACACGGCCACCTGAAGAAGGCTACTTGGCCGAAACGCGCGTCGTGATCCACCTTGCCGTATTGCTAACATCTTTTGTCTTTTTCTATTTCACTGTGTATTCAAAAGCATTTGCAGCATGAATGTATATGTATTATCAATGATTTAACAAATTGTATAAAAAAACAAGAAAAATCAATTTTTAAAAAACTCTACAAAAATATTACTAAAAAAGATTTATATATTTTTGGAACTAATTTCTATAATAAATAAAATAATTTGTTTCTAAATTGGCTCTGTTGGAGACCTTTTCACTTATAACACTGGAAACTTACCATTAGAAATATCACACTGTTTTTATAAGATTTGAGTACTTGGCTATAGACCTTTTTCAACCTAGGAAGGTCCTTCTCCTACCTGGCCGCCAAGACTTGGAACTCCCTCCCGACCCACCTCCGCCTGACCCAAGACCACCTCGCCTTCAGGAAGCAACTCAAGACCTGGCTGTTCGAGCAGTAGCGGACCCCCCACCCCCAAGCGCCTTGAGACCCTCCGGTTGAGTAGTGCGCTATATAAATGTTCTTGATTGATTGATTGATTGATACATGGGTGGGTAAATGGGGCCTGTGTGGGGAATTAAAGCGGAAGATCCTGCACTGAGTTGCTGTTGCTTTAACTACATACGCCCCACTAAGTGTTTGATAATTGATGGTGTAAATTAATTAAGCTACACCTTAATAAATCAAACAACCAGGGGGATCAGGATTAGGGGTTTGATGAATGGATGAGAAGGGGGATTTGGGGAAAGGTATGACAAAGATAGACACTACACAGGGTCAACATTCATCGGGGCAATGAGCAGTCAACCATCAGAAATGTGTTATGAAAGGTAAAGGAAAGATAGGAATGAGTAAAGGTAACTTAAATGTAATGCAAACCAAACAGTATGCCTGCCCTCAGAGAGGAACAAGTTACATTGTATTTAAATGTTCTGTCACCTAGCTTTAAAAGATAGCAAATATATTACAAATTATATTGGAGTCAAGAAAACAATACACACAGAATATTAAAAGAAAACGTGATACTGTATTTTCAATTTGGGAACTGCATCTACATGATTCTTCTTGAACTGTCCATCAATCTTGGGTGCCTGGCTGTTGCCATCCAGTAAGTTAAGTGTGAGTGTTATGGTGCTTTTCCTCTTTGGCGCAGGATAAGGGAAGGGCTGCAGATTGTTAAAAAAATATATGAAATGGTAGAATCCAGGAAAAGAAAAGAAGGTAAAATTCATAAGGAGTGCACCAAGAAGACTCAGAGGCAAAGCAAGAGAGAAGAAATTGTCTTTTTTGCCTCCTTCATTTTATGACTGATGTGTGAACAGTTTGATGATACCAATTTTACCACAGCCACCAACACCCACACAAAAGTGGCCACATCTAACTATCGATATTGGACTAATAAAACTTGCAACTGTCATGATCATCAATTCATCAACAGAAAGCACAATAATAATATGTAACCTAACAGTATGTGCATAATGTGATGCTCATTCATGACCCTGTCGGTCTCCAATTACCTACAATGACAGGCCCCCACCTAACTCAAATTTGAGTTAGACTGCACTGAGCACACACACCCAGCAACATTGCACTTTCTAAATCAAGTAAATCAATGCACCGCTATCACCACTACTTCACAGAGTTGGGTTGGCCACTTTTAAAGTCATCACCAAATTGGTTGGTTTTAGTGAAGTTGAAAACTTCTTTCTTCTGGTGGAAGTTCTCAAAGTAGCGTCATCACCCATGCCTTCCATCCTTCTCCTGACTCTGAGTAAGTTGTCTAACTCTGTACTGACTGAAATTTTATCGATCAACCTATGGTGTGTTTCCGTTAGCTAAAGGGTCTTTCAGGAGTGTGAATCAAAAAACAAAGCAGCGTGGAGTGGACCTGGTACCAAATCTCGCTAAGTCTGAAATGGGCTGAGAAAAATCAGATTCAGAAAAAAAGTCAGCTTTCATTAGGCCACCACAAACATTCTAAATCATAACAAATACATTCAAGCGTAATAGTTACAGCTAAACAAGCAACCAGTGTCAATGCCTGACACCACATAATCATTTTAACACAATCAAAAACAACAATCACTCAGCGTGCAATGCATACCATTTACCTGTTTCTTCTAGTTCAGGCGTGGTCACCATGGTATGTTGCCGATCAATTTTTCAGTTCACGAAACAGACATTGGCCAGTCTTGTAATTCAATTTGTGTGGGGCAGTCCAGCTAGGGGAATAGGCAGGCACACATTTTTATCTACAATGTCCTTGAGGGAAATGGGTTGGAGTGTCTTCTTCACTGCATACTGGTGCAATACAACCCAGCAATAAAATGTGTATAAGGCATTGGGGCTGCAATAGTCAGCCACACAGACATGCAGCTCGCGCATTTCTGGGGCATTTTTTGCTGAACCTGGACTTCTCCTGGTGTCCCGTGGCCCCCCAGCAAACCTGTAGCAGCCTTCTCGCCGCCGCAGCTGACAGCCCTACGGCCGCTGTGTGGAAGGCTCGGACTTCATCACCCAGGCACACCTGCGGTCAAGCCGCCACCTCCACCCGCGCACCTGGAGGCGCTTTAAAATCCGCTCACCTTCGGTGGAGCGATGTGCAGCTCCCGCATTTTTGGGGCATTTTTTGCTGAATCTGGACTTCTCCTGGTGTCCCGTGGCCCCCCAGCAAACCTGTAGCAGCTTTCCCGCCGCCGCAGATGACAGCCCTAAGGCCGCTGTGTTGAAGGCTCGGACTTCATCACCCAGGCACACCTGCGGTCAAGCCGCCACCTCCACCCGCGCACCTGGAGGCGCTTTAAAATCCGCTCACCTTCGGTGGAGCGATGTGCAGCTCCCGCATTTTTGGGGCATTTTTCGCTGAATCTGGACTTCTGGTGTCCCGTGGCCCCCCAGCAAACCTGTAGCAGCTTTCCCGCCGCCGCAGATGACAGCCCTACGGCCGCTGTGTTGAAGGCTCGGACTTCATCACCCAGGCACACCTGCGGTCAAGCCGCCACCTCCACCCGCGCGCCTGTAGGTGCTTTAAATTCCGCTCACATTCCGAGGAGCGGTGTGCAGCTCGCGCATTTCTGGGGCATTTTTTGCTGAATCTGGACTTTTCCTGGTGTCCCGTGGCCCCCCAGCAAACCTGTAGCAGCTTTCCGGTCGCAGCAGCTGACAGCCCTACGGCCGCTGTGTGGAAGGCTCGGACTTCATCACCCAGGCACACCTGCGGTCAAGCCGCCACCTCCACCTGCGCACCTGGAGGCGTGTTAAATTCTGCTCATCTCCCGCGTCGTGGGCACTCTGTGGCCCTCCGAGGCCAGAGGAGGTCGGGTCGGTCCTCCCCCCTTTTACCCCGGACATATGGACTGAAGTAAGCTACTGTTATACAACTGCTTTCTGCATTTTGTGTATGTTTTCCTGAGGACATTGTTTGTGGAATTCACCTGATTAATTCTAGTGACTATAAGGTTTTATACACACGATAATTGGAACTATACTATATCC
This sequence comes from Lissotriton vulgaris, assembly GCF_964263255.1. Lineage (NCBI taxonomy): Eukaryota > Metazoa > Chordata > Amphibia > Caudata > Salamandridae > Lissotriton > Lissotriton vulgaris. The sequence continues at coordinate 2,036,743,813 of NC_141691.1, forward strand.
ATGAAAGGGGTCCCTAAAAATATTATATCTCAGGGGGGTTCACGAAAGGGTACTTTAGACCATTACCATACTAGGGCTAAATCGGCCATCGAGCTGGAAATTGAGAGGGCCGAACAACGCCTCTCTTTAGACTCTGCATCCGTTAAACGTACAACTGTGGTCTTAAATGAGTTAGCTCAGAACTCTTCCACAGTAGAGGAAGACAATGACGTGCCTGACACTGCATGTACCACAGTTGAGGAGGGACATGGGTTAATTCCTGCTACTACTTGTCCTATTGAAGACGTAATTGATGAGACAAACCTAGTAACGCAAATGAGTGAAAGTTTACAGGGCACTCACCCCCCCCCGTCACCACTAAAAGATATCTCAACCCATATAACCCTGGTTCAGGCACCACCTGCAAAGAGAAAGCGCAAAGGGGCGAAACATAGAGGGAGAATAGCGAAGCAGCAAAAACTGCATCTTAGCCCCCCACTGCCTATCATTACCGCACCTACAACACCAGACCCCCCCCCCCCGAGGCCAGAAACACTGGTAATTAACCAGTCATTGAACCTACTAGCACAGATTGAACAACTGATCAAATTGCTAATATCCCCGCTAGTTGAAAGAATGAAAAGAATAGGGGAAAAGTTGCAATTATAGAGAATACAACACATGCAAACGTCATACTTATAAAAGTTATTCTAGGGGGTAATCAAACCCAGAGGTTGACAAATACTGATATGCCAAAATCTGTAGGAATAGGCAACATAGTTCAAACAACTGCTAATTCAAATGTATTGCCCCCAAATACCGATAAAGTAAAAGAAGTACAAAAGCCTGCAGTAGTAGGGAGAGAACCACAAACAATGAGGCAGAGCAATGAAGGTGGACTGACTGAATAAGGATATCCCTTTGATTACTTCGTCGAGATTACAGGAGAACCTTGATGTGATTGACAGAAACTTACAGGGCAACAAAACAATTAACCTGATAAAAACGTTGGCCGTAGAGATTAATACATGTAGCAAGGGGGAAGGCTTTACGATTATGAGTAACCGGGAAGCTGGGACCAAAGAAACTAATGGTAAAACCAACTCCTTGATATGTAGGAGGGAATTGGGAAATGCCCTCATGGGTGAGGTGGGAGTGAATGAGAATAAAGAAACCTGCAGTTTGATGTTTTGGAACGTGGCAGGTTTAAAACAGAAAATCACTAATCCATTGTGGGAAAGTGTCATAAACAGTCTGGATGTCTTGGCTTTACAAGAAACTTGGACTTTAAATGGCTATTAAACCTACTTTACGCCGGCAGTGGGGGGCGCACATGGGAGAGCAAAGGGCGGTCTAATCACGTACCTCTCTAACCAACTTATATTTGAGCGGGTACGCTTTGAATCGAAATGCAGCTTCTATCAGAAAATGGTAATAAATACTAGGAGGGGAGCTAGTGTTAATATTATAAATTTTTATAATAACATCCCGAGTAATGCGATCCATGGCACCTTAAAAATGCTAAGTGATGATTTACAATATGAAATAGACAATAAGGAAAAGGAATTAACGATTTTGTGGGGGGGGGATTTTAATTGTTCTCTTTGTAAAAAGGGTCAAAAAGGCATTTGCAGTTTAATGTTAGAGCAGGACATTAACCTAACTCATTTTGATCACACCCTGATCGGGGATTTATTAAACAATATATTATTTAATTATGACAGGGATATGCAAATGAAATTGCCCAAATACCAACTCCCTTTGTCCCGACCTTTATTGGTAGGGGAGCATTGACTACTATTGACTTTAGTATCTGCTCAAATAGCTATGGTCATAGGATAAGTAGGCTCAGGATACTTGATTCACCAATGAGCGATCACCTCCCACAAATATTGGAGATTGATAACCCATTTGGGGTGCACTACAACGAACAGCCCCTAATCCAGCCAGTGACGGATGTGACGCTGGGGAGGCAAAATGGGTATACACTTAAGTGGAGCAAGCTCGTCCCTGAGAAATTTTTAGGCAATCTGTTGGAAAATTGTACAGATAGCTTCAGGATTTGCCTGGATGAGCACTCTGAGTGCGAACAGATAATAGAACACTTCAAGATTATAGCAACCACCATTAAGGAGAGCCTGAGGGTGGAATAAAAAAATCGGGCCAAAAATAGTAGAAGATGGTTTGACAATACATGCACAAAGGCCCTTATTAAGCTCAAACACGCCATTCAATTCAATTCAAAAAGCTTTTATTCGATTTGTACATACAAATCATACAAGCAGAAATACATAATTGAAATATTAAAAGGACGCCATATAGTCATTCCTAAAAAGAAGAAAAAGAGGCTAAAGTGCATCAAGTAGAAAGTGATCATACCTCTATAGGTCATCATGTTATTACAAAATACGAACATTCTTACAATGACTAGCTGGGGATCAGTAGGAGTTGCTCACTAGGCTTTTCATGGGAACTGTACATTAAAATTATTAAGTAAGCATTCAATACAGTGGACCGCTTTATGTTTTATAATACCTTAATTACAGGAATTGATATGGATCATAAAAGTAAGAGCATATATATACAGACAGGAGTGTTTAACAGTAATATCATCATTAACAAATCCTGGCAGCTGTATAGCATAAGTACAGACAGGTAAGTAAACAACATTATAATACAATACTTTTCCTGGCAGCTGTACATTTTAAAATATAAGTAGCCAAAAAGAAACAAGTCTCCTCGTTCTCTAGTGAAGATAAAAATATCAATGCTGTTTGTGTGGTACAAATGTTATATTTGATAAAAATGGGTTTAAGGTATTTTAACCTAAAAAACTGATAAAATTTACAAAAAAGCAAGAAATGGCAACTACTTTGCCTGGAGGTGCTATCGCATGGACAGGGTATATTTGAACTAGTTTTCGTGTTTGGAAAGGCAACCAAGTGGTGCACAGTGCCCAATCTAACCCGTGTTAGGACATACTGGTGAGAAGGGCGAGTCACAAATACAAGATAGGGTTGTAATCCGGGTACGAGATTTAGGTCTTTATAAAATTTCATAGTAACAAGATTGCTAACGGCTTTGTCTCGTTCGGCCTTTCGAAAATTAAGGAACGTAATCTTAATTTCTTTTTTTGAAATGGAGACAACCTTTTCAGGCTCACGGAACACATCAATGTTAAAAAGAAGTAGATACCAACGATGTATGTATCTTAACCACAATACATGTGAGGAGTGATCCAGACCTATACAATCAAGGATAATGTCCTTGGTGAATCGAGTCTCTGGCTTAGCCCAAATAGAACGCCACAATAAGAGTGGCCGAACTGCTGCTAAGTCAGAAATATACTCGATCCCAACTTCTTCATGGATCAACTGGGTGGAGGCAGAAGGGGGAACACATAACAGCCTTCTTAAAAACTTGTTTTCCTCCCTCTGCAGGGAAATACCCTCACAGTGACCCCATACCCCTGCCCCATACAGAGCAGAGGAAACACAACATACATTGTATATGTTCACCATATCAGGGATACTTCGTGAGCCGAGTTTGGAGGCAAAACGAAATATGCTACTAGTGGACCGTAGCATTTTTATCTTTACGGCATCAAATTCCGCGTTCCAAGACCCACTATTATTATATGTTATTCCCAGATAACAAAAGGATTTAACAGAAGTTAGCTTTTCCTTGTCAAGGAAGAAGGTATGCTTAACCTGCTTGGCTGCCTGACCACATGACATTACGTATGTCTTAGTTTTATTCACACGAAGCCGCCTAGCTTGAATGAATTGCATGAAATTATCAATTAGGCGCTGAAGGCCCAACTGTGTTCGAGATAAAAGGACAGCGTCATCCGCATAAAGTAACAGCGGAACAGGTTTACCATCAATCAAAGGGGCATCTGCTGGGATGTCAGACAGGGATCGGTCAACACCATTAATGAAAAGGGAAAATAAAAGCGGGGCTAAAACACAACCCTGACGTATGCCCCGAGACACTCTAAAAAACGGGGTACATTCACCAAGGGTGCCATAGCGGACTTTACATGAGAGTTTTTCATACAATCTAGCTAGAAAATTCACTATTTCCCTTGGTGCCCCTGCATCAAGCAGAACCTCCCAGAGAATATTATGGTTAACTAAATCAAATGCGCTGCTCAGATCAGCAAAACATAAAAAGAGGTTACCATTTTTAGCCACAGTATATTTACTGATTAAAAGGTCCAGATTTACGCATTGGTCCAGTGTACCCAGGCCTTTGCGAAAGCCATATTGGACTCTAGTTAAAATGTTAAAATCAGTTGCCCAGTCTTCCAGCCTCTTCAGCAAAATCCTACTCATCACCTTTACAGAGGCGTCCAATAATGAAATTGGACGATAATTAGAGGCCTCTGACTTGTCACCTTTCTTATGTAGAGGAATGATGATCGATTGACCCCAAGTAGAAGGAAATTCACTTTCGGCTGCACAATTAAAAACCTGCGTCAAAATGGGAGCCCATAACGCTATTTCGTCTTTGTATAAATCCAGCGGAACCCCATCAGGGCCAGGGGCCTTGCTTCCTTTACTTAAAGAGATAGCTTCCTGGCATTCATCTAGTGTTATGTCCATCGAAAGGGGCAACCATGGGCTTAGATCTGGTGGAGATAACTCAGAGGTTGACCTTTCTGGATTAAATATTTTAGAAAAATGGGTAACCCAGTCGCTACATGCCACGTGAGAGGTCAATTCTGGAACATTTTCTTTATTGAGAAACGGGCTATTAATTGTTTCCCAATAAAGTTTACTGTTTTTGGTCTCAGCAGCCTCCCTCAGCTTGTCCCATGCCTCAGACTGTAATACCTTCTTCCTATTACCAATGGCTGTTTTATAACAGGCCCTGAGGTATTGTATCTCCGTCTTATCACGTGGTCTAGTGCCTAGCGCATTCTTTAGGTCGCGGAGGGTGACTATACATGTTTTATCAAACCACCCCTGCTTTGGACCGCCCTTAGCTGACGGGATCTTAGTAAAAATACCATCAATAATGCTATTCATGGATACAAAATAATCTATTAAGCAGCCAGAGTCACTGTCATCATCCAAACAATAACTAATTTGGTTCTTACAGAGTGTAACAACCTCCTTCTGTTTGACTTTGGAGTTTAGACCAGTCCATTTGACCCTTAAGCCCTTAGGTCTAGTAGGTACTATATCATTAGTACATTTACCACCCGGAACTAATGAAGTACCATGCCCCAAGAGGGTAACACGTAAGCTATTGTGGTCACTGAGACTTTCTTCATTCACATACAAATCCGTGTAGTCTCCACTGCTAGACAGCAAAATATGATCTATGAATGAACCTGCACCTCTGCCTGTAAATGTAGGGCATGTAATTGCCCGATTATTGACATTGCAGTTTAACAGGGTCATGTCTAGCGTGACTAGCATATTATTTATAGTGGAACCATAACTGCAGTGTTGGAAGTGTTTGAAGTGGGGAGAATCCTCCCTCCCCCCCTGGTCTCCCCAATGGCTTTTTAATGCTGTATCGAAGCCACAAATGTTCCCATTGGACAGATGGCAGGGCTGCAAGTTAAAATCACCAGCCCAAACCACCTCAGCCTTTCTTTTCGAGATGTCCAGAGCCTTAATGATTTCCCTTTCTAAAGGCGGTAAAATATCCCCCCTTGTAGTATCAAAAATATTATTATAGAAATTAACAATGACTAAATCAATATTCTTCCTACACTCCATCCTAATACCTTGACTGTATGTTCCCACGGTCGTACTATATTTGACCGTACAGTCACACAGCTTGGTTGACACTAACAATAAAAGTCCCCCCTTAGCCCTTCCCGAGCTAGATTTGGTTGCTCTAAGACAGAAGGATACATACCCTTCAATGTTAATAGGGTCTGGACACCAAGTTTCCTGAAGTAGGATTAGGTCAAATCCCTCACCCAGGAAGCTGGTCCAAAAGGGTGTACCTAGTTTGCCGGCAAGACCAGCGATGTTCCAAGAAATAAGAGAAATTCCTGCTGCTTTACCGGGATTACCAACAACAGATAGCTCCGACTGATTTGCTGGTGGTAGAAAGGCAGAACCCTCTTCCCGAAAGGTGGTAACTGAACTTTGGCTCGGGCTGGCAGTAGTTATACATATATCAGAGCTACCCTGGTTATCTATGTACTGGGTAGGTATTGGTAGTGATAATATAGTAGATTCGTGAGGTACAGCAGGAGGCTTGACAGAGGAAGAGGAACACTCCTTATCAAGAATGGACTTAGGGATGTTTAGATCCAGTGCTTCTAGAGGGCTAAGTCAGTCTACCTCATCTAGCACGGCGTATCTGTTTGGGTGGGCGAATTGTGCAGACAAGGGGTCTTGGGAGTGGGGCGGGTCCTGCCACGGGTGTTTGTCTAATTGTGGTGGCTGAAAAGATTGCTGCCATTGATAAGCAGACTGAGGTACAGGTGGCGGAAAATGAAAAGTGTGTTGCCAGTGGGCTTTGACTTGATGCATAGGAAAAGGTGAGGCATTTGGTAGTTGCTGCTGTAAATTAACATAATGTGGGAAAAAAGGGGGCGGATAAGGTGGTTGCAGCCAAGGTTTAGCGGCTTGCTGTGGAAAAAACCCCGGGCCACTATTACTTTGAAAAGTGGAACAGGGAGGGTTAGGTCGTGCAGGCTTTGGTAAAAAATACGACAAAGGAAGTGGTTTAATTTGGGTCGCAGGACCACTATTGGGTGCATTACATACATAGCTTGCTGCCCCTACATCCCTAAAATTAACAGTTATTACGTCCCCTACTATTGATTTCTTACTTCTGCCCACCCAATCCCCTCTACGCACGGTAAGAATTTCACCGTTCATGTTATTAGGTAGGGGTTTATGTAGATGGAGCCATTGAGCACATTTATTTCTAAGCTCGGTAAACGTTTCTTTTACTCCCTCTTTCAATGGGGGAACTGCTGTCAACACGACAACAAAAGGAGAAACCTCTGGTGGTAAATTAATAGACCTGAAACGTGCCTGCTTTGGCTTAGGCCCTTCAGGTTTATTTTGTGCAGAGGTTGGATTGGGTTTCCCTGCTACTTCATTAGCTTGAATGGTTGTGGTGGCAATATTATCAACAACTGGGTGTTGGTTCGCCAGAACAGGGACATTCTCCTTTGGAATCGATACAGTTATTGGTTGGACCGAGTTGTTCACTGTTTGCGATTCAAGGGATATAACCGGGTTCCCAGGGGCTGCAATACCTTGAACCTTAGTTGGTACGTCTTTGGGGGACTGAATGTTCGTTAAACATTCGGGGGCTAATTCTGTGGTCCCTTGTAACTGAACATGCCCTTGTCCCTGCTTTTTTTGTGGCCATTTGGAGTGTATTAAGGAAGTAAGCCTATCCACTTTAGAAATTAAAGGTTTGATTTGTGTTGCTAAAGTGGCTTCAAGGTCTAGTTTTAAATCAGTAACCAGCACGGAATACCTGAAGTCATTTGTGGAGTGGGGGAAATCCAATTGTGATTCCTAACTGGTGCTTTTGCTTTACTTTTGCCCTTCGATGTAACCTTAGGCGGGTTAGGAGCCCTTCTCCGGGAAACAGTGGGTACAGGGACTGTTACCGCATCATTAGACCCACTCAGACTCGGCTCCCCTTTGTCAGGTGACTGGCAGGTTTCTAGATCTGGTGTAACCTCCAGGTCTTCAAAGGACGGATCCGAATCTGATGGGGCAACCGATAGATCAACAGTATTCGGTACAGTCGGAACACTGTTAATAGGCATAGTTACGGGTAAGGAGCAATTATTCAAAGTCTGCACCGCAGGAGATTTAACCTTTGCCAAAGGGCCCAAGGATGAGCGCCTAGCATTTGCAAGGTCCATAGAGACTCTTTTTTCCAATAATACAATACTTTGGTCAATAGTCTCGTGCACGCGTGAGATAAAAAGATCAATAGGACCAGTCACCTGGGCTACCGCCGTAGCTTTTTTCGTGCAACTTCGAGTTCTGTTGCGTATGGTCGACATCTTAGACGTTATGGTTATCAAGGGCGAAGAAGCAGGGGTTCTGGGCCAGGGCCGTCCTCTGCCGTCCTTGAACGGCCTTAAACGGCCCGCTCTTTGCCCGGTCTTCGCCCCGGTAGTCGCCCCGCGCGCGTCCCGCGTCGCGGTAGAACTGAAGCCAGTAATGAAGGGGAAGGCTGGGGGCGTGGCCGCCGGGGGAAGAGGCAGCAGCTGTGTGCAGCTGAGGCTGCTGGACCTCGCAGTCCCTCGGTAGGCTCCACGCACAAACTGTTGTTATAATCCTCAACCTGGGAGCGCGTTACTCACCACGGACTGTGGATCCGCTCACACCAGGGAGGACGGGGCAAAAGAGGCGGTGAGCGGCACCCGCGAAGCGGGTGTCGCGAACAGTTGATGTAGGTGGCTGGAAGCAGGAAAACACACAGCACAAGTCTGGCTCCTCACGAGTAGCAGGTAAGCCCAGAAAGCGCCAGTGAACCAGGAACCCAGGCGATGTTAAATGCGGAGGCTGGGGGCGTGGCCGCCGGGGGAAGAGGCAGCAGCTGTGTGCAGCTGAGGCTGCTGGACCTCGCAGTCCCTCGGTAGGCTCCACGCACAAACTGTTGTTATAATCCTCAACCTGGGAGCGCGTTACTCACCACGGACTGTGGATCCGCTCACACCAGGGAGGACGGGGCAAAAGAGGCGGTGAGCGGCACCCGCGAAGCGGGTGTCGCGAACAGTTGATGTAGGTGGCTGGAAGCAGGAAAACACACAGCACAAGTCTGGCTCCTCACGAGTAGCAGGTAAGCCCAGAAAGCGCCAGTGAACCAGGAACCCAGGCGATGTAAAATGCGGAGGCTGGGGGCGTGGCCGCCGGGGGAAGAGGCAGCAGCTGTGTGCAGCTGAGGCTGCTGGACCTCGCAGTCCCTCGGTAGGCTCCACGCACAAACTGTTGTTATAATCCTCAACCTGGGAGCGCGTTACTCACCACGGACTGTGGATCCGCTCACACCAGGGAGGACGGGGCAAAAGAGGCGGTGAGCGGCACCCGCGAAGCGGGTGTCGCGAACAGTTGATGTAGGTGGCTGGAAGCAGGAAAACACACAGCACAAGTCTGGCTCCTCACGAGTAGCAGGTAAGCCCAGAAAGCGCCCTTCACCAGGTCTCCCGAGACTCCGTATTAATCAGAGGGTTAAGGAAAATATATAACATGGCACTGAGAAATAGGAAAAATGCCATAAAGAGGGAGGCCTTGGAAGACCTATGCCCAGCTTCACATTCCAAGGATCCATCTGCATTCTGGAAGGTGGTAAATGCCCCCTTTCTTTATGACAACACTAAAGCACGCATGGGAATTGCAATCGCTGAAGATGACTGGGTTGCCCATTTTTCTACTCTTTACATGCGCTTAGAGGAAACTCCCGAAATAGGATCTAACTTAATGCATGATAAAGGGGGAGAGGCCCAAAAATTGGTGGTAACATTGCCTGAGGTTTTGATGAGCTTGAAAGCAACAAAGGGTGGAAAGGCGGCAGGACCAGATGGGATCCCAGCAGATCTGTATAAAGCAAATAGTGATATCTGGGGTCCCATGCTGGTACAGCTTTTTAATGCAGCACATGCAACGGGTTTAAGTCCCTCATGGTTTACCTCTATCATTGTTCCTATCTACAAAAAGGGGGATAGGCAAAACTGTGCATGTTATAGGCCAATATCCCTGCTAGATTCATCCATAAAGATTCTGGGGAGTAATTTTGGCCAAACTTCTAAACTGGGCAGAGGGTAACGGGATAATAAGTGACCTGCAGTTTGGATTTCAGAATGTATGTATGTATGTATGTATGTATTTTAATGCTTATTATGCGCAGCTGTCACCCAGCGGGTATCCTGGCGCTGAGATCAGTTCCACCATCTGTTCTACCATTTATTCTGCTCTAGGGAAGAGAAAGGGCATAGGAACAATCGGAAAGGGCCTAAATGTATTTATCGTCCAGCAAAAATATATAAGGGTAAAGGGGGAACGCCTATATCTTACGTTTGTCGATCTCACATCGGCTTTGATTGTGAGTCCCATAATAAATTATGGGAACTACTACAAAGGCTTTGGAGTGGAAGACCCCATTATTTGCTTCCTGAGGGAATTGTACTCAGGGGCCACAGCTACTGTGCGTTATGGAAAAGGGGGTGAATGTACGAGATCATTTGGGATCGAACATGAGGTACGTCAGTGGTGCGTATTGGCAACATTTCTATTCTCAATCTATATAAACCGGCTCGAGCACCGTCTGCTGCAAGAGTGTAGGGATATGACCATGGTTGGCAAAAGATCTATCCCTGCACTCTTGTATGCAGACGATGCTGTCCCAATGGCCCACACCCCATTGGCCCTACAAAACTTGATAACATCCTTTAACAAGTTCATGCTCAGTTTGGATTTGAAAATCAACTGTAGTAAAACCTTTTCCATGAACTGTGGGTCACGAATAAGGAAGCAAATGAAAACTATGTTTATAAATAATATTCCCCTGGAAACCACTTCCACCTTCCCTTATCTGGGTATCCTGTTCGATGAGACCGGCTCCTTGACAAGCGCTGTAAAGGCTGGAACTCTTTTGTTCTCGAAAACAACAATGGCCCTAAGGAGCTTTATAAAAAAGCTGGGCAAGAAGCCAATGAGGGAAATTTTAACTATGTATAATGCAACATGTATATCAGTGGCTTTATATGGATCGGGACTCTGGGGGTATACTAATGTAAAATCAATCCAATTAGTCGAAAATAAGTTTATGAGGCACATTTTATCCATACCTGAAAGTATTGTGACTCACATTTGCCATGCGGAATTGGGGCAACTGTACATATCGGACATATTTAGAACACAGCCCATCCTCCTGTGGCACAGGGTGTGGACTACAAACAAGTGTGCCATAAATCGGGCCCTTTTGCGGGATGTGCTAAAACAGGAAAATGTGAGTGGTTTTAAATGGTTAAACTATGTCAAAACTTTTTGGACAGAAATTGACTGCCAACAATACTATGAGGCCCCACTCAAAATGATAATTATACCTAGAAAATTGTTTTAAAAAACTGTGTATGGAACACCTCAGGGAAAAAAGAATGCTAGAGGAAGTAAAGAAAAAGACTGTCTCCTCGCACCAGCAGATATTAACTGTAGATGAATGAAAGCCATATCTAACCCTGTCTATGTCTAATTATGACAGATTTCTCCTTACACGTTTTAGATTAAATATTGTTTTAAGACTTTTGACTTTCCCGCAAATGAACTCTGGGTCGAATGAATTATGTATGTGCCCATGTGATGAATTATCCCCTCAATCTGTATCCATGTATTATTTTTCTGTAAATTTTATATTTTACCCCGTAGGAAATTTATTATCCCTATCCACAAGGAGATGAATTTAAATAGATGTCGCCCAGCGTTTTTAGAGTTGCAAAGAATGGATACTATTTTAATTGCAGCGATAGTTTCTGAATTTTTAAAACATGCTTTTAAATTACGAAAATAAATTGGTATGGATGGTTTTTAAATGCTTTTTAGGGGAAATCGTTCCTTTCTCCCCTGTGATAAAAAATCATTGTAATATTTTGTTGTAAATGATATTTTAATTTTGTGACTTTTATGGTTATTGTTCTTTTTAACCAAATAAAGTACTTGAACAGAACAGCCACATATAAATAATAAAATAAAAAATGGTTTCCCTGGCCATTTTTGGAGGGGGGACATCAAAGCAGATTGGCGATAGAGAGATAAAGTTCTATAGTTGGTGCCCAGGGCCAGGACTAATATGCAGGGAAGTCGAGGTCCTCCTGAAGGTGGTTTGCCCAGAAACAGGTCAGTTAACACACTACTATGATGACCTGAGTCTCCCTCATGTTTCTCCTATCAATCTTCAGGTGTGGATTAATCCAGTGGTATAAAGTGCTGATTCATTTCATCATGGTTAATCTCTCCATGTTTTGGGGCAAGGGACTTGTCCTTTTCACTGTGACAGCACCACCAGCAGCACTGAAAACATGCTCAGCAGAGACACTGACTGCCGCATAAGCCAGATAATGTATTGCTAGCCTGCTGAGCACTGGTCAGTTGTACCTTTTTCCAAACCAATGCACCAATGGGTTTTGATCAATATAGACCTCTGTTCGGTCATCCAGATAGGCTTGGACCAATCCATTCAATTGTCATTGGTGATCGACCTTGCTCAGCCTCTTTTGCCTGCGCCTCTGCACAGACTTAAGCCCTGCCAGTAGAAACCAATAATATGCAGATTCTTGGGGCTAACAGCACTCCCCTCAAGTTCTGAAGTTGAGGGCTGTTCCACAGAACTTGTACCCTGGAAGACTGGGCCTCTCATTCCTGGCCTTTTTTTTCTAGCTTATTGGCTTTCTCAGCAATCCATGTTTTATAGTTTGCAACATCCTGTCTGAAAAAAGAATGGAAATGGACAGTAATAGTTTCTACTGGGGATCAAGAATTATGGCACAGTTGAGTTTGGATGACGCAGTGTCTCTTTGCACCCTTGCATTAACAGATAAGCAAAGGATTACGCTCTCCACCAACTCATACACATCTTTATTTTCATCCACACCTGTGTACATTACAGACAACTCCTTTTTCTATTCCTGTAGCATGTGCAACAAAGGGATAGGTTGGCCCATGTTGGCCCATATTGTCATCCCTGATGACTTCCTGTGTGTACACCTCAAAATGAAGCAGCATCGCTGTCAGGCCTTTGACTAGGCCCCATTGGTCCATCTCAATGATCATGCCTTTCACGGTTGCACCTTCTCTGTGCATGACATATTCATTGATTGGTCTGTACTTCTCAAACAGACATTGCAACATGTAATAAGTTGAGTTCCAACTAGTTGGCACCACCTGTATGAGTGATTTAACTGCCATCCTATTATCAGGCTAAATGACCCTCAGCTGCCTTGGGTCTGAAATGAGTGTAGATTCTTAAGCAGGTGGACGGTAAGTTGCTTACTTGGTTTTTTGAGAAAGTCCTGTACAATGATTAATGCAGTGCGCCAAACACAGGACCCTGAAATAGGCACCATCTGCCATGGCCTTAAATATATACAGCCTGGGCGAAGATCGTAGGATACCGCTTCAGTGACAAAAAAACTCTGCCTAGCTATGGGAAGTTCCACGAGTGGCATTCAGACAGATTTTCAGTGCTGGGTGTTTGACCCGTGATCTAAAATCAGCACAAATTACATCTTGTGAAGTGAAAGAGGGTGCTGCTTCTTTCTACTGCTCGAGTAGAAGTGGTGCAGCTTTCTCAAAGCAAACTGAAGGTTTTTCAAAGCAAGCTATAGCGACCATCTGTAACTTCCTGCATTGAGAAATTTCCCTGGGAAGTGGTCTAGCGTTGGATTTTCCTAGCTCACAGTCCCCATCTTATGAGTTGGTGAGTGTGAGCGAGGAAAGAAATCTACTTTGTGAAACAGAGCAGAGTTGTTAAGGCTTCCAAAACGTTTTCAGTAGTATGGGATTTCTCCATGGTGAACATGGCTACTGTCACGTGCTTCAAAGCACCATTAAACATCTCAGCAGTGTCAACACCTGCAGATACCTTTTCTCTAACCCCCACAAAATAGATCTAGTGTGCAGTGATGCACATGTAATCTGTAGTTAGGGAACTGGTCCACGTGTTGGTAGGCAGGTAGATTGTGTGAGCAGCACTCTGCTGCATAGCTTAACAAAGCAATTCCAGCACATTGGGATGAAGCAATGGAAGAGCAACTCTGGTGAAATAAGACCGTCTGGGAACCTTTCGATTTGGCTGCCACAAAATGTAGAAATCTCACTGTTCTGACTGGGTTTTCTGCACCTTTTTGAGTGAAGGTGACTTTAGCCTGCTATCATTCTAAGAGGAGGATTAGAACCTCAGACCTGGCCTATTTACTAGGTGTTTGATGTGATTCCCTACCCTTTTCTTTATTCTAGGGCCTATAAACTTATGTTAAGGGATAGATTCCTTAGTATTAGTATTAATTCGTCCTTTTGTAAGGTTGCTAATATATTTCTAATGGAGTTATGCTTATTTCGGGCCCTGTAGGCCTCGAACAGGAGAGACTCCATCTTTCTTTTTGCCTCGGCTGCTTGAGACGCTTTTAGGTCAAATGTAATGTTTTAGTTATAAGGTGTTGTTCGCTTGGAGAGAACCGGCTCAGGCTGGCCCTTATCGAAAGACTGTATTTTTCTCTGTGTCGAAGACATAACATTAGGCCGGCCAGGCTGAGAACGTGTCCTTGGCACGGGGTGGTACAAGAATTTGGTGGGCGGCAGGTTACTGGCCGTAACTTTCCATACAGGAACAAGGTTCCATATTAGCGAAAGCACGAAGAGTTCAGCAGTCAGTTAGTAGACGGCAGCTAGTCGTTAGCATTATTGCAGTTAATCAACTTAAGGCAGACAGTCGCCATTTTGAAGTACGAAAAAGACCAAAGGCTACTACTCTCTCAGAAAGATTGAAGGTTATTTTAGTTGGAGCAGCTGGTGAGCTTTGATACCAAGATCAGAGCATGCAGAGTGAAGCAGGTAGCGGAGCGAACAAATACTAGAGCGGCAGAAACTGATTTATAAGATCGAAGTTGGAAGGTGAAGATAGTCCCTGATCGAGAGGAGAGAGGAGTAGTACAGAACAGCGAGAGTGCAGCAGACGGAACAGAGAATAAGAGGAAGGTTCCATTGACTTGGAGGGGAGCGGAGGAGACAGAGCATAGCGGTGCAGACGTGTATCCGTGACTGCAGGGGTGATCCTAAGATGAGCCAAGGCACAGACGAGAAACCCAGATGACAACTGAGTCCAGACTTCGTACTCATAAGGTGACGTCGACCCTTTCTTATTAGTGTGCACACACATTCTAATCATTTCTTTTGCTTTTCAGGCTATATGTTATATTGCAGTATTATATTGTTGTTATATTTTACTATTGTCTATTAAAGAGACCCCAGTTCTTAGTGAACTATTGTGTCACTGTTGTTTTTCTATAATAAAGTTAACCTTTCTTCTAGTCAGATGCTGTTATATTGATGGATGCGTCTCCCGTCCGGGTAAATGGTCACTGAGCAAGGGAGTAGAGGAGCACTCGAATTAGGGAATAACCTTTGCACATTGTAATTTGGCCATTCTTCTGTGAGAGGATCGACCTGTCTATCTATCACATAATCTATAATATTATATTCCCAGTAGATAGAGAAACTTCCCAATATAGAAAGAGAGAGAGAGAGAGCTGAAGGTATTCATAGCTAAGTGATTGTTGTTGTGTAGCGGCGTTAATGAGAGCATTGACCGTGGTCAATGTGTATACCCACAGGATTGTGGCTTGCGAGAGCACCGGAGGGACCCGGTGTGTAATGAGATCGCCGCTAGGGAAAGTGGCGTTAGTGAGAGCATTGACTGTGGTCAATGTGTATACCCACAGGATTGTGGCTTGTGTATGTGTGAAATAGTGAGAGCACTGGGGGGATACAGTGCCTATACCCACAGGATTGTGGCTTGCATGAGCACTGATTGTTATCAGTGTGTAATCGTAAGTAATCGGAACTGCCTCAGGGTAGTCTAGTCTGGGCCTATGTTGCCGCGAGACTATAAGGTATGAGTGTAGTGTTTTAGAAGATCTAAGCTTGTACATTGCTAATTCCCCATCCTTAGGTAGGTACCCAGGTGCCTTGGTAAGTATGTCCTGAGGAGGGAGGTGCTTACGTTTCGGCTGGGTTGGTGGTGTCTTGGTGAGCTGATTCTATCTGGTCCGAAAACCCGGTTGTTACATCTGGCGTCACAAACCGTTTACGTAAGCCTGTTAGCGCGGTGTTGTTTCTATCTTGTTGGTTTGCGCTCGGCGCGTGCGGAGTACATTTTGTATATTATTTGTTTATAGTTGTATATATCTTTTTCTTTTGTCACAATGTTTTTGAGAAGGTCAAAATCTACTTTTAAACTGCCTGTTGAAATTCCCGGCTGGGAATCAACGCCTTACAAGGCATTGGCCCGTGAGTAGGCCGATTCTACTGGTTTGAGTGAAAATTGGAGTTCTTGTTTGGAACTGGCGGATCCGACTAATGTGATTGCTTGTCTACAGAAAGCGCCGGTTGTGAAGGGTGATGAGCTTCCTATTTTGGGACGCAGAGGTTGGATTGTTTTATCTGCATACAGGATTGTACATGAGAAATTTTTGAAATTACAGAAACAATACGTAGAGATGGAAGAGAAGTTTGTTGAAGTGCAGAATGCTCACACTCTTTTGAGATGTCAGAATAAATTGCTTGCCGACAAACTTGAGACTTATCAGACTATTGCAGAAAGAGCTGCTGTTTGTATTGCTAAATATAAATATAAGAATCGTCATGGTCAGGTTTCTAAACGGAAAGTGCGTCTGGTCGTGGCGAAAGCCGGTCTGGATTGGAATCCTGATGAATGGGATGGTAATATCTGGGACTCGAATGATTCTGGCTCCTCGGCTGAGGAGTCTGACAGACGTGAGTATTCTCGCACCGGGGGCGTGACTGTAAATCTAATACTTTTGACAAACTTGATGGTTCCGACGACCATGGTCGGTATTCTAAATCTGATGACATTTCTCCATCTAAATGTCCCTCTAATTCTACTGATCGGGCTTCTACTGATGCTCGTACTGAGGTTTCTACGCATCCTGTTTTTCGACGATAGTTACAGCAGTCTCCTGGTAATCCAAATGGTATTCCTTTGGATAGTTTAGAAGATTTTACGCAACAGGAAGTTAGTGACATTTTGCAACGATTTCAGCAACGGCCCGGTGAGGCCTTGCTTACATGGATGGTGCATCTTTATGAACTGGGTGCTGCGGGCATCATGTTAGATGCGGGAGATGCTTTGAAATTTTGTTCTTTGAGTTCTGATTCTACTGTTCAGGATAATTTCCGTAACTATAATGGTGCTGGTCAAATTAGTCTGCTTCAGTTAGCGACTGATGGTTGTACTCACAAATACCCTACTGAATCTGATTGGCATCTGAATGACAAGCCATGGTATACGTTGCGCGATGCGGCACAAAGACTGAAAGAGGAGGTGATGAAATCTGCGATTTTTCTGAGTACATCTGACAGATTGTTGGATGGTTTATTGACATCTTCTGTGCGGAACCGCATTATCCGTTCTTCCCCTGTTGCTTATAAACAGGTTATGATGACTTTGTTGATCAATCAGACTGGCAATGCGTTGTCTTTGGTGCTTGAATCTGTACGTCAGCTTGGTGAATTGAGCGAATGGCATTAACCTGAAAGACCGTCCAGATCTGAGGGTCATACTGCTGGAAATTATAAGTTTTCTAGACGTGATATGTTTCTTGCTCTGTTGGATGATGGCGTGAAGAGAGAAGACATTGATGGTGAACCTAATAAACGCTTGTGGGACATGTTTCGCAAGCGTGGTTTGGATCGGAATGAGGGTGCTCGACGTGTGCGGAAGAATTAATGTGATCGTGAATATTCTGATGACAGTGGGGATGATCGACATTGTGATGATTCAGATAGGCGTGATGGACGACGGAATGAGCGAGATGTGTCCCCTCGGCGTGAAAGAGAGAGGGGGAGAGAGGGGGAAAGAGAAAGGGGGAGAGATGACCATGTTGAAAGCAGATACAGAAATGAAAGGGATCAGTCCCCCAAGATGAGGAGAAGGGAGGATCGGCACAGATTTTCTGAACGAAACTCACAATACCATGCAGATAACAAAAATCCATTTCGTAATGGGGATGGATATGAACAGGAAATTTTATCGTCCCAAAAATTTGAGAGCATTTACCCTGATTTGTCTTGGTTGTCAGAACGCAATAAAAACGACTAGGAAATAGGTCTAGCTCCAGTACGCAGTTGGGCTCACAAAGACAATAGACCCTATGTAGATATTGAAATTTTTTGGAGACATCGTAATATACAAAGGGCCCAAGCATTGGTAGATACAGGAGCGGAGGCCACTCTAATTCATGGAAAATCAAAGGAATTTACAAATGTTGAAATAAAAATAGGTAGAATTCCTCAAAGAATATTCTGTTTTAGTTGTGCCACTTTTTGAATACATAATCGGAATTGATATCCTAAAAGGTATGACATTGCATTTAGATGATGGTTGTTATCAATTTGGAAGTAGAGGTTATATATCATCCAGACCTGTACAAGTTGGTCGTTTGAGAATGCCTCCTATAAAAATTCCCCAGGCTACAAAAGTCGTTTCCCAAAAACAGTATCGTATCTAGGTGGTCACGAAGAGATCAGTTCTACAATCCAGGATCTAGTGAATGCAGGCGTTATAACTCCGGTTACTTCTGCTTGGAATAATCCCGTTTGGCCTGTGCATAAAAGTGATAATTCTTGGCATATAACTGTTGATTACCGCAAATTGAATAAACATACACCCCCTTTGACTGTTGCAGTACCAGACATGATTACTTTAATTGAAAGAATTCAGAAGCATCCAGGAATGTGGTATCTGTCTATTGATATTGCTAATGCTTTCTTTTCAATCCCAATTGCCCTGAGTGTCAGGAACAATTCAGTTTTACGTGGAATGGACCTCAAATGACGTTTAGAAGTCTTCCCCAAGGATATGTACATAGTCCTACGATCTGTCACCGGCTGGTGGCGGAACATTTGTCTGAAATACTCATAAACCCACAAATACAGATTTGTCATTATATTGATGACATTTTGATTCAAGGTGAGACACAGGATCAAGTTCAGACTCAGGTATATCAATTTATCAATCATTTACGTGAAAAAGGTTGGGAAATCAATCCCGACAAGTTGCAAGGTCCTTCACAAAGTGTGAAATTTTTAGGCATCAATTGGCATAAAGGTAACAGAGAAGTGATTCCACAAGTGAAGCAGAAAATTCTTGATTTTGCGGTTCCTCGGAACCGAAGAGAAGCCCAGAAATGTATTGGTTTATTTGGTTTTTGGCGTCAACACATCCCACATTTGAGTCAGATATTAGCCCCTTTATACACAGTCGCTCGTAAAAAGAATGCGTTTGAATGGAGTAAACCGCAGCAAGATGCGTTTGATTTGGCGAAAGAAGCAATTCAGTATGCTTTGGATTTGTGGCCCGTGCGTGATGGTGATGTGAATCTGAATGTGTCTGTGCAAGGTCCTTATGCAAATTGGAGTTTGTGGCAAAAACAAGGCAGAAATAAAGTGCCGCTAGGTTTCTGGACTAAAAAGTTACCCAATGCTGGTGAGCGTTATACACCTTTTGAGAAACAGTTACTTGCATGTTATTGGGCTCTGGTGGATACCGAGCAATTGACTTTGGGACATGATGTGGTATTGAAACCTGAAATTCCTATTATGCAATGGGTTTTGAGTTCGCCGAAAACTCATCGAATTGGGCATGCTCAAGAGGCGAGTGTGATTAAGTGGAAATGGTACATACAGGACCGGGCACGTGTGGGACCGAAAGGTGTTGCGACGTTACATGAGCAAGTGGCGCAGGCGCCATCGAATGAGATTGGGATTGATCGCTCCGTACCTATAGTACAGGAATTCCGTGTTAAGTGGGGTAAGCCATTTGATGATCTGTCCGCGGAGGACAGAAACCATGTGTGGTTTACGGATGGTTCTGCGAGGTACATAGGAGAGAAGAGGCATTGGAAGGCAGTGTCCTATAATCCTATCACACAAAAATTGCTGAGTACAACTGGTGAAGGAAAAAGTAGTCAATTTGCTGAATTGTATGCTGTTTACCAAGTTTTAAAGCAGGAACTACCTGGTACATGTCACATTTTTACTGATTCCTGGTCCACCGCTAATGGACTGGCGGTTTGGTTACCAACATGGCATTCTCATAATTGGGAATTGCATTCTAAAGAACTTTGGGGTAAAGAGTTATGGCAGGAAATTTGGGAGCTGCTTCGGCAAAGTACTGTTACAATCTTTCATGAGGATGCTCATACATCGATAGACTCCCTTGACAAATTCTTTCACAACATTGCAGATTAAAAATCTAAAGTTGCTGAGGCAGTGGTAGACATGCAGGATTCTGATTTGGTGGGATTGGTGAAATGGGCCCACCAGAAAGCAGGACATTTTGGAGAGAGAGCCACAAGCAGGTGGGCTGCTGATCGAGGAATTTATATTCCTTTAAATTTGATTAAAGATACTATACTGCATTGTCCTATCTGTCAACATTCTAGACAACGAAAAGTACCCCAAATTGTTAAAGGACATTTACATCGAGGAAAATTACCCGCTCAAATTTGGCAGATAGATTATATTGGTCCACTCCCTATGAGTAAAAATTGCCAATATATGTGCACCATCGTTGACACATACAGTGGTCTTTTGGTGGCCTTTCCCTATAAACGAGCTACTCAAGTAAACACCATTAAAACATTGGAATTAATTATGCTGTATTATGGTGTTCCATTTCAGATTCGATCTGACAACGCATCACACTTCAAGGGAAGATTGGTGCAGGAATTTTGTGTGGAGAACAACATTGAATGGGTGCTTCATATACCGTACTACCCACAGGCAACAGGCCTTATAGAGAGAATGAATGGTTTGCTAAAAGATCAATTGCGTACATTAACTGATAATAAATATAAGAATTGGAGAGAATATTTGTTTCAGGCACTGTTGATGTTGAATAATCATCCCTTTTTAAATGCTGAATCTCCATTAATGCGTTTATTTCCTCCAGCTGCTGATGCTAAACCGAACACAGTTAATAATACTGTAATGTATTGGGAGATTTCCCCTGTAGCCCTGGCTCCATGCAGAGCAACCCCAGGTTCCGCAGGCTTGGACCTGCATGCCATGAATGACATTACTGTAAAAGGCAGAGATCGAGTTATCATTGAGACTGGCATTGGCGTCTGTATACCAACTGGAAATTTTGGACTAATTGCCCCTAGATCGGGCCTGGCCTTAAAAGGCATTCCAGTGCTTGGAGGAGTCATTGACAGTGATTATCAGGGAGAGATTAAGGTACTCCTGCTAAATAGCAGAGAGGTTGATTTAACGATTCAAAAGACAGACCGAATTGCTCAATTGCTAATCATGCCTGTTTTCAGTGGTGAGATTAAGAAAGGCACTGCCCCGACTTTGTTAACTGTTCGAGGACAAAAAGGTTTTGGCTCCACTGATAATCCAGGAGCGAGAGTGTGGGTGCAATCGCCTAAAAATCCCCCTGAACAAGCTGAAATTATTGCAACCGGTCATGATAATACAGTACTTGTCATGAGACAAGGGAAAGATAACTGGGAAGCTGACCCAGATGACAAATGTTACTTACGAGAATGAATAATGCCTGTATTTTATTTTCTTTCAGATCATTCTCTGGACTGCTGTTGCAGGATGTGTCGGCATTGGACACCTTTTGGCTTGCTACGTCGGGAAAGGAGGGAACCCCCAGACTTTGGTTGATTCAATAATCACAGTACAGCGTTCCTTCGCTGCGTGGGATTCATCATCTAACTTTTGGACTACCCTGGCACGAAGGGTGACAAATTCTCCACATTTCTGTTTAACACTGATGCGTTCGGTGACTGACATATTAGCAACCTGTTTGGTTGCCGTCCCGGCTACTCTGGAGACCCTTACCCATATTTACAATATATCAAATGCCCGTCCTAATAATATTCTTGGTGATTTTTCGACCCATGAGTACTGTCCTTTATGTACTGTGCTTTTAGATCCAGTACCACCGATTCATTCTCAAATAACTACATATAATATCACGCAGGGTGATTTATGTTTCTTCCTTACCTGTGATCCAAGCGCCATAACTGAATGTGTTCGTTTAAAATTGAAAGGTGCTACTTCATTCACAGATCATGAAAAGACTTTATGTTCCCGAAGATCACGGAAGTCGTGTATTTCAGTTAAAAATATTATGACCTGTAAAAGTCTTGTAGTTACCCCTAGTCATTATCGTACAATGCTATTACCTTCTGGATGACTTTTCTCTTGTGGCAATACATCTTAGCCTTACATTCCTGCAAACATTACTGGAGGACCCTGTGCTATTCAAGATTGAGCTTATTATTGTTGTCTTCACATCCTAATGCAAATTCCCATGTTGTCTGTGATGCAGTTATGTTGAAAGACAATTGTGATTCTACACTACATTTATATTCCAAGTCTGAATATCTTAGTTTGGCTTTCTCTATTCTGGGCGTCCCTGCCTTAGCAGTCTACAATGCTAAATCTATTGGAAAAATGGCCTGTTGAATGGTTAAATTCATCAATCACACTTCTACAATTCTATCTGACATGCTACTGGACGCCCAGGGTTAACGCAGAGCTATTTTACAGAACTGGGCTGCTATAGATTATCTTTTACTTAAACATGGACAGGACTGTTCTGACTTTGAGGGCCTTTGTTGTTTCAATTTATCTGATCATACTCGATCCATCCAGGCTCATATTGACAAATTACACGACTTAACTACAGAGGTTAAAAAACATATTGACCAGGGCTGGTTTGACTGGCTCTTTAATTGGTTACCAGACTTACATTTTTACGTCAGATATTAGGGGGGGGTCCTGCTTACTATTTGCATTTTAGTTGCTATTTGCTGTTTTATTCAGTGTATTCCTTATTTACTTCAAACCTGTAGATGTAGTACTAGAAATAGATCAGTTAGTTTTGTTTCATATTATTCTTCGACAGATCTTAGTTCCATTTAGCGAATGATTAGCTGTCTAAAGTCAAGGGTGAAGTGTTCTGACCGGGTTTTCTGCCCCTTTTTGAGTGAATGTGACTTTAGCCTGCTATCATTCTAATAGGAGGATTAGAACCTCAGGGCTGGCCTATTTACAAGGTGTTTGATGTGATTCCCTACCCTTTTCTTTATTCTAGGGCCTATAAACTTATGTTAAGGGATAGATTCCTTAGTATTAGTATTAATTTGTCCTTTTGTAAGGTTGCTAGTATATTTATAATGGAGTTATGCTTATTTCGGGCCTTGTAGGCCTCGAACGGGAGAGACTCCATCTTTCTTTTTGCCTCGGCTGCTTGAGACGCTTTTAGGTCAAATGTAATGTTTTAGTTATAAGGTGTTGTTCGCTTGGAGAGAACCGGCTCAGGCTGGCCCTTATCGAAAGACTGTATTTTTCTTCGTGTCGAAGACATAACATTAGGCCGGCCAGGCTGAGAACGTGTCCTTGGCACGGGGTGGTACAAGAATTTGGTGGGCGGCAGGTTACTGGCCGTAACTTTCCATACATCAACAAGGTTCCATATGAGCGAAAGCACGAAGAGTTCAGCAGTCAGTTAGTAGACGGCAGCTAGTCGTTAGCATTATTGCAGTTAGTCAACTTAAGGCAGACAGTCGCCATTTTGAAGTACGAAAAATACCAAAGGCTACTACTCTCTTAGAAAGATTGAAGGTTATTTTAGTTGGAGCAGCTGGTGAGCTTTGATACCAAGATCAGAGCATGCAGAGTGAAGCAGGTAGTGGAGCGAACAAATACTAGAGCGGCAGAAACTGATTTATAAGATCGAAGTTGGAAGGTGAAGATAGTCCGTGATCGAGAGGAGAGAGGAGTAGTACAGAACAGCGAGAGTGCAGCAGACGGAACAGAGAATAAGAGGAAGGTTCCATTGACTTGGAGGGGAGCGGAGGAGACAGAGCATAGCAGTGCAGACGTGTATCCGTGACTGCAGGGGTGATCCTAAGATGAGCCAAGGCACAGACGAGAAGGGAACCCAGATGACAACTGAGTCCAGACTTCGTACTCATAAGGTGACGTCGACCCTTTCTTATTAGTGTGCACACACATTCTAATCATTTCTTTTGCTTTTCAGGCTATATGTTATATTGCAGTATTATATTGTTGTTATATTTTACTATTGTCTATTAAAGGGACCCCAGTGCTTAGTGAACTATTGTGTAACTGTTGTTTTCTTATAATAAAGTTAACCTTTCTTCTAGTCAGATGCTGTTATGTGGACGGATGCGTCTCCCGTCCGGGTAAATGGTAACTGAGCAAGGGAGTAGAGGAGCACTCAAACTAGGGAATAACCTTTGCGCATTGTAATTTGGCCATTCTTGTGTGAGAGGATCGACCTGTCTATCTATCACATAATCTATAATATTATATTCCCAGTAGATAGAGAAACTTCCCAATATAGAAAGAGAGAGAGAGAGAGAGCTGAAGGTATTCATAGGAAAGTGATAGTCGTTGTGTAGCGGCGATAATGAGAGCATTGATCGTGGTCAATGTGTATACCCACAGGATTGTGGCTTGCGAGAGCACCGGAGGGACCCGGTGTGTAATGAGATTGCCGCTAGGGAAAGTGGCGTTAGTGAGAGCATTGACTGTGGTCAATGTGTATACCCACAGGATTGTGGCTTGTGTATGTGTGAAATAGTGAGAGCACTGGGGGGATACAGTGCCTATACCCACAGGATTGTGGCTTGCATGACCACTGATTGTTATCAGTGTGTAATGGTAAGTAATCGGAACTGCCTCAGGGTAGTCTAGTCTGGGCCTATGTTGCTGCGAGACTATAAGGTATGAGTGTAGTGTTTTAGAAGATCTAAGCTTGTATATTGCTAATTCCCCATCCTTAGGTAGGTACCCAGGTACCTTGGTAAGTAGGTCCTGAGGAGGGAGGTGGTTACGTTTCGGCTGGGTTGGTGGTGTCTTGGTGAGCTGATTCTATCTGGTCCGAAAATCCGGTTGTTACACTCACCCATTCCAGAAACAAAAAAAGGAGGTCCTGCACTAACATTTTAGCCAGCTTTGTGTTGTACAGTGTGCCATTGGGTGGTTTCGTTGATACTGCCCCTTCTGCTACTAGACTGCTGGGGTCAGGGCTTTTTTCCATAACAAAAGTGTCTTCCTCTTCTTCACCTTCCACCGTGATCAATTGGATTCCTTGCTCAGCCTTTCTTCTCCAACACCAACATCAATTAACGTTTTTGGGCTTCTAAGGTACGCCACCCACTGGATTGTGTGGTGTTTTCTCAAATTGGATTTTTGGCCTTTAGTACAATAGTTTGTACTAAGCTTACCCCGATTAACACTTGCTCAACTAATGGAGCATATGGCATTGTTCTGCTATTTCTTGCTAACCGTGAATAAGTCCCAAATTGGAGACATCCACTTTCTGATGCTGGTGGCACCGCCAATGTGGGACAAACTGGCAGAAGGTAGGCCTTTTGATGTTTGCCTATTTGCAGTACCTACTTCCACTGAGGTGGTTGTGGAACTAGGTCACTACAGTAACTTTGCAAATATGGCAGAAGGATGTATTGGTGGTGAAGATATCTATGGTGCCACATCCCTCACTGCAGGTTGGGATGGGGTAACATCAGTCTCCACTTGGGCTGGGCTAACATCCATGATGACTAGCTCATCATCATCCTCTTCCTCCACATCCATAAGTCTAATGCTTTTGGGAACCTTCCTTTTCCCTAGTCTCTTGCGGGTTGTCTCACTTTCAGATTGATGCAGGATCCAAGTAGATCTAGATCATCAGAAGGTGGGCTTGGAGAAGAAGATGGTGGAGCATCCCTCCTTTTTCTTGCTGGCGATCAGGAAGACAATGGATCTTCTGAAAGAGCAGCTTCCTCTACTTCCTCAGCATGAAATTCAATCTCCTGAACTGCTCCTACTTCTGGAGAAACTACAATTGGCCTTTGCGGCTGTTGTTGTTGTCCACCTATCTGAGTTTCCTGCAATGATTGGTTACTTCTTTGCAAATTGCTGTGATTAGACTGGCTGCCTCTGTGACAGACATGGGCTTGGGATTTGGTTGGGGTGGGTCCGCTGATACAGGGGTGCTGACCCCAGCTTGCTCCCCAGAGGGCGGTACAGAAGGCACAGGTTTAAAAAAAAAATACCAGTGGTGGTAAGCTGATGCTCCATCTTCTTATCACTGGACAGTTTCGTGGTAGCACCTTTCTTTGGGGCCATCTTTAAGCTGCCAGTTGGCAGTGGCACTTAGCTTCACAAGTTCAAGAGATGTCTGCGATGTGTGTTCACATGTTGCATCACACACAGGCCTTCTGTCTGGCAGTACTGTGGGTGATGTTGTCTCTTGTACACCTAAAAGCAAACAAGCAAGAAGAACATCAGCAAAATGTGGCATTGTTGCAGTTCAAACAAGTAGTACAAACAAACAATAGCATTTATTGTGGTTACTGGTTACTTAAGTTATTATAAATAATTAGCAATACATTCTATCCACTATCTATTTGTAAAATAATACCTACATAAACTTTAATGGTGTATACACCCAGGAATGAACAGCAAAATGCAGATGCACCTATTTGCTTTATGTGCATTGTGTGAGATGTGGGACTCAGAGAGGTACATTTGACATTCGACAATGAATGCGGTTGTGCAGTGTGCACCTCTAGCAGACATGGGCCCAGAGAATAATTCACTAATGCAAGATGTTATGAAAAATGCTTAAAAACATTTTCAAATTTACAAATACCTAATTAAAAAACAAATGAAATTAAAAATGAACTACAATTAATGACATTTAACAAATGTAAATTTAATTAACAATCCTCAATTTGTAAATTAAAATAAAAAAGTATAAATATTAAATAAGTGAAATCATTGTCATCCATATATACTTAATTACATAGCTATCTCATTTCTCAATCATTCAAAACTGCACACTGGCTAGGTGCACAAAATGCTGCAGTGTCACATAATCATCAACAACAACACTGGGTAAGAAGGCATGGGAACAAAAAGAAGACAAGCAGGCCTATGGCACAAGCACACTGTCTAGGCAAAATGGCCACGAGCCACATGGTCACAACAACAAGCACCAAAAAGAAGGCATGAGCACAACAAAGGTCACATGCAGGTCTAAGAGAAAAGCACACTGTCTGACCACACAAAAAAGCCACCAGCCCAAGGTCACAAGTAGGAGCAGGAGGCCTGAAAAACAAAGAACACATGCCAATCTTGGAACACTGACTATACAAAATAGCCCCTGGTCTCATACCATGGAACACAAAGGCAAATGGTAGCCTAGGGCAAACACACACACACCAGTCAGTATAAATGAGGCATTGGTAATTTAGCAATGCCAAAATCAAAGATTAACAGGGCTAAAAGAATTTACAACCACCCCACCTATATACTGTTTCACAAAATGTATAGTACAGCACAAAAGACAAATTTGTATTTTAATCCAATTTTAACAATGGTCTAAATGATGTTTAAATTAAAAAAAACATTTGGAGCGGAGTTTTACATCCTGTCCTAAATGGTATTAGATGCATGTGGCCAGGAGCACCACAACGGAATCATTGGTTTACCCTAGAATTAACCCTTGAGGCTGTAGGCTAACATAGTGTTTTACCAATAGATGTATGTAAGGACTACATTTTTTCATTCAATTTCACTTTTTCATGTTATCAATCGGTATGTGTGCCTCAGCCACCTTGGCCGAATGCTCTTTCAACATCTCATCCCAACTACTCTTATCCATTTCCTTAATGCATAACTGCGTGTGTTTGTAGGAATCTGGCTCTCTGTATACTTTGCCAAAGTAAGGTATAGTGTGCACAGAGTCCAGTGGCTCTCCAGAGGTATAGCAGAGGCTAAATTAGATCATCTCTAACAGCTCTATTTGTTGGACTATGGTCGAGATGTTCGACCTATCAGGAAGGTGTTTTTCGTATTATTTATATTCACTCACTCAAGGACTGATTACTCACACTCAAATGAATCCAGACCAATTAGGTAAGTATAAAAAAAGTATACTTATGTTTCATTTCTAGAACCCAGCAGGACTTTGCACAGGTAAGCAAATGATACTTTCAAATACATGGCTGTATACAGAAATGCAATTGTAGATGGATGAAGAATCATTATATGTTTGTATCTGCTTTTAAAACTGTTCAAAATATATCAAAATTACTTTTGCATTACTTTTTGATGACTTCAACTACTTGTGGTCACACCATGGACCTTACAAAACACAGGTAAGACAGTTTGGAGTTTAAAGCAAGTTACTGAGGTTTCCATACAAAAGTAAATTCAACACTTTGAACATTTTTGGAGAAAATCATAGCATGGGATCCTGTGGAAGGAAAGAATGTTAGTAGTTTGCAGGTAAATACATGACCCGCAAGGATTGGTTTTTGGGGGTAAAACCAATGCTCTCCAAGGTTCAAGTTGGCACTAAAAGTACGCCACCAGTCACACTAGGGCAACTGGGTGCAGAGTGCATGGGCCCAATGTTAGCCAAAGAGCAGCCCACTTGGTTGTGGGAGCTTGGCTCCTGGAGTTCAAGTCACCAATGCAGGGGCCAAAAATCAGCATGTGTGTGGCTGGATGCAGAGCGCCAAAAAGACTTTGGGAGCTCTGTGGTTTCCAATTGAAATCTCGGATTTAGAAGAAAAGCTGCAGGCTCAGGCAAGGACGTTTCCTGAGGTTAACCACCGGCATGAGAGGTAGGTTGGGTTCTTTGGGGATGCCTGTACACTGTTGTTGGGCCACCCAAGGCTGTGGGGCATCTGATGCAGGGCTGTCTTTAGGTGTCGGGTCTTTTAGCAAGCTTGGGCCACGGTCAGGGAAGTCCTCAGGTTGAGGCGTCAGTGCAGGTCTTGGGCCACTAGATCCCAGGTTTGAATCGCTGGGAAGACCTCCTTATGGTTCTGGCCCACTTGAACTCGGGGCTTGGGCAGCAGGTACAGACCAGGTAGCCGCCAGGATCTGTGTTCTGTGTTGGAGTCTTTGATTGAGCACATCTGGTGCTCACAGGAGAAAGAGTCAGTTTGTTGAAGGCAGGGTAGGTCCTTTGGGCTCTGTATGGCTACTGGCTGCTGGACACACCAGGATTTTGATGAAGGCAGGTTGAAGTCAGAACAGGCCAGTAGGGCTGGGGCTAAATCAGGTGGTATCCTCTACTTCCTTCTTCAGCACGGCTCTTCTGATCTGAAGTGGAAAATATTGGGTTGCCCCAAAATACTAAATTTAGGGGTGTTACAGGGTGTGTAGGTTGGGACCAATAGGTCCCTTCCTTGGGGTGAGTAGAGCCCCCAATTATGCTACCCTCCAGTGGGATGGGGGCATGAGCCTTTCTCTAATTGGCTGGGTTTCTTCAACTTCAAGATGGAGTGGACTGAAAGGTGTGCTTCACTTCACCTCCCCCACCTGAGGGGTGCGATGGGTAAAGGTGGGCACACCTCTCTCCCTAACTTGGTTTTCCCAATGATTCTCCCACTCATAGTGGGGTTCAGAACTGGTGGGCGCCAGTTGCTGTGGGCAGCAAAAGGCAGGGTCAGCTAACGAAGGTAGCAGGCCTTTGAAGATTCCCCTTCATGCACCGAGTCCATCCTGGAGGTGGAGGCATGACACCTCGGCCAAGGATGGGCTTTGCTTCTGGACCCAAAGAGCAAAGGCTCTCTACCCAGGGGTCCAGAGACCTGTCTGGTGTTGGCAAAGTGCGGGTAGCCATTCAGGAACCATGTTGTCTAATGTACCCCACTAGAGGAGTGACTTGCCTAGGCCTTAGGCAGTGGGTTGCAGGCATGGCACACAAGGATGTGTGCTATGTGGACTCTTCACTTTTCTCTGCACCAAAACACATAGCCTGCAATGAGGATTGGTTGTGTTAAGGTGCAGGGCCCTCATGGGTGTCACAATAGGTTCTGCAGCCCTTAGTGGTTTTCCTTAGTCACAGTCTCCTTGGTACCCAGGTTACCTTTAACAAGATGCTTACCTGTGGCCAGAGATTTGCCGATTGTGGGTACAAAGGTTGAGTTTGGGTACAGAACTCAGGCCCTGGGAACCTGATTGGCAGGGACCCAGGGCCCATCAAGTCAAGCAAAAAATGGAGGGTAACCATGCAAAAAGAGGAACTTTTCTACAGTGTTCTAACCCCTTAGCAATTTGTATAGCTTCTTCAAGTGTTGGATCTTTGATTAACCATTTGTCTTTGACTCTTATTATTCATGCATCTCACTATTAGATCATGAATGAGGGAATAACTTAAACCCTCTAATCGGCAATTCGAAGAAAGTCCTCTCAACGCTGCCACATGAGATGCAATATCTTCATCTACCCTATGTACACAAGAGACAAACTTGTCTCCAAAAAATGTTTACTTTTGACACAAAACGCACATCTAACATTGGCATGGTCGTTTCATAAACATTTGCGGGTTGACCATCTCCATGCCTAAAGAGATCTCAGGAAGAACACTTAAATAGTGGAGTGAAATTGCTTTCCACCTTACCAGACCATACTTGTTGGGTAAGAAATTGTACATATTGACCATTTTCTCCACTGTTTCCACCATATTGAATGTCCCTTGGAGTGGCAAGGAATGTGGGTAGAGGAGATAATCCCTGATTAGCCATTATCTGCTTATGCGTGTACAGCCCTTTAAAATACTCTATACAAAATTCAATATTCCAATAATGCCAGTGTCCCTACCTGCAAAGGAATATTCAACACAATGCAATGTAAATGCAGTACTCAATAATGTCTCAACATGCGAGGGAATATCAATATGAGAGATGAACGTCAACAAAATTAACTAAAGTAACTAATTAACACAATAAATTAAGAAAACAAACTACCATATTAAAATGGTTTGTTCACTGTACAAATGCCCCTCTGCAGGATGTTGTCCTGAAGACTTTTCCTTTAGTTGGTTAGTTGGTGTTGGGAAGTGGGTTATTAATAGTGATAAATATATATCTAACAATCACAATAATGCCCCAAGCATAGTCTAGGGCTCAGCAATTATTCACATTTTCAACCTTCGGTAGCTTGGCCTCAAACAGGCAGGCTTAACTTCTGAGATAGGTATGTAAAGCATTTAAAAACAGAAATTCATTAAATAATTAAGACGCAACACACAATAAAAATCTAAAGCAAATTAATAAAAAAATTAGGAAATATTTTTATCTTTAAAATGACACCCAAATAAAAAGAAATCCAATGTTGGGAACTTGAAATATGATTTTGTTAAACGATTTAGCACTATATAGCCCATGGAACTCAATAGTGGCTATTGGGACATCTCCTCATGATACACTTGGAAAAAGTCAAAGTTTCAGGCCGACTGCAATGGAACCATGCATGCTTACCACTTGTGGTAGGCCTCTGTCATAGTTTTTTCCTTCTGAATTAGAAGTCCCCGCTGCTATCCCTCGATGATCTCCACCAGTGCAGGTTCATTGAAGGATCACCGGCTTGACTTTCGAACAGCTCTCATTCATGCTATAGAAATCTGACCCCGGGCCTTCTCAGCGGGCCGAACCAGAACGGCAGGCCAGCTCGCGTTTGAATGTGGGAGGCTTGACTCTTACGCTTGGAGCCAGTCAAGTTTCTACCTTTGGACTTAGAAAATTTTCTGGACCTTTTTCCGCTGGGGCCCTTGATGTTCTTCACCAGGCCACGTTCATTAAGGATTAACTGTCTTGATTTCCAGGGAGCCCTAGAACTCTGGAAATCAGACCTTCAGGGCTTTTCTGCAGGATGAACAGGCAGTCCGGCTCGAGGTTGATTGCTGGCTTGCCTTGCCAGGTTGAGTCAGTCCACTTATTGGGCTTTTGTAAAAATTGCTCCAAACTTACCAAAGCTTCTGGAACTTCTTTCTGAAGTTCCACTGGGGGTCCTAAAGTGTCCAAAACACAATCCAAGTATCAGAAAGCTCCAAGGACTTCAGTTCCCACAATCCACTTGGACAACACCTTTACAATTCCACTGGATGTACTCAAGGCTGGGGGTTCTTGGTGATGATGGTCCAGGTGAGCTCTGTTAACCTGTATCTTTCAGGGAGTCTAATCTGTATTCCTCCACAGGGCTGTAATTTCAGATTTAGTCAGAGTACAGTGCCAAGTTGGTGCAAATCAAACTTTCAGCATGGACCCTTCTTTTTCTCTTAGTTTCAGGCAGCTGATCTGAGAGGCTCTACCACTCTCAAATACCAATTCAGTGTTCTCTGGGGTCAAGCAGGAGATCACTCGTGTTCGATGAGGTACAGAGCAATACCCCACGGTGTGTAAACCCAATTATATATAAAATAACCCTTCGCATTTGCAGATGTTTTATCATCCTCTGTACCTTGCCCTTTAGGAGGGACATATAAAGGTGCAGCTTCACGCATAGGCATAATATGAACTGTAGAACTCTTATCTGCTCCAAAGATAGGACACTCTTTGGATTTCTCCGTCGATCTAGGCGCAGGCGCGTCTGATGCCTTTTTCGCCTCCCGCAATCTTAACGTCTAGCCCCGTAGCTGGACCAACCGTTGGAAAAACGGATCCGCATCTGTAAGAACAAAAAGACCTTTACGCAAATTCTCAAGACCAACTGATACATCCCTAGGCTCCAACTCAGTTGAATATTTTCGAAACCGTTCTACAACTTCGTCTCCAAAATGGCTCAAGAAATACAACCGTTCTTGCTCGGACCACTTACGCATTTGTTCATCAATCTCTGAAATAGTTATAGATTTA
The DNA here is from genome assembly GCF_964263255.1 of Lissotriton vulgaris. NCBI lineage: Eukaryota > Metazoa > Chordata > Amphibia > Caudata > Salamandridae > Lissotriton > Lissotriton vulgaris. The sequence continues at coordinate 2,036,776,238 of NC_141691.1, forward strand.
ACATTAAGTTTCCGAGCAAACCCGCGCAATTCCGCAGCTCGATCAACACTCAGCCTGGTACGACTATCCCCTTGATCGTCTTCGTCCGAATCCTCAGTCGGGGCCGTAGGTGGAACGTACGGAGGAGGGCAACGGTCTAACAATGAAAAATCATCAGATTCATTAGTAAGGACAGGATAAAGAGGACGTCGAATAGGAAATTGACCATTAATTTGCAAATTACGTTCCCGTGTCTCCCTCTCTTTCGTTTCCTGCAACTCTTTTCCTTCCAGCTGTAAAGCTTTATCACGAGCAGCCCGTTTCTGCTCTTTGTCCGCCAAGGCTTGTTCACGCTTCATTCACTCACGCACCGCTTTCTCCCACATACGTACACAATCAAACATATCCTGTCTAGACCTACGCTGAAACAAACATTGCTCCACATACTGAACCTTTCGTAAATCAAACGACCCATGTAGTGGCCATTGCAATTCATGATCGGCTTTTGTATATTTATGCCACAATGTACTATACATAATAGGGGGAAGGCCAAATTTGACATACATTTCGCGATTAGGCGTCGCCTCTGGGGGAGTCGGCTGAGATTCATTTAATCGATAATTGGTACCTTTTCCAAGACAGCACATTCCTCGAATTGTGCTTAAAAGAGGCATGTCAAAAATATCACGAAAACGCGATATTACATAAAATGGCACTTAATATGCTTTACACATGGTGTGCCGTTCAAACAAATACAAAATCAGAAAAATATCTCTATACTGCCTGCCTATGTGAGGTGCACTCCACATATAATTCAAATCATAGATCCAAATGTTAGCTAACTCAAACAAATTCAAAAAGCCACAGTAAGTGTCAGTAGACTATCTTACCAATCAAAAGTTTACCAAGTTCTCAAATATCCAGGTTCCAACTGCCAAGTTCTTTAATCGAATCAGCCAAACAGGCAATGTACGACAACCCAACCGATCAGGATCTCAGTTGAGGACCGGAGCCACCTGGAAGGTCAGATCAGAAGGAAAGGAAGAAAACACCGTGGGTGCCAAAACTCGGGTCACTCAGTGGCAGCGTACGCGTCCATGGCGAGTTTACAATCCTTCATCACGACCACTCCTTCGGGCATCCGAGTCGCCGATGAGTCCCTTCGTGGTCGCCAATTTGTGGTATTGGGTTCTCTCAGGTCTACATACTCTGCAACAACTCCATAACACCGTAATACAGAAGTTGGCACGGAAACTGGAAAATGCAAAAGGCAAGTTTATTAGGACCCCATGGGGTGGTGATACAGTTCTACAGCACCCTTCGGCAATGCAAAACGTATCACACCGAACATCGGTGCGCGACCTCTTTTATACAACTTTACAGCAATAAAAAGTAGGCGGGATACATTTTGCTCAGTTTAGGTACATATAAGGACATTTCTGGAACACGGCCAACTCATGGGAGGAGTTTTAACACCACTGGTCAGTTTGGGGCACATTCCTAGGCGATGACCGTCTACTAATACAAAGGGTTTGACTACGCATGTGCGAGCCTGACCAGTACTAAAAATAGCCTGTTGCCGGGCAAGTTTGGATGGTCATTGGTACAGAGGAAGGACAAGAGGGCATGCTGACCACGAGGCAGCATGTTCATTGAATGGAAGCCATCAAATACAAAATGGCCTCCGAAAATGTGGTCAAGATAAGGAGAAATTCGTGTAGCTGAGCTAAATGCTAACCCAATCATTGTCAGATTACGACAAGGGGGGCTTTTATGCATTTAAGTAAGACATCATGGGTTTGCCGGAAATCCAGTGGGCACGTTGTCTTGCATCGACACTGCTGAAATGAATATTCCCTGACGTCCGTGAGTACCGTGCCTGACCTGGGGTGCCTCACGCCTCAAATGTCAGTAATGACCTGTCACAAAGTAACTGCGCATTAATACGATGTTTACAAGTATCTACGCAGCACAGCCAGGTTGAAGCTTTCAATGGCGGCAGAAACGTCCTAAATGCACAGCGTTCCCAGCATATTAATCTGAGCAACGCGTTACCATTGGGAACGGGGACGAGTGGGTCACCTTCTCCAGTGCAGGGGGGTCATGGAACACCCCTCCTGATTTATCCTATATACCTGGGGGATATTAGAGCTGGTGAGATGGAATTCAGGCCTGTTGCAGAACGGTGTACTTGACAGGCACAGTTTCCTGCCACTGACCTGGAATTCTTTGTGAATTTAATCGGACACAATTTACTAGCGATTTACTCATAGGAAAATGCAGCAAGGATACATGCATGCATGCCTAGATGTGCTGCACAGTGATTTTTTTTATCATATGGAACCTATAAGGATTTACGCCTACCGTCCATTAGGCCACATCCATGTTGAAAATGTTCCTTCCAAATGTTTGTGACTAACCATACACTTACATGTGTGGTTTAATGACTCGTCGGAGAAGCAACCTAGGAATGTTTACCAGCCGCCCACAGGCGCAGATTTTCTCACACTTAAAATGACACCTTACTGGTGTCATTTAACACACGAGTAAAAAGTGCACATTTATGTTTGAGACTCTCGCTAACAGGGGAATTGCGCCCTCAAATGCAGCCAAGGTGTCCCAATACCTTGAGCGGGAAGGAGATGGAGGGGGTTCAACATTTGGAGCTATGGCTTTAAAAGGACTGAGTTCTTTAGAATTTTACATTACAAGCACTTATTAATGATGTCGAGGAGATGTGGTGGCGGGAAATCATATTAAAATTAAATAGATCGCACTGTAATCTAATTACTTTTTAGCGTATTTAATCAGCTGTGCCGAATTTACCACATAATCCATCATCTGGTACATTATCTGCAGATTTAAACAATTTTTTAATTTTTTTTTAACTCAAATGGATCAACATTGCTAAAGACATGTCAACATGTCACCTGCATGCACTCTAAATCCATTTGGACTTGGAAGTGAGTGCCAGATGAAACTAATGATTGTGGTGTTGAGTTCAATGTGCTGCAACTCTAGGCCCATGTATGATACTTTTATGATCATGATGCATGCTCTGCCGTGTTCGGCGTGTGTGACATGAGGTAAGAGGTAGGAGGGCCCAATTTGTGGTGGGAGGTGGGTCTAGATCTGTGTATGCTCAAAATAGTGATGAAACACAAACATTTCCCTCATTACAGGCACTGCTGTATTGCAGGTTTCTTGAATACTCAGGGATGCATATTAAGGGCAGTATCTGCCTTTGATTTATGAAGTGAGTTGATGACAGCATACCTTTCAATGTGGCATGCAGACCGGCCAGGTTTATCATTTATATCAATTTTGTCATGTTAGATGTTGCATTTACTACAGGTTGTGATTCCTACATAATTGATTAGTGACCTATTGGTCTTGCTGAGGATGGAGCAATGGATTGGGCAAAAGATGATGGCTATGACAGCAAGTATCCTATTATTTAATTTTGGCAATTCACCTTTGCATTTAGATCTCCACATGCTTTTGGATATATGAATGATGGAGCGATTGACAACGCATATCTAATTGTCAAAAGACAAGGGATACATAAAAGGGAATTTAGAGACACCTTCACAGATCCATTCTGCAATGGTTTTTTAGGATATACTTAACATAACTCTCATATTGTTCATATTCAACTTCTTACTGAAGTGCATATTGCTCCAAACTGTCATCCCTTTCTGGTCCATGGCTATGCATACACACAAATTAGAAGATGTAACACACTAGTCTAGCAATCAACAGCGAGGGACTAGCAATTTAAGAAATCAGCATGTTTTCCATCCAGTGGAGTTATGGTAGAGTCATTTACATGTTCACGACTGCTATACAATCAGCCAGTCTCTGATTCCTGTATCTAGCAGAAAGGGTATGAAAACAGCATGAAAACAGAGTACACATTACATTACCAAGGGTTCCTTCCCTGCCCGTATAGGCACATTGCCTGATCAGTCAATGTGTTTACTGTTACTGATCATCTGTTTTCCTCTCCATATTGTTGTGATGTTAATGCTATTGGTTTTACTGGAAATTGTGTTTTATTTACAGAAATGATATAGTTGAAGTAAAAGCCACTTTACGCCCATTCCCAACCCCACCCACTGGGAAATAAAAAAAAAAACATGAAAATGAGATGTGGACTAGCAGAAAATGGAGCCTCTCCTGGGTATTGCTAGGGTGAAAGCTTCATTTACTGGGATATAAAGTAACAGGATCCTTCATTTGCCATGAACAGATTTTCCATGGGTTGCGGAAGCTAATTAGCAGACTGGGAGCATTGCTTTTATTTTCCTTTAGTGTAATAGGCTGGCTGGTGAAGTGCACTTCCCATAGTGTGCAGTCACTTCAATTTGCCTTTAGGTGACTACCTGCCTTGATGGTGGTTTTCTATTTGATTTCATGTAACTCCTTGTCTTGATGAGTGCATTGGTTTTAGTTTGTTTGAGGTAACTGCTTCACATGCTGGTTTCATTACACAGCTGATACTCACCCTGAGAAAGCCAGAGCTGCCCTGTTAGTGGTATCAACACCAGTGCGCTTAGGTTCCTTACAGCTCCTTCCCTTGAAGTGGGTTACCATCTACCCGTTACCTTTTGTATCCTGCTCGTACCAAGTCAGACCCAGACCAGTCCCCACAGTTGCTCCGGATTAAGGGACATTGTCATGTCATCTCAGGCGTGATGTAAAGACTCCCAGTGAGCTGAGGACTCTTTTGGCTCAAGAACGAACTAGCTGGCGACCCTTGTGGTTGTTTAAAGATTTAAGATCAGCCTGTAACTCAGTCTTGAGCTGGGTGGGTGACCTCGATTACAAAGGGGCTCTGCCAGATGTCCCATTGTGACCCCTTTTGCCTGTCTCCCCTTCCGGCGCACAGGGCATAAAACTGGAGGGTTCTCAACCCTGCCAAAAAACTGAGGAGTGACCCTTAGAGCACAGCTGCCATCCTATCAGGGGTGGGATACTTTGGTGTGCTGGTCTGGTTTTCTAGATGCATTGGCTCAATTTTTTTCCCATGTAATTGATTGGGTGTCTTGGTAAGTTGCTTTTATGTGAATGTCTGACTTATGACTGCGCATTCCTTTCAGTGTGCACTTGCTTCAGTTTACTTTTTGAGTCACTGTCTAGTTTGCTGGATGTATTGCTTTCATTTTTCTTTCATTAAACTGTTTGACTTGCTTGGTGTTTTTATGTTGGTGCCTGCATGCTGAAGTGTACTCTTCTTCAGTTTAAATGTATGTGACTAGCCTGTTGACTAGCACCCTGCTTTCAAAGTGAAGGTTCACAGGTTCACACTTTCTTTAGTTTACTTTTGTATGTTTGACTGCATGCACTGTTTTGCTGGATGCATTGCTTTAAGTTACTACTTGATGCATTGCTTTTAGTTTGCCTCTCATTTTCCCAATGCTTTGTGAAGGCTGTTTACCAACTGCTGTGCAACTTCTTCTACTCTTAGAACTGAGATTTAAATGAAAGTCTTATATTCTGAATTCAGCACCTGAGCGTAATAGGATGGAATGTATGAAGCTCTGTGGTTATACTGAATAAGCTGCTACCTATGTTATGCCATCTATTAATGTAATAACTGCACTTTCACAATTGCTTTATTAACCTTCCTGCTTTCTCAAATTTGCTTGAAAATGCACGATTTTTCTTTTCGTTTTCAAACATTTGCCTCTCATTTTCCTAATGCTTTGTGAAGGCTGTTTCACAACTACTGTGCAACTTCTTCTACTCTTAGAGCTGAGATTTTCATGAAAGTCTTATAGTCTGAATTTAGCACCTGAGCGTAATAGGGCGAAATGTATGAAGCTCTGTGGTTATACTGAATAAGCAGCTACCTATGTTATGCCATCAATTAATGTATTAACTGCACTTTCTAAATTGCTTAATTAACCTTTCTGCTTTCTCAAATTTGCTTGAAAATGCACAATTTTTCTTCTTTTTTTTCAAAATTTTCTTGGGGGGGTAATCCCTTCAAACCCCCCTTTTGGCGTTCGGAGTCGCTCGCTGCGCTCGCTACGGTGCTGTATGCAAATCACTTTGCGCCCCACCACTTTGAAATGTCACCCACCGCCCCTACTTTTCTGTAGGCACTGGGGAGGGGAGGGCTGGGGTTGGGTGGGATACTGTTCTGATAGTAATCAGACATTTAACAGGCATTCTGAGAGGGGTGGGAGGGGTTTAAAGAGCCAATCAATCGTTGAAAATCTAGGTTTTGCACATGAGGTATTTGAACTGGAAAACAAGTTGAAGGCGGCTGAAATTAAAATAAGTAATGTTTGAACTGAAATCTTTCTGTTGAAATGTTGTGGGGCTGAATCAAGCTAGGAAATGGCGATTAATTGGTGAGGAACCCCGTACATTCAAACCTTATCTACTTGGCTTAACTGAGACACATTTTGCATACAAGGGCATGTCATTGCTAGGTCAACTCAGGTATGATATACTAGTATGCACTTCACAAACAGTTTCTATCCGGGGGTGGCTATAATGAAATTCAGGAACGTAGCAGGTACTATTTTACATACACTAGCTGACACTAAGAGTAGGTTGGCGATTGCTCAATTGTTGATTGCAGGTCACAAGGTTACGATCTATGTAGTATATGGTCCTAACTCAGATTGGCCGGATGTTTTTGATTATTTAAGTTTTGAATTATTAGGGTGTGCCGGGATCTGATCATCATGGGGGACTTCAATTGCATTATGGACACTAAAATTGATACCACTAATAGTAAAGCATGGCCTAGAATGACCGAGACAAGAGCAGATTTATTGGCACAATTGCATATACACCAGCTGGATGATGCTTGGAGGATACGCTTCCTAATGCTTCCAGGGTACACATGTTATTCTCACCTGCACAAACAGTACTCTCGTATTGATATGATTTTTATCAAGAGTGCTCTGTTGGAAAATACCCATACAGAAGTGTATACCAAAATTACATCCGACCACAACCCAGTAATGCTAACAGAAACAAATTAGAGCCAGAAAGGAAGTTTGTGCTTTTTCATTTCCCAGACACTTACTTAGCAATCCTGAATATGTGATCCATATTTGAGGGAACATTTCACTAACAACTTGGGAACCACTGCTATCTCAATAGTTTGGGACTGCATGAAAGTCTTTATTAGGGGGTCAACCCTTCAGTTTGTTTTAACACAAAATAAACGGGTAACTGCGATGGTAGAACAGGATCACTTGGAACATTTAGGCCTTGAACATCAACATGCTAGGGCAATAGGTGCAAGTTATCCAATGGCACAGGCAATATACCTTCGGCTTTTAAAAGTTAGGTCTAAAATCAATAGAGGGCTAATGGATAAATTTGCTACTAATTAGCATAGGTACAAAACTTTACAGTATGTATATGGAGAAAATATGTGCTCACAACCCAAATTGCGGCTTGATCTCATATTAAACTAACCAAAGGGGATTTGGCTTCTCTGTTACGCAGCCGCAGGATATTGTGGAGCAGTTTAGATTTTTTATGCTAATCTGTATTCAGAGTCTAAGTAATTCAATCAACATATCGGTCTTGAGTATTTACAGGAGGGTCATTTACCCCAACTTGACTCTTTGATGATATAGATTTACAAAAAGATATACAACTACTTGAGGTTGAGGAGGCTATAAAATCTCTGCCCTCTGGCAAAGCTGTCGGAGAGGATACCATCCTGCTTTAATTTTATAAAACCTTTAGTGATATACTGTTGCCAGTCTTTAGGCAGATGTGTACAGATATTACCAGTGGGGGCGAGGCTCCTACTTCATGGAGTGTTACCAATATTGCTGTATTTACGAAGAAGGGAAAGCCAAGTGACGATAGAGGTTCATATTGGCCAATATCTTTAATTTTTGCAGATGCGAAAATATTCAGAACAGCAGCATGGCTTTGTCCTGGGTCGAGATACGACGGCTCATATTAGTACTGCTGTAACTGCCTTTGACATATCTGGTAAACTTGACAAACGGATAGGGATGATCATGTTAGATGCGGAAAAGACATTAGACAGAGTTGCCTGGGAAGCTCTCCAGTTCCATCAGACTCTGGTGCAATTTTTGGGCATTTCTCAATTGTCAGTCAGAGTGCCCAGCGTCTGTTAGCAGCAAAATAGCTACGGTGGCTACCAGGAATGTGGTTTGGCATTCTGAGGGTTGGGAGGGGGGGCAGCCAACTGACTCTTGGAGTCTCTGCTTTGGATCAGGCTGCACATTAGCCTTTCCCAGAGCCAAGCATGAAACAAAGGGACCAAACTCTGCTAGCCCAAAGTGCAGCAGATGCAGTTGTGCTGATGTTGCAGGTGCAAAGTGGTCTTCTCACAAATTCAGCAAATAATTGTGTCCCATGGGTGCCCATTTTATACTGTTAAAGTGCCCTGAGGGGACAACACACTAATTAGTCAATGGGCCAATCGGTCTCCTCCTATGTGGAGACACACTTCTGGAGATGTGTGACTTCTGGCTATCAAAGAGGTCTGGACAGCAGGCCTCAGTGCACTCTCAAAGTCAAAATCCAGTAGATAGCATTCCAAAATGGGGCAAAACGATGAGGGAAGCCTGTAAATAGTCTTTTTTCACAAGGTTGTCATATATTATAGATTCCGCGCACTTGAAGCCAACAGTTATAAGTGAGAATACCTGGCATGGAGCTGGGAGGACCAGATGCTTCACATCAGAAATGTGCCTCATGGCCTGCCATGGACCACATTGATCATAGACTTTCTTAAGTCACAGGTAGGATCAATCTCAGTAGTATAGACTGGTCATCAAAGTGGGTGGAGGGAAGATTCAACTTTCCTAAACAATGACCATGGTGAACATGGTCATGGTTTAGCACAGATTGGGAATCACTCAAGTCATATGTAGGGGGTTCCGCTTTAATGAGTATTTAGCATTTTGGAAGCCACATACACGCTACAGGACTACAATATTCATTGAAACGAAGATTTGAAACTCTTTTTTGATATTGTAATGAAGTTCATGTTCACATCCAGAAGAAGTCAATAATTGTAAATAGGACAGAAGAATGACAAGTAGCCTGTTAGAAAGCCAGAAGAGTCTTGGTAAAGGCCTGGTGCTTTAAGCTTAGGATTTGTTCTTATATTGTTCTCACTGTGGTGGAAACACCATCTTATGTGAGTTAAATGAGCTGGGCAAACTATCTTATGTTGTGTAAGACTCATCTCATGGGAGATTAATAGGCCACTTTATAGAAGTGGCGTTCACCACAGCATAGGCAATGATAAATTCAACCAAATGTTTTTGGGAATAAGATTAACACTAAAGAAAGACAACTTAAAATTCTTGTTACTGTGTGGAGCAGAGCTGTAAGCTAATTCATATGCCTAACTGTATTTAACACTTTATCTTCACTTCAGTATATTATAGCTAGCATGTGTGGTAGTGGTACACACTATGGGATAACTCAGCACAACATTTTTACGTTATGCAATGAGGTGTTGTGGTGTTTCCGAACCCAAATGACATGGTGACCAAATATTCGTAGAGCCATCACATGGCAAGACAAGGATGCAAACCACAGAGGCCAATCCACAGACTCCAATTAGGGGGCCGATTAGGATGGCGGACGGAAAGCGTCTGGACCGCCAGTCTCACGGGAAATGACCGTCCGACCGCACCGTGGGGAAACCGCCGGTGCTATTAGGATTCCCCTCCAGCAAAACCCGACCGCGGCGGACGGATGTCTCCAAAGACCGCCGTCAGAACCATAGAAAACCCGACCACCGCGGACGGGGTGGATGCGGTAACAGGCCCAACCGCCTGGGTCCATGGCGGTCGGGTCCGTGCGGTGGGTCTCGTGGCAATGCTTTCCCTCTCCATTGTGGTGATTCCGCCGTCTATGAGATGCAGGTGTTTCCGCTGCGGTTTTCTGGTTTGTTTGTGACATCTTAATATAGCGGACGGTCAGGACGTCATTCCGCACAGCGGTAAGCCTGGATTGGCTCCGTTCGCTGTGGTGTCTGGTGTGTTCCCACGGCGGTTCATGTTTTTACGCGGAGGACGGTAAATGTGCCCAGTTTCCCTTCCTAATATGGCGGACGGAAGGCCCGCTGCCAGCGGAGGATGAGATGTGTTTTCCACCGCCTCCAGCCCAGCGGTCATGCATCCATCCGCCATCCTAATTGGCCCCATGATTCGGTGTCATCCACCCAGCCACGCTCTCTGGGTATTCTTAGTCTTCCAGCAATACCTCACTGGCCATGTTCTTTAGGCCTGAGTTTTCAAACCATGCCCATATTCCATAAGCCACTCTCCAAGCAAAGCAATCACATGGAGTGCTTGCATTCTGGCTAATTCCACAGCAGCAGAAAGATTCAGAGCAGCAATATCAATTAGACACATCACTTGGCACAAGAGAAAGGTGATTCATCACGACCTTATTCCCACATGTTCAGTATTGCACTATTGATCAGGACTATAAGACTACATACATATCTTCAAGCATGTACTACTACCTGGCTCTGCGTATCCTTTACTTATGTGCTATGCCTCATATATATGATTTATAGTGCAACATAAGTGGCTAATGCATACAAACCCAAGTACTATGAACTAATTTGTATGAATGGATATATTGTATTCAAGTTCTGTGAACTAATATATATGGTCATCACAAACTAAGATTTATCATCAACACAAGATGTTGTGAGACACAGGCAGGTGTAGGCCTGACAAAAGGGAATATTGGGTGTTAGATTTGGGGGTCTCTAGTTGGCAGAGGTAGGTACCTTTGACCAAATGGATGCTGACTTACTCATGGTAGAAAAGACTGGCAGTTCTCAGGAATCAAAAATAGAAAAGAAGTTCCAATGAAAAAAAAACTACCAAAATGTATGTGATTGCCTTATGGTCTACACTTACTAGTAGTGTACACAATTCACTGTATAAGAGTAACAAATGCATGTCCAAATCCTAACGGCTGACCACCAATGTTAGATTTGGGGGTATCTAGTTAGCAGAGGTAGGTACCTTTGACCAAATAGGGGCCCTTGCATCTAGTCAGGGTAATGGGCTACAATCCTAAAATAACCGCTGCTCACCACCTTGGTAGCTTGGCATGAACAGGAAGGCTTATCTCAGAGGCAGTGTGTAAAGCCTTTGCGAACACATACAGTAATACAGTGACAAAAAAACAGATGGACACCACACAGGTTTTCTTATAAAAATAGTTTTTTTTATATAGACTTAACATAAGACCAAACGACAAAAATCCATAATACTGTAATCAAAAATAAACTTTAAATGGTAGGAAATTGCTCAGTTCTCTCAAGTTGTAAATGCAACACTTTACTCTCACAGTACCTTGGATGCGGAATGCAAAGAAAACAAAATGTTTCACAGGGAAGGTGATGTGTCAGTTCCTTACACTCAGGGGATTGGATGCATCAGTTCCTTACTGCTGTGCAGGGGAGTTAATGCAGGCTTCCTTACTTTGTGGGGAGGTAATGCATTGGTTTCTTACTGGTCTCCGGTATGATGCGACAAGATGGCACCTCGATGCCATACTTCTCTCTGGTGCGATGCAACAAAATGGCGTCTTGGTTACGATGCAACAACTTTGATGCAATGCATGCACGCCCGATGTCCGTGTGGCTACTCGAGGATCTTTGGAGCCGCAACAGGCCCTGTGACATGCTTCTCAGGTGATGCGACGACGAACTCTGTGGCGGTGGCACGCTTCTCCGGTGATGCAACGCACTACGGCGATGCAATGGTGACAGCTGCAGCAGTGGCTCGCTTCTTCAGCGATGCGACGGCAACTGCTGCAGCTGTGATACGCTTCTCGCCGTTGAGGCGTGCTTCCAGCTCCCAGCGACACACAGTCTCTCAGGCGGCCCAGTACAACAGCATCACTTCAGTTCCCAGCAAGATAATTCAGGGGGAGCAGGTTGGTGAAGTTTTCGATCCCTGAGATTTCAGGCCGGAGGCAAGCTCAAAGTTCAAGCCCTTGGAGATTCTTCTTCAAGTTGACAAAAAGCACTCTCATTCCTCTTTTCGTTTCTTTGGCAATGAAGCAGCCACTGCAGGCCAACCCCCAAATACACAGCACAGGGGTAGTCTCCTCCTTCAGCTTCCTGGGTATTTTCTTCAGCAAAGGTTTGTCTTGATTCCCAGAAGTGATCTAAAGCTCTGGGGCCTGGGTCCCCCCTTGTATACACCTAAATCCTTTGTCTCAACTAGTCCAAACCAGTTCTGTGCAGTCATGGAGTACTTTGTATACAGAACTCCTTCTTTTCCTTTGACAGTGTTGGCCAGGGTAATCAGACACACCACAGGAGGAAGAGCCAGCATTTTGAAAGGCAGGCACAGCCCTATTCAGTCCCAGGTGCTACTCCTCCCACCACTCTACATGCAGCTAGGTCTAATCAGCCCTGTGCTGACTCACCCGGTCTCCTGAAGCCACCCCAGCCCCTGTCACTCAGAAACCAGACAAGGAATATACAACCTAGCAGAGCCAGGCTTGGATCGTTAGGCAAGAAAATACCTACTAACTAAAAGTGGTATTTTCAAACACAGAATGTTTAAACCAACTTCACTAAAAGATGTATTTTATGATTCTGAGTTCAGCCATACTAAACTCAAATGTTTACCTAGTTCCCTGAGTCAGTTAGGATTTTAAGATGTTACAATCAAACTGCCCATTCTGGCCTATTGGTGAACAGGTAGCCTTCCAAAAGTGAAAAACAAAATTGGCTGTAATTCCCTATCAGTACATGCCACACACATCAGTTCATGTCCTACCTCTTACATACAATTCACCCTTATCATGGGCCTACCTTAGGGGTGACGAATATGTAGAAAATGGAATGTTTAGGGACTGGCACGTGGGTGCACTTGCCAAGTCAACATGGCAGTACCAGATTTCACACAGGCTCTGCAATGGCAGGCCTGATACACGCTTTACACGCTGCTCTGGTGGGTGGCACACTCAGTGCTGTAAGCCCACCAGCGGCATTTGAGTTACAATACCTGGGCACATGCAGTGCACTGTATTAGGGCCTGACAAGTAAACCAGATCATCCAATCATGGAGTCACTAATCCATACGTTAATTTACTATAGGGAGCACTTGCACTGTGGCACTGAATAGCAGTGGCACAGTGCCCAAAGCATATAAAAAACCAGCAAAAACATCAGAGGCAACAGAAAAAAATGGAAAGGAGACCCACACTAATGGTGCCACGTCTAACCATGTGTGTCAAGTTAAATCATTGGGTTTCTCTAAAGGCTGCAGTACAGGAGCCATACTTGAAAATATTACACCTAATATTCCCGAACAAGCAGTAGGCCAGATCCTTGGCATACCAACCCTAAAATGATTAATTGTCAGAACAAGTAGAACAGCAAGGGAAACGCCAGAAGCAGGAAAAATATGAAGAAATAGACATACATTGCATGAAGTAGTACCTTTATCTAATCTGACAACACCAATAGCGATAGAAGAATAATCATTTATGATACCAATAACAATTTACTTTACAACAACAATTTACAACATTAAGGCAAATAACACAGTTTAAGGGCGGTGCAATTCCTTCCAGGAAACACTGGGAAGAAGCTACCTTACCTTTTACCAATTTCTAGAAACACTTAAAGAAGAACAAAGCTACAAGGAGCTAGGAATGGAACAATCTTTAATCCAACTCAAAACAAAATTATCTTAACTAAATGAACAAATGCATTAAATCCAAGAATGCAAAGTAAGACTCTTTGCTAACCACCAGGATTAACCCATAAAATCTCAATAGCAAGATCCCTCCTTTAAAATAACCAAACTAAACAACACCACCATTTCACATCCCTGTAGGAAATCGTATTACTGGTTGAGGAGGGCAAAATCCTACTCAAGCAGCAATCACATGCAAAATTAACCTGTGCTTGGCACAAGCAGTCAGGCTTAACCTAGAGGCAATCTGTTATGTATTTATGCAGGTCTTCAAACAGTTTTAAAGTGAGAATTTGTGAAAAATCCCACACCAATTTAGAAAAATAGAATACAATATGTAATATATTATTTGGGAGTAGGCCTGGGGGGAGTTCGCAGAGTTCTGCTGATCAAAAAACTCTGCCGCGCAATGAAGAGTTCCGCGAGTTAGTTATGTCATGCCGTTCACACTGATTTTTAGTACCGGGCTTTTGTCCTGTGCTGTAAAAGCAGCGTGAATGGCACTAGGTGCAGCTGAAGAGGGTGCTACCTCTTTCTACCGCTTGAGTAGAGGTTCTACTTGAGTGGCAGTTTCATCAACATGGGCGGTAGTGACCATCCGTGACCCCCGTGTTGAGGACTATCTCTGGGAGGTGGTCTAAAGTAAGATTTTCCTTGATCGCACTCGCCAGCGTAATATTTGCGAGCAAGTAAAAACTCCACTCTGTAGAGATTTTTGGAACTCCATGTGCCGCATGTAATAGGGAAAACTGCATACTCTGTGAGCGGAGCGGAATTTCATACACAGGCCTAGTTGAGACCAGAATGGCAAAGATCTAATCAATAGAACCGGAGATATTACATTTTAAAGGTTTAAGTGACAATAGTGCCTAGGAGCACAAAGTGCGAGTTGTGGTTATCTGGTCACAATGGACGGGGACAAAGTCATAAGTTCGGGCTGACTGCAATGGAGTGCATTCCAGATACAGGGATCAAGTTAAGTCCTGGGAACAAAGTATCTGAAAGCCTGGTTGCAGAGCATTGTGAAACCCTGCATGGAGGATGCTTTATTCAGTGGCAGTTTAATGGGTTGTGGGCTGCAATTGTAATTGTGGGGATGCAATGTCAGGTTTATGTCGAGGATCTATTGTGCAACAAAGGCTCTTAGAAGTTGAGGTACTGCTATGCAAGGTCCTTGATCAAGGATACATCAAGGATACATCATGCAGTTGCAGTTCCAAAGAGTCCCAGGGCTGCGATGCAAGGTCCTGCATTGAGGATTTGCTGTGCAGGGGCAGTTCAGAAGAGCTGTAGGGTCCAGCATCAGAAATGCTTTGCGCAACAGTGGTTCCGATGCAGGACTGCAAGACGATGTGTCATCCTGCGTTGGTTCTGCTTGGATGACAGCCGGGTAGGTAAAGCACCTGCAGGCCCATTTCCAAGGGTCCAAGACTGATGTAACAACACTTCGGGCGTTAGGACTCACAGGAAAAATAGAATTGGTGCTGATTTCAAGGTGGTTGAAACCTTTTCTGTCCTTTAGGCTCTGACCTTGAAGCCAGCCCACTAGCTCTTGGAGTTACCCTAGTGGTCATGGGTTCAAGATGCAGGTCTAATCCTTTTCACTTAGGTAGCAGGGCAGCAGAGTAGCAGTACATCTGAGTCTTTTGTGGGTCCAGAGGTGTTCTGAAGATTTGGGTCTGAGGGTCCAAGAGTTATACCCTGATCCCATAGGAGAAGGTTCTGGAGGTTACCCCCCAGAGGTGCTTGTCATTTCATGCCTCTCTGTCCTGGCCCCAGCTTATCTAGGGATACAAAAAATTTGTGTCAAACCTTAAGAACACTTCTGAAACCATATTCTTGAACTGTGTGTGTTGGATTTTTGTCATTTTGGTCTTGTGAAGTTTAGATGAAATACCTTTATTTTTCTAAACTGTTGTGGAGTCAGTTTGTGGTGTTTTCACTGTGTTACTGTGAGTGTTGGTACAAATACTTTGCACATTGCCCTCAATAAGCCTGACTGCTCATGCCAAGCTACCAAGGGGGTGAGCAGGGGCTATCTAAAGGGTACTTCCTCCTTACCCTGACTAGAAGCAAGGGTCCCTATTAGGACAGTGGTACCTACCTCTGCCAACTAGAGACCTCCACTTCTAACGCCTCTCCCCTCATCAAGTCAGAGATGGCCCATTTGCCAACATATATTCCCCCTTTGTCTCACTGTCTGGGAGCAATAAACAAAGACTAACTCCCATCTACATCTAGTCATGTGACCCGTTATAGAGGCTGCAGGCTCTAAATGGTTGGAGCAAGACTAGTCCAGCTTTCTAAAAATTTTATTTTCAGAATGTGACTTAAATCCAACTGCACCATTAAAGAGGTTTAAATTCTAATTCTTTAGACACCAGACTCAAATGTTCTTCTTGCTCTCATTTGAAAGTTATCAATTATTAAATGTAATAGGGTAACCCAATGTTGTCCTATGTGAGAGGTAGGCCTTCCTTGCACAAGTGAGAAACAACTCTAAGAGTTTTTCACGGCAAGAGCCATGAAACTTAAAAGTACATGTCTAACTTTTTAAATAAACTGCAGCCTGCCCTGTCGGCTCTTAACCCTAGAGGAGACTTATATGTATTTAAAAGGAATGTGTAGGCCTGGCAAAGGTTTATTTTGCCAGATAAAACTGGCAGTTTAGAACTGCACCCACAGGCTGCAGTGGCTGGCCTGAGACATGTGCAAAAGGCTACTTAATTGGGTGGCACAGTTAGTGCCCCAGGCCCAAAAGCAAAAGTCACACAAATGATGAACAGAATGTGGGTCAAATCAAACATTCACCCCAGTCAGGAGATCTTGGTTAAATCCATTGTTATTTTCCTCACCTTGCCATCTCAGTTTAGACCCAGCAATATGCAAATCTGTACTGACCATGCTCCTCATGGGGAAAAGTCCAGCCTGAACTGCCAAGCGACGTCCTCCCGGGACTAGAAACAAGCATCCTGGGACCAGTTTCAGGGTACCACCCTTCAGGCAGGCCCAATAGTAGCAATTAAATTACAGGCCTCAGGTACGTGTAGGACTTGTATAAGGGACTTACAAATACATTAATGTGCCAATTGGGTGTAAGCCAAATCTAAATTTGACAGAAGAGAATACCAGCACGTTACCACTGGTTGGCAGTAGCAAAGCACGCAGAGCCTCAAAAGTCAACAACAACGGTGTAGCAGGGTTTCCGTTCTCCCACAGAACTGTGCATAGAGATCTAGAACCTCAGTGAGTTAGGATGATCCAAAACTCATCTCAGTATAAGAAATCCCCTTACCTAGCTAGCTACAGTGTCTCATGGATCATTATGAAATGATCCACGTCTTAGACAAACCAGAACATGATCTTTAGAATACCTCAGGAATCGTGGAACACATGAACACTCTTTCGCTATATAATCATTTCAAACCAAAACTGAGAGTCAAAGAACACACGTGCAAGTTTGAAATATTTATTATTCAATGCAAGGTTCTCAAACGCAGTATCTTGTATAATACCAAAATGCATATTATAAAAATCAGAGTTAGCAGCATAGTCACTAATCCATAGTAAGCAAAAGGTGATAGCATGTTACAATGCAAAACCTATAGAAATCTATATCACCTATATTTCGCGCACCCTATTTAGCATATTATTTTATATCTAAGAAGGTCTCATTCGGGTTTTAGCAGGGCGGACCCATACCTCTAAATGTCAGTAGGAGTAGATCACATCAACAGCTACCAGCTCTCTTCATGCGCAGCACCAAGTGTGTACGTTCATTCCCTGTAACTCTATCTTAAACCCGCGTAGAGCCCAAAATGTTGGCATCAACATTATTTGTGTTATGTCTAATGTGGTGCGAGGATCAGGCCTCCCAGCAACCTTGTGTTAGGTTATTCTTAGAGTGTGCAGCTCTCAGTGTGCAGACAGTTGTACCAAGTGTACCAAGCAAAGCTGATAGCATAGTAATAACATATTATTCTCAAAAAAATCACATCACCGCTTCTAGGGTGAAAGCGACAACAACAAGTAGGTGTCGTGTGCAAAACTGAAGCCGAAGGAAAAATGGCTGTTTAAACATGTAATACACTCATGCTAACTTAACGCAATATATGTAACGAAGTATCCATATGACACCCCCCCAATGATCCGAGCACCGTCAAACATAAGGGAAAGGCAATACTAAATCAGATACATAAAATGAAAGCAAAGTTCAATAATCTTGAGCTAAAATAAGCTAAAAAAATATGTATGAATGAATATGTATGAATGCCTACAGTGGCCTCAAATATAAAAAGAAAAACAAAACTTTTCGAACCAAAAGTTATCCGCCAGGTCTCCAAAATATGAAATGTAGGACCAGGTCACATTAATTCAAATGTCTGTAAGAAAAAAACAAGGCACTTATCCGATATCCAAAGTCATGTGCCACATTAACGTTATTCTCAGCGACATCACATGATTGAACTCTCCATCATCTGAACACAGTTCATCCCTCCAATTCAGCAAGGGGAAAGTCATATTCCATAACAAAGCAATCCTCCCAGGCATCTCACGATTGGACAGTATATGCAAAGTAAGTTGCAACAGCCTCCAGTATGAAATCACTGCCATCATCCGAAAATAGTTCAGCAATCCAATTCAGCAATGAGAAAGAACATACGTGCTCCTCCAGCATCGGATCCTCCTGTAACGTCAGAGGACAACTCGGTGGGTTCACCAGAACGCTGTGTGTCAGAAAGGCATGCGCCGCTGCAGAGATCTCCCATTGACCCAGTACTCCATTTATCGCTGCCAAGGCCATAACTCTTTCGCCAGAACAAATCAGCTCGTGAGCCACTACGGGACGCATTAGCTGATCAAAATCGACGTCAGGAGCAGTCCTCAAGCATAGACACAAATCAATGGCCCAATCGAACTCGCAGCTCAGGCAGTGAAACACAGGTTGGACACACGTGAAGTCAGTGAACCGAAATGACAATCTATAAGCCGTGCTTAATGCTGCAAGCGGCAATGTTCCATAGTAATTGAGCATCCGATTATGGCACAGTGTCAGGAGGCGTTGAACGGCTTCTTGCGCAGGATGGGCATCCATGTTTTATAAAGAAAAACAATAACAAAAAGCCCGCAGCCACAGCCAGTAAAACAGGTAGTCCACCAAACAAACTTGAAAAAATAGAATGGAAAAACGTGGAAATGATACCAAAAATGTTCTCAAATGTAGTCACGAGGCCACTGCTAACCAATTTAAAAAAATGTGCGAGCCCAGTCGTGGAAGATGCATTAAAGATCTGGTGCACCAGCTCACAGAAACGAAACGGCAAGTCAGTATTTAAAAGCGCGAGCACCTCTGTGCGTGTGTTAGCTATGTGAAGGACATAATTTTCCCGGGCCGAACTCAGGGTCACTTGTTTTTGAGACAAAAGGGCTCTTATTCTGCTTAAACCATTGAACTTCGCCTTCAAGGTTGGTATCCGTGGCCAGATGGAGACATCTGAAGACCCATGCGTGGGTGGGTATAGAACGTTTTTGCAACACACCACACGCTCTGATACAGTTACCACATAAGTCACACCAATTAATAACCCACAACATACTTCGTTGTTTAAAAGCAAATAACTACCATTAGTCAATAATGTAAATGTGGGAACCACAGCTGGAACTGGCGTGCCTTTTAAAACACATGCTAAATTTGGCCGGTCCTGATTACAAGAACCGTGTAACTGAATGTGTCTGCATATTAATGAATGGTCAGGTGACTGTGTGCATTCCTCACCATTAAGATTTACTTCCTTTCCATCCTTCAGACATCTGTATGTGTATGGTAACGACCATGCCTCATGGAGGAATGCATTGCCCAGTGGTTCATATCGTCCTATAGCAATATACCGCATACAATTAGTAAATTTGTATAAGGGAAATGGTAATGTAATTAATCCATGAATAAGCCATGTAGCAGTAGTGGTTTCAGCAACAGAGAAAGGTAAGGATTCTAGCCTTTCAATATGTAACATAGAAAATGATGCATCACGCATTGAAAGCATGCGTTGCTTTTCAGTCAGATTAAAAGGGGCGAAAAGGGACGAAATGTTCAATGAGTTCCAGGGAACTCGACCAGACTTAAGTGTCTGTAGGGTCCATGCAAACTGCATTACAGAGCGTAATTGATTCTGACCATGGTATAACGTGGACACTTCATCATGCACAATATCAACAACAGAAGAAACAATATTATCCAACGTGTAAATCCTGGAAGAAAGCATGTTAATACTGTTATCGACCACCGCAAGCACTTTTTCCAAATTTGCTTGATCAATAGCTCTCAGGCGTTTAGCTGCCTCAATCTGTGAAAATTTCCAAATTTCATTGTAAACAGCATAAAGCCAGCGTTTAGACCTACCCTTAGCCGGGCCTTTTATAAAATCATTCAGCTCTATATTCTCATTTAACTGGGACAGATGTAGTTTAACTGCAGCCAAAGTGGAATGTTGTAACCAGTTCTGACACAATTTGCCCACTGAATAAGTAGTAACAGTGTGACCTGTTTCAAAACGGGGATCTGGCCTGATGTGTGTAAAACCTTCAGACAAACCCAAAAAACGACGTTGGCAAGAATCAGAGCTTCTTTGCCACAAAAGCCACCCTTCCGGATCAAAACTGGAAATATTAAAGGAGGAATTGTGCAAGAGTGCTTGTATCCCACTGATGGATAATGTAGTGAAATTATTCCAACCTGAATATTCTTCCAAATCAGGGATAGTAGGTGCATTCAATTTTTTAGATGTAGCCAATCCAAAGCATGTTGTTTGGGAAATGGTAGAATTTAAAAACAACATGTGATTCGGGATGAGACATGCACGATGCAAAGCCTCAGTGCCTTGTACCTGCCAATCTTTGGTACCCCAAACCGATTTAAGGTCAATAACCTCCTTCCATAACTCATAGCCCTCTATAGCTAACCTGTCTAGAAAGGACTTCGAATACAATAATTTTGTATCGGTAAGTCTAACTTTGGACATGAATTTCTGTGTCACTTTAAAATAAAACGACTCAGGATGTGATTGATTAAAGTCTGTAAAATAAGAGTATTTACCCAGAAATGTACTAGAGCTCCCTTGTAAAGGAGCAGGGCAATGTTCCCACTGTGTGTAATTCACAGGAACCCTCCTGGAACTTGTTTTATGTAAGAAATGATTCCCATAATGTTGAAAACAAAAGAAATCACCATAATTGACAGAATCTAAGTACAAATCCTCAGCATCAAAGGCCGCATAATATTTTAAATCAGAGAACAATGCTTCCACGGCCTGAAGATCCCAATCATCAGAACGAATATTTTGTTTAATCACATCTCCCATGTTTACTCTAAGCACATTAGGAACATTAATAACTTCTGTGGGGCCATGTATCTGAAACCTAACCGCATCCCACACAATCCCATCAAGGACAGGCCAAGCAGTAATCTCTACTGTATTTAAGTCTCGTTTTAGTCTGTGTGCTGAATGTGAGGAGGAAAGAGGGGCCAATGTTCCATTAAGGTACCGAATTCCTGTTCTTTCTATCACATAATGGCCATCGATCAGGCGGAAAAAATAAAACACAAAACCAATTGACATAAAAAGATAAAATGAAAATAGTATCAGCCAAACATATGTCCAAGGTGGAATTAAAAAATGTTTTTTAAACAACGTGGTATATTTTGCAATAGTCGATGGTTTCTTTGAAAGTTCCGAATCAGAGTCAAAAGAGAATCTGGACTGGTTAGCCAAACGAGCTTGTAAATCAGGCATAGATAAATCAGCAGGATCTGCATAGGTCAGGTCATCAATGTTAGTAACAGGAATAGTATTTAATAAAGGACTGGATATCGCAGGCATCTCGAGTGACACCTCCTGTTCTGCACCAGATGTAATAGCCAGCACAGAGTGCCTCACCATGGAAGGACAGGATACAGCCGGTGTCATGCTATGAAGAATCGGCCACCCTGTGTGCCTTGACATTGTCAATAGAAATAAATCTGTTTTCTTTACGACCTGGAAGTGGTGGTAATATGACTGTTCTTGTGCCCTTCACTCCAAGAACTCGAACCGGTGCTCGATATGAGGGACCAAACTCTTTCTTGTTATCGATCTTCTCACGAACCAGTTCTCCAACTTGGGGTAGCCAGCCAACTACCGGGATCTGCAACGCATCATCCGACGTGGAGGGCAAGTGTTCCTTAGCAAGACTGTCTCTGGTCTTTTGTAGATCCTGTAAAACATTGCAATGTTCATCTACGTCAAAGGCCGCGGCCTGGGCCTGGCAGTCTAAACCATCGAGGTCAGGGACGTACATCTTGATACCAAAGAGCATTTCGTATGGGGTCCGCCCACCCAGAGACCTTCTAGGGAGATTATTAAGCGCACGCTGCACGCCATTGAGGTGGGCCAGCCAGTTTCTACCAGTGCCTATAACTCGGGCTGTCAAAGATTGCTTTAAGTCGCGGTTCATTCATTCTACTACACTATTGCCCTCGGGCCTGTAGGGACTTGAAAACTTGACTTGGACTCCCAACGAAACCATAGCATCCTTGTACGCCTTAGAGGCGAAAGCCGGACCCTGGTCCGAATGGAAAGTACCACAGGCAAAAATTCCCACAAAGACAGGCAAATCATTAATGACAGTCCGCGAATCAGCGCTTCGATGTGGCCATACCCATACAAAGCGTGTGCATGAGTCAACTGCTACTAAGATGTATTTAAACGCAGTATCAGAAGAAAAAGGACCGCAGTGATCCAAATAAACGCAACCAAGCGGTTTATTAGAGATGTACAACCGTGTCTGAGGCGGACGCGCAGCAGTAGAAGGCTTAATCTGCTGGCAAATGTCACACATAAGGACATAATCGCGCGTCTGTTTGTAGAGTCCCCGCCACCAGAACCTTTGTTGTAGCTGAGTTACAGTGGCTGAGACGCCCGCATGCGCAGACGCCACACCTTCATGAGCCGCTGTAATCAGAGAAGCCCTGCGATCCGAGTTGGGAACTAGACGTTTGCCAACTTCAGGAATTTTCACATAAGGAACCTTATCGGGACTTAAGTGGTATGTGTACTTCGAAGGGAACCCCGCAGGATATTTACCTCCCTTCTCCGTGGCAGCAACAGCCGCCAAGATGTCATCATCTATTTTGCTTTTGGACCTTGTGACTGCTGCAACTAAGTATTTTGATACCGCAGACTTCGCTGCCCCATCAGCAAGCAAATTTCCAACAGCGTGGACCCCCACGCGCTGATGGCCGAGAGTATGAATCACAAACACGAGCGGCAGTTTCTCTTTAAGTTCCGCCACTCGGACCCAGATCATTTTATGTTTTATTGTGCTACCTTTGGAATCACGAAAATCATTCTGAATCCAAAAGAACAAGTTCTCATTGTAAGACTGGACACAGTAGTAAGAATCACTTACGATTAAAGTCGTCACACTAGGATCAACGTACTCCAATGCGAGCATCAGAGCACGAAGCTCTGCTAATTGTGCGGTGCAGTCTCCTAGTGTTTGCGTGTGCACGACACTGGACTTGAACTCATCGTTCACCATGGCACCGACCACAATGGCGCAAGCGGAAACGTAGGCATGTTTAGAGCCATGCGCAACCTGCGCTGAACCATCAGTGTAAATGATACAATGGAAATCCTCCAACGGCCGCATCGCTAAAGGAGCCGGTTGAACAAATTCATACTGTAAATACTCCTGCGACCGTAAAGCGGCGTCAAAAATAAACGTGACATCCTGGGATGTCAAGGATGTAGCCCACTGAATCCACCGAGGGTGCAAAGCTTTAGAATTTGGTACACTGGCTTTCGTGACCGCCTCCAAGGCAGGGCACGGGGTAACAACCAACATGCGCTTTCCCTGCGACAGGGCACGTTCCTTAAGAATTGCCATCTGCACAGCCGTTAAAACTTTCTCCACAGTGGAAAAACGCAGTTCAGCCGAAGTGTACAAGTGTGACTTGTAAGCAATAGGTACTGTATCTCCTTCATTAAAAGTCAGGTACGTGAAACCCACCGCCCCAGGGATAATTCTTATCACCAGGTTGGTCTGGTTATCACGAGTCTGTAAGTAGTCAGAAGCGAGCAAATCAGCCTGCAAAGACTGCAGAATGGCTGAATGCTCAGGCAGCCAGCATGACTTGGAAAAAGATGGTTGTATCAAGGCATACAAAGGCTTGATACTCTGGGCATATTTCGGAATGTACGTCCTCCCGAAATTTAAAAAACCCAGTAAAGACTGTAATTTCTTCAGCGTTGTCGGAGAGCGCAACTGCGCGCACTTCTCCAGGAAGTGAGGAGCCAACCCCTTTCCTTCGTGGTTAAGTTCATAACCCAGAAACAACACTGTGTACTCCGCAATGTGTGATTTCGCAAAGTTAAACTTGTAACCCATGTCTGCAAAGTTACAAATTATGCTGTTTACTCGACACAGATGCTCCCAAAGTTCGTCGTCTGTGAGATAAATGTCATCCACATAAGAACAAGCAACTGGATCGAAGCTCTCCAAAAGAGAGACAATGCGGGCGGAAAACACTCCAGGACTATTCTTATAGCCCATTGGGAGTCGTTTAAACATTTTTTGTACACCGCCGCACGTAAAACTGGTCCATTGGGAACTTAGACCATCTAATCTGTGTGCATAAAAACCATTGGAAATGTCAAGCGTGGTTTTGAACCGTTTACGCTCAAGACTATTCACTAGGGCAGAGCCGTGACTATTCTGTACTGCACAGTTACGGCAATGCGAGTTCAAATGCCGGTAATCCAAAACCAGACGATATGAGCCGTCCGGCTTGTTCACAGTAAAAAGAGGATTATTCATTGGTGACACACACGTTTCAATTACACCTTGATATTCCAATTGTTCAAGGATAGCCGCGACAGAAGCTTTAGCTTCACGCCGTATGGGATACTGAGGTTGTGGCTGAGGCTGCGACCGTAAAGGAATCTCATGGCTAGGAGACAATTTATCCCAGCCACACTGATTTCGGTACACAGCCGGCGCAAGCGCCAGAGCCCACTCTTCTGCAAAATGCAGCGCTTCCACTCTCGATACAGTGTGCGCGAAACTGGGGAGGATTACCTCCTCCCCTCGCGGAGCTGCGAGAACAAAAGGTGGGGGCCAGTCAGCCTCCGAAAGTAAAATGTCATACGTAGACGAAAATTTTTCCCAAAATACCCCTTTTACAGTTCGCTGCATGTCACCTTCGATTAACAGGACAATTTCAAAAAGTCGTTCAGGGGGAGCAACATGTGTATCAGCCGTTTCAATCACAACATAAGTGTCAGTCGCTGTCACCTTCAACAGTGGACGGAGGGCCTCTCTCACTATGGTAATCTCCGCCGCGCTGTCCAGCAAGGTCAGAGCCCACGTCAGATTCCGAAGCCGCGTTCTCACTATCTGGGGCATATCGATGCGCCGTTAAGGCTGCGACCTTCTTCTTGGCAAACTGCGGTCTCTTGGGCGTAGAGTCGTCCCGCTTATCCCCTTCACTTCGCTGGCGGGGCTGACCACGTCCTTGCTGGCCACCCCTGCCCCTGCCACCCCCTCCACCACCGGTTGACGGAGCCGATGAGTCCTGAAAGGAACGAGGAGAGCGTTGGTCAGAAGCCTGAAATCTTTCAGGCGATTTAATCGTCGCGCGATCGCGCAAATCATAAACCCTATCCGACTGCGCAGGCAGTGAAGGCGCAGGACTAGAAACCTGTGTCTGCTGTTGTTGTTGTTGCTGCTTACCCTGATTCTGCTTTTTCGGCCAATTTTGTTTTTTGGACTTGGGTTGTCCACCCGTTTCCGAAGACTGTCCCTGGGGCTGTTTCTTCTCCTTTTCAGAAAAAGCCTTTACACCCTTAGAAGTGCGGCCAACCATTTTATAAGCCGCCACAATAATCCTTGCTAACTGACAGGGTTTATCGGCATCGGGAACTAACGCCAGAGCATTGGCCACCTGAAAGTTCACTGCATCCCCCTTGACATTCGCAAGGATGAGTTCGCAAACCACATCAAAGGAGCCACTTAGACGCATACCCAATTCAACCGCGACTCCGGTCCGTGATCATCTTGAACACGTTTAAGGACCGCAGACAGGTTGGACACAGTCGGGGTGCCATAGCACCTTGAATAAACCGCTGCAAAAGTCTTACCCCATGTCTCACAGTCAACAAGTTCAGGGGCTAAATCTTTCGGTAAACTGAGCGTAAGAATCCGGTGTTTCTCACCAGGAGTCGTATTAGGAAACACAGCCTCCAGCTGGTCGAATTTCTCGGCAAGCCAGAAAGGAAAATCATCCTTATCCTGGGGCTTCTTGCCCATAACGGAATTCACCATGACAGGACTGATTTTCAAACCAGACTGTTCCGCTCGAAGCTGCGCTCCTGCGGGGGCTGCGCCATGAACATTACGACCAATGTAATGAACAAGCGCCCTAATCACTTCAACCGCGACTTCATGAAGACGCCGCAGGTCAGCCACATTACAAGTAGCGCGATTAGGGTGAGGAGTAAATCCACCCAAAGCGGGCCAATTTGTGCCCGGAATGGACAAAGGACCTAACCTCGGAGCTGTTAAAGAATGGGGTAGGGCGCCACCAAACCAAACTCCGTGCTGCCAAACATCTATAGGTACTTCCAGTGCCCTGTACGGAGCATAAGCCACCGGTACAGCCGAGGCAGTGTATGAATGGAACACACCAGAATTAGCGTCCACTGCCGGAAATGTCACCCATGAATAAAACAATTCGTACGGGTACGCATGTTCCGCACTCACCACCAGAACCACAGCTAAGCCATCCACAGGGACATTATATGCCCGCAAGTGGTCACGAACCGCAATGCGGCTATGCTGTGGGATGCCCACGGCCATGTTAGCACAGGAAGTGAAAAAAGACAAAGAACACTTTGTAGCACAACTGGGTAGTAAGTCAAAGAAACCGTTTTAGAAGAATTCAAGCTTGAAAAGACCTATTTTAAAAATAGGTAGGTTTTTCCGACACCACCGTTTTCCGGAAACGGGAATGAAGGCGTTAAGGTTTGAATGATATACTACTCGAGTGTCATGATATAAGGCCAACAACGTATGGGCGCCATGTAGCAGGGTTTCCGTTCTCCCACAGAACTGTGCATAGAGATCTAGAACCTCAGTGAGTTAGGATGATCCAAAACTCATCTCAGTATAAGAAATCCCCTTACCTAGCTAGCTACAGTGTCTCATGGATCATTATGAAATGATCCACGTCTTAGACAAACCAGAACATGATCTTTAGAATACCTCAGGAATCGTGGAACACATGAACACTCTTTCGCTATATAATCATTTCAAACCAAAACTGAGAGTCAAAGAACACACGTGCAAGTTTGAAATATTTATTATTCAATGCAAGGTTCTCAAACGCAGTATCTTGTATAATACCAAAATGCATATTATAAAAATCAGAGTTAGCAGCATAGTCACTAATCCATAGTAAGCAAAAGGTGATAGCATGTTACAATGCAAAACCTATAGAAATCTATATCACCTATATTTCGCGCACCCTATTTAGCATATTATTTTATATCTAAGAAGATCTCATTCGGGTTTTAGCAGGGCGGACCCATACCTCTAAATGTCAGTAGGAGTAGATCACATCAACAGCTACCAGCTCTCTTCATGCGCAGCACCAAGTGTGTACGTTCATTCCCTGTAACTCTATCTTAAACCCGCGTAGAGCCCAAAATGTTGGCATCAACATTATTTGTGTTATGTCTAATGTGGTGCGAGGATCAGGCCTCCCAGCAACCTTGTGTTAGGTTATTCTTAGAGTGTGCAGCTCTCAGTGTGCAGACAGTTGTACCAAGTGTACCAAGCAAAGCTGATAGCATAGTAATAACATATTATTCTCAAATAAATCACATCACCGCTTCTAGGGTGAAAGCGACAACAACAAGTAGGTGTCGTGTGCAAAACTGAAGCCGAAGGAAAAATGGCTGTTTAAACATGTAATACACTCATGCTAACTTAACGCAATATATGTAACGAAGTATCCATATGACAACGGGCTCAGAGAAAAAGAGGTTAAAGTTAAAATGCTGGGGTTGAACCTGAAGAAAGGGTCAAGTTCAACAATCCCTAAAGCACAAATACTAATATTATATGACTAAACATCACTAAAGTAAATTAAAAATACCAATCCTAATAAAAATAATTCAAAGGGCAAAATGTTATGTTAAGTTCTATTCAATGTATGCTTGTCACACTTCCACAAAGATCAGAGAACTGCCATTTATTTATTTATTTATTTATTAGTATTTTGTAAAGCGCCTGGTTACACTAGCAAGTGTGTCCCCGCGCTGTAAATGCCAATAAAAGGTATTCGTTGCTGACGCTACTTTCGATATTAGTTGTTGGGGAAGAGTATTGTTTTCAGATGTTTCCTAAATTTAGTTTCTGAAGGTTCGGTCCGCAGTTCTACTGGCAGTAGATTCCATTTCTTAGCCGTTTGGACTCTGAAGGATTTTCCGCCCATTTTGGCTGTCTGGACCCTCGGGACATACACCTGTCCCGTCCCCCTTGATCTCAGTTGTCGGGTGGGTTCATACCATTTCAGAAGACCACGGAGGTAACTGGGGCCTTTGTCATGCAGAATGCGATGACCTATGCATAAGGCCTTAAAAGTCACCCGTTCCCAGATCGGGAGCCAGTGGAGGGTTTTCAGAGCTTTTTTAGAAGAAGCTCGCCTAGGAAGTTGTAAGATCAGACGGGCCGCTGCGTTTTGTATTCGTTGGAGTCTGGAAAGACTTTTTTCGTTGGCTCCAAGATACAGAACGTTCCCATAGTCCAGTCTAGATGTTATTAGGCTGTGGACTATGGTCTGGCGCACCGATACAGGCATAAGGTCAAGCGTTTTCCTGAGGACTCGTAGTATCCCGAAGCAGGTTCCTGCTACCTGTTTGGTCTGGTGGTCGAGCGTGAGGTTTTTGTCTAACCAGACCCCTAGGTTCTTTGCTAAATGGCTAGGTGTGGGCAGATCACCCAACTCTTCCGGCCACCACGCTGATGTCCAAACTGATGGAGCTTTGCCTATAATCAGTACCTCCGTTTTGTTGCCATTTAAACGAAGGCAGTTGTCTGCCATCCAGCGTGCCACCTTCTGCATACAAGCTGCAAAGTTAGAGGCACTTTGCTTCTCAGGTTGTGTTAGGGTTACAGTCAGTTGCGTGTCGTCTGCATACGACACTGTCTCAACCCCAAACATCTCAGTAATTCCTCCTACGGGGGCTACATATAGATTGAATAGAGTGGGGCTGAGACTGGAGCCCTGTGGCACTCCCTGATTGAGTTCTATTTCCTTAGACTTGAACTGTCCCTGGGCGACCTGGAAGGTTCGGTCGGTTAGGAAAGATTTCATCCATTCCCAAGCTTTCCCTCTCACTCCTCCATTTTTCAGACACTGTAGCAGTGTGTGGTGGGCTACAGTGTCGAAGGCGGCACTAAGATCAAGGAGAATCAGTGCCGCCGTCTGGCCCTTGTCAGCATATCCTCGTAGGGCTTCTGTTGAGGACAGTAGGGCTGACTCGGTAGAATGATGGGCTCGAAAACCTGACTGAGAGGGGTGGAGGAGTCCATTGGCTTCAACAAATGCTGATAGCTGCATATTCACAGCTTTCTCAGCAATTTTGGCGAAGTAGGGAAGAAGGGAAATGGGTCTGAGGTTGTCCAATATGTCCATGCTGATGTTGGTTTTTTTTCTCAGAGGCAGGACAGTTGCTTTTTTCCATGCGATGGGGACTTGTCCTGTACTAAAGGAGAGAGCCAGAAGGTGGCTGATACGGGGCTCCAGGATGGAGATGCTGTCATAGAGTCTTCTAGGGGTTGCAGGATCACTGGGAGATCCAGATTTGATGCTGTTAGCTATACTGCATAGTGTTTCTTTGGGCGGAACTATAAATGCTGAGAGGCATTTATCCTCCTGTATGTGAGGGTGGTTGTCTACCTGTTCCCCGCCTGCTCTGGCCCTGTCTGGGAAGCTAGCGTAAATTTTGTCCACTTTATTAGCAAAGAATTCGGCTATTTGGTTGCACGTTTTAGTTGATCCAGTCATGGGGGTAACTAGTGAAGTGAGATCGGAGAGTTCCCTGTAAACTAGGAACATTTCCTTCATAGAATTGTCAGCGTCTTTGATTCTGGTACAGAGGTAGGATTTCTTAGTTTTACGAATGAGTGCGTGGTATATTTTGAGCCTGTTCTTATACTCAATTCTGTCTGCCTCATGGTAGTGTATCCTCCATTTTCTCTCGTGGTTTTTGCATTTTACTTTTTGATCTCGGAGTTCACTATTGAACCAAGGGGCAGATTTGGTCCGTCTGACCGGAGCCTTATGGGTCCAAGGTGCTGTATGGTCCAGCGCCTTAATGATCAGTTTGTTAAGATGTAAGCAGGCGGAATCTATATCTTTATCTCCAGAGGGAGCTTCTAGAGTTATGAATTTATTGAAGACCTCTGTGGAGAATTTATCCCATTTTCTGCGTTTGTTAGCGTAGGTGGGTTCCTTGTGTAGTCCATCATCTGGTACCGCCACCCTAAAGGTTATAAGGAGGTGGTCGGACCATATAACTGGAATGGGTGGGTCTATGGTTAAGGCATCCCAGTTGGCAAAGATGGGGTCTAGGAGATGTCCCTGGCAGTGAGTAGGAAGTTCTGATTTGAGTAGCATCTGGATGCCGGCTAGCTCTTGTTTGATTTCCTGGGCCTCGTTGTTCTTGAGGTCATCAAAATGATAATTTAAATCCCCTAATAGGAGTAGTCTATCATGTTCTAGGGCAGAGAGCGTGAGGGTTTCCAGCAGTTGGGTGGGGAAGGTGGCTGCAGGGCCTGGGGGACGGTATATAAGGTATCCCTTGATGCAGTATCCCTGGTAAACTGAGATGGAGAAGAGGCCAGTTTCGCTTTTGTCAAGGTCCCTTCCCTCTAGCGTACAGGTCAGGTCCTGTTTATGAATTATAGCGATTCCTCCTGAAGGACTGGGTTCTTTAAGACCCAGCGGTGCCAGGGCACAACACCTGAAACCTTCGTGGGTAACCTGCTCCGGCGTACGAATCACAGAGACACGGGACACTTCCTTCGGCGTCAAAGATTCAAGGTTTATTTGCTGCAGGGAACACAGAAGTCACGACAAGTACAACACGTGCAACTTGGGGAGACTGCTTCAAATTGGTTCTGTGGATCGCTCCTTTTATACAGTTTTTACCCATAGGACAACATGGTACACAAAAGTTTACAACCCGGTTCCCACCATTATCCCCCAGAGGGGTCGCTTTGGTCACTTTGAAACACATGAGGTCCGGAACATAAGTGCGGAAACATTTGGCGGTTCCCAACTGTAAAAACCCATCTTCCCACCATTACCGAATTCCAATCAGCAGTAAAACAGATCAAAATAGGAACAAGAACAGGTGTAGAGGAAGACGGAGACAGTGGGGAGATCGAAAAGGGTGTAAAAGGGGAGGTATCGGGAAACACGAGATACAGGCATCAAAGGGACGTGCCTAATGAGATGCACGGCTGAGACAATAAGTCCGTGCGGCAAGATGAGCCTCGAGCGGCGCCATCTGCTTTACAGTAGCATCCCCCTCGTCATAAAGACACTTACAAAGGACATGTGTCTTCCGCAAATATCTTGGGAGTCCCAGGGTCGCGAAGCGGACAACGTCCGTTCGCTGGCTACTTGAGGGCAAGAGACAAAATGGATGCCGTATCTAAGATGGAACCCGTGGGTACAGATGAAAAACCCACATAACAAACGAACGGTTTAAGTTAGCACAGCGAAACTGCGCACAC
Source organism: Lissotriton vulgaris (assembly GCF_964263255.1). Taxonomy (NCBI): domain Eukaryota; kingdom Metazoa; phylum Chordata; class Amphibia; order Caudata; family Salamandridae; genus Lissotriton; species Lissotriton vulgaris. Next base: position 2,036,807,770 of record NC_141691.1, read on the forward strand.
TTACTAAACTCGTCATTTGCGGTTCATAGATACCAGACTCGACCATATTCGTGCGAGTCGAAAACACCACTTACAATTGTCACGGAACCTCAGACGCTCCTTTTGCCCTCATGTAGGCAAGCACTAGTCGGAATCATATTCGATATTCATCAGACCATCGAGATGTTGCTGTAGCATAGCTCTGTCCAACCGAGTCCCCTTGGTAACAGGTGGCTGTCTCATACACGTTGTAGCACAGAGGCCACATAAGGCAGGACCGCACTGCACACAAAGGCAACACGTGAACAGGAACACTACAACAACTCCGATGATCATCAGAATCTTCCAACCCCCAGTCGACATCAGGCCCCAAAACCACCCAAGTAGCGTCCAATCCCCTACATCCACGTGTATGGATTCGGAGATCTTATGCAGCCTCGAGATGGCTTGATAGACAGTAGGAGCATTATCTGGAATAAAAATGCAGCAGCTCGAATGGATCACCTTACATACCCCACCTCGATCCGCTAAGATGACATCTAAAACCATACGGCTTTGTAACGTCATAAGTCTATCCGCCTGAAGTTCAGTGGTGATATTACCAAGGGCACTGGCAGTAATATTAGCTGTTGATTCTACCACTCGAGTCAATTGTCTCAGGTTCCTACTATTAACCATAGGTCCCCAAAACGGGAGGAAACCCTTGAAAAAGTCTCCTGCCTCTTGACCGGCAGTATCCTCTTTGCTAATTACGCCTCGCACAACTCTAGTCTTATGATAATCGCATCTACAGTGAACGTCGGAGGCAACAAATTTGCAATGAAACATGAGCCCATGAAGTCAGCGGGCAACCATGCGTATGCACGATCATAACAGATAAAATATGTACCCTTGGCAGCCAGAAACACAGGGGACGAGAACATTGGCAGAATGTAATTTTCAGTGCAAGCACTTGCTCCAAGTCGGGCTTGCGATCTTCGGCCACGACCCATGAGACAAAAATTACCAGTGTGGGGTACGACCCATATTGGAGGCGAGCTTTTAAGCTGCTTTTCGCTAGTGAACGCACTGTATTCACCTCTACTTAGGACCCTATAGGCTTGTATCTCTTCTTCGGGAATAAGCGAGGGATCATAGATATCACTATCTAAATCCTCTATTGCTATCGACAAAGGTTTTTGATACGAGGTAGGACCAGAGTAGGGGGAACGTGGTTCTCGAATGGGGTGGAAACCCAGTGCGCTTCGAAACATTGTTTGAAATGCTCGAGCTGACCCTTGGGAACTATACGGTAACACCAGATATGGAATTCCCTTATCCGTAGTATGCGGCATCAACCCACACACCCAACAATTAGTAGTGTTAACCACTAACTGATGCTGATGAAGGAGCTGAATAAAGGAATTGTTGCGGAATTCTACACGTCTAGCCTGCTCGTGTTCCGGTAACATATGAAAGGAATGGGGAGAAACAGTAGAGGTAAGTTTAGGGTCAGGAGTAGGGGTAGGTGTAGCAGAAGGCAAGAAGTAAGACATCGTATAATACACCCCACCCGCCAATAATGCAGAAGCAGTCAAGAACAATACAAGCAGTTGGAATATAAAAAATTTGGTACGACTGAGTTGCTGCAGCTTAAATCTGTGAACCTGAGCTCCCTCCAAATCATTCAGCTTCGAGAATGTCATTCCCTATGACCGTCCGCAACGTTTCTTGACGCACTTCGTTCTGTGTAGCAATAGTCAATCCCTAGGAGTTCCCAGGAACCGACGGCCTTTAACCTAGCGTCAAGACCTACTATCCAGAAGGAAGTACGCGCGCGGCCCTACGGCCTTCAATGCACAATATGTATGTATGCAAAAACAAAGTCTCTCAGCTGTAAAAGCAAAAGTATAAGGAATGAAGCTCAATATACGTACAAAATAATCACAGTAATATGAATATTCAAAACTGATCACGGAAAACGGGGTAATGCAATTGTCAATACAGAAAAACAGGATCTTTTATTAGTCCTTAGTGCGAGATCGCAAAAAGTATCGGGTTTTCCCAGGACGTGTCTGCTCGTCAAACAAAGGATCCGTTGAAGAGACAGCGTCCTGCTGATCAGTTGAGTGTTCTGGTCTTGAGTCTTTCGATGATAATTGTTCAACAGTGTCTTTCTGCTGCGCTGAGGACTCTCCAACAAGCTGTGCGTCGCTGAAAGGTACAAACGCCGGCAATGTTTCTGTTTCAGTTGATGCAATGCCTCTCCTTACCCACGGGTCTGCCGGCAAAGGAATAGGGACTTTTTTGGTGTGCGTGGCATGCACCCAATTCTTAAGTCCCTCGAGACGAACGGCAGTCCTCGTGGCCAGGAGCACTTGATACGGTCCGGTAAACCTCGGGTCCAGGTTATTCTTGCGTGAAAAATTTCTCGTCACCACCCAATCTCCGGGCTGGAGCTGGTGGCCTGGACCCTCCGTCTGCGTCGGCAAAGCGTCGTAAACCTGTTGGTGAATTAACCTCAGTTTAGCAGTCAAGTCATGTAGATAATCGATCAACATTGGGTACTCAAGATCAGAGAACATTCCTGGCCTAGGAACCCCCCACACATTCGCAGGACGGCCGAACACTATTTCGTAGGGACTAAGCCCTACTCGGGAGTGTACAGTCGCCCTAGTTGACAGTAATGCTAAGGGTAAAGCGTCAGGCCACGAAAGACCAGTCGTAGCCTGAATCTTCGCTAACTTTAGTTTAAGGGTGCCGTTGTACCCTTCAACCAATCCAGCTGACTGGGGATGATTGGCGCTGTGGAATTTCTGATTAATTCCAAGGCCCTTACACACACTCTTCATCACACTACCCACAAACTCACTTCCGTTATCTGACCACACGACTCTAGGCATTCCATACCGAGGAAAATATTCCTTCAGTAGGATTTTCGCAGTAGACAAAGCAGTATTGTCTTTGAGGGGATAAGCCTCAATCCATCGGGAGAATGCGCAAACCACAACTAAAACGTATTTCAGGTTATTGCATCGCTCCATATGGATGAAGTCCAATTGAATCACCTCAAAGGGACATAAAGGGGGAGCAAAACTGCCAGGAGGAGTTGGGGTTCCTTTGCCAGGATTGTACATCATACACACCATACAATTCTTCACCAGACGTTCAGCACATTTCGTGATACCATCATTCTTCCACACAGGAGACAACAATTTACAAATACCTTTCGCGCTAATATGTGCTAACCCATGCGCCATTGTCACAACGGCCAGCACATACGCATCAGGCAACAACCATCTTTTCTGATCCGACAAATCAATCCAACAACCATTCGCATCCAACTTTCCCGTGCTTTCTTTCCACTTCGTCTTTTCAGTGTCGGTGGCCTCATTCTGAATTGCCTTTACACTCTCAATAGTGTCCTCACACATGCTCGATTCTGTAGGCCACCTAACCGAACTCGTCACATACATTCGAGTGCTAAGGTTCCGGGCAGTCTCCTTAGCAGTCTCATCCGCAAACGCATTACCACGACCAACATCATCCGTCACCTTACGATGCGCACTACATTTAACAATCGCTACTTGTTTAGGCAACGTCAATGCATCCAAAAGATCATTCACAAGCTGTCCATGCTGAATCTTCGTACCGTGCGACGTCAAGAAACCTCTCTCTCTCCACAATCGTCCAAAACTGTGAGCGACGCCAAATGCGTATTGGCTGTCGGTAAACACATTCACACGTTTCCCTTTCGCTAACACACATGCTCTAGTGAGAGCAATCAATTCTGCAGCTTGGGCAGAATTCTGATTTAATCTTGCAGTCTCAACAACAGTATTCAACGTTACGACAGCATAAGCAGTAGTCACATCGCCATTCGGCAACTTAAAACATGACCCATCCACATACAATGTACCATCCGGATCGTCCAATGGGGTGTTTTTAAGGTCCACTCGACCCTTTGTTTCCTCTTCAGTCCTCAAGTAACAATCATGTTCTGCTACTACATCTGACTCTGTGCTAATTGGTAACAAAGTTGCCGGGTTCAGAACATTACAAAGTTTTATTTGAATGTGGCTTGCCAACAGCGTCAACTCGTACCCAGACAACCTCGCACTTGTCAAGTGCTGAGTTTTCGTACGATTCAAAAGAGTATCGACTGCATGCGGAACCATCACGGTAAGCATATTATCCGTGACCAATCCTGCTGATTATCGGATGGAGACCGCAGCTGCCGCTGTTGCTCGTAAACAACTCGGCAATGCTCTAGCTACTGGGTCCAAGGTCGAGGAAAAATATGCACATGGACGTTGCTTACCACCAAAAGGTTGCGTTAAGACACTCAAAGCACAACCTTCCCTCTCGTGAACGTATAACGTAAACGGCTTACTGTAGTCAGGGGTACCTAACACAGGAGCCGAACATAATGAATCACGTAATTCAGAAAAACTTTTCTGACATTCTTCCGTCCAAGGTAAAGGAGTTGAAACATCCTTGCACGTAAGAGCCACCAATGGTTTCGCTAGCAATGAAAAATTAGGAATCCATTGCCTGCAGTACGACGTGATACCTAGAAAGGCACGCACATCTCTTTGGGATTTTGGCACAGCCATTCGCGCAATTGCTGCAATTCTCTCTGGGGTCAACCTCCTTCCCTCCTTTGACAATAAGTGACCTAGATAGGTTACTTCTTGACAACAATATTGGAGTTTAGAAGGGGACACCTTATGATTCAATTCACAGAGATGTTGCAGCAACGACACCGTAGCAATTTTGCAAATGTCCTGAGTATCAGCAGCCACCAATAAGTCGTCGACGTATTGGATCAAGGCCGCACCGACCGGCAACCTAAACGCATCCAGTTGACCCTTCAAGGCTTGGCTGTAAATAGATGGACTTTCACAGTAGCCCTGGGGAGCGCGTTTGAACCGGAAGCTGCGTCCACCAAGAGAGAAACCGAAAAGGTCTCTGCTCTCCTCGGCAATCGGGATGCTGAAAAACGCATTTTTCAAGTCAATCACCGAAAACCATGATGCAGAAGCTGGAATCAGAGTCAGTAGCGCCGTGATGTCAGGCACAACGGGAAATTGAGGAACCACAATTTTATTCACCTCCCGTAAATCGATAACAAAACGATAAACAGGCGGTTTTGAAGGATCAGTACGTTTAAGAATGGGCAGCACAGGGCTATTGCACACGTTTCCCCGAGTCTCCTCAATAACATCTTTCTCGATCAAATCATAGATGATCGCTAACAGTGCTCGTTCACCATCAAGGGAGATACGATATTGGGGAATACGTGGCAAACGCACATTAGATTTCAACTGAACAACATAAGGGGAGATATCAAGTAGGCCCACATCGTTGGGACCCGTTGCCCACAAAGACGCAGGAAGAGAATTCAATTCCGGTGGGAGCTTATAGAGGGACAAGTACATGGGAGAGACAACCCTCTCTCCTAACGTAAGCTTTACACCCGCAGGAGAACAATACAAAGTCGCGTACAAACGTTTAAGCAAATCCAGGCCCAAAAGATTTTCACCACAACCCGTAGTCAAAATCAACGGAGCTTCTAGCTCACGTGGCCCAATTTTAAGGGGCAAAGGGCACGAAACTGGATTGCGAACAGGGGCGCCAGAGAATCCAACGGAAACATTTGTTAAGCCAGACAAAGGTGCGCCAGGGAGTTTCGAATGCATGATAGAACTTTTCGCTGCACCAGTGTCCAACAGAAAAGGCTCAACGACGCCCGATGTAGCAACTGCGACGTAAGGCCCTCTCTGATCAACCGGAACTGATACCACTCCCTCTCCTTGTCTTTGGCTTTCCTAGTAATTACTGTCGTCAGTTCCCTGATCGACGTAATAATCGTCTACATTGTACTGCGCAGATCGTCCTTGCGACGATCCACGTTGATCAAAACAATTATCGGAATTTGATGAGTTATCTGAGCGATCATTCTGAGTACCGCGACCTCTACCACGTGATGCCTGCTGCGAACCACCACGACCTCCTCTAGATGAATTACCACTATTACGTTCATTCAAAACAGGACAATTGAATTTAATGTGACCCTCCTGTCTACAATAAGCACATTGATTGTACCCTAACGAGGATCTTTGGGAGGAGGAGTCATTACGAGTTTGGGATCTGTTCGATTGCGGCTGCGATCTATTCTGTTGCGAATTATTCTGATTCGAACGTGGAGGATACGCTTGTTGAAGCAACACTTTAGTTTTTAGCTCTTTCGTCTTTTTATCAGCACGGTCATTCTCTTCTTTCTCTCTATTCTCATAATATTGCGCCGTAGCCAATATCTGAGCCGAAGTAGAAACGGCCCATGCACTTTCCGAATTCTTTAACTTATTGCTCAAATCGGGCAATAAATTCGAAACAAATTTATCCACAAACAATCTTTGACCACCCTCAGCACCCATATCCTGTCCACTATGATCAATGAATGCTTCCTCGAACCTCGTAAAGAAGTCGGAAACACTCTCGTCCTTTTTCTGTTTACAAGCGGACAATTTGTCCCAATTTACCCTCATAGCTGGCATAAGACTTTTCATTAGCGTGATTATTCTTTGAGGGAGAGCAGCAATCAACTGTTCGGGTTTAGCACCACCAGTTTGTAACCCATCCGCTGCTATAATGGCCGCCCAATCACCACCTAATTCGTTCGCGTGATTTTCCTGACGAATCTTAGCCCATACAGGTTGCGGTACAACATTACCAAACAACATGTCAATATCGGCAAGATTCATTACCGTAGCGTCTACGAGCTGCGATAGTTCTTTATAATACCCCTCGGATTTTTGCGAGGGTCAGGCAGGGATTGTTTCACCTGCAACACTTCCGATCGCTTCCACGGGAGATGTATCCACACTCTCTGGAAGTATGGAGGAATAATGGGGTTAGCAGTAGGATCGCCTGGCATCCACACTGGTGGAACTTCACGCATAGGATATTGGCCAGACTCGTCTGGTTGTTTTTCAATATCCTCAACGAACAATGCATGAGGTATCGGAGCGGGACGAAAAGATAGCAATCGCTCAACAGCACGTCGAACGTTGGTATCCACTATCAGCCCATTTGCGAACTGAAGCTGAAGATCAGACAGGGCGGTGAGCACCTCGTCAGGCGCATCGGCCGCTATCTGATCATAAAGGAACTTACACATTTCATTAAACACATATCTCTGGGTTGGTGTATTGAATTGACAGAATGTATCAAGGACAACACGGGGTGGACTTCTAAGAGGATTTACCATCCAACCCATCGCCATATTATATAGCGCAACGCGTTCTCTGTTTCCAGGAAGCTGACTACGTCTCTGAGGACCATCGGAACCAGCGGACCCAAGAACAGGTCCAAGCGAATGAAAGAAGCTAGCCGCAAGAGGAGAATTACGACTACGAGTAGAGGGAGAAGCATAGGACACAGGACTAATAAGAGAAGGAGTAGAAACAGTAGCAACAGCAGGAGTTAACAAAACAGGAGCAGTAGCAGGAGCAGCAGCGGGAGCAGGAGTATGTGGAAGCTGAGGAGCAGTAGGGATAGCAACAGGCAAAGGAGCAGGAACAGTCGGAAGGGCAGGTGCAGGTTGTGGAACAGGAGGAGGAAGAATAGGCGGGAGAATAGGTACGGCAGGGACCACAGGAGCTGCGGTACCCTGTACGTACGGAGGTGGTGACTTCATAAGATAAGACATTAAAGGATCCTCAACTGGCTCTTCCTTCTTTTCCGACTCCGTAGGCAAAGCAGGATAACATTTATCTACGGTCATACGCTGTAGTCTATCAAACACTTCCTTATCCTTAACCTCCTTATCGCGCTGAAATTGCTCTGCTTTCTTCACTATGGTAGCAACATTATCTCGCTGATTACGTTTAGTCTGTCTGATTTCTTTCTGCCGGGCTTCTTTGCGCCACAACCGTAAGGCATCAAACATGGCCGGCCTTGACTTTCTCTCGAACAATTTAATCTCTAGATTATCTAAGATCGGGGCCTCGAAGCTACCATGAGGTGGCCAGCGAAGGTCGCCGTCCTTCTTCGTATATTTAATCCAATAATCGTTAAAGGTAATTGGGCCTAGCCCATGCTTACTGTAGAGCTCATAAGTGGGAGTTCCAACCGGAGGTATCGGACACGAATCCTCCAGTCGGGAATCCGTACCACAAGGTCTGAAACAACTAAACAAAGTACTGCGACCAGGCATCTTGCACACTAGCCGAGTTTCACAAACTTCAAGGGTTACGGGATTTACCAAGTCCCAGCAAAGAACAAAACCCTCGGTTTTTGGCGGCTGCAGTCGTCAAACAACACAACAAAGTACGCTAGCAAAGTGTCACCGACAAAAACACTCACACAGCGTTAACAACAAAAACACTCGCTAAAGTGTCAACAACCAAGAACTCTGGGAGCGACCCACAAATACTTAACTCAAAGATCGATGGCGTCACCAGGAAGGCCCGTCAATCGTCTCGCTATACCAAGGTCTACGCCAGGCGCCAAAACAGGTCTACAGTCAGGGCAGCAGTCCGTCGCAGCCGTCAGGAGGCGGGAATCTTCGCGGGAAAAGTCTTCGGGCCACTTATTTCGACAACAGGATCGATGAAGCGGAGTGCACCTTCCCTCGGAGATTTCACACGAAGTTCCTCACGATCGTCGGGCTTGGACCGGTACCACTGATGCAGCCCCACGTGGGGCGCCAACTGAAGGACTGGGTTCTTTAAGACCCAGCGGTGCCAGGGCACAACACCTGAAACCTTCGTGGGTAACCTGCTCCGGCGTACGAATCACAGAGACACGGGACACTTCCTTCGGCGTCAAAGATTCAAGGTTTATTTGCTGCAGGGAACACAGAAGTCACGACAAGAACAACACGTGCAACTTGGGGAGACTGCTTCAAATTGGTTCTGTGGATCGCTCCTTTTATACAGTTTTTACCCATAGGACAACATGGTACACAAAAGTTTACAACCCGGTTCCCACCATTATCCCCCAGAGGGGTCGCTTTGGTCACTTTGAAACACATGAGGTCCGGAACATAAGTGCGGAAACATTTGGCGGTTCCCAACTGTAAAAACCCATCTTCCCACCATTAGCGAATTCCAATCAGCAGTAAAACAGATCAAAATAGGAACAAGGACAGGTGTAGAGGAAGACGGAGACAGTGGGGAGATCGAAAAGGGTGTAAAAGGGGAGGTATCGGGAAACACGAGATACAGGCATCAAAGGGACGTGCCTAATGAGATGCACGGCTGAGACAATAAGTCCGTGCGGCAAGATGAGCCTCGAGCGGCGCCATCTGCTTTACAGTAGCATCCCCCTCGTCATAAAGACACTTACAAAGGACATGTGTCTTCCGCAAATATCTTGGGAGTCCCAGGGTCGCGAAGCGGACAACGTCCGTTCGCTGGCTACTTGAGGGCAAGAGACAAAATGGATGCCGTATCTAAGATGGAACCCGTGGGTACAGATGAAAAACCCACATAACAAACGAACGGTTTAAGTTAGCACAGCGAAACTGCGCACACTTACTAAACTCGTCATTTGCGGTTCATAGATACCAGACTCGACCATATTCGTGCGAGTCGAAAACACCACTTACAATTGTCACGGAACCTCACTCCCCCTCTCCCCTTAGGTCTGTCTATTCTTTTGATATCATATCCTGTTGGGAGGGCCATCAGAATGTCCGGAGCTGAAGTGGCATTTAGCCACGTTTCCGTGAGAAAGAGGACATCTGTTCTACCATCTATTAGGTAGTCGTGCACCTCCATCGTATGTTTTCCTAGGGAGCGGCAATTTAGTAGGGCCATGTTTAGTATCTTCCCTTTGTGAGCCGGATAAAGGCTGTCTTTTCTTGGCTTTCATATCCCTTCCCCCCTCGATAGTCATCACCTTACTTTTCCTCAACACAAGTGTTGAGACTTCTAACACAAGCAGCAGGGTGGTGGAGGTGAAGCAATGCAAAGATATTCATGGAATACGTATAAAGCAACAATGGATTAGTGTGGCAGAATGTAAACTTCCTACTTGGTATCTACTGTTCATAGGTGACATTCCCAGTTTCTTATTGCAACTACACCCAGAACATAGGCCATACCTTAAATACAACCAGTGCCAAATTAAACCCTGTGGAGAGCCCTAGACAGTCAAAATTTCGAAAGACCCCTCACAAATTATCTCCTAATAAGTTTTTAATTTTACCAAACAACAATTTTAATACACCAATTTTATTACACAAAACTAAACATTTACAATTATTAATGTTAATAAACATTTTTTTGATTACATTTAAATAAACCAACAAAACCTAAAATATTTACTTTCCTCAATTTGTTTGTGGCAAAACCTTTCAGAATATCTACCTTTTGCAAGACGTACTGCTCATCACAGTCTTTAATGTAACCTTTTTGTTTCTTTGAGCTGATTCATTTTTTTCTATCTTTTGGAAACAATTAAAGAAAGGTTGATTGCAATTTTCTTTCAAGATCAAATCAATATTATTTTGATCCATTGACATAGGGCTCCTAAAAGGAGTGGGGCTCAGAGGCCAAAGCCTACTTTGCAAACCGAAACTACGTACACCTGAGTGCCTAATTTGTGCCGGGTTTTTCTGGGGCTTAGCTCCAGCACTCAATCATCAACACTGGCGCTTTTCATGTGCACCAGTTAAAGACACATTCATGTGTGGTAGGCATGGGGAGATTTTCCCTGAATCACAGGATGATGAGCTGACCCGAGACTCAAACTTGTTTCCCCTGCTCCAAAGTCAGCAGTTCTGGCCATTAAGCTATATCCTCTCCGCACTTTCATGGTTAGTAGTTGGCTCTTTTTAGGTGGCGCTAACAGCAGAAATGGGCAGGTGCAAGCTGCTTCCTGACGAGAGCCCCGGCACTTAATATTTTCACAAATGAACCACTGATTCAAAAATATGTTATGACTTTAAGCAAAACAATATCAGCACTGAGTAGCCGGATACATCACTTGATTTTGTCAGTGCAAGTCTAAAGTGGCTAAGGTTGCTTGTGGTCACAATTTTGCTCAGCCAATACATCCTCTCTCCCTAACATGACTAAATGTCTTGGGTATGGCATATGGTCTCTACCTGATGATCCTAAGGGAAAACCTATGCAGCTGGTTAGTTCTGGCTGCCTTTTCAGTATGCTGTTTCCTGGTTTCGATTCTACTGCTCATCCCTAAGCCCTCACTAAGACAAACTCTATGGGTAGTTAGTGGGCCACTAATATCTTGTGTTGCAAAATGTCCTGTCACGCGGACTCACTGAACAAGCACGGAGCAGCAGGCTATCATACCATAGGGCCGCATGACACAGTTCTCATAAGGGGAGCTGTCCAGAGGGCAGAGCCCCCTTTTTACAAACGAATAGCCACTTCATTTGAAATGTCTGCAACGATTCAACGTTTTGTCACCCCAATTGTGGCAACATTATTATGTCTTACTGTGAGCTGCAAAATCCTTTTGTAATTTGGAAAGGCTTTTCTGAATTGTAAAAGAGGTTTAGTACATTTAAAAAAAAAAGATGCAAACGCTGTGAATTTACAAATCGTGGGGATTTTAAATGAAAAAATGCTTCACACCAGGTTAAGCGCACTCTTCAAAAGTAGGCAGTAAGGCATACGAACGAGCGCCCACGAGAGGGCAACAAAGATGTTTGGCCTTCTTTATGCAGAATATAATACCCATACTGCACAAGCTAATAACAACCATAAAGGTTATGGATAACAACATTTTTTATTCTGTGTCAAGGCCTCCTCTTGTGAATATGTGCTTCACAAAAATACATGGTGTGTTAATCTTTAATCTTGTGTTAATCTTTAGTTTTTCAGTTTCTTTGCAATATTACACTTTCCTTCCCTCTATACCTCCTTGATCCAGTACCTTACATACTCGCATCCATTTCCCTAACCGCCTTTCTTTCCATCGTCCCATCTTTTTCCTTACCTTTTTTTCTTCCTCCGCACCATCAGCCATAAATGTTTTCTTCAAACTGTATTCTGTGGCATGTATAGGTAGGGAAGGCCTTTTCCTAATCCCTATATTATGCAGTCCTATGATTACCTGGATGTTGCCTCTAAATATGCCTGAACCGGAGAGGACTGAGCATTCAACGCCTCGTCAGGGGTAGTAAGCGCTATATAAATGCAATTACAATGCCGCTCACGAACTGACAGTGGAAGTAGATTTACTTTGGGCGTCCTAGTGCGACCTTCGCCTCCTCCCTGAAGCTCTCCTGCTGGTGTGAGCGTATTCCGCAGTCGGCGGAATATGCCACCGCTCCCAGCGTGAAGCTTTCTAGGTAGAGGATTCTGGGGAGTAATTGACCAAGGAAACCGACCAGGGGAATGCGAGGCCCAGCATTCTTCACTCACCGCAGCTGGTGCCTCTTACCCCGGCGGCCACACCCCCTGCCTTCACGTACATTACTGAAGCAAGCGCCACCGCGACGTGGGACGCACGCGGGACGGAGCTCGGGGCGAAGACCGGGCAAAGAGCGGGCCGTTTGAGGCTGTTAGAGACCGGTCGAGACTGGACTGGGATATACTCTTTGGCCCCATCCTTGTCATTACAAATTCACCTGTTAGCGGCGCCCACTGAAGCTAAGGTGCCATGTCCACGCGTGAGTACAGAAGCAGGGCAGCGAAAGGGAAGTTGCAAAATGGAACACTTGATGATTTTATCACCAGAACCAATACCGCCATAGACATGGAGATCAATAAAATGCAGCATAGGGTCTCCATTGTGTGTTCCTCAGGTTCCAATACTATTGATAAGGCGGGGGCTCCCGGCGTAGTTTCGATACTTTCCTGGAACGTTGCCGGGTTGGCCAATAAACTAGATTCCCTAGAGTGGGTGTAATTCATTGAGGAATATGACATATGTCTGTTCCAGGAAACATGGGCCAGAGAACAACAGTCCTGCACAGGGTACGCTTCTTTTGAGATTGCGGCAAAATGGGGTGGGAAGGGACGACCGTCTGGTGGCTTGTTGATTTGGGTAGGTTCCCACCTCGGATGCAGGGCGAGAAACCTTGAAACCAACTCACCGGACTTTCAGTGCGTTGTCCTGGAGTGGGCATCTGGTGTGAGTGTAGCATTGATAAATGTATACTCGAGAGCGGTTGGGATAACAGGCACTTCGGGGACAATGGAGGACTTTGCTTTATTCCTCGACTCTGCTACCCTCTGCCCTTCACTTATAGTTGGGGGGGATTTTAACATCCAGTACGAGCCCCTCCCGGATCATCTGGAAGGGGTAATTAGCGAAGAGGATGACCTCTGGGAGATACCCACCTTGCCGGGCCCACCCGTAAAATCATGGTCACCTTTAGCCACCCAAATAACATCTTTTACTTTATCCCACTCACTGAGGGCTTGCAATGGCCGGCTCAAGGGAGATATTCCACCCCAGCCCACCTTTAATAGACCAGGGCACGAGTCACGGATAGATTATATCCTGGTTTCAACGAAGGATTGGGCCAAAGTGAGGGACTTCAGGATAGTCACACGGACTGATAGTGACCACAATGTACTATCATTGAGGTTCGCGGTCCAGGGAATGCCCACTGCTATCACAGAAGAAAATTCAGCATTTCCTGTTGGTCTAGTTGCAACTAGCAATAGACGAAGAATTAGATGGCGAAGACTACTGGAGAACCCTAATAATATCCAGAGGCTATAGGCGGCTGTAGTCACTGCCCTTGAAAAAGTTGTGTTATGTTATGTTATGTTATGTTAACGGTTTTTGTACCGCGCACAGCTGCCCCAGCAAAGGGGCGTCCTGGCGCCAAGGAAGGTATACACAACATCACAAAATGCAACAGAATCAGGGATTTTTATTAAAAAGAAAGGTTTTGATGGCATGTCTGAGCTGGAGTAAGTCTTCCAGAGCTCGAATTTCACTGGGAAGAGAGTTCCACAATTTTGCGGCTACTACTCGGAAGGAGCGGCCACCAATCCTGCTCAGCAAGAAGCGTGGAACAACAGACAAATTCTGGCCCATCGATCTCAAGGATCGAGAAGGAACATATGGGGTCAGTAAATTCATCAGAATAGGTGGGGCCGTGTCTTTCAAAATTTTAAAAGCCAGGCAAAGCACCTTAAACTCGATCTGCCGAGCAACAGGCAGCCAATGGAGCGCTTGCAATGCTCTGGAAACTGAACAACGTCTAGGCAGCCCTAATACCGCTCTTGCTGCGGCATTCTGCACTCGTTGCAGCCGCATAAGTTCTGCCTGGTTCGTACCTGCTAGCAGAGCGCTGGCATAATCTATCCTAGATAGAACAGAGGCCTGGACCACAAGCTGTCTAGTGGGGGCATCGAAAAATTTAAGCACAGGTCTGATACCCCTGATGATGCCAAAACAGGAGGCAGCCACCCTCTTAGTATGGCAGGTGAAACAGAGTGTAGGGTCCAGTGAGACCCCGACATTTTTTATCTCCATTACAGGAGAAGGGATCATTCCTAACTCGGGAGGCCACCAGTTGTCATTCCACCATCCAGGTTGCTTTCCGACCACCATAACCTCTGTCTTCTTCGTGTTCAATTGGAGACAGTTCTGGTTCATCCAATTGGCCACCGCACGTAACCTCTCACAAAAGTTGAGGGCTTCCACAGCTGAGTCCCCACTTAATGTGACCGCCAGCTGCGTGTCATCCGCATAGGAAACCATTGTCAGGCCCCAGCGTTTGACTACCGCAGCCAGCGGTCTCACATATAGATTAAATAGAGTGGGGCTCAAAGATGATCCCTGTGGGACCCCCAGGGTGAGCGGGTGAGAGGTGGATTTACCGGGTGGTATCGCAACCTGAAAAGATCTGTTGGAGAGGAAGGAGCGGAACCAGCACAAAGCCAATCCCCTAACCCCAGCTTCCTCTAACCGCCGCAACAGGATCTCGTGGGACACCGTATCGAACGCGGCACTCAGATCTAGTAACAAGAGTGCCGCTGTTCATCCGGTATCCAGCACGGAGCGCAGATGTTCGACCATATACAGCAAGGCAGTCTCCGTGCTGTGGCCTGCACGAAATCCATTTTGGGTGGGATCCAAGATGTTAGCTTTGGCGAGGTGGGCAGCCAGGATCCCATTCACGTGGGCTTCGGTGACTTTGGCAGCCCACGGCAGCAGTGAGATGGGGGGGCGATAGTTCTCGGGTTTTATTGGATCTAGGGTAGGCTTTTTTAGGATAGGTGTAACTACCGCTTGCTTCCACTTGGTGGGCACAATCCCTGAGGCCAGTGAGAGGTTGATAAGAGCCAGCAAGGGTGAGCGGCATGTTGCCTGCATGTTCTTAAACTGGGCCGGTTTAGGAGGTTCTACATGGGAGCCGGATTTAATTTTTAGGCTCAATAGATCAAAACCCTCCTCAGAAAGGGGGGCCAGCATATCCAGAGTCACATCATTGCGTATTGGACAGTCAACTGAGTCCGAATGGTGCATGATAGTTGGAAAGGTGCGATAGATTACTTGCACTTCATCCCTCAGTCACCCACCCCTGATAAGCTTACCCTACTTGGGGATATTCACTCTGAGCTTTGTTCTTGTTCTAGCAGAAGTACTGAACCCTGTGGCCAGGACGAAAAAGGCCAAGGGGAGAAGAGCCTCATGGTTCAATGCTTCTTGCAGGAGAGCAAAGGCCAACCTTTTGGAGTCCCTCAAAACCCGGGAAACCCCTAGTAAGATTAGGGAAAAGCGGCTGGCCTATAAGTCTATCCTCCGCAATGCTAAAATAGAATGGGACCAGGACAACTGGTCTGAAATGTCGGCTGCCCTTGCACTTCGAGATGCCCGGAAATTCTGGCAGATCGTCAAGCACGGTTCAGCTGAACCTATAGCGGCAGTAGATGCAAACATTGCGTCTGCTGTATGGGAGGACCACTTTAAAACCCTGTATAGCGTGCCCGATCTGGACCAATTGGGGAACCTACCTGAACTAGCAATGGCCCAACCCCCTGAAAGCATACCCCCGATGGATGGGTTCACTCTGGAGGAACTCACTATGGCAATTATGGGCCTCGCTGCTGAAAAGGCGCCAGGCCTAGACAAGCTCCCAGGTGACCTCTACAGGCACGAAGTCAAGATCTGGGCCCCGTATCTTAGGGTGCTGTTCAATGCGATTTTGAATGGCATGACGATCCCCACAAACTGGCTGGGGGCAGAGATAGCCCCTATATTTAAGAAGGGTTCGCCTCTGCTCCCAGCTAATTACAGGCCGATAAGCCTGATAGACGTTTCTCGGAAGCTCTTTACTAGGCTACTTCTGGATCGTCTGTCGGAATGGATGATGGAATATGATATTCTGAGTCCATTCCAAGCGGGGTTCAGATGGAAGGTCTCCACCATAGACCAGGTCTTCCGGCTTGCCCTCATTTTTTGGAAGACGGTACAGCTGGAGGGTGGCAGCCTCTGCACTGCATTTGTGGACCTGAGGGCGGCCTTCGACCTGGTTCCCCGCAGAAAACTCTGGGAGGTGTTGGCCAAACTGGGGGTCCCTAAGGGTTTGTTGGAGATGAATATCCATCTCCATACTACCAACTTTGCTCAGGTGAGGTGTGGCAAGGAGGGGGCGCTGTCGAACCGGTTTCCCGTTGACAGGGGGGTAAGGCAGGGTTGTATGCTTGCACCGACCCTGTTCTGCCTCTACGTCAAAGGGGTAATCTCCCACCTGAATGGGGTTGTTAACTCTGACGCTCCTAAGTTGTCAGGCAGCAGGGTGCCGGTGATTATGTTCGCTGACGACACCCTGCTTCTCTCAAAGTCTCCGATGGGGATTCAGCGCTTTTTAAACTGCTTTGTGGATTTCTGTGGGGAACACGGTTTAGAAATCAACACTCTAAAGACCAAATTTATGGTCTTCAATCCCCCACCAAAATTACGATCTAGCCCCAACATCGGGCAAAGTAGACTCGAAAGGGTGTGAACCTTTGAGTACCTTGGAGTCATGTTAAATGAGAAATTGACCTGGTGCACACACCAAGAGAAAGCACTACTCAAATTGGCTCAGTACTCGGGTAGGATCATGAAGCTTATGGGAAAAAACAGGTCATCTATCAAACCCGTTGGCCCACCTCTCCAGATCTACAGGGCACAGGCAAGGGGGGCTGCCATGTATGGTTGCGAGCTCTGGGGTCATGTAGTTTCTCCAGACCTGGTGAAAGAGGAGAACAAGTTCATTAGGCGGGTAGTAGCACTTCCCCCAGCACGCCTCTTGTCCCACTAAGGCTAGATCTGGGGATGCAACCTCTTGCTGAAGAACTGACAGTGCGTCCCTTGGTCTATTGGCGTAGGCAGTGGGCAGTTCCAGAACTGATTAGCTATAGGCAGGGGCTAGAGGAGGTGCTAGCCATGCCTAACGCAGGGAAAATTAAATGGCTTAAATTCATTAAAACTGAGTTGGAGGGTTTAGGCCTATCGACTCTTTGGTCTGACCCTTCATCCGCTTGCCCATTATTTCCCAAAAAGAGACTGGCAAATGTTTACTACGACAGTAAATTAGCGGCACTCTGTCGTCGACAAAACCTTGGGACATTCACTGAGTCATTTTTACGTATCAAGGATATCTACAGCTTTGAACCACCCTTGGATAAACTATATCCTGCCTCACTCAGGAAACTCTATCTGCAATGGAGGCACGGGACCCTTCCACTTCGAGCTCTAACTAGTAAGTGGAGCAAACCAGCAGTCAGTTTATGTCCGGCTTGCAGAGTGGCCAATGAATCTGAGCTGCATATAATTCTTCCCGGCCTATAACGCGACCCGTAAGAAATGGATTGTCCCTGTATGCAGGAATTTGGGGTTTGCAGAGTGCCTGGCCGCGTTTAGAGTGCTGAAAACAGACTTGTCGGATCACATTGTCTTTGCAGTGGCTAAATACCTAGGTGCAATGTGGTCTCTGAGAAGACAGTGCCTTAAGGCCGGTTATTGAACTTTGCCGTAGTAAAAATGTGATACCCTGTACTAATGAAATTTTCTTATGGACTCCGATGGACCTTGGAATGCTTTTAATGTTTTATTGTTTTAACAGTTTATGAAATGGATACTTAATATCTTTTATGGGGACAAATTACCGAAATAAAGATTTATGAATGAATAAAATACAATACAATACAATACCCCTGTTACGCCGACCCCAAAACCAGCACTGAGCTAGAGGGATAAGGTATGAGTATAAAGCAAGATTTATTCTTTCAAGTTCTTTTTTTAAATTATTTAACTACTCTCTGTATTGTTAAATTTCAGTATGCAATGCTTTCTTCTGGGTTGTAAATCTTTTTCACTACAAAGTTTTTAAAAATAAAACAATTGAGTCGAGGTGTTTGATCTTGCTTGGATTACGCAGGCTGGTGCAGGAGAGGGCGAGAAAGAGACCGGTGCGGAGGTCTACACAGCGCACTTCAAAGAAATCTTTGACCCTTCCTCGAGTCTCCCCGCCATGTGGGTTATTTGCTAAGTCACATCATGGGGTTAACTATGGAATGGTCTGGGCTTAAACTGTAGCGGACAGAAGTAACGTTTCTATGGAGGGGGTATTATGAAACCTACTAACCTCTGGATTCCTGTCTTCTAGATAATCAATCTTGTAAAGATACTGGCAGGCAAAAACGTAAATCCAGGCACCGAAGAAAATCTTTCCAATTCCATACAAGTGAGTACCGTCCTCGTTTGACTTAACGATTGAGTGAAAAACAGAAGCATATGGAAATAGATCTGTGCAATGTTCAGTACCTCTTTGAAGTTACCAAATCATTTAAAGCACCATCTTTTCCAGATATGCAATGCACTGCATTGCAGAATAACCTGTCTCATGAATATTAGGCAGTTTGCTATATCCGACCCTTATAATTGGTAATGCCGACAAAACGCTTCTTTCAAGGCCTCATCCAGTGGGCGCTGGATGCAGCTGTTCTCTGTACCAGCTAGGGATGTATGTATGTATGTATGTGCGTTCTTATATAGCGCTTGGGAATCTCGGCGCTTGCCTTGGGAACCCGTCCTGGTTTTTCCCTGTGAGATTACCCGTGCTGGGCATCCCCAAGGTGAAAGCCAGGCATCCCACCTTGGGGGGCCGTTGTGGAGATTAAGCAAGGTTGTTGCCCAGAGCTGCATAGTGTGAACTCGTGCTTAGAGTGGGCACCGAAGCGAGAATTATCGAGTCCGTGGAAAATTGGGTTCAGGACCCTGCCGCGTCGGGAATCGAACCCTGGTCCCGGGTCTGACCTCAGCTTCAGGGTATGCCTCCTCTAACCAGTGAGCCACACTTCTCCACACCAGTGAGCCACACTTCTCCACGGATGCAATTATTTCTTGCACAACTGATGCTCTCTGTGTTTCTCCTTTGCTGTCCTCTTTGTTCCATGTTTGCCTGAATGAATACAGAAGAAGGTGGAGGTGAGATGACCTCTTTGAAGGCCTTTTAATGTGTTGTGCCATCAGAATCCCGATTGACAACGGAGAAACAGCGGCCCTCATCCTCCTGGACCTCTCCGCAGCGTTCAACACTGTCTGCCACTGCACCCTAGTGAAGCACCTCAGCAATGTCGGAATCCGAGAGAAAGCACTGGAGTGGATCATCTCATTCCTAGCCGGAAGAACCCAGAGTGTCCGCCTCCCCCCGTTCAGATCTGAGGCCACTGAAGTCATCTGCGGAGTACCACAAGGATCTTCACTAAGTCCAACCCTCTTCAATGTCTACATGAGCACCCTCGCAGCCATCGCACGACAACACAACCTCGACATCATCTCCTATGCCGACGACACCCAGCTGATCCTCTCCCTCACCAATGACCCCACTACCGCCAGAGCCAGCCTACACGAAGGGATGAAAGACGTCGCCGTCTGGATGAGGAACAGCCGCCTTAAACTGAACTCAGACAACACGGAGGTCCTCATCCTGGGATCATCACCCTTCACCTGGGACGACTCCTGATGACCCTCGGCCCTGGGCACCGCTCCCAAGCCAACGGACCACGCACGCAACCTGGGTTTCATCCTGGACTCCTCCCTGTCGATGACCAGACAAGTCAACGCCGTCTCATCTTTGTGCTTCAACACCCTGCACATGCTCCGCAAGATCTTCAGATGTATCCCCATGGAAACCAGGAAGACCGTCACCCAGGCACTCGTCACCAGCCGACTGGACTACGGGAACACCCTCTATGCCGGAACCACAGCCAAACTTCAAAAAAGACTCCAACGCATCTAGAACGCCTCCGCACGACTCATCCTGGACATCCCGCGAGACAGCCACATCACCGGACACCTGAGAGACCTGCACTGGCTCCCCGTCAGCAAGAGAATCACGTTCAGACTCCTCACCCACTCACAAAAGGCTTTCCACGACCTGGGCCCTAAGTACCTCAACGATCGCATGACCTTCTACATGCCCACCCACCAGCTATGATTGACCAGCCACGCCCTCGCCACCGTACCACGCATCCGCAGAGCCACCGCCGGAGGAAGATCCTTCTCCTACCTGGCAGCCAAGACTTGGAACTCCCTCCCCACCCACCTTCGACGAACCCAAGACCATCTCTCCTTCAGGAAGCAGCTAAAGACCTGGCTGTTCGAGCAGTAACATACCCCTCTCCCCCAGTCCCTTGAGACCCTCCCGGGTGAGTAGCGCGCTTTACAAATGCCGTGATTGATTGATTGATTCAGCAGTATTTGGTTTCTTGTCTGTGGGAGGTGGTGTTTGGAATGAATACAGCGTTCAGTGGCGGCATATTGCACCGCCCTCCTTTAGCGCCATAATCTTTCACGTGGAGTCCTGAAAATAATCCTGACTATATCGCTGGGATACATACCTCTGCAGTCTTTGCATATGCTGTGGACATGGAACCTGGCGCATGCACCAGAAACATTTATGACGTGTCGGAAGCCCATGATTTGACAGGGAGCAGACATCTACTGAACGAGTTATAAAACTGTACTGCAAGCTGACATATAATTGGACATCCCATACTCTAGAAATAATCACTGTAGGAAAGAGTCTCTAGGTGAAGACAGGTACACACAAAAAAGTCAACCATGGGCAAATACTACATGTAGGAGAGTAGGATCTGCTTACTATGGTTACCTCCACTTTTTGCTGGTGTCTCACTGTTTTTCGTCTTTAGTCTGGCTGGGGCCCTGATATCCAGGACCCTAGCCTAGCTGCTTCCTCTGTAAATTGATTGCCTGTACTTTAGGTACATTCGAGATTGGTTACTGGGGTACCCTTGTGAGTCCCTAGTATATGGTTCCTTAGGTACCAAGGGCATAGGTACCTCAGAGGCCTACCAGGAGCTGCAGCATGTTATATGTCACCCCTGGGAAGCCTTCCAAAATGGCACCACAGGACTGCTAATGCAGCCTGGGTAAGGTGGTGCATGCGCCCCTTACTAAGATATAGGTTACCTATATCTACCTTTAAACACTGACACATATAAACCTATCAGTCACTCCTATGGCAGGCCTAATCAATCCTGAAGGCAGAGTGCATGGTTTTGGTGAGAGGGTGACCATGCATGAGGAGGACCCCTCTGCAGCTTTAGGAACCTATTCTCTGAGGCTGTTCTGTGATGCAGCCAGACCATATACTCTTACATGCATTATAACCTTGCAGTAAATGCTAACTTTGGAATGTCTGCATGGAAACATGTTGTGTTTGGTCTCAATCACTTTTGAATCCTACCCCCCGCCAGTCCTGGTGGGGCGGGTAGAATTCCACCTTTCTAGAGGGAGAAGACATGTTCTTCCTGGTCTGCCCGGTAATAGTTTCAACGAGCCCCGGCATCACAAAATGGATGCCACAGCCACAGACATGGATCTGACCTCCTGCTGCTAGATGAAACTCCATCAGAGGAGGCTTGGACAATTGGTTTCCTATCACAGGGAGGTGTAACCACCTCCCAGACAGGCTTTAGTGTATTGGGGCTGGGTGGGAGTGCTCAGAAAGTGTTTTTCAGACATTGCTGTGGCCTAGGATATTGTGGACGCGTCAAAAAAGCTATATCCTGTTTCGCCACCGGCACCCAAGTCACTCTGGTCAGTGGCAAATCAGGGCGAGTGCAAGTATTTTGGGGCTCCTGTCCCGGCCCAGGCGTACTTCTGGGATCTCTCAGAACTGCCTCACCCCACCGCAGTAGCTGCTATATGGTCGGGGGTCCCTTTTGACTGGTGTACCGATCACAGCCACGGTCCCTCGGGTTGCTGCCAGAGGCACTCTCCGCCTCAAATGTTAAGCACGCTATCCGCCCGCCAGCCGGCACTGGGTGGCCCCAACAGGCGGCCCCCCTGATTGTACAGTCCCGCCAAGGTCTCCAGGGCAGGCAGCAGCCAGTGTCAGCGGCACTAGGCCCGTTGCAGTGCAGTGCAGGGTCGCGGTCACAAATTGGCGCTGCCGTCGGTTGTCTCGGGCCTCGGTCCCCCCGGGGCACCGAGCGCTCCTCGGGAAGGCTGATCGGATTCCTCTGATTGGAGACGGTACGTGCGGCGAGGCTGTCTCTTACACCCACCGGAGACGGCGATCCTCCAGCGGGCCCTGTTTCCGTTTGTTTTCCTTGCCTCTGCCTTCCCGGCCAGGCCTCGAGCCGGGCCTCACGTGATGAGTCTTGTGGCCGCAGGGCTCCGTCTCCCACAGTCTGTCTCGGCCTCAGGTGTTGGGCGGCCGGAAAACCGTCCTGTGCCACGTAGGAGCTTGTGTGACACGGCAATCGGCAGAGCTCCTCCTCAGGGTTCCAGGGCACTCCGGCAGAAGTGCCTCAGGTCGGATAATGTGCGGATGGCACCAGGGACAAAGTTAGTCTCGGCGGCGCTAAGCAACTAGGTGGCCATCTTCATTGGCGCCTGGCGACGCCCCTGCTGGGAGGCACTGTTGAGGGTGAAAGATCATCCCAAAAAAATCACAATTAGTATGTGTATCACTTTTGGGACCCATACAATTGCAATGAAAAAACATTGTTAATAAACATCTTTTAATGAAATCATTTATGGTTAACAGACGATGTTATTGAGAATTATGTTCAGTAATTATGATATTTTTTTAGTTACCGAATGTTAGTCTTTGGATGTTTTACAAACAAGGGATATCTTATATACAATGAACTTTGTGAGGTACTGGTAGATGAGATAGACCCATGAGCAAAAACTGTTACAAGAGATACCATTTGATATGATCGAAACCATTGTGTATATGTAAGTCCTCTTTCGCGCTCCAAATGATTAAAAGGAATGCAACCCGGCACACACGTAAGCTGTTGCACTGATGAGTGCTCACGATCCTTGACATATGAATGAGACTACAGGTATGTTTAAGAGCTGACCCTTAGAATGTAGTCATTAATAAATCACAGTGGTCCTTGGAACAACATTAAGCAACATTCGATAAACATAGAACAAGATGAGTGCTATATTTTACGATATCCAGCCGGACACCCAATTTGAATTAATTCAATAAATATATTGTAATTTCATCAAAAACAACCAAAAATACAGTTGGACGCAGTCCTGCATTCGGTACATGAAAGCAAAAGGACAGAAATACACAAACAAAAGAATTTCTCAGGCACCAAACAAGGGAAGCTTTAGGTCAATGATAATACAAGTAAATTCATCCATAATAGTTTACACACTCAGTTAATTTAATGGTTTTATGTGTGGAACTATTCCTTTGGTCGACGACGTTTCGATCCCTTTTAAAGAATAGTGGGATCATCATCAGGATTCTGTAAATAACATGCCTGAATGTAACAATGTAACAAGAAAGAGGGGGTATTTTAGGCAGAGAGTTAAGTAGGAAAAGAGGGGGAGAAATAAAACTTGCTTAAAGGACATGGGAAAGGTTGTGCCACCCATGTTTGGCGAAAGGTTAATCGGCCTAACCCAAGCATGGACGCACAGGTTGGTGAATCAATAGTACAGTGCATGAAGACTCAAGGAACCAGGTGTAGTGACGTAGTTGTGCCTAGAGGTATAAGATTGGAAATACATGCATTAATTGTGACTAGCAACTCTATTTGTATCGGCTTACATGAAGAGGTTGAATGAGGAATCCCTGCATAATAATGTAGCATGTCGTTCCGTGAGTATGAAAATCCGTGTAAGAGAGGTGACGTTGTACTCCCTCGTGGTATAAAATTAGAAATAAGTGCATTAACTGTGACTAGCGATTCGATTTGTAGCGGCATGCACGAAGGAGATGAATAATGAATCGCGGCATAGTAATGTGTATCTGCACAATTCACACTGTTACATGCAAGGAATTTCTGACTGTAGTTAGGCTCTAATGTTCTGTTCCTGATTCCGATTGGTCTTATGGCGGATGTGATTAAAATCCTAAAGGGATGGGTATAGTTATTAACTAACCAACCTAAATCGAGGTAAAAAGTGACACCACACTGTAAGTGAAAAAGTGTTACCTGGCTGATCAGAATTAGCAGCTTGGGAGGTTGGTCGGAGGAACGGTAAAAGCCTCATAAGCGTGAGTCGCAGCACATGTCCTAAGTAGGAGCCAGCATTTGGTCCGTGTTGTGGTATCTGTGCGAATACGGGTCAGTTTAAAAAAAAAAAGGTAACAGCGGACAGACTACGGGATAGTGTGCGTGGGCCCTTAGTGGGAGCACTTACCAGAATCGAAGGCGTTGATGGCCGAGAAAGTTCAGAGTGCGCAGTAGCAAATAATCTGATTACTGTGCAAGAGTGTGCTCATTATATCCGGTTTGGAATTGGTGCCTGATAGCGGTGGCCATATTGGATGTGTATAGCCATGAAAAGGGAAAACATACTAACTCTGTATTGTGAGTGAACGATGGTATGTAGAAAGGAGAATAATATTTAGAGTGTTGTAGTGATGAGGACACAAGGTTAAAAGCAGTTATACTTTTCAGAATTTAAACATTCCGGTCCATGAAAAACATTCCGACAACTTTTGAAAGGTGCATCAGCAATGGACCCGAAATTTGTGAGTGAAAATTGATATACAATGGAGGAAAATAATTAGAGGGTATGAGTGATGGGGTAACACAGTTACACATAATTATACATAATTACAGAATTTACATATGGTGGTTCATAACACCTTTGGAAGATTATAGAAAGGAGCATCATGAATGGACCTGGAAACTGTCTAAGAAAATGGTATACATTGTAAGTATGTATAGCTAACAAAGGAGGTTCAGTGTCTTTAGAGCAGTACAGTTAGAAGGGTTCATTTGAAGTTTCAGAGTAATGATGTCCAATCCTCGGCCCTGTTCAGACCTTGTCTGATACTGTCCATGCGTATAATCATTTTTAGTTCTTCCTTATTCAGTAGTTGAGCCATGTCTCCGCCTCGGTGGGGGAGTTTGATGGCATTCAAGACTGTCTATTTGATATCGTCCTCGTTGTGGAGTGGTGTGGCTCACTGGTTATAGGCGGCACACCCGGAAGCAGAGGAAGGCCCGGGACCAGGGTTCAATTCCCGACGCGGCAGGGTCGTGAACCAGGGTCAGCGGACTCGATAATTGTCGCCTCAGTGCCTACTCTAACCAGGGATCACACTCGGCAACTCTGGGAATTAGCTTGCTTCATCTCCACAACAGCCCCCCACAAACGCCGGGGATGCCTGGTTTCACCTTGGAGATACCCAGGAGGGAGCATCTCACAGGGAAAGTCAGGACGGGTTCCCCAGCGGTCTATAGCGCCAGGACGCCTCCGGGTAGCAGTGCGCTTTACAAGACACATACATTTACATTTACATTTACATTTTACATTTACAGTTGTGTCTTGCCAATGAAAAATGTTTAACCAATGGTGCATTAGGAGTTTTGCACCTTATTCTACCTCTGTGTTGGCCAATCCTGGCTTTGATTTTCTGTGTTGTCTGACCGATATACACTTTTAGACATGGACATTGGATAAAGTAGATCACATTACATGTGTTACAGTTTGAGAATGTGCGACATTTCACAGTGATGTTATTGAAATGAAAGATTTTGCCTTCCATAGTATAGTCACAGACAGTACAACAACCACATTTGGAGTGCCTGACAAGTGGTCCCAACCCTCAAAGTGCATCTAGGGTAGAATGTGAAGGAGGGGTGGGTAGTGCTTCTCTTACAAGATGATCTTTTAGATTCCAACTTTTTTGGCAGGCAAATAGAGGGTGTTCAATATTCAAAGTCCCTGCATTTACTGTCGACCAGCATAGATTTGCGCACAGGATTTGAAACCGGAGAAAATGTTGTAACACAAACTATTCTGTTGGTGTTATCTTTTTGTTTGGGGCTCAAGAGAACCTCCCTTGGGCAGTACCAGGCCCTTTTCTGTGCGTTGCATACAAGCCTTTTATGGTATCCACAATCTCTCAAATTGGTAGAAAGTGTGGCAGCCTCACGAAAATAGTCATCTTTACCAAAGCAATTGCGTCTTATTCTTAAGAATTGAGAATATGGGAGTGAACACTATGTCAGACCATGCCCTGTTGTATTCTGATGATTATATCAAAAAATATGTGAAGGTCCCTCACTCTTTTCAGACTCACCTGACACCCCTAGCCTTTCCAACTCCACACTTCCAGAACAATTAGAAACATTGAGGAAAAAACAAGTCCGCTTACATCTTATTATCCGTATGCTTACTGAATATTTAAAGGCAGACGTAATACCTGTAGGCTTGCAAGTAAGAAATATTCCAGGCATATTTACTGATAATCCCAAGTATATAAACAACTTTAGCTACATTGGAACAACTTGTTCTAGACATTGGCTAGTATTGGGGATTGATATTGCAAACAAAACTTTGAAAACGCTGGCTGAGGAAATTCTCGATATAGAGAAAGAACTCCAAGAATGAAACCCAGCAGCTGAAAGTAAAAAACTGCTTGACCAGATCCAAAAAATGGTGGAAGAATTCCATAGACTTGAGCAAAACAAGAAGACAAACAAAGTCAAAAAGGACATTAAATCCTACAGCAGAGAGACCACTTACCCCTATTTACAAAAGGATTTCTACAGAAACAAATCATACACTAACCCACAGAACACCAGACCTTGGGGGCGCTTTAATAGACAACAGAATCTTGTAGGGTTTTCTGACACTTCAGCAGACTCCTCTGAGAACTTAGACACTGGGGAAGGCCAAGGTACTTTTTTTTTTTTTTGGTGCAAGACGTTTATTGAGTACTGTCAAGGGTACACAGCGCTCTGCCACAACCCAGAGGCCGGCCGCTATTGTGCAAATCAACAAAGAAAATAAAAGAGACAATCAAGAGGCAATTTAAGCAGGTCTGTAGAGATGGCTCATCAATTCATTGAAAGTACATAGATATTAGAAGCAAATCAATTCGTCTCACTTTTGACATTTTGTTGTAAAGAAAAAAACCTAAGCATGTGCAATAACCCAGTCACAGAAGGGGGTAACCATATACGGCAGTGGAGTGGCAGATGGACATTCGCATTTCACATGAGGACGGAGACAGAAAGGGGGAAGCAATAAAGTCATGTAATATATTGAGTAAAGTGCACAATCAAGTCACATGAATCATCTCAGGCCTCCGTGACAGTTCCACATCACCCTCCGGTCAGGTTCCATCAAATTAACATTTCAGCAATGCCATCTCACTCAACATCAGCCAGCGGAGAGTCCGTTATCAAGTAGCATTGTAATGGGGCCCATATATCCGTGGGCCTCGAGGAGGGTGGCAACAGTTCGGAATATGTATTCAGTTGTTCCTGACAGTATACCATGTCTCTCATCCACTCCTTAAATTTGGGCGCCCTTCCCCTCCCCCACCTGCAAGCCACTCTTCGCTTGGCCAACAACAGAGCCATCGCCACATATTTGCGGTGGGCCACCTGGAGTGGTTCGACATAACCCAACAGAGCCAAGATTGGGGATGGCTCCACCGTTGTGTTTATCATTTTGGAGAGCGCCTGAAACACCTGCTCCCAGTAGTGGTATACCTGTGCACAGCCCCACGCAAGGTGCAGAAAATCAGCCCCAGGAGCCCCACATCTGTCACAAGTGTCATTATCCCGTAGCTTGAATCTGTGCAGACGAGCCGGTGTATAATATAATCTATGTATGAATTTGTAATGAATGACCCTGTACCTACTGCTGGAGGAAACGCTTTCAGTCTGCTGCATGCAAAATGTCCATTGTTTATTAGTAAGGGGCATGGTCAGTTCCTGATTCCACCTCTCCCTAGCAGGCAACTCAGTGTATTCCACATTGACGCGGACCGACTTGTACAGTGTGGACACAAGTTTGTTGGGGTTCTCCAACTGGAGTATGTGTTGTAAGGGGAGCAGTACAGGAGGCTCGTGTGGGAAATCCGGCGTAATTGCCTGCAGCCCATGTCGAAGTCTCATATAGTAAATGACCTCTAGTGGTGTTGGATGTATCCCCTCATAGAGGTGATCTTTGGTGCGGAAAGTGCCATTTCTATATAGATCACCCCAAGTGTGCACATGGATTTTCGTCAATAATTTCTGAAAGCCGGCTTCCTGCAACAGTGGCAACTGTGGGTGGTATGTCAGGGGCAAGAGGGGGGCGTATATCAGCCGCAGGTCAAGCATCGCGCTAATCCGTGTCCACGCCGTGACTGTGCTGGACACCGTGTTTGGGGTTTTATCTCTGCCCTCCACTAGTGAGTAAATCGCTCCTTCTATCAGTGTGGGGTGCACTAGCCAGTGTTCGGCCGCCAGCTGAGGCATGTACCTAGGTTGTCGCACCCAGAAATAAGCAAAGTGCGCCTGGGCTGCACGGTAATATAGCTCAAAATCTGGCACTCCAAACCCACCCTGTGAATAGGGCCTGGTTAGTACCTCCCACTTAAGCCTGGGCGTCTTTCCCCCCCATACCAGTTTGAGCATTTCTGATCGAAGCAGCTTAAAAAAATATGCACCTGGATGAAAGGGTATATTGAGGAATAAATACAGCAGTTTAGGGAGCACAACCATCTTAACAAGTGAGGCCCTCCCTGCCATAGAGAGGGGAAGAGTTATCCACCGAGAGACATTGCCACTAATCTTATCCATCACCGTGCCATAATTGGCCCGCAGGAGCACCTCCCTATCTTTCTCAATGTGTATACCCAGGTATTTGAAATCCCCTTCGCACCATGTAAGCGGATAGTCAAGTGGGAATTTGCACGTAGAGGCAGTGAGGGGAAAAATACAGGACTTAGTCCAGTTAATCTGCACTCCAGAGAGGGCCCCAAACCTAATAAATTCCCTGAGAATGGGGTGTAGATTGTCGCCCGGGTGCCGAACATAGAGCGTGATGTCATCTGCATACATGGAAATGAGGATCTGTCTTTGAAAGCACCGCAACGCACTATCTCTATGGTGTTGACGCAATTTAGCAGCGAGGGGTTCCGTGGCTATGGCAAATAGAAGGGGGGAAAGGGGGCAACCCTGCCTAGTCCCCCTGGAAACAGGGAATTCTGGGGAAAGCTGCCCCTTAATGAGTACTCTGGTCGTAGGGTGCGTATACAGCAGCCTGATCCATGAGATGAAAATAACAGGAAAACCCATGCGCCCTAGCACACTAAAGACATAATCCCACTCCAGCGAGTCAAACGCTTTAGTGGCGTCTAGGAAGATGGCTGCCATAGGCAAGTCTTCGTGAACAGAGTCATATACTGAGAAGAAGGTACGAAGATTGTGTGACGTCGCCCTGCCTGGGACAAAACCAGCCTGGTCAGGAAGGATAAGGTTTGGTAACAGGAGACTAATGCGCGTAGCGATGAGCTTAGCAAGGATCTTCACATCACATGTCAGCAACGATAAGGGCCTATAGGAATCGCAGTGCGAAGTAGGTTTCCCAGGCTTAAGCAGGGAGATAATGAGAGCAGTCCTCATGGATGCGGAGAGGTGACCAACCTCCAATGCATCTTCGTACACCTCCCGCAGGACTGGCGCCATGAAGTCTATATATGTTTTATAAAATTCAATGGGGATGCCATCCAACCCCGTGGCTTTACCTGATTGCATGTGCATGATGGCCTCTCTGACCTCGTCTAGCTCAAATGGGGCGCTTAAGAATGCCCTCTGGGAATCACTCAACCACCCCAACGACACATCAGCAAGGTAGTCATCTAGGGAAAGTCTCTCTGTTCTAACCGAGGTGTAAAGTGTACTATAATGTTGAACAAATTCATTTAATATCTGCGTGGTGTCTCTAAGTAGCAGCCCTTCAGCAGTTTCTAATTCTAGGATAACAGTGGGCGTGCGCATAAGCTTTACTGTAGTAGCCAGGGCCTTCCCAGGTCTCTCGCCCTCCCCATACCTTCGTGCCACCCAATACTTGTGCCTGAACTTCACCTCTCGGGCAGCCTCATCTGTATATTCCGATATCATTTCCCGTATCTCAGCCAGCGTGTTGCTGTCCGGGTGTACACGGAGGGACTCTTCTGCCCGTCCTAGATCAGTTTCCAGGGCCCTAACCTATTCAGGATGCTCTTAAGGACCCCCGAGCCCTTAGCTATGCAGAAGCCTCGAAGCGTGACTTTAAATGCATCCCATATGGTTTCAACATCCTGCACCGAGCCCTTATTGCGTTTAAAGAAATCCAAACATTCTTCTCTGAGCTCCTCCTGAAACTCCATATCTAGGAGCATCGAAGGTTGCATACGCCATGCCGTGACAGGGGGGCCTAATTCAGTCCCTTTCAATGTAATATGGACCGGGGAATGATCAGAATATGTCCTGGGGAGGTGCGCTCCGTGTGTCAGGGAGGTATAAAGGTGAGATGTTAAAAAGATGTAGTCAAGCCTAGCTCAAGATTTCGCCTGCGCAGTGAAGTAAGTACCCTCCCCCTTCGGCCCACAATGCGAGCGCCATGCATCTATGAGGTGGTTGTCTTCCACAATTGCACGCAGGATCTCCCACCCATTAGTGTAGTGATGCGGGGCCGGGTGTGATCGGTCTAGAGCCGGGTTGATGGCCACATTAAAATCCCCCCCCATATGATGTGTTGCGACCCCGTCTCCACTATGGCGGCCCATAAAGCTGTAAAGTAGTGCGGATCATCCACATTAGGCCCATAACAGCAGGCGAGGGTCACTGTCATACGCCCTAGTCTGCCCCACATCAAGCAATACCTCCCCTGTGGATCCGTCTTCGAGCCAGCCATATAAAAGGGCGTAGTCCTCTTGACCAGAATAGCTGTACCTCGTGCATAAGAGGAGTATGAAGAGAATGCAGTATAGGAGGCCCACCTGCTGCCAAATGCGTGTGGTCGATTGGATGCAAAGTGTGTTTCTTGTAGAAAGGCGATGTGTATTTTATGTCGATCAAGATACCCCAAGATCTGTCTCCTCTTTCTATGGTCTCCCAACCCTCTCACGTTCCACGTGAGTACATTCAGGTATGTGTCTCCCATAAGTGCAGTCTATGACATAATTTAAAAAGCAAGACATCCCTCAAGACATAATGACAATCTGTACTTCCCCCAATAGCCGCACTGTGTGTCAACCACTCAAACCGCTCACATCGGCCAATAGATCCACCCCCCTCTCGATCGCCAGCGAGCCACCTCACCGTGTGACAATTAGGCGATCCCATAGGTATTAGTGCACATGCTAAAAACCAAAACCAAACTAGTGTCCCAGAGCGGGCCCAACTTCCCCTTCTGCTTAGGCACAGAGACGATTCTCCAGTATTCAACTCATCCAACATGAGCCAAGCATAGACAGGGCATCCAGAAAGTACCCCTTCCCTCCCCCCATCACATCCCAGCAGTAGGACTAGGCAGGTAACATTTCCAAACACCTTTAGCAGCCCACTCCGTAGTTCCCCACCGCTCAGTGCTGCATCTGTAAACCAGTCTGCGTCAGATGCAGTCCCTTCATGTAGGGTCCCACTCCCCCCACCCACCTCCCACTGAAGCATCCCCAACTTGCCAGCATCCCACTCCCACCCCCCACCCTTAGAAAAACCACACAATAGAACAGCAAAAGAGCAAAATGCAAGGTCTTTGGGGTACACCCAATTGGGGTTATCAGAGGTGCACTTCCTTCCACCCCCAGTCCTCCCACTCCGTGCAAGTCCTCCCTTAACGTCTCTGTCCAGACGGGAGAGGGAGTATGGGGGTGGGGGCCTGGCATACATTACCACCTGCAGATCCGCACCCGTCCTTGGCCCCTCAGGAGCCAGTCGCAATCGCCGCACACCATTTCATCAGTCGTCCCTTAGTGAGAGTACAATGAGGACCCAGCCTAACAGAAATGCAGGGCAGCTCAAATGCAAGTGTCATTCATTCCGAACCAGAGTCATGCAGGCCTTCCGCATTCGCAGATCTCCGACCACGTTTAGGCAAAGTTTTAAAATAGTCTTCAACTTGTTGCGGGTTCAGAAAGAAATGTTGCGTGCCTTGATGAGTCACTCGCAGCTTGGCCGGGTACAAGAGCGCATAATCAATATTCAGGTCTCGCAGTTTCCTCTTCACAGCTAGGAATTTCCGTCGTTGCTCTTGAACCACCGGGGTAAAGTCAGGATAGATAGAGAATGGCACTCCCTCGTAGGCGAGGTTTTGGTTCGCCCGGGCCGCTCGCAGCGCCGTATCTCGGTCCCGATAGTTGAGCAGGCGCGCAATGATGGGCCGCGGTGGGGCGCCAGGCTGGGGCTGGGGCCCAAGTGAGCAATGGGCCCGCTCCACAATAAACTGTTTCGAGAGGGCCTCCGCGCCTACTGTCGCTGTGAGAAGTTTTTCAATGTAGAGCTCCATCTTCCCTGTATTGGTCGATTTCGGAATGCCCGTGACCCGTATGTTGTTCCGTCTACTCCTCGCTTCTAACTCCTCGTTTTTGGCAGCAATCACCCTCAGCACATTGTCCATACGGGAAAGCCGTGAAGCATGAGCCGCCGTGGTATCATCATTTTCGGATATTCGGCGCTCCACCTCCGTCAGGCGCTCCTCATGAATGTCCATTTTTTGGACGATGCCATCCATTCTGGCGGACAACCTATCCACCTTGTCCACCACAGTGGCAAAGCCCTGGCGCATCTCCTGCAGCATCGTGGCAATATCCGTGGCCGTGTGGGAAACCTCCGCTGCCGGGCTCCTAGGCTGACCAACATCTCCTGTCTGCCTAGTCACTTTCTTCTGTGCTGCAGGCTCAAATTGCAGCTTGGGCTGTTTGTTATCCGGTTTCCCCATGGTGGCACGGAGAAGAGGCACGGTCCAATGGTACTCCCAACGAAATAAATGTGATATGCGGACTGTTCTGTGTAGATGAGCAGCACGGGTCGGCCCGGGCTTGCAAGCCTCTCCAGGGGGAAGCGGCAGGCCGAGTGTCTCGCCACCGGTTCTGGTACAGTCGTATCTCGAGTGTCGCCACAGGTTACCCGCCCGTGCCCGCACTGTGTGCCACACTGGTGGTCCTTCCGATAACAGCCAGTGTCCGACGCCGCTGCTAGTTCCAGCGCTTCCACCAGTTAACGGCCTGTGCGCCACGTGGCGATCCGGGGTGTCGCGTGAGTTCCGTAACCGCCGCCGGCGAGGTCTCAATCAGGTCGCACCACCGCTGCTTTTTCAGCTCGCTCTATCTCAGCAACCGCAGGTCGTAGGTAAGCATGGGCAAATTTTGCGAATCTGGCGTTCGCGAATTTTGCGAATTTGCGAACTCGCAATCCGCAAAATCCGCGAATTCTCGCGAATTTGCAGATTTTTTTTTTGTGTTCGCAAGGATTTCTGCCAGTTCGCTAGGATTTCTGACAGTTCGGGAGGGTTTTGTAACAGTTCGCAATCGCGAACTTACATGTCGGCTCGCAACGGTCACGATTATGTTGTTTCTACGTCTGGTTCATCATCATAGGTTCCCAGCACCCTCTGTTTCACCCCTGCCACCCTCTGTTTTACCCATGCCACCCTCTGGTACATCAATGCCTTATGCCACCCTCTGGTTCATCATCACTGTAGATTATGGGGGGAAAAAGCAAGCAGACCTGCCTGCTTCAACTGACATGAATTAATTTGGGGTTGATTTATTAATGTGTCTCTGTTTTAAAATTCCAGTCTGGCACCTGCATCCTTATCTGTAATTTGCTTTCTGTTGCAGTGCAATTTTTTTTTCCAGGACCTTTGTGGCCTACTTGTAGCTATTCTATGAGCCTGCTGTGAGGGTCAGAGCAGGGTCATACAATTGTTGCATCTAGCAACTGAACAATTGTTGCAACTAGCAACTGAACTTTGGAGGGGCCCTTGTCAGGAAGCACTACAGAGAACCGTTACTAATGATGAGTTTGAACTTTTGAACCTGCTTTCACTTTTGCAAAACTCGTTTTTCTGCAGAGCAGCATTACAGCAACTTTAATGCCCCACCAAGCTTATATGAGAAAGTTGATTTCTAATCCAAAAGTTATCCAAAGAAAATCAAAAGGCCTCAAATCTAAAAAAGTGCAGGCAAATGTCAACCTGAGGAGTTATTCTGATAAAAATAATCATTTTCAGAAGGTCTATGCTGCTTGCTAGTAGATTTCGAGTGCGAGATTGCTGCTGCCCGCCGCACCAACATGTTCGCAATTGCGAACTTACACCGCAAAGAAAAAAAATCCGCTGCGTGCTAATTTGCGGATTTTGCGGGAAATTCGCGAATCTCGCGGATTGCGAATTTACCGAAAATCCGCAAAATCCGCGAAAGTAACGGATTTTCCGCCCATGCTTAGTCGTAGGGTCCCCAAACTTGGACAGAGTGGGCAGCGTCACTCGTCACTTCTCCAAGGGGCTTTTCAGGCAGGTGGGTGCAGATTTGGAAGGATTACAGCAGAATGAAAATGCCAGGCTGCTGGAGCCTCACTGAGGTGCAGCCATTCAGCTTGTGCGCCCTCTAGCGCCCCAAGGCCAAGGTACTTCCAATAGAAATCTTGGCACTGATAGTAATTTTTTAGGGAGAGGCTAGCATGAAACCCCCAAACAAGGTTGAGCCAAACGTACGCAACGTTTGTACAACCAGCCAGGCGAATGCCAGACACGTCAGAAATGTTATCAGTGGTAAGTAACAATAGCACTGAAATGGCACACTCCAAGACCATCCCTATTTTTAATTTATCTAAACATACCCTCGCAGAGCCTGAGTTATTCCTTCTCAGAAAAGGCTTATCTTTTGTGCCCACCGTCCTGCCCAACTTTTTGGAACTACATACGGAATTGCTCAGATTTTTTCGTCGCCTACGCTTACAAGCCAATTTCCAAATGAATCCCACACCAACCAATACATTCAATACACCTTTCCGCCCATCCTTTACATTCTACCCCATGTCAAGTATGCTTCCATCACAAATCATGACATTTGAAAAACTGGTACTAAAGGATCTGACCTTACTCGAGGAGAAAAGATGCTTTATTACAAACAACCTTTCTCTTGACCGACCACTATTGTAGGTTGCCATCAAACCCCACCAAAGAATTACAGGGCATCTTCACACAGATCACCACGGAGGCTTTACTTGAAGGCTTCCTTAATAAAAAGGAATTCCTTTTTCTTAAATGTTAAATCAGCAAGGACACCAGTGATCTACATGCTCCCAAAGGTTCACAAATACCTCACAAGTCCCATGGGCAGGTCCATAGTTTCAAGCTGTGGGTCGGTTTTGGAACCTTTGGGTCAATATGTTGACTTTTTTATTGGAGAGTTTGTACCCATCAGGGAATGTTATATGAGAGATAGCATGTCAATGATCAAACTAGTGGAACAATACCCACTCAACCCAGACATAGACACTTTGTGTACAATGGATGTAGAATGGTTGTACATGAATATTCCTCAGACCATGGCGCTGTTGGTGATTCAGAAAGTGCTTGATTCTAGGTCACGCCCACACGCTGTTCCCACATTGTTTATTCTACAACTCCTGGAACTGTGTCTCACGAGGATTTTTTTTTGCCTTTGATAATCAGTTTTACCAGCAAGTTAAAGGTACCTTTATGGGGGCTGTTTTTGCCCCAAACCTGGCAGTACTTTTTATGGATCACCTCAAGATAACAACCATCAAGTTCAAGTTCAAGTTTAGGAATTTTTATAGCGCACTACTCACCCAGAGGGTCTCAAGGCGCTTGGGGGAGGGGGGTGCGTTACTTATCGAATAACCAGGTTTTGAGTTGCTTTCTGAAGGAGAGGTGGTTCTGTGTAAGTCGGAGGTGAGTGGGGAGAGAATTCCAGGTTTTGGCCGCTAAGTAGGAGATTGATCTTCCTCCCATAGTGGATCTGTGGATGTGGGGAATTGCGGTGAGGGCTTGATTGGATGATCGCAGTTGGCGGGTGGGTGTGTAGAAGGACAGTCTTGTGTTGAGGCATTCGGGTCCTAGGTCGTAGATAGCCTTGTGTGCGTGGGTGAGGAGGCGGAACGTTATTCTCTTGTTGACGGGGAGCCAGTGGAGATCCTTCAGGTGGGCGGAAATGTGAGCATGACGGGGAATGTCCAGTATGAGTCTGGCTGAGGCGTTTTGGATGCGTTGTAGTTTTTTCTGTAGTTTGGCTGTGGTCCCGGCGTACAGGGTATTTCCATACTCCAGTCGGCTGGTGACCAGTGCGTGGGTGGCTGTCTTTCTTGTTTCGGTCGGGATCCAGCAGAAGATTTTTTTGAGCATGCGTAGGATGTTGAAGCATGATGATGTAACAGCGTTGACTTGTCTGGTCATTGAGAGGGAGGAGTCTAGGATGAAGCCCAGGTTACGTGCGTGATCGGTAGGTATGGCTGCTGTACCTAGGGCAGGTGGCCACCACGAGTCGTCCCAGGCAGAGGGGGAAGAACCTTAGATGAGGACTTCCGTTTTGTCCGAATTGAGTTTCAAACGGCTGTTTTTCATCCATTCGGCAACTTCTTTCATTCCTTTGTGTAGACTGGTTTTGGTGGTATTTGGGTCTTTGGTGAGGGAAAGGATCATCTGGGTGTCGTCAGCGTAGGAGATGATGTTGAGGTTGTGTTGTCGCGCGATGGATGCGAGGGGACTCATGTATACGTTGAAGAGGGTGGGGCTGAGTGAAGATCCTTGTGGTACACCACAGATGACTTCGGTGGCCTCTGATTTGAATGGGGGTAGGCGTACTCTTTGAGTTCTTCCAGCGAGGAATGAGATGATCCAATCCAAAGCTTTTCCTTGTATTCCGATGTTGTTAAGGCGTTCTTTGAGTGTGCAATGACATACTGTGTCGAAGGCGGCGGAGAGGTCAAATAAGATGAGGGCAACTGTTCCTACGTTGTCCAGTAGTTTTCGGATGTCGTCTGTAGCTGCGATGAGGGCGGTTTCGGTGCTGTGTTTGGCTCGGAATCCGGACTGTGAAGGGTTGAGGGAGTTGTTGAATTCAAGGAAGGCAGCAAGTTGATTATTGACGGCTTTCTCGCTGACTTTGGCCGGGAAGGGGAGGAGTGGGATGGGGCGGTAGTTCTTAAGTTCAGAGGGGTCCGCTGTGGGTTTCTTCAGAAGGGCGCTGAGTTCGGCGTGTTTCCAAATTTCCGGGAAGGTGGCGGAGTTGAAGGAACAGCTGATGACATCGCGGAGATGGGGTGCGATGATGGAGTCTGCTTTGTTGAAAATGTGGTGGGGTCAAGGGTCAGTTGGCGATCCCGAGTGGATGGAGTTCATCAGGCGGATGGTGTCTTCAGTCGTGATTGGGTTCCAGGTGCAAAGGTTGTGAGGGCGTTGTTTTGGTTCGCAGTTGGGTGGGGTGGGTTGTTCTTCAGACAGGTTTACAAAGCTGTTATGAATGTCGGCTATTTTGTTGTGGAAGAAAGATGATAGGGAGTCGCAGAGGTCCTGGGAAGGAGTGATGCCGTTGTTGCCGGTGGTGGGGTTGGTAAATTCTTTGACAATGTTGAATAGTTCCTTGCTGTTGTGGGCATTGTTGTTGAGTCGATCCTTAAATGCTGATTTCTTGGAGGAACGGATCAATTGGTGGTGTTTGCGGATCGAGTCCTTGAAAGCGATCAGGTTGTCAGTGGTTGGGTTTTTCCTCCAAGTTTTCTCGAGGGTACAGCATAACTTCTTGGATTTCTTAAGGTCATCGCTGAACCAAGGGGCCTTTTTGTTTCCTGGTTTGATCTGAGGGTGTTTAAAGGGTGCTAATTCATCAGCGCTGCGGGTGATCCATTGTGTGAGGTTAGTGGCAGCTTGGTTTGGGTCCAATGGTATGGCTGGGGGGTTTTGGTTAAGTGATGTGAAGAGTTGGTCAGTGGTGATTTTGTTCCAGTTTCTTCGAGGAATAGGTTGAGGCGGGATGTGGGTCGTGGTCTTTTTGAAGCTGAAATGGACGCAGCTGTGGTCCGTCCAATGGAGAGCTGAGGTACGATCGAAGGAGATGTGTTCCCTGGAAGTGAAAATAGGATTGAGCGTGTGTCCAGCTAAGTGGGTGGGGGTGTCAACAAGTTGATTGAGTCCGAAGTTGTCCAGGTTGTCCAGAAGGGTGGTGGTATTGTTGTCATTTTTGAGGTCTCCCAGTAGAATGTAATTCTCGGAGGTGAGGGCATGTGGGCTGATGAAGTCGGTGATGTCTTAGTTGAATCGAGTGCGTGATCCTGGTGGTCTGTAGATGAGGGTGCCTCTAAGTGTGGTTCTGGGGTCGGCGTGGATCTGGAAGTGAAGGTGTTCGGCGGTAGCGAGGTTATCGTCGGAGCTGGTCGTGATTTGGATGGTGTTCTTATGAACAATGGCGATGCCTCCTCCTGTTTGGTTGATGCGGTCCTTTCGGATGATCTTGAAGGTGTCCGGGATGGCTATGGCGATGTTGGGTGCTGATGAGGCGTTCATCCAAGTTTCTGTAAGGAAGGTGACGTCCGGTGATGTAGTGTCGAGTAGGTCCCAGAGTTCGGTGGCATGTCTGTGGACCGAGCGGGTGTTCAGCAGGTTGCAATTCAGGTGGTTAGAATCGGAGCTGTGTTTGGGGGGGGGGGGATTTGGCATGGGTCCCGATGCAGGCAAACTTGCATGAGTGGCAGGAGAAAGGACCGTGGGTGTATCCTGGGGTAGCTACGCAACATTGTGGCTTGCAGCCCGGGTTGAGGGCAAGGAGAGTAGCGGCGGCATAAGTAATGCGGGTGGAATGGCTTTTGCGGGGGCCAGGGGGTCTGGCACTGGGCGCGGTCCAGGTGCGGACGGGCGTAGACGGGTTTACCTCTGGAGCACCTTCGGCGCGCAAGAGGCGCAACAGCTGCGCTTGAACGCTGCGCGCGGGACCATCTGTCATATGTGGATAGTGGAGGGGGGAGGGGCGAGGAAGGAGCAGCTGGGAGGCGGGCTTGTGGTGGAGGGGACGGGCTCCTATGAACAACAACAACAAGATGGCTGGA
This sequence comes from Lissotriton vulgaris, assembly GCF_964263255.1. NCBI lineage: Eukaryota > Metazoa > Chordata > Amphibia > Caudata > Salamandridae > Lissotriton > Lissotriton vulgaris. Next base: position 2,036,847,003 of record NC_141691.1, read on the forward strand.
AAAGCGAAACCGGGACAGATAACCGGGTAACGCTGTCGGCAGGCTACACACTAATGCACTTTGGCAGGCAAAGTAAATTAATACTAATACAGCCCTAGTAAGTAAATATGGAGGCAATTTTCATAAAATATGCAAATTAAATCCAGGCAAAGCGATCGGCATACAACAACAAAAGCTGAAGATCGAGCGTAATACTCGCTGGGAGGCAATGCGAGCAGCGCAGGCAGCACAATTTAATTTCTGTAGTTGATTAAATCAGCAGAGTAACGATACCCAGGTGGGACCAGGGGATAAGTGGAGCGTCCGCTTCCGAAGGAATCAGGGCGGACACAGTGCGAACCCATTTCAATCCGGGATTGCATTGTGGTGAAGGCATATAGATGATATTTTTCTAATCTGGCTTAGATTCCCCTAACCAATTCTTACATTGGTTGAATAACAACTGTCAGGGACTTTCTTTCACCCACACCACTGGTAAATCAGAAATTGCCTTCTTAGATCTCACTATTTACCAATCTGAAGGGGTTTTACTTACCAAACTTTACAGGAAAACTACAGAGCGCAACACTCTACTTAGCTATGCCAGTAACCACCCAAGAGCACTTAGGGATTCACTCCCATATTCTCAATTCTTAAGAATAAGACACAATTGCTTCACTGAAGATGACTATTTCCGTGAGGCTGCCACACTTTCTACCAAGTTGAGAGATTGCGGATACTCTAAAAGGCTTGTTCGCAACACACAGAAAAGGGCCTGGTACTGCCCAGGGGGAGGTTCTCTTGAGCCCCAAACAAAAAAATAACACCAAAGAATAGTTTGTGTTACGACATTTTCCCCGGTTTCAAATCCTGTGCGCAAATCTATACCTAGGCACTGGTTGACAGTAAATGCAGGGACTTTGAATATTGAAAGCCCTCACTTTGCCTTCCGAAAAGTCGGAATCTAAAAGATCATCTTGTAAGAGCAGCACTACCCACCCCCCTTCACATTCTACCCTAGATGCACATTGGGGGTTGGGACCACTGGTCGGGCACTCCAAATGTGGTTGTTGTACTGTCTGTGACTATACTATGGAAGGCAAAATCTTTAATTTTAATAACATCACTGTGAAATGTTGCACATTCTCAAACAGTAACACGTGTAATGTGATCTACCTAATCCAAAGTCCATGTCTCAAAGTGTATATCGGTCAGACAACACAGAAAATCAAAACCAGGATTGGCCAACACAAAAGTAGAATAAGGTGCAAAATTCCGAATGCACCACTGGTCAAACATTTTTCATTGGCAGGACACAACGAGGACGATATCAAATGGACAGTCTTGAATGCCCTCAAACTCCCCCAACGAGGCGGAGACATGGCTCAACTACTGAATAAGGAAGAACTGAAAATGATTATATGCATGGACAGTATCAGACAAGGTCTGAAAAGGGCCAAGGATTGGACATCATTACTCTGAAACTTCAAATGAACCCTTCTAACTGTACTGCTCTAATGACACTGAACCTCCTTAGTCAGCTATAAATACCTACAATGTATGCCATTTTCTTAGACAGTTTCCAGGTCCATTCATGATGCTCCTTTCTATAATCTTCAAAAGGTGTTTTGGACCATCATGTATAAATTCTGCAAATATGCATAATTATGTGAAACTTTGTGACCCCATCACTCATACCCTATAATTATTTTCCTCCATTGTATATCAATTTCCACACACAAATTCCGGGTCCATTGCTGATACACCTTTCAAAAGTTGTCAGAATGCTTTTTATGGACCGCAATGTTTAAATTCTGAAAAGTATAACTGCTTTTGACCTTGTGTCCTCATCACTACAACACTCTAAATATTATTCTCCTTTCTAAACACCATGGTTCGCTCACAATATAGAGCTAGTATGCTTTCCCTTTTCATGGCTATACTCATCCAATATGGCCACCGCTATCAGGCACTAACTCCAAGCCGGATATAACGAGCACACTCGGGCACAGTAATCAGATTATGTGCCACCGCGCACTCGGAACCTTACTCGGCCATCAACGCCTTCGATTCTGGTAAGTGCTCCCACTAAGGGCCCACGCTCACTATCCCCTAGTCTGTCCGCTTTTTTTTTTTAAACTGACCCTTATTCGCACAGATACCGCCACATGGACCTAATGCTGGCTCCTACTTAGGACATGTCCTCTGGCTCAAGCTTATGAGGCTTTTACCGTTCCTCTGACCAACCTCCCGAATGGCTAATTCTGATCACCCAGGTAACAAGTTTTCACATAATGTAAATTGATACTTGTATAGCGCACTACTCACCCGCAAAGGTCTCAAGGCACTTGTATGAATACCGCTGTGGAACCCGTCCTGGCTTTTCCCTGTGAGGCGTCCACTCCTGGGCACCCCCAGGGTGGAGGCCAGGCATCCTTTAGCATTGTGGGGGCCGTTGTGGAGATTAAGCAAGCTATTGCCCAGAGTTGCAGAGTGGGCCTCTATGATTGGAATAGGCACCGAGGCGAGAATTATCAGGTCCGTGGAATTTTTGAGCCCAAGACCCGCCGAGGCGGGGAATTGAACCCTGGTCCCGGGCTAGACCTCTGCATCAGGGTCTGCCACTCTAACCATTGATGCTTGTTTATGAAGGCAGGATGCATATGTATATGAAATGGGGGTTCGAATATGGGGTCAACATTTCTTTGGTTTGCATATGTAAATGAAATTGGAGCATTTTGTGACTTATGGTTTTAAGATCATTAAATGATACATGTTTTTGTATAGAATTTAACAATGTTAAAATTGGGGTAAACAGTTCAGTAATTATGTTGTATTTTTATAATTCACAGTGACTCCCGAAGAAGGGCAGGGTGCCCGAAATGCATCAGGTTATGTGACATCATGAATAAACACTGCCTGAAATGAATTTTACGTTTCACTCATATTCTTGGTCTAAATCCTCAGTGATACCTTGTGAATAGTAGAAATAAGAAAAATTACGTATACACGGCGTGCGTGCTCTCGTTTGAAGAACTTTGAATATTGATGACAAATACTTTGGATTACTGTTGAAAATGTGGAAAAAAGAATCGAATACAGGTACAGCCCACAGTGGCGGTTTAGCTGTGCGTTTCTGGGGACTGGAGACAGTCCCACTCCACACGATGCTCTAACCATTGAGCCACACTTCTCCACGTTCAGTGTGCTGTCACTTTTACCTCGATTTAGCTTGGTTAGTTAATAACTATACTCATCCCTTTAGGATTTTAATCACGTCTGCCATAAGACCAATCGGAATCAGGACCAGAACATTAGAGCCTAACTACGCTTTATGGTGCGTTGGTTTTCTCTGAAATTCCTTGCATGTATCAGTCTGAATTGTGCAGATACACATAACTAGGCAGTGATTCATTATTCATCTCATTTGTGCATCACGCTACAAATTGAATCACTAGTCACAGTTAATGCACTTAATTCCAATTTTATACCGCAAGGGACTACAACATCACCTCTCTTGCCCCGATTTTCATACTCAGAAAGGGCATGCCACATTAATATGCCTTGATTCTTTATTCATCCTCTTCGTGTATGCCAATACAAATAGAGTCGCTAGTCACAATTAATGCACGTATTTCCAATCTTTTACCTCGAGGAACAACTACGTTACTACACCCGGTTCCTTGAGTCTACATTCACTGTACTATTGATTCACCGACCTGTGGGTCCACGCTTGGGTTAGGCCGTTTAATCTTTCGCCAAACACGTGTGGAACAACCTTTCCAATGTCTTTTAAGCCAGCTTTATTTCTCCCCCCCTTTCCCTACTTAATTCTCTGCCTAAAATACCCCCTCTTTCTCCTTACAGGCAGTTTTGTTACATTTAGGCATGTTATTTACAGAGTCCTGATGATGATCCCACTATTCTTTAAACGGGATTGAAACGTTGTCGACCACAGGAATAGTTCCATGCGTAAAACCATTGCATTAACTGAGTCTGTAAACTATTATGGATAGCTTTACTTGTATTATCATTGACCTAAAGCTTCTCTTGTTTTGTGCCTGAGAAATTCTTTTGTTTGTGTATTTCTGTCCTTTTGCGTCCCACTGTATTTTTGGTTGTTTTTGATGAAAAGACAATATATTTATTGAATTAATTAAAATTGTGTGTCCGGCTCGATTCCGTAAAATATAGTGCTCATCTTGGTCTATATTTATCGAATGTTGCTTATTGTTATTGCAAGGGCCACTGTGACATATTAATAATTGATACCTGAGGTCTTTGTTTACCTACCGGGTTCCCTTTTTTTTCTTATAATACTTAGAATGTAGACAGCACATTACGTTTTTAAACATCCTCCATGAAATCTTTGAATATCTGTTTCCTTTACTCCAATTTATATTGAAAAACTGACATGTTTGTATGTTTCCCTGGCTATAAATCAAGACGCCTAACCGTCTGGATTTTTTAAAACAATTGGAGCATATCACTTCTGTATGCTTGCGCTTCCAAAAAATAAGGTAAATAACACTTAAAAATCAATATTCTTTAAGAAAATTTAATAAGAGTGCCTAGTTAAACAAGAATTGTTCAATATGTTTTTTTAAATAGACTGACCATTCAGGGTCCCACACAATCGTTAAAGCAAATACGGCCATTGTCTACAAATCTGTTGGAATTCACAAACAACAGAACTCAGGTACCATTACTATTTTAATTCACCGTAATATGACAACGCATATATTCCTTGATGCAATTATGTTGGTTCAACTCTAAAGGTTCATATGTCAGTGATAATAATGTTGGGGCCACTTCAACCATTGAAATGAAAAATGGGGCAGAGAGCCTACCGGGACCCCCTTTTTTCCGTTTATCTCCGTTTGACATAAAAGCATTGGATCATTTTTAAACGGAATCTTTAACATCGATGCAGTAAAGAAATAGCTCTGATAACAATTTAGACATATAATTGTGTCTATATCAAGGACATAGTTACCATCATACCGCTAATCAATTATACAATCGCAATTTAGGCAGAGCGAATGCACATACAATGTTATATTGGTATGACTTAGTGATACACCAACAGAGTATGCTGCAAATGAAATTATAGATCTTTCGACATCTGGTTAAATAAATGTAGGAGACTGTCATAGACAGTACGCAAAATGCAAGGAAAATGTACATATTTTGAGCTACGTATAAATATGCAGTATGAATGGAAATAAAGACATAAGCAGGATATCTGGATTTAATATAAGTAAAGTTTATTAACTGAATATAATGTTATATTACATTTTTCAATCATTGTATGTGATTTGGTTTTAATGAATACGTTTTTTTTTTAAGTTTGAAAAGCTTTATTGAGTTGAAGAAAACAATGTAAAACATCAGTACATTAGCACAAATAAAGAGCAATAGGAATTAAAATAATTGTGGAGAATAATGTGCCAATAAATAAATGAATATGTTTAAGAATATAATTCAGCTATATTTACCTAGGTGATATATTAATAACTTTATTAAAATATATGGTAATTAATGTTTGTTCCATATTGCCCAAGGGGTCAACCATTTTAAACATTATAGTCCTGAAGATGGTCTTATCAACAAAAGCCTAAAGATCACATTGTCGACTTGCACACTTTTTTCCTAAAGTTCATCAACTGTAATTGTGAAAAAGTGTATACAATTGTAACAGTGAAGGTTAAAATAACTGAATGTTTCCTTCTTGTTTGATTGTAATTGCTTCATATGAGTACCCTTTATGAAATCTGAAGATAAATTTAATTAGTTTTATACACCTGTGTTTTTTGCTTCTTTGTTGCTTTGGTACTGTTTTTTTGCCATTTCTTGCTTTGTGATATATATACTCTTTTGAGATACATTTATATGTGATTAGCTCATAAGCACCTTAAATTGCATATTTAGAAAATAGATTACCAAAAGAAATTAATGAGTAAGCAAATAATAAACTTTACACCTAATTGTGATTGAGAATTACATAACTAAGTACTTTAATAAATCCCTTGAAGGCACACTTTACCTGTTTTTTTACTTTTGGAAGTTGGCATTTCTGCGTGCTATGTGTCTGCCTGCTTGATGTGAATTGCCTGTCTAGCTTGTGAGTGACAGGGGCTGGGAGGTGTGTGTGGCTCCAGGAGGGGCAGGGTGAGTCAGCGCTAGGCTGAATGGGACATCTATGCGTAATAGTGGGTGGGGTAATCCCCGGACTCTGAATAGGATGGTGCCTGCCCTAGTGAATGCTGGCTCCGACCCCTGTGGTGTGTCTGATGACAAGCCCCCAGCTGAAAAAGGGGAAGAGGAGCTTGCAAAACAAAGTGTTACAAATCCCCCCTGAACCAGTTGCATCTGGTTCCCCCATGCCCTGCACTTCAGACAAAAGATTTTGTGGTATAAGTAGAGGGGCTGTGAACCCAAGAAATTGTTCAATTCTGTGCTTGAGTGCTGTTCCTGATAATCCTGGGGCCAAGGCGGAACCGCCATGGGGCTTGCGTCCCTGCTTGAGGGCCCTGTGTGCTGGCCTCCCTGGGCCCAGCTTTGCCCCATGGACCTGAAGGACTGGCTGCTGCCCTAGCGCCTCTTGAGTACCATATTTCTAATTAGGAGGAGCAAGCAGGCTTTGCAGCACTGAGCTGCCTGAAGAGACAGAGTGGGAATACCCGGCGTAGGGATTTCCCCTGTGATGCTGATGGCGGGTTCCTACCCCGCCTTAGGAGTATTTTCATAGCGGGAGCCCACCCCGCTTTATTATGCTTGAAATTGCAGGTCCCACACTGCATTATGTGCCATTACGGGTGCCCACCCCGCATTGCTGCCAACAGGGAAGGAGCCTCTGGGCGCCATGATCAGATGGCAATCTGGAAGTTGGGGGAGGGAGCGAGACTTCCGGTTCGCCGAGGGAAGTGCCGGAGAAGACGTCCGGAGCCTCGTGGGCTCCACCTTGATGTCCCAGGTCCCAGGAGGGGGCCCAGGTGAAGGGAGAAGTGGCGTTCGAGGCTGCTGATTGCAGCGCGGGGCTCCCATGAGTGAGGGAGAGCCCTGTGTAGTGCTGGCTATACCAAGGGAGCAGCAGTTGTCCACCAGACGGGAAGGAGGAGAGCCCCAAGCCGCTTCCTGAGAGTCCCGCTGAATGGGGGCTCCTATGTGCACCTGGTAGTGCCCTAAATGGCACAGTGTTGGTACTTTTGTGGTCCCGCTCTTACTATGGGGCCATTTCTTTCCCAGAGACCCTGTTGGGAGGGGTGTGTCAAGGCACATTGTCGGTGCCCGCGCTCCACTTTTGCACTGAGGGGGGCATTTTATTTTTTAGAAGTCCCGGAGTGGGACTTGGGGGCCATGTTGTTTCCAGAGCCCGTGTGGCTCCAACAAGGGGTACAATCATTTTAGAGCCCCAGTGGGGGTCCTGAGGGCCCTGCTGGCCTGTGCCCATTTGACCACAGTTTGTGATAAAGTCCAATTGGGACAGGAGAGGCACAGTGAGTGCCAGGCCTTCCTTACATTACAGCTGCCCGGCAATTAGCGGGCAGCTGCTACGTTGAGGCCAGGGTGTATGGAAGAGTCCCAGAAGGAGACCCTGGAGGCACAGTGCATTGCACACTTTTTGCGTTAGCTGCAAGTGGCAGCTTAGCGCCCTGACATTCTGGACAGAGGGCATTTGAGCACTAGAGAAGGCCAGTTGGCCTGGGGGTCAGTTGAAGATTGGTAGGGCGCTAGACCCTACTGTGATATATGCCTCTAATAATGTGATGCCTCATGGGACTCATGTCCCATGACTACTGTGTATTGTGTTTATGCTGATGAGGTTTGGGCATAATGTGGGTTAATGCTAATATGATAATGCTTAGGTAAATATGGTACTAGTGGTTACTGGTTGTATGCTACATTTATTATATGTCCTCTTTGTGATGGTTCTGACAGTGGTCCCAGTGGCCCTGTCAGGTATATATAATCCCCCGTAAATATATTGCCTGGTGCCGTTGGCACAGTGTAAGTGTGTGATTACTATTCTATGTGTCAATGATAATACAAAGCGTATTTTTGATATAACCTTGTGTGGAGTTTCTTGACCTTGCCAGGTAGGTCGCCCCCCCCGCTGCAGTTCCACAAGTTCCTGTGCCCTGCATCCTAGTTTTGCTGCCCATTCTTGGGCACTGTTTTCCACACCCCCATGCCCACTGCTCTCTTTCCCACCTCTGTTTCCCCTGCGGTTCCGCCCCCATGCCCATTCGATCCCCTGCCACCCGCCGCCCAGCTGCTCCTCCCTCCCAGCTCCCCTTTAAATGGCGGCAGCTGTGCGGTCGCGCTGCTAGCAGGCTGAAGCCTGGACCGCGCCCAGCACCAGAACCCCTGGACCCCACAAATGCCACGACACCAGACTCCACTACTACGCCAGCAGCCTCCACACACTCAACGCAGGCCACCCCGAAACGGACCCACGGACCCTTCTCCAGCCGCGCCTGCAGCTTTACCTGCGACAGAACCACCAAACCTCCAAGGACTGGACCCAACCACCTCCGCTAAATACTCCTCAACACCCGCTCCGCACGGTAAAACGATCTGTTAGACACCTCCTCCCCAGACATTGCCTTCCTGACCGAGACCTGGTGGAATGACTCCTCGGCGCCCGACATCGCCATAGCCATCCCGGACAGCTACAAAATCCCCAGCAGGGATTGCGCCAATGGAACCGGGGAAGGAATAGCCATCGCCCACAAGTCCACTCTCAAGGTCGCCAGCCACGCAGACAACACCCTCAACACCGCCGAACACCTACACTTCCGGATCCACACTGACCCCAACAGCACCCTCAGAGGAACACTCATCTACAGACCTCCCAGACTCCATTCTCAGTTCAGTGACTCCATCGCTGACCTCGCCAGCACACACACACTCGCCTCCACGGACTACATCCTCCTCGGGGACCTGAACTTCCACCTTGCGAATAACCACAACCCCCACTCCTCCACCCTGATTGCCAACCTCGCCAAAGTGGGCCTCAAACAACTCATCACCGTACCCACCCAACCCGCCGGCCACGCGCTTGACCCTGTCTTCTCCACAGACACCCATGTCGCTTTCGACCACACCACCGAATTCCACTGGACCGACCACCGCTGCATTCATTTCACCTTCAAGAAACCAGCCACACACCACCGCACCCAACAGCTGGATGAGGTGATCTCTTTAGCAACCCGAAATCAATCAGCAGGAAGGTCCTAGTCTGGGTCAAGGAGGCTTTTTTTAAACAGCGGGTGGCAGATAAGGAGGAGTGTGAGCTAAGGAAGCCCAGTGTTTGTAACATAGTGAAAACTGTTCAATTTACGGAACCATATCTCCTAGGGCTTCCCAGCTCTTATGACCATTTGTTACTGACCAGGTTCTGCCTTAATTTATTCCATCTTCTCGCCCAACCATGTGGGCGAAACAGAGGTGAGATATTGTTGCCCTGACGCTATGACGGCAAGTCTCCACAGGATATGCTGGACTTTCTAATGTCTTGTAGCTATTATGAGGTACAGAGGAAGACCTATATTTATCCCTATTTTAAAAAAGGTACATATTAGATAACTGCATCCTGCTTTTACTTTCTTATCAATGCTTTTATGTAGTACTGTATTGCACATTCTCTGTTTTTTAATGTCTGCAGTTAGGCTTAGATCTAGCTGTGATTAATTATCGAGGGTGGATGTGAGGTTATTTTGGTATCCCTTTTTAATTTGGATTTACTTGCATTTTTAAACATGTGTATTTTATTGAAGCAGTGAATCTTATGGCAGATGTTCTACAGTTAAGGTGTTTCTTTGATATCTGTAAACATGACTTTTATTATTTTTACATAATCCGAATAAAGTGTGGTTGTTTTGACATGTGTTTATGTAACCTTGAACATATTCTTTGGCTTGATTGTTTTAACATAGGATCCATCTACTTTGAGAGACACAACTTATTACTCAGGCTCTATACTAAATAACAATAAGTTTTCCAACATATTTGGAACATTCTTTGAGGACCAATTGCCTTAAAGTCCTGATTCTATTCTATTTTTCAATACGTTTTTTAATATTTTATAGCAAACAGGGCAGGTGAAGGCTAATCTGTTATTCACACTAACTCTCTCTCTCTCTACATTGATGACATCAATCATATGGTAAAGGTCTTTTCATGGCTCACAACATTGAATTATCTCTCTGTTCAAGTTTTTCCGGGTGTATCTCTTTTTTTCTAATGTCTTTAGCTGACAAACACAATTGTTTAGTAGAATTTAATTTACAGGCCATGGGCACATGTAATACACTTTACCAGGGACTTACATGTAAATTAAATATTCCAATTGCGGATGGGTCAATCAAACCATGTTTAGGGGGAGGAACATGCACTTTAGCACTAGTTAGCAGTTGCAAGGCACCTCTTGATGTCAGCAGAATTCTCTCCTCTGGCTAACTACCGGAAATGCTTATTTATTTATACTAAAAAGCATCCTTGAGGTATATTTACAAATTAGCATTGCTATGAGTTTGCAGATAGCCCTGTCGCCCCATGCATTGTGCAACTTCCTTCAAAATGCACTAAGGCCTTGTACTTGGTCTTTGAGGCATCATGATAATGTTGTTTAAAGTGAAATTTCTAAGCAAAGCAGTTTCAGAGAAACTAATCCAACATTGTCATGCATACAAATATGTTATGCTGTATTAAAATTATTTGGAGAGTGCACGTACACCGGTCGGTTTCTTGATGCTAAAAATAGGTACAGCCTGGATACTGATAGGTATTGCATATGCCTGGATAAACAGCCAGGTCTTAAGAAGTCTCCTGAATGTCAAAAGATCTGTACAGGATCTGATGTTAAGGGGGAGGGCGTTCCAGTAGATAGGGGCCATAACCGCAAATCTGCTACTGCCTAGTCCCTCCAGTTTGTAGGACTGTGTGACCAGGAGGTTTGGGTGGGCTGAGTGCAACTTGCGGGCTGGTCTATATCTCTGGACAATGTTAGAAACAAAATTTTGGACAGGCGCCATGCAGAGATTTAAAGATAAGACACCCGGATTTAAAAGCAAAGTGTTGTATTATGGGGAGCTAATGTAGCTTCCTCATGAGGGGGGAGGCATGTTGCCATCTGATCTGAGGAAAAATCAGTCTGGTGGCCTGATTTTGAACCAGTTGCATTCTTTTTACTAGATATGACGGAAGACTGTAATGAAGTGATTTAGCATAGTCAATGTGAGATATGACCAAAGATAAGACAATCTGAATCAGTGCTTCCCTGGTGAGGAGTCTGCTGATTCTCCTTATCTTCCACAGCTGGAAGAAGCAGGTTGAGACTACTGTCCAAATCTGGGACTTCATGGATAGGTTGCAATTGATTGTAACTCCAAGGCTCTTAGCTGAAGAAGATGGGGCTGGGGGAGAGCCCAGTTCAGTTAGCTAAAAATTCAGGCTCAAGGGTTCTGGACACTGCCTATCAAGATCAGTTTGGTTTTATTCAGATTTAGCTTTAGATGGTTCCTGTTCCTCCAGTTGCGTATGTGCAGCATAGTGGATTGAAAATTGAGAAGGGAGTCAGTTGTGTTGTTGATGGTACAGATTAGTTGCAGGTCATCTGCATAGTTAAACATGCTCACATTTCCTTCTCTTAGGGAAAGAATCAGCAAGTAGATACAGATTGAACAGGTGTGGGGATAGTGAGGATCCCCGTGGCACTCAACAAGTTGTTTCAACATTAGTTTCTGTGAAATGAGAGAGGTGTACAGAATGGGAGTGGTCCTCAAAGGACATGATCCATCTGAGAGCTGGGCCCTGGAATCATGTGATCCGGTCACGGTCCATTAGAATTCCATGGTCAACTGTGTCAAAGGCTGCAGATATATCTAGGAGCACCAGGGCCTGAAGAGTGCCCTTGTCAGCTTCCTTTCTTATTTCATCCAATACCATCAGTAATACTGCCTTAGTGGAATGAGAGGGATGAAAACCTGCTTGGTGGGGATCAAGAATTGGGACTGTTCAATAAATGAGCAGAGGCATTTTGCCACATGAGGGTCCAATACCTTAGCCAAGTAGAGGAGCAGAGATGTGTTCAAACTTATAATGACTGCTCCTTTTTTCCAAAGTTTTAAATAGAGAAAACATGACCCGAAGGTATCAGAGCACTTTACATGAGCTCAGTTGCACTACAGAAGGACACATTCATTTTTGTTGAGCGTCCCTGCGGAGATAGTGAAACCTGGTTCCCCATCTTCGAGGTCGACCTCTCTAGCCATAAGGCCACATCCTCTTTCCATCCTTTATTTGTATACTATTAGGTGGTGTACATTTTTACTCTTTGACATGTTTCCTTTCAAAATAATGCCTGACCAAGAATTGGCCAATGTGTGTGCATACCATTCTTGTCTTGAAGAAAATCACAAACAAGTCATCTTAACTCCTTTACAAAGTCAAAGTCAAAGTCAAAAAGATTTTATTTGTGTTGGTACTCAACCGAGGACCACAAATATAACATGAGATAAAAAGTAACATTACGTAAGATAAGTACAACAATAATCAGTATAAAACTAACATGGATTTAAAAAATTTGTACAAATTATAACATACAAATTCATTCGGGGGATTTATGGCCATTGTTAAAAATTCTTTTTCCTTTGTTAGCCTGCAGGATCTGTAAATCGGTGAAATATACTGGGCGCGAGCTGCTACCACCTTAGAATTAGGGCAAATGAACATTAAGTGCTCCACAGTCTGCTCGCCCCCGAGACATAACAAGCATAAGTTGGAGTGATCTCCGGGTGACCATTTTGTTTTATAGACTTGAACAGGTAAAATCCCCGCTCGATACATGAAAATTACCCTCCTTGCACTATGAGAGAGACAGAAAGAGATATATGGCTGTATATGTTTATACTCAATAACTGTTGTAAATGGCTTGAATGTTTTTAGCCTATAGCTATGAGCATAGTCCAAATCATAACTTAACCTTGGTGTAAAACATTTGAGAAATAGTTTTAATTGTGAAATGGACCAAGTCTGTAGGATTTCACTCGAAATTTCAGCCATTTGAAACGCCGCAGACATGTTCATTAAGAAAGTTTGTTTAACGATATCTGTGCCAAAAGTCTCTTTTTGTAGCAGAAACCGAAGAGTTCCCTCCGTAGCGTGAAGTAGCTGGTAAGCCCATCTAATTATATTAGCCACGGCCGTGGCAAAGGCACTAGTGATTCCGAATTCCAGCCGTAGGACCTGAACTGGAGTAGCTGTTGGGACCTTCATTATTTTTTTCAGGATTTTTCCCTCCTGACGGTCCATGAAGCCCCATTGTTGGATTGGAATACATTCCGTGGCATAAGACAAGACCGCTGGTATTTTAGCTTTGTAAATTTTTATTAGTGAGGAAAAGTGTCTGCTCCCCGTGGCGTTATATAATCTCGATAGAGCACCAGCATGTATTTCAGATTTTTTCGTTAACTTATCGATGTGATGTATATTTGTTAGATTCTTGGAGAGAATCCTGCCAAGGTAAATATATTCTTTCTCTTCGTCGACCTTTTCCTCACCTAGCTTCCAGATATATTTGGCACTTTTCTTCCTCCCGGAAAAGGCTACAACTTTGGTTTTTTTTACATTCGGGATTAAATAGTTGTCATTTGAATATATAAACAGAATATCCAGAGATTTTTGGAGACCGTATGGAGTAAGATCGAAAAGGACTATATCGTCCGCATAGAGCAACAGGTGAACTCTTTGTTGGTTAATTTTTGGGGGCAGACTTGAGCCCTTTTGCAGTTGTGTTGGCAAATCGCTGAGATATAGCGAAAACAACATGGGTGCTAGTAGACAACCCTGTTTAAGGCCATTTTCGGTGTCTATTGTTTTCGTTAGTCCTTTTTGGCCCCCCATTTGAACACGGCACCATGTCGTTGTATGGAGACTTATTATTGCCTGTAGCAGGTGATCGTTGATTCCCAGGCTCCTCAATTTTTTCCACAGGGTAGGGCGATCCACGCGGTCAAATGCGGTTGAATAATCTATGAAAGCCATGTAGACCGTCTGTTTTCTTATTGTGACGTATTTGTCCAGAAAAAACTGGATTATTGCAATATTGTCCGTGACAGAATGTTTGGGTCTGAAACCTGCCTGGAACATAGGGATCAGACCCATCGAAAAGGCCCAGTTTTTTAAATGCAATAGTACCTCTGCCGCGAAGATTTTTCCGGTGGCGTCCATCAGGGCTATTTGGCGGTAGTTGCCTGCTACCGTTTTACAACCTTTTTTGTGGATGGGAATTATAGTGCTCCCTTGCCATGACTTGGGAACCTGACCAGTGGAAAAAATATGGTTGAAAAGTGGAGTTAGAAAAAGGCTCCATTCCCTGGAATTTATTTGTAGGGCCTTTATAGGGATTTGGTCGGGACCAAAGGCTCCTGAGCTTCTTGCCCTCCGAATATGTGTTTCAACCATTATAGTAGTAGTTTTCGGGATTATTTTTTCCATAGATTTTTCCTTTACCTTATCTGGACTGTTTGTCTGTAATTTGTCCACGTTTTTCTTATACAGTTCTGCCAGGTAAATTTCCCACTCTTTCGGAGGAACAGGTACTGCGTGTAATTTCTTTTTTGTCCCAGATAACTTGGCTATTATAGACCAATACGTTCTTTGGTTTGGTTCTTTGGCAGCGTTTTGTAATTCTACCCAGTTTCGGTCTTCAAAGGATTTTCTCTCGCTTATTTTTTCTCTCTTGAGTTGGTTTTTCAATTTATTTATTTCTTTCTTTTTAGTGGGAGAGAAATGTAAGTATTGCGCACGTATTAATTTGTTTAGGGTTTTCTTTGTCAATGAGTTCCCTGATTTGTTGTTATTTTTTCTTTTTGGGATTATGTCAGTTCTTTGAAGATTCCTTTCGATTATTACCTCCTTGAGCTCAATGAGCATGGTCTCGAAGTTTTCTATAGGGTCTTCTGAGTATTGATTCCTTAAAAACTGTTGTTGATCGACCAGATTTGTCATTTTACTCAACGAGGTGGGGTTCCAGAAGATTCGTCTCTGATCGCTGCTTACCAAAGTTTCCTTTCTATCAAGGGTCATCAAGCCTTCTTCATCAGACAGAGCCGACCAATTGGTTACAAGTTGCAAGACGGCATGATCGCTCTCTGGAGTAAAATTGGAGCACAGATGGGACATTGTTTCAAGCTGGTCTTTACCACAAATAATAAAGTCTATTATAGATGGTCTCCCATTTCCTTGTCTTGTATACCCTGCCGGGATATCGCCTTCCACATTCCCGTTAAGAATTGTTCCGTTTATAGCGAGCAATACAGATAACAGTGTTTTCCCTCTTTTATTGGATCGGATATCATTGGGGAATTGGGGGATTACATGTTCCAGGCATTCTTCTTCCAGGATTTTTCCCCATTTTTTTATTTCTGTATAAGAAATTTTCCCATTAAAATCTCCCATGATTATATAGGGTAAAGATGTGTGGGCTTCAATTATTTGTATGATAATTTGCAAGGTCTCGTCATATAAGCTGTCGTGGTTTTTTCCTGGAGGAGCATATACATTGAAAAACAATGTTGGTTTGGTTGTAGTCAGATTGGAGGCTTTCAGAGACAGTTTCATACATAGCACGTTCTCACTGTTGGTTTCTACTATCTCTTGGGCCCACAAGTAGTCCTCCCTCATTAAAAAAGCCAGTCCCCCTTTGGCATGGCCCCGATTAGAGGCTTTCGCACTTATATTATATACATAGTAACCTTTTTGTAAAAAGGGCTCTGTTGCCCAGGTTTCTTGCAGGGTCAGTATGTCGGGCTGGTTTCTGAGGACTTCCTTCATTTTTTTATTTGTTCTTCCAGCGATGTTCCACGAGATGATCTTTAGACCTTGGTTAAACGGGGTGCTTTAGGTGGTTAAAACCTTTATTATAGTTTAGAATCCCTGGTAGCCAGGTCCATGAATTCTCCATCTTATTTTCTGCATATTCTTCCTTTGGTTCCATATGCCACACTTCCCTTTCCCCTTTTTTTACTCGAATTCTTAGTATCTCTTCTCCCTGTTCTGCATCTCTGTTTTGCATACCCTCAAGGTGTCTTAAGGTCCCCGAGGATCTTTGTCCCTCTTTCGATTGTAGTGTAGAAAAGAGAGTCGTGTTACTATTAAAGGTTAGTTGTTTTTTGTTTCCTTTATACTCCGGTTTCTCTATGATGTCATAACCAAATCGGTATATTATCTCTTTTTCTTTCAAAATGATACTTGGTATCACTGGAGACCAAAATGAGACTATTGCAATTTTACTTTGACCTCGCGTTGGAAGTGATACTAGGTCAATGTCACTGCTAGTCATGGATTGAAGAGGTTTTACGTTCTGTAAGAGGTGTAGAATCCTACTTCTGTTAAGAGAGATATTGTCAGTGGGAAATAGTTCTTCAAATTGAAGTACCTTAGATTGTGTGGCATTCCAGCTGTAATTTTCTTTTTCAGAAAAGAGTTTCACGGTGTTTTCTTCTGTTGTCGTAGTAGCCAAGTTTACTGGGAGATATACTTCCGCCTTTGGGTTCAAGGATTTCTTTCTATCTGTTGTTGTTCTTTTAGGGGATTCTTCTTTTTTACTCCTTCGCGGAGTACTTTTCTCGTCGTCTTTCACTTGTAGTTCTTTTTGTGGTATTATATTTTTTTGAAATTTTAATTTACGTGCTTGCTTTTTATGAATCCTTCTCATAGGTTTTTTCTTCCTTTTATTTTTTACCTTAAGCGTAACATCCTTAGTAGAGTTAGGTGTCATTTCTCCTGAAGATTTTTCTGATTTAATTTCAACATTTGATTCCTCGCCTTCATTTGCAGATTCCTTGTCAGGTCTTTCCCTTCCCGTTTTTTTATTGAATATCGGGTATTGTTTTTCCTTTTTTGGGGGATTTTCTCTAAACAGACGTTTCAGAGAGAATAGAGTGGATTCATTAAGATGATCATTCTTTCTCATATTATCGGTTGATTTGAAATTGTCATCTGATGTCTGAGTAGATGAATGACAGATGGTTTGCTTGTTTTCATTTGCTTGTTGATTGGTATCCTCTAGTCTTCCTTCTGTGTTTTTTGAGGACTCCTTTTTTCTTTTCTCTTCAACTAAAAACTTCAGAATGCCGATTTGGACATCCAAAGTTTGATCAGAGTTTTCAAGGATGTTTCCTAGGAAGGAGAGAACTGATTCAAGAATTTCTTGTAATGTGAAGAAAGCCTTAGATAAGGGAATAGACGATTTTTCAAGGTTATTGCTTTCTATTAAAAAAGGATCTAAAAAGGAATCTTGTTCGCGTATAGAAAGTTTTTTTGCGTCTGTGTTTGTTGACTTTAGCTCTGGGCTGTTTTCTCCATCTTTTTGGTTGGGTAAACATGAGTCTTTTTGTGTTTGTGTTTGAGGGCTCCCGTTACCCTTTATCATGAAAATGTCAGAGATCAGACTTTTTTGTTCTGCTGTATAGTTTAAAATACTCAAGTCGTCTGATTTGGGTACACCCTCATGGTTTTTTATAGGCGTTGATGATTTCACCGCACTAGTATTGGAATTTTCAGGTTGTTGATCTCTTGTTGTGTGTGAAGACTTATTATTGTTGAACACAGTGTCGCTGACATTATGAGACAGATGGGGGGATGCCGATAAGCAAGATCTATCTTCCAGGCTTCCTGGTGTTTTATTTTCGAAAGCAGACATTGTTTTTTCCGGTTTCTTTTTTGCCGATAATGACGAGAAATATTCACTGATTGCTGGGGTCAAGCTGCTGCGACCAGCTTTAATTCCGTTGTCAGTGGATTTTCTAACGGCTTCCTCGGTTCCCATTCGCTTCATAAAAATTGTTCGCGAACGTAGTTTCTTGAGACCCATTTTTTGTTTTCTGAGGAGACAGCCACTAGTATCGCATCTCTGGACGTAGGGAGACGTAGAAAGAGGCCGTAAACTTTCTCTAAAAGTGTGACTCTACGGTGATCTCTATTTGATGTTTACTGAGGCGTGGATGTTAATGGGTTGGCCCGTCCCGTCCTCGGCCGTCCCCGGACGGCCACAGACGGCCCGCCCTTTCCCCCGGGCTTCGCCCCGTGCTCCGACCCGCGCGCGTCCCGCGATGCGCGTGATGGATGGGAGTGATGTAGTTTTCCCAGGAGGAGAGGGCGTGGCTCTGGGAGGGGGCGCGGCACTCGCGGGAAGAGGACCAGCTGTAGGTGGAGAATGCTGGTCCTCGCAGTCCCGGGGCCGGCGCCTCGCTCTCCTCTGCGGCCACGGAAGGATCAAGGTCTTTGGGGCAATACTCTCAGATGCAGCAGCGTCTCACGAGGCAAGCTACTCCTGTAGCGTTTTTAGAAGCGGTGAGCACTTCTTTTTGAATCACGAGCGGCACCCGCGAAGCGGGGGCCGCGAGTAGTTGTACACTTCCAGCAGGGCGTGGCTCTGGGAGGGGGCGCGGCACTCGCGGGAAGAGGACCAGCTGTAGGTGGAGAATGCTGGTCCTCGCAGTCCCGGGGCCGGCGCCTCGCTCTCCTCTGCGGCCACGGAAGGATCAAGGTCTTTGGGGCAATACTCTCAGATGCAGCAGCGTCTCACGAGGCAAGCTACTCCTGTAGCGTTTTTAGAAGCGGTGAGCACTTCTTTTTGAATCACGAGCGGCACCCGCAAAGCGGGGGCCGCGAGTAGTTGTACACTTCCAGCAGGGCGTGGCTCTGGGAGGGGGCGCGGCACTCGCGGGAAGAGGACCAGCTGTAGGTGGAGAATGCTGGTCCTCGCAGTCCCGGGGCCGGCGCCTCGCTCTCCTCTGCGGCCACGGAAGGATCAAGGTCTTTGGGGCAATACTCTCAGATGCAGCAGCGTCTCACGAGGCAAGCTACTCCTGTAGCGTTTTTAGAAGCGGTGAGCACTTCTTTTTGAATCACGAGCGGCTCCCGCGAAGCGGGGGCCGCGAGTAGTTGTACACTTCCAGCAGGGCATGGCTCTGGGAGGGGGCGCGGCACTCGCGGGAAGAGGACCAGCTGTAGGTGGAGAATGCTGGTCCTCGCAGTCCCGGGGCCGGCGCCTCGCTCTCCTCTGCGGCCACGGAAGGATCAAGGTCTTTGGGGCAATACTCTCAGATGCAGCAGCGTCTCACGAGGCAAGCTACTCCTGTAGCGTTTTTAGAAGCGGTGAGCACTTCTTTTTGAATCACGAGCGGCTCCCGCGAAGCGGGGGCCGCGAGTAGTTGTACACTTCCAGCAGGGCGTGGCTCTGGGAGGGGGCGCGGCACTCGCGGGAAGAGGACCAGCTGTAGGTGGAGAATGCTGGTCCTCGCAGTCCCGGGGCCGGCGCCTCGCTCTCCTCTGCGGCCACGGAAGGATCAAGGTCTTTGGGGCAATACTCTCAGATGCAGCAGCGTCTCACGAGGCAAGCTACTCCTGTAGCGTTTTTAGAAGCGGTGAGCACTTCTTTTTGGATCACGAGCGGCCCTTTACATATTTTGCAGGAAAGCCACTTTACCTTATGTAGAAAGAGACTTGTACATGAATGTGATTAAACACTGTAACATATTTTTCTATTTATGAGGCTTCTCTTTCATTGACAGAGACAGGCATATGGTGTGACTGATAATTCTCTTTTCCTGTTCCTTTTCCCCATTTAAAATTACTTATTGAGTATGTGGGGGGCTCTAAAGAACCTGGCTCCAATACGGTTGCATCTGTGTGATGCTTGTGAGAAGTGAGCCTGGCGTATGAGGCCCACTAGTTCAAGTTGGCACCTTGCACCAGTCTAATCGACACTTATTGATGGTGGTTGTAAAGTCAACCATACAGAAAGCTATCCTAGTGGTAGCATGAACCAGAGCAGTCTTCAGGCTAAGACTTCAGTAGGCGAGTTAAGCAAGTTGTTTTACCAATTATAATCCCTTGAGTACCAAATGAAAATGACACCCCACAAGGTATATATCAAATATATATGTATTTCATCTAAACACAAACCCTCTGCACTCTTCATGAGGTCAGAGGTAAAAATACAATACAAGTCACACATTTAATATGCAATAAGTTGCACAGCAAACGTTATGCCCTAGGGGCCTCACAAACAATATACTAAAATAGTGGTATAAGAACCACAAGAGAATTAGAAAGCAGTGTCTGGGGCCTGTGGAATCGCCGGGGCTACTCTAATCAACCAAAGGTTAGGGAGTAGGAGGCCTACGGGAGAAGCGTGCAGTGTCTAAACACAGCCGCGGGTTACCATTGACTTTCTATGAGAAACGTAAAAGTTACAAATATACAATTTAGGTACACTTCCGGATGGACTAGGATTGAACACTTTTAAACTAGGAAACTTTGGAGAAGCGTGGCTCAGTGGTTAGAGGCGGCAGACCCAGAAGCTGAGATCGGCCGTGGACCAGGGTTCGATTCCCCGCCTCGGCGGGTCTCGGGCTAAAAAAATTCCACTGAGTCGACAATTCTCGCTCTGGTGCCTACTCGACTCACAGGGTCACACTCTGAGACTCTGGGCAATAGCTTGCTTAATCTCCACTACGGCTCCTCGCGGCGGGATGCCTGGCTTTCACCTTGTGAATACCCGGACGGGGTATCTCACAGGGGAATACCAGGACGGGTTCCCTAAGCAAGCGCCTTGAGGCCCCTGGGTTAAAGTGCGCTATATAAATCGAAACACATTTACATTTACATTTACATTTGAGAGTTAAGACCCACGGGAGCACCGGAGTACTCGTGTTACCTCACCCAGGGAAGCCGGGTGCATAGGTGTCTTTTCGTGCCGGCTTACGTCGTCGTTTTCAAAGGAGAGCTGCAAAGAAGTGCTGCAGGCGACCAGAGGAAAAGTGTAAGGGTGTATCCAAGGGTGGATCAAGGATCTGAAGAACCTGAAAGCAGAAGAGACAGAGTCTGGGTCACTTGCCAGTGACCAGGAAGGAACGAGGCGAAGTTTGTCTCTTCAGCCACGAGGACCAGGTGGCGTCGACGACAACCAGGAGCTGGATTTGAGCTTTCCCACAAAGGTTCTAGTTGACTGTGGTATTAGTATCCGGACTGAACCCAACAAGCCATGGCAAACGCTACCCATGCAGGATGTCAAGAATGGCTTCGGTGCAGACTAGCAAGGTCTGTGGGGTTTCTCCTTTGTAGGGAAGCCGGAGCAAGCCTGGAGCAACCAGGAAAGCAAGCTAGTTTCAAAATGGAGTCTTCAGGGGGCTCACTAGCCAATGGACTAGTAACTGGGAAGATGCGTTGGGCTGAAATGCAGGAGCGGGCCCCATGGGACACTCGTGGAGTGCGGAGGCCTAAGCTTCAGTGCACATGGTGCTCGGGTCAGGGGTTTCTCTTACCCCATTGCACAACTCACTGATGCTTCAGGAAAGGAGTGCAGGTAGCAAAATGCAGGATGTCCAGGAGTTCTGGTCCCACATCTCTTGTGTCTGCCACATTTGCTGTGGATGTGGGGCGGGATCAGAGATGTCTGGAAGTCCATGTCCTGTGTTGCAGATTCTTCGGGATCAAACAGGAGCCTTGAAAATACAGACTGGCAAAGTTGTTGTTGGTTCCAGTTTGCACAGGGTGGTCACTCCTTGACCACAAGGGAGATATCTTCCGTCTTCCAGTCAGAATGGAACGTTGAAGATTCAGGATATGTTTTTCAAAGATTCATCCAAGGTAATTGTAAAATCAAGTATAAATCTCCGAGGTGGTGAATGAAGGATACGTTTATTCAGAGGTAGGAAATGTCCCATCCATCAACTGGATAAAGTCAGATGCAACTGACATTCTATTGCTATGGAGCTGCTTAAACAAAAACCACAGCTCTTAAAGGAATAGGTATAAGCAATCATGTAAGCAAGAAGTGAAATGCTCAATACTACACATATTCCCTCTGTATAAACACATTAAAATACAACTTACAAAAAAATTAATTTAAAAAACAATAAAAGTTATCTCAGTTCTGAGTAAGACATAAAGGTTACAATTTCTCAGTAAAGAAGAATAACTTTCTCTCTTAAACATTCATCTCAAAATCTTTAAATTTAGAAGGTGCTCTTCTTTTCCTGGTGTTCCTTTGAGTAGGAGTGGGAACATCAGATTTGGTACCAGGTTCAGTCACATCAACATTGTCTTTGTAATTTTTGTCATCAAACAAAGTTTTATTTTTCAAAACTGCAACCCTATTTAAATTCCATATACACGTATCTTCAGTCTTTATTGCATTTCTAAAAATCTTGATTACTCTGTGAGGTTTAGCAAATAACCCTGAATTTTTTTCCCCATAGGAGGCCTTATCATGACTAAGGGGGTCATTACGATTGCGGTGAATCTGCATACTCTGGGCCGGCGGAAGCCACCGCCGGCCCGGAGTATGCGGATTCACCGCGGTGGACACACAAATGACCCCCAGCCAGATTAGGATGGCTGGGGGGTCATTTTTACGTCCGCCGCTTTTCCGCCGCAGTCGCCTTCCGACCGCGGCGGAAAAGCTCTAACATGGCTGGCGGTGTCTATGAGACACCGCCAGCCATATTAGGATTTGAATTTTTTAATGCCTTTCCGCGGTGGCAATGCCGCCACGAAAAGGCATACAGACTTTTCTTTGAGGGCCCGTTGCGGGCCCCCTGGGGGAAGGGGTGGGTGGGGGTGCACATGGGGGTACCTATGGTACCCCCTGCATTTGCATGCACAAAGCGGCAGGCACCGCACAGTGCCTGCCACTTTGTGCATGCAAATGCACTGATTGCATTTTTAACATTGCGCAGTTGCAGCTTCAAGCAGCAGCCGCCGCAATGTTAAACATACAGGATGTGACCGCCAGGGTGGCGGTCACATCCTAATTTGTATGGAGGGACTGCCGCTGCCCCTGCGGACGGTCCCTCCTCCTCTGGGGTGGCAACGTACGCAGGTCCGTCCGCCATCCTAATAGGGCCCTGTGTCTCCTACGTTGACCACAGATTTTCTGGAATCAAAACTCTCTTTTCTATTGATAGCCTTCCTGTCTTCATTTGCTTCACGCTTTTCTTGAGAGGGAACACCACTTTTTATTTTGGACTCTGCTTTATTCACCCAAAATAGAGCCACCAAATTGTTAGGTTGCCTGCTTTTCAAAAGCATGAAAGGACTATACCCTGTGGTGGAATGAGGACCGAACCTATACGCTTCAACCTTTTTTACCGACTCATTTTTTAATCCAGTTCATTTTGTTTAGACATATGGCCGGGATGCCCGTCACCCCCTCCCAACACAATCCCCAAGGATGGGAAGTCGGACACAGGCTTGAACTTTTGGAAGGCGGGAGG
Source organism: Lissotriton vulgaris (assembly GCF_964263255.1). Lineage (NCBI taxonomy): Eukaryota > Metazoa > Chordata > Amphibia > Caudata > Salamandridae > Lissotriton > Lissotriton vulgaris. The sequence continues at coordinate 2,036,870,273 of NC_141691.1, forward strand.
GAGTCACCCTCCCGGCCGTATTAATTAAAATATGAAACAAAATTTAAAACATTAAATAAAAGTTTCATAATCATGTACAATTTTACATTTATTACATTTCGATGAAGACATGTTCTTTGGCTAACCTTAACAGATCTCTAATACAAAGGTTTCCTAGCCGAGTCTAACATCCTGCAAATGCATACATTCTAAATTAAAATTGTAGATCCTAGCATTAAGGGCCAACGGCAAGGTCTTAACCGGTGTCAGATCCCTACTACCAAAACTCTCGCCCTCACTGTGTGAGTGGCGCATGCGCCGAGGACTCTACCCTCATTGCCAACTGTAATTTCCCTTGTCGTGGTGGAGGCCCCCTTTCCACTCGACGCCATCTTAAGGTCCTCCGAGTTACCGTGTGAGGTATCTGTAGGAAGGACAGCGTGGACTCCCCCCATCCCCACACTCTCTATCCGCCGTCGCGGATATCCGGCCCCCGGGAAATTAGTAGGAGGGGCATATAGCCGCCTCCTCCCCTGGGAGGGGCCTATGGCCGTCTCCCCTTAGGCGACCCATCCTTAGTGGGTGCCACCTCCCCATGGGAGGGGCCAATGGCCGCCTCCCCCCGGGCGCTCCCATCCATTCTGGGTGGCGCCCCCCTCTAGGGACCTTGAAATTACTGCTCACCGATCATGACCTTACCGCCCGACCAAAAAATAAATACGACAGTTGTTCACCTACTAAGGAAGGAAAAATTCAGCATGCCTAATTGTATCAAGACTGTTTACTCCTAAAAAGAAAAAACAGTATCCTACAGACAGAAGTCACATCCTCAACCTAAACATTCCTTTACTTTTCTTACAAAGGAAAAAAGGGGCATAACTCAGCAAAACTTTATTACAAAACAAACATTGCGATCAGGGGCTGGTGGGTGGGTCAAAATTGCTGCTTGTTCCGTCGAGGGCTCACGAGCAACGAGTGGGTGCAGCCTTCAGAGCACAGGAACAAGAGGACGCTTCTTCGAATTCCCGCTCTATTTATTCCTCTGCGGGAGGGCGTGTACCCTCCTCCGGTACGCCTACTGGGCGTGGTCATCGGTGTAGGTGTCTAGTGTAGGAAGGTACCTCCTGACTATGGTTGCCCCCAACTTTTTGCCCTGTGTTTTAGCTGGTTTTTGACATAGTCGACCTGGGACCCTGCCAATCAGGACCCCAGGCCTACTGCTCTCTCTGTAAAATGGATTCCATGTACCCTAGGTGCATTTACCAATTGGTACTGGGCCACCTTATCAGACCCTGTAACTCAGGGCATAGGTGTACCCAGGGCCTACCAGGGGCTGAAGCATGTATTATGCCACCCCTGGCTGGCCTCCTAAATTTGACACAACTGGCTGCATGACAGCTGGGGCAAAGTCGTGTAAACACCCTTTGCTGTAGATATAGTATACCTATATCTAACCCTAAAAATGGACACACAGATTCCTACCAGTCACTCCTATGGCAGGCCTTGACAATCCTGAAGGCAGAGTGCTTGGAATCGTGTGAGATGGTGCTCTGGCATGAGCTGAGCCTGTCTGCAGCTTGCGGAACCAAGTCCTAAAAGCTGTTCCATGATAACGCATACCATATACTCTTAAGTGCATTATAATCCTCGCGGTTAAATGCTATCTTTGGTATTGCTTTATCAAAACATGTCGAGTAAGGTGTCATACGAATTGGAATACTAACCCCTCGCCAATTCTGGCGACAGGGTTAGCATTCCACCCTTCTAGAGGGACACGACATGTATGTAACTGTGAACCCCGGTTAAAGTTAAACAAAGCCTCAGCTCCACAAAATGGATGCTGCCACCACAGACACGAGTCTGACCCCCTGCAGCTGGGAGTCCTTCCAGCGAGGGGAGCCTGGACAAAGGGTTTCCTGTCAAGGGCGGTGCTAGCACCGTCCCAGACAGGGTTTTGTGTATCCTGGGTAGGCAGGGCTTTACAGGAAGGTGACTGCTGAGTGGCACCCCGGTGCTCACTACGCACAGGCCGGTCAGAACCAGTTCCAGGGGCACACCAGCCCCTGGCCTGGGGAAAGTCCGGCATGGGAGAGGGGTGTAACCACCCCCCTTCTAGTCCCACCCATAGGCAGGACCTAGTCACCGGGTCAGCTCTTTTCTTAGTATAAAGATAGGAGCGGGCCCCCTGTTCAAATTAGATCATCTTTGGAATCAAGACACGACTTTCTGCGAAAGGACATCAAGATTTCTTCTTCAAGATTCTCCCTTGTGACTAAGGAGTAGTCACCCTGCATCCGCAGGCACCATCTTAAGAACACTGAGGTCTGCTGCAAGTCCTTCCTCAGGAATCCGACGACACAGCTCGACGAGACCCAGCTTCCCTGGCACCTCTGACCTCTACAGCCAAGCTGAGAACCGTGAGTGCGACGAGACCTCGAGGGACCGACGATCGCCAAGACTGCACGACTTCTTCACAACAAGCCCGCCGAGTGTCCCTCTGGTGAGTGCTTTGGGGTCCGAGAAGCCCCGACCCTGAGCAGCTCCAGCACCGAAGTTCAGCCTCCCAGCATCTCCACGATCTGCGTGGGGCCCTTCTGCTTTTGGCTGCTCACCGCGTTGTTTGGCTACTAGCCCGCTGGCTTGTGGCCTTCTGAATGACGCCCAACGACATCACTGCTGCTGGTCTGGTTGCTCCAGACTGGCCCTTGCTCCCTTCCAAGAGAGGAGCACCCCGGACCCTCCTGGTCCACTCCAGACACCATTTTGAGTCCACCACGTGGGCTTGAATTTGCCAAGGCTTTGTTGCCCAATCCTGGGTCCAGCGACGCCGACAGCTTCATCTATCGTGGGACAGCTCGCTCCTCCATCCTGGTCGCCGACAACGCCTCCTGGTCCGTGAGATCTGCAGAGCACAGCGTCACCCACTCACCTAGTCGAGGTGACTACCATCCGGTGCCCTCCTGGTGCCACCTGACTACTGGCTAGTAGTCACGAACTTGGTCCCCTCTGCTTTCAGGTGTCATCTCTCTTCAAGATCCAGGCTTGGATCACTTCGAACTCTCTTCACTGGTCGCCTGCCAGCATCTTTCTTCCAGGCTCCTGGTCCGTCTACGAGGATTCCCGACGCCTTTTGAGACATATGCAGCTGCAGCCCCTGGGCTAGGTAACTTCGGCATTTCGGTGCCCCAGCATAGCCTCACTATCCAAGGGTCAGAATCCACTTTTGTTTTCCTCCTACCAGGTCGGGTTCGCCCGAGAACACTAACTTTGCATTTACTAGCTACCATAGACTTTGTCCCGCATCACGCGTGAGAGTGCACTCTCTGCACCCGAGTCCCCTGGGTCTCCTAGAAGTAATCTAACGATTCTATAGCCAAGTCCTAGCGATTCCAAAGCCTATTAGTACTGTACTTACCTGCTAGTAATTTCGCATTCCACTTTCAGAGTATATGGTTTTCCGTGCCCCTCGGGCACTTGTATATACTGTGCTAACTTAAGTATTTTCGTAAGAGTTTTGTGTTGTGCTTAGTACCCTGTCCTCATTAAGAGTACAGGGCTGTTGTGATTTTAATAAATACACTGTTTATTTTTCATAACACTTGTGTGGTGTCCTTTCACTTGGTGTTCAAGGGGTATATGTGTGGTATAACAGCTGGCTTAACACGCCCTCTCGAGTCTTTAGCCTTAGACTGCTCGTATCCATGCTACTAGGATAGCTGGTCTATAAGGTTGACTTACAACCAATCATCAATAAGGGTTGCTGGACTGATACATAGTGTTCACTAGAATAGTGAGCATGTAGTGTAGTTCCTAGTTTCCCACTAGGCCCTGCGCATTGGAATAACATAAACAGTAGTATCGACGTGGAACTGCGGATATTCCAGGCCTCCACTGACTATGCTAAACTTAATTGGGTTGTGTTACCAACTAGCTCAGAGGTCACTGGAAACTTTCTTCTCTGCATAGGAAGTGATCAGCTTCCTTGGCACAGACAAGAAGGGATTCAGCTTTCCAACAACCGTGCAACATGACAACTTTGCTCCTCAGATCAAGAGTCGATCTCTAGGGTCGTGTGAAACAATAGACATAGATTTCACTCAGTCAGTCTAGTGCAGTTTACTTTCACAATATGTAGAGAATAGAGAGACGGGCGTTTATCAATAAAGGTTAACATTTATTGAACAGTCTTTCTTCTCATACAAGAGAAATGTATTGCCACAATTGCAATAACTGTTATTATGAAAAGTACGTACAGTAAGATAAGAATAGCGAAATAGAACTGTAAAAGCATTGATATGGTTTCTTAGCCATACAATGGTTTAAAAGTAATAAAACATATATACAGTCATATATACATTAGGCTAACATACTCAACTGGTGCTTCTAACTAAGCCTACCCCAGTGTGCCTGACCTAGGCCTAACACGTGAGAAGGGGGAGTAAGTAAGTAGCTTAAGTTAAGTTGGTTTTGCCAAGGTTTGTTTCAAGAATTCTCGTCTAAGGGTTTAGTCAACACCATACCTCTGAATAGAATGATGGAGGATTGGTATCTCCTTCAGGGGTCTCTCTCGATATCCCAGTCACCTGCGAGGGTAAACTGGAAGCGCCGGGACTGGATTTCTCTGCACGAGAAAGGCAGCGGCTTCTCTCAGCGCGTCTGGAGGAAGGAGGGGTGACAGCGTCCGCGGGCAGCTGGCTGGATGTCTTCGCAGAGGACGGCTGCACGGCTCCTCAAGCGTACTGCACCATAGTTCGCGCTGTAGCGGCGATAATGGTAATCAGTAGCTTCACCACCACAGGATAGCAGGCTGCAGCGACAGGCAACGCTCAACAGCAGTTAGCTTCGCTCTCACAGCTCACAGCTTCGCATTGCTTAAGGCAACGTTGGTAATATTTATACCTGACAGGTGCCGGGTTTGACGCAAGTTTGCTGGACATAAGACGTCAATTAAAGATGTCACTAGGAAGTGGCAGCTATCAGTTGCTCATTAGAGTTCTATTACTAATCAAAACATAGCAAGCGGGGATTTCCAGGTTTGCTAAGTTTTTATCTTGTTGAAGAACTCGGAGTGTTATCTAGGAATATCAGATAGTGACTGCTGCTCTGTCATTGCACTAATTGGTCGCAAAGGAAGTAGCAGAGAGTCATGCTGGAATGTGGCTCTGTGGCTCTGCTCGTGTGAGGCCAGAGATGACTTTACAGAAAATCGTACTTGAACGGTTATGCCAATATAGGGAACAAAGGGCTTTATAGCCGAATAGGGGCATAAGGTCACAGTATCGATCAGGAACCTAGATAAGCACATGACACCCACTCCACGAATTCATGTCCATCAAAATTACTAAAACTAAGCAATTAGATGTATGTGTAACATTGTGTAACATAGCCCACCCCAAAATACATAAATGCATTCGAAATAGGCGTACTTGTAATACATGGAATTTAGGTACTGTACGTTTTTTAAAGCATAGTAATCATTCAAAAGGTATTGCATATGAAGTCAATGAACGATCATGCAAAAAGAATTACACATGAAGTATCTCTGACAGAAGAAATGCGAGATAAATCATCACATAAAAATGCATTGTAATAATATGTGTGCTAGAGGCTGGTGTTATGTTGTTATGTCTCTAGATGTGTTTTAGAAATAGAAGTGTGAAGCTTCTGTTCTCTAAGAATAGTTTCTACGTTAAGCAAAGAATTGTTCGTGCCAAAAAAGGTCAATATTAGAAAAAATTGTCCAATTCAAAGAAAATAGATTTCCAAAGCACTTGGCAGTTTTTGTTGATCAAAACTGAAGGCCGAATTCAGAGTTCATGGGAACGCTGTGTGTCGGAAAGCTTCTCAAAAGTTATTGTTTCTCTATGGGTGAGAACATCGTATCAGACAGGCTCGCAAAGAATTGGTCTACAAAATCAGGTGATAGTTCAACCAAATTAGATAGCGCTGAAACTTGGCAGGTGTGAGAATGATTGCTGTCATCGAATGCAGGATCAGCAATGCTCACAGAACGTTGTACCTGGATGATGTTGCTTTTGTCACTCGCTCCACTGTTACCACTTGGCTGTAGTACAGGAGTCTCCACGAATGCCGTCATCAGGATTGGTAGCCGCTGGGGACAACACAATGCGTGAGCCGTTATTGGACTTAGCAAAGTATCGACGTCCATTGGTACTGCTGATGGAAGTGAAAGACAGATGTCCAACACGCATTCCTCGCCGCAAAGCATACACCGTAGCACAGGTAAAATGCAATTTTGCCATATCGGTCTGAATGAAAGGAGCCAGGTCATGTTTAGATCGCTCAGCCTGGCCAATCCGAGGACGTTAGTTATCCTGTCCCTGTAGCGCATTGCTAGGATTGTTTCTTCCATTCCCATGGGAGCTATGTCTGAGCCGAGGCTTGCCATAACGTAGCAGAAGGGTCAAAAATAGAATCCCTGCGATGAGTCCAAAAAATAGTGGAATACCACCAAAGATGGAGTGCACAAAATTAGGAAAGATTCCCAAAATTGCCTGGAAGGGTGTTAGCAGTCCCGTAAAGACTGTCTTAAATATGCCTGGGATGCTTGTAGCACTAGACATGTTAAGGAGTTGGTCGAGTATTTGTACGAAATGCACGGGGCAATTTGTTGATAAAAGGTCATGGACTTCAGTAGCCGTCCTTGCGACTAGAAGATCATACGTCTCTTTAGATGACGTTATAGGCACAGTTGTCTGTAAAAGCACAGATTTCATTTTGCTTAATGTATCAATTCGTATAGAATAGAGATTCAGACGAGGCCAGAGGGGAGTCACTATGTCTGGAGGCCCGCTCGGGAACAATGCTTGCATGCAACATTTGACCATGGACGTTACTTGTACTAGATAACTTTTCCCTGGCGCGAGGCCACAGCACCTGTGATCCGTTCTAAGAATGTAACTCCCGTTTGCGAGTTGCATAAAGAAGGGCTCTATCTGAGTTGCAGGTGTGACTAGCTGGTGGCATGAAAGGTTGTTTGAATTTCCATCACATGCTCCGTGTAAATTAATACCCTGACACAAAAGTATACCGCTTAGTGAGTGTTTACAGTTGTCACCACTAAGAAATACATTTTTGTCGCTGTCACTATAGCAAGAATGAGTGTATGGTAATTTCCATTCGGATTTAACATATCCCTTACCCAATTGTTCATATTGGCCAGCAGGTATGTACTCAAGGCATTTATGAAATCGGAAAGTTGTTATCGGAATTGTGATAATTCCGTGGATTATCCATTCAATGACAGGACTCTCTGACATTGTCAATGGTAATCTCTCGAGTTTCTCGATGCTCAAGATTGTATAGTCTGCTCCTTTCTGTGCCAAACTGATCTGTTTATCAGTAAGGTTAAAAATGGGAAATAATGACGTTGTGTTGATTAAACGCCAAGGAACATAGCCTGAACGAAGATTTTGCAGCGTCCAGCCTAGTTCTATAATAGAGCGTAATTGAGACTGGCCATGTTGTAACATTAGCAAATCTCTGTCTATCACATCAAAGGCAGAGGATACAATATTGTCCAAAGAATATATTCTGGAAGACAGAGTCATTAACCCATTGTCTACTACAGAAAGTGATTTTTCCAAATTAATACGATCAATTTCTCGTATTTTTTCAGCAGTTTCAATTTGCTTTACTTTCCAAGCCTCGTTGTAAGCAGCATAGATGTTGGTCGCTATGAAACGCTTTTGACGCTGTTTGCGTGGTCCAAGAATGAAATCGCGCAAATCAGCACCATCTTTTAATAAAGACAAGTGTTGCTTAATTTCCGCCAGTGTGGATGTAGTTAGCCATTCTAGGCAGAGTTTGCCTACACTGTATGTGGTTATAATTCCTGGATGTTGTCTCTGGGAATATCTTGAGTCTAATCTGGTCATTTTTAAACCCTGTGTTTTGTTCAGGAACCTATCTTGACAGCTATTTGTGTCTGTAGGCCAGATTAACCACTTTTTCCAATCAGGATGTGTTCTGTTGAAATGTAAAATGTGTGACACGTCTAACTCATTATCTGCAGTTGTATTCTCAGGTATTGGCTTCGGTATAGACGGTGTTTTCATTTCTTTGTTCTTAGCTAGGCCAAGACAGGATGTTTGGTGTACAGTGTCATTTAAAAATAACATTTGTTCTGGTATCATGCAGGTTCTAAATAGTGCTTCTATGCCTTGCACCTGCCAATCTTTTGTACCCCAAATTGATTTCGTTTCAATATTATTTTTCCAATAATCAAAACCGAATGTCATCATTTTGTCATAAAATGCTTCTGAATATATCAATTTAGAATTTGTCAGCATTGTTTTCATTCCTGTTTTATCTAACAGTTTATAATAAAACGTTTCTGCATCACTGGTGTTAAACCCTGAAAAATATTTGAATTTCTCAAAAAATGCTTTAGAACTGCTTTTAGGTGGTGTAGCACAATGTTCCCATTGATTATACATAAAAACATTTCTAGGCTGTGCAGATTTATGCAAGTAATGATCCCCATAGTGGGTGTAACAGAATAACTGTTCATAACTAGATGAACCTTGTAAATAATCATGATCTGTGAATCTAGCTGACATTACTAAATCAGACATCATGTCATTAATACTGTTAAAGTCCCAATCATCAGAGAATGTACTTGGTGTCACAAAGTCACTTAAGGAAACCTTTAGTTGATGAGGATACTTCAGGATTTCGACCGGACCATAGATCTCATAGTCTGTTTTCTCCCATACTACCCCACCAGGTATTGGAATTGCTGTGACATTAACTGTTGACAGTTCTCTTTTCTTTACGTGGGATGATCTGTGTGGTTTCAGGACTATGTTGATGTTCTGACTTGCTGTGTCCATTCAATTGTAATGAACTTCCCTAAAATTAAAACTAAAATTAGGCAGAGTAGGAGTATGAATACCCCTGTGATAATCCAATGCTCAATCAACGGTGAATCCAGATATAGTTCTTTGATTTGTTGAAGGAGTCCGGTTGTATTTTCTTTAGAATACTTTTTTGTTTCTGGCATCACTTCTGGGTCATTTAAATCTTCAGAGAAGTTGTCGAAGTTGATGAAATAACCAGAGGCAGTTCTGTCAATTGATGGGATTGTTTTTTCAATCTGTCTCTCGGTAGCACTTTCTGATGCCACATCATTGTAGACTGGTGTTGTTTTTTGACGAACTGTTTCAATTTGTGTTTCAAGAGGCACAAGTTCCATGGCTGTATTGCATAGTCCTTCATTGTGCACTGCAGGCTGATCGAATGTGATTAGTCTTTCAGTTTGAACCTCTTGGATTGTTGCAAGTTTGGGTATTCTGTTGTTTCTTGGGAGTCCACTGGGCCTACTGTTGATTATAGGCCACATGCTTGTGGTTTTACCAGATCGATGGACACGACTCTGTTCTCCTTTTTACCAGCAAGGGGCGGTAGCACAACTGATCTTGTTCCGGTGACTGCTAAGACAGGTACTGCTTTTCTGTAAGAAGGCCCAAATTCCTTCTTCACCGCGATCTTTTCTCTGACTAGATCCCCAATCTTTGGAATCCAGACAGGCCTTGCTGGGGCTGTTGCGGGTGGTGCCTCGTCAGTGGTACTTGGCTGTTGCTTTAACTTTATGTTGCTTAATGATTTTCTTGTTTCATTCAGTTCCTGTAAAACAGCCAAACGGTCTTTTACTTCAAACTGCTTTGTTTCTTTTTGTACCACTGACATCTGACTATCGAGGTCCTGAACGCGCATTCTTATTCCGAACAATAGTTCGTATGGGCTGAAACCTTTTAGAGAATTTCTTGGCATGTTGTTAAGACTAGTCTGGACACTTATTAAATGTTTGACCCACCCAGCGCCTGAACCTAATACCTTCGCTGTTATAGATTGCTTTATGTCCCGGTTTTTTCTTTCTATCACACTTGTGCGACGGACAAGAATACCGCAACCCAATTCCCATGCTAGCCATGGCCTCCCCACAAGCTCGAGAGCTGAAAGCAGGACCCTGGTCAGAATGGAACGTGGTAATTGCGTATATGCCGATATGGACTCGCTAATCTTTTATAACAGTTCTAGCGTCAGCCGAGTGCTGGAGACCTCATTTTTTAAGTGCTTTTCGTCTTAAACGTTGTACACTGGGACGCGCTTCTCTTCATTGATTGCGCAGATAGACCGCCTTATGCTGTCTAGAAGGGATCCTGAAACTACACTGGCCTGTTCATTACTGCGATCTCTGTTGCAGTCTTCACAATTTTGAGCAAAACATTGAATATCTATACTCATTCCTGGCCACCAGAACTCTGATTGCAATTCTTTCAGAGAAGCTTTGATTGTTTGGTGTTTCAGACCCAACCCCATGTGTGCTTCCAGTAGGAGGAAGCCCCTCCTGCTCCTGTTTGGAATTACTCTATCCCCCACTCCAGGGATTCGAGCAAAAGGAACGGAGTTTGCATCGATTATGTATGCATAATTGAGTGGATAGTTTACGGGTAGTGCTGCACAGTCGCCTTTTACGGTCGTTTTTACTGCTAGCATAGTTTCCCCGTCTATATACTTATCTGTACGCTTTTTTGTGGCTACGGAAGCCGGGTTAGTTGCTTCCGCGGTGGCTGTATTTGCCAATGAATTCCCTGCAACGTGAACGCCATCACGTCGTAGACTCTGTGCGTGAATCACGTGAGTCTTTTGTAGTTCTTTGTGTAAAAGAGCTACCTCGTTCCAGAGCAATTTATGCTTTATTGTGGCACCTGTGTCATCTTTGTAGTCGTTTTCGATCCAACTCTGCAGTTTGTTATTGTAAGAGTTGACGCAAAAATGAGAATCGCACACGATAAGTGTGGGGAATTCGCGTTCTGCATTTTCGAGCGCCATCTTTAAAGATCTGATTTCAGTTCTTTGAACCGAACAGTTTCTTACAGATTCGGTTTTTGTTACTTTCGGTCTGAATTTACCGCACAGCCAACGACCTTTAATAATCGCACATGCTGCATCGTAGGATTTTCTCTCTACGTTAAAATGCTGTACAAAGCTATCTGTATAGATTATACATGCGTATTGTGGGAGAGGCAGGATTTCGATTGGCAGAGGATATTCTTCTTCATATTCTAAATCATTCAGTTCTTCGTATTGCGGGGCGAAATAGTATTTCACGTCTTCCGCTGCTAGAGAATCTATGCACTGTATCCATTTTGGATCCAGTGACACTGTAGGCAGGTTTACTGGGCTGAATAGCGCTTCGAAGGCGGATTCCGCTGTAAGGATATTAATCCGTTTGCCGTGTGCTAGTTCTCTTTCATTTGCTAATGCGATTTGCACTGCGTTCACAGTTCTTTCTGTGTGACTGAATGTTTTTTCTGCTTGTGTGTACAAGTGAGATTTAATTGAAATTGGTACCTTTTCTCCCTCATTAGAGGTTAGGTACGTGAATCCGCATCTTCCTGGGATGACTCGGATTACAAGATCACGTGTGTTGTCACGTGTGTCTAATTTTGTTTTTGCTAACATGTCTGTTTGCAGTGATCTCAAAATTTCTGTGTGTTTTTGAGTCCAATTGATTTGTTTTAAATCAGGTTTTATTAGTTCGTAGAGAGGTTTAACCCTCTCTGCGTAATTTAGAATGTAAGTTCTTCCGAAATTCAGAAAACCTAGTATTGATTGTAAATTCTTCAGCGTTTTTGGAGCTTGGAGTACAGCGCACTTCTCTAAGAAGTTGTCCGCTAGGCTTTTTCCTTCACTTGATAATTCGTACCCTAAAAACAGTACTGTCAGATGGGCAATTCGAGACTTTTTAAAGTTGAATTTGTAACCCTCTGCTGCGAACCCAAGTATAATGGTGTTCACACTTTTCAAGTGAGTATCCAAGTCGTCGTCTGTGAGATAAATATCATCTACGTAAGATAATGCTTCATCATCATAGATTTGTAGTAACTCTGTTACCCTAGCTGAGAATAGTCCTGGGCTGTTCTTGAACCCCTGTGGGAGTCGACAGAATTTTTTCTGCGACCCAAATGCGGAGAAAGCGGTCAAGTATCTGCTTTCTGGTGCAATGTTTTGACAAAAGAAACCATTAGAAATGTCTAATGTCGTTTTATATTTTTTCCTAACTATGTTATTCATTAGGGCTGCACTATGCGAGTTTTGTACTGCAAAAGTTTTGCAACATGTATTAAGGTGTCTGTAGTCCAAAACTAGACGATATGAATTGTCTGGCTTGGAGACAGGAAACAAAGGATTGTTCATTTGAGAGGTGCATGTTTCAATCACCCCCTGGTACTCAAGTTGATCTAAGATCTCCCTGACCTGTTTTTTAGCTTCTTGCTTTATGGGATACTGCCGTTGGGCAGTTGGTTCACTTTTTAGTTGGATTTTGTGAGGCGTAGAATCCTCATCCCATCCTACATGATTTTTATACAATGCAGGTGCCTGGGCTACAGCCCATTTCCTTGCATATGTGTATTTTTTGTGAATCGGTATGTGATTCGAGAAGGCAGGCATAATCACTTCTTCGCCACGAGGGCACTCCCTGACAAACTCCGGGGGCCAATCTTTTTCAGCTAACAGAATATCATATCCTTTTGAGAGCTTATCCCAAAATAGACCCTTAATTTTCCTAGTCTTATCACCCTCTATACGCAATGTTATTTCGTATATTTTATGGGGCTCGCTAAGTCTGGTGTCGGCAGTTTCAACCTGAATGTATTCATTCGTGTCCACTGTCTCCAGATGACTCATCAAGATCTTGCGCGCTATACTGATCTCTGCTGCACTGTCCAACATTGTCAATGCCCACTCCCCGTTTTTCAACTGTGTCCTCAGTATTCTCGGCATGGTTGATTACTCTAATACTGGCTACCTTCTTTTTCTGAAATTGAGATTTCTTATTTTGAGCAGGTTCCTTGTCTTTGGACTTGGTGTGCTCTCCTGGGTCTGACCGTCCTCTTCTTTCCGAATTCTGTGGAAGAGATCGAGAGGGACGTGTATCAATACTTTGATATCTATCAGGTCTTTTTATATTATCCCTATTTCTAAGGTTATATCTTTTCTCAGAGGGCTCCCGTTGGGGAGACTGGCGTTCTCGAGTCGGAGTTCTTTCCCTCCGTCGAGGAGACCTTCCTCTGGACTGGAAAACTTTTTCCTTGGGAGTGGATTGTTTATTTCCATCCCAGCTCTTTTTAGGAGTATTTAAATTATTTTTAATAAATAATTTTTCTGGATTTTCGAGCAGTTGGGGCTTAACTGGTTTCCCACCCAAGCTGTCTCTACCTAATTCTTCATAGCATTTTTCTATGATTTTTGCAAGCTCAACAGGATCTTTTATATCTGTTTCCCTCAACTTCTGGCGAATCGCCACAGATGCTGCTTCTCCCTTTACATTGGCTAATAATATAGCCGTGACCTGCTTGAAATCTTTCAGTAGTTTCATACCTAGATTTAAAGCGGGTTCTGGACCGAATTCATTTTGAATCTGTTTTAGCACGTCTGGTATTACCGCCATAGACGGAACACCGTGTGTTTTTGTGTAAATGGAAGCAAAGACTGTACCCCAAGTGTCGCAGTCCTCCACGTGTGGTGCGATTCCCATAGGAAGGCAGATGGTCAAGATTCTGTGTTTCTCAATAGGGGTAGTATCAGGAAATACTGCCTCTATTTGAGTGATTTTCTGGGCTAACCAGAAAGGAATTTGTTCCCGTTTTACGGGTGTTTTACCAAGACATGACTGTATGTTCTGTGGTGTAATTTTATTTGTGTTCCCCTGATGAGGGGTCAGCTGGTGTGAATTAACAGCTGGATGGACTGTTGCAGTCCGTATTACATATTGGACTAATTGCCTATGTATTTTTATTAATGTGTTTAGCTGTACTAACAGCTCTTCTCTGGACATTTTTGCAATGTCAGGATGTGGTGTGTAGCTGGCTAGAACCGGCCACGTGGCTCCTGGTCTACCTAGTGGACCGAGCCTGGTTATGTGATCATTGTGTTTTAGGGCGCCATTAAACCAGAGCAGGTGCTCTTGAAATTTAAGTGGGATTTCAACCTCCTCGAAAGGAGCGTACTCTCCCGGAGGTTCCTCTATTTTGTAATAGTGAAACTCTTGTGTTATAGCGTTTACCGCTGGAAAGTTTATCCATGAATAGAATACCTCTGTCTGCCGATACTCGTGAGCCTCTATCACGAAAATTACTGTACCACCTTGAGGTGGCAGTCCGTTTTCTATAAGTTTTAAAGTTATAGATCTTCTTAACTGGACCGGGATGATAATAGCATCCGGGTCTGTGTATTCGGGACCTTGCTGAGTCGCATCTACTGCGGCCCCAGTGGTGCCGTTGTTTTCTACTGACATTTCAAAAAATGCAGGTTTGCAGAGTAGGTCTCCAAGGAGACAAAGATTAGATGCACAATATTTTGGAACACTGTATCCTTCAACGTTGAATAAACCAGAGCTTTACATAGGAATCTCTTCCTACTAAGGTCGGGCGGATTTTAACCTTTCACCCACTCCAGACGTCTATTGGAGTATTTACGGGAGAAAGGGGTGTGAAATATGCACGACTGAGTTACTCTACAAGTCTTACGTTAGTTTATCGCCTTACCAAACGTTAGGGCGCCATGTAGTGTAGTTCCTAGTTTCCCACTAGGCCCTGCGCATTGGAATAACATAAACAGTAGTATTGACGTGGAACTGCGGATATTCCAGGCCTCCACTGACTATGCTAAACTTAATTGGGTTGTGTTACCAACTAGCTCAGAGGTCACTGGAAACTTTCTTCTCTGCATAGGAAGTGATCAGCTTCCTTGGCACAGACAAGAAGGGATTCAGCTTTCCAACAACCGTGCAACATGACAACTTTGCTCCTCAGATCAAGAGTCGATCTCTAGGGTCGTGTGAAACAATAGACATAGATTTCACTCAGTCAGTCTAGTGCAGTTTACTTTCACAATATGTAGAGAATAGAGAGACGGGCGTTTATCAATAAAGGTTAACATTTATTGAACAGTCTTTCTTCTCATACAAGAGAAATGTATTGCCACAATTGCAATAACTGTTATTATGAAAAGTACGTACAGTAAGATAAGAATAGCGAAATAGAACTGTAAAAGCATTGATATGGTTTCTTAGCCATACAATGGTTTAAAAGTAATAAAACATATATACAGTCATATATACATTAGGCTAACATACTCAACTGGTGCTTCTAACTAAGCCTACCCCAGTGTGCCTGACCTAGGCCTAACACGTGAGAAGGGGGAGTAAGTAAGTAGCTTAAGTTAAGTTGGTTTTGCCAAGGTTTGTTTCAAGAATTCTCGTCTAAGGGTTTAGTCAACACCATACCTCTGAATAGAATGATGGAGGATTGGTATCTCCTTCAGGGGTCTCTCTCGATATCCCAGTCACCTGCGAGGGTAAACTGGAAGCGCCGGGACTGGATTTCTCTGCACGAGAAAGGCAGCGGCTTCTCTCAGCGCGTCTGGAGGAAGGAGGGGTGACAGCGTCCGCGGGCAGCTGGCTGGATGTCTTCGCAGAGGACGGCTGCACGGCTCCTCAAGCGTACTGCACCATAGTTCGCGCTGTAGCGGCGATAATGGTAATCAGTAGCTTCACCACCACAGGATAGCAGGCTGCAGCGACAGGCAACGCTCAACAGCAGTTAGCTTCGCTCTCACAGCTCACAGCTTCGCATTGCTTAAGGCAACGTTGGTAATATTTATACCTGACAGGTGCCGGGTTTGACGCAAGTTTGCTGGACATAAGACGTCAATTAAAGATGTCACTAGGAAGTGGCAGCTATCAGTTGCTCATTAGAGTTCTATTACTAATCAAAACATAGCAAGCGGGGATTTCCAGGTTTGCTAAGTTTTTATCTTGTTGAAGAACTCGGAGTGTTATCTAGGAATATCAGATAGTGACTGCTGCTCTGTCATTGCACTAATTGGTCGCAAAGGAAGTAGCAGAGAGTCATGCTGGAATGTGGCTCTGTGGCTCTGCTCGTGTGAGGCCAGAGATGACTTTACAGAAAATCGTACTTGAACGGTTATGCCAATATAGGGAACAAAGGGCTTTATAGCCGAATAGGGGCATAAGGTCACAGTATCGATCAGGAACCTAGATAAGCACATGACAAGCACTGCATATCAGGACACCTTCTCACATTGGTGGCAGTGGTGGGATTTGAGCTTGCTGTTGTTTTACCACACGTATCCTAAGAATACCTTGTTGAAAGATCACATATGTACTTTTAGGTACATATAACTTAGCTTAGAATACTCTGAGTTCTACTGAACCAGCTGTTGTAGCTCCTCAAGGCTAGCACACCTTGGCTGCAACTCTTAGCAAGGGGTCAGTAGGCAAACACTAGGGGCCCGATGTAGGTAGGGCTTTACCGATCGGTATCGGCCGAAAATACCGATTTTTGGCCCTTACCGATCGGTAAACAGCCATCGAGATGTAGGGAACCAAAAACAGAACGAATCGGATAGAAAACCGATTCGGAATGTGTACCGAATGTGAAAGAATCCGATACGTACATACCGAAAATCGGATATGTAACGAATCGGAAAAACACCGATTCGGTTACAAAGACCGAATCGGTCCATGTACCGAATCGTTAGTGACACCGAATCGGAAAATCACCGATTCGGTCCTACTACCGATTCGTTAGTGACACCGAATCGGAAAATCACCGATTCGGTCCTACTACCGATTCGTTAGTGACACCGAATCGGAAAATCACCGATTCGGTCCTACTACCGATTCGTTAGTGACACCGATTCGGAAAATCACCGATTCGGTCCATGTACCGATTCGGAAAAAATACCGATTCGGACATGATCCGAATCGGAAAACATGCCGATTCGTATGAATCTCCGATCGGGAAATTCCCCGATTCCGACAGTTGGGGAGATGTAGGGAGGCACAGAAACACCGAAATCGGCTCAAAATCGGTAGAATTCACTCGGTATTTACCATGGATTGCAATCAGGTGGTAACCAACTCCAACCCATATAAACAGTCCCAAAATGCATTGCAACTTGCAGGATGGCAGCTTTCTATGTCATTGCGAGGCGGCTACGGCTACAGCAGGAAGGACAGAGGGAATGGCTAAGAAATGAACAGGTCTACAGACAGAGGATAACCCTGTTCATGCTCACTGAGGCTGAGATCCTACAGAGATACAGGCTGGACTCTGACACCATACTTGAGCTCATCAGGGACCTTAAGCCATACTTGGACCACCACACCCCAAGGGCACACGCCATCCCTGCGCACGTCCAGGTGCTATGCAGCCTACACCTGGTAGCGTCTGGCAGCTATCAAAGTGGAGTAGCAGCAGCAGGAGGGGTGAGCCAGAGCAGCCTGTCAAGGTTCTTCCACATATTCCTTGACGCCATGATAGACAGGATGGACCAATACATCTCATTCCCTGCAACCCACGCAGAACTGCTACAAACCAAAGCGGACTTCTACCAGATGGCACACTTTCCCCAAGTCATCGGTTGCATAGATGGCACGCATATTCCGATTTGCCCACCAGCGGACACCGAATACATATACCGCAATCGGAAATCGACACACACCATCAACGTGCAGGTGATCTGCAATGCCAAGTGCACCATCACAGACCTGGTAGCAAAATTTCCAGGGAGTACCCATGACTCCTATATATTCCAACAGAGCGGCATATATGCACGACTGATGGCTGGCGATTTTGGAGAAGGATACCTCCTAGGTGAGCCACATCATCAGACCCCCATAACACATAGTAGGTAGGTGTAATACATGTATGCATGTGTCTAATGTGACCCCTTTCTCTTCCAGGCGACAGTGCATATGCCCTCCGCTCATTCATACTCACCCCCTACCTCAACCCCTCCACACCCAGCCAAAGGAGGTATAACCGGGCCCACATACGCACCAGGAATGTTGTTGAACGGACCTTTGGCATCTGGAAAAGTAGATTCAGATGCCTGCACAAGAGTGGAGGTGCAAGGCAGTATACCCCCATCACCTGCTGCAAGATCATAGCTGTATGTGCAATGTTACACAACCTTGCGGTCAAGAAGGGCACTGAGGTGGAGTTGTCTGACTACGAGGACTATGACGACGACGAAGCTGTGCCACTGACACAGCCAGCTGGGGTGTGTACGCCATGTGATGGCAGATACAGACGTGAGGAGATCACTGAAAACTATTTCTGACTGAGTACAGATGCAAAGACAGCTAAATGTTGCTTGGAAAATAACATTTTTAATAGTGATGCACCACAGTTACATCACTGAAGTGCATCAAAAAATGGAGTCTGTCAAAACAAATAAAGTCCAGGGTTCTGGTTTGATCATCCCCCCTTGCCAGCCTATTTTTTGGCCCGCTTTCCAGACCCACTGGGGTGTCCCTCGGCCCCCTCCGAATGGCCTGCAGCATCAGCGGATCGCCTGGTGCTCCTCCTTGGCTCTGATGCAGCGCTGGCCGGGCTGCTGCGGCTGCTGCTGTCTCCAGCATCACCCAGGTCCAGGGCAGGATTGGAGGCGGCGTTTGATATTAACATGGCCTCCATGGCCGTGGTGATCCTGGCCATCCCCCTGGTCAGCTCAGCCGTATGCTGACTGAGCACCGACTCCTGATTTGAGCTTCGATGGCACAGCTGTGCGGTCGCCGCTGCAAGGCGGGCCATGGCCCGGTTGAGCACCCGGGCATCCCTCCTGCGCGCAACCTCATGCTCCTCCTGCCTGGCAGAGGAGTGGGTGATGGCAGTGGTCAGCCTGCCCAACCCTGCTGCCACCTCCTTGTTGCTGTCCACAACAGCCTGGAACACCTTCACCAACTCCCCCATCTGCAGGTTGTGCTGCAGGAGCTGGCGTTGGCAGGCCATGGTGGATCTGGCCTGTTGGCGCTGGATTTTGACCATCTGGCCCTCCAGGCCCAGGAACACACTGCCCTCCCGTGCTGGTGCAGCAGTGGTGGTGGTGGTGGTGGTGGTGGCACGGCGTCTGGCACTGCTGCCTCCGGCCTGCTGAGTGGGCTGGGGTGCCACTGGTGGTGGTGTGGTGCTGGCCGGTCCCGGAGCCCCTGCTCCCAGGACAGGTAGGACGGGTGGCAAGGCCACGGTTGTGGCAGGAGCTGTTGTCGGCGGAATGGTCTGCCTTGTAGGGGAGTTGTATGGTGAAAATTGCAAGGGGGGTGAGCTGGGCAGTACTGGGGAGTGCACTGCCTGGAAATCAATCACCAGGACTCCCTCCATTCCAAGCCCTGGGGTGTCTCCTTCCTCATCCTCATCCTCCTCCTCCTGGCCAGGCTGGCTGGTGCTCGGCCCTGCCACTGCAGTATGTGATGTCGAAGCTCCCTCTGCTGCCACAGTGGTGCCGCCTGATGGTGCCCCTAGGTACAAAGAAGCATTTGTAAACTGAGTGCCGATGTATTACAGTCAGTACAATTATGGCATTCCACATGTCCTTGCATCTCCTTACACCGTGTCACACTGTTTCCTGTCTTGTGATTCTGCACTGACATATTTGGCTAACTTCTGCTGACTACATGTACCATGATGCTTGTCTCTTGTATGTTGGTGACAGTACAGTGCTGGTGTTTGCCTATGCATTGTGTCTAATGGGGAGGTGTCTGGTAGGGTGTGTCATGATGCGCATGCTTCTTACCTGTAGCTGTGGCCATCGCAGTGCTGTCCAGGGTCCCGATCCCTACGATGCTCTCCCTCTCGATGGTGCTGGAGACAATTTCCTCCAGCTCGGTGAGGGGTGGCGCCGGGTTCTTGCCTCCTCCGGTGTGTCCTGCCTGCCTTTGGAGGTCGGCCAGCTTCCTCTTGGTGAGGCTGCGGAGGTCATAAAACCTTTTCTTAAGTTCCTCAATGGACCTGGGGGTGACTCCAGCAGCATTGACCTTCTGGGCGATGTCTGCCCACAATCTCCTCTTGGTGCTGTCTGGCACGTTGAGGGACAGCTTGCCAAAGAGCTGGCGGTGCACCCTCACCACCTCCTCAACCAGCACCTGAAGTTCTGTGGTGGTGAATTTGGGCTTCCTCTTTTGGGAGGACTTCTGGCTTCCTGCCTGATCTGCCATTTTCTTCTGCTCCTGCTCAGTCTGCAACCTCCTTCTCCCACTGCTGCTAACTGTGTGTTGGGCTCAGGCAGGCTTTCCAGAAACTTCTAGAAACTTCTTAATTGGCTGCACCTGCCAGGGTTGCCACTCCCTGTTTGGGTGGGGGAGGGGGAGCCACCTCATTGGCTGAATCGCCTATTGCCGAGTCGGCTTTTACCGATTCGGTAAAATCCGAATCGGTAAAATCCGATTCGGTATTATCCGATTCGGTAAAAGCCGAATCGGTTCATGCAATGCATTCCTATGGGCTTTTTCGCCATGGGTCTATGATTGCCGATTCGGTTTTTACCGAATCGGCTTTTACCGAATCGGTATTCGCCGAATCGGAAATATCCGATTCGGTGGTAGCCGATTCGGTGTTTTCCGATTCGTTGTTGGCCGATTCGGTAATTTCCGATTCGGACCGAGCTGAATCGGAACGTACCGAATCTCATTACCGATGCCGACCGAATCGGTTGTCATTCGGTATTTTTTTCCTACATCTCGTTTTCCGATTTCAGAATACCGATTCGGCCCGCCTCGGTATTTTGAAATCGGAAAATCCCGTTTACCTACATCGGGGCCATAGTGTAGGTAGGTGCATCACTTACACCACACTAGAATCAGCATGTCAGACAAAGGAGGAAACTCTGAATCTCCCCTTGTGTCAGTGGACCCTCCACAGGTCACTACTTCCAGATATGCTGCTCTTAGCTTCCAGGAGATGAGACAAGTGTGTACCTCCAGGAAACTAAAACAGGGGTCTAAGCCCACAATTACCTTTCTGATTGGTCTCTTAGAGACTTATGATGCCAGGAGGGCTGGTAACCCAGACCCTTCTAATCCAGATGGGAGTATGCCCTCCTTACAGGGTCCCTTTGATAACCATGACCATCCCCTCCAGGAGGCAGATGATGCTGAGGATGAGGATGAGGATGAGTTGTCAGGGGATGAGGCAGACAAGGGACAGGTAGAAGTCAGCAGACTAACCAGGTCCAACTTAAGCAGGCATGAGAATGGTACTAGGGGAACCCTGGGACCCCTCTCAGGCCAGCTTAACATTGGGAGTGGACGAGTTAGGTCTCTATCAAGAGGCTCTAACAGATCCATTCAAACCAATGGCTCTCAGGCCTCTGCTCTGAGGAGGATGACCTCCCCTCAGAGGAGAATCTATAAAGCCAAGGAAAGGGAAGTCAATCTGAGGATTCAAAGGGAAGAACTTGCCCTGGCCAAAGAAAGACTTGCCTTTGCTAGAGAGCAAGAATTGAGTGGGACAGTTCCCACTGGTGGCAGCAATATACCTAGCAATAGGGAAAGGAGTTTTGATACAAAGCACCTGAATAAGATAGTGCCCCCCTTTAAACAAGGGGATGACATCCACAAATGGATTACTGCTTTGGAGAGGGCCTGCACTGTGCAGGGTGTTCCCCAGAGTCAGTGGGCAGCTATCTTGTGGCTCTCCTTTGAAGGTAAAGGTAGAGATAAGCTCCTCACTACTAGAGTGGAGGATGCTAACAATTACCAAGTCCTGAAGAATACACTGGTTGATGGGTTTGGTTTAACCACTGAGCAGTACAGGATGCTGTTCAGAGACACCCAGAAAACTCAGTCTCAGGATTGGACTGACTTTGTTGATTGTGCCACTAAGGCTTTTGAAGGCTGGCTACTGGGTAGTAAGGTTACTGATTTTAAAGGATTGTACAATCTGATTATGAGGGAGCAAATCTTAAGTAATTGTCAGAACCAGTTATTACACCAGTACCTGGTAGACTCTGATCTGACCTCTCCACAGGAATTGGGTAAGAGGGCAGACAAATGGGTCAGAACCAGGGTCAGGCCTAAGAACCAGGGTGGTGACCAAAAGAAGGAATCAACCAAGCCTCAAGAGAAGGGTGGGAATAAATCTGCTGATCAAACCACAGGGCCCCAAAAATCCTCTGACAAGGGTGGGTCCCCTACTTCTCCCAAAACCCAAAAGAAACCTTATTGCCATACCTGTAAACAGGTGGGCCATTACAAAAGGGATGTCAGTTGCCCTAAAAATAGCAATAAGGAAAACATACCCCCAGGTAATACTCCCAGACCTCCTGTTACCACTAGTGGTAATCCCCCAGGTGGTGGGAGTGCCCCCAAGAATGTGGTGGGCATTACTTTGGGAAACCAGGTGGACTATGGCCTAGCCAGGTCCCCTGAAACAACTCTTGTCTGTGAGACTGGCTTGGGGTTTGCCAACTTCACTACTGGTTCCCACATTTTGGGAAAGTATAGACAGGAGCCCCTTATCAATGGTCAGAAAGTTGAGGCATACAGAGACACAGGGGCCAGCATCACCATGGTGATTGACCATCTGGTCCCCTCTGCTCAACTGACCCCTGGTTTCACTTATCAGGTGACAGACGTTCATGGAGTGAAAAGAAGGCATCACATGGCAGTAATTGAGCTTAGCAGGGGTAATGTCACAGGGCCCATGAGAGTGGCAGTGAGAGACAACCTACCTGTAGATTGCTTACTGGGGAATGACCTGGAACTCTCAGCATGGGCTGAGGTGGAGCAAGAAACTCACTCCAGAATGATAGGCCTACCCAGAAAGGTTAGTGGGGCAGTAATAGCTACAGCCCCAGTCTGGAGTTCTGGACTTTTTGGTTCCGTCCAGAGGTGTCAGGGATAACACCCGAAGACCCCGGAGTTCTACCTGTCTCGGTGCACAAATAAACAGAAACACAGGCTTCTCGATGGTGGCGTCAAAGACCAAAGGTTTATTACTGCAGGGACACAGAAGTCACAGAAACTACACACGGGCAGAATCTAGGAGCCTGTTCGATTTGTACAAAGTGGGTTGCTCCTTAAATACTAAATTTTCAGTTTGGGGCAAATTCTTTACATGCTAGTACATTTCTAAACCTTCATGTCCTAAACAATAAATATTTGGCGTTACACAAGAATCGTCAACAATATCTGATGTCAAAACATTACGAACGAGGGGTTCCCACTGTTCCATCAAAATCCCATGTCAATTTTTCATTCAAGAGCCGGACCGCCTCATCGTAAATTTCGTTACCTCCCCCTAATAAAGGCCCAGAAGGAAAGGAGCAGAGCCAGGTGCAGAAGATAGAAAAGCAGGATAAGAGATGTTTGTGGGTCGTAAATGGGCAAGGCTACCAGCTTCGGCCGCCTCATCATGATCAGGCCAACGAACACGAGAACCAGTATAGCAGGACTGGCCTCAGGCAGAGGAGGCAGCTTCTGCCGAGTCATGCAGCCATGGCGTTTTCTGTCCTAAGGTACACGTGTCACTAGCAAGGTGAATCGCCGGCTAAAGCTTACGTGTCCTTAAGTGAGAGAGGTCACTGCGTGTCCATTGACTATGTGAGGGCAAGCACACAAAATGGCTGCCGTAATCTAAGATGGATGCCATGGGTAAACCAGAAATGTGTTCATAACAGGAGTGCTCTTGCTCGTAGCATAGCGAAAACACCAGGATATGCTAAATGGATCATTTGCGGTTCACTGATACCAAAATTATGAATTTACGACAATGTTGAAAACACGGGTTCAAATCGTCACGAAACCTCAAGTCCAAGCACCATTCCTCACTGAAAAGGTTGGAAGAGCAGTGGTAGCCACTGCCCAGGCTCAGACAGACTTTCCTGAACAGGATAGGAGGGCTGTGACAGTCACAGCCCAAACACAAACTGAGTGCCCTCCTGAAAAGGTTGGCAAGGCTGTAATGGTCTCAGCCTCTACTCAAACAGATAGTGGGGTTGTGAAGCCTGAAACAATGGATCACTCCACCCAAACTGAGAGCATTGAGGAGGAAGAGAAGTCTCCCTCCCACCAGACTTTAGGCACGGATCAGCCTCCTCAGGGAACTGACTCTACCCCTTGTGAAGGAACTGCCCCAGAGGTAGTCAGGCCTAGCCTGGAAAACCCCTTGATGTCAGTGGACCCTTCCAAGGTGGGACCCAGTCTGGAGCAGGTAACCTGCCCCTCTCTACCCTGCCTCAGTCAGCCCAGGGCTGAAGAGGACAGGGAGGCCAGTAGTGGACCCAAAAGGGCCCCCTGTCCAAAAGAACTCCTTAATCAGCAGATTAGGATCACTGAAGCTGGTAAACCTAGCCAAGTGAAAAGAAATCAGACTCCTGAGGGATCCCCCTTAAAAGTAGTTAGGGACCTCCCACAGCTGGACACTGTTGGGCACAGCCAAACATGGGGCCTAACAACCCCAGACCTGAACTGTCCCTCCAGTAAGCCAAACAGAGGGACTCAGCCTCCAGCTTTAGGTAGCCAGAGGCTGACCCTGAGAGCTCAGTGCATCTCAGCTAAAGAAAGAAAGGCACACATGATGGATGGTGATTGGAGGAAGTTGAGCCCAAAGGTAGAGGAGCCTCACTTCAGTACTCCATCCCAGCATCAGCCTTTTACTTTCCCAAGACACACCAAAGACAGAGATTCTCTATGGTGGAGACCCTCAGATACCCTTAGGGTGAGGGGTTGCGTAGTGGACCATGACACAGGGGGAAACCAAGCCAGAGCTGGTCCTTCCTTATATGGCCACTTAAGTAATAGAGGCTTACCTGGACAAGGATAGCCTTATCTCCTTTCGTTTGGGGGGGGGGTTGTGTAGGAAGGTACCTCCTGACTATGGTTGCCCCCAACTTTTTGCCCTGTGTTTTAGCTGGTTTTTGACATAGTCGACCTGGGACCCTGCCAATCAGGACCCCAGGCCTACTGCTCTCTCTGTAAAATGGATTCCATGTACCCTAGGTGCATTTACCAATTGGTACTGGGCCACCTTATCAGACCCTGTAACTCAGGGCATAGGTGTACCCAGGGCCTACCAGGGGCTGAAGCATGTATTATGCCACCCCTGGCTGGCCTCCTAAATTTGACACAACTGGCTGCATGACAGCTGGGGCAAAGTCGTGTAATCACCCTTTGCTGTAGATATAGTATACCTATATCTAACCCTAAAAATGGACACACAGATTCCTACCAGTCACTCCTATGGCAGGCCTTGACAATCCTGAAGGCAGAGTGCTTGGAATCGTGTGAGATGGTGCTCTGGCATGAGCTGAGCCTGTCTGCAGCTTTCGGAACCAAGTCCTAATAGCTGTTCCATGATAACGCATACCATATACTCTTAAGTGCATTATAATCCTCGCGGTTAAATGCTATCTTTGGTATTGCTTAATCAAAACATGTCGAGTAAGGTGTCATACGAATTGGAATACTAACCCCTCGCCAATTCTGGCGACGGGGTTAGCATTCCACCCTTCTAGAGGGACACGACATGTATGTAACTGTGAACCCCGGTTAAAGTTAAACGAAGCCTCAGCTCCACAAAATGGATGCTGCCACCACAGACACGAGTCTGACCCCCTGCAGCTGGGAGTCCTTCCAGCGAGGGGAGCCTGGACAAAGGGTTTCCTGTCAAGGGCGGTGCTAGCACCGTCCCAGACAGGGTTTTGTGTATCCTGGGTAGGCAGGGCTTTACAGGAAGGTGACTGCTGAGTGGCACCCCGGTGCTCACTACGCATAGGCCGGTCAGAACCAGTTCCAGGGGCACACCAGCCCCTGGCCTGGGGAAAGTCCGGCATGGGAGAGGGGTGTAACCATCCCCCTCCTAGTCCCACCCATAGGCAGGACCTAGTCACCGGGTCAGCCCCTTTTCTTAGTATAAAGATAGGAGCGGGCCCCCTGTTCAAATTAGATCATCTTTGGAATCAAGACACGACTTTCTGCAAAAGGACATCAAGATTTCTTCTTCAAGATTCTCCCTTGTGACTAAGGAGTAGTCACCCTGCATCCGCAGGCACCATCTTAAGAACACTGCGGTCTGCTGCATGTCCTTCCTCAGGAATCCGACGACACAGCTCGACGAGACCCAGCTTCCCTGGCACCTCTGACCTCTACTCACCTCTACAGCCAAGCTGAGAACCGTGAGTGCGACGAGACCTCGAGGGACCGACGATCGCCAAGACTGCACGACTTCTTCACAACAAGCCCGCCGAGTGTCCCTCTGGTGAGTGCTTTGGGGTCCGAGAAGCCCAGACCCTGAGCAGCTCCAGCACCGAAGTTCAGCCTCCTAGCATCTCCACGATCTGCGTGGGGCCCTTCTGCTTTTGGCTGCTCACCGCGTTGTTTGGCTACTAGCCCGCTGGCTTGTGGCCTTCTGAACGACGCCCGACGACATCACTGCTGCTGGTCTGGTTGCTCCAGACTGGCCCTTGCTCCCTTCCAAGAGAGGAGCACCCCGGACCCTCCTGGTCCACTCCAGACGCCATTTTGAGTCCACCGCGTGGGCTTGAATTTGCCAAGGCTTTGTTGCCCAATCCTGGTCCAGCGACGCCGACAGCTTCATCCATCGTGGGACAGCTTGCTCCTCCATCCTGGTCGCCAACAACGCCTCCTGGTCCGTGAGATCTGCAGAGCACAGCGTCACCCACTCACCTAGTCGAGGTGACTACCATCCGGTGCCCTCCTGGTGCCACCTGACTACTGGCTAGTAGTCACGAACTTGGTCCCCTCTGCTTTCAGGTGTCATCTCTCTTCAAGATCCAGGCTTGGATCACTTCGAACTCTCTTCACTGGTCGCCTGCCAGCATCTTTCTTCCAGGCTCCTGGTCCGTCTACGAGGATTTCCGACGTCTTTTGAGACATATGCAGCTGCAGCCCCTGGGCTAGGTAACTTCGGCATTTCGGTGCCCCAGCGTAGCCTCACTATCCAAGGGTCAGAATCCACTTTCGTTTTCCTCCTACCAGGTCGGGTTCGCCCGAGAAAACTAACTTTGCATTTACTAGCTACCATAGACTTTGTCCCTCATCACGCGTGAGAGTGCACACTCTACACCCGAGTCCCCTGGGTCTCCTAGAAGTAATCTAACGATTCTATAGCCAAGTCCTAGCGATTCCAAAGCCTATTAGTACTGTACTTACCTGCTAGTAACTTCGCATTCCACTTTCAGAGTATATGGTTTTCCGTGCCCCTCGGGCATTTGTATATACTGTGCTAACTTAAGTATTTTCGTAAGAGTTTTGTGTTGTGCTTAGTACCCTGTCCTCATAAAGAGTACAGGGCTGTTGTGATTTTAATAAATACACTGTTTATTTTTCATAACACTTGTGTGGTGTCCTTTCACTTGGTGTTCAAGGGGTATATGTGTGGTATAACAGCTGGCTTAACACGCCCTCTCGAGTCTTTAGCCTTAGACTGCTCGTATCCATGCTACTAGGATAGCTGGTCTATAAGGTTGACTTACAACCAATCATCAATAAGGGTTGCTGGACTGATACATAGTGTTCACTAGAATAGTGAGCACTGCATATCAGGCGATATTCTCACATCTAGGACAACCCCTCCTGGGCGGGAAAAGGCGCGCCCCGGCTACGCCGCTTCGGGCATACCTGCCGAGACACGCCCCCGCCCAAAATGGTTTCCCGGGAGGATCGGGGCACCCAACCATACGTTCGGGGGGGACCGAGTGGTCGCCCCTTTCCATATGGCCGGGATGCCCGTCACCCCCTCCCAACACAATCCCCAAGGATGGGAAGTCGGACGCAGGCTTGAACTTTTGGAAGGCGGGAGGGAGTCACCCTTCCGGCCGTATTTATTAAAATATTAAACAAATTTTAAAACATTAAATAAAAGTTTCATAATCATGTACAATTTTACATTTATTACATTTCGATGAAGACATGTTCTTTGGCTAACCTTAACAGATCTCTAATACAAAGGTTTCCTAGCCGAGTCTAACATCCTGCAAATGCATACATTCTAAATTAAAATTGTACATCCTAGCATTAAGGGCCAACGGCAAGGTCTTAACCGGTGTCAGATCCCTACTACCAAAACTCTCGCCCTCACGGTGTGAGTGGCGCATGCGCAGAGGACTCTACCCTCATTGCCAACTGTAATTTCCCTCGTCATGGTGGGGGCCCCCTTTCCACTCGACGCCATCTTAAGGTCGTCCGAGTTCCCATGTGAGGTATCTGTAGGAAGGACAGCGTGGATTCCCCCCCATCCCCACACTCTCTATCCGCCGTCGCGGATATCCGGCCCCCGGGAAATTAGTAGGACGGGCATATAGCTGCCTCCTCCCCTGGGAGGGGCCTATGGCCGTCTCCCCTTAGGCGACCCATCCTTAATGGGTGCCGCCTCCCCGTGAGAGGGGCCAATGGCCGCCTCCCCCCGGGCGCTCCCATCCATTCTGGGTGGCGCCCCCCTCTAGGGACCTTGAAATTACTGCTCACCGATCATGACCTTACCGCCACAGGCCGGATAGTGGTCCGACTATCCGGCCCCCCCAACTCCTCCTAAAGGTCATGCTTCCTCAAACCCCTTAGCCATGCTATGAAGTCTCCTATGAGTAAATCATTCCCCTCCTGGGACAGGTGAACCCCATCATTCAGATACATGTGATCACCCCGAATACACCCATGAGGAATGCTATGCAACTGCGCAGAGCGAAACAATCTACCAATTTTATTGTTTACCCTCTTCACCGAATGGTTCAGTCTCGACACCGAAAGGCCCCCCCGCCATACCTTCCTGGGAATCATGTGGGACCAGGCAATCGTGCACCCCGGGATTCTTTTCGCCAACCAGCTAACAGCAGACAAACTTGTTCCAACAACACTCGTCTACCCAGTGTCACCAAGTCATTGCCCCCCAGGTGTACTATGACTACAGATGGCGGTGACCTTTGCCGCCCTAAGAGACCCTCAACGAATGACTTGAATTGGTCAATACAGAGCCCGCCCTTCCCATGGAAGGCCACTCTGTACCCGTATTCCCCAGCTGCGTGAGTCGCGTCACCTGCTTTGAATACGTCCCCGGCGCGCCTCATGTATGAGTGGCCCACGACCCATACCCCTCTCTCTCTAGACGGTGATCCATGACCGCTGGTCTCCTGGTACTGGGTCGACTGCAAATTCCGCCCCGCGTGACAGGCTCGCGAAACTGTAATTAAAACAAAAGACAAGAAGCGTGAGTGCATGTCAATTGATCCTTACAACATGTGCAATCGCACATACCTTTTGAAGCAATTCGAGGACCATCGCCCCAACTGTTTCACTTTGTCCGCACTCTGACCCCTGGCTGTAGCCTCAGTAGCAGCCCCTATCCTAAAGGAGTGGGTCCCAAAATCGCACGGGTCCATGCCCGCCGCAGCGATTGTCAGTGCTAGCACCCTCTGGAACTGAAACCTCGTCAGTGGGGTGCCATCCTTGTGCCTCAGCAAACTCCCCCCCCATGTATCCGCCCTTAGTGCCAAGTATTCCTCTATACACATTATCGGGCACGTGGGGGACCCTCGCGCGCGCTGCACAACAACACTATTTCCCATAGCCCCTTGGTCGGTCTTGGACCTGGCTATCGTGACCACCATCGAATCACCCCTAATTCGGACGTGATCCCTGCACAAGCCTCCCTCAACGTCTTTGTTATTCCTTGCGACCAGTTCGCTCACCCGCATAGCCCCATGGAACGCTAATGCGAAAGCTGCCCGGAACAGAACTGCTTCGAATTGGGAGGAGCATGTCTCGTCTAGTTGCGCTATGAGTAGGGACAACCTATCTAAGCCAATCGGGCACCTTTCATCTTGCTTGCGACCCTCGAGGGGCTGCCAGCCGCGAAGGGCTTTTTTCACCAAAAAGGAACCCGTTGGGTCTTTTATGCCATGCACCTGCGCCATGAATGAAATGGCCGCCCTATGCCTATTGGCCGTTGCCGCTGATCGGCCTTCCTTGTGCAGTGCTACCAGGAACCCCAGGAAGGATTCCTCCTGACCCCAGCTCTGATTCCCTGTCGGACCCAAAAATGTGCAATAGGAACGAAACGCTCCTTCGTATGCCTTCCTTGTCCTGGGGGCTAAGCTTGCTGCCACGAGGTCTTGTAATCCTGGGCACCGATTAGCCAAAGTGCTTCGGGGAATGGTGCCGCCACTAGGTCCGCTGTAGGTAGATAACCCCTGAACGCCTGCATATGTGAACGAGAGAGTGCATCAGCCGCATGATTCAGTACACCCGGCACATGTTTCGCCCTGAACTGTACATTCAGTCTCATGCAAAGCAGCACAACTTCTTTCAACAATCTCAAGATCCATTTGCAGCGTGCTGCCTGTTGGTTAATGCACTCGACAACAGTCATATTATCAGACCAAAACACCACTGAGCAGTCTCTGATATCGTCTGGCCATGCCATCAGAGCAACCAAAATGGGGAATAGCTCCAGGAACCCAATGTTACTTGTGAGACCGCTGGAGTGCCACCACGCCGGCCATGTTTGCGCCGACCATCGATTACCAAAAATGGCGCCAAATCCCAGGCTCCCCGCCGAATCAGTCCACAGACTTAGCTCATCTGAAGACGCTGGCGGCTTGTTCCACACTACTCGACCGTTGAAGTCCGCCAGAAATGCCAACCAAATGCGCATATCCTGGCGAACCTCTGCAGACAGTCTCGTACGATGGTGTCCTTCTTTGAGACCAACCATAGCTTGCGCAATAGAGCGTGAGAAGGGGCGGGCCATTGGTATCACTCTCAAGGCAAAGGTAAGCTGACCCACTATTTGCTGCAACTGGTGCAGGGTCACTTTCTCCTTACCAAGGCATAGCTTCAAGGAAGCCCTAAACTTGGCCACCTTTCCCATCGGCAAACGGAAACATCCCTCCACAGAATCGAGGTCAATTCCCAGAAACTGAAGTAGATGGTCCAACTGTCTTACCTGGTGCCAATTGGACTCCAAACTCCCTCATGAGGATGCAGAAGTCGTGCAGCGCCTGCGCACATTTCGTATCGCCGGCTGCTCCCATAAACAGGAAGTCATCGAGATAATGCATAACATGCCTATGCCCTGTGGCCTCGGTGAATGCCCACTCTAAAAAACAACTCAACATTTCAAAATAGGCACAAGAAATGGAGCAGCCCATAGGCATGCATCTATCCATGTAATAACTCCCTTGGAATGCAAAACCTAGCAAACGCTGATCCTGCGGGTGTACCGGGAGCAACCGGAACGCCGACTCGATATCTGATTTCGCCATCAGCGCCCCAGGGCCCAGGCGATTCAGCATGGCCACGGCCTCCTCCAACGATGCGTACCACACCAAACAGACTTTTGGGTCAATGGGCTCGTTCACCGAGGAACCCCTTGGAGCAGACAGGTTATGAATAAGCCTAAACTCCCCTGGGTCTTTCTTCGGGACCACCCCTAACGGGGAACAGATGAAATCCGCCACCGGTGGGCAATGAAAAGGCCCTGCCACTCGCCCTAAGCTGACTTCTTTTGCAATTTTTCTCTCTACCACACTTGGATTATGTTGCGCCGATAACTGGTTTTTACAAAAGGAGTCCCCTCGAAAATCCCCCGCCGGGATGTGGAAGCCGTGCAAGAATCCCTTCCTCAACACCCCAGCGGAGACATGATCAGGGTATTTGTTTAACCAAGGAGTCATAGCCATGAGATTAACGGGTGTAGGCAATTGGTCACAACGTTCTACCTTACTCCTGCTTGGACCCTCCCTTTCCTCCCACCCCGTTATTTTTACATGAACTCTCCGGGTGTGAGGAATTCCCACAGCCCGCACACACATGCTTGAACCTACATGTTCCTTGCGGTCTGTTACAGTTGCCTCGATTGAAGCCCCAACAGACCCCCCGCTTTCCGCCATTCCTGCCGGTTTTCGGCTGGTGATCGCCACTGGCGCCTGCTCGAAAGGGCACCGCGGGCTTTTGGCGGAAGACCCCCGACCCACTCCCGCCCGGCGAGGATGTACCTGCCGCCCCCGGCAGGAGCTGCTTATGCCATGAGACCGAGTCGAGGCAGTCCCATGTCAGAGAGGCATCATATTCTTTCGCTTTTCGGAATTTCATGTCATAACCTTTCCATTCCTCTCCCTCATACATTGCATAAAAATCCATAATACGAGTTTGATAGCAAGACAGTTCAGTTAACACCTCGGGTTTACGTTTCCCCATAACTGCAGTAAATATTGCAAAGGCCTTCGCCCAATTCGTTATCGTTTCATCCACCCTGAATTCCGCCATCTTGGCGCGCCACACGCTCGGGTGCCACAAATCTTTCTGGGTTTTAGCATATTCCATCTCGCGATGGTCAGTTAATAATGAAAACATATTGACATACTTGTCTCCCCATATTAACTCTTTTGTGGCCATAGGGATGTGCTGTGCCACCCTCTCCCGCCTTGAGGGTAATGAGCCCTCCCCCGCCATTGGCAAAGCGAGCTTACCCGGTTCGGTCGTTGTTCCCGCCGTTTTCTCGATACCAACTGCAGGTCCTACCGGTGTCACCTGTGGGGAAACAAGAGGAAGATTCGCCTTCGCGGCATCTCGCGACTGCCGCAATTGCTGGATTAGTAGCTTGGCCTCTTCGGCTGTGTCTCCGGGCGCCTTGGCACCCCCTGCCTTTTTATTGAGCCATGCGGCCAACTGGGTGGCCAATTCAGGAGGCATATCTTCATCGTTAGCGGGGGTAATCACTACCGGGATCGGTTGACCCGCGTCTGGGATTGGTACCGGGTTGTCTGCTGTTGTGACAGGGGTGGCCGGGGGTACCTCTGGGACCGG
Source organism: Lissotriton vulgaris (assembly GCF_964263255.1). NCBI lineage: Eukaryota > Metazoa > Chordata > Amphibia > Caudata > Salamandridae > Lissotriton > Lissotriton vulgaris. The sequence continues at coordinate 2,036,902,908 of NC_141691.1, forward strand.
GACCTCCCCTGAAACCGCCCTCTTCCTGACCCGCTTCCCTCTACCCCCGGGGACGATTCCCGGCAAGGCCGGGTCTATTACCTTCTTAAGGTTACCAGGATTGCTCAGTGCAGCCAGTTGTTTTTTGACGTCCGCCAAACCTCGACCAATCGATGGGACTTGTCCGAGTTTCCGCTCCATGCAAGCCATTCGGTTCACCAACAGGCGTAGCACCTTATCCGTCTCGGAACCCTTTCCTGCTTTCTTGCCAGCCATGGTTTCGATTAAAGGCTCCTAGACGATCAACGAGGTCCTGGACTCTTCGCCTTCGAGTAACTGAAAGAGAAACACAAGAATTATAAGTTCTCAAAATTGCTGCTTGTTCCGTCGAGGGCTCACGAGCAACGAGTGGGTGCAGCCTTCAGAGCACAGGAACAAGAGGACACTTCTTCGGATTCCCGCTCTATTTATTCCTCTGCGGGAGGGCATGTACCCTCCTCCGGTACGCCTACTGGGCGTGGTCATCGGTGTAGGTGTCTAGGACAACCCCTCCTGGGTGGGAAAAGGCGTGCCCCGGCTACGCCGCTTCGGGCATACCAGCCGAGACACGCCCCCGCCCAAAATGGTTTCCCGGGAGGATCGGGGCACCCAACCATACGTTCGGGGGGACCGAGTGGTCGCCCCTTTCCATATTTATGGTTTCTTTGAGTACACGTACAAAGCGTTTCACCATACCAATGCACTCTGGGTGGTAAAGGGCACATAACTTGTGATGTATAGAACAGCATTGCAAGAACTCCTTCATCTCACGAGACACAAACTGGACACCATTGCCTGTCAAAAGCAATCCAGGTAAACCTTCCAGTGAGAACACTTCCTTAAAGAATATTATGACCTGTTTTGAGTCAATATTCTCAGTAAATTTTCATCTCTGTCCATCTCGAGAACATGTCTATAAGGACAAATATAAACATTTCACGTCCATTGAACATAACAGGTCCTAAAATAACAAGAGCAAGTTCCTGCCATGGATCTTTAGGTTGCTCTCCTATTATCATAGGTTGAACCTGATGCTTTAAAGATTTCTCACTCAATAAACACTGCAAACAATCTTTAACAAACCTCTCAACTTGTAAGTCTAACCCTGGCCACCAGTAGATAAGCCTAAGTCTCTCTTTTAATCTTTGAAACACCCTGATGGCCTTCATGTGCTAAATGTATTAATTCTTCAGGGAGCACTCTAGGTGGAACTAACCTTGGGCCTCTAAATACTAAGCTTCCACTTAACAACAATTCATCCCTCACATTCCAATAATCATCCAAGCTCCCACCAGTTTTACATGTCCAACCTTTTCTGACTAAAAGGCGCAACTCCGCAAAGTCTACATCCAAATCACTTGCCTCACGCCATTTGTCCTCTTTCATCCCATCGTGATGTATATTGCATACCCATTCACTCATGTCTTCTCCTTTGGAGTCTATTTCACCTTCATCTAAAATGACCAATCTGGAAAGCGTGTCAGCAATACAGTTACGCACTCCTGGCAAGTATTCAACATTAAAATCATAAGCTTGCAAACTTATAATCCATTTTGAAATCCTGCTAGAAATGGCATCCAAACCTTTCTTATTAAACTCCTCACACAAAGGTTTGTGGTCAATTCTCACAGAAAATGTTGTACCCCTAAGTAATTTCTTAAGCTTCTTAATAGTCCAATGGACTGCCAAAACTTCCCTTTCTATCACCGAGTATCTTAGATCTGAACCGTTCAAACTCCGGGAAAGAAACAAAATAACCGTCACATCTTCACCTTGCTCTTGTTGTCGAACGGCTCCCAGATCCTTCATACTTACTTCTGTAATAAGTACAGATTTAAGCCCAGGATCAAAGCTCCGAAGTGTAGGCGTCTTCTTAAGACTGTCTTTCAAAATGATGAATTCCTTCTCACACAACTCAGACCAATGAAACTCAACACCTCTGTGCAACAAATTCCTAATGTTAGCTGTTTTCTCAGCAAAGCCTTCTACAAACTTGCTGTAGTATTCTGCCATACCAAGTACTTTCATAACTTCCTCTTTATTGCTTGGTGACGCCAGATTCTGTATAGTTTCAATTAAGTCACGTTTTGGTTCCACACCTTTTCCAGAAATGGTGTGACCCAAATAATCAATGGAGGACTTTCTGAATTTACATTTTTCTATCTTAACTGTAAGATTACTTTTACAGAACCTTCCTAAAACCTCCTTCAAAATTTTATTATGCTCCTCCATGTCACGTGCAAAGATCAAGACATCATCCTGATATATCTTTACACCTTTCACATACTTCAGTCTATAAAGCCCCCTGAAAGACCGCAGCTGCCGAGACAAGATCGAAAGGTAATCTAAGGAACCAGAAAGTTCCAAATGGAGTGAGGAAGAGGTTAGGTCTCTAGACTTCTCATCTAGTTGTTTCTGATGGTAGGCTAACCTTAGGACAACCATAGAGAAAAAACTTGGCATTCTTAAGTAACATAAGCATGTCCGAGATTTTCGGAAGAGGATACCTATCCACAACCCCTTTTTTGTTAAGTGCGTGTAAGTCTATGCATAGACAGAGACTGCTGTCCGATTTCTTGGCTGCGACCACTGGTGCCAACTATTGCGTACCTTCAACCTCTTCGATGATGCCTTCTTCCTTTAATTTATCTAACTGACATGTCATCTCTTCTCGTACAGAAAAAGGTACACCACAAACATTGCAGGTAACTGGCACAGCGTCAGGAAGCAACTTAATTTTATGAGTGTAATCACATAAGCAACCTAACTTGTTTTCAAAAACACTGGGAAACATATTCTTAAGATGTTCAATGTATGCTGTATCATTATCACCCCCATTAATCTCATTCACCTGCACTCTCTCTTTTAAAATTATAGGTGGATTACTGTTGAGGTCCTACATGACCCCCAGATCTCGCTGGTGGAACCAGCTTAAAATGCTGTCTCCTCTATGAGACACATAAACTTCTCCAAAAAGCTAACCTTCTTTTATACTTAATCAAATCCTGAAAATATCCAATAAGTTTGATAGGTTACCCACCATATGCATAGGGTTTAATGTCAGATTTCAAAATGTTTACTTTACCTTGTGGATGATGAGTGTAAAAGTGTTTTGAAACAATTGTTATTTTTGCCCCTGAATCAAACAATACACTGGTAGACATGCCATCCACCAGTATACAATCAACAGGTCTCTTCTTATCACTATCAGATACTTGTGAAACTATCTGACCACAATCTACATCTGAATCTGACTCACTGTCTGACAGATCTTCTGGAGACACCAAACTCACTTTTGCCTTATTCTTTTTTGCATGACAAGCAGACGTGAAATGTCCAATCTTTTTACAGTTACTACACATGGCTTTTAATGCTGGGCATTTCTTATTGTTGGCTAAATGACCACTATTCCCACAACGGAAGCATTTTCCTTGAAAACTAGAGTTTTTACTCAAAGTTTGATTACTACCACTTTCTTTGGCATTTTTCTTGTAATTCTTCCGGTTAGAGATCTTAACTTCTTGTAAACTACCACCATTACTTTCTTGTTTAGTTATCCTCTCTACACATTTCAATGAGTGTTCAATCTGATTGACTATACTAACTACTTCATCTAGAGTGGGATCGTCTTTCTGCCAAATATCATCTCTTACTTTCTGAATGTTGCAACCAAGCATAATTCTCTAATTCTCTCCTCGAGCAGCGCATCAAATTTGCAAGAGGATCCCAACTTCCGCAAAGCTGTAATATAATTCTCTACACTTTCACCTTCCTTTTGCGTTCTCCGCCCAAAGTGATACCTCTCCAGGATGGTGCGCTTATTTTAGGCAAATAATGCTTATCCAACTTTGCAATGCACACTTCGTATTCATTCAATGTTTGATCATTGACCTCTGGGAGATGGTCAAATACTTCCTGCCCTTCAGATCCTAGACAGTGAAGCAAAAGTGCTGTTCTACCTTCTGCACTTAAGTCGGTACCACATTCCTTAGCATATCTTTCAAACACCTTTTTCCACTTCTGCCATTTTATAGGAAAAAAGGTGGTGTGGAAACATTTGGCATTTTTACAGGTTAAAAACAAATACTAAATATAAATAAATGCACTTTAAAAGCTTAACATTTGGCTTAGTATTTAAAAGTTATGATAACTTAAAGTGTACGATGAACACACTCGTTTTCCCAGTATTAAATGAAGAAGTTACCACCTGGAAGGAAATCAAACAGTTAAATAAGACTTTTACACAATCACAATGGCAATATGTGACCTTAAAACGCAAGAATAGAATGACTAAGCAATTCTCAAAATATAAATGCCAGCTGCGAAGAAAATTAAAATGAAATGTCTTTGAGAAAAGAAATAATGTTATTATACAAGGAGACACTAGATGGCGCAGTAGGATGTTGTGAAACGAACTTATTATTACTGATTCCAGAATGCCAAGAAGTTTTTAGTCTTATTAACTCTGTTCTTTAAAAAAAAAAAAATCTTACTTGAAAGTAAAGAAAAAGCACGAGTGCTATTAATTTCCTTACGATGCTCTCTCAGACAAGTTCTGTGCTTAAAAGAATTCAATCGAGGTTTACAGAGATTGCAGCACTGTCCGTTTTGTAATGCCGAGAATGTATAAAGAGAAAAACAATGGCGCGGACGTGACATTACCCACGTAAACGCAGCGCAATGACATAAAGTATTCAGTGACGTCAGGAGGAGAACCTTCTAGCTCAATTTCACATGAATTCAGAACGGAGACAGTGAAATCGAAGGAATAATAACCGGTGAGTAGAAGCATGTTGATTTTCAAAAGGTGAGCGAGAGAGGAAGGAGAGTTGAAATGACAGTTAGCACACTTTGTTTACTGCAAAATGCTAGTAATTTCTCCAAATACACTCCACAGTCAGTCTCAAGCCTTCAATTGCGTACAAATCATAAGGAAACGATGAAACAATCGTAATGGGAGTTTCTCTCTTTTAAATTTTCCCAGCTGATCACACATCACAAACCACTGAACAGCATGTTCGTATCGGTGGTGCTTTTGTATGGAATATAAATCCGCAATGTAATAAAACAAAAATATTTAGCGCAAGCAGATTTAAATTCGGACTTCTCTCATCTGCTCACAATCCAATGAACAAAGGAAAACAGCAGGTCCATTACGATAGTTCACAACAATTGTGCTTGAATTCAAGGATGATTGAAAAGTCGAAGTAGCTCTAATAAACACACGCTGTAATCCACACCTTGTTCTGGATTAGCAGATCAAAAGTTCCATAAAGATTATCAGTCGGTTTGAATTGGCAAGGAGCTCCCTGTCAGAGAGATTAATTCCAACGTGATGCAATTTTGAATAGAACTTCAACAGGATCAAAAGCTAGCGTTTTTAATAAAAAAAAACGTCTCAATGGACAAGAAACACCGATACATTTCTGTATGACACTGCTGCAACTACAATATCCAAGAAACTAGTAAGTAATTTATGCAAGTTCATTAAGTTCCAAGCACTCAGCAAGAGCCCACATCGAAGCCTCCCAACCCTTAAACTATATATGAAAGTTTGTCAGGGTGAGACATGTGGCGATGCTCAGGGAGTTGACAAAAAATAACTACTCACATGGAAGAAACTAGTTCCTTTGTAGAGCAGAGTTGAAACTTGTAGATCTTGTAAAATATGATGTTGAGACAAATCCTTGAAGAAAGAATATGTTGAAACGCGTGGGTAGGTTTTAGACCATCGTCACCAGTGTAAAATCAAGTATAAATCTCCAAGGTGGTGAATAAAGGATAAGTTTATTCAGAGGTAAGAAATGTCCCATCCACCAACTGGATAAAGTCAGATGCAACTGACTTCTTCAACTATCATCTAGATTATATTGCTATTGAGCTGCTTAAAAAATAACTACAGCTCTTAAAGGAATAGGTATAAGCAATAATGTAAGCAAGAAGTTTAATGCACAATACTACAGTAATTTAAAGTCCTAGGGACCCAGCTCCTATACTTATACTAAGGATGTGGGTTGGACTACCTGGCTAGGTCCCTCCTATGGGTAGACCTGGGAAGGGAGTGGTTACGCCCCTTTTCCTTTGTCTAGTTTTGTGCCAGAGCTGGGGCTGGGTGCCCCAGCAACTGGTTTGAACCGGGCTATGCATGGAGCACCTTGTGTGCCCCAGGCAGTGTCTGGAAAGCATTCACTGAATGCAGCCCTCCCTGCCCCAATACACTACAAGCCTGTCTGGGGAGGTGCTGGCACCTCACTGGACAGGAAACCTATTGTCCAGGCCTCCCCTGCCGGAGTTTCGTCCAGCAGCAGGGGGTCAGACTCGTGTCTGTGGCAGCAGCATCCATTTTGTGATGGTGAGGCTCTGTTTAACTTTAACCGGGTAAACCAACCCACATGTCTTCTCACTCTAGAAGGGTGGAATGCTACCCCCGCCGCCAGGACTGGCGGTGGGGTAGTATTCCAAAGTGTTTGACACCTTACACAACATGTTTTGATAATGCCAAACCAAAGTTAGCATTACAACGCGAGGATCATAATGCACTTAAGAGTATATGGTATGGCTATCTCATAGAACAGCTGTAAGGAGGTGGTTCCAAAAGCTGCAAAGGGGCTCAGCCCATGCTAGGGCACCCTCTCACAAAAAACCAAGCACTCTGCCTCCAGGATTGTCGAGGCCTACCATAGGAGTGGCTTATAGGTTTATATGTCTCTCTCTCTCTCTCTCGCTCTCTCTTGATATCTATATATATATATATATATATATATATATATATATATATATATATATATATATATATATAGGTTTACTATATCTAAGTAGGGGTGATCCCACCACCTTACCCAGCTGGTGTGAACAGACCTGTGGTGTCAGTTTGGAAGGCAAACCAGGGGTGGCACAATACATGCAGCAGCCCCTGTTAGGCCTAAGGTGCACCTATGCCCTGGGTACATATGGTACACTATGCGGGGGCTCACAAGGGTGATCCAGTAACCAATCTGGCATGTACCTAAAGTACATGGTATCAATTTAGAGAGGGTCTGATTGCCAGGCCCACAGCCACACTAAAGTCGAAAAACCAGAGAATCACAGCAAAAAGTGGGGGTAACCATAGGAAGCAGACCCTTCTCTCATACACAACCCCCCTCCCCAAATGCAGGGACATTAAACTAACCTTGACCCGTTGAGTATTCATGTTCTAAGTGGAAATATCTGGAGAGTCCATCTGCATTGGCTTGGTTACTCCCAGGTCTATGTTCCACTGTAAAGTACATACCCTGTAGGGAAATGGACCACCTGAGCAATTTGGGAGTTTCACCCTTCATCTGTTTTAGCCATAAGAGGGGCTTATGGTCTGTCTGAACCTTGAAGTGAGTACCAAACAAGTCTGGCCGCAGCTTCTTCAGTGCCCAAACCATAGCAAAGTCCTCCCTCTCAATAGCTGACTAACGTTTCTCTCTAGGGGTCAGCCTTCTGTTTATAAAAGCTACTGGCTGGTCTTGACCATCTTTATTCAGTTGTGAAAGCACAGCACCTACCCCAAACTCAGAAGCATCTGTTTGAACAATGAATTCTTTGGAGTAGTCTGGACTTTGCAGAATTGGTGCAGTGCACATGGCCTGCTTCAGGTCATCAAATGCCTTTTGACAGCTGACTGTCCACTGAACTTTCTTTGGCATTTTCTTGGTTAAGTCATTAAGGGGTGTCACAATGGAACCATACCCCTTGACAAATTTCCAGTAATACCCAGTCAGGCCCAAAAAAGCTCGGACCTGAGTCTGGGTGGTTGGAGCAGTCCTGTCCATTTTGGTCTGGTTCTCGCTCTGCAAAGGTTGAACCTGGCCTCCACCTACAAGGTGGCCCAGGTATACAACCTGACTCTGCCCTATCTGGCACTCGGTAGCCTTGATAGTTAGGCCTGCCTTTGGCAAGGCCTCCAAAACATTCTTCAGGTGGATCAGGTGATCTTCCCAGGTGGAGCTAAAGACAGCAATATCATCTAGATAAGCTGCGCACTGTTATTCCAGACCTGAGAGGACTTAGTTCACCAACCTTTGGAATGTGGCAGGTGCATTTTTTAGACCAAAGGGCATTACCACAAACTGATAATGCCCACCAGCGGTTGAAAATGCCGTCTTTGGCTTTGCATTATCAGCTAGTCTCATCTGCCAGTAGCCAGCTGTCAGGTCAAATGTACTCAAGAACTTGGCAGAGGCCAATCTGTCAATGGGTTCATCTGCCCTGGGTATTGGATAGGCCTGGGCAGTAAATTCCATTCCGCTCGCGGAATTTGCGGAATTTGGGGAATTTCTCATTCTGCGGAGAACGCAAATTTGCCCAAAATTCTGCGTTCCACAACTTCGCAAAATGTTTTGCTTGTTTGCGTTCTCAAAATGTGTGTTTGCAAGATATTTCTCCCCGAGCACGCAACCAGCAAATGCGAACAGTAAAAAACCATTGCGAACAAGCAATTCCATGTGTACGTGGAATTTCTGCATGTTCGGGGAGATTTTTTACCATTTCGCGGAAATTTGCATAACACAATTACGCAAATTACGCCCACCCCTCGTATTGGATGGGCATCTGTCCTAGTGACAGTATTGAGACCTCTGTAATCCATGCAAAACCTCATCTCTCTCTTACCATCTTGGGTGTGAGGTTTAGGCACCAGGACTACTGGACTGGCCCAAGGGCTCTCTGAGGGCTCAATGACTCCCAATTCCAACATCTTTTGGACCTCTGTCCTGATATAGTCCCTGACATGATCAGGTTGCCTGTAAATCTTACTTTTAACATGCAGACTGTCCCCAGTGTCCACTTCATGAGTGCACCAGGTAGTCTGACTTGGAGTCAGTGAAAACATATGTCTGTAGGCCTGCAGAACTTGTCTGCAGTCCTTCTGCTGTTGGTCAGTGAGGCTGCCTGCCAAGGCTACAGCATCAAGTGAACCATCATCAGGGTTCTGAGAGAGCAGGTCTGGGAGAGGGTCACTCTCTTCCTCCTGTCCCTCATCAGTAGCCATGAGCAAGCCCATGTCTGCCCTGTCAACATATGGTTTCAGTCTGTTGACATGAAGCATCCTGTGGGGCCTCCTGGGAGTTCCAATGTCAACCAATTAGGTGACTTCTCCCTTCTGTTCAACAATAGTGTGGGGTCCACTCTTCTTGTCTTAGAGAGCTGCTGGGGCCACAGACTCCAACACCCTTACTTTCTGTCCTGGCTGGTAAACAGTCACCGCAGCCTTTTGGTCATGCCAGGCCTTTTGCAACTCCTGACTTGCCTCAAGGTTTTTGGATGCCTTTTTCATGTACTCAGCCATCCTGGAGCGGAGACCAAGTACATAGTCCACAATGTCGTGTTTGGGAGGTTTGAGAGCTAACTCCCATCCCTCCTTCACCAGACAAAGGGGTCCCCTTACAGGATGTCCAAACAAAAGTTCAAAAGGGCTGTAGCCAACCCCCTTCTGTGGGATTTCTCTATAAGCAAACAAAAGGCAGGGCAGCAGGATGTCCCATCTCTGCCTGAGCTTTTCAGGGTGACCCTTAATCATGCCCTTCGAGGTATTGTTGAATCTCTGAACTAGACCATTGCATTGTGGGTGATAGGGTGTGGTGAACTTGTAGTTCACTCCATACTCCTTCCACATTGCATTTAGGTATTCATACATAAAGTTTTCACCTCTGTCTGAGACAACCTCCTTAGGGAAACCCACTCTTGAGAAAACTCCCAGGAGGGCTCTTGCCACAACAGGTGCTGTTGTGGTCCTAAGGGGAATAGGTTCTGGGTATCTGGCGGCATGATCCACTACCACCAGAATAAATCTGTGCCCAGAGGCTGTTTGGGGATCCATTTGTCCAATAATGTCAATACCTACACGTTCAAAGGGAACCTCCTCCACAGGTAGTGGTATATGGTGGGCCATTGTGGTGCCACCTGATTTGCCACTGGCTTGGCAGGTGACACAGGAGCGACAAAACTCCTTGGTATCTTCTGACATATGAGGCCAGTGAAAGTGAGGGAAAAGCCTGTCCCAGGTCTTGTTCTGGCCAAGATGTCCTGCAAGGGGAATATCATGGGCTAGTGTTAAAAGGAAGCCCCTGAATGCCAAAGGTATGACCAACCTCCTGGAAGCTCCAAGCTTGGGGTCTCTAGCCTCTGAATACAGGAGCTCTTCATCCCAGTAAACCGTATGGGTCCCACTAGCATTCACTGCAGCCTCAGCAGCAGCTTGCTGCCTGAGGGGCCCAAGAGAAGGGCAGTCCAACTGCGCCTGCCTCAGATGTGCCCTGGAGGGTCCCCCTTTCCCAAGAAACTCAACCTGATCAGGCTCAAGTTGTTCTAGGACAGGCCTTTCCTGGGTCTTACAATCCGCTTCCTCAGAAATCTGATTCTCTTCCTGAGGCAAGGGGGAAGGCACTGCCTTAACCCTACTGCTTCTCCTCCTGGTAGGCAACTGGTCCATTGTTTCAGAATTCAGTGCCTGTTCAGTGTTGCAATTTCTGACCTGTGACCTAGTCACAGCAAGGACATGTGCTGAGATTCCTAACATTTCTGCATGGGTCCTATACTCCACTTCAGACCAGGCTGAAGTCTCCAGGTCATTGCCAAGCAAACATTCTACAGGGAGGTCTGAGCTAACAACAACCTTCTTTAGGCCAGCTACGCCTCCTCAAGAGAAAATAACAATTGCCATACTGTGAGTGGTAGTGACATTGCTAGCATTGGTCACTAGGTAATTTTCACCTAGTATGATCTGTCCAGCGTTCACAGAGCTGGGCGTCACCATTGTGACACTAGCACATGTGTCCCTGTAGGCCTGAGCCACTTTGTCATTAATTTAAGGAGTTTGTCTGTACTTGCCCAAGTTATTGGGACTCACAGCAGAGGACAGAATTATGTCCCCATCAGAGATCACAACAGCTTGAGTTGGTATTCTGACTAGGCCAGAATCCATCTCAGTTCCTAGGGTTAACCCTACTACACCCTTCTGTTGAGAACCACCACTTGGAGCTGAACTAGGGGGAACAGTTACCTTAGGGGCAATGGTGGTTGGAGCTGCCTCCTTCTTGATGCAATCACTGGTATTTACTTTACAAAATCTGCACCATGGTTTCTTTGGGCCTTCTTTCTTCTTAGATTGTTGGGAACCCCCACCATTATAAGCTTTTTGGGGACTTCAGATCTTTTGCTTTCTCCCCACCCTTTTGGTCTTGCTTCTTCTGATCACCACATTGGTTCTGTACCTTCTGCTTCACCCTGGTTCTGACCCATTTGTCTGCTTTCTTACCCAATTATTGGAGAGAGGTCAGACCAGAGTCAACCAAGTGATGATGCAATAACAGGTATAGACAGTTGTTAAGAATGTGTTCTCTCATAATAAGGTTATACGATCCTGTATAGTCACTTACTTTACTGCCCAGTAACTTTCCTTCCAGAGCCTTAGTACCGCAATCTATAATATCAGTCCAGTCCTGAGTCTCTGCCTTTTGGGTATCTTTGAACAGCAACCTGTACTTCTCAGTGGCTAGGCCAAACCCGTCTACTGTTCAGGACATTGTAGTTGTAGGCATCCTCTTCTCTAACAGGGAGGAGCTTGTCTCTTCCCTTGTCTGCAAAGGAGAGCCACATGGTTGCTGCCCACTGACTTTGGGGTACCTGTTGTACTTTGCAAGCCCTCTCCAAAGCAGTTATCCACTTGTGGATGTCATCCCCAATCTGATAGGGAGGGACAATCTTTTTCAGGTTGCTATGGTCATGAGACCCTTCTCTACCACTAGAGTTGTTGCTGCCACCAGTGGGCTCTAGCCCACACAATTTCTTCTCTCTTTCAAGAACTAGTGTCTCTTTTGCAAGGGCAACTTCTTGCCTCTTGATCCTCAGCTTGACCTCTTTCATTCTAGCTTTATGCTCTCTTCTCTGAGGGGAAGTCATTCTCCTTTGAGCAGTGGCATTGGACCCTACTGATTAGTCAGAATGCTCATAACCACTGGAAAGTGATCTGGGACTTCTGTTCCCACCATTAGGCCTCTTTGGAAGGTTAGAGGGAGGCCTACTGTAGTGTAGTTCCTATATTCCCAATAGGCTCTGTGCATTGAAATAACATAAACAGCAGTGTAGACGTAGGACTGAGGTCATCTAGGTCTCTACTGACTATGTTAGACTTAATTCGTTTTGCCAGCTATCTCAGAGGTCACTAGAAACTTTCTCGAATGAATAGGGAGGGGTTAACTTCCCTGATTTAGACAAGAAGTGATTAGCTTCTGACAACCATATAACATGACAACTTTGCTCCCCAGAATAAAGAGTGTATCTCCAGAGTCATGTGAAAACAATAAACAGCTATTTCACTCAGTCAATCGTGCATGCTTAGTTCCACCAGAGTTCAGAGAAATAGAGAGACGGGCGTTTTCAATAAAAGGTGTTATTTTATTGAGCAGTCTTCTTCCTCATGCAAGAGAAATGAATTGCCACAATTGCAATACTTATTATGAAGTAAAGTGCGTAAAAGGAAAAGGAGTATTATGAAATAATACTGTAAAAGCATTGATATGGTTTCTTAGCCATATGATACTTTAAAAAGGATAAAATATATACATACATAAAAACATTGACTAACGAACTCAACTGGTGCTTCTAAGATACGCCTACCCCGGTGTACCTGACCTAAGCCTAATACGTGGGAAGGAGTAAGTAAGTTGCAGTTTTAAGTTAAGTTAGGTTTTTGCCAAGAATCTGAATCAAGAATTCTCTCTAAGGTTTTAATCAGCTCCATAACTTGGTTATAGAATGAAGGAGGTCTTGTATCTCGTTTCTCAGGACTCGATCTCCCAGTAACCCGCAAGGATGACTGGAAACACCGGAGATGGATTTCTTGGCGTGAGAAAAGGCAGCTTCTCCAGTGTGTCAAAGGGGAGGGGCGGCTTCCTTCAGCTCTCGCATCAGCTGGGCTTCGGATAAGTAGATAGCCGCTCTGCTCCACACCACCATGTGTTGCTTAAGGCAAGTGTTGGTATATTTATACCTGGAAGGTGCCGTGTTTGACATAAGGTTGGACATAAGACGTCAATAAAAGATGTCACTAAGATCTGACTGTTTCTTTAGTGCTCGCAGGAGTTCAATGACAAATCAAAACAAAGACATGGGGAATTCCCAGGTTGCTGAAGGGTTGGTGTGTCGAAAGAACTTGTTGTGCTCTCTAGGAATCTAAGGAAGTAGCCTTGCCGTATTTGGGCTGCGTGGGCTATGACTGAATATGGGTAAGATTCTTATGCCTTCATTAGGACATGATTTATCATAACCGCATAAGGGCATGAATCAGGAATATTTAATTAGGGTCCTATATATATTCACAATACTACCTTGGCCTTCTATACCTCCAGATAGTCCTGTGTTGCCCAGGTTTGGTTCATCAATCTCTTCCTGTTCAGCATCCACATCATCATCAGAGACCACTGGGTCCTCCCAAAGAGGATTCTCTTCTGTTGAGGGATGGCCCCCCTCTCTACTACCTTGGCTACCTGGGTCTGATGCATTCTCTACATCATGAGCCACTAAGATATCTACCAGGTGGTCAAAGGTTGGACTCTGTCCTTGTCTTAACTTTCTGACCACACACAAGCTTCTCAGTTCCTGAAAAGAGAATGTGTCAAACTTAGAATGCATTCTTGGGTTGTCTTCTGGCAGAGGTCTACTAGACCCTGCTTCCGAGGACATGGCTAGTGTGGTGTGGTGTGTGCACCTACCTACACTACTTGTTTCCTACTAGAACCTCTCTAGGAGTTGTAGTCAGGGTGTGCTAAGCCCTTACCACCTACAACTGCTAAGTTCAGTAGAACCTATGTATATAAGACTTGATTTATATGTACCTACAGGTACCTTGATATGATCTTTCAGAGGATAATATCAAGATTATTTGGTAAAACAATGCAAGCTCTTATCTCATCCGCTGCACACCAATGTGAGATGTTAGCCTGGCATATGATGTCCACTAGTTCTAGTGGGCACCTTGCACCAGTCTAATCAAACCTTATTGATGGTGGTTGTAAAGTCAACCTTATAGAAATCTATCCTAGTGGTAGCATGAACCAGCAGTCATCAGGCTAAGTCTTCAGTAGGCAAGTTAAGCAAGTTGTTTTACCAATTATATTCCCTTGAGTACCAAATGAAAGGACACCACACAAGGTGTATATCAAATATATATGTATTTAATCTAAACACAACCCCTCTGCACTCTTTATGAGGTCAGAGGTAAAAATACTATACACGTCACACAATTAATATACGATAAGTTGCACAGTATACGTTATGCCCTAGGGGGCTCACAAACATATACTAAAATAGTGGTATAAGAACCACGAGAGAGTTAGAAAGCAGGCCTGAGGCCTGTGGAATCGCTGGGGCTACTCTAATCAACCAAAGGTTAGGAAGTAGGAGGCCCACGGGAGACGGGTGCAGTGTCTAAACACAGCTGCGGGTTACCATTGACTTTCAATGGGAAACGTAAAAGTTACAAATATACAATTTAAGGACACTTCCGGATGGACTAGGATGGAACCCTTTTAAACTAGGACACTTTGAGAGTCAAGACCCACGGGAGCACTGGAGTACACATGTTACCTCACCCAGAGAAGCCGGGTGCATAGGTGTTTTTTCGTGTCGGGTTTCGTCGTCGTTTTCAACGGAGACCTGCAAAGAAGTGCTGCAGGCAACTAGAGGAAAAGTGTCCGGGTGGATCCAAGGGTATATCAAAGATCTGAAGAACCTGAAAGCAGAAGGGACAGAGTCTGGGTCACTTGGCAGTGACCAGGAAGGAACCAGGAAGGAACCAAGCGATGTTGGGTGATTTTAGGTGAAGAAGTAAAGTTTGTCTTTTCAGCCACGAGGACCAGGAGGCATCAACGACAACCAGGAGCTGGATTCGAGCTGCCCCACAAAGGTTCTAGTTGACTGCGGTGTCAGTATCCAGACTGAACCCAACAAGCCTTGGCAAACGCAACCCACACAGGATGTCAAGAATGGCTTCGGTGCAGACCAGCAAGGTCTGTAGGGCTTCTCCTTGGTAGAGTAGCTGGAGCAAGTCTGGCGCAACCAGGAAAGGGAGTTAGTTTTAAAATGTCTTCAGGGGGCTCACTAGCCAACAGACTAGTAACCAAGAAGATGCATAAAGCTAAAATGCAGGAGCGGGCCCGACGAGACACTCGTGGAGTGTGGAGGCCTGAGCTTCAGTGCAAATGGTGCTCAGGTCTGGGGCTTCTCGTACCCCAATGCACAACTCACTGATGCTTCAGGCAAGGAGTGCAGGTAGCAAAATGCAGGCTGTCCAGGAGTACCGGTCTCGTGTACGCCACGTGTCTCAGCTTTGCTGTGGATGTGGGTCAGGGTCATAGATGTCTGAAAGTCTATGTCCTGTGTCACTTATTCTTCAGGATCCAACAGGAGCCATCAAACATGCAGACTGGCAAAGTTGCTGTTGGTTTTTTTTCAAAAGAGAGAGTTTCTCAGAAAACCAGAAAGGACTGGGTGTAAAGCAAACAAAAAAGAGAGAATTCCTTTCTGTGTAACTAGCTTTTAGTTTGTGACCAAAAGGTCTACACTCTAATATGACCTTTTTAGTGTTGTAACGTGACACGGATGATTATATCTGCACAGAACTAAGGTATCTTTTTGTCTCACAAAGTTTATTTAAAAAAAACATGTGAATTCATTTGTTACATAGCTTTTTCTAAAAACATTACATCAATCAAAGTTTATCTAATGCATACAGTTTAAGTAAATTTACTACAATTAAAAACAATCAATACAGAGTACTATTCACAAATGGAGAAATTTTAACAAAACATTATAACATAAAAACAGAAGAAAGTCCTTTGTCGACGCGTTTTGGTGCCTTAAACAGTTCTAACACCTTCTTCAGGAAAGACTTTATATTAAAAACCAAATTTCTTCAATCTAAAAATAAAAACATACAATTAATATCATATATTTCTGTGAGTACAAAATACATTACATTAGTGTGCATGGTTGCCCATGTGTCACAGTGTCAGCAATGAGAGATTGTCTTACTTGCTAATGTATTCTTGTGGATCTTTTTATCTTATGGGATTCCACACACTAGAGGATGGGGTGTCACTAGATCCTATGGGTAATATATGTTTCTTTTTAATCAGATTCTCTGAGAATAGAGAAATGCCTTGATCAGTTTATTTATAACAAGTTGGAATTTAAGGCTACTTAGCTGGATTCTAACCCGTTACACTTACTTTAAACTGGGAGAATAGTTTCAATTGTGTCTTTTTTCAGATTTGCGGCTTTAAATCAGCGCCGGGTCATATGGGATATATAGGCTTCGGCACAGTCTGCAAAAAGAGCATTTATATTTATGCGTCTCTTTCTTATATATATATTTGTTTACGGTGTCTATATTGTCAGCAAAACACTAGTTCACCACATATCTTCAGATATCTTCTTAACTTGGATACTAACTCAGTGTAGCCAGATATCTCATGCCTTCCATTGGGGTTTGTGGATTTGATATATTTATTCAAACCTCCCTCCCTTGGGACAACTCCTTTGACCAAATATAGGGGGATGACAAATGAATTTGGCAGTCATTTACAATTGGAACTCTTCAGTGTATTAATTTCCAAATAGGAGTTCCATTACATTACAATTGGTCAATAAGCCTTGCTCACCAATGGTCTGTCGGGCGTGCACACCCTCCCCAGAATGCCTGGCCCCTTACCTCGTAATCACGAATGCCGTAGCGATCGACACGTCCTCTCTCCCACGGATGGAATGAGAGAGGGACGTGTGCTACGTTTATTTATACTCACAGTCCTCAGGCATAATTAGTGCTACTAATTGTTAAAACATTAGTCGAGAACGTAGTAACTGTCGGCCATGTTTGTAGTTTATCGGCGTATTTGTATTTTAACGCGGTAAGGGGATGAATCGCATATTTCGATCATGGGTATCTGGTGCTTTTATCAAATATAATACCGGATCTGACCATTAGTGCCCTTACTTGTTGTTCACCACGTCTTATGCATAAGCGCCCGCTGTTCTGATTTCGTATTATTCATTGTCGGAGCCATATTTGTGCAGATATAATCATCCGTGTCTCGTTACAACACTAAAAAGGTCATATTAGTGTGTAGACCTTTTGGTCACAAACTAAAAGCTTACACTGAAAGGAATTTTCTCTTTTTTGTAAAGTTGCTGTTGGTGCCTCTTTGCACAGGGTGGTCACTCCTTGACCACAACAGAGATATCGTCCATCTTCAGAATGGAACGTCGAAGGTCAAGGATATGTCTTTCAAATATTCGTCCAGAGTGATCCAAAGTCCTAGGGACACAGCTCCTATACTTTTACTAAGGATGTGGGCTGGACTACCTGGCTAGGTCCCTCCTATGGGTGGACCTGGGAAGGGGGTGGTAACACCCCTTTCCCTTTGTCCAGTTTCGCGCCAGAGCTGGGATTGAGTGCCCCAGCAACTGGTTTGAACCGGGCTATGCATGGAGCACCTTGTGTGCCCCAGGCAGTGTCTGGAAAGCATTAACTGAATGCAGCCCACCCTGCCCCAATACACTCCAAGCCTGTCGGGGGAGGTGCTTGCACCTCCCTGGACAGGAAACCTATTGTCCAGGCCTCCCCTGCCGGAGTTTCGTCTAGCAGCAGGAGGTCAGACTAGTGTCTGTGTCCGCAGCATCCATTTTGTGATGCTGAGGCTCTGTTTAACTTTAATCGGGTAAACCAGCAACTACATGTCTTCTCCCTCTAGAAGGGTGGAATGCTACCCCCGCCACCAGGAGCGGTGGGGGGTAGTATTCCAAAGTTTTGTGACACCTTACACGACATGTTTTGATAAAGTCAAACCAAAGTTAGCTTTAACTGTGAGTATTATAATGCACTTAAGAGTATATGGTATGGCTATCTCATAGAACAGCTATAAGGAGATGGTTCCAAAAGCTGCAGAGGGGCTCAGCTCATGCTAGGGAACCCTCTCACATAAAACCAAGCACTCTGCCTCCAGGATTGTCGAGGCCTACAATAGGAGTGGCTTATAGGTTCATGTGTCTATATATATATAGAGAGAGAGATATAGGTATACTATATCTAGGTAAGGGGTGATTACACCACCTTACCCAGGCTTTGTGAACAGACTGTGGTGTCAGTTGGGAAGGCAAACCAGGGGTGGCACAATACATGCTGCAGGCCCTGGTAAGCCTGGGGTGCACCTATGCCCTGGGTACCTATGGTACCTATGGTACACTAAACAGGGGCTCACAAGTGTGACCCAGTATATGGTTCCAATAAACCAAGGGGGCCCCTGATGTTGATAGAGGTGCTGATGCAGGGGAAGGGAAACAGTACAATAAAACAAAAAGGCTCCACTGGTATCGAATCAATGAGTGCTTATAAAGTCACTTGATATTAGGGTCTCCCTCCCAGAGAGAAGGAAGGTAAAACAATGTAACAGAGAGTAGTAAATATATGGGTTTGTTTTAATCACAATTCATAGGCAAAACAGTTAATGAATTTACAGGACATTGAAATGACATAACAACATGAAAACAATTAATGATACCCCACACAAGAATAAAACATTCAAACAAAGGCTTGAACTCAAGTGACTTCATAAACACTCATTGATTCAATACAGGTGGAGCCTTTTTGTTTTATTGTACCTTAAGTACATGGTATCAATTTAGTGAGAGAGCAGCTGGGCTGTGGGTCTGATTGGCAGGCCCACAGCCACACTAAAGTCGAAAAACCAGAGAATCACAGAAAAAAGTGGGGGTAACCATAGGAAGCAGATCCTACTCCTACAATGCTCCTTGTACTAGGATCCTCAACCGGATTCACCTCAGTGGATACTATAGCATCCTCCCCAGCCGCCTTTATTCCTCGGTGTACAGTCATGTTCTGTTCTCTGACTACGTCATAACTGTTAATAAAAACATCAAAACTTCTCCCAGAAAGTTATGAACTTCGTCTATTCAGTCCAGAACCACAAGGGGCTTAGAATACATAGTCTCACAATTATAATACAGAGTCTGACAACACTGTATCTTCTCCTTTGTTAAATAAAAAGTACAAACAATATTTACATTCCTCGATGAGTCGAGGAGGTGCTTGCAGTAGTCGCAAGAAGTGGTTGAGAAATGCTCTGTTCATGCACTGATGGTACAGGTTCTGATATTTGATATGGACTGTCAGGTAGGATGGCCTCATTTGTACGTGCAGGAGCTGACGTTTGCAGAGGTAGGTGCTTAAATTGTGGCAAGTCGTGTGTGATGGCCTGTCTAGGATGATATTCAGCCATCATATCTCCTTTACACATAGCAACCCTCAGGGGATCGGCAGCAAATGGAGTGTCAGTTTTCTGCTTTCAGTTCTGCTTGATTGGGTCTAAGTCACCTTAATCGAAGACTGGTTCCTGGGCTCTTGGATGCAGATCAGTGTACATCTTTATTTTGCACTTTCAAGAATTGTCAGTCACACGAACCTTGTCAGCACTCAAGGATCTCTCTACAGTTCTCTGTTGCAGTTTGGTTCTGAAGGCTCTCCTAAATAACAAGGTGGAACGACTTTCACCTGTTGTGGAGTGAGAAGTTGAGTGATGAGCATGGAGGGCTTGACACAGGGCTTGTTTAATGCAATCCCCTCCATTGATGCTCACTAAATTACTCTTTAACCTGTACCTATAAATCGTTTCAGTACATCATTTGCTTGAGGCAACAGAGGTGTACTCTTTTGATACTTGATATTCATTCTGACCAGGAACTCTCTGAACTCTTTGCTGTTAACTGGTCGACCATTGTAAGATTTGAGAAGGGCAGAGAGACCACACACTTCAAAGATGTTTTCCAGCTGCTCAATACACTTGTAATGGGTGGTTGATGATAACTCCTCTACCAAAAAGGAAACAGGAATACTACCATGAGCTGATGTCCTTTTCCTAGGGGTCCAAAGAAATAATCTTCAACTCTTTCCCAACCTCTGTAGGAAGGTCAGACGTGGTCAATGCATGTAGCATTACTTTGAGGAAAAGGCAGTTACAAAGATGACAACTCGCTCGTCTGAGTGTGGGAACCACACTTCTTCTCTTAAGGCTCTTTAGGCAGTCACAAAGCCATGATGTCCTGCATGGGCAAGTTCAATGTCCGGTTGTCTTAGACTCTAGTATGACAACTTTCGAGGCTCTCAACACAACATATTCTTTGGTCACAGATAGTTCCTACTGCACATTTTCTTTTAATTGACATCGCCAGCCTGAGTTGGAACACTTTGAGGATGTGCATGTTCTTATCAGCAATAGTTGTCTCAATAATCATTTTGATTTAAATAGCTGCAAGTGTGCAGGTGTACTACACTTCACTGTGAATTGATGTACTCCTCATCTGTTTTCTATGTCAAACTGTAACAATGTAATGTCACTTTTGAAAATAATCAATCGGCTACTGGTCTTTACCTGGGGTGGTGTGGAGTACAAAAAAACGATGGATTTAGGCCCAGATCTTTGTACTGGGGTGAATGTATGACATTGTTCTGCATTCTGTCCATCAACTGTGTTTTTTGCAATTTTCACCCCGAGTGTGCTGGGTATACTCAGAAGTGAGTCCCAGGCTCTCCACACCACTGGAGTCAAGCTATCCAGGCTGATGAAGGCTGATAGCCAGAAACCGGTCCTTGGATGCTTGATTCCGGTCTGGGAAAGACATGGCTTGGTAGTTCGGACTGGACTGTTCCCATGAGGCACAGGGTCAGAGCTGATTTGCATATAGCCAGTGTCTAACCCAGGGTGGTGTGGAGTGCAAAAAAACGATGGATTTAGGCCTAGATCCTTGTACTGGGGTGAATGTATGACATTGTTCTGCATTCTGTCCATCAACTGTGGTTTTTGCATTTGTCACCCCGAGTGGGATGGGTATGCTCAGATGTGAGTCCCATGCTCTCCACACCACTGGATTCAAGCAAGCCGGGCTGAAGGCGGCTGGAATGCCAGAAACCGGTCCTCGGTAGCTTGTGTCCAGTCCAGGGAAGGCATGGTCTGGCAGTTCGGGCTGGACTGTTCCCATGAGGCATAGGGTCAGACTGATTTGCATATGGTCATGTCTGAACTGGGGTGGTGTGGAGTGCAAAAAAACGATGGATTTAGGCCCATATCTCTGTACTGGAGTGAATGTATGACATTGTTCTGCATTCTGTCCATCAACTGTGGTTTTTGTATTTAGTCCTATTGGTATGCACCCATTGATCCTGGTGCTCTTGGTGCAGGCTCTCCTTGCTTGAGTCCATCTGAGCCTGGTTATGTTGGCCCTTTTCCTCCTGCCCACCCCAGTACAGTCCACATTGTTACAAGATGCTGGTTGAATTTCCTACCTCAAATGCTCCTCACCCTATTTCTGCTACTTGTAACCATTACTCTTCCTCACTTGTTAAGACCGGCCATGGTCTGTCCTAATCTTCATGACCCTCTTAGCTCTCTGTACAGTCTACCTTGTCATGATTATTTTATTGTACCTAGTCCTCTTGCTCTGGCCTTACGGTAGCTTTGGTACTGTGTCCTTAGATTTCCTAATCTTTGTCCTGGTAATCCTAATGGAATACTGGCCATTGCTATTCAAGTCCTAATTTTTGTAGTCCTCTCCTATCTTGTCCTGATCCATCTGGACCTCGGTATCCTGCAACTGGCCCACATGACTGAGCAATAACTTGTACTATAACAGACCATTCTAGCCTTTTCTAGTTTTGATGTTCCTTGACCTCCAATTCATGCTATTCTAAGAACTCCCTGGCCCTGTAATTCCTGGTGCTGATTTGACATGTCGTCATTTGCTTGTGCTCGTACCCTTAGTCATTTGGATCATGGGTCTCGTGTTTCAAGGACTTCCACTCCTGGACCTATTCATTCTCGTCCATCATTACTCCTGGTCCTACTCCCATGGTTTATATAGTCCCCTTGTTTGGCTGTTCCTAATCCTTCTGATCCTGGTCACCTTGCTCCATATAGTTCTGGTATTAATTCTGGTACTCCTTTGTCAAGTCCACATGTTTCGGGTCTTTGCATGCTAGTTTCACTGTCGTTGGTTTCCCTAGTCTTCATAGTACCCTGTTCTGCTACCTCATCCTACTAGTTTGCCTATTCTACCTTTCTCTTGTCCATCTGACCACATGCCCATCAATCATACTTCTACTAGTAATGGTCCTAGAGTCTGTACTTGGATCCCCTAATGTTTTCTTACCAAGAATCCCCTGCTATCCTCAAATTTAGTCTACAAAATGATACATTCCTCACAATTCTGTGCGGGAAAGTTGTGGAATGACCAGGTTGAGAAAAATTTCCACCACCCAGCATTTCCCCAAGTCTTCCGATAAAAATTGTACCTCACGTGTGTGGGTGTGCAAAGTACTCATGACAGGGAAATGGCCAAAACTTATTGTGGAGATCAAAATGATGTACCACAAAACAACCTGGTTTTGTTAGGGGAGGCACCTGTGTTTTTGGTCCAGGACTAAGCATCCACCTAGGGAAACCTACCAAAACCAGACATTTCTCAAACTAGACACCTTGAGGAGCCCAAGGAGGTGTGACTTGTGTGGATCCCCCACCATTTTGCTACCCAAAATCCTCAGCGAATCTCAAATTTAGCTACATTTCTAGCTGGGATCACTGCACCAACATAAATTTACTGCCACCCAGTGTTCCCCTTGGTCTCCCAATAAAAATGATACCTCTTTTGTTTGGGTGTCTGGTGCAGAATCACCTTAAAACCTATATAAAAATAGCATGTAGAGCTTACTGTGCAATACCCGCAATCTCTATGTTTTTGGCCTTTCCCAGTCGCAGGCCCATGGACCACACACACAAGTGAGGATTCATTTTACTCTGGAGACTGAGGGGAATACTTGGCGGTAGGAAATTTATGCTGGCATAGTGATACGTCACAAAAATATGAGGAAAATGTGATTGGTTTTTAGCTAGATTTGAGGTTTACAGGGGCGTCTGGGTAAGAAAATGTTGGGGAATCCACACAAGCCACACCTCCTTGAAATCCCTCTTGTGTTTGATTTTCAGAAATGTTTGGGTTTGGTAGTTTCCCGAAGTGACTGCCAAGTCCAAGACCAAAAACGCAGATGACCCCCTTGTAAAAACAGTAAATTTTGTGGTTGATAATTTTGATGCCTCCACAATATGTTTTGGGCTCTATTCAGTTGCGGGCACCTTGTGCAGAAAGACTGTGCCTATTTTGTGCAGCCCCTACCCCGACATACTGAAATAAAAATGCTCCCCGGCACCTACTTTTTTTGTACTCCCATTTTTCCCCAAGGGGGGACAGAAAGATTATAAATTTTGTTTTGTGCCTGCCCCACCCCTATATACTGAAAGAAAAATAATACCTGCCACCTAGGATGCTTTCTGTCCCCCAGGGGAACAGTTGGGGCTTATTGCTCCATTTTACCCATTGAGGGGGATGAACGACTGTCCCTTAACTTTTTTGTGGGGTAGGGGCATTGACATGCCCCTATTTGGCAGCTAACACCCCTACATACTGAAATAAAACCAGTCCCTGGCACCTACTGTCCTTATTGCCCCGCGAGGCAGATTGGGGGATTTTCCTCTCATTTTCTCCTCCGGGGGGCAGCAAGACTATCCCTTTAGTTTTGCGATGGTGGGTCATTATCATGCCAATTATGGTTAGCCCCCACCCTACATACTGAAATACAAATAATCCCTGGTGACTAGTGTGCTTCTGCCCCACCAGGGGAGGGGGGCAGATCGGGGCTATTGCTCCGTATGCCACCCAGGGGGCAGAAAGACTAAAAAAGACAAATAGTGGTGGGGAGAAAAGGCCCTTAACCAGGTGGGTCCTCTCCCTGGTGTCTAGTGGGTGGATCCCGGTTTGTGGATCACCCTTCTGGTGCAATCCACAACCAGGGATCCACTAGGGAGGGGTCCCATTTGAAGGGGGAGATTCTCCCATTTCCTATGGTGCCACTCATCTCCCTACATGCTTGGTGAGGTGATATAGCCACAGGAGCACATAGGATGTGAAAGTGAAATGATCCTTTCAGTTTCACTATAATGACATCAGCATGCCATGCGCGCAAATTGCCATTACTCTAAAAAAAAAAAAAAATGCCTTGGGCAGTTGGGGAAGATCTTCCCCAGCTCCTGAGGCTGAAAAAGAGAAAATAATTCTCTCTGCTGTTTACAACAGATGGATTTCAGACTGTAGCACAACATATCTGTATGCCATATCCTCCAGAAGCTTCTGTTTGATTTCCACAAGTTATATTTGAACATTAAAATAGCATGTGTTTTTTGTGTTGTAAATACTTATTAATTATTTTGCAAAAAAATACATATTGAAGACAATTGCATCAGCCATACATTTACAATGGACAAATACATTGGTTTAATGGGAATTTATACAGTTTATTCCTCTCAGTCGTTTGAGAAAAAGTTAATTTAATTTTGGTATGGGTTGAGGGAAGGAAGGGAGGAGAGGGAAAGATACCCTGTGCTTTTATTCAAAATTGATTTGACATTTTTTCATCTGTAAACAGCTTAACTGAATTCTTGCACTTACCTTTTTAAAAACGAATGTAGATTTGTATATGCTCTTTTTTTCAAATGCTTCACACTTTTTGCAACCCTGTTACAAAATAGCCACCGCACTACATCCTGAAATAACAATGCTCCCTGGCACCTTCTTTTCTTACTGCCCCTGGGGGGCAGATTGGGGGATTGTACTCCCATTTTTCCCCAAGGGGGGACAGAAAGATTATAAATTTTGTTTTGTGCCTGTCCCACCCCTATATACTGAAAGAAAAATAATACCTGCCACCTAGGATGCTTTCTGTCTCCCAGGGGAACAGTTGGGGCTTATTGCTCCATTTTACCCCTGAGGGGGATGAACGACTGTCCCTTAACTGTTTTGTGGGGTAGGGGCATTGGAATGCCCATATTTGGCAGCTAACACCCCTACATACTGAAATAAAAACAGTCCCTGGCACCTACTGTCCTTATTGCCCCGCGAGGCAGATTGGGGGATTTTCCTCTCATTTTCTCCTCCGGGGGGGCAGCAAGACTGTCCCTTTAGTTTTGCGATGGTGGGGCATTATCATGCCAATTATGGTTAGCCCCCACCCTACATACTGAAATACAAATAATCCCTGATGACTAGTGTGCTTCTGCCGCACCGGGGGGGGGGGGCAGATCGGGGCTATTGCTCCGTATCAATCAATCAATCAATCAATCAGTGACACTTATAAAGCGCGCTACATACCCGTGGGGTCTCAAGGCGCTGGGGGGGGGGGGAGCCGCTACTGCTCGAACAGCCAGGTCTTCAGCTTCTTCCTGAAGGAGAGGTGGTCTTGGGTCAGGCGCAGGTCGGTCAGGAGGGAGTTCCAGGTCTTGGCGGCCAGGTGGGAGAAGGACCTTCCTCCTGTAGTCGCTCTTCGGATGCGGGGGACGGCGGCGAGGGCGTGGTTGGCTGATCGGAGGTGGCGTTTGGGAGCGTAGAAGTTGACTCGGCTGTTGAGGTAGCTCGGGCCTTGGTCGTGTAGGGCTTTGTGTGCGTGGGTGAGGAGGCGGAAGGTGATTCTTTTGTTGACGGGGAGCCAGTGAAGGTCTCGCAGATGTCCGGAGATGTGGCTGGTTCGTGGGATGTCGAGGATGAGTCTGGCTGAGGCGTTCTGGATCCGCTGGAGTCTCTTCTGGAGCTTGGCGGTGGTCCCGGCGTAGAGGGCGTTGCCGTAGTCCAGTCGGCTGGTGACGAGGGCCTGGGTGACGGTCTTCCTGGTCTCGGTGGGGATCCACCAGAAGATCTTCCGTAGCATGCGTAGGATGTTGAAGCATGCCGAGGAGACGTTGTTGACTTGCCTGGTCATGGAGAGGGAGGAGTCCAGGATGAAGCCCAGGTTGCGTGCATGGTCTGTCGGTTTGGGTGCGGTGCCCAGGGCGGGAGGCCACCAGGAGTCGTCCCAGGCGGAGGGAGAGGGGCCCAGGAAGAGGACCTCCGTCTTGTCCGAGTTCAGTTTCAGGCGGCTGGTCGTCATCCACTCGGCTACCTCTTTCATCCCTTCGTGCAGGTTGGCTCTGGCGGCGGCGGGGTCGTTGGTCAGGGAGAGGATCAGCTGGGTGTCGTCGGCGTAGGAGATTATGCTGAGGTTGTGTTTGCGTACGATGGCCGCGAGGGGGCTCATGTAGACGTTGAAGAGGGTGGGGCTCAGAGATGATCCTTGGGGGACGCCGCAGATGACTTCGGTGGCCTCTGACTTGTACGGTGGTAGGCGGACTCTCTGTGTTCTCCCGTCGAGGAAGGAGGTGATCCACTCCAGCGCCTTGTCCTGGATTCCGACGTTGCTGAGGCGCCGTACTAGGGTGCGGTGGCAGACCGTGTCGAATGCCGCGGAGAGGTCTAGGAGGATGAGGGCCGCTGTTTCTCCATTGTCCATCAGGGCTCGGATGTCGTCGGTGGCGGCGATGAGGGCGGTCTCGGTGCTGTGGTTGGCTCGGAAGCCGGACTGTGAGGGGTCGAGGGATCCGTTCGTCTCGAGGAAAGCGGCCATCTGCTTGTTGACGGTCTTCTCGATGACTTTGGCTGGAAACGGGAGGAGCGAGATGGGGCGGTAGTTCTTGAGGTCGGTGGGGTCCGCTGTTGGTTTCTTGAGTAGGGCGCTGAGTTCGGCGTGTTTCCAGCTCTCGGGGAAGATGGTGGTGTCGAGGGATGTGTTGATGATGTCTCGCAGGTGGGGTGCGATGACAGCGTCGGCTTTGTTGAAGACGTGGTGAGGGCAGGGGTCGGTCGGTGATCCGGAGTGGATGGAGTTCATCGTGCGGATGGTGTCTTCGGTGCTGATCGGGGTCCAGGCGTGGAGGGTGGTGGTGGGGGGTGGTTGTTCGGTCATGGTGTGCGTTGGTTGGTTGTTGAAGCTGTTGTGTATGTCCGCGATCTTGTTGTGGAAGTATGAAGCCAGGGAGTTGCAGAGGTCTTGCGATGGGGTGATGTCGTTGTTTCCTGCGCTGGGTTGGAAAGCTCTTTGACGATGTTGAAGAGTTCCTTGCAGTTGTGTGCGTTGTTGTCCAACCGGTCCTTGAATGCTGTTTTCTTGGCGGCGCGGATCAGCTGGTGGTGTTTCCGGGTGGCAAGTTTGAAGGAGGTCCTGTTGTCCGGTGTCGGTTCCCTTCTCCAGACTTTTTCGTATGCCACCCAGGGGGCAGAAAGACTGAAAAAACCAAATAGTGGTGGAGAGAAAAGGCCCTTAACCAGATGGGTCCTCTCCCTGGTGTCTAGTGGGTGGATCCCGGTTTGTGGATCACCCTTCTGGTGCAATCCACAACCAGGGATCCACTAGGGAGGGGTCCCATTTGAAGGGGGAGATTCTCCCATTTCCAATGGTGCCACTCATCTCCCTACATGCTTGGGGAGGTGATATAGCCACAGGAGCACATAGGAAGTGAAAGTTAAATGATCCTTTCAGTTTCATTGTAATGACATCCGCATGCCATGCGCGCAAATTGCCATTACTCTGAAAAAAAATAAAAATGCCTTGGGCAGCTGGGTAAGATCTTCCCCAGCTCCTGAGGCTGAAAAAGTGAAAATAATTCTTTCTGCTGTTTACAACAGAGGGATTTCAGACTGTAGCACAAAATATCTGTATGCCATATCCTCCAGAAGCTTCTGTTTGATTTCTACAAGTTATATTTGAACATTAAAATAGCATGTGTTTTTTGTGTTGTAATTATTTATTAATTATTTTGCAAAAAAATACATCTCGAAGACAATTGCATCAGCCATACATTTAAAATGGACAAATACATTGGTTTAATGGGAATTTATACAGTTTATGCCTCTCAGTCGTTTGAGAAAAAGTTATTTTAATTTTGGTATGGGTTGAGGGAAGGAAGGGATTAGAGGGAAAGATATCCTGTGCTTTTATTCAAAATTGATTTGACATTTTTTCATCTGTAAACAGCTTAACTGAATTCTTGCACTTACCTTTTTAAAAACTACTGTAGATTTGTATATGCTCTTTCTTTCAAATGCTTCACACTTTTTGCAACCGTGTTACAAAATAGCCACCGCACTACCTTCACATGTCCCTTTTTCCTTTGTGGCCAGAAAAATACAGACCTCCTTCACACTATTTATCCGGGGCTGGTTGAAATGTACATCAATGGTACTATTCAGCCTTTGGCCGGAAACAGCAAACATTATATACTTTTTACCGGTAGCGGGATAAATATCAGAGATTTTGCACTATTTGGCCGGTGACAGGGTAAACTGATACTTTCTGAGGAAAACATTTCTGCCTCATTACCTGCCTCCAGGATGACTATATACACGTCTCATTTCGCAAGAATCGTTTTCCATCAGTAAAAAGTCTTTGAGCAGCAGCTAAAAACCGAATATTAATCAGGCTGTGCCATACGCATGTGCTCATCCTAAACTGATGCTGGCTTGCTGCTAGTGTGAAAGTTCACACTCAGCAAGGATGGACTATCCCTGTAGAAATGTGAAGTTTCCTAAGAAAACACAAACAAGACAAGCAAGAGCAAAACACAGTTATCCCAAGCAATGTGCTGCAGGCATCGCTCATCTTGACCTGAAACTTATCCCTGGCCTCAGTAAACAAGCATTTGCAATGCAATAGGTCTCGCATTAGGAAAATTTCAGCTATTGGGATTGTAAATGACACATTTTTTATTTATGTGTTGGTTTTGAGAATAGCGAAAATAATAGGTTTGTCATTGACAATGCCAATAGTTTTAACTTTCGCAAATGTGACACCTATAGCATTTGTAATGCAATATGTGTTGTATTTACGTGACATAAATGTATTGATAATACAAATAGCAATGGCTTTAAAAAAATGTAAAATAATTAATACCTAAATAAAAGTTATTGTAATGTATAATGACAATAGCTTAAACTTTTTGTAAATAACTTTCGTGAAGATTATGTTCAGTGTATTTTATTGTGACGAAAATCCAAGAACAGAAGTGAAATATTAACAACTTTTTGTGACATTTGTAATAAAGCTTGAAACATTGAGAGAACATATTTGACATAGTGATGTTGTGGTGCCCCTGAGTGATGCTGTGGTGGTGCTTAGTGATGCTGTGGTGATGCAATAGAGTGAGTGCAATAGATAGATAGAGTGAGGGCGATTGATAGATAGAGGGAAGGAGGGCGATAGATAGAGGGAGGGCGATAGATAGATAGAGGGAGGGCGATAGATATATAGAGTGAGGGCGCTAGATAGATAGATGTTATGTTATGTTATGTTATTAAAATATTTCTAAAGCGCCCTATCACCGATTGGTTTCTCGGCGCTGTGATCAGCAGTAACATGAACATAGAGGAGGGATGCGTTTATTGAAATGCTTGTCTAAAGTGCCAGGTCTTCAAGCTTTCTGGAAAGAGAGAAGATCTTGACAATTCCGGATCTCCAGGGGGAGGGAATTCCACAAGCAGGAGGCAAGGGTAGCGAACCTACGGCCTCCTGCGCGCTTAAGTTTGAAGGAGGGCGTCTGCAGGAGGCTCAGGTGGAGTGAGCGTAGGTTGCGAGAAGGGGTATATCTAGAAATCAGTTGGTTAATGAATGAGGGGATTTTACAGTAGAGGGACTTGAAAATTATGCAACCAGTCTTAAAGGCACAGCGCTGGGTTACTGGGAGCCAGTGTAGTTTCCTTAGGAGGGGGGTAGCTGCTTGACGCCTTGGTTGGTTCAGGATTAGCCTTGAGGCATGGTTCTGTACCATCTGGAGTCGCTTAACTAGGTAGTTGGGAAGACCTAGGTAGATAGCATTCGCGTAGTCCAGATGGGACAGTACAGTTGAAATCACAACCTGGGTGATTGCCTCGGGTGTAAGCAGACGACGTACCTTCCGGATTTTTTTTAGTTGGAAGAAGCACTTGGAGGCCACCTGACCTACTTGCGCTTTCAGTGATAGGTTGCAGTCCACGGTGACTCCAAGTGTTTTGGCTGATAAGGAGGATGTTGGAATTTGGCCCAGTTCAGAAGGCCAGTAGTGTGGGCCCCTGTATTTGGCGCTATCTCCGGTCAGGACTAACTCGGTTTTCCCCAGGTTTAGTTTGAGCTGGTTCTGGTCCATCCAAATTTTAATAAAGATCATGGTAGACTGGAAGTGCTGTATGGAGTCTTCAGTGTTGTCGATGGTAAAAAGCAGTTGTAAGTCATCTGCGTAATTGAAGACTCTCACCTGCTTGTCTCTTAAGGTCTGAATCAGGGGAAGTATGTAAAGATTAAATAGGTGGGGTGACAGGGAGGAGCCCTGTGGCACTCCGCAGGTGATGGCCCGTTTAGCACCCATTAAGTCACCAAGGCGTAGTGTTTGGTTACGGTCTGTCAGAAAGGATCTCAACCAACAGGCTGCTAGGTCCCGGACGCCAGCCTGTTCGACACGGTCGACCAAGATGTTGAGGTCGACCGTGTCAAAAGCGGTGTGAGGGCAATAGATAGATAGATAGACAGATAGATAGAGTGATAGAGTGAGGGCAATAGATAGATAGATAGACTGATAGATAGAGTGAGTGCGATCGATAGATAGAGTGAGGGCGATCGATAGATAGAGTGAGGGCGATCAATAGATAGAGTGAGGGCGATAGATAGATAGAGTGAGGGCGATAGATAGATAGAGTGAGGGCGATAGATAGATAGAGTGAGGTCGATAGATAGAGTGATGGCGATAGATAGAGTGCGATAGAGTGAGGTCGATAGATAGATAGAGTGAGGGCGATAGATAGATAGAGTGAGAGCGATAGATAGATAGAGCGAGGGCGATAGAGTGAGGGCGATAGATAGATAGAGTGAGGTCGATAGAGAGAGTGAGGTCGATAGATAGAGTGAGGGCGATAGATAGAGTGAGGGCGATAGATAGATAGAGTGAGGGCGATAGATAGATAGAGTGAGGGCGATAGATAGAGTGAGGGCGATAGATAGATAGAGTGAGGGCGATAGATGGATAGAGTGAGGGCAATAGATAGATAGATAGATAGATAGATAGATAGATAGATAGATAGATAGATAGATAGATAGATAGGAGTAAGGGCGATAAATGAGTGAGGGCGATAGATAGATAGAGTGAAAATGATAGATAGATAGAGTGAGGGCAATAGATAGACAGATAGAGTGAGGGCGATAGATAGATAGAGTGAGGGTGATCGATAGATATATAGATAGAGTGAGGGTGATAGATAGAGTGAGAGCGATAGATAGAGTGAACGCGATAGATGCATAGATAGATAGAGTGAGGGCGATCGATAGATAGAGGGAGGGCGATAAATAGATAGAGTGAGGGTAATAGATAGATAGAGTGAGGGCGATAGATAGAGCGAGGGTGATAGAGTGAGGATGATAAATAGAGTGCGGGTGATAGATAGGGGGAGGGCAATAGATAAATAACAGATAGATAGATAGATAAATAGATAGATAGATAGATAGATAGATAGATAGATAGATAGATAGATAGATAGATAGATAGATAGAGTGAGGGCGATAGATTGATAGAGTGAGGGCGATAGATAGAGTGAGGGCGATAGATAGATAGAATGAGGGCGATAGATAGGTAGAGTGAGGGTGATAGATAAATGATAGATAGATAGATAGATAGATAGATAGATAGATAGATAGATAGATAGAGTGAGGGGCGATAGAGTGAGGGCGATAGATAGAGGGAGAGCGATAGATGGAGTGAGGGCAATAGATAGACAGATAGAGTGAGGGCGATGGGTAGATAAAGTAAAGGCGATAGATAGATAGATAGATAGATAGAGTGAGGGTAATAGCTAGAGTGAGAGCGATAGATAGAGTGAGGGCAATAGATGGATATATAGATAAAGTGAGGGCGATCGATAGATAGAGTGGGGGCGATAAATAGATAGAGTGAGGGTAATAGATAGATAGAGTGAGGGCGATAGAGTGAGGGCAATAGAGTGAGGACGATAGATAGAGTGAGGGCGATAGATAGAGTGAGGGCGATAGATAAATAATAGATAGATAGATAGATAGACAGATAGACAGATAGACAGATAGACAGATAGACAGATAGATAGATAGATAGATAGATAGATAGATAGATAGATAGATAGATAGATAGATAGATAGATAGAGTGAGGGGCTATAGAGTGAGGGTGATAGATAGATAGAGTGAGGGCAGGGCGATAGATAGAGTGAGGACGATAGATGGATAGATAGATAGATAGATAGATAGATAGATAGATAGATAGATAGATAGATAGATAGATAGATAGATAGGTAGATAGATAGATAGATAGATAGATAGATAGATAGATAGATAGATAGATAGAGAGAGTGAGGGCGACAGATAGATAGAGTGAGGGCGACAAATAGATAGAGTGAGGGTGATAGATAGATAGATAGAGTGAGGGTGATAGATAGGTAGAGTGAGGGCGATAGATAGAGTGAGGAGGCCACGCGGTGGTTGCCGTGGTAGTGGAGAACATGGTGGTGGACATGGTGGTGGACATGGTGGTGGTGGATGTGGTGGTGGTGCACGTGGTGGTGGTGCACGTGTTGGTGGTGGACGTGGTGGTGGATGTGGTGGTGGTGTTGGTGGGTGTGGTGGTGCCTAATATTCAGAGGGGACTGGCCCCTTCACACAACAATAGTTGTGTTTACACAACAGAGCTGCTGGTTGCTCCGTCAGGAGGACCGTACCGGCCACACAGGAGGTGGAATCGCTATCGTCCATAAGAAATCCATCCGCATCTCAACCAGCTCCGACGCCAACCTCGCTAACTCTGAACACCTTCACTTCCAGATCCACATCGACCCCACGACCACACTCAGAGGCACCCTCCTCTACAGACCACCAGGACCCCGCGCAAAATTCAGTGAAGACATCACGGACTTCGTCACTCCACACGCGCTCCCCTCCAAAGACTACATGCTTCTGGGAGACCTCAACTTCCACCTTGAAAAGATCAACGACCGCAACACCGCCACCCTCTTAGACAACCTCGCCAACCTCGGACTTAAACAACTGGTCACTTCCCCCACCCACATCGCAGGTCACACTCTCGACCCCATCTTCACCTCCAGCAATCATGTCTCCTTCAGCCACACTACGGATCTCCTCTGGACTGACCACAGCTGCGTTCACTTCACCTACAACAAGCCGAAACCCATCATCCACCTCCAACCAACTCTACAAAGAAACTGGAACAAAATCACCACGGAGCAGATCTCCACATCACTCCTTCAATCCTCCCCAGCCCTCTCTTCTAACGCCAACGAAGCCGCCTCCAACCTCACCCTTTGGTTATCCAACACTGCCGACACGTTAGCACCTCTGAAAAAACGTCAACACAAACTTGGCATCAAAAAGGCCTCATGGTTCAACGACGACCTCAAGAAATCCAAGAAACTGTGCCGCTCCCTTGAAAAGGCCTGGAAAAAAGACCCATCCACCAGCAACAAGGTCGCCTTCAAAAGCGCCATCCGTACTCACCACCAACTGATCCGAAAAGCCAAGAAAACAGCATTCAAAGATCGACTTGACAACAACGCCCACAACAGCAAGGAACTTTTCAACATCGTCAAGGAATTTTCCAACCCCTCGGCCAACTCCAACGACATCACCCCCTCTCAAACCCTCTGCGATTCCCTAGCCTCTTTTTTCCACAACAAGATTGCTGACATCCACAACAGCTTCGACAACCAACCCGGAAGCCAACCCACCCTACCATCAGCTGACCACCTTCCCCCTGCTAACACCCTTAACGCCTGGAACCCTATCTCCACTGAGGACACCATCCGCCTGATGAATTCCATCCATTCTGGATCCCCCACAGACCCATGCCCCCACCACATCTTCAACAAAGCGGACTCCGTCATAGCTCCGCACCTCCGAGACGTCATCAACTGCTCCTTCAACTCCGCTACCTTCCCAGAAGATTGGAAACACGCTGAACTCACCGCCCTTCTGAAAAAACCAACAGCAGACCCCACCGAACTCAAAAACTACCGCCCCATCTCGCTTCTTCCATTCCCGGCCAAAGTCATCGAGAAAGCTGTCAACAACCAGCTCGCCGCCTTCCTCGAAGCCAACAAATCACTCGACCCTTCACAATCTGGCTTCCGAGCCAAACACAGCACTGAGACCGCCCTCATCGCAGCAACAGACGACATTCGAACTCTACTGGACAATGGAGACACAGTCGCCCTCATCCTCCTCGACCTCTCTGCAGCCTTCGACACAGTCTGCCACAGCACCCTTTTACAACGCCTCAGAAACATCGGAATCCAAGGAAAGGCACTGGAATGGATCACCTCGTTCCTCACCGGAAGAACCCAAAGAGTCCGCCTCCCACCATTCAAGTCCGAGGCCTCTGAAATCATCTGCGGCGTACCACAAGGATCATCACTCAGTCCCACCCTCTTCAACGTATACATGAGCCCCCTCGCGGCCATCGCCCGCCAACACAACCTCAACATCATCTCTTACGCGGATGACACTCAACTGATCCTATCTCTCACCAAGGACCCCAGTACCGCTAAAACTAACCTACACGAAGGAATGAAAGAAGTCGCCGATTGGATGAAACAAAGCCGTCTGAAACTGAACTCAGACAAAACAGAAGTCCTCATCTTAGGTAAATCCCCCTCTGCATGGGACGACTCCTGGTGGCCGGAAGCCCTCGGAAATGCACCCATCCCGACAGACCACGCACGGAACCTTGGCGTCATCCTGGACTCTTCACTCTCAATGAACAGACAAGTCAGCGCCGTATCCTCTTCCTGCTTTAACATTCTTCGCATGCTCAGAAAAACTTTTCGCTGGATCCCCTCCGAAACAAGGAAAACAGTCACCCACGCTCTAGTCACGAGCCGACTGGACTACGGAAGCACCCTCTACGCTGGTACCACCGCTAAACTCCAGAAGAAACTACAACGAATCCAAAATGCCTCAGCCAGGCTCATATTAGACATCCCACGCAACAAACACATCTCTGGTCACCTTAAAGACCTCCACTGGCTACCCGTCAATAAGAGGATCACTTTCCGACTGCTCACCCACGCACACAAATCACTCTACGACATCGGACCAGATTGCCTCAACTCTCGACTATCCTTCTACACCCCCTCCCGCCAACTTCGCTCTTCCAGCCAAGCCTTCGCCATTGTACCTCGCATCAACAAAACCACCATGGGAGGCAGATCCTTCTCATACCTGGCTGCCAAAACATGGAACTCACTTCCCGCCTACCTTCGCCTCACCCAGAATCACCTAGCGTTCAGAAAGCAGCTTAAAACGTGGATATTTGACAAATAATCCACCCCCCTTCCTAAGCGCCTTGAAACCCTCTGGGTATGTAGTGCGCTATATAAATGTTATGACTTGACTTGACTTGACTTGACCGGTTCTGCGGCACTTCAAACAAGCTGCAGGGAGAGTTGAAGACGGTGTTGTGCAGCTAAAACTGCATTAAAGTTCACTTTTAACCAGTTTGTGGGGTGCAAAGCACAATAGCATTGAGAGGTCCTCCCCTGCCTGGAAACGCCTGCAGCTATTTAAATGCAGGTTCCTTTGGACGACTCAGGGAGATTAAGTAAAGTGTAAGCAGTGCCCTGAGCTGCTGCGAAAAGACACCCGAGCTCGGGAGACAAGTGTCTGGGCACCCCTTGCCGGCGTGCTACCTCCCCTCCGGCGCAGGGCTTCTCTGTGAATGTTGCAGCACACACTGATCACTCCCACGCACACCCCACTCCTGGCAGCGCTGCAGTACCCAGGAAGCGCTCCGCCTTTCATCATCCAAGCCTCGGTGCCGGCTCTGCTCAAACTCGCCATGTTTGGCTCGGACGCCTGCACCGTTCGCTGGTTCTCAGCCTGGCTTGGCTCTGAAAGCTGCGCCGAATATTGGGAATACTCACTGTTACCTGGCAGCGTAGACTGCCTCTGTGCTCACACAAAGCGAACGTGAACATCCCGTCACTCTTCGTCCTGCATCACCCAAGCCCTTGACAGGCCCTGTGAGGACGTTAACACTGCACAGCCCCGTTCAAGAATTTCAAACCGGGGTACCCGGTGAGCAGCTGCTCTCAGGTGTATGTAAACAATACAATAACATCTACAGAGCCCACTGCATCTCCCGAAGGGAAGTACCAGTCGCACAACTAATCAGGCAACCAACCCCAGATTCAAACGAGCGCAGGCGGGCCCCCTGCCCTTGTCCTTCTTCTACTTCCATGGCCCTGGTCTGCCCGCTGTCCTCAGGCTTGGGTCGTGCGCAGCTGATATTAGACCCGTGTTCTTGTCTGTACTCTCATTCCGCAGCGGGCGTGTGCTCGCTCAGTGCGTAGGAGGGACGCACTGGTCCTTTTTCTCTTTTGCAGCTGTATAGGAGGCCGAGAGGGGGCACGCGCCGGCAATCAGACAGACGGACGGACCGAGCGCCATGGAGCCACCACTGCTGCCCACCGCCTGCCTCCTGCAGCCTGGCGGGGCCCGCGCTGACCTCTCCGGTGAGTGTGAGGAAAGAGGGGGGGACATCTCACCTCTGGGGGGTGAGGGCGGCGGCGGGGGGGTATCTCTGTATGTGTGCATATATGTGAGCTTGTGTGTCTCTCTGTGTGTGTGCTCTTGTGTGTGTGTGCGTGTGTCTCTCTGTGTGTGCTTGCTTGTGTGTGTGCCTGCATGCTTGTGCGAAAAGCTGTGGCTGTGTGTGTGTGTGTATGTGAGAAGTGCATGAGGCTTACAAGGAAAGAAAGAGGAGACAGGAGATGGTGAACGCGCGTGCAACCTGATCCGATTCCGGCTGCGCGTGCCCATATCCTGTCTCCTCTTTCTCTCCTTGGAAGCAGAACTGGTGACAATAGGCTCGCTCTGCGACATGGCGAAGCCATGTGTCGCATGTGCGAGACCTAAAATGTGACCGGATGGCAACAGTGATCTGTAAACAAATAAAAAAGAGAGAAACAATGTCTATCAGTAGGTCAGTGCTGGAAGGGCACTGCTTCCAATTGCAGTTCAGGAATAAGGAGGAGGGCCACATTCCCAACGCCAACCGGAGCTGATATAAGCTAAAATTAAATTCATGAAAAATGTAAAGATGGCGTGTGCTGCTTGGTAGGCGAATATCCACATGTGTAGAGGAAAAAATGCTGGCATTCACTGTAGAGAAAGCCAGTGACTGGAGTTAGCTGTTTCATTGCCATATGTTGAAGGCTGTGGAGGTAGGAACTACATTGTGAATGACACTACCACAGACCAAAGTATGAAGAGGGTTTATGGAAGCCCATACATATGTATGTATTTTTATAAAGAATTATCTGGGAAAAACAAAATGTCTTGGCTAGTGCCACACCTAAAAATATATGTAATCAGTCAAACTACATTCACTGAACCTGAATGACTTTTTTGTGGGGTTTTCATTTCCCCTACACCCATGCCTGGCTTTGGGGCAAAAATGAGGACCTTGGTCATCACTGGATGACCAACATTTTATGGTAAAGTAAAATTAAAGGGTGCCTTCTATACACCTCTGGGAGTTTTCATCTTGGTCAGGCAGCTCAGTAAGTGATTGCACCTTTTTGATTGCACCTGTTTAAGGCATCGGCTGAATTATGAATACAGTAAGGCCTACTTAATAGGCATGTGGCAATTCTACATTCCCTTCTTGTTATCACATAAAAATACCAGCATGCTCCACAGAATTTGCATGTCTCTTTTGTTTGTCAGCATGTGTTTTGGTGAGGCATCACCCGATAACACTTTGATGTGTGTCTTTTTTGCAGTGCACTGTTAATGTCATTGAGCTATGTGTGAGAAGATCATAATAACATGAAATCGGAGCTACTGTGAACCTTTATTGAACATACTTCAGGGATGGGGTGTGGCATAGGAACTAGAGCTGCTTACTTTAGAGCTAGGTAAGTAGTTCTGAATCGCAACCTCTACCTAACCTCCTGTGATTGTGGACAAATCACTACATTTTCTGTGTCTAAAAAAGCAATGTGCTACGCAGTCTGGTTCAGCTGTAATGTGCTCAAATGTTCCTGGACCAAGTTAGCCTTTACTCTATTTCATGTCTGTCAAGCCCTAGCACACTAATCAAATCAACAGTATCATAAATATATCACTTATGGTAAGAGAACCAGCACAGTAGATAAACAAAGTTTAATATTTTCTTGCCAACACATGTTTTGTCGATCGCAACTTCAATCTTAGCACGTCAAGTCAGCATGTAAATATATGTGGGCACAACATTTCAATGTAGTACGACGGCCCTACTGAGGTGCCGTACTTTGAAATAGTGAGGACGCTGCCACACACAGAGCATAACTCATAGTTATATGACCTAACACTATATTGGAATGCCGTACGCACATATATTTACATGCTGACTTGACGTGCTGAGATAGAAGTTGTGATTACTCTTGAAATCACCAATGTTCCCTGCCATATTTAGGCTGGGACGGAAGTATAACCAGCCAGAAGGCTTACAAGAACTTAGCATTTATATTAAGTCCTAAGGAAGTCGTTGGTCTCTTGTCTCGATCGACGAAACATATGTTGGCTGGAGTGTCAACAAGAAAATATTGAACTTTGTTTATCTGCTATGCTTACCATAAGTGATATACTTATGAAACTGTTGATTTGATTTGTATAGATATTATTATACAGATCCACGGATCTGAATTGTGGGGTGTTGGATGATCAGCATATACCTGAGCACCAAATAACATAACCAAGTAAAAAGATATATACCAATAAGTGTGAGCACCAATACCATTCAGGGCTTAATCATCCTGATCAATTTTCCTATTTTATGTCTGGTTTAACATCACAGCTTCACAGCATCATATCACAGCTTTCTGTGACGTATTGCTACCAATTCTTTAAATATGCATGCATTGGGCTTATGCTCCACTGAGTGCAGTATTATAAAATCTATTGGCTGTTTGGTTCTCATTCTACTCTAAAATAAGTTCTTGCTTTGACTGGAAATTCTGAGGTACTATTTTACATCCAAATGTATACTCAATTTTCAAGTTGATTCTCGCAGTCAGTTCTCTATCTTCTGTATGTGTCCTATAAAGAAAAAAATCATATTTGCTCATTGTCTTCCCAGCACTGGCATAGCCAATAAGGCAGGCTTTAATGTGATAAACAGCATTTATGGATGCAGCACATATAAAAAGCAATTACGTATCTCAGTATTTAATACATAGGCACATAAGAATAAACCATTTGGCGTTGCCAATGCTTTTTCTCTTTCTCTTAGACAAAGCACAATGCACTCCGAAATGTTGTGTCACTGAAAGAAAAAACTCATTTTAGCAATGACTATAATCCTATTGTATGATAAATCACTGGAATTTCGGTAGAATATAGAAAAATACATGGAAACCTGTTTAGGGATTAGAATGGTTGCTTAGAGGAAGGCACCAATCACCAGATTGTTCACACATGAAATGAGCCATATGTTAGAACAAACATGCAAGAAATAAGGTTATACAGAGGGATAACATAATTTTCTAAACAATGGCACAACCAAGCATAGTAGAGCTTGGAGTATCTTGCCTCCATATCTGCACTATCCGATGTGTCCATTTTACTTCTATTCCTTCACAGCGTAAACCTCAACTTCACACAGCGAAAGGTACTCGTTATAGTACGGAATAATGATATGGACGTATTGGCCCTCCATCCCATTGCAGCAGAATACAGCAGGGCTGTAAATGTTTTCCTTTGTGAAAATACCACAACTGCAACAAAAGAGATAAGAACAACATGTTCAAGTTAATGAGAAACAACACAGACTAAAAACAAAGGAATAAATCACTAGAAACAATAACTTGCCACTATTTTTGATGACCTATATAATTTCTGCAACATAAAATCAATTTGGATTTAGTTATTTGGACTTACTCCAATCTTACCTTTCTTGCTGTATTACTTCTTAGCATGTCCTTACATAGAAAATGTGACAGATTTACCCATACTTCCCTTATCTTGGAGGACCACCTTTATCGATACCTTGTAAGGGGGTGATTAGGATGGGGGAAGGACCGCCACGGCTGGGCCGGCGGTGGCGGTCCTTCCGCCTTCACTAAGCCCATTAACCATCGCCCAATTAGGATGGTGGTGCGTAACGCGGCGGAGGCGAAGTCCGTCTTCCGCTTCACCGATAAAGGCAATCATAGCGATTGCCTGGGGGATGGTCCAGCGCTCCTAAAATGGTGGCGGCGCCTAGCAGGCACCGTAAACCACATTTGGTGGCTGGCGGGGACTAAGTTTAGGGGCTCGTTTCGAGACCCCCTTGTTTGGGAAAGGGTGTTGCTGAACTGTGGGGTACCCATGGTGCCCCTCTGCTTTTCCCTGCACTGCGTGGCAGGCGCCGCATGGTGCCTGCCACGAAGTGCAGGGATATGCAGTGCAAGCCAATTTGGCATTGAGAACGGTGCTGCATCCAGCAACACAGTTCAAAAAGTTGCTGGACCGGGATGCGCCCACCAGATTGGCAATCGCATCCTAATGTATGTGTTGGGACCGACGCACGTCTGGCAGGCAGTCCCAGCACCGCAACAATGGTGGGTGGACTGATGTACGCACGCCATCTTAATGAGCCCCTAAATTATTATCAATATGTTTGCAGATGTCTAAAAATGGACAAATCTCATGCATACCAATTCTCTGTATACCAACATCTATGAGTTTGTCAGTTGACCCATGCCTAGCTTCATAATTTGGCACAAATTGGTAGTCTCCCATTTCATCCATTTCTCTAGAATCATCAGTATCTGATTTAGAATTAGAAGTGATTTCCTCATACTCATACTATCATACCTCATACTATCATTAGGTAAATTCCTAGAAATGACAACAACACCCCTTGACAGCCAGTACAATCATTGAAATTACTATAATAGATTTAGGCCATCAGAGCATGTGAAAAAAGCAGTGTATCTTATTATATGTCTCCAAAAAACATAATATTCCACATCAGATTTAATTGAATTTTTGTACATAAGTTACTGAATGCCTCCTCTATACAACTAGATAAGTATTTCATAGCACAACCCCAATACAAAAACAATGTTCCATATCCAAAATATAACACAATAAGGCACAACAAAAGACAGACTTGTATCACATATATAAACACCTAAAACCATGTTATATATACAATTAAAAAGGCACTAAATTAGTGATATCATGGTACATCATTCTAGATTGAATTGCAACATTTTTAACCAATTAAGTGCTGAAGAATATATTTATAAATGATGAAGGTAATTGATTTTTCTATGCGCACTTTCCGTGAGCCGCCTGCTTTCTTCAGGAAAAACCACCAGTGAAGTGCAATGAGAACCTGCAATGTATCACGCAGGATATGCTGCTCAGGCTTCCGGCCTTTTGATTCCTTCCGTACTCTTGTGGCGTCCCCAATGAGAATGACAACCATTCAGGCATCTGGGTGAGTTCTATATATGTTCACTTACTTAGGATATTTAGGATATTGCCTATATTGTGTTTTTATCTATGATACCTGCAGAGAGAGGTTCTAACTGGCCTCAGGTGAGATCCATGGTTTGTATGCCACACCTAAATATCTTCGGCGTGAACAGTCCCATTTATTTCATTGCACATTCACATCTGTGGGAGGACATTTCATCACTGAATGGTTCAGTAGTAATTCTTATTATGTTGACATTAACTGATATTTTCTAATCAAAATTCTCTATTGAATAGCAATATTTGATAGGAGATCTATGCTGCTATTTCACCTTGTAGTTTATATTCTACCTGCATTTAGTGTTTCTTTGTATGGGTCTTTATACTACTGTATTTTGCAACTATTGTTGTTGCCAATCAAAACGCCTGCAATATTAGCAACTTTTGACCTATATTTACTAATAATCAATTCATGGGCCTAGTTCAATTTGGTGGTTTCAATATTATCTTGTTATAGCTAACAGTGGAAGCTGGTGGTTATTTTCCAGGTGATCATGGTTCTTGGCATTTTGCACCCTTATTTGTGAATGTATGAACCGCTTCTCTCAAAATTTTACATGATAGGTAAATTCAACTAACATATTAGTCGATCTGGCAATCCATTTTGTCAGGTAGTGACTCTTCTCATTCTCACATTTCTTTTTTTATTTATTAGTGGTTCCAGACAGCGTATTCAGTTTGTTATAAAATGTATCTTTATTCCTTAACTCATTCCAAAATTAAAGTATATTGACTCACTCCCCTGTTGTCTATTATTTATTACCACTGTTTACAACATTATTTTAAATGATTGGTCAGACACCGTGATTGGCTTACGGCACAGGTGTAGAACTAAGAAATCTATAGTATGTTATAATAACATGCATGTGAGTCTATATATCATTTTCACAATGTTGGGCCTTCTGAACTTTTCCTTATGTTCTGATTCCTTTCTTGGCCAAATCTGACAAAAATCCTTCTTTTTAGATGGTTTTCAGATTAAAGACAATGAAATAAATGTTTATTCTCTTCGGCCATTCAGAAAGTGTGATACATTGCAGGTTCTCATTTCACTTCACTGGTGGCTTTTTCTGAAGAAGGACGGTCAGCTCGCCGAAATGCGTGTAGAACAATCGATTATCTTCATCATTTTTAAATATTTTCTTCAGCGACTTAATTGTTTAAAATATTGCAAGTCAACCTAGAATGATATACCATGATATAATACATTTTTGTAGTTTTAATTATATATATGGCTTAGTTTTATGTGTTTATATATGTG
This sequence comes from Lissotriton vulgaris, assembly GCF_964263255.1. NCBI lineage: Eukaryota > Metazoa > Chordata > Amphibia > Caudata > Salamandridae > Lissotriton > Lissotriton vulgaris. Next base: position 2,036,945,703 of record NC_141691.1, read on the forward strand.
ATACATGCATGTATTTTGTTGTGTCTTATATAATTTTGTGGATAAAGAATATTGTTTTAGTATTGTTTTTGTGAAGCTAAATATTTAACTAATTGTATAGCAGAGACATCCATTACCCCATGTACAAAAATGCAATTAAATCTGATGTGGAATATTATTTTTGGGGGGGAAATATTATTAAAGTACATACCATTTTTCACGTGCTCTGATGGCTTAAATCTTTTATAGTAATTTTAATTATTGTACTGGCTGCCAAGGGGTTGTTGTGCTTTGCATGTATTTCCACTGGCCTTGGAGCCACCATTCACATACAGTAGTTCCCTCGTTCATGCACTCTAGGTACATTCCTAGGCCAGGCTGGGGTTCTCAGCCTTAGCAGTGGTGAACATTGAAATTCCAGTACAGCAATCTGAATTTAGCAACAGATTCACATAATAAGCTCTTCAAATTCCAGCCAATGAGGTGAATGTGCTATAAAGTGCACTCCCAAAAGATCACCGTATCTTAAATTCCCACCCTGTGTCATGCGTGACGGAGCAACTTTTCACAGGGCACCTAGACACCAGATTACTGATAAAATGGAATTTGCAAACATCAAGATGCCACCGCACCTTTTTCCACTGTTGTGCCTCGGCGCTGTGTATAATATTTTAAGAAATTAGGGTACTAATTAATGGAGGCATAAACCATTTTCAATCAATCAACAACCACAAAAATCACTAAATTAACTCTCTGGTAGTTTGATAAAAAAGCGATCAGGCTAAACTTGGAGGATATTCGTAATGTCTGCATGCAGCACACAAACAGCAATAAAATGAAACACATCAGAAGGAATATTCCAAACTAAGTTTAGAAAAATAGATTAAATAGAATGAGACTAAAATGACAAAATCCAACCAGTAGAATTAGAGCTATTCAATTGTAGGTTTTTATGTGGATTTAGTGCATAACAGCACAAAGAGCCACTTCCTGTCCTCTGGTCGTGTGGATCAGGAGAAAGTCGCAAGCTCAGGCTGATTACAATGAATCATGGGCTGGATACAGGGACTAGGCTATTCCCGCAGAAAAATGTACCTTCTCAAAGTCCATTGCAGAAACTTCAGAAGTTCTGCTATTCTTGTAGATGGTGATGACATTCACGGTCCCAGGGATTGAGGAGGCACCTCATGGGGTTCAGATATTCTAGCAGAGGCCAGCAAGGCTCGGGCAAGTCCAGTTGCAGCAGGTCAGCTGGGTATATCCAGGGAGTCCTCTGGAGCTTATTATGTCACTGTAGCTCAGAACAAGAGGTCACTCAATTGGACTTTGGAGTCACTCAGGTAGCCTTGGATGAATGGATCACATCCTTTTTTTTTCACAGAGATCAGGTCAGGACCCAAGCAGCAAAGCAGTACTCTGATGCACAAGGAAGGCCTAATGCAGCAAATCCCCAAGTAATAGCAGGGCGGATCTCACAGGAACAATTTAGCCCTCAAGCAGTAGGCTAGTCCTCTGGGGAACAAGGCAAGTCTCAAGCAGCAGAGCAGTCCTCAAAAAAAAAAGCAGGAATTAAGCAGCAGGACAGTCATCTGAGAAACAAGTTAGTCCTTTTTAGGTCTCGTCTATGCAGCACGAATGAGCTGCATAGGTAAGAGACCTTTAGAAATTGCTCCTTTTTTTGCAGGCAAAAACATGCTGGTGTTGCATTGCTTTAAATGGCAATGCATGCACGTTTGGCGATTCCCTTGCAGCAGTATACAGAATCATGCATGTAAAGAATGTCAATTAGACACAGATACCTTAGTACAACCTGGAACTACCAAAAACATGTGGTCCCCAGGCTTCAAAAGTGCCTGGTGGATTCACGCACAAGGCATGTCTCCTGTGTGTGAAGAAGGTTGGCTCGCTTAGCGTGTGCCCCTTGACCTGCCCAATCCACCAGGTCCGGGAGGTGTTGCATACGCTGCATCCACTAGATGTAGATTACACTTAATTAGGTCCTGAAGAACCACTAGTTCATTGAACAGGATAGCGAGAAACATGTTGACCAACACACTCTAACAAGGACACCACCACACGAGAGATCAACATCTAAAAGAATTCTGGCCCCATACCTGCACTTCACCAAACGGAAGTTGGATAGAAGATCTCCGACAAAGTGCCCCTACTTTATGGACCCATTTGGGTATTGCACCGCCGACCCAATGAGGAGCAGCCCATATGATGAAGCATGACACCTGAAAGGGTGTGTGAGGGCATTAAGATCCAACACATGGATCCCCACCTATATATTTCCTTGATCAACTGGGACCTAGTTACTCGTGACTCCTCCAGTATTTTCTTTAGAGGAACAGCACAATACCCTTTTTGTAGAGATTGTAATGTTAATTGAAATAAGTGATCTCTGAGTGTACCCCGGCCATGGGCTATATCCTAAAGTATTGACGGTTAATATGTGAATGAGTCTGTTGGGAATAGAAATCCTACAACGGGTGCAAAAAGTGTGCAAAGCGTCCGACGTTGGTCGCGCTAAACAAGGATCTGCAGCGAGTTTGCTGTGGACTGCCTCACGGATGATCACTGTGTTCCGGGGATTCTTTAGGATATAGCCCACCCGGATTGGAATTATCATCAGCAGAACGATTACAAAGACCTTTTTCTTCTTCATTCAGCCATGAGAAACTATTTCCAAACGCGACGAAACACGTGTCGGCTGGTTTTGTTTTGGTTGAATGAAATACTCAATTAAAGACAAAGCAACATTATCTTCATATGTTCATGGATCATGGAAAGGGGAGACCTCTCGGTCACCCCGAACGTATGGCTGGGTGCCCCGATCGCCCGGGAATCCTTTGCAGGCGGGGGGCTTGTGCCCCGGCCGGTATGCCCAAAGTGGCGTGTTTGGAGCACGCCCCCGCCACCTAAAAGGGTTGTTCTAGCACCCGCCCGGAAGTCCGTACACTTATGGGTGGGATGGGGATGCTGCCCCACCTTCCCGCTGCTGGATAAAAGGCGCGGGAATCCAGGCAGGCATCCTCTAGTTCCTGTGCTCTGAAGGCTGCACCACTCGTCGCTCGTGAGCCCTCCAGGGAACAAGCTGCAGTTTTTGAACGTGAATCGTTGTTTTTTCTGTTTCAGTCGTCAAGGCATAGCTGGAGTCCGAGTCGCTACTGGAAAACAGGCAGAGATAAAACAGAATGCAGATATGCCTGGTAAGAAGAGTGGAAAGAGCTCCGAGATGGAACGAATGCTGCGCTCACTGGTGAACAAAGTGTCGGTGATGGACAGGAAATTCGGTAAAGTAGACCAGCTGGGTCGCGGCTTAGCGGCGCTCCGGAAACAAGTGGAGGCCAAAGTGGGGCCCTCAGGGCGACCTAAGAGGATCGTGGGGCCTGCTTTGCCAAACATTACCCCAGGGGGGGATAAGGGGAAAAAGAAGAAGGGGAAAGTGGGTCCTAGCGAGGCCCCAGTCCCGATGGAGGTCCCGCTGGTCCCAGTAGCACCAGCGTCCAGCCCGGTACCTACACCGGATGGGGGATTGCCGATCCCTTGTGGTTATCACACCGCTGGATAATAACCAAAAACCTCCCGAACTAGCGATTCAGTTGGCGGCTGTGTTACCCTGGTTGGAGAAGGGAGCGGGAGATCCGCGGCTGTGGAAGACCCAGCTGAAGAAGCTAGGCAGATTATCGAGCGTGCCTTCTATTTCTCCGCAGGTGGCGAACCTTTGCCGCGGTCGAAAATTGGAATAATTCGACGGACATGACCGGAGGTACAACGGAAGCCGGTAAGAGGTCGCTCCCAATATGGGGGAGGGCGCTGTACCTTCAAGGCGAAAATGCTTGGCGCAATATGTTCCTATGGCAACAAAAGAAATGTTGTGGGCAAATAAGTATATCAATATGTTTTCATTGTTGACAGACCATCGTGAGTTAGAATATGCCAAGACTCAGAAGGATTTATGGCACCCCAGTGTATGGAGGGCAAAAATGGCAGAATTCAGGGTGGAAGAGTCCATGATGAACTGGATCAGGGCTTTTTCTGTTTTTGTAGCAATTATGGGTGAGCGAACTCCAGAACTGTTGGGAGACCTTGCTTGCTACCAGAGCAGGATCACGGGCTTCCATGAGAAGTATAGAGGAGAAGAATGGAAAGGGTATGACGTAGCATTTAGAAAAGCGAAAGAGTTTAATGAAACACTGACTTGGGATTGCTTGGATACTGTATCTTGGCATGCGCAGTTCTTGATGGGCTCGGCGGGTGGATCAGGGTCGAGTGCAAACGGCTCCAGGGCCTTTCAGCAGAAACATCCTCAGCCCTTTCGACCAACCCACGGGGGAGATACTCAGTCTAGATCGGGCGGGAATGGGAATAAGCGATGAGTATGTTGGGGTTTTAACAAGGGAACGTGTAGCAGGCCGCAGGGAACATGCAGGTTCAGGCATGCCTGCGCAGCTTGTGGTAACACCTCCCACCCCGAAACTAGCTGCAGATCCAGAGGCAATAATACTGGAGGAAAAGGGGGTACCAAGCAGGATTGACACGGTGCCTCGGAGGTCCAAACAATCGCCCGTGGATATTCTGGCTTTGACTCCCTTGCCGAACAAATACCCTGATCATGTGTCTGCGGGGATCCTGCGAGAAGGCTTCTCGTATGGCTCCAGGATGCCGGCGGGTGATTTTCCGGGGCCCCCTCATGCAAAAACCAACTGTCCGTTAAACACAACCCGACGGTGGCCGCCACAAAAATCGCAAAAGAGGTCCGCTTGGGGCGGGTGGCAGGACCGTTCGGTGAACCACCAACGGCCAATTTTGTGTGTTCCCCATTAGGAGTAGTTCCCAAGAAGAATCTGGGAGAATTCAGGCTCATTCATAATTTATCTGCACCAAGGGGGGCTTCCGTTAATGAGGCGATCGATGCAGACTTTTGCAGTTGAAGGACTGGGTTCTTTGAGACCCAGCGGTGCCAGGGCACAACACCTGAAACCTTCGTGGGTAACCTGCTCCGGCGTACGAATCACAGAGACACGGGACACTTCCTTCGACGTCAAAGATTCAAGGTTTATTTGCTGCAGGGAACACAGAGATCACGACAAGTACACAGCGTGCAACTTGGGGAGACTGCTTCAAATTGGTTCTGTGGATCGCTCCTTTTATACAGTTTTTACCCATAGGATAACATTGAACACAAAAGTTTACAACCCGGTTCCCACAATTATCCCCCAGAGGGGTCACTTTGGTCACTTTGAAACACATCAGGTCCGGAACATAAGTGCGGAAACATTTGGCGGTTCCCAACTGTAAAAACCATCTTCCCACCATTAGCAAATTCCAATCAGCAGTAAAACAGATCGAAATAGGAACAAAGACAGGTGCAGAGGAAGACGGAGACAGTGGGGAGATCGGAAAGGGTGTAAAAGGGGAGGTATCGGGAAACACAAGATACAGGCATCAAAGGGACGTGCCTAATGAGATGCACGGCTGAGACAATAAGTCCGTGCGGCAAGATGAGCCTCGAGCGGCGCCATCTGCCTTACAGTAGCAACCCCCTCGTCATAAAAGACACTCACAAAGAACATGTGTCTTCCGCAAATATCTTTGGAGTCCCAGGGTCGCGAAGCGGACAACGTCCGTTCGCTGGCTACTTGAGGGCAAGAGACAAAATGGATGCCGTATCTAAGATGGAACCCGTGGGTACAGATGAAAAACCCACATAACAAACGAACGGTTTAAGTTAGCACAGCGAAACTGCGCACACTTACTAAACTCGTCATTTGCGGTTCATAGATACCAGACTCGACTATATTCGTGCGAGTCGAAAACACCACTTACAATTGTCACGGAACCTCACAGTGTGAGGTATGCATCATTCGATGACGCTGTGGTAATGTTGAATCGCCTAGGCCCCGGTGAATTGTTAGCAAAATCGGATATTGACTCCGCATTTAGGTTGCTTCCGGTGCATCCCCAGGATCAGCACTTGTTGGGTTTTGCATTTCAGGGGAAGTACTACATGGATATGTGCATGCCGATGGGTTGTTCAATTTCGTGCGCTTATTTTGAAATGTTTTGCTCATTTCTGGAGTGGGCATTCTTGAAGGCCTCGGGGCACCAACATGTGATGCATTATCTTGATGATTTCCTGTTTCTCGGCCCGGCGGGCTCTCGGGCCTGTGCACGGGCATTGCAGGATTTCTGCGTGCTCATGCGGGGGTTCGGGGTACCATTGGCACCAGGTAAGACGGTGGGTCCAACTACTTCCCTGGAGTTTCTGGGTATCGAACTAGACTCCGTGGAGGGTTGCTTCCGTTTGCCGGCGGAGAAGATTACCAAATTCAGGGCCTCCTTGTTGCAATGTCTCAGGAACGACAAAGTGACACTGCACCAACTACAGCAAACAGTGGGACAGCTTCATTTTGCATTGAGGGTTATACCGATGGCTCGCCCTTTCTCCCAATCGATTGCCCAGGCCATGGTTGGCCTCAAGGAAGGTCACCATCGTACGAGGCTGTCGGCAGAGGTTCGCCAGGACATGCTCATTTGGCTGGCATTCTTAGCGGATTTCAACGGCTGAGTAGTCTGGAGCATAGCCCCGGCCTCATCAGCAGAATTAGGTTTATGGACCGACTCTGCGGGCAGTATGCGGTTTGGTGCGATCCTTGGTAACCGTTGGTCGGCCCAGTAATGGCCAGCATGGTGGGAAACAAGTGGTTTGACGAGCAACATTGGTTTCCTGGAGTTATTCCCCACTTGGTTAGCGTTGTCGGCCTGGCCAGATGAGTTCCGAAACCGCTCTGTGATATTTTGGTCTGACAACATGACTGTGGTTGAGTGCATTAACCAGCAGGCAGCACGCTGCAAGTGGATATTGCGATTGCTGAAAGAAATTGTGTTAAAATGCTTGAAGCTAAATGTACAAATCAGGGCAAAACATGTGCCGGGAGAACTGAATAATGCTGCTGATGCGCTCTCTCGTTTCAAAATGCAGGCTTTCAGGGATTGTTTACCCTCAGCGGAGCTAGTGGCAGCACCATTTCCTGAAGCATTATGGCAAATCGGCGCCCCGGACTTCAAAACCTCGTGGCAGCCAGTTTAGTGCCCAGGACAAGAAAAGCTTATGAAGGGGCGTTCCGCATGTACTGCGCCTTTTTGGGCCCTGCATGGGAGCATAGATGGGGTCAGGAGGGGTCCTTTACCCAATTTTTAGTGGCACTTCATGAGGAGGGCCGGTCGGTGGCAACCGCCAGTCGGTATAAGGCCGCCATATTGTTTATCGCTCAGCTCCAGGGGATCAGGGACCCGACGGATTCCTTTATATTCAGAAAGGCGCTGCGCGGCTGGCGGCGCCTAGAGGGTCGCAAGAAGGATAGCAGGCACCCGATAGGATTTGACAGGTTGACGGCCTTGTTGGCTAAACTGGAGGAGACATGCTCCTCACCTAGTGAGGTCGTCCTATTCCGGGCAGCATTTGCGTTGGCGTTCTATGGGGCCCTGCGGGTAAGCGAACTAGTGGCAGCCAACAAAAGGGATACTGAGGGGCGTCTGCACAGGGACCACACGCAAGTGAGGGGGGATTCCCTGCTGATCACGATAGCCAGGTCAAAGAGAGAACAGGAGGCCCAGGGGAATAGCATTTTGTTACGCTCCGGGTAGTCCCTGTTGTCCAGTGAGGCATGTTGAGGCCTACCTAAACCAAAGGTTGACGACATGGGGTGGCTTGCTGCGACATGCTGACGGCACCCCGTTAACAAAGTTTCAGTTCCAGAGGGTGCTGCGGGCTTGAATCCGAGTGATTTTGGGACTCATTCATTCAGGATAGGGGCTGCTACGGAAGCAACGGCTGGGGGTCTGCAGGCAGACAATGTTAAACAATTAGGCCGCTGGTCTTCGAATTGTTTCAAATGATACGTGCGGCTGCACATGTTGTACGTTACTTTAGAAGTGCACTCACGCTTGATGTCTTTTGTTTGGATTACAGTTTCACGAGCCTGTGACGCAGGGCGGAAATTGGGACCGGCCCAGTATCATCTAACCACCACTTCAGGAACAAGGAATGGAAGACGAGTGGTCTGGGTCGTGGGCCACTCATACGTGCGGCGTGCCACGGACATATTCAAGGCAGGTGTTGCGATCCACACATCTGAAGAATATGGTTTCAGGGTGTCCTTCCATGGGAAGGGCGGCCTATGTATTGACCAACTGCAAAGTTTTGTGGAAGAATTGTTAGGGTGTCACAGGTCACCGCCATCAGTAGTCATAGTGCACATGGGGGCAATGACTTGGTAAAGTTGGGCAGACGAGCATTAATCGAGCACATACTTTCAGCAGTTAGTTCGTTACCGAAGACGCTCCCGGGGTGCACAATAGCTTGGTCACACATGATTCCGAGGAGGGTATGGAGGGGTGGATTGTCCACGACAGCGTTGAACCATTCGGTAAAGAGGGTCAACAATAAAATGGAGAAATTGTTTTGCTCTGCTCATCTGCAGAGCATACCTCATGAGTGCATCTGGGGGGACCACTGTTATTCAGACGATGGAGTACACCTGTCCAGGGTGGGGAATGACTTATTGATAGGAGACATGATAGCTTGACTAGTGGGATTGAGGAGACATGACCTATAGGAGGTGTGGGGGGGCCAGATAGTCGGTCAACTATCTGGCCTCTGGCGGTAAGGTCATGATCGGTGAGCGGTGATTTCAAGGTCCCTAGTGGGGGCGCCACCCATTATGGATGGGAGCGCCCGGGGGAGGTGGCCATTGGCCCCTCCCATGGGGGGGCGGTACCCATTACGGATGGGATCGCCCAGGGGGAGACGGTCATAGGCCCCTCCCAGGGGGAGATGGCTATATGCCCCTCCCACGAATTTCCCAGGGGCCGGATATCTGCTCCAGCGGTAGAGAGTGCGGGGAAAGGGGGGGAGTCCACGCTGTCCTTCTTACGGATACCCCGCACGGGAACTCGGACGACCTTAACCTCATAGCTGCTATTACACATTCCTCCCCAGTGCTGCGCTGTCCGTTAGAACTAGTGCTGAATGGACGTTCAATGGTCGTGCGCAGCACTGGGGAGGTAGCGCTGCTGACGACCATTGGTCGTGCGCAGCACTTAATGGGTTAAGATGGCGCCGAGTGAAAGGGGGCCCGCATGACAAGGGAAGTTACAGTTGGCTATGAGGGTAAAGCCCTCTGCGCATGCGCCACTCACACGTGAGGGTGGAAAATTTGGTGATAGGGATCTGACACCGGTTAAGACCTTGCCGTTGGCCCTTAACGATGGGATGTACAAAATTTGTATGCAATGCATTATGTCATGATGTTAGACTCGGTTAGGAAAGTCTTTGTATTAGAGATTTGTTAAGGTTAGCCTGGATACCTGTCTTCATCAAGTGTAATGAAAGTTGAATTCTGTACATGATAAATGAAACGTTTTTAATTTAAAGTTTTACATTTTGTTTCATATTTTAATAAATACGGCCGGGGGGGGGGTCGCGAGGCCCCCCTGCCTTCCAGAAGTTCTAACTGTGTCTGTCTCCTACCATTGGGATTGGTGGTGAAAGGGGTGGCAGGCATCCCGGTCCATATGGAAAGGGGATACCTCTCGGTCACCCCGAACATATGGCTGGGTGCCCCGATCGCCCGGGAAAACTTTGCAGGCAGGGGGCGTGTCCCCGGCCGGTATGCCCAAAGTGGCGTGGTTGGAGCACGCTCCCGCCGCCTAAAAGGGTTGTCCTAGCACCCGCCCGGAAGTCCGTGCACTTATGGGGGGATGGGGATGCTGCCCCGCCTTCCCGCTGCAGGATAAAAGGCGTGGGAATCCAGGCAGGCGTCCTCTTGTTCCTGCGCTCTGAAGGCTGCACCACTCGTCGCTCGTGAGCCCTCAAGGGAACAAGCTGCAGTTTTTGACCCACCCACCAGCCCCTTGTTGCAGAAGTTTGGGAGTACACAAAGTTCTGATTCGCAATGGATTGTGATGCATAAACGTCTTGTTTAGGCCGTTTTTCTCCCAGTATAGATTGATTCCAAGAGTGTGTATGCAACTGAAATAGGCCTTTTTTCCTTTGTAGAAATGTAATGAACTGTTTGAAATAAAATTGTTTCTCTGCTATAGGACCTTTTCTCCTTTGTAGCAATGTTATAGAAGGTTGGGACTATTCTGTGACGTCCACTCGACAGGGGCGGGAGTAACAGTGACTGAAAGATATAGCTGTGATAAGATTAAGCATAGGTTTTTCCCACTAGTAGGTAACTAACTGTCGTATTTATTTAGTCTTCGGTCGGGCGGTAAGGTCATGATCGATGAGCAGTGATTTCAAGGTCCCTAGTCGGGGCGCCACCCATTATGGATGGGAGAGCCCGGGGGGAGGCGACCATTGGCCCCTCCCACGGGGGGCAGCACCCATTACGGATAGGATCCCCCAGGGGGAGATGGCCATAGCCCCCTCCCAGGGGTAGACGGCTATATGCCCCTCCCACGAATTTCCGGGGGCCGGATATCCGCTCCGGCGGTAGAGAGTGCGGGGAAAGGGGGGAGTCCACGCTGTCCTTCTTATGGATACCCAGCACGGGAACTCGGACGACCTTAAGATGGCGCCTTGTGAAAGGGGGACCCCATGACAAGGGAAGTTATAGTTGGCTACGAGGGTAAAGCCCTCTGCCCATGCGACACTCACACGTGAGGGCGGAAAATTTGGAGATCGGGATCTGACACGGGTTAAGTCCTTGCCGTTGGCCATTAACGATAGGATGTACAAAATTTGTATGCAATGCATTATGTCCTGATGTTAGACTCGGTTAGGAAAATCTTTGTATTAGAGATTTGCTAAGGTTAGCCTGGATACCTGTCTTCATCAAGTGTAATGAAAGTTGAATTCTGTACATGATAAATGAAACGTTTTTAATTTAAAGTTTTACATTTTGTTTCATATTTTAATAAATACAGCAGGGGGGTCGCGAGGCCCCCCTGCCTTCCAAAAGTTCTAACTGTGTCTGTCTCCTACCATTGGGATTGGTGGTGGAAGGGGTGGCGGGCATCCCGGTCCATATTGATTTGTTTGTGCACACATTGTGTACAGACTTTACATACAGTTTATTTACTTTGATGTGTGACTGTGCTTGGATGTACATTTTGGAAGTGTGGAAGTGTGAAAAGTGTGAGAACCTCTTCCCACACAATTTTGAGGCATTATAGGGCTCAACCCCTCTCCCAGTAGCACCATCCTAATATAATTTTAGAACAACGAGTTGTGTAACACAGCTGGGGACCTACATTCCCTGGCCTTCAAAAACCCTTCTCTATAGATGTAATATAAAGAAAGATGGCAGTGGTTTTAAGAGAAGAAGCCAGCAGCTCTGTTAGTTTGCAATTTGGACAGTGCAATATGTCCTCCGGCGTGCTCAGTGTCCACACTGTGCCATCAAAGTGTCGCTAAGTACATAGAGAAATTCTCCATACAAAATGACCATAACAATAGAGACAGAGCACAGCAAACAAAAGTATTCACTGGCTAACATAAGTCAGTAGTCAATTCAAATCCAGACCAAACAAAAGGTGAAACGATCAATATACAGTCATCTTGATCTGCAATGAAGTTGACACGTAGGTATAGAGGAAAAACAGACGACTCGTGTTTTGTCGTTAGACGACTTTCTTAAGGCTGTTAACAAAACAGTATGACAAGTTCTTCGGTCGCTATTGATGTATATGCAAGAAATCAATAGGAGCACCCCATTCCTCTCTAGTATAAAGATGTCCTGGTACCAGGCAATACCAGTATACATTCATAAGTCAAAATAATTAGGTAGAATCATCAGTTATGGGATGTATGAGCCCAGAGACCGCAATGGTAAACAGGTGGAAGTCCAAAGTCTAATAGTAGAGACCTCCCAGTACGAATAGTGTCTTTAAGAGTGCGATCTATGGTAAAACAAAGTCAATGCATCCAGCCCACCTCCCGATAAGTAAAATGCCCGGTTGAAAGGTTGTTGATTTAATTGGCCAAAGGTTTAATAATGGCATGATGTCTATCTATCTAGTTTTTACATGTACTTTTAGTCTTTGGCAATTGACAATGCAGTATACAATTTTATTCAGCTAATACGTTTTCCCCTTCTCTCACTTCCACTTTGTACTTCAAAATATGCTCTTCTAGAAAGGACTCGTAATCTATTCTGTCTTGCTCTAAAGTATTAGGTGTATTTACCAACAAGGTGTGGTGATGGACAGAGTTTCTGAATTAAGCAGAATACTCTCACCCAGTCAAGAGATCAGGGCTAGATCCAACACCGTTTTTTAGCTCACTGCACCATCCCAGTTCAGAACCTGGCTATATGCAAATTAGTCTGTTCCTGTCCCAGTGCATGATGGGAACAGGGCAAACCAAACTACCAAGCCAATTCTTACACTGGGAAGGAAACAAGCTTCCGGGGACCAGTTTCTGGCATTTCAGCCGTCGTCGGCCCGGCTTGCTTGAATCCTGATGGTGCAATGAGCAAGGGACTCACATCTGAGTATACCCTTCCACGCTTAGGGTGGACAAATTATTTACCAACAAGGGGTGGTGATGGACAGAGTTTCTGAATTAAGCAGAATACTCTCACCCAGTCAAGAGATCAGGGCTAGATCCAACACCGTTTTTTAGCTCACTGCACCATCCCTGTTCAGAACCTGGCTATATGCAAATTAGTCTGTTCCTGTCCCAGTGCATGATGGGAACAGGGCAAACCAAACTACCAAGCCAATTCTTACACTGGGAAGGAAACAAGCTTCCGGGGACCGGTTTCTAGCATTTCAGCCGTCGTCGGGCCGGCTTGCTTGAATCCTGATGGTGCAATAAGCAAGGGACTCACATCTGAGTATACCCTTCCACGCTTAGGGTGGATAAAATATTTACCAACAAGGGGTGGTGATGGACAGAGTTTCTGAATTAAGCAGAATACTCTCACCCAGTCAAGAGATCAGGGCTAGATCCAACACCGTTTTTAGCTCACTGCACCATCCCAGTTCAGAACCTGGCTATATGCAAATTAGTCTGTTCCTGTCCCAGTGCATGATGGGAACAGGGCAAACCAAACTACCAAGCCAATTCTTACACTGGGAAGGAAACAAGCTTCAGGGGACCGGTTTCTGGCATTTCAGCCGTCGTCGGCCCGGCTTGCTTGAATCCTGATGGTGCAATAAGCAAGGGACTCACATCTGAGTATACCCTTCCACGCTATGGGGCTCATTATGATTGCAGATTTTCCTCATCCTCCAGGCCGGCGGAAGCCACCGCCGGCCCGGAGGATTCGGAAAATCCGCAGCGGACCCACCAAAGACCCACCGCCACATTAGGATGGCTGGTGGGTCCCGGTTTCCGTCCGCAGCTTTTACTCTGCGTTTGGCTTACAACCTTGGAGGAAAAGCACTAATCTGGTGACGGTGTCTCTCAGACACCGTCCGCCAGATTAGTATGTGCCTGCAAACATGCTTTCCCGCAGCGGCTTTTCCGCCGTGGAAAAGCATGTGTAACTTCACTGCGGGGGCCCGTTGCGGGCCCCCTAGGTGAAGGGGGGGTGGGGGGTGCACATGGGGGGTACCTATGGTACCCCCCTGCATTTGTATGCAGAAAGCGGCAGGCACCGCGTGGTGCCTGCCTCTTTCTGCATGCAAATGCAATGCGTGCATTTTTAACATTGCCGCGGGTGCAGCTTGAAGCCGCACCCGCCGCAATGTTAAAAATAGAGGATGTGACCGCCACCCTGGCGGTCACATCCTAATCGCACAGGAGGGGACTCCGCAGCCCATGCGGACGTCCCCTCCTCCTCAATGATCGCGGACGGACGCAAGTCCGTCCGCGATCATAATCGTCCCCTTAGAGTGGACAAAATATTTACCAACAAGGGGTGGTGATGGACAGAGTTTCTGAATTAAGCAGAATGCTCTCACCCAGTCAAGAGATCAGGGCTAGATCCAACACCGTTTTTTAGCTCACTGCACCATCCCAATTCAGAACCTGGCTATATGCAAATTAGTCTGTTCCTGTCCCAGTGCATGATGGGAACAGGGCAAACCAAACTACCAAGTCAATTCTTACACTGGGAAGGAAACAAGCTTCCGGGGACCGGTTTCTGGCATTTCAGCCGTCGTCGGCCCGGCTTGCTTGAATCCTGATGGTGCAATGAGCAAGGGACTCACATCTGAGTATACCCTTCAACTCTTAGGGTGGACAAAATATTTACCAACAAGGGGTGGTGATGGACAGAGTTTCTGAATTAAGCAGAATACTCTCACCCAGTCAAGAGATCAGGGCTAGATCCAACACCGTTTTTAGCTCACTGCACCATCCCAGTTCAGAACCTGGCTATATGCAAATTAGTCTGTTCCTGTCCCAGTGCATGATGGGAACAGGGCAAACCAAACTACCAAGCCAATTCTTACACTGGGAAGGAAACAAGCTTCAGGGGACCGGTTTCTGGCATTTCAGCCGTCGTCGGCCCGGCTTGCTTGAATCCTGATGGTGCAATAAGCAAGGGACTCACATCTGAGTATACCCTTCCACGCTATGGGGCTCATTATGATTGCAGATTTTCCTCATCCTCCAGTCCGGCGGAAGCCACCGCCGGCCCGGAGGATTCGGAAAATCCGCAGCGGACCCACCAAAGACCCACCGCCACATTAGGATGGCTGGTGGGTCCCGGTTTCCGTCCGCAGCTTTTACTCTGCGTTTGGCTTACAACCTTGGAGGAAAAGCACTAATCTGGTGACGGTGTCTCTCAGACACCGTCCGCCAGATTAGTATGTGCCTGCAAACATGCTTTCCCGCAGCGGCTTTTCCGCCGTGGAAAAGCATGTGTAACTTCACTGCGGGGGCCCGTTGCGGGCCCCCTAGGTGAAGGGGGGGTGGGGGGTGCACATGGGGGGTACCTATGGTACCCCCCTGCATTTGTATGCAGAAAGCGGCAGGCACCGCGTGGTGCCTGCCTCTTTCTGCATGCAAATGCAATGCGTGCATTTTTAACATTGCCGAGGGTGCAGCTTGAAGCCGCACCCGCCGCAATGTTAAAAATAGAGGATGTGACCGCCACCCTGGCGGTCACATCCTAATCGCACAGGAGGGGACTCCGCAGCCCATGCGGACGTCCCCTCCTCCTCAATGATCGCGGACGGACGCAAGTCCGTCCGCGATCATAATCGTCCCCTTAGAGTGGACAAAATATTTACCAACAAGGGGTGGTGATGGACAGAGTTTCTGAATTAAGCAGAATGCTCTCACCCAGTCAAGAGATCAGGGCTAGATCCAACACCGTTTTTTAGCTCACTGCACCATCCCAATTCAGAACCTGGCTATATGCAAATTAGTCTGTTCCTGTCCCAGTGCATGATGGGAACAGGGCAAACCAAACTACCAAGTCAATTCTTACACTGGGAAGGAAACAAGCTTCCGGGGACCGGTTTCTGGCATTTCAGCCGTCGTCGGCCCGGCTTGCTTGAATCCTGATGGTGCAATGAGCAAGGGACTCACATCTGAGTATACCCTTCAACTCTTAGGGTGGACAAAATATTTACCAACAAGGGGTGGTGATGGACAGAGTTTCTGAATTAAGCAGAATACTCTCACCCAGTCAAGAGATCAGGGCTAGATCCAACACCGTTTTTAGCTCACTGCACCATCCCAGTTCAGAACCTGGCTATATGCAAATTAGTCTGTTCCTGTCCCAGTGCAAAAGTATTAGGTGAGTGTGTCTGTCTGTTTACATTTAGAAGGGGCACACATGCAATCAGCTAGTACCATAAGTGCACACTGAGGTATGTTTACATATTACTACTGCTGCTTAAGCACTGCCCGCATTGACTGCTCAAGCATTGACATAGCCAATAGGTCTCGCCTTTGGGACCTTATAAGTGTTTAGCCATGCAGTAGTTGATGTTGTTGCACCAAGGATATTGTGCTGGATAACTAAACACTTATAAGGTCCCAAAAGCGAGATCTATTGGCCAATGCTTGTTATGTAATGTCCTCAGCTATAGGAATGCACTAAAGAGTTGCTCAGGCGGTCCCATATTTACGCCTGGTGCCATATGATTTAATGGGGGGATTTTCTGTTCTATCACCACATTTGGTCCTGGAAAGTCCTGAATTAGCACTTATTACATATAATAAGGAATGCAAATGTTATACTCTGTAAGATACGGCTTAAGGTATTGAGAATACTATTTAGGGTGTTTTCACTACCAGGACACTTAAAACTTATAAACACATGCCCTGTTTTTTCAAATATAATACATCCTGCCCTATGGGTCCTCCTCAGAGGTGACTTAATGTATAAGAAAAAGCTTTAGGATCCAGAAAAGATATATTTTGGGAGGCCAAAATGTCAGTTTAGAACTGCGCGCCAAAATCAATTGAACCACTCCTGAGGCGGAAGCCGGGAGAGTCTGCTCTGTGTTTATTTTAACATTATAATTGTGTTTTCTGTGCTTTTAAACCACCTTTCACTCACTGTTGTGCACGTTCCCTTAAGCTGCTTCAAAGTCCCTCGCACAGCGGATTTCAGCGCTGGTGCAGGCAGGGAATTACATCCCCGCCATTGCGCGCTCTACCCCCGGGCCACGCCCACTTTCTGAAGCCACGCCTCTTTCCTTTCTTTATCAATGTGTATTTGCCGGAAGCGCAGCGGACGAGCACAGCGGGCGCGCCAAAGGAAAGGAAAGGCCGTCTGCACCTGTCCGCGATCGTACGCGGTCAAGGGCCATACCTTATGCCCCTCGGGAGGGCCCCGTACGGTGGAGCAGGCAGGAAGTACTGACTCTCTGCAGTAACATTGCCGAGTCCTGTAAGCATAACATGCGAGTGGAGGATAACATAGGCTGCGAATACTGTCACTTCTCCTATGATCCTGGCAGGAACGTTGCCGCTACGGACTATATCTTGAACTGCGGCCTGCTCAATGTACGCTCGCTACAAAAACACAAGTTAGACTTATACGATCTACTCACTGAGAAACAGTGGGATCTTGTGTTTCTAACTGAGACATGGCTAGATGAAGAGTCTACCCCTGATGCCCTAGAGGCACTCCCACAGGGCTATATAATGCATAGAAAGGATAGACCCACTGGCAGAGGAGGGGGTATTGCAATTGTAGTTCAGGAAAGTCTACAATGCCAACTAGACTATTCTCCCATCCTGGATTGTGAGGCAGGGAGTTTCACTGTTAAAGTGAACAACGGCTGCACGCTGAAGGGCATGTTAATCTATAGACCCCCAGGCCATATAGCTAGGTTTGAAGAGAGTCTGGTCGAAGGCATTATGAATTTTGGAAAAGGTGATGGACAGAGTTTCTGAATGATGCAGAATACTCCTACCCAGTCAAGAGATCAGGGCTTGATCCATGTTGTTGTTGTTTTTGTTTTTGCAATTGCCGAAGGCATTATGACGACTGTGCTATGCAAAGATAACTTCCTGGTTCTTGGAGATCTTAATTTACACCTGAACAACCCCACAGACAATGTTAGCAAGAATTTTTGTCAGGCACTAGGATCCCTCCAGTTGAATCAAATAGTAAGTGGCCCCACTCATCAGTTAGGACACCTGCTTGACCCTATATTCGTTAATTGGGGGCAAGTAGAAGCTATGACCCCCATCCCTACTCCCTGGTCGGATCATCATCTAGTACCATTCTCCATACGAATTTCTGGGGCAAGATCTCCGCAGCCAGCAACACTGTACCATCTCAGGCGGAGATGGGCCACCTTTTCCCAGGCTAAATTCTGCGCGGCGCTGACTAAAGGGGGGAGCCCTGGGGGGGATGATGCAGGTATGGCTAACACCAATCTATGTAAGCGCATCAACGAGGCGCTAGATTGCACAGCCCCACTTTCTAGAGCCAAATCGGGAGACCGTATTAAAAAAACTGCCCCATGGTTCAGTAACGAACTACGAGTCATGAAAGCCGCACTGAAGCGAGTCGAAAGACAGTGGCCTGGGGCTCCTTCCAAAGAAACCAGAGGTGCCTATTTGATTAAGAGGCGAATTTACCATGGGCTTATTAGGAAGTCCAAAGCAGCGTATTACACGACCAGAATTAGCGAAGCTGGTAACTCAATGAAGGAACTTTTATCGCTCTACAAAACTCTCTCGAGTGGAAAGCCAGCCATTGCCCCAGATGACTGCTCGGCCGAATCCTGTGATAGGATCGCAGACTTCGCCGATAAGATAGCCACAATTTATGCGGCATTTCCGATTCAACCCATTGATGGGACAGAATTTGTGGAAAGCCCTAGAGAATGGGAGGATAGACGTAGATTGACCAACTTTGTCACCCCGCCTCCAGAAGACCTCTTAAAAATCTGCAGTTCTGTGAAATCGGGATCTCTGCGGGATCCCACTACACCTAAACGTCTAGCTGATAGCCTAGTGGTATTGTAACCCTATATCAGACACTTACTAGATGAGTCTTTCAGCACTAACACTGTGCCCAAAGACTGGAAAAAGGCGGTGGTTCTACCCCTTAGGAAAAAACTCAACATCAGCTTCGATAAGCTAGAGAACCTCCGGCCTATCTCCCTTCTGCCCTATCTGGCCAAAGTGGCTGAAAAAACGGTCAATTTGCAATTGATGGATTTTGTGGAAGAGGTCACCCTACTACACAACACCCAGTTTGGCTTCCGCCCCGCCACTCAATGGAATCAGCGCTCCTGATGGCGGTGGAGACCCTACGTCAGGGGGTGGATGAGGGGCATACTATGGCCCTCGTTCTATTGGACCTGAGTGCAGTATTAGACACTATAGCTCATACCACCTTGCTACAGTGTCTGAACAGTGGTGGAATATCTGGAGCTGCACTCAAATGGATCCAATCCTTCCTGACTGGGAGAAGCTTCCAGGTCTGTCAGGGCGATTATTATTCCAGGGACATCGGATTGGGCCAGGGCGTTCCCCAGGGATCGTCCCTGAGCCCCACTCTATTTAATCTTTATGTCTCCCCAGTGGCCCCGATCGCTGTGGGCCATGGCCTGCAAATTGTGTCCTACGCCGATGACACACAGTTGGTTATCTCCCATTCACGTGCCACCGGCCTTGCTATGTACCGTTTCAGAGCCTGCATGCAAGATCTGGCAGCCTGGATGTCCACTAACTGCCTCAAATTAAATGGCAACAAGACCGAGGTGCTCATGGTTGGGGGGAACCCATCTGTTTGGTCGTCGGTGTGGTGGCCCACTTGCTTAGGTGAGGCTCCAACACCTCGTCAGGAAGTTAGGAACCTTGGAGTATGGCTCAACGTTGACCTGTCCTTTGGAACCCAGATAGGCCGTGTGGCGGGTGTCTGTTTTAGCATTCTAAAAAACCTACAGAAGGTCTTAGATCTCCTTCTTACGTCTGCTCGTAGAACGCTGGTACATGCCCTCGTCACATCGCGCCTAGATTAAGGCAATCTATTGTATCTGGGAGCAACCTGTAAAGTAATAAACCGCCTTCAGGTGTTACAGAATGCGGCAGCTCGCCTCATTCTAAAATTTCCCAAAAGATCAGCCTCTAAAGCTGCCCTTCAGACCCTCCACTGGCTGCCAGTAAGGAGCAGAGTCGAATTTAAGGCCCTTTGTACTTGTCATCGCATCCTTGCTGGGAAGGCACCAGCACCGCTCCAGAATCTAGTCACCAGGTATGTACCAACACGTGCCCTGCGCTCCTCCCATGGAGGCCTCTTAAAGGTTCCTAGGATAAGCAGGGCTCGCATGGAAGGAAGATCATTCCGCTACCTGGTAGCGAAGAGCTGGAATGCCCTACCCCTTAACCTCCGCCTGGAGCCATCCGAATCCAGCTTCTGGAAAAAGCTAAAAACATATCTAATTTCCCGATAACTGGGCTTACTTCACTCTTCTGCTTTTTGAGTTCTTCGGTTTCAGCGCAGGGACACGCCATCTGAGCGTACCAGGCGCTTTATAAAATTATTATTATCATCACTTCAGGCTGCAGTGGCAGACAGGAGGCATGTTTTAAAGGGCTAATTTAGTGGCTGGCAGAATGAGTGCAGCAGGCCCACTAGTAGCATTTAATTCTCAGCCCCTGTGTACATAGAGTACCATTTTACTAGAGACTTGTAATTAAATTACATCTACCAAGCAGGCTAAAGCCAATTGTAACATTCTTGAGGGAGAGAGACTTAAAATGTAGCAAAACAGATTCAGCAAAGGTGGGAAGCAAACATTTTGGGTGACCCTGCATAGAGGGCCACGTCCAACAGTGGACGACTATGTCAATAAAAAGGGCAGAATCATCCTCCAGCAGAAGAACACTTTATTTAAGCCTCCAGCTACATGTGGGAAAACTATCTTTGCAAATACACACAATAATATGTGACACATTTTCCTAAAGAGGTAAAAGTGTCTAATTTACTCTAATTTAACTTAATCTACATTTCTAAATAGGAACACAATACTAATTTTGAGTAAGCTAATGTGCATTTATGCATTAGAAAGTGTATAGGACAACAGTTCATCTCTCAAGATATTCATGCACACATTGCTAATCCTACAAGCATCTATTTAACACTAAATCTATATCCTGACACCATTGCATGTTTACTTTTATGCTCATATAAATATGCATTTGCAGTTCCACATTTAGCTTTTCAACGAAAACTAACCAACACAAAAAATCATAAACTCTTCAGTGAACAGCCCACACATCTTAAAAGTTATACATGGACACACACTCACAAAATATCATATCTACATAACCCTAAGCACAAGCTACACATATCAAAATTCATTCAACATTTTTATACAATAAAATACAGCAGCATATATATGCTTTCACAAAGCCACCCAACCTCTGCACTAATACTGAACCATGCCCAATATTATATTCTAAGAAAACACACTTAACTACATTCTACACTAAAACACAGTCCTATGTAATAAAGAAAATTGCTTGTGCTAACTCCCTAGACCAATGACTAAGGGTCCTAATGTGTTTTGGCTTCCTGAGGCCATATTCTTCAAACCGGTGTGTAACGTAACCTGGTCCTACAACTTGTACCTGTAAGGGTGCCTTGCTGTAGTGGACCTGAAGATATGGGAGACATTTTCATTAATTTAAATGACATCACTTGCGACAACACAGAGGTCCTTTGGCTTGATGTTTCTATATTTAATTAGCTCTGTAGTTGTCTGTAAGGCTTTTTGGTGTGCTTTGAGGACACTCCTTAACTGATTTTATTCTGGAGGTAGTGCTCTCTGCCTCTATTGGCATATCACTGTATATATAGAGTATTCCTAGTTGTCCCTGGCTGCTGGTGTATCTTATGCTATTTACTTAGTATTCATATGTCCCCTGGGCTGAAGCTTGAGCTTAGTTAAATTGATTCTGAGGACACAACTATCATTGTATGTCACTCTTAATCAGTGTGATCATGTGGGAACTAGACATCAATCTACCCTTAGAGGCCACAAAGGAAAAATATACCAAATGTCTTTCTGAGATTTTGGAAATCATATTGAGATCCACAATATCTGCATCAGTTGCAACAGGAGAGTCTAAGGTATGTGTTATGAGGTCGAAGGTTGATGCCAGAGGGAGCAACTTTGCATAGTTATTCAGCTGATCTGACAATATTTTAAGTCGGTGAGCCAGTCCTTGAACTTTGGTGCCCTCCGTCTACCCCACCTGCAAGCGACTCAGTGTTTAGCCATTAACAGAGCAATTTCTAGGTAATGGCGATACGGCTTTGCTTTTAGTTCAGTGTAGCCCAGCAAAGCCACCAGTGAAGGGCAATCCAAGGTTAGCCTTGTCATCTGCTCCATCGCCTCAAAGACCTGCCCTCAATACTCGTACACATACTCGTACACACCCGGACAGCCCCAAGCTAAATGGAGAACATCAGCCCCCTCCAGCGATCTGAGTCTTTCAACTTATATTTGTACATTTTACAGGAGTGTAATAGAGGCGATGTAAAAATTTGAAATGAAATATACGCAGTCTGATGATTGTTGAAATCTGTTCTGTCTGTAGACAGCAAAACGTCCATTGTTACTCTGTGAGCTCAAAGTCTAATTCTCTGTACCAGTGAGCACGAGGGGGGCATGGGGCTGCCTCCTGCTGAGTGTATATTGTATGATACAGTGTGGAGACAATATTCCCTTAAGAGATGGCCTATAATATCAAATGCAGAGGGAGTAGAGTGGGGTGCTCCAGCGGAAACGCTGGGGTAATGTGACACATGTTATGTTATGTTATGTTATGTTAATTTATTTCTTCTATAGCGCTCGGCTACTCCGAGGAGCATCCCGGCGCTTTGGCGAAGAATATCAGCAAGTAAGACAACAACATAACAACTAAAATGCAGGCATAAGAGAGAGAAAAAATTATTTAGTAAAAAGCCACGTTTTAAGATCTTTTCTAAAAGCAAGGAGACTGGGAGCCTGTCTAAGGGAAAGTGGTAGTTCATTCCAAGCCTTCGGAGCTAGGTAGCGGAATGATCGACCTCACATCCTTGTCAGCCTGATAGCCGGGACTGTCATCTTGGATAAACAAGATGATCTCAAGGACCTACTAGGTACATATCGGGTGAGACGTTTCCTTATGTACTTGGGGCCAGTGCCTTGTAAAGCTTTGAAGGCAAAAGTCAGGCTTTTGAAAAGAATTCTCTTTGCGATCGGTAACCAGTGTAAGGTGTTCAGTAGGACAGTGGCACCTGCTCTTCTCGGGAGCCCGTAGATAGCACGGGCTGCCGAGTTCTGGACTACTTGCAAACGGGTCAAAAGATATTTGGGTAGACCCAAGAAGAGAACGTTTGCATAGTCCAGTCGAGATCCGATCAAGGCCTGAACAATTATCTTCCTATGCTGAAGAGACACTAGAGGAAGAAACTTCCTCAGCATCCGTAAAATGCCGAAGCATTTACCTGAAAGGCACGAAATATGTGGCCCAAAGGACAGTTCACTGTCCACAATCACTCCCAAGTTTTTAGCCTCGAGAGACACATTGTCAGGGGGGAACATATCTTGTGGCCACCACGCTTTCCAGTCTGGTTCACAGGCGCACCCAAAGAAGAGCAGCTCCGACTTATCGGAAGTGCACTTTAAGCCATTACACCTGAACCCCTCAAAGACCGCACCAAGGCAATCCCTGATCTGTATGCCTTCGAATGACCCGCCCCTATCACAAGTAAATAGGAGCTGGGTGTCATCGGCGTAGGATACGATCTGGGCGCCAAAGGACTCCGCGACTACCGCCAGAGGGGCCATAAAGATGTTAAACAGCATGGGGCTGAGAATGGAACCCTGCGGGACCCCCACCTCTAGCGGAGCCATATCAGCGGAGTAAGGGGGCGCCCAGATCGTTTGCCGGCGGTCGGCCAGAAATGATTTAAGCCAATTCCACACCGTTCCCCGAAGGCCGCTCTCCCAGAGTCTTGCAAGGAGGCGATTGTGAGGAACGGTGTCGAAAGCCGCGACAGATCAAGCATTACCAACATGGCTCTTCCCCCAGAGTCGAGTACTTCCCTGATGGCATCCGTGACCTCGAGAAGAGCCGACTCCATGGTATAATTTGCACGGAACCCAGATTGCGTGGCGTGCAACAGATCGTTTCCTTCGATGAAATTGGAAATCGTCCGATGTGCAAATTTCTAGGCCACTTTCGCCAGAGCAGGGAGAAGGGAAATAGGCCTATAGTTGGCAAGGATAAGGGGGTCCAAGGTAGGCTTCTTGATCAATGGCAGGATCAAAGCATGCTTCCATGCCTGCGGAACCACACCTGTTGACAAGGAGGAATTCAGAAGAGGGTTCAGCAGGACATTTAAGGCAGATGCCACCTTCCCCAGAAATTTAGCCGGGCACGGATCAAGTGGAGAGCCTGATTTCAAACTTGACAGAAGCTCGAGAGAAGTATCAAGTCACAGATGGGGAAATTCTGAAAGAATAGGGCCTTGACCCTCCATAAATGAAGGGAGGGATGAAGGGCTCGAAACCAACTGTGAGCTAGAGTCGGAAAGAGAGGCTTGAATGGTAGTGATTTTACTAACGAAAAAAGTTGCAAGCTGTTGTATCCATACTTCTGAATGAGTATGAGATGGAGTACAGGTAGCTGGGGAAGTAAATTCCAGAACAACTTTAAAAATTTCTTTGCACCCATTTTCTGCCTCATCAATTCGACGCTCGAAATAAGCCTTTTTGTCCTTCCAGATCGACTGATGGTAGGCTTTAGTGATGACTCGATATTTCAATTTTTCAGTCGGATCATAGGTCCTTCTCCACACTCTCTCGGCCCTTTTACATCCCTGCCGTTGCATCTTTAACTGGGGAGTGAACCATGGGGCCGACGCTCTACGTTCACCTGATTTAGGCTTTTTTTCGGGGATTAAGGTCTCAAATCTGGTTATCAGCCATTTATGGAAGAGAGCAAGATTCTCTTCCAAATTGCCATGCCATGCCATGTCTAAGCTGTACATAAAGAAATACATCTAGTGGAGATGGTTGAATGTCATGAAATATTTGTTCCAGATACTGGAACGCTCCATTATAATACAGGTCTCCCCAGGTTGTACTTTTCGTCCGCTCTAGGAGCCTGAGAAACCCTGTCTCCTGAAATAATTGCATATGGGGATGATATAGTAGTGGGAGTAGTGGTGAATAAAGCATTTGGCCTTGTAACAGGGTCAGTATGAGGCTCCAGGCATTGAGTGTTGACATGATCGACGTAGGCTCTTTGTCCCGGGGCAGAGGTGCAGCACATATCATGCCCGCTAGGGGAATTGGATCAGCCAGCCACTGTTCTACCACAACCTGGGGCCTGTATTTGGGTGGGCGGAACCAATAATAAGCGTAAAGAGCTTGGGCGCAAATATAGTAGAGTTCGAAGTTCGGGACTTTAAATCCTCCTAGAGAATAGGGCCTAATGAGTATGTTCCATTGCAGCTGTGGTTGCTTTCCCCCCATATTAATCTGATCATTTTGGAACGTAACGCCTTGAAGAAGTGTTTGCCAGGATGGTACCGAATGTTAAGGAATATGTACAATAGCTGTGGGAGGACCACCATTTTAATCAGTGAGGCACGTCCTGCCATGGAAAGCGGAAGTGAGATCCATCTTGTAACGCAGCATGTAATGTGGTCATGGGTTGTGTCATAATTAAGGCGCATTAGCTCTTCCCGGTCTCTGAAGATGCTTATGCCTAAGTAGAGTAACAGTCTTTGTAGCAGCACAACAGTCCTTCTTCCTGGCAGAGTTTCTTTACAGGTCCAGATGTTTCTGATTTCGTGGGGTCAGAACAAATAACTTATATCCAGTTGTGCCTTTGAAGAGGAGGTGACTTCCAATAGGGGCTTTTCAAGTGCACTGAGGTCCTCCTTTCCCAACTCTGGCTCCAGACTCACTACAACCATGTGTTGAGGGACAGGACTCTGTCCATTCAGTTTGAAGTGTCAGTTCCTCCCTCCTATTGTGCCCAAAAGCAAAAAGAACACTTGATGGACAGAATGCAGAACAATGACATACATTAAACCCAGTGCAGAGATCTAGGCCTACATTCATCGTTATTTGCTTCTCATGCCATTCCAGGTTGAACCCAGCCATATTCAAATCAGTCTTGACTCTGTGACCAAAGAAAACAGTCCAACCCAAACTAATAGGCCAGGTCCTCTCTGGACTGGAAACAACCATCCAAGGACCTGTTTCTGGGTTTGACCCCTCATCAGCTAGGATAGCTTGACTCTAGTGGCATGGAGAGCACAAGACTGATGTCTGGGCATATCATTGCCGCTCGGGGTGACAAATACAAAAAGAAAAATTGATGGACAGAATGCAGCTCTATGTCATACATGTACCCCAGTACAGAGGTCTAGGCCCAAATCCATCATTTTTGTGCTACCAATGCCATTGAGTTTGGAACTCAGCCATATGCAAATCAGTTTTGACCCAGCACCCAATGGGAACAGTCCAGCCCAAACTACCAGGCTAGGTCCTCCCTGGACTGGAAACAAGCATCCTTGTTTCGGGGTTTCGCCAGACGTGGCAGATGAGGGGTGATGCCCCAGTCCCCGGATGCTTGTTTATTGTACTGGGGGGACCTGGCTTGGCAGTTTGGTCTGGACTGCCCCCATGGAGCACAGGGTCAAGACTGAGTAGCATGGCGTGGCTAAGCACGCAGCGAGACTGGCTGCACTTTAGCAGAGCTCCGGCGTGATCCCGAACACAGGGGTTAAATTATCCGGCAAAATATCCGCCTGGCCGGCCGAAACTTGCAGCGGGTGACCATGAGGCGGTAACCCAGCATCGGACCGAGTCTGGAGGTTCGACTAGCCCCGGAACCGCACCGACACCTGTGCCTCCGCCACAGCCGAGGGAGTGACCACAGACTCGGCGGGTCCCACCAAGCCAGTCCGGGGTCGGAACCGGAAGTGAAGGCCGCACGGACGGGGCGCCCTGGGAGGCTGGACGGAGGTGGCTGCGCTGGGACACACTAGCAGTGACCAGTCCTCGGTGGACACGGAGAGGTGGCGGCGACCAGACTAACACCTCCCAGGCAACGGGTGAGTGGCACGCCAGCAGCGGATTGGGGTAGTCACCCGGGCTGCCAAGAACAAATCGGGCGCGGGGAGGAGCCCCTCCCCCCCCCTAGGCCAGTGCAAGCAGAGCGGATCAGCATTGAGGAGAGCGGACCCTGTGGAAATCTAGACGCCCAGAGCGCTGACTGCCCGCCCGGAACCCACAGAACTGCACCCGGAGGCCTCGGGGGAAGATCGGCCCCCCGGCACCGCCCGCAGCGGCCCTGAACAGTGAGTGAAGCGACGCGGGGCATATCCAGAGGGCCTTCCGCCGCCCCCCCCCCCCCCCACCCCCTTGGCACAGAGGAACCAGCAGACCCCCGGCTCTCGCAGCACCACACGACGGATACTACTGCTGACATTATAAGGCAGCAGTAGAGGAGCACTAGGGGGCACCATCGACCGGCTGGTAGGCTGGGGAGTTGACTGGCCGTGCCTGCCGCCACTGCTGAGGCTTGTTGGGGGGTCCCACTGCTGCCCACGTCCCCCGAGCCGCATGGGCTACACAATGGGGAAAGCGCTGAAGGGGGACATTGCCTTTTGATTCAGCCAAGAGACACTCCCAGAGCGCCCAGCAGGCCACATCCAGAGACACGGGGTGGCGGAGGGGCAGCGCCGGTGGGAGCCACTGCCCAGCCAAAAGCTCCGCTGCTGACCACGTGCGCAGCCCTGAGGTGATTGCCGGTTGGGGAGAGCGCCAGGGGGAGACACTGCCTGATACTCACGCCACCAATGCCCGCTGCTGGATACTGACGGACCCCGGCACCCAAGAGACCACGGCTTAGCCGGAAACCCGACCCACCAGGGACCACGAAACCCCGATTAAATCCGACTGCTCGGGTCGCCCGCCGCAGCCACGGAGAGCCGGGCACACAGAACCATAGAGACTGCTGGGAGAGTAGGACATCGTGGGGTGACACTGCCACCCGCACGCAGCCCATAACTCCGGAGCCCTTGGAAACACGGCGCTACTGGACGCCCGAAGAAACAGGGGGTAGGCGAGGAGCTCAGAACACGACCAACAGCGGGAGGGGTACACCATAACCCACTACCAGAGTCCTGAACGGCTGCCACCGACGCAAGCGGCGCCTGGGACGGGGCGACCACACAGGAGGCTCAGTGGTGACTGTCACCTGCCCTGGAAACGCCACGAGAACACGGACCACCACCCCACCCGGATGTCTGGAGGTGCCGGGAAGCGCACAGGAACGGGGAGCACGTCCCAAAAGGGCAAAATGGACAAGCCGCAGAAACAAACTGATGCAGATCCGGTAACGGCCAGACTGGACTCGGTACTGGCGGCCATGGAGCGCCTGGAAAGTTCCATCCAGTCCACCCGGACATCCCTGGAGGCGAAAATAGACGGAGTCGCAATAGATCTCACACACCTGAAAGAGGACCATAAGAAACTGGCCGAGCGCACCAAAACCCTGGAAACCGCAGTGACGGACATAGACCCTCGAGTCGCCCAATCGGACAAACATATTAAGGACCTCCTCAACAGAGTGGAATTCCTAGAGGACAGGGCAGAGGATGCAGAAGGGAGGGCGAGACGCAACAACGTCCGCATAGTAGGTTTGCCAGAAAAATGGGAAGGCAAGGATCCGACCGCCCACGTGGAGGACTGGCTACGCACCCTGTTACCCGAAGGCACCCTCTCGCCATATTTCGTGGTGGAACGGGCGCACAGAGTCCCGACCAGGCCGCTCCACACAGGCTCAAACCCACGCCCTTTTCTGATCCGAATCCTGAACTATAGGGACCGGGACACTGTACTAAGAGAAACCCGAAAACTGGGCACCATCCAAGTTGAAAACGCGAACATAATGTTTTTCCCAGACTATACAATCCAGGTGCAGCGCCAGAGGCAATCGTTCCTAATGGTGAAGCGGAGGCTACGTCAACTGGGGCTTACATATTCCCTCCTTTTCCCAGCGAAGCTCAGGGTGATAGCGAACGAGAAGACACACTTCTTTGACTCCTCGGAAGACGTGGAGGCCTGGCTGGACAACGGGACGGACAAGAGCACGGGGAGGTCCGGAAATCCGGACAGGCCCAGGAGACACAGAAGACCCAAGAGGAGACGTGGAGCCAGGTCACCCTCCCCCGCGGCCAGCGGCACCCAACATAGCGCGAGCCCACCGGAAGAGGACATACGCAGAGAACAACAGGAGGCCCTGCGGATGGTCTCGGAGCTCAGCGGCTCCCCGATACGGCGTTCCCCGCCTGCCACCAGTCCTAGAACAACGCCGAGTGAAGATGAGACGATATATGGTCTCCCGGACTCGCAACTCTCAGGTGGGCTGCCAGACATCACCCCACAAACGTCGGATCTGTACGGCTGAAGTAGTGCCGTAACACGGGGCTATCGGCGAGGGAAGCATCGGCAAGGCGCTGCCCGATGGCGACGGACACCGAACCCGCAGTAAGTCATGACGATGTCACACTGGCAATTATCAACTGTGGGGCAGACGCCCCAAGGAACCCTCACCACGGGGGCCACCACCACTTTGCAGGGTCCCCATGGGAAGGCGAAGATTACCGACTACAAGCTTGACCAGAGCAGTGGCCCCGTGTCTTTACAAATGTACTGTTTGATAGCCGATGGACCGGCCGGCTGGCCACTCAGACTAACGAACACAACCCCCTGGGAGGGCGCTCACGCCTTCATGCTCAACAGATACACACTGGCTGCTTGGACTGCGTGATGTATAGCAACCCCCCGGAATGGTTTGTTCGCACTTTTCGTAGAATGTTTGGACGGCTGCCCGTTTGGCAACCGACCCGATGGAGTTACCCCCAGTTAATGTTCACCCCCCTTCTCCCTATTGTGAAACGCTGCATACATGGCTCGCAGGGGTGCTCGCTGAACTATTCCAAGGGCTGCTCGGACAAAGGAGGTGATACTCTGACACTGGAAACCGGAGGGCCTAATGGGAGGGTGCCTGGAACGAGGGAGGGTACGGGTGTGACTGCCTTGCTGAATGCTGATGGCTGAAGTAAAAATGTGTACCTGGAATGTGCGCGGAATACACACACCCGCGCGCAGGTACATGATATACTCGTACCTGAAGAGACACAAGGTACAGATAGCGCTCCTACAGGAGACTCACCTGACAACACCAGAGGTACACACCCTGCGCAGGCGATGGCGAGGTCAGATCTATGCAACTGGGTTCTCCTCTTACGCCAGGGGGGCACTGATATGGGTGCGACCGGGGCTCCCGTTTGAGGTTGAGGACTCACACATAGACAAGGAAGGGAGGCTGGTGGCAGTGAAGGGGCGCCTGGACGGACGCCCGCTGGTGGTGGCGTCACTATATGCCCCTAACACAGACCAACAGAGGTTCCTGGAAATGGTGTCCACAACCCTGGCGCAATGGCACGGGATCCCCTGGATATTGGGGGGGGATTACAATAGCGTATTAGATACCACACTGGACCGCTCATTCCCAACTCTACCCGGCGCACCAGTGGTGGGTGCCATGAAAGCTCTTATAGCCTGGGCCTCGCACTGGAACCTGCATGATGTGTGGCGCCACCGGAACCCAACGACCAGGATATACTCGTACTACTCAGGAGCTCATACCCTACACACCCGGTTAGACAGATTCATGCTCACAGATGATCTACTCCCACTGGCGACGGAGGCGCTATACATGGGTAGGACGCACTCCGACCATAACCCACATATGCTGACGATCTCCTGGGCACACACACGCCCCCCAGTCCCCAACTGGAGGCTGCAGCCGGACCTCCTGCTAGACGCACCTTTCCGGGACTCACTGTTCGCACACATTGTACACTACTTCGAGGATAATGCAGGCACAGCCACCTCTCTGCAGATGGAATGGGAGGCGTTCAAGGTGGTCATAAGGGGACAATGCTTGGGCACGCAGGGGCACCTCAAACGCCAGGTGGAGAGGGACTTACACAGGGTGGAGGAGGAACTGAGTAGACATGAGCGGGACTCGGTGGGAGGACACATCACCGGGCTTCACGAAGCGAAGGCGGCCCACGAAAAACTACTGGAGAGGCTCAGGTGTCTGAACTTCGCGGCTCACGCGGCGCGCACACACGACGGGGGGGACAAGCCCGGCAGGCTGCTGTCGTGGCTCATCGCCAGTGAAGATCGGACGCAGCCAGTCACAAAAGTACTAGGCGCGAATGGAGTGCCCTTACACACACAGTCAGAGATACACGGAGCGTTCACCGCACACTACAAAGCACTATATCGCTCTTGCCTACCCACGCCCGCCCCAGACACAGAGGAGTATCTTAATCAGATACCGCTGCCGACACTCACCGATGCCCAACGTACTGTCCTGACGGCACCCATAACTCCTGAGGAGCTCCGGGAAGTCATAGCGGCGCTCTCCAACGGAAAGTCCCCCGGCCCAGACGGACTCCCAGCGGAGTTTTATAAAGCATACCAAGACCTCCTGGTCCCGGAACTCGTAAAACTGTATGAGACGGCACTGGACGACTCCTCCCTGCCCCCATCTCTGAGTGAGGCTACACTGGTCTCCCTACTGAAACCGGGTAAGGACGGGGCACTCATGGGCTCATATAGGCCCCTTGCCCTCTTAAACACGGACTACAAAATACTAGCTTCTATGCTAGCGAGGAGACTGGCCCAATACACACCTACCCTGGTCCACCCTGACCAGAACGGGTTCGTACCCACACGCAGCACATCACATAACATCCGCCGGCTATTCAGAGTGCAGGAGTATGCGAGAGGCCCTTGGCCACTATCAGGTTGCATAGTATTGGACCTGGAAAAAGCATTCGACTCGGTGGAGTGGCCGTTTCTTAGGGCGGTTATGCAAAAGTTTGACCTGGGAGACAATTTTCTAGACATGGTGGGTCTCCTATATCAAACGCCAACAGTTCGGGTCCGGATGGGGGGCCTGCTATCGGAGGCCATACAGGTGAGGCGGGGCACACGGCAAGGCTGCCCGTTATCACCTCTACTCTTCTCGTTGGCCATGGAACCACTGGCGGAGATACTGCGGATGCAAGGCGCCGAGTGGGGCATCCCGTTGATAGATGGGGTACACGCGGTTTCCCTGTATGCCGACGACCTACTCCTCTACGTCAGGGACCTAACACGGATACCGCCGGGACTAACCGGCGCCCTCCGCGAATTCACAACGCACTCGGGACTGAGGGTCAACTGGGGTAAATCTGGGGTCTTCCCCTTTCACCCGGATATGCAGGAATGCGCAGTGCAACTAGGGGACACGACACTGACATGGTATGCCGGCACTTTTAAGTATCTGGGCATCCACATATATAGAAATACAGCAGACATACTGGATGGCAACCTGATTAGGGCCATAAATTCCTTGCGGGCCCAGATCCAATTTTGGGGCACGCTCCCGCTCAATGTCCCGGCCAGAATCACCCTGACTAAAATGATAGTCCTGCCTAGACTACTGTACTATTTCTCGAATATACCGGTGTATGTCCCGGTTCGGGTCTTTAGAGACTTGGAGACGCTTACACGAACCCTGATCTGGAGTGTGGGGAGACCGAGGGTGGCCCTGAAGAAACTGTATGCCTCGGGGGGACTCGCGGTCCCGAATCAAGAGCATTACTACCTTGCCGCGCAACTCCAGTGGGTGGTGGCCT
Organism: Lissotriton vulgaris; assembly: GCF_964263255.1. Lineage (NCBI taxonomy): Eukaryota > Metazoa > Chordata > Amphibia > Caudata > Salamandridae > Lissotriton > Lissotriton vulgaris. Next base: position 2,036,977,844 of record NC_141691.1, read on the forward strand.
GGCTTGCGGGTAGGAACCTGAACGACACGGCCTCGACAGTCCCAGCCCTGACCCATGCAGAAGCCCTCGCACTATTCCACCCACTCAGAGGAGCGACACGCGAGACGCAGCTACACCTAGCAGTGGCACTGAGATGCTACAGGCGTGCACTGCGATTGACCAGGGAAACTGCCCCCTACGCACCAGCCCTGCCGCTAGAGGGACTGCCAAGGCCTGGGGGAGTGGTGACAGCAGCACACCTACATGACTGGACGCAAGTGGGGCTTGAGACACTGGCGGACTTGTATGACGATGGGGCCATGGTACGGTTCGAAGGGCTGGTGGAGAATCCGGGACTGCCAGCGGGACAATTCCTGATGCATGCATCAATGATGCGAGTCCTCACGGAACACTGGGGCGATATGTCCGTGGAACCCGAGACCCACCTCCTGCTACAATACCTGCACGTAATGGGGGCAGGGTCACACGTTGTGCACTGGCTAACGCAGGCACTGCGGTCCCACACAACGGCCTCCCTTCAGTCGCTCAGGGATAGATGGACCACTGACAGGGGGAGGGACTGGTCGGATAAAGAATGGGAAAGGATACTAGAGGGGCCGCAACACGTCCCCCGCAACTCGAGATTCAAAATCATACAGTTCTATATCATGCATAGAGCATACTTGTCCCCGGACAAGGTTAACCGCTACTTTGGTTTGAATACCTCCAAGTGCCCGCGATGCGCGCTCCTAGACGCGGATCTCCTGCATATGCTGTGGGCATGTCCCAAGCTCCGGACGTACTGGCACGCTGTTACCGCGCTGTTGACAAAAGGGACTGCGCTGGGCCAACGACACGACTGGGACACCTGTGTACTGGGCCTTCTAACCAGGACCAAACATAACAAAGCACATATGAGGTTCTGGGATCTGGGGCTGATAACCGCCAAGAGACTCATAACCCGCCACTGGAAGGCCGTGGAACCGCCCCTGCCGAAACATTGGTGCGCCTCTCTCATCTATTGGGCGACCGCAGAAGGCACGGTGCTATGTAGGGAGGAAACAGCGGGGCGGAGGGCCATACCGATAGCTCAGGTATGGGAGGGCTTCCTGAGAACATTCACCAGAGCTTGCCATGATAAAGGGATATTGTAAGGAGATAGCTCCTCCCCAGTGGACAAGGGGGGGTCAGGCCCAAATCACAGACTGAGTGCGAGAGCTGGGAGTATCGGGAGCCACACATATATGGACATGAAATACCACCCCAGCGACCCACCCACACGACCTACCCACCCCCCCCCCCCCCCCCCACTGACCAGCGGAGCCCACATATACCCTCGACCCCACAGGTGCGCCCACACCCGGGACCCAGAGTCACTACACACCGCCGATGCCTCCTCCCCCGAGCACACTCAGGGCCAGCACCCCGCAAGTCTACCACACCCGAAGATGCCTAGGTAGAACCAATACTGCAGCACCCCCCCCCCCCCTTACTCCGAGATCGGACTCTTCACACCCTCACCTACTCTCCTGTTTTCCCCAGTTTGAATTGGTGGCGTTAACGGCACAGGACACCCCCCAGTTGTCCACGCCGGACCTACCTTTCCCACCTACACCTCTCACTTTCGACACACGGCGACGACACACAGGAGTGCAGCTCACATGCCAACCACGACTGCAAACTTCTGCCTCACGGAGGCGGACTACTAAACCTCCCAGCCGGCCACGGTACATGTGCAGGTTGCTCGGAGCCGGGCCCGGCTGGTTATTCACACTACTGAGAGACAACTTGCTACGGCACCAACCAGGGGGTCGCGAGCACCGGGGGCGTGGCTGGCCATCAGGCTGCCCGCCCTGACGGGTGAGGTCTGGCACCATAGTAAGGCGAACTGAGCGCATTACACTGTATGGAAGCAATGGAGCGAATGATTTGGTGAATGTAGGGACCGCCCCAAGATAACGGATGGTATTTATTAACAGTGAGTGCATTTCTTGGTTTTCTAAAGTCGCCAACGTTCACATCGATGATGTAAGAACTATTCCACTTGTTGTTTCCCCTTCGAATTAAGCGCACAAGAAATGTAATTGTATGCCACGTGTACCAATAAAACAGATTTAAAAAAAAAAAAAGACTGAGTAGCATATGGCTGGGTCTAAACTGGGGTGGCATGGCGAACAAAATAACAATGGATTTAACCCAGATCTATTGACTGAGGCAAATGTTTGATTTGCTCTGCATTCCAGCCATCATCAGTGTGTCTTTTGCTTTCATCCCCTAAGTGTGCCGGGTATGCCCAGATGTTGGTCCCGGGCTCACTGTACCACTGGATTCAAGCAAGTCTGGTGGATGAGGGGAGATGCCCCGAAACAGGTCTCAGGATGCTTGCTTCCGGTCTAAGGAGGACCTGGCTTGGCAGTTCAGTCTGGACTGTTCCGATGAGGTACATGGTCAAGACTGATTTGCATATGGCTGGGTCTAAACTGGGATGGCATGGTGAGCAAAATAACAATGGATTTAACTCAGATCTATTGATTGGGGTGAATCTTGATTTGCTCTGCATTCAATCCAATATCTTTCTAAAAAATGCATTTTTAAAATACAAATGTTAAATCCAAATTTGCCAGCAAAGAGGATTTGTCATTATCATTCTGGTAATATTAAACATGACAGATCTGCTCATCTCAATCAGGAATTAACGTTTACAAGTGTAATAAGGAATTCTAAATGTTATCCTATGAGAGGGGTAAGCCTCACAGTAGTGAAAAATAAATATTGGTATGCTTCAATTCCAAGACATACTAAACTGAAAAGTACATGTCCTACATTTTGTTACATGCACCCTGCTGTATGGGATACTTAGGGCCCACATTACGGGTGACATATTTAATAAAAGAAGTGTTTAAGGCTACGAAATGGGTTTTAAATGTCAACTCAAAATGGCAGTGTAAATTACACACAGGCTCGGCAGTGGCAGGTCTCCAACATGTTTAAAGTGCTACTTGTGTGTGTGTCACTGTCAGTGTTGCTAGCCCACTAGTACCATTGTATTAACCGGCCATGGGCACATTTAAAACACTTGTAGCTGGGACTTACAAGTAAATTAAATGTGCCAATTGCGGACACATCCATCAAACTATGTTTTAGGAGAGAAGCACTTACACTTTAGCACTAGTCAGCAGTTGAAACATGTTCAGTCCTAAGACCAACAAAAAATGGATACAGCAAAAAGTTGAGGTAAGCAAGCAATACATTTGGGGAAGGCTACCCAAAAGCTGCCAGATTGAACACTGCTCAAAAAGAGAGAGTTAATGAATAATAGCCGGGAAAATATGAAGAGGGCCTGGATGTTTGGAAGTGTTTGACATGGGCATTGGCTTCTCTTCAGTGGTTAAAATGAGGCGAGATAGGACAGGCTGCACAAGGGGGGGGGCATATTTACAAGCCCCTATAGCCAACGCAGCTTCACTTTTCAGGACATTGTAGTGGTGAAAGGGGCTTCACCTTATTTACATGACATTGTTAAGTGACTTAATGTAGCTTAATGACACCTTGTGAATAAGACACCCTTTCATGCTGTGAAAGGTGAGAGCAATGGGTGTTGCAGTGGGCCTGCGACCGTAACACCTATCGTTTTTGGGTAAACCTGGTCTTAACCTGGCGAAACAAGGACAAATCTTTAATTTCTCCTTGTTTTTGCTGTTTACATGTGTTCTTTGTTGTGCAGCACAAATGGAAACAGTTAAATGCCATTGATGGTTTATGTCCAGGAAGATCTCTCTTCATGCACAGAAACAATCATTTAAAAAAAATTACATTTCCAACTTCAATGTGTGCTGCATTAGGTAGCACACATAGAAGTTCAGAAACACAATTTAAAGATTGTTTATGTGCAGGAAGGGAGACCTTCCTGTACATAACAAATCTTCCCCTCAACGCAGATATCCTTGTACTATGGTGCAAGGTTGCCTGCTATGGCGCTAGGCTGATAAATTTAGCACAAGCCCAGGGGAAAACGCAGGCCTGCATCATAATATTGTAAATATGGCGCAGACCTGTGTTTCAGAAGTGGAGGAGTGTGGCGTTAAGCCAGGAAGGCTAACTTCTGACTCGTCTTGACTTGAGCAGAGGTTAATGATGAACCTGGCAAAATTCTATTACTAGTCAAAGAAGAAGTATTCAATACTGTCAGGTGAGCAGGTGAGATCTCCTTCCACAAATACTTGGATTCGCTCTTACAGGACATTTCCACAGCAGTCCTTCATAGGAGACTCTTTAAAAAAAATCACAGACACCTGGAGGATGAATATGGTCCAATGTAAATTGAACATTTCCATAGGGATCACTATGCAGAAGGATGATCAAACCAGCTACCTCTTAGATCAAGTAGCTGTGGTATAGTTCTTCAACATCCAGAACACCCCAGTGTTGGTCCACACTGATCTGAAGTGAAACTACATGGTGGAAACGTCATTTGCCATTCTGAAATGGGATTGAGCAAGCATACGAGAAGGGAAGCAAGGAAGGGGTTGGGAGACTTGACACCCTCTCAGTTGAATTATCTTGTAGATAAGGAAAGAGTGTAGAGAGACTGTCAATAGTATACCAGAACAAATAAAGTATAGAACACCAGTTTGGTTTGTATAGAAGGCCCTCACTCACCAACCTGGCTGGTGACCTGCTTCATCATCGGGCCCCACTGGGAGAGGCCGAATGCCTCCCCAGTGTGCTTCAATGCCAGATATACTGCGGAGCGGGTAATGTGGAATGCCAGGTAAATTAACACCTACATTGACAGAAACATGTTGACCACCTCTTAATTCTATGGGAAACAACCAAACAATCTATTTGGCTTAGTTTCTAATACATTGCTTTTAAACATGTCCAATTGATCAAGTAATAAATAATTTTTGGTACTATTAGACATTTTTAATCTCACCATTAACACTATCACACTAAGATTGTAATTTTAAGTTTTCACAGGGTGGGTAACAAATTAGTGGGAAAATAAGAAAAAGTTCTCAGTTACACACTTTTTTCAAGAAAGTTGTTAGATAGGAATGGCAGGACTCCAGAGGGTGCCCCCTCGGGCCATGGTTAGGGTACGCAGCCCCGACATAAATGACTGAAACTAGGATTTGTACTTGGAATGTCAATGGCTTGAGTAAGGGGCGGAGTCAAGATGGCGGGTTGATGCCGCCAGGTGAAGGAGTTAGCGTGGAGTAGCTCCTCTACCGCTATGATACTGGGAGGAAAAGCGTTTGTTTAGCGCTTCAAGATCTTGAAGCTGAAATAGACAAGAGGAAATGACACGGAAGCCTGGAGTCTGCATCATGAAAAGACTGTCACGGGAGAAATTTAGAGAGGCGAAATATCAGACCCCAAGACGATCCCAAGATGAGCAGACGCCAAGACGCCATAACTAAGAAAAACCGAAAATTCTACAAAAGCTGTCACTTATCATAATCGGCGCTGATGCTGCAGCTCGTCTGCCGTCTGAGCAGAAGGATCCTGCCGGTTGTGTGCAGGGTCGGACGAAGACTGGACGCTGTGTTCCACAACAGAGGCGGAGCTCACTACCGGACTGACGGCTTCGAAGCAGAACACCCGCTCCACTTGGGCTGGAAAGGTTGGAAAGACGTTAAAACCGGACGCTCCAGGTACGGCATCTGCTTGTAATATAAAATCGACAGTGGTGGAGCCAGTAGAAAATACGAAAGCCAAGGCAGTCATGGGTGCTGGGGTTAAAGGTGCAAATATCCCGGCTGCTAAACAAATGCTCCGGCTGGCTGTGCTTGATATAGGCGCTAGCAACAATACTGATCTTTCGGCCAGCTGTGACGAGACTCTGAATCAGTCTCGTTTACTTTCTCCAGGTGAATCAGAAGGAACAATCAATAAGGAATCAGACGTCGTAGTCTTTAAAGTAGTGAATGCAGACTCTTTTACAGAACACAATGGGGGAGCTAATTTAAACGTGGCTAATATGGTCAAAGATGTTTTAAAGGACACAGATAAAACCGAGCTCTAAACAGAGGATGAGCCTGCTCACATGGTTGGGCACACACGAGAGAGTAGAAGAGACATAATGCCAGACAGGGAGATTGCAGAAGGTAACGAGCATGAGGCCGATTACTTAATTACTGTACCGGTAGAGATCCATCTCCTCACAGACACTAGAGCTGACGCTATTGGTCGCACTAATGCAGCACAAGCAACTCAGATGATAGCAGACTCAGTTACAGTCTGGTCAGTAGCAGAGATACTACTTGGCAATACCTTATCAGGAGATAATGTAACAGAGTGCTTACCGACTGAAGATTTAGAGATAGTAGAGGAGAGTTCAAACCCGGACTATGAAGAGATGCCTGTTGAGGATGAAAGTGATACAGAAATCAATCAATCAATCAAGGACATTTATAGAGCGCACTACTTACCCGTAGGGTCTCAAGGCGCTTAGGGGGGGGGGGGGTGCCGTTACTGCTCGAACAGCCAGGTCTTGAGCTTCTTCCTGAAGGAGAGGTGGGCTTGGGTCAGGCGCAGGTCGGCCGGGAGGGAGTTCCAGGTCAGGTAGGAGAAGGACCTTCCTCCTGTTGTCGCTCTACGGATGCGTGGGACTGTGGCGAGTGCGCGGCTGGCTGAACGGAGGTGGCGTTTGGGAGCGTAGAAGTTGATTCGTTTGTTGAGGTAGCTCGGGCCTTGATCGTGTAGGGCTTTGTGTGCGTGGGTGAGGAGACGGAAGGTGATTCTCTTGTTGATGGGGAGCCAATGCAGGTCTCTCAGGTGTGCGGAGATGTGGCTGTTTCGTGGGATGTCGAGGATGAGTCTGGCTGAGGCGTTCTGGATCCGCTGGAGTCTCTTCTGGAGCTTGACGGTGGTTCCGGCGTAGAGGGCGTAGAGGGCGTTGCCGTAGTCCAGTCGGCTGGTGACGAGGGCCTGGGTGACGGACCGTCTTCCTGGTCTCCGTGGGGATCCACCAGAAGATCTTCCGTAGCATGCGCAGGATGTTGAAGCACGCCGAGGAGACGGCGTTGACTTGTCTGGTCATGGAGAGGGAGGAGTCCAGGATGAAGCCCAGGTTACGTGCGTGGTTTGTCGGTTTGGGTGCGGTGCCCAGGGCGGGGGGCCACCAGGAGTCGTCCCAGGCGGTGGGTGTGGAGCCCAGGATGAGGACCTCCGTCTTGTCTGAGTTCAGTTTCAGGCGGCTGGTCGTCATCCACTCGGCTACCTCCTTCATCCCTTCGTGCAGGTTGGCTCTGGCGGCGGCGGGGTCGTTGGTCAGGGAGAGGATCAGCTGGGTGTCGACGGCGTAGGAGATTATGTTGAGGTTGTGTTGGCGTGCGATGGCCGCGAGGGGGCTCATGTAGACGTTGAAGAGGGTAGGGCTCAGCGAGGATCCTTGAGGGACGCTGCAGATGACTTCGGTGGCCTCTGACTTGTACGGTGGCAGGCGGACTCTCTGTGTTCTTCCGTCGAGGAAGGAGACGATCCATTCCAGTGCCTTCTCCTGGACTCCGACGTTGCTGAGGCGTTGCACTAGGGTGCAGTGGCAGACGGTGTCGAAGGCCGCGGAGAGGTCTAGGAGGATGAGGGCCGCTGTTTCTCCGTTGTCCATCAGGGCTCGGATGTCGTCGGTGGCGGCGATGAGGGCGGTCTCGGTGCTGTGGTTGGCTCGGAAGCCGGACTGCGAGGGGTCGAGGGATCCGTTTGTCTCGAGGAAGGCGGCCAGCTGTTTGTTGACGGTCTTCTCGATGACTTTGGCTGGAAACGGGAGTAGCGAGATGGGGCGGTAGTTCTTGAGTTCGGTGGGGTCTGCTGTAGGTTTCTTGAGTAGAGCGCTGAGTTCGGCGTGCTTCCAGCTCTCGGGGAAGGTGGCGGTGTCGAAGGAGGTGTTGATAATGTCCCGCAGGTGGGGTGCGATGACAGCGTCGGCCTTGTTGAAGACGTGGTGAGGGCAGGGGTCAGTCGGAGATCCGGAGTGGACGGAGTTCATCATGTGGACGGTGTCATCGGTGCTGATCGGAGTCCAGGCTCGGAGGGTGGTGGTGGGTGGCGTTGCTGTGGTTGTGGCGTGCGTCGGATGGGTGCTGAAGCTGTTGTGTATGTCCGCGATCTTGTTGTGGAAGTAGGAGGCGAGGGAGTTGCAGAGGTCTTGCGAAGGGGTGATGTTGTTGTTTCCGGTATTGGGGTTGGAGAGCTCTTTCACGATATTGAAGAGTTCCTTGCAGTTGTGTGCGTTGTTGTCCAGCCGGTCCTTGAATGCAGTTTTCTTGGCGGCGCGGATCAGTTGGTGGTGCTTCCGGGTGGCGAGTTTGAGGGCGGTCATGTTGTCCGGTGTGGGTTCCTTTCTCCAGACTTTCTCGAGGGCTCGGCAGTTCTTCTTGGAGCTCTTGAGTTCGTCGGTGAACCATGGGGCTTTCTTGCTGCCGGGTCTGCTGGGCGGGGTCCTCAGAGGGGCGAGTTCGTCCGTGCAGTTGCTGATCCACTTCGTGAGGTTGTCGGCGGCCTGGCTGGGGTTCGCTGAGCTGGCAGGAGGGTGCTGGCTCAGGGAAGCGGCGAGCTGGTTGGCTGTGATCTTGTTCCAGTTTCTTCGGGCAACCTGTTGCTGGTGGTGGTGGATCGTCGTTCTTCTGAAGGTGAAGTGGACGCAGCTGTTGTCCGTCCAGTGGAGTTCCATGGCGTGGCTGAAGGCGATGTCTTTGCTGGATGAGAAGATGGCGTCGAGTGTGTGTCCGGCGAGGTGGGGGGGGTGTTCACCAGTTGCTTGAGTCCAAGGTTGGCGAGGTTGTCGAGCAGGGTGCTGGTGTTGCGGTTGTTGTTGTTCTCCAGGTGGAAGTTGAGGTCCTCCAGGAGGATGTAGTCAGCGGAGGGGAGGGCATGCGGGCTGACGAAGTCGGTGATGTCCTCGCTGAATTGAGTGCGTGGTCCCGTGGGTCGGTAGATCAGGGTGCCTCTAAGGGTGGTCTTCGGGTCGGTGTGGATCTGGAAGTGCAGGTGTTCGGCGGTTGTGAGGGTGTTGTCGGTGCTAGTCGTGATTTGGATGGTGTTCCTGTGGATGATGGCGATGCCTCCTCCCATCTGGTTGGCGGTGCGGTCCCTCCGGATAGATCTAATGTTAGTAAATTACCTTGCTCAAGGAAAGCACATTTGAAAGCTAAAATCAAATCGAAGACAACTGTCCGCATATCACTGACCAACGATCCTTCTACATCCAGAATGAGGCAAAAGGCTAATGTTGACGATAGCCCGCTGAGAAAATGGATCCTAGCCAAGGGGGGGGGGGGTGGTAAAGAGCATGGCCTTGAGGCTATCTGGAGTAAGCCCTGATGTAAGCATGAGCGGATTTTGCGGATTGGCAATCCGCGAATTTGCGGATTTGCAAACTCACAATCCGCAAAATCCGCGAATTCCCGCGAATTTGCGGATTTTTTTTTTTTTTTGTGTTCGCCCGTGTTTCTGCCAGTTCGCGAGGGTTTTTACAATTTCGCAATTTGCGAACTTACCTGTCGGGTCGCAAGTTTTGCGAACTTGTTGTTTCTACGTGTCCAACCTGTTTGGGACACTCTTCTTCATCACTGCCACTCTCTGTCACCACTGCCACTCTCTGACTACTCATGCCACCCTCTGGCCCACCCATGCCACCCTCTGTTTCATCACCACACCCTCTGGTTGTCCAGTGTACATTATTTTTGGCAAAGCAAAGCACACCTTCCCTGCCTCAAGTGACCTGAATTAATTTGGGGCTGATTAATGTGTCACAGAATATTTTTTTAGCTGGCACCTGCTTCCTTAGTGCGCCCTGATTAGTGATCTTATGCACTTGCTAAGTGCTTTCATTGTTGCAAAATTAGTTACAACACCTGCCCTGCCCCAACTGACAATAATGAATTAGGGGCTGATTAATGGATTTGAACTTCCAGCCTGGCTCCTGCTTGTCTCCCTTAGCTGTAATTCAGGACCTTTGTGGCATATGTGTAACTATTCTGAGGTTCAGAGCAGGGTCACATAATAGTTGCAACTGGCAACTGAACTCTGGAGGGGCCCCTCAGGAAGCACTACAGGAAATGGCTACTAATGATGAGCCTGAACTTTTGAACCTGGTAAGTAGTTACTTTCAGTTTTGCTAAAATCGTATTTCTGCAATTTCGCACTTATTCGCGGGGCGCGAACTCACGCGAACAGTGCGAGCAGTGCGAGCAAAATCCGCTGCTCGCGGATTTGCGGATTTTTCAGGAAATTCGCAAATCTCGCGGATTGCGGATTTCCCGAAAATCCGCAAAATCCGCGAGCGGAACGGATTTTCCGCCCATGCCTACCCTGATGAAGATGTCCACTTAAGGGACAAAAAAACATCTTCTAAACCGGAGAATCCAAGAACGTCCGCATTAGCAAACATGGACGCAATCATTTCACCAACCCTGCTAATGAATCCTGGGTCTGGCCACTTAGATACAGTAACGGTTACACAGTTTAGCACTCTTGCCCCAACTCTCTCTATGGACTTGACCACTAATTTAGCTACTAGTAACTCCATTAGCTTACAAATAGACTCAACAAGCTCAAGACTAAGCTCAACGCTAATGGAAACAGGAATTGATAAATGTTTGTTGGGATCATTAAATATCGATAAAGAGAAGGTAAATGTAGGCCGTAATTCTCCCCCTGCTAGCACACCGGCTTCAACTTCGGAACATAGCGTTCCTTCAAGTCCATCGCAGGCACAATCAATGATGCAGGGGGAAAAAATAGGAGACCACATAAATATTGCCTCCACTGATCTAATTATGCAGACTCTCCTGGCACAAAGACAAGACAGCCAACAACACTTCTTGCAGCTAAGAGAGGACAACACTAAACTACAGGCATTCATGAGCGAAGTGTGCCAAAAGCTTGGAGGGGTCACGCAGGAGATGGAGGATCTAAAACAGCGAGTTGTGGAAATAGAAGAAGATGCAACTCGATCGAATCACTAACCAGCTCCCACTCACACGTATATGTAATGTAAGTGTCTTGTAAAGCGCACTGCTGCCCTGAGGCCTCATGGCGCTGTAGACCGCTGGGGAACCCGTCCTGGCTATCCCTGTGAGATGGTCCCTACTGGGTATCTCCAAGGTGAAACCAGGCATCCCCGGCAAATGTGGGGGGCCGTTGTAGAGATGAGGCAAGCTAATGTCCAGAGTTGCCGAGTGTGATCCCTGGTTAGAGTAGGCACCGAGGCGAGAATTATCGAGTCCGCTGACCCTTGTCCACGATCCTGCCACGTCGTGAATTGAACCCTGGTCCCGGGCCGTTCTCTGCTTCTTGGTCTGCCGCCTCTAACAAGTGAGCCACACCACTCCATATCTAAATTGCAAGCCAAGGTGGAGGACATGGAGAATAGGGCACGCAGACATAACCTCAGACTTTTTGGGATTCCCGAGGGCGCGGAGGGGGCGGACCCCAGATCCAACGTTGTGAATTTATTTCGGCGACTTATAAGACTGGGACTGGAACTCCTGATTGCAGCGAGTACATAGACTGCCCCTTTTTCAAAAGAATAAAGATAATACATTTCCTGCTGATTCAAGCAGTGTTTTTCAAAGCTAAATCTAATAGCCCGGTTACTATTGATAACATCTTTTTCTTTTTGCGCTCAGACTTGAGCAAGGGCACTATGGAACGACGCTGGGAGCTCCACAAGTTGATTGACTCTTTTAAGGCGATAGGTTGTACGGTTTATTTACAAAAACCTGCATGCCTCAAGGTGATTAGAAACGGTCAGTCATTCTTTTTCACTGAACAAGAAAAGGCGGTTCAGGCTCTAGAAAAATTCACAATTGAACGAGGCAATTGAAATGGCTACAGCAGGATACATCCTTGATTCTTCGAGCACAATGGGCAGCATTGGGTTGAACTTTTTCTTTTTCTTACTCTTTAATGCACTCACACATAAATCTTCATATTTTCCTCTTCTTCTTTTGTTGCTTTTTCTCTCTTATGAATTGAAGATTTTACTTTGGAAGCGGGTAGGGGTTGCCTCCTTGCTTACCACTTCACTGTCCTGCCACCAAAGCGGCAGCAAGGTATAGAGGGGTGCTCCCCCCTCAGGGACTTGAGGGTGAGAGGGTGGGGAAGGGCAGCTCTAAAGGGTGGGTTAGGAAAAAAAGGGGGAAAAATGTATAGCAAGAAAGAATTACGTCTTAGACAAAAGCAAGTCATGTTTGTTTAATAAATACTTTATCCAGAGGAAAACTAAAGTTACTAATATAAGATATGTTTAAGTTAAGAGTATTAGTTTGGAATGTTGCAGGCCTCAACAGCAAGCAAAATAGGAGACTAGTACAAGAGGAGGTTGACATATATAAACCCCATTTTGCGCTCCTGTCAGAAATTCACATTAGTTTCCAGGATAGAAAGTTGCTGTCCCAAATGGGATATGAGCTGGTGGTATGTTTAACTTTGGGTGCCTCTATCCGGGGTGTTACTGATCACCACTGGGTATGGGTTCCCAAGCAGTAAGGCCAAACCCTGCCTTAAATAGTATCACAAAACAAATGCCAGTACTGCCAAATAATTCTGAGGACTTACTTCATTCTATATATATGAACCAAACAATATGCAAGAGAGATTCTAATCATAGAGTCAATCACTTCGAATTTGCATTTTTTTTACACTTTTTTTCTTACATATATTTTTTAAACATTTCTGTATTTCAACAAAACTTTTTTAGTGAAGCACATTACAAAAACAAACATGAAAGTACTTTTCTCCTTAAATCTCATTCATACTCATTCATACTGAAAGACATACTCAAAAACATTCATTCAACTAACAGTCTAAAACAATCTACACTTTTTTACAATTTATATACAATTCATGAATAAGAAACCATAGAATCTCATTTGTAAATGTAAATCCCGGTAGTCAACGATTTGTTAAATTTTCTTATGGTTTCAACGTGAAAACGTTATCTGAGAAGGTCTACGCGTTTCGAACTCCTTGGTTATGGAGTTCTCGTCAGGACCATAGACTGTAAATGAGAAACAGGGGGAACCTCTATTAGTGCGTGGTCTTAAATTACATGAGCTGCTTTGGGTTCAACACCCACTTCTCTGCTTCTTTAGGAACGGGGCAAGTGTCTCATTAAGAGCAATATAGAACTCGTCAGGGATCAAGACCTGCAGCACTACCTCCCTTTTAATATCTTTTTATCCAGCTCTCCAATTCCTAGTTCATGGAACGAGGCGGCCGTTTCCCTGATCCCGAAATCTAACAAAGATTTACAAAAAATGTGAATCGTACAAACCCATCTCCCTGCTTAATTGTGATTATGAAATCTTTGTGCAAATTATAGCAGGGAGACTGAATGGTATAATGGGAAAATTAATCCACCTGGATCGAAAGGGATTTATTAGGGAACGCCAACTGCATGAACTAACAAACGAGTTGATAGGAGCTATTGGCATCGCTTCAGCTAATAGCTTGCCACTTACCATCTTTGCATTCGATGCGGCCAAAGCTTTTGACTGGGTGAACTGAGTTTGCTTGTAGCATCTAGTTGAAGCAGCCGGATTAGGAGAAAATATTTTAATAACTATTACGAATATATATAAAACTCCACCAGCCAGGATTATAGTTAATGGGAACCTATCTAACTCGGTTACTTTAGAGCGAGGCACTAGGCAGGGTTGTTCCCTCTCCCCTCTTCTTTTTGTTCTATATATAGAACCACTGGCCCAATTCATTAGGGCCAGTGACTGCTTTTGCTTTGTCCCATTTGAATTTAGGGGCTGGTCAAAGAAATTAGCCCTGTATGCCGATGACCTGATGATTTTTACAAAAGAGTCACCAAAGATTCTGCCAAAACTACTCATAGATTTTGGGAAGATATCAGGCTACCAAATCAACTCACAAAAATCTGAAATTATGACATGGAATTGGCAATATAGCTTGTCTCTAGTACACCATCAAATAAGATTTTTAGGTATTCAAATCACACAGAATATAAATGACTTGGCCCAGATCAATTTAGAGGTTAAAAAGAAGGAGATAAGAGCTTTATTGAAGTCTTTGAGCAACCTCTCATTGTCAATCCTTGGTTGTTCTAACCTTGTTAAAATGTCGGTTCTCCCTCAAGTGACATTTATACTTGATGCAAACCCTCTGCTATTTAGCTCAGCTGCCTTAAGGAAATTGCAATCAGACATTAACAGCTTTCTGTGCGCCGACAAAGGGGTGAGGATTGCTTGGAAGAAACTGAGATGCGAGAAAGCAGCAGGGGGAATAGCCAGTCCTGACTTTGGGTGTTACAGCTGGGCATTTCTTTTTAAGAATACGAGATCTCTGCTTCTTGATTCCACCTACTGTGCACCTTGCCTCTTAGCCATGTCCAATAGTGTACCGCAGGGGGGCGATGGATTTCTTTTTAAATTTGATAACCCAAAATATTTAAAAAAAAATCAAAAGCAAGGTGATACGGTCGGCCTGTGAGTTATGGTTCCAGTTTAGGAAGCTACTCAAAATTCCATACTACTGTTTTAGTGGTCCTATATGGAACTCTCCAGGTACTTCATCATGTTTAAATGACAGATTATCTGCCCCTTTATAGGAAAATGGATTTCAGAAATGGGGCCAACTACTGCTAGAAAATAATCTCTTGTCATGGGATGAGCTTAATTTTCAAACAAATCAAAGGCTATTGAGATTAAAATTTTATCAAATCTCCCTTGGTTTTCTGACCAGGAGAAAGATGAAATTAGTATTGAAGGTCTGGAGAGCAGGTTTCTAGTCCCGTCCCTCCAATGAAAAGAAGTGGTGAATTGGTACTGGACTTTGATTAAAGGAGATCCACCAGCACCGCCCATGGAGGAGCCCTGGAGAAGAGAACTGCCGCTCAGCGATATTTCATCCTTTTGGCAAGTATCTATATGCACTGGAATGTTGTCAATGCTGCATCATTGAGGAGAAACCATCTGTTCACACTTCACAGAGCCTATTGGACCCCGAAGAGGTCTCCAAACTGGGAGGTGGGGAGAAGGTCTGTGCGAAGTGTAACTTGAGATGTGTATATGTTCGCCCAGTGTCCTCAGATCCAGGGCTTCTGGAGGGAACTTGGTAAGATTATTTCCGAAGTAATGAGTCAAGAAATTCAGGTAAGCCTGGTATTAATTATTTTCAGAATTTTACCTGATGACAGTAGTACCATCAAACTGCCAAATCTCCAATTATCCCTACTGTTTGTTTTAATACTGTTGGCAAGAAGAGAAATCTGTTTACATAAGATATCACCTAATTCTCCAAAGTTGTTAGATTGGGTGTCCTCTGTTAAAAGAATCAACGCATTGGATATGGCCTGTGGAGCAAAGAAAATAACTAGGTTCTGGGGGATTTGGGATAATTGGGCTAATAATTTGGACTCTACAACTTTCTAGCACATATAAAAAGTCTAATGATTATGAAGTAAGTGAGTTTTTGGAAAATGATATAAACCATGGGCGTGATCCCATCTTCGACATTCCCAAGTGTCATGCGGTCGGCGTCTCCAGAACAATATGGAGGTGGCAGGAGATCTGTAGGGTTATGTATCTAATCTACTGGGTCCAGGAAGGTGCCATGGTACTGCTTTACGACCACTCACTTTTTCTTTTTGCTTTAATGAGGACAAAGATTGAAAAAACATTTTTTAGAAGGAACTTAAAGATGCAGAACAGTTAGAGTGACCCATGTGACCAACACAAACAACAGGTATTAGAGGCCAGATGAAAGCAATGTTTATAAATAGGTTGAAGATAACGCTGCCCCATAGTAAACTATTTGTCTAGGAACCCAACAATGAGGTGGGGACAGGTTATTTATCAAGCTGTGTGGCAAAGGCAAACAATCAATACATTAATGACTTTCTATTAGATGGGTGTACCCTTATACGAGTGGAAATAGAGATGTTGGAGAATGTAGGTACTTTAGGAGACCTTGTATTTGGCTCAAGTCTATCTAAAGGTGGTACAGAGGAGATATAGTGATTGCGCTGGGCTGCAAAGGATGCCTAGACCCAGGCTGAAGTATTAGAATCTCCAATAATAGACAGGTAGGTCAATAGATTAAGGCATCCAAGGTGCTTGGTCCAAATCGACACTTGTGTAGCTTTTATAAATTGGTTTTGCTCCCAACCAGTCATTAAACTGATTAAGCATTGTAACTTTTTACTTAGTTTTGCAAAATTGTCCATTTCATGAATGAGGTGTGCCTCAGTCATTCTCAAACTGGCAAGAACCCTAAAATCTTCTAATAATAAAGACCATTAGCTGCTCTCACTAGTGATGCAAAATTATATGCAACTGGTCTGGTTTCCAGAGCAAACCTGCTCTGGTCAGTTTTTGTATACCCAGACCAGTCTGAATTTATTCATGGCAGGCAAGCACATGACAAGACATGCTTTGTGAACCAGCCAGGAAGAAAACTGTGCAATAAATGATATATGAATTGTACATAATTCCCTCCTGTGTTGACTGCTTCTTCTTTAGCCTGGTCTGGAGCGGGTTACAGAATGGCCTATACTCTATCACAATGATTATGTTCAAATCGGTGACTGAAGGGAGTGCATTGTCCATTCTGATCTGTATTGAGTCTAAACCTTCCAGAGGGAACCAGAACTAGACCCTGTCTGCTTCATTGTTCATCTCAGCTTACACCTGTCATGCATCTATGACAATAGGAAGATAAAAGATCATTTGAATCAAAAGAACATAACAGTATGTTTTTAACAATAGTACCTTTCTCATTTTGCGCTCACGGACAGCTTATGTCATGGCACCGATATATCAGAGCAGCACTTGTGAGGAACTGGAAGGTTATCAAATAACTATGAGCTTGACCTTGAATCAGGTAGAGTAAATTCAATTGAGAACCCAGTTGCAGTTTAGAGGGGCAGTGGCATATCTTAAATATTTATCAAATAAGAATACCCTGCAATTTGATCTCCTTAAGGCCAATCACACTCCATTATGTGCTGATAAGCAGTCATTTACTAGTAAAAAGTATACTACTCATAGTTTTGTGCTTCTTTGAGGCCCTTCTGATTACTTTTGACACAAGCATAGAAATTAAGATAACGTTCCTTAAATTTCGTAAGGCTGAGCGAGACAAAGCTGTTGGAAATCTTGCTACTTTGAAATTCTACAAAGATTTAAATTTAGTTCCAGGATTGCAATCCTATCTTGTGTTTGTGACCCGCCCTTCTCACCAGTATGTTTTAACACGGGTCAGACTGGGTATTGTACACCACTTGGTTGCTTTTCCAAACACAAAGACTAGTTCAAACACACCTTGTCCGTGTGACGGGACTTCGCGTCAGAGTAGTTGCCATTTTTTACTTTTTTGTAAATTTTACCAGTATTTTAGGCTTAAATACCTTAAACCAATTTTTATCAAATATAACATCTGTACCACACAAACAGCATTGATAATTTTATCCTTACTAGTGAACGAGGAGATTTGTTTCTTCTTGGCTACTTTTATTTTAAAATGTACAGCTGCCAGGAAAAGTATTGTATTTTAAAAAGTGTTTACTGACCTGTCTGTACTTGTGCTATACAGCTGCCAGGGTTTACTTATGATGAAATTAATGTTATTATCCCTGTCTGTATATATATATGTTTTACTTCTCCTTGAATTTTATATCAATGTCTGTATTAAGGTATTTATACAGTGTTCCACAGTATTGTATGATTATTTAACAATTTTTAATATATTGTTCCCAGTAATGGCCTAGTAAGTAATTTCTACTGACTCCTAGGTAGTCCATGTAAGAATGTCGTGTATTTTATAAGATCATGTCGACCTATAGAGGCATGTTTATTTTCTACTTGCTGCACTTCAGCTTTTTCCCCTTTTCTCAGGAAAGATTATTTGTGATTTTTAATATTTCAATTGTGTTTTGCTTGTATGATTTGTATGTACAAATCGAATAAAAGCTTTTGAACTGAACTGAGTCTCTGAAGCATTACAGTAACTCTGTGGTGTATATAATCCCTTCTCCAGGTATTGTGTGATTGGTCTTTGCTGGAAACTGATACACTGTGGGTCCAAATGGTGATAGGCAGATCTGCTTGTGATATAGCATGGTTTCCATGGCACAGGCACCTACCAATCCTATACCTCTGTACCCTGCTACATACACTTTTAAAAGTGTGGGATTCACATCTTCACATCTCCGTATACACCCACCCATTTTAATGCAGAGTTAGCACTAGGAGGATATAGGACCAGCGTGAACATTTTCCATGGGGACTCTCTATAAATGGAAATTTAATTTGGAGGTTGAGGAAAAATTAGTTTATTAATCCGGGACACTTATTTTGGCTTGAATCAATAAGGGGAAATTCAAATGAAGACCCAGTTACAATTTTGCTGGCCAGTTGGCCTCCTTCATATGCTGATATACGCAGTGATTTTAAACACTGATCCATTCGCTTTATCTCTTGTTGTGGCATGATTGGAAAAACAATAAATAAATACTGCTCATTATCTTGTTCTTCTTTCAGATATGTCTGGTTACTATTGAAATAGCCTTCTTTGATGGCCTGAAGAATTCTATATTGTAATGTGGAAACTGATATGTTTTGGGTCCACATGAAGCAAGTGGTGGTAGGCAGGTCCGCTTGGGATGTAGCATGACTATGACACAGGAAATTACATTCCTTGTTGCTTTGTCCCTGCTATGTATGCCTTTCAAATTTTAGGTCATCAAAGGAGGATTAACTACCTATTCATCTCCTTATGCACCCATCGATTTCAACCCAGACTTGAAACAAAGAGTGAAAGTTTGTCCATATGATGAATGGCATGAATGGGGTATAAAGGAACATTGCTGTGTCATGGGGACACAGCTCAATGCATTTACACTTGCAAATTGGAATTTGGAGGTGGAGGAAAGGCATCTTTCTTTATAAGACCAATTAAACAATGTGTAATGCACTCTAAAATAAGATCATTGCACATAAGAGAGATGTTGCAGTAGAGACATTATACTCTTGGTATTCTGGGCCTAAGGGGTGTGATCTACAAGCTGTATTCAGTATGGCGTGATATTCAACTGTTTCTGTAGGTTGGGGATGAGAGCATTGTCTTGTGGGTCTATTCATTGCAACCTCTTTGGCACATTACACAGTTATACGGCTAGAAACAGGATTTACTGCATGGTTAGTACTATGTGACCACAACATTCTATTCCATCAATACTCATGTTATTCTTAGATCTTGAATGAGTTATAGGGTGATCTGAGGCATATATGGTGGTACTTCCTTGGGTTGAATAGACTATTTTTGGAAAGCTGAGCTAGCAGCAACCAATGCTATGTTGGTGAGGTTCCGTGACGATTTGAACCCGTGTTTTCAACATCGTCGTAAATTCGTAATTTTGGTACCGATGAACCGCAAATGATCCATTTAGTATATCCTGGTGTTTTCGCTACGCTACGAGCAAGAGTACTCCTGTTATAACCACATTTCCGATACACCGATGGCATCGATTTTAGATCATGGCATCCATCTTGTTTTCTTGCCCTCACATAGTCAATGAACATGCGGTGACCTCTGATCATTTGATTTCAATTAAGGACACGTAGGCTTTAACCGACGATTCACCTCTCTTGAGACACGTGCACCTTAGGACAGAAACGATGTGGCCGCATGACTCGGCAGAAGCTGCCTCCCCGGCCTGAGGCCAGTCCTGCTATACTGGTTCTCGTGTTCGTTGGCCTGATCATGATTAGGCGGCCGAAGCTGGTAGCCATGCCCATTTACGACCCACAAACATCTCTTATCCTGCTTTTCAATCTTCTGCACCTGGCTCTGCTCCTTTCCTTCTGGGCCTTTATTAGGGGGAGGTAACGAAATTTACAATCAGGCGGTCCGGCTCTTGAATGAAAAGTTGACATGGGATTATGATGGAACAGTGGGAACCCCTCGTTCGTAATGTTTTGACATCAGATATTGTTGACGATTCTTGTGTAACACCAAATATTTATTGTTTAGGACATGAAGGTTTAAAAATGTACTAGCATGTAAAGAATTTGCCCCAAGCTGAAAATGTTGTATTTAAGGAGCAACCCACTTTGTACAAATCGAACAGGCTCCTAGAATCTGCCCGTGTGTAGTTTCTGTGACTTCTGTGTCCCTGCAGTAATAAACCTTTGGTCTTTGACGCCACCATCGAGAAACCCGTGTTTCTGTTTATTTGTGCACCGAGACAGGCAGAACTCCGGGGTCTTCGGGTGTTGTCCCTGACACCTCTGGACGGAACCAAAAAAGTCCAGAACTCCAATTGGCGCCCAGCGTGGGGCGACGTCATTCGGTACCGGTCCAAAAGCCTGAAGAGTTCGAGAAGCTTCGTGTGAAGATTCCAGAGGGAGGCGCCCCACTTCATCGATCCCGGCATATCGCAAAAGTGGCCCGCCGTTCTCTTCCACGAGGGTTCCCGTTCGGACGGCTGCAGTGGTCCGCTGCCTTGACTGTCGCCCTGTCTTGGACCCGAGGTGCAGACCTTAGTACGGCGAGACGAGACGGGTTTCTCCTTGGTGACGTCTTCAGTGCCTCAGTTAAGTATTAAGTGGTTGCTAGTTGGTTACTTCGTAAGGGTTTGCTCCTGTTTGGATAATCCTTTTAGTTCTTGGTTTGGTTTGGTTTCGTAAGATTATCACGGTTGTTCTAGTTGCGATAATCATTTGGTTTAGTTTGGGTATCGATACATTTGTTCGCTTTGGTAGGCCTAAGTTCTTGGTTCAAGTGCGCACCTTTGTTTGTGTCTGTTCTGTGTTCCGGATTATAAAGTGGTAAGTCGGAAAAATTGTTTGTTGTTGTGTTTTGGTTGCAACAGGGATTCCCGGTTGGAGGACTCATGTCTGGTTCCTCCGATTGGAACTCCTCTTTATGATCTTTATTGTAAATTCGGTGTGGGTCCTATATCTTATAATGAGGTATGGATCCGATATACAGAGAAAGACGGTGTCCTTAGTTGGCCACTGCATGGTAGTTTTGAACCCGAAATTCTTGATAATTTAGAAATGAAATTATTTAAGAAGAAAGCCCGGCCGGCAATGTTTGATTCTTTCTGTTATTGGCGAAAAGAATCCAAACAGAGAGAAACTAAAAAGTTAAAGAAAGAACAGAAAGAGCAGGAGTTGACTTTAGAACAGTCTGCCAAGCAGCTGCAACTCAACGAATCTGAGAAAGCGATGGAGGTGGCCAATAGAGAGCGTAATCTAGCAATAGACAAGTGCTATCCTGCCTTGCCATCGAGTACAGCTAAGATAGTAGAGGACCCCGAAAAGGATCCCCTGCTGTCTTACTTGTTACGGTCACCCCCACCGTATGCACAGGGTGCTACAGCTCCACCTTTACCGAATGTTATGGACAGCCTGGTATTCCTGCTCCTGCTCCCCTGAATCAAGCTCCTGTACTTCCTGTGGTCAATATTAATGTTCCTCCGGCACCCCCTCTTCCAGTATTGCCAGCTCCTTTGCCTATGCCTGTACCGCTCATACCTGTTGTTTCACAAGCTACTTTTCCTGCTACCCCTACTGTCGCTGTTTCTTCTGTCCCGACTACTACTCTTCTTCAAACTTCTGCAAGCTATATGACTCCGCTTTCTGTTCGTCGGAAAATCACTGATTCTGTCACTAATATTCTATCTCCCTTTTACAAAACCTTGATTAGGAGTCCTGTCTCTGACTCCGTTCAGAGATGTAGTCAGCTTCCTAGTAGTGAAGAACGTGGAATATTAGACTCCCCTGCCCTTAGGTGGATTTCGAAAATTGGAAGATATAGTGTGCGAGATGTATTAGATACATTCATGCAATGGAAGGAACCGACACAGCGCTATGTGTTTGATGTCATGTGTTCCCTTTTACGTGAAGAATGGGAAGAGAGCGAATCTGAACAGGTACCGGATGAATTAATCCAGGTTCAACAAAAATTTGCTGCAGGTATGATAGTTGGTCAGGAGATAAAAGAAGCAATGGAGTTAATTTTAGATTTTAGATTCGATCCTTCCCTTCGTTCACCAAGAGAGTTAGAAAAGCGTAGTACGAAGCAGAATCGACAATATCCTATGAGGGAGGTTCCTCCAATATGGCGCGAAGCTGTGCAAGCTGATGCAGTGAATGGTATTGCTGCCGCTCCGGCCCAGTTCCAAAGAGTGTGGATACACATTCCGTGGAAACGAGCCGAAGTGTTAGCGGTGAAACAGGCCTTGCCAGATCCACGTAAGAATCCAGCCGGATACTACAAAGAGTTAGCGCAGACAGTTGGAGCTTGCGTAATGAATTTAGCGGACATTGACATGTTATTTGGCAATGTAGTACCACAACCAATTTGGGCTAAAATTCGTAAAGAAAATCATCCAGTTGCCCTAGGTGGTGATTGGGCAGCTATAATAGCGGCAGATGGTCAACAAATAGGTGGTTCTAAACCCAAACCTCTAATTGCTGATTTGCCCGGTAGAATAATCGATTTAATGAAGCCTCTGATGCCAGCATCGCGTGTTAACTGGCATAAGTTGTCCGCATGCAGGCAGAAGAAGGACGAAAGTGTCTCCGACTTTTTCACAAGGTTTGAAGAAACTTTCGTAGATCACAGTGGTCAGGATATGAGCACGGAAGGAGGAAAGAGACTATTTGTTGATAAATTTGTGCACAATCTGTTACCAGAGCTCAGTAATAAATTGAAAGATTCTGAAAGTGCGTGGGCTGTCTCTACGACTGGGCAAATACTTGCAACTGCCCAGTATTATGAAAATAGGGATAAAGAAGAGAAGGAAAAGTCAGATAAGAAAACGAAAGATTTAAAAACTAAAGTTCTTTTGCAGCAAGCATATCCGCCTCGCACGAATCAGACTAACACACAGCAAGGGCCATATCAGAGAACAGATTATGGTTCTCAGAGACCGCAATACCAATGGAATCAGTGTGCTTACTGCAAGAAGGAAGGTCATTATAAGAATGAGTGTCCGGTATTAGCACAAAATAATGCTGCAGCAGCTCAGAGAGGTCGTGGTGGTCCTATGCAAAATTCTAGAGGTCGAGGACGAGGTGCTATGCCTCTACAAACGAATGATCGCTAAGCATGGGCGAATTTTGAGAATCTCGCGTTCGCGAATTTTGCGGATTTGCGAACTCGCAATCCGCAAAATCCGCGAATTCCCGCGAATGTGCGGATTTTTTTTTTGTGTTCGCGCGTGTTTCTGCCAGTTTGCGAGGGTTTTTACAATTTCGCAATTTGCGAACTTACCTGTCGGGTCGCAAGTTTTGCGAACTTGTTGTTTCTACGTGTCCAGCCTGTTTGGGACACTCTTCTTCATCACTGCCACTCTCTGTCACCACTGCCACTCTCTGACTACTCATGCCACCCTCTGGCCCACCCATGCCACCCTCTGTTTCATCACCACACCCTCTGGTTGTCCAGTGTACATTATTTTCGGCAAAGCAAAGCACACCTTCCCTGCCTCAAGTGACCTGAATTAATTTGGGGCTGATTAATGTGTCACAGAATATTTTTTTAGCTGGCACCTGCTTCCTTAGTGCTTCCTGATTAGTGATCTTTTGCACTTGCTAAGTGCTTTCATTGTTGCAAAATTAGTTACAACACCTGCCCTGCCCCAACTGACAATAATGAATTAGGGGCTGAATAATGGATTTTAACTTCCAGCCTGGCTCCTGCTTGTCTCCCTTAGCTGTAATTCAGGACCTTTGTGGCATATGTGTAACTATTCTGAGGTTCAGAGCAGGGTCACATAATAGTTGCAACTGGCAACTGAACTCTGGAGGGGCCCCTCAGGAAGCACTACAGGAAATGGCTACTAATGATGAGCCTGAACTTTTGAACCTGGTAAGTAGTTTCAGTTTTGCTAAGATCGTATTTCTGCAATTTAGCACTTACTCGCGGGGTGCGAAGTTGTACTGGCAAGCCGCGAACTCACGCGAACAGTGCGAGCAAGCCATAAAATCCGCTGCTCGCGGATTTGTGGATTTTGCGGGAGATTCGCGGATCTCGCGGATTGCGAATTTACCGAAAATCCGCAAAATCCGCGAGCGAAACGGATTTTCCGCCCATGCTTAATGATCGCTCTTCTAATTATTTTGATCAACGAAATGGACAGTCTGCCCAACCAAATAGATCTCAATAGTATCACGTTGAAGACTACTGTGAAGTTAGCGAGGAATTTCAGCAAAATGAGTACTAGGACAGCCATGGACAAAGAGAGGGAGTAGTATCAGTTCCAGTAGATCAGAGTGGGCCTTATGTCGCAGTAGCAACATCAGGTGTAGTCGAACCGTTTCTGTTGGATACTGGTGCAGCAAAAAGTTCTATCATACATGCGAAACTCCCTGGCGCACCTTTGTCTGGCTTAACAAATGTTTCTGTAGGTTTTTCAGGCGCCCCTGTTTACAACCCCGTATCTGGTCCTTTGTCTATTTCTGTTGGACCCCGTCAATTGAAAGCACCCTTGATTTTGACGACTGGTTGTAATGAAAATCTGCTTGGTTTAGACTTGTTGAAACGCCTGTACGCGACACTGTACTGTTCTCCGGCAGGAGTACAGCTTACATTGGGTAAGAGAATCATCTCCCCGATGTACTTATCAATGGATGCGCTCCAACCAGAGCTGCGTTCTCTCCCTGATACTCTTTGGGCGACTGGTCCTAACGATGTAGGTCTTTTACAAATTCCACCATATGTAGTCACTTTGAAAGCGAATGTCAAATTTCCACGAATCCCACAATACAAGATCTCTAGTGAAGGTGAACGTGCGCTTTTATTGATTGTGCAAGATTTGATCAAGAAAGACGTAGTAGAGGAAACTAGAGGAAATATCTGTAACAGTCCTGTATTACCAATTCTAAAACGCACTGATCCTTCAAAGCCTCCAGTCTATAGATTTGTAATCGATCTTAGAGAGGTTAACAAAATTGTGATCCCACAGTTTCCTGTGGTTCCAGACATTACTGCATTGTTAACGTTGATTCCTGCTACAGCCACATGGTTTTCAGTTATCGACTTGAAGAATGCCTTTTTCAGCATTCCGATAGCCGAGGAAAGCAGAGATATTTTCGGCTTCTCTTTAGGAGGCCGAAGCTTCAGGTTTCAACGTGCTCCACAAGGCTATTGTGAGAGCCCATCCATCTACAGTCAGGCATTAAAAAGTCAGTTAGATTCCTTTGTACTTCCTACTGGTTCTGCTTTAGTGCAATATGTCGATGATCTTCTAGTGGCTGCCGATGACAAGGAAACTTGCAAAGCAGCTACAATTTCCTTATTGCATCATTTGTCCAATTTGAATCACAAGGTGTCACCTTCGAAAATGCAATACTGTTGTCAAGAAGTGACCTATCTAGGTCATCTCTTGTCAAAGGAGGGAAGAAAGTTGACCCCAGAGAGAATAAAAGCAATTACGCAGATGAATGTTCCTAGCACACAGAGAGAAGTGCGTGCCTTTTTAGGTATTACCTCATACTGTAGGCAATGGATCCCAAATTTTTCCCTTTTGGCAAAACCATTGGTGGCTTTGACTGGGAAAGGTGTTCCGAGTCCGGTGCCATGGTCTGCCGAATGTCAGCAAAGTTTTTCTGAGTTACGAAATGCACTATGTTCAGCTCCTGTGTTGGGTACACCCGACTACAGCAAGCCATTTACACTCTATGTTTACGAGAGAGAAGGTTGCGCGTTGAGTGTTCTGACGCAACGATTTGGTGATAAACAACGCCCTTGTGTGTATTTTTCATCAACATTAGATCCGGTAGCTAGAGCGTTGCCTAGTTGCTTGAGAGCTACAGCAGCAGCTGCAGCATCCATTCGACAATCTGCTGGTTTGGTCATGAACAACATGCTAGTGGTCATGGTTCCTCACGCCGTGGACACGCTCATGAATCGAACCAAGACACAGCACCTTACCAGTGCTAGATTATCAGGCTATGAGCTGACACTGCTAGCAAGTCATATTCAGATCAAAAGATGCAATGTATTGAATCCAGCAACATTGTTGCCGACTAGTCAGGAGTCGAGTGATTCGGAACCACATGACTGTTGTTTCAGAACCGAGGAAGAAACAAAAGGACGAATTGATCTTAAAGACACTCCGTTAGCAGATCCAGATGGCACGTTGTATGTTGATGGGTCTTGTTTTAAGTTGGAGAATGGTGATGTAACAGCTGCTTACGCAGTAACGACTTTGAGTACGATTGTGGAGACTGCAAGAGTGAGTCAGAATTCTACCCAAGCTGCAGAATTGATCGCGTTGACTAGAGCGTGTGTTTTAGCTAAGGGAAAGAGAGTGAATGTGTTCACAGATAGTCAGTACGCGTTCGGCGTGGCCCATTGTTTTGGCCGTTTGTGGAAAGAGAGAGGTTTCATTACGTCCCATGGGACTAAGATTCAACATGGTCAGCTAGTTAATGACTTGTTGGAATCTCTAACCTTGCCGACTGAAGTTGCGATTGTGAAGTGCAGTGCTCATCGAGCAATCACGGATGATGTTGGTCGTGGAAATGCTTTTGCTGATGAGACCGCTAAACAGACAGCTAGAAATACGATGAGTAGAATGTATGTTGCAACGTCTGCAAGATGGATTACTGAGTCTGGAATGTGTGAGGATACAGTGGAAAGTGTGAAAGCAATTCAGGAAGAAGCGACTGAGGAGGAAAAGCTTGCATGGAAAGAGAATACGGGTAAATTGAACTCGAATGGATGTTGGATTGATTTGTCGGAACAGCAGCGTTGGATGTTGCCTGATGCGTATGTGCTTGCAGTAGTAACGATGGCGCATGGAGCAGCGCACATCAGTTCTAAAGGGATTTGTAAGATGTTGGCTCCAGTCTGGAAGAATAATGGAATTAGTAAGTGTGCAGAAAGAGTGGTGAGAAATTGCATGATATGCCTGATGCATAATCCTGGCAAGGGAATCCCCACACCCACTGGTCATTTCGCTCCTCCTTCTTGCCCCTTCGAAGTGATTCAGTTAGACTTCAATCACATGGATCGTTGCAATAATCTCAAGTACTTCCTAGTGGTAGTCTGTGCTTTTTCAAGGTGGATCGAAGCATATCCACTAAAGGACAATACTGCCTTGTCCACTGCCAAAATCCTTCTCAAGGAATACTTCCCCAGGTTCGGCATGCCATGGATTGTATGGTCAGATAATGGAAGTGAATTCGTAGGGAAAGTTATGCAGAGTGTGTGTGCGGGCTTAGGGATAAAACAAAAGTTCCACAGTGCGAATCACCCCCAGTCTGCTGGTTTAGTTGAGGGTTACAATGGCACCCTCAAACTGAAACTTGCCAAGATACAGGCCTCCACGGGTTTGTCCTGGCCAGATGCACTACCTTTGGCTCTGTTATCCACAAGAGCGACTGTACATTCTCGAGTAGGGCTTAGCCCTTATGAGATTGTATTCGGTCGACCTGTGAATATTTGGGGGGTACCTAGACCGAAGGAGTTTAAGCAGCTGGAATATCCAATGTTAATTGATTACCTTTTCGACTTGACTGCTAAATTGAGTCTTATTCACCAACAGGTTTTCGATGCTTTGCCAAAGCCACCGGAGAGTCCAGGTCATCAGCTGAAACCCGGTGACCAAGTGGTCATCAGAAACTTTGGACGGACGAGAAATCTCCAACCCAAATTCGTCGGACCATTCCAGGTCCTGTTGGCAACGAGGACTGCTATACGTGTGGCTGGCAGAAAGAACTGGATCCATGCGACGCACGCAAAACGTGTACCCCTTCCACTTCCTTACGACAATTGGGTGAAAAAGGGAATCGGTGCTTCTGAAACTGAACCAGTTCCCAGATTCATTCCTTTCAGCGATGCCGAACTGATTACTGATTCGCCGAACTCTGACTCCCCTTTTGAAACTGCTCCTTTAAACTCCGAACATTTGTCCTCTGCATCAAAAGAACATTTGCCATCTGCGAATTTGAACATTGCCACCCCTGCTGAAAATAGACTGTTTCCGGATCAAACAGCTCGAGGAAAATTGAGATACAACCTACGTTCTCACACAAAGGACAAATAAAGCAGGAAACTGCCTATTTTACATATTTGAATTTTGATACATTGCCTCCAGCCAGGAAGTTTGCTAATATCTTGTATTTTTCTATGTTGTTTTAATTGCCTTGCCGTCTGGGTAGCCGTAGGGTCGTGGCTGTGTGCCGAGTTGAATCTGCGGGGGCCAGACACAAGGTCGGCCTTTCTGTTAGTTCTGGGAACTCCCGGGGCTGATAGAGGCATTTTCAACTACGTACACATCATCAGTGGTCGCGAGCGGTTGTAGAAGATGGAGCTTCCTGAGCTGCACTGAGAGAATGTAATTTATGTTTGCAGAAATAGGCTTTATAAGATTCTTCATACCAAATGTTTTCTGATGCAATGTGCAATTACGTTTTTGATTGTTTTAATAACGTTGGTGGGTGGAATCGTCTTTTGTATGCATTTAATTTTTACACCGGTAACAACCACAGTACCTCCCCTTGATCCTATTCCTTCTACTATTACTTCTTATCATTCTTTTCACTCGTTTCCTGAACACGAACAAGCTCGACGCTCAGAATTCATTAATAACACTTTTGTACAACTCTTGCATCAACACCAACTGGTAGTTAACACAACAGACTGCTGGGTATGTGGTCTGATACCACACACTATGGATAAAGGCATTCCCTATCTAGTCTTGCCTTTTAGCTATAATGGATCATTTCAGGCCTTTCAGACTATTTTCGTCTATGCCCTTGAGACCTATCCCCCGCGTCCACCACGTTCCACTAAATATAACTCTGCCAATAAAGCTTTAGTCAAGGGAATCATTGACATGATTAAAGACGTCAATAACACCCCATCTTATCCTAGAGATGAATTACGGGTATATCTGAGTTGGAATTCTACGGAGTATCGTATTAGTTTGGGTGAAAGCAAGCGTAAGAGCTCCACTCCAATTTGGGTCATACCTCACCGAGGTCAAGTCTGTTTGCAAGGAAATGGGAGAAATCCAAGAGCTCAGCTAGGGAAGAGTGAGTGTGTTGAGACTTACGTGTATCCGTCTAACTCTTCCCCTGCCTTTCTTACTGCTAGGGGTACCTACTTCATTTGTCAGGATAGAGCATATACATGGCTGCCTGCTGACTTCTCAGGTTCATGCTATATTGCTCGACTGTTGCCTCCAACGTACACTGCTTCCCCAGATTATCACAAGACCAGAGTAGCAAGAGGTGTTTTCAGCAAGGAAGATACCGCTGGTCAGGAAGCTGGAGACTTCTTCAAAGGTTTCCTTCCGTTCTGGGGGCCTTTGGCCAATAGTAGAAATCTACGTCAGCTAACACGGGTAGTTGAATCTACTATTACAGAAACTGCTGGTGCACTTAGTAACTTAACAGCTGAGCTCCAGGCGGATTGTCTCACGACGTTGCAGAACCGTATGGTTCTAGACGTAATACTTGCAGATCGAGGTGGGGTATGCAGAATGATCCAATCGAGCTGCTGTGTTTTTATTCCCAATAATGCTCCGACTGTATATGAAGCGATCTCTAAGCTACACAAGATTTCCGACTCTATTCACGTAGACAAGGGAAATTGGTCCCTAATAGAGTGGCTTTGGACTATCAGCGTGGGGATGGAAGGTTCTGATGGTCGTTGGTATTATCCTAGTATTCCTGTTCTCGTGCTGCCTTATTATCCAATGTGGTCCCGCTCTGTGTAGCCTCTGCGCTGCAACCTGTCTTAGAAAACCACCTGTGTTTGGAGACAAGGTACGAGAAAGAATGATGCTGCAACAACATATGACTGACCTGATGAACATCGAGATAGATTCTGACATAGACTGAGTAATTGCCTATGTAAGGGCAAAAGGAGGGTCTGAGGTTCCGTGACGATTTGAACCCGTGTTTTCAACATCGTCGTAAATTCGTAATTTTGGTACCGATGAACCGCAAATTATCCATTTAGTATATCCTGGTGTTTTCGCTACGCTACGAGCAAGAGTACTCCTGTTATAACCACATTTCCGATACACCGATGGCATCCATTTTAGATCATGGCATCCATCTTGTTTTCTTGCCCTCACATAGTCAATGAACACGCGGTGACCTCTGATCATTTGATTTCAATTAAGGACACGTAGGCTTTAACCGACGATTCACCTCTCTTGAGACACGTGCACCTTAGGACAGAAACGCTGTGGCCGCATGACTCGGCAGAAGCTGCCTCCCCGGCCTGAGGCCAGTCCTGCTATACTGGTTCTCGTGTTCGTTGGCCTGATCATGATTAGGCGGCCGAAGCTGGTAGCCTTGCCCATTTACGACCCACAAACATCTCTTATCCGGCTTTTCTATCTTCTGCACCTGGCTCTGCTCCTTTCCTTCTGGGCCTTTATTAGGGGGAGGTAACGAAATTTACGATGAGGCGGTCCGGCTCTTGAATGAAAAGTTGACATGGGATTATTATGGAACAGTGGGAACCCCTCGTTCGTAATGTTTTGACATCAGATATTGTTGACGATTCTTGTGTAACACCAAATATTTATTGTTTAGGACATGAAGGTTTAAAAATGTACTAGCATGTAAAGAATTTGCCCCAAGCTGAAAATTTTGTATTTAAGGAGCAACCCACTTTGTACAAATCGAACAGGCTCCTAGAATCTGCCCGTGTGTAGTTTCTGTGACTTCTGTGTCCCTGCAGTAATAAACCTTTGGTCTTTGACGCCACCATCGAGAAACCCGTGTTTCTGTTTATTTGTGCACCGAGACAGGTAGAACTCCGGGGTCTTCGGGTGTTGTCCCTGACACCTCTGGACGGAACCAAAAAAGTCCAGAACTCCATTGGGATCCCCTTTCATAGCAACCTCAGAGCTTTAATTTTATGAAACTGTCTTTTCGTAACTAAAAGTAGCACACAGGTGGGAAACAATGTTTACATCGCGGATTTTACACAGCAATGCAATCACAACACAGTTGTTACAACGACTGAATTGTTACAACACAGTGCAATTACAATGCAAGTCGTTACGATGACTTGCACCAGATGGCACTCTAGACTAAGGAATAGTATGATTTACTATTCCAACCCCTTCCCTAGTGTTGCACACACTGGAGTTGGAAGAGTAAATCATACCATTCCTAAGTCCATCATGCCATCTACCGCAAGTCTTTGTAACAACTTGCATTATAGTGGCACTGCGCTGTAATAACGAGTTTGTTGTAACAACCGCATTGTGATTGCATTGTGGTGTGAAAACCACATTGTAAAGTGTCATATTCCAAACAGGCTGCTGTTGATACAGCCTTCTGCTTTTCTATGAGAGGTGTGAACAACTCTCATGAAGGAACACAAAGAGCCTTCTCAGGTAAGAGGTGTAAAATCCTCCTAGCAAATGGAGTAGTAGTCCAATCAGCTAGTTAGTTGCCCCCTCTCCCTATGCTTGTAATTTGAATTAAAGTGGCACCGCTGTCACCCAGACCTGAGATCACATCAGAACTGGAGAACAGAGTGAATAAGGATTACCTGCTGTTTCCAGGATCCAGCCTAGATGTGTCATTCATATTCCGCTTTCATCGTCTGCAGTATAAAGCATGGGGCGATGGTTTGAATGATTGCATTTGTCTTTTTCACAAGTAGCATATCTGCACACAAGGTAGTTCCCTTCAGAGTTAGTGTATTTATTTCAACATTCGTATTACTTTAATATAGCCTTTGTTTGCAGCATCTAATATGATAGCAGGATTCTTGTAATAGATAACAACACAGTGTCCATCCAGTTTTATCAATTCCTGTATCCTAAAAATGCTATTGTAAATTCCTTTTGAAGTGTCTTGTTTCACAGGATAACACATTGCATCCATTTGAAAACTGTTCTGCACTAAGGTATTACGTTTTTACTATGCAGGCAATACACAAACCAAAAGCTACAATATTATACATGAAAATGTGTGAGATGATAATTCTTCAGAACACATTTGCGCTGTACTCATTTCATCTATAGTTTTTTAATAAATTATGTTCAGGAAAAAAATCAGCCTTTATCATGTTTAATCAACAGCACTTGTAACCCTTTTTTGCAATTTCCTTCTTTGTTTGTTTCCATCATCTTCCTTTCTTACTAACTTTCTTTCTTTCTTTCTTTCTTTCTTTTGCTCCTTTCCTCCGTTTTTCATTTCTTAACTCCTTTCTAACTTTTCTTGCTTTCTTTCCTTCTTTCACACGTTCTTTCTTCCTTATTTACTTCTTTCTTTTTCTCTTTTGTTCTTTCCTTTCTTTTTCTTTCCTTCCATATTTCTTTCCATCTGCTCTTCCTTCTCTCTTTTTTCCTTTTTCTTCTTTAATTCCTGCCTTTTTGCTTTCTTACCATTTTTCCTTATTTTTTCTTTCACTCTTTTCTTTCCTTCCGTTTTGCCTATTTCTTTCCTTCTTGCCTTGTCTCTTTACCTATTGCTATCTTACTTGCAGTTGTTCTTGCCATTTTTTTATTCATCCCTTCTTTCTTGCTGTATTTCTTGCCTTTTTCTTTCTTTCTTTCTTTCTTTCTTTCTTTCTTTCTTTCTTTCTTTCTTTCCTTCCTTCCTTCCTTCCTTCCTTCCTTCCCTCTTTCCTTCTTTCCTTCTTTCTATCCTTCTTTCTTTCTCAAAGGTAAGAGGCTGGCTGCCAAAAGATGCACATTTGGCTTATTTCGGTCTGTGTTAGCTAAGACCATTTGATTTTATTAAAATTATGTGTATGACCTAGTTGCTTATAGGGGTGTTTAGTCACACCAAATTCAATTTCTGTGGTAATTTCACAAATCATGAAAAAACACGATTTGGCAAAATGTTGGTGGGCGATGGCAGACCCAATACCTTTGCCAATGTTTGCTGCAAATTGGTTTTAGTGTTCCATTTTCTACTTTTTCAACTGTTTCGTTACTTCTAAATAATTTAAACTTGTCCCTTTGATAAAGTCTGACTTATCTAAACCACAACTGTCGGGACTGAGCTAAGGCTTTACAATCGTATCTGAGTGGACCTGATATGGAATTGTGAGTTTATAACACAGTGAGGTCGCACAACCACACCATACGTTAAACCACTTTCCTCACACTTTTTCATGATTTCAAGCACATTTCTGACTGCTTTGTTCTGCAAATTTCAAACCCTGAAGGTGAGTTTATGGTAATGTGATGTACTACTTTGCAGTAGTATAAATGGATCTTCACTAATGCACTCTTCAGTTCAGCAAAAAGGTCAGTTTGAAGGAACATGGTCTTGGTTTGCTTAGCTGACTCTCTCTGCCACAGTTATCTTGCAAACCTAATATCTGCAGCAAATATAGCTCTCAAGTTCTACGGTTTCTGGGTGGGATGTGGGTTTTGGATGTCCCCCACATTTGATGACAGGCCAAATGGATTAACTCGGAATCTGCAGACCAGTCTTCACGCTGTTTTGGTCTTTGCTATTTTGGTGGCATCATGACAATATCCATCAAACACTGGGAAATAAGGTTACATGCATTGCTTCACAGTTTTAGTGCTTTGTTAACTTCAGGATCAGAATAGGGTTCAAAACATTATTTCTTACTAAAATAATCCAGTTCATACAACAACAGCAAAGACTTACGAAGGGTTGGCACCATTCGGAGAGTCTCCAACACGAACGTGAGCCAACATCAGGCGCTCTTGGCAACAGTCGTTTCTGTTAAATACTCTGATTGTGGATATGTTGTAGGACCTTTTCAGATCCAGCCTCCACCAGGGAGCCATCTGTTTGTCAGTGTGGGTGCAGGAAGAATTAAAGAAATCAGTCGTCCGTTGTCCATCAATGGCAAGTGACGCATTAGCCCATGGAAATACATCATACTGAGAACACTGACTGGGAATTCCTTGCTGTGCTATGTTAATTTCTAGAAGAATGGAGAACATTAAGAGATGTGACTCAACATAATCCTCAAATCTCTGTGCAAGTTTCACCTAAAAAAGCTCAATAGATTTTATGAAATATACCAAATAGATAGAATGAAGGCAAAACAAAGCATAATACTCAAAATACTGTGTAAGTTGCACCTAAAAGTGCTTGACACATTTTATTAAATATACCTAAAATATAGAATGACGGTAAAGCAAGCAACTATCAGAGAGAGGGGAAGTCTGACAGGAGTATATATGTGTCCTTTATTCATGTCCCACCACAGGCTTCCATATTTCTCAGAAAACTGCAGTTGGAGTCTATAAACGAATTATGGGCTAGATTTACGGAAGTTAGGAATAGCAATTTCCTAATTGACATTTGTTTAAAATGGAAATGAGGAACTCACTATTCCTAATGTCTGAAACTCTTATGAGTTTCAATTGTGGTTCTTAGTGGTTTGCAAATAGGCCTACATCATGGATATTAATGAGGTAGGTCTCAATTTATGGCCCAATAAGTTTCGTTGCCATCACAGGGATGGTACCCAGCTGGTGTCAACAGACCACCATGTATGTGATTGCCTTTAAATAAAGTAATCTTTTTTTTAAGCAAGCAATTTCCTCAAAGGAAAATAGACGCTTTTTAAAATAATATAATGAATCATTAAAGTTTCATTTTTTAAGAGTCGGCACTCTTAAGAAATATTTTTTCAACCATGCTCAAAGGGGAAGGGGTCCTTAGGGGACACCATCCTATTTGCAAAGCAAATAGGTTAACTATTTGCAAAGCAGGTATAGTGCATAGTGCCCACAAGTTGCAAACCCTCACCAAGGATGATGTTGTGGCCATGATGAAAAGTAATTTAGGTTCTTTGCTGGCAAGTATGGACCAGAACTGGACCCAATCAGGTAATGTCTAGCTACAATGGAGCTATAACTCTCCTGGATTAACCGTAATAACCCTGAAGGGGACAAATACTCTCATGATAGCCCGGTGGGGTTATCAGCCTGTTCTCGGACAGATTGTAATAGAGCGCCTGATCAGGGAACACAAGGTAGATGCAGTCATCATTGATAGATCCAGTGTCGGGTAGCACAACCTACTTGTCTCAGTCCCTAGTGGATTTTGGTCATTTGACAGCAGGGCGGTGGGGGGAGGGTAAGGGGGGGACGGCTTTTCAAAAACCATGAGCCTAACAGACCACCTGGAGCCTTCCAAACCCTTTTTGGGTGAAACATTGAGGAGAGGGGAGGCCAATACAAGGGCCAATACAATGCCCTTGAGGCAGAGGGCAATTATTCTACACGTCCCACTGGAATGTATACCATATGTAGCGATGCTGGGTAACATCCTGTTGCTCCCCTCAAGCACTTCTGAAGACTTTTATCAACTAAAGAACAATGTCCTGCACTGGTTGAACTCTAATATGGCCCTGGGTTTAAGGGCCGAGGGATTGATCAAGTAAGTGCATATAGTAACAGACCTCATGTGGAAGACAGAATTTTGTTTGTGGCTAACCAGAGTAATCCTTGTGGTCCCCATTTGTCCATTGTGGCCTTCTCCCTGGGACATTATATATACTTTTTTAAAACCTTTTTTGCAGCATTCATAATGTACGGGCCTACAACCACGGGGGTCGGCCGCTAAACAAAAGTGAGACCTGATGTATCAAAATATAACACAGCTCCTCAGCCGACAACCCTGAGGTCCGGCAGCGATTCAGGATGGATCTTGTACTGGAACGCACTGATAAATTACAGGATATAATAAAGGTTTCATTTTATATTATTTAAATGAGCGGATCAGGTGCCATACAATCTAACAATAGGATACAGGGGACAGGCCAAGAAAACAGGATATGCAGATAAAAACAGGCATTTATGGGACTCTGGCGTTAAGACTACGATTTAGAGGAAACAACAGAGCAATATACATTTCCGTGGACACCAGTTCTCAGGGCCTGCCCACCCAAAGGTTCGACTTAACGTAAAAAGCAAGGGCACTAAATACCAGGTCAATGAGTCAAAATAGAGCACAAACCATACTGATCCTAAAGGAATAAAGGGAAGGGAGAAAAGAAAGGGCATAGAAAATAAGAAAGGCAAAATAAAAAACCCACCCTGCACCCCTGCCGATGGCTATAGCCTAACCCCACTAGCAGCGTGCCTATCGCCCCATTGACCTAAACCCTAAAGGAAGGAAAAAGAAGAATGGAGGAGGGCATAGTCATACGATGTTCCCGACCCCTTAGTCCCCCCGCCTAACACAGATCCCCCCTGTCGCAAAGGACGGATGTAGAGATACTCTTACAAAGGACCACAGGGGGTACCGTGATACAATGCCCAGCCTCTTTAATCAAACAGTTGCAGTTCAAGCGTCAGTAACAGTAGTTCCAAGTCGTCCCGATGCAATGGACCTAACCCTGACCAAGCACTGAAATTTCCCTTCCCCTCGCTGTCCCGCCACGATGATTCCCGCCCCGGGATCATATAATCTCCAAAGGAGGGAGAGACCACCAACTTTGCCTCCTATTTGGGTAGAATACCAATTGGAACACTCCTGCAGACTTACAGAGCCAAGTGCATCACACTGGTGGTGTACAGTAGTGAAATCTGGTGTTATGTCGCTCATGAAGAGCTACAAATAGCTGAAAACAACTTCTTGAGATGACTCTTAAGCATACCCCAGGACACCTCCACTTTCATAGTACACAAAGAGCTGGGTATGGGCTATCTTTCTGACTTGTTGTCTTTTCGCACCCTGTCCCTTTATATCAATATATTGTTAGTTAACAGGACTGCTGTATGGCCCTTGAACATGCTCATTGTATTTCCTGGCTTAATTATTAAGAGGAGGGCTTTAGGAGTCTAGGATGAGCTGATATCTTTATCAACCCGGAATCAATCAGCAGGAAGGACCTAGTCTGGGTCAAGGAGGCTTTTTTTAGACAGCGGGTGGCAGATAGGGAGGAGTGTAAGCTTAGGAAGCACAGTGTATGTATATTTATGATTTTGAAAACTGTTAAATTCACGGAACCATATCTCAAGGGCTTCCCAGCTCTTATCACCAGTTTTTACTGACCAGGTTCTCCCTTGATGTATACCATCCTCTCGCCCACCCATGTGGGCGCAATAAAGGTGAGATATTGTTGCCCTGTCGCTATGACGCCAAGTCTCCACAGGTTATGATGCACATTTTAATGTCTTGTAACTATTCTGAGATATAGAGGAAGACCTATTTTTTCCATATTTTAAAAAAGGTAAATTTTAGACAACTGCATCCTGCTTTTACTTTCTTTTCAATGCTTTTAGGGAGAACTGTATTGCACATTCTCTGTTTTTTAAAGTCTGCAGTTAGGCTTAGATCTAGCTGTGATTATCTACCGAAGGGTGGATGGGTATGGATGTGAGGTTATTTTGGTATCCCTTTTTATTTTGTATTTACTTGCGTTTTTAAACATGTGTATTTTATTGAAGCAGTGTATCTTATTTGGATGTTTTACAGTTTCGGTGTTTCCTGGATATTTGTAAACATGAGCTCTATGTTTTTTTACATAAGCCAAAAAAAGTTTTGTTGTTGATGACTTTTGTTTACGTAACCTTGAACATATTCTTTGGCTTGATTGATTTAACATAAGATCCATCTACTTTGAGAAACACAACTTATTACTCAGGCTCTATACTAAATAACAGTGAGTTTTCCAACATATTTGGAACATTCGTTGTGGACCAATTGCTTTAAAGTCTTGATTGTATTCTATTTTTCAGTACGTTTTTTTTATTTTTTATCAGAAGGCCGGTGAAGGTTAATCTGTTATTCATGCTAACTCTCTCTCTCTACATTGATGACATCAATCATATGGTAAAAGTCTTTTCATGGCTCACAACATTAAATTATCTCTGTTCAAATTTTATCGGGTGTATCTTTTTTTCCTAATGTCTTTAGCTGACAAACTCAAATGTTTAGTAGCATTTACTTTAAAGGCCCTGGGCACATGTAATGCAATTTTCCAGGGACTTCCACGTAAATTAAATATTCAAATTGTGGATGGGTCAATCAAACCATGTTTAGGGGGAAAGCCATGCAGTTTAGCACTTGCAAGGCCCCTCTTGATGTCAGCATAACTGTCTCCTCTGGCTAACCACCGGAATTTCTTTTATAATAAAAAGCATCCTCGAGATGTATTTACAAATTAGCATTGTTATCGGTTTGTAGATAGCCCTGTCGCCCCATGGATGAAGATAGAACAGCGTTGTGCAACTTCCTTCAACATGCAGAAAGGCTTTGTACTGGGTCTTCGAGGCATCATGATAATGTTGTGTAAAATGAAATTTGTAAGCAAAGCAGTTTCAGAGAAACTAATCCAACATTGTCATGCATACAAGTATGTTATGCTATGTTAAAATTATTTGAAAAGTGCACGTACACCGGTCGGTTTCTAGGCGCTAAATATAGGAACAGCCTGGGTCCTGATAGGTATTTCATATGCCTGGATAAACAGCCAGGTCTTAAGACGTCTCCTGAAGTTCAAATGATCTGTACATGATCTGATGTCAAGGGTGAGGGCATTCCAGAAGAAAGGAGCCAACATTGCAAATCTGCTACCGCCTAGTCTCTCCTGTTTGTAGGACGATGTGCTCGTCCTTCCGGGTCAGACCTCCTGCAACCACTGGCCATGTGCTTGTGATTAAGTCATCACGCCTGATAAAATGTTGTAAGCTACCATCATCTTGTTGTGATGGTAATTGTAGGAAAGTAGGATATTTTCTTATTGTTACCCCCACTTTTTGCTTGATGTCACACGGTTTTTGACTAGTCTGTCTGGGATCCTGCTAATCAGGACCCCACTCTATCTGCTTTCTCCCTAAAATGTTCAAGAACTAAGGTACACTCCAGGTTGGATACTGGGGTTCTCTTGTCAGTCAATAGTATATGAAACACATTTGCCCAGGGCATTGGTACCCCAGACGCCTCCAATGGACTGAAGCATGTATTATGCCAGCCATGAGAGGTCATGCAAAAAAGAGCCACAGGCCTGCCATTGCAGCCTGTGTAAGATGGTGAAGGCACCACTTAATTTAGATATAGGTTCACTGCACTTAAAACCTCTAAAAGGCCTTGACAATCCTGAAGGCAAGATGCTGGGTGTTCTATGAAAGGGTGCTCCTGCATGAGCAGAGCACCCCTGCAGCCTTCGGAGACCATTCTCCTAGGTAGTCGGTGACACAGTCAGACATATAGGTAGAGGTGCATTATATACTTGCATAAAATGCTATCTCGAAAACGGCTGCAACAAAACATGTTGTGTTTGGTTTCAAACACCTTAGAATTATACCTAACCCATGGTAACTAGTGTGGAAGGTATGATTCCACCCTTCTGAAGCAAGCTTCATGGGGTCCCTGGTCTTCCCAGTACCAGCATTCTCAACCCCAGGCAGCACAAAATGGTTGCTGCAGACCAGAGACAGATTTTTGCCCTCCGGCTACTAAGCTAAGCTAGAGCAGAGGAAGGCAGGACAATAGGCATTCTGTCACAGGGAGGTGTGACCACCTCCCAGATTGGATTAAGTAAATTTGAGCTGGGTGGGTGCACCTCCAAAGTGCCTGAAAGTCTGCATCTGGAGCACACTTGGTGTCCCTGTGCATAGCACAGTTCAAACCAGTCCTGGGAGCCGTTGGCTCCTGCTCTTGCGTGAAACTGGACAAAGGAGAGGGAGTATCCTCCCCTCTGTCCTGACATTCCCCTGGGAGGGACCTCTGAATCTCTCCAACGCTCTCCTGTGGGTACAAAAGGTCTTACCTGGCTGTAGCACCCTAGATTCGATGTGGACAACATTCTAAACAAGAAACTATTGACCTTCAACCGTCTGGACACTCTGGACTTCGCTGGACTTTCACTGGGCCTGACTTGGTCTGCATCTCCATCCAAAGCAATGTCTGTGCCTGTGCAACATTCAGGCTCTGTGAAGGACCTATGCAGCATCTAGGATAACTGAACTATCTCCCTTAGGTCAAAGGAGTCACTCCCCTGCATTCTCAGGCACTGTAATGCAACTGACTGGTCTGCTGGTCCTGAGCTCCTGCAGACTCTGAAGGCTTCAGCAACACAGGAAGTGGGTTTATATGTGCCTTGAGGTCTAGCTGCCCTCCCCACAGTCTGGGGCCGGTGTCCCTCATGGGGACAGCATAACCCAAACCTGTGTGCACCATATACTTTTACAAGTACAAATGCTTGTTGGCATTCCCCAAGTGCATTGGGCTATCAATAGCCTCAACCTCTGCACAATTTTTGCACTAAGGACTTTGGCCTCCTTACACTCATTTCCCTACACGCTGTTACTTTGTGAACATGCTAGAGGTCCTGTTGCGGCTCCTGTGCCTCTGGTATGTGGGTCCAATTGAGGGACAACACTGCTTTTCTTGGGCTCCCCTAGTTGCTCCAGGC
The DNA here is from genome assembly GCF_964263255.1 of Lissotriton vulgaris. Lineage (NCBI taxonomy): Eukaryota > Metazoa > Chordata > Amphibia > Caudata > Salamandridae > Lissotriton > Lissotriton vulgaris. Next base: position 2,037,018,155 of record NC_141691.1, read on the forward strand.
CTGCCCTGAATCCCCTTGCAGTGGTGACTCTCCTGGTGCTTGCTGGTCAGACCGTAACCTTCGTTGACCTTTTTCATGGGTAGCCACTGCCACGGCTTATTGGTGCTCCTGCCAGACACCGACCCCTCAGCACTTGCCGGGGGACAGCTCATATATCAAGGACCCCATCATCAAACCTGAAGCACCCAACATCGGTCAACATTCGTCTGCCAAGCCCGTGGTCACTCCTCAGGTTCCTTCCATCAAGAACCCACCTGTCGATTCCACCGTACTCTTTTCTTCTTTCCTGCAGTGGCCTTTCTTTGAAGACTTCCATTGAGATTGAATACTGTTTCCGACGCCACTTCAGCCCTATGCACTCGACTTCCCTGGGATAGGTAACTCTGGTACTTCGGTATCCATGGGTGGAGTGGCTCTCCAACCTTCTATGTTCTAAAATGTTTCTTCGTAATCCACTGGGAAGGGTCCTCAAACTTTAAAATTGCAACTGCAACGCTCCCATTGAATTGTTCAGTTCAGTTCAGTCCAGTTCAACTCTATTTGGTACCCATAAAAGCACACAAAACAAATATATCTCAATAGTTAATACAAAAGATTTAAAACAAAATATACAGGTATCGAAAGTGACTTGTGCAAAACTGTCCATCACGTCAGTATATGTAATTGTTAAAAATAAAAACACTTCACAGATTATATTAAGCAGTATCAGGGGTTCATCGTGGATCTCCGCGCCCTTGTTGCGGTTTTTAGGAAAGTGCTAGTGCGAAAGATAAGTTCAACATCATCTTATTCTAGTATTGATTGATATGCTACCTTCAGGCTAATTGGTCTTCTTTAAATAAAATAGGGACATAAAAACTGTTTAAAATATTTGATATAGTGTTTGCAGAAAAATATAAAGTGCATGATAGTTTGCTCACTCCTCCCATCACAAGAACACAGGTTAAGATTCGAATTTGGACTATGACCAAGTGGGAAGCAAAGTGCAAATCGAATTGTACCAGCTCTTAAACGAAACAGTAAGTTCATCTCCCAACGGGCCAGTGGTAGGAATAAATACGTTGCGCACCGTTGTTTTCCTGGCCTCTACCATCTCCCGCTCATTCTTATATAGGGAGTACAGAGTGTTCTGCATTTCCTTTTTTGCAACTAAGGCTGCTAATGTGGGGTCCCAGAAAACACTTTCCCTTTTTATACTGCCCAAACTACTCAGGACATCACTCAGCCATGGGATTTCTAATTCCTTATCACAGCGTAAACAATCCTTGATGATCAGCTGCGTCAGGGAGGCTGCTTTGTTCTTCCACACTGCAATCCACATAAGTTCCGGACGTGCCCGAATGAAATCAGCTATAAAATTGATATTGAGTTCTTTGTGGCATATGTATTGGGGGTAACAATTGGGGTGTTCAATAACTTTCTGCAAAACCTATTTTCTTCCTGCTAGATTACAGAGCAGTTGGCCGTTCCCCAGATCTCTGCGCCATATGTGGCCACCGGGGTACACTGAAGTTTATACATTTTCTGTACAGCTAAAAGCGCACCCGTGGTCTTAGGGCGAGGTAAGCTTAAGATCAAGTCGGTGGCCTTTGAGAACTTGCTCCAGGCGTGAGCTAAATGCTCACTCGGGGAGCTGTTCACAGCAAAGGCTAGTCCTAAAGAAACAAAGGATCTTACCGAGGTCTTGGCCGTCTATTGTGATCGAGCCTATGTCACGCTTTCCCGGGCCACTACTCATTAAAAATGATTTCTTAAAATTTACCCGCAGGTCTAATTTTTTCAAATAATTGTTAAAATTTTGAACAAGAAGACGCAGTGAATTTAGGGTACGGCCTATGAGAACCGCATTGTCTGCGTAAAGCAGCACAGGGATGGGTTCTTTATTAATATAAGGGACGTCTTGCGTAGCCAATCTCAGGGAGGCATTGATATATATAATAAAAAGCAGGGGGCCCAACACGCATCCTTGTCTGACCCCCCTGCCAATATCAATGGGCCCCAAAACCTTTCCACCCGCCCCAATCCTTACTTGGGCCTTGAGGTCTCTGTGCAGATATGCCAGAAAATTTACCAAGGTTTCATCCAGACCTCCAATCAAAAGGATTGCCCACAGCCCTGACCTATTTATTGTGGACAGATCCATAAAAGCCATATAGACAGGGGATTTCTTTGCAGTAGCATATTTACCAATTATTAGGTTTAGGTTAAGGCATTGTTCCTTGGTTCCTACCTTGCCCCTAAAACCCAACTGACAAGGATATAGGATGTCGTTTGCTTCTATCCAATTCACAATTTTGTTATACAGGACTCGACTTAGAATTTTGAGGGTATTGTCTATTAAGGAGATAGGTCGGTAGTTACATGGAAGAGATCTATCTCCCTTTTTGAAAATCGGGACTATTATACTTCTGGCCCAAGTCTCAGATATCTTTGCCAACGTCAAGATAATAAAAATATTCAGATGCAGCCGGGCCCAGAAGGCCGGGTTCCACTTAATTAAATCTATAAGCAGCCCATCTGGGCCTGGCGCTTTGTTGCCTAAGCTTTGATTAATCGCTTCAAATACTTCTGAAATACTGATATCTATGGGTGTTGGATTACCTGGAATATGTGCTGATTCCATGGAGATGGAGAGGAATAAATAGTTGAGAAGTGCTCCATCCATGCGTCGCTAGCTATATTACAGCTGATCGGCGTCAGGGACTGGCCCATAGAACGGATTTCCCTGACCTCTGCCCAGAAGATTAGCTGCCTTGGACAATTTGTCCCATTGTTCCCTCAAGAGTTCATTCTTCCTGCGTTTAATAGCCTCTTTATATTCCTCTCTGGCCTGCTTGACTCCAATAGAGCACCTTGAGGTAGTGGTTAATGCCCTACGTAAGTTCCTATTCGCTTGAGAACAGTCGTGGTTGAACCATCTAGGGGTGAGTGCCAAATTCGGGGAAGGTTTAGAGAGGATGGTTTTGATCGTCTGGCAGATCTTCCAAAAATCCTCGATTATCTGCGCTGATGGTGAATCTAATGAGAGGCAGGAGTCAATAAGTGGCATATTACCATTTACCAATTTCTTGAAGGTTTCCGAATTATCGCCCACCTTCCAGCACAGTCTTAGGCTATCAGTTGATACTACAACATTTTCACACCCCGCATTTGGTCTGAAAGATCGGCCGTTAAGCTGTGTATATCACTACCTTAATAGGGTTATGGTCTCCGAAGTCAGAAGGTACATCTTCGGCTGAGACCTTCTGTTTTTCAATCAGAGATTTCAAATGTAATCAATTATGGAACTACACCCCCTACCCCTATAAGTTGGGTGGTTGGTCGTGGTTGACCCTGCGACCAGGTCCATGACATTAAATAGGTTATACGATTTAGTCAACCGTTCGAGTTCTCTGCCTCTGCTGGACGAGGATTGTGCAAAATAAGCTTTTCCCTTGTTAGGACCCACATCATTAATTTTAGCATTAAAATCACTCCCTACTAATGTGCCCATAAGGTCTCCATTATTGGATTGGTTATCCAAATCTGAAATAAAATCAAAAAGCTTTATAAAACTCTTATTTGGAACTGACTGAAAATCATTATTATAAAAGTTTATCAAATGAAGATGAATCCCTCTTTTGAACAGTACAGCCTGATAATCTAAGCTATGAGTTAAGATTAGTTTAAAACTTCCTCCAGCTGCCACGTTAATCCCCATAAACAGACCTCCCGATGGTCTTCCCATTCTAGGTGTTTGGGATAGCACACTAAAATAATGGAAACCTTCAATATATAAATCTTAGGTAGCCCAAGTTTCTTGGAACATGAGAATATCATATTCCCTTATCGAATTTACCCATTCTGTGTTGTCAAGTTTTGTTCGAAGGCCTGCCACATTCCAGCTCAATACACTCAAACTAGCACCATTATCATTGTTTGTTAATTTTGTCTTCCCTTGGGCGCAATTAGGTCTGGTTGGTGTGTCTTGAGCAGGCGTGTCACTAGTTCTACGATATCTAGCATCCTTGGTGGCCAATGTTGCAGATCCAAACTAGAGAGGACTTGGTAATTGTTCGACAAGGGCATAGCTGTTATAGTGACTCTGTTTGGGGTAAATGGTGGCTTATAAAAGTAGCCTAACGGGAGTGCGCTGATGTTGGTAGGAGGGTTAAATGTTTCGTCAGTAACAGATACAAGATGACGAACCTGCTTGGGCCATCTAAAATTTAGGACAATGCAGTCCCCCTGTATACATTTGTATGAGGGGCCAACCCACCCTACTCTCCTGGCCATGATTATATCCTCCTTTCTATATGGGTAAAAATTGTTGTTTTTATGGAGCCAGTCTACTGACTTTCTTTGCAAATCAATCCAGGACTCCCTCTGTCCCTCTTTAATTACTGGGATGCCACTTAGAACCAGCACGTATGGGGCGGATGCGGGTGGGAGGTGTAGGACATCCGGATTATTAGTGGGATTGTTAGTGGAGCTAGACTTGCTAAACGCTCTATTAGCTTCATTGCTACCGTTGATTGGCATTATGCCCTGCTTAGGTGACCTACTTTGGTTAGTGCCTCCCTTGTTAATACTTTTACTAACATTCCCTGGTGGCAACCTACCACTTCTGCTAATATTAGTAACACTTTTTTCCAAAGATGATGAGCCCCCGCCCCCATCCCAGCGTAGATTGCAGGCGCTGCTTGGGGTGGCATCATGGGGTCGGCTGCACCACAAGAGTGCGGGTCCTTATCACAGGTTAATTGGCCAGGCAACATGGGTTGCAAAGCAATTATACCTTCCCCTACCTTATTTATGTTTGATGTCACATTTTGACCTTGGACATATCCTTCCATAGGACATCAAGTTTCTTTACAAAAATCCCCCTTGTAATCTGGATTCAAAGCATTCCATTAAGGTGTCCAAAATGTCAATACCCATATCAGTTGTATTAGTCCCAATTGCCAGGAGGTCTTCAGTCTGAGTAGAAATGGAGTTAGTCGACCTTGCCTCCATTGATCCATTGCCGCTCCCTCCTTTGTTGCTCCTCTGGACATATGTGATAGGATGTGTTAGCTTTTGCCTGAGTTCTGCCTGATTAGGTGCATTTTTCTTTCCTCCAGGTACTAAAGCAATCAGAGTCTGCCGTCTAATTACCTTGCCTCGTCTGTTACTGGCTTGTGGCATGTAAGTCCTGGATGGTCGGAGAGAAGGTAGGCAAAGGGTTTATAACTTCTATGTCCGGACTCAAAGGCACAGGGGAAGTTCTCAGATTATCTAAAGAAGGTAGATCCTTAGTGCCTCCAATTGACAAGCGTGATTGGGGCGGAGCAAGGTCTAGGGATAACCGTCTCTCAGATGCCTGGATCTCATGAATGAGCACCGATTCGGCCCTTATAATGACGTCATCCAATGTACCGGCTACACCCTTCCATTTACTCATTTTGGAAATGGGGACTTTAATTTAATACGCTAAAATTCTTTGTGAAATATCAGTGAGTCCCCAAAACTTTAAATGGTTCGCACGTTACCTTATTTTCAGAGAGTCTGTAGTCCATAGACGAAGCGCCAAGGGAGGTGGCCCAGCCCAGCCTCTTCTGGCCCTTGACGGCCACAGACGGCCCGCCCTTTGGCCGGGCTTAGCCTGGTGCACGCCTGCGCGTGTCCCGCGCGCGTTCTGTGTGGCGAGAGGGGCTGCTTGTTTATGTCAAGTCAAGTCAAGTCAATAAATTTGTATAGCGCGCTACATACCCAGAGGGTCTCAAGGCGCTTGAAGAAGGGAGGGGAATTACTTGTCAAATATCCACGTTTTAAGTTGCTTTCTGAATGCTAGGTGGTTCTGAGTAAGGCGAAGATGAGTGGGAAGTGAGTTCCAGGTTTTAGCTGCCAGGTAGGAGAAGGATCTACCTCCCATGGTGGTTTTGTTGATGCGAGGTACAGTGGCAAGGGCTTGGGTGGAGGATCGTAGCTGGCGGGAGGGGGTGTAGAAGGACAGTCGTGTGTTGAGGCATTCGGGTCAGATTTCGTAGAGTGCTTTGTGTGCGTGGGTTAGGAGCCGGAAAGTAATCCTCTTATTGACGGGGAGCCAGTGAAGGTTTTTCAGGTGGCCAGAGATGTGTTCTTTACGCGGTATGTCTAATATGAGCCTGGCTGAAGTGTTCTGTATGCGTTGGAGTTTTTTCTGGGTTTTTGCGGTAGTACCAGCGTAGAGGGTGTTTCCGTAGTCCAGTCGGCTCGTGACCAGAGCGTGAGTGACTGTTTTTCTAGTTTCGTTGGGGATCCAGCGGAATGTTTTCTTGAGCATGCGAAGAATGTTGAAGCAAGATGAAGAAAAGGCGTTGACTTGTCTGTTCATCGAGAGTGAGGAGTCCAGGATGACGCCCAGGTTGCGTGCGTGGTCCGTCGGGATAGGTGCTGTTCCAAGGGCCTCTGGCCACCAAGAGTCATCCAAGGCGGAGGGGGAGGTGCCTAGGATGAGGATTTCTGTTTTGTCTGAGTTCAGTTTTAGACGGCTGTGCTTCATCCATTCGGCTACTTCTTTCATTCCTTCATGCAGGTTGGTTTTGGCCGTGTTCGGGTCTTTGGTGAGTGATAGGATCAGTTGAGTGTCGTCGGCGTAGGAGATGATGTTGAGGTTGTGTTGGCGTGCGATGGCCGCGAGGGGGCTCATGTATACGTTGAAGAGGGTGGGGCTGAGTGAGGACCCTTGGGGTACGCCGCAGATGACTTCAGTGGCCTCTGACTTGAATGGTGGGAGGCGGACTCTCTGGGTTCTTCCGGTGAGGAACGAGGTGATCCATTCCAGTGCTTTTCCATTGATTCCGACGTTTCTGAGGCGTTGTAAAAGGGTGCTATGACAGACCGTGTCGAAGGCTGCGGAGAGGTCGAGGAGGATGAGGGCGACTGTGTCTCCATTATCCAGTAGAGTTCGAATGCCGTCTGTTGCTGCGATGAGGGCGGTTTCCGTGCTGTGCTTGGCTCGGAAGCCGGATTGTGAGGAGTCGAGGGATTTGTTGGTTTCGAGGAATGCGGCGAGCTGGTTGTTGACCGCTTTCTCGATGACTTTGGCCGGGAATGGAAGGAGTGAGATAGGGCGGTAGTTTTTGAGTTCGGTGGGGTCAGCTGTGGGTTTCTTCAGGAGGGCGCTGAGTTCGGCATGTTTCCAGCTTTCCGGGAAGGTTGCGGAGTTGAGGGAGCAGTTGATGACGTCTCGGAGGTGCCGTGCTATGATGGAGTCTACTTTGTTAAAGATGTGGTGAGGGCATGGGTCTGTGGGGGATCCTGAGTGGATAGAGTTCATCAGACGGATGGTGTCCTCAGTGGAGATTGGCTTCCAGTCATTGAGGGTGTTCAGGGGGGGTGGGGGTCCTGCAGGGGGTTTGGTGGGTTGGTTTTCGGGTCGGTTGTCGAAGCTGTTGTGGATGTCTGCAATTTTGTTGTGGAAGAATGAGGCTAGGGAGTCGCAGAGGGCTTGAGAGGGGGTGATGTCGTTGGAGTTGGCCGAGGGGTTGGTAAATTCCTTGACGATGTTGAATAATTCCTTGCTGTTGTGGGCGTTGTTATCTAGTCGATCCTTGAAAGCGGCTCTCTTGGCAGTCCGGATCAGTTGGTGGTGTATGCGGGTGGCGTTTTTGAAGGCGTCCTTGGTGCTGGTGGTTGGGTCTTTTTTCCAGGTCTTCCCAAGGGAGCGGCAGAGTTTCTTGGATTTCTTAAGATCATCGTTGAACCAGGAGGCCTTCTTGCTGCCTAGTTTGATTTGTCGTTTTTTCAGTGGTGCTAAGATGTCGGCGGTGTTGGATAACCATTGGGTGAGGTTAGTGGCTGCTTGGTCTGGGTTTGAGGAGTGGGCTGGGGGTTTTTGAAGAAGCGATGAGGAGATTTGGTCGGTGGTAATTTTGTTCCAGTTTCTTTGCAGAGTGGGTTGGGGGTGGTTGTTGGAGGTGGGCTTGTTGTAGGTGAAGTGAACGCAGCTGTGGTCAGTCCAAAGGAGAGCTGTGGTGTGGCTGAAGGAGACATGTTTGCTGGAGGTGAAGATAGGGTCGAGTGTGTGACCTGCGATGTGGGTGGAGGTGGTGACAAGTTGTTTAAGTCCGAGGTTGGCGAGGTTGTCCAAAAGGGTGGTGGTGTTGCGGTCGTTGTTCTTTTCAAGGTGAAAGTTGAGGTCTCCCAAAAGGATGTAATCCTCTGAGGGGAGCGCGTGTGGAGTGATGAAGTCCGTGATGTCTTCACTAAACTGTGCGCGGGGTCCTGGTGGCCTGTAAAGGAGGGTGCCTCTGAGTGTGGTTTTGGGGTCGATGTGGATCTGGAAGTGAAGGTGTTCAGAGTTGGCGAGGTTGACGTCCGAGCTGGTTGAGATGCAGATGGATTTCTTGTGGACGATAGCAATACCTCCTCCTGTGTGGCCGGTACGGTCCTTGCGAATGATCTTATAGCCTTCCGGGATGGCAATGGTGATGTCTGGGGCTGAAGAGGCATTCATCCATGTTTCTGTTAGGAAGGCGACGTCCGGAGAGATGGTGTCTAGTAGATTCCAGAGGTCAATGGCGTGCCTGTGGACCGATCGGGTGTTGAGCAGGATGCATTTTAGATGGTTGGGGTCGGATATCTGTTGTGTGATCGTAGATGAGGAGTTGTTCTTGGTGCCGTCGAACTTGCAGGAGTTGCATGAAAAGAGACCATGGGTGTGTCCAGGAGCGACTTGGACGCAGTTGAGGGAACGGCCAGAGTTGAGGGCTAGGAGGGTGGTGGCATCGTAAGAAATGCGGGCGGGGTGGACATTACGAGGACCAGGGGCTCTGGCGCTGGGCGCGGTCCAGGCACGGACGGGCGTAGACGGGCTTACCTTTGGCGCACCTTCAGCGCGGCCGTAGCGCGTGGACGCTGCGCGTGTGGACATCTGACATAAATGGGGAGTGGAGGGGGGCGGAGCGTGGGAGGGGCAGCTGGGAGGCGGTCTCGGGGAGGTGTGTCAGGGGAAAGCACAACACACAAGATGGTGGTGGAGCCAAAAACGAAACTTAGAAAACAATACCAGCAATTCTATCAAGCACAGCCAGATTCAGCAGCGCGCTCTCTAAGGGCACCAGGTGATAGCGCTAACAGTTTAATGTCCCTCCAATTTCAAGGGGGAGGGCAAGAACTCCGCTCCAAGCCCTGCAGAGTCCTGGGGCTTGGAGTCCTCTGTTGCCCCCTGGGTCAAGCAGCCAGCAGCGCGATTCGTCTCACACGGAGCGGGAGACGTGAGAAGTTGAAGTACCCCCGATAACAAGGGGGAGGGGCGAGACCTCCGCTCCGAGCCCCGTAGTGGTCTTTGGCTTGGAGTCCTCTGTAGCCCCCTAGGTCAAGCAGCCAGCAGTGCCGCAGGAGACGCAAGAAGTTGAAGTACACCTGATAACAAGGGGGAGGGGTGAGATCTCCGCTCCGAGCGCCGCAGCGTCCTGGGGCTTGGTGTCCTCTGTAGCCCCCTGGGTCAAGCAGCCAGCAGCGCGATGCGTCTCACCATTGAATTGTACATAGCACATGGTCATGCTCTCACACTGCACCCATCCTCTGTGGGGTCCTCCCTTACTCACATTGGGTGGTTCCTTTGGGTCCCAGCGATTCTACAACCTCTAGACTCTGTCTTGAATCGAATTGTGGTTCTTATACCACTATTGTACTATATGGTTTGGTCTCCCAATGGAGCCCACTGTGTATTAGTGCTATTTACGACTTTTGCTGTGTTACAGTATTGTGTGCTTTGTGTTTATCTGCGTGTAGCAGAAACTGTGAGGTATTTAAGGGGTGTTATAATAATAAATACATATTTTTATAACTACTGTGTGGTTCTCCTTTCATTTAACCAATACAATAAAGTTGCATTCTGGTAAAATAAGCTGCTTAAAATTCCTTCAAGACCAAGCCTAAAGGCTGCTCTCCACATCTACCACTTGGATACCCTTCTAAGTTTATCTTTGACCTCTTAAATCACTATAAGGGTTGTTTGGACTGGTGCAAGGTGACCACTTTAATTAGTGGACATCATATACCAGGCCAACTTCTCACACTGTGTATAATGAAAATGTTAATAATGACTTACATGGTCACAGTACTTTCTCTCACAGATTAGGACCTGAAAGCCCTAAACATACAGAAGTCTCAATTGTCCACAGCACCAACCAGGATATAATTCTGTGGTTCACTGGTGGATTGTATTAACGAATACAGGTTTCTTAATGTATGATAATGCATTTCCCAATGGTTAACATAACTTTAATTTCCATGTATGCTGTGTGTTAAATGAAAATAAAATGTAAGTCATGTTTTATATGTGGTTTCATGAAGGTCAAAGATGTTATAGAATATCTTTATTTTTTATGCATGCCTTTCATCACAGCCCATGCTCACACCACCCCAATGTATGCAGCACCATAGTTCCCATACTTTATTTAATGCACTTTAAGCACCGCAGGCAAAACATGACATAGAGGTGGTACATTCCAATGATTGAAGGTCTTTGACAAGAAAGTTGGCCTTGACTGGCCACTCATAGCCTTCCAGCTTCAATATACATTAGGGTCATGGTGGAACATTCTTAATATACAATTTCACATTGGTGGAGTTGGGTCTAAATAGCCTGCACATACATTCTCATATAAAATAGAGGGTGCTGACTTGTGGGAAGAGGTGAATGCACTCACAGCTCCTCTCTGCCTTCGCCTACAGTTGGATTTCTAGTGCATCCTGCTAACAGATGCCATGTAAAACTATCCAGCAACAATGTGCAATAATGACACAAAACAAGGCCATTTTTTTTGGTTCCACCGCATAGAAAGTAAAGGCACTGAATATATGAAGGCAAAAAACTGTATTTTTCATATTCAAAAGAGTTTCTGCTCATTATGTAACGGGACACACTTACTGCCAGAGTAGATGAGATGACTACATTGTTGAATAAACAAGAAAATATGATTAACAGAGCAGATTAGTGCAAATTCACCTTGGAGAACACCTCCGCAGCCACCAGTGAGAAACTTCTTGACATGACCAGGGGTGTCGAATTTTCAAAATAATCTACTTGTCCAAGGGACAAAATTCAACTGAGATCTACATGTCCCATAAAATCCACTTGTCCGACCTACTCCCGTCCATACATCAAACATAAGGGCTGACAGAGAAACTTTTTTTTTGTTTTATTAAATTTAGTAAACCATTACATGTTTTGCAATAATAATGCTAAGAAAAACTTGATAAGCAATATTATCCCATTTATCCAAACATATAGAAATTGTATAGAAATACAAGTACAACAATAAATGATCTTGCATGGCAGGCTGCTCTAAGACTCTTATTAGCAATACTTCAGTAGTTTTTATAGATGTGGCCTTTTATTTCCGCACACATGCTTTGTGCCTCCTGTTGTAATCCAGAGATCAATAGTTGAGCTGGGATCATATTCCTCAAAGTTGGATACTTCTACCTTAAGCAGCATTAGGTCTTGGAGAAAATCTTGATTTAAAAGTGTTCTTAGTGGGTTCTTAATGATATTCATTGCAGAAAACACATGTTCAGGTTCTGCTGTAAATACGCTTAATGTGAACATCATCTCCACAAGCTTTAACATATTAGTCAACAAAGAAGGGTTTGTTGCTAGCAGGGTAGAGTATGCAGGCAATATAGGAATGTCTTTGGCTTGAAAGCTTTTCATATGGGTTTTAAGTCCACAAACGTCCTCTAAAATTGCCAACCTCTCGTCTGTGGTGAAAAGTACCTCAAAATGTTGTACAATTGCCTCAATGTCAGAGTGTCCATATAGATAGAGTTCCCTGTCTACTTTCTGGCCAAAGTGTATAATCAAATGCCTAAAAACCTTGAACCGGCATATCAATGTACTTAAAAACACTGTCAATGAGCTCACTGTCACTTTTGATTATTGCTGCTGGTGGGTAGTGTCCTGATAACTTTATGTCCCATCCATCAGTAGAAATGTGTCCAAACTTCTTTTCTTCAGGGTGGTACAGTTTTTTAAACTGCTGCATGTTTTCACCCAACTCGCTTTGTAAACCTACTAGGGTCAACGCACACCTCTCTACAGCAGGTGGAACATGCAATAAAAGCAGTTCATTAGACTGAAAGAATTCTGAAAGCTGAGACACTGGCTTCAGGATATCTCTCAGACTGTAGAGGTTTTTTATAAATGTAAAACTAGTTACAACCGAGAGGTACTTTTTTGCCTTTGCAGCAGAATCATCACTACCAGCTGCAACCTGTCCCAAGTGTAGAACCACTGTCTGCAGGTATTGTTGCATGGCTGCCAAAGCCCTAGTTTTGCTGGATGCCCATCTAACCTGTTTAATATTGGCGAAATGTGAAAAGTTTTCATCAATTATTCTTGACATTTCTTTGGCATCTCTTCGCCTCTCGACTATACCAACAAAAATTGAAAATCCCTTTCAAAGTTTGCTCAAACTGACAAATAGATGGAAGGGATTTTACATCATCTAGAATCCCAAGCTGAAGCTTGTGGGCTACACAGTGGAACGGCAGAAGAAAAGGAACGTCTTTCTTTAGGAGTGCTGCAACCCCTCCCTTAGATCCCATCATAACTGCAGCACCATCGAAATTGACAGCTATTAGTGATGGGCCTGGTTGTTCTGTAGACCTCATATCTACTAAATCCAAAGATAACCTTTTGATTCCTTTAACTATACTGTCTAGAACTCCTTGAGCATGTGCATGTTCTAGTGGAACACGATCCGCAAATAGAGTGTAGGGTTTCCCACCATTGACTACTCTCACTAGCACAGTTCCCTGTTCAGTGATGGCACTATCTGTGCTTCCGTCAGCAATAATGCAGATAAAGCGAGAATTTGAAACTATTTTTTTGATGTCCTGTCTAAGTATATCCGCCTCACATCTTATGAACTCTGAGGCTTTTTCGCGGTTTGCATAATTTTCTCCTATATCCACAGCTGCTTTCTTCATAGCCCTACATAGGATGTTCATGTCTGAGAGTGGCTTACATTATTTTGCAATTAGGTAAGCATTGGTAAACAAGATAGTCAGTTTCTTTCTCTCTTTTTACTTCAGTTTTTGAAGTGCTTGCATGATGAGGGGCTTCTCTTTTGGGACACAGGAATGTGAGGTACCAGCTATAGGAGTCTGAGACTGCAAGGCCGTTTCTTTCATTTCCTGGGGGTGCCATGAAACACATGTCACAAGTGCCTTACTAGTTTCATGAGCTCACATTGGTTTAATGCGCAACTGGTCACATCCACTTAAGAATGCATTTCTACCCGAACCCGAATAGCTGACTGCTATAGTAGGATAGTTCTCGCAAATAGTGCAGTACATTTTTGGTCCTTCTCCATCCGGACTTTCCTTCAGGGTTAGCCATGGCCAGGATTCCACCCAGTGTGACTGAAAAGCTCATTTTCTTTTTTCAGCGTCATACTTTTTGTTCTTAGTTATGTTAGGATTCTGTGCAATGGTACAAGGCCCAATCTCAGTTGGTTTTTTGGGGTTTCCTTCTTCTGGGTTTTCCTTATCACTGTCGTTACTTTTTTTGGATCCAAAGCTGAATTGACTTTGTTGGGACATATTTGCTTATCAACTGGACAAAGTGTTCAAGTCTGAGACTATACTTCAGTTTTAAACTCACTGTCTGGATATGTTGAGCTATTTATGGCAACAGACTTTCCACATAAGAGAGTGCACTAAATCTTGAATGATACAGGTTTCCTCCTAAACTTTTCCAAACTCTTTGAGAACCATGGGTTGAGGCTGTCAGCTGCAATGAACCTCTTTGCTGCTAGGACTGTTGGTAGTGATTCTGTCTCATGACAAGTTGGGAACGCACTGAAGTCTACTCTGGTGCTACACAGGCTGCACACTAGACCTATAAGCCAAGAAAAGATTTACACTAAGTAAGAAAAAGGATTTGAGCTTTGGAAAAGTACAAGTTTACGTAAAGGGGATTCAAATCTACCACCCATGATACCATAAAAAAATGAAAAATAGAAATAACGTGCAAAATTGACAGCTTAAGAAAGATTATGGATAAAATAAAGGAAAGAATGAACAGAAAGAAAAAAAGAAAGGTAAAGGGAAATAAGGCAAAATTAAAGGAAAGAAAAATTACAAAGACTGAAAGAAGGTAATTAAGAAAGAAAAAAAAGAAAAGAAAGAAGGCAAAACAGAAAGAAGGAAAATAGAAGCAAAGAGGGTACACATAGAAGTATAAATTAATATTGGATACTAAAAACCAAATTATACGACACCCCACCTATATTTCAATAAAACTGCTGCAGATTAAACACCATAAAAATTACTTTTCCCTGGCCTGGGCGAAGTTTATGAAAGAACCATTGGTGAAAGTGTCCAGGAATGCCATGAAATAGCAGCAGTCTACTTCAAACGGAATTTACATCAGCGTTGTAAGAGGAGAGGAGTTGACCTAATGGATAGGGCTATCGACCTCGAATCTGGGGAACCGGGTTCAAGTCTCGGCAATGACGCTGAATATCCTGTGATTCTGGGAAAATCACTTAATCTCCTATGCCTAACAAAAATGAATGTGTGTCCTCATGTAATGCAACTGGCGCTATGTAAAGCGCTCTGATGCCTGGTTATGTTCGCTCTATATAAAACTCTGTAAAAACGGATAAAACTGAAATATGCCATGGGCTCACATCAAATGTGTCCTACGATCACATCAGGCAACATTGGTACTAAGGGAACTCCTTGTGTGTAGATGTCTTGTGAAAAATGCACTGCAGCCTCACAAAGCGACTTTAACCAGAGGCTTTAACTAAGCTGATCCAATGCCCCGTGGTATATGCTGTTGTGGCCGGAAGCAAAATGGGAATGACAACAACAGACCAATGTGTGAACAGAGGTGGCCGAAAGCCCTTTAAGGATTATTATACATATTATTTTAGTTAAACAAAAGGTCTAGGCTAAAGCCAGACCTAAAAAGCAGTGAAGATGCAATCGCATGTCACTCACACCACTTACACATGTATGCGGGATGATCATGTACATGCATCAGAAAGCATATGAGCAGAATAACTCCTGTGCCATGTTTTTTAAATTTACTGATCCGAGAAATATCTTGCTTTTCTGACCTATTGGTTTTGCCTGTGCTTTTGCCCATGCAATGCATCATGCGTAAAAAGAGTTTGGTTGATGCAGTGTAGCATCGTGAAAATAAGAGGGAAAGCAAACTGCCATAATGATGACTGGACCCATTTCCTATGCTCACATAATGTATGAGGATACGTGCAAGTGTATGCATCACCTATCAGTCTTGACATTCTTGAAGAATGGACGATGTACCGCACTGATGACAGTGCCATTAGTGAACCAAGAGGCACGGCAGAAGTGAACACTGTATGTGACCAGAATATAGAGCAACATTGTAGTCTATATTAAATCAAAAACGGGTTTTTGTACAGCTCATATTCTGAACGCCTGCATTTGAAAGTGCTTCTCTTGGTTATTTAGAAAAAGTTAGTTTTGGTGAATTAAAATATTTGCATAAGATCACACCATTTAAGCATGGAAGCAAATTTTCAAAAATCCAGGTTCTCTTTCACAAACTATGAGTATTTAAATGGAGGCCCCCCGGTGAGGTTCCGTGATAATTGTAAGTGGTGTTTTTCGACTCGCACGAATATGGGCGAGTCTGGTATCTATGAACCGCAAATGACGAGTTTAGTAAGTATGCGCAGTTTCGCTGTGCTAACTTAAACCGTTCGTTTGTTATGTGGGTTTTTCATCTGTACCCACGGGTTCCATCTTAGATACGGCATCCATTTTGTCTCTTGCCCTCAAGTAGCCAGCGAACGGACGCTGTCCGCTTCGCGACCCTGGGACTCCCAAGATATTTGCGGAAGACACGTGTTCTTTGAAAGTGACTTTATGACAAGGGGGTTGCTGCTGTAGGGCAGATGGCGCCGCTCGAGGCTCATCTTGCCGCACGGGCTTATTGTCTCAGCCGTGCATCTCATTAGGCGCATCCCTTTGATGCCTGTATCTCGTGTTCCCCGATACCTCCCCTTTTACACCCTTTCCGATCTCCCCACTGTCTCCGTCTTCCTCTGCACCTGTCTTTGTTCCTATTTCGATCTACTTTACTGCTGATTGGAATTTGCTAAATGATGGGAAGATGGGTTTTTACAGTTGGGAACCGCCAAATGTTTCCGCACTTATGTTCCGGACCTTGTGTGTTTCAAAGTGACCAAAGCGACCCCTCTGGGAGCTAAGTGTGGGAACCGGGTTGTAAACTTTTGTGTTCAATGTTATCCTATGGGTAAAAACTGTATAAAAGGAGCGATCCACAGAACCAATTTGAAGCAGTCTCCCCGAACTACACTTGATGTACTTCCTGTGACTTCTGTGTTCCCTGCAGCAAATAAACCTTGAATCTTTGACGCCGAAGGAAGTGTCCCGTGTCTCTGTGACTTGTACGCCGGAGCAGGTTACCCACGAAGGTTTCAGGTGTTGTGCCCTGGCACCGCTGGGTCCAAAAGAACCCAGTCCTTCAGTTGGCGCCCAACGTGGGGCTGCATCAGTGGTACCGGTCCAAGCCCGACGATCGTGAGGAACTTCGTGTGAAATCTCCGAGGGAAGGTGCACCCCGCTTCATCGATCCTGTTGTCGAAATAAGTGGCCCGAAGACTTTTCCCGCGAAGATTCCCGCCTCCTGACGGCTGCGACGGACTGCTGCCCTGACTGTAGACCTGTTTTGGCGCCTGGCGTAGACCTTGGTATAGCGAGACGATTGACGGGCCTTCCTGGTGACGCCATCGATCTTTGAGTTAAGTATTTGTGGGTCGCTCCCAGAGTTCTTGGTTGTTGACACTTTAGCGAGTGTCTTTGTTGTAAACGCTGTGTGGGTGTTTTTGTCGGTGACACTTTGCTAGCGTACTTTGTTGTTGTATTGTTTGACGACTGCAGCCGCCAAAGACCGAGGGTTTTGTTCTTTGCTGGGACTTGGTAAATCCCGTAACCCTTGAAGTTTGTGAAACTCGGCTAGTGTGCAAGATGCCTGGTCGCAGTACTTTGTTCAGTTGTTTTAGACCTTGTGGTGCGGATTCCCTGCTGGAGGACTCGTGTCCGATACCTCCGGTTGGAACTCCTACTTATGATTTATATAGCAAACATGGGCTAGGCCCGATTGCTTTTAACGATTATTGGGTTAAATATACAAAGAAAGACGGCGACCTTCGTTGGCCACCTCACGGTAGCTTCGAGGCGTCGATCTTAGATAATTTGGAAATAAAGTTGTTCGAACGTAAATCAAGGCCGGCCATGTTTGATGCCTTTCGGTTGTGGCGCAAAGAAGCCCGACAGAAAGAGATCAGACAGAATAAACGTAGTCAGCGAGATAATGTTGCTACTATAGTGAAGAAAGCTGAGCAGTTTCAGCGTGATAAGGAGGATAAGGATAAAGAAGTGCTTGAGAGATTACAGCGTATGACCATAGATAAATGCTATCCCGCTTTGCCTACGGAATCGGATAAGAAGGAAGAGGCAGTTGAGGATCCTTTAATGTCTTATCTTATGAAGTCGCCACCTCCGTACGTACAGGGTACCGCAGCTCCTGTGGTCCCCGCCGTACCTGTTCTTCCACCTATTGTTCCTCCACCAGTTCCTCAACCTGCACCCGCTCTTCCGACTGTTCCTGCTCCTTTGCCTGTTTCTATACCTACTGCTCCTCCGCTTCCACATACTCCTGCTCCCGCTACTGCTCCTGTGTTGTTAACCCCTGTTGTTGCTACTGTCTCTACTCCTTCTCTTGTTAGTCCTGTGTCTTACTCTTCTCCCTCTACTCGTAGTCGTAATTCTCCCCTTGCGACAAACTTCTTTCAGTCGCTCGGACCTGTTTTTGGGTCTGCTGGTTCTGATGGTCCTCAGAGACGTAGTCAGCTTCCCGGTAACAGAGAACGTGTTGCGCTATATAATATGGCGATGGGTTGGATGGTAAACCCTCTTAGAAATCCACCCCGTGTTGTCCTCGAAACGTTTAATCAATTCAACATACCAACCCAGAGATATGTGTTTGACGAAATGTGCAAGTTCCTTCATGATCAGATAGTGGCCGATGCGCCTGACGAGGTGCTGACCGCCCTGTCTGAACTTCGGCTTCAGTTCGCAACTGGACTGATAGTAGATACTAATGTTCGACGCGCTATTGAGCGGTTGCTATCTCTTCGACCCGCTCCTATTCCACATGCATTATTTGTTGAGGATATTGAAAAACAACCAGACGAATCTGGCCAATATCCTATGCGTGAAGTTCCGCCAGTTTGGATGCCAGGTAATCCTGGGGCAAATCCCCCGGTTCCGCCATTCTTCCAGAGAGTATGGATACACCTCCCATGGAAAAGATCGGAAGTATTACAGGTGAAGCAATCTTTGCCTGACCCTCGCAAAAATCCTGCGGGGTATTACAAAGAATTATCGCAGCTCGTGGATGCTACGGTAATGAATCTTGCCGATATCGACATGTTGTTCGGTAATGTCGTACCGCAACCGGTATGGGCGAAGATTCGTCAGGAAAATCACGCAAACGAACTAGGTGGTACTTGGGCGGCCATTGTAGCGGCAGATGGGTT
Organism: Lissotriton vulgaris; assembly: GCF_964263255.1. Taxonomy (NCBI): domain Eukaryota; kingdom Metazoa; phylum Chordata; class Amphibia; order Caudata; family Salamandridae; genus Lissotriton; species Lissotriton vulgaris. The sequence continues at coordinate 2,037,036,733 of NC_141691.1, forward strand.
GCAAGTTGGTGGCGCTAAGCCTGAGCAGCTGATTGCTGCTCTTCCGCAACGAATCATAACGTTAATGAAAACGCTTATGCCAGCCATGAGAGTAAATTGGGACAAGTTGTCAGCCTGTAAGCAGAAGAAAGATGAGAGTGTATCAGACTTCTTTACGAGGTTTGAGGAAGCATTCATTGATCATAGTGGACAGGATATGAGTACTGAGGGTGGACAAAGGTTGTTTGTGGATAAATTTGTGTCGAATTTGTTGCCCGAATGACCGTGCTGATAAAAAGACGAAAGAGCTAAAAACTAAAGTGTTGTTACAACAAGCTTATCCGCCACGTTCTAATCAGAATGCGTCTCAGCAGAATAGATCACAGTCGCAATCGAATCGATCGCAGCCGCGTAATGATTCCTCTTTCCAAAGATCTTCGTTAGGATACAATCAATGTGCTTATTGTAGACAGGAGGGACACATTAAATTCAATTGTCCTGCTTTAAACGAACGTAATAGTGGTAATTCGTCTAAAGGAGGCCGTGGTGGTTCACAGCACGCATCACGTGGTAGAGGTCGTGGTGCTCAGAATGATCGCTCTGACAATCCATCAAATTCTAATAACTGTTTCGATCAACGTGGATCATCACAAGGACGATCTGCGCAGTACAATGTAGACGATTATTACGTCGATCAGGGGACTGACGACAGTAATTACTAGGACAGCCAAAGACAAGGAGAGGGAGTGGTATCAGTTCCGGTTAATCAGAGAGGGCCTTACGTCGCAGTTGCTACATCGGGCGTCGTTCAGCCTTTTCTGTTGGACACTGGTGCAGCGAAAAGTTCTATCATGCATTCGAAACTCCCTGGCGCACCTTTGTCTGGCTTAACAAATGTTTCCGTTGGATTCTCTGGCGCCCCCGTTAGCAATCCAGTTTCGCGCCCCTTGCCCCTTAAAATTGGGCCTCGTGAGCTCGAAGCTCCGTTGATTTTGACTACTGGTTGTGGCGAAAATCTTTTGGGTTTGGATTTGCTTAAACGTTTGTATGCAACTTTGTATTGTTCTCCTGCGGGTGTAAAGCTTACGTTAGGAGAGAGGGTAGTCTCTCCCATGTATTTGTCCCTCGATAAGCTTCCACCGGAATTGAGTTCTCTTCCTGCGTCTTTGTGGGCGACGGGTCCAAATGATGTGGGCCTACTTGATATCTCCCCTTATGTTGTTCAGTTGAAGTCTAATGTGCGATTGCCACGTATTCCCCAATACCGTATCTCCCTCGATGGTGAACGAGCTTTGTTAGCGATCATCTATGATTTGATCGAGAAAGATGTTATTGAGGAGACTCGGGGAAACGTGTGCAATAGCCCTGTACTGCCCATTCTTAAACGTACTGATCCTACCAAACCGCCTGTTTATCGTTTTGTTATCGATTTACGGGAGGTAAATAAAATTGTGGTTCCTCAATTCCCTGTTGTGCCTGATATCACGGCGCTACTGACTCTGATTCCAGCTACTGCTTCATGGTTTTCGGTGATTGATTTGAAAAATGCATTTTTCAGCATCCCGATTGCCGAAGAGAGCAGGGACCTTTTCGGTTTCTCTCTTGGTGGACGTAGCTTCCGGTTCAAACGCGCTCCTCAGGGCTACTGTGAAAGTCCATCGATTTACAGTCAAGCCTTGAAGGGTCAACTGGATGCGTTTAGGTTGCCGGTTGGTGCGGCTTTAATCCAATACGTCGACGACTTATTGGTGGCTGCTGATACTCAGGACATTTGCAAAATTGCTACAGTGTCGTTGCTGCAACATCTCTGTGAGTTAAATCACAAGGTGTCACCTTCTAAACTCCAATATTGTTGTCAAGAAGTAACCTATCTAGGTCACTTATTGTCAAAGGAGGGACGGAGATTGACCCCAGAGAGAATTGCAGCGATTGCGCGCATGGCTGTGCCACAAACCCAAAGAGATGTGCGTGCTTTTCTAGGTATCACGTCGTACTGCAGGCAGTGGATTCCTAATTTTTCATTGCTAGCGAAACCATTGGTGGCTCTTACGTGCAAGGATGTTTCAACTCCTTTACCATGGACGGAAGAATGTCAGAAAAGTTTTTCTGAATTACGTGATTCATTGTGTTCGGCTCCTGTGTTAGGTACCCCTGATTACAGCAAGCCGTTCACGTTATATGTTCACGAGAGGGAAGGTTGTGCTTTGAGTGTTCTAACGCAACCTTTTGGTGGTAAGCAACGTCCATGTGCATATTTTTCCTCGACCTTAGACCCAGTAGCTAGAGCATTGCCGAGTTGTTTGAGAGCAACTGCGGCAGCTGCGGTCTCCATCCGACAATCAGCAGGATTGGTCATGGATAATATGCTTACAGTGATGGTTCCGCATGCAGTCGATACTCTTTTAAATCGAACGAAAACTCAGCACTTGACGAGTGCGAGGTTATCTGGGTACGAATTGACGCTCTTGGCAAGCCACATTCAGATAAAGCGTTGTAATGTCCTAAATCCGGCAACTTTGTTACCAATTAGTGCAGAGTCAGATGAAGTAGCAGAACATGACTGTTACTTGCGGACAGAAGAGGAAACAAAAGGTCGTGTGGACCTTAAAAACACCCCATTGGAGGACCCGGATGGCACTCTGTATGTGGATGGGTCATGTTTTAAGTTGCCGAATGGCGATGTGACTACTGCTTATGCTGTTGTAACATTGAATACTGTTGTTGAGACTGCGAGATTGAATCAGAATTCTGCCCAAGCTGCAGAGCTGATTGCTCTCACTAGAGCATGTGTGCTAGCAAAAGGTAAGCGTGTGAATGTGTACACCGATAGCCAGTACGCTTTCGGTGTAGCGCATAGTTTCGGACGATTGTGGCGAGAGCGTGGTTTCTTGACGTCGCATGGCACGAAAATCCAGCATGGCCAGCTTGTGAACGATCTTTTGGATGCATTGACTTTGCCTGCACAAGTTGCAATTGTTAAGTGTAGTGCGCATCGTACAGTGACGGATGATGTTGGTCGTGGTAATGCGTTTGCAGATGAGATTGCTAAGGAGACTGCCCGGAACCTTAGCACTCGAATGTATGTGACGAGTTCGGTTAGGTGGCCTGCAGAATCAAGTATATGTGAAGATACCATAGAGAGCGTGAAAGCAATTCAGAATGAGGCCACCGACACTGAAAAGACGAAGTGGAAAGAAGGTACGGGAAAGTTGGATGCGAATGGTTGTTGGATTGATTTGTCAGATCAGAAAAGATGGATGTTACCGGATGCGTATGTGCTGGCCGTTGTGACAATGGCACATGGGTTAGCACATATTAGCGCGAAAGGCATTTGCAAGTTGCTGGCTGATGTGTGGAAGAATGATGGAATTACGAAATGTGCTGAACGTCTGGTGAAGAATTGTATGGTGTGTATAATGTACAATCCTGGCAAAGGAACCCCAACTCCCCCTGGCAGTTTTGCTCCTCCTTCGTATCCCTTTGAGGTGATTCAATTGGACTTCATCCATATGGAGCGATGCAATAACCTGAAATACGTTTTGGTTGTGGTTTGCGCATTCTCCCGATGGATCGAGGCTTATCCTCTCAAAGACAATACTGCTTTGTCTACCGCGAAAATCCTACTGAAGGAATACTTTCCTCGGTATGGAATGCCTAGAGTCGTGTGGTCAGATAACGGAAGTGAGTTTGTTGGAAGGGTGATGAAGAGTGCGTGTAAGGGCCTTGGAATTAATCAAAAATTCCATAGCGCCAATCATCCCCAGTCAGCTGGATTGGTTGAGGGGTACAATGGCACCCTTAAACTAAAATTAGCGAAGATTCAGGCTACGACTGGACTTTCGTGGCCTGATGCTTTGCCTCTAGCATTACTGTCAACTAGGGCGACTGTACACTCCCGAATAGGGCTTAGCCCCTATGAGATAGTGTTCGGCCGTCCTGCGAATGTGTGGGGGGTTCCTAGGCCAGGAATATTCTCTGATCTTGAGTATCCAATGTTGATTGACTACTTACATGACTTGACTGCTAAACTGAGGTTAATTCACCAACAGGTTTACGACGCCTTGCCGACGCAGACGGAGGGTCCAGGCCACCAGCTCCAGCCCGGGGACTGGGTGGTTACTCGTAACTTCTCACGCAAGAACAATCTGGACCCCCGATTTACCGGACCTTACCAGGTACTCCTGGCCACGAGGACTGCCGTTCGTCTTGAGGGGCGGAAAAATTGGGTACATGCTACCCATTGTAAGCGAGTCCCTATTCCTCTGCCGGCAGACCCGTGGGTAAGGAAAGGCATTGCGTCAACAGAAACAGAAACATTGCCGGCGTTTGTACCTTTTAGCGACGCACAGCTTGTTGGAGAACCCTCAGCGCAGCAGAAAGCCACTGTTGAACACTTGTCAGCAAAAGACTCAAGACCAGATCAACCAACTGATCAGCAGGACGCTGTCTCTTCAACGGATCCTTTGTTCGACGAGCAGACACGTCCCGGGAAACATCGATATTCGTTGCGATCTCACACTAAGGACAAATAAAATTTTCTTGCTTTGCTGAAATTGACAACTGCAATATCCTCGTTTCCCATGATCAACTTTGAACATTCGTATCATTGAAAATTTTTTTGTACATATATCAAGCTTCTTCCTTGTATCTTTTTCCTTCCACAGCTGAGAGACATTGTGCTTATATATACATATTGTGTATTGAAGGCCGTAGGGCCGCGCGCGTACTTCCTTCTGGACAGTAGGTCTTGACGCTAGGTTAAAGGCCGTCGGTTCCTAGGAACTCCTGGGGATTGACTATTGCTGCACAGAACGAAGTGCGTCAAGAAACGTTGCGGACGGTCGTAGGGAATGGCATTTTCAAAGCTGAGTGATTTGGAAGGAGCTCAGGCATACAGATTCAAGCTGCAGCAACTCAGTCGTACCAAATGTTTTATATTTCAATTGTTTGTGTTGTTTCTGACTGCTTCTGCATTTTTGACGGGTGGGGTGTATTACACTATGTCTTACTTCTTACTTGCTACCCCTACTCCTACTCCTTACCCTAACCTTACTTCGACTGCTTCTCCTCATTCCTTTCATATGTTACCGGAACACGAGCAGGCTAGACGTGTAGAATTCCGCAACAATTCCTTTATTCAGCTCCTCCATCAGCATCAGTTAGTGGTTAACACTACTAATTGTTGGGTGTGTGGGTTGATGCCACATACTGCGGGTAAGGGAATTCCATATCTGGTATTACCGTATAGTTCCCAAGGGTCAGCTCGAGCATTCCAAACAATGTTTCGAAGCACACTGGGTTTCCACCCCATTCAAGAACAACGTTCCCCCAACTCTGGTCCTACCTCGTATCAGAGGCTGCTATCGATGGCAATAGAGGATATGGAAGATGAGATCCATGATCCTTTTCTTATCCCTGATGAAGAGGTACAAGCCTATAGGGTCCTAAGTAGAGGGGAATATAGTATGTTCACTAGTGAAAAGCAGCTTAAAAGCTCGCCTCCAATATGGGTCGTACCCCACACAGGTAATCTTTGTCTTGTGGGTCGTGGTTCGCAAGCCCTACCTGGAGCAAGTGCTTGCACTGAAAGTTACGTTCTGCCAATGTTCTCGTCCCCTGTGTTTCTGGCTGCCAAGGGTACCTACTTTATCTGTTATGATCGTGCATACACATGGTTGCCCGCAGACTTCATGGGCTCATGTTTTATTGCAAATTTGTTGCCTCCGACGTTCACTGTAGATGCCGATTATCATAAGACTAGAGTTGTACGAGGCGTAATTAGCGAAGAGGATACTGCCGGTCAAGAGGCAGGAGACTTTTTCAAGGGTTTCCTCCCGTTTTGGGGACCTATGGTTAATAGTAGGAACCTGAGACAGTTGACCCGAGTGGTAGAATCGACAGCCAATATTACTGCCAGTGCCCTTGGTAATATCACCACAGAACTTCAGGCGGAGAGACTTATGACGTTACAAAACCGTATGGTTTTAGATGTCGTCTTAGCAGATCGCGGTGGGGTATGTAAGGTGATCCATTCGAGCTGCTGCATTTTCATTCCGGATAATGCTCCTACTGTCTATCAAGCCATCTCGAAGTTGCATAAGATCTCCGAATCCATACACGTGGATGTAGGGGATTGGACGCTACTTGGATGGTTTTGGGGCCTGATGTCGACTTGGGGTTGGAAGATTCTGATGATCATCGGAGTTGTGGTAGTGTTCCTGTTCACGTGTTGCCTTTGTGTACAGTGTGGTCCTGCCTTATGTGGCCTCTGTGCTACAACGTGTATGAGACAACCATCTGTTACCAAGGGGACTCGATTGGACAGAACTATGCTACAACGACATCTTGATGGTCTGATGAATATCGAATATGATTCCGACTAGTGCTTGCCTACATGAGGGCAAAAGGAGCGTCTGAGGTTCCGTGATAATTGTAAGTGGTGTTTTTCGACTCGCACGAATATGGGCGAGTCTGGTATCTATGAACCGCAAATGACGAGTTTAGTAAGTATGCGCAGTTTCGCTGTGCTAACTTAAACCGTTCGTTTGTTATGTGGGTTTTTCATCTGTACCCACGGGTTCCATCTTAGATACGGCATCCATTTTGTCTCTTGCCCTCAAGTAGCCAGCGAACGGACGCTGTCCGCTTCGCGACCCTGGGACTCCCAAGATATTTGCGGAAGACACGTGTTCTTTGAAAGTGTCTTTATGACAAGGGGGTTGCTGCTGTAGGGCAGATGGCGCCGCTCGAGGCTCATCTTGCCGCACGGGCTTATTGTCTCAGCCGTGCATCTCATTAGGCGCATCCCTTTGATGCCTGTATCTCGTGTTCCCCGATACCTCCCCTTTTACACCCTTTCCGATCTCCCCACTGTCTCCGTCTTCCTCTGCACCTGTCTTTGTTCCTATTTCGATCTACTTTACTGCTGATTGGAATTTGCTAAATGATGGGAAGATGGGTTTTTACAGTTGGGAACCGCCAAATGTTTCCGCACTTATGTTCCGGACCTTGTGTGTTTCAAAGTGACCAAAGCGACCCCTCTGGGAGCTAAGTGTGGGAACCGGGTTGTAAACTTTTGTGTTCAATGTTATCCTATGGGTAAAAACTGAATAAAAGGAGCGATCCACAGAACCAATTTGAAGCAGTCTCCCCGAACTACACTTGATGTACTTCCTGTGACTTCTGTGTTCCCTGCAGCAAATAAACCTTGAATCTTTGACGCCGAAGGAAGTGTCCCGTGTCTCTGTGACTTGTACGCCGGAGCAGGTTACCCACGAAGGTTTCAGGTGTTGTGCCCTGGCACCGCTGGGTCCAAAAGAACCCAGTCCTTCACCGGTTTCACACAAGCACTGTCCGAGTGTTCTAGTTGTGTTCATTGGCACAGCTCTGCATATGTATAAACTAGCACATACCAACTGAACAAACCACCAGGTTTTTGTACAGCTGCCATGTTGAAATCAGCATTTTCTCTTCTTTAATGGCACCGTTCATATCTTCCTCACCACCATTTCACTAGTCAAGTCATTTTAAGACTTAACTAGTATACTGGACGGGGATACATTATTCTGATGAATAGAGCAGTTTTAATGATTATTTTTAATCAAACACAAGTCAAAGAGGTCTGAACGATGAGAATGCCTCAGGCAGCAAGTCGGGTCTCGACTAGAGTGAGAAGTTGCAAACAGGTAGCAGTGAGTTCCTGCTCCACTATGTAGTTCTGGTCTAGCCTTAGAAGCTAACTTGGGCCCCCTAACATTTCAGTTATTTGGGGCACACAAGCAACACTTATTACAGTGATACACTTCACACACTGTATAATTAATTTCTCTTTATTTTGAGGATGACAGGCTGAGAGGGGCCCAGTAGCAGCCCTCGCTCCCTCTTCCAGCTGACAGAGCCAGGGGGAGGCGGAGGTGGGAGGTTCACCACACCACTGACTAACAGATAAGAAGGTGAGGAAAAAACAGCTTCAACCTATTGAAATGGAAATAGAGCCATTGCGCTGCCGGTTCTCGTCCGGGTCAAGCTTCGCCTTTTCTGCTGTTGGGTGAGGAAATACCCGTGAGCGGTGAGACATGCAGGAATGTCCCTCATGCAGACCCCCTGTGCGGTTGTCTCACCTTGGGGCACAATAAAGGAGGGAAAGAATGTCTTGCTTCTCAAGAGGGATCCAGGCTACGAGTAGATGGTCTGTGCCCACAGCCACTTGCCCTGTAGGTAGTGCGCACGCACTTTAAAGCAGCGTTTGGTGCTTTAAAAAAAAAAATCTGGACATTCTTTTTCTTCACCGTATGGATCGATGTGAATTTGAATGTGGCATAAATACGCTAGCATAAGACTTTTCCGTGCTAATAAAATAATGGCATTTTTTTTGCGGTTTTATATACTGCAAACTCGACCTGAAGGTATTGGAGCGCTTTACAGGAGCGCCAGTTACATTTATAGAAGGACACATTCATTTTTTTGCTACACTATTAAATTGGCGCAGCTGCACAGGAAATCAAGTGTGTTATGCAGAGGGGACATTTAGGTTGTAGAGTCCCAAAATGCGCTTTCTAATCCAAGCTTATGTCCTCACTTTACCAACGTGGTGTAATCTGGACAACCTCTTTACCTAATTATCCAGTGTCCTTTAGTTAGCAATTAAGCAAGCCTGGCAGCTTAAGAAAGAAACTGTAGTGCTGTGGCAGCTTAAAAGAAATGCGCACAACGGGCTGAATTATACCCACTAACATACTAGGCACTGGCCAATTGAGCATTTTCTCACACAAATGGGAAAGATATCGCCCATTTGTGAAGGAAATTGCCCAATATGGCAAATCTGTGTCACACATCTAGTGTGAAAGGGAGTTCTAATCTGCTCTCTGCACAGTAATGGAAACTTGCTCTGTTGGCACGATTTACAGCACGGTTCCTATAGTAGCGTTTGGGCACAATCGTTGGTACTTCACAGGTGTGGAGTTAACTGAATTCTGGGGCTCCCGGAGCTAGGGCACTTACGCCGAACATCATGGGCAACAAAGACACTCGTTCCTGATATGTTGTCAACAGCACAAAACGGGGGGGGGGCTGGGGTGGCAGGGGCACAGTGAATTTGAAATGCAAGGCCGAAAGTGATGTATATGAATATTCAAAACCCCACAAACAGGCAGCGTTGTGCTGGGAGGATTTGGTAAAAGGTCACAAGCCGTAGTAAACAGGCAGTGACTGGGCCCCAATAATAGGGACTCAGTGGGTTCTTGATCATGCCTCGCTTGATACCCGATAATCTTTTAATCTTTGAAGAGCAATATCCACCCTGCTACATCGCCCCCTTCCTTACATTATCCAAAAGCATCAGGTTAATTTAGCTTTAGGGTATACACACTCCCGCTCCCCCCGCTTGCTTTTGGTTGTTGCTCTATTTCAGTGACTTGCTCTTTAGAATATAGGTGACGCCCTCACTTCACCCCCTGGCGTGCACACAATCATGGAGGCGTTAGCTAGCTGCAGTCTGCATGTAGCTTTTGGACATGCTCGTGCACCCCATCATCATCTACTTGCAGGTCGGCAGAAATGGGAAGGTAGGTGGAAGGGGGTACGCGGGATAGGAGGTAGTGCTGCTGCCTCAAAGCACAAAAATGGAACTGTCCTACCCGAACCAAGACAGAGGCAGCAGCGTGAAGAGCTGATGGCTCGTAAGGCTGATCCGACTCCCCACCTTACTGTGTTCGATGCAAATGCAGTGGTACCAGGATCCTTTGGCGGGCTTCTCTGGAAGCGGAAACCAGTGATGTCCCCCAGGCTTTAAAATCTTTCACACCCTCGGCTGAAGAACAGAGGTTATGGAATTGGGATCATCTATAGAGGAAAGCTTGGTATCTTCCAGCTCAAAATTAGGGAGGTGCTGGGATTCGAGTTGATGGGGTTTTCCATTAGAGGTCTGGAGGGAACGCTGCTCTCAGGCGTGCTTTGCTACCGTCCTCCGGGATCGGCTTCCTTCTCTATCAGACTTTCTTGACCTAATCTATGACCTTTCCAACACCCACTCTAAGCTGTTGGTCCTGGGAGACTTCAACTTATGGCAGGGGGGTCCATTGGACGGGGCGTTCACGACACTCTGCCAGGCCTTTGGCGACATCCAGCTGCAACAACTGGTCTGCTCTGCGACCCATAGGGGAGGTCATATTCTTGACTTGATTTTTACTGACGCTCAATCTGCTGCAGTCACCGACATCTTGTGCCAATGCTGGACGGACCATGCACTTGTGGCCTTTTCCCTTTACATAGGTGACTACTCCTCTGAGACCTCGGGGGTAGGAGTGGCAAAACTGGGCAGACCTTGGTCTCGACTACTCAATCGCTCTCCGTTGCCTTCCCTACTACCAGACAATTGTTATCTCAGTGAATCAGTGGAGGAAAGTTACTCTACTCTCTGCCAATCGATTACCAACACGCTGGACAAGGTGGCCCCATTTAGTAAGTCCCGTGGGAGAGTGAATCGGCCTTAGTTTGGGAGCTCCGGTTTCTCCTTCCAGTCGACCCCAACTAAAATCCTTTCCTCGTCCCTCTTTTGAGGAATTTTGCAGTCTGGCTAACACGGTATCCTCTGGCTCTCCGCGGGATCGGCTGCCTCCCAAATTTTGGAAGGCGTTTCAGGCGGAACTTTTTCAACCGTTGCATTCTATCTGCCTCCAGTCTCTGGAGTTGGCATCCGTCCCTGAGTGATGGAAGTTAGCAGTAGTGTCTCCTCTGCTTAAGAAGCCAACGCTGGACCCGTCTTGTCTGTCCAACTATCGGCCAATCTCCTTGCTCCCCTTTCCTATTAAAATCATGGAAAAATGGGTGACCCGCGCGCTCTTAGGCTTCTTGGAGAACATCGGCTGGTTCGATGAGGCACAGTTTGGTTTCCGTCCCGGAAACGGGACGGAGACGGCGCTTGTAACCGTATTGAACAATCTTCGTTCGAGTGTCGACAGTGGTCGGGCAGCCTTCTTAGTGCTGCTCGACATGTCGGCCGCGTTCGGTACGGTGTGCCATCGAACCCTCATCAAGAGACTTGAAGAGTGTGAGGTCACAGAGGAGGCAAGAGACTGGCTTAGATCTTACCTTGACAGTCGGCAACAGCTGGTATCGCTTCCTCCATTCTGCTCCGAACCAAGGAAAGTAGGGCAGGGGGTGCCACAGGGCTCGGCCATCAGCTCTATACTTTTCAACCTTTACCTCCGCCCCCTGGTCCAGCTTATTAATTCTTTTGGTGTCTCGGCATTTAATTATGCCGATGATACCTGTTGGAACTGGGGTCACCAGTCCCCTAGGGTAGCATGGCACAAGCGGGTAGGCATCCGAAAGCACATGTGTTAAGCGATCATGCAGCACACACTCACACTGAGACAGAAACCTGGGCACGCAATAAATGACTCCACTCCAGAGCTTGTATAAAAACAAGTGATTTGTATTAAGATAAATAATCAGATAGATAGATAGAGCAGGATCAGGGAAATCACAAGTTCATTTAAAATACATGTGTCTCAAGACTTGCAATCAATATTGGATGAATAAATATCCGTTCTGCAATAAATATTAAATATTGGATCAATAAATAGTTAAATACATTTTTAGTGGGACACAGGCCCGACCTACGCCTTGCTTCTTGGTCAGTACCTGAAAGGAATACATCTCAAAGTCATAAGAACAACACTGCATTAAGCATCAATATCCATTTACTCAGGTAAACAAAGGGACAGTTCCATAACAGAAACATCTCCCCGCTGTAGGAATAAACAATTCGTTAAGTGTAGTTCAAACATTTCCTTAAATATGAAACATTTCATTTGCCACAAAAGTATGTGGACGTAATGCTCCTGCTGTAATAGGAATTAAACATTTCATTAAGAATAATTATTCCATATAACAAGGTTGGGCATCCCTTTAGGAGAACTTCTCATTGGGCCCAGCTAACCATTGCATTAGCCAGCACTAACTAGGAGAAAACATTGCAATCTAGGTAACCATCCCCTTGTGCAGGTTTAACTGTATCAGGGCTACACCAACATTCCATCAGGGAAGTAGAAATCCCTACATTGAGCAGGTGTATAGATCTCTGTTATAGCAGGGGTATGAGACCCTTCCCTGGGCAGGCGTAAACATTGCCTCAAATGAGGACAACACCTTTCATTAGGCATCACACACCATCCCATTACCTGATGCCTGAACAGGCAGGGCCTTCCCCCTATTAATCAGGAGCTTACAGGTAAAACATTTCCTGCAATAGAGATAATCAGTTTAGCAGAAGTAAAACACTTCACTGAGGGTAAAACATTTCATTAACCATTTCCTTAGGCAGGAATGAAACTCCTATGCCAGGAATAAAAACACGCCACTGCGGATAAAACATCTCATTAGGCAGTGTAACTATATCCTTATAGCATTAACGTTCCCCTACTCAGCAATCAACAGTTAACAACTCTTCAAGGCAGAGATAACCATTTTTAACGGGCAAGCCTGAGCTTAGAAGACTTGGTTTATGCATGTAAAGCCTTTTAGTAAATGTAAACATTTCTTTAAAGCAAGGAGCACCTCACTCCATAACTGTGGGCATGTGCTCCACCTTTCAACCAACATGAATAAATGTTTCATTAGTCAGCAGGCACAGTTCATTATGCAGCTGTTGGCGTTTCCACCCCCAGGCCAGAATCAACATTCTAATTCCTACATTAAGCAGGCATAAACCTTTCAGCACCCAAGAGTAATCCTGTAAATAAGTAGAGGTTATAACACTGGGGCAGGGGTGTAATAAAACTTCTATAGTTCAGAATAATCCTGGTTCAAAGCAGGAATAACCACTTCAAAACTCTTCCCCAATCATAGGTAACATCCCCCTAATCAGGAGTAAACATTACAGGGAAGGAATCAGGCATAGGCATTTCATTAAGTAACTTATAAATAGAACATTACTCATTGCTAGAGAGCAACATCTCATTAAGCAAGCACAGGCCTTACTTTAGACTAGTAAAACATTTCTGTTAATTAAGGTGAACATTTCAATAAGCAATTCAGTAAAGCATTCTCAATGAGCATTTTACTATGCCTTGGACTCCCCTATGCAGGGCTAAGCCATCGCAGGTGAACTCAGTATGTCTTTAGGCCTACGCCGGAACCAGGGCCCAATCAGTTAATGAATGGCAAGCCTGTCCTCAGGCATAAACAGTAACTTAATGGCCTCCACGTCACTAGAGGCACATAGGGGCCAACAGGTGGGCACTTAAGGTCAAAAATACAGCGCTTCTCTGGAGCCTACAAGAGAGCGCTTGGAGGCACAATTACAGCGCTTTTATGGGACATTCAAGAAAGCGCTTGGAGTGAAATTACAGCGCTTCCCTGGGCACTACCTCAGTTCCTCACATGACAGCGCTTGGCCACAGGCAATGCTGGGGACAGCGCTTCAGCAGGCAATCAGGTTTAGATAATAGCACCCTGCAGGTACAGCACTTCACAAGGCAGCAACCCCCTTCAGTACCTCAGCACTCTTCACAGGGACAGCAAAGGAGCGTTGGGGGAGCAGGGAGTCAGCGCTTCAGAAGGCAGCAACTTCTAGAGCCACAGAAGTTCTTGGTGACACAGCGCTTCAGGGGGATAGCGCTTTTCAGGATTCACAGCGCTACGATATAGCAGGCAATTCACAGCAGAGGTAGCGCTCGGCAGACAGTTCATTCCAGGTAGCGCTGCTGAAGGGCACCACAGAATATAGCGCTTCAGGCAGGAATCACGCCCAGGATTCTAGCGCTTCACAGACAGCAGGGTGCAGGACTATAGCGCTTTGGCCCACACGAGGTGGGGGCAAGAGCAGCAGGTCTAATAACATTCAGTTCAGGGTGCTGCAGTTCAGGCAAATATAGCGCTTCAGAAGGCAACAACCCCCTCCATTACTTCAGCGCTCTTCACAGGGTCAGCAAGGGCAGCACTAGATATACAGGACAGGTGACACCCCAGTAGCAGGTTAGCAAGGGAGACCCCAGGTGACATCAGGAAACGCAGGGTCAGTACCACGCCAATACCTGTTTGCTTCTTCAAAAGTCCTGTGATGATTTAATTTCTTCTTAGCGCTTTAGGTTTCTTGCGCCCTTGTAAATAGAGGCTTAGTTTCTTCTTGGCGTGATGTTTCTTGCGCCCTTGTAAATAGAAGCTTAGTTTCTTGTTGGTGTGATGTTTCTTGCGCACTTGTAAATAGAAGCTTAGTTTCTTGTTGGCGTGATGTTTCTTGCACCCTTTGGTTTCTTGTTTCCTTGAAGGGGGTTAAGTTGGTGGCTGGTGTTAGATCTCCTCAGCCAATCCCCTCAAGTGGTCCCCGGGGGTTCCCTGCCGCTGGGCTAGGTCAGAGGGGGGGGTACAGGATACCTCAACACTTGAAAGGCAGCTCCTAGGCCCTGTCTCTTCCAGTATCATAAGTCCCTGTTCTGACCCTCACTGCCTATCCCTCCTGCGTAGGTTCTTCCCCAGGTCTTCCCCTCAGTCACTCTGACAGGAAAGTTTCCCTTCCTTTCCTTATACAGGGCCAGTTGACAGTTGGCAGTGGCAGTTGGTGTCACCTCACCTGTTCCAGAAGGTTCCAGGGGGTTCTAGGAGGTTCCACCATTCTACCTGTGGGCAGGCTGGCAGGCTAAGATGGATACATTGTTTGGAGGGTTCCAGCCAGGCCCTAGCCACTAGAATGCGCCCATTAAACCCCGCTGCAGCAGCAGTGGTTAGTGGCAGCCATGTTAGGGGTATAAGACACCTGCATCTTAACATCAGTTTCACAGTACACAGGGATTTCCTCACTACACCAGGCCTATACATTGTTGTTACCATGAGGGCATTCTGATTTAAAAGGGAAATAAAAGGCAAAAGATTTTGGGAAAAGGGCCAAGTCTCACAATACCCAACTGGTCTTTTCCTTGGAGGGTGATAAGGCGGTCTCGCTGGAGACATTCCACCGCTGCATGGCAGCCACAGCGGACTGGTATGGGCCAACTCCCTACAATTTAACAGTGCGAAGACCGAGGTTCTTTACTGTTCCACCGACCGGATCTCACAGACATTGCCAGAGAACTTTTGGCCAGCTTCCTTTCCCGAGCCAGTCTCGGCTGCTCCATCTGCTCACAACTTGGGGGTGATCTTCGGCCCTAATCTACAGCTCGACCTGCACGTTAACAAAACCACGTCCACGTGCATGATGCTGTTACGCATGCTGCGTAAAGTTCTGCCCCTTCTCCCCGCCCACGCCAGGCCGGAAGTAGTTCGCAGCACTATTCTAAGTCGTTTAGATTATTGTAACGCGCTACTTCTGGAGGCCCCAAAAAATCTGGTGGGGAAGTTACAACGCATGCAGAACATGGCCGCCAAGTTGGCCCTCTCATGGCCTAGGTCCAGTTCTTCTACCTTGGCTTTGAGAGAGTTACACTGGCTCCCGGTACATCTGAGGGTGCTGTACAAAGCCGCGTGTTTAGTGTTCAAAGCTGTACACCATCAGGGTCCGATCCCTTTGCAGAACATGTTCTCTTGGTATTCTGCCTCGCGACCTCTCCGTTCCTCTTCTGCGCAGCTGTTGGTAGTTCCGAGGTTTCAGAGAGTCAGGATGGGCGGCCGTTCATTCAGTGTGGCTGCTGCCAAGCTATGGAACTCCCTTCCTCTTTCTCTGAGAAGCCACATCAACTATCTGCCATTTCGGAAAGCCCTAAAAACGCAATTATTTCCCAAAAATGCTGTGTAAGTGATTAGTGCTGTTGTTAAGCTCAAAGCGCCAGGATGCCCTCTGGGTGACAGGCTTGCGCTCTATAAATATACTAAATAAATAAATAAATAAATAAATAAATAAATAAATGATCATGTGGTCGGCTAGCGCCTCGCCCACCGCCCTTCAAAACCCAGCAGTCGGCTCTTGCTCACTCAACCCAAAGCAACAAGGATAGGAAGCTGGCAGCAGCACTGATCTCTTGGTGCCCCTGGGACAGCCGGACTAGGTAGTGGCGGCGGCAGGGTCCTGCGTCATAATGGGCCTTGTGTAAACATGAGGGGGGGGGCAGGATGGCATCTGATTTTCGGATCCCTTGGATGGTTAGGGACGCTTGATAGTGCCACAGTGTGTGGAGTGAGTTGAAGTTAGCATGGCTGTTGTAAAGGGACAGTGACTGTTCTCTTGGACAGTGGGATAGGGCTCCCAGCTAATTCGGTCTGCAGCTTGTTTTCAATACTCTGTTGTCTCCGGCCCTATCGATCGGCAGTCTCGCTGAGGCCCACAGACAGGTCCTTATTCAGGCCGGGTCAAGTTACCACTTATTTCGGATCCCCCGTACTGCGGTGCCGCTTTACTGGGCCCTCTGTTTCAGCGCCCCCACGTTTTAGACTGTATCACGCTCCAATAGCAGTGACGAGAGCCCGTGCTTTCTGGAACCATAAGGACACACAATATACACGGTCTGCAAGCGAGGAAAATATAACCCTTTTGAACACTCTACAAGTGCTATGGCGGCCATTATGGCAGTGCTTATTTTACCTTAATGTATTGCCTCGCGGCAGACACAAACTCCTGCATGCTGAGACGAGTGACGTTTTCACTCCCTAAGCCAATCACTGTCTAGAGCCCAGTTACGTGCTGCTAGCCAACCAGAAGCCTCCAAAGGCTTCCGGCACGCTTATCTGATTGGCCGTGAGCCCCAGAGTGCCCACAGACTGTCTTATTTACGTGATTTAGGGCAAAATGTATCAACACAGTTCCCCATAGGCACAGAATGGGAAAAAGCCTTTGATACATCTGGCCCACAATGTCTACTTGTCCGTCGGACGAAATAGACATTAAATATTCTTGCCCACTGATAAAAACCACTTGGTTCGGGTGTCAGGCGATATGATTCCCCCACCCCTGCATGACCAAGGTATTCACTGTTAATAAATCAAAAAAGGAGGACTAACCTGCAACTGAAAGGTATTCTAGAATCCACAAACACAAGTAACATCACAAATTATGTAGAACCTCTCCTAAAGACCTTAATTGGAACTGAAAACGTCTCCCCCTTATTTACAGTAGAGTGAGCTTGCCTATTCAGTTTTAGATTTGGATGCTGTCCTCAGGATGGCGCTTACAGATCTATGTTTTCTGACTTCACCCTGGTGGTACAAGAAGCACATCCATACTCCTCCTACTTCAAGCTCCCCACCATGGCTGGCATCGGCCCTTATTGAACTGTCAGAATCGAATGACTACCAAATGATTCCTGGTGATCAAGATACTAGTCAGACTCTAAGTCTGAATGGAGATATGAACAACAAGACTCCGTGCACGCAATCCGGACAACTTCAGTAGGTAGAGTAATTGGTGAAGAAATCCAATACTATATAAGAATAAGTCATTGATAAGTATTGGACCATGTTAGACCCTCCTTTTAGTACTACTTTACACATGTTTTCCTAGCAATTCCCCCCCCCTCCGAGAGAAGGTGCTTATTGGCCAGCCCACATATTTCATTGTTCTTTGGTGATAGGGTTGAAATATATGATGGTGGTTGGAATGTATGCTACTGGTGGGTTGGGGTTCTAATATATGTGTAGAGAGGTGATAATGGTTAAACTACAAGGCAGTTGCTCACTACATCACATACCATCAGCACTCTCACTACACACACTGGGTACACAATCGTCCTCCCTATGTACCATAAGATGAGAAGTGACATACCCTACATCCAATTTATAAAATGGAACATGTGAGATTGAATAATCTTTGGATAACTAGATAGACAGTGACAAATCACTGTATCAATCTAGCTTTTCTGTAGGAATCACATTGAGCCTCCTGCGCTGACACTCCATTCGCCAGAAAAGTAAGTAGACATAGGAATATATCATTCTATTCCTCACATGCATGAAGGACCCCTTTGGATACCACACAAGGAAATCAACCCACAATGTTGATATATTATTATTCAAGTGATGATCCTAGGTAAACACTGAACATTAGTGAACATGTATGGCCCCAACAGTGACAATCACAAATGTATTCAACATGTATAGAACAAATGCACTGAACTTTCCTCTCAAACTGCATTATGGGGAAGTGATTTTCATTTAATACTAGAAAGGCTGCATGATTTTTTGCATCCCACAAATCGATGAAAGTCTCTTCTTGATAGGATGGAGAGTAAAATAAGGCATAATGAATAATACTGAACAATAACCTTATTGTCTCGAGACACAGAAATTATACACTTAAAGAAGAAACACACATATCTTCAGTACATGACTCATGGGACCATCTATTTTATTGGGTTGGAACACAAGATATGTCTGTTGATCACATCCCATGTACATTCGCTGATCATTCACCAATTATAATCCTTGCTTCTCAAAATCAGGTCTTTTCCTAGTGATTATTGGACACAGCACACTTAGATGCCATGTTGAGTCTTATTTTCAATCAAATGGCTCTAATAATAAATCAATAAGAACCCTCTGGGAGGTCTTCAAAGCCACTATATAGAGAATCTCCATTGTCAACAGCATGGTTTGCACAGGGCCCTCAGAGACTGTTTGGATGAATTAGAATTAGGTCTATGATTTCTGGACAAATCCCACTCACAGAACCCAGGAGATCACACATTGCATGCCTTTAGGTCCAAATTGACTTTATTGGCAGAGGTGGTTGAGCAGAAAGTAAAACATTTGGAGAACCATGCTTAGGCACATGTGTATGATGACAGAGACAGGCCAGGTAAAACACTATCCATATTATTGAGACACCCCTGATCAATACCAGATATTGAGCATCTAGAAGGAGAAATTGGACAAACCTTTTTTAAAAGCTGTGCACATACTATCAAGGTTTTTCTTACACTACTCAAGGATTTCCAACTTTAGGATATTCCTACCTCCTTTCTGACTACCTCACCGATAATGGTATGGTTTTCCCCGGTCTGGCTCAACAGTGCTTGGTAACAATTTCTTGATATGCCCATAGCTTTTGAGGAAATAACGTCCAGTATCTTAAACGCACCTACCTGCAAAGCACCTAGCAATGATGGGCTGCAGAGTGAGATTTATAAAGCTTACTCTAAAACATTTTGCTCCACCGCTTCTACAGGTCTTCAATGAAGCAATAGCATCAGAAAATCTCCACAGCATTTTTCGTCAGACAATGTGCATAACCATGCTAAAGCAAGAAACAACCTCAATACATTATGACTCTTATAGGTTGCAATCCCTCATCAATGTTGATGCTTACATTCTTGCCAAGGTACTAACTAATTGACTACTACTGTTACTGACTGGTCTGGTCCTGCCTGATCAAGCAGGATTCATTGAAGTAACATGTTCGGCCTATGATTTAAGTAGTCTCTTTGCTTTGATATGTTAACTTAATCCACACAAATAGGCATGGCTGTCTCTCTAAATTCCACCAAGGCCTTCAGGTCAATTGAAGGAAACCTGTGGCACCTTCAGAAATACTCATCAGAACACTCCTGTACCTGTGGAAGATTCAGAAGAAGTACTGCATTGCTATCTGAATTCATGTTTCCCTTGATACATGGCAAAAGGGCACATTTGCTTTAGGCGGAAAAATGCAAAGTTAAAAAAGTGGCAGTTTAAGAATAGTAATTGAATTCCGATTTTACCTTTCAATATGTCTTTCAATGACAATTTAAATAGGTGGAACAATCATTAATCAATCTGTTCCCAAACTAAGATTGTCACTTATTAAGTTTAATAGGGTACCCCAGGGTAAGCCTATGGGAGAAATAGCCTAACATGAGTGAAAAATGACCGATGAGATTGTCTGTGCCAGGACACATAAAGAATTACGCATGTCCTACTGTTGTAATTGAATCTAGGCTCCTAGTGTAATTTTCCAGATTCATGCCCTTATATAGGTATAATTTATCATATCCTTATATAGGCATCGAAATCACTACCCTATTTGGTCTAAGCGATACAGCCCAAATACGGCATGGCTACTTCCACTAGGTTCCAAGAATTACCAACTATTTCTTGGGAAAATCCGCGTTCAGCAGCTAGGAACTTCCCCCTGCTTGAATATTAAGTTCTCCAAGAACTCCTGGCGTTTTCCAAGAATTTAGACTTTGAGTGACTATATTAAGTCCAAACATGCGTCAAACTCGGCATCTTCAAAGTATAAATATGCCCAGGTTTGCCCAGTCAAACACATGGTGGTTTGGAGCAGATCGACGATCTACTTGCCCGACGCCCTACAGCAGCAAGTGTCGAAGGAAGCCGACCCTCCAGCTGATGCACTGAGAGAGACGCTGTCTTTTCTCTTGCCGAGAAATCCAGCTCAAGTGTTTCCGCTTACCCTTGTGGGTATTTGGGAAATCGAGTCCTGAGAGAGAGATACAAGACCTCCTTCATTCTAAAACCAAGGTATGGAGCTGATTAGACCTCTTAGAGAATTCTTGGAATAGATTCCTGCAGAGAACTACTAAATTTAGGCAACTCCTCACTTACTTCTTCCCTCGTACTAGACTTAGGTTAGGTACACCGGGGTAGGCGTATTTTAGAAGCACCAGTTGAGTACTTTTAGTCATTATTTATTACTGTATGTATTTTATACATTTCATGCACTTTTATGCCAACCCACTCGCCGGACTCACGCAGCAACCGAACTCAACGCTCTCAACACCGGTCAGATCCCCAGTTGCTACCAAGCCACCCCGAGACGCACCCACGGACCCTTCAGCTGCCATTCCTGCAACTTCTCCTGCATCCGACCTGCACCGCACCCGCACCCGCCAAGCCGAGCACCAGCAGCACCAGCAGCAACCACCTGAAGTGCATCCTACTCAACACTCGCTCCGTCCACAGACACGCCGTGGAACTCTGGAACCTGCTCGACACAACATCTCCAGACGTCGCCTTCCTCACGGAAACCTGGATGAACGCCTCCTCAGCGCTCGACATCGCCGTCCCGGACGGATTCAAGATCACCCGGAGGGACCGCGTCAATCAGACTGGAGGAGGAATCGCCATTGTTTTTTGTAATTTTCTCCCTGAGTGTACTGGGGTAGCTCAGACGTGGGTCCCAGAGCCTCCACATCACTGGAGTCAAGCTAGCCGGGCTGATTAGAGGTGTTACCTCGAAACCGGTCCGGTCCTCGGATGCTTGATTCCGGTCTGGGAAAGATATGGCTGTTGTAGTTCGGACTGGACTGTTCCCATGGGGCACAGGGCCAGAGCTGATTTGCATAAAGCCATTATCTAACCCAGGGTGGTGTGGAGTGCAAAAAACGATGGATTTAGGCCCAGATCCTTGTACTGGGGTGAATGTAAGATATTGATCTACATTCTGTCCATCAAATTGTTTTTTGTAATTCTCTCCCTGGAGGAGGCATCGCCATTGCCCACAAGAACACCATCTGCATCTCGACCAAAACCAACGACACCCTCACAACCGCCGAACACCTGCACTTCCAGATCCACATCGACCCCAAGACCACCCTCAGAGGCACCCTCATCTACAGACCCCCGGGACCACGCACACAATTCAGCGAAGACATCGCCGACTTCATCAGCCCGCATGCCCTCCTCTCCGCTGACTACATCCTCCTCGGGGACCTCAACTTCCACCTGGAGAACAACAACGACCGCAACACCACCACCCTGCTGGACAACCTCTCCAACCTCAGACTCAAGCAGCTGGTGACCACCCCCACCCACTACGCCGGCCACACACTTGACCCCTTCTTCTCCTCCAGCAAGGACATCTCCTTCAGCCACGCCACCGGATTCCACTGGACGGACCACAGCTGCGTCCACTTCAGCTTCAGAAAGAACACAATCCACCAGCAACAGGCTGCACGCAGAAGCTGGAACAAGATCACATCCGACCAGCTCGCCGCAGCCCTGAGCCAGGACCCTCCCGCCAGCTCAGTGAACCCCAGCCATGCCGCCAACAGCCTCACGACGTGGATCATCAACTGCGCAGACGACCTCGCCCCACTTAGGATCCCGCCCAGCAGACCCGGCAGTAAGAAAGCGCCCTGGTTTACCGACGAACTCAAGAGCTCCAAGAAGAACTGCCGAGCCCTCGAGAGAGCCTGGCGTAGAGACCCGACACCAGCCAACATGACCACCCTCAAGCTCGCCACTCGAAAACACCACCAACTGATCCACACCACCAAGAAAACAGCATTCAATGAACGACTGGACAACAACGCCCACACCAGCAAGGAACTTTTCAACATCGTCAAAGAGCTCTCCAACCCAAGCGCCGGAAACAACGACATCACCCATCGCAAGACCTCTGCTACTCCCTCGCCTCATATTTCCACAACAAGATCGCAGACATACACAACAGCTTCAGCACACAGCCGACGCACCTGACGATCGCACCAGCGCCCCCCACCACCACCCTCCGCGCCTGGACTCCGATCAACACTGAAGAGACCATACGCACGATGAACTCCATCCACTTTGGATCTCCAACCGACCCCTGCCCCCACCACGTCTTCAACAAGGCCGACTCCGTCATCGCTCTCCATCTACGGGACATCATCAATGCCTCCTTCGACACCGCAACCTTCCCGGAGAGCTGGAAGCACGCCGAACTCAGAGCCTTCCTGAAGAAACCATCAGCCGACCATACCGACCTCAAAAACTACCGCCCCATCTCGCTCCTCCCGTTTCCTGCTAAAGTCATCGAGAAGACCGTCAACAGACAGCTGGCCGCCTTCCTCGAGACAAATGGATCCCTCGACCTCTCGCAGTCCGGTTTCCGAGCCAATCACAGCACCGAGACCGCCCTCCTCGCTGCCACTGACGACATCCGAGCCCTGCTCGACAATGGAGAAACAGCGGCCCTCATCCTCCTGGACCTCTCCGCGGCGTTGGACACTGTCTGCCACCGCACCCTAGTGCAGCGCCTCAGCAACTTCGGAATCCAAGAGAAGGCACTGGAGTAGATCATCTCCTTCCTCGCCGGAAGGACACAGAGAGTCCGCCTCCCCCCGTTCAGATCGGAAGCCACCGAAGTCATCTGCGGCGTCCCTCAAGGCTCCTCAGTCAGCCCCAACCTCTTCAACGTCTACATGAGCCCCCTTGCGGCCATCGCACGCTAACACAACCTCAACATCATCTCCTACGCCGACGACACCCAGCTAATCCTCTCCCTCACCAACAACCCTGCCACCACCAGAGCCAACCTACACGAAGGGATGAAAGACGTAGCCGAGTGGATGAAGAACAGCCGCCTGAAACTGAACTCAGATAAGATGGAAGTCCTCATCCTGGGATCGTTGCCCTCCGCCTGGGGCAACTCCTGGTGGCCCCCGGCCCTGGACAGAGCATCCAAACCAACGGACCACGCACGCAACCTGGGCTTCATCCTGGACTCCTCCCTCTCCATGACCAGACAAGTCAACGCCGTCTCCTCGTCATGCTTCAACATTCTACGCATGCTACGGAAGATCTTCCGGTGGATCCCCACCGAAACCAGGAAGAAGGTCACCCAGGCCCTCGTCACCAGCCGACTGAACTATGGCAACTGCCTCAACGCCGGAACCACTGCAAAACTCCAGAAAAAACTCCAGCGGATTCAGAACGCCTCAGCACGACTCATCCTGGACATCCCCCGACACAGCCACATCTCGGCACACCCAAGAAACCTGCACTGGCTCCCCGTCAACAAGAGAATCACGTTCCGACTCCTCACCCACGCACACAAAGCTCTCCACAACCAAGGCCCAAGATACCTCAACAACCGCCTCAACTTCTACACTTACACACGCCAGCTCCGATCGACCCACCACGCCCTCGCCGCCATCCCCCGCATCTGAAGAGCCACAACGGGTGGAAGATCCTTCTCCTACCTGGCCGCCGAGACGTGGAACTCCCTCCCCACCCACCTCCGCCTGACCCAAGACCACCTCGCCTTCAGGAGGCAACTCAAGACCTGGCTGTTCGAGCAGTAGCGGACCCCCCCACCCCAAGCGCCTTGAGACCCTCCGGGTGAGTTGCGCGCTATACAAAGGCCTTGATTGATTGATTGATTGATTATGGCTTAGAAACCATATCATGCTTTTACAGTACTACTTTATAATACAGTTTGTATTGTATGCCTTATACTTTAAAACCCATATTACGATTGTAGCAGTTAATTTTCAATGCTTGAGAAAGAAGACTGTTCAATAAATAATTTTATTGAAAACGCCTGTCTCTCTATTTCTCTGCATCTCTGGTGAAACGAAGCATGCACGATTGACTGAGTAAAATAGTTATCTATTGTTTCGGCGACTCTAGAGATTTGATATCTTATTCTTGGGAAACAAAGTTGTCATGTTTATGCGGTTGTCAGAAATGAATCCCGTCTTGTGAATAAGAGAAAGTTTCTAGTGACCTCTGAGCTAGCTGGCACTCACTATTAAGTTTAATATATTCGGTAGAGACCTAGTAGACTTCAGTCCTACATCTAAACTACAGTATATATTATTCCAATGCGCAGAGCCTATTGGGAATATAGGAACTACACTACACTAGTTTATAAATACCATGCACCCTAGGGGTGACATAAGTATTATTCAATATGTTTGGGCCTGCTATAGGATTACTTTCTCAGGTTAAAAGGGCAATTTAAAACTGTACTAAAGGTTGCAGTGGCAGGCCTGGCACATGTTTTCACAAATCTGCTTTAGTAAATGGCACAATGAGTGCTACAGACTACTATTTGCATTTAATTTACAAGCTAAGGGTAAAGGTAGTACCCTATTGGGAGATGACTTGGCCTAATGGCTAGAGCGGCCATTACTACACATGGAGCGGATAAAAATAAACAGGTGATACTAATAAATATATACTTTCAACCGCGTGACAAAATCAAAGGCAGTCAGCAGTTGAAGTAAGAACTGCTTGATTATCACTGGGGATTTCAATTCATACATGTTCAGTAATATAGTCGAAGACAATCACAGGGAGGAGGATCCATTTGCATTGGACATAACAGCACAGGTTAACATTTAAGATGAAAAACACTCGAAAATAGCTCATAAGCTTCTAGCAACATTAGAGCAGCTGGGCTTTTAAGCATTAAATGGTAGATTGGCAGGAATTCCCCCACATACAGCAAAGTACAAAAATAGATTACACTTTTATCTTCTGCAGAATGTTCTAATAACTAAAGGATTACCACATCGGAACCTTAGACTACAGCGATCACCTGCCACAGGAAATCACAATAAAAGCATTATCAACAACTCAACCACTGCCAGCAAATGCACATTGCCTAGAGTATACAACTAATGAGAATAGAGTAAAATGCAAAACAGATAACCTCAAAGGCCTCTTCACTCTTGCAAAGCAACTTCTTGGAGAAGTACATGTGGCAGAACTTGATATAAAAGGAAGCTGGGAGACATTCACAAAAAATCTAGGAAATAAAGATGAGGCCAAAAAGGAAAAGCCATCAAAACAGGAGAATAGATCTTCCTCAAAACAGCCACCTTTACCTCACTATTGGAAACAATGTACAAGTAAAAAAGCTCGAATGCATTGATAAACTGCGTTCTTCAGATATTGAGTGGCTTAGACCCCATGGCCTTGCAAGAACTAAGGCAATTAAAAGCCACTTGCAAGAAACTAATATGGTACCTCAAAAAAGAAGCAGAAGGGGCACACTTGGCAAAACTTTTGAATGATATTAAAATTAACAGCAGCTCACGATTTTAGTAAAGGATCAAAACACTGGCCAATACGCTGAGGCAAGTCATCAACTCTTATGTGAGAGAAGAGGCTTGGACAATCTTCCTCCAATCCCATTTCATTAAATACATAGGAACTCAAACATGCATAAACAACCTCAAACTCGAATTGGAAGTACCATCACTCCAAACTGACTGCAACATAACATCACAGCAGTTTCTTACATTCACAAATAAGCAAATCTACAAAAGAATCTTCAAGGGCAAGTGAGGGGGAGCTCAAGGCCTAAATGGGATCCCGCCAATATTGTTCAAACATGAGGGGCCCCCCTGCCCCGGGGATCGCTATCCCCCGGGGCCTCTTTTTAATAAAAAAAAGAACTGTGTGAGGGTGTTTCAAGCCCCCCACACGCCCCAGGGACCGCCACCTCCCCGGGGCTGTAATATAGTAAATAGGGGGGTCCGTGACGGACCCCCCAGCCCTGGGGACCACCACCCCTCGGGGCTTTTGAATGATGGGAGGGGGGCTGCACGACCCCCTTTCTGGAGCCTTTAGTTGCCCTGGGGACCACTACTATTCAGGGCCGACTTCTGCAGTGTTCCGGGGTGCCTAACCCCGGTAAACTGCTGTTTGCTATGGTAGGGCGGGAGCGTTGCGGCTCCCACTTTACCCAGCAAACCGCTTTCATATTTGAAAGAGAGAGTAAGTTAACCTGCTCTCTCTTTCAAGTAGGAAAGCAGCATGTAAGCTGCTCTCTCTGACGAAAAGCAATGCTGGGTCCCGAAGGACGCAGGGAGCCGGCTGGGACCGTGGGGGCATTGGGGCTAAAAAAAAACATTTCTTTTCAGGTGTGTGCATCCCCTCCTTGCTGCTAGCCCTGTCGAGATCCCGGGCACACTCGGGATGAAAATTGCAAAAAACACAGTTGATGGACAGATCCTTGTACTGGGGTGAATGTATGACATTGTTCTACATTCTGTCCATCAACTGTGTTTTTTGCAATTTTCAACCCGAGTGGGCTGGATATGCTCAGACGTGAGTCCCAGGCTCTCCACACCACTTGAGTCAAGCTATCCAGGCTGATGAAGGCTGATAGCCAGAAACCGGTCCTTGGATACTTCATTCCCGTCTGGGAAAGACATGGCTTGGTAGTTCGGACTGGACTGTTCCCATGAGGCACAGGGTCAGAGCTGATTTGCATATAGCCAGTGTCTAACCCAGGGTGGTGTGGAGTGCAAAAAAACTATGGATTTAGGCCCAGATCCTTGTACTGGGGTGAAAGTATTACATTGATCTACATTCTGTCCATCAACTGTGTTTTTTGCAATTTTCACCCCGAGTGGGCTGGGTATGCTCAGACGTGAGTCCCAGGCTCTCCACACCACTAGAGTCAAGCTATCCAGGCTGATGAAGGCTGATAGCCAGAAACCAGTCCTTGGATGCTTGATTCCGGTCTGGGAAAAACATGGCTTGGTACACGTGAGTCCCAGGCTCTCCACACCACTAGAGTCAAGCTATTCAGGCTGATGAAGGCTGATAGCAAGAAACCAGTCCTTGGATGCTTGATTCCGGTCTGGGAAAGACATGGCTTGGTAGTTCGGACTGGACTGTTCCCATGAGGCACAGGGTCAGAGCTGATTTGCATATAGCCAGTGGTGTAGAGTGCAAAAAAACAATGGATTTAGGCCCAGATCCTTGTACTGGGGTGAATGTATGACATTGTTCTACATTCTGTCCATCAACTGTTTTTTTTGCAATTTTCACCCCAAGTGGGCTGGGTATGCTCAGACGTGAGTCCCAGGCTCTCCACACCACTGGAGTCAAGCTATCCAGGCTGATGAAGGCTGATAGCCAGAAACCGGTCCTTGGATGCTTGATTCCGGTCTGGGAAAGACATGGCTTGGTAGTTCGGACTGGACTGTTCCCATGAGGCACAGGGTCAGAGCTGATTTGCATATAGCCAGTGTCTAACCCAGGGTGGTGTGGAGTGCAAAAAAACGATGGATTTAGGCCCAGATCCTTGTACTGGGGTGAATGTATGACATTGTTCTACATTCTGTCCATCAACTGTGTTTTTTGCAATTTTCACCGCGAGTGGGCTGGGTATGCTCAGACGTGAGTCCCAGGCTCTCCACACCACTGGAGTCAATCTATCCAGGCTGATGAAGGCTGATAGCCAGAAACCAGTCCTTGGACGCTTGATTTCGGTCTGGGAAAGACATGGCTTGGTAGTTCGGACTGGACTGTTCCCATGAGGCACAGGGTCAGAGCTGATTTGCATATAGCCAGTGTCTAACCCAGGGTGGTGTGGAGTGCAAAAAAATGATGGATTTAGGCCCAGATGCTTGTACAGGGGTGAATGTATGACATTGTTCTACATTCTGTCCATCAACTGTGTTTTTTGCAATGTTCACCCCGAGTGGGCTGGGTATGCTCAGACGTGAGTCCCAGGCTCTCCACACCACTGGAGTCAAGCTATCCTGGCTGATGAAGGCTGATAGCCAGAAACCGGTCCTTGGATGCTTGATTCCGGTCTGGGAAAGACATGGCTTGGTAGTTCGGACTGGACTGTTCCCATGAGGCACAGGGTCAGGGCTGATTTGCATATAGCCAGTGTCTAACCCAGGGTGGTGTGGTGTGGAGTGCAAAAAAACGATGGATTTAGGCCCAGATCCTTGTACTGGGGTGAATGTATGACATTGTTCTACATTCTGTCCATCAACTGTGTTTGTTGCAATTTTCACCCCGAGTGGGCTGGGTATGCTCAGACGTGAGTCCCAGGCTCCCCACACCACTGGAGTCAAGCTATCCAGGCTGATGAAGGCTGATAGCCAGAAACCAGTCCTTGGATGCTTGATTCCGGTCTGGGAAAGACATGGCTTGGTAGTTCGGACTGGACTGTTCCCATGAGGCACAGGGTCAGAGCTGATTTGCATATAGCCAGTGTCTAACCCAGGGTGGTGTGGAGTGCAAAAAAATGATGGATTTAGGCCCAGATCCTTGTACTGGGGTGAATGTATGACATTGTTCTACATTCTCTCCATCAACTGTGTTTTTTGCAATTTACATTTATTGGTGTCACGCGTTCCACCACATTCATTTTATTTTATCATAAGCACTTACTCCTTATGTTTATATTATGTAAGTGTTGGCAGCCATCTGGTGCCTCGGTACAACAGGGTCTTAAAAAAAGCAGTGAAAGAACCGCAAAAAACACGCGAAGGCGGCGGGTAGAAACATATTGATCCCCTAGGCTTGCTCAGGGGGTCCCACATGGATTTAAAAAAATCGAGGGGTACGCATATGGTACGCGTACGTGGCGAAAAAGAAAAAAAACCCGAAGCCCGCTTTATTGTTTATTGGCCAAAACCCGGGGCGTTTTTTTCTTTATAATTGGGGTCCAGAGCCCCCTGCCCAGGGGATCGTCAGCCCCGAGGCTTTAACTATATGTATGCGGGGGGCTTATGGCCCCCTGGAGTTCCGGGGACTGCCACCCTGGGGCCTCTTTTTATTAAAAAAACTGTGTATGGGGCTCAAGTCCCCCCCACACGCCCCCGGGACGGCCATCTCCCGGGGCTCTAGTAGTGAAAATGGGGGGTCCGTGACAGACCCCCAGCCCCGGGGACCACCACTCCCTGGAATTTTGAATGTTGGGAGGGGCCCCCCTCCTGGAGCCTTTGATAGTCCTGGTGATCACCACCACCCAGGGCTGGCTCCTGCAGTGTCCCGGGGTGCCTACCCCTGAGACACTGTTGTTTGCTGTGGTAGGGCGGGAGCCTCGCGGCTCCCACCCTATCACAGCAAATCGCTTTCCTATTTGAAACAGAGAGCAAGTTAACCTGCTCTCTCTTTCAAGTAGAAAAGCAGATTCCTTTTCATTAGAGAGAGCCGTATATAAGCTGTCTGACGAAAAGCAATGTAGGCTCCCGAAGGACGTGGGGTGAGACCGTGGGGGCCCCCGCGGTCCACAATGTTATATTTGAGCCCCTGGGGATGGGGTCCCCGGGGAGTATAAAAAATTTGTGATAGAGGCTAGAATTACCATACGCGTACCATGCACGTATGGGCGACGTATGGTCCGAAGTCTGTAAGTCGTCCCATAAGTGTACCTAAGCAAGAAAAAGAAAAATATTTTTCAGATATTTAAGAAGTATATGTGTTTAGATGTTGGGTGGCTCTAAAAAGAACCCTTTGTTTATTGGGAGACCAGTACCTACAAGTAAGTACCAATGCAGAGTCTAAAGTTCAAGAGGAAGACTCTGTTTCCCTCATCTGTAAAATGTACACCGTCTCTCCTATAGATGTCATGCATATTGAAACGGAGATTGTTGTGGTAGATGGAATGCATTCTATAGTCTCGGAGAAAGGTAGAAACAGATTTATTCACATGATCCCTAGCTTTCTCAATCTGTGGACAATAGTGGTTGGTGGACCAGTTCCATTTCTGCCTTTGGCATATATTAGAATAGACAAAGGCAGTTTTGGGGAAAAGTGTCATCAATTGTCGAAAGGTGTCCTTCATAAGCATTTCTAGACCTTCCCCTGTCAAAGTGCTTAGGTCATTGCCACCACAATGTACACTTAGGAGGTCAGGGTGCTGGAGATGCAAATAGAATTTCACCAATGGCATCAATTGGTGCCACTTTAATCCTCTCTGTCCAATCCATTTAATGTTTACATTTTGTAAACCTAGGTCTTTGTGAGTTCCTTTCTGTTGTGCATACCTTTGGCTCTAGAAAATATAGCTGTATGCCACAATCCACACTGTAAGCATCTTGAAGAAAGGTCTGGATGCACTCAGATGGTCTCTGTAAATTAAATGGCAGTTTGAATAGTAAGATTTTTCTAAAATGTTAGGTAAGATGCAGTTTTGAAAAAAAGAAAAGACATGAGTGGTTGTTTGACAACATTCTACACAAAAACTAGGGTGCATGATTCTGTTTTTTAAAAGAGTACATTTTATTGGTTAAGAAAAACTGATAGAAAAGAACATTACATAAGATAAGACTGCGCTACCCTCGGTTGTGGCCGGTCTTGTCACCTCTTCAGCAAATGTTACGCTGCTCGGTGATCTTAATGTACATTTCAACAAGCTTTCGGATAGCACTACAGTATAGATGATAACAAGTCTGGCTGCAGTTCAATTAGAGCAACTTGTTCCCTCCTCTACTCACGTCAAAGGCCACTTGCTAGATCCGGTATTTAGCAATAGCAAGTACCTCAAAGTAAGCACTATTAGGCGTCTCCCCTTGACTGATCATTTTCTGATCCCCTTTACCTGGACTATCCATAAATTTGTCCCCCCCACCCTTATCCCTCCCAGCATGCGAAACTGGCCTAAACTATGTGCGGACCATTGGACTAGCGTTCTACAACTACCAGACCTACACTTAACTGTGATCCCTCCTTAGATTATAAAGAATATGACAACTGGATCACAAATTCGCTGGATGTCGTACTCCTCCTCCGTACCACTAGCTCTAAGAGACACAGTAAAACAGCACCCTGGTACTCAGAAGAGCTCAGAGGCAAAAAGCATTTATGTAAGAGGATGGAAAGAAAGTGGTGTTTGAGCTATGCTGCCACGGATAAAGCCGTCTACAGGGAAACGATCAGACTTTACAAAGCCTCGATAAAAACAACACAATCGGCCTATTACACTGAAAGAATCATGGCGGCGAAATCCAAACCTAAGGAAAAATACCAAACGGTAAGAAGCCTGACAATGCTCCCACCACCGTCATCGGCCTATCATAAGCCCCTCTCGCGCTGTAATGACTTGGCTGAATTATTTTTTCGCAAAGTCAACGCAATTTACTTATCCTTTCCAGACTCTGCTTCGGAGCCCCTTACCCAAGGACTTCGTCCAGCTGTTGAAGTGGAAGAACCTCATCAAAACATCCTAGACCATTTTCCACAGCTGGACCTAGAAACACTCGAGTCCCTGATGCTCCAAATAAAATATGGATCCCCGTGTGACCCTGCTCCACCTGGTGCGCTGGTCCTGGCTCACCAGGTCATTCTTCCGACGCTAATAGAGTTGTTCAATTCCTCTATAGTGACCAGCACTGTACCATCCACCTGGAAACATGCCATGGTGCGAGCATTTCTAAAAAAGCCCACTCTGGATCCTGACAATCTAAATAACTATCGCCCGATTTCATTGCTTTCCTGGGTAAGCAAGGTCCTTGAAAACACATTAACATCTATTTAACCAGGTTTCTCGAGCATACCCATCTGCTTGACGCTACCCAGACATGCGTTCGTCCCAAACATGGGACGGAGACGTCTCTGATGGCAGTAAAAGAGGAGGCAAGGCGGATCTTGGATCAGAGGGGATCAGTGGCAGTGATCCTCCTTGACCTGAGTGCCGCCTTTGATACGGTGAACCATAACATTCTCCTGAGCTGTCTTCTCAGTATAGGAATATCAGGAGAAGCCTTAGCCTGGTTTAAGTCCTTTCTGGCTGATCGGACCTTCCAGGTCTTTGACGGAGCCACTGTATTCACAACCAAGTCTCTGGTTTGCGGGGTACCTCAGGGCTCCTCCCTGAGCCCCACGCTGTTTAACTCGTATATGAGACCGCTAGCTGGGATTGTTCGTCCGCATGGTATTAACATCATTACTTATGCCGACAACACCCAGCTGGTGGTCTCTCTTACGCATAAGAACAGCCACCAACCTCAGACCAACCTGATCACCTGCCTGGAGCAGGTGAAGAGTTGGATGACAAAGTCATGCTTGAAACTCAACGGGGATAAAACTGAGCTCATGCTTCTTGGCCCTTCAGCTCCCTCCACCCTGGAACTGCTATGGCTGACCAGCTTAGGTGTACCCCCCACACCGAAAGAAAACATAAAAAGCCTTGTGGTGTGGCTGGACAAATCCCTGACTTTTAACACTCAAGTAACTAAATTGTTGGCGACTTATTTTGGCCTCATCATGATGATGAAAACAATTCTCCCGCTCCTAACTTTTGAGGCCAAACAGGTAATTATTCAGGGCATAACCCAGTCCCGCATTGATTTCATATAATTCCCCCTATTTAGGGGCGCCCGAATACTGCCTGCAAAAATTGCAGCGAATCCCGAACTGTGCAGCACACACACTCCTTGGAATCCCACGCAGAACCCCGATAGAGCCTGGGCTGAGAGCTCTACACTGGCTTCCGGTCAGAGAAAGAATTCAGTTCAAATCCATGTATATCACTCACCAAGCTTTCTGGAAAGCTAGCCCAATAATTAGTCACCCTCTGATCACCCCTTACTATCCAAAGAAAGAACTTCGCTCCTCTCATGCTTTTCTGGCAGCAGTCCCTTGGATCCGGAGATCCAGGGCAGGAGGCCGGTCCTTTTCTTATAATGCCCCCAAGCTATGGAACTCGCTCCCCCTGCACCTAAGATCTAACCCCAATCTGTCGACTTTCCGAAGACAGCTGAAAACTTTTCTTTTTAATTAATTAAGCCCCGCTGGACCGTCTCACCGGTAGGTTCAATCTAGTTTTCAGCGCCTAGACGCCTCAGGGCAGCTGCTGCGCTTAATAAAATCTCTTTTCATTTCATTTTTCATTTCATAAGCTAGTATATTATCAAGTCATGTGTGGAATGGGGTTAGAGTTGAAAGTTTTGTCAGTTAGAAAGGGTTCAAAAGTTCAAGCGATAGAAAAGTGTGTTTCATTTTGATTTAATGTGGGAATAAATGTGATTTGTTATTTATTTGTATTTGTGTGTAGATTGAGTGGGTTGATTGACAGGAAATGTTTGCTAGTTGCTGTAGGACTTCCTGACCTTCTAGGGCTGATTAGGGGGTTTTACAATGACCCCCAAGGTAAAAATATTGTATTTGTTGTTGCTTAGGTACGCTTACTGGACGACTTTCAGATTTTGCACAGTATGTTGTACCTACGTGCATGGTACTCACACGGTAAATCTAGCATAAAAAATTAATAATACACTTGGATCCTATCCCCTGGGTCTTATTTAAAAAAAAAAAACACCTGGGGACCGCCACCTACCCAGGGCTCTAATATAGAAATTGGGGAGTCTGTGACGGATCCCCAGCACCCGGGGGTTTTGAATGTTGGGAGGGGGGCGCATGGCCCCCCTCCTACAACCTTTGATGGCCCTGGGGAACACCACCTCCCAGGGCCGGCTTCTGCAGTGACATGGGGTGCCTACCCCCGGAACACTGCTCTTTGCTATGGTAGGGCAGGAGCCTGGCAGCTCCCACCCTACCAGAGCAAACTGCTTTCCTATTTGAAAGAGAGAGCAGGTTAACCTGCTTTCTCTTTCAAGTAGGAACGCAGATTGCTTTTCGTCAGAGGGAGCTGAACTTTTGACCTTTGTTGACAGTTGAATTTTGCATGATCTGTAGGGGGTAGGGTGGAAAGTTATGTCAGTTGGAAATGTTGAACCAATAGAAATGTGTGTTTCTTTTTTAATTAGTTGTGAATTTTTTTGATTTGTTATTAACGTGTATATATGTGTAAATGGAGAGGGAAAATGTGCCATTTCTTGGTTCTGCTGCAACCACTGAACTAGAAAGATTCTGTATAAGAATATCTACTGTATGAGTGGCATTCTTCTTAATCTAGAAATCAATTTCAAAGGTTAGTTCATAAGTTGTAAGGGAATGTATGTGGTATGTTTTGTTTTTAGTAAGAGTAATGTATTCTCTGCATTTGGATAACTATTGTGATAAAATCATTTGGTAAGTTAATTTGTTTAGTGAGTCACCTTTGTGCAATAAAGTGCAGTACTAAAAAATGTAGAATGTTTGCAGTCACTTTTTCAGTTGTAGAGTAGTTAATAGTGCTGCTTGTTTAGAATTAGGCTTGTGTTCTAAATCTACAATTTTGTAGTCAGTATATATACACTGCTGCATACACGTTTGGCAGATTTATAAGCCCCTTTTTTCTTGTTGTTGTTGTATTCCTCTGTCTCTCCTCATATTGCTTCTATCTCCTCATGTTCCCCATCTCTGTTCATCTTTCTCTTCATACTCCCTGATCTGTCCTCTTACTCTTTTCTCTCTCCCTTCATACATTCTGGGGCAGATATTCAAGCCCCTTGTGCATCTTTGTTGTTCTATTGTGTCACTTTTTTTGATGTAATGTTGGGAAAAGTAATGTAGTAAATTGCATATGTATTTGCAAAATGAGTCAGGGTTGTTCACTGAAATGTAGTAGTTATATACATGGAATGTGTATAGTTACTTAAACGTTTTACATTCGTAAATGTGTTTTGGCATAATGCATGGTCTCATATTTGTTTGTGTAATATTACACTGTGTATCTGTGTACATTAAGGAATTATATTCACCCCTTTTTCCATATTTTCCACCCTCTCTTGTCATACTTCCCTCTCTCTCCTCTTACTCCTTCCAATCTGCCTATACTACCCTCTTTTTCTTAAATTCTCCTCTGTCCTCATAGTGCCCTTCTTTGTGTTTATATTTCCCTGTCTCTCATATTCCAGCTGTCTCCTCATGTTCTTCCCTCTCTCTTCATACTTCATTTTTTTGTTCATACTCCCTGTTCTTTTCTCTTTCTCCTCTCTCTCTCTGTGTACACTCTTGTCAGATTTACAAGCCCCTAGTGCATTTTTGTGTTTTATTGTGTCAGTTTTTTTAATGTAATGTTGGCAAAAATAATGTCGTAAATTGCATATGGGTTGTTCCCTGAAATGTAGTAATTATATATATGGAATGTGTATAGTCACTTAAGCGTTTTTCAGTAAATGGTAAAACGCATGGTCTCATATTGTTTTGTCTAATATCACACTATGCATCTGTGTACATTAAGGAATTATATTTGCCACTTTTTCCATATTTTCTACCCTCTCTTGTCATACTCCCCCCCTCTCTCCTCTTACTCCTTGCTCTCTCCTGGTACTACCCTCTTTTTCTTATATTCTCCTCTGCCCTTATACTGCCCTTCTTTGTGTTTATATTTCCCTGTCTCACCTCATATTCCTTCTGTCTCCTCATTTTCTTCCA
This sequence comes from Lissotriton vulgaris, assembly GCF_964263255.1. Taxonomy (NCBI): domain Eukaryota; kingdom Metazoa; phylum Chordata; class Amphibia; order Caudata; family Salamandridae; genus Lissotriton; species Lissotriton vulgaris. The sequence continues at coordinate 2,037,072,361 of NC_141691.1, forward strand.
TCTCTCTTCATATTTCATTTTTCTCTTCATGCTCCCTGTTCTGTCCTCTTTTTCCTTTCTCTCCCTCTGTATACAATCTGGGCAGATTTACGAGCCCCTTGTGCGTCCTTGTTGTTTTATTGTGACCGTTTTTTTATGTAATGTTGGCAGAAATAATGTAGTAAATTGGATATGTATTTGCAAAATGAGTAAGCGTTGTTCACTGAAATGTAGTAATTATATACAAGGAATATGTATATTCACCTAAAAGTTTTTCGGTAGTAATTAGTAAAATGCATGGTCTCATATTTTTTTGTCAAATATCACACTGTGCATGTGTGTACATTAAGGAATTATATTTGCCCTTTTTTAAACGTTTAACAGCAGTAAATGTGTTTTGGTAAAATGCATGGCCTTATATTTTTTTGTCTAATATGACACTGTGCGTCTGTGTACATTAAAGAATTATATTCGCTCCTTTTTCCATATTTTCTACCCTCTCTTGTCATACTCCCTCCTCTCTCCTCTTCTAAAATCTAAAATGTTTCAAATCTTCCATAATAGCCAAGGAAAACATACCTTTTTGGAGAGGCGCGATACAGAGTTGTAGCTAAATCTATCCGACTACTATGCCGTATATGCCATCCCTATTTCCATGCAGAGCCAAGCCAACGAGCCTGGAAATGTCTGCCATGCAAATCACACAGCATCACCTAAAATATGATAAAATCAAACACGCTATGTTTATACAGGTCGTATTCTGAAAGCACCGATTTGAATGTGTTTTCATAAATAATCATGTTGAAAGAGGGGATTGATGAAATACAATAATTGCATAAGATCACACAGTTTGTTTAAGCAAGGAAGCCTGTGTTATGACTGATTATAACTTTAGCTCCACACTACTCTACAGAAAGAAGCTGGAAGAGTCATGGCATTGTTTGCATTCCTTACGGGCCACGAGACACACTGTTGCTTGACTCACCTCTGCCCGCCCGCCCGAACTCCCTGGACATTCCAGCTGCAGGAGAGAGGGCTATGTGCCCCAGCAGGCTTCTGCTGTCTACCGGTCCCTTTCTGCAGTGCTTTCAATGGATAATTCACAGTGTATGTACCTGCTGTGAGCTGAACCATTGGCAGTGCTTGACTTATCAATAACATTGCTGTGCTCCTTAGAAATGCCAGCCCCCTTTCCCTGCATTGAAGTTGGGTAGGCGCTCCGCATCTCCCGATACTTACTCCCTAGAATATATGGCACTATCTGTCCCATTGAAACTATAAAAGCAGCGGTGGCTTTAAAGCGTCATTACTTGTTTCATTTGGAGTATCGCTGAAACTGCCCAACTGAAAGACACCTTTCGAAGCACTTCGCAAAATGTGCATTAACATCAGAACACATCGCCAGAACTTAAACACCACAGCAATTAACTATATTTTATTGCCTTGTACTGTATTTAAACACAGAGGGGCAACATATTGGCACCTGTGGGAGCAAGGTCAGTAAGGGGTAGGGATTGAGTTAGAAACAACTGTAAATGTAAGGTTAAGCACAAGCCCCTGTAGCGGATGCCTTATCCCACTTAGCTACCAAACTATGTCTGTGTGTGTGCATCTGTGCGTCCGTGTATCTCTGTGTGTCTCAGTCTGTGTGTGCGTGTCTGTCTCTGTGTGTGCGTATCTCTTTATGTATACGCCTCTGTCTCTGTGTGTGCGTTTCTGTGTCTGTGTGCATGTCTCTGTCTTGTGTGCACATCTCTGTCTGTGTGTGCTTTTTGATGTGTGTGCATTTCTGTATCTATGTCTGTGCGTGTCTCTATGTGCATGTTTCTGTCGCTCAGTGTACATCTCTGTCGGTGTACGTGTCTCTATCTGCGTGTATTTTTCTGTGTATGCGTCTCTATCTCTGTGTGTGTCTCTATATGTGCATTTGTCTCTGTAAATACGTCTCTTTTCTGTGTGTGCATGTTTGTTTCTATGTGTGTCTCTGTATTTGTGTGCATCTCTATACATGTGCCAGTCTCTATGTGTGTGTGACTTGTCTGTGCGTCTCTGTGTATGTTTCTATGTGCGTGTCTGTGTCTCTGTGTGCGTTTGTTTGTCTCTGTGTGTATCGGTGTATGTGTCTCTCTGTATGTTTGTTTCTGTGTATATGTCTACTGTTAGCCTCACTGGCAATTTAAACATGGCATGGGAACGCTATAATACACAGACTTACTCCACAGATAGATACAAACCTGCCATTCCCTAAGACACACAGTAGACAAACCAGTAAACAGATCCAGCTAAATATAAACAATGCCAAGTTCTCTATCTCTAAGTAATGCGAGACCTGTTGCATTTTCTCCCCTCTCTCTTCATACTTCATGTTTCTCTTCATACTCTCTGTTCTCTCCTCTTTCTTCTTTCTCTCTCTGCATATACTCTGGGGCAGATGTACAAGCCCCTTGTGCGTCTTTGTTGTTTTACTGTGCCTCTTTTTTGTTGTAAAGTTGGAAGAAATAATGTAGTAAATTGCATATGTATTTGCAAAATGAGTCACGGTTGTTCATTGAAATGTAGTAGTTATATACATGCAATGTGTATAGTCACTTAAACGTTTTACAGTAGTAAATGTGTTATGGTATAATGCATGGTCTCATATTTTTTTGTCTATTGTCACACTGTGCATCTGTGTACATTAAGGAACTATAGTCAACCCTTTTTCCATATTTTCTACACTCTCTTGTCATACTCCCTCCTCTCTCCTCTTACTCCTTGCTCACTCATCATACTACCGCCTTTTCCTTATATTCTCCTCTCTTTTTAAACTTCTCTTTTTTCCTCATATTTGCTCCTCTTTTTGCAAACTTCCCCTACTATTTATATTCTCTCTTGTCTTTATATTAACCCCTGTCCTCATAGTTCTTACCGTCTCCTCATAGTACTCACTCTCTCCTTATACACTCAGTCTTCCCTTATATTTGTCTTTTCTCCACATTTTTGTCTCTCTCTCTCTTTATATTCCTTTCTCTTTCTTCGTGTATACTCTTCTCTTCTTATATTCTCTCTTTCTTCTTATTCTCGCTCTTCTTTTGACATACTCCCTATTCTTTTTTCATACTTTTCTTTTTCTTCTCATAGTTTCCTTTCTCTGCTCACACTTCTCCTCTCTTTTCTTATACTCACCACTCTCTACTGATATTCCCCTCTTTTCTTATTGTCGCATTCCCCTCCTCATTCTCCCCCCTGTCCTTATACTCCCCCTATTTTAATATTCTCCTCTCTTTTTACTTACTTCTTCCTGTCTCCTCATACTACTGCCTTTTTCTTATATTCCCTCTTGTCCTATAATCCTTCTCTCTGTGTTCATATTTTCCTGTCTCTCTTCATATTCCTTTTCTATTTTCATTTTCTGTCCTCTCTGTTTATACATCTTCTTTCTGTTCATAGTGCTTTCTCTCTATCTCTTACTCCTCCTTGACACCCTGCATACACTCTGCAGCACTTTCCTCATACTGCCCGTCTTTTCATACTGACCTCTCTCTTTATATTTGTTTCTCTTGTCATACTCCTGGCTCTTTCCTCATACACTTTTCACTCTTCATAATATCCCATCTGTTTATACTCCTTATTTTCTCCTCATACTGTATCCTCTGTTCTTGTACACCCCTTTTCTCCTTATGCTCCTCTTATCCTAACATTCTCCCTGCTCTCTTCTGGTACTCTCCTCTCTTCCTTATACGCACCCCATTTCCTTGTATTCCTTTTTTGTTCTTACACTTGTGCCTCTTTCCACATATTGTTTATTTTCTCTTTATAGCCCTCTCTCTTCTTATACTGTCCCCTCTCTCCCCACACTCTCTTTCTTTCTTCTTATACTCTCCCTTCTCTCCTCATACTTCCACCTTTCTCCTCGTACTCTCCCTTACCTCTTCATACTTTCCAGTCTGTTCATATTCCCTTTATCTCCTTATATTGCAGTGTCTGCTTATACCCCTTTTCTCCTCATATTTTCCCTTCTCTCATACTCCTTCTTCTCTTGTTGTAAGTCAAATCAAATCAAATTAAGCACATTTATAGAGCGTGCTACTCACCCGCAAGGGTCTCAAGGCGTTGGGGTCGGGGGGGAGGGGGGGTTGCTGCTACTGCTCGAAGAGCCAGGTCTTGAGTTGCTTCCTGAAGGAGAGAGGGTCCTGGGTCAGTCGTAGGTGGGTGGGGAGGGAGTTCCATGTCTTGTCCGCCAGGTAGGAGAAAGATCTTCCTCTTGTGTTGGTTCTGCGAATACGTGGGACGGTGGGAAGGGTGAGGCTGGTTGATCGCATCTGTTGGGTGGGTGTGCAGAACGTGAGGCGGTTGTTGAGGTATTAGGGGCCCATGTCATTGAGCGCCTTGTGAGCGTGGGTGAGGAGCCTGAATGTGATCCTTTTGCTGACGGGGAGCCAGTGCAGGTCTCTCAGGTGGGCAGAGATGTGGCTGTGTCCGGGGATGTCCAGGATGAGTCGTGCAGAAGTGTTCTGTATGCGCTGGAAGCTTTTCTGTAGTTTGGCTGTGGTTCCAGCGTAGAGGGCGTTGCCGTAGTCCAGTCGCTGGTGATGAGGGCCTGGGTGACCGTCTTTCTGGTTTCGGTGGGGATCCAATGGAAGATCTTTCGGAGCATGCGCAGGGTGTTGAAACATGATGACGAGACGGCGTTGACTTGCTTGGTCATCGTGAGGGAGGAGTCCAGGATGAAACCCAGGTTGCATGCGTGGCCCATGGGGTTGCGGGCGGTGCCCAGTGCGGGGACCACCAGGAGTCGTTCCAGGCAGAGGGGGGTGGACCGAGGATGAGGACTTCCGTCTTGTCTGAGTTTAGTTTCAGACGGCTGAGCTTCATCCATTCCGCGACGTCTTTCATTCCTTCCTGAAGGTTGGCTCTGGCGTTGGCGGGGTCGTTGGTGAGGGAGAGGATCAGCTGGGTGTCATCAGCGTAGGAGATGATGTTTAGATTGAGTTAGCGTGCGATGGTTGTAGGGGGCTCATGTAGACGTTGAAGAGGGTGGGGCTGAGTGAGGAGCCTTGAGGTACGCCGCAGATGATCTTGGTGGCTGCTGAGCGGAAGGGAGGGAGGAGGACTCTCTGAGTTCTGTTGGAGAGGAAGGAGGTGATCCATTCCAGTGCCTTTCCTTGGATCCCGGCGTGGTGGAGGCGGTTTGTTAGAGTGCGCTGGCAGACTGTGTAAAATGCGGCTGATAGGTCGCGGAGGATGAGGGCAGCAGTTTCCCCGTTGTCGAGCAGGGACCTGATATCGTCAGTGGCTGTGATGAGGGCAGTCTCGGTGCTGTGGTTTTCTCGGAATCCGGACTGTGATGGGTCCAAGGAGCTGTTTGTCTTGAGGAAGGCGGTTAGCTGTTTGTTGACGGTCTTCTCGATGACTTTAGCAGGGAAGGGGAGGAGCGAGATGGGGCGGAAGTTCTTGAGGTCCGTGGAGCCCGCGTGGGTTTCTTCAGGAGAGCGCTGATCTCCCCATGATTCCAGTTCTCCGGAAAGGTGGCAGATGCGAAGGAGTTGATAATGATGTTCGGGAGTTGGGGTGCGATGATGGAGTCGGCTTTGTTAAAGATGTGATGAGGACAGGGGTCGGCTGGAGAGCCAGAGTGGATGGTGTTCATCACGCTGGTGGTGTCTTCAGTGCTGACGGGGATCGAGGCGCAGAGGGTGGTGGTGGGGGGCATTGGTTCGGTGGTTGGGTGCATGGTCTGGGGGCCGAAGCTGTTGTGTATGTCAGCGATCTTGTGGTGGAAGAACGAGGCGAGCGCGTCGCAAATGTCTTGCAAGGGCGTGATGTCGTTGTTGCTGGTGCTGGGGTTGGAGAGCTCTTTAATGATGCTGAAGAGTTCCTTACTGTTGTGGGTGTTGTTGTCTAGTCGTTCTCTGAATGCTGTCCTTTTGGTGATGCGGATCAGCTGGTGGTGTTTGTGGATTGCGTTCTTGAGGGCTGTCATGTTTTCTGTTGACTGGTCATGGCGCCAGGCTTTCTCGAGGGTACGGCAGGATTTCTTGGAGTCTTTGAGGTTGTTTGTGAACCACAAGGCTTTCTTTCTACCGGGTCCGCTGGGAGGATTCTTCAGTGGTGCCTGGGCATCAGCGCAGTTGATGAGCCACTGTGTGAGGTTGCCAGCTGCTTCGTTAGAGTCCGTAGTGTTGGTGGGAGGGTTTTGGCTCAGGGAAGTGGTAAGCTGGTCAGTGGTGATCTTGCTCCAGCATCTTCGGGGAGCCTGTTGCGGGTGGTGGTGGGTTATGGTTTTCTTGAAGTTGAAGTGGGCGCAGCTGTGATCGGTCCAGTGTAGTTCGGTGGAGTGGCTGAAGGAGATGTGGTTGCTGCAGGAGAAGACGGGGTCAAGCCTGTGGCTTGACCCCTGTCCTTCTATTTTAATAGTCCTACCTTTGTCTTCATAATCCTCCCTCTTGTCTTATAAGTAATATATTAGTATATTTCATATATTCATTTTTGGAATGTTATATATCATTTTTATAATAGATTCTATTTATCAACACTGAAAAAACATCATCATGCCTACAAAAGCTCAAAAGAGTAAACAACAAAAGAAAGCTGTTTATTTAAAGAGAAGTCATCCACAAAATTTACGTGAAGAACAATGTGTTAACAAAAAGATAAAAAGTCCTAGTAAGAAAACAAAGAATTTTCTGAGGAAAATATTAAACACTATTGTTTTTTCACTTTGTGCACACTACGTGCACAAAGTGAAAAATACAATTAGTGTATCTGCAACCAAAAACAAAAACAAGTAAAAAGAGAACAATCATGGAAAATCAACTCCTGAAAAAACAGTGTTTAGTAAAAGGAGGAAAACCCTATTTAAGGAAATAAGGAAAAAAATGTTTTATGATACAGTTGTGTCGAATTTAATTAAGGAAGTGAAGAAATGTAAAAAAAACAAACAGCATTTTATAAGACGACGAAAAGTACAGAAAATCTAGTTGAGAAGGCTTTCGAATCGAAAAAAAAATCTTTGTTCTAGTAATCAATAGAATTTGATCACTAGATAAGCCAATCCATTTAATAAAGGCTAAAAGTAAGTGCAGAAGAGTAATTTTTCTGAGGTTTTTTTAGGTGAATGGAAACATAGTTCAAGTTCTGAGCCGTTTTTTAATGAAGAGAGTTATCTTCAGAATAATGATTTGTTGCATGCAGTTGACACTAGTGGTCGTGCTTATGAGGTTAGAAATGGTTGTCCTATTGAGAAAGAGAAAATTGTCCTAGAAATGCAGAAGAGGTGTTAGCTGATGAAGTTTTAAGGAGACGTCCTAAAGCTCCAGCTTACACTTGGAATTGTAGTAGTATTTGTAGTGTACTGCAAGAATCTATTGATTTTTTACGCAATTTCTTAAGTAACTATAATAAGAAAAGTGTTAAACAAAAGATTATGATGCTGTAAGGACTATACCCTTGCAGAGTGAGAGAAAATACTGGTTTGCAAGGTCATTCTCTTGCTTGTCTTTCTAACAAAGTATGTTGAAGTGTTTTTCACCATTTCAGGATGTTAGCAGTTCATCATACTCAAATGAGGAAATTAGTCAGAAGATTCTATTATGCAAAAAGTCCAGCACTAATGTTAAAAAAGTTGAACAGTGCTCTTTTGTGTGGATCTGTATCAGATGTAACAAATGTTTATGATGAAATTCAGGTTAGTTACTTTGGTCCTCAGGAATGAGACATTAATAGAAGGAAATGCGGAAGATAATGTACAATGTTGTAGTATGGGAAGTTTTGAGCAAGATATTAAAAAGTTTAAGGTGATTTCAGGTGAAAGGTCAAATTATTGTTGTATCTGTTGTCGACAAACTCATTATGAAAATCAGACCAGGACTGTTGATTTGTATTTAAAAAGTGAAAAGGAAAATAGTAATGAGTGGAAGGACTTTGCAACTTATTTGTTAGAAGAGAATTGTTTTGATTTGGGTTCTGATCAGCGTATTTGTAAATATTGTTATACCAAATTAGACAAGAACAAAATGCCTGCTAGAGCTGTGCATAATAAGTTTGAGTTGGTAAATATTCCTTCTGAACTGATAGATTTAAATACCTATGAGTTTATTCTTATTCAATGTGTGCATCCATTTTAGGCTATTGTTCGTATGGAGCCTAAGACAGCAAAATTGCCTCCTTCAAATTTACAGAGAGGATTAAAGGGAAGAGTTGTGTATTTGCCTTTAGATTTAAAGAAAAATATTGAAACAATTGGTGTAGAAAATGTTGAAGATGAACCTCTAGTTGTTTTAGTTAATGGCGTTACTACTAAGAGTAAGAAAATCTGGCAAAAATTAGTGGATGTTAGGAAAGTGAAAAAGGCAACGTTGTATCTGGTAAGAAATAATCAATACTTTAAAAATGTGTATGTGGGACAAGAAGAAATAAGTGAAGAAGAAGATTGTGAATCGACATCTGGACAAATTGAAAAAGTAGATGAGTCCAGAACTGAAGAAATCTACGAACATTATAGTGTTCATCCACTTCATTCCAAAGAAGTGATGGGGAATACTATAGAGTTATTCCAAATGAAAGAAGCAAAGGGAAGTCCCAATAGTGTATGGGAAAAAAGTTTAGAAGCTTGTTGTTTCCCTCAGTTGTTTCCAACAGGGAAATGAGGACGATATGATGACCGACCTGTGCAGATTCCTGCATCTGAATACCAGACATCAAGGTTGTATGCAGAAGATCCAAGATTTCGAAAATGTATTCCGTATTTGTTTCATCTTTTGTTTGAGAGTGACTTGTCTGGACTTTCTTATGCAGTGTATCATATATTGAAAGCAGGTGTACATCTGCAAAATGTTTAGGCAAAGGAATTTATGGATAAAGTACAGCAGAAAGATAATGTTTTGGAATCTCAGCTAATTAATCTCATGGCATGTCAGCGTGGTACTAATGAGTACTGGTACCGTCATCATGGAGAACTTAAATGTATGCTAAGGAACTTAGGAACTACTACATGGTTCCTTACTCTAAGTTGTGCTGAATATGCTTGGGATGATTTACTTCAATTTCTTCAAGAAGCAAATCCAAATATACTAAATATTGAATTACTTGGAGACTTTGAGAGCTATGAAGATTCATTCAACGCAAGTAGAGATACTATAGAATGCCCTGTTTTTGGAATGAAATTGAGCAAGAAGCTACAATTGTAGCTGAGATTGCTAGAGCCACTTGTCAAGACAGTCAAACTTCTGCTCCGTTGAGTCAGGATCCACTAGGAGAACCAATTGTTCAAAATGAAGCAGCAACTGCTATGGAAGAGGTGGAAACAGCAATGTATCAAGCTCAAGAAGATGTAACAAACTTAGGAAAGTTGGAAGAACAACTAAATCTTGAGCAGAAAGAAATATATGAGCAAGTGAGAGAACAGATTGACCATGGTTACTTCATGAGAATAAAGAGTGCTCTTGCTTATCATTTCAACCTATCCAAATGTACGTGAGTGGACAAGCTGGAACAGGCAAAAGTTTTTTATTAAAGTAATCACAATTTTTCTACAGAAAGCAACTGAGTCACATTTGTCTTGCATTGTCACTTCTCCAACTGGATTGGCAACACACAATATTAAAAGAATTGCTTTACATCGGTTATTAATGCTCCCAGTAGAGTATGAAAACAAAATTGGAACCACAAGCTATCTGGAGAAGCTTGTTGTGAAGTTTCAAGAGTCTTGAAGAAAATGAAACTTCTTATTATTGATGAGGTGAGAATGGTATCAAACTTAATGCTTTGTGCATTTAGAAATGCAGCAAATTCTTAAAACAGAGTGTGATGTATTATTTGAAGGAACACACGTCATAGTTTTTGGAGATCTACTACAACTTACTCCTGTAAAAGGACAACCAATGTTTAATACATTGGCACATGAAGATACCAGAAAGTATTTTGGGAGCATTAGAAATGTTAACATTTGGTCATAATTTGAGTATAAGGAACTTATTACAAATATGCGACAGGCAAATGATGCTGATTATGGAACTATTCATCAAGATATAAGAATTGGAAAAGTGACTAAACATGGCAAAGAAGATTTACAGAGACGATTACTTTCCAATTTGTTTCCAAATGAAAATATTGTTCCTGAGAAAATATATATGAGAATTGAAACAAATCTGTAATCTGCCTAATGCCAACACTGCATGAATGTTCTATATTCAAAGAAGACATTTTAAAGTTGGAAAATAAAGAAATTATAAAATTGGAAGCTATTGATAAAATAGAACATGAAGGAATCACTATTATTTTGACTGAAAAGTTGAAGAGGAAATTGGATTCTTTAGAGAAATTGATAAGTAAAACTGCTGGTTTAGAAAAGAATTTATATGCATGTGTAAACTGTAGGGTAATTTTACGACGTAATTTGAATATGAAAAAAGGTTTAGTAAATGGAGCAATGTGTAAAATTGTATATTTCGTTAATTATGCAAATAGAGATGGTATTGCATTTTTGAAAATCAAACTTGATGAAATTGCAGAAGTACAACAATGTAGTCGTTGTTCATCTCAGTTTTTGCTTGTAAAAGATTTGTATGTACGCAGAAAACAGTTTCCTATTTCTTTGGCATATGCAGTGACCATTCATAAATCTCAAGGTTTAAGTGTAGATAGTGCTTTAGTGAATATTGGAAGTACTATGTTTAAAGGAGGTATGACACATGTTGCTTTGTCTCGAGTCAGAACTTTATCTGGATTGTACTTGATTGATTTTGATGACACAAAGATGAGTGCAGATGCAATTTTTCTGAAAGATTATAATAGGTTAAGAAGAGAATATGCACCCAATTTAGGTTAATATCCAGTATTTGAAAAGTGTGTGGTAGGTAGAAAATGATTTGAGAATATCTGTTGTGAAGCTGTAGAGAAAGAAAAAAACAAGAAGAAGTTGTGATTGCACGCAAAAAGAAGGACAGTATTGAAGAGAATATTGGTTATCAGTTTGAAAATAGTTCTGGTGTCAACTGCTATACTAATGTAGTTGTTAATGTTGTTTTTTTATTAAAAGTTTGAATCAGCAAATTGTTGAAAATCGGGAAGAAAGATTCTGTTCATTGTTGTATTCTGTTTATGATAAAAGCAAAATACAAAGTGTTTCTGATATTCAAAATGTTTTAGACATATTTTCTGGTTCTACTCAATTTACGGAGAATATTCAGCAAGCTTGTTGTATTGGAGGTGTCCCGGCGCTGTCTGTATACCGCTTAGGAACCCTTCCTGGTTTTTCCCTGTAGAATGTCCACTCCTGGGCACCCCAAGGTGAAGCCAGGCATCCCAGCGCTGTTGTGGCCATTGTGGAGATTAAGTAAGCTATTGCCCAGAGTTGCAGAGTGGGACCCATGATTAGAATAGGCACCAAGGCGAGAATTATCAGGTCCGAGGAAATTGAGCCCAAGACGAAGGTATAGATCTTGAAAACCTTTTTGGCCTTTCTTATAAATGGCAACATGAGTGTGAAAATTGTTTGTTTATATGTAGCACTAACATAGACATTGAAAGATTCATATATTTGACTTTACCTGACTGTGAATCAGTGTCTTTTAACAATCTAGTTAGAGAAGCAATTCAAAACATGGAGTGTAGCCAATGTAATTCAGAAATGTCATCAACATTATTTATATAAAGAAATGGACAGTATGTCATTTTAATGCTGCAACGTTGTAGAGGTGATGGAGGAAATTGGAAACTTTAATTAAAAATGTTGTAGCTAGTCAACTATCAATATCAGGAGGAACTTTTGTAGCTGTAGCAATTATTTTTCATGCTGGACCTTCTTCAACATCTGGACATTACACTGTATATTTAAAATGTCTGAAAAGTTGGATGCATTGTAATGATAGTCAATTGGTTTTTAAACAATGTTTGCCTAAAGAGTTACCAAATTCTTACCTAATATTTTTCAAGCCAAAATTTTAGGAACAAAATTTGGCCTTTCAAGATTACTGCTGTTAACGTAGGTTGGTCTGGTGTTGTAGAGTAGTTTGTAAGTAAGAGTGAGGAGCTTGAAGGTTATCATCTTGCCAAGGTGAAGCCAGCGTAGGTCTTTCAGGTGGTGGGTGATGTGTCTGTGGCAGGGGACATTGATGATCAGTTGAGCAGAGGTATTTTAGAATGTAGTCGTTGTATGTGTTTGTCCAAATTAAGATTTAGAGAGTTAATCCTTATGCAGTTGGCGATGTCTTTCGGTGCTATGTAGCTCCTTGGTGAGTGAGAAGATGAGTCGTTTCCATGTAGATGTTGAATAGTGTCAAGTTGAGGGATAAGCCCTGGGGACATTGCAAATTATGTTGGTGGTTTTAGATCAGAAAGGTAGGAGACGAATGCTGAAGATTAATAAAGAACAACTTCTGAAGTAAGAATTTGAGATATACTATTTGGCCATGAGGAAAATTATATAAAAGCATTAAGGACTATTTGTTGTATATTTTGTCAAGATATATTTATAAATAACTTTATTTGCAGTGTAAATTAATGATAGTGTTTTGTTATTTTAAGATTGATTGAGATATCTGATAGTTACGTAAGAAATTGCTATTAGAAAAAAACATTTAACATATGTTTTATTACTATTTTTTAGATTGTTATTGAGCCTGTTGAATGTTTTTTTTAGATGATCTTATTGATTGTCTTTTTTTTTGCCCGCTGTTATGTGATGAGTACTATTGAAGTCACTGTTTTTAGTGAAATTCAATATATTCTGAGAACAGGAAAAAAAGGCAAATGAAATGCTTTAAAAATTATTTTGTGTTGTAAAAGATATATTGTAACTATATTTTTTTGTATTCCACAGATGCTTATTTTATAATATATATTTTTTGTATTACTTATTATGTTTAAGATAAGTATTAGTAAGTGTTAAAAATGGTCCATGGAATGTGTATCTACAGACCTGAAGTAACACAACATTGATGGAGTACATAAGTGTGTAAAGATGGTTTGTATCTTTTAAAGACATTTCAAAAAATAATATATATATATATATATACTGAGTGTACCAGTATTCTTTGCAGTTTTCTACAAAACATCTACTAGTTTGGAACAGGTAAGGTGAATAGACATATTGTACTTTTTTAGTACTGAATGTTATTATAACAGCCTGAGTTTTTTCCTATAGTGATAAGGAGTGATTGGTTTGAAAATGTTAGAAAATGTAAAAACTGAACATGCATATAAATAATTATATTTATATAATCTTATAAAGTAGTTGAGAATGGTATTTGTATAAAATTTTTTAAAGGGCAAAATAGTTGAGAAAGCTAGTTTTGTGTTCTGTATTAGGAAAAATAATAAAATGAAGTGTTTATGTTTTTGTACAAGGACAATATGATAAAAAATTCAGTATGGAAAATCAACAAAGGAAATTGGAAGACACTTCGAAATCAGTAACAGTGTCATAGAAGAGCTGAACATACCTTTTACAAGTACTGAGAATGAAGAGGAAGAAATGAGTGCTGTAGATATCAGCTGTGATTTCCTAGACGAAACCTTGGATGCTGATTTTGTGAAAGCATTAGATGACATCGAGTATGATCATATACCTTCCGAAATTGATAACCAGGAAAATGAAATACCTGATGAAATTATTTTAGAAGCTCTATTAAATTATGAGATGTTACAAGAATAAATGTATTATTATATAATAATAATGGTTTGAGACACTCTTCTTGCAGAATTGTAATCATTCAGCTAGTACTCAAGTACTCATGGTGCAAAGTGGGCCTAAGGGCATGGACTGCTTCAAACCTCTATAGACTATGCATGCACTCTTCTATGCACTGGCAAACTTGTGTTATATAGCTTCTATTTCCCAGTCTATATCATTACACTTCTAGCAAACTATCTGTGATTGCTGATTAAGTATTGTACTGAGCTATTCAGCAGAATGTCCTTATCCATGCATTGTACTATAAATGAAGCTCTTTGAAATATAGTCAGATACTCTTGTTCCAGAACTGTAATTATCCACTCAGTAGCCAAGTAATCATGAAGCAAAGTAGGCGTTAGGCCATGCACTGTTTTGCAATCTTCTATGTACGTGCAAACTTGTTTTTTATACCTTCAATTCCCCAGTTTGTATAATTAGCCATTCAGCAGTATTTCCTTATATATGTACTGTGGTAAAACTGAAGCTGTTATAAATTCAGTCAGGCACTTTCTTTGCAGAACTGTAATCATCCACTCAGTACCTAAGTACTCATACAACAGTATGTGCTTATATATACACTGTTGTAAAAGTAAAGCTGCTATACATTCAGCCACACACTCTCCTTGCAGAATTGTAATCATTCAGCCATTACCTAAGTACTCATGGTCCAAAGTGCGCCTTATGGTATGGACTGCTTCAAACACCTATAGACTATACATGTTGTGTTCTATGCACTGAGGAGTGTGGCTCAATGGTTAGAGTGGCAGACCCTGAAGCAGAGTTTGGGCCAGGGACCAGGGTTCGATTCCCGCATCAGAAATATTAAAGTTGAACCTCTGGCTGTCCGGGTATTTTAGAACACCTTTATAGCACTATTTCACTTAGTCACCATCCCTACTGTTTTAACCAATGGTACAACCTCCTGCGGAGGGTGCAAACAAAAACTGACCCAAGGATTACGCACGGACACGTGTTACAAGAAGTGGGGACACATCATATACCGCTACACGACTCTGAAAAAACACGTGTATGAGGGTCTTTTATTTGGGAGACACCTACCGATCCACCTGCAGACCTTGGTTATGCAGGACCAGTGATCCTTTCCACATTGATTTATAAAGTCTCTTTAAATGTAAACATTATGGAGGGGATGGATGGCAATGGATTATGGGGATTTTTGTGTGTTTTTCGATTTTTTGGGGTGTTGATGGGGCCTGTCCATGTGGGTGGGGCCATTTTGAGGACTGGTACAGGCAGGGCCTGGCCATGTGGCTGGGGACAAGGGGCCATTTTGAAGCCAGGCAGTGTGCTCAGGCCTGCACCCAGTTTGCCTTGCTTTCAACCATTATGCCCAGGGGTACTCAGTAGTGCATGGGCCTAGTCTTTCTGTGGGGTGTCTTGAATTTGAACATGATTGAGGGCATGGATGGCATTGGATTGTGGTGATTTTTGTGTGTTTTTCAATTTTTTGGGGTGGTGTTGGGGCCTTTTGCCCAGGGCTACTCAGTGGTGCATGGACTGAGTCTTTTTGTGGGGTCTCTTTAATGTAAACATCATGGAGGGCATCGATGGCATTGGATTGTGGTGATTTTTTTGTGTTTTTCGATTTTTGGGCTGTTGTTGGGGCCTTTTGCCCAGGGGTACTCCGTGGTGCATGGACTGAGTCTTTCTGTGGGGTCTCTTTAATGTAAACATCATGGAGGGCATGGATGGCATTGGATTGTGGTGATTCTTGTGTGTTTTTGGATTTTTTGGGGGTGTTGATGGGGCCTGTCCATGTGGGTGGGGGCCATTTTGAGGACTGGTACAGGCAGGGCCTGGCCATGTGGCTGGGCGACAAGGGGCCATTTTGAAGCCAGGCAGTGTGCTCAGGCCTGCACCCAGTTTGCCTTGCTTTCAACCATTATGCCCAGGGGTACTCAGTAGTGCATGGGCCTAGTCTTTCTGTGGGGTGTCTTGAATTTGAACATGATTGAGGGCATGGATGGCATTGGATTGTGGTGATTTTTGTGTGTTTTTCAATTTTTTGGGGTGGTGTTGGGGCCTTTTGCCCAGGGCTACTCAGTGGTGCATGGACTGAGTCTTTTTGTGGGGTCTCTTTAATGTAAACATCATGGAGGGCATGGATGGCATTGGATTGTGGTGATTTTGATGTGTTTTTAGATTTTTTGGGGTGTTGATGGGGCCTGTCCATGTGGGTGGGGGCCATTTTGAGGACTGGTACAGGCAGGGCCTGGCCATGTGGCTGGTGGACAAGGGGGCATTTTGAAGACAAGCAGTGTGCTCAGGCCTGCACCCAGTTTGCCTTGCTTTCAACCATTATGCCCCGGCGTACTCAGTAGTGCATGGGCCTGGTCTTTCTGTGGGGTGTCTTGAATTTGAACATGATTGAGGGCATGGATGGCATTGGATTGTGGTGATTTTTGTGTGTTTTTCAATTTTTTGGGATGGTATTGGGGCCTTTTGCCCAGGGCTACTCAGTGGTGCATGGACTGAGTCTTTTTGTGGGGTCTCTTTAATGTAAACATCATGGAGGGCATGGATGGCATTGGATTGTGGTGATTTTTGTGTGTTTTTCGATTTTTGGGCTGTTGTTGGGGCCTTTTGCCCAGGGGTACTCCGTGGTACATGGACTGAGTCTTTCTGTGGGGTCTCTTTAATGTAAATATCATGGAGGGCATGGATGGCATTGGATTGTGGTGATTCTTGTGTGTTTTTGGATTTTTTGGGGGTGTTGATGGGGCCTGTCCATGTGGGTGGCGGCCATTTTGAGGATTGGTACAGGCAGGGCCTGGCCATGTGGCTGGGCGACAAGGGGCCATTTTGAAGCCAGGCAGTGTGCTCAGGCCTGCACCCAGTTTGCCTTGCTTTCAACCATTATGCCCAGGAGTACTCAGTAGTGCATGGGCCTAGTCTTTCTGTGGGGTGTCTTGAATTTGAACATGATTGAGGGCATGGATGGCATTGGATTGTGGTGATTTTTGTGTGTTTTTCAATTTTTTGGGGTGGTGTTGGGGCCTTTTGCCCAGGGCTACTCAGTGGTGCATGGACTGAGTCTTTTTGTGGGGTCTCTTTAATGTAAACATCATGGAGGGCATGGATGGCATTGGATTGTGGTGATTTTGATGTGTTTTTTGATTTTTTGGGGTGTTGATGGGGCCTGTCCATGTGGGTGGGGGCCATTTTGAGGACTGGTACAGGCAGGGCCTGGCCATGTGGCTGGGGGACAAGGGGGCATTTTGAAGACAGGCAGTGTGCTCAGGCCTGCACCCAGTTTGCCTTGCTTTCAATCATTATGCCCAGGGGTACTCCGTAGTGCATGGGCCTAGTCTTTCTGTGGGGTGTCTTGAATTTGAACATCATTGAGGGCATGGATGGCATTGGATTGTGGTGATTTCTGTGTGTTTTTCAATTTTTTGGGGTGGTGTTGGGGCCTTTTGCCCAGGGCTACTCAGTGGTGCATGGACTGAGTCTTTTTGTGGGGTCTCTTTAATGTAAACATCATGGAGGGCAGGGACGGTGATTGTTGTGTGTTTTTCGATTTTTTAGGGTGTTGATGGGGCCTGCCCATGTGGGTGAGGGTCATTTTGAGGACCGGTACAGGCAGGGCCTGGCCATGTGGTGGGGGTCCAGGGGCCATTTTAAAACAAGGCAGTGTGGTTAGTTGTGCCTTAGGCCTGCACCCAGTCTGCCATGCTTTCATCCATTATGCCCAGGGGACTCTGTCAGTGGTGCATTTCATTGGTCTTTCCATTTTGGGGGGTGGGTATAATAAAAATGCTTACTTGCCAACTCTTAATTGAAGCGCTACATATGCAACATTTATTTAACTGATGTTCCTCCGGTTTCGTTTGCTTTTCGGTGCAGAAAGAGGAATCATCAGCCTCATCGATCCTCATCAGTGCCAGGAACAAATCCTGCTGTGGTGTGTGCAGCCCAACGTCACATGTGGCCACAGACAACTCTGCAACTTGTGCAACTGCGGCCTGCTGTTCTGACATCTGAAGAAGATGGCCCCAAAAAAAGTTGCCCGTAGCTCCTCTAGCAAGAAAGTTGCCAGTAAGGAGTAGGAGAAGCAAGAGGCACCACTTACCAAGGAGACTGGTGTGCCGACCGCCGCATTTTTTGGGGAAAAAAGTACGCCTGCAGCAACAGCGGGGTCTGCTGGGGACCAAGCTGGGAGCAGCACCTCCGCTCCATTGGGCTCAGTGCCACCACCACCACGGCAACTTAAGTCCAAGCCCTTGAGTGCTGCAGAGACAGCAAGTATAGTTGTTCAATCACCATCGACCAGTGACGTAGGCTCATCGCAAGAAAGTAGCAGCATCCCTCAATCAACACAGGTTGTTGTAACTCATCTGACGAGTGTTCAACAACCACAGCCGCAACAACAACCACATGTGCAAGTACAAGCCCAAGTACATGTGGAAGGAGAGGCGGCGCAAGGAGATGCGCAAGCAGAGGTGCATGGAGCGGCACAAGTGCCCACAATAGTTGTTCCTCCCGAAGTAGGGGCACATCAGGAAATCGACATTCAAGCCGAGGTATCATTTGAGGAAGCCACTCCTCCTGATCGTTTATTGTCTTCCAGATCCCTAGCAAGGAAAAGATCAAGGATGGTGTCTACATCTTCTTCAAGCCCCCTTCCTTCTGATGATATGGATGAAAATTGGGAACCACCATGGCCATCTGAGAGTGAGGCACACCATGATCTGACAAAGGTAGCTAAGCGTAAAAGGAAAGTCCGCGAAAGTCTCATAGTTATGGAGTGTGATGATGATGCTGAACAAGAAGTGGCGTATACTCGTGCTGATGAAGACTCTCACGACGACGACGCAGTCATCATACACGTCACTTCAGCCTCAGTGGGCATGCAGCAAACCGACATTTATACCCTATCCCGAGGCAACACACATCCTCCACTTCATCTGGCATTAGCATTCCCAGTATCGCCTCCTCCGCCCCCCACAGACATTTGAAGTCCGCAGTTTGGGACTTCTTTAGTGTAAGCCCAAAAAGGGAAAACATAGCCATTTGTACCATTTGTAAGCTTCGAGTTAGTCGTGGTAAGCTTGGTACCAACTATGTTACCGGAGGCCAGAGAGGTCATCTTGAGAGACAGCACACTGTCAAACGGCATGCGCACCTAAAGGAGATCAAGGCAGCCCGAATTGCAAGTCAACAAATTGTATCCGTTGATGTTTCATCTGATGATGACGAGGAGGAAGAAGCGTCAAACATTTCTTCAGTTACACCCAGTACCCCTGTCAGCAGCACACCCCCTGCAAGATATATGAGCCACACTAAGAGTATGAACGCAACCACCCAACGGTGCGTCTGTATAACACTAAGCTGGCTAAAATGCTAGCGCTGGACCTTCTCCCTTTTTCTTTTGTGGAAGGAGTGAGTTTTCTCAAATTAAATTAAATTAAATTAGTAGCAACGCTCTACCCTAAATGGAAGGTTCCTTGCCGGTTCTATTTTGCCAGAGTTGCGGTTCCAGCACTACATGAAGATGTGCTGGAGGTGATTGGGGTAGCTTTGCAGAAGAGTGCTGTTCACACTATACATCTGACATCAGACATGTGGACCAGTTGCTAAGCCGTTGATTACACGTGCATCACTGCACACTGGGTCTCTGATTCAGGGGTTAAATCAAAGCTAACCACAGGTGTTGACCCGGACGACGTTTTTGAAGCTGCTCGGAAACATGCAACACTAGCCATGTTTGCCATGGAGAAAAGTCATACAGGAAAAGACATTTTGCATGAGATTAACACAAAGGTCTTTCAATGGCTGTCCCCAAGAAAACGCACGATTGGTTATGTTTCCACGGATAATGGCGCCAATCTAGTTAAGGCCATATTTCAGAGTGCTGTGTTTAGCGCACTGTATAAACCTGGTTGTTAAAAAATTCTTCAGTGAAGAAAGTCCAGTGTGCGAGTTACTGAGCACCTGCCAAAGAATGTGCACACATTTCAACCATTCTTTTAAGGCCCGGAAGCAGCTGAGGTTCATGCAACATGAACGAAAACTGCCAGTGAAAGCACTCATCCAGGAGGTGGTAACACGTTGGAACACAACCTTTTACATGCTTGAGCGTCTGTATGAGCAGTATGCGGTAGTGGATCAGTATTTCTTTACACTGGGTACACCTATGATGGACCTGAGGATACAGGTGGAGCAATGGAAGCTAGTTAAAAGCCTGACAGACATGCTTCATCCTTTTGAGGTCTTCACACGTGCAGTCAGCAGGGAGGACTGTAATTTGGGGAAAGCTATCCCATTGTTGCGCATGCTAGAGCACCAACTGAAGGCGGTGTCTTCTACGTTTCAAAAAGATGAAAAGCAACAAGCATTTGAGTTGGCGGAGAAGTTATTACAGCGCCTACTTTGCGATGAACGTCTTCAAAGGATCCACACAGAACAGCATTACATTTGTGCTACTATTTGGGTCCACGGTACAAAAAGGCAGTGGCAAGCAGAGTATTCTTTCCTTTTGATGATGTTACAAAGTACAAACATTGGCTAGCTGTGTCAGCAAGTCGGTTTGAAAGAGAACGGCAGGAAATTGAAGGAAAAGGCAGTACATCAGCATCAGCAGGCCATCCGGAGTCAAAAAAATCCACTTCTGCATTTGTGGCTGTGGCAGAAGTACAGGATTTTCCCTCTCAGCCGTTAAAGACACCAGCAACCGTATCATCTGCACCAGACACAACAGTAACATTGTGTGAAGAAGAGGATTGGCTAACTCAGCTTGGGTTTGCTTCTCAAAAGGTCCCAGAAAAAAGTAAGCACAGTGGAGGAACCCTGGAGAACCTTGAGTCGATGGTGCAGGACTATCTGAATGATTTAACAGAGGTCTAAGTTCATGATGTCCCATTGGAGTATTGGCCTGGGAAAAGAGATGTGTGGCCAGAGATCACCAACCTGGCTATAAATTACTTGTCTTGCCCACTCGCAAGCATGTCTTCTGAACGTGTTTTCAGTGCTGCTGGTGGCATTGTAGCCTCCAAAAGGACCTGCCTCTCGTCCAAAAATGTGGAGAGGTTCACAATGATATTGATGAATCAGCACCTCATACCACCAGATTACAAAATACGAGAATGCACGCAGGAAGAAGATGAGGAGGACACCAACTTAGATTTGGGAAGTTCTTCTTTGTTAACGCAGAGTTTGAGGACAAGCTCTTCTTCCCTGACACCGAGCCCTGAAAATGAGTCAACGAATCACTAACTTTCTTTTTCGCCCTTATTCACTTTTATTCCAGTGTGTCTGTCTTTCTTTGTTTTGCAAAATCTATATTAAAAAAACTGTAATCACTTAATCACAAAAACAAGCCCATCAGCAGAACTGTGTTCACTTATTTGCCTATTGATTTGAATGTGCCGCAGTTTGCATTCCTCAGGTTCATAAGTTCACAAGAACATGTTCCTCTATCCACCTCCTCCAGACTCCTATTTTCCTCAAAGCAGATGGCTGGATTACGCCCAATGAAGAAAGAGTCTGCACTTGTGGGTATGTTCTACTTCTTTGCGGGTGAGTTGACGGGTTTGGGGCATTGCTGTGAAGGTCTAATACCGGATAAAAGGGGTTTGGAGTAAATCGGAGCAGAAAAAGTTTTTGCGCTTTTGATCACTTGCCTGCCTTTGGGGTGCTGTTTGGGGGGCTTCCAGGTTTTTGTGGGTGGGTTTTGGGGTCTGGGAGCACTGCTGGCACAGTCTAATGTTGATTACATTTTTTTTCAGGAAATCCATGGTGGAAAAGGGGAGTTAGAGCCTAGCTGCACAGCGTATTTGGACTGAATGGAAGGTAGTAGGCCCATTTTTGCTTTTTGCCTGTTTGGGGGTGTTCTACTTTTTTGCGGGTGGCTGCAGGGGTCTGGGGGCATACCTCCGAAGGTCTAATATCGGAATCAAGTGTTTTGGACCAAATCCATGGTGAAATGTTTTTTGCGTTTTTGCTCACTTGCCTGGGTTATGGGTGCTATTTGGGGGCTTCCAGGTTTTTGTGGGTGGGTTTAGGGGTCTGGGAGCACTGCGGGCACAGTCTAATGTTGATTGCAATTGTTTTTCAGGAAATCCATGGCGGAAAAGGGGAGTTAGGGCCTAGCTGCAGTGCGCATTTGGACTGAATTCCAGGTAGGCCCAAAGTTTTCTAAGTGTGGCTTTTCCCCGGTTTTGCCTTTTGGCTTGGTTGGGGGAGTTAAACTTGTTTTCGCCCGGGTTGACAGTTCTGGGGCCATTGCTGGGAAGCTCAAATACCCGAAAGAAAGTGTTTTGGAGACAATCCCTGGGGAAAAAGTTTTTGCATTTTCTGATATTTCGCTCCCTCTACCGTTTTCGGGGGGCTGTTTGTGGGGGTTCCTGGTGTTTGCGGGGACGGTTTGCGAGTCTTGGAGCAATGCTGGGTATGGATACTTTTGCTTGCTTGCAAGTGGTTTGAAAACAATCCATGGTGGGTAAGGGGGGATTTGGGCCTACTTTACTTTCAAAGTACGTTTTGTCACCATTTTCTACTAGGCCTCGTTTTTGGAGATCTGATTGGGGGTCTTCTACATTTTTGCGACTGGGTTTAGTAAGGGTCTGGGAGCACTGCTGGGAAGGTCTAATTTTGTTCTAAAAGACAGTTTACAGTACACCTAGCTTGAGGGGAAAGATCCCCTAAATTAATTCACCCATACTTATTTATCCTTCAAAAGGAGACTCAGACAGAGTACGCACTTTCAAACATATTGTACTGTCTATTAGGAAACTCAAAGTGTGACTTTCTGCACTACACAGTGTACATACCTTATATTTATTTGTCAATGGTGTTCTAATATCACTTCCTGTTTTTCCATCAATAATTACAGGCCAGGTTTCAGCCTGTGCAATGGGAAAAAAAGGATGAAGTAAGGCTTCACATTAGCGAGCCGCAATTCAGCATCCGCCAGGCAGGCAATGGACAGGGTGTCTTCTGGTCACCAACATTGATGGACGGAGCGTCAGATGGAATGGAGGAGTCCTGCTAATAAGTGGAATGGTTGGATGCATGTAACTTACCAAATTCAACAAGACAACTACAACAACATACAGAGACAGTATCCGTTCTTTTCTAATTATCTTTTAAGTAATGTTATTGCTGTGAACTTCTATGAGTGTGACTCTGCATTTCTTTGATCTCTGCGTCCAAATTCATTCCTACAGCCATTGTATAGGTTTTACTTCTGCTATTTTTTAAACCTAATTTAATGTAAGAAGTGTTTCTCTGAGTGCAGAGATAGGCAAGTGAAAACTGCAGCCCTGTACTGTCGCATTCTTTCATTCACGGTTGTTGAAAGTACTACTTAGTTTTCAGTAACCATGCATGCAGTAGTGCATGCACTTCCGTTATGTCACTGAAAAGATGTATGGATAGCTGTGTACTCAAAGATTTGTTTATCTTCAATTATTGTTTGTACATGCTTTGCTTTTTTTCTTCTCTCAACAAAACTTTCCCAAAAACCCCCATTCCCATCCATTTTCCAAACCGTAACCCTCTTCCCCGGGCTGTGTGGTTTTGATTGATGGGTGACTAAATGACAGCAATAAGTCCACACACTTGCTGGGGAGGATAAGGTCATAGCAACAGGCTGGTGAAGGAATCCGAGGATATATCCTTACTCAGCTTGACACAGACCCACGACTATTGGCTAATGAAAGCAGATTTTCATGTGCACCATCAACTTGATTGATCATCAAGAACATGATTACGCTGCTGTGTCCTTCACCTTCAGTACTATTTCTTGTAGTAGCCATGTCAAAGAAAGTCAAAGCAAGTAGTAGTTATACTTTCAATACTTTACCATTTGTTAGGCTACATTGTGGCACTGTTCTAGTGTACTGTCACCTGCTATATTCTCTATTGTACCGTTCTAATACTACAGTAAGGACACACAAGGTTTCATTTTCTTTTTTTTCAGATGCTGCAACTGCCACTGTGTAACACCGTTAGTATCACCGCAATGATGACATTTCATCCGCCCAGGATTGCCAACCTTAATCGCCTTTTCCCTTGCAGCCAGCCCCGTGCCTAGCCCTATTTCCAAACACAAATTACAGGTAAGATAAGTGTTTGGGGGGAGGTAGTATAATGGAGTATTAGGAGAGACGAGAGACTGACAGTAGTACTAGTAAAGTCCTAGGACTATTGAATTCACTTACTCTGTGAGAGGCACTTAGTTTTGAAAACATTTGGGCAATTACACAACTTGAATCAAGATGCCACTTAAGTTTCAGGAAAGCAAACTTACTGTTAAACCCCCACCCACCAGCCTCAAAAGCAGTAAAAAAAAAACGTATGCTAAGATAAAGTTTAAATATTTATATCCCTAACAAAAATAATCTCCCGCAAGACCCAACCCACCCCCATTTCTAACCCCAACGAATGACCGTGAAAAGTCCAAAAAACCCAACTCCCAATTCCCACCCCCAGAAGTCTTTAAAAAAGGGGCAAGGGACAGTCTCCTCCTACTGCTGGCTGCTGTTGACTTTTCGGGCCAGGTCGGCATGCTCCTTGCGGAGGGTCTTGAGCAGGGTTTTGGTGTTGAGCAGCTCCTGCTCGAGGTAGGACACCCTGAGTGAAAGGCGGTGCAACCTTTTTTTGGTACTGCTGTGGGGGGCAGCTGATTTTTTTGCTGCTCGTCGGTGGCAGGTGGCTTCGGTACCCCGGCTCCGTACCGCTGGAGACCTGCTGCGCTGACTGGCTGTCCCAGGGAGCCCGGAGGAGGATGCAGGTGTCGCCGTGGATGTTGTCGACGTACTCTGCGTGTCCTCCTCCTCCTGGGCCACCAGCCGCCAATATTCGGCGACAGTCGCCTCCAGCCTCCGTTGCTGGGCCCTTTTAGCCAGCTCCTTCCGTGTTGGTTTGGAAGGTCCATCTATATGAAGAAAGAAAGACATAGTCTGTAACCAATGCTCTTTAAGATTAACACAAAATGATTCAGTAGAAAGTTGTGTCACAGTAGAACTAGCAACTTGCAAGCGCAGTACATAACTATTGTGGGTCCAGTATCTATCTAACCTTCCACTTCTTCATCCTTGCTCTAACATTAGGGGGAGTTTAAGGAATCAATTCTACGAGCACTATGGACTCACTCCATTAGAGTCGACTATGACAGTACACCAGTCTTATTCTTCTTTTTCTCACTTGTTTAGCAAAATTGGTACGTTAACTTCTGCAAGCCGGCATAATGCCAGCGCAGTCAACTTGAACCCGAGAAAAACAGATGCCCGCCATGATGAGTGAGACAGACTTGCGTTACTGTACCAGTCCAGTACATGCAGGTGGTAATGCTCTTACTTTTCTATTACGGGTGGCACTGAGAATACTCTGTTACAAGGGCTACTGCTTAATTAATTTAACTTTCACCCTACAGTGCCAATGAATACTAGAAAAGGAAAATGAAGAAGATAAATAATCTGATTATCTGTCACTGCACATGGTATGTATTTGCTTACATATGGGATGACTTTAGGTGGTTTGCTTTTTATTGAGTGAACAGTGATACATCCACACATGAATGACCGAGTTCTACTAAACTTATTAACAGAGGTAGTGAGTGGCCATCGTAATAGCCAGATATATGCTGTGCTTGCAATACAAACTACTGCTACTATTCATGGTAGTATTCGGACAAAATTAATTTAAAACTTCTTTTCCTTGCCTTTCCTACACTGGGACGGACGTGCGGGTGCGGTGTTACATGCTCTTCAAAGTAACACTTAGTTCATCCAGTGACCGCCTACTCTCTCTAGATACACATATGCTATCTAAGAGTCAGATAGTACCATGATCCAGGCATCCATCCATGCAAACTATATGTCAATCATTCTTCTTCATGTCTCTCATCTGGACAAACCTTATGTTTTCTCATGGGAAAACAACCTTTTCATTTTATTTAGGAAACGGCAAGCCATACATCCGTGCTTCACTTGCGTTTGAATTTCAACCAAAGGATAAATTGCACACACATACAGTTTCTGTTTCACCCACCCAAGCTGTTCTCCTTCCACCCATCCTTGCTTCATCCTACACTCAGCCCTGCATCATATTCCTTCCCAGCCACCTCGGGCACTAATCATTCATTCTTCTTTGTCAGTCATCATTACTTTTAACTTGCTCGTCCTTCCACACTTACTTACAGCCTTCTTTTGCTTTTCATTCATCCCATCCATCAAGTTCATCTCAGATCTGATTTGGATTCTCGAAAAAAAAATCACTGCTGAGTTGAAGTAAATTTAGAGGAGGCTTCTACCTAGTTGATAAAAACTTTGTTCTAAATTTGAAAGTCTGCTTACGAGTATAGTAACTTAACTGTTGAACATATATACTACACCTGTGCAGAGAGCACCCTCTGCAGTCTGCAATCTCAATAAGTAAGGAATATAAGAGCTTACCACTGCCCACCACTACTGTGGAAACCCGCACAGCAGTTTGCTCCGGCACTTGCACCGCCTCCTCCCCAAAAGTGTCCTCCTCCACTTCCGCGCTGGGCCCGGCACCAGATGTTCCACCTACAAAGTACATTTAAGAATGTTAGATGTCATAGACATACACCACTCACTAGTATTTTGTCTAGGAATGAAGAAATGTGAATACAGAAACCAATCTAATAATTTGTGAATGTCTACTCTAAAGTAAAAATGTCCCTTTTTCCAGGGAAGGGTGTTGTCTTGCTACACTTTTTGGCACAACTGATGAATGCTTGCTTTTTAACACGCACCATTTTTCTCATAAAAGACAGAAGCTTCACTTCTAAGAACAAGAGCAAGATCAGATCATCATCACTAGGACGGAGTGACCAACGATTCAGCACCAAAAAGAAAAATTAAAGTTCAAACCAGGTGAGGGCTCGGCTCACCCACAAAAAATGTGTGAAATAAATTACTAAGCACTTTTCCATTTCTAATCAACCGTTTATGTTTTATGACAAGCTTGATTTTAATAAAAGTTTTTACTTGTAATAAAGCTTTAAAACTTAAATAGACTCTGTGCTTTTTGGTCAAGAGTGACTGAGCAAAAGGTTTTGCAATTTGCAAGCATGAGTCCGTGCCTCTGACACTTCTGGACTCTGACTCCGTACTCTTGTCCTGCGTTGGATAATCATCATTGTGGATCAATCATCGATGAATTCAGGAGCTAAATGACTCTGCCACACTGTCTAGTCAGTAAGGAGATTGGGGGTTCTTCAAAGTCTGATATCACTGAGGTATGTGGAAAGTCTACCTGCGCCTATATTAATTGATAAACAATGCACTATTTAGTGTCCATAGTTCTGTTTGTGCAGATTTGTCCCAGCAACAGTAGTAGTATGGATTGTCCTCCTATCCAAACCAAAAGTAAAGTAGTATCTTATTCTTTCTTGGTGGTCATTCACATTTTATTGTTGGTAATTGTCAAAGCATAAACATTTAGAAGACTTGAAAAGACATGGACAATCCCAGAGGACTGCACTGCATAGAGCTATTGCTGACTAGAATGGGAGTTTTGTTTAACACCTTTTGCCAAATGTGCAATCTTAGTTAGCTACACAGACAGACTAATAAGAATAATCTAGTAATACCACAGGGAGTCATAGTAGAGGCAGGATAAGAATTTATATACAGTCTACAAGATGATCAAAGACGATTTAGAAAAAATCGAATGAGGAACGCTAGGAAAAAATAGGTACTCTATATTAAAATTAAAACTTACAGGAGCCCTCGCCTGGCCGATCCTGGCCTTGTAGAGCAGCAGCAGCCTATGCCCCCTCCTCCTCTGTCCTCTTGCCCTTGGAGGGAGCTGATGTACAACATGAAATAAAGAAAGAAACAAAGGCCCCGAAAACATGGATGATTGTTGTCAACCAAATGAAACATTTCAAAAGAACAATAACAAAATATTTTGGCGAAATCGCAAATAGACAACTATTCCACGGGATATATTGACCTATCTCATGTGTCTACTACGATATTAGTATTGCTTGATTTGCGGAGCGTCGACTTGGAAAGTTATGTAACTCACTAAACAAACTACTAAAAAGGTTCGTCTAGGACTGGCAGGCAGCAGTCCACAGCACGCGAAGTGACAGAGAAACTCCATCGTGATTGCAGATCAGTGACAACACTAAAAAGTTTCCTACTACATCAACCAGTCAATAAAATACTCAAACTATCAATCCACCACCACTATTTCTTTTTATTGCCAGGTGTACAAAGAGAGTCGGTAGGGTAAGATTTACAAGCCCCTTGCGGCTCTTTTGCTCCGTTGTTGCGTGACTTTTGTGACGCAGTGGCAGAACAAAAGAGGCGCCATGGTGCGGCGCATATTAACAACGTGACGCATATGGGAGATGCATCACGTTGTAAAGCCCAGCGCCATCAGGGGGCGGTCCGGCGCAAGGGAGGGCGTTCATGCGCAGGAACGCATCCTAAAAGTGGCTGAGGAAAAGCTACAAGATTTCAATCAGTCACTTTTAGGACAATGATGCGTCACTCAAACCCTTCGCCTGCTTGAAGCCGACGTACGGCTTGACGCAGCATTGGGGAGATAGGGCATCCCAGAGCATTGCTGGAGCTGCGCCATCGTTGCGACGGAACTCCAGCAATGCGCCGCCTTTACGGCACAGATGCGTAACGCTTCGGTGATGTTTTGGGCCCATGGTGAGCCGCATTGTAAATACGGCGCACCATGGGTGGTGGTGGCGTGGCGCACAATTACTGGCGCATCCCTGCTACTTTGCAGGGATGCCCCGGTAATTGCAAATCTGCCCCTTAGTGTGTAGCATTACGCAGTTCTGTAAACTACACTCATACATAATTTCTCAGGCCAATGAAATGAACACAAAATCGAAAACAAATAAGCATAGTAGCAACGCTACTGAGAAGGAGAGCAGTGAACCTGAAATGCACAGAAGATTTTGAAATATAGTTTACCTACAATGTAATCGGCAGCATTATTGCTCTTGGTAAAAAACAAAAAATTGCAATATAATAACACACAGAGCAGGAGAAAACAGAGTAGTGATGAAGTAGCTACTACTACTCAACAAGCCCGGGGATCTCGATGCGAACAGGTCGAGCAAGTCACGTTCCCGGTCCAGTAGATCCATCCAACGGTGGGTGGCCTGGTTGTAGGTGCGCTGGACCCGAGAGTGAGAATACATGGCCCGGCACACCTTCTCCCACCGCTTCCGGCGCTCCCGGGGCCCGTTGCCGCTTGCGATCTTGCCGCCTGACATGATCGTCCTGGGGAGGCGGCGCTGTACATAGAAGACTAGTGTGGCCACCTCCTCCTCGCTGAAGATCTCCTGTGGCATCACTAGCTCCCCCTCAAACTCCCGCACGGGAGCCGGGCACGGGGTGCGGGACCCTTCCCCTTCTCGGGCTGCTTCCTGGCTCCCTTTACCATGGTCTGGGCAGAAAGTAAGGTAAATAATAAATAAGAAATAGAATAGGGAAGAAGAAAAGAGTTTTAAAAAGTAGTTTAAAATTAACTAAAAGTAGAAGAAAACACAAAAATATAGAGTTAGAATAATAGAGGGATAGACAATAAGTAAAATAGATAAAAAACTTCAAACAAGCAAAGGATGGCAGAGATTGAGAGAGGATACAGAAAGCATGTCCAGAACCATAGCAATGAATGAAAAACAAGATGGCCACGCCCGTTCATGACCGCGTGGGTAAGTTTGCGCGAGATTTCCCCTGCGATCACATGCGAACTTGTACTAGCGAGCCACACACTTTGCGAGATTACACATAGCGCCCGGAAACGGGAATACGTCACCCAAACAAGATGGCCGCGCCCATGTACAACCGCTAGGGTAACTTCGCCTCGTTGCGCTACCAGCGGCTTGCGAAAACGCAAAAAACCACGCGAACTAACACGCCGCAAAAAAACAAAACGCATATTCGCATGAATTTGCGGCTTCCAAATTCGATCTTGTGCAAATTCGCGCTCCGCGAATCCCGCAAAATTGCAGAAAAACGATTTTTGCTAAACTGAAAGCACTCAGCAGGTGCAAAAGTTCAAGGTCATCATTAGTAACCATTCCCTGTAGTCCTTCCTGAAGGGCCCCTCCAGAGTTCAGTTGCGTACTTGCAACTTTTCTATGACCCTGCTCTGACCCACACAGCAGGCTCAGAGAATAGCTACAAGTATGCCACAAAGGTCCTGTTGGAAAAAATTACACTGCAACAGAAAGCAATTACAGATAAGGAAGCAGGTGCCAGACTGGAAGTTCAAATTCAGTGACACATTAATCAACCCCTAATTCATTCATGAATTTCATGTCAGTTGAGGCAGGGCAGGTGTGCTAACGAATTTTGCAAAACTGAAAGCACTTAGCAGGTGCAAAAGTTCAAGCTCATCATTAATCAGGAAGTACTTACAGCTAAAGAAGCAGGTGCCATCTCAAATTCAGTGATACATTAATCAGCCCCAAATTAATTCATGTCAGTTGAGGCAGGGCAGGTGTGCTATTCCCCCATAATCTACAGTGATGAACCAGAGGGTGGCAGTGATGTACCAGAGGGTGGCATGGGTGAGAGAGAGGGTGGCAGTGGTGAAACAGAGGGTGCTGTGATGAACCAGACGTAGAAACAACATGGTCGCAACCGTTGCGACACGACAAGTAAGTTCGCGCATGCGAACTGGTAAAAAACATTTGCAAACTGGCAGAAACCCTTGCGAACACAAAAAAAATTTGCAAATTCGTGAAAGTTCGCGGATTTTGCGGATTGCAAATTCATGAATACACAAATTCACGAATCGCGAATTTTCAAAATTCGCCCATGCTTAGAAAAATCCAAACCACCTTACATCGAAAAATAACATCCACTAACTCGGTACTACACGTGAATAGCTTCCATCAAAACTCCCTAATCCGGAGCATCCCAAATGGGGAATTTTTAAGGATTCGCAGAATTTGTTCAGAGGAGAGCAAATGGTTGAAACACAGCAAAAGAACAGCAAAAAACTTTGAGCAAAAAGGCTATCAGACAAGAGTGATTGAAAAAGGTCTGGAAAAATCAAAAGAAAAAACAAGGGATGAAATAATAAAAATAAAAACACCAACACCAGAGACACCAAAAATAAGATTCATAACTACTTTTTCACAAGAGTCAAGTGAGGTAACTAAAATTTTGAAAAAGAATTGGAAAATCTTGAAAATGGATCAGACTGTGTCAGAAATTGTAGGTGAACATCCCAATGTAATGTATAAACGAGCAGGAAACCTAAAATATAAACTGGTACACTTCTTACTATTGGAAAAACCAAAGTAAGAAAAAACATTGGCTTAAAGCAAAAGGCTTTGTGAAATATTCAAGTTGTAAAGTATACCAGATCGCAAAAAATACCAAAATATTTTCAGGTTTTAATCAAAGAAAATAGCACATTCGACAACTAATAAACTGTAAGACACAATATGTTGTATATATCATTGAGTGCCCCTGCCCTCTAAAATAGGTGGGCAGCACTATCTGCGAAACAAAAAACAAACCGAATTCTGGAACATGTGAGGGCCACTGTGAACAATGACAGAAGCAACGCAGGTGCCAAACACATGGAAGAGAAACATAACAGCAATTGGAAAGCTTTAAAGTTCTATGGCATCGAAATTGTGGAGAAACATGCAAGAGGAGGCAATCACGAGAAAAGATTGTGACAATATGAGTCTCGCTGGATTTTAGCACTGCAAACATTTGCCCCATATGGATTGAATCAGGACGAAGAGATGCATGTGCATCTAGAATAGGCAAGTTCATGTAAATGTAAACCACCCCCCCTCTCCCAAATCCTTGGAAAATAGAACTGGTAATTTCATTGACTTTCTTTGTAAAATGAACACTGAAGTGGATATATTGCTATGTTATAATACAGTATATGAGTTTACCTTAGTAAAACATTTTCCCCTCTTCTTTTTTTTGGTTCCACCTTTTACCCTAATTTCCCTCCTCCCCCATTTTTGTTCTTCACTTTTAATTTTATTTAACAGAAAAAATGCATACAAACAAGAAATAAGGTTTGTTAGTAGAAATTAGCTTTTTAGAAAAAACTGAGTGAAGCTATAAGAAAAGAGGATACATTTCTATCAAACTGATCAAAAGACAGACTTGACATAATGAATAATTAATTTGAGAGCCCACTGGAGGGCATGATGGTAGAACTTTATAAAATTCAAATTTGAATTGGAAACAGTCTGTGTTAAATCGAATTGCAGAATGTTGAAGAGGGATTTCTAAATGTAAAGATTTAAAGGGAAAGAATCCATTTATTTGCATTTGTAAATCAATTCAACTACATGTACCACAATTCCATCTGTGGGGAAACATGAAGTCATGTGACAATCATTTGAAATTGAAGATATGTCATGGAAATAGTGAATATCTCTAACCGTGATCAAGGTGTCAGTGGACACCGAAACGCGTTGGTTGTGCGATAAAATTCTGAAATCTTTAAAATAAATAGAACACTTGGAAAGTGCCCGTGAGTGCGACTCCATTTTCTTCTTGTGAGAGAAGGGTGGAAGAATATATATATAAATATATTCATGTATACTTTTTTCCAACATGCTAAATCTGCAATCCTCCCTGTAGTTACACGGGGGGCCGCACTGAGCCTTGTGAGCAAGCTGCGTATTGCGTAAACAGTAAAGAAACGCACCCACACCCCTCATTTTAAGCATTTGCAAAGGGCCAGGAAACCTCTCACCTGACCCCTTCACTTAATATTCACTCTAGTTTTAAATGCCTGTGACCGTTCCCCAGCAAACAAAATGTTGACTGCAACTTGTCTGGGAAGGAATGGCTAGCCAATTGGGGTTTTGCTAGTGCACATGAATCCACAGGTAATCCACGTCCCCAGATATTCAAAGATGTTTTCCAGTTAATATCTCTCGAACTACTGAATAGATTTAAACCAAATCACAAAAAGCATGATCTACGTACCAAAATATAGCTACTTTGCAAATTTGGTGTAGTTCCAT
The DNA here is from genome assembly GCF_964263255.1 of Lissotriton vulgaris. Classification (NCBI taxonomy): domain Eukaryota; kingdom Metazoa; phylum Chordata; class Amphibia; order Caudata; family Salamandridae; genus Lissotriton; species Lissotriton vulgaris. Next base: position 2,037,104,982 of record NC_141691.1, read on the forward strand.
TCAACGGTTTAGGCTGTAATCACTTCAAAATTTTCTTAGGAGAATTAACATGGGGAAAATGCATTTGGGACCTCCATTTTCTCAGCTCCCGGTACACAAAACACCGGACCTCATGTGAAGTATTAGACAAATTTGTGGGGGAAAATGTTACTGGCACCAAATATATAGGCAATTGAAAATCACCTTTTTAATAGAAACTCCACCCTAACTATAACTGCCTACTGGCGGTCGCCAGTAGGTAGTTATAGTTAGGACCTAGTTTTCATAGGAAAATAATTTTTTGTTTTCCCAATAACTTTGGTGCCGGTTGACGAATCTTCGCAAAATTTTTAAAACTAGTGATAAGCTCTGGTCAGCTCCTGTCTTAACATTTTCGGGGTGATTCGTCAAGTGGGGCCGAAAAAAAAGGGAGTCCCAAAATGCGTTTTCCCAAATGTTATACTACGTAGGAAACCTCAGACAAAGCTACAGCCCAAACTGCTGTACAGAAATACACCAAATAGGAATATTAATTCTCTCAACTTTCCTTACTCAAAATACTGACAAGATTATTAATTCTCTACCCACCCTTACCTTATATTTAATATATATTAAAAAAAGTAGTTTTTAGATTCTGAGCTTAATTTAAAAAAAAAAAAAGAGGAGGTTTAAGAGAGGTGAAGCTTTATTACCTTACCTTTATTAATATCATTCCCTTTTCAAATCTCTTAACATTACTACACCATGTCTGACATGGATTCAGATGACGCCACTGCAAGCTCACCTGCACCTATCGGCAATTCACTGAAGAAATTCCTTCAACAGGAGATTAAATCCTTTATGATGTCCTCTCTCAAAGAAGTCATGCTCTCTAAAAGACTGTGTGATTCCCAAGACCCCCCCCCTATACACAGTAAGAGACCCAAAAAGACTAAACATTGTGAAAGCACTGCAGGCCCTAGCGCCTCTCATAGTACGGGAGGTCCTAGCACCTCAGTTTGGATGGGTGGCCACTGCGCCCCACTTGAACCTGATGTCCCTTGGGACACTCCCTTGATCGGTGCCCATGGCGGCACAAATATGTACGGTGTTCCTTCCCGGCACACTTTGGAATAGTGCTAACCAAAAAAAGAATTCTGGTTTTGACTCCTCTTCCTCCTTCTTTGATGACAACTCCTCCAAAGACCCCTCTGACAAATGCATCTTTGACCTAGATGAGGTTCAACATGACTTCAATTCTCAACCTGATCCAGAACCGAGCTCTAAAAATACTATTTTGAATTTATCGGAGAAGAGGTGTTCTCTCCCCTAAACATCTCTCACCCTAATAGCTCAAAGTGGTTCCCACAGGAACATGTTTTACAGTTTGTCACACGTTGGTTGAGAAACCTTTTAGATAGAAATACTAGAAACACAATGAGATCTGAATCCCCAGACCTACCATTGAGGAGAGGGTCTGTCAAACTCCAAACCTAGATTCAGACCTTATCAAATTCCTATTTAAATTAGGGCGAGACCCTAGAAAAGGACTGGAGAGAGCTCTTAAAGGCTGCCAAGACCAGTTTAAACATTGAAAGGAGGAGGTCCATTTTAAACAAAATTAATCCAAAATTAGGAGACATGGCAGAAAAGGAACCCTCCCAAAACCCTAAAGGCCTTCTTTTCTGGGAGGATATAATCAAGGAGATTGGTAAATATCAGCCTGATTCATGAAAACTGGATTCTGCGATTCTCAATTAGCGATTAACTGTGAATCGCAATTGAGAAATCGCAGAATGGTATTCATGATGATTAGCGAGAAAAAAAAGCGAATCGCACGCGGCCGCAAAAACCGTTTGCGATTATCGAAAATCGCAGAAAAATCGCTATTCCCGGCTACATCCGTGTCGGATTTGCGATATCGCAAATAGCAATATCGCTAATTGTGAGATCGCAAAAAGCGAGATTGCAAAATCGCGAGATTGGGAAAACGGGAAGTCACATTTCGAGCACAGTGATGACATAACAACCAGGAAGCAGCCAGTTCCCACCCCCATTCACCTCAGTGAGGCAGACCTCGAGGCAGCCACAGAGACAGCTTCTGCAATTCACCTTGGATTACCACTTCCAACTACACTGCAGCTATGTCTGAGGAGGCAGTACCTGGGCCCAGCAACACCACCGGGCACAAGAGAAAGCTAAAGTTCTCCGAGCAGGAGTTGGAGCACTTAATTGAAGGGGTGTTGGAGAACCACTCCAAACTGTTCGGGAGGGAGTCACGGAGGGTGCCCGAGCAGGAGAAGCGCAGGATCTGGGTGGGGATAGCAGCTGCTGTGAACTCTGCGGGTGTGGCCGACAGGTCAATCGATGAACTGAAGAAACGGTGGTACGACCTCCGAGGTCGTGCCTAGGAGAAGTTAGCCGAGAGGCTTGGAGAGTCCCTGGCCACTGGAGGGGGAGGACCTACAGTCCCTCCAAACACCCCCATGGAGGATCGAGTAGAAGACACGCTGGAGGATGAGGCGTGCATCGGAGTCACCCGATTGGACTCATCCCGCCTCACCCAAGAGATCCAAGGTAAGTGGCATGCGACTGCGACTCTGTCCCCTATGAATGGCCATGACCATATAGGCTCCCATAATGTTCCATAGTCAGCACCAGGAGGGGGAATGGACAGCGGCTGTCGAGCATGAGTGTTGAACGTCGCATTCTCAGGATTCACCAGCTGCAGGCACGCCGGCAAAGGGCCATCCAGCTTCAGCTTTATAACATTGGCCGCAATGTGGCAGGTGTGGGGGACCGGATGGACCGCATGACGGCAGCCATGGCAGGTGTGGGGGAGGGGATGGCCCGCATGACTGCAGCCATGGAGGCCAACACGGCTGCAATGATTTCACAGCGCAACACAGCCCGCCGCCGCCACCGTCAGCTACTGACCCGGCTGACGGCTTACACCCGGTCAAACTATGTTGCTGGCAATGCCACCTCGCAGCTTTCGCGCCGGTCCCTGGCGCAGCAGCAGCAGCTCATTCAGTGCTGCGAGGATGTGGCCAGGGTACTTGAGCACCTGACCACTGCCGTGACGGCACTTCACCCTTCTCTACCTGCCACTGTCGGGGGTGATGATGCCAGTGAGGGGACATCAAGTGTGAGCAGCCACTCTGCCTTACACGTAGGGGCGCTGAGACGCAGCACCAGGCGCACTGCAGGGACACGTGCGGAGGCTGACGAGGAGCCAGAGAGGCGCGTGGGTGCTTCGCACCGGAGGCGCACCTGACTGAATAGTACTGTACAGGCACAGGCTGAACATAAGCCTGCCCTGTGTATTGGACACGGCAGTATGCTGAAATACTGTTTGCAATGAAAGGATGGCAACTGGAACCTTTTTTGTGATTCAAACAATATTATTTAATTTAGCATCACACATTGGCGTTGTGTCATTATTAAATTTTGCATGTAGTTGTGATTTGTTGGGTGAGGGGAGAGGGTGCACTAGAAACTGTTCATTGTGATGTGGTTGCGACGTCTGTGGCCTTCAGCTGGGTTCTCCCCGCGTGCATGGCGCGCATGTGCAGGTGGCCGGTCGTCCCCTTCCGATTCACTGCCAGAGATGTCGACAGGTATCCAGCACTTGGTAGCAATGTTGTGTCGTATAGCACACACAGCCACAATGCGGCAGCACACTTCAGGACTGTAGAAGAGGGCCCCACCTGTCTTGTGCAGTATGAGGAATCTGCTCTTCAGTAGCCCAAAAGTTCTCTCAATGCAATTCCTTGTGCGTATGTGTGCTACGTTGTAACGCCGTTGCTGTGGTGTAGCAGGGTTGAGGTATGGGGTGAGGAGGTATTCACGCAGGGCATAGCCACTGTCACCTGAATGAGAGGAGCAGAGGGTGAGTGCCTGTGTAGCGCAGCTACTTCATCGCACTGTGACATTGTGGGCAAACTGTACTTACCAAGTAGGTGTCCTTCCCCAAAGTCTCCCCTGGCCAGTCGTGTGTGGAGGTCACTGTGCCGGAATATGAATGAGTCATGTGTACTCCCCGGGAACTGTGCCACTATGTCAGTGATGTATGTCTTAGCATTGCAGACCATCTGGATGTTGAGGGAGTGGTAGGACTTGCGATTGCGGTACATGTACTCCGTTGCAGCTGGTGGGCAGATGTGGATGTGGGTACAGTGAATGCATCCTATCAGGTGTGGGAAATGCGCAACATTGTAGAATTGAAGCTTGGTCTCATCCAATTCCTGTTGGCTTGTTGGAAATTTGATGTGGTGGTGTAGCTGGGTCAGCATTGCGTCAAGGAAACTCCCTAGGCAGCGGGACATGGTGGGCTGGGATATCCCCCCAGCAGCTGCAACTATTCCCTGGAAGCTCCCGGAGGCCAGGAGGTGCAGGCTACACAATACCTGGACATGTGTTGGCACGGCATTGGTCCGCCTTGTTGGGTGCTGCATCAGGGGGTCAAGGTCCTGAATTAGCTTGATGATCATTGCCCCATTCAGGCGGTACTTTGCGTAAATTTGCTCTCTGGTTTGGCCCAGCAGGGTGACCCGCTGGCGGAAGATCCTGGCCTGGATTCTGCGTCTCCTATGTGCTGCTCGCTGTAGCCTTCGCCGCCTGACCACCATGTACATTTCTGGCATTGTGACGCTCCTTATGCTGATCCTGCTTCTGCTTAAGTGTGTATGGGCAGGCCAGCACCAGTTGCTGATAGGCCAATGGTTTTTCAAATTTTTTTTTACTATGGGTTTGATGGTTACCACCTGCTTTGGGTTGTCCTTAAATTGCGCCTCGCAAAATGCGATTTTGTTTTTTTTCGCTAATTGCGATTTGTCATGAATCCCGATTGCGAGGAATTTGCGAATTTGCTATTATTTTCGCAGAATCCGTGATTTCTCGCTATTTCCGATTCGCAAATGGTCTACTGCCGGGATTCTGCGAATCTTTTAGTGATTTCGCAAATCTGTGTTTGCGAATTCTCATTTTTCATGGTGAATTCCGATTATGGGAATTGCGCCCGCAATTGCATTTTCGCAGCTATTGCGAGCGCAATTTAGCTTCATGAATCAGGCTGTATGTCTCTAACATCACTGCTCTCGACAGGGCTCAAAACAACCTAAGACGAGTGTTTAACACCAACCTTTTTGGTCAGGCCAGCAGAAGGGGTCGCTCTTCCGGCCGAGGCACCCAACGACCCTACTCATCATTCAGAGGAACTGGAAGGGGCTTCTACCCCCCTAGACAACCCTTCTTTCCCCAAAGAGGAAGGGGTCCAAGAAACCGTGGTTCCAGAGGTCGTGGTACTCCCAACACCTCCAATTCTACCAGTAAGTACTACTCCTCCTTCTTCTCTCCCTCCCATAGTAGGGGCAGACTAAAACAGTTTTATCATGTTTGGAATTCAATCACCCAAGATCCATGGGTTCTAGAAACCGTCTTGGGCTTCAAGATAGGCTTTTTACAGATCCCCTTCCAATCACGCTTACCCCAACCCTTTGTCCTGTCACAGTATCAGGAAAAGATCGTGGAGGAAGAAATTATTCCTATGCTCAAGAAGGGCGCAATAGTGGAGGTTCCCTGGTCCGATGCAAGATTCATAAGCACACTTTTTCTTGTTCAGAAAAAGGACAAAGGGTGGAGACCGGTAATAAACCTTCGAGAAGTCAACAAATTTCTGGTTTATCGTCATTTCAAAATGGAGGGTATCCACCTTCTAAGGGATCTCCTTCTCGAAGGAGATTGGTTGGTCAAGTTAGACCTGAAGGATGCCTACTTCACCACCCCTATGTACAAGGAGCATCAATCTTTCCTTCAATTTGCTTGGAAAGAACACCTTTACCAATTTCAAGCTCTTCCCTTCGGCCCCTCTTCTGCCCCTTGGTGTTTTACCAAGATCATGAAGTGTATCGTTACAATTCTAAGAGAAAGGGGTATCCATCTCATCATCTACCTGGACGATATTCTTATCATGTCCCAATCCCATTCAGACCTCCTAAGAGATCTAAAAACTTCCATGAACTTAATAGAGAGTCTAGGAGTCATCATCAACAGAGAAAAATCCATTCTCTCTCCCTGCAAGACCATAGATTTCCTTGGCTTCACTCTAGACACCGTGAAATGTCTTCCCCTCCTTCCTGCCAAGAAGATTGCCAAGATCCGGAAAGAGATCAGGTCCATCTTGAACAAGAGTCTCTAACGCTCCGCGAACTAGCCAGACTTCTTGGGCTTCTTTCTTCTTCCAACCAGGCCATTTCCCCCGGTCCTCTGAATTACCGTGCGCTTCAGAGATTAAAGATAAAAGCGCTCAATTCAAGTCTATGGTATGGGGATCTTGTCTCCCTGGACCCAGATGCCAGAGCAGAGCTCTTTTGGTGGCTGGAGAACTGAGATGCCTGGAATGGCAAAGCTATCTTCGGCTCATCCCCGGATTTTGTCCTAGAATCAGACGCCAGTCTTCATGGCTGGGGTGCACGTTTGGAAGACCAGAACACCGGGGGGTTTGGACCCTGACGGAATCTTCTCAACACATAACCTTTCTGGAATTGACAGCTGGTTTATACGCTCTTATGAGCTTCAAACACTCCATTCAAGGGAGGTCTGTTGTTCTGAAAATGGACAACATTTCTGGCCTATATCAATCGTCTTGAAGGAACGAGATTTGCAGATCTCTCCAATCTTGCCAGGAAACTTTGGATGTTCTGTCTGGAACACAAAATTTCCCTCAGGGCGGAATATCTTCCAGGGAAATCAAACATTTCTGCAGACTGGAATTCAAGATTCCTTCTAGACTTCTCAGACTGGAAACTCGATGTGAACGTCTTCAATACCCTCTCCCACTTTTGGGGTCCCATAGACGTGGACTTATTTGCCAGCAGGCTTACCTTCCAGCTTCCCAACTACTTCAGTTGGATGCCAGACCCGGGCGCTCTTGCTGTGAACGCCTTTCTCCAACCATGGTCTCACTTCCTGGGTTATGCCTTCCCTCCTTTCACCATGATTCAGAGGGTCCTCCAGAAAGTCAGATTGGAACAATGCCTTCTGATCCTAATTACTCCTTTTTGGCCATTCCAAGCTTGGTTCTCAACAGCCCTGGACCTAGCATGCGACATTTCCTTTCTGATCCCAGCCTCTCCAGGCCTGGTCTCAAATTCAGACGGGGAAGATCATCATCTTATTCTCGAGGGGAATTTGAACCTTCTTGCTTGGAAAGTGTCAGGCAATCTAACGAATTGTCTGGACTTTCGTTGACAGCTCTCTCTCTTCTCGGAGAATCTTGGGCACCCGGAACACACCTTAGGTATAACAACATTTGGAAGAAATGGTTTCATTGGTGCCTGGAAAGGAGTCTCGATCCGGTGGAGGCTCCTGTCGTCAATATCATAAATTTCCTGGTCGAACAATTTGACAGAGGCCATTCTTATCGTTCTATTAATTGTTTTAGATCCGCAATCTCCACGGGCCATTCCCCTATCAACGGTGAATCGTAGGTAAAAATCCTATTATTTGTAGAGTCCTCAAGAGTATAGGACTAAGGAGACCTCCTCGACCTAAGTATCAGACCCTTTGGGATGTCAAGTGTATTTTAGACCTTTTTTGATCTTGGCCAGATAACTCTTCCCTTAACCGCATGCGTGCGGGCGGAATTCCGCTCGTACGCTGAGTTTTTTAAAACCGCATGTTACGTGACGTGCTGGGCTCGTCATCAGCGTGCGAGCGGGCTACGCCATGACGAGCCCAGCTCGTCATCAGCGTAGAAGGGGTTAATAGAAAATTTCTCTCCTTCAAACTCGCCATTCTCTTGTGTTTAGTCTCCTGTAGGAGAGTATCTGACATCAAAAGCTTAGACATTTCTAATATATGTTATGATTTTTTGGTGTCAAGTTTGAAATACTAAGAAGAACTAAAACCATGTCAGATTTTATCTTTTATCCTCGTTTTGACACTTTCCCTGAACTTTGTGTGGTTGCTTGTATGAAAGAATATAACGCTGCTAGGCCCTAGAGATGCAAATCAACTTTTAGTTTCTTTTGTGAAACCTTTTAAACCTGTTTCATCCACCTCCATAGCTAGATGGGTTAAGTCTACCATGAGCCTTGCTGGTATCGACCTCTCTAAGTTTCAAGCACATTCTATCAGAGGAGCTATGGCCAGTAAATCCTTCTGGTCAGGTGGTAAGTTGGATGATATCCTGAAAGCTGCTGACTTGTCAAATGCTAACACCTTTGCTCGTCATTATTGCAAACCTATCGAGCATATGTCTGATGTTGTCCTTCGGGCTACGAACATGCATAATGTAGCCTCCGGTCTTCTAATGAAATTGCAATTCTCCTATTAACATGACCAGAGAATCTGGATTTCATTAAAGACACGGAGGCTGACATTATCCCTCCCTCCTCCCTTTTACAACTTTTGATATGTCTTTATGAGATCTTTTATGAACTTATTGATTGCTTCAATTGTTGTTAATCTATTATTATGCCTATGCTTCTGTTATCTTTCTGTTTGTGATGAGGTCTTTAGCTCTCTAGGCTCTTGATTCTTAATCATTTTCTTTTTCTCAGGCTATTCCGTTTAACCGGCTGTCCATTGAGATACTGAAGTTTGCTGCACTATGTTTTTCAAGCTCTTCTTGAATCTCTCCATTTATGAAGTTCTTTCCTGCTGCGATTCTTTTAAAAGAGGCAGATCATCTCCTGGATACATCCTTTGTTCTCTGTTGATAACTCTAGAACCTTATCCTTTATGATGTAGTGCGGCTGTGTGACTTGCTATTAAAGGATAATGCATAATGTAGCCTCCGGTCTTGTAATGAAATCTTCGCAAAATTTTTAAAACTAGTGATAAGCTCTGGTCAGCTCTTGTCTTAACATTTTCGGGGTGATTGGTCAAGCGGGCCGAAAAGAAAAGGGAGTCCCAAAATGCGTTTTCCCCTATGTTATATTACGTAGGAAACCTCAGACAAAGCTACAGCCCAAACTGCTGTACAGAAATACACCAAATTTGGCAAAAAGGTCGCCCTTGGTTCAGAAAGAGTCCTGTTTGTTAAATGGTGTAAATCCGTTATTATTATTATTATTATTATTATTATTATTATTATTATGTTTCTTATATAGCGCCTGAATTGACCCCCGAAGGGGTATCTCCGCGTTTGCCTTGGGAACCCGTCCTGGCTTTTCCCTGTGAGATAGCCCCTACAGGGCATCCCCAAGGTGAAAGCCAGGCATCCCGCCGCAGGGGGGCCGTTGTGGAGATTAAACAAGCTTAATGCCCAGAGTTGCTGAGTGTGAACCCATGATTAGGTCAGGCACCAAAACGAGAATTATCGAGTCCATGGACATTTGAGCTCAAGACCCTGCCGCGTCGGGAATTGAACCCTGGTCCCAGGTCTGACCTCTGCTTCAGGGTCTGCCTGCTCTAACCAGTGAGCCACGTTCAGTAGTTGCTGAGAAATTCGACTAAGAAAATGTTTTGATATCTAGGGCAGCGGTGGGTTTGCGAACCCTCCCGTGCACAAGCTTCACTCTGATTGGCTGCCAACACTCCAAACCAGGAAGTGTTGGCAGCCATCTTGTGACTCTTTAGAACCAAGTCAGACGAAAACAGTGAAACACAATGAAAATATAAGATGCTTCCGTACATCTTTCGGTGAGCGAAAGCCCACACACTCAGATGCCAAGAACAAATCCTGCTCTTGGCACAGGTGCTTCACACATCTTACAGGCTGGAATGGCAAGGACACAAAGACCTACCAGAGCCAAGCCATAGCAACACATGCACGATGAAGTATTCAATCCAGGCTCCAACTTACCAGGAAGCAAGCACCCATCGAAGGATGTTGAGACCCCTGAGACACACTTTGTTAGTAGCCCAACTGTCCAGAACTCATCCCCGCCACGTGCCTAAACCTGAATGTGAAGACCATATTGACACACAGAGCCTGGCTGAACTACCTGGTCTGCACCCAGCCTGCCCGGCCTGGGTATGGATGAACCAGCGGTGCTCCCATGGTCCTGAGGCGCTTGCAAGCTGAGCCCTCATTTGAGGTCCCCGAATCAACTGTAAGTCTCCTTGTACAGCTTGTTTTGAGGTGGCCCCCTTCTCTGTAGCAGCAGCTACCAACAACCTCAGCTTCCTTCTCCCAGATGAATATGGTACGCTCCAGGCAATCTGCTGATGGAAAATTGGACCTGACCATGCTACCCTCCTAAAATCCAAAGGTGAACCCTGAGAAACAACTCTATGATTTCCTTCCATTTTTCTATTTTTCTCCATAAACTTCCATTGTGTATAATTGTGCAGAACTGTGACTTATTTTTAAAGGTGGGTGGAGTCGCTCAGTAACACTACGTGGAATTTGGCGGAGTTGCAAAAAATCTCTGTTGAATTCCATTGTGTAAGTGCGGGTGAGTGCAGTAATTTGTTTGTAAAAAAACAACATAGAACACTGCACCTTTCAGTCATCTTCTCCTGCACCTATGGTGAAGTTGCCCTTGCTGATGGTTTGACTCTTCTGATTTGTGAGGGTGCAGGAGAAGCGGCCACCACTATGTCTGTTAGTGTGGGGGTCAGGGTAGAGTAGGTCGCTGAAATCTCAGTGGTGGCTAAAGGCGCTGTGGCTCTGTCATTTCAGACAGGACCTCTGGCAATTTTCCTTGGCTCCCCCAACACAGAGCTGCCCCCCAGCCCATTCCTCTGAGTAGTCTTCTTTCCCCATGCCCCCATGGTACTGGAGAGTGGAGAAGGAGATGTCAGATCTTAGTGAGCTGGGAGGGAGTGCCAGAGTTTTGACTCGAGACATGGGCGTTGACATCTGCGGTCAGAGAGAGGCTGGTGTGAGGCTACTTTAGAGGTCAAGGGGTGTCCATTTTTGATCCAGCTGTAGGTGTGGAGCCGCAGCCAGGGCGACTGACTCTGGAATCTGGGGATCACGGTTCGATCCCCAGCACCGGCAGCAGATTAGCCCAGCACCATGTGGCTCTGGGCAATAGCTTGCTTAATCTTCCAGATGGCCCCCAGCATCTAGAGACCCTTACGGGTGATTGTTCGCACTTTACAAATGTGGATTATTATTATTAGGGAGCCTTACATTAACCACAAAACAAGAGGGAGGGCTGACAACAGTAAACTATGCTACGCAGAAATGGGATGCACATATTGAGCATATTTAGGGGGTGATAATGCTGGGGGATTCATCAATGTTTTCACAAGGATTCCAAAAAGCAACAGTAAGTATATTGACAAAGCCTTCGCCCACCTTCAATTTGTGCTTTCAATAGGGTTTGCCTTTGAACAAGTCTCTCTTTCCAAACTACTGGTTCTGGGTTTAGAATGAGATTACTGATTGCCTCGGCATTCGTATTTGCATTGATGTTGGTGGGAGTCCTATTAGTCTTCAATGTACCAATCAATGTTCTCACTTGTGTTCCCCTTGGGTTGAGCGTGGGTTCAGTTTCAGAATTAGAGCCAGTATGCATGATTTTCCTTAAACCACATGCTTGGGCCAGAAAGAACCTCACCCAGGAAGTGTGATTTCAGAGCTTACCACTCCCAATGCCCTTTCCAGCATGGTATCAATACTGGTGGGTTTATGCTGTACCGCCACCATAATTGTGCCTTTCCTTTTTGCCATTGAGATGGAAGCTGAACATAGAGTAGTATAAAGATATATCACTCATCCTTAGCTCTGGTTGCTGACTGCTACAGATTGACCCATTCTTGGCCCTGTGTTGGCCCAGGCACACGGCCGGGTGCCTCCCTCACAGCGGAAGGCCAAAGTACAATATGTAGGCGCCTCTAGGCACGAAGCAGAGAGTGTCAATGGCTACTGTTGCAAGGACATTTGGAACCTGTGACCTGTCCATGTCTCCCTCTGCAGTAATCTTCCCACACAGTGAGAGGCCAAAGTACAATAATGAAGCACCTCCGGGCATGAAGTATTGAGTGTCTGTGGCTCCTGCCACATGGACTGTTGAGGCCTGTGGTCCGCCACAGACTCCTGCTGCAGAAAGCTTCCTGTGCAGCAGGAGGCCAATGTAAAATATGAAAGCACCTCTGGGCACAATGCAGACAGTGTTAGTTGCTCCTGCTGCAAGAACTGTTAGGCCCTGTGGACCACCCCTGTCTAGACCGTGGTAAGCTTCCTTGGGTATTTAATAAGTGCTACCTTATTGGGTAAGTGCCTTGTGCATATTTTACACTACAGCTTCATAAAGGACCACAAGGTAATGTTTTCAATGACCTAATGTGCATGTAATTTGGTAATGTGATTGTTCCTTGAGCACCTTCATCGACAAATCTGTAATGACATTAATCCTTGTCAAGAGAAGACAATACTACAAAGATGTGACTCTCCACCAAATATGGGTACTTCTTGAAACTAAATAAAGTCAGTGCTTATTAGTTTGGTGAAGATGTCCTTGGATTCCTCTGCATCAATAACACATAACCACACTCGGCTGAAAATATGCCTAGGGGCCTTTTGTTAAGCTGTCCATCAGTGTGGGAAAAGGCAGGAAGACCTTTACATACTTGTAAGGAAAAGGAAGCTTAGCCAAACTAGGGGAGTTTGCAGATGATTTTGTGCATTTGCATGCTCATGGTATTTCAACTGAGACCCATGGTTCCTATTTTAATTTTTCCAAGGGGAGGGGGGCAGGTTTTTGCCTCGGTAACACCATCCCCCAGGGCCTGGCCAAAAATCAATGGTATAGCTGGGCCAGAAGGCCCTTTCCCCAAGCTGATTTTGCCGCTAGGGACCTCTTCACCTGGTGTCCAGCCACATCTTGCTGGGGGGTTTGGAGTTCACCCAAGGAACCAAGAGGACTTCAAGGCTCCTGCAGTACCCACCAATGAAACACCACCTCCTACATTAGCTCGCATTGCTTCCAGATGCAGGGAGCTAATAAATATGCAGCTCCCTGCATGTAGGACCAATCTTTCATCTGTTTCCCCCCTCGTATGACATTATGCAGGCAAACAGATGAAAACTATGATTCCCGCAAGCAGGAGTAGTTTGACAAGTGCTGCTTGTTGGGAGTAGGGGTGTGTTTGCTCTTGCTTGGCAATTACAGCTCCTGCCAAGCAATAGCAAACTGCTATGTCTGTGGGGTTGTGGTTCCCACAGCCTTTAAAGGCTCCATGAAAGGGGCAACACTGCACCTCCTCCTTTAAACGGCACAGGCTGGCCCTGTAGTGGTGGTGGTCCCAGAGGCTATATATGGCCCAGGAGGGGGGGTATGGCCCCCTCCCAGTTTTAAATACAAGGTAAGCCCCGGGAGGTGGCGGTGCCAGTGTTCAAAGGGTCTGCACTGCCCCCCTTAATTGCTTCTTTTGGCCTCAGTGAGGTGGTGGTCCCTGGGGCTTTAAACAGCACAAGCAGGGGGTCCAAGTGGCCCCATACATTTAACAAATAAATAAATAAAGCCCCTTTGAGAAGGTGGTCCCCGTGGCTCAAAAAGCCCAAGCTAGTGGGGTCCACGCAACCCTCAGCCAGTATTTAAGTAAAGACCTGTGAAGGTGGTGGTCCTTAGTGCTAAAAAGCGTATTAGGAGAGAGGCCACTTGGCCCCCTACTTTTTTTGTAATATACCCCATGCCCCCAGAATCTGGCCCATCCGGGAGCTATTACTATAAATAAGCCCAAGAGAATTTGCTTGTTTTTTTAAATTTTTTTCCATGGATCCAATACTACGATTTCACAGCAAAAACGTAAAAGGAATTGTCTTTTTGCTCTGGCATGTTACCCAGGGGACACCAAGACCAGTGCTAGGAAAACATGGTACTCATTGTTTGCTTCACTGAACCCAAGTCTCAAGAGGGCTTCTGACGCTTCCTGGTTGGAGTTTTGGCAGCGAATTAGATATCAGCAAAGGCACAGTCAGATCTTCAAAGAATCTGCGTCCCTAGATAAACTAATGTGGTTTTCCTCCAATATCTCGAAAACTACTCAATGGATGTACATTAAATAACAAAAAGTATTCTTACTGGGCCAAGAGCCAGCTTTGGATTGGATTTGTAAATACCATTCAAGCCAACTTGAAATGAATAAAAGCAACCCCTGAAACATGCTTTACTATCATTATAGCTCTGTAGGGAGATTTTGCTTTGTCAAGGTTGGCTTGAATATTATTAACAATCTAAATCTATAGTCCTGCACTTAAGGTGGTAAAAGGCTTTTGTCATTTTCCAGATAAACGTGGATGTAGAAATGGTAAGGGACAATGTCTGTTTCTATCTTGGCATGGATGACAATGTGCTAATCCTACACTTCAAAAATAGAGAGTAGGTGGTGCACTGCGTGAGTTCAATGAAAGGTGTTGTTATTTAAACAACAAAGTTCTGGGTGCACTGTCAGGGTGGTGTTATCCGTCCAACACTTAAAATTTTTGATAGAAAAGCAGACATTTGAAGTGAGCATATTCAAAGTATTGATGGTGTTGTATGGTGTTATAAACAGGAGCTGCTCTCCACCTAAATGTGTGAACTGCATAATGTATGCTGTACTCTATGCCTGAAAGGCTTTTGTTTTGACTTATACTGGTGTGTTTACTGAGTGGTGGAAAAGGGAGCATGTTTGCTGAAGCCCTCCTAGCAACCTGCAGTGTGTGACTTATTGGAGGTAACAGGAGTGTTACCTACAGTAAGTCCCACACAACAGGACTGCTGATAGATTCTCAGTGGCCATGTCCCTTTCTCCCCCACTCTGTAAGCACAACTTCTGGTGCACTACACTAGGGAAATTAAGTCCCCTTGGATATTGAGGGACCTCGTGGGCCAACAACCCCTCCTATTACCTCCAGTAAGTTGGGTTTGCTGAGCGTTTTTTTGGTGGACATGCCCCTTTCTTCACCACTCTCCAAACATTTCTCCTTGCACACATCTGGTTGGGACAAGCAGACCACTTTAGTCCTGAGGCCCTTCCCAAGTAGCAGTGCAACAGGACACACATTTGCAGAGTAGTGGAGAAAAGGGGTGGTGCCTCAAGTCCTCAGCAATCCCTTTTTCTGGAACTTACAGGAGGTAAAAGAAGTGGTTCCCGTACCGCAAGGACCGATGGTGATGTGGACGTTCTCTGTGGCAACTACAGGAGACTTGTTTTGTTATTATTGGGAAATAAACATTTTAAAGGGAGGGGGGCTGTGTTGCCCCCTTTCTTGGCCCATTTTTGATTCCAGGAGACCTCATCCCCCAGGGCGGGACCTTGTTTCAGTAGGTGACGGGGCTGCATGGACCCACTCCCGTGCAGATTTTGGCCCAGCGGACCTTATCCCCAGGCCTGCAATATTATTTTTTTATTGATATGATAGGTAGGGAAGGAGCTGAGCAGCCCCCCTCTCGAGCCTATTTCAGACCAGGGTACCCAATCCCTTGGGACCCACCCTTTTTATTTATTTATTCATATAAGTAATGGGTGGAGGGCATGTCTGTAGTATGGGTGTTAGATCCAACCCAGGGAACCCACTGGTACTGATGGGGACTGCAGGGGGAGCCTGAAGACCCCCACACTCACTACTGGCTTCCTGCATCTTGCTGTAACCAGCATCGCTTTTACCGTTCCCTGTATGAAAAACAAAATTGTGCTCTGCTTTGAGCAAGCTTGCTTAAAGCAGAGCACTGTTTGCTATGGCTTGAAGACAAACTGCAATGTTCTGAGGTAGGCACCCTGGGAAGTTGCAGGGATTGGTCCTGGGGAGGTAGTGGTCTGCAGGGATATCTTTGCCTCCAGTAGGGGGCCGTGGAGTGCCCTTCCAATGTTTGTTTAGCCACTGGTAGGTGGTTGTCCTTGGTCCAGCGGGGAGGTCATGCAGCTCCCATTGGAATTTACGAATGGCCCTCAGAGGTGACTGTCTCTGGGGCTGCTGGGGATGTCTACGCAGCCCCTCGCGTTATTGAAAGTTATTGCCTTGGGGATCCTCTCCACCCCCTGCATCTGCTAAACAAAGAGACCCAAGGAGGTGATGGTCCCCAGGGCAGGGGGAGCCAATAGGTCCCATTTATAAAATAAAAACCCCTAGCAAGGTGGTGGATCCAGGGGCAGAGAGGGAGGTCATACAGGCCTCCTCTGCATTTCTTTTAAAAGGAAGCCCCTGGAGGTGGTGGTCCCCAGGAGAGGGGGGGGCATGACACCCCTACTTTAATTACAAATGCCTCTTGCACCTGGCCCACCTGGGGCCTATAATAAAAAATGTATCAGCTAAATCCACAAATCCAGCGTGACTCCTGCCAAATTCTGAAAAATGCTGTTTTGGCCCTCAGGGATCCCTGTGGGACACCCTACCAAGAGGCCTAGGGATTCAGGGTGTTTCTACTTAGACCCTTTTTTTTTTTATATCTTTTTTTCTGAAGATGGCTGGCAACACTTCCTGGCTTCAAGTGTTGGCAGCCAATCAGATCTCAGCACAAGATCAGGGGAGTTGCAAATCCACCGCATCTCTATATATACTACTTCAAATTTCTTTAAATAACTCCAAAACTACTGAATAGATTTGAAAATATTATTAACAATTATACAAACAATAATAACAAATCAAATTAAATTAATATATGTAATAAAACACATTTGAATAATTACAAATACCCTACCTACTCATTACGAACAGCTATGACAGTGATTCATACAGGGAATCTGCTAACATTAAACATTCATAAATAACTTACCAACAGGCAAAAAAGGCAGTTATTAAAGGTACATTTCTAAATATGTAGGCAGTGAGATAGATAGACATCAAAACAATGTTACTCTGTGGTGCATGCAGTGTACCTATATGAGGACGACCTCTATTATATCTTCAGGACATGACAACTGACGTGGCCCTGTTTAAATGGTCTTTCACACTTTGGAGCAGGTAGAAATGCTTTGCGTGAACGGAGGAAAATCATGTTTTTTCCCTCTTAACCACGATGCCTCACCGCGGGTTAATCAACTGGAAGTAGAATCATTAACCTGGGCGATAACAGAGATCCTATATCTCGGGGTCCACCTATATCACTCTCAGCAGGATTTATTTGATGGCAGTAGGTGTTTACAGTCCTTAGGTCTCAAATATGGTTTTGACAGTGGTTGCCACTGGTTCTGGTGGGTAGAGTCCATCCCTGACTGCTTTACTACTTTCTCAATGTCCTGGTATTTCCTAAGTGGCGATTCTTTCTTGACTTGGACTGGAAACATTAAGACACATGACAGGATTCAGTCTCACGCCATTCAGTAGGAGACACCGAATATTCGAATCCCCCATTCTCTGGTCTATTTCCACTGACCCCACACCCACATATCCCTGCTATCTTAACTAACCTCAAGGCATTCCAAATAATCAGTATTCTCTAACCATATTTAGATCACACAACCTTGATGATACAGTACCATAGCTGTCAAACTGCAAACCTGGATTAGTCAAATATTTAGGACTCATAGCTCTAGAAGAGTAGAGGCTCTCTCTGCACATTGGAGACAACATAGCATGTGCATCTGTAAAGCGCACATTCACCCAGGGATATCTTGGTGCTAAATAACAGATATTTATTTTTACCCCATTAAATATTACTCCTGTTATTGACCTCAGAAGGATGAGAGGCTGAGTGGAATGCTAGGATTTAAACCTGTGACAAAGAGGTTGGACAAAGTCCCCTCTAGTGTACGCATTAGTACACTAAGCCACCAGACCCCGGCTTCAAGTTCATGTAGCAATCAGAAAAGGCAACTGTGTTTATAAACCTCTTCACCTGTTGATGTCAATTGCCATTACATACAAAACGCCTTGTAATGTCACTCTGATCAATTGATTCCTCCCAGTCAAGGCCTGTGGAGAGAGTTCCGTGGGGCGGAATTGCGGGGCGAGGAGGGTGGGGGTTATTAACAACCGGAATATGGATAATCGGAGGTAAGTTAACAATTAAATAAATAAAACTAATTCTGATAGATACATCTGCCAGTGGATTCCTCACCTTTTGAATATCCCCCTTGCGCAGCGACGTTCGGAAAATTCTTCGTAGCATGCCGGCGAGGACGATGTCATAGGAGCACGGCATAGCGCGCGACTTCGTCTGACGTCACCGGCTCCTTATTAGGCCTACGTCGGCGTGATGACATCAGTTCCCTTTTTCCTGCGTCGTCGACGCTAACGGTTTCTGGGATCTTTGAGATTCAGATAGTGACTTTGTATCTCTTTGTGTTTCTGTTTCTGTTCTACATCGAAGATGTCGTCGAGGAAGACAGGGTTCAAGCAGTGCGGCTCGTGTGCCCGGATGATGTTGATTACTGATCCACACGAAGATTGCTTATGGTGTCTGTGTTCGGATCATGATGTCAAGGGCTGCTGATCCTGCTTTAAGATGAATCTAAAGGCACTGCGAGATCGGGAGGCAAAGCTTCTGCTGGCCAAGGTTAAAGGTAAAGAAGCTAAGAGATCTTCGAGATCAAGATCTAGACGTACCAGCTCGAAGCCGAAGTCAAGGTCGAAGTCACGATCGAGGTCGCGATCGAGGTCGTGGGCCAGATCGAAGTCGGCGTCGAAGTTGGCTTCTGGGCATGCTTCGGGATCCTCAAAAAGAAAACACAAAATGAAGAAGCATAGTTCTCGGAATCATTCGGGGTCGTCGGACTCGAGAAAGAAGTCTTCTCAAAGACATCATAAGGACTTTGTTTCTCCTTCTCCTGATGGTGGAGCCTCGCAGGTACAGTCTTCGGAGCATTCTCCGGACCTGGAGCTAGAACCGAATCCGGTTTCGGGACAGTCTTCGGAGCATGAAGAGGTCGTGGATCCTCAGACACCGACTCCGGAGGATGACCTGGAAGGTCAAAAGTGTCAAGAGGAGCCGAATCCGGAGCAGCCTCCATCGGAGCAGCCATTGGGTTCGTACCCTCCCTTTCCTGGTCCTGGTCAGGACCCTTCGCATTTCCTAAATGCCATGTTTGGTGTTTATGCGAAGGCAATGTACCCCTCTGGAGCGCCTACGGGTCCCACGGGTCCCTTGTCATATAACTTGGGTGTTCCCCAAGCTTATGCTGCAGCGCCTTTTCTACCATTTATGCCGGCGCCATATCCTCCTTGGCTCAGTACGGCGCCGCTGAGGTCAGCGACTCCGCACACGGCTTCGCCGGCTCTGGAGCGACCTCGGGATTTGGATCGGAGTTCGACGCCGGTTCCGTCTTCTCAACCACCTGTTGTTCTAGTTCCTCGCTCGGCGCCGGCTCCAACTCCGTCTGAGTCATTACCGGATCCGATGACTTCGGTTCGTCTGGAGTGGTCGAGGCGTAGAGCCCAGAGTCTCTTAGAGGAGAAGGAGTATGGGGAACCTGAAGTGGAGGAAGGCGAGCTTCAGGAGCATGAGGATTGCTTTGAGGATCTGCAAAGTGCAAGTAGCCTGGAACTTTCGCCAGAATGGGGGTTGCCTGTGGTTTCGGATGCACCCTCTAGGGATGTGATGCCATACCATGTAGTTATCAGAAAGGCTGCTGAATTGCTAAATTTGACTTTGCCTACAGTGGAGTTCAAATCAAATATCCTCACGGAAGTCTTGCATTTGCCATCTTCGGTTGTTGAGCCGACTCTGCCATTCACTGAGGCTCTGACAGAACCGACTTTAGAGGTTTGGTAAAAGCCTTTGTCTGCACCTGCAGTGTCCAGATCAGTGGCAAGGCGTTATAGGCTGGCACCTGGTGACCCTGAGTTCTAGACTTCTCATCCTTCGCCGGAAAGTCTGGTGGTGCAGGCCGCTTGTTCGAATAGGTCTGCAGGCTATTTTCCCCAGGTTCCTGGAGATAAGGACTCCAAGAAATTGGATCAGGCTGCTAAATAGGTCTTTTCATCGGGTAGCATGGCCTAGAAGTCTACTAATGCTACTTGTCTACTGGGAAGGTATGTTCATGCCTTAATGGATTCGGTGAAGCAGTTGTCAGCTAAGCTTCCGGAGGAAGACAGGAAAAGCTTCAACGAGGGTGTCTTGGACACTCAAGCGGTGGCCCGCCAGGTTATTCAGAGTGGCATGGACACGGCAGACTCTGTGGCTAGGGTGATGGGTTCTTCAGTGGCCACCAGAAGAGCCGCTTGGCTAAAGTCCTTACAGTTTTCCGCAGACGTTCAGGCTACTCTTATGGATTTGCCTTTTGATGGCGCTGGCCTCTTTGGGAAGAAAGTGGATACGGCATTGGAGAGGTTCAAAGAAAGCTGTGCAACGGCTAGATCTTTGGGCCTGCAAGCAAAAGGCTTTACCACCAGGAAGTTCAGGGGCTTTGGGAGGTCCTCCTTTTGGCCCTTCAAACAAAGCCAACAACAGCAGCAAAAACAGAACCCTCTGTATAAATCATACAGAGGTAGACAGAGGGGCCGTGGACGTCAGGCCTCCTCCTCCTCTACTTCCTCCTCTAATACCCACCCCCCACCTACAACAGCAAAGCAGCCCTAGATCTGCCATTCTGGTACATGCGGGTCCGGTAGGGGGTCAGCTTACTCATTTTCTACGGGATTGGGAATTGGTTACATCAGATGTTTGGGTTCTCAATCTCGTAGAAAATGGGTATGCACTTCCTTTTCAGGCGTTCCCTCCCAATTACCCTCCTTGCCAAGGTTTTTGTTCGGAAGACCACCTGCTTCTCCTGCAGGAAGAAGTCCTGGCACTGTTCAGAAAGGGTGCGATAAAGGTGGTTCCAGAGCAGGAGAGGGGTCAGGGGTGCTACTCCCGGTATTTCCTGATCCCCAAGAAGGATGGCAGGCTTCGGCCAATCTTGGATCTTAGGATCTTGAACTTGTACCTGAAACAAGAAAAGTTCAGTAACACTACGTGGAATTTGGCGGAGTTGCAAAAAATCTCTGTTGAATTCCATTGTGTAAGTGCGGGTGAGTGCAGTAATTTGTTTGTAAAAAAACAACATAGAACACTGCACCTTTCAGTCATCTTCTCCTGCACCTATGGTGAAGTTGCCCTTGCTGATGGTTTGACTCTTCTGATTTGTGAGGGTGCAGGAGAAGCGGCCACCACTATGTCTGTTAGTGTGGGGGTCAGGGTAGAGTAGGTCGCTGAAATCTCAGTGGTGGCTAAAGGCGCTGTGGCTCTGTCATTTCAGACAGGACCTCTGGCAATTTTCCTTGGCTCCCCCAACACAGAGCTGCCCCCCAGCCCATTCCTCTGAGTAGTCTTCTTTCCCCATGCCCCCATGGTACTGGAGAGTGGAGAAGGAGATGTCAGATCTTAGTGAGCTGGGAGGGAGTGCCAGAGTTTTGACTCGAGACATGGGCGTTGACATCTGCGGTCAGAGAGAGGCTGGTGTGAGGCTACTTTAGAGGTCAAGGGGTGTCCATTTTTGATCCAGCTGTAGGTGTGGAGCCGCAGCCAGGGCGACTGACTCTGGAATCTGGGGATCACGGTTCGATCCCCAGCACCGGCAGCAGATTAGCCCAGCACCATGTGGCTCTGGGCAATAGCTTGCTTAATCTTCCAGATGGCCCCCAGCATCTAGAGACCCTTACGGGTGATTGTTCGCACTTTACAAATGTGGATTATTATTATTAGGGAGCCTTACATTAACCACAAAACAAGAGGGAGGGCTGACAACAGTAAACTATGCTACGCAGAAATGGGATGCGCATATTTAGGGGGTGATAATGCTGGGGGATTCATCAATGTTTTCACAAGGATTCCAAAAAGCAACAGTAAGTATATTGACAAAGCCTTCGCCCACCTTCAATTTGTGCTTTCAATAGGGTTTGCCTTTGAACAAGTCTCTCTTTCCAAACTACTGGTTCTGGGTTTAGAATGAGATTACTGATTGCCTCGGCATTCGTATTTGCATTGATGTTGGTGGGAGTCCTATTAGTCTTCAATGTACCAATCAATGTTCTCACTTGTGTTCCCCTTGGGTTGAGCGTGGGTTCAGTTTCAGAATTAGAGCCAGTATGCATGATTTTCCTTAAACCACATGCTTGGGCCAGAAAGAACCTCACCCAGGAAGTGTGATTTCAGAGCTTACCACTCCCAATGCCCTTTCCAGCATGGTATCAATACTGGTGGGTTTATGCTGTACCGCCACCATAATTGTGCCTTTCCTTTTTGCCATTGAGATGGAAGCTGAACATAGAGTAGTATAAAGATATATCACTCATCCTTAGCTCTGGTTGCTGACTGCTACAGATTGACCCATTCTTGGCCCTGTGTTGGCCCAGGCACACGGCCGGGTGCCTCCCTCACAGCGGAAGGCCAAAGTACAATATGTAGGCGCCTCTAGGCACGAAGCAGAGAGTGTCAATGGCTACTGTTGCAAGGACATTTGGAACCTGTGACCTGTCCATGTCTCCCTCTGCAGTAATCTTCCCACACAGTGAGAGGCCAAAGTACAATAATGAAGCACCTCCGGGCATGAAGTATTGAGTGTCTGTGGCTCCTGCCACATGGACTGTTGAGGCCTGTGGTCCGCCACAGACTCCTGCTGCAGAAAGCTTCCTGTGCAGCAGGAGGCCAATGTAAAATATGAAAGCACCTCTGGGCACAATGCAGACAGTGTTAGTTGCTCCTGCTGCAAGAACTGTTAGGCCCTGTGGACCACCCCTGTCTAGACCGTGGTAAGCTTCCTTGGGTATTTAATAAGTGCTACCTTATTGGGTAAGTGCCTTGTGCATATTTTACACTACAGCTTCATAAAGGACCACAAGGTAATGTTTTCAATGACCTAATGTGCATGTAATTTGGTAATGTGATTGTTCCTTGAGCACCTTCATCGACAAATCTGTAATGACATTAATCCTTGTCAAGAGAAGACAATACTACAAAGATGTGACTCTCCACCAAATATGGGTACTTCTTGAAACTAAATAAAGTCAGTGCTTATTAGTTTGGTGAAGATGTCCTTGGATTCCTCTGCATCAATAACACATAACCACACTCGGCTGAAAATATGCCTAGGGGCCTTTTGTTAAGCTGTCCATCAGTGTGGGAAAAGGCAGGAAGACCTTTACATACTTGTAAGGAAAAGGAAGCTTAGCCAAACTAGGGGAGTTTGCAGATGATTTTGTGCATTTGCATGCTCATGGTATTTCAACTGAGACCCATGGTTCCTATTTTAATTTTTCCAACGGGAGGGGGACAGGTTTTTGCCTCGGTAACACCATCCCCCAGGGCCTGGCCAAAAATCAATGGTATAGCTGGGCCAGAAGGCCCTTTCCCCAAGCTGATTTTGCCGCTAGGGACCTCTTCACCTGGTGTCCAGCCACATCTTGCTGGGGGGTTTGGAGTTCACCCAAGGAACCAAGAGGACTTCAAGGCTCCTGCAGTACCCACCAATGAAACACCACCTCCTACATTAGCTCGCATTGCTTCCAGATGCAGGGAGCTAATAAATATGCAGCTCCCTGCATGTAGGACCAATCTTTCATCTGTTTCCCCCCTCGTATGACATTATGCAGGCAAACAGATGAAAACTATGATTCCCGCAAGCAGGAGTAGTTTGACAAGTGCTGCTTGTTGGGAGTAGGGGTGTGTTTGCTCTTGCTTGGCAATTACAGCTCCTGCCAAGCAATAGCAAACTGCTATGTCTGTGGGGTTGTGGTTCCCACAGCCTTTAAAGGCTCCATGAAAGGGGCAACACTGCACCTCCTCCTTTAAACGGCACAGGCTGGCCCTGTAGTGGTGGTGGTCCCAGAGGCTATATATGGCCCAGGAGGGGGGGTATGGCCCCCTCCCAGTTTTAAATACAAGGTAAGCCCCGGGAGGTGGCGGTGCCAGTGTTCAAAGGGTCTGCACTGCCCCCCTTAATTGCTTCTTTTGGCCTCAGTGAGGTGGTGGTCCCTGGGGCTTTAAACAGCACAAGCAGGGGGTCCAAGTGGCCCCATACATTTAACAAATAAATAAATAAAGCCCCTTTGAGAAGGTGGTCCCCGTGGCTTAAAAAGCCCAAGCTAGTGGGGTCCACGCAACCCTCAGCCAGTATTTAAGTAAAGACCTGTGAAGGTGGTGGTCCTTAGTGCTAAAAAGCGTATTAGGAGGGAGGCCACTTGGCCCCCTACTTTTTTTGTAATATACCCCATGCCCCCAGAATCTGGCCCATCCGGGAGCTATTACTATAAATAAGCCCAAGAGAATTTGCTTGTTTTTTTAATTTTTTTTCCATGGATCCAATACTACGATTTCACAGCAAAAACGTAAAAGGAATTGTCTTTTTGCTCTGGCATGTTACCCAGGGGACACCAAGACCAGTGCTAGGAAAACATGGTACTCATTGTTTGCTTCACTGAACCCAAGTCTCAAGAGGGCTTCTGACGCTTCCTGGTTGGAGTTTTGGCAGCGAATTAGATATCAGCAAAGGCACAGTCAGATCTTCAAAGAATCTGCGTCCCTAGATAAACTAATGTGGTTTTCCTCCAATATCTCGAAAACTACTCAATGGATGTACATTAAATAACAAAAAGTATTCTTACTGGGCCAAGAGCCAGCTTTGGATTGGATTTGTAAATACCATTCAAGCCAACTTGAAATGAATAAAAGCAACCCCTGAAACATGCTTTACTATCATTATAGCTCTGTAGGGAGATTTTGCTTTGTCAAGGTTGGCTTGAATATTATTAACAATCTAAATCTATAGTCCTGCACTTAAGGTGGTAAAAGGCTTTTGTCATTTTCCAGATAAACGTGGATGTAGAAATGGTAAGGGACAATGTCTGTTTCTATCTTGGCATGGATGACAATGTGCTAATCCTACACTTCAAAAATAGAGAGTAGGTGGTGCACTGCGTGAGTTCAATGAAAGGTGTTGTTATTTAAACAACAAAGTTCTGGGTGCACTGTCAGGGTGGTGTTATCCGTCCAACACTTAAAATTTTTGATAGAAAAGCAGACATTTGAAGTGAGCATATTCAAAGTATTGATGGTGTTGTATGGTGTTATAAACAGGAGCTGCTCTCCACCTAAATGTGTGAACTGCATAATGTATGCTGTACTCTATGCCTGAAAGGCTTTTGTTTTGACTTATACTGGTGTGTTTACTGAGTGGTGGAAAAGGGAGCATGTTTGCTGAAGCCCTCCTAGCAACCTGCAGTGTGTGACTTATTGGAGGTAACAGGAGTGTTACCTACAGTAAGTCCCACACAACAGGACTGCTGATAGATTCTCAGTGGCCATGTCCCTTTCTCCCCCACTCTGTAAGCACAACTTCTGGTGCACTACACTAGGGAAATTAAGTCCCCTTGGATATTGAGGGACCTCGTGGGCCAACAACCCCTCCTATTACCTCCAGTAAGTTGGGTTTGCTGAGCGTTTTTTTGGTGGACATGCCCCTTTCTTCACCACTCTCCAAACATTTCTCCTTGCACACCTCTGGTTGGGACAAGCAGACCACTTTAGTCCTGAGGCCCTTCCCAAGTAGCAGTGCAACAGGACACACATTTGCAGAGTAGTGGAGAAAAGGGGTGGTGCCTCAAGTCCTCAGCAATCCCTTTTTCTGGAACTTACAGGAGGTAAAAGAAGTGGTTCCCGTACCGCAAGGACCGATGGTGATGTGGACGTTCTCTGTGGCAACTACAGGAGACTTGTTTTGTTATTATTGGGAAATAAACATTTTAAAGGGAGGGGGGCTGTGTTGCCCCCTTTCTTGGCCCATTTTTGATTCCAGGAGACCTCATCCCCCAGGGCGGGACCTTGTTTCAGTAGGTGACGGGGCTGCATGGACCCACTCCCGTGCAGATTTTGGCCCAGCGGACCTTATCCCCAGGCCTGCAATATTATTTTTTTATTGATATGATAGGTAGGGAAGGAGCTGAGCAGCCCCCCTCTCGAGCCTATTTCAGACCAGGGTACCCAATCCCTTGGGACCCACCCTTTTTATTTATTTATTCATATAAGTAATGGGTGGAGGGCATGTCTGTAGTATGGGTGTTAGATCCAACCCAGGGAACCCACTGGTACTGATGGGGACTGCAGGGGGAGCCTGAAGACCCCCACACTCACTACTGGCTTCCTGCATCTTGCTGTAACCAGCATCGCTTTTACCGTTCCCTGTATGAAAAACAAAATTGTGCTCTGCTTTGAGCAAGCTTGCTTAAAGCAGAGCACTGTTTGCTATGGCTTGAAGACAAACTGCAATGTTCTGAGGTAGGCACCCTGGGAAGTTGCAGGGATTGGTCCTGGGGAGGTAGTGGTCTGCAGGGATATCTTTGCCTCCAGTAGGGGGCCGTGGAGTGCCCTTCCAATGTTTGTTTAGCCACTGGTAGGTGGTTGTCCTTGGTCCAGCGGGGAGGTCATGCAGCTCCCATTGGAATTTACGAATGGCCCTCAGAGGTGACTGTCTCTGGGGCTGCTGGGGATGTCTACGCAGCCCCTCGCGTTATTGAAAGTTATTGCCTTGGGGATCCTCTCCACCCCCTGCATCTGCTAAACAAAGAGACCCAGGGAGGTGATGGTCCCCAGGGCAGGGGGAGCCAATAGGTCCCATTTATAAAATAAAAACCCCTAGCAAGGTGGTGGATCCAGGGGCAGAGAGGGAGGTCATACAGGCCTCCTCTGCATTTCTTTTAAAAGGAAGCCCCTGGAGGTGGTGGTCCCCAGGAGAGGGGGGGGCATGACACCCCTACTTTAATTACAAATGCCTCTTGCACCTGGCCCACCTGGGGCCTATAATAAAAAATGTATCAGCTAAATCCACAAATCCAGCGTGACTCCTGCCAAATTCTGAAAAATGCTGTTTTGGCCCTCAGGGATCCCTGTGGGACACCCTACCAAGAGGCCTAGGGATTCAGGGTGTTTCTACTTAGACCCTTTTCTTTTTTTATATCTTTTTTTCTGAAGATGGCTGGCAACACTTCCTGGCTTCAAGTGTTGGCAGCCAATCAGATCTCAGCACAAGATCAGGGGAGTTGCAAATCCACCGCATCTCTATATATACTACTTCAAATTTCTTTAAATAACTCCAAAACTACTGAATAGATTTGAAAATATTATTAACAATTATACAAACAATAATAACAAATCAAATTAAATTAATATATGTAATAAAACACATTTGAATAATTACAAATACCCTACCTACTCATTACGAACAGCTATGACAGTGATTCATACAGGGAATCTGCTAACATTAAACATTCATAAATAACTTACCAACAGGCAAAAAAGGCAGTTATTAAAGGTACATTTCTAAATATGTAGGCAGTGAGATAGATAGACATCAAAACAATGTTACTCTGTGGTGCATGCAGTGTACCTATATGAGGACGACCTCTATTATATCTTCAGGACATGACAACTGACGTGGCCCTGTTTAAATGGTCTTTCACACTTTGGAGCAGGTAGAAATGCTTTGCGTGAACGGAGGAAAATCATGTTTTTTCCCTCTTAACCACGATGCCTCACCGCGGGTTAATCAACTGGAAGTAGAATCATTAACCTGGGCGATAACAGAGATCCTATATCTCGGGGTCCACCTATATCACTCTCAGCAGGATTTATTTGATGGCAGTAGGTGTTTACAGTCCTTAGGTCTCAAATATGGTTTTGACAGTGGTTGCCACTGGTTCTGGTGGGTAGAGTCCATCCCTGACTGCTTTACTACTTTCTCAATGTCCTGGTATTTCCTAAGTGGCGATTCTTTCTTGACTTGGACTGGAAACATTAAGACACATGACAGGATTCAGTCTCACGCCATTCAGTAGGAGACACCGAATATTCGAATCCCCCATTCTCTGGTCTATTTCCACTGACCCCACACCCACATATCCCTGCTATCTTAACTAACCTCAAGGCATTCCAAATAATCAGTATTCTCTAACCATATTTAGATCACACAACCTTGATGATACAGTACCATAGCTGTCAAACTGCAAACCTGGATTAGTCAAATATTTAGGACTCATAGCTCTAGAAGAGTAGAGGCTCTCTCTGCACATTGGAGACAACATAGCATGTGCATCTGTAAAGCGCACATTCACCCAGGGATATCTTGGTGCTAAATAACAGATATTTATTTTTACCCCATTAAATATTACTCCTGTTATTGACCTCAGAAGGATGAGAGGCTGAGTGGAATGCTAGGATTTAAACCTGTGACAAAGAGGTTGGACAAAGTCCCCTCTAGTGTACGCATTAGTACACTAAGCCACCAGACCCCGGCTTCAAGTTCATGTAGCAATCAGAAAAGGCAACTGTGTTTATAAACCTCTTCACCTGTTGATGTCAATTGCCATTACATACAAAACGCCTTGTAATGTCACTCTGATCAATTGATTCCTCCCAGTCAAGGCCCGTGGAGGGAGTTCCGTGGGGCGGAATTGCGGGGCGAGGAGGGTGGGGGTTATTAACAACCGGAATATGGATAATCGGAGGTAAGTTAACAATTAAATAAATAAAACTAATTCTGATAGATACATCTGCCAGTGGATTCCTCACCTTTTGAATATCCCCCTTGCGCAGCGACGTTCGGAAAATTCTTCGTAGCATGCCGGCGAGGACGATGTCATAGGAGCACGGCATAGCGCGCGACTTCGTCTGACGTCACCGGCTCCTTATTAGGCCTACGTCGGCGTGATGACATCAGTTCCCTTTTTCCTGCGTCGTCGACGCTAACGGTTTCTGGGATCTTTGAGATTCAGATAGTGACTTTGTATCTCTTTGTGTTTCTGTTTCTGTTCTACATCGAAGATGTCGTCGAGGAAGACAGGGTTCAAGCAGTGCGGCTCGTGTGCCCGGATGATGTTGATTACTGATCCACACGAAGATTGCTTATGGTGTCTGTGTTCGGATCATGATGTCAAGGGCTGCTGATCCTGCTTTAAGATGAATCTAAAGGCACTGCGAGATCGGGAGGCAAAGCTTCTGCTGGCCAAGGTTAAAGGTAAAGAAGCTAAGAGATCTTCGAGATCAAGATCTAGACGTACCAGCTCGAAGCCGAAGTCAAGGTCGAAGTCACGATCGAGGTCGTGGGCCAGATCGAAGTCGGCGTCGAAGTTGGCTTCTGGGCATGCTTCGGGATCCTCAAAAAGAAAACACAAAATGAAGAAGCATAGTTCTCGGAATCATTCGGGGTCGTCGGACTCGAGAAAGAAGTCTTCTCAAAGACATCATAAGGACTTTGTTTCTCCTTCTCCTGATGGTGGAGCCTCGCAGGTACAGTCTTCGGAGCATTCTCCGGACCTGGAGCTAGAACCGAATCCGGTTTCGGGACAGTCTTCGGAGCATGAAGAGGTCGTGGATCCTCAGACACCGACTCCGGAGGATGACCTGGAAGGTCAAAAGTGTCAAGAGGAGCCGAATCCGGAGCAGCCTCCATCGGAGCAGCCATTGGGTTCGTACCCTCCCTTTCCTGGTCCTGGTCAGGACCCTTCGCATTTCCTAAATGCCATGTTTGGTGTTTATGCGAAGGCAATGTACCCCTCTGGAGCGCCTACGGGTCCCACGGGTCCCTTGTCATATAACTTGGGTGTTCCCCAAGCTTATGCTGCAGCGCCTTTTCTACCATTTATGCCGGCGCCATATCCTCCTTGGCTCAGTACGGCGCCGCTGAGGTCAGCGACTCCGCACACGGCTTCGCCGGCTCTGGAGCGACCTCGGGATTTGGATCGGAGTTCGACGCCGGTTCCGTCTTCTCAACCACCTGTTGTTCTAGTTCCTCGCTCGGCGCCGGCTCCAACTCCGTCTGAGTCATTACCGGATCCGATGACTTCGGTTCGTCTGGAGTGGTCGAGGCGTAGAGCCCAGCGTCTCTTAGAGGAGAAGGAGTATGGGGAACCTGAAGTGGAGGAAGGCGAGCTTCAGGAGCATGAGGATTGCTTTGAGGATCTGCAAAGTGCAAGTAGCCTGGAACTTTCGCCAGAATGGGGGTTGCCTGTGGTTTCGGATGCACCCTCTAGGGATGTGATGCCATACCATGTAGTTATCAGAAAGGCTGCTGAATTGCTAAATTTGACTTTGCCTACAGTGGAGTTCAAATCAAATATCCTCACGGAAGTCTTGCATTTGCCATCTTCGGTTGTTGAGCCGACTCTGCCATTCACTGAGGCTCTGACAGAACCGACTTTAGAGGTTTGGTAAAAGCCTTTGTCTGCACCTGCAGTGTCCAGATCAGTGGCAAGGCGTTATAGGCTGGCACCTGGTGACCCTGAGTTCTAGACTTCTCATCCTTCGCCGGAAAGTCTGGTGGTGCAGGCCGCTTGTTCGAATAGGTCTGCAGGCTATTTTCCCCAGGTTCCTGGAGATAAGGACTCCAAGAAATTGGATCAGGCTGCTAAATAGGTCTTTTCATCGGGTAGCATGGCCTAGAAGTCTACTAATGCTACTTGTCTACTGGGAAGGTATGTTCATGCCTTAATGGATTCGGTGAAGCAGTTGTCAGCTAAGCTTCCGGAGGAAGACAGGAAAAGCTTCAACGAGGGTGTCTTGGACACTCAAGCGGTGGCCCGCCAGGTTATTCAGAGTGGCATGGACACGGCAGACTCTGTGGCTAGGGTGATGGGTTCTTCAGTGGCCACCAGAAGAGCCGCTTGGCTAAAGTCCTTACAGTTTTCCGCAGACGTTCAGGCTACTCTTATGGATTTGCCTTTTGATGGCGCTGGCCTCTTTGGGAAGAAAGTGGATACGGCATTGGAGAGGTTCAAAGAAAGCTGTGCAACGGCTAGATCTTTGGGCCTGCAAGCAAAAGGCTTTACCACCAGGAAGTTCAGGGGCTTTGGGAGGTCCTCCTTTTGGCCCTTCAAACAAAGCCAACAACAGCAGCAAAAACAGAACCCTCTGTATAAATCATACAGAGGTAGACAGAGGGGCCGTGGACGTCAGGCCTCCTCCTCCTCTACTTCCTCCTCTAATACCCACCCCCCACCTACAACAGCAAAGCAGCCCTAGATCTGCCATTCTGGTACATGCGGGTCCGGTAGGGGGTCAGCTTACTCATTTTCTACGGGATTGGGAATTGGTTACATCAGATGTTTGGGTTCTCAATCTCGTAGAAAATGGGTATGCACTTCCTTTTCAGGCGTTCCCTCCCAATTACCCTCCTTGCCAAAGTTTTTGTTCGGAAGACCACCTGCTTCTCCTGCAGGAAGAAGTCCTGGCACTGTTCAGAAAGGGTGCGATAAAGGTGGTTCCAGAGCAGGAGAGGGGTCAGGGGTGCTACTCCCGGTATTTCCTGATCCCCAAGAAGGATGGCAGGCTTCGGCCAATCTTGGATCTTAGGATCTTGAACTTGTACCTGAAACAAGAAAAGTTCAAGATGCTCACTCTTGCGCAGGTTCTTCTAGCGCTGTTGGAAGAAGACTGGATGGTGTTGATCGACTTGCAGGATGCTCATTTCCACATCCCCATCCTGAAGTCGCACAGGAAGTTTCTCCCTTTTATGGTGGGGTCGCAAAACTACCAGTTTGCGGTCCTTCTGTTTGGACTTACTACTGCGCCTCGAGTTTTCACCAAGGTGATGGCAGTGGTGGCAGCACATCTCAGGAGGTCTGGGATACCGGTATTGCCGTACCTGGATGACTGGCTGATCAAGGCGGAGTCGCCAGAGAAGGTGCTCCATCATCTGCAAGAGACAACTCAGTTGTTGTACAGGTTGGGTTGTTCGATAAATGGACCCAAGTCTCACCTGGTGCCCTCCCAGCACAACCTGTTTATAGGTGCAGTACTGGACACAACTGTATGTCGTGTATTCCCTCTTCATCAAAGGATTCGCGGCATACAAGAAATGATTCCCTTATTCTTCAATGGAGTAGTTGTTCCAGTCCTGACGGTCCTTTGTCTGCTCGGTCTGATGGCTTCTTGTATTCTGTTGGTCAACCATGCACGCTGGCACATGAGGGCACTCCAGTGGTGCCTCGCAGGCAGTGGTATCAGCATAACGGAGATCTCGGGAGTCTGTGAGGATCTCCAGAGAAACTGCAGCGGATCTGTCTTGGTGGGGCGTGGAAGGCAATCTGTCTCAAGGAAAGCCCTTCCAACTGCCTCCATCAGTGACCACAGTGATAACGGATGCATCCACTCTAGGGTGGGGTGCTCATCTGGGGGATCTGGAAGTCAAAGGTCTTTGGTCTCCAGAGGAAAGGTTGCTTCACATCAACCATCTAGAGTTGCGGGCGATACATCTGGCGCTCAAGGCCTTCCTCCCTTCCCGGTCAGTCGGTTTAAGTCCTGACGGACAACACGACCGCGATGTGGTATGTCAACAAGCAGGGAGGAGTAGGTTCGCAGTGTCTTTGCAGAGAGGCTCTGCGTCTCTGGTCCTGTGTTCAGGACCATTAGATTTGTCTGATGGCAAATCATCTGGCCATAGCTCTGAAAGTACGTGCAGACATTCTCAGTCGGCAGCTCTCTGCCGATCACGAGTGGAGGCTCCATCCGGAGGTTGTTCACGACATCTTTCAGATGTGTGGGACTCCTCGGGTGGACCTGCTCGCCATTCGCGAGAATGCTCACTGCCTGTCATTCTGCAGTCTCCAGTATCCGATGCAAGGAGCTTTGGGGGACGCGTTTCAGTTGAGTTGGGGAAGTCAACTCCTCTACGCGTTTCCTCCCATACCCTTGATTCCTTGGGTTCTGAGGAAGATTCTCCAGGACCGGGCCGAAGTCGTATTGGTCGCCCCGGATTGGCAAAGAAGGGTGTGGTACACGGACCTACACCACTTCTCCTCTCACCCGCCACTCCGTCTCCCTTTCAGGGTAGATCTCCTCTCTCAGATGGAGTGGCAGGTTCTACACTCCCACCTCCAGACATTACACCTTCATGCCTGGAGATTGAACGGGGCAACCTGAATTCCTTTTCTCTCCCTCACGATGTGGTGGATGTCATTCTTTCAGCCAGGCGTGACTCCACCAAGTCCATCTATTCGTCTAGGTGGTCTAAATTTGTTGTTTGGTGTAGGGAGAAGGCTATTGATCCTTTGAGGGCTCATTTGTCCAATATTTTGCAGTTTGCTCTTTCTTTGGCGCAGCAAGGATTTGCTGTTGCCAAAGTCAAAGGATACCTTTTGGCGTTGTCGGCATTTCTCTGTTTGCCGGATCAGCCGTCTCTATTTAAAACTCCAGTGGTTTTGAGGTTTCTAAAGGGCCTCACTAATAAGTTCCCTCCTTCTCCATTTATCGTGCCTCAATTGGACCTAAATATTGTCTTAACATTCTTGATGGGTTCTCCCTTCGAACACCTACACAAGAGTCCCATGAGGCTTTTGTCTTTTAAGACGGTCTTCTTAGTTGCGATCACCTCAGCAAGAAGGGTGAGTGAGCTTCAAGCTCTTAGTTCTAAGCCCCTATTCCTGACCATTCATGCTGATCGACTGGTTCTTAGGACCAGGGCTGCTTTTCTGCCTAAGGTGGTAACTCCCTTCCATCTAGGACAGTCCATTACCCTTCCTACCTTCTATCCTCCCCCTCACCCTTCCAAGGAGGAAGAGAGACTGCACCGTCTGGACCCTAAGAGGGCGGTGTCTTTTTATCTGGACAGAACTAAAGAGTTTTGGATGGACGACCAGCTGTTTGTTGGTTTTGCTTGCTGCCGAAAGGGTAGAGCCGTGCACAAGTGCACACTTTCCAGGTGGATAATTCTGTGCATCAAGATCTGCTACTCTCTGGGGGGTAAGGACCCTCCTGAGGGTATAAGAGTTCATTCTACCAGGGCAAGGTCTGCTACTTCTGCATTGTCTAGAGGTGTGCCTGTTGAGGACATTTGCAGAGCCATGACTTGGGCCTCCCTCCACACTTTCGCGAAGCATTACTGCTTGGATACCGAGTCCCTCCCCGTGGACTCTGTCAGAAGTCATGGAGTAATGCTTGACTCCGATTAAAAACCCTCCGCAAAGTCCTTGACCTCCTCCCCATCAACGCCAGAAAGACACTAGTCCATGCCCTAGTCACACCGCATCTTGACTACGGCAATGTCCTGCTCCTAGGTCTAAGTAAAATATTCTTACACCAACTGCAGTGGGTGAAAAACGCTGCTGCCCCTCTGGTACTCAACCTGCCTCGCAGAGCATCTGGGAAGAATGCTCTAGCGAAGCTTCACTGGCTCCCGGTCAAAGATCGCATCAAATTTAAAGCCTTATGCTTTACGCACCGCATCGCCCAGGGCAAAGGCCCAGGATATTTGCAAAAGCTCCTCACAATTCACCGCCCCACCAAAAACCTGAGATCGGCCGGAGCTATGCTGTTCAAACTCCCTTGCACCCGCAGAGCCAAGATGGGTGGCTGCTTTTTCAGACATCTGGCCCCTAAGCACTGGAATGAACTTCCATCGGATCTTCGTATGGAACATTCAGAAACCAGATTCCGTGCCAAACTCAAAACTCATCTGTATCCAGGCACCTAATTCTCCCTCCTTCCTCTGACCCCCGTTTCACTCTCCCTCACTTTTATTTCTTGAGATGTAGTAGCATTCGAGCGCGGGGACACACTATTTTTAGTGCAGCCAGGCGCTTTAAAAATGGCTATATTATTATTATTATTATTAGGAGGGACGGTCACTTTGCGCGCTCTGTCCTCCAAGATTTCTTGGTGTAGCAGGGTGGACACCCTCCTCCGGGAGTGGGGACTGCTGTAGGAATCTATTCACAATGTGAGGAATCCACTGGCAGATGAACAAGTTACTTACCTTCGGTAACGCTTTTTCTGGTAGATACAGTATCTGTCTGTGGATTCCTCACTGACCCACCCGCCTCCTCGTTGTCCACTCTGCTATACCTGAGTATATGTAGTTTTATATTTGTATATATAATGGGATATTTATTCCTTTGCTGCGCACTATGTGTTGTTTTGATTTGTATGTACACTGTATATTTGTATATCTACTGTCATTGGTCCGTCCGGGTGCCTCGAAGGTACGGACAAAGGAGCAGGACTGATGTCATCACGCCTATGTAGGCCTAATAAGGAGTCGGTGACATCAGACGGAGTCGCGCGCGATGCCGTGCTCCTATGAAGTCGTCCACGCCGGCGTGCTACGAAGAATTTTACGAACGTTGCTGATGCAAGGGGGATATTCACGAGTTGAGGAATCCACAGGCAGATACTGTATCTATGAGAAAAAGAGTTACCGAAGGTAAGTAACTTGTTCTTTATGAACGTTTTGCCACCAACCACACGTTTCTCCACAGAGAAGCTTCCCTCCACCCCATTCTTTTTATTCAGAAGACAGATAACAGCGCCTCCATTTCTACAAATTGTGCCAAAACCACTTGTGTGCCATGTCAAACTCTAACAGAATCAACCACTTTTCAAGCTATTTTACATTGCATTCATTTTTTTTTTACAAAGATAAAAAGCAGACTTTCTGCAAACCGATACCTGGTCAGATTGTAACCGCTCCTACCTGAAGCTGGTGGATTACAACCTGGGAGTGGATCTTGAATCTTTAAGAGACTCCAAATAATAAGGCTTGGAATAATCTGCATCCTATGGGATAAAAGGAATTGGAAGTATTTAAAATTAATCGAAACGGATGAAACATAAGGAGTGGCAGACAATTGGCTCTACCCTCAGTATTACTGATTAGGTCATATATGTACATTAAGTCCTTATGTATATGTGGGATGTAATGTAACCAACTAGAGAAAAGTGCACTTAAGACTAAATACGAAGTGCACGTGCTATGGAGTGTTTCACTCTATACCCCGCCCAAAGGCAGGAGAAACAGAATAATTTCCATCCGATGGGATAAAGGGAATTGTTAGAGAAACATTGGAAGTATTTACAATGCATAGAAACTGCTAAAAACAAGGAATGACAATAAGTAATTAGTAAATAAACATTGTATGGTGTCGCCCTTCTCGGGTCTTGTTCTACCTTTAGCCGAACACGTCTGTGAGAATGATGAACAGCTCGTGCAGGAAAGCATTGCTGGTCACCGACAATCCACCTTCCATCCTTACTAAGAGATGGCTATGAAATGGGGTCATCATTTCCAATCACGTCGCTTACATGTAAAAATACTAACAGATTCTTTAGTGTGATAAACATAATACAAAAACTAGGCGCCTCTATATTACACAAATTATTATATTTAATTATTGATCCTATGTTGTATACAGTGCTATTTTCAGTTGTATTTTAGTTTGTCTTCCTTTTAGTTTCCTTCATGAAAACGCTAAATTCGAAAGGTCACAATCTCCCAAATTATTGATTTCTTTTGTCCCAGAGACCCGCCTGGCCTCGGGTGCAATGGCATCTCTGCACCTGTGCACACAGGCTGGGGCCTGGCTCCATAGTACAACACGTTTCTGCAGCAGGTGACATTCGTGCCCATAAAGGGCTCGCAACCTACGGGTGCTTAGAACAAGTGCGTCACGGCAGCAGAAAGCGTTGCTGTGATTGGGCACGTTTTGGTTCCCAGAGTTACCTGTACATAAGGTGGAATGCAGAGCAGTGATAGGACATTGGGCTGATGTACGAGGGCTCCATTCATCCCTGCGGGCCTGATAACCTTTATTAACCCAAGTCCACTCCTCCTCATCACGTTCTTTACGTTATGAGCTACAATCTCGAATGGGAATAGCTTTCATCTATACTATATATCAATAATTTAAAAACCTGTTCCAATATATCTGAACCTATATACCTCTCCTGTGCCCCTGAAGGCGACATCACCTCCTCGTATGTCATTGTTTTAGAGGCCTGGCACGGGAGAGTGCCCGGTGAGGAGGGCACTGCCCTCTCCCGGGCAGTTCAGGAAGTGTATGCCAGAGAGCCACAGTAGAAACCCAGGTGTGTCCTGTCATCGGCTATTTGCTGCTAATCACCTGCATGACGTCTATGGGGGGAGTCAGCTTGACCCGAGGGATGTAACTTCCATTATTGCTCGAACCATTCTACTAACAAGTATTGGCATAGCCAATAGGTCTCCCCTTTGGGACCTTATACGCGTGATGTTGTTGCACCAAGGCTATTGTGCTGCATAACTAAATAGTTATAAGGTCCCAAAAGGGAGACCTATTGGCTATGCCAATGCTTGTTTACATTGCTACTGGCAACCCTGTCTAATGTACTGAGGTGACCATAGCTGGTAACCTCCTATACAGTTGTCACTAATGTAATCGAGTCTGGTGTGGTCACTGCTACAACACTAATAATATTAGTAGCTTGCGCTGATTTTCATGTAACGTAAGTAGCCCTTTTTGTAGTAAAGGTTGGAGATCCCAAGATTAGCCAGTGCCATCCAGACCCAGCTGCTTTTCTTCATTCCAGGCTGGCTTGTATGTTATTTCACCACTCCAAAGCTGTAAGTAATACTTTTTCAGGGGTTGTAAAAGCTTTAGTCATTTGTCAGCCCGGGGGCACTATCCTGCAACTTCCTTTGACAGCCCCTCAGGCGTTAATTTCGGACTCGTAGTGGAGAGAAGTGTGGCTCACTGGTTAGAGCAGGCAGACCCTGAAGCAGAGGTCAGACCCGGGACCAGGGTTCGATTCCCGACGCGGCAGGGTGTTGAGCTCAAATGTCCACAGACTCGATAATTCTCGCTTCGGTGCCTGACCTAATCATGGGTTCACACTCTGCAACTCTGGGCATTAAGCTTGCTTAATCTCCACAACTGCCCCCCCCGCGGCAGGATGCCTGGCTTTCACCTTGGGGATGCCCTGTAGGGGCTATCTCACAGGGAAAAACCAGGATGGGTTCCCAAGGCAAGCACGGAGATACCCCTTCGGGGGTCGAATCTGGCGCTATATAAGAAATGTAATAATAGCTTAGCATTGGAAGAGGGTCAGATTTGGGGTTAGGTTTAAGGTTAGCACATATAACGTAAGACTTGGCTGCAGAGAACTCCATAGCCATGGGATATGAATTTCACCCGTTTTCTGATGGGTGGTTCTCAATAAACGATCCTATGCTTCTGAAACACGCCATGGTGAGCGCAGATCACATCCAAATTATTTATGTAAATTAGCCACACCAGTCGTTTTGGTGGGTAACTCGGAGTGCTTGCCTTGCCAAAGGCGGGGAAGTCAGTACAGGTCTTGGTGACATGACACCACAGAAGGCAAGCAGAATACATACTAACAAACCAGCAACGCTAGTGTCTGATAAGCATATTTGAGTATATGGAGAGCTCTCTATGGAACGTTGGAGCTAAACACGCAGTCGCCATAGGTCTTTGAAACATACAATACATCAGACAACTGGACTTTATTGAATAAAGTTGCTTCCTTAATAAAGCACATAGTCTGGCATACCAGGGTAGTCGGCTGACTGGGCACAATCAATAACATTGCAACGTTTCATTTACAGACCTCAGTCTGTATTTTACGAGACATAGCCTGGGGTATGTGCATAAGAAATAGCCATTTTTGCAGCAAAAGGTCCCGGATAATCATTTGACAGTAGCTTTTGTGAGAATTGAAAACGAGGGTACATTCCACATTCAAACTCATCCATGCCTACTTCTGAGCCTAACCATGACTATTTAGTCACGTTGTGTGATCCTGGCCACACCTGGTTTCCATGTAATGCCAAAAACATAGCCTTGAGCCATCAATTCAAGTGTTATGCGCTTTCCCTTGCCTTCACAGCTGCACATTTCGCTACATACACCTGGCCGCATTAGAGTGATTCATATCTAAACGTGTAATATGTATTTTTTCCTAAACTGTCTTCTGCTATCTCCCATGTAATGCAACGTATTGCAAAACTGGCACGTGCATTTAAAAGCCATGTTGGTTGTGTCACCTACTGGGCAACCATGAAAATGGCAGCTGCATGCGGTTTCCACGAGCAGACGACTGCCAGGGGTCACGCACTGAAAGCCCAGAGCTAAATGACATGCATGAACCCACAGCATTTCCACGGCCATCACGCGAGCCAGTATTGTTGCAGAGCGTGATGTGAGGGAAGGGGGGAGCAAGTGCGCTCTGTGACATCTACCCCTCCAGGCTGGAAGAATGCACCCCGAGCCTGCGTTATTTGAGAATGGAGAACCACCCTACATCCACTGGTGGCCTCCTGGAGCCCGGACAGGGGGCACCGCAGGAACAAAACGCCAGCTGCCTCTGTCCCTAGGTAGCAACACTATGCCGTATTAACTTCTATGTGGTCTATAAAATGTAGATTCCATATACAATTTGGGAAGACCATCACCTTGTGGACAGTTGTAGTAACAGTTCCAAACACAAATGTACTAGTAAGAAGAGCAACAAGAAAGCTATCGACTTCAAGAATGTGAAAGAAAGCTCTTGTATCTTGAAAGCTGATGACCCATGACGAGAGAGGAAAGCCATAAGGCGCCTATGCTCGTAAGTGGGCGCCCACGCGCATAACTGCAAGCTCTAGGCCACAATGGTAGTATTTTCTGAAGCCCTTACTGAAAGTCTCGCTAGGACAGCGCATGCGCTGGCTCAGGCGAGACCTAAAAATGGAAGGGACCAGCTCAGGAGAGTAGGGGGCATATGTATCAAAAAAGAGTATTGTGATTCTCAAATTATTTTTACAGATTTGCAATTTGAGAATCAAAAAATGCAATGTAAAAATGCAATGTACGTAGGATTTTAAAAAAAATCTAGCAAATGCTACAAATTCCTTAATTACGACTCGCAAATTGCACATCGCAATCAATGAATACCTTCCCATTCATTCCTATGCAGCTATTTGAGATTACCAAATAGTTAATCGCAATTTGAAAATGCAATGTCAAGGGTGCACTGGTGCTAAAAGGACACACTGTTGCATCTCTGACATATGTAAGGGTGCCCATGTTGTGCACATACATGCCCTAAGGGCATGTGTGTGTGCCATATGGCACTTTGAGAAAAGCAAAAAAGTGAATTTTTCTAGAAAATCGCAAATTACCACCAACTTGAAGCATTTAAGGAATCGAAATTTGCAATTCCTTAATTGCGTTTGCAAAATAGAGTATTGCACATTTTGCGATTCTTTATTTTGCAATGGCATTTTAGGATGATACATCCCAAAAGGCGTTTTCCCGTTCGCAAACGGGCCGATTCTAAGAATCGGCCTGTTTGCAAACGGGAAAAAGGCTTGCTACATATGCCCCAAAGTGCCCTACTTGAGAAGGGAAACATCCAGGTGCACCAGCAGTCTGATCTCCATCTTGGAACATCCTTCCTGTTCTTGAGCTGTGGTCACTGTCGGTACCACAGCGCATAGAAGCTGTACCCCTGGCATTTGTTATGCATTGCTAGGTGCTGGCGCTGGGTTGGTGCCTCATGTAAATGGACACGGAAATACTTGCAAATTGTACAACTTTTT
Organism: Lissotriton vulgaris; assembly: GCF_964263255.1. Taxonomy (NCBI): domain Eukaryota; kingdom Metazoa; phylum Chordata; class Amphibia; order Caudata; family Salamandridae; genus Lissotriton; species Lissotriton vulgaris. The sequence continues at coordinate 2,037,145,080 of NC_141691.1, forward strand.
CAAATGTTTCTTGAATTTGTATTAGGTGGTAATTCTGATGTCTAGATTTAACTGTATATTTTCCTTTATTTTACTTTATGTAAATGTTATAACTTTTATCCATGACTCTACCGAATGTAATATTATGTCTTTTATGTGGACCTCGTGAGAGTTCCGTAATCATAAATAAATAAAACTTGAAACTACTTGCAAATATACAATTTTAAATTACATTTACAATCCCTCATGTACTAAGACTAGCTGAATCTATCTCAGTTAATATTAGACTTGGAGTGAAGGGAGTGGTTGGGAGGCATCAACACAGGAAATGCATTTTTAAAATGTGATATGATGGCACTTGATATGTACAGAGAATGACGTAGTGGGGATGCCAGGGTACACAGGCAAACAATTAACTGGGCTCCCCCTTCCCTGATTAGTATTGATAGCAGCCATGAGTGCCAACAGATGCATTGGCCTCTGGCAGGGCCTCCCGCAGGGGAAGAGGTCTGATACAGAGACAAAATGATGTCTCACAGGGGAAGCTCCACGGCTATGTTGGAGGACCGACACCCCACTGATTTTAAGCAGTGAGAAACATAAAATGACAATACATTTGAGTTATTGTCATTTTGTGTTTCATGTCCTCCTGCTTTGCGTAGGCGGGTGGGGGGGCTGCTCTACTCTCTGAGCAAGGCAGGGGAGGAGGGGTTTGCCCACTTCCGAGTGTGCAGAGACTGTTTGGTCGGCCTTCTTGGTCCACCCAAACCAGTCATGTGAACTTCCCTGTTCTACAAGCATGCTGCATTACAGCCTGCATTGAGAACATGCCCACCCCTCCACCTCCAGCCCCTGGCTGAGTTTTGTGTCATGGCACTTAGGGGAGGGAGCCTGACTGTCTGCTTCCTGTTTCTTTCAGAGGCAGGAGAGCAGGATTAGAGAAGACGCAGGACCCAGCCTAGAGGTACGTTTTTTTATTTACGATCCTACTCCATACCCCCAGTGCAACCCCTCCTCCCCCCGCCATCCACGAGCCATGCCGGCTGCAACAGCTCTACAAGCATGTTATGCAAAGTAGATCATGAAATTGTGCACTGGTGGGGGGGGCAAGCTAGGAGGTACCCCAGTCAAGGTGGGTTTCCCACAAAATGCCCCATGTAGCCTGCATAAGCTACAGGTAGCGAAGGATGTACATACATTAGTGCCACACACCCTTTTCCCAGCTCTTGAGTCCTACATCTTCACATTTACGCAAAAGGGAACGGTAAGGAAGGAGAAATGCAATGAACCACAGCCAAAGGAAGGCGGTAATGTAAGAGGGGTCAGGTTCATTACACAGTCCAACCAGAACATTCCAAAACCAGAAGGTGGCGAAAGGAGGACAAAAGTTCTGACAATTGATGAAAGAAAACTTGAGCAAGAGAGACCTGGACGAGGATCCGGGCAGGTCTTAGAGTCCATTCTCAGGGAAGGCATGGAGGTAAAGCGTAGTTTTCAGTTCCTTCCTGAAGTGTCCCATCCATACCAAATTAACTCCACACTTCACTATATAGAACAGCCTGGCAGAGGGAGGCAGGATTCTGCTTGGCAGCAGTGAGTGCTGTCACTGGCATCTTTGGAGTACACTAGACTCGACAAGACCATCGCAGGGCATGAACCCAACTTACACAGATGGAATGCATGACCCATCCTTCTTGACAACTGGTCACAGCAGTGATCATGTGAAGATGTAAGATGCTCTCTACAAGACAACAAGACAAGGTGCATACATGCAAACCCCAATAAAACTTTCTAGAAGAAGACCCACCTGCTATGCAGATCCAGACGTTTCTGAGAGACAAAACACCAGAACCTACTGTTTGGTGCACTTTTCTCTTCTTACTTCACAAAATGACTCACTGCTGCAAACAGACTGGCACATAAACATTTGAGTAACATACTAGGTGTGCTTACTGTTTAGGTGCTCTGCCAACAATGTCTCCTGGCTATGGCTGGGGTGTACTTCCATGAACACAAATAAAGAGTGTTTTGTTGGGAAAAACTCCCATCTCTAGTCCAGGAAGTTCTAGTGAGGGCAGGTTTCTACATCACCTCTTTAAGTAAGGCTTCATCTGTCTTGCACAGAGTACAAACTACAAATCAATGTCTAGTCAAATACTTGCTTTTATAGGAAAAATAAGTTCTTTAGTTCTAACTCTACACATGCAAAGGAATAAGAATACTCTTATGTAATAACACACTCCCCTTAAGATGGGGCTCCACTATTTGTCAGGCATAGCCCTCCCCCACCCTCTACCTTGTAATATGTTTAGTGGTATTGCCCTTTCACTGGTGGCTGCATCCAGGGAATATGTGAAAGTAGGACATACTCAAGAGTACCCCTTTCACGCAGAACCAAATCCGATCTTACCTGCTCTGGCGGTATGAATGTGTTTTCAGTGATGCATAGAGTGCCCTCCCAGTGGGCTATCTTGTGTCCAGATGTTGTTAATTGAAGATGGGAATGCACAGTTTACATTGCAGCAGGCACAGGATTTCTCCTTTGAGCAGCGCTGCTGGCTTGTTCAGCAATCGGAGCTGCTCCCACTCAGCCAACACGGCGGAAGTCACTCTTCTCCTAACAGGGGAGGGATTCTCAGCTCTTGAATGGAGTTCCAGCAAGGGTGTAATTTCTTTGGTGAAGCAGTCAGATACGGTTCACATGCTTGACCCACTGGTCATGACACTGTTCGCCTGATCCAGGCCACGACCCAAGTACTTGGACATAAGAGTACTGCCAGTCCGTCCTGGCATAGGGAGTTGCTGAGTTACGCACAATCGGACACAGACCCTACCCATGTGATTGCTCTACTATCCTGATCACATTGGACTCAAGTCTCAAACCACTGGCCCATGGGGTCCATTTGCATACGAGTTCACGCGGCATTGGGGTGTAGGCCTGTTGCTTCCAGCACGGTGCTCTGCATATAGCTGAGATCAAGTGGCCCTCTCCTGGCATACAGGAGTCACCAACATTTTCCTACACAGGGTGGCGACCAAATCTGTGTGCAGAAATTCTCCACCACCTCACTCAGAGAGTCCTAACTGTAGGGCTCCCCACTGGACCTAGATAACTGCTCCACTCCTCTCTTCCTCAATGGGCACATATGTCTTGGCAAGCATGCAGGCGCTTATTCTCCAGGGCAAGGGACCTTAGTTTTTCCTCTGTGTTGTTCCATGACCCACCAGGGAGTCCTTGTAACAGGCAGACATCTTGCAAAGCTTCCCCTTCTTACAAAGTCTGAGTGGCTACTTGGCAGATGACCTCTTTAGATCTCAACTAGCTGTATAAAGAGCCAGCACTCGGCTAATTTTTCCCACACATGCAAATTTACCTATGGCAAGTACAATACTGAAAATGGCATTCTAGTGGAAACAGGGGGGTATATTGAACATAACTCCTTGCCAGTACTACTGGTTGTAAAACACATAGACCTCCCCACTGGGGTTGGTTAGAAAACACAATACAGGGTACTGGATTGTAACAAAATGTGAAGGAAGTCCGCCATACTTGTATATAGTTGTAACCAGCTGTCATGTCACAATTATGCTACCATACGAATCAGATTGAGCAGACAGTATTCCTGATATTAGAATCATTGTTCATACCTGTTAAACACACTGCATGCAATCACTACAATGCATATCCAATAACGCAATTGTTGATTAAGGAAAGCGAAACAATCCAATGTGAACATTTTGGCATGTCCTAAACAATAAGCCCAAATAAGATGAAGAAATTGTACATATTAACAGAATTACATGAGTATTGTATATGATATGACTATCATTTACAGTTGTAAAGTCTTGTACACTGAGCGGATTGTCTTACATGTGATATAAAAAAATGTCAACTGTAAATTGTGCACCCTGAATGCCTCATTACACATATATTATGAATGCTTTATATTATGTTCTTGAATATGTAAATAATGTGGAATAACTGTGCTGACGTACGATTCCATACAATGGGCTAGCGCAAAGTGGGTGAGCCCATTATACCCACCAAAACGCACACCGTAGGCAATTGGAACACCTATCGTCTTGGTGCTGATATGAACAAGACATAGCACAGACCATGTAAACAGCACACAACATCACTGTCCTTTAACAAAATGGTTATCGGACACAAGTAAGCGCACATTAAAACTAGGACACACTGCCAGTTCCCACACTCAACAGATTCATCAAATTAATTATGGTATTAATGTCCGCAATCTATAAATATTACCCACGCACAATACATGACCTTAAGAACTTGGATGGGCCTTACACACGCGTCAGGCAGCAGTCTGTTTTTTGTTTTCATTACTAATAACAGAAACACAGATCTCATCCTCTGATCACACTCCACAGTCGGGTCTGAACAGAGACTTTTGGCGGGATTTATAAATCCAGATCAAGCATTGACCCCTTGTCATTGTACCTGAGCAGACAAACAGACGCTGTCCTGCTAGTTGGAAGGATTGCCACAGGCTGCAGTTGATTCATTCTCCATACGCAGTAAGCGGGTATACGCCCTCTGCTTGAATGCTGTCAGCACTGTGCTATATCACGTTTTCCCCGAGCACACATTTTTTAATGCATTGACCTCTTCTTTTAGACACCAAAGTGAGAATATTCTCACCCTCCATATGAAAAAAGTATGGCCTTGTCATGATTGACGACAGAAGGAAGTAGCCTGCTTCCATGCATGCTCTCATAATCAGAACTCGGTAAGCGCTGAGCCTTTATTAATATATGTTCACCCCATTATAAGTGTCCCAGTACTATTACCAATGCACATGCTCCCTCTCCCTTTCTACAGACCTGTCTTGGCAGCGCTTTGATTGTGTAAGTTCCAGGTCTGTTCCAAGTTGCAATACTATGTCATGGATCCAATCCATACTATTTGAATGCTAATTACTTGTTTTTCTCACATGTGTAGCTCCCAGCTGGGACCCATGTGAGTATCCCTTTCTTATCCTTTGCACGGTGCTACACCCTCCACACAAGCCGGTCCATTACCCTTCAGGTACTATACACACAAAACCTTAGTTCCAACACATAATACCAGTTGCTTAAAATAAGCCACATACTGACATTATCCTCATTTTCTCATTGGTGTCCCTACGATCATAGGTCCTGAAGAGACCCTACACTGCACACAGGGTTGAAACGCCGTCGACAAGTTGCATAAACAAACCATCATTCACTAACACCGATCACTGTATCTAGCACTGTATACTGTACACATATATGTAAATGGTATTTTATATGAAGCATTGGAAACCTTGTATATATTTCACATATATGTCACTAATTTTCGAGGTTCCGTTTTTCACTGGGACACCTTTCACTCAGAACTATATGTTCAAATGCATTACTTTGTAACACTGTTTCATTTCAAGGATTATATAAATATTTTGATTCAAAAACAAATCAGAGGTGTATTTGTTTCCTTCTCTCTCCAATATCACTACAACCCAATATATTGCCTTTGTGCTCATATACACTGAGATTACTTCGTTAAGTGTCCACAGGAGCCTTTGTCTTTTGATAATAAGTGTATTACCCTGGTTCTGCGTGAGTAGGGTTCCTTAGTTCCTGGACTGTTCCAATGAGGCACAAGGTCAAGACTGTTTGCACATAGCTGGGCCTGAACTAAGGTGGCGAAGCGAGCTAAAGATTGATGATGGATTCAACCCAGATCGGTGACTGGCGGTGAGTCTCTGAAAAATTCCAGTGCTCTGTCCATCATCTCCTTGTGTTTTCTTTGTAATTTCCATCAGACAAATATGAGAAAACATTTTTTTTCCAGACGTCAGCTGGGGCACATAATTTTCACAGTGTGAGATCATCCTAGACCTCTCCACAATTTCTAGAATTAAGATGACCCCACCAATGAATAATTGTGTTGTCTACCACAAACAATATAAATATATTTTGTTATCAGTAGGCCTGGATAAAGGGGGATGGGATAGGATAGAAAACGACGACACCGGATAGTGCCACCCTGACTTGTCACTCCCCGTGCTTCAACCTCTGCAGACCATGGTGGATATCAAGAAGAAGATAACAACCATATAATGCCTATAAATAATATGCTGCATCTAACCTACTAATCAAAACCAATATATCTTGGAATAGCTCTGTCTCGGGCTTTCTGTATGGCTGAAACTTCTAACACATAACAAGATGTATTTACAATCATGTGGATTCAATCTATGATAATTTTGAGAGTCGTGTATGTATCTACCTTTAATACTCATGAAACCATATCCATCTGGGACAAACCTTACTGATGGACTTCCCTTATGCATCCATAGAGAAATCGAGATAGATCATTTGCTAGGTTCAACAGTACAAAGTAGGTGAGGAATATTAGGTACATCCTAATCAGATGAGAAAGAGAGGAACAGCGTGGGCTAGTTCACTTCCCCTATAAATTGTAATAAGTATCAATGAGAACTAGCTTACGGATATGGAAGTTAGATGTCTACGTCAGAAAAAAAAATATTGAAATCCTCACCCACAACCTAGTTGGTGGCATGCTTCATCATCGGGTTCCACCCAAGGTGCTCAGTGCACCTCGGGTGTGCTACAACGCCTGATTACAGCTGAGCTGTTTTTGTTTTGTGTGGTCAGTGTGTAGTGATGTGAAATGTGAGAATTAAAAAGCTGTCCTATGGGTCCCTTATAGAAATTTATTGGTGTCTCCTATATCCTGTTTATAAAGGTCAGGTCTACATGTATTAGCCAGGCAGCTACGTAGGCTGGCTTTCGTCAGAAGCTATGTGCAGTGTGAATATGTGGTGGTCAGGTGTAATTTGTTTGACCAGTAGAAATGTCACATTGACTAAGGTGCAATACTAGAGGGAGGATGTGTGTCAAAGTTTAGTCTACAGCCGTTGCTCATGTCGACTAAGACCTCATGTCAGACTACAGGTTGTTTCTGCGTCCCCAGGCCTCTTACGCTAGTGGTGTTGTGTGAGCCACTGATAAATGGTCGCTGTAAATTAGCACATCTCATGCATCTGGATCGGGTGGATGTCATTGTCCCGAAGTGGTATCTGGGAGAACACCCCTATCGTTCCAAACACCTTTTCTTTCGGTGTAAGATGTAAGGACGTGTATATTGGTAATGAGCAAACTCACACAATCCTGTTTCTCTGGTCGGATTGTGTGTCGATATATGTTATCATACTAAACTAGTCCACTACTCACCCCCTACTGCAAAAGTTAGGGAGTCGCTGAAACATCGGTGGTCATAGAGGTCAGACCCAGTTAAGTGGAGATATGTTCTTTACTTTTGCAGGATTGGGGTGGAGGTGTTTAGCGCTTACTTAATACATTCCAAGGAATGTTGCAATTAAGCCCTGTTTTCTGGGTAGACAGACTGTAAATCCAGCTTCGATCGGTCTGGAATAGGAGGTTGTCATCTCCCTTGTTGGAAATTTCAATCTGCTCAATCACAATCCATCCAAGGTCATTGGGTGTGTGTCCACTTTGGATGTAGTGATCTGTCATATTAGGGACAGCCTTCTTTTGAAAGCATTAACAGGACCTTAATGTTCAGAACAAGTACCAGACTGTCCTCAGAAAGACAAATACTGCCCATCCCCTTTGCAGGTCTCTTCAGCTCACATGAACTCAAAGGGGCATCCTGTTCCAGAAGAATCTCTGCCTTCTGAGAGAACATACTGTAAGGCCAAATCCACTCTGACGTATTTACATTCTTCTAGCATTAAATTTAAGCCCCATCATCAATATTGTAGATCTATTTTCTAGATATACCTAAAGATTTAATTCAGACATTACTCTTGGAGATCACTTTGCCAGGTCTTTTTCAGGATTCCCAGTGTTACTGGCAGACTCCATAATCCTGCCTAGGTATTTTGTATATTATCATGTATTAGAATTTAGTGCTGAATCCATTCTAAAGTTATATTGTTCAAATTGGAGTCCATAGAAATATTTCTAAAATACACATTTGGAAAACTCAGCTTCACAGAGTTACTTATTCTTCAAAGCAGTGGACGTTGTTTCCTCTCATCGCTCATTTGACCCTTGCATCTTGTGAATTTAATTTCATTTAATTTAATGGAATCAGTTTTCTAGAAATTATAACCAGCAGTGCCATTTATAACCAGTGGAGAGTGCATAGTGAAGTGTTATGGTTTTACTATCACATACATGTCTACATGTCTTGATTAAGTATAGTTGGGTCAGTGAAAAGAGAGGATAGTCCAGAGTCGATTTGGGTCCTAATCAGTTCACTTTCTGTGAGAACTCTAAACTTGCATGAGACTATTTTGTTTTTGGAACTCGAATGTGAAGAGCTTTGTCAATTGATATTGGAGACAGAGTTCCATCCTTTAAATATTTTCAAAACATTACCCTTTTCCTTTGTAATTTTGACATAGTCTAGAAAGATGTACAATGTAACACATTATTGGGACATCCTCACTTGGCCCAAAAAGTATCTGACAAAAGAGGATTTTGCTCCTAAAATGTTGTTTTCATACTTGTGTCTTTTGTTTTGTGGTGAACAGGTTCACGGTTGGAAGATCTTGTTTTTTTTGTCTACAGTAACCTGGATTCCGTAGCAGCCACAGCACCGAGACCGCCCTCCTCACCACCACTGACGACATCCGCATGCTACTCGACCATGGACACACTGCGGCCTTCATCCTTCTGGACCTCTCTGCAGCAGTTAACACCGTCTCACATCGCATGTTCGCAGCCTGACTTCATGACGCGGGAATACGAGGAACTGCCATCGACTGGATCCAATCTTTCCTCTCTGGCAGAACACAGAGGATTCAACTTCCTCCCTTCCTTTCCATGCCCCTCGGAAATCAACAGCGGAGTACACCAGGGATCAACATTTAGCCCCACGCTCTTCAAAATCTACATGGCCCCCTTCGCCGCCATCGTCCGACAACATGGGCTCAGCATCATATCCTACTCCGACGACACCCAGCTCATCCTATCTCTCACTAAGAATCCTGAGGACACCAGACTATGTTTCCGGGAAGGTATGAAGGATGTCTCAGGCCGGATTAAGGATAGTTTCCTGAAGCTAAACTCAGAGAAGACCTAGGTCCTCATCCCCGAACCCTGCATCTCCACCTGGAACAACACCTGGTGGTCCACCGCCCTCAGGAGCACAGCCACCCCTATGACATATGCCCCGGAACCTCTGCATCATCCTTGACTCCTCCCTCACCATTAACCACCAGATGAATGCAGTCGACTCCCCTAGCTTCAACTGCCTTTTCATCCTCCGTAAGACCTTCAAGTGGATCCCCTGGACTGCAGAAAGACCGGCACCCATGCGCTCATCAACAGCAGACTTGACTACGCCAATGCCCTCTATGCCGGAAACAAGACTCTCCTGCACAGGCTTCAGACCGTCCAGAATGATGCAACAAGACTAGTCCTCTAAAAACAGCACCATGAGCACATGACCCAACACCCTACAAGACCTACACTGGCTCCCCATCGAGGAGAGGGTCACCTTCAAGCTCCTCACTCACATCTACAAATCCCTCCACAACATTGGTCCCAAATACCTCAACGAGAGAGTATCCTTCCACATACCCGGGAGGAACCTCCGCTCCGCCGACTTCACCCTGGCAGAGGTACCCCGCATCTGCAGAAACAGAACCAGCAGGAGACCTTTCTCCCACATTGTGGCAAAAACCTGAAATGAGCTCCCTCTGAATATCAGACGCTTCCCGACCCTGCACACATTCAGGAAGGACCTCAAAACCTGACTCTTTGCCTGATCTGGAGCTGCGCCCCCCCAAGCACCTTGAGACCCTCACAGGTGAGTAGCGCACTATACAATACCCTGATTGATTGATTTCATGGTTAGTTTATAGTCTTGGAATACTTTAAGTTCCTCATTAAGAAGTTTTGAAGTGTTGACAATAAGCTTGATGCTGGGGTAGACTAAATCCATATTGTTAGAGTCTGTGTGCTTCTTATTTGCCCTTTTTTTCTCTGAGGTTGAAATGTACTCAGTGATGTCCTAATCAGTCTACCGGGACCAGGTCTTCTATCTTCAGAGCATCCTCAATTGTAATGTGTTCTGTGATAGACCTTCTCATGTGCCTAGATGTCTTGAAGATTTCTGACAATTCCTATTTTGATTAGAATTGTATTCTAGGAACAAGGACTACAACACCACCACCCTACTAGACAACCTCGCCAACCTCGGTTTCAAGCAACTGGTCAACACCCCCACCCACTACGCCGGCCACACGCTCGACCCCGTCTTCTCCTCCAGCAACCACATCTCCTTCAGCCACACCACCGAGCTCCAATGGGCAGACCACAGCTGCGTACACTTCAACTTCAGGAAAACAACGACCCACCACCGCCCGCGCCTAACCCCCCGAAGATGCTGGAGCAAGATCACCACCGACCGACTCACCACCTCCCTGAGCCAAAACCCTCCAACCAACACCACGGACCCCAGCGAAGGAGCCCGTAACTTCACACAATGGATCACCGACTGCGCTGATGCCCTTGCTCCACTGAAAAACCCTCCCAGTGACCCCAACAGCAAGAAAGCCGCATGGTTCACCAACGATCTCAAAGACTCCAAGAAATCCTGCTGTGACCTTGAGAAAGCCTGGTGCCCCAACTAGTCAACGGAGAACAGGACAGCCCTCAAGAACGCCATTCGTAAACACCACCAGCTGATCCGCACCACCAAAAGGTCATCCTTCAGAGAAAGACTGGACAACAACACCCATAACAGCAAGGAACTCTTCAACATCGTGAAAGAGCTTTCCAACCCCAACGCCAGCAGCAACAACATCACGCCCTCTCAAGACCTCTGCAACCCTCTCGCCACCTTCTTTCACCGCAAGATCGCCGACATACACAACAGCTTCGGGGCTCAGAACTCAGACCCTGCCACCGAACCGTCGCCCCCCACCACCGCCCTGTGCGCCTGGAACCAGGTCAGCACAGAAGACACCACCCACACGATGAACACCATCCACTCGGGCTCCCCAACCGATCCCTGCCCACATCACTTCTTCAACAAAGCCAAATCCATCTTCGCACCCAAACTTCGGGACATCATCAACAACTCCATCGCATCCGCCACCTTCCCGGAGAGTTGGAAGCATGCAGAGATCAGTGCCCTCCTGAATAAACCCACCGCAGACCCCTCAGACCTCAAGAACTTCCGCCCCATCTCGCTCCTTCCCTTCCCCGCAAAAGTCATCGAGAAAACCGTCATCAAACAGATGACAGTCTTCCTCCAGACGAACAGCTCCCTCGACCCATAGCAGTCCGGATTCCGAGAGATCCTCAGCACCGAGACCGCCCTCATCGCAGCCACCGACGACATCCGGACCCTGCTTGACAACGGAGAAACCGCCGCCCTCAGCCTGCTCGACCTCTCGGCCGCATTCTACACTGTCTGCCACCGCACCCTGACAACCCACCTCCACCATGACGGGATCCAAGGAAAGGCCCTGGAATGGATCACCTCCTTCCTCTCCGACAGAACCCAAAGAGACCATCTCCCGCCCTTCCGCGCAGAAGCTACCAAGATCATCTGCGGTGTACCCCAAGGCTTCTCGCTCAGCCCCACCCTCTTCAATGTCTACATGAGCCCCCTCGCAGCCATCGCACGAAAGCACACTCTCAACATCAACTGCCAACGCCGACGATACCCAACTGATCCTCTCCCTCACCAACGACCCCACCTCTGCCAGAGCCAGCTTCCATGACAAAATGAAAGACATCGCAGACTGGATGAAGCTCAGCCGCCTGAAACTGAACTCAGACAAGACGGACGTCCTCATCCTCGGCCCATCCACCTCTGCCTGGGATGACTCCTGGTGGCCCCTTGCTCTGGGCACCCCACCCAAGCCCACGGACCACGCATGCAACCTGGGCTTCATCCTCGACTCCTCACTCACGATGGCCAGGCAAGTTAACGCCGTCACTTCCTCCTGATTCAACACCCTCCACATGCTCCGTAAGATCTTCCTCTGGATCCCCACAGATACCAGGAAAACGGTCACCCATGCCCTCGTCCCAGCCGCCTGGACTACGGGAACGCCCTCTATGCTGGGACCACAGCCAAACCACAGAAAAGACTCCAGCGCATCCAGAACGCCTCATCACGACTCGTCCTGGACATCCCCCTACACAGCCACATCTCCGCCCACCTGAGGGACCTGCACTGGTTCTCCATCAGCGAGAGGATCACGTTCAGACTCCTCACCAACGCACACAAGGCTCTCCACGACTTGGGCCCTGAATAACTCAACAACCGCCTCACGTTCTACACGCCAACCCGCCAGCTTCGCTCCGCTAGCCTTGCCCTCGCCACCGTCCCACGGATCCCCAGAACCACCACCGGAGGAAGATCCTTCACCTACTTGGCCACCAAGACCTGGAACACCCTCTCCACCCACCGATGCCTCACCAAAGACCACCTTTCCTTCAGGAAGCAACTCAAGACCTGGCTGTTCGAGCAGTAGCAGCCCACCCGCCCCCCAGTGCCTTGAGACACTAGCAGGTGAGTAGCGAGCTCTACAAATGTTCATGATTGAAATGTTCATGATTGATAGCAAGAGGGAGTTAAAGTACCTAGAAAAAACTTCTTCTGAGGATATTACTGCTTTTTCTGTGGTTGGCCCACATGAGACCTATTGCTGTTGTCAAAGTATTCAAAAGATGTTGCACAACAGGACAAGCTCCTGTGCACCATGGCTCCAAGTAAATATAAATAAAATGTTATTGCACAGTAAGTGCTTAAACATCATCAAGGGTATCCCCTAAAGGTTATTTTTAAGGTCTGTGAGAAAAGGGGAGACAACAAACATCAATCAACACAGATAACTCCCACTATACCTATATTGCTTTTATATAGTCTGACTGAAGCTCTATGGGGTTATTCACAATGATTACATAACAAACTTGCAATTTTCAAAATATTTTAATACATAAAATGTGTGCAAAAAGGCAGAACGCCTCTGGCGTAGGGAATATAACAAAGAAGACAAAGCTAAATACCTTCTGTTACAGAAAAATTATCACAAAGCCATCCGTGCTGCACGGACCGCTTTCTACGCCGACAAAATCGAATCTAGTCCCACTCCCGCTAAAGAAATCTTCAAACTGGTACAAGAACTGCAGAGCAGCAAAACACCCTTCCCTACTATTTCCTCCGAGCAACAATGTGAAGAACTTGCCAGGTTCTTCGTTGACAAGGTACGGAAAATCTACACCTCCTTCTCCCAGCACGCCCCTAGTACCATCAGCAATCCTTCTGTTTCTCCTAGCTACTCGACCTTGACCTACATCCCAGAAATCTCCAAAGACATCCTCATCAGACTATGTAATAAAGTAAAATCTGGCTCCCCTACAGACCCCATGCGCCCGGCTCAATTCCTGGAGTCACTCAACTTCTTCTTACCAGCGCTAACCGCCATCCTGAACCTCTCCTTCACTTCAGCGTGTGTACCATCTGCCTGGAAGCAAGCGTGGGTTTCGCCTATCATCAAGAAACCCACCCTAGATCCATCTAAACCGGAGAATTTTCGTCCAATCTCCCTGCTCCCATGGCTATCCAAACTCGCTGAAGCGCATGTTAACAGCACTCTATCCCAGCATATGGTCAAAAACAACATTCTGGACCCATCACAAAATGGGTTCAGACCAGGCCATAGCACTGAGTCTGCTCTCTTAGCCACCACAGAGCACCTCCGAACGATCTTAGATGCCGGTCAAAGTGCTGCGCTGATCCTTCTGGATCTCAGCGCGGCATTTGACACGGTATCCCATGTCATCCTCCTTAAACGTCTGGAGACCTTTGGAGTAACTGGTCATGCCTTGGAGTGGCTCAGATCCTTCCTCGAGAACAGGTCTTTTCGAGTTTCTGCCCCCCCCTTTCTATCTAAGCCCTACCCTATTGAACAGGGAGTCCCGCAGGGCTCTGCGTTAAGCCCCTCTCTTTTTAATCTTTATGTTCAGCCTCTGGCGGCAGTGGCCAAAGAATGGGGCTTGACATTAGTATCGTACGCTGACGATACACAACTGGCCATCGCTCTCTCAGATGGTCCTTCCAACTTTTCCTCTAATTTCAAAAACGGACTCTCTGCGGTCGCCCAATGGATGACAACAAACTGTTTACAACTTAATGGCGGAAAAACAGAGGTGCTTCTCCTTGGCAAAAGCACCAGCCTTTGGAATGAGCACTGGTGGCCGTCCTCCCTTCAATCAATCAATCAATCAGTGACACTTATAAAGCGCGCTACATACCCGTGGGGTCTCAAGGCGCTGGGGGGGGGGGGAGCCGCTACTGCTCGAACAGCCAGGTCTTCAGCTTCTTCCTGAAGGAGAGGTGGTCTTGGGTCAGGCGCAGGTCGGGAGGGAGGGAGTTCCAGGTCTTGGCGGCCAGGTGGGAGAAGGACCTTCCTCCTGTAGTCGCTCTTCGGATGCGGGGGACGGCGGCGAGGGCGTGGTTGGCTGATCGGAGGTGGCGTTTGGGAGCGTAGAAGTTGACTCGGCTGTTGAGGTAGCTCGGGCCTTGGTCGTGTAGGGCTTTGTGTGCGTGGGTGAGGAGGCGGAAGGTGATTCTTTTGTTGACGGGGAGCCAGTGAAGGTCTCGCAGATGTCCGGAGATGTGGCTGGTTCGTGGGATGTCGAGGATGAGTCTGGCTGAGGCGTTCTGGATCCGCTGGAGTCTCTTCTGGAGCTTGGCGGTGGTCCCGGCGTAGAGGGCGTTGCCGTAGTCCAGTCGGCTGGTGACGAGGGCCTGGGTGACGGTCTTCCTGGTCTCGGTGGGGATCCACCAGAAGATCTTCCGTAGCATGCGTAGGATGTTGAAGCATGCCGAGGAGACGTTGTTGACTTGCCTGGTCATGGAGAGGGAGGAGTCCAGGATGAAGCCCAGGTTGCGTGCATGGTCTGTCGGTTTGGGTGCGGTGCCCAGGGCGGGAGGCCACCAGGAGTCGTCCCAGGCGGAGGGAGAGGGGCCCAGGATGAGGACCTCCGTCTTGTCCGAGTTCAGTTTCAGGCGGCTGGTCGTCATCCACTCGGCTACCTCTTTCATCCCTTCGTGCAGGTTGGCTCTGGCGGCGGCGGGGTCGTTGGTCAGGGAGAGGATCAGCTGGGTGTCGTCGGCGTAGGAGATTATGCTGAGGTTGTGTTTGCGTACGATGGCCGCGAGGGGGCTCATGTAGACGTTGAAGAGGGTGGGGCTCAGAGATGATCCTTGGGGGACGCCGCAGATGACTTCGGTGGCCTCTGACTTGTACGGTGGTAGGCGGACTCTCTGTGTTCTCCCGTCGAGGAAGGAGGTGATCCACTCCAGCGCCTTGTCCTGGATTCCGACGTTGCTGAGGCGCCGTACTAGGGTGCGGTGGCAGACCGTGTCGAATGCCGCGGAGAGGTCTAGGAGGATGAGGGCCGCTGTTTCTCCATTGTCCATCAGGGCTCGGATGTCGTCGGTGGCGGCGATGAGGGCGGTCTCGGTGCTGTGGTTGGCTCGGAAGCCGGACTGTGAGGGGTCGAGGGATCCGTTCGTCTCGAGGAAAGCGGCCATCTGCTTGTTGACGGTCTTCTCGATGACTTTGGCTGGAAACGGGAGGAGCGAGATGGGGCGGTAATTCTTGAGGTCGGTGGGGTCCGCTGTTGGTTTCTTGAGTAGGGCGCTGAGTTCGGCGTGTTTCCAGCTCTCGGGGAAGATGGTGGTGTCGAGGGATGTGTTGATGATGTCTCGCAGGTGGGGTGCGATGACAGCGTCGGCTTTGTTGAAGACGTGGTGAGGGCAGGGGTCGGTCGGTGATCCGGAGTGGATGGAGTTCATCGTGCGGATGGTGTCTTCGGTGCTGATCGGGGTCCAGGCGTGGAGGGTGGTGGTGGGGGGTGGTTGTTCGGTCATGGTGTGCGTTGGTTGGTTGTTGAAGCTGTTGTGTATGTCCGCGATCTTGTTGTGGAAGTATGAAGCCAGGGAGTTGCAGAGGTCTTGCGATGGGGTGATGTCGTTGTTTCCTGCGCTGGGGTTGGAAAGCTCTTTGACGATGTTGAAGAGTTCCTTGCAGTTGTGTGCGTTGTTGTCCAACCGGTCCTTGAATGCTGTTTTCTTGGCGGCGCGGATCAGCTGGTGGTGTTTCCGGGTGGCAAGTTTGAAGGAGGTCCTGTTGTCCGGTGTCGGTTCCCTTCTCCAGACTTTCTCGAGGGCTCGGCAGTTCTTCTTGGAGCTCTTGAGTTCGTCGGTGAACCATGGGGCTTTCTTGCTGCCGGGTCTGCTGGGCGGGGTCCTCAGTGGGGCGAGTTCGTCCGCGCAGTTGCTCCCTTGGTTCCATCCCTCCCCCCAAGACTTTAGTGAAAAACTTAGGTGTCTGGATGGACGACTCACTCAACTTTCGAGCCCACACCAAAAAAGTTGCCGGCACCTGCATTGGCCTACTGAGAAGCCTCAGCCACATACTAGGCTTCTTCGACGCAAAGACCCGCCAACTCATCATCCAAGCCACCACCCTCTCGCGTCTAGACTATGCCAATGTGCTCCTTCTTGGTGCCAACAAATGTGAGTTAGCACGGCTCCAACGCGTGCAGAACTCTGCGGCTAGAACTCTGGTCGGCCTTCCCCGCAGATGCTCAGCCAGAGCGACCATCAGAAAACTGCACTGGCTCCCTGTAGACTCCAGAATCAAGTTCAAGACCCTCATCATGACCTTCAAAATCCTCAAACTCAACACCCCCCCTCTGCTTCAACCCCTTCTTACTCCCTACGCGCCGTCACGGAACCTAAGATCGTCCAACCAAAACCTTCTATGCGTCCCACGCATAAAACTCTGCCGCATGGGCGGCCGCTCCTTTAGGTTCCTGGGAGCCAAGATGTGGAATGAACTACCACATCACATTCGCTCGATAGACAACTTATCAGCTTTCCGGAAAGCAGTGAAAACTTTTCTATTCCCTTGCCTGTAATCCTTCCTCTGTCCATGGACTCTCCACGCTTAGGATCTGATCCGGGTTCCAGCGCCCGGACGCCTCATTGCCGGGGCAGCTGTAGCGCTTTACCAAAACAATAAGATAAGATAAGATAAGATAGTTAGAAATCATTATTTTATCATTTGTATCAAAAAGAGTAAAACGCATTGGTTTTGTATGTAAAACTTTTATCCTACCACATTCCTTTTATATGAGTTTCCCTATTTCATCTGTTGCAAAAAGTCAACATAAGCATTGTTTTTAAACATAGGCAATGCTATCTGTCTCGTTCACATACATTTCTGCACCTACAAATAGACCACATTTGCATCCTGGCCTCTCACACCAACATCAATGCTCATTCGTTCAACAAACCATATCCTACCCTCTCAAGACTGCATACACTATAAAGGTCACAGTAAAGACAGATGTACTGCAGTCTCTGTGTCGTGGGTTGTCACAGTGCTTACTATATCATAGCATATTTTTGTTTTTGTTAAACCATGTTTAGATTTCATGGCCACAAAGGTAACAGCTAGAATGATATCACCAACCATTTAAGGGAATTATTACAAGTCTGGTGGTCCACAGACTGCCAGCCTCGTGGAGGCGCAGTGGTGGCAGTCTCCACATCACGCTTTTACAATCAGGGCAGATGGACCACCATTGCCACGCTGCAGCCGCCAGGGAACTGCCATACTCTGGAATTATGTTTTGGTGATCCACCCCCTCTGCATGGGACGACTCCTGGTGGCCTACCATGCTGGGAGGTCCCCAGACCCCGACTAACCAAGCACGCAGTCTGAGGTTCATCCTGGACTCAACGCTCACCCAGTAAGTCAACGCTGTGTCCTCCTCCTGCCTCAACACCCTCCGAATGCTCCATAAAATCTACAGATGGATCCCCCACCAAAACCAGGAGAAGGGTTACCCAGGCGCTCGTCAGCAGCAGACTGGATCCTGGCAACGCACTCTACGCAAGAACCACTGCAATACTCCAGAAGAGACTCCAGTGCATACAGAATGCCTCCACATGCCTCGTCCTTGTACTACCCCACCACAGACACATCACCACCCACCTACGAGACCTGTATTGGCTCCCAGTCAACAAGAGGATCAACTTCAGGCTCCTCATCCACGTACACAAAGCTCTCCACAGTGCCGGTCCAGCATACCTCAGCGAACAACTGTCCACCTACACCCGAACCGCCAACTGTGCTTCGCCGCCCTTGCCCTCACCACCGTCACACGCATCCGTCGAACAACCACCAGTGGCAGATCCTTTTCCAACTTCACCGCAAAGACATGGAATACCCTCCCCGCCCAGCTATGCAACACCCAGGATCTGCTGACCTTCAGGAGACGACTCAAGACTTGGCTGTTCGACCTGTAGCTGCCTTCCTTCCCACCCCACCGCCCTTAGCGCCTTGAGATCCTCACAGGTGAGTAGCCGGCTCTACAAATGGTTTGATTAAGTGATTGATTGATTGATCTTGAGCAGGGGTCTCCAAACCGGTCCTGGAGGGCCGGATCCATGCCAGTTTTTTGGGATATCCCCATTGAGATACATGTAGTTATTTTAAAAATCTGGCATGGATCCGGCCCTCCAGGACCGGTTTGGAGACCCCTGATCTTGAGGCAGCAATAGGCTTGGTGGGACTGTCTTGGCTCCCATCATATTACACATTTTTTCTCTGCTATGGTTTTCATGGCAACATCTTGGTACATAGGGATCCTTTCAGAAAAAGTAAAGATCGAAAAGCCCCAAGGAAAATACTAATAAATTTCAGGACTTATTCTCTGAAGGAAAGATTACTTAATGAGGGACTAAAAAGCGGATCTTTTAACAAAGATAACTGGTCATTTCGCGTCAGGTCTGATATATGTAAAGCCACACAAGACAGACAATGGGAGCTGGGGCAATATATGCAAGAATTAAAAAGTCTGGGAGCAAATGTTCAACTGAAATTCCCAGCTGCTTTAAGAATAATGTGGAGAAACAAGATGCACAACTTAAGAGAGCCAAAAGAGGTAGAAACCCTCATCCAGTTGATAAAAGACCAAATAGAAATTGACAAGATGAATCAAGTCTAATGAAATTGTAGGAGAAATTTAAACAGCTCTTTGGTTGTCAAAAGACGAAACTGATTTAAAAGCCAAACAGTTAAATGAAAGGGGAAAGTGAAGGCATAACAACCACTTATTATGCAATAAAAAGGCTGGCGTAGCGGAGCCCGAAAAGGGTGGAAAATACCACCTGAAAAAAGAAGAAGGGAGGCTTCCTCAGGGTGGGACGACTTGATTATACTGTACAGTAAACATGTAAGATATAACTATAAGTGGGTGGGGAGCAAAATAGGGAAAAAAAACAAAAAAATAACCTCAAATTTGGTAAACAAAGGTTTTCAATGGGGACAAGATGGTCCTTTTTTCTTTTTAATTTTTTCAATCTTTCAACCAAAATTTTCTTTCTAAAAACGGAATGGCGAAAGAAAAGATGATAAAAATACTCTCATGGAATGTTAACGGTTTGAGGACTCCCAAGAGAAGAAGAAGAATCTTGGAGTATTTGAAAGAGGTAGAATGTGAGATAATTATTCTTCAAGAAACTCACTTAATAAAATCAGAGTGGTCTCAAATTGTGAAAAACTTACACTGGATTGGCTCAAGCATTCATACATCACAAGATTGCAATATAAAAGGAGTAGCAATTATCATAAAAAAAATCACTGAATGCTAAACTGGAATCAGAAGAAGTTGATAAAAAGGGAAGATGGGCAATGGCCAAAATTAGAATATTAGGCTCCACACTTATGATAGCAGGATATTATGGCCCAAATATTGATGACCCGGCGACACTTAAGAAATTATATTCAGAATTAATAACATCCACTGTCCCAGTAATCTTAGGAGGAGACTATAACATAATATTAGACCCGACCGTAGATAGGCAACCTCCGTCTAAACAAAGGAATTCACCGAAGATGAGGGAATGGTTGGGGATATTTAAAAGAGATCTAAACATGGACGACATGTGGAAACAAAAAGGGGAAAAAACATACCCGTTTACTTTTCACAATATAAAATTAGGACATAAATCTAGGATAGATTTTTTCTTAATAAGCAACTCACTTCGAGATAAGGTCAAAAGCATCGAACATCATCAAGCTCACTTATCGGATCATTCGGCTGTCCAATTAAAAATCTTATTAACACAAAGTCTAACTCCGACTAGATGGACCCTGGATCGATCAATCCTAACAACGGATGAAAGTGTGGATCAACTGCTAAGATCGACAACTAATTACTTTGCAGATAATGGTGAAGAATCCTCTGAAAGAATTAAATGGGACACGTACAAAGCAATGATAAGAGGACACCTACTTAGTTTGGGTGCACATAAAAATAAGGGAAGAAAAACCGACATAAAAAAATTGGAGTCAGAAATTAAGGAAACAGAATCACAACTGGGAGCCAGCTCATCACCGATTTCTAAAGAAAAACTAACTGAGAGAATATGTAAGTTAAAAGAGACCTTAACATATTACTTGGAGAACATAGTACATGAGAAATGGGAGAACAGCAAATTGGCTAAACACGAATATGGGGAAGGATGCGGGAAAATGCTAGCGTGGAAGTTGAAAACAGACCAGACAAGGAATTCTATACTATCCGTGTATACCAAAGATCAATCAGCCTTATGTGAAGACGACTCCGAAATTAGACAAGAATTTGCAGATTTTTTTTCAACAATATATAGAGAGGATATAAATCCATCAACTGAGATAATTAAGGAATATCTAGAAGGAATAATAATGCCAAAACTAACAGAAGAGGAAATCGTTTCCTTAAATATCGATATAACATCTGAAGAAGTTAGATCTGCAATAGGAAGTCTAAAGAAGGGTAAAGCGGCAGGTCCTGATGCCCTACCCAACGAATTTTACATTGCTTTAAAAGAGCCTTTAACTGAGCACTTGACAAAAGTCATGAATAAGATATACATGGAGCATGAAAAAATCCCTGACTCATGGAATGACGCCACAATAAGTCTTATATTAAAACCGGGGAAAAACCCAAAAACCTGTGAGTCTTACAGACCAATATCACTACTTAATTGTGACTATAAACTATTTATGAACATAATAGCAAAAAGACTATCAAAGTTAATGCCAAAACTGATCGATCGGGACCAGAAGGGTTTCATAAAGGGCAGACAAATTCAAGAAATAACACATGAATTAATAGCGACAATAGATGTAGCTATATCAGAACAGCTACCCCTCACGATCATCACCTATGATGCGGCAAAAGCCTTTGATAGCGTAAACTGGCAATTTTTAAACAACGTCATAGAAAAAAATAATTTGGGAAGTAATTTTAGTCTCATGGTGAAGGAAATTTACTCAAATCCTAGAGCAAATATATTAGTGAACGGGAGTTTGACAAGTAACATCACTATTCAG
Organism: Lissotriton vulgaris; assembly: GCF_964263255.1. Lineage (NCBI taxonomy): Eukaryota > Metazoa > Chordata > Amphibia > Caudata > Salamandridae > Lissotriton > Lissotriton vulgaris. Next base: position 2,037,166,523 of record NC_141691.1, read on the forward strand.
AGGGGTACGAGGCAAGGCTGCCCCTTGTCGCCACTACTTTTCAATTTATATATTGAACCTTTAGCTTGTTCAATTAGAAATCATATCAAAATAACACCTTTTAAATACAAAAATTGGGAAAAAAAGTGGCCCTATATGCTGATGACCTTATGGTGTTCACAGATAATTACAATAACTCAGAATTACCAATTAAGGAAATAATGAATAACTTTGGCAGGGTCTCAGGCTACTCGATAAATATTAATAAAACAGAGGCAATGAGTTGGAACTGCACGACAAAACCTGCTTTCTCAAAGGAAAAAATAAGATACTTAGGGATCATGCTAACTGAAGATCTGAACAAAATTCCCCAATTAAATTTAAATTTAGTAGCAAAAGAAATGAGAAGTCTTCTTAAAACATGGTCTGGTCTACCACTGAACTTCCTGGGCAAATCAAACGCAGTAAAAATGACCATCATCCCCAAATTTACATACCTTTTTAATACAATTCCGTTGGAGTTTAATAAAGCTGCCCTAAAGAAAATACAAGGAGAATTATCCAGTTTTATTTGGTCGAAAAAAAGCACAAGAATTGCTTGGAACAAACTCAGGAGAAGGAAGAATCAAGGGGGCATTGCAAGTCCAGACATTATTGAATATTGCAGGGCTTTTCAGTTTAAAAATTTCAGAACGTTGCTAATGAAACACGGTAATTTCCCAAGTTTCCTTCAACATATCACAAATGGAGAAGACTATTTCCTTTTCAAATTTGGCCATCCAAAATTTTTTAAGAAAGTAAAATTGAAGCTATTAACTAATGCGGTCAAACTATGGACGCAATTTAGAAGTATTTTGAGGATCCCATATTATAGCAATATGGCCCCAATTTGGGACTCACCTGGAACACCAGAATGTCTCAAAGATGCATTATCCAGTGTAATTAGACAACTAGGTCTTGAAAAATGGGGACAACTTTTATGTGAAAATGAATTAATATCATGGGAACATCTACATACAATAACGGAAGGGAAAGTTTCGAAGTTTAAATATTACCAACTGAAGAGTTTGGCTAATACCATCCAGAGAGAAACAACAGATCCAGGAAACTTCGAAAAGGAAATGATAAAGGAAGCCATAATAACAAAAGAAATATCAAAATGGTATTGGGCGTTAATTGAAGCTGGAGAAGAAGACCAATCAATATCGGAAAAAATATGGAGAAGAGAGTTTACCAACAAAGAAATCGATTTAAAGATGATGTGGAAAAAATCCTCTGAACTTTGTTGGGAGTGTGTAAAACCCGCTGCTCTAAAAAGAAATCATCTGTTCTCAATACATAGAGCGTATTGGACTCCAAAGAGATTATCAAGGTTCAAAGGCGCATCAATAAAAGCCTGCAGTAAATGTGGTGAAGAAAAGGCAGATGATACCCACATGTTTCAACACTGCCCGGGACTTGCGCAATTTTAGCAAGAAATTGGTAAGACACTCTCAGCTCTAATGAGAACCCCAATAACTGTAAGTACCTCTTTAATTATTTTTGGGATCGCTTCAAACACCATTAGATTAAGTAAACCTCAGGAAAAGCTAATGTTTACACTGATATTATTGGCACGTAGAGAGATCTGTATAAACTGGATAAAACCGACACCTCCAACATATGAGGACTGGTTAAACTCTGTAATTAGGGTATGTAGGCTGGATAGGAAAGGGAATAGCACAAAAAGAATGCAGTACTGGGATATATGGGTACATTTTTTTACTCCTGAGTAATTATCAAGACCTTTATTCTTGTGCCTTGATCAGTATTTCTTTTCTTTTCCTTTTTCGTTCTTCTTTTTTCTTTTTTTTTTGTTTACCAATGATTAAAGCGGAGACAATAATTTCCTGGCAGGACTGGATTTCTGCCGAGTAGCTCTAGGGCTAGCTCATCACAGATCCTTGGAATTATTGTGCTGGATAAAGGTAAAGAGGAGAAGTTTGACGGGTCTTGAGAAAAAGCTGGGAAACTCCCCTTGGGATACTCAGCAGAGTTCCGGGGCAGTGAAGGCATATAACCCGAACAGACCGTCAATTCCCCCGAACACCTTATTATTCACATTCTTATCGCAATATGAGGTTATAAGAAAAAAAAAAAAAAAAAAACCATCTTGGTGTGAGGAAACAAAGATGCCCCTACAGGGTCCTCTGGAGCCTCACACCATGAGGATGCCACAGGGGTGCACAACATATGCCCCCCTGTGTGCTTGCACACCAGTTGCTGCACGGCATGGAGTTTGCAGTCCATGCCATGCAGGAACTGTTTTTTGCCTTCCCATTGAGACGCCCATTTTCTGAGGCACGGAAGTGAGAACACCAAAGATAGACTACCAGACAGGAGAAAACTCCTAATCTGGCAAGCGGCCTGACCACGGGTTTGGTGGTTTGGTGGTGTGGTGGCGGGGTGGACCCAACGCCACATCACCAAACTTGGAATCAGGCTCTTAGTGTGCATTTCTATACTAAACGTAAGACTATAATGTATTCTGATCATTGATACAGGAGCAAATCCATTATCAACTAACACTTGATATGCGAAAGACTCCGAAGACCTTTGTCAAACTGCCCGTCCATGTAGTGCACAGGGTAATCATTATCATTTGCATTCACTGTTAAATCAGCTGGTCACTTAAAGAAGTTGATCATTTGAGCCCATATGACCCTCTCACTGTTTTCAAAAGCCATTGGGAATCAGAAGGCTGTAGGCTGCACAGCATTTGACAAGTTACAGAATAATTGTATGAAGAAAAAATGTGATTTAGAATATCACTGAGCTTGTTGTTGCAGAACAATACACCATTAGTAAAAATGTCTCTTCATTTTGCTGGTTATCTGAGCGAAGGTTTACAAGTGTTGTCATGCAAAATACAGAGAGTACTAAAAAAGTAATGTTTAAAATGTTTCAAGGCATGAGTGATGTTGGTAAATGAATATGAGGACATCTTTTGTTACGTTATTAGGAACTTTAAACAGAAAATGACTACTATCTGAAACATTTGTTTTGCACTTTAAAAAATACATTTACAAAATAATCTTTAAATCGTTTCTAATGAATAAATCAGTCCCAGGAATACCCCTAGTGAATACCCATCTTCTCCTCTTTCATATCTGCTAGAGAAAGGTTGCAAATTTATGCAAAATGTAGATAGCGTGACTGTGATTTCAAAATACAGTTTAACAGACATTCATTTTGAAATTCATGTGCAAATTTTATGAATGGAAAGGGGCGACCACTCGGTCCCCCCGAACGTATGGTCGGGGGCCCGGATCCTCCCGGGAAACCCCTTTTGTGCGGGGGGGGGCGCGTCACGGTTGGTACGCCCGAAGCGGTGTAGCTGGGGCGCGCCTTTTTCCCACCCAAGAGGGGTTGTCCTAGACACCTACACCGTTGGCCACGCCCTGTAGGCGTACCGGAGGAGGGTACACGCCCTCCCGAAGAGGAATAAAAGGAGCAGCAATCCGAAGAAGCATCCTCTTGTTCCTGTGCTAGGAAGCTGCACCCCTCGTTGCACGTGAGCCCTCGACGGAACAAGGAGCAATTTTGAGAACTTGTAATTTTTGTGTTTCTCTTCCAGTGACTTCGAACCTTCGGATCCAGGACCGTGTTGAGCAACAAGGATCGAACATCCGACAACAATGCCTGGCAGGAAGGCCGGAAAGAAGTCAGGGACTGACCAGATGCTTCGCATGCTGATGAAAGATATGGCGAGTATCAAGAAGAAGATGGCAGCGATGAACAATACGGGCAGACCGAAGAAGGTCATAGGACCGGCGTTGCCCGGAGTTGTCCCCGTTGGGAGAGGTAAAAGGATCAGAAATAGGGCAGCAGGGGGGAGGGTCCCGATTCCCGAGTTACCCCCGGCAAGCCCGGTCATTCCAGTTGAGGCCCCGGTACCGATCCCGGATGCGGGCCAACCGATTCCGGTCGTTGTTACGCCCGCCAGCGAGGAGGATATGCCTCCGGAGTTAGCCGCCCAGTTAGCCGCATGGCTCGGCAGGAACACAGGGGGTGCTACGGCACCGGGAGACACGGCCGAAGAGGCCAAACAACTAATGCAGCAGTTGCGGCAGTCATGAGATGCCGCGAAGGCGTATCTCCCTCTTGTCTCCCCACAGGTGACCTCGGAAGGACCAGCAGCCGGCGTCGACAAAAGCCGGGTAAGCAGGCATTGCCAAGGCAAAGGAGGGGTCTTTGCCCTCGAGAAGGGAAAAGGTGGCCCAACATATACCGCTGGCCACAAAAGAGATGATTTGGGCTGATAAATATGTGAATATGTTTTCTCTCCTGACCGACCATCACGAGATGGAGTATGTTAAGACTCAGAAGGATTTGTGGCATCCGAGTGTGTGGCGAGCAAAAATGGCGGGATTCAGGGTTGATGAAACGATCTCAAATTGGGCCAAGGCCTTTGCAATGTTTACTGCAATTATTGGGGAACGTCAGCCCGAGGTTATGACCGAATTGGCCTGCTATCAGGCACGTATAATGGATTTTTATGAAACTTATAAGGGAGATGAATGGATGGGCTATGATATGAAGTTTCGCAAAGCCAAGGAGCACGATTCATCTCTGACGTGGGATTGTCTCGACTCGATCTCTTGGCAGAAGCAGCTCCTGCCGGGCGCGACGAAGTCGTCCTCGCTTGGCGGGAATGGGTCGGGGCCGTCCCGCCACCGGCCGGCGGCGCCCTTTCGAGCGGGCCCCGCTGGTGACCACCAACCAAAGAGTGGTGGGAACGGGGGTAGAAAAGGGGTCTGTTGGAATTTTAACAGGGGCAAGTGCACTAGGCCACAAGGGACGTGTAAGTTCAGACATGAGTGTGCAAGTTGCGGAAATCCTTCTCACCCCGAGAGTTCGTGCAGAGCCAAGAATGGTGATACGGGGGGTAGAGGAGGGGCCAAACAGGTCTGAGGTGGACCAAGGAGTTCCGCTACCAACCCCCGTAGATATCATGGCAATGATCCCCTGGCTAAAGGAATACCTTGATCATGTCTCCGCTGGGGTGTTGAGGAACGGCTTCTCGTACGGTTTCCGCATCCCGGCGGGGGATTTTCGGGGGGAATCATTGTGTAGAAACCAACTGTCGGCACAGCATCATCCAGCGGTGGTGGAAAGAAAGATTGCAAAAGAGGTTGCCCTTGGCCGAGTCGCTGGGCCATATAGGCACCCGCCAGTCACTAATTTCATCTGTTCCCCGTTGGGAGTAGTCCCCAAGAGGGACCCGGGGGAGTTTAGGTTGATCCACAACTTGTCAGCTCCTAGGGGTCTTTCGGTGAACGATGCGATTGACCCGGGAGTTTGTTCGGTGCGGTACGCATCCTTCGATGATGCCGTCGCCATGTTGAATCGCCTGGGGCCCGGAGCGCTGATGGCGAAGTCAGATATCGAGTCAGCGTTCCGGTTGCTCCCGGTACACCCACAGGATCAGCGTCTGTTAGGCTTTGTTTTTCAAGGACGTTACTACATGGATAGATGTATGCCAATGGGTTGCTCCATTTCTTGTGCTTATTTTGAAAAGTTCAGGTCTTTTCTGCAATGGGCGTTCACCAAGGCCACGGGCCATACCCAGGTTATGCATTACCTAGACGATTTCTTGTTCTTGGGGGCAGCCGGCGACACTCAGTGTGCGCAGGCGTTACGAGATTTTTGTACTCTCATGGAGCGATTCGGGGTGCCATTGGCACGAGGTAAGACGGTTGGACCATCGACTTCACTCGAGTTTCTAGGCATTGAGCTCAATTCTGTGGAGGGATGTTTCCGTTTACCGGTGGGGAAGGTAGCTAAGTTCAGGGCTTCCTTGGAATTGTGCATCAGCAAAGAAAAAGTCACGCTCCATCAGCTACAACAAGCTGTGGGCCAGCTTAACTTTGCCCTCCGAGTGATACCAATGGCCCGCCCCTTTTCCCGCTCTATTGCACAAACCATGGTCGGTCTCAAGGAAGGACACCATCACACAAGACTGTCTGCAGAAGTTCGCCAGGACATGCGCATATGGTTGGCATTTCTGGCGGATTTCAACGGTCGAGTGGTGTGGACCAAACCACCAGCGTCCTGGGACGAGCTGGGTTTGTGGACCGACTCGGCAGGGAGCGTGGGTTTTGGCGCCATCTTTGGTAATCGCTGGTCGGCGCAAACATGGCCGACGTGGTGGCACACCAGCGGTCTCACAGGTAACATTGGGTTTCTCGAGTTGTTCCCCATTTTTGTGGCTCTGATGGCATGGCCGGATGAGTTCAGAGATCTCTCTGTGGTGTTTTGGTCCGACAATATGACTGTTGTTGAATGTATAAATAGTCAGGCAGCGCGCTGCAAGTGGATATTGAGATTACTGAAGGAAATTATACTAATTTGCATGAGACTGAACGTACAATTCAGGGCGAAGCATGTGCCAGGGGTACTGAACCAGGCGGCTGATGCACTCTCTCGTTCACACATGCAGGCTTTCAAGGGTTATCTACCTTCTGCGGACCTAGCGGCGGCCCCATTTCCCGAAGCACTCTGGCGACTCGGTGCCCCGGATTACAAGACCTCGTGGCAGCAAGCCTAACCCCCAGGACATGGAAGGCATACAAAGGAGCGTTTCGTTCCTATTGTGCATTTTTGGGTCCGGCAGGGGGGGTCAATTGGGGTCAGGAGGAGTATGTCCTGATGTTTCTGGTAGCACTACACAGTGCAGGCCGATCAGCGGCAACGGCCAATAGGCACCGGGCCGCCATTTCATTCATGGCGCAGGCGCATGGCATCAAGGACCCCACATCGTCCTTTTTAGTAAAGAAGGCCCTTCGTGGTTGGCAATGCCTTGAGGGTCGTAGAGTAGACGAAAGGCGCCCGATTGGGTTAGAGAGGTTGTCCCTGCTGATGTCGATACTCCCCACGACATGTTCCTCCCAGTTCGAGGCAGTGCTGTTCCGGGCCGCTTTCGCATTAGCGTTCCATGGGGCTATGCGGGTGAGCGAGCTGGTAGCAAGAAATAAGAAAGATGTAGAGGGAGGCCTGTGTCGGGATCACATTCTGATCAAGGGTGATTCAATGGTGGTCACAATAGTCAGGTCCAAGACCGACCAGGGTGCTATGGGAGACAGTATTGTCGTCCAGCGCATGCGAGGGTCCCCCATGTGCCCGGTGAAGTGCGTTGAGGAATATTTGGCGCGAAGGGCGGATGCATGGGGGGGAAGCTTGCTGAGACACATCGACGCCACCCCACTGACAAGGTTCCAGTTTCAGCGGGTGCTAACGATGGCAATCGCAGCGGCGGGCTTGGACCCGGGCGATTTTGGGACCCATTCCTTTAGGATAGGGGCTGCTACAGAGGCTACAGCCAGGGGTCAGAGTGTTGAGAAGGTGAAACAACTGGGACGATGGTCCTCGAACTGTTATAAAAGGTATGTGCGGTTGCACATGTTGTGAAGCCAATGTCATGCACTCACGCTTCTTGTCTTCTGTTTGGTTTACAGTTTCGTGAGAATGCGAAGCGGGGCAGACTGTGCAGTCGACCCGGCACCTGGGGACCAGCGGTCAGAGATCACCGGCTGAGGAAAGAGTGGTGTGGGTCGTGGGCCACTCATACGTGACGGGGACGTATTCAAAGCAGGTGACGTGATTCACGCAGCTGGGGAATACGGGTACAGGGTGACCTTCCACGGAAGGGGCGGGCTCTGTATTGACCGGTTTCAATGTTTTATTGAGGAACTGTTAGGGCGGACAAGGTCACCGCCGTCTGTAATCATAGTTCACCTGGGAGGCAATGACTTAGTGACAATCGGTTGGCGAGTACTACTCGAGCGAGTCCTATCTACTGTTAGCTGGCTGGCGAGAAGGATCCCGGGGTGCACGATAGCATGGCCCCACATGATTCCCAGGAAGGTGTGGCGGGGGGGCCTCTCTGTGTCAGCACTGAACCATTCAGTGAAGAAGGTCAATAACAAACTTGGTAGGTTGTTTCGCTCGGCGCAGTTGCACTGTATTCCGCATGGATGTATTCGGGGGGATCACATGTATCTCGAGGATGGAGTCCATTTGTCCCGGGAGGGGAATGTCTTACTCATAGGAGACTTCATAGCATGGTTAAGGGGTTTGTAAAAGCATGACCTTTAGTAGGAGTTTGTGGGGGGGGCGGATAGCCGGTCAACTATCCGGCCTGTGGCGGTAAGGTCATGATCGGTGAGCAGTAATTTCAAGATCCCTAGAGGGGGGGCGCCACCCATTATGGATGGGAGCGCCCGGGGGGAGGCGGCCATTGGCCCCTCAAACGGGGAGGCGGCACCCACTAAGTATGGGGTCGCCTAAGGGAAGTTGGTCATAGGCCCCTTCCAGGGGAGGAGGTGGCTCGATGCCCCTCCTACGAATTTCCCGGGGCCAGGATATCCGCGACGGCGGATATGAGAAGCAGTGTGGGGTGGGAGGGGGGTCCACGCTACCTTCTAGACACCTCACACGAGTCCTCGGACGACCATTAAGATGGCGTCGAGTTAAATAGAGGGCCCCCGTGAAGACAAGGGAAATTGGAGTTGGCACAGAGGTACAGTCCTCTGTGCGCCCGCCCCTCACACCGTGAGGGGGGAGTTCTTTACCCACTTTTAGGTTTAGGGAATAAAAGAAATCCTCTGGGATGATTTTGCTCCATTTAACCCGTCTCCCCTGGTCCCTAGCAATTAAGTCTGTAGATATTTCTGCTTTAGTTTCTTTATTAAATAAAAACAGGTTGTTGTTTTCTACTTCTAACACAACAGGATTATGATCGCTGATTGTAGTATGAATAGCATTATAAAAGATAACATTATGTAACATGCCCGGAGAGATGAATATATAATCAATAATAGTATTGCTGTCCCTAGCACTGTAAGTTGGGACCCTTTCATTGATATCAAAGAACTCTGGTTCAAATAAATCATTCTCAAGAAGAAGTTCTTCTAGGGCAGACCCCTTTACAGAATGTTCAAAGTGTGAAAGTGGCAGCATATCTATATTTGCAGTATCTCTTAACTGGCAGTTCTGTTGACATAAATGTATGTTAAAATCCCCCATCAGGGTGAAATATACAAAAGTGGTTTGACCCTCTTTATAATTACACAAAAACTCTGTCAAGGAGTTGATGTTTTCATTTACAGCTGTGCTTTGTATGGCATTATAAAAGTTAATATAAACACATTTAGAATTGTTAGACATTGTAACTTCCAAAACTAGGTAGTTTTGGGATGGTGTGTTTAATACTTTTACAGTGCCCCTCACATTGACTGATATTAAAAACAGCAACCCTCCTTTATTTCGACCTGAGCTCGATGTCTGGACAGCTAAAAAATAAGATGTATATCCATCTAACCAGAAATCACAATCCCTATCCCACGTTTCCTGTAGGGCCACCACATCATATTCTTTTAACAAATCCAGCCATCTTGTATCACCCCTTTTAGAGCGTAGGCCTGCGATGTTCCAGCTCATCATTTTCACAATATTACCCTTTTCATCTCTAGTAGGTAAAGTGGGTTGTAACTGGTTAAGGGTATTACCACAGGGAGTCAGTCAATCGTTTTCCTCTAGATTTGATAGGGCAGAAAACCTGTTAGTTAACACCAGACTACTCCTTAGTTCGCTTCCATGATTATCACAGGTTTTTGGTAACATGCCTGTTATTTGCGTGGCCCAGGAGCTAGGACAGGGAGTATGACTGGGGGTAGCATAGCGAGTAACCCTACCTGGTAGCAACTTATGTGGTACAGGTCGTGGGTAAAAGAAACCTAAGGGTACCGTTCTGATCCTGTCTTCTATTACCTCTGTAGCATCCCAGAATAACCGCGAAGCCTCATGGGGTCTATTAAAGTTAACAATCATGCAATCACCAGCAAATTTCTTGTCTGTGAACCCCACCCAGTCAACCCGTCTACCCGTCTGGATGCACTCTGAAATATTATTTGGGCCTGTACAATTCGCGTCACACCAAGTCTTGATATTGTCTAACTGTGTACCATTTGACTCAAATTCACCCGGTTTTAATACAGGTACATTCACCAAAACAGCAACAAAAGGTGTAGCTTCCGGGGGAAGGTGAACTGATGGTCTGTGACGCTGTCTCCTAGGCCCTGATGAGTTAGGCTCATCTAATAGAGGTGCCATAGGCTTAGCCTGGGGAAGACAGGTTTTGCTTATCAACTGTGCCCTAGATGTTGTGCTATTATCCTTTTGCCTATTTGCACAATCCTTGGGGTCTTGTGGCGGTACAGTTGGGATCAAAGAGCCTGATGGTACAATATTCTCCAGATCCATAGGGGATTAGGTTGCTTATGTTGGTTAGTAGGTGACCGTGATGTTGTTTTTGTTGCAGGTACCCGGGGTTCTTTCTCATTTAATGTTATATAATAATTAATACTTTCACATTTTCCCAATATTTCAACCACGCATTCCTTGAGTGTATTTATTATGTCAGGGGAGATTTGTATAAGTACCCCTTCAAGCTTGTCCGCAAGCACTTTCTCCACCATGTCCTTAATTGAGTATTCAAAGTCACTCAATGGATTACGGGTTTTTTTGCGAAAATGTGAGCCTTGTGCTTTCGGTTTATAGAGTATCCGTTTAGTGCGCTTGATAGCGTGGGGTGCAGTCTCCTGAGTACAGTTATGTATGGATTGTTGAATGTTTTGTTTACTGTTCTCTTGACCCTCTTGTCCCGAAGTATTAGCTGTATCTTGTTGCCCAATATCGCTTACATTTTCAATGACTATTGCAGGTTCCAGGGGGATAGGAAGTCTGTTTACTGTGGGGGATGGTTGGCTATCCAAAATTATCGGATCCAAACCCAGTTCACGTTCTTTATCAGCGATTTCTTGGTTCAGTTTGCCCACTGCAGTAGTAAGATAGGTCATAATGCTAGCCGAAGCAGTAGCTTTTCGTGCAACTTTGGCTTTAACTGTACCCCCATTAGCAGATGTTTGCAGTTTACGCTTACCGTATTTTCCGGCGTATAAGACGACCCGGCGTATAAGACGACCCCCTACTTTGCTTGATAAAATTTAGGTTTCGTGCTATACTCACCGTATAAGACTACCCCCACTTCCAGCGCAGTCCAACGCAGTCCTGCATAGCCATTCCGAGAATGTATTTTGAACTTACCGTATTAGTGATTCTAATCCTCCTCCCTGTGGGTGAGCAGTAAAGCTTTATCAGTGGACAGTGTTAAGCGTTTATTGTACAAACTCAAAGACTGAACTCAAACAAATTGGTTGTATAAACAATATTGCTTTACTCGCAATATTTTTATTTAGAACCATATGAAAAACTGTCACTTGTGAACATACCTGTTTGTCATCAAACATGTACGGTACGGTAAACATAAATTAGTTCATGAAACAGTGCAAGTGGATTAAACTTTTCATAACTTTTCATAAGTCCAAGTGATTTCTACAGGATTTACAACGTTCCCTTTAAAAGCCTTCAAAATCCTCCTCTTCGTCATCTGATCTCATAAGTAAATCAATGAGATCTTGTGGTACATCTGTAAGGCAGTCATCGTATGGATCTGGTACCAATTCCGTATCAGATGATGTGGTCTCTGCTTCGGCATCCTCTTCATCTTGCCACAAGTAGTCGTCCTCCATACCATCTAATGAATTTGATATGCCACACTTCTTGAAAGACTTTATGACAGTTTCTGCATCGATGTCGTTCCAGGCCTTTATGACAAAGGTGCACAAAACATCCAACTGTGGAGCACGCATGTTTCCTCCTTTTGTGAATGTTTTTTCACCGCTAACCATCCACTCATTCCACTGTTCTCGGATGCGATCTTTAAATGGCTTGTTTAGGCACACATCCAGTGGCTGCACCAACGATGTCAATCCTCCAGGTATAACTGCATCTCTTTTTTAGTCTTGCCAGCCTTTGCTTGGTGCTTGGAGTTAAATGAGCCCTGAACATATCCCACACCAGTAGACTACGTCTTTGTAGAAGTCCACCTGGTCGCCTGCTCCAAACATTATCAAGCCATAGCTTTACCCCTTCTTCATCCATCCATCCTTTCTCATTCACATGCACAAAACAACCAACAGGAAACTTGAGTTTCGGCATTGTTTTTCTTTTGAAAATAACCATTGGTCTCAGTTTTGCGCCATCAGCTGTGCATGCTAGTACCACTGTGAAACTGGACTTCTCATGTCCTGTTGTTTTTATTAAAATTGTCTTTTCACCTTTTTGATGGACAGTTTTGTTTGCAATCATATCGAAATTCATTGGAGTTTCATCCATATTTCCGATACTACTTAGCGCATAGCCATGTTCATTGCGCAGCCTAATAACGTAGCGATGGAAGCTATGCATTTTGGCATCAAGATCCGCAGGTAATTTTTGGGCAATTTTGGTCTTTTGCCGCAATACCAGATTATGACTTCCCAAGAATCTGGTACACCAGGATACAGTGGCCTTAAATCTGTTGCTGAGATCTGGGTTAGATTTGGCCGACTGAAGTGCAACCAATCGGATTTTATTTCGGGTCACTACGTAACCGCTTTGGCGATGCTTGGTCACCATGTCTGCTACATGCTTTTCGAGTTCTGGCCAATGTGGGGTGCCTCTTCTTAATGCACACTTACCCCTTGGCATACTCCTTAATGCTTTCTCATTTGCTCTCCAGGCCCGAACCATCTTTTCTGTCACTCCATATTGTCTTGCAGCAGCACAGTTATTATGTTCCGTGGCAAAATCCACAACTTTAAGTTTGTAACTGGCTACATATTTCCTTCTTCTTGCCACCGCTGGAGCCTTGCTGGGTTCTTGACTGCCAACCATTTGCACTGGATGTACTGCTGGAGCCTTGCCGGGTTCTTCACTGTCTGCCATTTGCACTGGATGTACTGCTGGAGCCTTGCCGGGTTCTTGACTGTCAGCCATTTGCACTGGATGTACTGGTGCTGTACAGTATGAACAGGTGCAGAGACTGGTGCTGTACTGTCTTCACCACCACATGTACGGCAAATATCTGCTCACCAGACTGCCTTTCCTCTTCGCAACAACCAGCCAATCACGGCAAGTGCTCTACTGCCTTCGGGAACATTCTACAGTCCCCTTTCTATGCCCATGCCCATGTCATTGAGAGAGGAGCGCTTGCCAAACGTGCAACACAGCGGGGGCTGCCATCTTCGGCGCTGGCTGCCCGTTATAAATTTCGGACGTCCTGCTGCCTCGTATGCCTGGGGATGTGCAAGCAGTGTGAGTCCCTTGCTCCTCTGCAGCAGCGCCGCCTCTAAATGCGCCTCCGTGCGCGGGAAAGTGGTGCAGCTGTGGGCGTCCTGTCCTCCAGCAAGGAATGCTGGGAAGTGTAGTTCTTTACTCACTCCCCCCTCTTGGCGGCCGCGATGCCAGCTGCGGCGGCGGGGGAGAGCGGTAGGGTGCTTGAGCGGTGCTCGCAATTTTGCTGGGCTGCCTGGAAAAAGTGCTTACAGCCTCTGTGTGAGTGCCCCGCTCCTCTGCAGCAGCGCCGCCTCTAAATGTGCCTCCGTGCGCGGGAAAGTGGTGCAGCTTTGGGCGTCCTGTCCTCCAGCAAGGAATGCTGGGAAGTGTAGTTCCATACTTGCTCCCCTCTCTCGGCAGCCGCGATGTCAGCTGCGGTGGCGGGGGAGAGTGGTAGGGTGCTGGCGCGGTGCTCGCCGTGGTCGCGATTTTCTGGGCTGTCTGGAAAAAGTGCTTACAGCCTCTGTGTGAGTCCCCCGCTCCTCTGCAGCAGCGCCGCCTCTAAATGCGCCTCCGTGCGCGGGAAAGTGGTGCAGCTTTGGGCGTCCTGTCCTCCAGCAAGGAATGCTGGGAAGTGTAGTTCCTTACTCGCTCCCACCTCTCGGCGGCCGCGATGTCAGCTGCGGCGGCGGGGGAGAGCGGTAGGGTGCTGGCGCGGTGCTCGCGGTGGTCGCGATTTTGCTGGGCTGCCTGGAAAAAGTGCTTACAGCCTCTGTGTGAGGTATATACTCTTGACAGTATTTGAACAGGAAAGTTGTTATCGGGATTGTAATCGTTCCATGTATTATCCATTCAATGACAGGTCTCTATGACATTGTCAATGGTAATCTCTCGAGTTTTTCAATGCTCAGAATTGTATAATCTGCTCCTTTTTGTGCCAAACTGATTTGTTTATCAGTAAGGTTAAAGATACCGAATAATGACGTTGTGTTGATTAAACGCCATGGTACGTAGCCTGAACGCAGATTTTGCAACGTCCAACCAAGCTGTACAATAGAATGTATTTGAGACTGACCATGTTGTAACATTAGTAAGTCCTGCTCTATTATATCAAAAGCAGATGATACAATGCTGTCCAGGGAATATATTCTGGAGGACAGAGTCGTTAACCCATTGTCCACAACAGAAAGTGATTTTTCCAAATTTATACGATCAATTTCTTGTATTTTTTCTGCTGTCTCAATTTGCATTACTTTCCATGCTTCGTTGTACGCAGCGTATATACAGACCGCTATGAAACGTTTTTGACGCTGTTCGCATGGTCCCATTATGAAATCATGCAAGACAGCACCATCTTTAAGTAAGGTCAAGTGTTGCTTAATCTCAGCCCGTGTGGATTTCTCTAGCCATTCAAGGCATAGTTTCCCTACACTGTATGTTTTAACTATCCCTGGATGTTGTCTCTGGGAGTATCTAGGGTCTGGTCTGGTCATTTTGAACCCCTGTGTTTTGTTCAGGAATCTATCTTGACAGTTATTCGTGTCTGTTGGCCAGATCAACCACTTTTTCCAATCAGGATGTGTTCTGTTTAGGTGTAAAATAATGGATACGTCTATCTCCACATCTGTAGTGCTGTCACTATCAGTTATGGGTTTCGGAATAGACGGTTTATTTAAATCTTTTATCTTAGCCAGGCCAAGACAAGTAGTTAGTTGAATTGTGTCATTCAAGAATATTATTTGTTCTGGGACTATGCAGGCCCTAAATAGTGCTTCTAGGCCTTGTACTTGCCAATCTTTGGAACCCCAGATTGTTTTTGTTTCAATGGTATTTTTCCAAAATTCGAAACCTGATGCAGACATTTTGTCATAAAATTCTTTAGAATAAATCAGTTTAGTATTTGTCAACATTGTTTTCATTCCAGTCCTACTTAACATTTTGAAATAAAACGTTTCTGGATCACTGTTGTTAAACCATGAGAAATATTGGAATTTCTCAAAAAACGTTTTCGAACTGCCTCTTGTTGGAGTTGGACAGTGTTCCCACTGGTTATAAGATAAAACATTTCTAGGCTGAGCAGTTTTATGCAAATAGTGATCACCATAATGGTTGTAACAGTATAACTCTTCATAATTCGATAAACCCTGTAAGTAATCATGTTCTGTAAACTTGGCTGACATTACTAAATCTGACATCATATTATGAATGTTTTCAAAGTCCCAATCATCAGAGAAAGTACTTGGTGTCACAAAGTCACTTAATGAAACCTTGAACTGGTGTGGATACTTCAAGAGCTCAACCGGGCCAAAAATGTCATAATCAGTTCTGTCCCATGCTACCCCACCGGGTAGTAGTTTGGCTGAGATGTTTACTGATGTCAGTTCTCTTTTCTCGATGTGAGAGGATGTGTGAGGCTTTAGGACCAAGTTGATGCTCTGACTTGCTGTGTCCATTGTACTATATTTTCCATCAATGAATTTCCCCAAACAGAGAACCATGATGAGCCAAAGCAGGAGAGTAAGTACACCTAACACAATCCAAACTTCAATCCATGGTGAAATCAGATATGTTTCTTTTAGTTGGTGAAAAAGATCAATTACTTTGTCTTTGAAAGTTTATGTTGGAGGCGTTTCTTCATGCTCGCTTGGATCTTCTGAGAAATCGTCGAAGTTGATGAAGTAGGCAGATGCAGTTCTGTCAATTGTTTGGAGTTTTCCCGGATGTTCATTTGCTTTTGCATTTTTCTTTGTTTCATTAGAATAGTCAGAGGCTACATCATTGTAGATGGGTGTTTCTTGACGAACTGTCATTACTTGGGTTTCCAGAGGCACTAGTTCCATGGCATCATTGCAAAGTCCTTTTTAATTCAATGCAGCTGTATCAAATTTGATTAGTCTCTCAGCATGAGCCTCTTGGATTGTAGCAAATTTCTGTATTCTGCTATTTCTAGGGAGTCCACTGGGCCTACTACTTATTATTGGCCACATGATTTTGGTTTTACCAGGTTGATGGATACAACTCTGTTCTCCCTTTTACCAGCAAGGGGCGGTAGTACAACTGATCTTGTTCCGCTGATAGCTAAGACAGGTACTGCTTTTCTGTAAGAAGCCCCAAATTCCTTCTTTACCGCAATCTTTTCTCTGACCAGATCCCCAATCTTTGGAATCAAGACAGGTCTTGCTGGGACAGGTGATTTTTCTTCAGTGGCTGTCGGCTGTAGTTTCAATTTTACTCAGGTTTTTTCTTGTTTCATTTAAATCCTGTAAAACAGCCAAACGATCTTGTCAGCTACCACTAAAGTATGACTATCAAGATCCTGAATAAGCATTCTAGTCCCGAACAATAGTTCGTATGGAATGAGAACTTTTAGAGAATTTCAAGGCAGATTATTAAGACTACGTTGGACACTTGTTGAATGTTTGACCCACCCATCACCCGAACCTAATACCCTCGCCGTTATAGATTGCTTTATGTCCCATTTTTTTTCCACATCCGCATTTCCCTCAGGATGGAAGGGAGAAGAGTACCGCAATGCGATGCCCATGCTGTTCATGGCCTCTTTGTAAGCTCGAGAGCTAAACGCAGGACCTTGATCAGAATGTAGCATGCCAATTGCGTATGTGCCGATAAAGACTCGAAAATCTTTTATAACAGTTCTGGCATCAGCCGAATGCTGAGGCCACATCCAAATGAATCTCGTACAGGAATCCACTGCGACCATGATATATTTATAGTTGCCATCCCTTTGTAAGGAACCACAGTGGTCCAGGTAAACACATGCTAATGGTTTATCTGAGATTAGAAGGGGCGTCTGTGCTGGTCGTTTTACTGTTGATACTTTCATTCTTTGGCATATTTTGCATTCTAGAACATAGTTCTTAGTTTGCTTCCTAATGCCCGGCCACCAATATCTCTGTTTTAATAATACTGGAAACCCTTTCAGGAGTGTTTTTCTGAACGCTTTTCAGTGGCTACGGAAGCCGGTTGAACCGCTTCCGCTGTGGGTGTATTAGCCAATGAATTCCCTGCAACGTGAACGCCATCACGCTGATGACTCAGTGCGTGTATCACGTGAATCCTCTCTAGTTGTTCCAAAGTGATTTATGCTTTATTGTGGCACCTGTTGTTGCGTGCTTATCTAGGTTCCTGATCGATACTGTGACCTTATGCCCCTATTCGGCTATAAATCCATTTATTCCCTATATTGGCATAACCGTTCAAGTGCGATTTTCTGAAAAGTCATCTCTGGCCTCACACGAACAGAGCCACATTCCAGCATGACTCTCTGCTACTTCCTTTGCGACCAATTAGTGCAATGACAGAGCAGCAGTCACTATCTGATATTCCTAGATAGCACTCCGAGTTCTTCAACAAGATAAAAACTTAGCAAACCTGGAAATCCCCGCTTGCTATGTTTTGATTAGTAATGGAACTCTAATGAGCAACTGATAACTGTCACTTCCTAGTGACATTTTTAATTGACGTCTTATGTCCAGCAAACTTGCGTCAAACCCGGCACCTGTCAGGTATAAATATTACCAACGTTGCCTTAAGCAATGTGAGTTCGCTGCCTGTTGCTGATGCCAGCTGCCTGCATGACCCTGTGTTGGTAAATCTAGCACTCTGTCGCTGCAGCCTGCTATCCTGTGGTGGTGAAGCTGCTGATTACCATTATCGCCGCTACAGCGCAAACTATGGTGCAGTACGCTTAAGGAGCTCTGCGAAGACATCCAGCCGATTCCAGCTGCCCGCGGACGCTGTCACCCCTCCTTCCTCGACGCGCTGAAAGAGAGCCGCTGCCTTTCTCGTGCAGAGAAATCCAGTCCCGGCGCTTCCGGTTTACCCTCGCGGGTGACTGGGATATCGAGAGAGACCCCTGAAGGAGATACCAATCCTCCATCATTCTATTCAGAGGTATGGTGTTGACTAAACCCTTAGACGAGAATTCTTGAAACAAACCTTGGCAAAACCAACTTAACTTAAGCTACTTACTTACTCCCCCTTTCACGTGTTAGGCCTAGGTCAGGCACACTGGGGTAGGCTTAGTTAGAAGCACCAGTTGAGTATGTTAGCCTAATGTATATATGACTGTATATATGTTTTATTACTTTTAAACCATTGTATGGCTAAGAAACCATATCAATGCTTTTACAGTTCTATCTCGCAATACTTATCTTACTGTACGTACTTTTTATAATAACAGTTATTGCAATTGTGGCAATACATTTCTCTTGTACGAGAAGAAAGACTGTTCAATAACTGTTAACCCTTTATTGATACACGCCCGTCTCTCTATTCTCTACATCTGTGAAAGTAAACTGCACTAGACTGACTGAGTGAAATCTATGTCTATTGTTTCACACGACCCTAGAGATTGACTCTTGATCTGAGGAGCAAAGTTGTCATGTTGCACGGTTGTTGGAAAACTGAATCCCTTCTTGTCTGTGCCAAGGAAGCTGATCACTTCCTATGCAGAGAAGAAAGTTTCCAGTGACCTCTGAGCTAGTTGGTAACACAACCCAATTAAGTTTAGCATAGTCAGTAGAGGCCTGGAATATAAGCAGTTCCACGTCGATACTACTGTTTATGTTATTCCAATGCGCAGGGCCTAGTGGGAAACTAGGAACTACACTACATGGCGCCCTAACGTTTGGTAAGGCGATAAACTAACGCAAGACTTGTAGAGTAACTCAGTCGTGCATATTTCACACCCCTTTCTCCCGTAAATACTCCAATAGACGTCTGGAGTGGGTGAAAGGTTAAAATCCGCCCGACCTTAGTAGGAAGAGATTCCTATGTAAAGCTCTGGTTTATTCAACGTTGAAGGATACAGTGTTCCAAAATATTGTGCATCTAATCTTTGTCTCCTTGGAGACCTACTCTGCAAACCTCGCATTTTTACAATGCCAGAAAACGGAACCACTGGGGCCGCAGCAGATGCGACTCAGCAAGGTCCCGAATACACAGACCCGGGTGCTATTATCATCCCGGTCCAGTTAAGAAGATCTATAACTTTAAAACTTATAGAACACGGACTGACACCTCAAGGTAGTACAGTAATTTTCGTGATAGAGGCTCACGAGTATCGGCAGACAGAGGTATTCTATTCATGGATAAACTTTCCAGCGGTAAACGCTATAACACAAGAGTTTCACTATTACAAAATAGAGAAACCTCCGGAAGAGTACGCTCCTTTCGAGGAGATTGAAATTCCACTTAAATTTCAAGAGCACCTGCTCTGGTTTAATGGCGCCCTAAAACATAATGATCACATAACTAGGCTCGGTCCACTAGGTAGACCAGGAGCCACGTGGCCGGTTCTAGCCAGCTACACACCACATCCTGACATTGCAAAAATGTCTAAGGAAGAGCTGTTAGCACAGCTAAACACATTAATAAAAATACATAGGCAATTAGTCCAATATGTAATGCAGACTGCAACAGTCCAGCCAGCTGTTAATACACCACAGCTGACCCCTCATCAGGGGAACACAAATAAAATTACACCACAGAACATACAGTCATGTCTTGGTAAAACACCCGTAAAACGGGAACAAATTCCTTTCTGGTTAGCCCAGAAAATCACTCAAATAGAGGCAGTATTTCCTGATACTACCCCTATTGAGAAACACAGAATCTTGACCATCTGCCTTCCTATGGGAATCGCACCACACGTGGAGGACTGTGACACTTGGGGTACAGTCTTTGCTTCCATTTACACAAAAACAAACAGTGTTCCGTCTATGGCGGTAATACCAGAAGTGCTAAAACAGATTCAAAATGAATTCGGTCCAGAGCCCGCTTTAAATCTACGTATGAAATTACTGAAAGATTTCAAGCAGGTCACGGCTATATTATTAGCCAATATTAAGGGAGAAGCAGCATCTGTGGCAATTCGCCAGAAGTTGAGGGAGACAGATATAAAAGATCCTGTTGAGCTTGCCAAAATCATAGAAAAGTGCTATGAAGAATTAGGTAGAGACAGCTTGGGTGGAAAACCAGTTAAGCCCCAACTGCTCGAAAATCCTGAAAAATTATTTATTAAAAATAATTCAAATACTCCTAAAAAGAGCTGGGATGGAAATAAACAATCCACTCCCAAGGAAAATGTTTTCCAGTCCAGAGGAAGGTCTCCTCGACGGAGGGAAAGAACTCCGACTCGAGAACGCCAGTCTCCCCAGCGGGAGCCCTCTGAGAAAAGATATAACCTTAGAAATAGGGATAATATAAAAAAACCTGATAGATATCAAAGTATTGATACACGTCCCTCTCGATCTTCTCCACAGAATTCGGAAAGAAGAGGATGGTCAGACCCAGGAGAGCACACCAAGTCCAAAGACAAGGAACCTGCTCAAAATAAGAAATCTCAATTTCAGAAAAAAAAGGTAGCCGGTATTAGAGTAATCAACCATGCCGAGAATACTGAGGACACAGTTGAAAAATGGGGAGTGGGCATTGACAATGTTGGACAGTGCAGCAGAAATCAGTATAGCGCGCAAGATCTTGATGAGTCATCTGGAGACAGTGGACACGAATGAATACATTCAGGTTGAAACTGCCGACGCCAGACTTAGCGAGCCCCATAAAATATACGAAATAACATTGCGTATAGAGGGTGATAAGACTAGGAAAATTAAGGGTCTGTTTTGGGATAAGCTCTCAAAAGGCTATGATATTCTGTTAGCTGAAAAAGATTGGCCCCCAGAGTTTGTCAGGGAGTGCCCTCGTGGCGAAGAAGTGATTATGCCTGCCTTCTCGAATGACATACCGATTCACAAAAAATACACATATGCAAGGAAATGGGCAGTAGCCCAGGCACCTGCATGGTATAAAAATCATGTAGGATGGGATGAGGATTCACCACCTCACAAAATCCAATTAAAAAGTGAACCAACTGCCCAACGGCAGTATCCCATAAAGCAAGAAGCTAAAAAACAGGTCAGGGAGATCTTAGATCAACTTGAATACCAGGGGGTGATTGAAACATGCACCTCTCAAATGAACAATCCTTTGTTTCCTGTCTCCAAGCCAGACAATTCATATCGTCTAGTTTTGGACTACAGACATCTTAATACATGTTGCAAAACTTTTGCAATACAAAACTCGCATAGTGCAGCCCTAATGAATAACATAGTTAGGAAAAAATATAAAACGACATTAGACATTTCTAATGGTTTCTTTTGTCAAAACATTGCACCAGAAAGCAGATATTTGACCGCTTTCTCTGCATTTGGGTCACAGAAAAAATTCTGTCGACTCCCACAGGGGTTCAAGAACAGCCCAGGACTATTCTCAGCTAGGGTAACAGAGTTACTACAAATCTATGATGATGAAGCATTGTCTTACGTAGATGATATTTATCTCACAGACGACGACTTGGATACTCACTTGAAAAGAGTGAACACCATTATACTTGGGTTCGCAGCAGAGGGTTACAAATTCAACTTTAAAAAGTCCCGAATTGCCCATCTGACAGTACTATTCTTAGGGTACGAATTATCAAGTGAAGGGAAAAGCCTAGCGGACAACTTCTTAGAGAAGTGCGCTGTACTCCAAGCTCCAAAAACGCTGAAGAATTTACAATCCATACTAGGTTTTCTGAATTTCGGAAGAACTTACATCCTAAATTACGCAGAGAGGGTTAAACCTCTCTACGAACTAATTAAACCTGATTTAAAACAAATCAATTGGACTCAAAAACACACAGAAATTTTTAGATCACTGCAAACAGACATGTTAGCAAAAACAAAATTAGATACACGTGACAACACGATCGATCTTGTAATCCGAGTCATCCCAGGAAGATGCGGATTCACGTACCTAACCTCTAATGAGGGAGAAAAGGTACCAATTTCAATTAAATCTCACTTGTACACACAAGCAGAAAAAGCATTCAGTCGCACAGAAAGAACTGTGAACGCAGTGCAAATCGCATTAGCAAATGAACGAGAACTAGCACATGGCAAACGGATTAATATCCTTACAGCGGAATCCGCCTTCGAGGCGCTATTCAGCCCAGTAAACCTGCCTACAGTGTCACTGGATCCGAAATGGATACAGTGCATAGATTCTCTAGGAGCGGAAGACGTGAAATACTATTTCGCCCCGCAATTTGAAGAACTGAATGATTTAGAGTATGAAGAAGAATATCCTCTGCCAATCGAAATCCTGCCTCTCCCACAATACGCCTGTATAATCTATACAGATAGCTTTGTACAGCATTTCAACGTAGAGAGAAAATCCTACGATGCAGCATGTGCGATCATTAAAGGTCGTTGGCTGTGCGGTAAATTCAGACCGAAAGTAACAAAAACCGAATCAGTAAAGTACTGTTCGGTTCAAAGAACTGAAATCAGATCTTTAAAGATGGCGCTCGAAAATGCAGAACGTGAATTCCCGACACTTATAGTGTGCGATTCTCATTTTTGCGTCAACTCTTACAACAATAAACTGCAGAGGTGGATCGAAAACGACTACAAAGATGACACAGGTGCCACAATAAAGCATAAATTGCTCTGGAACGAGGTAGCTCTTTTACACAAAGAACTACAAAAGACTCACGTGATACACGCACAGAGTCTTCAACGTGATGGCGTTCACGTTGCAGGGAATTCATTGGCTAATACAGCCACAGCGGAAGCAACTAACCCGGCTTCCGTAGCCACAAAAAAGCGTACAGATAAGTACATAGACGGGGAAACCATGCTAGCAGTAAAAACGACCGTAAAAGGCGACTGTGCAGCACTACCCGTAAACTATCCACTCAATTATGCATACATAATCGATGCAAACTCCGTTCCTTTTGCTCGAATCCCTGGAGTGGGGGACAGAGTAATTCCGAACATGAACAGGAGAATATTTTTAATAGCAGACGCACACATGGGTTTGGGTCTAAGGCACAGAGAGATCAAGGAATCACTGACTGAATTACAATCAGTATTCTGGTGGCCGGGAATGAGTGTAGAACACCAAATATAGGCAAACAACTGTGAAAACTGTAATAGGGATCGCAGTAAGGAACCTTGCTACCGGCTACCAGTCAGAAAGAGCGTAACGCTGCCTACACCCCATCCTGCGTCCTATTAACAGTTAAGACAAAAAGCACTTAAAAAATTAGGCCACCAGCGCTCGGCTGACGCTAGAACGGTTATAAAAGATTTGCGAGTCTTTATCGGCACATACGCAATTACCACGTTCCATTCTGACCAGGGTCCTGCTTTCAGCTCTCGAGCCTATAAGGAGGCCATGGCCAGCATGGGAATTGGGTTGCGGTATTCTTGTCCGTCATACCCCGGAAGGGAATAGTGTGGTAGAAAGAAAAAAACGTGACATAAAGCAATCTATAACAGCGAAGGTATTAGGTTCAGGCGCTGGGTGGGTCAAACATTTAATAAGTGTCCAGACTAGTCTTAACAACATGCCAAGAAATTCTCTAAAAGGTTTCAGCCCATACGAACTATTGTTCGGAATTAGAATGAACGTTCAGGACCTCGATAGTCAGATGTCAGTGGTACAAGAAGAAACAACGCAGTTTGATGTAAAAGACCGTTTGGCTGTTTTACAGGAACTGAATGAAACAAGAAAATCATTAAGCAACATAAAGTTAAAGGAACAGCCAAGTACCACTGACGAGGCACCACCCGCAACAGCCCCAGCAAGGCCTGTCTGGATTCCAAAGATTGGGAATCTAGTCAGAGAAAAGATCGCGGTTAAGAAGGAATTTGGGCCTTCTTACAGAAAAGCAGTACCTGTCTTGGCAGTCACCGGAACAAGATCAGTCGTGCTACCGCCCCTTGCTGGTAAAAAGGAGAACAGAGTCGTGTCCATCGATCTGGTAAAACCACAAGCATGTGGCCTATAATCAACAGTAGGCCCAGTGGACTCCCAAGAAACAACAGAATACCCAAACTTGCAACAATCCAAGAGGTTCAAACTGAAAGACTAATCACATTCGATCAGCCTGCAGTGCACAATGAAGGACTATGCAATAATGCCATGGAACTCGTGCCTCTTGAAACACAGATTGAAACAGTTCGTCAAGAAACAACACCAGTCTACAATGATGTGGCATCAGAAAGTGCTACCGAGAGACAGATTGAAAGAACAATCCCATCAATTGACAGAACTGCCTCTGGTTATTTCATCAACTTCGACAACTTCTCTGAAGATTTAAATGACCCCGAAGTGATGCCAGAAACAAAAAAGTCTTTTAAAGAAAAAGCAACGGAACTCTTTCATCAACTGAAGGAAATCTACCTAATTTCCCCTTGGCTAGAGTTCTGGTTCGGTCTAGGTGTATTTTTCCTCCTGCTTTGGCTCATCATGGTACTATGTTTGGGAAAATTCATTGAAGGAAAATATATTACAATGGACACAGCAAGTCAGAACATCAACCTAGTCCTGAAACCACACAGATCATCCCACGTGAAGAAAAGAGAACTGTCAACAGTAAATGTCACAGCAATTCCAATACCTGGTGGGCTAGTATGGGAGAAAAGAGACTATGAGATCTATGGTCCGGTCGAAATCCTGAAGTATCCTCATCAACTAAAGGTTTCCTTAAGTGACTTTGTGACACCAAGTACATTCTTTGATGATTGGGACTTTAACAGTATTAATGACATGATGTCTGATTTAGTAATGTCAGCTAGATTTACAGATTATGATTATTTACAAGGTTCATCTAGTTATGAGCAGTTATTCTGTTACACCCACTATGGGAATCACTACTTGCATAAATCTGCACAGCCTAGAAATGTTTTTATGTATAATCAATGGGAACATTGTGCTACACCACCTAAAAGCAGTTCTAAAGCATTTTTTGAGAAATTCAAATACTTCTCAGGGTTTAACACCAGTGATGCAGAAACGTTTTATTACAAACTGTTAGATAAAACAGGAATGAAAACAATGCTGACAAATTCTAAATTGATATATTCAGAAGCATTTTATGACAAAATGATGACATTTGGTTTTGATTATTGGAAAAATAATATTGAAACGAAAACGATTTGGGGTACAAAAGATTGGCAGGTGCAAGGCATTGAAGCACTATTTAGAACCTGCATGATACCTGAACAAATGTTATTTTTAAATGACACAATACACCAAACATCTTGTCTTGGCCTAGCTAGGATCAAAGACCTTAAAACACCGTCTATACCAAAGCCAATACCTGAAAATATAACTGCAGATATTGAGTTAGACGTGTCACAAATTTTACATTTCAACAGAACACATCCTGATTGGAAAAAGTGGTTAATCTGGCCTACAGACACAAATAGCTGTCAAGATAGGTTCCTAAATAAAACACAGGGGTTAAAAATGACCAGATTAGACCCTAGATACTCCCAGAGACAACATCCAGGGATTATAACAACATACAGTGTAGGGAAACTCTGCCTTGAATGGCTAACCTCGTCCACACTGGCTGAAATTAAGCAACACTTGTCTTTATTAAAAGATGGTGCTGATTTGCGCGATTTCATTCTTGGACCACGCAAACAGCGTCAAAAGCGTTTCATAGCGACCAGTATCTATGCTGCTTACAACGAGGCTTGGAAAGTAAAGCAAATTGAAACTGCTGAAAAAATACGAGAAATTGATCGTATTAATTTGGAGAAATCACTTTCTGTGGTAGACAATGGGTTAACGACTCTGTCTTCCAGAATATATTCTTTGGACAATATTGTATCCTCTGCCTTTGATGTGATAGACAGAGATTTGCTAATGTTACAACATGGCCAGTCTCAATTACGCTCTATTATAGAATTAGGCTGGACGCTGCAAAATCTTCGTTCAGGCTATGTGCCTTGGCGTTTAATCAACACGACGTCATTATTTTCCAGTTTTAACCTTACTGATAAACAGATCAGTTTGGCACAGAAAGGAGCAGACTATACAATCCTGAGCATCGAGAAACTCGAGAGATTACCATTGACAATGTCAGAGAGTCCTGTCATTGAATGGATAATACACAGAACTATCACAATTCCGATAACAACTTTCCGATTTAAAAAGTGCCTTGAGTACATACCTGCTGGCCAATATGAACAATTGGGTAAAGGATATGTAAAATCCGAATGGAAATTACCATACACTCATTCTTGCTATAGTGACAGTGACAAAAATGTATTTCTTAGTGGTGACAACTGTAAACGCTCACTAAGCGGTATACTTTTGTGTCAGGGTATTAATTTACACGGAGCATGTGATGGAAATTCAAACAACCTTTCATGCCACCAGCTAGTCACACCTGCAACTCAGATAGAGCCCTTCTTTATGCAACTCGCAAACGGGAGTTACATTCTTAGAACGGATCACAGGTGTTGTGGCCTCGCGCCAGGGAAAAGTTATCTAGTACAGGTTACGTCCATGGTCAAATGTTGTATGCAAGCATTGTTCCCGAGCGGGCCTCCAGACATAGTGACTCCACTCTGGCCTCGTCTGAATCTCTATTCTATACGAATTGATACATTAAGCAAAATGAAATCTGTGCTTTTACAGACAACAGTGCCTATAACGTCATCTAAAGAGACGTATGATCTTCTAGTCGCAAGGACGGCTACTGAAGTCCATGACCTTTTATCAACAAATTGCCCCGTGCATTTCGTAGAAATGTTCAGCCAACTCCTTAACATGTCTAGTGCTACAAGCATCCCAGGCATATTTAAGACAGTCTTTTCGGGACTGCTAACACCCTTCCAGGCAATTTTGGGAATCTTTCCTAATTTTGTGCACTCCATTTTTGGCGGCATACCACTATTTTTGGGACTCATCGCAGGGATTCTATTTTTGACTCTCCTGCTACGTTATGGCAAGCCTCGGCTCAGACATAGCTCCCATGGGAATGGAAGAGACAATCCTAGCAATGCGCTACAGGGACAGGATAACTAACGTCCTCGGATTGGCCAGGCTGAGAGATCTAAACATGACCTGGTTCCTTTCATTCAGACCGATATGGCAAAATTGCATTTTACCTGTGCTACGGTGTATGCTTTGCGGCGATGAATGCGTGTTGGACATCTGTCTTTCACTTCCATCAGCAGTACCAATGGATTGTGTATGTTTTCACGTGTTCGCAATTTTGTTTTAGTTAACATGTCTGTTTGTAGTGATCTCAAAATCTCATTGTGTTTCTGAGTCCAATTTACTGGTTTGAAATCAGGTCTTATTAATTCATAGAGAGGTTTAACCTTCTCGGCATAATTTAGAATGTATGTTCTTCCGAAATTCAGGAAACCTAGTATTGAATGTAAATTCTTCAGCATTTTTGGTGCTTGGAGTACAGCACATTTCTCTAAGAAATTGTCTGCCAGGCTTTTGCCTTCACTTGATAACTCATATCCTAAAAATAGGACAGTAAGATGGGCAATTTTTGACTTTTTAAGTTGAATTTGTAACCCTCTGAAGCGAACCCAAGTATTATGGTGTTCACTCTTTTCAAGTAAGTCTCCAGGTCATCATCTGTGAGATAGATGTCATCGACATAGGAAAATGCCTCATCGTTGTAAATTTGTAGTAACTCTGTTACCCTTGCTGAGAATAATCCTGGGCTATTCTTGAATCCCTGTGGGAGTCGACAGAAGTGTTTTTGTGACCCCATTATTGAGAAAGCGGTCAAGTACCTGCTTTCAGATGCAATGTTTTGACAAAAGAATCCATTAGAGATGTCTAATGTCGTTTTAATTTTTTTGCATACAATGTTATTCATTAGTGCAGCATTGTGTGAGTTTGCACTGCAAATGTTTTACAACAGGAGTTAAGGTGTCTGTAGTCCAAAAATAGACGATAAGAATCGTCTGGCTTGGAGACAGGAAACAAAGGGTTGTTCATTTGAGAGGTACATGTTATGATCACCCCTTGATATTCAAGTTGATCTAATATCTCCCTGACTTGCTTTTTAGCTTCTTGTTTAACTGGGTACTGCCTTTGTGCAGTGGGCTGATTTTTTAACTGGATTTTGTGGTGAGGTGAATCCTCATCCCATCCTACATGATTTTTGTATAAAGCAGGTTGCTTGGGCCACTGCCCATTTTCTTGCAAATGTGTATTTTTTATGAATCAGGATATGATTTGAGAAGGCAGGCATAATCATATCTTCGCCATGAGGGCACTCCCTGACAAACTCTGGTGGACAGTCTTTCTCAGCTAACAGAATGGCATAGCCTTTTGAAAGTTTTTACACAAAAGTTACTCTGATGGTTGTGTCTGCGTCTATCCGGATCTGGAAGTTGAAGTGTTCCATGACTGATGGGATGTCATCATCGGTGGTGGTGCAATGGAGGGTCTTTTATTTTCCTAGTTTTATCTCCCTTTATACGTAATGTTATTTCATATAGCTTATGGGGCACACTAACTCGTGAGTCTGCAGTTTCCACCTGAATGTACTCATTCATGTCCACTGTCTCCAGAAAATTCATCAGGAACTTGTGAGCTATGGTCACTTCTAGCATTGTCGGGCCCACTCTCCGTTTTTCAGCTGTGTCCTCAGTATCCTCGGCATGATTAATCTTAATACTTGCTACCTTCTTTCTGGGAAATTGTAACTTTTTACTTTGATGAGCAGGTTCCTTGCCTTTGGACTTGACGTGCTCTTCTCAGTGTTCTGACCATCCTCTTCTTTCCGATTTCTGTGAGGAAGATTGAGAAAGATTGAGTGAGAGGGCTCGAGAGGGACGTGTATCAACAGCTTGATATCTGTCTGGTTTTCTTATTTTATCCCTATCTCTAAGGTTATATCTTTTTTCAGAGGGCTCCATTTGGGGAGACTTGTCTTCTCGGCCTGGAGATCTCTCTCTACGCTGAGGAGACCGTCCTCTGGACTGTAAATGTTTTTCCCTGGGAATGGATTGTTTATTACCATCCCAACTCTTTTTTGGGGTTTTTAAATTATTTTTAATAAATGTTTTTCAGGATTTTCAGTTAGTTGGGGTTTTACCGGTTTCCCACCAAAACTATCACTTCCTAGCTCTTCACAGGATTTTTCTATGATTCTGGCAAGTTCCAATGGTTGGGCTGCTATATCTGTTTCCTTTCATTTTTGGCGGATCGCCACAGTTGCTGCTTCTCCTTTTATATTGGCTAATAATATAGCCGAGACCTGCTTGAAGTCTTTCAGTAATTTCATACGCAGGGTTAAAGCAGGTTCTGGACCATATTCATTTTGAATCTGTCTTAATACATCTTGTATGACCACCATAGATGGGACACCATGTGTTTTTGTGTAGATCGAAGCAAAGAGCTTGCCCCATGTATCATAGTCTTCCACTTGTGGTGCGATCCCCATTGGGAGACAGATAGTCAGAATTCTGTGTTTCTCAGTAGGAGTAGTATCTGGAAATACTGCCTCTATTTGAGTATTTTTTTGTGCTAACCAGAATGGAATTTGTTCCCGTTTTATGGGTACTTTACCAAGACATGATTGTAAGTTCTGTTGTGTGATTTTTTTTGTGTTCCACAGCTGACCCCTGGTGAGGGGTCAGCTGTGGAATATTAATTGTCAGTTGGACTGTTGAAATCCGCATGACATATTGGACCATTTGTCTATGTATTATAATTAAGAGTTTTAACTGAGCTAAAAGTTCAGGAACTGACATTTTATCAATGTCTGGATGTGGTGTGTAGCTGGCTAGAACCGGCCACGTTGCTCCTGGTCTACCTAGTGGACCGAGCCTGGTGATGTGATCATTATGTTTTAGGGCGCCAATAAACCAGAGCATGTGCTCCTGGTAATTAAGTGGGATTTCCAGGTCCTCGAAAGGAGTGTATATCTCCGGAGGTTCCTCTATTTTGTAATAGTGGAATTCTTTTGTTGTAGCATTTGCTGCTGGAAAGTGTATCCATGAATAGAATACCTCTGCCTGCCAATATTCATGGGCCTCTACCACGAATATGACTGTACCACCACGTGATGTCAGTCCATTTTTTATAAGTTTACGAGTTATAGTTCTCCTTACGTTGATAGGAATGAGTATAAGACTCAGGTCATTTTCTTGGATAGCTGTGTCATCCTCCATGAGTTGCGCTGCTATTCTAGCTCTCTCTGTTTCATCGTCACTTTCCACCATTCTTACTGACAGAAAGCTTTTTGTTGCAGATTGAGTTTCAAGGAAACAAAGATTAGGTGCACAATATTTTGGAACACTGTATCCTTCAACGTTGATCAAACCAAAAGCTAATACATGGGATTCTCATCCTACTAAGTTCCGGCGGATATTAACCTTTCACCCACTCCAGACGTCTATTGGAGTTTTTACGGGAAAAAGGGGTCTGTGTGAAAAAGCACGACTGAGTTACTCTAGTGTCTTGTGTTAGATTATTGCCTTACCAAACGTTGGGCGCCATGTAGTGTAGTTCCGCTAGGTCTCGACTGACTATGTTAAACTTATTTAGGTTTGCGCCAGCTAGCTCAGAGGTCACTGGAAACTTTATTGAATGAATAGGGAGGGACAAGCTCCCCTGGCTCAGACAAGAAGGGATTCAGTTTCCGACAACTGCATAAACATGACAGCTTTGCTCCCTCAGAATAAGAGTATATCTTTAGAGTCGTGTGAAAACAATAGACAGCTATTTCACTCAGTCAGCAGTGCACACTTAGTTTCACCAAAATGCACAGAAATAGAGAGATGGGCGTTTTCAATAAAAAGGTGTTATTTATTGAGCAGTCATCCTCCTCATGCAAGAGAAATGAATTGCCACAATTGCAATACTTAAAGTAAAGTAAAGTGCGTACAGTAAAAGTAGTATTAGGAAATAATACTGTAAAAGCATTGATATGGTTTCTTAGCCATATGTAACTTTAAAATGGATAAAATATATACATACATAAATACATTGACTAACGTACTCAACTGGTGCTTCTAACTAAGCCTACCCCCGTGTACCTGACCTAAGCCTAATACTTGGGAAGGGATGAGTAATTAGCAGTTCAAGTTAAGTTGGTTAAGATTATTTTGCCAAGAATCTGCATCAAGAATTCTCTTAAGGGTTTAGTCAACTCCATACCTTGGTAATAGAATGTGGGAGGTCTGGTATCTCTTTCATCAGGACTCGATATCCCAGCAACCCGCAAGGGGAGGCTGGAAACATTGGAGCTGGATTTTCTCGGCTGGAGAAAAAGACAGCATCTCTCTCAGTGCGTCAAATGGGAGGGGCGGCTTCCGTGGGCTCTCGCATCAGCTGGGCTCTCGGGCAAGTAGATGGCTGCTCTGCTCCAAACCACAGTGTGTTTGCTTAAGGCAACTGTTGGTATTTTATACCTGAAAGGTGCCAGGTTTGACGTAAGTTGGACATAAGACGTCACCAAGAACTATTAGGACATGGAGGAGTGAAAAAAACTGTACCACCAACTATCACCGCCCCCCAGAGAATGTTTGATGTACATCCCCTGTCTTGTGTACACGTGTCTTGTGTCCATTTGTGTCTTTAATGTTCACACAAACCACTCCCACATATGCTTCCCTTGCCCTTCAAAAGCTTTACTCCTCCATGTCCTAATGTTGTTGATTGTTTGATGTTGTAAATATATATATATATATATATATATATATATATATATATATATATATATATATATTACCTACTGGCGGTCGCCAGTAGGTATATATAGTTAGGATTTTTTCCCTATGGGATTTCTGAAAATTCTATGTCTAATAACTTTGGCGTTTGTGGACGGAATCGGCTGAAATTTTCAGGAAAATGGCACATTTTGTTTCTGAGCAGCTCCTGGAAATTTGGGGGGGTTTCGTCAAGGGGGGGCTGAGAAAAAAGGGGGGTCCCAAAACGCGTTTTTAACATTGAGTTTTCCATAGGGCGGTTGGACTCACTTTTAGCTCGAACGGCTGAATGGATTTGCACGAAACTTGGCAAAATTGTAGGGACTGTTAGCCCGATGTGCCTTTGCTAGGTCTCAATATATGTGCTTCAGTGGATTTTGAGAAATTAACGTTTAAATCAAGATATATATCTGTAACAGCGCTCTGGGCAGCGATCCGGTTAGCGAACCTTTCGCGTATCGGAACTTTGCGATGCGAAGCTGATTGGCTCTTCGGTGTCTGTCAACATTCTAAACAGTCCGGAGCGGCCACCATCTTGTCTCTCGGTAGGATCGAGAGACAAGAGGAGGCCAAAACAAAGGGGGAAATTACCATAAGGGGGCATAGTAGATCCTCGTTGACCCCCTAGGTTTTATGTGGAGGTTTTAAAAGGGCCTAGGAGGGTCCCAAAAAAAAATTTTTATTTTTGCGTGGTAAGCGCCAAGTTCGCGAACCGGAAAGCGTTCTGGGCAGCGAACTTTAAGGATAAAAGAATGATAGACTTTTGTAATACTGTATGTTAATTATTTGTTGTTTTTGTTCGTTTTTTTATTTATTTATTTATTTTGATTTAAAAAAAAATTATTTATTATTTTCATATCTCATTAAAACTTCCAGCATTATATCATCTGGTATCTCGTCAAACATGGATGTTTCTGTCTCTTGTAAGGTTTGAATAAATTGTTCGTCAAAAGCATAGTAGGGTTGCCTGCTAAAGTTCAGGCATTTGAGGAAGCTGTGGATCATGATTTAAGACAACTGTACCTCCAACCTAATAATGGCTTTATCAATCTGACTAAAGGTGAACAAGATGCTGTCACGACTTTGGCTAATTTGGAATCGGTGGTAATCAAACCAGCCGACAAGGGTGGGGCGACTGTACTTATGGATGCAGAAATGTATCATGAAGAATGCATGCGCCAGCTGAATGACGTCAGGGCATATCGTAAACTGGATATTGACCCAACCGACAGGCTGACTGTGGCCATTGGCCATATTGTCGAAGAAGGTCTTGCAGAGGGATGGATTACTGACAAAGAATCTCAATATTTATGCACTGCCCATCCTAGGATGCCCTATTTCTACATCCTTCCCAAGGTACACAAGCCACAACGCCCCCCTCCCGGTAGACCCATCATATCGGGAATCGGTTCACTATTGGAACCGTTATCTACATTCGTAGATTTCTTCCTTCAACCAATAGTGCGGGAGATGCCTACCTACTTAAAGGACACTAAGGATGTCCTTAGGATTTTGCCGGATATTGATTTTAATATGGACCTTGACTTTCTAGTGTCTTTTGATGTGGAGAGTCTATATACCTCTATTCCACAGATTGAGACACTGGAAGCTATTGAAGCTCTTCTAACAGCTAGAGACTTAAATTCCATCACGCCAGCCAGTTTCATCATGAGTCTAGCAACCATCGCCATGACCGAGAATTTCTTCGCTTACGAAGAATCGATCTACCTACAGGTTAGCGGGACAAGCATGGGAAGTGTTTTTGCTCCTAGTCTCGCTAACCTGTATGTGCATACCTTCGAACAAACATACGTACTCGCAGACACTAATCCTCATCTTCGGTGTCTGCGAGTATGGAGAAGGTATATAGATGACATTTTTGTCGTGTGGCGGGGGACGGAAGAGGAACTCCGTCAGTTTCACACTTGGTTAAACGAAAGAAACTTATTTCTGAAGTTTACCATGGAGTTGGACAGGCATAAACTAGCATTCCTGGATCTGTTAATCTCTGCATCAGGAGGGGGATTACAGTCAGAGCTATATCGAAAGCCAATGGCCAGGAATTCCCTGCTAAGCTACGACAGCTTTCATCCGAAAGCGCTGAGGGATAATCTGCCCTTTGGGCAATTCCTCCGTATTCAGAGGAATTGTTCCACAAAAACGGCCTTCGCCTTACACTCCCAAGCTTTGGAAATAAACCTGCATGAGAAGAAATACCCTAAACATCTCATAAAAAAATCCAAAAAACGTGCAGCTAACAACAACAGGCAATGTCTTTTAGAACCTACACCTCCAAAGAGCTCACAAGAAAGAATGACTTGTGTTAATACATTCAGTACACTCTCAAACCAAGTCCAAAAAATTGTGAGGAGGAATTGGAAAATCCTTAGGACTGGGAATGATCCCATACCTCCCCCTTTATTTGCCTTTCGGAGAGGTCAAAATCTGAGGGACCAATTGGTCCATACAAGGCCCAAAACCATGATTCCTCGAGCCGTCGGCACCCTCTGGGACATGCCTGCAGTCACCGGACACCATCCTTGCGGTGGCTGTGCGGCGTGTCCACAAACGACAAGAACACTATCCATAGACATAGGCACAGATAGACCTTGGCAATTAAAACGGTTTACCAACTGTAACAGCTCCAACTTGGTCTATTTAATAACATGTCCCTGTAAACTAAATTACGTGGGGATGACCACCAGAAAGGTAAAGTCATGAATTTCTGAACATAAAAGTTCTATCCGGTGCTGTAAACAAGCTACCAAACTGACAAACCATTTTCTGCAGGTGGGTCATCAGCCCACCGACATCATGTGGACAGTTTTGGACCAACCATGGATCCCACCGTCAGTTACTGACACGGCGAAATTTCTGTTCAAATGTGAACAAAAGTGGGTCTACCGCCTTCGCAGTGATGAACGTGGGCTGAATGACGCTATCCCGTGGATGTCCCTTTAGGCAGGAGGGGTGTCTTCGTAATGGACCTTAATTCCCTTGATAGAACAGAGCTTTCGGGAATGATACACCCCCACTTCTGTGAATACAGAAGATGACATCTGATGGGGTAACAATATTACCCACATAGT
Source organism: Lissotriton vulgaris (assembly GCF_964263255.1). Taxonomy (NCBI): domain Eukaryota; kingdom Metazoa; phylum Chordata; class Amphibia; order Caudata; family Salamandridae; genus Lissotriton; species Lissotriton vulgaris. The sequence continues at coordinate 2,037,201,345 of NC_141691.1, forward strand.
ACGTAGGAGTGGCTTTAACACAAAGTGATGGCACCATGAAATTATGGTTGGTGCTCTTTGTGTAATTTTCTGCCCAATTGTCAAGTAATGAGATGATCATACTGCTTTCCCGCTACTTGCTTTTTTTGCTATTTGACTATGGATTCCTTTGAACTTGATAGAAGGATATTTATTTTCCATAATGCAAATGGCTTTGCATTGTCAATGTTTATTCCGCCTTTACATTGAACTATCATTAACATGATTTTTCAAACGTACAAAATATTGCTCACACAGCGCACTTATTATAAATACCCGTTCCCTGCAATTAATTTTAGACACAAAATAAAAACACGCTAATTTGGCGCGGCATCTCGGCATACTCTGTCTCGGGACAGAGAGCACTCGGGAACTACATTTCCCTACAGCAAGAGCGCATGAAGCTGCGAGTAGGCGCATGATGTCATCACGCGCAGGGGGCGTCGGACGCTGAATGCGGAAGCGAGAAGGGTTTATCTGCCTCGCCGGTGCACCGAGTCGGTTCCTCCCTACGATAGAGCTTAGAGGGACGACCGGTGCACCGACGGAGAGGTAAGACGGCGGGAAAATATGTGTACGAGTGAGATAGGCGATGTTTTTACTCTTCACATGCAAAATTGTCTGCACTACACTGTGGCATTATAGTTAAGTGCGGATGCAAGCTTATACTTGTTGAAAACAGTGATGACCTTAGATAGCGCTGTCATCAACTCATAACTACCATTCATTAACTGTGGCTTATTAACCAGGTGCTGTTCCACGGCGCTGGTAGGAATGTGATGCCTGATGTGGAGCATGCTAAAATCGATTAGTTTAGGATTACATTCAGATGTGGACACATCTCTTGATTTGTTGTTTATTTTTAGTGCGGTGCATCCATTTACCTGAGCTTGAGCCAGGTGAGGTGGAGTGGTTCCTTCTCATCAAGTGGGTGAGTGAACCGTAATTTACAAACTTGCTAAAATTGGTGATTTGTGACTAAGTTAGTCTGAGTGCTGGGCAAGAGTAGCCTATGTCTAGCACATAATAATGGCACGCTTAGTGCACGTTATTTTCGAAATGCAATCATGACTCTGTACCCTTATACTATATTTTCTCCCTTACCTCTAGGATGAGAGGATGTTGATACATACACTTTCAGGTGATATGGTTCTTGTTATTTCTTATCATTTTCTCTAGCAGTAGCATTAATGGTCCCGAGGAAGCAGCAGGAGATCACTAGACTCCGGGTGTCTGCAGAAACATGTCGACCTTTCATCTTTAGTGGCTATTTGTTAAACCACTATTGCACTGTTTTTATTGATTTAGGAGTGTGAGGGTGTTTATTAAAGTGCTTTCCCGACCACTACCTAATTTTAGAGCATCTTTCTTTCACTTTCACAAACACACTTTTTCTCACGCACTGCTACCTTCTAGTTTCCATCTAGACACGCCTTTTCTGTTTCACATCTGTAAATACTGTTGTGGTTTTTTCCTGTGCCTGGTTTTAGTCATCTACCAGCAGAGGTTTTTTCAACCACTAATGTGACAGAAATTATGCACCAGAGATCCCAGATGATGAAGGGCGGTCTCGACGGTGGACTGATGGGAACTCGCATAGTTTAGTAACTATTTCCTGTATATTTGTATCTGGGTACTTTGATTGCTTGCTTTTTGACTCTCTGTTAACTTTAGGTTGGTGTTACTTCGATACAGGGGGCTTAACAGTAGGGTCTATAAACTTTCCCCTGGGACCTTCTTTGTGTGTAATTCGTCAAAAGATTGATCCATAAAATCTTCCTCCACCTTTTCTTCATTTACAATGTCTTCGGATGTAATCTCGAAGGAAACATTACTTTTTTCTTGCTCCCCTTCCATTTTTTTGCTGTAAATTGCATAAAAAAAATAATTAAATTAGAAGAGTTAGGGCACTGTTGGGTTTAAGTTCAGACAGGTAGTTCTGTTTTTTTAACAGTGAACTTAAAGTAATTTAATTCATAATTATAGCAGAGAAGTGTAAGTCAATCAATAAATATAACAGAGGAGTCTATCTGTATCTATAACTATAGCAGGGGGACAGTAAATAATTATCAAAAACGTTTTTACAAATTAATTTAAAGTGCCACTTACAAATTATGAATTTAATTTTCAGGGAGGTGAAAAGGCTCTTGAAATGTAGTTCAGGAAGTAGTAGTCAAAATGGCTGTGTTTCCTTCTCTTCCTTTATATATATTCAGGTACATAACCAATCAAATGTCAGGAAAAAAAAATTGAAAATGAAAGTAACATTTTCATTGGTTGTCAATTCCAACACTTCAGATGTGTTTTGTGAAGTAATTTACCTCACGGTACTTAGAGAGGTCTACAGGCTTAATGGCTAAATGGAATTTCAATCAAATTTGTGAAAATGAAAGGGATTGTTATGTAGGATGAGCTAATCTATATTTGGTGAGAGTGTCTCTAGTCGTTTTTCTGTAAATTACTTTCCCACCTTTTTTTAGGACCGCTTTCCGGAAAGCGGCCCGGTTAGCGAACCTTAAGCGTCACGGGAGTCCACCATTTTGTGTTTCGGTCGCATTAAGATACAAGATGGAGGGCAAATAATGTTTAGAATGGGTAGAAGGGGTCATGGTAGACTTATCTTGACCCCCTAGGTTTTCTGAGCGTGGCTGAGGAGGCTTATATGTGCGGAAAAAAAACATTTTTTTAAAAAATCCGCGAGGTTAGCTTTCGGTTAGCGAACCGGGTAGCGCTCCGGGGAAAATTAGTGAAAAAACTTAGAGAAAAATAATAATTGTGAGTGATCAGATGTAGGGTAGCTCTGAGAAGAGCTTTTGGGTTTATGGTACATTTAGGTACTTATAAGTAGGTACCAATGCACAGTCTTAAATTCAGAATGAAAATTCTGTTGCCCTCATCTGAGAAGTGAACTCCATCTCCTCTGTAGATATCTTGCATGTAGTAACGCAAGTTATTGTTGTACAGAGAGCCCATTCCATGGTCTCTCATGTAAGCTGAAACAGATTTGTTTACATGCTTCCTCGCTTTCTCAATTTGTGGACAAAATTGGTTGGACCACCTCCATTTCTGTCTTTGGCATATATTGGAATATACCAAGGCAGTTTGAGGAAAAAGTGCCATTAATTGCTCAAAGGTGTCCTTTAAAAGCATTTCCAGACCTACCCCTGTCAAAGTGCCCAAATCATTACCTCCACAGTGCACTATTAACAGGTCAGGTTTTGGCAAATGCATAAAGGTTTTCACCAATGGTATCAATTGGTGACATTTTAATCCTCTTTGGCCCAACCACTTAATTTCCACATCTTGTAAATTGAGGTTAGGTAAATTTCTGTTCTCAGCATACCTTTGAGCCCAGTGGATGTAACTATGTCCAACAATCCAGACCTTAAACATGGTGGGAGAAGGTTGTTCTGCAGTCAGATGAAGTGTGGTAATGAAAGGGCAGTTGAAACAGTAGGAGTTTCTAAAGAAAAAAAACTGTGGATTTCCAATGCTAATGATTCATTAGCAGTGATTGGTGCATTTCCATTTCTGAAAACAGAAAGTTAGGGTGCATGGATGTGTTCTTTGAAACATGTAATTTGAATGGTCAAGGAAGAAACATTTAATGAAAGATTGCTCTGGATACGCAGGTGCACTGAGAGTTCAGAGTTCAATTGAAACATTGTTGTGTGAATTTGCAAACATGAGAGGTCTTCCAGGAGGTGGTTGCTATGGAAACAAGGCAGAGAGGGCAGAGGGGGGAAGGGTTTTGATTTGAAAAAAGTGAGGGAAGAGGTATGATTGGCTAATATGAGAGATATGTGAAATGAATATCTGTATTTCTGTGCTTTCAATAGCTGCAGCCTCTGGAGTGCATCGTTTTTCTTCTGCTGAACATCAAGATACAGTTTGTTTAAAATATATATGTTTAGGATTGTGTAGGGTACGTAGAGGCTTCTGTAAATGTCAAAGTTGTTGAAAAACTGTTTGTTCTTGAACCTTTTCCCTTGTCTTTTCTAATTTTTAAATACATGTTTTAATATTTTTGGAAATGTTTGTTCTCTCTTTTACAGATTGAAAGTATGAAAAAATATTTTAAAAAGGTAACAAGAATTATAAGGTAAATGTTTTCTACTCTTTTTACCCGCAATGCACTGCTGATGATGTCACTGACACTATCTCTGATTTACTCTCTATAGCTGTCTTTCTTTTTACATTATTCTCTGTTTACTTCCCTTATACTAACTCTTCTTTTTTTTTAAAAAATATTTTTTTGGTTCGCTTCAAGTTCGCGAACCGGTCAGCGAACTTGAAGCGAACCAAAAGAAATAGAGCTTGCCAGAGTGATAAACATTCTAGCAGTTTTATTTGAAAGGGGAGGTAGTTCTGAAAAGAACTTTTTTTTTTGTTTTTGTTGTTTTATTTATTTTTTTTTTTTTCTGAACATTTTTTGATTTTTTTGTATTTTTAGAACAGTTTTATGTTTTTTTTGTGTTTTTTATGGAGGGGAAACAACAAAAAAACAGGTATTGAAAAGGGCTCAACAGGAGCAAAAAAACATTACTGCTTGGGTGCGTTAGGGCACTTATGGTTTTCGAACACCATATTGATCAAGTTCACGCTCATGTTCCCATACGAGAGCATAGCACCACAATATATACAGGTAAACCTCATATGTTTAAAGTTTGGCTGAATATTTGGCACAGTTTCCTGTGCCTCTCTTCCTGTCAAAGACATTTTTGACGTAGATCTGGGCACAGGAGTTGTCGTTGGATTGTCTTGTAGGTCCCTCAACTCTGCCCGGCTGTAGTTTAAGGGATGCCACCTGGCCATATGGCGATGCATAGTATAGTTCCCCATACTATATTTTTTCTCTGTGCCTCTAGACAATCTGTATTTACAGATGAGGCAGGTGGCATATTTAGTATTCACCTTCTTCTCCCCTGGAGGGATGGAAAAAAACTGCCAGATGAAACTTGTTTTCCTCTTAGAAACACGGGGCAACTCCGGGATAAATTCTGGTTGATCTCTATCCTCTTCTTCTTCTTCCTCCTCTTCCTCCTCTCTGTTGGAGATAAATTGACTTGGAGGTCCTCTCTTCTTATGAGGAGGTGGAGGTGGTGGTGGGGGTGCACCAGCTGCAGCAAGTATAGAAGCCATTGCTGAACTCCAGGAAAATGGTCTTTCTCTCACCAAGATGAAAGTCAGAGTGAGGAAAGAAGGAGGGGTTTACATGATTTGGGAAAAGCAAAAGTTCTGAACCAATGAAAAGTGTTATTTTTAGGTCACATGACCTAGTCATACATCATTTGGAAACCAAAAGTGAAATGAACCAATGAAAACTTTGATAAACAAGTCACATGACCTGTTCCGCTTACGTTACGCGGTGCGCGCCGCGTCTCGGATCGCTTCCGGTTCGCGGTCCGGAGCACTTCCGGGAGCGCTAACGCGGCGCGTCATTAGACGCATTACGTGACAACGTGATACGTCGCGCTTCCGCGACGCGTCACAGTTCCGCTAACGTAACGTTTACCGGTTCGCGTACTAGATCGCGGCATCAAGATGAGCTAACGGAAAGCTTCCCGGTTCGCGAACTGGAAGCGAAGAAAAAAAATATTTAAAAAAAAATTAATAATAAACATCTAAAATATATTTTAAGATTTAAAGAAGAATACATTTTACAGTTACAGATGTTAGCTTTTAAAAAACCAATGAAAGTCATCAGTGATGTCACTGACCATGTCATGAATGATGTAATATGTGACATCATCAGCAGTGGATTGCGGGTGCGCGATATATAGTTAGCGCAACTAACTATATATGGAATTTCAATGGTTTTGTGCAAATAAAATAAGGTTTTTTAAATGCTAATCCCTAACTATATATGGTCTATAACCTATGGTTTTTTCAGTGAATTTTCAAGGTTTTGTAAATGCAAATTCCTAACTATATATGGTCTATAACCTATGGTTTTTTCTGTGAATATATATATATATATGTGAAAAAATCCCTTCTCCGAAAGACAAAAAACTAACTAAATTCATAAAAATTTAAAATTAAAATAAAAGATTTTTAAGTTTTCTACTATAAACTTTGACTGAAAGAGTGGTCTTTTTGGAATTAGCGACTAGGAGCTTTTTCTTATATTGATTGAAAACTATTGCACAGTTTTGGCAATTGTCTTGTTCATTACTAGATATAAACACAACACCCACTCCACGGATTGATGTCCATCATTACTAAAAACTAAGCAATAGTAAACATTCAACTATGCAGGTGTGTTTTCCGACCCACCCCAAAATACATATTTTGCATTTGAAATAGTATAAGGTAAATACACGAAATTTAGTGACAGTACTGTACGCTTTTCAAGCAGTGTCATCATTCAGATAAATGCATATATATATCAGCTGAATGAATTGCGAAAATTACACATGAAATGGCTCTAAATATAGAAAAGAAGGTCGAGACCATTTCATCACATATTTATACAAATTACTGTATATGTGCTGGAGGCTGCGGTAAAATATTGTCTCTAGTATCCTAAAAATAGAAGCTCCGTTCTCTAAGAATAGTTCTACTGTAAGCAGAGTACCATGTGCCAAAAAAAGGTAAATATTTTGAAAAATGGGCAAAAATAATTTTGCTTTCAGGGGAATATGAGTTCCAAATATTTTCTGTAGCTTTGTTTAAAAAAACTGAAGGCCGAATTCAGAGTTCAGGGAACGCTGTGTGCTCATTGTTTTATTAAAAGTTATTCTTGTTGATTGGGGAGAACATTATTTCAGACAGACCCGCAAAAAATTGGTCTACCACATCAGGTGAAAGTTCGACCAAGTTCCAAAATACAGCAATACTGTGCAGTTCTCTGCGTGATTGCTATCATCGATGGTTGGATCAGCAATGCTCACAGAAGGCTGTACCTGTTTGGTGCTGCTTACCTCTCGTACTTCACCACTTATTATGGTCCTTTGTCACCTCCCCTATCAGCACCCTCAATAATCAAATTTGCGAGGACACAATACATGCTATTATCATTTCTGATCATGCCCCAATCGCGTTTTCCATGGAGTGGAGGTGCAACATATCTAAGTCCAAAAAATGGTATTTCCTAATGCCTTAATCAAAACATCTTGGGATGCCCTAAGGGCCTCGATCAGATACTTCTTCCGAATAAAAAATCCTCAGGACAAATCTGTGACAAATAACTGGGGCACATTCAAAGCCGTCATCCGGGGACAATGCCAGGCCCTTATGTCTGCTCTTAATAAAGAGAGGAGAGAGAGGTTATCTTTTAGGGAGGAAATGAAGACTGCGGAGCACGATCATAAATCTTACTCCACTCTCACACTCCAGAGAAAAATCATAGCCCTGACACGGAAACTGCACACAATTTACTTGAATAGGGCAGAACCGACTTTGCTTTGCTTTCAGCAGACGTCATATGTGCAGGGAAACAAAATAGGTTTGCACTTTGCTCTAAAACTTATGGTAAAAAGGGAAACTGAGTACATAGCAAGCATAAAAGATTCCACAGGTGCCCTGATTAGGGAGGAACCTGAGAAAGTGCAAACGTTCAAAGACTTCTATGATGCATTCTATACTCCCGAGCCAACTTACATGCCCAAGCAAATTATCTGAACTATCAGCCTGATTCATGAAGTAAAATTGCGTCCGCAATCGCTGCGAAAATGCAAATGCGGGCGCAATTTCCGTAATCGGCATTCAACAACAAAATAGCGAATTCGCAAACACATATTTGCGAATTCGCTAATATATTCGCAGAATCCGGGCAGGTGAGCATTAGCAATTCGGAAATAGCGACACACCACGGATTCTGCGAAAATAATTGCGAAATCGCAATATAATCGCAATCGGTATTCAAGAAAAATCCCTATTAGCGAAAAACCCAAAAATCGCAATTAGCACCACGCAAAATAAGGACAACTCAAAGCAGGTGGTAACCATGAAAGCCATGGAAAAAAAAACTTTCAAAAAACCGTTGTCCTATCACCTACAGGTACTGGCCTGACCAATCACACATAAGGACCATCATCATCAGCAGCATTAGGAGTCCCACAATGCCAGGAATGTACATGGTGGTGAGGCGTCGCAGGCTAGAGCGATTAGCACATAGGAGACGCAGGATCCAGGACAGGATATTCCGCCAGCGGGTCACCTTGCTGGGCCAAACCAGAGAGCAGATATATGCTAAATACAGGCTGAATGGGGAAATGATAATGCAGCTAATACAGGACCTTGACCCCCTGATGCAGCACCCAACAAGCCGTACCAATGCTGTGCCTACACATGTGCAGGTATTGTGTAGCCTGCACCTCCTGGCCTCCGGGAGTTTCCAGGGGATAGTAGCGGCTACTGGGGGGATATCCCAGCCCACCATGTCAAGCTGCCTCCACACTTTTGTTGACGCCATGCTCACCCAGCTACACCGTCACATCAAATTCCCCGCCAGCCAACAGGAATTGGACATGACCAAGCTACAATTCTACAATGTAGCCCATTTTCCACATGTGCTCGGATGTATAGACTGTACCCACGTCGCCATCTGCCCACCAGCTGGCATCGAATATATGTTCCGCAATAGAAAGTCCTACCACTCCCTCAACATCCAGATGGTCTGCAATGCTAAGACATACATCACTGATATTGTCGCACGGTACCCAGGGAGTACCCATGACTCCTTCATTTTCCGGCACAGCGGACTCCACACACGACTGGTCAGGAGAGAGTTTGGGGAAGGACACCTACTTGGTAAGTACACTTTGATTGAAATGTCACATTGCAAAGATGTAACAGCGCAGCACAGGCAATCACCATCTGCTCCTCTCATTCAGGTGACAGTGGCTACGCCCTCCGTGAATACCTCCTGACCCCATACCTCAACCCTGCTACACCCCAGCAATGGCGCTACAATATTGCACACATACGGACAAGGAATTGCATAGAAAGGACATTTGGCCTGCTCAAGAGTAGGTTCCGCATACTGCACAAGACAGGTGGGGCCATGTATTACATTCCTGAAAAGTGCTGCAGCATTGTGGCTGTCTGCGCAATACTACATAACATTGCAACCAAGCGCCGGATACCTGTTGACATCTCCGGCAGTGAATCTGAGGGGGACAACCGGCCACCTGCACATGCGCGCCATGCACATGGGGAGAACCCAGCAGAAGGGCACAGACGTCGCAACCACATCACAGTGAACAGTTTCTAGTACAACCACTTCCATCACCCCACAAATCAACAATGCATGCAAAATGTAATGATGACACAACGCTAATGTGTGTAGCAAAATAAATGTATTTGTTAAATTCACAAAAATAAAAATAAGGTTCCTGTCCAAATAAGTCCAACAAACAGTATTACGCCATACTGCTGTGCATCACTACATGGCAGGCTTAACCTCAGCCTGTGCCATTGATTAACTACAGTTCTCTAGGAGCGCCCAGTGCGCGTTCCGCCATAGCGCCTCTGAGGGCATCCTCCTCCGGGGCTTCAGGCAATGGGGGGGGCATGGTGCTGCGGGTGTGTGGTGGGGCCTGTGAGGCAGATTGAGAGCTGACGCTGGACGCCCCCTCACTCGCATCATCACCCCTCACAACAGATGGAATAGCTGGAGGGTGAAGAGCAATGACGGCCGTGGTGAGGGTCTCCAGCACCCTTGTCATGTCCTCGCTGCACTGTATGATTTGGTGCTGCTGGGTCAGGGTGCGCCGCGCCAACAGAGATGTAGCATTCGCTGACACGTAACTTGCCCTGCTGTTAGTGGCAAGCTGGGTCATTAGTTGGTGGTGGCGCCGGCGCGTTCCACTGCGCTCTCTCGACATGGCCGCGGTGTTGGCCTCCAAGGCTGCAGCCATGCGGGCCAGTCCTTCTCCCACACCTGCCATGTCTGCCCTCATGCCTTCCATGTGGCCTGCAACAGAGGCCACATTGCGCCCTATCATGTGCAGTTGCAGCTGTATAGCTCCCTGCTGCTGAGCCTGGCGCTGGTGAATGCGGAGCATGCGTCTCTCGACGCTGAGCCGCGCCAGTCCATGAGCATTGGCCCGCCTGCTAGCTGCTGTGGAGTGCCGGCGTGACCTGCCACGCCTGCCCTGCTGGCCTAAGTGTGAGGCTGCCCGCTGTGTGGACACTGGCGCAGCCCCGGATGTAGAGGCGACAGCTGCTGGGGGTATGACCACCGGTGTTGCAGGTGCGCCAGACGCAGGGGGTCTGACTGCTGGTGTGGCTGTTGTAGTAGATGCAGGGGGCACAGGAGTGACTGCCCTGGCTGCGGCTCTGGGAGGAGCAGCGGTGGCAGGAGGCACAATGGGGGCTGGCCTGCCAGCGGATGTGGGTGCTGCACCAGTTGCAGGGGGGACGCTGCAGGTGGTACTTGCTGCTGGTGTAGATGCAGCGGCAGGGGCTGGTGCCTGGGTTGGTGTTAGCACCTCCACCTCCGGGACGCCCTCATCGATCTCCAGCCTATCGCTGTCGCTGGTATCGCCACCTGTGGGGGTAAGTGGTGGATCATTAGTTGCATGTATCTGGCAGACGTGCAGTTGCTACATGCATGCTGGGTGACATTCCCTGAATGGCAGTGGCTTTGTGTGCTTTGGGACCTGTCTGGCTGCATTGTGGTACTACAACATTGTGGCCAGACTACATCTCCCACAATGCTTCAGGACATTCCTTGATGTGCAACTATGGCATGCCTATGGGACATTGGGGGAGCCTATTTGGTCATGGACACCCATAGGGGGCAGGGTCGCAGTCGCATGCCACTTACCTTGGGTGTCTTGGGTGGTGCGGGATGAGTCCAGTGTTGTAAAACCGACACAGGCCTCCTCCTCCAGGGTGTTCTCGACCTGGTCCTCCATGGGAGTGTTGGGTGGTACAGTTGGTCCTCCTCCTCCAGTGCCCGAGGACTCCCCAAAGCGCGCCGCCACCTTCTCCTTGGCACGGCCTCGGAAGGTCGTACCACTGCTTTTTTAATTCCTCCAGGGACCTGGCTGCCACTCCCACGGAGTTCACAGCCGAGGCTATCCCCTGCCATATGCGCCGCTTCTCCTGTTCAGGGACCCTCCGAGAATTTGCGCCAAACAGTCTGTCATGGTTGGCCACAACCCCCTCAATGAGGTGTTCCAGCTCCTGCTCTGAGAATTTCAATTTTCTCTTTCGCCCAGACGAGCTGCTGGTGCCAGGTGCAGGTTCCTCAGCCATGGTACCAGGGTTGTGGATCAGTGTATTTTCCAGATTAGCTGCAGCTCTCCAAAATGCTCCCTCTCTCTCTGCCTCAATGTGGAAAATGGTGGTGGGAACCGGCAGCTCCCTGGTTGTGATGTCATCACTGGGCTCGAAATGCGACTTCCCGTTTTCCCGATCTCGCGAGTTTGCGATCTCGCAAATAGCGATATCGCAAATAGCGATATCGCTATTTGCGAGCTCGCAGTCCAGTCGCGGGTAGCCGGAAATAGCGATTATTCTGCGATTATCGGTCATCGCAAACGGAATTTGCGATCGCAATTATTCATGAATTCGGATTTGCGATTTCTGAATAGCGATTCGCTTTTTTTCGCTATTTCAGAATCGCAAATGCCGATTTTCATGAATATGGCGGTAAGTTACACTGCCCCGGGTAATGGATTCTCAGAATGAGCAACTTGGGGAACCCAATCTCAGAGGAAGAGGTCGAGTCTGTCATTAAGACCCTCAAGTCTTAAGCAGTTTTCTCACGGAGTGGGACCATTTAGCACTCTGCACTGACCATACTGGAGAAGCATACAAGAGTGGGGGGGGGAAAGGAACCAGGATTTCGTTTAAGTAAGAGTTGGACAGAAGGAAGGGCTAGGGAGAGAGACGAACCACCAGCGGACCTGTGTCGGGGGGCACACAAATATCACCTCTGTAGTCATTCCACGCATAAGGCCCGGGACCAGGCGGCCTGACCGTGCAATTTTTAGGGGAAGGAGCTTCGCAGTGAAGCTTTTATAAAAGTTCCAAAGAACACAAAATATCCCTTTTCCCCGACAAAATCTTGCTGACGGTGTCGGACCCCCTAGGCTCACTTACTCTAATACATGAGGAGTTGACCCATTTCAAGCAAGTAGCAGGGCCTTTAAAATTAATCGCCCCAAATCCTTCCTCCTAAATTTAACACCGCCAGAAACCGAAGTGGGCAACCGGGAAGCAGCCACACCATGAGAGGCCCATTACAAAGAACTCTACGACTGGTAAATATATCCCACCAAACTTAAGAAGATTTTCCCCAACAAATCAGACCTATGCTGAAGGGGATGTGGCTTGCTCTGTGATTTTCGGCACATAAGGTGGGATTGCCCAATCATCCGGCCTTTCTGGAAGGAAATTCTAGCTCATATCAAAGACATGCTAGCATACCCCATTCCTGTCTCTCTTGAATGTGCTCTTCTGGGGCTTAGGGATCTGGGGTTACAGTATCAAACCACGGCAGGCCAAGCCATCATGTGGCTCTGTTTAGGGGTGGCCAAAACGGCTTTAGTCACAGCTTGGAAGAAGAAGGAGGCTCCGGCCATGACGCAATGGCAGGCATACCTATGAAGACCATTAACCATGAACATTGAGTGATATATACAGCTACACTTTTACAAATTTAGAATACACTAGGGGGCCCTTAGTCCAGTATCTGTCCACAGGTCTACCAATGACCACATGCTGCCCGAGGGTTCGAGCACTCCATGTGTTTCAACTGTAACCAACGTTCCGTCGCATATCAGAGCGCCTCATGGACCTCGCTTCACCCTTTCCAGTCACCAAGGGTGTTCCTTAACATGGGATACACGACCCCAATTGTTGTATTTATTTATTTATTTATTTATTTGGGGGGGAAAACCTTTATTGAAAATTCAAAGCACACAGCTATTCAGCCTTACATCCCTGAGGCTAGGCAGCAATATAAAGAGCGGAGAAGAGGTGCGCACAAATCAATTCGAGGAGCAAATCAGGTTTAATTTTATATATAATTAAGAAATCTAAGATAACAACAAGAAAGAACGATAAAAAAAAATAAAGGGGAAAAAGGAAAAAGGAGGTGGCAAGGTACAACATAGGAGCGGCAATGCACGATTCCAGGGGGCGAGTGGGACCATTTAGCACTCTGCACTGACCATACTGGAGAAGCATACAAGAGTGGGGGGGGGAAAGGAACCAGGATTTCGTTTAAGTAAAAAGTTGGACGGAAGGAAGGGCTAGGGAGAGAGACGAACCACCAGCGGACCTGTGTCGGGGGGCACACAAATATCACCTCTGTAGTCATTCCACGCACCCCAGACAACCCCCCACCTCTTGGGCTTACCCCTAGCTATGTACACAGTTTTCTCACGGAGCATGCACCAGTCCATATTGGTTTTCCACAGTCCCACGGTGGGGGGAGTCGGGCACCCCACTTTTGAGCAATGTCTCGCTTGGCCACCATGTACCCTAACGTGACCCAGCGGGTTTGAGCATTAGTGTAGTCAGTCGGACCCCACACGTTCAACAGGCAGCGTTGAGCTTCCGCAGTCAAATCCACACCAGTCACCTCACGCATAATTTCATGCACCCGTTCCCAATAGGAAGCAATGACCTGGCATTCCCAGATGGTATGCATGAAGGTGGCCAGTGCTCCGCATCCTCGCCTACAGAGACCGTCCACGGAGAGCCCCATGTGGATCAGTCTGGGGCCAGTTAAATAAACTCTGTGGAGTATCTTCAATTGGACTAAGCGCAGCCTAGCCAAAATTGCCACTTCCTTGGGGGAAGACACGGCACACTGCCAATCCTCATCATCCAACTCAATCCCATCACGCACCCACTGATCTCTCACATTCAGCAACAAATCCGTCCGAACATTTATCAGCTTTGTATAGGTCAGGGAAATGGCACTGTCAGGCATATGGCCGTCCAGCACCCTGTCTTCCAGCGGGGATGATTCGGGGACCTTCTCACCAACAGGCAGGGCGAACGTAAGGGCATGTCTCAATTGTGCGTATCTGAAGTACTCTGTGGCACCCAGTTGGAATTCAGTCTTCAGAGCTTCAAAAGACTTGATTTCCCCTCTGGCCATCACATCAGCCACCTTGGAAATACCAATGAGGTCCCACCGGTCAAACCACTTCGAGTGCCACAGCCTACCCAGCAAGTCGGAGTCATAAAGTAGAGTGGCCATAGTAAGTCTGCCTTTCCACCCCAATGCTTTCGTAATGGCCCTCCAAATGTGCACAGCAGTCTTGGTGGGACCAGTCATTTTTCCATCCAGAGACCTAGAGTACAGCGCTCTGTAGTACATCCCATCACTCAAGAGCCAACGGTCCATGCCATATCCCGGACTCTCCGCCGGTCCATAAAAGCCGTGATTAAGAGCAGCCAATTGGGAGGCCCAATAGTACCGGCGGATATCAGGCAAAGCAATACCGCCATCGTACCATGGGATAGTCAGTTTAACTACAGCGATACGCGGCCTACCCTCCCACAAGAGGGTCCTTTGCAGACCTTCAATTCCCTTGAAATATTTGGAAGGGACGGTGTCTTGCGTGTTCTGGAGCGCGTATAAGAATCTCGGCAGGGACATCATCTTGAACAATGCCGCTCGGCCCAGCAGGGACAGCGGCAATCTTTTCCAGCCCTCCACATCGCTCCTAAGGCGCGCAAGAGGGGGAAGCAAGTTGTTGGTGTATCGTGCCCGGGCATCCGTTGATATATAGATACCCAGGTACTTAAATCCCTGCTGCGAGACCTGTATAGTGGAACCCCTAGGAAGACGTGGGGTTTCTCCACTGAGCACATAGAGATAGGATTTCGACCAGTTAATAACTAGGCCCTAGTACCCACCAAAAGTGCTCAACACGTCAAAAGCCACAATCAAAGACCGACAGGGGGAAGTCAGATAAAGCAAGATATCGTCCGCGTACAGCGAGACTCGGTCCTCAAAGCCCGGTGACCACTTGATCCCACAGATGTCAGGGTGGGTGCGTATCCAGGCAGCGAGCAGCTCGAGCGCTAGAGCGAAAAGGAGCGGCGACAGCGGACAACCCTGCCTAGTACCTCTGCGCAAGGCAAAGGAAGCTGATATCCGGCCATTGACCATTACATTGGCCAACAGGGAGGCATAGAGAAGCCTGACCCAACTAATGAAGTCGGGGCCAAACCCAAACTTGGACAACACCGCCCAAAGATAATTCCATTCGAGGGAATCAAACGCCATCGTCGCGTCCAGTGAAGCCAGGACGGTCGGCTCGCAGAGTTTGTGCTCCCGCGCCTTGACAGCGTGAAGCCTCCGAAGATTAAGAGCGGTGTTGCGGTGAGGTATAAAGCCCGACTGGTCCGGATGGACGAAGTCAGCAATCACACCCACCAGCCGGTTAGCCAGTAACTTAGCCAGAATTTCGGGTTCGGCATTCAACAGGGAGATCGGGCGGTACGATCTACAAAGGTCCCTGGGCTTCCCATCCTTATGAATGACCACAATGGTGGCCAAACGCTGGTCCAGCGGGAGTGCACCAGCCTCCCGGGCCTCCAAAAACATACGCCGCAGGGGCACTGCGACGGTGTCGGCCTTAATTTTGTAGAGTTCCACCGGAAGACCATTGGGACCGGGGGCCTTGCCAGATCGCAAAGATCGTATCGCGAGCGCCACCTCATCAGCCGTAATGTCCCTGTCCATGTCGTCACGCTCGGTGTCCGACAGGCAAGGGAGCTCAACTCCCTCCAGAAAAGAGGCCGAGTCCGACTCAGTCAAGGTGGAGACCGAGGTATAAACCATCTCGAAATAGTCGGCAAAAGCCGAAGCAATAGCGCTGGGGTCATTAACAACCACCCCGTCCTCTCCCAGAACTTCAGGCACCACACGGGAAGCCATCTCCCTCCTATCCAACCAGGCAAGAAGCTTGCCCGCCTTGTCACCCGCATCATAGATCCTCCCTTGCTGTTCCCTGCCCATCGCCTTGGCAGCGTCAGTGGCAGTGGCTCGATACTCCGACTGCTTTAGGGAGAGGGCGTGCAGCAATTCGGGTGTCGGGTCTATTTCCAATTGAGAATCCAGGCCCTCAATTTCCGACTCCAACCGCACGATTTCCTCGTCCCTGCGCCTGCGCACCTCGGCTATCAAGGAGAAGGCTTCTCCTCTCAGGACAGTTTTGAAGGCCTCCCACAATGATAAGGCCGACGATACCGAGTCCGTATTCTCGGAGAAATACAGGTCGATAGCTTTAGCTAGGAGGTCACGAGTTTTGGGGTTGCGAAAGTACCAGGGGTTGATCGGTACCAGTCTGGAGGTTGCCACAATACCAAAGTCAAACTACACCCAGACCGGGGAGTGGTCCTATATGCCTCTGGCCATCAGATGGGCTCCAGAAACGGTCGATGCCTGGACCGCCGGAGTCAAGATATATTCAATCATGGAGAGGCTTTCGTGCGCGCCCGAGTGAAAGGAGTACTGCCGCTAAGCATGGGCGAATTTTGCGGATCTCGCGTTCGCGAATTTGCGGATTTTTGAACTCGCAATCCGCAAAATCCGCGAATTCTTGCGAATTTGCGGATTTTTTTTTTTTTTGTGTTCGCAAGGATTTCTGCCAGTTCGCGAGGGTTTCGTACCAGTTCGCAATTGCGAACTTACATTTCGTCGCGCAACGGTCGCGAATTATGTTGTTTCTACGTCTGGTTCATCATCACAGGTTCCCAGCACCCTCTGTTTCACCACTGCAACCCTCTGTTACATCAATGCCACCCTCTGGTTCATCATTACTGTAGATTATGGGGGGGAAAAGCAAGCACACCATCCCTGCTTCAACTCAGATGAATTAATTTGGGGTTAGTTTATTAATGTGTCACTGTTTTAAAATTCCAGTCTGGCACCTGCTTCCTTATCTGTAATTTTGCTTTCTGTTGCAGTGCATTTTTTTTCCCCAGGACCTTCTTTGTGGCCTACTTGTAGCTATTGTATGAGCCTGCTGTGAGGGTCAGAGCAGGGTCATACAATTGTTGCAACTAGCAACTGAATTCTGGAGGGGCCCCAGTCAGGAAGCACTACCGGGAATTGTTACTAATGATGAGTTTGAACTCTTGCCCCTGCCGAGTGCTTTCACTTTTGAAAAACTCGTTTTTCTGCAATTTCGCGGGGTTCGCGGGGTGCGAACACGCGCAAGATCGGATTCGGAAGCCGCAAATTCGTGCGAATATGCAATTTGTTTTTTTTGCGGCGTGTTAGTTGGCAAGGTTTTGTGCGTTTTTGCGAGCCGCTCGTAGCGCAAGACGCGAAGTTACCCTCGCGGTCGTTTAAGGGCGCAGCCATCTTGTTTGCCTGACGTATTTCCGTTTCCGGGCGCGAAGTGTAATCTCGCAAAGTCCGCGGTTTGCCAGTACAGTCTCGCGCGTGTTCGCAAGGAAAATCTCGCGCGAACTTACCCGCGCGGTCGTGAACGGGCGCGGCCATCTTGTTTCTCATTCATTGCTATGGTTCTGGGCATGGTCTTTGTATCCTCTGTCAATCTCTGCCATCCTTTGCTTGTTTGAAGTTTTTTTTTATCTATTTTACTTATTATCTATCCCTCTATTTTTCTAGCCCTATATTTTTGTGTTTACTGCTACTTTTGGTTAATTTTAAACTACTTTTGTAAACTCTTTTCTTTTCTTCTCTTCCCTATTCTATTTTCTTTATTCCTTTCCGCCCAGACCATGGTGAAGGGAGCCGGGAAGCATCCCGAGAAGGGGAAGGGTCCCGCACCCCGTGTCCGGCTCCCGTGCGGGCGTTTGAGGGGGGAGCTAGTGATGCCACGGGAGATCTTTACCCCGGAGGAGGTGGCCCAACTCATTTTTTATGTTCAGCGCCGCCTCCCCAGGACCATCATGGGAGGCGGCAAGATCAGTGCCGGGTACGGGGCCCGGGAGCGCCGGAAGCGGTGGGAGAAGGTGTGCCAGGCCATTTACCACCACTCTCGGGTCTGGCGCACCTACAACCAGGCCACCCACCGCTGGACGGATGTCCTGACCCGTGAGCGAGATCTGCTCGACCTCCTTGGCCTTGAGATCCCCGGGCTTGGTGAGTAGTAGTAGCTATGTCTTTACTACTATGTTTTCTCCTGCTGTGTTATTATATTGCAAATTTTTGTTTTTTACCAAGAGCAATAATGCTGCTCATTACATTGTAGGTACATTTTATTTCAAAATCTTCTGTGCATTTCAGGTACACTGCTCTCCTTCTCAGTAGTGTTGCTACTATGCTTATTTGTTTTAGATTTTGTGTTCATTTCATTGGCCTGTGAAATTATGTATGAGTGTAGTTGAAAGAACTGCGCAATGCTACACACTAAGGTTCAGATTTTTAATTACCGGCGCATCCCTGCAAAGTTGCAGGGATGCGCCAGTAATTGTGCGTCACGCCACCATCACCCATGGTGCGCCGTATTACAATGCGGCGCCATGGGCCCAAAACGTCACCAAAGCGTTACGCATCTGTGCCGTAAAGGTGGCGCATTGCTGGAGTTGCGTCGCAACGATGGTGCAGCTCCATCAATTCTCTGGGGTGCCCTATCTCCCCAATGCTGCGTCAAGCCGTACGTCTGCTTCAAGCAGGCGCAGGGTTTGAGTCACGCATCATTGTCCTCAAAGTGACTGATTGAAATCTTGTAGATTTCCCTCAGCCACTTTTAGGATGCGTTCCTGCGCAGGAACGCCCTCCCTTGCGCCGGAACACCCCTATTGGCGCAGGGCTTTACAACGTGATGCATCTCCCAGATGCGTCACGTTGTTAATATACGCCGCACCATTGCGCCTCTTTTGTGCTGTCGCTGCGTCACAAAAGTCACGCAACAATGGAGCAAAAGAGCCGCAAGGGCCTTATAAATCAGCCCCTACAGACTCAAGTCCAGTCCTTCCTTTGTACACATGGCGATAAGAAGAAATAGTGGTGGTGGATTAATAGTTTGAGTATTTTAATGACTGGTGAATGTAGTAGGAAACTTTAGTGTTGTCGCTGATCTTCAATCACGATGGACTTTGGCTGTCACTTTGCGTGCTGCGGACTGCTGCCTGCCAATCCTAGGCAAACCTTTTTAGTACTTTGTTTAGTGAGTTACATAGGGTAGTTTCCAATTCGACGGTCCGCAAATCAAGCAATACTAAAGTAATGACGTAGTCGACCACATGAGATTGGTCAATAATATATCCCGTGGAGTCGTTCCCTATTTGCTATTTCGCAAAAATATTTTGTTACTTTGTTAGTTCTTTTTTAAATGTTTGATTTGGTTGAGAAATAAATATCATCCATGTTTTCTGTTTTTCTTTCTTTCATGTTGTACATCAGCTTCCCCCAGGGGCAAGAGGAGGACACAGGAGGAGGAGGAGGAGGGTGCTGTTGTCGATGCAGGCCAGGACCGGGCAGTCGAGGGCTCCTTTGCTGGCCCCAGTAAGTTTTAATTTTAATATAGAGTACTTATTTTTTCCTAGCGTTCCTCATTCGATTTTTTCTAAATCGTCTTTGATCTTCTTGTAGACAGGATCTAAATTCTTATCCCTATGACTCCGTGTGGTATTACTAGATTATTCTTATTAGTCTGTCTGTGTAGCTAACTAAGATTGCACATTTGGCATTTCCATTGGACTCCCATTCTAGTCAGCAATAGCTCTATGCACTGAGTGTAGTCCTCTGGGATTGTCCATATTGTCTTTTCAAGTATTCTAAATGTTTATGCTTTGACCATTGCCAACAATAAAAAGGTGAATGACCACCACCAAGAAATAATAAGATACTACTTTACTTTTGGTTTGGATAGGACAATCCATTCTACTACTGTTGCAGGGACAAATCTGCACAAACAGAACTATGGACACTAAATAATGCATCGCTTAGCTTATCAATTATAATAGGTGCTGTAACTGTTAGACTTTCCACATACCTCAGTGATAACAGACTTTGTAGTTGAACCCCGGCCCCAATCTCCTTACTGACTAGATAGTGTGGCAGAGTCATTTAGCTCCCAAAGTCACCGATGGCAGAGGCACGGACTCATGCTTGCAAAAATTCGAAAACCTTTAGCTCATCCACTCGAGTCTGGAGGACCAAAAACCACAGAGTCTATTTAAGTTTAAAAGCTTTATTAAAAGTAAACACATTTATTAAATTCAAGTTTGTCATAAAAGTGAACGTGTAACTGAAAATGGAAAAGTGCTTAGTGCTGACGATTAATTGGACACATTTCTTGTGGTCGAGCCGAGCTCTCACCTGGTTTGAACTTGATCCTGCTCGTGTTCTTAGAAGTCAAGGTTCTGTCTGTTAGGAGAAAAAGTGGTGCGTGTTAAAAAGTAAAAAGCAAACATTCATCAGTTGTGCCAAAAAGTGCAGCAAGACAACAGCCTTCCCTGGAAAAAGGGACATTTTTACTCTAGAGTACACAGTCAAAAATTATTAAATTGTACACTTTTTTTCACATTTCTTTCTTCCTCCTAGACCAAATATTATATAGTAGTGAGTGGTGTATTCTAACATTATTAAATGTACTTTGTAGGTGGAACATCTGGAGACGGGGCCAGCGCGGAGGTGGTGGCATTGGACGAGGAGGACAACTCTGGGGAGGAGGCGGTGCAAGTGCCGGAAAAGGACATGCCTGTGAGGGTTCACACGGTGGTGGCGGGCAGAGGTAAGCTATACATTCCTTAGTCATTGAGATTGAAGACTGCAGAGTGTGCTTTCTGCACGGGTGTATTATAAAAAAAGCAGGTAGTAGCCTCCTCTAAATGTACTTCGACTTAGCTGTGAAGTTTTTGGCGAGAAGAATCCCAATCAGATCTGAGGTGAACTTGATGGATGGGATGAACGAAAAGCGAAAGAAGGGTGTAAGTAAGTGTGGAAGCACGAGAAATGTAATGATGACTGGCAAAGAAGAATGATATGTGTTTGCTTGGTCCCCGAGGTGGCTGGGAAGGTAAGAAAATGGTATGGTGCATGGCTGGGTGAATGATGAAGCAAGGATGGGTGGAAGGAGAACAGCCTGGGTGGGTGAGACAGAAACTGTATGTGTGCAATATACTTTGAATGGATGGATGCCTGGATCATTCATGGTACTATCTGACTCTTAGATAGCATATGTGAATCTAGAGAGAGTAGACGGTCACTGGATGAACTAAGTGTTACTTTGAAGAGCATGTAACACCGCACCCGCACGTCCGTTCCAGTGTAGGAAAGGCAAGGAAAAGAAGTTGTAACGTTGTCCAAAGACTACCATGAATAGTAGCAGTAGTTTGTATTGCAACTGCAAGCACAGCATATATCCAGTTATTACGGTGGGCACTCCCTACCTCCCTTAATAACTTTAGTTTAGTAGTAGTAGTACGTCATTCATGTGTGGGGGTATCACTGTTCACTCAATAATAAGCAAAGCACCTAAAGTCATCCCATATGTCATCAAATACATCCCATGTGAAGTGATAGATAATCAGATAATTTAGCTTCTTCATTTTCCTTTTCTAATACTCATTTGCACTGTAGGGTGAAAGCTAAATTAATTAAGCAGTAGCCCTTTTAACAGAGTATTCTCAGTGCCACCCGTAATAGAAAAGTAAGAGCTTCACCACCTGCATGTACTGGACCGGTACAGTAACGCAAGTCTGTCTCACTCACCATGGTGTGCGTCTGTTTTTCTCGGGTGCAAGTTCACTGCGCTGGCATTATGCCGGCTTGCATAAGATAACGTACCAATTTTCCTAAACAAGAGAGAAGAAGAAGAATAAGAGTGGTGTACTGTCATAGTCCACTGTAATAGAAGTCCATAGTGCTCGTAGAATTTGTTCCTTAAACTCCCACTAATGTTAGAGCAAGGATGAAGAAGTCGGAGGTTACATAGATACTGTCCTCAATAGTTATGCACTGTGCTTTCAATTTGCTACTTGTACTGTGACAACTTTCTGCTCAATCATTTTGTGTTAATCTTAAGGAGCATTGGTTACAGACTATGTCTTTCTTTTTTCATGTAGTTGCTCCTTCCAAATCCAAGACACCATCAAGGAGGAAGGAGCAGGCTCGAATGGCCCGGCAACGGAGGCTGGATGCCACTGTTGCTGAATATCGGCGGCTGGTGGCCCTGGAGGAGGAGGAGACGCAGTCTGGAACAACAACAACGTCCACTGGGACAGCTGCCTCCTCCTCCGTGCGGGCTGCCAGCCAGCGCAGTGCTCCAGCGGTACGGAGCCGGGCTACCAAAGCCAAACGCCACCGCCCAGCAGCAAAGAAAGCAGCTGCCCCTCACAGGATTTGCAAGGCACACCGGCGCCGCTTATCCCTCAGACTGTCCTACCTGGAGCAGGAGGTCCATAATTATAAGAACGTGGTGGAGGGCCTCCGCTTCGAACTTGCCACCCTCCGCAAGGAGCATGATGCCCTGGCTGCTAATTCCAACAGCACCCTGCCATAGTGTCCCTTGCCCCTTTTTTAGAGACTTTTGGGGGGTGGGAATTGGGAGTTGTGATTTTTGGGGACTTTTGAAGGACAATCGTTGGGGTTAGGGAGGGTCTTGCGGGAGATTCTTTTGTTAGGGCTATAAAAATATACTTTTTGAAACTTTATCTGACCATACCTGTTTTTTACTGCTTTTGAGTCTGGTGGGTGGGGGTTTAACATAACAGTAAGTTTGTTTTCCTGAATAGTCCTAGGACTTTAGTAGTACTACCGTCAATCAAATCTCTCGTCTCTCCTAATACTCCATTATACTACCTCCAACCAAACGCCTATCTTACCTGTAATTTCTGTTTGCAAGTAGGGCTAGGCCCAGGGCTGGCTCCACGGGAAACAGCAAATAAGGTTGGCAATCCTGGGCGGATAAAATTTCCTCATGGCGGTGATACTACTGGTGTGACACAGTGGCAGTTGCTTGCCTATGAAAAAAAGAAAATGAAATCTGGTTTGTCCTCCTGAGCAATACAAAGGTACAATACAGAATATAGCAGGTGACAGAAGTACACTAGAACAGTGCCACGTTGTAGCTTAACAAATGTTAAAGTATAAC
Organism: Lissotriton vulgaris; assembly: GCF_964263255.1. Classification (NCBI taxonomy): domain Eukaryota; kingdom Metazoa; phylum Chordata; class Amphibia; order Caudata; family Salamandridae; genus Lissotriton; species Lissotriton vulgaris. The sequence goes on from NC_141691.1 coordinate 2,037,224,357, forward strand.
TAATTCGGTTGAAGTTCTTTGACATTAGCCATGGGTCTTTGTCAAGCAGAGTAAGAATATATCCTCGGATTTCTTCACCAGCCTGTTGCTATCACCTTATCCTCCCCAGCAAGTGTGTGGATTTATTGCTGTAATTTAGTCACACATCAATCAAAACCACACAGCCCGGGGGAAGAGGGTTAGGGCTTGAAAAATGGATGGGTACGGGGGTTTTTGGGAAAGGTTTTGGGAGACAAGAAAAAGTAGCACAGCATGGACGAACAATTGTGAACATAAACAAATCTTTGGGTACAAACCTATCCCTCAATCTTTGAAAGTGCATACACTACTGTAACTGCATGCATGTCAGTTAAAAGTAATTAGTACTTTCGACAACTGTGGAAGAAAGAATGCGACAGTACAGGGCGTGGGTGGAAATATTGATAACTATATTCAACATAAGGTCTCTGTAGCCAGATACCTGAGAGCCTTGCTGGTCACTATAAATCCATTCACAACAACACTCAATGGGGTTGGTCTGGAAGGTGTCAGGTTTACTCCCCGTGATCCAGTCGATGCAAATATGGTTCCACCTCCAAATGTCACCAACACCCAGAAGTGTAAACACAGGGTGTTCGAGGCATTAGGCGGGGGAGAAAAATAACAAACTAAAATAAAAAATGTGGGATGGGTAAAGGTAGGGTCAGCAGGGAAAGGATACCTGTAACAGAAGACAAGACAGGCATCAGTGAAGTGCTGTCCTAACATACAAGGGTACTCTCATATAGTCTCACTAAATAGTCTGCAAGTCTCCCGCCTACTCATGGGAAATGTAGTTTCATAGTACGGTAGGCGCTTAGGGGCTGCGTAACCTGACAGAAGGTATAGTAGATAGAAAAGGAGAAATTGCTTTTTTTCTAGGTGTCCCCTCACTCACCAGGGTTGCCCCTTGGTGACATGCTTCATCATTGGGGCCATCCCAGTCCTCTACGGCCTGGGGCGTGCTGCGACTTGCGAATTACGTAGGAGCACTTACAAATGACTATGTGTGGTGCAGATGTGATAGTGGAGTGGACTAAGTGATGTGTTAAGGGATCAATGTAGAAGCAGAGAGAGAGCCAAGAAATGCAGTCACAGTCAGAGAAAAAGGCAAGGGATACTGTATCTATGTGGTTGTAGTGGTCCTGTTGGAAGTGGTAAGTAAGTTGCCCGCAGAAAAAAAATCCTCCTATTAGCGGCACTCCTCCATTGCAGCCGACGCTTCGTCCATCGATGTTGGTCACCAGAAGACACCCTGTCCACTGCCTGCCTGATGCTGAATTGTGGCTCGCTACTGTGAAGCCTGACTCCATCCTTTTTTCCCCATTGCAGAGACTGAAACCCGGCCTGTAATTATTCAACGAAAAACAGGAAGTGATATAATATTACAACACCACTGATAAATAAATATAAGGCATGTAGGCTGTGGAGTGCAAAAAGTCACAATTTGTTTTTCCTAGTAGACAGTACAATGTTTTTGAAAGTGCGTACTCTGAGTCACCTTTTGAAGGATGTATGGGCAAATTAATGTATCGGATCTTGCCCCTCAAGCTAGGTGTACTGTAAACTGTGTTTTAGAACAAAATTAGATCTTCCTAGCAGTGCTCCCACCCAGACCCTTACTAAAGCCAGTCGCAAAAATGTAGAAGACCCCCAATCAAATCTCAAAAAACGAGGCCTAGCAGAAAACTGGTGACAAAACTTACTTTGAAAGTAAAAGTAGGCCGAAGTACCCTAATTACCCATTACCCACCGTGGATTGCATTCAAACCACTTGCAAGCAACCAAGCAAAAGTAGCCATAGCCAGCATCGCTCCAAGACTCGAAATCCCCCCCACTCAAACACATGCAATAGAAATACTGCTAACCCTAACGAACCCTAAGTTAAGAATAGTGGCAAAGGCTTTCTTTAACTATGCCAAATCCCCCCTTTCCCACCATGGATTTTCTTCAAATGACTTGCAACCAAAATTACACATTCTCACGAGTGCTCTAAGACCCCAGAACTCAGTTTGAAAAATCTAGAACACCCCGAAACACATGCAATCCTGCTGCTAGGGCTAACCCTAACGAACCCTAAGTTACAAAAAGTGCCAAAACTAAAGGCTTTTCCGCGCGGATTTTGTCCCAACCACTTCTACCCGGTATTAGACCTTCCCAGGAATGCCCCAAGACCCGGCAACCCACCCGCCAAGAAGCGTAACACCCCCAAACAGGCCAAAAGCAAAATCTCATACTTGCAATATTTCTGGGCCTTCGGTCCAAACGCGCTGCGTAGCTAGGCCATAAGTCGGGGTTGGCACGACGGATTTCCTGAAAAGCAAATGCAATCAAGATTAGAGTGTCCCAGCAGTGCTCCCAGACCACGAAACTCACCCGCAAACAGACGGAACCCCCCCTAAGAGCACCTCAAAGGCAAGCAAGTCATCAAAAACACAAAAAAAAATCCGCCTGGGATTTGGTCCAAAACACTTTTATCCGGTATTAGAGCTTCCCAGCAATGGCCCCAGAGCCGTCAACCCAGGAGAAAACGAGTAGAAGACCCCCAAACAGCCAAAGAGCAAAAGTACAAAAATGGGGACTTAGTCACTTTTTCACAAATTTCTCAAATCACTCCGCGCGCGCTCTGCAGCTAGGCCCTAATCCCCTCAGCCACCATGGATTTGCTTCAAACCTCTTGCAATGTAAAGTATATATAGCCAGCAGTGCTCCCACACCACGAAACTCACCCGCAAACACCAGGAAGCCCCCCAAACAGGCCCCCGAAAACGCTACATAGAGCAAAATGTCAGAAATAGCCCAAAAAAAAATCGGCCTGGATTTTGTCCCAACCACTTCTACCCGGTATTAGACCTTCCCAGGAATGCCCCAAGACCCGGCAACCCACCCGCCAAGAAGCATAACACCCCCAAACAGGCCAAAAGCAAAATCTCATACTTGCAATATTTCTGGGCCTTCGGTCCAAACGCGCTGCGTGGCTAGGCCATAAGTCGGGGTTGGCACGACGGATTTCCTGAAAAGCAAATGCAATCAAGATTAGAGTGTCCCAGCAGTGCTCCCAGACCACGAAACTCACCCACAAACACCAGGAAGCCCCCCAAACAGGCCCCCGAAAACGCTACATAGAGCAAAATGTCAGAAATAGCCCAAAAAAAAATCGGCCTGGATTTTGTCCCAACCACTTCTACCCGGTATTAGACCTTCCCAGGAATGCCCCAAGACCCGGCAACCCACCCGCCAAGAAGCATACACCCCCAAACAGGCCAAAAGCAAAATCTCATACTTGCAATATTTCTGGGCCTTCGGTCCAAACGCGCTGCGTAGCTAGGCCATAAGTCGGGGTTGGCACGACGGATTTCCTGAAAAGCAAATGCAATCAAGATTAGAGTGTCCCAGCAGTGCTCCCAGACCACGAAACTCACCCGCAAACACCAGGAAGCCCCCCAAACAGGCCCCCGAAAACGCTACATAGAGCAAAATGTCAGAAATAGCCCAAAAAAAAATCGGCCTGGATTTTGTCCCAACCACTTCTACCCGGTATTAGACCTTCCCAGGAATGCCCCAAGACCCGGCAACCCACCCGCCAAGAAGCATAACACCCCCAAACAGGCCAAAAGCAAAATCTCATACTTGCAATATTTCTGGGCCTTCGGTCCAAACGCGCTGCGTAGCTAGGCCATAAGTCGGGGTTGGCACGACGGATTTCCTGAAAAGCAAATGCAATCAAGATTAGAGTGTCCCAGCAATGCTCTCAGACCACGAAACTCACCCACAAACAGACGGAACCCCCCCTAAGAGCACCTCAAAGGCAAGCAAGTCATCAAAAACACAAAAAAATTTCCGCCTCGGATTTGGCACAAACCACTTTTAGTGCTTCCCAGCAATGGCCCCAGACCCGTCAACTCACCTGCAAAGAGGTAGAACAACACCCCCACAAGTGCTGAGTCTTTCTTCATTGGGCGTAAACCAGCCCTCTGCTTTGATGGAAATAGGAGTCTGGACTCTGGAGGAGGAGGATAGAGGAGCATGTTCTTCTGAACTTGTGAACCTGAGGAATGCAGACTGCGGCACCTTCAAATAAATTAGCAAACAAGTGAAGACAGTTCTGCTGATGGGCTTGTCTTTGTGATTATCTGATTAAAGTTTGAATTATATTAACTGTGCACAACAAAGAAAGACAGACACACAGGAATAAAAGTGAATAAGGATGAAAAAGAAAGTTATTGATTCGTTGTCTCATTTTCAGGGCTCGAAGTCGGTATCACGGTCCAGGAATAAGAATAAGGCTTCGTCATTATACTCTGCGAATTCAGCCCGGGTGAGGTCAGTGCCACCTGACAGAGTACAAATTCCCTCATCTATGGTGCTGGCCACCTCCTCTTCATCCGGCACGCTCTCTCGTACTCTTATATCTGGTGGTATGAGGTGCTGATTCATCTTGATCATTGTTAACCTCTCCACATTTTTGGGCGAGAGGCGGCTCCGTTTGGGAGTTACAATCCCACCAGCCGCACTGAAAACCCGTTCAGAAGACACACTTGCGAGTGGGCAAGACAAGTAGTTTAAAGCCAGGTTGGTGAGCTGTGGCCACAATTCTTTTTTCCCATGCCAATACGCCAATGGGTCAGAATTAACATAGACCTCTGTGGAGTCATTCAGATAGTCCTTCACCATCGACTCAAGGTCCTCCTCCAAGGTTCCTCCACTTTGCGTAGCTCTTGCTGTGCCTCTGACCTTTTGAGAACCAAACCCACGCAGAGCTAGCCAATCCTCTTCAGCCTCCAATGTTTCTGTTGTCTTTCGTGCAGATGATCCGGTTGCCGGTGTCTTTAACGGCTGAGAGGTCACTTGTGCCACAGCCACAGGTGCAGAAGTGGATTGTTTTGACTGGGGATGGCCTGCTGATGTACTGCCATTTCCTTCAATTTCCAGCCGTTCTGTTTCAAACTTCTTGGCTGACAAGGCTAGCCAACGTTTGTACTTTGTAACATCTTCATCAGCAAAAGGAAAGAATGCTCTGCCTGCCAGCGCCTTTTTGTAGCGTGGATCCAGAATAGTAGCACAAATGTAATGCTGTTCTGAGTGGATCTTTTGAAGACGTTCATCACCTTGTAGGAGCTCTAATAATTTCTCAGCCAGAAGCAAAGAGTCTTTCTTTTTGTCATCTTTTCGAAACACAGAACACACCTCCTTCAGTTGGTCCTCCAGCATGTACAACAATGGGATAGCTTTTCCCAAATTAGAGTCCTCCTTGCTGACTGCACGTGTGAAGACCTCAAAAGGACGAAGCATGCGTGTTAGGCTTTCAACTATGTTCCATTGCGGCCCACCCATCCTCAGCTCCTCTATACCCTCTTTCAAGAAATATTGATCGAGTTGCGTATACTGCTCATACAGACGCTCAAGCATGTAGAAGGTTGAGTTCCAACGTGTTACCACCTCCTGGATGAGTGCTTTCACTGGCATTTGACTTTGATATAGCATGCTCCTCAGCTGCTTGCGGGCCTTAAAAGAATGCCTGAAATGCTTGCAAATTTTTCGGCAGTTCTCCAATACACTGTACGCTGCACTGCGTTTATTACCCAAGAATTTTTGGACAACCAGGTTTATACAGTGCGCCAAACACGGCACTCTGAAATAGTAACCGTCCCTCATGGCCTTAACTATATTGGAGCCATTGTCTGTGGAAACATAACCAACCTTGCGTTTTAGTGGGGACAGACAGTTAAGGACCTTTGTGTTAAAGACATCCAAAATGTTTTCTGCTGTGTGACGTTTCTCCAAACCAAACATGGCTAGTGTTGCATGTTTCCGAGCACCTTTAAAAACAATGTTAGTGTCAACACCTGAGTTTAGCTTTGCTTTAGCCCCTGAAAAAGAGACCCAGTGTGCAGTGATGCACATGTAATCAGCGCCTGCGCCACTGGTCCACATGTCTGTTGTCAGATGTATAGTGTGAACAGCACTCTTCTGCAAAGCTTCCCCAATCACCTTCAGAACATCTTCATGTAGTGCTGGAACCGCAACTCGGGCAAAATAGAACCGGCTAGGAACCTTCCATTTAGGGCAGAGCGCTGTCACTAATTCTAGAAAACCAACCCCTTCTACAAAAGAAAAAGGGAGAAGGTCCAGAGCTAGCATTTTAGCCAGCTTAGTGTTATACAGACGGGTCATTGGGTGGTTGCGTTCATATTGCGCTTCTGTAAACAACATCTTTTTAATGTTGCCCTGGACCAATGATTTACGGGATGATGATCTCTTCGAGCCAGTTACGCTCGCTGATGAACTTTTCCGCATTGATGTCTCACTCTCTCCCACACTCTTAGTGTGGCTCCCATGGGGTGTGCTGCTGACATGGGAACTGGGTGTAAGTGAAGTGTTTGAATCGTCTTCTACCTCCTCGTCATCAGCAGATGACAAATCAACGTTTTCATTACGTGCAATTCCGGCTTTCTTGACCGCCTCTAGGTGCGGAAACCATTCGACAGGGTGCCTTCTCTCAAGATGACCTCTCTGGCCTCCGGTACCATAGTTAGAACCAAGCTTACCACGACTAAATCGAAGCTTACAAAGGCTACAAATGGCTATGTTTTCCTTTTTTGGGCAAACACTAAAGAAGTCCCAAACTGGAGACTTGAAATGTCTTCGGGGGCCGGAGGAGGCGGCGATACTGGTGGTGGTGGTCCTGCTGCTAATGACAGATGAAGTGGAGGATGTGGATTGCCGAACTTCAGTACGTTTTGCACTTTCACCACCACGAATTGAGGTCGAGGACGAGGTGGGTACCTTCTTGCGAAGAAATATGGAAGCGGTAGGTTTTGGTGTACTACTTAACTCCAAATCTAATGATTCCATTTCCATTGCCTCCTCGCCGACATCATCATCACGCTCAGCAGCTTCTCGGGATAGGGTCAAAATGTCTCTTTGCTGCATGCCCGGTGGGGCTGCAGTGACCTTTGTGATGACTGGCTCGTCGTCATCGTGAGAGGCTTCATCACCAGCAGTATCTGTCACTTCTTGTTGAGCCTCATCACACTCCATAGGTTTGAGTTTTTGGACGACCTTCCTTTTACGCTTAGGTACCGGTGGCAGATCATGGTGTGCCTCTGCCTCACTGTCAGACCGCAGTTGTGGTGGTTCCCAAGACAGATCACTTGCACCAGAACGAGGTGGGCTTGAAGAAGATGTAGACACCCCCCTTGATCTTTTCCTTGCTAGGGATGTGGAAGACAATGAATGATCATCAGGAGGAGTGGCTTCCAATGATACCTCAGCTTCATTGTCGATTTCCAAATGTGCCCCTACTTCGGGAGGAACAACTATTGTGGGCACTTGTGAACGTCCATGCACCTTTGCTTGCGCATCTCCTTTTGCTGCCTCTCCTTCCACATGTACTTGGGCGTGTACTTGCACATGGTGTTGTTGTTGCGGCTGTGGTTGTTCAACACTTGTCAGATGAGTTACAACAACCTGTGTTGATTCAGGGACATTGCTGCTACTTTCTTGCGATGAGCCAACATCACTGGTCGATGGTGATTGGAGAAGTACACTGACTGCCTCTGAAGCACTCAAGGGCTTTGACTTAAGTTGGCGTGGTGGTGGAGGCACTGAACCCAATGGAGCAGGGGTGCTGCTCTCAGGTTGGTCCCCAGCAGATCCTGCTGCTGCAGGCGTACTTTTTTTTTTTGCTCCCAAAAAAAGTGGCGGGTGGCACACCAGCCTCCTTGGTAACTTGCTTCTTCTGCTCCTTACTAGCAACTTTCTTGCTAGAGGAGCTACGGAGAACTTTCTTTGGGGCCATCTTCTTCAGAGCAGGTCAGACAGCAGGCCGCAGTTGCACGAATTGTAGAGTTGTCTGAGGCCAGACGTGACGTCGCGTGACGTTATGCTGCACACACACACCGCTGCAGGACTTCTTCCTGGCACTGGTGGTTCTCTTGAGTCTTGTGCACCTAAAAAAAAAGGAAGACAGAGGAACATCAGTTCAGTTATAGAGCACCAAAAAATCGAAAAACACTGCAAAATCAGCACAATCCCAATCCATCCATGCCCTCCATAATGTTTAAATTCAAGACAACCCACAGAAAGACTAGGCCCATGCAAGACTCACTACCCCTGGGCATAAATAAAGGTTGAAAAGTAGGCAAAATGGTTGGAGGCCTAACAACAAAGCCTGCATTCAAAATGGCCACTTGCCTGCCAGCACATGGCCAGTGCCTGTAGCTGCACTCAAAATGGCCACCAGCCACATGGCATGTCCCTCCCCATGAACACCCCCAAAAATCGAAAAACACTGCAAAATCAGCACAATCCCATTCAATCCATGGCCTCCATGATGTTTAAATTCAAGACAACCCACAGAAAGACTAGGCCCATGCTAGACTGAAATACCCCTGGTGAAAAGGCCACAAGTACAGGCCCAAAAATCGAAAAACACTGCAAAATCAGCACAATCCTATTCCATCCATGGCCTCCATGATGTTTAAATTCAAGACAGCCCACAGAAAGACTAGGCCCATGCTAGACTCAAATACCCCTGGTGAAAAGGCCACAAGTACAGGCCCAAAAATCGAAAAACACTGCAAAATCAGCACAATCCTATTCCATCCATGGCCTCCATGATGTTTAAATTCAAGACAGCCCACAGAAAGACTAGGCCCATGCTAGACTCAAATACCCCTGGTGAAAAGGCCACAAGTACAGGCCCAAAAATCGAAAAACACTGCAAAATCAGCACAATCCCATTCAATCCATGGCCTCCATGATGTTTAAATTCAAGACAACCCACAGAAATACTAGGCCCATGCAAGACTCACTACCCCTGGGCATAAATAAAGGTTGAAAAGTAGGCAAAATGGTTGGAGGCCTAACAACAAAGCCTGCATTCAAAATGGCCACTTGCCTGCCAGCACATGGCCAGTGCCTGTAGCTGCACTCAAAATGGCCACCAGCCACATGGCATGTCCCTCCCCATAAACACCCCCAAAAATCGAAAAACACTGCAAAATCAGCACAATCCCATTCAATCCATGGCCTCCATGATGTTTAAATTCAAGACAACCCACAGAAAGACTAGGCCCATGCTAGACTGAAATACCCCTGGTGAAAAGGCCACAAGTACAGGCCCAAAAATCGAAAAACACTGCAAAATCAGCACAATCCTATTCCATCCATGGCCTCCATGATGTTTAAATTCAAGACAGCCCACAGAAAGACTAGGCCCATGCTAGACTCAAATACCCCTGGTGAAAAGGCCACAAGTACAGGCCCAAAAATCGAAAAACACTGCAAAATCAGCACAATCCTATTCCATCCATGGCCTCCATGATGTTTAAATTCAAGACAGCCCACAGAAAGACTAGGCCCATGCTAGACTCAAATACCCCTGGTGAAAAGGCCACAAGTACAGGCCCAAAAATCGAAAAACACTGCAAAATCAGCACAATCCTATTCCATCCATGGCCTCCATGATGTTTAAATTCAAGACAGCCCACAGAAAGACTAGGCCCATGCTAGACTGAAATACCCCTGGTTAAAAGGCCACAAGTACAGGCCCAAAAATCGAAAAACACTGCAAAATCAGCACAATCCCATTCAATCCATGGCCTCCATGATGTTTAAATTCAAGACAACCCACAGAAAGACTAGGCCCATGCAAGACTCACTACCCCTGGGCATAAATAAAGGTTGAAAAGTAGGCAAAATGGTTGGAGGCCTAACAACAAAGCCTGCATTCAAAATGGCCACTTGCCTGCCAGCACATGGCCAGTGCCTGTAGCTGCACTCAAAATGGCCACCAGCCACATGGCATGTCCCTCCCCATGAACACCCCCAAAAATCGAAAAACACTGCAAAATCATCACAATCCTATTCCATCCATGGCCTCCATGATGTTTAAATTCAAGACAGCCCACAGAAAGACTAGGGCCATGCTAGACTCAAATACCCCTGGTGAAAAGGCCACAAGTACAGGCCCAAAAATCGAAAAACACTGCAAAATCAGCACAATCCTATTCCATCCATGGCCTCCATGATGTTTAAATTCAAGACAGCCCACAGAAAGACTAGGCCCATGCTAGACTGAAATACCCCTGGTGAAAAGGCCACAAGTACAGGCCCAAAAATCGAAAAACACTGCAAAATCAGCACAATCCCATTCAATCCATGGCCTCCATGATGTTTAAATTAAAGACAACCCACAGAAATACTAGGCCCATGCAAGACTCACTACCCCTGGGCATAAATAAAGGTTGAAAAGTAGGCAAAATGGTTGGAGGCCTAACAACAAAGCCTGCATTCAAAATGGCCACTTGCCTGCCAGCACATGGCCAGTGCCTGTAGCTGCACTCAAAATGGCCACCAGCCACATGGCATGTCCCTCCCCATGAACACCCCCAAAAATCGAAAAACACTGCAAAATCAGCACAATCCCATTCAATCCATGGCCTCCATGATGTTTAAATTCAAGACATCCCACAGAAAGACTAGGCCCATGCTAGACTCAAATACCCCTGGTGAAAAGGCCACAAGTACAGGCCCAAAAATCGAAAAACACTGCAAAATCCGCACAATCCTATTCCATCCATGGCCTCCATGATGTTTAAATTCAAGACAGTCCACAGAAAGACTAGGCCCATGCTAGACTCAAATACCCCTGGTGAAAAGGCCACAAGTACAGGCCCAAAAATCGAAAAACACTGCAAAATCAGCACAATCCCATTCCATCCATGGCCTCCATGATGTTTAAATTCAAGACAGCCCACAGAAAGACTAGGCCCATGCACCACTCACTACCCCTGGTCAAGGCCCCAACAACAGGTCAAAAATCGAAAAACACAAAATTTTACAACAAAAAAAAAATCGAAAAACACAGAAAAATCAGCACAATCCCAATTCATCTATGGCCTCCATGATGTTTAAGTTCAAGACAACCACAGTCCACCCACCACTGAGTACCCCTGGGGAAAAGGCCCCAAAACAGCCCAAAAATCGAAAATCCCAAAATTTTAGTTGCAGCAACTGTAATGCCCCAAACAAACTTACTTGTAAAATTTCTAATCCAACAGTGATCCAAAGAAAGTCAAAAAGGCCTCAAATCCAAAGATCCAGCAGCATCCACAAAAAGTAATCCTTCCAGGTCCACATCCGAATGAAAAGTGACCAGGAGATGGACAAAGCACTGGGAGGAGCCTGCTGAACAGGAACAGGAAGTTGAAGACTATGGGGCACTTCCTTCCTCCCACCCCCCTGCCCCCCTCCCCAAAATGGACTCCTCGCTAAAAAAGTGCAGGCAAATGTCAAACTAAGGAGTTATTCACATAAAAATCATCATTTTTAGAAGGTTTATGCTGCTTGCTGGTGGATTTCTTGTGCAGAATTGCAAATTTATATTTTCGCTCGCCGCATCTCAAATCTCGCAATTGCGAAGTACCGCGAGACGTGATCTCGCCGTACTCGCGTTGACAAACTCTCGCTGGCAAGCCGCGATGACGTAATCGCGCTCGCCAATTCCCGCGGGATCACACAGCAAGATCCAAAATGGCGCAGCACTCGCAAACTATCGAAAAAAACAACTCGGCAAACGATGATAAACGCCGCGCGCCGCAAAAATTGTATCACCAACGCCGCGCGCCGCCAAAAAAATCCGCTGCGTGCGAATTTGCGGATTTTGCGGGAAATCCGCAAATCTCGCGGATTGCGGATTTCCCGAAAATCCGCAAAATCCGCGAGCGGAACGGATTTTCCGCCCACGCTTAACTGCCGCTGGGCGGGATGAAGAAGTCGCCAACAATCAAAAAGACCCATAGTGCTCAGGAAATTTGGGAGCCATGATTGCGCACTGCGAAGGTCTCTGGATGGAAAACGGTCAAGGGTTCCCGACACCACCGCATTAAAATCCCCACCAAGAATAAGCAATCCCTCCGGGAGGCCCAAAATGGCGCCCCGAGATCCTGGAAGGTAGTCGTCTGCAAACCTGGGGGGACATAAACAGAAACCAAAACCAGGGTACGCCCCTCCCATCTACCCACAACGGCAACATAGCAGCCTCTATCATCAATCACCCTAGTCTCCACCTCCAGTGGGAGAGACATCCGCACCATGATCCCAACCCCTCGAGACCCCGAAGAGAACCCGGAGTGAGCCACCATCTTAAATCCTTTTCTATTGAGTGCGTGACACGTGTTGCCAATGAGATGCGTCTCCTGTAATAGAATAACATCGGGTACACACCGTTTAAACATCTGTAGTACAACCCCACGTTTAATGCGATCCCCCAACCCGTTCACATTCCAACTCAACACGTTTAATGTCTTACCCCCCATCATCAAAGATGCACAGTCCCATCCACCACCCCCAGAAAACAGCTACCGCAACATCATAAACAGAAGAATAGCAACCTTGCCTTGAGAGAAAGGAAAAAGGAAAAACATAAGGAAAACACTCAAACCAACCACCCCCCACCCTGCACCCCTGCATTAGACTAAGAAGCCCCCCCAACTAGCAGTGTGCCTGTCGCCCCCAAAAAACTAATCTACGGAAAGCCCCCAGAGGAGAAAGGAGACATCCTATCACCCCCCGTTATCCTCCAAAGTTGAAAAGCTGCATTAAAAGAAAAAGAAAAAACATAAGTCAGTGACTGATTGCACTTGCAGGGCCCTCCACCGAAAGAAGTCCGAAGAAACATTGTTCATTCCTGAAGATCAGGACCACCTGACGCCCCTTCCGACTGATCCTCAGGGGTAGTCCGACGTTGAGGCAAGGTGTCCAGCCAGTCCCCAGCTGCCTCCGGCAAGTCAAAAAACACCACCCGAGCGCCATGTTCTATACAAAGCTTCGCTGGGAATAGCATAGAGTACTTCAACCCCATCTCCCTCAGCCTACGCTTGACACCCATAAAGCTTTGCCGGCGTTTCTGTACCACTTGAGTGAAGTCGGGGAAAAAGTTCACTTCTGCATTCTGGAATTTTAACGGACCACCTCTCCTCGATGCCTGCAGGATCGCATCCCGGTCCCTGTAGTTGAAAAGTCTGGCAATGATGGGGCGCGGAGACGCTCCCAGTTTCGGTTGGCCACCGGGCAGTCTGTGCGCTCGCTCCACCGAGAAGAACTTGCTTAGGCCACCGGGAGCCAAGGGCTTCAACACCAAGTCCTCAGCAAAGAGATCGGCAGCGTCCTCCTCAGCGCCCTCCGGCACACCGATAATGCGGACATTGTGGCGCCGTGCCCGTCCTTCAAAATCATCGAGCCTGCGGGCAAGCAGCGAGTTAGCGGCTTTCAGGTCCCGAACCTCCGATTGCACGTCGGACATATCGGTAGTCAGACTCGACGTCTTAATGTCGAGCGACTTGACTCTGTCGTTCGTCTTCCCGAGGTCGGCCCTGATAAGGTTGACTTCAATCGTCAACGTGTCGACCTTGTGCGACAACACTTCGTGCTGCTTGTGCATTTCGGCCTTGATGCCCGCAATGGCCCCCATAACATCCCGGAGGGTGGGTTCAACATCGTCCGGAGACACTTCTCGCTGCGAGTCTTTAGTACGGCCTGAAGCACCAGGCGATCCCTTAGGAAGGGAGAAACGTTCAGAGATGGTGGTCTGTGAGAGGGAAGGTTTCCTGCTGACTCTCGGGGGCTTCCCTTTGTCCGGATCTCCTCTGCCCGCCATGATGGGTGACGGGGATATCACGACCCAAAGCGAGGTCTAACCGGCACAACCACTTCCAGACGGTCCGATGTCAATAATCACCTCCACCGTCCCAGAGAGCGTCAGGCCTCTGGACAATCTGATCTGGCCACCAGCGCAGAACGGGGCAGCTCCAACCCTCTCGGGATGCCACCATGTGAAAACGCCACCGTCCCCCTCCTAGTGCCAGACTATTATGGCGTCGTCGTCACCAATCTTCATGACGGTGTAACTCAGCGCAGGAAACTCGGATCTTCGATCGGAGAACGGGCCCCGCCTCAGCAACAGCACCGCAACAGATTCCCACTACTGTGGGACAGGATGGGTAGCAGGATCAATACGGAGGATCGGAGGGTCTTCGGAGCTCCGAGCTCACGCGGCCATCTTGGTTGCCCGCGAAGCTCCTCCCCCCTATTTATTTATTTTTAATTCACTTTCTTCTTCTTTTTGTGGGCTGTTCACACACAGTTGGAAATATATACCCAGGTACCCTTACACACTCATTGTAAGTAACTGTTCAAGCAACTCATCAGCAACGGGACTCGGTTTTAGGGAGGGGGGTGGGTTAGGGGTAGATTGGGGTTTACTCTAAGAAGAATATGTTATTTTCACTGCATTGGTTATGCATATATGACGTCTTGAGGTCAACATGACCTGTAACAACCGCTATACTCTGTACACAGAAATAGCATCACTTTAGATGTATACGGGTTGAGCAAATATATGTATAGCCAAATGATATGATAACCCTTCCGTACAACCCAATAAAAACAAGTTTAAGAAAAATTCATGTTACATGTTGTCTGATAAGGGGAGGTCCAGCATTAAGGCTGAAGTGTATAAATTGCTGGAGTTGGTGATGATAGAACCATCCTGTCGCCCCTGGTCCAGTCCTGTGCTTCTGGTACCAAAAGATTCCCCACCTGGCACCACACTTGAACATTCTGTAACCAAGACTGATGTTTACTTCAAACCCGGGCTGATGAGCTGATTGATTGGTTAGGAGTTGCCCAGTATATCAGTTCCTTTGATCTTACATCAAATCTTACGGCAAATCGATATAATCGAGGGAGCAGAGGAGAGGTCGGCCTTCTCCCCTCCAGAGTGCCACTACCAGTTTGGGGTGATTCCTTTCGATAAAGGAACACCCCTGCCAGATTCCATATACTGGTAAACCAGTCCCTTGCAGTTATAGAGACATTCTCTGCTGTTTCACTTGATACAATGACTGTATTCAGTAGTAGTTGGAAGACCTCCCTTTTAACCTGCAGGAAGTACTTTAGGCTCTGCAGCAGGCATGCCTGACTAGAAAGTCAACTAAGTATCAGAACGGGCATGGGTCTGTGGTGTACTTGAGACACCTGGAGGTCAGGGGGAAGGTGCAATCTCTTCAGATGAAGATAGAGTACATGATGGACTGGCTGCCCCCCAAAACCCAGACTAAGGTCAGAGTATTCTTGGGTCTCACTGGGTATGATAGGAATTTTGTCAAGGGATATGGGACCATTGTAGCACCACTGAATGAACTGATTTCCAAGAAGCAGCCCAGCAATGTGATTTGACTCCCTGAAGCAAGCCAATTACACATTCATTTGCCTAAGGCCCCTGCCTTCTCCCAGGAGTTTTTCATTCAGACAGATTCCTCACAGTACGTCAAAGGGGCAGCACTATCCCAACTTAATGAATATGGCCTAGACGAACCTGTAGCCTTAATCTCTAGGATGTTACTCCACTGGGAACAGAGGTTGATTGCTATTGAGAGAGAAGCTTTTGCTGTTGTCCTGGAACTGAAGAAGATGAAGCCATACCTGTTTAGCACTCACTTCCTGATTCAGACAGATCACAGGCCCTTCAGATGCCTCATGCAAATGAGGGGTGAATATTAAGAATTGTTCAGGTGTTCCATCTCCCTAGTGTGTATGAAATTCAGAATGGCACACAGACTAGGAGTAGACTACACCAATGCTGATGGTCTGTCCAAGTTGTTCTGCCTTAGTGATGAGAACTCCCTAGAGGTTGTGTAGATGTTCTAATTTTTAGCGGAGGCAGACTCTTGTTAGACCTGTTGCTCTTAGGGTGGTCTAGCCCCAACCTCTTTATTTGTTATTCTTATTTTTGCTAACTCTTTTTGTTGACTCTAGGACTCTGAACACTTTATTACTGCTAACCAGTGCTAAGGTTCATGTGCTCTCCCCTAAACATAATGAGATTGGTGTATATTTGATTGTCATATTTGTTGTACTAATAAGTCCCTTGTAAAGTGGTATACCATATAACCAGGGCCTGTACTTCAAATGCTACTAGTGGGCTGCAGCACTGATCGTGCCACCCACAGAGGTAGCCTTTCAAACCTATACCCAGGGCTGCCACTGCAGTGTCAGTATGTGCAGTTTACTGCCACTTCGACTTGGCATTTAAAACTACTTGTCAAGCTTTAAACTCCTCTTTAATTGCATTTAAGTCACCCCTAAGGCAGGCAATGAGTAACCTTTAGGGCAGGATGCTATGTATGTAAATTGCAGGACATGTACTTTTATGTGTTGCATGTCCTGCTTGTGACAAACAGCCTATTTCCTTTTTCACTTCTGTGAGGCCTATTTTTTTCACTGGCTAGCATTGGGGATTCCTTAATACACTTTAGGCTGTAATTCTGGATCAGAGAGGAGTAGGTAATTCATGTTTCCTATCTTTGTAATGCTAATGAATAATCTTTCTCACTGGTAAAGTTGGATTTACAATAATTTTTTTGTATTTACACTTTGAGAAAGTGGACTTTTCTATGCCCTTCCTTCTCTGTGTGCCTTACAGTCTGTCTCAAATACACATCTGGGTTTGGTGAAAGCTCCTTTTTATGTGTTCCATATAGACAGACAGAAACACAGGACGGTGAAGCTCATCTACATTCTGAGCACTCATCTGCATTCATTTGCATTCTGATGGGTCTTCCTGGGCACAGAGGAAAGGAAGGGTCTGACATTTACACTTCAGTAGGTAGTGACCTGTCCACACACAAATCACTGATGTACCCCCCACAGGTAGCCTGGTAGACAGGACTGGGTTGAAAGGGTTCTTTTGCAATTCTGAGAGCTACTTTGAAGTCACCCCCTACATCAAATGAACTTTTTGCGTATAAGTACTGGGTCTGGGGTTGAACCTCTATCAAAAGGACTGCTGTGTTACTTAAAGGACTCAACTGGATTGCATTTGCAGGATGGACTGCATTTCTGCGTGTTGCCTGCTGCTCCTTCACATAGCTGAAGAAGAGCTGTACTTTTCCTTCCCTCCCTGTGATCTCCAAGGGCTTGCCTCCTGCTTTCTGAAGTCTCAGGGACCTAAAAGACTCCCTGCAATTCCGCTGTTGCTGATGGACTCTGCCGTGTGTTAATCTTACTCCTGCCCGAGGTGCCCTCGCAAGGTTATGAGCCTGAGAAGTGGGTTCTTGAAGGTTTATACACATCAACATCAACATAGCGGTGACATTACACTGATTGAAACCAACACATCATCTTCAAAGCCAAAGCAGCAGCTGCTTGATAACATCGATTCTACAGCCGGCACGGTCCAATGCCAATGGAGCACCTTTATCACAAAGGGGTTTTACGCTGATGGTTTCATCGATGGTGCAGATCAGCACTGAAATTCACCTACATCTACAGATTGATGTGGCGCCTCCTTGCCTCAAGTCTTTGACTTCGAAACTTTGCTCCATCCAAGGTATTTTGTTACGGCAACCTTTTGACCGCTAGTGACTTCTAAGCACTAGTTTTGCAATTACTACTTGAAAAATCATATCTCAACTTCAACTTATTGGATTTTTGGTCTTATTTTGCTCAAATAAATATTTTCTACTTTTCGAAACCTGTATGGAGTCTTTTTGTGGTGTATTCATTATGTTACTGTGTGTGTGTGTGTGTGTGTGTTGCACAAATACTTTAGATATTGCCTTTGTAGGTAAGTCTGACTGCTTTGTGCCAAGATACCATAGAGGGAGCACAGGCTATCTTATTGTGTATAGAGTGGTTCCTGCCTGGCCTGGGTGCATACCTTAGCCAACTGGGAATCCCATTTCTAATATAATCTTAGAACAATAATGGCTTCCTCTTACAGGGGGAGATGTTACCTTTGTGGTAAAGGCCCACCAAGTAAACAGAGCAGAGGTAGGCTATTTATGGGTCACTACAGCAGATGCCAATATGCAAACAGTTCACACATACATCCCATTCCCACTGTATTACCAGGATAATACAGAGCCTATGAATATTTGGAAATCCCATTAGCATATCAGGAACATATACATTGGTGCCAGGGCACCCTACAGGGGGAGAGGATGTAGCCGAATGGCTAGAGTGGCTACCCTCGAAGCTGGAGACCCGGGTTTGAGTCTCAGCAACAACATTCAACATCCTGTGATACTGGGCAAACCACTTTAACTCCCTGTGCCTAACAAAAATGAATGTGTCCTTCTGTAACAAAACTGCTGTTTAAGTAAAGTGTTCTGATACCTGATATCTGTGGGTATAGTTCACACAATATAAAACCCTAAAAAATAAAAAAAACAATAAGATTGGGTGCCTGCTGTAATGAGGGAGCAGCCTGACCAGTCCTTGCCAGCTATACATCATAACAAACAATAGCACCTTAGAATGTTGCAGGGCTCTATGCTCTTGACACAGATCTTGGTAGACTGTACAGATGTTTAACATAGTTTGTTACACAAACAATAAGAACAACACCTGCAGAGCAATTCAAGCTACTCAGTCACATTTAGCAGTGCCTGCATCTAGTCCAGTGACCATCAATGGAACTATGGGATAGGAGACATTTCTGGTCTAGATTGCACAACAAACAAATCAGCTTAGAATCTTATTTCCCTATCCAAGGCACCAAAAGAACCTTAGAAATTTCACAATGTGCCTACCACTAGGGATGGTGACTCCATTGGAAGAATGTGCCACATGGCACATAGTCTTTGCTGCACTACATACCATAAAACATGGTACACTATCAACTGCTGTTTTGCCTAAAGTTCTAATACAGATCCAATGCCACTAACTGGCAACTATGCCACCGTCACTGCATATATTTTAAGTAACATAAAAGGGGAAGCAGCAGCATTGTAAGTATACCAATGCCTTGTGCAAACTCCCATTGAGGACCGGGAGCGCAAACTACCAAAAACTGTAGACATACATATACATATATATATATATTATCTACTGGCGGTCGCCACTAGAAAGTTATAGTTAGGACCTGTTTTCCATAGGAAATCCGCAACCTTCTATTTGGAATAACTTTGGCGCCGGTTGACGAATCTTCGTGAAAGTTTCAAAACGTACGGTCAGCTCCGGTCCGTTCCTATCCTAAAAGTTTCACGGTGATTCGTCGAGAGAGGGTAGAGAAAAAATGGGGGCCCAAAACACGTTTTCCCCATGCAATTTCCCATAGGACATTTAGCCGCAACTACAGCCCGAACTGCTGAACAGAATTACACCAAATTTGACAAAGAGGTAGTCCTTAGTTCAGACGTGTTCCTTTTGCTAAAATGGTGTAAATCCGCTCAGTAGTTCCTGAGAAAATGAAATTAAAAGTACATATATATCAATGGCCTCAGAGGGTCCGCGTACCCTACCCTGCCATTGCAAACTGCTTTGCTTCATTGAAGCAAGAGCAGGGAAACCTGCTCTCGCTTCAATGAAGCAAAGCAGATTGCTTTTCCATATGGGGAGCAGCATGTTAGCTGCCCCATATGGAAAAGCAATGCTGGCTCCCGCCGGAGTACCTTACCCTGCCATTGCAAACTGCTTTGCTTTATTGAAGCAAGAGCAGGGAAACCTGCTCTCGCTTCAATGAAGCAAAGCAGATTGCTTTTCCATATGGAGAGCAGCATGTTAGCTGCTCCCCATATGGAAAAGCAATGCCGGCTCCCGCAGGAGGCGGGGAGCCGGCTGGGACCATGGGGGTATTGGGGACCCAGCACGGTCCCCAACCAGAGGCCAGGTCCCAGGGGATGGGATCCCGGGGGCACACAATAGGCAACGGGAGGGGGGGCACGCGGCCCCCTTCCGGTAATTGTTTTTTTATTTAAATTTGGGCTGAGGCCCTGGGGGATGGGGTCACCAGGGCCCCAAAAAAGTAAAAGGAAGGGGGGCCACGCAGCCCCCCCTTAATTGTAAAACCATTGATACAACCACTCTAAAATGCAGACAATACAAGTTACTACATACCTATTCACTGATTCCTAGGTCTACAAACACATCCATTAATTAACCCTTACAGTTACTCATACATGCTGTCACTTATTAATACTTCGAAGCAAAGAAGGGTTTGGCTTAAGCGCAGTAAGGCTACGTCTGCAAATATATGAAACAAAAACAAATGCCAGTACTGCTCAAACTAATTAATCACAGACTCAATAAGCTGAGTTGACACTTCTCAACCTAGAAAGACCACTCTCTCAGTCCACAATATTTCAAAAATATTTTTATGTAGATATCTAATTTCTACTTACAAAATCTTTTTAAGATGCTTTTTCTTGTATTTTTATATATATCAACGAAAGACAAAAATGACACAAATAGAACATTTTTTGTTAGTCTAAAGTCCTATTCACAAAAAAGAAGGATTGTGGGTATGTACAATTCGGTGTAGAAAGGGGTTGTGTGGACAAAGCGGTGGAAGACAAATCACATAAATGTCAAATTTAACTTACTCAATCTCGCAACACTTTCATTCATACCACAAACATTCTGAATGGATACACAACACATACAAGTGGTGGGGAAGTGAAAAGGTGTGGAAAAAATTTACAAGGGGATAAGATTCCTATTTAATATGTACAACTAGAATACGTATGGTTCTCGAAGAAAATACAAAAACAATTAATTGAATACGAAAAAATGATCGAACATAGATCTATTGATCTCTTGAATCAATCTACCGAAAGAAGGAAGAGAAGTGCAGAAAGAGGCAAGAGAATTGCTAAAAGAAGTAAAAGAGGTGTAGAAAGAAGTAAGGGAAGAGCAGAAAGAGGCACACAAGGTGCAGAAAGAAGCAAGAGCAGTGCAGAAAGAACCAACTGAGGTGCAAAAAGAGGCAAGAGGTGTGCAGAAAAAAGTAGGAGGGATGCACAAAGAGGCAAGATAGGTACAGAAAGAAGCAGGAGGGTTACAGAAAGAAGGAAGAAAAGTACATAAAGAAGTAAAAGAGGTGCTGAAAGAGGCATGATAGGTGCAAAAAGAGCAAGTGAATTGCAGAAAGAGGCAAGAGAGGTACAGAAAGAGGTAACAGAGTTGCACGAAGAGAGAAGAGGGGTACAGAAAGAGGCAACAGCTGTGAAAAAAGAAACAAGTGGAATACATAAAGTAGCAAGAGAAGTGCAGAAACAGGCAAGAAAAGTACAGGAAGAGGGAAGACAAATGCAGATTGAGGCAACAGGGGTGGGGAAAAAAGCAAGACAGATGTAGAAATAAACAAGAGAAGTGCAGAATGAAGCAGCAGGGGTGCAGAACGAGACAATAAAAGTGCAGAAAGGAGCAACAGAGGTGCAGAAGGATGCAATAAAACAGAACAAAGAGGCAAAAGAGGTAAAGAAAGAGGGGACAGAGGTGTAGACATAGACAAGAGAGGTGCAACACTGGTAGAAGGGATACAGAAAGAGGCAAAAGGGGTGCAGAAATTAGAAGATAGGTACAGAAAGAAGCAAGACTATTGCAAAAGAACCAACAGAGATGCAAAAAGAGGCAAGTGAGGTGCAGAGGTATGCAATAGAACTGCAGAAAGATGCGAGAGAGTTGCAGAAACAGGCAAAAGGGGTATAGAAAGAAGGAACAGGTAGACAGACTGAGGCAAGAGAGGTGTAGAAAGAGGGAAGGGGGTGTAGGATAAGGCAAGAGGGATGCAGAAATTAGGAACATAGGTGCTGGAAGACGCCAGAGCAGTGCAAAAAGAACCAACAGAGGTGCAGACAGTGGCAGGAGGGGAACAGAAAGAGGCACGTGAAGTGCAGAATGAAGAAAAAGAGGTGCAGTTAGAACCATCAGATGTGGAAAAAGAGGTAAGAGGGGTGCAGAGAGGTGCACAAAGATGCAAGAGGGATACAGAGAGAGGCAGGAGGGGTGCAGAGAGGATGACAACAGCAGAAAGAAGCAACAGAGGTGCTGAAAAAGGCATGAAGTGTGCCGAAAGAGACAAGACAGGTGAAGAAACAAGGAACAGAGATACAGAAAGAGGCAAAAGTGGTGCAGAGAGAGGGAAGACATGTGTAGAAAGAGGCAAGAGAGTTGCACAAAGAGGGAAGACGGGCTCAGAAACAGGGAAAAGGGGTGCAGAAAGAAGCAAGTGAGGTGCAGAAAGAGGCAGGAGAGGTGCACAAAGAGGCAAAAAAGTTACAGAAAGAGGTAAGTGAAGTGCTGAAGGAGGCAAGAGAACTGAATAAAGAGGCAATAGAGGCACAGAAAGAGGCAAGTGAGGTACAGAAAGAAGCAAGATAAGTGCAGAAAGAAGCAACTGAAGTGCATAAAGAGGGAAAAGGGCTGGAGAGAGAGGCAAGCGGGGATAGAAAGAAGCAAGACAGGTATTGAAAGAACCAAAAGAAGTGCATAAAGAAGGAACGGATGTGCAGAAAGATGCAAACAAGGTGCAGAAAGACCTAAGAGGGGTACAGAAAATGGCAAAAGAGGAGCAGAAAGAGGGAAGAAGGGTGCAGAAAGAGGCAAGAGGGTAGAGAAAGAAGCAAATGAGGTACTGAAAGAGGCAACAGACATGCAGAAAGAGACAAGAGAGATCAAGAAAGTAGAAGAGATTTGCTGAAAGAGACAAGAGAAGTGCAGAAAAAGAAAGAAATGTGCAGAAAGAAGCAACAGAAATGCAGAAAGAGGCAAGAGAGGAGCAGAAGGAACCAAGAGTGGTTTGCACACCATTAGCACCAATTTAACACACACATTTAGCAATACATACCAGGTAACAATTGTAGGTTTGCAAAGGGTTTTCCACCACACTGTAATATTTCTCGCTGCATTTTTGGTAATGTTTGAGCCATTTGAGCAAGAAACAAGGCTTTTTTTGTTCTAATCTGCAGATAAGGGAGCAGATGGTGAATCGTGTGGCTAATGCGGAAAATGTATATTGGTGCGGAAGTCGGTGCAGACAAACAGTTGCATAATTCTAGTGGCCCTTCTCATACACCTTACTAGGTCCAGAAGTGCTCCTCAGTGATTCATTCTTTTCTGACTCATTGAGTTCATAGTTGAGCCACTATGGAAAAGAGGAAAACTGAACATGACGTTACCACTCCTCAACACAGACTACCATACCATATAATTACTCTCCATAACACATAATCCCACTCTACATAATTCCTATCAAATAAATACCATATACTTTCTATCCACATAATTTCACTACACAACTTACCACATATTTACACTACACACAACTTACACCCACTCCACTAAGAAAAGCATTTAAAAACTTTTATTCAAGTTCAAGTTTAAATACTTTATTCGACAACATTGTCATAAAAGCATGTATCCCTAAGCTAAACAGAATAAATACTACTGTAATATGTTTAAAAAACAGGATTAAAAACATATTAAATATCATACAATTTGTACTTGTTGGCGAATAACTCTGTTTGTAAAATTTGTACATTATAAGATCAAGTCACAGCATACGGTCTTAGCAAGTTAAATTTTGCCATATAATTAATTACAGTTTTAAAGTGCGCATTCGGATTATCCAGGCCCACCCCATGTATTTGGCTACAACGATTGCAAGGTTAGGGGCACAATTTAATTTTAAAATCCTTAACGCCTCTAGATATTTCCTTGTCCCCATATTCCTGCAAACCGGTTTTAACCATCTGCTTCTTGGGGCGGCATATAATGGGCAAACAAACAGAAAATGTGGGATGTCCTCTTCATGTGTTTTACAGTAAAAGCAAGTATT
This sequence comes from Lissotriton vulgaris, assembly GCF_964263255.1. Taxonomy (NCBI): domain Eukaryota; kingdom Metazoa; phylum Chordata; class Amphibia; order Caudata; family Salamandridae; genus Lissotriton; species Lissotriton vulgaris. The sequence goes on from NC_141691.1 coordinate 2,037,248,001, forward strand.
TACATTATCAGGGGACCATTTAACCGTGAAGGCATTGAGGGGTAAAGAGCCAATTCTAAACTGAAAATACAATTTCCTATCTAGGGGTTTAGCGATCAAGTCCCAGTACTGTTCGAATTTTGGAATAGTTTTAAAATCCAGGAACTGGGATGTCAACACAGATAATTGGTTGGAAATCAATACAGTATTATTTATCATGGCCCAATACATTTTTTTCAGTGCAGTCTTGGATGGAAAGGCATTTGGGTCTACTGCAGTCCACAGATGCTCGAGGTGCAGTTTTTGCAACAGTTTTCTTACTTCTTTGAGCCAGGGTATTTTATGAAACCTGTCGGAGTTAACAACATCCGTAAGGGCAGCTGCCTAGTGACTCAATTCAGGTGTGGTTTTTACACGCCTCCAATATAGGAGGGGACGCAGTCTGGCCGTATCCTCAATCTTTTTCCTCCCGAGATCATATTGAAGCCGGATCAAGGGAGTACTCTGGGGGACGCCAATTATTCGTCTGAGGAATTTATTTTCTGCAACTACTAATGAGCTCAAGTTGGTGAAACTCCATCATTCTGAACCATAAAGACAGGCGCCCAACACTTTCATGCTGTAGATCTCCATTATTGGCTGGATAGGTCTTGTGAATGAAGATTTGTGTTTTTGGGCTATTGCACCTGACAGCTGGTTAAACTTTAGCACCACAGAGTCCATGTGGGACTTCCAGTTCATATTAGCATTTAAGGAGATACCTAGATAGGTAAAAGCATTCACTTCCTCCAATGAAGACCCATTATAGTTCATATTCCCCTTAAATGTTTTGGCAGGATTCAGGTTCATAAACTTAGTCTTTGTTGTGTTTATTTCCAAGCCCCGAATCCGACAGAAGTCACCAAAAGCGTTTATTGTCTTTTGCAATCCGCTAGGGGTCCGCGAGACCAGCAAGGTGTCGTCTGCAAACATTAGTACTGGAACTCGCTCCCCATCTAGTATTGGGGCATCTGTTTGGAATTGTTTCAGAAAGTCAACTGTGCCGTTGATGTAAAGGGAGAATAAGGTGGGGGCCAGGACACAGCCCTGCCTTACTCCTCTTTCCACAGGGAAGGATTCCGTAACATCTCCCTGAGCTCCCCATCTAATCTGGGCATAGTTGTTCTCGTGCATCCTCACAAGTAAAGTCAGCAATTCAGGGCTTATTCCTAGATCCCGCAAGACAGCCCAAAGCTTTTGTCGGGGAACTAAATCAAACGCTGACTTCAAGTCAACGAAAACAGCAAATAATGGACCATTTGACAGAGTTACATTTTTCCAGTACATAGTTAAAAAATGGAATACTTGGTCGACAGAGCTAGTTAATGGGCGGAAACCAGCTTGGTACAGGGAAAGGATATCCTTATCGTCTATCCAGGCTTGTATTTTGTTTTGTACCATCCTGCCCATCAGCTTTTGCGCAGAGTCAATAAGGCTAATGGGCCTGTAGTTGCTTGGTAAAGCCTTGTCCCCTTTCTTATAGACAGGTATTATTTCCGCTCCTTTCCAAGTTGCTGGAATTGTAGCTCCTTGTGCAATAGCATTACCAAGCCATACAAAGTATTTGCACCAGTTGGCCCTGTCCGATAAAAACACATCCGCCGGTATTCCATCAATTCCTGGCTCTGCCTCTGGTTATTCCATCCATTGCCTCATTTACGTCTTTCAATGTAAATAGTTCATGGGTATAAAATATCCTTGCTGGAGGGAGTTCAGTTTGGGGAGGCAGATTGTCTGCATATTGAGGCTTAAAAAAGTCCACCCAAGCCTCCTTTGCTACATGGTTTTTCCGGCTGTCTACTATTCCCCCAGAGCCCCACTTTAAGATGGTCCAGAACTCTTTCTGATGTTTATCAGCACATGCTTTCTTCAGGCCTAACCACATGTTCTCATCCCACAATTTTTTTGCCCTCATTTGTGTTTTTCTGTATTCATCCCTGGCCTTTAGAACTCCTATTTTAGACCTCAGTGCTACACTGAGATTTTGTCGCGCTATTCTGCAGGAATGGTCATACCACCCTCTTTTTATTGGTGGTCTAGTGCCCTTCCTTTGCTTGGTTTTTTTGAAGAATAGCTTCTGTATATTAGCAAAAAACTTTGGCTGTGACTCTTCGATCAATTGATTAAAATTTGTTTCATTAGTACGAATCTGGAGTCTGGATACCTCTTCAGTGACTATCCCCTCTAGGGCCTACATATCCCCAGGTTTGTTTACCAAAGTTGCCCATTTAATGTGACGGAGATTATTAGATGTAACAACGTCTAATGTCGTAAGATCCCTATCCCGGTTAATTGAGTTTACACTATGTACCAGATTAAAGAGCAGGCACAATGGATTGTGGTCGCTCTCCAATCTCAGAATCACCTGCATATCTACCACTTTATACCAGTATCTGACGTCTATGAGGATATAATCTATCCTACTACTAGACCTTAAGTTATCAAAGGTGTGCTTGCCCTGTGGATCAGAAGTGGTGCGGCCATTTAATGCCCTCAATCCCCTGGACAAACATAGGCTCTTGACCTGTATTGCTACTTCTGTCCACTTTTTTACCAGCGGGAGGTCTAATTGGGGAATTCCCCATTTAATGTCTTCCTCTTGGGCCAGATCATTATCCTCACAACCTAAGGGTTCAAATGTTGTGTTCAGGTCTCCCCCCACCAGGATGGTGTACTGCGTAGGTAGAATCTCTAAGTCCTCATCTAATGCTCCTATCACATCGGAGGTTATGCCCCCTTGAGTTCCCCTGGCATAGATGTTATATAAGGCCAGGTTGTGGCCATCAGCCCAGGTGAGCACTAAAGAGTGTAGGTCACTGTTGATAACATGACTCTGTTTGATAGTGCATTGTAGGGATTGGCTTATCCATATGATTAGACCCCCAGACGGCCGCCCCTTATTATTCTTTTTCGCAGGTACATAAAAATTTAAGAAGCCCTGACGAAAGACTGGTGCCACTGACCATGTTTCCTGCAGCATGATAATATCATGGAGGTCAATGAATTCACACCATTCAGGGGTGTCTAGTTTATGATGGATACCCGCTATGTTCCATGAGATCAATTTAAGACTACCTTTCATTTCAGTAATCCCCTCTTGTAAAGGTATGCTCTGATTAAGGGGGAGCAAGGGGGATGGGGAAGTAGTTTCCTCATTGTTGCTAATGACATGAGTGATTAGTGGAGTGTACACTACCATGGTAGGAGTATCATCTCTACAATCGGGAGTCTTACTATACTGTTGGTAACTTTCCCCTGAGGCGGAAGCCGGGGGCGTTCTTCTCTTCCATACTATTGAGCTATTCAGTAACTTTTGCGTGTATTTACAAACTGTCAGGATCTGTTTTAATTACCTGTATATATTTTAAGTGGCGCTATTTTATTATTATTCCTGGCATTACGCTACCCAGAAGGAGAGATTTACTTCACCTCCTGGGGCTGTAACGGAAGCCTGATTCTACCGGCGCAGCCGAATTAAGGCGCTGACGCCGGTAGACGCGGAATTGCGGCCGCCATCTTGGGAAGGCAGGCAGGGTAGCGGTCCAGCTTCGGGACCACTCCCGCCCTCCCGCCTTACTTAAGGATCGGCAGCCCGGCCTCCTGTAATACTGTTGGTAACTTTCCCCTGAGGCGGAAGCCGGGGGCGTTCTTCTCTTCCATACTATTGAGCTATTCAGTAACTTTTGCGTGTATTTACAAACTGTCAGGATCTGTTTTAATTACCTGTATATATTTTAAGTGGCGCTATTTTATTATTATTCCTGGCATTACGCTACCCAGAAGGAGAGATTTACTTCACCTCCTGGGGCTGTAACGGAAGCCTGATTCTACCGGCGCAGCCGAATTAAGGCGCTGACGCCGGTAGACGCGGAATTGCGGCCGCCATCTTGGGAAGGCAGGCAGGGTAGCGGTCCAGCTTCGGGACCACTCCCGCCCTCCCACCTTACTTAAGGATCGGCAGCCCGGCCTCCTGTAATACTGTTGGTAACTTTCCCCTGAGGCGGAAGCCGGGGGCGTTCTTCTCTTCCATACTATTGAGCTATTCAGTAACTTTTGCGTGTATTTACAAACTGTCAGGATCTGTTTTAATTACCTGTATATATTTTAAGTGGCGCTATTTTATTATTATTCCTGGCATTACGCTACCCAGAAGGAGAGATTTACTTTACCTCCTGGGGCTGTAACGGAAGCCTGATTCTACCGGCGCAGCCGAATTAAGGCGCTGACGCCGGTAGACGCGGAATTGCGGCCGCCATCTTGGGAAGGCAGGCAGGGTAGCGGTCCAGCTTCAGGACCACTCCCACCCTCCTGTCATGTATAAACACAATCTATCATCACGTCCGCGCAGCGGGCGGGCGCAGCGGGCGCGCCGATGGCACGCCGAAGGCGCGCCTAAGGCAAGCCCGTCTGCGCCCGTCCGCACCTGGCACGGGCCTAGGGCCAGTCCCCCTGCTCAGGCCTCCACTGACACCCGCATAAGCTGGACCAGAGAACAGCTGTTACAGTTAGGAACGGGCTCTTGTTCTACATCTGTTCGCTGCCCCCCTAACAGCTTAGATGGCCACTCTTTTAACTGTCCTCAATGCAACTTGTTGCTCCCTCTGTGGTGCGAACGCACCCTACCTCTTCCTCCTGCCCCGCCCGGACGCTGCTTAAAATTAGCACTGATCAATTGTAGATCCCTCCCCCGTCATGCCAACGAGATTTGGTCGATCCTGACCACTTATAGTTGGGACATCTTATTCCTTACCGAATCTTGGACTAAAGACACCTCTAACCCGGACATCCACATAGCCACCCCCCCGGACTATCGATTCCTGGGTGTGAACCGTGAGGGTAAAACAGGAGGTGGATTGGCCATTCTGTTCAAATCCCATCTAAATATTACTATTAAAAAAATTACTAACATTGGACTGATCGAAGCTATGTATTTTTCTATCGCTGACTCAGCGGCAGTCTTCCTAACAGGTATCTTAGTCTATAATCCCCCTAAAGCATCTCCTTCCTCCTTATCACAATTGGTGCACATCATCACTGACTTGTCTCTCAAGCACCCACACTTTATGGTATTAGGAGATTTTAACCTTCATGTGGATGATCCCACCTGCACCCAAGCCACTCGCCTCCTCGACTCTCTTCAGAGCCTGAGCCTGACACAACTAATCCATGGTCCTACGCACGTGGCGGGCCACACATTGGACCTTATATTCTCGAACCTGCCAGGGACCATCATCCATCCTTCCCTTCCCCTCACTTGGTCCGATCACTACCTGCTCGCGGTTGATATCTCACTTCCTCAGGCAGCTACCTCGGTAGTACCGGGATCAGACCTCAGAAGAAAATGGCACAAGATCACCTGTACTGCTCTAGAATCGATATTTAGCTGCCCTTTAGAGTCCGAACTGGAAAATGTTGATGACTGTGTCACCAAGTTTAATATGACCTTATCGGCTGCAATTGATGAAATTGCCCCGCTTCTACCTGTGTCATCGGCAAGATCCCGCCCCTCTGCTCCCTGGTTTTCAGCCGCGCTACGTAAAGAAAAAAGTCACTGCAAACAATTAGAACGTAGCTGGAGACGAACTTATGATACTGAGGCAAAAACTACCTATAAAACAGCCCTTAAGAAATTCACTAAACTAAAAAAACTGGCCATGAAAGAGTTTTTTGCCTCACAAATTAAAGATGCAGACAATTCTGCTAAGATGCTGTTTAAAATTGTTAAAGATTTTGTAAAACCCCCAGCTATGACATCTAACAATCTAGCCAACCAGTCTCTTTGCAATGGACTATCGGATTTCTTTGAAGAAAAAATTGAAAAAATTGCATCCTCCTTCCCTTCAGCTGGAGCACCTGACCTTCACCTTCCCCCGGTTTCTAACAACTATGACTCTGCTCCCTCACTATTAGCATTCAAGGATCTCACTCCTAACTTTGCACTTAAATTACTTTTACAGTGCAAATCTGGCTCCCCTTTGGACCCGGTTCCCCCTAAAATCATGAGCGAACTCACGACCTTACTGTTAGAGCCACTCACTTCCATTTGGAACGCCTCTTTACAACGAGGCCAATTCCCCTCTGCCTGGAAGGAAGCACTGCTGGTGCCTATCCTAAAGAAATCTGATGCTGACCCTACACAATTCAGTAATTATCGGCCCATTTCTCTCCTTCCGAAACCCGCGAAGGTTTTGGAGAAGGCCGTCCAATTACAACTGGCAGAATACCTAGAGACTAACTCTCTTCTTCACGACTCCCAGTCCGGTTTCCGTGCTGGATTCAGTACGGAGACCTCATTGCTAGAGGTATCGGAGACTGTGCGAGAGTGTGTGGATAAGGGCGAGGAGGCCATGTTGGTCCTCCTCGACCTATTCGCCGCTTTCGATACGGTGTCCCACAAAATTCTTCTAGACCGACTGGAGCATATAGGACTGGGCGGCACCGCCCTGGCGTGGATCAGGTCCTTTCTCCAAGGACGATTTCAGAGGGTTCTGCTCAGACCGTTTAAATCAGGATGCAAACCTCTTGTACGTGGAGTACCACAAGGCTCAGCGTTGAGTCCTCTGTTTTTTAATGTCTACCTAGCCCCGTTGGCGAAGGTGGTGGAGGCATGCGGAGTCAGAGTGGTCTCTTATGCTGATGATACACAGCTGATATTTTCTTTTAGAGACCACTCTGACTCCAGCCTTTCCAGTTTCCACCACTGTCTTGGCGAAATCTGCTCTTGGATGTCCTCGAACCACCTGCGACTTAACACAGACAAGACAGAGGTCTTGTTCTTTAATCAAAAAATGATCATTCCACCTTCATTATGGTGGCCTACGGTACTCAATCCCCCCCCTACCCCGGTTCACTCTGCCCGCAATCTGGGGTTTATATTTGATAATACACTCTCCTGTGGCCCTCAAATTAATAAGGTTACTGCGGCCTGCTATGGTAAACTAAAAATGATGAGAAAGATCTTTCCATTTCTGCCTAAGGAGGCACGCAGAACAGTAACTCAGGCATTAATCACCTCCCATCTGGATTATGCCAACAGCCTATATGCTGGGGCCCCTCTATACCAAATTGAACGCCTACAAGTAGTTCAAAATGCTGCTGCAAGACTGATTGGCAATATCCCATACAGACACCCCATATCAGCGTTTCGCAAAGAACTCCATTGGCTTCCCATAGCCAACCGCATTAAATTTAAAACGCTCACTCTTGCTTTTCGAGCTCTGAACGGAACTGGCCCAGATTATTTAAAAAAGAGATTGAGATTGTCCCACTCAGTCAGAGACCTTCGCTCTAACAACCTTCGTCTCATGCAGGTGCCAAGATTCCGTCGCACAAGAACTGGTGGTCGAGCCTTTGCTGTTCTTGCTGCCAAACATTGGAACTGCTTACCGATCGATCTCAGATTTGCCCCATCCGAAGCTCTGTTTCGCAGTCGCCTGAAGACCTGGTTATTCTCATCTATTTAGATTGCTCTTTCCCCTCCTGCTGACAGATCTAGCGCCGGGACACCCCCATTGGGGGTAGCCGCGCGCTTTACAAAATTCGTAAATAAATAAATAAATAATAAATTACCCTCACAGCAATTTATCTCTGAGTTCAGATTATTATTATTGGTTACATAGTTGACTTCTACAACCTTAACTTTTCCTGTGCTCCTCGGCTCTTTCAGTCAATCACATTCGCTTAGACCTGAGAGGGCCGAGAATCTATTTTCAGTCGAAATGCCCCAATTATTTCTATTTCCGGGGATTTTGGTTTTTCTTAGTACCAGGTTCCACTTGGTTTTCAGCATTGTTGGATTTAGGATGTTACCTTTTTTTGTATAAAAGAAATCCAACGTTAGTGGTACTATTTCAGTAGATCTGCGCTGAGGGGGATATATATTAGCTAGAATGTTTGGAAAAACTTCTGGGTCTGAGAAATGTAGCACCACACAATTCAACTCTTGGAGCTTTAACTATTTCCTGTGCCAGCTGATCCCTGTCTCCCGGATTAAAAGCCATGTTCTTTGATAACCAGTGAAATGATTTGTTTATCAAAGAAGGAATGTTCTCTACTTGCCCTGGTTCTAGTTGAGGGACATTTGCTAGGACCAGTATTAATGGGGAAGCCTCCACAATTAATTAAACGGGCCCCTTCTCTAGGCTGTCATCTTCTGTTCTACCTCTAAAACTCGGCCCTGCAGAGTCCCCTTTATAGATATCTGGATCTGGGTCTCTCAAATCCCCTCCCCCTGGAGCTAGTCTCCTCGTGGTGTTCTGGGGAGTATTTGCAAGTAAATCTGTCCCCGGGACAATTTGTGTAGTTTTTGGATCGACTCTAGGTGTTTTTGGCAGAGGGGTTTTCGTTTTTTCTTCTAATGATTTTTGCAAGAGTCCCCCCAGCCTGCTCACCTCTTCTGTGAGCTGATCTATTTTGCTTAGGAGCGGTTTGGTTATAGTTTAAATCTTATTATCTATGGCATTAAGCAACTTCTTGAATTGATCTTCATCCAAGTGGACCTTCCCTCCTGTATTACTCCTTGTGTCATCTCCACTATTTCCCTGAGGGGAAGTGTCAAGACGCTTTTTACTTGATCGGAGGCCACTCCGTTTAGATATATTCTCCCCCCCCCCCTTTGTTACTCTCGGAGCGGGGACCGGTGTGGGGGCCTCCTCTTCTACAGAAATAATGACAATGTCTTGCATGCTCTCAGGAGCTGGTTCGGAGATGGCTACTAGAAGCTGGGTCAGTGGATTGTTATCTGGGGTCTGAAACACCTCATTATTAATATCAAGAGCGGAGCTAGGTAAAGGCGTGTTATCGATAAGCAAGTCTGGTGAGTAACTCAATCCCAGTGATGATCTCCTGTCGTGGTTAATTTTGGCAACTTTCTGAACCATATAATTGTCTATGGTGTTAGTGGGGACTGTTGATGATTTAGTTTTGGACATTTTTAGAACAACTTTTCCAAGTAACACCTGTGCAGGACCGGGGGGTGATGGGTCAATGTGGTATCCCAGGCTCATACAATAGTTTCTGAGAGTTTATAACTTACTTGAATATTTTGCACAGCGTTCTGGGCCCTGCCCCTGCCTCTTCCTGCCGATGAGGGCCGTAGAGGGCCCGCCCTTTGCCCGGGCTTCACTCCGGGCGTCCCGCTCGCGTCCTGCGTAGCTGGCCCATGTGCTGTTGATAAGCGCCTCCTGGCGCGACGTCACAGTTGCGCGCCGCCGCGGTGCCTGCCGGGAACTGTAGTCCCCGAGCGGTGGCGCGATTCAGGCTGCAAGTGACTCTTGGCCCCGGTGGCGGCGTCCTCCCAGCAAGGGAGCTATGCTTCAAGTGACTCTTGGCTCCGGTGGCGGCGTCCTCCCAGCAAGGGAGCTATGCTTCAAGTGACTCTTGGCTTCGGTGGCGACGTCCTCCCAGGAGGGAGCTATGCGTCAAGTGACTCCTGGCTCCGGGGGCGGCGTCGATAGAGGTAGGTAATGTGTAGCCTCCTTCACTCCTGTGCTCTCCCCCTCTCCGCCGGCCCGTGTGCTGTTGATAAGCGCCTCCTGGCGCGACGTCACAGTTGCGCGCCGCCGCGGTGCCTGCCGGGAACTGTAGTCCTGGAGCGGCGGCGCGATTCAGGCTGCAAGTGACTCTTGGCCCCGGTGGCGGCGTCCTCCCAGCAAGGGAGCTATGCTTCAAGTGACTCTTGGCTCCGGTGACGGCGTCCTCCCAGCAAGGGAGCTATGCTTCAAGTGACTCTTGGCTCCGGTGGTGGCGTCCTCCCAGGAGGGAGCTATGCGTCAAGTGACTCCTGGCTCCGGTGGCGGCATCGATAGAGGTAGGTAATGTGTAGCCTCCTTCACTCCTGTGCTCTTTTATATTTAAATTGCCAATTGCTCCATCTCTCGCAAATACAAAACCTATAACATTGCAAACACTTCTTTAACTAGTAGTGGTGTTTGCAGAGTGGTGGAGAAAGGGTGCTGGGCCTCCGACCAGCACTCAGGAATTCCACTGCGTAGGACCTACAGGAGGTACCAGATAGGCTTCTTGGCCCCCAAAGTCCCTTAGGAGTAAATTGGACTTCATCCCCATCCCATACTCTGCCAGGAGGTGCGTTTGCAGAGTCGTGGAAAAAGGGGGCATGGCCTCCGAAGAGGTTTTAGTAATCCAACTGTGTGGGACTGAGGGTTAGTTGGCTCCCAAGGACATCCTTGGGGGCCAACTACTCCTCCTATAACCTCTAGTAAATCCCACATGGCAGGATTGCTACGTTATCATAGCAGGATACACCCCCTTTCCCCACCACTTTGCAAATGCACTGGCACGCTCTTAGAAGGGGATGTAAGTCCCCTTCCCTGCTGGGGTCCTTAAGGGCCAACTACCCTACCTCATGCCTCCAGTATGTCCATGAAAGTGGGAATGCTGAAAGCTGGACAAAGGACATGCCCCCTTTTTCCACCACTCGCAAATGCCCCTCCTAGCGCGTTCTAAGTTGGGAGATTAAGTACCCTTGAATACTGAGGGTTCCTGGGAGCCAACTAGCCCACCTGTTACCTTCAGTATGCCCCATACAGCTAGATTTCTGAGTGTGCTCAAAGGCCACGCCCCCTTTTTACACGACTCTGCAAACGCGATTTGTGGTACTCTGCTGCTCGGGGATGAAGTCCACTTGTGTCCTTAGGTCCTCAGGACAAAAGATGACCTCATCGCCCTACTAGCAGTGCGCCAAGATGCACGTTTGCAGAATGGTGTAAAAAGGGGCTTGGCCTCGGACCACCTTTCTGCAATCCAGCTCTTTGGAGCTTACTGAAGGTACCTGGTGGGCTAGTTGGCCCTCAGAGACCCTCAGTATTTTAGGGGAATTTATTTCCCAAATTACAGCGCTCTAGGGGGCGCATTTGAAAAGTGATGCAGGGAGGGGTGGGGCCTCCAGTGAGATGGCAGCTTTTTATTTTCTATTGTTTTTTTTAGAAAGGGGTTGTGTGGCCCCCCTTCTTTTACTTTGCCCTGGGGACCCCATCCCACATGGCCTGACCCCTTTTTTATTTAAAAAACAAAAACAGGAAGGGGGGTGTGTGGCCCCCCTCCCACTGCCAATTTTTGCCCCAGGGACCACATCCCCCAGGGCATGGCCCCATTTTTTAAAATGTATTCATAGGGAAGGGGTCTGCGTGGCCCCTCTTCCCTGGACCACTTTTGGCCCCTAGGGGCATGGCCTTTAAAAAAAAAAAATTAATAGGAGGGGTAGCGTGACCCCCCCTTTCCTCGGCCAATTTCGGCCCGGGACCCTATCCCAAGGGGCATGGGCTCCTTTTCAAAAATGTATTTGAGGGAAGGAGGGCCATGTGCCCCCATTCTCTAGGCCACTATTGGCCCCAGGGACCCCATCCCTGGGGGCCGGCCCTTATCATTGTGGACTGTGGGGGGAGCCCCAATACCCCCATGGTCCTGCTGGCTCCCCGCATTCTGCGGCAGCTGGCATTGCTTTTGGGCAAGGGGAGCTGCTGACATGCAGTTTCCCTTGCTCAAAAGCAATCCTGCTTTGCTTCGTTGAAACAAGAGCAGGATTTTCTGCTCTCGCTTCAACGAAGCAAAGCAGAGTTTGCTAATGCAGGCCCCCCTGGAAGAGAAGTGTCCCTGGGGCTTGGGGGTGCCCGCGAGGCCCCCCATCCTTATTGTAATAAATCCCCAGGGAGGTGGTGGTCCCCGGGGCTGGGAGGGGAATGCATGCCCCCTCACATAAATGATAAAGCCCTGGGGAAATGGCGGTCCCCGGTCCTGTGGGGGCCCGTGGGCCCCCACAAATTAATTGGGCATTGCCCCCGGGACCAGGCCCACCCAGGGGCTTTAAGAAACAAAGCACGGGAGTCTGCACTTTGTTTTTTTTTCTTGCCCGGAATTGTGCACCCAGCGCAAATTAGGCAGTTTTTTAAACCTATCAGTACCCATTGGGAATCCTTCAGTGCCAAGCCATTTAATGACTATATGCAGTGCTTTTCTTTAACATGCTTTAGTTTGTGTAATTATGATTAAAATGTTGGAAAATAATATATATTGTTGGTTTCAGTACCTTTTGTAGTATCAATTTATGTATAAAACATACATTTATAAAAGACCCTGAAGCCACATGACACAATTCAAGATGATGGACAGGTGACTGTGAAAATGATATTTGTAGATGACCATGTTGGTAAGGTATTAAAAAAATTGTGTTTTCCGATTACAGATACACAGAAATATGGGTACACAGTCAAAATATCGAGTAGGAAATATCGACCTACCATAATATCGAGTCTGAAATATCGAAGGTGCATAATATCGAAGGCAAGAATATCGTAGGACAGAATATCGACCCAAGGTAAGTAATATCGAAATACTTAATATCGATGTAAGTAATATCGAAGTAAGTAATATCGATAGCATATATATCGATGTTACTAATTTCGATGACACTAATATCGATATGTGTATTATTGTATAGTTTTTTATTATGTATGTGTTATGTGTTTAATTTAAGTATTTAAAATAATTACTATTATATGTGTATAAATTTTATATAATAATAAAAAAATGTATAAGTAAATTTTATGTTTTTGTACCGGAGCGGGTTGTGGGTTTATAGGGGAATAGGGTGGGAAGTAATTTAATTATGGTAAATTGATGAATAATTAGTAGGATTAATTATTTAATTATAATTAATTGCTAATTAATATTGATTAATTGGGAAAAAAATTAATTGATTAATTGATATATATTTTCTGTAGCGGGATGTGGGTTTATAGGGGAATGGGGTGGGGAGTAAGTTAATAATAATTAATTAATTAATATATGTTTTTATAAATTTATATTTAATTTATTGGGAAATATTTAATATTAATTAGTTAATTAATTATTATTATTTTGTACATATTTAACATTATTAATTAATTGGTAATCAAAAAATATTAATTATTTACATTAATTAGAGTAATTTATTGATATATAATTTTTAATTACTGTTAATTAATTAATTGGGGAAAAATAATATTAATTATTAAATTATATTAATTACAGCTAATGTGGTAATATATTTACTTTATTTGTTATTGTTCATTAATAATTAATTGCTAATTAAATAATATTAATTAAGTTTGGGTAAAGGAATATTTTTAGCGTTTAGGGTCAGTTTTGAGTTTTTGGGTAAAGGGGTATTTTTAGGGTTCAGGGTCAGTTTTCAGTTTTTGGGTAAAGGGGTATTTTTTGGGTTCAGGGTCAGTTTTTAGTTCTTGGGTAAAGGGGTATTTTTTGGGTTCAGGGTCAGTTTTCATTTCTTGGGTAAAGGGGTATTTTTTGGGTTCAGGGTCAGTTTTCAGTTTTTGGGTAAAGGGGTATTTTTAGGGTTCAGGGTCAGTTTTCAGTTTTTGGGTAAAGGGATATTTTTTGGGTTCAGGGTCAGTTTTCAGTTTTTGGGTAAAGGGGTATTTTTTGGGTTCAGGGTCAGTTTTCAGTTCTTGGGTAAAGGGGTATTTTTTGGGTTCAGGGTCAGTTTTCAGTTTTTGGGTAAAGGGGTATTTTTTGGGTTCAGGGTCAGTTTTCAGTTTTTGGGTAAAGGGGTATTTTTAGGGTTCAGGGTCAGTTTTCAGTTGTTGGGTAAAGGGGTATTCTTTGGGTTCAGGGTCCGTTTTCAGTTTTTGGGTAAAGGGGTATTTTTTGGGTTCAGGGTCAGTTTTCAGTTTTTGGGTAAAGGGGTATTTTTAGGGTTCAGGGTCAGTTTTCAGTTCTTGGGTAAAGGGGTATTTTTTGGGTTCAGGGTCAGTTTTCAGTTTTTGGGTAAAGGGGTATTTTTTGGGTTCAGGGTCAGTTTTCAGTTTTTAGGTAAAGGGGTATTTTTAGGTTTCAGGGTCAGTTTCAGTTCTTGGGTAAAGGGGTGTTTTTTGAGTTCAGGGTCAGTTTTCCCTACTGTTGCACTCTCTGGAGTAGGAATAGAAATTTTTACCCTTACGCTATCCAACGTTTTATTTAATTAATTGTTAAAATATCAAATATTTATTTTATTTTTTATATTACTTACATTTTATTTATGTTACTCTTTTATGTTTGTAAATGTGTTAGTAAATTAGAATATATTTCATTAATTTATAAATTCGTAAAATAATTATTAATACTTATTGTTCAGTGTATATATATTACATATTTACTGTATATATTTAATTAATGTATTCTTAATATATATGTATTATTTATTACTTTTAAATATTATTAGATACTTTTAAATATGTTTATTTTATTTATTAGTCTTATAGACTTAATTTTACATTTATATATTTTAAAAAAACCGATATTTTTAACATCGATATTTTTTACATCAATATTTTTTTTCCGATATTTTTGTACTTACCATGTTGTAGATAGGATGTCGATATTTTTGCCCTCGATATTGTTGACTCGATATTGTTGTAGGTCGATATTTCTGTAGTCGAAATTCTGTCAGTGATTCAGAAATATGTATTATTCTTTTTGCTGACCAGGTAAAAGGATAGGTTTTGATTTCCTTTTTGTTTTTTTGTATGGGTATCTGCCATTCCATGGCATAGATATAAGGCACTCACGTGCTTCTAATAATGTGCAGAAGCTAAGGTAAAAGTGGTTCACAGTAGTAAAATGGATGTTTCAGAGACACCTGTTAGAAAAGACAAAAAAAAACATATTTTTGCTGCTTTTGACTGCACTTTACGTACTACAAAGTGGCCGACATGCTGTTTTGTCTGTTGTTGTTTTGCCTTAAATGCTCTCAATCTTGTTATTGGAGATCTGCTCAACATCTCAAATTGTATTTTCTGACTTCCATGCACAGTAATGATGCATATTTTGTGAATAGGGGGCATATGATTTCAAGTCTCTTGAAGGTCACAGTTCTTAGCCTTTGACCCCAAATGGTAGCTCCTGGAAGTGTGCAAAGGGTGTATCTTTGTAACAGTGAAATTGTTCATGCAAAGTGAGGTATCATTGGAAAAGTCATTGTCTGATCCAAAATGTCAACTCATCAAATTTATTAAGAAGTTAAAAATCTGTGTAATTTGACCCCAAAATAGAAATTTTTTCAACCTTTTTTTTTAGTTTTTATTCTGTTACCTTTAGATCAATTTCAGCAAGTGTGGCATTATTGGACTTTTCATAAAAGGTAAAAAAACATTTCTTCAAATTGTTGGAGAGGTCATAATATTTGACCTTTGACCTCCAATTGAACTCATTGTAAGTGTTTTAAGGTGTTTATGGCTAGAAAATGTTTTATAAGTATTGCAGCGTTTGGATTGACATGATAAGTACTTACATTTTTCTTGGTTAAATTGGTATGAAGGTCATGTGGTTTGACCTTTGACCTCTATGTTCACTGTTCTAAGGCCCACATGCATCAATAATGCCATTTGCGATTCCTTATTAGCGAAAAATAAGGATTCGCTAATAAGGAATTGCAAAAGGCTATGCACGAAGAAATCGCAAAAAAATGTGCGATTTCTTAATATTCCTTAATTGCGACTCGCAAATTGTGAGTCGCAATTAAGGAATACCTCCCGATTCATTCCTATGGGCCTATAGGCCCATTGGAATGAATGGGAAGACATTCTTAATTTGCGAATCACAATTAGCGAATCGCAAATTGAGAATGGAATTTCAAGGGTGCAGGGGTGTCCCTGAAATTGATCTATGCACATATGTTGCACACACACATGCCCTTAGGGCATGTGCGTGCGCAATATGAAACTTTGAAAAATGCACAAAAGTGCATTTTTCAGTTTTTGCAAATTACCATGAAGTTGAACTTCATGGTAATTTGCTACTCCTATTAGCGAAATCGCTAATTTTTTTACTTTGATGCATTGCATTTAAAGAATATCAATATGGAATGCAAATGCAAAAATACCGGTCGCAAAGGGGCAGATTTTGAGAATCTTCACGTTTGCGACCGGTTTTTAGCTTGATGCATGTAGCTGTAAGTGTTTCATGGCCATTAGTCCATTACTGTTAGATCATTTGTTACAAGTGAGGCATTATTGGAATGGTCTCAATGAGTACTTCATAGGTACTATGTTGGAGGAGTTTATGCTTTTGACCTTTTTACCTCAAATTATACTTGTAGTGGAGAAGTGTGGCTGAATGGTTAGAGCAGCAGACCCTGATGCAGAGGTGTAGCCCGGGACCAGGGTTCAATTCCCTGCCTCGGCGGGTCTTGGGCTCAAAAATTCCACGGACCTGATAATTCTTGCCTCGGTGCCTATTCCAAACATGGAGTCCCACTCTGCAACTCTGGGCAATGGCTTGCTTAATCTCCACAACTGCCCCCACAATGCTAAGGATGCCTGGCCTCCATCTTGGGGGTGCCCAGGAGTGGACGCCTCACAGGGAAAGCCAGGATGGGTTCCACAGGGGTATTCGTACAAGCGCCTTGAGACCCTTGCGAGTGAGTAGTGCGCTATACAAGTATCAATTTACAATTTACAATTTGTGTAGGTGTTTCAAGGTTGTTGTTGCACTACCCTTGGATCATTTGTTACTAGTGTTGCATTATTGTAATTGTTTCAAAAAATACTTGCATTGTCATTGGTTTCATTGGTGTTGGGGGATCATGTCTGTTGACCTTTGTCCTCTAATTTTACTATTCCAAGTCTTACAAGGTCATTAATCCATTAGGGTTGGATCTTTCCTGCCCCTACGATCCCTACACCTCCTCTTACCTCTGCTGTCATTGGTCTCCCTCCTGCAACCCACGGAGCGATACCTGCAGCCAGTTTGTCAAAAGAAGAAACTCTATTGAGAAGCATTTGGCACCAGCCCCCCCTGTCCTGCTGGGTGTGTATGTTTGCTGCTGCTTTGTGCCCCCTGCGCTTTTACTAACCCCCAAAGCTTGGCTTCTGCAACCAATCTATTTACCTGTAAGCAGTTTGGCTCCAGGCACCCCCACACTCAATTGAAACCCATTGGGCTGAACTCCAACTTTGACCTCTGCAACCGGCTGCCCCTGTGTCACTGGTAGTGCAGGGTTGCTACTCACCTGACCACTTGCCCTTGCTGACCTTTGGTCAAGAAGACTGGAACTATAAGTGTGGTACGTACCTGTTTACCTGAAATATGGTTTTCCCCATAGGATAACACTGAACTGTGGTGAAAATATTTCAAGGGTCAAATTCAGAAAGGGAAAAGTATTTATATTTAAATAATCTGATTGTGAAGATATGAGTCTTAAAATAAAATACAAACTAAGGGGCATATTAACAACGAAGAAGGAAAATTGACGCTAAGGGAGCTTAACGTTAATTTTTTTAACGCCCGCTACCGCTGGATAATATCACCTGGTTATCGCGTTATTAACAACGATAACCGCCTAGGCGATAAAAAATCCAGCGATAGCTGCATTTTGGGAGGTTATCGCTGGTAATGCAGCGATAAAACTACAATTATAGGGATATCCTTGTTGATAGCCCGTGTAATCCAACACCCATTGGATTAGATGGCTAAATCTTAAAATTATAACTCGTAAAAATGCAGCATTAACCGTGGTTAACGCTGCTTTTTTTGTCTCTAACAGGGTTAGTGTGGCGCTTGATGATAGGAAAAATGGCGCTTAGTGATATTTCTCCTATTATTGTGCACTGGATCGCCCACTTTGCATCTCATTAGAGATGCAAAGGGAAGCATAGTGAAAAAGGGTGCTAACATGCAATTTTTCATGTTAACACCTTGTTGTTGATAGGGCGATATTTTTATCTCCGCTTCTTTGGCTTTTAAAGCCAAAAAAGCGAAGATAAATCCCTTGTTAATATGGTGTGGATGGCCTTTTTGAGTCATGTGTCTAGTGTTGATCAAGGTTGAGCAATAAATGTCTTACACTCTCTGTGTTAGGCGAAAGGCTCCTCGGCTACACTACCACTAATAGAGCACTTTGCGTTGCTGCGGAACCCGGACTGGTACAGGTCCAGGATGCTGTTCTCCTCAAAGTGGTACAAAAGGGGGTGGTGATGGAGGGAGTATCTGAATCAATCAAACACTCACACCCAGTCAAAAGATCTGGGTTTAATCCATCACCATTCTTTAGCCCACTCTGCCACCCCAGTTCAGACATGGCTATATGCAAATCTGTCTAACCCTGTGCCTCATGGGAACAGTCCAGCCCGATCTGCCAAGCCATGTCTTCCCTGGACCGGAAACAAGTTTCTGAGGACCAGTTTCTGGTATTCCAGTCGTCTTCAGCCCAGCTTGCTTGAATCCAGTGGCAAGGTGAGCAAGGGACTCACGTCTGAGCATACCCTGCCACACTTATGGCGGCAGAAAGCGGTACAAAAGGGGGTGGTGATGGACGGAACATCTGAATCAATCAAACACTCACACCCAGTCAAAAGATCTGGGTTTAATCAATCACCGTTCTTTAGCCCACTCTGCCACCCAGTTCAGACATGGCTATATGCAAATCAGCCTGACCCTGTGCTTCATGGGAACAGTCCAGCCCGAACTGCCAAGCCATGTCTTCCCTGGACCGGAAACAAGCTTCCGAGGACCGGTTTCTGTCATTCAATCCGTCTTCAGCCCGGCTTGCTTGAATGCAGTGGCAAAGTGAGCAAGGGACTCACGTCTGAGCATACCCTGCCACACTTATGGCGGCCAAAAGCGGTACAAAAGGGGGTGGTGATGGACGGAGCATCTGAATCAATCAAACACTCACACCCAGTCAAAAGATCTGGGTTTAATCCATCAACGTTCTTTAGCCCACTCTGCCACCCCAGTTCAGACATGGCTATATGCAAATCAGTCTGACCCTGTGCCTCATGGGAACAGTCCAGCCCGAACTGCCAAGCCATGTCTTCCCTGGACCGGAAACAAGCTTCAGAGGACCGGTTTCTAGCATTCCCGCCGTCTTCAGCCCAGCTTGCTTGAATCCAGTGGCAAAGTGAGCAAGGGACTCACGTCTGCACATACCCTGCCACACTTATGGCGGCCAAAAGCGGTACAAAAAGGGGTGGTGATGGACGGAGCATCTGAATCAATCAAACACTCACACCCAGTCAAAAGATCTGGGTTTCATCCATCACCGGCTCAGACGTGAGTCCCAGGCTCTCCACATCACTGGAGTCAAGTTATCCAGGCTAAAGAAGGCTGATAGCCAGAAAACGGTCCTTGGATGCTTGATTCCGGTCTAAGAAAGACATGGCTTGGTAGTTTGGGCTGGACTGTTCCTATGAGGCACAGGGTCAAGGCTGATTTGCATATAGCCATTGTCTGACCTAGGGTGGTGTGGAGTGCAAAAAACCGATGGATTTAGGCCCAGATCTTTGTACTGGGGTGAATGTAAGACAGTGTTCTGCATTCTGTCCATCAACTGTGTTTTTTGCAATTTTCAACCCGTGTGAGCTGGGTATGCTCAGACGTGAGTCCCAGGCTCTCCACATCACTGGAGTCAAGCTATCCAGGCTGAAGAAGGCTGAAAGCCAGAAACCGGTCCTTGGATGCTTGCTTCCGGTCTAGGAAAGACATGGCTTGGTAGTTCGGGCTGGACTGTTCCCATGAGGCACAGTGTCAAGGCTGATTTGCATATAGCCATTGTCTGACCTAATGTGGTGTGGAGTGAAAAAAACGATGGATTTAGGCCCAGATCTTTGTATTGGGGTGAATGTAAGACATTGTTCTGCATTCTGTCCATCAACTTGTTTTTTGCAATTTTCACCCCGAGTGGGCTGGGTATGCTCAGACGGGAGTCCCAGGCTCTCCACATCACTGGAGTCAAGCTATCCAGGCTGAAGAAGGCTGATAGCCAGAAACCGGTCCTTGGATGCTTGATTCCGGTCTAGGAAAGACATGGCTTGGTAGTTCAGGCTGGACTGTTCCCATGAGGCACAGGGTCAAGGCTGATTTGCAAATAGCCATTGTCTGACCTAGGGTGGTGTGGAGTGCAAAAAAACGATGGATTTAGACCCAGAACTTTGGACTGGGTGGATGTAAGACATTGCTCTGCATTCTGTCCATCAACTGTGTTTTTTGCAATTTTCACCCAGAGTGGGCTGGGTATGCTCAGACGTGAGTACCAGGCTCTCCACATCACTGGAGTCAAGCTATCCAGGCTGATAGCCAGAAATCAGTCCTTGGATGCTTGATTCCGGTTTAGTAAAGACATGGCTTGGTAGTTCGGGCTAGACTGTTCTCATGAGGCACAGGGTTAAGGCTGATTTGCATATAGCCATTGTCTGACCTATGGTGGTGTGGAGTGCAAAAATGATGGATTTAGGCCCAGATCTTTGTACTGGGGTGAATGTAAGACATTGTTCTGCATTCTGTCCATCAACTGTGTTTTTTGCAATTTTCACCCCGAGTGCGCTGGATATGCTCAGACGTGAGTCCCAGGCTCTCCACATCACTGGAGTCAAGCTATCCAGGCTGAAGAAGGCTGATAGCCAGAAACCGGTCCTTGGATGCTTGATTTCGGTCTAGGAAAGACATGGCTTGGTAGTTCGGGCTGGACTGTTCCATGAGGCACAGGGTCACGGCTGATTTGCATATAGCCATTGTCTGACCTAGGGTGGTGTGGAGTGCACAAAAACGATGGATTGGGGCCTAGATCTTTGTACTGGGGTGAATGTAAGACATTGTTCTGCATTCTGTCCATCAACTGTGTTTTTTGCAGTTCTCCTCAAAGTAACAGGTTAGTTGTCTGTTGACGGTCTTCTCGATGACTTTCGCTTGGAACTGGAGCAGGTAGATAGACTGGAAGTTCTTGAGGTCCTTGGGTCTGCCTTGGCTTTGTTGAGTAAGGCGTTGATCTCAGCGTGCTTCCAGCTCTCCGGGAAGGTTGCTGTCTCAAGTGAATTGCTGATGGCGTTCCGGAGATAGGGTGCGATGGCAGTGCTGTCTTTGTTGAAGATGTGGTGTGGGCACACATTTGGCATTTGCAGGATCTCTGGAGGACCGAATATATTTATAGGAACTTTGGGGCATATGTATCAAAACTCTGATTAGCGATTCTCAAAATGCGATTTTTTGCGAATTGCATTTTAAGAAACGCTAATCGCGATGTAAATAAAAAGTCACTAACTGTTGGCGTTTCTTAGATTGCCTAGTTGCGATTTCGCAATTAAGAAATCACAATTTTAGGGAATGTGCAAGGTGCGGCTTGATGAAATCAGAACCAGGAAGTGGGAGTGATTTGCTGCACCGGATTGCATGAGGCAGAGTCAGAGGCTGTGAGGAGAGGCAGAGAAGTGAGTACACCAGTGAAACTGCTACAATGGAGTCCCAGGACAAACAGAAGGACAAGGGGGGTGCAGGAAGAAAAAGAAAACAGAAATTCAGTGAAAGGGAGCAGGAGGTGCTCATTGAGGAGATGGTGTGCAGCCATGAACTTCTATTTGGCAAGAAGGCATCCAGGTACCTGAGTCCAGAAAAAAGAGGATCTGGCTGGACTTCCAGGAAAAGGTGAATGCAGTAGGTGTGACCCAATGCTCGGTGAAGGAGTTAAGAAAGCACTGGTATGACATGCGCCAGAGGTCGAAGGAGAAGGTGGCAGCCAGGCTGGCGGAGGCCAACAAGACCGGGATTGGAACATTGACTGCCACTGCTTCAACACCCCATGAGGAGTCGGTGGAGTCAACCCTCCTGCCAGAGAGCATCAATGGATTTGCTGACATAGGCAGCTCTGACTCTGCATCCACCAGCCAAGGTAAGAAGCATGCCGATTGCAGCCGCACACATCACCATCCCATTCACACTGTCAGGAATTCACATGTCACTCCGGTCCACTTTTTCCAGCACACACAGCAATGCATCATGGGAAATCAGATGCATAACAGTGGGGCAAGGAGACCTAGCAATGTTAATGCAGCATGTGAGTTCATGTACAGAAGAAAAGTGAGAGATAGCAGTTAGCCAATACAAATGTAGAAAACTTTATTGAAGGAGAAACGCAGACAAGGTCATAAAATCTAATATTCCCTTTTCTATCCACAGCACAAGCCAGGACACGGAAAGACAGCTCAGGGTAAAAGGAGTCCGAAAATTTGGATGGCCAGGCAGGTTATGGGGAATCAGACTCAGCATAGAGGCAACACCTGTCCCACGTAGGAACCACACCATTGTGGCACCACTGCCACCACTGGAGGATGAAGAACAGTCCACAGGGGGGAAGATGGATAGGCAGAGCCAGGCAGCATAACACCCAGGTTCGTTAGCAGCACACACACAAACATATTGAGTCCGGAGCAGTCAGATGCAGGTCAAGGCCCAGGACTAGCTGTACCACTAACGAAGATGCCACAGTGTGTGCAGGACTGGAGGGAAGCATGCTGTAGATTCAGCGCATGCAACACAAATCAAGGTGGTCCTATAACAGACAACTATGTAGAATGAACAAGAGCCTGCGCTACATGGGGGAGGGCATGATGAGCATGGGAGGTGCCATCTGTGAACTCTGTTCAACATTAAACAGGAACCAGGCAACCAGGAACAGGGCTAGTCAATGCTCAAACCTACATCTGCAAAGCTACACCAAGGCATTGAACCGCCTATGCACTGCCACTAGCCAGCTGAAAAGTCACAGCGTCATCATGCAAGTGGAGATATCCCACTGCTGCCACAACGTTGCAAAAGGCCTTGCGCAAGTCACCACTGCCATTGAGGAACTGCAGATGGAAAAAGCAGATGGCACAGCACTCATGGGCACATGGGAGAGTGAGGAGACATCCAGTAGGAGCAATATCACTCCACCAGTGCCAGATCCAAGAAGGTGCAGTAGGAGACAGGGTGCAGCACCTGTGGACCCAAGGGAGGGCAATCAGCCCCCAGAACGGCCTACAGCAGTCGTTCCAAGGAGGAGGTGAATTTGGAACTATGTTTCAAGCAAATGGGTGACGCAGCCCATTCCTACAATACTCAAAACTTGCCATGACTACCTGCACTGTGGAACTAACATGTGCTAAGGACAGCGACACTCATTGTGTTGGTCATACTGTGTGACAAACTTACATCCTGCAGTTAAAGGTGTGAATAAATACAGGTCTACTACATAATGTATTTTGCCTCATGTCATCATTATTCTCCTAGAAGTAGTTCTGTGTGATCTCAGCCGTCTCTGACATCTGTCAGCTGCCCCAACTCCAACTGCTGATCTGCCAGAGGGAGCTGGGACATCATCGTCCGACGTATCTGTATCACTCAGTTCTATTGTGAGGCCTTTTCTCATTGCTATGTTGTGGAGCATTGCACAAGGAGCCACAATCTTGCAGCAGGTCTCAGGGCTGTATTTGAGTTCTCCTCCACTCTTATGCAGGCAGCGGAAACGGCTCTTCAGGATCTCACACGTCCACTCTACTACACATCGTGTAGATTTGTGTGCACAGTTGTATCTCCGCTCCCTTGCATTGGCTGGATTTAGGTACGGGGTCAGGATGAAGTCCCGCACTGCATACGCACTGTCACCTGCAGGGATGAAACAAGAGGTGAGACAATGTCCCACCCCCAAAATATGTACTGTATGTAAGGATGTGTGCCATGCATTTACCTAGCAGGTAGCCCTCACCAAACTTGCCAGGATTCAGACATCTGTGTATCCCACTATGTCTAAGGATGAAGGAGTTGTGAGTACTGCCTTGGGATTTGGCTACAATGTCATTGATGATATGGTTGGCATTGCAGATGACTTGTATATTCAGGGAATGGTATGATTTGCGATTTCTGAAGACATATTCATTGGTTGCTGGGGGTGTGAGGGCCACATGGGACCCATCTATGCAGCCAATTACGTGGGAGAATCGTGCAATCTGGTAAAAGTCCAGTTTTGTTTGCTGTAATGCCTGTTGTGTGCTGGGGAATTTTATGTGATGTTGTAGGGGATGTAGCATGGCAACTAAGAATGCATGGAAGAAGCTCAACAGGCAACTCTGTGGGACCCCACTTGCCACTGCTATGACCCCTTGAATACTCCCTAAGGCCAGTAGGTGCATAGGACCTGCACATGGGTGGAAATGGTTTGGGTCCTGCGTGTTGGGTGTTCCAGATAGGGGTCAGCTCCTCTATCAGGTCAAAAATGGTCTTTGTGTCCATCCTGTACTTCTCATTGATCTCCTGCTCAGTCTGCTGGAACAGAGTGACGTGCACTCTGAAGATCCGTTTCTGTCGCCTCCTCCTCTGTGCTTCTGCCCGAATTCTCAGCCTTCTGGCTATCACATATAGCGCTGCCATTGTGGAAGTCCCTATTGCATTGTGGGCCTGTTTATATAGATTTCACTGGGTTACCACCTCCATTTACTTGGTGGTAATTTTGCAGTGCATATTTACAAATTTTCATAATTTGCAAATTGCGATTTTTTGATACACTCCTTAGTGACTTCTTTAGTTGTGATTTATTTCTTTAGGATTTTCTCAGCCTGCATATCTCAAACTGTGGATTCGCAAGAATATGCGCAGATTTCCTGCCGCACAAATTAAGAAATCGCAAGAAATAGTGATTTCTTAATTTGCCATGCGGAAATGTTTGGTACATCGCCTTTCTCTATTTCGCATTTGCAAACACTGGTATTTTGCGATTCACAGCATTTGCGAATGCGATATAGTTTCATACATATGCCACTTCATCCCAAAGTTTACTGGAATGGCAGAAATGTTCACCATGGACAATTATCTTTTTAACTTATGTGAAGAAGTGTAGGAGGCAAACAGCTCATCGACCAGTTCTGTAGCAGAGCATCCTGGAAGATAGTGGCCATTATTCAGCAAAATGAAAACACCCAGAAATCCAATCCACAAGAATCCAAAAAACAAGGAAAGTGTAATCCAAATATATTTCCAAGGTTTGAACAGATAAGGGTGTTTCAGCCATGAAAGCAAAACACAGATCCTTAATGGAGGAGGGTCCAAAGCATCCTGATCCATATAATACACTTAAGCAGTTAGGTGAAAAACTGGTGGCTCCTGTAATAAAATTGGACTCAAAAAATCCCAAAATCCAAAATAGGTGCATCCACTGATGTTGAGTCTGCATAAATATCATCAGTCACTGAAGATGCCATAGCAACAGCAGTACTCACTTCAGTTGTGTTGCTGGTTGTGGATGCACATCTTAGTTGCAGTGCAGTCTCCGTCTGCACTAGCTTGGAAGAAACACCTTCAATGATGCTCATCAGCTAGAAAGGGATTTCCTGTACGGTAAGAAGACTTAGGGAACTACCAAGGACTCCTCATGGCCTACCGTTAAAAATCAGCCACATGGTGTAATTTATCATCATCAATGGAGACAAAATGATTGCCTTTAGTACCAGGAAGTAGAGGCAAGATAACCATTCTTGTGCCTTGGATTCTAAATACTGGCACATGGGCTCCGTACGATGGGCCAAACTCCTTTTTCTCTGCTACTTTTTCATCAACGAGAAATTTTGGAATCCAGCCGGAAGGTTCTGATTTTCCTTAGTTCTCACAGAGGGAGATGTCTTCATATGTTCATTGGCTTGGGTGTCATGGAACTGTTGTAGATTCTGTAAGACAGCACTACATTTATTTACACTAAAAGGAATGGCAGCTGCCACAATGTCTGAACCGTTAAGGTCTGCAACATACATTTTGATGCCAAAAAGTAATTTGTATGGGGCGGCCCAACCAGAGTCTTTTTGGGGAAGTTAATAAGAGCCCTCTGAACCCCGTTGAGGAGATGGTTCTATCTATTCACAGTACTAAATACTATACCAGAACTGCCTTTGGGCTGGTATGAAGTAGAATAATGCTCCTGTACACCCAGGGATCCCAGAGGATCCCAGCACCATTTGGAAGCAAAAGCCAGACCCTGATCTGAGTAGATTGTACTGCATGCATATGTCCCTATAAAGACATCCAGGTCTTTTATAACAGTTTGAGCATCTGCTGAGTGCTGTGGCCAAATCCAGAGGAACCTAGAACAAGAATCAACTACAAGCAGGATACATTTAAACACCTGTATCCAAAATAGGATGACCTCTGTGGTCTAAATAAATGCAGCAAAAATGCTTGTTAGACATTAACAGGTGTGTCTGCAGTGGGCGTACACAGATGGAAGCTTTAAATTCTTGTCAAATGTCACTACAAAGGTCATATTTATTGGCCTGTTAATATAAGCCATGCCACCTATAATGTTGCTGCAGCAGCAGAATTGTAGCCGCCACGCCTGCATGTGTAGAAGTGACAACTTTGTATGTAGCCATCATTAAAGCTAGTCTGCGGTCTTGGTTGGGAATTCATTGGAAAACCATTAGGCAAGGCTGTGCTGTCTTTTGTTAGCATTAATACAGCAGATAAAATATTAGAGTTTATTCTCAATTTAGAGTGAGTAAATGCAGTAACAGTAGTAGTCCTGACTGCAGATTTGACTGCTTCTTCAGCCAGAGAATTACCTACAATATGTGTTGCCACACGCTGATGATTTAAAGTATGAGTAACATGGGTGTGTGACAACCTATCTTTTGTGGTCTGCCACTGTAACACATTGTGTTGCCTTTTGAATCTTTGAAATCATCATGTTGCCAATAATGTAAATTATCATTAAATGAACCTACACAGTAATACTAATCACACATTATAAGTGTAGGGAATTCTAGATCCACATGTAGGAGTGCAAGAAGTTAAGTCTTCATTTCAGCCAACTGCTCAGTACAGTCCCCCAAGGATTGTGTGTGAGTTGTTTGTGGATGGAACTGCCCATCCAACATCACACCAGCAGCAGTTGAAAAAGTTTATTGTTTCAGTTAATTAAAACCATAACAATACATTTTATAAAATCGAGTACTGAGATCAAGGCTCTTAATGTTTAACCACATTCTCTTTCATTTTTTTTTTAAATATGAGCATTTTGGTGAACATAATGTACAAGTTAAAAGAAAGAAACGGTCAGAAACTGTTGTCAACACATATAAAATGTGGTTCCAAGAGTTCTGGTATTATTCTTTGTTAAGTTCGAGAGGGCTTTTGTTAAGTTCAAGAGAGCCCTCTTCCACGGAGGCCACCGACATGTGTCCCTTATTCAGGCAGGGTACCAGATTTTAGTTCAGTGCTTTGGCATGAACCTGCTTGAACTTTAATAATAGGCAGTTCAGGCGAGTGTCTGTTGGATTTAGGACTGCCATAATCGCCGATCTGCACATTGTAATGCCTCATTCATTCATGGCCTTTTTTAGAAAGGTGGCTCGAGCGTGGGCCACATTCGGACAAATGCAAACGAGATGAATGAAGTCCTCCTTGCTGCAACCACAAAGTCTACAAGTTTTGGGTCCGTCATTCTCCCAAATTGGCTGGTCCATGGTAGAGGGAAATTTTCCCAGACTAGCGCCATTAGCTTTTGTTTTCTAGGGGCCGGAAATGTAATTGTTATGTATGGAGCTGCAGTGAGTGTTTTGTATTTGGATATAACCATCCAAGCATGCTTTCTTGTGCTGAAACTAGCTTTGTCGGTTATGATTGAATGGAGTTTTGTTGACATTATGGCTTGCCTAAAAGCTGGGTAAGGCAGGTTAATTTCCCAAAGGTTTCTTGTCCCAGTGTCAGTTAAGGCCTTCTCGAGAAACTGATTGTATGGAGACTTTGCGTCAGTTTTTATTTTATCCCACAGGGCTTTATGCAATTCTGAAGCAGATGTGTTCTGTTTCAGGCTGTACCAATACTTTATTGTTGCGTACTTCCTTCCCACTATTTCGTTTACTACCCCAAATTCTAATCTCGTCTGGGCTGGTGAAGCTGCCCGGTGAATTCGGAAAGTGGATTTCTACATAGCCATCTGTAATTTGTTCAGCAGATCCGCGTCTTTCCCATGAAGGGCTGCACTGGCGTAGGACAGCGTAGGAAGCGCCTTGGCTTTTAATATTGCCAAAAGAGGTTTGTATGTTGGCCCGAAAGCTTTTTTTCAAGAGTCATGAAGGCAAATGAAAGTGCATTTGATCTCTGGGCGATGTACGTTTTTTGCTGCTGGTGATTGTCAAAATAAAAGCCCAAGTACTTATAGGTGGACACAGCTTCTATGTTTCTTCCCTCTAATTGGACGCGTTGGCTTAGTGTCCGCCGACTAGTGATGAGCATTGTTTTGCTTTTTGTTGTATTAATTTCCAGATTTTTATCACTTATAAATTTCGCTAGCCCCTCTAGCAATCTTTGGAGGCTAGTCTTGGTTAAACTCATCAATACGACGTCGTGCGCATATGATAAATGAGTTAGACATAAGGAGCCAAGTTTTGGGCGGTGGGATGAGATGTTATTTAGGTTCGGAGCTAGGTCTGCCATAAAGATATTGAAGAGATGCGGGGCTAGAACACAGCCTTGCTTGAGGCCTTTGCTGGTGTAGATTTTCCTTGAGAGCCGCGTTCCATTCCTCAGTTTTACTTCCATCCATGTGTTGGAATAAAGAAGGAGAATTCCTCTCAATTTTTTTTCTGGGATATTCCAGCTGTGTAGTTTCCTCCATAGGATGCTACGGTCTACGCTGTCGAAGGCCGCCTTAAGGTCAATAAAACAGAGATGGAGGGGCTGTTTCCTTCGTAGATATTTGTAGGCTAACACTGAGAGTGACAGGACGTTTGTCATTGTCCCGCACCCCTTCCTGAATCTGGTTTGATTTGGGGGGATTCCCTTTGTGGTATCAGACCAGCTTGTCAAGTCTTCAAGGAGCAGGGATGCAAAGTACTTCGCCTCCACATCTAGGAGAGCGATCAATCTGTAGTTTGCTGGAGATGTTCTGTCTCCTCCTTTGAATATAGGTGAGATTATTGAGCCTTGCTAGCTTGATGGAATTTGATTTTTGTTTTCAACTTCATCGAATAGTTTTTTTAGGATTACACTCCAGTAGTCCGGGTCGTCTTTTAAAAATATCGGAGGGATGCCATTCGGTCCTGGCGCTCCACTACCGCGAGACTTCCTTAAAATTCTTCTTATGTCCTCATCGAGGAAACCTGTGCGTCAGGGCATCTCTGCTGTCTCGTTGTACTCTGAAGATTGAGCCTCTTCTCTCAAGTGCCTTGCTGTCCTTTGGTCCCCATCTGACAGCTGTATTGCACTACTTTCTTCATTCAGGGATTCTGCTTTTGTACAAGGCATTTTTTCTTCGCCACTAATTATGGAACTCACTTTGCTATATTTAACTCTTTTGTTGTTGCACATGGCATTGAATAATGTTGTTTATAACCTATAGAAGGTTGGGTTGAACCATCAGTGTAAACAATGTAGTAACACTGATCAATACATAAGATAGAAGTTGGCATTGGATATACAGGCTTATACTGCAAGAAGCCTTGTGTCTGTAAAGACGGGTCAAAGACAAAGTCTGCATCAACAGCTGATAAGAATGTTGCCCATTGTATCCACCTAGGATGGAGGCCCTTATCATTAGGAATGCTTGTCTTTGTGACAGCCTCAAAAGCTGGCACAGAAGTTATGACAATGTATTTCCCTTGTGCAAGTGGTCTTTCTTTAAGGACATTCATCTGCAATGCAGTCAGTATTTTTTCGGTGGAAGCAAAACACATTTACGCATTGGAATATAAATGAAATCTATATGCAATCAGCACTGTTTCACGTTCATTAAAAGAGATACATGTAACTAAACCAGATGACCATGTTTGTGGTATTGATATGTGCATGTAAGTGGGGGATAGTAGGTAAATCCAATTGCAGCAATATGAGAGTATCTGTGTGTTCTGATGTCCGGTGTGTAGCAGAAAAAGCAGGATGAATACATTCATAAAGAGGTTTAATGAGTTGTGCATAATCTGTTGTGACAAAATTAAGAAATCCTAGCAGGGATTATAATTGACTCAATGCATTTACGTGCACACTCTCAGAAAAAGGAGGCACAAGACTATTTCCCTTATGTGCAAGTTTATATCCTAATAATAAGACACTGCGGAAAGCTATATTAGATTTCCTAAAGATAAACTTCTAGCCAAGTTCAGCAAATGCGGATATTATGCTATCTATTGGGGCTAAGTGTGGGTTTAGTTCGTCATCCGTAAGGTAGATATCATCTACATAGAATAACAAGTCTGGGTCATTATCATGTAGAATTGACTTAATGTATGCATCAAAAAATCCTGAGCTGTTTTTATAGCCATTTAGGAACCTTTTGCATTTTATTTGAAAACCAAGAGCCAAAAACACTGCCCAATCTTTACTTTCAAGTGCTAAATTGTGGCAGAAAAACCAGTGTATTTACCCAAGGTTTTTTTAAATTTTGTACAGACTATATTCTTTATAAGTGTCGCACTGTGCGCATTTTTTATTGTAAAAGTATGTGTATACCTTTTCAAATACCGATAGTCTGTGAATATAATTATTTCAGGTTCCCAGGGCCTGTGTTCTTTCCCCAAAGCTGAACCCAATTGGCATTTCTGGCCACAGGTCAGCCCCTGGTAAATGGTACCACCTGTACCCAGGAAACTGTGACCAGAGAAGGCCCCTACGGACTGGAGCACTCATTGTGCCACCCTTAGAGGTCCTGTATCACTACACTCACACACTGCCTTTGCAGGCTGCATGTTTGGTGCAAAACAAAGTGAAGAGTTGACATGGCACCCATCCCTGTGTGCCATGCCTACAACGCACTGCCCTGGCATAGATCAGTCACCCATCTGGTTGGGTACACTATACCAGTGGAGGGGGTACAGGTGCATGAGCCCTGTACCCCTACAGGCCCATTCTTAGACATTGTAAGTGCAGTGCTGCCATTAAGAGTATATGGCTCTGGGAGTTTGTCATTACAAACTCTACAGCACCATAATAGCTACACTGAAAACTGAGATGTTTGGTATCAATCTTCTCAGCACATTAAACCCACACTGATGCCAGTGTGGGATTTAAAGTAAAATGCACGACAGTGGGCATCTTAGATATGCCCCCTGAAATTCGACCAACTTTCAGTGTCCCGACTGAGTGGATGGTTAGGCTGCCATCAACAGACATGTTTCTAGACACCTGGGTTGAAAAGCCTACTGCACTTCGGGAACCGAAAGAATGCACATCCTGGGAAAAGGTGCCAAGCCTCCTCCTCCCGGATGGGCAGGGTTCACGAAGGGGAAGCTTCAAAGACATGCCACCTTTGTGAGCTTCCCCAGTCCACTTATTGCTTTTAGAAACAGGTCCCTACTGGTTCTACCCCCCACTTTGGGTGGGAGAACTGTTGGGAAAAACAAGTGAGGGAGAGAGGTGTGCCCACCTCTGCAATCTCCACCCCTTAGGTGGGGGAGGCGAGATGAAGCACAACTCTGAGTCCCCGCAATCTTGGGGATGGAGGGAGCAAAACAACCAGGAAAAGGCTTCCCTGGGGTGGGTATACCCCCTATTGTGCTACCCTCCTATTGGAGGGTAGCACTATAGGGGGTATACCCACCCCAGGGAAGGGACCCATTGGTCCCTGTCCTCTACCTAACTGTAACACCCCTAAGTCTCATATTTAGGGGGCACTCTGAACCTTGCTTCCTCAGATCCAGAAAGAAGGTAAGAAGAAGGACCAAAGAGCTGTGCAGAGCTAACAATAGTACAATGCCCACTGACTTGGCCCCACCCCTACAGGCCTGTCTCCCCTCGATCCTGCTCCTACGAAACCTCGGTGTGTCCTGCAGGCAGAAACCTCAAAATCTCCGGAGAACCTGCCTGCCTTCACTATCAAAGACTGCTTCTCCTGTGAACATCGAGATCTGGCGACCCCTGACCTGCCTCAAGCCTCCAGTCTAAATTCAGAAGACCCCCGAACCATGACCGGGAGCTGGTAAGTAGATCAGATCCAAAAAGGCATCAAGCACCTGACAGCCCACAGTCTTGTGTGCCCAAACCAATGGTGCCTAACCAACCCCTAACCTCCCCTCTCAAAGTGGTGGTCACTCCCAGAAGTCCTTCGTTTCCCTGCCTGCAGTGCTTTTGCAAATCGGAGGTTCTCCTTTAGAAACAACAGGGCACCAAACATCGAAACAGCACTTTGTACCTGGCTATCTCAGTGCCGCTGAGGGTGCACCTTTTGTGCTACTTTGTTTTCCGATTTGTCCTGACGTAAACCTTAGGAGCTTTGCTCCCACAGCCCCGTGGCCTGCTCATTAGCAGTCGCCACCCAGAGATCCCCTATCCTCCATAGAATAACATTGGGCCTCAACACGATGCACCCGGCCGCCCTAGTGCAGCTGAGGGTACATCACTGACCCTGGGGGACCCCTAAGGCTAACCCCAGAACCATAGCTCCCCCAGTCGATGACTTATTTATTTTATTTTGCGGGTTTGTAGAGCGCTTGAATAGACTCCCGAGGGAGTATCTCCGCGCTATTTGACTGCTGAACCTGCAGGAGATCGAATTCCAAGGCTCCAATCTAGTTCCTAAACTATGTGGTTAGACCTGGAACAAAAACGTCTTCAGCTTTTTTCTGAAGGCCAGATGATTTTCAAGCTGCCTAAGCTGGAGGGGGAGACCATTCCATATCCTTGGTCCCTTCACCGACAGGGCCTTACCCCCTTGCCTCACCCGCTTCATCCTAGGAATAGTGAGAAGCATTTGGTCACTGGACCGTAGAGCACGAGAAGGAACGTACGGCACAAACTTGTCTGCCAAATAGGAGGGACCCAAACCATGAAGTCCTTTGTGGACCGTACAACAGATCTTAAAAACAACTCTCTGACGGATGGAAAGCCAATGAAGCCTGGCAAGAAGAGGTTTTGAAGGTGTTCTCGGGGGAGCATTTAAAACCAGCCTGGCTGCGGTGTTCTGCACAACCTGTAGCCTATCCAGGTCCTCCTCATTAGCGGACAACAGGAGACCATTACAATAGTCAAGGCGACTGATAACCAACGCCTGGACCAGGGTCTTTCTAATGGTGTCTGGAAGCAATGGAAAGACTCTACGCAGCAATCCGATGGTCCGGAAACAAGATCCAACAATGTTGGTGACATGCTGCTTCAAGCTAAGTTCTTGTTCCAGACGGACCCCTAGGTTCTTGACTGTCTGCTTAGGCTCAGGGACTGGGCCTAGATCTAAAGGCCACCAGTCAGGAGCCCAGCAGATCCTAGCCTCACCGAAAAGCATAACCTCTGTCTTTGAAACATTACACTGCAACATATTCAAAGACATCCACTGGGAAACTGCTCTCATCCCCTCAGAGAAAGAATGTAATACCTCTGGAGTAAGATGGTCAAAGGGAAAGAGCAGCTGGGTATCGTCAGCGTATGACACTGGACAGAAACCAAAGGCTCTCAGGATATTAGCCAGGGGGGCCACATAGATGTTGAATAATGTAGGGCTCAAACAGGAGCCCTGTGGCACCCCCTTAGTAATCCTGGTCTCCTCGGATCGGAAATCGCCCATGGTGACACATTGGGTCCGATCCGAAAGAAAACTCTTTAGCCAAGCCAGTGCCATGCCCCCTAGTCCACTCCCAGTCAGACGCTCGACCAAAATCTCATGAGAGATGGTATCAAAAGCTGCCGACAAATCTAGCAGCACCAGGACAGCTGATGTTCCTTTGTCCTGGAGCATGCGTAGATCATCGGTAATCGACAGCAATGCTGTTTCCGTGCTGTATTTTGGTCTAAAGCCCGACTGAGATGGATCTAGGGCACCAGTATGTTCCAGGTGATTAGACAAAAGCTTATTGACGTGCTTTTCTATGAGCTTTCCCATGAATGGTAAAAGGGAAATGGGTCTCAGATTGGTCATGTCAGCCCATGCGGTGGCGGTGTTCTTACGAATGGGTCGCACTTGGGCTCTCTTCCACTCCAGTGGGACACGGCCTGTGTCTAAGGAGAGGTTGACCAAACTTTGTATTTCTGGTGCCAGTATGCTCCTCACTGATACCATCACTCTCGGTGGAAGCTGGTCCATAGGACTTCCACTCTTTATAGTTGTAATAAGTCCCTCCACTTCAGCCAAGGTGATATTTGAAAAATTTGACAGAGTGGAAGTGATGATCTTTTCACTCACTGGGACAGCAGTGGAAAGAGTCACATGTCCAATGGACGCAATGGAGGCATGAATCTTCTCATAGATGGTTTCAATCTTGTTCGTAAAGAAACATGAAATGTCGTTACAAAGTTGTTGTGATGGAGTGTCAACACTCTCACATGCTGCCGGCTTCAGGAAGGAGTTCAGTATTTGGTAAAGCATCCTCGGCGCATTTCCTACCGCCTCTAACTGGGAGGAAATATGATGTTTACGAGCTGTTCGAATAGCTTTATGATAAGATTTTTGCGCCCTCTGATACTCCAATTTATCTGACTCCAAATGAGATGTACGCCAGATTTTCTCTAGTTTCCTTGTTTTACGCTTCATGGATCTCAGGTCCTCTGAGAACCACACCTCCTGATTTTTCGTCGGGCGGGTCTTAAAGGTTTTCATAGGAGCTATGTGCTCAATGGCACTGGTTATTGCCTTTTCATATCTCTCTAGTGCCACATCAATGTCATTAGTTGTGGCATAATCTTGGATAGAGAAGGCATCCCTAAAAGATTCATTAGTTATCTTGTGCCATTGTCTTTACGTTTCATGGGGATCTGAATAGATCTCTTGGGAATTGGTCCTATCTCAGGGATATAGAATTCTATAGTGAAATGGTCCGTCCATAGATTTACAATAGGGGCAGAACACTCAACTCCAGGGAACCTTTGAACCGATGATCTGTTTTTCCTCTGTAGGATAACATTGACCCTTTTCTTCCAAAAAGATTTTGTGTGGAATTTTGAAATCTAAAAATATTCTTTAAAAATCGCATGAATAACCAAAACGTATTTACTTATCTATTTGCAGGTAATATCCCAGAACTGAATCTAGGTATCCAGCACTGAGTTCGAAAAGTAAAAAGTAACTTTCCTGCAATTTACTAAAAAGCCTATTCATTTCAATGTACTGTATTTGCTAGGAATTGCAACCTACTGCATCCCCTGTAAATCAAACAAAGTACAATTCCTATTGCATGTTCAAACTGTTCTACATTCAGCAACTTATTACTGTAGAGCATGTAATGCTTACCACTGCAAGGCTTGCTTGGTTCTAAAAATAAACCAACAGTATAGTTTTTGTACAAGAACAGTTGGCCTAGAGTTCAGTTCTTTATTGTGTGTAAATTAATTTGCTGACTGAGTGTGTTCATCAAATGCTTAACACTGGCCTCTGATACTGCCCTACTGTTCGAGTACTCTATCACATAGAGAGTGCATTTCTATCTAACTTTAACCTCTGCCTACCTCGGGGGTCACCGGGACTCTACACTAACTATACCCTATTTTGGTGTAGTATGTATAGAACCAGTTTCCTACAATGTGTAAACGGTAGAAATAATGAATTACTTACCCAACAGCTGGAATAGCAGAGGTTCTGAGCTGTCCGGCACCTGGTCATGCAAATCGCAGAACAACATCACTATTTACCCAGCTACTGACAAAACAGTAGCGATTCTGCATCGTGTGGCTAGCTGCTATCCAAACAGGAGAACAAAGTCACTATTTAACATCCTGCAGGTCAAATAGCAGATATTCTGCACTGTTCATCAGCAGCTGTGGAAAAAGCAGGATAATAGTTATATTTACTCAGCTGCTGGCTTAACAGTAGCTATTCTGCACTGTACAATTGGAAGCTGTGCAA
The DNA here is from genome assembly GCF_964263255.1 of Lissotriton vulgaris. Classification (NCBI taxonomy): domain Eukaryota; kingdom Metazoa; phylum Chordata; class Amphibia; order Caudata; family Salamandridae; genus Lissotriton; species Lissotriton vulgaris. The sequence goes on from NC_141691.1 coordinate 2,037,283,564, forward strand.
TAGCCGAATAATGTCAATATTTATCCAGCAGCAGGTCAAACAGTTGAGATTATGCACTGTTCAGCTGGCAGCTGTGCAAATAGTATAAACACTTCACTATTCATTCTGTCACTGGCTAAGTAATAACAATTCTGCACTGGTTCGTGATCAGCTGCACGGATAACAAAGAAATGTCACTTTGAACATGGCTATTGACTAAATAGAAGCAGTTTTGTACTGTTTGGCCAGGAGTCATGCAAACAAAAAACTTCACTCATTGACCTGCTACTGGCAATACAGCAGTCATGTACAGGTAAGACAGCAGTTATGCAAACTGTAAATAAACTTAATTATTTATGTAGCTACAGGTCAAATAGCAGAAACTATATATTATCTGACCAGTAGCTTGCTAGTAGCAAAGAAATTTCAATATTCAGCTAGGAAAATAGTATAAATGATGTACTATATTGGTAATGGCCTTGCAAATATTTGGAAAACAATTTAATTATTCATCTTGAGACTAGACAAATAGTATATGATATGTAAAACATAGTCAGTAGCTGTGCAAATAACAGATAAGCTTCACTATTTACCCAGCTGCTGTCTAAACAGATTACCTTTGGTTTATTATGCATTATGCAGATTTAAAAAGGCACTTACTGCAGATAGAACTGCAAACAAGCATTACACACAATTCACATCTGTCTCCTTATGACAGTTAGGGTCCTGAAGTATTATTAGTTCATTAAGAAAAGTAGTTTAAAAATAGTGCACATACCTTTTTCAAATGGAATAGTATTTTGCAAAGTGACCTATAATTGATCAGTCAGTTCACAAAACACTGACTTTTTAGGGATGTGCAGAATGATCTGCCTAATTTATATTCAATGGGTAATTCTAAATTTGTGACCCTTTATGACTGACTGTAATTACAAATAAACCTATACCAAAAGCCAAAGTTTATGCTTTTCTGTAGTCACAAAGGTAAGTTATGTGTCCTATCTTCAAGTCCACAATTGTTCAGAATGTCCACACTCAGGATGGATTCTCTGCCTGAGTACAGAAATCCTACTCTACATCCGGACTGAAGTCTCTGCACCCAAAGTGGAGTCTCTGAGTGTGGACTGGAGATTCTGCCAGTGTGGAATAACAGCCACGAGTGTAGACATACAGATATTTTTCTTAATTTACCTCTATGAATACCGACAAACATAAAACTTTGGCCTAAGTTTACCTTAGTGAATTGGGGCCCTAACTGGAAGTTCAATGTTCAGGTGGTGTGACCTGTTGGGCCAGAATCAATCAGATCCACAGTTCCACACATAAGCTCCTTGGTGATGGGAGCAGGACTCTGTATTGTTTCCTGAGTGTAGACGTAGAGGCAGCACTTGGTGTCACTTACCTGGCCACGCTCATGCGCTGCCTCTGCCCAACCCTATAACTGATCAGTCAGTTCACAACACACTGAATTGCTAGGGGTGTGCAGAGTGATCTGCCTAACTTATATTCAATGGATAATTGTTTATTTGTGACCCTCTGTGACTGACTTTAATCACAGGTATAGTGTCTTGTATGGGACAGCACACCATATATGACTGGAAATGGTTTCTTTTACAAAGCAGACTGTGTATATTAAAGGAACCAGTGCAGGGAAAAAATGGTCTGGAAAAACTTTTCCACCACTGAGGCTGCCGAATCCTGTGCTAATGGGTCCTCTTCTTGTTTGAAAATCAATGACTCCCCCTACTCAGGGGTCATTCGCTCATCAATCGTCAAAACATCACTTTCCAAATGGGAAAGGGGAGGGAGAAGCGCCCTTCAATGAAACTTCCTATTTGCTTTGCAGAAACAATAGCAAAAGCCCTTTTACTAATCTATAGACTTTTACAACTCATAAAAAGGGTTTTGTACATAATGATAAGCACTTTTGTACTTTTGGTTAGAAATCTTGTGAGATTGTGACATGAGGCTCTCAGTGCTAAAACTGGCTTAGATGCAGGCACTGATTTATAGATCTAAAGGTCACAATTAGAATCTGTCCTAATTATTTTGACACACATGACACAGACTGCCACTCCATTACACCATGAACCAAGACATAGTGACTTGGGAATCCCTTCATGGATAAGTCTTGTGCTCTGCAAGCATCCATACTTCTTTGCATTTACCTGCAGATGTGACTAATGATGAAGGTGATTATAACCATTGCCAAACCAACAAAAGCTGTTTATTCTTCACAAAGCCATGGGTATGTACACAAACCAGATATAGGATTATGAAAAGGCTCCATGTTATGATTAGCCTTGGGCGGAACTTGGAAGGTTCCACCTAGCGTACTTCCGTGTACTTATATAGAAACCACACGTTTACTACTATAACGAACTTGCATAAAGTTAGAGTATGTGCTCTGCCCCTAATCACTAGATGGCAAGATATGCTTGCTCTGGAAGTGGAGGGTGCTCTTGCAACGAAGCATGTTACAGATGATAAATTGCAGCAGGAGGAACGAGCATGAAAGACTTTACAGCTGAGCAGTTTAGCAATACTACAGTGAATGAACTCTAACTATAAAGTCTCTAAACGTTAGCCCATAAAGGAGTCAAAATGTGAACTATATAACATGAACACTTACTAGCAATCAAATAAGGAAACATGGTTTTGCACTGTAAAGTTTGTATGCAGCTATGTAAGGGCAAAGTGATAACTTGTATACTGAATTCTGCACACCAACTGACTCGTATCGTATTCTTGCAGTACTAAAGTCTGCACACTAACTGACATGCTCCAGGGCTAATGCAGTGACTTCAGTGCATCACAAGCAGTAGCAACACTTCCACATTTTCCCACTCACACCAGTTGGATATTACTGCTCACTTTCTATTACCAGCACATGCAGTGTCAAAGCGCACTTACAACCTGCAATGTGGAAGTCATCCTAATCCTACCAGCCCAAATTCACTTTTAGCTAAGCCTGTCACAGCCACACTCACTGGCTGCAGAACATGGCCATCCATGCTCATTTCCCAGCCAGCCAGAGTGATCCTTCCCATCCGTGCAAGCATTGGCTCACTCACTATAAGCTTGCTTACTTTGTAAGTGTTCTCGGTCATCCTCTTCACATCCTCTGGGTCCCGGGATATGACTGCATTTGGGGATGTAGCCCTGGGGCAAGTCTCTTAAGGTACCACCTACAGCCTGATTCACAAACCTATACCAAAATCCAAGGTTTATGCTTTTTGGTAGTCACAAAGGTAAGTTATGAGTCCTATCTTCACGTCCACAATTGAGCAGAACTCTGTATTAGTTGCTGAGCTCAGAGGTAGAGGCAGCACTTGGTGTCACTTCCCTGGCCAGGCACATGTCCTGTCTCTGCCCAACCCTGGCCCTTCAGTGGCAACTCGGCTTCGCAGTGGTCAGTGTTTGGACTCTTTGAATAGGAAGGAAGTGCAAAACTATCAGGCTGCGAAGTAGTCATCACCAACACCAGTCATCGCAAATATGATATCCACACAGGATAGGCATTCCGACCGCTGACAAACACCTGCACAGTGCTTGAATCCAAGTTGTCAGTTGAGGGTAGTCAGTGTTTGAAAGTAACACACACTTTTACCCCAGGCCAACACCACCCAGACAAGCCACTTTAAGCATATCCAAATGGAGGCTTGAAACGCAGGATTCAAATGTATATGTCAAGAACAAGGCTTGCATTACTAACATAACGCTTTAAAGGAATTGGGGAGTGTGGGTGGTACACTCCACCACACAGATGTCACAGATTATATTTTGTGGAAGTCCGAGCTCCGAACTGAGAACGGAGTAGCAATACTCAGCAGTCTCTGTGAAGTCTGAAATTATTAATTCCGATTCATTTCAATTAATACATCATTATAAAGTACCTTAAAACAATGATTTGTAAAAACAAAAACCAGAAAAGGAAATGTTGTAACAATGAGTCTGCTAATATTTTGAACGTTTTTTTATCAAAATAGAAACAATTGCATAGGGCCACTTGTGTGATGTGAGAAGCACAGCATAACTGAAAATTGGGACCTAATTTCGAGTTTTGAGGATGGAGATAACACTGTTAGGATGAGGAGACCAATACCTCTAACAGCCTAAGGGACCTTTGCTATCCAAATTTAGAGCTGTTTGTTGTCCACTGGCCCCGCAGACATCTCTCTACCTTGCTGGTTTCTATCTATGCATGAAACATTTGAAGGACAGTACATTCAGACATTATGGCTGGCTTCAAGACTTGTACAAAAAATGTTTCATTTAAAAAGCAAACACCAGAACCAGAAATTTGCTTTTGAAAACAAATGCTCCCACACTGGGAGTTTTCTCTATGAGTGATAGGGACATTATTTTTTTCAGACAGGTTTTACTCTATATCTATCATGCTCAAATGTGCCTGAGTTGGTGCTAGGCAGCACAGAGAGGACTAGCACAGGGAGAGAGTAGAAGTGTCAGATTTTAGTAGTCCCTGTCATGCAATGCAGCACAGCAAATTATCTTGCTGCCTTGCATTGAGTGACTTGCAAATAAATCTGTCACTTGCTACATTATCACCAATCATAAACACTCCAAAGATCTGGGGGTAACACATAATCCCTCTCTTGTCCATCTTAAATGAATTATCTGGATCTTCCATCATCCCCTCTCCAGCTCATCAAGGCCTTCCTTGGATCTTGAGCTTCCCTTTGCTGATTGCATTTTCACCATTAAACATTTTTCCTGAATTCAGCCACATGAGGTTCTAAAAATCCTTTGTACCAACATTCACAGACCACGGTCATTTTCACCCACCCAACTTTAAATTTCTACGCCAAGTTTTAGTTCCTACGCCCTCAAATCAACCCTCAGATTATGGTGCCAGCATCAGACTGCGTCTTCTTCACTCCGAGGAAACAGTCTGGGTTTTTAAATCACTTTACATGCTCTGATATTTTAGCAAATACTTACCAGTTCTATATATTGGCTGAAGAGGTGTAGGTTGGCAGCATATGAAGCATGATTGAAAACCATTCACAAAAGGATCCCCCAATACATGTGAACTAGACTCACATAAACAAAAAATCAAAAGAGGGAGTGAAGATGAAAAAGGTTGAATCGTCCTCCTCTTAATACTGTTGTCCAACATAGGGATTCTACCATGTATTATGTGAATATATATGCACCCATGTGTGTGCTGCTACTTTTATTTTTATTTGAAGTGTTTAGTCATACCTGAAAAATGGTGCAAAAGGATCAGAGGTCCTTCTCTCAATTTGTGGGAAGGGCAATGTTTTAAAAAATTGTAAAATACCCCCCACACACTGAAACCTGATTCAGTGTCATGCTTCATCATTGGGGTCTTCCCGCCTCTCTACATGACGGGGCGTGCTACGACTTACGTAAATGCAGGAGCACTTTATTCAGTGATTGGTGAGTATGTGTAGTGCATGGGATCATGAAAAGAAATTGTGAGATGGTTAAAAATTCTCTGGCTAGTTGAATGAAAATACTTTATTGTCTTCCCTGGCAGAGAATAGTAAAAATGGGGAGGTGTAGATGGTGTACTATAATGATTCACCTCCTACAAGGTCGACATGTTTCAGAAGCCATCCCCTTGGCTTTCTTTCTCAGGACAAAAAAAAACGATCCCTGTTACACCTCAATGGGTAATAGTTTAAATGTACATATGCCTGATAGTCACAAACACTGTCCTTTGTTCCCTGTTATGGGAGTAGAAAGATATACCACTTGTATATCTTCAGAACTTTAGAATTTAATCGTTATTGCTCCATGAGCTCACACGAGCGGTGTCAGGCGCCTTCAAATAGACAATGCTGGAAGGAGCGCGATGACCAAAGGAAGTACCTTCTTCTGGCTCGTCGGAACCAGGCATATGTACTTTTATTCTATCACCCATTGAGGTATAACAGGGATCGTTTTTTTGCCTGCCAACCTCCTCTTTATTCTTTAGGTTTTGTTCTTCTAGTCTTCCTCACTGTCAGCCTGGTCTTCCAATTCCTAGTTTGTATTCTCTTCTTTTTTGGTACCGACTAGACCTAATCCTTTTGTTTCTGTCTTCATCTGCCTAACCCCCGTGGTTCTTGTCCTTCTGATCATCATGGTCCTTTTATACTACAATCTCCTAGCAAATGTCTTTCATTACTGATCCTTCTGAGCCGTGGTGTTTTCATCCTGAACCTCCTGTACATCAAGGTCCAGTCCACCTGGTCTTTCTGGCTCTAGCTGGTCCTTTTTCCCTCAGATCCTGGTCTTTCTAGTCCACATATTTCTCCAGGCCCTAGTCCTATGGTCATGACTGAATGAATGAATGAGAGATTAATAAAGTTCAAACTCTTGCCAGAGGGCGTCTTGGCACTATAAAGATAGATCCCTCTTCAGAATTGGTCCCTCTAGCACTCTTAGGCTTGTTACTGCTCCTGCTGATACTGATCCTTCAAATCATTCTTGAGTCTGGTCCTCCTGGTTCTTGTACTCCTGATATTATTTGTACTGACCCACTTGTCTTCCTTGTTTTCCTGGATCTGGTAGTGATCCTTTTGTCCCTGGTATTCCTGCTGCTTGTCCTCATGCTGTAGAGCCTCTTCATGGTCCTCCTTTATCTGATCCTGCCAGGTCGGTCATCCTCTTGCTCATCTTCCTTGGTATCCTATTCCTAGCCCTCTGGCCTGGAACTCCAGGCTGTAATCATCCTGATACTGATGTCCCTGGTCCTGATCGCATATCGCATCCTCACCCTGGTCTCCTGTTTCTAGTTCTCAAAGACCTGATCCTCTTTGCCCGATTTGTCCTGATCCACTTTGCCCTTTGTTTCGGGTCCTCTTATAACTTTTTCTTCTGACTCCGGCTACCTGTGTCCCTGCTGGTACTCCTGGCCATGGTCATCTATTCTCGTTTTTCATATTACTTGTCCTTGAGATTTCTTGCCAATCGCTGATCTTTCTAACCATGTTTTATACAGTTTGGGTTCCCTTTGACTTTGTTCTACTTGACATGACCCACCAGCCTTGTTTGAATCTGGCAGCACGACATCCGTGAGGCGCTTTGCGCTCTTCTAATAAGATTCGCAATTGATTCGGGTTGTACTTATGAATTGGATGCCCCACTCCAGGGCGGGACTAGAGGACTTCAGAAGACAGTTTAGAGGACTCCCTACAATTGTTTTCCTAGCAGAAGCTACTGCAACCAGGGGATATTACCTGTCCTTGTTGAGATGTCAACACACCTGGATGAATTATCGACATACCTTGTTGCCGTCGCGGCACAAGTATTGAGTTGCCCTACCCCGTCCTGAAGAAGACTCGCAGCTGAGGTACAAATTACCCTCCTTGCGTAAGTCGAGTTGAAACGTCGACGCTCTACTCCCACACGAGACCTGTACCATCCTCCCCCCAGCCCATCTTCAGACGATGCATTATTGCATATAAATTGTATACAAACATTGTATTGTATAAATGTTTCTTATTGGACAGGTCTCCTGTACTGGTCTGTTTTACCAGTTGATTTTTGAAAATAATGGAATTGTGTATTCATCAAAAGCACGCCTATCCCGTTTCATTCCCCGTTTGCAACAATTTTTGAGTATTTAAATTGTGATTTCTATTATATGTATAGAATAAACAGACTTTACTTTGATAAAAACTGTTTTGTCACTCTTGTTTTACATTTATTGTATGTGGTTGAATATATTCTTGGAACATAGTGTCTCCCCACAGGGTATTAGCATACCAGCGTTGAAGATGTATGCAACACACACTAGTTATATTCTGCATTTATTCTGCATCTATAGAAATCACGGACCAATTATCTTTCATTCCAGCATTATACCCAGGTCTGTGGATTTTTGGGTTACCCCATTATTTGTAACACCTGCTATCTTAGTCATTGTCATCCCGCTCCTTTTTATCCTATTGCTTATTATCATCAGAAAACTTGCATTTTGGCCATCATGACCTTTTCTGGTTGTTCCAGTCTTGGACCATTTGGTACTGTTCCTCTTTGGTCCTCTTGGTCCTAGTCTCCTTGTTCTGGTCAACATCATTCTACTAGCCCTGGCCCTGCAGGGCCATCATTCTTCCTGTATCCTGCTACTCTTAGTCTTTGTCCTCCTGATTTGGTTTGTCCTTATTCTCTTGGATCTCCACATTTTCCATTTAGTCTTACTGATATTCAGGCATTGATCCATGTGTTCTTGAGCCAGGTTCACCTTGTTTGGGTCTTCCTGAGCCTGGTCCCGTTCTGACTGGCTTGATATGTCCATTCCACTTGGTGTTCCAGATACTAGTTGAACTTCTTACCTCAGATCCTCCTTCACCCAAGTCCTTCTACTTTTAATAATTGCTCTTCCTCACTTTTTAATTCAAGTCATAGTCCCCATTTCCTGATCTGTGTGTAGTCCCCATTTCCTGATCTGTGTGTAGTCCCCCTGGTCATGATCCTTTTTGTTCACCTAGTCCTCTTGCTCTGGTCTTCCGGTTACTTTTGGTACTACCCCCCTTAGCCATCCTAATCCCAGTTCTACTTACCCGAATATACTGGAAGTAATGTCCATTGCCCTTCAAGACCTGATATTAATAGTCCTCTCCAATCTGGTCCTGATCCTCCTGGCCCTCAGCTTATTGCTACAGGGCCGCCTGGCTCAGCAATAATTTGTACTGTCCCAGACCATTCTAGCCTTTCCTTGTTCTCAGGTTTCTTGATTTCCAGTTCATGCTAGTCTAAGAACTTTCTGTTCCTGTACTTTCCTGTGCTGATCGGACTGGTTATCATTCCCTGATACTCCCACCCTTGGTCATTTGGATCAAGGTCATGTTCCCTTGGTTTATATACTCTTCCTGTTTGCCTGTTCCTAATCTTTCTGATCCGGGTCACCTTGGTCCATGTTGGTCTGATCCTAGTTATGGTTCTCCTTTGTACAGTACTCATTTATCAGGTCTTCTGTTGCTAGCCTCACTGGCCTTGGTTTTCCAAGCCCTAATAGTCTCCTGTACTCCTGCCTGTTGTGGGGATTCTGCTCATGCACAGAACTATGCGCAAGAAACCAGGACCTCAGTAAATTGCGGTGTACTAAAAAGTCACCTCAGTACCTATAACCTCTATTCGACTAGCATCAGTGTCTCATTAGTTCTCCGTCCCATAGCGAAGCTACGAATAATTAGACAACCCAGAACATGCGATTTAAGGTACTCTCAGGAATGGTGGGAATCAAGAACACTCCGTCGTTTTTTATTCTCATACCATTCTACAACGTGAGTATTCAGAGATACTGAAAAGTTTAAAATGTTTGTTTTAACAACGTGCTATTAGATGCAGTATTTTTAGTAACATAAGCGGGCATATGAATAAAAACTAATATGATCAGCATTTTTACAATTCCTAAAAAAACAAAAGGGAGAAATCATATTATAATGATAGTGGAAACAGTTCCTATAGCGCGTTGTGAACAACCCTCCCCTGCTAGGAACTAGGTTTTATAATATTGGAAGGTCTCTTAGGCTTTAATGGGGAACCCCATTCCTCCAAGATCAGGAGAAGTGAATCACATCACAGGATCAGCAAGGCTCTCTTTCACTAGAAACGGTTTTACTCCAAGTGCCCAAATCGTGCATGCAGTGTAATATTAAAGGCACTAGAATTTCATTTAGCTGCAGCTATGTTCTTATTGTGTCCAGAGCGTAGGCCGATCAACCTGAATAACAGCATATATTGTTATGGTGACCTTGAAGGCTTCTGCACGCAGTCTACAGACTAAGGTCGCAATGTAAGTCTAGGGATGTTAAAAACAAGATTTTCTCATGCGCGGAAAATCAAGTAGTTTAACTACAGTTATATGTAGTGCTGTGTGCAAAAGCTGCAAAGTGGAAAAATTGTGTTTAAACTTCTAATAAGCTTATGCTAACATAGTAATGTGTGCAAGCAGGGCCCTGTCTTCATCACAGGCCCATCCTACTAATTCTCCAGCTCTCCAGGTTTGCCTATTATACCTTGTTACAATCCATCTGACCATGTGCCCCTCAATCATGCTTCTCCAACTAAGGATTCTATTGGGTATTTTCTTCCTCATCCCTCTGCCACTGACCCACCTAGTTCCGATGTTGCTGGTCACCCAGGTTCATGTAGTTCTTTTCAATCTGGTTTAGGATCCTCCTGAGTCTGATACTCCTGAACCTTCTAATCCTGGTCCCAGTGGACCTAGACTTCTTTGACCTTTATAACCCCTCTGGTCATTCTAATTTAGCCCTGGATCTTTCTGGTTGTGGTCTTCCTTGTCCAGGCCTTTTTACTTTTGGACCCTTGGTCTTCCTTGAGCTGATGTTTGTCATCTTGGCTCTCCTGTCTCCTGTCCTTATTTCTGTTGGTCGCCTGGTACTGGTCCTCTTCGGCCTTTCCACTTGAGTCTGCTACCTCTGCCCCTGGTTGTCCTTGTCCATGTCATTCTGGTTGCTGTTCACAGGTCCCTCATAGCCCTTCATGTTGTTATGGTCTTGAGATGTCTGTTCCTTATAACTTTGGTTCTTCTGTTTTTGTGAGCTCTTGTACACTAGAACCATATACCCCTGGTCTTCAATTGCCTGGACCTCCTGATTTTTCTCACCCTGATCCCAATACCTCTAGTACGGTTTTTCCATTTCCTGTTCCTCATTGTCTATTTGTTCCTGGTTCTCTCTGGCATTGTAACACTTGTCATCATAGAGTAGGTCTATCTGGGCCTCGGCCGTCCTGTAGTGGACATCTTGTGTCTGGTCAGCCTAGCCCTCCGATGGTCTTGTACCTTTCATCCTCCTCTTCCTTCTGCTTCCTTCCCTAGCCCCCTTTGACAATGATTTTAGTCAGATACATCTTCCAAGTCTGTGCCAAAGATTTCCTTTGTTGAGACAGGACTGTCAAGCCAGAAATGGGGTCCAAGTAGAGACAGGACCTTTCCCACTTAAATCACTACAGACCATGTTAAACTTCAAAACTACCATTCTCAAGACGCATTATGCAGGCAAATAAAATTACAGGATGGCTGCAGAGGGCCACTCATTACATGGGACCAAAAAGCATCAATGCAATCAACCTACTCTGCTGGGTGAATAGTATGAAAATGTGTGTTTATTTGTGGCAGCAGAGTGGACTACTACAGAAAATTACTTAGATGCATTACTTGCCTGTCTCCTGCTTTCACTTCTCCATTCCAAAGAAGCACTATTACAGTGTCTCGCTCAATTTACCCTCTGCAAGTTCCTGGTAGCACTGTGTCCTCAAACACCAACAACCAACTGTCCCTCCCTATAGTGCCCTGATACCTCTTATCTGTCTGATTATAGAATGGTGTAGTTAGAATTGTTAGATGTAATGGGACTGTTGGGGGATTAGTGTGGCGGTTTACGAGGTGACTGGTGGCTTTACCTGGTTGCTCTTCTGTGGATGTTAAGATGTACTTCTTATTGGAATAAATCCTGTTAGCTGGACCTGCGTCAATCTACTTATTTACCAAATAAATACTGGTGACGATCGGGATGCAGATTTTCCTATGAAGACAGCGTTCACTGGATATTATTTTAATATTTGTTTTCCAATCGCAAGAAAATACCTTATCATTGGGACACTAAGCGTTGGATCATCACTTGGTAATGTATTACTGAGTATACCTTCGTGGCTTAATTTTTTTTTTTTCTTAGCGCTTTGTTTCACCCCGCGCTGACAGCTAAAGAAAGAAACTGCCATAATGTTTATTGCGGAATCCGGGGAACTATTGTCTCTTGACATTTCATATCCGATGAACTTGAAGGATTAATTTCATTTACTCACTCTGCTGTTGACCGCATCCTCGAGGGGTATTACACAGCTCCGTTGCATCATTTGAAACTTGCGAGCGTGCGCCATTCTTTGCCTCTGTATGCTCTATGTCAGAACTCTTACAGTGATCGTTGCGCATTGCATTCTGGGATTGTAACTTTGACCTCACGTATTACGTGTGAACATTTTGGAATTTCTTTTTCAGCAATTTTTTTTGTCAAGTTCAGCCGGAGCTCACGATTGCGCAATATCAGGTGGAATTTATGATAGCTCTTCATAAAGTGCTAGAAATCGTTAAGTGAGTTATTTTAGGCACATCTCCAAATCAGATTATTTTTAGGTATTTTTTTTCTTCATTTTTTTCTGCCATTCAAGACACAAGGTATTGTTTTATTATTTCCATTTCCAAGCCAATTTTGTTCTAATTGTTTATAACTATGTCTAACATTGCTGCACCACCACATTTTCTTCAAGTTGCTGGAGAACCACATATAGAATGGGATTCATGGTTTCCCATGTTTTTGGCTTATGTGGATGTTTTAAAAAAAGATGATGGTTCAGCCAAAAGGAAACTTGCTTTATTAAGACATTGTTTAGGTGGTGCAGGCATAAAAGAGTTTGATAATTTATCTCCAATTGAAGAAGCTGGAGGCATGGATGTTTTTGAGAAGGCAACGAAGCATATGAAACTTCGCTTTGGAAGAAAAATTAACACTGTGATGGAAAGGTTTACATTTTACTCACAGGCTCAATAATCTGAGGAGACAATTGAAGACTATGTTTCTGAACTACGTTCTCTTGCTTGTTCATGTGCTTTAGAGGCTATTTTGTACGAACAAGTACTTAGGGATCAAATAATGATGAAAAACAAAAGTAAAAAGATTCAAGAAAGACTTTGGTTGGGTAGAGAATCCACCCTTAGTGCAGTTATCAATATTGCCAAGGGAATTGAACAGTCTGAATTGTTTTTATCTAAAATAAGGAACCAATCTACTAAAGTACAAACCACGAACCAGAAGTTTCTTTGGTAAAAGACAAAACAAATGATCCTATGAAAAGTTATTTTAAAAAGGAGATGGAGAAAAAACATGTAGATAATAAGACCTTTTTCAAAAGGAACGCGATTATTTGTTATAGATGTGGTAGTTCCAACCATGTGGGTAATTATAAAGGATGTCCTGCTTGGGATAAAGTTTGCATGACGTGTAAAAAAAAGGGTCACTTTAGTAGTGTATGCCGTTCTGTTCAGAGGGTTGAATACATTCACAAGAAGAAGAAGAAGAAGCCTTGCATGGTTTGAATAGCATTTTTTCCGTGAATGAATCTGAATATAAAATATGTCCTTCATGCGTTATCAATATTAATAGTAAACCTGATCAATTGATGGTAGATTCATGTTTATGATACACTATCATTGGGGACAAACTTTTCAAAGAGACTTTTTTTTTTATTATTTTTTTATTGAGAGTTTATAAAGATAGAATATATTTTACAAGACACATTTAGTAATAGAATTAATATAGTACAGGACATAAAAAATACAAAAACGTGTTCAGATTTAATCGATTCAGAAACTTACTTATAAAGTGCGATGTGAGTAAATATAAACAATCTGGCAGACTAATATTAAAAAGATATGGTTACAGTTAAGTATCGACAGAGAACAAACTAGGATTCAAATATACTCCAAAACTTTTCATATTTCTTAAGGGCCCCAGATCTCAGTGCATATTTTCTTTCCCTGCCCTGGATTCGTAATAGTTTTACTTTCCATGCCTGAAAGGTTGGCACAAGATCTGTTTTCCAGAACTGTAAAATTAGGAATTTCGCTATTAAAGAGGCAATAAAAAGGGGCTCATCATGTGGAGTATAACTCAAAGAGCAGCCTAGGACAGGAATTAAATCATCAAAGATTACAGTGGCTTTGAGCTCAATGGAGAGGTATTTTTCAATTTCCTTCCAGAATAACTGAATTTTTGGGCACTCCCAGACAATATGTTTCCAGGTGCCTTTATCTTCACATCGAAAACATTTGTTGGCGACGTGTGGAAAGGTACTGTGGAGAAAAGAGGGGGTTCTGTAGATTAACCATTTATTATAAAATTGCATGCATTTAAAATTAGCGCAGCGAAAGATGGTTTTATTAAATTTATTTATCTTATCCCATATCTGTTGGCTAATTTCAATGTCTTTCCTCTTTTTCCACCTCTCAATGACCTTACGAGAGAATTCCTACCCTTTATTTTCTTTTAATATTTTAATCCACATACTCATCTTCTTTTGTGTTTGATTATTAAGAGCTGTAGAGATATTTACTTTATGGAATACAATTCCTATATCGAGCTCTCATTGTTTTGGATTGAGCATAAGAAATGACCAGTTCAGAATTGTATGGGAGTGGTGTATCTGTCTAGAAATTTCATCCCAAGACTTCCATCTGTTACCTATAAGGAAGTCTGCAATTTTCTCAAGGCCGTTCTCCTTCCATAGATTTATTATACTATTGTCCATGCAGCCCTCTTCCCCTAAACTGAAGTTAATTAGATCCGGTGTGTTACTTATTTTGGGGATACAATAAAAATTCAAAAACTGAGTTTTCTGTTTAAAAATCCACTGTAGGGACTTGTAACGAACTTTTTTTGGTCTTTCGTAATTCCAACCGGGTCAGTGATTTTTGAGTCTGACAGCATCCTCTTCATAAAAAAATTGTCTACCTCATGTGTTTCTGAGGAAAAAAACGAAAACTATGGTGTGCAAAAGATGCAAAATATTATTCTCTAATATTTGGGAGGGACAGCCCTCCTTGTGCAGATGGAAGATATAAAGTGCTGAGTGCGAGTCTAGGAGATTTTTTTGCCCAGAGAAAAGAGGAGATCAAAGCATATACTTTTTTTTAAAAAGGAGGCCTGGATTGCACAAGGTACGGCGCTAAAAAGAAAATTGAAAAGAGGTAAAATCGACATACGTACTAACGCTGCCCGTCCCATTAAAGACAAGGGTAATAAATTCCAACGATCCAAAAGAGACACCACCTTTTTTAACAGAGGTAAAAAAAATTGCGAATGAAGGTCTTCCAGATTGTCCGATATGAATATTCCCAGATATCTTTTTGGGCACGTGTGATGTAAATCTGCTTGAATTCCGGAATTAAGTGTCTAAAGTGCAGTTAGTTAAAATAATTTCCATTTTGTTAACATTAATTTTGTAGCCCCCTAATTTTTGGAAGACAGAGAAACTGTTTAAAATTTTTAATTGACTTGAGGGTTTTGAATCTAAAAAAAGGGCAATATCATCCGCGTATAATTTTATATTTGTCATTCCAACTACTGGGGCAGTGTCGGTTCTTGTGTCCCTAATTGCAATCGCCAACGGTTCAATAAATAACACAAATAAAATTGGCGATAGGGGGCATCCTTGTCGCGTGCCCCTAGTGACCTGGCATGTCTCAATGGCAATGTTGGTAATATTAATGATAATCTGTGCCCTACAATTCATATAAAGTTGTTTTAAAAGAGAAATAAAAACAATCGGGAAATGTCGATTCTCCAATTAGCATGCAGAGAGAATCTTGATTTCATTAAAGACAACGGAGGCTGACATTATGCAATAACTTTTATTGCTGCTCAAGATATACAGCCCTTTAAATTGTAACCATTACATCATAAATAAAACATTCTACAGGACATAGACAAGTGTCCTAGCAACCAGTAAACATCCTCTTAGAGCTGCGAAGGAAAGGACTTGAGACTCAAAATCTTCCAACGTCCACTTAAAAGGTTCATAAAGAAGTCGAATCTGAAAAGGAAAAAACACAAGGAATAACACTTGTTCCGGAAGGAAGAAATATCAAATGCAAAGACATATTAAACAAATTTTAAGAATATAGTAAGTAAAACATCCACCAGGGAGTGGTGGGAGGGATAATGTCAGCCTCCGTTGTCTTTAATGAAATCAAGATTCTCTCTGCATGCTAATTGGAGAATCGACATTTCATTACAAGACCGGAGGCTACATTATGCAAGTTCAAAGCTTCTTAAAGCAACATTACTCACATGTTCGACAGGTTTAAGGTAAAATTTAACAAAAGTTGATGCATTAGACCAATCTGCTGCTTTCAGGATATCAGAAAGGGATCCCCCACCCCAGAATACCTTGCTTGCCATAGCGCCACGAGAGGAGTGTGCGCCGAATTTCGATAAATCTACTCCAGCTTCAAACATGACAGTTCTTACCCACCTGGCAATTGTCGCGGAAGAGACCGCCTTATAAGGTTTGATAAAAGAAATTAACAATTGATTTTCATTACAAGGTCTAAAAATACTCATTTTCTGATCATACGCTTTCATGCAATTTACAACACACAGTTTTGGAGAATCTAAAAAATAAGGGTAAAATATGTTTTCAGACATGGTCTTGGTTCTTTTCCAAATCTCGAATAATACTCCATCAGGAGAGTAAAACCTGTTACAAATTTCTAAATCCTTAACATCAGATACTCTCCTGAAGGAGATTAAACAAAGTAAGGTAGCTAGTTTAATCAACAATTGTTTTCTTGTAAGGAAACAATTGTCCGGCCAAGATGAAAAAAGATTAAAAATAACATTAACATTCCACAAGGAACTATATTTGGGCCTAGGAGGACGTTTAAGTCTTATACCTTTCATTACTCTACGAATCAAAGGATCGGTACCAATAGAAAAGTCGTTCAGTAAGGAGTGACCTGCAGAAATTGCCGACCTATAGCAGTTGACTGTTCTATAGCAAAGGTTTGAGTTAAAAAGGTCCGCTAAAAAATTAGCAACATCCACTACAGGTGCTTCCACGGGATCCAAATTCCGTTCCATGCACCAACCACACCATCTTTTCCAAGCACTGGTATATCTTCTCCTCGTTCCGGGAGACCATGATTCATCCAAAAGGTTCTTAGCTTGCCCTGAAAGGCCTGAGTATCTCGTAGAACCCCTGAAATCTTCCAAACAAGAAGGTTCATGTTTCCTTCTAAGAGAAGAGGATGAAAGTCTCCTTCTAGACCCAAAAGGAGATCCAAGTTCCCTGGGATAAAACGGGGAATTTCCATGGTCAATTCCATCACACTCGGAAACCAGACCTGGGAGTTCCAAAAGGGAGTAACTAGGACAATTCGGGACTGTTCTGAACGAACCTTCAGTAAGACTCTCTGGATTAGAGTGAAAGGGGGGAAGGCATAATAATTGAGATTGCTCCACGGTTGGAGAAGAGCGTCCACTGCCGAGGCAAATGGGTCTGGTCTCCAGCTGAAGTAGCGATCTATTTGGAAGGAGAGTCTGCTGGCAAATAGGTCTACTTCGAAAGGACCCCATAGGTCTTGAATTTTCTTGAAAATCAGAGGATTCAACTTCCAATTGCTTGCGTCTCTGAGGAACCCCGAGTTCCAATCCGCCCTGGTATTTAGGTGGCCCGGAAGGAATTCTGCTCTCAGCGTAATTTTCTGGTCCCAGCAGAAATACCAAATTTTCTAGGCCAGATCTGCTAGAAGAACAGACTTCGCTCCTCCTAAACGATTGATGTAGGAGACGGCTGTGAAGTTGTCTAATTTGATCAAGACTACGCTGTTCATCAAAATTGATTTGAAACTCATAAGAGCATTCAAACTCGCCATCATCTCTAAACAGTTTATGTGTAGAAATAGTTCCTCCTGGGACCATTTCCCACCAGTTTCCAAATCTCCCAATCTGGCACCCCAGCCGAAATTGCTCGCATCGGATTCCAAGATATGGTCCGGCGTATTCCCGAATATGGCTTTCCCGTTCCAACTGTCTAGGTTGTTCCGCCACCAAAGGAGGTCGGACCGAGCTTCTGGAGATAAGGGAATGTGGTCTGAATACCATAGGCCTTTCCTCAGGCCCGTGGATTTCAACCTCTGAAGGGCTCTGTAGTGAAGCGGTCCTGGAGAGATCGCTTGGATAGATGATGATAAGAGACCCACTATTCTTGCTAGTTCCCTCAAGCTGACCAAATCTTTCGATAAAACATAAGAGACTTCTTTCTTTATTTTTGTCAGTTTCTTCGAGGGAAGTTGGAGTTGGGCTAAGGACGTGTTCACTTGAAAACCTAGAAATTCTAGATCTTGAGAAGGAGTCATGACGGATTTTTCTACATTGATAATGAAGCCTAAGGACTCCAGGAGGTCTACAGTCCACCTCATGTGGAGAAGAAGTTCCTCTTGACTCTGGGACATCAATAGAATATCGTCCAGATATATAATCAAACGAACTCCTCTTCTCCTTAGAGATGCAATGACCGGTCTTAGAATCTTGGTGAAACACCAAGGGGCCGAAGAAAGGCCGAAAGGAAGGCATCGAAACTGGTAGGTTACGCCTTTCCATAAAAACCTCAGATATTTTTGGGAGTCGATATCCATAGGGACAGTAAAGTAAGCGTCTTTCAGGTCTAGCTTGATGAGCCAATCTTTCTTTTGAAGAATATCTCTCAAAAGGTGGATACCTTCCATCTTGAAATGCCTGTATACGAGGAAGGAATTCAAGTGTATACGAGGAAGGAATTCAAGTGTCTGAGATTTATTACGGGGCGCCAACCTTTGTCTTTTTTCTTCACAAGGAAAATTGTGCTTACAAAGCCGGGGCCGGGGTTGGATACAATGAAAATTGCCCCTTTTTCCAACATCTGGCGAATCTCCTCGTCTACTAGGGGTGACTGATCTCGGCTTAGAACTAGTTCCCTGGGGGGTGAGGTCTGGAGAGGGAAGGAGACGAAATCTATCCTGAAACCTTTCACTGTTTCTAGAACCCATGCATCGTTTGTTATTGATAGCCAGTTCTGGCTGAAAGTAGCAAGTCTCCCCCCTACCTTTGGAAGTGAAGAACCAGAAGGAGGGGTTCTTACCTTGATTTCCTTGTCCTTGGAACTTGGCCCGGTTGTTTCCACCTCCACGATTGCGGTAGTTGCGTCCTCTCTGAGGGAAGAAGGAGTTGTTTCCTCTAAAGTATCTTCCACGCTGGTTCTGGTTGTAGAAGGACCTGTTAAAGCCTCGGCTGACAGCTGGCCCTCCTCTGTCAGCCCTTCCAAAAATTTGCCTGCCCCCAAACATCCTTCTCATGTTACTCTGAGCTCTGCTAAAAGCAGAGAAGGTAGATACGTATTTACCAAGAACTTTGATAAAGGACTCTCCGAAGAGGAGTCCATTAGGGTCTCCCTCTACGTCCTTATTGGCTAGGTCCCCCAACTTGGGGTTCATCCTAATCAGGATTCCTCTACGTCTCTCGGACGTGAGGCTAGCGTTGGCATTTCCTAGGAGGCATAAGGCACGTTGGCTCCAACCCCTCAAGAGTTCGGTGTCAACCGGAGTGCCATTAATAGAGGATTCCTAGGCAAGGTCTAGGATTCTCGCCAGAGGGCCTAAGGTGTCTAGCAATTTATCCTGACACTGTTTAAGACAACGTTCGACACCCTTACGAGGGTACTGCAAAATAGCAAAAAGGCGATCCCATGACACTAGATCGAAGGCTTTCTCCGCGTCTAAAAGCCAGATTTGAGCCTTCACTTTATTAATCTTAAAATAATCTAGTGCCTCCAATAAAAATGTTGTATTTTGAATGAAGGTGCCTACCAGCAACAAAACCGCACTGATCATGGGCACCTAGAGACCCCACTATTTTATTTAATTGGTTTGCTAAAAGTTTTGTAAAAATGTTATAGTCTGTATTTAAAAGACTTATGGGTCTTTCCAAAGAGACTCGGGGAGATTGTAAATTGTGCCTTCCTGATGTACAACCAAGGGGGAACTCCGGCCATAAAATAGATCTTGAAGGATATTTTTGGGCAGAAATCGAATTTATGAGTAGAATGATTAATGGTAAAGTGTACGTGATGTCTAAAGGTGTATCAATTCTAGGTTGGCCACACCAAAAAGAATTGGGGATAAAACTTGACCCAAATGCTTCTACTCCTGTCAGTGTAAGCCCTAATTGCAGTTCATCTAGAAATGTTGTGGATATAAGCACTGTTTGTTCCCAAAGCAATCAGAATATTAACAAGAATTGTTTATCTCAAACATTAAAAGTAAATTTCCCAGGGTGTTTGAGGATACTTTAGGGAAATATGTTGGTTTTCAGCATAAAATTATTCTAAATGATGGTGCCATTCCAGTCAGACACAAAGACAGAAATGTCCCGTTGACATATAGGTCTAAGCTAAAAAAAATGCTAAGTCATTTAGTTTCTAAACAAATTATTGAACCAATTGAATCTTCTCCTTGGGTTTCTCCCATTGTTTTATCGCTCAAAAGCACTGGAAAGCTCCGCTTATGTGTGGATCTCCGCAGTTTGAATACTGAAATTTGGGTAGATAAACACCCTCTTCCAAATATCCATGAGGTATTTCCACCTTGGCCAATGCTACTGTTTTCTCCAAAGTTGATTTAGCAAATACTTATCATCAAGTAGAATTGCATGAGGAGTCTAAAATACTCACTGCCTTTGTTACTCCTGAAGGTATGTTTCAGTTTTCACGGATGCCATTTGGATTAGCAAGCGCAGCCTCAGTGTTTCAACGTCTTATGAAAGAGTTGTTAGAATATTGCAAAGGAGCGATCGCCTTTCAAGACAACATCCTAATATGTGGTAGTGACTGTGTGGAACATGATGAAAATTCAGATGAAAGGTTTAACTTTGAAATTTGACAAATGTAAGTTTAGACAAAATGAGGTAGAATACTTAGGCCATGAAATTTCCTCGGAGGGAATTAAACCGAAGGTTAATCACTTAAAAATCATTACTATGGCACCTATTCCTACTTAGGTTTAACTAAGTATGGGTGGAAAATTCGTTCCGCTCGCGGAATTTGCGGATTTTCCGCGATTTCGCGAATCATGCAAAATCGCGCAAAATCCGCGAATTCCCGAGCGGGACGAATTTTGGTCAGGAAGCACTTACAGGGTTACAGCAGGTGCCCAAGTTGAAGCTAATTTCTTTGTAACAAGAAATTAACTTCAACTTGGGCATCTGCTGTAACCCTGTAAGTGCTTCCTGAGCGGCGCCTCGTTGCCTACTTGCAACTATTCTCTGACCCTGCTCTGACCCTCGAAGCAGGGTTAGAGAATAGTTACAAGTAGACAACAAGGCTCCGTGAACAGGAAGCACTTACAGATATAGATCTTCAGGCATTTATCTGCTTCCTAGTTCTGATCCAAGTCATCCTTTAATTTGTTGTTTGTGCCTCCTGATCCTTATACTGGCCCCAGTCTAGATTTCCTGAATCGGGGGGTCCTGTTTGTAGTCCTTCCTCACCCTGGTCTTCCTGGGACTTCATCTGTCTCATCCTTGTATTAGCCCTTCCTGGGCTTCCTGACCCTTATACTACTGAGCCTCATCCTGCAGATCTGCTAGGTCCTTATTCACATAGCATTGTTGTCCTGCTTATTCTAGGGATAGTACCCCTAATCCTCCTGGTTTTGGTCACCCTGATTCTCCTTGCCCAGGTCCTTTATTTGTGGTCCACTGGGTACTGCCACCACTGGTCCTGGACCTCCTCACTAGGTCCTCTTGTCCTGGGACTACTCATTTTTTGTCCTGGGCTTATCCCATTGGTCCACATGGGTCTGGATGTCCTGGTTACATTAATCATTGCCAGTCTGGCGTTAATTCCCAGGTCCCAAGTGAACCTTCTCCACTTGGAACTTCAGGTCCTGGTCCCTTGGTTCTTACCTTTCTAGACCTCCCATACTCTGTAAATGGACTTGCTCATTCAGAACCTTCTAGTCCATTTATTATTACCCATATGTCCCTTTGTCTTAATGGTCCTTGTCTTCATACTCCTGACCTGACTAGTTTTCCATTTCCACCTTCAACATGCTATGACACCCTTGCCCCTGATCCACTATCATGTTGTCATCTTGGACTTATTTTGATCCCTCAGTTCAGAGCATCATTTTCTTAGCCACCCAGTTTGGTTATCGTGGCTCTTGTCATCCATGCCTTCTTAATCCTTGTCCTTCTTTTACTCCTCATCCAGGTCCTGCTTGTCCTGGTAAGACAGTTCCTGGTACTCCTGGGCCTCTGTGATTGTAACTTCCTTTGTGCCTTGATTGTAAACCCACTGGTCCTCACTGCCCTGGTCCTATTTGCCCTCGTCCAGTACTCCAGTTACCTAGCCATCTCCACTTTCTTCTTCAGCTCCTGTTCCCCTAGCCTTTCTCACTGTCAATCTGGTTCATCTAACAATGGTATTCCAATTCCTAGTCCCCACAGTCTGTGTATTCTTCCTTGTTTTGTACCCACTAGACTTGATCCTTTTGTTCCTGCTCCTCCTTGTTTGTGTCTTCATACACCTAATCCTCGTGGCTGTTTCCCTTCTGGCCATCATGGTTCTTTCAGACTTCCTTCTCCTATCCCATTCTTTTCTTTCCAATACTCTTGACCCCATCCATTTAACCCCGATCCTTCCTACCCTGCTCATCTGATCCCAGTATATAAATGACTGGCTCTGCTGGTACTCTTGGTCTACATGCCCGATTGCATCCTGGCCCTCTTAGGCCTTTTCATCTTAGCTCTTGCCTCCCAACTTTGGCTCATCCTTGTCCTTCTGTCCCTGTGCCTTGTTGTCATGGCCCTTCTGGCATTGCACTAAATGGTCGAGGACCTATTGGTCCTCGATCTCTTTGTTTGGGCCCTACTGATCCTTGTTGTTTTCAACCTTGTCCTTTGGGACATCAAGGTCTACTTCACCTGATCTTCCTGGCTCTAGCTGTTCTTGCCCTCCTGATCTTCCTCACTCTGGTCCTGCAGCTCCAGGTCCTGATATTTCTGCTCCACAGGATACTCTGGGCCCTGGTCCTATGGTCATGGTCCCTCTGGCACTATTAAGCCTGTTACTGGTCGTGTTGATGCTGATCCCTCAAATCCTCCTTGACTCTGTTCCTCCTCGATCTTGTCCTCCTGATATTCTTTGTACTGACCCCCTTGTCTTCCTTGTTTATTCTGGCCCCTTGTCCTATTGGCCTGGAACTTGTTTTGATGGATCTGGTACTGATTGTCTTGACCATGGTCTTCCTGCTGCTTGTCCTCATGCTACTACATAACCTCTTCATGGTCTTCCTTCAACTGGTCCTCCTGGGCCTGGCCATCCTTCTGCTCATCTTCGTGGCCACCCTGTCTTAGCCTTGTGGCCTTAAAATCCAGGATGTGATCACCCTTATCCTGATTTTCCCGGTCCTAATAGTCCTTCTCATCCCTACTCGGGTCTCCTAGTCCTAGTTCTCAAAGTCCTGATCCTCTTTGCCCTAATTGTCCTGATCCAGATTGTCCTTTGATTTTTGTCTCTCTTATAACTTTTCCTTATGACACCCAGCTGGCTGTGTCCCTGCTGGCACTCATGGCCATGATCATGCTATTCTTGTTTTATGTAGTCCTTCTTGGGATGTCTTGCCTAATATCCTCGATTCTTTTAACCATGTTCCATTTAGTTTGGGTTCCTCTGGACCCTGTTCTCCTTGACCTAACACACTTGCTATTGTAGTCTTGGTCTCCTTTGTCCAAGTCACCTTGGTCTATGTTGTCCTATTGTTCTTGTTATCATAAACTTCGCCTTTTGGTCATCATGGCCTTGTCTGGTTTCTCCAGATGTGGACCATTGGGCCCTGTTCCTCTGTGGTCCTCCTGGTCATAATTTCCTTTTCCTGGTTCTCCTCACTGTCAATCTGCTAGCCCTGGCCCTTGTGGCCCATCTTTCTTCTCATGTCCTGGAACTCTAAATATTTGTATTTCTGATTTGGTTTGTCCTTCTTGTCCTGGTTCTGCACATTGTCCATTTAGCCCTACTGATTTGCAGCAATTGATCCAGGTGGTCTTGATCCAGGTTCACCCTGTTTGGGTATTCCTGAGTCTGGTCATTTTGGTCCTGTTCCTCCTGCCAGTTTAGTCTATTCCACTTGGTCTTCTAGATACTGGTTGAATTTCTTACCTAAACACCCTGGTCCTGCTAGTTGTAACAATTGTTCTTTCCCACTTGGTAATTCGATCCATGGTCCCTTAGGTCCTAATCTTAATCACCCTCTTAGCCCTGCGTATAGTCCTCTTGGTCATGATCATTTTTGTTGGTCTAGTCCTCTTGCTCTGGTCTACTGGGTACCTTTGGTACTACCCTCCTTAGACTTGCTAAAACCTTTTCTGCTTATTCCAATATCCTGGATGTATTGGCCATTGCACTACGAGGCCTGATCTTCGAAGTCCTTTCCAATTTAGTCAAGATCTTCCTAGCCCTCAGTCTCCTGCTCCTTGCCTCCATGGCTCTGCAATAACTTGTACTGCCACAGACCATTCTAGCCTTTACTAGTTCTGATGTTTCATGATCTCCAGTTCATGCTAGGCTAAGAAGTTCTTGGCCCTGTACTTTCTGGTGCTGTTTGAACTGGTCATCATTCCCTGGTACTCTTGCCCATAGTAATTTGGATCACCAGTCTCATCTTCCAGAGGCTTTTGATTGAGGACCTTTTCATTCTTGTGATCCTGCTCCCCTGGTTTATAAAGTCCCCTTGTTTGCCTGTTCCTAATACTTCTGATCCAGGTCACGTTGGTCCATGTTCTGCTGATAGTTCTAGTGGCCTTGGTATCTCTAGCCATTATAGTCCCCTGTCCTCCTGCCCCATCCTACTACTTCTCCGGCTCTCTAGGATTGCCAATTCTGCCTTCTTCTTGTCCATCTGACCATGGGTCCCTCGATCATGCTTCTCATAGTAATGGTCCTATTGGGTCTCTTCTTCCTCAATCCTCTGGCACTGGACCACCTAGTTCCTAATTTGCCGTTCACCCAGGTTCATGTACTTCTTGTGAATCTGGTTTTGGGTCCTTCTGAGTGGGATACTCCTGAATCTTCTAATCCTGGTATCACTGGACCTGGACTTTGTTGTCCTTTATAACCCCTCTGGTCACTCTAATGTAGGGGCTCTTGTTCCTGCTAGTCCTGGTGCTTTCTCCTTGTGGTCCTGCTATTTTTGCTTGTTGATCCATGGTCTCCCTTGATCTCTTCTCTGTTATCTTGCTTCCCTGTCTCCTGTCCTTGTTTTCATTGATCTCATGGTATTGTTCCTCTGTGATCTGGCTGCTTGAGTCTGCTACTCCTGCCTAGTTGTTGTGCATAGGCTCTCATAGCCCTCCTTCTTGTTTTCGTCCAGAGTCTTTTCTTTCTAATTCTGGTCCTTCTGTTCTTTCTGTCTCTTGTACACCAGGACCATATCTTCCTGGTTCACACCCTCCTGAGTCTCCTGAGTCTTCTCACACTGGTCCCTGTACCTCTAGTGCTGTTTTTCATTTCCCTGTTCCTCATAGTCTATTTGTTCCTGGCATTGTAACCCTAGACATCATAGATGAAGAGTCCCTGGGTCTTGTTCTTCTCGACCTGGACCTAGTGTCTCTGGTTTTACTAGCCCTCCTAGTGCTCTCGCACCATTCATCCTCCTCTTCAATCAATCAATCAATCAAGGCATTTATATAGCGCACTACTCACCCAGAGGGTCTCAAGGCGCTAGGGGAGGGGGGGTCCGCTACTTCTCGAACAGCCAGGTCTTGAGTTGTTTCCTGAAGGCGAGGTGGTCCTGGGTCAGGCGGAGGTGGGTCGGGAGGGAGTTCCATGTCTTGGCGGCGAGGTAGGAGAAGGACCGTCCCCCTGTGGTGGCTCTTCGGATGCGGGGGACGGCGGCGAGGGCATGGCCGGTCGATCGAAGATGGCCTTTGGGAGCGTAGAAGTTGAGGCGGCTGTTGAGGTATCCTTGTCCTTGGTTGTGCAGAGCTTTGTGTGCGTGGGTGAGGAGACGGAAGGTGATTCTCTTGTTGACCGGGAGCCAGTGCAGGTCTCTCAGGTGTACGGAGATGTGGCTGCGACGGGGGATGTCCAGGATGAGTCGTGCTGAGGCGTTTTGGATCCGCTGGAGTCTCTTCTGGAGTTTGGTGTTGGTTCCGGCGTAGAGGGAGTTGCCGTAGTCCAGACGGCTGGTGACGAGGGCCTGGGTGACCGTCTTCCTGGTCTCGGTGGGGATCCACCGGAAGATCTTACGTAGCATGCGCAGGATGTTGAAGCACGACGAGGAGACGGCGTTGACTTGTCTGGTCATGGAGAGGGAGGAGTCCAGGATGAAGCCCAGGTTGCGTGCGTGGTCTGTTGGTGTGGGTGCGCTGCCTAGGGCAGGGGGCCACCAGGAGTCATCCCAGGCGGAGGGTGAGGATCCCAGGATGAGGACTTCCGTCTTGTCCGAGTTCAGTTTCAGGCGACTGTTCTTCATCCATTCGGCTACCTCTTTCATCCCTTCGTGAAGGTTGGCTCTGGCGGTGACGGGGTCGTTGGGGTCGTCTTCTTCTTTCACCAGCCCGCCTTCACAAATACTTTAGTTAGATACATCCTGCAAGCCTGTCACAGTTTTATTTTGTCTTCCGGATTTCTTTTGCTGAGACAGCACTGTCAAGTACAGAAATGAGGTCCAAGTATAGACAGGACTTTGCCCACTTAAAATATTACTGAACATGTTAAACATCAAAACTACAATGCCCAGGATGCATTGTGTAGGTGACTAAAATGTTAGTGTTGCTGAAGGGGGCCACTTATTACATGGGACCTAAAAGCAATGCAATCAACCTACTATGCTGGGTGAAATGCATGAACATGTATGTGTATTTAAGGCAGCAGGGTGGACTCATCCTGCAAATTATTCAGATGCATTACTTGCCTGTCTCCTCCTTTCACTTCCCCTTTCAAGGATGCACTATTACAATGTCTTGCGCAATTTACCTCCTGCAAGTGCCCCATTGTACTGTGTCCCCAATCACCAATTACCTACTGTATGTGTCCCTCCTTATGGGGCCCTGATACCACTTCTCTGTCTGGATTCACTGTTTTTCTGCCTCTTGTTGATTACTGATGTGTTGCCAGATTTGCAAATGCTAAGCAAGAAAAATCGACCTTTAATAGAACCCATATGCTTGTACAAGGCCTTTCATAAGAAGCACAAAAATAACTCAGCCCTCAAAAACATCAAATGGAGTATCATGAACATTATACATGCAATGTATTCTTGTGAATGTTTACACAATTCATGAAACATGCTTTAAAACCATACTCAGTAAACTGTGTAGACAGATAAATACTCCCTGACTGAAGCACAAAATATGTGTGTGCCACATCCTCCAAAAGCTTCTGTTTGATTTCTACATGTCTTATTTGAATATTAAATAACATAAATGTTGTTATACAAAATTGATTTTACATTTTGTTCACCTGTAAACACTATAGCCTAAGTGATGCACTTACCTTTTTATAACTATTGTAGTTTTGTATATGTGATGGCCCCTGTGCTACCTTCATCTGGAGTCCCTTTTTTCTTTGTGGCCGGATACATACAGACCTCCTTCACCCTATATACAGCACTGGCACAGGTGAGGATGAAGGGGAGAGGCACATTGCCAACCCCAATTGTGTCTGATATAAGTGAAAATTATATTCACAACAGAAGTAAAGATGTAATGCACTACTTAGTTGGTAAATATCCACATGTGCATAGAAAAAAATGCTACAATAACTGTGAAGAGAGCCAGTAACTGAAGTGGGCTGTGCCATTGCATATGCTGAGGTCTGTAGTGGGTGGAACTACATTGTGAATGGCACTACAACGGATCAATGGGTGAAGAAGGTTGATGAAAGCCCATACATATGGGAACCTGCATTTACAACGCGTTTTCCTCAACTCAGTGCTATTACAAAGCAGTTGTCACAATGACTACGTTGTTAGTACGCAACACCTTTACATGGCAGGTCATTACAATGACTTGCTGTAGGGGATGCAAAGGTATTGCAAATCTTATCCCCGGTTCGGGGGAAGATGACAGCTATTGAATGTTAATAGTGAAGTGCGGGAGGTGCTGGGTCGGACTCACCAACGGCCATCTAGGGCTGCTTCGCATAAACGCATAGACTCAATTCCGGCTTCCGAATCCTGGTGTAGGAAGTGCTGGGAAGCCAGGACCCCCGAGTGTGAGGAATAAACAGTCAAGAGCGGGAGGTGCTGGGAAGCCGTAAGTACTGAGTGCGAGGAAAACAAACCGCTGACTACGGAGACCGCGGAAGACCTGTAGGGCGGGGCGTGGTGGTTGCCGAACACCGGACGCCGGTCGGATTCACCAACGGCCATCTAGGGCTGCCTCGCATAAACGCATAGAATCAATTCCGGCTTCCGAATCCTGGTGTAGGAAGTGCTGGGAACCAAGGAGCCCCGAGTGCGAGGAAATAAACTGTGACGCCCGAGTGCGAGGAAAATAAACTACGGAGATCGTGGAAGACTTATCTGGCATGGCGTGGTGGTTTTCGAACCCAGTTATCTTGAGCTGCCCGGAGTGGATGCCTGGCGTGGATCCCCGGAGTAAGTATGGGCGGAAAATCCGTTCCGCTCGCGGATTTTGCGGATTTTTGGTAAATTCGCAATCCGCGAGATTCGCGAATTTCCCGCAAAATCCGCAAATCCGCGAGCAGCAGATTTTATGGCTTGCTCGCACTGTTCGCGTGAGTTTGCGGCTTCCCAGTTCAACTTCGCGCCCCGCGAATAAGCGCTAAATTGCAGAAATACGATCTTAGCAAAACTGAAACTACTTACAAGGTTCAAAAGTTCAAGCTCATCATTAGTAGCCATTTCCTGTAGTGCTTCCTGAGGGGCCCCTCCAGAGTTCAGTTGCCTACTTGCAACTATTATGTGACCCTGCTCTGACCCTCAGAATAGTTACACATATGCCACAAAGGTCCTGAATTACAGCTAAGGGAGACAAGCAGGAGCCAGGCTGGAAGTTCAAATCCAGTGACACATTAATCAGCCCCTAATTCATTATTGTCAGTTGGGGCAGGGCAGGTGTTGTAACTAATTTTGCAACAATGAAAGCACTTAGCAAGTGCAAAAGATCACTAATCAGGAAGCACTAAGGAAGCAGGTGCCAGCTAAAAAAATATTCTGTGACACATTAATCAGCCCCAAATTAATTCAGGTCACTTGAGGCAGGGAAGGTGTGCTTTGCTTTGCCACAATAATGTACACTGGACAACCAGAGGGTGCTGTGATGAAACAGAGGGTGGCATGGGTGGGCCAGAGGGTGGCATGAGTAGTCAGAGAGTGGCAGTGGTGACAGAGAGTGGCAGTGATGAAGAAGAGTGTCCCAAACAGGCTGGACACGTAGAAACAACAAGTTCGCAAAACTTGCGACCCGACAGGTAAGTTCGCGTTTGCGAAATTGTACAAAACCCTCGCGAACTGGCAGAAACCCGCGCGAACACAAAAAAAAAAATCCGCAAATTCGCGAGAATTCGCGGATTTTGCGGATTGCGAGTTCGCAAATCCGCAAAATTCGCGAACGCGAGATTCGCAAAATTCGCCCATGTTTACTCCGGAGGAGTGTATCACCAGTATACAGTAAGGTCTGGGGAAAGCGCGCATTGTTAGAAACATCAAGTAATCTCCAATGCTTTGAAAATCTTGGATCTGGATTTGGAGTTGAACTGCTCGGCAAAAACTGCTGTTAGATATTCTTTTTTTTTTTTTTGAAAACCTTTATTGGACAGTATAAGCAAACAAATACGGGCCTACAACCCACCGGCCGGCCTCGACATCATGTAAAGCACAATAGCAAGCAGTTGGGCGAACCAGCAGCATATCAAAGCAAGCACGATCAATCCGAGTTACACTGTAAGGAGTTGCGCTGCCGAGAGGTAGGAGAAGTGAAGGTTTAATTTTAAAGTTTTTAAAGTATGTCCAAAGTAGTAGGAGCGGGCAACAGTCTTCAGAAAAATCAGCGAACATTATCTATTAAGCAAATGGCTGGAAGCGAGTAGCACAGGAGAGATGACGAGCAAACAGTGTAGTACACCCCAGCCACTACCCACATCGCACCAATCCATCCCATGACCCAACAAAATAGGAGAAGAAAAGGGTAGAAGAAGAAGAAGAAAAAATAAGGCCCATAGGAACTGAAACGAACAAAGAAAACCCCCCCTGCGCACCCCCCACCCTACACGCATGCAGAGGCTACGGCATACCCCCCGCCCCCCTAGCAGTGTGTCTGTCGCCCCAAAAGAGTACCCGAAATTCAGAAACAAGAGAAAGAAGGAAAAAGAAAATCACATAAGACCGGAGAGGGCCAGAGAAATGACCAAAACAATCAGCACGTTTACCCCCGGCCACCCATCCCCGGCCCCCGACCCAGTACCTGACCAACGTTTACCTCCCATAATTGTCCATTACAGTCCCAGCAATGCACACAACCGGACGCAGCAAAAAGGGAGAAACATCCTCAGCCTTGTCCCCTTCGATCCAGCATGTCGACGGAGTCCAGTTCTAAAGCAGCCATCTTGGACGGAGAAAGCACATGTAAGGTCCACTGCAGAGCACGACGCCGTCCACCAAAGTCCGTCCACCTCAGAGCCAAAAGGTATACTTCCAACCAAGAAGGGGCAATGGACGACAGCAATGCTTGAAGGGCAGCCGGCCAAAACAGCAGTTGCAACTCCAGGATGGGGCAGAGAGACCCGACATGAAGCCCCGAAGCAGTCGTGAGGCGAGGCGTCCGGACACAAACCTCCAGCCTTTGCCAAGGGCCAAGATCCCCACACGTCCCTTCATTAGTAATGGGTAGCGCGGCAGCAACCACATCTCTCTTCTCCAGCACCTTCAAGGACATCTGGGCAGGCCGGTAGTTGCAGACAAACACAGGGTATGGCGAAGTGCACAGCACGTGAGGCTCAGAATGGCCATCCGAGATATCCAGTCGGCATTTCAGGTCCAGGGCCATGGCACGCACAGCTACATGGAGATCACGCAGGACATACATAATATCAGCAACCCTGAGGGACGCCGCAGGATAAGAGGGCGCCGCCGTCTCGCGCACCCTGGGCGCGTGGTCACACCATAGCCCTCGAGACTGTTGCCGACGGCCATCGTCTCAGCAGCCCACCAGTAGTCGGTCCACGAATCACTACCACTCCAGGGGGTACAGTAGCGGGACAGTCCCCTTCGCCTGCCACCCGGCTACAATGTAGCGCAAACCGCTGTAGATATCCCAAATGTTCTCCGGGGGTAGAGAGTCCCAGATGCCGAGCGCCCAGTTCAAAATGGCACCCGTCTCAGCGCTGGAGAACAAGAAGAAGCTCCGAGCCGTCCACAAGCCGGAAAGAGGGTACAATGTAGCATCGGCGGCGGTGATACAATGCGAGCATGAAAGCGTGCAGGACAGGGCGGCTCGCTGTAGCAGGGAAGGCAATGCAGTAATCGCTATCCGTCAGCCTACCCCGTCCTGCTACAATGTCCGCCGTTGTTGCAACTCGGGACGGCTGCCTCCGGAGAACAAAGACCCGGCCCCAGCAATGCAACACTGAGACAAAGACCGGGATACCTCGCCGCCTCTGCCGCCGGGATCGCGCCGGGGAGCACACCATCGGACTCAGGAGCGCCTCACGGTTCCAGGACGCCGACAAGCTGACAGGATAGATTGCAGGATCAGCGGCGTTTCGGGAGAAGAACGAGAGGGTCGGCGGAGCCGAGGGATCAGGCGGCCATCATGGTCGCAGGCTAGGCTCCTCCTCCTGCTGTTAGATATTCTTGTATACGAATTGTATTACTCTGGCTTAAAGAAGCGCTCTCCCCCTTTCTTTTTTGTTTTTTCATTTGAACTGCAGTGGAGTGAAGGACTATCGTCATTATTTCTCATTGGATTTTCCTTGCAAAATCTGGCGCCATTTGTTTGTGGGCGACTAAGTTACATAGTCCATACTAATATAATAGAGAGAGATCCCAAACCTTTGAGGAAGCTAATCTCAGGAACCACAGCACCAATCACAACACCCAATACAGCGTTGGAAAGGGCAGTTGCGGCAGAAGGACATAGGCTATGCAGACTCCCACCATATACATTTAAAACGTAAAAGAACCGTGCCAGTAAAGTAGTCCCTTGTGGGCGTGTCTGTGTTGTGCTGTGGACGTGTGCTGGGGGCCTGTGGTACGTTCTGCCCTTCATGCCATGTCTCATATTGTGTGCTAATCCCACCCTACTCCCTTTAAATACCCCTGCACCCCATATTCATAACCCACCCTTACACCTTAAAATACCCCAACACCATTAAACACTAACCATCTTAACCCTATATATATACCCTGTACCCCAAAACCCAAACCTATCCCTAAACCCTAAAAATACCCCTGTACCCTGAAACCCAAACCTAGCCCTGAACCTTATAAATACCCCTGTACCTCAAAACCCAAACCTACCCGTGAACCCTAAAAATACCCCTGGACCCCAAAATCCAACCTAGCACTGAACCCTAAAAATAACACTGTACCCCAAAACCCAAACCTACCCCTGAACCCTAAAATAACCCTCATTCATACCAATTTATTCACCACTTTGGCTGGCTACTTTTATTTCGTAGCTAATAAGAGACCACGTCCAAAATACCAGGCCCATTGGTTTAATAAACCCTGTAGGATGGCTAAATCCGCCCTCGTTAAGGAGGTCAAGTCTGGCTCTGTGCAGAGTGGCTAGAGTCGCAGAGTCCAAGTCCGATTGGGAGGCTTCAAGATGGCCAAGCATAAAAGTAGCCCTGGACGGTCATGATTACAGGGCGTTTTGGAACTTAGTTAGATCAGACTCATTTGAGGGGACCTCAGCTGTAATTCCTAACTTGAGCGAGGAGCTCTGGATAGCCCACTTTAAGCCCTTGTTTTCACACACCGTTATTTCACCACCGCCAGATTTAGTCCTACCCATGAATAGTCTTCCAGCTCTAACTTTTTCGGATACAAAGGGCCCTGATGACCACTCCTTTACAATGCTGGAAATCCAGGTGGCCCTCAGAACCTTGTCTCCCGGGAAGGCTCCGGGATTGGATAAAATCCCAGGAGATTTATTCCTGAGCGAGCAGAAAATATGGGCTCCCTACATTTGGTTATATTTTAACGCCATTCTTCATGGCATGGAAATCCCCCAAACTTGGCTGTGGGCAGAGATCACCCCCATCCATAAAAAGGCCTCCCCACTTGGCCCAACTAACTATCGTCCCATCAGCCTCATAGACGTCTTGCAGAAGTTGTTTGCCCGCCTTTTACTAACAAGGTTGCAGTGTTGGATGGATGATCACCACATCCTGACCTCCCTTCAAGCGGGCTTTCGGGCCAAGGTCTCTAACACCGACCAACTCTTTAGACTGCAATTGGTCTACTGGAAGACGGTGATTATGGGGGCTGGCAGTCTTTACCTGATCTTTGTAGATCTTCGATCTGCATTTGATCTGGTTCAAAGGAATAAGCTCTGGGCCATATTGTTAGAAATGGGCACCCCAGTATACCTGTGCCAACTGTTTAAACGTTTACATCAAGGCACATATGCGAGGGTGAGGTATGGGCGGAATGGGGAGCTTTCCGCCCCCTTCCCGGTGGAAAAGGGTGTGAGACAGGGGTGCGTACTGGCCCCTACGCTTTTCTCTCTGTTTCTTAATGGATTGATTGACTACCTATTGGGTGCGAGGGATTTAGATTCACCTAGTTCAGCAGCCCGCAAGATACCAGCCCTGATGTTCGCTGATGACACCCTATTGTTATCAAAATCTTCTATGGGTATTCAGCGAACATTGGAGGCGTTCTGCTCTTTCTGTAGTACTAGGAATCTGGAGATTAATCTCTCTCAAACCAAATATATGTAATGCTAAAGCACCCAACTGCCCCCACCCCCACCTGGACGGTTTGCGGTTGGTAAAAGTCTCCACTTTTGAATATCTAGGGGTAACACTCAACGACAAGATAGAATGGGGGTCCCACACAGCCAAGGCAAATATGAAGCTGGCGCAAGCCACTGGTGGTATTTTAAAGGTCTTTAATGAGTGATCTTATAAAACCTTGGGTCCACCAGTGGAAATTTATAGAGCTCAGGCGTGCGGTGGGGCGCTTTATGGTGTAGAGCTATGAAGCCACACCAACACCACCTCTCTGTCTCTTACTGAGAACAGCTTCATTAGGCCCCTATTGAGACTCCCCCAGAGTACACCCCTGACCCTGTTATGGCTAGATTTGGGTCTGCCCCCTATACCGGAGGTAATTTCAAACTGACCCCTGTTGTACTGTAGGAGACTCTGGTTTACTCCAGAGCTGCTAAGCTATAGAGAGGACTTACAGGACCTATTGTCCATAAGGGGTGTGGGGAAAGTCCCCTGGCTAAAACATGTCAAGCAGCTTTGCTACACATTAGGTAGGGGTGATATGTGGTTATTTCCAGAGCAAATTTGTGCCCTGACTCCTAGGTGGCTGTTGGCCAATGTACTCAAGCGTTACCGAATGGATCGGACACTAGCAAGCTCATCTTTGGGTGGGTTGACCAATAGATTTCTGGTGGTCAAGGACAATTACCTATCTGAGAAATTCTTGGACGACATACAGCCCCCACTGGCAAAGAAATTATATATCCAATTTATATATGGAACACTTCCAGTGAGGGCTGTGACAAACAAGTGGTCAACTGCACCCCTAAATCCTAGCTCTTGCCCAGGGTGTGAAAGTAGCAAAGAGACAGATCTGCACGTTCTGCTCTTCTGCCCTTTCTACTCTAAGGCTAGAGCAAAACGGATTATTTTATTAAGTAAGTCCATGGGTCTTAGAGATTACAGGGAAGTTTTTAGAATGTTGAAATATGACACTTCACCTCTGATTGTGTTTGCGACTTCTAGATATCTTTTGTCGATGTGGTGTACGAGAAGCGCTAAAATTAAAACCAATAAATGTCAAACTGTTATAAGGGCGCTACCGTAACCACTCCAATCTATAAGGAATCCTTATTGTGATTACTCTTTGGATTGTTTCCCTTTCTTTTATGTCTAGTTTTTATTTGGAAAGAACTTGTTCAAGTTTAAATGTTCTATATAAACTATTTTTAATAGCCTGTTTTTATGAGTCTAGAGCACATTGTATCATGCTAATTGGACAGAGCATAGACAGCCTGCGCTTATGCTAGTAACTTTGGGTGATAGTCTGATCCCTTTTTAAAAAATCTGTGTTTTGTATTTCATTTTATTTAATTTAGTTTTCCCTGTTTTTAAAATAGTTATCCTCATGCTTGCACTATAATAGTTCGCTCACCTCTTTTGGCGGGCCCTTTCCCTGTGTCTTCGATACCTGCGGCCATCTGGGGGGTAACACGGGACACTCGGCGGCGCCATTTTTGTTAGCGGGCTAGTGCTCCCGGGACTCACTGATCATCTATTTAAGCTGGCCACTCATACGCGCAGCACAGGACGGGCTCATGGACGGGATTCAAGGTGAGGTACTAGGGTGTGATAAGTCCGCTTTGTCGACTTATAAATACTCACTCCAGGAATTATTTGCTTATAAACCCTTACGGTTAATGTGCCATTATTCTTGTTCGCCGGAGACTCTACGATATTCTCCATGCTGCGGCTGCTTTGCCACTCAGTGCATGCTGCCGGTAGGTGATATCCCTATGCCTCCCGTTTCGATATCCTTGCCCCGCACTTCTAGTCTCACAAGTGAGAGTGGCTTTCTCATTAACGCGAGATCCTTGGTGAGAAATAGTATCGCCTTCAGTGATTTTGTGTTGGCAAGAAGGCCCACTTGGGTGTTCATCACAAAAACCTGGGCATCTGACTCATCCGGTCCTGATTTGGTGGCCGCGATTCCGAAAGGTTATGGGCTTGCCAGACTGGAAAGAGTTGAGCGCAGAGGAGGGGGTTTGGGGATTCTTTATAATACCTCCCTCTCCTGTCGTACCTTTGAACTGTCTGGCCCCTCAGACCCCTTTCAAGCATTGCATTTTCTAATTAATGCCCCCTGTGCTGCCCCGTTTACAGGCATATTGATCTACAGACCTCCCGGTCCTAGATCTGATTTTAGTCAGTCTCTGCTTAACATTCTGGAACCCAATTTTGGCTGCGTACACTTGGCGATTCTGGGTGATCTAAACTTCCATCTAGACAATTCTACTTCCAGAGACTCTCTTACTCTTTTGGACTCTCTGTCCTCCTACGGCCTTCAGCAGTAGGTTAAATCCTTTACCCATCAGGCAGATCACATCCTGGATGGGGTGTTTACAAATGACCTGCAGTTAAAAACGGACCTACCTATTCCTTTGAGCTGGTCCGATCATTTGGCAGTTCCAATGGAGCTTAAGACTCTTACTATGAATCCTAAGTTGACCGGTCCTAGTAAAATGGAACCTAGAAGAAATTTTAAGAAGATTACCAATTCTGCCCTTGCCCCGCTAATTCGAAAATCTGGTATTGATTCAGCTAAGGATGTCAATATAGCTGTTACAGAGCTCATGAATGCTATTTCAACAGCAGTAAATGTGCTGGTGCTGGTGACCCTGTGCTATTCTGCCCGAAAAAGACCTTCGTTCCCTGAGCCACTCAGAGTCCTAAGGCCGGGCTGTAGGAGGCAGGAAAGGCTATGGCAGGCTAGTTGGAACCTTTCTGAGAGGGAGAAGCATAAATCTCTCCTTAAAGAGCAGAAGTTTGACGTTATTAAGGCGAAACAGGAATACTTTGCCCATTTAACGACCACCCTTACCTCCCCGAGAGAGCTTTTTAGGATAGTGGACTCTCTCTGTACTTTACAGACGCCTGACCCCATAGTGTGTTCACAAGCTCTCTGTGACAAAATTGCAGGATACTTTCACACAAAAATAGTGGACATATATTCGGCCCTTGATTTACAAAAGGCCTTAATGCCTCCCCCTTCTCCCAGCCCTGTCCCTCCTCCCTTGGAAGTTGATGCCCCGACCACCACAATGAGCCTGTCCACTTTTCCACTGCTCTCACTGCAGGAAACCGATTTGCTTTTAAGCAAGTTGAGATCAGGATCTCCTTTAGATCCCTGTCCCCTCAAAGTTATTAAGGACTGCAGAGAGACCCTGTTGCCGCCACTTTTGGACATTATGAACAGAGCAATGCAGGATGGCATCTTCCCTTCTCAATGGAAGAGTGCTGCAGTTAAGCCCCTCTTGAAGAAGGCCACACTAGACCCCAGATACTTAAAAACTTCTGCCCTATTTCCTTGCTCCCGGCACCTGCAAAGATGCTGGAGACTCATCTTAACCAGCATTTGATGGCTTTTCTGGACTCCTCGGGTCTCCAGGATCAGTCACAACATGGTTTCAGGAGAGGACATAGCAGGGAGTCGGCCCTCACGATAGTGCTTAAAAACATCCGCACTAAGGTCGATCTGGGTCATACCTCCCTGCTAATCCTTTTAGATCTGACAGCTGCCTTCGATATCCTGTCTCCCTCGGTTCTTTCATCTCGGCTGAGGGAGATAGGGGTAGAGGGTGCAGCCCTGAGCTTATTGGCATCCTTCCTGGTTCAGAGGGAGCAGAGGGTTAAGCTGCGTGATTTTCTATCTCCTCCCACTCCTGTGCAATGTGGGGTTCCACAAGGGTCGGCATTAAGCCCGACCCTGTTTAACATCTATGTGGCCCCACTTGCCAGGCTGGTAAGATCGTTTGGGATGGAGGTAGTTTCCTATGCCGATGACACCCAGATTTTGGTGTCCCTCTCCCGTTCGGTTAATAATCCCATTCAGAATTTTAGAAACTGTATGGATGCGGTGTCAAAGTGGATGATCTACAATTCACTTAAACTGAATGGGGAGAAGACCGAGGTTCTGGTCTTCGGCGGAAACGTTAACATCTGGACGGCAGAATGGTGGCCCCCCTCGTTGGGAACGTGCCCCACACCCACTGACTCTGCAAGAAATCTGGGAGTGATGATAGATCCGGCCCTCTCCACGGTACAGCAGGTAAACAGAACAATTGCTACCTGCTGGGGCATCAAGAAAATTCTGAGGAAAATCAAGTATTTTTTGTCCCCTCAGGCTCGTAAGCAGGTCGTTGTCACACTTGTTGCTTCCCGACTTGATTACTGTAACGCCTTATATGCCAGTGCTAACAAAGGTCTGGTACAGCGTCTCCAGTCTGATCAGAATGCAGCGGCCAAATTTGTACTGGATGCCCCCAGACTCTCCTCCGCTACGGCCGCCAGGAAAAGCCTCCATTGGCTTCCCATTGAGTCGAGGATTGTTTTTAAGACTCTCTCTCTGGCCTATGGTGCGCTTACTGGCAAAGGGGCTGACGGTGTGAGGAAATTGCTACGCCCCTTCGTCCCGGATAGAGCCCTTCGCTCTTCCACAAAAAACTTGTTGGTGGTGCCCCGGGTCCGAAGAAGTATATGGGGCGGGAGGGCTTTTTCAACAGTAGCCCCCAAGCAGTGGAATAGCCTCCCTATAGAAATTAAATCTCAATCGTCGGTCCTTAATTTCCGGAAAGCCTTGAAAACATGGCTATTGTCAATGGCATATCCTTAGGGCTGGTTATATGGTTATTTTGATTTCTTTTTGTTAGGCGCCTTGATGCCCTCGGGCTAAGTAGCGCATTATAAGACTCATTCCATTTCCATTCCATTTCCATTCCATTTATTCAAATGTTTGTAAATCTGTGCTTTTTTGGTTTTTAGCCAAAATTAAAGCCTTTTGACTGACTGACTGACTGGATATAAAATCCAACACCTTCCGTTCTGTTGCGCAAACTGTAGTAGGAATAGTAAAAAATACTATTCCTAAGTCCAGCTCGCCTCCTACAGCAAGTCGTTGTAATGACTTCCGATGTAAAGGTATTGCGTACTAACAACGCAGTCGTCGTAACGACCACGTTCTAATAGCATGCAATGTATTTACATGCATTGTAATATGCTACATTTATGCATATACATGCATTTGTAAAAAAACATATTTTTGAAAACAAGAAAGGTCTTTGCTAATGCCATAACTTAAAAATATAATGCCACCATACAAACGACACTCACTGAACCCGAGTTTCATCTCCACTACACCCAAGCCTGACTTTGTGGCAAAAAAGTGGAACTTGGTGACCAAAAATATAAATTATGGGATGGCTTCTGAACACTTGGCAGATTTTTCATTCTTGGTCAGGCAGCTCAGTAAGTGATTGCACCTTTTTGATTCCACCCATTTAAGGCATCCTGAATGCTATAAGGTCTACATATTATGCATATGGCACTTTTACGTCCCTTCTCGAATTTATCACTTAATAATACCAGCATGCTCTATACATTTTACATCACTCCTTTGTTTGTCTACATGTGTTTTGGTGAGGCATCAGCCCGTAACCCTTCGATGTGTGTCTTTTTTTGCAGTGTGCTATATATGGCATTGAGCTATGTTTGAGAAGATCATAATAACATGAAATGGGAGTTAATGTGAACCATTGCAGAACATACTTCTTGATGGGGTGTGGCCTAGCGGCTAGAGCTGCTGACTTCAGAACTGAGGAACTAGTTTCAAATTGCAACCTCTGCCTAACATCCTGTGATTCTGGGCAAATCAATTATTTTTTTGCGTCTAAAAAGGAAATGTGTCACATAGTCTGGTTCAGCTGTAAGGTGCTCAAATGTTTAGGACCATGTTTATGCTGTGTATAACTGCTAAAAACTGTTACAATTGAAATGTTTACCCCCTTCTTATTTTTATGCTTCACTATGTTTTTGGTCTGTTTTGACATCACAACTTTCTATGAATTATTGCTATCAATTATTTTAAGTATACGTGCATTGGGCATATGCTCCACTGACTGGAGCAGTATAAATTCTATTGGATGTTTGGTTGCCATTTCACTCTATAGGAAGTTCTTTCTGCAACTGTAGATTCTGAGGCACTATTTTACAGCTGAAATTATACTCCGTTATCACACTGTTTGTCATATTCAGTTCTCCGTCTGCTGAATGCATAATATACAGAAATAAATCATATTTTCCTACTTATTTACCAGTCACTGGCATTACCAATAGGGAAGGCTTTAATGTGATAAAAAATATTTGCGCATGCATCATATGCAAACAGCAAATATGCTTCTCAGTATTAATTTACATAGTAACACTAGAACAAAGAATTCATCTTTGCCAATGCTTTTTCTTTTACTCTTAGCCCCAGTGCAATACCCTCCAAAATGTTATGCTTTTAAATGAA
The DNA here is from genome assembly GCF_964263255.1 of Lissotriton vulgaris. Lineage (NCBI taxonomy): Eukaryota > Metazoa > Chordata > Amphibia > Caudata > Salamandridae > Lissotriton > Lissotriton vulgaris. The sequence continues at coordinate 2,037,323,384 of NC_141691.1, forward strand.
AAAGTTAGTTTTACCAATGACTGTATTCATATTGCATAATATATTACTGGCATTTTATTAGAATACAGATAAATACATGGAAACCTGTAAAGACATTAGAATGGCTGCTGAAAAGGAGTGACCAAACACCAGTTTTTTTCTCAAATGGACCAACTGTTACAGAAAATATGCAATAAATAAGATAAAACAGAGTGAGAAGATATTTTTCAAGACCATGGCTCAACCAGGCACATCACATCTTGGAGTATCTTGGCTCATTATACAATCTGTCCGATGTGTTCGCTTTACTTCTATGCCTTCACCGCATAAACCTCTACTTCACACAGTGTAAGGTACTCAACAAAGTACGGAATAAGGATATGGACGTATCTGCCAGCGATCCCATTGCAGCACAGTACAGCAGGTTTGCGAATGTTTTCTTCATTGATTATACCACAGCTGTGACAAAAGAGATACAAGAAACAAGTTTAAGTAAGAATAAATCACTAGAAGTAATATCTTGCCACAGTTGTAATGACACTCATAATTTCCTGCCACTTTAACACAATCAATTTGGCTTCATTTATTTGAAACCTCTCCAATCTTAGCTATCTGATGGATTACTGCCAACCATGTCATTACGTATACTTTACCCATACTTCCCTTGTCTTGGTGGGCCAACTTTATTGGTACCTTACTGAGGTCTCATCAATATGTTACTAACCTTTGTGGATGTCTGCAAACCTTGACTTCCTTATGAACACCTACCATACTTATTCTATGTATACCAACATCTTATGAGCTCATCAGTTGGCCCCACATCTATCTTCACATTGTCTAAAATTGAGAATAGCACAAATTGGTACACTCCGCTTTGATCAGTAAACAGTTGTCTAGAATCATCATTATCTGATATATAAGTAAAGATGATTACCTCATACTTCATATGAATAGTTAAATTCCTAGCCCAGGTGGGCAGTGACAACATTAGCAGTGAGGAACAACATTAAAATGCAAGCACAGCAATAAGAGTGTAGAAGCACATTAACTTGATTAGCTCTTCAAATTCCAGCCAACGTGATGAATATGCTATAAGGTGCACCCCCAAGAGATCACAGTATTTCAAATTCCCATTCGGTATCATGCGTGAAGGAGCCTATTTCCGAAGTACACCTAGACAACACATTACCAATAAGATGGAAAGTACATTTTTTCTAAATTAGGTATGTTCTCCTCACATCAAGATGCCACGAGTGATTTTTCTTAAGTTTTGCCTGGGCTCTCTGTATGGAGATTTAATACATTGGGATGTTTACCTATGGGTGAGTATACCCTTTTCAATCAACAGCCACAAAAGTCACTAAATTAACCCTCTGATAGGTTGGTACAAAAAAAAACAGGCTTAACATAGAGGCAATTTGAAATATCCAAAACCAATTAAGAAATAAAAATAAAATTAGGCTACAATTACAAAAATCCAAACAGTGGAATCAGAGATATGCAATGGTAAAGTTTTACAAGGATTCAGTGGCAAGTAGTACAACTCGTGTACCAGGAAAATGTCACATGTTCAAGTTGACTACATCGAACCATGGGCCGGATACATAGGACCAGGATAGTCTGTTGCAAAGAGTCAAGAACTTCAGGAGTTCCCCTTTTCTTGTAGAGGAGTGCATAATGATGCCATCCAAGGCTCCTGGGAAGGCACTTGGGATCAGAGATTCTAGTGGAGGCCAGCAAGTCTAAGGCAGGTCCAGCTGCATAAGGTTTGCTGGGCAGTTGCAGAGAGGCCTCTGTAGCTTTTTGTGTCACTGTAGCTCAGAACAAGTTGTCTCTTTAGAGTCACTCAAGTAGCTTGGGATAAAGAGAGCAGGTCCATTGTTTTTTTCACAGAAAGCTGGTTAGCCCCCAAGCAGCAGGGCAGTCCTCTGGAGAGAAGGCAGTCTTCAACCATCAGGGCAGTCCTCTGGAGAGCACAGCAAGCCTCAAACAGGAAAGAAATTCTCCTGTAGCATTGGGGCAGGCTCTCAAAGGAAAAATACAGACATCAAGCAGTATGTTAGTCTTCTGGGGAACAAGCCAAGTCTCAAGCAGCAGAGCAGTTTTGTAAAAAATAAAGCAACCGGGGAGACTTTGATGAACAAGGTAGGTCTTCTTGTTGTCAGCTATATGAATGTATTGAAGAGTTGTTCAGGAGGTACCATATTTTTAACTAGTGTCATCTGCTCAAGTGGGGGAATTTTCTAGTCTATCACGACATCTGCTTCTGGAAAGTTCTTCCTATCCCCTGCCAAGGCTCAAATAGGTCTAGGGTCACAAAGACAGGTGTTAAGTTTGGTGTATGCTGGAGCTAAGATCTTTGCAATGTAAATGGGGCAGGGAATAGCTCCACCCCAACCCTATGAGCAGGATGTTTCATCCTGCCCATCTCTAGTCCCTATTATTTACTCATTAGGTCCAATGTGCATTCTTAATGGGGAAGCATTAACATTCCTGGATAGCTGGAAATTCATAGAAGGCCTAAGAAAGTTATTGGCAAGAAATGGCCAACTTTCTAAAAGTGGCATTTAGATAATTGTGATCTATAATCTCACTTTACTGTTAAAGAGGATTTTAAATTACAAACTTCACATTGTATTACTAATCAGAGAAGAAGTACTCAAACTGACAGGTGAGCAGGTGGAATCTCCTTCCAGAAATACTTGGATTCACTCTTTCAGGAAATTTCAACAGCAATCCTTCATAGGAGACTTTTGATGAAACCGATCAGAGATGCATGTAGAATGAATGAGGTCAAATATAGATTGAGAATTTCCACAGGTATCACTTTGGAGAAGGATGTTCAAACCAGGTTCTTCTTAGATCAAGTAGCTGTTGTGCATTTCCTGAATATCCTGAATACCCAACTGTTGTTCCTTGGTGAACTGAAGGAAAAGTACAAGATAGAAACATGTCTTATTGCATTCTGAAATGGACTTGAGCAAGCAGAGGGGAAACACCTGGACCACACAGGAGAAGGGAAGTGAGGAAGGGATAGGGAGACTGACACCCTCTCATTTAGTTTATCTTGTAGCTAATCAGGAGAGAACAAATAGTGACTCATGCGATGCATAAAGAAAGTAGTTGGCAATATGTGAGTTTTCTTTTTCTTTTTTTTTTTAAAACCGTTGTAGTACAGAGTTTTGATTAACTGGGAAACAGTGGTTTCAATGTGGATAATACCATGCAGGTAGGTTACAAAGCGGGTGTTACATCGTCCGCGTTGTTATTACGCATGTCATCATATCGCAAGTGGTTTCAACAACTTGCACTAGGTGGCGTGCAACACCAGGGAATGTGTTGGATTTTTAATCGAACACATTCCCTGCTGTTGCGCTACCTGGAGTAGGAATAGTAATTCATACTTTTCCTAAGTCCAGCGCGCCATCTATTACAAGTCGTAGAAGCGACTTGCGATGTAAAGCCATGCGTGGTAACAACGCGGACAAAGTAACGTCTATGTTTTAACCTACAGCCTGGTATTTGCTCCCGGTGTAAAGAGACATATTCTGATGAACTATGTGTGGCGGGTTCTGTGTCCCTTCTTTTTACATAGTTTTACTCAGTTTACTATGGGAGCATGTGGGTTGGGGGTTGCTGCTCCCCCTAATGAGGGCTCACAATAAAGGGGATCACCCAGTAAAGTTGAATGTGCTGTAGGAGAGACTCGTTTATCTTCATAGGGCAATTTTCAAAATGCTGCATTTGTTTTTCATTTTGCTCTTGGGACACACTTTTTTAAGGAGGCTCAGAGTCATTATAGAGGTGCTTTCAAAAGATGCTGGGGTTTTCTGTTTCACAGTGCGTATCACAGAATGTAAAAGTTCTTAAGTTTGCTGCAAAGTAGATATGGATATGTAAATATTTAAGATGGAACTGCCTCAAAGTGAAAAATATAATTGGATAGCTATTTTCTTGCATGTAATGTTAAACTGTCCGGTGCATGATTTAAAAATAGTTAAAGAAAAGATGAAACTCATAGTCTGAGGAATTCAAAGCCTTACGATTGGCCAAAAAATACTCCTGTAACTCACGGTAGACATCTTTGTCTGTTTGACTTTCTCTCGGACCTCTCTGATTTGAATGGATACACTTGTGTGTCGGGAATTTCATTCAGGTTAGTATGCAGCTACAGACAGATCAGGGTAATGCAGAAAGACGCCTAATGAATTTTCTAAGAAACAAGAAGTTACACTAAATAAATTGGGTTTAGGAGTCATTTGGAGAGACATAGCCTGGGTAAAAGGTAAATATCTACATCTGATACAAATAGAAATCATTGTCATGAAAATGCCATATCCTGTGTAGTAATAACTTGTGTCTTCCATCTCACACATCTGATAACATATATCATGTTCCGATCATTGCTCGATGTCTCTGGACTTTGATACACATCACACAATATGATCATGTGGAGCCTCCATCCACCACGGAGAATTGGAATATAAACCCACATTGATGACTAATTTGACCGCAACAAAAACAAAAGAGACCTCAATCCAGAAGATATTCGATGCCTTTAAGTGTGTTGTTAGGAGGAAAGCTGATTTACTCCATAGTGATATTACTTATACATAGAAGATGAGACATTTACAGATTTTAAAAGGAACTTAAAGTTATAGTGAGTTACTGCATTCATGTGACCAACACAAACAATAGGTCCTAGAGGCCAGATTAAAGCGATGTTTACAAATAGGGTGAAGATGACACTGATCAATTGTAAAAGATTTGTCTAGGAGCCTAACAATAAGCTGGGGATATGGTTACCAGCTATGCAACAAAGACAAACAACCAATACATTAATTAATTCCTATAAAATGGTTGTACCCTTATGCTAGTGGAAATAGAGAAGTTGGAGAAAGTAGACCATGTACACATGTATATCTGGAGGTGGTACAGATGAAATATAGTGCTTGGAATGGACTGAAAAGGATACCTAGGCACAAGCTGGAATATTTGAATAATAGACAGGGAGGTCAATTGATTAAGGCATCCAAGGTACTTCGTCCAAATAGGTACTTCGGTGGCTTTCATAATTGGTTTTGCTCCCAACCAGTCATCAAGTGGATTTTTAATTTTAAATATTACTCAGCACTGTCAGAATTGTCCATTTCAGTTATTCTCATATTGGGAAGAACCTAAAAATCTGCTACTAAAATAGGCTGCTAACAATGTTGAGGCGAAATTATATACTAAAGTTCTGTCTTCCAGAGCAGACCTGCGTTTGTCTATTTTAGTTCAACCACACCAATCTAAATTAATTCATGCAGGCAAGCACATGACAAGATATGGTTTGTGAGCCATCCAGTGAGAAAGATGTATAATACATCATATAAAAGGCCCTGCTGTGTTAGTCTCCTTGGGCATCAACAAAGTGTTTGTCTTGACTGCTTCTTATTTAGTTGGGATATGGGATGAATAGAGTTTGCCCAATAATATTTCAGGATGAATAAGCTTGAATAGGTGACTGAAGGGAGTGCATTGTCTATTCTGACTCCTATTTAGAACCTTCAGAGTCTAAACCTTATAGAGGGGAACCAGGACCACACCCTGTCTCCTCTATTGTTCGCCTCGGGATACTCTTGGTTCACATTTAAGACAATATGACGATAATAGATAATTTGGAGTAAAAAAACATAACTGTATGTCTTTGTCAATATAACATTTCTCATTTTATGCACCCAGACATCTTCTTTCCTGGCTCTGATACGTAAGAGTAGCATTTGTAAGAAACTAGAGGGTTATCAAATAAGTATGAGCTTGACCTTGAATCAAGTAGAGAAAATGCAATTGAGAACTCAGTTACAGTTTAGCTGGGCAGAGGCATATCTTAAATATTTGACAAATAAGAATATGCTGCAAGTGGATTTCTTTAAAGCCAATCCCCCTCCCTTATTTTCTGATAAGCTTAGTCATTTACTAGTTAAAAGTGATGTTACTCATAGTCTTGTACTTCTTTGAGGCCCTTCTGATTACTGTTGACACAGGCATTTTTACGTATCCAAAGCACTACATTTGCTCTGTGGTATACATAATCCCATATCCTAGTATTGTTTGATTGGTATGTGATGGAAAGTGACACATTTTGGGTCCACATGCATAGGCAGGTTTGCTTCTGATATAGCATGGCTTCCATGGCATGGGCAACTACTTAAACTGTATGTCTGTACCCTACTAGATACACATATACAATTGATGGATTCACAGGGAGATTAACCACCTATACATCTCTATAGATGCAATTTTAATCAAACTTAAAACTAGGAGGAAAGCTCGGCCCTTCTGAGAAATTACATATGGTGGTATATTAGACTAAAGTGGACATATTCCATGGGGAATCTCAGTAAATGGAAATTTAATTTGGAGGTGGAGGTGGAGGAAAGACGTGTTTCTACTTCAGGGACACTTCTTTTGAGCTTGAATCAAGAATAGGAAATTCAATTCAATTCAATTCAATAATAACTTTATTCGGTAGTTTTAAGAAAAACACCATAAAAGTTCACAATGAGCAAAATACAAGAATTACAAAATATAAAATCATTAAAAAATGCGTTTGTTAAAAAGTAATTAAAACGAGCAGCAACATCTCAATTTATGTGAGTTTTTCAACTATAAATTGACCTACAGTTTTCCTGTTAGCTAGCTTTCTTTCGGTTATGCAAAGCAGCGGTATAGTTTATACTCAGAGGTTTGTACGATGACGTATACAAAATTTGAGAAAAAGTGCAATCGCTTTGGCATAGTTTTCGTTTTCAAGGTATTGAAGTGCCAGGTATGCAGGACGGCACTGTCGTAGGCCCCAGAGTTTCAAGATGGGCAATATCCAGCGTTTACGGGGTTCAGTAAAGAACTTACAGAATAACAGTGTATGAATCGTTGTTTGTGGGGACTGCAGATCACAAGGGCACATAGAAAATGTAGATGACCAGACATTTTGCTTTGGAAATGCAACCAGTAAGTGAAAGAGATCAAATCTGAAACGGGTGAGCAGCATTTTTTCGTACTGTGTTAATTTGAAGTTCAAATAGGGTTCTGCGGTAAACACAGTCTGCGCTAGTAATGAGTGTTGAACAGATGGTTTATGGATCTCCGATAATAGTCGTACCTGACCCAAGTAAAGAAGACATTCCCTTTTTAAGTTCTTTTTTGGGATTTCTTTTATCAGTAATGGATGGTCAAAATACTTCCTGTAACCTAAATCTGTTAATAGCGCTTTAACATAGGACAACCATTTGATTTTCTTACATTGATCCAGTTTTAAGATGTCTTGAATGATCGTCCTAGTCAGTTGACACTGCTCAGTGACCCATATTCTACGCCACAGCATTATTGGCTGCAATTTTATAATGTCTGTGATGTAATCAATGCCAAGCTCTGTGTGGCAGGCATAAGTGGAACAACGTTTTGGTACCGCCAGCAGATATCTCAGAAAAGAGTTCTAAATTTTTTGTATTGAGTCCACATTTGCGAAAACCCATATCCCCGCCCCGTATGTTGCCGTACTTATGCATTTTGAGTTGTAAATTTGTAACAGTTCTTTGGGTGGTCGCTGCCCCAGTCTTTGTGAGAAGCTTTTTAGAGATGATGTCTCTCGGAGAAAAGACAATTTCCTTGCGTTGACAGCTGGATTCCAGTTGAATTTTTCATCAATGACAATCCCTAAGTAGGGATAGGTTGTAGTCCTATCCACCTGTTCACCCTGTACATACAGTTTCCTATTTTTTGCGTTTCTTTTCTCCCCCGCATGCATTGTGTAAGTTTTTTTTACGTTTAGCTTCAGATATAGGCTTGCCATGAAGGTGGAGTATCTATTCAAAGCCTGCTGTAATTCAATTAGTGTTCTTGCTAAAATGACAGCGTCGTCGGCATATAGGAGCGCTGGTATCTGCCGACGAGCTATCAAAGGAAGATCTTTACTGCCTTGGAGCATGTCAGCCTCCAAGCCATTCGTATAAAGGGTGAATAGAAAGGGGGCCAGTACACACCCCTGCCTGACCCCCTTTTCCACCCTGAAAGTGTCCGTGAGCTCGCCTCTCACCCCGAATCTTACCCTGCCTGTAGTGCCTGTGTACAGTTCTCGAAGAAAGTCCACTATTGGAGTGGGAACTCCCATCTTCAAAATGATACTCAACAACGGTGAATGTGCCACGCAATCAAACGCTGCGGAGAGATCTACATATACCATATGAAGAGTAGAGCCTTTAGCTTCCACATATTTGCCCGCTAATAGAGATAGATTTAAGGCCTGGTCAACGGTTCCTAGCCCCTCCCGGAAACCATATTGTAAGTCTGAAATGATTCTATGGTCGGTGGCCCATTCCTGGAGACGCTCAAGGAGTATCCTTCCTGCCATCTTTCCTAGCGAGTCCAGGAGGGAGATCGGTCTGTAGCATGATGGACTATTTCGATCTCCTTTTTTGAATATCGGTACCAGCGTCGATGTTCTCCAGGAATCTAGAAGGCCCACTTCAGTAGTGGCATTCAGGACGTTGGTTAGTAAGGGAGTCCATAAATCTGGGAGGTGTTTGAAAATATCGACGGGAACGCCGTCCGGGCCAGGGGCTTTGGCTGTTTTTGAAGATTTTAAAGCTTTTTGAACCTCTTCATGAGAGAGCTGAAGATTTATTGGGTAAGTGATGTGTAACGTAGGTTCGAGTTGGGCTGTGTCTTCTATCTGATCTTTGGAGAAGGCTTTTGTGAAGTGTCTCACCCATTCTTGTTCACTTATTGCGACATCAATAGAGGGGGAATTGTCTTTATCTGTTAGAAATGGGGAGCGGACTACTTGCCAGAACGTGGTACTGTCGTTTAGTTCCGAGCTTTGGGTAAGGCGTAACCATAATTCAGCTTTTATTTCTTTCTTCCTGTTGTTTAGGGCAACCGTGTACTCCTTTCTAAGTCTACTAATTTTGGCTCTGTCCCTATGGTCACTATTCAAAGCTTCCTTTAAACGTGAAGATGCTTTTGTACATGCTGTATTGAACCAGCCTTTCTTTGTGTTTGGGTTTAGTTTGTACGTCCTGGTTAGTTCCTTTTGTATACTTTTTAGGATTACCAGGAAACTCTTTATGACTTCCCTTGGTTGTGTAGTGGGGTCCAGACAGTTTATAATGTCAACTTGATTGTGTGTGACTATTTTTCTGGTTGTTGTTTCCTTATCAATACCACCCCACTTCAGTGTATAGCCGTTCAAGGAGCCTAGTGCTAGCTCACGTTGGTTTAGGGCGGTCATGATATCATATGATTTATTTGTTTTTATTTCAACAAGACCCATGGCTATTGGAAAATGGTCGCTTAAAGGATTTTTAAGGACCTCAAATTCTTCTATGGCACGTCCTGCAGATGTTGAGATTAGTATAAAGTCAATAAGGCTTGTTAAACCTCTTCCATTAAATGTGGGCTGGAAAGAAACAGATGGAGTTTTTATTTCATTAGCGAAACTTAGGTCTAATTCAGCCATGAGTTCAGTCATTATTTCCCCCACATTAGAGTGCATGAAGTGCGTGAGATTTACGTCAGCCTCATTACTAATCCCACATTTATTGTTATTGCTGTTACTACATAAGTGAAGATTGAAATCTCCTCCCCAGATTACCGTGAGTGACAGTTTAATGTATTTTGTACGTTGTTCTTGTAGTATTGCCGAAATCTCTGGGAGAAGGGAAATCATATCTACCTCAGAAAGATTATTATAAAAATTAACAACTAGATAGAGTCTTTGTTTAGTGATCTTTATTACTATGATCTGAAAGTTCACATCTAATCTTAGGGGGAATACCTCATCCACGGGAAGGGTGTTTGTAATATAGGTAACTAGGCCTCCACTATTTCTGCCAGAGATTGATTTCTTTGCAGGTGACCAGTAAGTTTTAAAGCCCACCATGTGTATTGGGCTTATAGCCCAAGTTTCCTGAAGGCAGATACAACCGCTCAAATTGATCTGTCTCAGGAAACCAGGGTTTGTCTTTTTTGTGGAAAGGCCTGCAATATTCCAAAATATGAAATGGATCTGCAAGGTATTTGGTATGGGGTCAGCAAGGTTGCTTATATCAGTTATCAGATCTACAGCTTCCTGGGTAGCGGAAACCGGTAGTTCCGTTACCAAAGCATCTATCTTATGATGTTTAGTTATTGGACAGTTAGTTATGTCAGGGGTTAAAATAGACTGGGTTGCCTTTTTTTCAGGGATAATACATGTTATTGATGGTAGAGTCATCTCTTTATTGGAGGATTGTGAAAGTTCCCTATTCAAATATAAGCCGGGGAGTCAATCATTAAAATCTAACCCAGAAAGAGCATTAAACCTGTTATAGGTCGGAATATTATAAGGAGTGGCTAGTGGCAAGGCCGCCTGTCTCCATCGGTTGTCTCCATTCTCTCGATAAGAGATTTCAGAGAGATAAGGATGAATAGCAGGAGGTATGAGTGTTTGACTCTGGTGCCACTGTACCGAACCTGTTGGATAAAGAAATTTAGGATTCTGGAATGGAGTGGGAAGATAAGAGTCGGAGGGAAAGGACTCTTTTGGGAACGAATTCATGGGGTTAGGCAAGATGTTATTGTTTGTATTTATTAAGTGCCTATAGAAGTAGCCCAATGGGAGAAGAGTTGTATTAAATTCCCATGTAGATGGTGGAGGGGCTTTGGCTAGTGTCTTTTCGGCCCACTGAGGGTTTCTAAAAGTAATCGCTACACAGTCCCCCTCGAATTTTTTCCGTAGGGGGCCTATCCAGCCTACTCTTTGAGTATGGGAGATTTCCCCGGCACATTCTATTGGAAAGTTACAGTTTAGACTTAACCAATGTATTATTTTATTTTTCAGGGATGGTGTAGTTTCACTCTGTTCTTGTTTGAGTGTTGGTACGTTTACCAATACGATTACGTAGGCTCCGCATTCAGGGGGGAGGGTAATGCGTTTAGGGATTTGTCGTGACCTGTATGGTTGTTCGTACGGTATCTTCGGCTGTTGAATTTTTGCGGCCATATGATTAGATTGCGTAGATACCTGTGATCCTTGTTGAAGTGGTACATGAGAGTTCGCTAGCTGGTTAGTGGTTGGTTGGATGTTCGTATTAGGGGTGGCAGGGATACTGTTGGGTGTTGAGGGTTTATTTGCAGCTATTAAATTATTGCTAGGGGGGTTCTGTTTCGGGATAGTTGCTGAGGTGAGGTTAGGTTTTGGTTGGGATATATTTGCTTTACTACTATTTGTTTTAGGATTTCGGGGTGCTATGGTGTTTTGAGGCACAGTAGGTACGAGTTTAGTGTTTAGGGATATTAGTTCTCCAATTTGTTTTTCCAGTCGAGCAAGTCTAGTTTCGACTGGTGACAGATATATACTGAGAAGGTCCCCGATTCGCTCAATCAGGTGATCGCTGCCTATGGTGGTTTCATACTTGTCCCTATGTTCCTCTCCTACATTTGTATCTGAGATCCCTGGGGGTTGATGTGTTTGATTGGATGTCTTCTTTCTTTTCTGCTGTCTCCCACGCTGGTTATTCTTTAGAGGCCCGGGGGCAGCTAAGATCAGTTGATTAGTTAGTTTCGGAATTGCTCCCCCTTGTGTGTGAGTTAAATCATTTGCTTGTGTATCATCCACATTTTCAGGTGTTAAAGCCACATTAAGCGCTGGGGATCTCTCTAGGTCAGTACTTAAGTCACAATTGGTAGAGGTGTCTGACACAGAAAGATCAACCTCATTTGTCAGTATGCGGGGGTTATTTTGGGTTTCCTGGATGGTTACTGAGTTGGTTGTATTAGATTTGCCAGGAGTGGCAGCAAATTTAATGTTTCCTAGAGAGTAGCGTTTTGCAATGCTCAGATCTTGTGATACTCTTCGCTGTAGAAGTGAGATGCTAAGGTCAATGGCGTCATGTGTTCTGGTTATGAAGCTGTCTATAGGCCCTAGAACAGCCGCTGTTTCCACGGCTGTCTTACTTCCGCTACCTCTCGTGGTCATATTACAGGTTGTTAGGTTGTAGCAGTTAGATATAGTTACTTGTGGATCTCAAATGACACGCAGTAAATGTCTACTGGTATTCCCAAGATATACAGTAGGACAAGATAGGTAATAATGAATAAAAAGCAATATCCTACTTGTTTGGATGGCTTGGATGTTAGGGGAGGGGACCCAACCCGACCCGTCCGGGCGTCCGGCTCTCGTCCCGCGTTGCGGGCGTGCCCCCGTTTTGTAGCACCGCCTGGCGCTTGCTGATGACGCGCTCCTATGCGCGCTGACACGGCCCCCTGGGAAGGCGAATTTCTCTCTACTGCGGCCGCTGATGGGATTGCGGTGCGGCGGCAGGAGGACTCAGCCTGGATGCAGCAGCAGGGCGGAAGTTTCCACGGGAGTGCTCAGGTCACTGGGGACAGGGTTTCAAACCGGCAAGTCTCTGTATGCTTAGGGATTTAATTCTCTGTTCCTCTTTTACCAACGCTAGGTGAATTCAATTTCAATTAACCAGCAGCTCCAGCCATGAAGCAAAAATACAAGCGGTTTCAGCCGCCAAAGCAATTCGATAGCGGTCCCTGCGCATCGAAGCTTCCCTGTGGCTTTGACCACGAAAACAAAGTACAAGTGGCTCCGGCCGCAAAGCAGAATGCAAGCGGCTCCGGCCGCAACGCAGGGTATAAGCGGCTCCGGCCGCAACGCAGAGTACAAGCGGCTCCGGACGCAAAGCAGGGTTTCAGCCGCCAAAGTAATTCAATAGCGGTCCCTGCCGCGTCGAGGCTTCCCTGCGGCTTTGACCGCGAAAACAAAGTTCAAGTGGCTCCGGTCAAAAATCAGAGAACAAGCGGCACCGACCGCAAAGCAGAGTTTCAGACGGCTTCGGCCGTGAAGCAGAGTTTCGGACGGCTTTGGCCTTAAAGCAAAGTACAAGCGGCTCCGGCCGCGAAGCAGAGTTCAGGCGGCTTCGGCCGCGAGGCAGAGTACAAGCGGCTCCGGCCGCGAAGCAGAGTTCAGGCGGCTTCGGCCGCGAGGCAGAGTACAAGCGGCTCCGGCCGAGAAGCAGAGTGCAAGTGGCTCCGGCGAAACTGATTAGCAACTGAAAGCGGAATAGGAAATTCATCTGGGAACAGTTTTGCTGGCCAGTGGCCTATATTAAATGTTTGGGAATTTGGAATACGCTACATGCCGATCTTTTTCGGGCCAATTGGCCTCCCTTATTTTCATGACATACAGGGTGTTTTACAGCAGTTATCCGTTCTCTTCTTCTCTTGGTGTGAGATGATGGGCACAATCAAAATAAATGTTCCTTACCGTCTTGTACTTCTTTTAGAAACTTCAGATTACTATTGATTTGGGTTTCGTTGAGGCTCTAAACAATTCCATATTGCAATATGGTGTTGAATGTTCCCAGCCAGTGCACCCTGTAAAATCCTACTGCATCTCAAATTAGAAGGTGGGTAGGTGATACCAAATTGAAACTATACAACTGATCATCCCAGCTCCGAGTATTGTTTGATTGATCCTTGATGGAAAATTGTTCAGATTTTTTAACACTTGTAAATGGGAATTTGGAGGTGGCTGAAATGCTACTTTATAAGTAACTTAAACAACACATTGTGCACTCTAAAATAAGATAATTGCCCATAAATGAGATGAAATAATCATGACATTTTACTTCTGCTATTGCAGGCCTAAAGGGTTGTTATACCCAAGCTGTATTTAGTGTTGCTTTAAATACAACTGGTTCTGCAGGTTGGGATGAGAACATTGTTTTGTGGGGCTATTCATTGCAACATATTGGGCATGGTACACAATGATATGGCTAGAAAAAGGATTTACTGCATAGTTGGTACTATGTGACCACAACATTAAATTCTACGTATCCTCATGTTATTCCTAGATGTTGGATGGGTTATGAGGTGATCTGAGGCATATATGGTGGTACATCCTTAGGTTGACTAAAGTGGAAGGATGAGCTATTAGCAATCAATGCTATTCTAGGCTACCCTTTCATAGCAGACTCATGGCATTGTTTTTGGGAAAGCGTCTGTAGGACCAGCAAGGCATTACAAGGGGATATGTATCAACTGTAAGAGTGCCAGCCTCTGGAAGCAGCACACTCTCCAATTCTTCATTCAGTGTCATTAGTGATGCATGGAGTAGTTTGGCTATAGAGTGATTAGTTAGAAACATTAAGGAAAAAGTATGAAAATGGATCACACCTTGAAACCACTGTTGGACTATATGCCAGATGATCTGTTGAACAAAGCAACTGATTTAAATTAAGGTGGATGACCTGTGGGTTCACCAAATGATAGATAGATAGTCCTCCCCCTTTTTTCTCATAAGTAACCCGCAAGTATGCAGTTATTTATGAAGACATTGATAGGAGTCACCATCATGATGGTTCCTGTAAATGCATTTAAACTTCAAAGAACACCACCAGTAGCAAACAGGATTATTATTTTTTTCATTTCATAAAGAAAATCACTAAAGTGGACTTTTTTTTAACAAATGTTTGCTACCCTAGCCATGGGTGGTCTTCCTGATTTTACTGTTCCATACCACAACGTGCTAATATATAAATCGGACTACTTAAAATCATACTTCGAGCTATCAAAACAATTGTTGCATTCAACCTGACTTGTTTTCTTTGTGAGGCAACTGTTCTGTTGGACCTTTTTGATGTCTGTGACTGGCTTCCTGTTGAAATTAGCCGCCATAAGTGTGGCCTTAGAACCATTTTCAAGTTACACGTTGTGGCTGACCCAAATCCGCAAGGAAAGGTTGATTACTATGATTTATTGTGCCATGTGAAAAGCTGTGATTAACCACATCCGTGCTGCCACGATTTACCGCTGGTGCTGGGCCCCAATGTTAATGGGTGTGGTCATGAAGGAACGGTTCCGTCATTAGCACAGCTCGACCGATGCTCATGATGTCATGAGCATCGAAGGGGTTAAGGGGTTCTTTAAAAACTCATATCTCTAGAACCCTGTGGTGGCGTTTTTTTGTGAGGTGACTATTTAAAGATAAAAATACACCTAATCTTGTCTGGCGTTAGCCAAGACTTTTTGATTTTAGTAAAATTATATGTATGCCGTACATAAAGGGGATTTCAGCCACCTCCTCATCTTTATCTATTGATCTGCTGTTGTGTCATTCATATTTTCCTCTCAGCCTCTACAGCATAAAGTACAGCGCAATACGTTATCCTGCTTCAACCACTGGCTTACTTCACTTTGAGTGTCTGCATTAATCTTTTTCAGAAATAGGATATCTGTACACAAGGTAGTTCACTTCAGTCTCAGTGTATGTGTTTTTGCTTTCTTATTACTGTAGTGCTGCTTTTGTTTGCAGCATCGAATAAGATAGCAGGAATCTTTTTACCAGATAACACCACAGGGTCCATTACAGCCATATATGTTCCAGTTTTCTTCCAATGCTACTGTGAATTCCTTTTGAAGAGTTTTGTTTGACAGCATAACAGATTGCGTCAATTTGAAACTGTTCTGCATTAAGGTATTCTCTTTTCCTTGTGCAGGCAGTTCACAAACCACAAGCTACACTATTAATACACAAACATTTGTGAGCAGACACTTGTTCAGCATACATATGTTCTGGACTCATTAAATCAATTGTTCTTGAATAAATTTTGTCCAGAATGAAAATCATCATTCATCACTTTTATTTGTGACACTGGTAACCCTCCTTTTTTAGTTTCCTTTTTTATTTGTTTGTTTTCTTCCTTTTTCATCTTTTTCCTTTTTTCTTTCTTTTTTTCTTTCTTCCGTTCTTTCTTCTTCTTCTTTTCTTTTTTCTTTTTCTTTCTTTCTTTCTTTCTGTCCTTGTTTCTTGGTTTCTTTTCTCCTTTCTTGGTTTCTTTTCTCTTTTTTTCCTTTCTGTTTTCTTTGTGCCGTTTTCCTTTATTTCTTTTTCTTTCTATCCTTTCTTCCACTTTTCTTTCTTTTTTCAGCTTTCTTTGCTTCTTTATTTCCCACTTTCATTTTTTCTTCGTTCCTTCTTTCTTTCTCTCGTTTGTTCTTTTCCTTCTCCTTTCTTTCCATCCACATTTTTATCCAGCTGTACTTTCTTGTTGCCTTTTTTCCTTTTCTTCTTTCCTTCCTGACTTCTTGCTCTCTTGCAATCTTTAGTTTTCTTTTTTGCTTTTCTTCTTTCTTTCTTGCTTTTTCTCCTTCTTGCCTATGTTGCATCTTTTTTCTTTCTTTCTTGCTTTCAAACTTGCCGCCTGTCCTGCATTTTGCTTTGTTTATTCCCTTCTTGTCTTTTTTCATTCTTACCTTTTTTATTTCCTTCTTTCTTGCTTTTCAAATGCGAGAGGCTGCACAACTGGCTTGTATAGGTCTGTACTAGCCAACGCCTTTTGATTCACAAAAATTATGTGTATGATAATTCTACTTGTAGGGGGTTTCAGCCACACTTAATCCATTTTTCCGTGGTAATTCTAAAAATCAGGAAACACAAGAATTGGCAAAAAGCTGGTGGACAATGCCAGACCTATTGACTTTGCTAATATTTGCTACAGATTGGTATTACAGTGTTACATGTTATACTTTTTTTTAACTGTTCTGGTACTTCTAAATGCTTTCCAACAGTCTGACTGCTTTGAGCAATACCTACCCAGGACTGAGCTATGGTTTTACAATCGCACATGACTGGACCTGATATTGAATGGTGACTTCATTATATGCTGAAGTTACACAACGACACCATTTAATACACCACGGCACTCATCAGTTTAGCCAAAAGGTCAATTTGAAGGAGCATTTTCCTTCTTGAATTTGGATGCTCTAGCTAACACCTTCCACCACAGAATTATCTTGCAAACCTAAAATCTGCAGCACTTATATAACTCAGTCGCTTTTGGGCTTCTGGGTAGGATGTGGACTGTGGATGCCCCCCATATTTTTTGACAGGATAAATGGAGAATCTTGTATTCTGCGCCCCAGTCTCTCACTGTTTTGGCCCTTGCTATTTTACTGGCCTGGTGACTTAATAGACATGAAACATTGTGGAAGAAGGTTACAGGAATTGCTTTGATGCTTTTTTTATCACTGGGAGCGGGATAGGAGTTCAAAACATTATTCCTTGCTAAAAGTAGTACAGTTCATAGAACAACAGCAATGACTTACATAGGGTTGATACCATACGGAGAGTCTCCAACACGAGCTTGAGCCAACATCAGGCGTTGTCCGCAGCAGTCCTCTCTGTTAAATATCCTGATTGCAGATATTTTGTGGGACGTTCCCAGATCCAGCCTCCACCAGGGAGCCATCTGTATCTCAGTGTGGCAGCAGGAAGACTTGCCGAAATTCATAGCAGTATTTCCATCAATGGCAAGAGAAGCAGTAGCCCATGGTAATCCAAGAAACACAGAACTCTGATCGGCAGCTCCTTTCCGTGCTATATTAATTTCTGGAAGAATGAAGAACATTAAGAGATGTGACTCAACAAAAACTGAGGAAGCAGCATAATCCTCAAACCTCTGTGCAAGTTATACATGAAGTGTTTGATGCATTTTATTGAATATATCAAAAAGATAGAATGAAGGCTAAACAAGCAAGCAACCATGAGAGAGAGGGGAAGTCTGGGAGCAATCCTGGGTATATATGTGTTGTAGGATTTATGGGCTCGATGCACACAAGTTAGGACTAGCAATTTTCTAGTCGAGATTTTTTGCAAATTAAAATAGGAAACTCACTATTCCTTATGTATAAAACTGTTTTGAGTTTCAATAGTGATACATAGTGGTTTTCAAATAGAACTACCTCATGAATATAAATGAGGTATGTTGCAATTTCTGATCCCTACAATTTGTTTTTAAATTAGACAATTTATTTTTAAGTAGTCTGGGGCAGATTTATGTCGAACTTGCACTGCGTTTACGTCGCCGTTGCGTCACACAACGGCGGCGTAAACGTGGCGCATCCCTCCAACCCATTTACAATGTGACGCATCTAAGCAGATGCGTCACGTTGTAAAGCCATGCACCACATGTGGGCGTACCGGCGCAGGGTGAGCGTTTCGGGGCAGGTGCGCCTAGCAAAAGTGCCTGCGTGAAATCAACAAGATTTCACGCAGGCACTTTTAGGCCAATGCTGCGTCAAAACCTTGCGCCTGCTTAAAGCAAGCGTAAGGCTTGCCGCAGCATTGGACAGATAGGCCCCCCAGAGCATTGCTGGAGCTGCATCGCGCTTGAAACTCAACTCCAGCAATGCGCCGCCTTTACGGCACAGATGCGTCACGCATCTGTGCCGATTTTCCCCCATGGGGCACCATGGGTGGCGGGGCTGCGGCGCACAATAACTGGTGCATGCCTGGGGATGCGCCAGTTATTGTAAATATGCCTGTCTGTTTTCCTTAAAGCAGGCAGTGATCTGTTGGACCTCTACCTATTCGTAAAAATATTTGTAACCATTATCAAAGGGGAAGGGGCCCCTTTGGCACCCTATTCTATTTGCAAGTGGAGTACCACCAAATTTGAGTTGTTGGTAAACTGCTAACATTTGTGTATACCAATGAAAATTGGTATTTGGAAGGAATGCCCTAAATATGCACCTTCCAAATACTGATTTGAAACCCAAGTTGCAATTCAGTAACATGTTATTGTATCGCAGTTGGGATTTTAACAATTGGTAATGCTTTTTTGCATTCACAAATGGTCCAATTATGTCATTTGCTACTTCAAAAAGTCTATCTACATCTAGTGTTATTTCCAATAGTATTTAAGAAGCCTGGGCAGTAAATTCCGCTCCGCTCACGGTATTTGCGGAATTTTGTCAATTTTGCTTTCCGCAGAGATCGTGGAATTGCCGGAAATTCCGCTATCCATGGCGTAGCAGAATTTTTTCCTTGTTTGGGCTTTCAAAATGCGTGTTCGCATGTGCGGTGGTGACTTACCGCGATCCCTGCGTTCACCAGCGAGTTTTCCTTTCTATTCATGCGTGCCACAAGATTTTGGTAGCCGGCCACTGGGCATCCGCAGTCACGAGCGTCCGGGTCAAGTGAAACAAAATGGCTGCTCCTATTGGCTACCGCATGGGCAAGTTTGTGAGATATCTCCCCCCGAGCATGCAAACAATATCCCTGAACAGGAAAAATGCATCGCGAACGGGCAGAACAAGAAATTCCGCTGGCTCTTGGAGTTCTGGTTAGCTCGCAGGTATTTGTTACCGTTTTGCAGAACTTTGCGAAACGCGACTACTCAAATTCCGCTACCCCTAGTATTTAAGAACTTTATCCAGTCTGTGTCTATAGTGAAATGTTTGATACACAAGCGCCTAATTGTGTTATGCAGAAAACATGACTTGAGCAGAGGAGCATAAATGTGAGTCATTGCTTCTCATACATTTACAAGTAGAGTTGTTGCACAACAGCATACACCTCATCCTCGCTTTTCACAAATTCATCAGGTTTAGCAAGATCATATTTGAAACTAGCAGCAAAGTACCAACTTTGGCAACCCATCATTTTGTGTAAAGAACCCACCAAAAACAAACCCTACTCTTTACTCAACGACAGACCTGTTATTTCTGAAACTGGGAGATGGATTTTACAGTACGCTATTGGCATTACTAGGGAAAGGAGCAGTGAATAGGTGAAATATAAATAAAATAAAAAAATCAGAACAGTGGACACTAAAGTTTACTTAAATGATGTATAGGTTATATAGTAATATTGATTTTTTGCTGCATAGTCCTCTGCAGGCTCCACCAAGCTTATGGACAGAAATAATATATAAAATGTATTAGCTCCTGAACTGATTTGATTGAAGAGTATGCAAAATACACTATGTCAAGAAAGGTAATATGATTAAGTACTTTCATTAAAAACAGTACCCAAATAGGGTCTACAATACTACACTGAGAAAGTGGAGCATCACTCAGTCCCAAAATAATTCAAGATAGGTTTACAGTCCTCAAAATGGTGCATTCTTTAGAATTTGTGGAAGAAGGCTCAATTCAACCGGGGTGAGGCATTGCATCATGGCCGCGTGGACGGGGGTTGAGAGAGCTTGGTGTGGCCGAGCGATATAGATTAAGATCCTGAGGTATCCAGGCTTCCAAAAGTAAGGGAATTGCTCCCTCTGGACTCGTGAGATCGGCTGCTGATGGCCGAGAGCTGTAAGGACCCATGTACCATGGGTCCGCGAACGTGGAGTTCAGGCACGGGCGACCGAATGGTGCCATCTTGGGAGTGGCCTGAGGAGGACTGCGTGGAGGAGCTGGTCCTTGCAGTTCTAATAGGCCCCACTGTGGGTGGAATAACTGTGCTGCTACCCCCAGGACGAAGGCGCCGCCTGCTTTGAGGTAAAAGGAGGTGATGGACAGTCCCGTGCGGGTTGTGATGGAGGATGGATTAACCTCTGGGCGCAGTTGGCGTAGTATCACTACGCGTATCTACGCGAAGTGCACTTCGCACTACGCGAGCTACGCATAGCAATACGTGAACTGCATAGTGCGGTAGGGAACTGCTGTTCACAATGATTGCACAGTGTCGGAGGCTTGTCCGCGATCAGTAGCTTGATGTTGCTGATCGTGAACGAGGAAAAAGTCTCGCCGGGATGTCATTTTGCTCGGTTGCGGTCGCCAACTTGACTTAAAGGACAGCGAGCGGGCAAAACATGCCAACTACGCTATGCCAAACTCCAGAAGAGACTCCAGCAGATGCAGAATGCCTCAGCAAGACTCATCCTCGACATCCCCCGACACAGCCACATCTCCGGCCACCTGAGAGACCTGCACTGGCTCCCGGTCAACAAGAGAATCACCTACCGTCTCCTCACCCACGCACACAAAGCCCTACACAACCAAGGCCCAAGATACCTCAACAGCCGCCTCAACTTCTATACCCCCGCACGCCAGCTTCGATCGACCAGCCATGCCCTCGCCGCCGTCCCCCGCATCTGAAGAGCCACCACAGGAGGAAGGTCCTTCTCCTACCTGGCCGCCAAGACTTGGAACTCCCTCCCGACCCACCTCCTGACCCAAGACCACCTCGCCTTCAGGAAGCAGCTCAAGACCTGGATGTTCGAGCAGTTGCGGACCCCCCCTTCCCAAGTGCCTTGAGACCCTCCGGGTGAGTAGTGCGCAATATAAATGCACTGATTGATTGATTGATTGATTGCTAGGCATTTTTGCACTGTGCTACATGCAATTTGCATAGCGCTTAGTTGCGCAGACTACGCAAACTATGCAAGTGTAGTTTTCAGCCCAGGCCTAGGCTGGATCCGGGACAGACAGACTCAGAATGGTAAAGTGCTCGGAGAGTGGTGCTGGTCCCAGGAGCTAGATGAACCCCTGCTGGGGTAGAATTCCGACCTAACCCCACAGTGGATGTCGAACTAAGGCAGCAGCAATGAGAGTGTGATGGAACAAATGTGCTCAGAAACGCACCCTGTGGGCCCAAGATACAGTAATGCATGACTGGAGCATGTGCCGGGAAAGCTTCAAATGAGATTGTCTGGTGCTGCTCAATAGGTTGGACGATGGTAGTGCACCCCAGTGGATAATTGTGGTCTGCACTGGAGACTCTCCTTCCTTGAATGCAAGGTAAGGCTGGCGAACCCTAGAAAAGTGGGATTGCAGGGCAATGTCTGGCTGTACTGGTCTGGTGGCTGGGAGAAGAGCAGCCTGAGTCCAGTGGGGTCTGGAGGTGTCTGGTAGAGGAGAGCCTGTACGGAGGGAGAGATGACACAGGCCCCCCTGTGGCTAGGGAGCATGAGGAGAGATCCAAAGGGTGTCCCCCCTGTGAAGCCTTATATAAGTGGTTGCTGGCAGACTGATTGGACTCGCCACCTTGGATATCAGCAGAGCAGTGAGGTGGATAGGAGGTTCTCACTCAAGAGCCAAGGAATAGTAAAACTGTCCGCATTTTAACTGGAATACTGCATATTCTTGTTAAGCAATGGGAAACTTCATGTGAAGGAGTGCAGGACCCTTGGTGGCGTTTAAACCAGTGGGAAGAGATACAGACTGGGTGCACCTCCTGTAGAGAGGGGCCATATAGATAAACTTGCTGCAACTTGTGGAACAGTATGGGGAAAGATAAAACATCAAAACTGCAATCCAACAAGATATCAAACTATGCTCAGCCCATATTCCATAGTCCGGAGACCAGGAACGAGGACCACATAATGGTAAAGGGAACACTGGAATAAGCCTCCGAAAATGCACCAACACTGATGGATGTTATCAGGGCCATCCAATCCACTGATCAAGAAGATTGATGCTGTGTCCATAGATATTAATCTACTGAGTTGCGATCTCAGGAAAGTCTCTGACAGAGTGGTGACCAATAAGAAAGACACAGAGGCCCTCAAGGAAGAGGTCATGAGCCTTAGTGAGACAGTGGTGGAGCTGAAGCAATAGGTGATCAAGCTTGATGACCGGGCCGAGGACTCAGAATGTCGCTCCAGGAGGGGGAACCTAAGATTTTTGGGGATTCCAGAGAGGGCGGAAAAGCCGGATGTGGGTTTGTTTGCGGAAGACTGGATCACTTGGAAAATGTTTCCCAAACACTTGATGAAATTCTTTAGTGCAGAGCGGGCACACAGAGCATTGGTTGCCCCACCTTGGTCTAAAGTACCTCTTCGTGCCATAACTGCAAAATTATGAATTTTCCGGGAAAGGGATCTTTTGCTTTAACTTTCCCACAGTGGCAAATTATATTTCTTTGAACAACATTCTATACCAGTGTACCGGGACTACACCCAAAGGGTCCAGGAACAGCAGTAAACCTTTATCACATTTAAAAAGAGACTTAGCGATTTGAACTAAAAATATAGACTCATGTTCCCAGCAACACTCAGGGTAGAGAGTGAAGGGAGAGTGTTATTCTTCTTCTCAGCAGGGGAAGTGAGAAACTGGTTGGATACCAGGGCCCCGGATGGGAGACACCTGGTCCCTTCTACCAGTTCCATTGGGGCACCATCGTCACAGTCCTCCTTGAGGGGTTTGAGACAGCCTGCACATCAGAAACCACAAAATAAAACAATGAGCCTGGGTCGTATCAGGGTCAGGCAGGATGTTACACTGCAGGCCTCTGACCAGGTGGTTCCAGATCAGGCGGTCAGCACACCTGACATTGAGCGAGGGGCCAGAGGACCCAGCAGTGGCCACAAATGGACTCCATGCACTGAACATTATTCGCTGAAATGTACAGATACATTTTGTTTTGTGTTATAGATAGGATGACAATCTGACATATATGGTCTAAACTGTTATATCACGGGTCCCTGGGAGCCATACATTTACTGATTAAGGGCACAGCACCCCTGCCTGTTCCAATATGTTTCTCCTTTGTGGCCTATCCTTAACTTACATCAAATATAGATTGGAGGTCAGTTAGCGCATTTGTTCTGTTGGGAGCACTGCCGGCTGTCAGAGTAGTGACGTCCCCACTAGAGACCAGGGCTGTCAGGGAGGCTTGATAGTGAATTTACGCCCCGGTGTCACCAGTTCTCATGCACAGCGTTTATTAGACAAAATTATTGACATATTAGATAACGCTGGCTTGGGTCAATTCCTTAAAGAGGTTATACTGATCTTGAAGTGTCTAAGGGGGAGGAGGGTAGGGGGTGATTTGGAGAGGTGTGTATTGTTTGGTGTGGGGAGCAGGAGATCTTCTGCCCAGGGGTGGGAGGGAGGTACGGGTTTGATCAGTTCTTATTAGATGGTTTTGTTATGAGAAAACCACTAGGGTCACACAGGATTACACTTGGATACACAGACTGAAGAATCGATAGGAGGGTCGCACTGACCTCAGGGGCACACACGTCGGGTGCTTAATGTCATATCGTCATGACAGTACAAACGTCTAAGGTTCTTAACTGGAATGTCGTGGTATGGCAGGCCTAGATAAGCATCGAAGAAAGCATGCCTTCCTGAAGTGATATAGGATAGCAATAGTGGAACTACAAGTAACACATATATGGGGAAACACATTACTGAACCTATGGAAGAGATGGAGGGGCAGATTTATGCCACATCATACTCTGGTTTTGCATGAGGGGCACTTATATGGGTGGTGCCAGGGGTTCAATTCCAACACCTCCAGCATGTCTTACACCCTAATGGATGGTATGGTATTCCGTTTGGAAGGTGTGAAGGGAGGGAAATATGCAGCATCAATGTCTACACCTCCAACTTGGACTGCCCCAATTTCTTCCAACAGTCTCACAGGCAGCGACCCCATACCTGGGGGATGAGGTCCTTCTCTTTGGAGATTTTAATTGCATATTTGACGGGAACTTGGATAGGGAACCCCTTAAAGACCACACTAAACCCTGCATGCTGAGATCCGTCACTGGTATCCTTCAAGGCATATAACTATGAGACGAATGGAAAGGGCGCCATCCCACATAAAGGGAATTTGCTTGCTATACCCCCACAGCTAATACCTTCTCCTGCATTGACCATTGTCGTCTTTCTGCTGGTCTGTCCGCTGCCACGCAGTCCATCTCCTATTTACAAGGATATTTATCAGACCTTGCACCATTATTGTTGATGCAGTTCAATGGGCCGGGACGTCCACCCATTCCACTATGGTGGCTTTGAGCTGGAGCCCTTACAGACTCCCCATACGTACAAACCGTGTTAGAGGAACTTAGTCATGATTTTTGGGAAAACTGGGGATCCACAGCCACTAGATCCGCAGAGTGGGATGCAATGAAGGTCGTTATTAGGGGTTTACATGAGGACTACTTATGGAACCCGGCAGCAACTTAGTGCTGATATTGACACTTTAGAAAAATGACTACAGACCCTAGTGCATTTACTATATAAGACTCCCACTGACATGACAAAGTGGATGTGACTTTTTGGTGACATTTCTCCAGGCTCGGTCATGCTTAGAGAAGCACATTTATCATACTTACAGGGAGCAATCGTATATGTAGGGGACAGATCAGGAGTGCTGCTAGCATGACTCATCTGCAAAGATACGGTACAGATTCCGGTGTCGAAGATTCACAATAGTATGGGAAACAAGATATATACCCAAGATGCGATTATAGAGGAATTTATTGAACTGTACCACAGGCTTTTTAGGGGACTTAACACTTCCTATCCTTGAGGAAGAGAATGCTGAAGCCCTAGGGCCCTGGAAGTGAAGGTTTCCCTGCTGAATTTTATAAAACATTTGCCGCACAACTGGTAGATCACCTGCCGGAGGTGTATAATGAGGCTCTGGTTGGGGGGTCCTTCCTGCCACCATGATGGAAGCAATAGTGTCCATGATCTCGAAACCAGATTGGGATCCACTCTCTCCAGGCTTCAACAGGCCCATCTCTCTTCTGAACATAAATGAGTACATTTTGAGTGGTGTATTAGCAGCACGACTCTTGCCATACACGACCCGATTGGTACATCCAGAACAGGCTGGATTTGGCCCTGGCTGGAATACAATGCATAATCTGTGCAGACATGCACATGTCTGGCATGCGCCACATCCATGGGAGGAGGACTGGGCTCTGTGTCTCCTGGATATCCAACATACCTCTGATTCTGTTGAATGGGATTATATGTGGATGGTGCTTAGTGGGACAGGAGTGGGAGATAGCTACTTGAGATGGTTAAAATTGCTATATAATAAGCCAATGGCTCGGATCCGCCTTTGCAATCAGGTATCAGATAGCTTAGAGCTCCAGAGAGGTACTCGACAGGGCTGCCCCCTGTCGCCGCTCCTTTTCACTCTCGCCATGGAGCCCATGGCGATCGCTCTTAGATGTAGGATGTCACACTGTGGGATTCGGCTGGGGGCGACAGTTCATGTGGTGTCAATGTATGCTGATGATAGGTTTGTATACCGCCGGCGTCCAAAAGAGGTGGTCCGGAGCTTCTTAGGGAGCTAAATGGCTCTGGTGAAATATCAGGGCTTAGCTCTAATCTGGGGAAGTCTAAGCTTTCCCCAATGTGGAGCCTGGTGGATACGGAGGAGTGGTAGTTGCCCATGGTGGGGATGAACTGGGTAAGAAGCTCACATAGGCTATCTTGGGGTCAGGCTGTTGCACACACAGGATGCCTACATAGAACACAATATGGGGGATTGTGTGGAAGGCATCCATATTTCGAATTCTGGAGAGATCTGCCCCTGTCCCTGATGGGAAAAGTAGTCTTGATAAAAATTGTGATTCTCCTGTACTGCTTATATACTATGCAGAACTCCCTCTACGAAATTCCATGGGTGTACTTCCAAAGGATGGACTACCTTTTGGTGGATCTATTATGGGGGTTCAAAAGGAAAAGGGTGAATCTGGATACACTACTGAGGACATGGGAGGGGGGAGGACTGGAGGTACATAGATTGGGCTTTTATTACATGGTGACACAGTTCCAATATGCCACCCAGAGACTAGGTGAGAAAGTTACCTGGGAGAGGCAGTTGCTGGAGGGTACTCATGGGACAACCCCTCTACTGGACCTTTTTTGAATGGGATCCTGAGAACCAGAGAAGCTCCCATATATTATCAGACATGTGGCTGCAATCTGGGAACTCACAATTGAAACTGCGGTGAAAAAAGCACCCTATGCCCCGGAGGCTATGATGGGGGCGGTGATACCATTTAAATAAATAAGTCAAACCATGTCCATTCTCAGAAGGAAGGCGGGAGGCTGTCGTACAATGAGAGATTTGCATTTGGAACAAAAGTTCATCACAAGGGAGGAGGCGGACTCAACTTTTGAGTTAGACAGGGGGCAAGATCTTCAATATGCCACAATTTCAGCGGTCGCACGGGAGGCGTGGCCAATGTTCCCAGAGGAACCACCCATTACTGCCACTTTTCAGGCTCTCGTGACCTTGGTGGGGGGACCGTAGGCTGGTATCTTACATTTATAGGGCACTGAGGGGGTACCTGAATGTGCTCCTGCTCCCGTTTCAAGCTAGGTGGGATGCGATGCAGGGAGAGCTCCTAACAGGTTGGGAGTGGCAAAAGGAACATGAAGGGGTTAAAAGCATAAGTTCTAATATCAGATTCAAACAATTCAATATAGTCCATCAAACCTATCAGACACCAAGTTTACTCCACAAAATATACCCGGATCGCCCTGCTAGGTATCCCAAGTGTGGGTATGGCGACGCCCAGTTCTTGCACATGATATGGGATTGTCCAGAGTAGTACTGGAGAATTTACATAGAGTGACCGGGTGTACGCTACCCCAATCTATTAAAGAGATGTTGCTGGGACTTCTCCCTAGACATAAAGGGAAACAACTTACAAGTAGATTCCTACAGTTGGGGTTGGTTTTGGCTAAGAGAAGGATTGCGATTAGTTGAATAAGTCCGATGCCCCCACAGTGGGGAAGTGGACCAGGGACTTACAGGAATGGGCAATGTCAGAGCTAATTCGAATGAGAAGTGTTTGAAGGGATGATAAAGTAGAAGAAGATGTGAGGGCCTGGTATGGCATGATCACAGAGCTCCAAACAGGGGAGGGCCTTGTCTCACAAGTGACAAAACAAAATATTGAAGGTGATGGCCGAATGAGGTAGTAAGACCACAGGTCTCTCTTACCCTAGTGCAGTGTTTAAATGTCTGCACACACACATCATTTGGCCTGTATTGCAAGTATCAGAATTGAGGTGTTCCTTATGTGACTCGGGGGTGGTGGGATGGGTGAGTTAAAGTTATTATGTTATGATTTCCTTAATAAGGATGACTTACTTACGTTGCAGTACAATACTGTGTGTATTGATACAAGATTTTTAGTTACATGCAAGTATTTCTTGATGGGATGGTCCTTGAGAGGTTACCTCTTATACCTAATTGTTTACAAAATGTAACACTAGTTCAAAAAAATTGTACTATGTTTGGATGGCTATTAATCATACTAAAAACATATTTAAAAAAAAGACCCATCTGAATAGTTATTAGTGTCTTCATACAATCAAGCCTTGCATACCCTTGTTTCTCAGTTGGGATTGCTCCTTTCAAAGCACAAGAATAACTATTGCCTAAAACGGAGAATTTCTATGACACCACCTCTATGTCTGTTCAAAAATACACAAAAAGTAATTTTCACCTATAATTAACCCCGGGTGTAGTTCGCGTAGTAGAGCTAAATGTAGGTACGTGAAGTGCACTCCGCCCTATGCAAGCTACGCGTAGCTACGCAAACTGTGTAGTGCACTGTGCAAAATGCTATTCACACAGATTGCACAGTGCCGGATGCTTGTCCACACTGTGCAATCATTGCAAACTGCATCTTGCACAGTGCAAGCAGTCGTTTTCTTCCACTCGAGAAGATTTGTACTCAAGCAGCAGCTTTCTCAACGTGGACTGGTAGTTTCTCATCGCAATGAGAAACCTGACCCGCCCAGCTTTGAGAATCTTGCTGGGAGGTTTATTTTCCACGCTCGCAATCGGCAACTTGAAGTTCCTGATCGTGAATGAGGAAAAAGTCTCGCTGGGATGGTATTTTGCTCGCTCGCGGTTACCAACTTGATGTTTGGGGCCACAACCAAGCAAAAAATGGCCGCCACGCATTTTTCCACTGTGCTGCGTGCAATTCGTGTAGCGAGTAGTTGCGCAAACTATGCAAACTACACAAGCATAGCATTTTCGTACACCCAGGGATACCTATAATACCCTGAAATTTTAAGAACTTCTATTTTGATGGCACACCAGCACATCAACGGGAGCCATGGCTGCCTCAA
Source organism: Lissotriton vulgaris (assembly GCF_964263255.1). Classification (NCBI taxonomy): domain Eukaryota; kingdom Metazoa; phylum Chordata; class Amphibia; order Caudata; family Salamandridae; genus Lissotriton; species Lissotriton vulgaris. The sequence continues at coordinate 2,037,352,028 of NC_141691.1, forward strand.
TCTTGAATAATATTTATGTTGATCTATTATTTGAAGAAGTGCTACACTTTGAAAAAAATCCATACAAAGCAAGTATACGTGGTGGCACCATAGCGATACCATGCTCAGCATTTGCTGTGATACAGACTCACACTTGATATTCTAACATGATTACATATAATACAGTAGTTCCTATATTTCACAGTTTCAATTACCTCTGAAGGTTTTTGTTCTATATTTTAATATAGAATAACTTGAAAAAGGCATTCGAACAAAGGAGAATCACTTGCCCATTGATAAGGTCCCCCTATTACATACCCAATGTTGTACCCATTAGTACAGTCTGCTTGTGAATCAGGTTTTAGGGTTTAGAGAGGATTGTAGCACTATCAGTGACTTTATGCAACAATCTGAAAGATTAGAATATCAACCTGTGACTAAGGGTTACCACTTACAAGTCATTAGAAATGCTTCTAAAGATGTCTTTATTACAAGACACAATGTGGTGTTAAAGGTGATTATTGGAATACTGTTGTCACTATATACTATTGACATCCCAAAAACATATGAAAACTTTTGAATATTAATGAAACTGAGGTGGGTGACTTATGAGCACCATGATGTGGATTCAAGCGCTGCGAGATAGCTTGGAATAACATTGAACAAAGTTGCATCAGTCTCTCAGTTCAATTTTGCAATTCACTTCCAGTCACAGGGCAAAATACCTGTGGGACCTCCAACCAGGGTAGTCTGGCACAACAGACCAAACATGACATTTTGAAACCGTTTGAATTGAGAACACACTGATTGTAGCTGTTAGAACGTGGGTTTCTGATTGGCAGAGTTATGCACCGTGTCTAACCACAAACAACGATCCTAGTCAGGGTAAGCCAGATACACACCCTAAATTAACCTATTCTTATCCTCTGGTGGCTTGGAACAGATTAGTCAGGCTTAACTCAAAATCAATATGTAAAGCGTTTGTACAACACTTCAAACAGTAAAACAGAGAAAGAACCACACAAAAATATAGCATACCTGTTTGGAACAATGGAGCCTAATTTCATAAAGAACACAAGACTAAAATGACAAAAAACCAATAAATAGGACCAGAGTAATACGTTTTTTAAAGATAAATTGAATAGATGCTTAAAAGCAAAAAAGTGGCAACCGGAACCATCTGTTTGTGTTAGACTGAGTTAAATCCAAAAGTTCAGGCTTACCACAATGGTGTGCAGGTTGAATTTAGGAACCAGTCTTAGCCCAAAACAAACTACTGTAGTTGCGTCATCGTCAGAGCCAGTATGTGAGACATAAATAGGTGATGTGTTGTTGTTGACACGCAGGAGGAGGGCAATGCATCTGTTCCAAGCCATGCAAAGTCAAGGATGCATCGGAAATGGAGGAGATGTAATGTGCAGTAGGTGATGCGATGTCCTTGAGTCCATGACAGCAGTAATGCATCATTGTTGATGAAGATACACTTGTTCCCATGTGCCCCACGGCATTGATGTGGGGATTTCTGTTGGAGCTGCACTTTATACTCAATTCAAAGGGCCCAGGACTGCATTGGTACCATTTGACAAGGTAAAATTCAGAAATGGAAAAGTCCACGCACTATAAGGAGGGTGAGGTGGAAGTCATTGATGTCCCTGAGACTTTATAACAGAAAAAAAGTCAGCTGGCCCTTGGAGTTACTCTGTGTTCAAGTGGTGCGCATCTAGTTCTTCTCACCCAGGCAAGGAGGGCAGGAGACAGCAGGCAGGTCAGTACAACAGACAAACTGTTGTTCCACAGCAGCAGTCCAGCAGAGTGGCAATCCTTCAGGAGCACAGCAGTTCTTCTTTCTGGAAGAGTAACTACAGGTCCAGAAGTGTACTGAGTTGATGGTGTCAGAGGTCGAGTACTAAAACCTAGTTGTGCCTTCGAACTGGATGAATCTACAAACAGGGGCTTTCAAGTGCACATAGGTCCTCCTTTCCATCACTGGCTCCAGACTGACTACAGGGGGTAAGTGCTCATTTGCATTGGGACAGGACACAACCTATTTTGGTGTAAGTATGGAGTTGTGCCCAGCTCTTCTCTCCCCTACTGCCCAGGATTTTCCATCAGGATGTAGATGGGCCATCAGTCACACCTAAGCTCTCTTTGTTTGAGGCTAGCTAGAAAGAATGCTTAAGACTCAGCTGTCACCAATCCCAGAGGTATATTGGAGACAGGTAGCAGGTATATAGAGCTATGGGTAGAAAAATGTATTTTTTCTAAATATGGCGTTTTTTAAAATTATAGTGATAAATTGAACTTTACCAGGATAGGATTTGTCATTACAATTTCAGAGGTACCAAAACATGAGAGCTATACCTCCTTCCAATTGGGAATTATACTAATTAGATAAAACAAGGAATGCCCAATGTTAATCTATGAGAGGAGTAGTAAAACATGAATTAGTTTTTCACTACCAGGACAAGTAAAACTTAAATGTATGTGTCCTACCTTTTACTTACACAACACCCTTCCCTATGGGCTACCTTGGGCCTAACTTAGTGGTGACTTATATGTAATTAAAGGGGAGTTTAAGTCCTGGCAGAGGGTATTAAATGCCTTGTATGTGTGTTAGACCTGCACCTAAAGTGGTACTTATGGATCAGGGTAAATTTAAGACAGTTTTGCGTGCCACTGCGTGATGGGCTGTAGCCCTAACCCCAGTGTGCAAACTGCCTATGTGAGGACCCTGAGAAATCCGGACCTGTGCATTGCACAGCTGATGTCCCTAAGGTTGCAAGTGTTTTATCTTTTTTCATTCAGTTCTTGAAATAACAATAAAACATTGACATGAACTAGTTTTACAATGATGTTTTTCTTATTTCATCTTCATATGTTACAAATTTGGTGAATACACAAAGCGTTAATGATGACAACCAATAAGTACAAATTCTTCACACAGAATGTTGCTAACAGAAAAATGTAAATGCAACCCAAAGCATTTTGGGTTGAAAAACCCTTCTTCAGGGGTACATTCAATACGATAACAATGATATGGAGATTAGATGAGCAACTAATAGCTGCCTCCATTCGGAACTACAAAAACAAAAATCGGAACATTATCAGTTCCATGTATAGATCATGAAAAAGTACAGTATAAAACAAGGATTTGCAAACTCCATGCTGAGACCGAATAAACGATGTACAGATAATTTAAATAAGTATCAGAGAGAAAAACAAAGTTTATAGCTTGAAATTCACATGCCTTTCTTACTGTGTATGTTGAGAAATGCGCACTACCCACTCTACATGGGAACAGACCAAAAACAAAGGTAAACAAACGAGAAACGGCTGAAGCTCGTGAAAACACCCCTTTGTTTGCATATGCAAACAGTGTTTTACTGAAATCACAGATTACAAGCTCTGTGTCTGAAAGAAAACCAGGCGTCAATTAAACCTCAGCCATTGTATCACCAGAGTGCCAAAGATGATGTTGTAAAGTAGAATCAAATAAAATAAATATCTAAATGGCTGGAAGCTCACCCTTTGCTTGCACCAACATTCAATGAATCAAACAAGTGCTCATAACCTTTATCAGGCAGACAAGCATCATTACATGTACGGTTTAAGTAAGGCTGTGTAATTCAAAGGTAACTTTATGTGTACCTCTCTGTCTGCACTGCCACTCGCAAATAGCTGATAATAACCCTACGTGGTGCACACCTTATCTATAGATTTAAACACTATAAAAGACGTGTAGCAATTCCTCTGGAAAAGTGTAAGTACTCCAGCTTGCCGGGTAATATCGATTATGTGACCCTTTGAAAGACAGGAGTTGATAAGTGAAGACTAGGGTCCTACAGGAGCTACAAAGTAACAACTGCTTAAAGTTAAATCAGAAACAAAATGCCCAATAGAAAATGGAGTGCTCAATACGAAAAAAGGAAGAAAACAGTAAAAGAGAAAGAAAAATGCATCAAAATGACATAGTTGTCAAGTAAAAAAGCTAATTATAATTTTATGTGTGCGTGCAAATCCTGTACAAAAATCAAAGTTAGACCATATGTTTACAGGAAAAACAATAATTCATAATGGTCATTGAGACCTCCAGGAATGATGGTACGTAAGCATTTAATCCAGAATGTTTCTCTACGTGCTTTTGAAACATTATAGTCTATCCCCGGAACTGAGTAAATCTTTTCTAGTACAGTGAACCTGATCTGAGGGATGGTTTGTGATGTGTTGATCCAGTGTACGGCTAGGCAGGAGTTTCAATTTTTATTCCGAATCATGCTTTTGCATTCAATTATACGTGCTTTGATTTTACGTGATGTTCTACCTACGTATCTCAGTCCACACAGGCATTGGACTGCATAGATAACGCCCTCTGTATTGCAATTTGACGTGTGTCTTAACTGGATTTTTTGTCCTCTGTGTGGGTGATAAAAGATGTTTCCTTGGATTATGTTTCCACACCGACCACAATTCCAACATTTCCTCATGCCTGTATGTGCTTGTGAGGAAGACATGTGTTTGGGTTTTAACAATTCCCTCAGGTTCTTTGAGCGATTGTGAGCAAACATAGGTTTGTCCATAAACACTGATGTGAAGCCAACCTCTTGCTCTATGATTTCCCAGCATTTGGTTATGATTTTTTTAATCTTTGTTGATTGCACCCAGTGTTTTATGACAAACACTTCACATTTCCTAGTTGACTTAACAGATTTTTGTAGCAGATCTTCCCGTTTCTTCTGTGCTACTATTTCTTTAGCTGAATTCAGAACCTGTGAGGGGTATCCCCTGTCTTTATATTTGTTGAGTAAATTTGAGGGTAAAAAGGCAGATAATGACCACTAAAGTGACTCTGTAACCAATTTCAATGTGTCAAGACTTTCTTATAACTGATTAAAAATGTTGTTAAGTGGCAACTAAGTTGCGGGTCATTTGAGTCAAGGCATTTTAATATTGCAGTTCTGCAGGACCGGATTCCTCTTTCATTGAACTTTCTCTTCAACAGTTGACGGCGTTGCAGACCTAAGGCTGGGCAGATGCATATTAGATGTATAAAATCCTGTGTGGGTGACCCACAAAGAGTGCATGCTTTTAATCCCTGGTACTTCCAGTGGGTCAGGTCTGTATTAGAGGGCAACTTTCTGATATGTAACAAACAAAACATGTTTTTTAAGTAGGGGGAAAGGGGAGTACGATACATGTGTGAGCTTGCTGACTGAATTTTGTTTTGTCTTCTACTAGCAAGTGCTTTTTTACTGTCTACTTTATGATGAGTTGAAACGAGGCCAGAGGTAGTTTCCGCTGCCAGAGGTCAGCCATCCTGGTGATTTTTAATGAGTCCTGTAAATACTTTGCATAGACAGACTAAGAGTCACCATATAGGGCTTCCCAGACTGCATTATTAATCTTGAGCCCACGGTTAAGCCAGATTTCATACCAAGTTTTAATTGCCTCATACCTTCTGTATTATTGTTGTTGTTGCAATCCAAACTCTGAGCGATCCTGGGTCACATGACAAGGAAAATACCCATTTGTACACCCGTGTCTGAAGGCTGTACAGAATTGCTGCATCATTTCCATGTTGAACTGCACTTCCATAGGCAATAGTTGGTAGGAGTTTGTCTTTGATAACTGCTAATAATGGGGTGAACAGTGGGCCTTTTAGGGTCTTTGATAAACTACAGAACTTGAATATTAGGGCATTTCCCTTTTTTGTATGGCCTCGTTCTGCTTTATTTATAACTGCTCACCACTTCCGCCCATGCGTTGTTGATTGTGAAAATCATTTGTTTATGGAAACAGTGAGTTATGATCATGACTTTCGTTTTTGTAGTATTTATTTCCATCAAGTTTGGTTAGGCATAGTTACTTAGCTCATTAATTGCTCTTTGCAAGCCGTTTCTCGTGTAGCTTAGGAGCACAATGTCATACGCATAGGACAGATGTGTTAATGACAGCGTACCCAGATGTGGAATTTGTGAGTTAACCTCATTAAGCCTTGGTGTCAGATCGGCCATTAATAGGTTGAACAAATATGGGTCCAAGACACAACCTTGCTTTAGTCCCTCACTAGTATAGATCTTCGTAGTGAGCTTCTTCCCGTCTGCGATGTTTACCTGCATCCAGGTGTCAGTATATAGATCCATTGCTGATTTCAGTTTTGATTCTGGTAGACCATGTTGCTTGAATTTGCCCCACAAAATGCATCTACTGACTCAGTCGAAAGCCGGCTTAAAATCCATGCAGCATAGATGTCAATGTCAATGTCAATGTCAGTGGTACTTGTAAAGCGCAAACAATCATCCGAGATAGGATATCACTGCGCTATCATGACAGAAGTGAGTGGTTGGCAGATAACAGGGTCATAATTATAATTTAATCAGATTTAGGGAAAATAAATGTTTTTAATTGCCTCCTAAAGGACAAATAACAGTCAGTTAATCTAAGTTCCATAGGCAACTCATTCCAGCTATTTGCCGCCAGGTGGGAGAACGCCCGTCCACTCATCCTAGCTGTTTTCACACGAGTATTTCTTGCTCTAGCTGCCGTGCGGGAGTGCAGGTTCCTGGAAGGAGCGTAAAATCTGATTTTGTTTTTTAGGATACGAGGGCCAGTATTGTGCAAAGCTCTATGCGTTATGAACAGCAGCTTAAACGTGGCTCTCTGCCTCATTGGTAGCCAGTGAAGCTCACGCAGGCAGCTTTTGGCTGGGTCGTACTTTTTTTATTGCCTTCGCCGCAGCGTTCTGTACGATTTGTAGTTTAGAGAAAAAATAGTCAGCCATTCCCACGAACAGAGAGTTTCCATAATCCAGCCTGCTCATTAATGAGGATTGGACCAGTATTTTCCTACACTCAATAGGGATCCATGGGAAAACTCGCCGGAGCATCTTAAGTATAGCAAAGCCTTTGCTACAGATTGTTGATACATGAGCTTTCATGCTTAAGGTGTTATCTAAAGTCACGCCTAAATTCTTGGCCATTGTTGCTGGACTGGGAGCGGTGCCCAGAGTTGTGGGCCACCAGCTGTTGTCCCATAGCTGTCCCATAGTAGATGTAATTTCTGTCACTGCCACAGGCTTTTATCTGCAATCAGGCTTAATGCTAGAGCATTTGTGATTGTGCCTGTGCCCCAGGGGAAACCTTACTGGTTGATGGGAATTATTTTGTTCATGCCGGACCAGCTTATAAGTCAGCTAAGATCAAGGAGGCATACAATTTAATTTCAGCATCTGTTAACGCAGGAAGACGATAATTGCGATAATAGTTTGTGCGCTTCCCTCCTTAAATATTGGATTAGTTATTGAGCCTCTCCAGCTTCCCTGAAGGCAACTCTTTGAGCCTACCAGATGAACCAGACAGTACATCCTTGTTGCCCAAAAATTGGGATCTTGCTTGTAGATTGCTTGGGGTACTCCTTTTGGCCCCTCGACCCTATCAAGCCTCCTTTTTTCTATATCCTTGGAGATTTTTCCTTCAGAATAGGGTAGGTATGGTTGTTGTGTTATCTCATTACATGTTTTGTTTGTACCTGTAATTGTGGTGGTGTTGGAAAACATGTCCACCTTATATCTCTGTTTATTTGGGACCACTGACGTTGTTTGATTTACATTTATAATTTTTGTTGCAAAATCTTATGTTGGTCCTCCGTTACAGAGGGGGATGAGAATTTGAGGGAGTTTGTCCTGCCTTCGTCTGATATTGATAACGTGGTGATTAGGTGTTGTACCCAAACAGACTCTGTGACACAAGTCAATGTTTATGACTTTCGACGTTCTAGGCAAAGAATTCTCTTGATCACAGAAAGCTCTGGTGTTCGAACGCTTTGCGTCATATAATAGTTTTGTACAAAAGTTATTGTGTTGTGTTCTTTTGTCCTCCAAAATCAGTTTTTTGTCTTTCTTCTTCTGTTGACGTACTTGCTCCCATGTGGTAGTGGATGCACTTTGTTGTTGTGTGACCTAATAGCTCTTCGTAGTTGTTTCCTTAGACTTCGGGCAATTTTACATAGGTATCTGCTATGGTTTATCCTCTTGTTACTTTGCGAATTTGATGATGACCCTGAATTTGAAGGTTTGCTAGGAAGGTGATCCATGTATCAATCGTCAAGCTTTTTTGTGACTCAAGAGTCACCATCTGATCTTTCTCCCTCAAGGCTATGTGCGGTAGTGTGTTATTTGTCCATCGCAGTCGCTTTAGGTTTAAGGTTGATGTGGACCCTTCTATTATCGGGGCCTCTGTGTGTCTTAAAAATGTAATTGGTATTTCAAAATGCTGACACGAGTGGTTACTCTTGGTGGTGGGTATGATCAGAAACATTTCTGTTTGCGCTAAGAGCTGAAGAGTTACTATTGAATAGTCTATGACTGTGCTTAAATAAGGATTCAGAAAAGGGGGCGGTGATGAACAGAGTGTCTGAATTAAGCAGACCACTCTTACCCAGTCCAAAGATCAGGGCTTGATCCATCACCGTTATTTATCTCACTGCACCATCCCAGCTCAGAACCTGGCAATATGCAAATCAGTCTGTCCCTGGCCCAGTGCATCATGGGAACAGGGCAGACTAAACTACCAAGCCAATTCTTCACCAGAAAGGAGACAAGCTACCGGGGACCGGTTTCTGGCATTTCAGCCTTCTTCGGCCCGGCTTGCTTGAATCCTGATGGTGCAGTGAGAAAGGGACTCATGTCTGAGTATACCCTGCCACACATACAGTGGCCAAAAAAGATTCAGAAAAGGGGGTGGTGATGAACAGAGTGTCTGAATTAAGCAGACCACTCTTACCCAGTCCAAAGATCAGGGCTTGATCCATCACCGTTATTTATCTCACTGCACCATCCCAGCTCAGAACCTGGCTATATGCAAATCAGTCTGTCCCTGGCCCAGTGCATCATGGGAACAGGGCAGACTAAACTACCAAGCCAATTCTTCACCAGAAAGGAGACAAGCTACCGGGGACCGGTTTCTGGCATTTCAGCCTTCTTCGGCCCGGCTTGCTTGAATCCTGATGGTGCAGTGAGAAAGGGACTCATGTCTGAGTATACCCTGCCACACATACAGTGGCCAAAAAAGATTCAGAAAAGGGGGTGGTGATGAACAGAGTGTCTGAATTAAGCAGACCACTCTTACCCAGTCCAAAGATCAGGGCTTGATCCATCACCGTTATTTATCTCACTGCACCATCCCAGCTCAGAACCTGGCTATATGCAAATCAGTCTGTCCCTGGCCCAGTGCATCATGGGAACAGGGCAGACTAAACTACCAAGCCAATTCTTCACCAGAAAGGAGACAAGCTACCGGGGACCGGTTTCTGGCATTTCAGCCTTCTTCGGCCCGGCTTGCTTGAATCCTGATGGTGCAGTGAGAAAGGGACTCATGTCTGAGTATACCCTGCCACACCTATAGTGGCCAAAAAAGATTCAGAAAAGGGGGTGGTGATGAACAGAGTGTCTGAATTAAGCAGACAACTCTTACCCAGTCCAAAGATCAGGGCTTGATCCATCACCGTTATTTATCTCACTGTACCATCCCAGCTCAGAACCTGGCTATATGCAAATCAGTCTGTCCCTGGCCCAGTGCATCATGGGAACAGGGCAGGCTAAACTACCAAGCCAATTCTTCACCAGAAAGGAGACAAGCTACCGGGGACCGGTTTCTGGCATTTCAGCCTTCATCGGCCCGGCTTGCTTGAATCCTGATGGTGCAGTGAGAAAGGGACTCATGTCTGAGTATAGCCTGCCACACCTATAGTGGCCAAAAAAGATTCAGAAAAGGGGGTGGTGATGAACAGAGTGTCTGAATTAAGCAGACCACTCTTACCCAATCCAAAGATCAGGGCTTGATCCATCACCGTTATTTATCTCACTGCACCATCCCAGCTCAGAACCTTGCTATATGCAAATCAGTCTGTCCCTGGCCCAGTGCATCATGGGAACAGGGCAGACTAAACTACCAAGCCAGTTCTTCACCAGAAAGGAGACAAGCTACCGGGGACCGGTTTCTGGCATTTCAGCCTTCTTCGGCCCGGCTTGCTTGAATCCTGATGGTGCAGTGAGAAAGGGACTCATGTCTGAGTACACCCTGCCACACCTATAGTGGCCAAAAAAGATTCAGAAAAGGGGGTGGTGATGAACAGAGTTTCTGAATTAAGCAGACCACTCTTACCCAGTCCAAAGATCAGGGCTTGATCCATCACCGTTATTTATCTCACTGCACCATCCCAGCTCAGAACCTGGCTATATGCAAATCAGTCTGTCCCTGGCCCAGTGCATCATGGGAACAGGGCAGACTAAACTACCAAGCCAATTCTTCACCAGAAAGGAGACAAGCTACCGGGGACCGGTTTCTGGCATTTCAGCCTTCTTCGGCCCGGCTTGCTTGAATCCTGATGGTGCAGTGAGAAAGGGACTCATGTCTGAGTATACCCTGCCACACCTATAGTGGCCAAAAAAGATTCAGAAAAGGGGGTGGTGATGAACAGAGTATCTGAATTAAGCAGACCACTCTTACCCAGTCCAAAGATCAGGGCTTGATCCATCACCGTTATTTATCTCACTGCACCATCCCAGCTCAGAACCTGGCTATATGCAAATCAGTCTGTCCCTGGCCCAGTGCATCATGGGAACAGGGCAGACTAAACTACCAAGCCAATTCTTCACCAGAAAGGAGACAAGCTACCGGGGACCGGTTTCTGGCATTTCAGCCTTCTTCGGCCCGGCTTGCTTGAATCCTGATGGTGCAGTGAGAAAGGGACTCATGTCTGAGTATACCCTGCCACACCTATAGTGGCCAAAAAAGATTCAGAAAAGGGGGTGGTGATGAACAGAGTGTCTGAATTAAGCAGACCACTCTTACCCAGACCAAAGATCAGGGCTTGATCCATCACCGTTATTTATCTTACTGCACCATCCCAGCTCAGAACCTGGCTATATGCAAATCAGTCTGTCCCTGGCCCAGTGCATCATGGGAACAGGGCAGACTAAACTACCAAGCCAATTCTTCACCAGAAAGGAGACAAGCTACCGGGGACCGGTTTCTGGCATTTCAGCCTTCTTCGGCCCGGCTTGCTTGAATCCTGATGGTGCAGTGAGAAAGGGACTCATGTCTGAGTATACCCTGCCACACCTATAGTGGCCAAAAAAGATTCAGAAAAGGGGGTGGTGATGAACAGAGTGTCTGATTTAAGCAGACCACTCTTACCCAGTCCAAAGATCAGGGCTTGATCCATCACCGTTATTTATCTCACTGCACCATCCCAGCTCAGAATCTGGCTATATGCAAATCAGTCTGTCCCTGGCCCAGTGCATCATGGGAACAGGGCAGACTAAACTACCAAGCCAATTCTTCACCAGAAAGGAGACAAGCTACCGGGGACCGGTTTCTGGCATTTCAGCCTTCTTCGGCCCGGCTTGCTTGAATCCTGATGGTGCAGTGAGAAAGGGACTCATGTCTGAGTATACCCTGCCACACCTATAGTGGCCAAAAAAGATTCAGAAAAGGGGATGGTGATGAACAGAGTGTCTGAATTAAGCAGACAACTCTTACCCAGTCCAAAGATCAGGGCTTGATCCATCACCGTTATTTATCTCACTGTACCATCCCAGCTCAGAACCTGGCTATATGCAAATCAGTCTGTCCCTGGCCCAGTGCATCATGGGAACAGGGCAGGCTAAACTACCAAGCCAATTCTTCACCAGAAAGGAGACAAGCTACCGGGGACCGGTTTCTGGCATTTCAGCCTTCATCGGCCCGGCTTGCTTGAATCCTGATGGTGCAGTGAGAAAGGGACTCATGTCTGAGTATAGCCTGCCACACCTATAGTGGCCAAAAAAGATTCAGAAAAGGGGGTGGTGATGAACAGAGTGTCTGAATTAAGCAGACCACTCTTACCCAATCCAAAGATCAGGGCTTGATCCATCACCGTTATTTATCTCACTGCACCAACCCAGCTCAGAACCTTGCTATATGCAAATCAGTTTGTCCCTGGCCCAGTGCATCATGGGAACAGGGCAGACTAAACTACCAAGCCAATTCTTCACCAGAAAGGAGACAAGCTACCGGGGACCGGTTTCTGGCATTTCAGCCTTCTTCGGCCTGGCTTGCTTGAATCCTGATGGTGCAGTGAGAAAGGGACTCATGTCTGAGTACACCCTGCCACACCTATAGTGGCCAATAAAGATTCAGAAAAGGGGGTGGTGATGAACAGAGTATTTGAATTAAGCAGACCACTCTTACCCAGTCCAAAGATCAGGGCTTGATCCATCACCGTTATTTATGTCACTGCACCATCCCAGCTCAGAACCTGTCTATATGCAAATCAGTCTGTCCCTGTCCCAGTGCATCATGGGAACAGGGCAGACTAAACTACCAAGCCAATTCTTCACCAGAAAGGAGACAAGCTACCGGGGACCGGTTTCTGGCATTTCAGCCTTCTTCGGCCCGGCTTGCTTGAATCCTGATGGTGCAGTGAGAAAGGGACTCATGTCTGAGTATACCCTGCCACACCTATAGTGGCCAAAAAAGATTCAGAAAAGGGGGTGGTGATGAACAGAGTGTCTGAATTAAGCAGACCACTCTTACCCAGTCCAAAAATCAGGGCTTGATCCATCACCGTTATTTATCTCACTGCACCATCCCAGCTCAGAACCTGGCTATATGCAAATCAGTCTGTCCCTGGCCCAGTGCATCATGGGAACAGGGCAGACTAAACTACCAAGCCAATTCTTCACCAGAAAGGAGACAAGCTACCGGGGACCGGTTTCTGGCATTTCAGCCTTTGTCCACCATAAGCGTGGAAGGGTATACTCAGATGTGAGTCCCTAGCTCATTGCACCATCAGGATTCAAGCAAGCCGGGCCGAAGACGGCTGAAATGCCAGAAACCGGTCCCCGGTAGCTTGTTTCCTTCCCAGTATAAGAATTGGCTTGGTAGTTTGGTCTGCCCTGTTCCCATGATGCACTGGGCCAGGGTCAGACTAATTTGCATATAGCCAAGTTCTGAGCTGGGATGGTGCAGTGAGCTAAAAAACGGTGATGGATCAAGCCCTGATCTTTGGACTGGGTAAGAGTGGTCTGCTTAATTCAGACACTCTGTTCATCACCACCCCCTTTTCTGAATCATTTTTGTCCACCATAAGCGTGGAAGGGTATACTCAGATGTGAGTCCCTAGCTCATTGCACCATCAGGATTCAAGCAAGCCGGGCCGAAGACGGCTGAAATGCCAGAAACCGGTCCCCGGTAGCTTGTTTCCTTCCCAGTATAAGAATTGGCTTGGTAGTTTGGTCTGCCCTGTTCCCATGATGCACTGGGCCAGGGTCAGACTAATTTGCATATAGCCAAGTTCTGAGCTGGGATGGTGCAGTGAGCTAAAAAACGGTGATGGATCAAGCCCTGATCTTTGGACTGGGTAAGAGTGGTCTGCTTAATTCAGACACTCTGTTCATCACCACCCCCTTTTCTGAATCATTATTGTCCACCATAAGCGTGGAAGGGTATACTCAGATGTGAGTCCCTAGCTCATTGCACCATCAGGATTCAAGCAAGCCGGGCCGAAGACGGCTGAAATGCCAGAAACCGGTCCCGGTAGCTTGTTTCCTTCCCAGTATAAGAATTGGCTTGGTAGTTTGGTCTGCCCTGTTCCCATGATGCATTGGGCCAGGGTCAGACTAATTTGCATATAGCCAAGTTCTGAGCTGGGATGGTGCAGTGAGCTAAAAAAAGGTGATGGATCAAGCCCTGATCTTTGGACTGGGTAAGAGTGGTCTGCTTAATTCAGACACTCTGTTCATCACCACCACCTTTTCTGTGCTTAAATAAGGGCCACTTTATGTGCAGGTCGGAGGTCTGTCCTGTTTCATTCTGCCATTTATACATGCATCCCTAGATGTTCAAGATCTGTTACCAATTGCTATCCTACCCTGTCTTCTTCTGGTATGCATAGTAGATTTGAGTTGAAGTTTACAGTTAGGATTATTTCCGGGTCGGTTTTTCAAACTGGAATCTTGCAATGGTGGTAATAAGTTTTTTTAAATAGTTCTATTTTGATCTTTTCTCCCTTTTTGTTTCTGTGGACGCTGCTTTGCTGGGGCACTTACTTGCAGTAACACCGGCGCAACTTCAATTTCCACCATAGTCCTCCCACCGCTGCTCCTGACACCTGCGGCCGCCGAGAGGAGGACTACGCTTCCCTTGGAGCATTGCGGCAGGAGCCGCCACGAGCTAGACACCGCCCCCGGAGGCTCTACTAAAGCACGCGTTACCCGCATCGCGGGACGCTGGGCGAAGCCCAGGCAAAGGGCGGGTCCTCTTAGGCCAGAGGAGGCCAGAGGAGGCTGGGCTGGGCCACCCCTCTGTCGTGCAGGACATTGGACCCCATAATTTGGTATTTTGATTTGCGTCACCCCACACACTGTTCTGTGTATCATTATTGACTTCTTTGTTGCATTATGGTGCGGACACTTAGGAAGGACCTCAAGGTCACCATTGCATCCACTGGGGTGGTAGCAACTGGCACTATCGATAAATTCCTGACACGGGCAAAGGTGGTCATAGAGAAAGAGATAGCGCTAGTAGAGAAGCGTTTGTCGCTAGACCTTCTAACCGGGAAACGCTCCTCGCTTGGCAAGATTGGAACATCTGCTACACCTTAACCTGTTCCAAGCAATACTCTGCTAGTCACTTTGAGTCCAGCCTCTAGCCACACACAAGGGGAAGTCGATAGCACAGAGGCTAGACCTTCTAACCGGGAAACGCTCCTCGCTTGACAAGATTGGAACATCTGCTACACCTTAACCTGTTCCAAGCAATACTCTGCTAGTCACTTTGAGTCCAGCATCTAGCCACACACAAGGGGAAGTCGATAGCACCGAGGCATGTTCTCCATTAAACTCTACTCCTATCAGTCTGACCTCTCGTCCCTCCTGCGTTTCATCACCCATATTACCTATCTCACCATTACTGCCATCTTCCCCTGCCATCTCTGCACATGTTAATACAGAGATGCGAGAGACTATTAATATTAGCACTGTTGATCCACCAGCAATATTGTTACCTTCACCTGTGATCTCTGCACATGTTGATTCAGAGCTACCGGAGAATACTAATATTAGTACTATCAGTACTACTGACCCACCAGGCAAAAGGAAAAGAGGCGCAATCCCACCAAAGAAAGTAGCAGTAAAGAGGCGCAAAAAAGTACAAAGGGTACCCCGAGAGCCTGTGCAACCTGCTAGTTCCCCTTTAATAGTTATTGACAACCCTCATTCAGTCTTGCAAGGTTGCAGTGTAGTAAGGCTAATGGAGAAAATGGAAAAGTTGGTTAGGTCACTAATGTTACCATTAATTGAAAGGACGAAACAGATTATTCTAAATTAGACCACTTCGAAAAATTAGTGTCTGGAAACACAACCAGATTAGACACTATTACAACAGTTTTAAAGAGTCCAAAGGTCCCACATACTACCACTGCCATACCAATTACTGTCCCAAGTAATAAAAGCGTAACTAGGAAACCCAACACCACCACACCCTACTTGCTACAACCATTACAATTAAAAGTACGCCAGACAGCAACTTATCGGGATCTGCCAGAAACAAAGCCGTAAGGACCGGCGCCACGCCCAAAAACCAACCCGAGTCACGTGCTCATACAGCAGACAATTTGCCCAAGGCGCAGGGTCATACAAACAACAAGCATATCCCCCAAAGAGTCCCCTGTGTAAACCTTCCCCCGGAAGCAATACCCTACACAATTATTATGGTGGGAGTACGCAGGATTGGAACTGAGAAACTGGAAACACATAGGGACTTGAAGAATAAAGTCATTTATTGGCTTAACACCAACAGAACACTCCCCCACTTCTCCAACACAGAGATACTTAATGTTAGGTGAGTAAACTGGGTAGGGAACACTACAAAGGACCTGGAAGGTGACTGTGTCATCGTGAGTTTTAAAGATCCCTGGGTGGTTGATTTCATCCGCAGGGAACCAAGGTTCGGCAGAGAGGGGGACATCCAAACACTAGACCTAAATTATTTCTACCCTGGTATAAGACATGGCCCACCTTTCCTCCCGTGCCATGCATATAGAAGGGAGCCTTATGTAGCAAACACTCTCAACAGGGCTATGTTTCATCTACCCTTATCAAATCGATTCGAGCCGTTTTCAAGTCTAGAGGGGGTAGACTGACTGTCATGTAATGTTGACCCGACTGTAACTAGTAAAGCTAATAAAATGTCCTCGAGGGGTATGAAACATGGAGTGATTGTGGAAGCTCTGAACGATGGGCAGGGGGAGGGCAATGAAGAAGGCCTCGAAGTAGGGCAGGATGTGGACATGTTTTACCAGCATTCTGCTGAGGGAAAAATAGCTAATATAAGAACTATTATGAATGATTTAGTCCAGAATGCGGACCCCCCTGTTAATTCGGATAAAAACCAAAACCCATGTGAACTGGAAAAAATCTCATGCTCAGAGGCGAATGTTTCACCAAAATATAATAACACGCCTACAACCGATACTACACATATTGGCAGCCATAGGTTATTACCCTCCCACCAACCAGTATATGAAACTGGAGTTGGATTGAATATTATTACCTGGAATATAGCAGGTATAAATAGCAAATTTAATACCCCATTCTGGAATGATTTTATTTCCCAAGGGCATGACATAATAGACATGGTATAGAGACCAAATTACTGTCGAAGGTTACACATCCTTTTATATAAACGCCGAGGACTCGGTTGCCGGCAGGGCAAAGGGTGGCTTATTGACCCTGATCTCTACTGGGCTCACAGAATTTAAATTAGGTAAATACATAGATGTTGGCCCTCAAGCCTTTATAATTTGTCTTGAGCACCAGAAAACAAATGATTTAATGATTGTTAACTTCTATAACAACATTTTTAACGCCAATAGAGAATTTGTGGTACAGGAAATAGAAACAGCAATAGATAATCTTCTTACCAATTATAGAGATTGCCCTGTTATACTTTGGGCAGGGGATTTTAATTTGCAAGTTTGTGCAGATGCCCAAAAGGGGATCTGCGGTACTACTTACGACCTGGAGGATAGAAGTGCCATAACGTACAATCATTTCTCATATGACAAATATGGGTTGGCATTGAACAGCTTAGCCGCCAAATTAGATTTAGAACTTCTGGACTGCTCCAAAAAGAGGGGAGATATCAGATGTCCAACATTTAAGGGCAGGAACTTTAATTCCAAAATCGATCATATTTCAGTATTGAGTGGTACTTCGTACCGTGATTAATGGATAGAGGAGCAAGCCGTGAGTGATCACAACAGTATCTCACTGGCTTTACTTGGCTGGGGTCCTAAAACCCAAATATATAGTAGGCCGACGCAAGAAATTATGGCCTCTAGACCAAATGGCCCTAGAATTAAGTGGGTTAAAATCAACCCCAACAAACTCCTAGCGGAAATAAATGATAAATGTGGTGCGGAAATAAGCTACTTCCTCAAAGATGAGTATAATTCTGTAACCATGTAACCATGCTACCCATGATCAATAAGATCCATGCTACAATAGAGGGCCTATTGACTGGCAAGAATCATAAACATAGAGCAAAACAACCGGGCTGGTTTGATAAAGACTGTATAGATGCCTTATCCTCATTAAAACACGTGATGTCAATCAAACCTAGAGACCAGGAACAAATTAGGGAAAAGCGGCATGTTTATAAAACCATGCTAGCAGTAAGAAAAAAACAGTTACAAGATGAGGCATGGCAAAATGTATATATGGCGGCAGTATTAAAAAATAGTAAATTATTATGGGAGACAATTAATTGCCCTTTTTTAAAGAATGATACCATACCTGCAGTAACTTCTAACGTCAGTTGTAAAGATTGGATAGAACATTATTCCAAGGTTTTTAATTCAGATGATTTGTTTTTAGATACTTGGCCGACCATTGCGCTATCCATTTCCCTGAACGAGACCAGGCAGGACTTGAGAAGAGTAGTGGTGGCAAGGCTCCTGGACCGGACGGTGTGCCCATAGACCTATATAAACATGAAAAACACCTATGGGCACCCATCCTAACACGCTTTTTCAATGCTGCAATTGAATTTGCACTTCCTCAGACATGGGGCCAATCAATCATTGTACCACTTTTTAAGAAGGGCTCTAGGGCTGAGGCATGCAACTACAGACCTATCTCCCTCCTCGATTCTTCGATCAAAGTACTAAGTAGGGTCCTCCTGGCCAGACTGGATACTTGGGCAGAAGAGGAATCCATTTTATCACCAGTACAGTATGGATTCAGGAGGGGGATTGGTACGATGGAGCAATGCGTCAACCTTGACCTTATCATCCATAAATACACAACAGTTAAGGAAGGAAGCCTTTTTTTATGTTTTGCCGACCTCAGTTCTGCTTTTTATTTGGTCGAACACTCACTCTTATGGCCTGTTTTAATATAGATATGGGAGCCTCTAAAGAGATCATATACTTTCTCGCCAGACTATAAGAAATACTAACATGCAAGGTACGTTATGGGACTGCTGGCGAGTGCAGCCCTTATTTTAAAGTTAACAGAGGCATAAGGCAAGGATGCGTTTTAGCACCACTTCTGTTTTCACTGTTTATCAATGAGATAGATACGATACTTAGAACAACCGCGGTGGATGCACCATGTATTGATGGTAAGTCCATTCCAATTCTGCTTTATGCAGACGACGCGGTCCTCCTATCGTGCACTGAAAATGGTTTGCAACATCTCATTGACAACTTTTATGCTTTTATAGTTAAACGGAAATTGGTAATTAACAAGGGTAAAACGTTTACAAAGGCGTGTGGGAAAAAGACCAAGCAAAACAGGACCTTCTTTTTAGATAATGTCAGGCTAGAACCCGTCAAGAAATGTTGTTACCTAGGGATAACCTTTTCGGGGGACGGGGGCTGGACCAGCGAACAGGAGTGCGTACAGCTAAAACTATCGAGGAACACCAATAGCATCTTTAGATTCGCAACTAAACTGGGGAATCGCAGAATAAAAGTAATGATCCACATTTACATCGTGAGGTGCTTGTCATCTGCACTGTACGGGGCCGGTGTGTGGGGACATAACACCAATAGTTTTAAGCTGCTTCAACATCAGGAAAATCACTTTCTTCTTTGTTTATTATGTACCCCGGCATCTGCTTCTATAGAGATCATACATAGGGAAGTAGGTTTACCCTACATTGGAGATCTGGCCGCATTACGTCCCCTTTCCCTATGGAGATCCATTTGGTCTAAAGCAGAAACAGAATTCACACAAACCGTAATTAAGGATTGCTTAAAATTAGAACATCATATGCGTATCCCCTGGTTTAGGCACATCTGGTTTTGGTTCAAGGCAGTTTATGACCACAACCCTTTTTTTAACCCAGAACAGAGCGTCCCGCTTTCAAATAAAGAGCTAAAAGATCTGTTCTTGGAAAATGCAAAGAAGGTTAGGGCTGCCAGATATGCAAGCCAACATACATACGCATTCTATAACGAACACAATATTGTAGAAGGTCTCCAACAATACTTGATAACCGTCACCAGAAGTTCACATCGTTTTGTATTGACCCGGCTGAGATTGGGCACTGTGCACCGCCTAGTGTCCTTCCCACATACTGGATGGAATAGCACTTTGCCCTGCCCATGCGACGGGACATCCAAACAGAGCTGTTGCCATGTTATGCTTTTATGTAAATTTGATATTTTTTATAGGGAAATATATCTAAAGCCTATGTTTCAAAAACATAACAAAAGAACTACCAAAGAAGCCTTGCGGTTAATGTTCGAATTGAATAGCACGGATGTATGTTTCCATGTAGCTACCTACATTTTAAAATGTGTTTCCAGTAGGAAATCGATCATCTCATGATTCAGATTAACATGATCCCTGTAATTTTAACAGTCTGTATATTGTTGTTTGTATTGGTTTTATTACTGTATTTTTAAATTATCAATTGACTATTTATCTAGATGAAATTATCATATATTGTCAATATTTTAACATGAATTCAATTATAAACTATATATCTAAATGAAATATGAGCTATTCTAATTTTAAATCATACATTTTTTGGGATTACGCACTTTGTCACTTTACTTAAAGGAAATAATGTAATAATGTAATTAACTGTTTGCAAAATGTCTTGAGCGAAACACCGCAACTTTGTACTCCAAAAATGATTTAATTTTTCTAATTTCGTGGAGACTTAGTTCATGCCCTTGTTTTAGTATGGCAATCGATTTTCTTTAAAAAAAAGGTCTATGATGTATTATCTGTATATTCTTTTTGTCTGCTATATGGTTATATTCTATATACCGAATAAAGCATTTGAAATTTGAATTTGCTCTTTTCTTTTGGGTGTGCATAAAGATTAATAAATATTATGGTGTTCACAACTAACTGAGAGCCCAACTCCATTTTTATTATTTGCATGTCTGATGCGGTTGTTGACAATAGAACAGAAGACATCTTTAGTGCTGGTGGAGGATATGCCCGGGGATTTCCACTGGGGCTATTAGCTAGGTATCTTGGAGGGCAATGATTTCCTAATTTTCCCAGCTCTCTGGAGACCAATTTTCCGGCAGGCATCTCTTTAGATGTCTTATGTTCCGGGACAAGATATGGACTGGGTGACACTCTGGTATCAATTGCGTCATTGCATGCCATTCTCTTTGCAAGTCTAGTCTTTGGGGTTCTTGGTATGTTATATTCTGTAACTTTTATAGTTGCAAATGTTTACCATACACACCTTTTGCGCCTTGTAAAATCAAGAAAAATAGGATTGTACTAGGATTGTTGCATGGGGGCTATTTCATGACAGGAGAGGTGACAGGATAATGTTGTATCAAAGGAATAGAAAGAGATATATCGCACTCTTCAAACTTTGGGGCCTCTTTTAAGATGGCTGAGACCATTTCTTCCATCTTCCAAGTTGCATGTTTTTTTTCCTTCATTTATCATTTGCCTGGCCAATGAATTCTATTGCCAACAAGTCTGTAAATGTTAAAAGGCAGATTTATGTTGGGAATGCGCCACATTTGCGTCATGCAACTGCGGCGTAAACGTGGTGCAACCCTACGACCCATTTACAACGTGACGCATGTAGGCAGATGCGTCACGTTGTAAAGCCCTGCGCCACTTGTGGGCGTTCCAGCGCAGGGTGGGCGTTCCGGGGCAGGTGCGCCTTCTCAAAAGTGGCTGAGTGAAATCTATAAGATTTCACTCAGTCACTTTCAGGCCAATGCTGTGTCAAAACTCTGCGCCTGCTTGAAGCAGGCGTAGGTCTTGACGCAGAATTGTAAAGATGGGGCACTCACGAGCCTTGTTGGAGCTGCGTCGCGCTTGCGACGCAACTCCAGCAATGCGCCACCTTTACGGCACAGATGCGTCACGCATCTGTGCCGTTTTTGCCCCATGGTGCGCCGCATTGTAAATGCGGCGCACCATGGGTGGCGGAGCAGCGGCGCAAAATAACTGGCGCATCCCTGGGGATGCGCCAGTTATCATAAATCTGCCCCTAAATGTTTTAGAGTTGGTATGACTGTCATTAGGTGCAAGATGTTCCCTCTGTTTAGGTGATCTTGTGGTCCTTGTGAGGAATAGTGTGGTGTTTAAGTTTAGTTTAGGCTCCTTTTTTTGCTGAAGAATTGTTGGCGCTGGTCTAGAGCTTTGATTTCTTAACTTCTTTTCTGGTTCATTGTGGCTCACTTTTTCACATTGAACATTTATTTTAATCAATATCTGGTCTCTTGCCACTCTGCCAGGTTGCTGGCCTCTCTGTGAGATCACTTACCTAACTCCTCGTTTTTCCTCTGTGTGAATCTCTAGAGCAAGACCTAAACTGCTGTGGGAACAGCCTCTTTCCTTTGTGCAGATGGTCATAATCAGCTGTGCACTTGCGGTCACATTTTTAATTCTATCTATAATGCCCCCAGGGCACGCAACTGTGCGCACACTAGCTTTGTTTTCTTTTATTTGATTTCTGTTAAACGAATGACCACTGCTCTCCGAACTCAACCTTGCTGAGACGGGGCTTTTTAACCCTGGCGATGCAGCTGGCAGTGTCTAGCGACTGAGTTTTGCCCGAATGATCTCGTCTTCTTGATTCTGCTTGGCGATTGCCAGGGTCATCATTAAAAATTAAAGGTTGGGTAATTGTCCTTCACTTGTAGTTTTAATACTTTACTATTTTGGGTCCCATTTCCCGCTTTCCTAGTGTGTTTTTCATCTGCCTTTTTGTTAAAAGGAGAGGAAGGATATTTGTTTGGTTGGCCCGGGATGTTGGTTGTTGGACCACTTGGGTTTGTGAGGCGTCAATCTGAATAGCAGGTTGTAGAGAAGACGACCCGGTGGCAGGGGCGTAACAAACTCCCCCGCAGACCCCGCAGTGCGGGGGGCCTCACTCTCTACAGTTAATGAAGGGGCCCCCAGGGGGCCCCGGTCCCCTCAGCTCTTCTGAGAGCTGTGAGAGAGGTCTGCGCTGAAGCAAGCCTCTCTCTCTCTGCATCTGAAGCAGGTGCAGCCTGCTCGGAGCCCTTCGCCCCCTCCCTCTGACTGAAGAGAAACAAAGTATCAATATACAATGTTTCTCTTCAGTCAGAGCCAGAGGCAGTCAGGATGGGGCACCAGAGACAGCAGTCTTCACTGCTCCTCTGAGGCAGCACAGAGCCCGGCCCCCACTCTCTCCTCTCCCCCCCCAGCCCAGAGAAGAGACAGGGACAAGGATGGGGTGGGGGCTTCACCCCACAAGAGAAGAGAAGAGACAGGGACAAGGATGGGGTGGGGGGCCCACCCCACAAGAGAAGAGAAGAGACAGGGACAGGCCCCCATCCGAGAAGAGACAGGGACAAGGATGGGGTGGGGGCTTCACCCCACAAGAGAAGAGAAGAGACAGGGACAAGGATGGGGTGGGGGGCCCACCCCACAAGAGAAGAGAAGAGACAGGGACAGGCCCCCATCCGAGAAGAGACAGGGACAAGGATGGGGTGGGGGGCCCACCCCACAAGAGAAGAGAAGAGAACAGAAGAGAAAGGGACAGGCCCCCGTCCGAGAAGAGACAAAGGGTGGGGGGCCCACCCCACAAGAGAAGAGAAGAGTCAGGGACAAGTATGGGGTGGGGGCCCCACCCCACAAGAGAAGAGAAGAGAAGAGACAGGGACAGGCCCCCATCCGAGAAGAGACAGGGACAAGGATGGGGTGGGGGGCCCACCCACAAGAGAACAGAAGAGACAGGGACAAGGATGGGGTGGGGTGGGGGGCCCACCCCACAAGAGAAGAGAAGAGAGGGTGGGGGGCCCACCCCACAAGAGAAGAGAAGAGACAGGGACAGGGACAAGGATGGGGTGGGGGCTCCACCCCACAAGAGAAGAGAAGAGACAGGGACAAGAAGAGACAGGGACAAGGATGGGGTGGGGGGCCCACCCCACAAGATAAGAGAATAGACAGGGACAAGGATGGGGTGGGGGCCTCAGAGAGCAAGAGCAAGAGACAGCACAGAGCAGTGCTCGGGACCCTGACAAGGGTGGGAGTGGGGGCCCCCAGACAGAGTATTCTCCAGGGCAAAGCTTACATGAGAAGGGACGAGGCAGCAAAATGGTGCCCTCAGGTAAGCACGCTTGTTAGAACACACCATGGGCGTCCGCAGGGAGAGGGAAATGGGGGGCCGAGAAGGG
This sequence comes from Lissotriton vulgaris, assembly GCF_964263255.1. Classification (NCBI taxonomy): domain Eukaryota; kingdom Metazoa; phylum Chordata; class Amphibia; order Caudata; family Salamandridae; genus Lissotriton; species Lissotriton vulgaris. The sequence continues at coordinate 2,037,375,686 of NC_141691.1, forward strand.
TGCAAGGCAGAGGGGGAGAAGGGTGCAAGGCAGAGGGGGAGAAGGATGCATGGTAGAGAAGGGTGCAAGGCAGGGGGGAGAAGGGTGCAAGTCAGAGGGGAGAAGGGTGCAAGGCAGAGGGGAGAGGGTGCAAGGCAGAGAGGAGAAGGGTGCAAGGCAGAGAGGAGAAGGGTGCAAGGCAGAGGGGAGAAGGGTGCAAGGCAGAGAGGAGAAGGGTGCAAGGCAGAGAGGAGAAGGGTGCAAGGCAAAGAGGAGAAGGGTGCAAGGCAAAGATGAGAAGGGTGCAAGGCAGAGAAGAGAAGGGTGCAAGGCAAAGAGGAGAAGGGTGCAAGGCAAAGAGGAGAAGGGTGCAAGGAAAAGAGGAGAAGGGTGCAAGGTAGAGAAGGGTGCAAGGCGGAGAAGGGTGCAAGGTAGAGAGGAGAAGGGTGCAAGGCGGAGGGGAGAAGGGTGCAAGGCGGAGGGGAGAAGGGTGCAAGGTGGAGGGGAGAAGGGTGCAAGGTGAAGGGGAGAAGGGTGCAAGGCAGAGGGGAGAAGGGTGCAAGGCAGATGGGAGAAGGGTGCAAGGCAGAGAGGAGAAGGGTGCAAGGCAGAGAGGAGAAGGGTGCAAGGCAGAGGGGAGAAGGGTGCAAGGCAGAGAGGAGAAGGGTGCAAGGCAGAGAGGAGAAGGGTGCAAGGCAAAGAGGAGAAGGGTGCAAGGCAGAGAAGAGAAGGGTTCAAGGCAAAGAGAAGGGTGCAAGGCAAAGAGGAGAAGGGTTCAAGGAAGAGAGGAGAAGATTGCAAGGTAGAGAAGGGTGCAAGGCGGAGAAGGGTGCAAGGTAGAGAGGAGAAGGGTGCAAGGCGGAGGGGAGAAGGGTGCAAGGCGGAGGGGAGAAGGGTGCAAGGCGGAGGGGAGAAGGGTGCAAGGTGAAGGGGAGAAGGGTGCAAGGCAGAGGGGAGAAGGGTGCAAGGCAGGTGGGAGAAGGGTGCAAGGCAGAGGGGAGAAGGGTGCAAGGGAGAGAGGAGAAGGGTGCAAGGTAGAGAAGGGTGCAAGGCAACGGGGGAGAAGGGTGCATGGCAGATGGGATAAGGGTGAAAGGCAGAGGGGAGAAGGGTGAAAGGCAGAGGGGAGAAGGGTGAAAGGTAGAGGGGAGAAGGGTGCAAGGCAGAGGGGAGAAGGGTGCAAGGCAGAGGGGAGAAGTGTGCAAGGCAGAGAAGAGAAGGGTGCAAGGCAAAGAGGAGAAGGGTGCAAGGCAAAGAGGAGAAGGGTGCAAGGAAGAGAGGAGAAGGGTGGAAGGTAGAGAAGGGTGCAAGGCGGAGGGGGAGAAGGGTGCAAGGTAGAGGGGAGAAGGGCGCAAGGCAGAGTGGAGAAGGGTGCAAGGCGGAGGGGAGAAGGGTGCAAGGCAGAGGGGAGAAGGGTGCAAGGCGGAGGGGAGAAGGGTGCAAGGTGGAGGGGAGAAGGGTGCAAGGCAGAGGGGAGAAGGGTGCAAGGCAGAGGGGAGAAGCGTGCAAGGCAGAGGGGAGAAGGGTACAAGGCAGAGGGGAGAAGGGTTCAAGGCAGAGAGGAGAAGGGTGCAAGGTAGAGAAGGGTGCAAGGCGGAGGGGGAGAAGGGTGCATGGCAGATGGGAGAAGGGTGAAAGGCAGAGGGGAGAAGGGTGCAAGTTAGAGAGGAGAAGGGTGCAAGGTAGAGAAGGGTGCAAGGCGGAGGGGGAGAAGGGTGCAAGGCAGAGGTGAGAATGGTGCAAGGCAGAGGTGAGAAGGGTGCAAGGCAGACTGCGGCGTAAACGTGGTGCATCCCTACGACCCATTTACAACGTGACGCATGTAGGCAGATGCGTCACGTTGTAAAGCCCTGCGCCACTTGTGGGCGTTCCAGCGCAGGGTGGGCGTTCCGGGGCAGGTGCGCCTTCTCAAAAGTGGCTGAGTGAAATCTATAAGATTTCACTCAGTCACTTTCAGGCCAATGCTGTGTCAAAACTCTGCACCTGCTTGAAGTAGGAGTAGGTCTTGACGCAGAATTGTAAAGATGGGGCACTCACGAGCCTTGCTGGAGCTGCGTCGCGCTTGCGACGCATCTCCAGCAATGCGCCACCTTTACGGCACAGATGCGTCACGCATCTGTGCCATTTTTGCCCCATGGTGCGCCGCATTGTAAATGCGGCGCACCATGGGTGGCGGAGCAGCGGCGCAAAATAACTGGCGCATCCCTGGGGATGCGCCAGTTATCATAAATCTGCCCCTAAATGTTTTAGAGTTGGTATGACTGTCATTAGGTGCAAGATGTTCCCTCTGTTTAGGTGATCTTGTGGTCCTTGTGAGGAATAGTGTGGTGTTTAAGTTTAGTTTAGGCTCCTTTTTTTGCTGAAGAATTGTTGGCGCTGGTCTAGAGCTTTGATTTCTTAACTTCTTTTCTGGTTCATTGTGGCTCACTTTTTCACATTGAACATTTATTTTAATCAATATCTGGTCTCTTGCCACCCTGCCAGGTTGCTGGCCTCTCTGTGAGATCACTTACCTAACTCCTCGTTTTTCCTCTGTGTGAATCTCTAGAGCAAGACCTAAACTGCTGTGGGAACAGCCTCTTTCCTTTGTGCAGATGGTCATAATCAGCTGTGCACTTGCGGTCACATTTTTAATTCTATCTATAATGCCCCCAGGGCACGCAACTGTGCGCACACTAGCTTTGCTTTCTTTTATTTGATTTCTGTTAAACGAATGACCACTGCTCTCCGAACTCAACCTTGCTGAGACGGGGCTTTTTAACCCTGGGGATGCAGCTGGCAGTGTCTAGCGACTGAGTTTTGCCCGAATGATCTCGTCTTCTTGATTCTGCTTGGCGATTGCCAGGGTCATCATTAAAAATTAAAGGTTGGGTAATTGTCCTTCACTTGTAGTTTTAATACTTTACTATTTTGGGTCCCATTTCCCGCTTTCCTAGTGTGTTTTTCATCTGCCTTTTTGTTAAAAGGGGAGGAAGGATATTTGTTTGGTTGGCCCGGGATGTTGGTTGTTGGACCACTTAGGTTTGTGAGGCGTCAATCTGAATAGCAGGTTGTAGAGAAGACGACCCGGTGGCAGGGGCGTAACAAACTCCCCCGCAGACCCCGCAGTGCGGGGGGCCTCACTCTCTACAGTTATTGAAGGGGCCCCCAGGGGGCCCCGGTCCCCTCAGCTCTTCTGAGAGCTGTGAGAGAGGTCTGCGCTGAAGCAAGCCTCTCTCTCTCTGCATCTGAAGCAGGTGCAGCCTGCTCGGAGCCCTTTGCCCCCTCCCTCTGACTGAAGAGAAACAAAGTATCAATATACATTGTTTCTCTTCAGTCAGAGCCAGAGGCAGGCCCGGAAAGAGGATGGGGGCACCAGAGACAGCAGTCTTCACTGCTCCTCTGAGGCAGCACAGAGCCCGGCCCCCACTCTCTCCTCTCCCCCCCAGCCCAGAGAAGAGACAGGGACAAGGATGGGGTGGGGGCTTCACCCCACAAGAGAAGAGAAGAGACAGGGACAAGGATGGGGTGGGGGGCCCACCCCACAAGAGAAGAGAAGAGACAGGGACAGGCCCCCATCCGAGAAGAGAGAGGGACAAGGATGGGGTGGGGGCTTCACCCCACAAGAGAAGAGAAGAGACAGGGACAAGGATGGGGTGGGGGGCCCACCCCACAAGAGAAGAGAAGAGACAGGGACAGGCCCCCATCCGGGAAGAGACAGGGACAAGGATGGGGTGGGGGGCCCACCCCACAAGAGAAGAGAAGAGAAGAGAAGAGAAGAGAAGAGAAGAGAAAGGGACAGGCCCCCGTCCGAGAAGAGACAGACAAGAATGGGGTGGGGGGCCCACCCCACAAGAGAAGAGAAGAGACAGGGACAAGTATGGGGTGGGGGCCCCACCCCACAAGAGAAGAGAAGAGAAGAGACAGGGACAGGCCCCCATCCGAGAAGAGACAGGGACAAGGATGGGGTGGGGGGCCCACCCACAAGAGAACAGAAGAGACAGGGACAAGGATGGGGTGGGGGCTCCACCCCACAAGAGAAGAGACAGGGACAAGAAGAGACAGGGACAAGGATGGGGTGGGGGCCTCAGAGAGCAAGAGCAAGAGACAGCACAGAGCAGTGCTCGGGACCCTGACAAGGGTGGGAGTGGGGGCCCCCAGACAGAGTATTCTCCAGGGCAAAGCTCACATGAGAAGGGACGAGGCAGCAAAATGGTGCCCTCAGGTAAGCACGCTTGTTAGAACACACCATGGGCGTCCGCAGGGAGAGGGAAATGGGGGGCCGAGAAGGGTGCAAGGCAGAGGGGGAGAAGGGTGCAAGGCAGAGGGGGAGAAGGATGCATGGTAGAGAAGGGTGCAAGGCAGAGGGGAGAAGGGTGCAAGGCAGAGGGGAGAAGGGTGCAAGGCAGAGGGGAGAGGGTGCAAGGCAGAGAGGAGAAGGGTGCAAGGCAGAGAGGAGAAGGGTGCAAGGCAGAGGGGAGAAGGGTGCAAGGCAGAGAGGAGAAGGGTTCAAGGCAAAGAGGAGAAGGGTGCAAGGCAAAGAGGAGAAGGGTGCAAGGCAGAGAAGAGAAGGGTGCAAGGCAAAGAGGAGAAGGGTGCAAGGCAAAGAGGAGAAGGGTGCAAGGAAGAGAGGAGAAGGGTGCAAGGTAGAGAAGGGTGCAAGGCGGAGAAGGGTGCAAGGCGGAGGGGAGAAGGGTGCAAGGCGGAGGGGAGAAGGGTGCAAGGCGGAGGGGAGAAGGGTGCAAGGCGGAGGGGAGAAGGGTGCAAGGTGGAGGGGAGAAGGGTGCAAGGTGAAGGGGAGAAGGGTGCAAGGCAGAGGGGAGAAGGGTGCAAGGCAGAGGGGAGAAGGGTGCAAGGCAGAGAGGAGAAGGGTGCAAGGCAGAGAGGAGAAGGGTGCAAGACAGAGGGGAGAAGGGTGCAAGGCAGAGAGGAGAAGGGTGCAAGGCAGAGAGGAGAAGGGTGCAAGGCAAAGAGGAGAAGGGTGCAAGGCAGAGAAGAGAAGGGTTCAAGGCAAAGAGGAGAAGGGTGCAAGGCAAAGAGGAGAAGGGTTCAAGGAAGAGAGGAGAAGGGTGCAAGGTAGAGAAGGGTACAAGGCAGAGAAGGGTGCAAGGTAGAGAGGAGAAGGGTGCAAGGCGGAGGGGAGAAGGGTGCAAGGCGGAGGGGAGAAGGGTGCAAGGCGGAGGGGAGAAGGGTGCAAGGTGAAGGGGAGAAGGGTGCAAGGCAGAGGGGAGAAGGGTGCAAGGCAGATGGGAGAAGGGTGCAAGGCAGAGGGGAGAAGGGTGCAAGGGAGAGAGGAGAAGGGTGCAAGGTGGAGAAGGGTGCAAGGCAACGGGGAGAAGGGTGCATGGCAGATGGGATAAGGGTGAAAGGCAGAGGGGAGAAGGGTGAAAGGCAGAGGGGAGAAGGGTGAAAGGTAGAGGGGAGAAGGGTGCAAGGCAGAGGGGAGAAGGGTGCAAGGCAGAGGGGAGAAGTGTGCAAGGCAGAGAAGAGAAGGGTGCAAGGCAAAGAGGAGAAGGGTGCAAGGCAAAGAGGAGAAGGGTGCAAGGAAGAGAGGAGAAGGGTGGAAGGTAGAGAAGGGTGCAAGGCGGAGGGGGAGAAGGGTGCAAGGTAGAGGGGAGAAGGGTGCAAGGCAGAGTGGAGAAGGGTGCAAGGCGGAGGGGAGAAGGGTGCAAGGCAGAGGGGAGAAGGGGGCAAGGTGGAGGGGAGAAGGGTGCACGGTGGAGGGGAGAAGGGTGCAAGGCAGAGGGGAGAAGGGTGCAAGGCAGAGGGGAGAAGGGTGCAAGGCAGAGGGGAGAAGGGTACAAGGCAGAGGGGAGAAGGGTGCAAGGCAGAGAGGAGAAGGGTGCAAGGTAGAGAAGGGTGCAAGGCGGAGGGGGAGAAGGGTGCATGGCAGATGGGAGAAGGGTGAAAGGCAGAGGGGAGAAGGGTGCAAGGAAGAGAGGAGAAGGGTGCAAGGTAGAGAAGGGTGCAAGGCGGAGGGGGAGAAGGGTGCAAGGCAGAGGTGAGAATGGTGCAAGGCAGAGGTGAGAAGGGTGCAAGGCAGAGAGGAGAAGGGTGCAAGGCAAAGGGGAGATGGGTGCAAGGCAGAGGGGAGATGGGTACAAGGCAGAGGGGAAAAGGGTGCAAGGCAGAGGGGAGAAGGATGCAGGGTAGAGAAGGGTGCAAGGCGGCGGGGGAGAAGGGTGCAAGGCAGAGAGGAGAAGGATGCAAGGTAAGTGTTACCTATAACGGCTGTATTGGGGACAGTGGCATAACAATCGCCCCGCATCCCCTGCAGTATGGCGGGTCGCTGGCCTGAGAGCTCTAGACTGGCATGGAGAATGGGAGGGGGGCCCCCTCCATGTAGTTTGCAGGGGGGCCCCCTCATGTTTTGTTACGCCACTGCCCGGCGGTGGTTTCCTTGTTGCTTAATTCCACAGCTCCGGAATGCGCTATTTGATTCTGAGAAATTAGTTGCTTCTCTGCCCTCCCGGAGAATGCTTGTTAGTAGTGCTGGGAGAAACCCTAATTTTTCCAGAATTGGGCTGCAAGCACAGTTTAAAGCTTGTACCAGAGTAGGTGTTTTATTTTTATTTGTATATAATTGGCCCATCATTGAGTCAAGCTTGGCATTTATACTGGAGATGTGTTCTGCTATGGCATTCGGTAGATTGATTTGGATGTCAAGTTTATCAGACAGCATAGTAAGGGCACAGGTTCAAGTTTGCAGTGCTTTCAATAAGGAAGTGTGCAGATTTGAAAGGACTCCAGTTTTTTTTCCGATTCTTGATTCTCATCTAGTAGATGTTTAGTAATGCTGTGATACAGCTGATAGTTCCATTCTGTTGTACTGCTGGATAGGTGGTACATGTCATTTTTGTCTACTGTATTTTCCGTGACAGACCACTGTTCACTGGTGGATGGTTTATTTTTATTATGGACTTTGATAGCTAAGGGGGAGGCCTCTTTTCTTGACAGCTCTGGTGAGCTAGACATGCCTATTATTGTTTGCTGATGGTCTATGAGCCGCGGTGTCAGCTTTTTCCTTAATTGACCAGCTGTTGGACTCATCAATTTGACCCGTTTCTTGTGCTAAGCTGATGTATTTTGACATTGAGGGGTGAGCCTTTCTGTCTTTCTCTAATATCTTCTCTTGGGGCCATAAGTACCAAGCCTTTTTCCTATTTGCAAACGGGCCGATTCTCAGAATCGGCCCATTTGTGAATTGGAAAAAGCCTTTTGGGATGTGTCATCCCAAAAGGCCATCGCAAAATAGAGAATTCCAAAATTTGTGATTCTCTATTTTGCCAATGCAATTAAGGAATTGTAAATTGTGATTCCTTAAATGCAATTCTGGAAGCTCCAGAAATTTGCCATTTGACCTTAAGGAATTGAAAATTCCTTAATTTGCGATTTTCTTTAAAAAAGCAATTTTTGATTTTTTAAAAGTGCCATATATCTCACACATATGCTTTAGGGCATGTATGTGTGCAACATGTGCACACATGCATATTTAAGGGGTGCAACAGGGTGTCCTTTTGGCAGTCTTGCAACATTGAAATTGCATTTTGAATTTGTGATTCTCTAATTGGTAATCGCAAATTGAGAATGACTTCCCATTCATTTTATGAGCCTCCTCGCCCATAGGAATGATTGTGAAGGTATTTCTTATTTGGGAATCTCAATTTGCAATTAGCAAATAAGGAATATATTTTCAGCAAATCCTACATACATTGCATTTTGCGATTCTCTAATTGCGATTCGCTAAAAATTGCAATTTGAAAATCGCAAAACTCTTTTTTGACACATGTGGCTCTTGGTTACTAAACTTAATATTGTTTATTTTTGCTGTGTAATTGCTTGTTGGATTTATCATTGCAACCTTTTCTTTTTCTGGGGAGCTTAATATTTCTCCTGTAGTGAAGTGTGCCTCCGGTCGGGGCATCGGTTACTTACACAGTTGTGGTGAAGCTTTAGCCATGGTGTTTATTGCTTGCAATATGTCCTTATTGTTCAGTCTTGATTGCGACACCATCTACGAGTCACAGAAGTCGTCTGTATTATAGATATTCTCCTTCCTATATTTTTGCTTTAGCTGTTGTCTTGGAGTGGAGTGATTTGGGGGGTTTTCTACATCCTGATAGTTTTCCGCTCTATTGTCAGTTCTTGTGTCAACCCTGGGTGTGAGATCCAGTTCTGTGCTAGGGTCAACTTGCACTTGCGTGATTTGCACCGTGTTCCTCCTGCAGTTTGACGTTATAACCTCTTGGTCAGCATCTGCTGTCCCTGGGATAGAATCTGTGCTGTTACTATATGTTAAGGCTTCATCCTTAAGGTGTATTTCAGTGCTCAAGTGTAGTTATGCTTCAATAATTTGCACCTTATTGCTCAAGCAGTTCGGATTTGCATCCTCCTGTTCGATGGCTACTGTCACATGGAGGGTTTCTTTGCACCCGCTACTGTTTGGAGCTGCATTCATTGCAGTTGCTGTTGTCTTGTGTAATTCTTTGTCTTTTTTGTCTTTGTTCTGCATAGGGGCTAGTTTGTATGGCATCAGCGGTTTAAGAAGGCCATTAACCTTTGTTATCGTGGAGTATATGACTGAGGTGGGGTCCTTTAAGTAGGTAATTATCCCATTGTAGTCATTGAACCAAAGATTGAATAGCTTGGTGATATTAGCATTGCTCCTTGATTACCTGATGATTTTGGTGAGCAACCCAAGAGGGATGCAATTCTTTGGGTTTCGATTTTGCTTTGTTGGTTGTGGTGGTTGCTTCCTTGTCCTGCCTGATCTCATTGCTCTACTTAGTTTCTGATGACCGGGCAGGGCTGGGCTAAGCTGGTAAATAGATAAAATGAGTTGGCGAGCTTTTCTAGTCGTATGACCTACTGACTGCTTTTCTGGCTGCAGAATTTACTTTTGATGCTTGTTTGGCCTTTTCCCCAGTGAGCATGCCACAGTGAGTTTTTGGTGGTTTTGTTGCAGGTGCCTTTTGACTTGATGCTTAGATTCTGGGTGATTTAGAGGCTTGCGATAGATGCTTGCAGTAAATGCCATTAGTGCACCATTGTGGAGGCACCTGAGCTCTAAAGAAGAGGAGTAGTAGGTGTTTTACCCTTACTGCTTCATCCAATGTAACTGTCAAAGTTACAAAAACGAAGCTACAAGTGATGTGGTTGGCTCAGGGTGCGCTGGGCTGTAGGAGGGAGACACTGTTGAGCAGGGCACACTCGACGAGGCAGTAAGCCACACCCATACGTATCTGGGTTGCTTCCACCATCCTGTCTGGGCTTACACACAGCAGCTTCCTTCTAATGGCAGCAGTGCCGCAACCCTCTCTGAACCAGCCACCCACCTTCACCACTTCCCCCAGTCACACCTTACTGCTCTCGGCTCTCTGCCGCTAGTGTGTTGTTGAGTCACGGCAATGTAGATGATGATGGAGACTGAGAGAGTCTGGGAGAGAGATGCTGGAGGAGAGAGAGTTGTGGTCACTACTGCTTCTGCATTTGCTTTAGGGGACTAGGGACCGGATATCCCCTCCACTGCTCTCAATTCCATCTCTGATCTTGGTCCCCTCCGGGCACGGTTCTTTAGGGGAAAGCAGAAAATTGGGAAAACTAGCAGAACAACGGGCTGAGGGACTTGTCCACCCCATAACCCCCTGGATCCCCCCGGTACTTAGGAACACCTGAAGTAGCAGTTCAGCAGCAATCGCAGGGGCTAGGGCGGGGGCTACTGCTCAGCTCAATTCAGTGCCACTCTTGCTCCTCGCTGCTCGGTCCTCGCTCTTACCTCCTCACTTACGAATCGTATCCAGTGTTTATACTGATTCTGCACATGTTGTTGCTTAGATAATAGCTTTTCCTTCACAAGATAATATCTTTTCCATCACAAGTGAAGTAATTATTTTGAGAAACAGCTTTATAGGTGACCTTACATTCTTTCTAATATGTCTTATTGATCTATATAGGTAGAAGGGAGATTCCTCTGTGTAAGATGGCACCTCTGTGCCATAGCCCCATATTTATTATGGCTTATATTTATATAGTTGTTTTAACACATCCATTACTCTTTTGAAGATGTTCCAATATTTGTGTACAAAGAGATTTAGCCATGGTAGTTTGGCTTCCAACAAAGACACCTTTGTTGAGTTATTCAAGCTTATAATGACTACTCCTTCATTTGTATTCTACTAGGTGGTGCACATTATTACTCTGCAAGACATTTCCTTTCAAAAGAATTCCTGACCAAAAATTGGTCTATGGATGCACATATTATTCTTGTTTTGAATTAAATCACAAGAACGTCATCTTCACTCTGATACATTTTTTGCAGGGTAGCCACTTCAGGTCATATATTTTGAGAATGGCAACTGAATGTGAGTATGAACTGTAACATATTTTTTAATTTATGAGGCAACCCTTATTAATGATAGTGACAGGCCTGTGGTATGATTGAATGCTCCCTTTTAACTTAAAATTTCATTTCCCCATTTTAAACTGTGCTTATCATGACAATTGTGAAGATACTTTTGGGTTATTTCTGTATTTCTTATAGAATATGTGGGAGGCTCCAGAGTTCCTGTCTCTAAGTTGGTTGCATCTATTTGATGCTCTGTATACTGGGATCCTCACCCTGATTCATCCTGTAGTGTCCTCACCAGCCTGGAGTAGGTAGAAATATCCAGATGCTAATCTGGAAAACCTGGAGCACTGCTCAACACACTCCACTGACTGTAAACCACTATGTACAAGATACAAACAAAATGCAAATAAACAATTTGTATAGTTATACAAAGTAATCAGCAATTCAATAACACATGGTGATTGAAGAGTCTTCAAACAAGGTTTAGATGCTTGGATGTTTTAATTGTTTGTGGGAGTTTGTTGGCAGTCACAAAATCCACGATGTTGGCATCATCAAATTAATTTTAAGCATTCCCAATGCATTTCGGGCTTATCTAGCCCTTCATCAGGGGTATCTGCATAAATAGGTACAGTATATTCCAACAATCATAATTCAGAGAAGCTTCTACAGATGTGGTTACTCTTGGGGTTAGACATATTGGTTACAGGAAAAATAGAACACAACAGTGTACTTGAAGCAATCACTATACCAGAGTGCGGAAACAATAGTGATGGTGAACTGAACACAATGGTGTGAGAGAACTAGAGTGCCAAAAGAGAAGGTAGAGAATAGATAACCGAAAAGACAGCGTGCACTTAGTTCAAATACTTGTGATGGCTGAAGGTGGGCTGGGTTCATGGGGTATTGTTAAATAGTGACTAGGGATGGTTGATGCTCGGCCGCGTGTGAGGGCGCTTAGCGAAAATAATTATGAATAGTCCTTACTTGAGTTAGTAGCGTCAAGCTACATTTAACCAACAGATACAGCCCTGGCTGTATGCCCAAAAAGGCTGTGTGACAAACGTTGTTGCGAATTAACTCGGGGAAGGCTGAAAAGAAAGGGGTGAGAAAGAGTGCATACCGAACCATCCGAGCAAAGGCTACGTGTTAAGTGAAGTTTACAGAAGCGGGACTTACCCGTCAAGACTCCCTTAAACCACCGCAACGGGGAGAAGAACACCTGGTCGGTGAAGACCAATCTGTAAAATGGTGACGCATTAGTGGCCCAGCTGGTGAGATAGTGTACGTATGCGCAAGAATGTTCAAAAATCTGTAAGAAACTCACCAAGAAGAAAGATTGTGGCTTAAGGAATATCGACCGTGTAGAGCTGACAGGACATGTAAATTCGGAACACGCTGAGAAACACCGGTCGCTGTCGGTCGGCGTTTGAAGGAGAGTGCACAATGGAAAGCGAGAGTGGACTAAAGCGCGAAAGCGTGTCTGCCATCTTAGAGAGGGAAAGTGTGTGGGGTTTAAAGTATAGCAAAGCAAACTGCCAGAACACCGAAAAACAGCAGGTGAGGCACTCTGTAAAGCATCTAATGGAACATGTTTATAGTTAGTTGCAAACCCATCCTACAACAAAATATAGAAGATACATGCGAAACATGAAGTACATAAAACGTGAAAACACTGCATAAAACACAAACAGCTGAGACATCGAGCAACATTAGCACAGAGTGCAACATTACATTAAGCATAGTGAATAATCAGTGTCACTCATGACTACAATGTTTGCAAGTACAAGTACAAATGCCACGTGTGGGGCGTAACAATAAAAACCAGTGTGGCATAATTATGAATTCTAAAGCGATCTATATTGAGTAGTTTTTACAGGAAACAAGCTAGCTCTAATTTATCATTAAGCCCTGTTGGGGTCAAGGATTGCATGAACAAAATCCAATGCGCTTCACGTTGTAGTAGGATTTTAGATGAATCACGGTCAGGGCGATGGTCTATAACCTCAAGAACCCCGGATCTTAGTTGTGCAATGTTGTGTTTACAGTTATTCCAATGCTGAGCAATGGGAGAACTGGTTGTGTTAGTACGTATACAACTTTTGTGCTCTGTTATGCGTGTGCGCAACATGCGTTCTGTTTTACCTACGTAAAATAGGTCACAAGGACATTTTATGTAGTACACCACGTGATGGCTGTTGCATGTGGCATTAAAGTTCTACGTGATGGGTTTACCTGACCTAGGATGGTGGATCAGTTTGCCAGTGACTGCATTGTTGCAATTAGAACAATTCAAGCATTTCATCATTCCTCTGTGCTTAGCTTGTGGGGAAGATTGGCGTTTGTTTAGAATTTCTTTAAGGTTTGGTGATCTCTTATATGAGAATAATGGACATTCTGCAAACATTCCTTGGAAATCAGGTTCTGATTGTAGTAGAGACCAGCAATTTAAGATGATGGATTTGACCACATTGGATTGGGTTGAATACGTGGAGACAAATACTTGTCTGGTAGACGTCGTCCGCTTACTGCTCACCAGCCTGGAAGCATGCAAATAAACACAACACACACAGAGCACTGGACTGTATGTGTCTGTTCCTCTGCATACAATCATATTCTGTTCTATGATTACACCTCCCATCAAGTTAAGCACTTCCTCTATGGAGTCCGCTTAAAATTGCAAATGTCCTAGAACTCCTAAGGCCTGTTGTACGACCGTTATTTTGCATTCACAAATGGGAAATCGTCCGGTGTGTGACTGTAAAATAGCTCTGCTCTTTGTACTAACCCTATTTTGTGAGTCAAAAATCTATTACTGACTTGTAAAATAGGGGTTGTGACTGGCTATTAGGAAGGGGTGTGTCAAGGGCGTCCCTTCCTCATAGCAAATCACACTTCAATTTACAATTGTTTTGTAGCCACAATTGTGGCCGCAAAACACTTGCCCTTTACTACCAATTCTAAAAGGGCTGCTTTAAAAAAATACTTTTATTTAAACAGAATCACAGAAATGGTGGTCCACTAACTCCTCAAGAGGGAATGATCCAGCCATGTTTTGTTGTTTTTCTAATATCTGTCACCTGACTTCGGACAGTGCAGGTGCACCCTACTACTTTTGAGTGTATTGCACATATGACCTATTGTGTGGCCACAGTAAATACTAGTTTACATTCTTAAAATGCTGTCACGTTTGCTTGTCCACCTTTTGTTTCCTTATATTTTAGGTGGATTTGCTGTGCTGCAACCATCCTGGTGCAGCTTCACTAAAATTGAGTGACTATCTTTTATTAGAAGAGAGATCCTTTGCCCGCATGGGGGCGCATATTCACTATTTTTGGTCCTAATTAAACACCATCTAATCTCTAGGCTCCCTAGGCTTGAAACATTTTGACCACACCCTGTTAACCACTATCTTGGTACATTACGACCTCACGACAGCACCACTGTTTTTACTTAGCCCTGTTATCCTTTCACTATAAAATTTGTTCTTAGGATAACAGAGACTATTTTAGATACCCCTCACACGTATCACTTTCTCACAGAGCTCTCTTATATGCACTTACCTTAACAGCATTACCAGATCAAAAGATCTCCAACAAAGAGCCACCAGGCCCGATCAGGAGCACCCAATGATGAAGCATGACACCTGTTAGAACTGGGATCCCTAGTTGGCTGAGGTAGGTACCTTAGGCCAAGGAGGGACCTTCATTTCCACATCAGGGAAAGGAAGGACACCTTCTCATATAACTCCTGCTATCCCCTTGGTAGCTTGGTATGAGCAGCAAGGCTTATCTACAAAGCAAATGTGTAAAGTATTTGCAACCACGCTCCCTGTGACCCAATGCTGACACCACAAAAGGACTCCAAACGAGTCTCATATAAAAACAAGTATGTTGATATAAAATGATATACGATGAGACCACACAATAAAAATCCATCATATGTGTATTTGTATACCTCCTGACCAGATTTCCCAGCAGGAGAGCGATTAGGTGGCTGGCGTGGCTCATGCAGCACAGAGGACATCAAGATCAAGGTGTCCTCAACCCGAGGTTTTGGTGACAGGACCAGCTCCCACTCACTGGAGTAGGAATAGTAATTTTTACCCCTCTCCAATCCAGCATTTTCCCTACAGTTGCACTTATTGGTGCGGGAAACGTAATTTTTACCCCTCTGCCATACAGCACTTTCCGTATTGTTGCACTCATTGGCGTGAGAATAGTAATTTTTACCCCTCCGCTATCCAATACTTTCCCTACTGTTGAACTCACTGGAGTAGGAATAGCAATTTTAACCCCTCTGCCATCCAGCACTTTCCCTACTATTGCACTTATTGGAGTGGGAATAATATTATTTACTGTTCCCTATCCAGCACTTTCCCTACTGTTGCACTCACTAGAGTTGGAATAGTAATTTGTACTCCTCCTCAATTCAGCACTTTCTCAACCGTTGCATTCACTGGAGTGGGAATAGTAGTGTTTACCCTTCTGCTATCCAGCACTTTCCAGATTGTTCCCCTCATTTGAGTGGGAATTGCAATTGTTACCTCTGCTCTATCCAAAACATTCCCTACTGTCTTACTCACTGGATTGGGAATAGTAATGTTTACCCCTCCGCTGTTCAAAATTGTCTTACTGTTGCACTCTTTGGAATTGGAATAGTAATTTGTACCCAACCGCTATCCAACACTTTCCCTAATGTTGCACTCACTGGAATGTGAATGGTAATTTTTACCCCTCTGCCACCCAGCACTTTCCCTACTTTTTCACTTATTGGAGTGGGAATACTAATGTTTACCCCTCCACTAACCATCAGTTTCCCTCCTGTTGCACTCATTAGAGTGAAAATAGTAATTTTTACCCCTCCACTACTCATCACTTTCCCTACCGTTGAACTCATTGGAGTGGGAATAGTAGTTTTTACCGCTCCGCTATCCAATATTTTCCCTACTGTTGCACTCACTGGAATTGGAATAGTAATTTTTACTTCTCCGCTATCCAATACTTTCCTTACTGTTGCCCTCACTGTATTGGGAATAATAATGTTTACCCCTCCGCTATCCAGTCCTTTCCCTACTGTTGTACTCACTGGCATGGGAATGCTCAATTTTACCCATTCGCTATCCAATACTTTCTGTACTGTTGTATGTATTGTATTGTGAAATGTACGTTTACCTTTTTTTTAATAGTTAAATGCTTCAATTCCTTACAAAATGGTTATTTGTTTAATTTTAAATTATTGATATATGTATACATTTTATTTTCATATAATTTAAAAGTTTAAAAATTAAATAAAGATAATAGTTAATACATTATTTTTAGGCAAATATAAATATATATATATAAATTATTATGTTTGCGTGCTTCATTTTTTTATTTTAAATTAAGTTTATTTGTTATATTTAGTTAAAATATATGTAAAATCTGATGTATCTTGTTAATATTAATAATATTTTTAATATATTTATTATATTTTATTTTATATTATATATGATTTTTAAGTCGATATTTTGTACATTTATACTTTTGACTTCAATATTTTTAATTCAATATTTTTGTACTTACCTGTTTAAGTATAGACAACCGATATTTTTGCCGTCTATATCTTTTCATCAATATATTTGTCATCGATATTTTGTCAGTGATGACCCTCTAATGAATTGATCTTTTCTCGTATATAGAGTGCAAAAAGAATTACATACTTTCATGATTGTCAAATTGTATTACTGATATACATACTTGAAAAACCTAAAAAAAAAAAAAAAAGTTGAAATGAAATCAGAACAGTGTTACTTACTTTATCTCTCTCCTCATGTGTTAGGAGAGATGTTAACCATAATACAACTCTTCTCGAACGTTGTGCCACTAATCACACGTTTCTCCACGGAAAAACTTCCCCCCACCCCATCTGTTCATCCAGAAGACAGATATGCAGTGCCTCCATTTCTACATTTTGTGAGATAAATTAAAAAAACACGCCGAAACCTCTTGTGCACCGTGTCAAACTCCAACGGAGCAACCACTTTACAGGCTATTTTACATTTCAATGATTTCTTTACAGAAATATGAAGCAGGCTTTCTGTAGACCGATGCCTGAAGGGATTGCAACTTCTCCTACCTGAAGGTGATGGCTTACAACTTTCGAGTGTTTGACTTTTTACCCGGCCCAAAAGCAGGAGAAACAGAATAATTTTCATCCTATGGGATAAAAGGAATTGATGGAGAAACATTGGAAGTATTTACAATGCATAGAAACTGACAATGCACAAGAAATGACATTAAGGAATTCGTAATTGACCATTGTACAGTGTCACCGTTTCTCAGATCTCATTCTACCTTTAGCAGAACATGTCTGTGAGAATGATGAACAGCATTGCTGGTCACCGACAATCCACCTCTCATCCTGACCGGGAGGCGACTAGGAAATGTTGTCACCCTTTCCATACACTTCACATACATATACAAAAACGATCAGACTCTTCAGTGTGAAAAACATAATTTAAAAAAAGGTGCTTTAAATACCACAAATTATTATATTCCATTTTAAATCCTATGTGATATTCAGGGCTATGTTCAGTTGTATTTTAGTTTGACTTCATTGTTCTTTCCTTTATGAAAAGGCTAAGTTGCAAGGGTTGCGCATGCCCAAATTACTGATTAATTTTGTCCCAGAGAGTCAGCGCCTAAATGTCTCTTTAATCCGCCTGACCTTGGTGCAATGGCATCTTTGCACCTGTGCACACATGCTGGGGCCCGGCTCGATGGTACCACACGTTTCTACAGCAGGTCTAGAGGGCCCTCAGCTTCCCGGTGCTTAGAACAAGTGCGTGACGGCAGCAGAAAGCGTTGCTGGGACTGGGCCCCTTTTGGTTTCCAGGGTTACCTGCACCTATGGTGGAATGAAAGACAATGATAGGACATTGGGCCGATGGATGAGGGCTCCATTAATCCCAGTGGGGCTGGTAATGGAAGTTACATCTCTGGGCTGCAGCTGACTCGCCCCATAGGTGTCATGAAAGTGATTACCAGCAAATGGCCAATGGTAAGTCACACCTGGGTTATAATTAATAATGGAGTTGCTGTGAAGGGCACGGTTGGGAGGAATTAACAAGGGAAGTGCATGTTTAAAATGTAACAAAGTGGCACTTGTTGGGTACAGAGAGTGACGTAATGAGGATGCCAGAGGCCCCAGGCAAACAATTAACTGAGCTTCCCATTCATTGATCAGTACTGATAACAGACGTAAGTGCAGACCCTGGAAGCGGTGCCGCTGCACCTGCCGCACTTTTGGTTTCTACACCCTTTGTTACAGGATGGAACGTCGATTTTTCATGCAGGTTCACATAGGCATTGGCCTCCGGTAGAGCCTCAGACAAGGGAAGAGGTCTGCCACAGAGGCAAAGTGAGGTCTCTACAAACATGTTATGCAAAATAGATCATGAAATTGTGTGCTGCTGGGGGCATGGAAGCAGGTACGGCTGCCAACAGCCTCATGGTGGGCTTCACACAGAGTGGCCCATGTTGCCTGCATGAGCTACAGGTAGCGAAGGGTGTCCACACATCTGTGCCTCACCCCCTTTTCTAAGCCCTTCAGTCCTACATCTTCACATTTACTAAAAAGGTAAAGGAAAGGAAGGAGAAATGCAAAGACCCACAGCGAAAGGAAGACAGTGATGTAAGAGGGGTCAGGTTCACTTCACAGTCTAGCCGGAACATTCCAGAACCAGAAGGTGGCGAAAGAAGGATGAAAGACCAGGCAATTGATGGAAGAAAAGCAGAGCAAAATAGACCTGGACGAGGATCAGGGAAGGTCCTAGAGTCCATTCTCAGGGAAGGCTTGGAGGTAAAGCTTGGTTTTCAGTTCCTCCTGAAATGTCCCATCCAAACCAAGTTAATTCCACACGTCACAACATAGAAGAGCCTGGCAGATGGAGCTAGGACCCTGGCCGGCAGCAGAGAGAGCTGTCACTGGCATGTTTGGAGTACACTGGACTAGACAAGACATGACAGGGCATGGACCCAACTGACACAGATGGTATGCATGACCCATCCTCCTTGACAACTGGTCACAACAGTGATCATGTGAAGATGTAAGATGCTCTCTTCAAGACAACAAGACAAAGTGCAGACATTTAAACAACAAACTTTCTAGAAGACCCACCTGCTGTACATATTCAGAAGTTTCTGAGAGACAGAACACCAGAGCCTGCTTTTCGTTGCACTATTCTCTTCTTACTGCACTAAATGACTCACCACTGCAAACACATCAGCAAACAAACATGTAACCAATATCCTGGGTGTACTTCCTGGTTCGTTTTCTATGCCAAAAAGTGATCCTGGCTATTGCTGTGGCGCCCCTCCGCAAACAGAAATAATCACTGTTTTGTGACGGAAAACACACACCTCTGGTTCATGAAGTGCTGGAAGGGCGGGGTTCTACACCACCTCTCTAAGCAAGACTTCATCCGACTTGCACACAGTACCAACAATATATCAATGACTAATCAAATACTTGCTTTTGTAGGAAAAAGAAGTATTTTATTTCTAACTCTACACATGCAAAGAAATTACAATAATTATCTGTAGTGATGTAGCATTCTGGGGCAGGCCTAATGCATCTCTCGCGGTGCTCCGCACATGGCTGAGATCATGGTAGCCCTCTCGAGAGACATCAAACTGCTCTTGCACAACATGACAACCCAAACAGGGTACAGCCTTTCTCCTCACACAACACGCAGGGACCCTACTCTCTAGGGCTCAACACTGGACCTTGATCCCACCAACAGTCCTTTCCATCTTAAACGGCACACTGGTCCTGGCAAGCAGAGAGGCACTCATACTGTTTTTTTCCTCTGTGATGTCCCGTCACCCCAACAGGTAGACTAGTTATCATTGCCCCCCCAGTCCGTGTCACAGGAAGAAGTCATGAACAGCTTCTCGTTAATATACAGCCAGAATGGCCACTTGGCAGATGATAACATGTGGGGTCTCAAAACCCCATTCTTATAGTTATGTTAATGCTATTTTCTATAGCGCATGGACCACCCAGGGGCATCTTGAAGCTGTTGAGGAGCATGATGGGGTGGAACAAATGAATATTAATACAGATGGGCTTTCAGTTGTTTTCTGAATTTACTGTAGATGGGCGTCTCACAGAGAGCTACGGGTAACTTGTTCCGGTACCTTGGGTTCAGGATAAGAGAAATCCTTGTCCTCAGTGTGAGTTTGACATATTCAGGGCACACACAAAAGGGCTTGGGTGCCTGATCTGAGATTTCAGGACGGCACGTAAGTAGTAAGTTTCTTTCAAAGTCATCATGGACCTTTGCCTCTCAAGGCGTTATAGGAGAGACAACACATTTTAAAGTAGGATCACTTCTTCACAGGTAGCAAGTGCAGTTTACTCAACAAAGACGTGGAGATGGTGCGCTCAGGACAGTTCAGGATGAATCTTGCTGCGGTGTTCTGGACCACCTGTAGCTTTGCAAGCAAAGTCTCACCCACTTCGGCCAGCAGAGCATTCCCATAGTCCAGTCTACTGATGAACATCACCTAGACAGTGGTTCTGCGTGAGTTAGTGGGGAGGAAGGGAAAGATTCTGCACAGAAGGTGCAAGTTATAATAGCAAGAACTGGTAGTAGCAGCAATAAGGTCTTTCATAGTTAAAGTATGGTCAAGTTTTAGCCCTAAGTTTCATACACATTGTTTGGGAACATGAACTGCTCCCAGTAGGTGTGGCCACCATTCATCCAAGCAAAGGGTTGGGGCTTTCCCCATTAGCTCGATCTGCTGTTTTTTCTGGGTTCAGCTGGAGACAATTCTAAGTCATCCAGTTGGAGATTGAAAGCATTCTGTCCGAGAAGTGCATTTTCTCTGATTCTAAGTTCAAGCCAACAGTAAATATAAGCTGTGTGTCAGCAGCGTATGAGATTATCTCAAAGCAATACTACTCAACAATCTTTGCTAACAGAGTCATATAAAGGTTCAATAGCGTTGGACTTGTACATGATCCCTGGGGTACATCCTTATCCAACTACGTTTTGTTTGAGTAATTAGGCCCTAATATGATCGGTTGTTGTCTATCTGATAGAACATTCTGCAGCCACTTTAATGCTGTTCCCTGGATACCACAGGCCTGCAATCTTCCCATACGTTTTGGGTGAGAGATGGTGTTGAAGGACCTTGGACAGATCCAATAATATCAGTGCGATCAAACCTCCAACATCCATCACCTGTCTAAGGTCGTCAATCACAGCCTGAAGTGCGGTGTCTGTACTGAAACCCGGTTGGAAATCCGAAGAATCCAGAATTTTATTGGTTTCAAGATTTGACCCCAACTGCCTATTTATTAGGATTTCCAATTGCCTACCCAACAGGGAAAGCAAGGATATAGGATGGTAATTACTGAGTATTTGTGGGTTGGATGTGGCTTATTTCAAAATAGGCCGTACATATGATTCCTTCCATTCCATGGGGATAGTTTCTGTTTGTATGGAGCAATTGAAAATATTGAGGATCATAGGGGCACTGCAAGTGGCTAGAAGAGCCATCATCTTAGGGGGATACTTCCTCTAGCATGGCCATCTGAAAACAATCCAGAGTAGTATGGGTTTCCTTTCCTTGCTCTTCTAATCTAACACTGATCTCTGAGTTCTGCAAGGAAGCAGCCGGAATTTGCCGTAGAGGTTAAAATCTTTTCCTGAAAGTTGACAGCTAGCGAGTCACCGAATTCCTGGGATTCCACTGGGAACTGGGTGCATACTAGTACTATATTAAAAAGGGCCTTTGAGGAATTACTAGCTTGTTTGATTGGATCTATGATAAACGTTCGTCTAGCAGTTTTATATTCTGATAGTATTGGGACAAGGCCTGTTTATAAAGATCCCTATCTTGGGGGTTTTCTTACTTCGCCAGAGTCGCGCTATGGTTCTACATCTAGATTTTTCAACTTTTAAATCTGGTGTGTACCAAGGGGCTGACTGTCGTGTCTGTGAAAGGCTGTGATTTTTAAAAGGAACTGTAGCATCCAGGGCCATCGTGAAAGCAGAATTGAAACCTTCCAGCAGCTTAGACACATCAAAATCCCTATTTGGAGATTTGGGGTGGAAGGCCTTACTAAAGGAATCTGGAGTGAGTTTATGCCATGGTCTTCTCACTTCCTGTTGCCGCCCTTTGTTCGCTAAAGGGTCCACAGGGCACGGGGGTGTAATAGCAAATGTAATCATAAAGTGATCTGTCCACATTAGGGGGATTGGAGGTTCACAAATCAGATGGTCAGTGTTGGAGAAAATTAGATCCAACGAATGACCAGCTGAGTGTGTTGGGCCTTTAACTCTTTGGGTGAGTCCTAGTAATTCTAAGTTTAGTAAAAGTTTATTAACTTCGGGGTTGGTATATTCTTCCCGATGGAAGTCAAAGTCGCCAAGCAGGAGAAATTGATTTGATGCTAGGACATACATCGCTATTTGTTCCATCAATTGGTCACAGAAATAGGCCCTGGGCCCTGAAGGTCGATAGATCAAAGCTCCATTCCAGCTGTCTGTTGCAGATATGTTTATCTAAAAGATCCGTAATTCCATACAGCTATTGCTTATGGTAGAGATCAAATTTACATTGAGAGTGTTTTTAAAGGCAATGGCAATGCCCCGCCAGTTTTTCCTTCCCTGTCAAGATGAATACGTTTATAACTCTCCGGAATGGCTAAATTGATCGCTGGTTGTTTCTTAGCATTTAGCCATGATTCTGTTAAAAAACAGATGTCTGGGGAGTTTGAGGTGATCATATCCCATATTTCAACATCATGCTTTGCTAAGGATTGAAAGTTACATAGTAGGCAGTTTAGACCATACGTTTTTAAATCTTGATTACTTCCTGGATCATTGGGTTCTGGGTCACATTGAAAATGGTAGTTCCCACAGGCTACCGGGCCTTCTAAGAAGCATGGAAAATTTGTGGGACAGCTTACATGGGATAAGTGCTTTGGAAGTTCCTGGGTTCTAAATATAAGCAGTCAGTAGTGTTTGGGGTTTTTACCATTTTTTAGCCAGCGTTCCTGGCCTCCGGGCTCGGTCGGGTGCGGACATGTTTGCCTTTGACGCACTTTCCGCACGCCTGCTGTGCAGTTGCGTTAGCGTGTCCATATGTAGTGTCAGGTGTTGAAGACTAGCCTGCTAAATAGTTCATTTCCAGACACCAAAATGTAACTTAGAATCTGACTCTGTTAAGTTTTATGAAATGTACCATTACAGGCACAGTTATGCAGTATACATCACACTACACGTATTGTTAAGCACTGTGACCTCCATGCATTGTTCTAATTCATGTGCACGTAAATTCAAAGAAAGAAATTCAGCCGGCACACACTGTTCAGCACTAATGCTTTTTATACGGTACCAAGGTGTGCTATTTGCAAACGCACTTCCAGCATGTATTGTAGTTCATACACATACACACATACCCAGCACATGTCTTTATCGTGCATTCGCTGCACAGTACCACATACATACACTTAGCACATGCACTGATTCCACATGTAATATACAATAATGCTCTGTCTCTGTACTGTATCCTTTTAAGGCCCACATGCATCCAGTACAGATTAACAGCTTCTGCACTGCGCAACACTCAAGGTCTACCTGATAATGGCCAAAGGTTATATAAGCACCCAGCAAAGAAGCCTTTTAAAAGGTGAGTGAGCCTATAGGCCTCACTCCAGTGAGACTGGGTAAAAATGTCTTGTTCATTTCTTCTGAATACTACACGGTATGCTGCCACCATCAAGATTATGCTGCTTAACTCTTGGTGACGGTAGTAGCCTTCCACCACTGTGAAGGTAGGACTTTCTGCACACCTCCTGATCCAACAAGTTTGCAATCAGTGAGACAGGGACAGACCTATGTCAAGGTGCACACTTATGATCTGTGTTTATCTATGACAAAATATCAGCTTTATTATTATTATGTTTGAGCTTGTAAAGCGCACTGTTACCCGGAGGTTTCCTGGCGCTGTGTAATGCTGGGGAACCCGTCCTGGCTTTCCCTGTGAGATGGTCCCTGCTGGGAGTCCCCAAGGTGGAGCCAAGCATCCCCGGCGTTGGAGGGGCCGTTTTGGAGATTAGGCAAGCTGATGCCCAGAGTTGCCGAGTGGGACCCCTGATTCGAGTAGGCACCGAAGCGAGAATTATCGAGTCCGCTGACCAACGTCCATGACCCTGCCGCGTCGGGAATTGAACCCTGGTCCCGGCGGACTTCTGCTCCCGGGTCTGCCGCCTCTAACCAGTGAGCCACACCACTCCACTTTAGGGATCCACACAACAGTAAACTTGGGACTCAGTGCAGGGAACCACTTTTTCAGCAATGCAAAATACTTTTTAATCCTAACAGGTATTTACAATGTGAACCCTGTGGCAACAATGACAGGAAGCATTGAGAGACCTTCTACTGATCTTCACTTCAGCATACATTAGAGAAACCTACTTTTCATTGTGTACATTTATAATATCTTAGGCATTCAGGTATTTGATTAAAGTACTTTTCTATATTAAAAGTAAAAGCACTAGCTTAATATTGATTTTATTCAGTGTCCTTCACAATCAGACTGTTGAACTCTTCCAAAATGCTGCATTTTGGTTGATTCATAACTGTTCAATAGCTGTTTAGAAGAATCTTAGCTAGTAACTGAAACAAATGTTGTTACAGTATCAAGACTTTACCTTCTGTGTGCTTTAAATTGTTCCCATTTTTACTGAAATGTGGTCCAGAAAGGAACATGTCCCCGAAAAATACTGTTTTCCATGTGTTTTTATAATATATCTACAGTGTGCTGCTGGAAGATCAATAGCTGTGGATAAGAGACCAGATGCCGAGGGGCAAGGAGCTGGCAGAGTAACTTCACAGCAAACTAGCCAGCTGACATTTGTATCTGAGCCATCCCAACCTCGGCCTGTCCCTCCAAATATGTGGAATATAAAGGCCACTGTAGCCACAGAAGTAACGCCAGCTCATACCTATGCAAAGAAAAGTCGTCATATTAATCTTCCTCCGGACTGCGCACCATATGTGGTTGTTCTTACAAACATTCCCCCCACTGAGTATTACTTTATTCAGTCCCATGAAGAATCTCATGAATCATTAAAAAATAGAACAGTATCATGGCTGAATAAAAACTGTGGGTTCCCAGTTAAATATGCTGATCAAGTTTTGTCAACAAGGAGGGTCAACTGGGTTGGAACTTCCAAAATGACAATAAGTGGAGACTGTATCATCGTCAACTTCAAGCATCCCCAACATGTTGCCACAGTCTTACTAAGAGCGGCTTCCCTAGTTTATACGGAGAACAGTATATGTGTACGCCCCCTTGGCTATTTCTACACGTACTTGATTAAAGCCCCACTGAATCCTGGGCCACTCAGACCATTTACTCCTAAGCAGCCGTTGACTTCGAATGGAGTATATCAGTACAATGTTTGTAATCAGTGTGGATATGGGTTCAACATTGTAACACAGAATAGATATGACGCACTTTCAGGTTTAGAGTCCTGTGATTGACTTGAGGAATCTGTGGATCAGGGAATTGATAGTTTGGAGGAAGTGGGATGTACAGAGATATCCCGTGTAAAAACGAGAAAGAATAATGTTATCACATGGAATATTGCGGGCCTAGGTACCAAGATGGAGGACTGCAATTGGATCAAGTATATTAAGCAGTATCAAATGATATGCCTGCAGGAGACCTGGTCTATTGAATGTAATCACTTTCTTGAAGGGTACAAGGCTTTTTATATCCCTGCAACGGCAACCAATAGGGGCAGACCCAAGGGGGGAATGGTAATGTTTATCTCTGTTGCATTATCTAGCAAAGTTCTTAGAGTGCCAACTTGTAACACTGGTATTATCGGCTTAGTCCTATTGGGGGATAGCTGTATGGCCGGTGTTGTAGATTTTTATAATGCTATTAATTTTTGCTCTGTTCCTAGTCAGATAGTTGCATTGAACACTTTTATTAGCAGTTCAATGAAGGACTGTTTACATAATCTTTTAATTATGGGGGATTTTAATGTGCATCCATGTGGGGACCCCCTCATTAAATGTATTAGGGACCTTCATTGTGCACAGTCCGAGGGTTTCCACCTTGAACATACTATCGAGGGGGAACACCTAAATGATATGCTTAATGATCTGGACTTAACAGCGACAATGGCTCTGATGGACCCTACTGCGCTACTTGAGATACCGACCTTTAAGGGTCATGAGAGGGGAACCTTCATTGACTATGTATTTTTAACATCCTCAATGCAGTCCTTTGTGGATTCCTTTATTATTGAGGACAGTGAATTTAGTGACCACAACCCACTTACTGTACGTATGAGGGGCCCATGGATAGCTGTAGAAGGGCTGAATCACACTTCGGGTAGGGTGACCACGACAGATGGGAGACGGCGATTAAGATGGTCCAAGATCACTCCAGAACTGCAGTACAAAGATATTAAAGTTGCTTGTGCAGATGAGATCATGGTCTGTACGCAAGAAGGCACTCAGCCAGATAATATCTTTAGCGCTTTCCAAAATCTAACAGTCAAGGTCTCAAAGCTGTTGTCAGCTCCTGCTAAGAAGATGGTGACCGAGGGACCTAAATGGTTTAATCATGAATGCTCAAAAGCAGCCAGAAATTTAAGATTAGCACTGGCTCCTAAACCAAGAATAAAGGCAAATGTACAACTATGTCGGAAGAACTTAAAACTACTATTGTATCGACATAAGGACTCACTTAGGAAAGAAGCCAAAAGCAAGATTCTTGATCCTACTACACTACAGTGTAGTACTAAATTCTGGGTAATGATGAGGAAACCTTTCTTGGCCCAGGTGCAGGGTGATGGTCTAGAATGTCACATAACTAAGGATGACTGAGAAGAACATTTTAATAAATTGTACTGTTGCCCGTTGGATATGTCCCATAATACCGCCCTGCGAGTCAGTGGTGGTGAAATGACTAGCTTCGACAGAGGTGAGGTTATTAAGGGCATTGTTGGTCTAACAGCCGGGAAAGCCCCAGGGCCTGATGGAATCCCACCGGACTTATTCAAATCCGAGCCCAATTTTTGGGCCCCTATATTAGAGTCTGTATTTAATGCTGCAGTGAAAAATGGTTGTCTGCAATCATGGGGTGTTTCTACAACTGTCCCGGTTTTCAGGAAGGGGGACAAGGGTAGCCCGCATTGTTACAGACCCATCTCACTAATAGACTCGATGGTTAAAATTGTGGGGAGAATGGTACTGCAGAGACTGTCTAAATGGGCAGAGGTAAAAAATATCATGTCCTTTGCTCAGTATGAATTCTGTAGCGGTCGTTCTACAATAACCCAGTGCCTGAATCTTTTTTTAATACTAAATAAGTATACTGTTGTGAAAAGGGGCACCATCCATCTCGCCTTCATGGACGTGTCATCAGCCTTCGACTGTGTCAACAGGGGAAGGCTGTGGCCGTCCATGAGGGAGAAGGGAGTGGATGACGGTCTGGTAGATTTCTTGGCTGATTTGCATAACAATACCAGAGCTAAAGTGAGATACTCCCAAGACCTGCGTGTAACGCATAATTTTCACATCGGAAAGGGTGTTCCCCAAGGATGCATCTTGGCGCCCTTCCTTTTTAATTTTTATATTAATGACCTAGATAACGTGCTTCAGAAAGTTCAGGCAGATTGCCCTAGAGTAGGCAGGCGGGGAATTCCGATTCTCCTGTACGCATATGATGCGGTTTTAATCTTGCGAACGGAAAAGGGTCTACAATCGTTAGACGCTCTTAATTTGTTCATGACAGATAGAGATCTTTTGGTGAATAACTCAAAATCATTTGTCATGCAAGTAGGCCAGCCATCAAAAAAAATTGGGGAAGCTTTAATCCCTTTAGCAAAGTTGTTTTCTTATCTTGGTGTTCTTTTTGATACTAAACTCAATTGGGCCCCACATCTTGGAAAAAAGAAAGGAGAATTTGTGCGTGTTAATGCTTCCATTTTTTATTTTGTATGGGAGTGAAATCTGGGGGTATCTTGGTGGTGAGCACTTGCAGATTGCTTAAAATTGTTTCTTGAAGTGTCTTTTGTGTGTCCCGGTAGGCACTGCCAACTTCTACGTACATAAAGAGCTAGGGATACAATACTTAAGTGATTTGCTTTCTTTACGCCCCTTGATCTGCTGGCTCAGAATTTGGTCGAACCAGGACATACCACTAACACATTTGATTCTGAGGGATTTTGTTTGTCAAGATAATGCAATGTGTACCCCTTGGCTGAAATACTTGAAATCTAATTTTGCTAGGCTGGGTCGCCTGGGACGACCTGTTTGAACATCCAAGTAAAATTACAAAAGGGGATCCGGGGCTCATTAAATGGGCCTTCCTTCTGGACAGGAGGATGCAGAGGGAGGAAGTGCAGCTACAAAAACAAAGTGTGAGGAAATTTGCCATGCTAAAAACTTGTGAAACTATAGAACCGTATCTGGCTGGCTCATTGACCTCCCACGAAAAATATCTCCTAACATGATTCAGGCTCAATTTATTCCATCATCTGCTGATCAGACCAAAAACAGACATTTTTAACAAATGGGCAGCACCCTGTGGCTGCGACAGAAAGTCTCCGAAGGATATGCTGCATTTTATATTTCTATGTAAGTGTTATGAATTCCCACGCAAGCGTTATCTAGTATCACTTTTAAAAAAACGTAATTATACACAAATCAGACCGGCACTAATGTATTTACAACTTTTGTACAGTGACAGTATCCTCCAAATCAAGGAATTTTCAAAATTGACTATTAAACTGAGAAACTGTTTGGACCAGTAATGATTCACTGTGAATTCTGCTTCATTTATATCTTCTTTATTTGTCCTGATTCTATTTTGTGGAAGAAAGGACAATTTTATTCTCACGTTGGCACTTTATATGATATGTAGTTACATTTATCTGTGATATAATATTTTATATTGAATGTGTACTTTTGTGGTTTGCAATATAACCGAAATTAAGTTTATTTGAATTTTAATTTACAGTGTTGTCAGTCTGATTGTGTAGTCAGTTGACACAGCTGCTGTCAGTATGCCAGGATATTTTTTTTCACGACAACATTTTTGCTCACTAACCTGTTTCGTAATGGTCTAGCCTGTGGGTTTAGGTCCAGGCCGATCAAAATATTGGTAATGCAGTTAAAATTCAGTATTTTTCTCTTCTGAAACATAGAGTGAAAACTGAAAACACATTAAGAATTGAGTTAAAGAGTATTTGATAGCTTTATAAAAAAATTCTGAATAATCATTAGAGGTCGAAGAGGAACAATTTCCATGTTAGAAAAAATACTGCTAATTTTAGACACGTTCTTATTGACCTAGCAGCTCTTGACTGTTCCAGAATAGCAAACTATAAACAAATCTCAGTATTTCTTCTGCAAAAGGAATTACCCAACACATGGATGAAAAAGATATTTGGCCATTTATTGCAATTCAACTCCATTTTAGCTTACGGAGAACTATCTATAGTATCCACGAGACAAACAAGAGAAAAATATTTCCTCTGGACTTCAGCAGTTGAAGAGCATTTTCAAAGTGTGGAATCACCCTAGACCTCGCCACAATTTCTAAAAGTTGGATGGGCCCTCCACGGAATTATTGTATCGTCATCAAATCTAACAAACCTTGTCCTCTGCATCCAACAGGGATGAGATGAGGAATGTTTCCACACATCTATGTATTCACAGTTAACGACACACAATAGGAATACCTTTTCTTATCAGTAGGCCTGAATAAAAGGGAATGGGATAGGATAAAAAACGACAACAACACTGGATATTGCCCCTCTGACTCGTCACTACCCTGGGTTTTAACTTCTGCTAGCCATAGTGGATATCTAGAACAAGACAACGACCATTTAGTGTCTATAAATAGTTTGCTGCTTCTGACCTACTAATAAAACCAATAAATCTTGGAATATCTCTATCTCAGGCTTTTGGTAGGGCCAACATTTTTAAACACATAAAAATCTCATGACAATCATTTGGATTCAATCTATGAAAATTTTGAGTGGCATGCATGTATCTATCACCAACACTGACACCATCTATATCCTTATAGCACAAACTTTATTGACTTTCTTTCAGTATCAGTAGAGTAATGGAGATACATCATTTGATATGTTCAACAGTACAAGAACTCTTAACAGGGTAAGGAACATTAGGTATAGCCTTTCTCTGAATGCGTCACCTGGATATTAAAGTTCAGAACAAGTACCAGACTGTTCTCAGAAAGACAAACACTGCCCATCCCATTTGAAAGCGTATTCAGCTCACTTGAACTTATTGGTCATCATGTTCCAGGAGAAGCTCTGCCTCCTGAGAGAACAAGCTGTACGGCCAACTCCACTCTGACTTATTTGCATTCTTCCAGCATTCAATTCAAGCCCATCATCATCAATATTATAGATCTATTTTCTAAATATACCTAAATATATAGGTCAGACATTACTCTTGAGGATCACTTTGACAGGTCTTTTTCAGAATCCATAGTCCTTCTAGCAGACTCCAGATAATCTTTCCTAGGTGGTTCTTATATTATTAAGTGTTGGCATTCAGTGGTGAATCCACTCAAAATTTATGTTGCTTAAATTGGAGTGTATAGACATGTAATTTTGGGAACTCAGCCTCACAGAGATACTGTGCTCTTCAAAGCAGTGGAAGTTGTTTCTTTCCTTCACTTTTGACCCATGAATGCTGTGAGGTCCAAAGACACATTGGCATTTAGTGGCATCACCCAGCACTACAAGTGCTTGTCTCATTCATGGTTTGAAAGGTCTGCATCATGGAATCTTGACATTACAAGTGACTGACCATCATTTTAAAGTCCATTTTAAAGTTCAGTTCAGGATTAAAGAATGCAATTCCTCTGTGACCTTTAAGTGGGCACTTGGTTACTATGACATTCATGTGTGCGTATGGGTCTAGATTTCTGTCTAGCATTATTCACAAAGATTCTCATGTGAGGTTGAGTGTCTAGTACATTGAGTGAGTCTAGACAAGAGTCTAGAGGCAGGCAGAAAGTTTTAATTTCCCTGTGGAATTTGTGAAATTTAACGTTTCGTATTTACGGCCAAATTCTTCCAATATCCAATGGTGTCATTTGATTCCCTCAAGGTTACAGAAATGCACAGTTATCTAATGCGAGTGGTTGTGGTCAGAAGGCTGCTTCCCGAGCATGTTTGCACAGCTTGATAAGATTTTCTACTCGATCATCAGCAAAATCAATAGGAATGGGTGTACACTCTTGAGCACCGCATGCTGATTTTACCTCGCTGCTCCCTCTATCGACACTGAATTGCAGTGCAACTTACATATTTTTGAATCTTAATTTTAAATCACCGTGCCAGTCACAGCAGTCTGTACTTTTTAAACTTGCACTTAGCACTTAGAAGAAGCTGTTGTGTTTTGTGCCGCTTACCTTGCATTGTACTGTGCCTTTTCTCCCTGGTCCGCCGTGGCTTGTGCCGTTTGCGCGGAGGGGATTAATACGGCCATCTTGGATCCCCACCTCCTACACAGGATAGTAGGTTAGCAGTCCAGGCCCCAGGCGAGTCAAGCGTAGTCCAACCCACTTCCTCGATTTTAAAGAAGTGCGCCGAGCGGACGCGCTGCTGAATCTTAATTTTAAATCAACACGCCAGTCAGAGCAGTCTGCACTTTTTAAACTTGCACTTAGCACTTAGAAAGAAGCTGTTACATTTTGCGCCGCTTACCTTGCATTGTACTGTGCCTTTTCCCCCGGGTCCGCTGCAGCTTGTGCCATTTGCACGGAGGGGATAAATACGGCCATCCTAGATCTCCACCTCCCACCAGGCACGCTAGGTTAGCAGTCCAGGCCCCAGGCGAGTCAAGCGTAGTTCCGCCCACTTCCTCTATTTAAAAGGAAGTGCGCCGAGCGGACATGCTGCTGAATCTTAATTTTAAACCACTGCGCCAGTCAGCGCAGTCTGTACTTTTTAAACTTGCACTTAGCACTTAGAAAGAAGCTGTTGTGTTTTGCGCCACTTACCTTGCATTGTACTGTGCCTTTTCCCCCTGGTCCGCCGTGGCTTGTGCCTTTTGCGCAGAGGGGATAAATACGGCTATCTTGGATCCCCACCTCCCACACAGTAGGCTAGGTTAGCAGTCCAGGCCCCAGGCGAGTCAAGCATAGTCCCGCCCACTTCCTCGATTTAAAAGGAAGTGCGCCGAGCAGACGCGCGCAGCGGCGCGAAAAGCCAGACACCCTGCCCGTTTTCACACTTATATTCACACATCAAACCCTCCTGGATCCACAATGATGACTCAGATCCGATACACCAGCTATGAGCTCCATTCACTTAACGAAGCCGAAACACTGGCTACGGGCTCCATCCCAACAGAGATCCTCAGAGTTCCCTAAAATCCCCCCACAAAAAGCCCCCAAGACAAGCATATAAACAATAAAGTTAAACCAAGTTCACCAAGACCAATAAAACCAGAATACAAACAACTAACGGGTCTATACTGCAATGCACGGTCTCTTGCCAAACATGCAATTGAGATCTGATCTCTCCTAGATGCTGAACAACCCAATATATTCTTTATCACTGAAACATGGCTCCATGAACAGTCTCAACCCGATCTCTCGGTAGCACTTCCACCTGACTATCAAATAATCAGACTAGACAGAAAAAATAAGAAAGGCGGTGGCATAGCCATTGCTTCTAGAAGTACAACTAACATTCACATAGTAGAGGCAGTACAAGAGATTTGGGGTGAAATCTGTATCTTCTCAATGGAGATCGAAATAAAGGGAACATGGAAAGGTGCCCTACTTTAAAGTCCACCAGGAAACAAAACTCTCCTCCCCAGCAACCTTACAGAAATTATAGCTCCTCATGTCCTAGCGGTTGATCATTTCTTGCTACAAGGCGACTTTAATTTGAAAGCCGAACTTAACACAGATTCCCACACCCAGGATCTTATAAATAGTCTTGAAACCCTGGGACTAAAACAGATGGTGATCGGACCCACACACATCGCAGGCCACAACCTGGACCTAATATTCACAAACACCATGAATATCAAAGTAGATCAACCTACCCCTATTCTATGGTCTGACCACCATGTTAGAAAATTCTACCTAAATGGATTATTAACACAACCTCGCCCTACGAAAGAACTCAGATTAAGCAGATCCTGGAGGAAGACAAATCCAGATACCTTTAACCCATCACACTCCACCGTCTTCTCAGAAAAAATTAATATCAACCAGGTTGCAAAAAAAATTTGACCTAGCAATCAGCACATCTTTGGATAATATTGCACCAAAGAAAATAACCAAATGTCCGAATAAACTATCCTCTTGGTATACCCCTGAGCTAAAAAGTGAAAAACTCATTGTAAGGAAGGTAGAACGAAAATGGAGGCAAACAAAAGACAACACGGATAGACAACACTATAAAACCTTACATCACCATTATATGGACAGTATAGCAGAAACTAAAAGAACGTACTTAGGAAACCGCATCAACCAAGCAGCTAATTCACATAAGGAATTATATAAGATCGTAAAGAATTTCATGAAT
This sequence comes from Lissotriton vulgaris, assembly GCF_964263255.1. Taxonomy (NCBI): domain Eukaryota; kingdom Metazoa; phylum Chordata; class Amphibia; order Caudata; family Salamandridae; genus Lissotriton; species Lissotriton vulgaris. The sequence continues at coordinate 2,037,408,597 of NC_141691.1, forward strand.
CCCCCTTCTAGTCTAGCATCCCAAACTGCTTCCCAGGAATGGATGGACTCACTTTCAGATTTCTTCATAACCAAAATCAATGACATCCATAAAGCTTTCCCCCCAGCAAATAACACCCCACAACAGGATAGTACGATAACTCTTTCCAGCCTGATTAATTGCTTAAAAAACTTCGAGGAAATAACTGAAGAACACACCATGGCAACACTTAAAAAGATGCAATCCGGTTCACCAGCAGATCCAGTATCTCCACAAATCCTATTTAAAATTGGAAACATTCTCATACTGACCTCACTAAAATTCTAAATTTATCACTAACGCTGTCCACAGTCCCTCCTCACTGGAAGGAAGCTGTGGTTAGGCCAATCATAAAAAAAAAATCTGCTGATCCCAAACAATTATCAAACTACAGGCCTATTTCACTGCTCCCTCTGTTCGGGAAAGTAATAGAATCAAGGATTAATAAACAGCTATCAAACCATTTAGAAAACAATAAAATCCTCCACCCATTATAATCAGGCTTTTGATCACACCACAGCACGGATACAGCCCTAGTGGAGATTATAGATAACATCAGGATCTCCTTCGACGCTAAACAATCTGCTATTTTATTCCTTTTAGATCTATCGGTGGCCTTCGACACCATATCCCATACCACTCTTCTGGGCCGCCTTAGGGAATGTGGTGTCGAGGGCTCCACTCTACAGTGTTTTGAAAGCTATACCTCAGACCGATCTTTTAAGGTGGAAATTTACGGATTCTCTTCTAAAAGTCAGACTATCAACAAAGGCGTTCCCCAGGGATCAATCCTCAGTCCTACACTTTTCAATTTTTACATGTCACCCTTAGCAAAAATAATTAGAGCACATGGTTTTGACACAGTGTCGTACGCCAACGACACACAAGTACTGATCACTCTAGGTCCAGATCATATCAATACACAGCATAAATTCATTCAGTGAATGATAACTGTAAATGACTGGATGTCCAAAAACCACCACCTGTTAAATGCGAGCAAGACCGAAATCCTGCTTTTCGGTAATGCTCAAAATATCTAGTCCTCCGACTGGTGGCCACCCTCACTGGGGTCCAGCCCCTCACCAAAGTTAGCTGTCCGCAACCTAGGAGTTATAATGGACAACAAACTTTCAATGGAAAACCACGTAAATACCGTGACCCGAACCTGCTATGGTATAATGCGAGCCCTTAGAAAAATCTTTAAATGGATCCCACTTTATTCTCGCTTACCCCTGGTTCAGGGCATAATCATAAATTGTTTGGACTATGGTAACACACTTTTTGCATCAATAAATGAGAAACTAATATCCAAACTCCAAGTAGTGCAGAACACTGCAGTGAGGCTAGTGCAAAATCTCCCCCCACGCTCACCTTTGGCTCCCAGCCTAAAAACACTTCACTGGTCCCTATTAAAAAGAGGATTACATTTAAGATATGCTGCATTGTACATAAAACAGTCAACAATAATGGCCCAACATATCTAGCAAAGAAGCTAAGTCAATATCAACTGACAAGAACACTTTGCTCTGCAAAAAACACCTCCTGACAGTTCCTAAGGTCCGTATGGTGAAAAACGGTAACAGATCCTTTTCCAGAACCGCACAGGAGACATGGAATAACTTACCATTGCAGCTGCATCTTGAAATTAACCACAAAACTTTTCGTAAAGCCCGAAAAACATGACTTTTCTAAGAAAGAAAGGAAAAAAAAACAAAAAAACATTCTGTTCTGACAGGGCCCTCTTTTTCAGCTAGCGCTATGAGACCTACGGGTGAGAAAGGCCCTTAATAAAAATCAATGCATAGACAGAGACATATTTTTCACCCATTGATGAAACTCTGTAAAATCTTTTTATGTAACTCCACAGAATTCTGCAAAGTAAAACTCTGCGTGTTCTGAGGTAAGAGTGGACTGAGACTTAGCTCTTGAGAGGATAATCTTGAGAAGTTTTAATTAGAGAGCCTGCCCTTGTATGAGTTTGTCTTCTAGGAAAGAGCTCTTTGGTATAGACATATTTCATCTGATACAAGATATTAGAGTGTTTGTGAAGTATGTCAAAGGTTTGAAGTACTGAGTAAAGGGAATTGGTGATAGTGTTGAGGTCAGAGGCATTTTCTACCCAAAAAGAGAAGATTATTTTAGATCTGTCCTCAATTTGATTAAACAGAATCGATTTTAAAGACATTATAACAAGCACGGCCATTTTTATCCAATTGAGTCTGCTAAGTGTTCAAGTTCAAGTTTAAAATTTGTATAGCGCACTACTCACCCAGAGGGTCTCAAGGCGCTTGAGGGAGGGGGGTACTTTACTTATCGAATATCCAAGTTTTTAGTTGTTTTCTGAAGGAGAGGTGGTTCTGTGTAAAGCGGAGGTGGGGGGGGGGAGAGAATTCCAGGTCTTGGCCGCTAAGTAGGAGAAGGATCTTCCCCCCATGGTGGATCTTTGGATGCGTGGAATTGCGGCGAGGGCTTGATTGGACGATCGAAGTTGGCGGGTGGGGGTGTAAAAGGAGAGGCGTGTGTTGAGGTATTTGGGTCCTAGGTCGTAGAGGGCTTTGTGTGCGTGGGTGAGGAGACGGAACGTTATTCTCTTGTTGAGGGGGAGCCAGTGGAGGTCTTTCAGGTGACTGGAAATGTGAGCTTGGCGGGGGACGTCTAGGATGAGTCTTGCTGAGGCGTTTTGGATGCGTTGGAGTTTTTTCTGTAGTTTGGCTGTTGTTCCGGCGTAAAGGGTGTTTCCGTAGTCCAGTCGGCTTGTGACCAGTACATGGGTGACCGTCTTTCTTGTTTTGGTGGGGATCCAACGGAAGATTTTTTTGAGCATACGTAGGATGTTGAAGCATGATGATGATACGGCGTTGACTTGTCTGGTCATCGAGAGGGAGGAGACCAGGAGGAAGCCCAGGTTACGTGCGTGACCCGTTGGCATGGGTGCGGTTCCCAAGGCCGGTGGCCACCATGAGTCGTCCCATGCGGAGGGGGATGATCCTAAGATGAGGACTTCTGTTTTGTCTGAGTTCAGTTTTAAACGGCTGATCTTCATCCACTCGGCTACTTCTTTCATTCCTTCGTGTAGGTTGGTTTTGGCGGTGTTTGGGTCTTTGGTGAGGGAGAGGATCAGCTGGGTGTCATCTGCGTAGGAGATGATGTTGAGGTTGTGTTGGCACGCGATGGATGCAAGGGACCTCATGTATACGTTGAAGAGGGTGGGACTGAGTGATAATCCTTGTGGTACGCCGCAGATGACTTCGGTGGCCTCTGATATAAAAGGGGGGAGGCGGACTGTCTGGGTTCTTCCAGCGAGGCATGAGATGATCCAGTCCAGTGCTTTTCCTTGTATTCCGATGGCGATCCTGCACCGCCAATTAAGATGCGACCGCCACCCTGGCAGTCACGTTCCGCATTTTAACAATGCGGCGGATGCTGCTTACTGCAGCACCTGCCGCAATGTCAAAATCGCATGCCTGGAATTTCCCTCCACCACGTGGCAGGCACCATGCGGTGCCTGCCATTTGGTGCAGGGAACTGCAGGGGGGAACCATGGGTACCCCCAAGTGAAACCCCCAACCCCCCCAGGGGCCTGCAACAGTCCTCAAAGCCAATTCCTTCCAGCCCTTCTATGGCGGAATCGCAGCAATGGAAGGACCTGTATACCACCAAAATCATGATATGGCTGTCGGTGCCTGCTAGGCACTTCCACCATATTACTGGTCCAGCACCACCCAGCCGGAAATCTTAACGATTGCCGACCGGTGGAAAAACAGGGGTATTTCTCTGTACGATGGCATAAGGGTCACCACGACCGGCTCGGCGGTGGCGATCGTTAAGCCATTGTTATGAGCCCCATAGGCTTCACTGCAATAAATACCATAACAAATGCTACACCATCAATGGGCTGAGGTATTTTGGGAGCCAGAAAATAATAATCCACAGTTAAAAAGTAATTTCAAAATGGATATCACCAAACAGATACCTGAGTCTTATAACAAAAAAAATAAAGAAAAACAAAAACACTGAAAAGATCTCTGCAACCAGAGTCAAATGGAAAGTGTTATGACCGGTAGAACCGGATTCAATGCACACTTCAATTTCTTTCAGGACTCTCCCCACAAATGCTCACAGATAGTAGGACAATCAGAGCACAGACAAGTTTGAATGTGAAACCGAAAAATGAGTCCCACCGATCATCTAACATCATCATAAAAAAGAAAGAGAAACTTTCACAACAAAAAACCCAATCCGAAAAGAAGAAAGGGGCAGCTATTTCCATTAAATATGCCACACATAAGTGGACATTATTTCAGAACAAGATGTTGGAATTGACAGTGCTGCAGAGGTCACAATAGTTTGCCAGAATCTTCAAGACTTTTTGGTTGTGAGAGCAACTAATGCATATAGTCAAGCTGAGATACTAGAGATACTAGATCAGTGGATTAGCCCTCCGGATAGACAACTAATTTGGATATCCAAATTGACAAATTGAGGGTGATAAACTGTGTACTATCAATGTAATGTACTGGGAATCTTTAACTTACAGCTATGACATTATCTTGGCTAAAGTGGACTGGCCACCTGAGTTTGTTAGAAAGGTTCAGTAAGGGGAAGATATAATAATACAATCTTTCTTCGTTCTGGTTCCTGAACCTGTCAAGTAAGCATTTGCCATGTGATGGGGCAGTGTGCAATCCCCAGCAATATACCACAATCATGTAGGCTGGGATAAAGGCTCATTTTACCACCCTTATCCACCCTGCAAGTGCAACCACACTTTTCAATTAAGCATGAAGCTAAACACTCAGAGAAATGTAAACACAACTTGAATATCAAGGCATAATTGAACCCTCTATCTCTCCAATGACAAATCACTTGTTTCCAGTAGAGAAACCATATCAATTATAACACCTTGTCTTAGACTACTGATATTTAAACAGTAACACACACAGTTTTGCAACACAAAATTCCTACAGATCAGCAGTATTGAACAAAAAATACAAAAGCACTTTGGACATTTCAAATGTGCTTGTCTGCCAAAACATAGCACCTGAAACAACATTCACTGCTTTAGAGAACCAAACATTTTTTGTGGACTCTTTTTTCTGCCAGAGTACATAAATTTCAGAAGAGATTGACCCAGACACTCTGTATTATGTAGATGAGATATATGTTGCAGATGAAGACTTAAACACACATTGCAGTGTAGATTGCATAGTCTTGGGATTTTCAGAACAAGCCGACAAATTCACTTTTCTGATCTCACTGTCCTGTTCTTGGGATATGAGCTGTCAGTTGAAGAGAAAAGGTAATGGAAGGCAAAGGTGTTGGACCATATTTTTAGAAAAATGTGCACTTGTACAACCTCCAAAGAGTATGAAAAGATACAATTGCTTTTGGGCTTTCTCAATTTTGGTAGAGCATACATACCAGAATACGTGGGTCAAACCATTTTTTTTATTTAATTTATCCAGACTTTTCAAGCACACATTAGGCATCAGAATATACACGGATTCTGAGAACATTGCTAACAGACATGCTGGCATCGAGAAACTTGCAAACATGGGTTAACATAACAAAACGTGTGATCTGCATAATTTTGGAATTCACTGGCTATACATATATCTCTTTCAATTAATCTGAAGCTATAACAATTGCCTCTAAAACAGATACATATTAAAATATTAAAGTGTGTTTTACACCAAAGGAAAAAATATTGACTGTAGTTCAGACAACTGTTACAAAGTTAAGAACATTAGCTCATGGAAAACTTATAATTGTGGTAACTCCCATTCCAGACCTTGAGGCTGTCACAAAGGCAAATGTTCCTAACATGGAAGGCTTACATCCCGGGGGGATACAGTGGCCCACCTCCTTCACAGCCATTGATATTGACTATGTCTTTGACCCTCATTTTGCAAACAAGAATTCCTACACTATGAACAAGAATTCTCTGTACCCAGTGATATTTTGTCTCTTGACCAGTATGATTATATTGTATATAAAAGAATTGTAAGTCTTTATTATAACATGTGCAGTAGCTTCATTCCACTTGGACCAGGGATCAGCATTTGCATTTGGGACTTACAAGGATATCCTGGGAACATCTGGGTGGGGGTGTGTATTATTCTTCCCTGTTAGAAATGTAGAAAATGGGTTTCTGGTTGGCAGGGGTGTGCACCCTGCCCAAGCAGGAACTAAAATACTAGTCAGGGTAAAACACAATTCACCCTCATTATCATGTGATCACTTTCGTGTAGCTTGGCACAGATAATCAGGCTTAACTTAAGAGGCAATATGAAAAGTGTTTGTACAACACTTCAAATAGTAACGCAGTCAAAATATCACAAAAAGACAAAATTAGAGAAATAGATTATGATTCTATAAACAAAACAAGGCCAAAATGACAAAAATACAATAAGTAGAAGTCAAGATATGATTTGTTTAAGAATACATTGTGCTTAAATGGGCTATCTGGCTGTGCTGTACAGGAGCAAAGTAAAAAATGTAGGACAACTGTGATGGAGTGTGGGCCAGATACAGGGACCCACCTGGGCCCACTGAACCAAAGTTCCTTGATCCTGGATGAGTCATCGTCAATGAATAAAATAAAATAAAATAATTAAATACCACCATTTGTAAAGTGCACAGCCTCCTTCGGAGAGGTGTCCCGGAGCTGGGGGCAGTCAGGAAGATTAAGCAAGCTATTGCCCAGAGTCACATGGTGTGGGGCTACCCTGCCACCGGCACCAGGGATCGACCCATGAACCTCGTGGTTCAGGGTCAGGCACCCTGGCCCCGAAACCACACCTCTTCCACTTTATTGAGCCACTCAGTAGATGAAATGTATTGATTTTCTCCACGCAACTGCAGTGATGTGTCAGTTCCCAGTGCAAGTTCTTGGTTCTAAATGCGATGTGGAGCTGCTGCTCCCACAGTAGGCGATGTGTCAATTCGATGGTGATGTGCTGGTTCCTGAAGGTGTTGCGCCAGATCCACTCCACACAATGACAAGGATGTGCTGCTTCCTACTCTTGCAAAAGTAAATATGTGCTGATTCGGAAATGGATGCAAAAAACAACAATATCTCAATTGGATTTACTAAAGAAGAAGATATATTTGTATATACAAGATATTACAAAGAACCTGGGCAAAAAAGGAGGAGAGACTCAGAATTGCAGTTTTTAGAAGTGCATAAACCATCATATATTTAAGGACATATTTTATATTAAGCATGGGCTGAAAATTCGTTCCGCTCGCGGAATTTGCGAATTTTTGGCAATTTTGCGGTCCGCGAATCGTGGGAAATTGTCAAAGAATTCGCAATTTGCGAGTTTGGCGGATTTGTTTTGCTTGGTCGCGCTTCAAAAATACAATCTCACGCGCGCGGCGTTGCCTTACCGTCATTCTGAGTTTGCCGAGTTGTTTTCCTCCCGGTTTGCGTGCGCTGTGCCATTTTCGATCTTGCTGCTTGATCGCGCAAGACTTTTTGACCGCGGGTACGTCATGGCATGATCGTGCGAGACTATTCGACCGCGGGTACGTCATAGAGTCCTGCCATCTTGCAATGCGAGATTTTCAGAACAGGAATACGTCATAAGGGCCAGGGATCACATAGCGCATGAGTAAACCATATTGAATACGTAAATGCAACGTGCAGCTGACATCGGCATGAGATTTGAACATCTCGCTTTCCCGAAATCACAAAAATTGCAATGCTGCACAAGAAATCTATCGCTGGCAGCATAAACCTTCTGAAATTGATGATTTGGATCAGAATAACTCCTCAGATTGACATTTGGCTGCACTTTTTTGTGCAAGCAGTGCATTTTTGGGGGGTTGGGAGGAAAGAAGTGCCCCAGAGTCTCCAAATTCATGTTCCTGTCAAGCAGGCTCCTAACAGTGCTTTGTCCATGTCCTGGTCACTTTTCATTTGGATCTGGAGCTGGAAGGATTACTCTTTGTGGCTGCTGCTGGATATTTGTATTTGAGGACTTTTTGTTTGGATCACTTTTGGAGTTGAGATTTTACAAGTAAGTTGGTGTTGTTTGTTTGGGGCATTGCAGTTGCTGCAACTACAATTTGTAAACATTTTCACAATTTTAAAAAAAATATATTGTGGGTAGCCACAGTATCCAGTAGGCCAAGGGTTAGTCATGGGTGCAACTGTTTCTGTGAGTTTTGTTGAAATTAAATATCATTTACGGCATGAATGGCATGGAATTGAATAGCTCACTGTTATATCTATGTGTAAGTTTTTTTGTAATTTTGGGGTGCGTGTTAAAGCCACACTAGCCACTAGGCCCATGGGTAGTCAGTGGTGCATGGGCCAAGTCTTTCGGTGGGGTCTCTTGAATTTAAACATAATTTAGGGAATGGATGGCGTTGGATTGGGTTGATTTTTGTGTGTATTTCGATATTTTGGGTGTTGTTGGGGCCTGGTCTAGGGTCTGGCCATGTGGGTGGGGGCCATTTTGAGGCCTGGTCCAGTGCCTGGCCATGTGGGCGGAGGTCTAGGGGCCATTTTGAAGCCAGGCAGTGTGCTTTGTGCCATAGGCCTGCACCCAGTCTGCCTTGCTTTCATCCATTATGCCCAGGGGTACTCAGTGGTGAATGAAACAACTCTCTCTGTGTGGTCTCTCTTCTATTATTCTAAACATCCATTTTGGAATAGAATTGCAATTTTTATTTTGGGTCTTTCCGTTTTAGGGTGTGTTGTGTTAATAATAATAAATGTCTAGTTGCAAATATTAATTGAAGCACAACACATGCAACATTTATTTAACTGATGTTCCTCTGGCTTCCTTTGCTTTTAGGTGCAAAAAGACTGAGAACTAAGCATAGGCGTAAAATCCGTTCCGCTCGAGGATTTTGCGGATTTTCGGTAAATTCGCAATCCGCAAACTCTCGTGAATTTGCCGAAAGTCCGCGGATTTTTTTGCTTGGTGATATAATATTGCGGCCGGCGGCGTTCACTTACCGTCATTTAGCGTTTGCCGAGTTGTTTTTCTCAATATTTTGCGAGTGCTGCGCCATCTTAGATCTTGCTGCGGGATCCCGCGGAAGTTTGGCGACCGCGATTACGTAATCGCCGCTTGCCACCTTGCACAGCACGAATCGCGGGAGTTCGCAATTGCAAACACATAGATGCGGCGGGCAGCAACAATCTCGCACTCACGAAATAAAGAATTTGCAATTCTGCACAAGAAATCCACCAGCAAGCAGCATAAACCTTCTGAAAATGATGATTTTTTATCAGAATAACTCCTCAGGTTGACATTTGCCTGCACTTTTTTTGCAAGGAGTCCATTTTGTGGGGGGGGGTGGGAGGAAGGAAGTGCCCCACAGTCTCCAACTTCCTGTTCCTGTCCAGCAGGCTCCTCCCAGTGCTTTCTTCATGTGCTGGTCACTTTCATTTGGATCTTGACCTGAGAGGATTACTTTTTGTGGATGCTGCTGGATATTTGTATTTGAGGCCTTTTTGACTTTCTTTGGATCACTTTTGGATTAGAAATTTCACAAGTAAGTTTGTTTGGGGCATTACAGTTGCTGCAACTACAATTTTGGAATTTTCGATTTTTGGGCTGTTGTTGGGGCCTTTTGACCAAGGCTAGTGATTGGTGCATGGGCCTAGTCTTTCTGTGGGGTGTCTTGAATTTAAACATCATGGAGAGCATGGATGGCATGGGATTGTGCTGATTTTTCTGTGTTTTTCGATTTTTGGGCTGTAGTTGGGGCCTTTTGACCAGGGGTAGTGAGTGGTGCATGGGCCTAGTCTTTCTGTGGGGTGTCTTGAATTTAAACATCATGGAGGGAATGGATGGCATGGGATTGTGCTGATTTTTCTGCGTTTTTCGATTTTTTGGGGTGTTCATGGGGACAGGATATGTGGGTGGGGGCCATTTTGAGTGCTGGTACAGGCAAGCCCTGGCCATGTGCTGGGAGGCAAGGGGCCATTTTGAATGCAGGCAGTGTTCTCAGGCCTGCACCCATTTTGCCTAGCTTTCATACATTATGCCCAGGGGTAGTGAGTGGTGCATGGGCCTAGTCTTTCTGTGGGGTGTCTTGAATTTAAACATCATGGAGGGCATGGATGGCATGGGATTGTGCTGATTCTTCTGTGTTTTTCGATTTTTGGGCTGTTGTTGGGGCCTTTTGACCAGGGGTAGTGAGTGGTGCATGGGCCTAGTCTTTCTGTGGGGTGTCTTGAATTTAAACATCATGGAGGGCATGGATGGCATGGGATTGTGCTGATTTTTCTGTGTTTTCCGATTTTGTGGGCTGTTGTGTGGGCCTTTTGACCAGGGCTAGTGAGTGGTGCATGGGCCTAGTCTCTCTGTAGGGTGTCTTGAATTTAAACATCATGCAGGGCATGGATGGCATGGTGCTGATTTTTCTGTGTTTTTCGAGTTTTTTGGGGTGTTCATGGGGACAGGCCATGTGGGTGGGGGCCATTTTGAGTGCTGGTACAGGCAGGCCCTGGGCATGTGCTGGGAGGCAAGGGGCCATTTTGAATGCAGGCAGTGTTCTCAATCCTGCACCCATTTTGCCTAGCTTTCATACATTATGCCCAGGGGTAGTGAGTGGTGCATGGGCCCAGTCTTTCTGTGGGGTGTCTTGAATTTAAACATCATGGAGGGCATGGATGGCATGGTATTGTGCTGATTTTTCTGTGTTTTTTTATTTTTGGGCTGTTGTTGGGGCCTTTTGACCAGGGGTAGTGAGTGGTGCATGGCCCTTGTCTTTCTGTGGGGTGTCTTGAATTTAAACATCATGGAGGGCATGGATGGCATGGGATTTTGCTGGTTTTTCTGTGTTTTTCGATTTTTTTCATGTGTTCATGGGGACAGGCCATGTGGGTGGGGGCCATTTTGAGTGCTGGTACAGGCAGGCCCTGGGCATGTGCTGAGAGGCAAGGGGCAATTTTGAATGCAGGCAGTGTTCTCAGGCCTGCACCCATTTTGCCTAGCTTTCCTACATTATGCCCAGGGGTAGTGAGTGGTGCATGGGCCTAGTCTTTCTGTGGGGTGTCTTGAATTTAAACATCATGGAGGTCATGGATGGCATGGGATTGTGCTGATTTTTCTGTTTTTTTTATTTTTGGGCTGTTGTTGGGGCCTTTACCGTGATGTACAGCATTGTTTTATTTTTTATTTTACAATGTAATTGGAATCTAAAATACAATTTGATTAACTTTCAGAAATTAATTTTGGAAAGACAGCCAATATACTCCTGTTGAAGGCGGCTGTATTTTAATGTCCGTTGAAATGCGTTGAGCAAAGGGGAGAAGTGCAATACACACTGAGCAAGGATTACTCTGACTGTTGTAGAATTTTTACCTTGATTTTGCACCTCCCTTATTATTCTTAGGAAATGCTTAGGTTTAGAATGTGTATATGATTTGTTCCGTTCTCATACTGTCTGTTTTCCCAAATTTCATTTTATTCAATTTTATATTTGTTTGTTTTTAACTTGGTTTTTATATGAATAAATTGTCACATTGAATCCATTTGTTTTTATAGAACTGTTTTGTTGTATTTTGCATTGCTCCAACTGAAGGGTCCTGATGAATGAATGCCATTTGTTTAGTAGTCTAAAAGAATTGGTGTCCTCTTTTAAAATAACCCAAAGGGAATTTATCTTGACATACAGTCAGTTCTGGTACCCTATCCCTTTGGTGTGGGGTCCCTCTTTCTTTTATTAGAGAGTGGGGGACTTTTGACCAGGGGTAGTGAGTGGTGCATGGGCCTAGTCTTTCTGTGGGGTGTCTTGAATTTAAACATCATGGAGGGCATGGATGGCATGGGCTTGTGCTGATTTTTCTGTGTTTCTCGATTTTTTGGGCTGTTGTTGGGGCTTTTTGACCAGGGCTAGCGAGTGGTGCATGGGCCTAGTCTTTCTGTGGGGTGTCTTGAATTTAAACATCATGGAGGGCATGGATGGCATGGGATTGTGCTGATTTTTCTGTGTTTCTCAATTTTTTGGGGTGTTCATGGGGACAGGCCATGTGAGTGGGGGCCATTTTGAGTGCTGGTACAGGAAGGCCCTGGGCATGTCCTGGGAGGCAAGGGGCCATTTTGAATGCAGGCAGTGTTCTCAGGCCTGCACCCATTTTGCCTAGCTTTCATACATTATGCCCAGGGGTAGGGATTGATGCATGGGCCTAGTCTTTCTGTGGGGTGTCTTGAATTTAAACATCATGGAGGGCATGGATGGCATGGGATTGTGCTGATTTTTCTGTGTTTTTCGATTTTTGGGCTGTTGTTGGGGCCTTTTGACCAGGGGTAGTGAGTGGTGCATGGGCCTAGTCTTTCTGTGGGGTGTCTTGAATTTAAAGAGAAGTGTGGCTCAGGGGTTAGAGGCGGCAGACCCGGAAGCTGAGATCGGCCCCGGACCAGGGTTCAATTCCCCGCCCCGACGGGGGTTGGGTTCAATAATTCCACGGACTCGATAATTCTCGCTCCGGTGCCTACTCGACTCACGGGTTCACACTCTGCGACTCTGGGCAATAACTTGCTTAATCTCCACAACGGCCCCTCGCGGTGGGATGCCTGGCTTTCACCTTGTGGATACCCTGCCGGGGTATCTCACAGGGGAATACCAGGACGGGTTCCCTAAGCAAGCGCATAGATGCCTGCGATGTGGGCGATTTGCGCTATATAAATACATGTACATTTACATTTACATCATGGAGGGCATGGATGGCATGGGATTGTGCTGATTTTTCTGTGTTTTTCGATTTTTTGGGGTGTTCATGGGGACAGACCATGTGGGTGGGGGCCATTTTGAGTGCTGGTACAGGCAGGCCCTGGGCATGTGCTGGGAGGCAAGGGGCAATTTTGAATGCAGGCAGTGTTCTCAGGCCTGCACCCATTTTGCCTAGCTTTCATACATTATGCCCAGGGGTGGTGAGTGGTGCATGGGCCTAGTCTTTCTGTGGGGTGTCTTGAATTTAAACATCATGGAGGGCATGGATGGCATGGGATTGTGCTGATTTGTCTGTGTTTTTCGATTTTTGGGCTGTTGTTGGAGTCTTTTGACCAGGGGTAGTGAGTGGTGTATGGGCCTAGTCTTTCTGTGGGGTATCTTGAATTTAAACATCATGCAGGGCATGGATGGCATGGGATTGTGCGGATTTTTCTGTGTTTCTTGATTTTTTGGGCTGTTGTTGGGGACTTTTGACCAGGGCTAGTGAGTGGTGCATGGGCCTAGTCTTTCTGTGGGGTGTCTTGAATTTAAACATCATGGAGGGCATGGATGGCATGGGATTGTGCTGATTTTTCTGTGTTTCTCGATTTTTTGGGGTGTTCATGAGGACAGGCCATGTGGGTGGGGGCCATTTTGAGTGCTGGTACAGGCAGGCCTTGGGCATGTGCTGGGAGGCAAGGGGCCATTTTGAATGCAGGCAGTGTTCTCAGGCCTGCACCCATTTTTCCTAGCTTTCATACATTATACCCAGGGGTAGTGAGTGGTGCATGGGCCTAGTCTTTCTGTGGGGTGTCTTGAATTTAAACGTCATGAAGGGCATGGATGCAATGGGATTGTGTTGATGTTTCTGTGTTTTTCGATTTGTGGGATGTTGTTGGGGCCTTTTGACCAGGGGTAGTGAGTGGTGCATGGGCCTAATCTTTCTGTGGGGTGTTTTGAATTTAAAGATCATGGAGGGCATGGATGGCATGGGATTGTGCTGATTTTTCTTTGTTTTTCGATTTTTTGGGGTGTTCATGGGGACAGGCTATGTGGGTGGGGGCCATTTTGATTGCTGGTACAGGCAGGCCCTGGGCATGTGCTGGGAGGCAAGGGGCCATTTTGAATGCAGGCAGTGTTCTCAGGATTGCACCCATTTTGCCTAGCTTTCATACATTATGCCCAGGGGTAGTGAGTGGTGCATGGGCCTCGTCTTTCTGTGGGGTGTCTTGAATTTAAACATCATGGAGGGCATGGATGGCATGGGATTGTGCTGATTTTTCTGTGTTTTTCGAGTTTTTGGGGTGTATAACCTAACTGATGTTCCTCTGTCTTCCATTGCTTTTAGGTGCACAAGACTCAAGAGAACCACAAGTGCCAGGAAGAAGTCCTGCAGCGGTGTGTGTGTGCAGCATAACGTCACGCGACGTCACGTCTGGCCACAGACAACTCTGCAACTCTTGCAACTGCGGCCTGCTGTTCTGACCTCTGAAAAAGATGGCCCCAATAACAGTTCCCCGTAGCTCCTCTAGCAAGAAAGTTGCCAGTAAGGAGCAGAAGAAACAAGTTACCAAGGAGACTGGTGTGCCGCACGCCACATTTTTTGGGAGAAAAAAAAAAGTACGCCTGCAGCAGCAGCGGGATCTGCTGGGGACCAAGCTGGGAGCAGCATCCCCGCTCCATTGGGCTCAGTGCCACTACCACCACGACAACTTAAGTCCAAGCCCTTGAGTGCTGCAGAGGCACTTAGTCTAGTTGTTCAATCATCATCGACCAGTGATGTTGGCTCATTGCAAGAAAGTAGCAGCATTGTCCCTCAATCAACACAGGTTGTTGTAACTCATCTGACGAAAGTTGAACAACCACAGCCGGAACAACAACCACATGTGCAAGTACAAGCCCAAGCACATGTGGAAGGAGAGGCAGCACAAGGAGATGCTCAAGCAGAGGTGCATGGAGGGGCACAATTGCCCACAACAGTTGTTCCTCCAGAAGTAGGGGCACATCAGAAAATCGACAAATAAGCTGAGGTATCATTTGAGGAAGCCACTTCTCCTGATGATCATTCATTGTCTTCCACATCCCTAGCAAGGAAAAGATCAAGTGGTCTCTACATCTTCTTCAAGCCCACCTCCTTCTGATGATACGGATCTAAATTGGGAACCACCACTGCCGTCTGAGAGTGAGGCACACCATGATCTGACAAAGGTAGCTAAGCGTAAAAGGAAGGTCGTCGAAACTCTCATAGTTATGGAGTGTGATGACGCTCAACAAGAAGTGGCGTATACTCCTGCTGATGAAGACTCTCACAACGATGACGCAGTCATCATAAACGTCACTGCAGCCCCAGCGTGCATTCAGCAAACAGACATTTTGACCCTAGCCCAAAAAGCTTCTGAGCGTGATGATGTTGTCGACGAGGAGGCAATGGGAACAGCACAATCATTGGAGTTAACTAGTACACCACCACCTACCACTTCCATATTTCTTCCTCGCCAGAATGGACCTCCATCCACCTCGACCTCAATTAGTGGTGGTGAAAGTGCACAACATAGTAAAGTTCGGCAATACACATCCTCCACTTCATCTGGCATTAGCAGCATGACCACCACCAGTATCGACTCCTCCGGCCCCCACAGACATTTCAAGTCCGCAGTTTGGGACTTCTTTAGTGTTTTCCCAAAAAAGGAAAACATAGCCATTTGTAGCATTTGTAAGTTTGCAGTTAGTCGTGGTAAGTTTGGTACCAACTATGGTATCGGAGGCCAGAGAGGTCATCATGAGAGACAGCACACTGTCCAATGGCATGCGCACCTAAAGGAGATCAAGGAAGCCCAAATTGGAAGTCAAGAAAACGTTGATTTTTCATTTGATGATGACGAGGAGGAAGAAGTGAGCCACACTAAGAGTGTGGGAGAGAGTGAGACACCAATGCGAAAAAGTTCATCAGCGAGCGTAACTGGATCGAAGAAGTCATCATCATCATCCCGTAAAATCATGGTCCAGGCCAACATTAGAACCATGTTGTTTTCAGACGCGCCATATGAACGCAACCACCCACTCACGCGTCTGTATAACACTAGGCTGGCTAAAATGCTAGCTCTGGACCTTCTCCCTTTTTCTTTTGTAGAAGGGGTTGGTTTTCTAGAATTAGTGGCAGTGCTCTGCCCTAAATGGAAGGTTCCTAGCCGGTTCTATTTTGCCAGAGTTGCGGTTCCAGCACTACATGAAGATGTGCTGGAGGTGATTGGGTCAGCTTTGCAAAGGAGTGCTGTTCACACTATACATCTGACAACAGACATGTGGACCAGTGGTGCAGGTGCTGATTACATGTACATCACTGCACACTGGTTCTCTTTTTCAGGGGTTAAAGCAAAGCTAAACGCAAGTGTTGACCCGGACCAAGTTTTTAAAGCTGCTCGGAAACATGCAACACTAGCCATGTTTGCTTGGAGAAACGCCATACAGCAGAAAACATTTTGAATGAGTTTTACACAAAGGTCTTTCACTGGCTATCCCCAAAAAAGCACCAGATTGGTTATGTTTCCACGGATAATGGCGCCAATGTAGTTAAGGCCATGAAGCTGGGTAACCATTTCAGAGTGCCGTGTTTGGCGCAATGTATAAACCTGGCTGTTAAAAAATTCTTGAGTGAAGAAGACAGTCCAGCGTGCGAGTTAGTGGCTACCTGCCGAAGAATGTGCAACCATTTCAGCCATTCTTTTAAAGCCCGGAAGCATCTGAGGGGCCTGCTACATGAACGTCGAATGCCAGTGAAAGCACTCATCCAGGAGGGGCCAACATGTTGGAACTCAACCTTCTACATGCTTGAGCGTCTGTATGAGCAGTATACGGTACTCGATCAGTATTTCTTAACACTGGGTACAGCTCAGAAGGACCTGAGGCTAGATGTGGCGCAATGGAAGCTAGTTAAAAGCCTGACAGACTTGCTTCGTCCTTTTGAGGTCTTCACGCATGCAGTCAGCAGGGAGGACTGTAATTTGGGAAAAGATATACCATTGCCACTGCACAATTCATAAGAGCAGGATAGGGGAGGGCCCGAAGTATATGACCAAGATCTTTCAGCCCTACATCCCGGGGCGTTCCCTGCGCTCCAGTCATCAGCAGCTCCTACAGACACCAAGAGTAAATAAAACCAGACAGGGTGGCCGTGCATTAGCTTATGCCGGCCCAATACTCTGGAATTCCTTGCCTCCAGAACTCAGATCAATTTCCAGTCATCTGTGTTTCCGGAAAAATTTAAAGACCTACCTATATCCCGACACATAAATAACTCTCCAGTTTCCGCACTCTTTATCACTCATGCTCTCGTAACTAGCACAGTTTCATGGTACAGTAATAGCGCAGAGATACCCCTTCGGGAGTCTAGTCTGGCGCTCTACAAGAATATAAAATAAATAAATAAATAAAATAAATAAATTGTTGTGCATGCTGGAGCACCAACTGAAGGCGGTGTCTTCTATGTTTCAAAAAGATAAAGAAAAGCAAGACGCTTTTGTTTTGGCGGAGAAATTATTAGAGCGCCTACTTGGCGATGAACGTCTTAAAATGATCCACTCAGAACAGCATTACATTTGTGCTACTATTCTGGATCCACGCTACAAAAAGGTGCTGGCAGGCAAAGCATTCTTTCTTTTTGGTGATGAAGATGTTACAAAGTACAAGCGTTGGCTAGCCTTGTCAGCCATGAGGTTTGAAAGAGAACGGCAGCAAATTGAAGAAAAAGGCAGTACATCAGCATCAGCAGGCCATCCCCAGTCAAAAGAATCCACTTCTGCACCTGTGGCTGTGGCACAAGTGACCTCTCAGCCGTTAAAGACACCGGCAACCAGATCCTCTGCACCAGACACAACAGTAACATTGGGTGAAGAAGAGGATTGGCTAACTCAGCTAGGGTTTGGTTCTCAAAAGGTCCCAGCAAAATGTAAGCAAAGTGGAGGAACCTTGGAGAACCTTCAGTCAATGGTGCAAGACTATCTGAATGATTCAACAGAGATCTGTGTTAATGCTGACCCATTGGCGTATTGGCATGGAAAAAAAGAATTGTGGGCACAGATCTCCAACCTGGCTACTTGTCTTGCCCACTCGCAATTGTGTCTTCTGAACGTGTTTTCAGTGCTGCTGGTGGCATTGTAACTTGCAAACCGACCTACCTCTCGCTCAAAAATGTGGAGAGGTTAACAATGATCAAGATGAATCAGCACCTCATACCACCAGATTACAAAGTACGAGAATGCACGCCGGAAGAAGACGAGGAGGACAGCAACTTAGATGAGGGAATTTCTTCTCTGTTAGGTGACACTGACCTACTCCTGCCTGAATTGGCAGAGTATGAGGACAAACTCTTATTCCCTGACACCGAGCCCTGAAAATGAGCCAATGAATCAATAACTTTCTTTTTCGTCCTTATTCACTTTTATTCCTGTGTGTCTGTCTTTCTTTGTTTTGCACAGTTAATATAATTAAAACTTTAATCACCTAATCACAAAAACAAGCCCATCAGCAGAACTGTCTTCACTTATTTGCTTATTGATTTGAAGGTGCCGCAGTCTGCATTCCTCAGGTTTACAAGTGCACAAGAACATGCTCCTCTATCCTCCTCCTCCAGACTCCTATTTCCCTCAAAGCAGAGGGCTGGATTATGCCCAATGAAGAACAACTCTGCACTTGTGGGGGTGTTCTACTTCTTTGCGGGTGAGTTGGTGAGTCTTGGGGCATTGCTGGGAAGGTCTAATACCGGATAAAACTGGTTTTGACCAAATCAGACTTGAAAATGTTTTAGATTTTTTGCTCACTATCATGTTTTCAGGGGCCTGTTTGGGGGGCTTTATGGTGTTTGTGGGTGGGTTTTGGGGTCTGGGAGCACTGCTGGGACAGTCTAATTTTGATTGCATTTGCTTTTCAGGAAATCCATATTGAAAAACAGGAGTTATGACCTAGCTGCACAGCGCTTTTGGACAGAAGGCCGAAAAATATTGTAAGTATGAGATTTTCCTTTTTGGCTGTTTGGGTGTGTTGTGCTTTTTTTGCGGGTGGGTTGGCGGGTCTCTTGGGGCATTGCTGGGAAGGTCTAATACCGGATAAAACTGGTTTAGACAAAATCCATGAGGAAAAAGTTTTTGCTATTTCTGACATTTCGCTCAATGTAGCATTTTCGGGGGCCTGTTTGGGGGGCTTCCTGGTGTTTGTGGGTGGGTTTCGGGTCTGGGAGCACTGCTGGCTATGGACACTTTTTATTGCAAGAGGTTTGAAGCAAATCCATGGTGGCAGAGGGGAGTTAGGGCCTAGCTGCGTTTTTGCTGACTTGCTTGTCTTTGAGGTGCTCTTTGGGGGGGTTCCGGGTGTTTGTGGGTTAGTTTTGGGGTCTGAGAGCACTGCTGGCACAGTCTAATTTTGATTGCATTTGCTTTTCAGGGAATCCATGGTGGAAAAAGGGAGTTATGACCTAGCCGCACAGCGCGTTTGGACAGAAGGCCGAAAAATATTGTAAGTATGAGATTTTCCTATTTGGCTGTTTGGGGGTGTTGTGCTTTTTTGCGGGTGGGTTGTCGGGTCTCTTGGGGCATTGCTGGGAAGGTCTAATACCGGATAAAACTGGTTTGGACAAAATCCATGCGGAAAAGCCTTTTGGCACTTTTTGTAACTTAGGGTTCGTTAGGGTTAGCCCTAGCAACAGGATTATATGTGTTTCGGGGTGTTCTAGATTTTTGCAACTGAGTTTTGGGGTCTTAGAGCACTCGTGGGAATGTTGAATTTTGGTTGCAAGTGATTTGAAGAAAGTCCATGGTGGGAAAGGGGGGATTTGGCATGGTTAAAGAAAGCGTTTGCCACTATTCTTAACTTAGGGCTTGTTAGGGTTAGCAGTATTTGTATTGCATGTGTTTGGGTGGGGGGCAGTTTGTGGGGGGGTTTGCGAGTCTTGGAGCGATGCAGGGTATGGATACTTTTGCTTGCTTGCAAGTGGTTTGAATACAATCCACGGTGGGTAAGGGGGGATTGGGGCCTACTTTTGCTTTCAAAGTACGTTTTGTCACCAGTTTTCTACTAGGTCTCGTTTTGGGGGTCTTCTACATTTTTGCGACTGGCTTTAGTAAGGGTCTGGCTGGGAGCACTGCTGGAAAGGTCTAATTTTGTTCTAAAACACAGTTTACAGTACACCTAGCTTGAGGGGAAAGATCCGCTAAATTAATTTGCCCATACTTATTCATCCTTCAAAAGGAGACTCAGACAGAGTACGCACTTTCAAAAATATTGTACTGTCTATTAGGAAACTCAAAGTGTGACTTTTTGCACTACACAGCGTACATACCTTATCTTTATTTGTCATTGGTGTTCTAATATCACTTCCTGTTTTTCCATCAATAATTACAGGCCGGGTTTCAGTCTGTGCAATGGGAAAAAAAGGATGAAGTTAGGCATCACATTAGCGAGCCGCAATTCAGCATCCGCCAGGCAGGCAGTGGACGGTGTCTTCTGGTCACCAACATTGATGGACGAAGCGTCACCTGGAATGGAGGAGTGCCGCTAATAAGAGGAATGGTTTGATGCGTGCAACTTACTTACCAAATTCAACAGGACAACTACAACAATATACAGAAGCAGTATCCATTCTTTTCTAATTATTTATTGCTGTGAACTTCTATGAGTATGACTCTGCATTTCTTAGATATCTCTCTGCTTCTAAATTGATCCCTACAGCCATTCTATAGGTTTTACTTCGGCTATTTTGTAAACCTAATTTAATGTAAGAAGTGTCTCTCTGAGTGCAGAGATAGGCAAGTGAAAACGCTGCAGCCCAGTACTGTCGCATTCTGTCATTCACGGTTGTCGAAAGTACTACTTACTTTTCAGTAACAATGCATGCAGTAGTGCCTGCACTTCCTTTATGTCACTTAAAAGATTTATGGTTAGCTTTGTACCCAAAGATTTCTTTATCTTCAATTATTGTTTGTCCATGCTGTGCTTTTTTTTCTTGTCTCAAAAAAACTTTCCTAAAATCCCCCATTCCCATCCATTTTACAAACCCTAACCCTCTTGCCCCGGGCTGTGTGGTTTTGATTAATGTGTGACTAAATGACAGCAATAATTCCACACACTTGCTGGGGAGGATAAGGGCATAGCAACAGGCTGGTGAAGGAATCCGAGGATATATTCTATACTTACTCAGCTTCACACTCAGTCACTATTGGCAAATGAAAGCAGATTTTCATGTGCGCCATGCCGCCATCAACTTGATAGGTCATCAAGAACATCCTCCTCCTAGAAGTGGAAAATTACTACGCTGCTGTGTCCTTCACTTTCAGTACTATTTCTTGTAGTAGTAGCCAATGTCAAAGAAATTCAACGCAAGTTCTAGTTATACTTTCAATACTTTACCATTTGTTAGGCTACATTGTGGCACTGTTCTAGTGTACTGTCACCTGCTATATTCTCTATCGTACCGTTCTAATGCTACGGTAAGGACAAACAAGGTTTCATTTTCTTTTTTTTAAGGTGCTGCAACTGCCACAGTGTAACACCACTAGTACCAACGCAATGATGACATTTCATCCGCCCAGGATTGCCATATCGCCATTTGACGTGCAGCCAGCCCTGTGCCTAGCCCTATTTCCAAACACAAATTACAGGTAAGATAAGCGTTTGGGGGGAGGAAGTATAATGGAGTATTAGGAGAGACGAGAGACTGATGCTAGTACTAGTAAAGTCCTAGGACTATTGAATTCACTTACTCTGTGAGAGGCACTTAGTTTTGAAAACATTTGGGCAATTAATTGCACAACTTGAATCAAGATGCCACTTAAGTGTCACCAAAACAAAGTTACTGTTAAACCCCCACCCACCAGCCTCAAAAGCAGTAAAAAAAACACGTATGCTAAGATAAAGTTTAAAGTATATTTATATCCCTGACAAAAATAATCTCCCACAAGACCCAAGCCACCCCCACTCCCTAACCCCAACGAATGTCCGTGAAAAGTCCAAAAAAGTGAAAAAACCCAACTCCCAATTCCCACCCCCCAGAAGTCTTTAAAAAAGGGGCAAGGGACAGTCTCCTCCTACTGCTGGCTAATGCTGTTGAATTTCCGGGCCAGGTCGGAATGCTCCTTGCGGATGGTCTCGAGCAGGGTTTTCGTGTTGAGCAGCTCCTGCTCGAGGTAGGAAACTCTCAGGGAAAGGCGGTGCATGCGTTTCTTGCAACTGCTGTGGGGGGCAGCTGATTTCTTTGCTCGACAGTGGCGGGTGGCTGCGGTACCCCGGCTCCGTACCGCTGGAGACCTGCGCCGTCTGGGTGACCCAGGGAGCGCGGAGGAGGATGCAGCTGTCCCGGTAGATGTTGTGGTAGACTACGTGTCCCCCTCCTCCTGGGGCACCAGCCGGCGATATTCAGCGACAGTGGCCTACAGCCTCCGTTGCCGGGCCCGTCTAGCCAGCACCTTCTGGGTTGGTTTGGAAGGAGCATCTATATGAAGAAAGAAAGACATAGTCTGTAACCAATGCTTTTTAAGATTAACAAAAAATGATTCAGCCGAAAGTTGTGTCACAGTAGAACCAGCAACTTGCAAGTGCAGTACATAACTATTGTGGCCAGTATCTATCTAACCTCCCACTTCTTCACCCTTGCTCTAACATTAGTTGGAGTTTAAGGAATCAATTCTACGAGCACTATGGACTCACTCCATTAGAGTTGACTATGACAGTACACCAGTCTTATTCTTCTTCTTCTCTCTTGTTTAGCAAAATTGGTATGTTAACTTCTGCAAGCCGGCATAATGCCAGCGCAGTCAACTTGCACCCGAGGAAAACAGACGCCCGCCATGATGAGTGAGACAGACTTGCGTTACTGTACCAGTCCAGTACATGCAGGTGGTGATGCTCTTACTTTTCTATTACGGGTGGCACTGAGAATACTCTGTTACAAGGGCTACTGCTTCATTAATTTAACTTTCACCCTACAGTGCCAACGAATACTAGAAAAGAAAAATGAAGAAGATAAATAATCTGATTATCTATCACTGCACATGGTATGTATTTACTTACATATGGGATGACTTTAGGTGCTTTGCTTTTTATTGAGTGAACAGTGATACATCCACACATGAATGACCGAGTTCTACTAAACTTATTAACAGAGGTAGTGAGTGGCCATCGTAATAGCCGGATATGTGCTGTGCTTGCAATAAAAACTACTGCTACTATTCATGGTAGTATTCGGACAAAATTACAACTTCTTTTCCTTGCCTTTCCTACACTGGGATGGACGTGCGGGTGCGGTGTTACATGCTCTTCAAAGTAACACTTAGTTCATCCAGTGACCGTCTAATCTCTAGAGATACACATATGCTATCTAAGAGTCAGATAGTACCATGATCCAGGCATCCATCCATTTAAACTATGGGGATTTCCCGCATCCTCCGGGCCGGCGGAATTCACCGCCGGCCCGGAGGATGCGAGAAATCCGCAGCGGACTGAAAAAGACCCCCCGCCAGATTTGGATGGCTGGGGGATCGTTTTTCAGTCCACAGCTTTTCCGCCGCGGTCGCCTCCCGTCCGTGGCGGAAAAGCACTAACATGGCTGGCGGTGTCTATCAGACACCGCCAGCCATATTAGGATGTCTGGAGGAGCATGCCTTTACACGGCGGCATTTCCGATGTGCAAAGGCATACAGATTTTTGTTTGGAGGCCCGTTGCGGGCCCCCAGAGGTGAAGGGGGTGTGGGGGGTGCACATGGGGGGTACCTATGGTACCCCCAAGCTTTTGCCTGCACAAAGCGCCAGGCACCGCGCGGGTGGCGGTCACATCCTAATTACCATGGAGGGACCGCCGCTGCCCCTGCGGACGGTCCCTCCTACTCTATGGTGGCGGACGGACTCAGGTCCGTTCGCCATCATAATTGCCCCCTAAATGTCAATCATTCTTCTTCATGTCTCTCATCTGGACAAACCTTACGTTTTCTCACGGGGAGCAGCACACTATGCAGTCTGCAATCTCAATAAGTAAGGAATAGAAGAGCTTACCACTGCCCGCCAGTACCGTGGCAACCCGCACAGCAGTTTGATCTGGCACTTGCACCGCCTCCTCCCCAGAGCTTCCCTCCACCTCCGCGCTGGGCCTAGCACCAGATGTTCCACCTACAAAGTACATTTAAGAATGTTAGATGTCATAGACATACACCACTCACTAATATTTTGTCTAGGAATGAAGAAATGTGAATACAGAAACCAATCTAATAAATTGTGACTGTCTACTCTAAAGTAAAAATGTCCCTTTTTCCAGGGAAGGGTGTGTTGTCTTGCAGCATTATTTGGCACAACTGATGAATGCTTGCTTTTTAACACACACCATTTTCCTCATAACAGACATCATTAGGACGAAGGGACCAATGATTCAGCACCAAAAAGAAAAATGAAAGTTCAAACCAGGTGAGGGCTCGCCTCGCCCACAATAAATGTGTGAAATAAAAAAATGAGTATAAGCACTTTTCCATTTTTAATCAATCGTTTACGTTTTAAGATAAGCTTGATTTTAATAAATATTTTTACTTTTAATAAAGCTTTAACACTTAAATAGACTCTGTGGTTTTTGGTCATGAGTGAATGTGCAAAAGGTTTTGCAATTTGCAAGCATGAGTCCGTGCCTCGGACACTTCTGGACCCTGACTTCGTACTCTTGTCCTGCGTTGGATAATCATCATTGGGGATCAATCATCGATGAATTCGGGAGCTAAATGACTCTGCCACACTATCTAGTCAGTAAGGAGATTGGGGGTTCTTCAAAGTCTGATATCACTGAGGTATGTGGAAAGAAAGTCTACCTGCGCCTATTATAATTGATAAACAATGCACTATTTAGTGTCCATAGTTCTGTTTGTGCAGATTTGTCCCTGCAACAGTAGTAGAATGAATTGTCCTCCTATCCAAACCAAGAGTAAACCAAGAGTAAAGTACTATCTTATTCTTTCTTGGTGGTCATTCACCTTTTTATTGCTGGCAATTGTCAAAGCATAAACATTTAGACTTGAAAAGACATTATGGACAATCCCAGAGGACTGCACTCAGTGCATAGAGCTAATGCTGACTAGAATGGGAGTCCAATGGAATTGCCAAATGTGCAATCTTAGTTAGCTACACAGACAGACTAATAAGAATAATCTAGTAATACCACAGGGAGTCATAGTCGAGGCAGGATAAGAATTTAAATACAGTCTACAAGTAGATCAAAGATGATTCAGAAAAAATCGAAAGAGGAACGCTAGGAAAAAATATGTACTCTATATTAAAATTAAAACTTACCGGGCCAGCAAAGGAGCCCTCGCATGACCGATCCTGTTCAGCAGCAGTAGCAGCCTCCTCCAATGCCCGGGGGGAGCTGATGTACAACATGAAAGGAAGAAAGACCAAAAAACATGGATGATATTTGTCAACCAAATCAAACATTTCAAAAGAAAAATAACAAAATATTTTGGCGAAATAGCAAATAGACAACTATTCCACGGGATATATTGACCTATCTCATGTGGTCTACTGTGTTATTAGTATTGCTTGATTTGCGGACCGTCGACTTGGAAAGTTCTTATGTAACTCACTAAACAAACTACTAAAAAGGTTCGCCTAGGACTGGCAGGCAGCAGTCCGCAGCACGCGAAGTGACAGACAAAGTCCATCGTGATTGCAGATCAGCGACAACACTAACAAGTTTCCTACTACATTAACCAGTCATTAAAATACTCAAACTATCAATCCACCACCACTATTTCTTCTTATTGCCAGGTGTACAAAGGAAGGACTGGACTTGAGTCTGTAGGGGCTGATTTAGAAGACCTTTGCAGTTCTTTGGCTCCATTGTTGCGTGACTTTTGTGATGCAGCGGCAGAAGAAAAGAGGCGCCATGGTGCAGCGTATATTAACAACGTGACGCATATGGGAGATGCATCACGTTGTAAAGCCCTGCGCCATCAGGCGGCCTTCCGGCGCAAGGGAGGGCGTTCCTGCGCAGGAACACAGCCTAAAAGTGACTTTGAGGACAATGATGCGTAACTCAAACCCTGCGCCTGTTTGAAGCAGACGTACGGCTTGACGCAGCATTGGAGAGATAGGGCACCCCAGAGCATTGCTGGAGCTGCGTCATCGTTGTAATGCAACTCCAGCAATGTGCCACCTTTACGGCACAGAAGCGTAACGCTTCGGTGACGTTTTGGGGCCATGGTGCGCCGCATTGTAAATACGGCGCACCATGGGTGGTGGTGGCGTGGCGCACAATTACTGGCGCATCCCTTCTAATTTGCAGGGATGGGCACGTAATTAAAAATCTGACCCTTAGTGTCTAGCATTACGCAGTTCTTTAAACTACACTCATGCATAATTTCACAGGCCAATTAAATGAACACAAAATCGAAAACAAATAAGCATAGTAGCAGCGCTACTGAGAAGGAGAGCACTGCACCTGAAATGCACAGAAGATTTTGAAATATAATTTACCTACATTGTAATCAGCAGCATTATTGCTCTTGGTAAAAAACAAAAATTTGCAAGATAATAACACAGAGCAGGAGAAAACATAGTAGTAAAGAAATAGCTACTACAACTCACCACGCCCGGGGATCTCAAGGCCGAGCAGGTCGAGCAGATCGCGTTCCCGGTCCAGGAGATCCGTCCAACGGTGGGTGGCCTGGTTGTAGGTGCGCCGGACCCGAGAGTGTTGGTACATGGCCCAGCACACCTTCTCTCACTGCTTCCGGCACTCCCGGATCCTGTAGCCGCTAGCGATCTTGTCGCCTGCCATGATGGTCCTGGGGAGGCGGCACTGGACATAAAAGACTAGTGTGGCTACCTCCTCCACGCTAAAGATCTCCCGGGCTGTGACTGTCTCCCCCCTCAAACGCCCGCACGGGATGCGGGCACAGGGTGCGGGACCCTTCCCCTTCTCAGGATGCTTCCCGGCTCCCTTTACCATGGTCTGGGCAGAAAGGAAGCTAAATAATAAAGAATAAATAGAATAGGGAAGAAGAAAAGAAAAGAGTTTAAAAAAGTAGTTTAAAATTAACCAAAAGTAGCAGTAAACACAAAAATATAGAGCTAGAAAAATAGACAGATAGATAATAAGTAAAATAGATAAAAAAAACTTCAAACAAGCAAACGATGGCAGAGATTCAGAGAGGATACAGAAAGAATGCCCAGAACCATAGCAATGAATGAGAAACAAGATGGCCGCGCCCGTTCATGACCGCGTGGGTAAGTTCGCGCGAGATTTTCCTCGCGATCACACACGAAATTGTACTGGGGAGCCGCACACTTTGCGAGATTACACATCGCGCCCGGAAATGGAAATACGTCATGCAAACAAGATGGCCGCGCCCGTGAATGACCGTCAGGGTAACTTTGCGCCGTTGCGCTACAAGCGGCTCGCTAAAACGCACAAAACCTTGAGAACTAACACGCCGCAAAAAAACAAATCACATATTCGTACAAATTTGCGGCTTTCGAATTCGATCTCGCGCAAGTTCGCGCCCCACGAATCTTGCGAAACTGCTGAAAAACGAGTTTTGCAAAACTGAAAGCACTCAGCAGGTGTAAAAGTTCAAACTCATCATTAGTAACCATTCCCTGTAGTGCTTCCTGAGGGGCCCCTCCAGAGTTCAGTTGCCTACTTGCAACTATTCTATGACCCTGCTCTGACCCTCACAGCAGGCTCATAGAATAGCTACAAGTAGGCCACAAAGGTCCTGGGAAAAAAATTGCACTGCAACAGAAAGCAAATTACAGATAAGGAAGCAGGTGCCAGACTGGAATTTTAAAACAGTGACACATTAATAAATCAACCCCAAATTAATTCATGTCAGTTGAAGCAGGGCAGGTGTGCTTGCTTTTCCCCCCCATAATCTACAGTGATGAACCAGAGGGTGGCATTGATGTACCAGAGGGTGGCATGGGTGAAACAGAGGGTGGCAGTGGTGAAACAGATGGTGCTGTGAACCTGTGATGATGAACCAGACGTAGAAACAACATAGTCGTGACCGCTGCGAGCCGACAAGTAAGTTCGCAATTGCGAACTGGTAGAAAACCCTCGTGAACTGGCAGAAACCCTTGCGAACACAAAAAAAATCTGCAAATTCGCGAGAATTCGCAGATTTTGCGGATTGCGAGTTCGCAAATTCACGAACGCCAGATTCGCAAAATTCACCCATGCTTACTGAGAACCAGGAATCATCCTCATCATCATCACTTGTTGTAGTGCCAGGAAGAGGTCCTGCTGTGGTGTGTGCACAACGTCACGTGACATCACGTGTGGCCACAACTCTGCAACTCATGCAACTGCATCCTGCTGTTATGCTATCTGAAGAAGATGCAGTACAAAAGGGGGTGGTGATGGATGGAGAAGATGGGCCCAAACAAAGGTGGACGTAGCTCCTCTACCAAGAAAGTTACCTGTGCCACTGCCAGTAAGAAGGAGCAGAAGAAGCAAGTGGCGCCACTTACCAAGGAGACTGGTATGCCAACCGACACTGTTTTGGGGAAAAAAAACCTTTGCCTGCAGCAGCGGTGTCCGCCGGGGACCAAGGTGGGAGCAGCACTTCCGCTTCATTGGTCTCAGGGCCACCACGCCAAGTTAGGCCCAAGCCCATGAGTGCCACAGATGCAGCCACTTTAATTGCTCTTTCACCAGCAACCAGTAATTTTGGCGTTGACTCATCGCAAAGTAGCATCCAATCAACACAGGGTGTACCTCATCTGAAGAGTTTTCAACCACAGCTGCAACGACAACCACAGACGTAACAAGGAGAGGCGCAAGGAAAGGCGCAAGGAGATGCGCATGGAGAGGCGCAAGTAGAGGCGCATGGAGAGGCGCACTGAGAGGCGCATGGAGAGGCGCAAGTAGAAGCGCATGGAGAAGCGCAAGTAAAGGCGCATGGGGAGGCACATGGAGAGGCGCATGGAGAGGCGCATTGAGAGGGGCACGGAGAGGTGCATGGAGAGGCCCAACTGCCCACAATGCTTGTTCCTCCAGAAGTAGGGGCACATCAGGAAATCGAGATTCATGCGGAGGTATCAGCCAAGCAAGCCACCACTCCTCCTGATGATCCATTGTCTTCCAGATCCCCCGCAAGGAAAAGGTCAAGGAGGGCTAGTACAAGTTCTTCTTCAAGCCCCCTTCCTTCTGATGATCAAGATCTTGATTGGCACCCACCAATGCAGTCTGAGAGGGAGGCACACCATGAGCCCTGATGAACAGCCTGACGATGAAGACCCAGTCATCACAGTCGTCACTCCAGCCCCAGCAGGCATGCAGGTATCCAAAAATGCTGCTGTGCAGGATGTGTGCGGCATGGCACCACTGGTACTACCACCAACACAGGTAACTACTACACCAACACAACCTACAGCTTCCATATTTTCTCTTCAGAAGGGCCGGCAGGGACCTCCATCCAGCTCAACCTCCATTACCTCAAGTAGTGGTGCTGTAAGTGCACAACAGAGTCAAATTCCACTGCGCCCATCCTCCACTTCATCTGGCATTGAAAGTAGTATCTCCACCAGCACCAAAACTCAACTCCCCAGTTTGGGACTTCTTTAGTATTAGCAAAAAGGTGGAAAACCTAGTCATTTGTAAACAAATAGTTAGTTGGGGTAAGCTTGGTACCAACTATGGTACCGGAGGCCAAAGAGGTCATCTAAAAAAACACCACATTTTCCAGTGGGAGGTGCACCTAAGTAACATTCCGAAAGCCAAAAGTACATATCCAAATGTATCCATTGATGTTGCATCTGATGACGAGGAGTTGATCGTGCAGGGGGGAGGCAAAGGACTGAGAAGAGACATTTTTTCCGGTACACACAGTATCCATCGCAGCAGCACTGCAGTGGTAGCGCCCACACTCTCCTCTACCCCAGCAACATCTAGGAGGCACAGTAGTCTGGTAGAGACACCAATGCGAAAAAGTACACCAATGAGCCTAACTGGGTTGAAGAAGTCTGGATCCTCATCACATATGAAAACAGTCCTGACCACCATTAAAAGCATGTTTTGGTCGGAGGCGCCATCTGAACGCAACCACCCAACGGCACATCTGTATAATGAAATGCTGGCTAAAATGTTAGCGCTGGACCTTCTCCCTTTTTCTTTCGTGGGTTTTCTAGAATTTGTGGAAACAGTCTGCCCTAAATGGAAGGCTCCTAGGCGGTCCTATTTTTCCAGAGTTGCGGTTCCAGCACTACATCACGATGTGCTGGACGTGATTGGGGCAGCTTTGAAGAAGACTGTTGTTCACACTATCTACCCGACAACAGACATGTGGACCAGTTGCCAAGCCGTTGATTACATGTGCATCACTGCACACTGGGTCTCTTTTGCTAGGGTTTAGAGAAAAGTTAGCTACAGGTGTTGACAATTTTTCAAGCTACTCAGAAACATGCAACAGTTTGCCATGGAGAAATCTTATACTGCAGTAAACATTATGGAGGAGTTTTACAGTAAGGTCTTTGAATGGCTGCATCCAAGAAAGTGCATGATTGGTTATGTTTCCATTGATAATGGCAGTAATATAGTTAAGGCCATGTCTGATGGTGGCTATTTCAGAGTGCCGTGTTTGGCGCACAGTATTAACATTGTTGTTCAAGATTTCTTGAAAAAAGAAAACACGGTCAGCAAATTACTGACCACCTCTCAGAGAATCTGCACACATTTCAGCCATTCTTTTAAGGCCTGGAAGCAGCTGAGGATCATTCTACGTAACCGTACAGTGCCAGTCAGAGGACTCATCCAGGAGGTGGCAACACGTTGACACTCAACCTTCTACATGCTTGAGCATCTGTTTGAGCAGTACTTGGTAATCAATGAGTATGTCCTTAACGCACAGGGTGCTTCTATGAAATACATGAGGCTAGAGGTGGATGAATGGGACCGAGTTATAAGCCTGACAGACATGCTTCATCCTTTTCAGGTGTTCACGCGTGAAGTCAGCAGGGAGGACTGTAGTTTGGGCAAAGCTATTCCATTGTTGCGCATGCTGGAGCACCAACTGTAGGCGATGTCTTCAACGTTCCGAGTTGATGCTGAAAAACTAGACGCATATCAGTTGGCCGACAGCTTATAAAGCTGCCTAGTTGAAAATGAAAGGCTTACAAAAATACATTCAGAACAACATTACACTATTCTGGATCCACGGTACAAAAAGGCACTGGCCAGCAATACATTCATTCCTTTTTCTGAAGCAGATGTTTCCAAGTACAAACATTGGCTAGCTCTGTCAGCCACTCGGTTCGAAAAAGAGCCGCAGGAAATTGAAGGAACCACCACAAGTACTACTGAAGCAGTAGGCCATCCTGCGTCAAGGTCCACTGCTGTGGCCGACGGCAGTCACGTTACCTTACTGCCATTACCGACAGCAGCAACCGTATCATCATCACCACATGCACTAATATTGTCGGAAGCGGATTGGATAACTCATCATGGGTTTGCTTGTTCCAGTGTTGATGCAAAGGCAACAGATGGTACGCAAAGTGGAGCACCCATGGAGGACCTTGAGTGGATGATGCAGGCCTATCTGGATGACCCAACTGAGGTCTTCTTTGATCAGAACCTATTGGTGTATTTGTATGGGAAAAGGCCTCAATGGCCACTGATCACCAAGCTGGCTATAAATTATTTGGCTTGCCCAATCGCAAGCATGTCTTCTGAAAGTGTTTTCAGTGCTGCTGGTGCCATTGTAACTTCATAAAGGGCCCGCCTCTCGCCTAAAAATGTGAAAAGGTTAACACTGATCAAGATGAATCAGCACTTCATATCATCAGATTACAAAATACATGAATCCACGCAGGAAGAAGAGGACACCGACTTAGGTGACGGAAGATCTCCGCTGTTAGCTGACCTACTCCAGGTTCAATTCACAGAGTTTGAGGACAAGCTCTACTTCCCTAACACCTAGGCTTGAAATACTTTTTTTTCATCCATATTTACTTAGATTTCTGTGTGTCTTTCTTTGTTTTGCAACGTTTAGCACACCAACAAATCCATCATCAGCACTGTCTTCGTCTTATTTCCATATTGAAGGTGATGCTGTCTGCATTCCTGAAGTTCACAAGTTCACAACTCAATCATGCTCCTGTATCCTCCTCCTCTAGACTCCCCCTATCCATTTGTTTCCCTCATGGCAGATGGCCTGATTATGCAGAATCAAGAAACTGTTGCTATGCTGACTGTTACTTCTGAAATTGACACAAGAGGCTGCCCTGAAGAACACAGCCTGAATATGAGCACGTACCTGTTGTAACCACGCTCCCCTGGTAGCGTGGCAGGCTTCTTCACCATGCCAATATGGGTCTGGTGTCTCCTGGGGATGAAAGGGATCTGTTTCTCTCACGCCTCCTTCGTCTGCTCTCGTCCTGGACTTCCAACGTCCAGTAGCGTAGTGGAGTTCTGGACTTTTTGGTTCCGTCCAGAGGTGTCAGGGAACAACACCCGAAGACCCCGGAGTTCCACCTGTCTTGGTGCACAAATAAACAGAAACACGGGCTTCTCGATGGTGGCGTCAAAGACCAAAGGTTTATTACTGCAGGGACACAGAAGTCACAAAAACTACGCATGGGCAGTGTCTAGGAGCCTGTTCGATTTGTACAAAGAGGGTTGCTCCTTATATACTAAAATTTGGGCTTCAGGCAAATTCTTTACATGTAATACATTCCCAGAACCTTTGTGTCCTAAACAATAAATATTTGGCGTTACACAGGAACCGTCGATAATATCTGATGCCAAACATTACGAAGAGGGATTCCCACTAGTTCATCACAATCCCTTGT
The DNA here is from genome assembly GCF_964263255.1 of Lissotriton vulgaris. Lineage (NCBI taxonomy): Eukaryota > Metazoa > Chordata > Amphibia > Caudata > Salamandridae > Lissotriton > Lissotriton vulgaris. The sequence continues at coordinate 2,037,441,102 of NC_141691.1, forward strand.
CAATATTGCATTCAAGAGCCGGACCGCCTCATCATAAATTTCGTTACCTCCCCCTAATAAAGATTCAGAAAGAAAGGAAGGGAGCCAGGTGTGGAAGATAGGAAAGTAGGATAAGGGATGTTTGTGGGTTGTAAATGGGCAAGGTTACCGGCTTCGGCCGCCTAATCGTGATCAGGCCAACGGACACGAGAACCAGTTCAGCAGGACTGGCCTCGGGCAGAGGAGGCAGCCTTTGTCGAGTCATGCAGCTACAGCGTGTTCTGGTCTAAGGTGCACGTGTCACTAGAGAGGTGAATCTCCAGCTAAGGCTACGTGTCCTTAATTGAAATGGAGTGATCAGAGGCTATTGCGTATGTGAGGGCAAGAAACACAAAATGGCTGCCATGATCTAAGATGGATGCCATGGGTAGATCACAAATGTGTTTGTTACAGGAGTACTCTTGCTCGTAGCGTAGCGAAAACACCAGGATATGCTAAATGGATCATTTGCGGTTCGCTGATACCAATATTATGCATTTCCGACAATATTGAAAACACGGGTTCAAATCGTCACGGAACCTCAGACCCTCCTTTTGCCCTTACATAGGCAATTACTCAGTCTATGTCAGAGTCCAATTCTATGCTCATCAGGTCAGTGACATGTTGTTGTGTCATCATCCTTTCTCGCGCCTTTTCTCCAAACGCAGGTGGTTTTCTAAAACAGGTTGCAGCACAAAGACTACACAGAGCTGGACCACACTGGATAATCAGGCAGCATGATAATAGGAATACTAAGATGACACCAATGACCATCAGAACCTTCCATCCCCACGCTGATATCAGAGTCCAAAACCACTCCATGAAGGACCAGTTTCCCTTGTCTACGTGTATAGAGTCGGAAATCTTGTGGAGCTTAGAGATCGCCTCATAGACTGTTGGAGCATTATTGGGAATAAAGACACAGCAGCTCGATTGGATCATTCTGCATACCCCACCTCGATCTGCAAGTATTACGTCTAGAACCATACGGTTCTGCAACGTCATGAGTCTATCCGCCTGAAGCTCAGCTGTCAAATTGCTAAGGGCACCAGCAGTTTCGGTAATAGTAGATTCAACTACCCGTGTTAGCTGACGTATGTTTCTACTATTGGCCATAGGCCCCCAGAACGGAAGGAAACCTTTGAAGAAGTCTCCAGCTTCCTGACCAGCGGTATCTTCCTTGCTGAAGACACCTCTTGCTACTCTGGTCTTGTGATAATCAGATGAAGCAGTGTATGTTGGAGGCAATAATCGAGCAATATAACATGATCCTGAAAAGTCAGCAGGCAACCATGTATACGCTCTGTCTTGACAGATGAAATAGGTACCCCTAGCAGTAAGAAAAGCAGGGGAAGAGTTAGACGGAAACACGTAAGTCTCTACGCACTCACTCCTCCCTAGCTGAGCTCTCGGATTTCTCCCATTACCTTGCAAACAGACCTGACCTCGGTGAGGTACGACCCAGATTGGAGTGGAGCTTTTCCGCTTGCTTTCTCCCAAACTAAGGCGATACTCTGAAGAATTCCAACTCAAATATACTCATAATTCGTCTCTAGGGTAAGATGGAGTATTATTGACGTCTTTGATCATGTCAATAATTCCCTGGACTAAAGCTTTGTTGGCAGAGTTATATTTAGTGGAACGTGGTGGACGCGGAGGATAGGTTTCAAGGGCATAAGCAAAGATGGTTTGAAGGGCCTGAAATGATCCATTATAGCTAAAAGGCAAAACCAGGTAAGGAATGCCTTTATCCATAGTGTGGGGTATCAAGCCACACACCCAGCAGTCTGTAGTGTTAACTACTAGTTGGTGTTGGTGCAAGAGCTGTACAAAAGTGTTATTAATGAATTCTGAGCGACGAGCTTGCTCATGTTCAGGAAACGAGTGAAAAGAGTGTATAGAAGAAACAGTAGAAGTAGCAGGATCAAGGGGAGGTACTGTAGTTACTGGCATAAAAATCAAACTCATACCAAAGACGATTCCACCCACCAACGTTATCAAAACAATCAAAAATGTAATGGCACATTGTATCAGAAAGCATTTGCTGTGAAGAATTCTGTAAAGTCTGTTTCTGCGAACATAAATCACATTTTCTCGTTGCAGCGCAGGAAGCTCCATCTTCTACAATCCGCTCGCGACCACTGATGATGTGTACGTAGATGAAAATGCCTCTATCAGCCCTGGGAGTTCCCAGAACCAACAGAAAGATCGACCATTGTGTCTGACCCCCGCAGATTCAACTAGGTACACAGCCACGACCCTACGGCTACCCAGACGGCAAGGCAATTTTTAAAAACAATAAAACAATAGCAAACTTCCTGGCTGAAGGCAAAAGTTCAAAATTTCAAATATCACAATAGGCAGTTTCCTGCTTTATTTGTCCATATTACGAGATCGTAAGTTGTATCTCAGTTTTGCAGGAACTGTTTGATCGGAAAATAATGTATCATTAGTAGCTGTTGCAGTGTTCAGGTTCGCAGATGACAGAGTTTTTTCTGATGCAGAGGACAAATGTTCAGAGTTCAAAGGAGTCTTTTCAGGAGGAGAGTCAGAGTTCGGAGTGTCAGTTATCAATTCGGCATCGCTGAAAGGGATAAACTTGGGTGTTTGCTCGCATTCAGAGGCACCAATTCCCTTCTTCACCCAGTCGTCGTAAGGAAGTGGCAAAGGTACACGTTTGACATGAGTTGCGTGTATCCAGTGCTTACGTCCAGCCACACGAACGGCAGTTCTTGTTGCAAGCAGCACCTGGAAGGGGCCGACAAACTTGGGCTGAAGGTTCTTGGTCCTCGTAAAATTTCGTACCACAACGTGGTCGCCGGGTTTCAGCTGATGACCTGGACTCTCCGGAGGCTTTGGCAATGCATCGAAAACCTGTTGGTGAATAAGACTCAATTTAGCAGTCAAGTCGTGAAGGTAATCAATCAACATTGGATATTCTAGAGAACAAAATTCTTTCGGCCTAGGCACTCCCCAAACATTCGCAGGACGGCCAAAAACAATTTCGTATGGACTAAGCCCTACTCTAGAATGCACAGTTGCTCTCGTTGATAACAAAGCCAAGGGTAGTGCGTCTGGCCAGCATAAACCCGTGGATGCCTGTATTTTAGCGAGTTTTAGTTTGAGGGTGCCATTGTAACCCTCAACTAAACCAGCAGACTGGGGATGGTTTGCACTGTGAAATTTCTGTTTGATGCCCAAACCGGCACACACACTCTGCATAACTTTCCCTATAAACTCACTTCCGTTATCTGACCATACAATCCGTGGCATTCCATACCTAGGGAAATATTCTTTGAGAAGAATTTTGGCAGTTGATAGGGCAGTATTGTCCTTTAGTGGATATGCTTCGATCCATCTGGAAAATGCACAGACTACCACCAGGACGTATTTTAGATTATTACAACGATCCATGTGTATGAAATCTAGCTGAATTACCTCAAAGGGGCAGGAAGGAGGAGCGAAGTGACCAGCAGGAGTTGGGGTTCCCTTGCCAGGATTATGCATCAGGCATACCATACAATTTTTCACCACTCTCTCTGCACACTTACTGATCCCATCATTCTTCCAGACTGGAGCCAACATCTTACAGATTCCTTTAAACTTATATGCGCTACTCCATGCGCCATTGTCACCACTGCAAGCACATACGCATCAGGCAACATCCAACGCTGTTGTTCTGACAAATCAATCCAACACCCACTCGAATCCAACTTGCCCGTACTTTCTTTCCATGCACGTTTTTCCTCCTCAGTTGCCTCTTTCTGAATCTCTTTCACACTTTCCACTGTATCCTCACACATTCCAGACTCAGAAATCCATCTTGCAGACGTAGCAACATACATTCTACTCATCATATCTCTAGCTGTCTGTTTAGCGGTCTCATCAGCAAAAGCATTCCCACGACCAACATCATCCGTGATTGCTTTATGCGCACTGCATTTCACAATCGCAACTTCAGTCGGCAAGGTTAGAGATTCCAACAAGTCGTTAACTAGCTGACCATGTTGAATCTTAGTCCCATGGGACGTAATGAAACCTCTTTCTTTCCACAAACGGCCAAAATTATGGGCCACGCCAAATGCGTACTGACTATCTGTGAACACATTCACTCTCTTTCCCTTAGCTAAAACACACGCTCTTGTTAGAGCTATTAACTCTGCAGCTTGGGCAGAATTCTGACTCACTCTTGCAGTCTCCACAATCGTACTCAAAGTCGTTACTGCATAGGCAGCAGTCACATCACCATTTTCCAATTTAAAGCATGACCCATCAACATACAACGTGCCATCTGGATCTGACAATGGAGTGTCTTTTAAATCAATTCGTCCTTTTGTCTCTTCCTCAGTTCTAAAACAGCAATCATGGGGTTCGGAATCACTCGACTCTTGATTAGCCGGCAACAATGTTGCTGGATTCAATACATTGCATCTTTTGATCTGAATATGACTTGCTAGCAGTGTCAGCTCGTAGCCAGATAATCTAGCACTGGTAAGGTGTTGTGTCTTGGTTCTGTTCATGAGTGTATCCACAGCATGAGGAACCATAACCACTAGCATGTTGTTCATCACCAAACCAGCAGATTGTCGAATGGAAGCCGCAGCTGCCGCTGTAGCTCTTAAACAACTAGGCAACGCTCTAGCTACCGGATCTAATGTTGATGAAAAATACGCACAAGGGCGTTGTTTATCACCAAATTTCTGTGTCAGAACACTCAACGCGCAACCTTCTCTCTCGTGAACATAGAGCGTGAATGGCTTGCTGTAATCGGGTGTACCCAATACAGGAGCTGAACAAAGTGCATTTCGTAACTCAGAAAAACTCTCCTGACATTCATCAGACCATGGCACCGGACTCGGAACATTTTTCCCAGTCAAAGCTACCAACGGTTTTGCTAAAAGAGAAAAATTTGGGATCCACTGCCTACAGTAAGAGGTAATACCTAAAAAGGCACGCACTTCTCTCTGCGTGCGGGGAACACTCATCTGCGTAATTGCTTTTATTCTTTCTGGGGTCAACTTCCTTCCCTCCTTTGACAAGAGATGACCTAGGTAGGTCACTTCTTGGCAGCAATATTGCATCTTCGAAGGTGATACCTTGTGATTCAAATTGGACAAATGATGCAATAACGAAATCGTAGCTGCTTTGCAAGTTTCCTTGTCATCGGCAGCCACTAGAAGATCGTCTTCATACTGCACTAGAGCAGAACCTTGAGGAAGTACAAAAGAATCCAACTGACTTTTTAATGCCTGACTGTAAATGGACGGACTCTCACAATAGCCTTGTGGAGCGTGTTTAAATCTGAAGCTTCGACCTCCTAGACAGAAGCCGAAAATATCTCTGCTTTCTTCGGCTATCGGAATACTGAAAAAGGCATTTTTCAAGTCGATGACTGAAAACCATGTGGCTGTAGCGGGAATCAATGTTAACAAGGCAGTAATGTCTGGAACTACAGGAAACTGCGGGACCACAATCTTATTAACTTCTCTGAGAATAATGACAAACCTATATACTGGAGGCTTTGTAGGATCAGTTTGTTTCAAAATCGGTAATACAGGACTGTTGCAGACATTTCCTCTAGTTTCTTCAACCACACCTTTCTTAATCAAATCTTGTACAATCAATAAAAGTGCACGTTCACCTTCACTAGATATTTTGTATTGAGGAATTCGTGGAAATTTGACATTTGCTTTCAAAGTGACTACATATGGTGGTATTTCCAAAAGGCCTACATCGTTAGGACCAGTCGCCCAAAGAGTATCAGGGAGAGAACGCAGCTCTGGCGGGAGTGCATCCATTGACAAATACATCGGAGAGGTGATTCTTTTACCCAATGTAAGCTGTACTCCTTCCGGAGAACAGTACAATGTCGCATATAGTCGTTTTAACAAGTCTAAACCAAGCAGATTTTCATTACAACCTGTCGTCAAAATCAGGGGTGCTTTCAATTGACACGGTCCAACAGAAATAGACAAAGGACCAGATATGGGGTTGTAAACAGGGGCGCCTGAAAAACCTACAGAAACATTTGTTAAGCCGGACAAAGGTGCGCCAGGGAGTTTCTCATGAATTATAGAACTTTTTGCTGCACCAGTATCCAACAGAAACGGTTCGACTACACCTGATGTTGCTACTGCGACATAAGGCCCACTCTGATCCACTGGAACTGATACTACTCCCTCTCTCTGTCCATGGCTGTCCTAGTACCCATTTTGCTGAAATCCCTCATCCACTTCACAATAGTCTTCAACATGATACTGTTGAGATCTATTTTGTTGGGCAGACTGTCCACTTCGTTGATCAAAGTGATTGGAAGGGCGGTCATTCGTCTGTGGAGGCATAGCACCTCGTCCCCGACCTCTAGAATTCTGCACAAAACCACCACGACCTCTCTGAGCTGCTGCTGCATTATTTTGCGCTAGGACTGGACACTCATTTTTATAATGACCTTCTTTCTTACAATATGCACACTGATTCCACTGGTATTGTGGCCTAGATGAACTATAATCTGTCCTTTGATACGATCCTTGCTGCGTATTAGTCTGATTCATGCGAGGCGGATACGCCTGTTGCAAGAGAACTTTAGTCTTTAAATCTTTCGTTTTTTTATCTGATTTCTCTTTCTCCTCTTTATCCCTATTTTCATAATACTGCGCAGTTGCAAGTATTTGCGCAGTTGTAGAAACAGCCCACGCACTCTCGGAATCTTTTAATTTATTGCATAGCTCAGGTAACAAATTATGTACGAATTTATCGACAAACAGTCTCTGTCCTCCTTCTGTGCTCATATCCTGACCACTATGATCTACAAAAGTCTCTTCGAACCTCGTGAAAAAGTCGGAGACACTTTCGTCTTTCTTTTGCCTGCATGCGGACAACTTGTCCCAATTAACACGCTATGCGGGCATCAGAGTCTTCATTAAGTCGATTATTCTACCTGGAAGATTAGCAATTAGAGGTTCGGGTTTGGAACCACCTATTTGCTGACCATCTGCTGCAATGATAGCTGCCCAATCACCACCTAGGGCAACTGGATGATTCTCTTTACGAATTTTAGCCCAAATTGGTTGCGGAACTACATTCCCAAATAACATGTCGATGTCCGCCAGATTCATCACACAGGCCTCAACTGTTTGCGCTAACTCTTTATAGTATCCGGCAGGATTCTTACGCGGGTCTGGCAAGGCCTGCTTCACTGCTAACACTTCGGCTCGCTTCCACGGAATGTGTATCCACACTCTCTGGAATTGCGCCGGAGCAGCTACAATACCATTGGCAACATCAGCTTGTACAGCGTCGCGCCAAATTGGAGGAACCTCCCTCATTGGATATTGGCGAGTCTGCTTCGTACTACCTTTCTCTAAGTCTCTCGGTGAACGAAGTGATAGATCATTTCTATAACTTAAAATCAGTTCAATCGCTTCTTTTATATTTTGACCTACTATCATTCCTGCAGCAAACTCTTTCTGAACCTTAATTAAGTCTTCTAAATTCGATTCAGAGTCATCTTCTTCTAGTTCCTCACGTAAAAGAGAGCACATCTCGTCAAAGGCATATCGTTGCGTTGGTTCATTCCATTGCATAAATGTATCTAGTACATCTCTCGTGCTATATCTCCTACTCTTCGAAATCCATCTGAGAGCCGTGGAATCTAATATTCCCCGTTCCTCAGTACTTGGAAGCTGACTACGTCTTTGTACAGAGTCAGTAGTAGGAGTCTTAATTAAAGTTTTATAGAAAGGAGACAGAATATTAGAGACAGAATCAGTGATTCTTCGACGAACAGAGAGCGGAGTCAACATACTGGCAGATGCAGAGAACACAGTAGCAGTTGGAACAGATAGCGGGACAGTAGGAGTATCGAGGAAGATAGCTTGTGGAACAGTAGGTGTAAGCGACACAGGTATAGGTAAAGAAGTCGGCAACCCAGGAAGAGGAGGTGCCGTAGGAACATTCACATTGACCACAGGAGGTACAGGAGCTTGATTCTGAGGGGCAGGAGCAGGAATACCAGGTTGTCCAGCAACCGGCAGTTGAACATTTGGTACAGGTGGAGCCGTAGCACCTTGTGCATACGGTGGAGGTGACCGTAACAGGTAAGACAACAGAGGATCGTTTTCGGGGTCCTCCAGTATCTTAGTTGTTTTCGATGGCAAGGCAGGATAGCACTTGTCGATCGCTAAATTATGCTCTCTAATGGCCACCTCTATGGCTTTCTCAGACTCGTTAACTTGCAGCTGCTTAGCCGCTTGTTCTAAAGTCAACTCTTGCTCTTTCTGTTCTTTCTTCAACCTTTTAATCTCTCTCTGTTTAGATTATTTTCGCCAGTAACGGAAAGAATCAAACATTGCCGGCCGGGCTTTCTTTCTAAACAATTTCGCTTCTAAATTATCAAGGATTTCAGGTTCAAAACTACCATGCAGTGGCCAACTAAGGACACCGTCCTTTTCCGTATAGCGGACCCATACCTCATTATAAGATATAGGACCCACACCATGCTTACAGTAGAGATCATATAAGGGAGTCCCAATCGGAGGAACCAGACATGAGTCCTCCAATCGTGAATCACTGTTGCAACCAAAACAAGACAACATACAATTTCTCCGACTTACCATTTTGCAATCCGGAACACAGAACGAACAAAACAAGAAACAAATATGTGCACCTGAACCAAGAACTTAGGCCTACCAAAAGCGAACTGATGTATCGATACCCAAACTAAACCAAATAGATTATCGTAACCAGAACAACCAGTGATAATCTTACAAAACCAAACCAAACCAAGAACCAAAAAGGATTTTAACAACCCTCACGAAGTAACCAGCTAGCAACCACTAAATACTTAACTGAGGCACTGAAGACGTCACCAAGGAGAAACCCGTCTCGTTTCGCCGTACTAAGGACTGCACCTCGGGTCCAAGACAGGGCGACGGTCAAGGCAACGGCCCACTGCAGCCGTCCTGAACGGGAACCCTCGTGGAAGAGAACGTCGGGCCACTTTTGCGATATGCCGGGATCGATGAAGTGGGGCGCCTCCCTCAGGAATCTTCACACGAAGCTTCTCGAACTCTTCAGGCTTTTGGACCGGTACCGAATGACGTCGCCCCACGTTGGGCGCCAATTGGAGTTCTGGACTTTTTGGTTTCGTCCAGAGGTGTCAGGGAACAACACCCGAAGACCCCAGAGTTCCACCTGTCTTGGTGCACAAATAAACAGAAACACGGGCTTCTGGATGATGGCGTCAAAGACCAAAGGTTTATTACTGCAGGGACACAGAAGTCACAGAAACTACGCATGGGCAGTGTCTAGGAGCCTGTTCGATTTGTACAAAGAGGGTTGCTCCTTATATACTAAAATTTGGGCTTCAGGCAAATTCTTTACATGTAATACATTCCCAGAACCTTTGTGTCCTAAACAATAAATATTTGGCGTTACACAGGAACCGTCGATAATATCTGATGCCAAACATTACAAAGAGGGATTCCCACTAGTTCATCACAATCCCTTGTCAATATTGCATTCAAGAGCCGGACCGCCTCATCGTAAATTTCGTTACCTCCCCCTAATAAAGATTCAGAAAGAAAGGAACGGAGCCAGGTGTGGAAGATAGGAAAGTAGGATAAGGGATGTTTGTGGGTTGTAAATGGGCAAGGTTACCGGCTTCGGCCGCCTAATCGTGATCAGGCCAACGGACACGAGAACCAGTTCAGCAGGACTGGCCTCGGGCAGTGGAGGCAGCCTTTGTCGAGTCATGCAGCTACAGCGTGTTCTGGTCTAAGGTGCACGTGTCACTAGAGAGGTGAATCTCCGGCTAAGGCTACGTGTCCTTAATTGAAATGAAGTGATCAGAGGCTATTGCGTATGTGAGGGCAAGAAACACAAAATGGCTGCCATGATCTAAGATGGATGCCATGGGTAGATCACAAATGTGTTTGTTACAGGAGTACTCTTGCTCGTAGCGTAGCGAAAACACCAGGATATGCTAAATGGATCATTTGCGGTTCGCTGATACCAATATTATGTATTTCCGACAATATTGAAAACACGGGTTCAAATCGTCACGGAACCTCAGAAGATGGTGGAGGACTTGTCAGCTGTTCCCTTTTCTCCCTCGTCCGGTCGGCTTCCTCTTTGTCCGTTGTCAATGGCCTCGTTATGATGCTTGTGGAGGGTTCGAATCCACTGCAACCAAGATATACTTGTAAGACACATCTGATGTAGGGGACCGCAGTGGTTCAGATAGACAAACCCTAGAGGTCTGTCTGATATTAGTAAAGGTGTCTGCGCTGGACGTGCAAAATTCTTTGTCTGTTTAGGTAAACCTGGCCATCAATAGCGCTGTTTCAATAATGAAACTGTTGCGGTAATCCCTGTATGTGCAGAACCTAGACCCTCGTGTGCAGCTAGAATTAAACCTAATCTGCAATCTACTTTTGGTATTACTCTATCCCCCACTCCTGGAATCTGAGCATACGGAATGTTGTTCACATCTAACTTGTAGGAGTATTTGAGTGGAAAGCCTTTCAGTAAGGCTGTGCTGTTTTTGCCTGAAGCAATGACGGCTACCATTATCTGTCCGTCTATTCTCATTTTGGAATGAGAGATTGCAGCGCAGCGGCAGTTCATACTACACCCTTTGCAGCTTTATGAGCCAATGAATTCCCATCAACGTGAACAACATAACATTGATTACTCAGCATGCGTATCACGTGAGCTCCTGGTAGTTCATTTTTCCAATCAGCTACCTGTTCCCAAAGCATGTTATGCTTAATTGTGCCACCTTTTGAGTCATTAGCCCCATTTTGACCCCAATAGTGTAGATAATTGTTGTATGACTAGACACAATAAAAAGCGTTGCACACAATCAGAGTGGGGAATTCCTGATCCGTGTATATTAGTGTCAGTCATAGGACTTATGGTTCTGCCAGCTGAGCCATGCAGTCTCTTACAGACTGTGTCTTCATAACGCTGGGATGGAACTTGCCATCCCGCATAAGACCTTTTGCAATCGTACAAGCGGCACTGTATTGCTGTTTACTTCCTATGGCCGACTGAGCAGATCCGTCAGTGTAAATAATGTATTCATACTGATCTAGAAGCATTAATTCATTTGGGAGAGGATATTCTTGTTCATATTGCAGGAATGTCTGTATTGTACATCCATTGCACTGAGAGAATTAGACCATTGTATCCATCTTGTATCTAAGGCTTTAGCATTAGGAAAACCTAACTTTGTAGCAGCCTCTGAGGCTGGTACTGGAGTTACGACAATTATTAGTTTCCGCTATGCCAGTGCTCTTACTCTTACTACTGCAGTTTGTACTGCTGTCATTATTTTTTGCATTCTATGGGTACTCCTTCATTAAAGGTTAGGTAAATGTACTTGAATTTACCAAGTATAACAAGGATCACCAGATTGCATACATTTATGCTTGGCTGTAAGTGTTTTGAAGCTATCATGTCAGCTTGTAGAGAACAAAGGATATGTGTGTGTTCCTGTGTCCAATGCCTAACTGAGAAATCAGGTCGTATACAGTCGTAGGAAGGATTCCCTCTTTCTGCATAATCTAACATTCTTCAAAGATTTAGGAGGTTGGAGCAGCAAGTAGTTTTTCTAAAAAAGTTTGCTGCTATTCTTTTTCCTTCACTTGATAACTCATATCCCAAAAATAGGGCATTGAAGTGGGCTACTTTTGATTTTTAAAGTTAAATTTGTAGCCCTCAGAGGCAAACCCCCAAATGATTGTGTTCACTCTGGTCAAGTAATCCTGTAAATCATCATCAGTTAGATAAATATCATCTACATAGGACAATGCCTCTTCATCCAAATTTTGAAGTAATTCTGTTACGCTGGTGCTGAACAACCCAGGCCTATTCTTACACCCTTGGGGGAATCGACAAAATTGACAAAATCTTACCTAGCACGGAAAATGCTATTAGATAGCTGCTTTCAATCGCTATATTTGGGCAGAAAAGTCCATTACACCTTGGTAGCCAAGTTGATCTATGATCGCCCTGACCTGTTGTTTTGCTTTTTGTTTTACTGGGTATTGTATTTATGGAATTGGAGTCGTTTTTACTTGGATTACATGGTGTATGTATGTTTCAAATAAATTGGAACGTGGTTGGAAAAAGCTGGAAAAATTACTGTTTCTCCCTTTGGGCAACCCACAACAATTTCAGACGGCTAATCTTTTTCAGCTAAAAGGATGGCATAGCCATACATCAAGTTCTCCCAAAAGAGACCTTTAACTTTTCTGGGTTTGTCCACTTCATTTGGAGTGTTATTTCATGTAAACTATGTGGAACACTTATCCTCATGTCAGTTATTTCCACCGTGATGTGCTCATTCAACTCCAGAGTTACCAGAAATTCCATCAGGTTCGGGTGAGCTATTTTTACTTTTTTCTGCTCTGTCTAGCATTGTCAGATCCCAGGCCCTATTCAGTAGTTGAGTCCTCAGTATTCTGGGTATGTCTAACTTTGATATATGCAGCTTTCTTCTTTTTAAATGTAGGTTTAGATTGTGACTTGTTTACTTTTTAATTCCATAGATAAAACTTCATATAAACTTGCATTAAAAGCTCATTACATCAAAGTTTGTGAGTAAAAGACTAGTATTTTGTCCTCAAAAATTGAGCGAGCAGGAAACAGCAGTAAGAGTTGTTCAAAATTGTTAAAGATTTCTTGTCTCCCAGTGCCACTAATAGCCTTTGTATTCCTTCAAAAGATTGGATGAATCTTTTTGCACAATATATTTATTAAAAAACCTTTTAGCCTTCACTTGGGGAATCTCCTGATTGACATAGAGGGAAACACAGATTCCCCCCATGTTGTTTCTAATGTCTGTGAGACCCTCCGACAATCCCATCCTATTCCACCGACCGACTCCCTGAAGATAATGAAATGACTGAAGTCTGGCTCTCCCACTTAACCCATGCCCAGTGAAAATATTGGCTTCTATGACTGCAGTGATAAACCCTGCTGTTAATAAGTTCCTGAATCTCTTGCTGTCAGAGGGCATAATGCTGGCCAGTTGGAAACACAGGAAAATCCTACCGCTCTTAATGAAACCATCTGCAGACCCCTCTGTAGCCAGCAATTATAGGCCAATTTCTCTGTTGCCTTTTTTCACTAAGGTTTTGGAGAAATATGTCAACAAAATCATCTCTGGGTTTGTTGAGGACAATCATGTGGCGCCATGGCCAGGGTGACTGACGCTGGACGCTGGGGATCACGGTTCGATCCCTGGCTCCGGCGGCAGGGGTCTGCCCAGCACCATGCGACTCTGGGCAACAGCTCACTTATTATTCCTGACGGCCCCCAGCGCCGAGATATCCCTTCGGGGGTGATTCGTCCGCTATAGAAGTACTGGATTTTATGGATTACATCCGAGCCAGTCAAGGTTCAGAGCTAACTTCAGAACGGGGACGGCTCTGTTGGAGGTTTCTGAAATTATTAAAAAAGGTCTCTGGATGGCGTTGGGAAAGCCGTATTGATATCGCTAGACCTCTCTGCGGCCTTTCATACTGTGCCCCATGCTCTTCTTTGCACAGACCTCAGGGTTGTGGCAGGGTTGTGGCAGGGTTGAGGCATGGTGGCATAGTCCTCAGGTGGTTCACATTTTACCTGGAAGGCCGTCAGCAAACAGTGTGGTCTCCCCCTTTATTGGCCACTATTTCTCCATTGAATGTTGGTGTTCCGCAGGGATCTATTTTAAGCCCCACTCCATTTAATGTGTTCTTGGCCCCTCTGGCATTTTTGGCAGAACAATATGGTGCAAAGGTTATATCTTATGCAGATGATACACAGTAACTGTTCACCTGCGGAAAGGATATGTGAGTGAGATAAACACATACCTGTTTAAAGGACCTCCTGGTTTAAACAGAACCAACGGATGTGTAATACTGAAAAGCCAGAAATGATCTTCTTTGGCCACAAACCAGGTAAGGAATGGCGTAAATGGTGGCCACAGACTATGTCTACCCCTGCAAGTTTGCCAACTCGGTCAAAAACCTTGGGGTGAAAATAGACTCTGACATGTCCATGAAGTCCCAAGTCCAAGTAGTGGCTGGTACTTGCTTCGGCCTTCTGAAAATATTGAGGAATTTTCTTCCTCTACTCTCAGTCCCTCATAGTAAAACAGTAGTTCAAGCAATGATCATATCCCGCTTGATTATGTGAATGTGTTGTACCTAAGCCTCCCTGACTATCTTCTTGGCCATTTACAGGTGGTACAAAATGCCGCAGCAAGAGCCATACTTAAGGCCCATATGACCCCCTATTTGATGTTCCTGCACTTGCTCCCGGTGCATAAGAGGACACATATTTTAAAGCTTCGGTATTGGCCTACAAGGCTTTTCACAATACAGGCGCCCCATATCTGATTAACAGAATAAAGCAGTATGCTCCACCTAGAAGTCTGAAGTCTTCTACCCAGCCGCTCTCCATTATTCCTAGGTTTTCTCGCTCTCCCCTGGGTGGTCGTTCTTTTCAGGTGGTAGCCTCTCAGCTTTGGAATATTCTGCCGCCCGTTCTACGTCATGCCCAGAATCTCCTCGGCTTAAAAACCTGGCTTTTCATGCAGTAAAGTTGCTATCAAGAGAGTGCTCTTTCTGTTCATTGGTTTTCTTTCTCAGCGCTGGGACACTCCTCGGAGTAGCAGCGTGCTTTATAAGTGCCCAGTAACATAACATAACAGGTGCAGTCTGAAGTACGTGGAGTGTCTCTGGACTTTGTACACTCTTCTTGTCTGTGTTCTGACCGCCCTTACCTCTTGGAGTTTCTTGGTGAAGCCTGAAAGTAACAAGAGGAAGTTGTATCAGTATCCTGATACCTACCAGGCTTTTTAATGTTATCTCTATTTCTAAGGTTATAACTTCTTTCGGAGGGCTCCTGTTGAGGAGCCCCACTCCTAGATAGAGCTCTACTTTCCCTAATTGTTTTGGTTTTTGTTGTTATCGTCCCATTTCTTCTTGGAAGAATCAGGTGCTTGTTTTGAGTTATCATTTCAGGACCACCCACGAGTTGAGGTTTTGTTGCTCTAGTCCCCAAACTATCTCTATCTAATTCCGCTTTGGTGTCTGTGATAATTTCAGGTAACGCACGTTTCTATTGTAATGGAGTGAAATCCCTTAGGAGTTGGCATATTGCCACTCCTGCTGCCTCCCCTTTTATATTTGCTAAGATTATAGCTGATAACTGGGCAAAACTACCTAATAATTGTATCCCCAAGTTCAGAGCAGGTTCTGCTCCAGTCCATACTCAGTTTGTATTTGTCTTAATACATCTGATATTACTGTTAATGACGGGATACCATGCGTGCTTGTATAAATGGCAGCGAAAACTGTATCCCTAGTGGTACAATCTTCTTTCTGGGGAGCTTCCCCATTGTCCAGCTGATTGGTAGCATTCTGTGTTTTTTTGAAGGCTTGTGTGTGGAAATACTGCCTCTTGCTGTGTTATTTTTTGAGCTAACTAGTATGGCATTTGCTTAAGATGAGTGGGCATTTTTGCATATAGCGTTTGTGGTGTAAGTTTAGTTGTAGAACCCTGGATTTGTACTGCTTGTATAGCGCTTGTTGGCTGAATTGTGGGTGTTCTCATCACAAACTGTGTCAGGTTTCTGTAAAGTTGTTGTATTTCTTTATGAAGTGGACTTAGGTCTGCTACTTGCAATGTGTGAATCTCTGGATGTGGTGTGTGAGCCGCAAGGGCTGGCCGTTTGGTTCTGTCTCTTACGAGTGGACTGAGTCTTGCTTTGTCTTTTGTATGGGAAAGGACACCTTTAAACCAGTGTATCTACTCCGGGTAGATGAGCAGAATGTCAATGTCCTCTTATAGACAGTATTCATTTGGCATTTCACCTTCATTGTAAGAATGAAATGTATTTGATTGTGCATCTGCTTGTAGGAATGTAACCCATTGAATAGAATACCTGTGTTCTATATAATTTGTGAGCATTAATCACAAAACTTACTGTCCTAGCCATAGCTGTGACATCATTGTCTGTTAGCTTTTGAGTAAGGGCATACCTAATGTTTTCCGAAATGTTAATTTCCTCTTCTACTTCTTCTTCCCTGACTGCAGCAGGCTGTGCTCGCCCAACTGCATTTTGTTAGTAATTTGTGTGACAACAGTTGCAAGGAAGAATTCCAAGGAAACTGAGATAAGGTTTTATGCACAATAGGAACTATTTGTTCTTCAAGATTGATAAGCCTACAGTCAATAAATTGGAATTATGCCTACTCAGCCGTGGCAGATAGCGCCCTTCCCACTCCAGATGTCGTTGGGGAAATGTGAGTATGCGTCCCTGAGAAAAGCACAACTGAACTGTTAAATAAGTGCAAAACCAACATTCGGGGTGCCATCTCGTGTAGTTCCTACAAACATATAGGGTATCTGCACGTTTAGACAACATACACTGTAGGATTGGGGTCAAATATATTCTAGACACCCCTACCAAGTATGTCAGCCTGTATAACAGATAGCTCACAGTGTCACTCGAAACCCCTCTTTCCAAGGAAAGAATAGTTCTTGGCAACTATTGAACATAACAACTCTGTTTTATAAGGGATTGTGGAAACAGTGTACTACTTTTCACTCAGTCACTCATGCTTAATTCGACTCAGAGAGAGACACACAATATACTGTGGGTACGTTTTTCAATAGGCATTGATTGAACCAGTGTCATTCCAATGTAAATAGGTGTTCTGAAACAACCATTAGACAGTAACAGATATAATTAATTGTAAGCACTAACAAAGCAAAAGGATGGTAGATTTCTACCACTGTGCTAAAACAACGAATACAGGCAAGTATATAAAATACAAGACAGTAGTAAATGCATACTCCTACAACACAACCCTAACTAGAGGTAGCGAAGTGTACCTAGCATGTATGTAGGTGTAAAGCCAAGAATCCCTCTGGGATAAAGATAACCCCATTACCTTAAGTGAGAGACTGGGGGACCCCATCTTGGTTTCAAGATGGACACCCCACAAGGAATGTCAGTCCACTGCGAGCTGGAGTGTCTGTGTGCTGGAACCTCAGGGTCTTGCGTCTGTGTGTCAGCATGGAAGTCCTTTTCTCGTTTAACTATCTCAGCAAGTGAGAATGTATATATACCGAAAGTGGTACCCCATGGGGATATACCATGCTGAGTCATGTCGGGCTAGGATGACGGAAGGAATGACCCTTGTACATAGTTATTATGCTGGAGATGGTAGGCCTGCTGTCCTGCTGTGATTTCAAGAACCCACCTGCATAATGAATGAGGAAACACCATGTCATCTCTGGACATTACTGTAACTAGGAAAAAGGTCAGTACTCAGAAATGTTATGCAGTGTAATGGTAGGGGAGAATATATGTGAACGGTTAGGTGACTACCAGAACCTATATTTGGGTACCTATATGGAACATAACAAAGCTGGATCTCCAACATGCTTGTACATGGCTCAGTATGCCATGTAGAGCTATGCATACATCTCAGGTTTCAATTCCATTATGCTATCTGTTAAATGTATTACTGAGCTGTGTCTGTAGGATATTTTAGTCCATAAGGTACTAATAATATCTGTAGACACAACACCAAAACTAACTTACATGGTATCTGTCCTTCCAAAACATATTTTAACATACTAAATAATATTAGCTCATGCTGACGTGCAGGACTTTTCTTGTAATGTTGCATGCACAAGAACATACTTACACCATGTAACTTCTTGCCTAGAATTCTAGGTAATCTTGCCAATGGGGATGGTCATTGCACACTGACCAGAGACCATGTAATGCAAAGCACTGCATGAAATGCATAGATATATCTTGTGAAAATGAAGACATGAGTGCTGTAGCACAGACTGTCATAAATGTTCCCCTCTGTGTCTCCAGCTATCCATACATTCAAATGTGAATATGCAGCCAAGTAGTGACTGCCTGTTGGTCAAGTACGTTTGTGTAGCAAAACCATCATACTGACACAAACATCACATCAATGTGTGATGTTAGAGGCTCACATGTAGTGCCATATACTACCAATGCCAACCCTAATGTATGACACTCTGGCATGGGTCTACATACATACATTTCATATCATGAACAGAAACTAATGTGTGTAAATAGTGCCTCTTTCATACATGTAAATTACAGATACAACACACAAACGTAGAACACACAGATCACTTCACAAATACATATTGTGCTGTTAGTCCAGATAAAGCTCAAGAAATGGTACATATATTGATCATGTATCAATAAGTGATAAAAGAAATCACGAAAATTTGCGGCCATATTTTCCATTTCCGGCACAAAAAATACTTGCTAAATATATATATATATATATACACATGAAATCTTCCAGCTTAGCCCTAGGCATGAGAAGGTTTGTTGCAAAAGAAGAAAATAGGCCCCAAACTGACAGGAAATTATGTCAGTCTGCATGCTGTCACATGGAGGAGTATAGTGCACTTTCCTTTTTTCTTTCAACCACCCTGTTGTTTGTCTTTTGGGAGTTCTGGAGATTTTAGAAGGTGTTTGCTGGTCTTGCCGTGTTTGAGAGAGTTATGTGTGTAGTGTAATGTCCATACTGTCCTTGTTAAGTTCTGTGTTTCTGTCCCTAATTGTGACTGTTTGATTGTTTTGTTAGGTGTACGTCTCTGGGGTATCTTTGTATAGTTACACAGTTAATAGGGGTTGATTGTGTTTTTTTTTTGGTTTGCCTGGCAGGATGGCAGGATGTCATAGAGGGCTTTGAGGGGGGCCTTCCTCCGGTTTGTTCAATTTTACCTATCTAGGATGGTAGAGGCTGTTGGGTGCATCCTACACGTGTACAATGTAAAAGTCTGGAAAGTGAGATTGGAGCACATCCGGGAGAATATGCTCAAAATATTTGGTGTGGATTGGACTGTCCAGCAGTGGAAGCACCTGTGGTAGGACTGTGTTGGCCATGAGGGGGACATAGTGGCTCACCTTGGAATAATTTTCGGGTTGCAAGGTGGTAAGTACATGACCAACATCATATCACATCCGAGGATGAAAGCACAGGACATCAATTATGTTGGGAACAAGATACATGCAGAAATCAATGAAGTTGTTATTTTGCAAAATAGCTTGCCTGGCATGACATACTGTGCCACCCCTACATCATTTTTGTTTGGTACACTTCACATGATCAACTGACTGACAATCTCTGTGAGATACACAATGTGGGTCACCAACTTGTCAAACCTTGTGACATACCTGTGCATAGTTGAAAAACTGATTTGACCCACAAACATCACATCTTTTTAATTGCGATAGCAGATTTTACATTCATGAAGCAGTGGGACAGGTTTTAGTATGTTATGTTACTCAGACCGTGGCATGGATGTCCATTAGGCTACCAATTTGAAATTGACCTGTGTTGTGAGAAAGACAGGCTGAGCAAATTTCAGAATGTATATATAACATGGCAACACACCTGACTATTCCAATGACTGAAATTGTATCATGAAAACATCAATGTTTTATGTGATTGTTGTAAAATGTGATGACATTAATTTATACAATTTCACAATTTTTCATCAACAGGAAGACCCTTGATCACTCAAGGGGATGTGGATGCATTCCTGGAACCACATGCCACAGGTGAGTGTATCGCCCCTAACTTTGGATTGTATGTGTTGACATATGCAAGCAATGCTACTGGCCCTGTATATTGTAGTCCACAGTGTGGATGTGCATCACATGAAACTAACCTCTGGTAAGATGATGCTGTATGAAGTCAAGGGTAATGCACATCAGCATCATGTGAGGCAGGAGGACAGAATTGCCATTTATGACTTGATGTTGCAATGCCTCATATGATTCACAACACCCTATCTATGTGCAAGCATGGAGTCAATAATGTGGGTGATTTCATAGCCATTTACTAGAGCCAATCACAAAGCATCACAAACTTCTATGTGCCCTAAAATGATTGTGCAAGTGTTCCAGGTCTGCAGCAGCCAATTTCAATTGGAGAATGTTGGCCTAATGGCTTGGGCGGTCGACCTCGAATCTGGGGAGCTGGTTTTGAGTCTCGACAATGACTCTGAACATCCTGTGATTCTGGGCAAATCACTTAATCTCCCCGTGCCTAACAAAAATGAATGTGTGCCTCATGTAACGTAACTGGTGCTATGTAAAGCACTCTGATACCTGGTTCAGGTCAACTTTGCGCTATTTAAAACTCAGCAAAAAAATGTTTTTGTATATGATGATAAGTTTGTTCCACAGTACATGTCACATCTGTTGTCGATCATCATTATGCAAATTGATGTAGCATTCAGTAATAAACCATTGACAAACACCCACATACAATCTTATTGTAAACTTACTAGAATGTACTACCATCACCATATGATATTTGCCCCATGGCATCAACTGTGTCACAACAAAACAGTGGGGCATATGTACAAGCTCCTATGGCCACCACAATGTCACTTTTATCGACTCTGTAGTACCAATGGGAGGTGCACTTTATTTACAAGGCAACGTTAAGCCACTTAACGTGGAATAACAAATCATTTTAAATAAGGCCCACTTTCACACTGTGGTTAGCGTGAAAGGGGTGGGAAGTGGGTGTTTTGGTTGGGGTTCCACAGCAACACCCATTGTATTCGACGCTGTCCCGCATGTACAAGGGTGGCACACATAGGAGGCAGGGCAAAAATTAAGACCAGGTGAAACCTGGTCTTAAGTTGGCTAAACAAGGAGAAATGCATTATTTCTCCTAGATTTTGCTTTTTCCATGTGTGCTTCCTTGTGCACAGAATGTACATCAGTCCAGGCATTGTAGGTACATCACAGAGTGTATACACTTGAGAAGATATATTTGAGTAATGATGTATATGTGTATAAAGGAGACCAGGTACACACTGACACACAGCACCGAAGTGAATGTTGGTAATAGTCCTGTCTAATAGCAGTTCCTGTTGACATTGACAGTTTGTTGTTCAGAGAGCATGTCAAATTACCACAATGAAACCATGATTACGTCTTTCAGAAGCCTGAATGACATGATAAAACATCAACATATATTGTTGGTACATAAATCTGTCACATCAAATACTTGTGCATTTGATGAGGTATCCTGGGAACCATTTCAATGCTGAAGCAATAAAGCAAGCCTCTGTAGCCCTAGAAAATGTTGTAGTCACCACATAGTCCTAAACAGACTATGGCAGACTCAGTGCCAAAACATGCATGAGAAAATCAGCATTGGACAATCTAAAATCATGCATCAGACATCCTTTCACACTGCATTTAGTTGATGAGTGCTTGACATTGTTACGCTGCTAAGCGCACTCATCATTACATGGAACCATTCACACAGAGGCACATTTAAAATCATGTAGTTTTTGATTTTCAGACTGTGTGTACATTATTATTATTATTATTATTATTATCATTAAAACCATTTATTAAGTGCCTGGTTACCCAAAAACAGTGTGTCCCCGCGCTGAATACTGCACAAAAAGCTAAGGTGCGAGACAGAGGTAGAACATTTAAGAAACGGAAGTGGCACAGGGGTTAAACCTGGGGGAAAAGAAAGGTTTTGAGTTTTCTTCGGAACATACTCTCGGAGGGCTCCATCCGGAAATCGAGTGGAAGGTCGTTCCAACATTTAGTCCCTAAAAATCTGAACGAGCGTTCGCCCATCCTGGCTCTGGTGATTTTAGGAAGTTTGAACATCATCCTGCCGGCTGATCTCAAGTCTCTGGTGGGGCGGTGTATCGTCAGAAGGTTAAGGAGATAGGTCGGGCCTTTGCCCTGAGCAATACGATGAGCGAAACAGAGGGACTTAAATTTAATCCGCTCTCTTATAGGTATCCAGTGGAGTTTGGTTTGAGCAGATTTACCCGATGCTCTCTGGGGAAGTTTAAGTACTAGGCGAGCTGCAGCGTTTTGAGCACATTGAAGTTGGTATAATCCTTTTTGGCTCAACCCTAGAAGCAGAGCATTTCCGAAGTCAAAGTGGGGGGTTACCAAGGCATGGACAATAGTCTTTCTAGAGTCAATTGGCAAAAGATCCAGGATCTTACGGAGGGCTTTCAGTATACTGAAGCATCTAGCTGTTACTTTGTTCACATGGGTTTTATATGAAAGATCCGAGTCCAATATTATTCTCAAATTGCGCACTGACTCCACAGGACGAGGGGGGACTGCCCAGTTCCATAGGCCACCACATATGCGACCATGCTGAATCTGATTTCCCCACTACCAACAACTCGGTTTTATCGCCATTAAGGCGTAGACAGTTGTGGTACATCCAAGCTGCTGCCGATGATAAGCAGCTCGAGAAGTTGATGGCATCTTCTCTACACTCAGGTGTGAGCTTAAGCAGCAGTTGTGTGTCGTCGGCGTAGCTGACAATGCCCACTCCAAAACTCTCAACTATGCAGGCCAGGGGTGCCATATAAATGTTAAATAAAGTAGGGCTCAAACTCGAGCCCTGTGGAACCCCATGGCCTACATTTCTGCGAGAGGATTTAAAGGGGGGGCATTGCATTTGGAAGCTCCTGTTAGTCAAGAAAGACTCCAGCCAAGGCCATTCCTTTCACTCAGAGACCCGCCAGCCGAGACAGCAGCGTTGAGTGCAGCACAGTGTCAAACGCTGCACTAAGATCTAATAAAACCAAGGCTGCTGTCTCTCCTTCATCCACTATACTCCTTAAACCTTCGGTGGAAAAAGTAGGGCTGATTCTGTGGAGTGTCCTGCTCTGAAGCCCGATTGAGTGGGGTGCAGGAGAGAATGTTCCTCCAGGTAGCTCATGAGCTGCTTATTCACCACCTTCTCAATAATTTTAGCACAGAAAGGGAGGAGGGAGATGGGGCGGAGGTTCTGAAACTGAGTGATGTGAATATTGTTTTTTTTTTTAGGGGGATTACCTGAGCAGTTTTCCACGCGTCTAGTACCTGACATTCTTTAAAGGAGAGCGATATGATGAGACTAATCTGATCAATTATTGTGGTTTCCAATACTCCTTTAAAGCGAGCCGGGGGGCAAACATCGCTGGGTGGGCCAGATTGAATGCTGTTGGCAATGCTTACTAGATCTTGTTTCTCAGGAGTGACAAAACAAGAGACGCATGGGGTCTCCGTGTGGGTGTTTATGACTTCTGCATGTTTAAACGGCTGGATGTCATCTTTTGTAAAAGTGGCGTGGATTTTATCAATCTTACCTATGAAAAAATCTGCAATAGAATCGCACAGCTCTTCTGAATAGGTATCTTGGGCATCCAGCCTGGTAGGAACCGTAAGCTCTCTGTAGATGGTAAAGAGTTCTTTAGTACGGTTCTTAGCAGAATCGATTCTGTTTTTGAGGTAGCATCTTTTTTCTGCTCTCAGCATTTTCTTATAAGTATTGAGTTCTCTTTTGTAATGAAGTTTGTCCTCAGGGTTATACTGTAATCTCCACCTATGTTCAAGGTTTTTGCATCTGGATCTGGCCAATTCAAGTTGTTCCGAAAACCAGGGGGCGGTTTTCGATTGCCTAGCAGGGGGTTTGGTTGTCCACGGAGCAATCTCATTGAGTGGGGTGGTCACCCATGTTTCGTATTTATTCCAGGCCTCCTCCATAGAGTTACTTTGGGAAGGGGGATTTTTTTGGAGAGCACATCTAAAATCTTCTTGATTAAAATTCTTCCATTTTCTTCGTTTCATGGGAGGGGATTTAGAAGGAGTGTTGTCTAAAAGGGTTTTATCTACTGTGAACGGGATAATGAAATGATCTGACCAGATTATTCTAACCGGAGTAGAGACATTAATACCATCCCAGTTCGCAAAAATGGGATCCAGGAGATGACCATGTTGATGGGAGGGGGCCATAGATTTAAGGTTGAGGCCCAAAGATGTTAAAGCATCAGCCACATCCTGTGCTTCCCTGCAAACCTTGTCATCAAAATGGAGATTGAGATCTCCTAGAATAATACATTTTTTGTAGCGAAGGGCCGCCTGAGTAATGCATTCTAAAAGCTGGTTGCCAAACTGTCCTGCGCCCCCGGTGGCCTGTACGCTAACAGCCCATGAATGATATTTCTCGGCCCTATATTAATAGTGAA
Source organism: Lissotriton vulgaris (assembly GCF_964263255.1). NCBI lineage: Eukaryota > Metazoa > Chordata > Amphibia > Caudata > Salamandridae > Lissotriton > Lissotriton vulgaris. Next base: position 2,037,465,201 of record NC_141691.1, read on the forward strand.
TAGGCCACTTTCGCTATTATGTAAGGTGGCCTTCTCTAGGGTGCATTCTAGCTCTGATTTGTACATGAGGGCTAAACCCCCCCCTATCTGTTTGTGTCTGTCTAGACGAAGTAGACAGTACCCGGGAGGAGTTGCCTCAAGTGCCTCGGGAGACGAGTCCTCGTCCATCCAAGTCTCGGTAAGGAAGAGCACATCAGGGTTTTCAGCAACTAATAGATCGTGCATTTCGAGCTTATGTTTTTTCAATGACCTACAGTTTAGTAGTATCATATTGGCTTTAGGTACATCATAAACAGTCATTCTAGGGGATGAGAGAACTTGTTTACATGTTCCGCATACCAGCGGCAGTATGTCAGCTTGAAAAGAGTGGGCACAGCCGGTTAACATACTTCGGCGCAGTAGTAAAAGCTCCTGTTGAGTATAGGGTATAGAAAGCCTAGATGGAACCAACCTGTCAAGAGGACCCGCCCCACGCCCCAGTCTGCCGCGGACGGGCGCTGACGGGCTGGACTCTGGCTGGACTCCGCGCGAATCCGGCGCGCCCGCTGAACGCGTCTGCTGCGCGGAGTCATAGCCGTTTGTTTTTATACTGGTGGCTCAGTCCACCAAGGGAGGGAAGCCTATGTCTATAATATTCTCTTTACGGTGACATGCTCAACTGTTCTGCCAATTCACATGTTACTAGTTGGTCATCTGAATCTGTCACACATGAAATACACAATAGTTCACTGATGGATCAGGTGCATGATGGTGATCCTTGCGTAACTTTGACTAACATGTGCTCAAATAAGACAACATAACACTTTTGGGGGAGGATGCTTTCCTTTGCACTACCATAAATGTGTTCACACTGCAACTGTTTTAAAAACAATGCAGACAAATGTGTGGTTCACTTGCAGCATTGTTGCTTTCCGATTGGGTCATGGCACAGAAATGTGCAGAGCTGGTTGATATTTGTACACAAAGCTTCATGAAACATATGCTCTTTTTCCTTGAATGCATGTCAACATTTAGGCATTGTTCCACAAATTGGCAAGGACATGTGTATGTGTCCAATCTGGTTGTGTAGCTGTGGTGACACCTTCAAGGGCTCACTAATACAATGAGTGATTAGTCATCTGACTTGATTGCAGTTTGTGCAGCCTACTGTCTTTGTGTAGTTAAAATGGCAGGGTCTGCAATATGCCTGTTATACTTCATAATTACTGTACTCCCCAGGTTGGCCTCGATTGTTGTTCATTTGTATGGCCGAATTGCAATCAGATATTCAACATCTGTTGTCACAGCACTCTGTGTGTGCCTTGTTCAGGCACAGGAATAACCATGTTGTCATGAAAATCCTATTTTGATTCCAGCTATGATGTGTTAATTATTTCTCAGGTTATGTGTCTAGTTGCATGTTGTTTTTGATGATGTTCTCATAACCTATGGCTCATTATTTATAGGTGTGGGAAATATGCATTTTACCATCATGTTCTTTGACTCAGTAAACATGACATGTATTTTATTTTTTGAGATAACATGTCCCCTGAGGAGCAGCATAAGTTCCTCCAGCAGAAGGAATGTTACCAGCACATCAGGTGTGTGGCTAAGGGGTACTATGCAAGGGCTAAGAAGTACCTTGAGGAAATTCCATCACAGACAGTACAAAGAAAGCTGGGAAAAAACACACACATCCCTGCCTGCATCAACAATACACCAGAGGCAGCCCCAGCAAATCCCTGGACCATCAGGAATTCCTCCGCTAACAAAAAGGAAAAGGTCAGCTGTCCCAGATCCATAAGGAGCTGCTCCACGTGCGGCACCCTCATCTTCAAAACTAAGTCTACTTCCCTCACAGACTGCATAACCGAAGACATCCTCCAGAGCTGCAGGACACAGGGAAAGGAGGCTTATGTACAGTCTGAACGTTTCTATCGTTAGGTTTGAAATTCCTATCCCTGCAACGCACTTCTTTCATGCTATATTAGGTTAGCAGTGTGTGGCTAAATGGATGCCATTTGTATTCATATTATGCAACCCACTGAGTTATCCCCGTAATATTCAGGCTTCAGTTAGCTAGTGTGCCTCCATTTTGCATTTCGAAATAAATTCCTATTAGGCTGCTTAGACTGTGCATGAGTTAGGCATCATTGCTCATATTGCTTGGCTCAGCAGAACACTGCATTTGGTTATTATTTTTGCTTCTGTTCAAGACTGTTTCTCGATTTACTAATGAAAAGGCCATTCTACCCTTGCATACCTATCCAAATGTGTAGGTTTTACTCCGACATTAGGAGAAGCTAAGACCCAGCACTGTGTCCTTGGATCCCTGATAACATGTACCAATCTGGCAGGTTTTAGCTCATCCTAATGTGCCTATTTGTTCAAGTTCAGCCCAGGCCGTTATTTTTCCATTGTGGGTGAGGTTGGAGGCTTCTCGGAAGAATTATTACTCACTGTAGAATGTTGGGGGGGGGCAGTCCCTCTGCAGACACCTTAGGATGCAGGTCATAATGGACTCCTCTGCAGAGTATTGCTAATAAAGATATACATTTGTATTATCTACTGTCTGACTGACTATTCATTCTTGGGAAGGCATAGCAGGTGGTTTTATTAACCCGGTTGACCCCTAAGGGTCACTTCCTTCAGTTGGTGCTTGAACAGGGAACCCGCAAGGTGAATTGCAGGGTCGGGGTGTGTCTGGTCAGTCAGGTGGATTGGGATACCCAACACGATCAAACTTAGTTCTCGCAGCTGCCCCGCCCATCTGATCGGGTTACTCCTCATCTAGTAGTCACTGCCTGGGTTCCTGAAAAGGTGAAACCTTGGAGTTGACCATTTGGTTCAAAGAGTCGGCAGTGGAGACTACTTTGACTCAACCGGAGTGCACCAAGTCAATGCCTGCGGGCTGTGACTTGATACATTCTCCTGACTGACTCGGCACAAGCTGACCGGCTGCAAATTGGTACAGTCTTTTGGGCTGTTTTGGTTTGAACTTGGTTGGTTTACAGACCCTTTTAAAAGATACAGAGTGTTTGCGAACCATTTGCCAGACCAACTGATAATTTTTTTCTTTCACACAAAAGGTCTGCGGCTAGAGCCTGTCTTCTTGAACTTGTTACAGTCTCCAGACTGCAGTGGGCAGTTTGCAGACCGTCTTGTTTTGGTTCTTGAACAATTGTTCTCTTGTTTATTTTCCTTCTCTTATTTTCATTGATGCTATATTTGTTCGTTGGGGACAGTGCATGTGTTTTATATTATGATGCGTCGTTTAAGTAAGTCCGGATGTTTTGGATGTCGATGTTGTTCTACTTATGCTCAATTGGAAGAGGTCCAGACTTCACCTCCGGAGGGTTCACCAAACTTTAATGTATACGTCAAGCATGGTATTGGCCCTATTATATTTAGCACATTGTGGCATAAATATACAAGGAACAATACTGAGCTGCAATGGCCACTTACAGTTTAGTTCGATGAACAAAAATAGTATTTCTTGCAGGATATATTGTCTGCTAAAAAGAGCAGGCAGTCAATGTTTGATTCTCTGAGTGTGGCAGAAAGAAGCAAAGCAACAGCATATGAGAGCAGAGAAAGAGGCTTGGAAGAGACACGCAAACTATAACACAGAAGGCTGTGCCCTATGAGAGGGAAAAGACAGAGAAAGGCATAGAATGTGGAGTTAGAAATTTCCGATTATAAACTGATAAATGTTATGTTACTAGAGCAGAAGGTGACGATTTTGTTGAAGAACTATTGGATTCTCATCCCCCACCACCTTATACCCCTGAACAGATATACCCAACAGTTCTGATGTACCAGTCTATGGCCTCTAGTGCCGCCCTTTCAAGTGTTTCCATTTCTGGCACAACTGCTTCAGCCTCTGTCCCACTTGCTTCTCCTTTACCCGCACCAGTGACAGGTGCAGGAGCTGTTACTTCTCTTGTTTGGTCTATTAGCTCTGTTTCGACTGCTACGTCCCCATTCACCCCTACAACCATTTCGCCCTATATGATGATACCTGTCTCCGGATCTGCTCTTCCCCCTTGGGTGTGATACCCCAAATACTGTCAAATGTTGAGACACCTTGGCGTGGGATGCATGAAACAAATTTGACAGCAGCGCAAGACCCCATAGAGAAAGTGTTGGTGTGTTCTGCTGTGGGTGATGAAGAAAAGCAAATAGTGGTGAATCAAGCAGATCAGTGGGCCCGGAATTCGATCTTTAGTCAGGAGGATGGGTGAAGTGTGATGAAAGATTATGAGCCCACCATACAGCAGCATACTCTTAAGCACATGTCGGCCACGTTAATAGGACTGTGGGAACAGTGTTTTCAGGGTGTTGCACTGCAGATCATCTATGACATACGGGAATCCGGGATAGGGTTTATGCTACAGGTATGGCTCCCAATGAGGTTTGTAGAAGGCCTGGGCAGTAACTTCCATTTTCCGCTTGTGGAATTTGCAGAATTTGGGTAATTTTGTGTTTCACAGAGAACGCGGAATTGCCAAAAATACCGCGATCCATGGCTTCGCAGATTTTTTCGCTTGTTCGCACTTTCAAAATGTGTGTTTATGAGATATTTCTCCCCAAGCACGCAAACAGAACAGAAAAATGCGTTCTGCTTCCTTGCTCCCTTCCCTTCCCTCAACGCAGCTGGAGCCGCAAAGTGTTGTCAGACGCGGCAGGGGTTGCAAAACATTTTCCTCAGTTGGCTGGAGCCGCAAGTGTTTTCAGACACGGCAGGAACCGCCAAACATTTCCCTCACACGGCTGGAGCTGTGAGTGTTTCAAACTACGGCAGGGGCTGCAAAAACTTTTCCTTATGGCAGGAAGAGCCGCAAATCACTAATACTGCTTCCGGAACACTACCCATTCCCCTACTGCGGTAAAAGCTAAAAGACCTTTTTCGCTGCGGCAGAGTTCCTCAATGACCAAGGTTGAATGACTACATTGACCCGTTGTTGGAGAGTCTAGACCGTATTTTTGCATTAGCCAGCCACGGCGTTGTGGGAGCTGTGAGCAGTGAGCCGTGAGAGCCGCAGTGAGTGGAGCAGCGGAGAGAGCTGCAGGGGTGATTTTCGGTCACTGCAGTCGCAGAGCCCTCCGTGTGTCTCAGGAGAGCAGGAAGCAGGTGAAGCATTAGAGTGGTGGCAACGGCAGCAGCTCGGACCTGAAACCCGAGTGCCGCAATTTATTTGTTGTGATCTGCGGGGGAAACCTGCCCTGTCTTGCTGACCCAAGCCCTTCTTGAATTAGAAAGCCCCGTATTTATTATAGCAGGAGCCTTTTGCTCACTGAAGGGAGCCTTTATTTGGTTATTTGGTCACCTGTACCTGGATATCCGAGTGAGATGTCCTCTAGAAAATTGCGCTCAGGGCGGGTGCTCTCCTCCTCACCCAGTCATAAATTGAGAAGATCTTCCAGCAGCACCAGGCAATTGCAACATCTTTGCCATAAATCCCACCCTGCTATTACTGGTTTCTTTCGTGAAAAGCCTTGGATGGATCCAGTGGTGGCAGTTGTGGCCCAAGAAGGCCAGACTTTTAACTTCCACCCCGCTCTACCATTAATTTCCTCTTTATCGCCCCCTATAGATTTTCTGGACCTCCGCGGGGGGCAGGTGCAGTCTAATGGAGGGTCTTGGTCTGCGGATCAGATTACTGAGAAAGTGGAGGCTGGATCCAGTGTGCAATTGTCTGAGCACCCACTGGTGCCCCTTCGGATTTGGATCTTCTTGCTGGCCAGCAGAGTCAGTCAATTATTCTAATAAATGGGTTAAAGCTGTTAAATCAGTCAATTATTGCCAGAAAGAAGGAGTCCCCAAATGGTTGTTTTATCTCCACGGATGGGCTTTCAAAAGGGACCAGGTAGGGACGGTATCCTGGATGACCACCTTGGTGTCCACCTGGGTGACCACCTTGGCATTACCCCAGCAGAGAGGACAACATCACATGAAGAGCCATCGCTAGGGGAAGACTTTACACTCCCGGACATTGATATAGAAGTAAGTATGGGTGAATTTTGCGAATCACAAAAAAATCTCCAAATTCGCGGATTTCCCTGCGAAATTGCGGATTTTTTTGCGATTTTGCACCACCGCTAGTGTGTGTGTGTGTGGGGGGGGCAAACAGGGGGGTTTCTATGCGAGTTCACATGCCTCTTGTGTGTATAAAAGGACAGGCACCGATCAGAGCAGCAGATGAGGAGAAAGAAGCTTGTGGTCACTGTGAGAAGTTGGCCTGGTATATGATGCTCACTAGTTCTAGTGATCACCTTGTACCATGCCAAGCAACCCTTATGATGATTGGTTGTAAGTCAACCTTATAGACCAGCTATCCTAGTGGTAGCATGGACAAAGCAGTCTTAGGCTAAACTCTGAAAGGCATGTGAAGCAAGCTGTTTTACCATATACAACCCCCTTGAATACCAAATGAAAGGACACCACACAGATATATATTGAAAATATATATATATTTATTAACTACAAATATCCCCTATACTCCTTATGAGCACAGAAGCACAAGCGTTAAAACAAAACACAGTTTAAATACACAAAAGTTGCACAATATGGATGAGCCCTAGGGCCCACCTAAACCATATACTAAGAAAGTGGTATAAGAGATATCAATCGAAAAGGAAATAGGACTAGGGCCTTGGGAATCGCTGGAGCTGATCGGGACTAGCAGTGACTAGGTCGGGAAAGGCCCTCGGGACTCGGGTGCAGTGCTTAAAGTGCACGCGTTCACCAATGCATTGTCTATGGTGCGTAAAAGTTACAAAGTTAGTGTTTTAGGAACCTTCCGAGTGACCTATAAGGATGAAACTTTAGAAACAGACACTAGAGGTGTATACCAGTGTTGGAACACCGGCGTTGCTGAGTTACCTCACTCACATGAAGCGGGTGCACAGGTGCGAAGTAGTGTCGGGTTTCGTCACGCAGGTTGATGGTGCTTGGAGCTGAAGATGCTGCAGGCGGCTCGATGTGAAGAGTTCCGGTGGATCCAAGGGTGGATCTGAAGTGGTGAAGACCTGCAAACTGAGGGGACAATGTTCAAAGTCACTAGCCAGTAACTACCGTGGAACCATATTGGAACCAGGCGATGTCGGGTGCAAACAGGTGTTGAGGTGTAGCTTCTCTCAGTAGCCACGTGGACACGAAGGGATCGAGGACATCCAGGAGTCGATCACGAGCTGTCCCACGAAGGCTCTAGTTTATGACGGGGTCGGCAACTTGATCGGAGCAAACAGGCCTTGGCTAATGCAAGCCACGCAGGAAGTGAAAAAGGCTTATCACTCGGACCAGCAAGGTCAGAGCGGGTGCTCCTTTTTACAGGAGCGAGGGCAAGTCTGGTTCAACTAGACCCACAGTGTAGATTGTAGGTTTTGTCGCCAAGATGGCCGCTGACCACGTAGCAAGTGGCCAGGATGGCGCGTCGAGTGGCACGATGCAAAAGGGCCCAACGCAGATCGTGGAGATGCTGGGGGGCTGATCTTCGGTGCAAGGGCTGCTTGGTTGTAGGGGTTCACAATCCCCAAAGCACAGCATCTAGGGTGCCTCGGATACTGCGCAGTCAGATTTTCGGGGGTCTTCCAAGATGTCAGGTCCCACGTCTCTCGATGCCTCCAAGAGTCCCTTCTTTGCAAAGACTGTGGATCGGGCGGTGAGAAGTTTGGGAGTCTGGGTCTCGTCAGGCTCTGGGCTCGGGCTCCAGCAGGAGGCGGCGGCAAAGCAGATGTCAAGTTGCTGGATGGTGCCTGTGTTCACAGGGTGGCTACTCCTAGGCCACAAGGGAGATGCTCTTCAGTCAGGGGACACCTTGTGTGCCCCGGGCATCTCTGATTCTATTCAGCCCGGTCCTACCCAATACACAAAATCCTGTCTGGGGTGGTGCTCGCACCTCCCAAGGCAGGAAACCCTTTGTCCAAGCCTCCCTCGCTGGAAGGACTCCCAGCAGCAGGAGGTCAGACTTGTGTCTGTGGTGGCAGCATCCATTTTGTGATGCTGAGGCTCTGGTTAACTTTAACCAGGGTTAAGGCTATGTACATGTCGTGTCCCTCTAGAAGGGTGGAATGCAATCCCCGTTGACAGAACTGTCGAGGGAATAGTATTACAAATTGTATGACACATTCACTCAACATGTTTTGATAAAGCCAAACTAAAGTTAGCATATAACCGCGAGGATTATAATGCACTTAAGAGTATATGGTATGGCAATATCCCGGAACAGCTAAGGGAGTTGTTCCCGACTGCTACAGACAGGCTCAGCTCATGCTAGAGCACCATCTCACATGAAACCACGCACTCTGCCCCCAGGATTGCAGGGGCCTTCCATAGGAATGGCTTATAGGTTAACATGTGCCCAGTTAAGGTTAGATATAGGGATACTATATCTAAGCAAGAGGTGATTACACCAACTTACCCCAGCTGAGTGATCAGCCAGTTGTGTCAAATATGGAGGCCAGCCCAGGGGTGACATAATACATGCTGCAGCCCCTGGTAGGCCTTGGATGCATCTATGCCCTGGGTACCTATGGTACACTGTTACAGGGGCCTATAAGGTAAACCAGTATCCAATTCGTACTGCACCTAGAGTGCATTGGCAGTAATTTAGAGAGAGAACAGCATGCTGTGGGTCTGATTAGCAGGCCCACAGCCACATTAAGTCATAAACCAGTGAAGCAAAAAGCAAACATTTGGGGGGACCATAGGATAGCAGATCCTACTCTCCTACACAACCCCCCCCCAAACGCAGGGACATTAGACTAACCTTGACCAGTTGTGTCTTCAAGTTCTAAGTGGAAGTACCTGGAGAGACCATCTGCGTTGCCATGGTCAGTCCCTGGGCGGTGCTCCACTGTAAAGTCCATCCCCTGTAGGGAAATGGACCACCTGAGTAGTTTGGGGTTTTCACCCTTCATCTGATTAAGCCATAAGAGGGGCTTATGGTCGGTCTGAATCTTGAAGTGAGTGCCAAATAAGTATGGTCTCAACTTCTTCAGGGCCCACACCCCAGCAAAGGCCTCCCTCTCAATAGCTGACCAACGTTTCTCTCTGGGGGTCAGCCTTTTGCTAATAAAAGCAATGGGCTGATCTTGACCATCTACATTAAGCTATGAAAGCACTGCTCCCACTCCCAACTCAGAAGCATCTGTTTGGACAATAAACTCCCTTGAGTAGTCAGGACTCTTCAGGATAGGTGCAGAGCACATGGCCTTCTTCAGGTCATCAAATGCCTTTTGACAGTTTACTGTCCACTGAACCTTTTTGGGCGTCTTCTTGGATGTCAGATCATTAAGAGGAGTCACAATGGACCCATAGTTCTTAACAAACTTCATGTAGTACCCAGTCAGGCCCAAGAAAGCTCTGACCTGAGTCTGGGTAGTTGGACCTTGATGTTCTGGATCCTACTCTCCAGGGGTTGAACGCGGCCTCCACCTACAAGGTGGCCCAAGTATACAACTTTACTCTGCCCTATCTGGCACTTTGTTGCCTTGATAGTGAGGCCTGCCTTTTGCAAAGCCTCAAGCACTTCCTTCAGGTGGACCAGGTGATCCTCCCAGGTGGAGCTAAAGACTGCAATATCATCCAGATATGCTGCGCAAAAGTCATCCAACCCAGTAAGGACTTGATTCACCAACCTTTGGGAGGTGGCAGGTGCATTTTTCAAACCAAAGGGCATCACCACAAATTGATAATGCCCACCTGGGGTAGAAAATGCAGTCTTGGCTTTAGACTCCTTAGCTAACCTGATTTGCCAGTAGACAGCTGTCAAGTCAAATGTGCTCAAATATTTGGCAGAAGCCAACTTGTCAATGAGCTCATCTGCCCTTGGAATAGAGTGTGCATCTGTCCTGGTGACAGCATTGAGTCCTCTGTAATCCACACAGAACCTCATCTCTCTCTTGCCATCTTTGGTGTGAGGTCTGGGGACCAGAACCACTGAGCTAGCCCAGGGTCTATCTGAAGGCTCAATAACACCTAATTCCAGCATCTTTTGCACCTCAGTCTTTATACAGTCCCTGACATGGTCAGGTTGCCTGTACATCTTCATTTTTACAGGAAGACTGTCATCAGTGTCCATCACATGGGTACACCAGTTAGTCTGACTGGGTGTCAAGGAGAACATATGTCTGTATGACTGCAAAACTTGTCTACAGTCATGTTGCTGATGTTCAGTGAGGCTGCTATCTAAGGCAACACCATCAACTGAGCCATCTTCAGGGTTCTGAGTGAGCAGGTCTGGGAGAGGGTCACTCTCTTCCTCCTGTCCCTCATCTGTAGCCATGAGCAAGCCCATGTCTTCCCTGTTAACATATGCCTTCAGTCTATTGACATAGAGCACCCTGTGGGGGCTCCTGGGAGTTCCTAGGTCCACCAAGTAGATAACCTCTCCCTCTTTCTCAACAATTGTATGGGGTCCAGTCCATTTGTCTTGGAGTGCTGCTGGGGCCACTGGCTACAATACCCATGCCTTCTGTCCAGGCTGATTCTCAATCAAGACAGCCTTTTGGTCATGCCAAGCTTTCTGCAATTCTTGGCTAGCCTCAAGGTTTTTGGATGCCTTTTCCATATACTCAGCCATCCTGGAGCGGAGACCAAGTACATAATACACTATGTCTTGTTTAGGCTTTTTGAGAGGTAACTCCCATCCTTCCTTCACCAGACATAGGAGTCCTCTTACAGGGTGCCCAAACAACAATTCAAAGGGGCTGTAGCCAACCCCCTTTTGAGGGACCTCTCTGTAAGCAAACAAAAGACAGGGTAGAAGGATGTCCCATCTCCGCCTGAGCTTTTCTGGTAATCCTTTGATCATACCCTATAGGGCTTGTTAAATCTTTCAACAAGCCCATTACACTGCGGATGATAAGGAGTGGTGAACTTGTAGTTGACACCACATTCCTTCCACATAGCTGTCAAGTATCCTGACATGAAGTTGGCCCCTCTGTCAGATACTACCTCCTTAGGAAACCCCACTCTGGAGAAAACTCCAAGTAAGGCCCTGGCCACAACAGGAGCTGTTGTGGTCCTGAGTGGAATTGCCTCTGGGTACCTGGTGGCATGGTCCACCACCACCAGTATGAATCTGTGCCCAGATGCTGTAGGGGGATCCATTGGACCTACAATATCAATCCCCACTCTTTCAAAGGGAACCCCCACCACAGGTAGTGGTATCAGAGGGGCCTTTTTGGTGCTACCTGCTTTACCACTGGCTTGGCAGGTTATACAGGAGCGACAAAACTCCTTGGTGTCTTCAGACATGTGAGGCCAGTGAAAGTGAGGGACAAGCCTTTCCCAAGTCTTATTTTGGTCTAGGTGTCCTGCTAGAGGAATATCATGGGCCAAGGTAAGAAGGAAGCCCCTAAATTGCAGAGGTATAACCAACCTCCTGGTTGTACCAGGCTTGGGGTCTCTACCCTCTGAATAAAGGAGCCCATCATCCCAATATACTTTATGGGTACCTTGAGCATTCCCAGCAGCCTCAGCAGCAGCCTGCTGTCTGAGGGGTTCAAGGGAAGGACAGGTTAACTGCGCCTGCCCCAAGTCTGCCCTAGAAGATCCCCCTGTCCCAGAAACTCAACCTGATCAGGTTCAAGTTCTTCAGAGACAGTTCCTTCAGGGGTCTCAAGATCAGCTTCCTGTGAAGGCTGATCCTCACTTGTAGGCAGTTGGGAAGGCACAGCCTTTACCCTCCTATTCTTCATCTTAGAAGGTGCTTGGTCCATTGTTCCAGGATCCAAGACCTGAGGTTCAGAGAGGCACTTTTTGGCCTGTGACCTGGTCACAGCAAGGACATGTGATGATATCCCTAACATCTCTGCATGAGTCCTGTACTCAACTTCTGACCATAGAGAGCTCTCCAGGTCATTGCCCAACAAACATTCAACTGGGAGATCAGCACTAACCACAACTCTTTTTAGGCCAGTTACCCCTCCCCAGTTAACAATTGCCACACTATGTGTAGTGGTGACATTGCTGGCATTGGTCACCAGGTAATTATCACCTGGCATGTATTGTCCAGGGTCCACAAAGCTAGGTGTCACCATAGTGACACTGGCACATGTGTCCCTGTATGCTTGAGCCACTTTGTCATTAATCTAAGGCGTCTGTCTGTATTTGCCCAGATTACTGGGGCTGATGGTAGGGGTCAAATCTATGTCCCCCTCACAAATCAGAACAGCCTGTGTAAGGGTTCTGACTAGGTCAGAATCTCCCTCAGTTCCCAAGGTGATACCCACTACCCCCTTAGTCTGTGGACCAAAACTGCTAACTGTACTAGTGGGTGCAGGTACCTTAGGGGCTGCAGTGTTGGGGACTCCACCCTTTTTACACTCACTTGTCCAGTGAGAGGTGTTTTTACATGTACTACACCAGGGTTTTCTTTGACCTTCTTTCTTCTTCTTCTTGGAAGTTTGGGACCCACCCTCTGTATTAGTTTGGGGCCCTGTTGAAGACTTCTGGTCTTTAGCTTTCTGCTCCCCACCCTTCTGGTCTGTTTTCTTCTGGTCCCCACTCTGGTTCTGGTTCTGGTTCTTTTGCTTAACTCTGGTTCTAACCCATTTATCTGCCTTCTTTCCCAATTCTTGGGGAGATGTCAAATCTGAGTCAACCAAATGTTGATGCAACTGCTTGTTCTGACAATTATTTAAAATGTGTTCTCTCATAAGCAAATTGTACAATCCTGTATAATCTGTAACCTTACTTCCCAGCAACCATCCCTCCAGAGCCTTAGTGGCACATTAAACAAATTCAGACCAGTCCTGAGTCTCTGTCTTCTGGGTGTCTCTGAACATTAACCTGTCCTGCTCAGTTGTTAAGCCTAACCTATCAATCAGAGCACTCTTCAGGACCAGGTAGTTTCTTGAATCCCCATCACTAACTGTGAGGAGTCTGTCTCGGCCTCTACCTTCAAAGGAGAGCCACAAGATTGCTGCCCACTGCTCCTGAGGGATCTGCTGTACTTTGCAGGCTCTCTCAAGTGCAGTCATCCATTTGTGGATATCATCCCCAGCTTTGTAGGGGGGCACAATCTTACTCAGGTTTCTGATATCAAAAGACCTGTCTTCATCCTTAGGGATAATGCTGCCACCAGTGGGTACTAACCCACTCTCTCTAGACTGCCTTGCTATAGCAAGTTTCTCTTGGGCCAGGGCAATCTTTAACTCTTGCTTCTGGATCCTAATTTCAGCCTCTCTCATTTTGGCCTCATGTTCCCTTCTCTGAGGGCTAGTCAACCCCCTTCTGGAGTGACCATGAGAACCTCTAGAAGCCTGGTAGGCATTGGATTCACCTGAGTGAATCCTCTTCCTCCTATGCTCCTGGTTAAGTCCATTTGGGGGTCTGAATGGGTTGGACCCACTTTCAGTCCCAAATAGGCTTAAGTTAGTCTGGTTAAGCCTGCTGACTAGCACCTGACTATTTCTGCTGTCATCAGAATCACTGCTCCCCCCTTCTGTCTCCTCTTCTTCTTCCTCCTCATTAGGCTGAACATCTCCAGTGACTTGGTCATCCTCATCTACCTGGACTATGGGGACAGGGGTATCAGTATTGTCATCTTCAGTGGGAGAGCCTCCATCAGCATTCCCTGTGGGGTTTGCTTTAGAGGTCTTTAGAGCCTCAGACTGGTCTAAGAGCTCTCTAAGGTGGTCTGTAGTAGGGGTTGGCCATGTCCTAAGACCTCTTAAGGCACAAAGCTGCCTTAGTTCCTTAAAGGAGAATATAGTAAATTTGGATGGTGCCCTTGAAGAGTCACTCTCAACAGAGACATTCCCAGTGGAACCCTCTGCTCCAGACATTGCTCTAGTGTGGGTGGATATGTTGCAATCTACCTACACTGGTGTTTACTTACTAAACCTATCTAGTAGTTGTAGTCAGGGTGTGCTACTCCCTATCCTCTACAACAACTAAGTTCAGTAGAACTTAAGTATACTAGTCTTGCTTTATATGTACCTAGCAGGTACCTGTATGATCTTTAAAATGATAATCTCAAAGATTGTAATGGTAAAACATCAGCTCAAATCCCAATCCGCTTCTCACCAATGTGAGAAGTTGGCCTGGTATATGATGCTCACTAGTTCTAGTGATCACCTTGTACCATGCCAAGCAACCCTTATGATGATTGGTTGTAAGTTAACCTTATAGACCAGCTAAACTTGTGGTAGCGTGGACAAAGCAGTCTTAGGCTAAACTCTGAAAGGCATGTGAAGCAAGCTGTTTTACCATATACAACCCCCTTGAATACCAAATGAAAGGACACCACACAGATATATATTGAAAATATATATATATATTTATTAACTACAAATATCCCCTATACTCCTTATGAGCACAGAAGCACAAGCGTTAAAACAAAATACAGTTTAAATACACAAAAGTTGCACAATATGGATAAGCCCTAGGGCCCACCTAAACCATATACTAAGAAAGTGGTATAAGAGATACCAATCGAAAAGGAAATAGGCCTAGGGCCTTGGGAATCGCTGGAGCTGATCGGGACTAGCAGTGACTAAGTCGGGAAAGGCCCGCGGGACTCAGGTGCAGTGCTTAAAGTGTACGCGTTCACCAATGCATTGTCTATGGTGCGTAAATGTTACAAAGTTAGTGTTTCAGGAACCTTCCGAGTGACCTATAAGGATGAAACTTTATACACACACACTAGAGGTGTATACCAGTGTGGGAACACCGGCGTTGCTGAGTTACCTCACCCAAAGGAAGCGGGTGTACAGGTGCGAAGTAGTGTCGGGTTTCGTCACGCTGGTCGATGGTGCTTGGAGCTGAAGATGCTGCAGGCGGCTCGATGTTAAGAGTTCCGGTAGATCCAAGGGTGGATCTGAAGTGGTGAAGACCTGAAAGCAGAGGGGACAATGTTCAAAGTCACTAGCCAGTGACTACCGTGGAACCAGATTGGAACCAGGCGATGTCGGGTGCAAACAGGCATTGAGGTGTAGCTTCTCTCAGAAGCCACATGGACACGAAGAGGTCGAGGATGTCCAAGGGTCGATCACAAGCTGTGCCACAAAAGCTCTAGCTGATGGTGGTGTCGGCAACCTGATCGGAGCAAACAGGCCTTGGCTAATGCAAGCCACACAGGAAGTGAAAAAGTCTTATCACTTGGACCAGCAAGGTCAGAGCGGGTGCTCCTTTTTAAAGGAGCGAGGGCAAGTCTGGAGCACCCAGACCCGCAGTGTAGATTGTAGGTTTCGTTGCCAAGATGGCCGCTGACCACGTGGCAAGTGGCCGGGATGGTGCGTCGAGTGGCACGATGCAAAAGGGCCCCACGCAGATCGTTGAGATGCTGTGGGGCTGATCTTCGGTGCAAGGGCTGCTCGGTTGTGGGGGTTCTCAATCCCCAAAGCACAGCATCGAGGGTGCCTTGGGTGCTGGGCAGTCAGCTTTTCGGGGGTCTTCCGAGATGTCCGGTGCCACGTCTCTCGATGCCTCCACGGGTCCGTTCTTTGCAAGGACTGTGGATCAGGCGGTGAGAAGTCTAGGAGTCTGGGTCTCGTCAGGCTCAGGGCTCGGGCTCTAGCAGGAGGCGGCAGCAAAGCAGACGTCGAGTTGCTGGATGGTGCCTGTGTTCACATGGTGGCCACTTCTAGGCCACAAGGGAGATGCTCTTCAGTCTTCTGTGCAGCAGAATGTCGAAGTCCGGCATCTTCTTAGTTTTAAGTTGATTTCAGGATGATCTGAGGAGCTATGGCACTGCTCCCACTCTTATTCCCAATCTGAGGGGTGGATCACCTGCTAGGTCCCTCCTCTGGGTGGGACCAGGAAGGGGGGCGGTTGCACCCCCTTTCCTTTGCCCAGCTCCTCGCCAGGCCTGGGTCTGGAAAGTCCCAGGACCGGTTTGGACTGGCATATGCACGGGGACACCTTGTGTCTGATTCTATTCAGCCCTGTCCTACCCAATACACAAAATCGTGTCTGGGGTGGTGCTCGCACCTTCCAAGGCAGGAAACCCTTTGTCCAAGCCTCCCTCACTGGAAGGACTCCCAGCAGCAGGAGGTCAGACTTGTGTCTGTGGTGACAGCATCCATTTTGTGATGCTGAGGCTCTGGTTAACTTTAACCGGGGTTAAGGCTATGTACATGTTGTGTCCCTCTAGAAGGGTGGAATGCTATCCCCGTCGACATAACTGTCGAGGGGATAGTATTCCAAATCGTATGACACCTTACTCGACATGTTTTGATAAAGCCAAACCAAAGTTAGCATATAACCGCGAGGATTATAATGCACTTAAGACTATATGGTATGGCAATATCCCGGAACAGCTAAGGGAGTTGTTCCCGACAGCTGCAGACAGGCTCAGCTCATGCTAGAGCACCATCTCACATGAAACCATGCACTCTGCCCCCAGGATTGCAGGGGCCTTCCATAGGAATGGCTTATAGGTTAACATGTGTCCAGTTAAGGTTAGATATAGGGATACTATATCTAAGCAAGAGGTGATTACACCAATTTACCCCAGCTGAGTGATCAGCCAGTTGTGTCAAATATGGAGGCCAGGCACGGGGTGGGATAATACATGCTGCAGCCCCTGGTAGGCCTTGGATGCACCTATGCCCTGGGTACCTATGGTACACTGTTACAGGGGCCTATAAGGTGAACCAGTATCCAATTTGTAATGCACCTAGAGTGCATTGGAAGTAATTTAGAGAGAGAACAGCAGGCTGTGGGTCTGATTAGCAGGCCCACAGCCACATTAAGTCATAAACCAGTGAAGCAAAAAGCAAAAATTTGGGGTGACCATAGGATAGCAGACCCTACTTTCCTACAGTTACAGGAACTGCACGGGGATAGAGCTTGTGAAAGTCAAGGATGCAAAGGCCTCCATCAAGCATCATGGCTAATTTTTGACTGTAGACATGGGGAGAACACACACATGCCCAGCTCAACAAGCGCACATTTTTTTGGGGCTGATTACCTTTGCCATCGCGCTGAAGGGCGCCAGGGTCCCTCCAGTGAGCTGTCCATCATAGTGGCTAAAGGGCGGGAAGACGGTGCACACCACTAGTGTGTGTGGGGGGGCAAACGGGTGGGCTTCTATTCGAGTTCACATGCCTCTTGTGTGTATAAAAGGACAGGCACCGATCAGAGCAGCAGATCCGGGGAGAAAGAAGCTTGTGGTCACAGGAACTGCACTGGGATAGAGCTCGTGAAAGTCAAGGATGCAAGGGCCTCCATCAAGCATCATAGCTAATTTTTGACTGTAGATTTGGGGAGAACAAACACATGCCCAGCCTGGACAAAACACACATTTTTTTGGGGCTGATTAATTTTGCCATCGCGCTGAAGGGGTCAGGGGTCCCTCGAGTGAGCTGTCCATCATAGTGGCTAAAGGGCGGGAAGATGGTGCACACCACTAGTGTGTGTGTGGGGGGGCAAATGGGCGGGCTTCTATGCGAGTTCACATGCCTCTTGTGTGTTTAAAAGGACAGGCACCGATCAGAGTAGCAGATCAGGGGAGAAAGAAGCTTGTGTTCACAGGAACTGCCTTCGGGTTATTGTTCTGCGCAATACAAATTATTTTTCAATTCAATTTCAATTCAACTGCACGGGGATAGAACTTGTGAAATTCAAGGATGCAAAGGCCTCCATCAAGCATCATAGCTAATTTTCGACGGTAGATATGGGGAGAACTCACACCTGCCCAGCCTGGACAAAATGCACATTTTTTGGGGGCTGGACAAAATGCAAATTTTTTGGGGGCTGATTAACTTTACCATCGCGCCGAAGGGTGCCGGGGTCCCTCGAGTGAGCTGTCCATCATAGTGGCTAAAGGGTGGAAAGACAGTGCTCACCACTAGTGTGTGTGTGGGGGGGCAAACGGGCGGGCTTCTATGCGAGTTTACATGCCTCTTGTGTGTATGAAAGGACAGGCACTGATCAGAGCAGCAGATCCGGGGAGAAAGAAGCTCGTGGTCACAGGAACTGCACGGGGATAGAGCTTGTGAAAGTCAAGGATGCAAAAGCCTCTATCAAGCATCATAGCTAATTTTCGACGGTAGGTATGGGGAGAACACACACCTGCCCAGCCTCGACAAAGCACACATATTTTTTGGGCTGATTAACTTTGCCATCAAGCTGAAGGGCGCCGGGTTCCCTCGACTGAGCTGTCCATCATAGTGGCTAAAGGGCAGGAAGACGATGCACACCACTAGTGTGCCTGGGGGGGGGAACGGGCGGGCTTCTATGCGAATTCACATGCCTCTTGTGTGTATAAAAGGACAGGCACTGATCAGAGCAGCAGATCTGGGGAGAAAGAAGCTTGTGGTCACAGGAACTGCACAGGGATAGAGCTCGTGAAAGTCAAGGATGCAAAGGCCTCCATCAAGCTTCATAGCTAAATTTCGATGGTAGATATGCGAAAAACACACACCTGCCCAGCCTGGACAAAACGCACATTTTTTTTGGGCTGATTAACTTTGCCATCATGCGGAAGGGCGCCGGGGTCCCTGGAGTGAGCTGTCCATCATAAGGGCGGGAAGATGGTGCACACTACTAGTGTGTGTGAGGGGGGCAAACGGGCGGGCTTCTATGCGAGTTCACATGCCTCTTGTGTGTATAAAAGGACAGGCACCGATCAGAGCAGCAGATCCGGGGAGAAAGAATTTCGTGGTCACAGGAACTGCACGGGGATAGAGCTCGTAAAAGTCAAGGATGCAAAGGCCTCCATCAAGCATCATAGCTAATTTTCAACGGTAGATATGGGGAGAACACACACCTGCCCAGCCTGGACAAAACACCCATTTTTTGGGGGCTGATTAACTTTACCATGCGCCGAAGGGCGCGGGGTCCCTCGAGTGAGCTGTCCATCATAGTGGCTAAAGGGCGGGAAGACGGTGCACACCACTAGTGTGTGTGTGGCGGGGCAAACGGGCGGGCTTCTATGCGAGTTCAGATGCCTCTTGTGTGTATAAAAGGACAGGCACCGATCAGAGCAGCAGATCCGGGGAGAAAGAAGCTTGTGGTCACAGGAACTGCACTGGGATAGAGCTCGTGAAAGTCAAGGATGCAAGGGTCTCCATCAAGCATCATAGCTAATTTTCAACGGTAGATATGGGGAGAACACACACCTGCCCAGCCTGGACAAAACACCCATTTTTTGGGGGCTGATTAACTTTACCATGCGCCGAAGGGCGCGGGGTCCCTCGAGTGAGCTGTCCATCATAGTGGCTAAAGGGCGGGAAGACGGTGCACACCACTAGTGTGTGTGTGTGGCGGGGCAAACGGGCGGGCTTTTATGCGAGTTTACATGCCTCTTGTGTGTATAAAAAGACAGGCACCGCTCAGAGCAGCAGATCCGGGGAGAAAGAAGCTCATGGTCACAGGAACTGCACGGGGATAGAGCTTGTGAAAGGAAAGGATGCAAAGACCTCCATCAAGCATCATAGCTAATTTTCGACAGTAGATATGAGGAGAACACACACCTTCCCAGCCTCGACAAAGCGCACATTTTTTTTGGGCTGATTACGGAGTTACTGAATTTGACCTTCAACTCAGGCACCTGCTTTATCTATATCTATAAGTGCTTCCTACAGGAGCCTCGTTGTTTACTTGTAACTATTCTCTGACCCTGCTTCGAGGGTCAGAGCACGGTCAGAGAATAGTTGCAAGTAGGCAAGGAGGCGCCGCTCAGGAAGCACTTACAGGGTTACAGCAGGTGTAAATGGTTACAAAGAAATTAGCTTCAACTTGGGCACCTGCTGTAACCCTGTAAGTGCTTCCTGAGCAAAATCCGTCCTGCTCGCGAATTCGCTGATTTTGCCGCAATTTCGCTCGAATCGCGGATCGCGAAATCGCGGAAAATCTGCAAATTCGCGAGCGGAACGAATTTTCCACCCATACTTATATAGAAGCCCAAAACAGGGTCTTGGTAGACTGCTTTGATCGTAGGCATAAAGACGTCCAGTCAATGAGTGGTCACAAACATGTCAATACTCCAATTGTAAGCTCTTCGCCAAGGCGCCTCTCTATGCCTCTCTTATACAATAGCACAATTCACTTGATTGGCACCTCTCTACAGTCCAGCCATGATGTATTCTTGCCTGATTCCCAACAAAAATGGGAAAATGCTAGAGAGGGGGCGAAATCAGAATATCTGGTGTGTATTGAAAATATCTTAAATTGCATATTATCCTTAGTAGAGAAATCTGTCTTAAACTCTGACCATATGCTCGAAATGATTTCTGTAATACTATTTGAAGGGGAACATCACTTACAACGCATTTTTTACAACGCACTACCATTACATCGCAACCATTACAACGCATACCATTACAACGCATTGCGCTGGGGGGCGCTCTAGGATAGGGAATATATTTCATTTACTATCCAACACCTTCCCTGCTATCCACGGGGACTGGAGTTGGAATAGTAAATTAAATAATTCACTATCCAGCGCCTAAAAGCATTATGCGTTGTAATGGACTGCGCGGTAAAAACCGCGTTGTAAAGGCATGCGATGTAAAAGCATGCGTTGTAGTGACACCAATCCCTATTTGAAATCCAAAATGGAAACAAGTCTGTTACCCTTGTTACCCTTAAATCTAAATCTATCCCTACGATTCTCCCCCACATGGATGGGCGGCCAAGGGATAGGTCGGTATTAGACCTTCCCTCCATAGAGTCGAGAGATATTTCTGTACAGGCAGGAACCCCTGGTTGGGTGTCTCCTATGGCTCTTGTATGTAGTCTTGAAAAGGAAAAGCTATGCCTCAGTACATTATTTGAGGAGGTCGAACTGAGTCCTCCTGTGAAAAAATCCACCTTGAAATTTTTCCCCCTGTTTAAAAAGTGTAGATTGGAGGGCACCGGAGAAAATGAGAAAATCAGTGCCTTTGTTAAGCAACCCAAACAGGTGGAGAGGGCAGGGGGGGAGGAGGTGGCTTTAACCTCTCTGACTAACTCTCAGGTGTATTCTCCTACATTGTCAGGGAAGGAAGGACAGAGAGTAGGTAAGAGGGATGGCCCAGTTTCAAAACCTAAGGGGGAAAATGTGAAAAAGAAACACAAAAAAAGGATTTTGGAAAGCCAGAGCGATGCCCACTTAATAACTGAGAAGGGAGGCCCAAAAACTCCATCAGCTGATGGCAACCTAATGGAATCCATTATAGCATCCACAGAATTGACTGGGAGTTTGGGGGACTCAGGACCGGAAGTACCTCCTTTAACCGGGTCACTGCAGTCCCTCCAAGTAACCCAGCCTCCCACTAAGGAGACATTAGACTCATTGGGTGGAGAAAAGCATATGGGTTACAGGGTCTCCACGCTGCACATAGGGTCTGGGGCCATTGACTTTATTGATTCCAGGGGGGCTGGCACCCAAGAGGGAGGGCCCCAAGCTTCAATTACATCGCAGGTTGGGCCAAATAGAACCCTCGGAGGGGCCTTATTTCCGTCTGTTGGATACTCTGAGGCCTCAATACCCAATACAGTCCCATACTCGAATATCCAACAACATGGTGGGACGCAAGCTGCCTGCTCCACGGACAGGATTCCCTTATGGATCCCATGGAGAGATGCCCCAAAGAATATCAGCGGGGCACAGCCTGGCTTATCTCCCATGGTGGATTTTACTTGGCTGTTTGATACTGAATCCATCACAGTAAATAGAGGTTTCATTCTCAATTTATTTTCAGAATTAGAGTCACTAAAGCTGATAGCTAGCAAGGATATTTAAAATGTGATGATTTATGAACATGACAGTGTCCCGTACTCCAGGGTTACTTTTTGTTCACCGATAGTGGCTAATTTAGTTTTGAAGAACTGTGGGGCTTTTTTGAAACGAGGGCTTGATGTAACACCTGTCATTGAATTTGATGAAAATCAAACTGCGGGCACCAAAAGCCAATTTATTTATTTATTTAGGAAAATGTGTTAAGCGCACAAATAACCGAGGGTGTCTCGGCGCTGTGTGTACGCTATTCTGTCCATGAAATGATTACTGTTTAAAAAGCCATGTTTTTATCTGTTTGCGAAAGGAGAGAAGAGAAGTGCAGGTTTTAATTTGGCATGGAAGACTGTCCCAAAGTTTGGTGGCAGTCACTTTAAAGGACCTGTCACCCCACGAGACTTTCTTAGTCCCTGGGACCTGCACAAGACATGCAATAGATGAGCGAAGGGATCTTACCGGGTATAGGGCAAAAGGCATCTTTTAGGAAAGCAGGTCCTAGGGCGTGAATTGCTTTATAGGCAATACAAAGTGCCTTAAATTTAGTTATTTTCTTTACTGGCAACCAGTGAAGCTGTTCAATAGTGCTGGAAATAGGAGTAAACTTGGGGGTCGCAGTGATCAATCTAGCTGCAGCATTCTGCACCAACTGTAGTTTTTTTATGACTCCTTCCTGAGCATTGACTAAGAGCCCGTTACAGTAATCAATGCAAGATATCACTAATGCACTGACCAAAGTCCTGACCATACTCATGGGAAGGTAAGGGAGGAGTTTTTTCATCATTCTCATGGTATAGAATGAGGATGACACCACAGCATTAACATGTTGCATAAGGGTACGTTTAGTGTCCAGTATGACCCCCAGATTTCTTGCCTTGGCCACTGGAGACGGAGGTGGTCCAAGAGCAGCAGGCCACCAAGTGGGTGACCAAACTGGGGAGAGATTACCAAACACCATCACCTCCGTTTTATCGGAGTTAAGCTTCAGGCAATTTGTGGACATTCAGTCACTTATTGCAAGCATTCCTAAATAAAAATTGGAAGCCACTTTATCTCCGTTTTTATTAATAGCCAACACAATCTGGGTGTCATCAGCATAGGATGTCACCGCCAGGTGATGGGATTTAATAAACCTCGCCAAGTCCGACACATAGATGTTAAATAGTGTTGGACTTAGCGAGGATCCCTGGGGGACACCACAAGGGAGAGTAAAAGGTGGTGAACTAAAATTGCCAAGCGCGACGGATTGTACTTGATCAGCAAGAAAAGAGGAAATA
The DNA here is from genome assembly GCF_964263255.1 of Lissotriton vulgaris. Taxonomy (NCBI): domain Eukaryota; kingdom Metazoa; phylum Chordata; class Amphibia; order Caudata; family Salamandridae; genus Lissotriton; species Lissotriton vulgaris. Next base: position 2,037,488,131 of record NC_141691.1, read on the forward strand.
AGATCCTTAGCACCATGTGTGATCCCCACCACTGAGACACGGTCGATCAAGATGGAATGATCGACCGTGTCAAACGCAGCAGACAGGTCCAACAAAATAAGCACTGCTGATCCTCCCTAAGCATGGGCGAATTTTGCGAATCTGGCGTTCACGAATTTTGCGAATTTGCGAACTCACAATCCGCAAAATCTGCGAATTCTCGCGGATTTGCTGATTTTTTTTTGTGTTCGCAAGGATTTTTGCCAGTTCGCGAGGGTTTTGTACCAGTTCGCAATTGCGAACTTACATGTCGGCTCGCAACGGTCGCAATTATGTTGTTTCTACGTCTGGTTCATCATCACAGGTTCCCAGCACCCTCTGTTTCACCCCTGCCACCCTCTGTTTCACCCATGCCACCCTCTGGTACATCAATGCCACCCTCTGGTTCATCATCACTGTAGATTATGGGGAGAAAAAGCAAGCACAACTGCCCTGCTTCAACTGACATGAATTAATTTGGGGTTGATTTATTAATGTGTCACTGTTTTAAAATTCCAGTCTGGCACCTGCTTCCTTATCTGTAATTTGCTTTCTGTTGCAGAGCAATTATTTTTTCCAGGACCTTTGTGGCCTACTTGTAGCTATTCTATGAGCCTGCTGTGAGGGTCAGAGCAGGGTCATACAATTGTTGCAACTAGCAACTGAACTGGGAATTTGCGGATTTTTATTTTTTTTGTGTTCGCAAGGATTTCTGCCTGTTCGTGAGGGTTTTGTACCAGTTCGCAATTGCGAACTTATATGTCGGCTCGCAACGGTCACGATTATGTTGTTTCTACGTCTGGTTCATCATCACAGGTTCCCAGCACCCTCTGTTTCACCCCTGGCACCCTCTGTATCACCCATGCCACCCTCTGGTACATCAATGCCACCCTCTGGTTCATCATCACTGTAGATTATGGGGGGAAAAAGCAAGCACACCTGCTCTGCTTCAACTGACATGAATTAATTTGGCATTGATTTATTAATGTGTCACTGTTTTAAAATTCAAGTCTGGCACCTGCTTCCTTATCTGTAATTTGCTTTCTGTTGCAGTGCAATTTTCTTCCAGGACCTTTGTGGCCTACTTGTAGCTATTCTATGAGCCTGCTGTGAGGGTCAGAGCAGGGTCATACAATTGTTGCAACTAGCAACTGAACTCTGGAGGGGCGCCAGTCAGGAAGAACTACAGGGAATGGTTACTAATGATGAGTTTGAACTTTTGCACCTGCTGAATGCTTTCACTTTTGCAAAACTTGTTTTTCTGCAGAACAGCATTACAGCAACTGTAATGCCCCAAACAAGCTTACTTGTGAAAGTTAATTTCTAATCCAAAAGTGATCCAAAGAAAGTCAAAAGGCCTCAAATCCAAAAAAGTGCAGGCAAATGTCAACCTGAGGAGTTATTCTGATAAAAATCATCATTTTCAGAAGGTCTATGCTGCTTGCTAGTGGATTTCTTGTGCAGAATTGCAATTTTTGTAATTTCGCGAGTGCGAGATTGTTGCTGCCCGCCGCACCTACATGTTCGCAATTGTGAACTTACACCGCACGCCACAAAATTGTATCACCAAGAAAAAAAAATCCGCTGCGTGCGAATTTGCGGATTTTCGGTAAATTCGCGAGCGTTCGCGGATTGCGAATTTACCGAAAATCCGCAAAATCTGCGAGCGTAACGGATTTTCCGCCCATGCTTAATCCTCCCCCGTCGAGTGTCATCCTGATTTCATCCGTAGCTTTAATAAGCGCGGTTTCCATCCCATGTCCCTTCCGGAATCCAAATTGCGAGTTATCCAAACAATTATTGTGATTAATATAATCTGAAATTTGGATATTCATGATCTTTTCAACAATTTTGGCGGGGAGAGGGAGGCAGGCTATAGGTCTATAGTTGGCAACTTTATAGGGGTCTAAAGAACTCTTCTTAAAGAGAGGTTTAATAGTCGCTTTCTTCCAGATGGAAGGAAAGATGTTTGAGGAAAACATGACATCAAATATTTCACTGGGTTTGGGACCTATAATGTCAGGAAACATTTTAAGAATGGAAGGGGGACATGGATCTTCTGGCGAACCAGAATTGGTAGTGCATAGTAGGTGTGATACCAGTTCTGACCGGACCTGAGTAAAATTCTGAAAGGAAGGAAGGAAGGTTGAGTCAGGCAGGATTGCACCTGACCACGCCAAGTCCATATGATCCTTAGGAGTGGAAGGTGAATGTCCAGTACTGATTGTGTGTGCCTTGAATTGAGTATAAATGTCAGTCACTTTACTTTGAAAATGGTCCGGCAGGGAATCGCAGAGTTCTTGAGTAGCTATGATGGGGGTAGATGTCGCTTGGCCAGAGAGACGCGTGACTACCTGAAAGAGTTGTTTCACGGAGTCGTGTGCAAGATTAATTTGGGTACTGTAAAATTTACTTTTTTCCATAACAATGAGTTGTTTATATTTAGATATCATGATTTTATAGCAGGATTTTTGATCTGGGTCATAGTCTCGTCTCCAGCTACGTTCCTGACGTCTACATTTTTGCTGAAAGTCTTGAAGGCCACTAATTCAGTGGCACAAGACGCACTGGGCCCGAAATAGAGTATTCTGCGGTCAGTCCTAAAGATATAGTGGTTTCTGTGGATTGGAGGGGGCGTTTATTAAATGTTGTTCCCGCCGTAGTAGCTGCAGTGGAGCTGGGTTGCAAGAGCCCTGATTAGCACCAATGTGAATGCAGCAAGGAGTGCACCATTGAGGTAGCCTGGGTGGGCTGCTCGTGTCCTGGTATATGGCTGGCCTGGGACCTAAGGAAACAAAATTAAATTCCATTAAAAGTATGAATCCCATAATTATTTGTCTACAAGAAATGTTGTCTTGTAAAGAGTTTGAATGTGATGGCTATTTTTTATATTCGTGTTATGCAAAGCGATCGGAAAGGGGACATGCCAGCGGGGGGGCGTATCTATACTGCTTAAAAACTCCATCAACTGGAACCAGAAGGTTTTTCCTCACCCCTCAAACCTCTGTATATGTTTGAAGTTGGCATGCTTGGGAGATTCTGACACGCCCACCTCCTTTCTTGTGGCAAACTTGTACGTACCCCCTGGGAAAAATGTTGATCATCTTTTGCCCGGATTTTTCTCTTTTATTCAGGAAGATTGCCCCCTAGTGATAGTAGTGGGGGATTTAAATGCTAAAATTTCAAATTCTGCCTCTGAGATTTATGCCAACACTGATAAAGAGGAAATCTGGTACATCCCCGAGATCATATTACCAAATAAAGTAAAGACATACAAGCGGGGGTTTCTTTTGCTTGACAGCATCAGAAGTTCCGATCTTGTTATCTTAAATGGTAGAGTGCCCGCCGATAAAACAGCCCATTTCACCTTTCACTCTCAACATACTGAGAGCCTTTTAGATTACGTGATTGTTTCCTACCAAATGTTTTGGGCTTGTGCGGTATGGAGAGACCACTGTATAGTGGGTAAGTCAGTGGCTTTTGATTTACCCTCATTGGACTCAGGGAATGCCGGTAAGGGCTTGGCCACTTTTAATAAAGGAAATGGTCGATCCTTTTGGACACAAAAAAACACTGTTGAAGTAGGCTCTATTGCGAAGATGGTGTATGTCGAAAAGGAAGGTTTTATTCACTCCAATATCATATCCTTTTTTAAGGCTCAAATGAAGAAGATCTGTAACTTAAGCTCCACATCTTCTGAACCCCTCACGTATAAACAAGATAGGTCTCATATGATAAACAGTACATACATGATCTCCTTGGTTGACAGCAGGAAATGAATCGCCTCAAGCGAGTGAGAAGCCACCTCATGCTCAGCGAAAAAAGAAAGGAGCTCGACGCGAAGTGGATAAGGCTGAAGGAAGCCGCAAGGGCCAAGGACTCGAGAAAATTTTGGCACTTGATCGCTGAATATTGAGATTCAAGGCAGAGAGCTACTCCGATACCGATTCCCGAAAAGTAATGGGTGGATTACATCTCTCTATCATATAGAAATAATAGCCCAGTTCCTCCCGTGTTGCCTGATGAGGTTAAACCTGCATCTGCTGTCCTTACTGAATTTGGTCCCCCACTAGGAAAGGAATTGATAAAGTACATAAAGATGGCAAGAACTTTGGGTGCACAAGGGCCGGATGGTATCCCAATTGCATTAATCACAAAAGAGCCAGAAGCATGGGGTGATTTTTTAGAGCCACTTTTTAAATATTGCCTTTTTATGAATAAAATACCCCCCACTTGGAAGGGGAGCATTATAGTCCCACTGTATGAAAAAGGACCAAAAACTGTGCCAACTAGTTTTAGGGAGATTGCCTTCCTGGATTTCTCCGGCAAATTATTTGCAATAAGCGTATTATGCCACTTACAAAAATCGATCAGGATATCCTTCCGCCGGAACAAGCCGGTTTTAGAAAGAACCATGGCACCTTAGATAATTTAGCGGTTGTTCAGACAATTGTGGAGAAAAATGTTTTTTCCCGAGGGATGCCAGTTTATACAGCTTTTATTGATTTCTCCACTGCGTTTGACAAGGTGGACCACCAGACCCTGTGGAAAAAACTTGTCTTCCTCGGCATTCCAAATCATCTCCTGGGTCTGATCATGGAATTGCATACTGATACCTGGTGCAAGGTTCTAATAGGAGGCCCGTGGGGGTTAACATGCAAAATTAGAACGCATAATGGGCTCAAGCAGGGCTGTCTATTAGCACCACTTTTATTTTCACTGTACATTGTTGATCTCCTTGGCGCTTTGAACTTGGCGAGAGGGGATGCCCCCCAAAATTGATTGAATGTCAGTTGGGTCTTTATTGTACGCAGACGATGTTGCAATTTTCGATTTAACACCTATTGGCTTGCAACGCCGTCTGGACGTTTTAAATAAATATGCAGAGGTTCATTTTTTTTAAACTAACATTGAAAAAAGCAAGATCTCGGTTTTTCGTAAGAAGGGGCTCAGAATCAAGAGATGTTTTAGATGGATGCTTGGTTCTGACTAAATCGAATTGGTGGACTTGTATGTATATTTAGGGAAAGTTTTTTCCAAAACAGGTCGAGACTTGGAGCATACTAAACACTGCTTTGGTAAAGCTGTCTCCCAGGCAAGTGCCTTAAATAGATTTTATAAAACCTGCGGGAGACGCCATTTTAGCCATGTCTTATCTGTTTTCAAGGTAAGCATGGGCGTAAAATCCGTTCCACTCACGGAATTTGCGGATTTTCTGCAAATTCGCAATCCTGCGAACTCTCGCGAATTTGCTGAAAATCCGCAAATTCGCACGCAGCGGATTTTTTTGCTTGGTGATACAATATTGCGGCATTCAGCGTTTGCAGACTTGTTTTTCTCCATATTTTGCGTGTGCTGCTCCATTTTGGATCTTGCTGCGGGAGTTTGGCGACCGCGATTACGTCATCGCCGCTTGGCACCTTGCACAGCATGCATGGCAAGAGTTCGCAATTGCGAACACGTAGATGCGGCGGGCAGCAACAATCTCGCACTCGCGAAATTGCAAAATTTGCAATTCTGCACAAGAAATCCACCAGCAAGGAGCATAAACCTTCTGAAAATGATGATTTTTATCAGAATAACTCCTCAGGTTGACATTTGCCTGCACTTTTTTTTGCAAGGAGTCCATTTTGGGGGGGGGGGAGTGGGAGGAAGGAAGTGCCCCACAGTCTCCAACTTTCTGTTCCTGTCCAGCAGGTTCCTCCCAGTGCTTTCTTCATGTGCTGGTCACTTTCATTTGGATCTTGACCTGGAAGGATTACTTTTTGTGGATGCTGCTGGATATTTGGATTTGAGGCCTTTTTGACTTTCTTTGGATCACTTTTGGATTAGAAATTTCACAAGTAAGTTTGTTTGGGGCATTACAGTTGCTGCAACTACAATTTTGGATTTTTCAATTTTTGGGCTGTTGTTGGGGCCTTTTGCCCAGGGGTAGTGAGTGGTGCATGGACTGAGTCTTTCTGTGGGGTCTCTTATCTTATCTTATCTTATGCTGTATTTATAAAGCGCGCTGACACCGGGGGTTTCCTGGCGCCGTGATTAAAATTGAGGGTGGGAATCGAAGTTTAAGTGAGGTTTGAGAAGAGCCACGTTTTTAGGCTCCTTCGGAAGCTTAGTAGGGTTTCAGAAGTTTTTATATGGAGAGGGAGGGAGTTCCACAATTTAGGTGCCAGGTAGCTGAATCTACGCCCACCCAATTTTTTTTGTTTGGCCATCGGAGTGGTGAGAAGGTGGAGATGGGCAGAGCGAAGGTAAACATCATGGAGGGCATGGATGGCATGGGATTGTGCTGATGTTTTTGTGTTTTTCAATTTTTTTGGCTGCTGTTGGGGCCTTTTGCCCAGGGGTATTGAGTGGTGCATGGACTGAGTCTTTCTGTGGGGTCTATTTAATGTAAACATCATGGAGGGCATGGATGGCATGGGATTGTGCTGATTTTTGTGTGTTTTTCGATTTTTCTGGCTGCTGTTGGGGACTGGCCATGTGGGTGGGGGCCATTTTGAGTGCTGGTACAGGCAGGCCCTGGCCATGTGCTGGGGGGCAAGGGGCCATTTTGAAGGCAGGCAGTGTTCTCAGGCCTGCTACCATTTTGCCTAGCTTTCATCCTTTATGCCCAGGGGTAGTGGTGCATGGGCCTAGCTTTCTGTGGGGTGTCTTAAATTTAAACATCATTAAGGGCATGGATGGCATGGGATTGTGCTGATTTATGTGTGTTTTTCGATTTTTTTGGCTGCTGTTGGGGCCTTTTGCCCAGGGGTATTGAGTGGTGCATGGACTGAATCTTTCTGTGGGGTCTCTTTAATGTAAACATCATGGAGGGCATGGATGGCATGGGATTGTGCTGATTTCTGTGTGTTTTTCGATTTTTTGGGGTGTTGATGGGGACTGGCCATGTGGGTGGGGGCCATTTTGAGTGCTGGTACAGTCAGGCCCTGGCCATGTGCCGGGGGGCAAGGGGCCGTTTTGAAGGCATGCAGTGTTCTCAGGCCTGCACCCATTTTGCCTAGCTTTCATCCATTATGCCCAGGGGTACTCATTGGTGCATGGTCCTAGACTTTCTGTGGGGGGTCTTGAATTTAAACATCATTGAGGGCATGGATGGCATGGGATTGTTGTGATTTTTATGTGTTTTTCGACTTTTTGGGGGTGTTGTTGGGACTGGCCATGTGGGTGGGCGCCAACTCGGCGAGGACTGAGGCCACGCCCCCTGAAGGCCACACACCCCTGTCGCAGTACTTAAAGCGCTGATCACAAGCGCCTAAGTCAGACTATCGTGCACTCCTGAGGCGGAAGCCGGGAGCTTTTAGAACTGTTAAAACTTTTTTGTGCCACCTGAATAACTTGTTGTTTTTAACTCACCACGCGCTAGCTAAGCGCCAGGGCACTCACCTTCACCAAAAAGCACAGCGAGTAGCGGAACTAGCGCTGACTCGTAGTCGAACAATTCTCTGACAAAAACGCCAACTCGGCGAGGACTGAGGCCACGCCCCCTGAAGGCCACGCCCCCCTGTCGCAGTACTTAAAGCGCTGATCACAAGCGCCTAAGTCAGACTATCGCGCACTCCTGAGGCGGAAGCCGGGAGCTTTTAGAACTGTTAAAACTTATTTGTGTCACCTGAATAACTTGTTGTTTTTAACTCACCATGCGCTAGCTAAGCGCCAGGGCACTCACCTTCACCAAAAAGCACAGCGAGTAGCGGAACTAGCGCTGACTCGTAGTCGAACAACTCTCTGACAAAAACGCCAACTTGGCGAGGACTGAGGCCACGCCCCCTGAAGGCCACGCCCCCTACCCCCTACATCATGTGCTATCACCGGAAGCGCAGCGGGAGCGCCGTTTGCGCGCCAAAGGCGCGCCTAAGGCAAGCCCGTCTGCGCCCGTCATCGCCACCACATCGCCAGTCACCAGTCCCCCTGGTCTAACCGTGCCCCACATGCTCATACGGTACGACCGTGAGGAACTCCTTGCCATGAATCTTAGTCAAAGATGTCCTGATGCTACAGGTGTCCTTGGCCACTCGCAACTCCAATGCAACTCCTGCCATTTTTCTACCGACAATCCAACCTGCGTTCAGGGATACCGTGGCATAACCACCACCCCGCCCCTGTCGATACTTCAACTTAATGTCAGGTCACTCTCCAAACACCATCTAGAGGTAAACTCGCTCATATTGGATGAAAACCCAGACATCCTCTTCCTCTGCGAAACATGGTTACGAGATGGCGCATCTACCATCCCCAACCTTACGCTCCCAGATGAGTATCACCTGGCCACCCTAAACCACGAAACTCGAGGCGGTGGCATCGCAGTAATTTATAAGAAGCACTTCACCTGCTCTTTTACTAAAGAAACTCTCCCTGATTGTGAATGCGCCCAATTTAAAATTAGCACTAGCCCTCAATTCACAATGTTGGTCTATATATCTACCGCCCACCTGGCCCTGCGTTCAGGTTCATTGACGCCCTCCTCGAGACATCTACTGCGCTCATTACCAAATCCGCCAATTTCACTATTCTGGGCGACCTCAACCTGCATTTTGACCTAACCAACGATCACACTATTGCTAATCTCCTCACCGATCTCTCGGCTTTGCAGCTTAACTCTCTCATTCACGCTCCCACCCATTTAGCCGGCCATACTCTAGACCCGGTTTTCACCAACATCCAAGAGGCAGTCACAGAAGTCCCCACTCCTATGGGATGGACGGACCACTACCTCATCAAGCTAACTGTTCCAGCTCCAGGACGGCAGTATAAAACTGAATCCAACCGTCACCTCAAAAGACCATGGCACAAACTTTCCACCCCTATTTTTCATGAAACCCTAAGAGGATTCCATTGGGAAGCCAATCAGGATATAGACACGACCTATACCTCCTTCACTAACTGGATCACAGGTGGACTTGACACTCTCATTCCAGCCAAACTAACCAAAGGACGAGCTACACCTTCTAATCCCTGGTATGATGACACCCTTAAAGCCATGCGCAAGGACTGCAAAAGAGCCGAGCGTCAATGGAGAAAAAACTTTGACGGTCAGGATAAAGCTAACTACCTATCCAAGCTTAAAATATATCACAAATCCATCAGCACTGCCCGCGCAGTTTTCTATGCTGAAAAAATCAGTTCCAACCCGAACCCATCTAAAATGATTTTCAAACTTGTCAAAGAACTTCAAAATCCCAGGTCACCCTCTCCCAAAATTGCATCCAATGAACAATGCGAGCAGCTGGCTACATACTTTGTAGAGAAAGTCCAGAACATCTACAAAACCTTTCCGCAGAACTCTCCTCACTCTGGGGAACCCAAGAACCCAACCTCCACCATCACCCCTCTTACCCAAATCCCTGACATCACGGCTACTGACCTGATTAAACTCTGCAAGAAAGTGAAATCTGGCTCCCCTGCGGACCCTATGAGCCCTTCTCACTTCCTGGACTCATTTGACTTCTTCCTACCCCCCATGATCGACATCCTCAATCTTTCTTTCACATCTGCTACTGTACCTATAGCCTGGAAGCAAGCTTGGGTATCACCCATAATCAAAAAACCCACCCTGGACCCTTCGAAGCCAGAAAACCTCCGACCCATATCCCTTCTCCCCTGGATATCTAAAATAGCAGAAGCCCACGTCAACGGCATTCTCTCCAAACATGTGGATCTAAATGAAATTCTGGACCCATCCCAAAATGGCTTCAGACCGGGCCACAGCACCGAATCTGCCCTATTGGCCACCACCGAATATCTCCGGATGATTCTAGACTCCGGTCAAAGTGCTGCGCTGATTCTTCTAGATCTCAGCACAGCCTTTGATACGGTATCTCATGACATTCTTCTGAAGCGTCTGGAGATGGCCGGTGTGTCTGGCCTTGCTCTAACCTGGTTCCGCTCCTTTCTTAAGGACAGATCCTTCAGGGTATCAGCCCCCCCTTTCCTCTCAAAACCTCATCCGATAGCACAGCGAGTACCCCAGGGTTCAGCGCTGAGCCCCTCCCTTTTCAACATATATGTTCAGCCTCTTGCGGAAGTGGCCAAAGAGTGGGGGCTCACGCTGGTATCGTACGCCGACGACACCCAGCTGGTCGTCACCCTCACTGAAAGCCCTTCCAGCGCGGCGTCCAAGTTCAGAGAGGGCCTGGGAGCAGTGGCACAATGGATGACGGACAATTATCTCCAACTGAACGCCGGGAAAACCGAGGTGCTCCTCCTTGGCAGAAACACCAGCCAATGGAACGAGCACTGGTGGCCGTCATCCCTTGGTACCACCCCACTCCCTAAAACCAGCGTTAAAGAGTTTGGATAGATGCCAATCTCAGCTTCCAGACACACACCAAAAAGGTGGCAGCCACCTGTATAGGTCTTCTGAGAAATCTCAGGCCTATACTCGGCTTTTTTGATTCAAAGGTTCGCCAGCTGATTGTCCAGGCAACCATCTTATCACGCCTGGACTATGCAAACGTCCTCCTCCTAGGCGCAAACAAAGCAGAAACTGCTAGGTTCCAACGAGTCCAAAATGCGGCGGCTAGAACGCTGGTCGGTCTTCCCCGCAGATGCTCAGCCAGATCCACCATCCGCAAACTCCACTGGCTGCCCGTGGAAAACAGAGTTACATTTAAAGCTCTCATTACGATCTTTAAAATTGTCAAACAGGGAAACCCCCCTCTGCTATGAAACCTGACCTGCCCCTATGTTCCTAGCCGTGAGCTACGCTCCTCCAACCAACTTCTTCTGAAAGTACCCAGAATAAAGCTCTGTCGTACTGGAGGCCGCTCCTTCAAGGTTCTTGGTCCCAAGCTATGGAACGATCTTCCTCTCCACATACGTTCCATAGAGTGCCTCTCTGTCTTCCGTAAGGCAATCAAGACCCTCCTTTTCCCTGCCCCCTAGAGTTATCTGTCAGATCCCTCCCTCTCCCCCGTCTGGTAGGGTGTGTGTTTGTCTCTCAGCGCCGAGACGCCCCATTGCTGGGGTAGCTGTTGCGCTTTACCAAACCCAGAATAGAATAGAATAGAATTGTGAGTGCTGGTACAGGCAGGCCCTGGCCATGTGCTGGGGGCAAGGGGCCATTTTGAAGCAGGCAGTTTTCTGAGGCCTGCACCCATTTTGCCTAGCTTTCATCCTTTATGCCCATGGGTAGTGAGTGGTGCATGGGCCTAGTCTTTCTGTGGGGTGTCTTGAATTTAAACATCATTAAGGGCATGGATGGAATGGGATTGTGCTGATTTTTGTGTGTTTTTCGACTTTTTGGGGTGTATAACTGATGTTCCTCTGTCTTCCATTGCTTTTAGGTGCACAAGAGAACCACCAGTGCCAGGAAGAAGTCCTGCAGCGGTGTGTCCAGCAGAACGTCACGCAACGTCACGTGTGGCCACAGACAAGACAACTCTGCAACTCGTGCAACTGCGGCCTGCTGTTCTGACATCTGAAGAAGATGGCCCCAAAAAAGTTCCCCGTAGCTCCTCTAGCAAGAAAGTTGCCAGTAAGGAGCAGAAGAAGCAAGTGGCGCCACTTACCAAGAAGACTGGTGTGCCGACCGCCACATTTTTTGGGAAACAAATAAGTACGCCTGCAGCAGCAGCGGGATCTGCTGGGGACCAAGCTGGGAGCAGCACCCCCACTCCATTGGGCTCAGTGCCACCACCACCACGTCAACTTAAGTCCAAGCCCTTGAGTGCTACAGAGGCAGCCAGTCTAGTTGTTCAATCACCATCGACCAGTGATGTTGGCTCATCGCAAGAAAGTAGCAGCAATGTCCCTCAATCAACACAGGTTGTTGTAACTCATCTGACGAGTGTTCAACAACCACAGCCGCAACAACAACCACATGTGCAAGTACAAGCCCAAGTACATGTGGAAGGAGAGGCAGCGCAAGGAGATGCGCAAGCAGAGGGCATGGAGGGGCACAAGTGCCCACAATAGTTGTTCCTCCTGAAGTAGGGGCACATCAGGAAATCGACATTCAAGCTGAGGTATCATTTGAGGAAGCCACTCCTCCTGCTCATTCATTGTCTTCCACATCCCTAGCAAGGAAAAGATCAAGGATGGTGTCTACATCTTCTTCAAGCCCCCTTCCTTCTGATGATATGGATCCAACTTGGTAACCACCACTGCCGTCTGAGAGTGAGGCACGCCATGATCTGACAAAGGTAGCTAAGCGTAAAAGGAAGGTCCCCGAAAGTCTCATAGTTATGGGGTATGATGATGACGCTGAAGAAGTGGAGTATACTACTCCTGCTGAAGAAGACTCTCACGACGACGATGCAGTCATTATACACACTACTCCAGCCTCAGCGGGCATTCAGCAAACAGACATTTTTACCCTAGCCCGAAAAGCTGCTGAGCTTGATGTTGTCGACGATAAGGCAATGGGACCACCATCATTGGAGTTAACTAGTACACCACCACCTACCGCTACCATATTTTCTCGCCAGAAGGACTTCCATCCACCTTGACCACCATTTCCTCAATTAGTGGTTCTGCAAGTGCACAACGTAGTAAAGTTCGGCAACACACATCCTCCACTTCATCTGGCATTAGCAGCATGACCAGTATCGCCTCCTCCGCCCCCCACAGACATTTGAAGTCCGCAGTTTGGGACTTCTTTAGTGTTTGCAAAACAAGGGACAACATAGCCATTTGTAGCATTTGTAAGCTTGCAGTTAGTCGTGGTAAGCTTGGTTCCAATTATGGTACCGGAGGCCAGAGAGGTCATCTTGAGAGACAGCACATTGTCCAATGGCATGCGCACCTAAAGGAGATCAAGGAAGCCCGAATTGCAAGTCAACAAACTCCATCCGTTGATGTTTCATCTGATAATGACGAGGAGGAAGAAGCGTCAAACACTTCACTTACACCCAGTACCCCTGTCAACAGCACACCCCCTGTGAGCCACACTAAGAGTGTGGGAGAGAGTGAGGCACCAAAGCGAAAAAGTTCATCATCACTGAGCGTAACTGGGTCGAAGAAGTAATCATCATCATCATCCCGTAAAATCATGGTCCAGCCCACCATTAGAAGCATGTTGTTTTCAGATGCGCCATTTGAACGCAACCACCCAATGACGCGTCTGTATAACACTAAGCTGGCTAAAATGCTAGCTCTGGACCTTCTCCCTTTTTCTTTTGTGGAAGGGTTGGTTTTCTTGAATTAGTGGCAACGCTCTGCCCTAAATGGAAGGGTCCTAGCCGGTCTGTTTTGTCAGAGTTGCGGTTCCAGCACTACATGAAGATGTGCTGGAGGTGATTTGGGCAGCTTTACAGAAGAGTGCTGTTGACACTATACATCTGACAACAGACATGTGGACCAGTGGCGCAGGCACTGATTACATGTCCATCACTGCACACTGGGTCTCTTTTTGAGGAGTTACAGCAAAGCCACGGCCAGGTGTTGACCCGGACAACGTTTTTAAAGCTGCTCGGAAACATGCAACACTAGCCATGTTTGGCATGGAGACAAGTCATACAGGAGAAAACATTTTGCAGGAGTTTAACACAAAGGTCTTTCAATGGCTGTCCCCAAAAAAAGCAAGATTGGTTATGTTTCCATGGAAAATGGCGCCAATGTAGTTAAGATGAACTTGTATGTGATGGGACTACATCTAGCCCCAATGTAGTTAAGGCCATGGATATGGGTAACTATTTCAGAGTGCTGTGTTTTGCGCACTGTATAAACCTGGTTGTTAAAAAATTCTTGAGTGAAGAAAGTCCAGTGTGCGAGTTACTGACCACCTGCCGAAGAATGTGCACACATTTCAGCCATGCTTTTAAGGCCCAGAAGCATCTGAGGGGCCTGCTACATGAACGTCGACTGCCAGTGAAAGCACTCATTCAGGAGGTGGCAAAACGTTGGAACTCAACCTTCTACATGCTTGAGCGTCTGTATGAGCAGTGTACGGTAGTCGATCAGTATTTCTTTACACAGGGTACAGCTATGAAGGACCTGAGGATACATGCGGAGCAATGGAAGCTAGTTAAAAGCCTGACAGATATGCTTCGTACTTTTGAGGTCTTCACGTGTGCAGTCAGCAGGGAGGACTGTAATTTGGGAAAAGCTATCCAATTGTTGCGCATGCTAGAGCACCAACTGAAGGCGGTGTATTCTACGTTTCAAAAAGATGAAGAAAAGCAAGAAGCTTTTGATTTGGCAGAGAAATTATTACAGCGCCTACTTTGCGATGAACGTCTTCAAAAGATCCACACAGAACAGCATTACATTTGTGCTACTATTCGAGATCCACGCTACAAAAAGGCACTGGCAGGCAGAGCATTCTTTCCTTTTGGTGACGCAGAAGTTTCAAAGTACAAACGTTGGCTAGCTCTGTCAGCCATGAGGTTTGAATGAGAACAGCAGGAAATTGAAGTGAAAGGCAGTACATCAGCATCAGCAGGCCATCCGGAGTCAAAAGAATCCACTTCTGCACCTGTGGCTGTGGCAGAAGTGAGTGATTTTCCCTCTCAGCCGTTAAAGACACCAGCAACCGGATCATCTGCACCAGACACAACAGTAACATTGTGTGAAGAAGAGGATTGGCTAACTCAGCTTGGGTTTGCTTCTCAAAAGGTCCCAGCAAAAAGTAAGGAAAGTGGAGGAACCGTGGATGACCTTGAGTCGGTGGTGCAGGACTATCTGAATGACTTAACAGAGGTCTATGTTCATGATGACCCATTGGCGTTTTGGCATGGGAAAAAAGAATTGTGGCCAGAGATCTCCAACCTGGCTATAAACTACTTGTCTTGCCCACTCGCAAGCGTGTCTTCTGAATGTGTTTTCAGTGCTGCTGGTGGCATTGTAACTTGCAAAAGGACCCGCCTCTCGCCCACAAATGTGGAGAGGTTAACAATGATCAAGATGAATCAGCACCTCATACCACCAGATTACAAAGTATGAGAATACACGCTGGAAGAAGACGAGGAGGACACCAACTTAGATGAGGGAATTTCTTCTCTGTTAGGTGAACTACTCCCGCCTGAATTCGCAGAGTATGAGGAAGAACTCTTCTTCCCTGACACTGAGCCCTGAAAATGAGCCAATGAATCAATAACTTTCTTTTTCGTCCTTATTCATTTTTATTCCTTTGTGCCTGTCTTTCTTTGTTTTGCAAAGTCTATATAAATAAAAACTTTAATCACCTAATCACAAAAACAAGCCCATCAGCAGAACTGTCTTCACTTATTTGCTTATTGATTTGAAGGTGCCGCAGTTTGCATTCCTCAGGTTCACAAGTTCACAAGAACATGCTCCTCTATCCTCCTCCTCCAGACTCCTATTTCCCTCAAAGCAGATGGCTGGATTACGCCCAATGAAGAAAAACTCTGCACTTGTGGGGGTGTTCTACGTCTTTGCGGGTGAGTTGACGGCTCTGGGGCCATTGCTGGGAAGGTCTAATGCCGGATAAAAGTGGTTTTGAAAAAATCAGAGTTGAAAAAGTGTTTGCCTTTTTGCTCACTATCATGTTTTCGGGGGCCTTTTTGGGTGGGTTCCTGGTGCTTGTGGGTGGGATTTGGGGTCTGGGAGCACTGCTGGCACAGTCTAATGTTGATTGCATTCGTTTTCTAGGACATCCATGGTGGAAAAGTGGAGTTATGACCTAGCTGCACAGCAAGTTTGGACAGAAGGCTGAAAAATATTGTAAGTATGAGATTTTCCATTTTTGCTTTTTGCCTGTTTGGGGCTGTTGTGCTTTTTTGCGGGTGGGTTGGCGGGTCTTGGGGCATTGCTGGGAAGGTCTAATACCGGATAAAATTTGTTTGGAGAAAATCCATGCTGAAAAGCCTTTTGGCACTTTTTGTAACAGGGCTTGTTAGGGTTAGCAGTAGCAGCAGTATTCCATGTGTTTGGGGGTGTTCTAGATTTTTGCTACTGGGTTCTGGGGTCTTTGAGCACTCGTGGGAATGTGTAATTTTGGTTGCAAGTAATTTGAAGAAAATCCATGGTGGGAAAGGGGGGATTTGGCCTAGTGAAAGAAAGCGTTTGCCACTATTCTTAACTTAGGGCTCGTTAGGGTTAGCAGTATTGTATTGCATGTGTTTGGGCGGGGGGCTGTTTGTGGGGGGGGTTTGCGATTCTTGGAGCGATGCTGGGTATTGATACTTTTGCTTGCTTGCAAGTGGTTTGAATACAATCCACGGTGGGTAAGGGGGGATTTGGGCCTACTTTACTTTCAAAGTACGTTTTGTCACCATTTTTCTACTAGGTCTCGTTTTTTGAGATCTGATTGGGGGTCTTCTACATTTTTGCGACTGGGTTTAGTAAGGGTCTGGGAGCACTGCTGGGAAGGTCTAATTTTGTTCTAAAACACAGTTTACAGTACACCTAGCTTGAGGGGAAAGATCCGCTAAATTAATTTGCCTATACTTATTTATCCTTCAAAAGGAGAATCAGACAGAGTACGCACTTTCAAAAATATTGTACTGTCTATTAGGAAACTTAAAGTGTGATTTTTTGCACTACACAGCATACATACCTTATATTTATTTGTCAGTGGTGTTCTAATATCACTTCCTGTTTTTCCATCAATAATTACAGGCCGGGTTTCAATCTGTGCAATGGGAAAAAAAGGATGGAGTCAGGCTTCACATTAGCTAGCCGCAATTCAGCATCCGCCAGGCAGGCAGGGGACAGGGTGTCTTCTGGTCACCAACATTGATGGACAGAACTTCAGCTAGAATGGAGGAGTTCCGCTAATAAGAGGAATGGTTTGATGCATGCAACTTACCAAATTCAACAGGACAACTACAACAACATACAGATAATGTATCTGTTCTTTTCTAATTATCTTTTAAGTAATGTTATTGCTGTGAACTTCTATGAGTGTGACTCTGCATTTCTTTGATCTCTGCTTCTAAATTCATCCCTACAGCCATTCTATAGGTTTTATTTGTGCTATTTTTTAAACCTAATTTAATGTAAGAAGTGTTTCTCTGATTGCAGAGATAGGCAAGTGAAAACGCATAATTAGTACTGCAGCCCTGTACTGTCTCATTCTTTCATTCATGGTTGTCGAAAGTACTACTTACTTTTCAGTAACCATGCATGCAGTAGTGCATGCACTTCCTTTATGTCTCTTAAAAGATTTATGGTTAGCTTTGTACCCAAAGATTTCTTTATCTTAAATTGTTTGTCCATGCTGTGATTTTTTTTTCTTCTCTCAACAAAACTTTCCCAAAATCCCCCATTCCCATCCATTTTCCAAACCCTAACCCTCTTCCCCCGGGCTGTGTGGTTTTGATTGATGTGTGACTAAATGACAGCAATAATTCCACACACTTGCTGGGGAGGATAAGGTCTTTGCAACAGGCTGGTGAAGGTATCCGAGGATATATTCTATTCTTACTCAGCTTGACACTCAGTCACTATTGGCAAATGAAAGGAGATTTTCATGTGCGCCATCAACTTGATTGGTCATCAAGAACATCCTCCTCCTAGACATGGCAAATTATTATGCTGCTGTGTCCTTCACCTTCGGTACTATTTCTTGTAGTAGTAGCCAATGTCAAAGAAATTCAACGCAAGTACTAGTTATACTTTCAATACTGTACCATTTGTTAGGCTACATTGTGGCACTGTTCTAGAGTACTGTCACCTGCTATATTCTCTATTGTACCGTTCTAATGCTACGGTAAGGACAAACAAGGTTTCATTTTCTTTTATTTTCAGATGCTGCAACTGCCACTGTGTAACACCACTAGTACCACCGCAATGATGACATTTCATCCGCCCAGGATTGCCAACCTTAATCGCTATTTGGCATGCAGCCAGCCCTGTGCCTAGCCCTATTTCCAAACACAAATTACAGGTAAGATAAGCGTTTGGGGGGAGGAAGTATAATGGAGTATTAGGAGAGACGAGAGACTGACGCTAGTACTAGTAAAGTCCTAGGACTATTGAATTCACTTACACTGTGAGAGGCACTTAGTTTTGAAAACATTTGGGCAATTAATTACACAGTTTGAATCAAGATGCCACTTAAGTTTCAGGAAAACAAACTTACTGTTAAACCCCCACCCACCAGCCACAAAAGCAGTAAAAAAAACACGTATGCTAAGATAAAGTTTAAAGTATATTTATATCCCTAACAAAAATAATCTCCCGCAAGACCCAACCCACCCCCACTCCCTAACCCAACTCTAGCAGAGTACACTTGATAGAGAAGGAACTTATCGATTTACAGCTTCAATTTTAACAGTATCGGATGAGAGAATTCTTAAAGAAAAATGGGACTCTAGTAGATTAAAAAATTTTGAGTATGGAGAAAAATGTGGAGCTCTTTTAGCCTGGAAAGCCAGAGAAGAGAGAACTAGAAATAACGTCAAAGCACTATTACAAAGACAGACAGGAGAATTATTGGAAACAGACATAGAAATCAGAGAAGAAGCAAGATCTTTTATGAGAAGTCTCTATACTGAGGATAAAGATCCTAAGGGGGAAGAGTTAGACTCCTGGCTGATAACAAAACATTTGCCACAACTACCTGAAACAGATAAGGTGTACCTGGATAGTGAGATAACAGAAGGGGAAATCTTGAGTCAATTGAAGAAAATGAAAAAAGGGAAAGCGGCAGGCTCAGATGGGTTGCCAGTGGAGATCTATTTGGATAATAAAGACCAATTAATGTCTCCATTAAAGGAACTGTTCAACCTTTTGTTGACTCAGGGTTTCTCAACACCTCCCTCATGGGGAGAAGCCATTATAACGCTCATACCAAAACCAAATAAGGATGTTAAAAGAATAGAGTCTTACAGACCTATTTCTCTGCTGAATACAGATATGAAGATCTACTCTGGTATCTTAGCAACTAGACTATCGAAGGTTATTAAGTCTATAATCCATCCTGATCAGAGAGGCTTTATCCCAGGGAGACAGTTAAACGAACTAACATTTCAAGCAATAGGAGCTATAGACTACGCCAACGTTAAAAATCTCCCACTGGCCCTGGTCGCCATAGATGCAGCTAAGGCCTTTGATCAGGTCAATTGGAAGTATCTTTGGGCCTCTATGGCGGCTTTCGGGTTCCCTCAAATTTTCATAAAGGCGGTTAGATCCCTATATCACAACCCAAAGGCTAAGGTTTTAGTTAATGGAATTCTATCTGAATGGTTCGATATATCCCGCGGTACCAGACAGGGTTGTCCCTTATCCCCTCTTCTGTTCGATGTTTATATGGAGCCCTTTGTTTGTGGGATTAGAGAGGACAATATTATCCAACCTTTTTTGCTCGGAAATCTGTCCTTGAAGGTGGCGTTATACGCAGACGATCTTCTTTTATATACCTCCGATCCTTTAGTAGCAATACCGAGGTTATTTTATTTATCAGAAGAATTTGGGAAACTGTCAGGTTACCAGATAAATAAGGAGAAAACTGAGATCATGGGATGGAATAACAACACACCTATATTAGGCGCTAATCAGAAAATGAGGTACCTGGGAATCTACTTAACCCAATCCTTAAAAGACATTACATCACTCAGTTGGAATATGGTGGTTAAAGATATTAATAAAACATTGTTAAGATGGGGAAACTTGCCCCTGAATATATACGGTCGAGTCAACCTCATTAAAATGACTATTCTCCCAAAAGTCTCTTTCCTATTCAACTGTATCCCCTTATCATTCTCACTGAAAGATATTAATACCTTACAGGGCAAAATTGGATCATTTATATGGGCCTGTAAGTCTGCAAGAATAACATGGAAGAAACTGAGGAGGGGTTTAAGTTTAGGAGGGCTTGCCCTCCCTGATCTTCTGTCATATTGTCACGCATTTCATTTCAGAAATTTTAGGATACTTGCAAATAAGTTAGAGGCATCATCACAGGGCCGCTTGTTTCAAGCATTATTAACTGACTTACCCTATGACCACGATTATTTTTTGTTTAAATTTGGAGACCAGAAATTTTTTAAAAAAATTCGCCTTAAAATCCTATCGACCGCACTAAAAAACTGGGGGTTCATCAGGAAGATATTTGATATCCCATATTACCACACATACACCCCAATTTGGGACTCTCCTGGTACACCTTTATGCCTCCAAGATCATCTGTCACAACCTTTGAGAAATGCTGGGTTAAAAACATGGGGCGATCTTAGGAGGGATTCGGGCCTGGTGGACTGGAATTCTTTAGTACAACTTACTGATGGGCAGTTGACCAGGTTCAAATACTATCAACTATCTTCCTGGTGGTCCAGTCAAAATATGCAAAAAGAGAAAGACACGGATATTTTTGACTATATAGGAAGGAGGGGGAAATGGGTAAAAGAACTTTCATTTTGGTATAAACTGTTGATCAAAGAAGAAGAGAGTAAAACCAAATCAGAGGTTATAAATTTATGGGGTCATTGTATACCGGACACTCTTGATGAAATTAACAAAGTATGGTTAGATTCCTTTTTGTTGTCATCGAGGCTAATTAAGCCAGCAAACTTAAGACGTAACCATATATTTACGGCCTATAGAGTATATTGGACTCCGGCCAAATTGAACAAGATCACACGAAAGAACTACTATTGCCCCCGATGTAAACATAATGCAGCTGACGATATTCATATCTTTTTAGAATGTCCAGCCATTCAAGACTTTTGGAAAGCGGTTATGGATTTTTTGTGTGATGTACTATTAACGACTATTATATGTTCCCGTAGACTGGTTTTTTTCGGTTTATCGAAAGATTATGATATCAATAGTCTGGACTCACAGTTTATTTTTTATATAATAATTATTGCTAGGAGACAAATTTGTATGGAGTGGAAGTCAGTGTCTCCTCCTCGTTTTGCAGAATGCCTGAAGTATATAATGGAAGTCTGTAAAATGGATTTGGCTGGTCGAAAAGAGAACATTGAGAACGTTTGGTCTAAACTGGTGGTCTGGATAAATAGGTGAACGGTCCTGTGATTATGCCAGAGGTTGAGTCGGTCCTGTCCTCCACCAGGCCTAGGGCGCCCAATATAGGCTTGGAGGAGTGGGATAAGGAAAGCAGCCTACCTCTGGGACTTCCCTGTATGCTATGATACTGTCTCCATGGCGGACTCGAAAAATGACAGTATAAGTGGCATCGGCGAGACCCATCTAGAGCAAATATATTCTGGTGGCAAATATGAGGACAAAAAAAAAAAAAAAAAAAAAAAAAAGACCCAACCCACCCCCACTCCCCAAACCCAACGAATGTCCGTGAAAAGTCCAAAAAACCCAACTCCCAATTCCCACCCCCCAGAAGTCTTTAAAAAAGGGGCAAGGGACAGTCTCCTTCTACTGCTGGCTGCTGCTGTTGACTTTCCGAGCCAGGTCGGCATGCTCCTTGCGGAGGGTCTCGAGCAGGGCTTTGGTGTTGAGGAGCACCTGCTCGAGGTGGGACACCCTCAGGGAAAGGCGGTGCATCCTTTGTTTGTAACTGCTGTGGGGGCAGCTGATTTCTTTGCTGCTCGGCGGTGGCGGGTGGCTGCTGTACCCCGGCTCCATACCGCTGGAGACCTGCTGCGCTGATTGGCTGACCAAGGGAGCTTGGAGGAGGATGCAGGTGTCGCTGTAGATGTTGTAGACGTACTCTGCGTGTCCTCCTCCTCCTGGGCCACCAGCCGCCGATATTCGGCGACAATGGCCTCCAGCCTCCGTTGCCGGCCCGTCTAGCCTGCTCCTTCCGTGTTGGTTTGGAAGGAGCATCTATATGAATAAAGAAAAAGACATAGTCTGTAACCAATGCTCTTTAAGATTAACACAAAATGATTCAGCAGAAAGTTGTGTCACAGTAGAACTAGCAACTTGCATGCGCAGTACATAACTATTGTGGCCAGTATCTATCTAACCTCCCACTTCTTCATCCTTGCTCTAACATTAGTGGGAGTTTAAGGAATCAATTCTACGAGCACTATGGACTCACTCCGTTAGAGTCGACTATGACAGTACACCAGTCTTATTCTTCTTCTTCTCTCTTGTTTAGCAAAATTGGTACGTTAACTTCGGCAAGCCGGCATAAGGCCAGCGCAGTCACCTTGCACCCGAGAAAAACAGACGCCCGCCATGATGAGTGAGACAGACTTGCGTTACTGTACCAGTCCAGTACATGCAGGTGGTGATGCTCTTACTTTTCTGTTACGGGTGGCACTGAGAAAACTTGTTACAAGGGCTACTGCTTCATTAATTTAACTTTCACCCTACAGTGCCAATGAATACTAGAAAAGGAAAATGAAGAAGATAAATAATCTGATTGTCTATCACTGCACATGGTATGTATTTGCTTACATATGGGATGACTTTAGGTGCTTTGCTTTTTATTGAGTGAACAGTGATACATCCACACATGAATGACCGAGTTCTACTAAACTTAATAACAGAGGTAGTGAGTGGCCATCGTAATAGCCGGATATATGCTGTGCTTGCAATACAAACTACTGCTACTATTCATGGTAGTATTCGGACAAACTTACAACTTCTTTTCCTTGCCTTTCCTACACTGGGACTGACGTGCGGGTGCAGTGTTACATGCTCTTCAAAGTAACACTTAGTTCATCCAGTGACCGTCTACTCTCTCTAGATACACATATGCTATCTAAGAGTCAGATAGTACCATGATCCAGGCATCCATCCATTCAAAATATATATGTCAATCATTCTTCTTCATGTCTCTCATCTGGACAAACGTTTTCTGACGGGGAGCACACTATGCAGTCTGCAATCTCAATAAGGAATATAAGAGCTTACCACTGCCCGCCACTACCGTGGCAACCCCACTGATTCACATGAGACAAATACTGTTATGTTACCAGGGCCGTTTCTGCCATTAGGCAAGACAGGGTGGCCGCCTAGGGCGGCAAAAGGGGGAGGGTGGCAAAAATCATGCGGGCAGCAGCACCTGTGAGTGGAGTGCACTGTGCAAGCGCACCTGCTTGTACATGCTGCGCAGCACTGAGCGCACCCTAGATTAGTGGCGTGTGTGGAGCAGTACACACTAACAGTGTAATGGGTCCCCAGGGCCGTCAATCTTGTAGCGTGGGATAGCGCTACCAATGACGGCCCTGGGCATCATCAATTTGACCAGTCCCTGAGCGGTGCTTCAGCAGCCAGTGACTGTGACGCGCACCACCCTTTCTCTCTGCGCACGGGGGATGGACTGTGTGTGTCGGCTGGCGCACTGTTCTGATGCCTTGGTGG
This sequence comes from Lissotriton vulgaris, assembly GCF_964263255.1. Classification (NCBI taxonomy): domain Eukaryota; kingdom Metazoa; phylum Chordata; class Amphibia; order Caudata; family Salamandridae; genus Lissotriton; species Lissotriton vulgaris. Next base: position 2,037,511,288 of record NC_141691.1, read on the forward strand.
ATGATGGTGAATTGTTTACTAATACTGCTGCCACCTGCCAGTGCCACACAGTCCTGTCCCGACTCCCGGCCCTCTTTTTTTACTGTCTTCAGCATGAGCATGCAAACAGCACAGCCGGCCCGGGGTCTGTTCCGCATCCCCATAGAGGAGCGCGTGGACTTGTGGACGTACGTGACTTTCACCCGAGCAGTGCACCGGTGAGTCACCGCAGTCAGCGAAGGCCTGCAAACGTGGGTGTAAAATATACATATTTTGGTTGTAAAGGATTAATGTTCAGGCCTGTTAATGTTGTAAATGAAGCCTGTGAGTCTCTGAGCTGGTCCTCACAGCCCCAGAGACAGGCGCACAACAGAGTGCCCGGCAGAACTGTGAGGGGTGAGGTATGGATGGTGGCACGGAGCGGGTCTGTTTGTTACAGCAGGCGGCAGGCCCTGTCTAAAGATCATAAGATGGCGGTGGTGGCCAATGTGCAGGCCTCTGGCCAGTGAGGTGATGTATTCTCACTGTGCATGTGAGAAATGCTGGAAGACACGGGAGAGAGGGTCAAGGAAGCGCGAAGAGACTGTGCCTTGAAGAAGAGGAACACCTTACCTTGAGTTGCGCGCAGTTCAGCAGTGCGTGGAACTGGGCCTTGTGTCCAGAGCGCCACAGCATTTCACCACAGCCAGCCCTTGTCGCTTGGAGAAGAAGAAGCCCTCTGGGCCCGTCCCTTCCCCAAGCAGGCAGGGAAAGCATAAGTCTGCACTGCCCCAGGCATGTTGAGTAGAAGAGATGTAAAGGTGGGAGATTTGCAGTGGCGTTGCTAGAGCTAGAGGGTGACCAAATGTGGCCTGTGCCCCAGCCGTCTTTGTCCTTCTGGCCCCCCCTGGTAATGGCCACCTGTGTGTGCCATTATCCGTCAGGGTCCATGACACACGTCGCATGCAATGCTTTATTTGCTTTTATGATTCCCGTAAACAGCTTTTGAGGCCCAGCCGTTTTGCAGCAGGCTTCATCTTTGCTTATTAGTGATGGGGTTTTCTGGCTGTCCTTCGCTTTAGCGCGAAGAAACGCTCTGGCTGAGTTGCCCTTCTCAATAAGGAAAAACATATCTAGTGTGAAACAAAACAGTGAAATGCGGTTGTTAGAAGCCACTGCGCCTTCCAGGAGAAAAAACAAAGGGGCTTATTTTACAATACCCTTGCGCCGGCGGCGAGTCAATTTTAACATAGGAAAAAAATGGGACGTATCTGCTGCGCATTGAATAAAATTCTTCAAATCAAGGTACTATTTTGCCAGAAAAGCAATAATATTTGATCAAAATATGAGATTGATCAACTAAAAATACTATACTATTCCGCTGCCATTCTCTAGAATAAAATGTGTTAAATACAAAAATGATTAATGTATTATAATGCTCAACTAAAAAATAAATTGGCACAGTGAAAAGCGATAGATAGAAGGTTATGTGCTTGCGCTCTATTGTCAACAGTAATGGGTAGAACTTATTAGGGCTGCTACTGGGAATAAAAATGACGTCTATCTATCTTCATAAATAATGCAGTAAAACTACATCAACAACATTAATGCAATATATCTCGAGCAAAGTCAAACTATATACAAAACATCTATCAAATAAAGCATCATGTTCCAAAATAGGTGTCAGTCTTCTTCTTTAATGTTCATTACAGCACCTCTTTGATTGCTAGCCAACGCGTGTTTCATCTAATTTGAGCAGTTTATGCATTTAGACTTCATTAGGGCAGCATATGTAATTACGAGACTGGCGACACCACTGACTCTCTGTTCCAAGTGGCGCAAAGAGTAAATTTGAAGTTATCAAGTCGATTCAACGAAGAAGTAGCACCTCAATTTATAGAATAAATGAGACCCTCGTCAGGGCAAAGTTCGGTCACAACATCGAGTAAGTTTATTATTTTCAATACCGGTGGGAGCACAAGTACGGTGTCTATGCTTTATTTGATAGATGTGTTGTATATAGTTTGACTTTGCTCGGGATATATTGCATTAAAAAATATATTGTTCGGGACACCACTCGTCGGAAAAAAACTATATTACTGCTGCACAATAAAATATATTAATGTCTAAAAAAAAATCCCAGTTCTGCTGGAAAGTATATTACAGTACTTCTCAAAGTACAGAGAGGTTTAGTTATGTCATTTATGGTGAGTGACATTGGGCACATGACATAGGAGTTGTCGTGACAACCAAACAGATGGCTGTTCACTTGCAGAGCTTGATACAACCAAAGTTCACGGCTTTGAGAATGGACAGATTATATAGTATATGTATACATGATGAGTTGGGAGCAGTAATATGCATTGTGGCGCTATTTGGTTCAGTGCCTTCTCCCAGGATTCTAGGGGATTCCATTGGAGATTAGAGTCTTTGAGTTGCCGTAAGTAGTAGGCACTGAAGGTTTCGGTAGTTTCTTATTACTGTTACCGGGAGCAGCCAAGGTGCTCATATGATAACTGGGTTATTAGAAGCAGGCACTGCCCAGTGGGTTATGTGTGTGAATTCCCTGGAATATTGAATGCTGTTATGGATCTGCTAATAATACCCGCCTTAGCAATACGTGAGAAAGTAGGATGGCATAACCTATCACTTTTGTTTTAATGCAACAATATTTTCTGCATCTTCCTACCCCTTATGGTGCCAGGTAAATTAATATTCTTCAAAGCCAATGTACACCCTCTAATGCACATAGCAGGCTTACTTCAAGGTTTGTATGTTCTGCTACTAAATAAAAATGGCGACAGGAGTCACAAAAACGCTACAACATAAAGGGATAAAACTGTAATAAAAATAAAAAGCCCTGGGACTGTAGATGGAGAACCAATAATCAAACACTTCGACCATATTTTTATAAATATAATAACAATAGGTGTGCCCTCTAGGTATCTAGCCTTCAGGGACATCTACGCCCTACTCCAAGGTACCAATGACGTCACAAACAATGACCCTAAAGAACATTCTGGAATGATTCAGAAAAGGTGATAACATTTTGTAACTCTTCCTGTAAATCTACATGATCCTACCATGACTCATGTACATTCCATATGAATTTTTATAACAAAAGATCTGACCTCCAACTTCCCTCTCCAGAGCGCTTACGATGGCCTAGAGATGCCCTTCGGCTGTTCGTTAAAACCAGCGCTGAGGCAACTTCATCCCTGCTCGGCATTTATTCTGCAATCTGAGTGTTACTAACTTTGTTGCTGTGCACAGGTTTACTCCATTTTCTTTGGGTATTCAACGCTATTTATCAGATTAACTGTTTTTTCCAGAATTTTCTATGAATACGGACTTCCACCTTTCATCCTTGTATTGTATTTAAAAGGATAGTTTCCTGTGTTTTTTCAGAAACTTTGTCCTCCGTGAGATAAGTGACCTTAGCAGTGCCGCTGCTCAGAGCTTATCGAAGTAAACAAGGCGCCTGCTTTACTCTAAGTCAAGGGTAACCTCTTTTATGCCCCAAAGGTACTACAAGGAGACACCACCCAGAGTCCTCTTCAGTCCCTCCTTGCTCTCCTCACAGATTTGTAAAAAACTACCACTGGGGCGTACAGAGAAAAGGAGGGTTGAATTTGGCCTAAATTACCGCCATTCCATTATTTACCGCACATTTACAACAAGCAGCAGTGAAGTAAAACAAACACGCCTGCGAGTGGTGCACGTGCACGCCACAGGGAGACATGTGCTTTCAATTATCGCGCCTGCGTCTGGGCAAGATAATTGAAAGTACATGACGGCCGGTGTTAGGAGCGAGACATAAAAAGACACTCTTGGATTTGTCTGATGCACACCCTGACGTTTACCATTTTGTGCTCGACTCAGGGGGGTAAATAACATTGTGGTTCCCCAGTACCCTGTGGTCCCAGACATTACCACGATCCTGACAATAATTCCTCCATAGGCAAATTGATTTTTCCCCAATTGACTTACAGAATGCATTCTTCAGCGTATCAATCCATATGGATAGCAGATATCTATTTGAATTTGCAATAGCTGGTCTGAGCTTTAGATTCTGCCGTGCTATGCAGAGCCAAGCTGTGAAAGCTCAATTGGATTCTTTGGAGCTTCCCCCTGGTAATGTACTGTTGCAGTACATTGATGACATCCTTGTGGCTTTGTACACTTAGGAGTATTGCAAGAAGCCACAGTTAAAATATTGTTGCATTTGGCACATCATGGACACAAGGTGTCACTCTCCAAATTTCAATATTGTTGACAGGAGGTCACCTATTTAGGTCACCTACTGTCGAAGGAGGGTTGCAGACTAACACCTGAACGCATAGCTGCTATTACTATTCATTGGGATAATATCATATTGTAGGCACTGGATCCCTAACTATTCCCTACTAGCAAAACCCCTTCTTTACCTGACCCTCCAAAGATGTGCATGAACCCCTACCTTGGACACCAGCATGCCAGCAATCTTTTGTGCAATTAAAGGTTTCGCTTTCCTCTGCTCCTGTGCTTGGTACTCCTGATTACCAGAAGCCTTTTGCGTTTTACGTGCATGAGGCGGACGGTTACACGCTTTCTGTTCTAACACAGGGTTTTGATGGTAAACAGAGACCCTGCGCCTTCTCCTCTGCCATGCTCAATAACGTCAGATTCTATAAGACCATTTTTGGGGCTTGTCCTTGATACTGATTTCACAGTAATGGTACCTCATGCTGTGGGTATGCTATTGAATAAGACAAAGACACAGCATCTTACTAGTGCGCGTCTGACTGGCTATGAATTGACATGGTTTGCTCCGCACATTACCATCAAACGATGTGCTACTCTGAACCCAGCCACGTTACTACCTCTCCCTTCAGAAGAAAAGGATAATCATTGTTTATTTCGAATGGAGAAAGAAACAAAAGGACGGGTCGACCTGACTGACGTTCCCTTATCTGACCTCCAAGGGAAACTATATGTTGACGGCTCTTGTTTCAAACTATCGATGGCACCACCACTGCAGCCTATGCAATAACAACCTTACACACTGTAGTTGAGACGTCCTGTACCCCACACTAATCAGCCCAAGCTGCAGAGTTGGTTGCCCTCCTCATGGCTTGTGAGTTAAGCGAGGGACTGGCTGTTCATACCTACACCGACAGCCAGTACGCCCATGGGTTGGCCCATAATTTTGGGCATCTCTGGGTGGAGAGATGGTTCTTGACCTCACACGGACTATAAATACAGAACTGCCCATTGATACATAGATTGCTGTCTGCATTGACATTTCCTGATAAGTTAGCAATAGTGAAATGTAGCGCCCATAAAGTGCCCATAAAGCTATTACAGATGATGATGTTGAGAGGGTAAATAACAGCTAAGGAGACTAAGCATGGGTGATTTTTGCGAATCTCGTGTTCGCGAATTTTGCGGATTTGCGAACTCGCAATCCGCAAAATCCGCGAATTCTCGCGAATTTGCGGATTTTTTTTTTTGTGTGTTTGCGCGGGTTTCTGCCAGTTCGCGAGGGTTTTGTACAATTTCGCAAATTGCGAACTTACCTGTCGGGTCGCAAGTTTCGCGAACTTGTTGTTTCTACGTGTCCAGCCTGTTTGGGACACTCTTCTTCATCACTGCCACTCTCTGTCACCACTGCCACTCTCTGACTACTCATGCCACCCTCTGGCCCACCCATGCCACCCTCTGTTTCATCACAGCACCCTCTGGTTGTCCAGTCAGTGTACATTATTGTGGCAACGCAAGCACACCTTCCCTGCCTCAAGTGACCTGAATTAATTTGGGGCTGATTAATGTGTCACAGAATATTTTTTTAGCTGGCACCTGCTTCCTTAGTGCTTCCTGATTAGTGATCTTTTGCACTTGCTAAGTGCTTTCATTGTTGCAAAATTAGTTACAACACCTGCCCTGCCCCAACTGACAATAATGAATTAGGGGCTGATTAATGGATTTGAACTTCCAGCCTGGCTCCTGCTTGTCTCCCTTAGCTGTAATTCAGGCCCTTTGTGGCATATGTGTAACTATTCTGAGGTTCAGAGCAGGGTCACATAATAGTTGCAACTGGCAACTGAACTCTGGAGGGGCCCCTCAGGAAGCACTACAGGAAATGGCTACTAATGATGAGCCTGAACTTTTGAACCTGGTAAGTAGTTTCAGTTTTGCTAAGATCGTATTTCTGCAATTTTGCACTTATTCACGGGGCGCGAAGTTGTACTGGGAAGCCGCGAACTCACGCGAACAGTGCGAGCAAAATCCGCTGCTCGCGGATTTGCGGATTTTGTGGGAGATTCGCGAATCTCGCGGATTGCAAATTTACCGAAAATCCGCAAAATCCACGAGCGAAACGGATTTTCCGCCCATGCTTAAAGGAGACAGCTCGTTCAAAGATGAAAAAGATGTTTGTGGCAGTTCCCTCTAGGTGGGTTTCAGACAATGGAATGTTTGAGGACCCATTGGAAAATGTCAGGGAAATTCAGTGTGAGATGACTCTAGATGAATTGGCAATGTGGGAAGAGAGAACAGTTGTTTGGATGACAATAAGTGTTGGACTAACTTGTCTGGGGAAATGCAATGGTTGCTGCCCAATTCATATGTGCTCCCTGTTATCACCATGGCCCATGGTCCAGCGCATATTAGTGCTAAAGGAATATGCAAGCTAATGGACATAATATGGCAGAATGATCATATCGCTAAGATAGACACACCCCTAGTGAAGCATTGTATTATTTCTTTGAAGCATAACCCTGGGAAAGGTACTCCTACACCTGCAGTTAACTTTGCACCACATTCCTTCCCTTTCGAGGTTCTCCAGATGGATTTCATCGAAATGTAACGAGTGAATACCTTGAAGTATGTGCTGGTGGTAATTTGTGCATTCCGTAAATGGATTGAGGCTTATCTCACTAAAAAGAATACATCTATGGCTATGGCAAAGGCACTCATAAAAGAGTTCTTCCCACACTATGAATTGCCATGTTTGATTTGGAGTGACAACAGAAGTTTGCATATTAAGCAGAGGTTTCATGCAGCACACAACCACCAGTCAGCAGGCCTGGTTGAGAAGTACAATGGTACTCTCAATCTAAAACTAGCAAAGATTAAAGAAAGCACAGGAATGTGATGGCCAGATGCATTACCCTTGGCTTTGTTATCTACCAGAGCAACAGCACTTTCCAGAGCAGGGTTGTTATGTTATGTTATGTTATTTTTATTTGTATCCCGCACAGCTGCCCCAGCAAAGGGGCGTTCTGTCCCTGTATGAGGTGTTCTGCGGATGTTCTGATAATGTTTGGGGCATGCCAAGATGGAAGCGTTTTTCTGACCAACAGATACACACCACGTTGCAGCCAGTACCAGGGGGGTCCGGGCACCAAATTCAGCCGGTGACTTTGTGCTTATCAAATACTTTCAGTGGAGAAACTGTTAGGAGCCGAGGTGGAAGGGACCCCTTCTCGTTCTTCTTGCCACCCATACGGCACTGAAAGTGGACGGCAGAAAATACTGGATCCATGGTTCACATGTTAAACTGGTATACCTCTGCCACTCCTGTGTGACCGCTGGGTCAATGAAGGCATCTCTGATCACAAAGGAGAGAGGGTGCCACATTCTGTTCCCTTCTCTGATGCCCGATTCAGGTGGGAGCAGAAGGGCAAAGAAAGTGATGCAGCCCTATTCGAGGTGATTCCACCAGAGATAAGGGCTGCCCTGGATAACACTGTTTCTAATACACCAGAATCTGAGTCTCGATGCCCACCTGACCCTGAGTTTCTGCCCCTTTTTGTTGACGAAACAGTGCCTAGAGCAACAAAATGTAATCTATGGCCCTGAAAGACGGACGGGCCACCAGCCAAACAGTCTAGGAGATAGGGAAGGGCTTGAGCTTAGGGCGCGCAGGTGCTGTGCCTAAGGTGCCTGTATAAGACTAGAGTGAGCTACACTGGTGCACTGCCCGTGACACTGGACAGAATAGTTGAGGGTACTTGCCCAGCAGGGGGGGCCCTATCCTGAAAGAAGAGGATTTGTTTTTCTGCAAAGACTGCAATCGTGCAGCTCCTCCGTGGGAGTGCTTCATAGCACTGTTGTTGATGAATGATAGGAGCCTGCCAGTGAGGCTCTAAAATGACGCTGGGTGATTTGTGTCCCCCTGGTACCGTTGTTGTCATAGTGGCTCCAGCTTGTGATTTTCCTCCTTGTGACACATTATTTGCCCCTGAAGATTTACAAATGTATCCCTCTGGTCGCCCTATCAATGATGAGGAGCAGCCCTTTGTGGCTCCGCGTCCCACTTCAGATGGGCTTGTTTGGTCCTCTTGGTCCACTAAGATTAAATAGTGTTTATTGTAATGATTTTGCTTTCCCTGAGATACGTACTTGAGGTGCTTCTCTTCCTAGAAGAGAAATATCCTGTGCATGCTTGGATAAGTACTACGCCAACACCTCCTTAACATATTTTTGGTACCTTAGTGCCTCACAAAGAAAAACACCGGAAGTCCTATGAGGACAATGTTTTTATTCAGACGTTGCACCAAATGCATGCTGTTTATAATACAACAAAATGTAGGGTGTATGGTTTGTTAACTTTTTTCACGCATCGCAGTGAGAACTTGCTGTCTATGCCCTTATCCTATGTTAATAGTTGTGAGGGATGGTTCACTTCATTTAGTTTGATCATCTCATTTTCTCAAGTTGACTCCTTAGAACAAAGAGGCACCAGTTCCCGTTCTTTGACAATGTATGTGTATTTCAATCATAAGTCCCCACCCTGTGTTTCCACCTGGAGATAGGCGGTTTGAGCAAGTAGATAAACAAAAGAGGGACCCTGAGAAAACCAATTCTAAGGGAACATCCACCCAGGGAAAAAAACAGACTAAAGAACATCAGAAAATGTCCCCACCTTATTTGAACAAAGGGCAATAGCTCCATATTATTGAAAAGTTCACCCATTGAACAGCTCAACTGATGTTGTATTTATTTATTTGTCAATATTAAATATTTTATCATTTTCTTTAAAAAGAGTCAGACAGAACACATAGATAAATTAATTTATGAAAGTGCACAAAATATATCACATTGCATTATAATCATATAAACTTTGCACAAATATTCATGAAACACAATAAACAATATTCAAAAATAGACAGACACACTACATATCCAGTAACCAAAAAAGAAATACATAAAACACATACAATAAATCCAAAACACATTTAATTATAGAAAAGTGCAGAAAACATCAGACATTACAAAGAACATGAAATATACAATTCAGAGATATAATGTACAAAAACACAAACAGAAGTAATGGAAAGGGGCGACCACTCGGTCCCCCCGAACGTATGGCAGAGTACCACGATCCCCCCGGGAAGCCATCGTGGGCGGGAGGCGAGTCTCGGCTGGTATGCCCGAAGCGGCGTAGCCGGGGCGCGCCTTTTCCCGCCCTAGAGTGGGTTGGCCTAGACACTGACGCGGCTGGCCACGCCCTAGGGGCAGGCAGGGGCGGGTTTACGCCCGCCCTGAAGACGGATAAAAGGAGAAGCAAGATCCGAAGGCATCCTCTTGTTCCTGTGCTCTGAAGCTGCACCTCCTCGCTGCACGTGAGCTCGAGACGGAACGAAGAGCCAATTTTGAGCGTTGTAATCGTTCTTGTTTGTTTTGCAGATACTCTGTTGGAGAATGCCGAAGAAGGCGGGAAAGCGCATGACTACTGAACAGATGCTGCGCGTTCTCATGAAGGAGATGACCGAACTAAAGAGGCGAATGGATAAGAACGAGGAAGGGGGACCGAAACGTCCTTTGGCGGGATCAGCCCCGGGAGGGAAAAACAAGAGGCCCAGGAGGGGAGCAGCGGGAGAAGACATCCCGGGTCCCAGTGCCCCGCTCGAGGCACCAACTCCCGTGCCGAAGGAAGGGAATCCGATTCCCGTTGTGGTCACCCCCGTGTCCGAGGAAGATATGCCGCCCGAGCTGGCAGCACAATTGGCAGCGTGGTTGGGAAAAGGTAGCGAGGGCGCCACGGCTGTCGACGCGCAGGAGCTAATGAAGCAACTGCGTGAGTCACGGGAAGCAGCGAAGGTGTCCATGCCGGCTGCAGCAGTAGAGAAGCCACAGGGGACGGGTTCAGTAGCAGAGACAACGTCCGGTGCAGGTAAGCGGCCATTGCCGATTGCGAGGGATGAGTCGGCACCCTCTCGCAGGGAAAAATTGGGTCAGCATGTTCCTTTGGCTATTAAGGAAAAGATATGGGCAGGAGAATACGTAAACATATTCTCGTTGCTTACTGATCACTATGAGATGGAGCATGTCAAGGGCCAGAAGGAGCTCATGCATCCGAGTGTTTGGCGCGCAAAAATGGCCGCCTTTAAGGTAAATGAAAACATTGGCAATTGGGGCCAAGCGTGGGGGATTTTTACATCGATCTTGGGGGAGCGAAGGCCCGATCTGTTACCCGAATTGCCGATTTATCAGTCACGAATCATGGGGTACTCGGTATCACACGAGGGTAATCATTGGTTCTGCTATGATAACCTGTTTAGAAAAGCTAAAGAACATGATAAAAACTTAACATGGGATTGTTATGATGCTGTGTCATGGTCCAAAATGAAGGAGACTGGTATGTTAAAATTGCCATTAGTAGGGAGTATCGTTGGCGAATCTTCCCGCCAGTATGCGGGGACGCCCTTTCGGTCAGGTGCGGGTACAGACAATTACTCGAAGCCTGCCGGTAACACAGGAAAAAGGGGGGTTTGTTGGAACTTCAACAGGGGTAAATGTACTAGGCCCCAGGGATCGTGCAAATTTAGACACGAATGTAGTGGGTGTGGGCAATCATCCCATCCTGAGTCCACGTGCAGAGCCAAAACGGGTGATAACGGGGGTAGAGGAGGCGCCAAACAGGTCTAACATAGTCCGAGGGGCGCCTTTACCTACCCCGATTGATACCTTGGCAATGATTCCTTGGCTCAGTGAATACCCGGATCGTGCTTCTGCTGGTGTGTTGCGGAACGGGTTTTCTTATGGTTTCCGCATCCCAGTGGGGGACTTTCAAGGTGCAACGAAATGTAAGAATCAGCTATCGGTCTTTCAGCATACGACGGTGGTACAGGATAAGATCAGGAAGGAGGTTACTCGAGGTCGAGTCGCCGGTCCGTTTAGTGTACCACCGGTTCCTAATTTTGTTTGTTCCCCTTTAGGTGTGGTCCCGAAGAAGGACCCGGGTGAGTTTCGGCTGATACATAATTTATCAGCCCCACGTGGTCTTTCCGTAAACGGAGCGATAGACCCGGAAGTGTGTTCGGTGCGGTACGCATCCTTCGATGAGGCCGTAGCCATTTTGAATCACCTGGGGCCCGGGGCGCTGATGGCAAAATCTGATATCGAGTCAGCGTTCCGGTTGCTCCCGGTACATCCAGACGATCAGCGTCTCTTAGGTTTCATGTTTCAGGGTCATTATTACATGGATAGGTGTATGCCGATGGGGTGCTCTATATCTTGTGCCTATTTCGAAAAATTCAGTAGTTTTCTACAATGGGTCTTCACAAGGAAGACGGGTTTCCAAAATGTGATGCATTACCTTGATGATTTTTTGTTCCTGGGGGCAGCCGGGGACTCGGAATGTGGGCAGGCTTTGGCACAGTTTTGTGTCTTGATGAATCAGTTTGGCGTGCCATTGGCACCAGGTAAGACTGTGGGGCCTTCCACTTGCCTCGAGTTTCTGGGGATTGAGTTAGACACCCCCCAGAAGGTTGTTTTCGTTTACCAGCTGACAAAGTGTCAAAGTTCAGGACATCCCTGCAGATGTGTATAAGGGTACCTAAGGTTAAGCTGCATCAATTACAGCAGTTAGTTGGCCAGTTGAATTTTGCCCTGAGGGTCATACCAATGGCCCGCCCCTTTTCCCGTTCGATCGCTCAAGCCATGGTCGGCCTGAAGGAGTGCCATCATCGCACAAGGCTCTCGGCAGAGGTCCGCCAGGACATGCGCATATGGTTGGCATTTCTGGCGGATTTCAATGGTCGAGTCGTCTGGAACAAACCGGCCGTGTCCTCTGAGGAGCTGGGGCTGTGGACAGATTCGGCAGGGAGCATAGGTTTCGGTGCCATATTCGGCACGAGATGGTCTGCACAAAAGTGGCCGACATGGTGGCATGATAGTGGACTGACAAGTAACATTGCTTTCCTGGAACTTTTCCCCATTTTAGTGGCCCTGAGAACTTGGCCCGAAGGGTTCAAAGATCACTCTGTGGTATTTTGGTCTGACAATATGACCGTGGTCGAGTGTATCAATAGTCAGGCAGCACGATGCAAATGGATTTTGAGACTGCTCAAGGAAATTGTTTTACTTTGTATGCAATTGAACGTGCTATTCAGAGCAAGACATGTCCCAGGGGTAATGAACCAGGCGGCTGATGCACTGTCTCGTTTTCGTATGCAGGCTTTCTGGGGTTTCCTTCCCACAGCGGACCCGGAGCCGGCACCCTTTCCCGAAGCTCTCTGGTCTCTCGGTGCCCCGAACTTCGTAACCTCGTGGGAGAGAGTTTAGCACCCAGGACGAGGAAGGCATATGAAGGGGCGTTCCGGTCCTATTTGGCCTTTTTGGGGACTGATAGGGAGGAGCTTTGGGGCCAGGAAGAGTGGGTGGTGTATTTTCTGATGTCCTTACATCGTGTCGGGAAATCGGTGGCCACGGCTCAGAGGCATCGGGCTGCCATTTCCTTTGTGGCTAGGGCTCACGGGGTCCATGACCCGACAGCGTCTTTCGTTGTACAGAAAGCGCTACGGGGGTGGCAACGCCTTGAGGGTCGCAGAGTAGATGAGAGGCGCCCGATAGGTTTGGATAGGCTGGCCCAGTTATTATCCGGACTCCCTGCTACGTGTTCATCTCAGTTTGAGACAGTGTTATTCCGAGCCGCTTTTACGCTGGCATTCCATGGGGCTATGCGGGTAAGCGAATTAGTGGCAAGGAACAAGCAGGATGTGACAGGAGGATTGTGCCAGGAGCACGTCCAGATCAGAGGGGAGACGATAACGGTCTCATTTGTCAGGTCCAAGACCGATCAAAGTGGGATGGGTGACTGCGTAATCATACGCAGGATTCCCGGGTCCTCCATGTGCCCGGTAAGGTGTCTAGAAGATTATTTAGCACGAAGGGTGGCATCATGGGGGGGGACCTTGTTGAGACACGCTGACGCCACCCCACTGACAAAGTTTCAGTTTCAGCGGGTGCTTGCGATGTCGATTGCCGCTGCGGGCTTGAACCCGGGCGAGTTTGGGACCCATTCCTTTCGGATAGGGGCTGCTACAGAAGCTACAGCCAGGGGTCTGGATGTCGAACAAGTTAAACGGGTGGGGCGTTGGTCCTCCAATTGTTATAAAAGGTATGTGCGGTTGCACATGTTGTGAAGCTGTAGCAATGTACTCACGCTTCTTGTTTTTGTTTGGTTTTCAGTTGCGCAAGCCTACGAGGCGGGGCGGACTGTGCAGTCGACCCTACACCAGGCCAGCGGTCAGACATCACCGGCTGTGAAAAAGGAGGTGTGGGTTGTGGGCCACTCATACGTGAGACGTGCCGCAGACGTATTCAAGGCAGGTGATATGATTCACGTAGCTGGGGAATACGGGTACAGTGTGTCCTTCTACGGAAGGGGCGGTCTCTGTATTGACCAGTTTCAATCATTTTTTGAGGGTTTGCTAGGGCGGACGAGGTCACCGCCGTCTGTAGTGATAGTACATCTTGGGGGTAATGATTTGGTCACCACTGGTAGACGACTTCTTCTTGAGGCGATGCTTTCCACTGTAAGTTGGTTAGCGAGGAGAGTTCCAGGGTGCACAATTGCGTGGTCCCATATGATCCCACGAAAAGTGTGGCGGGGGGCTATTTCGGTTCCTGCTTTAAATCATTCTGTTAGGAAGCTTAATAACAAAGTGAGTAGGTTGTTCCGTTCCAAGACACTGCATGCTATTTCACATGGGTGTATTAATGATGACAGTATGTATTTGGGGGATGGAGTGCATTTGTCTCGAGTGGGGAATGAGTTACTCATAGGAGACTTCTTAGCATGGATAAAAACGTTACACCATGACCTTTAGGTAGGAGTGTGTGGGGGGTCCGGATAGCCGGTCAACTATCCGGCCTGTGGCGGTAAGGTCATGATCGGTGAGCACTAATTGGAAGATCCCTATGAGTGGGCGTCACCCAGCACGGATGGGAGCGCTCGGGGGAGGTGGCCATTGGCCCCTCAACGGGGAGGCGGTCCCTTCTAAGGATGGGTCGCCGAAAGAAGAGGAAAGGCGGTCAAGGCCCCTTCCTGGGTAGGAGGGGTTACAGCCCCCTCCTGGGGAATTTCCCGGGGCCAGGACGTCTGCGACGGCAGATATGGTAAGTTGTGTGGGGTTTGGGGGGGGGGTCTACGCGACCTTCTAGATACCTCACACGAGTCCTCGTACGACCTCTAAGTGGCGTCGAGTTTTATTGGGGCCCCCGTCAAGTCAAGGGAAATTGGTAATTGCACTTGAGGTACGCCTCTGGGCCGCCCCTCACAAGTGAGGGCGATATTTCTGGGTTAGGGATCTTGACACCGGTTACGACCTTGCCGTTGGCCCTTAAACGTTAGGATGTACAATTTCAAAATTTCAAGTAAATGTTTTGCAGGATGTTAGTTCGGCTAGGAGAACCTTTGTATTAGAGAATCTGTTAAGGTTAGCCAAACATCGCAATGTGGTAATGAAATTGTACATAATATGAAACTGTTTATTTAATGTTTTAATTTTGTTTCATATTTTAATAAATACGGCCGGGGGGGTTACTCCCTCCCGTCTTCCAAAGACTTCAGAACTGTTTCCGGTTTCCCATTCTTGGGGATTGTGTTGAGAGGGGGTGGCGGGTATCTCAGCCATATGGAAAGGGGCGACCACTCGGTCCCCCCGAACGTATTGCAGAGTACCACGATCCCCCCGGGAAGCCATCGTGGGCGGGAGGCGAGTCTCGGCTGGTATGCCCGAAGCGGCGTAGCCGGGGCGCGCCTTTTCCCGCCCTAGAGTGGGTTGGCCTAGACACTGACGCGGCTGGCCACGCCCTAGGGGCAGGCAGGGGCGGGTTTACGCCCGCCCTGAAGACGGATAAAAGGAGAAGCAAGATCCGAAGGCATCCTCTTGTTCCTGTGCTCTGAAGCTGCACCTCCTCGCTGCACGTGAGCTCGAGACGGAACGAAGAGCCAATTTTCGGAAAGTACCAAAGAAGCATTATAGAAATTCCTTCGTCAGGGTGCACATTTCAAGCGTTAATCAATATTCGTGACCCAGAAGTGGTCATCAAACAATATAGATGTAAAATACAGTGTGCACAGCAGGGCTGAAGGGACTGTCTTACAACTCAAGGTGTGTTGGCTACTTCCTTAACCCTGAGTCTTAACGGCTCAAGATAGACATCTTAGAACACTTTAATTTCTGGAAATAAATGGAGGGATGTACACCGGTACACTCTAGAGGCAGCTTCCAAAAGCCAGTGCAGATAAATCACGAGAGTAGGTGTTAAGGCCCCCCAATTGGGTAAAAAAACGGAAGTAGAGATGCTTGATGCCTAACATGCATTTCCTGAAGTCTTAGGCTATCATATTAGCAATACGTCTCTTGTTTTATGGACCCTGGACATGAGCAAGAATGGCCGTAAAATATGCGTACGCAGGGACAATTATAATCGCCACCTTATTCAGATGTTCCTTCCAGAGAATATTGGACCAGAAGTCCCGCCGACGGGAGTGTTGAGGTGGAAAGGTAAACAGAACAGAGATGGATAGAGATGGGTTTTCACAATTCAATGTATCGGAATAAGACCAATCCTTCCAAGCCCGCAATGTCACAGAAGATAAGCCCATACCCCTGGCAGTGTAGATGTACTGGCCCCTTTTTGTGTTCAAGACCGGAAGACATAGAGGTGGGGACAGTAGATGCAACACCACTTCCATAATGAGGATGCTCAAAAGTCTGCCCTTGATACTGACACCTAATGTTTATTTTGTTTGTGGTGCTCCTGAATATGTGTGGCTCCCTGAGGGATGGTCTGGGTGGTGCTACCTTTCTTACCTCCTTCCCCCAGTCTATATAGCCCCTTCCAATTACCACAAAACTCATCGCTCAAAGCGTAGGGGTGTCCTTGCCCCCTGAGTAAAGAAAGTAGTCAACACAGACAATTTTGATCAGACAGATACTTCCTTGCAGCAATTTACTGATATAATGAAGGGCATCCTGCCATTCTGGGGTCCCATGTTCAATAGCCGTAATATTCAACGCCTGACCAGAGTAATTGAGGGAGCCATTGTTATGACCGCAAGTATATTGACTAATATTAAAATCGAGATTGAGGCTACAAGGCTCATTGCTCTTCAAAATCAGATGGTTTTAGACGTAATTCTGGCTGATAGGGTGGAGCCTGTCGCATCATCAGCAGCAGCTGCTGCGTGTACATTCCTGATAGCGCCCCTACTGAATACTCTGCAATACAGAAATTATACAGACTTGCTTCAGAAATCCACCAAGATAATGGTTCATGGTCCCTCACGGAGTGGCTCCGGGGTCTATTGACATCATGGGATTGGAGGATGCTAATTGCCCTACTAGCTATCACAGGTGTTGTCTTTACATGTTGCTTATGTATTAATTGCCTTCCAGCATGTTGCACCTATTGTGTAAGCAAGCCCAGCCCTACTCCTAGGTTCTCAGGACTTGATAACATAGTTTCCACTAAGATGATGCAGGATATTCAGTATATTAGGCTCCTTGACAAGGGCGTTTTCGAGTATTAGTTGTATTTTCATATTCATTGTGTTGCTTTCTTTTACAGTGATGATTGTCACATGAGCACCTATGCATTTTCCCCCCTAAATAAAGTATTTAGCCACTTCTGCTAAAAGGAGGGTTTGTTAGGTTTGAAATTCCTAATCCTGCAACACACTCATTTCATGCTATATTAGGTTAGTAGTGTGTGGCTAAATGGATGCCTTTTGTATTCACGTTATGCAACCCACTGAGTTATCCGCGTAATGTGCAGGCTTCAGTTAGCGAGTGTGACTCCATTTTGTATTTTGTTATCCCTATTAGGCTGCTTAGACTGTGCCTGAGTTAGGCCTCATTGCTTACATTGCTTTCCTCAGCAAAACACTGTATTTTGTTTTTAGTTTCTCTTCTGTTCAAGGCTGTTTCTCGACTTACTAATGAATATGCCATTCTGCCCTCGCGTACCTATGCGACTGTGTAGTTTCTGCTCCCACGTTAGGAGAAGCCGAGACCCAGTCATGGCCTTGGGTTACTGATAACATGTACCCATCTGGCAGGTATTAGCTCATTCTACCATTCCTCTTTATTCGTGTTTGGCCCAGGCCGGATGTTTTCCATTCTGGGCATCTTTAGAGGCTTCTCAGGAGGAATTATTACTCACTGTAGCATGTTGGGGGGCCAGTCCCTCGGCAGACATTTTAGGGTGTAGGTCATGATGGACTCCTCTGCAGAGTATTTCTAATAACGATGTAAGTTTGTAATCTCTACTGTCTGACCGACTCGTCTTTCTTAGGAAGGCATAGCAGGTGGTTGTAAGTGACCTAGGTGTCCCCTACGGGCCACTTCCTACACTCAGACCAGACTTGACAAAGGCTGCTCATTTTCCCATCCTGTCCAGTCCAACAATTCCCCTCTCCTATTTAACATCCTGTTAATAGCGTTAGTATTTAGATAGTTTTAACTGTAGATTTAGTGTAGGGATGTTATAGTGTTAGGTGTGGTTAGCTTTTTAAGTTTTCAATATTCTCTTTTTAGTGCTTTTGTTTAAGTTTCCCTTTCCTTTGGGTGTGGGTTTAATGTGTTTTCAAACATTACCCCACATGACCAGCCATCTCCTGCGGGACCTCTACTGCAAGGCGTTGAAATCTTAGAAGTTGGTCCTCAAGGTACGGATGTGGTGGTAGGTGCTTGCTGCTGTGTAATTTGTGCTGAGGGTGAAGCTACCACAACGCTGCTGGATATCCCTGCTTCCAGTGATGGGCTGCCAATGGAGTTGAGCAGCTCTCAGAGGTTGTCCTGGTCGATAGCTGAGATGTCCGCCCCCCCCGCCATATTTCACCTCTCACTCACTTGATTTACTACACTTACTCATAGTGAACAGGAGGAAAGCCGGGGGTCCGTTGGGTCTATAAATATTGTTGTTTATCTTCTGGACTACCCTGGTTTGTCCTAAGTGTGTTGTTGGGCTAGACTTACTCTCGGAGACTAGTATCGTTTGAAAAGCGGTCGCGGACTTGAGGAGCTTCGTTACAGAACTACATCTCCCAGCACCCCAACGTCCGTTCGTCTTGTGCGTCATGACGCCCCATGTCTGGTTGGTCGATCACGTGGGCTGTACGTGACGCTCTCAGGGGACAGGACAGCCTTTGAAATACAGACAGCACGGATCTATCGCTGTCTTCACGGTGATCCGGAAAACAGGCAGAGAAGACAGGGCAAGCCTATGGAACAGTAAGGAGGTGGAAAGAGAGGTGGGCACTTGGGGGCAATGACAGGCACCTGAGGGCTCCTTCTGTTTTTTAATACTGCCACGATCTATATGAAGATAGCTAGTCTAATGGAGGGGCACGCCCTAAACACTGACACCGAGAGGAGAGATTTACTTGCATTTTTCCTCTAATTCTAATATAGGTTGTGCTCCTGGGATACCCTCCTGCCGGACACCAGTTTTAGTTTATATACTATATACACTCGGTGAGTACAAAGTGGGTACATTTCACTATGCCAGATGTACTTATCCACGACCCTAATGACACTCCATGCCACACCAACTTGGTAGGGAAGACGGGAGTCAGGGGGCTAGATGGGACTTACGGAGAAGAGATGTGATGATAGCTGATATGCGTGTATATATGCAGCATTGTAGAAATAATAACTTTAATATTACTTTTGTACTGTTCGGAATTCCTATACCCGGGGGACTAATTCCCTACCAGGGACAGGAACCAAGATGGTGTGTTATCACACCTCTGACCACAGTGGGAACATAAACAGAAGTTTTTAGACACGGTGATAGGATAAGAGATCACCTTGATGTTTAGCACGACTATACTATTTCTGTTTATTTGTGTTCCTTAACAGTTTATGTTCTCCTATAATATTGGGAGTACTTTCCACACGTAACAAGAGGGGCCAGGATCTAGTTAGACCGGTTCGTGTTTTGTGGCATACCGACTGAAGTACGGTGGGGCCAGAGGTGGTACTGGGAGCGACATCAGTCCTGAAGAAGACCGGGGTGACCTTTTCAGGCACAGTAAGTCGGTCGAAACATGTTGACACTAGCAGTACCTGGAGGGGTGTCTTGAGAAACCTAATTTTCTCTTCTAGACACCCCAATGATGGGTTATCCCCCAATTGTGCCTTACCAAAACCAACACTTTGAGAACCAGAGGTTTCAGAATCCCGAATTCCAAAATGCACAATTTCTGAACTTTCAGGGGCCTTTTTTAGGAAGAGGCCGGAACAAGGGACAAGGCAAACAAAGAGGCCAATCATAAGTAACCTGGGACAATCAGGACCAGGAAATTACTCAACGAGTGACCAGGAGCATGGCGCAGGGCGGCCTACCGAGTACGAGCCGCGGACCACCTTAGTGGTAAACCTGTCTTCCTACCCTATCTCTCCTCTACAGGAACAAGTACTCAATAGGGGATTGGGGTTTGTTGCGACTAACCCTCCGGATCTTTTTAGACTCTGGCAAGATTTGGCAAAATTTTTTCGGAACTTGAGATTGAGGGTCTTTTTCACTGATCAAGTACCCCCTAACGAAGCAAGAGGGGATACTCCCTTTTGAGCCAAATCCACCTTCACCCCACAGTTGGCTGCTCTCCCTCCTCAGATAGCCCCTTTGAGCAGGCAGTGGTCCATGATTTGGAAAATTCCAACCTTACACTACACCGCCACTTTTCGAATCTTTCCAACCTTGAGAGACAGGCACTAAAAGAATGGGTGGAAAATAAAGAAATCATTTTGAAACTAGCAGATAAAGGCGGGGCTACGGTAATTCTGGACTTAGATGCTTACCGTATGGAATGTACCTGCTTACTGTCTGACCCCAGGACTTACAGAAGACTGACTGTGGACCCCACGGATTCCATCACAAGGGAGGTTACGACTATGGTGGAAGAGGCCAGAACAAATGACTGGATTATGGGACATGAAGCAGAGTTTTTGATCAATAAGCAACAGAAGACGCCGTATTTTTATGTCCTGCCTAAAATCCATAAAGCATTGAGACCCCCTCCCGGAAGACCAATAGTTTCCGGGATGGGGTCCCTGCTGGAGCCTCTTTCGCAATTTTGCAATTTTTTCCTAAAACCCCTGGTGCAAAAACTGCCAGCCTACCTGAGGGACACCTTGGACATCTTGAATTTGTTGAAAGATGTCTCTTTTGATCCAGGTAGCTTCCTCCCACCCCCCGCTCTGGACCCCATTGTGGCTGATACTAACTTTAAAAACTGGCTCCCTAACTGGCTCTGCACCCTGGTATACTCCTGAGCTCAGAACCCTTAGGCAAGGCTGTAAGAGACTTGAGCGTATCTGGAGAAGAAACTGGGATATGTCGAACAAAGACACCTATTGCGACTTGATCAGAGGTTATAAAGTCGCCCTCAGAAATGCCAAAACAACATTTTATGATCATAGAATCAAAAACGCCTCTAATTCAACGAGAGAGACCTACATGATTATGAAAGAACTTCTGAAAATCCCCGACCCTCAGTTACCCCAAGATCCCTAGGCGCCAAATGCAACAAACTAGCCACTTACTTTGATCAGAAAATAAAAAATATTATTTCCATCCTACCCCAAACGGAGAGCCCTTCACACTATAAGATCCCGCTCCCGGACTGCCCCTCAGTTGGACACTTTTAATTTAATCTCTGAGGAGGATTTCCTCAAAATCTTATCCAGCATCAAAAGTGATTCTCCCAGTGACCCTGTCCCGATACGTTTCTTAAAACAGATAGCTGCCTCCATCTCCATCCCGGCAACTGAACTCATCAACCTCTCTCTCTCTCTCAGGGCATTGTGCCTCCCAGTTGGAAAGGAGCCATTGTCAAGGCTCTTCTGAAGAAACCTCATCTCAACCCTCTTGAGCTTTCCAACTTCAGACCAATCTCCCTTCTCCCAGGGCTCAGTAAGATCACAGAAAAAGTGGTGAACCACCAACTCTCCCACTTTCTGGAGTCCAACAATCAGTTGCGTGACTCCCAAACCGGATTCCGACCAGGCCAAGACACCGACACCGCTCTCCTCTTTGTCATCGAGGAGGCTAGGTGCATTTTGGACTCAGGAGGATCAGTGGCAGTGATCCTCCTGGACTTGAGTGCGGCCTTTGATATGGGGAATCACCGTATCTTGATCCACCGCCTGGCCGAAGCCGGAATTCGATGGTCCGCTTTGACCTGGCTATCGTCCTATCTTTCGAATCGCACCTTCCAAGTCTGGGAAGGCAACTCACAATCTGCTTTAATTCCCCTCCAGTGTGGTGTGCCGCAGGGCTCATCGTTGAGCCCCACATTGTTTAATGTGTATATGGCCCCCCTGGAGGAGGTGGTCGCCCCTTTCGGGATCAAAATAATAAGGTATGCTGATGATACCCAATTGGTCATCTCACTTTCACAACTCAGCCAAAGCCCTGACAATCTCCATCAATGCCTGACTAAGATCCATGCCTGGATGTGTGACTCCTCACTCATGCTTAACGGAGCGAAAACAGAAATCATGACGGTAGGCTACAAGTCGGCCTCTCTGCCCCCTTCCATCTGGCCAGCTGGTCTAGGGGATCTACCCACCCCGAAAAAGGAAATTAAAAGCCTGGGGGTGTGGCTTGAGCAGGACCTTTCACTCAAGACACATGCGAAAAAGACAGCAGGTACCTGCTTCGTCTTCTCCGTTCCACCTGTAAAATCATTCCCCTCCTCCCGTTGCACTCCAGGAGGCTATTGATACAAGGTCTAGTTCTTTCGAGACTAGACTTCAGCAACGCAATCTTCTTGGGAGCCCCGGAAGCGACAATCAACAAGCTTCAACAAACCCAAAATGCCCCTGCCAGGCTCTTAATGGGTATCCTCCTCAGGTCATCAGCAAAACCTGCTCTCAAAGCACTTCATTGGCTCCCCGTACGAGAGAGGATCATTTTCAAATCCCTTTGCATTGCCCACAAAATCCTCCAAGGTAAAGGACCCCCGATTATGAGAAACCTGGTCACCCCCTACAAACCCAATAGACCCCTCCGCTCTGACAATGGGTTCTTGGCCACGGTGCCTAGAACCAAGAAAGCTCGCACCGGAGGCCGCCGCTTTTCGGTCAACGCGGCTTCACATTGGAACTCTCTCCCATTGCAACTTCGCGCAGAACCCGGTCTTCTTCGCTTTCAGAAATCAATGAAAACTCTTCTCTTTCCCAAATGATTCCCCCCTTTCCTTCCGTCCCCCCCCTCTGAGTATCACTCTATCTTAGCGCTGGGATGCCTTCTGGTAACCATGCGCTTTACAAAAATGCCATACAATACAATACAATACAGATACCGAGTATCTCATAGGGCATGATATAGAGGCCCTCTATACAAATATTCTGCAGTTGGAAACTTTAAGGATGTTGGAGACCTTGTTGTTTGAGGGAGAATGGCCTTATGAGACACCACAAGCTTTTATTTTACATCTAGCCGAGATAGCCCTCACAACATTGTTTTTTTAATTCGAGGGTAGGATGTACCTTCAAACCCATGGGACATCGATGGGGAGTGTGTTTGCTCCCAGCTTGGCCGGATTATACGCAGGGGCTTTTGAAAAGATGACGGTTCTGGATACTAATGGTCCATGGGTTTCCCAACTGAGGCTATGGCGACGTTATATTGATGACGTCTTGGTGATTTGGAGTGGCGACAAAACATTAGTCGACCGCTTTTTGGAGTGGTTAAATGACAAAAATCCATTCCTCCACTTCACCTCGACCGTCACAAAACCCAGCCTCCCATTTCTGGACCTGGTGATAGAACCCAGTGAGGGTGTGCTGAAAACCAGGGTGTTTCACAAGCCAACTGATAAAACGCCCTGCTGGCATTTGAAAGCTTAAACATGCGATCCCTACGGGAAAATCTGCAGGTTGGACAGTTCTTTTGAATACGCCACAATTGCTCGAATAGAACTGACATAATTCTAGAATATGATACCCTTACGCAGAAACTGAAACAGAGGGGGTACCCTCCCAAGATCATCAACAAAGCCAGAAAATGGGCATTACATGCCAATCGTGAGTCCCTCCTCTCCAAAAATATCAGACCCCATACCAATGAACCAGTTTTGGTTTCTACTTTTAATACAGCGTCACAACAGATCAGATGACTGGTTTTACGGAATTGGAAAATATTGAATTTAGGGCACATGAGTATAGAAAGACCACTCTTCTCCTTCAAACTGAGCCAGAATCTGAAAGCCCTACTTGTACACACAAGACCTAGAGTTGCGGCTGGTATGAGGGGTACGACTTCTGTGGCAGGCTTGCCCAGAATAATGGGCCACACGCCGTGTGGCTCATGTAGGGATGTCACCTCACCTGTAACACCCAGTCCATTG
Source organism: Lissotriton vulgaris (assembly GCF_964263255.1). Lineage (NCBI taxonomy): Eukaryota > Metazoa > Chordata > Amphibia > Caudata > Salamandridae > Lissotriton > Lissotriton vulgaris. The sequence goes on from NC_141691.1 coordinate 2,037,534,884, forward strand.
ACCTCGTGCCCCCCACAGCTTGGGAGCAGAGATCCCACACAAATTGTGATTCTCAGGGGGTCATTTATTTGATCACCTGTCCTTTGCAATAAGGTTTCTGTTGGGATGACTAGTAGAAAGGTGCGAACGAGAATTACAGAACATCGAAGCACAATAAGGTGCGGTAAATCCAATACTAAACTCACAGCACACTTTCTAGAGTTGGAACATACTACCGAAGACTTAAAATGGACCGTCATAGAGAAGATACCACCAGGTAGGCACCAGGCGGATGACCAAAGAACTTTATTGCTTCGGGACCAAAAATGGGTCTACCGTTTAAGAATCCACGTAGTGGGGCTGAACGATGAAATCCTGTGGTAATCACTGGGGAGACAATAGAGGATAAGGCACTGATAGTATAAATCATCAGAATACTATCTGAGTTTTAATATCTCCTATCTTTACCTGAATTTGTCTTCCCTTTATGTCTATGGTGTGTTGTCTGCTTTTGCCTCCCCCAGAAACCCTGTTGGAGGGTTTAAGGAGAATGTACCAGGATGGGGACCCATATGGAGCATTTAAAATAAATCCGTAACAGACAGGAACCAAGAGACAATAAGGTGGTGATGGCCATATGGATAATGCATGAGAAATAGGATTCATCCCAGGCCCCGCCCCCGCCCCGCCCCCACATATTTCACCTCTCACTCACTTGATTTACTACACTTACTGAACAGGAGGAAAGCCGGGGGTCCGTTGGGTCTATAAATATTGTTGTTTATATTCTGGGTTACCCCAGTTTGTCCTAAGTGGGTTGTTGGGCTAGAATTATTCCCAGAGCCTAGTATCGTTTGAATAGCGGTCGCGGACGTGAGGAGCTTCGTTACAGTACTATATCTCCCAGCACCCCTACGTCCGTTCGTCTTGTGCGTCATGACACCCCGCGCCTGGTTGGTCGATCACGTGGGCCGTACGTGACGCTCTCAGGGGACAGGACAGCCTTTGAAATACTGACAGCACGGATCTATCGCTGTCTTCACGGTGATCCGGAAAACAGGCAGAGGAGACAGGGCAAGCCTACGGAACAATAAGGAGGCGGAATGGGAGGTGGGCACTTGGGGGCAATGACAGGCACCTGAGGGCTCCTTCTTTTTTTAATACGGCTACGATCTATATGGAGATAGCCAGTCCAATGGAGGGGCACGCCCTAAACACCGACACCAAGAGGAGAGATTTACTTGTATTTTTCCTCTCATTCTAATATAGGTTGTGCTCCTGGGATACCCTCCTGCCGGACACCAGTTTTAGTTTATATACTATATAAACTTGGTGAGTACAAAGTGGGTACAGTTCACTATGCCCGATGTACTTATCCACGACCCTAATGACTCTCCATGCCACAACAACTTGGTAGGGAAGACGGGAGTCAGGGGGCTAGATGAGACTTACGGAGAAGAGATGTGATGATATCTGATATGCGTGTATATATCCAGCATTGTAGAAATATTAACTTTAATATTACTTTTGTACTGTTCGGGAATCCTATACCCGGGGGACTAATTCCCTACCAGGGACAGGAACCAAGAGGGTGTATTATCACACCTCTGACCACAGTGGGATTATAAACAGATGTTTTTAGACACGGTGATAGGATAAGAGATCACCTTGATGTGTAGCACGACTATACTATTTCTGTTTATTTGTGTTCCTAACAGTTTATGTTCTCCTATAATATTGAGAGTACTTTCCACATGTGACGAGAGGGGCCAGTATCTAGTTAGACCGGCTCGTGTTTTGTGGCATACCGACCGAAGTACGGTGGGGCCAGAGGTGGTACTGGGAGCGACATCAGTCCTGAAGAAGACCGGGGTGACCTTTTCCGGCACAGTAAGTCGGTCGAAACATGTTGACATAGCAGTACCTGGAGGGGTGTCTTGAGAAACCTCATTTTCTCTTCTAGACACTACCCATCCTTCTTTTTTAATCCTGGTGGGGGAACCTGGAATAAAGCTTGGGTTGGTATCCTCAAACCAGTTTTAAATCACATCCTTATTAACTGCACTTTTTGTCGCATCAGTAGTTTCAGTCACTTGGTGATATGCACTATTTTATCACTTTGTATGTAACCTGTATTAAGTGTTGAGTTTTGTGGTCTTACGTTTTGTTTGATTTATTATTTTACCCAATCCCTTATGCTCCGCCCTGAGTGTTGCTACACCAGGGCGTTTTGTAAGCAAGCCCAATGATGAAGCATGCCACATACTTCGGTATGTGAGTGAGGGCAGTTTTTCTAAACAGATGAATTTTTCTGTTTTGTCATAAGTGTTGTTTTGTGCTCTCGTCCCCTCATTGTGTGTTTAAATGAGAATCAATGGGGGTTCGGGGTGGTAGAGTGATTTTCTAGACCCTCTCCCCTTCTACGTGTAAAGTGATGTTCTCATCTTCGTCATTGAAGAGTATGACAGGCTGCTGTACAGGAGGTGATGTTTCTCCCTCTGCAATGTAAAAGTGAGAGGCTGTTGTATGTGTGTCTCAAGTAGGAGCATGCATTTAATCAGTTTACAAGCAGACTGCATGACCATGTCCCCGATGTGACATTAAAGGTATTTTCTTACAGTTTACCAGTATGCCAAATGTGAGTTGCCAATTTCTTCACACATGCTGCATCAATTGTGTCCTCTGTTCAATAGTGACAGTGGTGCAGGTTGTACCATATTGTTGTGAATGCAGATTGGTTCAGATGTATGTGTCTGTACACTTCATTGTCAACCATACTCATTATACTACAAACCTTTTTCAAATTGTCTAGTTTTGGATGTGTGGATTGCATGCTACCACACCTTGCTGTTGGCAATGCCACATGATTGTTATTGTGGAATGAGTAGGGATATCATGGTGTTGGGATCAGTGTTGATGTCATGTGCCACATGATATGAGCAGGTAGATATGCTTGATTTGCCATGAGCCAAATTGTGTAGATCCATTTTAATGTTGCCAAATCACATTGAAAAATGAAATTCTGATTGATGCGAGTTGTTATGCAGGTATTGAACTGCTTCTGTTTTACTGCCCCTTATTCTTTTCAAACAGTGACCCTTGCAGTTATGTGCATTTGCATTGCTAAGATGTTGCAACCTGGAGGAAATATGGCTCTTTGTCAAGTTTGGGACACTTGTGAAATGTTGGACTGCAGACGTCTTTCTTTAATCAGGAGGTGTATGGATACAATGAATTGACATAGTGAGGCCTTCTCCTTACATGATTGACGCTGCACTCATCCACATCAGTGACAGAGGTCTGCACCATGTTAACAAGTTTATATTGCAGGCATGCTTTCATCATGCACTGGCACTTGACTTGTCAGTGTGGATCACAGGCAGGGACCTTAGCAGGGTAGTGCAAGTGTGTCTGGGTCTGGGCAAGAATGTTTATGTTGAAAGAAGGACCCCTTCAGGCACATACGCATTGATTGATAAATTGCTATTTCTATGTGTACTGCACAATGCAGTACACATGTAAACAGCAAAAGTGTTGGCAATTGAGGATTTTCTTTATTTTTGCATGTTAAAGGTCATGGTTTTCCTTGCATACATTGCGTACTGGCTTCCTATTGGCTTCACTGTTGTGAGTATAGGGCAGATTGTCTTTCTATGGGTGTTGCAGGGTGGACAGCCAAATCAACACCCATAAACCTCACCTATTACACCATGTGAAGTGTGGAAGTAGGCCTAGATTACATGGTTGTGTATTTACACTGGCTTCTTAGTAGTCCTAAGTCTCTATCACCATCCCAACATCACATCAAGTGAGATTGGCATGGTGATATATGCTTGGGAATGTGCCCCTCTGGTGGACACATGGATGATACATGCTGTTCTGCTCTTTGTGTTTGGATCCCTTTGTTTTTTGTGAGGATGCTTACAGATATGATTCCGTAATGTTCACTGCTACTGTTGACTTTCCCCAATACTGCTTTCCATGCACATCAATGAGTAATGGCAATCTCAAACTAGTACCATGATTACTGTAGACGACTGTTATCTGTCTGGCACATGTGGAGGCTTTGGTTTGTGTGAGTGCATTTTTATGTATAGGGTGAAGTAGACATGTAGCAATTTGGCATGCATCAGTGCTACATTGTTATTCTTGCTCGGTTTCCTTCACTTGACATGCACCTTGACAGGGACCGTATGGTTCTGTGAGCAAGGCAGACAGAAAAGACATGTAAATAGCTTTTATGGTACACTTTCCTGATATGCAGAGTCCTTACACTGTACTTTTTAAAGATTATCCCTTCTGCTCATAGTTAAACATATGTGATGTTAGCCCTCCAGTATGCTAAATATGGGCATTGTGGAATATGCATCTTTTAGACACAAGGCTGAATATTCATTATGTTTTTGCAATGCATGTGACTCACTACATGCTTTGTCACTTTGGGAACATAGAGCTGAATTTCATGAACAAGCAAAGGGGCATATTGACTAGAAAGGTGGCCTAGTGTTGCATTGGCCTCCTTGCCTCATCACCACTCTAATACAAATTGGCTACACAGGGCTGCATCTCATTGACAATAATATGATGCACCCCATGAACCAGACTGCTTCGGGACTAAAGTTAGCAGGCCACCAATGATGGCGGCACCCATGCACCATTGTGTCTTATGTATATTATTTCTGCTCCATATTGTATTGTTTTTATGTGCAGATTTCCAAGTCTGTGACACCACCATTATGTGTCTTTAAACATATTCAATGACTAAGGTGATATGCGGCTATACCCCAGGGAAAGAAATCAGCAGTCAGTGTGGATGTACACTGAGGGCTATTAATTGGACATGGGTAACATTTGTCAACACCCCACCTGCCCCCCAGTTCCTGGTTGTTACTTACCCTGTTGTTCTTGTAGCTAGTCATGTTCAGTACTATCTTGTCCCTGGACTCCAACCACAGACTCCTCTCAGATGACTGTGGACACCTCCAAGGCATCTAGCTCCTTCTGTGCCGCTGGACTCCCACCTCCTGTCTGCAGTACTGCCTGGTGATTTTTGAACAGTTTCTGCTTGGTCTTGCGCTTAGCATCATGCCAGCGTTTCTTGCAGCTGGTCACTGTCCTCTTGACCTCTGCTACATAATTCACCTTGGCTATGATGGACTTATATATTGCATTTTTGCAACATATTTTTATACTTTACAGAAACACACATTCACTGGATGATGTCATCTGTGATGTAATTTGAGATGTGATGAGTGATGTCACTGAGCATGTCATAAGTGATGTAATATGTGACGTCATGAGCAGTGCATTGCGGGGGCGTGAGGTATGGTTTGGTCTACTAACTATAACGGACGATTTTCTATGATTTTGTATGAGTGAAATCTCCAACTAACTATAACGTCCCTAAAACCTATGTTTTTTTCAGTGAATTTCAAAGGTTCTTTAAATGTTATTTTCTAACTATACCTACAGAGGTAGGAAATGTCATAGCAAACAGCGGTGTCCCAGGGGTGGGCACCCCGGGATACTGCAGAAGGCAGCCCTTGGGGTTGGTGGTCCCCAGGACCATCAAGGGCCCCCTCTCTTTATTAACATATCCCTGGGGAGGTGGTGGTCCCCAGGGTGTGTGGGGGGCTCGAGCCCTCCCACACAGGTTTAATTTTTTTTTTAAATAGAAGCCCCAGGGGCAGTGGGGGGGCCATGTGCACCTGCGAACATTTAAGAAAAGCCCCTGAGGTGGCAGTCCCAGGCCTTGGAGGCCCCACAGATTAATAAAATCTATGCCCCAATTGTAATTGCATAGTAATTGCATTTGTATAGCACTTACTACCCCATACGAGGTGTCCAAGTGCTTTTTCGGCAAGTAGCACGCTACTCCGGGACCATAGAAGATTAGTGTTGAATTACTACAGTGAAACATGCAAGTACATTTTAAGTGGTAGATAGGTTAGTCAGTTATTTGGATTCAGAAGGATAGCAGAAAGATAGAAGGGGAAAAAAGGTTTGTATTTATATAGCGCTTGTTACCCCTGATGGGGTGTTGAAGCACGCTACTCCGGAAACCCAAAAAGAATTAGTGGCAAATTAGTGTGGTGAAATGTAAATGTAATTGTTTTGCACTTGTATAGCGCACATCTACCCGGACCTGGTCTCCCGGAGCTTGTACTCATACCGCTAAGGAACCCTTCCTGGCTTTTCCCTGTGAAATGTTCACTCCTGGGCATCCCCAAGGTGAAACCAGGCATCCCAGCGCTGTTGGGGCCGTTGTGGAGATTAAGCAAGCTATTGCCCAGAGTTGCAGCGTTGGACCCGTGATTAGAATAGGCACCGAGGCAAAATCAGGTCAGAGGAATTAAGAGCTCAAGACTCCGCCAAGACCCGCCGAGGCATCAGGGTCTGCCGCTCTAACCATTGAGCCACACTTCTCCACAAATCTGAAAGTAATTTGAGTGGTGGGTATTAGTCAGTTATTTGGAGTGAGAAGTGTAGCGGAGGGATAGAAGGGTAAGAAAGGTTTGCATTCATGTAGCAGATGTTAACCCTGATGGGTATTGATGCACTTTTCTGGTGAGCAGCACACTACTCAGGAAGCCATAAAGGATTAGTGTTGAAAATTATTATAGTAAAATATTAAATATATAAATATTAAATAATTTGAGTGGTGGATATGTTATTTAGTTATTTTGGTAGAGAAGGGTAGGTGGCGGGATAGAGGAGGGAAATAGGTTTGTTTTTATATAGCGGTTGCTATCCCTGATGGGGATCTGAAGTGATTTTTTGGCGAATAGCACGCTACTCTGGAACCCATAAGGATTACTGTTGAAATAGTATAGTGAAACATGAAATTAATTAGAGTGGTGGATATGTTAATCAGTTATTTGGATTGAGAAGGGTTGGGTAGGAATAGAAAAGGGAAAAGGTTTGCATTTATATAGCGCTTGTATCCTGTTAAAAAAGCTTTATTTGCGAGTATCACTCTTCTCTGGAAACCATAAAGGATTGGTGGTGAATTAGTATAGTGGAATATGGAATTTGAGAAGTGAACATGTTAGTCTGTTATTTAGATTGAAAAGATTAGTGGAGGGATTGAAGAGTGAAGATGGTCCAGTATTGTCATTGCAGGGTTTTACAGTCATCACAACCCACGAGGCTCAAGGCAGAGTTGTTCACAAATGCCACCAGATCGTTGGGGTGGCAATACAGCACCATATTACAAGACGATTATTTTTTGCATTTCTTTTATTTTGGGTTAGTTGACTTACATATTTTTTTAAATAGGAAAAAGTTTAATGAAAATATAATGTGGGATAAGGGACTGTAATATCTGTCAGGAATTAAAATTGAAACAAAAATTCAATTATGTAGTTAACAGAATTTTAGAAAAACACAGACATACAAATACGCTTTGCATGTTTGAAACATATGCTGTCAGCTTTCTAGATATTCCAATTTATCAGCCTTTCCATACCTGCTTGGGTACCAGACTCTATACGCCTTCTTTTGTTTACGTGTGTCTTCTCAGACTTTCCGTGGGATAAATGTGTTCCTAAACCACCTCCATTGACCAGTGTCCCTGCACACAATTAAATTTCATTACAAGAACGGAGGCTACATTATGCAATGACTTTTAATTGCAGATCCAAGCCAGTCGCATCACAATATAAAGGTTCTAATAAGAACACTGAGATGAAGTAATAGACAATACATAGCAACCAAAAAGCCTCTTTTAAATGCGGCTCCAAGCAGATAAGTAGCATCATATCTTTCTCCTTATCTTAACACTATTGTCAATTTAATACTGTTATAGCTCTTATTTTCTGGGGAGGTTTAATTTGGTTGAGCTATTTCTAACTATGTTATGCTGTTGAATTTTCATCTAACTATGTGATGCTGTTGAATTTTCTCCACCATACCTCTATGTAGCTTTATCTACACTTCCCCCCCCACCCCCCTCCTCCACCTCCCCGGATCTGCAATTTACGGAGATCCTACCCTCCCCCCCTTCACCTTTAGGCTTGCACTATATCGCCTCGAGCCCCTACCCTCGTCGACCTTTCACTCGCCAACACCGCGTTTGTTTTCCTTTATACTTCCGCTTTCGCCACCCGCCCCCGCAGTCAAAATGCTCACCTCACACGAAAAACGCTGCCTTTAGCAAACACGGAGACACGGAGCCAATTTACCCGTACCTCTCTAATCTCACATGCGCTACCTCCAGACACGGAACCAATTTAAATACGCTACCTTCAGACACGGAGCCAATTTAAATGCGCTACCTTCAGCCAAAACGAAGACACGTACTTCTCTAATCCGACAGTGACGGGCATGGTCTATTAGAGGAAAGCTCCCTGGCGAACCTCACGCTTCGTGAGTGTATCGCCTAGGGACTTTCCTCTCGCCCCTATGACAGTTGGGACCCAGCTGTTAATCTACACGGAGCCTCGCTACGGAGCCTCGCTACCTTCGCAAGATATATAAAAATAGATACATAGAAAGAGCTTAAAGGCATTTCCCATATACCTACTCACCTACTCCAAAGATTTTTCTCTAAATCAGCCCTTTTACCTTTTACCCCATTTCGTAATTTTATATATATATATATATATTATAAAAAATAATAATAATAAGGGTGAGTAGTCCCAAATATATAAAAAAAAAAAAAAAAAGTGTTAGGCACTATGGAAAACATTTCTGATTCAGATTCAGAAGAAAATAGTGCTACTATTCCTAACTTTAATAGGGAGGATTTACGGTCTATGATCCAGAAGGAAATGAAATCCTGCCTTCAAGAAACCTTTTCACAATTTACCCCCTTTAAGAGACCAATACCTCCACAAGAGGATACTCCTGATATTTTGAATAGTGAGAAGGTTGGTGCTAAACGCACTAAAAAAAGTAACAACACTATTTCCGAGACCCATGTGAGCAGTGGAGGTCCTAGCACCTTTGATATTGTTGGTGGTCCTAGCACCACAAAATTTTCGGATGGTCCTCGCACCTCAAATAATAGAGATGTCTTCTATGACACACATCATTCGGGTGCCTCTTACGGCCCAAATACCTTGGACGCCCTTAGCGGCTCATTGTCACTAACTGCTCAAAACTTCCAAGAGGGCTCGGATAATGATGATGACCTAGACCCAGACGAATACGTTCTGGACCTAGATGATGGGGATTTTGGAATATTTGATCAAGAGGATGAAACCCCCTCTACATCCAAGGATAGTATTTTGAACCCCTTGGGAGAGGAGATGTTTTCTCCCCTAAATTTAAAGCACCCACGTTCCACACAATGGTCCCCTCAGGAGCACGTATCTAAATTCATCAAAAAATGGATTCGGTTCCCTCTTGAAAAAGGAACAAGAAATATTTTAAGGGCTGAATGTTCAAGACCCTCAATCAATGACAAAGCATGCTACGCTCCTAACTTGGATCCTGAATTAATTAAATATCTGTTTAGACTCGGCCGTGACCCAAGAAAAGGTCTTGAAAAAGCATTTAAAGGCTGCCAAGATCGTCTATTAGACGTTCTTGGTCCATTGAGTAGAATTCTTGACTCCGCCGAGGAATGCTACCTTAAGGGTACCCAACTCGATACTGATCTAATACGAGGTTGGAGTCAAAGAGCCCTCATTCTCCTAGGTAATGCTAATACTAGTATCAACGCTGAAAGGCGTAGGCTCATCCTTTTTAAACTAGACCCTAAACTCACAGATATGGCTGAGAAGGAACCCTCTTCGAATTCAAAGGGCCTACTCTTTGGTGAAGAACTTATAAGATCTTTAGGAAAGTACGTTTCGACTTTTACTGCCCTCGATAAGGCCCAAAAGAATATGAGGAGAGTATTTAACAACAATGTTTTTGGAAGGGCCGGAAGAAGGGGCCTCCCTTCCGGCCGTTATAACCAAAGGCCCTACCAGAGATCACGCCCCTTCGGAAGAGGCTCATACCAGAGCAATTACTCCAACACCTTCAACCGCGGAAGAGGAAACCGAGCAAGAGGTGGAAGATCTCGTTCATCCTTCTCATCTAACCCTCCAAGTAAGTTCCCTTCCTTTACTCTCTCCTTCCTTCCCTCCAAAAGTAGGGGGCAGACTGAAACTTTTTTCCAAAAAATGGGAGGAAATAACTCGAGACCCGTGGGTTCTGTCAACAGTAACAGGCTTTATCATAGATTTCGTTCAAACCCCCTTTCAAACCTCTTTCCCGAGGGATATTCCCATCTCATTGGAGAAGGAGAAAATAGTAGAGGAAGAGATATCCTCTATGCTCCAAAAAGGAGCAATATTAGAAGTCCCCATGGATTCTCTAACCTTCATAAGTTCCTTGTTTCTTGTCGAGAAAAAAGGAAAAGGTTGGAGACCGGTTATAAATTTGAAGGGCCTGAACAAATTTCTCGTTTACAGGCATTTCAAAATGGAAGGGATACATCTCCTGAGAGACCTTCTTCAAAAAGGAGACTGGCTAGTCAAACTAGATTTGAAGGACGCCTACTTCACTATTCCAATGGCGGAAATACATCAACCTTACCTACAGTTTGTTTGGAAAAATCATCTTTATCAGTTCAGGGCTCTCCCCTTCGGACTCTCTTCCGCCCCTTGGTGTTTTACCAAGGTAATGAGAGCAGTAGCTTCTTTCCTAAGAGAACGAGGTGTTCGTCTTATTATTTACCTCGACGACATTCTAATATTGTCCCAGGACCTACCACAGATTCACATCGACCTAGAAATGGTTATGAATCTGTTGGAAAGTCTAGGCTTTATTGTCAACAAAGAGAAGTCTATTCTAACCCCCTCAAAGTCTCTGGAGTTCCTAGGTTTCACTCTAGACACTTCCAAGTGCCTTCTTCTTTTACCTCCTTCAAAAATCTCAAAGATCAAGAAAGAGATTCGTCATGTTTTAAGACAGGAAGACATTCCTTTAAGGGAACTAGCAAGACTTCTAGGTCTTTTATCTTCTTCCATCCAGGCGATCTTCCCAGGTCCTCTGAATTACCGGGCCTTACAGAGGATAAAAGGAAAGGCCTTGAGATCCGGTCTCTGGTACGAAGACAGAATCACCCTAGATTTAGAGGCCAAAGTAGAACTGAACTGGTGGTTAGAGAACCTGGAAGCTTGGAATGGGAAAGCAATTTTCGGATCAGAACCGGACTTTGTCCTAGAATCAGACGCTTCCCTTCATGGTTGGGGTGCTTGTTTCCTAGACCAGAATACGGGAGGTATCTGGTCTCAGGAGGAGTCATCTCACCACATCAATTTCCTAGAACTTACTGCTGGCCTATACGCCCTTATGAGTTTCAGGCATTCAATTCAAGGGAGATCAGTTGTCCTGAAAATGGACAATGTTTCAGCAGTAGCCTATATCAATCGGTTAGGCGGTACGAAGTCTGCCGACCTTTCGAACCTAGCAAGGAAACTCTGGATGTTCTGTTTAGAACACAAAATTACCCTCAGAGCAGAATACTACCCGGGGAAATCCAACGTTTTTGCAGATTGGAATTCCAGATTCCTTTCGGACTACAGCGATTGGAAACTAAACGTTACTGTCTTCGACTCATTAAATTCCTATTGGGGTCCATTAGAAATAGACCTGTTTGCGAGTCGTCTCACCTTCCAACTAGAGCGTTACTTCAGCTGGATGCCAGATCCTGGCGCACAAGCAGTGAACGCTTTCCTCCAACCCTGGTCAGGGATCAATGCTTATGCCTTTCCCCCATTTGCAATGATCCAGAGAGTCTTGCAGAAAGTGAGGCAAGACCATTCCTCTCTAGTCCTGATAACGCCCTTTTGGCCATCACAAGCATGGTTCCCCACTGTTCTGGAACTGACCTTCGAAATTCCACTTCTCATTCCCTCCCTGAAAGATCTTCTTACAGACGTAAACGGAGATCCACACCTAATGACCCTATCCGGGAGTTTGAGCCTTCTTGCCTGGAGAGTGTCAGGCGATCTAACGAAGTCTCAGGACTTTCGTCATCAGCTTCTACTCTCCTCAGAGAATCATGGGCACCGGGAACTCACTACAGATACAACAATATCTGGAAACGCTGGTTTCGTTGGTGCTTGGAGAGGAATTTGGATCCCACTCAAGCACCTATTGTTGATATAGTAAATTTTCTCGTTGAGCTCTTTGACAAAGGATTGAGTTATAGATCAATCAACTGCTATAGATCGGCGATCTCTGCTGGTCATGTCCTTATTAATGACAAGTCAATTGGTTAAAATGTTATTGTTTGTAGGGTTATGAAGAGCATTCGTTTAAAGAGACCCCCGAGACCAAAATATGATTCTCTATGGGATGTGAATTTAATACTAGATCTCTTTACTTCCTGGCCTGATAATTCCCTTTTAAGCAGAAAGTTTCTTTCTATCAAACTCGCAACTCTTCTTTGCCTTATCTCCTGTAGAAGAGTCTCTGATGTTAAAGCTCTAGAGATTTCTAATAGGTCATACAATTTATTCGGAGTTAAATTTGAGGTCTATAGAAGAACAAAGACCATGTCTGATTCAATTTTCTATCCTCGTTTCGATCCTTCTCCTAAACTTTGTATAGTTGAATGTATGAAAGCATATGATATAACAATGTCTAACCTTCGCCCGCTTAATGAGAATCAACTCCTCATTTCCTTTGTAAAACCTCATAAGGCTATTTCCTCCACTTCGATTGCCAGATGGGTTAAGTCTGCTATGTCTCTAGCTGGTATTGATATATCCAAATTTCAAGCTCATTCCATTAGAGGTGCCATGGCAAGTAAGTCTCTTTGGTCCGGAGGTAAGTTAGATGATATCCTTAAAGCTGCTGACTGGTCTAATGCTAATACCTTCGCAAGACATTATTGTAAACCTATTGAACATATGTCTAATGTAGTTCTACACGGCTACCAACATGCATAATGTAGCCTCCGTTCTTGTAATGAAATTGCGATTCTCCTATTAACATGCCTAGAGAATCTAGATTTCATTAAAGACACGGAGGCTCACATTATCCCACCCATCCCATTCCCTGTTTGGGTGTGGATATAATATCTTTACTCTGAATGTTATTTGAATTCTATGTATTATATATTCGTATTGAAATGGTATTTATGATTGTTCATCTTCCTTTTATTTCAAGATTTGTTGGTTTATGATTACCTTTCTTTCTAGGATACAATTTTCATTGTTTCCTTTCTTTCAGGTAATCCATCTACATAAGTTTCTTTGGATGTTTCATCTTCAAGGAATCGTCTGGTTGACTTCACTCTCGTTTACCTTCGAATCTTCTGGAATCTTCTACATCTCCTTTCTTCGCCTGATTTAAAAGAGGCTTTTTGGTTGCTATGTATTGTCTATTACTTCATCTCAGTGTTCTTATTAGAACCTTTATATTGTGATGCGACTGGCTTGGATCTGCAATTAAAAGTCATTGCATAATGTGAGCCTCCGTGTCTTTAATGAAATCTAGATTCTCTAGGCATGTTAATAGGAGAATCGCAATTACTCAATATCCTTATATTTTGTTCAGATATCCAAGTTCATATTCTTGTAATGAGTCATGCATCTTCCTCCATATGGTTTATATTACCTGCCTGCCTATGTCTGATCTTGGCTACTATTCAACTACACCTGCTATGGATTACCAATCTGCCTCCATCTGTTCCATATACCCATCCTCCAAACGCCTGCTCGGAATACTTCTCTTCCTATGTCCACCTTTCTATACCTGTTCTAGTTTACCTGTGTCACTCTACATACTTTCTGATAGCTGTCCTTCTATACCCGTGCCTTGGTACTAGTCTTCCTATATTTGCTCTTTGTTACCTAACATTTTATACCTGCAGCTGTTACCTGCCTATACATACCCGGACCAAGTCACCTGTCTTCCTAGACTTTCACTGGTTACTTGTCTTACTATGTCTGCCTTGGTCCCCTGTCTTCCTATATATTTACCCTCATTACCAGTCTCCCTATACCTGCGCTGGTTTCCTGCTTTCCTACACCTGCCCTGGTTACCTCTTCCTATACATGCCCTTGTTTCCTCTTCCTAAATTTGCCTGGGTTACCTGTCTTCCTCTACCTGCCCTGGGTACCTCTTCCTGTACCTGTCCTGGTTACCTCTTCCTAAAGCTGCCCAGTTTACCTCTATCCAAACCTGCCCAGGATACCTCCTCCTAAACCTGCCAAGGTTACCTCTTCCTAAACCTGCCCAGGTTACCCATCTTCCTAAACATGCCCAGGTTTCCCGTCTTCCTAAACCTGCTTAGGTTACCTGTCTTCCTAAACCTGTCCAAATACCCTCTTCCTATATGTGCCCTGGTTACCTCTTCCTAAATCTGACTGGTTACCCGTTTTCCTGTACCTGCCTGCTCTACTCATCTTCTTACACCTGCCTGGGTTACCTGTCTTCCTATACCTGCCCTGGTTACCTCTTCACAAATCTGCCTGGGTTACCTGTCTTCTTGTAATTTGCCCGGGTTATCCATCTTCTTATACTTGGATGGGTTACCTGTCTTACTATACCTGAACTATTTACCTTTTCCCAAACCTGCCCTGGTTACCTGTCTTCCTATATCTGCCCAGCATACCCATTGCCTAATACCTGCTCAGGTTACCTGTCATCCTATACCTGCACCCATTAACTGTGTCCCTCTACCTGTTCCTGTACTGTCCAGGCAGTAATTCACAAGCAGTACTCCTAAGCCCATCCTATTATTCCCAGACATCTAAAATAACACAAACTCACTCATTCAATACAAATGTATAACCAGCGACAAAAGCACATTCTTCGACAGACTGTCAGAGCGACCAAGCATCTTTTTAAACAATTTAAATGTAAGAAAATGAATCCTGGGCATTTTGGTGGGATAATACATTTAGCAATGATTTATGGTTAATGAAAATGTGAGCCAGCAGATGTTCAAAGTGGTCACAAATCTGTGCGGGGAAGAAAACAAAGTGATATATGAACCCAGAACAACCCCAAGATGATGACTGCAGCAGTGTAGCCCAAAATTCAATACATGCAGAGAGCAAGTCATGCAAACAGAGGCACGCACAAGGAAGCACAAGACGGGGCGGGAGGTTCTCCATTAAAGATGCATTTATTGAGAGGAGATGGGACTGCTGTTCTCAATGGTGGTTATTGTGTCACACTGTGAGCAGGAAGCGGTGTGCACACACATGAAAGGAGTGGAACACTTAAATGGATGCTTGACCCCAGAATGGTCAGGGGTCTCCCCGACACTGATAGCACTACGACCACCAATTCCAGTAAAACATAAATCTAGCTGAAATCGTACTCAGTTGTATACAAATCACACCAACCACACTGAATAGTGACCCCGCGAGTGTCCTTAGATGTTCATTGTACCCCAAGGGTCACAGATACCCTGCTGGGGTCCTGCTCAAGGTGCATGGTGGATAATAGCCCAGAAAAGAGTGGGATCCCAAAACAGAACCTGCGAGCCCAGGGGGGCGCAGCCCCTATTAGAGCTGTGCACCGCACAGGTCCCGGGGACAGCACAGTGCACGCTCCTTGCTCCCAGGGCTATAGAAGGTGGGCGTGGTGCCCAGGCATGGGCTGCTGGGCACAGCAGGCAGGAGATGGGCAGAGCGAAGGGTGAGCAGGCGCTCGTGCTGGCAGACTTGGTCCCTGGCAGCAGGCATCTCAGCAGAGCGCTGGGGTGTGGCACTGGTGGGGATGCACAAGAGCTGCCAGGGCTCAGGCTGCACAGCCCCTTCAAATTAACAGGATCTGACATTCTACCCACGCCTACCCTCTACCTCTCCTATACATCCCGGAAAGGTTCCCTGGATCAAGCAATACACAACCCTAGCTTCGAATCGCTGTAGGTCATGGAGGAGGGAGATGGTGTATATTTTCTGACGGATAAAAGGGGTAAAATAAAGCAGGAATGGCACATTCATTACCTCCTGCCCCATTCCTCGATAACTGTAAACATTTGAGCAGGGAAAATTGAAAATGTGGATCAGAACCCACTGCTACATGAGGCAAACCCCATTCTAACCCTTTTGCTGGCTCACACACACAGTATATATGAAAAGGAGCACTGTGGAAAATAGGATTATTAACATAATCTTAAATCATAATCATAAGCTTAAAGTTCTTGCCCCAGTTATGGACACATTGATTCCGGCCATCACCTCGGTCTGCAACGTTATGTTTATTTCCGGGATTTTTCCCGACTCCCTGAAACATACGCTGGTAAAACCTTTATTAAAAAAAGCCATCCTTAATAAAGACGACCTAAAAAACTACAGGCCAATTGCCAGCCTTCCATTTTTAGCCAAAGTCGTAGAAAAAGCCATGAATCAGCAGCTGTCGGACTTTGTAGAGCAATATCAGCTGCTCGATAACACCCAGTTCGGATTCCGCAAATGCCATGGCACGGAAACCGCCCTCCTGAAAGCGGCCGAGGACATCAGAGCCATACGGGATCAGGGGGGGACAGCAGTTCTGGCCATGCTGGACCTCTCGGCGGCCTTCGACACGGTCGACCACAAGATCTTGGCCGACCGTGTCGGACGGATGGGGGTCCATAAAACAGCGCTGGATCTACTTGTGTCGTTTCTGGCTAATAGAACGCAGGCGGTATCCCTAGGACCATACCAATCTTCTAAGGTGTCGCTTCCGTGCCGGGTTCCGCAAGGCTCATCCCTAAGTCCGACACTGTTTAATATCTATGTGTCGGACCTTGCTATTGTCATCAAAGCATTTGGGATGAGCCTAACCTCCTATGCCGATGACACCCAATTGGTATTGGCCATCAAGGGGGATGGTGATGAGGTGGCCTCCCGCTTTACAAGGGGGATGGTGGCCATAGGTGACTGGATGGCCACCAATTGTCTGAAGCTTAATTCAGAAAAGACCGAAGTGGTCATTTTTGGTCACCTTTCTCCTGGTTGGTCATCAGTTTGGTGGCCTACATTTTTCGGAATGCCTCCTAGCCCAGCTCTTAAAGTCGGGAATCTTGGTGTCACTTTCGATGTCGGTCTTAACTTCATGGCGCATGCCAACAAAATTGCAGCCACGGCTCACATGAAACTTAAAATGATAAGGAAAATCCTACCTTTCTACCGGATTCAGTCAGGAAAACTTTGATCAGTTCATTGGTGTTGTCTGCCTTGGATTATTGTAATGCCCTCTTCTTACATGCCCAAAATCGAGTGACAAACAAGATGCAGTCAATTCAAAACGCTGCAGCCCGGCTGCTTTCGGGACTCCCCAAATTCGCACCTGTCTCCAACACCATCAGAAAACTTCATTGGCTCCCGATACGCAGTCGAATTAAGTTTAAATCGCTGTGTATTGTCTACAAGGCACTTAACAATCAAGGCCCTCACTTTCTTAAACATAATCTTGTACGTTACATACCAACTCGTGCTCTCCGCTCCACTCATCACAATCATCTAGTAGTACCAAGCACTAGAACAGTCACCTGGGGCGACAGACGCTTTCTGGTTGCCGCCCCAAAACTCTGGAATTCCCTACCCTCTCACATCAAGACTAGCCCATCCCTGCTAATATTCCGTAAACAACTCAAGACGTGGTTGTTTGACCAATAGTTAGGAAGCTTCCGTTGGTTCTCCTGGATGTTGACCTATGCCCTCAGCCAGCACCGAGACGCCTACGGGTATTCACCGCACTTTAAAAATGACAATAAATAAATAAATAAATAAATAGCCCCGCCCCTGGCCCCGCTCCGGCCCCCGCACTTATAAATTATAAATTGAGCAATGCCCGTGCTTCATTTTTAAAAATATTTCGGCCGGATTCGAAACCCCAGCATGAATTCCGCTAAAATAATTTGTGGGACCCCTGAGCAGGCCTAGGGGGTCATGGTGTTTCTACCCTGCCACCTTTTCTACACTTTTAACTTTGTTTTACTGTTTTCTTGTGACTCAGTTCTACCGAGACACAAGATGTCTGTTAACACTTCCTGGTTTGGAGTGTTGGCAACCAATTAGAATGAAGCTCATGGTCAGGAGGGGTTACAAACACAGCACGACCATATATATCAATATTTTTATTTTTTGATTTTCCCAGCAACTACTGAACGGATTAACACCATTTAAAAAAAGGCTGCTTTCTGGACCAAGAACTACCTTTTTTCCAATCTTGGCGTAATTCCGTTCAGCAGTTCGGGCTGTAGTCTTGGCTAAAATTTCCTATGGAAAAATGATTTTGAAGCTTTAATTTTTTGAATTTCACAGAAACTTATGAACCGATTTACACCATTTAAAATAAAGTCGCTTTCTGAACCAAGCGCTACCTTTTTGCCAAATTTACTGTAATTCCCTTCAGCAGTTTGGGCTGTATCCTCAGCTAAAGTTTCCTATGGAAATTAACATGAAGAAAACACTTTTTGAGAACCCTTTTTTCTCAGTCCCCGCTTGACGAATCATCCCCAAACTTTTAGTATAGGAGCAGACCTGGATACACCATTTTTGTGAGAGAATTTCGAGAACATTTGTCAAAGGACGCCAAAGATATTAGCAAATCAAAATACATTTTTTCCTATCAAAGCCAGGTTCTAACTATAACTACCTACTGCCAACTGCCATATATATATAGTTATTACAAAAATCATTCAAAAAAATTGCCACATTTTGCATTTAGACCCAACAGTGGCAGGTCTTATAGGAGATCATCCAGAAATTACATATCAAAGAACTGTCCTACGCTCCGCGGCCACCGAGATCATCTGCGGCGTATCCCAAGGTTCCTCGCTCAGCCCAACCCTCTTCAATATTTACATGAGCCCCCTTGCCACCATCGCACGCAAGCACAACATCAACATCATCTCCTACGCCAACGACACCCAACTGTTACTCTCCCTCACCAAAGACCCGGCCACCGCCAAAACCAACCTCCAGGAGGAAATGAAAGACGCTGCGGAATGGATGAAGCACAGCCGTCTAAAGCTCTACTCCGACAAGACGGAGGTCCTCATCCTCAGACAATCCCCATCTGCCTGGGACGACTCCTGGTGGCCCATGGTGCTCGGCACCACACCGACACCCACGGACCACACACGCAACCTGGGATTCATCCTGGACATCTCCCTCACGATGACCAAACAAGTCAACGCCGTCTCATCCTCATGTTTCAACACCCTGCGCATACTCCGAAAGATCTTCCAGTGGATCCCCACTGAAATCAGAAAGATGGTCACCCAGGCCCTCGTCACCAGCTGACTGGACTACAGGAACACCTTATACGCAGGAACTACGCAGGAACTACAGCCAAACTTCAGAAAGCCTCCGCACTACTAATCCTTGACATCCCTCGCCACAACCACATATCTGCACACCTAAGAAACCTGCACTGGCTCCCCGTCAACATAAGGATCACGTTCAGGCTGCTCACCCATTTACCCAGAGCGCTCCACAACATGGACACGGATACTTTAACAACCGTCTCTCATTCTACACCCCCACCCGCCAGCTCCGCTCCGCCAGCCTCACCCTCACCACCATCCCTCGGATTCGCAGAACCACCACTGGTGGAAGATCATTCTTCTACCTCGCTGCCAAAACATGGAACTCCCTCCCCACACACCTGCGATTGACCCAGGACCATCTCACCTTCAGGAAACACCTCAAAACCTGGGTATTTGAGCAGTAACAGCACCCCCCCCCCGCCTTGAGACCCTCACGGGTGAGTAGCACGCTCTATAAATGTCATTGACTGATTGATTGATTGTAAATTTAAAAATTTAAAAGACCAACTGACCCACAGCCATTTTATCCCTAAAAAAAGCAGGAGACGTGGATAAAACCGCAAGGCTTTTACAAATGTACGAATTGTAAAGTATGTGGAATTGAAAAACATACTGAGGAGATACAAATGGCCAATAGGCGAAAATGGAAATACAGCAGTTAATAAACTGTAAAAGTCAATATGTAATTTACATTATAGAATGTCCTTGCGCATTAAAATACGTAGGGAGTACCATGCAAACTTAAAAAACGAATCCTTGAACATGTACGAGCCACAGTCAACAAAGACAGAGGAAACTCAGTGGCAAAACACATGGAAAAGGAACATGGAGGCAATTGGAAAGATCTAATCTAACCTTTTATGCAGTGGAAGCAGTGGCAAAACATCAGAGAGGTGGAGATCGAGAAAAATCTTAAGGAAAAATGAATCAAGACATATTTTGAACTTTCGCTCTCCGACGCCGACATCAGGATGAAGAACTATACTTGCACCTGTAAATTTGAATTATATATCATGTATATACTGGATATGATGTTTGTTCCTCTCTAAAAATATCTTTAGGTTGTAATTGAGACTTCATTTTTGAGGGATAAAATTAGATATTAGTTTAAAGAGCTGTGACCGAAATTAATTAATTTTTCACGTAAGAATTAAGATTTATAATTGATATATCAACTAGCATCATATGGAATTAAATATGAGGTGTGTGATAGTTAAATAATACTGTGTTGTTAAATGAACAAGAAACAGTAATAAGGAAATAGACCAACCCAATAAAGGGTTAGAAATAAGGGAAAGAGAAATTTAGAACAACGTAGAATATTGTTTTATACTATATTTAGTAAGTGAAAATAGCCCGCGTAACATAAAGATGTAGGCTAAATACCCACTGGAGGGTAAAAAAGTGTTACATCTAAATAAAATCGTAAGGTATCATTAGATATAATAGCTTACAAGTGTTAGCCTCAGGTCAACTAGAACAAGACAATATATTGAGACACAAATGGTGTTAAAAAGATGCGCATATAAAAGTGTAGATAAAGTTTTTTTGAAAAGGAAAAAAAAAGGTTCCTTTGAATTAATTGAAAACAAAACGGCAGAGAACTTAAAATGGAGAAAATGAAAAAACACAAAGATAACATGATGAGAAAGGGTTGATGTAAATAATAGGTTTATACATAATTTAATTTTACACTGGGTGATATTTATCTTCAGCTCAAAAGATTATAACATCTAAAGGGACTACAGTAACCACAATGCTCGCATGTATGAAAAAGGAAAGGATGCAAATGAATGTGACCAATGTGTTTTCCCTTTAAAAAATGGTTGAATGTTATTCGTGAGTAACTACTAGCCTCGTGAACAAGATCTTTAGTAAAGATTGAAACGCGTAGAGGGTTACTGGTTACTGGTATGCTGAAGAATAGGAATAAATCTTTAAAAACCATCAAGTCTGATCTGACTCTGTAATTTTGAGTGCGCACGGAATTATCTCTCTTGGGAGATACTGGATATATATATATATATATATATATATATATATATATATATATATATATATATATATATATATATATATATATATATATATATATATATATATATATAAAAAATGGTCTTATCAATGCATTATTAATTCATTCATAATGTGGTTTATACCCCCAGTGTGTCATTCCCATAGCTGCACTACTAGTGAAATAAGCCAAGGTTACAGCTTTCACATGTGAAGTGCTCCTTTGTGTGCTCCGCTGAGTTAAATGCATGGCTAGTTGTCTGAGAAAGGGGAGATCACACTCTGTGTCTCCAGGGCCAGTGATCTCTTGCCAATACCTAACCTTCCTTCATAGTCTTTGGTACCTGAGGGCCTTAAGAACTACATGTCTGCTATAGAAAGTCAGCCATGTAGATTCCAAAAGACCATGTAGTTTGGATTTTCTCAGACAATCATAATCCTAGGAAGTGGTTAGTGTAAAAATGTCAAATCAATTACATAGTCGTTTGCAGGCCCACTGTGCACAATGCAGGCAGCTCCGGTTCAAAGGCAGGCCAGGCAAAGGAGATGGAAGGTATACAAAACCTTCTTTTCTGGGTTATTCTGAAAGCTAACAAAATGACACACATTTTGGGGCTCATCTAACCTGACTGGAGAACTGCATCCTTGTTGCCTGTCCTTTCCCTGTATCCCTGTCGCCGCCGCAGCTCGTCACCTTGCGGCCGCTGTGTGGAGGGAGACCACAACTCCCAGGCTCCCCAGCGCCGGAAGTGATCATCGCCGTGTCCGCGCCCAGAGGCGCTTTAAAACCAGTGCTGCTCCGGTGGAGCGGGCGCTGCACACACACTTTGGGGGTCATCTAACCTGACTGGAGAACTGCTTCCTTGTTGCCTGTCCTTGCCCTGTCTCCCTCCCACCGCCGCAGCTCATCACCTTGCGGCCGCTGTGCGGAGGGAGACCACAACTCCCAGGCTCCCCAGCGCCGGAAGTGATCATCACCATGTCCGCGCCCGGAGGCCCTTTAAAACCAGTACAGCCTCCGCATCGCGGAACCGCACGCGGGCCAAGCCGGGCTAAGCCCGGGCAAAGGGCAGGCCGTCTGTGGCCGTCCGGGGCCAGACGAGGCCGTGCCGGGGCACACCTCTTGGGGCCATCATACGGGACACAAAGTAAGAGTCTTGGTTCATGATTGGGATTTGTTACTGAAGTTATCGTGCCCACGGTTTACGTTATTATTTGTTTACCTTGTACATCGCAAGTTGTTCGGTCATAATCCACAACAAGATGATCACACGTTTAAGCAAAGGCAGGAACTCATTGGTGGGAGGGACCATTAGAGGGATGTTAGACCACTTTCTAACTAAGGCTGCCTCGAAATTAGACCACAAGATAGCAATTACAGAACACTGGATGTCCCTAGAACTCCACCACAAAAATCGTTCGTCCTTGGGTTCTATCCAAACAGTAATTTCCCCACCTATACCACTTATAGAAGAAAATCTAAATAGTGACCCCGGTATTTCTTTACTTTTACAAGACCACCTGGCAATACTAGAACCTCCTGGGGGGGGTAGACATCAATACTGTTAACTTGGATCTTTCTTTAGAATCTACCCTGGAGGAGTCCTCACCAATTCCGGCACCTAATCCTAACCCTAGGAATAAGAAAAATTATATACAACACAAATTTCCAGGGCAAGGGGTTACATTAAAGAGAAAGTGGGGTGGGGATTGCCGTAGGGGTAGACGTGCTAAAACACTTAGAACTCGTACAAGCCCCTTAAAGGGCCAAGGTACATTAGCACCAAATATTATGCACGAAGTACAACCCCCTATGTCCGTCTCCACCCAAGGCCTACTAGAGAGCATAGAACACCTAGTAAAATCCCTACTACTGCCCCTCACTGAGAGAGTAAAGAGGCTGAGTGAACAAATGTGCACCATAGCGGAAGCAACCACTTCCAACAGTAAATTACTAAAGGAATTGGCAGCCCACAATCAGCTTCACATTACATGTGGATAGAAATCTACCAACTCTAACACCATTGGGGATATTCCACTGTCACCCAAAGAGATTATACTGGTGCCCGCTAACAAAGACAGTGCCCAAACGTCAACCAGTGAAGTGAGACCAGTAGGACACGTGAACATGCCAGAAATCAACAATGTAACATTACGAGGGCATATTCTCTGAATAGGAATACAAAAGCAATCTATTGATTAAGAAATAACAGACCGTTGCTCCCCAATATAAATGGCGACATTGTATTCGTGAGAAGACTAGCTTGGGTGGGGCATAGACCCAAAGATATAGAGGGGGACGTCCTAATCATTAACTTTAGGGACCGAAGGGTAGTCACCCACATAGTAGATTGGTACCTAGAGAGAGGAGGTGGAGGAATATCAACTCGTGACTTGAGTTACTTCTACCCCCAATCTCTATTGACCTCTTGCGACACTAGACCTACTTGGGAGACCTTTAAGAGTTCCAGACGTATCCCTCTAGCTCAAACCCCTAGGCTTCCCAGTCAACGAGTGGCCTTCTACCCACTACAATCATATGCAGATAGGCCCTTCTCTTACCAACATTGCAGACAACAACACGCAGTTTATACCCCAAAATGGTCTATCCCTTTAGGCAATCGATATGAGGCATTAACAGGTCTAGACGATTTAGACTGCCAGACGATGAATAATTCGGAGGGAAAATCTCAAGTAACTGTCCCTTTGTCTCCAATGGATTTAAACAGCCCGCAGAGTAATGTATCCCTAGGCAGGGCTGGGACCAAAAACAGGGACAAGGAAAAAGTGGCGGACGGGGTAACACATCACCCGGCCCAGAATGAAATACACAAATCACCCATGGATCCTAGGACTCAAGCTGAACATCAAATTAAGATAGTCCCTCCTTCAACCAGGGTCGCAACAGCCAGAGATATCATTGACAATACTCCCCCTTAAGGGGATAAAACCCAGCCATAATATCCTATCCTGGAATGTCGCAGGACTGATAAACAAAGTGACCCATCAACCATGGTTAGACATAGTTAATGTTAATGTTATGGGTGTCTTATATAGCGCTCGGCTACTCCAAGGAGTGTCCCGGCACTTTGTAACCCACAGCAGATTACAGAGGGCAGGCAGAAAAATAGAGAAGAAGCAAGCAGATCACTGTCCATAGAGCCACGTTTTCAGACCCTTTCTGAAGGCCAGCAAGTTCGAAGTACAGCGGAGCGACAGAGGGAGGGTGTTCCATAGCTGGGGAGCCAAGCGTTTAAAAGAGCGTCCCCCTACCCTTGCTTTCCTAACAGCAGGGACAATGGCAAGACCAAGAGATTCCAATCTAAGGGATCTAGTTGGTTTGTAGAAAGCAAGACGTTTCTGAATATATTCAGCTCCCACAGCATGGAGTGCCTTATGCGCCAGCGTAAGTGTCTTGGTGACATAGTCACCAAGTATAATATACTCTGCCTTGAGGAAAATTGGACTATAGAGGAATTACACATACTCGGGTTTCAGACCCTTCTCACACCAGCATTAGTAAGCCCCCAGGGGAGAAATAAGGGGGTCTGTGTATATACCTCTCTACCACAGGGGGGATCAAAGTACTGAGGTACACGACCACTGAGTTTTATCACATCTTAACAATTAGCTGGGGCCATGTAAAGAACATGACTTTAATACATTTTTATAATAATGTGCCAATAAACATCCTGGAAAATGTATTTAACAAACTCATGTACAGTGTTACTACTCTTAAGGACCAGATAGCAGTGGAGATGGTTTTGATTTGGGTGGGTGACTTCAATTGTACTGTCTGTCCCAATGGTTCGACGGGCATTTGCGGCCTAGGCGAGCACACGGATGACAACCCCACTCACTTCATTGACTCGAAACTTGGTAACATGTTGAATAACCTGATTTTTCATTTTAATTTGTCTTATGTTAATGAGTTATGCACCCCAACCATCCCGTTTCAGGCAACTTTCCACAGTAGGGGGTGTAACTCAACGATTGACTTTGCACTTTTATCCACAACCCATGCAGGGTTAGTATCATCATGGGAAACACTTGATGCCGTCTTTAGCGACCACTACCCAATTTCTTTTAATGTAAAAATCAAAGGGCATCAACAGACCTCAGAGGATACATTTTTATACCAATCGGTGATTAACCTAGCAACCAGAAACAGATATTCTATCAAATGGGACAAGGTAGAACCCGTGGGACTTGTACAAAAATTAGTACTAACAACCCACTAAGATATGCACATTTGTCTGTCACAAACTGAGGAGCAATCAAAAGTTTTGGGCTCATTTGTAAAAATCCAAGCAGAGTTGAAAAAGCTAATAACCAGGGAATACCGCCCAGGTTTAAATAGACCTCATGGTTGGTTTGATAATAGCTGTACAAAAGCACTTACAGCCCTGAAAAAGGCATTGCACGCATCACCAAGATCCCCCGTTGAGATTCGTCAAGCCAGAAAGCTGTATCAAATGACTGTTAAAACTAGGAAACTATCACTGAACAAAGAGGACTGGTCTGGCGCTGTATGAAGCCTCAAAAAGTAAGGAGAACACTGCTTCTTGGAAAGCGGTTAACGCTCCTTAATTGCAGAATAAAGTGACTGATGTCTTAGATATAGCTATTAACGGGGAAACCTGGGTGAATCACTTTAAACATCTTTATGACAAAGTTAATCCCCTTGACCCTGTGAATCCCATGACTGAGAAGATGGGCACTGAATATGATAATAATCCACCTAGTGTATTCTCGCTAGGTATTACTTTTAACTGCGAGGAGGTCATTAAGGCAATCAAAGATAGCCCCTCAGGCAAAGCCCCGGGCCCGGACAGAGTCCCAAAAGATGTCTACAAAACTGAGATCGATCTTTGGGCTCCCATGCTAACAAATGTTTTAAACAATGCAAATTACCATGGCTCATACTGTCCTGGACCAAATCAATAGTTGTCCCATTTTTTAAAAAAGGGGACAGAAATGACTTCACCTGCTACCGGCCAATTTCGCTACTTGATGCACTAATGGAGATAGCGGGCCGCATAATTTTAAACAGGATTCAAACGTGGATAGACGAGAATGATGCTATCTCAAATTTACAGTATGGATTTAGAACGGGCAAAGGCACAATAGAGCAGGGATTAAACCTTGCCTTAGTTATATCCAAATATACTCAGGCCAAAAAGGGAAACCTTTTTGTCACCTTCGTGGACCTGAGTTCCGCTTTTGATTGTGTGGACCATGAGAAACTATGGTCCACACTAACTGATATGGGTATAGACGGCCAAATCCTCCTATTTATTAAAGAATTATGTAGGGGTGCTGGCGCTAGGGTGCACTATGGCAGAACGGGCGAGTGCTCAGGCAAGTTTCCCATTAGGAGGGGTGTGAGACAGGGGTGCATATTAGCACTCTTTCTCTTCACTCTATAAACAAACTCCATCGGCCAACACCTTAGGGAGTCACAGTACGACTATCCAATCATCATGGGAACATCAGCACCATTATTCTTATATGCTGATGATGCCGCTATTATGTCTCGAACCAGGGTCGGCCTATAGAGGGCTTTTCGAAAATTTACTAACTTTATGAGAGATAGAGGGCTAAATGTTAATACCAGAAAAACATACACCATGGCATGTGGCCCTGGGACTAGGAGGGCACCCTGTCCAATTTTCCTTGATGGCAGGAGGATCGAGACCACGGATCGATTTTCCTACCTAGGAATAAATTTAGACAGGAAGGGTAACTGGCATGCAGCACTGTGTGCAAGACATTTAGCCTTTTCGCAGGCAATAGGCGCTCTGAATAACTTTGCGGCTAAATTAGGGGGCAGACCTGTGAAAGAAATGATTGTAATCTATTAGGCGAAATGCATTTCCACAGCCATATATGGCTCAGGTCTTTGGGGGATTGAAAATGCACAACTGATTCAACAAAGTGAAAACCAGTACCTCCGATATTTATTAGGGGCCCCCAAATCAACAGCCACTTACATCACACACTTCAAACCGGGCCTACCATATATCTCAGACGTCATAACAATCGCGCCCATACTACTGTGTCACAAGGTATGGGTTACCCCTGAGACATCACTAAATAGAGACATGATCACCAATTGCCTTAAACTCGACGGAGCAAGTAACATCAAATGGCTCACTTATGTAAAGAATATGCTGACTGAGATTGGACATCCAGAATACTTCACGAGGCCATTAAGCATGGAAGTGGTGACCAGAAGTCACTAAAAAAGATGGCCCTTGACCATCTAGCTAACAAGAGGTGGGGCTTGGAAAAAGCTAAAATCACAGTTATCGGAGACCAGCAAATTACCACCTATGAAGGGCCCCAACGCTATCTTCCAACTCAACCACGCTGCTATGCTCGCATGCTATTGACCCGTTTCAGGCTTGGTACATTTTTCCGCTTGACCACCTTTCCAGATTATAACAACTGGTCAAGGGAAAACCTAACATGCCCATGCGATGATATTTCTGTTCAATCCGATATCCATTGTATATTATTTTGCAAATTTTACCTGGCACCAAGGGGGGCTTTTCTGAAACCAATTTTAAGGGCGTGGGGGATTCGCACTTGCAGATTAGCATTTATTAAGATACAACAGCTAGAAAATGATTCTGTCATCCATGCTGTATCTAGCTTTTTAAAACTAGCAATCAAGTTCCGGAATTCAATGCAATAACCATGAGAATTAACCCTATTTTTCGATTTTCCAGTTTTTATTGGAATATCAGGCTTGTAAAAACTTATATGAACTTATTTATGATAGGTACTGTATAATAAGATTTTTAATCTCGGCGAATGTTACAATTGCACAATGTATAATCAATGTTTATGGCACTTTTTAATGTATGCTTTCATGATTTTAATTCTGAAAATCGAATAAAGCTTTTTGAATTTGAATTTGAATCTGACAAAAAAAACATGTCACATTAATTTGTAGAATATATAGATTTCATCAAAATGAACAAGATTTATATAGCAAAGACATATATTTGCTGTATATCACAGTTGGCCACTTTGTGCAATATTTATTTGTATGTTTATTGTCAATGTCAAGAAATGCACAACCCTCATTTGCAGTGCTCTATGTATTCCTAATTTTTTATATAGCACAAACTCGGCCCAATGGCAGTATAGCACTTCATGGGAGCACTACTTTCTGAGAACGTGATCTGCCCAGAATCACACAATGTTGAGCTGATGCAGACTCCGGAGCTGGTACTCGAAACTGGCTCTAGAACCTGGTTCCGCAGTTCCAGTACTTCACAACAATGAGAGAGTAAGGGCATTAATTAGTGAGGTTGGACCTCCTAGTCCCCTACTCCACTGTAACCAGGTGTCGAAGCACACCCTGTTGGCACTCGGCCTTCGGGGTGGGACCCCAGTGATGAAGCATGTCACCAACCAGGTTGGTGAGTGAGGGGTCTTCAAAAAGGACATGCGCTGTCCTGCTAAGGTTGGGCACATTGTGCTCTGAATCAGCCGTAAGCTCTAGGGATAGAATTTATCTGCTACCTACCCAGGGGGTACTCCTCCTTTGTTTGCGTATTCCGCAGTTCCAGTGCCAGCAGCCCTGATGGTAAGGTCATATCCACTCCCCTTAAATCATATTTCATCATGTGTTATTGACATGACTCATATAACTATGCAGAGCACAATTTTGGGTGTCACACTTGTTTTACCTTAGAGTCTAAAAACTCATGACCTCGGATGAGAATGAAGTGAGCAAAAGGCGCAAGGTTTATACCTGGTCACCAGGTTATCAGTCACTGCTTATGCTCTTTACTCTGCCACTAAATATATATTAGAAATGATTTACCATTTGGAAGGCGGGCTTGGCTGGGTAAATAATTGACATTATCCACTTTTTAGTCGATGATAGGCAAATAGCAGAAAAGATTCACTATTTACCTGGCCACTAAATGGTAGAACTACTTCATTACTTACCCAACAGCTGGCCAAATAGCAGAGGTTCTGGGCTGTCCGGCTGATGGTCGTGCAAATAGCAGAAAACATCAATATTTACCCAGCTGCCGACTAAACAGCAGAGATTCTGCATTGTGCAGCTAGTCACTATCCAAATAGCAGAACCACCTCTCTATTTAGCTTCCCGCAGGGTAAATAGCAGAGATTCTGCACTGTTCATCTGACAGCTCTGCGAAAAGTCACTGGCTAAGTAATAGAAATTCTGTACTGGTTGGTATTCAGCTGTGCAGATAATAAGGACATTTCACTTTTTAACTGGCTATTGAGTAAATAGCAAAGGTTTTATACTATTTACCAAGGAGTCATGTAAACAAAAAAACAACTGCGCTCATTAACCAACTACTGCCAAAAACAGCAGACATGTACTGTTAGGACAGCAGTTATGCAAACAGAAGATAAACGTAATTGTTTTTGTATCCACAGGTTAAATAGCAGAAATTATATATTATCTGACCAGTAGCCTCACTAGTAGCAAATTAATTTAAATATTCAGCTGGCTAAACGGTGTACTGTATTGCTAATGGCCTTGCAAATATTTTGAAAAGAATTTCTTTACTCACCTTATGGCTAGATAAATAGTATATAGTATGCACAACATAGCGGTGCAAATAACAGAGGAACATAAGTGTTTACTTGGCTGCTGTCTTACCAGATTCATTTTGGTGTATTATGCTTTATGCAGAGTTCAAAGGATGTTTTTGAAGATAGAACTGCAAACAAGGAATGAACAAAACGTACATCTTTCTCCGTATGAAAGTTAGGGTCCTGAAGCATTATTAGTTGTTGAAAATTGTGCACATATCTTCTGCAAATGTAATAGTACTTAGTAAACCAACCTATAACTGATAAGTCAGTTCACAAAGCACTGAATTGCAAGGGGGGGGGGGCAGAATGATCTGCCTAAGTGATATTCATTAGGCAATTGTTCATTTTCTACCCTCGGGGACTGGCTTTAATCACAGAGATAGCATCCTGCAGGGAACAGCACACCACCTATGACTGCACTCACAAATGGAAATGTTTTTTTTTTTTTTAATGAACCAGTGCTGGAAAAAAGATGGGTTTAGGAAAACATCTCCTCCACTCACGTTGCCACATCCTGTCCTATGTGGTCCTCGTCCCCTTTAAAAATGTATTACAAACCCAACTTGAGTGTTGTTTGCTCATCATTTGTATGTAACACCATCTGCAATCATAAACGATCAATACATTGCTTTCCGAAGAGGAAAGTGGAAGGAGAAAAGCTCTTTAATGAACCATTTTATGTGCAATAAAGAAACAACAGCAAAATTCATTTTACTAATCTAATGACATTTTCAATTCGTAAAACGAGTTTAGTACATAATGATAAGCGCTTTTGTGGTCCCAAATCTTGTAAGATTGTGACATAAGGTCCTTAGTGCTAAAACTGGCTTAGATGCAGGCACTAATTTATCGAATTAAAGGTCCCAAATATTAGAATGTTTCCAAGGTTTTTTGACACACATGAGATAGAATGCTACTCCTTTACACTATGAGCCAAGACATAGCGCCTTGGGAGTTCCTTAATGGAGCAGTCTTCTGCTTCGTAATTACTCATACT
The DNA here is from genome assembly GCF_964263255.1 of Lissotriton vulgaris. Lineage (NCBI taxonomy): Eukaryota > Metazoa > Chordata > Amphibia > Caudata > Salamandridae > Lissotriton > Lissotriton vulgaris. Next base: position 2,037,565,687 of record NC_141691.1, read on the forward strand.
TTTTTGCATTTACCAGCATTGGTGTTAAAAGACAGGGACAGCTGCGTAATGTGACCATAAAGGAGGAAAAGGCCTTTCGACACCAATCAAATTATGCTTGGTAGCGATGGGTTTGAGAGTGTGTGCAGCCGATCTGTGGCATCTTTAAAAAGTTGTGGGAAACCTGTTGGAGCCTAGAAGGTTTGTAGCTGCTGTGTCCTGGGAGTTTTCCTGGTCAGATTTGAAATTGTCATGAATAGTAAAACTGGGACTTTGAATGATAAAAGGTGCCAGCAAGGAGCACATGAAGTGAGTAAAACCTGGTCCAAGGCCTGGGGGAGGCAGCTGTGCCTGAAATGGCATTTATTTCACATTTATAGCACAACTCTACCCAGCTAAGGTGTTGGTGCTCTTACACAACAGCAGAATTTGAAATGCCAGGACTTAAGAACTAAATTAAACCAGTTACCTGCGGTAAGAGATGCGTGAAAATATCCAAACTAGCAGAAAGCGGGAGGAAGAAGAGGCGAGAAAGAAGTGAAGTCTAAAAAGGTACATAAACAGGGGACACGTTTGGGCAGTGGGGAGAATAAGGTGAAACGAGAGCAAGGGAGGGGGCGACATTTTTCAATTCTCGCCTAGGGCGACGAAACACCTAGAAACGGCCCTGATTGGTGACTAATGATAAAGATGATTAAAACCTTTGCCAAACCAGCTAAGCTATTTACTCTTCTAAAGCTACGTACCTGCTCTTTTTCACACAGCCATGGGTATGTACAAGAACCAAATAGAGGATTATCAAAAGGCTCCGTGGTATGAGTAGCAGCGGGAAGAACTTAAGAAGTTGTACACTGCCGTATTCCGTTGAGTTACATGGAAACTCTTCACTATTTTACAGAGTTCCAACCACACATGTTTACTGGAATAACTAACTTGCATATAGTGAGATTCTGTGCTCTGCCTAAACCACTAGATGGCAATATGTGCTTGCTATAGAAATGGAGGCACTCTTCCAATGAAGCATGTAATAGATGATGAAATGATGCAGGAGCAGTGAGCACCAAAGAGTTTGCAGCTGAGCAGTTTAGCCATAGTACATTGATTGAAATCTCACTCTGAAATTTCTAAATGTGAACCTATGATGTTGTCAAAATGTGAGCTATATAACCTGAACCCTTAGGAATAATCACATAAGGAAAGTTGTTTTTGCACTGTAAAGTTTGTATGCAGCTATGTAATGTCCAAGTGGTAACTTTTGTTGCATTCTTTGAAGTAACAAAGCCTGCACACCCACTGACATGCTCTAGGGCTAACGCCACAACTTCAGTGCCATATGTGCCATCAAACTGAGCACAGAGGAGAAAAATTCAACAGACTCGCCACGCACCCTTAGGTATTACAACACCTCTATCTTACAGCTCATCAGTGCATTCTGAAATTATAAATTCTGATTCAATTCAATTAATACATCTGACTAAAGCACCTTAAAACAATGATTTGTAAAAGCAAAAAACAGAAAAGGAAATGTTGTAACGTTGATTTTTATCATAATAGAAAAAGATGCACAGTGCCACTTGTGAAGTGACTAGCACTGCATAATTGAGAGGCTTCATTCATTTCAATCTAATGACAGAAATAAAATAAAAAAAGGGATGTAATTTAGAGTTTCAAAGATGGATTTAACTCTGTACGGATGGGGAGACCAATTCCTCTAAAATCCTGAGGGACCTTTGCTAGCCAAATTTAGTGCTGACCATTTTCCACATGCCCTATGGACTTCTATCCACATTGGTGGCTCCTGTCAATTCAAAAAACATTTGAAGGACAGTACAGTCAAACATGATGGCTGGCTAGAAGACTTTTACAAAAATATTTTATTTAAAAAAAACAAAAAACACCCAAAGCAGGAACTAGGCAGCACAGAGTGGACCAGCTCAGGGAGAGTAGAAGTGTTGTAGCGTAGTTCCTATATTCTCAATAGGCTCTGCGCATTGGAATAATATATCCTATAGATGTGACGTAGGACTTATGTCTACTAGGTCGCTATCAAATATATTTGACTTAACCCCTTCGCTGTGGCAGGAATTCCACGGCAGCGCTAAGGGGGCGGAGGGGCCGAGCAGCGCTCGCATGCTCGTGACGGAGCGGCTCCGTCACAAGCCGCGGTTGAGCTGTGCTCATGACGGAGTTGTTCTGTCATGGCCCCACCCACTCAATGGAATGTCCAGCGCAGGCGTGAAGTTCGCGCCGCGCAGGCGCGCCGAGCGGGCCATGACGGAACCGCTCCGTCATGAGCACAGCTCAACCGAGGCTCATGACGGAGCGGCTCCGTCATGAGCATGGAAGGGGTTAATTGTGAGTGCCAGCTAGCTCAGAGGTCACTAGAAACATTCTCGAGTTCACAAGAAGGGATTTAGTTTCTGACAACCGCATGAACATGACAACTTTTTTTCCCCAAGACAAAACTGTTCTTCAGAGTTGTGAAAACAATCGATAGATATTTTACTCAGTCATTCGTACATGCTTTGTTTCACCAGAGGAGCAGAGAAATAGATAGATGGGCGTTTTCAATAAAAGAGTATTTATTGAACAGTCTTCTTTCTCATACAGAAGAAATTAACTGCTACTATCGTAATACTCGTTGCAAAGTATAATGCATACAGTAAGAAGAGTATTATGAAATAATACTGTAAAAGCATTGTATGGTTCCTAGACCATGGATAAATACATACATAAATAACAAAGGCTAAAAAGTACTCAACTGGTGCTTCTAAAATACGCCTACCCCAATGTACCTAACCTAAGGCCAGTGAGAGGAAAGAAGTAAGTGAGGTGTAGCATACATTTAGTATTCTTTGCCAATAATCTATCCAAGATTTCTCTTAGGGTCTAATCAGCTCCGTACCTTGGTTTTAGAACGAAGGAGGTCAGTCTCAGGACTCGATTTCCCAACAACCTGCAAGGGTAGCTTGGAAACACTGGAGCTGGATTTCTCTGCAAGAGAAAAGACAGCGTCTCTCTCATTACGACTCCTGGAGGGTCGGCTTCCTTCGGCACTTGCTGTAGCAGAATGCATCGGGCAAGTAGATAGTCGAACTGCTCCAAACCACCTTGTGTTTGTATTTATACCTTGAAGGTGCCAAGATTGGCGTAAAAGTGGACATAATAACATCATCAAAGAGTCTCAGTTCTTTGAAAACTCCATGAGTTCTTGGACAAGTCAGTATTCAAGCAAGGGGAAGTCCCTAGCTGGTGAAGCTGAGTTTTCCAAGAAATTGTTGTGGATTTTCGAAACTAGTGGAAGTAGCCCTGACGTTTTGGACTGCATGAGCTGTATCTAAATATGGTTATGATTTCTATGCCTATATAAGGATTTGGTGATTTATACCTATATAAGGGCATGAATCGGAAAAATTACACTACAGTCCTAAAATGCTATACAACACCCACTCCACTTTATTATGTTCAACATTACTAAGTTCAAGCACTAAAACATATTCTAAAGCATGTGTTTACAATCGCACCCAAAAATATGTAAAAATGCATTTGAAAATGGTTGCACACAAAAAAATTGCATTTGTATTGTACTGTACTACACGCATTTTAAAAACAATGACTTCATTTCAATCATGTAGCATGTTGTTAGTTTCGCTAACTGACTGAATCATAAAACAAAATTCTCTTAAATACAGAAAAAAGGTCGAGACCATCCCATAGCAGAATATATAAATTGTTTTGTTTTCATGATAAGGTCAATATTGTTTCTAGGAAGTGTTCAAAGAATTCTTGTTCTCTAAGAATAGTTGTACTTTAAGCAGATTGCTTTGTGCCAAAGTTATTTTTTTGAAAATAGTCTAAACAAATCGTAGAAAAATAGAGTTCCAAAATTAGAAGTTTCTGCTTTGAGAAAATGAAGGTCGAATTTCAGAGTTGAAAGAACGCTGTGTGCTAACTTCAAAAGTAATTCTCGGTGTCAGGAGAAAACATTAAATCGTCTAGGCTGGGAAAAAAATCGTCTCCCACAGTAGATGAAAATTGAACCACTTCATTAGGTAGATCAATTGTACACAGATGAGAACCATCGCCGTCAGCGTCAGTCGCATTAGCAATGTTCGCAGTCGATGGTACCTGTGTGCCTGTTGGTCCGCGTACTTCACGTTCAGCTGTAATTTCCGGTGAGATCTCTATGAATGCTGTCATCAGGAATGGTAGCCGTTGGGGGCAACATAATACATGAGCCGATCGGACGCAGTAAGGCGTCAACATCTGTTGGCATTGCTGATGGAATTGTTAGACAGATATCCAACAAGCATTTCTCTCCACAAAGCAGGCATCGTAGAACTGTGTTGGACTTGGCCCTTCTGGCAGGTTCACCCCTGAACTTTTTGCCTGGTGTTATTAAATAATTATAGTGATGTCTCTGTTTCTGCGCACTTTCACTGTGTCCCAGTGGAAAGTGCGTTTGCACTCTGAGTGCGTGTGGTGAGATAGGCCTGCACTCCCATAGGAATGCATGGGGAATGTATGTGTCCCTGGTAGTTCCTGATGCGTGGGGTGTACAGGCTCGAGTTTGGTATGTGTAGACTCGTGTGATTGAATGCTGCGCAAGGATATGTGTGGCATGATTGTGTCTAAAGTGGAAGTGCCACTTCTAGAAGTGTGCCTGTTTGTGTAATTTGTGCTGGCATGTGATTGGCTGGAGCTGGCTGGGATACCAGGCACCATGAGTCATGATGGGTCTGCCCAGTGGTGAATGGAGAGATTAGCATGCTGATGTGAGGCAGGGGCTGCACCTGGGTCCTGAATAGGGCTGGGATTTTCCCACACAATGCTGGCTCCATCCCCTGTGGTGCGACTGATGACCCTAGCCTGCCTGGTGAATGGAAAGGGTGGCTGAGGTAAACACAGTGCTCCCAAACCAGCTGCGCCTGGTTTTTCCCCCTACACTTTTAGACAAAGGAATTTCGTGTATAAAAAGAGGCTGTGACCTCTTCCAAAATGTTCTTGTTCTGACACTTGAATCTGGCAGGGGCATGCTGCTGCTGGGGCCCAGGGGAAGGCTTGCCCTCCCTGGACCCTGCCCAGCCCCTTGACTAGTGAGGTCCTGGGTGCTGTTTTCTGTGTGCCTAGCACTTTCCTTTGACCCCCAGCGCTTGGGAGCGCTACTGCTCCTACCTAGTGATTGGGAGCGCTGGTTCTTGCCCTCTAGCGCTTGGGAGCACTTCATTTCTGCTGCAGCACTGAGAGCGCTTTGTTTGTCAGGCAGGGGCCCACCCGGCATTTGTCCATCTCGTGAAGTTCTCTGGGACCCCCAGCGAGTGCCTACCTCGCTTTATTTCTTATTTTTCGAATTCTCGAGGGAGCCTACCCCTTGTCATGCCCCCAAGTTCACCGCCGCTGGCCCGGGATCCCTTGTGGCGTTCTCCCCGGGCTGCGCCATGATTGGCTGCCGGCCTGGGATTCCCTGATGATGTTTTCCCTGAGCCGCGCTGTGATTGGCTGCCAGCCCGAGGAGTTTGGGAGTCCGGCCCCCCGAAGCACGACGAGGCAGGGAGCGACGGGAGCCTACTCCACGCCCCTGCTTCCCCCCGAGAAACTGCCGTCTCCCCCCCAGTGCTCCCAGATGTGAGGGAGAGCCCCGGAGAGCGAGAAGAGACCGGCGCGCCCACAGACCCGGTGAGTGCAGGAAAGGAGAGGAGGGGCGTCGGGGCACATTGCCGGTGCCCGCCCCTCCCCTCCAGAGCGAACGCCTGGGTGCTCAGAGGCTCGTGGGGACTCACCTGATGCTGAGTCCCCTGAGAGGGACTCCACCAACCCACCCCCCTGTTTATTCATGAGCCCAGAGAGGCTCTTGAGCGCCGCATTGGTTTTAAGATCCCAGGAGAGGCTCGTAGTGGCATAGTCGTTTAAGAGCCCGTCGAGGCTCGAGGGGGCAGTTCTTCAATATTGAGAGCCCGAGAGGCTCAGGGGCATTTCTGTCTTCGAGCCCCAGAGGCTCCCTGCACCACACCTGGTTAAAGAGCCCACAAGAGGCTCAAGGCGCCCTTTGTTTCTCGAGCCCTAAGAGGCTTAGCCCCAGCATCTTTGTTCTTGAGCCACAGAGGCTCCCACGTTGGCCCCATTCTCTACAACAGCTGCTCAGTACTTTGTGGGCAACTGCCACGTTTAGGTCTTGGCACAGTGGCACAACCTGGACCCTGGACTGTTGATGTAAGTTCTGTGTTAATGTGATTTATGCAAAGTATTCTTTGCTGCACCTCTGAATGTGTTGTAGATGCATCATGTGCCTTGTTCCTTATACCGCTGAATGTAGGTTCTGCATTATGTGTTTTCCTTCCCTACACCTCTGAATGTGTTGTGATGCATCATGTGTAATGTGCCTATACCCCTACAGGTATTGTGATACTTAGGTGGTTGTTTTCTCCTAGTACAGGTGTTGCTAGTGAGCTCCTGGTTCCCTGCGTGACCTCTCCTAAGGTGGTTATGGTTGCGTAGGTGGTGCTTACCTGGTACCAGTAGTTACTGGTTGTGTGCTACATGATTATTTGGGTGAGCAGGGGTTATCTTGGCGTGTAACTCCCTTGCCCTGACTTAGGAGTGGTGGTCTCTGACTGACTTTGGCGCAAGCCCTGGCCAGCCAGGGATCCCATTTCTAACATTGGACACAGCGAGAGGATAAGGATTTGTGTTTGCGTTGTACCACAGTGGCAACTGGCCGCACTACAAAACTCTGCATTTTAGATGACCACATTTTGGGGATTATTGTTTTAAGTTGCTAAAAATGTCATTTCTCTGGAAATGTGTCTCTTGTGCACTGAGTTAAGTGTCCCTAGCTCGGGAGGGTAGATCATCCCCCTAAGTAAAGTGTCTTTTCTGTATTCCCCAGGAAGGGTGGGATTCAGTGGTGGCAGCATAAGTGTGTCCAGTGCATGTGTCCCCTGTCCCTGTCCTGGAGTAATGTTACCTGTGTCACGTGGTGGTCAGGTTGAGAAATCAGGGGCGGTAGAAACTGTCTTACCAGTCTGGGGAGGGGTGTGTGTGGATGAATCGTGTGTTGCACTGGACCAGTGGTGTGAGTTCTCTGGCATAGGTAGCTTGCTGAATGCTTGTGTAATCTTGTTTTGCTCAGATACCTAAGTTCCGTGTGTTAAACTTTTCCCAAGAACGTCTGCAGAAAGTGGAGCCTGCTTTTGATTTCTGTGGTCTGTTTAGAGACAGAATTTTGGAGTTGGTAATGTTCTGGGAGGAGGGAGACATAGGGGATGGAGTGATTCCAAAATGAGTGGCTGAGGTGTCTTCCAGCCCAGTGTGGTGGAAGAGGTTCAGTGTAGCCCAGCTAGGTCTTGGTGTAGGGGCTCACATCCTGTCTCAAGAGGAGAAGGAGTGGGTGGGACTGCATGTCTCCAGGTGCCCGAAACCCAGTGTCAGGGCCTGGAATGTTTCTGAAGGGAACGTCAGGTCGGGGGCCTAGGCTGTACCAATAGGTCATTTGAGGAAGATCTCCCAGAGTGTTTGAAGAACGTAGAACATCAGTGAACAGGATTTCAGAGGTGGGCCGAAGCTCAAGGTAGTTTCCCTTGCCCCTGTGCCATTGTGTTATTTGTTGGGGAGTGACCCTAAGGAAAGTTCTGGTCTTCCAGCCTGGTGGTGGAAGTGGCTCAGAGGAGCACAAGCCTGGTCTCCGTAGTCTGGGTGGTTTTTTTTGGGAACACCAGGTGAGGCAGCCTAGCATGTCCGTAAGGAGCGTCCTTTTAGGGAGATCTCCCAGTGTGGAGAGAACGTGGAGCGCCTGTAAGCAGGGCTCTAGTAGTTCTGTTATCTGGCAGTACCGCTCTAGTTGGGAGGGTGCAGAATTCCAGATGGAGGGGTGCAAGGGGGATAGGTTCCCCAGTAGAAGAGCCAGTGGGTCAGGGGCCAGCCAGAAGGGTTGTGTCACCAGGGAGTGACCATGGTGATGCCACTTCTGTCCTGAGTGTCAGGCAGACTTGTACACGACACATTAGTTATGTCTGCCCGCCCACTGACGTCATACGCCAGCAAGAGAGAGTTCGCTGTTGCTGCTGCTAGCCAACCTGGACCCTGACTACGGACTAAGGACCGCACTCACCGCCACCCAAAGTCCGGCACACCCGTCTGTCTGTCTGTCTGTCTGTCCGCTCGCCCGCTCGCTTCCCCCTTCCCTGGAATCAGCCTCGCAGGGGGTGTCAGGGGTAAACTGCGAGCTGCGAGCTGTGAGCTGCAGGACCAAGCGGGTACGCGCTATTCCAGCTTGCCTGAGCCCGTCCCGTTACGCCGCCTATCAGGTGAGCTCCGGGTCCCTGCACGATTCCACGGCCGCCTGTGCTAAGCTCGGCGTTGGTGATGCAGGGGGGTCTCCGATGCCTCCGGGGGGTAAGACAAGAAGACAAGAAGAGGCGACAGGCAGAGAGAGCTGTGAGCTGTGGGGAAGCCATGAAAGAAATAAAAGGGGAAGTGAGTGGTGGCCAACGCGGCATTGAGACAAGCCGAGACAGGCTGAGCTGCTGTTATTGCTTGGTGGGAGGAGGAGCAGGCGGGGGCTGAACTGAGCCTGCTCTGGAGTTCCAGGGGTCTGGAGGTTCGGCGTTGTGCAAGACCAGAGAGCTTGAGACCCTGCCCCAAAGCACAGCAACCAAGTGAATTGCACACACCCGACTGAGGAAGTGAGAAACTGCCTTTCCCATAGCCTCTCACTGCCCGTATGCTTAAAAATTTATAACTAACCTCCACTAAACTTAAATCTGGAGGGAGAGAAAAAAGGGGGACGGAAACAAGCAGCGAGCTGTCGACGGACACATTAAGTAGCACATTAAGTAGCAAAACAGAAGAGGCTCAATCGACACAAGAGTCACAAGAGACTCGGACAGCGGACTCAAAGACAAGGAGATAAAGATAAAACATAATGAGGTCAGGGAGGCAAATGCTGTACCCCCAAATCCCATGAACAAGGGAAGGCAATCAAAAAAAGAAGCTCAAAAAGGAATTGATCGATACGAGTGTGGAAGACAAGGGGGGGGAAGGGGGCAGGGGAAAGAAAGAAGTAGAACCCCCACAGTTCTCCCCCTTGCTCGCCCTGCTTTCCTGCCCTGTAGGTCCAGGAGGCCTGGAAGCACAAGAGCGCCCTCGATACCAAACAATCAATACATTTTGTGTCCAACCAAAAATGTTCACAAAATTTGCATTCATCAAAGACCCTAGTACGCTTCTTTACCTAAATAACGCCAACAAAACCAACCTTCCGACACCGCTCAACCCCACCAAAACACACAGAGTAACCCCCACGGAGAAGGGATCAGACCGAGAGGGGTCGGAGGAAAGGGACCAGGCCATCCCCCATGAGCGGGCCTCCTTGCGGACCATGGAAGAAAGCCCTGGAACCCAGGCGAGCCAATCCGACCTGGAAGACGGAATAAGACATGTGGGGAGCGTCCCAGAAGCAACAGGAATTGCAAGGGGCAATGTGCATGATAACTTAAACAATAACACAAACAAGGAGGACCTCACGGGGGGCTCAATGGAGAGCCAGACCGTAAATCACGTAACAAGGACTGATGGGGAGTCCTCGCAAAACCCTCCTAATCCTTGTAAGACTAAGAGAAACAAACAAAGGGAGTGACAATGCTAACGGCGAGCCCCAAGCACTCCAGGTGAGAACCCAGGGATCACCAGGAACCACTGAGGCTCTTGGTGGTCCAGAAACGATGCCAGAAATGACTCCAGACTGTACAACAAAATGAGGGTCCATTGATTATCCTCTGGGGGCGGAAATGAACAAACTTTCAATGAGCAAACCCCAAGAGGCACAACAGGAATCATCACCCTGTAAAAATCATCACCCTGTAAAAACATAAGGGAAATGCCAATGGAGAAACAAGCAAATTCTGTTCCTGTTAATAAGCATGAACCAAGAGACGGGGTGGACCCAATCAAGGACGGGCAAACATCTGATAAAACAAAACAGGAGCAATGGGAAAACGGCCAAAACCCACCCCATATTACTGATCCGGACCCCTTGAAACAAAATAAAATTGAGCGGAAAAAGAACGTCGGGGAGCAAGTACCACAACCTTCAGGCACAAACAACGGGCTCAATCAGCCCAACCTGCCACGCCCAAAACATCATTCAGCACAGGACCTATATCACCCAGACTAAATGCCCCCGACAGCTTGTACTTGACTCGGGAAGAATGGGAAGTTCTGGCTGCATCTCACCTAGTGGAACTGGAGCAAGAAAAGCAAAGTGGCAGCATATGCGACAGCCCGAGAAAAGAAAGAACTAAGAATAACGTAGACATCTGGACATCCCTCCTGCAGACAATGCACCTATCGGTTATTGCTATCCAGTACCAATCTGACAAGATGGACTTGCAACTCTCCGTCCTCAACTCTTTGGCAATATTTGTCTCCAATATAGACGGTAAGCTAGCAGACCTGAACAGACTGATAAAAAGGGCGCAAGCAGAGATGCAGATGATAGCACCAAACTGTTCTTGCATCACTATAGTGGACAAACTAGTAACCTTACCATCAGCTCTAGACAACCTCCTATCCCACCTCGACCCCTGATAGTTTTCAAGAAATGATTGAGATCAAACAATTTTTCAGGAAAATACGCCTCTGAACATTCTTCGAGAATCGACCTGAGCTTCCCAGTCAAGATACTGGTCTGAAGAAACCGTCCACCTTCACTCCGACTGATGGGATGGTCCCACCGGAAGTCTTAACTTTCGAGCGAGCAGTTCTGACGAGCCTACGGAATAAACCAGATAGAAAACCCTTTCACAACCTTTCCTCTGCGGAAAAACAAGCGTCCATCGATTTGGGCAGGGATGAGAAAATCGTCATCAAACAGGCAGACAAAGGGGGAGCCACGGTTATACAAAACTTTGAGGATTATGACCGTGAATGCAGACGACAATTGTCGAATACCACACACTACAGGCCACTCATGGAGGATCCCACGAAACGGCTGACTACAACCATCACAAGCCTTATCATTGAAGCCGAGACCAATGAATGGATCAGCAAGAAGGAGGCTGAGTTTTTGACGACAACAGACCCTGTCACACCGTATTTCTACACCCTCCCCAAGATTCACAAAGGCACCACTCCAGTCCCGGGGAGACCCATTGTCTCAGGCATTGGATCACTGTTGGAGCCCTTGTCCCAATTCTGTGACGGCTTCTTCCAACCTTTGGTGAAACAGATTCCGTCGTATTTACAAGACACCAGAGACGTCCTCCGTTTGATTAATGACATTGATGGAAGAGAAGACGTCGATCTACTCCTTACCCTAGACGTAGAGGCGTTGTATACCAACATTCCGCAACAAGCCACTTTAGAGGCTGTGGACTCTTGATGCGACAGGAAGAATGGATCTCCCCTACCCCAATAGCCTTCATTATGGAGCTAGCCCACATAGCCCTGACTGAGAACTTTTTTAGATATGAATCGCAATTGTATCATCAGGTCCGCGGAACCTCGATGGGTTCGACCTTCGCACCGAGCCTGGCCTGTATCTACATTGCCACCTTCGAAAAGAAACATATCTACCCTCCTGAACAAAATCCTTTCCGAGAGAATCTAACACTCTGGCGTCGATATATCGATGACATTTTGGTCTTCTGGAAAGGCGACCGCACCAGCTGCGAGGCCTTCTGTACGTGGATCAACCAGCAAGACCCATTCTTAAAGTTTACTGGCACCATCTCCGAGACATCGATTCCCTTTTTGGATCTGACCATTCAGTTAGATACCTCAACGATCACCACAACCCTGTTTAAAAAGGAGACTGACAGGAACAGTCTGCTCATGTACAACAGTCACCACACGCGAGCCTTAAGGGCTAACCTGCCATTTGGGCAATTTCTTCGCCTACGCAGAAATTGTAGCTCCATCCAAGACTACAAACAAGAAGCAAGTATCCTGCAACATAAGCTCCAGGACAGAGGATATCCCACACGACTCCTAAAGACATCTTTTAAAAGGGCTCTCAACAACAATAGAGAGTCATTGCTGAAGTCCACACTAAAGAAAAAGATGATACGATCACTTGTGTGACGTCCTATACCAAGCACTCCACGTTCATTAAAAAGACTGTAAACTCACATTGGGGGATCCTTAACACAGCGGGCATGGAACTGCCCCGCCCCCAGTTTGCATTTAAGAGAACAGCGAATCTAAAAGACACTTTAATCCATACTCGGCCCAAAAAATCAAGCACACGACCTGTCAATACCTTATGGGACTTACCACCAGTGACGGGACACTATCGGTGTGGGTCCTGTGTGGTCTGCCCTCAAACGATCCAGGGCAAAACTATAGAACTGCCGAGGGACTTCACCTGGAACATTAATAAACACACTAACTGTAATAGCTCCAGGTGCATCTATGTTCTAATTTGCCCCTGCAGGATGATATACATTGGGATGACGAGGCGTCCGGTGAAACAACGCATCATGGAGCACAATAGCAACATCCGATGTCTTAAGACCCACACAAGGTTATATGATCACTGCCGGGAACAAGATCATCTACCAGAGAATATGCAATGGACTATCCTGGAATGCCATCCCTCCATAAGTCAACAGGCCCTCTTCAGAATGGAACAAAGATGGATACATCGTCTGCAGGCTGATGAACTTGGCCTGAATGATACCGTGCCCTGGACTATGCTGGCCAGATAACTTATGCTCGGACTCCTCCACCTTGGTCCAAGTATTCATTAACTTTATCATTGAAGCAATGTCCCTCGAAACCCATTCCAAGATGGCGCCCGCCTTTTCCAACTGACTAAGGCGCGGTAATCCTCCCTTTTCACTTGTCACCAATTAGCGCTGGCTAGCAAAACTCATTGAAGCTCCCTTCCTCAAACCCTTTCTAAGATGGCGCCAACCCTAACTAACACACTGACGCGGGGTAGTCATCTCTTTCTACACCCCACCGTGTCACGCTGCCTAGCAACACTTACGGGCCACGCCCACCACGGCACCCGTGCAACTTGTTATTTCAAGCGGCGCGGTCGCATTATGGCTTTGCCGGCTGTCCTTCGAGTTCTCCGTCGTGGGCTGGGTAGGTGATGAAATGCCCTTTGCCAGAAGCTAGCCAGGTAAGGTGCTATGTTCCCATGCAAAACGGACCCATGGCATCGGACGACGATCGCCATGGTCCCACACCGACTAGTACCATTTCTAATCGGAATCTGTACAGCGTACCAGCATCTTGACTAGCGGTGATATTGATTCCTTTTTAGGTGTCTTCCACACAGCTCTGGCCCCACTAGGACAGTCTGTGGGACCCACCTATAAGGGACTACGGGTAAGACCTCTTTGTTCAGACTTACCCGTGTTTATCCGGCATAAAACACATAACTGCGGGTCTATTCCTAAAGTACTAGGTTGCAACTTGTCAATATGCCTAGCCTATAAGCAGTTAATTTAATTTGTTTTAAGGGTTAATTCTCCATTATTAATTCTCTGTGTGAATGCGCACAACGACCTATGCCTGTCTGACACACATGTGTGATTTTAGCATGGTGTGGCATGCCTTATATGTGAACTAATTTAATGCATCCCGACTGTTTATCACATATGGCGTATGCAGGACATACTGTCCACCCTTGTTTCCCTCACTTAGTTTTACAAAACCTCTCTGACACTAGTGCTATCACTGCACCGGGGTTGTGACCCTTCACCACAACCCTCCCAGCATGTTATTATCACATGTACATAGTAATTTAAAACAGACATACTTTTGATTGTACCCCTTTTTTGTTTCCTTTCCTAGTATTGGGGAGGTCCTCTATGAAGGGTCAATCCCGCGACACTATACAGGTCGTATACTCGATTCCTTCAATCACTGGGGAATCTACAGCAAGTTGATGAGGACTTTGGTCCTGATGAATTGCCTTAGAGGCATGAAACATGTCGACCACATCTTTGATTGAGGGTTGAATGAGGCTTGATCACCCTAACCGTCACGCCTCAATACCCCTCATTTTCACCAATTTTTAACAAGGCAGTGAGCCATGGAATTAAAGTCTTCTTAATGGACTCTACTGACCTCTTTTAAACCACACTCACGCTCACTTTTTCACTTTTTCTTAGGCCCCTCACACACATGCATCCATTGGCTAAGGAATAAAAGAACTCCGCTAAAGCGTAGCACTGAGTGCTACCCGACGGGCATTGCATCGCCAGCCTGCCGCAGGAGCAGGAAGCCAATGATGACACTGTACGATCATCGGGTGGGATGGCAATAGCCGTCCAACCTTTGACTTGTGTGAGGCATCCTTAATTCCGGTAAGGGATTATTCTAATCCCTATTCCAGACACTTCTAGAAAGAGAGGTTTTCTTAACTTTAGTCCATCCACTGCGGGGAACTCTGTACACTTTTTGTTGGTTTCAACCTCCTATCCGACATAAGGACGGCAGTTAAAAACAACGATCCTTATAATCAATCAGAGAGACTGCACAAAACCATACCACCTGAGCAAGATGTCCCACAGCCCACAAAGTATGAGCCCCCAAAGACACCCACTAACCCACTCCCGCCAAGGGAAAAATCTATTAAGAAGGACACACCACTCATTAGTACACAGTACCCTGAACAAGAGCAAAACGCCACAGAGGCCACTGCGCCCCTAGGTAAAACTAACCAAAAAGACGGAACATTATGCCCCTCTCCTCTAGGAAAAGTGGGAAGAAAACAGAAAAGGAAGGGAAGAAACAAAAGGAAAGCAACAGGGATCATAGCATGGTGCCAGGGCTGCAAGAGCGACCATCCGGTAGCTAACCTCCCACAAACAAGAACGGAAAAGAAGAACGAAGCACACATCTTTGAGAGTACCACCAGTGAAAAGACCGGTCAAGTGAACAAACCCGGGACAGACACGGCTCCCCAAAGTTGTTTTTCCAACAGTACCCCGTCTAAAAGCCCGAAATTCATGCCGATCCCATCCCAAGCGGAAAAAAATACCGACACAGATAGAAGGCACAATTTACAATCAACTTCAGATTCAACTGACCGAGATAAACAAGAACGAACACGAAAGACTAAGGCAAACCACATTACAAATCCGACGGAGAATAGAGACGAAAAACAATTCTCAGTAAGCCCCGAGCTGACGGTAATGACAAGGACAATCTCCCCGGGATTAGACCCACGGGAATCCAACAATATGAACGACCAACTTAAAACAGCAGCACCTATGGTATTCCCCAGTCAAGGGGAAACACACTCCTCCGCCTGTGTCAACACTCATACAAACGAGAGAAGATCAGATGATCCATCAACGACAATAATATTCCATCCTGAGTATCGCTCAAGAGGCCAGATGGACATTTTAAACAGGGGAAACATCCTGCGGCTACTGAAAACAATAGAAAGCCTCAAAACAATTACATCAGCAGACTTGGAATGCGTAGAATTTATTGAATCTCTGAGGCATCAGACGTTGAATCAACAAAAACAACTTGGTCCACAGGTGAATTCCCAGGGAGAAAAGGCAACGTTTGACTCTTGGGGAATAAAACTGCAGCCTATCGCACACTAGATACCCCGAGCCCTTACTAAATGACACTTACCAAAAGAAGGACAAAGAACCGTCTCTCAAAAGAACTGTCCTAAGAGGAGCACGAAGCACAGCCCCAGAGCGACAACAGAACTTAAACCAGGCTAAAACCAGATCATTGGCCAACGACACGAGGCCCTCATCCAACTGGAGTTGGCTCGCAAAGTCCTTAAACACAAAAGAAATAAGTCAATGACAAACAAAAATAAAAACAGTTAGCCTGACCAGCATTTTAAGCATATGCGCATGGAATATCAACGGTACAGGCGACAAGTTTACAGACACTGACCTAGACAGCTACCTGAAAAAATTTACCATCATTTCCTTACAAGAAACCTGGTCCGATTCGCCTCCAGCTTTGTCTGGATATACCTTGAACTTTCTACCGCCTACTCAGAGCTCTCTGTTTGGCCACAAGAAAGGCGACCTTGCCACATATTGCGCGCTTTCAGTGATATCAAAGGCTGTCCAATTAGACTTTAACATAGCTGCCCCAAATGCAATACAAGCATTACGACTGACACTTCACTCAGAAGACCCAAATGAAGACATCATTCTAATAAACATATAATTGCATCCCAGGGAGAAAAAGAAAGGAGCACAACAACTAAAGGAACAACTAATGAAATTAGTGAACACTGAGTCCACGAATAATCTAATCATCACAGGGGAATTTAATCTAAATATGCTCAACTATACGGACACTCATCGGAAGATTCACAGGAGACCGACCACAATCAGCAACATACCACAGTACTCAAGTAAGCTCCACTATTGACTTTACCATTGTCTCACATAATCTTTTCAATAGAGTCAAAGACTTCCATATTGGCTCAAT
Organism: Lissotriton vulgaris; assembly: GCF_964263255.1. Classification (NCBI taxonomy): domain Eukaryota; kingdom Metazoa; phylum Chordata; class Amphibia; order Caudata; family Salamandridae; genus Lissotriton; species Lissotriton vulgaris. The sequence goes on from NC_141691.1 coordinate 2,037,582,094, forward strand.
GGATCATAGCGACCACTTGCCCCAGGAAACAATTATGATCATCTCGGCAACACCAATCCTCCCAGACCTAACAACTTAGGTTAGGATTTTACATCAAACGAAATAAGAGTAAACTGCAAAGTCTCCAACCCACAAAATTTACTAGAGCTAGTGAAACACTCTCTTATCGAACCACAATCTACCACACAAAATCCTATAACAAGTTGGGAAGCGTTTACAAAAAAAATGAGAGACTTAGCCGAAAGAAAAGAGCACGCTACCCGTCCTAGGCAACCCTGGAACACGACACAGAAGAGGCACCACAACTTCCGAAATAACAGCAGGCTAAAAACAATGAAGACGCTGATCAATCAGACCCTAGGAAGAGCAAAAATAGACCCCTCTTTCCATCAAGCTCTCAGACAGCTTAAAGGCGAACGTAGGAAACTAATATGGCAGCTAAAAAAGGACGCCGACAAAGCATTATGGGTAAAACTCCTTTATGACGCCAAAACAAATCGCAGTGCTCAGTTCTGGCAAAAGATCAATGGCTTGATCAATGATAAAAACCAAGGGACTGAATCATATGTGAGAGAAGGGGACTGGTTAACCCATTTTAGCACCCACTTCAGTCTTACCAATGAAACACGGGAAGATACAGGCAAAACTAACGCAAAGATCAAAGAATACCCGTCCCCACATCACGAATCCCAGACCGCTAACGAAGCAATACTAATTACGACCGAACAAATAATTAACAGGATCACGAAAGGGAAAAGAGAGGGAGCTCCTAGTTCAAATGGAATACCTCCAATATTATTCAAACAGGACCCAAAATACTGGGCGACCACTCTTAAACCAATCTTCGAAAAAAGTTGCCACACTCTGACAATCCCACAGTCATGGAGGGGGGCAATAATATCACCAATATATAAAAAAGGCGACAAAAAAGACCCAAGAAGTTACCGGCTAATAGCCCGATTAGACAACGAGGCTAAGTACTTCGCGGGCCTCCTACTTCAGGAACTGACACTGTGGGCTGAAGAAACTTCGGTAATCCCGTTTAATCAAACTGGATTCAGGAAAAACATGGGGACGTCAACCAACATCCTAGCCCTGTCACTTCTGATCGACTCAGCGCTAGAGGGAAATTATCCCTTGTATTTGGGTTTCATAGACTACAGCGCTGCATTCAACCGTGTAAATAGAAACCTGCTGTGGCAAAAACTGAAGAGAATGAAAATACCAGTAGCTCTATTGAATAAACTTATCCTCCTGCATACTGACACGTGGGTCCAGGTCAAACTAGGTTCCGGAGACTTCTTAACGAAGAAAATACCAACCCACACCGGAGTAAAACAAGGGTGTGTGTTAGCACCAACTTTATTCAATCTTTTTACGGCCGAATTATCTACTACACTAAACGACAATAACTCACATGCCCCAAAACTAGGGGGCATACAGCTGTCCAACTTATTTTACGCCGATGACCTGGTGTTAATCAGTCGGACTCAGATCGGTCTACAGCGGCTTTTCGACATCACCGCGGATTACTCCAAAGCAAACAAACTGAGTATTAATTACAGTAAAACAAAAGTCATGTGTCTCAATCATCGCAAGAAGAAACCAACACTCAGTTGGTACTTGGACACCAACAAACTGGAAACCACAAATAAATACTGTTACCTGGGAGTACTCATTGACGACAGGGGAAGCTTCAAACTATAAGCGCAGGAAATAAAAAGGAGAGGCCTAATGATAGCAGTATCTCTAAGGAACCTCACAAATAAGATCCCTGGTCCAAACCTCATCCCACTACTCCAAGTGATCCAAGCAAAGCTGATTCCATCGATCACATATGGAAGTGAAGCGATGAGAGGCAGGGACTCCGAAACTTTGAATGGAGTAGTCTCAAGAGCAATGCGGATAATGTTCGGTCTGCCAAAATATACCTCCCCGGCGCAGATCCGACTTGAACTCGGGTTGGTTAAAGAAGAGCTAGCACGCAAGGGAACATACCTTAAGACCTGGTATAAAATAAGCAAAGGTGACGCAAATACCCTTAACGATCTCCTCTGGAAAGAACTACAAAGTAAAAATGACAGCCCAGCAAGACTCTTTTTGGAGGACGCCATCAACCAACTGGGGGCTAGGCAGCTATGGGAACTGCAAGGGAACTTGACAGGCTTCAAAAAAACTGTAAATAAAATCGTCAAGAAAGAATCCCTTCTTCAAGACAAAGCTTCATTAGCTAAACGAGCACATGGGGGGCTGACTCTCCAAACTTATAAAAAACTTACTCCACAGGCGTATTTGTCGACAAGTTTTTCTAAAACAACAAAATAAACATTTCTAAAACTACGACTGGGAGTACTACCGTCAGTGGACCACATGGCCCCTTGGTTGCGCCCCCCAAACCCAGCAAAATGCCGCCTGTGCGGAATACACGAGGAAACCATCACACACCGCATACTTGGTTGCTGATGCACTCAATATGGTAAACATTGTTCAGTAACAATATACAACAACAAAGTAAAAAATGACAGAAATGTTTAAACAAAACACTCTCATGAAGGGTAAATCTTGGAGTCTTTAATGCAGTATACAGCCAGCCGACACGTGTTTCATCGCACCCGCGATTCCTCAGGGCTGAAATGAACAGAAAGTTGACAATGGAGCATGTATCTCGTAAGAGTATAGTTGCCAACCTATTTATGGGTGCACTAGAATCCGATCTTATCTGGAGCAAAAAGGGTGCTCAATATATCGACTCCATAATCTTTTGGGGTCGATATATTGATGATTGCATCCTAATCTGGTCTGGCTCTGAGCAGCTACTGAAAGACTTCTTCAGACATCTGAATGACAATACTTGGGGAATCCAATTCACGATGAATTGGAGCAGGACTAATATTGAATTTTTGGACATTGAGTTCTATGTATCGTCCAACTGTCTACACAGTAGACTCTTCAGGAAATCCACTGCATGCAATGCAGTCTTGCATGCCTCGAGCTCTCATCCCTCACATCAAATAAACGCCATACCCTATGGCGAGTTTCTAAGGGCAAAAAGGAACTGTAGTGAGGACTGTGAGTTCGGGAGGTGTCTGACTAGCATGAAGGAAAGATTTTATAACAGGGGTTACACCAACAAGACAATTTTGAAAGCTGAGAAAAGAGTTAAAAAAGTCAAGAGAATACACACTCTTACCAGCACACATAAACCTACCACCTCTGGAAGGGAACAAATCAGAATGGTAACTGACTTCAATTCACTCCACGACGCTTTACGGAAAAGCTTGACCAAACATTGGGGCTTATTAAGATCAGAAAGAGCTCTCACTAATTGTATTACAGATAGACCTCAAATCTCATTCAGAAGAGGCAATACACTAAGAAATAAATTGAGTCCCACGGTACCTAGAGATACCAAACAAACAACTTGGATGACACAACATAGCCTAGGATTTTATAAATGTGGATTTTGCAGCATGTGTAAATGGGCTAAACATGGCATAACTAGATTCATGGGTCCAGATGGTGTTTCCTTCGTCATCAAGAGTAACATCAATTGTACCACTAAATTTGTAATTTATGTCATAGAATGTGAATGTGGAAAGTTCTACGTAGGAAGCACCATCAGACCACTGAAAGAGAGAATGATGGAACATATAAGGGCAATAGTGAACTGTGATCCTAAATATCCGGTGGCTTTCCATATAGCTTCCTGGCAAAGAGACAGGACCAACAAAGTGGCCAAATACCTTGGCATAGACACAGTCCCTCAAGACGTCAGTGGTGGCAACCGCGAATTGAGACTTAGACGCACAGAGGCAACCTGGATCATGCGTCTTAAATCCGTAGAACGGGGACTCAATTATGACCAGGAGATGCAATATTTCCTGGGGAACTGAAGCATAGGATGTTCACCATTGATATGGTACTGTGACACATGACAGTATATGCAAATCAGTAGTTTACAAAGTAGTGTATAAATTGTGACATTATGAACATACTGTTACCATTCCATCATGCTAGAAAAACTCTCCTGTACTTTGTTTGTAAATAATTTGTGGTTTTGTATTGTTTCGCACGTGGAAGCCTGTGATTTATTCATGTATATACAAAAGAGATAATTTACACGATGATGTATAATTGTATTGGAATTTAGACATCCACGTGTGACTGGGACAGGCACCAGTAGTTTGTTTATGTCCATTCACGGTGCTCACGATTTAGCTCACCTGGAGGATTATTTATGTCTTCCATTCTTTACGTCGCCAATTTTGCGTCGACCAGTGATATTTTAATTGAATACATCATTTTCCTCACTATCGCAAACCGCGCTTGACCGACTACAAAATCGGCATACTACATATACGCTGTTACAATGCTTGGGCTACTTCCATATAAATACCCTCCCCTTTCTTATTGCTATTGCATATCGCTACTCGATCTTGCGAACAGCATATCCTTACTCATCCAATCGCCGAATAATGAGTTAGTATCATGACCAGCAAGCTCCAGGGCTTTACTAGGAATCCAACATGGAGGCGTTCCGAATAGCCAGCAATCGGTCTAGTCTACCAATGACGTTACGTAGAGACGCATTTAACGTCTCCAAAGACCCGGTCACGTGTCCAAACAGGAACACGGCTCGGGGGTCCGGACACGCTACACGCCGCTCCTCTGCTTGATACAGGTAAGCAGCCTAGAAAGCACTGACAACATACTGCGGATTTATTATTGGAAACCAATCGTTTACACACAAGGAGCATGGCTCCAATTTTAATTTTGGTTTCCTTCCAGCTTGGGGCGTTCATTGACGTTAGAGCCATACTCGGCATACAACGAATTATTCCCCGCCAAATAGGTAAGCACACATATTGTTGCACCTAAATAAAGCCTTGATATAGAAAAATAGTTGAATGGGACAAATGATCATTATGGCCCCCAATTTTTGCAGAACAACACCTTGTTCGACGTGGGCGGCAATTTTGAAATTACAATAGACTGTGACCTCCGAGACTGATGATACGAATTCAAAGTCAACAAATGTAAGTTTATATTGAACTCCTTTGCTCCGTGTATAACCATACTGGAGGCTGATACGAGAATCACCATACCGGTTTAAGAGGGAGAGTAGTAGGGATCATCCTCATGAAAACTATGTCGATTTTGTGATAGGTTCAAATGCGCTGTTTTTATATTTTTATATATATATTCTCAAGTCGTATGAATTGACGCTACATAGAAATACTAGATCTATGAAATGGCTGTATAGATGATACATGAAAGGCCAACTTGCCCACAATGACTCAGGTTACTTAATCTGGTTACAGAATCGTACCTATCTTCACACATATTCATACCGAGTATCTTCAAGGTCAAGGGCCCGGCTGGGTCGGAATTATCACCAGCTGAGCGGTGAGCTGCAATCTATTTTTATCTCACAGCCCCATTACTGTGAATTCTTTTGCCTTATAACTTGAAGTTTGACAATTAGTGATGAGATTTTTCCTGTTTTCGTTTTTGTTTTTTCTCCATGTTGATTAATTAGACCTTTTTGACCTGGACACAGCCATCTAGGTATGTTACGTTTCTACGCCGAGAGTCAGAGTTTCACATCATTCACAAACCTCACTGAGCATGTAGTATGATTGGGCCGCACACAGATAGACCACTTTGTAGTCAGAGACTCTGTCTCTCTTGAGAATTATCCGAGTTCTATCGGTGTGTCAACACTATTTTCACTATTCACCAGCACGATTAGTGATAAGAATGATAATTCTCACACTTGCGACACGGATGTGTTGGGGTGGCACTCAGGAAATATAGATGTATCGCTGTACACTCACTGGAGTAGAGGCAGAAACCAAGTATGTAAAGACCAGAGAACCAGGTTTTATTGTAACTAAACTCTTACGAGATACATGTTCCATTGTCAACTTTCTGTTCATTTCAGCCCTGAGGAATCGCGAGTGCGATGAAACACGTGTCGGCTGGCTGTATACTGCATTAAAGACTCCAAGATTTACCCTTCATGAGAGTGTTTTGTTTAAACATTTCTGTCATTTGTTACTTTGCTGTTGTATATTGTTACTGAACAATATTTACCATATTGAGTGCATCGGCAACCAAGTCTGTTGAATAAGGGGTAGTTTCCTCTACTCTAATTGAGTGGTTTAGGGTTTCTCCACTTGCCGATTTTGCACCTTTTAATAGCAAATCTGTATTGTGTGCGTACATACGAGCAGTGCACCCAGAGCGTAAACTGATCCAAAAACCTTCAGAATCCATAGCACATCACACACCGCATTACCATCTGTAAAGAGCTGCTGCAAGTCCGGTTGAACTTACTGAGACCCCTATTTATAAAAAAAGGAAACAAGACCTGCAGAGAATCAACATTGGCCTGCTTCAGAGGTGATGACGTGCAAATGGCCTGTCGATTGGTAAAATATTTTGGAGTGGCAGAATCCAGGCTCAAAACATTGGAAGACCAAACGCCCACCGACACCACCCCCTCAACACCATCAACCTCTAAACATCAGGACGGCCTAAAGACTTAAATTGTCTCGGAACACTGAAGCATCACCTCAATAATGTACGATTATTTAGGGAGAGGACCAGTCCGCCTCCCACAGGAAAACATAGGGGAAAGGAATTGACAGATCGTACTGTTTTTAACTGTTTTTTTTATAATCTGTTCTTTTATCATTTCCGATGGCTATTTGTAATAGTTTTTAGTAACTGTACAATAAAGCACTGAACTGAACTGAACATTAGTTATGTGTCACCCTCAAGGAAGTTTGTGGTGCGCCAGGCATCTGACCAAAGGGGTACGTCCCTCAGTTGGGGAGCCAGTAGCCGGTGTGTCCGGATCTGGACGTAAGGGCAACTGTATGTAGTGTCCTGAAGTTACAAGAAGGAACTCCTGCCTGAAGAGAAGGAACTGGGCAAGCTGTATGGGGGATTGACCTGCAGTGGTTGCCTTGCTGCTGAAGGAGGAGAGAAAGTCTTAGATTTTTGTTTTCAACTTGTAGAAGTCCTGGTGCGCCAGGCATCTAACCAAAGGGTAGCGTCCCTAGGTAAGGGAGCCAGGTTCAGGTGTTTGCCTGTCCTGGACGGCAGGGCAACTGTAGCCAGTGTCCTGGCCGGTTTGTCTTCTAAGGGTACCCCTGTGAACACAGGTGGGGCTCATCTTAAGCGAAGAGACCCTATGTTTCCCAGAAGGGGTGGTACAGGCCTAGCGGGGATCTTTAGGGTTCTTAGCTGAGTGTTGTGGTACTACCCTGAGAGCAGGTGGGGCCTACCTTAAGTGGAGGGACCCTGTTTTACAGTGGGAGGGTGCAGAACTCTGGAAGGGGGTCAGAGGGAGTCTGACCCCTGTGCATCCGGTGTATTTGAATCCCAGGTGGTAAACCAGTTAAAGGAGCAGTGACCTATCCGTCATGACCACCCTGGTGTCCTGTAGGCACCGCACTGAGCAACGTCCCCCTTGAGCAACCCCACCTCTGCGCTCACCGACGCCGTCTCGACGCCATCAACCAGCCATAGGCTGCACCGCAACTGGAGGGCCCCGCAGTGTGCAACGCCTCGCTACACCGTTCTTGTGGTGGTCTGACCGCGTTCACTGCTGCTGAGGAAGTAAGGTCCTAAACTTGTGGCAGAGTTGTGTTCTGGAGGGTGCTTCAGAAGTAGAGGTAGGGTGGGGCATTCTTGCCCGTGACTTCTGGTCAGCCTGAGGGTGCGGACCCTAGGTTGAAGGATCAGTGGTAGTTTGGAACTACACTGAGAAAGGGAGTGGAGAGTGGTTAGTGTAGGCTAGTGGTTACTACCCCCCACTCTGTGGATGGGCATGGACCAGTGGTATCTGGGTGGCCTACGGCCTGGTCCTAGCCGTGGACAACTAAGGAGTACCAGTGGGGTAGCCTAGTTGGGCCTGTTTTATTTTTTAAAGTATGTGCTTGTCTAATGAATCAACGTGGCGTAGAACCGGAGGGTGTCCCTGCAGTGCGGGCCCGCATCCTTGTTCTATCACCCAAAGCAGGGAAGTCCATCACAGTGGTGATTGGCCTACCCTGCGTTTTGGCTAGAAGGGGGTTGTGTTGGACTTGGCCCTTCTGGCAGGCTCACCCCTGAACTTTTTGCCTGGTGTTATTAAATAATTTTAGTAACGTCTCCGTTTCTGCGCACTTTCACTGTGTCCCAGTGGAAAGTGCATGCGCACTCTGAGTGCGTGTGGTGAGATAGGCCTGCCCTCCCATAGGAATGCATGGGGAATGTATGTGTCCCTGGTAGTTCCTGATGCGTGAGGTGTACAGGCTCGAGTTTGGTATGTGCAGACTAGTGTGATTGAATGCTAAGCAAGGATATATGCGGCATGATTGTGTCTAAAGTGGAAGTGCCACTTCTAGAAGTGTGCCTGTTTGTGAAATTTGTGCTGGTGAGTGATTGGCCGGAGCTGGTTGGAATGCCAGGCTCCATGAGTCATGATGGGTCTGTCCGGTGGTGTATGGAGAGATTAGCATGCTGATGTGAGGGAGGGGCTGCACCTGGGTCCTGATTAGGGCTGGGCTTTTCCCACACAATGCTGGCTCCGCCCCCTGTGGTGGGACTGATGACCCTATCCTGCCTGGTGAATGGAAAGGGTGGCTGAGGTAAACACAGTGCTACCAAACCGGCTGCGCCTGGTTTTTCCCCCTGCACCTTTAGACAAAGGAACTTTCTTATATAAAAAGAGGCTGTGACCTCTTCCAAAATGTTCTTGTTCTGACACTTGAATCTTCCAGGGGCATGCTGCTGCTGGGGCCCAGGGGAAGGCCTGCCCTCCAAGAGCCCTGCCCAGCCCCTGGACTAGTGAGATCCGGGACCCCTGAAGGACTTCGCGTTTTCTGCATGCCTAGCGTTTTCCTTTGACCCCCAGCTCTTGGGAGCGCTACTCCTCCTACCTAGTGATTGGGAGCGCTGGTTCTTGCCCTCTAGCGCTTGGGAGCGCTTCATTTCTGCTGCAGCGCTGAGAGCGCCTTGTTTGTCAGGCCGGTGCCCACTCGGCATTTGCCCATCACGTGAAGTTCTCTGGGACCCCCAGCGAGTGCCTACTTCACTTTATTTCTTATTTTTCGAATTCACAAGGGAGCCTACCCCTCGTCATGGCCTTGAGTTCACCGCCGCTGGCCCAGGACCCCTTGTGACGTTCTCCCCGGGCTGCGCCGTGTTTGGCTGCCGGCCCGGGATTCCCTGATGACGTTTTCCCCGCGCCGTGATTGGCTGCCAGCCCGAGGAGTTTGGAAGTCCGCGCCCCCCAAAGCACGACGAGGCAGGGAGCGACGGGAGCCTACTCCGCGCCCCTGCTTACCCCCGAGAAACTGCCGTCTCCCTCCCCGGGGCCCCCAGGAGTGAGGGAGAGCCCCGGAGAGCGAGAAGAGACCGACGCATCCACAGACCCGGTGAGTGCAGGAACGGAGAGGAGGGGCATTGGGGCACATTGCCGGTGCCTGCCCCTCTCCTCCAGAGCGAGCGCCTGTTTATTCATGAGCCCAGAGAGGCTCTTGAACGCCACATTGGCTTTAAGAGCCCAGGCGAGGCTCGTAGTGGCATAGTTGTTTAAGAGCCGGTCGAGGCTCGAGGGGGCAGTTCTTTGTTATTGAGAGCCTGAGAGGCTCAGGGGCATTTCTGTCTTCGAGCCCCAGAGGCTCCCAGAGCCACACCTGGTTAAAGAGCCCACGAGAGGCTCAAGGCGCCCTTTGTTTCTCGAGTCCTAAGAGGCTCAGCCCCAGCATCTTTGTTCTCGAGCCACATAGGCTCCCACGTTGGCCCCATTCTCTACAACAGCTGCCACGTTTAGGTCTTGGCACAGTGGCGCAACCTGGACCCTGGACTTTTGATGTAAGTTCTGTGTTAATGTGATTTATGCGAAGTGTTCTTTGCTGCACCTCTGATTGTGTTGTAGATGCATCATTTGCCTTGTTCCTTACACCGCTGAATGTAGGTTCTGCATCATGTGTTTTCCTTCGCTACACCTCTGAATCTGTTGTGATGCATCATGTGTAATGTGCCTATACCCCTACAGGTATTGTGATAATTAGGTGGTTGTTTTCTCCTAGAACAGGTGTTGCTAGTGAGGTCCTGGTTCCCTGCGTGACCTCTCCTAAGGTGGTTAGGGTTGCGTAGGTGGTGCTTACCTGGTACCAGTAGTTACTGGTTGTGTGCTACATGAATATTTGTTGTTGAACTATCTCCAAAGGCTTGATACTGAGCTCGCCCCCTGATCAAAGTCCCAGGACCATTTGACTCTATTGTGCCTTCCCTGACCAATTGCTGGGACTTGTCTGATCTCCCTGGGCCACTGGGGCCTCGCTGAAGTGTGCCGCGCTCACTCCCCTCGGCAGCTAGTGCCCGGCCATCCGTCCAAGCCTCGAGCCGCGCCGCTCTCCCCTGAGCCACGCCGCTTCGCTGGGCCGCCCACATCCTGCCTCCTCCTCCTCCTCTGAGCCGCACACATTGGTCGCCCCAGACAGTCGCTTGTAGCTAGCCTGCCGCCCGCTCAAGCCTACTAAGGAGAACACTCGCATTATCCCGTGCAACCAGGACAGAAGGTACTGTCTGATAGGCTCTATGTTCCAAGTTCTAGGCCTATAAGTATAGTATTCCAAGTTCTAAAAGTGCTGATTCCTGACAGTGGTCCAGGTTGCCCTGTCTTGTACATATCCCCTGTAACTTCTGCCCCTGCCTGTTGGCACATTGTAAAGTGTGTGTTTGTATCTAATGTGTTTTGGTGTAATACAAAGGCTATTCTTATATATAACCTTGTGTGGAGTTTCCTTTGTGGTGGGCCTTGGGTGTTGTTGCTGGGTGCGCGCGCAAACACTTAAATCACATTGCCTCCGAGTTTAGCCTTGCTGCTCGTGCCACGTTACCTAGAGGGTGAGCGGTGGTTATCTTGGCGTGTAACTCCCTTGCCCTGACTTAGGAGTGGTGGTCTCTGACTGACTTTGGTGCAAGCCCTGGCCAGCCAGGGATCCCATTTCTAACAAACAGGTAAGATGCAATCTTGCCAGATTGTTCTGAATGACAGGAACCACGTGGTATTCAGATCACTCAAACGAGCCAAGCCAAGAATCTGTGTTATGCGTTCACGATACTGCATTGCCAGAAGAGCATTCTCAATGGTATTTAGGGTATCACTGATGACTGGACTTGCCATAACGGAGCAGGAGGAATAAAAATAGTATCCCTGCTACGAGTCCCAAGACGAAAGGCAGGCCGCCAAACACAGAGTGCACTAAGTTAGGAAAAATACCTAACTGCTTCAAAGGGTGCTAACAGTCCCGAAAAAATCGTCTTAAATACATGTACAATACCACTGGTATCAGACATGTTTAAGATCCGACCTAACATTTCTGAGAAATGTATGGGGCAGTTTGTTGATTATAATGCATGTATCTCCGCAGAGGACCTTGCAACTTGTAGATCATATGTCTCTCTGGATGCGGTCTGTGGAACAGTTTTTTATAAAAGAATGGCTTTCATTCTGCTTAAAGTATCAATTTGTATAGAAGAGATGTTCAGTGAAGGCCATAGTAGCGACTCCCAGTCTGTCTTAGTTTTTGGAAACAATACTTTCATACAACAAGTAACCCTGGCTGACACACTAACACGATAGGCTGCTCCTGGCATCATTCCACAACAGCTGTGATCATTCAGCATTATGTAGCTCCCATTGGAAAGCTGCCTAAAAATTGGATCTATCACTGCTGCCGGGGAACCCTGCAGGTGGCATGATAAGTTGTTTGAAGAACCATCACAGGCTCCATGTAAATGAATGCTTTGACATAGAAGTGTACTGCTTAATGTGGTTTTGTAAATTTTAACCACTAAGAAATACCCCCTTTTCCCCACTCCAATATTTGTGTATGTATGGTAAATCCCAGGTCGAATTTATGTATTCTTTACCCAACCATTCATACAGGCCTGCTGGTATGTGTTTTAAGCAATACTGAAACTGGAAAATCGCCACTGGTATCGTGATGGTGCATGTATTATCTAACCCTGGGCAAAGCACTACGCTACGCTGGCGTAGTTTGCAAAGTTTGCGCAACTTCGCATTACGCGCACTGCACGTAGCACAGTGCGAAAATGCATAGCGTAGTACAGCAGTAATTTTTTGCTTGCTCGCGGTTCTCAACGTCAAGTTGGCGACCGGGAGCAAGCAAAATGACATCCTCGCAAGACTTTTTCCTAGTTCACGATCAGCAATATCACCATGGAAAATAAACCTCCCAGCGAGATTCTCAATGCGGGGGGGTCAGGTTTCTCATTGCGAGTGGTCGCACCGCTCGCGATGAGAAACTACCAGTCCGCGTTCAGATAGCTGCAGCTCAAGTAAAAATGTACTCGAGCAGCAGAAAAGTACATCTCGCACTGTGCAAGATTTTGTTTTCAATGATTGCACTATGCTGGATGCTTGTCCACACTGTGCAATCATTGAAAATGACATCTTGCACAGTGCCAACATGCTACTATGCAGTTCGCATAGTGCTACGCGTAGCTCGAGTAGTGCGAAGTGCACTTCACGTAGCTACGCGTAGTGCTACTTCGCAAACTACGTCCACCCCTAGTATTATCCATTCAATGGCTGGTTTCTCAGAAACGGTTAATTGTTAATCTTTCCAGTTTTTCTATGCTCAGCACCGTATAGTCGGCTCCCCACTGTGCCAAAGAGTTTTGTTTATCTGTAAGGTTAAATCCAGTAAACAATGATGTGGTGTTGAATAGACGCCAAGGCTCATAGCCGGATTGAAGTTTTTGTAATGTCCAGCCTAGCAGCATTATAGAACGATATTGAGAGTGGCCATGTTGTAACATTAGCAAGTCCTGTTCCATTATGTCTATGGCAGAGGATACAATGCTGTCCAAAGAATAAATTCTGGACGACAGAGTTGTTAACTCATTTTCAACTACAGAGAGAGCTTTATCTAAATTAATAAGATAAATTTCCCGTATTCGTTCTGCAGTTTCCATTTGTTTGACTTCCATGCTTCATTATAAGCAGCATATATACCGGCGTATATGAAACGTTTATGACTTGGTTTGCGAGGTCCCATTAGGAATTCTCTCAAATCTATGCCATCTTTAAGTAAAGTTAAGTGTTGTTTTATATCTGGGAGTGCAGATTTTTTTAGCCACTCAAGGCACAGTTTTCCTACACTGTAAGATTTTATTATCCCTGGATGTTGTCTCTGGACATATCTTGGATCTGGCCTAGTTACTGTAAACCCTTTTGTATTGTTCAGGAATCTATCTTGACAGTTACTCGTGTCTGTGGGCCAGATTAACCATTTTTTCCATTCAGGAGGTCAGTCTCAGGACTCGATGTCCCAAAAACTGCAAGGATAGCTTGGAAATACTGGAGCTGGATTTTGTCGGCAAGAGAACAGACAGCGTCTATCTCAGTGCGTCTCCGGTAGGGTTGGCTTCCTTCGGCACTTGCTATAGCAGGATGCGTCTGGCAAGTAGATAGTCGAACTGCTCCAAACCACTGTGTGTTTGCTATAGCAAGTGTGGTCATATTTATACCTTGAAGGTGCCGAGATTGACGTAAAGGTGGACATAATAATGTCATCAAAGAGTTTCAGTTCTTTAAAATCTCCATGAGTTCGTGGACAAGTCAGTATTCGAGCAAGGGGAGGTCCCTAGCTGCTGAAATCGTTGTGGAAGTAGCCCTGTCGTATTTGGACTGCATGAGCTATGTCTAAATATGGTTATGATTTCTATGCCTATATAAGGATATGGTGATTTATACCTATATAAGGGCTTTACAAATGCTTGATTGATTGATTGATTGAATCGGGAAAATTACACTAGGGTCTTAAAATGCTATACAACCGTGCACCAACTAGACAACGGCAAAACATCAGCCCTCACCATCCTGGACCGGTCAGCCACCTTTGACACAGTCAGCCACCGCACACTAAAAACTTGCCTCCAAGAAGCCGGAATCCAAGAGAAGGCCCTGGAGTGGACCACGTCCTTCCACTCCGGCAGAACCCAGAGAGTCCGCCACCCACCCTTCCGATCTGAAGCCACCGACATCATCTGTGGCATACCCCAGGGCTCATCCAGCAGCCCGACCCTGTTCAACATCTACATGGCCCCCCTCGCACAAGTGACCCGCCAGCATGACCTTAACATCATCTCCTACTCCGATGACACCCAGCTCATCCTCTCCCTCACCAAGGACCCACAAACGTCCAAAACCAACCTCCACGAGGGAATGAAGGCCGTGACCGAATAGATGAGGTTCAGCCGTCTGAAACTAAACTCGAACAAGACGGAGGTCCTCATCCTTGGCCCCACCCCCTGGCAAAGCGGAGCTGGCGGGTGGGGGTGTAGAAGCTTCTGTTCAGGTAGGCTGGTCCAGTGTTGTGGAGTGCTCTGTGTTCATGGGTGAGGAGCTTAAAGGTGATCCTCTTGGTAACGGGGAACCAGTGTAGGTCTCTCAGGTGAGGGTGATGTGGCTGCGGCGGGGGATGTTGAGGATCAGTCGGACAGAGGCGTTTTGGATGCGTTGCAGTCATTGTAGGTGTTTGGATGAGATTCCTGCGTAGAGTGCATTGTCGTAGTCCAGCCTGCTGCTGACGAGGGCTTGGGTCAACGTTCTTCCTGTTTCGGTTGGGATCCACTTGTAGATTCTGCGGAGCATACGGAGGGTGTTGTAGCAGGATGAGGAGATGGCGTTGACCTGCTTTGAGATGGAGAGGGAGGAGTCGAGGATGAATCGTAGGTTGCGTGCGTGGTCTGTGGGTGTTGGTGCTGTTCCTAGTGTGGGCGGCCACCAGGAGTCATCCCAGGCACCCTCACCTCCATCCCCGCATCCGACGATCGACCTCCGGTAGCAGATCCTTCTCCTTCCTCGCCGGCAAGAACTGGAACACCCTCCCTACCCACCTGCAGCAGACCCAAGACCTGCTCACCTTCAGGAGACTCGTCAAGACCAGGCTCTTCGAGCAGTAGCAGCACCCTCTCCCGTCAGGGCCTTGAGATCCTCACGGGTGAGTAGTGAGCTTTACAAATGCTTGATTGATTGATTGATTGAATCGGGAAAATTACACTAGGGTCCTAAAATGCTATACAACAGTGTGACATATATTAGTAGTACTTGTCATGCAATGCAGCACAGCAAGTTATATTGCTGCCTTTCATTGTGTGACTTGTACGTAAATTGGTCCCATGCGACATATCCACCTCACATAAACACACATGGAATGTCACTGCAAAGATCTGATGGTAACACAAATCCCTCCCTGGTCCATCTGAAATGATCTATAAGGAGCCTCCATCACAGCCTCTTCAGCTCATCTGAGCCTACTTATGATCTTGAACTTCCCTTTGATGATTGCCTTATCCCTTTGAACCCTATGTTAGCTATTAAAAATTTTCCTGAATTCAGCCATCTGAATTTCTAAAAATCCTTTCTACAATCATTGACAGACATCACTCTTTTCCCCCCATACAGCTTTACACTACTCCATCAAGTTTTACTCCCGGTGACCTCGGATCCATCCTCAGACTATGGTGCCAGCATCAAACTGTGTCTTCTTCAATCAGAGGTCAAAGTGTAACTGTCTGGGCTTTTTATTCACTTTACATGATCTGACTTTTTAGCAAATACTTACCAGTTCTATATGTGGGCTGAAGAGGTGTGGGTTGGAAGAATAAGAAGCATGAATGAAAACCATTCACAAAAGGATACCATATTACATGTGACCTACTAACATAAGTCAGATCCTGTTGTTCTTCCTTCACTTCCATGACCCTTTGGGTGTTTAGGCATTTAACATCCTCTTAGTCATTATTCAATTCATCCTTTAATTCACCTAGCCCTGTTGTCCTGTTCTCCTAGTGGATGGCACTTAATCTTCCTGGTTTGGATCATTATGATTCTCCATGCCCTGGCACTTTTTCTTATGGTCCACCTGTACCGCCTTCTCCTGTCCTGGTCCTCCTGGATAGGTCCTATTAGGTTAGAAATGGTCATTTTCGTCCTGGTATTATCCCATTGGTTCTTATGGATAGCCTGGTCTTAATACCTTTGTTCCTAGCCCTCCTGCTCCACTTGAAACTTCAGGTCCTGGTCCCTTGGTTCCGACCTTTCTAGACCTCACAAGCCATGTTCACGGACGTTCTTATTCTGAACCCTCTAGTACATCTAATATTTCTTATCTGGTCCCTTGTCTTAATGGCCCTAGTCCATATTCTACTGACCTGACTAGCTTTCTGTCATCCACCTCCAACATGCTATGACACCCGTGGCCCTGGTTTTCTAGTATGTTGTCTTCTTGGACTACTTTGTCTACTTTATCTTAATTCCCTGTGTGCAAGTCATCCTGTTCTTAGCCACCAAGTTTGGTTATCATGGCTCCCTACATCCTGGCCTTCATTGTCCTGGTCCTGATATGCCTCAGTCTGTGAATTGACTCTCGATTTTGCCTTGATTGTTGTCCCACTGGTCCTCACTGCCTTGATCTTCTTTATTCTTGTCCTGTTCTCTCCAGTTATCTGGCCATCTCCTCTTTTTTCTTCAAGTTCTGTTCTCCTAGTCTTCTTCTCTGTCAGTGTGGGCTTCCAATTCCTGGTCCTCACAGTCGGTGTTATCTTCTTTTTTTGTACCTTCTTGTCTTGATCCTTTTTGTTGGACCTAGATTACCCAAGCCTACATATGGTAGCCTGGCACAGTAGTGGTCTACAGCTAACTCCAAGCGTTGGCTAAGTACTTACAAATCTTACCCACAGTAACACAGTGATGAACCACCAAAATAAAGACACAACACCTCTGTTTGGAAAAATACTGTTACCTCTTTATAAAAATAATATGCTCTTCTTGTTATGCTTTTCAGTCAGGGATAAAAGACAATCAAATTACACATCTACATGAAATTCAAATCACACTGCAATATTTTTCCTGTTCAGAATTCGAGAATCAACGGTACATTTAGGTTCTGCAGTTATTCAGGACACAAGACACTTCACTAATAATTTTACAGGAAGGCAAAATACAGTCTGGCAGAGTAATATGTTTTTAAAGACACATTTGCAGGTACATTACCCCACAGCTCTTAAGCACTGCTTAGCCCAACAGAATGACCTGGTTGTAGAACCTCACAGCATTACCCACCAGTAATGTGACTAGAAGGAAAGACACAATAATATTAGCAAGGTACGCCTAACTGGTAGAGGATCTACTCCCTCCGCTACCAAAACTCTGTAAGGGCTTTAGCCCAGGAACCCTGTGGTTCCCTTTACCACTTTCCCCTTTCTCTCTTTTGCACAGTTATTGGATATGTTTTACTCTTTATTGGCCAGTTCACTAGCTTGTTTTCCCTCCAATTAGGCTCTCCAACTGTTCAGTTAATTGTTGTGGTTATTTCCCCACTGTCTAGCTTTGTCGGCATTCAACACTGCCGTCTCCCTCTTCCCCCTCCACTACCCGGCTTACTTGTGGGGCTTGAGGAGTTTCTCTGATCCAGGCGCGCTCCCACTGTGTAGCGCTGGGCCGAAGGGACCGGGTTGGTAGTCAGCGCGTTGCACTGACTCTGGTGACTGGGGCTTGAAGGGGCGGTGTGCGCTTCTCTCTACCCGATGTGCCTCCGCCTCCCAACGCTGGGCGGTGGGGAGCCTCGCTGCCGATCGGCGCCTTCGCTCCTTGCTCCCCTGGTGTGAGGCTGTCCCGCCGGTTCTCCTCAGCTTCTTCCGTGATGAGTCGACACCTCACCGGGCATGCGCGACGCTCCGCCTGCACTCCGCCTCCCACGTCGCTCTGCTCCTCGGCGCCTGCGTGAACCTCGCCTCTCGAGGTAGACGCTACTCTCCTGGGCCTGCTCGAACCTAGGCCCCTCCTGCCTCACCAAAGCGTCTAGGTGCTGGACATGCGCGGACGCGCCTACTCCCTTACTTGACGCGGCCGGTGCCCCCGGGGTCCCGATGCCGGTCGGAGCAGCGCCGCTGGTTCCCTTCAGTCCCTTCTCACTTTTGGCCTCACAGGAAGGATGTCCCCACACGGCGCCTTCGCTCCTCAGGTCGCCAGGGTGCTACAGACACCCGCCTCCACTTCAGCTACTCCACGAACCCGGTAAGCACAGCGCTGGGTGTTGACAGGCAGGAATACCCCCAATTAAGGGTGTTCTGAGTGGTCTTACTGGGGCTCGGAGATAAAAGGGTCTTCTTCCTCCAGTAACTCGATTTCCTTGTCAGTAGTTGTTGTCTTTGGGAGAGGGATCGGTCAGAGGCAATAGGGGGAACAATCTTCTGAAGTAACTGTCAGCCTCAGTGACAAACTAGCCACTCTCAGTGTGTCCACCTCCTCTCACCACTGCCTCACTCCTCTACTCTGGTCAGCCCAAAATGGCTGCTGGTCACTGGCCTTATATAGGTTGGCCTGAGACCTGCAGAAGTCTCTAGTTGATTCCAGAAAGTTCCTTAATGTTACCCTATGGACCTGTCCTCCAGTAGTGTCCGTTATGGCAGTTGGTGGACACCATTTTAGGTCTCTGGAGATCCCTAAGGTTTCAAGGGGGTGACTAGGCCTCACAAGTGATGAGGGAAAAATGGCGTCATCGCCAAGGAACACCTAGCCCCCGGACAGCATAAAAAACTCCTGATGGACACATGTAAAAATAAAAATAGAAATTCTGGGAGGCTAAGGGGGACAAAAATAAATCATGGTGGTTAGAGTCTTCCCAGAAGCAGACAGGTCTAACACGCGTCCCCCCCAGCTGAAAGTGGGGAGAACTACCCAACCCCTTGGGAGTCCTCATCACTAAGGCGGAAATACCTGGATAGACCGTCTGCGTTGGCATGGTCTGCCCCAGGTCGATGTTCCACCCTGAAGTCCATTCCCTGTAGGGAGATGGACCACCTTAGCAACTTGGGATTCTCCCCCTTCATTTGCATCAGCCAACGAAGGGGGCGATGGTCAGTCTGAACTAGGAAGTGCGAACCAAACAGGTATGGTCGCAGCTTCTTCAGAGCCCAGACCACCGCAAAGGCTTCTCTCTCAATTGTACTCCACCTCCTTTCCCTGGGGAGTAGTCTCCTGGATAGGAAGACCACGGGTTGATCCAAGCCCTCATCATTTAGCTGCGATAACACTGCCCCAATGCCATGTTCTGATGCATCTGTTTGGACAATGAATTCTCTAGCAAAATCAGGGGCCTTGAGAATGGGAGCGGAACACAATGCTTGTTTCAAGGTCATGAAGGCTCGCTGGCAAGCCTCCGTCCAGACTACCCGTCGGGGTTGCTTCTTGGAAGTAAGCTCAGTGAGAGGGGCCACGATAGTGCCATACCCCTTCACGAAGCGACGGTAATATCCAGTGAGGCCCAGGAAGGCTCGGACCTCTGTTTGAGTCTTGGGGGGCTCCCAGGCGATGATAGCCTCAATCTTTGCCTGGAGGGGCTGCACCGTCCCTCTGCCCACCAAGTGACCTAGGTACACCACCGACCCCTGTCCGATCTGACACTTGCTGGCCTTGATTGTCAATCCAGCCTGTTGCAGGGCATGTAGAACAGCTTGCAGATGCTGCAAATGGTCCTCCCAGCTGCTACTGAAGACAGCAATGTCGTCCAGGTATGCAGCAGAAAAAGCTTCCATTCCAGAAAGGACCCTGTTCACCAGCCGCTGAAAAGTGGCAGGGGCATTCTTGAGCCCAAAGGGCATCACGCGAAATTGGTAGTGTCCCTCAGGTGTAGAGAAGGCTGACCTTTCCTTCGCCTCCTCTGTAAGGGAAATCTGCCAGTACCCTGAAGTTAGGTCAAAGGTACTTAAGTATTGAGCAGCTCCCAGCCGGTCAATCAGCTCATCCGCCCGTGGGATAGGATGGGCATCAGTTTTGGTCACTGAGTTCAAGCCTCGGTAGTCCACACAGAACCTCAATTCCGGTGTGGTGCCTGGTGGGGCAGCCTTTGGTACCAAAACCACCGGGCTAGACCAAGGGCTTCCAGAAGGTTCAATCACTCCCAGTTCCAGCATCTTGGCGACTTCACCCTTGATGCTGGCCTTCACCTTGTCCGACAGCCGGTAGATTTTAGACTTCACAGGTGGGCTGTCTCCTGTGTCCACGTCATGGGTACACAGGTGGGTCCTACCCGGGACAAGGGAGAACAGAGAAGAAAATTGCTCCAGGATCTGGCGGCAATCACCCTGCTGTTCAGGAGTTAGGGATGGCGAGAGAATTACCCCCTCCACCGACCCATCCTTTTCTTGGGACGAGAGAAGATCAGGGAGAGGTTCGCTTTCTTCTTCCTCTGCTCCATCGGTTACCATCATCAAGACAACCGCGGGCCTCTCATGATGTGGCTTGAGGCGATTGGCATGCAGCACCCTGTGGGGCTGCCTCGGGGCCTTAAGATCCACCAAGTAGGTGGACTTCCCCTTCTTTTCCAACACCTCAAAGGGGCCTGTCCAACGGTCCTGGAGTGCGTTTAGCTCTCCAGGTTCCATCACCCACACCTTCTGTCCAGGCTCCAGTTCCACTGGGTGAGCGTTGTGGTCATACCACTCTTTCATCACTGCTTGGCTGGCCTCCAAGTTGTCTGAAGCTTGCTTCCATAACTTAGCCATTTGGCTCCGGAAGGCCAGCATGTAGCTCACCACGTCCTGGGGAAGCTTTCTGGGAGTCCGTTCCCATCCGTCTTTCACCAGGCTGAGAGGTCCCCGTACAGGGTGCCCGTACAAAAGTTCGAAGGGGCTGAAGCCCACTCCCTTTTGTGGCACTTCCCTGTAAGAAAACAAGAGACAGGGTAGGAGGATGTCCCATTTCCTCCGCAGGCTCTCAGGTAGACTCCTGATCATACCTTTCAAGGTTTTGTTAAACCTTTCCACAAGACCATTGGTTTGTGGGTGATAAGGAGTGGTAAACCGATAGGTAACTCCACACTCCTTCCACATAGCCCGCATGTACGCTGAAAGGAAGTTAGTCCCCCTGTCGGACACAACCTCCTTGGGGAAACCCACTCGGGTAAAGATCCCCATCAGGGCCCTTGCCACCACAGGTGCAGTGATGGTCCTCAGAGGTATTGCCTCTGGGTACCGTGTGGCATGATCCACCAAAACCAGTATGAACCGGTGACCAGCTGACGTTGGTGGATCCAATGGCCCTACAATGTCGATGCCCACCCTCTCAAAGGGGGTGCTAACGACAGGTAGTGGTTCCAGGGGAGCTTTAAGCTTCACTCCTGTTTTCCCACTAGCTTGGCAGGACACACACGTCCGACAGTATGTGTCAGACGCCACTTTCATTCGAGGCCAATAGAAGTGGGGGACAAGCCGGGCAAAGGTCTTGTCCTGTCCTAGATGTCCTGCCAATGGTATCTCATGAGCCAATTCCAGTAGAAAGGCTCTAAAGCATTGAGGGACCACCAAGGCTCTGGCTGAACCGTGGCCAGGTGCCTTGGGCTCACTGTAGAGGAGTCCATCCTCCCAGTAAATCCGGTAGCTCCCTTCAATGTTTCCCGCTGCCTGGGCGTTGGCCTGTTGCCGCAGCCCCTCGAGAGTAGGACACTCTTTCTGAGCTTCACAGAATTCTTCCCTGGAAGGACCTCCCTCCACATGCCATTCAGTAGGGATGGGTAGGTTCTCCAAGGAAGCAACATTCTCCCCTGGGGACTCCAGATCCACCTCCGCAGGTGGTCCAGCTGTCTCACGAGGTGGAGATGTCGAGGCAGGGTCCTCCGGCCTCCTGTCCTTCTCCTCTCTGGCAGCCGGCTGGGCCATTGTTCCAGGCTCCAGCGTAAGTGAACTCCCCCTTCGGGCAGTCGCTGACCTTGTGCTGACACAAGTCCAGTCAGGGGGTCCCAGCATCTCAGAGTGAGTCTGGTACTCCACCCTCCTCCAAGCATTGTGCTCCATATCATTCCCTAACAGGCAGTCAACAGGCACGGCAGGGCTTACGGCAACTCGAAGTGGACCTGCAACCCCTCCCCACTCAAAGGGAACCTCAGCCACAGGGTAATGGCCCAATCTGCCGTCAGCCATTGCGGCGGGATGGAGTACATCTGGGATGACCTGCTCTGGAGACACCAGCTGACTCCTTACCATAGTCATGCTGGCTCCTGTGTCTCTCAGAGCCTCCCCTCTATGGCCATTGATGGTGACCCACTGCTCATACTTAGTAGTATTAGAGGGCAGCTGGGTCTTGGGAACCATCTCCTTATCTCCCAGGGACACTAAGGTGACACCCGCCCGCTCCCCTCCATTAACCAAAGGCATCTCCTCCCCGAGCACTACACTAGTGATTCCCGGGATTTTTCCTCCAGTGGGAGGGGGTGGTCTTTTTGGGCACCTCACATCTCCTTTATAGTGTCCCACACCACCACACTCAAAACAATGAACAACCCTTGGCTGCTGGCTTTGGCCAGGGGTAGGGTTGCGAGGGGGGTTACTCTTGGGGATGAATCCTCTGCCCCTTCCTTGCGAAGTATTTTGTGGCCCTTTTGAGAACTCCCTCTTAGTTTCCCCTCCCTCTTTCTTCTGGGGGGCGCCCTGTCCTGGCTTCTGGGAATTCCCTCCAGTCCCCTTAGTCGACACCCGGGTACTAACCCAGATGTCCGCCTCCTCAGCAAGCTTCCTGGGGCTGGTCAGCTTGCTGTCCACCAGATGCTGTCTTAGCTCGGGAAGACACTTCTCGAGTAGGTGTTCCTTGAGTATGAGGTCATATAGTCCCTCATAGTCTCCTACTTCGCTGCCTCTTACCCAACCCTCCAGGGCCTTCCTGGAGTAGTCCAAGAAATCTACCCAGTTTTGTGTGCCCAGCTTGTAGCTGCCCCGGAACTTTTGTCGATATTTCTCGGGGGTCAACCCAAACTTCTTGAGCAGCGCTAATTTCATAGCCGGATAGTAGGTCTGTTCACTCTGGTCAAGGGCCAACAAAGTATCCCTGCCAGTGGGGGGCATGTATTTGTATAAGCCACCTCCCCAGTGGACTTCCAGAATCCCATGGGCCCTCAGCGAGACCTCGTAGGCGGCTAGCCATTTAGCAATGTCGTCGCTGGGTACATAACAAGCCATAATGTCTTTTGGTAGGTACGGTCTAGGTTCTCGGGTGTTGGTTTGGTTATCGCTGCCACCATTCTCTGGTTTGGGGGTACGTAAGTTTAGGGCTTGCAAATCCATCTCCTTGATGGTCCGCTCATGCTCCAACCTCTTTTCCTCCCTCACCATGTCCATCCTGGCTAGTTCTATTCTCATCCTCCTCTCCTCCCTCCTGTCTTCTAACTCGGCGTCGGTCAGGCCCCTCTCTGACACACTACTGCCCACTCTAGAAGGTGTTCTAGGACCTGTTACTAGGTTCTCCCCTCCCGCCTGGTACAGTGTTGTGGTCTCCAGGACAGTGTCCTTGTCACTCTCTTCAGGATCTACCTCCTCCCCGGAATGAGCCTCTACCCATGCCCGAATACTGGTCAGCAGCTCAACTTTCCTGGCGCCTTTCTTGAAAAACACCCCCTGCTGCTGACACCATTCCTTCAATTGAGGCACAGTATAATTGTCTAGCTCTTCCACATTTACCTCCATTCTTATTTGAAGTATAAAATGCTACACAGGAGAAATCCACAGAGTGACCTGAGGTCAACCTCCACCCACCGCCAGAAGTCAATTTAGAAAAACCAAAAATGTAAATTAGGAGGGCCGCAGGGAGAAAACTCCAGGTGGGGTCTCGTGGTTGGCACTGCGTTACTAATAAGTAAGTGTAAGTACAAATCCGCTATCCCACCGCTGAAACACCAATTATGTTGGACCTAGATTACCCAAGCCTACATATGGTAGCCTGGCACAGTAGTGGTCTACAGCTAACTCCAAGCGTTGGCTAAGTACTTACAAATCTTACCCACAGTAACACAGTGATGAACCACCAAAATAAAGACACAACACCTCTGTTTGGAAAAATACCGTTAACTCTTTATAAAAATAATATGCTCTTCTTGTTATGCTTTTCAGTCAGGGATAAAAGACAATCAAATTACACATCTACATGAAATTCAAATCACACTGCAATATTTTTCCTGTTCAGAATTCGAGAATCAACGGTACATTTAGGTTCTGCAGTTATTCAGGACACAAGACACTTCACTAATAATTTTACAGGAAGGCAAAATACAGTCTGGCAGAGTAATATGTTTTTAAAGACACATTTGCAGGTACATTACCCCACAGCTCTTAAGCACTGCTTAGCCCAACAGAATGACCTGGTTGTAGAACCTCACAGCATTACCCACCAGTAATGTGACTAGAAGGAAAGACACAATAATATTAGCAAGGTACGCCTAACTGGTAGAGGATCTACTCCCTCCGCTACCAAAACTCTGTAAGGGCTTTAGCCCAGGAACCCTGTGGTTCCCTTTACCACTTTCCCCTTTCTCTCTTTTGCACAGTTATTGGATATGTTTTACTCTTTATTGGCCAGTTCATTAGCTTGTTTTCCCTCCAATTAGGCTCTCCAACTGTTCAGTTAATTGTTGTGGTTATTTCCCCACTGTCTAGCTTTGTCGGCATTCAACACTGCCGTCTCCCTCTTCCCCCTCCACTACCCGGCTTACTTGTGGGGCTTGAGGAGTTTCTCTGATCCAGGCGCGCTCCCACTGTGTAGCGCTGGGCCGAAGGGACCGGGTTGGTAGTCAGCGCGTTGCACTGACTCTGGTGACTGGGGCTTGAAGGGGCGGTGTGCGCTTCTCTCTACCCGATGTGCCTCCGCCTCCCAACGCTGGGCGGTGGGGAGCCTCGCTGCCGATCGGCGCCTTCGCTCCTTGCTCCCCTGGTGTGAGGCTGTCCCGCCGGTTCTCCTCAGCTTCTTCCGTGATGAGTCGACACCTCACCGGGCATGCGCGACGCTCCGCCTGCACTCCGCCTCCCACGTCGCTCTGCTCCTCGGCGCCTGCGTGAACCTCGCCTCTCGAGGTAGACGCTACTCTCCTGGGCCTGCTCGAACCTAGGCCCCTCCTGCCTCACCAAAGCGTCTAGGTGCTGGACATGCGCGGACGCGCCTACTCCCTTACTTGACGCGGCCGGTGCCCCCGGGGTCCCGATGCCGGTCGGAGCAGCGCCGCTGCTTCCCTTCAGTCCCTTCTCACTTTTGGCCTCACAGGAAGGATGTCCCCACACGGCGCCTTCGCTCCTCAGGTCGCCAGGGTGCTACAGACACCCGCCTCCACTTCAGCTACTCCACGAACCCGGTAAGCACAGCGCTGGGTGTTGACAGGCAGGAATACCCCCAATTAAGGGTGTTCTGAGTGGTCTTACTGGGGCTCGGAGATAAAAGGGTCTTCTTCCTCCAGTAACTCGATTTCCTTGTCAGTAGTTGTTGTCTTTGGGAGAGGGATCGGTCAGAGGCAATAGGGGGAACAATCTTCTGAAGTAACTGTCAGCCTCAGTGACAAACTAGCCACTCTCAGTGTGTCCACCTCCTCTCACCACTGCCTCACTCCTCTACTCTGGTCAGCCCAAAATGGCTGCTGGTCACTGGCCTTATATAGGTTGGCCTGAGACCTGCAGAAGTCTCTAGTTGATTCCAGAAAGTTCCTTAATGTTACCCTATGGACCTGTCCTCCAGTAGTGTCCGTTATGGCAGTTGGTGGACACCATTTTAGGTCTCTGGAGATCCCTAAGGTTTCAAGGGGGTGACTAGGCCTCACAAGTGATGAGGGAAAAATGGCGTCATCGCCAAGGAACACCTAGCCCCCGGACAGCATAAAAAACTCCTGATGGACACATGTAAAAATAAAAATAGAAATTCTGGGAGGCTAAGGGGGACAAAAATAAATCATGGTGGTTAGAGTCTTCCCAGAAGCAGACAGGTCTAACACTTTTGTTTCTGGTTCTCCTTGTTTGAGTCTTCATTTGGCCATCATGGTCCTTTAGGAATCACTTCCTCTTGCTCATTCTTTTATTATCTGACCCTTTTGACCGCTGTCCATTTAATCTCATCCTACCTACAATGCTCATCTGATCCCAGTACAACAGTTACTGGGGATATTGGTTCTCTTGTTCTGCCTGCCTTCTTGTGTCCTGGCCCTCTTAGGACTTGACTTCTTAGCTCCTATCTTCCTGATATGGATCATCCTTGTCCTTCTGTCCCAGTGCCTTGCCCTCATGGTTCTTCTGGAAATGCATGATTTGGTTTTTCCTTGTTCTCCTGGATTTGCTCCTTGTCTATTTGGTCCTACTGGTATGCAACTATTAGTCCTGGTGCTGTTTTACAGGTTCTCCTATTTTGAGTCTTCCTGAGCCTGGTCATTTTATTCCTGTTACTCCTGCCCAAATCTATCCATTCCACTTGGTGATCCAGGTAGTGGTTGAACGTCTTACCGCAGATCCTCCTCACACCTGTACTTCTACTTTTAATAATTGTTCTTCCTTATTTGGTCATTCAAGCCATGGTCCAGTAGGTCCTTATCTTCATGAACCTCTTTGTTTACCTAGTCCTCTTGCTCAAGTATTCTGTGTACCTTTGGTATTACCCCCCTTAACCTTCCTAATCAATGTTTTATTTATCCCAATATTCTAGATGTACTGGCCATTGCCCTTCTAGACCTAATCTTTGTAGACCTCTCTAATCTGGTCCTGATCCTCATGGCCCATGGCCTCCTGCTCCTTGTCCACATTGCTCTGCAATAACTTGTACGGTTACAGACCATTCTAGCCTTTTGTAGTTCTGAGGTACCTTGATCTCCAGTTCATGTTAGTCAAAGAGCTTTATTGCCCTGTACGTTCTGGTACTGATTGGATTGGGCGTCATTCCCTGGTATTTCTGTGCATAGTCATTCGGATCATGGGTCTCTTGCTTCAAAGGTTTCCGATCCCGGACATTTTCATTTTAATCCAATATTCCTCACGGTCCTGTTTCCATGCTTTATACAGTACCCTTGTTTGCCTGTTCGTAATACTTCTGATATTGGTCACCTTGGTCCATGTAGTTATTGGCTTAGTTCTGGTACTCCTTTGTCAAGTTTTCATGTATTGGGTCTTCTGGTTATATTTTCACTGGCCTGGGTTACAGTAGCCCTCATAGCCCCCTGTCCTCCTGCCCCATTCTACCAATTCTCCAGCTCTCCAGATTTGCATATTCTACCTTTTTCTTGTCCATCTGACAATGGGCCCATCAATCATGCTTCTCCTAATAATGATCCTAATGTGAGTGTTCTCCCTAATTCCTCTGGCATTGACCTACTTAGTTTCTATGTTGCTGGTCGCCCAGGTTCATGCAGTTCTTGTTAATATGGTTTAGGATCCTCCTGAGTCTGATACTCCTGAACCTTCTAATCCTGGTCCCTGTGGACCTAGACTTCTGTGTCCTTTACACCCCTCTGGTCATTCTAATTTAGGCTTTTCCAGCCATGCTAGCCCTGGTGCTTTCTGGTTGTGGTCTTCCTGGTCCAGGCCCTTTTAATTTTGGACCCTTGGTCTTCCTTGATCTGATATCTGTCATCTATGCGCCCCTGTATCCTGTCCTTCTTTTTATTGGTCTCATAGTACTGGTCCTCTTTGGTCTGTCTGCTTGAGTCTGCTTGAGTCCTGCTCCTGGTTTTCCTTGTCCCTCCCATTCTGGTTGTTGTGCACAGATCCTTATAGCCCTTCTTATTTTTATGGTTTAAAGTCTTCTTTTCCTTCTACCCCTGGCACTTCTGTTCTTTCGGGCTCTTGTCCACTAGGCCGACAACCCTCTGGTCCACAACCACCTGCAAATCATTTTTCTTCTCACCCTGGTCCCAGTACCTCTAGTGCTTTTTTCATGTTCCTGTTCTTCATTATCTATTTGTTCCTGGTTCTCTCTCGTATTTTGATCCCATCCTCATAGATTAGGTCTTTCTGGGTCTTGTTCTTCTTGTCCTGGACCTTGGTCATCCCGGCCTTCCTAATGGTCTTATACCTTTCATCCTCCTTCTAGATTTCCTTTGCTGAGACTGCACTGTGAAGTTTAGAAATGGGGTCCCAATAGAGAAGGTACTGCCCACTTAACACACTACTGAACATGTTAAACATCAACATTGTCATTCCCAAGATGCATTATGCAAGTGACTAAAATTCCAGTATAGATGAAGGAGGGGCAGTTCATTACATGGGACCAAAAAGCATCAATTCATCAATGAGATAAGTTGGAACTTGTGTGTATTTTCAAGGCTGCAAAATGGACTCCTCCTGTAAATTACTCAGATGTATTACTTGCCTGTCTCCTGCTTTTACTTATCCATTCCAAAGAAGCTCTATTACAGTGTCTTGCTCAATCAACCCTCTGCAAGTGTCTCATAGTGCTGCGTCCCCAAACACCAATTACCTACTGTATGTGTCCCTCCCTATTGGGCCCAGTTACCACTTAAAAGTCTGCCTTACCTGTTTTCTGCTGCTTGTTTACGTTTGCTGTGTTGCCAGATTAGAAATATTAAGCAAGCCCAATCCACCTTAAATAGAAGCCAAAAGCTAACAAAAGGCCTTCCATAAGAAGGCCGAAAAGAGCTCAGCCCTCAAAAACATCAAAAGGAGCGTCATTAACATTATAAATGCAATTTTTATGACTGAATAACACAATTATGTAACATACTTTAAAGCCATACTCAGTATTCTTTGCAGGCAGCCAAATGCTCCATGACTGAAGTACAACATATTTCTGTGTAATATCCTCCAGAGGCGTCTGTTTGATTTCTTCATGTATTATTTGAATATTAAAATAACATAAATGTTTTTATTTAAAATTGATTTTACATTAAACATCCTAGCTGAATTCATGCACTTATCTTTCTTCAAACTATTGTAGATTTGCATATGCATATGCGATGGCCACCATGCTACCTTCACCTGGAGTCCCTTTTTTCTTTGTGGCCGGATTAATACAGACCTCCTTCACACTATTTATCTGGCACTGGTCAAATTGTATACAAAAAATAGGGAGAGGAGATCTACATGGATCAAGAGAGCAGAATTACCACTTGGGAAAAGTGGAAGGTCCAGACCGCAGTATTGGCCCTCAGATATGTGTTACCAAAAAGAGAGCACTGGGCTGTTCCTGGAGTACAGGTGCAGGTCAAAGGGAAGTGGATATGCAAAGGTGGTTAAATGGTAACCAACTAGTGGATATCCATTTTGTTGGTTATATTGGCCTCATACACACTTTCAGGTGTCATGCTTCATCATGGGCTATGCTCCTCGTTGGGAGGGCGGTGCAATACCCAACGGGCTAAGCCTCAAAGAGGGGCTCTTTGGCGGAGATCTTTTTATCCTACTGCCCGTGGGTGAAGTGTGGGTGAGGGGCCAGAATAGTGGTAGACGGAAAGTGAAATATAAAATGACGCATGAGTACCAGCAGGGACTTTATTCGGGTGGTCCCGTGCGCTAACTAAAAACAATAGTTAGTCTGGGAGGTCTGGAAAGTGATGTATTCCTCACTCAAGACTATACTAAAAGGGGAAGGTAGTGGTCGACATGTTTCTCGCTTAGGGTACAGTCACCCGCGATTCATCAGGACCTATAAGCTCGCGGTCTACAGTATTGCTGATCTTACTTAGTATCAGTGCTTACAACAACAGTTTGGAAATGAAATACCTGCTCATACATTGTTCCATGCCTAAAGGTCAATAAGTAAATGTAGCAGCAGTGCCTGGCGGTATGGACATCATTGAGTCAAGCCTCTGTAGCTAAGGTTGTTGCTCCCATGTCTACGTTGTGTAGCCTACCCCTCACAGCCAGGACCGGACATATTTGTGTGTAATATCCTCCAGAGGCGTCTGTTTGATTTCTACATGTATTATTTGAATATTAAAATAACATAAATGTTTTTTTAATTGATTTTACATTAAACACCCTAGCTGACTTCATGCACTTATCTTTTTACAAACTATTGTAGATTTGCATATGCGATGGCCACCATGCTACCTTCCCCTGGAGGCCCTTTTTTCTTTGTGGCCGGATTAATACAGACCTCCTTCACACTATTTATCTGGCACTGGTCAAATTGTACCTATGGCTGGCTAAAAAGCAGTGATCATACATTCTTTTGCTGTCAACAGGGTACATAGCAGATATACTTCCTGAGGAAAGGTTTCTGGCTCACTGCCTGCCTCCACAATGACTGTATACAAGTCTTGTCTCATGAGACTGATTTGTACAATAGAATAAGTCTGTGAGCAGCAGCTAGAAAGTAAATATTAATTAGAGGGCTCCACAAACTGTATGCGCTCATCCCAAACTGTTGCTGACTTGCTCTTAGTTTGAAAGCTATCTCTCTGCATGGATGGACTATCCCCCTAGAAATGTACTGCCTTGTACGCGAACACAGACAATCAAGTGTAAAAAAACAGTAATCCTGAGCGATGTGTTGCGGTTTCGCTCTTGAACCGAAATGTATCCCTGATCACGGTAAAGTAGCTGCAGATGGCAACACTGATCTGGGAAAAAAGAGGAGTGAGAAACCAGTGTCTGTCAATAGGTCAGTCCTTGAAGTGCACTGCCTAGAAATACAGGTGAAGATGAAGGGGCGAGGCACATTCCCAACCCCACCTGCATCTGATAGAAATGAAAATGTCAGAAGTAAAGGTGAACGGCCAGATGTACAAACACATTTTCCCATAGACACAGAATGGGTGAAACTGTTTTATACATCTGGCCCCGAAGTGCACTACATGGTAAGTAAACATCCAAATGTGCAGACTTTTTTTTTTTTTAGCTTTTGCTGTGAAGAAAGCCTGTGTCTTGAGTAGGCTGTTCCATTGCCATGTGCTGAAGGTTGTGATAAGTGGAACTACATTGTGAATAATACTACAGCAGACCAATGGGTAAAGAGGTCTAATGAAAGCCCATATATATGTATGTATTTTTATAAAGAATTATTTTGGAAAAACAAAGGGGCATATTACCAACAATTAGCGATATTTATCGCTAAACAGGCTTAGCGGCGATTTTTTTATCGCTGCATATTGCTGGATATGTTAGCGGAGAAAACATGCTATTAGCAACGTTTTTCTCCATTGTGCTAAAATATCCAGCGATAGCGTCGAAATGCATGAATATAGCTGAGAATACATCGATACTCACTCATTAGCAACAAACTGCTTTTAGCCATGTTATCCACCTCCCATTGGATAACACGGCTAAGAACTGGTCTGAGCAGGCGTTAGATTTTGGTGATAGCGGGAATATTTCCATCGCTACGTCTGCCTTGCTAATAGGCGATCTGCTAATAGTTGTTCTGTCCTTCGGTCATGAGTGCCATGAGACCTGTCGGTGAGTTGGCGCTATACAAACCGAAGCTAACAATAACAATAACAATAACAATAGCGACGTTAGCGACTGCTTTCGGTCGCTAACAGGTTGGGTACGCCCACTTTGCATGTCAAACCGCTTGCTATCGGCTAAAAGCTGTCGCTAACATCAATTAGCGACAGCTTGCTAATAAAGCGATAGAATTATCACAGTTTAGAGGCCAAAAACGGCAGCTAAACCGCTGATAATTGCCTATCGCACCCCTTGGTAATATGCCCCAAAAGGTCTTGGTTAGCACCACACCTAAATATATAATGCAACCAGTCACAACCACACTCACTGAACCTGAATGGCTGTTAATTGTAGGATTTTCATCTCTACTATACCTTTGCCTGGCTTTGGGGCAAACAAGCGGGCTTTGGAGACCTACAAATTAGCAGGAAAGTAAAATATAGGGTGACTACTGTCCACCTGTGGTATTTTTCATTCCTGGTCAGGCAGCTCAGTCTGTGATTGAACCTTTTTGTTTGCACCTTTTTAAGGCATTGACCTGAATTGTGAATGCTGTAAAGCCTACATAATAGGTGTGTGCCAATTTTACATTCCCTTATTGAATGTATCACATAATAGTACCGGCATGCTCCTCACATTGTACGTCACTCCTTTGTTTGTCAGCATGTGCTTTGGTGAGGCATCACCCAGTAACCCTTTGGTGTGTTCCTTTTTTGCTGTGTGCTGTTTGTGGCATTGAACTATGTATGAGAAGATCATAATAACATGAAATGAGATCTAATGTGAAACTTTACAGAAAATATTTCGTAGATGGGGTATGACCTAGCAGCTATAGCCGATGGCTTTAGAACTAGGGAACTGGTTTTAAATCGCAACCTCCACCTAACATCCTGTGATTCTGGACAAATCACATACTTTCCTGTGTCTGATTCAGCTATAAGGTGCTTAAATGTTCTAGGACCAAGTTTATGCTATGGTAAACTGTGTGAAACTGCAAAGGTTTTCTTACCGTTTAACGTTATGCTCATGTCTGTTTTAGGTCTGTTTTGACATCACAGCTTTCTGTCGCTTATTGCTACCAATTCTTTTAAATATACATGCATGTGGCTTATGCTCCACTGAGAGTTTGGTTGTCATTTCACCTTATATGAAGTTCTTGCGTCAACTGGAAATTCAGAGGTAATATTTTACAGCTGAAAGTGTACACAATTATCACACTGTTTCTCGCATTCAGTTCTCTATCTTCTGTATGCATCCTATAAAGGAAGAAATCATATTTTGCTGCTTATTTTCCCAACAGTGGCATAGACAATAGGGCAGCCTTTAATGTGATTTACAGCATTTGTGGATGCAGCACAAGCAAACAGCAATTGCGCATCTTAGTATTTGCATAGGATACTAGAAAAAACATTTGTAATTGCCAATCTTTTTCTCTTTCTTTTAGCCCCAGTCCAATACCCTCCAAAATGTTAAGTCATTAAATGGAAAAGTGAATTTTACCAATGAATATAATCATATTGCATAATATATTACTGGCATTTTATTGGAATACTGTAAGATATATGGAAACCTTTAAAGGGATAAAAGTGACTTCTGAGCAGAAGAGACCAAACACCAGATTTTTGACAAATCTGTTACAACACATATGCAAGAAAGAAGGTATTACAGAGGCAGAAGATAATTTTTTTAGAGCATGGTGCGACCAGGCATATCAGAGCTCATTATACAGACTATCCAATGTGTCCGCTTAACTTCTGTTTCTTCTCCTCATAAACTTCTACTTCACACAGCGTAAGGTACTCGACTTCTGACGGAATAAGGATATGGATGTATTGGCCCTCCATTCCATTGCAGCAGAATACGGCAGGGCTGTAAATGTTTGCCTCAGAGAATACACCACAGCTGTGACAAAAGAGATACAAGGAACAAGTTTACGTAAGAATACATCTTTAGAAGTAATATCTTGCCACTGTTTTAATGACATTTATAATTTCCCACCACAAAAATCAATTTGGCTTTTGGTGTTTGGACCCTCTCCAATCCTAGCTTTCTTGATGGATTACTGCATACCATTTCTTTAAGTCGAGAATGTGACTGCTTTACCCATACTTCCCTTGTCTTGATGGAGAAACATTATTGCTACCTTACTAACATGTTACTGACCTTAATGGATGTTCGCTAGCCTTGACTTTCTAATGAACATGGACATCTCACAATAATACTTATTCTATGTATACCAACATCATGTGAGCTCCTCAGTTGGCCGATTATTATCTTCATATTCTCTCAAATTGAGTATGTCATAAATTGGTACACACCTCTTTCATCAATACACATTTGTCTTGAATCATCATTATCTGAGTTAGAAGTAGAGATGATTTCCTCATACTTTATATGATTAGCAAAATTCCTAGCCCAGGCTGAGGGTAACAACATTAGCAGTGATGAACATTAAAATGCCAGTACAGCAATCTGAATGTAGCAGCAAATACACATGATAAGCCCTACAAATTCCAGTCAAAGAAGTGAATGTGCTATGAAGTGCATTGGCCAAAGGTCACCATGTCTCAAATTCCCATCCCATGTCATGTATGAGGAAGTCTATTTCCAGGGTACACCTAGACCACAGATTACTGATAATGTACTTTTTCTAACATGGCTAATGTTCTCTGCATATCAAAATGGGTTGGTCCTGGGCTCTGTGTATGGTGATTTCAGACATTGAGGTATTTATTGATGAGGGTATAAACCCTTTCAATCAACAACCACAAAAGTCACTAAATTAGCTGTCTGCTAAGTTGGTACAAAAGCAATCAGGCTTAATTTAGAGTCAATTTGGAATATATTTAGGTCTCCCAAACAAGGGATACCTGCCTAATGCAATTTTTCTGTTCTCTCTCGAGCTTGTATTAAGCAAAGTACAGCAAGAATGGGCTGACGAATTGGGTACATAGGTCACAGAAAACCAATGGGCATACTGCTATGCACGCACCAAGACCATACCATAAAACAGCAGGCATAGACTTATTCACTATAAACACTTGCACAGAACGTACTATACTGCTGTCATGATAAACAGATATGAAGTAGTGTGGCTCACTGGTTAGAGGCGGCAGACCCGAGAGCAGAGAACGGCCCGGGACCAGGGTTCGATTCCCGGCGTGGCAGGTTTCTGGACCAGGGTCAGCGGACTCGATAATTCTCTCGCCTCAGTGCCCACTCTGATCAGCGATCACACTCGGCAACTCTGGGCATTAGCTTGCCTCATCTTCACTAACGGCCCCACCAGACCGCCGGGGATGCCTGGTCTCACCCTGGAGATACCCATTAAGGGACCATCTCTCAGGGAAGCCAGGAAGGGTTTCGCAGCGGTCGAAGCGCCTTGGGACCCTACGGGTAAGTAGTGCGCTATATAAATGCCTATAGATTTACATTTACATTTACATGATAGAAGACAGTGGCTGTCCGCAATGTGGAGCAGTAAATGCAGGTTTAATGCACTTAGCGTGGTACTGCCCAGGAGTGCGGGCATACTGGGGGAAGATATTTGATGCCCTGAGTCATATGTAAGGAGAGCAGCTGATGTAATAGTGATGTTGGGTTACGAGAAAGACATTCCTAAATCCAGCAGGAAGCTAGCAGCTATTGCCATCTTTCTGGCAAAGCTAAGATTAGCCATGCACTGGATGCAGGGCCAAATACCTACTCTACGAGACTGGCATACAGACTTAGCATACTGTTCTACACACTCAGAAAATTATAACCCTCTGATGCCAGTAAGATGTAGACCCAAGAATATATGGGGTCACTACCAACAGTATTTAAGATGGAATGTGCAGATAAAGAGGAAAGGACAACTTTGGAAGCTACTGGCATAGGGTAATCGCATATTAGATACACGCAATAAAATGCAAGAGGGATCCTGTAGAGGAGGTCTCTTTGGGCGTGCTCTAACTAAAAGAAGAATCTCAGAGTAAAGGAATAAAGGGGAGGTGAAATGATGGTTCTAGTCTGGGTTCAGATCAGAAGGTGCAATATCTGATTATCATGATTGGGTAATGCATTGAGAGCCATATTGTCACTGTCTGTAGATACAGCCTACTTGTATGTATAGTATACCATACGAATGATCACTGTGAAGATCAATAAGTAATTCATGTCATATTGTCATGAAATATACCGTTTAATAAAAATTGTAATGTATTTATGTAGCACACATAGAGTATTAAAATGAAACACAACACACAACATATCCTGAACCAGAAGAAATAGAGATATGCAATAGTAAAGTTTTACATGGATTCTATGCTTAAAGGCAAAAAGAGCAAATCACAGTCCTCTGGTCACGTACTAGGAGAAAGTCACATGTTCAGGCTGACTGCAATGAACTATGGGCGGTATACAGAGACCATATTAGTCCAGTGCGAAGAATCCAGAACCTCAGGAGTTTCAATGTTCATGTAGAGGAGTGCATGCTGCTGCCATCCAAGGCTCCAGGGACCAGTGGTCAGAGATTCTAGCCAGCAAGGGTAAGACAGGTCCATCTGCACGAGGTTAGTGAGTCAGTTGCAGGGAGGCCTCTGAAGTCTATTGTGTCAATGTAGCTCAGAGCAAGAGGTAAGTCAATTGACCTTTGGAGTCACTCAGTTAGCCTGGGATGAATAGAGCAGGCCCATTGTTTTTTCACAGAATGCAGGTTAGGCCCCAAGCAGCGTGGCAGTCCTCTGAAGAAAAAAGCTGCCCTTAAGCGGCAAGGCAGTCCTCTGGAGAGCACAGCAATCCTCAAACAGCAAACTATGGTTACATAAGGGAAAGTTCTACAAACAATGCAGGACTCAAGCAGTAGGCTAGTCTGCTGGGGAACACCTTAAGACTCAAGCAGCAGATCATTCCTCTAAAAAGAAAGCAGGTTTCAAGCAGCAGGGCAGTCCTTTGATTAACAAGGTAGCTCTTTATGTCCTCAGCTATTGGAATGTATTGAATAGTTGTTCCCGAGGTCCCATGTTTACAACTGGTGCCATCTGTTGAAGTGGGTGCATTTTCTAGTCTATCACCACATATGGTTTGGGAAAGTTCTTCCCATACCCTCCCAAGGATTCAATAAGTCTAGGGTCACAAAGACTAATGTTAGGTTTCTTTGTGTGTGCTGGAGGCAAGCCCTTTGAAATGTAAATGGGGCAGGGAACAGCTCAACCCACAACCCTCCGGGCTTAGCCCATCCTGCCTACTTCTAGTCACCTATTATTCATTCTTTATGTCCAAAATGCTCTTTTAATGGATGACCCATTAACAGACCTGGGTATCTGGACATTCCCAGAAGGCCTAAGAAGCTGATGGGCAGGAAAAGGCCAACATTCTAAAAATGGCTTTTTTAAAGAGGATTTTAAATTACAAATCATTTGAGTACAAACTTGACATTTCTACCTGCTCCAAATCAATGGTTCGGACTTAGTATATAAAATAAAGTGTGAACATGTTATACATTGGAAGTGATAGGCCTTAAGGTAGTGAAAAACACATTTTAGAATTCCTTCACTACCACGACATGTAAAACCCACAAACACATCTCCTATTTTTAAAATCTAATGCACCCTGCTCTATGGGACTTTAAGGCCCACCTCAGAGGTGACTTAAATGTATTTAAAAAAAAGGTTTAGGCTTCAAAAAAGATGTATTTTGTTAGGCAGAAAAAGCTGTTTAAAACTGCAATTCAGGCTGCTGTTGCACAGCTGAGGCATTTTTAATGGGCTTCTTTAGTGGACGGCACAATAAGTGCTTCAGGCTCACTAAGTAGCATTTAATTTTCAGACCCTGGATACGTAAGGTTAAAGCCAATGGCACCATGCTTGTGGGAGAGAGCACAAGCGTTTTGCAGTATTAAAGTGCACTGAGTCATTAAAGGCACCAAAAACAGTTTCAGCACAGGAAGGGGGGGAAGGCAAACATTTTGGGTGATCCTGCAGAGATGGCCAAGTCTAATAGGGGACAACTATGGAATGAATTTTAAAAACCATCCTCCAGCAGAAGAAAACTTAACTTAAGCCTTCGGAAATATGCGGGCAAACTATCTTTGCAGATACATGCAATTATATGCAATTATATGTGACATAATTTCTTTAAGAGGCAAAAATGTACTCTAATTTTACATAGGGCCCTATTACAATGTCGACCAGAGTTTCCGCTGCCCGACATCATCTCGGTCAAGAGGCCAAGCAACAACCAGTCGGGGGTCCTTACCGACATCTAGACGGTGGTCCGACAAACAAGTTATGGTGTATACTGTTCAGTAGCATTCCTATAGTGGGAGCATGTATTCAATTCATTGTAATAAAGGAGGTGCAGTTCATCCCTGCACCCCGTGGCAGGCACCACAAGGATCAACCAGAGGCCATGCTCCCAAAAGGGACCTGCTGGGGCCCCTGACATAAAGTTCCAACACCATTTCTGTGTCAGAAAGACCGGCACTGAAAGACTGCGGAAACCCGACATCGTAATCCCAGCAGTAGAACGAGCTGCACTTGGGATTACTGGCCACATTCCAGTCTGAATGACCATCCGGATTCTTTTCCAACTGATTAAAAGAAAGTCCTGTGCCCAGGTTGGGATGGGTAATAAATAGTGGTTATGCAAAAGCAAATGGCAATTCGTATTCAAAGAGACAAAGTAGACTCAATTGTGTGAGTTTCAAAAAATGCAATGTATCAGGCCCTCCTTTTTACGGAAGGTTGACATCAAAGAAAAAAGCTACCAGCCGACATGTGTTTCGTCAGACGGGCACTAGACCCGTGACTCTTCAGGGCTGTATGTAGTTCAAAGTTAACGGTTTGTTTGGCCGGTGATAACTCCAACCCGCGTAAAAGCTTGTAAAAGCGGAGTAAAATCGCATGGGAATTATGCGTGTTCCATGGGCGAGGACGGGCGGGTGCAACCGTCTTCGTGGCAATCTGTATGAAGGTCAGTATCTATGGAACGGTGTTGTCTCTCTTCGGTATAGGGAGATACCTATACCGCTTAGGCGCCAATCTTTCTGTATACGCCAAAACCCTCCACAGAACCCACAACTCTTTTCCAACTGCCTCCATCGTGATGGGGCGGTCGAAAAGAAATCTGACTGGCATATTACGATGCAGCCAGAAAGGCTCCGACCAGCGTTAGGAGCTGTTTCCAAACTTATCGTAATCAGGCCCTTAGTCTACATTTCTAAATAGGAACAACGTGCTAATTCTGAGTAAGCTAATGTGGATTTTTTCTTTTTTTATTTTAATACCATAATTAGAAATTAAATTAGACAGCAATGCATATTTTAAGACATGCACACACCTATTCCTACAAGCGCCCATTCACCACTAAATCTATACCTTATATCCTGACACCACTACATGTTCACTTACATGCTCATATACATATGAATTTGCAGTCTCACTATTGCATTTTCAATTAAAAATATGCAACTCAGAAAACTATAAACTCTTAGGTTAACACCCCACACATTTCAAAAGCTACACATGCACACACATACCCTCACACAATATCATAACTACATAATCCTAAACTCAAGCTACATTTACACACACAAACATTATAGAACCAATACACAGCAGAAAATATATGCTTTCACATAGCCACCCTACTTCTGGACTCAGACTGAACCAGCCCCATCATTATATACTGAGGAAACACTGCTTAACTACACTCTACACTAAAACAAAGAATCTTCTGTAATAAAGCAAATAGCCTGTGCTAACTCCCCAGACCAATGACTATGGGTTGTAATGTGACATATGTTGGCCTCCTGAGGCCATGTTCTTGAACGCTGTGTGCAGCTCTATGTAGTACTGCTTCTAATATCTGTAATGGTACTCTAGTGTAGTGGACTCAAAGGTATGGTTTAATGACATCACATGCAACAACACAGAGGTCCACTGGCTTGAAGTTTCTAAGTTTAATTCGCTCTGCAGTGGCCTGGCATGATTTTTGGTGGGTTTCGTGGTAACTCTTTCTGCTTACTGTGAATGTTATTGTTAAACCACTGGCATCATGATTCCACTCTGGAGGTATTACTTGTTGCCTTTTCTGGCATATCACTGTATGCAGAGGAGTGTTTCTAGTTGTCCCAGGCTGCTGATGTATACCTCTGCCTATCATCCTAGCTCAGTGTGAACTAGACATTAATCTATCTTCAGAGGCCACCAAGGAAAAACATACCTAAATGCTTGCTGGGATATGGGGCACCATAGCGGGATCCGTAAAATCAAGTGCAGAGTGGGAACCCCTGGTAAGGAACACATTTAGCTTTGAAACAATCCATTATGACTCTTTCCAATCAAATCATCTGGACACTTTAGCAGATTATAAAGAGCAATTATGGGAAGACCAGATGACTTGAGTAATAAAATGGAAACCCTCAGATAGGACATTGACTGACCTGTAACCAGGAGGATGAATCTGGAAATAAAGCAAATCAAGTGAACACCACAAGCTCTGTGAATCCCAAATATTTAAACTGCTAGAGACAAGTCAAACTTAACACTCATAAAATATAAGGAGTTGGATAGCTGCTTGATAGAAATTGGGTTTCAGGTTGGCAGAGATGTGTACCCTATCTAAGCAGGAACCACAATCATATTCAGGTTAAGTCAGATACACACCCTATAGTAACCTGTGCTTACCCTCTGGTAGCTGAGCACAGAGCAGACAGGCTTAACTTAAGAGCCAATGCATAAGTATTTGTGTAACACTACAAACAGTAACACAGTGAAAACACCACAAAATGACTCCACACCCATTTAGAAAAATAGATTATGTTTTTATGAATAAAACGTAACTGAAGCAACAAAAATCCAATCAATAGAAGTTGAAATATTAATTTCTAAAGATTAACTGTAAAAATAGCTCTTAGAATGAATACTTGCTTATAAGGGTTAACTGATCGCACAGGACCGGAGCAAAATCAAAAGCTTAGGCTGACTGTGATAGAGAGTGGGCTGGATACAGGAGCCTGGCAAGGCCCACTGAACAAAGTATTTTGATCCTAGTTGTAACAGCAAGAAACAGGATGCAGCCGATCAATATGTCCGTGTCGATCCCGCAGTTGAGGTGAGGTATCAATTTTCCCCATGCAACAATGGTAATGCACTGGTTCAGAAAGGCAAAACCATGATTCGTTAGTTTCCCAAATAGATGTGCTGGGTTATTCCATACTGTCGGAGTTGATGAGGTATTTCCAATGCGGCGGTACTTAAGGAGTAGTGCTGGTTACAAATGCCATGTGCTGAGCCTATTCCTGAAACAGCAGAAATGCATCAATTCTACTTCCTGCAGCAGAGAATTCGTTGGTTCGACAGGAGAAAGCAACTGGAATTCACTTCCAATGGACCAGGCATAGAATCAGGAAGTGAGACTTTGATATCCCTTAGT
The DNA here is from genome assembly GCF_964263255.1 of Lissotriton vulgaris. Taxonomy (NCBI): domain Eukaryota; kingdom Metazoa; phylum Chordata; class Amphibia; order Caudata; family Salamandridae; genus Lissotriton; species Lissotriton vulgaris. Next base: position 2,037,622,744 of record NC_141691.1, read on the forward strand.
CTCAAAACAGAAGGCAAGCCAGCTTACCATTGGAGATCACTCTGGATGAAAGCAACAGTCCAGTTCTTCATCAGCAGGGGCAGACAGTAAAAGGCAGCCGGGCAGCACAGCAGAAAAATAGTTCTTCCAGAGCAACAATCCAGCAGAAGGACAGTTCTTGTAGCAGCACAGCAGTCCTTGCTGGCAAGGTTTCTTTACAGGACCAAAAATGCCTGATTTAGTGGGGTTAGAGATCCAGTACTTATACCCAGTTGTGCCTTTGAAATGGAGGTGACTTCCAAAAGGGGATTTATAGTGCATATAGGTCCTCCCTTCCCAGCTCTGTCAGAACAAAAACTGTTCAAAAAGGGATAATTTACAATTAAGAGTCATACAATTGAGAGCTTAGATGTTCTGGCAAAATTCTATTACTACTCTGAGAAGAAGTATCCAGACTGTCAGGTGAGCAGGAGTGATCTCCTTCCACAAATATTTGAATTCGCTCTTTCAGGAAATTTTCACAACAATCCTACATAAGGGACTCTTGATAACACCCATCACAGACATGTGTAGAATGAATGTGGTCCAATATAATTTGAGAATTTCCACAGGTACCACATTGGAGAAGGATGATCAAATTCGGTTCTTCTTAGATCAAGTAGCCTATTGTGCAGTTCCTGACATGCTGAACACCCAACTGTTGGTCCATGGTGAACTGAAGGAAAACTACAAGATGGAAACATGTCATATGTCATATGACATTCATAAATGAACTTCAGCAAGCAGATGGGAGACACCTAGACTTCACTGGAGAAGGGAAATGAGGAAGGGATTTGGAGAATTAACACCCTCTCAGTTGGTCTATCTTAATCTATAATCAGGAGCCAACAAATAGTGACTCATAATGCATAACTGAATTTGATGGCAATATGAGAGCTTTTTGCAGAACAATGTCATACATTCACCCCAGTACAGAGATCTGGGCCTAAATCCATCGTTTTTTGCACTCCACACCACCCCAGTTCAGACATGGCCATATGCAAATCAGCCTTTACCCTGTGCCTCATGGGAACAGTCCAGCCCGAACTGCCAAGCCATGTTTTTCCTGGACCGGAATCAAGCATCCTAGGACCGGTTTCTGGCTATCAGCCGTGTTCAGCCAGGATAGCTTGACTCCAGTGGTGTGGAGAGCATGGGACTCACGTCTGAGCATACCCATCCCACTCGGGGTGACAAATGCAAAAACAACAATTGATGGACAGAATGCAGAACAGTGTCATACATTGACCCCAGTACAGAGATCTGGGCCTAAATACATCGTTTTTTTGCACTCCACACCACCCCAGTTCAGACATGGCCATATGGGGTGGTGTGGAGTGCAAAAAAACGATGGATTTAGGCCCAGATCTCTGTACTGGGGTGAATGTATGACATTGTTCTGCATTCTGTCCATCAACTGTGGTGTTGGCATTTGTCACCCCGAGTGGGATACGTATGGGATAGGTATGGGATAGGTATGTTCTTAAAACAATCAGGAAAGTGCTACCATTTTTGGAACAAGAACATAGGAAAACAGTGGTCACCGGTCTAGTCCTATCTCGGCTAGACTACTGTAACAGCCTCATGCTGAATGCTCAATCCAGCATACTGAACAAACTACAGGTCAGTAACTACAGACACTACAGAATGCCGCCGCATGCCTGATAACAGATACGCCCAAATTTGCATCCGTGGCACAGGACCTGGCAAAACTTCACTGGTTGCCAGTGCGGAAGCGAATCACCTTTAAATCACTCTGTGTGGTCTTCAAAGCACTTCATGATCTGGGCCCCAAATGCATGAAGGAATTAATCTTCTGGTACAAACCTGCAAGATCTCTCAGATCTGGTCAGCAGGCCTTGGTATCAGTCCCCAGAGTCAAGAGAGCTAGATGGGGTGGGAGGAACTTTTCCTCAGGAGCAGCAGTAGCCTGGAACAAGCTTCCCCTCCACATCAGACAATTGCCCAATCTCCTATCCTTTAGAAAGGCACTGAAGACTTGGCTCTTTACCCATTAAATCACCTACCCACACACCAGTTTTAAATCCGCCAGCGCCAGGACACCTCCGGGTAACAGAGCACTCTACAAATGTAAAAAATAAATAAATAAATAAATATGCTCAGACGTGAGTCCCATGCTCTCCACACCACTGGAGTCAAGCTATCCTGGCTGAAGACGGCTGATAGCCAGAAACCGGTCCTAGGATGCTTGATTCCGGTCCAGGAAAGACATGGCTTGGCAGTTCGGGCTGGACTGTTCCCATGAGGCACAAGGTCAAGGCTGATTTGCATATGGCCATGTCTGAACTGGGGTGGTATGGAGTGCAAAGAAAATGATGGATTTAGGCCCAGATCTCTGTACTGGGGTGAATGTATGACATTGTTCTCCACTCTGTTAATCAACTGTGGTTTCTGTATAATTCTCTTCACCCAGCCTTGCTCTCCTATCTCCAATCTCTTTCATCCTCCAACGATATTCCTTTGGATCGCAGACCTACTCCCCTTTCATTGGAAGCTTCTCCTTCTGCATCTGCTCTATATAATTCTTTCCGTTTTGTTTCTGATAGGTTGAAATCCCGTATTGAACTTGCATGGGAGCTAGATCTTTCTCAGAGTTGGCCTGTACTTTTTTGGGATAAAATTTGTACTAAACTTCACAAGACCTCTAGAGCTGCTAACACCACCCAAACTTTATTTTTCATTTAACATAGAACTTTACTTACTCCACTTGCTTTGTCCCATTTTTCATCAGAAACCCCTCCTACCTGTTGGTCCTGCCCCTGTCCCTCTGCTGATCTTAAACATATGTTGTTTGAATGCCCACCTACCTCCCAGTTCTGGCAGTTAGTTTGGCGGCAAATTCAAAGGATTTTCCATTTTCAGGTCCCCTTTTCGCCCTCACTAGTTTTTCTCGGATCCCTCTCTTCAGACCTTCCTCAATCTCCCAACCACTACCCTTTACTTGACCTTTTCATCGCTCTCGCCTTTCATATTGTTACTTCTAACTGGAAACAGGCCACAGATATTTCTTATCAGTCCTGGTGGAATGCAATCTGTTTCAATCATCGTTTAGACACAATTATGTACCCCCCATTTCCCTAGCTATAAAACGTGACCTGATTTGGCTCCCTTTGGTAACTTACCTCTCTTCTTCTTTGTTCATCCCTCTCATACACCTGAAATAGTCAAAGTTCGCAAAACCCCATGAATTGCTCATTACCTGATTTCTATTTTTACTAGATTACTTATAACTATTAAGTCTTAATATACTATGTTTTTACTTATGGTATTGCTTTTTAATGATATGTTCATAACCTTTCATGCTTGTAATGTTTACTTTTTTATGAAATTATTATTGTTATTACATTGTTTATTTCTTTGATCCGCTTACTGTAACTCTTCTCTCCCTTTCCCCTTCCCTCCTTCCCCCTTTTTCTTCTCCTCAATAAATCAAACTTAAAAAAAACCTGTGGTTTCTGATTTAATTTAAGGCGAACAACCTTTGATCCGCTGTTAGGATGGGGTAAATTACCCTTTCCAAATGGTAGAAAGGCTGCCCACTTTCTTTATTATAAATGACCACCAATTATGGAGTCATTTATAAAGACATTTACAGCAACCAAAGTCATTGCAGTACCTGTCAATGCATTTTGCTCTCCAAAGGACATAGCTCCATAGTAAATAGCAAAATCACTAAATCTGATTTCATTTCTGCAAAGAGAGAAGGAAATGTTCCCGTCACCATGGGAGTCTTCCTGTTGTTACTGTTCCTTACTGCCACGTGCTAACCTTTAAATGGCGCTACTTAAAATGATACTTTGAGATATCAAAAGAATTGTTGCATTAAACCTGACTTGTTTCTCAATAGAACTTAATGCAACTTTTTTACAAATGACAACGGAAGACAGTTACCTCTTTGTTGGCTAAAGTTTCCAATGACTGTTCATACAGCCTTCTGCCCTCCTGGGGAGAGGTGTGAATAACTCTCATGAAGAAACACAAAGGGTGTGCAGAGGGAAGAAATGTGATGCCTCCAGACAGAACAGTAGTCTGATTGACTGGTGAGTTGCCAAATCCCCTTATGCTTGCAGTGGGCATACAAGTGGCACCCCGGCACCTAGACCTAAGATCACATCATAACTGGAGAGAGGACCGAAAACGGATTGCCTGTTGTTTCCAAGAACCAGCCTAAAGAAGCTGCACCAAAGACTGGGTTGCATCTACTGCACCTTGGACTACCAAATAAAGTACTGAATAAGTGGAGTTTTGCTTGAGGAAATATCATCCCCACCACTCAGGCAGAGAAGGTGACTCTAAGGGCCATTTGGGTGCCTCCATGTTACAGCCCCAGGGCCATAAAAGCTGAAAATCCTTCTTTGGGGTGGTGGCCAAGAACAACTGACAGCCGCTGTCATCCAAAGTGCAGCCAGGGAGACCAAGTCCCAACCCTGAAAAAATGTCACCAGAGTTTGCTGGATCCACCATCTTCGTGGACTTCAGGGTGGCCACAGGAAGATCCCAGAAACCAGCTAAGCATTTGTGAGCCTCGCTATCAAGACCACTAAATTTATTCTTATGGCGGGTTGCCCATATACCCGGAAACTTAACTGGAGACCGTTTTCTTTGTGATGCAGCTGTTCTGTTGGGCCTTATTGATCCCAGTGACTGGCTTCCAGTTGGAATTGGTTGCCACAAGAGTGCATTTGGAGCCATGTTAAAGTTACACGTTGTGGCTAACCCTAAACTTCAAGTTGCAGTAGATTATAATTATTTATTGTACTATGTGAAAAGCTGTGATTCATTGTTTCTTTACCAACTCCTATCTCCAGAACCCTCAGGTGGATTTTTGTTATTGAGGTGTCTATTTAAAGACAAAAATACATTCAATCTGCAGGTCTGGGGTTAGCCAACACAATTACATGTATAATATACTTACTTAAAGGGGATCTCAGCCACTTCCTCTTAATCCATTGGTTTACTGTTGTGTCATTTATATTTTGCTATCACCTTCCATAGCTTAAGTCATGCGGCAATGAGTCAGCCTTCTTCATCCACTGGCTAACTTCACTATGAGTGACTGCATTTACCTTTTTTCTCAAGTAGCACATCTGTGCACAAGGCAGTTCTCTTAAGTGTCAGTGTTTTTGCTTTTCCTTTCTTATAACTTTAATGTTGCCTTTGTTTGCAGCACTGAAGAGGCTAGCACGATTATTTCTACCAGATAACATTCCTGCTTTATCAGTTCCAGTCTCCTGCCAATGCTATTGTAAGTTCGTTTTGAAGCAATTTGTTGCACAGCATAACATATTGTGTCCATTTGAAACTGTTCTGCATTAAGGTACTCACTTTTCACTGTGAAGTTAATACACAAACCAACAGCTACAATATTATACATGACGATTTGTGAGCAGACAGTTCTTCAGGGTACGTTGTTCTGGACTCCTTTAATCAATAGTTCTTTAACAAAATGTCTGGGAAGAAAAGCAGCATTTATCTAAGCCTGGTCAGGGACCTTCTCTCCTTTCTAGAGGTTTGCTAAGTTTTTTGTACTCACGGAGTTCTGAAAAACTCTGCCCCACGTATCAGAGTTTTTTCTCATTCACCAGCAAGAAAAATCCAATACTAGACCACTCCCCTGCAAGATTTCCCAATGCAGGCGGTCACGGATGGTTGCAACCAGTCATGTTGAGAAAACGTCCTGATTTCACATTGCTGGACAAACACCCATCAGTAAAAATAACTGTAAATGGCATGAGGTAACCCTCTCCACCACTCTTGGAACTCGGCGTATACTGGAGGAGTTTTCTCATCAATGTGCAAAGTTCCATGTAGTGGAACTCATGAACTACGCCCATCCTCACGTTTTTCCTGTTTCATTTGTGGCACTTGTAAACCTCCTCTTTTAATTTCCTTCTTCCTTTTTTGTCAATTTCTTTCTTTCTTTCTTTCTTTCTTTCTTTCTTTCTTTCTTTCTTTCTTTCTTTCTTTCTTTCTTTCTTTCTTTCTTTCTCTCTTTCCTTCCTTGTGCCTTGGCTTGTCTCCTTCTTTCTAGGTTTCTGTTCTCATGTCTTACCTTCTTGTTTTCTTTCCTTCTTGCCTTCATTTCTTTTTCTTTCTTCCTTTCTTTCTTCTTACTTTTTTTCTTTCTTGCTCTCTTTGCCTTTTTCGTTCCCACTTTCCTTCTTTCTTCCTTTCTTCTTTCTTACTATCTTTTGTTCTTTCCTTTCTTTTTTCTTTCCTTCCAAATTTCATAACAGCTGTCTTTCCTTCTCGCTTTTTTCCTTATTCTTCCTCCCTTCCTGTATTCGTGCTTTCTTTTTTGCTTTCTGTCCTTCTTGCCTATTTCTTTCCTTTGTTCTTTCTTTTCTTCATGCTTACTTTCTTTACGTCTTGCTTTCTTACTTGCAGTATTTCTTGCCATTTTGCTTTGTCTATTCACTTCTTGTTTTCTTTCTTTCTTTTTTTCTGTTTCTTTCTTGCTTTTTCAAAGGTGGGAGAATGGCTGCCAATGGCTGCACAATTGGCTTTTTTAGGTCTGTGTTAGCAAAGTCCATTCGATTTTACTAAAATTATGTGTGTGATATAGTTACTTACAGGGGAATTCAGCCACACGTAATCCATTTGTCTGTAGTAATTACAAAAACCATGAAAAAACAAGAATAGGCAAAATTCTGGTGGACAATGCCAGAACTATTGACTTTGCCAATACTTGCTAATTTGGTATTACAGTGCTGCGTTTTCTACGTTTTCAACTGTTTTGTTACTTATACGTGCTTGTCACAATTCTGACTGCTCTGACAGCTACCCAGGACTGATATAAGGTTTTACAATCGCACCTGAATGAACCTGATATGGAATTTAGACTTTATTACATGGTGAGGTCACATGACCACACCATATCATTAACCACTAACCTGATAGATTCAAGCAATTTTCTGACTGCTTTGTTCTGCAAACTTCAAACTCTACACGTTAGTTTATGGTAGTGTGGCGTAGATTACTTAGCAGTGGAAATAATGCAGCTTCACTAAGGCACACTTCAGTTCAGCTAAAAGGTCGGTTTGAAGGAGCATTTCCTTCCCGACCTTGGTGGGTCTAGCTGACTATCTCTGCCACAGTATCTTGCAAACCTGAAATCTGCAGCGAATATAATTTTCAGGTTTTTGAGCTTTGGGTAGGATGTGGACTATGGATGACCCCCATATTTATTGACAGTACAAATGGAGTAACTTAGAGTCTGCACCCCAGTCTTAACACTGTTTTGGTCCTTGCTGTTTCAGTGGCATTATGGCTTATTATCCATCAAACTCTGAGAAAGAAGGTTTCAGGCATTGTGTCTTAGCTTTGATAATTGAATTAACAGTGGGAGGATAACAGGGGTTCAAAACATTATTGCTTACTAAAAGTACTACAGTTCATAGAACTATATCAATGACTTACATAGGGTTGTCAAAATTTGGAGAGTCTCCTACACGAATTTCAGCCAACATCAGGCGTTTTTGGCAACAGTCCTTTCTGTTAAATACCTTGATTGCAGATATTTTGTAGGTCTTTCTCAGATCCAGCCTCCACCAGGGACCAATTTGTTTTTCACTATGGGTGCAGGAAGAGTGGTCAAAAACATCATCCGTATTTCCATCTATGGCAAGAGAAGCAGTAGCCCATGGTTTTCCCTCAAACCGAGAACTCTGACTGGCAATTCCTTGCTTTGCTATATTAGTTTCTGGAAGAATGAAGAACATAAAGAGATTTGACTCAACAAGAATAGACAAGGCTGCATAATCATCAAACATTTATGCAAGCTGCACCTAATGAAGGCTAAACAAGCAAGCAACCATGAGAGAGAGGGGAAGTCTGGGAGCATTATTGGGTGTACATGCTCATGTACCACCACAGGCTCACACATTTCTCAGACATCTGAAGTTGAAGCCTAGCAATGATCTCTGGGCTATATGTATGAACGTTAGGAATATTGAATTCCTAATTGAGATTTTTAGCACATTGAAATTCGGAACTCACTATTCTTAATTTATCTAACACTTTTGAGTTTCAATACTGATTTGTAGGTTATATAGTAATATTTATATTTTGCTCCTTAGTTCTGTGAAGTCTCCACTAAGACATGCCTTTGAACAGAAAAAGGTATATAAAATGTATTAGCTCCCCAAATCATTTGATTGAAGGGTATGTAAAATACGCCAAGTCCAGAGTGCTAATATGACAAAGTATATATATTAAAAAGAGTGCTCAATTAGGCCCACATGCATCATTGTGTCATTTTGCATTTCTTAATTTGCGAAAAATAAGGAATCGCAAATTAAGAAGTGCAAAATGCTATGCATCATTTTTTTTTTAAACATGAATGTTGAAAAAAAAACATTTAAAGCATTTTAAACACTTTTTCCAAATTTACCGAGTGGTTCAACCACTCGGTAAATTTGGAACCCTAATTGCAAATTTCCACTTGTCAAAGTAGATGCATTGCTTTTAAGAAGTCGCACATCTGCGACTTCTTAAAAGCACCCGCAATTTTAGAACTCGCAACAATGTTGCGAATTCTAAAATTGCTTCATGCATCCCAAAAAGCACTTTTGCATTCGCAAACGGCCGATTTTAAGTAATCGCACCGTTTGCGACTACAAAAATGCTTGATGCATGTGGGCCTTAGTGTCTATAATAATACACTGAAAGTGCAGCATCAGTCGGTCCAAAAAGAATTTAAGATGTCTTGCCCTTCCTTCAAATGGTGCATTCTTTAGAAAATGTGGAATATGATCCAACTGAAGAGCTATTAGTGTCTCTATACAATCAAGCATTACATACCATTGTTTCTCAGTTGGGATGGCTCTATGCAAAGCAGAAGAATAACCCTGACTAAAACTGAGTAGATATATGACTCAACTTCCACGTCTATTCTAAAATGCAAAGAAAGTAATTTTCACCTAAACACCCTGACATCTGAAGAACAGCTATATAGATAGTACTATGGCACATCAGTGGGAGCCATGACTGCTTCAATTTTGGTTAATATTTATGTTGATCTATTTGAAGAAGTGCTACACCCTTAAAACAATCCATAGAAAGAATGTACAGCTATGTGGTGACATTATAGAGATAGCATGTTCTGTACTTGCCAGTCAACTCACTCACACTTGACAACCTAACATGATTGTATTTATTCCTGCTTCTACTATGTTTCACATGGTCATTGGCTCAGAGAGTTTTTGTTCTATGTCTCAATATAGATTCATTTTTAAAAAGGCCTTCGAACATAGGAGCATTACATGGCAATTGATAAACTACCGTACTACATCATACATTTTGCCAACCTTTACACATTGGGACAGTCAGAGGTAGGTGAATTATGAGCATTCAAGACCTGCGAGATAGCTTATTACAAAATTGACCAAAGTTGCATCAATGTTCAGTTCATTTATGAGATTTACCTACAGTCACAGGGCACTATACCTGTGCGACCTGCAACATGGAAACCATGGCCTGGCAGACCAAGCATGACTTTTAGAAATATTTTAATTGGGAACATACTGATTGCAAATGTTAGACATTGGGTGTCTGATTGGCAGAGGTATGTACCTTGTCCTAGCAGGATCAACAATTATTGTCTGTTTACTTCAGATTCACACCCAGAATTAACCTGTGCTCACCCTCAGGTAGCTTGGCACAGAGCAGTCAGGCTTCACTTAAAATCAGTGTTTATAGTATATTGTTAGACCTGACATCATTGGTGTGAGCCTCCCTTCCATTTTTGACAGATTGCCTCCTCTGTTTTGATATGTTTTTGCTGGATTTATGCTTTTGGCACTGTGCCACTGCTAATCAGTGCCACATTGCAAGTGCTCCCTATGTTAAATTGATGTACTGATTGGTTATTCCACAATTGGGTTATTTGATGTACTGTCAGCCCTAGTACAGTGTACCCTGTGTGCTCAGGGCTTGAAGATCAAGTGCTGCTGGTGGGCTTGCATCTCCGGTTGTGCCACCCACAGAAGCAGCTTGTAAAGTATGTCTCAGGCCTGCCATTGCAAGGCCTGTGTGCAGTCTAGCACAGCCATGTCGACTTGGCCAAGTGCACCCACTTTCCAGTCCCTAAAACTTTCATTTGCTTCATATTAGACACCCCTATGGTAGGCCCAAGGGCAGGGTGCATTGTAAGTAGAAGCCAGGACATGCCTTGATGTGTGTAGCATGTTCTAATAGTGAATTACAGCCATTTTCACTATTGAAGGCTACCTTTTCTGATTGACCAGAATGGGCAGTGAAGATTATTATATTCTTATAATCCTAACTGACTCAGGGAACATGGTAGAAATTCGAATTTAGTATGCCTGAACTCAGAATAAAAAAATACATCTTTTAGTAAAGTTTATTTTAATTATCTGTCTTTGCAAAAACCACTTTTAGAGAGTAGGTATTTGCTTGCCTAACCATTTGAGCCCGCCTCTGCTGAGTTGTGTATTCCTTGTCTGGGTTTGTGTGTGACAGGGCTGGGGAAATTCCAGTAGACAGTCTGGGACAGCCCAGTGGTGAATAGGGAGATTTACATCCAGATGGGAGGGGGAGAGTGCACCTGGGACCTGAATAGGGCTAGGCTTCCCTCTACAATGCTGGCTCCACCCACTGTGGATTGTCTGATGTCTCTGCCCTGCACATTGAAAGGAGAAGAGGAATCCTGTCAACAGAATGCTCCAGAGCTGTATCTTGCCTCCCCTTTGCTGGCTCCCCCTCCTGTGGGGCAGCTGATGTCTCTGCCCTTCACAGTGAAACGAAGAGGAGAGTCATGTCAACGAAATGCTCAGGAACAGGTTTGAACTACGCAGAGGCATCTCTGCCTTCAGAGAACAAAGGATTTTGGGGTATAAATATTGGGACCCAGTCCCACAGACTTTAGATCACTTCTGGAACAAGAAACCTTTCTGCCAAGGAGAAGAACCAAGGAAACTGCAGGAGTTTGGACTGCCCCTCTGCCAGTGTGCTGTTTACTGAGTTGACCTGCAGTGTTTGCTTTATTGCCAAGGGAAAGGAGAAGGAACTTTGTAAGGACTTTCACCTACAGAATAGTCTCCAAGGGCTTGAACTGTGCTTGCCTCCTGCTGAAGTCTCAGGGCCAAAATACTTCACCTCCAGCTCCCTCCTGAATTTCCTTGCTCGGAATTCTGACTCCAGTCACATGTATGCCGCTGAAAGCACGACGCATCGGGAAGAAGCGTGTCGCCGCCGCAGCTGAAATTGTCACAACGCCGGAGAAGCGAGCGTTCGCCACATCTCCCTGGAAGCATGTGTTCATCGAAGCTGCCTGCTGTCGCATCACCGGAGAAGCAGAACGCCATTGAGAGAGGCTCCATTGCATCGCCAGAGAAGCGCATTGCAGGGCCTGCTGTGGCTCCAAAGTACAGAGTCGCCGCAAGGCTGCCAGGGCGTCATTGCATCGTCATCCCATCACCGTATCAAGGGCGCCATCTTCTTGCATCGCAACTGGATCATCGCACGTCATCGCATCGTATCAAGGCGCCATCTTGCGCACCGCAACAGGTCGAGAATCTACGCATCACCTCTGCACCGGTAAGGCTCACTACGAGTCACCTACTCTGCGCAAGCATTGAGGAAGGACGCAACCATTCCCCCGGGTCACGGAAACCGACGCATCTCCCCTTCTGCAAGTCCTTTTGTTTATTTTGTGTTACACATCCAGGGGTTTTGTTGAGAACTTTGTTGCATCTACCATCAACTTGAACTGAGAGACTTTAATCATCTTTTAAGTAATCTTAAGTGTAGTATTCTGGATTTTTGTCGTTTGTGGTCTTGTGTTTAAGTGGAGAAGTGTGGCTCACTGGTTAGAGGAGGCAGACCTGGAAGCAGAGGTCAGCCCGGGACCAGGGTTCAATTCCCAGGTCAGCGGGGTCTTGAGTCCTAAAATGTCCTTGGACTCGACAATTCTCGCTCCGGTGCCTACTCGATTCACGGGTTCACACTCTGCGACTCTGGGCAATAGCTTGCTTAATCTCCACAACGGCCCCTCGTGGCGGGATGCCTGGCTTTCACCTTGCGGATACCCTGCCGGGGTATCTCACAGGGGAATACCAGGACGGGTTCCCTAAGCAAGCGCCTTGATGCCTTCGGGTGATACGTGCGCTGTATAAATTGCAATACAAGTCTATATAAAGAATACTTATTTTTTTATAAAACCTGTGTTGTGTCCATCTGTAGTGTTATCACTGTATTACTGTGTATATCCACAAATGCTTAACACACTGCCTCTGAGATAAGCCTATCTGCTCATGCCAAGCTACCAAGGGGGTGAGCAGGGGTTATTAAGGAGTGTAATCCCCTTATCCTGACTTAGAAGTAAGGGTCCCTATTTGGACAAGGGTGATAACCATTGCCAACTAGAGACCCCCAGATCTAACATATATGTACAATACTTCAAACAGTAAGACAGTGAATACACCCCACAAAAACATACCACAGATTAGATCAATAGTACTTAATGTAATTAACAGCACAAGACCAACATTACAAAAATTAAATAAATATGCCCAGAGGTATGAATTTTTAAAGAATACATTGAAATGATGCTTAAAAGCATACAGCGCCAACTGGGACTTTCTGTTTGCACTAGACCGAGTAAAATCCAAAAGTTTAGGCCGACGACGATAGAATGTGGGTTAATTTGGGGACAAGCCCTGTAGTTGAGTCATCAACAGAGCCAAGATGTGTAAAGAAATTAGGTGATGTGTTGATGTTGAACCACAGGAGGAAGGCAGTGCATCTGCTCCGAGCAATGCAAAGTCAAGGATGCATCAGGAATAGATGTGATACGCTGAGCAGTCAGTGATGCGATGTCCTCTAGTCCATGGCAACAGAGATGCATCACGGTTTATGGAGATACGCTTGTTCCAATGTGTTCAATGACGTCAATGCATAGATTTCTGCTGGAGTACCACTTAAATACTCAAATACAAGGTCCCAGGACTGGGTTGGCACAACTTGGCAGAGCATAACTCAGAAATGGCAGAGTCAATGTGCTATAGCAGGGTGAGTTGGGAGTCACTAATGTCCCTGAGACTTTATAACAGAAGGAAACTCAGCAAGCTCTTGGAGTCACTCTAGTGCACATACAGGTTTTCTCTCCGGGCAAGGATGGCATGAGGCACCATTAGTTTAAGGCTTGGCTAAGGGTATTAAATTGCAAGTCACCAATGCAGGCTCCAATATTTTTAGAGTATAAGGTGAACACACGATCGGAGGCTGTTGTTCTCCTTACAGAAAGTCGTTTTTAGATATCACAATTGCTTTGGGGAAATTTTTAAAAGCAACAAGAGAAGCTGTAACGGAGACATCCAAGGAAGTTGAGAAATTTTAAGATATTAAGATGTAAAATATGGAAAATGTTAATTTAATGTTTTAATGGTTTTAAATGTGTATAGAATGTTAAAATGAACTATGATGTAACATTCTCTATTGCTAAGTGGATCCATGGCCTTGTGTATGGTTTATAGACTATTGTCTAAATTAACTTTGTTTTACTACTACAATGCAGGCTCCGAGACAGGTTTTACGTGTGTGGAACAATCAGTGCTGCAGGTGTATTAGTAGCATTTAATATACAGGCCCTAGGCACATGTAGAGCACTTTACTGGAGACTTATAAGTTAATTAGAAATGCTAATTCTTGATGGGTCAATCTAACAAGGTTTAGGGGGAGAGCACATGCACTTTAGCACCAATTAGGTGTTGTAAAGTGCAGAGAGTCCTTAAACCACCATAAAAAGATCAGCAAATTTGAAGGCGAACAGGAAAACCTAGTGGAAGACCACCCTAAGGCTGACAGGTCAGACCGTAACACTACACATGTTAGATGTATGGTTTGATTTGTCCATGACAGCTAAGATACATTAGTTTGATATGCAGGAAATGGAGAACCGTCACCAGAATGCAATAGTATGCCTGTGCTGTAAAGCAAAGGAAACTGAATTTTAAGCTTGACACCCATTTTAGGGAAGTCAACCAGCATTTTCAAATGGTGGAACTTGAGCACATTGCAGCACCCAAACAAACAATTGCTACATGAAGAGCAACAATGGATATTTTCTCAACGAGAGGATGCTCAGGGACTGAATGGACATTTGTAATTAATTATTGTAAAATATTGATAGTCAACAAAAGCTTTTTTTCTACCTTTATTTCAAAACTTGACTATTTTATACTTATTCTGCACATGTTGTTGCATAGATAATAGCTTTTTCTTTGCAAGTGAAGTAATTCTTTTGAAATCAGCCTTAAATGTGCCCTTATTTCTTTCTATTATGGCTCATTGATTTATATAGGTAGAGGGGGGATTTCTCTGTTTAAGATGACACCTGTGTACCATAGCCTCTTATATATTACTCTTTTGAAGATTTACCAATATGTGTGGTTTAGCCATGGTAGTTTGGCTTGCAACATTGACACCTTTGTGCATTGTAATCGTATAATGGCTGCTCCTTTATTTGTATACTATTAGTCAGTGCACATTTTTTACTCTTCAACATATTTCCTTTCAAATGAATGCCTGACCAAGAATTGGTCCATGGATGCTTATATTATTGTTGTTTTGAAGAAAATCACAAGAAAGTAATCTTTACTCTGCTACCTACTTTACAGGGTAGCCACTTTACCTTATGTGCAAAAAGAGACTGGTTCATGAATGTGTGTATTAACTGTAAACTATTTTTCAATTTATGAGGCTTCCCTTATTGACAATGATGGGCTTGTAGTATGATTGATGACTCCCTTTTTCCTTTTAATTTAAATTCCCCATTTTATAATGTGCTTGTTATGGCAATTATGAAAATACTTTTGGGTTATTGCTGCATTGCATATTGAATATGTGGGGGACTCCAGAGTCCCTTGCTTCAAAATGGTAGTATCTGTGTGATGCTCTTTGTACTAAAATCCTCACCCAGATTCATCTCAGTTGATACTGTTGTGTCCTCCCCAGACCCGGAGCATGCATACAAATTCACTACACACAGAGCATTAGATTGTACCTCTTAATTACTCAGCATACCATCACAGTCTGTTCTCACATTACGTCATAACCATTAATAAACAAACTTTAACACCTCCCAGCCAGTTACGTACTTCCTTTATTTAGTTCGCTCTGAACCGCAAGGGTCCTAGAACACATAGTCTCACAACACTGTATCTCTCCCTTTATTAAATAAAAAGTACAAACAACAATGTCATTATATTTCTTCAATGAGTTCTTATGGCACTCACAGCAGTCAGTCAGAGGAAGTGTTACGTAGTGGTTGAGATGCACTATGTTCATGCATTGATGGTACAGGTTCCGATATTTGATCTGGACTGTCAGTTGGGACAACCTCATTTGTAAGTGCAAAAGCTGACAAGTACAGAGGTAGGTGATTTAAATGTCAAGACCTCTGTGATTGCCTGTCCTGAATAAAATGCAGTCATCATGTGTCCTTTGCACTTTGTAACCCTCAGGGGATCAACAGCAAATATAGTGTCAGTCTTCCATTTTTGGTTCTGCTTAACCTGGACTAAGTCACCTTCATTGAAGACTACTTGATGCAGATCAGAATATGTCCTCATCTTGTACTTTTGGGAAGTGTCAGTGACATGAACATTGTCAGGACTCAAGGATTTCTCTACAGTCTACTGTAGTGTTGCAGATTGGTTTGGATGGCTCTCCCAGATAGCAAGATGGAATGACTTCAACGGTTGTGGTATGAGGAGTTCATTGATAAGCATGGTGAGCTTGACACAGAGCTTGTTTTAATTAAATCTCCTCCAATGATGCTAGCTGAATTACTCTTTTGAATGTACCCATAAGTTGGAACTGTCTGAAATCTGAACTCTTTGCTGTTGAATGATGGACCACTGTAAGATTTGAGAATGGTAGGTATGCCTCACACTGAAAAAATGATGTCCGGCCACTCAATACCCTTTTCATGAGTGTTTGCTGATACATTCTCTACCAAAGGGAAACATGAATACTCATTAATGACTACCATGAGATGAGGTCCATTACCTAGGGACCAAAAGAAATAAACTGAAACTCTTTCCCAACCTTTATAGGATGGTTGCACCTGGTCAATGGTTGTTGCATCACTTTGAAGGAATGGCAGTAACAGAGATGACACACTTTAAGATCTCTCTCAACTCACTCGTCTGAGCGTGGGGACCACAATTGATCTCTTAAGGATATTTTGGTAGCTAAAATGCCACAATATCCTTCCTGGCCTGACCTTTTGTCTTAGTGACTCAATTATGACAATTCTAGAGCCTTTCAACACAAAACCTTCCTTTGTCAAAGATAGTTCCTCCTGTACATTTGCATTTATGTTTATTTGACATTGTCACCTAGATGTTGAATACTCTTCTTCCAGGATTGAGTTAGAATGGTGTCTTTGAGGTCATTCATGTCCTTATCAGCATTAGTGGACTCAATAATCTGTTTGAATGATATAGCTGCTGGTGTACTAGACTTCATAATGAACTGATGTACTCCTCAGCTCCTCTGAATCTTAAACTGTGACAATGTAATGGCACTCATGAAAAATTATCACTCGGGTTCTGTTCTTTACCCTGCTTGTGTACAATTGGACAATCATGCTCTTGCCATCTCAAGCCCCAATTCTCAATGTGAAGGGGGAATTTTGGCTTTCAGATTTCCAAAGATGTTAAGCAGAGCTTTGTGGTGTGTAATGATACTGAAACGTTTTCTGTAGACAAACATATGAAAATGCTCGCAACCCAAACTACAGTCAGACTCTCCTTCTGTGGCTGAGAAGAGGAACATAATGGGTTAGGAAAACTCTGACTTGCATAAGCCACAATTTGTCTCTGAGCATTCGGATCGCCATTATTGTGAGCAAGGATTGCTCCTAACCCCAAAAGGCTCACATTCACTGTGATCTTAGTTTGAATTTTGGGGTCAAAGTAAGCCATCTCTGCTGCATTGTCAATGGCATGTTGTATTCTTTTTCAGCTTTGATCACATTCAACAGTTCATTGGAACAGGACATTTTGTAATGTCAACTCTCTCAATAGAGACTTACAGTAGCAAAATCACAGATGTACCTTGAGCAATAACTTGCCATGCCAAAGAAGGATCACAGCATAGTAACATCTTATGAGCAATCAATCAAATAATCATAACATTTGTATAGCGCGCTACTCACCCGGAGGGTCTCAAGGCGCTGGGGGAGGGGGGTCCGCTACTGCTCGAAGAGCCAGGTCTTGAGTTGCTTCCTGAAGGAGAGGTGGTCTTCGGTCAGTCGGAGGTGGATGGGGAGGAAGTTCCATGTCTTGGCTGCCAGGTAGGAGAAGGATCTTCCTCCGGTGGTGGCTCTGCGGATGTGTGGAACTGTGACGAGTGCGAGGCAGGCCGATCGTAGCTGGCGGGTGGGAGTGTAGAAGGTCAGGTGGTATTTGAATTACCTGGGGCCCAGGTCGTGGAGGGCCTTGTGTGCATGGGTGAGGAGTCTGAATGTGATCCTCTTGCTGACGGTGGGGCCAATGCAGGTCTCTCAGGTGTCCAGAGATGTGGCTGTGTCGGGGGATGTCCAGGATGAGTAGTGCGGAGGCGTTCTGGATGCGTTGGAGTCTTTTCTGAAGTCTAGCTGTGGTTCCGGCATAGAGGGTGTTTCCGTAGTCTAGTCGGCTGGTGACGAGTGCCTGGGTGACCGTCTTCCTGGTTTCGGTGGGGATCCACCGGAAGATCTTTCGGAGCATGCGCAGGGTGTTGAAGCACGAGGATGAGACGGTGTTGATTTGTCTGGTCATCGAGAGGGAGGAGTCCAGGATGAAGCCCAGGTTGCGTGCGTGGTCCGTTGGTTTTGGTGCGCTGACCAGGGCAGGGGGCCACCAGGAGTCGTCCCAGGCAGAGGGCAATGAACTCAGGATGAGGACTTCCGTCTTGCCTGAGTTCAGACGTGAGTCCCTTGCTCTCTTTGCCACTGGATTCAAGCAAGCCGGGCTGAAGAAGGCTGGAATGCCAGGAACTGGTCCTCGGAAGCTTGTTTCCGGTCCAGGGAAGACATGGCTTGGCAGTTCGGGCTGGACTGTTCCCATGAGGCACAGGGTCAGACTGATTTGCATATAGCCGTGTCTGAACTGGGGTGGCAGAGTCGGCTAAAGAACGGCGATGGATTAAACCCAGATCTTTTGACTGGGTGTGAGTGTTTGATTGATTCAGATGCTCCGTCCATCACCACCCCCGTTTGTATCGCTTTTGGCCGCCATAGGTTTTGCAGGGTATGCTCAGACGTGAGTCCCTTGCTCACTTTGCCACTGGATTCAAGCAAGCCGGGCTGAAGGCGGCTGGAATGCCAGAAACTGGTCCTCAGAAGCTTGTTTTTGGTCCAGGGAAGACATGGCTTGGCAGTTCGGGCTGGACTGTTCCCATGAGGCACAGGGTCAGACTGATTTGCATACAGCCGTGTCTGAACTGGGGTGGCAGAGTCGGCTAAAGAACGGTGATGGATTAAACCCAGATATTTTGACTGGGTGTGAGTGTTTGATTGATTCAGATGCTCCGTCCATCTCCATCCCCGTTTGTATTGCTTTTGGCCGCCATAAGTTTGGCAGGGTATGCTCAGACGTGAGTCCCTTGCTCACTTTGCCACTGGATTCAAGCAAGCCGGGCTGAAGGCGGCTGGAATGCCAGAAACCAGTCCTCAGAAGCTTGTTTTTGGTCCAGGGAAGACATGGATTGGCAGTTCGGGATGGACTGTTCCCATGAGGCACAGGGTCAGACTGATTTGCATATAGCCGTGTCTGAACTGGGGTTGCAGAGTGGGCTAAAGAACGGTGATGGATTAAAACAAGATCTTTTGACTGGGTGTGAGTGTTTGATTGATTCAGATGCTCCGTCTATCACCACTCCCTTTTGTACCGCTTTTGGCTGCCATAGGTGTGGCAGGGTATGCTCAGACGTGAGTCTCTTGCTCACTTTGCCACTGGATTCAAGCAAGCCGGGCTGAAGACGGCTGGAATGCCAGAAACTGGTCCTCGGAAGCTTTTTTCCGGTCCAGGGAAAACATGGCTTGGCAGTTCGGGCTGGACTGTTCCCATGAGGCACAGGGTCAGACTGATTTGCATATAGACATGTCTGAACTGGGGTGGCAGAGTGGGCTAAATAAAGGTGATGGATTAAACCCAGATCTTTTGACTGTGTGTGATTGTTTGATTGATTCAGATGCTCCGTCCATCACCACCCCCTTTAGTACCACTTTTGGCCGCCATAGGTGTGGCAGGGTATGCTCAGACGTGTGTCCCTTGCTCACTTTGCCACTGGATTCAAGCAAGCCGGGCTGAAGACGGCTACAATGCCTGAAACCAGTCCTTGGAAGCTTGTTTCCATTCCAGGGAAGACATGGCTTGGAAGTTTGGGCTGGACAGTTCCCATGAGGCACAGGGTCAGACTGATTTGCGTATAGACATGTCTGAAATGGGTTGGCAGAGTGGGCTAAAGAACGGTGATGGATTAAACCCAGATCTTTTGACTGGGTGTGAGTGTTTGATTGATTCAGATGCTCCGTCCATCACCACCCCCTTTTGTACCACTTTTGACCGCCATAGGTGAGGCAGGGTATTCTCAGACGTGAGTCCCTTGCACACTTTGCCACTGGATTCAAGCAAGCCGGGCTGAAGATGGCCGGAATGCCAGAAACCGGTCCTCGGAAGCTTGTTTCCGGTCCAGGGAAGACATGGCTTGGCAGTTCGGACTGGACTGTTCCCATGAGGCACAGGGTTAGACTGATTTGCATATAGCCATGTCTGAACAGGGGTGGCAGAGTCGGCTAAAGAACTGTGATGGATTAAACCCAGATCTTTTGACTGGGTGTGAGTGTTTGATTGATTCAGATGCTCCGTCCATCACCACCCCCTTTTGTACCGCTTTTGGCAGCCATAGGTGTGGCAGGCTATGCTCAGACGTGAGTCCCTAGCTCACTTGGCCACTGGATTCAAGAAAGCCGGGCTGAAGACGGCTGGAATCCCAGAAACCGGTCCTCTGAAGCTTGTTTCCGGTCCAGGGAAGACATGCCTTGGCAGTTCGGGCTGGACTGTTCCCATGAGGCACAGGGTCAGACTGATTTGCATATAGCCATGTCTGAACTGGGGTGGCAGAGTAGGCTAAAGAATGAAAATGGATTAAACCCAGATCTTTTGACTGGGTGTGAGTGTTCGATTGATTCAGATGCTTCGTCCATCACCACCCGCTTTTGTACCGCCTTTGGCCGCCATAGGTGTGGCAGGGTGTGCTCAGACGTGAGTCCCTTGCTCGCTTTGCCACTGGATTCAAGCAAGTCGGGCTGAAGACACCTGGAATGCCAGAAACCGGTCCTCTGAAGCTTGTTTCCGGTCCAGGGAAGACATGGCTTGGCAGTTCGGGCTGGACTGTTCCCATGAGGCACAGGGTTAGACTGATTTGCATATAGCCATGTCTGAACTGGGGTGGCAGAGTGGGCTAAAGAACGGTGATGGATTAAACCCAGATATTTTGACTGGGTGTGAGTGTTTGATTGATTCAGATGCTCCGTCCATCACCACCCCCTTTTGTACTGCTTTTGGCCAGCCATTTGTGTGGCAGGGTATGCTCAGATGTGAGTCCCTTGCTCACTTTGCCACTGGATTCGAGCAAGCCGGGCTGAAGACAGCTGGAATGCCAGAAACCGGTCCTCAGCAGCTTGTTCCCGGTCCAGGGAAGACTTGGCTTGGCAGTTTGGGCTGGACTGTTCCCATGAGGCACAGGGTCAGACTGATTTGCATTTAGCCGTGTCTGAACTGGGGTGGCAGAGTGGGCTAAAGAACGGTGATGGATTAAACCCAGATCTTTTGACTGGGTGTGAGTGTTTGATTGATTCAGATGCTCCGTCTATCACCACCTCCTTTTGTACCGCTTTGGCCACCATAAATGTGGCAGGGTATGCTCAGACGTGAGTCCCTTGCTCACTTTGCCACTGGATTCAAGCAAGCTGGGCTGAAGATGGCTGGAATGCCAGAAACCGGTGCTTGGAAGCTTGTTTCCGGTCCAGGGAAGACATGGCTTGGCAGTTCAGGCTGGACTGTTCCCATGAGGTACAGGGTCAGACTGATTTGCATATAGCCGTGTCTGAACTGGGGTGGCAGAGTGGGCTAAAGAACGGTGATGGATTAAACCCAGATCTTTTGACTGGGTGTGAGTGTTTGATTGATTCAGATGCTCCGTCTATCACCACCCCCTTTTGTACCGCTTTGGCCACCATAAGTGTGGCAGGGTATGCTCAGACGTGAGTCCCTTGCTCACTTTGCCATTGGATTCAAGCAAGCCGGGCTGAAGACGGCTGGAATGCCAGAAACTGGTCCTCGGAAGCTTATTTCCGGTCCAGGGAAGACATGGCTTGGCAGTTCAGGCTGGACTGTTTCCATGAGGCACAGGGTCAGACTGATTTGCATATACCTGTGTCTGAACTGGGGTGGCAGAGTGGGCTAAAGAACGGTGATGGAATAAACCCAGATCTTTTGACTGGGTGTGAGTGTTTGATTGATTCAGATGCTTCTTCCATCACCACCCCCTTTTGTACCCCTTATTTGTGCAGGGCATGTAGGTTTTGGTCACCATCTTGAACTGTCATCTCTTCTGAATCAGGAGCCAGTGTAGTTTCTTGAGATGTGGTGTAATGTGGGTCCTTCTCTGGAGGTCGAGCATGTGTCTTGCCGCTGAATTCTTTATTGTCATCAGGATGCACGAAGTGATTCTTACGTATACTGTGTTTCTGTAGTTCAGACTACTGGTGATGAGGGCCTGCCTGACAGTCATCCGATGTTTGCCGGGAGCCACCTGTAAGAATCTGGAAGGAATGCTCACTACAGGAGAGCCGTTCACAGTCATGTTACCCTGGATACTGGCAGAAACAAATAGTAACTTAAAATCCAAGTTTACCTTTAAAGAGGGCTTTCAATTGAATTTAAGCTGCTCAAGCTGTTTCCAAAACTGAGATTATCACTTAATAAGTGCATAAAGGTAAGCCAGGGTTAGCCTATGGGAGACATAGCCTAACAACCATGAAAAATTACTTTAGGACTTTTTCTGGTGCCAGGACATGTAAAAATAAAGTATGCAGTTCCTGCTTCTTAAATAACAGTCACCCGAGGATTGACTTATAAGTATTAATCACAATTTTTTGACCTGGCAAAGGATTACTTTGTCATTTCGGAAGGACAGTTTAAAACTGTCCTAAAGGTTGCAGTGGCAGGCCTGGAATACGTTTCTTAATGTTGTTACAGTGGGTGGAAGAGTGAGTGCTACAGCCCACCATTTGCCTTTAATTTACAGGCCAAGGATAAAGGTTGTAGCTTGTACAAAACATTTACAACTAAATTAAATGTACAAATCAGGTGTATGCCGATTTGCCATTTTTGGAAGAGAAAGCTGAAATAATTTACCCCGTGTTAGCATAGTCCTAAAAGACAACAAAATGGGTTCCGCAAAGGAAGGCAAAACAATGTAAGGACACCACAGTGATGGCCCTGTCTAACACCTGAATTAATTTTGTACAATCTGAATCTCGTGAAGGAAAAGTCTGTAATGGGATACAAAAAAGATAGAAGCTGCTTTTTACAGGTTAGGGTAGTCTTCATGCTGTTCCTGGCCTTCATTTCAAGAGTACTTGTGATTAGAATGTGATTATGAAACGAAATACGTAAGACACAGGTATCACAGGTTGACGGCACTACTCACCTGCAAAAGCAGCCATTTTTTAAATTTGTCACACTGAGAAATAAACATCACTTCCTCATAACAAAGTGATCCCATGTGTTGGTCTTCTCTTAAACTCACCAACAGAGTGACAATGGTAATACTAACAGATAACTGGATATTGCTGAACACTGCTTCTACAGGCCTCTGCAGTGTAGATGCAGATGATATATCAGTTTAAAATAGACATAGATCAACACAGTGATTGGGAGCTCCAGTATGCAGTACTAGAGAAATGAAGAGGATTCCATCCACAAGTTCAGATTTAAATGATGGTTGTTCTCTCCTATAAATATTTTCTAAGAAGGAGCGCTTCTCACCACCATGGCCCAAATTACTAGGAGAGCCAAAACATCCTTTCTGGGTTGTGGTGTTCACTTAAGGGACATTAGGATCAATAACGTATAGTGTCTGCAGGATAAGCATCTGAATATGAGACCTACCTTTCAACCATGGTTTCAAGGTCAACAGTCGCAGGTCTTAACAGTTTATTTTCGGTGTGAATGAGCAAGCCAACATAGACATACATTGCAAAGACAACCTGATAGTGTAGTCCGCTGCTTATCTGGCAGGAACCTCAAATATATGAGGGAAGGGACGGTCTGCAATAAATGACAAATGGGGGCTATAGCAGAGTGTGGTCACCATGATCTTCCACAAGTGATATTCATCCCCAATAGACTTATATCAGATTGTGAGAGAAGAATGTGGCCCACAAATAGAGGGTCACACCCCAAACATGCTGTCTTCAATGCTCTGGTTTCTGAACTTGTTCCCTACGTTTTGGCAAAATTACTCCAAACCTGGTTGGTACGTTTAGTTTATTTATAATTTCACATTATATGGTACTACATGAACCCAGGGCCAATACATTAAATGCTACTAGCGGGCATGCAGCATTCATTGCGCCACACTGAAGTGCACTTTTAAACATGTCTCAGGCCTGCCATTGCTGTCTGAAGTGCAATTTGAAACATCCAATTTGACTTGTAATAAAAACCTTTAGTCAGACGTAAAATATGCTTTTTAATATCTCAATCGCCCCTAAAGTAGGCCCTAACTAGACCATAGGGCAGGGTGCATTATATTTAAAAAGTAGGACATGTTTTTAAGCGTTACATTTCCTGGTAACGACAAACTCTTACATGGACTTTTCACTACTAGTAAGCCTACCTCTTCCTTGGATAGTATTTTGTTATCTTATTACGTTTAATATGTGCTAATTTTAGACTTGAAACATGTTTAAATTCCCTTTTTAGACTCAAACAAACTGCAATTTAAAATGCCCTCTTATGGTAAAGGTGAATCTTGAGTCATAGTTCTGAAAATGACACTTTTAGAAAGTTAGCATTTTCCTGTCCTGACCATTTGGTACCTGCTGCCAGTGTCCTTGGTTACATGATCCTGATGTTAGACTTTGTGTATTTCTCCCAGACAATGAGACAAAAGGGCTTAGGTATGCACAAGAGGGGCCATCTTGGCAAGATGGGTGGGTGTGAAGCTGTTCCCTGCCCTACTTGCACTTCAAAGTGGTTTGCATACAGCAAGCACTAATAAACTTAACACTAGTCTTTTGTCACCTCATATGTCTTAGAGGCTTGGTGGGAGAAGGAAAAAACTTTCCAGAACCAGAGTTGGGGGTAGCATAGGAAATCCCCCACTTCAAAGTATGCCCCAGGTATAAATATTGAACCCTTAGATCAACTCTTCAGTACTCTCCTAGACATGTGTAAAACTTAGGAAGGGCTGCCTTTTGCCCCAGAGGGTTGCCCTGATGCTTGAGGCCTGCCTTGTCCGCCAGAGGACTATTTGGTGCTTCTAAATGACTGCCCTGCTGATTGAGGCCTGCCTTGCTCCCCAGAGGACTGTGCTGCTACATCAGGCCTTCCTTGTTGCTTGAACCCAGGACTATCAGAGTGACTCAAAAGGATAGTTGGCTGTTTACCTGTGTTAACTACAGAGACATAACAAGCCAAAGAGACCTTGAACACTGTACCTGGCCTCTGATGGAGTGAATCCCCATCCCCTGATTGGTTCCCCCTCAGTCCTGGACTCTTGCTTGTAGTGTTGAAGGTGCTGTTCTTTTCTATCTCTACACAAAAAAGTGCCCTGAGAACTGCCAGTAGTTAGGAACCTACCTGTTTGCTGATCAGGCCAAGGTGCTTTGTCATTGTAGCTTCTAGTATGTTCTTCTATGCAGCAGCAAATCCTGTGCAGCTGTATCTCTCAGCAAATGTATACAGCCATCTGGAGATGTTCTACTTCGAATTAAAAGCCAAAATCTGAAGATAGAAATCTTCAGCACAAATCTGTCGAACACCTCCCTGTTGATGACGACTTCTCCTTAAATACCGCCGGGTGTCTTGCCCCACGGAACTTTGACTTCTCTGGAACGTTTTATAAAAATGTCTTAAAGTCCGATGTTAATAAAGACAGGACCCAATCCACCTGGTGCATCCAAACTACACTCATCATGATTGACCTTAAGCTTTGTTTTTGTCCTTGTCTCATGAACTCAGATACCTGCAGTTGGCAGTTTGATCTGTTAGGCCGTATTTTTCACTCAAATGTATAAAAATTATTAACTTTGTTTTTTTTATTAGATCTGATTAGTTTTGGTGCTATGTATTTATTTTAATTGTCTATATTGGTTTGGGAACTTTCTTGTGTTGTGTTTTCGCTTTATCACTGCTTGTGTGCTGCATAATACTTAAGACTGTGCCTCTAAGTAGGGTATCATTGCTTTCAAGCCAATCTACCAGATGGTTAAGCACAGGCTAATTTAGCAACTTTGTTTGGTTCTCCCTGTCAAGAACAATGTTTGTTGCTTCATCAGGGTTTCCACCCCCCCAAATAAATAACGCAGATGATTCTCAAGCACTTAGGAGATGTTATTGAGCCTAGAATATTTGGACAACCTACATTATGTATTTCTTTCAATTCTCCACATTCAGGTAGTTGGTCAAGGAATAAGACAGCAAAGCACACTCAAATCTGATTGTCCCAGGTGGATCAATAAAACCAAACTATCCAGACCTCCTGCAGCTTAGCTGTATGTCCATGTGACCAACTCTGTGCCCCATTGTCGCAGTGCAGTGGCTAGGTGCTGTACCTAATAGTGACATCAGTGAACCCTCTTGAGTGGCTCTTAGAAAGGATATTTCATCCCTCCAATGACTTATCAGCAAATATGCTTGATGTTCTTTTGTATGGGGCATGTGAATACTTTGATGGGTTACCCAATATTCTTCAAAGATCAATTTTCAAGATTACATAAGGTGTTTCAGAGAGAGTGTCTATTGGTTACTTTCAAGATGCCTCCTGGGGATTTGAATCTATTTCTTAATATTTCTTAGGTATAGGTATCTATGTGTATATATTCATATGTATATGTGTAGATATATATGGTGATTCACCGCAGGATATCTTCCAGGTGAGTGGCTCCCGTTTTGGAGATTTATAATGTTAAAGTTACTTGGTCTGTATTGTATAATGCTCATAAAACCATATTAGAATTGCTGTGGCTGAGCATAGGTTTGTGATTTTATCATTTCAGCTCCAATGAGTACGCCTCTGTCTCCCTGTATTAGCTCTTGCCAAGAGGAAGATAATGCACAAAGTTGAATGTCAAATGTAACCTTTTTGTTATTGTATGTGGGCCTCAGCCGACCTTGAACCCTATCACAAAGGTGTTAGAGATGTGTTGACCCATCTGGATATAATCAAAATCCCCTAGTTGCATTTTTTCAAAACTCCCTTACTGAGGTTGAGTCTACATGATTATTGGCTTTTCCTGAACAACTGTGCCAGTTATCTAGGGAAAAGATGAAACATTTGCATTGGGAAGCAACAGCTATGGACATATGTAGTAGTAGCACAGGTAGTCTGACTCCATCTTTTATTGTTTTTTAACCATTCATGAGCTTTGAGACATCCATGTATTAAATCAAACCCTCTTTTGCACACAAACTATATCTGCAGTTTAGATATCGTTTCCTTCCGGTGAAATCTTTAATTTTAACTGGTCTGAAGGGAATGAGGGTGGTGATTACAAATTCCTGGGAACTGAGAGGTGACTCAAACATTAGAACACCTATAGTCCTTTTCTCCCCAGTACAGTAGGTCACAAGCAAAGTATATTGTTTCACTGTGTACAAATAAAAAACCAGGTTGCTTTTAGAATGTTATCTACCAGCAAAGCTAGGCCCCATGTCTTTGGGTTAGCCAAATTTCTTCTGGCAACCTAGATAAAGGGCTCCAAATGCCTATTAGATGTGTAAGTCACCTGCTGAGCAGCTATATCTGATACGAATACACTGGAATGTTTTGTAAACTGTATATGTGTCTAGGCCAAACATTTTATTATCTTGTTTTATTAATTTTATGATAACAGCTGGACGATCCTTTTTATCTATTTAATACTCTGTAAACTGTGTCTATTTTTTACTTTATTAATCTTTGTAATCGAAATAAAGTATTTTAACTGACCGACTGATATATATGTATATGTTACTTATTGGCAGAGTTTTTTCATTTGTCAATACATTTGGCGTTATTTGACAAATCCTCATGAAAGTTTTATAAACAAATACACCCGTCAGTTTACCTGCTGTCTTAGGCGTGATACACCAAGCAGGGGCCAAGAAAAAAGGGGGGGTTGACAAAATGCAATGATTTCATGTCCATTTCTATAGGAAATTTTAAACAAGGCTACAGCCCGAACTGTTGAACGAAATTGCACCAAATATGGTAGAAAGGTAGCTCTTGATCCTGAAAGCACATTTTTTGTTAAATAGTGTAAATCCTTTCAGTAGTACAGATTCCTCAAATTGACAACTGAGGTTGCGGTGGATCCGTGAATCCTTCCTATCTTCTGCCTGAGATCTGATTGGCTCCAACATTTCAAACTACGAAGTGCTGGCAGACCGAATCGCAAGAAAAAATATAAAAAAAGAGAAGGGGTAGGGTATAAATGCCATTACCCCTAGGCATCTTGGGGGGTTCCCATATGGATATTTATAAAAAACATTTTTAGTGGGAATCTTGTTGCAACATCACCAAAAATTAAGTGCATGAACCTGAACTTTGTTTAATTAGGCCCCCAGGTCAGAAAGGTCCTGTGGGTATTTGAAAATATAGGAGGGGGCACACTCCCCCTTCTAGAAAACCTAAAGCCCATGGACTGCTACCACCCTAGGGCATCTTTTACTCTTTATACAGGGATGTATCTAGCTACAACCCAGCACCCTGGGCACCGCCACTTGTCCAGGATAAATACATTTTCAATAATGATATGGGAGCTGCACAGCCCCCCTGCAGACCTGGGGACTACGATGTCCCTGGGGCTACACATAACAGTTATGTCCCTGGGGCTGCTACCTATCTACAACACATACATATAAAAAAGGTAGGGGAGGCTCTACTATCTCCCCCACAGCCCAGAGACCGCCCCCTCTCAGGGGCTAACATAAATGATGCTTGGGTGGCTATGTCTACCCCTCGCAGCCCCATGGATCATTACCTTCCTAGGGCATAAATACATTATTGAAGGGCATCCATGGCAGACCCCCGGCATTGGGGAACACCATCTCCATGGGGTGAATGCGAACAAAGAAGGGGGTCATCCGGCCCTTTATGGTCCTGGGGACCACCATCCCCTAGGGCCAGCTCCACATATGTCCCAAGGTTCCCAAACCTCGGACCTTGCAGATTGACATGGCATGGTGGGATTACTGCTAAACTTTGCTTACAGAAGGGTGGACATGCAGTCATTCTCCCTCCAGTAATAAAAAAACAAAACATTTGCATGTCGTGGGAGCCACAATCCCATTGCGGGGCTCATCATGGTCTCCCATCTAACGTTGTGACAGAGTCGCAAATTTACAAATTACTTTTTGAAGAACATATATATTTTTTTAAATATACTTTTCAGTGTTGGGTTATAGGGTGGCTCTGAGAAGAATGCTTGTGTTCATTCTGAGTTTGTTGCAGCTACATGTAAGTGCAGATGCATAGTTTGAGGTTGTGGGAAACACATTGATGCCTTTGTCTGTAAGTGAACTCCATCACTTCTATAGGTGCCATGCATATCAAAATGCAGGTTGTTGTTATTGATTGAGACCATTTGATGGTCTCTGAAGAATGCTGAAACAGATTTGTTAACATGCTTCTTGGCTTTGTCAATCTGCGGACAGAACTGATTTGATATCATCAATTTCTGTCTTTGGCATAACTTAGAGTACACAAAGACAGTGTGAGGGAAAAGTGACATCACTTGTGCACAGGTATCCTTCATTAGGATTTCCATCCTACCTCAGTTAGTGTGGCAATCATGAGTTCAGGGAGTTGGAAATTCAAAATGTTCTTTACCATAGGCAGCAGTTGGTGCCACTTTAATCCGCTGTGTGCAAACCATTTAATTTCCATATTATGCAAACCAAAGTTTTTGTCAATACCTCTGTCTCCAGCATACAATTTTACTGAGATCACATAGCTGCTACCTATAATCCATACTGGAAATGTGTTTGAAGGCAGCTGTGCAAGGAGTAAAAACATGTCTCTAGCTGAGTAAGTCAGAAAGGTATCTAAAATGGTGGTCAGAAAATGGTTTAGCAAAAAGGCGATTAGTCATTGGGTGTGCATACACATTGTGTAGTTAAAATAGGTTACATGTTAGTTTGCAAAATAAACATCTTTCTGTTCGGTTAATGAGAGAACTTTGAAAGGTAGAACAGACTGGATAAGCTAATATTTTGCAGTAGTCAACCACACCTGTTATTGTGGATTTGAAAGCTAGTGTACTGCATTTACAAATGTGGTGAACATTTGACTTACTGGTGGAGGTGAATTTTACAGAAACTGTTACTAAGGAAACTAAGTTGAAACAATGTGTGGGGAAGAGTTTAAAGTAAAGTGTGTTTCTCCAAATCAGTAGTGTGCTTAAAAGTGATATGTTGTTAAAACATAATAGTACTAATTTTAGGAATGGGTTTTTGAACTCCTGTAAAGGTTGCGACTCCATCGTGATGTTACACTTGTTGGTTGCGCTGGGTGCCATGGTGAAGTTGCGTCTCCCCTGAGTTGCAGAACCAGATTTGGGCTCTTCTAGAAGACACCAATGAAGGGTTAATATGAACATTCAATTGAATGTGGTATTTTGATTTGTTATTTACGTTAATTTCTGTAGAAAATGAGAGGGAAAATTTGCCATTACTGTTTTTTCCTTTTTGAGAGTAGTGCTACACATGTATTGTGTGGAAAAAAATCATTTAATACATGCTAATATTTCCATAATCTACAACAGGATTTCATGGGCAAGTTACAAATGTGTAAGCAGTATGATGTATGGTGAAGGAGTGTTTCAGTGATTTTAATACATTTATAAACTGTGAGATGACGTATTTAGAAAAGTGAGGAGTAAAACATGTTGCCTGATGTATTAACCTCTGTCATAGTCCATGTAAGTGTCTCAAAGAAGAACACTGGAAGTCGGCGGTAGATAGTGAAGTAAAGCAAACTCTTTCAAGTTTGCATGAGTGACTGGTACCATATCTCAGGTATGTCTGCACTTTAACATGTAGTCTGACACGTGTGGAGCAGCTGATGACCCTACCTTAAAAACTATACAGTCTATCATACCCCCCCACAAATGTTGTCATAGTTACTTCAGTATTCAGTTCCAGAAGCACTGATCTGTTAGCTAGGTAGGCGTCACAAAAGCACTTAAACACATATTAATACCCGGCTCCCCTGTGTAATGAGCAGAAAGTGCTCAATGCAGCTTTTTCTACACACATTTAGGAGAGCATGCAGTGTGTAACAGAGGTAGTGTAGTGCCTGTAAGGTTCTTTACATGTCACCTTGACTCTAAGAAGGCAGTGACACTCGCATTGAGGTCTCTAGAAAGATGCATAGCCCTTACATTGCGAGCTCTGTCTGAAGTGTGTTCAAAGAAGCAGACACTAGTAAAAGTGCCAAGAGAGGATATGGTCTTTCATTTTGGGTTAGGCCTGGCTCTGTGAGAGCTTCGTCTCTTTAATGATTCTGGTACATGAATATGACTTTGAAACATGTTCCAAGCGTATGAATCTCTATACTAGGCCACATATTTCTCCAGAAAATAAAATTACATATAGGTCATACATAGTGTGTGCTTGAAACTGAAAATGTAGTCTGTCCAGTTTGAATGTCTGACTGCTAACACATTTCAGATAGGTTTGTACTTCTATGTGTGGTTTCACATGTGCACAGGTCACTTAGCTAGGTGGGTCTCATGGAAGTATTTGAACATTCAGCATTATCCATGGCTACTCTCTGTAGTAAGGAAAAAGTTTCTTTTAGATATATATACAGAGGATATGATGTGAAATAGAGGTAGTGTTGTGCCTACAGCCTACTTTAGCTGTTTTAGCTCACTCCTATAAGCCCCTCAGCCAGTCATTGAACTGCTTTGAAAGAGGTGACACTAATACAAATGCCAACGGAGGAGAGTCTTTCATTTTGTGTTAGGCCTTGCACAGTGAGCTCTGTCTCTCTAATGAAACTGGTTGACATATGCTAGGTTTAAAACATGTTTCCAAATGTATTATTCTCTATTGTAGACCATATTTTTTTTCAAAAAGTAAAACTGCAAGCAGGCTATATATACCAATGTTTCTGATTGAAAATGAAAGCAAATTCTGTCAATTATGAATGTGTGACTGCAACCATGTCTCAGGTATGTTTGTATTGCTAAGTGTCATTTCACAAGTGTGGTGCAGCTGATAACCCTAACTCAAGAAAGTATATGGTCTATGATACCTCTAGACAAACATTGTCTGAATTGCTTTAGGATTCAGTACCAGAAGCAGAGATAACTTAACCAGCCCGGCCTCATGGAAGAATTTGAACACACAGCTTCATTCCCGGTTACTCTGAATAGTAAGCACAACGTTATCCATGGTGCTTCTTTTAGAGATATTTATTGTGGATACAATGTGAAATAGAGATAGGGTTGTACCTATAACCTACTTTACCTTTGTTATGTCACTACTATAAGGCAATCACACAGTCATTAGGATGTCTTGAAAGATTCTGACACTATTAAGAGTGCCAAGAGGGGAGACAGTCTTTCTGGCACTTTGCGCTCTGTCTCTCTAATGCAACTGGTAGAGAAATGTGAGGCTTAAAACATGTTGCAAGTGTAATAACCTCTATGCTAGACTAAACAGTTCTGTATAAAGTACACTATCAATAGCGCTGTGTCTGCTTGAAGCGGAAAGCATATTCTGTCAATTTTGAATCTTTGACTGCTGCCATGTCTCAGGTATGTTTCTAGTTCTATGTATCAATTGATATGTATGGTCCACCTGATGACCCTAATGTAAAAAATATTGTGACAATTACTTCAGAATACTTCAGAGGAGATGGCCTTTTATTTTGAGTCAGGCCATATACCGTGAGCTGTGTTTCTCTAATGAAACTGGTAGAGAAATGTGAGGTTTCAAACATCCTAGTCGATGACGGTATAGTGCCTATAACGGTATACTGCAAGTAGGCCATAGATGGTGATGTGTGTGCTTCAAAATGAACATAGTTTGTCAACTTTCAAAGTCTAATGTCTTTACTTCCACACATAGTCTGACACCTGTGGCGCAGTTGATGACCCTATCCTAAAAACTATATAGTTTATTATACCCCATGGCAAATATTGATAGAGCTAGTTCATCATTTTATCCCAGAAGCACAAATGTGTTTTCTAGGCAGGCATCATGGAAGCACTTGAACATACATGTTCATACCTGGCTTCCCTGTATAATAAGTTGAAAGTGATCTATGCAATTTCTTCTACACATACTCAGAGAGCATGTGGTGTGAAACAGAGACAGGAGTTGTCCTTTCATTTGATTTAGGCCTGGAATTATGCGCTCTGCCTCTCTAATGAAAGAGGTAGAGAAAAGTGAGGTTCAAAAGATGTTGCCAAATATATTAGCCTTTATCCTAGTCCATATAACTCTTTATGAAGGTACAGTAGGCCATAGACAGTGATCGGTGTGCTATAAACTGAAAGCGTATTCTGTCAGACTTGAATATCTGTCTGCTATCATGTCTCAGGTATGTTTGTATTTCTATGTGTAGTCTGACATGTGAGATGTAGCTGATGATCCTAACTGAAAAAACGATAGAGCCTATTATAGTCCTGGACAACTATTGTCAAAGCTACTTCGGCATCCAGTCCAACAAGCAAAGATCACTTATCTAGGCAGGCCTTGTGGAAGCACTTGAACACAAAGCTTAATCCCTACCTGCTCCGTATAAGAAGCAGAAAGTGATCCATACAGCTTATTTTCCGCACATATACAGAGTATGCGGTGTGAAATAGAGGTAGAGTACTACCTATAGGCTACTTTAAAAGTATCACCTCACCCCTAAAATGCACTCACACAATCATTGAGGTATCTAGAATGATACTGAGACTAATAAGAGGGGCATGAGAGAAGACAACCCTTAATTTGGGGTTAGGCCTGGCACTTATTACCTCCATCTCTGTAATAAGACCAGTTGAGAAATGTGAGGCTTAAAACATGTGGTTAAGTGTTTTAACCTCAATCCAAGTCTATATATCTCTCTGCAAAGTTACACTGCAAGTAGGCCGTAGATAGCGATGTCTATGTTTGAAGCTGAAAGCGTATTCTATCAAGTTTGAATGTCTGATTACTGCCACGTCTCAGGTATGTCTGCACTTCTACATGTAGTCTGACACAAGTGGCCTTATATTATGATCAGGGTTGGCACTCTGTGCTCCATATCTCTAGTGAAATTGTTAGAGAAATGTGAGGTTTAAAACATGTTGCCAAGGGAATTATCTTCTATCCTAGTACATATATGTCTCCAAAAAGGGACTCTGCAGGTAGGTCATAGATAGTGATGTGTCTGCTTTGAACTTAAAGCATATTTTGTGTAGTTTGAATCTCTAACTGGTATCATGTTTCATGTGTGTTTGTACTTTTAAGTGTATTTTGACAAGTGTGGTGCAGCTGATGATCTTGACATAAAAGCTATATGGTCTATCATTCCCCTAAACAAATATTGTGAAAGATACTAAACCTTTCAGAGAAGAATAGATCTTTTAGCTAGGTAAACCTTTGGAAGCATTTAAACAAACAACTTTATCATTGGCTGCCCTCAATAATACATTGAAAGTGATCCATGCAGCTTCTTCTGCACACATTTACAGAGCATGTAGTGTGAAATAGAGGTATACTACTACCTATAGCCTACTTTACATGTGTCATCTCATCTATAAAAGTCTCTGAGAGGATACAACATTTCATTTTGGGTGAGTCCTGACAATGAGAGTTCCATCTCTGTAATAAAACTGGAAGGCAAATGTGAGTTTTAAGACATGTTGCCAAGTGTATTAATGTCTACATTAGTGCATATAACTTTCCACAAAGTACACTTCGAGTAGACCATAGAAAGTGATGTTTTTGCTTGAAACTGAAAGAGTATTCTGACAAGCTTAAATATCTGGCTGCTACTACCTCTCACATATGTCTATACTTTTACATCTAGTCTGGCTTGTGTGGTAGAGCTGATGACCCTAACTTAAAAACCATATGATCTATTGTACCCCTGGGGAAATATTATCGGAGCTATTTCACCTTTCAGTGCCAGAAGCACAGATCTGCTTGCTAGACAGGACTCATGGAAACACTTAAATAAACAGGTTCGTACATACCTGTCCTGTAAAATAAGTAAGCATGGGCTAAAAATCCGTCCGCTCGCGTAATTTGCGAATTTTTGGCAATTTTGCGGTCCACGAATCGTGCCAAATTTTCAAAGAATTCGCAATTCGCGAGTAGGTGGATTTTTTTATGCTTGGTCGCGCTTCAAAAATACAAACTTGTGCGTGCGGCTTTGACTTACCGTGATTCTGAGTTGGCAAGTTGTTTTCCTCCCGGTTTGCGTGTGCTGCGCCATTTTCGACTGTGAGTACGTCATGGAGTGATCGCGCAAGGCTATTCGACCACAAGTACGTCATGGAGTCCCGCCATCTTGCAATGCGAGACTTTCAGAACGTGAATACGTCATAAGGGCCCGAGATCACGTATCGGGGGAGTAAACAATAGCGAATACATAGATGCGCCGCGCAGCTGATATCCGGCGGGAGATTTGAACTTCTCGCGTTCACGAAATCGCAAATATTGCAATTCTGCACAAGATATCTATCGCTGGTAGCATATATCTTCTGAAACTGATGATTTGGATCAGAATAACTCCTCAGATTGACATTTGGCTGCACATTTTTGTGCAAGGAGTGCATTTTAGGGGGGTTAGGAGGAAAGCAGTGCCCCAGAGTCTCCAACTTCCTGTTCCTGTCCAGCAGGCTCCTCTCAGTGCTTTCTCCATGTCCTGGTCACTTTTCATTTGGATCTGGAGCTGGAAGGATTACTCTTTGTGGCTGCTGCTGGATATTTGTATTTGAGGACTTTTTGTTTGGATCACTTTTGGAGTTGAGATTTTACAAGTAAGTTAGTTTTGTTTGTTTGGGGCATTGCAGTTGCTGCAACTACAATTTATAAACTTTTTCACAACTTTAAAAAATATATTGTGAGTAGCCACAGTATCCAGTACGCGCAGGGCTAGTCATGGATGCAGGAAACAACTGTTTCTGTGAGTTTTGTTGAACTTAAATATCATTTATGGCATGGATGGCATGGAATTGAATAGCTCACTGTTATATCTATGTTTAAGTTTTTTTGTAATTTTGGTGTGCGTGTTAATGCCACACTAGCCAGTAGGCCCAGGGATAGTCAGTGGTGCATGGGCTAAGTCTTTCTGTGGGGTCTCTTGAATTTAAACATCATTTAGGGCATGGATGACATTGGATTAGGGTGATTTTTGTGTGTATTTCGATTTTAGGGGGGTTGTTGGGGCCTGGGCCAGGGCCTGGCCATGTGGGTGGGAGCCATGCTGATGCCTGGTCCAAGGCCTGGCCATGTGGGAGGGGGTCTAGGGGCAATTTTTGAAGCCAGGCAGTGTGCTTTGTGCCATAGGTCTGCACCCAGTCGGCCTTGCTTTCATCCATTATGCCCAGGGGTACTCAGTGGTCCATGGGCCATGTCTTTCTGTGGGGTCTCTTGAATTTAAACATCATTTAGGACATGAATTGCACTGGATTGGGGTGATTTTTGTGTGTATTTTGATTCTGTGGGTGTTGTTGGGGCCTTGTCTTGGGCCTGGCCTTGTGGGTGGGGGGCATTTTGAGGCCTGGTACGGGGCCTGGCCATGTTGGTGGGGGTCTAGGGGCCATTTTGAAGCCAAGCAGTGTGCTTTGTGCCATAGGCATGCACCCAGTCTGCCTTGCTTTCATCCATTATGCCAAGGGGTACTCAGTGGTGCATGGTCCAAGTCTTTCTGTGGGGTCTCTTGAATTTAAACATCATTTAGGGCATGGATGGCATTGGATTGGGGTGATTTTTGTGTGTATTTCAATCTTTTGGGTGTTGTTGGGGCCTGGTCTAGGGCCTGGCCATGTGGGTGGGGGCCATTTTGATACCTGGTCCAGGGCTTGGCAATGTGGGTGGGGGTCAAGGGGCCATTTTGTAGCCAGGCAGTGTGCTTTGTGCCATAGGCCTGCACCCAGTCTGCCTTGCTTCCATCCATTATGCCCAGGGGTACTCATTAGTGCATGAAACAACTCTCTCTGTGAGGTCTCTCCTCTATTAATTTAAACAAACATCCATTTTGGATTTGAATTGCAATTTTAATTTTGGGTCTTTCCGTTTTTGGGTGTGTTGTGTTAGTAATAATAATAAATCTCCAGTCCCCAGTTTGGGACTTCTTTGGTATTAGCAAAAAGGCAGAAAACCTAGTCATTTGTTCGATTTGTAAACAAGTAGTTAGTCGGAGTAAGCTTGGTACCAACTATGGTACCGGAGGCCAAAGGGGTCATCTCCAAAAACACTACCTTATCCAGTGGGAGGCACACCTAAGTACATCCGGAAAGCCAAAAGTACAAATCCAAATGTATCCATTGATATTGTATCTGATGACGAGGAGCTGTTTGTGCAGGGGGGAGGTGAAGAACCGAGAGACATTTTTTCTGGTACACACATTACCCCTGGCAGCAGCACTGCAGTGGTAGCGCCCACACCCTCCTCTACCCCAGCAACATCTAGGAGGCACAGTAGTCTGGTAGGTACACCAATGTGAAAAAGTACATCAATGAGCCTAACTGGGTTGAAGAAGTCTGGATCCTCATCACATATGAAAACGGTCCAGACCACCATTAAAAGCATGTTTTGGTTGGAGGCGCCAATTGAACGTATAATGCAATGCTGGCTAAAATGTTAGTGCTGGACCTTCTCTCTTTTTCTTTCATGGAAGGGGTGGGTTTCCTAGAATTTGTGGCAAAAGCCTGCCCTAAATGGAAGGTTCCTAGCCGGTCCTATTTTACCAGAGTTGCGGTTCCAGCACTGTGTAGTGTAGATGTAGATGTAGTTGAGCTTATATAGCGCACAGCTACCCGCAGTGGGTGTCCCGGCGCTTGCTTAGGGAACCCGTCCTGATATTCCCCTGTGTGATAGCCCCAGCGGGTATCCACAAGGTGAAAGTCAGGCATCCCGCCGCGAGGGGCCGTTGTGGAGATTAAGCAAGCTATTGCCCAGAGTCGCAGAGTGTGAACCAGTGAGTCGAGAAGGCACCGGAGCGAGAATTATCGAGTCCCGGGAACTTTTAGCCCAAGACCCGCCGAGGCGGGGAATTGAACCCTGGTCCAGGACCGATCTCAGCTTCCGGGTCTGCCGCCTCTAACCCCTGAGCCACACTTCTCCACTACATCACGATGTGCTGGAGGTGACTCGAGCAGCTGTGCAGAAGAGTGCTGTTCACACTTTCCACCTGACAACAGACATGTGGACCAGTTGCCAAGCCGTTGATTACATGTGCATCACTGCACACTGGGACTCTTTTGCGGGGGTTAGAGAGAAGATAGCTGCAGGTGTTGACAGTGTCACAATTTTTCAAGCTACTCGGAAACATGCAACAGTAGCCATGTTTGCCATAGAGAAATCTCATACTGCAGTAAACATTTTGGAGGAGTTTAACAGTAAGGTCTTTGAATGGCTGCAGCCAAGAAAGCGCATGATTGGTTATGTTTCCACGGATAATGGCAGTAATATAGTTAAGGCCATGTCTGATGGTGGCTATTTCAGAGTGCCGTGTTTGGCACACAGTATTATTATTGATGTTCAAGATTTCTTGAAAAAGAGAAAACACAGTCAGCAAGTTACTGACCACCTGCCAAATAATCTGCACACATTTCAGCCATTCCTTTAAGGCCTGGAAGTAGCTGAGGATCATTCAATATACCTGTAGAGTGCCAGTCAGAGGACTCATCCAGGAGGTGGCAAGACATTGGAACTCAACCTTCTACAAGCTTAAGCGTCTGTTTGAGCAGTACTTGGTAATCAATGAGTATGTCTTTAACGCACGGGGTGCTTCTATGAAAGACATGAGGCTAGAGATGGATGAATGGAAC
Source organism: Lissotriton vulgaris (assembly GCF_964263255.1). Taxonomy (NCBI): domain Eukaryota; kingdom Metazoa; phylum Chordata; class Amphibia; order Caudata; family Salamandridae; genus Lissotriton; species Lissotriton vulgaris. Next base: position 2,037,661,052 of record NC_141691.1, read on the forward strand.
CTAGTTAAAAGCCTGACAGACATGTTTCGTCTTTTTGAGGTGTTCACGCATGAAGTCAGCAGGAAGGACTGTACTTTGGGCAAAGCTATCCCATTATTGCGCATGCTAGGCACCAACTGAAGGTAGTGTCTTCAACATTCTGAGTTGATGCTAAAAAACTAGACGCATATCAGTTGGCGGAGAGCTTGTTAAGCCGCCTACTTGACAATGAAAGGCTTAAAGCAATACATTCAGAACAACAATACATTTGTGCCACTATTCTGGATCCACGGTACAAAAAGGCACTGGCCAGCAATACATTCATTCCTTTTTATGAAGCAGGTATTTCCATGTACAAACTTTGGCTAGCTCTGTCAGCCACTCGGTTTGAAAAAGAGCGGCAGGAAATTGAAGGAACCACCACAAGTACTACTGAAGCAGAAGGCCATCCGGCGTCAAGGTCTACTTCTGTGGCCGAAGGCAGTCACTTTCCCTCACAGCTGTTACTGACAGCAGCAACGTATCATCATCCTCACCTGCACCAGGCCCAGCCATAATGTTGTCGTAAGCGGATTGGATAACTCATCATGGGTTTGCTCGTTCCAGTGTTGATGCAAAGGCAACAGATGGTACGCAAAGTGTAGCACCCATGGAGGACCTTGAGTGGATGGTGCAGGCCTATCTGGATGACCCAACAGAGGTCTTCTTTGATCAGAACCCAGTGGTGTATTGGTATGGGAAAAGGCCTCAATGGCCACTGATCACCAAGCTGGCTTCAAATTATTTGGCTTGCCCACTCACAAGTGTGTCTTCTGAATGCGTTTTCAGTGCTGCTGGTGCCATTGTAACTTCAAAACGGACCCGCCTCTCGCCCAAAAATGTGGAGAGGTTAACACTGATCAAGATTACAAAATACGTTAATCCACGCAGGAAGAAGTGGACACCAACTTAGGTGACGGAAGTTCTTCTCTGTTAGCTGACCTACTTCAGGTTCAATTCACAGAGTTTGAGGATGAGCTCTACTTCCCTGACACCTAGGCTTGAAATACTTACTTTTTTCATCCTTATTCACTTTTATTTCTGTGTCTTTCTTTGTTTTGCAACTTTTAGCACAACAAAACTCTAATCACAACATATCCAGCAGCACTGTCTTCGTCTTATTTCCATATTGAAGGTGACGCTGTCTACATTCATGAAGTTCACAAGTTCACAACTTAGTAATGCTCCTCTATCCTGCTTCTCCAGACTCCCCCTATCCATTTTGTTTCCCTCACAGCAGATGGCCGGATTACGCAGAATCAAGAAACTGATGGTATGCTGACTGTTACTTCTGAAATTGACATGAGAGGCTGCCCTTGGCCCTGTGGCCCTTCACTTAAGAATAAGATGCTAACAAAAAGTGGAACAGGTAATGAAGGATGAGATGGCATGCAGAGTGGAAAACACTGGCTGTCTGGTTCTGATGAAAGCAATTGCTGTTTGATTGTTGTGCATGAAATGAATCCTATCTGTTCTGTTATTATTTAATCGTTTACACACTAAATATAACTCAAGTCTACTCTGTTTTTACCTTGTTTAATGCAAATTGTACTTCTACTGCAGGGGCTGCTACGTTGCAATTTTTAATATGAAAAATGTCCTTGGACTCACTGTGTTAGACTGTGACTGCATAAACAACATTTAGTTTGCCAATATCATGATGATGATGATGAGTCTTGATGATCAAAGTTACATAATATCTTTACAGTCACTCACTGGGATGGATGGATCATCATCGTCTGTTTACGGAGAACTATGGCCATTTCGTGAATGGCAAACAGGTAAACAAGTCAACAACAACCACAGCAGTCTATCTAGTCGTGGTATGGAGTGGTCGAGCTAGTGTAGTGTTGTTATGCCTGAGTCCAGACAGCAGTTCATGTAAAATTGCGTCTATGTGGCTTGCTGTATAAAATTAGATCTGCTTTATCTATATGTGTCAAAGAGGTATGCTACATGGAGGTTTGTTCACTCAGTGGTACCTGCCTTGACCGTCTGCATGGCCCTGGCCTGCTGTCTGCTAATTATTATCCTTGAAAAGGAGACTCAGAGTGCGCACTTTAGAAATGATGCTTATATGTAATACTGTCGCCTCTGAAAGTGAAAGTGTTATTTTTGCACTACACACCGTACCTTATATTTTTCCTCTGGGGTGTTTTAATATCCCTTCCTGATTTTCCATCGACAAATATAGGCCGGCTTTTACCCTGTGCGATGGGAAAAACAATAACTCAGGCTTACCATAGCAATCCGTAATTCCGCTTCCGCCAGGCAGGCAGTGGACAGTGTGGTCACCAAGATTGATCGACGGAGCGTCAGATGGAATGGAGGAGTATCGCGAATAAGAGGAATTGCTGGATGCATGCAACTTCCCAAATTGAACAGTACAACTACAACATACAGTTACAGTATCCTCTTCACTTCTCCTTATCTTTTAAATAATGTTATTGTTGTGAACTTCTATGAGTGCTATTTTTAAAACTAATTTAATGTACTAGTAAGTGTTTATTCTCTCTGAGGGCAGATAGGCAAGTGAAATTGCATAATTACTGCAGCCTTGTACTGTCTAATTGTTTAGTCAGACCCCCCAGGATATAGCGGCATGGATTAGCAAATTTAGCGGCACAAATATGGAAATTTAGCGGCACAGATATGGAAATTTAGTGGCATTTTTGTGGCACTTTATTTTCCTTATAATCATTCATATTTAGCCTTAAATCGATAAACTGTTTTAGCAGAGTACTCCACTTTGAAATAGGCATGTTTAGAGCGCCTGCAGCTCATTAGAATCATAGCTCCAATCCTAACCTCATGAGAGGGGGTCCTGTTTCTCTCTGGGACGTTCTAGCATCCATGTACGCACCCCTGCTGGGCACCACTACCTCCTGGACCCATGAGGCATGATATCTTTTTCTCAGGTGCCATAGAGCACATGATCGTAGTGGGTGGAAGTGCATTGCCATGGCAATGTAAGCATGTTAAATATTGCTCTACGCAGCACTGGCATAATTAAACCAGAGGGGGCAAGGTATGTGGAGGGACCCCCTCCGAACTCAATCGGGAGCCTTCCAGCCAGATTATTGTGCTGACGGTGGCCTATGGAACTTGGGGGCCCCACTGAATCGCGGGGGCCTGTGTTTCGCCACTGCTACGCAGATCAGAGGCATGGGGTGGGTGTAAGCCCTTTCACAATACAGTACAGATCAATGTGTACTTACAGGTGCTGTTTGTACAGTCTACATCCCAAATATGAGACCATTTCCACCACAACTCCTCTGCAAGGAACCCCCGACCCCCTCCCCAGGCTTTTGGCACAGAAATATTTTTGTTACTTGCAGTTCTTACCTTGCAATCTTTCTAATACAGCCTAATGCCTTGTAATATGGATGATAGAGGACTCTTACACCTTGTAACCATTTTATTAGATGTAACTTCATAGACATTTAATTCACACGTGTATGATTTAATGTCTCTGTTTAATATGTGGGTGTGATGCAAAGCACTAACATCATGAATTAGAAAGAATAGCGCTATAAAAGATTTACATTAAAAGATTTTAATTATAAGTGCTTTTTAAATTGTTGCGTAATTAGTCAAACAGATCCCCCTCATTTTGTGTATGGAGGTAACTAGTCCAGTACTACATATGACCGTACCCAAGTGCATATGTTAGAAAGTGGTGGCCTGACCTACCGGAACATAGTGGGCAGAAGCCACAAGAAGGTTTGGCCTGTTTCGAGCTTGATGGTCCAGGACCACCGCATACGGAGTCAAAGCCAGGTAATAACTTGGGTTTTCAGTGGCTGTCACACTTCTTATACCCAGGCAGAGTATTGTTTACATCAGGGTTGAAGAAAATAGGCCCCAGTACGATTATCAAAGAATTGGTAAATTCAGCTTTGTTCCCCTGATTTTGATCACACTTTCACCCAAAGACTTCATGTGTTTTCAGCAGCCAACATAAACCAATCTGCAGAGTTCCATTGGCTCTCCTAATCCTGTTTGGGCTGGTAGCTGCTCTTACAGGCTCCCTGGAAAATAAGAAACCTAAACAGTTTTTTTTCCATCGGAGGATGCACATAGATAGATTAGCATGTGCCCTGCTTGCCTGACTGTATGTGAATGCGCATCCATGCCTCAGTATCCTAGGGGGGTCTGACTAGAGACAGGAGCTAGTAGGGAGGGAGATGTATGGGTTTGGGGGTCTGGAGGGTGTAGGGACAGGGTGCAGAGATGCCGGGTTGGGCAGTGATTCTAAGAGGCTTGAGGCACAGAGATATCAGAATGAGAGCTGGGGGGGCAGAGGCCGTCAGAGCATTTTAGGGCAAAATGTGTGTCGAGGAAGGAGGCAGAGAAACTCAGGTAGGGGGCTGCACAGAGGAGCAGCACAGAAAGCTGAGAGAGGAGCAACATACAGGTAGGGTGGCACACCACGGAAATGGCAGGAATGTATCTTATGTAGTCAAGTCACACCCTTAATTACATAGGCCACGACTCATTAAAAGAGAACTTTGTTCATCCCACTTAAAGCCCTGCTTTTAGTATATGGAAATAATAAAGTTTCTCACAAATGCTGTTTCGAAAATCTTAAAAAAAAGAATACAGTACATACTGACTGTTTACATAATTAGCCTGCTCCACTCGTTCTCTTATTTCCTCGAAAGACAGCGCAGCAAATGGAAATACTCAGACATGATATGATGATGAACCTTTGCCTTTTTGCACATTAAAAATACAGCGGCTATTGCCGATTCTCTATCTGCTTTGCGAGGCACCAAAAATATTAACATGGAACCTTTTCAATTAAGGTTCGGGAAACGTAACGTTACCATTTCTTTTACAATTGCTGTGTACTATAGGAAATTGAGTTCCCCTTACTTCGTCTATGCGCGTCTGTGAAAGGCACTCCCGTTTACTCTGAGTTTCTAATCTTGCTGCATAAGTCAGAAGCTTGACTCACTACGAACTTCACAGGCATGCATCGTTAAACTCTGCCGGTGGCCCCCGCCCTCTCCAGTCCAGGCCGTGTTTTCATGCCCCTCTGAAAGGGAGCAGAGGTCGAGAGGAGCCTGGTATTTTAAAGGCTACTTAAACAACGTGCCTAAAACATCGTGCCTAAAACATCACCAACATGCTAATTGATGAGCAGGCTTCCCCACGCACAGCCAGAGTTCAGTTGCGTTGACTCTGCCTGTCACAGTGTGGCTAAAGGAAACTACTATTGTAGGGCTCAGCTGTACGGAGACACGTAGTGACGTGTTTGCGTACAGCCAATAGGAAGCCATCATTTTTCATGCTTGCCGGGAGTCCCTTATTTTGCGGCCGAAATAGGAAATATCGCGGCCTTTTGACAAACCAGCTGATTTCGCGATTTTTTCGTGAATCGCGAAATCGCGAAATGCTGGAGGGTCTGTTTAGTACTAGTTAGTAAGTTGTAGTAAGTACTACTTTTCAGTAACCTAACCATCCATTTAGCAAAAAACTTCATTCATGCACTTCCATTATGTCCCTTAAAAGAATTATGGATATCTTCGTATCCAAAGATTTGCTTTTCTTCCTTTGTTGTTTGTTCATGCTGTGATTTTTTTCTCTCTCCACATAACTTTAAAAAAAAAACATTCCCATCCAATTTTCAAACATTAACCCTCTTTCCCCGGGCTGTGTGGTTTTCATTGAGGTGTGACTAAATGACAACAATAAATCCACACACTTGCTGTGGAGGATAAGGTCAAAAGCAACAGAAAATCAATTTCAAGGCAGGTCAAGGAATACGAGGATATATTCTCATTCTGCTTGACACACACCAATGAGTATTTGCAAATCAAATCAGAATTTCATGTACGCCATTGAGTGGATTCATCATCGGCAACATCCTCCTCCTACACGTAACGAATGGTTATGCTGCTGTGTCCTTCAGTTCTATTTCTTGTAGTAGCCATACTCCATGCTGCTACTGCCAGTGTGTACTACTGCTACCACCACCACAACAATGCCATTTCATCCGTCCAGAATTCCATCGCCAACCTTAATCGCCATTTGCCATGCAGCCAGCCCTGTGCCTAGCTCTATTCTCAGACACAAATCACAGGTAAGATAAGCATTTTGGGGGAGGAAAAATAATGGAATAGGAGGAGAGGAGAGACTGACGTTAGTACTAGTAAAGTAGTAGGAACATTGAATGCACTGACTCTGTCAGTGGCACTTTGGTACAAATTTGGGCGATTACTTAGACAATTTGAATCTAACAGCTAGTTAAGTTTCAGGAAAACAAACGTACAGTTGACCCCCCTCCTGCCTACCCCACAAAACAGTAAAAACGTGTATGCTATGTTTAACTAGAAAATAAACTATCCCGCAAGACCCGACCCACCCCCTCCCTAACCCCAACCAATTTCCATGAAATTAAATGTCCCCAAAAGTCCAAAAACCCCAACGCCCAATTCCCACCTCCCCAAAAGTCTTTAAAAAAGGGGCAAGGGACAGTCTCTTAACTTTCACCGGCAGTGTCTTCCTGTGGCCAGGTGGCCACGCAGCTCTCTCCGGAGGTACATGAGCAGGGCTTTCTGCCTTGCCACCTCCTGCTCAAGGTAGGCCACTCGCAGGGTCAATGGGTGCATTTGCGCCTTGCAGGTACTGTGGGGAGCAGCTGTTGTTTTCGCTGCTTGGTGGCGGCGGGTGGCTGCCGGACCACAGTGCCGTACCACTGGAGTATTACGCTGGCTGTATGACCCAGGGGCAGCGGAGGAGAATGCAGCTGTCGTGGATGTTGACTGCGAGTCATCCTCCTTTCCTGAGCCAACAGCCTCCGATATTCAGCGAAAATTGCCTCCAGCTTCCGTTGCCGGGTCTAGATAGCCAACTCCTTCCTTGTTAGTTTAGAAGGGGTATCTATATGAATAAAGAAAACATACTGTAACCAATACTATTCAAGATTAACACAAAATAATTCAACAGAAAGTTGTGTCACAGTAGCACTAACAACTTGCAAGCACAGTACATATCATTTGTGGCATCTCTCTATCTAACCTCCCACTTCGTCTGCCTCTGCTCTAACATTAGTGGAAGTTTCAGGAATTCTACTAGCACTATATGGACTCACTACATTAGACTCAGACAGTACACCAATCTTCTTCTTCTCTCTTGTTTAGCTAAATAAGTATGTAAACTTGTGGAAGCCAGCATAATGCCAGCGCTGTCAGCTTGCACCCAAGAAAAACAGACGCAAGCCATGATGACACAGACTTGCGTTACTGTTACCAGCCCAGTACATGCAGGTGGTGAAGCTCTTACTTTTCTATTACGGGTGGCACTGGCCATACTCTGTTACAAGGGATACTGCTCAATTAATTTAACATTCCCCCGCCCTGCCCCTGACTACTACAAAAGGAAAATGAAGAAGATAAATAACATGATCATCTATCCCTTCACAGGATTTTTGCTTATATAAGGGGTGACTTTAGGTGCTTTGTTTTTATTGATTGAGTGAACACTGATAGGCCACACATGAATGACAGAGTTGAAAAAAAGTTATTAACAGAGGTAGTGAGTGGTCCCCGTAATCACCGGAGGAAGGCACTTGTGAGTTGTGACTTGACTTGATAATGTGAACTATAAAATATAAATACACAATATATGCTGTGCTTGCAAACTATTGTTATTCAAGGGAGTATTCTGAAAAATTACAACTTCTACTTTCCTCGGCTCTTCAAAGTAACACTCTTCATCCAGTGACCGTCTACTATGCCTACATACACCTATGCTATCTATGAGGAAGATAATATCCAGACATCCATCCATTCAAAGTAAATGTCACTCATTCTTCTTAATGTCTCAACTGGACAAACCTTACTTTTTCTCACCGAAAAACACCCTTTTTATTTTATTTTGTAAACCGCCACCCATGCATCCGTGCTTGACTTACATTTGAATTTGAACCAAAAGATATATTGGGCACACATACAGTTTCTGTTTCACCCACCCAGGCATCAGATTCCCAGCCACCTGTGCCTGCATTCAGAAACACGTATCATTCTTTGCCAGTCATTATTTCAACTTGCTTGTCCTTCCTTACACCCTTCTTTCCCTTTTCGTTCATCCCATCCATCAAGTTCATCTCTGATCTGACTTGGCTTCTCGATAAAACTTACACAGCTGAGTTGAAGTCAAATTTAGAAGAGGCCATTGGTTACTCGTCAACTCCCGCCGCTAATGCTATTGCTAATGCAAAGTCAAGGGTGACTGTCTTCTACCTGGTTGCCAAAAACTTAGTTCTAAATTTGTCTTCTTAACAGTAAAGTGTACTTGTACTGTACAACATATACACCACTGCAACCAGCCTACTCTGCAATCTCAATAAGTAAGGAATATAATAGCTTACCACTGCCCGCCACTAACGTGGCATCCCCCACAGCAGTTCCTGCTGGTACCGCATCCGCCCCTGGAATGACCACCTCCGCACTGGCCCCGGCACTGGTGGTGGGTTGTGCCGTTGGTGTTACGCCTAGAAAATACTTTTAATATTTTTAGATGCCATATACACCACTCCCTAGTTTGTCTAGGAATGAAAAAAATATGTTACTAAATAAACTAATTTTATTATTTGTGACTGTCTAGTCAAAACTGAAAATTCCCCTTTTGTAAAGGGAGGGTGTTTTTTATTTATGCTCAGCCATAACATGCCACTTTTTTTGGCACAACTGATGAATGCTCGCTTTTTAACACGCACCATTTTTCTTATAACAGACAGAAGCTTCCCTTCTACGAACAAGAGCAATATGCTGCTCGGAGTTGTCATTATCACCACCAAGACTTTAAGTTCCAACCAGGTGAGGGCTCTCCCACAATTAATGTGTAAAATCAGCCACTGTTGAGTTTTCAAGAGTTCACCGTTTATCTTATATGAAGTTGATTTTAATAAATGTTTTTATATAATGCACAATTAAAATTTAATATACAGAGTACACACAGAGCTAGTTGTTTTACTTTTAATAAAGCTTTAAAACTTACATAGACTCTGTAGTTTTTGGTCATGAGTGAGTGAGCGAAAGGGTTTGCAATTTGCAAGCATGAGTCCATGACTCTGAGAGGTCAGGACTCTGACTCCGTAGTCTTATGTTCTGGGTTGTATATTCATTGGGGATCATCGCTGCATTCGGGAACTAAATAATTACTCTGACACGCTAGCTAGTCAGTAAGGAGATTGGGGGTTCAACTTCTGTTGTGACTGAGGTATGTGGAAAGTCTAACTGCGCCTATTATCACCAATGCCCTATTTCGTGTCCATAGTTCTGTTTGTGTAGAATAGTCCCTGCAACAGTAGTAGTATGTCCTCCTATCCAATCAAAGTCAAAGTCAAAAACTCTTTATTGAATTTTTTAAATATGTGAAAAAACCATAAAAGTACATTTGAAGATTGACATTTAAAATACATATTTACAATTTATATTTCTAATAAAATACAGATGATAATTCATTGAGAGTTTTGACTTTATATGATATACAGAAAGATGGTCACTTTAAAATCAGTCTAAAACATGATACTAATATAAAAATAAAATTTTTAACAAACCTATTCTAAATTTGGCCTATGTCTGACAACAAACTTCAGAAATTTGGCTATATCTTTTGCAATGCACTCCTCTTCCAAAAATTGGAGAGAAAGAAAAGTGGGACAGCATCTACGGAAACCCATAACCTTTAAAATTGGGGTCAGCCAACGTTTTCTTGGTTCGTTATAGAATTTACAGAATAGGATTGTATGGAATGGAGATTGAAAGAATCATTATCACAAGGGCAAGTTGGTAAAATCGCTGCCCAGTCAGTTGTTTTAGGAAAGGTGACTAAGCGATAAAACGAACCCAACCAAAAATGTATTAATAAAAATCTTTCATACCTCGACAGATTAAACGATAGGTAGGGTTGAATACTCATAGTCATTTGAATAGTTAGCATGTGTTGGACTGATGCTTTGCTCACCTCATTTGTCAGGCGCAATTGTTCTAAATGCGGCAAGCATAATTTAAAAAAAGATTTCCTAGAGTATTCCAAGATTGATGTGGGGGAGTGATAATATTCTGCCATTCCTAGATCGCAAAAGAAGCCTTTAATATAGGCTATCCACCCAATCTTGCAAGCATTATCTAACGAAAGACAATCCTGTATATACCCTTGACAGAAGTAAACTAGTATCTTATTCTTGGTAGCTATTGACATTTTATTGTTGGGAATTGTCAAAGCATAAACATTAGGAAGACTTGTATAGACATTATGGGCAACCCAGAGGACTGTACTCAGTTCTTAGAGCTAATTCTGAATAGGAGTTTTGTTTAACACCTTTTGCCAACTGTGCAAGCTTATCTAGCTACACAGACAGACTGACAATTATATATCACAGAGAGTCATTGTAGAGGCAGGATAAGAATTTAGAAACAGTTTACAAGACGATCAAAGATGATATAAGAAAAAATAGAATTATGAGAAACGTTTGGAACAAATAGGTGCTGTAAAAGTTAGGGAAGTATAATTATGAATATTAACAGGAAAACTTACTGAGGCCAGCAGAGAAGCCCTCGGCCGACCGATCCCAGCCTTCCTGCTCCGCCGCTACCTCCTCTCTCCTCTTGCCCCTGGGAGGAGCTGGTGTACATGAAAGAAAGACACAAATATGGATGATTGTTGTCAACCAAATCAAACATTTAAAAAAAACAATAACAGATTATTTCGGGGGAATAGACAACAATTGCACTAAATTTATTGACCTATCGGATGTGGTCTACTAGGATATTAGTATTGCTGGATTTGCGGACTGTCTACTTGGAAAGTTATGTAACTCACTAAACCAACTACAACGAGTTTCTACTAGGACTGGCAGGCAACACTTCACAGCACTCGAAGTGACAGACACAGTCTGTCATGATTGCAGACCGCTAAAAAGTTTCTTACTAAATAACCAGTCATAATATACTCAAACTATCAATCCACCACCACTATCTCTTCTTAGTGGCAGGAGTACAAAGGAAGGACTGGACTCATACATAATCACTCAGACCAAATGAGCACAAAATTGAAAACAAGTAAGCATAGTAGCACCGCCAGTGAGCAGGCGAGCAGTGCACCTGCAATCACAGAAGCTTTTAAAACATAATTTACCTGCAATGTAATCGGCAGCATTCTTGCTCTTCGGAAAAAAAATACGTTGGATTATCATAATACAGAGCAGAAGACAACAAAGTAGTGATTAAATAGCTATTAGTACTCACCAAGCCCAGGGATCTTGAGGCCAAGTAGGTTGTGTTCCCGGTCCAGTATGTCTGACCACTGGTGCGTCACCTGGTTGTAGGTGCGCCGGACCCCAGACTCCCGATGCGTGGCCTGGCACATCTTACCCCATAGCTGGCGACGCTCCCGGAGGCCGTACATGGTACTGGGCCTGCTGCCTGCCGTGACGGTCTTGGGGAGGTGTTGCTGCATGAAGAAGACCAGTGCGGCCACCTCCACCGCACTGAAGATCTCCCTGGGACTTACAGCCTCTCCTCTGAAGCGCCCGCAAGGGAGCCGGCTATGAGGTGCGGGACCATTCCCCTTCAGGTTTTTACTGGCTCCCTTTGCCATGGTCCTGGACAGTCAAAGGAAAATAAAATAGGAAGGAATAGGGAAAAAGTAAATAAAAGAATAGAGAGTTAAAAAAGTAGTTTTAAAGTAACGAAAAGTAGAAAAAACTCAAAATATAGATGTAAAAAATAGAGTGGTAGATGATGAGTAAAAAAGATTTAGAAAAAGAGCAAACAAAAAAAGGATTACAAAGATTGAAGGAGGATTGAAAAAGCATGCCCAGAACCATAGCAATGAATGAAAACCAAGATGGGCACAATTGCGCCCCGCACATAGGAAATGCACAACGCGAGCATGCAACTAGTGCCCGGAAACTAAAATATGCAACACGAACACTGAAAACAAGATGGCCGCGCCCATATACAACTTCATGGGTAACTTCGCAGTAGCCGCGCTGAAAAAAATCCCGCGAACACGCAAAAATATAAAAATCCGCAAATTGGCAAAAGTTTGCAGATTTTGCGGACCGCGAGAACGCTTTTGCATGAATTCGCGTACTGCAAATTCGCAAAATTCGCCCATACTTAATAATGAGTTGAAAGTGATCCATGTTCAAAATATAAGGGTATACCAAAGTATACTACTTTTTAGGCAGGCATTCAACCATTGAGGTTCCGTGACGATTTGAACCCGTGTTTTCAATATTGTCGGAAATACATAATATTAGTATCAGCGAACCGCAAATGATCCATTTAGCATATCCTGGTGTTTTCGCTATGCTACGAGCAAGAGTACCCCTGTTACAAACACATTTCTGATCTGCCCATGGCATCCATCTTAGATCATGGCAGCCATTTTGTGTTTCTTGCCCTCACATAAGCAATAACCTCTGATCACTGCATTTCAATTAAGGACACGTAGCCTAAGCCGACGATTCACCTCTTTAGTGACACGTGCACTGTGAGAAGTTGGCCTGGTATATAATGCTCACTAATTCTTAGTGATCACTTTGTACCATGCCAAGCAACCCTTATGATGATGGTTGTAATTCAACCTTGTAGACTAGTTATCCTAGTGGTAACGTGGACAAAGCAGTCTTAGGCTAAACTCTGAAAGGCATGTGAAGCCAGCTGTTATACCATACACAACCCCCTTGAATACCAAATGAAAGGGACACCACACAGATATATATTGAAAATATATATTGATTTATTAACTATTAAAATCCCCTGGACTCTTTATGAGCACAGAAGCACAAGCGTTAAATCACAAGACAGTTTAAAAATACACAAAAGTTGCACAATATGGATGAGCCCTAGGGGCCACCTAAACCATATACTAAGAAAGTGGTATAAGAGATACCAGGAGGAAAGTGAAGAGGCCTAGGGCCTTGGGAATCGCTGGAGCTATTCGAGACTAGCAGTGACTAAGTCGGGAAAGGCCCACGGGACTCGGGTGCAGTGTTCAAAGTGCACGCACTTTCCAATGCAAAGTCTATGGTGCGTAAAAAGTACAAAGTTAGTTTAAGGGCACTTCCGCTGAACCTAGAGGAACAAAACTTAAGACACAGACCCTAGAGGTGTGTACCAGTGTAGGGACACCGGCTTTGCAATGTTACCTCACCCACAGGAAGTGGGTGCACAGGGTCGAAGTGGCGTTGGGTTTTGACACGCAGGTTCTTGGCGCTTGAAGCTGAAGATGCTGCAGGCGATGTGAAGGAGAAGTGTCCGGTGGATCCAAGGGTGGATCTGAAGTGGTGAAGACCTGAAAGCAGAGGGGACAATGTTCAAAGTCACTGACCAGTGACCACCGTGGAACCAGATTGGAACCAGGCAAAGTCGGGTGCAAACAGGTGATGAGGTGTTGCTTCTCTCTGCAGCCACGTGGACACGAAGAGGTCAAGGACGTCCAGGAGTCTATCACGAGCTGTCCCTCGTAGGCTCTAGCTGATGGCGGTATCGGCAACTCGATTGAAGCAAACAAGCCTTGGCTAACGCAAGCCACGGGGAAAGTGAAAAAGGCTTATTACTCGGACCAGCAAGGTCAGAGCGGGTACTCCTTTCTACAGGAGCGAGGGCAGGTCTGGAGCAACCAGACCCACAGTGTAAATTGTATGTTTCATCGCCATGATGGCCGCTGATCACGTGACAAGCGGCCGGGATGGCACAAGTGGCACAAAGCAAAAGGGCCCCACGCAAATCGTGGAGATGCTGGAGGGCTGATCTTTGGTGCAAATGCTGCTCGGTTGTGGGGCTTCCTAAACCCCAAAGCACAGAGTCGAGGGTGCCTCGGGTGCTGCGCAGTCAGCGTCTCGGGGGTCTTTCAAGATGTCCGCTCCCACGTCTCTCGGTGCCTCCACGGGTCCCTTCTTTGCAGGGACTGTGGATCGAGCTGGGAGAAGTCTGAGAAGCTGGGTCTTGTCAGGCTCTGCACTCGGGCTCCGGCGGGAGGCGGCGGCAAAGCAGACGTCGAGGTGCTGGGTGATGCCTGTGTTCACAGGGTGGCCCCTCCTAGGCCACTAGGGAGATTCTCTTCAGTCTTCTGTGCAGCAGAATGTCGAAGTCCATTCTTCTTCTTGTTTAAAGTTGATTTCAGGATGATCTGCTGTGCAATGGCACTGCTCCCCCTCTTATTCCCAAACTGGGGGTGGATCACCTACTAGGTCCCTCCTCTGGGAGGAACCAGGAAGGGGGGCGGTTACACCCCCTTTCCTTTGTCCAGCTCCGCGCCAGGACTGGGGCTGGAAGGCCCCAGAACCGGTTTGGACTGGCCTATGCACAGGGACACCTTGTGTGCCCCGGGCATGTCTGATTCTATTCAGCCCTGTCCTACCCAATACACAAAATCCTGTCTGGGGTGGTGCTCGCACCTCCCAAGGCAGGAAACCCTTTGTCCAGGCCACCATCTGCCGAGTTTCGGTCAGCAGCAGGAGGCCAGACTTGTGTCTGTGGTGGCAGCGTCCATTTTGTGAAGCTGAGGCTCTGTTTAACTTTAACCGGGGTTAAGGCTACACACATGTCGTGTCCCTCTAGAAGGGTGGAATGCTATCCCCGTCGCCAGAATTGGCGAGGGGATAGTATTCCAATTCGTATGACACCTTACTCGACATGTTTTGATAAAGCCAAACCAAAGATAGCATTTAACCGCGAGGATTATAATGCACTTAAGAGTATATGGTATGGCAATATCCCGGAACAGCTTAGGGAGTGGTTCCCGACAGCTGCAGACAGGCTCAGCTCATGCTAGAGCACCATCTCACATATTTCCAAGCACTCTGCCTCCAGGATTGATGAGGCCTTCCATAGGAGTGGCTGATAGGAACATATGTGTCCAGTTTAGGGTTAGGCACAGACATACTGTACCTAAGTAAGAGGTGATTACACCAACTTACCCCAGCTGAGTGATCAGCCAGTTGTGTCAAATATGGAGGCCAGGCCAGGGGTGGCACAATACATGCTGCAGCCCCTGGTAGGCCTTGGCTACACCTATGCCCTGGGTACCTATGGTACACTGTTACAGGGGCCTATAAGGTGAACCAATTCCAATTGTGTTATGCACCTAAGGTACATGGAGTCCATTTTAAAGAGAGAGCAATCAGCCTGGGGCCCTGAATAGCAGGATCCCAGGCCAACTAAGTCAAAAACCAGCTAAACACCAGGCAAAAAGTTTGGGGGTAACCATAGTCAGATATCCACCTTCCTACATGCACCTTGGAACAGAACACGCTGTAGCTGCATGACTCGACAAAGGCTGCCTCCTCTGCCCGAGGCCAGCCCTACCGAACTGGTTCTCGTGTCCATTGTCCCGATCATGATTAGGCGGCCGAAGCCGGTAGCCTTGCCCATTTACAACCCACAAACATCCCTTATCCCACTTTTCTATCTTCTGCACCTGGCTCTGCTCCTTTCCTTCTGGGCCTTTATTAGGGGGAGGTAACGAAATTTACGATGAGGCGGTCCGGTCCCGAATGAAAAGTTGACATGAGATTATGATGGAAAAGTGGGAACCTCTCATTCGTAATGTTGTATCATCAGATATTGTCGACGATTCCTGTGCAACGCCAAATATTTATTGTTTAGGACACAAAGGTTTGGGAATGTAGTAACATGTGAAGAATTTGCCCGAAGCCCAACTTTCAGTATATAAGGAGCAACCCTCTTTGTACAAATCGAACAGGCTCCTAGATTCTGCCCGTGTGTAGTATCTGTGACTTCTGTGTCCCTGCAGTAATAAACCTTTGGTCTTTGACGCCACCATCGAGAAGCCCGTGTTTCAGTTCATTTGTGCACCAAGGCAGGTGGAACTCCGGGGTCTTCGGGTGTTGTTCCCTGACACCTCTGGACGGAACCAAAAAGTCCAGAACTCCAATTGGCGCCCAACGTTGGGCGACGTCATTCGGTACCGGTCCAAAAGCCTGAAGAGTTCAAGAAACTTCGTGTGAAGATTCCTGAGGGAGGCGCCCCACTTCATCGATCCCGGCATATCGCAAAAGAGGCCCGAAGTTCTCTTCCACGAGGGTTCCCGTTCAGGACGGCTGCAGTGGGCCGTTGCCTTGACCGTCGCCCTGTCTTGGACCCGAGGTGCAGTCCTTAGTACGGCGAAACGTGACGGGTTTCTCCTTGGTGACGTCTTCAGTGCCTCAGTTAAGTATTTAGTGGTTGCCAGTTGGTTATTTCGTGAGGGTTGTTAAAATACTTTTTGGTTCTTGGTTTGGTTTGGTTTCGTAAGATTATCACTGGTTGTTCTGGTTACGATAATCTATTTGGTTTAGTTTGGGTATCGATACATCAGTTCGCTTTTGGTAGGCCTAAGTTCTTGGTTCAGGTGCACATATCTGTTTCGTGTTTTGTTTGTTTTGTGTTCCGGATTGCAAAATGGTAAGTCGGAGAAATTGTATGTTGTCTTGTTTTGGTTGCAACAGTGATTCACGATTGGAGGACTCATGTCTGGTTCCTCCGATTGGGACTCCCTTATATGACTTGTACTGTAAACATGGTGTGGGTCCTATATCTTATAATGAGGTGTGGGTCCGTTATACGAAAAAGGACGGTGTCCTTAGTTGGCCACTGCATGGTAGTTTTGAACCCGAAATCCTTGATAATTTAGAAGCGAAATTGTTTAGGAAGAAAGCCCGGCCGGCAATGTTTGATTCTTTCCGTTACTGGCGAAAAGAATCTAAACAGAGAGAAATGAAAAGATTGAAGAAGGAACAGAAAGAGCAAGAAGAGTTGACTCTAGAGCAAGCGGCTAAACAGCTGCAAGTCAACGAGTCTGAAAAGGCCATAGAGGTGGCCATTAGAGAGCATAATTTAGCGATCGACAAGTGCTATCCTGCCTTGCCATCGAAAACAGCTAAGATACTGGAGGACCCCGAAAACGATCCTCTGTTGTCTTATTTGTTAAGGTCACCTCCACCGTATGCACAAGGTGCTACGGCTCCACCTTTACCGAATGTTCAATTGCCGGTTGCTGGACAACCTGGTATTCCTGCTCCTGCCCCTCAGAATCAAGCTCCTGTACCTCCTGTGGTCAATATGAATGTTCCTACGGCACCTCCTCCTCCTGCATTGCCGACTTCTATACCTGTATCTGTCGCGCTTACACCTACTACTCCACAAACTGTTTTTGTCGATACTCCTACTGTCCCGCTATCTGTTCCTACTTCTACTGTGTTTTCTGCGTCTGCTAGTGTGTTGACTCCACTTTCTGTTCGTCGAAGAATCACTGATTCTGTTTCTAACATTTTATCTCCTTTCTATAAAACTTTAATCAAGACTCCTACTTCTGACTCTGTTCAAAGACGTAGTCAGCTTCCGAGTACTGAGGAACGGGGAATTTTAGATTCCACGGCTCTCAGATGGATTTCGAAGAGTAGGAGATACAGTACGAGAGATGTGCTAGATACATTTATGCAGTGGAAGGAACCAACGCAACGGTATGTCTTTGATGAGATGTGCTCGCTGTTACGTGAGGAAATAGAAGAAGATGATGTTGAATCAAATTTAGAAGACTTAATTAAGGTTCAGAAAGAGTTTGCTGCAGGAATGATAGTAGGTGAAAATATAGAAGAAGCGATGGAACTGATTTTAAGCTATAGGAGTGATCCATCACTTCGTTCACCAAGAGATTTAGAGAAAAGTAAGACGAAGTTAAATCGCCAATATCCAATGAGGGAGGTTCCTCCAATTTGGCGCAATGCTGTACAAGCTGATGCGGTCAATGGTATTGTAGCCGCTCCGGCCCAATTCCAAAGAGTGTGGATACACATTCCATGGAAACGAGTCGAAGTGCTAGCAGTGAAGCAAGCCTTGCCAGATCCGCGTAAGAATCCTGCCGGATACTATAAGGAATTAGCGCAAACAGTTGAGGCTTGTGTAATGAATCTGGCGGACATCGATATGTTATTTGGTAATGTAGTTCCGCAACCAATTTGGGCAAAAATTCGTAAAGAGAATCATCCAGTTGCCCTAGGTGGTGATTGGGCAGCTATCATTGCGGCGGATGGTCAGCAAGTAGGTGGTTCCAAACCCGAACCTCTAATTGCTAATCTTCCAGGTAGGATAATCGACTTAATGAAGACTCTGATGCCCGCATTGCGTGTTAATTGGGACAAGTTGTCCGCATGCAGGCAAAAGAAAGACGAAAGTGTCTCCGACTTCTTCACGAGGTTCGAAGAGACTTTTGTAGATCATAGTGGTCAGGATATGAGCACAGAAGGAGGACAGAGACTGTTTGTGGATAAATTCGTACATAATTTGTTACCTGAGTTATGCAACAAATTAAAAGATTCCGAGAGTGCGTGGGCTGTCTCTACAACTGCGCAAATACTTGCAACTGCACAGTATTATGAAAATAGGGATAAAGAGGAGAAAGAGAAATCAGATAAGAAAACGAAAGATTTAAAGACTAAAGTTCTCTTGCAACAGGCGTATCCGCCTCGCACGAATCAGACTAATACGCAACAGGGTTCGTATCAAAGGACAGATTATAGCTCACCTAGACCTCAATATCAGTGGAATCAGTGTGCGTACTGTAAGAAAGAGGGTCACTACAAGAATGAGTGTCCGATCTTAGCGCAAAATAATGCAGCAGCAGCTCAGAGAGGTCGTGGTGGTTTTGTGCAAAATTCTAGAGGTCGAGGGCGAGGTGCTATGCCTCCACAGACGAATGATCGTCCTTCCAATCATTTTGATCAACGAAATGGACAGTCTGCTCAGCAAAATAGATCTCAACAGTATCTTGTTGAAGACTATTGTGAAGTGGATGAGGGATTTCAGCAAAATGGGTACTAGGACAGCCATGGACAGAGAGAGGGAGTAGTATCAGTTCCAGTGGATCAGAGTGGGCCTTATGTCGCAGTAGCAACATCAGGTGTAGTCGAACCGTTTCTGTTGGATACTGGTGCAGCAAAAAGTTCTATCATTCATGCGAAACTCCCTGGCGCACCTTTGTCCGGCTCAACAAATGTCTCTGTAGGTTTTTCAGGCGCCCCTGTTTACAACCCGATATCTGGCCCTTTGTCTATTTCTGTTGGACCGTGTCAATTGAAAGCACCCCTAATTTTGACGACAGGTTGTAATGAAAATCTGCTTGGTTTAGATTTGTTAAAACGACTATATGCGACATTGTACTGTTCTCCGGAAGGAGTACAGCTTACATTGGGCAAAAGAATCACCTCTCCGATGTACTTGTCAATGGATGCACTCCCGCCAGAGCTGCGTTCACTCCCTGATTCTCTTTGGGCGACTGGTCCTAACGATGTAGGCCTTTTAGAAATACCACCATATGTAGTCACTTTGAAAGCAAATGTGAAATTTCCACGAATTCCTCAATATAAAATATCTAGTGAAGGTGAACGAGCACTTTTATTGATTGTACAAGATTTGATTAAGAAAGGTGTAGTTGAAGAAACTAGAGGAAATGTCTGTAACAGCCCTGTATTACCGATCTTGAAACGAACTGATCCTACAAAGCCTCCAGTGTATAGGTTTGTCATCGACCTCAGAGAAGTTAATAAGATTGTGGTCCCGCAGTTTCCTGTGGTTCCAGACATTACTGCCTTGTTAACATTGATTCCTGCTACAGCTACTTGGTTTTCAGTCATCGACTTAAAGAATGCCTTTTTCAGCATTCCGATAGCCGAAGAAAGCAGGGATATTTTCGGCTTCTGTCTAGGAGGTCGAAGTTTCAGATTTAAACGCGCTCCACAAGGCTATTGTGAAAGCCCATCTATTTACAGTCAGGCATTAAAAAGTCAGTTAGATACCTTTGTCCTTCCTCCAGGTTCTGCTCTAGTACAGTATGTAGATGATCTTCTAGTGGCTGCCGATGACAAGGAAATTTGCAAAGCAGCTACAATTTCGTTATTGCATCATTTGTCTAATTTGAATCACAAGGTGTCACCTTCGAAAATGCAATACTGTTGCCAAGAAGTGACCTACCTAGGTCATCTCTTGTCAAAGGAGGGAAGGAAGTTGACCCCAGAGAGAATAAAAGCAATTACGCAGATGAGTGTTCCTCGCACGCAGAGAGAAGTGCGTGCCTTTCTAGGTATCACCTCCTACTGTAGGCAGTGGATCCCAAATTTTTCTCTTTTAGCAAAACCGTTGGTAGCTTTGACTGGGAAAAATGTTCCGAGTCCGGTGCCATGGTCTGCTGAATGTCAGGAGAGTTTTTCTGAGTTACGAAATGCACTGTGTTCAGCTCCTGTATTAGGTACACCTGATTACAGCAAGCCATTCACGCTCTACGTTCACGAGAGAGAAGGTTGCGCGTTGAGTGTTCTGACACAGACATTTGGTGATAAACAACGCCCTTGTGCGTATTTTTCATCAACATTAGATCCGGTAGCTAGAGCATTGCCTAGTTGTTTGAGAGCTACAGCAGCAGCTGCAGCTTCCATTCGACAATCTGCTGGTTTGGTGATGAACAACATGCTAGTGGTCATGGTTCCTCATGCTGTGGACACACTCATGAATCAAACTAAGACACAACACCTTACCAGTGCGAGATTATCTGGTTACGAGCTGACATTATTAGCAAGTCATATTCAGATCAAAAGATGTAATGTATTGAATCCAGCAACGCTGTTGCCGGCTAATCAAGAGTCGAGTGATTCCGAGCCCCATGATTGTTGTTTTAGAACGGAGGAAGAGACAAAAGGACGTATTGACCTAAAAGACACTCCATTGTCAGATCCAGATGGCACGTTGTATGTGGATGGGTCATGTTTTAAATTGGAGAATGGTGATGTGACTGCTGCTTATGCGGTAACGACCTTGAAGACGATTGTGGAGACTGCAAGAGTGAGTCAGAATTCTGCCCAAGCTGCAGAATTAATAGCTCTAACAAGAGCGTGTGTTTTAGCTAAGGGAAAGAGAGTGAATGTGTTTACAGATAGTCAGTACGCATTTGGCGTGGCCCATAGTTTTGGCCGTTTGTGGAAAGAAAGAGGTTTCATTACGTCCCATGGGACTAAGATTCAACATGGTCAGCTAGTTAACGACTTGTTGGAATCTCTAACCTTGCCGACTGAAGTTGCGATTGTAAAGTGCAGTGCTCATAAAGCAATCACGGATGATGTTGGTCGTGGGAATGCTTTTGCTGATGAAACTGCTAAACAGACAGCTAGAGACATGATGAGCAGAATGTATGTTGCTACGTCCGCAAGATGGATTGCTGAGTCTGGAATGTGTGAGGATACAATGGAAAGTGTGAAAGAGATTCAGAAAGAGGCAACTGAGGAGGAAAAACGTGTATGGAGAGAAAGTACGGGCAAGTTGGATTCGAGTGGGTGTTGGATTGACTTGTCAGAACAACAGCGTTGGATGTTGCCTGATGTGTATGTGCTTGCAGTGGTGACAATGGCGCATGGAGTAGCGCATATAAGTTCTAAAGGAATCTGTAAGATGTTGGCTCCAGTCTGGAAGAATGATGGGATCAGTAAATGTGCAGAGAGAGTGGTGAAAAATTGTATGGTATGCCTGATGCATAATCCTGGCAAGGGAACTCCAACTCCTGCTGGTCACTTCGCTCCTCCTTTCTGCCCCTTTGAAGTGATTCAGTTAGACTTCATTCACATGGATCGGTGTAATAATTTGAAATACGTCCTGGTGGTAGTCTGTGCTTTTTCCAGATGGATCGAAGCATACCCACTAAAGGACAATACTGCCCTATCAACTGCCAAAATTCTTCTCAAAGAATATTTCCCTAGGTTCGGAATGCCACGGATTGTATGGTCAGATAACGGAAGTGAGTTTATAGGGAAAGTTATGCAGAGTGTGTGTGCCGGTCTGAGCATAAAACAGAAGTTCCACAGTGCGAACCATCCCCAGTCTGCTGGTTTAGTTGAGGGTTACAATGGCACCCTCAAACTAAAACCAGCCAAAATTCAAGCATCCACGGGTTTGTCCTGGCCAGACGCACTTCCCTTGGCTTTGTTATCAACGAGAGCAACTGTACATTCTAGAGTAGGGCTTAGTCCCTACGAGATTGTCTTTGGCCGCCCGGCAAATGTATGGGGTGTGCCTAGGCCAAAGGAGTTTTGTTCCCTAGAATATCCTATGTTGATAGACTACCTTTACGACTTGACTGCTAAATTGAGTCTTATTCACCAACAGGTTTTCGATGCATTGCCAAAGCCTCCGGAGAGTCCAGGGCATCAGCTGAAACCCGGCGATCAAGTCGTGATCAGAAACTTCGCGAGGACGAAGAACCTTCAGCCCAGATACGTCGGCCCCTTCCAGGTCCTGCTTGCAACAAGAACTGCAGTTCGTGTAGCTGGTCGAAAGCACTGGGTGCATGCGTCTCATGTCAAGCGTGTACCTTTGCCGCTTCCTTACGACGACTGGGTGAAGAAGGGAATTGGTGCCTCCGAATTTGAAAAAACGCCAAAGTTCATCCCTTTCAGCGATGCCGAATTGATTACCGACACTCCGAAATCTGACTCTCCTCCTGAAAAGGCTCCTTTGAACTCTGAACATTTGTCCCCTGCATCAGAAAAAGCTCTGTCATCTGCGAACTTGAACACTGCAACAACCACTAGTGATATGCTATTTGCCGATCAAACAGTACCTGCAAAGCAAAGATACAATTTACGACCTCGTAATATGGACAAATAAAGCAGGCAACTGCCTATTGTGATATTTTGAAATTTTGAACTTTTGCCTTCAGCCAGGAAGTTTGCTATTGTTTTATTGTTTTTAAAATTGCCTTGCCGTCTGGGTAGCCGTAGGGTCATGGCTGTGTGCCTAGTTGAATCTGCGGGGGTCTGACACAAGGTCGATCTTTCTGTTGGTTCTGGGAACTCCCAGGGCTGATAGAGGCATTTTCATCTACGTACACATCATCAGTGGTCGCGAGCGGATTGTAGAAGATGGAGCTTCCTGCGCTGCAACGAGAAAATGTGATTTATGTTCGCAGAAACAGACTTTACAGAATTCTTCACAGCAAATGCTTTTTGATACAATGTGCCATTACGTTTTTGATTGTTTTGATAACGTTGGTGGGTGGAATCGTCTTCGGTATGAGTTTAATTTTTGTGCCAGTAACTACAGTACCTCCCCTTGATCCTGCTACTTCTACTGTTTCTTCTATACACTCTTTTCATTCGTTTTCTGAACATGAGCAAGCTCGACGCTCAGAATTCATTAATAACACTTTTGTACAGCTCTTGCACCAACACCAACTGGTAGTTAACACTACAGACTGCTGGGTGTGTGGCTTGATATCCCACACTATGGATAAAGGTATTCCCTATCTGGTTTTGCCTTTCAGCTATAATGGATCATTTCAGGCCCTTCAAACCATCTTTGCTTATGCCCTTGAAACCTATCCTCCACGTCCACCACGTTCCACTAAATATAACTCTGCCAACAAAGCTTTAGTCCAGGGAATTATTGACATGATCAAGGACGTCAATAATACTCCATCTTACCCTAGAGACGAATTACGAGTATATTTGAGTTGGAACTCTTCAGAGTATCGCCTTAGTTTGGGAGAAAGCAAGCGTAAAAGCTCAACTCCAATCTGGGTCGTACCTCACCGAGGTCAAGTCTGTTTGCAAGGTAATGGGAGAAATCCGAGAGCTCGGCTAGGGAGGAGTGAGTGCGTAGAGACTTACGTGTTTCCGGCTAACTCTTCCCCTGCTTTCCTTACTGCTAGGGGTACCTACTTCATCTGCCGAGATAGGGCATATACATGGTTGCCTGCTGACTTTTCAGGATCATGTTATATTGCCCGATTGTTGCCTCCAACATATGCTGCTTCATCTGATTACCACAAGACCAGAGTAGCAAGAGGTGTTTTCAGCAAGGAAGATACCGCTGGTCAGGAAGCTGGGGACTTCTTCAAAGGTTTCCTTCCGTTCTGGGGGCCTATGGCCAATAGTAGAAACATACGTCAGCTAACACGGGTAGTTGAATCTACTATTACCGAAACTGCTGGTGCCCTTAGCAATTTGACAGCTGAGCTTCAGGCGGATAGACTCATGACGTTGCAGAACCGTATGGTTCTAGACGTAATACTTGCAGATCGAGGTGGGGTATGCAGAATGATCCAATCGAGCTGCTGTGTCTTTATTCCTAATAATGCTCCAACAGTCTATGAGGCGATCTCGAAGCTACACAAGATTTCCGACTCTATTCATGTAGACAAGGGAAACTGGTCCTTCATGGAGTGGTTTTGGACTCTGATATCAGCGTGGGGATGGAAGGTTCTGATGGTCATTGGTGTCATCTTAGTATTCCTCTTCTCATGCTGCCTGATTATCCAGTGTGGTCCTGCTCTGTGTAGTCTTTGTGCTGCAACCTGTTTTAGGAAACCACCTGCGTTTGGAGAAAAGGCGCGAGAAAGGATGATGATACAACAGCATGTCACTGACCTGATGAGCATAGAATTAGACTCTGACATAGACTGAGTAATTGCCTATGTAAGGGCAAAAGGAGGGTCTGAGGTTCTGTGACGATTTGAACCCGTGTTTTCAATATTGTCGGAAATACATAATATTAGTATCAGCGAACCGCAAATGATCCATTTAGCATATCCTGGTGTTTTCGCTATGCTACGAGCAAGAGTACCCCTGTTACAAACACATTTCTGATCTGCCCATGGCATCCATCTTAGATCATGGCAGCCATTTTGTGTTTCTTGCCCTCACATAAGCAATAACCTCTGATCACTGCATTTCAATTAAGGACACGTAGCCTTAGCCGACGATTCACCTCTTTAGTGACACGTGCACCTTGGAACAGAACACACTGTAGCTGCATGACTCGACAAAGGCTGCCTCCTCTGCCCGAGGCCAGCCCTACCGAACTGATTCTCGTGTCCATTGTCCTGATCATGATTAGGCGGCCGAAGCCGGTAGCCTTGCCCATTTACAACCCACAAACATCCCTTATCCCACTTTTCTATCTTCTGCACCTGGCTCTGCTCCTTTCCTTCTGGGCCTTTATTAGGGGGAGGTAACGAAATTTACGATGAGGCGGTCCGGGTCCCGAATGAAAAGTTGACATGAGATTATGATGGAAAAGTGGGAACCTCTCATTCGTAATGTTGTATCATCAGATATTGTCGACGATTCCTGTGCAACGCC
Source organism: Lissotriton vulgaris (assembly GCF_964263255.1). Taxonomy (NCBI): domain Eukaryota; kingdom Metazoa; phylum Chordata; class Amphibia; order Caudata; family Salamandridae; genus Lissotriton; species Lissotriton vulgaris. Next base: position 2,037,686,214 of record NC_141691.1, read on the forward strand.
AAATATTTATTGTTTAGGACACAAAGGTTTGGGAATGTAGTAACATGTGAAGAATTTGCCCGAAGCCCAACTTTCAGTATATAAGGAGCAACCCTCTTTGTACAAATCGAACAGGCTCCTAGATTCTGCCCGTGTGTAGTATCTGTGACTTCTGTGTCCCTGCAGTAATAAACCTTTGGTCTTTGACGCCACCATCGAGAAGCCCGTGTTTCTGTTCATTTGTGCACCAAGGCAGGTGGAACTCCGGGGTCTTCGGGTGTTGTTCCCTGACACCTCTGGACGGAACCAAAAAGTCCAGAACTCCACCATGTACAGCTCTAACAACGTGCAAAGTGAGAAATCATACTTATCTATTGTTAACCGAGACACTGGCAGTCTAATTTAGGCAACTGGTTAGTGATAATGCAATATGACATATTTAAAAAGATTCATTTATATAACAAACTATTAAAGCAGTTCATTTTTTTCAGATATTTACTTTAATTAAAGTAAAGGACTTAATGATGACAAGAATTCAAGAAAAGAGAAGAGCTAATAAAACTGTACTTCTTCAAAAAGAGGGAAAAGAAGAAAGTGGATGATGGACATAATATTGTAGAGGTACACAAAATCTTCTGGGAAGATAACTAAGCAATTTCTTAAAACTGTATTAAGAAGAACTAAAATGATAGAAATATTGAAATGAAAAAGTAAACTTCAACTACAAGTCAGAAACAAAAAGGATAACTCATGTCCAAATATATTCAAATTGTAAAAAAACAACTTGTGTAACAAGAAGGCAGAAACAGCATAAAGATATAAGAAGAATATTTAGAAGTAGAGTAATTCAAAACATATTACAGAATTCAAAAAAGTATAAGAGAAGCATATAAGCACTGCAATAGATTGAAAGTGTCATTGATAAAGCTTTTGAGTTGCAACACAAATGATTTCTCTTAATATTGAACAGATTGAGAACAGTGGATAAAACAGTGGTGTATATGATGGAAAAATGTAATAAAAAAGACTGGTTAGCAGAACTAATTTTTGGAAATGTTTTACTAGTAGTCGATGATATGAGGTGAAAGATAATTCTCGCCATTCCAAAGGAGAAAATGGTTCCTAGAAAATGTAGAAGAAGTAATAGCTCAAAATGTTCAAGGAATGTGTACACAGGCTTCTGTATATAAGTGGCATTGTAGCAGGATTTGTAGTATTCTACAGGAGTCTATTGATACATTTCAAAAGAATGTATGCATATGCTAATAAAATTGTTAAATACAAGATTAACATATTGCAAGGACAAGACCAATGTAAAATAAAATAAGAAGTATATCAAGTTACAGGGACATTCTCTGGCTTGTTTTTGAAGGAAAGAGTGGCACAGCACTTTTCATAATTTAAGAAGGTTAGCTGTCTTCCACTCTGTAGTGTGGATAATAGTTAGGAGACCTTACTAAGTAAAAACTCATGCAGTATGTTTAAGTGAAATAAATACAGCACTTTTGCATGGTACAGTAGCAGATGTAAAGAACACTTGTGATGATGTACAGTTTAATTTATTTTATTTCTTTTTTTGTTCTGAAGATGAATGTAGATACAATGGGGACTTAATGTATGTGTCTGTAGTAGAAGAAAAGAGAGCTATTATTACTGATAATCCTCCAGCAGTGATTACACATTTTGACACAGTTTCCTCTGAAAAACCAAACAATATTTGTGTTCGATGTTGATGCTGTCACTACAAAAGTAAAACTAGAAATTGGCATGTATATTTAAAAAGTGAAAAAGAAAACAGTGATGAGTGGCAACAATTCTGCTTATTTATTTGTGGAAGAACTATTTGACTTGTGCATATTATATGCCACTACTTTTACAACAAATTTGAAGCCAAGAAAATGCCAGCTAGAGGTGTGTATAACAACTTTGAGTTGGTACCCATTCCTAAAGAACTAGCCGCCCGATTCATCAAACAAAATTGCGCTCGCAAAGGGCCAGATTCTGAGAATCTGGCCCTTTGCGAGTGCGATTTTTGCATTTGGGATTCAGCATCCCCAATGCAAAAATCGCTAATTGCGATCTCGCAATTTTGCGAGGAATTACATTTAAGGAATCTCTATTTGAGATTCCTTAAATGCAATTCATCATCCAATTTTTTTTGCGAATTCGCAATTTCTGGCCGCAATTTACCGCGAGGTCAGACCTCGTGGTAAATTGCGAAAACTCAGAAAAATGCATTTAAATGCATTTTTCTGACTTGCATGTTACACACACACATGTCCTTTGGACATGTGTGTGTGCAACACCTGTGTAAAATTTCATTTGAGGGGTGCTACAGGGTGTCCTTTGGACACCCCTGGCACCCTTCAAATCATTATCCTATTTGCGATTAGCAAATTGCTAATCGCAAATAAGGAATACTCCCCATTCATTCCTATGGGCCTTTTGGCCCATAGGAATGAATGGCGAGTTATTCCTTATTTGCAATTAACAATTTGCTAATCGCAAATAAGGAATATGTAGGAATCGCATTTCTTTATGCAATTTCTACATGAATCACGTTTTGCGAGTCCTTAATAGCGATTCGCTATGAATCGCTATTAGGGGCTCGCAAAACGGGAGAATGATGAATCAGGCTGTAGAAGATTTAAATCTTTATGAATCTATTCTTATTCAATCAGAACATCCATTCCAGGAAATAGTTTGTATGCAACCTAAAACAGGTAAGCTATAAGCAACATATTTATAAAAAGGTCTCAAAGAAAGAGTTGTGTACTTACCTTTAGATTTTATGAAAAATATCAAAACTATTGGTGTAGACAGATAGGATAATGAGACAGTAGTTATTCAACTACATCATGTACCATCAAATAAGTTAAATAATCTGGCAAGAGTTAGTAGATATTAGTAAAGTGCACAATGCAACATTATACCTGGTACAGAATAATTTTATTATAAGAATGTTAATATTGATGAAGAAAAAGAATACATTGAAGATGGCCCCATTGAAAAAGTGGATGAATCCAGATGTGAAGTGATTTATGAACATTACAACATACATTCTCTCCATTCAAAAGAAATCATTGGGAACGCTATTAAAATATTTCAAATGAAAGAAGCAACGCAGAGCTCCCATGAGTATATGGGGAAAAAGTTTAGAAACTCTTCATTTTCTACAACTCTTCCCAACTGCAGTGGGTGGACAATTTGATGACCAGCCTGTAAAGATTCCAGCATCTCAATATCAGTAATTAACATTATACTGTGAAGATTCAAAATTTTGGCAGTGCATTTCCTATATATTTCATCTTCTCTTTGAGAGTATCCAGACTTTCATATGCAGTGAACCATATATCAGATACAGGAATTCATCTACAAAGTCTTTCTGCGAGACAATTGATGGGGAAAGTTGAACAAAGGGATGAAAACTTGTAATGCCACTTAATGAATTCAATGGCTTGCCAATGTGGCACTAATGAATAGAAACCTAGGTACACCTACTTGGTTCTCTAACTCTTAGTTGTGCTACATATGCATGGGATGATTTACTTGATTTCTTTGTGGAAGCAAATTAAAAAACAAGGAATATTGAAGTGAAGACAGCTGGAAAATTCTGTTCTTTGTATCCCACAATTGTCTGCAGATATTTTTACCAAAAGTTTCAACTTGTGATGTCATCTATCTGCAAAAAATAATTCCACCTTCTAGAGCGGTAACTGATTTATTTCGATACAAAGGGTACGGAGCAAGAGGTGCTCCTCATATACATACATATACTATTATGGATAAAGGATGCACCAAAATTTGGGACAGATAGTGATGAGGCTGTTTTATCTTTCATCCAACAGTGTGTTACATGTGCCAACCTAAGAGAAGGAGATAACAGCTTGAGATAACAAGTTTCACAGTTTAAAGTCATAGATGTGGAAAATACTGCCTACTGAAATACAAATGTAAAGGAAGGTTTTATACAAAATGTTGTTTTGGATTCCCACGACCTATAATTTCTAAGGGAAGATTAAACAGCTTGTTGTCATTGGTAAGATGTACAATAACACGGAAATCTCCAAAGAATACATACAAACTCAGAACAGAAGCTTCATAGTAAATTATTGACTATAATCCAGTAATTTTTTTATGTGGAATGCAAATATGTATATTCAGTTTGTTGCAGACAACTCAATTGCTGTTGCTCGCTATGTCACATCATATATTACAAAATCCGAGAAGTCATAGATGAAAGAAATGTGGGATGAAATCGCTGCAGAAAAGATTCTCAAGAAGAAATTGTACAGCTTTAGCTTGAATATCCTTTCCCATACAGAGATGGGATCTTATCAATGTTCAATTCAATTGAGCTCAGACAGTTTAAATTCAAGGTCAAGAGGAATCATTTGGGTAAGTCAAGGCGTAACCTCCACACTTAACAAAGTATTGAACAATTTGTGATGATTAATATAATGATTGCTAAACATGGTGATATCCTCACTATGAAGTTTTTTTATGCATTGGAACATGTCAATTTTGATTGTACCCACTGTAAGGAATTCTGTAAGGTTGTGGGTTGTGAATGGCTTTTACTCTAACTCACCACTTTTTATAAAGCTTTGTTTATTTCTATAGTGTCAGGCTCCAGGTAACTCTGGGCGTAGTTCACAAAGCGCACTTTGCACTAGACAAGCTACACATAGCTATGTGAACTGCGTAGTGTGGTAGTAAAAATGCTGTTCGTACTGATTGCACAGTGACAGATGCTTGTCCGCACTGTGCAATCTGTGCAAATGGCATCTTGCACAGTGCAAGCGGTCAATTTCTGCCACTCGAGTAGATTTGTACTCAAGCTGCAGTTTTCTCAATGCGGACTGGTTGTTTCTCATCGCGATCATACACGACCACTCGCAATCAGAAACCTGACCTCCCATTGTTGAGAATCTTGCTAGTAGCTTTATTTTCCATGCTCACGATTACCAACATGATGTTTCTGAACGCAAACTAGGAAAAAATGACGCTGGGATGTCATTTTGCTCACTCGCGGTCGCCAACTTGAAGTTGAGGACCGCGAGCAAGCAAAAAATTCCTGCTACACGTTTTTGCACTGTGCTACATGCAATTCGCGTAGCACGTAGTTGAGCAAACTATGTGAAAGTAGTGTAGTCCTACTCCCAGGTTTACCTCCAGGATGCACCACAGAGCTGCGTTGCAGAGAGGTGGTCCGAGGCCACACCCCTTTTTACACCTGTGGCGCTTACTGGTGGTTCCAGGGGGGCTCGTTGGACCACAGGGGCACTCAGGATTCAGGGGAACTAATCCCTCAACTTAAAGCGCACCACAAGGCGCGTTTGCACTGTGGTGAAGGTAGGGGGCAGGGCCTGATGTGACATGTGTACAAACACGTCCTTTGGCATGTTTTAAGTTGGGGGATTATCTCCCCTTGAATCCTGAGGGTCCCTGGGGGGCAACTAGCCCAACTAGTTACGTTGCAGTGAGGTGTAAAAAGGGGCATGGCCTTGGACCACTTACCCTCAATCCAGCCCTGTGGCGCTTACTGGAGGCGCCCGATTGGGTAGTTTGCCCCAAGGGACCATTAGGATTCAAGGGTACTTAATCTCCTACCTAAAAATGCGGCACAGGGTGCGTTTGCACACTTGTCACATCACACCCCACCCCTTCCTTGACTATGCAAACGTGTCCAGTGGCGCATTTTAAGTTAGGGGATTAATTCCCCTTCAATCCTGAGGCTCGCGGGAACCAACTAGCCCACCAGGTACCTCTAGTAAGTGCCACAGGGCTGCGTGGCAGAGAGGTACTCTGAGGCCACACCCTTTTTTACACATCTCTGCAACACAGCTCTCTGGCACTTACTGGAGATCCCTGGTGGACTCGTTGAACCCCAGGGACCCTTCAGTATTTATGGGGGACTTAATCCCCAAACTTAAAACTAAGTCGACTAGGTTTCTACCGAATATAATAAACTTAACACCTTAGCTGCGTGTAAACATTTCTCCCCAGTGCTGCGCTGTCCATTAGAACTAGTGCTGAATGGACGTTCAATGGTCGTGCGCAGCACTGGGGAGGTAGCGCTGCTGACGACCATTGGCCGTCAGCAGCACTTAAGGGGTTAATAGTGAGTACCAGCTAGCTCAGAGGTCACTAGAAACTTTCTCGAATTCACAAGAAGGAATTAGTATCTGACAACCGCATAAACATCACAACTTTGTTTCCCAAGAATAAGAAATCAAATCTCTAGATTCGCCGAAACAATAGATAACTATTTTACTTAGTCAATCGTGCATGCTTCGTTTCACCAGAGATGCAGAGAAAATAGAGAGACAGGTGTTTTCAATAAATGTAATTATAGAACAGTCTTTTTTCTCAAGCATTGGAAATGAACTGCTACAATCGAAATACTGGTTATAAAGTACACTGCATATAATACGAACAGTATTATAAAGTAGTACTGTAAAAGCATGATATGGTTCTTAAGCCATAAATTGCATAAAATGTATAGAATACATAAAGTAATAAATAATGACTAAAAGTACGCAACTGGTACTTCTAAAATACGCCTACCCAGGTGTACCTAACCTAAGTTAGTACTAGGGAAGAAGTAAGTGAGGGGTATTCTAAGTTTAGTAGTTCTCTGCCAGGAATCATCAAAAGTACTTTATTCATTTTTTTTAGAACAAAACAATAAAAGTTCATGTAACAATAAAAATATACAAGGCAAAATACAGTTTAAAAAGTTCGGCTATTCGTAACATAAAATGCACAGTCAAAGGGGAACAAAAGACACAAGGTTTTACTTTTAACAATCTTACATATCCAAATATTTCCTATACTTTATAGAGCATTTTAAAAAAACAGCCACATGAGGTATACTTTCTGGGTTCAGCATTTGTAAATAAAATAACGCAGGGCGAGCTTGTACAAAATTCATTCTTTTTAAAATAGGTTTAAGGTAAAAAGCCCTGGGGAATTCATAGTATTTACAAAAGAACATAAAGTGGAGCAGATCCTGTGGAGACAGTTTGTCGCAGCCGCAGGGTGCTAACACCGTCCCCTTGTGACACCCTCTAGGGACTGCCAATAAAAGATGAAACAGGTTAAACCTAAACCTGATAAAAAGAAAACGCTCATATGCTGGTAATGGCCAGAGTAAATATTGTTCCTCGGAGGATGAAGTTATTACCATTAAATGGAGGCGTACGTTGGGCTTCAACAAATCCCTTTCCTCTCTGTCCGATTTCTTGTGTGTAATAAATGACTGTTTTATGAATGTAAGATTTTTTCTCGATATTCCTGCCGGATTTAAAAATAAATCTGTTCGCCCCTCTTTGCCAAAACTATCTCTAAGATATCTCAGCCAAGGTATTTTAGACATGTGTTCTAGGCTCAGGGTTTCTTTTAGCAAGCTGTTTGTTAGCCTAAGGTGTTTGTTGAGCCAACATTGCAACCAGGACAAGCCAGGATTCTATTCCAAGAATAAGGTGGTGCAATGACAAAGTGTCACTGATGAAAGGCAGGCCAGTTTCTTCATGCACTGATGTGTTCGGGGTTCCCTGTTGGACACACAAGAGATGTTTTAAAAATTTGTTTTCAATGACTTGTAAACACTCATGATTGCTGTATCCCCAGAGTTCGCTCCCATAGGTTGCTATCGCGAGACTCTTGGAGCGGTAGACCTTTAGCATGGCTGCCACCGGTCTGTTGCCCATTCTAGCTGCAAAATCAAAGAGCACAGCATTGGCCCTGGCTACTTATCCCCTTTTCCTGTTCATCAGTGCAACCCAGTTCAACTGTTGGTCTAAAAGTACCCCCAGGTAAAAAAAGGAAGTGCATGTAGGCACCCTAATTCCATTTACCCTGAATGGGTGCTGTTTTCTGGCTGCCTTCCCCACCTGCAGCACGTAGGATTTAGTGTTGTTTATATGTAAATCTCGTGTTAACATGAATCCATAGAAGGCGTCCAATAGTGTTTGTAGCCTTTTGGGGGTGCGGGCTAGGAGGACAGTGTCGTCGGCATACAGTAGGACTAGCAGGCCCGATATCCCACATATGGGTAGCCCACCCCCGTCTTAAGCAAATGATCTTCTAGGTCATTAATATATAAGTTAAAAAGAAAGGGGACCAGGATACACCCTTGCCTGACCCCCCCCCTCTGGTACTAAAGCTTCGTGTGACCTTGAGGTCCCTAGTATATCTGACGTTAGCCTTTGTCTCACTATGTAGGTCCATTAGGAAATTCACAAGATGTTGCTCTACCCCATGGCCTCCATGGACTGCCACAACTTTCCCCGGTTCACGCAGTCAAAAGCCGAGGAACGGTCCATGAAGGCCAAGTAAACGGTTCCAGGTCGTGCAATGGAATATTTACCCAGGATTAGGTAGAGATTGAGGCATTGGGCCATGGTAGAGTGACCTGCGCGGAACCCGTACTGTATTTCGGAGATGATCTAATTCTCCTCTGCCCAAGTGGACAACCTCTTCAGGATAACGCCCTCTAGGACTTTTACAATGGAGTCTATCAGGGAGATAGGCCTATAATTTAGTGTGCAATTTCGGTCTCCCTTTTTAAATACGGGGACTATTGTTGAGAGACCCCATGAAGCTGGACAAGCCAGGATTCTATTCCAAGAATTCTCTAAGAGGTCTAATCAACTCCGTAACTTGGTTCTTGGAATGAAGGAGGTCTTGTATCTCGCTCTCAGAACTCGATTTCCCAGATACCCGCAAGGGTAAGCCGGAAACACTGGAGCTGGATTTCTCGGCAAGAGAAAAGACAGAGTCTCTCTCTCAGTGCGTCAGCTGGAGGGTCGGCTTTCTTTGGCACTCGCTGCTGCAGGGCATCGGGCAAGTAGATAGTCGATCTGCTCCAAACCACCGTGTGATTGACTGGGCAAACCAGAGCATATTTATACTTTGAAGGTGCCAAGTTTGAAGCATGTTTGAACTTAATATCCTCACTCAAAGGGCTAAATTCTTGGAAAACGCAAGGATTTCTTGGAGAACTTAATATTCAAGAAGTTCCTAGCTGCTGAAGGCGGGTTTTTCAAAGAAATCGTTGTTAATTCTCGGAATCTAGTGGAAGTAGCCATGCAGTATTTGGGCTGTGTGGCTTATACCAAATAGGGTAGTGATTTCTATGCCTATATACGGATATGATAAAGTATACCTATATAAGGGCATTAATCGGGAAACTTACACTAGGGGACTAGATTTGATTACAACACCCACTCCACGATCTTAAGTTCAATTAAGCTAACCTAAGAAGCACTGAACATATCTAAACCTAGTGTTTTACAATACCATCCCAAAATACATAAAAATGCACTTGAAATGGTTTGTACATGATAAGAAAATTTTGCATTTCTACAGTACCCATTTTAAGGAAGTGATGACATTCTAAGCATATAGTATTGTATCTAAATATGCAATCGGAATTGATCATGAATTTTACATTTATGAAAATGGCTCTTAAATACAGAAAGAAAGGTCGAGACCATTTCATAACATAACATATCATGTCACTGGTTATATGATGACAAGGCTCAAATATATTTTCTAAGCTGTTTTTCAAAAGAAAATAATTTCTTTTTCTCTAAGAATAGTTGTACTTGAAGCAGATTAGTCTGTGCCCAAAAAGTTCAATAGTTTTGGAGAGAGAAAAAAAATCCAAAATGGTTGTGAAAAACAGAGTCCAAAGTGAAATTTCTTTGTTTTGAAAAAATTCAAGGCCAAATTTCAGAGTTCAGGGAACGCTGCGTGCATGAATCGAAAGATATTCTTGGTGTCAGAAGAAACATTAGATCATTAAGGCTGGCTAAAAAAATTGTCTACCACAGTAGGTGAAAGTGGAACCACTGATCAAGTAGATCAAATGTGCACAGATGAGAAGCATTGCCGTCAGTGCCAGGTTCCGCATTGGCAGTGTTCAAATCAGATAGTGTCTGAGTGCCTGTTGATCCTCGTATCTCACCCTCAGTTAGACTTACTGTTCAGACCTCAATGAATGCCATCATCAGGATTGGTAGCCATTGGGGACAACACGATGCATGAGCCGTTACTGGACTTAGCAAGGCGTCAACATCCGATGGCAGGACTGATGGAAGTGTAAGACAGATGTCCAACACACATTCCTCTCCACAAAGCAGGCATCGTAGGACAGGTAAGATGCAATCTTGCCAGATTGGTCTGAACGATAGAACCCAGGTAGTGTTCAGATCTCTTAAACGAGCCAAGCCAAGAATCTGTGAAATCCTTTCATGATACCTCAGGGCAAGGAGGGTCCCTTCCATGTTGGTTTGGGTATCGTTTGTTGCTAGACTTGCCATATCGAAGCAGAAGGAATACAAATAGAATTCCTGCTATGAGTCCCAAGATGAGAGGCATGCTGCTGAACACAGAGTGCACGAAATTTGGAAAAATGCTGAGGACTGCTTGAAATGGTGTTAACAGTCCCGAAAAAATCATCTTAAATACATATGCGATGCCACTGGTATCAGACATGTTTAAAATTTGACTTAACATTTCTGCGAAATGTACTGGGCAGTTTGTTGATAATAATGCATGTATCTCTGCAGATGTCCTCGCAACTTGCAGATCATACGTTTCTTTAGACGAGGTCAGTGGCACAGACTTTTGCAAAAGAATGGCTTTTATTCTGCTTAAAGTATCAATTCGAATAGAAGAGATATTCAGTGAAGGCCATAATGTAGTCCCACTGTCTGTCTTTCGAGTTGGATACAATACTTGCATACAACAAGTGACCATGGACAACACACTGGTGAGATAAAGTTTTCCTGGCAACATGCCACAGCAGCTGTGATCATTCAACATAACGCAACTGCCATTGGAAAGCTGCCTGAAAATAAGCTCTATCATAGTCGAGGGAGTACCGTGCAGGTGGCAAGACAGGTTATTTGCAGAACCGTCGCAGGCTCAGTGTAAATTAATACCTTTGCACAAAAGTGTACCACTTAGTTAGTTGTTACAATTTCTTCCACTCAGGAATACCTCTTTTCCCTTGTTCCAACATTTGTGTGTGTAAGGTAAAATCCATGTCGACTTAATATTTTCTTTACCCAACCTTTCATACAGGCCTGCTGGCATATGCTGTAGACAATACTGAAATTGGAAAATCGTGACTGGTATCATGATGGTGCCATGAATTATCCATTCAATGACAGGTTTCTCAGAAACTGTCAATGGTAATCTTTCCAGTTTTTCAATGCTCAGCACCATTTAGTCTGCTCCTCTTTGTGCCAAAGAGATTTCTTTATCTGTAAGGTTAAATACAGCAAACAATGACATGGTGTTGATTAGACGCCATGGCGCATAGCCTGAACAAAGGTTTTGCAACGTCCAGCCTAACTGCATTATAGAACGTAATTGAGACTGGCCATGTTTTAACATTAGCAAGTCTTGTTCCATTATGTCAACTGCAGAGGATACAATGCTGTCCAAAGAATGTATTCTGGAGGACAGAGTCGTTAACCCATTGTCCACTACAGAGTTTACTCCAAATTAATACCATCAATTTCTCGTATTCTCTCTGCAGTTTCTATTTGCGTTATTTCCCAATCTTCGTTGTACACAGCATATATACTGGCGTATATAAAACGTTTTTGCTGTGGTTTGCGAGGCCCCATTAAGAAATCTCGCAAATCATTGTTTTCTTTAAGTAAAGATAAGTGTTGTTTGATTTCCGGAAGATTGGATGTCTTCAGCCACTCAAGGCATAGCTTTCCTACACTATATGTTGTTACTATCCCTGGATGTTGTCCCTGGGAGTATTTTGGATCTGGCCTGTTCAGTATTAACCCCTGTGTTTTGTTCAGGAATCTATCATGAGAGTTATTGGTGTCTTTGGGCCAGATAAACAATTTTTTCCAATCAGGATTAGTTCTGTTTTGTGTTATAATAAATCGTACGTCTGCCTCCTTTCCTGTAGTGTCATTACTTTCAGAAATGGGTTTAGGTAAAGACGGTTTATTCAAATCTTTTATCTTAGCCAGTCCAAGACAAGAAGTTTGTTGAACAGTATTGTTTAAAAACAATATTTGTTCTGATATAATGCAGACTCTGAACAAGGCCTCTAATCTTCGTACCTGCCATTCTTTCATGCCTCAGACAGTTTTTGTCTCAATGTTGTCTTTCCAAAAGTCAAAACCTAGTGTAGACAGCTGAGCATAAAAGTTTGCAGAATACATTTGTTTAGTGTTGGTCAACATTGTTTTCATTCCTGTCTTAGTTACATTTTTAAAATAAAAAGTTTCTGTATTTGTAACATTAAACCCTGAGAAGTATGAAAACTTTTTATGAAATGTTTTTGAGCTACCTTTTGGTGGCGTGGGGTAATGTTCCCATTGATTATATGTAAGGACATTCCTAGGATTTGCAGATTTTTGCAAATAGTGTTGACCATAGTGATTGAAACAATACATTTGTTCATAGTCTGATGACCCTTCTCAATAGTGATGTTCAGTACATTTTTGCAGACATTTCTAAATCTGACATCATATTATTAATAGTCTCAACGTCTCAATCATCAGAGAACAAGCTGGGTGATACAAAGTCACCTAAAGAAACCTTGAACTGGTGTAGAATTTTCTGCAGCTCCACCGGGCCATAGATGTCATAGTCAGTTCTATCCCATGCTATACCACCAGATATAGGAACAGCTGTGATGTTCACTGATGACAGGTCTCTTTTTCACGATGGGATGATTTGTGAGGTTTTAGGACCAAGTTGATTTTCTGACTTGCTGTGTCCATTGTACTGTATTTTCCATCTATCATTTGTCCTACGCTTAAAACTAAAATTAGCCAGAGCAGGAGAAAAAATATACCCAAACTCAGCCAAAATTCAATCCATGGTAAAACCAGATATATGTTCTCAAGTTGATGAAGGAGTTCTGTTGTTTTTTCTTTGAAAGTCTTTTTTGCTGGCTTTTCTTCTGGTTCACTGTAACCCTGGGCGAAGCACTATGCCACGCTCGCGTAGTTTACACAACTTCGCACTACGCGAGCTGCACGTAGCACAGTGCGAACACGCGTAGTGCAGCGGTCATTTTTTGCTTGTTCGCGGTCCTCAATGTCATGTTCGCGACCGCAAGCAACCAAAATGACATCCCGGCGAGATTCTCAACGCGGGGAGGTCAGGTTTCTCATAGCGATTGGTTGTGCATGCTAGCGACCGCTCGCAATGAGAAACTACCAGTTTGCGTTGAGAAAGCTGCCGCTCGAGTAAAAACTACTGTGCAAGATGCTGTTTTCAATGATTGCACAGTGCCGGATGCTTGCCCGCACTGTGCAATCATTGAAAACGCATCTTGCACAGTGCGAACATGCTACTACGCAGCTCGCGTAGTGCTACTTGAAGTTCGCATAGTGCGAAGTGCACTTCGTGTAGCTTCGCGTAGCGCTACTTCATGAATTACGCCCACCCTGAGTTCACTGGGATCGTCAGAGAATGTATCAAAGTTGATAAAATAGCCAGAGGCCATTCTGTCAATTGTTGGAATTGCATCCAGATTGTTATTAATCTTTGGAGTTGCTTCTTCCTTTGTCATATTGGTATAGTCAGAGGCTACATCATTGTAGACAGGTGTTTCTTGACGAACTGTTATTTGGGTCTCAAGAGGTACGAGTTCCATGGCTTTGTTGCATAGTCCTTCTTTTCTTACTGCAGGTTTATCAAACGTGATAAGTCTTTCAGTCTGAACCTCTTGGATAGTAGCAAGATGTGGTCTTCTGCTACATTTTGGGAGTCCACTGGCCTACTACTTAAAATTGGCCAAAGGTGTTGTTTTGAACAGGCCGATGGACACGACTCGATTCTCATTTTTACCAGCAAGGGGCGGTAGTACTACTAATCTTGCTCCGTGGATTGCTAAGATAAGTACTTCTTTTCTGTAGGAAGGCCCAAATTCCTTCTTCACCGGTATCCTTTCTTACCCCAATCTTTATAATCCAGACAGGTCTTGCTGGGACAGGAGGTTTTTCTTCAGTGGCCGTTGGCTTTTTGTTGTGTTACTCAGACTTCTTGTTTCATTTAAGTCCTGTAAAACAGCCAAACGATCTTTGACATCAAAGGGTTTTTGTTCCACCACTGAAATTTGACAATTGAGGTCTTCGATTATCATTCTATTACCAAACAGTAATTCATAAGGTGTGATTCCCCCCAGAGAATTTCTTGGCAGATTGTTAAGACTACATTGGACACTTATTAAATGTTTGACCCACCCATCACCTGAACCTAATACCTTAGATGTTATGGATTGCTTTATGTCACGGTTTTTTCTTTCCACTACCGCATTACCCTTAGGATGGAAAGGACTAGAATACTGCAATGCAACGCCCAAGCTAACCATAGCCTCCTTGTAAGCTCGAGAGCTAAACGCAGGACCCTGGTCAGAAAGTAGCGTGCCGATTGCGAATCTGCCTATAAAGATTCGCAAATCCTTTATAACAGTTCTGGCGTCAGCCGAGCGCTGGGGCCATAACCAATTAAATCTTGTCCTAGTAGTTGTGAAATCACATTTGTCTGTAGGCACGCCTGCGGGTAGATAACCAAATGCTGTCTAACAGTGGTATCTGAACTGGGCTGGCTACTAAGCATGGGCGAATTTTGCGAATCTAGAGTTCGCGAATGTGCGTATTTGCGTATTCGCAATCCGCAAAATCAGCGAAATCTCGCGAATTTGCGGATTTTTTATTTTTGTGTTCGCAAGGGTTTCTGCCAGTTTGCCAGGGTTTTGTACCAGTTCGCAATTGCGAACTTACTTGTCGGCTCGCAACGGCCGCGACTATGTTGTTTCTACGTCTGGTTCATCATCACAGGTTCACAGCACCCTGTTTTACCACTGCCACCCTCTGGAACACCCATGCCATCCTCTGGTACATCACTGCCACCATCTGGTTGGTTTATCACTGTAGGTTATGGGGGTGAAAAAAAGCAAGCACACCTGCCCTGCTTCAACTGACATGAATTAATTTGGGGTTGATTTATTAATGTGTCACTGAATTTAAACTTCCAGTCTGGCACCTGCTTCCTTATCTGTAATTTGCTTTCTGTTGCAGTGCAATTTTTTTCCAAGGACCTTTGTGGCCTACTTGTAGCTATTGTATGAGCCTACTGTGAGGGTCAGACAGGGTCATAGATTAGTTGCAAGTAGGCAACTGAACTCTGGAGGGGCCCCTCATGAAGCACTACAGGGAATGGTTAGTAATGATGAGTTTGAACTTTTGCACCTGCTGAGTGCTTTCAGATTTGCAAAACTCGTTTTTCTGCAATTTCCCGGGATTCGCAGGGCACGAATTTGCGCGAGATCAAATTCGGAAGCCGCGAATTCGTGCGAATATGCGATTTGTTTTTTTGCGGCGGGTTAGTTCGCAATGTTTTGTGCGTTTTAGCAAGCCGCTTGTAGCGCAATGATGCAAAGTTACCCTCGCGGGCGTTCATCGGCGCGGCCATCTTGCTTGCATGACATATTTCAGTTTCCGGGCGCGATGTGTAATCTCGCAAAGTGTGCGGCTCGCTAGTACAATTTCGCGTGTGATCGCGTGGAAAATCTCACGCGAACTTACCCACGCGGTCGTGAACAAGTGCGGCCATCTTGTTTCTCATTCATTGCTATGGTTCTGGGCATGCTTTCTGTATCCTCTCTGAATCTCTGCCATCCTTTGCTTGTTTGAAGTGTTTTTGGATCTATTGTACTTATTATCTACCCCTCTATTTTTCTAGTTCTATATTTTTGTGTTTTCTGCTACTTTTCGTTAATTTTAAACTACTTTTTTAAACTCTTTTCTTTTCTTCTTCCCTATTCTATTTCTTTTTTAATATTTAGCTTCCTTTCTGCCCAGACCATGGTAAAGGGAGCCGGGAAGCATCCTGAGAAGAGGAAGGGTCCCGCACCCCGTGCCCGGCTCCCGTGTGGGTGTTTGAGGGGGGAGACAGTCAAAGCCCAGGAGATCTTCAGCGCGGAGGAGGTGGCCGCACTAGTTTTTTATGTTCAGCGCCGCCTCTCCAGGACCATCATGGCAGGCGGGCAAGATCGCTAGTGGTTACGGGATCCGGGAGCGCCGGAAGTGGTGGGAGAAGGTGTGCCGGGCCATGTACCAACACTGTGGGGTCCGGCGGACCTACAACCAGGCCACCCACCGTTGGACGGATCTCCTGGACCGGGAACGCGATCTGCTCAACCTGTTCGGCATTGAGATCCCCGGGCTTGGTGAGTAGTAGTAGCTATTTCTTTACTACTCTGTTTTCTCCTGGTCTGTGTGTTATTATCTTGCAACTTTTTGTTTTTTACCAAGAGCAATAATGCTGCTTATTACTTTGTAAGTAAATTATATTTCAAAATCTTCTGTGCATTTCAGGTGCACTGCTCTCCTTCTCAGTAGCGCTGCTACTATGCTTATTTGTTTTCGATTTTGTATTCCTTTCATTGGCCTGTGAAATTATGCATGAGTGAAGTTTAAAGAACTGCATAATGCTAGACACTAAGGGTCCGATTTATAATTACCGGCGCTTCCCTGCAAAGTAGCAGGGACGCGCCAATAATTGTGCGCCACGCCACCACCACCCATGGTGCGCCGTATTTACAATGCGGCCCACCATGGGCCCAAAACGTCGCCGTAAAGGTGGCGCATTGCTAGAGTTGCGTCGCAACAATGGCGCAGCTCCAGCAATGCTCTGGGATGCCCTATCTCCCCAATGCTGCATCAAGCCGTACGTCTTCTTCAAGCAGGCGCATGGTTTGAGTCATGCATCATTGTCCTCAAAGTGACTGATTGAAATCTTGTAGATTTCCCTCAGCCACTTTTAGGATGCGTTCCTGCGCAGGAACGCCCTCCCTTGCGCCGGATCGTCCCCTGATGGCGCAGGGCTTTACAATGTGATGCATCTCCCATATGCTTCATGTTGTTAATATATGCCGCACCATGGCGCCTCTTTTGTTCTGTCGCTGCGTCACAAAAGTCACGCAACAATGGAGCAAAAGAGCTGCAAGGGGCTTCTAAATCAGCCCCTACAAACTCAAGTCCAGTCCTTCCTTTGCATACCTGGCAATAAGAAGAAATAGTGGTGGTGGATTGATAGTTTGAGTATTTTAATGACTGGTGAATGCAGTAGGAAACTTTTTAGTGTTGTCGCTGATCTGCAATCACGATGGACTTTGTCTGTCACTTGGCGTGCTGCGGACTGCTTCCTGCCAGTCCTAGGCGAACCTTTTTAGTAGTTTGTTTAGTGAGTTACATAAGTTTCCAAGTCGACGGTTCGCAAATCAAGCAATACTAATATCGTAGTAGAATGAGAATGAGATCTCGAACACGTCATTCTCCACCGCGAGCGAGAGGATGTGAACACGTCATCCTCGAACGCGACAAGGAGCGAGAGAACCCGAACATGTCATTCTCCACCAGGAGCGAGAGCATGAGGACCCAAACACGTCATATCCAATGCGACAGGGAGCGCGAGAACGCAAACACGTCATTTTGGACGCGCCATCGACATCCGGTGGAAGTAATGTTAAGCTCGAGAACTGAAACATGTAACATTTTCAATTTGGAGAAGAATATCAGCTTAGCAGCATAACACCTTCTGCAAATGATGATTTGGATGACAAAAACTCCTCAGATTGAGATGTGGCTGTCCTTTTTTGTGCAAGGAGTCCTTTTTTCAAATGGGGGAGAGGGAGGAAGTGACACAGAATCTCCAACTTCCTGCTCCTGTCCAGCAGGCTAGACCCAGTGCTTTGTCCATCTCCTGCTCATTCTGCCTTTGGATTTTGAGCTGGAAAGATCACTATTTTTGTCTGCGTCATTGCAATTGGATTTGAGGATTTTTGAATTGGATATTTTACATGTAAGTGGTTGTTGTGTCTGTTTGATTGGGGGCATATCAGTTGTTGCAACTACAATTTAATTTTGGTAAATATCATTCCTTTGTTTAAAAATTTGTTGGTAATAGTAGTCAGTAGTTGGCCCAGAGCTAGTCATGGCCTCATTGGTGTCTGCATGATGAACCAACTGTTCCTTTGGTGTTTTTTGAATGTATTTCATTTTCAAGCACCATTTAGGGCCTGGATGGCACTGGATTGGCTTTATTAATCAAGTGTTTCTGTGTGATCTGTTGAATTTAGGCATCATGTAGGGCACGGTTGGCATTGGATTGAGTTAGCAAATGTGTTTTTTGGGGTGGGCTTTCTGATGTTGGGACTGGCCATGTGGCTGGTGGCCATTTTGAAGCCTAGGCCTGAAAGCTTGTCTGGCCTTGTCTACCAACAGGCCTGCTTTCATCCAGTAGGCTCAGGGCAGGTAGCCACAGCTTTAATAATCAAGTGTTTCTGTGTGGTCTATTGAGTTTAGGCATAATTTAGGGCATGAATGGCATTGGATTGAGTTGGGAAATGTGTTTTTTGGGGTGGGCTTTCTGATGTTGGGCCTGGCCATGATGCTGGTGGCAATTTTGAAGACTAGGCCTGCAAGCTAGTCTGGCCTTGTCTGCCAACAGGCCTGCTTTCATCCAGTAGGCTCAGAGCAGGTAGTCACAGCTTTATTAATCAAGTGTTTATGTGTAGTCTGTTGAATGACATCATTTAGGGCACGGATAGCATTGGGAAATGTGTTTTTTCGGGGTGGGCATTCGGGTGTTGGGCGTCTTAAAGACATGCCTTTGTTTTGTGTGTCTGGTGTGTGTTGGTGTGCAATGCATGCCCCCTGCAGACCTTTTTGGGGCCTGTGAAATTCGTATTTCCATTTTGTTGCATTAAAAAGGCAGAGCAGTGTGCTTTAGCATGCATCCTTTTCCTGGCTTTTATAGGCCGTTTCTCAGCTCATGGTGTTTCCCAGGCCTCCTGCGTGTTGCTTGTGATTCGTGAGTGTCCATGTGGCTGGTAGCCTTTTTTTGTGGTGGAGTTATTCGTGTCCTGCTTTTGCCCTATAGGCCTGCATGGTTTTCCTATTCCATCCACCCCCTTTGCCAGCAGCAGCCTTAAGAATTATGTGATGCTCAAATAATTTAATGGCAAATAGGGCCCGCCCCACTTCCATGACATTTTTATTTTGATGGTTCTTTTTCTCTTTCCTATCCTTCCTGAGAGTGTAGTGTGTGCACAGTAGTATAACATATCCCTTGTTGACAAAGTCTCAGAAATGGCTAGACTATATCTTTTGTTTGCACTAGTACAGTAGTAACTGAACCACAACAACAAATGCAACATTTCACTGATGTTCTTCTCCTGGCTTATTTGCTTTTAGGTGCACAAAAAGCCAGAGGAGGAGGTGTCATCATCATCACCCGTTGTACTGCCAGCCAGACAGCAGTCCTGCTGCACATCACATCCACGTGTGACCACAACTTGTTGTGCATCTGTGTCCTGCCTGACATCTGAAGAAGATGGCCAGAAAGAAAGGTACCAGGTCCAGTACTAAGAAAGTTGCCGGTGAGAAGAATGAACAGAAAAAGGAAGTGCCATTAACCACGACTGTTTTTTTGGGACCAAAAAGTTACACCTGCAGCAGCGTTGTCCGGGAACCAAGCTGGGAGCAGCACCTCCGCACCAGCGGTCCAACCCCACCAATCTAGGCCCAAGCCCTTGAGTGTCGCAGAGGTAGCCAGTCTACTAACGAGCAGCGATGTTGAAATGTCATTATCGCAAAGCAGTACACAATCAATGCAGGCGGAAACTCAGCAGATAAGTGTGCAGCCACAACAACAACAGCAGCAGCCGCAAGAACAGCTGCAGCGCAAGAACAGCAGCAGCTGCAAGAACAGCAGCAGCCACAAGAACAGCAGCAGCCGCAAGAACAGCAGCAGCCGCAAGAATAGCCCACAATAGTAGTTGTTGCTCCTGAAGTAGGGGCATTTCAGGAAATCGAGCTTCCTGCAGACAAAGTTGATCAAACCACTGTTTTGGAAGATATATTGTCTTCCAGACCACCAGCAAGGAAGCGGGAGGCTTAGTCCACCATTTTCTTCTTCACGGCCCGATTCTGATGATTGTGATGCCACTTGGCAGCCACCAGCTCAGTCTGAGAGTGATGCAAGCCGCAAGACAATGCTTCTGAAAAGGAAGGTTCCAGAAAAACTTAGAGTTATTAAGGTAGATGTAGAAGAGGGGGATGATGTTGATGAAGACGAGCCAGTCATCACGCACATCACTCACGCGCCAAAGGGGATGTAGACCAACATTCTCACCCTATCCAGAAAGGCTGCTACTGAGCGGGAGGTAGCACGGATACCTCCAACACAGGTTACGCCACCACAACCTCAAGCTGCCATATTTTCAAAGGCCTGGCAGGGACCTACATCCAGCTCAACCATCTCAGTAGGTAGTGGTAGTAAGAGTCACAGTGTCGCTGCACAGAGTCACATTCCAAGCAAACCAAGCATAACCTCCAGTTCATCTAGTATTGAAAGTGATACATTCAGCAGTGTCAGAAAGTTCTCCTCCCCAGTTTGGGACTTCTTTTCTGTTAGCACCAAGGAGGAGAACGTTGTTATATGTTCAATTTGTCAACAACTTGTTCGGCGGGGTAAGCTTGGTACAAACGATGGTACTGGAGGCCAAGCAAGTCATCTCAGAATACACCACACTATCGCATGGGAGAATCACTTACTTCACTTAACCCCTTCCATGCTCATGACGGAACGGTTCCGTCATGAGCGTAAGGTGGCTTGTGCTTATGACGGAGCCGTTCCGTCATGGTTCCTTAGGCCCAATGGAACGTTCAGCACCGGGGCAAAATTCACGCAGCAGAGAAGGGGTTAAAACAAAGTAAAAAAACTCAACCCATTGAAGTTGGCCATGAAGTATCAGGGGACAATAATATTGCGGTGGCAGGTGAAGAAGAGGGAGGCATTTCTAGCCCTGTCCCCAGTAGTGTTGCGGTACCCCCCACATCCTCCTCAGTAACATCCGAGTGGCACCGCAGTAATTTGTCGCGGTGAGGCTCAGCTAGGCCTACCAGTATTAGGGGTTCGCCCTTCTCTGCACAAGTCCTAAGACCAATAGAATAAAACTTGGCACGGAAACTGAAATTTAAAACAAAGTACTTTATTAACCTCAAGATGTGGAACTACATTCACACCTCACCTTTCGGTAGTGTATGAAGAAGCACACCAAATAGAAGTAACATGGACCTTTCATACCCACACAGGGGCTCAAAACAAGGCAGTACAAGTACAGAAGAGAAGGGTTTACATATGTAAAAGGTCACACAGAAATGCACAGTCAACAGTAGGGAGGAGCTTAGCAGTTTGCTAATCATGGTAAAGATACCCTGACAGTTACAGACTAAAACATGTGTCAACAGTTACAGTGTCTTCTGCACATGTGCAGAGAAGCAGAGCTTAAATATAGTCTGTCCATAAGCAGAGTACAAGGGTAAACGACAGCAAGGACCGACAGAGCACATGGTGAGCATATGGCAAACAAGATTGCTGCCAAAAACAAGATTGCTTCAGCTAAATGCTAACATCGATCGCTGCAAATAACAATACATGCACTCTTCCAATCACCCAGCCAGCACCATGTACTTATGCAATGGCCCAAGCACTAACACATGCACTGCTACAATCCCCTGAGCACTTCCCATGCAGACCTCTAACCACCTACACACTACTGATTCACTCCTCCAATTACCCAGATAGTACCCATGCACTCAACAATCCCTCTGTAACTACACATGCACTCCTCCAATCACCCATTCAGCATCATGTACTTATCCAACCACTCTGCCAGAACCAAGCAGTTATAAAATTAGCATGCACTGTCCTTGCAGCGCTCTAATTATCCAGTCACTCCCCATGTACTCATGAAATGACCCAGGTACTAACACATGAACTGCTATAATCCCCTTAACACTACTGATGCAGTCTCGCCATTTCCTTGTCACTACCTGTGCACTCCTCCAATCAGCTAGCCAGCACCATGTACTTATAAAATCACTCCACCAAAACCCAAACTCTTATAAATTCACCATGCACTCTCCTTGCAGTACTGTAATCTTACAGTCAGTACCCATGTACTCCTGCAATGACCCAGGCACTAATACATGCCTGCTACAATCCCCAGAGCACTACTCATGAAGTCCAGTCATTTCCTTGTCACTATTCATGCACTCCTCCAATCACCCAGTCACCACCATGTACTATCAAATAACTCTGCCAAAATCCAAGCACTTATACATTTACCATGCTCTCTCCTTGCAGTACTCTAATCATCCAGTCACTATCCATGAACTTATGCAATGTCACAGGCACTAACTCATGCACAGCTACAATCCCTTGGGCACTACCCATGGAGTAAAGCCATCTCCCTGTTACTGCATATGCACTCCTCCATTCACCCAGTCAACACCATGTACTTATCCAATCACTCTGCCAAAATCAAGGCACATATAAATTCACAATACACTCTCCTTGCCGCATTACCCATGAACTCATGGAATGACCCGGGCACTAACTCAAGCACTGCTAAAATACCCTGGGCACTACCCATGCAGTCCAGCTATTGCCCTGTCACTACCCATGCACTCCAGAAATCCCTCAGTCTCTACCAATGCACTCCTCCAATCACCCAGCCAGCACCAGGTACTTATCCAATCAATACGCCTAAACTCAAGCAGTTATGAAATCAACATGCACTGTCATTGCTGTACTCTAATCATCCAATCACTACCCATGTACTGATGCAATGACCCAGGCACTAACACATGAACTGCTGTAATCCCCTAAACACTTCCCATGGAGACCTCTAACTTCCTACTCACTACTGATTCACTCCTACAATTACCAAGGTTTTACCTATGCACTCCAGAAATCCCTCTTTCACTACCCATGAACTCCTCCAATCACCTAGCCAGCACCATGTACTTATCCAATCAATACACCTAAACTCAAACAGTTATAAAGTCACCATGCACTGTCATTGCAGCACTCTAATCATCCAATCACTACCCATGTACTAATGCAATGACCCAGGAACTAACACATGAATTGCTACAATTCCCTAAGCACTATTGATGCAGTCCAGCTATCGCCCTGTCACTACCCATGCACTCCTATAATCACCCAGCCAGCACCATTTACTTATCTAATCACTCTTATAAATTCCCCAAGCACTCTTCTTGGAGCATTCTAATAATCTAATCAGTACTCACGTACTCATGCCAGGCACTAACACATGCACTGCTACAATCCCTTCAGTACGACCATATAGTCACGCCATCACCCATGCACTCCTCCAATCAATCCGTTAGCTCCATGTACTTATCCAATCACTCCGCCAAAACCCAAGCACTTATAAATTCATTATGCTCTCTCCTTGCATACTCTAATCATCCAGTCACTATATCCAGGAGTTTTTGCAATGTCACAGGCACTAACTCATGCACTGCTACAATCCATTGGCCACTACCCATGCAGTAAATCCATCTCCCTGTTACTGCATATGCACTCCTCCACTCACACAGTCAGCACCATGTACTTACCCAATCACTCTGTCAACATCAAAGCACTTATAAATTCACAATACACTCTCCTTGCAGCACTCTAATCATCATGTCACTACCCATAAACTCATGCAATGACCCCCACACTAACTCCAGCACTGCTAAAATACCCTGAGCACTACCCATGCAGTCCAGCTATCGCCCTGTCACTACTCATGCACTCCTACAATCACCCAGCCAGCACCATGTACTTATGGAATGGCCATGTCACTAACACATGCACTGCTACAATCCCCTGAGAACTTCCCATGCAGACCTCTAACCACCTACACACTACTGATTCACTACTCCAATTACCCAGGTAGAACCCATGCACTCCAGAAATCTCTCAGTCGCTATCCATGCACTCCTCCAATCACCTAGCCAGCACCATGTACTTATCCAATCAACACACCTAAACTCAAGCAGTTATACAATCACCATGCACTGTCATTGCAGCACTCTAATCATCCAATCACTACACATGTACTAATGCAATGACCCAGGCACTAACTCATGAACTGCTACAATTCCCTAAGCACTACTGATGCAGTCGAGCTATCTCACTGTCACTACCCAGGCACTCGTATAATAACCCAGCCAGAACCATTTACTTATCTAATCACTCTGCCAAAATCCAAGCAGTTATAAATTCCCCAATCACTCTTCTTGGAGCATTCTAATCATCTAAACAAACCCTTGAGTACTACCATGCAGTCCAGCCATCACCCTGTCACTACCCATGCACTCTTCCAATCAACCAGTTAGCACCATGTACTTATCCAATCACTTCGCCAAAACCTAAGCACTTATAAATTCATTATGCTCTCTCCTTGCAGCACTTTGATCATCCAGTCACTACCCATGTACTAATGCAATGACCTAGGAACAAACACATGAATTGGTACAATCTCCTAAGCACTACTGCTGCAGACCAGCCATATCTTTGTCACTACCCATGCAGTCCTCTAATCACCCATCCAGCATAATGTACCTACCCAATCACTCCGCCAAAACCAAGGCAGTTATAAAATCACCATGCACTGTCCTTTCATCAGTCTACTCATTCACTCACTACCCATGTACCCATGTACTCATGCAATGACCCAGGCACTAACACATTCACTGCAACAATTAGCTGAGCACTACTCATGCAGACCATCCAACTCCTTGGCATTACCTATGCACTCTTCCAATCACCCATCTAGCATCATGTACTTATCCAATCACTCTACCAAAACCCAAACACTTATACATTCACCATGCACTCTCCTTGCAGTACTCTAATCTTCCAGCCAGTACCCATGTACTCATGGAAACATCCAGGCACTAACACATTTACTGCTACAATCCCCTGATCGCTACCCATGCAGTCCAGCCGATTCCCTGTCACTGCCTATCCACTCCTCCAATCACCCATTCACCACCATGCACTTATTCAAATAATCTGCCAAAATCAAAGCACTTATAAATTAATCATGCTTTCTCCTTTCAGTGCTCTAATCATTCAGTCATAACCCATATACTCATGCAATGACCAGGCACTAAATGCACTGCTACAATCCCCTGTGCACTTCCCATGCAGACCTATAAACACCTTCAAGTCAAGTCAAGTCAAGTCAAAACATTTATATAGCGCACTACATACCCAGAGGGTTTCAAGGCGCTTAGGAAGGGGAGGTGGATTATTTGTCAAATAACCACGTTTTAAGCTGCTTTCTGAACGCTAGGTGATTCTGGGTGAGGCGAAGGTAAGCGGGGAGTGAGTTCCATGTTTTGGCAGCCAGGTATGAGAAGGATCTGCCTCCCATGGTGGTCTTGTTGATGCGAGGTACAGTGGCGAAGGCTTGGCTGGAAGAGCGGAGTTGGCGGGAGGGGGTGTAGAAGGACAGTCGAGAGTTGAGGCAATCTGGTCCGATGTCGTAGAGTGATTTGTGTGCGTGGGTAAGCAGTCGGAAAGTGATCCTCTTATTGACGGGTAGCCAGTGGAGGTCTTTAAGGTGACCGGAGATGTGTTCGTTGCGTGGGATGTCTAATATGAGCCTGGCTGAGGCGTTTTGGATTCGTTGTAGTTTCTTCTGGAGTTTCGCGGTGGTACCTGCGTAGAGGGTGTTTCCGTAGTCCAGTCGGCTCGTGACTAGAGCGTGGGTGACTGTTTTCCTTGTTTCGGGGGGGATCCAGCGAAATGTTTTTCTGAGCATGCGAAGAATGTTAAAGCAGGAAGAGGATACGGCGCTGACTTGTCTGTTCATTGAGAGTGAAGAATCCAGGATGACGCCAAGGTTCCGTGCGTGGTCTGTCGGGATGGGTGCATTTCCGAGGGCTTCCGGCCACCAGGAGTTGTCCCATGCAGAGGGGGATTTACCTAAGATGAGGACTTCTGTTTTGTCTGAGTTCAGTTTCAGACGGCTTTGTTTCATCCATTCGGCGACTTCTTTCATTCCTTCGTGTAGGTTAGTTTTAGCGGTGCTGGGGTCCTTGGTGAGAGATAGGATCAGTTGAGTGTCATCCGCGTAAGAGATGATGTTGAGGTTGTGTTGGCGGGCGATGGCCGCGAGGGGGCTCATGTATACGTTGAAGAGGGTGGGACTGAGTGAGGATCCTTGTGGTACGCCGCAGATGATTTCGGAGGCCTCGGACTTGAATGGTGGGAGGCGGACTCTCTGGGTTCTTCCGGTGAGGAACGAGGTGATCCATTCCAGTGCCTTACCTTGGATTCCGATGTTTCTGAGGCATTGTAAAAGGGTGCTGTGGCAGACTGTGTCGAAGGCTGCAGAGAGGTCGAGGAGGATGAGGGCGACTGTGTCTCCATTGTCCAGTTGAGTTCGAATGTCGTCTGTTGCTGCGATAAGGGCGGTCTCAGTGCTGTGTTTGGCTCGGAAGCCAGATTGTGAGGGGTCGAGTGATTTGTTGTCTTCGAGGAAGGCGGCGAGCTGGTTGTTGACAGCTTTCTCGATGACTTTGGCCGGGAATGGAAGAAGCGAGATGGGGCGGTAGTTTTTGAGTTCGGTGGGGTCTGCTGTTGGTTTTTTCAGAAGGGCGGTGAGTTCAGCGTGTTTCCAATCTTCTGGGAAGGTAGCGGAGTTGAAGGAGCAGTTGATGACGTCTCGGAGGTGCGGAGCTATGACGGAGTCTGCTTTGTTGAAGATGTGGTGGGGGCATGGGTCTGTGGGGGATCCAGAGTGGATGGAATTCATCAGGCGGATGGTGTCCTCAGTGGAGATTGGGTTCCAGGCGTTAAGGGTGTTAACGGGGGGAAGATGGTCAGTTGATGGTGGGGTGGGTTGGCTTCCGGGTTGGTTGTCAAAGCTGTTGTGGATGTCAGCAATCTTGTTGTGGAAAAAAGAGGCTAGGGAATCGCAGAGGGTTTGAGAGGGGGTGATGTCGTTGGAGTTGGCCGAGGGGTTGGAAAATTCCTTGACGATGTTGAAAAGTTCCTTGCTGTTGTGGGCGTTGTTGTCAAGTCGATCCTTGAATGCTGTTTTATTGGCTTTTCGGATCAGTTGGTGGTGAGTACGGATGGCGCTTTTGAGTACCCATGTACTCCAGCAATCCTTCTGTCACTACCCATGCAATCCTCCTATCACCCTTCGAGCATCATGTACTTATCCAATCACTCTGTCAAAACCTAAGCAGTTATAAAATCACCATGCACTGTCCGTGCAGCACTCTAGTCATCCAGTTACTACCCATGTACTCATGCAATGACCCAGGCACTAACACATGCAATGCTACAATTGCGTGAGCACTACTCATACAGTCCAGCCTTCTCCTTGTCACTACCCATGCACTTCTTCAATTACCCATCCAGCATCATGTACTTATCCAATTACTCTACCAAAACCCAAGCACTTATACATTCACCATGCACTTTCCTACCAGTACTCTAATCATCCAGTCACCCTACATGTACTCATTCAATGACCCAGGCGCTAACACATGCACTGCTACATTTATCTGAGCTCTACCCATGCAGACCTCTAACCCCCTACAAACTACTGATTCGCTCCTCCAATTACCCAGGAAGTACCCACACAGTACAGCCATCACCCGGTCACTACCCATGCACACCTACAATCACCCAGCGAGCACCATGTACTTATCAATTCACTCCGCCAAAACCCAAGCACTCATAACTTCACGATGCACTGTCCTTGCAACACTCTAATCATCCAGTCAATACCCATGTACTCATGTGATGACCCAGGCACTAACACATGCACAGCCATAATCCCGAGCACTACCCATATAGTCCAGCCATCTCCCTGTCACTGCCTATGCACTCCTTGAATCACCAAGTCAGCACCATGTACTTATCCAATTACTCTGCCAGAATCCAAGCACTTATAAATTCACCATGCTCTCTCCTTACAGTACTCTCATCATCTAGTCAGTACCCATGTGCTTATCCAATCATTCTGCCAAAACACAAGCACTTATAAATTCACTATATACTCTTTTTGCAGCACTCTAATCATCTTGTTACTACGCATCCACTCATGCAATGACCCAGGCACTAAATATTGCACTGCTACAACCCCCTGAGCACTACCCATGCAGTCCAGCTATTGCCATGTAACTACCCATCCATTCCTCCAATCACCCAGCCAGCACCATGTACGATTGCAATGGCACAAGCACCAACACATGCACTGCTACAATCCCCTGAGCACTTCCCATGCAGACCTCCAACCTACTATACACTACAGATTCACTCCTCCACTTACCCAGGTCATACCCATGCATTCTAGAAATCCCTCTGCCACTACCCATGCACTCCTCCAATCACCCATCCAGCATCATCTACTTATCATATCACTCTGCCAAAAAACAAGCAGTTATAAAATCACCATGCACTGTCCTTGCAGCACTCTAATCATCCAATCACTACCCACTTATGCATGCACTGGTACAATCCCCTGCGCCATCTCTTTGTCACTATCCATACCCTCCTCCAATCACTCAGCCACTGACCTCTAACCACCTACACACTACTGATTCACTCATGCATTTACCTAGGTAGTACCCTTGCACTGCAGCTATCCCTCTGTCACTACCCATGCACTCTTCCAATCACCTATCTAGCATCACGTACTTATCCAATCACTCCACCAAAACTCAAGCACTTATAAATTCACCATGCACTCCCCTGGCAGTACACTAATCATCCAGTCACTACCCATGTACTCATGCAATGACCTAGGCACTAACATGTGCACTGCTGAAATTACCTGAGCACTACCCATGTAGTCCAGCTACCTCCCTGGCACTGCTTCTGCATTCCTCCAATCACCCAGTCACCACCATGTACTTAACCAATCACTATGCCAAAATCCAAACACTTATAAATTCACCATGCTCTCTCCTTGCAGTACTCTAATCATCCAGTCAATAGATATGCACTTATGCAATGACCCAGGCACTAACTCAAGCACTGCTACACTCCCCTGAGCACTACCTGTGAGAAGTTGGCCTTGCACATGCTGTCCACTAGTTATAGTGGGTATATTGCACCAGTCCAAACAGCCCCTTAGAGGAAATTGGTTAAAGACAACCTTTATTGAAAGCTATCCTGGTGGTAGCTATGGAGAGCAGCCTTCAGGCTAAGTCTTGAAGGAATGTAAAGCAGTTTTTTTTACAGGCTATAATCTCCTGAACGACCAAATGAAAAGAGAACCACACCAGGTATATATATATATATATATAAAATGTCTGTATTTATTCTTGGTTGGTTGATTGCTTTATTTCGATATGCAAATATCATAAAAGCATTACAAAAATATATAAAACAGCACATCGTAAAACACTGTACATTAAAAACAGAGCAGATAAAAAGTAGCAATGTATTCTAAACACACCCTACTAGTCTCACGTTACACTTAATAGCATACAGTAAATTAGCACAATATACGTTGAGCCCTAGGGGCATACCAAACCATACATTAAGAAAGTGGTATAGGAACCACAAATTGACTGGAAACAAGGACTAGAGCCTGTAGAATTGCTTGGCCCTCAAGGAACCACCCAAGATAGTGACACAGGGGACCCACAGGGAGAAGTGGAGTGTGAGAATACAGCCGCGATTCACCGTTAGCTGTTATGGGGAAAGATTAAGGACACTAAGGAGAGGACTTTGAGCAAACCCCTTTAGACTTAAGGGGTTCTAGGGTCAACACCCATGGGAGCACCAGAATACCCGAGTTACCTCACCCAGGGGAGCCGGGTGCATATGTGTCTTTTGGTGACGGGAATCGTCGTCGTTTTCAATGGCAATCTGCTACAAAGTGCTGCTGACTTCGAAGTGGAAAGTTTCCAGGGTGATCCAAGCCTGGATCGAAGATGAGAAGAACCTGAAAACAGAGGGGACAGAGTCTGGGTCACTTGCCAGTGACCAGGAGCACAATAGGCGGATGCCCACCGATGTTGGATGATTTCAGGTGAAGGAGGTGAAGCTTGACTCTTCAGCCAAGAGGACCAGGAGGCATCGATGACAACTAGTATCTGCAATCTTGCTGTCCCACAGAAGACGTCAAGTGCTGCAGTGTCGGTGCCTGGATTGGACTCAACAAGCCTTGGCAACATCAACCCAAGCAGAAAGTAAAGAAATGCTTCAGTGTAGATCAGCAGGGTCTGAG
The DNA here is from genome assembly GCF_964263255.1 of Lissotriton vulgaris. Taxonomy (NCBI): domain Eukaryota; kingdom Metazoa; phylum Chordata; class Amphibia; order Caudata; family Salamandridae; genus Lissotriton; species Lissotriton vulgaris. The sequence goes on from NC_141691.1 coordinate 2,037,716,323, forward strand.
GGACTCACTATGTGTTGGGGAGTCAGAGCACATCTGAGGCATCCAGGGAAGCCCAAAGAAAATCAGATTTGTCTTCACAGGGACCCACCAGTTGAAGGACCAGTGATTGCAAAGGAGCCTCTAGCGGGTATGCAAGAAGCGGGCTTACGGAACACTCGTGAAGTGTAGGCCCACAATCTTTAGTGCAAAAAGTGCTCGGGCTTGGGCTACAAGTAACCCAAAACGACGACTTCAAGAGATGTCAAGAAGTCAATGCACTTACAAATGTGTAGTATGTCCAGGAGTTCCAGTTTCATATCACTCGTGAGGGCTGAGGGTCTCAGCTATTTAGGGGACTCGTGTCAGCTTCTAAGAAGTCTGGAAATCCTCTTCTGGGGCTGCAGATACTTTGGAGTCTGGTGGGAGCTTTAGCGATGCAGACCAGCAATTTCTCCATTGGTGCCTGCTAAGCAGGGGCGTCACTCCTTGACCCCAAGGGAGATGTCTTCAGTCCTCTAGTCTTAAGTAGAGCATCAAAGTTCCAGGGTTCAGTTGCAGAGTTTAGTCCCGGCATATCTAATTTTCTGTTGCCAGGGGTTCTTTACTTATACCTAAGAAATGGGTTGGACATACTCTGGGGACACACTTATGGGAGGATCTGGAAAAAGGGGTGGCTACCCCCTTTTCCTTTGTCCACTTTTGTGCCAGAGCAGGGACTGGTAGCCCGTGCAACCGGTTTGAGCTGGGCTATGCACAGGGACACCAAATGTGCCCCCAGTTCAGACTTCAAAGCACACTCAGAGTGCACCCACCCCCCCCCAACACACTAAAGCCTGTCTGGGAGGTGGTGACACCTCCCTGTGACAGGAAACATATTGTCTAGGCCTCCCCTGCCAGAGCTTCATCCAGCAGCAGGAGGCCAGACTTTTGTCTGTGGGTGCAGCATCCATTTTGTGATGCCAGGGCTCTTTTAAACTGGTACCGGGTATACCGGTGTGCATATGCCTCTCCTTCTAGAAGCGTGGGATCATAACCCCACCACCAGGACTGGAGGGAGGGTATGATTCCAAAGTGTTTGTCACTAAACATGTCATGTTTCCTTGCAGCCATTGCATTGTTAGCATTTACTGCAAGTTTACAATGCACTTAAGAGTATATGGTCTGGCTGCATTCAAGAACAGCTCCAGAGAATAGATTCCGAAGGCCACAGAGGGGCCCTGCTCATGCATGGGCACCCTTTCACACAAAACCCAGCACTATGCCTTCAGGATTGATAAGGCCTGCCATAGGGGTGACTGATAGGTTTATATGTGTAGGGATTTAAGGTAGATATAGGTAACCTATATCTAAGTAAGGGGTGCGAAAGGGTACCCAAGTAACCAAACTAGAGTGTACCTTAAGTACATGCAATACATTTTGGGAGGAAGCAGCTAGGCTGGATTGCTGGATAGCAGTACCCCAACCATAGTAAGCATATCCTACTCTCCTACAACGAGCATCAAAACATGGAGAACAAAGGGGTGGTAAGATAAAGGCTGAACAAGTCAAATGTCTTTCCAAATATGTTTTGAAAGATGACAGTCACAAGAAAGGTTTGATGATCCAGTACTTAATGCTGTCAATATGTTGAGCATGTTAAGGGTAAAGAAAAGGCAGCTTTGTGTCTGTGTGTAGAGGTGAACAAGCTGTGCTCCATCCTGGGAACAGTCCTACAGATGAGTGTGAATCCGGCAAAATCAGTGATGATGTGAATGGCTCTGTTATACATTATAGCTAGTGCTCCATGCATTCCTTCTTGCAGTTTGCCGGTTCTCTGCTTGGGACACTAGATGAGTTGTATCCTCATAGGCACATGTGGGGTGTAGAATAAAAGGTTGCCAATGTAAACTGCTCATGACTCCTTCTTGTGTAACTGGTTGTTGTGTGACGTAGTGTTCATTCATTGTAATTGATGTGACAAGAAATTAAAACACATTTAAAAATGTGATCATTCAGAATGCAGTCTAACTGTGAAACACCAAGCTCACAGATGCTGAACACCAGGGATTAACTGAGTAGATGGTGACTGTTTTTGAAATGTATACATGACTACATCTTCTTGTGCAAATGTACCTTTGGAATAGGGCCCTGTCAGTCTATTGTTAGCATTACAGGTGGTGATATGAGGTTTTCTGAAGGATGATTTTAAGTTCATTGTGAAGTGTGGCAGGTTGAGTGGTCGTTTGATTGTGTTTGGTGGCATTCAGAGTGTGCCAGGGTGTGGTGCATGAGGCAATCTTGTGTACTTTGGGATTGTTTGCTTGAGTGTTGTGTCTGACAGTGTTACAGCAGTTGTAAGTGCATCTATTGCAGTTATTAAAGTACATGAGCAGGAGTTTTAAAGGTCAGTGGTAATTTGATAATGTATTGCCTTACTTTGAGAACGTCTGTTTGCATTATGAGAATATAGGTTGGAGTTGTGTGAAGGAAGACTAGAGACATTTTAGAGTTCTCGGAGTGTTGGTAGAGTGTCGTTTTTGGGCCATGAGTGAAAGGGTTTGGCGTTGTTAGGGTATCAGATGGCATATTGGCAGGTAAAGACAGTCTCAAGGTAAGTCATGCACCTCACTATTTAACCAGCTAATTTCCCCAACTCTCATCTCCTTATAGTGGCAGAAGCAGCCTTTTAGACCTGTCAGCCCTAGGGTGGTCTTACCCCACATTTTGTTCCCTTTCTGCCTCCGTTTTGACTGCCAATTTTTGTTGGACATGGGACTCTGGGTGCCTTACCGCTGCTGAACAGTGCTGAGGTGGAGGTGGTCTCTCCTAACCACATGGTTGCCACAGGCCCCTTCTACTTCGGAGTGACCACTGTCCTATTTGCGTGCTAGCAGTTGGGATCATCCTGGGACATAATGCTACTGTAACCCAGCCCAAGATCACCGCCGCAGCCCGGCGTGGCGTAAGAAAAAGCACTGCTGGGCCCAAACTTACTGCCACCGCTGCCAGGGCCTGTATTGGGGCCGGGAGCCTTGCTGAGCGTGAAGCTGTGGCTGGAATCACCGCCGCCGCCCAGGCGCTGAAGAGGACGACTGCCGGGCCTGAATTCCGCTGCAGCCTTCAAAGTGAAGGGAGGGACACTGCGGTGGCTGCAAAGGCGTGTTAGGCCTGGAGGGTGCGAGAGATCGTTGTTGGGCAACTGGGGCGCCGGCCGCATCATCGGCCGTGCCCCCACGGAGCCGTGCTCCCTTTGGCACTCGGTCGCCGAGACAACCAGGAAGCCCGGAGCCCACCCAGGCCTCAGCGAGGGGGCTCCGAGGAGAGCAGGAGCCCCTGACCTCCCCAGGCCGGGTCTGAATAAGCATGGAGGCCCGTGGGAGTGAGGTGGCAGCCGGTGCCTCATAGAGCCAGCGCTGGCTTGACAGCGGAGTTTTCCTCCAGGTAACATCCCCGGGGAGGGAGGCTATCCCCTTGTTATTCGCTGGGCTGCCAAGGCACGATACTGAGATGGATTGGCAGCTCCTTGACCTTTCCAGCACTAAGAGAGAGTTGGGCCAAGAAGCGGAGGCCGTAATTAACTCCCTGCTGGCCAGAGCTGACATTGCGTACCCCAGACTGTCCCCTGAAAAGGGCTCAATACAAAACACAGCGGAAACGGCCCCAGGGGCTCCTCTGGGCCCCGATTGCCTCGTCACCTGAATTGAGCAGATGGCTGCCATAGGACTGTGGTTAAGTATCTATGGGGTGACCCAGTATCCCTAAGAACCTGGACAGTAAAGTACATTTTAAACAATTGGTTCTTTGGGGTGCACTATGTATTTCTTCACTTATATTTCATTTCACACTATGTAGTCAATCATTGAGACATGAGTAGATCAAAACAGAGTACAATTTCAAAAGAGGGGGAATCCAAACCATCTGTAGTATTTGCAAGATACTTTCTGGTGACAGGGAGGAGAATGGTAAAGCGGGAGCGTGACCAATATTACAACGTCACTAAGAGTGTTATGTAAGCCGCAATAGTCAGTTTCATGAACCGAATCATTAGAAAAATGGTCCACTGTTATGTTTGTAGACGTTTCAAACCTATTGTAGCGCTCTTGAAGCTTCTGCACGGGTCTTCATCAGGACTGGGTGTGTTTGGGTAGGGTTAGGTGTGGCAGCCTCCAGATAGACCCAGCCGGGCTTTCCTGTCAGAGTGTGGAGTTTGCCGAGGGACGATTATTAAATAAATGATTCCTTAAGTGGAAAGTTCTCCAAGTAGACCCAGCCGGGTTTCCTTTGGAGTGTGTTATTTGTCGTAGGATGATTATTTCTTTAGTTCTGAGTTCTCAAATCAATGTAAAATTGCTCCTCAGGATTTCTTCAAAATATTTGTAGCATCCAGCATTTTCGCTGTAGATGCAGTTAGCTGTGCCTTAGTCTCAGCCTAGAATAATGTGGTCCCGTAGGATCCTAGTAACTTGGCGGCCCAGCTGCGAAGAATGCACTGGTCGGGTTTGCCATAAGATTGTGGCCTGAATAAGATGTATATTTGCCAAGAATTGTTAAAAGAGTGTTGTACCTGAAGGAGCCCTCTTGCCTGTAAGGTCTAGGTGAAAGAGGGCTTGGTGTTTATATTGAATATCTGCTTCAAGAGATAAGTTGTTGAAATTGACCATGTGCATAAGAGATGTTACCTTTAGTGAACATGTGCATAAGAAATGCTACCTATAGTGACCTGATGTTATATAAGCCGTTTATCCTGCACCCTGTGCGAGCTTTAAATTTCTAATTCTGACAAGAGATAAATAAAGATACTTGTTTTAGTCAATGAACTTGAAGTGGTGTCTACTTATTGCATGTGCTTTATGAGTCAGTGTGAGTGTGTGCTGCACAAATACTTCACACATAGCTTCCGGTGTGCATTCCTGCCTCATGCCATGCTACCACGTCGGAGTCAGTGGTCCCTGGGACCTACCGGGTCTAACACTGGTGTTCAGCGGTGGGATTAGGACTTGTGCTTGTGCAGCACCCTACAGTGACTCAGTGTGCGCCGCAATCTGACACCTGATTTAATGCATGCTTAAAATTCCTTCTGATTGCCTGATTGTAAATGCTCTCGTGTTAAGCCTGTTACATACGTCCTAGTGTTTTTCCCTGAAATTGTCAGAGGCCCTACCAAGGAGGATGGAGTTCAAGCTGGCCAATCTAGAAATGTACACAGTGGCCCAGCTTAGGGAGTTCTGCCAGGGGAAGGGGGTGTTCCTCAAGCTAGGTGCCAAGAAAGAGGAGTTTCAGAAGACCTTGAGACCATAAACATTGGCCTACACGGGAGGGAGAGGGGACAAGGGGCAGGGGGAGCAGAACACTCCAGGCGTGCTGGACCTACTACACATAGATGCTAGCGACAATGTGTTGCCAGGAAGACGTTCCAGGGCAGGCGGTAGTGTGTCAGTAAGGAGCTTGTCTGCGGAGGAGTTCGAGGACAAGAGGGAGGAGAGACAACTTAAGCTAGAGCTTGCTAGGCTGCAGAAGGAGTGGGAAGAGAAGAGGCTGGAAATGGAGAAAAGGAAGCTTCTACATGAGGTTAGCCTCAAGAAGCTGGAATTTAAAACCCTACAGATAGGAGCTAACAGCAATGCAAATGTGGCAGCGTAACTACTGAAGCTCCACAAGAGTCTAGATTCTACATGCCCAAGGATGTGGTGCCAGTTTCAGTGTGGGGGACGACATCGATAAGTGGCTAGCGGCCAATGAGGTGTCCTTAGCAGCCCACGGGGTCCCAGGGAATTATTGGGGGATGGCCTGTGTAGGTACATGCCTCCGGTGGGGATGGACAACCTCTTGACATTAGACAATGCAGACCACACCAACTACTTGGTTATGAAGGAAGCGTTGCTTAAGAAGTTTGGCCTGACCCCTGAAAAATAGTGACAGAAGTTCAGAAATAGCCACAAGCTTCCCACCCAGAACTGGGTAAATTTTCTAGACTATGCCCTCAAAGAATTGGAGGGTTGAGTGTGGGGCAGCGTGGTGACGACTATAAAGGTCTGTACGATCTGTTTTTAAGAGAGCACCTTCTCTATAAATGTTTTCCAGAGCTGTGGCAACACCTGGTGGACTGCAAGTTGACCGAAACAAGGGAGCTTGCAGAGGAGGTGCATACCTGGGTCAGTACCCAGGTGTCCAACAAGGGATCCAGGGGGACTCCCAGAAGGGTGGACAGAGAGAGGGGGAAGATAAAATGAAGGAGTTCTCCAAAGGCCCAGAACATACACCGCAAGGGAGAGGGGTAGGATCCCAATCTGGTTTTCCAAAGCCTACTTATCCTGACTGACTTCAGCTGCCCAAAACTGTCCGGTGCCATGCATGCGGGGAGGTGGGACACTATAAGGGGGATCCCACAGTGTCAGAAAAAAGACCCCAGCCCCTTCTTGCGGTAAGAACCCTGGGTGGCTAGTGTAGAGCTGGGGGAGGAGTTGTCCCTAGATAAGGGGGATGAGTGGGTAGTCTTGACCCAAGTATCCCTGGGGGACAGGGAGATGGTCCCACAGACTCCAGTACCCTCAAATGCGGCCAAGTACTGGCAGAGGGTCCTTATTAATGGGCAGGGGGTAGAGGCTCTGAGGGACACATGTAAGGAGACAGCTGGTGTCCCCGGAGCAAGTGATTCCTGATGTATTCATTCCGTTGTGATGGCTGACTACAGTGTTGGTCACTACCCCCTGGCTCAAGATCCCTTTGAGTGGGGAGCGGTCTCAGGCCTGTTGAGAGTCACTGTGAGCCCTGCCATGCCAGTTGACTGCTTGTTGGGAAACGACTTGGCACATACCGCTTAGAAGGAGGTGGAGTTTTACGCACACACCGAGATGCTGGGACTACCAGGATGGACCTGTGCGGTCCCACGGTCCATGGCTGCCCGCAAAGGGAATCAAACAGGGATCGAGCCTGGAACAATGGCCCAGCCCACCACTGATCAGGAAGATGCCCTGGAAGATGCCCCCGTGTGATGATGGGGCACCCGCTGTGGTGACCCCGGAGTCCAAGGATGATGACATTGGTCCCGTGGGGGACTTACCAACCCCTGCAGAGTGGCAGGTGGAGGGAGGGCCTACTCGGGAGGAATTCTGTTGGGCGCAGAGGGAGTGCCCCATCCTTGAGGGCATGTGGCGGCAGGACGAAGTCCAAGCAGCTGGAAATGCTGCTGGAAACTATCACATCTAATGGGAGGATGTCCTTCTTTACTTCAAGCCTAAGGCTCTGGTGCAAGGGTCCTCAAGGGCCTTAGTGGTCTCCCAATGCTATTGAGCCTTTTTATTGGATTAACGCATGAGATTCCCCTGACAGGACACCTGGGCCAAGATAAAACATTTGCTCATTTGGTCCCTCACTTTTATTGGCCCAGGATGAGGATCGCCTCTGACACCTTCTGCAAGACTTGCCAGGTGAATGGGAAGACCGGGACCAAGTTGAAGGTCCCCCTAGAACCACTGCCGGTCATCGATACCCCTTTTGAGTGAGTAGGCATCGACATTGTCGGGCCTCTGATCCGCAAACCACCTATAGACACCGGTTCATCCTAGTTCTGGTGAACCACGTCACCCGGTACCCAGAGGCTATCCATCTGAGGACCATCACTGCACATGCGGTGGCGCAGGCCCTGATGGGAATTTTTACCCGGGTGGGTTTCCCCAAGGTCGTGGTGTCAGACAAGGGCACCAACTTTATGTCTGCCTACATGCAGGCCATGTGGAAAGAGTGTGGGGTGACTTATAAGTTCTCCACTCCTTACCACCCCCAGACCAACAGGCTCGTGGAGCGTTTCAATAAGACTCTGAAAAGAATGTTTCGGAGTTTGCCTGAGGACTTGAGGAAGAAATGGGACGTCCTCTTGCCTTGTCTGTTGTTTTCTTTCAGGGAGGTGCCACATAAAGGGGTAGGTTTCAGTCCCTTTGAGCTTCCGTATGGACACCCTGTTAGGGGACCCCTCAGTCTCGTGAAGGATGGGTGGGAGAAGACTCCTAGGAGGCTTCCCCGGGATGTGGTGAGCTACATGCTGGCGTTCCGCAACCAGATGGCCAAGTTGTGGGAAGGAGGCATCCGACAACCTGGAGGCCAGCCAAGCAGTCATGAAAGAGTGGTACGACCGGAGTGCCCATCCTGTGTAACTGGAAGCTGGACAGAAGGTGTGGGTCATGGAGCCCGGAGAGCTTTGCGCCCTCCAGTACCGGTGAACTGGCCCGGTTGAAATACTGGAGAAGAAGGGTCCAGCCACATACATGGTGGATCTTAAGCCCCCACGGCAACCCCACCGAGTGCTGCATGTCAACCTCCTCAAGCTGCACCACGAGAGATCAGAACTTACCCCCCTGATGGTTACTGATGGGAGCAAGAAGGAATAGAGTGAGCCTCTTCTGGACCTTCTGGTGGCCCAAGAGAAAGATGGTTCAGTGGAGGGGTGGTCCTCTACCCGTCCCTGTTGCCTGAGCAACAGAGGGACTGCCGCCAGGTATTGGAGCAGTTTACCTCATTGTTTTCCCTTACTCCTGGTTTTACCCACCTCTGTACCCATGACGTGGACACAGGAGACAGCCCCCCTGTCAAGACCAAGTCGTATCGGCTGTCAGATAAGGTGAGGACCAGCATCTAGCGCGAAGTTGCCAAGATGCTTGAGCTGGCTTTAATATCAATGGGAACACATATGTGATAGTAAATGCTGTAACAGGCGCGGTACTTAACATTATCGCGTGAAAACAAACGTTGTTTTCACACAGTAATGTGTGCCTTGTAAATAGGGGACGGGGTGGATTTAGTTTTATTTTCTACACTCTTAGGTTAACGATGCCGAATGTTTGATTAGAGCAGGTTTTAACACTTATTCCACCTCTTTCTCTCGCGACGCCTCTTTTCGTGGTAGGGTGCTTTCCCCTCCAACCACATTTTGCATGTGCTTTGACCTACGCCCACTTTGCATGTTAGTAACATACTGTACGCAACATATGCAAAGTGGTCTTACGGCAGGCGATGTAATGCCGTTTTCAAGAAGGTGCAGCAGAATATTTTCAAGGATAAGTAAAACAATAACGCCGCTTTTATCGGCAGAAAACTGCAGATATAGAGACGATAACGGCGTTGATAATATGCTCTATGAATTGCATTTGAATCTAATGTTAGATGTAAAGACAACTAATGTAGGTTTCGGTTGCAATTCATAGATCATATGATGAAGGCTATTATTGTCGTTTTATCGGCAGTGTCCTGTCGATGAAACCGACGATAATGTATTACGTCTCCTTCATAATATGGCTCATGTATTGTCGCTTTTTTGCATAATTGTCCTGAAAAAAAGCGTTGATACTTCAGCTTGTGAATAGAGCTCTTTTTGGTACAATGAGTTAGTTCTGAAAAGAACTTTTTTTTTTTTTTAAACAAGTGTTATATTGTTTTTGATTTTTAAAACTTGCACCGAAATTTTTAACTGTAAAACTGTGACATAGGATCAAAATGAAATGAAAAAAATTATCTTTTGTCGGAGCATTGATGAGTCTCAATTTTTATTTTAATAAGATTGAGGCTCTGCTCTCCGTACAGAAGAATTTCTCCACACTCGTTGCATTTCATATGCACCTTTGCCAAATATGGTCTCAAGTCCATCTCTGCACTGGATGGAGATACAGGTCATCGACCAGAAGATGTGCTGGCCACCTCTGACGGTAGTTGCGTGGCCAGGGCTCTTGTCGATGCCTGTGCAAATTTCTAAGGATGCACTTGTCTCACATGCCTCATCATGGTATGTATGTAAAAAGAATACTTTTTCGACGGATTTGAAAGAACTGCGTCACATATTGTGCAAGTTACTTTTGGCGCATTCACTTTTTTTTGATCCTTAGGATAAGTGAAAAATTGCCAGATGAAAGATTCCTTCTTTTTTCTTAAAGGTAGTCGATCATTTTCTTCAGATTCGGAAGATGAATTCGGTGCGGCAGCCATTTCACCAAAGTCTTCAGAAAGATGTAAAACGTTGTTCTCCCTTGAGAGTACAAAAGATAGTGAGGGAAGTGGGTAGAGTGGTCCATGAAAATTCCAGAATAGAAACTACTAAGAACCAATTGGAAGTGTTGTTTTCGAGTCACATGACTTCACATGCGCGTATCAGGACGTGTACGCGGTGACAGTATCTGGTCACGTTTGTCATTTGGAAGTAGTGGTCTAATTCACTGAAGTTTCAAAACGTGAAAAGGAGTAAATCTAAACATGTCCTGATTTTGTACATCTTCTAAAGGGGATTCAAGCACACAATTGGTAAAAAGTATAAAACCTTTTATGTTTTTGAAATAATACCGGGGTGTGTGCATCCGGTCACGCACAAAAGTTTAAAAAGACGTTCGGCTCCATTTACTGAAAAGTTTTTTAACAATAAAAAAGAAGGCTAGGTACAGTCTCTTTGACGTACTATAACTTCTTTGAGGGGTCTATGAAGAAACTCAATGAGTTGGAATTGCAATGTTTTCTAGAAATATATAGGAGAGTGCGCGCACCCGGCCGCGCACAACAGTTTAGAAAGGCGATCTCCATTTACTGCCAAATTTCAATACGTTGAAAATAAGGCAAGGTGCAGAGGGTGCGCGCACCGGGTCCCGCACGAAAGTTTACAAAGGCAAGGTAGAGACTTTCTAATCCACTAGCGCTTTACAAGGAGTCTCTATACAACTCTGACTGTCAAGAAAACTGTTTCTTTTCAAAAAAAATATATGGAGAAATTCATTAACAAAACTATAGGTTGCATTCACAATATAGTTCAAAATTAGCATTTAAAAAGCCTAATAAATTCACTGAAAAAACCATAGGTTATAAACCTGTTATAATTAGGAAGTAGCATTCAAAAAACCTATAAAATTCACTGAAAAAACAATAGGTTTTACACACGTTATAGTTAGGAAGTAGCATTTACAATCTGTGTGTCATCTGCATAAGATGTAAGTTCAAACCCATGGGAGCGGATGACTGGGGCCAGGGAAGAGACATAAACATTGAACAAGGTAGGGTTAAGTAAGGAGCCCTGAGGGACCCCACAAGATGGTTGACAGGGTTTCGACTCCAAGTCCCCCAACGTGACTACCTGGACCCTGTTGGTCAGAAAAGATCTCAAGATGTCTAGATCCTTCCCCTGAACCCCACATTCCTCCAGCCGGTCCACCAAGATGGTATGGTGGACCGTTTCGAAGGCCAACAACAAATCCAGCATGACCAAATGGCTAGAAGAGGCAGGTGATAAGCTTGCCCCAAATAAACACCGGTACCCCAACAGGGCAAGGCCATCCTCACCTTGGCACTCCTAGGAGCTCAGAAACCTGAAACTGAGCTGTAAACATCTAGAGCAAAGTTGGAGGAAAGAAAACAATGAGAATGATAAGAATAAATACAAAATCTGTCAGGCTCAATACAAACTGCTTTCATGAAAAACAAAGCAAGAGTTCTTTACCAAACAAATCAATCGTGCAAAGAACTTGTCTATGGAACTATTTAAAACAATCACAACCTCAGCACTCCCAGCCACACCTACGATCACCAGTAGCCGATAACTATGTGATAGAATTGCTCAATTCTTCCTGTCGAAAGTAGAATCTATCTTCTCCACCTTCTCCCAAACTCCAGTCACTTCCATCTTTACCCCTATTGACAGAAATCAACCAGAAACAAACGACATGGAATCTCTAAACAACTTCTCCTAAGTAACACCCACAGAAATCTCAAACCTTATTAAAACAACAAAATCTGGGTCACCTAATGACTCCTGCACTATCTCTCTGTTAAAACTAGCGCCGGAACCAGTAGCCCTTGCACTGACCTCGGTTATTAATGCTATGTTCTCTCTCAGGGATACTTCCCCAAAATCTGGAAGTGTGCTTCAATACTGCCTCTACTTAAGAAACCAACTTTGGATCCCAAAGACCCCAACAATTTTAGGCCTATTACCAGGCTCCCTCTCCCAGCGAAAAGGGCAAAGAAAATGATGAACGTACAACTAAGTTCATTCTTATGTGAATCACAGGTGCTGGATCCATCACAATATGGCTTTAGACCAGGATACAACACCGAATCTGCCCTTAATAAATCTACAGAAGAGATTAGGACCATTCTGGACCAAGGAGGCAAAGCAGTGCTGCTCATGTTGGATCTCTCTGCGGCATTTAATACGGCCCATGACTCTCTTTTGATTGACCGTATGAAGGAGATTGGAATTCAGGGCACCGCCTGGAAATTGCTGAAATCCTTTCTTTCCAACACAATTCAAACTGTCACAATTGGGGAATTCTCTTCTAAACCTTTCTCCTTACCATGTGGAGTCCCCCAGGGCTCGTCGCTGAGCCAACGCTCTTTAATACTTATGTTTCATCACTAGCCCCTCTTATTGAATCTTTCGGCTTCTCTTTCACCTCCTATGCCAACGACACCCAAAACGTGGTGCCACTACTGCAAGGGAGGAGGACAGGAACGCGTCTTAATGAGTGAATGTCAGCTGTAGGCGGCTGGATGGCACAAAACTGTCTGAAGCTTAACTCTGAAAAAACGGTAGTGATATTAGTTGGTAACAATCCTAGCTTCTGGACTCCAACCTGGTGGCCGGATTCCCTAGGGCCCCTTCCGGCCCCAAGGAAAAAAGTAAAAAACCTTGGAATCTGGATCGACAACAAACTCAACTACAAAGACCAGGTGAATGCGGTGACTTCATCCACTGCCTACACTCTCAAAGTATGCAGGAAAATAATACCTTTTCTACCAAAAGACACTATTCAAACATGAATTACCTCACTTGCCTTGTCAAGGTTAGATTATTGCAACGGGTTACACCTGTACATGTAGGAGGGACTTATGCAAAAACTGCAGCTTCTGCAAAATGCAGCCTCTAGATTAATCACAGGCACTTCAAAATTTGCCTCAATCTCAGCGAAAGTCAGGAAACTAAACTGGTTGCCTGTAAGAAAAAGAATCCAGTTCAAGGCGCTGTGCCTTGTCCATAAAGCTCAACATGGAACCGGCCTGGAATTCCTGAAAAAGAAACTTAAATGGTATATACCCAAAAGAGCCCTCCGGTCATCAGAAGGAAAACTAATAGCAGTACCCAGAGTGCGCAAAGCTAGCTGGGGAGGCAGAAGTTTTGTAACACATGGAGCAAAGGCCTAGAACGGCCTACCGCTGCAAATTAGGTCCATTGCAGAACTTCTCTCCTTTAGAAAGGCTTTAAAAACCTGGCTTTTCTCCTAATTTCCCTGTGCACTTCCTTTTCGCTTAGGCCTACAAGGACTCAACAGCACCAGGACACCCACGGGTAACAGTCTGCTCTATAAATAGCAATGACATTAACATTAACATAGTACAGTACCATAGCTGACAAACTTTAAACGTGGCTCAGTCAAATATTTAAGACTCAAAGCTCTAGGAGAGTCAATTCAATGTCTTTATTGTTTGATTAATTAAAATCTTACAATGACACAAAATACATATAATAATCCAACATAAACAGTAAAAGTATAAATAATGCAAGTGTTTTTAAACTGAGTTGCATTTGGTAAGATGTGTCACGTAATGTGTTTTAAATATAGTGGTTATAGGTGAGAAGAAACTCTCTCTCCATACTGGAGGCAAAGCATAATGTGTATTTGTAAAGGGTGCATTCACCCCTGGATATCTTTCCTAATATGTACAGTGGAATAATGATTACAATCAGGCATGCTTTTCAAAATGTGTGACTGTGTGATACAGCACCGAACAACCTAAAAGCCCAATAAAAAATAGTTGTAATAAAATCCAAGCAGTGTTACTTCACCAGTCTACAAGTTTATTGAGGGATGTTGACCATAATACAACTCTATTTAAAGTTTTGCCACTAGTCACACATATCTCCACGGATAAGCTTTTCTCCACCCTATTCTGTTAATTCCGAAGATAGATATTCTACATTTTGTGACATAAAATTTAAAATTATACAAAAAACATTTGTGTACCATGTCAATCTCCAACAGAGGCGACCACTTTACAAGGTATTTTATATTGCAATGATTTCTTTACAGAGATATGAGGCAGGCTTTGGGCAAACCGAAACCTGATTGTAACCTCTCCTACCTGAAGGTGGTGGAATACAATGTTGGATTGTTTCACTTTTTACCCGAGCCAAAAGCAGAAGATACAGAATAATTTCCATCCTGTGGGATAAAGGGAATTGTTAGACATACATTGGAAGTATTTACAATGCATAGAGACTGATAAAACTTGAGGATTGACATTAAGAAAGTAGTAATTAAACAATGTATGGTGTCACCGTTCTCAGATCTAATTCTACCGTAAGCTGAAGCCGTCTGTGAGAATGCTGAACAGCATGTGCAGGAAAGCGATCTGGTCTCTGACAATCCACCTTTCATCCCTATTGACAGGTCGCTACGAAACGGGGTCATCATATCCATACATGTGAGAATACTAACAGATTCTACAGTGTGATAAACATGATAAAAACACGGGGCAAATTATTATATACCCTTCTTAATCATATGTGGTATACAGGGCTATGTGAAGTTGTATTTTAGTTTGTCTTCATTTTAATTTACTTTATTAAAACGCTATGTTAAGGTAGAAGGGATACAACCTCCCAAATGAATGATTCATTTTGTTCCAGAGAGGTCATAAACATATCTCCTAAATCCACCTGACCTCGGGTGCGATGGCATCTTTGCACCTGTTCAAAGGCTGGGGTCTGGTTCGATATTACCACAAGTTTCTGCATCAGGTGACATTTGTGTCCCAAAAGGGCCCACAACTCCCGGGTGCTTAGAACAAGTGAGTGACGGCAGCAGAAAACATTGTTGTGATTGGGCACTTTTTGGTTTCCAGGGTTACCTGCTCCTATGGTGGAATGCAGAGCAGTGATAGGACATTGGGCCAATGTACGAGGCTCCATTCATCCCAATGGTGCTGGTAATGGAAGTAACATCTCTGATATCCAGTTGACTCAGCCTATATATTTTATGCAGGTGATTGCAGCAAATGGCCGATGGCAGGACACACCTGGGTTTCTACTCAGGCTCTCTGGGATATGCTTCCTGAACTCCCGGGGAGAGGACATTGCCCTCCTCACAAAACAATGACATACGAGGAGGTGATGTCGCCTTCAGGGGCACAGGAGAGGTGTATAGGTTCAGATATATTGGAACAGGTTTTTTCAGTTATTGTTATATAGTAAAGATGAAAGCTATTCCCGTTCGAGGTTGGAGCTCATAACGTAAAGAACGTGATGAGGAGGAGTGAACTTGGGGCAATAAAGGTTATCAGTAAGTAATCCGAACCGTAATCCAAGCTTCAACCATTCTATTAAAAATGAAATGAACCAGGTCAGGACAGGAAAGTGGGTGCCCTACTTGAGAAAGAAAACATCCAGGTGCACCAGCGGTCTGCTCCCCATCTTGGAACATCCTTCCTGTTCCCAAGCTGTGGTCACTGCCGGTACCACAACACGTAGAAGCTCGACCCCATTGCATTTGGTATCCACTACAAATGTTGATATAAACTAAATAAACAGTTTTCAGGTTCTGGCATACATAGAGAACTATCAAGTATTGCGTGTGCCTGATTGGGTGACGTCCCCTAGTCACAGCACAATCCCACACAGGGTTGTAAAATTCAAAACAATAAAGTTCAAAAGTTCCAAAACTTATTTATTCATCTATTTTGTTCAATGTAAATTTTGATTTATATTTTGCATTTTCAAAGCAAAGTTATGGGCATCCAGCTGTGTATCCAAAACATTTTCATATCCAATGCATTTCGGCTATGCTCTAGTCTTCATGGGGGACATAAGTTCTACAATCAAGATAAATGAATCATGCATGAGGGTACATAGGAAAATGCATATAATCATGATTAAGTAAATAATAGTCATCATGGATCTAATAAAACATCATGTCCACAACCAATAGAATGGTGTGTTTAGATCAGAGGTCTTCAAACTTTTTTACTCTGAGCCGCCCCTAAGCAAAAAGTTTTGAGGTCGGGCCCCCCTCCAAAACTTGATGGCAAGGATAGGGGGAGCGGGAGGGACATGGCTGCGTGCAGGGAGTGAGCCTTATGGGATGAATACAGGAATATTTTTTCTATAGCTTGTAAACCGTACCAAATATAAGACTTATAAAACAGCAAATGCATCAAACAAAAACAGATAACCCAAACAAACTGTTCCCCATCATTGGGGTGTTGTGAGCCCCTCACACTCTTTGACCTCAATGCATCTATACCTGCTGCACTAATGAAAACTGCAGGCCTGAGTAGCAGACTAGCTCCTCTGCCTTTTTTACCCGGGCACCTGCATGCTGCACAAGGCCCGGCTCACCCCCTATTTCGAAGCCTCAACCCCTTCGGATGGCTGAAGCCTGCGAGCCTGCAGTGTAAGTGGCACCAGGCTTTGGGTTGTGTTTCTCCTGAGGGTGGCGGGTGGGCAGGCGGGCGGATGTTTGTGAAGCATGGCTCTCTGAGAGAGAGTGTGGGCTGGCAAAAGATGAGGTCTGCTATTGCAAACTGTGAGAGGTGGGCAGGCATGAACACCCCTCTGCCCTGATGCACTTCTGTGGACTTCAGATTGACTGCCTCCGGTGCAGGGATGTAACACGGTTCAGTGTGCATTGGCGACCAACACTACGCCCCCTTACCGGGTGACAGATATGGACTTGGATAGATCTCTTTAGGACACGGAATCAAAGGGTGGGGCAAGCTCCCACCCTAGGGTAACACAAAAGGACTGGGAATACTTCCTTTGGGAGCAGAAGTCATGTACCGGGATGTTGCCCCATCCACCCCATGCTGGCCTTTGGGACAATCTGAAACATAAGCTGTATTATTTCCCCCCTGCCGCTCCCAGGTGACAAGATATGGGTTGGGGCTACTCCCTAGGTAAGGTTGGGTCATGCACTGCGCACTTGTCACCTCTCCAACCCGCGGCTAAGGATTTGAACTGGGGTGACTCCATCTGGGAAGCTGGAGGTATGAGCTGGGATATTGTACAGTATTTAGGCGAGGGTGTGGGCTGGCTCCATCTACCACAGTGTACTCTGGTCACTTGACCCATGCTCGTTTTAAAGTTGCGTCCTTTAACCACTATGTGTGCCCCACGCTCACTTTGAATGAAGGGGCATAAGAGGGCCTTAGAAATTGTGTTCAGAAATGTTTCTGCACATCTAACTTCGCCAAAGAGGTTTGTTTACATTTTAGTTCAATCAATATTTTAGTGTCTGTAGTGATTTGATCCTGTGTTAATGGACTTACAAAATGAGCAACGATATACTATTGGACATAACGACAAAATGAGCACACCATAGGCTCTACTACCTTGGTACAGGACACAAATGTCCATTAAAACAGATGGATTCATTTTTATAACTAGTACCATCTAGCAAGCCCTAGTACTACACTGCTTGGTCTCCAGCTTTGACTTGGCTGGTGCATCCTGGTTGAATGTATTGTTTTGGCTTAACCCTTTCTGCTGCCCATGCATTCCCTTCCCTTACTCTCGTTCTGCTACTAGCAGTGTGTCTGCCAGGCCTCCTTGGAGTCAGTGACTGTTTACTTCTTAATTGTGTCCCAGTACCTCTGCTCAAACCAGCCCACTGCACTGCCTTAGTGTGCAGGTTTCACAGTGTTGCCAATCAGGGGCAGTGAGTGTACTTCGACATTCATACTGAAAAGCTGCTTCTTTTCTTTCTCTGCCTGCTTGCTTGCAGGGGTCATTGGCTATTAATGTGGAGATGTGACCCTGACCAGAACAGAGGGGATGCAGCTTTTGAAAGGAGGCACTGCATGGAGAATCTCGGATCTGGGGGAGAGGGGCACCTCTGCTGTGATGCTTTTTTGGGTGCCTTTGCCAGTCAGGGTTGTGAGTTTGGAGGAAGGGGATCCTGGCCAACAACATGATTGAATAATGCAGCGCTGCATCGTATTTAGTTAGAATGTCTGCTGACCTGCATCTCGCACAGTGTGAATGCGCAGCTTTATTGTTAGTGCTTATATGAGATGTAAGGAATAGGCAGAGTGGGGCCCAGGGGGTACTGGAAAAAGGAAAAAATAAACATAGCCTCATAAACAGTTTCCAATGGTATGCAAATGGTCTTTAAAGACCTGTAAAAAACTCGGGCGTGCTGGTGTCTTAATAAGACTCCAGACGCTGCCCGCGGAGCCCCCAGCAGCACACCCACTGACCTCTGGCCCCAGGCACTTTGAGGGCTTCGGAGTAAATTAAGACAGCCTGGAAATGCAGCAAATAAACAGCGCTGCACTTCCAGGCGTCTTCATTTACATGTACTTCTAGAGGCCGTAGCGCCCCCCAGGGAACCCATCCACGCCCCCCCAGGGGGGCACGCCCCACAATTTGAAGAAGTGTGGTTTAGATAGTACCAGGGTAAAGATGTGAAAAGTAGAAGTGATGTGTATATAGTGCACAAGTTGTGTAAAGTCCCCATGTGTCTACTCAAATCAATGCTACCGTCCGTGGTAAGAAAAAACGACATGGTGAGATAGAAGTCACCGAGATACATTAGTGGCGAAAAGAACACGGTTTTGGATGTCTAGGGAAAAGAATAGGCGCTCAGCTAATATAACGCATGAGTTGTAAGTAAGCGCAAGTAGGTGGTGGTACTAGTTGGAGAGAGGATAAGCCCTATAACCTCTCGAAGACGCCCTATGGCAAAACAGGGCGTTACACAGGACAAGAATAGAGTACCAACTGCACACAACAAAAAATCATATCAACAAGTGAATGATGCCCTGGTAGACACAAATAAAGTCCAAGTACAATTGTCAGAGAAACCACTCTGTTGTTTGGGACAAGTATCCTTGTTTAATTCCTTTAGATCGCCCGCCGACACGTGTTTCATCGCAATGATAAGCGACTCACCAGGGCTGTGCTTCAAGAACAAGGAACAGAAAGGTCGCTTAGCCGGTGATACTTCCGACCCACCTGGCTCAGGACCAGGTGGGTTTAGAAGTCCTTGGGTGGGACCAGTTTCAGGCATTCGGTTTCAAGTCCTGGTGATTCGATTTAGTGAGCAAGAAGTATACGTAAACTATTACGGGATGACTCAACGGAGGAGATGGACTCGGAACACATCAGCGCAGACTGCCGCACTGGAGCTAGTCGCGTGAAGTATCTCTCTCACTGGGATACCCTACTTATGGGAGTCTACTTGTCACAAGTACCTGCATCTGATACAGCGGGGCATTCTATCTGAATACGAACTTTTCAGAGCTAACATGGTCCATCTCCTCCGTTGAGTCATCCCGTAGTAGTTTACGTATACTTCTTGCTCACTAAATCGAATCACCAGGACTTGAAACAGAGTGCATGAAACTGGTCCCCACCAAGGACTTCTAAACCCATCTGGTCCTGTGCCCGGCCGGGTCGGAAGTATCACCGGCTAAGCGACCTTTCTGTTTCTTGTTCTTGAAGCACAGCCCTGATGAGTCGCTTATCACTGCGATGAAACACATGTCGGCTGGCCACCGAGACACATTAAGCCGGGCTCATCCCAAAAGGAAGATACAGTGTATTCTAACCAAAGCGGTATAATTAAAAGCATATATTCACATTCTCCCTTTAGGTGCACGTGAAAACGGTTATTAAAAGCGATCGAGTACGTGCTCCCCTCCCGCGTGTCACAAAAACCCAGTAAACTCACATGTCAAAAAAACTCCGGTCATCTCAAAAGTGCTCAGTTGTTCCAATGGTACCGGCAGCGTGCAAAGCCGCGTTATCTCATCTAACTTTAACATCAAAGAAGGACTAAAAATCTCAATCTGTCTATCGGCGGTCATCTTGTAGTAGGGTGAACGGTAAATGATATCTACAAATGTCAATGACTTAGGGTTATAACATTTAAGGTATGTATTAAGGAAAATTTATATGAGGTCCAATCGCCTGGGACACAGTAACGTGTATCACTGGTGTCAGAATAATACAAATTGAGTAATTACTATTCACTTTGAATTGCTGCAGCCATCTTAAAAACGGGTAATCATCCACTGTTTATACCATGATAACCCTGAAGTATATGTAAAGATATCACTAGAATGTACGCGCCTGTATTAATACGCCTATGAATTCAAATGAAGATAAATATAAAAATGCTGTCTGTTGGCAATAAAAAAGAAACAAAGACAATTAGAAAAATTATGAGAAAGGTGATGAATAACCTACAAGATGTAACAGGAGTATATAGCACTTCAAAACATGTGTCCAATGCTACCCAAAGCAATGTGTATATAACCCAACAAAGTGTGTGTAGCAGTTATATGTATGAGCCTAATGTGGTATATATGATACAATCAGTGTAGACAGAGTGAGGGCGAAAAATAAGATTTAGCAGGCAATGTCAAATTTCATTCAGATTCTTAAAGTCTCTATAAGTAACAGCTGTATTCCGTCCGGTCATTCATTTCAATTGGCTTCAATGTTTCCAATTTATATATCCAGAAGTTTTCACCCTCACTATGTCTACACTGATTGTATCATATATACCACATTAGGTTCATACATATAACTGCTACACACACTTTGGTGGGTTTTATACACATTGCTTTGGGTAGCATTGGACACATGCAATTCAAGGTTAATCGTAATTACTAAATTTTTATTATTCTGACACCAGCGATACAAGTCATGATTATATGCATTTTCCTATGTACCCTCATGCATGATTCATTTATCTTGATTGTAGAACTTATGTCCCAGATGAAAGCTAGAGCATAGCCAAAATGCATTGGATATAAAAATGTTTTGGATGCACGGCTGGATGCCCATAACTTTGCTTTGAAAATGCAAAACATAAATCACAAAGTTACATTGAACAAAATTGATGAATAAATAAGTTTTGAAACTTGGAACAAGTTGAACTTTTTTTCTTTTTTTTGAATTTTACAACCCTGTGTGGGATTGTGCTGTGACTGGGGGACGTCACCCAATCAGGGCCACACAATACTTGATATATATCTGTACACTCTAGAGCACGTAACAACTTTGAACTGTTGACTTACCCCGAGTGCAAGTATGATATAATACTTATGATATATAGTGAACTCTCACAGCTTTATGCTGCCAAATGTATCCAAAAGGACAGAGAGAGAGAGATGGAAATCAAGGGGCTAGTTTGTCTACCCTGAAA
This sequence comes from Lissotriton vulgaris, assembly GCF_964263255.1. Classification (NCBI taxonomy): domain Eukaryota; kingdom Metazoa; phylum Chordata; class Amphibia; order Caudata; family Salamandridae; genus Lissotriton; species Lissotriton vulgaris. Next base: position 2,037,737,457 of record NC_141691.1, read on the forward strand.
CGTATGGTTATCCAAGGTGTCTCCCTGGGTGGGAACCCCATGATGAAGCATGCCACCAACTAGGTTGTTTTTTGAGGGTTCTTTTCTGAACCTAATGGGTTTTCTGTAAGGGAGACACCGTGAATAACCAGAATTGCTACCGATTCAAGCTATATCCAAAGTCATTCTCATTTTTTGATGGATACATTTCAGGGGAAACACACACTCGCTTGATTACCTCCTCTCTCTCTTTCGTCCCTGTTGGATGCTACATTTAAATGGGCACAGCGATGCATGTGTATATACAATTTTAAATTACGTTTAAAGTCCCTAAAGTACTAAGAGTAGCTGAATCCATTTCAGTTACTAATGGTTGTGAAGTAAATGGCACGATTGGGATTCATCAACATAGGAAATGCATTTTTAAAATGTGACATGGGGCCCCAGGCAAACAATGAACTGGGCTCCCAATTCCCTGATTAGTACTGCAAAACAGCCATAAGTGCAGACCCTTGGCCCCGGTCCCGCTGCACCTGCTACACTATTGCTATCCCCACACTTTGTTAAAGAATGGAAAGTCCACTTTCATGCAGGTTTACAGCAGCATTAGCCTCTGGTAGAGCCTTAGACAAGGTGAGGGGTCTGCTGCAGAGGTAAAGTGGTGTCTCCACTAACATTTTATGGAAAATAGAGCATGAAACTGTGCATTGGTAGGTGCAGGAGGTAAGGCCATTAAGCTCACAGCTTGTTTCACGCAGAGTGGCCCATGTTGTCTACATGTTTTATAGGTAGCAAGGGTTTTATATACATCTCTGATGCACCCCCTTTTCTGAGCTTCACAGTCCTACATCTTCACATTTAGCACAAAAGGGAATGTAAAGAAAGTTGAATTGCAAGGAACCAAATCCAAAGGAAGGCAGTGATGTAAGAGGTTTCAGGTTTACTTCACAGTCCAACTGGAACATTCCAGAGCCAGAAAGTGGTGAAAGAAGGTCAAAAGACCTGACAATTGATGGAAGAAGACTAGGGCAAGAGTTTTTGACTAGGATCAGGCCAGTTCCTAGTGTTCATTCTTAGGGAAGGATTTAAGGTAAAGTGTGGTTTTTAATTCCTTCCTGAAGTGTCCCATTCATACCAAGTTAAACTACACACATCACCATACAGAACAGCCTGGCAGATTGAGCAAGGATCCTGGTTGGCATCTTTGGAGGGCACTGGACTAGACAAGACAATGGGAAGGCAAGTGCCCATGTGACACAGATGGTATGCACGACCCATCCCCCTTGACAACTGGTCATGACAGTGACCATGCAAAGGTGTGAGGTGCTCTTTTTAAGATAGTAGGAGAAAGTGCAGAAACACAACCCTAATCGAAATTTCCAGGAGAAGACCCACCTGCTGTACATATCAAGAAGGGTCTGAGAGACAGAATGCCAGAACTTGCTTGTTGTTGCACTATTCTCTTCTCACTGAACAAAATGACTCACTGCTGCAAACACACCAGCAGACATAAATTGACTAACGTGTACTGAGCGCGATTATTGGTTAGGTTTTCTGCCAATAATTTGTCCTGGCTATTGTTGTGGCATCCCTATGTAAACTGAAATAAAGACTGTTTGGTGAGAAAAAACAAACATCTCTAGTCGAGGAAGTTAGAGAAAGGGAGGGTTTCTACGCTATGTCTACGAGTAAGAATGTATCTGTCTTGCACAAAGTATGAACAATAAATCAATGTATAGTCAAATACTTGCATTTATAAGAACATTATCTTTATTTCTAACTCTACACATGCAAAGGAATAGCAATACTTATATACAGTAACACATTCCCCTTGAGGTTGGGACTCCAGCATTTGTTAAGCAAATCTCTGTCCCCCTTTACCCTCTAATATGTTTTTAGTTATTCCCCATTCAATGGTAGTCATATCCAGGGAATGCGTACTAGTAGGCCATATTCAAAAGTACCCTTTTTACTCTTTAGTTATTTTTCCAAAGTGTTTATATTACTACGTCACTTTTAGCACTGAGTCCCCTTTGGTCTGGCAGGTCCATTTTCTTGCTTTGTTCACCCTAGGTTGGCAGGATATGCCCAGATGTGTGTCCCTTTCTCACTTTGCCACTGGATTCGAGCTGGCCTGTCTGATGGTCTGTTAGCCTGAAACCAGTCCCAGGATGCTTGTTTCAGGTCCAGGGAAGATATGGCTTGGCAGTTCGGGCTGGACTGTTCCCATGAGGCACAGGTTCATGACTGATTTGCATATAGCTATGTCTGAACTGGGGTGGCGAAGTGAGCTAAAGAATGATGATGGATATAACCCAGATCTGTGACTGGGGGTGAGTTTCTGAAAAGTTTCAGCATTCCGTCCATCATCTCCTTGTGTTTGCCCAATTCCGTTCCTAGCAGCTCCAGCGGTATGAAAGTGTTCCCTGATACAATGTGTGACTTCTCAGTGGACTCACTTGAGTTCAGATGCTGTTCATTGAAAATGGCAATTGCAGGCTTCCTCCTCTGAGTAGCGCTGCTGGCTTGTCCAGCATTCGGAGCTGCTCCCTCTCAGCCAACATCAGCTAAGCCACTCTTTCCCTAAAATGTGAAAGGTTCTTAGCTCCCGCCTGGAGCTACAGCAAGGGTTCAATGTCTACAGAAATCCTCTGAGAAGCAGTTAGGTGTGGTTGGTGGGCTTGACCCTCTGGTCACAGCAGTGATCTCCTTGTACAGGCCACGGTCCAAGCACTCGGCCATTGTAGTATCTCAAGTCCCTTCTGGCATATGCATTCGCCAAGAAAGTGGAAATGAGATGCAGACCCTTTCTGTGATTGCTCTCACTAACCTGGCCCATTCTGGCACACGGAGGTGGTGATCTCAGGAGACCCAAGTCTCAAGCTCCTTTTCTAAAACAATTCAACTTAAGACCCCTCTGGTATACGGGGTCATGCAGCATTGTGTCCCTCAAAGTTCTCTGCACATGACTATGATAAAATATCAGTGACCTAAGATCGCAGTTGCCTTTTCCTGGCATATGGGGAGTCATTGAACTGTTCCTGCACAAGACGACAACCCAATCGGTGTGCAGCCTTTTCCCTCACACTTCACTGAGGGAGTCTTCTCTGTAGGGTACCCCATTGGACCTAGATCCCTCCAACACTCCTCTCTTTCTTAAATAGCACACTGATGTTGGTAAGCTGGCAACACATACTCTAGGACAAGTGACCTTGGTTTCTCTGCTGTGATGTCCCCTCACCCACCAGGGAGACTTGCGAGCCTTGGCCCCAGTCCTTTTAGAGGCAGAAGTCTTGCACAGCTTCCCCTTCTTATACAGCCTGAATGGCCACTTGGCAGATGGTAAAAGTTGGGGTCTCAACCTCCCCTTCGTATCGTTCATTTCCAGACACCAAAATGCCAGTTAAAGTGTAAGTCTTTGAAGTTTTATGTAATGTACAATTGCAGGTACACTTGCTCAGTGTACATTCACAGTACGCATACTGTTCAGCACTGTTCCCTCCATGCTTTGTTCTAATTCAAGTACACATGCATTCAACACCCAAATTCAGCCCATGCACACTCTTTAGCACTAAAGCTTTTCTATACTGGGCCAAAGTGTGATATTTGCAAACACACAATGACAGCATACACATTCATTGTGTGTCCTCTGCACAACAGTTCATCATGTACTGTACTGTGGAGAAGTGTGACTCAATGGTTAGAGGCGGCAGACCCAGAAGCTGAGATCGGCCAGGGACCAGGGTTCGATTCCCAACGCGGCAGGGTCTTCGGTCAAAATGTCCGCGGGCTTGATAATTCTCACCTCAGTGCCTACTCTAACCTTGGGCTCCACTCTGCAACTCTGGGCAATAGCTTGCTTAATCTTCACAACGGCCCCTTCAACACCGGGGATGCCTGGTATCACCTTGTGGGTGCCCAGAAGGGACCATCTCACAGGGAAAGCCAGGACGGGTTCCGCACCAGTATACAGCGCCGGGACACCCGCGGTGTGGGCAGCTGTGCGCTTTACAAGTATACAACATTTACATTTACATTTACTTCATACAAGCACACATATACCCAGTACATGCCTTATTTGTGCATGCACTGCTCAGTACCACATTACGCACTTTTCATTGTGTACATTTATAATGTCTTTAGCATTCAGGTATTTGATTAAAGTACTTTTCTGTTTAAATGTTAAAAGCACTAGCTCCTATCTCATACAACGTGCTTGTGCTGGAAGGTATGTTGTGCTAGAAGACAGACTTTTCAATGATTCACTCTTCTGCAGTGAAGGCTGAATGTGTCCTTGAAATAGTTCCAATCTTTACCGAAATGTGGTCAAGAAATGCATATTTCCCCAAAAATATTGTTTTCGATGTGTTTCTATAAATGGTTTAGTGTTCTTAGTCTGTCAAAATGGTGTGGTCAGTTGACATACCCGCTGCTGGTGTGTCAGGCATTTTTCTTCCAAACAACATAGTTGCCAACTGGTCAGTTGTGTGCTGGTCTAGCCTGGAGGCTTAGGTTGAAATATTGGCAATGCAGTTAAAATCTGAAAACTGAAAACACATAAATAATTGAGTTAAAAAGTATTTGATAGTTTTGTAAATGAAAGTTAGGAATGATTATTAGTGGTCACCCATGTTACACAAAATCCTGCAAATTTAACACACATTTCAATTCACCTATCAGCTCTTGATTGTTCCATATTAGCAGACTATAAACAGATGCCAGTATTTCTTCTAAGAAAGGAGGTACCCAACACATGGATGAGGAAAATATTTGATAATTCATTTATATGTTACTCTATTTTAGCTTCTGGAGAACTAACTATAATGCCCAATAGATAAACATGAGAACAATATTTTCTCTAGACTTTAGCAGAGGAACAGTGTGCAATCACCTGACACCTCTCCACAATTCCTAAAAGTAGGAAGGTCCCACCAAGGAATAATAGTATTGTTAGGAAATCTTACAGACCTTTTACTCTGCATTCAACAGGGGGATGAATGTTTCCCCGCAACAACACACATTAGGAATATCTTTGTTATCACTAGGCTTGAAAAAAAGGGAATAGGTTAGGATAAAAACAATGACACAGAATATTGCAACTCCGACTCATCATTACTGTGGGTTTTAACTTCTGCTAGCCTTGGAGTATATCTTGAAAAAGATAAAGTCCACTGAATGTATATAAATTGCGTGTCGCTTCTAACCTACTAATAGAAACCAATATGTCTTGGAATATCTCTGACTCAGTCTTTCTGTATGGCTGAAACTTGTAACACATAATGATCTTATAAAAATCACTTGGATTCAATCTGTGACAATTTTGAGCGCTGTGTATGTATCTACCAACAACATTTACAAAAGCTATATCATTTTTGTGCAAACCTTACTGATGGAATTTCTTTCAGCAGTACATACACTCTTAACAGGGCGAGAAACATTATGTAAAGCCTTCTTCTGAATGTGTCACCAGGACCTTAAAGTTCAGAACAAGTGTCAGACTGTTCTCAGAAGGACAAACACAGGCCACCCCCTTTGAATGTCTCTTCAGCTAAAATTAACTTATGGAGCATGATGTTCCAGGAGAAGTACTGCCTTCTGAGAGTACAGGCAGTACAGCCAAATCATCTCGAATTTATTTGCATTCTTAAAGCATTACATTAAAGCCCATTGTCAATATTGAAGAACTATTTTCTAAATATACCCAAAGAATTAGGTCAGCCATTACTATTGGGGATCCCTTTGCCAGGTCTTTTTCAGAATTCTTAGTGCTACTAGAAAACTCCAGATAATCCTGCTTATGTGGTTTTTATATTATCATGTGTTAGAATTCAGTTGTGAATCCAATCAGAAATTTCTGTTGTTCAAATCGGAGTGCATAGAAATATCATTTTCCAAAATAAACCTTTGGAAACTCAGCCTCACAGAGTTACTGTGCTCTTCAAAGTAGAGGGGGTTGTTTCCTCCCATCGCGTTTGACCCTTGTATGTTGTGAGGTTCAAAGATAGGTACCAAAAGTAAAAAAACAAGTGAGTTGCAAACGATTCAGTCAAAAGTTGGATTAACATGGAAATGTAAGTTTCTCTCAGCACATTTGTCTAGTATGATATTTTTATTGTTTAACTGGCCTAATTGACCTTTTGTATCGCAGTGGCATTATCAAGTATTGAGAACTGCAACAGCACTCAGGGGTGTCACTACAAGTGCTTGTCCTATTCACGGTTTGAAAGGTCTGCACCATGGGATCTGGAAATGACATGTGACTGACCATCATTTTAAAGTTTAATTTAGGTCTAAACAATGTTATTCCTCTGGGACCTTTGAGTGGGCACTAGGTTGCTGTGGCAGTCCTGTTAACTCGTGTATCCTTGATTTTTATCTAACATTAAGCCCAAAGATTCTGATGTGAGGTTAACAGTATAGTACATTAAGTGAGTCGAAACAAGTGTCTAGAACTGGACAGAAAGTTCCACTTTTCCTGTGGAATTTGTGAAATTTAACAATTCAGATTTTGGCCAAATTCTTGCAGTTTCCGAGGGTGTAATTTTATTCCCGCAAGGCTCCAGAAATGCCAGCTGGTACACAAGAAAGACTTGCCATACCCAATTATCTAATGTGGGCTGTCGTGATCAGAGGGCTGCTACTCAAGCATATTTGCTGCAGCTTGATTACATTTTTTAGTCATGGGTCAGTAAAATCTATTCAATTGGATGTGTGCTCTAGACCACCACATGGTGCTGTTCGTTCTGATTTTTCTGCACTGATGTCTCTATTGACACTAAATTGCAGTGCAACATACATATTTTCCACCCATTGTTGGAATTCCACAAAATCTTTTTATGTAACTCCACAGAATTCTGAAGAGTGAAACTTTGCGATTTCTGCCCACTGCTCAGTAAGATTGGACCGAGACTTAGCTCAGTAGAGGATAAGTAGAATGCTGATATTGAGAAGTTTTAACTACAGAGTCTGCCCTTGTATGAGTTTGTCTACTGGGTGGGAGACTCTTTGGTATAGCCATGTATCATATGATTCAGGATTTCAGAGTGTTTGTGAAGTGTGTCAAAGGTTTGAAGTACAGACTAAAGGGAATTGGTGAAAGTTTTAAGATAAGAGGCATTTGCTAGCAATAAGGAGAAGACTTTGCAAGACCTTTGCTCAATTTACTTAAATGGAATTATAACTAGCAGTGCCATTTATAACTGTTTGAGTATGCTAAGTGCAGTGTTATGGTTCATCCTATCACATACATGAATATGTTTCTCTATTAAGCAAAGTTGGTGCAGTGTAGTTAAGGTACAGTCTAAAGTTCATTACTGTCCTAATCAGTTTACCTTCTGTGAGAATTCTAAAATTGTTCAAGATCATATGGTTTTTGGAACTGAAATGTAGAGAGTTTTGTCAACTGATATTGTAGTTTGAAAGTTCCATCCTTCAACATTGTCATTATTAAAAAATCTGATATCTTTCTTTATTATGTTTCTTTGTAATTTTGACACATACTCTAGAATGCTTTATTATGTTGCTTTACAATGTAAAGCATTTTTGGGACTTACTCACTTGGCCCAAATATATCTGATGAAACAGGACTTTGCTCCAAAATGCTGTCTTCATACTTCTTTCTTTCATTTTATGAGGTGACCATATTCATGGTTGACAGTTGTTTCATATACAGGAACCTTAATGATGTATTGATTAGTTAATGGTCTTGGAATACTATACCCTTCTCATTAAGAAGTTTTGAAATGCTGACAAGAAGCATGATGGTAGGGTAGACCTATGCAGATTGTTAGTTTTCATGTGCTACTTAATAGGTCTTTTTCTATCTGAGGTTGAAATGCATTCGATGATGCTCAATCAGTCTACTGTACCAGGAGTTCTATCTTCCGTGCACCTTCTATTGCAATGTGGTCCAAGATAAACATCTTCATGTGTCTAGATGTCATAACATTTCTGACAGGTCATTTTCATGATTAGAAATTTGCTCAACTAAGAGTGGGTTAAAGTACCCCATAAAAAAGTAATCTGAAGATGTTACTCCTTTTGCAGTGGTTGGTCCCACACATCAATCGCTTTCGATGGCCACTCACAAGAACTGCAGTAACACCATAGAGGAATTGGTGTATGGGGGAATAGGATCACCAGGACAAAGAGAACAAGCATTAGCAAAGCCAATAGGTTACGCCTACGTGAGACTTATTGCTGCTGTCAATAATTTCTAAAGTTGTTGCACGGCAGGGCAAGCTCCTGTGCAACATGACTAAAGGTAAATAAAAAATTAAAATGCTATTGCACATCAGTGCTTACTGCATCATAGCATTAATGACTTTAAGCCATGTTGGACAGCAGCTCACACTGGGCAAGGAACAGTGTAGATTCAATGGCCACAAAGGAGAAAACTAGAATAACACCAATGACCGATTAAGTATTCATCTCTATACTGAATTTAAGACTATAATGTATTCTGATCATCAATATAGGAGCAAATCCATTTATAAACTTGGTAGGTAGGTGAAAGGCATCATAGCCCTGTGCCATTTGCATTCTCTGTAAAATCAAATATTGGAGAATGGCAGTAATGCATCACCAGCAGGCCACCCAAAAAAGTTCCACCCATGAGTCCACATCCCCTACTCACTGTTTTCCGTAGCCAATGGGATTTAGATGGCTAGAGGCTGTACGACATCTGCAAAGATTAACAGAACAATGACATGAAGAAAATTGAGACTACTAATACTGCTGACCTTGTTGTAGCTGAACAATACACCGTTAGTATAAATAGTTCTGATTGATGTCATGCAAAATACAGAGACTAATTTAAAAATACATTTTTAAAAGGTTTAAAGGTGTGTGTGCACACTTATACACATATGAAATGCTTCTAAATAAATACAAGGACATCTTTTGTTATGTTTTAGGAACTCTAGGTGCAAGTGACTATGGTCTGAAAAATGTACAAACATCTATAAATGAATTATTCAGCCCCACAAGCATCCCTTTCATGTCTGCAAGAGAATGGTTGTAAATAGATGCAAAATGTAGACAGAGTGAGTTCCTATACAGCCTAACAGACATTCATTCAGAAAATCATGTGCACAGTTAATGATGAAGTGTTGCACTTCTTGTTTTGAAAGGAGCGCATTCCTCATACTTATTTTCTAGAACTGCACACTTTCTGTGGTTGATACCAAGCGTAGTGATGCTATGAAGCTTACTGAGGAGGAGGACCTCTGGGTCAGCACCAGTGTATTCGGAAAGGTATCTGGGAGGTACTTCCAAAAAGTGGTCAGGATTCCCACCAGATTACTATTCCCGCTCGGTATACAACGTTTAGCACGCATTTTGTTACCACGCAGTACCACTACAACGCAGGCATTACCACGCATACCATTACAACGCATTGCGCTGGGGGGGCGCTCTAGGATAGGGAATAAGTATAATTTTATATCCAACACCTTCCCTAGTGTCCACGGGTACTGGAGTTGGAATATAAAATTATACTTACCACTATCCAGCACCTCTAAGCGCTATGCGTTGTAACAGTATGCGTTGTAAATACCGCGTTGTAAAGGTATGCGTGGTAACGTCATACATCCTTCCCACTCCAGAGGGTGCAACAGTAGGGAAAGCGTTGGATAGCGTAGGGGTAAAAATTACTATTCCCACTCCAATGGGTGCAACAGTAGGGAAAATTATGGATAGCGTAGGGGTAAAAATTACTATTCCGACTCCAGAGGGTGAAACAGTAGGGAAAGAGTTGGATAGCATAGGGGTAAAAATGACTATTCCCACTCCAGAGGGTGCAACAGTAGGGAAAGCGTTGGATAGCGCAGGGGTTTAAATTACTATTCCCACTCCAGAGGGTGCAACAGAAGGGAAAGCATAGGGGTAAAAATGACTATTCCCACTCCAGAGGGTGCAACAGTAGGGAAAGCGTTGGATAGCGTAGGGGTAAAAATTACTATTCCCACTCCAGAGGGTGCAACAGTGGGTAAGCGTTGGATAGCGTAGGGGTAAAAATTACTATTCCCACTCTAGAGGGTGCAACAGTAGGGAAAGTGTTGGATAGCGTAGGGGTTTAAATTACTATTCCCACTCCAGAGGGTGCAACAGTAGGGAAAGCGTTGGATAGCGTAGCGGTAAAAACTTACTATTCCCACTCTAAAGGGTGCAACAGTAGGGAAAATGTTGGATAGCGTAGGGGTAAAAATTACTATTCTGACTCCAGAGGGTGAAACAGTAGGAGAAGAGTTGGATAGCATATGGGCGAAAATTACTATTCCCACTCCGGAGGGTGCAACAGTAGGGAAAGCATTGGATAGCGTAGGGGTTTAAAATACTATTCCCACTCCAGAGGGTGCAACAGTAGGGAAAGCATAGGGGTAAAAATTACTATTCCCACTCCAGAGGGTGCAACAGTAGGGAAAGCGTTGGATAGCGTAGGGGTAAAAATTACTATTCCCACTCCAGAGGGTGCAACAGTAGGCAAAGCATTGGATAGCGTAGGGGTAAAAATTACTATTCCAACTTCAGAGGGTGCAACAGTAGGGAAAGCATTGTATAGCGTAGGGGTTTAAATTACTATTCCCACTCCAAAGGGTGCAACAGTAGGTAAAGCATTGGATAGCGTAGCGGTAAAAATTACTATTCCCACTCCAGAGGGTGCAACAGTAGGGAAAGTGTTGGATAGCATGAGGGTAAAAATTACTTCACATACTACTCCCACTTTAACACACAATACAGTACACATACAAAAAAAACAAATTTGTATAAATATCAATTAATCAGTTAATAACAAGTAATATTATTAAATTGATGTAATTATAAATGAACTAATTAACACATATTAATTACCAATTAATTAAGAATAAATACCAATAAATGAATACAATCTCCTTAATTAATTACATTTAATTACATCACACCCTATTCCCCTATAAACACACAACCCACTACACATACATAAATCACATCATTTAATCACTTAATAATTATTATTTACCAATTAATTATTATTTAACAATAACAAACAAATATATTAGCACATTAACTCTAATTAATGTAATTAATTAATTCATATTAATTAATTATCAATTAATTATTAATTAACAATATCAAAAAATGAAATATATTAGCACATTAACTCTAAGTAATGTAACTAATTAATATTAATTAATTATTAATTAAATATTAACTAACAATAAAAACAATAAAATATATTAGAACATTAACTCTAATTAATTGTATTAACTAATTAATATTAATTAATTACCAATTAATTATTAATTAAAATATTTAAATACATATTTTAATTATTAATTATTATTAAATTACTTCCCACCCCATTCCCCTATAAACCCCCAACCCGCTCTGATACTAAAACGCAAAATGTAAACAAAATTACTAATTTTCAAACATACATTAAAAAACATATTTAACAAACATATAAAAAACATAATAAAATACATAACACTAAAGAAAATTTCGATATTAGTAAATTTCGATATTAGTAACATACAACTAGACTGTTGAATGGAGTGCTGTGTCCGGTGTCCAACCCAGTGACATACTCAAGCTTAATGCGGGCAATGTAGTGTAGTAGTAGTATTTGTATAGCGCACCGAATCGACCCACGAAGGGGTATCTCAGGCGCTTGTACGAATACCGCTTTGTTGTTGCTATTGTGTAAAGAGACATCCAGTCCAGGGTTTGCAGTTAGCCTGTGGTCAGCAGCAGTGTCGTGCTGAGCGAGAAAGCAGCAGCTCCTCTGCTCCTCTGTTCCTCCGTTTTCGGTCAGCGGCCCGTTCTCCTGCCCAGCGGTTTGCAGTCTGCAGCAGAGTTGAGCGTGGAGTCGAGCGGAGTTAAGCGGAGTGGGAAAGCGAGAAAGGCTGCTCCTCTGTTCCTCCACTCCTCCGTTCCTCCGTTCCTCTGCTCCTCCGCCATCCATCCATCACCGCCATTGCCGCGGGGGGCAGGAGCGCCATGCAAAAAAGTGGAAGGCTGAAGGTGAGAGGCGCGAGGCGCTTGGAAAAGCCAGTCCTTCTGTTGCCCTTCCGCTCTTGGGACTTGAGGACTTTGGACCAATAAATAAATAAATGAATATCCTGGCTCTCTCACAGCACAGTACAGTGTAATAACCAGCAATAACTGTTATTTCCGTATCCTTGACATTTGCTTGGTGGTGCTTAACGTTTTTGGGGGCATCTGGACGAATTTCCTTTGGCTCCTGGAGGCTCCTCATTGTTGCTGGTGACCTGCTGTGCGCTTGTTTATCCGCCGCCGCTCACATCTTCGCGGCAGCAGTTGGAAGAACTACGCCTCCCAGACTCCTTAGCGGCTTCAGCCACACAGGCCAATCACCGCGCCCGGAGACCCTTGAAATTGCGCTAGCCTCCCGCGTCGCGAAGCCCGGGCAAAGGGTGGGCCGTCTGTGGCCGTCCGGGGACGGAGGAGGACGGGACGGGCCACCCCCTTTCCGCCCATTGGAGACCTAAAGGCTGGTGTAAGGTAGGACTACTCCACTATGTCCACAATCAGTGATAAATCTGCATCTGCGGGAGGTAGTAAAGGAACTCTTGAGAACTACTTCACTAAAGCTGCTTTGGACCCGGACAAGGAAAATGAGTTTGTTGGAGCGTAGAATTGAGCGTTGTCGCTCTATTGAAAGCCTGAAGAATAGACCCTTGCTGGACATGGTGCCTATACCCATCCTTACAGACTCTATCTCAGATATTACAAGTGAAGATCCTTTGTCACTTGATAAGTTTCCTATACTCCTTTGAGAAACTCCCCCGCCATCTGTAATTGTCAACATTGTATCCTCATCTAATGTGTTGTCTCCTGGTATCTCCAACTCTATACCTGATGCTACTAATGCACCTTCTCTTATAGCCAGGGACTTACAAAAAAGGAAGGGCAAGACGCTTTATGCACGCAAAGCTCTTGGCCCTCCGCCACCAAAAAAGAGAAGGGGGAGGGCACCCCAGAGGCTGAAGCTCAGTCACTCTGAGTTCGGTAAATCTCTCAAAGCTAATGCTTCTGCTGTTCCCTTGATCAAGGCCCCAGTAACATCTGTTACGACACCAATGGTTACTGTGGCTCCAGACAATAACATCCTAGTCCCGGTTTCCGATTTACTAAGAGAAGTGAGGTTAGCAACTCCCCCACTAGAGGAAGCCTTGTTGTCCGGTACCCCCGAGATTCAATTGAGCAACAATTAAGATCTTTTATGCTCCCAATTCTTGATATCTTAAAGAGGGTGGAACATCGGCTTGGGAATATTTGTAATAATGTAGGGGTTGGGCTTCCAACGAATTCCGTAAAGCCAGTCCCTCCACTGTTGGTTATAGCTCAGTCCCCAATCCCCCCTGTCCCCACCTCGGCAGTCCCTAAGGGTTCTAACAGGGGTAACAATAAAGTAAATAAACCCCCTGTTATCACCCCTGTTGTCACCCAATCAAGTGTCTTAGGACCGCAGCAAGCACAACAACAGGTTTCGTTGGCACCTGTAGTGAAGTCATTCGCACAAGCTGTTACCGATTCCCGGAAGGGAGGGAGGGGAAGGCTGAGCCAACCCACGAATGATATATTAGAGGGCCCTCAAGTGGAATTACCACCTGAATCAGTCCTCTTTGTGGTTGTGCTTACTGGAGTCCCCACCCTAGAGGCTGGCAAAAGGGAGGGGTAGTCTCAGTTAAAAAATAAGATCATTCATTGGCTTGGACAAAATAGACCATTGCCCTATCATATTAATGGGGATTTCATTCACGTCAGGCGTCTCTCCTGGTTGGGCAGCAGGGAAAAAAATATAAATGGTGACCTTGTTGTCATAAATTTTAGGGACCTAGAGGCTGTTAGATTTATACTGAATGGGTCTTCGGGGAACAAGAGTACCGCCATAGTCCCTTACGACCTAACATATTTCTACCCAAGATCTTTAGTGAACCCCCCATTCTATCCTGGAGCCCAAGCTGTTTCGCAGCGTAACATGTATATGCCATCTAATAACGGTTACACAGGGCATGTCTTTAAACCATTGTCTAATGTGAAAGATCCTGGGTGGAATACGGTCCCACCTAGAGGCTATGGCATGTTATATGGGAGTTTGGATCATCTACATGGGAACAGGAGAATGGATCATTTGATTCCATTTACCCCGTTAGAAAGATCTAACAGATTTAACATTTTCTCCTGTTTCGATGATTGTGATTGACAGCTGGGGTATTTTGACGATAGCCTTTTGGGTATAGAGAATATAGCACCAAAACCCTTATTACATCCCGCACTTAAAACCTTACAAACTGTGCATTTCACTGAGTCTGATAATGAACCTCCTTCTGGTGAATATTGTGCAGCGCCAGCTGGGTCAGCTCAGGGGTCTCCAGCTGGTTCATTAACTAACAAAGCCCCCCAAGGCGTTTCACCATTGTTAGTCCCTCTTGTAAGCTCTCTGATATCTGTCCCTGGTAATAGTCAAACACCCTGCTTAATTAGCCATGCCGTAATTAGTGCGGCTGGAGGTGGGATGGTGGCCTCCGACCGGCGTATACCTTTGTTGAAGATGTCTTCCTGGAACATAGCTGGTCTTGAATTGAAGCTTGACCTGCCTGATTGGGGCAGCTTTATAGACCACTCTGACATTTGGTCCTTCCAGGAGACCTGAGCCACTCGGCCCTTATTTCGTGCTGGCTTTGTAAACATTTTTAAACCAGCCGTGAAAGGTGCCAAGGGCAGACCAGTGGGAGGCTTGGCTATCTGGGTACGTCAACATGCGGGTGTTTCTGTGGAGGAGATTTTGACGGACAACCCAGATTTGCTGGCAATACGAGTAACCTCGCCATCAGGGCTGAATGTGGTGATTGTTAATGTTTGTATGCGGGGTGTTCAAGGTGGAAAATGCTCGCCTGTTGCATCAGTGTTGGACGGCTTTCTAAATTCACTGCCGGTGTATACTAATAGGGTGGTAATGGGGGACTTCAATACCTGTTTCAAACCCTTGGGGTTGGATGATGGGATAATCACTGAGGATGAGGACAGCCTATGGGGCATTCCAGGTTTAGAATTGCAACCCATTAAGAAGTGGTTAGAATCAGCCCTATTTCTTAATGGACTCTGTCTGAATCTAGGTATTGCGTGCTGTCAATGGGAGATTGAAGTCTGACACGATGGGGGCATCGACTTTCGACAATGGTATATCTGGCTCCCGCATTGATTATATCCTGGTGAACCTGGAAATGTGGCCCATCTTACTGGATATGGTGGTAGTAAGTAGACCTGAGAGCGACCACAATCCTCTGGTTCTATCGATTAAAGATAGCACCTTCGCTGTGCTCTCTGTGGCAGAGTTTTGTTTGCCCCAGGTTTCCCTATCTAATAATGAAAGAAGGGTTAGTCGGCCTAAACTAGCCCTAGATGAGGAGGCTATGTCAAAGATTAGAAGTTTTCTTAGGGACACATTGACTCAAATTAGTGGATTTGGGCCAGAATCGGTTCTTTTGGACAATATTACCACAGTACACAGGGATCTTTTCTTAAACCTCAAAACTCTATTTGTGAAGCGCTCTGGCCACAGAAGAACTAGGTCAAAACCCCTCACCTGGTTCAACAGTACATGCAGGGAATCACAAAAGGCGCTGCATGCAGCATTAAAGACGAGAGTACAGAGCTCTATCCGTAGCTGTAGGGCTATCTACAAAAATGCGCAGGCTATCGCCAAAAAGAACTGGGATGAGGCTCGTTGGAGGGAACTGCTGGAGGCCTGTCAGAGTAGCAACATGATCACATTTTGGCGGCAGCTCAAATGGGGAAACCGCTCACAGGATACAGTCTCCTCAAACTGTGTTGAGCCAAGGGAGTGGGTTGAGTACTATGGTAACAAATTTAAAGCGAATGTCACTAGTCCTGCCACACTGCTGCCTATTACTTTTGACAATGCCCTGGTCTTTACTGCCTCCGAAGTGAGGGCGGTGCTAAGGGTTGTACCGGGAGGTAAAGCACCAGGTCCTGACTGCATTCCAGCGGATCTGTTTAAGCATGATCAAGATTTATGGGTCCCTTATATTGTTCTGCTAGCCAATGCTCTGGCAAGGGGTGCTAAAGTCCCTGACTCGTGGTTGGGGGTGGAGATCCTTCCAATCCATAAGAAGGGCGATCGCTCAGTAACGGCTAATTATCGACCTATTAGCCTTATTGATGCTGTACAAAAGATTGTATTTACAAAAAGGGGGTGGTGAGGGACAGAGTCTCTGAATTAAACAGAATACTCTCACCCAGTCAAGAGATCAGGGCTAGATCCAACACCGTTTTTTAGCTCACCGCACCATCCCAGTTTCAGAACCTGGCTGTATGCAAATTAGTCTGTTCCTGTCCCAGTGCATGATGGGAACAGGGCAAACCAAACTACAAAAGCCAATTCTTACACTGGGAAGGAAACAAGCTACCAGGGACCGGTTTCTGGCATTTCAGCCGTCTTCGGCCCGGCTTGCTTGAATCCTGATGGTGCAATGAGCAAGGGACTCACATCTGAGTATACCCTTCCACGCTTAGGGTGGACAAAAATATTTACAAAAAGGGGGTGGTGAGGGACAGAGTCTCTGAATTAAACAGAATACTCTCACCCAGTCAAGAGATCAGGGCTAGATCCAACACCGTTTTTTAGCCCACTGCACCATCCCAGTTTCAGAACCTGGCTGTATGCAAATTAGTCTGTTCCTGTCCCAGTGCATGATGGGAACAGGGCAAACCAAACTACAAAAGCCAATTCTTACACTGGGAAGGAAACAAG
Organism: Lissotriton vulgaris; assembly: GCF_964263255.1. Lineage (NCBI taxonomy): Eukaryota > Metazoa > Chordata > Amphibia > Caudata > Salamandridae > Lissotriton > Lissotriton vulgaris. The sequence goes on from NC_141691.1 coordinate 2,037,754,216, forward strand.
CTACCAGAGACCGGTTTCTGGCATTTCAGCCGTCTTCGGCCCGGCTTGCTTGAATCCTGATGGTGCAATGAGCTAGGGACTCACATCTGAGTATACCCTTCCACGCTTAGGGTGGACAAAAATATTTACAAAAAGGGGGTGGTGAGGGACAGAGTCTCTGAATTAAACAGAATACTCTCACCCAGTCAAGAGATCAGGGCTAGATCCAACACCGTTTTTTAGCTCACTGCACCATCCCAGTTTCAGAACCTGGCTGTATGCAAATTAGTCTGTTCCTGTCCCAGTGCATGATGGGAACAGGGCAAACCAAACTACAAAAGCCAATTCTTACACTGGGAAGGAAACAATCTACCAGGGACCGGTTTCTGGCATTTCAGCCGTCTTCGGCCCGGCTTGCTTGAATCCTGATGGTGCAATGAGCAAGGGACTCACATCTGAGTATACCCTTCCACGCTTAGGGTGGACAAAAATATTTACAAAAAGGGGGTGGTGAGGGACAGAATCTCTGAATTAAACAGAATACTCTCACCCAGTCAAGAGATCAGGGCTAGATCCAACACCGTTTTTTAGCTCACTGCACCATCCCAGTTTCAGAACCGGGCTGTATGCAAATTAGTCTGTTCCTGTCCCAGTGCATGATGGGAACAGGGCAAACCAAACTACAAAAGCCAATTCTTACACTGGGAAGGAAACAAGCTACCAGGGACCGGTTTCTGGCATTTCAGCCGTCTTCGGCCCGGCTTGCTTGAATCCTGATGGTGCAATGAGCAAGGGACTCACATCTGAGTATACCCTTCCACGCTTAGGGTGGACAAAAATATTTACAAAAAGGAGGTTGTGAGGGACAGAGTCTCTGAATTAAACAGAATACTCTCACCCAGTCAAGAGATCAGGGCTAGATCCAACACCGTTTTTTAGCTCACTGCACGATCCCAGTTTCAGAACCTGGCTGTATGCAAATTAGTCTGTTCCTGTCCCAGTGCATGATGGGAACAGGGCAAACCAAACTACAAAAGCCAATTCTTACACTGGGAAGGAAACAAGCTACCAGGGACCGGTTTCTGGCATTTCAGCCGTCTTCGGCCCGGCTTGCTTGAATCCTGATGGTGCAATGAGCAAGGGACTCACATCTGAGTATACCCTTCCACGCTTAGGGTGGACAAAAATATTTACAAAAAGGGGGTGGTGAGGGACAGAGTCTCTGAATTAAACAGAATACTCTCACCCAGTCAAGAGATCAGGGCTAGATCCAACACCGTTTTTTAGCTCCCTGCACCATCCCAGTTTCAGAACCTGGCTGTATGCAAATTAGTCTGTTCCTGTCCCAGTGCATGATGGGAACAGGGCAAACCAAACTACAAAAGCCAATTCTTACACTGGGAAGGAAACAAGCTACCAGGGACCGGTTTCTGGCATTTCAGCCGTCTTCGGCCCGGCTTGCTTGAATCATTATGGTGCAATGAGCAAGGGACTCACATCTGAGTATACCCTTCCACGCTTGGGGTGGACAAAAATATTTACAAAAAGGGGTGGTGAGGGACAGAGTCTCTGAATTAAACAGAATACTCTCACCCAGTCAAGAGTTCAGGGCTAGATCCAACACCGTTTTTTAGCTCACTGCACCATCCCAGTTTCAGAACCTGGCTGTATGCAAATTAGTCTGTTCCTGTCCCAGTGCATGATGGGAACAGGGCAAACCAAACTACAAAAGCCAATTCTTACACTGGAAGGAAACAAGCTACCAGGGACCGGTTTCTGGCATTTCAGCCGTCTTCGGCCCGGCTTGCTTGAATCCTGATGGTGCAATGAGCAAGGGACTCACATCTGAGTATACCCTTCCACGCTTAGGGTGGACAAAAATATTTACAAAAAGGGGGTGTTGAGGGACAGAGTCTCTGAATTAAACAGAATACTCTCACCCAGTCAAGAGATCAGGGCTAGATCCAACACCGTTTTTTAGCTCACCGCACCATCCCAGTTTCAGAACCTGGCTGTATGCAAATTAGTCTGTTCCTGTCCCAGTGCATGATGGGAACAGGGCAAACCAAACTACAAAAGCCAATTCTTACACTGGGAAGGAAACAAGCTACCAGGGACAGGTTTCTGGCATTTCAGCCGTCTTCGGCCCGGCTTGCTTGAATCCTGATGGTGCAATGAGCAAGGGACTCACATCTGAGTATACCCTTCCACGCTTGGGGTGGACAAAAATATTTACAAAAAGGGGGTGGTGAGGCACAGAGTCTCTGAATTAAACAGAATACTCTCACCCAGTCAAGAGATCAGGGCTAGATACAACACCGTTTTTTAGCTCACTGCACCATCCCAGTTTCAGAACCTGGCTGTATGCAAATTAGTCTGTTCCTGTCCCAGTGCATGATGGGAACAGGGCAAACCAAACTACAAAAGCCAATTCTTACACTGGGAAGGAAACAAGCTACCAGGGACCGGTTTCTGGCATTTCAGCCGTCTTCGGCCCGGCTTGCTTGAATCCTGATGGTGCAATGAGCAAGGGACTCACATCTGAGTATACCCTTCCACGCTTAGGGTGGACAAAAATATTTACAAAAAGGGGGTGGTGAGGGACAGAGTGTCTGAATTAAACGGAATACTCTCACCCAGTCAAGAGATCAGTGCTAGATCCAACACCGTTTCTTAGCTCACTGCACCATCCCAGTTTCAGAACCTGGCTGTATGCAAATTAGTCTGTTCCTGTCCCAGTGCATGATGGGAACAGGGCAAACCAAACTACAAAAGCCAATTCTTACACTGGGAAGGAAACAAGCTACCAGGGACCGGTTTCTGGCATTTCAGCCGTCTTCGGCCCGGCTTGCTTGAATCCTGATGGTGCAATGAGCAAGGGACTCACATCTGAGTATACCCTTCCACGCTTAGGGTGGACAAAAATATTTACAAAAAGGGGGTGGTGAGGGACAGAGTCTCAGAATTAAACAGAATACTCTCACCCAGTCAAGAGATCAGGGCTAGATCCAACACCGTTTTTTAGCTCACTGCACCATCCCAGTTTCAGAACCTGGCTGTATGCAAATTAGTCTGTTCCTGTCCCAGTGCATGATGGGAACAGGGCAAACCAAACTACAAAAGCCAATTCTTACACTGGGAAGGAAACAAGCTACCAGAGACCGGTTTCTGGCATTTCAGCCGTCTTCGGCCCGGCTTGCTTGAATCCTGATGGTGCAATGAGCTAGGGACTCACATCTGAGTATACCCTTCCACGCTTAGGGTGGACAAAAATATTTACAAAAAGGGGGTGGTGAGGGACAGAGTCTCTGAATTAAACAGAATACTCTCACCCAGTCAAGAGATCAGGGCTAGATCCAACACCGTTTTTTAGCTCACTGCACCATCCCAGTTTCAGAACCTGGCTGTATGCAAATTAGTCTGTTCCTGTCCCAGTGCATGATGGGAACAGGGCAAACCAAACTACAAAAGCCAATTCTTAGTCTGGGAAGGAAACAATCTACCAGGGACCGGTTTCTGGCATTTCAGCCGTCTTCGGCCCGGCTTGCTTGAATCCTGATGGTGCAATGAGCAAGGGACTCACATCTGAGTATACCCTTCCACGCTTAGGGTGGACAAAAATATTTACAAAAAGGGGGTGGTGAGGGACAGAATCTCTGAATTAAACAGAATACTCTCACCCAGTCAAGAGATCAGGGCTAGATCCAACACCGTTTTTTAGCTCACTGCACCATCCCAGTTTCAGAACCTGGCTGTATGCAAATTAGTCTGTTCCTGTCCCAGTGCATGATGGGAACAGGGCAAACCAAACTACAAAAGCCAATTCTTACACTGGGAAGGAAACAAGCTACCAGGGACCGGTTTCTGGCATTTCAGCCGTCTTCGGCCCGGCTTGCTTGAATCCTGATGGTGCAATGAGCAAGGGACTCACATCTGAGTATACCCTTCCACGCTTAGGGTGGACAAAAATATTTACAAAAAGGGGGTGGTGAGGGACAGAGTCTCTGAATTAAACAGAATACTCTCACCCAGTCAAGAGATCAGGGCTAGATCCAACACCGTTTTTTAGCTCCCTGCACCATCCCAGTTTCAGAACCTGGCTGTATGCAAATTAGTCTGTTCCTGTCCCAGTGCATGATGGGAACAGGGCAAACCAAACTACAAAAGCCAATTCTTACACTGGGAAGGAAACAAGCTACCAGGGACCGGTTTCTGGCATTTCAGCCGTCTTCGGCCCGGCTTGCTTGAATCCTGATGGTGCAATGAGCAAGGGACTCACATCTGAGTATACCCTTCCACGCTTAGGGTGGACAAAAATATTTACAAAAAGGGGGTGGTGAGGGACAGAGTCTCTGAATTAAACAGAATACTCTCACCCAGTCAAGAGATCAGGGCTAGATCCAACACCGTTTTTTAGCTCACCGCACCATCCCAGTTTCAGAACCTGGCTGTATGCAAATTAGTCTGTTCCTGTCCCAGTGCATGATGGGAACAGGGCAAACCAAACTACAAAAGCCAATTCTTACACTGGGAAGGAAACAAGCTACCAGGGACCGGTTTCTGGCATTTCAGCCGTCTTCGGCCCGGCTTGCTTGAATCCTGATGGTGCAATGAGCAAGGGACTCACATCTGAGTATACCCTTCCACGCTTGGGGTGGACAAAAATATTTACAAAAAGGGGGTGGTGAGGCACAGAGTCTCTGAATTAAACAGAATACTCTCACCCAGTCAAGAGATCAGGGCTAGATACAACACCGTTTTTTAGCTCACTGCACCATCCCAGTTTCAGAACCTGGCTGTATGCAAATTAGTCTGTTCCTGTCCCAGTGCATGATGGGAACAGGGCAAACCAAACTACAAAAGCCAATTCTTACACTGGGAAGGAAACAAGCTACCAGGGACCGGTTTCTGGCATTTCAGCCGTCTTCGGCCCGGCTTGCTTGAATCCTGATGGTGCAATGAGCAAGGGACTCACATCTGAGTATACCCTTCCACGCTTAGGGTGGACAAAAATATTTACAAAAAGGGGGTGGTGAGGGACAGAGTGTCTGAATTAAACGGAATACTCTCACCCAGTCAAGAGATCAGTGCTAGATCCAACACGGTTTCTTAGCTCACTGCACCATCCCAGTTTCAGAACCTGGCTGTATGCAAATTAGTCTGTTCCTGTCCCAGTGCATGATGGGAACAGGGCAAACCAAACTACAAAAGCCAATTCTTACACTGGGAAGGAAACAAGCTACCAGGGACCGGTTTCTGGCATTTCAGCCGTCTTCGGCCCGGCTTGCTTGAATCCTGATGGTGCAATGAGCAAGGGACTCACATCTGAGTATACCCTTCCACGCTTAGGGTGGACAAAAATATTTACAAAAAGGGGGTGGTGAGGGACAGAGTCTCTGAATTAAACAGAATACTCTCACCCAGTCAAGAGATCAGGGCTAGATCCAACACCGTTTTTTAGCTCACTGCACCATCCCAGACATGAGTCCCTTTCTCACTGCTCCATCAGGATTCAAGCAAGCCGGGCCGAAGAAGGCTGAAATGCCAGAAACCGGTCCCCGGTAGCTTGTCTCCTTTCTGGTGAAGAATTGGCTTGGTAGTTTAGTCTGCCCTGTTCCCATGATGCACTGGGCCAGGGACAGACTGATTTGCATATAGCCAGGTTCTGAGCTGGGATGGGGCAGTGAGATAAATAACGGTGATGGATCAAGCCCTGATCTTTGGACTGGGTAAGAGTGGTCTGTTTAACTCAGACACTCTGTTCATCACCACCCCTTTTTTGTAAATCGTTTTTGGCCACTATAGGTGTGGCAGGGTATACTCAGACATGAGTCCCTTTCTCACTGCTCCATCAGGATTCAAGCAAGCCGGGCCGAAGAAGGCTGAAATGCCAGAAACCGGTCCCCGGTAGCTTGTCTCCTTTCTGGTGAAGAATTGGCTTCGTAGTTTAGTCTGCCCTGTTCCCATGATGCACTGGGCCAGGGACAGACTGATTTGCATATAGCCAGGTTCTGAGCTGGGATGGGGCAGTGAGATAAATAACGGTGATGGATCAAGCCCTGATCTTTGGACTGGGTAAGAGTGGTCTGTTTAACTCAGACACTCTGTTCATCACCACCCCCTTTTTGTAAATCGGTTTTGGCCACTATAGGTGTGGCAGGGTATACTCAGACATGAGTCCCTTTCTCACTGCTCCATCAGGATTCAAGCAAGCCGGGCCGAAGAAGGCTGAAATGCCAGAAACCGGTCCCCGGTAGCTTGTCTCCTTTCTGGTGAAGAATTGGCTTGGTAGTTTAGTCTGCCCTGTTCCCATGATGCACTGGGCCAGGGACAGACTGATTTGCATATAGCCAGGTTCTGAGCTGGGATGGGGCAGTGAGATAAATAACGGTGATGGATCAAGCCCTGATCTTTGGACTGGGTAAGAGTGGTCTGTTTAACTCAGACACTCTGTTCATCACCACCCCCTTTTTGTAAATCGTTTTTGGCCACTATAGGTGTGGCAGGGTATACTCAGACATGAGTCCCTTTCTCACTGCTCCATCAGGATTCAAGCAAGCCGGGCCGAAGAAGGCTGAAATGCCAGAAACCGGTCCCCGGTAGCTTGTCTCCTTTCTGGTGAAGAATTGGCTTGGTAGTTTAGTCTGCCCTGTTCCCATGATGCACTGGGCCAGGGACAGACTGATTTGCATATAGCCAGGTTCTGAGCTGGGATGGGGCAGTGAGATAAATAACGGTGATGGATCAAGCCCTGATCTTTGGACTGGGTAAGAGTGGTCTGTTTAACTCAGACACTCTGTTCATCACCACCCCCTTTTTGTAAATCGTTTTTGGCCACTATAGGTGTGGCAGGGTATACTCAGACATGAGTCCCTTTCTCACTGCTCCATCAGGATTCAAGCAAGCCGGGCCGAAGAAGGCTGAAATGCCAGAAACCGGTCCCCGGTAGCTTTTCTCCTTTCTGGTGAAGAATTGGCTTCGTAGTTTAGTCTGCCCTGTTCCCATGATGCACTGGGCCAGGGACAGACTGATTTGCATAGAGCCAGGTTCTGAGCTGGGATGGGGCAGTGAGATAAATAACGGTGATGGATCAAGCCCTGATCTTTGGACTGGGTAAGAGTGGTCTGTTTAACTCAGACACTCTGTCCATCACCACCCCCTTTTTGTAAATCGTTTTTGGCCACTATAGGTGTGGCAGGGTATACTCAGACATGAGTCCCTTTCTCACTGCTCCATCAGGATTCAAGCAAGCCGGGCCGAAGAAGGCTGAAATGCCAGAAACCGGTCCCCGGTAGCTTGTCTCCTTTCTGGTGAAGAATTGGCTTGGTAGTTTAGTCTGCCCTGTTCCCATGATGTACTGGGCCAGGGACAGACTGATTTGCATATAGCCAGGTTCTGAGCTGGGATGGGGCAGTGAGATAAATAACGGTGATGGATCAAGCCCTGATCTTTGGACTAGGTAAGAGTGGTCTGTTTAACTCAGACACTCTGTTCATCACCACCCCCTTTTTGTAAATCGTACAAAAGATTGTGGCGCGCCTTCTTCTGGGTAGGATCCAGCGCTGGATCTCCGATTATGATGTTTTAAGTCCTCTCCAGGCAGGTTTTCGGCCACATATGCAAGTATTTAGATTTATGTTACTATATTGGAAGGTGGTCTTCCTAGGGGGGGGTCTTCTCTTTGCGACTTTTGTGGTCTTCGGTCCGCGTTTGACCTAGTGCCCAGGAATAAGCTCTGGGTAGTCTTGATGGATTTGGGCATGCCTAAAGAGCAGGTGGCCCTGCTCATCAATCTGCACTCTAATACCTATGCAAAAGTAAGATGGGGGTCACCCGGAGAGACTACGGATAGCTTTAAAATCGATAAGGGGGTTTGACAAGGGTGTGTGTTGGCCCCCACACTTTTCTCTTTGTTTATCAACGGGGTGACCGAGTACTTTTCCAACTTTCCAACTGACGCCCCCTCCCTTGCTGGAAGGAAAATCCCCCTCCTCATGTTCGCAGACGACACTCTTATCATCCCTAAAACGAGGCAGGGCCTACAGTCCGCGCTGGCCCGCTTTGAGTGTGTCTGTAGTGAGCATGAGTTAGAGGTGAATGTCAGCAAGACCAAATTTATGGTTCTGCGAGGCCCAAAGGCCGTGAAGGCCAAGGTGTCGATGAGTGGAGCTATATTGGATCAAACGGAGGTGTTTACATATTTGGGTGTCACACTAAGTGAGAATATGAGCTGGAAACCCCAATTGGATCTTATGGCTCTGAAACATGCCCAACTGGGGGGAGCCCCATTGAAGGAGCATCCAAAATCTCTGACTAAACCCCTGGCCCCGCTGGTCAAAATTTATGGCTCCAAGATAATTCCTGCAACTATTTATGGTGCAGAACTGTGGGGTTATAGTGATTTATCCACTTTGAGGGTGGCTCAGAATAGTTCCTTAGAATGGCAACTGGGCTCACACAATCAACACCTTCTATACCCCTACAGCTCGATTTGGGTGTTAAACCCATCGAGAATGTGGCACGGTATAGACCACTGGCATTTTGGCGACGTCTGTGGACTACACCAGAATTATCTCTGTTTGCCGAGGCTACCCTTGAAGTGAGGGGGATTGAAGGGGCCCATCAGGTACCCTGGTTCTCTCATCTCAGAAAGCTTCTGATAAACTTGAGCTTGGAGGTGCTTTGGGTTGATCCAGCTGGTGCTACCTTCCCATCAAAAAAGGGTCTTAAAGACATTTACTGGCACTGGATTGGAGAGAGGAGATCTACTTTGGTTGTTGGCCCTATTATGTCTTTGGAATTTTTGGTTATTAAGGATGCCCCCAGATACGAGGCCTATTGGGACTTAATATCCAAGCCGAAAGATCGTAAATTGTACCACCAATTACGAGTTGGCTCGTTACCTGTGCGGGGGCTAACGCACTCCTGGTCCTCGGGGGGCAGTGATAAATGTCCTTTCTGTGAGGCAGCAGTAGAGAATATTGAACACATATTCTTCTGCTGCCCTATGTGTTTGATACCCAGAAAAATTTGGCTTACACCGGTTTGCCGCTCATTAGGCACCAGATCTGCTATTGCAGCTATCAGGATCTTAAAAACTGATACTACTCCCCTTATTGTTATTGGTGTAGCAAAATTCCTGAGCTGGGCCTGGTCATTACGTAGTCGCAATTTGGAAAAATGAAGGTCCTATGTTACATGCTTTTTTGTGTTTTTAATTGTAACATAGTATTGCTTATAGGTCATTATGGGTCTTTTTTCATCATTGCTTAAATGTAATACCTTTTTTAATTCGGTTTTAAACTGTAAAGTATTTATTATCTTATTTACTAAATTGTATGAACTGTATTTTTATGTATTTTATCTTTTATGATGCAAATCGAATAAAGACCTGTTTGAATTTGAGTAACATACATACCATAAAAATGATATTCTGTCTATCGATATTTTGCACTTCGATATTCTATACCATCGAAATTAAAACATCCATATTATTGTATATCGATATTTTAATTTCAATATTTTGTCTCTCTACCCCCTAAAACGCTGGAAATCTATTTTATACCAAAAATCCACAAGAACAGAGAAAAACCGCCTGGACATCCAATTATTGTGGCATGTGAGGGGCCCCTTGAAAATATGTCTATATACATAGACTTTTTCCTTCAGAAGCACGTTCAGAACTTAGAATCCTATGTAAGAGATACCGGTTTTTTTTTGTTAAAAATTGGAAAAGTGGATTGGCAGGAGGGGTACAAACCCATTACTCTTGATGTTACATCTCTAAATACGTGCATATAAAATCCAGATGGGATTAAGACAGTAAGTAACTTTCTAGCCAGGAGACCAATAGAGTTCACATCACATAACAGGATGCTTATGGATATGTTGGTCTTCTGTCTGGAACATAACTTTTTCCTTTTCAGGAAACAAATGTTCCGCCAACCACAAGATGTCGCCATGGGGGCCAGCTTCTCCACAGCTACGCATGTTTATTCATGGGCTGGTGGGAGGAGCTGGTCCTCAGGAGGCAACACGGGGACACATATAATGACAAGGTGATATCGTGGCTGCGATATATTGACTATTTAATGATTGTATGAAATGGAACCGAGGAGGAGGCAAAGGAGTTCATTGCTAATTTGAATAAGAACAATATGAACTTGAATTTTACATCACATATAAGCATTGAACAAATCTCATTCTTAGATGTTTTAGTTAAAATTGAAAATTTGAAGATTTGTACTACGCTGTTTAGAAAAGAAACTTCTGGAAATACATTACTACATGCAACTAGTGCGCATCCAGCACATCTCATACATAGTATCCCCTATGGGGAGATGCTCAGATTGCGCCGAATATGCAGTAGTGAGGCTGAATTTGTTAAAAACCAACAGGAAAGTAAATTAAGATTTATGGATCTGGGATATAGTGACAAAACTATTAAAAGCGCAATTCAGAAATCAAGGACGAGGGCCAGGGATGACCTTTTGGAATCAGCTAGTACATCGTTAAAAACTCAACAAAGATTTGTCATCTATAAAAGAAAAGGGCCCAAGACTCCTACTCACTTACAATCGTCAACATAAAATGTTGCTCAAAATAGTCCAAGGTATTTGGCACATAGTCAAGGATGACCCCGTCATTGGCAATTCACTTCCCGAGTATTCTGCCATAACATTTAGAAAGTCTACATCCATGGCAGATATATTGGTAACAAGTAGCCCTGAATGTAAAAGTAGTACAGAATGGCTTAAGGCAAGGAAGGTTTTTTTAAATGTATTAGCTGTAAAGCGTGCTAATTTGGGCATAAATAAAACATCCTATATGAATTCTTTCAGCTCAAAACCCCAACCCATTAAACAACACTTAACTTGCAAAAGTGGATATGTAGTATACATCTTGGAATGTAGCTGCAATCTCAGATATGTTGGAAGCACGAAACTGCCTGGGCACCAACGGGTATTGCAACATATTAGGGCAATTACCACCAGTGACTCTTGTTACCCAGTTGCCTGTCACTTCAAGGAACATCATGGGGGAAAGACAAAAGGTTTAAAATACTATTTGATTGATAGTGTCCCAATCCAAAGAAGAGGCGGTGATAGGGAGGGAATGCTGCGCCATCTAGAGACGCACTACAATTTACTATTAGATAGTAAACATCCTAATGGGTTAAATATGGGTGAGGATTTGTATACATACCTAGACTAGCGCTTAGCAATAACATGAACACGTGCATACACCAATCATATCCAATAATGTAAATATTAGTTCCATACAGTAGAACATCGAGAATGAGAAAGAGAAATGAGATGTCTAGCCACGTCACAAAAGATTAAAAGTTGGTTTATGTGTGTCTCTATATGAAGTCTATAGAAATGGTTTATTTGCTCAATCAGAACTTTAAAATTTTCAGGAATGTTATGGATTTTAGATGAAGATGATATTAATTGATACATTTTAAAGAATGATTTCAATAGGTATTTGCTTTGTCTATTTACATACATTTATGATATATGGATTTTAAAGTCATTTATTTAAGACATTAATTAGTTTTTAAAGCATTTTTTAACATGAAAGATGTTTTTAGCTAATTGTGGGAATCATGTTCTTGATCAAGGATAAAATCAATGATTTGTCCATATGGCCTGCGTTCAAGGTTACTGTGAAAACTATTAGCTGAGATTGAAATAAGGCAATTAATTTGACAAAGAATGTAATGTATTATGATAGTATCCACTAATTAATACTATCATATAATGGTGAAGAAAATATGACAGTTTGCTCTGTATGCACTTTTTTATTTATGCACTTTTGCACTTTTCATATATAAGACACCAATAGGGTGAATTAGTGGGTTTTCCTTAGTAGAAGCACTGCACAAGAAAATTTGAGAATATACATGTACTTGGGGTATCATTCAGTGATATTAGTCGTAGATAGGTATGGTAGTGGCAAGGTGCACACACTAATAGAAAAATGTGTGTCACAATGAACAAGGTTGCCAACATGATCATGCATTTATGCAAGTATTGTGAAAGAAAAGAAAAAAAAGATAAAATCACTTTTATTCATATGCTGCATAGCTACCGAATTGTATTTTACAATTAGTTACTCTTAAAATATTTTACAAATATCATCTACTTTTATATCACTGATGCTACATACTGTATTTTACAGCTATTAAGAAACCAAAATGTTGATGCAATTTGAAAAAGAAAAACAGACCCAAGCACATGTAAATATTTATTTTATGTTTATAACTGCACCTGCACTTTAAAAGGGTGTGTACTTCACGACTATGTTGTCATGTGATCAAGGCAGGGATCTGCCGAAACACGTTGTGAGGATTTTGGTGGCGTTTTAAGAAAATAAATCTAATAGCACCAAGTTCTGCCTCGTCTTCTTGTGCGAATCTGGCTGGAATTTGCAGGTAGAGCGAGCACTATTGAAATATATATATATGTATATATGTATATATTACCTACTGGCGGTCGCCAGTAGGTATATATAGTTAGGATTTTTTCTCTATGGAACTTTTGAAAATTCTATGTCTAATAACTTTGGCGTTTGTGGACGGAATCGGCTGAAATTTTCTGGAAAATTGCACATTTTGTTTCTGATCAGCCCCTAAAAATTTGGGAGGGTTTCGTCAAGAGGGGTCAAGAAAAAAGGGGGGTCCCAAAACGCGTTTTTCCCATTCATTTTTCCATAGGGCGTTTGGCCTCACTTTTAGCTCGAACGGCTGGATGGATTTGCACGAAACTTGGCAAAATTGTAGGGACTGTTAGCCTGATGTGCCTTTGCTGGGTCTCAATATATGTGCTCCAGTGGATTTTGAGAAATTAACGTTTAAAAAAATTGATATATCTCTGACAGCGTCCTGGATAGCGCACCAGTTCGCGTACTTTTCGCGTAACGGAGCTTTGTGAAGATGATTGGCTCTCCGGTGTCTGTCAACATTCTAAACAGTCCGGAGCGGCCGCCATCTTGTCTCTCGGTAGGATCGAGAGACAAGAGGAGGCCAAAACAAAGGGGGAAATGAAGGAAAGGGGGCAAGGTAGACCTCTTCTGACCCCCTAGGACTGATTAGGGGGATATTAAAGTGGCCCGCGGGGAAAAAAAAAATAAAAAAATTGCGGTTTTTTGTCATAGAGGCGCAAATCGGTACGTGAACCGGGCAGCTAACCGGGCAGCGTAACGGGAGCCTGAGGAGAAGCTGATTGTCTGTCAACATTGTAAACAGTCTGGAGCGGCCGCCATCTTGTCTCTCGGTAGGATCGAGAGACAAGAGGTGGTGAAAAATAAAGGGGGAAATGAAGTTAAGGGGGCAAGGTAGACCCCTCCTGACCCCCTAGGATTGATGAGGGGGATATTAAAGTGGTCCGCGGGGCAAAAAAAAAAAAGAAAATTGCGATTTTTCGCCGTAGAGGCGCGTCCCGGTACGGGAACCGGGCAGCTAAATGGGCAGCTAACCGGCAGCGTAACGGGAGTCTGAGGAGAAGCTGATTGGCTGTCAACATTGTAAACAGTCCGGAGCGGCCGCCATCTTGTCTCTCGGTAGGATCGAGAGACAAGAGGTGGTGAAAAACGAAGGGGGAAATGAAGGAAAGGGGGCAAGGTAGACCCCTCCTGACCCCCTAGGATTGATGAGGGGGATATTAAAGTGCCCCGCGGGGCAAAAGAAAAAAAAAGAAAATTGCGATTTTTCGCGGTAGAGGCGCTTCCCGGTACGCCAACCGGGCAGCTAACCGGCAGCGTAACGGGAGTCCGACATCTTGTGTTTTTGGAGCGTCCGGTTTGCGTACCGGGTAGCGTTGCGGTAAGCGTAACAAGGGGAAAACCAAGAGAAACAGTAAAATAAAATTTAAAGGAATAGATTTCCACCAAACTTGGCAAAATTGTAGGGACTGTTTGTTTGATGTGCCTTTGCAAGGCCTCAAGATATGTGCACGTGTGGATTTTCTCTAATTAAGGTTAAAAAAATATATATATATATCTGTAAGCGTGCTCTGGCGCGCTTACGTTACGGGTTTTGTTTGCGCTGCAGAGACGATACGTCACGTTTATGCCACGCATCATGAGGCATCTCACGTGGCTACGTGATACGTCAAGTAATAAACAATATATTTTACAGCTATGGATATTAGCTTTTAAAAAACCAATGAAATTCACTGAAAAAACCATAGGTTATAGACCATATATAGTTAGGAATTTGCATTTACAAAACCATGAAAATTCACTGAAAAAACCATTGGTTATAGACCATATATAGTTAGGGATTAGCATTTACAAAACCTTAATTTACTCGCACAAAATCATAGAAATTCGCATATATAGTTAGTTGCAATAACTATATATCGCGCACCCGCAATCCACTGCTGATGATGTCACATATTACATCATTCATGACATGGTCAGTGACATCACTGATGACATCTCAAATGACATCACTGATGACATCTCAAATGACATGAAAAATAAATATTTTTATATATATATATCTTAAGCTCGATGGGAGAATACATGGGTAAATAAGTGCCTAAAGTGATGCTATTTGGTAAAATTGATTGTATAACTGACTTATTAAGTGTATCTTAGTGAATACAGGTATTAGCGAGTAATATTTAGATATTGAAATATCTGTATCAGTGTCTCACTTTGTGTATAAGTGGCTGCATGGGTTAGTGAGTAGGTAGATGCGTGTGAATATTGGTTATTAGTTGTTTTTTTGAGTATGAATGTCTGTATGGTTTGGTATGGGATATTACTTAGCATATAGATGCATGAATGAGTGACTAACTGTTTGTATGTGTTTTTAAGACCGCATGTTTGTAGGGCTGTATGGGTGGATGAGTGTGTGTACGGGTGTGTTAGTGAGTGAATAGTGTCTTTATGAGTAAGTACATATGTTTTAAACTAGTATATATGATTATTAATGTATATAAACGAGTACATATGAGAGTGACAGATTGGAAGAGTTCCTGTATAAATAAGTATGTGTTTCTATAAGTGATTGTTTAAGAGAGTAAGTATGTGTACGTTGCTGTAGAAGTAAGTGTAAATGTGTATATGCAAGTAAATGGATGTTTGATAGTTTATTTGCATGTGTGAGTATGTGTGTGAGTAACTCTATGTATGAGTGTAGGTGTGTAAGAGGATGTATAGGTGTATGAGTACATATGATGAGTGAGTAGATGTATGAGTGACTATATAGAACTGTTGGTGAATGAGTGGATGTGTATGTAGATTTTGGAATTACTGAATAGGTTGTTCTAACTGGTGTTGGTATCTCCATTGGTTTGAAAATGTTAGTTTCTATTTTGCAATGTGTGTGTCAAAGGTTATATTAGGGTGAGAGGAGGTATGCCACACTTTCACAAGTATGATGTCATCAGTGATGTTATCAGTGATGTCATTTGAGATGTCATCAGTGATGTTATGAGTGATGTCACTGACTATGTCATGAGTAATGTAACATGTGACGTCATCAGCAGTGGATTGCGGGCACGTGAGTTATAGTTAGCTAAAGTAACTCTAACGGGGAAATTTAAATGGTTTTGTATGAGTGAAAAGTCCATCTAAGTAGACCATGTGTGAAACCTATGGTTTTTTCAGTGAATTTCTAAGGTTTTTTAAATGCTAATTCCTAACTATAACATGTGTGAAACCTATGTTTTTTTCAGTGAATTTAGAAGCGTGTTTGAAATGCGAATTCCTAACTATATCGTGCATAAAACCTATGGTTTTTTCAGTGAATTTCATAGGTTTTGTAAATCTCAAATTTTTTATGTATTAATTGTTATATTTATTTTGTTGATACTAATTTACTGCATTTTTTATAATAATTATTTGTGCCACTTTTATTTTTTAAATTACATTACGTTTTTGTAATAGAAAATATTAAAAAAATATTCAAAAATGTTCTTTTATTATATATTTTCTTCTATATATGAAAATTATTTTCTATATTTTTTTTTTGCATTTTGTTTGTGGTAAATGGAGAGTACATGTACCGTCCTCAAACACTGCTGCCATTTAAGAGTTGCTCCTATCCCAACCGATGTGATGGTTCGTGCTAGTGCTTCAAAAGATTCATGTAGGCCAAAAGTAGCGAACAAGGGGGACCACAACCACATGCATGGCCTCTTTGGTCAGTGAGTTAGTGGTACCGCAAGGATTAAGCGGGTGAAGAACCGATGATGATGGTGATATTAAATCGTGAGAGTGCATACCTCACTTGTCCAGTTCATTCTGTGCATACCTTATTCGTCGAGTTCATCGAGTGCATACCTCATCTTTTTCCTGTCCTTGCAAGGTGAGACATTTGCATTGTTTTTATAATTGTCTATACTGTAACTATGAGTATTGTATTGCTTCCCGTATATTGTTGTGTATTTCTGTGTCACATTTTTGTGCTGCGCCATATCTGACGCTGAAATTAATGTGATGTGCTCCCTCTTATTCCTCCTGTGTTTGTAATAGTTATTGCTGCGTCACGTGGCCCTCCCAGGCCTGTGTTCTTATAAATTGTGCGTGCAATACCCCAAACTTAATGTAAGTTTTCTCCCGCTCAGGAAATCAATTTTTAAGAATATCAGTGTCGCATTTTTGTGCTCTGCCACATGCACTGTGCTTCGTCGCAGGGAAGAGTAAGGTGCAATCCTAGTTCTGTGGTGGGCCAATCACTTAATCTTCCCTTGCCTTTCATACTTATTCCTCCGCCATGTGTCTGTTCCTGCCCTGTTTTCAAATATCATGCATGTCTGACGCTGCACTTAATGTAATGTGCTCACTCTTAATCCTCCCGTGATTGTAATAGTTGTTGCTGCGTCACGTGGCCCTCCTACGCCTCTATTCTTATAAATTGTGCGTGCATGATTGTAATAGTTATTCTTGCGTCAATTCGTCCTCCCAGGCGTCTAGTCGTTTAAATCATACGCGCATGGTTGTAATTGTTACTACTGCCTCACGGGGTCCTCCCAGGTCTCTACTCTTATTAATCGTGCATGCATGATTGTAATAGTTATTGCTGTGTCACGTGACCCTCCGGGGCCTCTATTCTTATAAATCGTGCATGCATAATTGTAATAGTTATGGCTGCGTCATGTGACCCTCCAAGGCCTGTAGTCTTATAAATCGTGCGTATATTATTGTAATAATTATTGCTGCATCACGTGGCACTCCCAGGCCTTTATTCTTTTTTAATCATGCATGTATGATTGCAATAGGTATTTCTGCATCATGTGGCTCTCCCAGGCCTCTATTCTTATAAATCATGCATGCCATACCCCGAAGTTCATTCGCCCGCTCAGGAAATTTTGTGCTGCGCCTGGTCCCCTGAGCTTCCTCGCATGTAATAGTAGGTACTCTCTGTCTTCGCTTAAAGTTCGTGGGCGGATTGAGCTGTGAAGACGGGATGACAGTTGTTTTAGTAATTGTGTATTCACACACCTTTATAGTTATTTATGTCTTTTTAATTGAAAATGAGCATCTAGAATGTGTTCTTTACATCTATCCAGATTTACCCAAAATTAAAACCAATCAAAGTATGTTTTAGATGTGTTATGTCTTGCTTTAAATACTTGCTACTAATTAGGTATAATAGTAATACAATAATTAAACATGTGTTACACCTGTATAAAATGATCCATTGTTATTGTAACATTCCTTTTTTTAGTTTTTTAACATCATTATTGTGTATATTAACAGGTGGTTGAAGTTTGGGAATTTGTAGGAGTGGATTTCATGGGACCTTTACCTACAACTCCAACAGGATACCAATATATTCTAACTGCAACAGACACTTTTTCCAAATGGGTTGGGGCTTTTCGTCTAAAATCAAAGACTGCAGCTGAGGTTGCTTCAAAATTGTTGCAAATGTATCTATGCCATGGAAGTCCAAAAAGGGTTCTTTCAGATCAGGGTCGGGAGTCTGTGAATGAAGTGAGTGACCAATCTCTGCCTAACAATTGTATAATGCAATGATATTTACTATTTTGCTTATATATCAATTTTTTTCAAGTTAATTCAGAGTTATCTAAGCTGTTAGAAATCGAATGGTATGTAAGTGCACCCTATCACCTACAGACCAATGGTTTAGATGAGTGTACTTTTGCTAGCATTAAAAGGTAATCCTACTATTTCTTATTTATAAGTTTGTACAAACTTGTAGGGTTGCTTTCATGGCGTGTTATTTCATCTGAGAGCTTGTTTGATGTGGTTTGACTCTCATCAGTTGCTGCTGTCCAATTGTAATGGCAAAAAAAGTGATGAACTGCCATCGAGAATCATGCCATATGTTAAAATGTTGTAATTTTACAGTACGTGAATGAGCATCAGAACGACTGGGATCTATATTTGGACCATGCACTGTTCGCTTTACGATCAAAGCCACATACCAGAACAAAATGTTCCTCTTTCAACGTATGAAGAACCTTGAAGCAAGATTTCCTAGTGAGGTGGCGGATGATCTGATATGAAATTTAGAGTACTCAAAAATGTATTATAATCTGCAAATTTATGTGGTACGTATTTATACATACATTTACTTGTTGAATACTTTACTTATTAAAAACATTACATCTATTTTTTGCTGACCAAATTTTCCTGTATTTGTCATAAAATGTATTTATAAAAATTGTACGTTTTAAAATTTGAAGGGGCGTGGCCAAGATGGCGGGCGGAGAGGACGCTCTTGCCGTGAGCTCCCGAGCCCCTGGAAACCCTGCACCGTTTTCCACTGCTGATCTCCCCCGGATCGAACGGAAAGCACGCCCAGTGCACCCCACGGTGGTGTGGAGCAGTCCGCAGCCCCCAATTTCCTTGCTGTGGCGGCGGTGCCGCAAAGGGGCCGGCCTGCGGCGAGAGCCATCTGAAGAACCGCCGAGATGCTGGAGGCCCATCGACCACAGACCTCCGGAGATCTGGAGAGGAGGTCTTGGAGCACGAGGAGGACTAGCGGCTTGCGGGTGCTCCGACGGCGAGACCCCGGCGTGGCTTAGACACGGCCATCCCCTGCGGAGTGGAGCCGAGTTAGCGGAGAGTAGAGAGGCGGAGCCGACAGGAAGCAGCTACGCAAACCCGGGGATCAGGTAGGCCGCGAGGCCTGAGCCATAGGGTCCGGCCCCGGGCCCCGCCCTGCACCCCTACCGGGTGATTCCGGCCTATCGAACGCTCAGAGACACCCCCGCTGCCTGCAGGGCCTGACCCTTCCCCGGTCCCTGCCACAGCACGATCTACTTGGCCGGCCTTCGAACAAGTTATAATCAAACAGGCCCGGACTCCGGATACTGAGCTGAAGGAGGCCCCCCGCCCCCTCGCCTTCTCCACGTGGAACCTTGGCTGGCTCGTGTAGCGACGGATAATTACAGCGAGCCCCGGGAGAAGTGAGCTATCCAGGGACGCGGCCCAGATGGGGTCGCTGGCTGTGGTGTGGAGTGACGACCGGAGGGGGAACTGTCCTGTGGCGCCTCTCTCTGTAACGAAAGATCTCGACCTCGGCCCTGGCCGGAGAGGGGCAACACACATACAGCCCAGAAGACGAGACTGCGCCACAACTACGCTGGTCCTCCAGGACGAAGCAGATTGCCATCTTGGACGAGGGCGGGCCGATCATACCAGCCCTGTGGAGCAACCATCGCTCCAGGCACTCGGAGGCGCCCAACCGAGCTTTAGTTTGCATCGGCGCTACGGAGTCCGAAGATTCCACGAGTAGTTATAATTGCCGCCCTATGACAGATTGCTGTACGGGCCCTGACCCCTTCCTCGCCATAGGGCATAGGCCTCTGTGACTCCCCACCCCCACAATGTCGAATGCCAGAGGGACGAAGAAGGGAGACCGGACCTTGCCAGACATGCTGGGCAGAGGCGCCCCAAGACAAGACAGGAACCAGCCAGCCCGAGCCCCCCGACCAGCTCTCGGGGTGCGGAAGGCGGGGAACCTCCGGTAACTAGATCTTTTCTGGAGTCACTGTTCAGCTCTTTGAGGGAGGACTTTCAAGCCCTAAAACAGGAGGTGGCCACGGAGGTTCGAGAAGTTCGGAGAGAGGTTGACTCCCTGGGAGAGAGAGTGAACACGGTGGAGGCGGCTGGCCACTCCAGAGATGAGGAAACCACGCACCTACAACAGGAGGTCCTGAGACATCAACAGATTGACCTACAAGCCCATGCCGAGGACCTTGAAAACAGGTCTAGACGTAACAACATCCGGGTCCAAGGCGTTCCATCCAGTGAGGAAGGTGAGGATGTGGCCGCCTACCTGGGGGCCCTGTTCCGTGAAATCCTGGGAGAATATGAAGACTTCCCGATCCGAATCGACAGGGCGCATAGAGTGAGTCGACACCGAAGGGCCTCGGCGCCTACTCCAGACATTTTAGCCTTCCTGCCGGACTTCCCTCTGAAGGAGCGGATTCTCCGTGAGGCCAGACGACAGCAGCCTTTACGTTTCCGAGACCATCAAGTGGCTCTGTATCAGGACTTGTCCGCAATAACGCTGCAGAAACGGAAGGCCTTTAAAATTGCTATGGATTTTTTGAGGGAACATGGCACACAGTACTCATGGGGTCATCCCTTTTGACTCATCTTCCGCTGGAATGGGGCTCTGCACCAGCTCCGATCCCTCCAGGACGTTTGCGGAGTGCTGGGAATCACCGCGACGGACACAGACACTACGGCGCCTCGTCGTAGGCGGAGCACACAAGACGGCTGGCTGCTGACCGGGGACGGCGATCCCCGCCGCCGCTGACGAGACCCGACTCGCCTACAATTCGAGCGGAAATGACCAGCGCCATACAGGAGGCTTCCAGGACCACGGTGACTGGTGATGTGGCCTTGATGGCTTGAACATACTCCGGGGGGAGACTGCAGTAGCCTTATCTTCATTGCAGGTACGGGGGTTCGAGGGTTGGGGGGGTGACGGGGGCACTGGAGGTTGTGGCTGGACGTCCACTTGAATAACTTTCCACGGCCTTGTCCGTTGAGGAACGGACTGGGACAATGAAGTACTATGCATGGTTGGGGATGAGGGGGGAGGGCGAGGGAGTTGAATGGGGGAGTTTGAGGTTTGGGGAGTTCACTGGGCGGCGGGAGAGGGGGGGTGGCGTTGGGCTCCAGGGAGCGGGTTCTCACAGTTGGGGGGGAGGGGATACAGGGACTGTACTGTGCTATGATGTCATTTACTTTCACTGCGTGCTGTGGCTGCGTTCTGTTGCCTTTGAGTTTAGCCCTGCGGGCCGTGCCCGACTTGCTGAGCGCTACTGGTACTCTCCTCACTGATGGCCCTTAAGATTGTCACCCTGAATGTGAAGGGGCTGAATAATCCGGTCAAACAAAAGGCTGTACTGTCCCTACTTGAAGACACGCAGGCAGACATTTGTCTTCTGCAGGAAACCCACCTTTTAGCTAAAGACTGCCACAGACTGCGAACCCCAAAATTCCCCACACAGCTCTTCTCTTCCTGCACTTCCAAAACACCAGGGGTGGCAATCATGGTGTCTAGGAAGTTCAAAGAGGAGATACTACCTCACTTTCCCAGCCTGATGTCACCGGCCGGCGTGCTGCCGCAGTTGCAAGTCCTGTGAGGAGGGGCCGATATGTGTTGCAGTTACTGTGGTGACCTCCACTGGCGTCACTTCGCTGCTGAGGGGGGGAGTACAATGTAAAAGAGAGGCACTGGATATACTTGCGAGGTAGCCGGTGGGCGCAGCACACGCTATCGCTCAATGGTTTTGGTGGTCAATTTCGGGACAGTCGTGCCTCCCCGTGGCCTACGGGAACAGGAAGCATACAGCTGCTGCTTGTTTCTCGCTGTCGGAGGTACTTTAGGTGGCCGTCTCCCGACTCGGCTGGGGTAGGGGGTCCTTCCGGTGTTGCAGTGCCCGGCTTGCAACCACTTCTGCCCGGCTCCAGAAATGCGGCGGGTCGCGGCTTGTTGCTGCTGCAAAGGCCCTCAGGGCCCGTCGCTTGCCACCTTCGGGTTATCACTTCAGCGCGCCTTCCGACTCCGCCGGTGTATGCAGTTATGCCTCGCTACATAACCGATGATTGAGCGGATTAATGAGAAAGGGTGCCTCTCACACGAAGCTCAGCAGCTACGCCGCCATTACCATTGGCTGCTAGCCACGTCCCCTCAGTATTGCCATTTTTGGTAACTACTTCCCCGACAAGGCAGTTGGTAATTTGCATGTCTGTTGCATTTGTTAGATGTGGTTGCCAATTCTTATTCTAATTCTAATTCAAAGCCCTCGATAGAGTCCAGTATTGTTTTTGGTAACTACTTGAAAGTTTATCTGAAAACTCTTCAGATGAAGAATTTGTGCAGGAAGACACAGCCCCGAAGAGGAAGTAGGCATGAATCTGCCAATTCATATTCTAATTCTAATTATAGGCCCTCAATAAATTTCAGTATTGTCGTTTTTGGTAGCTACGTCCCGACAAGGCAGTGGTTAATTTGCACGTCTGCTGCCTTCGTTGGACGTGGTTGTCAATTCTTATTCTAATTCTAATTCCAATTACAGGCCCTCAATAGAGCCATGTATTGGTGTTTTTGATAACTACATCCCCAACACTTGCTGCCTTCCTTGGATATGGTAGCCTTTTCTCAGGCTCCCACTGTGGACTCCGACTCACACTCTGTGTAATGGACTAGAAAACCAAACATCCAAAAGGCCTTAGTTGGGTGTGGTTGCCAATTCTAATTCTAATCACAGGCCCTTAATAAAGCCCAGTATTGTTGTTTTTCATAACTACTTCCCCGACAAGGCAGTAGATAATCTGCACGTCTGCTGCCTTCGTTGTATGTGGCTGCCAATTCTAATTCCAATTAAAGGCCCTTGATAGAGTCCAGTATAGTTGTTTTTGGTAACTACTTCCCCGACATGGCAGTGGATAATTAGTGCCTCTGCTGTCTTCGTTGGATGTTGATGCCGATTGTTATTCTAATTCTAATTCCAAATACAGGCCCTCAATAGAGCCCACTATGGTTGTTTTTGGTAACTATGTCCCGACAAGGCAGGGGGTAATTTGCGCATCTGCTGCCTTCATTGGATGTGGTTGCCAATTCTTATTCTAATTATTTTTCTAAATCCAATTACAGTCCCCCGATAGAGTCCAGTATTGTTGTTTTTGGTAACTACTTCCCCGTCAAGGCAAAGGGTAGTTTTCGCATATGTTGCCTTCGTTGAATGTGGTTGCCAATTCATATTCTAATTCTAATTCCGATTACAGGCCCTCGATAGAGCACAGTATTGTTGCTTTTGGTAACTACTTCCCCGACAAGGTACTGAATAATTTTCGCGTCTGCTGCCTTCATTGGGTTTGGTTGCTTATTCTAATTCTAATTCTAATCACAGGCCCTTAATAAAGCCCAGTATTGTTGTTTTTGATAACTACTTCCCGACAAGGCAGTAGGTAATGTGCGCATCTGCTGCCTTCGTAGAATGTGGTTGCCAATCCTAATTCCAATTACAGGCCCTTGATAGAGCCCAGTATTTTTGTTTTTGGTAACTATGTCCCCGACATGGCAGTGGGTAATTTGCACGTCTGCTGCTTTCATTGGATGTGGTTGCCAATTCCTATTCTAATTCTATTTCTAATTCCAATTACAGGCCCTCGATAGAGCCCAGTATTGCTGGTTTTGGTAACTACTTCCCTGACAAGTCATTGAATATTTTGCACGTCTGCTGCCTTCATTGGATGTGGTTGCCAATTCTTATACTAATTCCAAGCCTTCGATAAAGTCCAGTATTGTTGGTTTTGGTAACTACTTCCCCTACAAGGCAATGGTTAATTTGTGTGTCAGCTGCCTTCGTTGATTGTGGTTGCCAATTCTTATTCTAATTCCAAGAACAGGCCCTCAATAGAGCCCAGTTTTGTTGTTTTTGGTAATTACTTCTCCGACAAGGCACTGGGCGATTTACGCATCTGCTGCCTTCGTTGAATGTGGTTGCCAATTTGTATTCTTATTCTAATTCTAATTCCAATCCCTCAATAGAGTCCAGTATTGTTGTTTTCGGTAACTACGTCCAGACAAGGCAGTGGGTAATTTGCGTGTCTGCTGTCTTCGTTGGATGTGGTTGTCAATTTTAATAACAATTACAGGCCCTCAACAGAGTCCAGTATTGTTGTTTTTTGCAACTACTTCCCCAACAAGGCCCTGGGTGATTTACGCATCTGCTGCCTTCGTTGAATGTGTTTGCCAATTCTTATTCTTATTCTAATTCTAATTCCAAGCCCTCGATAGAGTCCAGTATTGTTGTTTTTGGTAACTAAGTTCCGACAAGGCAGTGCGTAATTTGCTCGTCTGCTGCCTTCATTAGATGTGGTGGCCAATTCTTATTCTAATTCCAATCAGAGGCCAACGATAGAGTCTAATTTTGTTGTTTTTGGTAACTACATCCCCGAGAAGGCAGTGGCTAATTTGCACGTCTACTGCCTTCGTTGGACGTGGTTGCCAATTCTTATTCAAATTACAGGCCCTCAATACAGCAGAGTATTGTTGTTTTTGATAACTACTTCCCCGACAAGGCAGTGGGTAATTTGAGCTTCTTCTGCCTTCGCTGGATGTGGTTGCCAATAATAATTTCAGTTATAGACCCTCAATAGAGCCCAGTATTGCTGTTTTAAGTGAGTACTTCCCCGACAAGGCAGTGGGTAATTTGCCCATCTGCTGCCTTCGTTGGATGTGGTTGCCAATTCTAATTCCAATTACAGGCCCTCGTTACAACCCAGTATTGTTGTTTTTGGTAACTACTTCCCTGACAAAGGCAGTGGGTAATTTGCACGTCTGCTGCCATCGTTGGATGTGTTTGCCAATTCTTATTCTAATTCTGATTCCTATTACAGGGCCTCGATAGAGCCCAGTATTGTTGTTAGTGGTAACTTCGTCCCCCACAAGACAGTGGGTAATTTGCGCGTCTGCTGCCTTCATTGGATGTGGTTGCCAATTCTTACTTTAATTCTAATTCCTGCCTTGCCTGCCAGGAGGGAAAGCGAGGGACACAGCGGGACTCCGTTGACCAGGAGTCTCCGCCCTCGCCGCCAAAACAGCACTCCTCCCCCGCCTACAAACAGCCTTAAAACCACTTGCGTCCCCCGCTTCGCGGGAGCCGCTCGTAGCGATAGACTTTGGATTACCTGCCTTGCCTGCCAGGAGGGAGAACGAGGGACACAGAGGGACTCCGTTGACCAGCGCTCCTCCCCCACCTACAAGCAGCCTTAAAACTGCTCACGGCCCCCGCTTCAAGGGAGCCGCTCGCAGCCGTGGACCTTGGTTTACCACCTTGACTGCCAGGAGGGAGAACGAGGGACACAGCGGGTCTCCGTTGACCAGAAGTCTCCGCTATTGGCGCCAGAACAGCGCTCCTCCCGCGGAAGTCCTGCCTCTATATCTTGACTACCTGATCCCGTAGCACCGGACGTGAACGGGCGAAGCCCAGGCCAAGGGCGGGCCCGTTCTATCCTGTTATAGCCCGGAAGAGACCGAATTAAACCCACTCCATTTCGTCCAACGCCAAAAACGAAGGTACATTCACTCCCCATTGTTGTTCAGGATTGTGGTTCATGGCGGTCCGTTGAGGAATGAATGCTACCACCACTACAGGGCATGTTATCGGGACCCTAGACCAATTTATTGTGAGGGTATCATCGATACTGGAACGTGAGATAGGCGTAGCAGAACGGCGTCTGTCCCAGGACCCGGTATATCTAAGAAGATCCTACTCCCTCTGATTCCAATGTGCATAATGAAGGCTTCATACCCAAAAGGAAACACGCAGGTCCTACTCTTCGGGGTAGAAAACTGAAGCAGCAGAAAATAGCTAATAACATTGAATCTTTTAGTGCGGAGTCAGCCGAGCCAGCCGATCTTGTGGTATCTGTGGCCAATAATTCAAATCAACCACTCCAAGTTGTGACTTGTTTAATCTAGATCTGCTGCTTGATAAAGTATCAGAGACTCTGGCTTGAATTATACAGCCATTAGAGCAGAGTCTTACTTCAATTGAAAATAGGCTGGTAAAATTGGAGACTTTAACTGAAAAATCTTTTGATCATACTAAGGAAATGATAGCTACAGCAGGCTGTGGCGGAGTACAGGCTAACCCAGTGGGGATTTCGCAAACTATCTCCAATTCCGCCAACTCCACAACTGGACACTTGTGACCAATTGCAGAGGGCTCGGCAAAACAAACGCCCATCTAGAGTAGCAGGGTCTCAACGACCTCCTCCATTGGCGAACGGCAAATCCCTGGATCTACAAAAGAAGGTACTTCCTCACTTTGAACCACCATGCGTTAATCTCCCACCGGAAAGTGCTCCTTATGTAGTGGTCCTAACAGGGGTACCCAAATTGGCAGCTAACCACGGAAATCATAAACGGAACTTAAAAACAGAGAGATGTATTGGCTAAACATCTGTAGACCCCTGCCAAGGAATGTGCGCTCGCAAATTTTGTTGGTACAAAGGGGGTGGTGATGGACGGAGCATCTGAATCAATCAAACATTCACACCTAGTCAAAAGATCTGGGTTTAATCCATCACCGTTCTTTAGCCCACTCTGCCACCCCAGTTCAGACATGGCTATATGCAAATCAGTCTGACCCTGTGTCTCATGGGAACAGTCCAGCCCGAACTGCCAAGCCACGTCTTCCCTGGACCGGAAACAAGCTTACGAGGACCGGTTTATGGCATTCCAGCCGTCTTCGGCCCGGCTTGCTCGAATCCAGTGGCAAAGTGAGCAAGGGACTCACGTCTGAGCATACCCTGCCACACTTATGGTGGCCAAAAGCGGTACAAAAGGGGGTGGTGATGGACGGAGCATCTGAATCAATCAAACACTCACACCCAGTCAAAAGATCTGGGTTTAATCCATCACCGTTCTTTAGCCCACTCTGCCACCCCAGTTGAGACATAGCTATATGCAAATCAGTCTGACCCTGTGCCTCATGGGAACAGTCCAGCCCGAACTGCCAAGCCACATCTTCCCTGGACCGGAAACAAGCTTCTGAGGACCGGTTTCTGGCATTCCAGACTTCTTCAGCCCAGCTTGCTCGAATCCAGTGGCAAAGTGAGCAAGGGACTCACGTCTGAGCATACCCTGCCACACTTATGGTGAACAAAAGTGGTACAAAAGGGGGTGGTGATGGAAGGAGCATCTGAATCAATCAAACACTCACACCCAGTCAAAAGATCTGGTTTAATCCATCACCGTTCTTTAGCCCACTCTGCCACCCCAGTTCAGACATGGCTATATGCAAATCAGTCTAACCCTGTGCCTCATAGGAACAGTCCAGCCCGAACTGCCAAGCCACGTCTTCCCTGGACCGGAAACAGGCTTCCGAGGACTGGTTTCTGGCATTCCAGCCGTCTTCAGCCCGGCTTGCTCGAATCCAGTGGTAAAGTGAGCAAGGGAATCACGTCTGAGTATACCCTGCCACACTTATGGTGGCCAAAAGCAGTACAAAAGGGGGTGGTGATGGACGGAGCATCTGAATCAATCAAACACTCACACCCAGTCAAAAGATCTGCATTTAATCCATCACCGTTCTTTAGCCCCCTGTGCCACCCCAGTTCAGACATGGCTATATGCAAATCAGTCTGACCCTGTGCCTCATGGGAACAGTCCAGCCCGAACTGCAAGCCACGTCTTCCCTGGACCGGAAACAAGCTTCCGAGGACCGGTTTCTGGCATTCCAGCCGTCTTTAGCCCGGCTTGCTCGAATCCGGTGGCAAAGTGAGCAAGGGACTCATGTCTGAGCATACCCTGCCACACTTATGGTGGCCAAAAGCGGTACAGAAGGGGGTGGTGATGAACGGAGCATCTGAATCAATCAAACACTCAAGCCCAGTCAAAAGATCTGGGTTTAATCCATCACTGTTCTTTAGCCCACTCTGCCACCCCGGGTCAGACATGACTATATGCAAATCAGTCTGACCCTGTGCCTCATGGGAACAGTCCTGCCCAAACTGCCAAGCCACGTCTTCCCTGGACCGGAAACAAGCTTCTGAGGACCGGTTTCTGGCATTCCAGCTGTCTTCAGCCCGGCTTGCTCGAATCCAGTGGCAAAGTGAGCAAGGGACTCACGTCTGAGCATACCCTGCCATACTTATGGTGGCCAAAAGCAGTACAAAAGGGGGTGGTGATGGACGGAGCATCTGAATCAATCAAACACTCACACCCAGTCAAAAGATCTGCGTTTATTCCATCACCGTTTTTTAGCCCCCTCTGCCACCCCAGTTCAGACATGGCTATATGCAAATCAGTCTGACCCTGTGCCTCATGGGAACAGTCCAGCCCGAACTGCCAAGCCACGTCTTCCCTGGACCGGAAACAAGCTTCCGAGGACCGGTTTCTGGCATTGCAGCCGTCTTTACCCCGGCTTGCTCGAATCCGGTGGCAAAGTGAGCAAGGGACTCACGTCTGAGCATACCCTGTCACACTTATGGTGGCCAAAAGTGGTACAAAAGGGGGTGGTGATGAACGGAGCATCTGAATCAATCAAACACTCACACCCAGTCAAAAGATCTGGGTTTAATCTATCACCGTTCTTTAGACCACTCTGCCACCCCGGATCAGACATGACTATATGCAAATCAGTCTGACCCTGTGCCTCATGGGAACAGTCCAGCCCAAACTGCCAAGCCACGTCTTCCCTGGACCGGAAACAAGCTTCTGAGGACCGGTTTCTGGCATTCCAGCTGTCTTCAGCCCGGCTTGCTCGAATCCAGTGGCAAAGTGAGCAAGGGACTCACATCTGAGCATACCCTGCCACACATATGGTGGCCAAAAGCAGTACAAAAGGGGGTGGTGATGGACGGAGCATCTGAATCAATCAAACACTCACACCCAGTCAAAAGATCTGGGTTTAATCCATCACCGTTCTTTAGCCCACTCTGCCACCCCAGTTCAGACATGGCTATATGCAAATCAGTCTAACCCTGTGCCTCATGGGAACAGTCCAGCCCGAACTGTCAAGCCACGTCTTCCCATGGACCGGAAACAGGCTTCTGAGGACCGGTTTCTGGCATTCCAGCCGTCTTCAGCCCGGCTTGCTTGAATCCAGTGGCAAAGTGAGCAAGGGACTCACGTCTGAGTATACCCTGCCACACTTATGGTGGCCAAAAGCAGTACAAAAGGGGGTGGTGATGGACGGAGCATCTGAATCAATCAAACACTCACACCCAGTCAAAAGATCTGCGTTTAATCCATCACCGTTCTTTAGCCCCCTCTGCCACCCGAGTTCAGACATGGCTATATGCAAATCAGTCTGACCCTGTGCCTCATGGGAACAGTCCAGCCCGAACTGCCAAGCCACGTCTTCCCTGGACCGGAAACAAGCTTCCGAGGACCGGTTTCTGGCATTCCAGCCGTCTTTAGCCCGGCTTGCTCGAATCCGGTGGCAAAGTGAGCAAGGGACTCACGTCTGAGCATACCCTGCCACACTTATGGTGGCCAAAAGCGGTACAAAAGGGGGTGGTGATGAACGGAGCATCTGAATCAATCAAACACTCACACCCAGTCAAAAGATCCGGGTTTAATCCATCACCGTTCTTTAACCCACTCTGCCACCCCAGGTCAGACATGACTATATGCAAATCAGTCTGACCCTGTGCCTCATGGGAACAGTCCAGCCCAAACTGCCAAGCCACGTCTTCCCTGGACCGGGAACAAGCTGCTGAGGACCGGTTTCTGGCATTCCAGCTGTCTTCAGCCCGGCTTGCTCGAATCCAGTGGCAAAGTGAGCAAGGGACTCACGTCTGAGCATACCCTGCCACACTTATGGTGGCCAGAAGCAGTACAAAAAGGGGTGGTGATGGACGGAGCATCTGAATCAATCAAACACTCACACCCAGTAAAAAGATCTGGGTTTAATCCATCACCGTTCTTTAGCCCACTCTGCCACCCCAGTTCAGACATGGCTATATGCAAATCAGTCTGACCCTGTGCCTCATCGGAACAGTCCAGCCTGATCTGCCAAGCCACGTCTTCCCTGGACCGGAAACAAGCTTCTGAGGACCGGTTTCTGGCATTCCAGCCGTCTTCAGCCCGGCTTGCTCAAAACCAGTGGCAAAGTGAGCAAGGCACTCACGTCTGAGCATACCCTGCCACACTTATGGTGGCTAAAAGCGGTACAAAAGGGGGTGGTGATAGAAGGAGCATCTGAATCAATCAAACACTCACACCCAGTCAAAAGATCTGGGTTTAATCCATCACCGCAAATTTTGTTTGCCAGAAGGGTTGGTTCGGTGGGCCCGAAAACTAAAAATGTGGAGGGGGACTGTGTAGTCATTAACTTTCAGAACCCAACGGTGGTGGATCATGTTTGTAGGACCAATCTGAATTGTGTTATTTCTAATATTATCACCATGAAGGTAAGCTACTTTTATCCCCAACCAAATTCCCCTTTTACCCACCACACTAGGTATCCTGCCTATTAGCCTTATCAACGTGAGCCAGAAAATCTTTGCACGGATTTTACTGTGACGTTTGCAGGCCTGGATCGACGAAAATATTATCCTGACCCCGCTTCAAGCGGGTTTCAGGGTTAAAATTTCAACTATAGGCCAACTTTTCAGGCTCCAAGTCCTGCATTGGAAACACTTTGTACTGGATGGGGGTAGCCTTTATCTGAATTTTGTGGACTTGAAGTCCGCATTTGATATGGTGGACCGTAATATCATCGTGAAGCGAATCCTGGAGCTTCCCTGTGCCATTTTTGGTGTGCCTGCTGATGGGGGGTCAGCAGAGCCTGCAGTACAGCCACAACAACATTCGGGGCAAACAGGAGGACTCCAGGGACCAGGAGCCTTGGGGTGAGAGCTACCTGACCCTGACCCAGCAGACACGCCCCCTTCACCTCAAAACACCTCGCTGCTCCCGCTCCGTGGGTGCCGCTCGTGAGGCGGATTCTGGAGCTTCTCTGGGCCATTTTTGGTATGCCTGCTGTTGGGGGGTCAGCGGAGCCTGCAGTACAGCCACAACAACATTCGGGGCAAACGCAAGGACTCCAGGGACCAGGAGCCTTACGGTGAGAGCCACCTGACCCGGACCTAGAAGACACACCCCCTCCACCTCAAAACACCTCACGGCTACCGCTCTGCGGGTGCCGCTCGTGAAGCGGATTCTGGAGCTTCCCTGTGCCGTTTTTAGTGTGCCTGCTGTTGGGGGGTCAGCGGAGCCTACTGTACAGCCACAACAACATTCGGGGCAAACGCGAGGACTCCAGGGACCAGGAGCCTTGCGGTGAGAGCCACCTGACCTGGACCTAGCTGATACGCCCCCTCCACCTCAAAACGACTCGCGGCTCCCACTCCGCGGGTGCCGCTCGTGAAGCGGATTCTGGAACTTCCCTGGGCCGTTTTTGGTGTGCCTGCTGTTGGGGGGGTCAGCGGAGCCTGCAGTACAGCCACAACAACATTTGGGGCAAACGCGTGGACTCCAGGGAACAGGAGCCTTGCGGTGAGAGCCACCTGACCCGGACCTAGCGGACACGCCCCCTCCACCTCAAAACGCCTTGCGGCTCCCGCTCCTCGGTTGGCGCTGGTGAAGCGGATTCTGGAGCTTCCCTGTGCCGTTTTTTGTGTGCCTGCTGCTGGGGGGTCAGTGGAGCCTGCAGTACAGCCACAACAACATTCGGGGCAAACGCGAGGACTCCAGGGACCATGAGCCTTGTGGTGAGAGCCACCTGACCAGGACGTGGCAGACACTCCCCCTCCACTATTTAAACAATCAACAATCCCGCTACGTGGGACGCGAGCGGGTGCCGGGCGTAGCCCGGGCAAAGGCCGTGCTGCCTGTGGCCGTCAGGGGACAAGAGAGGACGGGACAGGGCACCCCCCTTTCATCTGCAGAGAAGACCAACAAGGAAAAGGGTCCCCTTCAAAAAGGTACTATTACTTGGACCCCAAACCCCCTGGCTATATACATACTATAACAGTAGTTAATACTATAACTTTGAGGGGTTAGTCCAATGTGATTGGGATCTTGTAGCTGTTCATTGTTTCCACCCATCACCATCCATTCATACAGAATGAGTAACTTGGGCAAAAAAGCAAAAACCCCAGCTACACGACCAAACACCAAACTGCAGGCGGCAGTACCACAGTCTCTACCCAGCTTAACAGCAATTGATAAGATGCTGCAAAAAACAATTGGGGTTGTGGCTACTGCAGTCGAAAATACCGAGAGAAGACTATCAATTACACCTACATTATGTCGGCAAAAACAGGGAGATGACTGTTCAGTTATTGTAACCGATGGTCCGGATTTAAACTCTTACCTGACATCGTCCTACACAGGATTGCCCTGCGCACAGGTGCCTTTAGAGACTCCTATAGATGTTGAGTATCCACTTATTGGTCTGACTTCCCCTATTCCCAAGGAAACTCCCATAGTATGCAAACCACGTCCTAGGAAAAAGAAAGAGAGCCTCCCAAAAAAATCGGGCAAAAAGAATTCGGCCAATCACAATCTGGTGACCCCGACTGTTAACACGTCACATCAGACCTCAGGAATACCGTGCTGGGTCACTAACATGGTGGCTGACTTACAAGCATGTTTGGAGCAGACTATTGTCAGCCATATTAAACCCCTGGTGTCAAAGCTTGATAGACTGGTTACTATCCCTAAACAGCAAGGAGGTAGGGACAACAAAGTCAGCTAATCCCTTGGGTAACTCAGCACCCTCAGACTGTGGTAATACACCGAAAAACACACCTAGTTACAGGGTAGCTGCACCTAATAACCCCTTAATACAGTCTAAAGATGTAGGAACTCCAATAATTACCCCTAAGTCTGCACATGCTCCACCTCCTCCACCTCCTAGCATTAATACACACGGTCAAACTCACCAGGCAGGGGGAATCTTACCTGCCAACACTGATAAAATTTGATCGAAGCCTAAGGAGAGTAAAAATGGGAGTAAATCCAGCCACCAACGTTTAGGAATGTACCATCCAAAGCTACTCCTCTCCAGCTGCTAGCCATTAACTTACCCCCGGAAGCCTTATCATATGTGGTAGCCCTCACAGGAGTTCCAGTCCTTAGTGAGGGGAAAAGAGAAAATGAGATTGATTTAAAAAACAAGTGCATCCAATGGTTAAGTGTAAATAGACCCCTACCCCCAAATGTATCAGGGGAAATATTGGCGGTTAGAAGAATAGATTGGATTGGGAGGGGACCAAAAACAGTGTCAGGAGATGTTGTAATCATAAAATTTAGGGACACCTCTGCTGTGGACCACATTTGTAATGCTCCACTCTGTAGGTCAAATTCCCAAATACACCCATTACACCTGTCATATTTCTACCCTACTCCCAACTCGAGACCAACTTACTCCAATAGGGCTATTCCTACACCAAATAGAATGCAACACTGGCTAACATCCGGGGAGGGCACACCTCCACATAATCCCATACACCCACTGCAACCCCACTGGAATAGATTTAGCATGTTGGAGGAGGTAGATTGACTCGTATTGAAGAGAAATTCCACACCACAAACCATTAATGCCCCTCTGGTGGGCTATCAATATGGATAGGCACTCATCTGGGTATCCAGGCCACCCAAATGCAAACAAATTCCCTAGACATCCAGTGCGTTTTACTAACACCTCAAAATAAACAACAAGTAGCTATAATAAATATCTACTCAAGGCCAGTCAGGAACGGGTGGGAATCAATCACAATTAAAGCACTTGATCTCTTTATCCAGGCATTAGACCCCTCAATTACGCTAATCCTAGGTGACTTCAATTGCCAGTGCGAGCCTCTGGGCGGTCTGGAGTCGTGTGAACAAGACAAAGTAGTCCTACTCTGGCGCATCCCCGACCCAAGATCACCCCGGTCAGGGCATAGACCCCGCTGGTGCTCTCCCTTGCAACGTCTCTGCGGGCGTGCAATGGGAGATTGGATCCTGACTGGCCAGGCCTAGCCACGTTTAATAGGGCAAACCAAACTTCCATCATTGATTACCTCATGATGGAAGCAAAACATTGGGATAGGCTGAAAGAATTCAGGGTCGTGCCAAGGCATGACAGTGATCATAATGCATTGGTTTTAACCCTTAAGCCTGGGTCTTTTGGGCTAACAAATTACGACCCCAACCTTGCCATGGTGATGCCACCTCTCATGGTAACAAACAACAGGAGAAGGATTAAATGGCCCCATTTTGTGGACTACCCGGCTTGCAAAAATATATCAGATCGCAATTCCTCGCATAAGCGAGATGGGTGACCCAACTCTTTGTCAGCAAGCCGTAGAAATACACAGGCAGTTAGCCATGACGCTAGGGGATGTGTTCTATCCTGCAAGTGGAAATAAGCGGCGCACGCTTAGGACACACCCCTGGTTTGATCGCACCTGTAAGAAAGTAAAAAGGGATCTCCTTGCGGCAATCAAACCTAAAGATAATGTAAAAATCAGGGCAACTAGATCACTGTACAAAAAGGAGATCATCAGGGGCAAGAGAGAGTGGGAGGAAGCAAGGTGGGAGGAATTGAGATATGCGCTCCACTCAAAGGATGCCAAATCATTTTGGTCTATCGTTAATTTGATGCTAAAGGGGGAGGAGCGGCTGTTCTATCGAACATTGCACCCTCAGTATGGGAGGCACATTTTGCAGCCCTTTACACAAGTCCCGAGACTGGCGCCCAGGCGTACAAACCACAGGACCAGGCGCCAGAAGTAGACAGTGCCCCTCGGATCTCCCCAGCCCATCGACTGCCGGGGGCCTCAGGCTTGGGTCATCAGTCGGACCTGCTGGATGCCCGGGAGACGATTCCCTTTGAAAACCTCGAGAGAATTTCTCTCAAGGAAGCAGAATCTGCTATTGACAGATTGCTCCCAAACAAAGCTCCAGGCCATGATAAATTACATGGTGACCTCTTTCGCTCCCAGCCCAAAATTTGGGCACCGTACCTTGTAGTTCTGTTCAACACGGTCCTTTGGGGTTCCGAGGTACCAGAAACCTGGTTGGGAGCTGAGATCGTCCCCATTTATAAGAAGGGCTGCCCGTTAGTTCCATCTAACTACAGGCCCATCAACCTATTAGATACCACTCAAAACCGAATGGGCCAGATCCTACTGGACAGAACACTTGGGTGTATGGAGGAACATAACATATTAACCACCCTCCAAGCCGGTTTTAGATCTGGCATCTCGAACCTGGACCAAAATTTTAGGCTGCAGGTCCTTTTCTGGAAAACTGCAAGAGTAGAGGGTGGCAGCCTCTACCTTGTCTTTGTAGACCTGCGGGCCGCTTTTGACCTTGTGCCCAGGGAGAGATTTTGGAAGGTGCTGGAAGAACTAGGCCTTCCGTCTTACTTAGTAGATGTCTTCTTGATTCGACTCCATGCAGGGAACTATGCCCAGGTGAGGTGTGGGAGGAACGCAGAACTATCCGTCCATTTCCCCGTAACCAGGGGTGTACGCCAGGGTTGCGCCCTAGCCCCTACACTCTTTAGCCTTTATGGTAACGGCTTGGTGAATGAATTAGGTGGTGTCAGGGATAGTGATGCCCCGTGGTTGGCTACGGCCGGGTGCCCGCTTTGATGTTCGCGTATGACACCTTGCTGTTGTCCCGAACATCAACAGGCATCCAGCGTGCTTTGGATGGGTTTGCAACCTTTTGTGCCTCGCGGGGATTGGAGATAAACTTGGAGAAAACCAAGTTTATGATCTTCAATCACCCGAGGCATACCCGACCAAACCCTGTACTGAATGGCACCCGCTTGAACGGGTGAAAAGCTTTGTTTATCTTGGAGTCAAGTTGACCGAAGACTTTGATTGGGGTTCCCAGGTATCTAGCTCCGCCCTGAGACTCACACAGATTATAGGAGGTATTGGCAAATTCCACAAAACATCACAATTTAAACCAGTTGCCCCTGTTCTTGAGATCTATAGAACCCAGGCAAGGTCAGCAGCTATGTATGGTGCAGAACTCTGGGGACATAAGAATGCACTGAGCTTATTAAAGGTTGAGCAGTCCTTTATGAAACATCTGCTGGGTCTACCCCAATGATTCAGAAAAGGGGGTGGTGATGAACAGAGTGTCTGAATTAAGCAGACCACTCTTACCCAGTCCAAAGATCAGGGCTTGATCCATCACCGTTTTTTAGCTCACTGCACCATCCCAGCTCAGAACTTGGCTATATGCAAATTAGTCTGACCCTGGCCCAGTGCATCATGGGAACAGGGCAGACCAAACTACCAAGCCAATTCTTATACTGGGAAGGAAACAAGCTACCGGGGACCGGTTTCTGGCATTTCAGCCGTCTTCGGCCCAGCTTGCTTGAATCCTGATGGTGCAATGAGCAAGGGACTCACATCTGAGTATACCCTTCCACGCTTATGGTGGACAAAAAAGATTCAGAAAAGGGGGTGGTGATGAACAGAGTGTCTGAATTAAGCAGACCACTCTTACCCAGTCCAAAGATCAGGGCTTGATCCATCACCGTTTTTTAGCTCACTGCACCATCCCAGCTCAGAACTTGGCTATATGCAAATTAGTCTGACCCCGGCCCAGTGCATCATGGGAACAGGGCAGACCAAAGTACCAAGCTAATTTTTATACTGGGAAGGAAACAAGCTACTGGGGACCGGTTTCTGGCATTTCAGCCGTCTTTGGCCCGGCTTGCTTAAATCCTGATGGTGCAATGAGCAAGGGACTCACATCTGAGTATACCCTTCCACGCTTATGGTGGACAAAAATGATTCAGAAAAGGGGGTGGTGATGAACAGAGTGTCTGAATTAAGCAGACCACTCTTACACAGTCCAAAGATCAGGGCTTTATCCATCACCGTTTTTTAGCTCACTGCACCATCCCAGCTCAGAACTTGGCTATATGCAAATTAGTCTGACCCTGGCCCAGTGCATCATGGGAACAGGGCAGACCAAACTACCAAGCCAATTCTTATACTGGGAAGGAAACAAGCTACCGGGGACCGGTTTCTGGCATTTCAGCCGTCTTCAGCCCGGCTTGCTTGAATCCTGATGGTGCAATGAGCAAGGGACTCACATCTGAGTGTACCCTTCCACGCTTATGGTGGACAAAAATGATTCAGAAAAGGGGGTGGTGATGAACAGAGTGTCTGAATTAAGCAGACCACTCTTACCCAGTCCAAAGATCAGGGCTTGATCCATCACCGTTTTTTAGCTCACTGCACCATCCCAGCTCAGAACTTGGCTATATGCAAATTAGTCTGACCCTGGCCCAGTGCATCATGGGAACAGGGCAGACCAAACTACCAAGCCAATTCTTATACTGGGAAGGAAACAAGCTACCAGGGACCGGTTTCTGGCATTTCAGCCGTCTTCGGCCCGGCTTGCTTGAATCCTGATGGTGCAATGAGCAAGGGACTCACATCTGAGTATACCCTTCCACGCTTATGGTGGACAAAAATGATTCAGAAAACGGGGTGGTGATGAACAGAGTGTCTGAATTAAGCAGACCACTCTTACCCAGTCCAAAGATCAGGGCTTGATCCATCACCGTTTTTTAGCTCACTGCACCATCCCAGCTCAGAACTTGGCTATATGCAAATTAGTCTGACCCTGGCCCAGTGCATCATGGGAACAGGGCAGACCAAACTACCAAGCCAATTCTTATACTGGGAAGGAAACAAGCTACCGGGGACCGGTTTCTGGCATTTCAGCCGTCTTCAGCCCGGCTTGCTTGAATCCTGATGGTGCAATGAGCAAGGGACTCACATCTGAGTGTACCCTTCCACGCTTATGGTGGACAAAAATGATTCAGAAAAGGGGGTGGTGATGAACAGAGTGTCTGAATTAAGCAGACCACTCTTACCCAGTCCAAAGATCAGGGCTTGATCCATCACCGTTTTTTAGCTCACTGCACCATCCCAGCTCAGAACTTGGCTATATGCAAATTAGTCTGACCCTGGCCCAGTGCATCATGGGAACCGGGCAGACCAAACTACCAAGCCAATTCTTATACTGGGAAGGAAACAAGCTACCGGGGACCGGTTTCTGGCATTTCAGCCGTCTTCGGCCCGGCTTGCTTGAATCCTGATGGTGCAATGAGCAAGGGACTCACATCTGAGTATACCCTTCCACGCTTATGGTGGACAAAAATGATTCAGAAAAGGGGGTGGTGATGAACAGAGTGTCTGAATTAAGCAGACCACTCTTACCCAGTCCAAAGATCAGGGCTTGATCCATCACCAGTGCAATACGGAGACCGGCCGCACCTACGTCATCGACCACGGGGTACGGTACGTCACCGCACTACACCAGTGCAATATGCCGCACCTACGTCATCGACCACGGGGTACGGTACATCACCGCAGTACACCAGTGCAATACGCCGCACCTACGTCATCGACCACGGGGTGCGGTACGTCACCGTACAACACCAGTGAAATACGGAGACCAGCCGCACCTACGTCATCGACCACGGGGTACGGCAGGTCACCGCACTACACCAGTGCAATACGGTGACCGGCCACACCTCCGTCATCGACCACGGGGTACGGTACGTCACCGCACAACACCAGTGCAATAGACGTGTGGCAAATACGCCTGCCATGTGATTGTAAGTGGTGTGCAGAACACCTACCAGTGCCCAGCATCAGAGTGTGTGGCTAACACCCCACCTCACCAGTGCCCACCAGTGCCCACCTGTTGTAAATATATAATTTACCGTCTTAATTTCTATGCAGGTAAGTACTTAATCAATAATAACTCAATCGGAAAGAAAGAAACAGAGTCCGTGGTGTTGGAGTTCTTAGGGGTTTTATTCCTTAAAAAGGAATCGTTCCGGAACTGGATATCAGGTTCCTGGCACCACACAGGGTCCAGGAAGGGATAGAGCAATATTTTATTGACAATACATAGCTTATATACTTAAATTACACCATAGAAACCAATATAGAAGGCGTAACAGCTGAGAGAAGACAAGATAACAGCATCCACGTGTTACTAGTACGTAATCAGAAGGCGTGGACTAGGCGTGAACTAGAAACGTCACAAGTAGGTGTCACAAGGGGGTGGCACTTAAACAGAAATGTTGCAATGTCAGCAGAAATCAGAGGCTTGGATGCGCGCGCAGCTGCATGACGTGTGATTAACGTGAAACTGGAGGGTGCAGGGGGCTTGACATTTACACTGACGGAAAGAGACAGAAGTCTGGCATTTCAGATCAACTCGTACTTCTATCATATCTGATATCTGATGTTTGGGAACCATATTATCTGAACGGAAAAGGTCTCTGGGGCAGAAGCTATTCTATACTGACTGTGAGTGCGTGTATAAGCGCCTGAGTGTCTGCATGAGAAGCGTGGGGGCATGGGCCTTCCATGGGAGCATGGTAACAGTGGCTATGAATTACTTGCATGGAGACAGGCCGGCCCTTTGGCTCTGCAGCTGGGGAATGTTTACTTAAACTAGTAGGCAGGAATGTATTTTCGAGGAGCGGAACAGATAATTCGAAGGTTGTAGTCAGTCTTGGCAGGCAGCAGGCTGAGCTAAGCGCGGTGGGCCGCGCTGGAAGTAAGTCAGAGTTCACGGGTACAGAGGCAGCCTGGGCTGAGGCTTTCAGAGTCGGAAGCCAGAAAAAAGGCTCGATGGCAGAAATTCAGGGCCTACTTTGCCAGAGCTGAAAAACGTGTAAAGTACACTACAAAAAGACGTTGGCATAGCATACTTAGGAACGGGCTATTCAACCCATTCAGGGTGGGTCTGAAAGAGGACATGTTAACGTTGGACGCAAATGTATTTGCGTCTTCATAGCTGGCACAGGAGGGAAGTTACATGCACTTTAAGCTGGTACATGGAGACGGTGGGGTACACGCTAGGGAACACAACTTGACCATAAAATGTATATTTCCTCATTCCCTCCTTGTTCCCTACGGACCCTTCATGATATATCGATCCTCATGAATCGATCAGTTTGTTCTTGTAACATCATTTGTTCTTCTTTCTTTCTTTCACGTCTTGAAAGAAAACTGGAATGTTCAATGCATGATGTGGCGCACAGTCCACAAATCGCTGGCCCACACTGTAAGCATAGGCAGCAACTGAATACTAGGACTAGGCCAATGCCTAGGAAGGATAGGATCTTCCATCCCCAAGCTGTTAACGTTGTCCAGAACCAACCGGACCAAGTCCAGGTGCCTGGATTCTGATGTATCAGATTAGCAATTTTATGAAGACGTGTAATAGCTTTGTATACAGATGGCGCGTTTTCTGGAATGAAAACACAGCAACTTGACCCGATGACCTTACAGGCTCCACCTCTATCTGCCAAGATGACGTCAATAACAAGACGATTCTGAAGGACAACAACCCGCATGGCGGACTGTTCTTCGGTTAAGTTACCTAGGGCGGAGGCAGTTTCATTCACTACTGCTTCAAGTGTTCTAGTTAATCTGCGTATTAGTTTACTATTTTGGACAGGGCCTAAAAAGAAAAAGAATCCTTTATTAAAATCGGTGTACTGTTCCCATGCCGTTTCGGTGTAGTCGACAAGCGGAATATCTCTTCTGAGTCTATTCTTTACTAGATTTGTATTTCTGTGATAATCAGGAGGAGCTAGAAAAACAGGTGGCAGAAGGAATGCAATATAACAGGTACCATCCCAATCTGGAGGTAGACGTATGTATGCGGTATGACCACAAACAAAATAAGAATGACGGGTAGCTTTAAAGGACGATTTACCATGATCACTGAATTCGACCACAGTAGTACATTTACTATGACCTAAGTGTACTGAACCTTTCTTCCTGACACATAATTCACCAGTGACTGGTAATACTGACATAGCGGGCAGAACTGGTGTAGCTTCGGATTCAACTGTAAGAATCATAAGGTTAATTGTGTAATTACTTAAACCATATACTTCATTTTCTAGATCAGTTCCTACTCTAGTGGGAAGTCCCTCCTTATCAGGGTAACAGACGTTGAGCAGAACTAAGTTCAAGTTTCCCCAAACCCAGCTCCCGTCGGAAACAGCAATATCAGGATCTAAGGAATTAATTATTTTAAACCATGCACCACAGGAGCCGTTGTGAGTGAACGGATACGGAAAGAGGGGCAGAGCTCCCTTGTAATTCTGGTAGGGAGGGAGTCGGCCACATATCCAGCAGTTTGTAGCATTATTAGTCTGATGGGAATGGTGTAGCATACTAATGAATGTGTTGTTGCGCAGCGCAAGTCTGTAAGAAAGTTCATGTGGAGGTAACTCGCTAAAAGAATGTTCAGCAGAAACATTGTAAGCAGATGGTTCACGCTTGAAAATAGGACAGTAGATAGGAAGTAATATGCTTGCAATAATAATAAGAATACTTAGAAAAAACATTATTAACAATGTCACTATACAGTGACTACGCAGTGATTTGCAGTATGTACGTTTCTTGAATTGTCTCTCTCTCTCTCTATCTCGATCTAGGGGATACATGTCAGAAACTATTTAACCGATTCACCTAGGGGAGGACTTAAACAATTAAACTGTCTGACTTGCTAGATCGGAGCTTTGATCTGTACTCTTCTTGGGGAGTTTTCTCTCGGTCGGAAACTTTAAAGTCACTGGGCTCGATACAGTCTTTGGAAGGGGTGGACGAGCCTGGGTCTGGTTTCAGTTCATTGCATAGTTTAATATGGCTCGTGTGGATCCACCCCTTTCTGCCCTCCACTTTCACCGCTGTCCTCGTAGTAAGTAGAACGGTCTTCGGTGCTTTCCAGCGGGGCTCCAGCGGACTTTTCCTGTCAAAGTTCCTTATTAAAATCAGGTCGCCTGGACGGACATCATGCGGCTTTACATCAGTGTTGTCAGGGAAGGCTGCGGCAACCTGTGAACGACATGATTGGAGTGCAGACATCAAGGAGGCAAGGTAATCTGTCAACATATTGCAATCAACATCAGTAATTTTCTTAGGAATGGGCGTCCCCCACATATTCGGTGGTCTACCAAAGACCACTTCGTACGGGGATAGTCCTGATCTCGAGTGGGCAGCCATTCTCATATAGAACAGTGCCACTGGCAGGGCGACTATCCAGTCGACCCCTTTCTCTTGACATATTTTTCCAAGGCGGGTTTTTAATGTCTGATTATGCCTCTCTACAAGGCCTGCGGCTTCGGGATGTCGGACACAATGGAATTTCCATTGATATCCTAGCAGCAAGGAAACTTGCTTCATTAATTCGGATGAGAATGGCTGACCGTTATCTGAGTACACGACACGAGGCATGCCGTACCGTGGGAAGAATTCACGAACCAGCTGCCTGGCAGTGGTCGGAGCAGTGTAATCTGGGACTGGATATGCTTTGGTCCAACGGGACAGTGCACAAACAATTACGAGGACATATTTGAATCCTCGACAACGGTCCATCTGGATATAATCCATCTGGAGGACTTCAAAAGGGTGATCGGGAGGATGGAATCCACCTTGCTCTACAGGGACGCTTTTACCTGGATTGAACTGACAACAGATCATGCAAGTACGCACTTTCTGTTTTGCTGCTGCTCGTAAGTGTTTATTGCTCCAAAGATTTTGTAAACTGTCTAACATTGCTTTCTCTCCTAGATGTGCTGGACTATGTGCTGTATTGATCATGACTTGAACCATAGAATCAGGGAGAAACCATGTAGATTTTCCCTTTGTCATCCAACCTTGATCTGTCTGGATCCCTCCTAGTTCAATCCATTTCTTTATTTCATCTGGGGTAGCATGTGTCTGAATATCGATAACATCTAGTGTGGGATCTCTGACTGTCATACAATTTGTCGGTCCTATTGTCTTTGTCATGTCAGTTGTCTGAGTGTGAGTCAATGCTGTATGTTTTGCTGTCTGATCTGCCAGGTCGTTACCCTGGGAAACAGAATCTGTAACTTTAGTATGTGCTTTACACTTCATGACGGATATGCCTGAAGGCAGATGTATTGCTTCTAACAGTGCTTGAATGAGGGGACCGTGTTGGATCTTGGCACCATGAGAGGTCAGAAAACCTTGTTCTTGCCATAACATTCCGAAGTCGTGTACAACTCCGAACGCATAACGGGAATCAGTGTATATGTTGACATTTCTGTTTTTGGCTAATATACAGGCTCGGGTCAGAGCAATAAGCTCTGCCGCTTGAGCGGACAGTGTGTCAATACGATGTGTTTCTTTTATTTCGGTTTCAGTGGTCACTGTATACGCGGCCACTAATTCTCCTGTACTTGTTCTCATACATGAACCATCCACATAAAGTGTCAGGTCCGGATTTGTCAGTGGAACATCTGTTAAGTCTCGTCGGGGCTTTGTTACTGCATTAATGATCTCTAAACAATCATGCGGGGCTGGATCTGTCATATTTGAAGGTAACAGCGTTGCGGGGTTCAGAATGCTGCAGCGTCTGATTTCTATGTGTGGCTGGAATAGCGTTAATTCGTAACCTGTCAGTCGTGCTATAGTCAAGTGCTGAGTCTGGGTTCTATTTAAAAGAACCTCTACAGAATGTGGGACTTGTACTGTTAACTGATGGCCTAAAACATGCGAATCGCTCTGTCTGATTGCTAATGCTGTTGCTGCTACCGACTTTAAGCACGCAGGGAGTGCCTGGGCTACTGAATCCAATGTACTTGAAAAATAAGCACAAGGCTTATGTGAACCTGCTTGATCTTGGGTGAGGACAGACAATGCTGTGCCATCACGTTCTGTAACAAAAAGTGTAAACGGTTTGCTGTAACATGGTGTCGCTAAAACTGGTGCTCGACATAATGCTCTCTTTAATTCCTCAAAGGCTTGTGTGTGTTCCTGAGTCCAAGGGAGGACAGTCGAAGTCGCTGCCTCCTGTGTCGTTAACTGGATGAGTGGTTTAGCTAGAAATGCATATTGAGGAATCCATTGTCTGCAGTACGAGGTGAGGCCTATAAAGGCCCGCACTTCCTTTTGTGTCTGGGGTTGTGGCATATTTACAATTAACTGAATGCGATCGGGAGTGAGCCGTCTCCCCACTTTGGACAGCAAGTGACCCAAGTACACAACTTGCTGAACACAGAATTGTAGCTTCGAAGGAGACACCTTGTGTCCCTTGTCGGCCAGGAAATGTAAAACTGTCAGTGATGCTTGTTCACATTCGGGCTCACTTCGTGCGGTGATCAGCAGATCATCGACGTATTGCAGTAAAGCGGTGTTAACTGGCATTTGAATACAATCTAGTTGTCTTTTCAGTGCTTGACTATAGATGCTGGGGCTTTCTGTGAATCCTTGAGGTGCGCGGGAAAATTTGAAACTTCGTCCATTTAAACTGAATCCGAAGAGATATTGGCTCTCTGGATCAATAGGTACACTGAAGAAAGCGTTCTTAAGGTCAATTACAGTGAAGAACGTTGCTTCTGAATCAATAGCAGTCAATAGGGAAGAGATATCAGGGACCACAGGGTACTGTGGTACAATGCATTTATTCAGCTCTCTCAGATCAATCACCAGCCGATATACTGGCGGTGCATTGGGATCAGTACGTTTAAGAATTGGAATGATGGGTGAATTACAGATATTGGAGTCGGTCTCTACGACCACTCCTTGGGCAATGAGCTCTTCAATGATTTCCAGTAAAGCCACTACAGCATCGGGTGGTAACTTATATTGTCTGATTCGTGGTAAAACAACTCCTGTCTTGAGTGTAACACGGTATGGTGTGATATGCATACAGCCTACATCAGTTGGGCCTTTTGCCCACAAGTAATCTGGTACATTTTTCAATCTGACATCGAACTCTCGTAAAACGTAATGACCCTTGAAATCCCGCAGAAAGAGTCTAACTCCCTCCGGGGAACAGCAAATTATGGCTCCTAGAGCCTTCAACGTTTTTATTCCTAACAGATTTTCTGGACATGATTTCGTAAGTAACAAGTCTGTAACTCGTGATAATGGACCCACAGCCAGGGGGACTGGTTCTGATACTTCATTTACAATGGGCTGTCCT
Source organism: Lissotriton vulgaris (assembly GCF_964263255.1). Lineage (NCBI taxonomy): Eukaryota > Metazoa > Chordata > Amphibia > Caudata > Salamandridae > Lissotriton > Lissotriton vulgaris. Next base: position 2,037,799,118 of record NC_141691.1, read on the forward strand.
GAAAAACCAAGGGAAACATTCTGTGAGCCTGAGAGGGGTGCCCCTGGGACTTCATCATGGCTAATTGTGGTGCGGCTTGCCCCTGTGTCAATTAAAAACTTTCTGTCTTTTCCCAATACTTGACTGTGTACATAAGGACCTTCTTGATCTACAGGAATTTCAATAAGAGGCAAACCCATCTCCCTCTCTAGGCTATTTCATGCGTATCGTTGGTAATCGGGATAAGCAGCTTGGGCATACTGGTACATCTGTTGAGAAACTTGTTGAGTCGCGGCAATGGGCTGTGGCTGTGATACCGCTACTGTCTGTGCTGTATGAGGTGAAGCATGCATGGGCTGCGTGTTCTGCATAGGCTGTACATTCTGTGAGGTCTGTTGCTGGACCTGATCTTGTCTTGGTGGATGCGGTCTCTCTTTAGTTTTACCTGTTGATATGTTGTGTTTCAGAACTGGACATTCATGTACGTAGTGACCGGCTGCTTGCAATAGTTGCATGTCCCTTTAACGGGAGCTGCGGCGTGACCTGTCTGGGTCGTACCCTTTCTGTGGCCGTCGGTTGGGACCGACTGGGCTACTAACATTTTCATTTTCGTGTCTTTCATACGTTTCTGTTCCTGATCCTGTTCTTCTCTAATTCTGTTCTGATGGTATTGTAACATTTGTAACATCTGTGATGGCGTATTTGCTTGCCATGTACTCTCAACCTTGTATACACGATTCTTGACTGCTAACAGGGAATTCTCAACTAACTTGGATACAAAAAGATGCGGGTACGACTCGCTACTTGGTTTAAGACCACTATTAATAATAAAACATTTCTCGAATCTTGAATAGAAGTCACTAGTATCTTCGTCGGGTTTCTGTTTACATGCTGAGATTGCATCCCAGTCTTCCTTTCTTGTTGCCAGCAATCTTGGCAGAACCTGTACTATCAAACCTGGTAATGCTTTAGTTTTGTCCCCAAGGCCTACCCCTGGAACACGTTTGTTCTCTTCGTCTTCTATTTCCGCCCATACAATCTTTTTCTCTCCCACCTCCCATTCTTTTTCCTTTAGTTTCTCGTAGATGCCCGTGGGCAGCAGTACCTTTAACATTTTCATGATATCTTCATATGTGTAATCCCCCATCAGTAACATGTCTTTAAGTTCTCTGTGAAACCCTGCAGGGTCTTTATCATGGCACGGGACTAGTTTCTTCATTTCTAACAGTTCTAACTTAGTCAGTGGCGTGTGTACATACACACGTTTCAAGTTATGATCCTCACCCATAACTGGGTGTACTTCTCGTAAGGGGTTCTGACTTTCAATGCCATTCAGGCGTTCCATATGATACATTTTTCTTTCTGGGGGCGGAGCGGGAACATATTCAGAGTTTATGAAAGTGTTATATCTATGTCTTTGTTCTAGAATTATTTGTATTAACTTGGTACTGAGACCTCTCCATCTATCCATGAGTAGTGCTTCTAATGTTTCGTGTAAGGGACCTGGATCAGAATGTTGGTTTCTGTATTTCGTGAGGAGGTGCTGAATCATGTATACACCTGCTAATTTCTGCTCGTCTGGGGAAAGGTTCAGGAATGTCTGCGCTACGGTGTCATCATTATATATATCCGATTTTCAGTCCATAATACGGCTGACCGGGCTAGTTCTTGTTCATCCATAGAATTGAGTACATGGTACCCCATTCTCTCTCGGAGCCTTTTATCAGTCTCCTGGAACTGATGTTCAGAAGAATTCGGGTTTGTTAAGGCAGAGAGAAAAACTCTCTTGCTTTCTGGACGAGTGCCTTTCCTAAGGTAAGTTCCCTTACCTACATACGCTATAGTGTCTGTAGTCCTTTCTGGTTCTTCAGGTTCTTCTTCCTCCTCGGAGGAAGCCTTTTCTTTCTCTTCCTTGTGTATTTCTATCACTTCCTTTCTTATTTTCCTGTACATACTGGCTATGCAAGTCCCCTTGTCGTGTTTTCCTTCAGATATATTTTGACCCCACTTGTTCAGTGCATCTAATTCACTCTGATCTGTCCCAGGCCTGTCTCGTTCTCTTATTAGGCAATTTATGAAAAAACGTAGTATCTGTGCTTGAACGTCAACTTTCTGATGCTCCATGGCATCCTTAATACTGTCAGGGTCTTTCCCAGTCTGAACAAACTGATATATTCTATCTAGGCGCTCCTTCATTCCTGCAAAGTACAGCAGAAAATCCGTAGCAGATCTTAACCGTAGTGATGCCATCATCATTCTATCGTTTTTGCCGGGTACTGGATCATATCTGCAAACTGAAAGGTTTTCTTTGAGTATGTCGAGGCGGGGTGATTTGAACGTGAAAGGACTCTGCATATCCCTAAGGTTTACTCTGTGTGTTAATGGTGGGGTCCTGAGACCCCCCATCGCACCTCCTGAGGCGGTAGCCTGGACATTATCCCTCTGTGGAGTCTGTATCTGAACTTGAATTTGTCTTTTAGTAGGGTCAGGTAGACGTGGTTTCGGTAGATCAGTTTTAGGTACGGGAAGTGGTGGAGGTGGTGGAACAGGAGGAATCTGTTGTGGTACTGGTGGAATATGATCTTGGGGCGGGTTACCACCCCCGTCCCTGTCGTTAGGCAGGGCGCAGACAGGCAGATTGGTGTAAGCGGGTGCTACATCCTCTAGATAGGAGTTCAGGAATATGTCTTTAGTGGTCTTATGAGTTACTTTAGTTGGAACCAATGGTGACGGCAGATTTTTCGGTATTTCTGAAATGGCCTCAGGCGAACCCTCGGCCGCGAGATACATACCGTTTACGAGATTGTTTCGTGCACGGTCTACTTGCTCTGATTTTACTCGGATCCCTTCAGAAACTAATTCGTTTTCTTGTGCTTTATCTGATTCTCTAAGTCTGTCTTCTCTACGTAATTCTTTTTCAGCACGCTTATGTGATTCCTTACGCCAAAACTCTATGGCGTCTTTCTGAGATTGTCTGGCTTTCTTTTTCCATAGTGCTTCCTCTACCTTCATGATGCACTCGGCATCCCATGTTCCGGTAACAGGCCATCTGTGTCTTTCGTCTAGATGTTTAGTATACTCGGCCCATAAGTCTAGATATAATATGGCATCTATGCCATGCTTGTGGTACATAAAATTTCCTGGAGTGTCCCTAGGGGGGATAGGAATTTCTTCCTCTAATATCCCTTTCCTAGTTCCTATCTGCTTTAACTTGTTGAAAAACGGCATCTTGTTTACTTAGTACTGAATGCTCAATCCTTGCTACTTAATACTGAATACAGCTATTTATACAAGAACACAATAATGCACATTAAAAACAGTTACACTCATACCACGACATTAATCACATGAAATGGCATTTGAGACATATATGACTACCCCCTATACCGGATGTACTGCTAAACAGTACAGATACACTGTCGGAGACAATGCAAAAACTTGAAATAACGGATGTACTGCTAAACAGTACAGATACACTGTCTAAAAACAGTGCAGACCGGACTTGTGTACCCAAACCCGTCTAGATACGTCCCAGCAATGGTACTCACCGGGAAGCACGGAAAACAGAAGGCCTCGGAAAACTCGACTGGACTGGACTCGACTCGACACGTGGATTCTTCGGAAAACTTCGGAAAACTTCGGAAAACTGGTGGGCCTCTTGACACCTCGGACCTTGCTTCTTTCGGCTAGGCTCTGGTCGGGATCCTCCGCACTCCTCACCGCCTCGTCTGGGTACTGATCGCAGACTTCGTCACCTCCGTGGGCCAGAGGGAGATGCAGGAAATCCTGCCGGTACGTGTAGTTTCCTTCTAACTGATGGCAGGGGACAGAGCTTGCAACGCACCAACCGGCGCGTGAGGTGGGGGAGGGGTCCCTGTTCGGGCGCCAAAATGTTGTAAATATATAATTTACCGTCTTAATTTCTATGCAGGTAAGTACTTAATCAATAATAAATCAATCGGAAAGAAAGAAACAGAGTCCGTGGTGTTAGAGTTCTTAGGGGTTTTATTCCTTAAAAAGGAATCGTTCCGGAACTGGATATCAGGTTCCTGGCACCACACAGGGTCCAGGAAGGGATAGAGCAATATTTTATTGACAATACATAGCTTATATACTTAATTTACACCATAGAAACCAATATAGAAGGCGTAACAGCTGAGAGAAGACAAGATAACAGCATCCACGTGTTACTAGTACGTAATCAGAAGGCGTGGACTAGGCGTGAACTAGAAACGTCACAAGTAGGTGTCACAAGGGGGTGGCACTTAAACAGAAATGTTGCAATGTCAGCAGAAATCAGAGGCTTGGATGCGCGCGCAGCTGCATGACGTGTGATTAACGTGAAACTGGAGGGTGCAGGGGGCTTGACATTTACACTGACGGAAAGAGACAGAAGTCTGGCATGTCAGATCAACTCGTACTTCTATCATATCTGATATCTGATGTTTGGGAACCATATTATCTGAACGGAAAAGGTCTCTGGGGCAGAAGCTATTCTATACTGACTGTGAGTGCGTGTATAAGCACCTGAGTGTCTGCATGAGAAGCGTGGGGGCATGGGCCTTCCATGGGAGCATGGTAACAGTGGCTATGAATTACTTGCATGGAGACAGGCCGGCCCTTTGGCTCTGCAGCTGGGGAATGTTTACTTAAACTAGTAGGCAGGAATGTATTTTCGAGGAGCGGAACAGATAATTCGAAGGTTGTAGTCAGTCTTGGCAGGCAGCAGGCTGAGCTAAGCGCGGTGGGCCGCGCTGGAAGTAAGTCAGAGTTCACGGGTACAGAGGCAGCCTGGGCTGAGGCTTTCAGAGTCGGAAGCCAGAAAAAAGGCTCGATGGCAGAAATTCAGGGCCTACTTTGCCAGAGCTGAAAAACGTGTAAAGTACACTACAAAAAGACGTTGGCATAGCATACTTAGGAACGGGCTATTCAACCCATTCAGGGTGGATCTGAAAGAGGACATGTTAACGTTGGACGCAAATGTATTTGCGTCTTCATAGCTGGCACAGGAGGGAAGTAACATGCACTTTAAGCTGGTACATGGAGACGGTGGGGTACACGCTAGGGAACACAACTTGACCATAAAATTTATATTTCCTCACACCAGTGCCCAGCATCAGAGTGTGTGGCTAACACCCCCCCAGTGCCCACCAGTGCCCAGCATCAGAGTGTGTGGCTAACACCCCCCCACTAGTGCCCACCAGTGCCCACCAGTGCCCAGCATCAGAGTGTGTGGCTAACACCCTCCCCCACCAGTGCCCAGCATCAGAGTGTGTGGCTAACACCCCCCCACCAGTGCCCACCAGTGCCCACCAGTGCCCAGCATCAGAGTGTGTGGCTAACACCCCCCACCAGTGCCCACCAGTGCCCGGCATCAGAGTGTATTCCTAACACCCCCCCCACCTGTGCCCACCAGTGTCCACCAGTGCCTAGCATCAGAGTGTGTGGCTAACACCCCCCCACCAGTGCCCACCAGTGCCCAGCATCAGAGTGTGTGGCTAACACCCCCCCACCAGTGCCCACCAGTGCCCAGCATCAGAGTGTGAGGCTAACACCCCCCACACCAGTGCCCACCAGTGCCCAGCATCAGAGTGTGTGGCTAACACCCCCTCCACCAGTGCCCACCAGTGCCCAGTATCAGAGTGTGTGGCTAACACCCCCCACCAGTGCCCACCAGTGCCCAGCATCAGAGTGTGTGGCTAACACCCCCCCCCCACCAGTGCCCACCAGTGCTCAGCATCAGAGTGTGTGGCTAACACCCCCCACCAGTGCCCAGCATCAGAGTGTGTGGCTAACACCCCCCCCAGTGCCCACCAGTGCCCAGCATCAGAGTGTGTGGCAAACACCACCCCACCTGTGCCCACCAGTGTCCACCAGTGCCCAGCATCAGAGTGTGTGGCTAGCACTCCCCCACCAGTGCCCAGCATCAGAGTGTGTGGCTAAACCTCCCCCCCCACCAGTGCCCACCAGTGCCCAGCATCAGAGTGTGTGGCTAACAACCCCCCCACCAGTGCCCAGCATCAGAGTGTGTGGCTAACACCCCCCCACCAGTGCCCACCAGTGCCCAGCATCAGAGTGTGTGGCTAACACACCCCCCACCAGTGCCAACCAGTGCCCAGCATCAGAGTGTGAGGCTAACACCCCCCACCAGTGCCCACCAGTGCCCAGCTTCAGAGTGTGTGGTAACACCCCCCCCCCAGTGCTCACCAGTGCCCAGCATCAGAGTGTGTGGCTAACACCCCCTCTCCCACCAGTGCCCCCCAGTGCCCAGCATCAGAGTGTGTGGCTAACACCCCCCACCATTGCCCACCAGTGCCCAGCATCAGAGTGTGTGGCTAACAACCCCCCACCAGTGCCCACCAGTGCCCACCAGTGCCCAGCATCAGAGTGTGTGGCTAACACTCCCCCCCACCAGTGCCCACCAGTGCCCAGCATCAGAGTGTGTGGCTAACACCCCCCCACCAGTGACCACCAGTGCCCAGCATCAGAGTGTGTGGCTAACACCCCCCCACCAGTGCCCACCAGTGCCCAGCATCAGAGTGTGTGGCTAACATCCCCCCACCAGTGCCCACCAGTGCCCAGCATCAGAGTGTGTGGCTAACACCCCCCCATGCCCAGCTGTTACACAAAAACACATACCATTGTGAACCGCATTACCATCTGGAGACTGACACATATAAACATACCTAAATTACAACTTGACACCAGCTCCCAGGCACACAGTAGTCACAGACATTATCACACAAAGTCAACTTCAGAAAATAACAAGAATTGCTTTATTCAGCTGCTCCAAAAAAGAAACGCAAATAAGAGTCCCTGCTCATTAAAGGCCAATGTCCAGTCCAAAAAAGTCTGAGCAACAGTTTGTACCTCCATGGGTGTGGCCACACCCAAACTTGCCTGCACATGGCGTTTAATCCGCAGTGGAAACGATGTGGCCACCATCTGTGGAATCCTCCGGCACCGCATGGACAGGAGAGGGAAGGACAGGTGGAGTGGGTGCAGATGTAGTGGATTCAGCCACACTGGCTGGTGTATTGCCAAAAGTAGCTTCGAAAACCTGGCTGCACACCTCAGCCAGTGCGGAAAAACTGAACCCGGGGACACATTGGGGGTGGAGGTAGAGGGCTGTGAGTCTGTACTCCTGGGTGTGTGGATGCGTGTGTGTGTTGTGTCCCCTCTCCCTGTGGGTGTGCCTACATCCCCTTGAGATTGGGTGCGTGGAGCTTTGAGCTTTTTCTGACATGTGGGTGTGCTGGGTGTGTGTGACCTGTGGCGTCTGCGTGTATGTTGTGTAAATATGGGAGAGGCAGAGGTGGATGGGTCAGAAGGATGGGGGGGAGACAGATGCTGCTGGGTGTACATTGCTGCCGTCAGTGTTGACTCTATGGCAGCCACACTCCGACGTAGATCAGACATGGCCGATGACATGCCCTCCATGAACGACACCAACTGTGTAATCAGTTGTGTATGTCCATGGAGGACAGTCAGTATGGATGTCTGACCTACTGCAATCTGCCGGAGTAGGTCCGCAGTCTCAGCACTGAGGGCAGCAGGGGGCACAGGGGCAGGGGCTGCGGTGCCGGGAACAAAGGAGACACGGGTGCTAGCACTGACCCTAGGGACACTACTGACTGGGAGGGTGGAGATGGTACTTGAGGAGGGGACGCCAGCCAAAGATGATGGAGTGATTTGCGCTATATAAATTCCTATACCATTGCTGCATATTCCCCCTCCTCCTGAGAGTCTGACTCGGAGTCGTCGGCATGGTAAGATGTGTCAGTCACTTGTCGTCCGGCCTGCAGACTCTCGTCACCCTCCGTGCCACTGCCTCCCTCTGACTCCTCAAAGCAGGTGGCACTGTCGGTGTGACCCTCTTCCTGGTCCGCGCCTGTGTCCCCTCCAGATTCAGATGATGATGCTGTGGCCAAGGAGAAGAATAAAAACATATCAGTCACATGTACACATCAGACATGTCAGCTACAATTCATTAGACTTCATTTCTGAACATGGCATGCATCATGAGTCACATGAGACTGAACACTGCACAATGATAAGTCTAGTTGTGGCCAATTGCGAGAGACACTACGCATAATGTATAGTAGGATACAAGCAACAGTGAAGTGAAAAATCTATCATGAGCGACACAATGATGATTGACTGCCTGACAACAGGATAGATGATGAAGCATCACAGCTCATTTACACACCCTGCCACCCAAACCCAGACCTGCACATGTTGAATTTCCTTACACCTTGTGCCACATGGGAAAAGTCCTTCCTGAACTGACATGCGATGCCATCCTGGGACCTGAACCAAGTGTAACATCACCTCGCACTGGCATCACAGTTGTTGACACCCCAAGCCTCATTGTGTGACTGACCATCAATAGTAATTACAAACAACATTCGACTTATTTGGCAACTATGCACACACGCACTGCCCAGTGTGAGTATGCATAAGCCCAAAATATTGCACATGTACATTGTGCACCTGTAGCCAACACATGACTATTTGAAAGAGTACCATGGACAAAGGCCACTGAGGCTGACTCGTGCAGGAGACACATGTTTAGACTCAAGATCAGTGCCTAAATATGAAGCCCGGCAGACACAGTGCACATGTGGTGCCACATGTAAGGTTCCAACAGGTGTCACAGACCCCCCTCCAACATGATGATGTGCAAAGGAAGATGCATACAGAGACATTGCATCATAGGAGTACATGTGAAAAACAAACATCATCCAAAGCGCAGGTCAAATGTGGATTAGGGCAAGGCATGTAAAGAAGCAGCTGCAGAAACTGGGACATTCTGATGCCAATGCATGGAGTGCCTGTCTGACCACAACACTCAAACTATGGGAGTGTAACCATGCCTTGGAGCACTGCAGGGAGCATGTGACACACATCACAACAAACAGACATAAACCTACCCACTACTTGCTGCTGTCCCTCCTGCAACTGCCTATGGAGGTCTGGGAACACCACTTCCAGGACCCAGAGCATGTTGGGGGTGAGGTGGCGGCTGCCGCCATGCCGGCGTGGACCTTCCAGCTTTAGCTGTACTCTGGCGATGCGGCGGGTCCAGCACCGGATGTCCTGCCACCTCTTCTTGATGTTCCGGAGCCTCCTGCGAGGCCCCCCCTCACTCCTGACAGCCCTGGCGATGTCCAGCCAGATTTCACCCTTCTCATAGGCAGATACCTGTCACAAATGTAAAGTAAAACAGCATCAGTACACCTGGTCCATGTTCCAAACACACACATATGTGCACAAAAAACTTGATGATAACAGGGCATTGTAAGCTAAAAACACATTAGCATTTTTGGCCATGAGTATGTGGCCTGTGAGCAAACACCACTGCATGAAATGCCATTGAAAGGCTACAGATGACATGACGGGTGCTAAACACTCTTCGAGCATGGCACTCACAGACCTATGTATGCAACATCTGGGTGCACTGCAGCACGTGACACACTGTCACACACCCCACTGCAACAAAGAACCCTCTAGAAACAACACTGTACACCCTGGCACTCACTCCCAACAACATTGCATCTAGACACTATACATACACAGTGGCTATAATGTCACACACACACCAGGTGCACACTCCAAGGTATTGCACACATCACTCACCTGATCCTCTGGTCTCCCATACAGCTTGCTGTAGTTAGGCAGGAGGGCATCCAGCAGGCCTTGTTCTCACCATCAGTGAATGCAGGTGCCCTCTCCATGCTAAGCCAATCAGGGTCCAGAGGTTTCAGAGACAGCAGCTGTGGTTACCACACCAATGTTGTGCAGGCAAGTGCCCTTCCACAGCCACATGCTGCCTTATATCTGTGCTGCAGAGGGGCTGTAAGTCCAAGGAGTAGTGTTTGATAGGCCACCATAGTTAGCATCCTACGTTCCATCCAATCACATCACACATAAGGAGATGACACACATATGCATGGTTTGAAAACTGAGCCTGAGCTGAACAACAACTTTTGCAACATTGTATACTTTTGCCCAACTGACTTTTCTAGAACACCTGTAGGAGGCTCAAAAAAATCTGTATCCATGACAACCTGGTTGCATTTTGATCAGTCTACTGTTCCCCTAAATGTTCCCTATGTATTTAATCAAATACCCACACAAGTAAGGTGACATTGCCGTTGCTAATGCAACCCATTCAATGGTGTAACAGGGCGTACACACGCACGTACCATTGGGGTACGCTTTGCTCGCGTATGGCTGAAATGCAATAGGGAAATGAGGCGTACACACACACGTACCATTGGGGTACGCTTTGCTCGCGTATGGCTGAAATGCAATAGGGAAACGAAGCATACACACGCACGTACCATTGGGGTACGCTTTGCTCGCGTATGGCTGAAATGCCATAGGGAAACGAGGCGTACACACGCACGTACCATTGGGGTACGCTTTGCTCACGTATGGCTGAAATGCAATAGGGAAACGAGGCGTACACATGCACGTACCATTGGGGTGATAAACAGAAACCAGACGATCGTCTGGTTTCTGTTTATCACATAAAGTAAAAAAACAGTTGAGCTGTGACTGTAAATAGTAAAAAAAATGTTGGGTCATTATATGATGGAATTTTTTGTTACTTGTAGTGTATGCCCCTGACGAAGGTGCATACCGAAATGCATTGTTAAGAGATGAAGAGTTGTTTGAAGAATTCCAAGTAGTATATCTTCTGATAAATAAGAAGAATAAAAACAACCTTGAAGAAAAGAGATACGACCATCGTTTTGATGAGATTTTATTCATATTTTGCTTTGTATGCTTTGTATGATGGTCACATTAGCAGTCTGATTCGCAAGACTGCGGAGAAAATTTTGCATGAACTTTTGGTGAAATACAAGGCTGATAGATTTAACATGTTGAGATTTGATTGAAAATGTATGAAGAATAAGAAAAAAGCCATCACGTATAGTGAATAAGTGAATAGTGCTTCCCATAACACAGGTTCCTGTGAATTGTTTCTATTTGTACCAACTTGGCTAGGGGCTAGTCAAGATATGGGTTAGCACCAGGCTTAATTATTGAAAGCAAAAAGATATAAAATTGTTTAAATAAGGAGTGCACATCACATAATATTGTTAGACATTGAAGAAGCACAGGGACTGTGACCTAGTGCATGTGTGAAGAGCTGGCAAGACTTGTCATTACTCCTTTAGCATACAACACTTTGCACCAGTGTAACGGCTACAACTTATTGTGATGCACATCAACACTGGAATGGCACACCATTCAGTACAGGGAACTGGCACATTATGACAGCAACATGGCCACTGTGACAGAGGTGTAATAGACGCACAGCATGACCCTGAGTCACCACGTCATGTGTGTGCCATATGTGACATTGTGCCTGCTGTTTGCATATGAAATGTTCAGGACAGTATCATATTACTCACCTTAGAATATCCCCACGTGTCATCCTGGACATGGCAATTTCAGCTCAGTAGTACACTTGTGTGTCGGTAGGCATGTCCTGCAGCTCACCGTGTGCTGTTGGCGTTGTGTGTGCCGTGATGACGTTGTCTGGGTACTCATACGTGACCTCAGCGTGCTCACATCAGGTCCTCTGTATTAACAACACCTGCGCTGGTCCCGTATAAGTGTAACCTAACTCATTTTTGAAACAAGATCATAGTATGATCACTTCTGACCATTTCACTTGGATTGTCTGACTCAGGATGGTGCCAATAGGAATGTCCGTTTCAAAGCCTGTGAGGATTGCAACCCTCTCATGTTGGTGACTGACCCTCACCGTTGGTGTCTCAACAGTGTTCACGTCAAGCAAGACAAGTAGAGCTGCTCCGACTGCCGGGACTCCAGGTGTGATTGGTCACACAAGCCGCTCAGACTCCAGCAGTTGTCCCTGCACCACAATGGCTCATGGTCTGGACGTAGGAGGAGTCCCTGGGCGTGGGTGTTGAGACATCATAGCCCCTGGATTTGACATCAGTCCTCCAGGGCCAAGTCGTCAGGTAACCCATATATGTGAAAGAGATGTCATCACACTTCCAAATCACCACAATGCACGTGCAATGCTGCATGGGATTCGGGTGACACTGCCCACGCGGCTCTGTCAGATTTGCAGCCGTAGTAGCCTGCACCACGACCTGTGGTCCTCATGTCCATGATGTCCCTCACACCAACAAAGGCCTACGTGGCGGATTCTGGCCCAGCGGACCCTCCTGGGGGCACTAGCGCGTCTGGTGATTTGCCCCTGACGCCATCACTCACTTTGTCCCTGACGTAGGCGGCGCATTTGTGCCAGACACGAGCCGGGCACAGATCATGACAAGCCTGATTATTAGGGAATGGGAGTCAATGAGTATTGGGAGGGTCTTGAAGACCCACTGGCACATGAGTGTCGGTCCCAAGGTGACAGGACAGGTGGACTGGGGCATGCAAGTGGTCTGGACACCTAGCTAGACACTGGTGATGTCTCTACTCCAAACGTGTTAATGGATGAGCAGCCAATGTACAGTGTAATGTTTATGTGGGCGGCCAGAGCCTTGCCCATTCATTTCTCCGTTGCCGCGGTGAGGACCAACCTCCTCACTGAGGTCCTTCAAGTGCAGTCACGCTCCGCTGAGCCTCTGCAGGCCTATCCTGAAGAATGTACTGTATCTATATTGTTCTGCATGTACAGGCACGCTGCATGTTTGGCTGTAGATAGGCACGTTGTCAGACGACCACACCCCTCCCCGGACTGACCATGTTCCCTGTCCTCCCACCCCACCCCAAAGAACATGGCCATCCAGCCCGCCAAATCACAGACCACATTCCCCGTAGCTCCGCTGTAGAGGGTATCCAAGAGGTCTAAGCAGTACAGACAGATGTCATCATCCTCCCTGAGTCTGGGACTGAGGTCTTCCAACAACACATGCCTCTTTGTCCGCTTCCCACACTGTCTGTGGGACATGGTTGTGTAACTGCTGGCAGAATGTGCATTGTAGGTATGGGCAATACTTGGCCAAGCACTTGTAGGATGCCAGTCAGCGACACCGTATTTCATCCAGTGATGGCTCAATATCCCCAACTCACATAGATGGCATCCAGGGAGGCAAATTTGTCTGAAGATTGGTATGTATTCAAAGTCAGGGATATGCTACGTACTACTGTTCCATTATGATATTTTGTTACAAAAGGTAAGTAACCAGTTCATACATTTCAGTACATCTGCTGTAGGAGCATCCATATTGTGTCTTTGCCGTGATTACAGGGTTTCAAATGTACGTACACCATGCCACTTGTGTTAATGAAGCCCTCATATGTGTGATTGCATCACAACACATTTGTGACTAATCAAACATTAATGCTTTATGATGATGTTCATGTAATAGTTAGGGAAATATCACACAGCAACATGACTATGTCAGAATTGTGCAAATGATGCCACATGTGGTGTGTGTGTATTGCTGTAAGCTGTCTGGATGTGCAGACAACCTCCTACTGACATTCACATGCCGTGTGTCACTGACATGATACATTGTCATGCTCAATAAGACCTTTCCATCAGATATTTTGTATGCATGTCATATCCATTCCACAGACCACAGGTCTTTTACTGTTCACAGACGAGTGGCTGGAAGTTGGAACATGTTACAACAGTGTGTCTCCTACCCCACACTCACACTTGTCTAGATTTGTTGAAGCAGTGTTGCTTGTGCCATGTACATTGTTATTGTCTTAGTCAGACAGTTGAACACATTTTCTAAAATTTGTGTATTGCAGGGCACCCCCTCTGGAACGGCCGTTACCTGACTTGGAAGCCATGAGGGAACGCAATTGCATCCGTCGTTATCGCTTCACCAGACAGATGATCAAGGACCTGATGGACAGACTGGAGGCTCACCTGCAACCACGACACAGGTATCCAACGGTGCTGACACCCAAGGTAAAGGTGATGGCAGCCCTCCATTTCTTTGCCAAAGGTACGTTCCAATTGACCATAGCTGATGTGGGAGAGATGTCTCAGACCATGTTCAGCCGTGTATTGACAGATGTTTTGGCAGCGATGTTGCTCCACCTTGATGAATTCATCACATTCCCTACTCCAGAACAGTTGACAGATGTCAAGGGGGAATTCTATGCCCTGGGACGCATGCCACATGTAATTGGTGCAATTGATGGTAAACATGTTAGTCTGGTGCCACCACAGGCTCAGGAGCAAGCGTATCGCAACAGGAAACACTACCACTCAATAAATGCCCTGGTGGTGTGTCTTGCCAACATGATTATCTCACATGTCTCTGCACGTTTTCCAGGATCGTGCCACGATGCTTTCATCATGAGGCGTAGCAGGGTACCACAGATGATGCTGCAGCTGCACAACCACCGGGCATGTCTTGTTGGTGAGTATACTCTGTCAGCTATGTATGTCAGTATGTCACACCTTCTTCTTCTGAATCATATTACACACTCATTTCCATGATGTGTATTTGCAGGAGACGCTGGATATCCAAACATGCCGTGGCTATTGACTCCACTACCCAACCCCAGGACAGCTGCAGACCAGCGGTACAACAATGCTCATGGGAAGACCAGGCGGGTGATTGAGTGGACATTTGGAGTCCTGAAGAGCCGGTTCAGTTGCCTGGACAAGACAGGCGGAGCCCTCCAATACAGCCCACGCAAGGTGTGTGACATATTCACTGTGTGCTGCATGCTTCACAACATGGCAGTGGAGAAGGCCGTGCCGCTCTACCTTGACCCTGATGAGCTGGAACATCCGCCCGTAGAGGATGAAGGCCTTGCCCAGGATACCAGTGATGAGGAGGTAGAAGATGATATCCGGAGTCACCTCACCCGCAACTTCTTCTCATAATGGTGAGTCATAGCTGCTGGTATGTAATACATGTACTACAGAGTTGCATGGGTAGCATGATGTGTATGCAGCAGACTGTATGCAATGTCACTTGGATGTCTGTAGTGCTGTGTCACACAGGTGCGGATGTAATGCAACACACATACGTGCTTTGTGTGTACTTGGAATGTACAGGTGTACTACAACATCTGGATATCCAACAGGACATTGTCTGAATGACATTGTACAGAACTTGACCCCTTGTGTGCCACTCTCATCCACCGCTCACCCTGCCTGTTGTCCGTTTGGGTCATCGTGGTCACCCTGCTATTGCTCATTATGATTGCAACGTTAGCCTAATCAACGGAGCATGCATGGACATGTGGAGAAGTCATTTTGGGTAAGGACTCATACGAGGCTGTTTACCGTTGGTATGTGTTGAAATGTGTGGTACATGTTCATGGGCATGTAGTGCGACCATGAATACATGCAACAACAATATGTTACTTATTACATGTATGCCCACTCCCATGACAGGATAGTCACCCCATCTGACAGTCATCTGTTATAGTTGTATGCTCTGGTGGATGCATCAATGTGTGTAGACATTGACACTGCAACATTGCATATACCATGGTTTGACATTGTGTCAGAGGTCTCAAACACGGACCCTGTGGGGGATTGCAGCATCACTGTGCGCATTTGAATGTGACTGGATCCTCACCTCCACCTTGTGGGACAGTCCAGTTTAGTTGCCATTCTACCATGTCGTGTAGGTGTTGCCCACTGTATGTTCCACATGTCCTGAGAACTGTCCTGTGAATCTGTGGACATGGATGCATTGCCCCTTGTTGCACTATTTCATGTCACTGTCATGTCGTTACCTCCGTGCAGGTTGAAAATAGTGCTCCACCAGCCTTCACAGTGAGTAGCACTTCTGTTTTGAATCACATTATGCCATGTATGTTTTGCTTGAGACATGACAATTTTGGGATGAGGCATATGTTAATTATTGTGTTGCACGAGTGGAGTGCGGTTATTCACATGATTCTCGAGTCCCGTGCAGCATTTATGTGCAATGGTAGGGTATCATTTTGTGGTTTGGTTCAACTTCACTTGCAGTTGATATTTCTTCTAACAGCATCTCATGTTTAGCTTAGTAATGCTATGTTAATAGATCAAAAGACTGGCTACAGAGTGCCTTCATTGCATGTAGGTCATTAGCTTCCTCATCATATGTGATTCTTACAGCTGTTGTGGGTGAAGTAAATTTTGCCTACATGGCCCTTATGGGTACACATGATCAAAAACAGATATTACAGTCTGCGTAAGTAGCATTGCTAACTGTTTTCATTTGTTTGTGAGGTCCACCTCATCTGAACCAGTGAATGATTTTTTAACAACATAGGTCTCATTGCATGGTCGCTCACTTGTGAGCGATTCACAATACTCTAATGGATCACAGACTGTCCTAGGTTTTATGTGTCTGTGTCATAGCATCGGATCTGATGTGATAGCATGATGACTATTCTAATGTTGTCTCCAGTCATTTTACTTCACAGGTGTGACTGGTACAGTGTATCACATGAGGTTTTTGTATTAGCAGTGACATGAGAATGTACTCCTAATGGTTATTTGCCTCTGTTTCAGGTCTCCCTCCCAGCAGTTCCCATCCTCTCCTTCCGTCGTCTGATCACCCTTTTGTGTCTATCATTTGTACTCAGACCAAGGGGCCATTTGGAGGTGGAACCCTTTGAGCATCACACCACTCTGATGAAGAAAGGTACGGCCAGTCCTTGACAGGCTTGTACCCAATATTACTGCTGCATTACAGGTGACATCATTAATAGTGTCATTTTGAGTCCTTGCCAATGCACATGTATGTTTGACAGTGCTCCATGGGCTCACAATGTAAAAAACTCATGTTGTGCATGACGTGTGTTATTTTTTTAAGATTCTGCCACCTTCATGTCAACGGACATGTCCTTCTAATGTGCATGTACTATTTGGCATGTAGTATGCTTATGCTTGTTATGTGTTGACTTGTCCAGCAGGCACATGCATGGTGTTTGGGAAGGCTGTAATACTATATTTTGTGTATGGTCGATGGCTTTGTAGAAGCTTTTTAGCTTTCCACACACTAGCTGTAGTCTACACCTGCTGACGCTGTGTGTCCTGTGCCCCACTTGTCTGTAAGGGCCCTGATACAGTGACTGTGATCTTTGGTCATTACTGTGCCATTTAATTTGCAGTGACCCCGAGTGAGTCAGACACTCCTGCCTTCACATTCACATGTAACTGTGGCTTGCAAATGCCCTTGCGGTATGTGCCCATTTGGCAAGTTGTCACACCCCTCCTGCCGTCATGTCTTCACTCATTGCTGCTGCTGCATGCACAGGCACGATGCAGCACACACGATCCAGGTACACAGACACCTACAGGATGACCCTCCTTCCATCCTTTTGTAGAGCATGCTCCTGCCACCCTACACACAGACAACACCAGACAATCACCCTCCTGTTATCACAATGCTTCTGACTCAGCCACTGCAGCTTATGTGTCTGTGTGTGCAGCACATACTGGCACAACTATGCAGATTCACGTGACATTGGGTCTACGTACCACCAGGTCTTGTGCCGTGTACAGCACACACACACATTCCATAGGCACAATATTGTACAGTGTTACCTTGTCAACACCACAGCAGGAAAAATCATCTTGCTAACAGTCACGTGGCAGTACACAACCTGGTCACACCACTTCGACATAGCTATCACAGTCAGTAAAGTTGCCACAGGGGACACACACCATGACCACGTCTCTTGGTTGTGGTGTGATTTACCCAGTCTGGTGCAGGTATTTGTCAGACGTGGGTAGTTGTTCTGTATGCGTTGCTCCCATAACAGGAGTCTAGTACTTGTAGCTACATAGGGGTAGGTCACCTAGTCAGGTGTGCCTGTGTAGAGTACAACAGCCCATTGCCCACAGTCTGTCCTGCCACCCTTGTCCTGTGCGCCATTCATGACATCCACAGTACTGCATCATGTTGATGATAGTTCACATAACCCTAGGACACAATTGTAGGTACTCCCTACGTGGACAACTAGTTTTGCCACTATGATCCGTACACCTCAATGTGACTCTCCTGGGCCTGGCTGTGATAGCAGTTTGGCATCTAAAACCCCCTTCCAGCATTTAATATCCCACACAGGTGTGTCTTGCCATCCATGTATGTAGTTGTTAGTGATTTCTGACCGATGTGTGTCCTCACACGGAATCTGATACAAGTGTGTGGATTGCTGTTGTTTGTTGGATACCCTTGCATTGTATACATTTGCACACACTTATCATTTTATGCTGTGGTTCAAAGATAAATCGACAAATGCGTATGAGGTTCAGTGTATTTATTTGGTGATCTTGTGCAGGAAACGTGAATAGGTGCTGTACATAAAGGGGTTGAATCCAAAGTTCAGTGGTGGAGATGAGATGCCTTACAGTTACTGTCAACATAGTCCAGGCCACAGTGCTTGGCATCATCGGGTAGACTGTGACCAGCAAGTCCATGTGGGAGAGTCGCATAGGGGATACTGTTGCACCCTGGGGCAAAATGCCAGGTCCTGTGTCCTGGGAGTTGTGCATGGCCCACTGCCCCTTAACGTCTTAGCCGTGGACGACCCACCTTCCTTGAGGGACCCTCAGTTGCAGGCCTGGACGATGCATGGGACGCTACATCAGAGAGTTCCTCCTCCTCCTCCTCCCCCCTCCCTGCGGCTGGTGTCACACTTTGCAGTGATGTTGCTGGCCTTGTGACACAGGGAGGGTGCTGCATGTTGGCAGCTATCTGACGTAGCGATTGGCTCATTTCCCGATGCACCGTCAAGAGCTGAGCCAGACTTTTCTCCACCCTTCCATAATGTTGTTGTTGCCTGGCTATTTGCTCTGCCTGCTGTTCTTTCACCTGGTTGAGGACCTCTGCAAGCTGGCCTACCTCCCTGGTGTCCCGCTGGCATGCCTCCAGGATGTTAGTGAGTTCAGGCATAATGGACCATGCAGCTGGCTGGCCAGATTCCAGCCTCCGCCTTGCACCTCTCCCACCACCCTGACCCACATGAGCACCGCCTGCGCTTGTGGGCACATCCGGTCGACGGGCCCCCCGAGTGCTGGCAGAGTGGAGGTTGTCTGCCACCTCAGGGGGGCCCGACAAAGGGTGTCCCTCATCTTCAGACAGGCCCTCTGATGGATCATGTGCAGGGCTCTGACCTGTCTGCTGTGATGTGTTGGGAATGGTTCCGGTGGTTGGCAGAGATGTAGCTGGTACAGTTGCTGCAGGTCTTTGGGATCCAGAGGTGCCAGGTTGGTTGGGGTCATCCACAGTGCGTTGAGTGGCGTGGCTGTCGGTGGGGTCTGTGTCCGGCTGAGCCTGGGACTGGGATCCTTCTCCCCCCGGGGGGGGGGGGGCTCCACACGTTGCCCTGTGTGTGGGAGAGAGAGACACTGTTAAGGTACTATCAAGTGACATCTTGTTTATTTATCCATTATCTGCATCACAGTTCCACATGCTTTAGATTGTTGTCATTGTTCAGTTGTGCATATAGTTGTAGTAAATTGACATGTACTCAGGGGTGTATGTATGTATGTAAATGTAAATGTATAGGCATTTATATAGCGCACTACTTACCCGGAGGGTCCCAATTCGCTTCGACCGCTGTGAAACCCTTCCTGGCTTCCCTGAGAGATGGTCCCTTAATGGGTATCTCCAGGGTGAGACCAGGCATCCCCGGCAGTCTGGTGGGGCCGTTAGTGAAGATGAGGAAAGCTAATGCCCAGAGTTGCCGAGTGCGAACGCTGATCAGAGTGGGCACCGAGGCGAGAGAATTATTGAGTCCGCTGACCCTGGTCCAGAAACCTGCCGCGCCGGGAATCGAACCCTGGTCCCGGGCCGTCCTCTGCTCTCGGGTATGCCGCCTCTAACCAGTGAGCCACACTATTCTCTTGACAATGACTGACACAGCCATTGCTGTGTCTTGTCTTGCCGGCACTACACATGTTAAGCATTGCTCAGGTTCACACAACATCCAGGATACGGTGAAAATCCTTATGTCTGCATCAAGCATGCACAGAGTTTAGATGCAGCATGTTGATGTTAGAGACAGGGCATCATTAATTTGCATGACATCAACTACTTTGGATGTATTTTGCTGTTCCCTGATGGCCACACAATGCCAACACCCCTGGACCTGTACACACACTTATCGATCATGACTTTTGAACTTGTCACTTCTCTAAGACGCATCACCTTGTCAATACCCATGTCCACGTTGTTACTTACGTGCATCCACATCAGTCATGAGATGGGGCACGTGCATTGTTTGAGAGGCACAATGGATGGGAGCTTCTGAAATGTGCATGTATTACTTGTATGCGTATTCATATGAGTGAGTGTTCAGTTGTGATACATGACAATTGAGACATTGTTGCACTCCTATGCTTGTCCCCAGGGGATGAGTTTCTGTAAGGGGGGTGTATGACAGGCCATGTTAGTATTTTGCGTGTGATTTGCAAGCGCCCATCGTTCATTATTTGGCTGCCCCCTGATGTGACATGCTGGCATATTTGTGATTTTGGGTTCATGCACAGGATGTGTGACCTTGTCCTGGTGTTTTGTGTTTGCAGTGATCACATGAGAGACTTGTGGTGCCTACACCTGTTCCCATTGTGTACTACAGAGCATTCCCAAATGTGTGTCCTGACACCCTACATTGTCCACTGCAAATGGTGGGTGTGTTGCAGGCAATTAGTAGATGACTGCTATCCCTGCACATTCAGCTCTATGGTGTTTTGAAGGCCTGTGCAGTGCTTGGGTGCAACTGTCTGCATGCCCAGGGGGCTGAGGTGAGGTGACTGAGGCAGGTAGACAGAGGGATGGAGGGAGACAGAGGGAGGGAGTGCAACAGGGGGAGGGGGCGACAGGGGGAGGGGGCGACAGAGGGAGAGAGCAACAGAGGGAGTGGGCGACAGTGGGAGTGGGAGGGAGAGGGAGACAGGGATGGAGCCAGGTTGTTTGTGCTTGCTTGCACGCTACACTGCCTTACAGTGCCACAAAATGTTGCTTCTTTGGAAAGAGTGTCCAACACATGAAATTGTTTGGCAACTGTAGTATACTATCTTGTGTGATATTTCCCTATCCCTGTGCATTGGGCATGGTGATTGGGTGTGTCCCTGGGACGTGAGTAGCCTCCTACCCTCCACCTTCCACACTTTGTGCCTCCCCCTTGCATCAATCCCCATGTTGTTTAGTCATGCTGGGACTCATGGCCACCCACCCCATGCTGCTGGGCACTGTTTTAAGCCCACCCCTGTAACATGTTTTTCTTCTACACTCACCAGGCTCAACGGCTCCTCCTTTTCTGTGTACTCCCACTGGTGCCAGCAGCTCCATGACTTTCTGCTCCCAGGGATGGTATACAGGAGGTCTGCGGGGACCACCACCTCCAGTGTAGTGTGCATTGGCGTAGTCCTGGTCCATCTTCTTCTTGACCATCCGCCGCAGATCATACCACCTGTTCTGGCATTCTCCCCTGGTGTGCCTGATGGGTGCAACAGCATTGACCCGGTCTACAATCCTCTCCCACAGGCGAGTTTTTTGTGCCATGCTGGACTGTCTGACCAATGCGCCAAACAGCTGTGGCTCGACTCTGATGATTTCATCTGTAAGGATCTCCATCTACGGGTTTGTGAACTTTGGATTCTTGTGTGTGGTCATGATGTGGGGTGTATGAGATTGAGGGGGTGATGGTGTGTATGGATGAGGGTGTGTTGTTCTAATTGTGAAGGGGGTGGTGTGGGTGTAGATGTGATAGGGTGTATGTGGGAAGGTATGTTGCTGCAATTGTTGGTGTGCTCTCAGTTTCTTCGCAATAATGGGTATGTTGCAAAGGATGATGGGTTGTATGTGTGGACCCTTTTATTGGTGAAAAAGTGGGTGTGGCTTATTTTGAATTGGTTGTGTGTGTAATAAATGGGGTGGGTGTCAGTGTTGACCTCTGTTTGCCTGTTTAGCTGTGACCAGTACATTCTTATTCAATGGCCTGTACACAGGAGACATGTTTGGTGTTGTTGTGCTGGTTTGGGTGTTGGCGTTGTGTGTGTGTGCGGTACTTGTGGGTGCGATCGAGTTGTACGGGCCGTTGGCGGGTGGGGGGCTCGCATACGCTTGTTGGGGGGGTGGTGCGTGCGGTACATGTGCGTGCGATCGAGTTGTACGGGCCGTTGGCGGGTGGGGGGCTCGTGTACGCTTGTTGGGGGGATGCGTGCGGTACTTGTGCGTGCGATCTTGTTGCTTGGGGTGGTGCGTGCGGTACATGTGCGTGCGATCGAGTTGTATGGGCCGTTGGGGGGGGGGCTCGCGTACGCTTGTTGGGGGGGTGGTGCGTACGGTACTTGGGCGTGCGATTGAGTTGTACGGGCCGTTGGCGGGTGGGGGGCTCGCGTAGGCTTGCACGAGGGGTACACGAGTGGTATGTATTGATTGCGCTTGCTGTGAGGCATGGGATCCCATATGAATCCATCTTCATGCGCGACTACTTTGGCCCGTACGAATCGCGTACTGGGTTCCCCAACTGGATCGTACTTGTGTGGTTGTACGGCAGGTTTACAAATCGTACGGTTTGATTTCCAACGCAGAGTCGTACGGGGCTTCGACTGTTGTTCGTACGGATGGCTGGTATTCGTACGGGAATAGGTGCAAATGGATCGTACTACGCAGGTAGGATGTTTTTTTCTATTCGTACGGATTCGGCTACGAATACGAATCGTACAGGGGATTTTTTTACCAGATCGGAATCGGCGCCTTAATGTCTTACACAAGGATATAGAAGCCTTGCGCTTGACTCAGGCAAAAAAGTAAGTCAACCTAATCTACCTGCCAATAAATCATGAATAATAGATAAACCATCTATGGAAGCTAAAAAACCACCCCCCAAAACAACATTGCCAAACCCTTGCCCACAGGCAATAAGCAAAAAATGTGATAAACCCACTTCGAACACTGAGGCTATCGCGAATAAACCAGTTACCTTAACTATCCCCACTCACAGTCCTGATAAACTTCACCTAGGATAGGATTGAAAAACGTAGAGGGATTAATCTACCACCTGAAGCATGCATATGTGGTAATACTAACTGGGGTCCCTGAACTGGTTCCACAAGCCACGGAACCATTTTGGGCTCTTAAAAACAAGGTGCTTCACTGGCTAAGTTCTAATCATCCCCTCCCAACAACAGTAACTAGCAACATCTGTATGGTTCAGAGGGTTCCCTGGGTGGGAAAAACTAGAAAGAGTATACAAGGAGACTGTGTGGTGGTAACCTTTGAAGATCCAAGAACAGTAGATCATATTTGTCTGTGGGCAAAGAGTAATAATGGAGTATCAATTGTGGCAAGACCACTCTCTTTTTTCTATATGCCAGCTCAGCCAGTGGACAATAGATGGAGCTGGATGAGGGGTTCTAATGATCCCAGGGGAGGGTGGGGGCAAGAAAGGTTTGGGGACCCAAGCCAAAATACTTTGGAGGGGACGGTAAACGATGGCTGGACTTCAATACATCGAAGGGCGGGGAGAATACATTACAATGACCGACAGCAATATGCAGAATGGATGGGCCCACAATATGTCCCCTTTACCACCCCCTGCTATAATCGGTTTAGTGAATTAGACGCTGTGGATTGACGCACTGAACACATAGAGGCCGTACAGTCCCCCTTATCTGTATCCACCCTCAGTAAGCCTATAGATTGTAGTGGAACCCAGTCACTCCCTGAACTGATTATAAGAAAGGAATGTGATTTGCCTAATAATAGTAGCGACAGGCCACTTAATGCTTTGGATAAAGGTTCCGGGCAACCAACCTGTCTAATTGGTAGTTGGAACATAGCGGGTATTGTATCCAAACTGGAGTGTCATACTTGGACAGAGTTTGTAAATAGTTTTGATATATTATGTTTCCAGGAAACTTGGTCCAAAGAACCTATTAACCTTAATAGATATGTCTCTTACACTCTACCCGCTCTGGCATCCCCATCAGAAAGAGCGAAGGGAGGGCTCTTGGTTCTGATATCTGTTAAACTCCCTATCATGGTGAAAAAACATGTGCTAGTGAGCGCCCATTCACAGATTTTATGGCTGAAACAGGATAATGGCAGAAACTTTCTCTTAATTATTTTCTATAACAATGTTTTTGACAGCTCACAGCACCAGGTGGTTGCTGCCCTAGTGAGTGCACTTGAAGATATTACTAAGGGTTCTAATGTTGTTTTTGAAATGATATGGGTAGGTGACTTTAATTTGGTGGTTTGTCCTCTCTCTGATCGAAGGGTATGTGAGATTGTTGACTTGAATGGGGATATTGATATACATTTCCCACACAATCAATATGGGGATGCTCTGAATAACCTGTTAGCTGCCTACGATATGGTAATTTTGCCCTCCGCTAAAGATACCTCTGGTGCCAACATTCCCACCTACACAGGACGGAACTCAAGTTCCATAATTGACCACATCTGTATGTCCTCCCACCTCACTTCCTGGTGTGGCGCACCTAGGGTTGTGGACTCCTCCCTGCATAGCGATCATAACTGTGTAGCAATTGAGGTGACCTTTTTGAAGCCAAATTCTATCCTTAATAATGGTGCTATTGTCAACATTGAACCACACAGAACTAATAGAAAAGATGAAAGGGGAACAAAGCAGAAACGATTTCTACTGCCATCATTAGGAACTGTTTTTCTGATATAATTGCTATCCTGGACAGTGATGTGGATAACAGTAAGACTGTAGCCACTTTCATTGGCATCAATGCTCTGACTGAGAGAGTAATGACCAAAGCTGGCAAGGGGAAAACTGACCGGCAGAGGGGGTGGTTTGACCATGCCTGCACCCGCGCACTGAAAAAGTTGAAGGAGGCACTCACTGTAAAACCGAGAGTAACGAGTGTGGTAAAACAACTTAGATTTATTTACCAGGAGGAAGTTAAGCATAGAAAGAAGGAACTGCAGCAGGAAGCCTGGGATAACTTGGCTCTGGCAGCAGAAACTTCCAATAATACGCTATTCTGGACCACAGTGAATGGCTCCTTCCTAAAGGATGACAAAATTACCGAATTGACTTCTAATGTTGATTCTGACTCTTGGTTCACCCACTTTTCAGGTATCTTTGACTCGGAAGGCTGGGCTAAGGTCCGTGATGATACATGACCTATTGTCCCACTAAATATTACCCTGACGGAAGTTGAGGATAGCATTAACGCCAATAAAGGGGGCAAAGTACAGGGGCCTGACGGGGTACCTATTGACGTATACAAATTTATTCCTGAGCTCTGGGGAACCTTGTTAACCAAAGTTTTTAATGCTGCAGTCTGTTGTGGGGTCTCTCCCTCATGGGAGGAATCTGTCATTGTCCCAATTTACAAGAAAGGTGACAGGGGGGAGGTGAAGAAATATCGCCCCATTTAGCTATTAGACTCCTCTGTAAAAATTATGAGCTGAGTTCTACTTACAAGATTGGAAGAGTGGGCCACCTCAAATAATATCCTTGCAGACTGCCAACATGGTTTCAGGAAGGGGAGGGGTACTATTGAACAATGCTCAATCTGGAACCCTTAATAGGGAAGTATACCCAGGCAAAGTCAGGCTCTCTCTATCTGTGCTTTGCAGACTTGAGAAGCGCCTTCGACTTGGTAGACCATGGCATTCTTTGGGCCAAATTGTTAGAACTGGGAGCGCCTGTCCATTTCCTAGCACGTGTCTATGCCAACCTACGTACGAGTGTCCGTTATGGCCCAAAGGGGGAACGCACACCCAAATTTAGGGTAGGGCGGGGTATAAGGCAGGGGTGCATCCTCGCACCATTCCTTTTTACCCTTTTTATCAATGAAGTTGATAAAGTTCTTAAAACTATTGCGGCAGACGCCCCTAAAGTCAATAACATCGACGTCCCGGTATTATTATACGCGGATGATGCGGTGCTGCTGTCAAGGACCCCCCTAGGTTTGCAGCGACTTATGGACAGGTTCTCTCTTTTTATTGGTGAACGTAAACTGGTCATTAATAAATCCAAAACTTATGTTATGGAATGTGGTAAAGGTAGGGGGAAACATCACCCATATTTTATTGATGGCCAGAAGGTCCAACTTGTAGATAACTTTTGCTACTTGGGTATTACGTTTTCTAAAAATAAAGGTTGGGGTTGTGATCTCAATAACGTTAGGCAAAAAGCGCACATGGGGTATGCAAATTTACCACTAAATTGGGAGATAGGCAGATTGAAGATATGCTTAAGATCTATGAGGCGAGATCGCTATCGATTGCAATTTATGGATATGGGGTTCTGTATCTGCAAGTAGTCTCCAGGTGGAGGAAAATTGTTTCCTTAAAAGACTTTTGTGTTTACCCAAATCATCTTCTAATGACTTAGTACACAAGGAACTAGGCATCCCCCATTTGTCTGATTTAATTGCTCTAAGACCTCTAATGTTATGGCTTGCTGTGTGGGCGAAGGAAGAAACGTCCTTAAACAGAGCTATTATAGGGGACTGTCTTTCCCTAGACAATTATCTTAAGATCCCCTGGATTAAATATGTGATTAACACCTTTAAGGAGATCATTGGAATTGATGTAAAGGGGGATAGCCTAGCAGCCTCCGACTTGTCTAAAGCTGAACTAAAGAATGCTTTTTTATTGTTTAAGTCTGAACAGCGACAAAACAATGGCGCTAATTTGTCCACTTGTTCCCACTATGCCAAATATAATGAAAATGCGGGTTTTCAACCTTATTTAAGGCATGTTAATAGGGCGTCCCACCGATTTGTCTTGACTCGGATGAGGATGGGGATTGTGCACCATCTGGTGGCTTTCCCTTTCCAGAACAAGCACCCAGAGGGCGTGTGCAACAATAGATCCGCACAAAGCACTCTGATATGTAAGTTATATGAAAACCTTCGTATCGCCTTTTTAAAACCTGTTTTTATTAAGTTTGGTGTTAGGAGAGCCCATGATGCTTTGAAACTGCTTTTTAATTTAAATCATGTTGATATCTGCTTTTACAATGCTACTTTTCTTCTGAAAGCGATTAGGGCCAGGAAAAGTATGATTTTTTAACTATTTTATGGACCATTGCTTTTTTTTTATGAATGTATTTTACTTGTATTTCTGTGCTTTTATGGACATTGTCTTTATGTTCCAAAATAAAGCTTTATGAACTGAACTGAACCTTGTTTTTTACAGGATTTTGAGAACTGATACTAGTCCTGTGATAGTCGCTGTATTTGCAAAGTTCCTGTTCGTAATGTGGCAAATGCGAAGGAAATAGTCTAGTTAAACCATGTAATCCTTCTGTATTAATTGATCTTGGGAATGAATTTGTGTAAACATGTAACTTCTTATGCTCTTTTAATGTTATTTAGACCTAATTTAAAATTTTATAAATCTTAAATTCTCCTTCCCCATTTCTGATACCTCGTTGTGTTGATGTATTTTAAACTAAATGGATTGTGATGAAATGTACTTCTGATTTAAAAAAACTGTGAAGATTGATTAACAGGAATAACCATGTATGTGCTTTTATGGTTATTTCCAACAAAAATAAAGCTTTTTGGAATGGAATGGAATGTAAATTCTAATTCCAATTACAGGACCTCGATAGAGCCCAGTCTTGGTTTTATTGGTAACTTCTTCCCCGACAAGGCAGTGGGTATTTTGCATGTCTATTGCCTTTTTTGGATGTGGTTGCCAATTCTTATACTAATTTCAATTACAGGCCCTCGATAGAGTTCAGCATTGTTGTTTTTGGTAACTACTTCCCTGACAAGACAGTGGGTAATTTGTACGTCTGCTGCCTTCATTGGATGTGGTTGCCAATTCTTATTCGAATTCTAATTCCAAGCCCTCGAAAGAGTCCATTATTATTGTTTTTGGTAACTACTTCCCCGACAAGGCAGTGGGTAATTTGTACGTCTGCTGCCTTCGTTGAATGTGGTTGCCAATACTTATTCTAATTCTAATTCCAAGCCCTCGATAGAGTTCACTAATATTGTTTTTAGGAACTACTTCCCGACAAGGCAGTGGGTAATTTGAGCATCTGCTGCCTTCGTTGGATGTGGTTGCCAATTCTTATTCTAATTCTAATTCCAATTACAGGCCCTCGATAGAGCCCAGTATTGTTGTTTTTGGAACCACGTCCCTGACAAGGCATTGCGAAATGTGCGTCTCTGCTGCCTTCGTTGGATGTGGTTGTCAATTCTAATTCCAATTACAGGCCTTCGATAGAGTCCAGTATTGTTGTTTTTGGCAACTAAGTCCCTGACAAGGCAGTGGGTAATTTGTGTGTCTTCTGTCTACGTTGGATGTGCTTGTCAATTTTAATACCAATTACAGGCCCTCGACAGAGACCACTATTGTTATTTTCTGCAACTACTTCCCTGACAAGGCAGTGGGTAATTGGCGCGTCTGCTGCCTTCGTTGGATGTGGTTGCCAAATCTTATTCTAATTCTAATTCCAATTCCAATTCCAGGCCCTCGATAGAGCCCAGTATTGTTGTTTTTGGAAAGTATGTCCCCAACACTTGCTGCATTCCTTGTATATGGTAGCCGTTTCTCAGGTTCCCACTGTGGACTCTGACTCAAACTCTGTGTAATGGACTGGAAAACCAAACATCCAAATGGCCTTAGTTGGATGTGGTTTCCAATATTATTTTGAATTACAGGTCCTTGATAGAGTCCAGTATTTTTGTTTATGGCAACTACGTTCCCGACAAAGCAGTGGGTAATTTGCTCATCTTGCTCATCTGCTGCCTTTGTTGGATATGGTTGCCAATTCTAATTCTAATTACAGGCCCTCGATAGAGTCCAGTATATTTGTTTTTGTTAACTGCTTCCCCGACAAGGCAGTGGGTAATTTGTACGTCTGCCTCCTTTGTTGGATGTGGTTACCAATCCTTATTCTAATTCTAATTCCAAGCCCTCGATAGAGTCCACTATTATTGTTTTTGGTAACTACTTCCCCGACAAGGTAGTGGGTAATTTGCACGTCTGCTGCCTTCCTTAGATGTGGTTGCCAATTCTTATTCTAATTCCAATTGCAGGCCCTCGACAGAGTCCAGTATTGTTGTTTTTGGTAACTACGTCCGCAACAAGGCAGTGGGTCATTTCTGCGTCTGTTGTCTTCATTGGATGTGGTTGCCAATTCTTATTCTAATACTAATTCCAATTACAGCTCCTCATTAGAGCCCAGTACTGTTGTTTTCAGTAACTACTTCCCTGACAAGTCACTGGATAATTTGCACGTCTGCTGGCTTCATTGGATATTGTTGACAATTGTTATTCTAATTCAAATTCCAATTACAGGCCTTCGATAGAGCCCAGTATTGTTGTTCTTGGTAACGATGTCCCCGACAAGGCAGTGGGTAAGTTGCGCATCTGCTGCCTTCGTTGTATGTTGTTGCCAATTCTTCTTCTAATTCTAACTCCAAGCCCTCCATAGAGCCCAGTATTGTTGTTTTTGGTAACTACTTCCCTGACAAGGCAGTGGGTAATTTTGCGCGTCTGCTGCCTACATAGAATGTGGTTGGCAATTCTTATTTTAATTCAAATTACAGGCCCTCAATAGAACCCAGTATTAATGTGTTTAGTAAATGTAATGTAAATGTAAATGTATAGGCATTTATATAGCGCACTACTTACCCGTAGGGTCCCAAGGCGCTTCGACCGCTGCGAAACCCTTCCTGGCTTCCCTGAGAGATGGTCCCTTAATGGGTATCTCCAGGGTGAGACCAGGCATCCCCGGCGGTCTGGTGGGGCCGTTAGTGAAGATGAGGCAAGCTAATGCCCAGAGTTGCCGAGTGTGATCGCTGATCAGAGTGGGCACCGAGGCGAGAGAATTATCGAGTCCGCTGACCCTGGTCCAGAAACCTGCCGCGCCGGGAATCGAACCCTGGTCCCGGGCCGTCCTCTGCTCTCTGGTCTGCCGCCTCTAACCAGTGAGCCACACTACTTCACGTCCCCAACACTTGCTGCCTTCCTTGGATGTGGTAGCCGTTTCTCAGGCTCCCACTGTTGACTCCGACTCACACTTTGTGTAATGGACTGGAAAACCGAACATCCAAAAGGCCTTAGTTGGATGTGGTTGCCAATTCTAATTCCAATTACAGGTCCTCGATAGAGTCCAGTTTTGTTGTTTTTGGCAACTACATCCCCAACAAGGCAGCGGTAATATGCGTGTCTGCTGCTTTCGCTGGATGTGGTTGTCATTTCTAATTCCCTTTAGAGGCCCTCTATAGAGTCCAGTATTGTTGTTTTTTGCAACTACGTCCCCGACAAGGCAGTGAGTAATTTGCGCATCTTCTGCCTTCGTTGGATGTGGTTGTCAAACATTATTCTAATTCCAATTGCAGGCCCTCGATAGGGTCTAGTATTGTTGTTTTTGGTAACTGCGTCCCGAACAAGGCAGTGGGTAATTTGCGTGTCTGCTGCCTTCGTTGGATGTGGTTGCCAATTCTAATTACAATTAGAGGCCCTCAATAGAGTCCAGTATTGTGGTTTTTCGTAACTACGTCCCCAAAAAGGCAGTGGGTAATTTGCGTGTCTGCTGCCTTTGTTGGATGTGGTTGCCAATTCTAATTCTAATTCTAATTACAGGCCCTCGATAGAGCTGAGTATTGTTGTTTTTGGTAGCTATGTCCCCGAAAAGGCAGTGAGTAATTTGCGCATCTACTGCCTTCTTTGGAAGTGGTTGTCAATTCTTGTTCTAATTCCAATTACAGGCCCTCAATAGAGTCTAGTATTATTGTTTTTGGAAACTACGTCCCCAACAAGGCAGTGGGTAATTTCCTCGTCTGTTGCCTTCATTGGATTTGGTTGCCACTTCTTATTCTAATTCTACTTCCAATTACAGCCCCTCGATAGAGCCCAGTATTGTTGTTTTGGTAACTACTTCGCCAACAAGGCAGTGGGTAATTTGTGCGTCTGCTGCCTTCGTTGGTTGTTGTTGCCAAATCTAATTCGAATTACATGCCCTCGATAGAGTCCAGTATTGTTTTTTTTGGCAACTACGTGCTCGACAAGGCTGTGGGTAATTTGCACGTCGGTTAACTACATTGGGTGTTGTTGCCAAATCTAATTTAAATTATAATTAAAGGCCCTTAATAAAGTCCAGTATTGTTGTTTTTGGTAACTACTTCCCCGACATTGCAGTAGGTAATTTGCACGTATGCTGCCTTCATTGGATATGGTTGCCAATTCTAATTCCAATTACAGCCCCTCGATAGAGCACAGTATTGTTGTTTTTGGTAACTACTTCCCTGACAAGTCAGTGGATAATTTGCACATCTGCTGGCTTCATTGGATATTGTTGCCAATTGTTATTCTAATTCAAATTCCAATTACAGGCCTTCGATAGAGCCCAGTATTGTTGTTCTTGGTAACTATGTCTCCGACAAGGCAGTGGGTAATTTTGCGTGTCTGCTGCCTACATAGAATGTGGTTGGCAATTCTTATTTTAATTCAAATTACAGGCCCTCAATAGAACCCAGTATTGTTGTGTTTAGTAACTACGTCCCCAACACTTGCTGCCTTCCTTGGATGTGGTAGCCGTTTCTCAGGTTCCCACTGTTGACTCCGACTCACACTCTGTCTAATGGACTGGAAAAGCGAACATCCAAAAGGCCTTAGTTGGATGTGGTTGCCAATTCTAATTCCAATTACAGGCCCTCGATAGAGTCCAGTTTTGTTGTTTTTGGCAACTACGTCCCCAACAAGGCAGTGGGTAATATGCGTGTCTGCTGTCTTCGTTGGGTGTGGTTGTCAATTCTAATTCCCTTTAGAGGCCCTCTATATAGTCCAGTATTGTTTTGTTTTGAAACTACGTCCCTGACAAGGCAGTGGGTAATTTGCACGTCTGCTGCCTTTGTTGGATGTGGTTGCCAATTCTAATTCTAATTCTAATGACAGGCCCTCGATAGAGCCGAGTATTGTTGATTTTGATAACTACGTCCCCGACAAGGCAGTGAGTAATTTGCGTATCTATTGCCTTCGTCGGAAGTGGTTGTCAATTCCTATTCTAATTCTAATTTCAATTACAGGCGCTCAATAGAGTCTAGTATTGTTCTGTTTGGAAACTACGTCCCCAACAAGGCAGTGGGTAATTTCCGTGTCTGTTGCCTTCATTGGATGTGGTTGCCAATTCTTATTCTAATTCTAATTCCAAATACAGCCCCTCGATAGAGCCCAGTATTGTTGTTTTGGTAACTACTTCCCCAACAAGGCAGTGGGTAATTTTCCAGTCTGTTGCCTTCGTTGGATGTTGTTGCCAAATCTAATTCCAATTACAGGCCCTCGATAAAGTCCAGTATTGTTGTTTTTGGCAACTACGTCCTCGACAAGGCTGTGGGTAAGTTGCGCGTCGGATACCTACATTGGGTGTGGTTGCCAATTCTAATTTAAATTACAATTAAAGGCCCTTAATAAAGCCCAGTATTGTTGTTTTTGGTAACTACTTCCCCGACAATGCAGTAGGTAATTTGCACGTCTGCTGCCTTCATTGGATATGGTTGCCAATTCTAATTCCAATTACAGGCCCTCGATAGAGCCCAGTATTGTTGTTTTTGGTAACTACTTCCCCGACAAGGCAGTGGTAATTTGCACGTCTGCTGCCTTCATTGGATATTGTTGCCAATTGTTATTCTAATTCAAATTCCAATTACAGGCCCTCGATGGAGCCCAGTATTGTTGTTCTTGGTAACTATGTCACCGACAAGGCAGTGGGTAATTTGCGCATCTGCTGCCTTCGTTGGATGTGGTTGCCAATTCTTATTCTAATTCTAATTCCAAGCCCTTCATAGAGTCCAATATTGTTGTATTTGGTCATCTTGTTTTCACTTGTCCCGCCCGCTCGTGCTACTTACTTTCTGCTCCGGGTCATGCAATGCATGCTCACGCCCGTCTGTGTTACGTATTTCCTGTTCGGGAACGCTTTTACGTGTTCGTGTTGCTTTTTGCCTGCTCGGGGAGAAAATATTGCGCAAACTTGCGCATGTGATCGCAATGTGCGCAGCCATCTTGTTTTTCACTCTTGATATGGTTCTGGGGACTGATTTTCAATCCTCCCTCTATGTTTCCAATCCTTTGTTTCTAGAATTTTTTTTTAAATATTTTTTACTTATTATTTTTCAGACTATTTTCCTGCTTCTATATTTTTAGATTTTGTCTACTTTTTTGTGTTTTTTCGCTACTTTTACACTCTTTTTCTATTGCTTGCTATTTTAATTTCTTTTACCTACTTTTTTTATATTTATTCAATGAGTGGTAATATGGTTAGCAGCAATAGCAGAACATCAGCATAAATCAATCACCAAAAATTTGGTGTATACAAAAATGTAGTCATGTGTCCTCCATTTGACCATATGCATTGTTGAGGACTAAAATAAGTGGAAATACATACTTTAATGTACAATTGGCACATGTGGAATAGGTGGGCCAGGTCAGGTGGTACGTTTTACTAAGGCTTAGTTAGTATTCTGGAATCAGAATGGAAGAGTGGATTAGTGTTGATAAATAGTAAGTGGTCGATCCGCGAATCCCCCAATACTACTTGTTGACCAGATGAGATTGGTCAATTTAGTTATATGCAATTGTTGTTTACATAGGTTTCGACCGTTCTTTGAAAATATTTTATTTGGTTGACACCATTCATCAATGTTTGTCTCTTTCTTATATATTTCCTGTTCTGCACCTAGGGGCAGGCAGATAGGGGCAAAACTTCAGAAAAAACTCCAACGCATCCAGAACGCAGCAGCCAGACTCATACTAGACATCCCATGTAAAGACCATATTTCTGGTCACCTGAAAGACCTTCAGTGGCTCCCCGTCAATAAAAGGAGAACATTCCGCCTCCTAACCCACGCACACAAAGCACTTTACGAACTCGGACCAGAATGCCTCAACACACGACTCTCCTTCTACACCCCCCCCCCGCCAGCTGCGCTCTTCCAATCAAGCCCTTGCTGCTGTACCTCGCATCAACAAAACCACCATGGGAGAAAGATCCTTCGCCTACCTGGCTGCTAAAACATGGAACACACTTCCCATTCACCTTCGCCTCACTCAGAACCACCTAGCATTCAGAAAGCAACTTAAAACGTGGATATTCGACCAGTAATTCCCCACCCCTCTTCAAGCGCCTTGAGACCCTCTGGGTATGTAGCGCGCTATATAAATTCATTGACTTGACTTGACTTGACCTGGGAGAACACCATCAACAGCAGAAGGAGGACACCAACGCAGGATCTTCTGCTGGCCCTAGTAACTCTTCTTGTTTTTAATAATAATTCTTATTCCATAACTTTTACTGAACCATGTTTTTCCCGAACTGTTGTTTCCATTTCCTAATTCTATTTTTACCAAAAAATATCCTTAGATCTGTACTGTTTCGAAAATCCTGTTATCCCTGCCTCTGCTATAATGACTCCCTGTACTACTACTACTATTAGTCTGTCTGTACTGTAGTAGCTAAGCTGTAACAGTTGGCCACTCTTTATTTAAAAGGTTTTAAATAAAATTCAGATTCACCAGTAGCTCTAGTCATCGAGTCCAGTCTTTTGGGTCATCCTCTTCCAGTCTTATTGATCTTTGTTAATCTTGAGGCTTTGACAATTCACACCAACATATGGCCAACCAGATTTATTACTATTTTGATATGATAGGACATATTACTATTAATGTAGGGATTTTGCACATACAGAACTTTGCACAAAAAAATAGGATGTTGGGAAAGGGAGGTTGGACCTTCCTCACACACCTCAATCTGAAGTTCAGAACCCACCACAATTCCCTGCCCGACTAGTTATAGTAGTGTCTTGTCATAACTATTAGCTCTCCAAACTCCCTCCCCCCAAGATACCCAACAAGTAGACAACCCAGAACAGAACACACCCAACCTCTCGGTCGTAGAAGCAATGAACATGCACACCCTTCCTTTCGCTCGCTTGCTCACTTGTGTAAGTCCTCACCAAATACCATCAAGTCTATGTAAGTTCAAAATTTTTATTTTGAATTGACAAGCTCTGTACGTTGTTCTATAATGCGCAACCAACAGGAAAATCAATAACATTAAAACAATAAATATTGTTACACTTACTTACAGTTGGGAAATAAATCATGATAACTAAACCGTGGTGGAAGCACGACCATCCCCTACGTAGGAATATAGTTTATATACATTTAGCTCTCTGACTGAATCCTGGGGACCCTCACCTTAGAAAAACCGAGTACTGGTAGTTGTTGCATCATAATCTCTGCAAAGCTCTGATTCAAGGAAGGGAATCTTCTGTCTGTAATGTGAAAAATGAAATGGTGCACGTTAGTATATTGCAAGCCTTTCTCAGCCGTTCCAAAAAGTACAGCATTTATAGATAAGCAATATGGATTAACAGTACACCAGAACTTCATAAAAAAGTGGCTTGTTAATGTTTTGGTTGACCACTTGTACGCAGCATGGGCTCAAGGTGTCTTATACAACAGCTTTAAGGTAACATCACATGTGATAAAATAAGACACATAGGTAAAATGGTTGAATGGCTCCGGCTAACTAAGCAAAGGCTAGAATGACCCTAGGGACCATGTATAACTACTAGTGTCTACTCTACTACTACCTGATTCGTACTAGTGGTGTATGTTATATACTATTAACTAACTTTTCAGTCTTGCTACTGACCAATAGGGGGAGGTCGATATGATGCCTAAAAAATATGTAATGTTTTCTAGGCGCACTACCGACCACCATTGCCGGGGCCATTGGAGGTGAATGCCACGCGGAGGAGTAGGATGCGGCAGTTGCCGATACTGATGGAGCGGTAGGAGGAGTGCCAGCACCAGTGACGGCCGGTGGTAAGTTAGATTTATAGTCCTTAACTATTGACATTATACTCACTCCAAGGGTGTACTGTATGTATACTGTACTGTTGAG
Source organism: Lissotriton vulgaris (assembly GCF_964263255.1). Lineage (NCBI taxonomy): Eukaryota > Metazoa > Chordata > Amphibia > Caudata > Salamandridae > Lissotriton > Lissotriton vulgaris. The sequence goes on from NC_141691.1 coordinate 2,037,834,938, forward strand.
ACTTAGGGCACCATTAGGATGGTGGGAAGATTGCCCCCGCCGGGGCAAACCTCCCGCCATCCCTGTAGAAAAGACCCTCTGCCTTATTACAAATGGCAGGGGGGTCCGCAGCGAATAGAAACCGTCCACCGATTTTCTGCACACTCAACATGTCCACCCGGCGGAAAAGGGTTCAATATGGGCGGAAAAGGGTTCAATATGAAACACACTGCCAGCCATATAATCTGCATTTTGGAATGCCTTTCCATGGCGGCATTGCCGCCACAGAAAGGCATGCAGAGTATGCTTGGGGTGCCCTTTGTGGGCCCCCATGGAGGGTACCTACTACCTATGGTACCCCCTGCCTTTCAAAGCACCACGTGGCAGGCTCTGCAGGGGCCTGTCACGTTGTGCTTGGAAAAGCACAACATGTATTTTTAGCATTGCGGCGGGCGTTGCTTTCAGCACCGCCCACCACAATGTTGAAATTTCGGGATGCGCCTGCCACTCTTGCAGGCGCATCCTAATTGCCCCCACGGGACCCCCGCCCTTATAGCGGGCGGTCCCTTTTAGCCTGAGGATGGCGGGCGGACTTACGTAAGAGCTTTTGTGAACGTTTGAAGAGTGAAGACACCCTTTAATTGGCATTAGTAAAGGCATTAGGGGTGGGAGTATTGAGTAACAAATGGATTAATCTATCTGTGATTTCAACTCCGCTTTGAAAGTTTTATGGAGAAGACTAAAAGTCAGATCAGATCACCTGGCGTTGAACTAAAAAAAAGTGAAAGACAGTAGGAAAGAAGAAAGATGGGCGAGATTTAATATTTATGACTGACAGAAAGATACGTGTGATGCAAGCATGCAAATTGCAAAGGATGATGATTGTAAAGAATCCGATGCATGGTTGGTTGAATGCCTGAAAAAAATCCTTCAAATGTTAAAGCCCAAGCAAGTGGGAGGATAGATAAATACCACAAATGTTCTGTACTGTGCTTTATAGTGCTACCATGCCACACTATGTGTATAAATAACTTGTCTTACTGTTTTTCTAAGAGTATATTTTACAATTCTCTTGTTTTTTCCTTTTGATATACAGCCACTCCTTCCAGTTCCAAACCTGATCAGAAGGAGTTGGCAGCCAAGGCACGGCGCCACAAGCTGGAGGTGATCCAGCGTGAATATCGGTGGCTTGTGTTTTGGAAGAGGAGGTACGGCGGTACGGCACCACTGTCTGGTGGCCACCCGCCACCGCCTTACTATCTCTGGTGCACCCCCACTGTGGCTGCAACTGCTGCACTGTAAAGCGCAGCGTCGCCAAACTAAAAGAGCAAATGCGACGTGTCCTCCAGAGACAATCCCGCCACACATAGACCCTGTCTATTGCCACTTTTTTCATTCTTGTTTTGGAGGGTGGGAATTGGGCGTTGGAGTTGGACATTTTGGACTTTCATTATGGTTACGGACATTGGTTGCGGTTAGGGAGGGGAGTGGGTCAACCTTAAAAAAATGTTTTACATAGTTTATTTTTGTTAGGCTTATATTAAATATATATATTTGTACTTTACATACAATCTTGTTAATGTTTTGTGGGTGGGGTTACTGTTTTACATCACACTGTTTCCTCGGTAGTGCAGATCCGCCCATAGCCAGTGTTTGATTTAAATAATTGGCTGACTGTGTAAGACACAAACAGATAGATGTGACGCCCCTCACTGATTAAGTTGTCCTACTAGTACTGCCGGTCTCTTTCTTCTAGTCTATGCATTCTTCATCTGGACTCAAAGGGGTGTGTGAATTGACTGAAAACATGTCCATTATTAATTAGGGCTCCCCCAAAATTCTCTCACCTTTGCTTAGTGTTTAACTTAGGCACAGCAATGGCTGCATGATGGTTTTCTTTTTCTAACATGCCATGATTGTGGTGGTAGTAGTAGTATTATACACTGGCAGGGCAGCAGCATTTGCAAAAAAAGAAATGAGACAGTCAGTCACCTTTGAGAGACTGTTCGAGGAGTAGTAGAATGAAGTACAGTACAAAACTTACCGAGCAACAATAATATGCGCAAATATTGTACAAAAAAACATCATGGTGGTGGGGATAGCCTACTAGACAGAGTTACAAACAATAGTTTTGTCGAGTCACTTGACTAGGCCTACAGCGTAACAGTTATTGCTGTGTATGAGGATGATCATGACAACAAATCCAATCAATGCCGGCAAATAATGCTGAGGTATATGTTCCTTTGTTAAAATCACCTCTAAAATATACTGCTCATGGGTGGGCAAGCAGAAGAATATCATCACTATGCCTTGAAATTAAGTACTGTTGCTTTCGCCCCCCCCCCCAGCAAGCATGTGATTAATTATTGATGTACATTTAATTTAGTCAATAAGTCACACAGCCCTGGGGGAGCGGGTTAGGGTTTGTTAAATGGATGGGAAAGGGGTTTGAGGAACGGTTTGACAGTGAAAAACAGTACGCATGGTGTGGCGGTGTTCTATGAAGGGGCCGGAGACTTGTTCTGAGTAAGTAGGGTTTTATTTTATGTAAGTTCTTTTGTATCAGGACGTAAGTCTTTCTCTTCTGCCGGATCCGTGTTTGTGGTGTCACTCCAACCAGGTACAGTTTCAGTGGCTTTGTTCTTCCTGGTTTTCCTCCTCTCGTCTGGGTCCCGGGTTGCTCTAACCACTGACCGTGAGGGAAAGGAACAAAGAGGAGGGGCTATCAGGACACTGCTTTTTGGTCCAAATGCCCGAGGGGAACTGGGGAAGTGATAGGGTCACAGCTGTACACGGGCTGTATGTATTAGGGGTCTGCACAAGGGGAGTGAGAAGGATTGTAAGGAAACAGTGAGAGGGAGGAGATACGGAAAAGCGGGTAAAGAAAGGAGTATGTACACTATAAACAAAGGCTGCACACCAGATGTTAGCGGCACTATGGAGGGGAGTCACCCTGCCTCCCAACCCAGCTTGGGATTAGCTGCTGTACCTGCTTAAGCCGTACTCCTCCCTCAGGAGTGTAGCATGGCGCTTCACGGGGATGGTGGCCTCCTGGCTCAGCTACACCTTCAGCTAGTGCTCGTCTTCCTCCTTCGCTCTCGTAACCGGCTCCTTTCTTCTCCAACTGCTGAACTCCGTACGCCTCCTGGGTGTCGTCAGACGCTGACCTTTGCTCTTCCTCTCTTTTGACTAATCCCACCGTTCTTGCAGATGGGGGCGTGGCTAATTCATCCACATTCGCCCAGTTAAAGGAGCCGTTTCCATGTGCTCTTCTGGTGATGAAAAGAGGGGATATTTGTCCGTGCATCAGTCATCTTGAGGTTATTGAAAAGAAGGGGGGAAGGCAGAGTCAGCAACCCAGTAGTCGCTTGAGGGGGACACCTCCTCCTTCCACCCATTCTCCCTTTTACACATGGACAAACAACAAACGACAATCTTTGGAACTACCATATCCATATCAATATTTTAAGGGAGAAAAAGGAAATGCATGCATGATAATGATTGATAAGTTGTTCCGGATAGCAAATACAATTTTTAAAAGTTGGTAGGGATGAAACATAAAAAGAGAGCAAACCTAATGATAATAACAACAACAACAACAACACACTGTTGTAAAGATTGTAGACAAAAAAATGAATTGTAGACCAAAAAATGAATCAAAATATTTAAAAGAAGATGAAAGTTGATACTGTTACTGTGTTATCCTGGTCAAAAATGTGGACTGGATTTGCATCTCGGCATTCCTCTTGGTCCTCTCGTCCATCAATCTTGGGTGTCGCCACTCGGCAGTCGCCAAAAAATGTAAATTTATTGGTAAGTTAAGTGTGTATTGTAATGTTTTCCCAAGTATAGGGTAAGGCCCAGCCTGTAATTGTAGATGGAAAACCAAAGGGGATATGCAGAAACAAAGTTGAAACAAATGTACAAGTTATGCTGTAGTACAACAAGAACACTTTCCGAGGCAGCATGTATGTATCATCTATACTCTAGTCTGTTTCCAGCATTGACCTTCAACAACAACAGGACAGAGCAGGCCTACAGTGAGGGCATGTTGCTTAGCACATCCTCCTCTTAGATTACTTTTTTTTTAAAGAGTTGGACAAAGTACTTATCCATTCCAAACATTGCATTTTACAATTTAATTTAGTAAATCAAGGCACCGCAGTCATCCCACTGCTACACCCGACTCTACTGCTACACGGTCATTTGGGTCTGCTGTGGTTGTTGTTGACGTGTTTACATTTAGGCTTTTTTTATGCCACTCATGAACCGTCCTCCTGCCATGTTATTCTTCCATCAATCATCTCCGATACTTGTACTAACTGACTGTGAAGATCTGCCTGCAGTAGAAGTAAATTTTTGTTATTACACAACAAGAGTAGAAATATTATTACCTTGAGTCACTCTTTAGTGTATACAGTAAGACTACTAGTACACTTTGACTTCACTTCATGCACAACAAACAAACAACGAAAACACAAACACCAATCACTCAGAATCAGGTATCCAATGCATGCCATTCATTTTCATTACCATCATCATCATGGACGGTGCTGTTGTCATACTCAGTGTGAAGAATGAGCCCCCTTCCTGTATTCAATCCAAAGAAATGTATCAAGCTGCAGTAGAAGTACAAATTTCTTATTTGTAAGAAGGGGAACCTTGCCTTGAGTTACGTTTTGTATGTATTGTAGAAAGATGATTAGTGCACAATGACATAACTTCATGCACAACAAACAACAAAAAAATCACTCAGTCTGCGACTCTGCGTCCAATGCATGGCATCAGTCATTACCTGTTACATTTCCTTTTCAGTTAGTTAGTCTGAAAGAAGGATAGCTATAGTAGTCATCATGTTCCACTTCTTTGGCGGGACTAGAAAAGGTTTTTATTTTTTCTTCTATTTTCCATCATCCAATCATCATGAGGGCATGAGATTTAGGCAGGAGATTCAGTATGATGGAGTGGAGGAGCTAGATTCGGAAGACTGTACTGTCAAATGCAGACACCTTAAACTTGGATATTGAAATATGAAGAGTAGAAGATGTTGGTAATGGATTTGTTGTGATTCAAAGTTTGTAACTAGAATGACAGACACACAAATAAAGGGAAAAAAAGGAGGAAGACAGTAAGTGCAAGCTTAATTGTCAGGGAAGTATAGCTCGTCCTCAAACTCTGGGGCTTCAGCTAGTAGTAGGTAATCATGATGTGACACACTACTTCTGTCACCTGAGCCACTGTCCTCATCTTCCTCAGTTGCTTCATGTGTTGTGTAATTCGGTGGTATGAAGTGCTGATTCATTTTGATCATTATTAACCTCTCCACGTTTTTGGGCGACAGACTGGTCCTTCTCACTGTTACAATGGAACCAGCAGCACTGAAAACACGTTCGGAAGAACCACTTGTGACAGGGCAAGTCAGATAGCTTATCACCAGCCTGCTGAGCAGTGGCCATTCAGCCCTTTTCCCATACCAATACTGCAATGGATTTTGATCAATGTACATCTCTGTTGGGTTATCCAGCTAGGCCTGGACCATCCGCTCAATTTTCAGGGGTGCTGCTGCGAACCTTTTGGGCTCTTTTCTCTGTGCATCAGCATTGTGCCTATTAATGGCTAACTGTAAACACCAATTGTGTAACGATTCTACTGGGACTAAAGATCCAATTAATGTTGCTGTTGTTGATAGTAAAGGTGAGCGTTGTTAGCTAAATGCTTTGCCCTCAGCCTCCAAAGTTGCACTTGATGCTGCATGCCCTGCCGCAGTACTTCTTGTGGGTTGATCTACCGGGATTTTAAGTAGCAGCCGTTCATTTTCCAACTTACTCGCTGCCTCAGCTATCCATGTTTTGTAGCGGGCAACATCCATCTTTAAAAAAGGAATGATTGTCTTCAGTCCAAATTTTGCCCATGGATCTAGAATTGTGGCAGAAATTAAATTTTCTTGTGACCAAATCTTACTGTGCAGCCTTATATTTTCAGCTAAGCGACGGGTTAAGCTCTCCACCAAGTCATAGGCTTCCTTTTTTTCCTCTACAAATTGGTATGATTCAGACACCCTCAATAAACAAAAAGTGGCCTGGTCAGAAACCTGTAAGTGTGCCGCAACTGAACTAGTGCCCCAAGACCATTAGTAGCACTAGAAGTGATAACCCGGGTCTGTTAGGAAAATTCCCATCAGCCCACCCATGTGGTGGAATGTCGTCATGTAGGAGATGTCACCAATCCAATTCTCAAACAGCGCACCTAGTCATGGTGCAGAGATGGATTAACATGGTGTAAATACAGACCACTGGGCTTCACTGGTGATGCTAATGGGGTGCAGTGCAAAAAATTAAAGTGAAAAACGTGAAAGTAAAATTGACTCCAAGGGCCAAAATTAATTTTAATCAGTATGGCGCTCGGGTCAAGATTAAAATTTTGCCAAAATAGTTTGAGATAATAACTATATGTGGGCAAAGTGAGTGAAGGTCGACATGTTTCAGCTGTACTGACTGTTGGTCATAGCTTTCTTCAGGACCATTTAGGAAACTGCGACTGCAAATCAAAAAATTAAAAAATTAGTGATGCACGCTAATGTACATTGGATAAGTCCTACCAGTTCCTCTGAGCCCAGATGAATACTGTAGGAAGTCCAGAACTGTATGTATCTCCTAAGGAAGAGACATAAGCGTGAATCAAAAACCATGTAGTGCACAACTGATTTCAGGAAAACAAGCACAAGATGCTAAGCACACAAACAGGGCGATGGAGACACTCTCTCCCCGCTAATTATATTACTATATTTTAATCAGTGCAAAAAAATCACATAAATGGGAATGGATGTGGTAACTTACCCAGCATTATGTGGGAGTACGCCTCACCTCACCCGGAACCCACTCGGGAAAAAGGGAGGCCCCGCTCTAGTTAACGAGGGAAAATGGACAGGAAAGTACCTTTGAAAAATAGCAAAGGGACTAACAACAATAATAGCTACCATTTCCAAAATTATTCTTAACAAGACCTAGCTTTAAACAGAAAAAAGACTCAACCAAGTTTAAGAAAAATGACTATAAGACTCTGCAAAGAATTAGTTAACCAAAGTAGGAGGGCAAGGCCACTCCTTGGAGGACTGTGTCTAGCGATAAAATGACTAAAAGAGGCACTGACGCTATCAGTAACCAAGTATTGGGCAAGTGACTGAAGACTTAGGTAGGCAGAGCCACTCCTCAAGGGACTCCTGCTAGTACTAAAATGACTCGCCCTATAGAGATAGCAAAATGAAGGTCTGGTACCCTACCTGTCCGTCGGTACCTCGATGCCGGCGTCCGAGAAGGAACGGAGGTACCGACGCACAGCGCGCATGTGTATTTATACCCTAGTTGATTGGGTAACTGGTTGCAGCTGTTTCTATTTACCTTCGCGTCCGCTTTGTTAAAGGGATGCCCGCGCTACAATGCGCATGCGCTAGGCATCCCAATAGTGTGACGCGTGAGCAGTGAACTGTAAACGCGCATGCGCACGGCGCTTCGGCCGCAATGCGCATGCGCGGGCTCTGAGCCATGTGCATCGATCCGCGCATGCGCCAGAGTGTACTGCGCATGCGCTGATGTTAAAACACATCCAATGGCGATCATACTGCCGATGTGTACCACCACAGAGTAAAAAGGAGCGTTACTGTTGTCCAACAAACAGACAGCCGTATCAGAGGCACAGAAATATAATTAATGAAAGATGTAAGGGGATTATATGTGCTCATTTATAGTCCCTATTACCAATCTGGGAAAAGTAAGTATTTATGTATAGATTATGCCATAGTGGAAGCACCTGTGCATGTACTCCTAATGACTATAAGTATTGACAATTGGACTATATGTACTAAAGATAAGCAATTACATGTGTGGAATAATGTATCAGGCGAAAATTGACTTAATATGGTCTGAGACGGAATCTTGAATGACCTCAAAGATGGTAACAGGATGAGTCAATGAAGAAGACAGATGACAAAAAACTCTGGACTAGTTGGATTACAGCGATGTCCACGGTATGTCATCGTTCAAACCTTGCATGTGACTTTTCAAAAGAAAAATCCATTTTTGCTCCTTCCTGAAAAGAAATTTGGCCACGTCACTGATGTGAGACGGAATGAATGGCCGTTCTAAAATGACCCATTTCATTTCATCAGCAGTGTGTCCTCGCTCCAGAAAGTGGTTTGTTAGTTTGGTAGCCTGTTTGCGACACCTAATGGTGCTTTTGTGCTCCCCTATTCTTATTTTAATCTTGCGGGTGGTATAGCCAACATATCTAAGGGAACAGGGACACGTTATCATGTAGATAGCGTTGTCGGTGTTACAATTAGTATGCTTCTTGAGCAACCATGTCCTCCCAGTCCCTATGTCAACTGTAGTGGTTTTCTCAGTCTGGGGGCAGACACTACATGACCCACAAGGGTAGTGGCCAGAAACTGGAGGAAGGTTCCATAGGGTTGTTGAGCCGTCAGTCTTGGTAGTCCTGGGTCTTGTATGGACAAGAGTATCTCGAAGACTAGGTGCCCTTTTAAATGAAAACAATGGTAATGGAAGGTTTGCCCCAGTACTATTCAAAATCGTCCAGTGTTTGCGAACCATTTTCTGGACAGAGTTAGACATTGTACTGAACGTACTAACGAATGTCAGGCGCTCCATTGGTGGTTTAGATGGACGTTTTTCAATCAGTGCCTCGCGGTTGTTGTTCGAGGCACGTTTCCATGCTTTGTTCACAAGATGCTTGGGGTAATAGCGTTCCTCTAGGTGAGTGGCTAGTGTGGTTGCATGTTTGTTGAAAAGTTCTCTGGATGAACAATTCCTCCTAACCCGGAGGAACTGGCCCACCGGAAGGTTCTCCCTAAGGGAGCGTGGGTGATGACTGTTAAATGACAAGAGTGAGTTTCTTGCCATAGGTTTGGTAAACAACTCACTGCGGAGACTTCCATCCTCGGGGAAGATAGATAGGTCAAGGAAGGGGAGTCTTATATGACTGTACTCAAGTGTGAACTTAAGATGAGGATTACATCCATTGAGCCAAGTGTGGAAAGCCTGTACTTCAGGGATAGAGCCTCGCCACACTACCAGGACGTCATCTATATACCTCTTCCATAGCACCAGGTGTTTAGAAAATGGGTTGCTATGGTTGAGGATGTGAGTCTGTTCCATTTGATGTACATAAATATTTGCCAGACTCGGGGCAAAGACACTCCCCATGGAGGTCCCGGAGATCTGTAGAAACAGCTGTTCTTCAAATTTGAAATAGTTTTGCTTCATTGCCAGTTCTGCAAGAGATAGAATAAAGTTAACTGGGGTTATGCTGTCCAGATCTTCCATTGACAGAAGACCTCTGGCTGATGCTCTAGCGTTTGCAATAATGGGATAGCTTGGCCCATTGTACTGCCCTCCTAGCTACCTTCACTTGTGAAGATCTCAAAATGACAAATCATTTCAGTCAGGCATTTAACTAGGCCCCATTGGTCCATCTGAAGAATCATGACTTTCACAGTAGCATCCCTTCTTTGCATGACATATTCATTGAGTAGCCTGTACTGCTCAAACAGACGATCAAGCATGTAATACGTAGAGTTCCAACGTGTTGCCTCCTCCTGGGTGAGTGCTTTGACAGGCATCTTATGTTCACGTTGAATGTTCCTCAGCTGCTTCCTAGCTTTAAAAGAATGGCTGAAATGAGTGCATATTCTTCGGCAGGTGGTCAGTAAGTTGCTGACCACTTACTGACCACCCTTCCGCTCAGCGGCCACCGAGATCCTCTGCGGCGTACCCCAAGGCTCCTCGCTCAGCCAAACCCTCTTCAATATCTACATGAGCCCCCTCGCCGCCATCGTACACAAACACAACATCAACATCATCTCCTATGCCGACGACACCCAGCTGATACTCTCTTTCACCAAAGACCCAGCCACCGCCAAACCAATCTCCAAGAAGGAATGAAAGACGTTGAACTCAGACAAAATGGAGGTCCTCATCTTCGGACAATCCCCTTCTGCCTGGGACGACTCCTTGTGGCCCGCAGCGCTGGGCTCCGCGCCGACACCCTTGGAACACGCCCACAACCTGGGATTCATCCTGGACTCCTCCCGCACGATGACCAAGCAAGTCAACGCCGCCATCCTCTTGCTTCAACACCCTGCGCATGCTCCGAAAGATCCTCAGGTGGATCCCCACCGAAACCAGAAAGACCGTCACCCAGGCCCTCGTCATCAGCCGAGTGGACTACGGAAACGCCCTATACACTGGAACCACCACCAAACTGCAGATACGACTACAACGCATACAGAACGCCTCCGCACGACTCATCCTCGACATCCCTCACCTCAACCACATATCTGCCCACCTGAGAAACCAGCACTGGCTCCCCGTTAACAAGAGGATCACATTCAGGCTCCTCACCCAGGCACACAAGGCACTCCACAACATGGGCCCCGAATACCTCAACAACCGCACCTCATTCTACACTCCTACCCACCAGCTCCGCTCCTCCAGCCTCGCCCTCGCCACCATGCCATGGATTCGCAGAACCACCACCGGAGGATGATCGCTCTCCTACCCGACAGCCAAAACATGGAACTCCCTCCCTGCACATTTACGACTAACCGAGGACCATCTCACCTTCAGGAAACATATAAAGACCTGGCTATTTGAGCAGTAGATGCACCCCCCCCCACCTGCGCCTTGAGACCCTCACGGGTGAGTAGCGTGCTCTGTAAATGCATTGATTGATTGATTGATTGATTTTTTTAGAAAGTCTTGAACTATAATATTTATGCAGTGCGCCAAACACTGAACCCTGCAATAGGAACCAAGGTCCATGGCCTTAAGTACATCACTGCCATTATCTGTGGCAAAAAAAACCCTCTTAGGCGCACCCATTGCTGTGAAACTCGTCCAAAATGTTTAGAGCAGTATGAGATTTCTCCATGGCGAACATGTCTACAGTTGCATGTTTCCGAGTAACTTTAAAAATCTCAGCTGTGTCAACAACTCCTCGTTCAGATAGCTTATCTCTAACCCCCACAAAAGAGACCCAGTGTGTAGTGATGCACATGTAATCTGTGGCTTGGCAACTGGTCCACATGTCTGGTGTCAGGTGGATATTGTGAACAGCACTCTGCTGCAAACCAATTCCAGCACATCATGATGTAGTGCTGGAACAGCATTTCTTGCGAAATAGGACCGGCTGGGAATCTTCCATTTAGGGCAGATGGCTGACACAAATTCAGGGAAACCCACCCCTTCCACAAATGAAAAAGGGAGAAGGTCCAGTGCTAACATTTTAGCCAGCTTCGCATTGTACAACCGTGCCGTTGGGTGGTTGCATTGGAACTGCCCCTCAAACCTGAGCATGCTATCAATGGTAGGCTGGATTACTTTCCTTTTTAGTGCTGTTGTTTTCAATAACCCACTTAGGCTGAACGACACTGCTTGTCTCATTGCAGTATTCGGTCACCTTGGTGTCTCAAGCTGACTCTGAGTACGGCTCTTACTGTGGTGCCACTCCGATGTTACAGAGGAGGATGTGGTTGTACCTCTGGAACAGGGCTAGAAATGCTTTCCTCTTCTTCACCTTACACCGCAATAATATCGTCCCCTGATTCTTCATGCCCAACTTCAATTAGGTTGAGTTGTTTTACTTTGTTTTAAGTGAAGTAGGGGATTCTCCCACACGATAGTGTGGTGTTTTCTGAAATGACTTGCTTAGCCTCCGGTACCATAGTTTGTACCAAGCTTACCATGCCGAACACCGGTGCAACAAATTGAGCATATAGCAATGTTCTCCTCCCCGGTGCTAACAGAAAAGAAGTCCCAAACTGGGGAGGAGAACTATCTGGCACTGCTGGATGCGCCACTTTCAGTGCCAGACGAACTGGAGGGTGTGCTTGGAATGTGACTCTGTGCAGCTACACTGTGACTTTTATTACCACCACTACCTACTGAAAGGGTTAAACTGGATGTTGTAGGTCCCTGCCGGGCCTTTGAAAGTATGGCATCTGGAGGTCGTGGTGGTGTAACCTGTGTTGGGAGTATCCGTGCTACATCCCACTCAGTAGCAGCCTATCTGCATAGGGTGAGAATGTTGGTCTTCATCCCCTTTGGGGGGGAGTGATGTGCGTTATGAATGGCTCGTCTGACTCTTCATCAACATCATCCCCCTCTTGTACATCTATCTCCATAACTGCAGGTTTTTTTGGAACCTTCCTTTTCAGAAGCATTGTCTTGTGGCGTGCATCACTCTTAGACTGAGCTGGTGGCTGCCAAGTGGCATCACGATCATCAGACGTGGGGCTTGAAGAAGAAGATGATGAACTAAGTCTCCTCTTCCTTGCTGGTGGTCTGGAAGACAATAGACCGTCCGAAAAAGTGGTTTGCTCTACTTTGTCTGTAGGAAGCTCAATTTCCTGAAATGCCCCTATTTCAGGAGCAACAACTACTATTGTGGGCTGTTCTTGCGGCAGCTGCTGTTCTTGCGGCTGCTGCTGCTGTAGTTGCGGCGGCTGCTGCTGCTGCGGCTGCACACTTATCTGCTGAGTTTCCGCCTGCGTTGATTGTGAAGTACTTTGCGATAATGACATTTCAACATCGCTGCTCGTTAGTAGACTGGCTACCTCGGCGACACTCAAGATGTTTGACCGCTGGTGGTTCCCGGACAAGGCTGCTGCAGGTGTAAGTTTTTTGGTCCCAACAAAACATTGGCCAGCACACCAGTCATGTTCAATGCTGGCACTTCCTTTTTCTGTTCCTTCTTCTCACTGGCAACTTTCTTGGTACTGGACCTAGTATCTTTCTTTGGGGCAATCTTCTTCAGATGTCAGGCAGGACGCAGATGCACAACAAGTTGTGGTCACATGTGGACGTGATGTGCAGCAGGACTTCTGTCTGGCTGGCAGTAAAACAGATGATGATGACACCTCCTCCCCTGGCTTTTTGTGCACCTAAAAGCAAATAAGCCAGGAGAAGAATATCAGTGAAATGTTGCATTTGTTGTTGTGGTTCAGTTACTACTGTACTAGTGCAAAACAAAAGATATAGTCTAGCCATTTCTGAGACTTTGTCAACAAGGGCTATGTTATATTACTGTGTACACATACTACACTCTCAGGAGGGATAGGAAAGAGAATAAGAACCACCAAAATAAAAATGTAATGGAAATGGGGTGGACCCTATTTGCCAATAAAGTATTCGAGCATCACATCATTCATAGAGCTGCTGCTGGCAAAGGCGGTGGATGGATGGAAGCAGTAAGTCAATAGGAAAATCATGCATGCCTATATTGCAAAAGCAGGACACTAATAACACCCACCACAAAAAAGGCCACCAGCCACAAGGACACTCACAAATCACAAACAACAATCAGGGGGCCTGGGAAACACCAGGAGCAGACAAAAGGCCTATAAAAGCCAGGCAAAGGATGCATGCGAAATCACACTGCTCTGCCTTTTTAATGCAGCAAAAGGCAAATACAAAAATTCACATGCCCCAAAAACGTCTGCAGGGTGAATGAATTGCACACCAACACACACCAGACACACACAACAAAGGCATGTCTTTAAGACGCCCAACATTAGAAAGCCCACACCAAAAAAAAAAACACTTCTCAACTCAATCCAATGCCATCCATGCCCTAAATGATGTCTAAATTCAATAGACCACACAGAAACATTTGTTTAATGGAGCTGTGGCTACCTGTTCTGAGCCTACTGGATGAAAGCAAGCCTGTTGGCAGAGAAGGTCAGACAAGCATTCAGGCCTAGGCTTCAAAATGGCCACCAGCCAAATGGCCAGGCCTAAGCAACAGAAACCCCACCCCAAAAAAACACATTTCTGAACTCAAACCAATGCCATCCATGCCCTAAATGATGTCTAAAAATTCAACAAACCACACAGAAACACTTGATTATTAAAGCTGTGGCTTTCTGCTCTGAGCTTACTGGATGAAAGCAGGCCTGTTGGCAGACAAGGGCAGACACGCTTGTAGGTCTAGGCTTCAAAATGGCCACCAGCCACATGGCCAGACCCAGCAACAGAAACCCCACCCCAAAAAAACACATTTCCCAACTCAATCCAATGCCATCCATGCCCTAAAGGATGTCTAAAAGTTCAACAGACCACACAGAAACACTTGATTAATAAAGATGTGGCTACCTGCTCTGAGTCTACTGGAAGAAAGCACGCCTGTTGGCAGACAAGGCCAGACAAGATTGCAGGCCTAGGCTTCAAAATGGTCACCAGCCAGATGGCCAGGCCAAACAACAGAAACCCCATCCTTAAAAACACATTTCCCAACTCAATCGAATTCCATCCATGCCCTAAATGATGTCAGAAAATCAACAGACCACACAGAAACACTTGTTTAATGAAACTGTGGCTACTTGCTCTGAGCCTACTGCATGAAAGCAGGCCTGTTGGCAGAGAAGGCCAGTCAAGCTTTCAAGCCTAGGCTTCAAAATGGCCACCAGCCACATGGCAAGGCCCAGCAAAAGAAACCCCACCCCAAAAAAACACATTTCCTAACTTAATCCAATGCCATCCATGCTCTAAATGATGTCTAACAATTCAACAGACCACACAGAAACACTTGATTACTAAATGTAAATGTAAATGTATAGGCATTTATATAGCGCACTACTTACCCGTAGGGTCCCAAGGTGCTTTGACCGCTGCGAAACCCTTCCTGGCTTCCCTGAGAGATGGTCCCTTAATGGGTATCTCCAGGGTGAGACCAGGCATCCCCGGCGGTCTGGTGGGGCCGTTAGTGAAGATGAGGCAAGCTAATGCCCAGAGTTGCCGAGTGTGATCGCTGATCAGAGTGGGCACTGAGGCGAGAGAATTATCGAGTCCGCTGACCCGGGTCCAGAAACCTGCCGCGCCGGGAATCGAACCCTGGTCCCGGCCCGTCCTCTGCTCTCGGGTCTGCCGCCTCTAACCAGTGAGCCACACTACTTCACACAAGCTGTGGCTACCTGATCTGAGCCTACTTGATGAAAGCAGGCCTGTTGGCAGACAAGACCAGACAGGCTTGCAGGCCTAGGCTTCAAAATGGCCACCAGCCACATGGCCAGACCCAGTAACAGAAACCCCACACCAAAAAAACACATTTCCCAACTCAATCCAATGCCATTCATGCCTTAAACGATGTCTAATAATTCAACAGACCACACAGAAACACTTGATTAATAAAGCTGTGTCTACCTGCTCTGAGCCTACTGTATGAAATCAGGCCTGTTGGCAGACAAAGCCAAACAAGATAGCAGGCCTAAGCTTCACGATGGCCACCAGCCACATGGCCAGGACAAGCAACAGAAACTCCAACTCCAAAAAATATATTTCTCAACTCAATCCAATGCCATCCATGCCCTAAATGATGTCTAAAAATGCAACAGACCGCACTGAAACACTTGAATATTAAAGCTGTGGCTACCTTCTCTGAGCCTACTGGATGAAAGCAGGCCTCTTGGCAGACAGATTGCGGGCCTAGGCTTCAAAATGGCCACCAGCCACATGGCCAGGCCCAGAAACAGAAGCCCCACCCCAAAAAACACACATTTCCCAACTGCCAACAATGCCCTAAATGATGTCTAAAAATGCAACAGACCACACAGAAACACTTGATTAATAAAGCTGTGGCAACCTGCTCTGAGCCTACATGATGAAAGCAGTCCTGTTGGCAAACAAGGCCAAACAAGCGTGCAGGCCTAAGCTTCACAATGGCCACCATCCACATGGCCAGGCCCAACATCAGAAAGCTCACCCCAAAAAACACACTTCCCAACTCAATCCAATGCCATCCATGACCTAAATGAGGTCTAAATTCAACTGACCACACATAAATATGTGTATAATGGAGCTGTGGCTACCTGCTCTGAGCCTACTGGATGAAAGCAAGCCTGTTGGCAGAGAAGACCAGACAAGCTTTCAGGCCTAGGCTTCAAAATGGCTACCAGCCACATGGCCAGGCCTAAGCAACAGAAACCCCACCCAAAAAAACACATTTCCGAACTCAAACCAATGCCATCCATGCCCTAAATGATGTCTAAAAATTCAACAAACCACAAAGAAACACTTGATTAATAAAGCTGTGGCTATCTGCTCTGAGCTTACTGGATGAAAGCAGGCCTGTTGGCAGACAAGGCCAGACACGATTGCAGGCCTAGGCTTCAAAATGGCCACCAGCCACATGGCCAGGCCAAACAACAGAAACCCCATCCCTAAAAACATATTTCCCAACTCAATCAAATTCCATCCATGCCCTAAATGATGCCAGAAAATCAACAGACCACACAGAAACACTTGATTAATAAAGCTGTGGCTACCTTCTCTGAGTCTGCTGGATAAAAGCAGGCATGCTGGTAGACAAGGCCAAAGAAGCTTGCAGGCCTAAGCTTCACAATGGCCACCAGCCACATGGCCAGGCCCAACATCAGATAGCCCACCCCAAAAGAACACATTTCCCAACTCACTCCAATGCCATCCATGCCCTAAATGATGTCTTAAATTGCAACAGACCACACAGAAACACTTAATTAATAAAGCTGTGGCTACCTTCTCTGGGCCTACTGGATGGAAGCAGGCCTGTTGGCAGACAAGGCCAGACAAGCTTGCAGGCCTAGGCTTCAAAATGGCCACCAGCCACATGGCCAGGCCCAGCAACAGAACCCCCACCCCAAAAAACACATTTCCCAACTCAATCCAATGCCATCCATGCCCTAAATGATGTCTAAAAATGCAACAGACCACACAGAAATACTTGATTAATAAAGCTGTGGCAACCTCCTCTGAGCCTACTGGATGAAAGCAGTCCTGTTGGCAGACACGGCCAAATAAGCTTGCAGGCCTAAGCTTCACAATGGCCACCAACCATATGGCCAGGCCTAACATCAGAAAAACACCTCAAAAAACACACTTCCCAACTCAATCCAATGCCATCCATGTCCTAAATGATGTCTAAATTCAACAGACCACACAGAAACATGTGTTTAATGGAGCTGTGACTACTTGCTCTGAGCCTACTTGATGAAAGCAAGCCTGTTGTCAGAGAAGGCCATTTTGAAGCCTAGGCCAGACAAGCCTAGGCTTCAAAATGGCCACCAGCCACATGGCCAGGCCTAAGCAACGAAAACCCCACCCCAAAAAAACACATTTCCGAACTCAAACTAATGCCATCCATGCCCTAAATGATGTCTAAAAATTCAACAAACCCCATAGAAACACTTGATTAATAAAGCTGTGGCTATCTGCTCTGAGCTTACTGGATGAAAGCAGGCCTGTTAGCAGACAAGGCCAGACAAGCTTGTAGGCACAGGCTTCAAAATGGTCACCAGCCACATGGCCAGGCCCAGCAACAGAAACACCACCCCAAAAAAACACATTTCCCAACTCAATCCAATGCCATCCATGCCCTAAATGATGTCTAAAGGTTCAACAGACCACACAGAAACACTTGATTAATAAAGATGTGGCTACCTGCTCTGAGCCTACTGGAAGAAAACACACCTGTTGGCAGACAAGGTCAGACAAGATTGCAGGCCTAGGCTTCAAAATGGCCACTAGCCACATGGCCAGGCCAAACAACAGAAACCCCATCCCTAAAAACACATTTCCCAAATCAATCGAATTCCACCCATGCCCTAAATGATGTCAGAAAATCAACAGACCACACAGAAACACTTCTTTAATGCAGCTGTGGCTACTTGCTCTGACCTACTGGATGAAAGTAGGCCTGTTGGCAGAGAAGGCCAGCCAAGCTTGCAAGCCAGGGCTTCAAAATGGCCACCAGCCACATGGCCAGGCCCAGCAACAGAAACCCCACCCCAAAAAAACACATGTCCTAACTTAATCCAATGCCATCCATTCTCTAAATGATGTCTAACAATTCAACAGACCACACAGAAACACTTGATTAATAAAGCTGTGGCTACCTGCTCTGAGCCTATTTGATGAAAGCAGGCCTGTTGGCAGACAAGACGAGACAGGCTTGCAGGCCTAGGCTTCAACATAGCCACCAGCCACATGGCCAGGCCCAGCAACAGAAACCCTACCCCAAAGAAACACATTTCCTAAATCAATCCAATGCCATCCATGCCTTAACAATGTCTAAAAATTCAACAGACCACACAGAAACACTTGATTAATAAAGCTGTGTCTACCTGCTCTGAGCCTACTGTATGAAAGCAGGCTTGTTGGCAGACAAAGCCAAACAGAATTGCAGGTCTAAGCTTCACAATGGCCACCAGCCACATGGCCAAGACCAGCAACAGAAACCCCACCCCGAAAAAATAAATTTCCCAACTCAATCCAATGCCATCCATGCCCTAAATGATGTCTAAAAATGCAACAGACCACGCAGAAACACTTGATTAATAAAGCTGTGGCTACCTTCTCTGAGCCTACTGTATGAAAGCAGTCCTGTTGGCAGACAAGGCCAAACAAGCGTGCAGGCCTAAGCTTCACAATGGCCACCAACCACATGGCCAGGCCCAACATCAGAACGCCCACCCCAAAAAACACACTCCCCAACTCAATCCAATGCCATCCATGCCCTAAATGATGTCTACAAATTCAACAGACCACACAGAAACACTTGATTTATAAAGTTGTGGCTACCAGCTCTGAGCCTACTGTAAGAAAGCAGGCCTGTTGGAAGACAAGGCCAAACAAGCGTGTAGGCCTAAGCTTCACAATGGCCACCAGCTAAGCTAAGCTTGGGCGAAATTTGGGAATTTGCAGTCCACAAATTCGTGCAAAAGTGAACTCGCAATCCGCAAAATCCGCGAATTCTTGCGGATTTGCGAATTTGCTTTTTTTGCACGTTCGCAAGGGTTTTTGCCAGTTCGCAAGGGTTTTTTATAACTTCGGGAACGCAAACTTACTTGTGTGGTCGTAACGGTCGTGGCCATGCTGTTTCTACGTGTCCAGCCTGTTTGCGACCCTGTGGTTCATCACGGCCACCCTCCGGTTCATCACTGCCACCCTCAGGTTCACCAATGCCACCCTCTGGTTCATCACTATTACCCTCTGGTTCACCACTGCCACCCTCTGGTTCATCACAGCACCCTCTGGTTCACCACTGCCACTCTCTGGTTCACTACTGTCACTCTCTGGTTCACCACTGTCACCCTCTGGTTACCACTACCATCCTCTGGTTCACCACTGCCACCCTCTGATTCATCACAGCACCCTCTGGTTCACCACTGCCACCCTCTGGTTCAAGACTGCCACCCTCTAGTTGATCACCTACATCCTCTGGTTCATCAAAGCACCCTCTGATTTGACACTGCCACCTTCTGGATCATCACTGCCACCATCTGTTTCATCACTGCCACCCTCTGGTTTGCCACTGCAACCCTCTGGATCATCACTGCCACCCTCTAGTTCACCACTTCCACCCTCTGGTTCATCACTGCTATCTTCTGGTTCTTCACCTTGTGGTTCACCACTGCCACCCTCTGGTTCATCACTGCCAACCTCTGTTTCATTACTGCCACCCTCTGGTTCACTACTGCCACCCTCTGGATCATCACTGCCACCCTCTGGTTTATTACTGCCACCCTCTGGTTCTCCACTGCCACCTTCTGGATCATCACTGCCACCCTCTGGTTCATCACTGCCACCCTCTGGTTTGCCACTGCCACCCTTTGGTTCATTACTGCCACCATCTGGTTTGCCACTGCCACCCTCTGGATCATCACTGCAACCCACTGGTTCACCTCTGCCACCCTCTGCTTCATCACTGCTATCCTCTGGTTCATCACCTTGTGGTTCACCACTGCCACCCTCGGGTTCATCACTGCCACCCTCTGGTTCATTACTGCCACCTTCTGGTTTGCAACTTCCACCCTCTGGATCATCACTGCCACCCTCTGGTTCATCACTGCCACCCTCTGGTTTGCCACTGCCACCCTCTGGATCATCACTGCCACCGTCTGGTTCACCAGTGCCACCCTCCGGTTCACAACTGCCACCCTCTGGTTGATCACTGCCACCCTCTGGTTCATCAATGCCACCCTCTGGTTCTGCACTGCTACCCTCTGGTTCACCAGGGCCACCCTCTGGTTCATCACTGCCACCCTCTGGTTGATCACTGCCTCCCTCTGGATCAAGACTGCCACCCTCTGGTTCATCACTGCTATCCTCTGGTTCATCACCCTCTGGTTCACCACTGCCCCCCTCTGGTTCATCACTGCCACCCTCTGGTTCATCACTGCACCCCCCTTTGGTTCACCAATGCCACCCTCTGGTTCATCACAGCACCCTCTGGTTCACCACTGCCACTCTCTGGTTCACCACTGTCACTCTCTGGTTCACCCCTGTCACCCTCTGGCTCACCAATACCACCCTCTGGTTCACCACTGCCACCCTCTGGTTCACCAGTGCCACCCTCTGGTTCATCACTGCCACCATCTGGTTGAACACTGCCACCCTCTGGTTCACGGCTGCCACCCTCTAGTTTATCACTGCCATCCTCTGGTTCATCACCTTGTGGTTCACCACTGCCACCCTCTGGTTCATCACTGCCACCCTCTGGTTCATTACTGCCACCCTCTGGTTCGCCACTGCCACCCTCTGGATCATCACTGCCACCCTCTGGTTCAATACTGCCACCCTCTGGTTCGCCACTGCCACCCTCTGGATCATCACTGCAACCATCTGGTTCATCACTGCCACCCTCTGGTTTGCCACTGCCACCCTCTGGTTCATCACTGCCACCCTCTGGTTTGCCACTGCCACCCTCTGGTTCATCACTGCCACCCTCTGGTTTGCCACTGCCACCCTCTGGATTATCACTGCCACCCATTGGTTCACCACTGCCACACTCTGGTTCCTCACTGCTATCCTCTGGTTCATCACCTTTTGGTTCACAACTGCCACCCTCTGGTTCATCACTGCCACCCTCTGGTTCATTATTGCCATCCTCTGGTTCGCCACTTCCAACCTCTGGATCAATACTGCCACCCTCCGGTTCACCAGTGCCACCCTCTGGTTCATCACTGCCACCCTCTGGTTCATCACTGCCACCCTCTTGTTCAAGGCTGCCACCCTCTGGTTGATCACTGCCATCCTCTGGTTCATCCCTGCCACCCACTGGTTCATCACTGCCACCCTCTGGTTCCGCACTGCCACCCTCTGGTTCACCAGTGCCACCCTCTGGTTCATCACTGCCACCCTCTGGTTGATCGCTGCCACCCTCTAGTTCATGACCGCCACCCTCTGGTTCATCACTGCTATCCTCTGGTTCATCACCCTCTGGTTAACCACTGCCACCCTCTGGTTCATCACTGCCACCCTCTGGTTCATCACTGCCACCCTCTAGTTCACCACTTCCACCCTCTGGTTCATCACTGCTATCTTCTGGTTCTTCACCTTGTGGTTCACCACTGCCACCCTCTGTTTCATCACTGCCAACCTCTGTTTCATTACTGCCACCCTCTGGTTCACCACTGCCACCCTCTGGATCATCACTTCCACCCTCTGGTTTATTACTGCCACCCTCTGGTTCGCCACTGCCACCTTCTGGATCATCACTGCCACCATCTGTTTCATCACTGCCACCCTCTGGTTTGCCACTGCAACCCTCTGGATCATCACTGCCACCCTCTAGTTCACCACTTCCACCCTCTGGTTCATCACTGCTATCTTCTGGTTCTTCACCTTGTGGTTCACCACTGCCACCCTCTGGTTCATCACTGCCAACCTCTGTTTCATTACTGCCACCCTCTGGTTCACTACTGCCACCCTCTGGATCATCACTGCCACCCTCTAGTTCATTACTGCCACCCTCTGGTTCACCACTGCCACCTTCTGGATCATCACTGCCACCCTCTGGTTCATCACTGCCACCCTCTGGTTTGCCACTGCCACCCTTTGGTTCATTACTGCCACCATCTGGTTTGCCACTGGCACCCTCTGGATCATCACTGCAACCCACTGGTTCACCTCTGCCACCCTCTGCTTCATCACTGCTATCCTCTGGTTCATCACCTTGTGGTTCACCACTTCCACCCTCGGGTTCATCACTGCCACCCTCTGGTTCATTACTGCCACCTTCTGGTTTGCAACTTCCACCCTCTGGATCATCACTGCCACCCTCTGGTTCATCACTGCCACCCTCTGGTTTGCCACTGCCACCCTCTGGATCATCACTGCCACTGTCCGGTTCACCAGTGCCACCCTCTGGTTCACAACTGCCACCCTCTGGTTGATCACTGCCACCCTCTGGTTCATCAATGCCACCCTCTGGTTCCGCACTGCTACCCTCTGGTTCACCAGGGCCACCCTCTGGTTCATCACTGCCACCCTCTGGTTGATCACTGCCTCCCTCTGGATCAAGACTGCCACCCTCTGGTTCATCACTGCTATCCTCTGGTTCATCACCCTCTGGTTCACCACTGCCCCCCTCTGGTTCATCACTGCCACCCTCTGGTTCATCACTGCACCCCCCTTTGGTTCACCACTGCCACCCTCTGGTTCATCACAGCACCCTCTGGTTCACCACTGCCACTCTCTGGTTCACCACTGTCACTCTCTGGTTCACCCCTGTTACCCTCTGGCTCACCAATACCACCCTCTGGTTCACCACTGCCACCCTCTGGTTCACCAGTGCCAGCCTCAGGTTCATCACTGCCACCATCTGGTTGAACACTGCCACCCTCTGGTTCACGGCTGCCACCCTCTAGTTTATCACTGCCATCCTCTGGTTCATCACCTTGTGGTTCACCACTGCCACCCTCTGGTTTATCACTGCCACCCTCTGGTTCATTACTGCCACCCTCTGGTTCGCCACTGCCACCCTCTGGATCATCACTGCCACCCTCTGGTTCAATACTGCCACCCTCTGGTTTGCCACTGCCACCCTCTGGATCATCACTGCAACCATCTGGTTCATCACTGCCACCCTCTGGTTTGCCACTGCCACCCTCTGGTTCATCACTGCCACCCTCTGGTTTGCCACTGCCACCCTCTGGATTATCACTGCCACCCACTGGTTCACCACTGCCACACTCTGGTTCCTCACTGCTATCCTCTGGTTCATCACCTTTTGGTTCACAACTGCCACCCTCTGGTTCATCACTGCCACCCTCTGGTTCATTATTGCCATCCTCTGGTTCGCCACTTCCAACCTCTGGATCATCACTGCCACCCTCTGGTTCATCACTGCCACCCTCTGGTTTGCCCCTGCCACAGTCTGGATCAATACTGCCACCCTCCGGTTCCCCAGTGCCACCCTCTGGTTCATCACTGCCACCCTCTGGTTCATTACTGCCACCTTCTGGTTTGCAACTTCCACCCTCTGGATCATCACTGCCACCCTCTGGTTCATCACTGCCACCCTCTGGTTTGCCACTGCCACCCTCTGGATCATCACTGCCACCGTCTGGTTCACCAGTGCCACCCTCTGGTTCACAACTGCCACCCTCTGGTTGATCACTGCCACCCTCTGGTTCATCAATGCCACCCTCTGGTTCCACACTGCTACCCTCTGGTTCACCAGGGCCACCCTCTGGTTCATCACTGCCACCCTCTGGTTGATCACTGCCTCCCTCTGGATCAAGACTGCCACCCTCTGGTTCATCACTGCTATCCTCTGGTTCATCACCCTCTGGTTCACCACTGCCCCCCTCTGGTTCATCACTGCCACCCTCTGGTTCATCACTGCACCCCCCTTTGGTTCACCACTGCCACCCTCTGGTTCATCACAGCACCCTCTGGTTCACCACTGCCACTCTCTGGTTCACCACTGTCACTCTCTGGTTCACCCCTGTCACCCTCTGTCTCACCAATACCACCCTCTGGTTCACCACTGCCACCCTCTGGTTCACCAGTGCCACCCTCTGGTTCATCACTGCCACCATCTGGTTGAACACTGCCACCCTCTGGTTCACGGCTGCCACCCTCTAGTTTATCACTGCCATCCTCTGGTTCATCACCTTGTGGTTCACCACTGCCACCCTCTGGTTCATCACTGCCACCCTCTGGTTCATTAC
This sequence comes from Lissotriton vulgaris, assembly GCF_964263255.1. Lineage (NCBI taxonomy): Eukaryota > Metazoa > Chordata > Amphibia > Caudata > Salamandridae > Lissotriton > Lissotriton vulgaris. The sequence continues at coordinate 2,037,858,918 of NC_141691.1, forward strand.
TGCCACCCTCTGGTTCGCCACTGCCACCCTCTGGATCATCACTGCCACCCTCTGGTTCAATACTGCCACCCTCTGGTTCGCCACTGCCACCCTCTGGATCATCACTGCAACCATCTGGTTCATCACTGCCACCCTCTGGTTTGCCACTGCCACCCTCTGGTTCATCACTGCCACCCTCTGGTTTGCCACTGCCACCCTCTGGATTATCACTGCCACCCACTGGTTCACCACTGCCACACTCTGGTTCCTCACTGCTATCCTCTGGTTCATCACCTTTTGGTTCACAACTGCCACCCTCTGGTTTATCACTGCCACCCTCTGGTTCATTATTGCCATCCTCTGGTTCACCACTTCCAACCTCTGGATCAATACTGCCACCCTCCGGTTCACCAGTGCCACCCTCTGGTTCATCACTGCCACCCTCTGGTTCATCACTGCCACTCTCTTGTTCAAGGCTGCCACCCTCTGGTTGATCACTGCCATCCTCTGGTTCATCCCTGCCACCCACTGGTTCATCACTGCCACCCTCTGGTTCCGCACTGCCACCCTCTGGTTCACCAGTGCCACCCTCTGGTTCATCACTGCCACCCTCTGGTTGATCGTTGCCACCCTCTAGTTCAAGACCGCCACCCTCTGGTTCATCACTGCTATCCTCTGGTTCATCACCCTCTGGTTAACCACTGCCACCCTCTGGTTCATCACTGCCACCCTCTGGTTCATCACTGCCATCCTCTAGTTCACCACTTCCACCCTCTGGTTCATCACTGCTATCTTCTGGTTCTTCACCTTGTGGTTCACCACTGCCACCCTCTGGTTCATCACTGCCAACCTCTGTTTCATTACTGCCACCCTCTGGTTCACCACTGCCACCCTCTGGATCATCACTGCCACCCTCTGGTTTATTACTGCCACCCTCTGGTTCGCCACTGCCACCTTCTGGATCATCACTGCCACCATCTGTTTCATCACTGCCACCCTCTGGTTTGCCACTGCAACCCTCTGGATCATCACTGCCACCCTCTAGTTCACCACTTCCACCCTCTGGTTCATCACTGCTATCTTCTGGTTCTTCACCTTGTGGTTCACCACTGCCACCCTCTGGTTCATCACTGCCAACCTCTGTTTCATTACTGCCACCCTCTGGTTCACTACTGCCACCCTCTGGATCATCACTGCCACCCTCTGGTTCATTACTGCCACCCTCTGGTTCACCACTGCCACCTTCTGGATCATCACTGCCACCCTCTGGTTCATCACTGCCACCCTCTGGTTTGCCACTGCCACCCTTTGGTTCATTACTGCCACCATCTGGTTTGCCACTGCCACCCTCTGGATCATCACTGCAACCCACTGGTTCACCTCTGCCACCCTCTGCTTCATCACTGCTATCCTCTGGTTCATCACCTTGTGGTTCACCACTTCCACCCTCGGGTTCATCACTGCCACCCTCTGGTTCATTACTGCCACCTTCTGGTTTGCAACTTCCACCCTCTGGATCATCACTGCCACCCTCTGGTTCATCACTGCCACCCTCTGGTTTGCCACTGCCACCCTCTGGATCATCACTGCCACCGTCTGGTTCACCAGTGCCACCCTCTGGTTCACAACTGCCACCCTCTGGTTGATCACTGCCACCCTCTGGTTCATCAATGCCACCCTCTGGTTCCGCACTGCTACCCTCTGGTTCACCAGGGCCACCCTCTGGTTCATCACTGCCACCCTCTGGTTGATCACTGCCTCCCTCTGGATCAAGACTGCCACCCTCTGGTTCATCACTGCTATCCTCTGGTTCATCACCCTCTGGTTCACCACTTCCCCCCTCTGGTTCATCACTGCCACCCTCTGGTTCATCACTGCACCCCCTTTGGTTCACCACTGCCACCCTCTGGTTCATCACAGCACCCTCTGGTTCACCACTGCCACTCTCTGGTTCACCAGTGCCAGCCTCAGGTTCATCACTGCCACCATCTGGTTGAACACTGCCACCCTCTGGTTCACGGATGCCACCCTCTAGTTTATCACTGCCATCCTCTGGTTCATCACCTTGTGGTTCACCACTGCCACCCTCTGGTTCATCACTGCCACCCTCTGGTTCATTACTGCCACCCTCTGGTTTGCCACTGCCACCCTCTGGATCTTCACTGCCACCCTCTGGTTCAATACTGCCACCCTCTGGTTCGCCACTGCCACCCTCTGGATCATCACTGCAACCATCTGGTTCATCACTGCCACCCTCTGGTTTGCCACTGCCACCCTCTGGTTCATCACTGCCACCCTCTGGTTTGCCACTGACACCCTCTGGATTATCACTGCCACCCACTGGTTCACCACTGCCACACTCTGGTTCCTCACTGCTATCCTCTGGTTCATCACCTTTTGGTTCACAACTGCCACCCTCTGGTTCATCACTGCCACCCTCTGGTTCATTATTGCCATCCTCTGGTTCGCCACTTCCAACCTCTGGATCATCACTGCCACCCTCTGGTTCATCACTGCCACCCTCTGGTTTGCCCCTGCCACCCTCTGGATCAATACTGCCACCCTCCGGTTCACCAGTGCCACCCTCTGGTTCATCACTGCCACCCTCTGGTTCATCACTGCCACCCTCTTTTTCAAGGCTGCCACCCTCTGGTTGATCACTGCCATCCTCTGGTTCATCCCTGCCACCCACTGGTTCATCACTGCCACCCTCTGGTTCCGCACTGCCACCCCCTGGTTCACCAGTGCCACCCTCTGGTTCATCACTGCCACCCTCTGGTTGATCGCTGCCACCCTCTAGTTCAAGACCGCCACCCTCTGGTTCATCACTGCTATCCTCTGGTTCATCACCCTCTGGTTAACCACTGCCACCCTCTGGTTCATCACTGCCACCCTCTGGTTCATCACAGCACCCTCTGGTTCCCGACTGCCACCCTCTCGTTCACCACTGCCACCCTCTGGTTCATCACAGCGCCCTCTGGTTCACCACTGCCACTCTCTGGTTCACCACTGTCACTCGCTGGTTCACCACTGTCACCCTTTGGTTCACCACTACCACCCTCTGGTTCACTACTGCCATCCTCTGGATCATCACTGCCACCCTCTGGTTCATCACCCTCTGGTTAACCACTGCCACCCTCTGGTTCATCACTGCCACCCTCTGGTTCATCACAGCACCCTCTGGTTCCCCACTGCCACCCTCTCGTTCACCACTGCCACCCTCTGGTTCATCACAGCGCCCTCTGGTTCACCACTGCCACTCTCTGGTTCACCACTGTCACTCGCTGGTTCACCACTGTCACCCTTTGGTTCACCACTACCACCCTCTGGTTCACCACTCCCACACTCTGGATCATCACTGCCACCCTCTGGTTCATCACTGCCACCCTCTGCTTTGCCACTTCCACCCTCTGGTTCCCAACTGCCACCCTCTGGTTCATCACTGCTATCCTCTGGTTCATAACGTTGTAGTTCACCACTGCCACCCTCAGGTTCATCACTGTCACCCTCTGGTTCATTACTGCTGCCCTCTGGTTCGCTACTGCCACCCACTGGATCATCACTGCCACCCTCTGGTTCATCACTGCCACCCTCTGGCTTGCCACTGCCACCCTCTGGATCATCATTGCCACCTTCAGGTTCACAAGTGCCACCCTCCGGTTCATCACTGCCACCCTCTGGTTCAAGGCTGCCACCCTCTGGTTGATCACTGCCATCCTCTGGTTCATCCCTGCCACCCTCTGGTTCATCACTGCCACCCTATGGTTCCGCACTGCCACCCTCTGGTTCACCAGTGCCACCCTCTGGTTCATCACTGCCACCCGCTGGTTGATCACTGCCACTCTCTGGTTCAAGACTGCCACCGTCTGGTTCATAACTGCTATCCTCTGGTGCATCACCCTCTGGTTCCCCACTGCCACCCTCTGGTTCATCACTGCCACCCTCTGGTTCATCACTGCCACCCTCTGGTTTGCCACTGCCACCCTCTGGATCATCACTGTCCCCTCTAGTTTATCGCAGCACCTTCTGGTTCACCACTACCACCCTCTTGTTCACCACTGTAGATTATGGGGGGAAAGCAAAGCACACCTTCCCAGCCTCAACTGAGATGAATTCATTTGGGGCTGGTTAATGTGTCACTGAATTAGAGCTTCAAGTCTGGCACCTGCTTCCTTAGCGGTAAGTGCTTCCTGTTGCAGTTTAAGTTTTTTTTACAGGAGCATTGTGCCATACTTGTAACTATTCTCTGACCCTCTGGTTCATCACAGCACCCTCTGGTTCACCACTGCCACTCTCTGGTTCACCACTGTCACTCTCTGGTTCACCCCTGTCACCCTCTGGCTCACCAATACCACCCTCTGGTTCACCACTGCCACCCTCTGGTTCACCAGTGCCACCCTCTGGTTCATCACTGCCACCATCTGGTTGAACACTGCCACCCTCTGGTTCACGGCTGCCACCCTCTAGTTTATCACTGCCATCCTCTGGTTCATCACCTTGTGGTTCACCACTGCCACCCTCTGGTTCATCACTGCCACCCTCTGGTTCATTACTGCCACCCTCTGGTTCGCCACTGCCACCCTCTGGATCATCACTGCCACCCTCTGGTTCAATACTGCCACCCTCTGGTTCGCCACTGCCACCCTCTGGATCATCACTGCAACCATCTGGTTCATCACTGCCACCCTCTGGTTTGCCACTGCCACCCTCTGGTTCATCACTGCCACCCTCTGGTTTGCCACTGCCACCCTCTGGTTCATCACTGCCACCCTCTGGTTTGCCACTGCCACCCTCTGGATTATCACTGCCACCCATTGGTTCACCACTGCCACACTCTGGTTCCTCACTGCTATCCTCTGGTTCATCACCTTTTGGTTCACAACTGCCACCCTCTGGTTCATCACTGCCACCCTCTGGTTCATTATTGCCATCCTCTGGTTCGCCACTTCCAACCTCTGGATCAATACTGCCACCCTCCGGTTCACCAGTGCCACCCTCTGGTTCATCACTGCCACCCTCTTGTTCAAGGCTGCCACCCTCTGGTTGATCACTGCCATCCTCTGGTTCATCCCTGCCACCCACTGGTTCATCACTGCCACCCTCTGGTTCCGCACTGCCACCCTCTGGTTCACCAGTGCCACCCTCTGGTTCATCACTGCCACCCTCTGGTTGATCGCTGCCACCCTCTAGTTCATGACCGCCACCCTCTGGTTCATCACTGCTATCCTCTGGTTCATCACCCTCTGGTTAACCACTGCCACCCTCTGGTTCATCACTGCCACCCTCTGGTTCATCACTGCCACCCTCTAGTTCACCACTTCCACCCTCTGGTTCATCACTGCTATCTTCTGGTTCTTCACCTTGTGGTTCACCACTGCCACCCTCTGGTTCATCACTGCCAACCTCTGTTTCATTACTGCCACCCTCTGGTTCACCACTGCCACCCTCTGGATCATCACTTCCACCCTCTGGTTTATTACTGCCACCCTCTGGTTCGCCACTGCCACCTTCTGGATCATCACTGCCACCATCTGTTTCATCACTGCCACCCTCTGGTTTGCCACTGCAACCCTCTGGATCATCACTGCCACCCTCTAGTTCACCACTTCCACCCTCTGGTTCATCACTGCTATCTTCTGGTTCTTCACCTTGTGGTTCACCACTGCCACCCTCTGGTTCATCACTGCCAACCTCTGTTTCATTACTGCCACCCTCTGGTTCATTACTGCCACCCTCTGGATCATCACTGCCACCCTCTAGTTCATTACTGCCACCCTCTGGTTCACCACTGCCACCTTCTGGATCATCACTGCCACCCTCTGGTTCATCACTGCCACCCTCTGGTTTGCCACTGCCACCCTTTGGTTCATTACTGCCACCATCTGGTTTGCCACTGGCACCCTCTGGATCATCACTGCAACCCACTGGTTCCCCTCTGCCACCCTCTGCTTCATCACTGCTATCCTCTGGTTCATCACCTTGTGGTTCACCACTTCCACCCTCGGGTTCATCACTGCCACCCTCTGGTTCATTACTGCCACCTTCTGGTTTGCAACTTCCACCCTCTGGATCATCACTGCCACCCTCTGGTTCATCACTGCCACCCTCTTGTTTGCCACTGCCACCCTCTGGATCATCACTGCCACCGTCTGGTTCACCAGTGCCACCCTCTGGTTCACAACTGCCACCCTCTGGTTGATCACTGCCACCCTCTGGTTCATCAATGCCACCCTCTGGTTCCGCACTGCTACCCTCTGGTTCACCAGGGCCACCCTCTGGTTCATCACTGCCACCCTCTGGTTGATCACTGCCTCCCTCTGGATCAAGACTGCCACCCTCTGGTTCATCACTGCTATCCTCTGGTTCATCACCCTCTGGTTCACCACTGCCCCCCTCTGGTTCATCACTGCCACCCTCTGGTTCATCACTGCACCCCCCTTTGGTTCACCGCTGCCACCCTCTGGTTCATCACAGCACCCTCTGGTTCACCACTGCCACTCTCTGGTTCACCACTGTCACTCTCTGGTTCACCCCTGTTACGCTCTGGCTCACCAATACCACCCTCTGGTTCACCACTGCCACCCTCTGGTTCACCAGTGCCAGCCTCAGGTTCATCACTGCCACCATCTGGTTGAACACTGCCACCCTCTGGTTCACGGCTGCCACCCTCTAGTTTATCACTGCCATCCTCTGGTTCATCACCTTGTGGTTCACCACTGCCACCCTCTGGTTCATCACTGCCACCCTCTGGTTCATTACTGCCACCCTCTGGTTCGCCACTGCCACCCTCTGGATCATCACTGCCACCCTCTGGTTCAATACTGCCACCCTCTGGTTCGCCACTGCCACCCTCTGGATCATCACTGCAACCATCTGGTTCATCACTGCCACCCTCTGGTTTGCCACTGCCACCCTCTGGTTCATCACTGCCACCCTCTGGTTTGCCACTGCCACCCTCTGGATTATCACTGCCACCCACTGGTTCACCACTGCCACACTCTGGTTCCTCACTGCTATCCTCTGGTTCATCACCTTTTGGTTCACAACTGCCACCCTCTGGTTCATCACTGCCACCCTCTGGTTCATTATTGCCATCCTCTGGTTCGCCACTTCCAACCTCTGGATCATCACTGCCACCCTCTGGTTCATCACTGCCACCCTCTGGTTTGCCCCTGCCACCCTCTGGATCAATACTGCCACCCTCCGGTTCACCAGTGCCACCCTCTGGTTCATCACTGCCACCCTCTGGTTCATTACTGCCACCTTCTGGTTTGCAACTTCCACCCTCTGGATCATCACTGCCACCCTCTGGTTCATCACTGCCACCCTCTGGTTTGCCACTGCCACCCTCTGGATCATCACTGCCACCGTCTGGTTCACCAGTGCCACCCTCTGGTTCACAACTGCCACCCTCTGGTTGATCACTGCCACCCTCTGGTTCATCAATGCCACCCTCTGGTTCCACACTGCTACCCTCTGGTTCACCAGGGCCACCCTCTGGTTCATCACTGCCACCCTCTGGTTGATCACTGCCTCCCTCTGGATCAAGACTGCCACCCTCTGGTTCATCACTGCTATCCTCTGGTTCATCACCCTCTGGTTCACCACTGCCCCCCTCTGGTTCATCACTGCCACCCTCTGGTTCATCACTGCACCCCCCTTTGGTTCACCACTGCCACCCTCTGGTTCATCACAGCACCCTCTGGTTCACCACTGCCACTCTCTGGTTCACCACTGTCACTCTCTGGTTCACCCCTGTCACCCTCTGTCTCACCAATACCACCCTCTGGTTCACCACTGCCACCCTCTGGTTCACCAGTGCCACCCTCTGGTTCATCACTGCCACCATCTGGTTGAACACTGCCACCCTCTGGTTCACGGCTGCCACCCTCTAGTTTATCACTGCCATCCTCTGGTTCATCACCTTGTGGTTCACCACTGCCACCCTCTGGTTCATCACTGCCACCCTCTGGTTCATTACTGCCACCCTCTGGTTCGCCACTGCCACCCTCTGGATCATCACTGCCACCCTCTGGTTCAATACTGCCACCCTCTGGTTCGCCACTGCCACCCTCTGGATCATCACTGCAACCATCTGGTTCATCACTGCCACCCTCTGGTTTGCCACTGCCACCCTCTGGTTCATCACTGCCACCCTCTGGTTTGCCACTGCCACCCTCTGGATTATCACTGCCACCCACTGGTTCACCACTGCCACACTCTGGTTCCTCACTGCTATCCTCTGGTTCATCACCTTTTGGTTCACAACTGCCACCCTCTGGTTTATCACTGCCACCCTCTGGTTCATTATTGCCATCCTCTGCTTCACCACTTCCAACCTCTGGATCAATACTGCCACCCTCCGGTTCACCAGTGCCACCCTCTGGTTCATCACTGCCACCCTCTGGTTCATCACTGCCACTCTCTTGTTCAAGGCTGCCACCCTCTGGTTGATCACTGCCATCCTCTGGTTCATCCCTGCCACCCACTGGTTCATCACTGCCACCCTCTGGTTCCGCACTGCCACCCTCTGGTTCACCAGTGCCACCCTCTGGTTCATCACTGCCACCCTCTGGTTGATCGCTGCCACCCTCTAGTTCAAGACCGCCACCCTCTGGTTCATCACTGCTATCCTCTGGTTCATCACCCTCTGGTTAACCACTGCCACCCTCTGGTTCATCACTGCCACCCTCTGGTTCATCACTGCCATCCTCTAGTTCACCACTTCCACCCTCTGGTTCATCACTGCTATCTTCTGGTTCTTCACCTTGTGGTTCACCACTGCCACCCTCTGGTTCATCACTGCCAACCTCTGTTTCATTACTGCCACCCTCTGGTTCACCACTGCCACCCTCTGGATCATCACTGCCACCCTCTGGTTTATTACTGCCACCCTCTGGTTCGCCACTGCCACCTTCTGGATCATCACTGCCACCATCTGTTTCATCACTGCCACCCTCTGGTTTGCCACTGCAACCCTCTGGATCATCACTGCCACCCTCTAGTTCACCACTTCCACCCTCTGGTTCATCACTGCTATCTTCTGGTTCTTCACCTTGTGGTTCACCACTGCCACCCTCTGGTTCATCACTGCCAACCTCTGTTTCATTACTGCCACCCTCTGGTTCACTACTGCCACCCTCTGGATCATCACTGCCACCCTCTGGTTCATTACTGCCACCCTCTGGTTCACCACTGCCACCTTCTGGATCATCACTGCCACCCTCTGGTTCATCACTGCCACCCTCTGGTTTGCCACTGCCACCCTTTGGTTCATTACTGCCACCATCTGGTTTGCCACTGCCACCCTCTGGATCATCACTGCAACCCACTGGTTCACCTCTGCCACCCTCTGCTTCATCACTGCTATCCTCTGGTTCATCACCTTGTGGTTCACCACTTCCACCCTCGGGTTCATCACTGCCACCCTCTGGTTCATTACTGCCACCTTCTGGTTTGCAACTTACACCCTCTGGATCATCACTGCCACCCTCTGGTTCATCACTGCCACCCTCTGGTTTGCCACTGCCACCCTCTGGATCATCACTGCCACCGTCTGGTTCACCAGTGCCACCCTCTGGTTCACAACTGCCACCCTCTGGTTGATCACTGCCACCCTCTGGTTCATCAATGCCACCCTCTGGTTCCGCACTGCTACCCTCTGGTTCACCAGGGCCACCCTCTGGTTCATCACTGCCACCCTCTGGTTGATCACTGCCTCCCTCTGGATCAAGACTGCCACCCTCTGGTTCATCACTGCTATCCTCTGGTTCATCACCCTCTGGTTCACCACTTCCCCCCTCTGGTTCATCACTGCCACCCTCTGGTTCATCACTGAACCCCCTTTGGTTCACCACTGCCACCCTCTGGTTCATCACAGCACCCTCTGGTTCACCACTGCCACTCTCTGGTTCACCAGTGCCAGCCTCAGGTTCATCACTGCCACCATCTGGTTGAACACTGCCACCCTCTGGTTCACGGCTGCCACCCTCTAGTTTATCACTGCCATCCTCTGGTTCATCACCTTGTGGTTCACCACTGCCACCCTCTGGTTCATCACTGCCACCCTCTGGTTCATTACTGTCACCCTCTGGTTCGCCACTGCCACCCTCTGGATCATCACTGCCACCCTCTGGTTCAATACTGCCACCCTCTGGTTCGCCACTGCCACCCTCTGGATCATCACTGCAACCATCTGGTTCATCACTGCCACCCTCTGGTTTGCCACTGCCACCCTCTGGTTCATCACTGCCACCCTCTGGTTTGCCACTGCCACCCTCTGGATTATCACTGCCACCCACTGGTTCACCACTGCCACACTCTGGTTCCTCACTGCTATCCTCTGGTTCATCACCTTTTGGTTCACAACTGCCACCCTCTGGTTCACCACTGCCACTCTCTGGTTCACCACTGTCACTCTCTGGTTCACCCCTGTTACGCTCTGGCTCACCAATACCACCCTCTGGTTCACCACTGCCACCCTCTGGTTCACCAGTGCCAGCCTCAGGTTCATCACTGCCACCATCTGGTTGAACACTGCCACCCTCTGGTTCACGGCTGCCACCCTCTAGTTTATCACTGCCATCCTCTGGTTCATCACCTTGTGGTTCACCACTGCCACCCTCTGGTTCATCACTGCCACCCTCTGGTTCATTACTGCCACCCTCTGGTTCGCCACTGCCACCCTCTGGATCATCACTGCCACCCTCTGGTTCAATACTGCCACCCTCTGGTTCGCCACTGCCACCCTCTGGATCATCACTGCAACCATCTGGTTCATCACTGCCACCCTCTGGTTTGCCACTGCCACCCTCTGGTTCATCACTGCCACCCTCTGGTTTGCCACTGCCACCCTCTGGATTATCACTGCCACCCACTGGTTCACCACTGCCACACTCTGGTTCCTCACTGCTATCCTCTGGTTCATCACCTTTTGGTTCACAACTGCCACCCTCTGGTTCATCACTGCCACCCTCTGGTTCATTATTGCCATCCTCTGGTTCGCCACTTCCAACCTCTGGATCATCACTGCCACCCTCTGGTTCATCACTGCCACCCTCTGGTTTGCCCCTGCCACCCTCTGGATCAATACTGCCACCCTCCGGTTCACCAGTGCCACCCTCTGGTTCATCACTGCCACCCTCTGGTTCATTACTGCCACCTTCTGGTTTGCAACTTCCACCCTCTGGATCATCACTGCCACCCTCTGGTTCATCACTGCCACCCTCTGGTTTGCCACTGCCACCCTCTGGATCATCACTGCCACCGTCTGGTTCACCAGTGCCACCCTCTGGTTCACAACTGCCACCCTCTGGTTGATCACTGCCACCCTCTGGTTCATCAATGCCACCCTCTGGTTCCACACTGCTACCCTCTGGTTCACCAGGGCCACCCTCTGGTTCATCACTGCACCCCCCTTTGGTTCACCACTGCCACCCTCTGGTTCATCACAGCACCCTCTGGTTCACCACTGCCACTCTCTGGTTCACCACTGTCACTCTCTGGTTCACCCCTGTCACCCTCTGTCTCACCAATACCACCCTCTGGTTCACCACTGCCACCCTCTGGTTCACCAGTGCCACCCTCTGGTTCATCACTGCCACCATCTGGTTGAACACTGCCACCCTCTGGTTCACGGCTGCCACCCTCTAGTTTATCACTGCCATCCTCTGGTTCATCACCTTGTGGTTCACCACTGCCACCCTCTGGTTCATCACTGCCACCCTCTGGTTCATTACTGCCACCCTCTGGTTCGCCACTGCCACCCTCTGGATCATCACTGCCACCCTCTGGTTCAATACTGCCACCCTCTGGTTCGCCACTGCCACCCTCTGGATCATCACTGCAACCATCTGGTTCATCACTGCCACCCTCTGGTTTGCCACTGCCACCCTCTGGTTCATCACTGCCACCCTCTGGTTTGCCACTGCCACCCTCTGGATTATCACTGCCACCCACTGGTTCACCACTGCCACACTCTGGTTCCTCACTGCTATCCTCTGGTTCATCACCTTTTGGTTCACAACTGCCACCCTCTGGTTTATCACTGCCACCCTCTGGTTCATTATTGCCATCCTCTGCTTCACCACTTCCAACCTCTGGATCAATACTGCCACCCTCCGGTTCACCAGTGCCACCCTCTGGTTCATCACTGCCACCCTCTGGTTCATCACTGCCACTCTCTTGTTCAAGGCTGCCACCCTCTGGTTGATCACTGCCATCCTCTGGTTCATCCCTGCCACCCACTGGTTCATCACTGCCACCCTCTGGTTCCGCACTGCCACCCTCTGGTTCACCAGTGCCACCCTCTGGTTCATCACTGCCACCCTCTGGTTGATCGCTGCCACCCTCTAGTTCAAGACCGCCACCCTCTGGTTCATCACTGCTATCCTCTGGTTCATCACCCTCTGGTTAACCACTGCCACCCTCTGGTTCATCACTGCCACCCTCTGGTTCATCACTGCCATCCTCTAGTTCACCACTTCCACCCTCTGGTTCATCACTGCTATCTTCTGGTTCTTCACCTCGTGGTTCACCACTGCCACCCTCTGGTTCATCACTGCCAACCTCTGTTTCATTACTGCCACCCTCTGGTTCACCACTGCCACCCTCTGGATCATCACTGCCACCCTCTGGTTTATTACTGCCACCCTCTGGTTCGCCACTGCCACCTTCTGGATCATCACTGCCACCATCTGTTTCATCACTGCCACCCTCTGGTTTGCCACTGCAACCCTCTGGATCATCACTGCCACCCTCTAGTTCACCACTTCCACCCTCTGGTTCATCACTGCTATCTTCTGGTTCTTCACCTTGTGGTTCACCACTGCCACCCTCTGGTTCATCACTGCCAACCTCTGTTTCATTACTGCCACCCTCTGGTTCACTACTGCCACCCTCTGGATCATCACTGCCACCCTCTGGTTCATTACTGCCACCCTCTGGTTCACCACTGCCACCTTCTGGATCATCACTGCCACCCTCTGGTTCATCACTGCCACCCTCTGGTTTGCCACTGCCACCCTTTGGTTCATTACTGCCACCATCTGGTTTGCCACTGCCACCCTCTGGATCATCACTGCAACCCACTGGTTCACCTCTGCCACCCTCTGCTTCATCACTGCTATCCTCTGGTTCATCACCTTGTGGTTCACCACTTCCACCCTCGGGTTCATCACTGCCACCCTCTGGTTCATTACTGCCACCTTCTGGTTTGCAACTTACACCCTCTGGATCATCACTGCCACCCTCTGGTTCATCACTGCCACCCTCTGGTTTGCCACTGCCACCCTCTGGATCATCACTGCCACCGTCTGGTTCACCAGTGCCACCCTCTGGTTCACAACTGCCACCCTCTGGTTGATCACTGCCACCCTCTGGTTCATCAATGCCACCCTCTGGTTCCGCACTGCTACCCTCTGGTTCACCAGGGCCACCCTCTGGTTCATCACTGCCACCCTCTGGTTGATCACTGCCTCCCTCTGGATCAAGACTGCCACCCTCTGGTTCATCACTGCTATCCTCTGGTTCATCACCCTCTGGTTCACCACTTCCCCCCTCTGGTTCATCACTGCCACCCTCTGGTTCATCACTGAACCCCCTTTGGTTCACCACTGCCACCCTCTGGTTCATCACAGCACCCTCTGGTTCACCACTGCCACTCTCTGGTTCACCAGTGCCAGCCTCAGGTTCATCACTGCCACCATCTGGTTGAACACTGCCACCCTCTGGTTCACGGCTGCCACCCTCTAGTTTATCACTGCCATCCTCTGGTTCATCACCTTGTGGTTCACCACTGCCACCCTCTGGTTCATCACTGCCACCCTCTGGTTCATTACTGTCACCCTCTGGTTCGCCACTGCCACCCTCTGGATCATCACTGCCACCCTCTGGTTCAATACTGCCACCCTCTGGTTCGCCACTGCCACCCTCTGGATCATCACTGCAACCATCTGGTTCATCACTGCCACCCTCTGGTTTGCCACTGCCACCCTCTGGTTCATCACTGCCACCCTCTGGTTTGCCACTGCCACCCTCTGGATTATCACTGCCACCCACTGGTTCACCACTGCCACACTCTGGTTCCTCACTGCTATCCTCTGGTTCATCACCTTTTGGTTCACAACTGCCACCCTCTGGTTCACCACTGCCACTCTCTGGTTCACCACTGTCACTCTCTGGTTCACCCCTGTTACGCTCTGGCTCACCAATACCACCCTCTGGTTCACCACTGCCACCCTCTGGTTCACCAGTGCCAGCCTCAGGTTCATCACTGCCACCATCTGGTTGAACACTGCCACCCTCTGGTTCACGGCTGCCACCCTCTAGTTTATCACTGCCATCCTCTGGTTCATCACCTTGTGGTTCACCACTGCCACCCTCTGGTTCATCACTGCCACCCTCTGGTTCATTACTGCCACCCTCTGGTTCGCCACTGCCACCCTCTGGATCATCACTGCCACCCTCTGGTTCAATACTGCCACCCTCTGGTTCGCCACTGCCACCCTCTGGATCATCACTGCAACCATCTGGTTCATCACTGCCACCCTCTGGTTTGCCACTGCCACCCTCTGGTTCATCACTGCCACCCTCTGGTTTGCCACTGCCACCCTCTGGATTATCACTGCCACCCACTGGTTCACCACTGCCACACTCTGGTTCCTCACTGCTATCCTCTGGTTCATCACCTTTTGGTTCACAACTGCCACCCTCTGGTTCATCACTGCCACCCTCTGGTTCATTATTGCCATCCTCTGGTTCGCCACTTCCAACCTCTGGATCATCACTGCCACCCTCTGGTTCATCACTGCCACCCTCTGGTTTGCCCCTGCCACCCTCTGGATCAATACTGCCACCCTCCGGTTCACCAGTGCCACCCTCTGGTTCATCACTGCCACCCTCTGGTTCATTACTGCCACCTTCTGGTTTGCAACTTCCACCCTCTGGATCATCACTGCCACCCTCTGGTTCATCACTGCCACCCTCTGGTTTGCCACTGCCACCCTCTGGATCATCACTGCCACCGTCTGGTTCACCAGTGCCACCCTCTGGTTCACAACTGCCACCCTCTGGTTGATCACTGCCACCCTCTGGTTCATCAATGCCACCCTCTGGTTCCACACTGCTACCCTCTGGTTCACCAGGGCCACCCTCTGGTTCATCACTGCCACCCTCTGGTTGATCACTGCCTCCCTCTGGATCAAGACTGCCACCCTCTGGTTCATCACTGCTATCCTCTGGTTCATCACCCTCTGGTTCACCACTGCCCCCCTCTGGTTCATCACTGCCACCCTCTGGTTCATCACTGCACCCCCCTTTGGTTCACCACTGCCACCCTCTGGTTCATCACAGCACCCTCTGGTTCACCACTGCCACTCTCTGGTTCACCACTGTCACTCTCTGGTTCACCCCTGTCACCCTCTGTCTCACCAATACCACCCTCTGGTTCACCACTGCCACCCTCTGGTTCACCAGTGCCACCCTCTGGTTCATCACTGCCACCATCTGGTTGAACACTGCCACCCTCTGGTTCACGGCTGCCACCCTCTAGTTTATCACTGCCATCCTCTGGTTCATCACCTTGTGGTTCACCACTGCCACCCTCTGGTTCATCACTGCCACCCTCTGGTTCATTACTGCCACCCTCTGGTTCGCCACTGCCACCCTCTGGATCATCACTGCCACCCTCTGGTTCAATACTGCCACCCTCTGGTTCGCCACTGCCACCCTCTGGATCATCACTGCAACCATCTGGTTCATCACTGCCACCCTCTGGTTTGCCACTGCCACCCTCTGGTTCATCACTGCCACCCTCTGGTTTGCCACTGCCACCCTCTGGATTATCACTGCCACCCACTGGTTCACCACTGCCACACTCTGGTTCCTCACTGCTATCCTCTGGTTCATCACCTTTTGGTTCACAACTGCCACCCTCTGGTTTATCACTGCCACCCTCTGGTTCATTATTGCCATCCTCTGCTTCACCACTTCCAACCTCTGGATCAATACTGCCACCCTCCGGTTCACCAGTGCCACCCTCTGGTTCATCACTGCCACCCTCTGGTTCATCACTGCCACTCTCTTGTTCAAGGCTGCCACCCTCTGGTTGATCACTGCCATCCTCTGGTTCATCCCTGCCACCCACTGGTTCATCACTGCCACCCTCTGGTTCCGCACTGCCACCCTCTGGTTCACCAGTGCCACCCTCTGGTTCATCACTGCCACCCTCTGGTTGATCGCTGCCACCCTCTAGTTCAAGACCGCCACCCTCTGGTTCATCACTGCTATCCTCTGGTTCATCACCCTCTGGTTAACCACTGCCACCCTCTGGTTCATCACTGCCACCCTCTGGTTCATCACTGCCATCCTCTAGTTCACCACTTCCACCCTCTGGTTCATCACTGCTATCTTCTGGTTCTTCACCTTGTGGTTCACCACTGCCACCCTCTGGTTCATCACTGCCAACCTCTGTTTCATTACTGCCACCCTCTGGTTCACCACTGCCACCCTCTGGATCATCACTGCCACCCTCTGGTTTATTACTGCCACCCTCTGGTTCGCCACTGCCACCTTCTGGATCATCACTGCCACCATCTGTTTCATCACTGCCACCCTCTGGTTTGCCACTGCAACCCTCTGGATCATCACTGCCACCCTCTAGTTCACCACTTCCACCCTCTGGTTCATCACTGCTATCTTCTGGTTCTTCACCTTGTGGTTCACCACTGCCACCCTCTGGTTCATCACTGCCAACCTCTGTTTCATTACTGCCACCCTCTGGTTCACTACTGCCACCCTCTGGATCATCACTGCCACCCTCTGGTTCATTACTGCCACCCTCTGGTTCACCACTGCCACCTTCTGGATCATCACTGCCACCCTCTGGTTCATCACTGCCACCCTCTGGTTTGCCACTGCCACCCTTTGGTTCATTACTGCCACCATCTGGTTTGCCACTGCCACCCTCTGGATCATCACTGCAACCCACTGGTTCACCTCTGCCACCCTCTGCTTCATCACTGCTATCCTCTGGTTCATCACCTTGTGGTTCACCACTTCCACCCTCGGGTTCATCACTGCCACCCTCTGGTTCATTACTGCCACCTTCTGGTTTGCAACTTACACCCTCTGGATCATCACTGCCACCCTCTGGTTCATCACTGCCACCCTCTGGTTTGCCACTGCCACCCTCTGGATCATCACTGCCACCGTCTGGTTCACCAGTGCCACCCTCTGGTTCACAACTGCCACCCTCTGGTTGATCACTGCCACCCTCTGGTTCATCAATGCCACCCTCTGGTTCCGCACTGCTACCCTCTGGTTCACCCGGGCCACCCTCTGGTTCATCACTGCCACCCTCTGGTTGATCACTGCCTCCCTCTGGATCAAGACTGCCACCCTCTGGTTCATCACTGCTATCCTCTGGTTCATCACCCTCTGGTTCACCACTTCCCCCCTCTGGTTCATCACTGCCACCCTCTGGTTCATCACTGAACCCCCTTTGGTTCACCACTGCCACCCTCTGGTTCATCACAGCACCCTCTGGTTCACCACTGCCACTCTCTGGTTCACCAGTGCCAGCCTCAGGTTCATCACTGCCACCATCTGGTTGAACACTGCCACCCTCTGGTTCACGGCTGCCACCCTCTAGTTTATCACTGCCATCCTCTGGTTCATCACCTTGTGGTTCACCACTGCCACCCTCTGGTTCATCACTGCCACCCTCTGGTTCATTACTGTCACCCTCTGGTTCGCCACTGCCACCCTCTGGATCATCACTGCCACCCTCTGGTTCAATACTGCCACCCTCTGGTTCGCCACTGCCACCCTCTGGATCATCACTGCAACCATCTGGTTCATCACTGCCACCCTCTGGTTTGCCACTGCCACCCTCTGGTTCATCACTGCCACCCTCTGGTTTGCCACTGCCACCCTCTGGATTATCACTGCCACCCACTGGTTCACCACTGCCACACTCTGGTTCCTCACTGCTATCCTCTGGTTCATCACCTTTTGGTTCACAACTGCCACCCTCTGGTTCATCACTGCCACCCTCTGGTTCATTATTGCCATCCTCTGGTTCGCCACTTCCAACCTCTGGATCATCACTGCCACCCTCTGGTTCATCACTGCCACCCTCTGGTTTGCCCCTGCCACCCTCTGGATCAATACTGCCACCCTCCGGTTCACCAGTGCCACCCTCTGGATCATCACTGCCACCCTCTGGTTCATTACTGCCACCTTCTGGTTTGCAACTTCCACCCTCTGGATCATCACTGCCACCCTCTGGATCTTCACTGCCACCCTCTGGTTCAATACTGCCACCCTCTGGTTCGCCACTGCCACCCTCTGGATCATCACTGCAACCATCTGGTTCATCACTGCCACCCTCTGGTTCACCACTGCCACCCTCTGGATCATCACTGCCACCCTCTGGTTTATTACTGCCACCCTCTGGTTCGCCACTGCCACCTTCTGGATCATCACTGCCACCATCTGTTTCATCACTGCCACCCTCTGGTTTGCCACTGCAACCCTCTGGATCATCACTGCCACCCTCTAGTTCACCACTTCCACCCTCTGGTTCATCACTGCTATCTTCTGGTTCTTCACCTTGTGGTTCACCACTGCCACCCTCTGGTTCATCACTGCCAACCTCTGTTTCATTACTGCCACCCTCTGGTTCACTACTGCCACCCTCTGGATCATCACTGCCACCCTCTGGTTCATTACTGCCACCCTCTGGTTCACCACTGCCACCTTCTGGATCATCACTGCCACCCTCTGGTTCATCACTGCCACCCTCTGGTTTGCCACTGCCACCCTTTGGTTCATTACTGCCACCATCTGGTTTGCCACTGCCACCCTCTGGATCATCACTGCAACCCACTGGTTCACCTCTGCCACCCTCTGCTTCATGACTGCTATCCTCTGGTTCATCACCTTGTGGTTCACCACTTCCACCCTCGGGTTCATCACTGCCACCCTCTGGTTCATTACTGCCACCTTCTGGTTTGCAACTTACACCCTCTGGATCATCACTGCCACCCTCTGGTTCATCACTGCCACCCTCTGGTTTGCCACTGCCACCCTCTGGATCATCACTGCCACCGTCTGGTTCACCAGTGCCACCCTCTGGTTCACAACTGCCACCCTCTGGTTGATCACTGCCACCCTCTGGTTCATCAATGCCACCCTCTGGTTCCGCACTGCTACCCTCTGGTTCACCAGGGCCACCCTCTGGTTCATCACTGCCACCCTCTGGTTGATCACTGCCTCCCTCTGGATCAAGACTGCCACCCTCTGGTTCATCACTGCTATCCTCTGGTTCATCACCCTCTGGTTCACCACTTCCCCCCTCTGGTTCATCACTGCCACCCTCTGGTTCATCACTGCACCCCCTTTGGTTCACCACTGCCACCCTCTGGTTCATCACAGCACCCTCTGGTTCACCACTGCCACTCTCTGGTTCACCAGTGCCAGCCTCAGGTTCATCACTGCCACCATCTGGTTGAACACTGCCACCCTCTGGTTCACGGCTGCCACCCTCTAGTTTATCACTGCCATCCTCTGGTTCATCACCTTGTGGTTCACCACTGCCACCCTCTGGTTCATCACTGCCACCCTCTGGTTCATTACTGTCACCCTCTGGTTCGCCACTGCCACCCTCTGGATCATCACTGCCACCCTCTGGTTCAATACTGCCACCCTCTGGTTCGCCACTGCCACCCTCTGGATCATCACTGCAACCATCTGGTTCATCACTGCCACCCTCTGGTTTGCCACTGCCACCCTCTGGTTCATCACTGCCACCCTCTGGTTTGCCACTGCCACCCTCTGGATTATCACTGCCACCCACTGGTTCACCACTGCCACACTCTGGTTCCTCACTGCTATCCTCTGGTTCATCACCTTTTGGTTCACAACTGCCACCCTCTGGTTCATCACTGCCACCCTCTGGTTCATTATTGCCATCCTCTGGTTCGCCACTTCCAACCTCTGGATCATCACTGCCACCCTCTGGTTCATCACTGCCACCCTCTGGTTTGCCCCTGCCACCCTCTGGATCAATACTGCCACCCTCCGGTTCACCAGTGCCACCCTCTGGATCATCACTGCCACCCTCTGGTTCATTACTGCCACCTTCTGGTTTGCAACTTCCACCCTCTGGATCATCACTGCCACCCTCTGGATCTTCACTGCCACCCTCTGGTTCAATACTGCCACCCTCTGGTTCGCCACTGCCACCCTCTGGATCATCACTGCAACCATCTGGTTCATCACTGCCACCCTCTGGTTTGCCACTGCCACCCTCTGGTTCATCACTGCCACCCTCTGGTTTGCCACTGACACCCTCTGGATTATCACTGCCACCCACTGGTTCACCACTGCCACACTCTGGTTCCTCACTGCTATCCTCTGGTTCATCACCTTTTGGTTCACAACTGCTACCCTCTGGTTCATCACTGCCACCCTCTGGTTCATTATTGCCATCCTCTGGTTCGCCACTTCCAACCTCTGGATCATCACTGCCACCCTCTGGTTCATCACTGCCACCCTCTGGTTTGCCCCTGCCACCCTCTGGATCAATACTGCCACCCTCCGGTTCACCAGTGCCACCCTCTGGTTCATCACTGCCACCCTCTGGTTCATCACTGCCACCCTCTTTTTCAAGGCTGCCACCCTCTGGTTGATCACTGCCATCCTCTGGTTCATCCCTGCCACCGACTGGTTCATCACTGCCACCCTCTGGTTCCGCACTGCCACCCCCTGGTTCACCAGTGCCACCCTCTGGTTCATCACTGCCACCCTCTGGTTGATCGCTGCCACCCTCTAGTTCAAGACCGCCACCCTCTGGTTCATCACTGCTATCCTCTGGTTCATCACCCTCTGGTTAACCACTGCCACCCTCTGGTTCATCACTGCCACCCTCTGGTTCATCACAGCACCCTCTGGTTCCCCACTGCCACCCTCTCGTTCACCACTGCCACCCTCTGGTTCATCACAGCGCCCTCTGGTTCACCACTGCCACTCTCTGGTTCACCACTGTCACTCGCTGGTTCACCACTGTCACCCTTTGGTTCACCACTACCACCCTCTGGTTCACTACTGCCATCCTCTGGATCATCACTGCCACCCTCTGGTTCATCTCCCTCTGGTTAACCACTGCCACCCTCTGGTTCATCACTGCCACCCTCTGGTTCATCACAGCACCCTCTGGTTCCCCACTGCCACCCTCTCGTTCACCACTGCCACCCTCTGGTTCATCACAGCGCCCTCTGGTTCACCACTGCCACTCTCTGGTTCACCACTGTCACTCGCTGGTTCACCACTGTCACCCTTTGGTTCACCACTACCACCCTCTGGTTCACCACTCCCACACTCTGGATCATCACTGCCACCCTCTGGTTCATCACTGCCACTCTCTGCTTTGCCACTTCCACCCTCTGGTTCCCAACTGCCACCCTCTGGTTCACCAGTGCCACCCTCTGGTTCATCACTGCTATCCTCTGGTTCATAACGTTGTAGTTCACCACTGCCACCCTCAGGTTCATCACTGTCACCCTCTGGTTCATTACTGCTGCCCTCTGGTTCGCTACTGCCACCCACTGGATCATCACTGCCACCCTCTGGTTCATCACTGCCACCCTCTGGCTTGCCACTGCCACCCTCTGGATCATCACTGCCACCTTCAGGTTCACAAGTGCCACCCTCTGGTTCATCACTGCCACCCTCTGGTTCAAGGCTGCCACCCTCTGGTTGATCACTGCCATCCTCTGGTTCATCCCTGCCACCCTCTGGTTCATCACTGCCACCCTATGGTTCCGCACTGCCACCCTCTGGTTCACCAGTGCCACCCTCTGGTTCATCACTGCCACCCGCTGGTTGATCACTGCCACTCTCTGGTTCAAGACTGCCACCGTCTGGTTCATAACTGCTATCCTCTGGTGCATCACCCTCTGGTTCCCCACTGCCACCCTCTGGTTCATCACTGCCACCCTCTGGTTCATCACTGCCACCCTCTGGTTTGCCACTGCCACCCTCTGGATCATCACTGTCCCCTCTAGTTTATCGCAGCACCTTCTGGTTCACCACTACCACCCTCTTGTTCACCACTGTAGATTATGGGGGGAAAGCAAAGCACACCTTCCCAGCCTCAACTGAGATGAATTCATTTGGGGCTGGTTAATGTGTCACTGAATTTGAGCTTCAAGTCTGGCACCTGCTTCCTTAGCGGTAAGTGCTTCCTGTTGCAGTTTAAGTTTTTTTTACAGGAGCATTGTGCCATACTTGTAACTATTCTCTGACCCCGCTTTGAGGGTTAGAGCAGGGTCAAAGAATAGTTGCAAATAGGCATCTGAACTCTGGAGGGGCCCCTCAGGAAGCACTACAGGGAATGGTTACAAATTAACTTGAACTTTTGCACCTGTTAAGGGCTTTCGGTTTTCCAAAATGAATTTTCCTGCAATTTCGTGAGATTCGCGGGGCGCGAATTCGCTCGAAATCAAACTTGCAATCCGCGAATTCAAGCGAATTTGCAGATTTCTTTTTTTTGCGTGTTCACCCGTTTTTTTGCTTATTCGCTGGCCGCTTGCAGCGCACCGACCGCGAGGTTGCCCATGCGGTTGTACATTGGCGCGGCCATCTTGTACGCGTTGCATATTTCTGTTTCCGGGCGCTATTGACAATGTTGCGTTGTGTGCGGCGCGCTATTACGAGTTCACGTGTGTTTTTGCGTACTCGCAGGGGAAAAATCTCGCGAACTTACCCACGCGGTCCTCAATGTGCGCGGCCATCTTGTTTTTCATTCATTGCTATGGTTCTGTGCATGTTTTCTAATCCTCCTTTCATCTGTGCAATCCTTTGTTTCTTTGGACTTTTTTTTATCTTTCCTACTCTATATCTATCCATCTTTTTTTCTAGATCTATATTTTGTGTTTTTTTCAACTTTTCGTTACTTTTAAAGCTACTTTTTTAAACTTTTTTTTTTACTTTACTTTTTCCCTATTCTTTCCTTTTTTTTCTTTCTGCCGTACAGGGCCATGGCAAAGGGAGCCAGGAAGGAGAAGGGGAAGGGTCCCGCACCCCGTACCTGGCTCCCATGCAGGCGATTGCGGGGGAGCTAGTAACAGCCCGGGAGATCTTCAGCGCAGAGGAGGTGGCCGCACTGGTTTACTATGTCTAGTATGAGTCTGGCTGCTGCGTTCTGGATGTGTTGGAGTTTTTTCTGAAGTTTTGCGGTGGTACCTGCGTAGAGGGTGTTTCCGTAGTCCAGGCGGCTTGTAACCAGTGCGTGGGTGACCGTTTTTCTAGTTTCGGTGGGGATCCAGCGAGAAGTTTTTTTGAGCATGCGGAGAATGTTGAAGCAAGATGATGAGACGGCGTTGACTAGTCTGGTCATCGAGAGTGAGGAGTACAGGATGACACCCAGGTTCCGTGCGTGGTCCGTCAGGATGGGTGCTTTTCCAAGGGCCTCTGGCCACCAGGAGTCATCCCAGGCGGAGGGGGAGGTACCTAAGATAAGGACTTCTGTTTTGTCTGAATTCAGTTTCAGAAGGCTGTGCTTCATCCACTCGGCTACTTCTTTCATTCCTTCATGTAGGTTGGTTTTGGCGGTGTTAGGGTCTTTGGTGAGTGAGAGGATCAGTTGAGTGTCATCAGCGTAGGAGATGATGTTGAGGTTGTGTTGGCGTGCGATGGACGCGAGGGGGCTCATGTATACGTTGAAGAGGGTGGGGCTAAGTGAAGATCCTTGTGGTACTCCGCAGATGACTTCAGTGGCCTCTGACTTGAATGGTGGGAGGCGGACTCTCTGAGTTCTTCCGGCAAGGAACGAGGTGATCCATTCCAGTGCTTTTCCTTGGATTCCGATGTTTCTGAGGCGTTGTGACAGGGTGCTATGACAGACTGTGTCGAAGGCTGCGGAGAGGTCGAGGAGGATGAGGGCGACTGTGTCTCCATTGTCCAGTAGAGTTCGAATGTCGTCTGTTGCTGCGATGAGTGCGGTCTCAGTCCTGTGTTTGGCTCGGAAGCCGGACTGTGAGGAGTCGAGGGACTTGTTGGTTTCGAGGAAGGCGGCGAGCTGGTTGTTGACAGCTTTCTCGATGACTTTGGCCGGGAATGGAAGGAGCGAGATGGGGCGGTAGTTTTTGAGTTCGGTGGGGTCAGCTGTGGGTTTTTTCAGAAGGGTGCTGAGTTCGGCGTGTTTCCAGCTTTCCGGGAAGGTGGCGGAGTTGAGGGAGCAGTTGATGACGTCTCGGAGGTGTGGTGCTGTGATGGAGTCTGCTTTGTTGAAGATGTGGTGAGGGCATGGGTCTGTGGGGGATCCTGAGTGGATGGAGTTCATCAGGCGGATGGTGTCCTCAGTGGAGATTGGGTTCCAGTCATTAAGGATGTTCAAAGGGGGGGTGAAGGTACAGCAGAAGGTTGTGTAGGTTGGTCTCCGGGTTGGTTGTCGAAGCTGTTGTGGATGTCTTTGATTTTGTCGTGGAAGAACGAAGCTAGGGAGTCGCAGAGGGTTTGAGAGGGAGTGATGTTGTTGGAGTTGGCAGTGGGGTTGGTGAACTCTTTGACGATGTTGAATAGTTCCTTGCTGTTGTGGGCGTTGTTGTCTAGTCGGTCTTTGAATGCGGCTTTCTTGGCGGTTCGTATCAGTTGGTGGTGTATGCGGGTGGCGTTTTTGAAGGCGTCCCTGGTGCTGGTGTTTGGGTCTTTTTTCCAGGCCTTCTCAAGGGAGCGACAGAGTTTCTTGGATTTCTTAAGATCATTGTTGAACCAGGAGGCGTTTTTGCAGCCTAGTTTGATTTGACGTTTTTTCAAAGGTGCTAGGTTGTCGGCGCGGTTGGTTAGCCATTGAGTGAGGTTAATGGCTGCTTGGTTGGGGTTCGAGGAGTGGGTGGGGGGGTTTTGAAGAAGCGATGAGGTGATCTGGTTGATGGTGATTTTGTTCCAGTTTCTTCGTAGAGTAGGTTGAGGATGGTTGTGGGTTGTGGTCTTTTTGTAGATAAAGTGAACACAGCTGTGGTCCGTCCAATGGAGAACTGTGGTGTGACTGAAAGAGATATGTTTGCTGGAGGTGAAGATAGGGTCGAGTGTGTGACCTGCGTAGTGAGTGGGGGTATTAACGAGTTGTTTAAGTCCGAGGTTGGCAAGATTGTCCAGAAGGGTGGTAGTGTTGCGGTCGTTGCTCTTTTCCAGGTGGAAATTGAGGTCTCTGAATAGAATGTAGTCCTCGGAGGGGAGGGCGTGTGGGGTGATAAAGTCAGTGATGTCTTCACTGAATTGTGCCCGGGGTCCTGGTGGCCTGTAGAGGAGGATGCCTCTGAGTGTGGTCTTGGGGTCGGTGTGGATCTGGAAGTGAAGGTGTTCGGCGCTAGCGAGGTTGATGTCTGAGCTGGTTGAGATGCGGATGGAATTCTTGTGGACGATGGTGATGCCTCCTCCTGTATGGTGGGTGCGGTCTCATCGGATGATCTTGTAGCCTTCCGGGATGGCAATGGTGATGTCTGGGGCTGAGGAGGCGTTCATCCATGTTTCTGTTAGGAAAGCGACGTCCGGAGAGATGGTGTCTAGTAGATTCCAAAGGTCGATTGCGTGTTTGTGGACCGAGGGGGTGTTGAGCAGAATGCATTTAAGGTGGTTGGTGTCGGATCTCTGTTTGGTGTTTGTGGATGAGGAGTTGGTTTTGGTGCCGTCAAACTTGCATGAGTTGCATGTGAAGGGTCCATGGGTGTGTTCAGGAGGGCTAGGGAGCAGTTGGGGAGTCGGCCGGGGTTTAGGGCTAAGAGGGTGGAGGCGTCGTATGAGATGCGGGTGAGGTGGGTGGGACGGGGGCCAGGGGTTCTGGCGCTGGGCGCGGTCCAGGCGCGGACGGGCGTAGACGGGCTTACCTTTGGCGCACCTTCGGCACGGCCGCAGCACATGTGGACATCTGACATAAATGGAGAGTGAATGGGGAGGAGCGTGGGAGGGGCAGCAGGGAGGCGGTAGCGGGGATGAGAGGCGGGCCAGGGGAAACCAACAACAAAATGGAGGGTCAAAGGGAAAGCGAGACAGGGGCAGCAAATGCTCAAATGCGCCGAGTGTGCAGTCTATTGAAATAATATGCAGAACAGCCTCAGCAAGGTCGCGCTATGATGTATATCACATAGTGCGGCGCTATGAGTGAGAAACGCTAAAATGCTACGGAGACCGGCAAAACAATGCGATGTCAATTACAGTTGTAACGATACCGGTAGTGAATGGAAGCCGGATCCAGTAAGGCGTTGCAGCACAGAGCGTCGCAGCTGTTAGAGATCAGGAGCGTGGGGGAGTGACCGTACTGGGGAAGGTCCAGGCGGTCACAGTTTGGCCGGGGAGGTGGAAGGCTCAGTATTCGTGGGTGGGATGGGCAGCAGGGAGGCGGTAGCGGAGATGAGGGGCGGGCCAGGGGAAACCAACAACAAAATTGAGGGTCAAAGGGAAAGCAAGACAGGGGCAGCAAATGCTCAAATGCGCCGAGTGTGCAGTCTATTGAAATAATATGCAGAACAGCCTAAGCAAGGTCGCGCTATGATGTATATCAGATAGTGTGGCGCTATGCGTGAGAAACGCTAAAATGTGACCACATCAGATAGGTCAATAAATGTAGTACAATTGTTGTCTATTTGCTATTTCCCCGAAATAATTTGTTAGTGTTCTTTTGAAATGTTTGATTTGGTTGATAACAATCATCCATGTTTGGGTCTTTCTTTCATGTTGTACATCAGCTCCCCCAGGGGCAACAGGATAGCGGAGGAGGTAGCGGTGCCGGCAGACGAGGACCAGGAAGGCCAGGATCGGTCAGGCGAGGGCTCCTCTGTTGGCCCCAGTAAGTTTTCATGTTAATATTAATAATTATACTTCCCTATCTTTTAGAGTACCTATTTTTTACTAACGTTCCACATTCGATTTTTCCTACATCGTCTTTGATCTTCTTGTAGACTGTTTCTAAATTCTTATCCTGCCTCTACTATGACTCCCTGTGGTACTACTTGATTATTATTAGTCTGTCTGTGTAGCTAACCAAGCTTGCACAGTTGGCAAAAGGTGTTAAACGAAACTCTCATTCTATTCAGCAATAGCTCTATGCACTGAGTGCAGTCCTCTGGGTTGTCCATAATGTCTTTTGAAATCTTCTAAATGTTTATGCTTTGACAATTCCCAACAATAAACTGTCAATGACCACCAAGAAAGAATAAGATACTACTTTACTTTTTGATTGGATAGGAGGACAATCCATACTACTATTGTTGCAGGGACAATTCTGCACAAACAGAAGTATGGACACTAAATAGTGCATCGTTTATCAATTATAATAGGTGCAGTTAGACTTTCCACATACCTAAGTCATAACAGAATTTGAACCCCCAATCTCCTTACTGACTAGCTAGAGTGACAGAGTCATTTAGCTCCCTAATTCATCCATCGTTGATTGATCCCCAATGATGATTATCCAACCCAGGACATAAGACTACGGAGTCAGAGTCCAGAACTGTCAGAGCCACGGACCCATGCCTGCAAATTGGAAACCCTTTCGCTCACTCACTTATGACTAAACACCACAGAGTCTATGTAAGTTTTAAAGCTTTATTAAAAGTAAAAGCATTTATTAAAATCAAGTTCATCATACGACATAAACAGTGGATTGAAAATGGAAAAGTGCTTAGTGATCTCACACATTAATTGTGGGCGAGCCCTCACCTGGTTGGAACTTCAAATCTTCTTTGTGGTGCTGAATAGTTGCTGACTCTGTCCTACTGATGATGATATGATGTTGCTCTTGTTCTTAGAAGGGAAGCTTCTGTCTGTTATGGGCAAAACGGTGCATGTTAAAAAGCAAACATTCATCAGTTGTGCCAAAAAGTGTATCAAGACAACACCCTTCCCTGAAAAAAAGTCACATTTTTAGTTGTGACTAGACAGTCAAAAATGATTACATTTGTTTGTGTAGTCGTAGTTCCTAGACAAAATACTAGGGAGTGGTGTATATGGCTCCTAGAGAATCTGAAATGTATTTTCTGGGCGGAACATCGGCACAGCCATCTGCCGGTGCCGGGGCCGGCGCGGAGGTGGGCACTCCTGGGGCGGAGGCGGTGCAACAGCCAGCGGAAGCTGCTGAGGGGGATGCCACGGTAGTGGCGGACAGTTGTAAGCTATTATATTCCTTACGTATTGAGATAGCAGACTGCAGAATATGCTCTCTGCACGGGTGTATATGTTGTTCAGTACAAGTATACTATACTGTTAAGAAGACTTACAAATTTAGAACTAAGTTTTTATTAACCAGGTAGTAGCCTCCTCTAAATTGATTTCAACTCAGCTGTGAAAGTTTTTTCGAGAATCCAAGTAAGATCAGAGATGAACTTAATGGATGGGATGAACGAAAAGGGAAAGAAGGTTGTAAGTAAGTGTGGAAGGACGAGTGAGTTAAAAGTAATGATGACTGGCAAAGAATAATACGTGTTTTTGAATGCTGCCCGAGGTGGCTGGAAATATGATGCATGTCCGGTTGAAGGATGAAGCAAGGATGGGTGGAAGGAGATAGGAAAGTGGACTGCCTGGGTGGGTGAAACAGAAACTGTATGTGTGCGCAATATATCCTTTGGATGAAATTCAAATGCAAGTCAAGCACGGATGCATGGCTTGCGGTTTCCAAAACCAAAATGAAAATGTTCTTTTCCCGTGAGAAAAAGTAAGGTTTGTCCACTTGAGACATTAAGAAGAATGATTGACATTTACTTTGAATGGATGGATGCCTGGGTCATGGTACTATCTGACTCATAGATAGCATATGTGTATGTAGAGAGAGTAGACGGTCACTGGAATGCTTTGAAGAGCATGTAACACCGCACCCGCACGTCCGTTCCAGTGTAGGAAAGGAATGGAAAAGAAGCTGTAATTTTTCCGAATACTACCATAAATAGTAGCAGTACTTTGTATTGCAAGCACAGCATATATCCGGCGATTACGGGGGCCACTCGCTACCTCTGTTATTAATTTTAGTACAACTCTGTCATTCATGTGTGGCCTATCAGTGTTCACTCAATAAAAAACAAAGCACCTAAAGTCATCCCATATTTAATCAAATACATATCCTGTGAAGGGATAGATAATCATATTATTTATCTTCTTCATTTTCCTTTTCTATTAGTCATTGGCACTGTAGGGTGAAAGTTAAATTAATTAAGCAGTAGCCCTTGTAACAGAGTATTCTCAGTGCCACCCGTAATAGAAAAGTAAGAGCTTAACCACCTACATGTACTGGACTGGTACAGTAACGCAAGCCTGTGTCATCATGGCATGCAAGTTGACTGCGCTGGCATCATGCCGGCTTCCAGAACTTTATGTACCAATTTTGCTAAACAAGAGAGAAGAAGGAGAATATGACTGGTGTACTGTCATAGTCGACTCTAATGTACTGAGTCCATAGTACTCATAGAATTGATTCCTGAAACTCCCACTAATGTTAGAGCAAGGCTGAAGAAGTGGGAGGTTAGATAGATACAGGCCACAAATGTTATGTACTGGGCTTGCAAGTTGCTAGTTCTACTGTGACACAACTTTCTGCTGAATTATTTTGTGTTAATCTTAAAGAGCATTGGTTACAGACTATTTTTTTCTTTATTCATATAGATGCTCCTTCCAAACTGTCACGGAAGGACCGGCTAGGCAGGCCCGGCAATGGAAACTGGAGGCGACTGTCGCCGAATATCGGCGGCTGGTGACCCAGGAGGAGGAGGACACGCAGTCGACACAACATACACAGGGACAGCTGCATCCTCCTCTGTGCTCCTTGGGTCAGCCAGTCAGTGCAGGCCTTCAGCGGTACTGAGCCATGGTACCGCAGCCATCCACCACCGACAAGCAGCAAAAAATCAGCTGCCCCCCACAGCAGGTGCAAGGCACGCGTGCACCGCCTAACCCTCAGGGTGTCCTACCTTGAGCAGAATCAGAAGTAACTGAGAATCCTGCTCAAGAACCTCCGCAAGGAGCATGACCACCTGGCCCAAAAAGTACGCCGGCGGCGGCATTAGAGAAGGAGAGACTGCCCCTTGCCCCTTTTTTAAATACTTTGGGGGGGGGGGGGAATTGGTTGTTGGGTTTTTTGGACTTGGGGGACTTTTTATTTCATGGACATTCGTTGGGGTTAGGTGGGGGGGTGGGTTGAGTCTTGCGGGATAGTCATTTTTTGTTATGGATATAAATAATTATTACTTTCAACTTAAACATAGCATATGTGTTTTTACTGCAGTTAAGGCTGGAGGGGGGGTTAACTGTAAGTTTGTTTCCCTGAAACTTAAGTGGTGTCTTGATTCAAATTGTGTCAGTAATTGCCCAAATGTTTACAAAAGTAAGTGCCTCTCACAGAGTTAGTGAATTCAATTGTCCTAGGACTTTACTAGTACTACGGCCAGTTTCTCGTCTCTCATACTACTCCATTATTCTTCCTCCCCCCAAACGCTTATCTTATCTGTAATTCATGTTTGAAAATAGGGCTAGGCACAGGGCTGGCTGCATGGCAAATGGCGATTAAGGATGGAAAAAAACGCAGCATGGCAAACAACAAATGAAGATAAAAAAATCTTTGGATACGAAGATATCCATAAATATTTTAAGGGACATAAAGGAAGTGCATGCCCTTTTGCAGGCATGAAGTTGATTGCTAAATAGATGGTTAGGTTACTTAAACTAAGTAGCACTTTCTAATAAATGAAAGAATGCAACAGTACAGGGCTGCAGTAATTATGTGTTTTTGCCTATCTCAGAACTCAGAGAAACACTTTTTTCATTAAATTAGTTTGAAAAATAGCAAAGTAAAACTATACAATAGCTGGAGGGATGAATTTAGAAGCAGAGAGCAAAGAAATACAGAGTCACACTCATAGAAGTTCACAGCAATAACATTACTTAAAAGATAAGTATAAATGAATGGATACTGTTACTGTATGTTGTTGTACTTGTCCTGTTGAATTTGGGAAGTTGCATGCATCAAGCCATTCCTCTTATTTGCTGTACTCCTCCATTCCATCTGACGCTCCGTCGATCAATGTTGGTGTCCAGACACCCTGTCCACTGCCTGTCTGGCGGAGGCTGAATTGCGGGTCGCTATTGTGAAGCCTGACTTCATCCTTTTTTCCATTGCACAGGGTGAAAGCTACCCTGTAAATGTTGATGCAAAACAGGAAGTAATATTAACACACCACTGAGAAATAAATATAAGGTACGTACGCTGTGTAGTGCAAAAAGTCACACTTTCAGTTTTAGAATAAACAGCACAATAGTTTCGAAAGGGCGTACTCTGAGTCTCCTTTTGAAGGATAAAAAAGTATGGGCGAATTTTGCGGATCTTTCTCCTCAAGCTAGGTGTAGTGTAAACTACCGTGAGAAGTTGGCCTGGTATATAATGCTCACTAGTTCTAGTGATCACCTTGTACCATGCCAAGCAACCCTTATGATGATTGGTTGTAAGTCAACCTTATAGACCAACTTTCCAGGAGGTAGCGTGGACAAAGCAATCTTTTGCCAAACTCTGTAAAGGCATTTGAAGCAAGCTGTTTTACCATATACAATCCCCTTGAATACCAAATGAAAGCACACCACACAGATATATATTGAAAATATATATATATATTTATTTACTACAAATATCCCCTATACTCTTTATGAGCACAGAAGCAAATGCGTTAAAACAAAACACTGTTTAAATATACAAAAGTTGCACAATATGGATAGGCCTTAGGGGCCACTAAAACCATATACTAAAATAGTGGTATAAGTATCACTAATCGAAAAGGAAGTAGGCCTTGGGAATCGCTGGAGCTGTTCGGGACTAGCAGTGACTAAGTCAGGAAAGGCCCGCGGGACTCGGGTGCAGCGCTTAAAGCACACGCATGCACCAATACAAAGTCAATGGTGCGTAAAAAGTACAAAGTTACTGAAAAGGGAACCTTCCGTATGACCTAGAACCTAGCAACTTGGAACATAGACACTAGAGGTGTATTGTTACACAGGAGTACCGGAGTGCCAGGGTTACCTCACTCACAGGAAGCGGGTGCATATGTCTCAAAGTGTGTCGGGTTTTGTCGCGCTGGTCTATGGAGCCTTTAGATGAAGATGTTGCAGGCGGGTCGTCGAGTAGAGTTCCGGTGGATCCAAGGGTGGATCTGAAGAGGTGAAGACCTGAAAGCAGAGAGGACAATGTTCAAAGCCACTAGCCAGTGACTACCATGGAACCAAGAGGGAACCAGGCGATGTCGGGTACAAACAGGCGAAGAAGTGAAGATTGTCTCTGCAACCACGTGGACATGAAGAGGTCGAGGATGTCCAGGCGTCAATCACGAGCTGTCCCACAAAGGCTTTAGCTGATGGCGGTGTCCGCTTCTTGATTGGAGCAAACAGGCCTTGGCAAATACAAGTCACGCAGGAAACAATGCAAGCTTCTCACTCGGACCAGCCAGGTCAGAGGAGCCGCTCCTTTTTACAGGAGTGAGGGCCAGTCTGGAGCAACCAGACCAGTGGTGTTGATTTTGGATTTCGTTGCCAAGATGGTCACTAGTCAACGGGCCAGTAACCGGGATGACGCATCGAGTTGCAAAATGCAAAAGGGCCCCACACAGATTGTGGAGATGCTGGAGGGCTGATCTCTAGTGCAGATACTGCTCGGTGGGGGGGGGGGCTTTTTAAATCCCAAAGCACAGCATGGAGGGTGCCTCGGGTGCTGCGCAGTCAGCTTCTCGTGAATCTTCCAAGATGGCCAGTCCCACTTCTCTCGGTGCCTCCACAGGTCTCTTCTTTGCAGGGACTGTGGATGGGGCTCTGAGATGTCTGGGAATCTGGGTCTTGTTGGGCTCTGGGCTCGGGCTCCGGCGGGAGGTGGCGGCAAAGCAGACGTCAAGTTGCTGGATGGTGCCTGTATTCACAGGGTGGTCACTCCTTGGCCACAAGGGAGATTCTCTTCAGTCTTCTGTGCAGTAGAATGTCAAAGTCCAGTTTTCTTCTTAGTTTCAAGTCGAGTTCAGGATGATCTGAAGTCTTGGGACACAGCTCCTACTCTTATTCCAAATCTAGGGGCTGGATCACCTGCTAAGTCCCTCCTCTTGGTGGGACCTGGAAGGGGGGTGTTTACACCCCCTTTCCTTTGTCCAGCTCTGCACCAGGACTGGGGCTGGAAAGCCCCAGCACCGGTTTGGACTGGCTTATGCACAGGGACACCTTGTGTGCCCCAGACATGTCTCATTCTATTCAGCCCTGTCCTACCCAATACACAAAATCCTGTCTGGGGTGGTGCTTGCACCTCCCAAGGCAGGAAACCCTTTGTCCAAGCCTCCCTCACGGAAAGGACTCCCAGCAGCCGGAGGTCAGACTTGTGTCTGTGGTTGCAGCATCCATTTTGTGATGCTGAGGCTCGAGTTAACTTTAACCGGGGTTCAGGTTATGTACATGTCGTGTCCCTCTATAAGGGTGGAATGCTACCCCCATCACCAGAATTGGCGAGGGGGTAGTATTCCAATTTGTATGACACCTTACTCGACATGTTTTGATAAAGCCAAACCAAAGTTAGCAAGTAACCGCGAGGATTATAATGCACTTAAGAGTATATGGTATGGCAATAACCCGGAACAGCTAAGGGAGTTGTTCCCGACAGCTGCAGACATGCTCAGCTCATGCCAAAGCACCATCTCACATGAAACCAAGCATTCTGCCTCCAGGATTGTCGAGGCCTTCCATAGGAGTGGCTTATAGGTTAACATGTGTCCAGATATGTTAGATATAGATATACTATACTCAAGTAAGAGGTGATTACACCAACTTACCCCAGCTGATTGATCAGCCAGTTGTGTCAAATATGGAGGCCAGACCAGGGGTGGAATAATACATGCTGCAGCCCCTGGTAGGCCTTGGTCACACCTATGCCCTGGGTACCTAGGGTACACTGTTACAGGGGCCTATAAGGTGAACCAGTTCCAATTGTGTATGTACCTAAGGTACATGGAGTCCATTTTAAGGAGAGAGCAATTAGCCTGGGGCCCTGAATAGCAGGATCCCAGGCCAACTAAGTCAAAAACCAGCTAAAATACAGTCGAAAAGTTTGGGGGTAACCATAGTCAGATATCCACCTTCCTACAACTACGATTTTAGAACAAAATTAGACCTTCCCAGCAGTGCTCCAAGACCCTTAAGCAGAGATGATAAAATGTATAATACCACCAATCAGACCACAATAAACGTACAATACTGCTACCTGTCTGAGGCCTAGTGGAAAATGGTGACAAAACGTACTTTTAAAGTAAAGTAGGCCCAAATCCCCCCTTTCCCACCATGGATTTTCTTCAAACCAATTGCAACCAAAATTAGACATTTCTTGACAAGTGCTCCAAGAGTAGACCCCAGAACCCAGTTGCCAAAAACTCGAACACTCCCAAACACATGCATTACTGCTAACCCTAACGAGCCCTAAGTTTAAAATAGTGTCAAACGCTTTCTGCAACTCGCCTATGCCCCCATGGATTTTCTTAAAACCTCTTGTGATCAAAAGTATCCATACCCAGCGTTGCTCCAAGACCCCAAAACCCACCCACAAACACCAGGAACCCCCCTAAACAGCCCCCCGAAAATAATATAATATAATATAAGGGTAGCTTATAAAGCACTTGGTTACGCAGAAGCGTGTCCCCGTGCTACAACTGAAGAACTCTGAGCGGGGTTGGAGACCACTGATCAGTTATCAGGAGAACAGGTATGTTTTTAGGTTCTTGCGGAAGCTGGATTCGGATGGATCAAGACGGAGATGGAGAGGGAGGGAATTCCAGCTTTTCGCTGCCAGATGGCGGAAGGAGCGTCCGCCCATAAGGGCCCTTTTGACCCTAGGAACCAGAAGTAGGCCCCCATATGAGGAGCGCAGATCGCGTGCAGGTGTATACCTTGCCACTAAGTTCTGGAGTGGGATAGGTGATTTCTTAGCCAGGATGCGGTGACATGTACAGAGGGCTTTGAATTCCACTTGCTTTTTACTGGCAACCAGTGGAGGGTTTTGAGAGCGGCTTTGGTGTCTGATCGTTTAGGGATTTTTAGAATGAGACGGGCTGCCGCGTTCTGTATTACCTGAAGGCGATTCATATCTTTGCAAGTGGTACCCAGGTAAAGTAGGTTGCCGTAGTCTAGGCGTGATGTCACAAAGGCGTGTACCAGTGTTCTCCGTGCTGACATAGGAAGGAGGTCAAGGACCTTCCTTATGGTCTTTAGGACGCTAAAACAGACACCTGCAACTCGGTCTATTTGGGGTCCAAAAGATAGGTCAGTGTCGAGCCATACGCCAAGGTTTTTGACTCCCTGGCGGGGTATGGGAGCCTCACCCAGGCATGGAGGCCACCACGCCGATGACCAAGCAAATGGGTTCCTCCCCACAACGAGCACCTCGGTCTTGTTGCCGTTTAATTTAAGGCAGTTGGTGGACATCCAGGTTGCAAGCTCTTGCATGCAATCCCTGAAACTGTCCATCGCAAGACCGGGTGCACACGATAGGGAGATAGCCAGCTGCGTGTCATCGGCATATGACAGGATGCTCAATCCGTGACTCACGGCAAATAAAGCCACTGGAGAGACATAGAGATTAAACAAGGTTGGGCTCATGGACGAACCCTGGGGAACGCCTTGTCCCAAACCTATGTCTCTCGAGTAGTGGTCGCCCTGGCGAACCTGGAAGCTTCTCCCTGTCAGGAAGGATTGTAACCATTGGAGTGCAGCTTCGGATATTCTTCCATTGTTCAGACACTGTAGCAAGTTGTCGTGCGCCACAGTGTCAGATGCTGCACTCAGGTCCAATAGGATGAGGGCCATGGTGTGTCCCTCATCCACCCCTGACGTAGGGTCTCAACTGCTGACAGCAGTGCGGACTCTGTAGAGTGGCGAGGGCGGAATCCAAATTGGGTGTTGTGCAATAGGGCAGCCTTTTCCACGAAGTCCATTAGTTGTATATTGACCGTTTTTTCAGCCACCTTGGCCATGTAGGGCAGGAGTGAAATTGGGCGAAGGTTGTCAAGTTTCTCAAAACTGATGGTATGTTTCTTCCTGAGGGGTAGAACAACCGCCTTTTTCCAATCCCTAGGTACTGTCTTGGTGCTAAAAGATACATCGAGTAGATGTCTAATGTATGGTTCAGGTACCCTCAGACTATCCGTCAGGCGTTTGGGTGTGGTTGGGTCTCGAGGAGAGCCCGACTTCACCGACCTACAGATTTTTAGAAGATCTTCCGTGGGAGGGATAACGAAGTTGGTAAGTCTTGGTTTATCTCCCCACTCCCTTGGGTTTTCAACAAAGTCTGCCCCGGTTTTGGGCTGCGTAGGGAATGCTGAGTAGATTTTTGTTATTTTTTCTGAAAAAAAGTCTGCGATTTTGTCACACAGTTCTGGTGAGCAGTCATCAGGGACAATAGCTGAGTTTCCGCTTGAAAGAGTTTTATAGACTGAAAACAGCTCTTTCGTCGAGTTACCAACCTCACAGATCCTAGTCGTAAAGTATGCTGTTTTCATCTTTCTGATTAGTCCATGGTAGGTTCGTCTCTCGGTTAGATAATTAGTTCTGGTTTCTTCAGAGAAAGTCTTGCGCCATTCTCTTTCGGTTCTTTTCAGTGCGGTTTTCTGAACTCTTAGTTCAGCGTTGAACCACGGGGCAGTTTTGTTTACGCGTCCCCCAGATTTGGTTTTTAGCAAAGGGGCTGTGCAGTCTAGTGCCTGATTAATGCGTATGCAGAGGTTAGCATTGGCCGTGTCAGCATCCTCCCCTCCTGGGCTTCCTCCTTTTGTTAATTCTTCACAGAATTTAGACTGAGAGAAAGTAGCCCATTTCCGTTTGAGGTGGTACATGACTGATGGCTGTGGGGATCTGCTTCCAGGGATTCGTATGGAAAAAGGGACCAAATAGTGGTCCGACCATGGAATGGGAATTGGGGTCATAGCTTCCGCTTCCCCCCAGTTGACAAATATGGGGTCCAGCAGATGACTCAGTTGATGGGTAGGGTCTCTAACAATTTGGGTTAGTTGGAGGGCTTTCAGTGCCTGACCAAAAATCTTACTGACGTTGTCTGAGGGGTTATCAAGATGTAGATTGAGATCCCCGAGTACCATAAACTTGTCATTGCACAGAGCGGTTTCCATGATTCCTTCAACCAGACTCTCCTCGAAATGCCAAAATGAGCGAAATGCCTGAAAATGGAAAAACTTTTTCACCTCCGATTTTCTCAAAACCACTTTTATCCAGTATTAGACCTTCACAGGAATGCCCCCAGACCCATCAACCCAGGTGGAAACAAGTTTAACCCCCCCAAACAGCCACAAAGAAAACATGGAAAAATGGGCACTTTGTTAAATTTCTGCATATTTCCCAGATCACTCTGTGCAAGCTCTGTAGCTAGGCCCTAACTCACCTTTGCCACCATGGATTTTCGTCAAACTTCTTGCAATCAAAAGTATCCATACCAAGCGTTGCTCCAATACCCCAAAACCCACCCACAAACACCAGGAACCCCCCAAACAGCCCCCCAAAAATGCTAAAGTGAACAAAATGCCTGAAAATGGAAAAACGTTTTCACCTCCGATTTTCTCCAAACCACTTTTACCCGGTGTTAGACCTTCACAGCAATGCCCCAAGACCCATCAACCCAGGTAGAAACACGTTTAACCCCCCCAAACAGCCAAAAAGCAAAACCGCAAAAAGTGAGACTTAGCAAATTTCGGGCCTACCTGGAATTCAGTCCAAATGCGCTGTGCAGCTAGGCCCTAACTCCCCTTTTCCACCGTTGATTTCCTGAAAAACAAATGTAATCAACATTAGACTGTGCCAGCATTGCTCCCAGACCCCAAAACTAACTCAAAAAAACATAGAAGCCCCCCAAACAGCACCCCAAAGACAGGCAAGTGAGCAAAAACACAAAAACATTTTTGCCATGGATTTGATCCAAAACACTTGATTCCAAACCCCAAAACCCACCCACAAAAACCTGGAAGCCCCCCAAACAGCACCCCAAAGACAGGCAAGTGAGCAAAAACGCAAAAACTTTTTCGCCATGGATTTGGTCAAAAACACTTGATTCCGATATTAGACTTTCCGAGCTAAGCCCCCAGATCCCTGCAGCCACCCGCCAAAAAGCAGAACACACCCAAACAGGCAAAAAGCAAAAATGGGCCTACCTTCAATTCAGTCCAAGTACGCTCTTCAGCTCGGCCCTAACTCCCCTTTTCCACCATGGATTTCCTGAAAAACAAATGCAATCAACATTAGACTGTGCCAGCAGTGCTCCCAGAACCCAAAACCCACCCACAAAAACCTAGAAGCCCCCCAAACAGCACCCCAAAGACAGGCAAGGGAGCATAAATGCAAAAACTTTTTCACCATGGATTTGGTCCAAAACACTTGATTCTGATATTAGACCTTCCGAGCTATGCCCCCAGGCCCCTGCACTCACCCGCAAAAAAGCAGAACACCCCTAAACAGGCAAAAAGCAAAAATGCAAAAACTCATACAAAGTTTTCAGCCAATCAGTCAACATTGGTCGAAACGCGCTTCGCAGCTAGGCCCTAACTGCTCTTTCCCACCATGGATTTTCTTCAAATCACTTCCAATAAAAATTATGCTATCCCAGCAGTGCTCCCAGACCCCCACACCCTCCCCCACAAATCTAGAACACCCCCAAACAGCCCCTCAAAACATGCAATACTGGTATATTCAAATCATGGCAAATTGCGCTGTTCACAAAACATTGCTGTTTTCAGAACTTCCACTACTTTGATCCTCTTGAAACTCACCTGGACAGTCACTTGTTCCAGCGATTCACAGGAATCTCAGCAAGGCAGAACAAAATCAAACCACTGCGCTCTTTGAAGAAGAAGAAGAAGAAGAAGAAGGTCTACGACAAGTTTTCACTTAGTTTTCACCCAAACACACGCGCACACGCGCCCGCAAAACAACCAAAAAGGCCATAATTCTGCCAATTCTGGACCAAAGATCACCAAACTCCCCTAAAACATTTTTAACATCATTATGAACGAGCCTGCATCGGGCCCTAGAATCAGCGTGAACCATACCAACGTAAACCCAAAAACCCTAGTAAATCGCACAGAACCCTAAACCATAGATATGCTTTGTCTGTCTGTGACAAAGAGCCTAGGTATGCTACATCAGGAGGATGCTTCACTCAGTGGTGCCTGCCTTGACCGTCTGCATGGCCCTGCCGCAAGCATGGGCCAAAAATCCGTTCCGCTCAAGAATTTGCGTTTTTTCTGTACTTTCGGAAGATTTGCGAAATACTGAATATCAGCAAATTTTGCAAACATAACGGAGGTTTGGCCCAAGCTTGAGGCAGTGCCATGCAGAGGGTCAAGGCAGGCACCCCTGAGTGAAGCAACCTGATGTACTATACCTAGGCTCTTTGTCAGACAGACAAAGCATATCTAATTGTATGCAGCAAGCCACATAGCCCCAATTTTACATGAACTTCTGTCTGTGGACTCTGCCTGGCATAACAACAACAGTATACTGCCTCGCCCTTGACCAATACATACCACGAATAGACATGTAGTCCTGCTGTAGTAGTTGTTGTAGACTGGTTTACCTGTTTGCCACTCACGAATTGGCCATAGTTCTTCCGTAAATCGACGCTGATGATCCATCCATCCCAGTAAGTGACTGTAAAGAAAAAAGATATAATATTTAATCAATCATCATGGTATATTGGCAAGTGAGTCCGCTCCAAGGACATTTTGCATATTTTGTGAAATGCAATATAGTGGCCCCTGAATTTGAAGTACAATTTTAATTAAACAAGGTAAAAAAAAGAGTTGTTTACATGAGTTACAATTACTGTGCAAAAGATTAAATAATAACTAAGACAAGACATATGAATCATAATTTCATGCACAAAAAACAAACAGCAATTGGTTTCATCAGAGCCAGACAGCCATTGCTGTCGAGTGCATGCCATCTTCTCAATTATTCATTACCTGTTAGACTTTTTGTCCGCATCTTCTTCGGAAAGTGAGGGCCCACAGGACAGCCTCTCCTGTAAATATCAAAAGTAACTCTGTCAGCAATCAGCAAGCATGTAGTCAGTCAGTAATTTCAGTCCCACTTGAGGGAACTCGTCGTAATCCATCCATCTGCTTTGAGGGAAATGGATAGGGGGAGTCTGGAGGAGGAGTATAAAGGAGCATGATTGAGTTGTGAACTTGTGAACCTCAGGAATGCAGACTGCGGCACCTTCAAATCAATAAGGAATAAAAGATGAAGACAGTGCTGCTGATGGACTTGCTGTGATTAGTTGATTGGAGTTTTGTTGTGGTATAAGTTGCAAAACAAAGAAAGACACACAGGAATAAAAGTGAATAAGGACAAAAAAAGGAAGTCATTTTCAGGGCTTGGTGTCAGGGAAGTAGAGCTCGTCCTTCAACTCCATGAATTGAGATGGGAGTAGGTCAGGAAACAGAGAAGAACTTCCGTCACCTAAGTCAGTGTCCTCTTCTTCTTGCGTGCATTAACGTAATTTGTAATCTGGTGGTATCAAGTGCTGATTCATCTTGATCAGTGTTAACCTCTCCACATTTTTGGCCGAGAGGCAGTCCTTTTTGAAGTTACAATGGCACCAGCAGCACTGAAAACACGTTCTGAAGACACGCTTGCGAGTGGGCAAGACAAATAATTTATAGCCAGGTTGGTGATCAGTGGCCATAGAGCCATTTTCCTGTACCAATACAGCAATGGGTTTGTATTAACAAAGACCTGTGTTGGGTCATCCAGATAGGCCTGCACCATCAACTCAAGGTTCTCCACGGTTGCTCCACTTTGTATATCATTGGTGGCCTTCTCAGCACTGGAATAACCAACCCCTTGATGAGTTAGCCAATCCGTTTCCGACAATATTATGGGTGGGCCTGGTGCAGGTGAGAATGATGATAGGGTTGCTGCTGGTGTTGTTAACGGCTGTGAGGGAAAGTTACTCCCTTCGCCCACATATTCAGAAGTGGAACTTGACTCTGGATCATCTGCTGATTCAGTTGGACTTCTGACAGCTCCTTGAATTTTCAGCCGATCTATTTCGAACCGACTGGCTGACACAGCTATCCAATGTTTTTACTTTGAAAACATCTGCCTCATCAAAAGGAATGAATGCTTTTTTGTACAGTGGATCCAGAATAGTGGCACAAATGTAATGTTGTTCTGTATGTATCTTTTGAAAGCCTTTCATTGACAACTAGGCGGCTTAATAAGTTCTCCGCCAACAGATGTGCAGCTTGCTTTCCACCATCATCTCAACGTTGAAGACACCGCCTTCAGTTGGTGCTCTAGCATGCGCAACAATGGGATAGCTTTGCTCAAAGAACAGTCCTCCCTGATGACTTCACGCGTGAACACCTCAAAAGGACGAAGCATATCTGTCAGGCTTTTAACTAGCTGCCATTCCTCCAACTCTAACCTCATGTCATTAATAGGAGAACCTACTGTAAAGATATAGTCATTGATTACCATGCACTGCTCAAACAGATGCTCAAGCATGTAAAAGGTTGAGTTCCAAAGTGTTGCAACCTCCTGGATGAGTCCTTTGACTGGCACTTTACGTACATGTTGAATGCTCCTCAGCTGCTTCTGGGCCTTAAAAGAATGGCTGAAATGTGTGCAGATTCTTCG
Organism: Lissotriton vulgaris; assembly: GCF_964263255.1. Lineage (NCBI taxonomy): Eukaryota > Metazoa > Chordata > Amphibia > Caudata > Salamandridae > Lissotriton > Lissotriton vulgaris. Next base: position 2,037,900,591 of record NC_141691.1, read on the forward strand.
GCAGGTAGACAGTAACTTCTTGACTTGGTTTTTAGTTTTCAAGAAATCTTGGTTAACCAGGTTTATACAGTGCGCCAAACACGGCACTCTGAAATATTCACCGTCCTGCATGGCCTTAACTATATTACTGCCATTATCCGTGGAAACATAACCAACTATGCGATTTCTTGGTTGTAGCCATTCAGAGGCCTTACTGTTAACACCTTGGCTGCTAGCAGTTTTCCCGTCCTGTGCTGGAAATTACCATTTTGCTGGTGTCATGACGAGCTCAGCTCGTCATCAGCACAGCTCAACCGTGCATCATGACGAGCTGAGCTCGTCATCAGCATCGAAAGGGTTAAACTCATCCAAAATGTTTTTTGCAGTATGAGTTTTCTCCATGGCAAACATGGCTAATGTTGCATGTTTCCGAGTAGATTGAAAAACTGTGTCCACGTCAACAGCTGCACTTGACTTGTCTCTAACCCCTGCAAAAGACCCTGCAAAAGAGACCCAGTGTCTAGTGATGCACATGTAATCAAGGGCTTGGCAACTAGTCCACATGTCTGTTGTCAAGTGGATAGTGTGAACAGCACTTTTCTGCAAAGCTGCCCCAATCACCTCCAGCACATCTTGATGTAGTGCTGGAACCGCAACTCTGGCAAAATAGGACCGGCTAGGAACCTTCCATTTAGGGCAGACTGTTTCCACTAATTCTAGAAACCCCACCCCTCCCACGAAAGAAAAGGGGAGAATGTCCAGCACTAGCATTTTAGCCAGCTTTAAGTTATACAGACGTACCGTTGGGTGGTTGCGTTCAAATGGCGCCTCCGACCAGAACATTCCGCGAATGGTGGGCTGGATCATTTTACGTGATAATGATGATGATATCGTCTTCAAACCAGTTAGGCCCATTGATGTATTTTTTCGCATTGGTGTCTCTCCAACACTTTTAGTGTGCCTCATAGATGTTGCAGGGGTAGAGGGTGTGGGCGATACCACTGCAGTGCTGCTGCCAGGGGTACTGGGTGTACCAGAAAAAATGTCTGTCGCTTCTTCACTTCCCCCCTGCACGATCAGATTCTTATCATCATCAGATGCAATATCAATGGATACATTTGGATTTGTTTTTCTTTTGCCTTCCTCGATCTTCCTCATGTGTGTTTCCCAAATGATAGTGTGTTATTGCTTGAGATGACCTCTCTGGCCTTCGGTACCATAGTTGGTACCAAGCTTACCCCGACTAACGCATGCTTTACAAATCGAACAAACAACCATGTTTTCCACCTTTGCGCTAACAGTAAAGACGTCCCAAACTGGGGACTGGTGATGTCTGCTGAAGGTGGAGGTGCTACTTTCAATGCCAGATGAAGTGGATGATGAGCATGGCTGAATTTGTTTCAGTTGTTCACTTACAGCACCACTACATGAGGTCGAGGTGGATGGAGGTCCTTGCCGGCCCTTCTGACTAAAAAAGATGGAAGCGGTAGATCGTTTTGGTATTGTAGTTAACGGTGGTGGTACCAGTGCCACGCCACCCATATCCCGTTAAGCAGCCATTCGGGCTAGGGTGAAAATGTCTGTCTGCTGCATGCCTGCTGGGGCTTGAGTGACGACTGTGATGACTGGGTCATCGTCAGACTGTTCATCAGCAGCAGAAGACACCACTTCTTGTTCGTCGTCATCAGCCATAAGTCGAAGCTTTACGGGAGCCTTCCTTTTAGGCTTAGCTACCTTTGTCGACTCATGCCGTGATTAACTCTAACACTGCAATGGTGGGTTCCAATCAACATCAAGATCATCAGAAGGAAGGGGGCTTGAAGAAGAACTTTTAGTATCCCTCCTTGACCTTTATCTTGCTGGGGATCTGGAAGACAATGGATCATCATCTGGAGGAGTGGCTTCCTCGGATGATACCTCCTCTTGAATAGCAATTTCCTGATGTGCCCCTACTTCTGGAGGAACAAGCGTTGTAGGCAGTTGTGCCACTCCATGAACCTCTAGTCGGACCTCTCCATGCACCTGTCCATGCGCCTCTCCTTGCGGCTCTACTTGCGCCTCTCCTTGCGGCTCTCCTTGCGGCTGTACTTGCGCCTCTACTTGCGCCTCTCCTTGTGGCTGTACTTGCTCCTCTTCTTGCCCATGTACTTGCGCTTGTACTAGTTGCACCTGTGTTTGTGGCTGTGGTTGCTTAAAACTCGTCAGCTGAGTTACACCTGGCATTGATTGGATGGTACTTGCTTGTGATGAGCCAAGATCACTGGTCGATGGCGATTCAACAACCAAAGTGGCTGCAGCAGCAGCACTCATGGTGGTCTTGGACCTAACTTGGTGTGGTGGCACTGAGCCCAATGAAGCGGAGGTGCTGCTTCCAGCTTGGTCCCCGGCGGACACCGCTGCTGCTGCAGGCATAGTTTTTTTTCCCAAAAAAGGTGTCAGTGGGCACACCAGTCTCCTTGGTAGGTGGTGCCACTTGCTTCTTCTGCTCCTTCTTACTGGCAGTGGCACTATCAACATTTTTTGCTGAGGCGCTAAGGCCATCTTTTGTTGGGGCCATCTTCTTGAGATGTCAGAACAGCAGGCCGCAGTTGCACAAGTTGCAGAGTTGTATTGTCTGTGGCCACACGTGACATAACCTAATGTTGTGCTGCACACACCGCTGCAGGACTTCTTCCTGGCACTGGTGGTTTTCTTGTGCACCTAAAAGCAATGGAAGCCAGAGGAACATCAATAATACACCCCAAAAAGTAAAAAAACACTAAAATGTCCCCTTGACCCCCACCACATGGCCAGGCCCTGCCTGTCCCTGGCCTCAAAATGGCCCCTACCCACATGGTCAGGCCCCAACACCCCCCATAAAAGTTGGAAAACACTCAAAAATCACCACAATCCAATGCCATCCATGCCCTCAATGATGTTTAAATTCAAGACACCCCAGAGAAAGACTAGGCCCATGCACCACTGAGTACCCCTGGGCATAATGGTTGAAAGCAAGGCAAACTGGGTGGAGGCCTGAGCACACTGCCTGGCTTAAAAATGGCCCCATGACCCCCACCACATGGCCAGGCCCTGCCTGTCCCAGGCCTCAAAATGGCCCCAACCCACATGGCCAGGCCCCAACAACACCCCAAAAAATCGACAAACACTCAACAATCACCACAATCCCATGCCATCCATGCCCTCAATGATGTTTAAATTCAAGACACCCCAGAGAAAGACTAAGCCCATGCACCACTGAGTACCCCTGGGCATAATGGTTGAAAGCAAGGCAAACTGGATGCAGTCCTGAGCACACTGCCTGGCTTAAAAACGTCTCCTTTACCCCCACCACATGGCCAGGCGCTGCCTGTGCCAGGCCTCAAAACGGCCCCCACCCACATGGCCAGGCCCCAACAACACCCCAAAATGTCGAAAAACACTCAAAAATCACCACAATCCCATGCCAACCATGCCCTCAATGATGTTTAAATTCAAGACACCCCACAGAAAGACTAGGCCCATGCACCACTGAGTACCCCTGGGCATAATGGTTGAAAGCAAGGCAAACTGGGTGCAGGCCTGAGCACACTGCCTGGCTTAAAAACGGCCCCTTGACACCCCAAATGGACAGGCCCTGCCTGTACCAGGCCTCAAAATGGCCCCCACCCACATGGCCAGACCCCAACAACAGCCCAAAAAGTCGAAAAACACTCAAACATCACCACAATCCCATACCATCCATGCCCTCAATGTGTATAAATTCAAGACACCCCATAGAAAGACTAGGCCCATGCACCACTGAGTACCCCTGGGCATAATGGTTGAAAGCACGGCAAACTGGGTACATGCCTGAGCACACTGCCTGGCTTAAAATTGGCCCCTTGATCCCCCAAATGGCCATGGCCTTGCTGTACCAGGCCTCAAAATGGACCCCACCCACATGGCCAGACCCCAACAAGAGCCCAAAAAGTCGAAAAACACTCAAACATCACCACAATTCCATACCATCCATGCCCTCAATGTGTATAAATTCAAGACACCCCATAGAAAGACTGGGCCCATGCACCACTGAGTACCCCTGGCATAATGGTTGAAAGCAAGGCAAACTCTGTGCAGGCCTGAGCACACTGCCTGGCTTCAAAATGACCCCTTGACCCCCACCACATGGTCAGGCCCTGCCTGTACCAGGCCTCAAAATGGCCCCCACCCGCATGGCCAGGCCCCAACAACACCCCAAAAAGTCGAAAAACACTCAAAAATCACAACAATCCCATACCATCCATGCCCTCAATGATTTTTAAATTCAAGACACCCCACAGAAAGACTAGGCCCATGCACCACTCACTACACCTGGGCCTACTGGCTAGTGAGGCTTTCCAGGCACCCCAAAATTTAAAAAAAATCAACATATAACAGTGAGCCAAAATTCCATGACATAAATGAGAATTAAGTTAAAAAACAAATCACAGAAACAGTTGTATCATGCACCCATGACTTACCCTGGGCCTACTGGATACTGTGGCTACCCACCACAATATATATTTTGTTAAATTTGTGAAAAAAGTTTTAGAACTGTAGTTGCATCAACTGCAATGCCCCAAACAAACAACAACAACTTACTTGTAAAATCTCATGTCCAAAAGGGATCTAAACTCCAAAGTCCAAAAAGTCCTCAAATACAAATCCAGCAGCAGTCACATAAAGTAATCCTTCCAGCCAAATGAAAAGTGACCAGTACATGCACAACGCACTGGGAGGAGCCTGCTGGACAGGAATAGGAAGTTGGAGACTCTGCGCACTTCCTTTCTCCCACCCCACCCCAAAAAAGGGACACCTGCACCAAAAAGTGCAGCCAAATGTCAATCTGGGGAGTTATTCTGATCAAAATCATCATTTTCACAAGGTTTATGCATCCTGCGGTGGATTTCTTGTGCAGAATTGCAATTTTTGCGTTGTCAAACTCTCGGAATGCAAGATGGCAAGCCGCGATAACGTAATTGCGTTCGAAAAACTCTCGCGCGATCACGCAGCAAGATCGAAAATGGCGCAGCACACGCAAAACCTGGAGGAAAACAACTCGGCAGACTCAGAATCACAGTAAGTCAACGCCACGTTCGCGATATAGTATTTTTCAAGCACGACCACGCAAAATAATTCGTAGCTTCCGAATTTGGAGATTATTGGGTAAATTTGCGAAATTTGCGGATCGCGAAATCATAAAAAGTTAGCAAATTCACAAGCGAAACAGATTTTACGCCCATACTTACCACCAGCCACATGGCCTGGCCCAGAAATCGAACTCCTCACTAAAAAAGCACATTTCCCAACTCAATCCAATGCCATCCATGCCCTAAAAGATGTCTAAAAATTCAACAGACTACACAGAAACACTTGATTAATAAAGCTGTGGCTACCTTCTCTGAGCCTACAGGATAAAAGCAGGCATGTTGGCAGACAAGGCCAAACAAGTTTGCAGGCCTAAGCTTCACAAAGGCCACCAGCCACATGGCCAGGCCCAACATCAGATAGCCCACCCCAAAAAAACACATTTCCCAACTCACTCCAATGCCATCCATGCCCTAAATGATGTCTACAAATTCAACAGACCACACAGAAACACTTGATTAATAAAGCTGTGGCTACCAGCTCTGAGCCTACTGGGTGAAAGCAGGCCTGTTGTCAGATAAGACCAGACAAGCGTGCAGGCCAAGGCTTCAAAATGGCCTCCAATCACATGGCCAGGCCCAACATCAAAAAGCCCACCCCAACAAAAAAACATTTCCCAACTCAATCCAATGCCATCCATGCCCTAAATGAAGTCTAAAAATACAACAGACCACACAGAAAAACTTGATTAATAAAGCTGTGGCTATTTGCTCTGAGGCCTCTGGATAAAAGCAAGCCTGTTGGCAGACAAGGCCAGACAAGCTTGCAGGCCTAGGCGTCTAAGTGGCCACCGGCCAAAAGGCCAGGCCCAACAACAGAAAGCCCACCCCTAAAAACACATTTACCAATTCAACCCAATGCCATCCAGGCCCTAAATAATGCTTGAAAATGAAATTCATTCAAAAAACACCAAATGAACGGTTGATTCATCATGCACACACCCACGAGGCCATGACTAGCTCAGGCCTACTACTGACTACTACCCACAACATTAAAAAAAAAAAAGGAATGATAGTTACCAAAATTACATTGTAGTTGCAACAACTACAATGCCCCCCAATCAAACAGACACAACAACAAGCAACAACCACTTACTTGTAAAATATCCTATTCAAAAATCCTCAATTTCAATTGCAATGATGCAGCAGACGAAAAGAGTTATCTTTACAGCTCAAAATACAAAGGCAGAATGAGCAGGATGGACAAAGCACTGGGAGGAGCCTGCTGGACAGTAACAGGTAGTTGGAGATTCTGTGGCACTTCCTTCCTCTCCCCACCTTTTTTAAAAATGGACTCCTTGCACCAAAAAGGACAGCCAAATGTCAATCTGAGGAGTTTTTTTCATCCAAACCATCATTTGCAGAAGGATTTGATATATGGTCCGGGATGCCCGCCACCCCTTCCACCACCAAACCCAATGGTCGGAGACAGACACATATTGAACTTTTTGGAAGGCAGGGGGGCCTTGCGACCCTCCCGGCCGTATTTATTAAAAACATGAAACAAACTGTAAAACTTTAAATTAAAAACGTTTCATTTATCATGTACAAAATTCAACTTTCCATTACACTTGATGTAGACAGGTATCCAGGCGAACCTTAACAAATCTCTAATACAAAGATTTTCCTAATCGAGTCTAACATCATGCATTGCATACGAATTTTGTACATCCTATCGTTAGGGGCCAACGGCAAGGTCTGAACCGGTGTCAGATCCCTATCAACCAATTCCGCCCTCACGTATGAGTGGCGCATGCGCAGAGGACTTTACCCTCATAGCCATCCGTAACTTCCCTTGTCATGGGGGCCCCCTTCCACTCGGCGCCATCTTAAGGACATCCGATTTCCCGTGTGGGGTAACCGTAAGAAGGACAGAGTGAACTCCCCCCCTTTCCCCGCACTACCTTCCGCCGCAGCGGACATCCGGCCCCCGGGAAATTCGTGGGAGTGGCTTATGGCCATCTCCCCCTGGGAGGGGCCTATGGCTGTCTCCCCTGGGCGATCCCATCCGTAATGGGTGCCACCCCCAGTGGGAGGGGACAATGGCCACCTCCCCCTGGGCGCTCCCAACCATAATGGGTGGCGCCCCCACTAGGGACCTTGAAATCACTGCTCACCGATCATGACCTTACCGCCCGACCGAAGACTAAATAAATACGACAGTTAATGACCTACTAGTGGGAAAAAACCTACGCATAATTCATACCATTGCTAGAGATATCCCTCACTGCTAATCCCGCCCTTGTAGAGCGGATGTCCCCAGAATAGTACCCAACATACTATCAACATTGCTACAAAGGAAAAAAGGTCCTATAACGGAGAAACCATTTTATTGCATACAGTTTATCATCATTCTACAAAGGAAAAATGCCGAGAGACAAGTATTCTATTGCATACACAATTTTTAGTATCAATCTACAATGGGAACAAAGGCCTAGACAAGACGTTTATGCATCACAATCAATTGCAAATCACAACTTTATTTACTCCCAAACTTCTGCAACAGGGGCTGGTGGGTGGGTCAAAAACTGCTGCTTGTTCCCTTGAGGGCTCACGAGCGACGAGTGGTGCAGCCTTCAGAGCGCGGGAACAAGAGGACGCCTGCCTGGACCCCCGCGCCTTTCAAACTTGCAGTGGGAGGCGGGGCAGCATCCCCCTCCCGCCCGGAAGTGCACGGACTTCCGGGCGGGTGTGAGGACCTCCTTCTTAGGTGGCGGGGGCGTGCTCCAACCACGCCCCTTCGGGCATACCTGCTGGGGACACGCCCGTGCCTGCAAAGGTTTCCCGGGCGTTCGGGGCACCCAGCCGTACGTTCGGGGTGACCGAGAGGTTTCCCCTTTCCATATGGTCCGGAATGCCCGCCACCACTTCCACCACCAATCCCAATGGTAGGAGACAGATATATTTTGAACTTTTTGGCTGTATTCATTAAAAACATGAAACAAAATTTAAAACTTTAAATTAAAAACGTTTCATTTGTCATGTACAAAATTCAACTTTCCATTACACTTGATGTAGAAAGGTATCCAGGCTAACCTTAACAAATCTCTAATACAAAGATTTTCCTAACCGAGTCTAACATCATGCATTGCATACAAATTTTGTACATCGTTAGGGGCCAACGGCAAGGTCTTAACCGGTGTCAGATCCCTATCAACCAATTCCGCCCTCACGTATGAGTGGCGCATGCGCAAAGGACTTTACCCTGGTAGCCATCCGTAACTTCCCTTGTCATGGGGGTCCCCTTCCACTCGGTGCCATCTTAAGGACGTCCGAGTTCCCATGCGGGGTAACTGTAAGAAGGACAGAGTGAACTCCCCCCTTTCCCTGCACTACCTTCCGCCGCAGCGGATATCCGGCTCTCAGGAAATTTGTGGGAGGGGCTTATGGCCGTCTCATTCCTGGGAGGGGCCTATGGCCATCTCCCCATGGGCGATCCCATCTGTAATGGGTGCCCCCCCCCCGTGGTAGGGGCCAATGACCACCTCCCCCTGGGCACTCCCATCCATAATGGGTGGTGCCCCCACTAGGAACCTTGAAATCACTGCTCACCGATCATGACCTTACCGCCCGACCGAAGTCTAAATAAATACGACAGGTAATGACCTACTAGTGGGAAAAAACCTAGGCATAATTCATACCATTGCTAGAGATATCCCTCACTGCTAATCCCGCCCTTGTAGAGCGGATGTCCCCAGAATAGTACCCAACATACTATCAACATTGCTACAAAGGAAAAAAGGTCCTATAACAGAGAAACCATTTTATTGCATACAGTTTATCACCATTCTACAAAGGAAAAATGCAGAGAGACAAGTATTCTATTGCATACACAATTTTTAGTATCAATCTACAATGGGAACAAAGGCCTAGACATGACGTTTATGCATCACAATTAATTGCAAATCACAATTTTATTTACTCCCAAACTTCTGCAACAGGGGCTGGTGGGTGGGTCAAAAACTGCTGCTTGTTCCCTTGAGGGCTCACGAGTGACGAGTGGTGCAGCCTTCAGAGCGCGGGAACAAGAGGACGCCTGCCTGGACCCCCGCACCTTTCAAACTTGCAGTGGGAGGCGGGGCTGCATCCCCCTCCCGCCCGGAAGTGCACGGACTTCCGGGCGGGTGTGAGGACCCCTTCTTAGGCGGCGGGAGCGTGCTCCAACCACGCCCCTTTGGGCATACCGGCTGTTGACACGCCCCGCGCCTGCCAAGGTTTCCCGGGCGTTCGGGGCACCCAGCCGTACGTTCGGGGTGACCGAGAGGTCTCCCCTTTCCATATGGTCCGGAATGCCCGCCACCCCTTCCACCACCAATCCCAATGGTAGTAGACAGACATGTTTTGAACTTTTTGGCCGTATTTATTAAAAACATGAAACAAAATGTAAAACTTTAAATTAAAAAACGTTTCATTTGTCATGTACAAAATTCAACTTTCCATTACACTTGATGTAGAAAGGTATCCAGGCTAACCTTAACAAATCTCTAATACAAAGATTTTCCTAACCGAGTCTAACATCATGCATTGCATACAAATTTTGTACATCCTATCGTTAGGGGCCAACGGCAAGGTCTTAACCGGTGTCAGATCCCTATCAACCAATTCTGCCCTCACGTATGAGTGGCGCATGCGCAAAGGACTTTACCTTGGTAGCCATCCGTAACTTCCCTTGTCATGGGGGTCCCCTTCCACTCGGTGCCATCTTAAGGACGTCCGAGTTCCCGTGCGGGGTAACCGTAAGAAGGACAGAGTGAACTCCCTTCCTTTCCCCGCACTACCTTCCGCCGCAGCGGATATCCGGCTCCCAGGAAATTCGTGGGAGGGGCTTATGGCCGTCTCATTCCTGGGAGGGGCCTATGGCCGACTCCCAATGGGCGATCCCATCTGTAATGAGTGCCCCCCCCCCCCCGTGGCAGGGGCCAATGGCCGCCTTCCCCTGGGCGCTCCCATCCATAATGGGTGGCGCCCCCACTAGGGACCTTGAAATCACTGCTCACCGATCATGACCTTACCGCCACAGGCCAGATAGTTGACCGACTATCTGGCCCCCCCACAACTCCTATAGGTCATGTCTCCTCAATCCCACTAGCCAAGCTATCATGTCTGCTATCAATATGTCATTTCCCTCTCTGGACAGGTGTACCCCATCATGTGAATTACAGTGGTCCCCCCAGATGCACCAGTGAGGTATACTTTGAAGGTGGTTAGATCAAAACAACTTCTCCATTTTATTGTTGACCCTCTTTACCGAATGGTTCGACGCTGTCGTGGACAACCCACCCCTCCACACCCTCCTCGGAATCACGTGGGACCAAGCTATTGTGTACCCCGGGAGTGTCTTTGCCAACCAACTAACTGCTGAAAGTATGTGTTCAATTAATGCCCGTCTGCCCAACATCACCAAGTCATTTCCCCCAATGTGCACTATGACTACTGATGGCGGTGACCTGTGCCGCCCTAACAATTCTTCCACAAAATTTCGCAGTTGGTCAATACACAAACTGCCCTTCCCATGGAAGGACACCCTGAAACCATATTCCTCAGATGTGTGGATCGCATCACCTGCCCTGTAAATGTCCGCGGCCCGTCTCACGTATGAGTGGCCCACGACCCAGACCACTCTTCTTCCATTCATTGCTCTTGAAGTGGTGGTTAGCTGATACTGGGCTGGTCCCAATTTCTGCCTTGCGTCACAGGCTCGCGAAACTGTAATCCAAACAAAAGACAACAAGCGTGAGTGCACTTCTCAAATAAGTTACAACATGTGCAACCGCACATAACGTTTGAAACAGTCTGATGACCATCTCCCCATCTGTTTAACATTGTCTGCATGCAGACCCCCGGCCGTCGCTTCTGTAGCGGCCCCTATCCTGAAGGAATGAGTTCCAAAATTACTCGAGTTCAAGCCCGCAGCTGTGATCGTGATCGCCAACACCCTTTGGAACTGAAACTTTGATACCGGGGTGCCGTCAGCATGCCGCAGCAAGCCCCCCCCCACGTCATCACCGTTTGCTTTTGGTAGGCCTCAACGTGCATCACTGGACAACAGCGACTACCCGGAGCGCGCTGCAACACTATGCTATTCCCCTGGGCCTCCTGGTCTGTCTTTGACCTGGCAACCGTGATCAGAAGGGAATCCCCCCTCACATGCATGTGGTCCCTGCACAGACCGCCCTCGGTATCCCTTTTATTGGCAGCCACCAGTTCGCCTACCCGCAGGGCCCCATAGAACGCCAGTGCAAATGCTGCCCGGAATAGGACAACCTCACGAGGTGAGTAGCACGTCTCCCCCAGTTTATCCAGCAAGGCGGTCAACCTGTCAAATCCTATCGGATGCCTGTTATCCCTTTTGCGCCCCTCTAAGTGCCGCCAGTCGCGCAGCGCCTTTCTGACTATAAAAGAGTCTGTCGGGTCCCCGATCCCTTGGAGCTGAGCCATAAACAATATGGCGGCCTTATACTGACTGGCAGTTGTCGCCGACCGGCCCTCCTCATGAAGTGCCACTAAAAATTGGGTAAAGGACCCCTCCAGACCCCTTATATGCTCCCAATGAGGGCCAAAAAAGGCACAGTAAGAGTGGAACGCCCCTTCATAAGCTTTCCTTGTCCTGGGCACTAAACTGGCTGCCACAAGGTTTTGTAGTCTGGGGCACCGATTTGCCATAGCGCTTCGGGAAAGGGCGCTGCCATTAGCTCCGCTGAGGGTAAACAATCCCTGAAAGCCTGCATTTTGAAATGAGAGAGCGCATCAGTTGCATTATTCAGTACTCCCGGCACATGTTTGCCCTGAATTGTACATTTAGCCTCAAGCATTTCAAAACAATTTCTTTCAACAATCGCAATATCCACTTGCAGCGTGCTTCCTGCTGGTTAATGCACTCCACCACAGTCATGTTATCAGACCAGAATATCACAGAGAGGTTACGGAACTCTTCTGGCAAGGCCGACAACGCTACCCAGATCGGAAATAACTCTAGGAAACCAATGTTGCTCGTCAAGCCACTCGCCTCCCACTATGATGGCTACTTCTGGGCCAACCATCTGTTACCAAGGATCGCGCCAAACCCCACACTGCCCGCAGAGTCAGTCCATAAACCTAACTTTGGTGACGAGGCCGGGGCTTTGCTCCAGACTACTCGGCCATTGAAATCCGCCAGGAATGCCAGCCAAATGAGCATGTCCTGGCGAACCGCTGCCGACAGTCTCGTGCGATGGTGCCGTTCCTTGAGGCCAGCCATGGCCTGGGCAATGGATCATGAGAAAGGGCGAGCCATCGGTATAACCCTCAGCGCAAAATTCAGCTGTCCCACTGTTTGCTGCAGTTGATGCAGTGTCACCTTGTCGTTCCTAAGACATTGTAGCAAGGAGGCCCTGAATTTGGCGATCTTCTCCGCCGGCAGATGGAAACAACCATCCGCGGAGTCTAGTTCAATACCCAGAAAGTCCAGGGTGGTAGTTGGCCCCACTGTCTTACCTGGCGCCTACGGAACCCCGCATGAGCACGCAAAATTCCTGCAATGCACGCGCACAGTCCCGAGAGCCCGCCGGGCCGAGAATCAGGAAATCATCGGGATAATGCATCACATGTTGGTGCCCTGAGGCCCTCGAGAATGCCCACTCCAGGAATGAGCTAAACATTTCAAAGTAAGCACAAGAAATTGAACAACCCATCGGCATGCACATATCCATGAAGTACTTCCCCTGGAATGCAAAACCCAACAAGTGCTGATTCTCGGGATGCACCGACAGTAATCTAAATGCGGATTCAATATCCGATTTTGCTAACAGTTCCCCGGGGCATAGGCGATTCAACATGACCACTGCGTCATCGAACGATGCATACCTCACACTGCAAATGCCTGCATCGATTGTCTCATTCACGGAAGCCCCCCTTGGCGCAGACAGATTATGTATGAGCCTGAATTCGCCCGGCTCCTTCTTGGGGACTACCCATAATTGGGAACACACAAAATTGGCAGCTGGTATTTCACCAAAAGGTCCTGCAACCCGGAACCTCCTTTGCAATTTTTGTGGCGACCACAGACGGGTTGTGCGTAACGGTCAGTTAGTTCCTGCATATGGGGCCCCCCCGAAAATCACCCGCCGGGATCCTGAAGCCATACGAGAAGCCGTCCCGCAGGATCCCGGTGGACACATGATCAGGGTATTTGCTCAGCCAGGGGGTCATAGCCAAAATATCCACGGGTGATTGCTTAGCCATTCGGGCCACCGTGTCAATCCTGCTTGGTACCCCCTTTTCCCCCGGTAACATTGCCTCTGGATGATCGGCAGCTAGTTTCGGGGTGGGAGGTGTTACCACAACCTGCGCAGGCATGCCTGAACCTTCATGTTCCCTGCGGCCTACTACACGTTCCCTTGTTAAAACCCCAACATACCCCTCGTTTGTTCCCACTCCCGCCCAATCTAGTCTGAGTTTCTCACCCGTGGGCTGGTCAAAAGGGCTGTGGGTGTCTCTGCTGGAAAGACCTGAAACCATTCGCACTTGACCCTGCTCCTCCTGCCGGGCCTGGCGCGAACTGCGCATGCCATGATACTGTGTCCAAACAATCCGAAGTCAACGATTTATTAAACTCTTTCGCTTTTCTAAACAACACATCATACCCCTTCCATTCGTCCCCCCAATTTCTCATTGAAGCCCGTGATCCTGCTTTGGTAGCAAGCCAGGTCTCCCATCAATTCTGGTGTTCGCTCACCCATAATTGCAATAAACACAGAAAATGCCTTGATCCAATTCATTATAGACTCCTCTACCCTGAATTCTGCCATTTTTGCCCTCCATTCACTGGGGTGCATCCATTCCTTCTGGGTTTTGGCATACTCAAATTCACGATTGTCCGTCAACAATGAAAACGTATTAATATATTTGTTTGCCCACACCATTTCTTTCATGGACATCGGAACATGTTGTGCCAGGCATTCCCGCCTTGACGGCACAGCGCCCTCCCCCATTATTGGGAGCGGCCTCTTACCATTTTCTGTCGCACCTCCGGTTGCGTCTGTCGCCTTTTTCTGATTTTCGACCGCGGCCGTGTTCGTCACCTGCAGAGGAGTAGAAGGTACATTCTCTGCCCCAGAGCCCCTTGCCTTACTGAGCTGGTCGATAATTCGCCTGGCCTCCTCAGCTGGATCTTCCGCCACCACGGATCCCCAGCTCCCTTCTTCAACCAAGGCAATACTGCTGCTAAATGCATCGCCAGTTCGGGGGGTACCTGTTCCTCATCCAGTGGTGTGATAATCACAGGGATTGGCAATCCCCCATCCGGTGCGGGCACCGGACTGGCCACCGGGAATATTGGGACCAGCGGAACCTCCTCCGGGACCGGGGCCTTGCTAGGACCCCTTTTCTCTTTCTTCATCTTCCCCTTGTCCACCCCTGGAGTAACGTTTGGCAAAGCAGGCCCCACAAACCTCTGAGGTCTCCCTGCGGGCCTAGCCTGAGCTTCCACTTTCTTCTGGAGTTCCGCTAAGCTGTGACCCATGCGGTCCAGCTTACCAAACTTCCTGTCCATTGCCGACACTTTGTTTACCAGTGTGCGCAGCATCCGTTCCATCTCGGAGCTCTTCCCATTCTTCTTTCCAGGCATATCCGACGTTCTGTTTTTCCTCCGCCTGCTTCCAGCAGCTCCTCGGATCCCAGATACGCCTCGATGACTGAAACTGAAAAACAACAATTACCACATTCAAAAAACTGCTGCTTGTTCCCTTGAGGACTCACGAGCAAAGAGTGGTGCAGCCTTGAGAGCGCGGGAACAAGAGGATGCCTGCCTGGACCCCTGCGCCTTTTAAACTTGCAGCAGGAGGCGGGCCGGCATCCTTCTCCCACCCGGAAGTGCACGGACTTCCGGTTGGGTGTGAGGACCTCCTTCTTAGGCGGCGGGGACTTGCTCCAACCACGCCACTTTGGGCATACCGGCCGGGGAGTCGCCCGCGCCTGCAAAGGTTTCCAGGGCGGTCGGGGCACCCAGCCATATGTTCGGGGTGACCGAGAGGTCTCCCCTTTCCATTCTTCTCCAAATTTAAAATTTTACATGTTCGAGTTCTCGAGCTTCACATCACTTCCGCCGACGTGTCCAAAATTACATGATCGCATTCTATCACTCCCTGTCGCATTAGATATGACATGTTCAGGTTCTCTCGCTCCTTCTCACGTTCGATACGACGTGTCCGCGTCTTAATGCTCTCGCTCGCGGTGAAGAACGACGTGTTTGAGATCTCATACTCTCACGGTGCATGATCGCGAGACGAATGGCGTAATCACAAGACGAATAACGTGATCGCGGGTGCCAACTCTCACGAGATAGCGCAAAATGGCTACCAACAATCCAACATCTCATGGAGAACGCGACCAGTTTGGAAACACTTGTCAGCGAATGCGGGGATACAGGTAAGGCGAATGCACGCGCGAGAATGTATTTTTACAGCGCGAGCAGGAATTCTGGTACCATGCAGATTGCGGAAATTTTGACATTTTCGCGCTCTCCGCGGAACGCGAAAATGTCAAATTATCGCAAATTTCCACGAGCGGAACGGATTTTGATGCCCAGGCCTAATTTTAATCTAAATATATATTCAAACCGCAGATGCCTTTTGACACTATAGATGTCTTCTCTGATGCTATTGTCAATGATCTACTTAAGTTCAGATGCAAAAACTTCAGAAGTCCTTGGAAGGACAATCTGACAATTGAAGAGAAACAGCCCCTGAACGGTCTACGTCAAGATACGTCGATTGTAACCAAGCCTTCAGATAATAGCGGAAATGTAGTGTTGCAAACAAGGATGCAATACTGTGAAGATACCTTGAGACAATTGTCAGATAGCCAATACTATATACCGACCACACAAAAGGATTACCAACAAAGTTTACTTGGTTATAAGACTTTGATAGGGAAATGGTACATTAAGTCTATGCTGGGGACAGACGAACATTTATTTCTAAGTAACAGCAATCCAGTCATAGCTACTTGTTTTCATATTTGAAGCTCCATAAAGACATCCTGCACCCACCAGGTAGGTCAATTGTGTCATCACAGGGGAGTCTGACAGAACATGTATCTATGATAATTGACCATTTCCTTTTCCAATTTGTGATGGAACTAGATTCATATGTTAAGGACACAAAAGACTTTTTGAATAAGATTGGTAATATAACTTGGGACACTTCGTATCAACTAGTGTTGTTGTTTATTACTAGTTAATACATGCGTATAAATCATGATGATGGTCTAAAAGCTGTACAATTTTATTTGAAATAATGACAACTACTGTTTGCTGAACACAATGGCATGTTGATTGAGTTTACAACATTTGGCCTCACAAATAACTTCTTTGTATTTGAAGACTTTTTTTAGACAGATCTCTGGTACAGCGATGGGCACCTGCTTTGCTCCCAGCTATGCAAATTTGTTTGTTGGCTGGTGGGAAGAGCAGGTGGTCAGAACCTATATTAGAGGGCAAAATAAAGGCTGTGCTATAGTTTGGCATCAATATATAGATGACCTTTTTATTGTGTGGGACGGCACTCCTAAATCTGTATGAGGATATATTGATGAGTTAAATGAAAACAACCTTAATTTTTACTTTTCAGGAATAGTGAGTCCAGTTGCAGTGGACTAACCTTGACCTGAAGTTGTTCGTTTCAGAAGGTCAACTAAATAAAGCCCTGTACCGCAAAACAACAGCGGGTAACTCAACTCTATTTGCAACCAGCAAACACCTGTCTACATTGAAACAGAGTATATTCTCTGGAGAATTACTAAGGGTAAAAAGAAATAGCTCCAGAACATGGGACTTTGAAGTTGCAGCTAAAGAAAGCTTGGCTAGGTTTGAGATGAGGAGTTATGATTCGGCCCTTCTAGAAAGCACACTTCAAAAAGTGAGAAAGATCCCCAGTCAACAACTGTTAAAAGACAATAAAAGTCCAAAGAGAGGGTTCAGTGTTGCGAATGAAGGGAAGTTTAGCAAGATTACTACCAACTCAGACAAGGCTAATTTCTTGAAATGCACAATGAGAAAAAATTGGCGTATCTTAAAAATGGATAATGTCTTAAGTGAAGATATTACGACATTTCCACTAGTGACCTTTTAAGAAGGCTAGATCTTTCATAGATATGCTGGATCGCAGTCATCTAGAGAAGCAACCACAAGAGTTGGGAACCCTAAAGGAAATGCAGGGATTATTTCTGTGTTGAAAGTGCAAAACCTGCACCAACAGCAAGAGAGTTCTGTCATATAACTTTCCAGACATCAATTTGAAAAGACCTACAACCAAATTTTTGACCTGTAGCAATTTCTAAGCAGTCGATTATCTAGTCTGCCCGTGTGGCTTACGCTACATTTGCAGTACCAGCCACCCCTGAAAATCCGGATTTTGGAACATCTAAGGGCAATAGCTAAGAACGATGCATCATACCCAGTGGCAAAGCTTAATGCTGAGAAACACTTGAGTAATAGAAATGTGTTACAGTATTTTGGCCTAGATTATGTGATAGACAAAATAAGAGGTGGAGACAGATTAAAAAGACTGCACAGACTATAGTCACAGTATATAATTGATCTACACAATTCCCTAGAGGGTTAAACAGTAGTGAGGAATAGACATCACATTTGGGTGTATGTAATATCTGTTCGTCTCCCTGAATCTGTAATACAATTTTAAAATGCAGGTAATAGTCACAACAGCGGTTTGCTGATTCACAGCAATAAATGCATAGTAGTTGATACATGTATTGGGTAAAACCCATTAGATCATTGGAGTATTGCAGTGAGCCATGTACAGCATTGTATTATGTAATACCATGAATTTGTGGATTCGATTATGAATCGGAGGATGGAGGACAGTATACATTTCATTAAGTGACTCAGTGTGATTTATCTATGTGCAATACTGTGATATCAGGCCACATAAAACATAATTGTGCTGTCATGAACTGTGAAGTGGTCTAGATGTATGGATAGATGTCTTAATCTAGTCATTTAATAGTCTGTTGTTGACAATTATTTGTGACATGTCAATGAATTGATATAATAAGGGTATCAACTGTGCAATGGACCTTGACCGATCCACGGCTTGATGATTTTAAACAAAAGATGTTGTAAACAATTTAAATTATGGATCCACAAGGGTTGCATTAAATAATTATAGCAAATTGCGAAGAACGTTGAACATGGCAATAGATTTGGGAATTGCCTAAAGTACATCAATCAATTCCACAATGGTGATCTCACCGTGCACATCGCAATCGATCAATGAAATTCATTAATGTGAAAGAACTAAGGGTGCAACTGTAAATATGTTTACTTTGTAATGCATTAGCATTCGGAGGAATAATATCTATTTGCTATACATTACAAGATGGCGTGAAATTTTTAACGCTTTCTGTTGGTTCCATTGCATCCATTCTTGATGTTTACCCTCTGATGTAACTGATTAAAAGACGACTGACCACAGTGTGTTGGTAACACCACAAAGGCAGACCGCCGAAACACATTTGTTCAAGGAATAAAGATCCTTGATAACGCCGCCAGTGAGTGCTTATTTTCCCCCTATATGAGGACATTTTGAGCTACTATAGGAGCGGAATGCATCGCCGAATGTGAGCACACGTCCTCGAGTGATTTGTTTATAATGCACTAGGAGCATTTATATATATATATATATATATATATATATATATATATATATATATATACATATATATATATATATATATTACCTACTGGCGGTCGCCAGTAGGTAGTTATAGTTAGGATTGTTTTCCATAGGAAATCCTCAACATTCTATTTGGAATAACTTTGGCCCTGGTTGAATAATCTTAGCGAATTTCTCAAAAAAGATGGTTCGGTCCGCTGCGCTCCTTCCCTGAAAGTTTGGGGGGGATTGGTCAAGTGGGGGCTGAGATATAAGGGGGGTCCCAAAACGTGTTTTCTGCATGTTATTTTCCATAGGACCTTTAGACTCGGCTACAGGTCGAACGGCTGAATGGATTTATAAGAAATTTGGCAAAACTGTAGAGTCCGGTTCGCAGATTACGCTTTTTTTGGAATGGTGTAAATCCGTTCAGTAGTTGTTGAGAAAATTAAAGTTAAAGTCAATTATATATCTATAGGCGCGCACGCGTGCGTGCACTCAAGCGGCTGCGCGTGAGCGGAATTTTTTTTTGCTGCGTGACGTCTGTTAACATTTGATTCGAAGGAAATCAGGAAGTTTTGTTCGCCATTTTGTCACTGCGAGTAAATATATTGTTCATTTCAAAGCGTTGAAACATGGAAAGGGGAGAAGGTAGAGATTGTTTTGCTGCGTAGCTTTTCTCGGGGTGTGAAGTAAGGCCCTTAAACGCAAAAAGATATAATTTTTTCCCGAAAAAAAATACGGGGAGCGCGCACCCGGTCGCGCACACCTATTTACAAGAGTGTGAAAATGGAGATAAATCAGAAGTTTGAGTGCTTAGATATAAGGTGGCTCTGAAAAGAGCCATTGTGTTAATTGAGTGTTTTCTGCATTTATAAGTAAGTACCGATGCAGAGCCTGATGTTGCAGAGGAGGATTCTGTTTCCCTCATTCGTGAAATGAACACCGTCTCTCCTATAGACGTCTTGCATGTGGTATCGTAAGTTGTTGTGGTAAATAGAACCCATGCCATAATCTCTGAGGAACGCAGAAACAGATTTATTTACATGTCTCCTTGCTTTCTCAAATTGTGCACAATGTTGATTGGACCAATTCCATTTCTGTCTTTGGCATATATTGGAATATACCAAGGCAGATCGAGGAAAAAGTGTCATCAATTGTCGAAAGGTGTCTTTTAGAAGCATTTCCAGACCTACCCCAGTGATTGTGCCTAGATCGTTCCCACCACAGTGCACAATTATAAGGTCTGGTTCTGGGAGATGCATAAAAGTTTTCACCAATGGAATCAATTGGTGACATTTCAATCCTCTTTTGGCAATCCATGTTATGTGTACATTTGGTAAGCCGAGGTTGCAAATTCGTCTGCTTACTGCATATTTTTCACTCCAGTGAATATAACTGTGTCCTATAAGCCAGACCTTCATTTTCAAGGGATTTGTAGTCGTCCTCCGATCGGTTCTGGAAGTGGAATGGTAGTTAGAAGTTGAAATTCTAAAAGAAGAAAAAGGAAGAGGCTGGGTGTGGTTAAAAAAATAAAAATGATTGGTTGACTGTAATAAGTGGAGATTGAACAGTACGTTGCATGTTAATGTTTATGTTAAACGAAAAGTACTATTGGGTGTGAAAAAACAAGACATGTAACAGAGCTGTGGATTGGCAGGTGTTTCTGGAGGGAAAATAGTCTTCTTAATTTGTTGTAGAACGTTGAGACATGAACTTTTGACCTGTGCCTTCAGCTTTGTGCAGAATGAGGTGTAACCATGGAAACAGCCGGAGATGGCAGTTGGTGATGGGTTCACTCTTTGGTGCCTCTGTATCTGACTCTGTTCTGTGGTGGCTGGCGGAGAACTGTTTGTTATTGTGGAGATGAAAGGGTGATAAGGAGAGAAATACGACATAGCATTTGGCCTGTAGAAGCGTGGAAGCAGTGATTTAGTCTGAGTGAAGCGGAACTGTGGCAGTGCTTGGTAACAGTAAAAAAAATTTTTTAACAGTGGTATAACTGTCTGTACGGTGCGCGACCTACTAAGAAAGAGTTCACGGGCCGTAATTGGCTTGCAGGTTCTAGTATCAGTAAGTGAGGTCGAGAAAAGAAAACATTCAGGACTTTATTTATGAAGGCCTTGCGCCACCGGTGCGTCACTGTTTCCCATTTTAAAAAATGAGGCACCGGCGGCGGAAGGTCTTCATAAATAAGGTCCTCAGTGACTAAAGTTAAGGTTATGTGGAACCCATGAATAGTTTTTCAATATGAAATCATTTCAGTTGAGATTATGGATTAAAAGAGAAACCGTGAATATTTGAAATGTTTATTTAGAAATGTACTGTTTTAAAGGCAAATCATTATGTAATATGAGTACAGAAATTGCAAAAAACACAGTAATTGGTATTGTCAGTAGTACATGGAATACAAACGCTATAGTTGAAGAAAAATGGATATAGTTGGAAAAAAACATTGTACACTCTTATAAGGAAGTATATTATATTTTAATAAATGGAAGAAGGTCTCTGGCCTTTCAGTTTAGGAACGATATATGAAAATGCAAGTGGTTATACATCATTACTTTATCAATCAGCTGTCTACATGCGAAGCACTATCAAGTTTGTGTTATGTTACTGTGTACGGGGAAAAAAGGCGCCAAAAGCGACAAAATAACGAGAGGTGCATGTATGTAATCTGTTGGATGCTGCTCAAATCACTATTGAGGAGAACTACTGTATTGAGATATCTTTTGAAGGTTGCAGTATTGCATTTGAAATACAGTACAAGTAACAATGGAAATATTGTTGAAAGAACATATTTTTCTGTAAAGTATTTAAAATTAATACGTTTATAGAAAATTAAAGGAGCAGAGGCGTGTGAGGCGGAAATAAGCAGTTGAGATGCGAAATGGCGTTTACAGTTATAAAAAACTCATTTAAAATTTACACATTAATTAGGGTACATGTAGCATATATTAGCGAGTTTTGCATCGAGTACGTTTGAAATAACCTTAGATAAGATATGCAATAGAATTGTTGAGATTAGACTGTAAAAAAATAAAGTTGAAAATCGAGTAGCTGAAGAAACAAATGTAGTCCACATAAAAGACCAAAATTTAAACAACGCGAAATCATAATGTCCACTGTTAGTAAAGCCAATAGGTCTGTTCTTCAAAAGAAAATATGGAAAAGAACGTGAAGAATATAGGGAAGCAAAAGGAAATGAAGACGTCAATGGCTTGTATAAGACTTATTGAAGCATTGTTTAGGCAAAATAGGTAGCTTCTGCTTGTAACAGGAAATCACTTTTATCATTTGAAAGTATGTCAGCTATCCAATGGAAAAGAGTAAAGCAGTACTCATGATCTGTTAAAATCGGAGCCTCTTTTATTATCAGAGGGCAGCTCGGGGGGTTTTCGATGTAGTTCTCTGTTAGGAAAGAGTTAACCGTCCATTGTGTAGGCAAAGTATGCAGCAAGTGCTTCTAACAGGAAATCACTGTTATCATCTGAAAACATGTCAGCCATCCAATTGAGAAGATGAAAGGAGCATTCATGATCTGTCATTATTGGAGCGTCTTTTACCATCATAGGGCAGCTCGGTGGGTTTTCGATGTAGCTCTCTGTTAGGAAATCTTGCGCCGCTGCGAATATATTCCAATGACCCAGAACTCCTTGTATCGCTGCAAAGGACATAAACCCTCCGTTGTAACAAAGCTGTTCATGATCAAGTAACGGATTCATGAGGTGATTGTAATTCGCTTCAGGAGGTACCAAATTGCAGAGACATAAATCCAGGGCCCACGTGAAATCACAGCTCAGGCAATGAAATACAGGCTGCACACAGGTGAAATACGAATATCGAAATGATAATCGATATGAAGTATTCAAAGTTGAGAGTGGTAAGGTGCCATAGTACAGAAGCATTCTCTGTCGAAATAGTTGTAAGTTGTCCGGCTCGTTTGCGAAGGCAGGAGGGACATCCATTTTGAATTTCCCAAGATGGTTAAGGAAACAGCGCAGCACTGCCGGTTGTATAGCAACTCCACAGAATTAGGTCGCCGGCTATGCAGTGGAGAGGAGCAGGATGGCTTGATAAATTTTCTAGGAGTCTAGTCACTTATATATTGCTTAGTAGTTATCAAAAAAGTAGCTTTTCTTGAAGTGGAGGATGCGTTAAAAAATAAGGCAGTCATTTGAGCTAGTTGTAAAGCAAGGTCAATTTTTTTTTACATCAATGCTGTTTTCTGTGAATGTTAGCTAAGTGAAAGATATGTGTGTGAGCAGATGCAACGTTCTGTTTTAAATGTGACAATGGAGCTCTTGTTCATGTCTTCCGATTCAAGGTCGGTATTCGCTGCCAAATACAAAGATCAAGAAACGCATCCGTGGGGTAGATAGTCTGCATTCTTAAAGGAAAGCAAATTGAGGGTTATTTTTACCGCGTTAGCATTGTCGTTTAAAAAGTTACAGTGATTTTCATTATATGTTAAGAAAGTGTCACTGATGAAGACTGAAAATAAATCCTTATAAATAACAGGGACTGGTGTATTTTAGAAAAGGTGTGTAACATTACATGAATTGTAAAAAAAAAAAAATGTAATTGAAAGTGTATGGTTTGAAAATGAAAAGTAGAGGTTTATAGTTCACGTTTTGAAAGCGGTTCTAGAGGGTCAGATGCATGATAGATTTATAAAAAATAGAACATGTTTTTCAATAGTATTATGGAAAAAATATGTGCCTTTATGTACTATTTAGATTATCTGCCTGTTGCCTAATCTTTGAGTTTTAGTAATCCTGTGTCTTATAAGTTTTCCAGGGGCGGTTTGAGGTTCATGGTGGGCTTGGGCAGAGAGGGTAGGTTGGGGGTTTGTAATAGGGGGTCGGGGTGGGGTGGAGTGTGGAGTTTAGTGAAGAGTGAGGAGGGCCGGGGGTTAGGGTGTTTGGTAATGAAGCAGAGTCAGAGGACGCCAAATTTCTTTTATGGGGTGCCACGGAAATATGTATTTATTCTCAGAGGTTTATTATATTAAGGATATATATTAACATGGTGGCTCTTGTCGTTTTGTGGTTTTGTGCATGTGTATAATGCTGGCCCTGTAGTTTTTGTTTATGGACCTTATTACGACACACAGGGGAGCCACGTTGCACAGTTGGAGATCAGAGACTTAGGAAATACAACTTTATAATTGTAAGGGCTCTAAGCGATACAAATCGCCCGTTCTCGGTGTAAAAAATATCACCGCTATTGGTGGTATTTTCTACGGTGTTAGTGCTCGAAGGAGAATAGTAACATATATGTTGAAGAAAATTATGTAACAGGCTCAGCATTTCACATTATCGCGTGAAAACAAAAGTTGTTCTCACATAGCAATAAGTCTCTTATAATTAAGGGACGGAGTGTATATAGTGCTATTTACTACTCTGCTATGTGAACGATGTCGAATATTTCATAAGAGGAGGCTTTAAAAGTTTTTCGATAAACTGGTTTTCCAGGGAAGTGGGTGGAGTGTTCCGTGTAAATTGCAGAATAGAAACTAGTTTGAAAAAACTTGGCTATTCAATAAATAAATGCTTTGACTGCTCTCTCTCCAGTGGTATTGTGTTCTTGCGAGTCCGGCGCCGGGAAACCCTATGTGGGTAGCTGTGCGCCTTACAAGTGCTATAAAATAAAATAAATAAATCGATAGTAAGAACCAATTGGAAGTGTTGTTTTAAAATCACATGACTGCACATGCGTGTCTCGACGCCTGTACGCGATAGGTGGGTGCGCGCACCCGGTCGGGTACTAAATGTAAGCGGCGAAAAAACATCTTATAATATGCTCTTGGAGCACGTTTTGGTAGAAAGAGTTAGTCCTGAAAAGAACTTTTTTTTTTTTTTTTTTTGGGAAACAAGTGTTATGATGCTTTTGATTTCTTAAAGTTGCTACAACATTTTTCAGTATGTCATACTATCCAAATAAAGTGAAGAAATTTAACTTTTCTTGGAGCATTTATGACTCTCAATTTTGTGTTTAATTAGAGTAAAGCTTTGCTCTCCGTATACAAGAAGTTTTCCACAGTTCGTGCATTTCATGTGCACGTTCACCAGATATGGTTTCAAGTCCATTTCAGCAGTCGATGGAGATACAGGTCGTCCAAAGGAAGATGTGCTGATTACTTCTGTTGGTAATAGCGTGGCCTCCGTTTCTCTTGTCAAAGGTGGTCACTCATTTCCTTCAGATTCGGAAGATGAATGCGGAACGGTAGCCATTGCAGCGAAGTCTTCGGGAAGATGTTCGACGTTGTTGTCTCCTGAGAGTAGAAAAGAAAGTGATGGAAGTGGGTGGAGTGCTGCATGTAAATTCCAGAATAGAAACTACCAAGAACTAATTAGAAGTGTTGTTTTGAAGTCACATGACTGCACATGCAAGTGTCAGGTCCTGTACACGATAGGAGGGTGCGCGCACCCGGTCTCGCACTAAAATAAAGCGGCGAAAAAACATCTCATAATATGCTCTTGGAGCACGTTTTGGTAGAAAGAGTTACTTCTGAAAATAACTTTTTTTTTTTTTTTTGGAAACAAGTGTTATGATGCTTTTGATTTCTTAAAGTTGCTATGACATTTTCAGTATGTCATACTATCCAAATAAAGTGAAGACATTTAACTTTTCTTGGAGCATTTATGACTCTCAATTTTGTGTTTAATTAGAGTAAAGCTTTGTATTTTGTATTTGTATTTATTTATTTGTAAAGCGCTAACATTCATCCTGAGAGGACATCACGGCGCTGAAGAACATTGCAAGTGATTTGGCATCGGCTCTGTTTGAAAATTATTGATCTGACCTGGGGAAGAGGAATGTTTTCAGTTGTTTCTTAAATGAGACAAAGCAGTCATTTGTTCTAATTTTAGGGGGTAGCTCGTTCCACTTTGTTGCCGCAATGTGAGAGAAGGCCCGCTCTCCCATCCTGACAGTACGAGCTCGGGTGATGACTGCTCTTCCTAACGTCATAGATCGTAGGTGTCTAGAAGGTTTATGAAATCTGACCCTGTCATGTAGGATGGTGGGGCCTGTGCCGTGGAGTACCTTATAAGAAATGCACAACAGCTTAAAGATGGCTCGTTGCCGCATTGGGAGCCAATGAAGCTCACGCATGCAACTTTTAGCTGAATCAAATTTTCTTTTGTTGCAGATGGCTTTGGCAGCGGCATTCTGAACCAGCTGTAATTTAGAAAAGAGATAATCCGCCATACCTACAAACAGAGAATTACCGTAGTCCAGCCTACTCATCAGTAGTGACTGGACTAAGGTTTTCCTGCAATCCGTTGGCACCCAGGGGAAGACACGTCTAAGCAACTTCAAAAGTCCAAAGCTCCTTCCACAAGTTGTAGAAACATGGGATTTCATGGATAAATCCCTATCCAGTATTATACCTAAGTTTTTTGCTTTAGCAGTGGGGTTGGGAGGTAAACCCAAGTCACTTGGCCACCAGCTGTTGTCCCAGGCCTGTGTGCCTCTGCCGAACAGTAAGATTTCGGATTTGTCGGCGTTTAGTCTAAGACAGTGGTCCTGCATCCAAGTTGCTAATTCGGTCAAACAGTTCGTCAGTCTAGTTTTGGAGTCATCATTTCCATCAATGGTGACCATCAGCTGAGTGTCATCAGCATAGGAGCACATTTCTACGCCCCACTTTTTGCCAATGGTTGCCAGCGAGGAGACGAATACGTTAAACAGAGTTGGGCTCAATGACGCCCCCTGGGGAACTCCATATTTTATGAGTCGTGGAGGGGATGTGTAGTCACCCAAACGTACTGATTGGGTTCGATCCGCTAGGAACGATTGTAGCCATCCCAATGCTTTGCCCAGTATTCCTTTCTCTGCCAGGATGTTCAACAGTTGGTTGTGGGGTACAGTATCAAAAGCCGCTGATAGATCAAGAAGTATCAGTGCGACTGTTCTACCCTGATCTACCCTGGTTCTGATACTGTCTGTCACCGCTAAGAGTGTAGTTTCGGTGCTGTTGTTTGTCCGGAACCCTGTCTGTGAATCATCCAGCAGGCCATTTGCTTCGAGAAATGTGGACAGACTTCTGTTGACTAACTTCTCCAGAACCTTTGATAAGTAAGGTAGCTGGGATATTGGTCTGTAATTGGCCGGATTGTTTACGTCTGCTCCAGCCTTCTTTACTAAAGGGGTGACTAGGGCCTGTTTCCATGAATCTGGAAATTCAGCAGAACTAAGGGAGAGATTGAGTACTCTGGTAACTGCTGGACATATTACAGGAGTTAACTGGGAAAAAATGTGATGTGGACAAGGGTCAAGTGGAGAACCCGACTTGACCTCAAGCATAACCTTTTCTACCTCCTCTTCTGAGAACGGGCCGAAACCATGGCAGCTGGTGTGTGCAACGGTTGGTACATCCTGTTCATGGATTTCGGTCGGGTGATTTGGAAAGGAGGCGTAGATGGTATCAATTTTTTCGCAGAAAAAGTCATTGAGCTTATTACAATTTTCCTGTGAGGGGGTAAGATGTAGGGAGAGATTAGTTGGGTTGCACAATTCTTTGACGATTTTAAAAAGTTCTTTTGAGGAATTTTTATTCTCAGATATTCTACGTGTGAAGTATTCCTTTTTCGCCTTTCTGATTGCCCTGTGATAGAGTGTTTGAGCTTTCCTGAAGTTATCTTTGGTCTCATCAGTTTTGGATAATCTCCATTTATGCTCAGAGGAAGTACAATTTCTTTTTAGAAGCTTAAGTTCAGGTCCGTACCATCTCTCTGATTTTTTGTTGCCTGGTGCATGACGAGATTGAGTGGTCGAACAATGTTCAAGAGCATTTTTGATATTTTTGTGAAGGAGATCTATCTCCTCATGGATATTGGTGCTTGTGCACGAGGGGTGTGAGAAATGATTTCTAAATTTATCAATTGTGAAAGATTTCCAGTTTCTCGTGCTTGCTGTAAAAACATTGTGCTTTTTGGTCTGGGGGATAGGAAGATTAATACAAAAGGTAATCAAGTAATGATCAGTCCATAACAGTGGTATTAAAGGGTCGATGTCTATAGATTCAATATTAGAGAATATCAAATCTAATGTATGCCCTGCAATATGAGTTGGTTGATGGACTCTCTGAGATAATTGAAGAATAGCCATGTCTTCCACTAGTAGATTCGTCAGTGAACTACTACTGTTGTCCAAATGTATATTAAAATCTCCAAGAAGGAGGATATTCTTATTCTTCAAGCAAACAGGCATGATTTGTGTAAGTAATTGTGTACTAAAATTTAGAGTGCAACCTGGGGGATTATAAATTAAAAAGCCTCCGAATAGTACATTGGTGTTCATGGACACAGTAAATGCCAGGACTTCATATTTTTCAGCCGGCACGATAGTCTCTTGCCTGCATGAGAGGTGGTCTCTGAACAGTAGAGCTACACCACCACCCCTTTTATCGGCTCTATTAACATTCAATATCTTATAGTCTGGGGGAAGGGCTGTGACTATATCAGGGATATTATGGTCATCTAGCCAAGTTTCCGATAAACACAATAAATCGGGTTGATGTTCATTAAGAAGATCCCAAATATAGGTGGAATGTTTGGGTAATGATCTTACATTCGTGTATAGGCATTTAAGGGGAACTGTAGGTACATTTAGTGTCACAGGGGAGAGCGTGGGGGTGCATTCCCATCTACAATTATAACAGCTGAATGGGCTTTGCTCTCCGTATACAAGAAGTTTTCCACCAGTTGTTGCATTTCATGTGCACGTTCGCCAGACATGGTTTCAAGTCCATTTCAGCACTCGATGGAGATACAGGTCGTCCACCGGAAGATGTGCTGATTACTTCTGATGGTAATAGCGTAGCCTCCGTTTTTCTTGTCAAAGGTGGTCGCTCATTTCCTTCAGATTCGGAAGATGAATGCGGAACGGTAGCCATTGCAGCGAAGTCTTCGGGAAGATGTTCGACGTTGTTCTCTCTTGAGAGTAGAAAAGAAAGTGATGGAAGTGGGTGGAGTGCTGCGTGTAAATTCCAGAATAGAAACTACCAAGAACCAATTAGAAGTGTTGTTTGGAAGTCACATGACTTCACACGCAAGTGTCAGGTCCTGTACGCGATAGGAGGGTGCGCGCACCCGGTCTCGCACTAAAATAAAGCGGCGAAAACACATTTCATAATATGCTCTTGGAGCACGTTTTGGTGGAAATAGTTTATTCTGAAAAGAACTTTTTTTTTTTTTTTTTTTGGAAACAAGTGTTATGATGCTTTCGATTTCTTAAAGTTGCTACTACATTTTTCAGTATGGAATACTATGAAAATGAAGTAAAGAAATTTATCTTTTCTTGGGGCATTTATGACTTTCAATTTTGAGTTTAATAAGAACGAGGCTCTGCTCTTCATACAAAAGAATTTTTCCACACTCGTTGCATTTCATGTGCACCTTCGCAAGATATGGTCTCAAGTCCATCTCAGCACTCGATGGAGATACAGGTCGTCCACCAGAAGATGTGCTGGCCACCTCTGATGGTAATAGCGTGGCCAGGGCTCTTGTCGATGCTTTTGCATAATGCTCAGGGTGCCTTTGTTTAACATGCCGCAGCATGGTGTGTATAGAAAAGGAATATTTTCTGTTTGGATTTCCCCTTGAGAGCTCCGAATTGCATATCGTGCATGTTACTTTTGGCGCAT
Source organism: Lissotriton vulgaris (assembly GCF_964263255.1). NCBI lineage: Eukaryota > Metazoa > Chordata > Amphibia > Caudata > Salamandridae > Lissotriton > Lissotriton vulgaris. The sequence continues at coordinate 2,037,930,017 of NC_141691.1, forward strand.
TCACTTTCTTTTGATCTTCAGGATAAGTAAAAAATTGCCAAATGAAAGATTCCTTTTTTCTTCTTAATGGTGGTCGCTCATTTCCTTCAGATTCGGAAGATGAATGCGAAAGGGCAGCCATTTCAGCAAAGTTTTCCGGAAGATGCTCGACGTTGTTGTCTCTTGAGAGTAGAAGAGATTGTGAGGAAAGTGGGTGGAGTGCTTCGTGGAAATTCCAGAACAGAAACTACTAAGAACCAATTGGAAGTCTTGTTTTCAAGTCACATGACTTTACATGCGCTTCTCAGGACGTGTAGGCGGTGACACTATCTAGTTACGAACGTGATTTCATACTTAGGAACTAGCATTCAAAAAACCTATGAAATTCACTGAAAAAACCATAGGTTTTACACACGTTATAGTTAGGAAATAGCATTTGAAAAACCTATGAAATTCACTGAAAAAACCATAGGTTTGACACCAGTTATAGTTAGCTGGAAATTTTACTGACATAAAACCAATGAAATTCCACGTTATAGTTAGTTGGACTCACTATAACTTGCGCGTGTAATGCACTGCTGATGACATTACATATTACATCACTCATGACATGGTCAGTGACATCACTCATTCCCTTGGGCCTCTTTGTGCTGCCATTGCATCACTTTTTTGACACAATGTTGGTGCAAATAATGCAGCAAATTGGTTATGTATTTGCAAAATGATTCAGGGTTGTGCACCGAAATCTAGTAGTTATATACATGGAATGTGTGCAGTCATTTTACTGTTTCTAGACTAGTAAGTGTGTTTTGGTAAAATGCAAGGTCTAATATTTTTTGTCTAGAATCACACTGTGAGTCTGTGTGCATTTAGGAAACATTCTGAGAGAAATATTTTTGTATGTTTTGTGTTTGCAGACACATAAGTGCTTAAAAACCTATCCTTTTTAGAAACCAGTTATTTGTTTTGTATTTGCAAAATGAGTCATGGTTGTAGACAAAAATGCAGTATGCACACTTTGGGGTAGATTTACAAGCCCCTTCCGCCTTTTTGTTGTTCTATTGCATCACTTTTGATGTAATGTTGGCACCAATAATGCAGCAAATTGCTTATGTATTTGCAAAATGAGTCAGGGTTGTACACTAAAATGCAGTAGTTAGATATATAGAATGTGTTTAGTCACCTTACCGTTTCTAGACTAGTAAATGTGTTTTGGTAAAATGCAAGGTGTAAACATTTTTCTAGAATCACACTGTGAATCTGTGTGCATTTAGGATTAATTCTGAGAGAAGCATTTTTGTATGTTTTGTGTCAGCAGACAAATAACTGCTTAAAAACATATCCTTTTTTTTGTTTTTGTATTTGGGAAAATGAGTTATGGTTGTACTCTAAAATGCAGTATTTACATGTCTGGAATGTGTGCAGTAATTTTAGCCCTTCCACAGTAATTAATAGTGTTGCTTGTGTAGAATCAGACTTGTGTTTCAAATCTTCAATTCGCAGTCAGTATACTTACACTTATGCAAACTCTCTGGGGCAGATTTACAAGCCCCTTGAACCTCTTCGTTGTTCTATTGCGTCACTTTTGCACTGATATAGTGACCCATTCTGAGTATGTACTAATCTATTTACTGCACTAAAACTCAAGCACTTATATATTCACTTAGACACTCTCCTTACAGTATGCTAATCATTCAGTCACTACCCAAGTACTCACGCAACGAATTAGGCCTTAGGACATGGACTGCTTCAAACCCCTATACAATATGCATGCAGTCTTCTAATCACATCCACACTTGTCTTTCACATCTTCAATTCCCCAGTCTGTATCCTTACATATCCAGCAAAATCTCTGTCATTGCCCTTGCACCTTTGTAGTGGCCCATTCGGCGGTATGTACTAATCATTCAGTGCTCTAAAACTCGAGCACTTATAGATTCACTCAGACACTCTCCTTACAGTACTGTAATCATTCACTTAGCACCCAAATACCCATGTGGCAAAGTAGGCCTTAGGTCAAGGACTGCTTCAACCCTGTATGCTGTATGCATGCAATTTTCTATCCACATGCACACTTGTCTTTCAAATCTTCAATTCTCCACTCTGTATCCTTACACTTTCACCAGTTTGTCACTGCTGTTGCACTATTGTAGTGACCCATTCAGCAGTATGTGCTTATCCATTCACTGCGCTAAAACTCAAGCACTTATAAGTTCAGTGAGACACTGTCTTTGCACAACTGTAATCATTCAGTCAGTACCCAAGTACTCATAGAGCGAAGTACGCCTTAGAACATGGACTGCTTCAAACCCCTATGCACTATACATGCAGTCTTCTATCCACCTGCACACTTGTCTTTCACATATTCAATTCTCCACTCTGTATCCTTACACTTCCACCAAGCACTCTGTCACTGCTGTTGCACTATTGTAGTGACCCATTCAGTAATATGTGCTAATGCAGTCACAGCGCTAAAACGCGAGCATTTATAATTTCAGTCAGGCACTGTGCTTGCAGAACTGTAATTATTCAGTCAGTACCCAAGTACTCATATGGCGAAGTAGGCCTTAGAACATTGACTGCCTCAAACCCCTGTGCACTATAAATGCAGTCTTCTATCCACCTGCACACTTGTCTTTCACACCTTAAATTCTCCACTCTGTATTCTTCCACTTCCACCAAACACTCTGTCACTGCTGTTGTACTATTGTAGTGACCCATTCAGCAGTATGTACTAATCCATTTACTGCACTATAACTCAAGAACTTATATATTCACTTAGACACTCCCCTTACATTACTCTAATCTTTCAGTCAGTATCCAAGTACTCATGTAGCGTAGTAGGCCTTAGGAAATGGACTGCTTGAAACCCCTATGCACTATACATGCAGTCTTCTATGGACTTGAACACTTGTCTTTCACATCTTCTATTCTCCACTCTGTAATCTTACACTAATCAATGTACTGCGCTAAAACTCAATCACTTATAAATTCAGTCAAGAACTGTGCTTGCAGAACTGTAATCATTCGGTCAGTACCCAAGTACTCATACAGTGAAGTAGGCCTTAGAACATGCACTGTTTCAAACCCCTATGCATTATGCATGTAGTCTGCAACAAGACCGACCTATACGCAGAGGGGGTGGACTTTCTATTGTCTGCAAGGCCACTTTGCCCTGCACGATTAAAGCCCTGTCTGTAGTCTCTGATTCTTTTGAGGCTCTGCATTTCTCCATCCTATTTGCTCCCTCGGTCTCCTTCTCAGGAATCCTTATGTATAGACCCCCTGGCTCCAGAGCTACGTTCACTGATAACCTTCTCAGAATCCTGGAACCCTACTTCGGCAATTCCCATCTGTCCATTCTTGGGGACTTTAACTTTCATTTGGACAACACAAGGGACCCGGATACCATCAGGTTAGTGGACGCACTAGCAGCCTGTGAATGCATACAGCTGGTCAATAGCCCTACTCATCTGGCGGGCCACACTCTTGACGGAGTCTTTACTAACGACGACAGACTGTCTGTTGACACTCCGGTGCCTCTGGTCTGGTCGGACCATTCGGCGATCCCTCTTCTGATGGCCCTTCCTTTGGAAGGAACATCCGACTTGTTCCCCACTACCAGAGGTCCAAAAAGGAGCTATAAGAACATCACCAATGACACTCTTGAACCATACATAAAGAAGTTCACCTACTCTTCCCTGGGAGATGTGGAGGATGCAGCGGTATTGCTCTCTGACTCTATCACCATGGCGGTTGATGAGCTGGCTCCCCCGTCTTTTAGATACTCGGCTCGCCGTAAGCCCACTGCTCCGTGGTACACGGATTCACTAAGACTTCTTCGACAAGGCTGTAGAAGACAGGAAAGAAAATGGAGGAAAGCATGGGATCCTATTGAAAGGGAATTACATAAGGGTCTGCTTGCCGATTACAAATCTAGTGTTATCAGGGAAAAGCAGCAGTACTTCTCGAATCTCACTACCTCCCTTACTTCCTCCAGGGAGCTTTTCAAGATTGTAGACTCCCTCTGCTCCCTACAGGTCCCGGATCCAGTTGTGGGCTCGCAGGAGCTCTGCAACAACATATCAGAGTTCCTCCATAAGAAAATTGAGGACATTTATCTTGCGCTGGAAACTCAGAGAGAGTCCCTAGCCAACTCTTCACTCCAAACCCTGAACAAATTAGAAGCCTGGACTCGAGACCACCCTGATAGTCTAACGGTCTTTCCACTACTTACTCGAGAAGAACTTGAGCTTCTGCTCGATAGGATCAAATCCTCATCACCTCTAGACCCTTTCCCTTTGAGGATACTGAAGGAATGCAGAGCGATACTGCTCCCGCCACTCCTGGAAGTTATGAATGGTGCTATAACCCAAGGTACCTTCCCCTTAATATGGAAGAAGGCGATAGTGAAGCCCCTACTCAAGAAGCCCACGCTAGACCCAGAACAGTTGAAAAATTTCAGACCTATTTCACTGTTACCCGCTCCTGCTAAGATTCTTAAGACACACCTCAACGGCCATCTTACCGCCTTCCTGGACTCATCTGGGTATCTTGACAGCTCCCAGCATGGGTTCCGAAAGGCGCATAGTACTGAGACAGCTCTGACTATGGTGGCAAATAACATCCGTAGGAAGGTGGACGCTGGCCAAACTACTGTGTTGGTGCTACTGGACCTCACAGCGGCGTTTGACACCCTGTCTCCCTCAACGCTTACATCTCGGTTGAGGGAGGCAGGGATCTCCGGCATGGCTCTGAACCTTCTGCACTCCTTTTTACAGCACAAGGAGCAAAGAGTCAAGCTTGGTGAGTTCCTTTCCCCTGCTATGTCCTTGCAGTGTGGGGTGCCACAAGGGTCTGCTCTCAGTCCGACCCTATTTAACATTTATGTTGACCCGCTTGCAAGGCTAGTAAAATCTCAGGGGATGGAATTGGTGTCATACGCCGATGACACCCAAATTATGGTGTCACTGGCCCACTCAGTTTCATCATCTGCCACCAACTTCAGGATCTGTATGCAGACAGTCTCTGACTGGATGCTTCAGAATTCCCTGAAGTTGAATGGCGACAAAACTGAGATCCTGGTCTTTGGCAAGGACCAGGATATTTCGTCGGATGAGTGGTGGCCGGCCCCATTGGGAACCTGTCCATCTCCCTCCCAGTCGGCAAGAAATCTTGGGGTAATCTTTGACACCTCCTTATCCATGACTCTGCAGGTCAACCGTACGGTGGCCACCTGCTGGGGGGTGTTAAAGATTCTCAGGAGGATTCTTCACTATCTTTCTCCCTCAGCACGTAAACAGGTGGCAGTGGCATTGATAGGTTCAAGGTTGGACTACTGTAATGCGCTTTATGTAGACTCCAACAAGGGGCTCATTCAGCGATTACAGGTTGTTCAAAACGCGGCTGCTCGTTTTGTCTTAGCACTTCCCAAAGCTTCATCTGCTACGATGGCCAGAAAGAGCCTTCATTGGCTGCCCATTCATCTCAGGATCTCGTTTAAGATCCTTTGTCTTGTCTATCGAGCTTTGGCAGAGGGTTCTTCTGATCCCCTTGGTGCCCTGCTGACCCGTTACCAGCCTGGTAGATCTTTAAGATCTTCAGAGATGAATTTGTTGGTTGTCCCACGTGCCAAAAGGGTTCGCTGGGGAAACAGAGCTTTTTTCATTGCTGCCCCAAACTATGGAACTTGTTACCTCTTGAGATTAAGATGCAACCCTCTCTGCCTTCCTTTAAAAAAGCGTTCAAGACCTGGTGTTTTGTCAGGGCATATCCGTAATTAGGATTATTCTCTGTTAGCTGGTATTATTTGGTTAGGCGCCTTGACGCCCACCTGGGCTTAGTTGCGCGTTAAAATTCGTTTTTCGTTCGTTTCGTTAGTCTTCCATCCACCTGCACACTTGTCTTTCACATCTTAAATTCCCCAGTATGTATCCTTACACTTTCAGCAAACACTCTGTTATTGTCCTTGCACTGTTGTAGTGACCCATTCAGCAGTATGTATTAATCATTCAGTGCTCTAAAACTAAAACACTTATAGATTCACTCAGACACTCTCCATACAGTAGTGTAATCATTCACTCAGTACCCAAGTACTCATGTAGCGAAGTAGGCCTTAGAACAAGGACTGTTTCAAATGCGTATGCAGTATGCATGCAGTCTTATATCCACGTGCACACTTGTTTTTCACATCTTCAATTCTCCACTCTGTAGCCTTACACTTTCACCAAACAGTCTGTCACAGCTGTTACACTGTTGTAGTGACCCATTCAGCGGTATGTACTGATCCATTCACTTCGCCAGAACTGAAGCACTTTTAAATTCAGTCAAGCACTCTCCTTGCAGAACTGTAATCATTCAGTCAGTACTCAAGTACTCATGTAGGAAAGTAGGCCCTAGGATATGGACTGCTTCAAATGCGTATGCACTATGCATGCAGTCTTGTATCCACCTGCTCACTTGTCTTTCACACCTTCAATTCCCCAGTCTGTATCCTTACACTTTCACCAAGCACTCTGGCACTGCTGTTGCACTGTTGTAGTGACCCATTCATCAGTATGTATTGATCCATTCACTGCGCTAAACACAAACAATAATAAATTCACCGAGGCAGTTTCACAAGCAGTGCAGAGGGAAGCATAGACTTGTAACACTTGCACTTTCACATTCACCATACACTACCAATGTATTCTTTCATTCAATTATGCACTGCACATTTATTCAAAAACACTTTCACACACTATAATATTAATATAACTCTTTGACCAGTGAAGTTAGTTCTAAAAAGAACTTTATTTGTGTGTTTTTTGTTGTGTGGTATTTTTGGGGGATTTTCTGAACAATTTTGTTTTGCTGTTGTTTTTTTTAAATGGAAAAAACGGAACTACACAAAACAAAACAGTCTGGAACAAATAAACAAACAAAAAAAGAAGAATGGGAGCAACGGTGGTCTTGTTTGCGCCTGAAAATTAAATCCATGGATTATTCTTCATTGCAAACAGTCTCTTTGCAAAATTCGCATAAAATAATGAAATCTGCTAAATCTGGACAAATGTTCAGATGAGGACTTGATGGTCCTGCAGATGTGATGGGTACAGCTGGTGGGGTCTCCTCTCGAAGTCTGCTGCATGCAGCACGAGCATAGTTGCATGGATGTTGAGTTTTCACGTGCTTGACCATGCTGACAGTCCAAAAGGATTAGTGCTTGTTAGGATTGCCTTTGGACAGCACTGTTGAACACACCTTACATGTCACCTTTGCTGCGTTGACTTTTTTTTCTCCATCAGGAAAGGAAAAAACATTTCCAATCTAGTGCCTCTTTCCTTTTGGGGACTGGATCTTCTGCAACAAATTCTTCTTCAGAAGAGTTTTCTGAGACATCTTCATCTTGCTGTGCAGCCATATTGAAGATCTGTTGAAAGAAGAGCTGCTTCACAAAAAGATGTTTCTTCAGTGAAGGTCAAAGAAGAATGATTAAAATGGGTGGGGGTCCTTCAACAGTTAGAATAGGAAGTATTATGAACCAATCAAATCTGTTGTTTTGAAGTCACTTGGGGTACACGTAGGCTGCTCTTATGGTGCATGTATGTACGACGTACCCCGCAATTCGCGTGATTGCTTTTAAATGTAATATACGCTTATTAAAACTAAATGAATACTATTTTTATGATTACCTCAGATAATGTCTTGCCTCAAAATGTAGATTAAATACATAGATATATCTTTTTAAACATTAAAAAAATGTACGGGGTACGTCTACCGTGCGCCGTACAAACATATATGATGTCACGCGGAAGAGCCGATGTGACGTGTAAGGTCAAAATGTATTTGTGACAAATGCATGGGTATGTGTACAGTACAAATACAGATGCTTAGGAGTGTGAGAGGACGCTACGCCTATGCTTCGTTTACCACCCAAAAAAATATAGAAATTCATTTTAATATATTGAAAAAAAAACATCTTAGATTTTTTAAAAATTACTTTACATTAAAAATATGTAATGTCATTTAAAAAAAAAATAGCTAAAAATAATCATTATAAAAAAATGTAGTAAATCAGTATAAAATAAATAAATGTAACAATTAAGAAATTTAAAAATGTACAAAACCAATGAAATTCACTGAAAAAACATAGGTTTTAGGCACGTTATAGTTAGGAAGTAGCATTTAAACAACCTTAGAAATTCACTGAAAAAACCTAGGTTTCACAAATGTTATAGTTAGCTGAACATTTCACTCATACAAAACCATTGAATTTCCCCTCTTATAATTAGTTCAGCAAACTATAACTCGCGCGCCTGCAATCCACTGCTGATGACGTCACATATTACATCACTCATGACATGGTTAGTGACATCACTCATGACATCACTGATGACATTATCCACGTGACAAGCTGATACATCTCATCATACACTAGTATAACATATAAAATATGGAGTATCATATTTGAAACCATTGTCGCACCAATACAAGTTTATAAAAACCCACTCAGTGATTACTACATGTACACACACAACTAAACACTATTAAAAATACTTATACACCTACATCAACACAACACACCAGCACACATCATATTGATGTATTACATTTACTTAGCTACACACTTATACAAACACCACTTTAATTATTCATATAGTAACCCAGATAGTAACTCATACTTAGTGTGTTATAAAATCACTATTGCATATATACCGGTTTTTTATACAGACACTCATACAATCACTGAGTCTTATGTATACTTATGTATATACAACAACTGTCACATACACTGCCTTTTATATTTCTACTCATCCAAACAACTGTTCCACTTGTAGTCTTAAACTCATATACCTACTAAATCAACTATTTACACATCTTTAGACAGTCACACACCTCCCACCTAACTACACACACATTCACTATCCAATACAAATACTCACTTAACTATACAAATACTCACTTAACTAATTAATAATTAATATAGACTTTCAAATAGCTGGTAACCAACTTATGTAGTAGATTATGCAACAAGAGATAGAGTGATATAGATATTCACACTGTTTAATCACTATCCCATATATTTAGAGGTACACTTTAAGGTAGTCACTTAGACAGCCAATCACAGTGCTACAAAATCCTCCATCCGGACACGTATACATCCACTTAGTCTTCAATACACATTGCTATATATATAATATATATCATATTTATTTAAATATCAAACCAAACCACATTCACTGGATGATGTCATCAATGATGTCACTGACCATGCACTGCTGATGATTCAAATATTACATCACTCATGACATGGTCAGTGACACCACTCATGACATCACTGATGACATCTCAAATGACTATCACTGATGACATCACTGATGACATCATCCAGTGAATGTGTGTCTTTTTGAAAAATAAATACTTTTTATATGATTTCATAACTGACTTATTAAGTGTCTTAGTGAATACATGTATTACCGAGTAATGTTTAAATATGTAAATATCTGTATCAGTGTCTCACTTTGTCTATAGGTGGTTGCATGGGTTGGTGAGTAGCTACATGAGTGTCTACATGGGTTATTAGTTGTTTTTTGAGTATCAGTATGACTGTCTGAATGGTATGGTGGGGGTATTACTTACCGCATAGATGCATGAATGAGTGACTCACTGTTTGTATGTGTTTTGAAGACAGCATGTGTGCAGGACTGTATGGGTGGATGAGTGTGAGTATGGGTGTGTTAGTGAATGAATGACTGTCTCAATAGTATCTTTATTAGTAACTACATTTGTTTTAAACTACGATTCAAACTCCTGCTACATCTCCCTCTAGGAAATGTATTACAACGAAGAAAAAACAGGTACAGACCACTCCACAGCGCTACGAGTAGAATTCAAAGGTAGTTTATTGACCCCTTATCGCCAGCATGACGCGTTTCGGCTACGTCACAGTAGCCTTGATCACATCAAACTAGTCTATGTGAGTATTGATGTATATAAGTGAATATATGTGAGAGTGAGAGATTGGAAGAGTTCCTGTATAAATATGTATGTGTTTTTCTATAAGTGATTGTTTAAGAGAGTAAGTATGTGTACGTTTCTGTAGAAGTAAGTGTAGTAGTGTGTGTATAGTTGTATATGCAAGTAAATGGATTTTGATAGTTTATTTGCATGTGTGAGTATGTGTGAGTAACTCTATGGATGAGTGTCGGTGTGGAACAGGATGTATAGGTGTAGGAGTACATATGATGAGTGAGTACATGTATGAGTGACTGTATAGAACTGTTGGTGAATGAGGGGATGTGTATGTAGATGTTGGAATTACTGAATAGGTTGTTGTAACTGGTATTGGTATCTCCATTTTTTTGAAAATTGTATTTTCTATTTTTGAATGTGTGTATCAAAGGTTATATTAGGGTGAGAGGAGGTCTGCCACTCTTTCACAAGGATGATGTCATCAATGATGTCATCAGTGATGTCATGAGTGATGTCACTGACCATGTCATGAGTAATGTAATATGTGACATCATCAGCAGTGCATTGTGGGCGCACGAGTTATAGTTAGCTGAACTAACTATAATGAGGGGATTTAAAAGGTTTTGGATGAGTGAAATGTCCAGCTAACTATAACATGTGTGAAACCTATGGTTTTTTCCATGAATTTGCAAGGTTGTTTAAATGCTAATTTCTAACTATAACATGTGTGAAACCTATGGTTTTTTCAGTGAATTTGCAAGGTTTTTTTAAATGCTAATTCCTAACTATAGCGTGCGTGAAACCTATGGTTTTTTCAGTGAATTTTAAAGGTTTTGTAAATGATAAATATTAAATGTATTAATTATTATATTTCTTTCTTTTTAGACTAATTTCTTAAATTTGTTAATATAAATATTTATATTTATTTTATTTTTTAAAATATATTTCATATTCTTATTGTAAAAATAATAACACATCTAAATTGAATATTTTTTTTTATTAATTATTTTTTTGCCAAAATATTAAAATTGAATTCTATATAATTCCTTTTTCATTGTTTTTTGGGTAATCGTACCATACGCATACGGTACCGGAATTACACCGAATTTGGCAGAGAGGTAGAGTTCAGTACGCAGATTGTGCTTTTTGTTAAATCGTGTAAATCTGTTCAGTAGTTCCTGAGAAAACCCCTATAGACTCTGCATGTAGTGATCTATGCAGCGGGAAACTTGTATTCTAAACCTTCAATTCCCCAACTGTATCTTTACACGTCTAGTAAACATTATCACACTTCTGTTTCAGTATTGTAGTGACCATACAGCACTATCTGCTTATCTATACACTGTTCAAAAGAATCCATGCACTTCATTAAAACACTGATCAGCAGATCTACAATAAGTGGTACATCCCCTGAGATATGCCAGTGATTGTGTACTGTGATCTCACCTCCTTCTGGCGCAGGGCTTTATAATGTGATGCACCTTCCAGATGTGTCACATTGTAAATAAACATGGGCGTAAAATCAGTTTTGTGGGCGAATTTGTGGATTTTTGGCAATTTCGCCATCCGCAAATCGCGCAAATTTGCCCAAAAATCCACCAAAAATACAATATCCACACGCGACGTTGACTTACCATGATTCTGAGTCTGCCGAGTTGTTTTTCTCCCGATTTGCGTGTGCTGCGCCATTTTGAATCTTGCTGCGTGATCGTGCTAGAGCTTTTCGAACGCAATTATGTTATCGTGGCTCGCCATCCTGCACAGCGAGAGTTTGACAATGCGAGTACATCATAAAGGCCCGCGATCACGCATTGCGGGAGTAAACAATGCCGACGTAGATGCGGCGCGCAGCTGACTTCCGTCGGGAGATTTGAACAGCTTGCATTCCCGAAATTGCCGAAATTGCAATTCTGCACAAGAAATCCACCGCAGGAAGCATAAACCTTGTGAAAATAATAATTTTGATAAGAATAACTCCTCAGATTGACATTTGGCTGCACTTTTTGGTGCAAGGAGTCAATTCTTTTGGGGGGGTGGGAGGAAGGAAGTGTCCAACTTCCTCTTCCTGTCCAGCAGACTCCTCCCAGTGCTTTGTCCATGTCCTGGTCACTTTTGATTTGGATCTGGAGCTGAAAGGATTACTTTGTGTGGCTGCTGCTGGATATTTGTATTTGAGGACTTTTTCGACTTTGGATTTTGGATCACTTTTGGTCTTCAGATTTCACAAGTAAGTTGGTGTTGTTTGTTTGGGGCATTGCAGTTAAGGCAACCACAGTTTTAAAACCTTTTTTACAACTTAAAAAAATATATATATATTGTGGGTAGCCACAGTATCCAGTAGGCCCAGGGTTGGTCATTGGTGCATGATACAACTGTTTCAGCGATTTATTTTACTTAATTCTCATTTATGTCATGGAATTTTAGCTCACTGTTATATGTTGTTTTTTTTTTAAATGTTGTGGTGCCTGTAAAGCCTCACTAGCCAGTAGGCCCAGGTGTAGTGAGTGGTGCATGGACCTAGTCTTTCTTTGGAGTGTCTTAAATTTAAACATCATTTAGGGCATGGATGGCATTGTATTGTGGTTATTTGTGTGTGCTTTTCGAATTTTTGGGGAGTTGGGGCCTGGCCATGTGGGTGGTGGCCATTTTGAGGACTGGTCCAGGCAGGGCCAGGCCAGGTGGTGGGGTCAAGGGGCCATTTTGAAGCTAGGCAGTGTGCTCACGCCTGTACCCAGTTTGTCTTGGCTTCAACCATTATGCCCAGGGGTAGTCAATGGTGCATGGACCAAGTCTTTCTGTGGGGTGTCTTGAATTTAAACATCATTGAGGGCATGGATGGCATTTGATTGTGATGATTTTTTGTGTACTTTTCGACTTTTTGGGGTGTTGTTGGGGCCTGGCCATGTAGGTGGGGGCCATTTTGAGGCCTGGTCCAGGCAGGGCCTGGCCACGTGGTGGGGGTCAAGGGGCCATTTTTAAGCCAGGCAGTGTGCTTAGGCCTATACCCAGTTTGCCTTGCATTCAACCATTATGCCCAGGTGTAGTGAGTGGTGCATGGGCCTAGTCTTTCTTTTGTGTGTCTTGAATTGAAACATCATTGAGGGCATGGATGGCATTGGATTGTGGGGATTTTTGTGTGCTTTTCGATTTTTTGGCGTGTTGTTGGGGCCTGGCCATGTGGGTAGGTGCCATTTTGAGGCCTGGCCATGTGTTGGGGGTCAAGGGGCCATTTTGAAGCTAGGCAGTCCGTCAGGCCTGCACCTAGTTTGCCTTGCTTTCAACCGTTATGCCCAGGGGTACTCAGTGGTGCATGGACCTAGTCTTTCTGTGGGTTGTCTTGAATTTAAACATCATTGAGGGCATCGATGGCATTGGATTGTGGTGATTTTTGTGTGCTTTTTGACTCTTTGGGGTGTTTAACTGATGTTCCTTTGGCTTCCATTGCTTTTAGGTGCACAAGAGAACCACCAGTCCTGCATTGGTGTGTGCACCACAACGTAACGTGACGTCACGTGTGGCCACAGACAAGACAACTCTGCAACTCATGCAACGGCTGCCTGCATGTCTGACATCTGAAGAAGATGGGCCCAAGGAAAGGTGTCCATATCGCCTCAGCATAAAAGTTGCCAGTGCCATTGCCATTAAGAAGGAGACTGGTGTGCCCACCGACACCTTTTTTGGGAGAAAAAAAACCCACGCCTGCAGCAGCAGCGGTGTCCGCCGGGGACCAAGCTGGAAGCAGCACCTCCGCTTCATTCGGCTCAGTGCCACCACACCAAGTTAGATCCAAGACCATGAGTGCTGATGCGGCAGCCATTGTGGTTGTTCAATCACCATCAACAAGTGATGTTGGCTCATCACAAGAAAGTACCATACAATCAACGCCTCGTGTAACTCAGCTGACGAGTGTTCAACAACCACACCTGCAACGACAACCACAGGTGCAACTAGTACAAGCGCAAGTGCATGAGTGGCACAAGTAGAGCCGCAAGGAGAGGCGCATGGACAGGTGCATGGAGAGGTGCAACTAGAGGTTCATGGAGCGGCACAACTGCCTACAACGCTTGTTCCTCCAGGAGGAGAGGTACATCAGGAAATTGATATTCAAGAGGAGGTATCATCCGAGGAAGCCTCTCCTCCTGATGATGATCCATTGTCTACCAGATCCCCAGCAAGAAAAAGGTCAAGGAAGGCTACTGCTACTACTACAGGTTCTTCTTCAAGCCCTTTTCATTCTGATGAACTTGATCTTGATTGGAACCCACAAATGCAGGCACCCCATGAGCCGACAAAGGTAGCTAATCTTAAAAGGAAGGTTCCCGCAAGGCTTCGACTTATAGGTGCTGACGACGAACAAGAAGTAGTGTCTTCTGCTGCAGATGAACAGTCTGACGATGATCCAGTCATCACAGTCGTCAATTCAGCCCCTGCGGGCAGGCAGCAGACAGACATTTTATCCCTATCCTGAATGGCTGCTGAGCGGGATGTGGGCGGCGTGGTACTGGACTGGTACCACCACCAACGCAGTTAACTACAAAACCAACACGACCTACAGCTTCCATATTTTCTGGTCAGAAGAGCTGGCAGGGACCTCAATCCAGCTCGACCTCCATTACCTCAAATAGTGGTGCTGTAAGTGAACAACAGAAACAAATTAAGCCACGCATATCCTCCACTTCATCTGGCATTAAAAGTCAAAGTAGCACCTCCACCACCAGCAGACATCTTCAGTCCCCAGTTTGGAACTTCTTTACTGTTAGCCAAAGTGCGGAAAACATGGTTGTTTGTTCGATTTCTAAAACATTAGTTAGTCGGGGTATGTTTGGCACCAACTATGGTACCGGAGGCCAGAGAAGTCATCTCAAAAAACACCACGCTATCCAGTGGTATGCGCACCTAAGTAAGATCCAGGAAGTACAAAGTAGAACTGATCCAAATGTATCCCTTCACACTGATGCTGTCGAGAGGCTGATTGTGCAGGGGGGAAGTGAAGAACCGACCGACATTTTTTCTGGTACACCCAGTACCCCTGGCAGCAGCACTACAGTGGTATCGCCCACATCCTCTACCCCTGTAACATGTATGAGGCATATTAAGAGTCTGGTAGAGACACCAATGTGAAAAACTAAATCACTGGGCCTAACTGGTTTGAAGAAGACATCATCATCATCACGTAAATGGGTCCAGCCCACCATTAGTCGGAAGCGCCATTTGAACGCAACCACCCAATGGTGGGCCTGTATAACGCAAAACTGGCTAAAATGCTAGCGCTGGACCTTCTCCCTTTCTCTTTCTTGGAAGGTGTGGGTTTTCTTGAACTTGTGGCAACAGTCTGCCCTAAATGGAAGGTTCCTAGCCGGTCCTATTTTGCCAGGGTTGCTGTTCCAGCACTACATCAAGATGTGCTGGAGGTGATTGGCGCAGTTATTCTGAAGAGTGCTGTTCACACTATCCACATGACAACAGACATGTGGACCAGTTGCCAAGCCCTTGATTACATGTGCATCACTGCACACTGGGTCTCTTTTTCAGGGGTCAAACAACAGTTAAAATAAGCAGGTGTTGACACAGACACAGTTTTTCAAGCTACTCGCAAACATGCAACAGTAGGCATGTTTGCCATGGAGAAATCTCACACTGCAGCTAACCTTTTGGAGGTGTTTAACAGGAATGGAAAAGAATGGCTGTATCAAAGAAATCGCATAGTTGGTTATGTTTCCACGGATAATGGCAGTAATATAGTTAGGGCATGACTGATGGTGAATATTTCAGAGTGCCTTGTTTGGCGCACAGTATTAACATCGTGGTGCAAGAATTCTTGAAAAAAGAAGACACAGTCATCAAATTACTGACCATCTGCCGAAGAATCTGCACACATTTCAGCCATTATTTTAAGGCCCGGAAGCAGCTGAGGAGCATTCAACATGAACGTAAACTGCAAGTCAAAGGACTAATAAACGAGGTGGCAACACATTGGAACTCAACCTTTTACATGCTTGAGCATCTTTCTGAGCAGTGGGGGGTAATAAATCAATATGTCTATAAACGTGGTTCTACTCAGAAAGACATGAGGCTAGAGTTGGAGGAATGGAAGCTAATTGCAAGCCTGACAGACACACTTCGTCCTTCTGAGATCTTCACGCGTGAAGTCAGCAGGGAGGACTGTTCTTTGGGCATAGCTATCCCATTGTTGGTCATGCTATAGCACTAAATGAAGGACGTGTCTTCAATGTTCAGAGATGATGCTGAAAAGTGAGAAGCATATGATTTGGTGGAGAAGTTATTAAGGCACCTACTTCACAATGAAAGGCTTAAAAACATATATACAAAACAACATTACATTTGTGCCACTATTCTGGATCCACGTTACAAAAAGGCAGTGGCCAGCAAAGCATTAATTCCTTGTGATGAAGCAGATGTTTCAAAGAACAAACATTGGCTCGCTTTCTCAGCCACTCGGTTCGAAAAAGAGCGGCAGAAATTTCAATGAGAGATCACAAGTACAACTGAATTAGCAGGCCATCTGGCGTCAAGTTCTACTTCTGAATCCGTGGCAAAAGGGAGTCACTTTCCCTCGCAGCCGTTAATGACACCAGCAACCGTGTCATCAGCCTCACCTGCACCAGGCCCCAAAAAAATATTGTCGGAAGCGGATTGGCTAACTCAGCAAGGTTTTGCTCGGTTCACTGCTGCAAAGGCCACAGATGATACGCAACGTGGAGTAACCCTGTAGAACCTTGAGTCGATGGTGCAGGCCTATCTGGATGACTCAACAGAGGTCTGTCGTAATGAGAACCCGTTGCTGTATTGGTATAGGAAAAGGCCTGTATGGCGACTGATCACCAACCTGGCTCTAAATTGTTTGTCTTGCCCACTCGCAAGCGTGTCTTCTGAACGTGTTTTCAGTGCTGCTGGTGCCATTGTAACTTCAAAAAGGACCCGCCTCTCGCCCAAAAATGTGGAGAGCTTAACAATAATCAAGATGAATCAGCACTTCATACCACCCGATTACAAAATACGTGAATGCACGCAGGAAGAAGAGGACACCGACTTAGGTGATGCCGATGGAAGATCTTCTCTGTTACCTGACACACTCACGTCTCAATTAATAGACTTTGAGGACAAGCTCTACTTCCCTGACACTAAGGCCTGAAAATTACTTTCTTTTTTTCGTCCTTATTCACTTTTATTTCTGTGTGTCTTTCTTTGTTTTGCAACTTTTACCACAACAAATCTCTACTCACCTAATCACAACAAGTCCATCATCAGCACTGTCTTCATCTTACTTTACTTACTGATTTGAAGGTGGCACAGTCTGCATTCCTGATGTCCACAAGTTCACAACTCAATCATGCTCCTCTATCCTCCTCCTTAAGACTCCGCCTATCCATTTCCCTCAAGGCAGATGGATGGATTATGGAGAATAAAGAAACTTTCTCTTCGTAGACGAGTTCCCTCAAGTGGGACCGAAATTACTGACTGACTACATGCTTGCTGATTGTTGACAGACTTACTTCTGAAATTGACAGGAGAGGCTGTCCTAAGTGCCCTTACTTTCCGAATTTCCGTCCGGGTGGTGTAATCGCCATTTGCCATGCAGCCAGCGCTGTGCCTAGCTCTATTCTCAAACACGAATCACAGGTAAGATAAGCATTTTGGAGAGGTAGAAAGATGGGCTAGGATGCGGAGGAGAGACTGATAGTAGTACAAGTAAAGTACTAGTAGGCCAATTAAATTCACTAACTCTGTTAGTGGCACTTTTGAACATTTATGGACGTTTTGGATAATTCATGCTGGTAAGTTTGAGGAAAACCAAATGTGCTGAAACTCCCGCACAGCACCCCACAAAATAAGATCAAAGTGTATATGTGAACAATTGTGCTTGTTTCCTTCTGCCTCGTGGCCGGCTAAAGCCGCTGCCGTCTGTTTTGTTTTTGTTTCTGTGAACAATTGTGCTTGTCTCCTCCCAGTATTAGCGTCCTGTTTAGCATTTGTGCCTCTTGTTTTTGGTCACGTTTGCCCGTTTTTCGCGCTCTCCTTCCTGTCTGCCCGCCTTCCCTCCCCGCTCCCCGCTTCCCGCCACCACCGCTGACCACGCCCCTTTCCCTCTGCTCCCGCCTCCCAGCTGCCCCGCCCACCCACGCACTTGGCCTTAAATGGCGACCGTGCGACGCAGGTGAGTGTGACCCACTTGTGGGACACCCCCGCGCCGCACGGCCACCAGCTGCTGCGTGTGCCACTCCGCTTTGCCCTCTGCCTCGCTACCTGCCTCGTGGCCGGCTGACGCCGCTGCCGTCTGTTTTGTTTGTTTTTGTGAACAATTGTGCTTGTTTCCTTCTGCCTCGTGGCCGGCTAACGCCGCTGCCGTCTGTTTTGTTTTTGTTTCTGTGAACAATTGTGCTTGTCTCCTCCCAGTATTAGCGTCCTGTTTAGCATTTGTGCCTCTTGTTTTTGGTCACGTTTGCCCGTTTTTCGCGCTCTCCTTCCTGTCTGCCCGCCTTCCCTCCCCGCTCCCCGCTTCCCGCCACCACCGCTGACCACGCCCCTTTCCCTCTGCTCCCGCCTCCCAGCTGCCCCGCCCACCCGCGCACTTCGCCTTAAATGGCGACCGTGCGAACGCGCAGCGGTCACGCGCAGCGGGCGCGCCGATTGTGCACCGAAGGCGCGCCAAAGGTAAGCCCGTCTGCGCCCGTCCGCGACCGGATCGCGACCAGCGCCAGGACCCCTGGCCCACGAAGACCCCGACCGACCCACCTGACGTACTCCGCCGCCACCCTCATCGCGCTCAACTCCGGCCGACTCCCTGAATGCCATCAAGCCACACCACGACACACCCACGGACCTTTCAGCTGCCACGCCTGCAAGTTCTCCTGCATCCGGACCTGCCTCGCACCAGCACCCGCCAAGTCGAACTCCAGCAGCACCCACCTCAAGTGCATCCTGCTCAACACCCGCTCCGTCCACAGACACGCCATCGAACTCTGGAACCTCCTAGACGCCACAGCCCCTGACGTTGCCTTCCTCACGGAGACCTGGATGAACGCCTCTTCAGCTCCCGACATCGCCATCGCTATCCCGGAGGGCTACAAGATCGTCCGGAGGGACCGAAACGCCAACCAGATGGGAGGAGGCATCGCCATCATCCACAAGAACACCATCCGTCTCACGACCAGCACCGACAACACCCTGACCAGCGCCGAACACCTGCATTTCCAGATCCACACCAACCCGAAGACCACCCTCAGAGGCACCCTGATCTACCGACCCCCCGGACCACGCACGCAATTCAGCGAGGACATCGCCGACTTCGTCAGCCCGCATGCCCTCCCCTCCGCTGACTACATCCTCCTGGGGGACCTGAACTTCCACCTGGAGAACAACAACGACCACAACACCAGCACCCTGCTCGACAACCTCGCCAACCTGGGACTCAAGCAACTGGTGTCCACCCCCACCCACCTCGCCGGGCACACACTCGACGCCGTCTTCTCATCCAGCACAGACATCAACTTCAGCCACGCCACAGAGCTTCAATGGACGGACCACAGCTGCGTCCACTTCACCTTCAAGAGAACGACGACCCACCAACACCAGCAACAGGCCGCCCGCAGAAGCTGGAACAAGATCACAGCAGACCAGCTCGTCACCTCCCTGAGCCAACACCCTCCTGCCAGCTCAGCGAACCCCAGCCAGGCCGCCGATAACATCACGAAGTGGATCAGCAACTGCGCGGACGAACTCGCCCCGCTGAGGACCCCGCCCAGCAGACCCGGCAGCAAGAAGGCCCCATGGTTCACCAACGAACTCAAGAGCTCCAAGAAGAACTGCCGAGCCCTCGAGAAAGTCTGGAAAAGGGACCCGACACCGGACAACAGAACCTCCTACAAACTGGCCACCCGGAAACACCACCAGCTGATCCGCGCCGCTAAGAGAACAGCATTCAAGGACCGGTTGGACAACAACGCACACAACAGCAAGGAACTCTTGAAAGAGCTTTCCAACCCCAGCGCAGGAAACAACGACATCACCCCATCGCAAGACCTCTGCAACTCCCTCGCCTCATACTTCCACAACAAGATCACGGACATACACAGCAGTTTCAACAACCAACCAACGCACACCACGACCGACCAGCCGCCCCCCCCCACCACCACCCTCCACGCCTGGACCCCGATCAGCACAGAAGACACCATCCGCACGATGAACTCCATCCACTCCGGATCACCAACCGACCCCTGCCCTCACCACGTCTTCAACAAGGCCGACGCTGTCATCGCACCCCACCTGCGAGACATCATCAACACATCCTTCGACACCGCCATCTTCCCCGAAAGCTGGAAACACGCCGAACTCAGCGCTCTACTCAAGAAACCAACAGCGGACCCCACCGACCTCAAGAACTACCGCCCCATCTCGCTTCTCCCGTTTCCAGCCAAAGTCATCGAGAAGACCGTCAACAAGCAGATGGCCGCCTTCCTCGAGACGAACGGATCCCTCGACCCCTCACAGTCCGGCTTCCGAGCCAAACACAGCACCGAGACCGCCCTCATCGCCGCCACCGATGACATCCGAACCCTGATGGACAATGGAGAAACAGCGGCCCTCATCCTCCTAGACCTCTCCGCGGCATTCGACACGGTCTGCCACCGCACCCTAATACGGCGCCTCAGCAACATCGGAATCCAGGACAAGGCGCTGGAATGGATCATCTCCTTCCTCGACGGAAGAACACAGCGAGTCCGCCTACCACCGTACAAGTCAGAGGCCTCCGAAGTCATCTGCGGCGTCCCCCAAGGATCATCACTGAGCCCCACCCTCTTCAACGTCTACATGAGCCCCCTCGCGGCCATCGTACGCAAACACCACCTCAGCATCATCTCCTACGCCGACGACACCCAGCTGATCCTCTCCCTGACCAACAACCCCGCCGCCGCCAGAACCAACCTGCACGAAGGGATGAAAGAGGTAGCCGAGTGGATGACGACCAGCCGCCTGAAACTGAACTCGGACAAGACGGAGGTCCTCATCCTGGGCTCTTCACCCTCCGCCTGGGACGACTCCTGGTGGCCTCCCGCCCTGGGCACCGCACCCAAACCGACAGACCATGCACGAAACCTGGGCTTCATCCTGGACTCCTCCCTCTCCATGACCAGGCAAGTCAACAGCGTCTCCTCGGCGTGCTTCAACATCCTACGCATGCTACGGAAGATCTTCTGGTGGATCCCCACAGAGACCAGGAAGACCGTCACCCAGGCCCTCGTCACCAGCCGACTGGACTACGGCAACGCCCTCTACGCCGGGACCACCGCCAAGCTCCAGAAGAGACTCCAGCGGATCCAAAACGCCTCAGCCAGACTCATCCTCGACATCCCACGATCCAGCCACATCTCCGGACATCTGAGAGACCTTCACTGGCTCCCCATCAACAAGAGAATCACCTTCCGCCTCCTCACCCACGCACACAAAGCCCTACACGACCAAGGCCCGAGCTACCTCAACAGCCGAGTCAACTTCTACGCTCCCAAACGCCACCTCCGTTCAGCCACCCACGCCCTCGCCGCCGTCCCCCGCATCCGAAGAGCGACTACAGGAGGAAGGTCCTTCTCCTACCTGGCCGCCAAGACCTGGAACTCCCTCCCGTCCGACCTGCGCCTGACCCAAGACCACCTCTCCTTCAGGAAGAAGCTGAAGACCTGGCTGTTCGAGCAGTAGCGGCACCCCCCCTCCCCAGCGCCTTGAGACCCTATGGGTATGTAGCGCGCTCTATAAGTGTCACTGATTGATTGATTGATTGATTATGTTGAAGTGTGTAAAATAAATAATGATGTATTTCTCCTAACAAAAATAAACTAGTCCCACCCCTCCCTAACACAAACAATTGTCCAATTCAAGTAGTCCAAAAATAAATAATACCCAACTCCCGATTCCCACCCCCCAAAACAATCTTTAAAAAAGGGACAAGGGACACAGTCACTTCCGGCGGTGTTTAGGCAGGCGGTCCTTTTTTTTATTAGGGGGTCCACCTTGCGCTCCAGGAAGTTCTCTCGTAATGTTAGACGGTGCACGCGTGCCTTCCAGGCTCTGAGGGGGCCAGCTGCTGATGGTTTTATTTGCAGCTGAGCGGCGGCAGGGGTCTGTCCCAGCACTGTGCTGGGATGGAGGCTGCTCGCTAGTGGACATGTGGCAGTGCTGGAGGAGGTTGTTGATGTTCCCTCCTCGTTTTCCCGAGCCCACAGCCGGCAATATTCAACACGACTATGCCTCCATCTTCCGGGCCCTGGCCCAGACAGCCATCTCCCCTCTGGTGAGCTTTTTGGGAGCATCTATACGAAGAAAGAAAGAAAAATATTGTAACCAATACTCTTTAACAATAGTTCAACAGAAAGTTGTCTCACAGTAACACTAGCAATTTGCAAGCACAGTATAACATTTTGTCATGTATATTTCCGCCGTCTTTGTAGCCTGTAACAGTAGGAGTTTCAGGAATTGTACTACCAGGCAGCAATATGGACTCAATACATAGTCAGAGAGTCAGAGAGTACACCAGTATTCATCTTTTTTTCTCTACTTTTGCAAAAGAAATTACTTGTACGTGAACTTGTGATAGCTGGCATAATGCCAGCTCAGTTAGCTTGCACCCAAGAAAAAGACACAAGCCATGATGACGCAGACTTGCATGGATTACTTTTTTTGTCAGTATATGCAGGTGGGGATAGGGAAGCTCTTACTTTTGTATTGGGGTGACACTGGGCATACTCGCTCGTCCTTCCTTTGACCCTAAGTTCTATCCCTTTTTATTTATCACATCCCTCAAGTTCATCCGATATGACTTAGCTTCACGATAAAAGTTTCCCAGCTGATTTGAAGTCAAGAAATCGAGAAATACGGCAACTAATGCTATTGATAAGTCAAGGGTGACTGTCTTCTCCGTGATGGGCTAAAAAAAATGTAGTTCTAAATCAGTAACTGTTCCTAACAGTACAGTGTACTTGTAGTAGTGTACTTTCTACTGTACAGAACATCATACACTCCTTTGCGAACCTACTCTAAAATGTCAATAAGTAAGGAGTATAATATACTCCAGCCCTGTACTGTCCCGCTGCTGAGCCATCCCCGTCAGCTCCTCCTGGTGGCTCCGACGCTTGACTGGACCCCTCAGCACTACTGGCCCCGGCACTGGTGGTGGCAAGTGCTGCATCAGATGTTGTGACACC
Source organism: Lissotriton vulgaris (assembly GCF_964263255.1). Classification (NCBI taxonomy): domain Eukaryota; kingdom Metazoa; phylum Chordata; class Amphibia; order Caudata; family Salamandridae; genus Lissotriton; species Lissotriton vulgaris. Next base: position 2,037,953,164 of record NC_141691.1, read on the forward strand.
TAGAAAAAACATGTCATATTTTTAGATGTCATACACCACCCCCTACTTCGTCTCGTAATGGAAGAGAAAATGTTAAACAATTTTTAATTATTGGGACTGAAAGGAAGTCACGGTTTTGAAGCGGGTGTTAACTTATATGCTTAGCCATAACATGAAACACTTGCAGCATTTTTATAATTACAGACAGAACCAACTACTCCTCATCACCACTAGGAGGACTTAAAGTTCCAACAAGGTGAGGGCTCCCGAGTCCCGCACAGTTACTTCTGACTGAGGTATGTGGTAAGTCGAACTGCACCTATAATCAACAATGTCCTATTTCTCTTGTCCATACTTCTGTATGTGCAGAATAGTCCCTGAAACACTAGTGATATGCTATGTGCTACTATCCAATCAAAAAGACAACTACTAGCTTGTTTGTGGTGGACATTGACATTTTGTTTTTAGAAATTGTCAAAGCACTAACGTTAAGAAGACTGGAATAGACAGCAGGGGCAACCCAGAGGACTGCACTGAGTGTCTCTTGAGCTACTGCTGGATCAGAGTTTTGTTTAACAACGTTTGCCGACTAGGAAAGCTTAGCTACCTACACAGACCGACTCATAAATAGTAGTAAATAGTAGTAGCACAGAGAGTGATGGTAGAGAGGCAGGATAACAATGTAGAAACAGTCTACGAGAAGATCAAAGACTATTTTAAAGAAAATAGAGTTAAGGAAGTATATTTATCTTAAAAACAGAACTACTTACTTAGGCCAGCAGAAGAGCCTACAGTGTACCGTTCCTCCTGACCACTCTGTTCCGCTGGAGTCTGGGGTGGTGCTGTCCTCTTGCCCCTGGGAGGTGCTGATGATCATGAAATAAACACAAACATGGATGGTTGTTTTTTGGAAATATTTGATTTCTTTGACCACAATCCTAAATTATCTCGGTCAAAAATTGCACTACATGTATTGACCTATCTGATCTGGTCAACTAGGAGGATACTAATACAGTATTGTTGGATTCGCAGAACGTCTACTTGGAAAGTTATGTAAATCACTAACTAACCAACAACAAAAAGGTTCTACTACAACTGCCAGCACTCAGCAGCACGCGACGTGACAGACACAGTCCGTCATCATGATTGCAGAGCAATCGGGGCTACTCCACGGAGACAGCCCTCCTTAGAGCTACTGAGACCTTAAGAGCAGGGGCAGATGCAGGTCATACTATGGCCTTGATTATGCTTGACCTTAGTGCGGCTTTTGACACCGTAGCACATTCCATCTTGCTACGGTGTCTACAAGAAGCCGGGGTCGCTGGTCCTGCGCTGGGCTGGCTACAATCGTTTCTGACAGAACGATGCTTCCAAGTACAGCAAGGGACTTGCCGATCAGTGGAGATGTCACTGGACCAGGGTGTGCCTCAGGGCTCAGCTCTGAGCCCTACTCTTTTTAACCTGTATATGGCCTCACTAGCGAAAGTTGTACATTCCTATGGGGTGGAATTGGTGTCGTACGCTGACGACACCCAGCTGCTCATCTCCCTATCACAGAACACCTCCAATACCCCCCACAACTTTAGAGCCTGTATGCAGGCCCTAGCAGAATGGATGGACGCCCACTGTTTAAAGCTAAATGGCTCTAAAACAGAGGTGTTGGTGGTAGGGGGAAAAAGTGAAAACTGGTCGGATGAGTGGTGGCCTTCATGTCTGGGCGCTACCCCTATACCATGTCAGGAGGCAAAGAACTTAGGGATCTGGATGAATCCTGCCCTCTCTTATGATGGCCACATCAGGCGCCTTGTAGGCAAATGTTTCGGAGTACTGAAGACTCTAAACAAAACTTTAGACCTCCTCCCCCTATCGGCCAGAAGAACACTAACGCAGGCACTGGTGACCTCGCGATTAGACTATGGCAACATCTTATTCTTGGGGGCTACCAAAGGCAGCATAGGTCGCCTACAAGTCATACAGAACTCCGCCGCCAGACTGGTGCTAAGAAGACCCAGGAGAGCCAACTCGAAAATGGCGCTGGATGCGCTTCATTGGCTACCGGTAAAGAAGCGTGTGCGGTATAAGTGCCTCCTCTTCTGTCACCGTATCGTCTGGGACAGATCACCAACTTACCTAAAGGATTTAATCAGCAGATACGAACCAACTAGGTCCCTACGTTCAGAGGGTGCCGGACTGCTGACAGTCCCTAGAACTAAGAAGGCCAGAATGGGTGGACGCTCATTTGCACTCCAAGCAGCTCAACAGTGGAACAAACTTCCCTTTGCACTGAGACTGGAGAGCAGCGAAACGCGGTTTAGGGCTCTGCTTAAAACTCATTTATACTCTTCATAAATCCGGGTAGTCTGTATGAAGATTCCTTGGACAGTGTCAGCGCGGGGACACGCCGTGATGGCGTTACTGAGCGCTCTACAAACTATATATTATTTTATTATTATTATAAAAAATGTCCTACAACTACTACTAATAACAAGTTATAACATACTCAACCTGAACCTATCAATCCATCACTATCTCTTCTTCTTAGTGGCAGCAGGAGTACGAAGGAAGGACTAGACTTGAGTCTCGAGTCTCTCTAGCATTACGCAGTTCTGTAAAGTACTACATTCATACATATTCAGGCCAAATGAGCACAAAGTTGTAAACAAGTAAGCAAAGTAGCAATGCCACTGAGCAGGCAATCACATACAATAACAGAAGCTATTAAACGTTAATTTACCTGCAATGTAATTGAATTCGCAGCATTCTTGCTCTTCGGGAAAAACAAATATTAGCAATATAACACAGAGCAGAAGAAAGCAAAGTAGTTATTGAATAGCTACTCACTAAGGCCAGGGATCTTCACATGAGCCGGTGGAGCAGGTCCTGCTCGCGGTCAAGGAGGTCCGACCACCGGTGCGTCGCTTGCTGGTAGGTGCGCCGGACCCCTGACTCTCTCTGCATGGCCCGGCACACCTTTTCCCACAGCTGGTGCTGCTCCCGGAGGCAATACCCTGCCGCAAGGCTGCCCCCTGCTGCCACGGTCTTGGGGAGGTGGGGCTGCACATAAAAGGTCAGTGCGGCCACCTCCACCGTGCTGAATATCTCCCTGGCCATCACTTCCTCCCCTTGTAACCGCCGGCAAGGGAGCCGGGTACGGGGTGCGTGACCCTTACACTTCTCCTTCCCTTGCCATGATCCTGTACAGCAGAAAGAAAAAAAAGGAAGAAAAGGAAAAAAGTTCAGAAAAAAAATGTTTAAAAAAGTAGCTTTAAAAGTAACGAAAACTTGAAAAAAACACAAAAATTAGATCTAGAAAAAAAGAGGGATAAATATAGAGTAGAAAAGATAAAAGTCCAAAGAAATAAAGGATTGCACATATGAAAGAAGGATTAGAAAGCATGCAGAGAACCATAGCAATAAATGAAAAACAAGATGGCAGCGCCCATTGAGGACCGCGTGGGTAAGTTTGCGCGATATTTCCCTTGCGAGCACGCGAAAACGCCCGCAAACACGTAATCGCGTGCCGCATAGGACACGAGCATGTAACTAGCGCCCAGAAACTGAAATACGTCACGCAAACAAGATGGCCACGCCCATTTACGACCACATTGGTAACTTCGCTGTGCAAGCGTCCAGCGAACACGCAAAAAGCCCCACAAACGCTCAAAATTCACGGAATGCAAATTCGCAAATTTCACCCATGCTTAATTATAAATACTACACACCATGGCACATCTTTTGCACCACCAGTGCATCACAAATGTGATGCAACGGCTGTGTTAAAAGAGGCACAAAGGGGTTGTAAATCCACCCGTAACACATAGAAAGTAATCCAGGCAGTTTCACCAGCAGTGCAAATTGAAGCATAGGCTTGTAACATATTTATGGGCATATATTACATTCAAGTGCTTCGGAGGTACTACAGTATACTATAGGTAAACTGCTTATAGATTTATGCTGTAGCAGTTCTGCACTTTCACGTTCACCATACACTAGTAATGTATTCATTCATTTATTTATGAACTACATATTCATTCTGAGAAACTTTCATACACTAACATAGAAATATAGTTCTTTCTTTGACCAGTGAAAGTAGCTCTAAAAATAACTGTTTTGTTTGTGTTTTTTTCAACAAGTTTATTTTTAAAACAAAAAAATTGAACTGGAACCCAAAAAGTGTCCGACAGGAACAAAAGAATGAAAAAAAAACCTAATATCATGGACAGCGATGCTCTTGCTTCCTGCATTTTATCAGTTCAATAGACTTTTCCCCATAACACAAACGTTTATCGCAATAAATGCATTGAAATTTAAGTTTACCAAAATCAGGATCAGTATGTGGGTGTGGACTGCTTCCTGAAAATGCTGCTGCAGCAGTTTATGTGCTTGGTGCAGTAGCAGGTGAGTTATCCTGCAACCTCCGTGTTGCAGCTCGAGCAAAGTTGTTGGGGTGCAATTTCTTCACACCATAGGCCAAAGAAGTATTTTTTGGATGGATCACCTCTTGAAAGAGTTGTTTGGCAAATTTTACAGGTTACGTTAGGAGCATTAACCTTGTTTTGCCCTTCAGGAAAGTAAAACGCTTCAAAATTCTTCTTTGGAGGTTCTCCAGGAAGGAAATCTCCCTCTGAAGAATGGCTGGAAAATGAGTCCATTGCTGTTATTATGGTGATCTTCCTTCTATTTGACAGGATTCTCAGAAGAGATGCTTCTTCTCAGAAAGTCAAAGTAGAATAATTAAAATGGGACTGAACTTTCAACGGTTGGAATAGGTAGTGTTATGAACCAATCAAATCACTTCTTTTAAAGTCAAATGGCTTTGCGTACGCTTACGGTGACCTTATGGTGCTCTTACGATGCGAGTACGCATGACATTCCACCACAATTTGTGTAATTGCTTTTAAAAGTAATATACAAATGTTAAAAGTTAAAAAAAACTATTTTCATAATTACCCTAGATAATGTGTTCTGTTAGTATGTACATTAAATACATAAATATATGTTTTTAAACATATAAAAACATTTGCGCCCTTCGCGTATGGTGCGCCGTACATGGCGTCACACTGAAACTTTGATGCAACGCCTAATGTCAAAGGGTGTTCGTAGCGTATGCGCGGGTATGCGCTGAGTATGATTAACAGTACAAAGTATGGGGAGATCACCTTCTCAGTGTCAAATCAGAGCACAAGGTGTGCTATGTGAATGGTTAAAAGTGGACACTCATGGAGATCCGATTCTGGGCCCGCCTCTGCGCACATGATAACCCCTCCCCCGTTTCTCTCTGTTGTTAATTGTTGGTGCACACACTCACACTTGCATATGCCCTCACTCCCCAGATGTCACCACCTAACTTTCTTGCTATTACTAAGCCTGGAAGCAAATACATTAGCCAATGAGAGGTTCACCAGGGCTGTCATTCTTTTAGAGCGAAAAAACTCTACCAATGACGGCCCTGAGTTTTGGTTTGGTTAGCCCCCGCGGTTCCCAAATAATGCGGGCATTGACGTGAGCACACTCTCTTTTGACTGCCTGTCCTGCAATGACAGACAGACTGTCCTCGTCGTTGATTGTACTACGAACAGTTTGCTCGAGCGGAGGAGGACTCTTGACACTCGACGTGGTGTCACTGCTGCTGCCACCCAGCCAGGCAACCATAGGCGCAGAGGTTGCAGCACCCGCACCCAGCCCACCCCAGGCCCAGTCAAAGCCCTAGCCTTTGAAGACAAGACAAGAGACGACAGAAGCAAAGGTAGGAGAAGCTGCTGTAAATTGTACCTGCATGATAGTATTTTTTTCTACTGCATCAGTGCCCCTCCCAGCTCTGTTTTGCTTTATTTTTGTGCACCACATGCTTTGTGCTTCATAGTATTTGCTCCCTCCTAATTCTCCCGTGACTTTTAATATTCAGTGCTGCCTCTCGTGACCTTCCCATGCCTCTGTTCTTATTGATCATATATGGTTGATCAGAATATTTCCTTCTGCGTCACAGAGCCCTCGTAGGTCTTTTTTAAATAAATTGTGCGTGCATGAATTTCTGTGTTGTATATTTGAACTGTGTCACGTGCTTTAGCCTGTATTGTTATAAATTTTACGTTCATAATAGTATTCTTGTTTTAATGCATCACGTGGCTCTCCCAGCTCTGTTTTGCTTTATTTTTGTGAACCACTTGCTTTGTGCTTCATCGTATTTACTCCCTTCTATCCTACCATGACTTTTAATATTTATTGCTACCTCACGTGGCCTTCCCAGGCCTCTATTCTTATTGATTGTATTGTTATACATTGTGCATTCATAAGTCAGTCAATCAGTCATTCACAATTTACTTGATTTGGTTTATCATAACCATAAAGCATGTAAAACACATTTTATTTCATACAAAGGTTAAGAGAGAAACATTTTCCACTCAATTAAAATATTTACAAATACTGTTAAAATGTCTTATCTGGCGCCGGACCTTTAGTCGTTTACAGCTTTCGTAAGTACGTTTTCTACTATTATCATGAATTTTACCCCCCGACATATTAAAATGTTTGATGTGGCACCCATCCAACTTGTCACCGCATGTCTACAAGTGCGAATGTTTAAATCAATGAAGGGTGTTTTTTTAACAAATTCCTTCTTTCTGCTTTTACTATTTTGAAGACACACAGTAAGTGGCTTAAAGTTTCTATATGGTACCCACATAAACGACATGCCTTTTTTTTGATGGGTAATTTTACAGGAGGGAGCTAAGTCCTTCGAGCAATAATCACCAAATCTATATGCCATGAACTTTCTTTTGAGTTACAGTCGGAAATGGGCTGCTAAATAGGGTTGTGGTTTTAAGCTTATATACAAATTTATTATAAACCAAGCATTGCGGCGTTTTGCTAATCTCCTTTTGTCTTGTACAAAGGATAATGCTTTTGCTCTGTTGTTGCAGACTTTATTGAATGATGCCCTTTCCAACTTGCTTTTCCATACTTCCTCAATCTCCAGTTCTTCCAGGGCAATCCGCAAATGGTCACCCCACGTGTTTGCATTTCTTTGATCTTGTTGTTGCTTTATTTCTGTCCAACATAAGTTGTCCAAAGTTCCCAATTCAGCTGTTCTAAGATTCCTGCATCATTTTACCAAGGTTGCTTTCCTTTGAAATTCTTGATTCTGGAGTCCAAATTCCAAACATATCTGTGCCGGCGAGGAACTTTTAAAGAGATTAAATACTGTTTTATGAACTGTGATCTGTAATTTGTTTAAGATGTTAATTTCTTGGCCATGCTATGTTTCCAATCCGTAGGACAAGGTTGGGAGCAATTGCGCTGCCATGATTTTCAGGAGGTGCCCATTTGAAGGGCTTTCCAATTTCTTGTGCAACTGTTTGTAGGCAAATATTAGTGAATTGGCTTTTGCTGTGATCTCATTTTTCTGGTCTACCCAATATACATTTCTTGCCATTTTAAGGCTCAAGTATGTATAGACCCCTATTTCCTCTATTTGTGTGTTCTTTGCATACCGTTTGTATTTCCCTTGTCTCAGGCCCGCAAGTCTTACCACCTTGGTTTTTGATTTGTTCAATTCCAGACCTTGGATATCCAGGTAGACTATGAGTTTGTTTACAGTCATTTTCAGCCCAGTCGGGGTTTGGCTCAGCAATACGATATCATCTGCATATTGCAGAAATTAGATTGACTCATTTGCCAACTTTGGTGGGTGTCAGTTTACTTGTAGCAAGTAATTGTTTAAGTCTGCCAAGTATAAATTAAATAAACATGGAGAGAAAACACATCCTTGTTTTAGTGGATTTGTTATGTTTATTTTTGATGATACTCTACCTCTATCTCCTAGTTTTACAGTAGCCCATGTTTCGCTGTATAACGATTCTAAAGCTTATATCAATGACTGTGGGAGACCCGAGCTTTAGCCTGTATTGTTAAAAACTGTGCGTTCATAATAGTATTATTTTTTTACTGCATCACGTGGTTCTCCCAGCTCTGTTTTGCTTTACTTTTGTGCCCCACATGCTTTGTGCTTCATCATATTTGCTCCCTCCGAATCCTCTCATGACTTTTTTTTTAAACATCTTTTTATTAAACAATAGTAAAACATGACACAGACCAGAGTACGTTGAGTGACTGCCGATGTATACAGTGAGAAAATAGACCTCCACTAGTGATAATTTAGCAGAATAAAAATGTAAAGACTGGGCTTAGGTGTCCTCCGGCTCCACATTATCAAGATTTACAGCAGGTGGGGTACAGATGTCACACCTGAAGGCATTCCATGCTCCCCAGACTTTGCCCCACTTCTGGGGCCGTCCCCTCGACATTTAGACGGATCTCTCCCGGAACATGCACAAGACGAGGTCATCCATCCATTTCCCAACCCGACGCGCTTGAGTCGCACCCAAAAGCTGTGCTTTGTTACGTTTAGCTATCGTACAAGCAAGGGTGACCCAGAGTTTGCCATGAATCGAGAGGTCAGAGGGCTCCCAGACATTCAACAAACAACGGCGCACCTTCATCTCAATCCGCACTCCCCAGACTTCACTCATCATCAAATGTATCCTGGTACAAAAGTCACAAACCCTCTCACACTCCCATATAATATGGAGGAACGTACCAGGCATTCCACACCCTCTCCGACAATCCCCAGATACAGCCAACCCCATTTTCAACAAACCAGGGCCTGTGGTGTAGGAGCGGTGAAGAATCCGTAGCTGGACCAAGCGGAGTCTCATCGGGACCGCCACTACCCTAGGGGATGAGACCGCCTCCCTCCAATCTTCCTCATCTAGGACCAAGCCATCTGCCACCCACTGCTCCCTTAGTCACACCAGGGGGTCCCCGGAGTGATTAATAAGTTTCCTGTAGGTCAGCAATATTGCCTTGGTGGGTAAGTAACCATCTAGCAATCTATCCTCCAACGGGGAGGCCACTGGCGGGGTTACACCACTAGGAACCACAGCATGTATGGCGTGGCTGACTTGAAGGTATCTAAACCGTTCCGCTTCGTGCAGCTGATACTTGGCCTGCAGCTCCTCAAACGTCAATACCCTGTCTTTACCCCACATATCTCGCACTTGAGTGATTCCAATCAAATCTCACCGGTCAAACCCCTTCGTCTTCCAAAAAGTACCCAGCTTCTCCGAGCTCCATAGAGGCGTAGCTAGCGTTATTTGTCCCTCCCATTTGAGGGCCTTGTTGGCCTCATGCCATACCCTAGTCGCCGTCAATGGAGGACCCACCAATGGGAAACGACCGCACCTCGTGTACAAAACTCTAGTATACTCTCCACCGGGTACCTGGCCACGATCCATAGCATAACCCGGATCAACCGGTAAGCCATAAATGGCATGGTTGATTTGAGCCAGCTGAGACGCCCAATAATATTTGCCGATATTAGGAAAACCGATGCCTCCATCATACCAGGGCAACTTCAGTTTTGATAAGGTAATATGTGGTCTCCCCACCCACAACAGGCCGCGTTGTAGAGATTCCACCTCGTTAAAGTACGACGGAGGCACCGGGTCAAAGGAGTTTTGTAGAGCGTAAAGAAAGCACGGGAGGGCGGTCATCTTGAAAAGAACCACAGGTCCCAACATAGAAATCGGCAATTCCTTCCATCTGGCAACATCTCCTCGCAATCAGGCCAGCGGGGGAAGCAGATTCAGGCTAAAACGCACCGTGGGATCTTTCAAAATATGGATACCCAGGTAATGGAAACTGATCAATTCTAGCTTTACCGGGCAGTTCTCCGGCACCCTGGGTGGATCACCGCTTAAAATGAAAAGGACCTATTTCGCCCAGTTGATGGCAAAACCGGAGAACCTACCAAAAATGGCGAGGATATCCATAAAGACCACCAGAGAGCTGTGAGGGGAGGTCAAATACAGAAGGATGTCATCTGCATAAAGCGAGATTTTATCCTCCCACTCCGGTGTCCAGCGCAGCCTTCTAATCGAGCGGTCCCATCGCACCCAAGCAGCGAGTGGCTCCAGTGCAAGGGTGAACAGTAACGGTGAGAGTAGGCAACCGTGACGAGTGCCCCTCCCAAGTGGAAAGTCACGGGATTTATGGTTGTTAACAACTACACGAGAAAGGGGAACAGAGTAGAGAAGGTGAACCCACCCAACAAATACAGAGCCAAACCCCAACTTCTCCAATACCGTAAATAGGTACGGCCACTCCACTCGATCAAAGGTCATCGTGGCATCTAGGGGCAACAACACAGCGGGTTCGTGAATACGGGACGCTCCCGCCAACACCCCGTGGAGCCATCGAAGATTGAGGCCGTGTTCCGATGCGGCATAAAACCGGACTGGTCCGGATGTACCAGTGTCGTGATGACCTTCACCAGGTGGGCGGCAAGCAATTTAGCCAACACTTTAGGCTCCACATTTAACAGGGAAATCAGACGATACGAGGAGCACTCCAAGCGCGGTTTGCCTTCCTTATGAATAAGAACGATATTAGCTATGCGTTGATCATACGGTATTTCACCATGGCCCCTGCTCTCGAGATACATGTCTTTCAAATGCGAAGCCAGACGGTCAGCATGGAGCCTAAACAATTCAATGGGAAGACCGTTTGGGCCTGATGCCTTGCCAGAACAAACCCCCCTGATGGCCATCGCTACCTCGTCGTTTGTGATGTCGGAATCCAAACAATCTCTATGCTCTGCCGATAGCACCGGCATCGGGAAATCACGGATCATGTCGGCATTTTCTCCCTCTGGGAAGTCCCCCGGAGAGGCATAAACCTCCTCAAAATAATGGGCGAATTCATCTACTATTAAGTGAGGACAATAACAACAAAGCCCCTGCACTGGAGACAAACAGTAATGTCTGGGTGATTTGTAGTTTCAATACGAAAGGTATAATATGCGCCTCAAGATTTTCACAGTAAATCAACCATTTAGTGCAATAAGAGAGTTCAAAAATTGTAAAGTTCTTGGTGTATGACACCGGTTTAATGTTCCTCTGTACTGGCCAACACGTGTTTCATCGCAGGGAAACAGACTGCGAATCTTCAGGGCCTCATAAGTTATGGACCGGAAATGGTGATGTGGCCAACCCGATATGGGTGAGATAAGTAGAAAATAAACGTTGCTCGCGGTGTTCGGTAATTTCTCGTTAGTGTTCTAAGAAGGCCATAACCGGGAGGAGACGATTTAGCGCAGTAGCGCTCAGAGTCATAGACAGGCGGATACACCTGGCTAACTGTATTCTCCCTCCTGTAGTTCCCGGCGCCGGGAAAAACGGCGCCGGGAACTACAGGAGGGAGAATACAGTTAGCCAGGTGTATCCGCCTGTCTATGACTCTGAGCGCTACTGCGCTAAATCGTCTCCTCCCGGTTATGGCCTTCTTAGAACACTAACGAGAAATTACCGAACAACGCGAGCAACGTTTATTTTCTACTTATCTCACCCATATCGGGTTGGCCACATCACCATTTCCGGTCCATAACTTATGAGGCCCTGAAGATTCGCAGTCTGTTTCCCTGCGATGAAACACGTGTTGGCCAGTACAGAGGAACATTAAACCGGTGTCATACACCAAGAACTTTACAATTTTTGAACTCTCTTATTGCACTATATGGTTGATTTACTGTGAAAATCTTGATGTGCATAGTATACCTTTCGTATTGAAACTACAAATCACCCAGACATTACTGTTTGTCTCCAGTGCAGGGGCTTTGTTGTTATTGTGCAATTTGGGTGGATCTTTGAGGTCCAACCTTGAGCGGTTACGAGGGATCACCGCCCGCCCTTCTTGCCTGGACTGCTGTACTCCATAGTAGCATACACTTTGCGGCTACCCAGGTGCGCGCCTTGTCATTTCTGGAAAACCCCAAACCCTCCCAGTTGAATCATACTATTAAGTGAGGGTCCAACGAGATGGCCGCACCTGCAATACGCAGTTCCGGTACCAATCGAGATCCCCAATCGCCCTTTTCCTGCCACGCTATCAACTTCCTGGCCTTGTCACCATGTGTGTATATTCTACTCTGCGTGGTGGCGTATTGCATCTTTGCTTTATCACGCGTCAGGGTCCAGTACTCATCCCGGAGCAACCCGAGGTGGTGCCCCACCCCCGGGACCCCCCCACCAGAGGAGACAGCAGCCTCCAAAGCCAATAACTCTGCCTCCACATTATCTACCTCCGCCCTGCTCTTTTTCTTCTGTCCAGAAAGAAGGGATAGGACCTCCCCCCTTGTGACAGTTTTGTAGGCCTCCCACAGAGAACACTGCGATGTAACCGATCCCACATTCTCCCTAAAATAGTGGTCTGTGATACGTACTAGTTCCTTCCTAACAGAGGGGTCTTTCAGACGCCAGACGTTAATGGGTGCCACCCTACTCACATCACCCTGTCCCATCCTAAATCAAAGCCATATCGGTGAATGGTCCGACACCGCCCACGCCAAGTGAGTCACTTCCTGATCTAAGGCCGCCTGAGACACCGGCAACAAAACATAGTCTATCCTAGAAAGGGAGTGATGCGCTGCAGAGGCGTGTGTATAGCTAACATCGCTAAGGTGCCGAAGGCACCATCCATCCACCAGACCCGAAGCGGAAATAAAATCTGCCAGCCATCTACGGGAGGGCCACAACACACAGGAGGGATGCCTGTCTAGCACACTATCTAGTACTGCTTTGAAGTCCCCACCCAGCACCATAGTCCTAATGGGCAAAGTCAGAAACACATGGTTCAAATCACTGAAGGTATCAACCTGTAATGCTGGGGGGAGATATATAGACAAAATGGTGACAGTCCTTCCCTCCCATAACCCTGAGATTCCAACATATCGGCCTCTGTTGTCAGACCAAGTCGACTGGATGGTGAGGGGAAAGGAGTTGTTAACCAAGATCCCCACTCCTCTCGAGCCAGGTGTAAAGCCAGCGTGGGCCACTAGTTTGTAGCCCCCTCTGTAGAGTATCATACAGCGCTTACCCATGAGATGGGTTTCCTGCAAAAGCACCAGGTGAGGCAAATGCCTTTTAATCAGTTGACTCACCATGGTGCGTTTGATCTTATCACCCAGGCCATTCACATTCCAACTGAGGACGGAAAACCCCAAGCCCAAACTAGCGGTGGCCATTCCTATTTCCAAATAGGTACAGGATAACCTTAGGTACCCAACGCGAGCTCTGCTCACACAAAATGAACAACCTAACAATCAAACCACCCCAAACAACAGCCCCCCAACCCCACTCCCTGCACCCCTGCATGTAGCTATCGCACATCCTTAACTCGCAGTGTGCCTGTCACCCCCAACTAACTACGAATATCTAAATGTAGAAAACAGAGGAGGACCTTACAACATGCCGCCCGCCCCCACGACCCCGAACCAACCATTGTTCCCCCATTCAGTCATGTACGAAAAGGAAATTCATGGATAATAGTCCAGGAGGGAAAAATGAAAATAATCCCAACCAGCGCCCCCGTGTCACCAGTAGTAGTGAGTAGTACAGTACTACAACAAGTTATTATTCCTCCTCATCTGTCCGGGCCTGACCCTCGGGGTCTGAGCCCACGATTCGATCCAGCCAGTCCACAGCGACCTAAGGGTTGTCAAAGAACCAAGTTTTTCCCTCATGTTCAATCCGAAGACTTGCCGGAAACCTCATTGAGTAATTTGACTCTCGGTCCCTCAATCGACGCTTGATGGCCATAAAGCTTTGCCGTTGCCTCTGCACCAACTGGGTGAAGTCGGGGAAATACAATATGATGCGTTCTCGAAGGCAAACGGGCCTGTTGGATCGCATCAGTGTTTTGAAAGTTCAGGACCCGGGCTATCATGGTATGGGGGGACGCCCCCGTCTTCAGACGACCACTAGGAACTCTGTGGGCCCTCTCGACCGTAAAAAATTTACTGAGGCCCTTGGGCTTAAGATGTTGCATTATGAGTTCCTCAACAAAGAGATCCAGTGTCAGCCCTTCTGACCTCTCCGGTAGTCCCAGTATGCAGACGTTATTGTGGCAAGCCCATCCTTCATAATCATCGAGCTTTCGATCAAACTGTGTCCTGGCCGCCCTTAGGTCTCGCACCTCCTTCTGAAGCTCCGAGACATCCTCGATGAGGCTCATTGTCTTGATTTCCAAGCCCTTAACTTTCTCGGCCGTTTTGGTCAGATCCGCCCGTATGAGGGCCACCTCGATCGACACCAAGTCGAATTTTGTGTCCATTTTATCCAAGGATGAGTGGACCCCAGTGATCGCTGCCATTAGATCCTTCATTGTGGGGTCTTCGACGACTGATTCAACGTACCGACTGCCAGTCGGAGGACGCCTCGCCTCCACCGGGGACCCCTTGGAAAGGGCATACTTGTCAATTTTGTTGGATTGGACCTGCCTGGTAGTCTTCGATGATTTCGACTGGGGCTTTTCAGAGTCTCCTTTCGCGCCATCGTCACCACCGATAGGGTCCCCGCCACTTCTTCAGCGGCTTGACCCTGGGCCAATGTAGACGAGATCAGGGCATCCAGTCAAGACTCTCCCAGGATAGGCAGGATCCGATCGACCACTTCCGGTCCCCGCGGCCGATGTTGTTGCACTGCACCATGGACCCCAATAAATTCAAGGTCCCACCTTTCACTTCCGTAGGCCACAGAATGGCAGACGATGATATTCAGCCACCGGAGTGTACAAAAGAGCCAGAATTTCGCCTAGTGACTCAGGCGCTGGTCCCCCACCTGATGGTAGGGACGGGTGACAGGATAGTATGCCGGATGGCTAGTAAGGATGCCGCGGCCGGCGGAGCCGAGACTCAAGCAGCCATCTTGGTCGCTTGGGCGGCTCCTCCCCCCCTCTCATGACTTTTAATATTTATTGCTGCCTCACATGGCCTTCCCAGGCCTCTAATATTATTGATTGTATATGGTTGATCGAATTATTTCCTTCTGCGTCATGGGGCCCTCCTAGGCCTTTTTTAAATAAATTGTGCATGCATGACTTTCTGTGTCATATTTTTGAAGTATCACGTGCTTTAGCCTGTATAGTTAAAAATTGTGCGTGTCTGAATTGCTGTGTCGTATTTTTCAACTGTGTCACGTGCTTTACCCTGCATTGTTATGAATTGTGCGTGCATGAATTTCTGTGTCGTATTTTTAACTGTGTCACATGCTTTAGCCTGTAGTGTTATGAATTGTGCGTTCATAATAGTATTATTTTATTACTGGCTCACATGGCCTTCTCAGGCCTCTATTTTTATTGATCGTACTTGGATGATCTTATTATTTATTTCCTTCTGCGTCACGGGCCCTCCTAGGCCTTTCTTTAATACATTTTGCGTGCATGAATTTCTATGTCGTATTTTTAAAGTGTGTCACGTGCTTTCGTGTCTGTTCTT
Organism: Lissotriton vulgaris; assembly: GCF_964263255.1. Lineage (NCBI taxonomy): Eukaryota > Metazoa > Chordata > Amphibia > Caudata > Salamandridae > Lissotriton > Lissotriton vulgaris. The sequence goes on from NC_141691.1 coordinate 2,037,968,471, forward strand.
ATAAATTGTACGTTCTTGATGGTATGTTTTTCTGCTCCATGTGGCCCTCCCAGCTCTCTTTTGCTTCATTTTTGTGGGCTACATGCTTTGTGATTCATCGTATTTGCTCCCTCCTAATTCTCCCATGACTTTTAATATTTATTACTTCCTCACGTGGGCTTCCCAGGCCTCTATTCTTATTATTCGTACTTGGATGATTCTAAAATGTAGTTTCTTCTGCATCATAGGGCCCTCCTAGGCCTTTCTTTAATAAATTATGCGTGCATGAGTTCTGTGTTGTATTATTGAAGTGTGCAACGTGCTTTTGTGTCTGATCTTAGAAATGTTACGCGCTTGATGGTATTTTTTTGTGCGTCAAGTGGCTCTCCCAGTTCTGTTTTGCTTTATTTTTGTGGGATACATGCTTTGTGGTGCATCGTATTAGCTCCCTCCTAATTCTCCCATGACTTTTAATATGTATTACTGCATCACCTGGCCCTCCCAGGCCTCTATTTTTATAAATTGTGCGTGCCATAACCCCAAAGTTAATGTAAGTTTTCTCCTGCTCAGGAAATTGCTTCCTCGCATGTAATGGTAAGTATTTCCTCTCCCTCGCTTAAAGTCTGTGGGCGGATTGAGCTGTGAAGACGGAGTGACAGTTTTTTTAGTAATTGTGTATTCAGACACCATTATAGTTATTTATGTCTTTGTAATTGAATGTGAGCATGTACAATGTGTTCTTTACATCTATCATGGTATTCTCTTCACTTTTTTCCGTTTATCTTTATTTGAAATAGAAATGGATGCCACTAAGTACCAAGAGGTTCTGGATTATGTAATCTGTGATGTGCATCCTAATGGTTTCACTAAAGTCCAGAAGCATGGATAGAGCGTGAAAGGTAATCTATTAAAGGGTACCTTTTTTAAGTAATGGGACATCATTTAGATGTGTGGTGTAATGATGTTCCAGTTACCTAGCAGTAAATAATATTTCTTCTCCAATGTGAGTACTGAAAACATTTTATTTTAACCTTAGTGTTTAGCAATTTCAGCAACCAGTATCGTCCTTTATATTCCTGGGCAAATATCACTCTTCTGCTTTTCGGGTAAATATTCATATCTATTATGTGACTTTTTAGTGTTACAGGTGAAAAGGAATATTGAAAGTTAGTGATTCTTTGAATTAATGTTTAAGAGTAGAATCGAGTAACGTTTAGAAGACTATGACAAATGTAAGATGTTGTTAAAGGGAAGTTTGTTTATTTGATACTTCTGGTAAGTGCAAGTTTTTCAACATTTATCAGTAAGTTTTCAAAGTTATTGTTCGAAAATGTAACTGGTTGTAATAGTTTAAACTGTAAAAAAAAATGTAAATAATTTAAACGCTAATTTTTTAAAATAATTTTGTAATGTATCTCGAATAGACATCTGTACCATAAAATGTAAACTCTTCACACTAAAAAATGTTATAATGTTTTTTTTATAGATTTTGAAATCTTTAACAACGACAATAATTGTTCATGATTCACTGAGTAACAAAATTCAGACCTATCAAGAGTTTTTATTAAATTGAAGGTAACTTTTCCCTAGAAAATGTTTCGTTATCTCTTTGTTATTTGTTATATTGCATCAATATAAAATTGTCAATATGATTCTCTTTATGAAATAAAAAAGCAAAATATTTAACATAACCATTCGTATGTCTCTAAAGAGTTTTCATACAACAATTGAAGCGTCCCGACTATGACCAATGGCAGTTAGTCATAGAATGTAACCAAAAGCAACAGGACAGCTACAATTGTGGTATTTTTTGCATGCTGGTAATGATACTTCCATTATGTTTTTTTTATTCTTAATATCTTAAAGATACATTACTTTATCTTAATAGCTTACTTCTTTACAATACTTGTAAATAGCAAAGAGGGTTTTCAGGGATGACATTTATGAACGTCTACCAAACGAATCTATAGTGCCCGTTGTAAGCATATTGCTATTCGCATATGATTTTGTCTAACCACTAATATGGTCCTAATATGGTTTCTCTGAAACCTATGATTGCTTTTCAACCCCAATCCTAATGCGAACAATTGTTATTATTATTGTTCTTTTCATTATGTTTCCGAATTTTCAATTATGTTCGTTGTCAAGCCAATACAATTTCTTATGAACAGTTGTGACAGTCTCATTTCTTTGATTTGAAAACACTTGGAAATATTTACAATATATTGCAAATGAAGTTTTCAATGGTTAGCATTTTTTACATTTAGAGTCTGTTGAAAAGTATTGTGGTGTCTGCAACCAAAAAGCTTCAGCAATTTATACGGAAAACTTTATGGAAAGGATCTTTTCTGAGTTGCGTCTACCATGTTGGTTCGCTGGCTATGCACCCTTCCTAGTAATGGACTCAACAACACTTTGCCACGGACTGAGTACAGTTCACTATGTTTACTATGTAAATAAATGTAAGTTAGCATAACAAAAAGCTATTGACCTTTATACATTTCAAATAGAGTAACAAATTAATTTTCACTTTCTTCCCAACAGGCTCAATATTTTGAATGCTGCTGATGGGTCCACTTTGAATGTATCAAAAGGAATGCAAGATCTTACTTACCTTTTTCAGGTTACAAATGTAACAAATGTATGTATTAAGAGAATGTAGATGTGATCGTTTGCCTGCTGTAAAATTACATGTTCTGCATACTTCTGCCATCTAGTGTTGTGTCCAGATTATCATAGATAGTATTTCTTTGAAAAAGTATTTCAAGTTGCGAGTAAGGTCACTCCTCCTCTTCTTTTTTTATTCTATGTGGACATCGACTCCATTGTTTCTATTCACACACGAGTTTGATAATGGAGTATGTATGTGTAACATAGAGTTGTCAATGCATATGTGAAATAAATAATAACATGAAACAACCACAGGTGTTGACGGGGTAGGCAGGAGAACACACAATAATCACTAGCTCAACATTTCAAGGATAGATGCTTTACTAAATCTTTTTCCACATTCAAATTACGTCATAAAATTACCCAACAGTATATACATGCATATAGATTCTTTTCTAAACCAGCAGTTTTATATATCAATTTCTCTAAAGTATCCAATTTTCTCTTCAACTTTTCTGTCAAAATAATAGTGATTCCTTCATGCTCTATTTTATCAATAGCTTCCAATGTTATCATTTCTTCATTTTCCAACTTTAAAATGTCATCATTGAATATAGCATTAACCAGATTACAGGTTTTCTGCAAATCTCATACATATTTTCTCAGGATCTATATTTTCATTTGGAAACAAATTGGAAAGTAATTGTCTTTGTAAAGCTTCTTTGCCATGTTCAGTCACTTTTCCAATTCTTATATCTTGTAGAATAGGTCCATAATCAGCATCATTTGCTTGTCGGATATTTCTAATAAGTTCCTTTATTCAAAATATACCCAAATGTTTTGACAACAAATTGGAATACTAGAAGCTATCTGGAGAAGCTTGTTGTGAAGTTTCAAGAGTCTTGAGGAAAATAAAACTTCTCATTATTGATGAGGTAAGCATGGTATTAAACTTAATGCTTGCCTTTGTGCAATTGTGCAGCAAATTATTAAAACAGAGTATGACATATTAGTCTCGATTCATTCAAGGCAGAGACATGTGTACTATGTCCTCAGATTCTGTTAACTGTACAAAATAGCATTCATCGATGTTTATGTAGAGTAGTACATTCGATTTACATTGCGGACAGCAGGGTTCACAACTTCAATTCAGCTTTACATCTACACTACGGACATCACTCAATTTAGCCTTGATATATGTAAGGCAGAGACAATTTTGTTAATGGATGCCATAAAAAATGCTCCTTGATGGCTGTACTAAGTACTGCCTTCAAATGTACACTGCGATCAACAGAGTTTACAGCTTGATACCAGGATCGCATCAGCACTACAGACAACATTGAATTCAGTCTCGATTTATTTAAGGCAGAGACAATTGGACACAACTTGATTTATGTAAGGCATAAGACAGTATTGAGGCAGGAAACAACGTGGGCTGCAGCCACTGTAACTTCACCTTTAACATAGGAAAGGCTCAAACCAGAGGCCATCACGCCCTGGTATGCGGCCTGCTGAACGTACGCTCCCTACGTAAACACTCCTTAGATATTCATGACCTTCTCAGCGGAAAGCAATGGGATCTGCTTTTCCTCACGGAGACTTGGCTAGACCAAGACTCCATGCCGGAGATCATTGAAGCGATCCCAGAGGGCTATTGTCTGCAAAGACTAGACAGAATACCGGGGAGAGGGGGTGGCATAGCCATAGTTGCTAAACAAGACCACCAATGTCAGCTAGAACGCACCATGATTGATGATAGTGAAGCAGGTGCCTTCTCTATCTCAATAAATGGCCATTTCACCCTGAAAGGCCTTCTGATTTATCGCCCTCCGGGCTCCACTGCAGCCTTTATTGAGAAGTTAGTGGAAGGCGTCACAGAGGCCGCATTACGCACGGATAAATACCTAGTCTTAGGTGACCTTAATTTGCACTTAGATACCCCTACGGACAAGGTGGCGAGTAATTTCTGTCAAAAAATGGCAGGTTTACAGTTTGAACAGAAGGTACAGCACCCTACCCACAAGCTGGGCCACCTTATTGACCCGGTTTTCGCAAAGTGGAACAAAGTGGACGCCCAAACTCCGATCCCCATCCCATGGTCTGATCATCTCCTCATCCCTTTTACCATCGAAATGCAGGGACCGCGCCCCAGTGACCCTCCCTCTGATAAACACCCTAGGCGGAGATGGGCGGCGTTCTCCCAAGCCAAATTCAATCTGGCGCTAACTGAGAAGGGTCATCCTGGGGGTGATGGGGTAGATGAAATTAATTCCAATTTAGACCAACGAATTACGGAAGCCCTGGACCTGGTGGCACCACTTGGCGCTGCTAAAACGGGGGGCCGAGCACAGAGATCGTCTCCTTGGTATAACGAGGACATGCGAAGGGCCAAAGCAGCATGTAAACGTGCTGAAAGGCAATGGAGGATTGCCTACTCGACCCCCGCCAAAACAGAGTACATAGACTGTAGGCGCAACTACCACAAACTGATTAGAAAGGGTAAATCACTGTACTACTGCAATAAGATTGAAGAAGCTGAGCAGTCCACCAAGGAACTCTTCTCAATCTATAAGTCTATTGCGGTAGGGAAACCCGTTGCGGTGCCTAAGAAAATCTGCACGACGGAGGGCTGTGACCGCATTGCTGAGTTCTTTGCAAACAAGGTTATTAACATCTATAACTCCTTTCCTCAGAGGACAGATAACGGTCCTAAACTCCCGGAAGCCACTAAAACCAAAGGGGAACAACGATTAACCACCTTCATTACTCCCCCTACTGAGGAACTTCTCCGCATTTGTGGATTGATAAAATCCGGCTCCCCAAGAGACCCGACCACTCCTAGTCGGTTGAAGGGCAGCCTGCCAGTACTTGAGCCCTATGTTCGCCATCTACTGGACACCTCCTTTAAGTCCCAGGCTGTCCCTAATGCTTGGAAGCAAGCAGTGGTACTACCTCTGCAGAAGAAAGCCAATGTCAGTTTTGAAAAACTCGATAACCTTCGCCCAATCTCCCTCCAGCCCTACATGGCAAAAGTGGCAGAAAAATAGCCAATGTACAACTGATGCAGTTCGAGGAGGCGGCTTCGCTACTCCACGACTCGCAATTTGGCTTCCGCCCCCATCATTCGACGGAATCGGCACTTCTCGTGGCGGTTGAAGCGCTACGTCAGGGTGTGGACGAGGGCCAAACCATGGCATTGATTTTACTCGACCTAAGCGCAGCATTCAACACTGTAGCACATTCCACCTTGCTACAGTGTCTGAATGAAGGCGGGGTTACAGGAGCAGTGCTTGGCTGGATCGGGTCCTTCCTGTCTGACAGGTATTTTCAAGTCAGACTGGGTGAATGCTACTCGAGGGAGATTGAGTTGGGCCAGGGCGTGCCTCAGGGCTCGTCCCTGAGCCCAACCCTATTTAATATCTACGTCTCCCCCCTGGCGGCCATCGTGGAGGGATACGGTTTTCGCCTGCTGTCCTATGCCGATGACACGCAGTTGGTCATCTCCTTATCGCGTGCACCCGGCCTCGCAGCGGACATCTTCAGGAATTGCATGCAAGACCTTGCTGCCTGGATGTCCACAAACTGCTTAAAACTGAACGGTAGCAAGACCGAGGTGCTCGTGGTGGGGGGAGGGCCGTCTGCTTCGTCATCGGAGTGGTGGCCGCCCTGTCTGGGTGAAGTCCCCGTTCCTTGCCGTGAGGCCAGGAACCTTGGCGTGTGGCTGGACAAGGACCTTGCCTTTGGTCCCCAGGTAAGTCGGGTGGCGGGGGTATGCTTCGGTGTCCTGAGAGCCTTAAGGAAAGTGTTAGACCTTCTCCCTATTTCTGCTCGTAGGACGCTGGTGCACGCCCTCGTCCCCTCATGACTTGACTAAGGGGACCTGCTTTATCTGGGGGCCACGGGCAAGGTCATGGGCCGCTTGCAAGTCCTCCAAAATGCTGCAGCGCGGCTTGTACTCAGGCTCCCTAGGAGGTCATCCTCCAAACCAGCTTTGCGGGCCCTCCACTGGCTTCCCATCAAGAGGAGAGTGGAGTTTAAGGCCCTTGCTACATGCCACCGCATTTTGAGCGGTAAAGCGCCTGCTCCGCTCCAGAGTCTGGTAACCCACTATGAGCCCACACGCAGTCTACGGTCCTCGCAGACTGGGCTGGTAAAGGTCCCCAGAGTATCGAAGCATGGGAGGCAGATCTTTCAGATACCTCGCTCCCAGGTGCTGGAATGCTCTTCCTTTAGAACTGCAACTAGAACCATCTGAAGTCCTGTTCAGGAAAAAACTCAAAACATACCTTTTCAGCAGGTAGCCTTCTGTGGGAGGGGGGGGGGCAGCCACGTCACTTATCACAGGGCGGGGACACGCCAGTGGCGTAACCAGGCGCTTTACAAATGCCCAAATAAATAAAAATAGAGACAATTTTGTTAATGGATGCCACAAAAAACGTTCCTCAATGGCTGTACTAAGTACTGCCTTCAAATGTACACTACGAACAACAGAGTTTACCACTTGATACCAGGAGCGCATCAGTACTACAGACAACATAGAATTTAGTCTTGATTTATTTAAAGCAGAGACAATTGTACTATACCCTCAGATTCTGTTAACTGTACATAATGGCATTCATCGATGTTTGTGTCAAGTAGTACCTTTGATCTGCATTGCAGACAGCAGGGTTCACAACTTCAATTCAGCTTCGGATGTAAATTTCTCTTCAGTATCTCTGCTGGGAACTGCCTTCAATCAATTCTGCGCTCAGTAGATTTGACAACTAGATACCAAGAGCACCAGCACTACAGAAACAGAGACAATTGCACAATGTCCTCAGATTTTCTTAAAGTTTGAACAGTAGGAAATTCATCCTTCATTTATTTAATGCAGAGACAATTCTACTATATGTCTTCACATTTTGTTTAAATAAGTGACAAAAGGCATTTGTCTATGTCTGTTAACAACTGCCTTCAATCTACACTGCACAGGGAATATACAAGCTCAGCGCCAAGGTTACTACTTACTCAGTGCACCATAAATCATCATCAAGAAGAGTGAACAGTTTTATGTCACAGTGAAACATACTGTACCTTTTAAATGAAATTGATGCAGAATTTAATCGACTAAAGACATGTCTTCAATTACTGTGCCTCCCCCGATCACGCATCATCACGGGGTACATTCAAGCTCAGCGCCAAAGGTATTACTAACTCAGTGCACTAGAAATCATCACCACATGACCGTATTGAAAGAGATGACTTATTTAGAAAAAAATATATCATACATTTTGCAGATATACTTCAACTTATTTCTGTGAATGGACAACCAATTTTTTTTTATTAGAAAACTTGACTTTAAAGACTTTGCTACCTATGCATCCTGCTTGGACCACGCATAATTGCAGACTCCACAGAACTTGTTGATTCAGGTGCCACTAAATCGTTCCACCACTTATCATTGCTGCATTCACACACAATAAATTACCAATATTGTGCAGCTGTAATCAATGTCACGTAGTCATGGGCTCTTTCTAACCGCTGCCTTCTGCCATCACCACATGGCCATATTCAGGCAGAATTTAACCGATTCTTCATTCATTACGTATAAACTACAGTACCAAATAAAGTAACCTTCCTCAAACCTACACAAAATCGCCAATTGCCCTTACTAAGCTAGAATTCACAAGACAAAAAAGATTCATACCAGTAAGTCCTGCTTCGACCACACACCTCCACAAGCTCCACAGATCCTTGTTGTTTCAGGTACCACTAACTCAGTGGAAACCAAACTAAGTATAACACCTATTTCTTATTCAGATTCAAACGCAAGGCCCTTTATGGAGCGTTTTTGTTGTAACAACAACCCCGGCCGAAGGCAGTGGGAAATTTGTACACTTGCTGTCTTTCTTGGCTGGAGTTATCAATTATTCTTCTCGTAATTCAAATTCAAAGTGTAACCCCTTTATTGAGCCTTCTTGGTAAATACTACCCGTTAATGGCAGTGGTTAATTTGCACACTTACGATGTTTCTTGCTTCCTTTCTACAGCAGTGTGTGTAATTAGTGCACTTGCATTACTTGCTTCAATGTGGTAGCTGTTTCTTAGGCTCCCACTGCGGAATCCGACAAACCGTCTGTTTAATGAGCTGGGTATCCAAAGATCCACTTCCCTTACAAGGCAGTGGGTACTTTGGGCGTCTGCAGCCTTACTTATTTTTCACCTTATTCATCTTCTACTCAATCAACACATTATCCACACATGAGTACACCTACTTGTTTCTCTTTTGGCTGGGGTTATCTATTCTTCAATTTCATATTCTGATTCAAAGTCAAGGCCCTTTATAGATCCTTTTTCAGGTAGATACTATCCCGGCAGAAGGCAGTGGGAAATTTGCGCACTTGTTGCCTTTCTTCGCTGGCGTTATCAACTATTGTTCAATTTCATATTCCTATTCAAAGTGCAAGCCCTTTATCGAGCCTTTTTGTTATATCAACTACCACGGCCGAAGGCAGTGGGAAATTCGAACACTTGCTGCATTTCTTGACTGGTAACGTCTCAACCCTACAGTTAACCGAAAATGGCTTTCTTAGATATCTTTTATCCGTACCCAAAAGTACGTCCACATACAACTGTCACACTGAACTGGGTTTACCTTACCTAGAATATATCATCAAGGTACAACCGGTCCTTCTGTGGCAAAGGGTGTGGACCACAGAAGAATGCCATCTCAATCGCCTAATTTTGGGAGATGTCTTGAAATTGGATTGTGTCCATCTGGTGAAATGGCTTATATTTATGAAGTCACGTTTTGTTAACATTGATCATCCTGAGTATTATGACGACCCTCTAACAATTTATCAGATCCCGATAAAAGAGCTGAAAAGGTTATGTATAACTTATTTAGTGCAATGTAGGGAGAAAACGAAGCTTACAAAATAATCTGTGATCTCTCACCAATTGATACTCACCCCGCAGGTTATTCAACCTTATTTAACCTTGTAGATGAGGGATCATGACAGGTTCCTAATTATCCATTTTAGATTTGGTATCCTTTTTAGGCACCTGAGTTTTCCTTCCACTAACAACTGGACAAGTGGCATCTGTAAATGTCCTTGTGACGATCTGTCCACCCAATCTGATATTCACATTTTATTTTTTAGTAAATTTTATTCTGTACCAAGGAAAAGGTGGATTATGCCCATTTTAAGGTATCTAAATCTAAGGCAATGTCGGCCTGCCGTTTTAGCAATTCGAAAGTTAGTCCGTATCTGCCTTTCTTAAAAATGTTTTTTATTCACGGAAAACCATTATTATCTGATTTTATTATAATTTGAGCCATGGCATCTTAACGTATGAAATATGTACTATTAACTGTGTAATAACTGTTGTAATATTTGTTGTAATTTTATGAACTTTTATGGTTATCTATGACAATATAACCGAATAAAGTCTTTTGAAAATGAAAATGAAAAATGACCGGGGTTATCAATTACTGTTCAATTTCATATTCTGATTCAAAGTCAAGGCCCTTTATCGAGCAATGTGACTTTAAAAGAAGAGATTTTATTCGTTTATAACACTTCGTATTCCAACTGTTGAAAGTTCCCTCCCATTTTATTCATTCTACTTTGACTTTCTAAGAAAAACCATCTCTTCTGAGAATCCTGTCAAATAGAAGCAATTCTTCAGAAGGAGATTTCATTCCTGAAGAGCCTCCAAAAAAGAAGAAAGAAGCTGTAATTTGGAAGTTATTTACTTTCCCTGAAGGGTAAAAAAAGGCTAATGCTCCATTAGTAACCTGTAAAATTTGCCAAACAATTCATTCAAGGTGTGATCCATCCAAAAAATACTCCTTTGGTACAGTAAATATGGTGTGTCATGTCAAGAACTTGCACCCCAATAACTTTGCCCGAGCTCCAACACAGAGGTCACAGGAGAACCCGCCTGCTGCTACACCAAGCACATCAACTGCCACAGCAGCATTTTCAGCAAGCAGTCAACATCCACAGATTGATCCTGATTTTGGTGAAGTTAACATTCTATGCATTTATTGCGATGAACTTTTGTGTTACGGGGAACAGTCTATCAACGTGATAAAATGCAGGAAGCAGGAGCATCGCTATCCTTGACATTAGTTTTTTTGACAGAATCTTGCAATTGGTATCAACTACCCCATCTGAAAGCAGTGGTAAATTTGCACATTTGCTGCCTTTCATGGCTCGGGTTATCAATTATTGTTCAATTTCATATTCTGATTCAAGGTCAAGGCCCTTTATCGAGCCATTTTGTTGTAACTACTTCCTTGGCTAAAGGCAGTGGGTAATTTGCTCATTTGCAGCCTTTCCTATTTTTTACAGTATTCATCTTCCACTCAATCAACACATCATCCACACATACACACACCCACTTGCTGCCTTTTTTGACAGGGGTTATCAATTATTGTTCAATTTCATATTTCCATTCAAAGTGCAGGCCCTTTATCAAGCCTTATTGTTGTAGCTACTACCCCGGCAGAAGGCACTGGGAAATTTGCACACTTGCTGTCTTTCTTGGCTGGGGTTATCAATTATTGTTCTATTTCATATTCTGATTCAAAGTCAAGGCCCTTTATTGAGCCTTTTTCATGTAGATACTACCCCGTCAGAAGGCAGTGGAAAATGTGCGCACTTGCTGCCTTTCTTCGCAGGGGTTATCAATTAATGTTCAATTTCATATTCTGATTCAAAGTCAGTTCCCTTTATCGAGCCTTTTTCTTGTAGCTACTACCACCGCCAAAGGCAGTGGGAAATTTGCGCTCTTGCTACCCTTCTTGGCTGGGGTAACCAATTATTGTTCAATTTCATATTCAGTTTCAAACTCATGGCCCTTTATGGAGCCTTTTTGTTGTAACTATTTCCCCGGCTAAAGGCAGTGGATAATTTGCACACTAACAGCCTTTCTTATTTTTTACATTATTCATCTTCCACTCAATCAACACATCATCTACACAAACACATACCAACTTTCCGGCTTTTTTTAACTGGAGTTGTCAATTATTCAGGAGTTTCACATTCTGATTCAAAGTCAAGGCCCTTTATCAAGCCTTTTTGTTGTAGCTACTACCTCGCCCAAACACAACACGACATGACAGGACTATGAAAAGCATCTAAATCTACAGCACTACATGCCAAAAAGAAATACTCACTGTGTAAGTGACATTTTCCATTGTTAAGATATAAAATCTGTCAATAGAAAAGAAACATGTTCTCAGTGAAGTGAAATGACTTTTTGTGATATATTGAAACTATTTTCACAACTTCATTACTGTAATATCGATGGTTGCAGTACTTACAAAAAACATTTTATGACACCTTGAAACTATTTTTAAAACTTCTTTACTATAATATCAATGTTTCAACTGCTTTCACAAAACTTTTTGGGATACATTGCAACTATCCTAAAAAATTATTTACTGTAATATCAGTGTTTGAGTTGGTAACAGAAAATAAATGTGATACATTGTACTGTGTGGCTCACTGCAGACTAGGGTATTCAAGGTATAAAACACAAGTTTGACGGTGCATGGAAGAGTGCATACATAGTCTAAAGGAGTTTGAAGCAGTCCATGCCTTAAGGCCCACTTTGCATCATGAGTACTTCAGTACTACCTGAATGATTCCAACTCTGCAAGAAGTGTTTCTCAAACCATTATTATTTTATAATAATACATTTATTCTTGTAACATCTCATAATTTAATAGAACGTTTAAAATAATTTCATCATGTATTTCATTTTCCCACAAAATCAGCATCCAAGATTTCGTCTACAAAAAGACAACTGGTATCTGCAGCATTCATTTCTTCCTCTTCATTGTAGCTACTCACAAAAATTATGTTCAGCTTTGCTATGACACTGTTAATTATTTCGAAACCGTCTTCCAACTTGTTTTGTTGATTTTTCATACTATTTTTTTTACTTTGTAGGTCCTTCTACAAAAACATAAACACTTTATTCTATCCTGCCTGTAATATTAGCATATTTTGTTCTTGAGTGTGTATTATTTTGAAAACATTCGAAAAATAAATACAATAAATACAGTCTCACTATGCATTGTGTCAAGTCCTTTACTTAGCATAGACAAGAATATGTTACCTTTAATTGTAATCACATAGAAACCAAAAGAAGATACAACACTGTAACTAAACCACATTACATAATGGTACAAAGCATCTCATTGGAATGTTGGGTATTAGGATAACATACACAACTCACATATAAAATGATTTTAGAAACGTGTTACTTTTTTGATGATAAGGATTAGTAATTTCTTTCCGAGAACAATTGAATATTTAAAAGGGTAATATAGGAGGTGAAGAACAGAGGTAAGAGTTTTCATCTCAGGATGCAAGAATGGATGAAAAGGATGGTCCAACATCTCCATGTACAATACCCAGTGGAGGCGTTTTAAAAGCGGGTACACTCAAGGAATTCTATAATGGGCGATAAGTATTGCGATAACACCACACAGAATGGGCAAGAAAAGATAAAATAATGGATTGTATGTGCTTGGAGTATGATGAGAATACATTGTAGAAGGACAATGGTCAAGTGCAATGATTAAATACTTAAGACATAGCAAACGAGGTGGCAACAGAAACCTGGAGGGTCCAAGAGTGGTGGGGGATCGGTTTCTTAACTCGTGTCCTACCTACTGTGTTGCAAACTTAAAACAGTGACAACAGCAGTGCCTTACTTTCACTCCCCCCATTATGTTGTCAATTATGATGGAGGGAGAGAAAGGAAAGGAGTAAACTACATGTCTACAGATGTACTGCTATGTTCAGAACACTGGATCAAGCACTGAATAAACAAACTCAGACACTAAAGAAAATACACAAAACATACACAAAGGAAAGCTATACAAATAAGACGGTGAATCTTGAACACAAACTAGTAAATGAACAAAACAACAAAAATGCTAAGGACACTGCATGTCAGTGTATGTTGAGGATTACTTCTCTAAACGTGATCCCACAATGGTGTAAAAATATAAGATACATGAACCCTTACTAGCAATCACATAAGGAACTTTTTTCTGCAATGTAAAATATTTATACAGCTATGTAAGTGGTAACTGATTCCTTGTAGTGCCCACATCTACACAAACACTGACATGCTCCAGGGCTAATGCCACAACTTCAGTGCCAATCTGATTATAGACTAACAGACAGTAGTGACTGTTCCAAACGTTATCACTCACACTGGTTAAATATCAGTGTTCACTTTAACTCACCAGCACATGCAGTGCCAAATTATACTTACAGCCTGCAGTGCAAGAGTCATTGTGATCCTACAAGTCAAAATTAGCTTTTAAATAAACGTCTCCATAGCCACCCTCACTGCCTGCAGATCATGGCCATCTACACTCACTCCCCGGCTAGTAGTCTATCCCATCCCCACAAGCATGTGCTCACTCACTACTTGCTTGCCTACTTTGTAGGTGTTCTTGCTCATCCTGTTCACCTCCATGGGGTTATGAGACATGACTGCATTTGGGGATGTAATCCTGGGGTGAGTCCCTTTGGGATATGTCCAAAAGTCTAGGTTTGCCACTTTCAGTATTCACAAACGTACACTCAGACCAAAAGTCTTAGTTTACCACTTTCGATATTTACAAAGGTAAATTATGAGTTTTACCTTTACGTTCACACATAAGGCGGAGTTTCCATTCTCAGGGTGAAAGCTTCACTCTGAGTTCAGAGATTTATCTGCACTCAGAATCTCTTGAGGCAGAGTGGAGTCTCCTGCTGCAGAGTGGAATCTTCACACTCAGGTCAGAGATTCTGCCACAAGTGTAGGAACTCTGGCCAGAAAGCTGATGTACAGATACTACTTGTAATTCTTCTTTGTGAACACTGAAACTTATAAACTTAGAATTTTATTCTAAGTTTACTATTGTGAATATCAAAAGTCGTACAATTAGACTTCTGTTCTAAGTTCTCTGATGTGAATTGGGACCCTAGACAGGAAGCTTAATCTTCAGGTGGTGTTGCCTGTTAAGCCAGTATCAATCAGATCCACAGTTCCACATATAAATTCCCTGGTGACGAGACCAATGCTCTGTATTAATTAATGAGTGCACAGGTAGAGGCAGCACTCATTGTTGCTTCCCTGTCCCTGCCCATGCTCATATGGTGCCTCTGCCCAGCCTAGCACGTTCCCTGGCTTCTCAGCTCTGAATTGATTATCGTTTAGACTCTTTGTATTGGAAGGAATTGCCTAAATATCAGGCTGTAAAGTACTCATCACCCTCACCAGTCATTGCAAATATAATATACACATGGGGTAGACATTGCTACTGCTGACAAACTCCTGTGCAGCGTTTGAACCCAAGCTGTCAGTCGAGTTCAGTTGGTGTTTGATAAAACCATGCATCTTCCAAACGAGGCGATGTACAAGCATATCTCAAAGGAGAGTTGTGATGCAGGAGTCAAATAAATGTGTCAGGAATGAGGCTTGAGTTGAAACCTGACCCTTTTAACGTTAATAGGGGAAATATGTGGTAACGTTTTTTTTTTTTTGCTGAACTCAATGCTCCAAGAGGAGGGCAAAGTGTCAAAACTCAGGAGACTCTGTCAGTAGAGCAGAATTTGCCACCCTCCCTTAGTTATGATCAGTTATGATCAGTGCATTCTGGAATATTAATTCTGGTTAGGTACAATTAAACAAAGCAGACAAAACCACCTTAAAACAATGACTTGTAAAGGTAAAACCCAGAAAAGTAAATGTTGTAATATAGAGCCAGCTAATATTTTGGGTGAGTTTATCAAAATAGAAACAATTACATAGCACCACCTGTGAAGTGAGCAGCACATTATAATTAAGAGGCTTCATTCCAATCTCATGACAGAAGCAATTAAAACTTTGGCCTAATTTAGGGTTTTTAAGACAGAGTTAACTCTGTCAGGATGAGGAACAGTAATTCCTTCAACTTCCTGATGGACCTTCTATAGCTAAATATAGAGTTGTCCGTTGTTTGGTGACCCTGTAGACAATTATTTGCATTGAAAGTACCTGTTTATACACAAAACATTTGAAGAACAGGACAGTCAGGCATGATGGCTGTCTACAATAAGTTAAAAAATATGTATGTTTTTTAAAAAACAAGCTACCAAAGCAGGATTTCTTTTTTAAAAAAAAATTAACAATTAAAAACAATGCCCCCACATGCTGGTATTTTTTATCTATGGGTGACAGGGACATTATTTTCTATTCCAGATTAGTTTTACGCTGAATAGCTAGATGGTGTAAAGTCATTATATCAATGGCCCCTACTCTGACACCCCTATACTTAACAAAAAACTCTACTTATAATGTAGGCATCCTTGCAGTAGGGGGTAGGCAGCACATAGTGGAACAGCATAGGGAGAGAGTAGAAGTGTGTAATATGTTGGAAGATATTTTGTGTTTCTGTTCTCTCCCTGTCAAGCAATTGTGTGATTTTTAAGTAAAGCTGTCCCTTGCTACATTCTCCCTCACATAAATACACTTGGACTGTCACTGCAAAGATATGGGGTAACACATAATCTCTCTCCGGGCTATCTAAGATGATTTACCTGGATCCTCCATCACCCCCTCTCCAGCTTGTCGAGGCCTTTGTATGATCTTGAGCTTCCCTTTGCTGATTGCCATCTCCCTTTGATACCTTTGTTAGCTAATAAACATTTTTCCCTAATTAAGCCATATGAGTTCCAAAATTTCCTTTCTAACATTGTTCCACACTCATCTTCACCCGTCCACCTTTAAACTCCTCAGCCAAGTTTTAGTCCTTATGCCCTTGGATCCACCATCGTACTGAGTTGCAAGCTTCAGACCGCGTCTTCTTCAGTCAGAGGTCAGAGTGTACCAGTCCTGATCAAATACTTACCAGTTCCATATGTGGACTGAAGGGGGGTGTTACTAGCAGTTGGCAGCATAAGACGGATGAATAACAAACCTTTACTTGAGGGATATCCCAGTACATGTAGACTAGACTCACAGAAGTGTCCTGCTCCTTGTGTTCTTCCTTCACTACCAGGTCTTTGGGCATTTAGCTCCTCCTTGTCCTGATCCAAAGTAAAACTTTATAGGTTGTTTTGTTGCTCCTGATACTTCTACTGTCCCTGGTCTAGCTTTCCTGTATCTGGGGGTCCTGGTTGTAGTCCTTACTGGCCCTGGTCTTCCTAGGTCTCTTCCTGGTTCATCCATGTATTAGCCCTTCTTTGGCCTTCGGACCTGTGTACAAGTGATCCATATCTTGCTGGTCCACTGGGTCCTTATTCACCTTGACCGGTTGTCCTGTTCTCCTAGGGGATGGCAGTCCTAATATTCCTAGTTTGGTTAATCCTGATTCTACTTGCCCTGATCCTTTTTTTGTGGTTCACCTGGTACTGCCACCACTTGTGCTGGTCCTCCTTACTAGGTCCTCTTGTCCTTGGACTGATTATTTTGGTCCTGGCTTTTTTCTCTTGGTCCTCATGGCTCTGGATGTCCTGGTTCCCTTGATCCTCACCAGCCTGGTCCTAATTCCTCAGTTCCTAGTCCTCCAGATCCACTTGGAACTTCAGGTCTTGGTCCCTTGGTTCTGACCTCTCTAGTCCACTGACACTGAGTTCATGCACTTGCTTATTCTGAATCTTGCAGTCCACCTAGTATTGCCCCATCTGTTCTCCTCTCTTAATGGCCCTAGGCAACATTCTCTGGACCTGACTAGTTTTATGTGTCCTCCTCTAGCATTCCATTACACCCTTAACCCTGGTCATCAAGCTTGTTGTCATTTTTGACTAATTGTGATACTTTATCCTGATCCTCCTTGTTGAAGTCATCCTGTTCTTATCCACCAACTTGGGTTATCATGGTCCCTATCATCCTGGCATTCTCCATACTGGTCCTCCTTTTTCTCCTCATCCCGATCCTGGTCCTGCTTCTCCTAGTAAGCCAGATCCCGATACTCCTGGGCCTCTGTAAATTGAGATTCATTTTTTCCTAGGTTGTAGTCCCACTGGTCATCACTGCCTGGGTCCTGTTGGCTCTGGTTACCTGGCTATTTTCCCTTTATTTTTCAGGTCCTGCTCTCCTAAATCTCCTCACTGTCAGTCTGGTTTGCTTAACAATGGTCTTTAAATTCCCGGTCCTAACAGTTCATGCTCTCTTTTTGGTTTTCTTACCCACTAGAGGTGATCCTTTTGTTTCTGCTCCTCCTTGTTTGAGGCTTTGTATGCCTAATCCTCTTGGTTCGTGTCCTTCCGGCCATCCTGGTCCTTCAGACTCTGTTCGTCTCGCTCTTTCGTTTCTTTACTGATGCTCTTGACCCCATCCATTTAAACTGGCCCTTCTGATCCTTCTCCCCCTTCTCATCTGATGTAAATGTAAATGTAAATGTGGCGTATTTGTATAGCGCGAACAGTGACCCGGAGGCATCCCGGCGCTTGTACTCCTACCACAAGGGAACCCCTCCTGGCTTTTCCTTGTGGGGTGTCCACTCCTGGGCATCCCATGGTGAAACCAGGCATCCTTTGTGTATCTGGGGGCCTTTGTGGAGACTAAGCAAGCTATTGCCCAGAGTTGCAGCGTGGGACCCATGCTTAGAATCGGCACTGAGGCGAGAATATCCGGTCAGAGGAATTTAAGCCCGAAACCCACCGAGGCGGGAATCGAACCCTGGTCCCTGGCCAGTGTTCTGCATCAAGGTCTGCCGCTCCAAGCATTGAGCCACACTTCTCCACCCATGATCCCATAACATCAGTTCCTGTCTACCTGGTCTATTGTGTCCTGGCCCTCTTAGGCCTAGCAATTTTAGCTCTATTATTTCTGCTTTGAATCAGCTTGGTCCTTCTGGCCCTTTGCCTTGTCCTCATTGTCCTCTGGAACTGCACCCAATAGCCAAGAGTCTCTTTGTTTTGACAGTTCTGAAACTTGTTGTTTTTGTCCTTGTCCTCTGTACAGCCAGATCTAGTCCCCTTCATTTTCATGGATCTGGCCTTTCTGGTCCTTCTGATCTATCTTATGCTGGTCCTGCTAGCCCCAGGTTCTGGTCTTTGTGCTCCACATGATACTCTGGACCCTGGTCATATGGTCATTGATCCCCTGGCAACCATAGGTCTGTCAATGGTTCTGATTCTTCTTATCCTTTTTGATTCTGGCCCTCTGGGTTCTTGTCCTCCTAGTTATCTTGGTATTTGCTCCTATTTTCTTCCTTGTTTGCTCTGGCCCCCTGTCCTGTTTGCCTGGATCTTGTTTTCCTGGATCTGGTCCTGATTCTCTTGTCCCTGCTCTTCCTGATGTTTGGCCTCATGCTGCTACAAAACCTTTTAATGGACGTCCTTTATGTGGCCCTCCTGAGACTGATCATCCTGTTGCTCCTCTTACTGGCCATCCTGTTCCTGGCCCTGTGACCTCAAAATCAAGGCTGTGCTCATCCTGGTCCTGGTGTACCTGGTCCTGATCCTCCTTTACGTTCTCACTCTGGTCTCATGGTCCTGGTACTCAAAGTCCTGATCCTCTATGCCGTGATCTTCCTGATCCACATAGTTATTTGTTACTGGACCTTTTAGATTGTTTCCTTCTGAATCTGGCTGCTTGTGACCCAGCTGGGACTCTTGGCCAAGGTTATGCTAGTCTTCCTTTTAATAATGCATGTCCTTCTCAAGATTCCCTGCCTTTTGTCCCTGAACCTCTTGACCATGTTTCATATAGTTTGGGCTTCTCTGAACCTAGTTCTCCTTGACCTGACCAAGCTGCTATCTTGTTCTTGGTCTCCTTAGGCCTGGTTGTCCCGATCCTTCTTTTCCTATTGTACAAGTTATCATAAACTTTGCATTTTGGCCATGATGGTCTTTTCTGTTTCCTTCAGTCTTGGACCAATTTGCCCTGTTCAGGCATAGCTAGAGCTTGTGGCGCCTGGGGCTAGCCTTCAGATTGCCGCCCCCTGGCGGGGGTGCTGGGGAAAAAGGACGGCGAGCACCTGAAAGAGGTCCGAGAGACACCTAGTATCACCGCTAATAGTTACCTGGATCATGCAAGTTACATGCACATACATTACACGGTCCAGGGCTAGACAGCCCCCGTCCATAAAATAGTGCCGCCTAGGGCGGACCACCCCCACCGCACCCCCCTAGCTACGCCACTGGGTCCTTTTGTATTTGCTGATTCCAGGTAAGTAATGTTAGGTCACTTTATTTCCAATTATGATTTAATCATTACAGATGAAAATAATTCCCCTACAGCAGTTTCAGTGGCTACTTTTTTGGGGGTATGGCTGCGCCTTGATGGTTGATTACATCTTTATGTCGCATGGCCTCTTGAATAAATTTTGTATGTATGTATGTTATGGATGAAACTATATGGACCACCATCTGGTAATTTTGTCACTGTTGTCCCCCACCCCACCTCTAGTTAGCAAACATGCTCTATATATTCACCAGCCTGTTGTACAAAATATTAGACCGCTACTAGCATGGCACCAATTCAACACACACGTATTCTTGAAAACATTGATAAAATTACATTTGATTACTGTTATGACGTCTTTCAGAGACACTCAGTCCAGCACAAGCCTTGGAGTCCTTTGTTAATGTATGTGTTTGCACTAATTGCCCTGTCAAAACCTGTAGTAAGTGCACCTGCACGAGCTCCACTGTGGTACGATGCTTGTTCTGATACCAACAGGGGACCGCCTGCAGCATTGGCTAAGAATCGGAGAATAGGTCTTACCGGGCACAAAGTTGTATATTGCCAGTTTGCTGGTCTCGGATGTGGGTCAGTCACAGTGCCTGGCTAGTATTGCTGAGATGGCGCAGCCATAGCGCTTTACAAATATCTTCATTATTATTATTTTTATTAAAGTAGAAGAAGAAAAGTAAACAAAAAAAAAGAAACTAGAAATAAAATAGAAGGAGGGAACTCCAAATTATGCACTGGGACTGGCTGATGCCACGTTTGACAATCATAATCCAAAATATTTTTGGGAGAAGGTCAATTTGATTAAAATCAGAAATAGCTTTGCAACGATAATAAACACCCATATTCAGGGCTCACATTAAGTATCTCATTTTCAGTTGATCTACCGCTACAACAATCTTATCTGTGTTTCATACACTACATGTAGTCCAGATGCCGAACATAAAGATCAACTTGATATTGATGACGTTTCACTTGCTATTCATTAGAGGCCATCTGGCAAAATCCCCGGACCCAATGGAGTTCCTTGAGATATTTTTAGATGTAATTTGGACATTTTGGCTCCGCTGTAACAAATATTTTTAATAATTGTGGCACTGCTAATTTTCTTCCAACTTGGTCAACATCTACTATACTCCCATTTCTTTAAAAAACAAATGCAACAGAATCGAACTACAAAGCTATATGCCCATCTCAGTAATTGATTCTTCAATTAAGTTTTAATGCAGAGTGTTTTTTAATATCAAGAAATAGGTTCTCACTGTTTTGGAGTCCAGCTCCAGCTCGCATCTTGATTGCCCTCGCGCTTCTTTCACACACTCTAAATGGTCGGAGGACCCCAGCATTGACCTCGCGGTTTTGACATTCTGCTACCTGCAGTGGTCCCACCCCCTCAGAGCAATTATTCGGACGGCAGGTAGCGCGTCCACGTGATGTGCGGTGCTTCTGCGCCACACTTGCCCTTTATATGGCGTCTGCACTGCACTGGCCTGTTGCGGCTGCCTTTATAATTTATTTGGGTACACTGACTGACAGTAGTGTCAGTCAGTATCCCCAAATAAATTATAGAGGCCGCCACAACAGGCCAGTGCAGGCCAGTGCAGCGCGGCCGCCGTCCTCAAAATAGTGCCGCCTGGGGCGGACCGTCCCCACCGCACCCCCCTAGCTACGCCGGTGTTTGTGGTCCTCTTGTTATTAGTCTCCTTGTCCTGTTTCTACTCACTTTCAATCTCCTAGATGTAACGCTGCTGGTCCTGGTCCCTTCTGCGTTCTCCTATCTTGGTACTCTTAAACTTTGTCCTTCTGATTTGATTGTCCTTGTCCTCCTGGATCTGCATCAAGCCCATTTAGGTCTACTGGTATGCAACCATTGATCCAGGTGTTCTTGATCCCGATTCTCCTTGTTCGGATCTTTCTGAGCCTGGCAATTCTAGTGCTGGTCCTCCTGCCCAACCCAGATACTGGCTGAACTTCTTACCACCTCACCCTGGTCCTATTAATTGTAATAATTATTCTTCCTCACTTGGTAAATCAAGCTGTGGTCCCCTCGGTCCTGATCTTCATGACCCTCTTAGCCCTGTGTACAGTCCATTTGGTCATAATCTTTTTAGTTGACCTAGACCCCTTGCTCTGGTCTTCCAAGTGCCTTTGGTACTCCCTCCTTAGCCTTCCTAATTCCTGTTCCGCTTATCCTATTATCCTGAACATACTGTAATGTAATGCATATGTAAAGTAATCTACAGTTAATATAATTTAGAAAGCGCAGCTTATGCCCGAGGGCATCCTGACGCTCTGATCAAGGGCAACAGAAAAAGCCAATGTGGTACGCAGGAGGCTAAGATGCTTTATCCATCCTTTGTAAAAAGCCTGGATCTTAAGGCTTTTCTGAAACTGAGATGAGAAGGAGCTGTTTTTATGGAAAGTGTCAATTTATTCCAGAGCACTGCCTTTGTCCTGTAAATGCTCACATCCTCATGTAGCCTTTTTAAATGGGGAGACCATTGTGTTCCTGTTTGAACCTGAACATTTTTCTTTTGCTGTTATGTTTGATTTACATTTTCTCCTAAACTAGTCAGGCGCCAGCCCTTGCAAAGATTTAAATGCCAGACAGAGGACTTTGAACTTACTACATTGTCTAACAGGCAAACAATGTAGTTTTCTGATGGCTTCTCTTGCTGATTCGTATTTTCTTATTTAAAAAAGGAAGCAGGCCAATGCATTTGCAGAATCTGCAGTCTGTTCAGAAGACCTGATGTGAGAGTCAGATAGATGACTGTTACAGTAGATGATGACCTCGGTCTTTGAGCCATTCAGGTTCAGGCAATTGCCATCCATCCAATTGCTCACCTTCTTCATACATGAGCTGAATGCCTAACATGATCTTTTGTCCACCTTAGTCAGAGACACCACAATTTGTGTTTCATTCACATATTAGGCCAAGGTAAAACAAGCGTCTTTAATTATTGACGCCAGTGGCATAACATAAAGATTTAAAAAGGGTGGGGCACAGTGCCGATTCCTGTGGGACTCCGCATGGCAGGGGAAACTGCCTGGAGACAAAATTGCCCATTGCCATGTTTTGTTGTCGATTTGTTAGAAACGATTTTAGGAGACCCATTGCTGTTCCTTTTATCCCCAGGTCATGGAGCAGGTTCACCAAGATCTCGTGGCTGACCGTAACAAAGGCAGCAGAGAGGTCAAGCAGCACCAGCACCGCAGTCTCCCCTCTGTCAAGAACTTCCTGTATATCTTACGTTACTACAGTTAGTGCAGATTCTGTACTATGATTTTTTCTAAATCCATGTTGTGTGTCATCTAGCAGCGAGTTCACTTCTATGAATTTTGCGATTTGTTCGTTCATAATTTACTTTCCCAGCTTAGCAGCAATAGGGAGTCTCAGGAAAGGGCGATAATTACTCGGGTCTGCAGTATCCAGCTTGTCTTTTTTTAGAAGTGGTAGAATTGAGGCAAGTTTCCATTGGAAGGGGTGGATCCCACTGATAAACATATCGTTAGGGATTTGTCTCAGATTTTTTGCCCCTTTGGCAGGTATCATGTGCATTATACAGGGTGGCCAGGGATCATATGGTGAGCCATATTTAATGAACAGAGTTAGGAGTTGTTCCTTCGGGAGTCTTGAAGGTGGAGAAGCTGATTCTGCCCTCTAGGTAAGTTTGCATATGCTCAACTGGAAGATTAGCTACTTTGTTTGCCGCAAATTTATTTTGAATATCAACAACCCTCTCTTGAAAAAGCTAGCTAGTGTGTCACAGAAATCTTGATTTATCCCTGCTCCTTTATTACAAAGAGGGGAGTTTTGTTTGCATCGCAGGTGGTGTTTATGTGCTCTGAGTAATAAGTGCAAAAAACACAGTTGATGGACAGAATGTAGAACAATGTCATAAATTCACCCCAGTTCAATGATCTGGGCCTAAATCCATCGTTTTTTTGCACTCCACACCACCCTGGGTTAGACACTGGCTATGCAAATCAGCTCTGACCCTGTGCCTCATGGGAACAGTCCAGTCGAACTACCAAGCTATGTCTTTCCCAGACCGGAATCAAGCATCCAAGGACCGGTTTCTAGCTATCAGCCTTCATCAGCCTGGATAGCTTGACTCCAGTGGTGTGGGGAGCCTGGGACTCACGTCTGAGTATACCCAGCACACTCGGGGTGAAATTGCAAAAAACACAGTTGATGGACAGAATGTAGAACAATGTCATACATTCACCCTAGTACAAGGATCTGGGCCTAAATCAATCGTTTTTTTGCACTCCATACCACCCTGGGTTAGACACTGGCTACATGCAAATCAGCTCTGACCCTGTGCCTCATGGGAACAGTCCAGTCCGAACTACCAAGCCATGTCTTTCCCAGACCGGAATCAAGCATCCAAGGACCGGTTTCTGGCTATCAGCCTTGAAAAGCTGGATAGCTTGACTCCAGTGGTGTGGAGAGCCTGGGACTCAGGTCTGAGTATACCCAGCACACTCGGGGTGAAAATTGCAAAAAACACAGTTGATGGACAGAATGTAGAACAATGTCATACGTCACCCTAGTACAAGGATCTGGGCCTAAATCTATCGTTTTTTTGCACTCCACACCACCCTGGGTTAGACACTGGCTATATGCAAATCAGCTCTGACCCTGTGCCTCATGGGAACAGTCCAGTCCGAACTACCAAGCCATGTCTTTCCCAGACCGGAATCAAGCATCCAAGGACCGGTTTCTGGCTATCAGCCTTCATCAACCTGGATAGCTTGACTCCAGTGGTGTGGAGAGCCTGGGACTCATGTCTGAGTATACCCAGCACACTTGGGGTGAAAATTGCAAAAAATACAGTTGATGGGCAGAATGTAGAACAATGTCATACATTCACCCCAGTACAAAGATCTGGGCCTAAATCCATCGTTTTTTTGCACTCCACACCACCCTGGGTTAGACACTGGCTACATGCAAATCAGCTCTGACCCTGTGCCTCATGGGAACAGTCCAGTCGGAACTACCAAGCCATGTCTTTCCCAGACCGGAAGCAAGCACCCAAGGACCGGTTTCTGGCTATCAGCCTTCATCAGCCGGGATAGCTTGACTCCAGTGGTGTGGAGAGCCTGGGACTCACGTCTGAGTATACCCAGCACACTCGGGGTGAAAATTGCAAAAAAAACAGTTAATGGACAGAATGTAGAACAATGTCATACATTCACCCCAGTACAAGGATCTAGGCCTAAATCCATTGTTTTTTTGCACTCCACACCACCCTGGGTTAGACACTGGCTATATGCACATCAGCTCTGACCCTGTGCCTCTTGGGAACAGTCCAGTCCGAACTACCAAGCCATGTCTTTCCCAGACCGGAATCAAGCATCCAAGGACTTGTTTCTGGCTATCAGCCTTGATCAGCCTGGATAGCTTGACTCCAGTGTTGTGGAGAGTCTGAGAATCACGTCTGAATATACCCAGCACACTCGGGGTGAAAATTGCAAAAAACGCAGTTGATGGATAGAATGTAGAACAATGTCATACATTTACCCCAGTACAAGGAGCTGGGCCTAAATCCATCGTTTTTTTGCACTCCACACCACCCTGGGTTAGACACTGGCTATATGCAAATCAGCCTTGACCCTGTGCACCTTTGGAACAGTCCAACCCGAACTACCAAGCCATGTCTTTCCTAGACCGGAATCAAGCATCCAAGGACTTGGTTCTGGCTATCAGCCTTGATCAGCCTGGATAGCTTGACTCCAGTGGTGTGGAGAGCCTGAGAATCACGTCTGAATATACCCAGCCCACTCCGAGTGAAAATTGCAAAAAACACAGTTGATGGACAGAATGCAGAACAATGTCTTACATTCACCCCAATACAAAGATCTGGGCCTAAATCCATTGTTGTTTTGCACTCCACACCACCCTAGGTAAGACAATGGCTATATGCAAATCAGCCTTGACCCTGTGCCTCATGGGAACAGTCCAGCCCGAACTTCCAAGCCATGTCTTTCCTAGACCGGAATCAAGCATCCAAGGACCGGTTTCTGGCTCTCAGCCTTCTTCAGCCTGGATAGCTTAACTCCAGTGATGTGGAGAGCCTGGGACTCACGTCTGAGCATACCCAGCCCACTCGGGGTGAAAATTGCAAAAATCACAGTTGATGGACAGAATGCAGAACAATGTCTTACATTCACCCCAGTACAAAGATCTGGGCCTAAATCCATCGCTTTTTGCACTCCACACCACCCTAGGTCAGACAATGGCTATATGGAAATCAGCCTTGACCCTGTGCTTCATGGGAACAGTCCAGCCCGAACTACCAAGCCATGTCTTTCCTAGACCGGAATCAATCATCCAAGGACCAGTTTCTGGCTATCAGCCTTCTTTAGCCTGGATAGCTTGACTCCAGTGATGTGGAGAGTCTGGGACTCACGTCTGAGCATACCCAGCCCACTTGGGGTGAAAATTTGCAAAAACACAGTTGATGGACAGAATGCAGAACAATGTCTTACATTCACCCCAGTACAAAGATCTGGGACTAAATCCATATTTTTTTTGCACTCCACACCACCCTGGGTTAGACACTGGCTATATGCAAATCAGCTCTGACTCTGTGCCTCATGGGAACAGTCCAGTCCGAACTACCAAGCCATGTCTTTCCTAGACCTGAATCAAGCATCCAAGGACCGGTTTCTGGCTATCAGCCTTCATCAGCCTGGATAGCTTGACTCCAGTGATGTGGAGAGCCTGGGACTCACGTCTGAGCATACCCAGCCCACCCGGGGTGAACATTGCAAAAAACACAGTTGATGAACAGAATGCAGAATAATGTCTTACATTCACCCCAGTACAAAGATCTGGGCCTAAATCCATCGTTTTTTTGCACTCCACACCACCCTAGGTCAGAGAATGGATATAAGCAAATCAGCCTTGACCCTGTGCCTCATGAGAACCGTCCAGCCCGAACTACCAAGCCATGTCTTTCCTAGACCTGAATCAAGCATCCAAGGACCAGTTTCTGGCTATCAGCCTTCTTCACCCTGGATAGCTTGACTCCAGTGATGTGGAGAGCCTGGGACTCACGTCTGAGCATACCCAGCCCACTCGGTGTGAAAATTAAAAAACACAGTTGATGGACAGAATGCAGAACAATGTCTTTTATTTGCCCCAGTACAAAGATCTGGGCCTAAATCCATCGTTTCTTTGCCCTCCACACCACCCTAGGTCAGAGAATGGATATAAGCAAATCAGCCTTGACCCTGTGCCTCATGAGAACCGTCCAGCCCGAACTACCACGCCATGTCTTTCCTAGACCGGAATCAAGCATCCAAGGACTGGTTTCTTGCTATCAGTCTTCTTCAGCCTGGATAGCTTGACTCCAGTGATGTGGGCTAAAGAACGGTGATGGATTAAACCCAGCTCTTTTGACCGGGTGTGAGTGTTTGATTGATTCAGATGTTCTGTCAATCACCACCCCCTTTTGTACCGCTTTAGACCACCATAAGTGTGGCAGGGTATGCTCAGACGTGAGTCCCTTGCTCACTTTGCCACTGGATTCAAGCAAGCCGGGCTGAAGACGGCTGGAATGCCAGAAACCGGTCCTCGGACGCTTGTTTCCGGTCCAGGGAAGACATGGCTTGGCAGTTCGGGTTTGACTGTTCCCATGAGGCACAGGGTCAGACTGATGTGCATATAGCCATGTCTGAACTGGGATGGCAGAGTGGGCTAAAGAACGGTGATGGATTAAACCCAGATCTTTTGACTGGATGTGAGTGTTTGATTGATTCAGATGCTCCGTCCATCACCACCCTCTTTTGTACCGCTTTTGACCGCCATAGGTGTGGCAGGGTATGCTCAGACGTGAGTCCCTTGCTCACTTTGCCACTGGATTTAAGCAAGCCGGGCTGAAGACGGCTGGAATGCCAGAAACCAGTCCTCGGAAGCTTGTTTCCGGTCCAGGAAAGACATGGCTTGGCAGTTCGGGCTGGACTGTTCCCTTGAGGCACAGAGTCAGACTGATTTGCATATAGCCATGTCTGAACTGGGGTGGCAGAGTGGGCTAAAGAACGGTGATGGATTAAACCTAGATCTTCTGACTGGGTGTGAGTGTTTGATTGATTCAGATGCTCCGTTCATCACCACCCCCTTTTGTGTCTTAATCCTGGCCATTTCCCATCAAGTCCTGATCCTCGTAGTCCTCTCCAATATGGTTCTGTTCCTCCTGGCCCTCGCCTTCCTGCTCCTTGCCTGCATGGCTCTGCAATAATTTTTACTGTCACAGACCATTCCAGCCATTTCTAGTTCTGGTGTTCCTTGACTTCCAAGTCATGCTAGTCTATGAATTTCCTAGCACTGTACTTCATGGTGCTGATTTGACTGGTCGTCATTCCCTTTTACTCCTCCCCTTGTCATTTGGATTTTGAGTCTCATGATTCAAAGGCTTCCAATCCTGGACCTTTTCATTCTCATCCATCATTCCTCTGTTTGCTGCTCCCCTGATTTATATAGTCTCCTTGTTTACATGTTAGTAATCCTAATGTTGGTCACCTTGTTACATGTAGTTCTGGTACTCCTTTTTCCAGGCCTCATGTATTGTGTTCCTTCAACCTCTAGTCCTTATGTTCCACCAGGCTCTTGTCCACTGGGTCCAGATCCCATTGTTCCACAACCTCATGGCCCTCCTGCTTCATCTCATCCCGGTCCTAGTACCACCAGTGTTGTGCTTCATTATACTGTGCCTCATCATCTAGTTGTTCCTGGTTCCCTCTGGCATTTTAACCCTTGTCCTCATAGATTACGTTTCTATGGGCCTTGTTCCGCTTGTCCTGGCCCTTGTCTCTCAGGTCACCATACCCCATCTCCTGCCCCATATTCTCCTACCTTTCATCCTCCTCCTAATGCTTCCTTTACCATCCCCCATCCACAATGACTTCAATCAGAAACACCATCCAAGCCTGTCACACAGATACGTTTTGTCTTCCAGATTTCTTTTAATGAGACAGCACTTTCAGGTACAGAAATTATGCCCCAGCGCAAACATGATTTTGCCCATTTAGAACACTTCTTAACATGTTCAAAATCAAAACTACCATTCCCAATATGCATTGTGCAGGTGACTAAAATTACAGGGGTCTCTCATTTCATGGGTCCAAAAAGCATTCATGTAAAAGACCTACTCTCCTGGATAAATATTATAAACATGTGTATTTATTCACAAGTAGCAGAGTGGACTCCTCCTGTAAATTACTCAGATATAGTACTTGCCTGCTTTCACTTCACCATTTCAAATATATACTGTTACTGTGTCTTGCTCAATTTACCTCCTGCAGGTGCCTTGTGTCCCCAAATACCCATTACCGACTGTATGTGTCCCTTCCTTTGGTGCCCAGATGCCACTTATCTGTCTGCATTATGTTTGCTTCTGCTTGTTGACTTCTGCTGTGTTGCCAGATTTGAAATAATAAGCAAGCATAATCCACCTCAAATAGAAGCCTAATGCTTTCCACTAGGCCTTTCATAGGAAGCCAAAAAGAGCTCACCCCCAACAAAATATCAAAAGGAGCATCCTCAACTTTAAAAAACAATGCATTCTTATGAGGGAATAAAACATGTATGTAACATGCTTTAAATTCATACTCAGTAGTCTTTGCTGAAAATCAAATACTCTCTAACTGAAGAGCGACATATCTGTGTGCCATATCCTCCTGAAGCTTCTGTTGTGTTATTTGATGTCTTATTTGAATATATTAAGAATTTTTATTCAAAATGTATTTCATTTTTTTATCTATAATCAGAGTAGCTTATTTCATGCAATTACCTTTTACACTATTTATCATGTGCTGGTCATTGCACATCATCAGTACTATTCGGCCTATGGCCTGCTAAACAGCAGACATTATGTACTTTTACCGACGCTGGATAAATAGCAGAGATTTTGCACTGTTTGACCGGTGATCAGGTAAATAGATACTTCCTGATTAAAACAGATACAGCTCACTGCCTGCCTCCAGGATGAATGTATACAAGCCTCATCAAGGCAAAAATAATCATGGCTCATAGGGTGGCGCAGCCTACTGATGCATTTCCAGGTTTACGATTTCTCATAAATCTGGAAATGTGTCTGGTTCCATGAGTGGTGCACGGGAACACCCACAGCAACACCCATGGAACACCCCTTTCATATAAAGCGCTGAGTTCCAAATGGCCATATTACAGGGATAGGACAAGCCATGCAGGGTGGATTTTCCTGTCCTTGTACATATAGGGCAAAGAGCTGCGCTACCAGTGCGTCACATAAAGTGACGTGCTGGTAGTGCAAGGGGCTTTTAAATCTGCCTTCTAGTTTCTATGAAGCACACTGCTGCTAAATGCAGGTAAGAAAGGAGGGGGAGGAGCACAATCCCAACTGCACTTGATAAAAATTAGAAAATAGAAATTTTAATCTCCACTACACACATGCCTGGATTTGAGGCAAACATGTGGACCTTGGACATCAGTCGATGACCAAAACTATTTGCAGTAAAGTAAAATCATAGGTTGGCTACTGCATATCTGTGGGATTTCTCATTCTTGGTCAAGCAGCTTAGTTAATGATTGCACCTTTTTGATTGCAGCTTTATAAGCCTTCTGTCTGACTTGTGAATACTGTGGGGCCTACTTAATAGGCATGTGCCAATTGTTAGTTCCTTTCTTAAATTTATCACTTAATATACCAGCCTGCTGCACACAATTTACATAAATCTTTTGTTTGGCAA
This sequence comes from Lissotriton vulgaris, assembly GCF_964263255.1. Taxonomy (NCBI): domain Eukaryota; kingdom Metazoa; phylum Chordata; class Amphibia; order Caudata; family Salamandridae; genus Lissotriton; species Lissotriton vulgaris. The sequence continues at coordinate 2,037,998,978 of NC_141691.1, forward strand.
GATGTGTTTTGGGGAGGCATCACCCGGTAATCCTTTGATGCGTGTGTTTTTTTGCAATGTGTTGGATGTGGCATTGAGCTTTGTGCGAGATAATCATAACATGAAATCGGAGCTACTGTGAACCGTTACAGAGTATGCTTTGGGAGTAGGGTGTGAATTAGTGGCTAGAGCTGCTGAATTTAGAACTGGGGAACAAGCTCTAAATCGCAACGTCCATCTAACATCCTGTGATTCCGGACAAATCACATAATTTCCTGTATGTAAACAAAGGAATGTGTAATGTTGTCTGGTTCAGTTATAAGGTGCTCAAATGTTCCTGGACCAAGGTTACTTTGTGTTAAACTGCTAAACAAAACTATAGGATGCTTTCTACCTACTTATTTTTGTCCTTTCTTCTGTTTTAGTTCTGGTTTGACATGACAGCTTTCTGTGACGCATTGCTACCAATTGTTTTAAATATACATGCATTTGGCTTATGCTCCACTGGCTGGAGTATTACATTCTATTGGCTGTTTGGTTATCATTCCACTCTACAGGAAGTTCTTGCTTCAACTGGAAATTATGAATTATCATGCTGTTTGTCACATTCAGTTCTCTGTCTTCTGCATGCATCTGATACAGACAGAAATCATATTTTGCTACCTATTTTCCCAGCACTGGTAGAGCCAATAGGGCAGGGTTTAATGTGATACACAGCATTTGTGGATGCAGCACAAGCAAACAGCATTTGAGTATCTCAGTATTTACTTACATAGGCAAGCTAGAACAAACCATTTGGCTTTGCCAATGCTCTTTTTCTTAGCCCAGTACAATTTCCTCTGAAACGTGAATTTTAGCAATACTATAATCATATCACTGGCATTTTATTATAATACAGAAAAATACATGAAAACCTAAAAAGTAATTAGAATGGCTGCTTAAAGGAAGACATCATACACCAGATTTTTCTAATGTGCAATTAACTATCTATTACAACATACATGTAAGAAAGTAAGTAATACAGAGTTTAAGGTAATTTCCTAGACGATGGTGCAGCCAGGCTTATCAGAGCTCGGTGTGTCTTGGATCATTATACACACTATCCGATGTGTCCGTTTTACATTGTTTCCAACACCGGATAAACCTCTACTTCACACAGAGAAAGGAACTGGGTATACTTTGGAATTTGGATATGGACGTATTGTCCCACGATCCCCTTGCAGCAGAATACGGCAGGGTCGTAAATGTTCATCTGTGTGAAGACACCACAGCTGTGACAAAAGAGATAAAAGCAACAGGTTTAAGTTAATGAGAAACAATCCAGCCTAAAAGCAAAGCAACAAATCATAAAAAGCACTATCTTTCCCTTTTTATAAACACATTTATGATTCCCCTACACCTAAATAAAGAGGGCAGCCTAAAAATCAATTTGGGTTACGTTATTTGGACTCCCTCCAATCTTACCTTTCATGATGGATTAGTACATGCCATGTCTGTACATAGAGAATGTGATGGCTTTACCCGTACTTCCCTTTTCTTGGTGGCCCACCTTTACTAATACCTTACTACTGCCTAATCCAGGGGCGTAACACAAGCCCCCGCAGCCCATGCGGTGAGGGGGGGGGGGGCAGAAACTCCAGGGGGTCCCCTCAGCACTCTACTCTGTCCGGAGTGCTCCTAATTGAGCCCAGAGGGGGCCCCTCTACATACCTTGCAGGAAGGCCCCCTCAATTTTCATTACGCCAGTGGCCTAATCAATATGTTACTGACCTTCATGAATGTCTCCTAAGTTGATTCCCACCTATATTCATATTTCCAGAAATTGAATTTGGCACAATTTGGTACACTTCTCATTGATCCATAAACGTTTCTCAAGAATCATCATCTCATTTAGAAGTAGAGATGACTTCCCCTTACTTTATATGATTATTTACATTTCTGGCCCGGCTGGGGGTCACAACATTAGCAGTGATGAACAACATTAAAATGTCAGTAAAACAATCTGAACGTAGCAGCAGATTCACCTGATAATCTCTTGAAATTCCAGCCAATGGGGTGAATATGCTAAAGTACATTTTCCAAAGATCACCATATCTCAAATTCCCATCCTGTATTATACATGAGAGATTCCATTTCCAGAGTACACATAGACAACAGATTACTGCTAAGATGGAATGTAAGTTTGGGTAATTTCCTCTCCACATCAAGATGACAACAGGGGGTTTTCCTGGGTTGTGCCTGTGCTCTCTGTACAGAGATTTAATACATCAGGATATTGGTTGATGAGGATGTAAACCCTTTTCAATCAACAAACACAAAAGGCACTAAATTAACCCTCTGGTAGGTTTGCACAAAATCAGTGAGGCAATTTGCAAAGTATTATTGAAACATAGAAAGAGTATTAAAATGAAACAGAACACAAGAAATATCCTAAATCAATAAATAAAATGCTTAAAATGAAATGAGACTCTAGTGACAAAAATCCAATCGGTAGAATCCGATATATGTGATTATAAAGTATTAGTACATTGGAATGTTGGGAGCTCCATTGCAGACAATGGAGTGCTCCCTGCTTCTACGGGCCGGTAAAGGCCCGCAGAGCAACATTCCAATGTTCTACTGAGGCTTCTCGAAGCTCGAGGGGATTTATATCCCCTCGAGTTTCGAGAACCCATTGTTTAATTTGTTAGAACATTCTGCCCTCTAGTGGCAGAATGTTCTAATAGCCTTATAGCCCTTCGTAGCAGGGCTATATCGGCAATTAAAGTCCCGCTGTCTCGTTAAAGTCCCTCGCCTTCGGCTCGGGCCTTTAACGATTCAGCGGGCCTTTAATAACCGGTAAAGCCCGCTACGGCGGGGTATAAGGCTATATTATGTGGATTCAGTGCCTAAAAACGCAAAGACCCACTCACAGTGCTCTGGCCATGCCAGACCCAGAGAAAGTCACATTTTCAGGCTGACTAGAATGAACCATGCAAAAGACACACAAATAATAGATGGAATTCAGAAAAAACTAAAACATTCACCCCCAGTCAAGTTAAATCCATTGTTCTTTTGCTCACCATGCTATCTCAGTGTAAGCCCAGCAATATGCAAATCAGTCTTGACCCTGTTCATTATGTGAACAGTCTAGCCCAAACTGCCAGCCAGGTCCTTCATTACCTGGAAACAAGCATCCTAGGACCAGTTTATCAACCAGGCTAACTTGAAGACAGTGGCACAGTGAGCCCGAGGCCCACATCTGGGCATACCTGTTGCACTTACGGAGAGAAAGCAACAGGCACACAGGTCCCGTGGTCTACATGCCATTGGAGTCAAACTCGCCTGGCTGATGAATAGTGAAACCCCAAAACCAGTCCCAGGATGCTTGTTTCCAGTCCAGGGAGACCTAGCCTGGTAGTTCAGACTGGACTGATCAGATTGGGAGCAGGATCAAGACTGATTTGCATATGGCTGGGTCAAAACTGGAATGACATGGGCAGCAAAAACAATGAAGGATTTAGGACCAGATCTCTTTACTGGTGTGAAAGCTTGACATTGTTCAGCATTCTCTCCATCTATTGTTATTTTTGCATTTGTCACCCCGAGGGAAAAGGGTATGCCCAGACATGTATCCTCTGCTCTCCATGTCACTGGAGTCAAGAAACAGTATAAAGAGTGGTCCCAGTAGAGCAACTTCTAAGAACACACACAATTTGAACACCAACAGGTATGCATTTTCGCACCTTTAAAAATCTGTGTTCCATATTATTTAACCATATCAAACATTTGGAGATGTGGCTTAATTGGGTAATTGCCATCATTTGTAACTACTGGAGTCAAGATAGCCTGACTGATGAGGGGTGAAACCCTGATACTGATCCCAGGATATTTGTTTCCAACAAGGGAGGACATGGCCTGGCAGTTCAGGATGGACTGTTCCTATGGGAGCATGGACAAGTCTAATTTGCGCACGGCTGGGTTCATAGTAGAGTGGCATGGGGAGCAAAAAAATAATGGCATAGGCCCAGATCTCTGTGCTGGGCTGAATGCTTGGATTTGTTCGGCATTCTGTCCATCAATTTTACTTTTCGCATTTGTCAACGCGAGTGGAACAGATATGCCCAGACGTGGGTTCCCTGGTCTCCATGCCACTGGATTCAAGCTAACCTGGCTGATGATGGTTGAGACTCAAAAATTGTCCCAGGATTCTTGCTTCCATTCCAGAGAGTACCTGACCTGGCAATTTGGTATGCAGACAGAATATTAAGTTGGAAATGACAACGTGCACAAATATGGAGTTGGAAACATTGTGACACAGACATATCGACAGCAAGAATATCGTGGTCAAGAATATCGACTTTAAGGTAAGAAATATTGTTTGAAAAAATATTACAGTCATTAACATAATTTGCAAAAATATAGTTGTTTATAATATCGATTGGTTAAATAGTGTTATATATTTTAGTACACATTTTAAATATACGTGATCTATTTTTTTGTATAAGTATTGTTTTTTTTAAATATGTGTTCAATTTTAGTAGTTATCAATTTTATCTCAATAAAATGTTGCATTTTTCTCTCCAGTAGTGGGTTGGGTGTTTAAAGTGGAATAGGAAGGGAAGAAATTGAAATATAATAAATTAATGATTATATTTATATATTTATTTAATTTAGATTTTATAATGTTAATTGTCGGAAGTCATTTATTAATAATTTATTATTAATTGCTCATTTAATTATTATTTATTAATTAACTGGTAATTAATTATGGTAATCATAATTTTTGTTTCATGAGCGGGTTGTGGGGTTTATAGGGTTAAAGGGTGGGGAGTAATTGAACTATCATAAATTAATGATTTTTTTAACATGTATTAATATTTAGAGGTAAAGGGTGGCAAGTAATATAATCTGAATTAGTTAATACTTATTTGGTAATTAATGTTAATTAACAAATTAACATTTAAATATGGCAATTGTGTAATTAATTTTATATGTGAGTTTTTGAGTTTATCGTCGTAAAGAATAGGAATTAATTTATGGTTTATTAATTATTAAGTAAATGTTAATTGATATTAATGTATTATTTTAAAATTAATTATGGAAATTGTGTAATGATTTTAGGTGTGGGTCGTGGGCTTTATAGGGTATAGGGTGGGAAGTAATTAATGTTTAATTAATTAATAATAAGTTGACCTTTAATATTAATTCATCAGACAATAATTAGGGTGAATGTTTCTTTTCTTATGTGTGTGAGTTTTGGTTTTATAGCTGTAACATTTGAGGAGTAAAGTAATTCTTATCTGTTTTCATTTTCTTTTTGATTAATCATATTTCTGTAATTGAATGGTAATTATGTTAACTATGGAGGTAGATTTTTTAAAAATGTAAATGTGTGTTGTGAACTGTGCGGTGTTATAGGGTAGGAAAAATAACACAATTACATTTATTAATAATTCATGTTTTTGTTTATTAATAATTTCTAATTAAATTGTCATTTGTCTGTAAATTATTTGTACATTTATGTAATACAATATATCAAGCTATTTGTCATATCTATTTAAAAAATCTAATATATTTCTATTTTTTAGATTTTTTAAATCATTTTCTTTTTCCTTTTTTTAATATATTTTGTGTTTGTTATATTATGTTTATTTTTAATGTTGACCTTACTGGACTGGGACTATTAGTTTTTTACCTATCCCCTACCCAACACTTTCCCTAATGTTGCCGTAACTGGAATGGGGAAAAGTATTTCTTGTGCCTCCACTATCCAACATTTTTTCTAGTGTTGCACTAAGTGTAGTGGGAATATAATGTTCTACCCCTCTTTTATTTAACACTTTTCCTACTGTTGCACTCACTGGAGTGGAAGTAGGAATTCTTACCCCTCCTCTGTCCAAGACTTTACCTACTGTTGCACTCACTGTAGTAGAACATTTTAGTTAAAAGACTTATAAATAGTTTAATATTTTAATTTATAATATGATGTATTATTATTGGTGTGTGTATATATGTGTGTGTATGTTTTCAAATTTTCCTATAAACAGTTATAAAATCAATTAAATTTGATAGTGTTCTAATTGTTTTAAAGTAAATATATATATTACATTTTGAATACATACGTTTACATTTTGTAAATTCTATTTATTTACTAAAATCTATATTAAATCCATTTATCTTTTTAAAGTTAATTTTAATATTTATATATTTAAAATGTATGTTTATACATACATTACAATCAACATATTATATATATTAACTATATTTTGACATCAATATTGGTATACCATATTTTTGTACTTACCAATATAAATATAGGATGATGATATTTTTGATATTGATATTTATATCTCAATATTTATGAATGAAGATATTTTAGGGGTTGATATTGGTATATATAGTGAACCGTTGAGAGCAGGGTCAAGACTGATTTGCATATGGCTGGGTTTAACAGGGAGCAAAAAAAATATGAATTTAGGCCTAGATCTCTTTACTGGGGTGAATGGTTGAAATTATTCAGCATTCTGTACATCAATTGTTCTTTTTGTACAAGGTTAGTCCCACTAAAAAAAGTTACCTTCCCAAAGTCAGGTGCGAAGAGTCGAGAAATTCAGGAGTGCATGCGAATGCCATCCAAGGCTCCAGGGACTGTGTGGGCATCTCTTGGGGTTCAGAGACTCTAGCAGAGGCCAGCAAGGCACAGGGTGGAGCAGTTGCAGCAGGTCAGTTAGTCAGTTGCAGGGAGGTCTCTATGGAGTAATGTGTCACTGTAGCTCACTGTAGCTCAGAACAAGAGGTCCAGTCTTTCTTCACAGAGGGTAGTTCAGGCCCCAAGCAGCATTGCAGTCCTCTGGAGAACAAGGCTGGCCCCAAGCAGTAGGGCAATCGTCAGGGAAACAAGACATGCCTAAAACAGCAGGGCAATCCTCTGGTAGCAGCAGAGCAGGTTCTCAGAGGAAATATGAAGGCCTATAGCAGGTAGTCAGTCCTCTGGGGAACAAGCCAAGTCTCAAGCAGCAGAGCAGTCTTTTCAAAGCAAGGCAGGCCTCCAGCAGTAGCGCAATCTTCTGAGAAACAAGGTAGTCCTTCTTCTGTAATGTCCTCAGCTAGAGGAATGTGCTGAAGAAATGCTCTGGATGTCCAATATTTATACCTTGTGCCATCCAATGAAGTGGGGGAATTCTCTAGTCTATCACCCACATCTGGTTCTGAGAAGTTTGCCCCATGCCCGCCAAGTGCCTGTGCTATAGACAAGTCCTTTGAAATGTAAATAATACATGAAACAGCTCCACCGCCATCTTTTCTGGAAGAATGGGCCATCCTGTCCACATCTAGTCCCCTATTGTTCACTCTCTGGGTCCAATACAAATTCTTGATTGTGGAGCGACATTAACAGCAATGGACAGCTGAAAAATTCTAGATTGCCTAATAAGCTAATGGGCAGGAAAATATTAACTTTCTAAAAGTGCATTTTTTTAAATTTTAATCTAAAATCTGATTTAACCATCAAAGAGGATTTTAAACTACAATTCCTTTGAATCCAAGCTAAACATTTCTGTCTGCTCCCAATCAAACGTTAGCACCTATTATATTTAATATGGTTTCTGAATGTTATTCACTGGAGGAGGTAGCGCTTAACGTAGTGAAAAATATTTTTTTTCACTACCAGGACATATAAAACCTACGAACACATGTCCTATTTTTTTAACATTATGCACCCTACCCTTTGGGCATTTAGGGTCCACCCTTCGGGTTTATTACATGTATTCAAACCATGTCTTGGCCTTACAAGATATTTTTTTTGCTAGCCAAAATGGCAGTTAAAAACTGCACTTCAGGTTGCAGTGGCAGACCTGAGGCATGTTTTAAAAGGCCATTTTAGTGGATGGCACAATGAGTGCTGCAGGTCCACTAGTAGCATTTAAGTCGCAGTCCCTGGATGCATATAGTACCATTTTACTAGAGACTTGCAATTAAATTGAATTTACCAATCAGGTTAAAGCCAATTGCACCATGCTTGAGGGAGAGAACACACGCACCTTAGCACTAGTTTGCAGTGGTAAAGTGCACTGAGTCATAAAAGACATTCAAAACAGATTTGGCAGAGGAAAAGTGGGAAGGCAGACATTTTGAGTGAACCTGCAGAGAGGGCCACAGCCAACAGGGAACAACTATGACGTTAATGAAAAGGGCAGAATCATCCTCAAGGAGAAAAAAAAATGTAAGCCTTCGGTGAGCAGACTATCTACAGATATATGTAATTCCAATAATATGTGACACATTTTCTTAAAGAGGTAAAAATTTCACATTTATTCTAATTGAACTTAATCTACATTTCTAAATAGGTAAACAATAGTAATTTGAGTAAGCTAATCTGCATTTATTCTTATTTTATTGTAATAATATCATTAAAAAGTACATTAGATAACAAATTTCAAGAAATACAACCAAACATAACCATTCCTACAGGCATCCATTTAACACTATCTGTATGGTATTTCAATGTGTGTATAGAAGTGTTCTTGCTGTCCCTGACTGCTATTGTATCCAATGCTGCTTACTTTGTATTTATATGCCCCCTAAATTGGTGCTTGCTCCTATTTTAACTGATTCTGAGGACATCCTTGCTTAGTGTTGTATTGTGGGAACTAGACATTCATCTACCTTAAGAGACCACCAAGGAAAAATATACCAAAGGTCTTGATGGGATATGGGACATTATATCGGGATGCATAAAATCAAATGCAGAGTGGGAACCCCTGGTAAGGAGAAACAATACCTTTGAATAAATCCACTATGACCCTAACTAACCAAATCATCCGGGCAGTTTAGCAGATTATAAAGAGAAATTATGGGAACAACTAGTTGACTTGGGTACAAAAATGGAATCCCTCAGATAGGACATTGACTCACTTGTAACCAGGATGATTGATCTGGAAAATAAAGCCACTCAACTGAACAACCCTGGCTCTGAGATGCCATAAATGGTTAAACTGCTACAGACCAAGTCAAACTTAACACTCATAACATGTAAGAAAATGGTTAACAGCTTGTTAGAAATGGGGATTCTGGCTGGCAGAGGTGCCTACCATGTCCAAGCAGAACCACAAAACTCTAAAAACGGTAAGTCAGATACACGCCCTCTATTAACCTTTGCTCACACTCTGGTAGCTTGACACAGAGAAGACAGGCTTAATTTATGAGCCAATATGTAAATGATTTGTTTAACACTTCAAAAAGTAGCAAAATGAAAACACCACAAAAAGACTCCATATCAGTTTATAAAAATAGATTATGATTTTATAAATAAAACTAGACCAAAATGATAAAAATTCAATAAGTAGAAGGACAATGATCACAGTGCCACTGGATTCAAGCTAGCCTGGCTGATGAAGTGTGACATACCCCAAAACCAGTCCCAGGATGCTTGTTTCTAGTCCAGGGAAGACCTGGCCTGACTGTTCCTATTGATTGTAGTGTGAAGACTGACTTGCATTTGTCTGGGGCCAAACTGGAATGGCATGGTGAGCAAATAAATGATGGCTTTGGGGCCAGATCTCTGTACTGGGGTGAATGTATGACATTGTTCTGCAGTCTATCCATCAATTGTTCTTTTTGCATTGTCAACCCGAGCTGGACGGTTATTCCTAGACGTGGGTCCTGTGCTCTCCTTGCCACTGGAATCTAAGCTATCCTGGCTGATCAGGGGTGAAATCCCAGAACGGGTCCTATGATGCTTGTTTTCAATCAAGGAAGGCCCTGGCCTGGCATTTCTGGCTGGACTGCACCTAATGTGGGCAGGGTCAAGGCTGATTTTCATATGGCTGGGACAAAACTGGAAAGGCACTGTGAGCAAAATAACTATGGATTTAGGTCCAGGCCTCTGTACTGGGGTAAATATATGACATTGTTCTGCATTCTGTCCATCAATTTTTCTTTTTGCATTTGTCACCCAGAGTGGGACAAGTATTTCCAAACAAGGGTCATATGCTCCCCTTGCCACTGGAGTCAAGCTATCCTGGCTGATGAGGGGTGAAACCCTGAAACTGGTTCTAGGATACTTGTTTCCATTCCAGTGAGGACCTGACCTGGAAGTTTGGGCTGAACAGTTCCCATTGGGTGCTGGGTCAAGACTGATTTTCATATGGCTGGGTCCAAACCGAAATGGCATGGTGAGCAAAACAATGATGGAATTAGGCCCAGATCTCTGGACTGGGGTGTATGACATTGTTCTGCATTCTGTCCACCAATTGTTATTTTTTCATCTTTCTAAAAATGACATTTCTAAAATAGTGATGTTAAATCCAGCTTTGGCAGCGAAGAAGATTTTACATTACCATTCCAATATTAAACATGACAGAGCTACTCCTTCACAATCAGGAAATGCATCCTAAAAGTCTCATTAGGAATTCCCAGTGAAAGGGGTAAGCCTCAAAATAGTGAAAAACAAATATATGTGCTCTTCTCCACTAGATCATGCAAAATGTAAATGTGCACATCCTACCTTTTAGTTTCATGGCACCCTGCCCTAAAGGCTACCCTGGGGATACCTTAGACATGACATATGTGTGATAAAAGATCAGTTTAAGGCTTTGTCAGAAGATTTATATATCAAGTTGAGAATGCAGTGTAAATGGCACACTAAGCTCTGCAATGGCAAGTCTGCATTATATTTAAAGTCCTACTTGTTTGGGTGGCACTATCAGTGCTTTAGTCCCACTAGTAGAATTTAATTTATATTTAGTGCACAGGACTAGGGAATTACAGGTAAATTAAATGTGCCCATTTGGATACATCAATCAAACCCTGTTTTAGATGAGTAGCATAAGCACTTTAACACTGGTCAGCAGATTAATAAATATTTAATACAGAAAAAAGTTAAGGTAAGCAGGCAAAATGTTTGTAGAACACCACTCAAAATATGTCAGGTCTAACACAGCTAAAAAAACATTTACAATTAAGAACCCTGGAAGTAGGAGTAGAAGGCCTAGATGTTTGGAGGTGTATGAAGTGGGCTTGTGCTCATCTTTGATTGTTACAGTGAGGCGAGATTGGACAGGCTGCACAAGGGTGCATGATCAGAGGTTCCAGAACATCCTTGCAAAAGTATATTGCTACTCAGTAAAGAAGTATTCAAATATGTGAGAGAGCAGATGAGAGCTCATGTTATTAATACTTAGATTCATTCGTACAGGACATTTCCACAGTGACCCTTCAAATAAGCCTTGTGATAAAACCCATCACAGACACATGTAGAATGAATTAGGATCAACATTGCGAATTTCCATCGGTATCTATTTGGAGAAGGATTATCTAACCAGATTCTCCTTAGATTGAGAATCCGTGGTGGAGTTCCTGAACATCCCACTGTTGGTCCATGGTGCAGTGAAAGAGAAAATACAAGATAGAAACATGCCATATGCCATTCCGAAATGGGGTTGAGCAAGCAGATGGAAGAAACCTATATCAAACAGGTGAAGGAAGGTGAGGAAGGGATTATTAGACTTAATACCCTCTCCGTTGGTTTATCTTCTAGATAATCAGGAGTGATCAAATAGTGACTTTTGCAATGCATAACTTCAACATGAGAGTTACATTTTTCCTTTTTTCTGAACTATCATTGTACAATGTTGTGATTAATTATGTGTGGAGGGTTCTGCACCACTTCTTTTAACATAGCTATAGTTATTTTTTTGCTAAGGGAGCATATGGATGGCATGGTGCTGCTCACCCAATGAGAGCTCACAATAAAGGGGATCTCCCAATAAAAGTTGACTGTCCTGTAGGAGAAACTCTCTCATTTTCATAAATATCATGTATCAATACGCTGCTTATGTTTATATTGTTGCTCTGGGATAACATATTTATGCTTGGAGGCACCCAGTCCTATTTTCAAAAGATGCTGGAGTTTTCTGTTTCCTGCAGAGTATATATGGATATACAAATATTTAGGAGGGAACTGCTTCAAAATGTCTATCCCATATGTGCTATTACTCCACATGCTCTATAAAAGGTAATGAGATAGCAATCTATTGACATCTAGAGTTATACTTTCCAGTGCTTGACTTAACAATAGATAAAGAAAAGAAGAACCCTTTGGTCTGAGGAACTCTAAGCCTTAACAACGGTCAAAGTCTACTCCCCAGCCTAATCCCTTACTCAGGGTAGAACTCTTTTTTGGTTGACTTTCTCTCAGAACTCTCAGAATTGAGGGGATATACTTGTGTGAGTGGACATTCATTCAGTTTAGTATGCAACTACAGACAGATATGGGTAATGCATTTTCTAAGAAACTATAGGGTGCAATAAATACTTTGGGTTTAAGAGATATTTGGAGAGACATAGGCTGGGTTAAAAGGCATATATTTACATTTAAAGCACATATAAATCAGTGGCATGAAAATGCCATGTTCTGGGTGTCTTCTGGCTCACACGGCTGATGCTATTTGATTACATTTTCCAATCATTGCTTGATGACTGTGGACTGGCAATATTGCCCATTTCATGAATGAAGTGGATGCCTCAGTTATTCTCAAACTGGGAATAACCCTTAAGTCTGCATTAATGTAGGCAAGTAGCTGCTCTCAATACTGATGCAACATATGTATTAGTTCTGTCTTCCAGAGCAGGCCTGCTCTTGTCAGTTTTAGTCCACCCAGATAAGTCTAAATTCATTAATGGTAGGCAAGCACAGGACAAGATATGAAGCCTGAGCCATATGGTGAGATAGATGTGCAATGAGTCTCCCTGGGTGTTAAGAACATGTATGTGTTGACTGCTTTTTGTTTAGGATGATTCTGGAATGGATACAATATGGCCTATATTATATCACAATGATTATGTTCAAATAGGTGAACGAAGGACAACTCAGTTACGTTTTAGCTGGTCAGTGGTGTAGCTTAAATGTTTGACAAATTGGGATACACTGCAAATTGATCTCTTTAATACCATTCACCCTCCTTATTTGCAGAAAAGTGCAGTCATTTACTAATTTTATGTTATACTACTAATAGTCTTGCACTTCTTTCTGCCCCTTCTGATTATTGATAACACGGGCATCCTTGAGGCACTGATGCATTACAATAGCTCTGTGGTGTATATAGTCCCATCTCCCTGTCTTTTTTGATTTGTATTTGCTGGAAATTGATACATTTTGGGTTCACATGGTGACAGGCAGATCTGTTTAGGATATAGCATGGTATTCATGGCACAGGCAACTGCATAACCCCTACCTCTGTTACTTGTTATATACACTTTTAAAAATGTGAGCGTCACAGGGGGATTAACTACCTTCACATCTCCCTATAAACTCATCCATTTTAAACCAGACTCAATACTAGGAGGGAAAGTCGGCCCTTATGAGAAATCGCAATGAAGTTGGATGTAGGTCCAGAGTAGACATGTTTCATGGGGACACGCTGTAAATTAATTTTGAGGTGTGGGAAATGTTAGTTTTAAATGGCCAATAGCCTATATACATTTTGGGAATTAGAAATATAATACAACTTGATCTTTTTAGGGCAGGTGCCCTCCCTTATTTGACAACATATGCTGTAATTTACAACAGTGATTCATTCTTTTTATGTCTTTCTGTGAGATGATGGGCACAATAAAAATGAATAGTCCTCACTGTAATTTACTTATTTCAGGCAATTCTTTTTACTATGAATAGGGGCTTCTAAGAAGCTCTGAAGAATTCTACAATGCACTATGGTTGGGATGGTTCCCAGCTCAGTGTTCCTATTGCATCTCAAATCAGAGGGTACCTAGGTGTTACAAAATTGAAACTATGAAAATATTACTCCAAGCTCTAAATATTGTTCAATTGATCCTTGATGGAAACTGTTTTGGGTCCACATGAAGCAAGCAGTTGTAGGCAGGTCTGCTTGTGATGTAGCATGACTTCCATGGCATACGCAATTAAATACCATGTGGCTCAATTTGCACTATGAATGTTTTTAATATACTTTTTTTAAAGTTCAAAAACCTTTATTGACTTTTTGCACAGTAGAGCAAAGTGACAAAAGGGGTCACAATCCAAGCACAAGCGTCTTTGATACATACAGTGCAATTGTCCACGCAATTATGTAAACAAACTAAACTTACCCATTCCCCAACCGACTGACAAAGAGGTCAAGAATTAATGCAAAACTGTCAAGTCTATGGTAGTAAAGTCTATTAGCGCTTATGGAGAAGTAGCGATACAGTATGGCTTTGCAAGAGGTCACAACATTATTTTGAGACAGAATATCACTAATAAAGATAGCACAGCATCACACCACCCTCATCCCCAACACCGTTAAATACAATAGTTAAGACCTTGATGCTTCCATTCCTGAGTCAGAATGCCAAAGCGCCCCGTTCTGGGAGCTCATGTCTCATGCGGATACTAACTGTGAGGTGTGGGGGCAGGTTCCAGTTCCGGGTGCTACATCCTTCTCCCCCGATCTGCTTCCTGCTCCAGAAGATGTGAGGTGAGTGGGCCCCAGATGTCTTTCGGGCGTGATTTGGTGTGAAGCATGTCTGCGTAGTGGTGCATGAAGACTTGCCATGTAGACATAGTGTGAATCCAGTCCTTACATTTAGGAGCACGACCTCTCCCCCACCTACACGCCACCTGTCATTTTGTCAGCAGTAATCCCATTGCTAGGAACTTTTTGTGCATTGTTTGGATTTTCTGGGTCAAATCTATAAGGGCCATGAGAGGGCATGGTGTCATCTGGATACCTATCATGGTCGATAGTCCCTGAAACGTCTGTGCTCAGTAGGCCATCACCTGGGGGCAGTCCCACACCAGGTGTAAAAACCCTGCTCCGTCCTGACCGCATCACGTACATGCATCACTGTCTCTGAGGCGAAACCTTTGCAGCCTGTCCGGAGTATGTTATAGGCGATGCAAAAATTTAAAATGAATGAAGCGTAACCTACTGTTGCAGGTCACTGTCTCTGTTTGCGCACAGCTAAGTTCCCACTGTTCATCCGTCAGAGTGACATGTAGATCAGTTTCCCATTCCTGCCTGGTGCGCACTGGGTAGGAGGCCGGCGTATTTTGTGTGCCAAGGGCTATATGCTTGTAGTATGGCATGCAGTGGGCCTAATGTATCAGTCTCCTCTGGAAAGGCAGTTGTTACAGCCTTCACATTCTGTCGAAGACATGTATACATTAATGCGTCCATTGCCGTCGGGCCGCAGGTCTCAAAAAATTGTTCCCTGGAGCTGAACTGCCCTCCCACTTTGAGATCTCCCCAGGGGCATCATTTAAGTTTCCCCAGCATCTTCCGACACAGCCCCTTGTAAGTGACTTGCCATAATTGGTTTCGCGATTGGGACAACATAGTAGAGTACAACATGGGAATCTCAAGCTTACAAGCTGCAATGCCAGTATTGTACAGTCCACGGCAGACAGGTCTCGTTTGTGTTCCTTTACCACTGTGAAGAGATAGCACGTTGTGGGTGTTGGGGCCATATAGCCATCCTCCACTGGTAAATGGGTCATAAAGGGAGGTGGGTGAAACCAATATGTAGGGAAGTGGGCCTGTGCACAATAGTAATATAGTTCGAAAATGGGGACATTGTATCCCCCCTTGTGGTATGGCAGCATTAAAATGATAAGGTTTAATCACGCCTGTTTCCCACCCAATATAAGCCTCGTAAGTTGAGAATTGAGTGTTTTAAAGAAAAAGTCCTGGGATGATAAGTTACATTAATAAAACGGTACAAAAGTGTGGGCAATAAAACCCTCTTAATATAGGAGGTCCTCCCCACCATGGAAAAGGGAAGGTGTATCCTCTTAGTGACGGTGTCTGTAATTTTGTCTATGGATGTATCATAAATTAGCCACATGAGCGCATCCCTGTCTCTAGCGAAATGTATACCTAGGTATTTTACCTTGTCCACCTCCAAAACAAGGGGATAGTACAGTTGGTGCGGTGGAGTGTTTTCAGTAAGGGCAAAGACTGCAGATTTAGACCAGTTGATTTGCACCCCGGAAATGGCCTCAAATTGATCTCACAAAGTATAGGGTTGAGATTATCAGGGTTATTTTAACATAAAGTGTCATATTATTTGCATAAAGGGAGATGAGTAGCTGTCCAGTCGGGTAGATTAACGCTTTATCATTATGGTGTCGCCAAAGCTTAGGGGCTAAGGGCTCGATGGTCAGGGCAAATAGGATTAGGGACAGCGGGCTACCTTGCCGTGTGCCACTAGATACAGTGAAAGGAGAGGATTTGGTCCCGTTCAGAAGAAATGAGGCCTCCGGGCGATTATATAACAATTGGATCCATTGGAGGAAGGTAGAAGGCATCCCCATATAACCCAGTGTGCCTAGTAGGTAGTCCCACTCCAGGAAGTCAAACGCTTTGGTAGCGTCAAGGAATACAGCAACTGCCGAGCATTTAGGGTCAATATCTTGTAATACAGCGGCCAGGGTTTGGAGATTGAGTGACGTGGCTCGACTCGGAATAAAACCAGCCTGGTCAGATAATACCAGGCGCTGCTTAAGTAGATTGAGCCGGGACGCCGGGACCTTGGCTAATATTTTAGTGTCGCAGTTTAAGAGCGAAAGGGGCCAATATGAGTCACGATAGTGTGAGTGTTTCGCTGGTTTCAACAGGAAATTTAAAAGTGACTCTCGCATCGTTATAGGCAGACTACCTTTCTCAAATGCTGCGCAGTACACCTCCTTCAGGATTGAGGCCAGTATTGAATCGTAGGCTCTATAAAATTCTATTGGCAACACCTCGGACCCCTGGGCCCATACGGATTTCATCTGCATGATAGCATCTGTAATTTCATCCAGTTCTAAATACAGATTGAGAAATTTCCGTTGAGTGTCCCCTAACCAGGCGAGGGCTCTATCCTCAAAGTAGCCCGGCAAGTCAAGAGGGGTGCTTGTTTGGGAGGAGTTACTATATTAGTCCCTAAGCCTGCACAATTGACCAGGGAGGTTCCTATGCATGTTGCCTTGTGTATCCTGCAGCTCTGTCACATAATTGAAAAATCTAGGTGGTCTGATCGCGGCAGTCCAGAGCTTTACCTGGGCGGTCCCCCTCACCATAAACGCTATATGGTGTTTCCCCCAAAACTTGCACTTCCTATCAGCAAGATCTTCATATTCCGTAAGTTTGCTGCGTATGGTGGCCCTGGTGCCATTCCCATCAAGATCTGAGCCCAGCCCATTTTCCAATTGTTTGAGTTCTCTTTCTAATGTGGATAAGCTATTGCGCAGTAATTTCAGTATGCCCTCACCCTTAGGTGTGCACCAGCGCCGGATCATAACCTTGAATGCCTCCTACAAAGTTGCAATGCTAGGAACAGAATCTTAATTGCGATCAAAAAAGTCTTGTATGTCTTGTTCCAGCTCAGTTCTAAATGCCGCGTCTTGAAGGTGCAATGGGTTGAGGCGCCAGCTATTGTATGGAGATTGTTGGAGGGGTGCATGTATCTCAGCGATGACAGGGGAATGATCAGAGTGGGTACAAGCCAAGTGGGTCACCTGCCCTAGCTGGTGCACCATACCCTTGGACACATATAGGTAGTCTAGTCTGGCCCAAGCTGAGTGGAATGCCAAGAAGTGTGTGTACTCCGAGTGCATGGGGTGGTTATATCTCCAGGAGTCAAGTAAGTAAATCTCATCAATAATGTCTCGTAGCACTATCTGGGAAGTCGTATAATGCCCCAGGGAATCTCGGGACCTATCAATGTGGGGTTGCATTAATGTACTAAAGTCCCTGCCCCACATGTAGGTTGTGTCTATCCCCTGAATTCTACTCCATAAGCAAAGGAAAGCCCGCGAATCATCAGTATTAGGTCCATAATACTTGGCAAAGTTCACATCGTGAGGGTGAAATCAACCTCAGAGCAAACAGAATGTGCCTTCTGCATCAGTTTCCGACCCACCTGGTACGAATGTCACCCCCCTTTTGACAAATATAGCCACTCCCCGGGGGTAAGTAGAGCATGATGCTAAATTGCGGTGCAAGGCCCACCTTGAGGTGAACTGGGGAGTGGTGCAGGGACTTAAGTGCATCTCCTGTAGCATAGCCACTGTAACGTGAAGTCTATCAAGATAACCCAGAATCTGTTGTTCTCTCCAGGGTTGTTAAGACCTTGTATGTTGCACCACACTACTGTAATACTATTGAAGTTTTGCGTATCGTCAGTCATTGTATCATATGTGACATTCAGTATATATATCCCATGCAATAATGACTCCATTAGACTGGACAAGCTGTAAGGCAGTCATAGATGAAAATCCCCCCTCCACCCACACCTGCTCCCCCAACTTGCTGAGTACAGGACCCCCCTCCTCCCACAAGAAAAACATAATATAACTACTTGTACCCCTTGTTTACGTAACTTCCGGGGGTTTGCCCTCTCGGGAACACACTAGGGGCTCACGACCCACCTTCTTCCCTCTATACTCTCACCCACCCATTACAACACCAGTAGGTGGGCAGCTGCGGCAGGACAGAGGCAAATAGCCGAGCCAGGCATTATACCAAACAGTAAGTGTACTTATACATCACCAGCGTAATTCAGTTCTTCATGAATGAAGTGTCAATAAAAGTTCCAGCAGATACTGATGTCAATTATGTAGTTCAGCTGGGGTCCGACCTGGATGACGGGGACCTGGAGTGAGCTTGTACTCTTGACTCTGTGGTAGCCGAGCGGTGATCGCGCCGATGGTAGTCCTCAGCTTGCTGTGGATTCAGGAAGAAGTGTTGCGGTCCCTGATGGGTTATCTTCAGCTTTGCCAGATATAACATGGCATAGGGGATTTGTTGCGACTGTAACTTTTTCTTAACAGCAGCAAATTTCCGCCTGGTGTCCGGCACTGATTGCGTAAAGTCTAGGAAGAAGGCCAGTGTTGTGTTCTCATAATGCACCTGCTTCTTTTCTCGGGCAAGGCGCAGGACCGTGTCTCTGTCCCGGTAATTTAAAAAGCGAGCTATCACAGGCCGCGGTGGTGCCCCGGGGGCAGGTGGGCCGCCAGTGATCTATGTGCTCTCTCCACTGCGAGGGAAACCAAAAAGGATTCTCTGCTCAATAATTCCGCTACCAGTTTCTCAATGAAGTCCTCCATGCGTCCTGTGTTTGTAGATTCCGCCAGACCAAGGATTCGAACATTATTTCTTCGAGAACGGGCCTCCAAATCCTAATTCTTCTCAGCAGTTACTTTAAGTAACTTGTCCATCTGTGACATCTGGCTTTTACTCGTTGTAGTTCCATCCTCTAGATCAGACCCTCTAATCTCGACTTCGTTCAGGCGGTGCTCATGTTGTCCCAGCTTGGTGACAACTGAGTCCATACGTATATTCATTAAATCTATTTTAGTGTCTATGGACGTAAGACTCTGTTTCCTGCCAAGCAAAATCACCTTCCAGTCCTCTTCAGGCATATCCTTGACATCCGATTCCTCGTGCTCCTCAGAGCGCGACTTGGGAGTCTTGCACACCTCGAGCAGGATTTTGGCCTGCTTGGCATCAGCACGCACCATGGCGCCAGCTGGTGAGTAGAACGAAGGAGCGCAAAGCGATGTCCAGCAGCGGCTGACATGTGCAGATGTAACTTCATGAAAGCAGTGCTACAGATCACTGGGGAGACAGAGCAAGTAGTACCTGTGCAATGGTTGGAGCATATGGCAGTAGGCGCACCCAGCGTCGTAGCAACGGCTACAAATCAGAACCCGAACAGTTCATGACACAGCACAGTCTAGGCCTGTCAAGGTTGTATGTTCTTTGACTCCTATGCAGCGTGCAGGTAATGTCTAAAATCCAAAGCAATGTCTCCATAGTTACGATTATAATCACCAAGGGCGGCATGAGGAGAGGCTAACAATAATGGCCGGAGAAGGCGCCAATCATATCATGCGCACATCTGTAGCCCCGGATCCATCTACACATGTGTACCAGCGCCTTTCAAAGGTACCGATCAGCTATGTCCCTCGCCACCATGAAGCTACTCTCAGCACACCCAAGATAGCCGCGCCCGACAGTGTAAGTAAAACCTTAAGGATATCCAGGGCAGGGAGTGAGCAGTAATGTCCCTTCTGAGTCGAATTGTTAGAACTGGCGGGATGTGATCTTAAGTTCTCACTGGCAGCATGTAGGGTAATCTCCGGTTCGGTGGCCCTCACCGCCTCACGTTTCCTGACCGGGCGGTCCACAGCGCAGCATCAGGAACAGCCAGCGCCTACCGCTCTTGGTTTCAGCGGGCTCTTCCTCCACCGCCCGTCTGGCCAGACTCATGAATGTGGTATCACTGAAAGCAACAGAGGAATAGGTTTCACGCGGTGTAGGTTAAAGCACAGAAAATCAATTCAAGATGGGCATTATGAATGTTTACTGGCTGGACTGGAGACTCACAGGTGTGCAGCCATCTTGGTCGCACGCCGCCTAGCACCCCTATGTTTTTAATATTTAGGGCTTTCACAGGGTGAGTAACCACCTATTCAACCCAATATATACTTATCCATTTCAACCTGGACTTTACATGAAGTGACGATCGATCGCTATGATCAGTGGCATAAACACGGTATGAAGAAACACAGATACATTTTTTAACTCTTGTAAATGGAAATTTGGAGGTGGAGAAAGTTTAAGAGTACATTAAGCAAAGCATGAATCACTCTAAAAGAAGAACATTGCCTATAAAAGAGATTGCACAATAAAGAAAGTATACACCTGCCATTCCTGTGATCTTCAACCTGTTTTCAGTATTGCTTGAAATCCAGCTGGTCTGTGGGTCGGTAAGAGAATATTGTCCTGTGGGGCTATTCATTGCAAAGTCTTGGCACAGGATTTATTGCATGGTTGGTACTATGTGGCCACAACTTTACATTGCATGTATTCATATGTATTCCTAGATATTTGATGGGTTATGGGGTGATATGAGGCATGTATGGTTGATTTTTTTGGAAGGATGAACTATTAGCAATCAACACTGTTCTGGGTTACCCTTTCAAAGCAGACTCAGAACTTTACTTTTGGAAAAGGATCTATTGGACCCAAAAGGCATCACACAGAGGTATGCATCTACTGTAATAGTGCTAGCCTATAAAAGCAGAAAGCTCCACCTTTCATGATCCAGTGTCTTCAGTGAGTGTGGGTTATTTTGTTTATAGAGAGTTTAATCAGCAAAGTTAAAGACAAAAGTGCCAAAATGGATCACCCTGGTAATCACTTTTGGAATATATGCCTGATGCAGAAATTAGGGCCTGATTTAAATTAAGGCAGACAGCCTGTGGGTTCTTCATTAGAATAGAATGAATTATTCTGTCCACATTGTAGATAATGGCACATAATCACAAGCACAGTGACTTGAATGTGTTGAGCACTGTTCACCTGTTAAAAAACACCGCTCTATATACAAATAATTTCATCAGTGTTTTCTATTTTTTTTTTCAAATTTCTTTGCTTACATCACAAGAATTAATTTTACCACAACAACATTTTTACATAGTCTTTATCACAATGAATATGGCATGTGACACTAATATGCATCATAAACTTGTAAAGAAACGTAAATATTTGCAATCACATATATTAATTCATTCAAAATCTGTTGCCGTTGCCCAATACATTTCGGAACTTGAAGCAGTTCCTTCATCAGGGGTTAATCTGTAGACAAAACATATAATACATACATGAAAATACATAAGAATTCCACCAGTGGTTTACAATCTCAAGGGACCAGTAGATTAGCAACAACTGGTTTGTGGCTGGACTTCACCTACATTTCAAGTGACGGAGACCCCTGGGGCCAAAGTCAACCCACCATGTTCATGGACAGAGGGGTGGACAGAAGAATACCCCAGATACCTGCTAAGTTTTTTTTAGCCTCTTCAGCATACTTCGGCATACTTTAGCAACACTACACCACAACATTGATTCCTATGACAGTTTACCCAAAGAGTCCGAAAGTGAACTGGGGACTGCTTTCTCTGTGAGGCAATTGTTTTGCTTGGCCAAATTGATCCCTGTGTCTGGCTTTCGGTTAGAACTGATCACCAAATGAGTGTCCTTAGAGGCATTTTCAAGTTATACATTGTGACTAACCCTAAACCAGAAGTCACAGTAAACTACAATGATTTGTTGTGCAATATGAAAAGCTGTGATTCACTGTTCCTTCAAAAACGCACACCTACAGAACCCTCTGGTGGATTTTTTTCATTGACATGTCTCTTTAAAGAGAAAAATTCAACCCATTGTAAGGTCTGGCGTTTACTAAAATTATATGTATAATATACTTACTTAAACAGGATTTGAGCCACCTCTTCATCATTGGTCTGCTGCTGGGTTATTCATATTTTACTATCGCTGTTTACAGCATAAATCATTGGTCAATGGGTAACTTAACTTTAAGTGATTGCATTTACCTTTTTCACATAGTAGCACATCCACACACAAGGTGATTCTCTTCTGTGTCAGTGCATTTGTTTTTACTTTATTACTGCTTTAGCGTTACCTTTGTTTTTAGAGTTAAATTTAATAGTAGGATTCTTTCTGCCAGATAACAAAGGGTCCATTCAAGCTTTATCAGTTCTTGTTGCCTGTCAATGCTCTTTTAAAATCCTTTTGAAGTGTCATGTTTCACAGCATAATAAATTACGTCCACTTGAAACTGTTCTGCAATAGGTTATTCTCTTTTTACTGTGCAGGCAGAATACAAACTAAAAGCTACAATATTATACATGTCTTTAATTCTTTTTTTCTTGCTTTCTTTTTTATTTGCCCGTTTCTTGGCTTCAATCCTATTTTATTGGCCTTCTTTCTTTCTTGCTTTCTTGCTTTCTTTCTTTCTTTCCCACTTTCCTTTTTTCATTTTGCATATTTATCTTGCTCTTTTCTTCCTTCTCTTCTTTTTTCATTGCTTCCATATTTATTTCCACCTGTCTTTCCTTCACTCGTTTTTTATTTTCCTTCTTTCCTTACTGCCTTCTTTCAGTCTTTCTTTATTGTTTTTCTTTCGTCCTTGCTGTTTTCTCTTTATTTTTTGCATTCTTTCCTTCTTCCCTTTTTCTTTCTTTCTTTACTTTGTGTTTTTGTACTTGCAGTCTTTCTTGAGTTTTGTTTTCTTTATTAACTTCTTGTTTTCTTTCTTTTTTGCCTTCTTTTTTTGCTTTTCATCTTACCTTTTTATCTTTCTTTCTTTCTTGGTTTCTCAAAGGCAATAGCCTGGCTGTCAATGACTGCAGAATACGTTTTTTTAGGTCTAGTTAGCCAGGACAGTTTGATTTTACTAAAATGATTTGAGTGACATAGCTATTTATGGGGGTTTTCAGCAACACTATTAGCTTGTGGTAACCATGAAAACCATGAATTGGCAAAAAGCTGGTCGAAAACGCCTGGCCTATTCACTGTGCCAATACTTGCTACAAATGGGTTTTATAGTGTTGTGTTTTCTACTGTTTCGGCACTTCTAAATGCTTTACATTTGTCCCTTTAATAAAGTCTGACTGCTCTGAGCCACAGCACATTACTAGACCTGCTTTGAAATTGTAACTTTAGTACATGGTGATATCGCACAACACGGCCATATAATGAACTGTTTTCCTCACACATTTTAATATAAATTGCAACATTTCTGGCTGCTTTGTTCTGCAAACTTCAAACCCTAGAGGTCAGTGTTTGGTACAGCTTAGAAGATTACTTTGCAGTAGTATAAATGTATCTTCACTAAGGCATTTGTCAGGTCACCCGGCAGGTCAGTTTGAAGGAAATGTTCTCTTCCTAACCTTGGTTACTGTAGCCGACTCGCCCCACCACAGAGTTATTGTGCGAACCTAAAACCTGCAGCAAATATAACTCCCAAGGTTTTGGACTTCTGGGTAACTCGAAATTTTGAATTACACAGATTTCGAGTTACTCCAAATGAAGGAAGTCGAAATCTGCACCCCAGTCTTCATAGTGTTTTGGTCCCTGCTATTTTGGTGGCCTAATGACTTAAAATCCATCAAACTCTGAGAAAGATGGTTATAGGCATTCCTTTGTAGCTTTGATGCTTTATTAACTCTGGGAACAGAAGAGGGGTTCAAAACATGATTGCTTATTTAAAGTGATACAGTCCATAGAACAATAACAATGACTTACATTGGATTGATGATATCCGGAGAGGGTCCAACACGAACTTCAGCCAACAACAGGCGCTTTTGGCAACAGTCATTTCTGTTAAATATCCTGATTGCTGATATTTTGTAGGGTTTTCCCAGATTCAGGCTCCACCAGGGAGCCGTATCTTTCCCTGTGTGGCTGCAGGAAGACTTTCGGAAATCCATTGTATGTTGTCCATCAATGGCAAGCCAAGGAGTTGCCTTTGGTGATGCTTTGTACTGAGAACTCTGACGGACAAATCCATGCCGTGCTATATTATCATCTGGAAGAATGGAGAACATTAAGAGATATGACTCAACAGCAATTGAGGAGGGTGCAGAATAGTCTAAACCTCTGTGCAAGTTACACCTGAAAGTGCTAGACAAATGTTATTAACTGTAAGAAAAAAGATAAGATGAAGGCTAAACAAGCCAGCAACCAAGTGAGAGAGGTGAGGTCTGGGAGCAGTTTTGGGTATACATGTATTTTAATTAGGCCTTTTCTCAAGTACCACCACAGTTGTAGTTTTGAAATGAAGTATGGCCTATTAAGAGCAATTTCCTAATTTCGATTTATTTGCAAGTTTCAATAGTGATGCATAGTGGCTCTCAAATAGATCTACCTCATGAATATTAATGAGGAAGGTTGCCTTTTTTGACCCACTTTGATTTACTGCCATCACAGGGATGGTGGCCTGCTGGTGTCAACAGACCATGTAGGCGATTGCTTTGAAAAAAAGCAGATTTTTCAAGCAGCCTGTTTTGCTTAAAAGAAAACTATACTTTTACAAAGAAAAAAGTGAATTGTTTAAGTTTAATTTTTTCTTAAGTACGCAGGGGTTCAACAGACCCCTGCCTACTCTCCAAAAATATTTTCTCTACCATTCTCAAAGGAGAAAGGGTCCTTGGGAACCCTTTCCCATTCGAAAATGAGTTACCACCAACTTTAGGTTGGCGATAAAGTGCCAACACAACATATGTGCATACCAATGCGTATCAGTATTTGGAAGGGATGCCCTAAACACCCCGTTCCCAATAGTGATTCATAATCCCAAATTGCAATTCGTTAATAGGGTACCGAATCACAATTTGGACTTTGCACATTGGAAATGTTTTTTGTATTCGCAAATAGCCCAATTCTGTAAATTAGGCCTAGGGGCCCTATGTAGATAATCCCAGATTACCTATTCTTAAATACCGAATCATACCGAATCGGTATTTAAGAACAGGCAAATGGGATGTAGGTATTTTTACTGAAAGAATTACTGAATCGGTAATTACTGAATCGGTAAATACCGATTTGGTAATTGCCATTCATTCCTATGGGCCTGGAGGCCCATAGGAAAGAATGCCAATTACCGAATCGGTATTTACCTATTTGGTAAAAGGGGAAAACATTGAAGGGTGGCAGGGTGTCACTCTGACACCCTGTTGCACCCCTCAATTGTGTATGGGTGCACATGTTAAATACATACATGCCCTGAGGGCATGTATGTCTGCAACATGGCACTGTTGGAAAAGCAAAAAAAAAGCTTTTTCCAAGGTTTTCATTACTTACCACCAACTTGTAGTTGGTGGGAAATAACGAATCCTAAAAGGGGAAAAGCACTCATTTGAGTGCTCCCTACATAGCAAAATCGGTAATTCACCGATTTGGTATTTTAAGGAATCGGTAATTTACTGATTCCTTAAAATACCGATTTGGTAAATTACCGAATTAGTAAAATGCCCAGCTATATCTCATTTTCCAAATACCGGTCGGTAACGGCCGAAATTACCGAATTTCGGCCGTTACTGACCGGTATTTGCCTAACTACATCTGGCCCTTAATGACTTTACCTTGTTTTTGTCTATGGTGAAATGTTTTGATACACACAGGCCCATTTGTGTTATGCAGAAAATATTACATAGGTAGAGGGGGATGAATGTGAGTCTTTGCTGCTCAAACATTTAGAAAAAGAGTTGTTGCATAACAGCTGTCCACCTCATCCTCTCTTTTCACAAAATCATCAGGTTTGTCAAAATCATATTTAGAACCAGCAGCAAAGTTCTAACTTTGGCAACCCGTCATCTTGGAGTGGAGAAGTGTGGCTCAATGGTTAGAGCGGCAGACCTTGATGCAGAACACTGGCCAGGGACCAGGGTTCGATTCCCGCCTCGGCAGGATCGGGCTTAAATTCCTCTGACCGGATATTCTCACCTCAGTGCCGAATCTAAGCATGGGCCCCACGCTGCAACTCTGGGCAATAGCTTGCTTAGTCTCCACAACGGCCCCCGATGCACAAGAGATGCCTGGTTTCACCATGGGATGCCCAGGAGTGGACACCTCACAAGGAAAAGCCAGGAGGGGTTCCCTTGTGGTAGGAGTACAAGCGCCGGGATGCCTAAGGGTTACTGTTCGCGCTATACAAATACAATACATTTACATCTTCTTTTTGGAACCCAGCATGGAACAAATGCTACTCTAGAATGAAAGGAAGGGTTGTTTTTGCAGAAACTGAAACATGGAATTCCCTATACAGTATTGGAATTACTAGGGAAAGGACAAGTGAATAGGTATAATATGAATAAAATTAAAATTGGTAGAAAAGTGGACACTAAAGCACCCCCAAGTTCTGTATATGATTTATAATAATATTGATATTTTGCTGCATAGCTTTCTGCAGTCTCCACCAAGACATGCATCTGAACAGAATAAATATATTATTTGTTTTAGCTCCCAAATCATTTGATTGAAGGGTATACAAAGTACACTATATCCAGGCTGATAATATCATGACATACATTTGTTAAAAACAGGGATTAATTAGTGTCTACAATAATAAACTGTGACAGAGAGGCATGACTCAGTCCAAAAAGAATTAATGATGTCTTTACTATCCCACAAAATGGTGCATTATTAAAAAAAATGTGGAATTAGATCCACCTGAACATTTATTAGTGTCTCTGGTTAATCATTCTTACATACTATTGTTTCTCAGTTGAGATGGCTCCTTTCAAAGCAGCAGAATGACCTTTGTGTAAACTGAGCTGCTCTATGACACAACATCTACGTCTGTTCTACAATGCAGTGGAAGTAGTTTTCATCTAAAACACACTAACATTGGAAGAACAGCTATATTGATAGATATCCGGCACTTTTTAGGCGTCGATCCTGGTTAATAATTATGTTGATCTTTTTGAAAAACTGTGTGCACTGTGAAAACAATCCATGCATAGCAAATAGAGCTATATGGTGTCATTATAGAGATAGCATCCTATGTATTTGCCACGGTACATGCTCACATTTGACATACTAACATGGTTATATATATTACAGGAGCTTCTATATTTCACATGGTCAGTTATCTCTGAGAGTTTCTGTTTTACATCTCAATATAGAATAATTTTAAAAATGCCTTGTAACAAAACATCACATGCCCATTGATGATATCCTCCTACTACATTATCAACACTACCATCCTTGTACCCATCGCAACAGAGTGCTTGTGACTTTATTCAACAATCTAAAAGATCAGAAGTACAATTTGTGACTAGATGTTACCCCAAACAAGGAAACAAGGAGATCTGGGTTCAATGAGGACGGTTAAGGTCTGTTAGCCCGAAAGTGGTCCCAGGATGCTTGTTTCCGGTCTAGGGAAGACATGGCTTGACAGCTCGAGCTGGACTGTTCACTTGAGGCACAGGGTCAAGACTGATTTGCCTATAGCTGTGTCTGAAGTGGGGTGACAAAGTGAGCTAAAGAATGATGATGGATTCAAGCCAGATATGTGACTGGGGGTGAGTGTCTGAAAAGTTTCAGCGCTACGTTCATCATCTCTTTGTGGTTGCTTTGTTTTGTTTGACCTAAGTTGGCAGGGTATGCTCAGACATGGGTCCCTTGCTTACTTTGCCACTGGATTTAAGCTAGCCTGGCTGATGAAGCCTGTTAGCCCAAAACCGCTCCCAGGATGCTTGTTTCAGGTCCAGGAAAGAAATGGCTTGGCAGTTTGAGCTGCACTGTTCCCATGAGTTACAGGGTAGCAACTGATTTGCATATAACTGTGTCTGAACTGGGGTGGCAAAGTTAGCTGATGAGCAATGATGGATTCAGTTCTTTGTCCATCATCTCCTTGTGTTTGCTTTGTTTTCCATAAGTTGCCAGGGTAAACCCAGCCGTCAGTCCCTTGCTCACGTTATCACTGGAATCAAGCTAGCCTGGCTGATGAGGGCTGTTAGCGCAAAACCAGTCCCAGGATGCTTGTTTTCGGTCCAGGGAAGAAATGGCTTGGCAGTTCGAGCTGGACTGGTCCCATCAGGCACAGGGTCAAATCTGAATTTTCTCCTTGTGTTTGCTTTGTTTGCCCTAAGTTGCCAGGGTATGACCAGATGTGGGTCCGTTGCTCACTTTGCCAAAGGATTCAAGCTCACCTGGCTGATGAGGGCTGTTAGCCCAAAACCGGTCCCGAGACGCTTGTTTCAGGTCCAGGAAAGACATGGCTTGGCAGTTCGAGCTGCACTGTTACCAGGAGTTACAGGGACAAGACTGATTTGACTACAGCTGTGTCTGAACTGAGCTTTGCAAAGTGAGTTGGAAAACATTGATGGATTCAACCCAGATATGTTACTGGGGGTGAGTGTCTGAAAAGTTGCTTCATGAATCATCTCCTTGTGTTTGCATTGTTCGCCATAAGTTGCCAGGGTAAACCTAGACGTCAGTCACTTTGTCACTGGATTCAATCTAGCCTGGCTGATGAGGGTTGTTAGCCCAAAACCAGTCCCATGATGCTTGATTCCGGTATAGGGAATATATGGCTTGGCAGTTTCAGCTGGACTGGTCCCTGGAGGCACAGCGTCAAATCTGATTTGCATATAGCTGTGTTTGAACTAGGGTGGTGAAGTGAGCTAAAGAACGTTGATGGATTCAACCAAGATCTGTGACTGGGGTGAGTGTCTGAAATGTTTCAGCGCGCCGCCCATCATCTCCTTGTGTTTGCTTTGTTTCCCCTAAGTTGCCAGGGTATTATTTCAGGTCCAGTGAAGACATCGCTTAGCAGATCGGGCTGGACTGTTCCCATGAGGTTCAGGGTCAAGAATAATTAGCATATAGCTTATTCTGAATTGGGGTGGTGACGTGAGCTAAATACCGATGATGGATTCAACGCAGATCTGTGACTGGGGTGAGTGTCTAAAATGATTCAGCGATCCGTCCATCATCACCTTGTGTTTGCTTTGTTTGCCCTAGGTTTCCAGGGTATGCCCAGACATGAGCCCCTTGCTAACTTTGCCACAGGATTCATGCTAGCCTGGCTGATAAGGGCTGTTAGCCCAAAACCGGTCCCGAGATGCATGTTTCAGGTCCAGGAAAGACATGGCTTGGCAGTTCTAGCTGCACGGTTCCCATGAGTTACAGAGTCAAGACTGATTTGCATATAGCTAGGTCTAAACTGGGGTGACAAAGTGAGCTGAAGAACAATGATGGATTCAACCCAGATACAGGGCCGTTTCTGCCATTAGGCAAGACTAGGCAGCCGCCTAGGGCGGCAAACGGGGGAGGGCGGCAAAATAAAGCAGGCAAATAAGTGGGCAGCAGCACCTGTGAGTGCAGTTCAAGCACACCTGATTGTACATGCTGCGCACACCCTAACTAGTGGTGTGTGGGCCAGGCCGGCGGTGCACACTACCAGTGTATGTGAGGGTCCCCAGGGCCGTCAATCTTGTAGCACGGGATAGCGCTACCAATGACGGCCCTGCGCCTCATTTCTGGCCAATCCTGAGCAGTGCTTCAGCAGCCAGGGACGGTGAGGCGCATCACCCTCTCTCTCTCTAGGCGCGCAGGGGACGGACTAAGGCCAGTCAGCACGACTCTGCAAACAGCCCATCCATGATCCGGGGTCTGCTCCGCATCCCACATCGAGGAGCGCATGGACTCGTGGACGTGACTTTCACCCAAACACATGTGAGTCACCGCAGTCGGTGACAACAATGTGAGCTAAGTTATGTTATAAACGGGTGTAAAATATATTTCGGATGTAATGTGTGAGTCTCCCAGCTCGTCCTCACGGCCCCAGAGATGTGCGCACAACAGATTCGGCTCTGAAGGGTAAACTTGTTTGCCCTCACTTCCCAGTGAAATCGAAACTCTTGTTTGTTGCAGCAGGCCCTGATCAATGATTATACGATGGCAGCCGCGGCCCCATGTCCAGGCCTCCTGCTGGTGAGGTGATGGAATTCCAGTGTGCATGTGGGCGAGGCTGGAGGACACGGGAGAGGGGGTCAAGGAAGGCAGTGAAGAGTGTGTGCCTTACAGAAGAGCTGTGCGTAGTCCAGCAGTGCGTGGAACTGGGCCTGGTATCAAGACTAGAGCGCCACAGTATTTCACCACAGCCAGCCCTCGTACCTTGGTGAATAGGAGGCCCATGGCCTCTTCCCTTCCCTCAGGCAGGGAAAGTAGAAGTCTGCACTGCCCCAGGCATGATAAGGAGATATGTATAAAGGTGAGTGATTTGCAGTGGTGTAGCTAGAGGCGATGCTAGAGGGTGACCAAATGTGGCCTGTGCCCCAGCCGTATTTGTCCTGGCCACCCCAGATAATGTACCCCGTTGCTGTTGAATGTACTGTAAAGCAGCAGAGAAAAAAACAGGCACATTTTTTATCCATCGACCCTTCACTGCAAAGTAGTGTTTGAGGCAATGCACAAGCCTACCCATACAGCTAAAGATATATAAACATCCATACAAATTCGAAATAAAACAGTGTAAGAAAATATACATACAAACATACAGATATATTTGCAGGCACACCCCCCCATTACAATTGCGCTTTGCAGATAGCCCTACCAGATTTATCTGTGGTCCACTCTGGGTCCCGCTTGAAGTCCCTTCTAGAGACATCACCAGTGATTTGTTTCTCCTCAGAGCCATTGTTGTGCCTTTTAGCTGCGCTCCCAGTGCTGGGCACCTCTGGTGGCCCACAGGAATGCATCGGCTTCGTACAGATGTTTACGAGGTCGACTAAGGACTCGGGACTTTTGGGGTCCTTGCTGTGAGTAACAGCAGGCATTCCCTTGGCTCTGACAGCAGGCCACCTCACCTCTGCGCGCCATTATACGTCCATAGATACGGCACCTGCAATGCCTTTCTTTGCCTTTATGGTTCCAGTGAAAAGCTATTGAGGCCATATGATTTAGGTACTACTGCTCGGTGGCTGCTGCGCCCTGGCAATAGTGCATAACATTGGTATTAATAATGCCCTAATTTGAATTCCTAGGCTTCTGGAACAGGCTGCAATGTTTTTAGAGAGTCTTGGTCCCCTAGGTTTCTAATAATGCCCGATTCTCCCTGAAGCTTTTAATTCTGAAAACTAAATGTGTCACGTCAGCAGATCTTCAATCATTATCTACTGCAGGCCTGTAATGGACCTTACACTGCCAGCCCACTGGTATACAGCCTGTGATAAGATAGAAATAAAAATGTATAGGCATCTTAACTGCTCATTTATGTCGAACCCCAGAATGGTTAGTCGTGCTGCAGCACCCCTACTTCCAGCACCTATGGGCTGGCCCTATTGTTAGAGTGGACTAATAAAGGGGTCGTGGGCCTAGGAATGAAAGGGACGCCATAGTGAGCTGTGGTCTCAGGGTGCGTCACGTGACTGCCTTGCAGCCCCGCACCTAATTTATTTATACAAGTCCCTGCATCACAAGGGACCCATCCATAGCCGGCATGTACACGGGTGTCTTTGCATCAGCCACCCCACAAACTTGGTCAGGTGGTACTTTACAGGGCATACGGCAAAATAATGGGGCCCTCCAGCCGAATATGGTGGGGGCCACCACTGAAACTCCCATATGCCATAAATATCCATAAGACTTAGGCTGAATTGAGGATGGAGCCTGGCTTCACTTGAGCTGAGCACAGTCCAGCAGCGCTTCCAGACCTCTGGTGCGTAACTGGGCCTTGTGCAAAGAGCGCAGCAGCGACTCAGCATTTCATCACAGCCCTCGTGCCTTGGAGAAGAGCCCCCCTTCCCTTCCCTTCTCTTCACATGAGCTGCGCACAGTCCAGCAGTGCTTCCAGACAGATCTCTGGTGTATGTGACTCTGTGCCTGGTGGTCCCTATATATAATTAACCCAAATCATGGCGACTTGGAGACAAAAAATAGTAGAAGCATGACTTTGGAAAAACCAACTCAGTGGTACTTGAATATGCTTCCACCGCTATTTAGCATATGTATATGTGTTGTTGATATATATTTAAAAAAAAAATATATATATATATATATATATGTGTGTGTGTGATTCTAAATGATAATTTTTAATTAACAATATTAAAAATCATGTATTTTTCTACTTGTTGTGGTATTTAGCAGTGGTTGTTTTTGAATGGGTGTAAGTAGCCTGGATGACGGGGGGTGGGGAGTGAGGATAGTAAAAGTGAGTGAGAGGGCGGTATTTTTCAATTCTCGCCTAGGGCGGCAAAACACCTAGAAACGGCCCTGCCCAGATATGTGACTCGGGGTGAGTGTCTGAAAAGTTTCAGCGCTTCGTCCGTCATCCCCTTGTGTTTGCTTTCTTCACGATAAGTTGCCAGGTAAAACCCAGACGTCAGTCCCCTGTTCACTTTGTCACTGGAATCAAGCTAGCCTGGCTGATGAGGGCTGTTAGCCTAACACCAGTCCCAGGATGCTTGTTTCCGGTACAGAGGATATATGGATTGGCAGTTCTAGCTGGACTGGTCTCATGTGGCAGCGGATCAAACCTGATTTACATATAGCTGTATTTGAACGGGGTTGGTGTAGTGAGCTAAAACACGTTGATGGATTCAACCCAGATCTGTGACTGGGGTGAGAGTCTGAAATGTTTCAGCGCTCCGTCCATCATATCCTGGTGTTTGCTTTGTTTGCCCTAAGTTGTCAAGGTATGCCAAGACATGGGTACCTTACTCACTTTGCCACTGGATTCAAGCTAGCCTGGCTAATGAGGGCTGTTAGCCCAAAACCGGTCCCAGGATGCTTGTTTCTGTTCCAGGAAAGATATGGCTTAGCAGTTCAAGCTGGAATGTTCCCATTAGGCTCATGGTCAAGGTTGATTTGCCTATAGCTGTGTCCGAGCTGAGGTGGTGAAGTGAGCTAAAGTACTATGATAGAATCAACCCAGATCTGTGAATGGGGGTGAGCGTCTGAAAAGTTGCAGAACTCTGTGCATCATCTCCTTGTGTTTGCTCTTTGTTCGATGCATTTAGCGCACATCCACTTCCTTCAGTGGTGCCCCATAATAATTTTGATGAGGCTGTATAGTATGATCTTTTATGACTATTGACTTTGTATGGTTTTGACTAGTCGTAACTGATGCAGTCTTTTTCTTTGTGCAAAAAACACAGTTGATGGACAGAATACAGAACAATGTCTTACATTCACCCCAGTACAAAGATCTGGGCCTAAATCCATCGTTGTTTTGTTTTGTACCGTCTCCTCGGCGTGCTTCAACATCCTACGCATGCTACGGAAGATCTTCTGGTGGATCCCCACCGAGACCAGGAAGACCGTCACCCAGGCCCTCGTCACCAGTCGACTGGACTACGGCAACGCCCTCTACGCCGGTACCACCGCCAAGCTCCAGAAGAGACTCCAGCGGATCCAGAACGCCTCAGCCAGACTCATCCTCGACATCCCACGAACCAGCCACATCTCCGGACATATGAGAGACCTGCATTGGCTCCCCGTCAACAAAAGAATCACCTTCCGCCTCCTCACCCACGCACACAAAGCCCTACACGACCAAGGCCCGAGCTACCTCAACAACTGAATCAACTTCTACGCTCCCAAACGCCACCTCCGATCAGCCAACCACGCCCTCACCGCCGTCCCCCGCATCCGAAGAGTGACAACAGGAGGAAGGTCCTTCTCCTAACTGGCCGCCAAGACCTGGAACTCCCTCCCGACCGACCTGCGCCTGACCCAAGACCACCTCTCCTTCAGGAAGAAGTTGAAGACCTGGCTGTTCGAGCAGTAACGGCTCCCCCCTCCCCCCAGTGCCTTGAGACCCTACGGGTAAGTAGTGCGCTCTATAAATGTCTTTGATTGATTGATTGATTTGTTGTTTTGCACTCCACACCACCCTAAGTCAGACACTGGCTATATGCAAATGAGCCTTGACCCTGTGCCTCATGGGAACAGTCCAGCCCGAACTGCCAAGCCACGTCTTCCCTGGACCGGAATCAAGCAGTGTTTTTTTTTGTGGGCATGGAAAGAATGCTTCTGGAAATTTCTGGTGTGTACTTTTTTCCTCTCACTGTTGACATAGTTAGTTTCTATTTTTCTTCGCAAAGCGTTATGAAGTGCTTCTCTTTACTGCAGACTTTGCACATTTGTCCTATTGCTGGTCATTTGTCTTTGCATGGACATGAAAACACATGTAGGGAGCACAACTTTTTTCTTTCCAGCCTGTATCTTACATGCGTCTACTAGAGGTGTGTTTTTACGTGACCAGTACTGATTCACTTTTCGCTGTTGCAATTTCCATGTCAGTTGCCTGCGGATTCACTCTTACTTAGGTCCTATTGGCTATTAGCACTTCCTCTAAGCTAACCATCTCTCTCAACATGCATCTCCTGAATGAGTCTGAGAGATAGCTATTGATAATTCGGAGATGTATGGCTTCATCATCATTAAATTCACAAAATGTTCAGTGTTTAATATGCACATCAATCGTCTCACCAGCTTGCTTTTGTGCCTGATCGAATATGTACCGTTTGTTGTCGATGTTCGGCATATATTTGAACTTGGCTTCCAACGCTTCCTTAATTTGACGGTATGATGCTTCATCAGTGTATGACATTTTCTTTAGCACTCCTTTCACTCCATCACTGGCATTGTTCATTAAGTACTTAATGATTTTCTCACTGTTTTCTTTATCTAGGGCTTCTGTGAAATAGTCAAATGCCTATATCCATGATCCATATAGCAAAACGTATCCTGCATCTGGGTGGTGGTGGTGGTGTTAGAAACACAACAGCAAAATACTTCAAGCTCTTTCCTACTGCCATTGAGAGTATTTGCTAAGTAAGGCACTATATTCTATTTTGATGTTAAGTGATGGTTTCATCTCTCATAATTATTTGTCACTACTTTCAGCTTTCTTTATTGCACCTGGCTGTTGCTCTGTTTACTGTTTCGCTTTGTATCGATGATGGCTCTGTGTTGTACTGTGGTGCAGTATCTCTTTTTTTGGTCTTACCAGTGGGCTTCTGGCAGGCATTCACATGTGCTCCTCTACAGGGCCTTCAACTTCTTCATGGGACATATATGCCCTGGAGCAGGCCTTTTATTCTAAACACATCAACTTTGAACTGCTTCTCATCAAAATAGATGCACTTGGCACACACAAGCACTTTGCCTTAGCATTGTATACTTCCAGGGAGAGTAGTCTTGTTTTGGTTTTTGAGCACTTGTAACCAGTTGTATCATTCTCCTCAGCCCTTGAGAACCCGCATTTATACACCACCCACAAAACTCTAGATTGTACATCTTCATTCCACAGTATACAGTCATGTTCATATCTTTGAATATATCATAACCATTAATAACCACAACTAAACTCCTCCCAGCAGGTTACGTACTACTATTAAGTCAACCCAGAAATAAAAAGTCATAGCAAAAGTAGTGCCACAACACTGCAGATACAGCTGTCAAAAATCATCCCAGACACATTTGTTGAGGGAGACGTCAATGTACCACATAACTAGTCTGGAAAAACTGTGAGGATCAGTGTCTGTCACTGATTTCGAAACATGATGTGCAAGGAAGAGGCTGGCTTAGTGATGGCTATAGGGACCTGTAGGCTGGTGTAACCTCTCTTGAGGCTTTGAGACACAACAGAGCTCATTGCACCTGACCACTCTGGATGAGAATTAAACCAACAGACTTACCAGCTCAAAAAAAGGAGAACTCCAAATCCATTTCTTTCCTGTGCATATGGAGTGTGAGGGCCTTGTGGACTGCACAGAGGTAGCAGGCCCGACAGGCATGGACAGATATCCCAGACACTGATCCCACCGGGTAAGTACTACGAATGGACCAGGCAGCCTGCTAAAATTCCCTGGTATCTTTTTAGTGCTGTGGGGTGAGTGCCCTTGGTCTTTGATTGATAAGAGTAGAAAGAGAGGAGTGAAACATCTTGAAGGACTGTCAGGGAATCAATGGTCATAGTGAGAAGATCTGGGGAATACAACATACTCATGTTTCTTTTAATTAAGTAAAACAGTACCCCTACATTTTATGAAACAATAACCATTCCGGAACATATAATTCTGACAATTGCAATGCATCAGCTGCAGTGTAAAGCAGGTAGCCCCCTGTGCTGTAAAACCAGAGAGGGGCAGCCAGCTGAACAAACGTTCTTGCTTCCCTAAAAGAAACGCAAATGTGTGCAACTGTAAGAGAGCTACCAGCTAAGCTGTGATTTGTGTTCTTTTAAAACACATATATTAAAATAATGGTTCTACATACTGTCTGGATACTACTAAAATCCAGATATTTGAAGCACTTTTTATCCTAAACCTTTTTGGCATATTTTGCAGCAGCCTATTTTATGCTGTGTATAATGCAAGTTTAAAATAATGACTTACATGTTCACAGTGCTTTCTCTCACAACTTGTAATCTCATAGACATAAACATACAGCTGGTCCATTGCATTAACTAATACAGATCTCATAATGTATGATAATTATTTTCCAACTGGCTAATATAACTTGCATTTAATTTTCAATTAAGTTGTGTGTTATTTTATATGTGGTTACCTGAAGGTGAAAGATCAAAAAAAGTTACAGAATATTCTTGTTGATTAGTAGTGCCTTTGACCAGGGCCCATGCTCATTCGCACAGCCTCATTGCATGGAGCAACATAGTTCCCATATGTTATTTAATGCACTTCCATGACTGTGGGAAATACACTAAGAGGGCAGGGGTACATTCCAACAATTGAACACCTCTAACAAAATAGTGCGCCCTGGCGGCCCCCTTATAGCCTTCCCACTGCAATGTGCATTATGGACATTGTGACAAATACTTAATATACTTCCTTAGTTTGGTAGAGTTTGGATGAACTGCCTGCATATACGTTTTTATGTAAGACCGTGGGTGGTGACTTTTGGGTGAGGAGTAAGGGAAGGGGTAAATGCACTCACAGCACCTCGCTGCCTTCTCTTACAGTGCAGGATTTGTTTATTCTAATGTGAATTCTAGTGTATCCTGCTTACAGATACAATGTAAAACTATGCAGCAACAATGGACAAAAACAACCCAAAACAAAAAACAAAAATGTGTTTTAGTTCCACCACAGAAAAAGTAGACACCAAAGACATTTAGGCGAAAACCCTTCATTTGCATAAGCAACAGAGCCTCTGCTCAATATGAAAATGGACTCTCTCACTGCCAGAGTAGATGAGATGACTACTTGTTTGAATCTGGAAAAATAGAAGATTAACACAGCAGAATTGTACTTATCCACCTTGGAGAATACCTCTGCTGCCACCAGTGCGAACCTCCTCGATGCGGCTATGATACTCAATGTTAAAAAAGGAAAATATTCAGAATAACCTGCAAGTGATAGGTGTTTTAGAACCTCAAAACACTGGCAACATGCAAAATATGAAGAATCACGTTTTATGACCTTACTTGGAACTGAACATTTTTCCTCCCTATTTATTCAGCTATATATGTGTATGCTGCGTAAGGCTGGCTCTTGCCGATCTATCTTTCCTGACTTCACCATGATGGTGTAGAATGCACATCCAGACTACTCCTACTTCAATCTCTCAAAGTGAAAATATTGAACAATATAGCCTTATAGCCTGACATAGCTGGCTATACTAGCCGTTAAAGGCCCACTCCAGCATTAAAGACCCAAGGTGAGGGCCTTTAACAATGGGGCGGACTTTAATGCCAGTATAGCCCACATATGGAGGGCTACAATGCTAATATAACAATTCACCACTAGAAGGC
The DNA here is from genome assembly GCF_964263255.1 of Lissotriton vulgaris. Classification (NCBI taxonomy): domain Eukaryota; kingdom Metazoa; phylum Chordata; class Amphibia; order Caudata; family Salamandridae; genus Lissotriton; species Lissotriton vulgaris. Next base: position 2,038,037,015 of record NC_141691.1, read on the forward strand.
ATTGCTATCTGTAGTGCAGTTTTAAACTTCCAATTCCACCTGGCAAAATAAACCTTTTGCCTTTCCTAAACCTTGCTTTTTAATACCTTGGTCATCTCTAAGGTAGGCCCTAAACAGTGCATGGGACAGGGTACCTTATTTGAAAAGCATGACATGTTTCAATTGTTCCATGTCCTAGTAAAGAAAAACTGTTACATTTTATTTTCTAACTGTAACTCCAACCTTTCCCAGAGGATAACATTGGATTATCTCATTACATTTAATATGAGCAAACTTTAAACTGGAAACAGGCAGGACTATCAAATTTAGATCAATTGCAATTTAAAATCCCCTTAATGGTAAAGTGCAATCCTAAATCACGATTCAGACAATTACACTTTTAGAAAGTTTGCCGTTTCTTGACCTGACTATTTAGTGTCCTGGGACAGGTTACCCTGGTGTTAGGCTTTGTGTATTCCTCCCATGCAGTGAGACAAAAGGGAATAGGAATAGGCAAGATTGGGCATCCTGTCAAGATAGGTGGGGACAGAGTTGGTCCCGCCTGACTTGTACTTTCACATCAAAGGGGCTTAACTACATCAAACACAATGAAACCTAACACAAGTCTTTTGTCACCCCAAATTATTGGCAGAGTGGTGCCACTCCAGTTAGGGAGCACTGGCTGTGGTGTTAAAGGTGCTGCCCCTGCATAAATATAAACAAAAAAGTGGGCTGAGAACCAGGAGATGTCCAGGACCTACCAGCTCATTTAACCACATAAGGTGCTTTGCCAGTCAGGCTTACTCCGCTGAAGATTATGAAATATTTTTCTCTGCAGCATCAGCTAATCCTTTTCAGCTGTATCACTTCACAAAGGTATTCATCCTTGTGGCAACCTCATCAGTTACAGCCTGCAGGTTTGTCCCTCTGGAAATTTTTAACTTCCCAAAAAATTCCAAATTTCTTAGGTAGAAATCTTCACTGCAACTCTGTCCAACACCAGCACGACTATGACGGCTTCCGCTTGGACACTGCAGGCATCTTTGCCACACTGAATTTACCTCATCATAAACTTTTCTTCAAAATATCTCAAAGTTGAAATGTAATGGAGACTGGACCCAACCTATCTTGTGTAGCTAAACGGCGCTCCATCATGATTGACCTTATCTTTTGACTTAGCCTTGGTTTTGCTCAACCAGATACCTTCAGTTGGCAAATTTTCACTTAAAAGTTTAAACATTTATAACCTCTGTTCTATTGATTGAATTTGATTAATTGTTATGGTATTTCATTTATTACAATGTATAACAATTGTCTACATTGGTTTGGGGATTTTTCTTGTGATGTTTTTCACTTCATTACTGTTTGTGTGTTGAATAAATACTTAATATAGCACCTCTAAGTTAAGTCGCATTGCTTTTGAGCCAATCTAGCCAAGGGTTAAGCATATGTTAATTTAGCAGCCTTTGTGGTTCACCCTGACAAGGGCAATGCTGTTGCTTCATTAGGGTTTACACCTTCTGAACCAATAACCCAGTTTCATACAGTGAGCAAAGATAAATGCCAGCTGTATTTCTTTTTATGGAGAGAGAGAGGATCCCAAAGCACTTAGGAGGTATTATTGAACCTAGAATTCCTCGCTTCCTCGCTCAACCCACATTATGTATTTCTAATGATTCCCTCCATTCAGGCAGTTAGTCAGAAGATAAGACAGCAAAGGTGAACACCAGTCTGATTGTCCCAGGTGGATGAAAAAACCCATGGTATCCAGACCTCTGAGCTGCATGTCCATGTGTACTGTTGTAGTGCAAATGCCAGGGCTACATGAAAGTTTGCAGCTTCTTCAATGGTCATAGAAAGGATCATTTATTCCTAAAATGACTTGTCAGTCTATGTGTTAGATGTGCTTTTGTATGTAGCATGCGAATACTATGATGGATTACCTGCCAGTATATAATTTTCTTTAAATATTTAATTTTCAAGATTGCATAAGGAGTTTTAAAGAAAGTGTGTATTGGTCACTATCAAGATGCCCGAATATCTGAATCCAGTTCTTAATATTTCTTTGAATGTATTCTTGTTTGCATCTTAATTTTCAGTTAACAGTCTTTTTTGGTAATAGTTACTCCATGCAAGCAGGTGAAGGAAATGTATGTTATTTAATCTTCACCTCCCTTCACTGTTTTATCAAAGAAAACATTTTCTGGGAATAAAGTCCTTCTTCTTAACAAAATGTTCTCTGACTTCCACCTTTTGCAGCCAATGCTTTGGCTGCTTTATTCCCAAACCCTTTAAGGAAAGGTACACAGACCTCATCCAAATTCACATTACCTACATAAAACTGGGGAACCTCACGTAGAGAAATTCCTTTTTGTAGATTTGGTGGGTAAATCTATGCGCAAAACTGTAAAGAACTGAACATTTTCTGGATACATATTTATGTATATAAAACATTGCTGTGAACTAGCTAGGAAAACTCATGTTGAGGGTGTTCGAGCTCATTTGGTGAGAACAAAAAACACCATTTCCTTTCTCTTTTGGGCTTGCTAGTTCAATCTCTTTTGCACCCACATTATTTAGATTTTTTTTATTATTTTCTATATATATATATATATATATGTATATATATGCATATATTTTTTTTCACTGAAAAAATCATAGGTTTCACCCACGTTATAGTTAAAAATTAGCATTTAAAAAACCTTAGAAATTCACTGAAAAAAACATAGGTTTCACACATGTTATAGTTAGCTGGACATTTCACTCATACAAAACCATTGAAATTCCCTTGTTATAGTTAACTATAACTCGCGCGCCCGCAATGCACTGCTGATGACATCACATATTACATCACTCATGACATGGTCAGTGACATCACTCATGCCATCACTGATGACATCTCAAATGACATTACTGATGACATCACTGATGACATCATCCTTGTGACAGAGTGGTAGTCCTCCTCTTACTCTAATATAACCTTTGACACACAAAGTGTTATCAATTTGTTATCAATTTCCTGCATAGGGACGGTTGTGAGGCTCCAAAAATAGGCACTAAAGGATTTTGCGCTTTGTTATTTGCGGATGATACCCTTTTAATTTCAAAGTCACCTCAGGGTCTCCAGCAACTTTTAAATGATTTTATACATTTTTGTAATGAAAGGGGCTTGTTCTTGAATAAAGGGAAAACAAAGTATATGATTTGTAAGAGGGAAAGGAAAGTATCTAGTAAACCGACATGTGCTGGTAATATTTGACTAGAACAAGTAGATGTTTTTGACTACTTGGGTATTCGAGTGTCCCCATCAGTTCATTGGGATACTCATATGGAAAAGTCAAAACTAAACCTAATTGTCCAGTGTAACCACAATAGAAAGATTCATAGAAAAACAGTCTCACACCAGATTGCTCCAGCACTCAACATTTACAACACTAAGGTACTGGGGAGCATAATGTATGGTGTAGAGTTGTGGGGGACTGGAAATATAGCACTGCTAATTGTAGCTCATTAGTAGATTCACCCCAAAGCTCCCCTATGGCACATTGTAAATGGATCTGGCACGTAGAGAACTGATATACAAGGAGAATTATAGACTGCTAATGTTCTGGTTAAGACTATGGAGTGTGGAGGAGCTTGAACCATACCATACCTTTGCTGGACCTCCTGAGATTACCCAAAGGGTCGAAAATCAACTGGTTTAATGCAATACAGAAAATCTTGGGGAAACTGGGCATTGATGGAAGGGGTAAGGTGACATACATTCTATACATTTCTCTACTGCACTATAGTGTGAATGCCTAACTCATTCTGCAAATGCATAACAATGACTGGTTGTAATACTACTGAAACTTGACAACAGGATAGGGTTTTATGCAGTTATCTGTCAGCAAATACATGAAGTAACCACCTGCTTTTGCCACAACGGTTGCACAAGTACACACAGACTCACAGTGGGATTCTAGTCAAGCAAGACTATTCCCTGTATTTTTTCTGGAGAAACTCACTAGTCTGAAAGGGGTAAAGTGACTGCTAACATTCTTCACATTTCACTACTGCACTCTAGTGTGAATGCAGGTGACCCAGAATGCTGCAGCTCGAGCGATTTTTGGCCTGCATTGCCGCACTAGTGCCTCAAACCTTCTTCTATCACTCCATTGGCTTCCTATACGGAAGAGGATAATGTTTAAGGCCATGACCTTAGCCCGTAAAGCCCTGCATGCCAATGGTGCAAAATATCTCCAGAAGAGACTGGATTTTTACCGTCCGACACGATCCCTAAGATCGGAATCATTGTCTCTGGCAGTGGTGCCACGGATAAAAAGGGCCCAACTGGGCGGCCGGTCCTTCAGACTCCTTGCCCCCCAGTTATAGAACTCTTTACCGCTGTCCTTGCGGACCACATCGAATTTGCTTGCCTTTAGGAAAGGTTTAAAAACTTGGCTGTTCTCTGGTTAGTGTGCTTCTTCTTTTCTAGGTTTCTGTCTTTTTTTTAATGTTATGTTTTCCAGTTCTTCTCAAGGTCTGGAGCACAAAGCGCCGGTACACTCCTTTGGAGTAGCCGTTGCGCTATAAAAGTCCCTTTTAACATAACATAACATAACATGCCTGACTCATTCTGCGAATGCATAAGCAATGACTGGGTTTTTAATACTTCTGAAACTTGACAACAGGATAGCTTTTTAAGCAGTCATGTGTCAGCAAAGATATGAAGTAACCACATACTTCTGCCACAATGGTTGCACAAGTGCACACAGACTCACAGTGTGATTCTAGACAAGCAAGACTATTCCCTGGACTTTTGCAGGAGAAACTCACTAGTGTGGAAGGGGTAAGGTGACTGCATACATTCTACACATTTCATTACTGCACTCTAGTGTGAATGCCAGACGCATTCTTATTTATTTATTGGACATTTGTAGAGCGCCTGGTTACGCCACCGGCGTGTCCCCGCGCTATGATAAGTGGAGTGGCTGCCCCCCCCCCCTCCCACAGAAAGCTACCTGCTAAACAAGTGGGATTTAAGTTTCTTCCTGAACAGGATCTCAGATGGTTCCAAGCGCAGTTCTAAAGGCAGGGCATTCCAGCATCTGGGAGCGAGGTATCTAAAAGATCTTCCTCCCATGCGTGCCTTCCTTACTCTGGGAACCTTTAGCAGTCCAGTCCGCGAGGACCGTAGATTGCGTTTGGGCTCATAACAGGTCACCAGACTCTAGAGCGGAGCAGGAGCTTTGCCGCTCAGAATGCGGTGGCATGTGGAAAGGGCTTTGAACTCCACCCTCTTCCCCACATGGAGCCAGTGGAGGGCCTGGAGCGCTGGTTTAGAGGGTGACCTCCTGGGGAGCCTGAGTACAAGTCGCGCCGCGGCATTTTGGAGCACTTGAAGGTGGCCCAAGACCTTGCCCGTGGCCCCCAGATATAACAAGTTCCCATAATCAAGTCGCGAGGTGACCAGGGCGTGCACCATTGTCCTTCGAGCAGCAATAGGGAGGAGGTCTAAAACTTTCCTTAAGGCTCTCAGAACACCAAAACACACCCCCGTCACCCGGCTGACCTGGGGACCAAAGGCAAAATCCGCATCCAGCCACACACCGAGGTCCCTGGCTTCCCGGCAGGGGACGGGGACTTCACCCAGGCAGGGCGGCCACCATGCCGACGACCAAGCAGACGGCCCTCCCTCCACCACGAGCACCTCGGTCTTGCTACCATTCAACTTTAAACAGTTTGCGGACATCCAGGTTGCCAGGTCTTGCATGTAATCCTTGAAGATGTCCGCTGCAAGCCCGGGTGCACGCGAGAGGGAGATGACCAGCTGCGTGTCATCGGCATTGGACACCAGGCGTAGACCGTATCCTTCCACAATGGCTGCTAGGGGGGAGACATAGATATTAAATAGGGTTGGGCTCAGGGACGAGCCCTGAGGCACGCCCTGGCCCAGCCCAATCTCCTTCGAGTAACAGTCACCCAAGCGGACCTGAAAGCACCTGTCTGACAGGAAAGATTTGATCCAGCCAAGCACTTCTCCTGATACCCCTCCTTCATTCAGACACTGTAGCAAGGTGGAATGTGCTACAGTGTCGAATGCCGTGCTTAGATCTAGTAGGATCAAAGCCATGGTTTGGCCCTCATCCACACCCTGTCGTAATGCTTCGACCGCCATGAGTAGCGCAGATTCCGTCGAATGACGGGGGCGGAAGCCAAACTGCGAGTCATGGAGTAGAGATGCCTCCTCCACAAAATGCATAAGTTGTAGGTTGGCCATTTTTTCCGCCACTTTAGCCATATAGGGCAGGAGGGAGATTGGGCGAAGATTGTCAAGTTTTTCGAAGCTGACGTTAGCTTTTTTCTACAGAGGAAGTACAACTGCTTGCTTCCAAGCATTAGGAACAGTCTGGGACTTGAAGGAGGCATCTAGTAGATGACGAACATAGGGTTCAAGTACTTGCAGACTGCCCTTCAACCGACTTGGAGTAGTTGGGTCTCTTGGAGAGCCAGATTTTATCGACCCGCAAATGCGAAGAAGTTCCTCAGTCGGAGGGGTGACAAAGGTGGTTAGTCGCAGTTCCCCTTTGATTTTAGTGGTTTCCAAGTGCTTAGGGCTGTTGTCAGCCTGCTGAGGGAAGGAGCTGTAGATGTTTGCTACCTTATTTGCAAAAAATTCTGCGATACGATCACAGCCCTCCGTTGTGCAGAGTTTCTTGGGCACCACAGCAGGCTTCCCTACCGCGATTGATTTATAGATTGAGAAGAGTTTCTTAGTGGACTGTTCTGCTTCTTCAATCTTATTGCAGAAATACAATGTCTTAGCCTTCCTTATCAGTTTATGGTAGCTGCTCCTACAGTCTATGTACTCTGCTTTAGCGTGGGCCGTGTAGGCAATCCCCCATTGCCTTTCAGCGTGTTTACACTCTGCTTTGGCTACCCGCATATCCTCATTATACCATGGAGCCGATCTCTGAGCGCGGCCCCCCACTTTTGCCACACCGAGTGGGGCCACCAAGTCCAGTGCTTCCGTGATACGCTGGGCTAGGTTGGAGTTGATTTCTTCCACTCCCTCACCCCCAGGGTTGCCCTTCGCAGTGAGCGCCTGATTGAATTTGGCTTGAGAGAACACCGCCCATCTCCGCCTAGGGTGTTTATCAGCAGGAGGTTCAGTCGGTCGTGCTCCCAGCAACTCAATAGTGAACGGGATGAGATGGTGGTCCGACCATGGGATGGGGACCGGGTTCTGAGCTTCCACTTGATCCCAATTTGCAAAAATCGGGTCAAGAAGGTGGCCCAGTTGGTGGGTGGGGTGCTTTACTTTCTGCTCAAACTGCAGTGCTGCCATTACTTGACAGAAATCCCTCGCCACCTTGTACGTATGGGTATCTAGGTGTAAGTTCAGGTCACCCAGAACTAAATATTTGTCAGCTCTTAATGCTGCCTCTGTGACGCCTTCTACTAACTTCTCGATAAATGTTGCTGTCGAGCCAGGCGGGCGATAGATCAGAAGGCCCTTCAAGGTGAAATTGCCACTTATCGAGATAGAGAAGGCTCCGGCTTCACCATCCTCAATTGTGATTCGTTCTAGATGGCATTGGTAGTCCTGTTTAGCTACTATGGCTATGCCACCCCCTCTGCCTAGTGCTCTGTCTAGCCTCTGCAGGGAGTAGCCCTCTGGGATAGCTTCAATGATCTCCGGCATGGAGTCCTGATCTAACCATGTTTCCGTGAGAAAGAGCAGATCCCATTGCTTCCCACTAAGGAGGTCATGCATATCAAGGCAGTGCTTGCGTAAGGAACGTACATTCAGCAGACCACATACCAAGTTATGTTGCTCTCTGATTTTAGCATCCCCACCTTTACGGAAGGTGAAGCTGCAGTGGCTGCAGCCCACGTTGTTTTCCACCTCCATACTGTGTGAGCAAGGTCCTAAATGCTCACTGCGGAGGAGAAGTAGATCCTCTCGACTCCAGCTGACATGCTCTAATGGAGGGGCAGGGGGACTGGCCCTGGGCCGCAGTCGGCCGCGGACGGGTGCAGACGGGATTAACTTAGGCGCAACTTCGGCGCACCTTCGTCGCGCCTGCTGCGCTCGTCCGCTGCGCTGCCTACAACACATCCGCCTTATATCCCCCCCAGCGTCCCAACAACTAGAGCGCTGCAGGTATCTGCCGGAAGTGTCTGGCTCGGACCCTCTATGCCCTCTGCTCGAACGGTGCTAGTCACCGGCGTCAGAATGAGGCGGGAGGGAGGGGTGAGTCCAGCACTCCGTTGCTAGGTAGCGGCAACTGCTTGTCTGCTTCGAAGAGGTCAGCCGAGCAAAATGCAGGTTGGTACGGTTAAAATTGTCCGCAGTTGTGCCAAAACAAACAGTGCATAAGTGGCTTGCACGCGCTGGTGAGTTAAAAGAATTTTTAAGATTTTAAAAAGAGCTCACGCGCTATAGCAGCATACAAGTATTATTCACCAATACGCCGGTAGCTCTTCAGTAAAAGCGGTAGGGACACTGCCTCTGCCCACTTACCACGAGGGGATCCCGGATCCAGTGCCTTATATCCCCCCCAGCGTCCCAACAACTAGAGCGCTGCAGGTATCTGCCGGAAGTGTCTGGCTCGGACCCTCCACGCCCTCTGCTCGAACGGTGCTTGTCACCGGTGTCGGAACGAGGCGGGAGGGAGGGGCGAGTCCAGCACTCCGTTGCTAGGTAGCGGCAACTGCTTGTCTGCTTCGAAGAGCTCAGCCGAGCAAAATGCAGGTTGGTACGGTTGAAATTGTCCGCAGTTGTGCCAAAACAAACAGTGCATAAGTGGCTTGCACGCGCTGGCTCACCACAGTGCCAAGTGAGTTAAAAGAATTTTTAAGATTTTAAAAAGAGCTCACGCGCTATAGCAGCATACAAGTATTATTCACCAATACGCCGGTAGCGCTTCAGTAAAAGCGGTAGGGACACTGCCACTGCCCACTTAATTACTTACATTCTGCAAATGCATAAGCAATGCCTAGTTCTAATACTACTGAAATTTGACAACAGGATAGGTGTTTAAGCAGTTATCTCTCAGCAAAGACATCAAGTAACCATATGCGTCTGCCACAACGGTTGCACAAGTACACACAGACTCACAGTGTGATTCTAGACAAGCAAGACCATTCCCTGGACTTTAGAAGGAGAAACACAGTAGTCTAATTAAAAACAAAGGCACCACATACAACACCTTACAAATTAATAATTCACCTTTCAAATTGTTTTGTACATTAACAAGTATCTGAATCATACACCAGATTTTCTTAGCAAAACTTAAAAATGGCAAACTTTCCCTCTCATTCTGCACACATATACATGTAAATATCAAATCACATTGCTTCCCACATTAATTCAAAAGCTAACACACATTTCTAATGGTTACACATTTCAACCCTTTTCATTTCACATAACTTTGAACTCTACCCCCATTCTGCTTAATGTCTTTTACCATAGTAACAGTTCATGGAACACTCAACTGAACACACAGGTCACAAGTTCAGCACACAATGTTGCAAATTTAAACAGCAAGTATGCTTGACTTTCTAAAATATTAGCTTATCCTATGTAATGTTTCTTTCAAACAGTTTTTTATTAACCTATTTTTCAATCTATAATGTTCTCAAACAGCCAATCATTATTCCTATTTTTTTTAAACTGCATCTTATCCACCATTTTAGAAAAATCTTAGTTTTCAAACTGCCTATTTCACATACAGGCACGTTCTGAGTGCACCCAGACCTCTCTTCAAGATACTTAGATTGTGGATTGTGGGACACAGCTATATTTTCTGGAGCAAAAGGTATGCTGAAAACATAGATATTGACAAAGATTTAGCTTTGCCAAACGGAGCCATTAAATGGATTGGACAGAGAGGATTAAAGTGGCAACAATTGATGCCATTGGTTAAATCATTTTGCATCTCCAACATCCTGACCTCATAATTGTCCACTTTGGTGGCAATGACCTAATCACTTTGACTGGGGTAGGTCTGGGAATGCTTATGAAGGACACCTTTGGAGATTTGATGTCACTTTGCCCCAATGTGCCTTTGTCTATTCTAACATATGCCAAAGACAGACATGGACCACTGGTCCAATCAATGTTGTCCACGGAATGAGCAAGCTAGTAAACATGTCAATAAAGCTGTTTCTGCTTATCTCAGAGATTATAGGATTGGGTCGATTTACAACAACAATCTGTGTTTTAATATGGATGGCATCTATCGGAGAGATGGTGTTCATTTTACAGATGAGGGTAACAGAGTCTTCTTCAACAACTTTAGACTCTGCATAGGTACTTACTTATAAGTACCAAAATCTCCCAATAAACACAAGGGATCTGTTTAGGCCCAGCCAAGATCTAAACACATAAGCTTGATGTATATTTAAAAAAAATTGAAGTCCGGCACCCAGCTTGTTTTGGAGTCTCGAACCCAGCAAGTTCACACCAGGGGGGCCTCGCTAGGAGTCACGTACCCAACGCGTTCATACCAACAGACTCCATACTGTGACTCCAAATTTTTCTGTACATTTCTTTTTAGCTCCTACCACTAATGTATATTCTCCCTGGAGATCCATTCCCCCAGGGCCTGTATACAATGGTGGTGTCCATGGGGGGAGCCCCAATGCCCCCATCTTGAACCGAGGCACACTTCCTTGTTTGGAGTGTTGACAGCCAATTAAAATGAAGTTCGTGATCGGGAGGGTGCACGCAAGGTGCGCACAGCGTGCCCGGATCCACCGCAGCCATAGATATCACTATCTTTATTCCTTAATTTCTCAAAAACTACTGAACGGATTTACACCCTTTTTAAAATAGTTGCTTTCTGAGCCAAATTTGGTATAATTCCATTCAGCAGTTTTTGCTATAACAATGTTTTTTCACCACAGTTTTTTGAATTTCTCAGGAACTACTGAACGGATTGCCATCATTTTTTTTTAAAAAAAAGGGTGCTATCTGAACCAAGGGCTACCTTTTTTGTGAAACTTTGTGTAATTCTGTTCAGCAGTTTGGGCTGTAGCCGTTTCTCAAATTTCCTATGAGAAATAACATGGGGAAAACATGTTTTGGGACCCCCTTTATTCTCAGCCCCCGCTTCACGAGTCACCCCCACAACCTTCAGAATAGGAGGGGACTAGAGCTGGCCAAAAGTTATTGCAAATAGAATGTTGCGGATTTCCTATGGAAAATATGTCCTAACTATAACTACCTACTGGCGACCGCCAGTAGGTAATATAGATACACATATATATTCACTGGAAAAAAGCCATAGGTTTCAAGGACGTTATAGTTAGTTGGACATTTCATTCCTACAAAACCATAGAAATTTCACCGTTATAGTTACGGTACCTAACTATAACACGTGCCGCTGCAATGCACTGCTGATGATGTCACATATTGCGTCACTTATGACATGGTCAGCGACATCACTGATGACATCTAAAATGAAATCATTGATGACATCAATCAGTGAATGTGTGTTTCTATAAAGTTTATATCAGTATTATATATGTGTTAAGGTGTATTGAAGAATGAGTGGGTATATACGTGTGTGTATGGAGGATTTATTAGGTGCGTCACTGACTGTTTCAGTGAGTTATTACATGTGTCTTATTGAATGCATGGGTTAGTGACTAAACTGTGTGAATATGTATCAATCGGTCTGCTGTTGTATAAGTACATATATATATATATATATATTTATATATTCATTGAAAAAAAACATACGTTTCAGGGACGTTATAGTTAGTTGGACTTTGACTCATATAAAGCCAGAGAAATTTGCCTGTTATAGTTCGTTGAGCTAACTGTAACTTATGTGCCCGCAATGTACTGCTGATGATGTCACATATTACGTAATTCATGACATGGTCAGTGACATCACTGATGACATCACTTATGACATCTCAGATTATATCACTGATGACATCATCCAATGAATGTCTGCTTCTGTAAAGTTTAAATATTTTGCATATATATCTATGCCAAGGTGTATTGAAGAATGATTGGATTTACAACTGCCTGAATGGATTATTTAGTAGATGCGTGACTGACTGTATAAGTGAGTGATTGACTAAACTGTGTGAAAGTCTGTATTAGTCTTTCAGTTGGCTTGTAAGCAGTTGCATGGGTTGGTGAGTAGCTACATGAGTGTCAATATGGGTTATTGATTTGTTGTCTGAGTATCTGTATGGGTGCCTGAGTGTCGGTGTGCGTGGGTGGGGGGTGTGACTCTGTGTATAGATGTCTGAGTGGCTGATTCACGAGATGAATAGATTTAAGGGCTGTATGGGTGAGTTAGTGTGTATATGGGTCTGTTGGTGAATCAATGAATGGCTCAAAGGAATATGTGTAAGTAACTACATATGTTTTAAGACAGTATCTGCCAGTGCTGGAGTATTCAAATGACTATACATGAGAGTGAGCTATTTAAAGAGTGGGTGTATAAATGACTGTTTGCTTGTATCAGTTATTAAATAAGACACTAAATATGTGTTAGTATCTGGATAAATAAGTGATGTGATGTGTGTATAAATAATTCAGTTGGTGTATATAACTGTATACATGAGTAAATGAGTATGTAATTTATTCTTTGCATTGCTGACTAGGTGTGTGAGTAACTCTATGAATGAGTAGTAGAGGGTGACTGTATGTATAGGTGTATGAGTACATATTATAGTACTGTATTGATAAGTGAATTTGAATTTGAATTTGTAACTATGAATAAGACACTGCCTGTGTGAATAGACCTACGAAATAGTTGGTGGTATGTCGTATCCGGCATTGTTGTATGTATGGTTAAAAAAATAGTAGTCTGTATTTTAGAATGGGAGCATCAAAGTTTATATTAGAGCATCAATATGTGCATCAGATTATCACAGGGATGATCTCATCAGTGATGTCATCAGTGATGTTATTTGAGAGCTCATCAGTGATGTCACTGACCATGTCATGAGTGATGTAATATGTGACATAATCACAGTGCATTGTGGGCGCACAAGTTATAGTTAGCTCAACTAACTATAACAGGCAAATTTCTCTGGTTTTATATGCACCAAATGTCCAACCAAGTATAACGTCACTGAAACCTATGTTTTTTCAGTGAATTTCTAAGGTTTTTTAAATACTAATTCCTAACTATAACATCTGTAAAATCTATGGTTTTTGCAGTGAATTTCAAAGGTTTTTGAAATGCTAATTTCTAAGTATAACGTTCCTGAAACCTATGTTTTTTTCAGTGAATTTTAAAGCTTTTTTAAATATCGAACTACTATTGTGTATTTGTTATTAGTACTGTTTTTCTAACTTTTCAACTACATAAAATAAACTGCAAAAGTGCTATGTAATGTAAAACATTTCACAGATTACAATGCGTTTTTAAAGAATACAAAACTATTTAACATTCAGATAACAGACTTCCTCCCTTTTTTTGCTCTCATCAGCTACTACTTAACTTCGCTATTCACAGTGATGTTAGTGTAGTTTCATAAAAAACGCAGAAAAAAAAACAATCCACTTGATAGTTAAAAAACCAAAACCCAAATTCTCCCAATTATAATACAAAATCAACACAAATAACACATCCAATTTTACTTCAAATGTTCAAATCTTACTTTACTTCGTAGTTTCTCTGCACATTTTCCATAAATGCCAGATAATGTGTCAAAAATTTCACTTTGAAAGCATCCAGTATGCATTCCTTAAAGATCTTTACACCTTCTCATGAAGCCGAATGGTGTATCTAAAATCTTTGTTTCAGAAAAATCAAGTATGAACTCGGTAATTCATAAGGCAGTCTCAGTTTCATTTCCACATGTGTATTGTTACAGTGACCCCAACCATTAATACACTTTAAATAAACTGTATAATATCCACTTGTAGTAGTACTTCCAGCATGGAAAATGATAGCAACTGTTGCAGAAGAGCTTACAGAAATAGATACTTAATTAGCAACAACATTTATAATTTTGGTTTCCACTTTCTTCCATTTGGTCGACAGCATTGCAGCATTATAATCAAATATTTTCCATATCTCTGTTGGCATAATGTAAATAGCATTCTTGATTTACAACAAGAACACATCATCTCATGATCAGCTTCTTTTACTAATTTGAAATGGTACAGATTTGCAGTCAGGTACAGTTAAATATAAAAATCGTTCTCTGTCAACTATAGTCCTTGAAAATAATAAACACTCTTCACATTAATGTTCCCATTTGTACCTGAGTCCAAATACATTTTCAATCTAAATTCTTTCATCTTCTAGTACTCCAAGCATAACCATCAGAAATTCTTGTGCATATTGCTGTATATTAGAACTCAGCGTTAAAGATCTAGTACATGTATCCAACAGTTGGCGAATATCAGAAGAAGAATGGATCTTCTATCAGTTCTCAATTCTTGAAATAAAGTGTAAAGTGCTGAACCTAAGATTTTTTCCTGACTTTCCATAATTTCAACAAAAAACTTTTCAAGATAAAATTGAATATTTAGAATAACATTGCCATAGCAGTTGCCACCAAAAGCATGTTCTAATTGTTATCCAACAACATCATCACTTGTTTGCATGTTCCGCTTCTTTAAATTGTTTGTTTTCTGTTGATTTTCTTTCTGCTTTTCAACCATAGTTAATTCTTCAACATGTTTACATTTTGAACACACAACACGTTTCTCATAAATAGGATATTCACCTAAATGGGGAGCATAAAGCCTTCTCAAACGAATATATTCTCTTACACAATTAACATCAGCACTAACTTTGTTTTTATCAAAATCAATTAAATACAAACCCAATTACACTCTAACTTGAAATAATGCAACATATACCATTTCCTCTTTCAACACACTTCTTCCTACATTTAATAAAGTGTTATCTACACCTAAATCTTGTGATTTGTGAATAGTTATGGCATATGCTACACAGAAGGTAATCTGTTTTCTACGAAAGTACAAGTCTTTTGCAAGCAAAAAACGTAAGGCAGAATGTGAAATCTGTCTTACCTCATCAATCCGATCAAATTTAACTTTCAAAAATTCAATTCCATTTCTATTTTGATATTTCACAAAATCAACAATTTTCCCCATTGCTCTATTCACCAAACCTGCTTCTACATTCAGATTATCATTCAAAATTACCCGACAGTTTAAGAATACATCTAAAAAAAATTCTAAGCCAGGTTTTTTTGATACAGACTTTTCCAAAGAATCCATTTTAGTCTGTTGTTTTTCTAAAAGAACTATTGCTATTCCTTGATACTAGATTTTATCAATAGCTTCAATGTGAAATATTTCTTGATTTTCCAATTTCATAAGCTCTCTATTAAATGAATAACACTCTTCCACTGTAGGCATTAAGCAAACTATAAACTTTTTTTCTTTCATTTTCTTGTCCATTACTTCTGCTGGTGTGTTTTCATTTGTAAACGAGTTCTTTAGAAGATGACTTTGAAAAGCTTGTTTACCATGTTTGCTTGGAACACCAATTCTTACATCTTTTAGAATATTTGCATAATCTTCATCTCTTGCTTGTCGCATACTCTGAGTAAGTTCTTTTTATTCAAAATGTAATCACAGTTTCACATTTCCAATGAAGAAACTTTTAAACACTGGTTCTCCTTTTACAGGGGTTAGTTGTAGCAGATCTCCTATTACAATTAAATGTTTTCCCCCAAAGAGAATGTCAGAATCTGTTTTTAATACCTGTTGCATTCTTAAGGATACAAAAGCAAGGATTACGTTTGAGACCATGGTCACCTCATCAATAATTAACAGTTTCATTTTCTTCAGCACTTTTGACACTTCATAAGAAGCTTCTGTAGACAACTTCTGATATTCTAATACATTATCATGCTCAACTGGTAACATCAATAATCTAGGCAAAGTAACTCCTTTTAACATTGTGTGCAGCTAATTCAGTTGGAGCTGTTACCAAACAACATAAACATGTAAACCAGTAGTTTTTTGAAGATAACTGATCAAAACTTTTATTAAAAAACTTTTACCTGTCCCAGCTTGACCACTGATGTACATCAGAAGAGGTTTAAAAGTTAAAGACACACATTCTTTTTTTCATGCAGCAATACATGTTCTATCCGTTCCCTCACTTGCACATATATTTCTGTCTGTTCAACATTTACTTGTTCTTCTAAGTTTTATTCTTCTTGTGTGCTTGTTGGATTGCAATTTCTATTTCATGCTTAGCAATCCCTGCTTCATTTTCCAGCATTGGTTGTCCAAGAGGATCTTGACTACATCGACCACTACTTTGACTATCTTGAGAACTTTCATGAGCTATATCAGCTATAATACAAAAATTTCCTGTTCAACTTCATCATTCACCATTTTTAAATATGCAGGGAAAATTGGACATCCAATGCTATCTTTACAAGCATTAAAAGAATCTTCGTAGCAGTCAAACTCTCCAAGTTGTTCGCTTTCACTACGCCATGGTTTAAACAGTGGCAGAAGTGCTAAATAGTACAATTCTCGCTTATCTGAAGTTTCGAAACTAAGTTTCTTGTGGTTTATAAGAATACCCTTTGCATGTTTTACTAAACAACCATGACATCCAACTACTGCAAACTTTCCTTCTTTTAAATTCTCTTTAACATTTCTTTTGAAGCTGTAATGTTGAAGTACTTCAGACAGACATAGCTGTTCCAGATGTTGACTCCTTTTCGGATAGTATGTGTTCAACATGTTAGTTTTAATAATGTCTGTACTGTCCCACTCATTTGCTGCTAATTGTTCAATTTCTTCCAATGATTTCAACACTCTATTTCGTAGATGCCCGCCACCCCCTCCCAACACCAATTCCCAATGGGAGTAGACAGACACAGGTTTGAACTTTTGGAAGGCGGGGGGGAGTGACCCCCCCGGCCGTATTTATTAAAATATGAAACAAAATTTAAAACATTAAATAAAAGTTTCATGAATTATGTACAATTTTACATTTATTACATTTCGATGAAGACATGTTCTTTGGCTAACCTTAACAAATCTCTAATACAAAGGTTTCCTAGCCGAGTCTAGCATCCTGAAAATGCATACATTCTAAATTAAAATTGTACATCCTAGCATTAAGGGCCAACGGCAAGGTCTTAACCGGTGTCAGATCCCTACTACCAAAACCCCGCCCTCACGGTGTGAGTGGCGCATGCGCAGAGGACTTTACCCTCATTGCCACCTGTAACTTCCCTTGTCGTAGGGGCCCCCCTTTTCACTCGACGCCATCTTAAAGGTCGTCTGAGTTCCCGTGTGAGGTATCTGTAGGGAGGACAGCGTGGACTCCCCCCCATCCCCACACTCTCTATCTGCCGTCGCGGATATCCGGCCCCCGGGAAATTTGTAGGAGGGGCATCTACCCGCCTCCCCCCTGGGAGGGGCCTATGGCCGTCTCCCCCTAGGCGACCCATCCTTAGTGGGTGCCGCCTCCCCGTGGAAGGGGCCAATGGCCGCCTCCCCCCGGGCGCTCCCATCCATTCTGGGTGGCGCCCCCCTCTAGGGACCTTGAAAATACTGCTCAACGATCATGACCTTACCGCCACAGGCCGGATAGTTGATCAACTATCCGGCCCCCCCATTCCTCCTAAAGGTCATGCTTCCTCAAACCCCTTAGCCATGCTATGAAGTCTCCTATGAGTAAATCATTTCCCTCCCTGGACAGGTGAACCCCATCATTCAGATACATGTGATCAACCCGAATACACCCGTGAGGGATGCTATGCAACTGTGCTGAATGAAACAATTTCCCTATCTTATTGTTAACCCTTTTCACAGAGTGGTTCAACGCTGACACTGAAATGCCCCCCGCCAACTCTTCCTGGGGATCATGTGGGACCAGGCAATTGTGCACCCCGGGAGTTTCTTAGCCAACCAGCTAACTGCCGACAGGATGTGTTCTAATAACACTTGTCTTCCCAGCTTCACTAAGTCATTGCCTCCCAGGTGTACTATGACTACAGATGGAGGTGACCTTTGCCGCCCTAAAAGACCCTCAAAGAACGATTGAAATTGGTCAAAACAGAGCCCGCCCTTCCCATGGAAGGTCATTCTGTACCCGTATTCCCCAGATGCGTGAGTCGCGTCACCTGCCTTGAATACGTCCCCGGCGCGCCTCACATATGAGTGGCCCACGACCCATACCACTCTCTCTCCAGTCGGTGATCCTTGACCGCTGGTCTCCTGGTGCTGGGTCGACTTCCAATTCCGCCCCGCGTGACAGGCTCGCGAAACTGTAATTCAAACAAAAGACAAGAAGCGTGAGTGCATGTCAATTGATCTTTACAACATGTGCAATCGCACATACCTTTTGAAGCAATTCGAGGACCAACGGCCCAGCTGCTTTACTTCCTCCGCACTATGACCCCGGGCTCTAGCCTCAGTAGCAGCCCCTATCCTAAATGAGTGGGTCCCAAAATCGCACGGGTCCATGCCCGCAGCAGCGATTGACAGTGCTAGCACCCTCTGAAACTGAAATCTCGTCAGTGGGGTGCCATCCTCGTGCCTCAGCAAGCTCCCCCCCATGTAGCTATCCTCAATGCCAAGTATTCCTCTACGCATTTTATCGGACAAGTGGGGGACCCTTGTGCACGCTGCACGATAACACTATCACCCATAGCTCCCTGGTCAGTCTTGGACCTGGCTATCGAGATTACCATCGAATCACCCCTTATTTGGACGTGATCCCTGCCCAGGCCTCCCTCTATATCCTTCTTGTTCGTTGCGGCCAGTTCGCTCACCCGCATAGCCCCATGGAATGCCAAAAATGGCGCCAAATACCACGCTCCCAGCTGAGTCAGTCCACAAACCTAGTTCATCCAAAGAAGCTGGTGGCTTGTTCCACACAACTCGACCGTTGAAGTCCGCCAGAAATGCCAACCAAATGCGCATATCCTGGTGAACCTCTGCCGACAGTCTCGTACGGTGGTGTCCCTCCTTGAGACCAACCATAGCTTGTGCAATAGAGCGTGAGAAGGGGCGGGCCATTGGTATCACCCTCAAGGCAAAGTTAAGCTGACCCACTGTTTGCTGTAACTGGTGCAGGGTCACTTTCTCCTTGCCCAGGCATTGTGTCAAGGAAGCCCTAAACTTAGCCACCTTATCCATCGGTAAATGGAAACATCCTTCCACAGAATCGAGCTCAATTCCCAGAAACTCCAGTGAAGTAGATGGTCCGACCGTCTTACCTGGTGCCAGTGGGACTCCGAACTCCCGCATGAGGATGCAGAAGTCCCGTAGCGCCTGCGCACATTTCGTATCGCCGGCTGCACCCAAAAACAAGAAGTCATCCAGATAGTGCATAACATGCCTATGCCCTGTGTCCTCAGTGAATTCCCACTCTAAAAAAACAGCTGAACATTTCAAAATAGGCACAAGAAATGAAGCAACCCATAGGCATGCATTTATCCATGTAATAACTCCCCTGAAATGCAAAACCTAGCAAGCGCTGATCTTGCGGGTGTACCGGGAGCAACCGGAATGCCGATTCGATGTCCGATTTTGCCATCAGCGCTCCGGGGCCCAGGTGATTTAACATGGCCACGGCATCATCGAACGATGCGTACCGCACCGAACAAACGTCTGGGTCAATGGCTTCGTTCACCGAAGAACCCCTTGTTGCAGACAAGTTGTGAATGAGTCTAAACTCCTCTGGGTCTTTCTTCGGGACCACCCCTAACGGGGAACACACGAAATCCGCCACCGGCGGGCGATGAAAAGGCCCCGCCACCCGCCCCAAGCTGACTTCTTTGGAAATCTTCTTTGCAGCTACGCTTGGGTTGTGTTGGACAGATAACTGATTTTTACAAAAGGAGTCCCCCCGAAAATCCCCCGCCGGGATGTTGAAGCCATATAGGAATCCCCTCCTCAACACCCCGGCGGAAACATGATTAGGGTATTTGTTCAGCCAAGGAGTCAGAGCCATGATATCAACAGGTGTAGGCAATCGGTTTACAAAGTATCACCTCACTCTTGCTTAGACCCCCCTTTTCCTCCCGTTCCGCTGTTTTTAGATCTACAGCTACTCTCCGGGTGTGAGGAATTCCCACAGCCCGCACACACATGCCTGAACCTACATGTTCCCTGGGGCCTGTTACAGTTGCCTCTATTGAAGCCCCAACAAACCCCCCGCTTGCCGCCATTCCCGACGGTCTTGGGCTGATAGTCCCCGCCGGCGCCCGCTCGAAAGGACACCGCTGGATTTTGGCGAGCTGACCCTGATCCGCTCCCGCCCGGCGAGGACGTACCTGCTGCCCCAGGCAAGAGCTGCTTGCGCCATGACACCGAGTCGAGGCAATCCCAGGTCAAAGTAGCATCAAACTCTTTCGCTTTTCGGAATTTCATATCGTAACCTTTCCACTCATCCCCCTCATACATGGTATAAAAATCCATAATCCTATTCTGATAACAGGTCAACTCAGTCATGATTTTAGGCTTTCGCTCCCCCATGACTGCCGTAAATATGGAAAAGGCCTTTACCCAATTTGCTACGTCTCATCGACCATAAATTCCGCCATCTTGGCCCGCCATACACTGGGGTGCCATAAATCTTTCTGGGATTTTGCATATTCCATCTCGCGATGGTCAGTCAACAATGAAAACATATTCACATATTTCTCCCCCCATATCAGTTCTTTCGTGGCCGCAGGGATGTGCTGTGCCACCCTTTCGCGCCTTGAAGGTAACGAACCCTCCCCTGCCATTGGCAATTTGTGCTTACCAGGTTCGGCCGTCGTGTCTGCCGCCTTTTACCGGCTAACCGCAGGTCCTCCCGGCGCCACCTGTGGGGGAACAAGAGGAACATTCGCCATTGCAGCCTCTCTCGACTGCCGCAACTGCTCGATTATTAGTCTAGCTTCCTCGGCCGGGTCCCCCGCAGCCACTTACCCCCGCTTTCTTCTTGAGCCATGGCAACACTGCCGCTAACTGGATGGCCAGTTCGGGGGGCATCTCCTCGTCGTTAACAGTGGTAATTACAACCGGGATCGGTAAACCTATATCCAGGTTTAGTACCGGGCTACCCGCCGGTGTGATGGGGGCGATTGGGGGTACCTCAGGAACTGGAACCTCCCCAGAAACCGCCCTCCTCTTAACACGCTTCCCCCTACCCTCAGGGACGACCCCCGGCAAGGCCGGGCCTATTACCTTCTTAGGACGGCCTGCGCTGTTCTGGGCCGCTAACTGTTTTTTAACATCGGCCAAACCTCGACCGATCGAGTCAACTTTACCGAGTTTTCGGTCCATAATCGCCATTCGATTCGACAAGGTGCGCAGCACCTTCTCCAACTCGGAGCTCTTTCCTGCTTTCTTGCCGGCCATAGCTCGTGTAATCTGCGCTGGTTGATCAACGAGGACTGGATCTTCCGTATTCCAAGGAACTGAAAGAGAAACAACAAGATTACAAGTTCTCAAAATTGCCGCTTGTTCCGTCGAGGGATCACGAGCAACGAGTTGGTGCAGCCTTCAAAGCACAGGAACAAGAGGACGCTTCTTCGGATTCCCGCTCTATTTATTCATCTGCGGGAGGGCGGGGACCCTCCTCCGGTACACCTACTGGGCGTGGTCTTCCGTGCGGGTGTCTAGGACAACCCCTCCTGGGCGGGAAAGGGCGCGCCCTGGCTACGCCACTTCGGGCATACCAGCCGAGCCACGCCTCCCGCCCAAAATGGTTTCCCGGGGGGATCGGGGCACCCAACCATACGATCGGGGGGACCGAGTGGTCGCCCCTTTGCAAATGATTCCTCGTGACTTTGAATATAAACTTGACGAGCACAAGTGGTCTGAGCATTCATACGATCCAATTTCTCAGTGGGAAAGCATTTTAAAGTAAAGCTATACAATTTTTTGCTGAGGCCATTTTCTTGTGCAATGTCTTCCGACATTTGTTTCATCTCTGTTTTTTCTGATTTTGTTATGTATGATGTAACATAACGTGCATCAGCAATTGAGTTATCTGCAACATACCGGATGTCTATGTTCGCATTCTCCTTTTTTTAAATGACTGTAGTCATTGATATACTTTGACACTACTGTTCTTTTTTAAGTTGTAGGTATTGTTTGGAGATGTCCAAAGTTATTGTGTGCCTCATAGAAGCATACAAATAATTTACTTTTCCTTTAGAAATGACTGGAGGGGGAAAACCAAACCGACATTTGGTGTAAAATTTTCCTTTAGACTTGTATTTTCTTCTGCCATACTTTCCACAACGATGACTTTGGAAACCTAAAACTTGCTGTCTCTAGCTTCTATCTCTTGGAATCTCACGTCACATACTGTTTGATGAAAGACAATACAATTTCATCAGAATAATTTCCAAATTTAGGTGCATCCTTGATCCATAGTAGCATATGTATATGAGGTGCACCTCTTGCTTGATACTCCTTTCTCCAAAACAAATTGGTCACTTCTCCAAAAGGTGGATTCTGTTCATTGCAGATAAGACATCATAGCTCGAAATCTATGATTAAAATATCTGCACACATTTACATGCTCCAACAAAAACAGTCCACCAGGAGTCTTTATTTCAACATTTTTTATATTGGAATTTGCTTCTCTTAGAAACTCAAGCAAATCTTCCCATGCATACTCTGCAAAGCTAAGTGTGACAAACCATGTTTGTGTACATAAGTTCTGTAACATACATTTGAGTTCTCCATGACCACGATACCAATACTCATTTGTTCAACATTGACATGTCATTAAATTGATTAACTGTGCTTCTTAATTTTCATCTGTTTCTTGAACTTTCTCCACAAATTCTTTCGCAGAAAGAAGTGATCGATGAACTACAGTTTTAAGTATGTGGTTCACTGCATATGAGAGGGAAGACAGAGCACTTTCAAACAAAAGGTGAAATATGGAAAGGGAAGACCCCTCGGTCCCCCCGAACGTATGGATGGGTGCCCCGATCCCCCCGGGAAACCGTTGTGGGCGAGGGGCTTGTTTTGGCTGGCATGCCCAAAGCGGCGTAGCCGGATCACGCCCTTCCCGCCCAGAAGAGGTTGTCCTAGACACCCGCCAGGAAGTCCGCGCACGGAAGGGCATACCTGAGGCGGGCCCCCGCCCTCCCACAGATGGATAAATAGAGCGGGAATCCAACGAAGCTTCCTCTTGTTCCAGTGCTCGGAAGGCTGCACCACTCGTTGCTCGTGAGCCCTCGAAGGAACAAGCGGCAATTTTGAGAACTTGTAATCTTTGTTGTTTCTCTTTCAGTGTCAGGCGTGTAGAAGATCTAGTACCTTGTGGATCGAGTTGGACGGAGTAACCAAGATATGTCTGGCAAGAAAGCGGGAAAGAGCTCCGAGATGGAGAAGATGCTACGCACCCTGGTGAACCGAGTAGCAATGATGGACCGGAAAATGGGTAAAGTGGATGCGATTGGTCGGGGCTTAGCGGATGTCAAGAAGCAGATAGCAGCGCAGAACAACCTCTCGGGCGGCCTAAAAAAGTCATAGGGCCGGCCTTGCCGGATGTTGCCCCAGAGGGTAAGGGGAAGAGGAATAAGAGGAGGGCGGGTTCCAGGGAGGGCCCAGCCCCAGAGGTGCCCCCAGCGAGCCCGGGCGCAATCAACCCAGTCGCACCGGTGGATAGCCCGGTACCAGGTCCAGACGTGGGTTTACCAATCCCCGTAGTGATAACGCCGGTTGAGGATGACCAGATGCCCCCAGAACTGGCCCTTCGGTTAGTGGCAGTGTTACCCTGGCTAAAGAAGAAAGCAGGGGGAGCAGTGGCTGCGGGGGATCCGGCCGAGGAAGCCAGGCTAATAATTGAGCAGTTGCGGCAGTCAAGGGAGGCCGGGACAGAGAATGTTCCTTATATTTCCCACAGGTAGCAACGGGGGTCGCAACGGATGGTCGAGCAAAGACAACGGACACCGCGGCTGAACCCGGTAAGAGTCCATTGCCATTGGTGGGGGAGAGTTCAGTGCCTTCAAGGCGGGAAAGGTTGTCTCAGCACATTCCGGCGGCCACGAAGGAAATGATATGGGGGACAAATATATTAATATGTTTTCACGGTTGACCGACCATTGTGAGATAGAATATGCGAAGACCCAGAAAGATTTGTTGCACCCCAGCGTATGGTGGGCCAAGATGGCGGAATTTAGGGTCGATGAGACCATGATGAACTGGGTCAAGGCCTTTTCTATTTTTATGGCAGTAATGTGGGAGCGTAAACCTGAAGTGTTACCCGACTTATCATGTTACCAGAACAGGATCATGAATTTGTATGCAATGTACGGGGGAAATGAATGGAAGGGTTATGACGTTAACTTTCGAAAAGCAAAAGAGTTTAACGAGGCTTTAACATGGGATTGCCTGAACACGCTGTCGTGGCATAACCAGCTTTTGCCGGGACCGGCGGGTACGTCGGTGCCAAGCACGAGCGGGTCTGGGACATTCCAGCAGAGACCGGCACAGCCCTTTCGGGCGAGCGCCGGGGGGGAGTCACATCCCAAGTCCGGCGGGAATGGAGGCAAGCGTGGGGTTTGTTGGGGTTTCAACAAAGGAAACTGTAACAGGCCTCAAGGAACATGTAGGTTCTGGCATGCTTGTTCAGGCTGTGGGAACTCCTCACACCCCAAACTTAGCTGTAGATCCAAGACCAATAGTGCGGGAGGAAAGGGGGATCCAAGCAGGTTTGAAGAGGTGCTTTGGAAGCAAACATCTTCGCCCATCGATATCTTAGCTTTGACCCCCTGGCTGAACCAATACCCAGATCATGTATCCGCCGGGATTTTGAGGAATGGCTTTCTTTATGGCTTCAACATCCCGGCGGGGAATTTTCGGGGGAACCCCTTCTGTAAGAACCAACTATCTGTTCAGCATAACCCGGCAGTGGCCGCCAAGAAAATTGCCAAAGAGGTCAGCTTGGGACGGGTAGCGGGGCCGTTTGCCTGCCCGCCAGTTGCGGAATTTGTGTGTTCACCTCTAGGAGTGGTTCCGAAAAAGGACACGGGGGAGTATAGACTCATTCACAATCTGTCGGCCCCGAAGGGGGCCTCGGTGAATGGGGCTATTGACCCTGAGGTATATTCAGTTCAATACGCATCGTTCGACGATGCCGTCGATCTACTGAATCGCCTGGGCCCCGGTGCATTGATGGCGAAATCAGACATCGAGTCGGCATTCAGGTTGCCCCCGGTACACCCTCGGGACCAGCGCTTGCTGGGATTCACATTCCAAGGGAAGTATTACATGGATAAATACATGCCCATGGGTTGTTCAATTTTATGTGCCTATTTTGAAATGTTCAGCTCCTTTTTGGAATGGACGTTCACCGAGGCCACTGGGCATAGACAGGTGATGCACTATTTAGATGACTTCCTTTTCTTGGGTCCGGCAGACACTACGGAATGTGCACAAACACTGCAGGACTTCTGCACACTCATGCAGGAGTTTGGGGTCCCATTGGCACCAGGTAAGACGGTGGGGCCATCTACCTCACTGGAGTTTCTGCGAATTGAGCTCGACTCAGTGGAGGGGTGTTTCCGTCTGCCAATGGAGAAGGTGGCCAAGTTCAGGGCTTCCTTAATACAATGTCTCGGTAGGGACAAGGCGACCCTACACCAGTTACAACAAACAGTGGGCCATCTTAATTTCGCCCTAAAAGTGATACCGATGGCTGGCCCCTTCTCACGTTCCATTGCACAAGCGCTGGTAGGCCTCAAGGAGGGACACCACCGCACTAGACTTTCGGCAGAGGTTCGCCAGGACATTTGCATTTGGTTGGCATTCCTGGTGGACTTCAACGGTCGGGTGGCATGGAACAAACCCCCGGCATCGTCTGACGAACTGGGTTTGTGGACCGACTCAACTGGGAGTGGGGGATTTGGCGCAATCTTTGGTAACCGATGGTCGGCGCAAGTATGGCCAACGTGGTGGCACTCCAGTGGCTTAACAGGTAACATTCGGTTCTTGGAGCTATTTCCCATTTGGGTGGCTCTGTTGGCATGGCCGGAAGACTTTAGGGACCGCTCAGTGATGTTTTGGTCAGACAACATGACGGTGGTCGAGTGCATTAATCACCAGGCAGCACGCTGCAAGTGGATTTTGAGACTGTTGAAAGTAATTGTATTGTGATGCATGAGATTGAATGTACAATTCAGGGCAAAACATGTGCCAGGTGTACTGAATAATGCAGCTGATGCACTCTCTCGTTCACACATGCAGGCTTTCAGGGGTTATCTACCCACAGCAGAACTAGTGGCGGACCGTTCCCCGAAGCACTATGGCAGATCGGTGCCCCGGATTACAAGACCTCGTGGCAGCCAGCTTAGCGCCCAGGACGAGGAAAGCTTATGAGGGAGCGTTTTGTTCATACTGCGCCTTTTTAGGGCCGGTAGGGAGACATAGCTGGGGGCGGGAAGAATCCTTCCTAGGGTTCTTGGTGGCCCTTCATAAGGAAGGCCGTTCAGCCGCAACTGCCAAAAGACATAGGGCGGCCATATCATTCATGGCACAGCTCCACAGGATACGGGACCCGACGGGTTACTTCTTAGTCAGGAAGGCGCTCCGCGGTTGGCAGTGCCTGGTAGGTCGCAGACAAGATACAAGGCACCCGATTGGTTTAGAAAGATTGTCCTTGCTACAAGCAAAACTTGATGAGACATGCTCCTCCCCTTACGAGGTAATTCTGTTCAGAGCGGCTTTCGCATTGGCACTCCATGGGGCCATGCGGGTAAGTGAACTAGTAGCAAGAAACAAGAAGGATGTGGAGGGAGGTTTATGCAGGGATCATGTTCAAATATGGGGTGATTCTATGTTGATCTCGATAGCCAGGTCCAAGACAGACCAGGAAGCTTTGGGGAGTAGTGTTGTTTTGCAGCGCGCCCGAGGGAGCCCCAGTTGTCCCATAAGGTATTTGGAGGACTACCTGGCACAGAGGTCGGCGACATGGGGGGAGCCTGCTTAGACACAAGGACAGAATAAACAGAACAGAATGGCTGGATAGGAACAGTTTGTATCGTTAGTATCAGTCACGCAGTCGAAATGTACTACGTTACCAAGGTCTTCTGTACCAAAAACAAATTTATTTAATTTTTATCTGGTTTTTAGATTCATCAAAACGCATGGGCAAACCAAAGATTGTCACGACAGTGAATATATGAATGTAGTATTTACATTTATACACACATACCAATATACATTATTTACAAGGTGAAAGAAACACAATTGAATAAAGACAGTTGTAAAAGACACACCAAAAAAAGGCAATAACATTAATCAATATTCAAACATTAATTGCATTTATATACAGTGAGAAAATTCCTACAAAAAGCAAGGGTACAACCAGTCCATGGGGATGTGGAACCAAAGGACAGGCGGGGACAGATGGAGTAGTACGCCTGCCTGCCTGACAACACTGTGGTTGATATTTATATTGGGTTGCACCACTAGGGTCCCAGGTGGTATTTACTTTCTCTTCCTAGGTGCACCCTTTTGAATGACCACAGCGTGGGTATGTCGACGCGTTTCGAACCGGATTATTGACGGTTCTCTTCAGGACGGGGACTGGGAACAATGAGTCTGCACGTGGCAAAGAATGTGCCTTGGTGTCGGTAAATCGCCGGGGAAGGGGTTGATTCTG
Source organism: Lissotriton vulgaris (assembly GCF_964263255.1). Classification (NCBI taxonomy): domain Eukaryota; kingdom Metazoa; phylum Chordata; class Amphibia; order Caudata; family Salamandridae; genus Lissotriton; species Lissotriton vulgaris. The sequence continues at coordinate 2,038,064,587 of NC_141691.1, forward strand.
TGGTTAGCCGGTTCGGGTTCTTTAAGGTTTGGTTGTCCGCCACGCGGTACACACACGAGAGTGGGACTGCTTACATATTGACTATGTTTCGATGTGCAAGCTGAACAAGTAGCTTGTGCAACGTGTGGCATCTGATGTCAAAAATCACTTCAGGGCTGGTGTATAAGTGAGCCGGGACTTTATCAGGAGGATTCAATCACTCGGAGTATCTCAGACTGGAACACGCACACAAGGACAGCACCCCGTTGACGAAATTCCAGTTTCGGAGGGTGCTGGCAATTATGATTGCTGTGGCGGGCTTGAACCCGTGCGATTTTGGGACCCACTCATTCAGAATAGGGGCCGCTACTCAGGCTACGGCTCGGGGACTGGGTGAGGAAGAAGTAAAACAGTTAGGCCGTTGGTCCTCGAACTATCTCAAGAGGTATGTGCGTCTGCACGTGTTGTAAAAGACTGATGAAATGCACTCACGCTGGTTGTCTTTTGTTTGGATTACAGTTTCGCAAGCCTGTGACACGGGGCGGAATTTGGGATCGACCCAACACCAGAGGACCAGCGGTCAAGGATCACCGACTGGAGATCAAGTGGTATGGGTTGTGGGCCACTCATATGTGAGGCGCGCTGGGGACGTATTCATGGCAGGTGACGCGACTCACGCATCTGGGGAATACGTGTTCAGAGTGACCTTCCATGGGAAGGGAGGCCTCTGTTTTGACCAATTTCAAACCTTTGTGGAGGGACTCTTACGGCGGAAAAGGTCACCGCCATCTGTAATCATGGTGCACCTGGGAGGCAATAACTTGGTAAGACCGGGAAGACGGGTGTTAGTTGAACACAAATTGTCGGCAGTCAGCTGGTTGGCTAATAGGCTCCCGGGGTGTACGATTGCATGGTCTCACATGATCCCCAGGAGAATCTGGCGGGGGGTATCTCTGTAACGGCGTTGAACCACTCAGTGAAGAGGGTCAACAACAAAATCGAGAAGTTGTTTCGCTCCGCGCATTTGCAAAGCATTCCCCATGGGTGTATCCGGGGCGATCACTGTTACTTGAATGATGGGGTTCACCTGTCCAGGGCTGGGAATGATTTACTCATAGGAGACTTCATAGCATGGCTAGTGGGATTAAGGACACATGACCTTTAGGAGGTGTGGGGGGCCGGATAGTCGGTAAACTATCCGGCCTGTGGCGGTAAGGTCATGATCGGTGAGCAGTGATTTCAAGGTCCCTAGGGGGGGGCGCCAACCAGTACGGATGGGAGCGCCCGGGGGGAGGCGGCCATTGGCCCCTCCCACGGTAGGCGGCACCCACTACGGATGGGTCGCCTAGGGGGAGACGGCCATAGGCCCCTCCCAGGGGGGAGACGGCTATATGCCCCTCCTACGAATTTCCCGGGGGGCCGGATATCCGCTCCGGCGGAAGAGAGTGTGGGGAAGGGGGGGAGTCCACGCTGTCCTTCTTACGGATACCTCGCACGGGAACTCGGACAACCTTTAAGAAGGCGTCGAGTGAAAGGGGGCCCCCACGACAAGGGAAGTTACAGTTGGCAACGAGGGTAAAGTCCTCTGCGCATGCGCCACTCACACCGTGAGGGCGGGAATTTGGTAGTAGGGATCTGACACCGGTTAAGACCTTGCCGTTGGCCCTTAATGCTAGGATGTACAATTTTCTTTTAGAATGTTATGCAAATTTCAGGATGCTAGACTCGGCTCGGAAACCTTTGTATTAGAGATCTGTTAAGGTTAGCCAAAGAACTTGTCTTCATCAAAATGTAATGGAAGTAAAATTGTACATAATTCATGAAACATTTTAATTTAAAGTTTTTAATTTTGTTTCATATTTTAATAAATACGGCCGGAGGGGTAACTCCCCCCGCCTTCCAAAAGCTCAAACTTGTGTCTGTCTCCTCCCATGGTGGATTGGTGTTGAGAGGGGGTGGCGGGCATCCCGGCCCAAATGTATGGAATGCACTGTCGAAGTCTAGGATCCTAAGAATATAAGCTTGTTGACCAATATTCTTAAGCTGGAATCCGTGCAGGTCGGTCATCATATCGCCCACCTTCTCCAGTAGGAAACAACTGTGGAAAACAACGAGCTTCCAAGCTTTTCTCCCCTACACTCAATGGAGTTCCCTGTGCTTTTTTCATTTGAAATAACTCAATGCTACTTCCTATCACTTCTTTTGAATGCAAAGGACATATTGTATGATGTTCATAAATCTCATCAGTCCTTGACTAACCATGGGCTGAAAATCCATTCTGTTGGTGGAATTTGCTAATTTTTGGCAATTTCGCGGTCCGCAAATCGTGCGAAATTGTCAAAGAATTCGTAATTTGGTGATTTTTTTTTGCTTCAAAAATACAATCTTGCGTGCGCGGCATTGACTTACCATGATTCTGAGTTCGCGAGTTGTTTTCCTCCCGGTTTGCGTGCGCTGTGCCTTTTTCGATCTTGCTGCGTGATCCTGCAAGACTTTTCGACCGCAAGTACGTCATGACGCAATCGCGCAAGACTTTTCGACCGCGAGTATGTCATAGCGTCCCGCCATCTTGCCCTGTGAGACTTTCAGAACACGAATACGTCATTAGGCCAGGCGATCACGCATCTCAAGAGTAAACAATTGCAAACACGTAGATGCACCGCACAGCTGACATCCGGTGGGAGATTTGAACATCTTGCTTTCCCGAACTAGCAAAAATTGCAATTCTGCACAAGAAATCTATCGCTGGCAGCATAAACCATCTGAAATTGATGAGTTGGATCAGAATAACTCCTCAGATTGACATTTGGCTGCACTTTTTTTGCAAGGAGTGCATTTTTGGGGGGTTGGAAGGAAAGAAGTGCCCCAGAGTCTCCAACTTACTGTTCCTGTCCAGCAGGCTCCTCCCAGAGCTTTGTCCATGTTCTGGTCACTTTTCATTTGGATCTGGAGCTGGAAGGATTACTCTTTGTGGCTGCTGCTGGATATTTGTATTTAAGATACATTTTGTTTGGATCACTTTTGGAATGGAGATTTTACAAGTAAGGTGGTGTTGTTTGTTTTGGGCATTGAAGTTGCTGCAACTACAATTTATAAAGTTTTTCACAACTTTTTAAAAAATAATTGAAATATATTGTAGGTAGCCACAGTATCAGGCCCAGGGTTAGTCATGGGTGCATGATACAACTGTTTCTTTGAGTTTTGAAAAACTTAAATATCATTTACGACATGGATGGCATTGAATTGAATAGCTCACTGTTATTATATCTATGTGGATGTTTTTTGTAATTTTGGGGTGCGTGTTAAAGCCACACTAGCCAGTAGGCCCAGGGGTAGTCAATGGTGCATGGGCCATGTCTTTCTGTGGGGTCTCTTGAATTTAAACATCATTTAGGACATGGATGGCATTGGATCGGGTTGATTTTTGTGTGTATTTCAATTTTTGGGGTGTTGTTGGGGCCTGGTCCAGGGCCTGGTCGTGTGGGTGGGGGCCATTTTTGAGGCCTGGTCCAGGGCCTGGCCATGTGGGTGGGGGTGTAGGGGCCATTTTGAAGCCAGGCAGTGTGCTTTGTGCCATAGGCCTGCAACCAGTATGCCTTGCTTTCATCTATTATGCCTGGGGTAGTCAGTGGCGCATGGGCCAAGTCTTTTTGTGTGTTCTCTTGATTTTAAACATCATTTAGGGCATGGATGCTATTGGATTGGGGTGATTTCTGTGTGTATTTAGATTTTTTGGGTGTTGTTGGGGCCTGGCTCAGGGCCTGGCCATGTGGGTGGGGGCCATTTCGAGGGCTCATCCAGGGCCTAGCCATGTGGGTAGGGATCTAGGGGCTATTTTGAAGCAAGGCAGTGTGCTTTGTGTCATAGGCCTGAAACCAGTCTGCCTTGCTTTCATCCATTATTCCCAGGGGTAGTCAGTGGTGCATGGGCCAAGTCTTTCTGTGTGTTCTCTTGATTTTAAACATCATTTAGGGCATGGATGTTATTGGATTGGGGTGATTTTTGTGTGTATTATGATTTTTTGAGTGTTGTTGGGGCCTGGTCCAGGGCCTGGCCATGTGGGTGGGGCCATTTTGAATCCTGGTCCTGGGTCGGGCCATGTGGGTGGGGGTCTAGGGGCCATTTTGAAGCCAGGCAGTGTGCTCTGTGCCATAGGCCTGCAACCAGTCTGCCTTGCTTTCATCCATTATGCCCAGGGGTAGTCATTGGTGCATGTGCCAAGTCTTTCTGTGTGTTTTCTTGATTTTAAACATCATTTAGGGCATGGATGCCATTGAATTGGGGTGATTTTTGTGTGTATTTCGTTTTTTTGGGTGTTATTGGGGCCTGGTCCAGGGCCTGACCATGTAGGTGGGGCCATTTTTGAGGCCTGGTCCAGGACTTTGCATATGGGTGTGGGTCTAGGGGCCATTTTGAAACCAGGCAATGTGCTTTGTGCCATAGGCCTGCACCCAGTCTCCCTTGTTTTCATTAAGCTAAGCGTGGGCGAAATTTCCGAATTCGCGTTCCGCATGACGCATCTGTGCGGTTTTTGCCATATGGTGCGCCGCATTGTAAATGCGGCGCACCATGGGTGGCGGGACGGCGGCGCATAATAACTGCTGCATCCCTGGGGATGCGCCAGTTATTGTAAATCTGCCCCTATAAATTTAGCCAATGAGGGAGCACTTACTGATTAGACAGTAGAAAGTACTCCAGTTGAGTAGAGGTATTGCACAAAAAGGTGGCATCTTTGTGGACAAATAAGCAGGGCGGGATTCATTCTGCCCTCTGTTACACTCGTTTTTCCCTTGTTTTTCTGCCCTTCTGCTCTCTGTTAGACTTGTTTTTCCTTTGTTTTTCTGCCCTTCTACCCCCTGTTAGACTTGTTTTTTGTGCCCTTCTGCTCTCTGTTAGACTTGTTTTTCCTTTGTTTTTCTGCCCTTCTGCCCCCTGTTAGACTCGTTTTTTGTGCCCTTGTGCCCTCTGTTAGACTAATTTTTCCCTTGTTTTTTTGCCCTTCTGCCCTCTGTTAGACTCGTTTTTGTGCCCTTCTGTCCTCTGTTATTCCCTTGTTTTTCTGCCCTTCTGCCCTTTGTTAGACTGCTTTTTGTGCCTTTCTGCCCTCTGCATCACCACATCATCACTCAGCGCTACCCCAGCATCACTCAGCACCACCACATTATCACTCAGCACCACCACATTATCACTCAGCACCACCACAGCACCACTCAGCACCACCACAGCATCACTCAGCACCACCACAGCATCACTCAGCACCACCACAGCACCACTCAGCACCACCACAGCATCACTCAGCACCACTTAGCGCCACCACAGCATCACTCAGCGCCACCACATTATCACTCAGCACCACCACATTATCACTTAGCACCACCACAGTACCACTCAGCACCACCACAGCATCACTCAGCACCACCCCAGCACCACTCAGAACCACCACAGCACCACTCAGTGCCACCACAGCATCACTCAGCACCACCACAGCATCACTCAGCACCACCACATTATCACTCAGCACCACCACAGCATCACTTTGCACCACCACAGCATCACTCAGCACCACCACAGCACCACTCAGCACCACCAAAGCATCACTCAGCACCACCACAGCACCTCTCAGCACCACAACAGCACCACTCAGCACCACCACAGCATCACCCAGCGTCATCACAGCATCACTAAGCACCATCACATTATCACTCAGTACCACAACAGCATCACTCAGCACCACCACAGCATCACTCAGCACCACCACAGCATCACTCAGCACCACCACAGCACTAATCAGCACCACCACAGCACCACTCGGCGCCACCGCCGCGTCACTCAGCACCACCACAGCATCACTCAGCACCACCACATTATCACTCAGCACCACCACAGTACCAGCCAGCACCACCACATCATCACTCAGCACCACCACAGCATCACTCAGCACCACCACAGCACCACTCAGCACCACCCCAGCATCACTCCGCACCATCATAGTATCCCTCAGCACCACCACAGCACCACTCAGCATCACCACAACACCACTCAGCATCACTACAACACCACTCAGCATCACCCCAGCATCAATCTGCGCAACCATTCAACAACAACTGGTTCAAATATGTTCTCTCAATGTTTCAAGCTTTATTACAAATGTCACAAAAATATGTTAATATTTCACTTCTGTTCTTGGATTTTCGTCACAATAAAATACACTAAACATAATCTTCTCAAAAGTTATTTTCAAAAGTTTAAGCTATTGCCATTATAAATTAAAATCACTTTTATTTAAGTATTAATTATTTACAAAAATTAAAAAACACATTGTAATTTGTAATATCAATACATCTAAGTAACGTAAATACAAAACATGTTGCATTACAAATGCTATAGATGTCACATTTGCGAAAGTTATAACTATTGGCATTGTAAATGACAAAGCTATTAATTAGGTATTTTCAAAACCAACACATAAATAAAAAAAATGTAATTTACAAGACCAATAGCTCAAACTTTCCTAATGCTAGACCTATTACATTGCAAATGCTTGTTTTTATATCTGTCAGTGCTTCCTGTATAGGTGGTCGCTCCCCACGCTCCCTGACCTTGTAGCGCTGGACTGCTACATTGCCTGATTCATATTGTGCCAGATTGGTATCGTAGCGCTGCGCTGGACTGTAATATTGCCTGCATTTTAATTGTGCTGTAGTGTAGTTCCTAGTTTCCCACTAGGCCCTGCGCATTGGAATAACATAAACAGTAGTATCGACGTGGAACTGCTTATATTCCAGGCCTCCACTGACTATGCTAAACTTAATTGGGTGTGTTGCCAACTAGCTCAGAGGTCACTGGAAACTTTCTTCTCTGCATAGGAAGGGATCAGCTTCCTTGGCACAGACAAGAAGGTATTCAGCTTTCCAACAACCGTGCAACATGACAACTTTGCTCCTCAGATCAAGAGTCAATCTCTAGGGTCGTGTGAAACAATAGACATGTATTTCACTCAGTCAGTCTAGTGCAGTTTACTTTCACGAGATGTAGAGAATAGAGAGACGGGCGTTTGTCAATAAAGGGTTAACATTTATTGAACAATCTTTCTTCTCGTACAAGAGAAATGTATTGCCACAATTGCAATAATTGTTATTATAAAAAGTACGTACAGTAAGATAAGTATTGCGAAATAGAACTGTAAAAGCATTGATATGGTTTCTTAGCCATACAATGGCTTAAAAGTAATAAAACATATATACAGTCATATATACATTAGGCTAACATACTCAACTGGTGCTTCTAACTAAGCCTACCCCAGTGTGCCTGACCTAAGCCTAACACATGAAAGGGGAGTAAGGAAGTAGCTTTAAGTTAAGTTGGTTTTGCCAAGGTTTGTTTCAAGAATTCTCGTCTAAGGGTTTAGTCAACACCATACCTCTGAATAGAATGATGGAGGATTGGTATCTCCTTCAGGGGTCTCTCTCGATATTCCAGTCACCCGCGAAGGTAGACCGGAAACGCCGGAGCTGGATTTCTCTGCACGAGAAAGGCAGCAGCTTTTCTTCAGCGGGTCGAGGAAGGAGGGGGGACAGCGTCCGCGTGCAGCTGGAATCTGCTGGATGTCTTCGCAGAGGGACGGCTGTTCAGCTCCTTAAGCGTACTGCACCATAGTTCGCGCTCTAGCAGCGATAATGGTATCAGCAGCTTCACCACCACAGGGACAGCAGGCTGCAGCGACAGAGTGCTAGATTTACCAACACGGGGTCTTGCAGGCAGCTGGCTTCAGCAACAGTAGCTCGCATTGCTTAAGGCAACGTTGGTAATATTTATACCTGACAGGTGCTGGGTTTGACGCAAGTTTGCTGGACATAAGACGTCAATTAAAGATGTCACTAGGAAGTAATGGTTATCAGTTGCTCATTAGAGTTCCATTACTAATCAAAACATAGCAAGCGGGGATTTCCAGGTTTGCTGAGTTTTTATCTTGTTGAAGAACTCGGAGTGTTATCTAGGAATATCAGATAGTGACTACTGCTCTGTCATTGCACTAATTGGTCGCAAAGGAAGTGGCAGAGAGAACTATGCTGGAATGTGGCTCTGTTCGTGTGAGGCCAGAGATGACTTTTCAGAAAATCGCACTTGAACCGTTATGCCAATATAGGGAATAAATGGAGTTATAGCCGAATAGGGGCATAAGGTCACAGTATCGATCAGGAACCTAGATAAACACGCAACACCCACTCCACGGGTTAATGTCCATCAAAATTACTAAAACTAAAGCAATTAGATGCATGTGTAACATTGCCCACCCCAAAATACATAAATGCATTCGAAATAGGCGTACTTGTAATACATGAAATTTAGGTACTGTACGTTTTTTAAAGCATAGAAATCATTCAAAAAATTATTGCATATGAAATCATTGAACGATTATGCAAAAGGAATTACACATGAAGTATCTCTGACAGACGAAAAGCGAGATAAATCATCACATAAAAATGCATTGTAATAACATGTGATTAAAATCAAGGACATCACTGTTCCTCTTGGTCTAACTCCTTACATCTCAAGCGCGACTCATGATAAGGGTCACACGCTTGATCAAGTGTTCTCCACTTTTCCTCTTATTATGTCCCAGCCCACCCCTGTTCTCTGGTCTGACCACTCTCTGATCAGTTTTTTTAATTCAGGGTAAAAGTAAATCATCTTATACTAACTCAGACCACCTTAGGCATCCTAGAAGACCTTTGCATAAAATTACCCCCGAGAATCTTGCTCAAGCGTTTCAGGACTATCCCTGTACACTATCTGGCCATCTGGAGAGGGATCTTGAAGCCTTCCAGGAATGGCTAACTGAAAGGCTCGATGATCTTGCTCCTCTTTCAATCCCCCCTTCATCTGTTAAGCGCTGCTCGGCTCCTTGGTTTTCGAAGTCACTTGCTTTGGCACGCCGTAATTGTAAGTTAGCCGAAAGACTCTGGTGGAAGCATTATGACCAAGAAGCTAAGTCTGCCTATAAATTATCTATTAAATCTTACCATTCTGACATTCTTGAGGCCAAAAAGAACTATTTTGCAGATAGAATTGAGTCTGCATCAAATTCCAGTAAAGAAATCTTTACCATTGTTAAAGAGTTTATCTCTCCCAAATCCAGCATAGCTCAGCATAAGTTCTCAGAACCTTGGGTAAAGGAGCTGGCCATCTTTTTCAATACAAAAATCAAATTAATTCAAGAATCTTTTCCCCCAGCTACCCCTAATGCATCATTGCACGATTCCAATCTGACGACTTTATCTCCTGATTCTAGCCCCATTCTATCGGAGTTTCCTCCTTTATTGGAATCTAATTCCCTGGATCTTTTACTCAGGATTAAATCGGGCTCCCCGCTTGACCCGTGTCCGGCGAGCTTTTTAGCCAGGAACGCCAAAATTTTGAATTCCTTAATCTCCCCGATCCTGAATCTTTCTTTGTCCTGTGGCATGGTTGCACCAGCCTGGAAGAAGGCTATGGTTGTCCCCCTTCTAAAAAAAACCAGGCCTCGATCCTGAGATACATGCAAACTACAGGCCCATATCTCTCCTGCCCAGTCTGGCTAAGATCGTCGAGAAGCACGTTCATTCTGTGCTTTCTTCCTTTCTTGAAGACCATGGGTTACTCCATTCTACCCAATCTGGCTTCCGCTCCAACTTGAGCACTGAGACCGCTCTTTTGGAAGTTAACGAAGCCATTAAGGAAGTGCTCGACGCAGGTGGAAGAGCAATGCTGGTGTTGTTGGATTTGTCGGCGGCCTTCGACACCGTCCCGCATGAGGCCCTCTTGAGAAGACTTCACGAGATCGGTCTCAGAGGGACGGTGTTGAGCTGGCTGAGATCTTACCTAGCGGGTCGTCGACAAGTGGTCTGGGCCCCCCCGTACTCCGCCGAGGTGCCGCCTATGGATGTCGGAGTCCCACAAGGGTCGGTGCTGAGCCCGACCCTTTTTAACATCTTCATGACTCCTTTGGCGGTACTGGCGGAGTCAATGGGTGCCCAGATCATATCTTACGCTGACGACACCCAGCTCCTCTTCACCTGCAAGAAGAGCATGGAGTTCGACGGGGAGAGCATCCGTGGTTGCCTTGGGGCTGTCTTCAACTGGTTTCAGGGAAGCAGCCTCAAGTGCAACCCAGATAAATCTGAGGTGCTCTTCTTCGGCTGTCAGGCAGAACCACCTTGGCAGGAATGGTGGCCGGTTTGCATGTCCCCCCCTTCCTCCTCATCCTTGGTCGCTAAAAACCTCGGGGTTAAAATTGATAACACCCTTGCCTTGAAAACACAGATCACAGGCCTCACGGGCACCTGTTTTGGTCTATTAAAAATGATGCACAAATTCCTTCCTATGCTCCCTTTGGCCCACAGGAAGCTGACAGTTCAAGCTTTGATCTGTTACAGGCTTGACTATTCAAATATCCTCTACTTGGGATTGCCAGACTATCTCTTGCACAAACTCCAGGTTGTCCAAAATTCTGCGGCAAGAGCCATCTTCGGCCTACCCCGGCATGCCAGATCATCTGAGTTGCTTTCCTCCCTGCACTGGCTTCCTATTAAGAAGCGTATCATATTCAAAGCACTTACTCTGGCCCATAAGGCACTCCATCAGGTAGGGGCCTCATACATTCAGAAACGGATTTCTTTCTACAAGCCCACCAGATCTCTCCGGTCGTAAAATCTTGGCCTGGCAATTGTACCTCCTATTAAGAAAGTCAGAATAGGTGGACGTTCTTTTAAATATCTCGCCCCCACATTATGGAACTCCCTTCCCGTTGATCTCCGCTATACTCCCAATTTGTTTGCCTTCAGAAAGGCCTTGAAAACCTGGCTTTTTCATTAGTAACTCTGCTTTGTTTCTGTTGTCCTTCTCCTTTCTTTCAATAATGGGTCAGAAAGCGCCGGGACACTCCTTGGAGTAGCCGTGCGCTATATAAGTCACCCATTAACATTAACATTAACATGTGTGCTAGAGGCTGGTGTAATATTGTTATGTCTCTAGATGTGTTTAGAAATAGAAGTGTGAGGCTTCTGTTCTCTAAGAATAGTTTTTACGTTAAGCAAAGAATTGTTCGTGCCAAAAAAGGCCAATATTAGAAAAGTTGTCCAATTCAAAGAAAATAGATTTCCAAAGCTCTTGGCAGTTTATGTTGATCAAAACTGAAGGCCGAATTCAGAGTTCATGGGAACACTGTGTGTCGGAAAAGCTTCTTAAAGTTATTGTTTCTCTACGGGTGAGAACATCGTATCAGACAGGCTCTCAAAGAATTGGTCTACAAATTCAGGTGATAGTTCAACCAAATTAGATAGCGTTGTAACTTGGCAGGTGTGAGAATGATTGCTGTCATCGTATTCAGGAGCAGCAATGCTCACAGATGGCTGTACCTGGGTGATGCTGCTTTTGTCGCTTGCTCCACTGATACCACCTAGTGGTAGCACAGGAGTCTCCACAAATGCCGTAATCAGGATTGGTAGCCGCTGGGGATAACACAATGCGTGAGCCGTTATTGGACTGAGCAAAGTATCAACGTCCATTGGAACTGCTGATGGAAGTGAAAGACAGATGTCCAACACGCATTCATCTCCGCAAAGCATACACCTTAGTACCGGTAAGATACATTTCTGCCATATAGGTCCGAATGAAAGGAACCAGGTCATGTTTAGATCTCTCAGCCTGGCCAATCCGAGGACGTTAGTTATCCTGTCCCAGTAGCGCATTGCTAGGATTGTCTCTTCCATTCCCATGGGAGCTATGTCTGAGCCGAGGCTTCCCATAACGTAGCAGGAGGGTCAAAAATAAAATCCCTGCGACGAGTCCCAAAAATAATGGTATGCCGCCAAAAATGGAGTGCACAAAATTAGGAAAGATTCCCAAAATTGCCTGGAAGGGTGTTAGCAGTCCCGTAAAGACTGTCTTAAATATGCCTGGGATGCTTGTTGCACTAGACATGTTAAGGAGTTGGCTGAACATTTCTACTAAATGCACGGGGCAATTTGTTGATAAAAGGTCATGAACTTCAGTAGCTGTCCTTGCAACTAGAAGATCATACGTCTCTTTTGATGACGTTATAGGCACTGTTGTCTGTAAAAGTACAGATTTCATTTTGCTTAATGTATCAATTCGTATAGAATAGAGATTCAGACGAGGCCAGATGGGAGTCACTATGTCTGCAGGCCCACTCGGAAACAATGCTTGCATACAGCATTTGACCATGGATGTTACTTCTACTAGATAACTTTTCCCTGGCACGAGGCCACAACATCTGTGATCCGTTCTAAGAATGTAACTCCCGTTCGCGAGTTGCATAAAGAAGGGCTCTATCTGAGTTGCAGGTGTGACTAGCTGGTGGCATGAAAGGTTGTTTGAATTTCCATCACATGCTCCGTGTAAATTAATACCCTGACACAAAAGTATACCGCTTAGTGAATGTTTACAGTTGTCACCACTAAGAAATACATTTTTGTCGCTGTCACTATAGCAAGAATGAGTGTATGGTAATTTCCATTCAGATTTTACATATCCTTTACCCAATTGTTCATACTGGCCAGCAGGTATGTATTCAAGGCACTTTTTAAATCGGAAAGTTGTTATCGGAATTGTGATAATTCCGTGTATTATCCATTCAATGACAGGACTCTCTGACATTGTCAATGATAATCTCTCGAGTTTTTCGATGCTCAGGATTGTATAGTCTGCTCCTTTCTGTGCCAAACCGATCTGTTTATCAGTAAGGTAAAAAATGGAAAATAATGACGTTGTGTTGATTAAACGCCAAGGCACATAGCCTGAATGAAGATTTTGCAGCGTCCAGCCTAGTTCTATAATAGAACGTAATTGAGATCGGCCATGTTGTAACATTAGCAAGTCTCTGTCTATCACATCAAAGGCAGATGATACAATATTGTCCAACGAATATATTCTGGAAGACAGAGTCATTAACCCATTGTCTACCACAGAAAGTGATTTCTCCAAATTAATACGATCAATTTCTCGTATTTTTTCAGCAGTTTCAATTTGCTTTACTTTCCAAGCCTCGTTGTAAGCAGCATAGATACTGGTCGCTATGAAACGCTTTTGACGCTGTTTGCGTGGTCCAAGAATGAAATCGCGCAAATCAGCACCATCTTTTAGTAAAGACAAGTGTTGATTAATTTCAGCCAGTGTGGATGTTGCTAGCCATTCAAGGCAGAGTTTCCCTACACTGTATGTTGTTATTATTCCTGGATGTTGTCTCTGGGAATATCTTGAGTCTAATCTGGTCATTTTTAAGCCCTGTGTTTTATTCAGGAATCTATCTTGACAGCTGTTTGTGTCTGTAGGCCAGATTAACCACTTTTTCCAATCAGGATGTGATCTGTTGAAATGTAAAATTTGTGACACGTCTAACTCAATATCTGCAGTTGTATTCTCAGCTATTGGCTTTGGAATAGACGGTGTTCTAAGGTCTTTGTTTTAGCTAGGCCAAGACAAGATGGTTGGTGTACTGTGTCATTTAAAAACAACATTTGTTCTGGTATCATGCAGGTTCTAAATAGTGCTTCAATGCCTTGCACCTGCCAATCTTTTGTACCCCAAATTGTTTTTGTTTCAATATTATTTTTCCAATAATCAAAACTAAATGTCATCATTTTGTCATAAAATGCTTCTGAATATATCAATTTAGAATTTGTCAGCATTGTTTTCATTCCTGTTTTATCTAACAGTTTGTAATAAAACGTTTCTGCATTACTGGTGTTAAACCCTGAGAAGTATTTGAATTTCTCAAAAAATGCTTTAGAACTGCTTTTAGGTGGTGTAGAACAATGTTCCCATTGATTATACATAAAAACATTTCTAGGCTGTGCAGATTTATGCAAGTAATGATCCCCATAGTGGGTGTAACAGAATAACTGCTCATAACTAGATGAACCTTGTAAATAATCATGATCTGTGAATCTAGCTGACATTACTAAATCAGACATCATGTCATTAATACTGTTAAAGTCCCAATCATCAGAGAATGCACTAGGAGTCACAAAGTCACTTAAGGAAACCTTTAGTTGATGAGGATACTTCAGGATTTTGACCGGACCATAGATCTCATAGTCTGTTTTCTTCCATACTACCCCACCAGGTATTGGAATTGCTGTGACATTTACTGTTGACAGTTCTCTTTTCTTCACGTGGGATGATCTGTGTGGTTTCAGGACTAGGTTGATGTTCTGACTTGCTGTGTCCATTGTAATATATTTTCCTTCAATGAATTTTCCCAAACACAGTACCATGATGAGCCAAAGCAGGAGGAAAAATACACCTAGACCGAACCAGAACTCTAGCCAAGGGGAAATGAGGTAGATTTCCTTCAGTTGTTGAAAGAGTTCCGTTGCTTTTTCTTTAAAAGACTTTTTTGTTTCTGGCATCACTTCGGGGTCGTTTTGATCTTCAGAGAAGTTGTCGAAGTTGATGAAATAACCAGAGGCAGTTCTGTCAATTGATGGGATTGTTCTTTCAATCTGTCTCTCGGTAGCACTTTCTGATGCCACATCATTGTAGACTGGTGTTGTTTCTTGACGAACTGTTTCAATCTGTGTTTCAAGAGGCACGAGTTCCATGGCATTATTGCATAGTCCTTCATTGTGCACTGCAGGCTGATCGAATGTGATTAGTCTTTCAGTTTGAACCTCTTGGATTGTTGCAAGTTTGGGTATTCTGTTGTTTCTTGGGAGTCCACTGGGCCTACTGTTGATTATAGGCCACATGCTTGTGGTTTTACCAGATCGATGGACACAACTCTGTTCTCCTTTTTACCAGCAAGGGGCGGTAGCACAACTGATCTTGTTCCGGTGACTGCCAAGACAGGTACTGCTTTTCTGTAAGAAGGCCCAAATTCCTTCTTAACCGCGATCTTTTCTCTGACTAGATCCCCAATCTTTGGAATCCAGACAGGCCTTGCTGGGGCTGTTGCTGGTGGTGCCTCGTCAGTGGTACTTGGCTGTTGCTTTAACTTTATGTTGCTTAATGATTTTCTTGTTTCATTCAGTTCCTGTAAAACAGCCAAACGATCCTTTACATCAAAGTGCGTTGTTTCTTCTTGTACCACTGACATCTGACTATCGAGGTCCTGAACTCGCATTCTAATTCCGAACAATAGTTCGTATGGGCTGAAACCTTTTAGAGAATTTCTTGGCATGTTGTTAAGACTAGTCTGGACACTTATTAAATGTTTGACCCACCCAGCGCCTGAACCTAATACCTTTGCTGTTATAGATTGCTTTATGTCCCGTTTTTTTCTTTCTATCACACTATTCCCTTCCGGGGTATGACGGACAAGAATACCACAACCCAATTCCCATGCTGGCCATGGCCTCCTTATAAGCTCGAGAGCTAAAAGCAGGACCCTGGTCAGAATGGAACGTGGTAATTGCGTATATGCCGATATGGACTCGCAAATCTTTTATAACCATTCTAGCGTCAGCCGAGCGCTGGAGGCCTCATTATTTAAGTGCTTTTCGTCTTAATGGTGTACACTGGGACGCGCTTCTCTTCTTTGATTGCGCAGATAGACCGCCTTATGCTGTCTAGAAGGGATCCTGAAACTACACTGGCCTGTTCATTACTGCGATCTCTGTTGCAGTTTTCACAATTTTGAGCAAAACATTGAATATCTATACTCATTCCTGGCCACCAGTACTCTGATTGTAATTCTTTCAGAGAGGCTTTGATTGTTTGGTGTTTCAGACCCAACCCCATGTGTGCTTCCAGTAAGAGGAAGCCCCTCCTGCTCCTGTTTGGAATTACTCTGTCCCCACTCCAGGGATTCGAGCAAAAGGAACGGAGTTTGCATCGATGATGTATGCATAATTGAGTGGATAGTTTACGGGTAGTGCTGCACAGTCGCCTTTTACGGTCGTTTTTACTGCCAGCATGGTTTAACCGTCTATGTATTTTTCTGTACGCTTTTTTGTGGCTACGGAAGCCGGTTTAGTTGCTTCCGCGGTGGCTGTATTAGCCAATGAATTCCCTGCAACGTGAACGCCATCACGTTGAAGACTCTGTGCGTGAATCACGTGAGTCTTTTGTAGTTCTTTGTGTAAAAGAGCTACCTATTTCCAGAGCATTTTATGCTTTATTGTGGCACCTGTGTCATCTTTGTAGTCGTTTTCGATCCTACTCTGCAGCTCATTGTTGTAAGAGTTGACGCAAAAATGAGAATTGCACACAATAAGTGTCGGGAATTCGCGTTCTGCATTTTCGAGCGCCATCTTTAAAGATCTGATTTCAGGTCTCTGAACCGAACAGTTTCTTACAGATTCAGTTTTTGTTACTTTCGGTCTGAATTTACCGCACAGCCAACGACCTTTAATGATCGCACATGCTGCATCGTAGGATTTTCTTTCTACGTTGAAATGCTGTACAAAGCTATCTGTATAGATTATACAGGCGTATTGTGGGAGAGGCAGAATTTCGATTGGCAGAGGACATTCTTCTTCATATTCTAAATCATTCAGTTCTTCGTATTGCGGGGCGAAATAGTATTTCACATCTTCCGCTCCTAGAGAATCTATACACTGTATCCATTTCGGATCTAGTGACACTGTAGGCAGGTTTACTGGGCTGAATAGCGCTTCGAAGGCGGATTCTGCTGTAAGGATATTAATCCGTTTGCCGTGTGCTAGTTCTCGTTCATTTGCTAATGCGATTTGCACTGCGTTCACAGTTCTTTCTGTGTGACTGAATGTTTTTTCTGCTTGTGTGTACAAGTGAGATTTAATTGAAATTGGTACCTTTTCTCCCTCATTAGAGGTCAGGTACGTGAATCCGCATCTTCCTGGGATGACTCGGATTACAAGATCGATCGTGTTGTCACGTGTATCTAATTTTGTTTTTGCTAACATGTCTGTTTGCAGTGATCTCAAAATTTCTGTGTGTTTTTGAGTCCAATTGATTTGTTTAAAATCAGGTTTAATTAGTTCGTAGAGAGGTTTAACCCTCTCTGCGTAATTTAGGATGTAAGTTCTTCCAAAATTCAGAAAACCTAGTAAGGATTGTAAATTCTTCAGCGTTTTTGGAGCTTGGAGTACAGCGCACTTCTCTAAGAAGTTGTCTGCTAGGCTTTTCCCTTCACTTGATAATTCGTACCCTAAGAATAGTACTGTCAGATGGGCAATTCGAGACTTTTTAAAGTTGAATTTGTAACCCTCTGCTGCGAACCCAAGTATTATGGTGTTCACTCTTTTCAAGTGAGTATCCAAGTCGTCGTCTGTGAGATAAATATCATCTACGTAAGATAATGCTTCATCATCATAGATTTGTAGTAACTCTGTTACCCTAGCTGAGAATAGTCCTGGGCTGTTATTGAACCCCTGTGGGAGTCGACAGAATTTTTTCTGTGACCCAAATGCAGAGAAAGCGGTCAAATATCTGCTTTCTGGTGGAATGTTTTGACAAAAGAAACCATTAGATATGTCTATTGTCGTTTTGTATTTTTTCCTAACTATGTTATTCATTAGGGCTGAACTATGCGAGTTTTGTACTGCAAAAGTTTTGCAACATGTATTAAGATGTCTGTAGTCCAAAACTAGACGATATGAATTGTCTGGCTTGGAGACAGGAAACAAAGGATTGTTCATTTGAGAGGTGCATGTTTCAATCACCCCATGGTACTCAAGTTGATCTAAGATCTCCCTGACCTGTTTTTTAGCTTCTTGCTTTATGGGATACTGCCGTTGGGCAGTTGGTTCACTTTTTAATTGGATTTTGTGAGGAGGTGAATCCTCATCCCATTCTACATGATTTTTATATAATGCAGGTGCCTGGGCTACTGCCCATTTCCTTGCATATGTATATTTTTTGTGAATCGGAATGTGATTCGAGAAGGCTGGCATAATCACTTCTTCGCCACGAGGGCACTCCCTGACAAACTCTGGGGGCCAATCTTTTTCAGCTAACAGAATATCATAGCCTTTTGAGAGCTTATCCCAAAATAGACCCTTTATTTTCCTAGTCTTATCACCCTCTATACGCAATGTTATTTCGTATATTTTATGGGGCTCGCTAAGTCTGGCGTCGGCAGTTTCAACCTGAATGTATTCAGTCGTGTCCACTGTCTCCAGATGACTCATCAAGATCTTGCGCGCTATACTGATTTCTGCTGCACTGTCCAACATTGTCAATGCCCACTCCCCGTTTTTCAACTGTGTCCTCAGTATTCTCGGCATGGTTGATTACTCTAATACTGGCTACCTTCTTTTTCTGAAATTGAGATTTTTTACTCTGAGCAGGTTCCTTGTCTTTGGACTTGGTGTGCTCTCCTGGGTCTTACCGTCCTCTTCTTTCCGAATTCTGTGGAAGAGATCGAGAGGGACGTGTATCAATACTTTGATATCTATCAGGTTTTTTCAGATTATCCCTATTTCTAAGGTTATATCTTTTCTCAGAAGGGCTCCCTCTGGGGAGACTGGCGTTCTCGAGTCGGAGTTCTTTCCCTCCGTCGAGGAGACCTTCCTCTGGACTGGAAACATTTTTCCTTGGGAGTGGATTGTTTATTTCCATCCCAGCTCTTTTTAGGAGTGTTTAAATTATTTTTAATAAATAATTTTTCAGGATTTTCGAGCAGTTGGGGCTTTACCGGTTTCCCACCCAAGCTGTCTCTACCTAATTCTTCATAGCATTTTTCTATGATTTTTGCAAGCTCAACAGGATCTTTTATATCTGTTTCCTTCAACTTCTGGCGGATCGCCACAGATGCTGCTTCTCCTCTTATGTTGGCTAACAATACAGCCGAGACCTGCTTGAAGTCTTTCAGTAATTTCATACCTAGATTTAAAGCGGGCTCTGGACCGAATTCATTTTGAATCTGTTTTAGCACTTCTGGTATTACCGCCATAGACGGAAAACCGTGTGTTTTTGTGTAAATGGAAGCAAAGACTGTACCCCAAGTGTCGCAGTCCTCCACGTGTGGTGCGATTCCCATAGGAAGGCAGATGGTCAAGATTCTGTGTTTCCCAATAGGGGTAGTATCAGGAAATACTGCCTCTATTTGAGTGATTTTCTGTGCTAACCAGAAAGGAATTTGTTCCCGTTTTACGGGGGTTTTACCAAGACATGACTGTATGTTCTGTGGTGTAATTTTATTTGTGTTCCCCTGATGAGGGGTCAGCTGTGGTGTATTAACAGCTGGCTGGACTGTTGCAATCCACATTACATATTGGACTAATTGCCTATGTATTTTTATTAATGTGTTTAGCTGTACCAACAGCTCTTCTCTAGACATTTTTACAATGTCCGGATGTGGTGTGTAGCTGGCTAGAACCGGCCACGTGGCTCCTGGTCTACCTAGTGGACCGAGCCTAGTTATGTGATCATTGTGTTTTAGGGCGCCATTAAACCAGAGCAGGTGCTCTTGGAATTTAAGTGGAATTTCAATCTCCTCGAAAGGAGCGTACTCTTCCGGAGGTTTCTCTATTTTGTAATAGTGAAATTCTTTTGTTCTAGCGTTTACCGCTGGAAAGTTTATCCGTGAATAGAATACCTCTGTCTGCCAATACTCGTGAGCCTCTATCACAAAGACTACTGTACCACCTAGAGGTGTCAGTCCGTTTTCTATAAGTTTTAAAGTTATAGATCTTCTTAAGTGGACCGGGATGATAATAGCATCCGGGTCTGTGTATTCGGGACCCTGCTGAGTCGCATCTACTGCGGCCCCAGGAGTTCCGTTTTCTGGCATTGTAAAAATGCAAGGTTTTCAGACAAAGATTAGGTGCACAATATTTAGGAACACTGTATCCTTCAACGTTGAATAAACCAGAGCTTTACATAGGAATCTCTTCCTACTAAGGTCGGGCGGATTTTAACCTTTCACCCACTCCAGACGTCTATTGGAGTATTTACGGGAGAAAAGGGGTGTGAAATATGCACGACTGAGTTACTCTAAAAGTCTTGCCAAACGTTGGGCGCCATGTAGTATAGTTCCTAGTTTCCCACTAGGCCCTGCGCATTGGAATAACATAAACAGTAGTATCGACGTGGAACTGCTTATATTCCAGGCCTCCACTGACTATGCTAAACTTAATTGGGTGTGTTGCCAACTAGCTCAGAGGTCACTGGAAACTTTCTTCTCTGCATAGGAAGTGATCAGCTTCCTTGGCACAGACAAGAAGGGATTCAGCTTTCCAACAACCGTGCAACATGACAACTTGGCTCCTCAGATCAAGAGTCAATCTCTAGGGTCGTGTGAAACAATAGACATGTATTTCACTCAGTCAGTCTAGTGCAGTTTACTTTTACGAGATGTAGAGAATAGAGAGACGGGCGTTTGTCAATAAAGGGTTAACATTTATTGAACAGTCTTTCTTCTCGTACAAGAGAAATGTATTGCCACAATTGCAATAATTGTTATTATAAAAAGTACGTACAGTAAGATAAGTATTGCGAAATAGAACTGTAAAAGCATTGATATGGTTTCTTAGCCATACAATGGTTTAAAAGTAATAAAACATATATACAGTCATACATACATTAGGCTAACATACTCAACTGGTGCTTCTAACTAAGCCTACCCCAGTGTGCCTGACCTAAGCCTAACACATGAAAGGGGAGTAAGGAAGTAGCTTTAAGTTAAGTTGGTTTTGCCAAGGTTTGTTTCAAGAATTCTCGTCTAAGGGTTTAGTCAACACCATACCTCTGAATAGAATGATGGAGGATTGGTATCTCCTTCAGGGGTCTCTCTCGATATTCCAGTCACCCGCGAAGGTAGACCGGAAACGCCGGAGCTGGATTTCTCTGCACGAGAAAGGCAGCAGCTTTTCTTCAGCGCGGCGAGGAAGGAGGGGGGACAGCGTCTGCGGGCAGCTGGAATCTGCTGGATGTCTTCGCAGAGGGACGGCTATTCAGCTCCTTAAGCGTACTGCACCATAGTTCGCGCTCTAGCAGCGATAATGGTATCAGCAGCTTCACCACCACAGGGACAGCAGGCTGCAGCGACAGAGTGCTAGATTTACCAACACGGGGTCTTGCAGGCAGCTGGCTTCAGCAACAGTAGCTCGCATTGCTTAAGGCAACGTTGGTAATATTTATACCTGACAGGTGCCCGGTTTGACGCTAGTTTGCTGGATATAAGACATCAATTAAAGATGTCACTAGGAAGTGATAGTTATCAGTTGCTCATTAGAGTTCCATTACTAATCAAAACATAGCAAGCGGGATTTCCAGGTTTGCTGAGTTTTTATCTTGTTGAAGAAGTCGGAGTGTTATCTAGGAATATCAGATAGTGACTACTGCTCTGTCATTGCACTAATTGGTCGCAAAGGAAGTGGCAGAGAGAACTATGCTGGAATGTGGCTCTGTTCGTGTGAGGCCAGAGATGACTTTTCAGAAAATCGCACTTGAACGGTTATGCCAATATAGGGAATAAATGGAGTTATAGCCGAATAGGGGCATAAGGTCACAGTATCGATCAGGAACCTAGATAAACACGCAACAGTGCCACATCGTAGCGCTATATCGTAGCGCTATATCGCATTGCCTGTGTGTTTGCTGCGCCTGGTTTCGCTTTTGTTGCTGATGCCATTTTGTTGTTTTTTTGCCTCCCAGCCCGTCCCTCCACCCCGCTCCCGCCTTATAGCAGCTCCTCCCTCCCACAGATAACATAGGAATCGTCCTGCCTCCCCCAGCGCTGTGGCCATCCTGACTCCTGCAGAGGTGCTCGCTCCCCACGCTCCCTGACCTCGTAGCGCTGGATTGCTACATTGCCTAATTCATATCGTGCCAGATTGGTATCGTAGCGCTGCGCTGGACTGTAATATTGCCTGCATTTTAATTGTGCCACATCGTAGCGCTATATCGTAGCGCTATATTGCATTGCCTGTGTTTGTTGCGCCTGGTTTCGCTTTTGTTGCTGATGCCATTTTGTTGTTTGTTTGCCTCCCAGCCCGTCCCTCCACCCCGATCCCGCCTCCCAGCTGCTCCTCCCTCGCCCCCGCTACCTCCACTATCCACATATGACAGATGCTTTTGCGCGCAGCGTTCACGCACAGCGGACGCGCTCCATGCACGCCGAAGGTGCGCCAAAGGTAAGCCCGTCTACACCCGTCCGCGCCTGGACCGCGCCCAGCGCCAGACCCCCAGGCCCCTGCAAAATCCACTCCTCCCGCATAATGTACGACACCGCTACCCTCTCAGCACTTAACCCCGGCCGATTCCCAAACTGCTACCAAGCCACCCCAGGACACACCCATGGACCCTTCACCTGCCGCTCCTGCAAGTTCGACAGCATCAGGACCCACACCAGTTCCACTAACTCTAAACAGAGCTCCAACACTAACCACCTGAAATGCATCCTACTCAACACCCGTTCGGTCCACAGACACGCAATTGACCTTTGGAACCTTACCGACACTACATCACCGGACGTCGCCTTCCTTACAGAAACCTGGATGAACGTCTCCTCTGCTCCAGACATCGCCATAGCCATCCCGGGCGGCTACAAGATCATCCGAAAGGACCAAACCAACCAAACAGGAAGAGGCATCACCATCGTCCATAAGAACACCATCCGCATCACGACCAGTTCCGACGACAACCTCACAACCGCCGAACACCTTCACTTCCAGATCCACACCGACCCCAAGACCACACTCCGAGGCACCCTCATCTACAGGCCACCAGGACCCCGCACACAATTTAGCGAAGACATCATTGACTTCATCAGCCCACACACCCTCCCCTCCAAGGACTACATTCTACTGGAAGACCTCAACTTCCACCTTGAAAAGAAAAACGACAGCAACACCACCACCCTCCTGGACAACCTGGCCAACCTCGGACTCGAACAACTTGTTGATACCCCCACCCACTATACCGACACACACACTCGACCCAATCTTCGCCTCCAGCAAGCACATCTCCTTCAACCGCACCACAGCTCTCCATTGGACAGACCACAGCTGCGTTCACTTCAACTACAAAAAGACCACATCCCACAACCTCCCAAGACCAGCTCCCCGAAGAAACTGGAACAAAATTACTACCGACCAGCTCTTCACATCGCTCCACCAAAACCCTCCTGCCGTATCATTGGACCCAAACCAAGCTGCCACCAACCTCACACAATGGATCACCCACAGCGCTGACGAACTAGCACCCTTGAAAAACCATCAATACAAGCAAGGTAGCAAAAAAGCCCCCTGGTTCAACGATGACCTTAAGAAATCCAAGAAGTTCTGTCGCACCCTCGAGAAAGCCTGGAGAAAAAACCCAACAACTGACAACCTGACCACCTTCAAGAACGCTACCCGCAAATACCACCAACTGATCCGATCCACCAAGAAATCAGCATTCAAGGATCGACTTGACAACAACGCCCACAACAGCAAGGAACTATTCAACATCGTCAAAGAATTTACCAACCCCACCGCCGGCACCAACGACATCACTCCCTCCCAAGACCTCTGCAACTCCCTAGCCTCATTCTTCCACAACAAAATCGCAGACATACATAACAGACATACATAACCAGCCCGCAGACCAGTCCGCTCCACCCACCTCCGAACCAAAACCCCCATCTAACAACCTTTGCACTTGGAACCCAATCACCGCTGAAGACACCATCCGCCTGATGAACTCCATCCACTCAGGATCGCCAACCGACCCATGTCCCCACCACTTCTTCAACAAAGCAGACTCCATCATCGCACCCCATCTCTGAGACGTCATCAACTGCTCCCTCAACTCCGCCACCTTCCCGGAAAGCTGGAAACATGCCGAACTCAGCGCCCTTCTGAAGAAACCCACTGCAGACCCCACTGAACTTAAGAACTACTGCCCTATCTCGCTCCTCCCATTCCCTGCCAAAGTCATTGAGTAAGCCATCAACAGTCAGCTCGCTGCCTTCCTCGAATCCAACAAATCCCTCAACACCTCACAGTCCGGGTTCCGAGCCAAACACAACACCGAAACCGCCCTCATCGCAGCAACAGACGACATTCGAACACTACTGGACAACTGAGAAACAGTTGCCCTCATCCTACTTGACCTCTCGGCAGCCTTCGACACAGTCTGTCATAGCACCCTCATCCAATGCCTCAGCAACGTCGGAATACAAGGAAAAGCATTGGACTGGATCATCTCGTTCCTTGCCGGAAGAACCCATAGAGTCCGCCTCCCCCCTTTTAGATCAGAGGCCACCGAAGTCATATGCGGCGTACCACAAGGATCATCACTCAGTCCCACCCTCTTCAACGTATACATGAGCAACCTCGCATCCATCGCCCGCCAACACAACCTCAACATCATCTCCTACGCTGACGACACCCAGCTGATCCTCTCCCTAACCAAAGACCCAAACACTGCCAAAACCAACTTACACGAAGGAATGAAAGAAGTAGCCGAGTGGATGAAGAACAGCCGAATAAAACTGAACTCGTACAAAACAGAAGTCCTCATCTTAGGCTCATCCCCCTCTGCTTGGGACGACTCATGGTGGCCACCGGCCCTGGGAACCGCACCCATACCAACGGACCACGCAAGTAACCAGGGCTTCATCCTGGACTCTTCCCTCTCGATGACTAGACAAGTCAACACCATCTCATCATCATGCTTCAACATCCTACGCATGATCAAAAAAATCTTCTGTTGGATCCCCACCGAAACAAGAAAAACGTTCACCCACGCACTGGTCACTAGCCAACTGGATTACGGAAACACCCTTTACGCCGGAACCCCAGCTAAACTACAGAAAAAACTCCAACGCATCCAAAACGCCTCAGCCAGATTCATACTAGACATCCCCTGCCAAGATCACATGTCCGGTCACCTGAAAGACCTCCACTGGCTCCCCGTCAACAAGAGAATAACGTTCTGTCTCCTCACCCACGCACACAAAGCCCTCTACGACCTAGGACCCGAATGTCTCAACACGCGCCTGTCCTGTTACACCCCCACCCGACAACTGCGATCGTCCAATCAAGCCCTCGACGCAATTCCGCACATTCATAGATCCACCATGTGAGGTAGATCCTTCTCCTTCTTAGCGGCCAAAACTTGGAATTCTCTCCCCACCCACCTCCGCCTTACACAGAACCATCTCTCCTTCAGAAAGCAACTAAAAACTTGGATATTCGATAAGTAAAATACCCCCCCTCCCTCAAGCGCCTTGAGACCCTCTGGGTGAGTAGTGCGCTATACAAATGTCTGAACTTGAACTTGAACTTGAACTTGTAACTATTCTGTGACCCTGCTTCAAGGGTCAGAGCAGGGTCAGAGAATAGTTGCAAGTAGGCAACGAGGCACCAGGAAGCACTTACAGGCTTACAGCAACAAGTGCCCAAGTTGAAGTTAATTTCTTTGTTACCCTTTTGTAAAAGGTTACAAAAAATTAGCTTCAACTTTTGCACCTGCTGCTTGCTGTAACCCTGTAAATGCTTGGCTGAAAATTCGTCCCCGCTGATTCGCAGATTTTACCGTGCTTTCGCGAGATACGCGGATCGCGAAATCATGGAAAAAATGTAAGTTCCACGAGCAGAACGAATTTTCAGCCCATGCTTAGTTTTCAACCATTATGCCCAGGGGTAGTCAGTGGTGATTTGGCCAAGTCTTTCTGTGTGTTCTCTTGATTTTAAACATCATTTAGGGCATGGATGCCATTGGATTGGGGTGATTTTTGTGTGTATTTCGATTGCGAACACGTAGATGCACCACGCAGCTGACATCCGGCGGGAGATTTGAACATCTCGCTTTCCCGAAATAGCAAAAATTGCACTTCTGTACAAGAAATCTTTCGCTGGCAGCATAAACCTTCTGAAATTGATGATTTGGATCAGAATAACTCCTCAGATTGACATTTGGCTGCACTTTTTTTGCAAGGAGTGCATTTTTGGGGGGTTGGAAGGAAAGAAGTGCCCCAGAGTCTCCAACTTCCTGTTCCTGTCCAGCAGGCTCCTCCCAGTGCTTTGTCCATGTCCTGGTCACTTTTCATTTGGATCTGGAGCTGGAAGCATTACTCTTTGTGGCTGCTGCTGGATATTTGTATTTGAGGACTTTTTGTTTGGATCACTTTTGGAGTTGAGATTTTACAAGTAAGGTAGAGTTGTTTGTTTTGGGCATTGCAGTTGCTGCAACTACAATTTATAAAGTTTTTCACAACTTTTAAAAAAATAATTGAAATATATTGTGGGTAGCCACAGTATCAGGCCCAGGGTTAGTCATGGGTGCATGATACAACTGTTTCTGTGAGTTCTGAAGAACTTAAATATCATTTACGACATGGATGGCATTGAATTGAATAGCTCACTGTTATTATATCTATGTGGATGTTTTTGTAATTTCGGGGTGCGTGTTAAAGCCACCCTAGCCAGTAGCCCCAGGGGTAGTCAATGGTGCATGGGCCATGTCTTTCTGTCGGGTCTCTTGAATGTAAACATCATTTAGGGCATGGATGGCATTGGATCGGGGATATTTTTGTGTGTATTTCGATTTTTGGGGTGTTGTTGGGGCCTGGTCCAGGGCCTGGCCATGTGGGTGGGGGCCATTTTTGCGGCCTGGTCTAGGGCCTGGCCATGTGGGTGGGGGTGTAGGGGCGATTTTGAAGCCAGGCAGTGCGCTTTGTGCCATAGGCCTGAAACCAGTATGCCTTGCTTTCATCCATTATGCTCAGAGGTAGTCAGTGGTGCATGGGCCAAGTCTTTCTGTGTGTTCTCTTGATTTTAAATATCATGTAGGGCATGAATGCCATTGGATTGGGGTGATTTTTTGTTGTGTATTTCGATTTTTTGGGTGTTGTTGGGGCCTGGTACAGGGCCTGGCCATGTGGGTGTAGGCCATTTTTGAGGACTGGTCCAGGGCCTGGACATGTGGGTGGGGGTCAAGGGGCCATTTTGAAGCCAGGCAGTGTGCTTTGTGCCATAGGCCTGCACCCAGTCTGCCTTGATTTTATCCATTATGCCCAAGGGTAGTCAGTGGTGCATGGGCCAAGTCTTTCTATGTGTTCTCTTGATTTTAAACATCATTTAGGGCATGTATGCCATTGGATTGGGGTGATTTATGTGTGTATTTCGATGTTTTGGGTGTTGTTGGGGCCTGGTCTAGGGCCTGGCCATGTGGGTGTGGGTCATTTTGAATCCTGGTCCAGGGTCGGGCCATATGGGTGGGGGTCTAGGGGCCATTTTGAAGCCAGGTAGTGTGCTCTCTGCCATAGGCCTGCAACCAGTCTGCCTTGCTTTCATCCATTATGCCCAGGGGTAGTCATTGGTGCATGGGCCAAGTCTTTCTGTGTGTTCTCTTGATTTTGAACATCATTTAGGGCATAGATGCCATTGGATTGGGGTGATTTGTGTGTGTATTTCGATTTTTTGGGTGTTGTTGGGGCCTGGTCTAGGGCCTGGCCATGTGAGTGTGGGTCATTTTGAGGCCTAGTCCAGGGACTGGCCATGTGAGTGGGGGTCTGGGGGTCATTTTGAAGCCAGGCAGTGTGCTTTGTGCCATAGGCCTGCACCTAGTCTGCCTTCCTTTCATCCATTATGCCCAGGTGTAGTCAATGTGCATGGGCCAAGACTTTATGTGTGTTCTCTTGATTTTAAACATCATTTAGGGCATGTATGCCATTGGATTGGGGTGATTTCTGTGTGTTTTTCGATGTTTTGGGAGTTGTTGGGGCCTGGTCCGGGGCCTTGTTATGTGGGTGGGGGCCATTTTTGAGGCCTGGTCCAGGGCCTGGCCATGTGGGTGGGGGTCTAGGGGCCATTTTGAAGACAGGCAGTGTGCTTTGTGCCATAGGCCTGCACCCAGTCTGCCTTGCTTTCATCCATTATGCCCAGGGGTAGTCGGTGGTGCATGGGCCAAGTCTTTTGGTGTGTTGTCTTGATTTTAAACATCATTTAGGGCGTGGATGCCATTGTATTGGGGTGATTTTTGTGTGTATTTCGATTTTTGGGGTGTTGTTGGGGCCTTGTCCAGGTCTTAGCAATGTAGGTGGGGGTCTAGGAGCCATTTTGAAGCAGGCAGTATGCTTTGTGCCATAGGCCTAAAACCAGTCTCCTTTGCTTTCATCCATTATGCCCAGGGGTAGTCAGTGGTGTATGGGCCAAGTCTTTCTCTGTGTTCTCTTGATTTTAAACATCATTTAGGGCATGGATGCCATTGGATTGGGGTGATTTTTGTGTGTATTTCGATTTTTTGAGTGTTGTTGGGGCCTGGTCCAGGGCCTGGCCAAGTGGGTGTGGGCCCGTTTTTGAGGTCTGGTCTAGAGACTGACATGTGGGTGGGGGTCTAGGGGACATTTTGAAGCCAGGCAGTGTGCTTTGTGCCCTAGGCCTGCACCCAGTCTGCCTTGCTTTCATACATTATGCCCAGGGGTACTCAGTGGTGCATGGGCCAAGTCGTTTTGTGTCTTCTCTTGATTTTAAATACCATTTAGGGCATGGATGTCATTGGATGGGGGTGATTTTTGTGTGTATTTTGATGTTTTGAGTGTTGTTGGGGCCTGGCTATGTGGGTTGGGGCCATTTTTGAGGCCTGGTCCTGGTCATGTGGGTAGGGGTCTAGGGGCCAATTTGAAGCCAGGCAGTGTGCTTTGTGCCATAGGCCTCCACCCAGTCTGCCTTGCTTTCATCTATTGTGCCCGTTGGTGGTCAGTGGTGGATGGCCAAGTCGATCGGTGTGTTCTCTTGATTTTATACATCATTTAGGGTTAAGGATGCCAATGGATTGGGATGATTTTTGTGAGTATTTCGATTTTTTGGGTGTTGTTGGGGCCTGTTCTAGGGCCTTGCCATGCGGGTGTGGGCCATTTTGAGGACTGGTCCAGGGCCTGGCCATGTGGGTGCAGGTCTAGGGGCCATTTTGAAGCCAGGCAGTTGCTTTGTTCTATAGGCCTGCACCCAGTCTTCCTTCCTTTTGTCCATTATGCCCAGTTGGAGTCATCGGTACATGGGCCAATACTTTCTGTGTGTTCTCTTGATTTTAAACATCATTTAGAGCATGGATGCCATTGGATTGGGGTGATTTTTGTGTGTATTTCGATTTTTTGGTTGTTGTGGGCTCCTGGTCCAGAGCCTGGCTATGTGGGTGGGGGGCAATTTTTTAGGCCTGGTCCAGGGCCTGGCCATGTGGGTGGGGGTCTAGGGGCCATGTTGAAGACAGGCAGTGTGCTTAGTGCAATAGGCCTACACCCAGTCTGACTTGCTTTCATCCATTATGCCCTGGTGTAATCATTGGAGAATGGGCCAAGACTTTCTGTGTGTTCTCTTGATTTTAAATATCATTTAGGGCATAGATGCCATTGGATTGGGGTGATTTTTGCGTGTATTTCGATTTTTGGGGTGTTGTTGGGGCTTGGTCCAGGGCCTAGCAATGTGGGTGGGGTTCTAGGATTCATTTTGAAGCCAGGCAGTATGCTTTGTGCCATAGGCCTGAAACCAGTCTGCTTTGCTTTCATCCATTATGCCCAGGGGTAGTCAGTGGTGCATGGGCCAAGTCTTTCTGTGTGTTCTCTTGATTTTAAACATCATTTAGGGCATGGATGCCATTGGATTGGGGTGATTTGTGTGTGTATTTCGAATTGTTGGGTGTTGTTGGGGCATGGTCCAGGGCCTGGCCATGTGGGTGTGGTCCAGTTTTTGAGGCTTGTCCAGGGCCTGCCCTGTGGGTGGGGGTCTAGGGGCCATGTTGAAGCCAGGAAGTGTGCTTTGTGCCCTAGACCTTCACCCAGTCTGCCTTGCTTTCATCCATTATGCCCAGGGGTACTCAGTGGTGCATGGTCCAAGTCGTTCTGTGTGTTCTCTTGATTTTAAACGTCATTTAGGGCATGGATGCCATTGGATGGTGGTGATTTTTGTGTGTATTTCGATTTTGTGGGTGATGTTGGGGCCTGGTCCAGGGCCTGGCCATGTGGGTGGGGGCCATTTTTGAGGCCTGGTTCAGGGCCTGGCCATGTGGGTGGGGGTCTAGGGGCCCTTTTGAAGTCAGGCAGTGTGCTTTGTGCCCGTAGGCATGTGCCCAGTCTGCCTTGCTTTCATCCATTATGCCCAGGAGTACTCAGTGGTGCATGAAACAACTCTCTCTGTGTGGTCTCTCTTCTATTAATTTAAACATCTATTTTGAATTAGAATTTCTATTTTAATTTTAACTTTCCATTTTTGAGTGTGTTGTGTTAATGATAATAAATGCCTAGTTGCAAATATTAATAGAAGCACAGCATATGCAACATTTATTTAACAGATGTTCCTCTGCATTCCTTTGCTTTAGGTGCACAAAGACTGACAACCAGGAATCATCCTCATCATCATCACTTGTTGTAGTGCCAGGAAGAATGCTGTGGTGTGTGTACAAGGTCACGTGATGTCACGTGTGGTGGCCATAGACAACTCTGCAACTCGTGCAACTGCGTCCTGCTGTTCTGAAATCTGAAGAAGATGGGCCCAAAAAAAGGTGGCTGTAGCTCCACTACCATGAAAGTTGCCAGTGCCACTGCCAGTAAGAAGGAGCAGAAGAAGCAAGTGGCGCCACTTACCAAGGAGACTGGTGTGTCGACAGACACTTTTTCGGGAAAAAAGCTACACATGCAACAGCGATGTCCGCCGGAGACCAAGCGGGGAGCAGCACCTCCGCTTCATTGGTCTCAGTGCCACCATGCCAAGTTAGGCCCAAGTCCATGAGTGCCACAGAGGCAGCCTCTTTAATTGCTCTTTCACCATCGACCAGTGATGTTGGCTCTGACTCATCGCAAAATAGCATCCAAGCAACGCAGAGTGTAACTCATCTGATGAATGTTCAATCACAGCCGCAACAGCCACAAGTGCAACAAGGAGAGGCACAAGGAGAGGTGCAAAGGGAGGCACAAGGGGAGGCGCAAGGAGTGGCACTAGGAGAGGCACAAGGAGTGGCGCAAGGAGTGGCGCAAGTAGAGGCGCATGTAGAGGCGCAAGTAGAGGCGCAAGCAGAGGCGCATGGAGAGGCGCATGGAGCGGCTCATGAAGAGGGGCATGAAGAGACAGAATTGCCCACAATGCTTGTTCCTCCAGAAATAGAGGCACATCAGGACATCAAGATTAAAGCGGTGATATCATCTGAGCAAGACACTCCTCCTGATGATCCATTGTCTTCCAGATTCCCAGCAAGAAAAAGGTCAAAGAGGGCTAGTACAAGTTCTTCTTCAAGCCCCCTTCCTTCTGATGATATGGATCTTGATTGGCACCCAACAATGCAGTCTGAGAGGGAGGCACGCCCTGACCCGACAAAGCTAGCTAAAATTAAGGTTCCCGCACTGCTTTCACTTATGGGTGATGACGAACAAGAAGTAGAAGTGGTGTATTCTGCTGCTGATGTACAGTCTGACAATGACGACCCAGTCATCACAGTCGTCAGTCAAGCCCCAGCAGGCAGGCAGCAGAAAGACCTTTTTACCCTATCCAAAAATGCTGCTGTGCAGGATGTGTGTGGCGTGGTACCACTTGTGGTACCACCACCAACACAGGTAACTACTACACCAACACAACTTACAACTTCCATATCTTCTCGTCAGAAGGTCCGGCAGGGACCTCCATCCAGCTTGACCTCCATTACCTCAAGAGTCAAATTCAGCCATGCCCATCCTCCACTTCATTTGGCATTGAAAGTAGCACCTGATCCACCACCAGAAAATCTCAACTCCCCAGTTTGGGACTTCTTTAGTGTTAGCAAAAAAGCAGAAAACCTAGTCATGTGTTCGATTTGTAAACAAGTAGTTAGTCGGGGTTAGCTTGGCACCAACTATGGTACCAGAGGCCAGAGAGGTCATCTAGAAAAACATCACATTATCCAGTGGGAGACGCACATAAGTAACATCCGGAAAGCCAAAAGTACAAATCCAAATGTAGACATTGATATTGCATCTGATGATGAGGAGTAGCTGATTGTGCAGGGGGGGGGTGAACAACCAAGAGAAATTGTTTCTGGTACACACAGTACACCTGGCAGCAGCACTGCAGTGGTAGCGCCCACACCCTCCTCTACCCCAGCAACATCAAGGAGGCACAGTAGTCTGGTAGAGACATCAATGCGAAAAAGTACATCAATGAGTCTAACTGGTTTGAAGAGGCCTGGATCCTCATCACACATGAAAACGTTCCAGACCACCATTAAAAGCATGTTTTGGTTGGAGGCGCCATTTGAAAGCAACCACCCAACGGCACGTCTTTATAATGCATTGCTGGCTAAAATGTTAGCACTGGACCTTCTCCCTTTTTCTTTTGTGGAAGTAGTGGGTTTTCTAGAATGTGTGGCAACAGTCTGCCCTAAATGGAAGGTTCCTAGCCAGTCCTATTTTGCCAGAGTTGTGGTTCCAGCACTACAGCTTTGCAGAAGACGGCTGTTCACACTATGTACCTGGCAACAGACATGTGGACCAGTTGCCAAGCCGATGATTACATGTGCATCACTGCACACTGGGTCTCTTTTGAGGGAGACAAGATAGCTGCAGGTGGTCACAGTGCCACAATTTTTCAAGCTACTCCGAAACATGCAACAGTAGCCATGTTTGCCATGGAGATATCTCAAACTGCGGTAAACATTTTGGAGGAGTTTAACAATAAGGTCTTCAAATGGCTGCATCCAAGAAAGCGCATGATTGGAAATGTTTCGACAGATAATGGCAGTTATATAGTTAGGGCCATGGCTTATGGTGGCAATTTTAGAGTGACATGTTTGGTGCACAACATTAACATTGTTGTTCAAGATTTCTTGAAAAAATAAAACAAAGTCTGCAAGTTTCTTACCACCTGCCAAAGAATCTGCACACATTTCAGCCATTCTTTTAAGGCCCGGAAGCAGCTGAGGATCATTCAACCTGTCCATAGAGTGCCAGTCAGAGGACTCATCCAGGATATGGCAACACGTTGGAACTCAACCTTCTACATGCAAAGCGTCTGTTTGAGCAGTACTTGGTAATCAATGGATATGACTTTAACACACGGGGTGCTTCTATGAAAGATGTGAGGCTAGAGGTGGTGGAATGGGACTTAGTTAAAAGCCTCTCAGACATGCTTCATCCTTTTGAGGTCTTCACGCCTGAAGTCAGCAGGGAGAACTGTACTTTGGGCAAAGCAATCCCATTGTTGCGTAGAGCATGTTAACCTGCCTACTTGACAATACAAGGCTTAATGGAATACATTGTGATCAGCATACATTCGTGCCACTATTCTGGAACCACGGTACAAAAAGGCACTGGCCAGCAATACATTCATTCCTTTTTATGAAGCAGATGTTTCAAAGTACAAACATTGGCTAGCTCTGTCAGCCACTCGGTTCAAAATAAGAGCGGCAGGAAATTGAAGGAACTGCCACAAGTACTACTGAATTGGCAGGCCATCCGGCGTCAAGGTCAACTTCTGTGGCCGAAGGCCGTCACTTTCCCTCAGAGCTGTTACCGACACCAGCAGCCGTATCATCATCCTCACCTGCACCAGGCCCATCCATAATATTGTCAGAAGTGGATTGGATAACTCATCAAGGGTTTGCTCTTTCCAGTGTTGATGCAAAGGCCACAAATAATATGCAAAATGGAGCACCCCTGGATGACCATGAGTGGATGGTGCAGGACTATCTGGATGACCCAACAGAGGTCTTCATTGATCAGAACCCATTGCTGTATTGGTATGGGAAACGGGGTCAATGACCACTGATCACCAAGCTGGCTCTAAATTATTTGTCTTGCCCAGTTGCAAGTGTGTCTTCTGAACGTGTTTTCAGTGCTGCTGGTGCCATTGCAACTTCAAAAAAGGACCCCCTCTCGCCCAAACATGTGGAGAGGTTAACAATGATCAAGATGAATTAGCACTTCATACAACCAGATTACAAAATCCACGCAGGAAGAACAGGATACCGACTTAGGTGATGGAAGTTCTTCTCTGTTAGTTGACCTTCTCCTGTTTCAATTCCCAGAGTTTGAGGACGAGCTCTACTTCCCTGACACCTAGGCCTGAAATACTGACTTTCTTTTTTTTTGTCCTTATTCACTTGTATTCCTGTGTGTCTTTCTTTGTTTTGCACCATTTACCACAACAAAACTCTAATCACAACACATCCATCATCAGCACTGTTTTCATCTTATTTCCTTTTTGAAGGTGCCGCTGTCTGCATTCCTACAGTTCACAAGTTCACAACTCAGTCATGCTCCTCTATCCTCCTTCTCCAGACTCCCCCTATCCATTTCCCTCAAGGCAGATGGCTGGATTACTTAGAATCAAGAAGCTGTTGCTTCGTAGATGAGTCCCCTCAGAAGAAGTGGGACTGGAATTAGTGACTTTATGCTGACTGTTACTTCTGAACTTGACATGAGAGGCTGCCCTGTGGGCCTTCACTTTAAGAATAAGATGAGGACAAAAAGTGGAACAGGTAATGTTATGTTATGTTAGCCGGATTTATAGAGCGCACAGATGCCCCAGCGAAGGGGCGTCCCGGCGCTAACAGAACAGAAAAACCGGACAAAAGCGGTAACAGAACAAGAACACAACAGCACTAGGGGACTGGGAGAAAAAGAAAGGTTTTTACAGCCTTCCTGAATGACAGAAGTCCGTCAATGGCACGTATATGGACAGGAAGGGAATTCCATAACTTAGCAGCGAGCACTCTAAAAGAGCGGCCGCCAATCCTAGACCTCTTAAAACGCAGCAATATAGCCAAGTGGAGACCAGAGGACCTCAGAGACCGTGCAGGAACATAAGAAGAAATGAGGTGCTCCAGGATCTGTGGGGAAGAATGTTTAAGGATTTTAAACGATAGACAGAGGGATTTAAACTTGATTCTCTGGGCAACCGGGAGCCAGTGGAGCCTGTGAATGGTTTTTTTGGCTGAGCAAAATCTGGGTAAGCCAACCAGAGCCCTGGCGGCAGCGTTCTGGATGCGTTGGAGTCGAGAGAGCTCAGCCTGATTCGCTCCCAGAAGAAGAGAACTGGCATAGTCTAACTTAGACAGAATCATTGCTTGAACAATGAGCTGTCTAGTAGACGTGTCAAAGAATTTAAAGATGGATCGAAGCTGACGCAAAGTCCCACAACATGTTGCAGCAACCTTTATAGTGTGAGTGGAGAAGCTGAGTTGGGAATCAAACCATACCCCTAAGTTTTTTACCTCAGTGACAGCGATAGGAGTGGGGCCGAGCTCAGATGGCCACCAGCTGTCGCCCCATAGATGAGTCTGTTTCCCAACAATGAGCACCTCGGTTTTCTTGGCATTCAATTGAAGGAAATTATCAGTCATCCAGCGAGCCACAGAGATAAGCCCCTCGCGGAACTTAGCAGCCTCCAGATCGGAGGCCCCACTTATGGCAACCGCCAGCTGTGTGTCATCAGCGTAGGACACCATAGTCAGGTTCCCACGCTTGGCAACAGCAGCCAGCGGCTGCACATAGAGGTTGAATAAAGTGGGGCTAAGAGCCGATCCATGTGGGACTCCCTGGGCGATCGCATAAGGTTTAGATTCAAAAGGTGGAGTGGCAACCTTGAAGGTACTACCAGAGAGAAAAGATCGAAACCATTCAAGTGCCAGATTGTCGACACCTGCCTCAAGCAAACGCTGAAGTTAAATATCGTGGGAGACAGTGTCGAATGCGGCACTGAGATCAAGAAGAACCAGCGCAGAATCAACCAACATGCGATGATGTTCAGCCATAGAGAGAAGCGCAGTCTCAGTACTATGACCAGGCCTAAAACCATCCTGCGATGGATCTAAAATATTTGCAGAATGGAGATCGTTAACTAAGATGGTGTTAACATGGGCTCGGTCAATTTGGCTGCCCACGGGAAGAGGGAGATGGGACGGTAGTTTTCCAATTTTTGTGGGTCCAAAGCAGGTTGTTTTGAATGGGAATCACCTGGGCCTTTTTCCAGGCACCAGGGACGGAGCCTGAAGATAGGGACAAATTAATGAGCTCATATAGCGGGGGGAGGCAGATTCTCTAAATTGAACAGGTCGTAGCGGATCCTTAGGAGAACCTGATTTAACTTTTACTACAAGTTTATTAAAATCCTCCACAGAGAGCTCTGGGAGGTAAGATAAAGATAGAATAGTTTTAGATGCAGGTATCGTTTTCTGCGAGGACCCTATGGAGTTGGGAAAGGCACAGTATATACCCTCCACCTGACCAATAAAAAAAGCAGCTAAATCCTCACAATGGGAGGAAGAGCAGATCTCGGCGGCTGATGCTCTGCTAGTAATGAGATCCTTAAGCATCTTAAAGACAAGTTTAGTAGGGTTGGTGCTGGTACTAAATTCGCGAGAGAAATAGGCGGCCCGAGCCCTGCAGATTGCTCTATGATATTTCTTAATAGCAGCGAGGTACTGAGTTTTTCTTTCAGGGTTGTATGATTTACGCCAGGCTCTTTCAGCTTGTTTGCAAGATTTTTTTAAGAGTCGAAGTGAGTCATCATACCAAGGGCTGGAATCGGTACGCCACTGTTTACTCTCAGCAATAGGGATCAACTTATCCAAGGCTTTCGTCAACCAGTTACAGTAAAGATCGTAGCCAGACTCTACGTCATTAAAAGGGCCCAAGGGAAGAGCACCAAGGAGCTGATGAAAATCATTCAGTTTCAATTTCTTCCATGGGCGTCTAAGAATAGTAGGGGTGGGGGCTATAGAGGGTAGATCATTCAGCATAAGATGAAGTTCGATTAAATGGTGGTCCGTCCAGGCCATAGGCCTCGGAGACAGTGCCTTAGCCAATGCAAGGTTAGTAAAAAAAGGGTCCAAAATGTGACCACCAACATGTGTGTGATGATCGACTAATTGGATTAGCTGAAGAGCCTCCAGATCGGCAAGGGTGCTACTGGCCGCCGAAGAGCATGGAGAGTGATAATGGAGATTAAGATCACCGATAATGCTGAAATTAGCCACTTTAAGGGCCAGAGAGCTAACTACATCAGGAAGAGTGGCCCTGAAGGCAGCATCAGGGCCCGGGGGCCGGTAAATAAGAAGGCCAGAGAAAGTAAAATGGTAGTTAACAGAGACAGAAAAATTGGCACTTTCACAGCCAGCAATATCGATGGCCTTCCAGGTACATGGATGGCAGGATTTAACAACCGCCGCAATGCCACCACCTCTAGAGTTACAGTTAAGAGTGTAGATAGTACACTCAGGAGGGAGTGCAAGACTAATCGCCGCCAAAGCATCATCATGGAGCCATGCTACTGACTTAAAAAGAATATCAGGAGTCTCCTCTGTTAGAAGATCATGGATATCTAGGTGATGCTTCACCAGGGATCTGATGTTAAGATGGCAGACCTTGAGAATATTTGGATCTATCACCAGGGAAGAGCTGATGTTGTTAGACGCTCGTAGATAGGCTGAGCAGTGTTTAGAATTCGGAGCAGGAGAAGGGAGAGAGAAAGCACATCCAGGGCAGCGAAAAGGGCCACACAAAGGATGAAGCGAAGCATCAGAGCGGGGGGGTAAAGCCGGGCGTAGATAGAGCAGCTTAGCTCTGGAATACATACTTACAAGAAAAAGAACATAGGACACAAAAGAAAAAAAGTGGGGGAGCCCTGCCCTGGCACTTCCTAAGCGCTGACGGGGGCAGACGGGCAGGACTCTGGCACAACTCAGGCGCAGGAAAGGCGCGACCGCTGCGCGTCACCGCTGCGCGCTAGAGGGGAGGATTAAGAAGGGCAGGCGGAGGAGGGCCACAAGACTAGAGCGCTCGGTCCAGCGCCTCTAGAATGGCGCGTCCACCCCCAAGATGGCGTCCAAAGAACGAGCAACAGGCTAGGAGCCCAAAGACCCGGACCCACTAAGCAGTGGTGATAGCAACAATTATAGTGCAAGTGGGGGCCAGGAAACCCTATTAAAATCAGGGGTACAATGCAAACTAAAAGAAACCAAAATTAGTAAAATGGGCAGTTTAAAATGCGCTGAAGCGCTATCTGTCAGAGCGCTACCGCGTGCAAG
The DNA here is from genome assembly GCF_964263255.1 of Lissotriton vulgaris. Taxonomy (NCBI): domain Eukaryota; kingdom Metazoa; phylum Chordata; class Amphibia; order Caudata; family Salamandridae; genus Lissotriton; species Lissotriton vulgaris. The sequence continues at coordinate 2,038,102,468 of NC_141691.1, forward strand.
TCCGCAGCACGCTGAAATCCGAGGTACTGTCCAGACTGACCCCATAGAGGACCAGCCTTAAGAAGGGCGGGCGGAGGAGGGCCACAAAACTAGAGCGCTCGGTCTGGCGCCTCTAGAACGGCGCGTCCACCCCCAAGATGGCATCCAAAGAACGAGCAACAGGCTAGGAGCCCACAGACCCAGACCCGCTAAGCAGCGGTGATAGCAACAATTATAGAGCAAGTGGGGGCCAGGAAACCCTATTAAAATCAGGGGTACAATGCAAACTAAAAGAAACTAAAATGAGTAAAACGGGCAGTTTAAAATGCGCAGAAGCGCTATCTATAAGAGCGCTACCCCGTGCAAGTCCGCAGCACGCTGAAGTCCGAGGTAATGTCCAGACTGACCCCCTAAAGGACCAGCCTTAAGAAGGGCGGGCGGAGGAGGGCCGCACGACTAGAGCGCTCGGTCCGGTGCCTCTAGAACAGCGCGTCCACCCCCAAGATGGCATTCAAAGAACGAGCAACAGGCTAGGAGCCCACAGACCCGGACCCGCTAAGCAGCGGTGATAGCAACAATTATAGAGCAAGTGGGGGCCAGGAAACCCTATTAAAATCAGGGGTACAATGCAAACTAAATGAAACCAAAATGAGTAAAATGGGCAGTTTAAAATGAGCAGAAGCGCTATCTGTCAGAGCGCTCCCGCGTGCAAGTCCGCAACACGGTGAAGTCTGAGGTAATGTCCAGACTGACCTCCTAGAGGACCAGCCTTAAGAAGGGCAGGCGAAGGAGGGCCGCAAGACTAGAGCGCTCGGACCGGTGCCTCAAAAACGGCGCATCCGCCCCCAAGATGGCGTCCAATGAACGAGCAACAGGCTAGGAGCCCACACACCCGGACCCGCTAAGCAGCGGTGATAGCAACAATTATAGTGCAAGTGGGGGCCAGGAAACCCTATTAAAATCAGGGGTACTATGCAAACTAAAAGAAACCAAAATGAGTAAAACGGGCAGTTTAAAATGCGCAGAAGCTCTATCTGTCAGAGCGCTACCGCGTGCAAGTCTGAAGCACGCTGAAGTCCGAGGTAATGACCATGTCAATGTAATGAATGATGGCATGCAGTGGACAACACTGGCTGGCTCTGATGAAAGCAATTGCTGTTTGTTTCTTGTGCATGAAATGAATCATATGTGTTCTGTTATTATTTAATCTTTTATACACTAAATGTAACTCAAGTCTACTCTGTTGTGACCTTGTTTAATGTACTGCAGGGGCCACTATGTTACATTTTTTTAATATGGAAAATGTCTTTGGACTCACTGTGTGTAGACTGTGACTGCATGAACAACATTGAGTTTGCCAATTTCTTTAAGACATTTAACAAAGATATATGAATATATTGGCAGTTTGGTGCCTAGATTTTCCTCGTTTACTGTCCTGGGGGATTTTAATTTGCATGCCGATATATTAGATGACCCCTTGGTCATAAAACTCACTGACACGCTTAAGGGCCTCAATCTCCATCAGAAGGTTCTAGCAGCCATGCACATAGGTGGCCATATGCTAGATCTTGTTTTTTCTAATGAACAGACATTAATGATTGACACTAATCAGCAGGTAATTTGGCCCGACCATTTCTTGATTGATTTTAGTATCAGTAGGGGACCTAAGATAAAGGAAGGGCTACCCTCCACTCAAAAGACCAGGAATTGGAGAAATATCACCCTTGCCAACTTCGGTAGAGAGTGGGAAAAATCCTATTTTGTGCCGACCGGAGACCTCTTTCTGGCAGTTAATAAATTTGAAACATCTATAGTGGCTAACTTGTATAAGCTGGCCCCGATTGAAAATATGACCTTGATTAGAAAAACCCATTCTGCCCCTTGGTTCACGGAGGAGCTCCAAAAATTGAAGAGTGCCTGCAAAAAAATGGAGAGAGCCTGGTGACGGGGTTATATGCCTGAAGCCAAGCTCTTCTATAGAAACTCTATCAGAATGCTTCATTGGAGGAAATGTATCAGTATGAAAGAGTACTATTCTAATCAGATCAAGGCCTCTAACAACTCCTTGAAATACATTTTTAGGATAGTGGAATGCTTCACAAATCCTCAGGTATCAAGGGGCATTATTCCTCCCTCTAAAGCCTCAAAAGATGCGGAATCCTTCTCTCCCATGTTGGGTAACGTACAAGGATGGTCCTGTTTTTTAGACATTTGAAGTACAACGCTCATTAGTTGATCTAACTCAGGTTAAATCGGGGTCCCCTGAATATTCCTTGCCATCAAGGTTTTATAGGACCTTGGCCTCAGTATTGAACCCAGCTCTTAGTTTAATCTGAAACCAGTCACTGGTGTCCAGCTTCTACCCCGTTGATTGGAAAAAAGCTGTGGTAAGACCCATATTAAAAAAAGAAAATTCAGACCCTTTGGTCTTGAAAAATTACCATCTCAATTCTCTCAGCCCCTGCAAAAATCTTGGAGAAAGAAGTGCAGTGGCAGCTCTCTGACTTTCTAGAATTGAACAATCTGTTGCATGATCACAGTCTGGCTTCAGAAAGGGTTTCAGCACTGAAACGGCACTGCTGGAAGTTACAGAGACACTGCGGGAATATGTGGATCAGGGACACTGTGTAATGCTTGTGTTGTTAGACCTTTCCGCAGCATTTGACCCAGTGTCCCATAAGATCCCACTGCACAGGTTAGAAAGTAAAGATGCCTCTGGCTCGGTCCTCTCCTGGTTTCGGACATTTCTGGAGGGGCGTTTTCAGCAAGTGACTCTCCACCCTTTTACCTCAACAACGAACAGGTTATCATGTGGAGTCCAGCAGGGCTCTGCTTTGAGCCCGACTCTTTTCAATGTTTATCTCACTCCACTAGCCTCAATATTTGAAAGTTGCGGGATGAGAGTGGTCAACTATGCTGATGACACCCAACTGTTTTTTTCTTTTAAGGACATACACGGTAGGGACTTGAGTTGCTTCAAAGAGTGTCTGTTAAACATTGTGTCATGGATGTCAGACAACTACCTGAGGCTTAATACCGAAAAGACTGAGGTCCTTTTCTTTAACAACAAATTTCCTTTGCATTCGGCTCAGTGGTGGCCCACCTCCCTTAACCCTCCCCCAATACCTGTTAAATCAGTGCGTAATCTAGGCTTCAAAATGGACACAGAAATGTCAGGAAAAGACCATGCTGCGCAACTGCCTTCAAGCTGTTTTTGGAGACTTAAAACGTTACGTAGGTTTCTATACTATCTTCCTTTGGACTGCCGTCAAGCGGTGGAACATGCCACCATTACTTTGTGTCTGGACTATGCAAACAGTCTCTTGATTGGTGCCCCTGAGTACTTGATCCCTAGACTCCAGCTTATCCAGAATGCAGTAGCCAGAGTTATCAGAAACATTCCTGTAAGACACAGTATAGCCCGCCATTTGGTGAGTCTTCACTGACTGCCAGTGAAGAAAAGAGTGTTGCTTAAATCTATTGTATTGGTACACAGAACCCATAAGTATCTCAGAGTCAGGATCCAGAGATACCTTCAGACTAAAACCTTGAGATCAAATAGTCGAAATCTTCTAAAAGTCGTATGGGCGGCCGGGCTTTCTTGGTACGGGATCCCGCAATGTGGAACACTTTTTACCATTGGAACTCAGAGGGATGGAAAAGGAATCTCTCTTTAGGAAAGCGTTGAAAACCTGGCTGTTTCAATCTAAGTAACTGTTCTGTCAGCTATGTCTTGTTATGCCTTCTGTAGCTTACTGTCTTGACAGAAAATGCGCTGGGACACTTCCGTTGGAGGTAGCTGTGCGCTATACAAGTATTTCAATATTAATACCATGATGATGATGAGTCTTGATGTTCAAAGTTACATAATATCTTTACAGTCACTCACTGGGATGGACGGATCATCATTGTCGGTTTACAGAAGAAATATGGCCATTTCGTGAGTGGCAAACAGGTAAACAAGTCAACAACAACCACAGCAGAACTACATGTCTATCTAGTCATGGTATAGAGTGATCGAGCCAGTGTAGTGTTGTTATGCCAGAGACCAGACAGCACTTCATGTAAAATTGCAGCTATGTGGCTTGCTGCATAAAATTAGACATGCTTTGTCTGTCTGTGTCAAATAGGTATGCTACATAGAGGTTGGTTCACTCAGTGGTGCCTGCCTTGAATGTCTGCATGGCCCTGGCCTGCTGTGTGCTAATTATTATCCTTGAAAAGGAGACTCAGAGTACTCACTTTAGGAATGATGTAATACTGTCGCCTCTGAAAGTGAAAGTGTTATTTTTGCATTACAGACCATACCTTATATTTTTTCTCCGTGGTGTTTTAATATCCCTTCCTGTTTTTCCATCGACAATTACAGGCCGGCTTTTACCCTGTGCGATGGGAAAAAGATGAATTCAGCCTTACCATAGCAATCCGCAATTCCGCATCCGTCAAGCAGGCAGTGAACAGGACAACTACAACACACAGTTACAGTATCCTCTTCACTTTTAAAACTAATTTAATGTACTAATAAGTGCTTATTCTCTCTGAGGGCAGATAGGCAAGTGAAATTGCGTAATTACTGCAGCCCTTTACTGTCAAATTGTTTATTCACAGTTAGTAAGTTAAAGTAAGTACTACTTTTCAGTAACCTAACCATCCATTTAGCAAACAACTTCATGCATGCCGTGCACTTCCCTTATGTCCCTTAAAAGATTTATGGATATCTTCGTATCCAAAGATTTGTTTTCTCCATTTGTTCCTTGTCCACGCAGTGTTTTCTTCCTCTCCCCACGAAACTTTCCCAAAAAACCCCATTCCCATCCAATTTTCAAACCCTAACCCTCTTCCCCCAGGCTGTGTGGTTTTCATTGAGGTGTGAATAAATGACAACAATAATTCCACACGCTTGCTGGGGAGGATAAGGTAAAAGTAACAGAAAATCAATTTCAAGGCTGGTGAAAGAATCCGAGGATATATTCTTATTCATATTCTGATTGACACACACCCATGAGTATTTGCAAATAAATTCAGAATTTCATGTGCGCCATCGAGTGGATTCATCATCAACAACATCCTCCTCCTACAAGTGACAAATGCTTACGCTGCTGTGTACTTCACCTTCAGTACTATTTCTTAGAGTAGCCATACTCCACACAACTAGTAGTTATATTTTGAATACTTTAGCATTGCTTAGGCTACAATTTATGGCACTGTTCTTGTGTACTGTACTATCTACCATACTGTTCTAATGCTCCGCTCAGGCCTTTCAATGTTTCATTTCCTTTTCTTTCATATGCTGCTACTGCCAGTGTGTACCACTACCACTACCACAAAAACAATGACATTTCATATGTCCAGGATTCCATAGCCAACCTTAATCGCCATTTGCCATGCAGCCAGCCCTGTGCCTAGCCCTATTCTCAAATACAAATCACAGGTAAGATACGCATTTTGGGGGAGAAAGAATGATGGAGTAGGACAATTGAATTCACTAACTCTGTCAGTGGCACTTTTGTACAAATGTGGGCGATTAGACAATTTGAATCAACCAGACAGTTAAGTTTCAGGAAAATAAAAGTACAGTTAACCCCCTGCCTCCCCCACAAAACAGTAGGTATGCTATGTTTAAGTTGAAATAAATAAATATTTGACCCTAACAAAAATAAACTATCCCAAAAGAAGACCTGACCCACCCCCCTCCCTAACCCCAGCCAATGTCCATGAGATCAATGTCCCCAAAGGTCCAAAAACCCCAACGTCCAATTCCTCCCCCACCAAAAGTCTTTAAAAAAAGGGCAAGGGACAGTCTCTCTCTACTTCCGCCGGCGGTGTCCTTTGGCCAGGTGGTCACGCTGCTCTCTCCGGAGGTCCTTTAGTAGGGCTTTCTGCCTCCCCACCTCTTGCTCTAGGTAGGCCACTTGCAGGGTCAATCGGTGCACACAAGCCTTGCACTTGCAGGTACTGTGGGGGGAAGCTGTTCTTTTTGCTGCTCGGCGGCAGCGGGTGGCTGCCTGACCAGGGCTCTGTACCGCTGGAGTTTTGAGCTGGCTGTATGACCCAGGGGCAGCGGAGGAGGATGCAGCTGTTGTGGATATTGTTGACTGCGTGTCATACTCCTCCTCCTGAGCCAACAGCCGCCGATATTTGGCGACAATTGCCTCCAGCTTACGTTGCCTGGCCCGGATAGCCAACTCCTTCCTTGTTAGTTTAGAAGGAGTATTTATATGAAGAAAGAAAAACATACTGTAATCAATGCTCTTTAAGATTAACACAAAATAATTCAGCAGACGTTGTGTCACAGTAGCACTAGCAACTTGCAAGCACGGTACATAACATTTGTGGCATGTATCTATCTAACCTAAGCATGGGCGAATTTTGCGAATCTGGCGTTCGCGAATTTTGCGAATTTGCAAACTCGCAATCCGCAAAATCCGCGAATTCTCGCGATTTTTTTTTTTGTGTTCGCAAGGATTTCTGCCAGTTCGCAAGGATTTCTGCCAGTTCGCGAGGGTTTTGTACCAGTTCGCAATTGCGAACTTACATGTCAGCTCGCAACGGTCACGATTATGTTGTTTCTACGTCTGGTTCATCATCACAGGTTCCCAGCACCCTCTGTTTCACCCCTGCCACCCTCTGGTTCATGAATGCCACCCTCTGGTTCATCATCACTGTAGATTATGGGGGGAAAAAGCAAGCACACCTGCCTGCTTCAACTGACAAGAATTAATTTGGGGTTGATTTATTAATGTGTCACTGTTTTAAAATTCCAGTCTGGCACCTGCTTCCTTATCTGTAATTTGCTTTCTGTTGCAGTGCAATTTTTTTTCCAGGACCTTTGTGGCCTACTTGTAGCTATTCTATGAGCCTGCTGTGAGGGTCAGAGCAGGGTCATACAATTGTTGCAACTAGCAACTGAACTCTGGAGGGGCCCTTGTCAGGAAGCACTACAGGGAATGGTTACTAATGATGAGTTTGAACTGTTGAACCTGCTGAATGCTTTTTTTGTGTTCGCAAGGATTTCTGCCAGTTCGCAAGGATTTCTGCCAGTTCACGAGGGTTTTGTACCAGTTCGCAATTGCGAACTTACACCGCACGCCACAAAATTGTATCACCAAGAAAAAAAAATCCGCTGCGTGCGAATTTGCAGATTTTCGGTAAATTCGCGAGCGTTCGCGGATTGCGAATTTACCGAAAATCTGCAAAATCCGCGAGCGTAACGGATTTTCCGCCCATGCTTAATCTAACCTCCCATTTTGTCGGCCTCTGCTCTAACATTAGTGGGAGTTTCAGGAATTCCACTAGCACTATATGGACACACTACATTAGACAGTACACCAGTCTTCTTCTTCTCTCTTGTTTAGCGAAATTGGTACGTTAACTTGTGGAAGCCGGCATAATGCCAGCACAGTCAACTTGCACCCAAGAAAACTAGAAGCAAGCCGTGATGACACAGACTTGCATTACTGTTACCATTCCAGTACATGCAGGTAGTGAAGATCTTACTTTTCTATTACGGGGTGGCACTGGCCATACTCTGTTACAAGGGCTACTGCTTAATTAATTTAACTTACAACCTGCCCTGCCCCTGACTACTACAAAAGGAAAATAAAGAAGATAAATATTATGATCATGTAAATGTAAATGTAAATGTAATGTAAATGTGTGTATACTTGTAAAGCGCACTATCACCTAAAAGGGATCTTGGCTCTGTATACCGCTGTGGAACCCTTCCTGGCTTTCTCTGTGAGATTCCCCTTACTGGGCACCTCCAAGGTGAGGCCAGGCATCCTAGCGCTTTCGGGGCCGTTGTGGAGATTAAGCAAGCTATTGCCCAGAGTTGCAGAGTGGGACCCATGATTAGATTAGGCGCCTAGGCGAGAATTATCAAGTCCGTGGACACTGAGCCCAAGATCTGCCGCATCGGGAATTGAACCCTGGTCCTGGGCCAGACCTCTGCCTCATGGTCTGCCACTCTAATCGGTGAGCCACACTTCTCCACTTCTATCTATCCCTTCACAGGATATTTGTTTACATATGGGATGACTTTAGGTGCTTTGTTTTTTAATGAGTGAATACTGATAGGCCACACATGAATGACAGAGTTGTAAACAAATTATTAATAGAGGTAGTCAGTGGTCCCCGTAATCGCCCGAGGAAGGCACTTGTGAGTTGTGACTTACTTGACTTGATAATGTGAACTATACAATATAGATACACAATATATGCTGTGCTTGCAAACTACTGTTAGTCATGATAGTATTCTGAAAAATTAAATTACAACTTCTACTTTTCTCAGCTTTGCTGCTGTGGCACAGACGTGCAGTTTCACATGCTCTTCAAAGTAACACTCTTCATCCAGTGACCGTGTACTCTGTCTACATACACCTTTGCTATCTATGAGGAAGATACCATCCAGACATACATCCATTCAAAGTAAATGTTAATCATTATTCTTAATGTCTCAACTGGACAAGCCTTACTTTTTATCACCGAAAAACAACCTTTTTTATTTTATTTTGTAAACCGCCAGCCATGCATCCGTGCTTGACTTGCATTTGAATTTGAACCAAAGGAAATATTGCGCACACATACAGTTTCTGTTTCACCCACCCAGGCAGTCCTCTTTTCTTTCTCCTTCCACCCATCCTTGCTTCAGCCTTCAACCGGCCATGCATCAGATTCCCAGCCACCTCGGGAAGCATTCAAAAACACGTATCATTCTTTGCCAGTCATTAATTATTACTCCCTCGTCCTTCCTTACACCCTTCCTTCCCTTTTCATTCAACACATCCATCAAATTCATCTCTGATCTGACTTGGCTTCTCGATAAAACTTTCACAGCTGAGTTGAAGTCAAATTTAGAGGAGGCCATTGGTTACTTGTCAACTCCCGACGCTAATGCTATTGCTAATGCAAAGTCAAGGGTAACTGCCTTCTACCTGGTTGACAAAAACTTAGTTCTAAATTTGTAAGTCTTCTTAACAGTAAAGTGTACTTCTACTGTACAACATATACACCCCTGCAGAGAGCCTACTCTGCAATCTGAATAAGTAAGGAATATAATAGCTTACCACTGCCCGCCACTACAGTGGCATCCTCCACAGCAGTTCCTGCTGGCTGTGGCACTGCATCCGCCCCTGGAGTGAGCACCTCCGTGCTGGCCCCGGCACTGGTGGTGGGCTGTGCCGATGGTGTTACGCATAGAAAATACATTTAACATTTTTAGATTCCATATACATTACTCCCTATTTTGTCTAGGAATGAAAAAATATGTTACTAGTACTACATAAAACAAATTTAATAATTTGTGACTCTCTAGTCTGAACTAAAAAGGTTCCTTCCTTAAGGGAAGGGTGTTTTGTATTTATGCTTAGCCATAACATGTGATGCTACACTTTTTGGCACAACTGATGAATCTTTGCTTTTTAACATGCACCATTTTTCTCATAACAGACAGAAGCTTTCCTTCTATGAACAAGAGCAATATCATATGTTAGTCGGAGTCGTCATCATCACCACCAAGTTCCAACCAGGTGAGGGCTCTCCCACAATTAATGTGTGAAATCAGCCACTTTTCAGTTTTCAAGCGTTCACCGTTTATCTTATATGAAGGTGATTTTAATAAATATTTTTATATAATGCACAATTTAAATTTAATATACAGAGTACACACAGAGCTAGTTGTTTTACTTTTAATACAAGCTTTAATACATATATAGTCTCTGTGGTTTTTGGTCATGAGTGAGTGAGCGAAAGGTTTTGCAATTTGCAAACATGAGTCTGTGACTCTGAGAGCTCGGGACTCTGACTCAGTAGTCTTATGTTCTGGGTTGTATAATGATTGGGGATCATCGCTGCATTCGGGAGCTAAATTATGACTGTGACACACTAGCTAGTCAGTAAGGAGATTGGGGGTTCAACTTCTGTTATGACTGAGGTATGTGAAAAGTCTAACTGCGCCTATTATCGCCAATGCCCTATTTCTTGTCCATAGTTCTGTATGTGCAGAATAGTCCCTGCAAGAGCAGTAGTATGTCCTCCTATCCAATCAAAAAGTAAACTAATATCTTATTCTTGGTGGCCATTGGCATTTATTGTTGGGAATTGTCAATGCAAAAACATTTAGAAGACTTCAATAGACATTATTGACAACCCAGAGGAATGCACTCAGTGCCTAGATCTATTGCTGAATAGGAGTTTTTTTAACACTTTTTGCCAATTGTGCAAGCTTAGCTAGTTACACAGACAGACAAATAATAATCTAGTAGTAGCACAGAGAATCATAGTAGAGGCAGGAGAAGAATTTAGAAACAGTCTACAAGAAGATCAAATACAATTTAGGAAAAAATAGAAATATGATGAACGTTTGGAATAAATAGGTGCTGTAAAAGATAGGGAAGTATAATTATCAATATTAACAGGAAAACTTACTGGGGCCAGCAGAGGAGCCCTCCGGGGACCTATCCTGGCCTTCTTGCTCCACCGGCGCCACTACCTCCTCCTCTGTCCTCTTGCCCCTGGGGGGAGCTGATGTACAACATGAAAGAAAGACACAAACATGGATGATTGTTGTCAGCCAAATCAAACATTTCAAAAAACAATGAAAAAATATTTCGGGGAAATAGACAACAATTGTACTAAATGTATTGACCTATCTGATGTGGTCTACTAGGATATTAGTATTGCTGGATTCGCGGACCGTCTACTTGGAAAGTTATGTAACTCACTAAACCAACTACAAAAAGGTTCTACTAGGACTGGCAAGCAGCACTCCGCAGCATGCGAAGTGACATACACAGTCCATCATGGTTGCAGACCACTGAGAGGTTTCCAACTAAATAACCAGTCATTATATACTATCAATCCACCACCACTATCTCTTCTTAGTGGCAGGATATCAAAGGAAGGACTGGACTTGAGTCTCTAGTGTCTAGCATTACGCAGTTCTGTTAAGTACACTCATACATAATCACTTAGGCCAAATGAGCACAAAATTGAAAACAAGTAAGCATAGTAGCACCGCCAGTGAGCAGGTGAGCACCTGCAATCACAGAAGCTTTTGAAACCTAATTTACCTGCAATGTAATCTCTAGTGTCTTGCATTATGCAGCTCTGTAAAGTACACTCATACATAATCACCCAGGCCAAATGAACACAAACTTGAAAACAAGTAAGCATAGTAGCACCGCCAGTGAGCAGGCGAGCACCTGCAATCACAGAAGCTTTTGAAACATAATTTACCTGCTATGTAATCTCCAGAGTCTAGCATTACACAGTTCTGTAAAGTGCACTCATACAGAATTACTCAGGCCAAATGAGCATAAAATTGAAAACAAGTGCACATGGTAGCACCACCAGTGAGCAGGCGAGCACCTGCAATCACAGAAATTTTTGAAACATAATTTACCTGCAATGTAAATCGTCAGAATCTTCAGAAAAGACAAATATTTGCAATATCATAACACAAAGCAGGAGAAAACAAAGTAGTGATTAAATAGCTACTAGTTCACCAAGCCCAGGGATATTGACGTCAAGCAGGTCGAGCAGGTTTGTTCCCGGTCCAGGATGTTGGACCACCGGTGCGTCGCCTGGTTGTAGGTGCTCAAGACCCCAGACTCCCGATACATGGCCCGGCACACCTTACCCCATAGCTCGTGATGCTCCCAGAGCCCGTACCCGGTACCGGGCCTGCCGCCTGCCGCGACGGTCTTGGGGAGGTGCCTCTGTACAGCGGCCACCTCCACCGTGCTGAAGATCTCCTTGGGACTTACAGCCTTCCCCCTTAAGCGCCCGCAAGGGAGCCAGATACGGGGTGCAGGACCATTCCCCTTAAGGTTTTTGCCGGCTCCCTGTGCCATGGTCCTGGACAGTTAAAGGAAAATAAAATAGGAAAGAATAGGGAAAAAGTAAATAAAAGAAACAAGAGTTAAAAAAAGTTTTTTTTAAGTAACGAAAAGTAGAAAAAAAATCACAAAATATAGATGTAGAAAAATAGAGAGATAGATATTGAGTAAAAAACATTAAAAAAAATGTCAAACAAACAAAGGATTACAAAGATTAAAGCTGGATAGAAAAACCATGCCCAGAACCATAGCAATGAATGAAAAACTAGATGGCTCCGCCCATTGCTACCACATGGGTAAGTTTGGGGGATTTTTCCCCCGCGAGCATGCAAAACCGGACACGAACACGCAATTATGCCCCGCACGTAGGAAATGTACAACACGAGCGTGCAACTAGCGCCTGGAAACGGAAATACGCAATGCGAACACTGAAAACAAGATGGCCGCTGCCATGTACGACTGCATGGGTAACTTCGCTGTAGCCGCGCTGAAAAAAAACCCAGCGAACACGCAAAAATTAAAAAATCCGCAAATTTTTTCCACAAATTCGCAAAAAATTGCGGATTTTGCAGACCGCGCGTACGCTTTCGCGCAAATTTGCGTACCGTGAATTCGCATATTTTCCCCATTCTTATCCTTGACTTGTCTACTTTCTCTATTTGACCACTTGAATTTTCACATTCATCTTCTAACTGATTACCTGTTCATCCAGATTTACATTTTTTTTTTATAAATATTGTTCTCTATAAGATATAAGGTAGCCTTTTTAACTTTATTAACATCCATCCATTCTTGCCATATTTTTCGACTCTTTGTTGGTTCACCCTTTACTAAAATAACTACTGTCTCATTTTCCTCTTTCTCTCCAGCAATAGTTTCAATGTTTTTCTTAACCCTTTCCATGCTCATGACGAGCTCAGCTCGTCATGATGCACGGTTGAGCTGTGCTGATGACGAGCTGAGCTCGTCATGAATAGTAGGAATGACGAAAAGTCAGCATAGGAGGGGAAAACACCTAGCAGCCAAGGTGTTAAAAGCCAAAGGTAGGTACACCATTCTTCCTTTCAGACCTCTGTGCAAGTCTGTTGGTGGCAGTTTACTGTTTCAGGCTCCATCCGAATTATAGTTTTGAAAAGGATGAACAGATTGAATTAGAACTGACTCATATGTATTCAATTTTGCCGGCTCCTCTGGAATAGCTACTAATTCTAAGATATTATATACGATCTAGCAGACATTTTGTTATCTTCTAATTTGTTGTACATATATATTACGTTGATCACTACCTAACTCAAATCGACCTTCAAAAAACAAGTCAGCTGCAAATCGTTCCCACTTACCATTGTTCTCCTTTTCACTTTTCAAATACAAATCAACATTCCTACTTTGACTTTTATAATGAGTATGGCAACAACAACCACAGACATAGTTTGGTATTTCAGAGCACACTACATTAAACTTTCCAAATTCTTACTCAAACTGATTAGTGGCAATCACTTTCTCATCTCCTCCAACATCTGTAATTGTCAAACCTTCACTTTCTATGAACTGCTCTTCTGAACTAAAATATCGCTTTTCAATATCATCACACTTTTTTGAACATCTGCTAAATAACCATATAAATGACTTGTATTCAGTTCACTTAAACATCATTCAGGACTTTTTACATAGTACACTTTCCTTAAAAACGTCTGCATTTCTGAATGGTGTACTGCTCACATCCTCAAATGACGAAAAACTATTTTGCAAACTTTTCCTGAAAGATAAGCCAAAGAATGCCCATACTTCTCAGTATATTTTCTTACATTACATGGATCTAGTCCTTGTAACAACTTAATGTTCTGTTTAATACTTTTCTGAGTATATTCTCATAGCAATATTCGCATTGTATCAATGGATTCCTGTTGAATACTACAAATACTACTACAACTCCACTTATACACAGGAGCTTGTGGACATTTCCCTTGTACTCCTTCAGCTATAAACTCTTCTGCACTTTTACCAACAATTTCCTCCTTTGGAAGAGAACAACCAACCTGAAATTCTTGGCAACGACCTCCAGTATCAACTGCAAATGATAAACTATTTTCCTGGAAGTAACTTTCCTCTCTACAAAAAGGCTCAGTAGTAGAAGTATGTCTCCAATGTCAGATTCTTCAAAAGTTTTTTTTGTTCTCTCTTTTTTCTACTATTGTCTTTCAACACTTTGACTATTTTATCCAACAGTTTCATTCTCTTTAAAATCAGAATGAATAAATTCTGTTTTAAATTTAAAGCAGTATTCACTACACTTTCAATACACTACTTCTCTTCGAATTACAGCACTGTCCTTTTATATTTGCAGCTTGTCTGAATCACTATAGATGGAAAAAAGTCTCTGACAAATTTCTTGAAATTGCTTTTGTCTCCTGCCCCAGATACTATTTCTTTATCATGTTTCCTTTTCCTGGTATTTGAAATTGAACTCTACTTCACCTTACTTGAAAAATTCTTCTTTTTACTTTGTGTAATCTTTTTTTCATTAAATGTTCATAATATTTTTTTTAAATTGTCTTCTACTTTTAGTACAACAAACTGTTTCTGTACTACTCGCATTTTTTTCTAATTGAAGATTTTTTCTTTTACTCAAATATATATTTTTCTTCTCTTTTCTTTTTCTTTCACTTCTTCTAGGCATTTATACATTTTAATCCAAACAAAATAATTTTCAGAAAAACAAAAAATAGATTTCACATTTGTTCACTATGTTAAAATAATAACGTACAAATACAAAACTTCCGCTAACGACATTTAGACCCAGTGCTGCAACGTGATGGAGCACGACAGAGGAGCACTAAGATCACAATTAGTGCCATAGAACATACAGCAAGTTATTATTTCATTATTTACATACACCTTTACAATTTATATGTAACTGCACTACCTCATACTTTTTCCCTTTCTGCCACACCCCATCACCCCACAGTACTTTCTCTGCAACCCACCGCAGACAACTTTATAGATAGTATTTTTAAAAATGTAAATCTATGTACTTAGGAGGATATTATCAACCAAACATCAAATTTCCATTATTAACCTAACAATTTTATCTACAACTTCGCAAACATAACATTGCACCCACGGCTTTAAGTAGGGGTGGTGTTATCGGGCTCTATTTTCGGGCCTCACAAAGGTAATCCGTTTTTTTTCCTTTATTGCACTGCAGTGAGACTGTGAGAGCATGCACATTTCTCACTATTCAGAAGTGCAGACATCATGCCAGGTGACTCTCATTGTAGGAGAAGGGAAATCCATTTTCTCCCAGGATTTCCCTTCTCTTTTTGCAATGCATAAACAACATCATCAAGGGGTGATTAGTAGACAGACCACCAGGCATACAACGCCCTTTGCCTGGACTCTCTGAGACAGCTTCCCTGGCATAGATAGACACAGAGCTGGCTGAGTACTTCATAGGTCTTCAAATGATGATTTTTTTGTAAATCAGACTCTGTTCTTTTGCACCCCTTTTTACAGCCCCTACATCCCCACTCTGCTTATTGCTGAAAGAATTAGGCTCCCCTGCTCTGGTTGCACCTCTGGAAACAACGACAAGCAGGCAACTCCAGCACAACCCTACTCTGACCTTACACACTGTCATGTTTTAGTGCTACGAAAACATTCGCTTTACCTGGCTCACTTAGTTCTCACACTCCCTTTTTAATATGAACTTAAAAGCTATGCAATTACTTTTATATTCCTATACTGTACTTCACATGGAAATATAGAAAATCAGGTTCTCACCACCCCAAATTATCTCTCTGGTATACTTTCTCAAATGTAAGGACTACAGGTATTCTGTATCTGCCAGTCACAGCCACTTTAAAGCAGTGTACCTATATATAACCCAACATAACGTTATGTTTCTTAATTATTGTCTTACACTGAAAAGCTCCTTTACATTTATTTCCCTAGATGTACCTTTGTTTAGAACACCACCATAGAAGGGTGGTAAAGTATTCTCTACAAAGAGCAACTCAAAGCTTTGTTGTTCTTTATAACAAACATCTGCCTGTCAATGCTTTTCGCCAGCCTTTTTGAACCCTTAAGAGGCTGGGTGGATTTACGATCGGGGAGGAGGATGCATGAAAAAAACTATGTATGGTTGAATAATGGGCGAGTGGATGCATGGCCAGATGAATCAATGGATAGATACATGTATAGATGTATCAATGTATGGATGTGGGCTGATAGATGCTTAGGATTGGTTCTTAGACAGATGTATCTATGCATATATAGACGTGTGGCTGCATGAATGGCACAGTGCTTACTATAGGCAAGGGGCTCATAGATGCTTAAGATAAGTACCGAAACAGATGTATGTATGTATATAAGTAGGAATGTATGCATCAATTAAAAGATGGTTGAGTGGCAAGGGGCTTAGGATGGATGGATGCTGGGCTTTAATTTGGCCAGGTCTGAGGTCTCTTTTGGGCTCTATTTTTGGCCCTCTTAACGATAGTCACATTTTTATTTATTGCACTGCAGTGAGAGCATGCACATTGATGTAGGCATGCTTATTTTGCTCACTACTGAGAACTGGAGACATAATGCTAGGTTACCCATGTTGTAGAAGGAAGGGAAATCCTTTTAAGAATGTGTTCGCCGAACGTAGGATAATTGGAGAGGATTTTCTAAAGCACACAATTATACTTATCTTTATTTAGAGTACAGCACCACTTCCATAGCCCACACCTCTTTAATAGCTTAGCCCCCCTTTTAGAGCACTCCACTGTTTTTTCTCCCACTTAGAACCCTGACTATACCATAGTTACAATGAAACATTGTAAGCTTCCATTGAAATCTATAATGTCACCAAGTTTTTTAATTTGCCATCAACGCTGGCAGCCTTCTACCACAGTGCAAGAGTGTCTATCAGCATGAAGAATTATTATCCACCAAAATGTTGTGTAATTTATGTATCTGCTGTTGGAACACTCATCACCAAAATGTATTAAAACATGGGAATTTAGAGGAGGAGCCTAGCGCCAACCAAGATGACCATTTAACCACTCGGCTCCCTCATCGCCTCCACCAGAGTTTAACATCCTGAGCTCTATTCTGACAATGGAGAGCAGGCTTCGAACGAGGGAAGCCCGCAGTACCCCTGAGTGTTGCTGTGGTGTCCCGACGAGGCTGGGAGCCAAAGTTAAGGCTCCCTTAAGATTGGGCCTGGCCAACGTGTAGAATCCAGAGACCAAAGTGGCATGCAAGCCACCTGAGGACGTCTGTGACTAATGTAAAAATAACAGTTGATGGACAGAATGCAGAACAGTGTCATACATTCTCCCCAGTACAGAGATCTGGGCCTAAATCCATTGTTTTTTTGCACTCCACACCACCCCAGTTCAGACATGGCCATATGCAAATCAGTCTGACCCTGTGCCTCATGGGAACAGTCCAGCCTGAACTGCCAAGCCATGTCTTTCCTGGACCGGAATCAAGCATCCTAGGACCGGTTTCTGGCTATCAGCCGTATTCAGCCAGGATAGCTTGACTCCAGTGGTGTAGAGAGCATGTGACTCATGTCTGAGTGTTCTGACCGATTTTTTCAGCCCTCCTTTGAGGGAGAATGATTGAAGGTGACTCCAGCCTATTACCCTTCTAGTGCAGGGATTAGAACTATAGACAGGGCCTATTCATAAGGCACAGTAGTGCACTTTCGTACCCTTTTCCGTAGATCAGGGCTTATAAACTTAAGCTAGGGGATAGATTCATTAGTATTAGTGATAATCCGTCCTTTTGCAAGAGTGTTAGTACACCTTCTATGGAGTTATGCTTATTTCGGGCCTTGTAGGCCTCAAACGGGAGAGACTCCATCTTGCTTTCTGCCCCGGCAGCTTGGGATGCTTCTAGGCCAAGTGTAATGTTTTAGTCTCGAAGTGTTGTTCGCTTGGAGAGAACCGGCTCAGGCTGGCCCTTATCGAAAGACTGTATTTTTCTCCATTACGAAGACACAACATCAGGCTGGCCAGCTGGGAACGTGTCCTTGGTATGGGGAGGTACAAGAATTTGGTGGGCGGCAGGTTACTGGCCGTAACTTTCCATGAAAGGACAAGCTTCCATATTAGCGAAAGTGTTAGGCAGTGAGTCAGTCAGTCTGTAGGCGGCAGCTAGCCGTTAGCATCAATGCTATTAATTATTTCCAGGCAGACAGTCGCCATCTTGAAGTCCGAGAAAGATCATGAAGCTGATACTCTCTGAGAAAGATTGAAGGAGAAGGAGAAGTAGCGCAGAGCGATTGGAGACAGAGAGAGACAGCAGCTAATAAAGAGGAAGGTTCCAGTGACTTGGAGGAAAGTAGAGACGACAGAGCATAGCGGTGCAGACGTGTACTCGTGACTGCTGAGATGTGATTCTTAGACGAGCCAAGGCACAGACGAGAAGGGAACCTAGATGACTGTTGAACCCCGACTTCGTGTCCATAAGGTGACGTCTGTCCATAACTTATAGTGTGCACATTCTAACCTTTCACTTTTCTTTGCAGGATATATGTTATAGTATAGTGCTGTGTTTATAATTATTGTAATAAAATACCCCAGTTCTTAGTGAACCAACATGTGCCTTGTATTCTTGTTCAATCAGGGTAACCTGGTCTTCTAGTCAGACATCGTTTTCATGAACGGATGTAAATCCCGGTCAGGTAAGAGGTGACTGAATAATGAGGGAGAGAGGGACCATTTTATGCTGAGAACAGAAGGTACATGATTCAATTTGGCAAGCTGTGCTAATTCCTGTTATTGTAGTATCATCCCGAGTAGCCAATGAGAGATTCCTTTTAAAGGTATTCATAGGAGAGTGATCGTCGTTGGTAGGCGGCGTTAATGAGAACACCAGGTGGGAGACTGGTGCTTAGATCCGCTGGATTACGGATCGGGTTGTAAGTAAGCGAGCACTGGGAGGGAAACCAGTGTCTAGGTCCGCCGGATTGTGGACCGGATAAAAAGAGAGCACTGGGGCTGCAGCTCAGTGTGTATGGCACGCCGAATTGCGTGTCGAGTGAGCACTGATGGTGATCAGTGTGTAATGGTACATAATCAGAACTGCCCCAGGGTAGATTAGTTTGGGCCTAAGTGCCCGTGAGACTAGCTGGTATGAATGGGATATTGTAGAAAACCTATGCATGTGTATTGCTATTTTCCCCATCCTTAGGTACGAGATGTACATACATATATATATACCTATTGTAAATACGTTCTAAGGAGGGAGGTGATTACGTTCCAACTGGGTTGGAGGGGCTCTCAGGAGCTGATCCCATCTGGTTCGAGAATCCAGTCGTTACATCTGGCGTCATGAACTGTTTACGAAGCCTGTGTGCGCTGTATCATTTTGATCTTGTTGGTTTGCGCTCGGCTCGTACGTATTTTCTTTAATGATAATTGTGTATATATTTTTTGTGTGTCAAAATGTATTCGTGAAAATCGAAATCTACTTTTAAATTGCCTGTTGAAATTCCCGGCTGGGAATCAACGCCTTCTGAGGCCTTAGCCCGTGAGTGGGCCGATTCTACTGGTTTGAGTGAGAATTGGACTTCTTGTTTGGAGCAGGCGGAGCCTGCTGATGTGGTTTCTTGCTTGCAAAAGGCACCAGTAGTGAAGGGTGATGAGCTTCCTATTTTAGGACGCAGAGGTTGGATTGTATTGACTGCATACAGAATGCTTCATGAGAAATTTGTGAAGTTACAGAAACGATTTGTGGATATGGAAGAAAAGTTTGTTGAAGTGCAGAATGCGCATACTCTTTTGCGATGTCAAAATAAATTGCTTGCGGACAAACTTGAGACTTACCAGACTATAGCCTAAAGGGCTGCTGTTCGAATTGCTAAATACAAATATAGGAACCGTCGTGGTCTTGTTTCTAAACGGAAAGTGCGTCTGGTCGTGGCGAAAGCCGGACTGGATTGGAACCCCGACGAGTGGGATGGTAATATCTGGGACTCGAATGATTCTGGCTCCTCGGCTGAGGAGAGTGACAAGCGCGAGTCTTCTCGCTCTGGACGTGATTGTAATTCTGCTTCTTGTGACAAAGACGATGCTTCTAGCGACTGTGGTCGCTCTTCCCGTTCTGGTGACGTACCTACTCCTGATTGTTCCTCTAAATCTATGGCTCGGGCTTCTTCTGAGGCTCGTCCGGAGGTTTCTGCACACCCGGTTTTTCGACGCAAATTACAACAGGCTCCTGGTAATCCTAATGGTATTCATATGGATAGTATTGAAGATTTTACTCAACAGGAAGTTAGTGACATTTTACAACAATTTCGACAACGGCCTGGTGAGGCTTTGCTTACGTGGATGGTGCGCCTTTATGAATTAGGTGCTGCAGGTATCATGTTAGATGCAGGTGATTGTTTACGTTTTTGCTCTTTGAGTTCTGATTCTACTGTACAAGATCATTTCCGAAATTTTAATGGTGCCGGCCAAATTAGTCTACTCCAGCCTTGCGACTGATGGCTGTAATCACAAATACCCTACTGAGTCTGATTGGCCTGTCAATGACAAGCCGTGGTATACTTTGCGCGATGCGTCGCAGCGTTTGAAGAGGAGGTGATGAAAACTGCGATTTTTCTCAGTACTGCTGACAGGTTGTTGGATGGTTTATTAACATCTTCTGTGCGGAATCGCATTATTCGTTCTTCCCCTGTTGCTTATAAGCAGGTTATGATGACTTTGTTAATTAATCAAACTGGCAATCCTTTGTCTATGGTGCTTGAATCTGTCCGTCAGCTTGGTGAGTTGGGTGACTGATTTAAACCTGAGAGACAGTCCAGACCGGAGGGTCGTACTGCTGGACATTATAAATTCTCTAGACATGATATGTTTCTTGCACTGTTGGCTGATGGTGTGAAAAGGGAGGACATTGACGGTGAACCTAATAATCGTTTACGGGACATGTTTCGTAAGCGTGGTTTGGATCGAAAGGAGGGTGCCTGTTGTGTGCGTAAGAATGATTGTGATCGTGAACATTCTGATGACAGTGGTGACGACAGACGTCGTGTGGATTCTGACCGCCATGATGAACGGCGCTAAGAGCGAGATGTGTCCCCTCGTCGTGAAAAAGTAAGGGGGAGAGAGGGGGAAAAAGAAAGGGGGAGAGATGATCGTGTCTACAACAGATATAGAGATGAAAGGGATCAGTCCCCTGAGTTGAGGAGAAGGGAGGATCGACACAGGCTTTCCGATCGTAATTCACAGTATTATGCAGATGACAAAAATCCATTTCGTAATGGAGATGGATATGAACAGGATGTTTTGATACCCAAGAAACATGAGAGCATTTATCCTGATTTGTCCTGGTTGACAGAGCGCAGTAAAAATGACTAGGAAATAGGTCAAGCTCCAGTACGCAGGTGGGCTCACAAAGACAATAGACCCTATGTAGATATTGAAATTTTTTGGAAACATCGTAATATCCAAAGGGCCCGAGCATTGGTAGATACAAGAGCGGAGGCCACTTTAATTCATGGTAAATCAAAGAAATTCAAAGGCCAATTTTTCACAATTACTGGTTTAGGTGGAAAGGAGACTCCCGCAGTGCAAACTACACTTGAAATGAGAATAGGTAGAACTCCCCGAAGAGAATATTCTGTATTAGTTGTACCACTCTTGGAGTATATAATTGGAATTGATATTTTAAAAGGAATGACTTTGCATTTGGATGACGGTTGTTATCAATTTGGAACTAAACACTACATATCGTCTAGACCCGTACGGGTTGGCCGTTTACGAATGCCCCCCATAAAAATTCCCCAAGCTACAAAAGTGGTTTCTCAGAAGCAATATCGTATTCCAGGTGGCCATGAAGAGATCAGTGCCACTATTCAGGATTTGGTTGATGCAGGAGTTATAACTCCGGTTACTTCTGCTTGGAATAATCCTGTTTGGCCCGTGCGCAAGAGCGATAATTCTTGGCGCATGACTGTTGATTATCGAGAACTGAACAAACACACACCCCCTTTAACTGTTGCAGTAACAGACATTATTACTTTAATTGAAAGAATTCAAAAGCATCCAGGTACATGGTATGCATCCATTGATATTGCTAATGCTTTCTTTTCAATCCCGATTGCCCCCGAGTGTAGGAACAATTCAGTTTTACATGGAATGGGCGTCAAAGGACGTTTAGGAGTCTTCCTCAAGGTTATGTACATAGTCCTACGATCTGTCACCGGCTGGTGGCGGAGCATTTGTCCGAAGTAACTGTACACCCGCAAATTCAAGTGTGTCATTATATTGACGACATTTTAATTCAAGGTGAAACACAAGATCAAGTTCAGACTCAATTAGATCAAATCCTTGACTGCTTACGTGAAAAAGGTTGGGAAATTAATCCTGATAAGTTACAAGGTCCATCCCAAAATGTCAAGTTTTTAGGTATCAATTGGCATGAAGGTCACAGAGAGGTGATCCCGCAGGTTAAACTGAAATTTTTAGATTTTGCAGTTCCGAGGAATAGAAAAGAAGCTCACAGGTTCATTGGCTTGTTTGGTTTTTGGCGTCAACATATTCCCCATTTGAGTCAGATATTGGCTCCTTTATATCGAGTCACTCGCAAAAAGAATGCGTTTGAATGGGTTGAACCACAACAGAATGCATTTCATTTGGCAAAAGAAGCGATTCAGTACGCCTTGGATCTGTGGCCTGTGGGCAAGGGTGATGTGGATTTGAATGTGTCCGTACAAGGTCTGTATGCAAATTGGAGTCTGTGGCAAAAGCAAGGCAGACAAAAAGTGCCGTTAGGTTTTTGGACTAAAAAGTTACCTGAGGCTGGTGAGCGTTATACACCTTTTGGGAAACAGTTGCTTGCGTGTTATTAGGCTCTGGTGGATACCGAGCAATTGACTTTAGGTCATGATGTGATTTTGAGACCTGAAATTCCTATCATGCAGTGGGTTTTGAGTTCGCCAAAAACTCATCGAATTGGATATGCTCTAGAGGCGAGTGTGATTAAGTGGAAATGGTACATTCAGGACAGGGCACGTGTGGGTCCAAAAGGTGTGGCAGCATTACATGAGCAAGTGGCGCAGGTGCCATCGAATGAGACTGGGAGTGATTGCGCCGTACCTGTAGTACAGGAATCTCCTGTCAAGTGGGGTAAGCCATTTGATGATTTGTCCGTGGAGGACAGAAAACATGTGTGATTTACGGATGGTTCAGCGAGGTTCATTGGAGAGAAACGGCATTGGAAGGCAGTGTCCTATAATCCTATGACACAAAAGTTGCTGAGTACAACTGGTAATGGAAAGAGTAGTCAATATGCTGAATTATATGCAGTTTACCAAGTTTTGAAACGAGAACTACCTGGCACATGTCATATTTTCACTGATTCCTGGTCCACAGCTAATGGACTGGCGGTATGGTTACCAACTTGGCATTCTCATAATTGGGAATCGCATTCAAAAGAATTGTGGGGAAAAAAACTTATGGCAAGAAATTTGGGAAATGCTACCACAGAGTACTGTGACAATCTTTCATGTGGATGCTCATACCCCGATAGACTCCCTTGACAAATTCTTTCATAACATTGCAGATGAGAAATCTAAAATTGCTGAGGCAGTGGTGGACATGCAAGATTCTGATTTGGCGGGATTGGCGAAATGGGCCCACCAGAAAGCAGGACATTTTGGAGAGAGAGCCACTAGCAGGTGGGCCGCCGATCGAGGAATTTAGATTCCTTTAAATTACATTAAAGATGCTATTCTGCATTGTCCCATCTGTCAACATTCCAGACATCGAAAAGTACCACAAATTGTTAAAGGTCATTTACATCGAGGAAAATTGCCCGCTCAAATTTGGCAGATTGATTATATTGGCCCGCTCCCTATGAGCAAGAATTGTCAATATGTTTGTACAATTGTCAACACTTACAGTGGCCTTTTGGTGGCCTTTCCCTGCAAACAAGCTACCCAGGTAAATACCATTAAAACATTGGAATTAATCATATTATATTATGGTATTCCATTTCAAATTCAATCTGACAATGCATCCCACTTTCGTGGAAGATTGGTACAGGAATTTTGTGCGGAAAACAATATAGAATGGGTGTTTCACATTCCTTATTATCCACAGGTATCAGGCCTTATTGAAAGAATGAATGGTTTACTTAAAGAACAGTTGCGAAAGTTAACTGACAACAAATACAGAAATTGGAGGGATTACTTATTTCAAGCATTGTTAATTCTGAATAATCGTCCCTTGTTACATGTTGAATCTCCTTTGATGCGTTTGTTTCCCCCAAATGTTGATGCGAAACCCAACACCATTGGCAATACTGTAATGTACTGGGAAATTTCCCCCGGAGCTTTGGCTCCATGCTGAGCAACCCCAGGTTCCGCAGGCTTGGACCTGCATGCCATGAATGACACTGTACTTAAGAGTAAAGATCGAATCATTGTCGAGACAGGCGTTGGTGTCTGTATACCAGCTGGAAATTTTGGACTGATTGCCCCTAGATCGGGCTTGCCTTAAAAGGTGTTCAAGTACTCGGAGGAGTGATTGATAGTGATTATCAGGGAGAGATTAAGGTCCTCCTGCTGAATAGCAGTGAGGTTGATTTATCGATTCAAAAGACTGACCGAGTTGCTCAATTGCTAATCATGTCTGTTTTCAGTGGTGAGATTCGGAAAGGCACTGCCCCAACTTTACTAACTGTGCGAGGCCAAAAAGGATTTGGTTCCTCCGATAATCCCGGAGCGAGAATATGGGTGCAATCGCCTAAAAATCCCCTGAACAAGCTGAAATTATTGCAACCGGTCATGACAACACCATTTTGGTGATGAGACCAGGGAAAGATAGCTGGGAAGCTGTCCCGGCTGACAAATGTTATTTACGAGAATGAATAATGCCTGTATTTGATTTTCTTTCAGATCATTCTCTGGACTGCTGCTGCAGGATGTGCCGGCGTTGGACTCCTTTTGGTCTGCTACGTCGGGAGAGGAGGGAACCCACAGACTTTGGTTGATTCGAGAACCCGAGTACCGCGTTCCTTCGCTGCGTGGGATTCATCATCAAACTTTTGGACAACTCTGGCCAAACGAGTTACTAACTCTCCGCATTTTTGCCTGACACCCATGCGCTCAGTAACTGACATTTTAGCGACCTGTTTTGTTGCTGTCCCTGCCTCGTTGGAAACTCTAAAACATATTTTCAATATATCAAATGCCCGACCCAATGTTATTCTGGGCGATTTCGCGGCCCATGAATTTTGTCCCTTATGTAATATTCTCTCGGAGTCTATTCTCCCAATTCATTCTCAGATTACTATGTATAATATCACACAGGGTGACTTGTGCTTTTTCTTGACTTGTGATCCTAATGCAATTACTGAATGTGTAAAGTTAAAACTAAGAGCCGCCACTTCTTTTTCGGCTCATGAACGATTGCTGTGCTCACGAAGACCCCCAAAATCATGTATTTCTGTTAAAAATAACATGAAGTGTAAAAGTATAGTAGTTGCTCCTAGCCATTACCGTACAATGCTGTTACCTTCTGGTTGGCTCGTCTCATGCGGCAACACCTCTTGGCCCTATATTCCTGCAAATATTTCCGGAGGCCCGTGTGCCATCACTAGACAGAGTTTATTAATATTTTCCTCACATCCCAATACCTATTCCCGTGTAGTTCGTGATTCTATGATGTTACATGAGGACTGTGATTCTTCCTTACATCTCTATTCCAAATCTGAATACCTTAGTTTAGCCATTTCGATTATTGGTGTCCCAGCATTGGCTGTTTACAACGCTAAGTCTATTGGGAAAATGGCCTGTTGGATGGTAAAATCGATTAACCAAACCTCCACCATTTTATCTGATATGCTATTAGATGCCCAGGGTGAACGCAGAGCAACTCTGCAGAACCGTGCAGCTATTGACTATCTTTTGTTAAAACATGGACACGACTGTTCTGACTTTGAAGGTCTTTGCTGTTTCAATTTATCGGACCACACAAAATCAATCCAGGCCCATATTGACAAACTCCATGACTTGACTGCAGAGGTTAGAAAACATATTGATCAGGACTGGTTTGACTGGCTCTTCAATTGGTTACCTGACTTACATTCCCTACGACAGGTATTAGGGAGTATTATGATTTCTATTTGTATTTTGGTAGCTATCTGCTGCTTTATTCAGTGCATTCCTTCTCTACTCCAATACTGTAGATTTGGCAAGAGGAATAGATCAGTATGTTTTGTTCCCTATTATTCTTCCACGGATGTTAGATCCATATAGAGAATGATTAATAGACTGGAGTCAAGGGTGAAGTGTTCTGACCGACTTTTTCGGCCCTCCTTTGAGGGAGAATGATTGAAGGTGACTCCAGCCTATTACCCTTCTAGTGCAGGGATTAGAACTATAGACAGGGCCTATTCATAAGGCACAGTAGTGCACTTTTGTACCCTTTTCCTTAGATCAGGGCTTATAAACTTAAGCTAGGGGATAGATTCATTAGTATTAGTGATAATCCGTCCTTTTGCAAGAGTGTTAGTATACCTTCTATGGAGTTATGCTTATTTCGGGCCTTGTAGGCCTCAAACGGGAGAGACTCCATCTTGCTTTCTGCCCCGGCAGCTTGAGATGCTTCTAGGCCAAGTGTAATGTCACAAGGCCACCAAGTCTTCCAATCGGGAGCCGGAGGACTTCCGAAGAAAAGCAGCTTCGACTTGTCTGAATTACACTTCAAACTATGCCTCTGAAACCAGTCAAACACGGCTTCCAGTCATTCCCTGATCCGTCCGCGGTCAAAGTCTTCACCCTTGTTACACGTAAAGAGTAGCTCGGTGTCATCAGCGTAGGATATGATCTGGGCACCAAAAGATTCCGCTACCGCCGCCATAGGGGCCATGTAGATATTAAAAAGGGTGGGGCTCAGGATAGACCCCTGAGGTACCCCCACCTCCAGCTGCGGCATTTCAGCGGAAAACGGAGGTTTCCCAGACCACTTGTCGGCGGTTGGTTAGAAATGACTTAAACCATTTCCACACCGTCCCACGAAAGCCGATCTCCCAGAGTCTTAAAAGGAGACCGTCGTGGGGCACAGTGTCAAACGCCGCCCACAAATCCAACATGACCAAGATGGCTTTTCCTCCTCCATCCAAAGTCTCTCGGATGGCATCGGTAATCTCTAAAAGAGCTGTCTCCGTGCTGTAATTCGCACGGAAACCCGATTGGAAATTGTGCAAGATGTTGTTGTTCTCTATGAAGCTGGAAATAGAGAGGGGCACGTGTTTCTCAATCACCTTAGCCAGAGAGGGAAGGAGGGAGATTGGTCTATAATTCGCGTGAACAAGGGGATCTAAAGATGTTTTTTTCAGCAGCGGCAGAATCAGGGCATGCTTCCAGGCCATGGGAACCTCTCCAGATGTCAGGGAGGCATTGAGCAGTGGATTGAGCAAGATGTTAATTGCCGGTGCCACTCTCCCGAGGCATTTAGCAGGGCAAGGATCGAGCGGCGAGCCTGATTTAAGTCGCGTCAGGAGGTCGAGAGAAGAAGCATGAGAGATGGAAGGGAAATCCTAAAGCAGAGGTCCTTTCTCCTTCAAGAGTGGAGGCATAGGTGTGAGATGACAGACACCTGGGCTAAGGCCCACCCTAGGGAAGGAGCCTTGAATACGTTTGATTTTATTAATAAAAAACTCACTGAGTTGGCTGATCCAGACTTTCGGTGTGAGAGTGGATGGGAGAGCTCGAAGCAGGAGAGATAAACTCTTGTTCAATTCTAAAAATGTCTTTACTCATACATTCTCATACATTCTGCTGCGTCAATTCTGTGCTCCAACTTTTTTTGCTCCCAGAATATGCTTGTGGTAGAGTCGGATTAACTCCCTGTATTTAGTTTTATCTTCTGGGTCATACAAACGCCTCCAGACTCTTTCTGCCCTCTTTCAGTCTTGACGCATCCTACCAAGAAGAGGAGTAAACCAGGGGGACGAAGTATGTTTACCCACAGCGTTAGCTGGCTTACCAGGGGCTAGCTCCTCAAACCTAGTTTCGAGCCACTTCGGAACCAATTCGATATCTTGCTCCAAGTCACCTGATAGGGGGCAGGGATAATGGCCAAGAGCGGCTGAAAGCATTTCTGCCGTTACTCAATGGAAAGGCCGAGACATCCTTCTGGTATCTTTCGCTCCTCTAGCACTGGGCATGGCTATAATGGAGATGCGAAATTCAATTAATAAGTGGTCAGACCAAAGAACAGGAAGCGGTGGAGAAGCCTCAATAGACCTGGTAGAAAAAATCTGATCGATCGTATGGCCTTTGATATGAGTCAGGCTAAAAATGAGAGGGGTCAGCCCTAATGGACAAACTATGTCCTGGAGCTTGATAGTATCGAGGTCAACAGTGTTGTCCATATAAAGATTGAAATCTCCCAGTAGGATACAATGCTCCGATCTCAGGCAAGGTACTGAAAGTGCCGCCTGAAGATCCTCAAAAAACATGGCTGGCCAAGGTCATCACCACCCTGATACATCCGGATCAATTGGGCTTCATGCCCCACTGCAATACGGCCCTCAATTTGCGCGGCTTACATGGGGTGCTGGGCAGGACTCCCGCGATAATGGAGCCGGCAGCCCTGGTATCCTTAGACGCCACCATGGCATGGTCGAGTTGTAGTGTAGTACTTATATTCCCAATAGTCTCTGCGCATTGGAATAATATATCCTATAGATTTGACGTAGGACTTAGGTCGACTAGGTCTCTATTGAATATATTAAACCTAATTGAGAGTACCAGCTAGCTTAGAGGTCACTAGAAACTCTCTCGAATAAACAAGAAGGGATTAGTTTCTGACAACAGCATAAACATGACAACTTTGTTTCCCCAAGATAAAAATGATCTTCAGAGTCATGGAAACAATAGATAGATTTTTCACTCAGTCAATTGTGCATGCTTCATTTCAATAAAGGTGCAGAGATATGGAGAGAAGGGTGTTTTCAATAAAAGTATTTATTGAACAGTCTTCTTTCTGATGCAAAAGAAATGAACTGCTACAATCGTAATACTGGTTGTGAAGTATAATGCGTACAGCAAGAAGAGTATTATAAAATAATACTGTAAAAGCATGGTATCGTTTCTAAGCCATAAAATACATACATAAATAACAAAGACTAAAACATAACCTAAGTCTAGCATGAGGGCAGAAGTAAGTATGGGTTTAGTTTCTTTGCCAAGAATCTATCTAAGATTTCTCTTAGGGTCTAATCAGCTCCGTACCGTGGTTTAGAATGATGGAGGTCTGGTATCTCTGTCTCGGGACTCGATTTGACAACACCCTCCAAGGGGAGCTTGGAAACACTGGAGCGGGCTTCTCAGCAAGAGAAAGGGAGCCTCTCTGTCAGTGCATCAGCTGCAGGGTCGGCTCCCTTTGGCATTCGCTTTAGCCGAACTACTCCAAACCACCAAGTGTTTTCTAGGGCAAGTGTGGGCATATTATACCTTGAAGGGGCCTAGTTTGACGTAAAGTCGGACATAATAACGTCACCAAAGAACTCCAATAGAATGGTTGTTCTTTGAAAACGCCATGATTTCTAGGACAAATTAATATTCCAGAAATGGGATGTCCCTGACTGCTGAAGCCGAGTTTTCCAAGAAATCGTTGTGGCTTTTTGAAACTAGTGGAAGTAGCCATGCCATATTTGGACTGGATGGGTTATGTCTAAATAAGGTGATGATTTATATGCCTATATAAGGGTAATGTGAATTATACCTATATGAGGGCATGAATCGGTAAAAACACTAGCGTCCTAAAACGCTATACAATAGAGTGGCCACACCGGTTTCTGGCATTAGACAAACTGGGCTTCGCCTCGGAGTTTATGGGCTGGATACGTCTCCTATATTCTGACCCGATTACCCAGGTGGTGGTAAATAATAGTAAATCTCCTGATTTCCAACTGAGTAGTGGCACCCAACAGGGTTGTCTCCTATCTCCACTTATTTTTGCGCTGGCCCTGGAGATACCAGCGGCCTGGATCAGGCAGGACCGATCAATACATGGTATGAGGTGGTCATTGGAGTGGGAAGATAAGATCTCCCCATATGCAGATGAAATTCTGCTCTATCTCACCAATCAGAGAGGGTTGTTGATCTTCCTCCTGGACGTGCTGGTGATCCTTGGCAGATACTATGGCTTCACAATATATTGGTCCAAAATGGTGCTATACGTTCTCCGGAGCAATCCACCAGTTATTCCAAATGCCTGCCCGATCCAAATTGCATGTGAGGGTTTTAAATACCTCAATATCTATATTACATTAGATTCAAAACTCTGTTACACTAATAATCTGAACCCTCCCTTATTGAGACTTAGGAGTGACATTGCTCACTGGAAATCTCTTCCGCTCTCCTTGCTGGGTAGAGCAGTGCTTTTTAAAATGATGGTGCCTCCTCGGTTCTTGTATGCCCTCCATAAAATAATGGATCCAGTCCCAGCAACCTATTTCAGAGAAATCAGCACCTTAGGGATGGTAAACCCAACCTCCAGCACCAGGGACGCCTTCAAAAACGCCACCCGCATACACCACCAACTGATTCGAAAGGCCAAGAAAAGCACCTTCAAGGACCGATAGATAGCAACGCCCACAACAGCAAGGAACTTTTCAACATCGTCAAGGAATTTACCAATCCCTTGGCCAACTCTAACGACATCACCCCCTCTCAAGCCCTCTGCGACTCCCTAGCCTCATTCTTCCACAACAAAATTGCAGACATCCACAACAGCTTCGACAACCAACCCGGAGACCAACCCACCGAACCACATGCTGGACCTTCACCCCCCTCGAACACCCTTAACGACTGGAACCCAATCTCCCCTGAGGACACCATCCGCCTGATGAACTCTATCCACTCAGGATCCCCCACAGACCCATGCCCTCACCACATCTTCAACAAAGCAGACTCCATCATAGCACCGCACCTCCGAGACGTTATCAACTGCTCCCTCAACTCCGCCACCTTCCCGGAAAGCTGGAAACACGCTGAACTCAGCGCCCTTCTGAAAAAACCCACAGCGGACCCCACCGAACTCAAAAACTACTGTCCCATCTCGCTCCTTACATTCCCAGCCAAAGTCATCGAGAAAGCTGTCAACAACCAGCTCGCTGCCTTCCTTGAAGCCAACAAATCCCTCGACTCCTCACAGTCCGGCTTCCGAGCAAAACACAGCACTGAGACCGCACTCATCGCAGCAATAGACGACATTCGAACTCTACTGGACAATGGAGACACAGTCGCCCTCATCCTCCTCGACTTCTCCTTAGCCTTCAACACAGTCTGCCATAGTACCCTCCTACAGCGCCTCAGAAACATCGGAATCCAAGGAAAAGCACTAGAATGGATCACCTCGTTCCTCACCGGAAGAACCCAGAGAGTCCGCCTCCCACCATTCAAGTCAGAGGCCACTGAAGTCATCTGCGGCGTACCACAAGGATCTTCACTCAGCCCCACCCTTTTCAACGTATACATGAGCCCCCTCGCGGCCATCGCACGCCAACACAACCTCAACATCATCTCCTACGCGGATGACACTCAACTGATCCTATCACTCACCAATGACCCTAGCACCGCCAAAACTAACCTACACGAAGGAATGAAAGAAGTAGCCAAATGGATGAAACACAGCCGTCTGAAACTGAACTCAGATAAAACAGAAGTCCTCATCTTAGGTACCTCCCCCTCTGCATGGGACAACTCATGGTGGCCAGAAGCCCTTGGAAAAGCACCCATCCCGACAGACCACGCACGGAACCTGGGCGTCATCCTGGATTCCTCACTTTCGATGAACAGACAAGTCAACGCCGTCTCCTCATCCTGCTTCAACATTCTTCGCATGCTCAAAAAAACATTTCGTTGGATCCCCACCGAAACTAGGAAAACGGTCACCCACGCTCTGGTCACGAGCCGACTGGACTATGGAAACACCCTCTACGCCGGTACTACCGCTAAACTCATGACAAAACCCCAACAAATCCAGAACGCCTCAGCCAGGCTCATATTAGACATCCCACGTATAGAACATATCTCTGGTCACCTGAAAAACCTCCACTGGCTTCCCGTCAATAAGAGGATCACTTTCCGACTCCTAACCCACGCACACAAATCACTCTACGAAATCGGACCAGAATGCCTCAACACACGACTGTCCTTCTACACCCCCTCCCGCCAGCTACGATCATCCAACCAAGCCCTCGCCACGGTTCCTCGCATCAACAAAACCACCATGGGAGGCAGATCCTTCTCCTACCTGGCAGCTAAAACCTGGAACTCACTTCCCACTTACCTTCGCCTTACCCAGAACCACCTAGCATTCAGAAAGCAACTTAAAACGTGGATATTTGACAAGTAATTTCCCACCCCTCCTCAAGCGCCTTGAGACCCTCTGGGTATGTAGCGCGCTATATAAATCCTTTGACTTGACTTGACTATAACGTTTTCAAAGTTGACTATCAACTGGTATGATGGAGGAATCAGGTTGCCTGACCTTAAGAAATACTACAGTGCGTCCCAGATTGTGGCTATAAATTGCGGGATCTACTGTCGGCCAAATGATCAGGGGTTTGGCATGGATAATTGGCAGCTTCCTGGGGGAGAATCTATTAGAGTGTTATATTCTGGGCCTCGTAGGTTTCCTCTGACTAGGCCTATGTCGCATGCCGTTAACAAGCGTACACTAGTCACCCCAATCTGTGATTCGGAGAAACTAGGGAGCCCCTGAAATCCAAAGGTTTTGACAAGTGGGACCTTATTGGGATCTCGCGAATACAAGACATCTGGGGAAGGGGTACAGTCCCTACGTGCAAAGCACTTCAGCAACAGTTCAGTTTATAGGGTAATGAGTACTTCCGTTACCGGCACGCGCTACTTTCCCAAATCCCCAGGGACACAGCGCTTCCGGAAGCCTCTCCTCTAGAGGATAGGGTGCCTGCCAGACACCTACCAGAAAAGACCATCTCTCTGATCTATCTGAAATGTATAAATACTATGAAAGATCCACTACTAACACTCAAAAGAATTTGAAACGAAGATGGTCTGGAATTACACAATGAAGAATAGCAGGAGGCAATTTCTTCCCCATGAGTAGTTGCAATTCAGGCCAGGCTGCAGTTAGTACAGCTTAAAATACTACAGGACGTTCGTCACGGGCCCCCCCCCCTTGTTTACATGGGATATTCAGAGGATGGTGAGTGTAAAAGGGGCTGTAGGAATTTTGGATGTTTATCCATATCTTTTGGCACTGCCAACACATACAATTATATTGGAGGGATGTCCACCACACAAAGCAGGCGGTTCTAGGGATGGAATTGCAGCTAGAGGCTTGTAGATGCATATTACATTTTTGGGAACCCATGTATCTCAATGCTTACACATCGCAGTGGGCAACATTGGCATTTATGTTAGCAAAGCGGAACATCCTGCAAAAGTGGGGAGCCTGCCAAGCGTCCTCAGATTGGAAAATGGATGGAGGACCTGGACTCATGCATGTTCTGGGAGAAGTCGGTCTACATCACCAGGGGGTGCCCCGGGAAATGGAACAAGGTATGGGAGGCTTGGAACAGACATAGAGGGAATATCTGTACCCCACCAGACCGCTGAGGGAGGATGACACCCTTGAGTCCCCATGATCCACCGATAACAATAATTGTGTATCATTGTGTAGAGTGTGAAATGTTATTAAGAATTGATGGAGACACATGCTTGTAATCATTTTTGTCTAGTATCAAGTATTTTTGTTGAACTGTTTAATAAAAAGAAATATATATATTTTTTAATGGGAATTTGCCAGAAAAATATATACCATACCATACCACAAAGCGATTCATAAATGGGCAAACTACCACTGCACCACCCTCTTCCCCATCCTTCCTTAACCTTACAAAATCAAAGAAAGAACCACACCAACCCTAGTAGACGCACTATAGAAATACACAAACTTAATTTCAACAACTGTCTGCCGGAACGCTCATGAGCAAAGCGTATTAAAACATGCAAATTTGCAGTTAAAACATTTACCATCGCCTTTAGTAGCTCAACATCTGCACGTTACTAAATTCTGTGTCATAATGACCAACCTGCCCACCCTCCCCTCACCTACCCTCGCCCTTGCTTAACCGTACAAAATCAAACAGAAAACCCCAGCATTAATAGTAGCGCCGCTGCACCCATACACAGGCTTAATTTCAACAAAAAGTATTCAAACATGCACATAGGCGGGAAAAAAATAAATCATCCCATAGCACGGTTAATAAATGGACCCAGTGGCACGAGATTACCTGTACTATCTACACATTTCACCATTACAAACATTTGTGTTATAATCAGCAACATACCCACTTCCCTTACCCCCACCCCTGCTCTTGCTTAACCTTATGAAATCAAACAAAGAGCCCCAGCACTCCTGTTAGCGCCACTATAGCCATACATAGACTTAATGTCAACAGCAAAAGCTATTAAAGCTAAAGCTATTAAAACCTGCAATTTTGCAACTAAAACATACACCATACCGTAAGACGGTTTATAAATAGTCGCAGTACCACTACACCACCTCCACACCCGCCCTTGCTTACCTTTGCTCAATAAAAGAAAGACCCCATCAAACGTACAAGCACCATTATAGCCATATCGTGACTTAATTTCAACAGATATCTCCCTAGATGCTCTTCAGCAAAATGCATTAAAACATCTAAATTTGGGGGTAAAACATATACCATGCCATAGGGCACTTTTTAAGTGCTCCCAGTGGTGCTACATCACCTTTAGTAGGTCCACATATGCACGTTACTGAATTCTATGTTTTAATCACCAACATACCCCCCTCCCCCACCCCTGCCCTTGTTTAACGGTACAAAATCAAACTAAAACCCCCACCATTCCTAGTAGCGCCACTATACCCAAAGACAGAGTTAATTTTAAGAGATGTCTGCCGGAACACTTAACAGCAAAAAGTATTCAAACATGTAAATTGGTAGGTAAAACATACACCATCCCATAGCACGGTTTATAAATGGGCCAAGTGGAACTACACCACCTTTACTAGCTACACATGTCCATGTTACAAATGTCCGTCTTATAATCAGCAGCGTACCCACCTCCCCCACCCCACCCATGCCATTCCTTAACCTTATGAAATCAAACAACAAGCCCCACCACTCCTGCTATCTTCACTATTGCCATGCATAGACTTAATTTCAACAGGTATCTGCCAGAACGGTCATCAGCAAAAGCTATTAAAACCTGTAATTTTGGAAATGAAACATGCACCATACCATAAGACGGTTTATAAATAGTCCCAGTACCACTCCACTACCTCCAAATATGCCCTTGCTTAACTTTACACAATAAAAGAAAGAGCCCCACCAAACATAGAAACACCATTATAGCCATACAGAGAGTTAATTTCAACAGATATCTCCCGAAATGCTCATCAGCAAAACATAATAAAACATGCACATTTGCGGGTAAAACATATACCATGCCATATGGCGCTTTATAAGTGCTCCCAGTGGTACTACATCACCTTTAGTAGATCGACATCTGCATTACTAAATTCTGTGTTTTAATCACCACCATACCCACTTCCCTTCACTCACCCCGCCCTTGGTTAACTGTAGGAAATCAAACAGAAAGCCCAACCATTCCTAGTGGTGACACTATACCCATACACAGGGTTAATTTTAACAGGTATCTGCCGGAACACTTATCAGCAAAAAGTATTAAAACATGCACATTCGCAGGTAGAACATAAACCATCCCATAGCACAGTTTATAAATGGGCCCAGTGAATCTACATTACCTTTACTAACTACACATGTCCACAATACAAAATTTCGTGTTATAATCAGCAATATACCCACCTCCCCCACCCCAACCCATGCCCTTGCTTAACCTTACGAAATCAAACAACGAGACCCAGCACTCCCGTTACGGTCACTATAGCCATATATAGACCTAATGTCAACAGGTGTCTGCCGGAACGCTCATCAGCAAAAGCTATTAAAACCTGCAATTTTGCAACTCAAACATAAACCATACCATATGACGGTTTATAAATAGTCACAATACCACTACACCACCTTAACACATGCGCTTGCTTAACTTAACACATTAAAAGAAAGAGCCCCAGCAAACGTTGAAGCTCCACTTTAGCCATACAGAGGATTAATTTCAACAGATGTCTCCTGAAACGCTTATCAGCAAAATGTCTTAAAACATGCAAATTTGTGACTAAACATATCCCATGCCATGGAGCGCTTTATAAGTGCTCCCTGTGGCACTACATCACCTTTGGTAGCTCGACATCTACACGTTACTAATTTCTGTGTTTTAATCACCAACATGCCCACCTCCCCCACAAAGGGTTAATTATGCAAAATCAAGCAGAAACCCCCACCATTCCCAGTAGCGCCACTACACCCATATACAACGTTAATTTTAACAAGTGTCTATCGGAACTCTTATCAGGAAAAAGTATTCAAACATCCAAATTGGAGGGTAAAACATAGACCATCCCATAAAACGGTTTATAAATGGGGCCAGTGGCACTACACCACCTTTACTATGTAGACATCTATATGTTACTAAAGTCGTTTAAATACTCTGTAAAGTGTATAGCAAGGGATTGGGAGAGTAAACAAAGTTCTAATTCCCAAACTTTTGATATACCGTCCCTTTACTGTATCTATATTAAAGTCATTAAATGGCCTAACAAATAGTATAATGAAAATCACATGTAGTTCTCTAATGTCAACAAAAGTCATACATAAAACATACCTCACATTTTCATTTCTTTCTTAACTATCACACATGTATAAAACATCTCTTCTAAATAATGACTACCCAACCACTTCTATTCCATAAGAACAGACAATAATTAATATGTTTACTACCATATCCTTTAGTATATCTACCTTTTTTATTTATCACTAGTAAGAAACTACAAAAACTATTACCTATACCCAAATGCAAACCAGAAACCATGTTCTTATTCTCAACCTATGATCACACGATTCAAACTATGCATACATATAAAAGGAACGTATCACTTGTCCTATCTCCATCTCCTCTCCATGTAATTTCCAAACATGATAGATGGCCTCACATGAAAACATCGACCTACCTCGACTTACATTCAAATCTACCTGTCAGTGTCAAAAATTTAACCATAACCTGCCCACATAACATTTCTGGGTTTTGTTTTATCGTTTTTAACCCATAACACGTACTTCCTACCACCACCCCAGTATTTTCACAAAAAGTATGAATTGCAAACGTGCAACATTTTGTTTATCTTGCTCGAAAAAATTACAAACCCATATTAACGCTGTACCTCATTTTCAAAACCATACAGTCCTATAAAGATGACAAACTATACTTCTCAGAGTATCTGATTTAAGCAGAACACTCCTACCCAGTCAACAGATCAGGGCTTGATCCATCACCGTTTTTTAGCTCACTGCACCATCCCAGCTCAGAACCTGGCTACATGCAAATTAGTCTGTCCCTGCCCGAGTGCATCATGGGAACAGGGCAGATCAAACTACCAAGCCAATTCTTAGACTGGGAAGGAAACAAGCTTCCGGGAACCGGTTTCTGGCATTACAGCCGTCTTCTGCCCGGCTTGCTTGAATCCTGATGGTGCAATGAGCAAGGGACTCACATCTGAGTATACCCTTCCACGCTTATGGTGGACAAAACGATTCAGGAAAGGGGGTGGTGATGGACAGAGTATCTGAATTAAGCAGAACACTCCTACCCAGTCAACAGATCAGGGCTTGATCCATCACCGTTTTTTAGCTCACTGCACCATCACAGCTCAGAACCTGGCTACATGCAAATTAGTCTGTCCCTGGCCCAGTGCATCATGGGAACAGGGCAGACCAAACTACCAATCCAATTCCTATACTGGGAAGGAAACAAGCTTCCGGGCACCGGTTTCTGGCATTACAGCCGTCTTCGGCCCGGCTTGCTTGAATCCTGATGGTGCAATGAGCAAGGGACTCACATCTGAGTATACCCTTCCACGCTTATGGTGGACAAAACGATTCAGAAAAGGGGGTGGTGATGGACAGAGTATCTGAATTAAGCAGAACACTCCTACCCAGTCAACAGATCAGGGCTTGATCCATCACCGTTTTTTTAGCTCACTGCACCATCCCAGCTCAGAACCTGGCTACATGCAAATTAGTCTGTCCCTGGCCCAGTGCATCATGGGAACAGGGCACACCAAACTACCAAGCCAAATCTTATACTGGGAAGGAAACAAGCTTCCGGGGACAAGTTTCTGGCATTACAGCTGTCTTCGGCCTGGCTTGCTTGAAACCTGATGGTGCAATGAGCAAGGGACTCACATCTGAGTATACCTTTCCACGCTTATGGTGGTCAAAACGATTCAGAAAAGGGGGTGGTGATGGACAGAGTATCTGAATTAAGCAGAGCACTCCTACCCAGTCAACAGATCAGGGCTTGATCCATCACCGTTTTTTAGCTCACTGCACCATCCCAGCTCAGAACCTGTCTACATGCAAATTAGTCTGTCCCTGGCCCAGTGCATCATGGGAACATGGCAGACCAAACTACCAAGCCAATTCTTATACTGGGAAGCAAACAAGCTTCTGGGACCGGTTTCTGGCATTACAGCCGTCTTCGGCCGGCTTGCTTGAATCCTGATGGTGCAATGAGCAAGGGACTCACATCTGAGTATACCCTTCCACGCTTATGGTGGACAAAACGATTCAGAAAAGGGGGTGGTGATGGACAGAGTATCTGAATTAAGCAGAACACTCCTACCCAGTCAACAAATCAGGGCTTGATCCATCACCGTTTTTTAGCTCTCTGCACCAACACAGCTCAGAACCTGCCTACATGCAAATTAGTCTGTCCCTGGCCCAGTGCATCATGGGAACAGGGCAGATCAAACTACCAAGCCAATTCTTATACTGGGAAAGAAACAAGCTTCTGGGGACCGGTTTCTGGCATTACAGCCGTCTTCGGCGCGGCTTGCTTGAATCCTGATGGTGCAATGAGCAAGGGACTCACATCTGAGTATACCCTTCCACCCTTATGGTGGACAAAACAATTCAGAAAAGGGAGTGGTGATGGACAGAGTATCTGAATTAAGCAGAACACTCCTACCCAGTCAACAGATCAGGGCTTGATCCATCACCGTTTTATAGCTCACTGCACCATCCCAGCTCAGAACCTGGCTACATGCAAATTAGTCTGTCCCTGGCCCAGTGCATCATGGGAACAGTGCAGACCAAACTACAAAGCCAATTCTTATACTGGGAAGGAAAAAAGCTTCCGGGGACCGGTTTCTGGCATTACAGCCGTCTTCGGCCCGGCTTGCTTGAATCCTGATGGTGCAATGAGCAAGGGACTCACATCTGAGTATATCCTTCCACGCTTATGGTGGACAAAACGATTCAGAAAAGGGGGTGGTGATGGACAGAGTATCTGAATTAAGCAGAACACTCCTACCCACTCAACAGATCAGGGCTTCATCCATCACTGTTTTTTAGCTCTCTGCACCATCCCAGCTCAGAACCTGGCTACATGCAAATTAGTCTGTCCCTGGCCCAGTGCATCATGGGAACAGGGCAGATCAAACTACCATGCCAATTCTTATACTGGGAAGGAAACAAGCTTCCGGGGACCGGTTTCCTGCATTACAGCCGTCTTCGGCCCGGCTTGCTTGAATCCTGATGGTGCAATGAGCAAGGGACTCGCATCTGAGTATACCCTTCAACGCTTATGGTGGACAAAACGATTCAGAAAAGGGGGTGGTGATGGACAGAGTATCTGAATTAAGCAAAATACTCCTACCCAGTCAACAGATCAGGAATTGATCCATCACCGTTTTTTTAGCTTACTGCACCATCCCAGCTCAGAACCAGGCTACATGCAAATTAGTCTGTTCCTGGCCCAGTGCATCATGGGAACAGGGTAGACCAAACTACCAAGCCAAATCTTATACTGGGACGGAAACAAGCTTCCGGGGACCAGTTTCTGGCATTACAGCCGTCTTCGGCCCGGCTTGCTTGAAACCTGATGGTGCAATGAGCAAGGGACTCACATCTGAGTATACCCTTCCACGCTTATGGTGGACAAAATGATTCAGAAAAGGGGGTGGTGATGGACAGAGTATCTGAATTAAGCAGAACACTCCTACCAGGTCAACAGATCAGGGCTTGATCCATCACCGTTTTTTAGCTCACTGCACCATCCCAGCTCAGAACCTGGCTACATGCAAATTAGTCTGTCCCTTGCCCAGTGCATCATGGGAACAGGGCAGACCAAACTACCAATCCAATTCCTATACTGGGAAGGAAACAAGCTTCCGGGCACCGGTTTATGGCATTACAGCCGTCTTCGGCCCGGCTTGGTTGAATCCTGATGGTGCAATGAGCAAGGGACTCACATCTGAGTATACCCTTCCACGCTTTTGGTGGACAAAACGATTCAGAAAAGGGGGTGGTGATGGACAGAGTATCTGAATGAAGCAGAACACTCCTACCCAGTCAACAGATCAGGGCTTGATCCATCACCGTTTTTTTAGCTCACTGCACCATCCCAGCTCAGAACCTGGCTACATGCAAATTAGTCTGTTCCTGGCCCAGTGCATCATGGGAACAGGGCAGACCAAACTACCAAGCCAAATCTTATACTGGGAAGGAAACAAGCTTCCGGGGACCAGTTTCTGGCATTACAGCTGTCTTCGGCCCGGCTTGCTTGAAACCTGATGGTGCAATGAGCAAGGAACTCACATCTGAGTATACCCTTCCACGCTTATGGTGGACAAAACGATTCAGAAAAGGGAGTGGTGATGGACAGAGTATCTGAATTAAGCAGAGCACTCCTACCCAGTCAACAGATCAGGGCTTGATCCGTCACTGTTTTTTTAGCTCACTGCACCATCCCAGCTCAGAACCTGGCTCATGCAAATTAGTCTGTCCCTGGCCCAGTGCATCATGGGAACAGGGCAGACCAAACTACCAAGCCAATTCTTATACTGGGAAAGAAACAAGCTTCTGGGGATCGGTTTCTGGCATTACAGCCGTCTTTGGCCCGGCTTGCTTGAATCCTGATGGTGCAATGAGCAAGGGACTCACATCTGAGTATACCCTTCCACCCTTATGGTGGACAAAA
Organism: Lissotriton vulgaris; assembly: GCF_964263255.1. NCBI lineage: Eukaryota > Metazoa > Chordata > Amphibia > Caudata > Salamandridae > Lissotriton > Lissotriton vulgaris. The sequence goes on from NC_141691.1 coordinate 2,038,143,451, forward strand.
CGATTCAGAAAAGGGGGTTTTGATGGACAGAGTATCTGAATTAAGCAGAACACTCCTACCCAGTCAACAGATCAGGGCTTGATCCATCACCGTTTTTTAGCTCACTGCACCATCCCAGCTCAGAACCTGGCTACATGCAAATTAGTCTGTCCCTGGCCCAGTGCATCATGGGAACAGGGCAGACCAAACTACCAAGCCAATTCTTATACTGGGAAGGAAACAAGCTTCCGGGGACCGGTTTCTGGCATTACAGCTGTCTTCGGCCCGGCTTGCTTGAATCCTGATGGTGCAATGAGCAAGGCTCTCACATCTGAGTATACCCTTCCACGCTTATGGTGGACAAAACGATTCAGAAAAGGGGGTGGCGATGGACAGAGTATCTGAATTAAGCAGAACACTCCTACCCAGTCAACAGATCAGGGCTTGATCCATCACCGTTTTTTAGCTCACTGCACCATCCCAGCTCAGAACCTGGCTACATGCAAATTAGTCTGTCCCTTGCCCAGTGCATCATGGGAACAGGTCAGACCAAACTACCAATCCAATTCCTATACTGGGAAGGAAACAAGCTTCCGGGCACCGGTTTCTGGCATTACAGCCGTCTTCGGCCCGGCTTGCTTGAATCCTGATGGTGCAATGAGCAAGGGACTCACATCTGAGTATACCCTTCCACGCTTATGGTGGACAAAATGATTCAGAAAAGGGAGTGGTGATGGACAGAGTATCTGAATTAAGCAGAACACTCCTACCCAGTCAACAGATCAGGGCTTGATCCGTCACTGTTTTTTAGCTCACTGCACCATCCCAGCTCAGAACCTGGCTCATGCAAATTAGTCCGTCCCTGGCCCAGTGCATCATGGAAACAGGGCCGACCAAACTACCAAGCCAATTCTTATACTGGGAAAGAAACAAGCTTCTGGGGACCGGTTTCTGGCATTACAGCCGTCTTCGGCCCGGCTTGCTTGAATTCTGATGGTGCAATGAGCAAGGGACTCACATCTGAGTATACCCTTCCACCCTTATGGTGGACAAAACAATTCAGAAAAGGGAGTGGTGATGGACAGAGTATCTGAATTAAGCAGAACACTCCTACCCAGTCAACAGATCAGGGCTTGATCCATCACCGTTTTTTAGCTCACTGCACCATCCCAGCTCAGAACCTGGCTACATGCAAATTAGTCTGTCCCTGGCCCAGTGCATCATGGGAACAGGGCAGACCAAACTACCAAGCCAATTCTTATACTGGGAAGGAAACAAGCTTCCGGGGACCGGTTTCTGGTATTACAGCCGTCTTCGGCCCGGCTTGCTTGAATCCTGATGGTGCAATGAGCAAGGGACTCACATCTGAGTATACCCTTCCACGCTTATGGTGGACAAAACGATTCAGAAAAGGGGGTGGTGATGGACAGAGTATCTGAATTAAGCAGAACACTCCTACCCAGTCAACAGATCAGGGCTTGATCCATCACCGTTTTTTAGCTCACTGCACCATCCCAGCTCAGAACCTGGCTACATGCAAATTAGTCTGTCCCTGGCCCAGTGCATCATGGGAACAGGGCAGATCAAACTACCAAGCCAATTCTTATACTGGGAAGGAAACAAGCTTCCGGGGACCGGTTTCTGGCATGACAGCCGTCTTCGGCCCCGGCTTGCTTGAATCCTGATGGTGCAATGAGCAAGGGACTCACATCTGAGTATACCCTTCCACGCTTATGGTGGACAAAACGATTCAGAAAAGGGGTGGCGATGGACAGAGTATCTGAATTAAGCAGAACACTCCTACCCAGTCAACAGATCAGGGCTTGATCCATCACCGTTTTTTAGCTCACTGCACCATCCCAGCTCATAACCTGGCTACATGCAAATTAGTCAGTTCCTGGCCCAGTGCATCATGGGAAAAGGGCAGACCAAACTACCAAGCCAATTCTTATACTGGGAAGAAAACAAGCTTCCGTGGACCAGTTTCTGGCATTACAGCCGTCTCCGGCCCGGCTTGCTTGAATCCTGATGGTGCAATGAGCAAGGGACTCACATCTGAGTATACTCTTCCACGCTTATGGTGGACAAAACAATTCAGAAAAGGGGGTGGTGATGGACAGAGTATCTGAATTAAGCAGAACACTCCTACCCAGTCAACAGATCAGGGCTTGATCCATCACCGTTTTTTTAGCTTACTGCACCATCCCAGCTCAGAACCAGGCTACATGCAAATTAGTCTGTTCCTGGCCCAGTGCATCATGGGAACAGGGCAGACCAAACTACCAAGCCAAATCTTATACTGGGAAGGAAATAAGCTTCCGGGGACCAGTTTCTGGCATTACAGCCGTCTTCTGCCCGGCTTGCTTGAAACCTGATGGTGCAATGAGCAAGGGACTCACATCTGAGTATACCCTTCCACGCTTATGGTGGACAAAATGATTCAGAAAAGGGGGTGGTGATGGACAGAGTATCCGAATTAAGCAGAACACTCCTACCCAGTCAAGAGATCAGGGCTTGATCCATCACCGTTTTTTAGCTCACTGCACCATCCCAGCTCAGAACCTGGCTACATGCAAATTAGTCTGTCCCTTGCCCAGTGCATCATGGGAACAGGGCAGACCAAACTACCAATCCAATTCCTATACTGGGAAGGAAACAAGCTTCCGGGCACCGGTTTCTGGCATTACAGCCGTCTTCGGCCTGGCTTGCTTGAATCCTGATGGTGCAATGAGCAAGGGACTCACATCTGAGTATACCCTTCCACGCTTATGGTGGACAAAACGATTCAGAAAAGGGGGTGGTGATGGACAGAGTATCTGAATTAAGCAGAACACTCCTACCCAGTCAACAGATCAGGGCTTGATTCATCACCGTTTTTTTAGCTCACTGCACCATCCCAGCTCAGAACCTGGCTACATGCAAATTAGTCTGTTCCTGGCCCAGTGCATCATGGGAACAGGGCAGACCAAACTACCAAGCCAAATCTTATACTGGGAAGGAAACAAGCTTCCGGGGACCAGTTTCTGGCATTACAGCTGTCTTCGGCCCGGCTTGCTTGAAACCTGATGGTGCAATGAGCAAGGGACTCACATCTGAGTATACCCTTCCACGCTTATGGTGGACAAAACGTTTCAGAAAAGGGGGTGGTGATGGACAGAGTGACTGAATTAAGCAGAACACTCCTCCCCAGTCAACAGATCAGGGCTTGATCCATCACTGTTTTTTTAGCTCACTGCACCATCCCAGCTCAGAACCTGGCTACATGCAAATTAGTCTGTTCCTGGCCCAGTGCATCATGGGAACAGGGCAGACCAAACTACCAAGCCAAATCTTATACTGGGAAGGAAACAAGCTTCCGGGGACCAGTTTCTGGCATTACAGCTGTCTTCGGCCCGGCTTGCTTGAAACCTGATGGTGCAATGAGCAAGGGACTCACATCTGAGTATACCCTTCCACGCTTATGGTGGACAAAACGATTCAGAAAAGGGGGTGGTGATGGACAGAGTATCTGAATTAAGCAGAGCACTCCTACCCAGTCAACAGATCAGGGCTTGATCCGTCACTGTTTTTTAGCTCACTGCACCATCCCAGCTCAGAACCTGGCTCATACAAATTAGTCTGTCCCTGGCCCAGTGCATCATGGGAACAGGGCAGATCAAACTACCATGCCAATTCTTATACTGGGAAGGAAACAAGCTTCCGGGGACCGGTTTCTGGCATTACAGCCGTCTTCGGCCCGGCTTGCTTGAATCCTGATGGTGCAATGAGCAAGGGACTCGCATCTGAGTATACCCTTCCACGCTTATGGTGGACAAAACAATTCAGAAAAGCGGTGGCGATGGACAGAGTATCTGAATTAAGCAGAACACTCCTACCCAGTCAACAGATCAGGGTTTGATCCATCACCATTTTTTAGCTCACTGCACCATCCCAGCTCATAACCTGGCTACATGCAAATTAGTCTGTTCCTGGCCCAGTGCATCATGGGAACAGGGCAGACCAAACTACCAAGCCAATTCATATACTGGGAAGGAAACAAGCTTCCGTGGACCAGTTTTTGGCATTACAGCCGTCTTCGGCCCGGCTTGCTTGAATCCTGATGGTGCAATGAGCAAGGGACTCACATCTGAGTATACTCTTCCACGCTTATGGTGGACAAAACAATTCAGAAAAGGGGGTGGTGATGGACAGAGTATCTGAATTAAGCAAAACACTCCTACCCAGTCAACAGATCAGGAATTGATCCATCACCGTTTTTTTAGCTTACTGCGCCATCCCAGCTCAGAACCAGGCTACATGCAAATTAGTCTGTTCCTGGCCCAGTGCATCATGGGAACAGGGTAGACCAAACTACCAAGCCAAATCTTATACTGGGAAGGAAACAAGCTTCCGGGGACCAGTTTCTGGCATTACAGCCGTCTTCGGCCCGGCTTGCTTGAAACCTGATGGTGCAATGAGCAAGGGACTCAGATCTGAGTATACCCTTCCACGCTTATGGTGGACAAAATGATTCAGAAAAGGGGGTGGTGATGGACAGAGTATCTGAATTAAGCAGAACACTCCTACCCAGTCAACAGATCAGGGCTTGATCCATCACCGTTTTTTAGCTCACTGCACCATCCCAGCTCAGAACCTGGCTACATGCAAATTAGTCTGTCCCTTGCCCAGTGCATCATGGGAACAGGGCAGACCAAACTACCAATCCAATTCCTATACTGGGAAGGAAACAAGCTTCCGGGCACCGGTTTCAGGCATTACAGCCGTCTTCGGCCCGGCTTGGTTGAATCCTGATGGTGCAATGAGCAAGGGACTCACATCTGAGTATACCCTTCCACGCTTATGGTGGACAAAACGATTCAGAAAAGGGGGTGGTGATGGACAGAGTATCTGAATTAAGCAGAACACTCCTACCCAGTCAACCGATCAGGGCTTGATCCATCACCGTTTTTTTAGCTCACTGCACCATCCCAGCTCAGAAACTGGCTACATGCAAATTAGTCTGTTCCTGGCCCAGTGCATCATGGGAACAGGGCAGACCAAACTACCAAGCCAAATTTTATACTGGGAAGGAAACAAGCTTCCGGGGACCAGTTTCTGGCATTACAGCTGTCTTCGGCCCGGCTTGCTTGAAACCTGATGGTGCAATGAGCAAGGGACTCACATCTGAGTATACCCTTCCACGCTTATGGTGGACAAAACGATTCAGAAAAGGGAGTGGTGATGGACAGAGTATCTGAATTAAGCAGAGCACTCCTACCCAGTCAACAGATCAGGGCTTGATCCGTCACTGTTTTTTAGCTCACTGCACCATCCCAGCTCAGAACCTGGCTCATGCAAATTAGTCTGTCCCTGGCCCAGTGCATCATGGGAACAGGGCAGACCAAACTACCAAGCCAATTCTTATACTGGGAAAGAAACAAGCTTCTGGGGACCGGTTTCTGGCATTACAGCCGTCTTCGGCCCGGCTTGCTTGAATCCTGATGGTGCAATGAGCAAGGGACTCACATCTGAGTATACCCTTCCACCCTTATGGTGGACAAAACGATTCAGAAAAGGGAGTTTTGATGGACAGAGTATCTGAATTAAGCAGAACACTCCTACCCAGTCAACAGATCAGGGCTTGATCCATCACCGTTTTTTAGCTCACTGCACCATCCCAGCTCAGAACCTGGCTACATGCAAATTAGTCTGTCCCTGGCCCAGTGCATCATGGGAACAGGGCAGACCAAACTACCAAGCCAATTCTTATACTGGGAAGGAAACAAGCTTCCGGGGACCGGTTTCTGGCATTACAGCTGTCTTCGGCCCGGCTTGCTTGAATCCTGATGGTGCAATGAGCAAGGCTCTCACATCAGAGTATACTCTTCCACGCTTATGGTGGACAAAACGATTCAGAAAAGGGGGTGGCGATGGACAGAGTATCTGAATTAAGCAGAACACTCCTACCCAGTCAACAGATCAGGGCTTGATCCATCACCGTTTTTTAGCTCACTGCACCATCCCAGCTCAGAACCTGGCTACATGCAAATTAGTCTGTCCCTTGCCCAGTGCATCATGGGAACAGGTCAGACCAAACTACCAATCCAATTCCTATACTGGGAAGGAAACAAGCTTCCGGGCATCGGTTTCTGGCATTACAGCCGTCTTCGGCCCGGCTTGCTTGAATCCTGATGGTGCAATGAGCAAGGGACTCACATCTGAGTATACCCTTCCACGCTTATGGTGGACAAAATGATTACGAAAAGGGGGTGGTGATGGACAGAGTATCTGAATTAAGCAGAACACTCCTACCCAGTCAACAGATCAGGGCTTGATCCATCACCGTTTTTTTAGCTCACTGCACCATCCCAGCTCAGAACCTGGCTACATGCATGTGAGAAGTTGGCCTGGTATATAATGCTCACTAATTCTAGTGATCACTTTGTACCATGCCAAGCAACCCTTATGATGATGGTTGTAATTCAACCTTGTAGACCAGTTATCCTAGTGGTAACATGGACAAAGCAGTCTTAGGCTAAACTCTGATAGGCATGTGAAGCCAGCTGTTATACCATACACAACCCCCTTGAATACCAAATGAAAGGGACACCACACAGATATATATTGAAAATATATATTGATTTATTAACTATTAAAATCCCCTGGACTCTTTATGAGCACAGAAGCACAAGCGTTAAATCACAAGACAGTTTAAAATACACAAAAGTTGCACAATATGGATGAGCCCTAGGGGCCCCCTAAACCATATACTAAGAAAGTGGTATAAGAGATACCAGTAGGAAAGTGAAGAGGCCTATGGCCTTGGGAATCGCTGGAGCTATTCGAGACTGGCAATGACTAAGTCGGGAAAGGCCCACGGGACTCGGGTGCAGTGTTCAAAGTGCACGCACTTTTCAATACAAAGTCTATGGTGTGTAAAAAGTACAAAGTTAGTTTAAGGGCACTTCCGCTGAACCTAGAGGAACAAAACTTAAGACACAGACCCTAGAGGTGTGTACCAGTGTAGGGACACCGGCTTTGCAATGTTACCTCACCCACAGGAAGTGGGTGCACAGGGTCGAAGTGGCGTTGGGTTTTGACACGCAGGTTCTTGGCGCTTGAAGCTGAAGATGCTGCAGGCGATGTGAAGGAGAAGTGTCCGGTGGATCCAAGGGTGGATCTGAAGTGGTGAAGACCTGAAAGCAGAGGGGACAATGTTCAAAGTCACTGACCAGTGACCACCGTGGAACCAGATTGGAACCAGGCAAAGTCGGGTGCAAACAGGTGATGAGGTGTTGCTTCTCTCTGCAGCCACGTGGACACGAAGAGGTCAAGGACGTCCAGGAGTCGATCACGAGCTGTCCCTCAAAGGCTCTAGCTGATGGCGGTGTCGGAAACTCGATTGAAGCGAACAAGCCTTGGCTAACGCAGGCCACGGGTAAAGTGAAAAAGGCTTATTACTCGGACCAGCAAGGTCAGAGCGGGTACTGCTTTCTACAGGAGCGAGGGCAGGTCTGGAGCAACCAGACCCACAGTGTAAATTGTAGGTTTCGTCGCCAAGATGGCCGCTGATCACGTGACAAGCGGCCGGGATGGCGAGTCGAGTGGCAAGAAGCAAAAGGGCCCCACGCAGATCGTGGAGATGCTGGAGGGCTGATCTTTGGTGCAAATGCTGCTCGGTTGTGGGGCTTCTCAAACCCCAAAGCACAGAGTCGAGGGTGCCTCGGGTGCTGCGCAGTCAGCGTCTCAGGGGTCTTTCAAGATGGCCGCTCCCACGTCTCTCGGTGCCTCCACGGGTCCCTTCTTTGCAGGGACTGTGGATCGGGCTGGGAGAAATCTGGGAAGCTGTGTCTTGTCAGGCTCTGCACTCGGGCTCCGGCGGGAGGCGGCGGCAAAGCAGACGTCAAGGTGCTGGGTGATGCCTGTGTTCACAGGGTGGCCCCTCCTAGGCCACAAGGGAGATTCTCTTCAGTCTTCTGTGCAGCAGAATGTCGAAGTCCAGTCTTCTTCTTGTTTAAAGTTGATTTCAGGATGATCTGCTGTGCAATGGCACTGCTCCCTCTCTTATTCCCATCTGAGGGGTGGATCTCCTGCTAGGTCCCTCCCCTATGGGTGGGACCAGGAAGGGGGGTGGTTACACCCCCTCTCCTTTGTCCAGCTCCTCGCCAGGAATGGGGCTGGAAAGCCCCAGAACCGGTTTGGGCTGGCTTATGCACAGGGACACCTTGTGTGCCCCAGGCATGTCTCAATCTATTCAGCCCTGTCCTACCCAATACACAAAACCCTGTCTGGGGTGGTACTCGCACCTCCCCAGGCAGGAAACCCTTTGTCCAGGCCCTCCTCGCTGGAAGGACTCCCAGCAGCAGGAGGTCAGACATGTGTCTGTGGTGGCAGCATCCATTTTGTGATGCTGAGGCTCTGTTTAACTTTAACCAGGGTTAAGGCTACACACATGTCGTGTCCCTCTAGAAGGGTGGAATGCTATCCCCGTCGCCAGAACTGGCGAGGGGATAGTATTCCAATTCGTATGACACCTTACTCGACATGTTTTGATAAAGCCAAACCAAAGATAGCATTTAACCGCGAGGATTATAATGCACTTAAGAGTATATGGTATGGCAATATCCCGGAACAGCTTAGGGAGTGGTTCCCGACAGCTGCAGACAGGCTCAGCTCATGCTAGAGCACCATCTCACATATTTCCAAGCACTCTGCCTCCAGGATTGATGAGGCCTTCCATAGGAGTGGCTGATAGAAACATATGTGTCCAGTTTAGGGTTAGGCACAGACATACTGCACCTAAGTAAGAGGTGATTACACCAACTTACCCCAGCTGAGTGATCAGCCAGTTGTGTCAAATATGGAGGCCAGGCCAGGGGTGGCACAATACATGCTGCAGCCCCTGGCAGGCCTTGGCTACACCTATGCCCTGGGTACCTATGGTACACTGTTACAGGGGCCTATAAGGTGAACCAATTCCAATTGTGTTATGCACCTAAGGTACATGGAGTCCATTTTAAGGAGAGAGCAATCAGCCTGGGGCCCTGAATAGCAGGATCCCAGGCCAACTAAGTCAAAAACCAGCTAAACACCAGGCAAAAAGTTTGGGGGTAACCATAGTCAGATATCCACCTTCCTACATAACCCCCCCCCCCCCAAACGAAAGGAGATAAGGCTATCCTTGACCAGGTAAGCCTATATTGCCTAAGTGGCCATATAAGGAAGTACCAGCTCTGGCTTGGTAACCCCCTGTCTCATGGTCCACTAAGCAATCCCTCACCCTAAGGGTATCTGAGGGTCTCCACCATAGGGAATCTCTACCTGTGGTGTGTCTTTGCAAAGTCAAAGGCTGGTGTTGAGATGGAGTACTGAATTGAGTTTCCTCTGTAGGGCTCAGCTTCCTCCAATCACTCTCCACCATGTGTGCCTTTCTTTCTCTGACTGAGTTGCACTGTGCTCTCAGGGTCAACCTCTGGCTACCTAAAGCTGGAGGCTGGGTCCCTCTGTTTGGCTTACTGGAGGGACAGGTCAGGTTTGGGCCCTTAGGGTCCCAGGTTTGGCTGTGCCCAACAATATCCATCTGGGGGAGGTCCCTAACTACTTTTAAGGGGGATCCCTCAGGAGTTTTTAAAGCTTGCACCTCACTAGGGCTACTAGTTTCGGTGGCCCTAATCTGCTGATGGGGGTGCTTTATTTGACAGGGGGCCCTTTGGGTCTCACTGTCCTTCTTGTCCTCTGCAGCCCTGGGCTGAGTAAGGCAAGGTAGAGAGGGGCAGGTTACCTGCTCCAGACTGGGTCCCTCCTGAGAAGGGTCCACTGCCATCAGAGGCTCTGTCAGGCCAGGCCTAACAACCTCTGGGACAGTTCCTTCATCAGGGGTAAGATCAGTTCCCTGAGGAGGCTGATCCTTTCCTAAAGTCTGGTGGGAGGGAGATTTCTCTTCCTCCTCAATGCTCTCTGTTTGGGTGGAGTGATCCATCATTTCAGGCTTCACTACCCAGGTATCAGTTTGAGTTTGGGCTGTGGCCATCACAGCCCCACCAACCTTTTCAGGAGGAGACTCAGTTTGGGTATGGGCTGTTACTAGTACAGCCCTGCTACTCTTTCCAGGAGGGAAGTTATCTAAAGATGGGGCTGAGGTTTGCTCAGCCCTCCCAACCTTTTCAGGAAGGACATCTTGAATTGGGGCTGTAGCCATTACAGCCCCACTAACCTTTCCATGGAGATTTACCATTCTAGAATGGGTTTGCTGTTCAACCTCAGCCCAGGCTGAGATTTCCAAATCATTACCCAGTAGGCAATCTACAGGCAAGTTTGCTGACACTGCCACTCTCTTTGGGCCAGTGACACCTCCCCAGCTAAGATTGACTACTGCCATGGGATGATTGGTTTCTATGCCATCAATGTTTGTCACCTGATATCTGGCATCAGGTAAAAGTTGCCTTGAGGGGACTAGACATTCAGCCACCATGGTGATGCTAGCCCCTGTGTCTCTGAAGGCCTCAACTTTCAAGCCATTGATGAGGGGCTCCTGTCTATACTTGCTCAAAGTGTTTGGGCAAGCTGTGAAATTGGCAAACCCCATGCCAGTCTCATAGACAAGAGTATCTGAGTTAGGGGACCTGGATAGGCCAGAGTCCACCTGTCCTCCAAAAGTAAACCCACCCAAATTCTTGGGGGTGCTCCCACTACCTGGGGGACCACTGCTAACACTGACAGGAGGTGTCGGAGCCTTACCTGGAGGTATATTCTCCTTATTGCCATTCTTGGGACAACAGCTATCTGTTTTGTAATGCCCCACCTGTTTACAGGTATGACAATAAGGCTTTTTCTGGGATGTAGAAGTGTCTTGGGACCCACCCCCATTCTTGGAGTTTTGGGGCCCTGGGGAAGTCTTTTCCTTACTTTTATCCCCACCCTTCTCTTGAGGCTTGGTAGTCTCTTTCTTTTGGTCACCACCCTGGTTCTTAGGCCTGATCCTGGTTCTGACCCATTTGTCTGCCCTCCTACCCAATTCTTGTGGGGAGGTCAGATCAGAGTCAACCAGGTGCTGATGTAGAAGCTGATTTTGACAATTACTTAAGATTTGCTCTCTCATAATTAAATTATACAATCCTGTATAGTCAGTAACCTTACTTCCCAGCAACCAGCCCTCCAGAGCCTTAGTGGCACACTCAACAAATTCAGACCAGTCCTGAGTCTGTGTCTTCTGGGTATCTCTGAACATTAACCTGTACTGTTCAGTGGTTAAGCCTAACCCATCAATCAGAGCACTCTTCAGGACCATGTAGTTTCTAGAATCCTCATCACTAACTGTGAGGAGTCTGTCTCTGCCTCTACCTTCAAAGGAGAGCCACAAGATTGCTGCCCACTGCTCCTGAGGGATCTGCTGTACCATGCAGGCTCTCTCAAGTGCAGCCATCCATTTGTGGATATCATCCCCAGCTTTGTAGGGGGGCACAATATTACTCAGGTTTCTTGTATCAAAGGACCTGTCTTTATCCTTCTGGATATTGCTGCCACCAGTGGATCCTAATCCACTCTCTCTAGGCTGTCTTGCTCTAGCAAGTTTCTCCTTGGCCAGGGCAACCTCTAACTCTTGCCTCTGGATCCTAAGCTCAGCCTCTCTCATCTTGGCCTCATGTTCCCTTCTCTGAGGGCTAGTCATCTCCTTTCTGGAGTGACCATGAGAGCCTCTAGAGACATGGGAGGTATTGGATTCACCGGAGTGATGCCTCCTCCTCCTATGGCCCTGGTTAAGTCCACCTGGGGGTCTGAATGGGTTGTTACCTGATTCATTCCCAAGTTGACTTAAGTTAGCCTGGTTCAGTCTACTGACCAGCACCTGACTATCTCTGTCATCATCTGACTCACTGCTTTCCACCTCCTCCTCCTCTTCTTCTTCCTCTACATCTACCTGAGGAGCTCCAGTGGTGGAGGCTTCCTCATCTACCAGGATGATAGGGGCAGGGGTGTCTACAGTGTCATCCTCTGAAGGATGGCCTCCTTCAGCATCCCCTGTGGGGTTTGCTTTAGAGGTCTTTAGAGTCTCAGACTGGTCTAAGAGCTCTCTTAGGTGGTCTGTAGTAGGGGAAGGCCCTGTCTTCAGACCCCTTAAGACACAAAGCTGTCTTAATTCCTTAAAGGAAAAAATAGCAAATTTGGATGGTGCCCTTGGAGGGTCACTCTCAACAGGAGTAAGTCCACTGGACCCCTCTGCTCCAGACATTGCTCTAGTGTGGGTGGATGTGTTGCAATCTACCTACACTGGTGTTTACCTACTAAACCTATCTAGTAGTTGTAGCTAGGGTGTGCTACTCCCTTTGCTCTACAACAACTAAGTTCAGTAGAACTTAAGTATACTAGTCCTGTTTTATATGTACCTAGCAGGTACCTGTATGATCTTTCAAATGATAATCTCAAAGATTGTAATGGTAAAACAACAGCAAGCTCAGATCCCAATCCGCTGCTCACCAATGTGAGAAGTTGGCCTGGTATATAATGCTCACTAATTCTAGTGATCACTTTGTACCATGCCAAGCAACCCTTATGATGATGGTTGTAATTCAACCTTGTAGACCAGTTATCCTAGTGGTAACGTGGACAAAGCAGTCTTAGGCTAAACTCTGAAAGGCATGTGAAGCCAGCTGTTATACCATACACAACCCCCTTGAATACCAAATGAAAGGGACACCACACAGATATATATTGAAAATATATATTGATTTATTAACTATTAAAATCCCCTGGACTCTTTATGAGCACAGAAGCACAAGCGTTAAATCACAAGACAGTTTAAAATACACAAAAGTTGCACAATATGGATGAGCCCTAGGGGCCACCTAAACCATATACTAAGAAAGTGGTATAAGAGATACCAGTAGGAAAGTGAAGAGGCCTATGGCCTTGGGAATCGCTGGAGCTATTCGAGACTGGCAATGACTAAGTCGGGAAAGGCCCACGGGACTCGGGTGCAGTGTTCAAAGTGCACGCACTTTTCAATACAAAGTCTATGGTGTGTAAAAAGTACAAAGTTAGTTTAAGGGCACTTCCGCTGAACCTAGAGGAACAAAACTTAAGACACAGACCCTAGAGGTGTGTACCAGTGTAGGGACACCGGCTTTGCAATGTTACCTCACCCACAGGAAGTGGGTGCACAGGGTCGAAGTGGCGTTGGGTTTTGACACGCAGGTTCTTGGCGCTTGAAGCTGAAGATGCTGCAGGCGATGTGAAGGAGAAGTGTCCGGTGGATCCAAGGGTGGATCTGAAGTGGTGAAGACCTGAAAGCAGAGGGGACAATGTTCAAAGTCACTGACCAGTGACCACCGTGGAACCAGATTGGAACCAGGCAAAGTCGGGTGCAAACAGGTGATGAGGTGTTGCTTCTCTCTGCAGCCACGTGGACACGAAGAGGTCAAGGACGTCCAGGAGTCGATCACAAGCTGTCCCTCAAAGGCTCTAGCTGATGGCGGTGTCGGAAACTCGATTGAAGCGAACAAGCCTTGGCTAACGCAGGCCACGGGGAAAGTGAAAAAGGCTTATTACTCGGACCAGCAAGGTCAGAGCGGGTACTGCTTTCTACAGGAGCGAGGGCAGGTCTGGAGCAACCAGACCCACAGTGTAAATTGTAGGTTTCGTCGCCAAGATGGCCGCTGATCACGTGACAAGCGGCCGGGATGGCGAGTCGAGTGGCAAGAAGCAAAAGGGCCCCACGCAGATCGTGGTGATGCTGGAGGGCTGATCTTTAGTGCAAATGCTGCTCGGTTGTGGGGCTTCTCAAACCCCAAAGCACAGAGTCGAGGGTGCCTCGGGTGCTGCGCAGTCAGCGTCTCGGGGGTCTTTCAAGATGGCCGCTCCCACGTCTCTCGGTGCCTCCACGGGTCCCTTCTTTGCAGGGACTGTGGATCGGGCTGGGAGAAATCTGGGAAGCTGTGTCTTGTCAGGCTCTGCACTCGGGCTCCGGCGGGAGGCGGCGGCAAAACAGACGTCAAGGTGCTGGGTGATGCCTGTGTTCACAGGGTGGCCCCTCCTAGGCCACAAGGGAGATTCTCTTCAGTCTTCTGTGCAGCAGAATGTCGAAGTCCAGTCTTCTTCTTGTTTAAAGTTGATTTCAGGATGATCTGCTGTGCAATGGCACTGCTCCCTCTCTTATTCCCATCTGAGGGGTGGATCTCCTGCTAGGTCCCTCCCCTATGGGTGGGACCAGGAAGGGGGGTGGTTACACCCCCTCTCCTTTGTCCAGCTCCTCGCCAGGAATGGGGCTGGAAAGCCCCAGAACCGGTTTGGGCTGGCTTATGCACAGGGATACCTTGTGTGCCCCAGGCATGTCTCAATCTATTCAGCCCTGTCCTACCCAATACACAAAACCCTGTCTGGGGTGGTACTCGCACCTCCCCAGGCAGGAAACCCTTTGTCCAGGCCCTCCTCGCTGGAAGGACTCCCAGCAGCAGGAGGTCAGACATGTGTCTGTGGTGGCAGCATCCATTTTGTGATGCTGAGGCTCTGTTTAACTTTAACCAGGGTTAAGGCTACACACATGTCGTGTCCCTCTAGAAGGGTGGAATGCTATCCCCGTCGCCAGAACTGGCGAGGGGATAGTATTCCAATTCGTATGACACCTTACTCGACATGTTTTGATAAAGCCAAACCAAAGATAGCATTTAACCGCGAGGATTATAATGCACTTAAGAGTATATGGTATGGCAATATCCCGGAACAGCTTAGGGAGTGGTTCCCGACAGCTGCAGACAGGCTCAGCTCATGCTAGAGCACCATCTCACATATTTCCAAGCACTCTGCCTCCAGGATTGATGAGGCCTTCCATAGGAGTGGCTGATAGGAACATATGTGTCCAGTTTAGGGTTAGGCACAGACATACTGCACCTAAGGAAGAGGTGATTACACCAACTTACCCCAGCTGAGTGATCAGCCAGTTGTGTCAAATATGGAGGCCAGGCCAGGGGTGGCACAATACATGCTGCAGCCCCTGGCAGGCCTTGGCTACACCTATGCCCTGGGTACCTATGGTACACTGTTACAGGGGCCTATAAGGTGAACCAATTCCAATTGTGTTATGCACCTAAGGTACATGGAGTCCATTTTAAGGAGAGAGCAATCAGCCTGGGGCCCTGAATAGCAGGATCCCAGGCCAACTAAGTCAAAAACCAGCTAAACACCAGGCAAAAAGTTTGGGGGTAACCATAGTCAGATATCCACCTTCCTACAATGCAAATTAGTCTGTTCCTGGCCCAGTGCATCATGGGAACAGGGCAGACCAAACTACCAAGCAAAATCTTATACTGGGAAGGAAATAAGCTTCCGGGGACCAGTTTCTGGCATTACAGCTGTCTTCGGCCCGGCTTGCTTGAAACCTGATGGTGCAATGAGCAAGGGACTCACATCTGAGTATACCCTTCCACGCTTATGGTGGACAAAACGATTCAGAAAAGGGGGTGGTGATGGACAGAGTATCTGAATTAAGCAGAACACTCCTCGCCAGTCAACAGATCAGGGCTTGATCCATCACCGTTTTTTAGCTCACTGCACCATCCCAGCTCAGAACCTGGCTACATGCAAATTAGTCTGTCCCTGGCCCAGTGCATCATGGGAACAGGGCAGACCAAACTACCAATCCAATTCCTATACTGGGAAGGAAACAAGCTTCCGGGCACCGGTTTCTGGCATTACAGCCGTCTTCGTCCCGGCTTGCTTGAATCCTGATGGTGCAATGAGCAAGGAACTCACATCTGAGTATGCCCTTCCACGCTTATGGTGGACAAAACGATTCAGAAAAGGGGGTGGTGATGGACAGAGTATCTGAATTAAGCAGAACACTCCTACCCAGTCAACAGATCAGGGCTTGATCCATCACCGTTTT
Organism: Lissotriton vulgaris; assembly: GCF_964263255.1. Taxonomy (NCBI): domain Eukaryota; kingdom Metazoa; phylum Chordata; class Amphibia; order Caudata; family Salamandridae; genus Lissotriton; species Lissotriton vulgaris. The sequence continues at coordinate 2,038,159,286 of NC_141691.1, forward strand.
TTTAGCTCACTGCACCATCCCAGCTCAGAACCTGGCTACATGCAAATTAGTCTGTTCCTGGCCCAGTGCATCATGGGAACAGGGCAGACCAAACTACCAAGCCAAATCTTATACTGGGAAGGAAACAAGCTTCCGGGGACCAGTTTCTGGCATTACAGCTGTTTTCAGCCCGGCTTGCTTGAAACCTGATGGTGCAATGAGCAAGGGACTCACATCTGAGTATACCCTTCCACGCTTATGGTGGACAAAACGATTCAGAAAAGGGGGTGGTGATGGACAGAGTATCTGAATTAAGCAGAGCACTCCTACCCAGTCAACAGATCAAGGCTTGATCTGTCACTGTTTTTTAGCTCACTGCACCATCCCAGCTCAGAACCTGGCTCATGCAAATTAGTCTGTCCCTGGCCCAGTGCATCATGGGAACAGGGCAGACTAAACTACCAAGCCAATTCTTTTACTGGGAAAGAAACAAGCTTCTGGGGACCGGTTTCTGGCATTACAGCCGTCTTCGGCCCGGCTTGCTTGAATCCTGATGGTGCAATGAGCAAGGGACTCACATCTGAGTATACCCTTCCACCCTTATGGTGGACAAAACAATTCAGAAAAGGGAGTGGTGATGGACAGAGTATCTGAATTAAGCAGAACACTCCTACCCAGTCAACAGATCAGGGCTTGATCCATCACCGTTTTTTAGCTCACTGCACCATCCCAGCTCTGAACCTGGCTACATGCAAATTAGTCTGTCCCTGGCCCAGTGCATCATGGGAACAGGGCAGACCAAACTACCAAGCCAATTCTTATACTGGGAAGGAAAAAAGCTTCCGGGGACCGGTTTCTGGCATTACAGCGGTCTTCGGCCCGGCTTGCTTGAATCCTGATGGTGCAATGAGCAAGGGACTCACATCTGAGTATACCCTTCCACGCTTATGGTGGACAAAACGATTCAGAAAAGGGGGTGGTGATGGACAGAGTATCTGAATTAAGCAGAACATTCCTACCCACTCAACATATCAGGGCTTCATCCATCACCGTTTTTTAGCTCTCTGCACCATCCCAGCTCAGAACCTGGCTACATGCAAATTAGTCTGTCCCTGGCCCAGTGCATCATGGGAACAGGGCAGATCAAACTACCATGCCAATTCTTATACTGGGAAGGAAACAAGCTTCCGGGGACCGGTTTCTGGCATTACAGCCGTCTTCGGCCCGGCTTGCTTGAATCCTGATGGTACAATGAGCAAGGGACTCGCATCTGAGTATACCCTTCCACGCTTATGGTGGACAAAACGATTCAGAAAAGGGGTGGTGATGGACAGAGTATCTGAATTAAGCAGAACACTCCTACCCAGTCAACAGATCAGGGCTTGATCCATCACCGTTTTTTAGCTCACTGCACCATCCCAGCTCAGAACTTGGCTACATGCAAATTAGTCTGTCCCTGGCCCAGTGCATCATGGGAACAGGGCAGACCAAACTACCAAGCCAATTCTTATACTGGGAAGGAAAAAAGCTTCCGGGGACCGGTTTCTGGCATTACAGCGGTCTTCGGACCGGCTTGCTTGAATCCTGATGGTGCAATGAGCAAGGGACTCACATCTGAGTATGCCCTTCCACGCTTATGGTGGACAAAACGATTCAGAAAAGGGGGTGGTGATGGACAGAGTATCTGAATTAAGCAGAACACTCCTACCCAGTCAACAGATCAGGGCTTGATCCATCACCGTTTTTTTAGCTCACTGCACCATCCCAGCTCAGAACCTGGCTACATGCAAATTAGTCTGTTCCTGGCCCAGTGCATCATGGGAACAGGGCAGACCAAACTACCAAGCCAAATCTTATACTGGGAAGGAAACAAGCTTCCGGGGACCAGTTTCTGGCATTACAGCTGTCTTCGGCCCCGCTTGCTTGAAACCTGATGGTGCAATGAGCAAGGGACTCACATCTGAGTATACCCTTCCACGCTTATGGTGGACAAAACGATTCAGAAAAGGGGGTGGTGATGGACAGAGTATCTGAATTAAGCAGAGCACTCCTACCCAGTCAACAGATCAGGGCTTGATCCGTCACTGTTTTTTAGCTCACTGCACCATCCCAGCTCAGAACCTGGCTCATGCAAATTAGTCTGTCCCTGGCCCAGTGCATCATGGGAACAGGGCAGACCAAACTACCAAGCCAATTCTTATACTGGGAAAGAAACAAGCTTCTGGGGACCTGTTTCTGGCATTACAGCCATCTTCGGCCCGGCTTTCTTGAATCCTGATGGTGCAATGAGCAAGGGACTCACATCTGAGTATACCCTTCCACCCTTATGGTGGACAAAACAATTCAGAAAAGGGAGTGGTGATGGACAGAGTATCTGAATTAAGCAGAACACTCCTACCCAGTCAACAGATCAGGGCTTGATCCATCACCGTTTTTTAGCTCACTGCACCATCCCAGCTCAGAACCTGGCTACATGCAAATTAGTCTGTCCCTGGCCCAGTGCATCATGGGAACAGGGCAGACCAAACTACCAAGCCAATTCTTATACTGGGAAGGAAACAAGCTTCCGGGGACCGGTTTCTGGTATTACAGCCGTCTTCGGCCCGGCTTGCTTGAATCCTGATGGTGCAATGAGCAAGGGACTCACATCTGAGTATACCCTTCCACGCTTATTGTGGACAAAACGATTCAGAAAAGGGGGTGGTGATGGACAGAATATCTGAATTAAGCAGAACACTCCTACCCAGTCAACAGTTCAGGGCTTGATCCATCACCGTTTTTTAGCTCACTGCACCATCCCAGCTCAGAACCTGGCTACATGCAAATTAGTCTGTCCCTGGCCCAGTGCATCATGGGAACAGGGCAGATCAAACTACCAAGCCAATTCTTATACTGGGAAGGAAACAAGCTTCCGGGGACCGGTTTCTGGCATGACAGCCGTCTTCGGCCCGGCTTGCTTGAATCCTGATGGTGCAATGAGCAAGGGACTCACATCTGAGTATACCCTTCCACGCTTATGGTGGACAAAACGATTCAGAAAAGGGGTGGCGATGGACAGAGTATCTGAATTAAGCAGAACACTCCTACCCAGTCAACAGATCAGGGCTTGATCCATCATCGTTTTTTAGCTCACTGCACCATCCCAGCTCATAACCTGGCAACATGCAAATTAGTCTGTTCCTGGCCCAGTGCATCATGGGAACAGGGCAGACCAAACTACCAAGCCAATTCTTATACTGGGAAGGAAACAAGCTTCCGTGGACCAGTTTCTGGCATTACAGCCGTCTCCGGCCCGGCTTGCTTGAATCCTGATGGTTCAATGAGCAAGGGACTCACATTTGAGTATACTCTTCCACGCTTATGGTGGACAAAACAATTCAGAAAAGGGGGTGGTGATGGACAGAGTATCTGAATTAAGCAGAACACTCCTACCCAGTCAACAGATCAGGGCTTGATCCATCACCGTTTTTTTAGCTTACTGCACCATCCCAGCTCAGAACCAGGCTACATGCAAATTAGTCTGTTCCTGGCCCAGTGCATCATGGGAACAGGGCAGACCAAACTACCAAGCCAAATCTTATACTGGGAAGGAAACAAGCTTCCGGGGACCAGTTTCTGGCATTACAGCCGTCTTCTGCCCGGCTTGCTTGAAACCTGATGGTGCAATGAGCAAGGGACTCACATCTGAGTATACCCTTCCACGCTTATGGTGGACAAAATGATTCAGAAAAGGGGGTGGTGATGGACAGAGTATCCGAATTAAGCAGAACACTCCTACCCAGTCAACAGATCAGGGCTTGATCCATCACCGTTTTTTAGCTCATTGCACCATCCCAGCTCAGAACCTGGCTACATGCAAATTAGTCTGTCCCTGGCCCAGTGCATCATGGGAACAGGGCAGACCAAACTACCAATCCAATTCCTATACTGGGAAGGAAACAAGCTTACGGGCACCGGTTTCTGGCATTACAGCTGTCTTCGGCCCGGCTTGCTTGAATCCTGATGGTGCAATGAGCAAGGGACTCACATCTGAGTATACCCTTCCACGCTTATGGTGGACAAAACGATTCAGAAAAGGGGGTGGTGATGGACAGAGTATCTGAATTAAGCAGAACACTCCTCGCCAGTCAACAGATCAGGGCTTGATCCATCACCGTTTTTTAGCTCACTGCACCATCCCAGCTCAGAACCTGGCTACATGCAAATTAGTCTGTCCCTGGCCCAGTGCATCATGGGAACAGGGCAGACTAAACTACCAATCCAGTTCCTATACTGGGAAGGAAACAAGCTTCCGGGCACCGGTTTCTGGCATTACAGCCGTCTACGGCCCGGCTTGCTTGAATCCTGATGGTGCAATAAGCAATGGACTCACATCTGAGTATGCCCTTCCATGCTTATGGTGGACAAAACGATTCAGAAAAGGGGGTGGTGATGGACAGAGTATCTGAATTAAGCAGAACACTCCTACCCAGTCAACAGATCAGGGCTTGATCCATCACCGTTTTTTTAGCTCACTGCACCATCCCAGCTCAGAACCTGGCTACATGCAAATTAGTCTGTTCCTGGCCCAGTGCATCATGGGAACAGGGCAGACCAAACTAACAAGCCAAATCTTATACTGGGAAGGAAACAAGCTTCCGGGGACCAGTTTCTGGCATTACAGCTGTCTTCGGCCCGGCTTGCTTGAAACCTGATGGTGCAATGAGCAAGGGACTCACATCTGAGTATACCCTTCCACGCTTAAGGTGGACAAAACGATTCAGAAAAGGGGGTGGTGATGGACAGAGTTTCTGAATTAAGCAGAGCACTCCTACCCAGTCAACAGATCAGGGCTTGATCCGTCACTGTTTTTTAGCTCACTGCACCATCCCAGCTCAGAACCTGGCTCATGTAAATTAGTCTGTCCCTGGCCCAGTGCATCATGGAAACAGGGCAGACCAAACTACCAAGCCAATTCTTATACTGGGAAAGAAACAAGCTTCTGGGGACCGGTTTCTGGCATTACAGCCGTCTTCGGCCCGGCTTGCTTGAATCCTGATGGTGCAATGAGCAAGGGACTCACATCTGAGTATGGCCCTTCCACCCTTATGGTGGACAAAACAATTCAGAAAAGGGAGTGGTGATGGACAGAGTATCTGAATTAAGCAGAACACTCCTACCCAGTCAACAGATCAGGGCTTGATCCATCACCGTTTTTTAGCTCACTGCACCATCCCAGCTCAGAACGTGGCTACATGCAAATTAGTCTGTCCCTGGCCCAGTGCATCATGGGAACAGGGCAGACCAAACTACCAAACCAATTCCTATACTGGGAAGGAAACAAGCTTCCAGGGAACCGGTTTCTGGCATTACAGCCGTCTTCGGCCCGGCTTGCTTGAATCCTGATGGTGCAATGAGCAAGGGACTCACATCTGAGTATGCCCTTCCACGCTTATGGTGGACAAAACGATTCAGAAAAGGGGGTGGTGATGGACAGAGTATTTGAATTAAGCAGAACACTCCTACCCAGTCAACAGATCAGGGCTTGATCCATCACCGTTTTTTTAGCTCACTGCACCATCCCAGCTCAGAACCTGGCTACATGCAAATTAGTCTGTTCCTGGCCCAGTGCATCATGGGAACAGGGCAGACCAAACTACCAAGCCAAATCTTATACTGGGAAGGAAACAAGCTTCCGGGGACCAGTTTCTGGCATTACAGCTGTCTTCGGCCCCGCTTGCTTGAAACCTGATGGTGCAATGAGCAAGGGACTCACATCTGAGTATACCCTTCCACGCTTATGGTGGACATAACGATTCAGAAAAGGGGGTGGTGATGGACAGAGTATCTGAATTAAGCAGAGCACTCCTACCCAGTCAACAGATCAGGGCTTGATCCGTCACTGTTTTTTAGCTCACTGCACCATCCCAGCTCAGAACCTGGCTCATGCAAATTAGTCTGTCCCTGGCCCAGTGCATCATGGGAACAGGGCAGACCAAACTACCAAGCCAATTCTTATACTGGGAAAGAAACAAGCTTCTGGGGACCTGTTTCTGGCATTACAGCCATCTTCGGCCCGGCTTTCTTGAATCCTGATGGTGCAATGAGCAAGGGACTCACATCTGAGTATACCCTTCCACCCTTATGGTGGACAAAACAATTCAGAAAAGGGAGTGGTGATGGACAGAGTATCTGAATTAAGCAGAACACTCCTACCCAGTCAACAGATCAGGGCTTGATCCATCACCGTTTTTTAGCTCACTGCACCATCCCAGCTCAGAACCTGGCTACATGCAAATTAGTCTGTCCCTGGCCCAGTGCATCATGGGAACAGGGCAGACCAAACTACCAAGCCAATTCTTATACTGGGAAGGAAACAAGCTTCCGGGGACCGGTTTCTGGTATTACAGCCGTCTTCGGCCCGGCTTGCTTGAATCCTGATGGTGCAATGAGCAAGGGACTCACATCTGAGTATACCCTTCCACGCTTATTGTGGACAAAACGATTCAGAAAAGGGGGTGGTGATGGACAGAATATCTGAATTAAGCAGAACACTCCTACCCAGTCAACAGTTCAGGGCTTGATCCATCACCGTTTTTTAGCTCACTGCACCATCCCAGCTCAGAACCTGGCTACATGCAAATTAGTCTGTCCCTGGCCCAGTGCATCATGGGAACATGGCAGACCAAACTACCAAGCCAATTCTTATACTGGGAAGCAAACAAGCTTCTGGGACCGGTTTCTGGCATTACAGCCGTCTTCGGCCCGGCTTGCTTGAATCCTGATGGTGCAATGAGCAAGGGAATCACATCTGAGTATACCCTTCCACGCTTATGGTGGACAAAACGATTCAGAAAAGGGGGTGGTGATGGACAGAGTATCTGAATTAAGCAGAACACTCATACCCAGTCAACAGATCAGGGCTTGATCCATCACCGTTTTTTTGCTCTCTGCACCATCCCAGCTCAGAACCTGGCTACATGCAAATTAGTCTGTCCCTGGCCCAGTGCATCATGGGAACAGGGCAGATCAAACTACCAAGCCAATTCTTATACTGGGAAGGAAACAAGCTTCCGGGGACAGGTTTCTGGCATGACAGCGGTCTTCGGCCCGGCTTGCTTGAATCCTGATGGTGCAATGAGCAAGGGACTCACATCTGAGTATATCCTTCCACGCTTATGGTGGACAAAACGATTCAGAAAAGGGGTGGCGATGGACAGAGTATCTGAATTAAGCAGAAAACTCCTACCCAGTCAACAGATCAGGGCTTGATCCATCATCGTTTTTTAGCTCACTGCACCATCCCAGCTCATAACCTGGCAACATGCAAATTAGTCTGTTCCTGGCCCAGTGCATCATGGGAACAGGGCAGACCAAACTACCAAGCCAATTCTTATACTGGGAAGGAAACAAGCTTCCGTGGACCAGTTTCTGGCATTACAGCCGTCTCCGGCCCGGCTTGCTTGAATCCTGATGGTTCAATGAGCAAGGGACTCACATTTGAGTATACTCTTCCACGCTTATGGTGGACAAAACAATTCAGAAAAGGGGGTGGTGATGGACAGAGTATCTGAATTAAGCAGAACACTCCTACCCAGTCAACAGATCAGGGCTTGATCCATCACCGTTTTTTTAGCTTACTGCACCATCCCAGCTCAGAACCAGGCTACATGCAAATTAGTCTGTTCCTGGCCCAGTGCATCATGGGAACAGGGCAGACCAAACTACCAAGCCAAATCTTATACTGGGAAGGAAACAAGCTTCCGGGGACCAGTTTCTGGCATTACAGCCGTCTTCTGCCCGGCTTGCTTGAAACCTGATGGTGCAATGAGCAAGGGACTCACATCTGAGTATACCCTTCCACGCTTATGGTGGACAAAATGATTCAGAAAAGGGGGTGGTGATGGACAGAGTATCCGAATTAAGCAGAACACTCCTACCCAGTCAACAGATCAGGGCTTGATCCATCACCGTTTTTTAGCTCATTGCACCATCCCAGCTCAGAACCTGGCTACATGCAAATTAGTCTGTCCCTGGCCCAGTGCATCATGGGAATAGGGCAGACCAAACTACCAATCCAATTCCTATACTGGGAAGGAAACAAGCTTACGGGCACCGGTTTCTGGCATTACAGCTGTCTTCGGCCCGGCTTGCTTGAATCCTGATGGTGCAATGAGCAAGGGACTCACATCTGAGTATACCCTTCCACGCTTATGGTGGACAAAACGATTCAGAAAAGGGGGTGGTGATGGACAGAGTATCTGAATTAAGCAGAACACTCCTCGCCAGTCAACAGATCAGGGCTTGATCCATCACCGTTTTTTTAGCTCACTGCACCATCCCAGCTCAGAACCTGGCTACATGCAAATTAGTCTGTTCCTGGCCCAGTGCATCATGGGAACAGGGCAGACCAAACTAACAAGCCAAATCTTATACTGGGAAGGAAACAAGCTTCCGGGGACCAGTTTCTGGCATTACAGCTGTCTTCGGCCCGGCTTGCTTGAAACCTGATGGTGCAATGAGCAAGGGACTCACATCTGAGTATACCCTTCCACGCTTAAGGTGGACAAAACGATTCAGAAAAGGGGGTGGTGATGGACAGAGTTTCTGAATTAAGCAGAGCACTCCTACCCAGCCAACAGATCAGGGCTTGATCCGTCACTGTTTTTTAGCTCACTGCACCATCCCAGCTCAGAACCTGGCTCATGTAAATTAGTCTGTCCCTGGCCCAGTGCATCATGGAAACAGGGCAGACCAAACTACCAAGCCAATTCTTATACTGGGAAAGAAACAAGCTTCTGGGGACCGGTTTCTGGCATTACAGCCGTCTTCGGCCCGGCTTGCTTGAATCCTGATGGTGCAATGAGCAAAGGACTCACATCTGAGTATACCCTTCCACCCTTATGGTGGACAAAACAATTCAGAAAAGGGAGTGGTGATGGACAGAGTATCTGAATTAAGCAGAACACTCCTACCCAGTCAACAGATCAGGGCTTGATCCATCACCGTTTTTTAGCTCACTGCACCATCCCAGCTCAGAACCTGGCTACATGCAAATTAGTCTGTCCCTGGCCCAGTGCATCATGGGAACAGGGCAGACCAAACTACCAAGCCAATTCTTATACTGGGAAGGAAACAAGCTTCCGGGGACCGGTTTCTGGCATGACAGCCGTCTTCGGCCCCGGCTTGCTTGAATCCTGATGGTGCAATGAGCAAGGGACTCACATCTGAGTATATCCTTCCACGCTTATGGTGGACAAAACGATTCAGAAAAGGGGTGGCGATGGACAGAGTATCTGAATTAAACAGAACACTCCTACCCAGTCAACAGATCAGGGCTTGATCCATCACCGTTTTTTAGCTCACTGCACCATCCCAGCTCATAACCGGGCTACATGCAAATTAGTCTGTTCCTGGCCCAGTGCATCATGGGAAAAGGGCAGACCAAACTACCAAGCCAATTCTTATACTGGGAAGAAAACAAGCTTCCGTGGACCAGTTTCTGGCATTACAGCCGTCTCCGGCCCAGCTTGCTTGAATCCTGATGGTGCAATGAGCAAGGGACTCACATCTCAGTATACCCTTCCACGCTTATGGTCGACAAAATGATTCAGAAAAGGGGGTGGTGATGGACAGAGTATCCGAATTAAGCAGAACACTCCTACCCAGTCAAGAGATCAGGGCTTGATCCATCACCGTTTTTTAGCTCACTGCACCATCCCAGCTCAGAACCTGGCTACATGCAAATTAGTCTGTCCCTTGCCCAGTGCATCATGGGAACAGGGCAGACCAAACTACCAATCCAATTCCTATACTGGGAAGGAAACAAGCTTCCGGGCACCGGTTTCTGGCATTACAGCCGTCTTCGGCCCGGCTTGCTTGAATCCTGATGGTGCAATGAGCAAGGGACTCACATCTGAGTATACCCTTCCACGCTTATGGTGGACACAACGATTCAGAAAAGGGGGTGGTGATGGACAGAGTATCTGAATTAAGCAGAACACTCCTACCCAGTCAACAGATCAGGGCTTGATTCATCACCGTTTTTTAGCTCACTGCACCATCCCAGCTCAGAACCTGGCTACATGCAAATTAGTCTGTTCCTGGCCAAGTGCATCATGGGAACAGGGCAGACCAAACTACCAAGCCAAATCTTATACTGGGAAGGAAACAAGCTTCCGGGGACCAGTTTCTGGCATTACAGCTGTCTTCGGCTCAGCTTGCTTGAAACCTGATGGTGCAATGAGCAAGGGACTCACATCTGAGTATACCCTTCCACGCTTATGGTGGACAAAACGTTTCAGAAAAGGGGGTGGTGATGGACAGAGTAGCTGAATTAAGCAGAACACTCCTCCCCAGTCAACAGATCAGGGCTTGATCCATCACCGTTTTTTTAGCTCACTGCACCATCCCAGCTCAGAACCTGGCTACATGCAAATTAGTCTGTTCCTGGCCCAGTGCATCATGGGAACAGGGCAGACCAAACTACCAAGCCAAATCTTATACTGGGAAGGAAACAAGCTTCCGGGGACCAGTTTCTGGCATTACAGCTGTCTTCGGCCCGGCTTGCTTGAAACCTGATGGTGCAATGAGCAAGGGACTCACATCTGAGTATACCCTTCCACGCTTATGGTGGACAAAACGATTCAGAAAAGGGGGTGGTGATGGACAGAGTATCTGAATTAAGCAGAGCACTCCTACCCAGTCAACAGATCAGGGCTTGATCCGTCACTGTTTTTTAGCTCACTGCACCATCCCAGCTCAGAACCTGGCTCATACAAATTAGTCTGTCCCTGGCCCAGTGCATCATGGGAACAGGGCAGACCAAACTACCAAGCCAATTCTTATACTGGGAAAGAAACAAGCTTCTGGGGACCGGTTTCTGGCATTACAGCCGTCTTCGGCCCGGCTTGCTTGAATCCTGATGGTGCAATGAGCAAGGGACTCACATCTGAGTATACCCTTCCACCCTTATGGTGGACAAAACAATTCAGAAAAGGGAGTGGTGATGGACAGAGTATCTGAATTAAGCAGAACACTCCTACCCAGTCAACAGATCAGGGCTTGATCCATCACCGTTTTTTAGCTCACTGCACCATCCCAGCTCAGAACGTGGCTACATGCAAATTAGTCTGTCCCTGGCCCAGTGCATCATGGGAACAGGGCAGACCAAACTACCAAGCCAATTCTTATACTGGGAAGGAAAAAAGCTTCCGGGGACTGGTTTCTGGCATTACATCTGTCTTCGGCCCGGCTTGCTTGAATCCTGATGGTGCAATGAGCAAGGAACTCACATCTGAGTATACCCTTCCACGCTTATGGTGGACAAAACGATTCAGAAAAGGGGGTGGTGATGGACAGAGTATCTGAATTAAGCAGAACACTCCTACCCACTCAACAGATCAGGGCTTCATCCATCACCGTTTTTTAGCTCTCTGCACCATCCCAGCTCAGAACCTGGCTACATGCAAATTAGTCTGTCCCTGGCCCAGTGCATCATGGGAACAGGGAAGATCAAACTACCATGCCAATTCTTATACTGGGAAGGAAACAAGCTTCCGGGGACCGGTTTCTGGCATTACAGCCGTCTTCGGCCCGGCTTGCTTGAATCCTGATGGTGCAATGAGCAAGGGACTCGCATCTGAGTATACCCTTCCACGCTTATGGTGGACAAAACGATTCAGAAAAGGGGTGGCGATGGACAGAGTATCTGAATTAAGCAGAACACTCCTACCCAGTCAACAGATCAGGGCTCGATCCATCACCATTTTTTAGCTCACTGCACCATCCCAGCTCATAACCTGGCTACATGCAAATTAGTCTGTTCCTGGCCCAGTGCATCATGGGAACAGGGCAGACCAAACTACCAAGCCAATTCATATACTGGGAAGGAAACAAGCTTCCGTGGACCAGTTTCTGGCATTACAGCCGTCTTCGGCCCGGCTTGCTTGAATCCTGATGGTGCAATGAGCAAGGGACTCACATCTGAGTATACTCTTCCACGCTTATGGTGGACAAAACAATTCAGAAAAGGGGGTGGTGATGGACAGAGTATCTGAATTAAGCAAAACACTCCTACCCAGTCAACAGATCAGGAATTGATCCATCACCGTTTTTTTAGCTTACTGCGCCATCCCAGCTCAAAACCAGGCTACATGCAAATTAGTCTGTTCCTGGCCCAGTGCATCATGGGAACAGGGTAGACCAAACTACCAAGCCAAATCTTATACTGGGAAGGAAACAAGCTTCCGGGGACCAGTTTCTGGCATTACAGCCGTCTTCGGCCCGGCTTGCTTGAAACCTGATGGTGCAATGAGCAAGGGACTCACATCTGAGTATACCCTTCCACGCTTATGGTGGACAAAATGATTCAGAAAAGGGGGTGGTGATGGACAGAGTATCTGAATTAAGCAGAACACTCCTACCCAGTCAACAGATCAGGGCTTGATCCATCACCGTTTTTTAGCTCACTGCACCATCCCAGCTCAGAACCTGGCTACATGCAAATTAGTCTGTCCCTTGCCCAGTGCATCATGGGAACAGGGCAGACCAAACTACCAATCCAATTCCTATACTGGGAAGGAAACAAGCTTCCGGGCACCGGTTTCAGGCATTACAGCCGTCTTCGGCCCGGCTTGGTTGAATCCTGATGGTGCAATGAGCAAGGGACTCACATCTGAGTATACCCTTCCACGCTTATGGTGGACACAACGATTCAGAAAAGGGGGTGGTGATGGACAGAGTATCTGAATTAAGCAGAACACTCCTACCCAGTCAACAGATCAGGGCTTGATTCATCACCGTTTTTTAGCTCACTGAACCATCCCAGCTCAGAACCTGGCTACATGCAAATTAGTCTGTTCCTGGCCCAGTGCATCATGGGAACAGGGCAGACCAAACTACCAAGCCAAATCTTATACTGGGAAGGAAACAAGCTTCCGGGGACCAGTTTCTGGCATTACAGCTGTCTTCGGCTCAGCTTGCTTGAAACCTGATGGTGCAATGAGCAAGGAACTCACATCTGAGTATACCCTTCCACGCTTATGGTGGACAAAACGTTTCAGAAAAGGGGGTGGTGATGGACAGAGTAGCTGAATTAAGCAGAACACTCCTCCCCAGTCAACAGATCAGGGCTTGATCCATCACCGTTTTTTTAGCTCACTGCACCATCCCAGCTCAGAACCTGGCTACATGCAAATTAGTCTGTTCCTGGCCCAGTGCATCATGGGAACAGGGCAGACCAAACTACCAAGCCAAATCTTATACTGGGAAGGAAACAAGCTTCCGGGGACCAGTTTCTGGCATTACAGCTGTCTTCGGCCCGGCTTGCTTGAAACCTGATGGTGCAATGAGCAAGGGACTCACATCTGAGTATACCCTTCCACGCTTATGGTGGACAAAACGATTCAGAAAAGGGGGTGGTGATGGACAGAGTATCTGAATTAAGCAGAGCACTCCTACCCAGTCAACAGATCAGGGCTTGATCCGTCACTGTTTTTTAGCTCACTGCACCATCCCAGCTCAGAACCTGGCTCATACAAATTAGTCTGTCCCTGGCCCAGTGCATCATGGGAACAGGGCAGACCAAACTACCAAGCCAATTCTTATACTGGGAAAGAAACAAGCTTCTGGGGACTGGTTTCTGGCATTACAGCCGTCTTCGGCCCGGCTTGCTTGAATCCTGATGGTGCAATGAGCAAGGGACTCACATCTGAGTATACCCTTCCACCCTTATGGTGGACAAAACAATTCAGAAAAGGGAGTGGTGATGGACAGAGTATCTGAATTAAGCAGAACACTCCTACCCAGTCAACAGATCAGGGCTTGATCCATCACCGTTTTTTAGCTCACTGCACCATCCCAGCTCAGAACGTGGCTACATGCAAATTAGTCTGTCCCTGGCCCAGTGCATCATGGGAACAGGGCAGACCAAACTACCAAGCCAATTCTTATACTGGGAAGGAAAAAAGCTTCCGGGGACTGGTTTCTGGCATTACATCTGTCTTCGGCCCGGCTTGCTTGAATCCTGATGGTGCAATGAGCAAGGAACTCAAATCTGAGTATACCCTTCCACGCTTATGGTGGACAAAACGATTCAGAAAAGGGGGTGGTGATGGACAGAGTATCTGAATTAAGCAGAACACTCCTACCCACTCAACAGATCAGGGCTTCATCCATCACCGTTTTTTAGCTCTCTGCACCATCCCAGCTCAGAACCTGGCTACATGCAAATTAGTCTGTCCCTGGCCCAGTGCATCATGGGAACAGGGCAGATCAAACTACCATGCCAATTCTTATACTGGGAAGGAAACAAGCTTCCGGGGACCGGTTTCTGGCATTACAGCCGTCTTCGGCCCGGCTTGCTTGAATCCTGATGGTGCAATGAGCAAGGGACTCGCATCTGAGTATACCCTTCCACGCTTATGGTGGACAAAACGATTCAGAAAAGGGGTGGCGATGGACAGAGTATCTGAATTAAGCAGAACACTCCTACCCAGTCAACAGATCAGGGCTTGATCCATCACCATTTTTTAGCTCACTGCACCATCCCAGCTCATAACCTGGCAACATGCAAATTAGTCTGTTCCTGGCCCAGTGCATCATGGGAACAGGGCAGACCAAACTACCAAGCCAATTCATATACTGGGAAGGAAACAAGCTTCCGTGGACCAGTTTCTGGCATTACAGCCGTCTTCGGCCCGGCTTGCTTGAATCCTGATGGTGCAATGAGCAAGGGACTCACATCTGAGTATACTCTTCCACGCTTATGGTGGACAAAACAATTCAGAAAAGGGGGTGGTGATGGACAGAGTATCTGAATTAAGCAAAACACTCCTACCCAGTCAACAGATCAGGAATTGATCCATCACCGTTTTTTTAGCTTACTGCGCCATCCCAGCTCAAAACCAGGCTACATGCAAATTAGTCTGTTCCTGGCCCAGTGCATCATGGGAACAGGGTAGACCAAACTACCAAGCCAAATCTTATACTGGGAAGGAAACAAGCTTCCGGGGACCAGTTTCTGGCATTACAGCCGTCTTCGGCCCGGCTTCCTTGAAACCTGATGGTGCAATGAGCAAGGGACTCACATCTGAGTATACCCTTCCACGCTTATGGTGGACAAAATGATTCAGAAAAGGGGGTGGTGATGGACAGAGTATCTGAATTAAGCAGAACACTCCTACCCAGTCAACAGATCAGGGCTTGATCCATCACCGTTTTTTAGCTCACTGCACCATCCCAGCTCAGAACCTGGCTACATGCAAATTAGTCTGTCCCTTGCCCAGTGCATCATGGGAACAGGGCAGACCAAACTACCAATCCAATTCCTATACTGGGAAGGAAACAAGCTTCCGGGCACCGGTTTCAGGCATTACAGCCGTCTTCGGCCCGGCTTGGTTGAATCCTGATGGTGCAATGAGCAAGGAACTCACATCTGAGTATACCCTTCCACGCTTATGGTGGACAAAACGATTCAGAAAAGGGGGTGGTGATGGACAGAGTATCTGAATTAAGCAGAACACTCCTACCCAGTCAACCGATCAGGGCTTGATCCATCACCGTTTTTTTAGCTCACTGCACCATCCCAGCTCAGAAACTGGCTACATGCAAATTAGTCTGTTCCTGGCCCAGTGCATCATGGGAACAGGGCAGACCAAACTACCAAGCCAAATCTTATACTGGGAAGGAAACAAGCTTCCGGGGACCAGTTTCTGGCATTACAGCTGTCTTCG
Organism: Lissotriton vulgaris; assembly: GCF_964263255.1. Classification (NCBI taxonomy): domain Eukaryota; kingdom Metazoa; phylum Chordata; class Amphibia; order Caudata; family Salamandridae; genus Lissotriton; species Lissotriton vulgaris. The sequence continues at coordinate 2,038,174,978 of NC_141691.1, forward strand.
GCCCAGCTTGCTTGAAACCTGATGGTGCAATGAGCAAGGGACTCACATCTGAGTATACCCTTCCACGCTTATGGTGGACAAAACGATTCAGAAAAGGGAGTGGTGATGGACAGAGTATCTGAATTAAGCAGAGCACTCCTACCCAGTCAACAGATCAGGGCTTTATTCCGTCACTGTTTTTTAGCTCACTGCACCATCCCAGCTCAGAACCTGGCTCATGCAAATTAGTCTGTCCCTGGCCCAGTGCATCATGGGAACAGGGCAGACCAAACTACCAAGCCAATTCTTATACTGGGAAAGAAACAAGCTTCTGGGGACCGGTTTCTGGCATTACAGCCGTCTTCGGCCCGGCTTGCTTGAATCCTGATGGTGCAATGAGCAAGGGACTCACATCTGAGTATACCCTTCCACCCTTATGGTGGACAAAACGATTCAGAAAAGGGAGTTTTGATGGACAGAGTATCTGAATTAAGCAGAACACTCCTACCCAGTCAACAGATCAGGGCTTGATCCATCACCGTTTTTTAGCTCACTGCACCATCCCAGCTCAGAACCTGGCTACATGCAAATTAGTCTGTCCCTGGCCCAGTGCATCATGGGAACAGGGAAGACCAAACTACCAAGCCAATTCTTATACTGGGAAGGAAACAAGCTTCCGGGGACCGGTTTCTGGCATTACAGCTGTCTTCGGCCCGGCTTGCTTGAATCCTGATGGTGCAATGAGCAAGGCTCTCACATCTGAGTATACTCTTCCACGCTTATGGTGGACAAAACGATTCAGAAAAGGGGGTGGCGATGGACAGAGTATCTGAATTAAGCAGAACACTCCTACCCAGTCAACAGATCAGGGCTTGATCCATCACCGTTTTTTAGCTCACTGCACCATCCCAGCTCAGAACCTGGCTACATGCAAATTAGTCTGTCCCTTGCCCAGTGCATCATGGGAACAGGTCAGACCAAACTACCAATCCAATTCCTATACTGGGAAGGAAACAAGCTTCCGGGCACCGGTTTCTGGCATTACAGCCGTCTTCGGCCCGGCTTGCTTGAATCCTGATGGTGCAATGAGCAAGGGACTCACATCTGAGTATACCCTTCCACGCTTATGGTGGACAAAATGATTCAGAAAAGGGGGTGGTGATGGACAGAGTATCTGAATTAAGCAGAACACTCCTACCCAGTCAACAGATCAGGGCTTGATCCATCACCGTTTTTTTAGCTCACTGCACCATCCCAGCTCAGAACCTGGCTACATGCAAATTAGTCTGGTTCTGGCCCAGTGCATCATGGGAACAGGGCAGACCAAACTACCAAGCCAAATCTTATACTGGGAAGGAAATAAGCTTCCGGGGACCAGTTTCTGGCATTACAGCTGTCTTCGGCCCGGCTTGCTTGAAACCTGATGGTGCAATGAGCAAGGGACTCACATCTGAGTATACCCTTCCACGCTTATGGTGGACAAAACGATTCAGAAAAGGGGGTGGTGATGGACAGAGTATCTGAATTAAGCAGAACACTCCTCGCCAGTCAACAGATCAGGGCTTGATCCATCACCGTTTTTTAGCTCACTGCACCATCCCAGCTCAGAACCTGGCTACATGCAAATTAGTCTGTCCCTGGCCCAGTGCATCATGGGAACAGGGCAGACCAAACTACCAAGCCAAATCTTATACTGGGAAGGAAACAAGCTTCCGGGGACCAGTTTCTGGCATTACAGCTGTCTTCGGCCCGGCTTGCTTGAAACCTGATGGTGCAATGAGCAAGGGACTCACATCTGAGTGTACCCTTCCACGCTTATGGTGGACAAAACGATTCAGAAAAGGGGGTGGTGATGGACAGAGTATCTGAATTAAGCAGAGCACTCCTACCCAGTCAACAGATCAGGGCTTGATCCGTCACTGTTTTTTAGCTCACTGCACCATCCCAGCTCAGAACCTGGCTCATACAAATTAGTCTGTCCCTGGCCCAGTGCATCATGGGAACAGGGCAGACCAAACTACCAAGCCAATTCTTATACTGGGAAAGAAACAAGCTTCTGGGGACCGGTTTCTGGCATTACAGCCGTCTTCGGCCCGGCTTGCTTGAATCCTGATGGTGCAATGAGCAAGGGACTCACATCTGAGTATACCCTTCCACGCTTATGGTGGACAAAACGATTCAGAAAAGGGGGTGGTGATGGACAGAGTATCTGAATTAAGCAGAACACTCCTACCCAGTCAACAGATCAGGGCTTGATCCATCACCGTTTTTTAGCTCACTGCACCATCCCAGCTCAGAACCTGGCTACATGCAAATTAGTCTGTCCCTGGCCCAGTGCATCATGGGAACAGGGCAGATCAAACTACCAAGCCAATTCTTATACTGGGAAGGAAACAAGCTTCCGGGGACCGGTTTCTGGCATGACAGCCGTCTTCGGCCCCGGCTTGCTTGAATCCTGATGGTGCAATGAGCAAGGGACTCACATCTGAGTATATCCTTCCACGCTTATGGTGGACAAAACGATTCAGAAAAGGGGTGGCGATGGACAGAGTATCTGAATTAAACAGAACACTCCTACCCAGTCAACAGATCAGGGCTTGATCCATCACCGTTTTTTAGCTCACTGCACCATCCCAGCTCATAACCGGGCTACATGCAAATTAGTCTGTTCCTGGCCCAGTGCATCATGGGAAAAGGGCAGACCAAACTACCAAGCCAATTCTTATACTGGGAAGAAAACAAGCTTCCGTGGACCAGTTTCTGGCATTACAGCCGTCTCCGGCCCAGCTTGCTTGAATCCTGATGGTGCAATGAGCAAGGGACTCACATCTGAGTATATCCTTCCACGCTTATGGTGGACAAAACGATTCAGAAAAGGGGTGGCGATGGACAGAGTATCTGAATTAAACAGAACACTCCTACCCAGTCAACAGATCAGGGCTTGATCCATCACCGTTTTTTAGCTCACTGCACCATCCCAGCTCATAACCTGGCTACATGCAAATTAGTCTGTTCCTGGCCCAGTGCATCATGGGAAAAGGGCAGACCAAACTACCAAGCCAATTCTTATACTGGGAAGAAAACAAGCTTCCGTGGACCAGTTTCTGGCATTACAGCCGTCTCCGGCCCAGCTTGCTTGAATCCTGATGGTGCAATGAGCAAGGGACTCACATCTCAGTATACTCTTCCACGCTTATGGTGGACAAAACAATTCAGAAAAGGGGGTGGTGATGGACAGAGTATCTGAATTAAGCAGAACACTCCTACCCAGTCAACAGATCAGGGCTTGATCCATCATCGTTTTTTTAGCTTACTGCACCATCCCAGCTCAGAACCAGGCTACATGCAAATTAGTCTGTTCCTGGCCCAGTGCATCATGGGAACAGGGCAGACCAAACTACCTAGCCAATTCTTATACTGGGAAAGAAACAAGCTTCTGGGGACTGGTTTCTGGCATTACAGCCGTCTTCGGCCCGGCTTGCTTGAATCCTGATGGTGCAATGAGCAAGGGACTCACATCTGAGTATACCCTTCCACGCTTATGGTTGACAAAATGATTCAGAAAAGGGGGTGGTGATGGACAGAGTATCCGAATTAAGCAGAACACTCCTACCCAGTCAACAGATCAGGGCTTGATCCATCACCGTTTTTTTAGATTACTGCACCATCCCAGCTCAGAACCAGGCTACATGCAAATTAGTCTGTTCCTGGCCCAGTGCATCATGGGAACAGGGCAGACCAAACTACCAAGCCAAATCTTATACTGGGAAGGAAACAAGCTTCCGGGGACCAGTTTCTGGCATTACAGCCGTCTTCTGCCCGGCTTGCTTGAAACCTGATGGTGCAATGAGCAAGGGACTCACATCTGAGTATACCCTTCCACGCTTATGGTCGACAAAATGATTCAGAAAAGGGGGTGGTGATGGACAGAGTATCCGAATTAAGCAGAACACTCCTACCCAGTCAAGAGATCAGGGCTTGATCCATCACCGTTTTTTAGCTCACTGCACCATCCCAGCTCAGAACCTGGCTACATGCAAATTAGTCTGTCCCTTGCCCAGTGCATCATGGGAACAGGGCAGACCAAACTACCAATCCAATTCCTATACTGGGAAGGAAACAAGCTTCCGGGCACCGGTTTCTGGCATTACAGCCGTCTTCGGCCCGGCTTGCTTGAATCCTGATGGTGCAATGAGCAAGGGACTCACATCTGAGTATACCCTTCCACGCTTATGGTGGACACAACGATTCAGAAAAGGGGGTGGTGATGGACAGAGTATCTGAATTAAGCAGAACATTCCTACCCAGTCAACAGATCAGGGCTTGATTCATCACCGTTTTTTAGCTCACTGCACCATCCCAGCTCAGAACCTGGCTACATGCAAATTAGTCTGTTCCTGGCCCAGTGCATCATGGGAACAGGGCAGACCAAACTACCAAGCCAAATCTTATACTGGGAAGGAAACAAGCTTCCGGGGACCAGTTTCTGGCATTACAGCTGTCTTCGGCTCAGCTTGCTTGAAACCTGATGGTGCAATGAGCAAGGGACTCACATCTGAGTATACCCTTCCACGCTTATGGTGGACAAAACGTTTCAGAAAAGGGGGTGGTGATGGACAGAGTAGCTGAATTAAGCAGAGCACTCCTACCCAGTCAACAGATCAGGGCTTGATCCGTCACTGTTTTTTAGCTCACTGCACCATCCCAGCTCAGAACCTGGCTCATACAAATTAGTCTGTCCCTGGCCCAGTGCATCATGGGAACAGGGCAGACCAAACTACCAAGCCAATTCTTATACTGGGAAAGAAACAAGCTTCTGGGGACCGGTTTCTGGCATTACAGCCGTCTTCGGCCCGGCTTGCTTGAATCCTGATGGTGCAATGAGCAAGGGACTCACATCTGAGTATACCCTTCCACCCTTATGGTGGACAAAACAATTCAGAAAAGGGAGTGGTGATGGACAGAGTATCTGAATTAAGCAGAACACTCCTACCCAGTCAACAGATCAGGGCTTGATCCATCACCGTTTTTTAGCTCACTGCACCATCCCAGCTCAGAACGTGGCTACATGCAAATTAGTCTGTCCCTGGCCCAGTGCATCATGGGAACAGGGCAGACCAAACTACCAAGCCAATTCTTATACTGGGAAGGAAAAAAGCTTCCGGGGACTGGTTTCTGGCATTACATCTGTCTTCGGCCCGGCTTGCTTGAATCCTGATGGTGCAATGAGCAAGGAACTCACATCTGAGTATACCCTTCCACGCTTATGGTGGACAAAACGATTCAGAAAAGGGGGTGGTGATGGACAGAGTATCTGAATTAAGCAGAACACTCCTACCCACTCAACAGATCAGGGCTTCATCCATCACCGTTTTTTAGCTCTCTGCACCATCCCAGCTCAGAACCTGGCTACATGCAAATTAGTCTGTCCCTGGCCCAGTGCATCATGGGAACAGGGCAGATCAAACTACCATGCCAATTCTTATACTGGGAAGGAAACAAGCTTCCGGGGACCGGTTTCTGGCATTACAGCCGTCTTCGGCCCGGCTTGCTTGAATCCTGATGGTGCAATGAGCAAGGGACTCGCATCTGAGTATACCCTTCCACGCTTATGGTGGACAAAACGATTCAGAAAAGGGGTGGCGATGGACAGAGTATCTGAATTAAGCAGAACACTCCTACCCAGTCAACAGATCAGGGCTTGATCCATCACCATTTTTTAGCTCACTGCACCATCCCAGCTCATAACCTGGCTACATGCAAATTAGTCTGTTCCTGGCCCAGTGCATCATGGGAACAGGGCAGACCAAACTACCAAGCCAATTCATATACTGGGAAGGAAACAAGCTTCCGTGGACCAGTTTCTGGCATTACAGCCGTCTTCGGCCCGGCTTGCTTGAATCCTGATGGTGCAATGAGCAAGGGACTCACATCTGAGTATACTCTTCCACGCTTATGGTGGACAAAACAATTCAGAAAAGGGGGTGGTGATGGACAGAGTATCTGAATTAAGCAAAACACTCCTACCCAGTCAACAGATCAGGAATTGATCCATCACCGTTTTTTTAGCTTACTGCGCCATCCCAGCTCAAAACCAGGCTACATGCAAATTAGTCTGTTCCTGGCCCAGTGCATCATGGGAACAGGGTAGACCAAACTACCAAGCCAAATCTTATACTGGGAAGGAAACAAGCTTCCGGGGCACCAGTTTCTGGCATTACAGCCGTCTTCGGCCCGGCTTGCTTGAAACCTGATGGTGCAATGAGCAAGGGACTCACATCTGAGTATACCCTTCCACGCTTATGGTGGACAAAATGATTCAGAAAAGGGGGTGGTGATGGACAGAGTATCTGAATTAAGCAGAACACTCCTACCCAGTCAACAGATCAGGGCTTGATCCATCACCGTTTTTTAGCTCACTGCACCATCCCAGCTCAGAACCTGGCTACATGCAAATTAGTCTGTCCCTTGCCCAGTGCATCATGGGAACAGGGCAGACCAAACTACCAATCCAATTCCTATACTGGGAAGGAAACAAGCTTCCGGGCACCGGTTTCAGGCATTACAGCCGTCTTCGGCCCGGCTTGGTTGAATCCTGATGGTGCAATGAGCAAGGGACTCACATCTGAGTATACCCTTCCACGCTTATGGTGGACAAAACGATTCAGAAAAGGGGGTGGTGATGGACAGAGTATTTGAATTAAGCAGAACACTCCTACCCAGTCAACCGATCAGGGCTTGATCCATCACCGTTTTTTTAGCTCACTGCACCATCCCAGCTCAGAAACTGGCTACATGCAAATTAGTCTGTTCCTGGCCCAGTGCATCATGGGAACAGGGCAGACCAAACTACCAAGCCAAATCTTATACTGGGAAGGAAACAAGCTTCCGGGGACCAGTTTCTGGCATTACAGCTGTCTTCGGCCCAGCTTGCTTGAAACCTGATGGTGCAATGAGCAAGGGACTCACATCTGAGTATACCCTTCCACGCTTATGGTGGACAAAACGATTCAGAAAAGGGAGTGGTGATGGACAGAGTATCTGAATTAAGCAGAGCACTCCTACCCAGTCAACAGATCAGGGCTTTATTCCGTCACTGTTTTTTAGCTCACTGCACCATCCCAGCTCAGAACCTGGCTCATGCAAATTAGTCTGTCCCTGGCCCAGTGCATCATGGGAACAGGGCAGACCAAACTACCAAGCCAATTCTTATACTGGGAAAGAAACAAGCTTCTGGGGACCGGTTTCTGGCATTACAGCCGTCTTCGGCCCGGCTTGCTTGAATCCTGATGGTGCAATGAGCAAGGGACTCACATCTGAGTATACCCTTCCACCCTTATGGTGGACAAAACGATTCAGAAAAGGGAGTTTTGATGGACAGAGTATCTGAATTAAGCAGAACACTCCTACCCAGTCAACAGATCAGGGCTTGATCCATCACCGTTTTTTAGCTCACTGCACCATCCCAGCTCAGAACCTGGCTACATGCAAATTAGTCTGTCCCTGGCCCAGTGCATCATGGGAACAGGGAAGACCAAACTACCAAGCCAATTCTTATACTGGGAAGGAAACAAGCTTCCGGGGACCGGTTTCTGGCATTACAGCTGTCTTCGGCCCGGCTTGCTTGAATCCTGATGGTGCAATGAGCAAGGCTCTCACATCTGAGTATACTCTTCCACGCTTATGGTGGACAAAACGATTCAGAAAAGGGGGTGGCGATGGACAGAGTATCTGAATTAAGGAGAACACTCCTACCCAGTCAACAGATCAGGGCTTGATCCATCACCGTTTTTTAGCTCACTGCACCATCCCAGCTCAGAACCTGGCTACATGCAAATTAGTCTGTCCCTTGCCCAGTGCATCATGGGAACAGGTCAGACCAAACTACCAATCCAATTCCTATACTGGGAAGGAAACAAGCTTCCGGGCACCGGTTTCTGGCATTACAGCCGTCTTCGGCCCGGCTTGCTTGAATCCTGATGGTGCAATGAGCAAGGGACTCACATCTGAGTATACCCTTCCACGCTTATGGTGGACAAAATGATTCAGAAAAGGGGGTGGTGATGGACAGAGTATCTGAATTAAGCAGAACACTCCTACCCAGTCAACAGATCAGGGCTTGATCCATCACCGTTTTTTTAGCTCACTGCACCATCCCAGCTCAGAACCTGGCTACATGCAAATTAGTCTGGTTCTGGCCCAGTGCATCATGGGAACAGGGCAGACCAAACTACCAAGCCAAATCTTATACTGGGAAGGAAATAAGCTTCCGGGGACCAGTTTCTGGCATTACAGCTGTCTTCGGCCCGGCTTGCTTGAAACCTGATGGTGCAATGAGCAAGGGACTCACATCTGAGTATACCCTTCCACGCTTATGGTGGACAAAACGATTCAGAAAAGGGGGTGGTGATGGACAGAGTATCTGAATTAAGCAGAACACTCCTCGCCAGTCAACAGATCAGGGCTTGATCCATCACCGTTTTTTAGCTCACTGCACCATCCCAGCTCAGAACCTGGCTACATGCAAATTAGTCTGTCCCTGGCCCAGTGCATCATGGGAACAGGGCAGACCAAACTACCAAGCCAAATCTTATACTGGGAAGGAAACAAGCTTCCGGGGACCAGTTTCTGGCATTACAGCTGTCTTCGGCCCGGCTTGCTTGAAACCTGATGGTGCAATGAGCAAGGGACTCACATCTGAGTATACCCTTCCACGCTTATGGTGGACAAAACGATTCAGAAAAGGGGGTGGTGATGGACAGAGTATCTGAATTAAGCAGAGCACTCCTACCCAGTCAACAGATCAGGGCTTGATCCGTCACTGTTTTTTAGCTCACTGCACCATCCCAGCTCAGAACCTGGCTCATACAAATTAGTCTGTCCCTGGCCCAGTGCATCATGGGAACAGGGCAGACCAAACTACCAAGCCAATTCTTATACTGGGAAAGAAACAAGCTTCTGGGGACCGGTTTCTGGCATTACAGCCGTCTTCGGCCCGGCTTGCTTGAATCCTGATGGTGCAATGAGCAAGGGACTCACATCTGAGTATACCCTTCCACCCTCATGGTGGACAAAACAATTCAGAAAAGGGAGTGGTGATGGACAGATTATCTGAATTAAGCAGAACACTCCTACCCAGTCAACAGATCAGGGCTTGATCCATCACCGTTTTTTAGCTCACTGCACCATCCCAGCTCAGAACGTGGCTACATGCAAATTAGTCTGTCCCTGGCCCAGTGCATCATGGGAACAGGGCAGACCAAACTACCAAGCCAATTCTTATACTGGGAAGGAAAAAAGCTTCCGGGGACCGGTTTCTGGCATTACATCTGTCTTCGGCCCGGCTTGCTTGAATCCTGATGGTGCAATGAGCAAGGGACTCACATCTGAGTATACCCTTCCACGCTTATGGTGGACAAAACGATTCAGAAAAGGGGGTGGTGATGGACAGAGTATCTGAATTAAGCAGAACACTCCTACCCACTCAACAGATCAGGGCTTCATCCATCACCGTTTTTTAGCTCTCTGCACCATCCCAGCTCAGAACCTGGCTACATGCAAATTAGTCTGTCCCTGGCCCAGTGCATCATGGGAACAGGGCAGATCAAACTACCATGCCAATTCTTATACTGGGAAGGAAACAAGCTTCCGGGGACCGTTTTCTGGCATTACAGCCGTCTTCGGCCCGGCTTGCTTGAATCCTGATGGTGCAATGAGCAAGGGACTCGCATCTGAGTATACCCTTCCACGCTTATGGTGGACAAAACGATTCAGAAAAGGGGTGGCGATGGACAGAGTATCTGAATTAAGCAGAACACTCCTACCCAGTCAACAGATCAGGGCTTGATCCATCACCATTTTTTAGCTCACTGCACCATCCCAGCTCATAACCTGGCTACATGCAAATTAGTCTGTTCCTGGCCCAGTGCATCATGGGAACAGGGCAGACCAAACTACCAAGCCAATTCATATACTGGGAAGGAAACAAGCTTCCGTGGACCAGTTTCTGGCATTACAGCCGTCTTCGGCCCGGCTTGCTTGAATCCTGATGGTGCAATGAGCAAGGGACTCACATCTGAGTATACTCTTCCACGCTTATGGTGGACAAAACAATTCAGAAAAGGGGGTGGTGATGGACAGAGTATCTGAATTAAGCAAAACACTCCTACCCAGTCAACAGATCAGGAATTGATCCATCACCGTTTTTTTAGCTTACTGCGCCATCCCAGCTCAGAACCAGGCTACATGCAAATTAGTCTGTTCCTGGCCCAGTGCATCATGGGAACAGGGTAGACCAAACTACCAAGCCAAATCTTATACTGGGAAGGAAACAAGCTTCCGGGGACCAGTTTCTGGCATTACAGCCGTCTTCGGCCCGGCTTGCTTGAAACCTGATGGTGCAATGAGCAAGGGACTCACATCTGAGTATACCCTTCCACGCTTATGGTGGACAAAATGATTCAGAAAAGGGGGTGGTGATGGACAGAGTATCTGAATTAAGCAGAACACTCCTACCCAGTCAACAGATCAGGGCTTGATCCATCACCGTTTTTTAGCTCACTGCACCATCCCAGCTCAGAACCTGGCTACATGCAAATTAGTCTGTCCCTTGCCCAGTGCATCATGGGAACAGGGCAGACCAAACTACCAATCCAATTCCTATACTGGGAAGGAAACAAGCTTCCGGGCACCGGTTTCAGGCATTACAGCCGTCTTCGGCCCGGCTTGGTTGAATCCTGATGGTGCAATGAGCAAGGGACTCACATCTGAGTATACCCTTCCACGCTTATGGTGGACAAAACGATTCAGAAAAGGGGGTGGTGATGGACAGAGTATCTGAATTAAGCAGAACACTCCTACCCAGTCAACCGATCAGGGCTTGATCCATCACCGTTTTTTTAGCTCACTGCACCATCCCAGCTCAGAAACTGGCTACATGCAAATTAGTCTGTTCCTGGCCCAGTGCATCATGGGAACAGGGCAGACCAAACTACCAAGCCAAATCTTATACTGGGAAGGAAACAAGCTTCCGGGGACCAGTTTCTGGCATTACAGCTGTCTTCGGCCCAGCTTGCTTGAAACCTGATGGTGCAATGAGCAAGGGACTCACATCTGAGTATACCCTTCCACGCTTATGGTGGACAAAACGTTTCAGAAAAGGGAGTGGTGATGGACAGAGTATCTGAATTAAGCAGAGCACTCCTACCCAGTCAACAGATCAGGGCTTTATTCCGTCACTGTTTTTTAGCTCACTGCACCATCCCAGCTCAGAACCTGGCTCATGCAAATTAGTCTGTCCCTGGCCCAGTGCATCATGGGAACAGGGCAGACCAAACTACCAAGCCAATTCTTATACTGGGAAAGAAACAAGCTTCTGGGGACCGGTTTCTGGCATTACAGCCGTCTTCGGCCCGGCTTGCTTGAATCCTGATGGTGCAATGAGCAAGGGACTCACATCTGAGTATACCCTTCCACCCTTATGGTGGACAAAACGATTCAGAAAAGGGAGTTTTGATGGACAGAGTATCTGAATTAAGCAGAACACTCCTACCCAGTCAACAGATCAGGGCTTGATCCATCACCGTTTTTTAGCTCACTGCACCATCCCAGCTCAGAACCTGGCTACATGCAAATTAGTCTGTCCCTGGCCCAGTGCATCATGGGAACAGGGCAGACCAAACTACCAAGCCAATTCTTATACTGGGAAGGAAACAAGCTTCCGGGGACCGGTTTCTGGCATTACAGCTGTCTTCGGCCCGGCTTGCTTGAATCCTGATGGTGCAATGAGCAAGGCTCTCACATCTGAGTATACTCTTCCACGCTTATGGTGGACAAAACGATTCAGAAAAGGGGGTGGCGATGGACAGAGTATCTAAATTAAGCAGAACACTCCTACCCAGTCAACAGATCAGGGCTTGATCCATCACCGTTTTTTAGCTCACTGCACCATCCCAGCTCAGAACCTGGCTACATGCAAATTAGTCTGTCCCTTGCCCAGTGCATCATGGGAACAGGTCAGACCAAACTACCAATCCAATTCCTATACTGGGAAGGAAACAAGCTTCCGGGCACCGGTTTCTGGCATTACAGCCGTCTTCGGCCCGGCTTGCTTGAATCCTGATGGTGCAATGAGCAAGGGACTCACATCTGAGTATACCCTTCCACGCTTATGGTGGACAAAATGATTCAGAAAAGGGGGTGGTGATGGACAGAGTATCTGAATTAAGCAGAACACTCCTACCCAGTCAACAGATCAGGGCTTGATCCATCACCGTTTTTTTAGCTCACTGCACCATCCCAGCTCAGAACCTGGCTACATGCAAATTAGTCTGGTTCTGGCCCAGTGCATCATGGGAACAGGGCAGACCAAACTACCAAGCCAAATCTTATACTGGGAAGGAAATAAGCTTCCGGGGACCAGTTTCTGGCATTACAGCTGTCTTCGGCCCGGCTTGCTTGAAACCTGATGGTGCAATGAGCAAGGGACTCACATCTGAGTATACCCTTCCACGCTTATGGTGGACAAAACGATTCAGAAAAGGGGGTGGTGATGGACAGAGTATCTGAATTAAGCAGAACACTCCTCGCCAGTCAACAGATCAGGGCTTGATCCATCACCGTTTTTTAGCTCACTGCACCATCCCAGCTCAGAACCTGGCTACATGCAAATTAGTCTGTCCCTGGCCCAGTGCATCATGGGAACAGGGCAGACCAAACTACCAATCCAATTCCTATACTGGGAAGGAAACAAGCTTCCGGGCACCGGTTTCTGGCATTACAGCCGTCTTCGGCCCGGCTTGCTTGAATCCTGATGGTGCAATGAGCAAGGAACTCACATCTGAGTATGCCCTTCCACGCTTATGGTGGACAAAACGATTCAGAAAAGGGGGTTGTGATGGACAGAGTATCTGAATTAAGCAGAACACTCCTACCCAGTCAACAGATCAGGGCTTGATCCATCACCGTTTTTTTAGCTCACTGCACCATCCCAGCTCAGAACCTGGCTACATGCAAATTAGTCTGTTCCTGGCCCAGTGACATGGGAACAGGGCAGACCAAACTACCAAGCCAAATCTTATACTGGGAAGGAAACAAGCTTCCGGGGACCAGTTTCTGGCATTACAGCTGTCTTCGGCCCGGCTTGCTTGAAACCTGATGGTGCAATGAGCAAGGGACTCACATCTGAGTATACCCTTCCACGCTTATGGTGGACAAAACGATTCAGAAAAGGGGGTGGTGATGGACAGAGTATCTGAATTAAGCAGAGCACTCCTACCCAGTCAACAGATCAGGGCTTGATCCGTCACTGTTTTTTAGCTCACTGCACCATCCCAGCTCAGAACCTGGCTCATGCAAATTAGTCTGTCCCTGGCCCAGTGCATCATGGGAACAGGGCAGACTAAACTACCAAGCCAATTCTTATACTGGGAAAGAAACAAGCTTCTGGGGACCGGTTTCTGGCATTACACCCGTCTTCGGCCCGGCTTGCTTGAATCCTGATGGTGCAATGAGCAAGGGACTCACATCTGAGTATACCCTTCCACCCTTATGGTGGACAAAACAATTCAGAAAAGGGAGTGGTGATGGACAGAGTATCTGAATTAAGCAGAACACTCCTACCCAGTCAACAGATCAGGGCTTGATCCATCACCGTTTTTTAGCTCACTGCACCATCCCAGCTCAGAACCTGGCTACATGCAAATTAGTCTGTCCCTGGCCCAGTGCATCATGGGAACAGGGCAGACCAAACTACCAAGCCAATTCTTATACTGGGAAGGAAAAAAGCTTCCGGGGACCAGTTTCTGGCATTACAGCGGTCTTCGGCCCGGCTTGCTTGAATCCTGATGGTGCAATGAGCAAGGGACTCACATCTGAGTATACCCTTCCACGCTTATGGTGGACAAAACGATTCAGAAAAGGGGGTGGTGATGGACAGAGTATCTGAATTAAGCAGAACACTCCTACCCACTCAACAGATCAGGGCTTCATCCATCACCATTTTTTAGCTCTCTGCACCATCCCAGCTCAGAACCTGGCTACATGCAAATTAGTCTGTCCCTGGCCCAGTGCATCATGGGAACAGGGCAGATCAAACTACCATGCCAATTCTTATACTGGGAAGGAAACAAGCTTCCGGGGACCGGTTTCTGGCATTACAGCCGTCTTCGGCCCGGCTTGCTTGAATCCTGATGGTGCAATGAGCAAGGGACTCGCATCTGAGTATACCCTTCCACGCTTATGGTGGACAAAACGATTCAGAAAAGGGGTGGCGATGGACAGAGTATCTGAATTAAGCAGAACACTCCTACCCAGTCAACAGATCAGGGCTTGATCCATCACCATTTGTTAGCTCACTGCACCATCCCAGCTCATAACCTGGCTACATGCAAATTAGTCTGTTCCTGGCCCAGTGCATCATGGGAACAGGGCAGACCAAAACTACCAAGCCAATTCCTATACTGGGAAGGAAACAAGCTTCCGTGGACCAGTTTCTGGCATTACAGCCGTCTTCGGCCCAGCTTGCTTGAATCCTGATGGTGCAATGAGCAAGGGACTCACATCTGAGTATACTCTTCCACGCTTATGGTGGACAAAACAATTCAGAAAAGGGGGTGGTGATGGACAGAGTATCTGAATTAAGCAAAACACTCCTACCCAGTCAACAGATCAGGAATTGATCCATCACCGTTTTTTTAGCTTACTGCGCCATCCCAGCTCAGAACCAGGCTACATGCAAATTAGTCTGTTCCTGGCCCAGTGCATCATGGGAACAGGGTAGACCAAACTACCAAGCCAAATCTTATACTGGGAAGGAAACAAGCTTCCGGGGACCAGTTTCTGGCATTACAGCCGTCTTCGGCCCGGCTTGCTTGAAACCTGATGGTGCAATGAGCAAGGGACTCACATCTGAGTATACCCTTCCACGCTTATGGTGGACAAAATGATTCAGAAAAGGGGGTGGTGATGGACAGAGTATCTGAATTAAGCAGAACACTCCTACCCAGTCAACAGATCAGGGCTTGATCCATCACCGTTTTTTAGCTTACTGCACCATCCCAGCTCAGAACCTGGCTACATGCAAATTAGTCTGTCCCTTGCCCAGTGCATCATGGGAACAGGGCAGACCAAACTACCAATCCAATTCCTATACTGGGAAGGAAACAAGCTTCCGGGCACCGGTTTCAGGCATTACAGCTGTCTTCGGCCCGGCTTGGTTGAATCCTGATGGTGCAATGAGCAAGGGATTCACATCTGAGTATACCCTTCCACGCTTATGGTGGACAAAACGATTCAGAAAAGGGGGTGGTGATGGACAGAGTATCTGAATTAAGCAGAACACTCCTACCCAGTCAACCGATCAGGGCTTGATCCATCACCGTTTTTTTAGCTCACTGCACCATCCCAGCTCAGAAACTGGCTACATGCAAATTAGTCTGTGTGAGAAGTTGGCCTGGTATATAATGCTCACTAATTCTAGTGATCACTTTGTACCATGCCAAGCAACCCTTATGATGATGGTTGTAATTCAACCTTGTATACCAGTTATCCTAGTGGTAACGTGGACAAAGCAGTCTTAGGCTAAACTCTGAAAGGCATGTGAAGCCAGCTGTTATACCATACACAACCCCCTTGAATACCAAATGAAAGGGACACCACACAGATATATATTGAAAATATATATTGATTTATTAACTATTAAAATCCCCTGGACTCTTTATGAGCACAGAAGCACAAGCGTAAAATCACAAGACAGTTTAAAATACACAAAAGTTGCACAATATGGATGAGCCCTAGGGGCCACCTAAACCATATACTATGAAAGTGGTATAAGAGATACCTAAAGGAAAGTGAAGAGGCCTAGGGCCTTGGGAATCGCTGGAGCTATTCGAGACTGGAGTTAACTAAGTCGGGAAAGGCCCACGGGACTCGGGTGCAGTGTTCAAAGTGCACGCACTTCTCAATACAAAGTCTATGGTGCGTAAAAAGCACAAAGTTAGAAAGTTAGGAACCTTCTGAGTGACCTACGGAGCTGAAACTTAAAACACAGGCCCTTGGGATGTGTACCAGTGCAGGAGCACCGGCGGAGCTGAGTTACCTCACCCACAGGAAGCGGGTGCACAGGGTCGAAGTTGTGTCGGGTTTCGTCACGCTGGTCGATGGTGCTTGGAGCTGAAGATGCTGCAGGCGGCTCGATGAGAAGAGTTCCGGTGGATCCAAGGGTGGATCTGTAGATGTGAAGACCTGAAAGCAGAGGGGACAGTGTTCAAAGTCACTAGCCAGTGACTACCGTGGAACCAGAGTGGAGCCAGGCGATGTCGGGTGCAAACAGGCGTTGTCGGGTAGCTTCTTTCTGCAGCCACGTGGATACCCGGGGTCGAGGACGTCCAGGAGTCGGTCACGAGCTGTCCCACGTAGGCTTCTCGCTGTTGGCGGTGTCGGCGACCTGATCGGAGCAAACAGGCCTTGGCAAATGCAAGCCACGCAGAAGTTGAAAGATGCTGTTCACTCGGACCAGCAAGGTCAGAGCGGGTGCTCCTTTTCACAGGAGCTTGGGTAGGTCTGGAGCAACCAGACCTGCTGTTTAAATCTTCGGGTTCGTCGCCAAGATGGCCGCTGACCACGTGGCTAGTGGCCGGGATGGCGCGTCGTGTGGCACAGTGCAAAAGGGCCCCACGCAGATCGTGGAGATGCTGGGGGGCTGATCTTCGGTGCAAGGGCTGCTCGGTGGTGGGGGTTCTCAATCCCCAAAGCACAACGTCGAGGATGCCTCAGAAGCTGCGCAGTCAGCTTTACAAGTGTCTTCCAAGAGGTCCGGTCCCACGTCACTCGGTGCCTCCACGGGTCCCTTCTTTGCAGGGACTGTGGATCGGGCTCTGAGAGGTCTGGGAGTCTGGTTCTTGTCGGGCTCTGGGCTCGGTCTCCGGCGGGAGGCGGCGGCAAAGCAGACGTCGAGTTGCTGGTTGGTACCTGTGTTCACAGGGTGGTCACTCCTTGGCCACAAGGGAGATTCTTCTTCAGTCTTCTGTGCAGCAGAATGTCGAAGTCCAGTCTTCTTCTTAGTTTTAAGTTGATTTCGGGATGATCTGCTGTGCAATGGCACTGCTCCCCCTCTTATTCCCAAACTGGGGGTGGATCACCTACTAGGTCCCTCCTCTGGGAGAAACCAGGAAGGGGGGCGGTTACACCCCCTTTCCTTTGTCCAGCTCCGCGCCAGGACTGGGGCTGGAAGGCCCCAGAACCGGTTTGGGCTGGCCTATGCACGGGGACACCTTGTGTGCCCCGGGCATGTCTGATTCTTTTCAGCCCTGTCCTACCTAATACACAAAATCCTGTCTGGGGTGGTGCTCGCACCTCCCAAGGCAGGAAACCCTTTGTCCAGGCCACCATCTGCTGAGTTTCGGTCAGCAGCAGGAGGCCAGACTTGTGTCTGTGGTGGCAGCGTCCATTTTGTGAAGCTGAGGCTCTGTTTAACTTTAACCGGGGTTAAGGCTACACACATGTCGTGTCCCTCTAGAAGGGTGGAATGCTATCCCCGTCGCCAGAATTGGCGAGGGGATAGTATTCCAATTCGTATGACACCTTACTCGACATGTTTTGATAAAGCCAAACCAAAGATAGCATTTAACCGCGAGGATTATAATGCACTTAAGAGTATATGGTATGGCAATATCCCGGAACAGCTTAGGGAGTTGTTCCCGACAGCTGCAGACAGGCTCAGCTCATGCCAGAGCACCATCTCACATATTTCCAAGCACTCTGCCTCCAGGATTGATGAGGCCTTCCATAGGAGTGGCTGATAGGAACATATGTGTCCAGTTTAGGGTTAGGCACAGACATACTGTACCTAAGTAAGAGGTGATTACACAAACTTACCCCAGCTGAGTGATCAGCCAGTTGTGTCAAATATGGAGGCCAGGCCAGGGGTGGCACAATACATGCTGCAGCCCCTGGCAGGCCTTGGCTACACCTATGCCCTGGGTACCTATGGTACACTGTTACAGGGGCCTATAAGGTGAACCAATTCCAATTGTGTTATGCACCTAAGGTACATGGAGTCCATTTTAAGGAGAGAGCAATCAGCCTGGGGCCCTGAATAGCAGGATCCCAGGCCAACTAAGTCAAAAACCAGCTAAACACCAGGCAAAAAGTTTGGGGGTAACCATAGTCAGATATCCACCTTCCTACATAACCCCCCCCCAAACGAAAGGAGATAAGGCTATCCTTGACCAGGTAAGCCTATATTGCCTAAGTGGCCATATAAGGAAGTACCAGCTCTGGCTTGGTAACCCCCTGTCTCATGGTCCACTAAGCAATCCCTCACCCCAAGGGTATCTGAGGGTCTCCACCATAGGGAATCTCTACCTGTGGTGTGTCTTTGCAAAGTCAAAGGCTGGTGTTGAGATGGAGTACTGAAGTGAGTTTCCTCTGTAGGGCTCAGCTTCCTCCAATCACTCTCCACCATGTGTGCCTTTCTTTCTCTGACTGAGTTGCACTGTGCTCTCAGGGTCAACCTCTGGCTACCTAAAGCTGGAGGCTGGGTCCCTCTGTTTGGCTTACTGGAGGGACAGTTCAGGTTTGGGCCCTTAGGGTCCCAGGTTTGGCTGTGCCCAACAATATCCATCTGGGGGAGGTCCCTAACTACTTTTAAGGGGGATCCCTCAGGAGTTTTTAAAGCTTGCACCTCACTAGGGCTACTAGTTTCGGTGCCCCTAATCTGCTGATGGGGGTGCTTTATTTGACAGGGGGCCCTTTGGGTCTCACTGTCCTTCTTGTCCTCTGCAGCCCTGGGCTGAGTAAGGCAAGGTAGAGAGGGGCAGGTTACCTGCTCCAGACTGGGTCCCTCCTGAGAAGGGTCCACTGCCATCAGAGGCTCTGTCAGGCCAGGCCTAACAACCTCTGGGACAGTTCCTTCATCAGGGGTAAGATCAGTTCCCTGAGGAGGCTGATCCTTTCCTAAAGTCTGGTGGGAGGGAGATTTCTCTTCCTCCTCAATGCTCTCTGTTTGGGTGGAGTGATCCATCATTTCAGGCTTCACTACCCAGGTATCGGTTTGAGTTTGGGCTGTGGCCATCACAGCCCCACCAACCTTTTCAGGAGGAGACTCAGTTTGGGTATGGGCGGTTACTAGTACAGCCCTGCTACTCTTTCCAGGAGGGAAGTTATCTAAAGATGGGGCTGAAGTTTGCTCAGCCCTCCCAACCTTTTCAGGAAGGACATCTTGAATTGGGGCTGTAGCCATTACAGCCCCACTAACCTTCCCATGGAGATTTACCATTCTAGAATGGGTTTGCTGTTCAACCTCAGCCCAGGCTGAGATTTCCAAATCATTACCCAGTAGGCAATCTACAGGCAAGTTTGCTGACACTGCCACTCTCTTTGGGCCAGTGACACCTCCCCAGCTAAGATTGACTACTGCCATGGGATGATTGGTTTCTATGCCATCAATGTTTGTCACCTGATATCTGGCATCAGGTAAAAGTTGCCTTGAGGGGACTAGACATTCAGCCACCATGGTGATGCTAGCCCCCGTGTCTCTGAAGGCCTCAACTTTCAAGCCATTGATGAGGGGCTCCTGTCTATACTTGCTCAAAGTGTTTGGGCAAGCAGTGAAATTGGCAAACCCCATGCCAGTCTCATAGACAAGAGTATCTGAGTTAGGGGACCTGGATAGGCCAGAGTCCACCTGTCCTCCAAAAGTAAACCCACCCAAATTCTTGGGGGTGTTCCCACCACCTGGGGGACCA
Organism: Lissotriton vulgaris; assembly: GCF_964263255.1. Classification (NCBI taxonomy): domain Eukaryota; kingdom Metazoa; phylum Chordata; class Amphibia; order Caudata; family Salamandridae; genus Lissotriton; species Lissotriton vulgaris. Next base: position 2,038,194,702 of record NC_141691.1, read on the forward strand.
CTGCTAACAGTGACAGGAGGTGTTGGAGCCTTACCTGGAGGTATATTCTCCTTATTGCCATTCTTGGGACAACAGCTATCTGTTTTGTAATGCCCCACCTGTTTACAGGTATGACAATAAGGCTTTCTCTGGGATGTAGAAGTGTCTTGGGACCCACCCCCATTCTTGGAGTTTTGGGGCCCTGGGGAAGTCTTTTCCTTACTTTTATCCCCACCCTTCTCTTGAGGCTTGGTAGTCTCTTTCTTTTGGTCACCACCCTGGTTCTTAGGCCTGATCCTGGTTCTGACCCATTTGTCTGCCCTCCTACCCAATTCTTGTGGGGAGGTCAGATCAGAGTCAACCAAGTGCTGATGTAGAAGCTGATGTTGACAATTACTTAAGATTTGCTCTCTCATAATTAAATTATACAATCCTGTATAGTCAGTAACCTTACTTCCCAGCAACCAGCCCTCCAGAGCCTTAGTGGCACACTCAACAAATTCAGACCAGTCCTGAGTCTGTGTCTTCTGGGTATCTCTGAACATTAACCTGTACTGTTCAGTGGTTAAGCCTAACCCATCAATCAGAGCACTCTTCAGGACCATGTAGTTTCTAGAATCCTCATCACTAACTGTGAGGAGTCTGTCTCTGCCTCTACCTTCAAAGGAGAGCCACAAGACTGCTGCCCACTGCTCCTGAGGGATCTGCTGTACTCTGCAGGCTCTCTCCATTGCAGTAATCCATTTATGGATATCATCCCCAGCTTTGTAGGGGGGCACAATCTTACTCAGGTTTCTATTATCAAAAGACCTGTCTTTATCCTTGTGGATATTGCTGCCACCAGTGGGTTCTATTACCCCACTCTCTCTAGGCTGTCTTGCTCTAGCAAGTTTCTCCTTAGCCAGGGCAACCTCTAACTCTTGCCTCTGGATCCTAAGCTCAGCCTCTCTCATCTTGGCCTCATGTTCCCTTCTCTGAGGGCTAGTCATCTCCTTTCTGGAGTGACCATGAGAGCCTCTAGAGACATGGGAGGTATTGGATTCACCTGAGTGATGCCTTCTCCTCCTATGGCCCTGGTTAAGTCCACCTGGGGGTCTGAATGGGTTGTTACCTGATTCATTCCCAAGTTGACTTAAGTTAGCCTGGTTCAGTCTACTGACCAGCACCTGACTATCTCTGTCATCATCTGACTCACTGCTTTCCACCTCCTCCTCCTCTTCTTCTTCTTCCTCTACATCTACTTGAGGAGCTCCAGTGGTGGAGGCTTCCTCATCTACTAGGATGATAGGGGTAGGGGTGTCTACAGTGTCATCCTCTGAAGGATGGCCTCCTTCAGCATCCCCTGTGGGGTTTGCCTTGGAGGGCTTTAGAGTCTCAGACTGGTCTAAGAGCTCTCTTAGGTGGTCTGTAGTAGGGGAAGGCCCTGTCTTCAGACCCCTTAAGACACAAAGCTGTCTTAATTCCTTAAAGGAAAAAATAGCAAATTTGGATGGTGCCCTTGGAGGGTCACTCTCAACAGGAGTAAGTCCACTGGACCCCTCTGCTCCAGACATTGCTCTAGTGTTGGTGGATGTGTTGCAATCTACCTACACTGGTGTTTACCTACTAAACCTATCTAGTAGTTGTAGCTAGGGTGTGCTACTCCCTTTGCTCTACAACAACTAAGTTCAGTAGAACTTAAGTATACTAGTCTTGTTTTATATGTACCTAGCAGGTACCTGTATGATCTTTCAAATGATAATCTCAAAGATTGTAATGGTAAAACAACAGCAAGCTCAGATCCCAATCCGCTGCTCACCAATGTGAGAAGTTGGCCTGGTATATAATGCTCACTAATTCTAGTGATCACTTTGTACCATGCCAAGCAACCCTTATGATGATGGTTGTAATTCAACCTTGTATACCAGTTATCCTAGTGGTAACGTGGACAAAGCAGTCTTAGGCTAAACTCTGAAAGGCATGTGAAACCAGCTGTTATACCATACACAACCCCCTTGAATACCAAATGAAAGGGACACCACACAGATATATATTGAAAATATATATTGATTTATTAACTATTAAAATCCCCTGGACTCTTTATGAGCACAGAAGCACAAGCGTAAAATCACAAGACAGTTTAAAATACACAAAAGTTGCACAATATGGATGAGCCCTAGGGGCCACCTAAACCATATACCATGAAAGTGGTATAAGAGATACCTAAAGGAAAGTGAAGAGGCCTAGGGCCTTGGGAATCGCTGGAGCTATTCGAGACTGGAGTTAACTAAGTCGGGAAAGGCCCACGGGACTCGGGTGCAGTGTTCAAAGTGCACGCACTTCTCAATACAAAGTCTATGGTGCGTAAAAAGCACAAAGTTAGAAAGTTAGGAACCTTCCGAGTGACCTACGGAGCTGAAACTTAAAACACAGGCCCTTGGGATGTGTACCAGTGCAGGAGCACCGGCGGAGCTGAGTTACCTCACCCACAGGAAGCGGGTGCACAGGGTCGAAGTTGTGTCGGGTTTCGTCACGCTGGTCGATGGTGCTTGGAGCTGAAGATGCTGCAGGCGGCTCGATGAGAAGAGTTCCGGTGGATCCAAGGGTGGATCTGTAGATGTGAAGACCTGAAAGCAGAGGGGACAGTGTTCAAAGTCACTAGCCAGTGACTACCGTGGAACCAGAGTGGAGCCAGGCGATGTCGGGTGCAAACAGGCGTTGTTAAGTAGCTTCTTTCTGCAGCCACGTGAATACCCGGGGTCGAGGACGTCCAGGAGTCGGTCACGAGCTGTCCCACGTAGGCTTCTCGCTGTTGGCGGTGTCGGCGACCTGATCGGAGCAAACAGGCCTTGGCAAATGCAAGCCACGCAGAAGTTGAAAGATGCTGTTCACTCGGACCAGCAAGGTCAGAGCGGGTGCTCCTTTTCACATGAGCTTGGGTAGGTCTGGAGCAACCAGACCTGCTGTTTAAATCTTCGGGTTCGTTGCCAAGATGGCCGCTGACCACGTGGCTAGTGGCCGGGATGGCGCGTCGAGTGGCACAGTGCAAAAGGGCCCCACGCAGATCGTGGAGATGCTGGGGGGCTGATCTTCGGTGCAAGGGCTGCTCGGTGGTGGGGGTTCTCAATCCCCAAAGCACAACGTCGAGGATGCCTCAGAAGCTGCGCAGTCAGCTTTACGAGTGTCTTCCAAGAGGTCTGGTCCCACGTCACTCGGTGCCTCCACGGGTCCCTTCTTTGCAGGGACTGTGGATCGGGCTCTGAGAGGTCTGGGAGTCTGGTTCTTGTCGGGCTCTGGGCTCGGTCTCCGGCGGGAGGCGGCGGCAAAGCAGACGTCGAGTTGCTGGTTGGTACCTGTGTTCACAGGGTGGTCACTCCTTGGCCACAAGGGAGATTCTTCTTCAGTCTTCTGTGCAGCAGAATGTCGAAGTCCAGTCTTCTTCTTAGTTTTAAGTTGATTTCGGGATGATCTGCTGTGCAATGGCACTGCTCCCCCTCTTATTCCCAAACTGGGGGTGGATCACCTACTAGGTCCCTCCTCTGGGAGGAACCAGGAAGGGGGGCGGTTACACCCCCTTTCCTTTGTCCAGCTCCGCGCCAGGACTGGGGCTGGAAGGCCCCAGAACCGGTTTGGGCTGGCCTATGCACGGGGACACCTTGTGTGCCCCGGGCATGTCTGATTCTTTTCAGCCCTGTCCTACCTAATACACAAAATCCTGTCTGGGGTGGTGCTCGCACCTCCCAAGGCAGGAAACCCTTTGTCCAGGCCACCATCTGCCGAGTTTCGGTCAGCAGCAGGAGGCCAGACTTGTGTCTGTGGTGGCAGCGTCCATTTTGTGAAGCTGAGGCTCTGTTTAACTTTAACCGGGGTTAAGGCTACACACATGTCGTGTCCCTCTAGAAGGGTGGAATGCTATCCCCGTCGCCAGAATTGGCGAGGGGATAGTATTCCAATTCGTATGACACCTTACTCGACATGTTTTGATAAAGCCAAACCAAAGATAGCATTTAACCGCGAGGATTATAATGCACTTAAGAGTATATGGTATGGCAATATCCCGGAACAGCTTAGGGAGTTGTTCCCGACAGCTGCAGACAGGCTCAGCTCATGCCAGAGCACCATCTCACATATTTCCAAGCACTCTGCCTCCAGGATTGATGAGGCCTTCCATAGGAGTGGCTGATAGGAACATATGTGTCCAGTTTAGGGTTAGGCACAGACATACTGTACCTAAGTAAGAGGTGATTACACAAACTTACCCCAGCTGAGTGATCAGCCAGTTGTGTCAAATATGGAGGCCAGGCCAGGGGTGGCACAATACATGCTGCAGCCCCTGGCAGGCCTTGGCTACACCTATGCCCTGGGTACCTATGGTACACTGTTACAGGGGCCTATAAGGTGAACCAATTCCAATTGTGTTATGCACCTAAGGTACATGGAGTCCATTTTAAGGAGAGAGCAATCAGCCTGGGGCCCTGAATAGCAGGATCCCAGGCCAACTAAGTCAAAAACCAGCTAAACACCAGGCAAAAAGTTTGGGGGTAACCATAGTCAGATATCCACCTTCCTACAGTCTGTTCCTGGCCCAGTGCATCATGGGAACAGGGCAGACCAAACTACCAAGCCAAATCTTATACTGGGAAGGAAACAAGCTTCCGGGGACCAGTTTCTGGCATTACAGCTGTCTTCGGCCCGGCTTGCTTGAAACCTGATGGTGCAATGAGCAAGGGACTCACATCTGAGTATACCCTTCCACGCTTATGGTGGACAAAACGATTCAGAAAAGGGAGTGGTGATGGACAGAGTATCTGAATTAAGCAGAGCACTCCTACCCAGTCAACAGATCAGGGCTTGATCCGTCACTGTTTTTTAGCTCACTGCACCATCCCAGCTCAGAACCTGGCTCAAGCAAATTAGTCTGTCCCTGGCCCAGTGCATCATGGGAACAGGGCAGACCAAACTACCAAGCCAATTCTTATACTGGGAAAGAAACAAGCTTCTGGGGACTGGTTTCTGGCATTACAGCCGTCTTCGGCCCGGCTTGCTTGAATCCTGATGGTGCAATGAGCAAGGGACTCACATCTGAGTATACCCTTCCACCCTTATGGTGGACAAAACGATTCAGAAAAGGGAGTTTTGATGGACAGAGTATCTGAATTAAGCAGAACACTCCTACCCAGTCAACAGATCAGGGCTTGATCCATCACCGTTTTTTAGCTCACTGCACCATCCCAGCTCAGAACCTGGCTACATGCAAATTAGTCTGTCCCTGGCCCAGTGCATCATGGGAACAGGGCAGACCAAACTACCAAGCCAATTCTTATACTGGGAAGGAAACAAGCTTCCGGGGACCGGTTTCTGGCATTACAGCTGTCTTCGGCCCGGCTTGCTTGAATCCTGATGGTGCAATGAGCAAGGCTCTCACATCTGAGTATACTCTTCCACGCTTATGGTGGACAAAACGATTCAGAAAAGGGGGTGGCGATGGACAGAGTATCTGAATTAAGCAGAACACTCCTACCCAGTCAACAGATCAGGGCTTGATCCATCACCGTTTTTTAGCTCACTGCACCATCCCAGCTCAGAACCTGGCTACATGCAAATTAGTCTGTCCCTTGCCCAGTGCATCATGGGAACAGGTCAGACCAAACTACCAATCCAATTCCTATACTGGGAAGGAAACAAGCTTCCGGGCACCGGTTTCTGGCATTACAGCCGTCTTCGGCCCGGCTTGCTTGAATCCTGATGGTGCAATGAGCAAGGGACTCACATCTGAGTATACCCTTCCACGCTTATGGTGGACAAAATGATTCAGAAAAGGGGGTGGTGATGGACAGAGTATCTGAATTAGGCAGAACACTCCTACCCAGTCAACAGATCAGGGCTTGATCCATCACCGCTTTTTTAGCTCACTGCACCATCCCAGCTCAGAACCTGGCTACATGCAAATTAGTCTGTTCCTGGCCCAGTGCATCATGGGAACAGGGCAGACCAAACTACCAATCCAAATCCTATACTGGGAAGGAAATAAGCTTCCGGGGACCAGTTTCTGGCATTACAGCTGTCTTTGGCCCGGCTTGCTTGAAACCTGATGGTGCAATGAGCAAGGGACTCACATCTGAGTATACCCTTCCACGCTTATGGTGGACAAAATGATTCAGAAAAGGGGGTGGTGATGGACAGAGTATCTGAATTAAGCAGAACACTCCTACCCAGTCAACAGATCAGGGCTTGATCCATCACCGTTTTTTAGCTCACTGCACCATCCCAGCTCAGAACCTGGCTACATGCAAATTAGTCTGTCCCTGGCCCAGTGCATCATGGGAACAGGGCAGACCAAACTACCAATCCAAATCCTATATTGGGAAGGAAACAAGCTTACGGGCACCGGTTTCTGGCATTACAGCTGTCTTCGGCCCGGCTTGCTTGAATCCTGATGGTGCAATGAGCAAGGAACTCACATCTGAGTATGCCATTCCACGCTTATGGTGGACAAAACGATTCAGAAAAGGGGGTGGTGATGGACAGAGTATCTGAATTAAGCAGAACACTCCTACCCAGTCAACAGATCAGGGCTTGATCCATCACCGGTTTTTTAGCTCACTGCACCATCCCAGCTCAGAACCTGGCTACATGCAAATTAGTCTGTCCCTGGCCCAGTGCATCATGGGAACAGGGCAGACCAAACTACCAAGCCAATTCTTATACTGGGAAAGAAACAAGCTTCTGGGGACCGGTTTCTGGCATTACAGCCGTCTTCGGCCCGGCTTGCTTGAATCCTGATGGTGCAATGAGCAAGGGTTTCACATCTGAGTATACCCTTCCACCCTTATGGTGGACAAAACAATTCAGAAAAGGGAGTGGTGATGGACAGAGTATCTGAATTAAGCAGAACACTCCTACCCAGTCAACAGATCAGGGCTTGATCCATCACCGTTTTTTAGCTCACTTCACCATCCCAGCTCAGAACCTGGCTACATGCAAATTAGTCTGTCCCTGGCCCAGTGCATCATGGGAACAGGGCAGACCAAACTACCAAGCCAATTCTTATACTGGGAAGGAAACAAGCTTCCGGGGACCGGTTTCTGGTATTACAGCTGTCTTCGGCCCGGCTTGCTTGAATCCTGATGGTGCAATGAGCAAGGGACTCACATCTGAGTATACCCTTCCACGCTTATGGTGGACAAAACGATTCAGAAAAGGGGGTGGTGATGGACAGAGTATCTGAATTAAGCAGAACACTCCTACCCAGTCAACAGATCAGGGCTTGATCCATCACCGTTTTTTAGCTCACTGCACCATCCCAGCTCAGAACCTGGCTACATGCAAATTAGTCTGTCCCTGGCCCAGTGCATCATGGGAACATGGCAGACTAACTACCAAGCCAATTCTTATACTGGGAAGCAAACAAGCTTCTGGGACCGGTTTCTGGCATTACAGCCGTCTTCGGCCCGGCTTGCTTGAATCCTGATGGTGCAATGAGCAAGGGACTCACATCTGAGTATACCCTTCCACGCTTATGGTGGACAAAACGATTCAGAAAAGGGGGTGGTGATGGACAGAGTATCTGAATTAAGCAGAACACTCATACCCAGTCAACAGATCAGGGCTTGATCCATCACCGTTTTTTAGCTCTCTGCACCATCCCAGCTCAGAACCTGCCTACATGCAAATTAGTCTGTCCCTGGCCCAGTGCATCATGGGAACAGGGCAGATCAAACTACCAAGCCAATTCTTATACTGGGAAGGAAACAAGCTTCCGGGGACCGGTTTCTGGCATTACAGCCGTCTTCGGCCCGGCTTGCTTGAATCCTGATGGTGCAATGAGCAAGGGACTCACATCTGAGTATACCCTTCCACGCTTATGGTGGACAAAACGATTCAGAAAAGGGGTGGCGATGGACAGAGTATCTGAATTAAGCAGAACACTCCTACCCAGTCAACAGATCAGGGCTTGATCCATCACCGTTTTTTAGCTCACTGCACCATCCCAGCTCATAACCTGGCTACATGCAAATTAGTCTGTTCCTGGCCCAGTGCATCATGGGAACAGGGCAGACCAAACTACCAAGCCAATTCTTATACTGGGAAGGAAACAAGCTTCCGGGGACCAGTTTCTGGCATTACAGCCGTCTCCGGCCCGGCTTGCTTGAATCCTGATGGTGCAATGAGCAAGGGACTCACATCTGAGTATACTCCTCCACGCTTATGGTGGACAAAACAATTCAGAAAAGGGGGTGGTGATGGACAGAGTATCTGAATTAAGCAGAACACTCCTACCCAGTCAACAGATCAGGGCTTGATCCATCACCGTTTTTTTAGATTACTGCACCATCCCAGCTCAGAACCAGGCTACATGCAAATTAGTCTGTTCCTGGCCCAGTGCATCATGGGAACAGGGCAGACCAAACTACCAAGCCAAATCTTATACTGGGAAGGAAACAAGCTTCCGGGGACCAGTTTCTGGCATTACAGCCGTCTTCTGCCCGGCTTGCTTGAAACCTGATGGTGCAATGAGCAAGGGACTCACATCTGAGTATACCCTTCCACGCTTATGGTGGACAAAACGATTCAGAAAAGGGGTGGCGATGGACAGAGTATCTGAATTAAGCAGAACACTCCTACCCAGTCAACAGATCAGGGCTTGATCCATCACCGTTTTTTAGCTCACTGCACCATCCCAGCTCATAACCTGGCTACATGCAAATTAGTCTGTTCCTGGCCCAGTGCATCATGGGAACAGGGCAGACCAAACTACCAAGCCAATTCTTATACTGGGAAGGAAACAAGCTTCCGGGGACCAGTTTCTGGCATTACAGCCGTCTCCGGCCCGGCTTGCTTGAATCCTGATGGTGCAATGAGCAAGGGACTCACATCTGAGTATACTCCTCCACGCTTATGGTGGACAAAACAATTCAGAAAAGGGGGTGGTGATGGACAGAGTATCTGAATTAAGCAGAACACTCCTACCCAGTCAACAGATCAGGGCTTGATCCATCACCGTTTTTTTAGATTACTGCACCATCCCAGCTCAGAACCAGGCTACATGCAAATTAGTCTGTTCCTGGCCCAGTGCATCATGGGAACAGGGCAGACCAAACTACCAAGCCAAATCTTATACTGGGAAGGAAACAAGCTTCCGGGGACCAGTTTCTGGCATTACAGCCGTCTTCTGCCCGGCTTGCTTGAAACCTGATGGTGCAATGAGCAAGGGACTCACATCTGAGTATACCCTTCCACGCTTATGGTGGACAAAATGATTCAGAAAAGGGGGTGGTGATGGACAGAGTATCCGAATTAAGCAGAACACTCCTACCCAGTCAAGAGATCAGGGCTTGATCCATCACCGTTTTTTAGCTCACTGCACCATCCCAGCTCAGAACCTGGCTACATGCAAATTAGTCTGTCCCTTGCCCAGTGCATCATGGGAACAGGGCAGACCAAACTACCAATCCAATTCCTATACTGGGAAGGAAACAAGCTTCCGGGCACCGGTTTCTGGCATTACAGCCGTCTTGGGCCCGGCTTGCTTGAATCCTGATGGTGCAATGAGCAAGGGACTCACATCTGAGTATACCCTTCCACGCTTATGGTGGACAAAACGATTCAGAAAAGGGGGTGGTGATGGACAGAGTATCTGAATTAAGCAGAACACTCCTACCCAGTCAACAGATCAGGGCTTGATCCATCACCGTTTTTTTTAGCTCACTGCACCATCCCAGCTCTGAACCTGGCTACATGCAAATTAGTCTGTTCCTGGCCCAGTGCATCATGGGAACAGGGCAGACCAAACTACCAAGCCAAATCTTATACTGGGAAGGAAACAAGCTTCCGGGGACCAGTTTCTGGCATTACAGCTGTCTTCGGCCCGGCTTGCTTGAAACCTGATGGTGCAATGAGCAAGGGACTCACATCTGAGTATACCCTTCCACGCTTATGGTGGACAAAACGATTCAGAAAAGGGAGTGGTGATGGACAGAGTATCTGAATCAAGCAGAGCACTCCTACCCAGTCAACAGATCAGGGCTTGATCCGTCACTGTTTTTTAGCTCACTGCACCATCCCAGCTCAGAACCTGGCTCATGCAAATTAGTCTGTCCCTGGCCCAGTGCATCATGGGAACAGGGCAGACCAAACTACCAAGCCAATTCTTATACTGGGAAAGAAACAAGCTTCTGGGGACCGGTTTCTGGCATTACAGCCGTCTTCGGCCCGGCTTGCTTGAATCCTGATGGTGCAATGAGCAAGGAACTCACATCTGAGTATACCCTTCCACCCTTATGGTGGACAAAACGATTCAGAAAAGGGAGTTTTGATGGACAGAGTATCTGAATTAAGCAGAACACTCCTACCCAGTCAACAGATCAGGGCTTGATCCATCACCGTTTTTTAGCTCACTGCACCATCCCAGCTCATAACCTGGCTACATGCAAATTAGTCTGTTCCTGGCCCAGTGCATCATGGGAACAGGGCAGACCAAACTACCAAGCCAATTCTTATACTGGGAAGGAAACAAGCTTCCGTGGACCAGTTTCTGGCATTACAGCCGTCTCCGGCCCGGCTTGCTTGAATCCTGATGGTGCAATGAGCAAGGGACTCACATCTGAGTATACTCCTCCACGCTTATGGTGGACAAAACAATTCAGAAAAGGGGGTGGTGATGGACAGAGTATCTGAATTAAGCAGAACACTCCTACCCAGTCAACAGATCAGGGCTTGATCCATCACCGTTTTTTTAGATTACTGCACCATCCCAGCTCAGAACCAGGCTACATGCAAATTAGTCTGTTCCTGGCCCAGTGCATCATGGGAACAGGGCAGACCAAACTACCAAGCCAAATCTTATACTGGGAAGGAAACAAGCTTCCGGGGACCAGTTTCTGGCATTACAGCCGTCTTCTGCCCGGCTTGCTTGAAACCTGATGGTGCAATGAGCAAGGGACTCACATCTGAGTATACCCTTCCACGCTTATGTTGGACAAAATGATTCAGAAAAGGGGGTGGTGATGGACAGAGTATCCGAATTAAGCAGAACACTCCTACCCAGTCAAGAGATCAGGGCTTGATCCATCACCGTTTTTTAGCTCACTGCACCATCCCAGCTCAGAACCTGGCTACATGCAAATTAGTCTGTCCCTTGCCCAGTGCATCATGGGAACAGGGCAGACCAAACTACCAATCCAATTCCTATACTGGGAAGGAAACAAGCTTCCGGGCACCGGTTTCTGGCATTACAGCCGTCTTGGGCCCGGCTTGCTTGAATCCTGATGGTGCAATGAGCAAGGGACTCACATCTGAGTATACCCTTCCACGCTTATGGTGGACAAAACGATTCAGAAAAGGGGGTGGTGATGGACAGAGTATCTGAATTAAGCAGAACACTCCTACCCAGTCAACAGATCAGGGCTTGATCCATCACCGTTTTTTTTAGCTCACTGCACCATCCCAGCTCTGAACCTGGCTACATGCAAATTAGTCTGTTCCTGGCCCAGTGCATCATGGGAACAGGGCAGACCAAACTACCAAGCCAAATCTTATACTGGGAAGGAAACAAGCTTCCGGGGACCAGTTTCTGGCATTACAGCTGTCTTCGGCCCGGCTTGCTTGAAACCTGATGGTGCAATGAGCAAGGGACTCACATCTGAGTATACCCTTCCACGCTTATGGTGGACAAAACGATTCAGAAAAGGGAGTGGTGATGGACAGAGTATCTGAATCAAGCAGAGCACTCCTACCCAGTCAACAGATCAGGGCTTGATCCGTCACTGTTTTTTAGCTCACTGCACCATCCCAGCTCAGAACCTGGCTCATGCAAATTAGTCTGTCCCTGGCCCAGTGCATCATGGGAACAGGGCAGACCAAACTACCAAGCCAATTCTTATACTGGGAAAGAAACAATTTTCTGGGGACCGGTTTCTGGCATTACAGCCGTCTTCGGCCCGGCTTGCTTGAATCCTGATGGTGCAATGAGCAAGGAACTCACATCTGAGTATACCCTTCCACCCTTATGGTGGACAAAACGATTCAGAAAAGGGAGTTTTGATGGACAGAGTATCTGAATTAAGCAGAACACTCCTACCCAGTCAACAGATCAGGGCTTGATCCATCACCGTTTTTTAGCTCACTGCACCATCCCATCTCAGAACCTGGCTACATGCAAATTAGTCTGTCCCTGGCCCAGTGCATCATGGGAACAGGGCAGACCAAACTACCAAGCCAATTCTTATACTGGGAAGGAAACAAGCTTCCGGGGACCGGTTTCTGGCATTACAGCTGTCTTCGGCCCGGCTTGCTTGAATCCTGATGGTGCAATGAGCAAGGGACTCACATCTGAGTATACTCTTCCACGCTTATGGTGGACAAAACGATTCAGAAAAGGGGGTGGCGATGGACGGAGTATCTGAATTAAGCAGAACACTCCTACCCAGTCAACAGATCAGGGCTTGATCCATCACCGTTTTTTAGCTCACTGCACCATCCCAGCTCAGAACCTGGCTACATGCAAATTAGTCTGTCCCTGGCCCAGTGCATCATGGGAACAGGGCAGACCAAACTACCATGCCAATTCTTATACTGGGAAGGAAACAAGCTTCCGTGGACCAGTTTCTGGCATTACAGCCGTCTTCGGCCCGGCTTGCTTGAATCCTGATGGTGCAATAAGCAAGGGACTCACATCTGAGCATACCCTTCCACGCTTATGGTGGACAAAATGATTCAGAAAAGGGGGTGGTGATGGACAGAGTATCTGAATTAAGTAGAACACTCCTACCCAGTCAACAGATCAGGGCTGGATCCATCACCGTTTTTTAGCTCACTGCACCATCCCAGCTCAGAACCTGGCTACATGCAAATTAGTCTGTCCCTGGCCCAGTGCATCATGGGAACAGGGCAGACCAAACTACCAATCCAATTCCTATACTGGGAAGGAAACAAGCTTACGGGCACCGGTTTCTGGCATTACAGCTGTCTTCGGCCCGGCTTGCTTGAAACCTGATGGTGCAATGAGCAAGGGACTCACATCTGAGTATACCCTTCCACGCTTATGGTGGACAAAACGATTCAGAAAAGGGAGTGGTGATGGACAGAGTATCTGAATCAAGCAGAGCACTCCTACCCAGTCAACAGATCAGGGCTTGATCCGTCACTGTTTTTTAGCTCACTGCACCATCCCAGCTCAGAACCTGGCTCATGCAAATTAGTCTGTCCCTGGCCCAGTGCATCATGGGAACAGGGCAGACCAAACTACCAAGCCAATTCTTATACTGGGAAAGAAACAAGCTTCTGGGGACCGGTTTCTGGCATTACAGCCGTCTTCGGCCCGGCTTGCTTGAATCCTGATGGTGCAATGAGCAAGGGACTCACATCTGAGTATACCCTTCCACGCTTATGGTGGACAAAATGATTCAGAAAAGAGGGTGGTGATGGAAAGAGTATCCGAATTAAGCAGAACACTCCTACCCAGTCAAGAGATCAGGGCTTGATCCATCACCGTTTTTTAGCTCACTGCAGCATCCTAGCTCAGAACCTGGCTACATGCAAATTAGTCTGTCCCTTGCCCAGTGCATCATGGGAACAGGGCAGACCAAACTACCAATCCAATTCCTATACTGGGAAGGAAACAAGCTTCCGGGCACCGGTTTCTGGCATTACAGCCGTCTTCGGCCCGGCTTGCTTGAATCCTGATGGTGCAATGAGCAAGGGACTCACATCTGAGTATACCCTTCCACGCTTATGGTGGACAAAACGATTCAGAAAAGGGGGTTGTGATGGACAGAGTATCTGAATTAAGCAGAACACTCCTACCCAGTCAACAGATCAGGGCTTGATCCATCACCGTTTTTTTAGCTCACTGCACCATCCCAGCTCTGAACCTGGCTACATGCAAATTAGTCTGTTCCTGGCCCAGTGCATCATGGGAACAGGGCAGACCAAACTACCAAGCCAAATCTTATACTGGGAAGGAAACAAGCTTCCGGGGACCAGTTTCTGGCATTACAGCCGTCTTCTGCCCGGCTTGCTTGAAACCTGATGGTGCAATGAGCAAGGGACTCACATCTGAGTATACCCTTCCACGCTTATGTTGGACAAAATGATTCAGAAAAGGGGGTGGTGATGGACAGAGTATCCGAATTAAGCAGAACACTCCTACCCAGTCAAGAGATCAGGGCTTGATCCATCACCGTTTTTTAGCTCACTGCACCATCCCAGCTCAGAACCTGGCTACATGCAAATTAGTCTGTCCCTTGCCCAGTGCATCATGGGAACAGGGCAGACCAAACTACCAATCCAATTCCTATACTGGGAAGGAAACAAGCTTCCGGGCACCGGTTTCTGGCATTACAGCCGTCTTGGGCCCGGCTTGCTTGAATCCTGATGGTGCAATGAGCAAGGGACTCACATCTGAGTATACCCTTCCACGCTTATGGTGGACAAAACGATTCAGAAAAGGGGGTGGTGATGGACAGAGTATCTGAATTAAGCAGAACACTCCTACCCAGTCAACAGATCAGGGCTTGATCCATCACCGTTTTTTTTAGCTCACTGCACCATCCCAGCTCTGAACCTGGCTACATGCAAATTAGTCTGTTCCTGGCCCAGTGCATCATGGGAACAGGGCAGACCAAACTACCAAGCCAAATCTTATACTGGGAAGGAAACAAGCTTCCGGGGACCAGTTTCTGGCATTACAGCTGTCTTCGGCCCGGCTTGCTTGAAACCTGATGGTGCAATGAGCAAGGGACTCACATCTGAGTATACCCTTCCACGCTTATGGTGGACAAAACGATTCAGAAAAGGGAGTGGTGATGGACAGAGTATCTGAATCAAGCAGAGCACTCCTACCCAGTCAACAGATCAGGGCTTGATCCGTCACTGTTTTTTAGCTCACTGCACCATCCCAGCTCAGAACCTGGCTCATGCAAATTAGTCTGTCCCTGGCCCAGTGCATCATGGGAACAGGGCAGACCAAACTACCAAGCCAATTCTTATACTGGGAAAGAAACAAGCTTCTGGGGACCGGTTTCTGGCATTACAGCCGTCTTCGGCCCGGCTTGCTTGAATCCTGATGGTGCAATGAGCAAGGAACTCACATCTGAGTATACCCTTCCACCCTTATGGTGGACAAAACGATTCAGAAAAGGGAGTTTTGATGGACAGAGTATCTGAATTAAGCAGAACACTCCTACCCAGTCAACAGATCAGGGCTTGATCCATCACCGTTTTTTAGCTCACTGCACCATCCCATCTCAGAACCTGGCTACATGCAAATTAGTCTGTCCCTGGCCCAGTGCATCATGGGAACAGGGCAGACCAAACTACCAAGCCAATTCTTATACTGGGAAGGAAACAAGCTTCCGGGGACCGGTTTCTGGCATTACAGCTGTCTTCGGCCCGGCTTGCTTGAATCCTGATGGTGCAATGAGCAAGGGACTCACATCTGAGTATACTCTTCCACGCTTATGGTGGACAAAACGATTCAGAAAAGGGGGTGGCGATGGACGGAGTATCTGAATTAAGCAGAACACTCCTACCCAGTCAACAGATCAGGGCTTGATCCATCACCGTTTTTTAGCTCACTGCACCATCCCAGCTCAGAACCTGGCTACATGCAAATTAGTCTGTCCCTGGCCCAGTGCATCATGGGAACAGGGCAGACCAAACTACCATGCCAATTCTTATACTGGGAAGGAAACAAGCTTCCGTGGACCAGTTTCTGGCATTACAGCCGTCTTCGGCCCGGCTTGCTTGAATCCTGATGGTGCAATAAGCAAGGGACTCACATCTGAGCATACCCTTCCACGCTTATGGTGGACAAAATGATTCAGAAAAGGGGGTGGTGATGGACAGAGTATCTGAATTAAGTAGAACACTCCTACCCAGTCAACAGATCAGGGCTGGATCCATCACCGTTTTTTAGCTCACTGCACCATCCCAGCTCAGAACCTGGCTACATGCAAATTAGTCTGTCCCTGGCCCAGTGCATCATGGGAACAGGGCAGACCAAACTACCAATCCAATTCCTATACTGGGAAGGAAACAAGCTTACGGGCACCGGTTTCTGGCATTACAGCTGTCTTCGGCCCGGCTTGCTTGAAACCTGATGGTGCAATGAGCAAGGGACTCACATCTGAGTATACCCTTCCACGCTTATGGTGGACAAAACGATTCAGAAAAGGGAGTGGTGATGGACAGAGTATCTGAATCAAGCAGAGCACTCCTACCCAGTCAACAGATCAGGGCTTGATCCGTCACTGTTTTTTAGCTCACTGCACCATCCCAGCTCAGAACCTGGCTCATGCAAATTAGTCTGTCCCTGGCCCAGTGCATCATGGGAACAGGGCAGACCAAACTACCAAGCCAATTCTTATACTGGGAAAGAAACAAGCTTCTGGGGACCGGTTTCTGGCATTACAGCCGTCTTCGGCCCGGCTTGCTTGAATCCTGATGGTGCAATGAGCAAGGGACTCACATCTGAGTATACCCTTCCACGCTTATGGTGGACAAAATGATTCAGAAAAGAGGGTGGTGATGGAAAGAGTATCCGAATTAAGCAGAACACTCCTACCCAGTCAAGAGATCAGGGCTTGATCCATCACCGTTTTTTAGCTCACTGCAGCATCCTAGCTCAGAACCTGGCTACATGCAAATTAGTCTGTCCCTTGCCCAGTGCATCATGGGAACAGGGCAGACCAAACTACCAATCCAATTCCTATACTGGGAAGGAAACAAGCTTCCGGGCACCGGTTTCTGGCATTACAGCCGTCTTCGGCCCGGCTTGCTTGAATCCTGATGGTGCAATGAGCAAGGGACTCACATCTGAGTATACCCTTCCACGCTTATGGTGGACAAAACGATTCAGAAAAGGGGGTTGTGATGGACAGAGTATCTGAATTAAGCAGAACACTCCTACCCAGTCAACAGATCAGGGCTTGATCCATCACCGTTTTTTTAGCTCACTGCACCATCCCAGCTCTGAACCTGGCTACATGCAAATTAGTCTGTTCCTGGCCCAGTGCATCATGGGAACAGGGCAGACCAAACTACCAAGCCAAATCTTATACTGGGAAGGAAACAAGCTTCCGGGGACCAGTTTCTGGCATTACAGCCGTCTTCGGCCCAGCTTGCTTGAATCCTGATGGTGCAATGAGCAAGGGACTCACATCTGAGTATACCCTTCCACGCTTATGGTGGACAAAATGATTCAGAAAAGAGGGTGGTGATGGACAGAGTATCCGAATTAAGCAGAACACTCCTACCCAGTCAAGAGATCAGGGCTTGATCCATCACCGTTTTTTAGCTCACTGCAGCATCCTAGCTCAGAACCTGGCTACATGCAAATTAGTCTGTCCCTTGCCCAGTGCATCATGGGAACAGGGCAGACCAAACTACCAATCCAATTCCTATACTGGGAAGGAAACAAGCTTCCGGGCACCGGTTTCTTGCATTACAGCCGTCTTCGGCCCGGCTTGATTGAATCCTGATGGTGCAATGAGCAAGGGACTCACATCTGAGAATACCCTTCCACGCTTATTGTGGACAAAACGATTCAGAAAAGGGGGTGGTGATGGACAGAGTATCTGAATTAAGCAGAACACTCCTACCCAGTCAACAGATCAGGGCTTGATCCATCACCATTTTTTTAGCTCACTGCACCATCCCAGCTCTGAACCTGGCTACATGCAAATTAGTCTGTTCCTGGCCCAGTGCATCATGGGAACAGGGCAGACCAAACTACCAAGCCAATTCTTATACTGGGAAGGAAACAAGCCTCCGGGGACCGGTTTCTGGCATTACAGCTGTCTTCGGCCCGGCTTGCTTGAATCCTGATGGTGCAATGAGCAAGGGACTCACATCTGAGTATACTCTTCCACGCTTATGGTGGACAAAACGATTCAGAAAAGGGGGTGGCGATGGACGGAGTATCTGAATTAAGCAGAACACTCCTACCCAGTCAACAGATCAGGGCTTGATCCATCACCGTTTTTTAGCTCACTGCACCATCCCAGCTCAGAACCTGGCTACATGCAAATTAGTCTGTCCCTGGCCCAGTGCATCATGGGAACAGGGCAGACCAAACTACCAAGCCAATTCTTATACTGGGAAGGAAACAAGCTTCCGTGGACCAGTTTCTGGCATTACAGCCGTCTTCGGCCCGGCTTGCTTGAACCCTGATGGTGCAATGAGCAAGGGACTCACATCTGAGTATACCCTTCCACGCTTATGGTGGACAAAATGATTCAGAAAAGGGGGTGGTGATGGACAGAGTATCTGAATTAAGCAGAACACTCCTACCCAGTCAACAGATCAGGGCTTGATCCATCACCGTTTTTTAGCTCACTGCACCATCCCAGCTCAGAACCTGGCTACATGCAAATTAGTCTGTCACTGGCCCAGTGCATCATGGGAACAGGGCAGACCAAACTACCAATCCAATTCCTATACTGGGAAGGAAACAAGCTTACGGGCACCGGTTTCTGGCATTACAGCTGTCTTCGGCCCGGCTTGCTTGAATCCTGATGGTGCAATGAGCAAGGGACTCACATCTGAGTATACCCTTCCACGCTTATGGTGGACAAAACGATTCAGAAAAGGGGGTGGTGATGGACAGAGTATCTGAATTAAGCAGAACACTCCTCGCCAGTCAACAGATCAGGGCTTGATCCATCACCGTTTTTTAGCTCACTGCACCATCCCAGCTCAGAACCTGGCTACATGCAAATTAGTCTGTCCCTGGCCCAGTGCATCATGGGAACAGGGCAGACCAAAATACCAATCCAATTCCTATACTGGGAAGGAAACAAGCTTCCGGGCACTGGTTTCTGGCATTACAGCCGTCTTCGGCCCGGCTTGCTTGAATCCTGATGGTGCAATGAGCAAGGGACTCACATCTGAGTATGCCCTTCCACGCTTATGGTGGACAAAACGATTCAGAAAAGAGGGTGGTGATGGACAGAGTATCTGAATTAAGCAGAACACTCCTACCCAGTCAACAGATCAGGGCTTGATCCATCACCGTTTTTTTAGCTCACTGCACCATCCCAGCTCAGAACCTGGCTACATGCAAATTAGTCTGTTCCTGGCCCAGTGCATCATGGGAACAGGGCAGACCAAACTACCAAGCCAAATCTTATACTGGGAAGGAAACAAGCTTCCGGGGACCAGTTTCTGGCATTACAGCTGTCTTCGGCCCGGCTTGCTTGAAACCTGATGGTGCAATGAGCAAGGGACTCACATCTGAGTATACCCTTCCACGCTTATGGCGGACAAAACGATTCAGAAAAGGGGGTGGTGATGGACAGAGTATCTGAATTAAGCAGAGCACTCCTACCCAGTCAACAGATCAGGGCTTGATCCGTCACTGTTTTTTAGCTCACTGCACCATCCCAGCTCAGAACCTGGCTCATGCAAATTAGTCTGTCCCTGGCCCAGTGCATCATGGGAACAGGGCAGACCAAACTACCAAGCCAATTCTTATACTGGGAAAGAAACAAGCTTCTGGGGACCAGTTTCTGGCATTACAGCCGTCTTCGGCCCGGCTTGCTTGAATCCTGATGGTGCAATGAGCAAGGGACTCACATCTGAGTATACCCTTCCACCCTTATGGTGGACAAAACAATTCAGAAAAGGGAGTGGTGATGGACAGAGTATCTGAATTAAGCAGAACACTCCTACCCAGTCAACAGATCAGGGCTTGATCCATCACCGTTTTTTAGCTCACTGCACCATCCCAGCTCAGAACCTGGCTACATGCAAATTAGTCTGTCCCTGGCCCAGTGCATCATGGGAACAGGGCAGACCAAACTACCAAGCCAATTCTTATACTGGGAAGGAAAGAAGCTTCCGGGGACCGGTTTCTGGTATTACAGCCGTCTTCGGCCCGGCTTGCTTGAATCCTGATGGTGCAATGAGCAAGGGACTCACATCTGAGTATACCCTTCCACGCTTATGGTGGACAAAACGATTCAGAAAAGGGGGTGGTGATGGACAGAGTATCTGAATTAAGCAGAACACTCCTACCCAGTCAACAGATCAGGGCTTGATCCATCACCGTTTTTTAGCTCACTGCACCATCCCAGCTCAGAACCTGGCTACATGCAAATTAGTCTGTCCCTGGCCCAGTGCATCATGGGAACATGGCATACCAAACTACCAAGCCAATTCTTATACTGGGAAGCAAACAAGCTTCTGTGACCGGTTTCTGGCATTACAGCCGTCTTCGGCCCGGCTTGCTTGAATCCTGATGGTGCAATGAGCATGGGACTCACATCTGAGTATACCCTTCCACGCTTATGGTGGACAAAACGATTCAGAAAAGGGGGTGGTGATGGACAGAGTATCTGAATTAAGCAGAACACTCCTACCCAGTCAACAGATCAGGGCTTGATCCATCACCGTTTTTTAGCTCTCTGCACCATCCCAGCTCAGAACCTGGCTACATGCAAATTAGTCTGTCCCTGGCCCAGTGCATCATGGGAACAGGGCAGATCAAACTACCAAGCCAATTCTTATACTGGGAAGGAAACAAGCTTCCGGGGACCGGTTTCTGGCATGACAGCCGTCTTCGGCCCGGCTTGCTTGAATCCTGATGGTGCAATGAGCAAGGGACTCACATCTGAGTATACCCTTCCACGCTTATGATGGACAAAACGATTCAGAAAAGGGGTGGCGATGGACAGAGTATCTGAATTAAGCAGAACACTCCTACCCAGTCAACAGATCAGGGCTTGATCCATCACCGTTTTTTAGCTCACTGCACCATCCCAGCTCATAACCTGGCTACATGCAAATTAGTCTGTTCCTGGCCCAGTGCATCATGGGAACAGGGCAGACCAAACTACCAAGCCAATTCTTATACTGGGAAGGAAACAAGCTTCCGTGGACCAGTTTCTGGCATTACAGCCGTCTTCGGCCCGGCTTGCTTGAATCCTGATGGTGCAATGAGCAAGGGACTCACATCTGAGTATACTCTTCCACGCTTATGGTGGACAAAACAATTCAGAAAAGGGGGTGGTGATGGACAGAGTATCTGAATTAAGCAGAACACTCCTACCCAGTCAACAGATCAGGGCTTGATCCATCACCGTTTTTTTAGCTTACTGCACCATCCCAGCTCAGAACCAGGCTACATGCAAATTAGTCTGTTCCTGGCCCCGTGCATCATGGGAACAGGGCAGACCAAACTACCAAGCCAAATCTTATACTGGGAAGGAAACAAGCTTCCGGGGACCAGTCTCTGGCATTACAGCCGTCTTCTGCCCGGCTTGCTTGAAACCTGATGGTGCAATGAGCAAGGGACTCACATCTGAGTATAACCTTCCACGCTTATGGTGGACAAAATGATTCAGAAAAGGGGGTGGTGATGGACAGAGTATCCGAATTAACCAGAACACTCCTACCCAGTCAAGAGATCAGGGCTTGATCCATCACCGTTTTTTAGCTCACTGCACCATCCCAGCTCAGAACCTGGCTACATGCAAATTAGTCTGTCCCTTGCCCAGTGCATCATGGGAACAGGGCAGACCAAACTACCAATCCAATTCCTATACTGGGAAGAAAACAAGCTTCCGGGCACCGGTTTCTGGCATTAAAGCCGTCTTCGGCCCGGCTTGCTTGAATCCCGATGGTGCAATGAGCAAGGGACTCACATCTGAGTATACCCTTCCACGCTTATGGTGGACAAAACGATTCAGAAAAGGGGGTGGTGATGGACAGAGTATCTGAATTAAGCAGAGCACTCCTACCCAGTCAACAGATCAGGGCTTGATCCGTCACTGTTTTTTAGCTCACTGCACCATCCCAGCTCAGAACCTGGCTCATGCAAATTAGTCTGTCCCTGGCCCAGTGCATCATGGGAACAGGGCAGACCAAACTACCAAGCCAATTCTTATACTGGGAAAGAAACAAGCTTCTGGGGACCGGTTTCTGGCATTACAGCCGTCTTCGGCCCGGCTTGCTTGAATCCTGATGGTGCAATGAGCAAGGGACTCACATCTGAGTATACCCTTCCACCCTTATGGTGGACAAAACGATTCAGAAAAGGGAGTTTTGATGGACAGAGTATCTGAATTAAGCAGAACACTCCTACCCAGTCAACAGATCAGGGCTTGATCCATCACCGTTTTTTAGCTCACTGCACCATCCCAGCTCAGAACCTGGCTACATGCAAATTAGTCTGTCCCTGGCCCAGTGCATCATGGGAACAGGGCAGGCCAAACTACCAAGCCAATTCTTATACTGGGAAGGAAACAAGCTTCCGGGGACCGGTTTCTGGCATTACAGCTGTCTTCGGCCCGGCTTGCTTGAATCCTGATGGTGCAATGAGCAAGGCTCTCACATCTGAGTATACTCTTCCACGCTTATGGTGGACAAAACGATTCAGAAAAGGGGGTGGCGATGGACAGAGTATCTGAATTAGGCAGAACACTCCTACCCAGTCAACAGATCAGGGCTTGATCCATCACCGTTTTTTAGCTCACTGCACCATCCCAGCTCAGAACCTGGCTACATGCAAATTAGTCTGTCCCTTGCCCAGTGCATCATGGCAACAGGTCAGACCAAACTACCAATCCAATTCCTATACTGGGAAGGAAACAAGCTTCCGGGCACCGGTTTCTGGCATTACAGCCGTCTTCGGCCCGGCTTGCTTGAATCCTGATGGTGCAATGAGCAAGGGACTCACATCTGAGTATACCCTTCCACGCTTATGGTGGACAAAATGATTCAGAAAAGGGGGTGGTGATGGACAGAGTATCTGAATTAGGCAGAACACTCCTACCCAGTCAACAGATCAGGGCTTGATCCATCACCATTTTTTTAGCTCACTGCACCATCCCAGCTCAGAACCTGGCTACATGCAAATTAGTCTGTTCCTGGCCCAGTGCATCATGGGAACAGGGCAGACCAAACTACCAAGCCAAATCTTATACTGGGAAGGAAATAAGCTTCCGGGGACCAGTTTCTGGCATTACAGCTGTCTTCGGCCCGGCTTGCTTGAAACCTGATGGTGCAATGAGCAAGGGACTCACATCTGAGTATACCCTTCCACGCTTATGGTGGACAAAATGATTCAGAAAAGGGGGTGGTGATGGACAGAGTATCTGAATTAAGCAGAACACTCCTACCCAGTCAACAGATCAGGGCTTGATCCATCACCGTTTTTTAGCTCACTGCACCATCCCAGCTCAGAACCTGGCTACATGCAAATTAGTCTGTCCCTGGCCCAGTGCATCATGAGAACAGGGCAGACCAAACTACCAATCCAAATCCTTTATTGGGAAGGAAACAAGCTTACGAGCACCGGTTTCTGGCATTACAGCTGTCTTCGGCCCGGCTTGCTTGAATCCTGATGGTGCAATGAGCAAGGAACTCACATCTGAGTATGCCATTCCACGCTTATGGTGGACAAAACGATTCAGAAAAGGGGGTGGTGATGGACAGAGTATCTGAATTAAGCAGAACACTCCTACCCAGTCAACAGATCAGGGCTTGATCCATCACCGGTTTTTTAGCTCACTGCACCATCCCAGCTCAGAACCTGGCTACATGCAAATTAGTCTGTTCCTGGCCCAGTGCATCATGGGAACAGGGCAGACCAAACTACCAAGCCAAATCTTATACTGGGAAGGAAACAAGCTTCCGGGGACCAGTTTCTGGCATTACAGCTGTCTTCGGCCCGGCTTGCTTGAAACCTGATGGTGCAATGAGCAAGGGACTCACATCTGAGTATACCCTTCCACGCTTATGGTGGACAAAACGATTCAAAAAGGGGGTGGTGATGGACAGAGTATCTGAATTAAGCAGAGCACTCCTACCCAGTCAACAGATCATGGCTTGATCCGTCACTGTTTTTCAGCTCACTGCACCATCCCAGCTCAGAACCTGGCTCATGCAAATTAGTCTGTCCCTGGCCCAGTGCATCATGGGAACAGGGCAGACCAAACTACCAAGCCAATTCCTATACTGGGAAAGAAACAAGCTTCTGGGGACCGGTTTCTGGCATTACAGCCGTCTTCGGCCCGGCTTGCTTGAATCCTGATGGTGCAATGAGCAAGGGACTCACATCTGAGTATACCCTTCCACCCTTATGGTGGACAAAACAATTCAGAAAAGGGAGTGGTGATGGACAGAGTATCTGAATTAAGCAGAACACTCCTACCCAGTCAACAGATCAGGGCTTGATCCATCACCGTTTTTTAGCTCACTGCACCATCCCAGCTCAGAACCTGGCTACATGCAAATTAGTCTGTCCCTGGCCCAGTGCATCATGGGAACAGGGCAGACCAAACTACCAAGCCAATTCTTATACTGGGAAGGAAACAAGCTTCCGGGGACCGGTTTCTGGTATTACAGCCGTCTTCGGCCCGGCTTGCTTGAATCCTGATGGTGCAATGAGCAAGGGACTCACATCTGAGTATACCCTTCCACGCACATGGTGGACAAAACGATTCAGAAAAGGGGGTGGTGATGGACAGAGTATCTGAATTAAGCAGAACACTCCTACCCAGTCAACAGATCAGGGCTTGATCCATCACCGTTTTTTAGCTCACTGCACCATCCCAGCTCAGAACCTGGCTACATGCAAATTAGTCTGTCCCTGGCCCAGTGCATCATGGGAACATGGCAGACCAAACTACCAAGCCAATTCTTATACTGGGAAGCAAACAAGCTTCTGGGACCGGTTTCTGGCATTACAGCCGTCTTCGGCCCGGCTTGCTTGAATCCTGATGGTGCAATGAGCAAGGGACTCACATCTGAGTATACCCTTCCACGCTTATGGTGGACAAAACGATTCAGAAAAGGGGGTGGTGATGGACAGAGTATCTGAATTAAGCAGAACACTCATACCCAGTCAACAGATCAGGGCTTGATCCATCACAGTTTTTTAGCTCTCTGCACCATCCCAGCTCAGAACCTGGCTACATGCAAATTAGTCTGTCCCTGGCCCAGTGCATCATGGGAACAGGGCAGATCAAACTACCAAGCCAATTCTTATACTGGGAAGGAAACAAGCTTCCGGGGACCGGTTTCTGGCATGACAGCCGTCTTCGGCCCGGCTTGCTTGAATCTTGATGGTGCAATGAGCAAGGGACTCACATCTGAGTATACCCTTCCACGCTTATGGTGGACAAAACGATTCAGAAAAGGGGTGGCGATGGACAGAGTATCTGAATTAAGCAGAACACTCCTACCCAGTCAACAGATCAGGGCTTGATCCATCACCGTTTTTTAGCTCACTGCACCATCCCAGCTCATAACCTGGCTACATGCAAATTAGTCTGTTCCTGGCCCAGTGCATCATGGGAACAGGGCAGACCAAACTACCAAGCCAATTCTTATACTGGGAAGGAAACAAGCTTCCGTGGACCAGTTTCTGGCATTACAGCCGTCTCCGGCCCGGCTTGCTTGAATCCTGATGGTGCAATGAGCAAGGGACTCACATCTGAGTATACTCTTCCACGCTTATGGTGGAGAAAACAATTCAGAAAAGGGGGTGGTGATGGACAGAGTATCTGAATTAAGCAGAACACTCCTACCCAGTCAACAGATCAGGGCTTGATCCATCACCGTTTTTTTAGATTACTGCACCATCCCAGCTCAGAACCAGGCTACATGCAAATTAGTCTGTTCCTGGCCCAGTGCATCATGGGAACAGGGCAGACCAAACTACCAAGCCAAATCTTATACTGGGAAGGAAACAAGCTTCCGGGGACCAGTTTCTGGCATTACAGCCGTCTTCTGCCCGGCTTGCTTGAAACCTGATGGTGCAATGAGCAAGGGACTCACATCTGAGTATACCCTTCCACGCTTATGGTGGACAAAATGATTCAGAAAAGGGGGTGGTGATGGACAGAGTATCCGAATTAAGCAGAACACTCCTACCCAGTCAAGAGATCAGGGCTTGATCCATCACCGTTTTTTAGCTCACTGCACCATCCCAGCTCAGAACCTGGCTACATGCAAATTAGTCTGTCCCTTGCCCAGTGCATCATGGGAACAGGGCAGACCAAACTACCAATCCAATTCCTATACTGGGAAGGAAACAAGCTTCCAGGCACCGGTTTCTGGCATTACAGCCGTCTTCGGCCCGGCTTGCTTGAATCCTGATGGTGCAATGAGCAAGGGACTCACATCTGAGTATACCCTTCCACGCTTATGGTGGACAAAACGATTCAGAAAAGGGGGTGGTGATGGACAGAGTATCTGAATTAAGCAGAACACTCCTACCCAGTCAACAGATCAGGGCTTGATCCATCACCGTTTTTTTAGCTCACTGCACCATCCCAGCTCTGAACCTGGCTACATGCAAATTAGTCTGTTCCTGGCCCAGTGCATCATGGGAACAGGGCAGACCAAACTACCAAGCCAAATCTTATACTGGGAAGGAAACAAGCTTCCGGGGACCAGTTTCTGGCATTACAGCTGTCTTCGGCCCGGCTTGCTTGAAACCTGATGGTGCAATGAGCAAGGGACTCACATCTGAGTATACCCTTCCACGCTTATGGTGGACAAAACGATTCAGAAAAGGGAGTGGTGATGGACAGAGTATCTGAATCAAGCAGAGCACTCCTACCCAGTCAACAGATCAGGGCTTGATCCGTCACTGTTTTTTAGCTCACTGCACCATCCCAGCTCAGAACCTGGCTCATGCAAATTAGTCTGTCCCTGGCCCAGTGCATCATGGGAACAGGGCAGACCAAACTACCAAGCCAATTCTTATACTGGGAAAGAAACAAGCTTCTGGGGACCGGTTTCTGGCATTACAGCCGTCTTCGGCCCGGCTTGCTTGAATCCTGATGGTGCAATAAGCAAGGGACTCACATCTGAGTATACCCTTCCACGCTTATGGTGGACAAAATGATTCAGAAAAGGGGGTGGTGATGGACAGAGTATCTGAATTAAGCAGAACACTCCTACCCAGTCAACAGATCAGGGCTTGATCCATCACCGTTTTTTAGCTCACTGCACCATCCCAGCTCAGAACCTGGCTACATGCAAATTAGTCTGTCCCTGGCCCAGTGCATCATGGGAACAGGGCAGACCAAACTACCAATCCAATTCCTATACTGGGAAGGAAACAAGCTTACGGGCACCGGTTTCTGGCATTACAGCTGTCTTCGGCCCGGCTTGCTTGAATCCTGATGGTGCAATGAGCAAGGGACTCACATCTGAGTATACCCTTCCACGCTTATGGTGGACAAAACGATTCAGAAAAGGGGGTGGTGATGGACAGAGTATCTGAATTAAGCAGAACACTCCTCGCCAGTCAACAGATCAGGGCTTGATCCATCACCGTTTTTTAGCTCACTGCACCATCCCAGCTCAGAACCTGGCTACATGCAAATTAGTCTGTCCCTGGCCCAGTGCATCATGGGAACAGGGCAGACCAAACTACCAATCCAATTCCTATACTGGGAAGGAAACAAGCTTCCGGGCACTGGTTTCTGGCATTACAGCCGTCTTCGGCCCGGCTTGCTTGAATCCTGATGGTGCAATGAGCAAGGGACTCACATCTGAGTATGCCCTTCCACGCTTATGGTGGACAAAACGATTCAGAAAAGAGGGTGGTGATGGACAGAGTATCTGAATTAAGCAGAACACTCCTACCCAGTCAACAGATCAGGGCTTGATCCATCACCGTTTTTTTAGCTCACTGCACCATCCCAGCTCAGAACCTGGCTACATGCAAATTAGTCTGTTCCTGGCCCAGTGCATCATGGGAACAGGGCAGACCAAACTACTAAGCCAAATCTTATACTGGGAAGGAAACAAGCTTCCGGGGACCAGTTTCTGGCATTACAGCTGTCTTCGGCCCGGCTTGCTTGAAACCTGATGGTGCAATGAGCAAGGGACTCACATCTGAGTATACCCTTCCACGCTTATGGTGGACAAAACGATTCAGAAAAGGGAGTGGTGATGGACAGAGTATCTGAATCAAGCAGAGCACTCCTACCCAGTCAACAGATCAGGGCTTGATCCGTCACTGTTTTTTAGCTCACTGCACCATCCCAGCTCAGAACCTGGCTCATGCAAATTAGTCTGTCCCTGGCCCAGTGCATCATGGGAACAGGGCAGACCAAACTACCAAGCCAATTCTTATACTGGGAAAGAAACAAGCTTCTGGGGACCGGTTTCTGGCATTACAGCCGTCTTCGGCCCGGCTTGCTTGAATCCTGATGGTGCAATGAGCAAGGGACTCACATCTGAGTATACCCTTCCACGCTTATGGTGGACAAAATGATTCAGAAAAGAGGGTGGTGATGGACAGAGTATCCGAATTAAGCAGAACACTCCTACCCAGTCAAGAGATCAGGGCTTGATCCATCACCGTTTTTTAGCTCACTGCAGCATCCTAGCTCAGAACCTGGCTACATGCAAATTAGTCTGTCCCTTGCCCAGTGCATCATGGGAACAGGGCAGACCAAACTACCAATCCAATTCCTATACTGGGAAGGAAACAAGCTTCCGGGCACCGGTTTCTTGCATTACAGCCGTCTTCGGCCCGGCTTGATTGAATCCTGATGGTGCAATGAGCAAGGGACTCACATCTGAGTATACCCTTCCACGCTTATGGTGGACAAAACGATTCAGAAAAGGGGGTGGTGATGGACAGAGTATCTGAATTAAGCAGAACACTCCTACCCACTCAACAGATCAGGGCTTGATCCATCACCGTTTTTTTAGCTCACTGCACCATCCCAGTTCTGAACCTGGCTACATGCAAATTAGTCTGTTCCTGGCCCAGTGCATCATGGGAACAGGGCAGACCAAACTACCAAGCCAAATCTTATACTGGGAAGGAAACAAGCTTCCGGGGACCAGTTTCTGCCATTACAGCTGTCTTCGGCCCGGCTTGCTTGAAACCTAATGGTGCAATGAGCAAGGGACTCACATCTGAGTATACCCTTCCACGCTTATGGTGGACAAAACGATTCAGAAAAGGGAGTGGTGATGGACAGAGTATCTGAATCAAGCAGAGCACTCCTACCCAGTCAACAGATATGGGCTTGATCCGTCACTGTTTTTTAGCTCACTGCACCATCCCAGCTCAGAACCTGGCTCATGCAAATTAGTCTGTCCCTGGCCCAGTGCATCATGGGAACAGGGCAGACCAAACTACCAAGCCAATTCTTATACTGGGAAAGAAACAAGCTTCTGGGGACCGGTTTCTGGCATTACAGCCGTCTTCGGCCCGGCTTGCTTGAATCCTGATGGTGCAATGAGCAAGAGACTCACATCTGAGTATACCCTTCCACCCTTATGGTGGACAAAACGATTCAGAAAAGGGAGTTTTGATGGACAGAGTATCTGAATTAAGCAGAACACTCCTACCCAGTCAACAGATCAGGGCTTGATCCATCACCGTTTTTTAGCTCACTGCACCATCCCATCTCAGAACCTGGCTACATGCAAATTAGTCTGTCCCTGGCCCAGTGCATCATGGGAACAGGGCAGACCAAACTACCAAGCCAATTCTTATACTGGGAAGGAAACAAGCTTCCGGGGACCGGTTTCTGGCATTACAGCTGTCTTCGGCCCGGCTTGCTTGAATCCTGATGGTGCAATGAGCAAGGGACTCACATCTGAGTATACTCTTCCACGCTTATGGTGGACAAAACGATTCAGAAAAGGGGGTGGCGATGGACGGAGTATCTGAATTAAGCAGAACACTCCTACCCAGTCAACAGATCAGGGCTTGATCCATCACCGTTTTTTAGCTCACTGCACCATCCCAGCTCAGAACCTGGCTACATGCAAATTAGTCTGTCCCTGGCCCAGTGCATCATGGGAACAGGGCAGACCAAACTACCAAGCCAATTCTTATACTGGGAAGGAAACAAGCTTCCGTGGACCAGTTTCTGGCATTACAGCCGTCTTCGGCTCGGCTTGCTTGAATCCTGATGGTGCAATGAGCAAGGGTCTTACATCTGAGTATACCCTTCCACGCTTATGGTGGACAAAATGATTCAGAAAAGGGGGTGGTGATGGACAGAGTATCTGAATTAAGCAGAACACTCCTACCCAGTCAACAGATCAGGGCTTGATCCATCACTGTTTTTTAGCTCACTGCACCATCCCAGCTCAGAACCTGGCTACATGCAAATTAGTCTGTCACTGGCCCAGTGCATCATGGGAACAGGGCAGACCAAACTACCAATCCAATTCCTATACTGGGAAGGAAACAAGCTTACGGGCACCGGTTTCTGGCATTACAGCTGTCTTCGGCCCGGCTTGCTTGAATCCTGATGGTGCAATGAGCAAGGGACTCACATCTGAGTATACCCTTCCACGCTTATGGTGGACAAAACGATTCAGAAAAGGGGGTGGTGATGGACAGAGTATCTGAATTAAGCAGAACACTCCTCGCCAGTCAACAGATCAGGGCTTGATCCATCACCGTTTTTTAGCTCACTGCACCATCCCAGCTCAGAACCTGGCTACATGCAAATTAGTCTGTCCCTGGCCCAGTGCATCATGGGAACAGGGCAGACCAAAATACCAATCCAATTCCTATACTGGGAAGGAAACAAGCTTCCGGGCACTGGTTTCTGGCATTACAGCCGTCTTCGGCCCGGCTTGCTTGAATCCTGATGGTGCAATGAGCAAGGGACTCACATCTGAGTATGCCCTTCCACGCTTATGGTGGACAAAACGATTCAGAAAAGAGGGTGGTGATGGACAGAGTATCTGAATTAAGCAGAACACTCCTACCCAGTCAACAGATCAGGGCTTGATCCATCACCGTTTTTTTAGCTCACTGCACCATCCCAGCTCAGAACCTGGCTAAATGCAAATTAGTCTGTTCCTGGCCCAGTGCATCATGGGAACAGGGCAGACCAAACTACCAAGCCAAATCTTATACTGGGAAGGAAACAAGCTTCCGGGGACCAGTTTCTGGCATTACAGCTGTCTTTGGCCCGGCTTGCTTGAAACCTGATGGTGCAATGAGCAAGGGACTCACATCTGAGTATACCCTTCCACGCTTATGGTGGACAAAACGATTCAGAAAAGGGGGTGGTGATGGACAGAGTATCTGAATTAAGCAGAGCACTCCTACCCAGTCAACAGATCAGGGCTTGATCCGTCACTGTTTTTTAGCTCACTGCACCATCCCAGCTCAGAACCTGGCTCATGCAAATTAGTCTGTCCCTGGCTCAGTGCATCATGGGAACAGGGCAGACCAAACTACCAAGCCAATTCTTATACTGGGAAAGAAACAAGCTTCTGGGGACCAGTTTCTGGCATTACAGCCGTCTTCGGCCCGGCTTGCTTGAATCCTGATGGTGCAATGAGCAAGGGACTCACATCTGAGTATACCCTTCCACCCTTATGGTGGACAAAACAATTCAGAAAAGGGAGTGGTGATGGACAGAGTATCTGAATTAAGCAGAACACTCCTACCCAGTCAACAGATCAGGGCTTGATCCATCACCGTTTTTTAGCTCACTGCACCATCCCAGCTCAGAACCTGGCTACATGCAAATTAGTCTGTCCCTGGCCCAGTGCATCATGGGAACAGGGCAGACCAAACTACCAAG
Source organism: Lissotriton vulgaris (assembly GCF_964263255.1). Taxonomy (NCBI): domain Eukaryota; kingdom Metazoa; phylum Chordata; class Amphibia; order Caudata; family Salamandridae; genus Lissotriton; species Lissotriton vulgaris. The sequence continues at coordinate 2,038,226,195 of NC_141691.1, forward strand.
CCAATTCTTATACTGGGAAGGAAAGAAGCTTCCGGGGACCGGTTTCTGGTATTACAGCCGTCTTCGGCCCGGCTTGCTTGAATCCTGATGGTGCAATGAGCAAGGGACTCACATCTGAGTATACCCTTCCACGCTTATGGTGGACAAAACGATTCAGAAAAGGGGGTGGTGATGGACAGAGTATCTGAATTAAGCAGAACACTCCTACCCAGTCAACAGATCAGGGCTTGATCCATCACCGTTTTTTAGCTCACTGCACCATCCCAGCTCAGAACCTGGCTACATGCAAATTAGTCTGTCCCTGGCCCAGTGCATCATGGGAACATGGCAGACCAAACTACCAAGCCAATTCTTATACTGGGAAGCAAACAAGCTTCTGTGACCGGTTTCTGGCATTACAGCCGTCTTCGGCCCGGCTTGCTTGAATCCTGATGGTGCAATGAGCAAGGGACTCACATCTGAGTATACCCTTCCACGCTTATGGTGGACAAAACGATCCAGAAAAGGGGGTGGTGATGGACAGAGTATCTGAATTAAGCAGAACACTCCTACCCAGTCAACAGATCAGGGCTTGATCCATCACCGTTTTTTAGCTCTCTGCACCATCCCAGCTCAGAACCTGGCTACATGCAAATTAGTCTGTCCCTGGCCCAGTGCATCATGGGAACTGGGCAGATCAAACTACCAAGCCAATTCTTATACTGGGAAGGAAACAAGCTTCCGGGGACCGGTTTCTGGCATGACAGCCGTCTTCGGCCCGGCTTGCTTGAATCCTGATGGTGCAATGAGCAAGGGACTCACATCTGAGTATACCCTTCCACGCTTATGATGGACAAAACGATTCAGAAAAGGGGTGGCGATGGACAGAGTATCTGAATTAAGCAGAACACTCCTACCCAGTCAACAGATCAGGGCTTGATCCATCACCGTTTTTTAGCTCACTGCACCATCCCAGCTCATAACCTGGCTACATGCAAATTAGTCTGTTCCTGGCCCAGTGCATCATGGGAACAGGGCAGACCAAACTACCAAGCCAATTCTTATACTGGGAAGGAAACAAGCTTCCGTGGACCAGTTTCTGGCATTACAGCCGTCTTCGGCCCGGCTTGCTTGAATCCTGATGGTGCAATGAGCAAGGGACTCACATCTGAGTATACTCTTCCACGCTTATGGTGGACAAAACAATTCAGAAAAGGGGGTGGTGATGGACAGAGTATCTGAATTAAGCAGTACACTCCTACCCAGTCAACAGATCAGGGCTTGATCCATCACCGTTTTTTTAGCTTACTGCACCATCCCAGCTCAGAACCAGGCTACATGCAAATTAGTCTGTTCCTGGCCCAGTGCATCATGGGAACAGGGCAGACCAAACTACCAAGCCAAATCTTATACTGGGAAGGAAACAAGCTTCCGGGGACCAGTCTCTGGCATTACAGCTGTCTTCGGCCCGGCTTGCTTGAAACCTGATGGTGCAATGAGCAAGGGACTCACATCTGAGTATACCCTTCCACGCTTATGGTGGACAAAACGATTCAGAAAAGGGGGTGGTGATGGACAGAGTATCTGAATTAAGCAGAGCACTCCTACCCAGTCAACAGATCAGGGCTTGATCCGTCACTGTTTTTTAGCTCACTGCACCATCCCAGCTCAGAACCTGGCTCATGCAAATTAGTCTGTCCCTGGCCCAGTGCATCATGGGAACAGGGCAGACCAAACTACTAAGCCAATTCTTATACTGGGAAAGAAACAAGCTTCTGGGGACCAGTTTCTGGCATTACAGCCGTCTTCGGCCCGGCTTGCTTGAATCCTGATGGTGCAATGAGCAAGGGACTCACATCTGAGTATACCCTTCCACCCTTATGGTGGACAAAACAATTCAGAAAAGGGAGTGGTGATGGACAGAGTATCTGAATTAAGCAGAACACTCCTACCCAGTCAACAGATCAGGGCTTGATCCATCACCGTTTTTTCGCTCACTGCACCATCCCAGCTCAGAACCTGGCTACATGCAAATTAGTCTGTCCCTGGCCCAGTGCATCATGGGAACAGGGCAGACCAAACTACCAAGCCAATTCTTATACTGGGAAGGAAAGAAGCTTCCGGGGACCGGTTTCTGGTATTACAGCCGTCTTCGGCCCGGCTTGCTTGAATCCTGATGGTGTAATGAGCAAGGGACTCACATCTGAGTATACCCTTCCACGCTTATGGTGGACAAAACGATTCAGAAAAGGGGGTGGTGATGGACAGAGTATCTGAATTAAGCAGAACACTCCTACCCAGTCAACAGATCAGGGCTTGATCCATCACCGTTTTTTAGCTCACTGCACCATCCCAGCTCAGAACCTGGCTACATGCAAATTAGTCTGTCCCTGGCCCAGTGCATCATGGGAACATGGCAGACCAAACTACCAAGCCAATTCTTATACTGGGAAGCAAACAAGCTTCTGTGACCGGTTTCTGGCATTACAGCCGTCTTCGGCCCGGCTTGCTTGAATCCTGATGGTGCAATGAGCAAGGGACTCACATCTGAGTATACCCTTCCACGCTTATGGTGGACAAAACGATTCAGAAAAGGGGGTGGTGATGGACAGAGTATCTGAATTAAGCAGAACACTCCTACCCAGTCAACAGATCAGGGCTTTATCCATCACCGTTTTTTAGCTCTCTGCACCATCCCAGCTCAGAACCTGGCTACATGCAAATTAGTCTGTCCCTGGCCCAGTGCATCATGGGAACAGGGCAGATCAAACTACCAAGCCAATTCTTATACTGGGAAGGAAACAAGCTTCCGGGGACCGGTTTCTGGCATGACAGCCGTCTTCAGCCCGGCTTGCTTGAATCCTGATGGTGCAATGAGCAAGGGACTCACATCTGAGTATACCCTTCCACGCTTATGATGGACAAAACGATTCAGAAAAGGGGTGGCGATGGACAGAGTATCTGAATTAAGCAGAACACTCCTACCCAGTCAACAGATCAGGGCTTGATCCATCACCTTTTTTTAGCTCACTGCACCATCCCAGCTCATAACCTGGCTACATGCAAATTAGTCTGTTCCTGGCCCAGTGCATCATGGGAACAGGACAGACCAAACTACCAAGCCAAATCTTATACTGGGAAGGAAACAAGCTTCCGGGGACCAGTCTCTGGCATTACAGCTGTCTTCGGCCCGGCTTGCTTGAAACCTGATGGTGCAATGAGCAAGGGACTCACATCTGAGTATACCCTTCCACGCTTATGGTGGACAAAACGATTCAGAAAAGGGGGTGGTGATGGACAGAGTATCTGAATTAAGCAGAGCACTCCTACCCAGTCAACAGATCAGGGCTTGATCCGTCACTGTTTTTTAGCTCACTGCACCATCCCAGCTCAGAACCTGGCTCATGCAAATTAGTCTGTCCCTGGCCCAGTGCATCATGGGAACAGGGCAGACCAAACTACTAAGCCAATTCTTATACTGGGAAAGAAACAAGCTTCTGGGGACCAGTTTCTGGCATTACAGCCGTCTTCGGCCCGGCTTGCTTGAATCCTGATGGTGCAATGAGCAAGGGACTCACATCTGAGTATACCCTTCCACCCTTATGGTGGACAAAACAATTCAGAAAAGGGAGTGGTGATGGACAGAGTATCTGAATTAAGCAGAACACTCCTACCCAGTCAACAGATCAGGGCTTGATCCATCACCGTTTTTTAGCTCACTGCACCATCCCAGCTCAGAACCTGGCTACATGCAAATTAGTCTGTCCCTGGCCCAGTGCATCATGGGAACAGGGCAGACCAAACTACCAAGCCAATTCTTATACTGGGAAGGAAAGAAGCTTCCGGGGACCGGTTTCTGGTATTACAGCCGTCTTCGGCCCGGCTTGCTTGAATCCTGATGGTGCAATGAGCAAGGGACTCACATCTGAGTATACCCTTCCACGCTTATGGTGGACAAAACGATTCAGAAAAGGGGGTGGTGATGGACAGAGTATCTGAATTAAGCAGAACACTCCTACCCAGTCAACAGATCAGGGCTTGATCCATCACCGTTTTTTAGCTCACTGCACCATCCCAGCTCAGAACCTGGCTACATGCAAATTAGTCTGTCCCTGGCCCAGTGCATCATGGGAACATGGCAGACCAAACTACCAAGCCAATTCTTATACTGGGAAGCAAACAAGCTTCTGTGACCGGTTTCTGGCATTACAGCCGTCTTCGGCCCGGCTTGCTTGAATCCTGATGGTGCAATGAGCAAGGGACTCACATCTGAGTATACCCTTCCACGCTTATGGTGGACAAAACGATTCAGAAAAGGGGGTGGTGATGGACAGAGTATCTGAATTAAGCAGAACACTCCTACCCAGTCAACAGATCAGGGCTTGATCCATCACCGTTTTTTAGCTCTCTGCACCATCCCAGCTCAGAACCTGGCTACATGCAAATTAGTCTGTCCCTGGCCCAGTGCATCATGGGAACAGGGCAGATCAAACTACCAAGCCAATTCTTATACTGGGAAGGAAACAAGCTTCCGGGGACCGGTTTCTGGCATGACAGCCGTCTTCAGCCCGGCTTGCTTGAATCCTGATGGTGCAATGAGCAAGGGACTCACATCTGAGTATACCCTTCCACGCTTATGATGGACAAAACGATTCAGAAAAGGGGTGGCGATGGACAGAGTATCTGAATTAAGCAGAACACTCCTACCCAGTCAACAGATCAGGGCTTGATCCATCACCGTTTTTTAGCTCACTGCACCATCCCAGCTCATAACCTGGCTACATGCAAATTAGTCTGTTCCTGGCCCAGTGCATCATGGGAACAGGGCAGACCAAACTACCAAGCCAATTCTTATACTGGGAAGGAAACAAGCTTCCGTGGACCAGTTTCTGGCATTACAGCCGTCTTCGGCCCGGCTTGCTTGAATCCTGATGGTGCAATGAGCAAGGGACTCACATCTGAGTATACTCTTCCACGCTTATGGTGGACAAAACAATTCAGAAAAGGGGGTGGTGATGGACAGAGTATCTGAATTAAGCAGAACACTCCTACCCAGTCAACAGATCAGGGCTTGATCCATCACCGTTTTTTTAGCTTACTGCACCATCCCAGCTCAGAACCAGGCTACATGCAAATTAGTCTGTTCCTGGCCCAGTGCATCATGGGAACAGGGCAGACCAAACTACCAAGCCAAATCTTATACTGGGAAGGAAACAAGCTTCCGGGGACCAGTCTCTGGCATTACAGCCTTCTTCTGCCCGGCTTGCTTGAAACCTGATGGTGCAATGAGCAAGGGACTCACATCTGAGTATACCCTTCCACGCTTATGGTGGACAAAATGATTCAGAAAAGGGGGTGGTGATGGACAGAGTATCCGAATTAACCAGAACACTCCTACCCAGTCAAGAGATCAGGGCTTGATCCATCACCGTTTTTTAGCTCACTGCACCATCCCAGCTCAGAACCTGGCTACATGCAAATTAGTCTGTCCCTTGCCCAGTGCATCATGGGAACAGGGCAGACCAAACTACCAATCCAATTCCTATACTGGGAAGAAAACAAGCTTCCGGGCACCGGTTTCTGGCATTAAAGCCGTCTTCGGCCCGGCTTGCTTGAATCCTGATGGTGCAATGAGCAAGGGACTCACATCTGAGTATACCCTTCCACGCTTATGGTGGACAAAACGATTCAGAAAAGGGGGTGGTGATGGACAGAGTATCTGAATTAAGCAAAGCACTCCTACCCAGTCAACAGATCAGGGCTTGATCCGTCACTGTTTTTTAGCTCACTGCACCATCCCAGCTCAGAACCTGGCTCATGCAAATTAGTCTGTCCCTGGCTGTAGGAAGGTGGATATCTGACTATGGTTACCCCCAAACTTTTTGCCTGGTGTTTAGCTGGTTTTTGACTTAGTTGGCCTGGGATCCTGCTATTCAGGGCCCCAGGCTGATTGCTCTCTCCTTAAAATGGACTCCATGTACCTTAGGTGCATAACACAATTGGAATTGGTTCACCTTATAGGCCCCTGTAACAGTGTACCATAGGTACCCAGGGCATAGGTGTAGCCAAGGCCTACCAGGGGCTGCAGCATGTATTGTGCCACCCCTGGCCTGGCCTCCATATTTGACACAACTGGCTGATCACTCAGCTGGGGTAAGTTGGTGTAACCACCTCTTACTTAGGTACAGTATGCCTGTGCCTAACCCTAAACTGGACACATATGTTCCTATCAGCCACTCCTAAGGAAGGCCTCATCAATCCTGGAGGCAGAGTGCTTGGAAATATGTGAGATGGTGCTCTAGCATGAGCTGAGCCTGTCTGCAGCTGTCGGGAACCACTCCCTAAGCTGTTCCGGGATATTGCCATACCATATACTCTTAAGTGCATTATAATCCTCGCGGTTAAATGCTATCTTTGGTTTGGCTTTATCAAAACATGTCGAGTAAGGTGTCATACGAATTGGAATACTATCCCCTCGCCAGTTCTGGCGACGGGGATAGCATTCCACCCTTCTAGAGGGACACGACATGTGTGTAGCCTTAACCCCGGTTAAAGTTAAACAGAGCCTCAGCTTCACAAAATGGACGCTGCCACCACAGACACAAGTCTGGCCTCCTGCTGCTGACCGAAACTCGGCAGATGGTGGCCTGGACAAAGGGTTTCCTGCCTTGGGAGGTGCGAGCACCACCCCAGACAGGATTTTGTGTATTAGGTAGGACAGGGCTGAAAAGAATCAGACATGCCCGGGGCACACAAGGTGTCCCCGTGCATAGGCCAGTCCAAACCGGTTCTGGGGCCTTCCAGCCCCAGTCCTGGCGCGGAGCTGGACAAAGGAAAGGGGGTGTAACCGCCCCCCTTCCTGGTTCCTCCCAGAGGAGGGACCTAGTAGGTGATCCACCCCCAGTTTGGGAATAAGAGGGGGAGCAGTGCCATTGCACGGCAGATCATCCCGAAATCAACTTAAAACTAAGAAGAAGACTGGACTTCGACATTCTGCTGCACAGAAGACTGAAGAAGAATCTCCCTTGTGGCCAAGGAGTGACCACCCTGTGAACACAGGTACCAACCAGCGACTCGACGTCTGCTTTGCCGCCGCCTCCCGCCGGAGACCGAGCCCAGAGCCCGACAAGAACCAGACTCCCAGACCTCTCAAAGCCCGATCCACAGTCCCTGCGAAGAAGGGACCCGTGGAGGCACCGAGTGACGTGGGACCGGACCTCTTGGAAGACACTCGTAAAGCTGACTGCGCAGCTTCTGAGGCATCCTCGACGTTGTGCTTTGGGGATTGAGAACCCCCACCACCGAGCAGCCCTTGCACCAAAGATCAGCCCCCCAGCATCTCCACGATCTGCGTGGGGCCCTTTTGCACTGTGCCACTCGACGCGCCATCCCGGCCACTAGCCACGTGGTCAGCGGCCATCTTGGCGACGAACCCGAAGATTTAAACAGCAGGTCTGGTTGCTCCAGACCTACCCAAGCTCCTGTGAACAGCATCTTTCAACTTCTGCGTGGCTTGCATTTGCCAAGGCCTGTTTGCTCCGATCAGGTCGCCGACACCGCCAACAGCGAGAAGCCTACGTGGGACAGCTCGTGACCGACTCCTGGATGTCCTCGACCCCGGGTATCCACGTGGCTGCAGAAAGAAGCTACCCGACAACGCCTGTTTGCACCCGACATCGCCTGGTTCCAATCTGGTTCCACGGTAGTCACTGGCTAGTGACTTTGAACACTGTCCCCTCTGCTTTCAGGTCTTCAACTCTTCTGATCCACCCTTGGATCCACCGGAACTCTTCTCATCGAGCCGCCTGCAGCATCTTCAGCTCCAAGCACCATCGACCAGCGTGACGAAACCCGACACATCTTCGACCCTGTGCACCCGCTTCCTGTGGGTGAGGTAACTCAGCTCCGCCGGTGCTCCTGCACTGGTACACATCCCAAGGGCCTGTGTTTTAAGTTTCAGCTCCGTAGGTTACTCGGAAGGTTCCTAACTTTCTAACTTTGTGCTTTTTACGCACCATAGACTTTGTATTGAGAAGTGCGTGCACTTTGAACACTGCACCCGAGTCCCGTGGGCCTTTCCCGACTTAGTTAACTCCAGTCTCGAATAGCTCCAGCGATTCCCAAGGCCCTAGGCCTCTTCACTTTCCTTTAGGTATCTCTTATACCACTCATTTAGTATATGGTTTAGGTGGCCCCTAGGGCTCATCCATATTGTGCAACTTTTGTGTATTTTAAACTGTCTTGTGATTTAACGCTTGTGCTTCTGTGCTCATAAAGAGTCCAGGGGATTTTTAATAGTTAATAAATCAATATATATTTTCAATATATATCTGTGTGGTGTCCCTTTCATTTGGTATTCAAGGGGGTTGTGTATGGTATAACAGCTGGCTTCACATGCCTTTCAGAGTTTAGCCTAAGACTGCTTTGTCCACGTTACCACTAGGATAACTGGTCTACAAGGTTGAATTACAACCATCATCATAAGGGTTGCTTGGCATGGTACAAAGTGATCACTAGAATTAGTGAGCATTATATACCAGGCCAACTTCTCACATTGGTGAGCAGCGGATTGGGATCTGAGCTTGCTGTTGTTTTACCATTACAATCTTGGAGATTATCATTTGAAAGATCATACAGGTACCTGCTAGGTACATATAAAACAAGACTAGTATACATAAGTTCTACTGAACTTAGTTGTTGTAGAGCAAAGGGAGTAGCACACCCTAGCTACAACTACTAGATAGGTTTAGTAGGTAAACACCAGTGTAGGTAGATTGCAACACATCCACCCACACTAGAGCAATGTCTGGAGCAGAGGGGTCCAGTGGACTTACTCCTGTTGAGAGTGACCCTCCAAGGGCACCATCCAAATTTGCTATTTTTTCCTTTAAGGAATTAAGACAGCTTTGTGTCTTAAGGGGTCTGAAGACAGGGCCTTCCCCTACTACAGACCACCTAAGAGAGCTCTTAGACCAGTCTGAGACTCTAAAGCCCTCTAAGGCAAACCCCACAGGGGATGCTGAAGGAGGCCATCCTTCAGAGGATGACACTGTAGACACCCCTACCCCTATCATCCTAGTAGATGAGGAAGCCTCCACCACTGGAGCTCCTCAGGTAGATGAAGAGGAAGAGGAAGAAGAAGAGGAGGAGGTGGAAAGCAGTGAGTCAGATGATGACAGAAATAGTCAGGTGCTGGTCAGTAGACTGAACCAGGCTAACTTAAGTCAACTTGGGAATGAATCAGGTAACAACCCATTCAGACCCCCAGGTGGACTTAACCAGGGCCATAGGAGGAGAAGGCATCACTCAAGTGAATCCAATACCTCCCATGTCTCTAGAGGCTCTCATGGTCACTCCAGAAAGGAGATGACTAGCCCTCAGAGAAGGGAACATGAGGCCAAGATGAGAGAGGCTGAGCTTAGGATCCAGAGGCAAGAGTTAGAGGTTGCCCTGGCTAAGGAGAAACTTGCTAGAGCAAGACAGCCTAGAGAGAGTGGGGTAATAGAACCCACTGGTGGCAGCAATATCCAGAAGGATAAAGACAGGTCCTTTGATACAAGAAACCTGAGTAAGATTGTGCCCCCCTACAAAGCTGGGGATGATATCCACAAATGGATGACTGCACTTGAGAGAGCCTGCATGGTACAGCAGATCCCTCAGGAGCAGTGGGCAGCAATCTTGTGGCTCTCCTTTGAAGGTAGAGGCAGAGACAGACTCCTCACAGTTAGTGATGAGGATTCTAGAAACTACATGGTCCTGAAGAGTGCTCTGATTGATGGGTTGGGCTTAACCACTGAACAGTACAGGTTAATGTTCAGAGACACCCAGAAGACACAGACTCAGGACTGGTCTGAATTTGTTGAGTGTGCCACTAAGGCTCTGGAGGGCTGGTTGCTGGGAAGTAAGGTTACTGACTATACAGGATTGTATAATTTAATTATGAGAGAGCAAATCTTAAGTAATTGTCAAAATCAGCTTCTACATCAGCACCTGGTTGACTCTGATCTGACCTCCCCACAAGAATTGGGTAGGAGGGCAGACAAATGGGTCAGAACCAGGATCAGGCCTAAGAACCAGGGTGGTGACCAAAAGAAAGAGACTACCAAGCCTCAAGAGAAGGGTGGGGATAAAAGTAAGGAAAAGACTTCCCCAGGGCCCCAAAACTCCAAGAATGGGGGTGGGTCCCAAGACACTTCTACATCCCAGAAAAAGCCTTACTGTCATACCTGTAAACAGGTGGGGCATTACAAAACAGATAGCTGTTGTCCCAAGAATGGCAATAAGGAGAATATACCTCCAGGTAAGGCTCCAACACCTCCTGTCACTGTTAGCAGTGGTCCCCCAGGTGGTGGGAGCACCCCCAAGAATTTGGGTGGGTTTACTTTTGGAGGACAGGTGGACTCTGGCCTATCCAGGTCCCCTAACTCAGATACTCTTGTCTATGAGACTGGCATGGGGTTTGCCAATTTCACAGCTTGCCCAAACACTTTGAGCAAGTATAGACAGGAGCCCCTCATCAATGGCTTGAAAGTTGAGGCCTTCAGAGACACAGGGGCTAGCATCACCATGGTGGCTGAATGTCTAGTCCCCTCAAGGCAACTTTTACCTGATGCCAAATATCAGGTGACAAACATTGATGGCATAGAATCCAATCATCCCATGGCAGTAGTCAATCTTAGCTGGGGAGGTGTCACTGGCCCAAAGAGAGTGGCAGTGTCAGCAAACTTGCCTGTAGATTGCCTACTGGGTAATGATTTGGAAATCTCAGCCTGGGCTGAGGTTGAACAGCAAACCCATTCTAGAATGGTAAATCTCCATGGAAAGGTTAGTGGGGCTGTAATGGCTACAGCCCCAATTCAAGATGTCCTTCCTGAAAAGGTTGGGAGGGCTGAGCAAACCTCAGCCCCATCTTTAGATAACTTCCCTCCTGAAGAGAGTAGCAGGGCTGTACTGATAACAGCCCATACCCAAACTGAGTCTCCTCCTGAAAAGGTTGGTGGGGCTGTGATGGCCACAGCCCAAACTCAAACTGATACATGGGTAGTGAAGCCTGAAATGATGGATCACTCCACCCAAACAGAGAGCATTGAGGAGGAAGAGAAATCTCCCTCCCACCAGACTTTAGGAAAGGACCAGCCTCCTCAGGGAACTGATCTTACCCCTGATGAAGGAACTGTCCCAGAGGTTGTTAGGCCTGGCCTGACAGAGCCTCTGATGGCAGTGGACCCTTCTCAGGTGGGACCCAGTCTGGAGCAGGTAACCTGCCCCTCTCTACCTTGCCTTACTCAGCCCAGGGCTGCAGAGGACAAGAAGGACAGTGAGACCCAAAGGGCCCCCTGTCAAATAAAGCACCCCCATCCACAGATTAGGGGCACCAAAACTAGTAGCCCTAGTGAGGTGCAAACTTTAAAAACTCCTGAGGGATCCCCCTTAAAAGTAGTTAGGGACCTCCCCCAGATGGATATTGTTGGGCACAGCCAAACCTGGGACCCTAAGGGCCCGAACCTGAACTGTCCCTTCAGTAAGCCAAACAGAGGGACCCAGCCTCCAGCTTTAGGTAGCCAGAGGTTGACCCTGAGAGCACAGTGCAACTCAGTCAGAGAAAGAAAGACACACATGGTGGAGAGTGATTGGAGGAAGCTGAGCCCTACAGAGGAAACTCACTTCAGTACTCCATCTCAACACCAGCCTTTGACTTTGCAAAGACACACCACAGGTAGAGATTCCCTATGGTGGAGACCCTCAGATACCCTTAGGGTGAGGGATTGCTTAGTGGACCATGAAACAGGGGGTTACCAAGCCAGAGCTGGTACTTCCTTATATGGCCACTTAGGCAATATAGGCTTACCTGGTCAAGGATAGCCTTATCTCCTTTCGTTTGGGGGGGGGTTATGTAGGAAGGTGGATATCTGACTATGGTTACCCCCAAACTTTTTGCCTGGTGTTTAGCTGGTTTTTGACTTAGTTGGCCTGGGATCCTGCTATTCAGGGCCCCAGGCTGATTGCTCTCTCCTTAAAATGGACTCCATGTACCTTAGGTGCATAACACAATTGGAATTGGTTCACCTTATAGGCCCCTGTAACAGTGTACCATAGGTACCCAGGGCATAGGTGTAGCCAAGGCCTACCAGGGGCTGCAGCATGTATTGTGCCACCCCTGGCCTGGCCTCCATATTTGACACAACTGGCTGATCACTCAGCTGGGGTAAGTTGGTGTAACCACCTCTTACTTAGGTACAGTATGCCTGTGTCTAACCCTAAACTGGACACATATGTTCCTATCAGCCACTCCTAAGGAAGGCCTCATCAATCCTGGAGGCAGAGTGCTTGGAAATATGTGAGATGGTGCTCTAGCATGAGCTGAGCCTGTCTGCAGCTGTCGGGAACCACTCCCTAAGCTGTTCCGGGATATTGCCATACCATATACTCTTAAGTGCATTATAATCCTCGCGGTTAAATGCTATCTTTGGTTTGGCTTTATCAAAACATGTCGAGTAAGGTGTCATACGAATTGGAATACTATCCCCTCGCCAGTTCTGGCGACGGGGATAGCATTCCACCCTTCTAGAGGGACACGACATGTGTGTAGCCTTAACCCCGGTTAAAGTTAAACAGAGCCTCAGCTTCACAAAATGGACGCTGCCACCACAGACACAAGTCTGGCCTCCTGCTGCTGACCGAAACTCGGCAGATGGTGGTCTGGACAAAGGGTTTCCTGCCTTGGGAGGTGCGAGCACCACCCCAGACAGGATTTTGTGTATTAGGTAGGACAGGGCTGAAAAGAATCAGACATGCCCGGGGCACACAAGGTGTCCCCGTGCATAGGCCAGTCCAAACCGGTTCTGGGGCCTTCCAGCCCCAGTCCTGGCGCGGAGCTGGACAAAGGAAAGGGGGTGTAACCGCCCCCCTTCCTGGTTCCTCCCAGAGGAGGGACCTAGTAGGTGATCCACCCCCAGTTTGGGAATAAGAGGGGGAGCAGTGCCATTGCACGGCAGATCATCCCGAAATCAACTTAAAACTAAGAAGAAGACTGGACTTCGACATTCTGCTGCACAGAAGACTGAAGAAGAATCTCCCTTGTGGCCAAGGAGTGACCACCCTGTGAACACAGGTACCAACCAGCGACTCGACGTCTGCTTTGCCGCCGCCTCCCGCCGGAGACCGAGCCCAGAGCCCGACAAGAACCAGACTCCCAGACCTCTCAAAGCCCGATCCACAGTCCCTGCGAAGAAGGGACCCGTGGAGGCACCGAGTGACGTGGGACCGGACCTCTTGGAAGACACTCGTAAAGCTGACTGCGCAGCTTCTGAGGCATCCTCGACGTTGTGCTTTGGGGATTGAGAACCCCCACCACCGAGCAGCCCTTGCACCAAAGATCAGCCCCCCAGCATCTCCACGATCTGCGTGGGGCCCTTTTGCACTGTGCCACTCGACGCGCCATCCCGGCCACTAGCCACGTGGTCAGCGGCCATCTTGGCGACGAACCCGAAGATTTAAACAGCAGGTCTGGTTGCTCCAGACCTACCCAAGCTCCTGTGAAAAGGAGCACCCGCTCTGACCTTGCTGGTCCGAGTGAACAGCATCTTTCAACTTCTGCGTGGCTTGCATTTGCCAAGGCCTGTTTGCTCCGATCAGGTCGCCGACACCGCCAACAGCGAGAAGCCTACGTGGGAAAGCTCGTGACCGACTCCTGGACGTCCTCGACCCCGGGTATCCACGTGGCTGCAGAAAGAAGCTACCCGACAACGCCTGTTTGCACCCGACATCGCCTGGTTCCAATCTGGTTCCACGGTAGTCACTGGCTAGTGACTTTGAACACTGTCCCCTCTGCTTTCAGGTCTTCAACTCTTCTGATCCACCCTTGGATCCACCGGAACTCTTCTCATCGAGCCGCCTGCAGCATCTTCAGCTCCAAGCACCATCGACCAGCGTGACGAAACCCGACACATCTTCGACCCTGTGCACCCGCTTCCTGTGGGTGAGGTAACTCAGCTCCGCCGGTGCTCCTGCACTGGTACACATCCCAAGGGCCTGTGTTTTAAGTTTCAGCTCCGTAGGTCACTCGGAAGGTTCCTAACTTTCTAACTTTGTGCTTTTTACGCACCATAGACTTTGTATTGAGAAGTGCGTGCACTTTGAACACTGCACCCGAGTCCCGTGGGCCTTTCCCGACTTAGTTAACTCCAGTCTCGAATAGCTCCAGCGATTCCCAAGGCCCTAGGCCTCTTCACTTTCCTTTAGGTATCTCTTATACCACTTATTTAGTATATGGTTTAGGTGGCCCCTAGGGCTCATCCATATTGTGCAACTTTTGTGTATTTTAAACTGTCTTGTGATTTAACGCTTGTGCTTCTGTGCTCATAAAGAGTCCAGGGGATTTTTAATAGTTAATAAATCAATATATATTTTCAATATATATCTGTGTGGTGTCCCTTTCATTTGGTATTCAAGGGGGTTGTGTATGGTATAACAGCTGGCTTCACATGCCTTTCAGAGTTTAGCCTAAGACTGCTTTGTCCACGTTACCACTAGGATAACTGGTCTACAAGGTTGAATTACAACCATCATCATAAGGGTTGCTTGGCATGGTACAAAGTGATCACTAGAATTAGTGAGCATTATATACCAGGCCAACTTCTCACACTGGCCCAGTGCATCATGGGAACAGGGCAGACCAAACTACCAAGCCAATTCTTATACTGGGAAAGAAACAAGCTTCTGGGGACCAGTTTCTGGCATTACAGCCGTCTTCGGCCCGGCTTGCTTGAATCCTGATGGTGCAATGAGCAAGGGACTCACATCTGAGTATACCCTTCCACCCTTATGGTTGACAAAACAATTCAGAAAAGGGAGTGGTGATGGACAGAGTATCTGAATTAAGCAGAACACTCCTACCCAGTCAACAGATCAGGGCTTGATCCATCACCGTTTTTTAGCTCACTACACCATCCCAGCTCAGAACCTGGCTACATGCAAATTAGTCTGTCCCTGGCCCAGTGCATCATGGGAACAGGGCAGACCGAACTACCAAGCCAATTCTTATACTGGGAAGGAAAAAAGCTTCCGGGGACCAGTTTCTGGCATTACAGCCGTCTTTTGCCCGGCTTGCTTGAAACCTGATGGTGCAATGAGCAAGGGACTCACATCTGAGTATACCCTTCCACGCTTATGGTGGACAAAATGATTCAGAAAAGGGGGTGGTGATGGACAGAGTATCTGAATTAGGCAGAACACTCCTACCCAGTCAACAGATCAGGGCTTGATCAATCACCGTTTTTTTAGCTCACGGCACCATCCCAGCTCAGAACCTGGCTACATGCAAATTAGTCTGTTCCTGGCCCAGTGCATCATGGGAACAGGGCAGACCAAACTACCAAGCCAAATCTTATACTGGGAAGGAAATAAGCTTCCGGGGACCAGTTTCTGGCATTACAGCTGTCTTCGGCCCGGCTTGCTTGAAACCTGATGGTGCAATGAGCAAGGGACTCACATCTGAGTATACCCTTCCACGCTTATGGTGGACAAAATGATTCAGAAAAGGGGGTGGTGATGGACAGAGTATCTGAATTAAGCAGAACACTCCTACCCAGTCAACAGATCAGGGCTTGATCCATCACCGTTTTTTAGCTCACTGCACCATCCCAGCTCAGAACCTGGCTACATGCAAATTAGTCTGTCCCTGGCCCAGTGCATCATGAGAACAGGGCAGACCAAACTACCAATCCAAATCCTTTATTGGGAAGGAAACAAGCTTACGAGCACCGGTTTCTGGCATTACAGCTGTCTTCGGCCCGGCTTGCTTGAATCCTGATGGTGCAATGAGCAAGGAACTCACATCTGAGTATGCCATTCCACGCTTATGGTGGACAAAACGATTCAGAAAAGGGGGTGGTGATGGACAGAGTATCTGAATTAAGCAGAACACTCCTACCCAGTCAACAGATCAGGGCTTGATCCATCACCGGTTTTTTAGCTCACTGCACCATCCCAGCTCAGAACCTGGCTACATGCAAATTAGTCTGTTCCTGGCCCAGTGCATCATGGGAACAGGGCAGACCAAACTACCAAGCCAAATCTTATACTGGGAAGGAAACAAGCTTCCGGGGACCAGTTTCTGGCATTACAGCTGTCTTCGGCCCGGCTTTCTTGAAACCTGATGGTGCAATGAGCAAGGGACTCACATCTGAGTATACCCTTCCACGCTTATTGTGAGAAGTTGGCCTGGTATATAATGCTCACTAATTCTAGTGATCACTTTGTACCATGCCAAGCAACCCTTATGATGATGGTTGTAATTCAACCTTGTAGACCAGTTATCCTAGTGGTAACGTGGACAAAGCAGTCTTAGGCTAAACTCTGAAAGGCATGTGAAGCCAGCTGTTATACCATACACAACCCCCTTGAATACCAAATGAAAGGGACACCACACAGATATATATTGAAAATATATATTGATTTATTAACTATTAAAATCCCCTGGACTCTTTATGAGCACAGAAGCACAAGCGTTAAATCACAAGACAGTTTAAAATACACAAAAGTTGCACAATATGGATGAGCCCTAGGGGCCACCTAAACCATATACTAAATAAGTGGTATAAGAGATACCTAAAGGAAAGTGAAGAGGCCTAGGGCCTTGGGAATCGCTGGAGCTATTCGAGACTGGAGTTAACTAAGTCGGGAAAGGCCCACGGGACTCGGGTGCAGTGTTCAAAGTGCACGCACTTCTCAATACAAAGTCTATGGTGCGTAAAAAGCACAAAGTTAGAAAGTTAGGAACCTTCCGAGTGACCTACGGAGCTGAAACTTAAAACACAGGCCCTTGGGATGTGTACCAGTGTAGGAGCACCGGCGGAGCTGAGTTACCTCACCCACAGGAAGCGGGTGCACAGGGTCGAAGATGTGTCGGGTTTCGTCACGCTGGTCGATGGTGCTTGGAGCTGAAGATGCTGCAGGCGGCTCGATGAGAAGAGTTCCGGTGGATCCAAGGGTGGATCAGAAGATGTGAAGACCTGAAAGCAGAGGGGACAGTGTTCAAAGTCACTAGCCAGTGACTACCGTGGAACCAGATTGGAACCAGGCGATGTCGGGTGCAAACAGGCGTTGTCGGGTAGCTTCTTTCTGCAGCCACGTGGATACCCGGGTTCGAGGACGTCCAGGAGTCGGTCACGAGCTGTCCCACGTAGGCTTCTCGCTGTTGGCGGTGTCGGCGACCTGATCGGAGCAAACAGGCCTTGGCAAATGCAAGCCACGCAGAAGTTGAAAGATGCTGTTCACTCGGACCAGCAAGGTCAGAGCGGGTGCTCCTTTTCTCAGGATTTTGGGTAGGTCTGGAGCAACCAGACCTGCTGTTTAAATCTTCGGGTTCGTCGCCAAGATGGCCGCTGACCACGTGGCTAGTGGCCGGGATGGCGCGTCGAGTGGCACAGTGCAAAAGGGCCCCACGCAGATCGTGGAGATGCTGGGGGGCTGATCTTTGGTGCAAGGGCTGCTCGGTGGTGGGGGTTCTCAATCCCCAAAGCACAACGTCGAGGATGCCTCAGAAGCTGCGCAGTCAGCTTTACGAGTGTCTTCCAAGAGGTCCGGTCCCACGTCACTCGGTGCCTCCACGGGTCCCTTCTTCGCAGGGACTGTGGATCGGGCTTTGAGAGGTCTGGGAGTCTGGTTCTTGTCGGGCTCTGGGCTCGGTCTCCGGCGGGAGGCGGCGGCAAAGCAGACGTCGAGTTGCTGGTTGGTACCTGTGTTCACAGGGTGGTCACTCCTTGGCCACAAGGGAGATTCTTCTTCAGTCTTCTGTGCAGCAGAATGTCGAAGTGCAGTCTTCTTCTTAGTTTTAAGTTGATTTCGGGATGATCTGCTGTGCAATGGCACTGCTCCCCCTCTTATTCCCAAACTGGGGGTGGATCACCTACTAGGTCCCTCCTCTGGGAGGAACCAGGAAGGGGGGCGGTTACACCCCCTTTCCTTTGTCCAGCTCCGCGCCAGGACTGGGGCTGGAAGGCCCCAGAACCGGTTTGGACTGGCCTATGCACGGGGACACCTTGTGTGCCCCGGGCATGTCTGATTCTTTTCAGCCCTGTCCTACCTAATACACAAAATGCTGTCTGGGGTGGTGCTCGCACCTCCCAAGGCAGGAAACCCTTTGTCCAGGCCACCATCTGCCGAGTTTCGGTCAGCAGCAGGAGGCCAGACTTGTGTCTGTGGTGGCAGCGTCCATTTTGTGAAGCTGAGGCTCTGTTTAACTTTAACCGGGGTTAAGGCTACACACATGTCGTGTCCCTCTAGAAGGGTGGAATGCTATCCCCGTCGCCAGAATTGGCGAGGGGATAGTATTCCAATTCGTATGACACCTTACTCGACATGTTTTGATAAAGCCAAACCAAAGATAGCATTTAACCGCGAGGATTATAATGCACTTAAGAGTATATGGTATGGCAATATCCCGGAACAGCTTAGGGAGTGGTTCCCGACAGCTGCAGACAGGCTCAGCTCATGCCAGAGCACCATCTCACATATTTCCAAGCACTCTGCCTCCAGGATTGATGAGGCCTTCCATAGGAGTGGCTGATAGGAACATATGTGTCCAGTTTAGGGTTAGGCACAGACATACTGTACCTAAGTAAGAGGTGGTTACACCGACTTACCCCAGCTGAGTGATCAGCCAGTTGTGTCAAAGATGGAGGCCAGGCCAGGGGTGGCACAATACGTGCTGCAGCCCCTGGTAGGCCTTGGATACACCTATGCCCTGGGCACCTAGGGTGCACTATTACAGGGGCTCATAAGGTGAACCAGTTCCAATTCGTAATGCACCTAAAGTGCATTGGCATCGATTTAGGGAGAGAACAGCAGGCTGTGGGTCTGATTAGCAGGCCCACAGCCACATTAAGTCAGAAACCAGTGAAGCAAAAAGCAAAAATTTGGGGTGACCATAGGATAGCAGACCCTACTCTCCTACATAACCCCCCCCCAAACGCAGGGACATTAGACTAACCTTGACCAGTTGTGTCTTCATGTTCTAAGTGGAAGTACCTGGAGAGACCATCTGCGTTGCCATGGTCAGTCCCTGGGCGGTGCTCCACTGTAAAGTCCATCCCCTGTAGGGAAATGGACCACCTGAGTAGTTTGGGGTTTTCACCCTTCATCTGATTAAGCCATAGGAGGGGCTTATGGTCGGTCTGAATCTTGAAGTGAGTGCCAAATAAGTATGGTCTCAACTTCTTCAGGGCCCACACCACAGCAAAGGCCTCCCTCTCTATAGCTGACCAACGTTTCTCTCTGGGGGTCAGCCTTCTGCTAATGAAAGCAATGGGCTGGTCCTGGCCATCTACATTAAGCTGTGAAAGCACTGCTCCCACTCCCAACTCAGAAGCATCTGTTTGGACAATGAACTCTCTTGAGTAGTCAGGACTCTTCAGGATAGGTGCAGAGCACATGGCCTTCTTCAGGTCATCAAATGCCTTTTGACAGATTTCTGTCCACTGAACCTTTTTGGGCATCTTCTTGGATGTCAGATCATTAAGAGGAGTCACAATGGACCCATAGTTCTTAACAAACTTCCTGTAGTACCCAGTCAGGCCCAAGAAAGCTCTGACCTGAGTCTGGGTAGTTGGAGGGGACCAGTCCTTGATGGTCTGGATCTTACTCTCCAGTGGTTGAACTTGGCCTCCACCTACAAGGTGGCCCAGGTATACAACCTTGCTCTGCCCTATCTGGCACTTTGTTGCCTTGATAGTGAGGCCTGCCTTCTGTAGAGCCTCAAGCACTTCCTTCAGGTGGATCAGGTGATCCTCCCAGGTGGAGCTAAAGACAGCAATATCGTCCAGATAAGCTGCACAAAAGTCATCCAACCCAGTGAGGACTTGGTTCACCAACCTTTGGAAGGTGGCAGGTGCATTTTTCAAACCAAAGGGCATCACCACAAACTGATAATGCCCACTAGGGGTAGAAAATGCTGTCTTGGCTTTAGACTCCTCAGCTAACCTGATTTGCCAGTAGCCAGCTGTCAAGTCAAATGTGCTCAAATATTTGGCAGAAGCCAACTTGTCAATGAGCTCATCTGCCCTTGGAATAGGGTGTGCATCTGTCCTGGTGACAGCATTGAGTCCTCTGTAATCCACACAGAACCTCATCTCTCTCTTGCCATCTTTGGTGTGAGGTTTGGGGACCAGAACCACTGGGCTGGCCCAGGGGCTCTCTGAAGGCTCAATGACACCTAATTCCAGCATCTTTTGCACCTCAGTCTTTATACAGTCCCTGACGTGGTCAGGTTGCCTGTAAATTTTGCTCTTTACAGGAAGACTGTCACCAGTGTCCACCACATGTGTACACCAGTTAGTCTGACTGGGTGTCAACGAGAACATATGCCTGTATGCCTGTAGAACTTGTCTGCAGTCATGTTGCTGATGTTCAGTGAGGCTGCCACCTAAGGCCACACCATCAACTGAGCCATCCTCAGGGTTCTGAGTGAGCAGGTCTGGGAGAGGGTCACTCTCTTCCTCCTGTCCCTCATCTGTAGCCATGAGCAAGCCCATGTCTGCCCTGCTGACATATGCCTTCAATCTGTTCACATGGAGCACCCTGTGGGGGCTCCTGGGAGTTCCTAGGTCCACCAAGTAGGTAACCTCTCCCTTCTTTTCCAGAATTGTATGGGGTCCAGACCATTTGTCTTGGAGTGCTGCTGGGGCCACTGGCTCCAACACCCATACCTTCTGTCCAGGCTGAAACTCAACAAGGACAGCCTTTTGGTCATGCCAAGCTTTCTGTAATTCTTGGCTAGCCTCAAGGTTTTTGGATGCCTTTTCCATGTACTCTGCCATCCTGGAGCGGAGACCAAGTACATAGTCCACTATGTCCTGTTTAGGCTTTTTGAGAGGTAACTCCCATCCTTCCTTCACAAGACACAGGGGTCCTCTTACAGGGTGCCCAAACAACAATTCAAAGGGGCTGAAGCCAACCCCCTTTTGAGGGACCTCTCTGTAAGCGAACAAAAGGCAGGGCAGAAGGATGTCCCATCTTCGCCTGAGCTTTTCAGGTAATCCTTTAATCATGCCCTTTAGGGTCTTGTTAAATCTCTCAACAAGCCCATTGCATTGTGGGTGATAAGGAGTGGTGAACTTGTAGTTTACACCACATTCCTTCCACATAGCTGTCAAATATCCAGACATGAAGTTGGTACCTCTATCTGATATTACCTCCTTAGGAAACCCCACTCTGGAGAAAACTCCAAGTAAGGCCCTGGCCACAACAGGAGCTGTTGTGGTCCTAAGGGGAATTGCCTCTGGGTACCTGGTGGCATGATCCACTACCACCAGTATGAATCTGTGCCCAGATGCTGTAGGGGGATCCATTGGACCAACAATATCAATCCCCACTCTCTCAAAGGGAACCCCCACCACAGGTAGTGGTATCAGGGGGGCCTTTGTTGTTCCACCTGCTTTACCACTGGCTTGGCAGGTTTCACAGGAGCGACAAAACTCCTTGGTGTCTTCAGACATGTGAGGCCAGTGAAAGTGAGGGACAAGCCTGTCCCAAGTCTTGTTCTGGCCTAGGTGTCCTGCTAAAGGAATATCATGGGCCAAGGTGAGTAGGAAGCCCCTAAATTGCAGAGGTATAACCAACCTCCTGGTAGCACCAGGCTTGGGGTCTCTAGCCTCTGAATAAAGGAGTCCATCATCCCAATATACTTTATGGGCACCTTGAGCATTCCCAGCAGCCTCAACAGCAGCCTGCTGTCTGAGGGGTTCAAGAGAAGGACAGGTTAACTGAGCCTGCCCCAAGTCTGCCCTAGAAGGTCCCCCTGTCCCCAGAAACTCAACCTGATCAGGTTCAAGTTCTTCAGGGACAGTTCCTTCAGGGGTCTCAAGATCAGTTTCCTGTGAAGCCTGATCCTCACTTGTAGGCAGTTGGGAAGGCGCAGCCTTAACCCTCCTGTTCTTCTTCTTGGGAGGTACTTGGTCCATTGTTCCAGGATCCAAGACCTGAGGTTCAGAGAGGCACTTTTTGGCCTGTGACCTGGTCACAGCAAGGACATGTGATGATATCCCTAACATCTCTGCATGAGTCCTGTACTCAACTTCTGACCATAGAGAGTTCTCCAGGTCATTGCCCAACAAACATTCTACTGGGAGATCAGCACTAACCACAACTTTCTTTAGGCCAGTTACCCCTCCCCAGGAAAAGTTAACAAGTGCCACACTATGTGTAGTAGTGACATTGCTGGCATTGGTCACCAGGTAATCATCGCCTGGCATGTATTGTCCAGGGTCCACAAAGTTAGGTGTCACCATAGTGACACTGGCACATGTGTCCCTGTAAGCTTGAGCCACTTTGTTGTTAATCAAAGGTGTCTGTCTGTATTTGCCCAGATTACTGGGACTTATGTCAGGGACCAAATCTAGGTCCCCTTCACAAACCAGAACAGCCTGTGTAAGAGTTCTGACTAGGTCAGAATCTCCTCCAGTTCCCAAAGTGATTCCCACTAAACCCTTGGCTTGAGGACCAACACTGCTAACTGTACTAGTGGGTGCAGGTGCCTTAGGGGCTGCAGTGTTGGGGGCTCCACCCTTTTTACACTCACTTGTCCAGTGAGAGGTGTTCTTACAAGTTTTACACCAGGGTTTCTTCTGACCTTCTTTCTTCTTCTTCTTGGAAGTTTGGGACCCACCCTCTGTCTCAGTTTGGGGCCCTGTTGAAGACTTCTGGTCTTTAGCTTTCTGCTCCCCACCCTTCTGGTCCGTTTTCTTCTGGTCACCACCCTGGTTCTGGTTCTGGTTCTTTTGCTTAACTCTGGTTCTTACCCATTTATCTGCCCTCTTTCCCAATTCTTGGGGAGAGGTCAAATCTGAGTCAACCAAATGTTGATGCAACTGCTGGTTCTGACAATTATTTAAAATTTGTTCTCTCATCAGCAAATTGTACAATCCTTCATAGTCTGTAACCTTGCTTCCCAGCAACCATCCCTCCAGAGCCTTAGTGGCACACTCAACAAATTCAGACCAGTCCTGAGTC
Source organism: Lissotriton vulgaris (assembly GCF_964263255.1). NCBI lineage: Eukaryota > Metazoa > Chordata > Amphibia > Caudata > Salamandridae > Lissotriton > Lissotriton vulgaris. The sequence goes on from NC_141691.1 coordinate 2,038,249,181, forward strand.
TGTGTCTTCTGGGTATCTCTGAACATTAACCTGTACTGTTCAGTGGTTAAGCCTAACCCATCAATCAGAGCACTCTTCAGGACCAGGTAGTTTCTAGAATCCCCATCACTAACTGTGAGGAGTCTGTCTCGGCCTCTACCTTCAAAGGAGAGCCACAAGATTGCTGCCCACTGCTCCTGAGGGATCTGCTGTACTCTGCAGGCTCTCTCCATTGCAGTAATCCATTTATGGATGTCATCCCCAGCTTTGTAGGGGGGCACAATCTTACTCAGGTTTCTATTATCAAAAGACCTGTCTTTATCCTTGTGGATATTGCTGCCACCAGTGGGTTCTATTACCCCACTCTCTCTAGGCTGTCTTGCTCTAGCAAGTTTCTCCTTAGCCAGGGCAACCTCTAACTCTTGCCTCTGGATCCTAAGCTCAGCCTCTCTCATCTTGGCCTCATGTTCCCTTCTCTGAGGGCTAGTCATCTCCTTTCTGGAGTGACCATGAGAGCCTCTAGAGACATGGGAGGTATTGGATTCACCTGAGTGATGCCTTCTCCTCCTATGGCCCTGGTTAAGTCCACCTGGGGGTCTGAATGGGTTGTTACCTGATTCATTCCCAAGTTGACTTAAGTTAGCCTGGTTCAGTCTACTGACCAGCACCTGACTATCTCTGTCATCATCTGACTCACTGCTTTCCACCTCCTCCTCTTCTTCTTCCTCTTCATCTACCTGAGGAGCTCCAGTGGTGGAGGCTTCCTCATCTACTAGGACGATAGGGGTAGGGGTGTCTACAGTGTCATCCTCTGAAGGATGGCCTCCTTCAGCATCCCCTGTGGGGTTTGCTTTAGAGGTCTTTAGAGCCTCAGACTGATCCAAGAGCTCTCTTAGGTGGTCTGTAGTAGGGGAAGGCCCTGTCTTCAGACCCCTTAAGACACAAAGCTGTCTTAATTCCTTAAAGGGAAAAATAGCAAACTGGGATGGTGCCCTTGGAGGGTCACTCTCAACAGGAGTAAGTCCACTGGACCCCTCTGTTCCAGACATTGCTCTAGTGTGGGTGGATGTGTTGCAATCTACCTACACTGGTGTTTACCTACTAAACCTATCTAGTAGTTGTAGCTAGGGTGTGCTACTCCCTTTGCTCTACAACAACTAAGTTCAGTAGAACTTAAGTATGCTAGTCTTGTTTTATATGTACCTAGCAGGTACCTGTATGATTTTTCAAATGATAATCTCAAAGATTGTAATGGTAAAACAACAGCAAGCTCAGATCCCAATCCGCTGCTCACCAATGTGAGAAGTTGGCCTGGTATATAATGCTCACTAATTCTAGTGATCACTTTGTACCATGCCAAGCAACCCTTATGATGATGGTTGTAATTCAACCTTGTAGACCAGTTATCCTAGTGGTAACGTGGACAAAGCAGTCTTAGGCTAAACTCTGAAAGGCATGTGAAGCCAGCTGTTATACCATACACAACCCCCTTGAATACCAAATGAAAGGGACACCACACAGATATATATTGAAAATATATATTGATTTATTAACTATTAAAATCCCCTGGACTCTTTATGAGCACAGAAGCACAAGCGTTAAATCACAAGACAGTTTAAAATACACAAAAGTTGCACAATATGGATGAGCCCTAGGGGCCACCTAAACCATATACTAAATAAGTGGTATAAGAGATACCTAAAGGAAAGTGAAGAGGCCTAGGGCCTTGGGAATCGCTGGAGCTATTCGAGACTGGAGTTAACTAAGTCGGGAAAGGCCCACGGGACTCGGGTGCAGTGTTCAAAGTGCACGCACTTCTCAATACAAAGTCTATGGTGCGTAAAAAGCACAAAGTTAGAAAGTTAGGAACCTTCCGAGTGACCTACGGAGCTGAAACTTAAAACACAGGCCCTTGGGATGTGTACCAGTGTAGGAGCACCGGCGGAGCTGAGTTACCTCACCCACAGGAAGCGGGTGCACAGGGTCGAAGATGTGTCGGGTTTCGTCACGCTGGTCGATGGTGCTTGGAGCTGAAGATGCTGCAGGCGGCTCGATGAGAAGAGTTCCGGTGGATCCAAGGGTGGATCAGAAGATGTGAAGACCTGAAAGCAGAGGGGACAGTGTTCAAAGTCACTAGCCAGTGACTACCGTGGAACCAGATTGGAACCAGGCGATGTCGGGTGCAAACAGGCGTTGTCGGGTAGCTTCTTTCTGCAGCCACGTGGATACCCGGGGTTGAGGACGTCCAGGAGTCGGTCACGAGCTGTCCCACGTAGGCTTCTCGCTGTTGGCGGTGTCGGCGACCTGATCGGAGCAAACAGGCCTTGGCAAATGCAAGCCACGCAGAAGTTGAAAGATGCTGTTCACTCGGACCAGCAAGGTCAGAGCGGGTGCTCCTTTTCACAGGAGCTTGGGTAGGTCTGGAACAACCAGACCTGCTGTTTAAATCTTCGGGTTCGTCGCCAAGATGGCCGCTGACCACGTGGCTAGTGGCCGGGATGGCGCGTCGAGTGGCACAGTGCAAAAGGGCCCCACGCAGATCGTGGAGATGCTGGGGGGATGATCTTTGGTGCAAGGGCTGCTCGGTGGTGGGGGTTCTCAATCCCCAAAGCACAACGTCGAGGATGCCTCAGAAGCTGCGCAGTCAGCTTTACGAGTGTCTTCCAAGAGGTCCGGTCCCACGTCACTCGGTGCCTCCACGGGTCCCTTCTTCGCAGGGACTGTGGATCGGGCTTTGAGAGGTCTGGGAGTCTGGTTCTTGTCGGGCTCTGGGCTCGGTCTCCGGCGGGAGGCGGCGGCAAAGCAGACGTCGAGTTGCTGGTTGGTACCTGTGTTCACAGGGTGGTCACTCCTTGGCCACAAGGGAGATTCTTCTTCAGTCTTCTGTGCAGCAGAATGTCGAAGTCCAGTCTTCTTCTTAGTTTTAAGTTGATTTCGGGATGATCTGCTGTGCAATGGCACTGCTCCCCCTCTTATTCCCAAACTGGGGGTGGATCACCTACTAGGTCCCTCCTCTGGGAGGAACCAGGAAGGGGGGCGGTTACACCCCCTTTCCTTTGTCCAGCTCCGCGCCAGGACTGGGGCTGGAAGGCCCCAGAACCGGTTTGGACTGGCCTATGCACGGGGACACCTTGTGTGCCCCGGGCATGTCTGATTCTTTTCAGCCCTGTCCTACCTAATACACAAAATCCTGTCTGGGGTGGTGCTCGCACCTCCCAAGGCAGGAAACCCTTTGTCCAGGCCACCATCTGCCGAGTTTCGGTCAGCAGCAGGAGGCCAGACTTGTGTCTGTGGTGGCAGCGTCCATTTTGTGAAGCTGAGGCTCTGTTTAACTTTAACCGGGGTTAAGGCTACACACATGTCGTGTCCCTCTAGAAGGGTGGAATGCTATCCCCGTCGCCAGAATTGGCGAGGGGATAGTATTCCAATTCGTATGACACCTTACTCGACATGTTTTGATAAAGCCAAACCAAAGATAGCATTTAACCGCGAGGATTATAATGCACTTAAGAGTATATGGTATGGCAATATCCAGGAACAGCTTAGGGAGTGGTTCCCGACAGCTGCAGACAGGCTCAGCTCATGCCAGAGCACCATCTCACATATTTCCAAGCACTCTGCCTCCAGGATTGATGAGGCCTTCCATAGGAGTGGCTGATAGGAACATATGTGTCCAGTTTAGGGTTAGGCACAGACATACTGTACCTAAGTAAGAGGTGGTTACACCGACTTACCCCAGCTGAGTGATCAGCCAGTTGTGTCAAAGATGGAGGCCAGGCCAGGGGTGGCACAATACGTGCTGCAGCCCCTGGTAGGCCTTGGATACACCTATGCCCTGGGCACCTAGGCTGCACTATTACAGGGGCTCATAAGGTGAACCAGTTCCAATTCGTAATGCACCTAAAGTGCATTGGCATCGATTTAGGGAGAGAACAGCAGGCTGTGGGTCTGATTAGCAGGCCCACAGCCACATTAAGTCAGAAACCAGTGAAGCAAAAAGCAAAAATTTGGGGTGACCATAGGATAGCAGACCCTACTCTCCTACACTTATGGTGGACAAAACGATTCAAAAAGGGGGTGGTGATGGACAGAGTATCTGAATTAAGCAGAGCACTCCTACCCAGTCAACAGATCATGGCTTGATCCGTCACTGTTTTTCAGCTCACTGCACCATCCCAGCTCAGAACCTGGCTCATGCAAATTAGTCTGTCCCTGGCCCAGTGCATCATGGGAACAGGGCAGACCAAACTACCAAGCCAAATCCTATACTGGGAAAGAAACAAGCTTCTGGGGACCGGTTTCTGGCATTACAGCCGTCTTCGGCCCGGCTTGCTTGAATCCTGATGGTGCAATGAGCAAGGGACTCACATCTGAGTATACCCTTCCACCCTTATGGTGGACAAAACAATTCAGAAAAGGGAGTGGTGATGGACAGAGTATCTGAATTAAGCAGAACACTCCTACCCAGTCAACAGATCAGGGCTTGATCCATCACCGTTTTTTAGCTCACTGCACCATCCCAGCTCAGAACCTGGCTACATGCAAATTAGTCTGTCCCTGGCCCAGTGCATCATGGGAACAGGGCAGACCAAACTACCAAGCCAATTCTTATACTGGGAAGGAAACAAGCTTCCGGGGACCGGTTTCTGGTATTACAGCCGTCTTCGGCCCGGCTTGCTTGAATCCTGATGGTGCAATGAGCAAGGGACTCACATCTGAGTATACCCTTCCACGCACATGGTGGACAAAACGATTCAGAAAAGGGGGTGGTGATGGACAGAGTATCTGAATTAAGCAGAACACTCCTACCCAGTCAACAGATCAGGGCTTGATCCATCACCGTTTTTTAGCTCACTGCACCATCCCAGCTCAGAACCTGGCTACATGCAAATTAGTCTGTCAATGGCCCAGTGCATCATGGGAACATGGCAGACCAAACTACCAAGCCAATTCTTATACTGGGAAGCAAACAAGCTTCTGGGACCGGTTTCTGGCATTACAGCCGTCTTCGGCCCGGCTTGCTTGAATCCTGATGGTGCAATGAGCAAGGGACTCACATCTGAGTATACCCTTCCACGCTTATGGTGGACAAAACGATTCAGAAAAGGGGGTGGTGATGGACAGAGTATCTGAATTAAGCAGAACACTCATACCCAGTCAACAGATCAGGGCTTGATCCATCACAGTTTTTTAGCTCTCTGCACCATCCCAGCTCAGAACCTGGCTACATGCAAATTAGTCTGTCCCTGGCCCAGTGCATCATGGGAACAGGGCAGATCAAACTACCAAGCCAATTCTTATACTGGGAAGGAAACAAGCTTCCGGGGACCGGTTTCTGGCATGACAGCCGTCTTCGGCCCGGCTTGCTTGAATCCTGATGGTGCAATGAGCAAGGGACTCACATCTGAGTATACCCTTCCACGCTTATGGTGGACAAAACGATTCAGAAAAGGGGTGGCGATGGACAGAGTATCTGAATTAAGCAGAACACTCCTACCCAGTCAACAGATCAGGGCTTGATCCATCACCGTTTTTTAGCTCACTGCACCATCCCAGCTCATAACCTGGCTACATGCAAATTAGTCTGTTCCTGGCCCAGTGCATCATGGGAACAGGGCAGACCAAACTACCAAGCCAATTCTTATACTGGGAAGGAAACAAGCTTCCGTGGACCAGTTTCTGGCATTACAGCCGTCTCCGGCCCGGCTTGCTTGAATCCTGATGGTGCAATGAGCAAGGGACTCACATCTGAGTATACTCTTCCACGCTTATGGTGGAGAAAACAATTCAGAAAAGGGGGTGGTGATGGACAGAGTATCTGAATTAAGCAGAACACTCCTACCCAGTCAACAGATCAGGGCTTGATCCATCACCGTTTTTTTAGATTACTGCACCATCCCAGCTCAGAACCAGGCTACATGCAAATTAGTCTGTTCCTGGCCCAGTGCATCATGGGAACAGGGCAGACCAAACTACCAAGCCAAATCTTATACTGGGAAGGAAACAAGCTTCCGGGGACCAGTTTCTGGCATTACAGCCGTCTTCTGCCCGGCTTGCTTGAAACCTGATGGTGCAATGAGCAAGGGACTCACATCTGAGTATACCCTTCCACGCTTATGGTGGACAAAATGATTCAGAAAAGGGGGTGGTGATGGACAGAGTATCCGAATTAAGCAGAACACTCCTACCCAGTCAAGAGATCAGGGCTTGATCCATCACCGTTTTTTAGCTCACTGCACCATCCCAGCTCAGAACCTGGCTACATGCAAATTAGTCTGTCCCTTGCCCAGTGCATCATGGGAACAGGGCAGACCAAACTACCAATCCAATTCCTATACTGGGAAGGAAACAAGCTTCCAGGCACCGGTTTCTGGCATTACAGCCGTCTTCGGCCCGGCTTGCTTGAATCCTGATGGTGCAATGAGCAAGGGACTCACATCTGAGTATACCCTTCCACGCTTATGGTGGACAAAACGATTCAGAAAAGGGGGTGGTGATGGACAGAGTATCTGAATTAAGCAGAACACTCCTACCCAGTCAACAGATCAGGGCTTGATCCATCACCGTTTTTTTAGCTCACTGCACCATCCCAGCTCTGAACCTGGCTACATGCAAATTAGTCTGTTCCTGGCCCAGTGCATCATGGGAACAGGGCAGACCAAACTACCAAGCCAAATCTTATACTGGGAAGGAAACAAGCTTCCGGGGACCAGTTTCTGGCATTACAGCTGTCTTCGGCCCGGCTTGCTTGAAACCTGATGGTGCAATGAGCAAGGGACTCACATCTGAGTATACCCTTCCACGCTTATGGTGGACAAAACGATTCAGAAAAGGGAGTGGTGATGGACAGAGTATCTGAATCAAGCAGAGCACTCCTACCCAGTCAACAGATCAGGGCTTGATCCGTCACTGTTTTTTAGCTCACTGCACCATCCCAGCTCAGAACCTGGCTCATGCAAATTAGTCTGTCCCTGGCCCAGTGCATCATGGGAACAGGGCAGACCAAACTACCAAGCCAATTCTTATACTGGGAAAGAAACAAGCTTCTGGGGACCGGTTTCTGGCATTACAGCCGTCTTCGGCCCGGCTTGCTTGAATCCTGATGGTGCAATAAGCAAGGGACTCACATCTGAGTATACCCTTCCACGCTTATGGTGGACAAAATGATTCAGAAAAGGGGGTGGTGATGGACAGAGTATCTGAATTAAGCAGAACACTCCTACCCAGTCAACAGATCAGGGCTTGATCCATCACCGTTTTTTAGCTCACTGCACCATCCCAGCTCAGAACCTGGCTACATGCAAATTAGTCTGTCCCTGGCCCAGTGCATCATGGGAACAGGGCAGACCAAACTACCAATCCAATTCCTATACTGGGAAGGAAACAAGCTTACGGGCACCGGTTTCTGGCATTACAGCTGTCTTCGGCCCGGCTTGCTTGAATCCTGATGGTGCAATGAGCAAGGGACTCACATCTGAGTATACCCTTCCACGCTTATGGTGGACAAAACGATTCAGAAAAGGGGGTGGTGATGGACAGAGTATCTGAATTAAGCAGAACACTCCTCGCCAGTCAACAGATCAGGGCTTGATCCATCACCGTTTTTTAGCTCACTGCACCATCCCAGCTCAGAACCTGGCTACATGCAAATTAGTCTGTCCCTGGCCCAGTGCATCATGGGAACAGGGCAGACCAAACTACCAATCCAATTCCTATACTGGGAAGGAAACAAGCTTCCGGGCACTGGTTTCTGGCATTACAGCCGTCTTCGGCCCGGCTTGCTTGAATCCTGATGGTGCAATGAGCAAGGGACTCACATCTGAGTATGCCCTTCCACGCTTATGGTGGACAAAATGATTCAGAAAAGAGGGTGGTGATGGACAGAGTATCCGAATTAAGCAGAACACTCCTACCCAGTCAAGAGATCAGGGCTTGATCCATCACCGTTTTTTAGCTCACTGCAGCATCCTAGCTCAGAACCTGGCTACATGCAAATTAGTCTGTCCCTTGCCCAGTGCATCATGGGAACAGGGCAGACCAAACTACCAATCCAATTCCTATACTGGGAAGGAAACAAGCTTCCGGGCACCGCTTTCTGGCATTACAGCCGTCTTCGGCCCGGCTTGCTTGAATCCTGATGGTGCAATGAGCAAGAGACTCACATCTGAGTATACCCTTCCACGCTTATGGTGGACAAAACGATTCAGAAAAGGGGGTGGTGATGGACAGAGTATCTGAATTAAGCAGAACACTCCTACCCAGTCAACAGATCAGGGCTTGATCCATCACCGTTTTTTTAGCTCACTGCACCATCCCAGCTCTGAACCTGGCTACATGCAAATTAGTCTGTTCCTGGCCCAGTGCATCATGGGAACAGGGCAGACCAAACTACCAAGCCAAATCTTATACTGGGAAGGAAACAAGCTTCCGGGGACCAGTTTCTGGCATTACAGCCGTCTTCGGCCCGGCTTGCTTGAATCCTGATGGTGCAATGAGCAAGGAACTCTCATCTGAGTATACCCTTCCACGCTTATGGTGGACAAAATGATTCAGAAAAGAGGGTGGTGATGGACAGAGTATCCGAATTAAGCAGAACACTCCTACCCAGTCAAGAGATCAGGGCTTGATCCATCACCGTTTTTTAGCTCACTGCAGCATCCTAGCTCAGAACCTGGCTACATGCAAATTAGTCTGTCCCTTGCCCAGTGCATCATGGGAACAGGGCAGACCAAACTACCAATCCAATTCCTATACTGGGAAGGAAACAAGCTTCCGGGCACCGGTTTCTTGCATTACAGCCGTCTTCGGCCCGGCTTGATTGAATCCTGATGGTGCAATGAGCAAGGGACTCACATCTGAGTATACCCTTCCACGCTTATGGTGGACAAAACGATTCAGAAAAGGGAGTGGTGATGGACAGAGTATCTGAATCAAGCAGAGCACTCCTACCCAGTCAACAGATCAGGGCTTGATCCGTCACTGTTTTTTAGCTCACTGCACCATCCCAGCTCAGAACCTGGCTCATGCAAATTAGTCTGTCCCTGGCCCAGTGCATCATGGGAACAGGGCAGACCAAACTACCAAGCCAATTCTTATACTGGGAAAGAAACAAGCTTCTGGGGACCGGTTTCTGGCATTACAGCCGTCTTCGGCCCGGCTTGCTTGAATCCTGATGGTGCAATGAGCAAGAGACTCACATCTGAGTATACCCTTCCACCCTTATGGTGGACAAAACGATTCAGAAAAGGGAGTTTTGATGGACAGAGTATCTGAATTAAGCAGAACACTCCTACCCAGTCAACAGATCAGGGCTTGATCCATCACCGTTTTTTAGCTCACTGCACCATCCCATCTCAGAACCTGGCTACATGCAAATTAGTCTGTCCCTGGCCCAGTGCATCATGGGAACAGGGCAGACCAAACTACCAAGCCAATTCTTATACTGGGAAGGAAACAAGCTTCCGGGGACCGGTTTCTGGCATTACAGCTGTCTTCGGCCCGGCTTGCTTGAATCCTGATGGTGCAATGAGCAAGGGACTCACATCTGAGTATACTCTTCCACGCTTATGGTGGACAAAACGATTCAGAAAAGGGGGTGGCGATGGACGGAGTATCTGAATTAAGCAGAACACTCCTACCCAGTCAACAGATCAGGGCTTGATCCATCACCGTTTTTTAGCTCACTGCACCATCCCAGCTCAGAACCTGGCTACATGCAAATTAGTCTGTCCCTGGCCCAGTGCATCATGGGAACAGGGCAGACCAAACTACCAAGCCAATTCTTATACTGGGAAGGAAACAAGCTTCCGTGGACCAGTTTCTGGCATTACAGCCGTCTTCGGCTCGGCTTGCTTGAATCCTGATGGTGCAATGAGCAAGGGTCTTACATCTGAGTATACCCTTCCACGCTTATGGTGGACAAAATGATTCAGAAAAGGGGGTGGTGATGGACAGAGTATCTGAATTAAGCAGAACACTCCTACCCAGTCAACAGATCAGGGCTTGATCCATCACTGTTTTTTAGCTCACTGCACCATCCCAGCTCAGAACCTGGCTACATGCAAATTAGTCTGTCACTGGCCCAGTGCATCATGGGAACAGGGCAGACCAAACTACCAATCCAATTCCTATACTGGGAAGGAAACAAGCTTACGGGCACCGGTTTCTGGCATTACAGCTGTCTTCGGCCCGGCTTGCTTGAATCCTGATGGTGCAATGAGCAAGGGACTCACATCTGAGTATACCCTTCCACGTTTATGGTGGACAAAACGATTCAGAAAAGGGGGTGGTGATGGACAGAGTATCTGAATTAAGCAGAACACTCCTCGCCAGTCAACAGATCAGGGCTTGATCCATCACCGTTTTTTAGCTCACTGCACCATCCCAGCTCAGAACCTGGCTACATGCAAATTAGTCTGTCCCTGGCCCAGTGCATCATGGGAACAGGGCAGACCAAAATACCAATCCAATTCCTATACTGGGAAGGAAACAAGCTTCCGGGCACTGGTTTCTGGCATTACAGCCGTCTTCGGCCCGGCTTGCTTGAATCCTGATGGTGCAATGAGCAAGGGACTCACATCTGAGTATGCCCTTCCACGCTTATGGTGGACAAAACGATTCAGAAAAGAGGGTGGTGATGGACAGAGTATCTGAATTAAGCAGAACACTCCTACCCAGTCAACAGATCAGGGCTTGATCCATCACCGTTTTTTTAGCTCACTGCACCATCCCAGCTCAGAACCTGGCTAAATGCAAATTAGTCTGTTCCTGGCCCAGTGCATCATGGGAACAGGGCAGACCAAACTACCAAGCCAAATCTTATACTGGGAAGGAAACAAGCTTCCGGGGACCAGTTTCTGGCATTACAGCTGTCTTTGGCCCGGCTTGCTTGAAACCTGATGGTGCAATGAGCAAGGGACTCACATCTGCGTATACCCTTCCACGCTTATGGTGGACAAAACGATTCAGAAAAGGGGGTGGTGATGGACAGAGTATCTGAATTAAGCAGAGCACTCCTACCCAGTCAACAGATCAGGGCTTGATCCGTCACTGTTTTTTAGCTCACTGCACCATCCCAGCTCAGAACCTGGCTCATGCAAATTAGTCTGTCCCTGGCTCAGTGCATCATGGGAACAGGGCAGACCAAACTACCAAGCCAATTCTTATACTGGGAAAGAAACAAGCTTCTGGGGACCAGTTTCTGGCATTACAGCCGTCTTCGGCCCGGCTTGCTTGAATCCTGATGGTGCAATGAGCAAGGGACTCACATCTGAGTATACCCTTCCACCCTTATGGTGGACAAAACAATTCAGAAAAGGGAGTGGTGATGGACAGAGTATCTGAATTAAGCAGAACACTCCTACCCAGTCAACAGATCAGGGCTTGATCCATCACCGTTTTTTAGCTCACTGCACCATCCCAGCTCAGAACCTGGCTACATGCAAATTAGTCTGTCCCTGGCCCAGTGCATCATGGGAACAGGGCAGACCAAACTACCAAGCCAATTCTTATACTGGGAAGGAAAGAAGCTTCCGGGGACCGGTTTCTGGTATTACAGCCGTCTTCGGCCCGGCTTGCTTGAATCCTGATGGTGCAATGAGCAAGGGACTCACATCTGAGTATACCCTTCCACGCTTATGGTGGACAAAACGATTCAGAAAAGGGGGTGGTGATGGACAGAGTATCTGAATTAAGCAGAACACTCCTACCCAGTCAACAGATCAGGGCTTGATCCATCACCGTTTTTTAGCTCACTGCACCATCCCAGCTCAGAACCTGGCTACATGCAAATTAGTCTGTCCCTGGCCCAGTGCATCATGGGAACATGGCAGACCAAACTACCAAGCCAATTCTTACACTGGGAAGCAAACAAGCTTCTGTGACCGGTTTCTGGCATTACAGCCGTCTTCGGCCCGGCTTGCTTGAATCCTGATGGTGCAATGAGCAAGGGACTCACATCTGAGTATACCCTTCCACGCTTATGGTGGACAAAACGATCCAGAAAAGGGGGTGGTGATGGACAGAGTATCTGAATTAAGCAGAACACTCCTACCCAGTCAACAGTTCAGGGCTTGATCCATCACCGTTTTTTAGCTCTCTGCACCATCCCAGCTCAGAACCTGGCTACATGCAAATTAGTCTGTCCCTGGCCCAGTGCATCATGGGAACTGGGCAGATCAAACTACCAAGCCAATTCTTATACTGGGAAGGAAACAAGCTTCCGGGGACCGGTTTCTGGCATGACAGCCGTCTTCGGCCCGGCTTGCTTGAATCCTGATGGTGCAATGAGCAAGGGACTCACATCTGAGTATACCCTTCCACGCTTATGATGGACAAAACGATTCAGAAAAGGGGTGGCGATGGACAGAGTATCTGAATTAAGCAGAACACTCCTACCCAGTCAACAGATCAGGGCTTGATCCATCACCGTTTTTTAGCTCACTGCACCATCCCAGCTCATAACCTGGCTACATGCAAATTAGTCTGTTCCTGGCCCAGTGCATCATGGGAACAGGGCAGACCAAACTACCAAGCCAATTCTTATACTGGGAAGGAAACAAGCTTCCGTGGACCAGTTTCTGGCATTACAGCCGTCTTCGGCCCGGCTTGCTTGAATCCTGATGGTGCAATGAGCAAGGGACTCACATCTGAGTATACTCTTCCACGCTTATGGTGGACAAAACAATTCAGAAAAGGGGGTGGTGATGGACAGAGTATCTGAATTAAGCAGAACACTCCTACCCAGTCAACAGATCAGGGCTTGATCCATCACCGTTTTTTTAGCTTACTGCACCATCCCAGCTCAGAACCAGGCTACATGCAAATTAGTCTGTTCCTGGCCCAGTGCATCATGGGAACAGGGCAGACCAAACTACCAAGCCAAATCTTATACTGGGAAGGAAACAAGCTTCCGGGGACCAGTCTCTGGCATTACAGCTGTCTTCGGCCCGGCTTGCTTGAAACCTGATGGTGCAATGAGCAAGGGACTCACATCTGAGTATACCCTTCCACGCTTATGGTGGACAAAACGATTCAGAAAAGGGGGTGGTGATGGACAGAGTATCTGAATTAAGCAGAGCACTCCTACCCAGTCAACAGATCAGGGCTTGATCCGTCACTGTTTTTTAGCTCACTGCACCATCCCAGCTCAGAACCTGGCTCATGCAAATTAGTCTGTCCCTGGCCCAGTGCATCATGGGAACAGGGCAGACCAAACTACTAAGCCAATTCTTATACTGGGAAAGAAACAAGCTTCTGGGGACCAGTTTCTGGCATTACAGCCGTCTTCGGCCCGGCTTGCTTGAATCCTGATGGTGCAATGAGCAAGGGACTCACATCTGAGTATACCCTTCCACCCTTATGGTGGACAAAACAATTCAGAAAAGGGAGTGGTGATGGACAGAGTATCTGAATTAAGCAGAACACTCCTACCCAGTCAACAGATCAGGGCTTGATCCATCACCGTTTTTTAGCTCACTGCACCATCCCAGCTCAGAACCTGGCTACATGCAAATTAGTCTGTCCCTGGCCCAGTGCATCATGGGAACAGGGCAGACCAAACTACCAAGCCAATTCTTATACTGGGAAGGAAAGAAGCTTCCGGGGACCGGTTTCTGGTATTACAGCCGTCTTCGGCCCGGCTTGCTTGAATCCTGATGGTGCAATGAGCAAGGGACTCACATCTGAGTATACCCTTCCACGCTTATGGTGGACAAAACGATTCAGAAAAGGGGGTGGTGATGGACAGAGTATCTGAATTAAGCAGAACACTCCTACCCAGTCAACAGATCAGGGCTTGATCCATCACCGTTTTTTAGCTCACTGCACATCCCAGCTCAGAACCTGGCTACATGCAAATTAGTCTGTCCCTGGCCCAGTGCATCATGGGAACATGGCAGACCAAACTACCAAGCCAATTCTTATACTGGGAAGCAAACAAGCTTCTGTGACCGGTTTCTGGCATTACAGCCGTCTTCGGCCCGGCTTGCTTGAATCCTGATGGTGCAATGAGCAAGGGACTCACATCTGAGTATACCCTTCCACGCTTATGGTGGACAAAACGATTCAGAAAAGGGGGTGGTGATGGACAGAGTATCTGAATTAAGCAGAACACTCCTACCCAGTCAACAGATCAGGGCTTGATCCATCACCGTTTTTTAGCTCTCTGCACCATCCCAGCTCAGAACCTGGCTACATGCAAATTAGTCTGTCCCTGGCCCAGTGCATCATGGGAACAGGGCAGATCAAACTACCAAGCCAATTCTTATACTGGGAAGGAAACAAGCTTCCGGGGACCGGTTTCTGGCATGACAGCCGTCTTCAGCCCGGCTTGCTTGAATCCTGATGGTGCAATGAGCAAGGGACTCACATCTGAGTATACCCTTCCACGCTTATGATGGACAAAACGATTCAGAAAAGGGGTGGCGATGGACAGAGTATCTGAATTAAGCAGAACACTCCTACCCAGTCAACAGATCAGGGCTTGATCCATCACCGTTTTTTAGCTCACTGCACCATCCCAGCTCATAACCTGGCTACATGCAAATTAGTCTGTTCCTGGCCCAGTGCATCATGGGAACAGGGCAGACCAAACTACCAAGCCAATTCTTATACTGGGAAGGAAACAAGCTTCCGTGGACCAGTTTCTGGCATTACAGCCGTCTTCGGCCCGGCTTGCTTGAATCCTGATGGTGCAATGAGCAAGGGACTCACATCTGAGTATACTCTTCCACGCTTATGGTGGACAAAACAATTCAGAAAAGGGGGTGGTGATGGACAGAGTATCTGAATTAAGCAGAACACTCCTACCCAGTCAACAGATCAGGGCTTGATCCATCACCGTTTTTTTAGCTTACTGCACCATCCCAGCTCAGAACCAGGCTACATGCAAATTAGTCTGTTCCTGGCCCAGTGCATCATGGGAACAGGGCAGACCAAACTACCAAGCCAAATCTTATACTGGGAAGGAAACAAGCTTCCGGGGACCAGTCTCTGGCATTACAGCTGTCTTCGGCCCGGCTTGCTTGAAACCTGATGGTTCAATGAGCAAGGGACTCACATCTGAGTATACCCTTCCACGCTTATGGTGGACAAAACGATTCAGAAAAGGGGGTGGTGATGGACAGAGTATCTGAATTAAGCAGAGCACTCCTACCCAGTCAACAGATCAGGGCTTGATCCGTCACTGTTTTTTAGCTCACTGCACCATCCCAGCTCAGAACCTGGCTCATGCAAATTAGTCTGTCCCTGGCCCAGTGCATCATGGGAACAGGGCAGACCAAACTACTAAGCCAATTCTTATACTGGGAAAGAAACAAGCTTCTGGGGACCAGTTTCTGGCATTACAGCCGTCTTCGGCCCGGCTTGCTTGAATCCTGATGGTGCAATGAGCAAGGGACTCACATCTGAGTATACCCTTCCACCCTTATGGTGGACAAAACATTTCAGAAAAGGGAGTGGTGATGGACAGAGTATCTGAATTAAGCAGAACACTCCTACCCAGTCAACAGATCAGGGCTTGATCCATCACCGTTTTTTAGCTCACTGCACCATCCCAGCTCAGAACCTGGCTACATGCAAATTAGTCTGTCCCTGGCCCAGTGCATCATGGGAACAGGGCAGACCAAACTACCAAGCCAATTCTTATACTGGGAAGGAAAGAAGCTTCCGGGGACCGGTTTCTGGTATTACAGCCGTCTTCGGCCCGGCTTGCTTGAATCCTGATGGTGCAATGAGCAAGGGACTCACATCTGAGTATACCCTTCCACGCTTATGGTGGACAAAACGATTCAGAAAAGGGGGTGGTGATGGACAGAGTATCTGAATTAAGCAGAACACTCCTACCCAGTCAACAGATCAGGGCTTGATCCATCACCGTTTTTTAGCTCACTGCACCATCCCAGCTCAGAACCTGGCTACATGCAAATTAGTCTGTCCCTGGCCCAGTGCATCATGGGAACATGGCAGACCAAACTACCAAGCCAATTCTTATACTGGGAAGCAAACAAGCTTCTGTGACCGGTTTCTGGCATTACAGCCGTCTTCGGCCCGGCTTGCTTGAATCCTGATGGTGCAATGAGCAAGGGACTCACATCTGAGTATACCCTTCCACCCTTATGGTGGACAAAACAATTCAGAAAAGGGAGTGGTGATGGACAGAGTATCTGAATTAAGCAGAACACTCCTACCCAGTCAACAGATCAGGGCTTGATCCATCACCGTTTTTTAGCTCACTGCACCATCCCAGCTCAGAACCTGGCTACATGCAAATTAGTCTGTCCCTGGCCCAGTGCATCATGGGAACAGGGCAGACCAAACTACCAAGCCAATTCTTATACTGGGAAGGAAAGAAGCTTCCGGGGACCGGTTTCTGGTATTACAGCCGTCTTCGGCCCGGCTTGCTTGAATCCTGATGGTGCAATGAGCAAGGGACTCACATCTGAGTATACCCTTCCACGCTTATGGTGGACAAAACGATTCAGAAAAGGGGGTGGTGATGGACAGAGTATCTGAATTAAGCAGAACACTCCTACCCAGTCAACAGATCAGGGCTTGATCCATCACCGTTTTTTAGCTCACTGCACCATCCCAGCTCAGAACCTGGCTACATGCAAATTAGTCTGTCCCTGGCCCAGTGCATCATGGGAACATGGCAGACCAAACTACCAAGCCAATTCTTACACTGGGAAGCAAACAAGCTTCTGTGACCGGTTTCTGGCATTACAGCCGTCTTCGGCCCGGCTTGCTTGAATCCTGATGGTGCAATGAGCAAGGGACTCACATCTGAGTATACCCTTCCACGCTTATGGTGGACAAAACGATCCAGAAAAGGGGGTGGTGATGGACAGAGTATCTGAATTAAGCAGAACACTCCTACCCAGTCAACAGATCAGGGCTTGATCCATCACCGTTTTTTAGCTCTCTGCACCATCCCAGCTCAGAACCTGGCTACATGCAAATTAGTCTGTTCCTGGCCCAGTGCATCATGGGAACAGGGCAGACCAAACTACCAAGCCAATTCTTATACTGGGAAGGAAACAAGCTTCCGTGGACCAGTTTCTGGCATTACAGCCGTCTTCGGCCCGGCTTGCTTGAATCCTGATGGTGCAATGAGCAAGGGACTCACATCTGAGTATACTCTTCCACGCTTATGGTGGACAAAACAATTCAGAAAAGGGGGTGGTGATGGACAGAGTATCTGAATTAAGCAGAACACTCCTACCCAGTCAACAGATCAGGGCTTGATCCATCACCGTTTTATTAGCTTACTGCACCATCCCAGCTCAGAACCAGGCTACATGCAAATTAGTCTGTTCCTGGCCCAGTGCATCATGGGAACAGGGCAGACCAAACTACCAAGCCAAATCTTATACTGGGAAGGAAACAAGCTTCCGGGGACCAGTCTCTGGCATTACAGCTGTCTTCGGCCCGGCTTGCTTGAAACCTGATGGTGCAATGAGCAAGGGACTCACATCTGAGTATACCCTTCCACGCTTATGGTGGACAAAACGATTCAGAAAAGGGGGTGGTGATGGACAGAGTATCTGAATTAAGCAGAGCACTCCTACCCAGTCAACAGATCAGGGCTTGATCCGTCACTGTTTTTTAGCTCACTGCACCATCCCAGCTCAGAACCTGGCTCATGCAAATTAGTCTGTCCCTGGCCCAGTGCATCATGGGAACAGGGCAGACCAAACTACTAAGCCAATTCTTATACTGGGAAAGAAACAAGCTTCTGGGGACCAGTTTCTGGCATTACAGCCGTCTTCGGCCCGGCTTGCTTGAATCCTGATGGTGCAATGAGCAAGGGACTCACATCTGAGTATACCCTTCCACCCTTATGGTGGACAAAACAATTCAGAAAAGGGAGTGGTGATGGACAGAGTATCTGAATTAAGCAGAACACTCCTACCCAGTCAACAGATCAGGGCTTGATCCATCACCGTTTTTTAGCTCACTGCACCATCCCAGCTCAGAACCTGGCTACATGCAAATTAGTCTGTCCCTGGCCCAGTGCATCATGGGAACAGGGCAGACCAAACTACCAAGCCAATTCTTATACTGGGAAGGAAAGAAGCTTCCGGGGACCGGTTTCTGGTATTACAGCCGTCTTCGGCCCGGCTTGCTTGAATCCTGATGGTGCAATGAGCAAGGGACTCACATCTGAGTATACCCTTCCACGCTTATGGTGGACAAAACGATTCAGAAAAGGGGGTGGTGATGGACAGAGTATCTGAATTAAGCAGAACACTCCTACCCAGTCAACAGATCAGGGCTTGATCCATCACCGTTTTTTAGCTCACTGCACCATCCCAGCTCAGAACCTGGCTACATGCAAATTAGTCTGTCCCTGGCCCAGTGCATCATGGGAACATGGCAGACCAAACTACCAAGCCAATTCTTATACTGGGAAGCAAACAAGCTTCTGTGACCGGTTTCTGGCATTACAGCCGTCTTCGGCCCGGCTTGCTTGAATCCTGATGGTGCAATGAGCAAGGGACTCACATCTGAGTATACCCTTCCACGCTTATGGTGGACAAAACGATTCAGAAAAGGGGGTGGTGATGGACAGAGTATCTGAATTAAGCAGAACACTCCTACCCAGTCAACAGATCAGGGCTTTATCCATCACCGTTTTTTAGCTCTCTGCACCATCCCAGCTCAGAACCTGGCTACATGCAAATTAGTCTGTCCCTGGCCCAGTGCATCATGGGAACAGGGCAGATCAAACTACCAAGCCAATTCTTATACTGGGAAGGAAACAAGCTTCCGGGGACCGGTTTCTGGCATGACAGCCGTCTTCAGCCCGGCTTGCTTGAATCCTGATGGTGCAATGAGCAAGGGACTCACATCTGAGTATACCCTTCCACGCTTATGATGGACAAAACGATTCAGAAAAGGGGTGGCGATGGACAGAGTATCTGAATTAAGCAGAACACTCCTACCCAGTCAACAGATCAGGGCTTGATCCATCACCGTTTTTTAGCTCACTGCACCATCCCAGCTCATAACCTGGCTACATGCAAATTAGTCTGTTCCTGGCCCAGTGCATCATGGGAACAGGGCAGACCAAACTACCAAGCCAATTCTTATACTGGGAAGGAAACAAGCTTCCGTGGACCAGTTTCTGGCATTACAGCCGTCTTCGGCCCGGCTTGCTTGAATCCTGATGGTGCAATGAGCAAGGGACTCACATCTGAGTATACTCTTCCACGCTTATGGTGGACAAAACAATTCAGAAAAGGGGGTGGTGATGGACAGAGTATCTGAATTAAGCAGAACACTCCTACCCAGTCAACAGATCAGGGCTTGATCCATCACCGTTTTTTTAGCTTACTGCACCATCCCAGTTAAGAACCAGGCTACATGCAAATTAGTCTGTTCCTGGCCCAGTGCATCATGGGAACAGGGCAGACCAAACTACCAAGCCAAATCTTATACTGGGAAGGAAACAAGCTTCCGGGGACCAGTCTCTGGCATTACAGCTGTCTTCGGCCCGGCTTGCTTGAAACCTGATGGTGCAATGAGCAAGGGACTCACATCTGAGTATACCCTTCCACGCTTATGGTGGACAAAACGATTCAGAAAAGGGGGTGGTGATGGACAGAGTATCTGAATTAAGCAGAGCACTCCTACCCAGTCAACAGATCAGGGCTTGATCCGTCACTGTTTTTTAGCTCACTGCACCATCCCAGCTCAGAACCTGGCTCATGCAAATTAGTCTGTCCCTGGCCCAGTGCATCATGGGAACAGGGCAGACCAAACTACTAAGCCAATTCTTATACTGGGAAAGAAACAAGCTTCTGGGGACCAGTTTCTGGCATTACAGCCGTCTTCGGCCCGGCTTGCTTGAATCCTGATGGTGCAATGAGCAAGGGACTCACATCTGAGTATACCCTTCCACCCTTATGGTGGACAAAACAATTCAGAAAAGGGAGTGGTGATGGACAGAGTATCTGAATTAAGCAGAACACTCCTACCCAGTCAACAGATCAGGGCTTGATCCATCACCGTTTTTTAGCTCACTGCACCATCCCAGCTCAGAACCTGGCTACATGCAAATTAGTCTGTCCCTGGCCCAGTGCATCATGGGAACAGGGCAGACCAAACTACCAAGCCAATTCTTATACTGGGAAGGAAAGAAGCTTCCGGGGACCGGTTTCTGGTATTACAGCCGTCTTCGGCCCGGCTTGCTTGAATCCTGATGGTGCAATGAGCAAGGGACTCACATCTGAGTATACCCTTCCACGCTTATGGTGGACAAAACGATTCAGAAAAGGGGGTGGTGATGGACAGAGTATCTGAATTAAGCAGAACACTCCTACCCAGTCAACAGATCAGGGCTTGATCCATCACCGTTTTTTAGCTCACTGCACCATCCTTGCTCAGAACCTGGCTACATGCAAATTAGTCTGTCCCTGGCCCAGTGCATCATGGGAACATGGCAGACCAAACTACCAAGCCAATTCTTATACTGGGAAGCAAACAAGCTTCTGTGACCGGTTTCTGGCATTACAGCCGTCTTCGGCCCGGCTTGCTTGAATCCTGATGGTGCAATGAGCAAGGGACTCACATCTGAGTATACCCTTCCACGCTTATGGTGGACAAAACGATTCAGAAAAGGGGGTGGTGATGGACAGAGTATCTGAATTAAGCAGAACACTCCTACCCAGTCAACAGATCAGGGCTTGATCCATCACCGTTTTTTAGCTCTCTGCACCATCCCAGCTCAGAACCTGGCTACATGCAAATTAGTCTGTCCCTGGCCCAGTGCATCATGGGAACAGGGCAGATCAAACTACCAAGCCAATTCTTATACTGGGAAGGAAACAAGCTTCCGGGGACCGGTTTCTGGCATGACAGCCGTCTTCAGCCCGGCTTGCTTGAATCCTGATGGTGCAATGAGCAAGGGACTCACATCTGAGTATACCCTTCCACGCTTATGATGGACAAAACGATTCAGAAAAGGGGTGGCGATGGACAGAGTATCTGAATTAAGCAGAACACTCCTACCCAGTCAACAGATCAGGGCTTGATCCATCACCGTTTTTTAGCTCACTGCACCATCCCAGCTCATAACCTGGCTACATGCAAATTAGTCTGTTCCTGGCCCAGTGCATCATGGGAACAGGGCAGACCAAACTACCAAGCCAATTCTTATACTGGGAAGGAAACAAGCTTCCGTGGACCAGTTTCTGGCATTACAGCCGTCTTCGGCCCGGCTTGCTTGAATCCTGATGGTGCAATGAGCAAGGGACTCACATCTGAGTATACTCTTCCACGCTTATGGTGGACAAAACAATTCAGAAAAGGGGGTGGTGATGGACAGAGTATCTGAATTAAGCAGAACACTCCTACCCAGTCAACAGATCAGGGCTTGATCCATCACCGTTTTTTTAGCTTACTGCACCATCCCAGCTCAGAACCAGGCTACATGCAAATTAGTCTGTTCCTGGCCCAGTGCATCATGGGAACAGGGCAGACCAAACTACCAAGCCAAATCTTATACTGGGAAGGAAACAAGCTTCCGGGGACCGGTTTCTGGCATTACAGCCGTCTTCGGCCCGGCTTGCTTGAATCCTGATGGTGCAATGAGCAAGGGACTCACATCTGAGTATACCCTTCCACGCTTATGGTGGACAAAACGATTCAGAAAAGGGGGTGGTGATGGACAGAGTATCTGAATTAAGCAGAACACTCCTACCCAGTCAACAGATCAGGGCTTGATCCATCACCGTTTTTTAGCTCTCTGCACCATCCCAGCTCAGAACCTGGCTACATGCAAATTAGTCTGTCCCTGGCCCAGTGCATCATGGGAACAGGGCAGATCAAACTACCAAGCCAATTCTTATACTGGGAAGGAAACAAGCTTCCGGGGACCGGTTTCTGGCATGACAGCCGTCTTCAGCCCGGCTTGCTTGAATCCTGATGGTGCAATGAGCAAGGGACTCACATCTGAGTATACCCTTCCACGCTTATGATGGACAAAACGATTCAGAAAAGGGGTGGCGATGGACAGAGTATCTGAATTAAGCAGAACACTCCTACCCAGTCAACAGATCAGGGCTTGATCCATCACCGTTTTTTAGCTCACTGCACCATCCCAGCTCATAACCTGGCTACATGCAAATTAGTCTGTTCCTGGCCCAGTGCATCATGGGAACAGGGCAGACCAAACTACCAAGCCAATTCTTATACTGGGAAGGAAACAAGCTTCCGTGGACCAGTTTCTGGCATTACAGCCGTCTTCGGCCCGGCTTGCTTGAATCCTGATGGTGCAATGAGCAAGGGACTCACATCTGAGTATACTCTTCCACGCTTATGGTGGACAAAACAATTCAGAAAAGGGGGTGGTGATGGACAGAGTATCTGAATTAAGCAGAACACTCCTACCCAGTCAACCGATCAGGGCTTGATCCATCACCGTTTTTTTAGCTTACTGCACCATCCCAGCTCAGAACCAGGCTACATGCAAATTAGTCTGTTCCTGGCCCAGTGCATCATGGGAACAGGGCAGACCAAACTACCAAGCCAAATCTTATACTGGGAAGGAAACAAGCTTCCGGGGACCAGTCTCTGGCATTACAGCCTTCTTCTGCCCGGCTTGCTTGAAACCTGATGGTGCAATGAGCAAGGGACTCACATCTGAGTATACCCTTCCACGCTTATGGTGGACAAAATGATTCAGAAAAGGGGGTGGTGATGGACAGAGTATCCGAATTAACCAGAACACTCCTACCCAGTCAAGAGATCAGGGCTTGATCCATCACCGTTTTTTAGCTCACTGCACCATCCCAGCTCAGAACCTGGCTACATGCAAATTAGTCTGTCCCTTGCCCAGTGCATCATGGGAACAGGGCAGACCAAACTACCAATCCAATTCCTATACTGGGAAGAAAACAAGCTTCCGGGCACCGGTTTCTGGCATTAAAGCCGTCTTCGGCCCGGCTTGCTTGAATCCTGATGGTGCAATGAGCAAGGGACTCACATCTGAGTATACCCTTCCACGCTTATGGTGGACAAAACGAATCAGAAAAGGGGGTGGTGATGGACAGAGTATCTGAATTAAGCAAAGCACTCCTACCCAGTCAACAGATCAGGGCTTGATCCGTCACTGTTTTTTAGCTCACTGCACCATCCCAGCTCAGAACCTGGCTCATGCAAATTAGTCTGTCCCTGGCCCAGTGCATCATGGGAACAGGGCAGACCAAACTACCAAGCCAATTCTTATACTGGGAAAGAAACAAGCTTCTGGGGACCGGTTTCTGGCATTACAGCCGTCTTTGGCCCGGCTTGCTTGAATCCTGATGGTGCAATGAGCAAGGGACTCACATCTGAGTATACCCTTCCACCCTTATGGTGGACAAAACAATTCAGAAAAGGGAGTGGTGATGGACAGAGTATCTGAATTAAGCAGAACACTCCTACCCAGTCAACAGATCAGGGCTTGATCCATCACCGTTTTTTAGCTCACTACACCATCCCAGCTCAGAACCTGGCTACATGCAAATTAGTCTGTCCCTGGCCCAGTGCATCATGGGAACAGGGCAGACCGAACTACCAAGCCAATTCTTATACTGGGAAGGAAAAAAGCTTCCGGGGACCAGTTTCTGGCATTACAGCCGTCTTCTGCCCGGCTTGCTTGAAACCTGATGGTGCAATGAGCAAGGGACTCACATCTGAGTATACCCTTCCACGCTTATGGTGGACAAAATGATTCAGAAAAGGGGGTGGTGATGGACAGAGTATCCGAATTAAGCAGAACACTCCTACCCAGTCAAGAGATCAGGGCTTGATCCATCACCGTTTTTTAGCTCACTGCACCATCCCAGCTCAGAACCTGGCTACTTGCAAATTAGTCTGTCCCTTGCCCAGTGCATCATGGGAACAGGGCAGACCAAACTACCAATCCAATTCCTATACTGGGAAGAAAACAAGCTTCCGGGCACCGGTTTCTGGCATTACAGCCGTCTTCGGCCCGGCTTGCTTGAATCCTGATGGTGCAATGAGCAAGGGACTCACATCTGAGTATACCCTTCCACGCTTATAGGGGACCAGTTTCTGGCATTACAGCTGTCTTCGGCCCGGCTTGCTTGAAACCTGATGGTGCAATGAGCAAGGGACTCACATCTGAGTATACCCTTCCACGCTTTTGGTGGACAAAACGATTCAGAAAAGGGAGTGGTGATGGACAGAGTATCTGAATCAAACAGAGCACTCCTACCCAGTCAACAGATCAGGGCTTGATCCGTCACTGTTTTTTAGCTCACTGCACCATCCCATCTCAGAACCTGGCTACATGCAAATTAGTCTGTCCCTGGCCCAGTGCATCATGGGAACAGGGCAGACCAATCTACCAAGCCAATTCTTATACTGGGAAGGAAACAAGCTTCCGGGAACCGGTTTCTGGCATTACAGCTGTCTTCGGCCCGGCTTGCTTGAATCCTGATGGTGCAAAGAGCAAGGGACTCACATCTGAGTATACTCTTCCACGCTTATGGTGGACAAAACGATTCAGAAAAGGGGGTGGCGATGGACGGAGTATCTGAATTAAGCAGAACACTCCTACCCAGTCAACAGATCAGGGCTTGATCCATCACCGTTTTTTAGCTCACTGCACCATCCCAGCTCAGAACCTGGCTACATGCAAATTAGTCTGTCCCTGGCCCAGTGCATCATGGGAACAGGGCAGACCAAACTACCAAGCCAATTCTTATACTGGGAAGGAAACAAGCTTCTGTGGACCAGTTTCTGGCATTACAGCCGTCTTCGGCCCGGCTTGCTTGAATCCTGATGGTGCAATGAGCAAGGGACTCACATCTGAGTATACTCTTCCATGCTTATGGTGGACAAAACGATTCAGAAAAGGGGGTGGTGATGGACAGAGTATCTGAATTAAGCAGAACACTCCTACCCAGTCAACAGATCAGGGCTTGATCCATCACCGTTTTTTTAGCTTACTGCACCATCCCAGCTCGGAACCAGGCTACATGCAAATTAGTCTGTTCCTGGCCCTGTGCATCATGGGAACAGGGCAGACCAAACTACCAAGCCAAATCTTATACTGGGAAGGAAACAAGCTTTCGGGGACCGGTTTCTGGCATTACAGCCGTCTTCTGCCCGGCTTGCTTGAATCCTGATGGTGCAATGAGCCAGGGACTCACATCTGAGTATACCCTTCCATGCTTATGGTGGACAAAATGATTCAGAAAAGGGGGTGGTGATGGACAGAGTATCCGAATTAAGCAGAACACTCCTACCCAGTCAAGAGATCAGGGCTTGATCCATCACCGTTTTTTAGCTCACTGCACCATCCCAGCTCAGAACCTGGCTACATGCAAATTAGTCTGTCCCTGGCCCAGTGCATCATGGGAACAGGGCAGACCAAACTACCAATCCAATTCCTATACTGGGAAGGAAACAAGCTTTCGGGCACCGGTTTCTGGCATTACAGCCGTCTTCGGCCCGGCTTGCTTGAATCCTGATGGTGCAATGAGCAAGGGACTCACATCTGAGTATACCCTTCCACGCTTATGGTGGACAAAACGATTCAGAAAAGGGGGTGGTGATGGACAGAGTATCTGAATTAAGCAGAACACTCCTACCCAGTCAACAGATCAGGGCTTGATCCATCACCGTTTTTTTAGCTCACTGCACCATCCCAGCTCTGAACCTGCCTACATGCAAATTAGTCTGTTCCTGGCCCAGTGCATCATGGGAACAGGGCAGACCAAACTATTAAGCCAAATCTTATACTGGGAAGGAAACAAGCTTCCGGGGACCAGTTTCTGGCATTACAGCTGTCTTCGGCCCGGCTTGCTTGAAACCTGATGGTGCAATGAGCAAGGGACTCACATCTGAGTATACCCTTCCACGCTTATGGTGGATAAAACGATTCAGAAAAGGGAGTGGTGATGGACAGAGTATCTGAATTAAGCAGAGCACTCCTACCCAGTCAACAGATCAGGGCTTGATCCCTCACTGTTTTTTAGCTCACTGCACCATCCCAGCTCAGAACCTGGCTCATGCAAATTAGTCTGTCCCTGGCCCAGTGCATCATGGGAACAGGGCAGACCAAACTACCAAGCCAATTCTTATACTGGGAAAGAAACAAGCTTCTGGGGACCGGTTTCTGGCATTACAGCCGTCTTCGGCCCGGCTTGCTTGAATCCTGATGGTGCAATGAGCAAGGGACTCACATCTGAGTATACCCTTCCACCCTTATGGTGGACAAAACGATTCAGAAAAGGGAGTTTTGATGGACAGAGTATCTGAATTAAGCAGAACACTCCTACCCAGTCAACAGATCAGGGCTTGATCCATCACCGCTTTTTAGCTCACTGCACCATCCCAGCTCAGAACCTGGCTACATGCAAATTAGTCTGTCCCTGGCCCAGTGCATCATGGGAACAGGGCAGACCAAACTACCAAGCCAATTCTTATACTGGGAAGGAAACAAGCTTCCGGGGACCAGTTTCTGGCATTACAGCCGTCTTCGGCCCGGCTTGCTTGAATCCTGATGGTGCAATGAGCAAGGGACTCACATCTGAGTATACTCTTCCACGCTTATGGTGGACAAAACGATTCAGAAAAGGGGGTGGTGATGGACAGAGTATCTGAATTAAGCAGAACACTCCTACCGAGTCAACAGATCAGGACTTGATCCATCACTGTTTTTTTAGCTTACTGCACCATCCCAGCTCAGAACCAGGCTACATGCAAATTAGTCTGTTCCTGGCCCAGTGCATCATGGGAACAGGGCAGACCAAACTACCAAGCCAAATCTTATACTGGGAAGGAAACAAGCTTCCGGGGACCGGTTTCTGGCATTACAGCCGTCTTCGGCCCGGCTTGCTTGAATCCTGATGGTGCAATGAGTAAGGGACTCACATCTGAGTATACCCTTCCACGCTTATGGTGGACAAAACGATTCAGAAAAGGGGGTGGTGATGGACAGAGTATCTGAATTAAGCAGAACACTCCTACCCAGTCAACCGATCATTGCTTGACCATCACCGTTTTTTTAGCTCTCTGCACCATCCCAGCTCAGAACCTGGCTACATGCAAATTAGTCTTTCCCTGGCCCAGTGCATCATGGGAACAGGGCAGACCAAACTACCAAGCCAATTCTTTAAGCATGGGCGAATTTTGCGAATCTCGCGTTCGCGAATTTTGCGGATTTGCGAACTCGCAATCCGCAAAATCCGCGAATTCTCGCGAATTTGCAGATTTTTTTTTCTGTGTTTGCGCGGGTTTCTGCCAGTTTGCGAGGGTTTTGGCCAATTTCGCAAATTGCGAACTTACCTGTCGGGTCGCAAGTTTCGCGAACTTGTTGTTTCTACGTGTCCAGCCTGTTTGGGACACTCTTCTTCATCACTGCCACTCTCTGTCACCACTGCCACTCTCTGACTACTCATGCCACCCTCTGGCCCACCCATGCCACCCTCTGTTTCATCACCGCACCCTCTGGTTGTCCAGTCAGTGTACATTATTGTGGCAACGCAAGCACACCTTCCCTGCCTCAAGTGACCTGAATTAATTTGGGGCTGATTAATGTGTCACAGAATATTTTTTTAGCTGGCACCTGCTTCCTTAGTGCTTCCTGATTAGTGATCTTTTGCACTTGCTAAGTGCTTTCATTGTTGCAAAATTAGTCACAACACCTGCCCTGCTCCAACTGACAATAATTAATTAGGGGCTGATTAATGGATTTGAACTTCCAGCCTGGCTCCTGCTTGTCTCCCTTAGCTGTAATTCAGGACCTTTGTGGCATATGTGTAACTATTCTGAGGTTCAGAGCAGGGTCACATAATAGTTTCAACTGGCAACTGAACTCTGGAGGGGCCCCTCAGGAAGCACTACAGGAAATGGCTACTAATGATGAGCCTGAACTTTTGAACCTGGTAAGTAGTTTCAGTTTTGCTAAGATCGTATTTCTGCAATTTTGCACTTATTCGCGGGGCGCGAACTCACGCGAACAGTGCGAACAGTGCGAGCAAAATCCGCTGCTCGCGGATTTGCGGATTTTGCGGGAGATTCGCAAATCTCGCGGATTGCGAATTTACCGAAAATCCGCAAAATCCGCGAGCGAAACGGATTTTCCGCCCATGCTTACAATTCTTATACTGGGAAGGAAACAAGCTTCCGGGGACCGGTTTCTGGCATTACAGCCGTTTTCGGCCCGGCTTGCTTGAATCCTGATTCAAAATTAACAAATAGAGATAAGTTTTGGAATGTCGTTGAAGGAATCATCAATATTCAGTTCAACCTATTTTATCACCACACTTTTTGGAACATTCTACAACACCTGCAGGTTAAAAGTTAATCAATTTTTTTAACCTAACGGTATAGTTTTGCAAAATGTTATCAAACATTAAACGGCACGTGCAGGTTAAAAGTTTACTATTGTGGTATTAGGTTCTCCAGGCCTACATACCCCGCAGACACCCTCTACACCATAAAAGATGTTGGCACGGAAACTAGAAAATGCAAAAGACAAGTTTATTAAGACCCCATGGGGTGGTGGTACATTCCTACAGCACCCTTCGGCAATGCAAGAAGTATCACACCGAACATCGGTGCGAGTCTTCTTTTATACAGTTTTACAGTAATAAAAATGTAGGCGGAACTTATTTACAGAGGTTTTGGTACATATATGGTCATTTTTGGAACACAGCCAACTCATGGGAAGAGTTACAACACCACTGGTCAGTTTGGAGGGACATTCCTAGGTGATGACTGTTCAGACTTAACTGCGCATGTGTGAGCTTGACCAATACTAAAAATAGCATCTTGCTGGGCAAACTCGAGTGGTCAGTGGTACAGAGGAAGGACAAAAGGGCATGCTGACCATGAGGCGACGCGTTCATATAAAATGGCCGCCGACATGTTCAAAATGGCTTCCGACAACCATAGTCAAGATAAGGGAAATTCGTGTAGCAAAGCTTAACGCTTACCCGATCACCGTCAAATTACGACACTGTGGGGGTAAGGAGGTCATCAGCGTTATCCCCAATTCCAGAAGCACCTCAGCTTATGCGCCCAGACCTGTAGGAGTCAGTGCTTTCCACTTTACAAATACCAAAATCTTTAGATACATGCAGATCTACCTTTGCACTCCGTATATACCAGCCCCAAAGTACCATACACAAGTTACAATGTTTGAAACAAAAGTTCCTCCGAGTAGATATATACATGCTGACACTACATGGACACATGTGGCACAGCAGCCAGAACACACTGTGCATTGGAATAATATATACTGCAGTTTAGACGTAGGACTGATGTCAACTAGGTCTCTGTAGCATGTATTCGACTTAATTGTGAGTGCCAGCTAGCTCAGAGGTCACTAGAAACTTTCTCAAAATTACAAGAAGGGATTAGTTTCTGACAACCGCATAAACATGACAACTTTGTTTCCCAAGAATAAGAAATCAATCTCTAGAGTTGCGTAAACAATAGATAGCTATTTTACTCAGTCAATCGTGCATGCTTCGTTTCACCAGAGGTGCTGAGAAAATAGAGAGACGGGCGTTTTCAATAAAAAGTATTTATTGAACAGTCTTCTTTCTCGAGCATAAGAAATGTACTGCTACAATCATAATACCGGCTAAAAAGTACAGGGTATATAATACGAACAGTATTATAAAGTAGTACTGTAAAAGCATGATATGGTTTCTAAGCCATAAATTGCCTTAAAACATATAAAAAACATACAGTGATAAAATAATGACCAAAAGTACTCAACTGGTGCTTCTAAAATACGCCTACCCCAGTGTACCTAACTTAGGTCTAGTACGAGGAAACGAGTAAGTGAGGAGTAGCTTAAGATCAGTATTTCTCTGCCAAGAATCTAATCGAAAAATTCTCTAAGGGTCTAATCAGCTCCGTACCTTGGTTTAGAATGAAGGAGGTCTGGTATCTCTCTCTCAGGACTCAATTTCCCAGCAACCCGCAAGGTTAGCCTGGAAACACTCGGCTCCTTCGGCACTTGCTGCTGCAGGGCGTCAGGCAAGTAGATAGTCGATCTGCTCCAAACCACTGTGTGTTTGCTTGGCGCGAATCTAGGCATATTTATACTTTGAAGGTGCCGAGTTTGACGTGTGATTGGACTTACTAACGTCATGAAAGACTCAGTTCTCCGAAAACTCCATGATTTCCTAAATAAATTAGTATTCAGGCAAGGTGAGGTCCATAGCTGCTGAAGGCAAGGTTTTCTAAGAAATCGGTGTTGATTCTTGGAACTTAGTGGAAGTAGCCATGCCGTATTTGGGTCGCATAGGCTCTGTCTAAATATGGTAAGGATTTCTATGCCTATATAAAGATTGGATAATGTATACCTATATAAGGGCATGAATCGGGAACATTTACACTAGGGTCCTAGATTCATTTACAACACCCACTCCACGATTTTAAGTTCAATAAACTAAACGTATAAGCACTGAACATAGCTAAAGCTAATGTTTACAATCCCACCCAAAATACAAAATACAAATTGCATTTCAAAAGGCTTGTTTAAATGTAACCAGTATAGACTTGTATGAACAAACAGCTCTCTATAGACATGAAGCATAGTGTGTGAGTATACATTCTGTCGCTTCTAAAATATTCAATTACATTCATGTAATGTCTCTGAAGTCATACAGGGAAAAAAAAGACTATCCCATAGGAAAAATCTTTATATCGTTTTTGTTATGAAGATTAGGCCAAATATTGTCAATCAATCAATCAATCGAGAAATGTATATAGCGCACTACTCACCCTGAGGGTCTCAAGGCACTTGGGGGAGGGGAGGGGTCTGCTACCGCTCGAATAGCCAAGTCTTGAGTTGCTTCCTGAAGGAGAGGTGGTCCTGGGTCTGACGGAGGTGGATGGGGAGGGAGTTCCATGTCTTGGCTGCCAGGTAGGAGAAGGATCTTCCTCCCATGGTGGCTCTTCGGATGCGTGGAACGGCGGAGAGGGCGTGGCTGGTCGAACAAAGCTGGCGGGTTGGGGTGTAGAAGGTCAGTCGGTTGTTGAGGTACCTGGGGCCCAGGTCGTGGAGGGCCTTGTGTGCGTGGGTGAGGAAACGGAACGTGATTCTCTTGTTGACGGGGAGCCAGTGCAGGTCTCTCAGATGTCCGGAGATGTGGCTGTGATGGGGGATGTCCAGGATGAGTCGTGCAGAGGCGTTCTGGATGCGCTGGAGTCTCTTCTGAAGTTTGGCCGTGGTTCCAGCGTAGAGGGAGTTTCCGTAGTCCAGTCGGCTGGTGACGAGTGCCTGTGTGACCGTCTTCCTGGTTTCGGTGGGGATCCAAAGGAAGATCTTTCGGAGCATGCGTAGGATGTTGAAACAAGATGATGAGACGGCGTTGACTTGTCTGGTCATTGAGAGGGAGGCGTCCAGGATGAAGCCCAGGTTGCATGCGCGGTCCATCGGTTTGAGTGCGCTGCCCAAGGCAGGGGACCACCAGGAGTCGTCCCAGGTGGAGTAAGATGGTCCCAGGATGAGGACTTCCGTCCTCTCTGAGTTGAGTTTCAAGCGGCTGTTCTTCATCCACTCGGCTAAGTCTTTCATCCCTTCATGTAGGTTGGTTCTGGCGGTGGCGGGGTCGTTGGTGAGGGAGAGGATCAGCTGGGTGTCGTCGGCGTAGGAGATGATGTTGAGGCTGTGTTGGCGTGCGATGGCTGCGAGCGGGCTCATGTAGACGTTGAAGAGGGTGGGGCTGAGCAATGATCCTTGTGGTACGCCGCAGATGACTTCGGTGGCCTCAGATCTGAACGGGGGGAGGCGGACTCGCTGGGTTCTTCCAGCGAGGAACGAGATGATCCACTCCAGAGCCTTCTCTTGGATTACGACGTTTCTGAGGCGTTGTACTAGGGTGCGGTGGCAGACAGTGTCGAACGCTGCGGAGAGGCCCAGGAGGATGAGGGCAGCTGTTTCCCTGTTTTCGAGCAGGGCTCGGATGTCATCAGTGGCTGCGATGAGGGCGGTCTCAGTGCTGTGGTTGGCTCAGAATCCGTCTGCGAGGGGTCGAGGGATCCGTTCATCTCGAGGAAGGCGGCAAGCTGTCTGTTGACGGTCTTCTCGATGACTTTAGCAGGAAACGGGAGGAGAGAGATGGGGCAGTAGTTCTTGAGGCCGGTGGGGTCTGCTGATGGCTTCTTCAGGAAGGCTCTGGGTTCGGCATGCTTCCAGCTCTCCGGGAAGGTGGCGGTGTTGAAGGAGCAGTTGATGATGTCTCGGAGTTGGGGTGCGATGACAGAGGCGGCCTTGTTGAAGACGTGGTGGGGGCATGGGTCGGTTGGTGATCCGGAGTGGATGGTGCTCATCGTGTGGATGATGTCTTCGGTACTGACCGGGTCCAGGTGCAGAGGGTGGTGGTGGTGGGCATTGGTTCGGTGGATGGGTGCGTGGGCTGTGTGCCGAAGCTGTTGTGTATGTCGGCGATCTTGTTGTGGGAGAACGAGGCGAGCGAGTCGCAGAGTTCTTGAGAGGGGGTGATGTCGTTGGTTCCGGCGCTGGGGTTGGAGAGCTCTTTGACGATGCTGAAGAGTTCCTTGCTGTTGTGTGCATTGTTGTCTAGTCATTCCTTGAATGCTGTCTTCTTGGTGATGTGGATCAGCTGGTGGTGTTTGCGGGTGGCGTGCTTGAGGGCGGTCATGTTGTCTGTAGTCGGGTCTTTGCGCCAGGCTTTCTCAAGGGTGCAGTAGTTCTTCTTGAAGTTCATGAGATCGTCGTTGAACCAGGAAGCCTTCTTGCTGCAAGGTCTGCTGGGATGGTTTTTCAGAGGTGCGAGGTCGTCGGCGCAGTTGATGATCCACTGTGCGAGGTTGTTGGCTGCCTGGTTGGGGTCCGTTGAGCTGGCGGGAGGGTTCAGGTTCAGGGCTGTGGAAAGCTGGTCGGAGGTGATCTTGTTCCAACTCCTGCGGGGAACCTATTGTAATTTTCAAAAGAAATCTTGTTCTCTAAGAAAAGTTCTACTTTAAGCAGATTACCCTGTGCCAAAGTTCTATTTTGGAAAAGGTTCAAATTTTATTGCAGAAAAAGTTCTCAAGTTTGATGGTTTGTTTTTAACAAATGAAGGCCGAATCGCAGAGTTCAGGGAACGCTGTTTGAATCAAAAGTTATTCTCGGTGTCAGGAGAAAACATCAGATCGTCTAGGCTGCCAAAGAAACTGTCTACCATAGCAGGTAAAAGAGGAACCACTTCAGTTAACAAGTCAAATGTGCATAGATGAGGATCATTGCCGTCAGTGTTTGATGCATTTGCAATGTCTTCAGTAGGTGGTACCTGTGTGCCTGTAGTGTCTCGTTTCTTACCCTCAGTTAGACTTGCCAGTGAGACCTCAATGAATGTCATCATCAGAATTGGCAGCCATTGGGGACAACACGATGCATGAGTCTTTACCCGACCTAGCAAGGCATCGACATCCGAAGGCAGGACTGATGGAAGTGTAAGACAAATGTCCAATGCGCATTCTTCTCCGCATAGCAGGCATTGTAAAACAGGTAAGATGCAATCTTGCCAGATTGGTCTGAACGATAGAAATGAGGTTGTGTTCAGATGTCTTAAACAAGCCAAGCAAAGAATCTCATGGCCATGATCGTTCCTCCATGGTGGTCTGGGTATCGCCGGTAACTGACTTGCCATATCGGAGCAGAAGGAATACAAATAGAATTCCTGCTACGAGTCCCAAGATGAGAGGCAGGCCGCCGAACACAGAGTGCATGAAATATGGAAAAAATAACACGGGCTGCTTCAAATGGTGTTAACAGTCCCGAAAAAATCATCTTAAATACATGTGCAATGCCGCTGGTAACAGACATGTTTAAGATTTGACTTAACATTTCTGCGAAATATACTGGGCAATTTGTTGATAATAATGTGTGTATCTCTGCAGAAGTCCTTGCAACTTGCAGATCATATGTTTCTCTAGACGAGGTCAGTGGCACAGATTTTTACAGAAGAATGACTTTCATTCTGCTTAAAGTGTCAATTCGTATAGAAGAGATATTCAGTGAAGGCCATATTGCCGTCCCCCTGTCTGTCTTGCTCTTTGGATACAATACTTTCATACAACAAGTGAGCCAGGATGACACAATAACAAGATAAGCTTTTCCTGACAACATGCCACAACATCTGTGGTCATTGAGCATAACGTAGCTGCCATTGCATAGCTTCCTGAAAATGTGTACTATCATTGCGGAGGGTGTACCGTGCAGGTGGCAAGAGAGGTTATTTGCAGAACCTTCGCAGGCTCTGTGTAAATTAATACCTTGGCACAAAAGTGTACCACTTAGTGAGTTCTTACAATTTTTACCACTAAGGAATACCTCCTTTCCCCCATTTGTGTGTGTATGGTAAAGTCCAGGTTGACTTAATGTGTTCCTTACCCATCCTTTCATGTGGTTATATGCTTAAGACAATACTGCAATTGGAAAATCATCACTGGTATCACAATGGTGCCACGTATTATCCATTCCATTCCATGAAAGGCTTCTCAGAAACTGTCAATGGTAATGTTTCCAGTTTTTCAATGCTCAGCACTGTATAGTCTGCTCCTTTTTGTGCCAATGAGATTTGTTTATCTGTTAGGTTAAATTCATATGCATTGGATATGAATGATAAAGACTTTTTCAATCATGAAAACCAAGTGTTAAAATTGAAATAACGAACTTGAAATACAAAAGCAAATAGTTTTTGTTAAAAAAAATTATTAAACATGTACAAATGAATAAGACTGAATCAGTCTTTCTTGCAGTGCCAATAGGAGTCTTCCCCCTTGTTGGGGCAGCATTGTAATAAACTTAGTGGAAGTAGCCATGCCGTATTTGGGCCGCATAGGCTCAGTCTAAATATGGTAATGATTTCTATGCCTATATAAGGATTTGATAATGTATACCTATATACGGGCATGAATCAGGAAAATATACACTAGTGCCCTAGATTCATTTACAACAACTTCAAAGCATATGACACACCGTTTGACATCACTCTTTCATCCCTGAGTCTGGCAGCACTTCACCTTAGCAGAATAAGACTCTTGACACCACCTCACATGTTTTCTGTACCCCAGGACTTTCACACCAGTACAGGTCAGAAGCTCGTCCTAGTAGGTATAAGAACATACTGACACTACTTCCACAGCTGTAGTGCAGCAGCCACGGCACATAACTTCACATCATCATACATACAATTTGGGCTCACACTTTATTCCCCGAGTCCCGTACCAGCTCACCTTAG
Organism: Lissotriton vulgaris; assembly: GCF_964263255.1. Classification (NCBI taxonomy): domain Eukaryota; kingdom Metazoa; phylum Chordata; class Amphibia; order Caudata; family Salamandridae; genus Lissotriton; species Lissotriton vulgaris. The sequence goes on from NC_141691.1 coordinate 2,038,284,385, forward strand.
CGGCATCAGACTCTAGGCAATACCTCACTTAATTTTCATAGCCCAGCACTTTCAGACTGATAGATTCAAGGGAATCACAAAATGGTGGCCAACATTTCCTAGTTCTATGAGACTCTAGACCATACCTCACATATTTTCAGTACCCCAAGACTTTCAAATCAGTACGAGTCAGTACTTCATCCTAGTAGTTATAAACACATGCTGACACTACTTCCACAACTGTAGTGCAGTGGCCAGGGCACATGACTTCACAGCACTTAATTTCTATAGCCTACCACTTTCACACCGCTAGGGGTGAATACTTTGCTTCGTACCCCCTCCATAGCACACACTAAACACCCCACAGAGATCACAGTGCTCCTACCATCCGCTTTCCCACATTTTTGCCCTTTTTCTCCTTGCTTGCTTCAACTGAATCACAAAATGGCAGCCAACACTTCCTAGTTCCAACCACTCTCAGACAATTAGCAGCAAGCGCATGCTCCTAACACCTCAGCCAATCAGATGGCCGAATTCCCAAATATCGATATCTGTAAATTTCAATCGTTCTCAAAAACTACTGAACACATTTACACCAAATAAACAAAAGCATGCTTTCTAGACCAAGACCCTTCTCCCTGCCAAATGTGGAGTAATTCCGTTCACCCGTTCGACCTTTAGTATTGTCTAAAGTTTCTCATGGAAATTAACTTGGAAAAAACCCTTTTTGGACCCCCTTTTTCCTGAGCCCCACCCTTGACAAATCACCCCAAACGTTCAACATAGGAGCTGATATCAACAAATAATTAGTTTTGAAAATGTAGCAAAGATGTGTCGATCGGCGCAAAAGGTTATTGGGAATAGAATGTTGAGATTTTCCTATGGTAACTAGGTCCTAACTACCTACTGGCGACCGCCATTAGGTGATATATTCACTGAAAAAACCATAGGTTTCAGAGGTATTATAGTTAGCTGGATATTTCACTCATACAAAACCATAGAAATTCCTCCGTTATAGTTAGTTCGTCAAACTATAACTCGTGTTCCTGTAATGCACTGCTGATGACGACACATATTACCTAACTCATGACTTGGTCAGTGACATCGCTGATGACATCACTGATGACATTTCAAATGACATTTAGGGTTTAGGGTAGTGCAGTGGTGATTGGGTACTGTACGAGGTAGTGTTTTAGGGTTTAGGGTAGTGCAGAGGTGTTTGGGTAGTGTAGGGGGTCGTGCTGGGGGTAGAGTTTTAGGATTTAGGGTAGCACAGTGGTATTTGGATAGTCTGGGGGGTCGTGCTGCGGGAAGTGTTTTAGGGTTTATGGTAGTTTAGTGGTGTTTGTATAGTGTAGAGGTTTTGCACTGTAGATTTAGGGTTTAGGGTAGTGCAGTGGTGTTTGTGTAGAGTAGGGTGTCGTGCTGGTGGTAGATTTAGGGTTTAGGGTAGTGCAGGGGTGTGAGGTTCCGTGACGATTTGAACCCGTGTTTTCAATATTGTCGGAAATACATAATATTGGTATCAGCGAACCGCAAATGATCCATTTAGCATATCCTGGTGTTTTCGCTACGCTATGAGCAAGAGCGCTCCTGTTATGAACACATTTCTGATCTACCCACGGCATCCATCTTAGATCATGGCAGCCATTTTGTGTTTCTTGCCCTCACTTACGCAATAACCTCTGATCACTTCATTTCGATTAAGGACACGTAGCCTTAGCCGGAGATTCACCTCTTTCATGACACGTGCACCTTAAACCAGATCACGCTGTAGCTGCATGACTCGACAAAGGCTGCCTCCTCTGCCCGAGGCCAGCCCCACCAAACTGGTCTTCGTGTCCATTGTCCTGATCATGATTAGGCGGCCGAAGCCGGTAGCCTTGCCCATTTACAACCTACAAACATCTCTTATCCCGCTTTTCTATCTTCCACACCTGGCTCCGTTTCTTTCTTTCTGAATCTTTATTAGGGGGAGGTAACGAAATTTACGAGGAGGCGGTCCGGCTCTTGAATGCAATATTGACAAGGGATTGTGATGAACTAGTGGGAACCCCTCTTCATAGATGTTTGGTATCAGATTTTATCGACGGTTCCTGTGTAACGCCAAATATTTATTGTTTAGGGCACAAAGGTTTTGGGAATGTACCAACATGTGAAGAATTCACCTGAAGGCCAAAATTTAGTATATAAGGAGCAACCCTCTTTGTACAATTTGAACAGGCTCCTAGAATCTGCCCATGTGTGGTTTCTGTGACTTCTGTGTCCCTGCAGTAATAAACCTTTGGTCTTTGACGCCACCATCGAGAAGCCCGTGTTTCTGTTCATTTGCGCACCAAGGCAGGTGGAACTCCGGGGTCTTAGGGTGTTGTTCCCTGACACCTCTGGACGGAACCAAAAAGTCCAGAACTCCAATTGGCGCCCAACGTGAGGCGACGTCAATCGGTACCGGTCCAAAAGCCTGAAGAGTTCGAGAAGCTTCGTGAGAAGATTCCTGAGGGAGGCGCCTCACTTCATCGATCCCGGCATATCGCAAAAGTGGCCCGAAGTTCTCTTCCACGAGGGTTCCCGTTCAGGACGGCTGCAGTGGGCCGTTGCCTTGACCGTCGCCCTGTCTTGGACCCGAGGTGCAGTTCTTAGTACAGCGAAACGTGACGGGTTTCTCCTTGGTGACGTCTTCAGTGCCTCAGTTAAGTATTTAGTGATAGCTAGCTGGTTACTCACTTCGTAAGGGTTGTTAAATTGTTTTCGATTCTTGGTTTGGTTTGGTTTCGTAAGATTATCACTGGTTGTTCTGGTTACGATAATCTATTTGGTTTAGTTTGGGATTCGTTTTGGTAGGCCTAAGTTCTTGGTTCAGGTGCACATATCTGTTTCTTGTCTTGTTTGTTCTGTGTTCCGGTCTGAAAAATGGTAAGTCGGAAGAATTGTATGTTGTCTTGTTTTGGTTGCAACCGTGACTCACGATTGGAGGACTCATGTCTGGTTCCTCCGATTGGGACTCCCCTATATGACTTGTATTGTAAACATGGTGTGGGTCCTATATCTTATAATGAGGTGTGGGTCCGATACACTGAGAAAGATGGTGTCCTTAGTTGGCCACTGCATGGTAGTTTTGAACCCGAAATCCTTGACAATTTAGAAGCGAAATTGTTTAGGAAGAAAGCCCGGCCGGCAATGTTTGATTCTTTCCGTTACTGGCGAAAAGAATCTAAACAGAGAGAAATGAAAAGGTTAAAGAAAGAACAGAAAGAGCAAGAAGAGTTGACTCTAGAACAAGCGGCTAAGCAGCTGCAAGTTAACGAGTCAGAGAAGGCCATAGAGGTGGCCATTAGAGAGCATATTTTAGCGATTGACAAGTGCTACCCTGCCTTGCCATCGAAAACAGCTAAGATACTAGAGGATTCTGAAAATGATCCTCTGCTGTCTTATCTGTTACGGTCACCTCCACCGTATGCACAAGGTGCTACGGCTCCACTTGTACCGAATGTTCTATTGCCGGTTGCTGGACAACTTGGTGTTCCTGCCCCTCAGAATCAAGTTCCCCGTACCTCCTGTGGTCAATGTGAATGTTCCTACGGCTCCTCCTCTTCCTGGGTTGCCGACTTCTATACCTGTATCTGTCTCGCTTACACCTACTGTTCCACAAACTATCTTTTTCGATACTTCTACTGTCCCGCTATCTGTTCCTACCTCTACTGTGTTCTCTGCGTCTGCGAGTGTGTTGACTCCACTTTCTGTTCGTCGAAGAATCACTGATTCTGTTTCTAACATTCTGTCTCCTTTATATAAAACTTTAATCAAGACTCCTACTTCTGACTCTGTTCAGAGACGTAGTCAGCTTCCGAGTACTGAGGAACGGGGAATTTTAGATTCTACGGCTCTCAGATGGATTTCGAAGAGTAGGAGATATAGTACGAGAGATGTGCTAGATACATTTATGCAGTGGAAAGAACCAACGCAACGGTATGTCTTTGACGAGATGTGCTCGCTGTTACGTGAGGAAATAGAAGAAGATGATGTTGAATCAAATCTAGAAGACTTAATTAAGGTTCAGAAAGAGTTTGCTGCAGGAATGATAGTAGGTGAAAATATAGAGGAAGCGATGGAACTGATTTTAAGTTATAGAAATGACCCATCACTTCGTTCACCAAGAGATTTAGAGAAAAGTAAAACGAAGCTAAGTCGCCAATATCCAATGAGGGAGGTTCCTCCAATTTGGCGCGAAGCTGTGCAAGCTAATGCGGCTCATGGTATTGCAGCCGCTCCGGCTCAATTCCAAAGGGTGTGGATACACATTCCGTGGAAGCGAGCCGAAGTGCTAGCAGTGAAGCAGGCCTTGCCAGATCCGCGTAAGAATCCTGCTGGATACTATAAGGAATTAACACAGACAGTTGAGGCTTGTATAATGAATTTAGCGGACATCGATATATTATTTGGCAATGTAGTTCCGCAACCAATTTGGGCTAAAATTTGTAGAGAGGATCATCAAGTTGCCTTAGGTGGTGATTGGGCAGCTATCACTGCAGCGGATGGTCAGCAAACAGGTGGTGCAAAACCCGAACCCCTAATTGCTAATCTTCCAGGTAGGATAATCGTCTTAATGAAGACTCTGATGCCCGCATTGCGTTTTAATTGGGACAAGTTATCAGCATGCAGGCAGAAGAAAGACGAAAGTGTCTCCGACTTTTTCACCAGGTTCGAAGGGACTTTTGTAGATCACAGTGGTCAGGATATGAGCACAGAAGGAGGACAGAGACTGTTTGTCGATAAATTTGTGCATAATTTGTTACCTGAGTTATGCAATAAATTAAAGGATTCAGAGAGTGCGTGGGCTGTTTCTACAACTGCGCAAATACTTGCAACTGCACAGTATTATGAAAACAGGGATAAAGAGGAAAAAGAGAAATCAGACAAGAAAACGAAAGATTTAAAAACTAAAGTTCTTTTGCAACAGGCATATCCGCCTCGCACGAATCAGACTAATACGCAACAGGGCTCGTATCAAAGGACAGATTATAGTTCACCGAGACCTCAATATCAGTGGAACCAGTGTGCGTACTGTAAGAAAGAGGGTCACTACAAGAATGAATGTCCGATCTTAGCGCAAAATAATGCAGCAGCAGCTCAGAGAGGTCGTGGTGGTTTTGTGCAGAATTCTAGAGGTCGAGGGCGAGGTGCTATGCCTCCACAAACGAATGATCGACCTTCCAATCACTTTGATCAACGAAATGGCCAGTCGACTCAGCAAAATAGATCTCAACAATATCTTGTTGAAGACTATTGTGAAGTGGATGAGGGATTTCAGCAAAATGTGTACTAGGACAGCCATGGACAGAGAGAGGGAGTAGTATCAGTTCCAGTGGATCAGAGTGGGCCTTATGTCGCAGTAGCAACATCAGGTGTAGTCGAACCGTTTCTGTTGGATACTGGTGCAGCAAAAAGTTCTATCATTCATGCGAAACTCCCTGGCGCACCTTTGTCCGGCTCAACAAATGTTTCTGTAGGTTTTTCAGGCGCCCCTGTTTACAACCCGATATCTGGTCCTTTGTCTATTTCTGTTGGACCGTGTCACTTGAAAGCACCCCTGATTTTGACGACGGGTTGTAATGAAAATCTGCTTGGTTTAGATTTGTTAAAACGACTATATGCGACATTATACTGCTCTCCGGAAGGAGTACAGCTTACATTGGGTAAAAGAATCACCTCTCCGATGTATTTGTCAATGGATGCACTCCCGCCAGAGCTGCGTTCACTCCCTGATTCTCTTTGGGTGACTGGTCCTAATGATGTAGGCCTCTTAGAAATACCACCATATGTAGTAACTTTGAAAGCAAATGTAAAATTTCCAAGAATTCCTCAATACAAAATATCTAGTGAAGGTGAGCGTGCACTTTTATTGATTGTTCAAGATTTGATTAAGAAAGGTGTGGTTGAAGAAACTAGAGGAAATGTCTGTAACAGTCCTGTATTACCGATCTTGAAACGAACTGATCCTACAAAGCCTCCAGTGTATAGGTTTGTCATCGACCTCAGAGAAGTTAATAAGATTGTAGTTCCGCAGTTTCCTGTAGTTCCAGACATTACTGCCTTGTTAACATTGATTCCTGCTACACCTACTTGGTTTTCAGTCATTGACTTGAAGAATGCCTTTTTCAGCATTCCGATAGCCGAGGAAAGCAGAGATATTTTTGGCTTTTGTCTAGGAGGTCGAAGTTTCAGATTTAAACGCGCTCCACAAGGCTATTGTGAGAGCCCATCTATTTACAGTCAAGCATTAAAAAGCCAGTTAGATACCTTTGTCCTTCCTCCAAGTTCTGCTCTAGTACAGTATGTAGACGATCTTCTAGTGGCTGCCGATGACAAGGAAACTTGCAAAGCAGCTAAAATTTCGTTATTGCATCATTTGTCTAATTTGAATCACAAGGTATCACCTTCGAAAATGCAATACTGCTGCCAAGAAGTGACCTACCTAGGTCATCTCTTGTCAAAGGAGGGAAGAAAGTTGATCCCAGAGAGAATAAAAGCAATTATGCAGATGAGTATTCCTCGCACGCAGAGAGAAGTACGTGCCTTTTTAGGTATTACCTCTTACTGTAGACAGTGGATCCCAAATTTTTCTCTTTTAGCAAAACCATTGGTAGCTTTGACTGGGAAAAATGTTCCGAGTCCGGTGCCATGGTCTGATGAATGTCAGGAGAGTTTTTCTGAGTTACGAAATGCACTGTGTTCAGCTCCTGTATTAGGTACACCTGATTACAGTAAGCCATTCACGCTCTACGTTCACGAGAGAGAAGGTTGCGCGTTGAGTGTTCTGACACAGACATTTGGTGATAAACAACGCCCTTGTGCGTATTTTTCATCAACATTAGATCCGGTAGCTAGAGCGTTACCTAGTTGTTTGAGAGCTACAGCGGCAGCTGCGGGTTCCATTCGACAATCTGCTGGTTTGGTGATGAACAACATGCTAGTGGTCATGGTTCCTCATGCAGTGGATACACTCATGAACCGAACTAAGACACAACACCTCACCAGTGCGAGACTATCTGGTTACGAGCTGACATTATTAGCGAGTCATATTCAGATCAAAAGATGTAATGTATTGAATCCAGCAACACTGTTGCCGGCTAATCAAGAGTCGAGTGATTCCGAGCCACATGATTGCTGTTTTAGAACGGAGGAAGAGACAAAAGGACGTATCGACTTAAAGGACACTCCATTATCAGATCCAGATGGCACGCTGTATGTGGATGGGTCATGTTTTAAACTGGAGAATGGTGATGTGACTGCTGCTTACGCAGTAACGACTTTGAAGACGATTGTGGAGACTGCAAGAGTGAGTCAGAATTCTGCCCAAGCTGCAGAATTAATAGCTCTAACAAGAGCGTGTATTTTAGCTAAGGGAAAGAGAGTGAATGTTTTTACAGATAGTCAGTACGCGTTCGGCGTGGCCCATAGTTTTGGCCGTTTGTGGAGAGAAAGAGGTTTCATTACGTCCCATGGGACTAAGATTCAACATGGTCAGCTAGTTAACGACTTGTTGGAATCTCTAACCTTGCCGACTGAAGTTGCGATTGTAAAGTGCAGTGCTCATAAAGCAATCACGGATGATGTTGGTCGTGGGAATGCTTTTGCTGATGAAACCGCTAAACAAACAGCTAGAGACATGATGAGCAGAATGTATGTTGCTACGTCTGCAAGATGGATTGCTGAATCTGGAATGTGTGAGGATACAATGGAAAGTGTGAAAGAGATTCAGAAAGAGGCAACTGAGGAGGAAAAACGTGTATGGAGAGAAAGTACGGGCAAATTGGATTCGAATGGGTGTTGGATTGATTTGACAGAACAGCAGCGTTGGATGTTGCCTGATGCGTATGTGCTTGCAGTGGTGACGATGGCGCATGGAGTAGCGCATATAAGTTCTAAAGGAATCTGTAAGATGTTGGCTCCAGTCTGGAAGAATGATGGAATCAGTAAGTGTGCAGAGAGAGTGGTGAGAAATTGTATGGTGTGCCTGATGCATAATCCTGGCAAGGGAACTCCAACTCCTGCTGGTCACTTCGCTCCTCCTTCCTGCCCCTTTGAAGTGATTCAGTTAGACTTCATTCACATGGATCGCTGTAATAATTTGAAATACGTCCTGGTGGTAGTCTGTGCTTTCTCCAGGTGGATTGAAGCATACCCACTAAAGGACAATACTGCCCTATCAACTGCCAAAATTCTTCTCAAAGAATATTTCCCTAGATTCGGTATGCCACGGATTGTATGGTCAGATAACGGAAGTGAGTTTATAGGGAAAGTTATGCAGAGTGTGTGTGCCGGCCTAGGTCTGAAACAGAAGTTCCACAGTGCGAACCATCCCCAGTCTGCTGGTTTAGTGGAGGGTTACAATGGCACCCTCAAACTAAAACTAGCTAAAATACAAGCATCCACAGGTTTACCCTGGCCAGATGCACTTCCTTTGGCTTTGTTATCAACGAGAGCAACTGTACATTCTAGAGTGGGGCTTAGCCCCTACGAAATCGTTTTTGGCCGCCCGGCAAATATTTGGGGTGTGCCGAGGCCTAAGGAGTTTTGTTCTCTAGAATATCCTATGTTGATAGACTACCTTTACGACTTGACTGCTAAATTGAGTCTTATTCACCAACAGGTTTTCGATGCATTGCCAAAGCCTCCGGAGAGTCCAGGGCATCAGCTGAAACCAGGAGATCAAGTGGTAATCAGGAATTTCGCGAGGACGAAGAACCTTCAGCCCAGATACATCGGCCCCTTCCAGGTCCTGCTTGTGACGAGAACAGCAGTTCGTGTAGCTGGTCGCAAGCATTGGGTGCACGCCTCTCATGTTAAGCGTGTACCTTTGCCACTTCCTTACGACGACTGGGTGAAGAAGGGAATTGGTGCCTCCGAATTTGAACGCACGCCAAAGTTCATCCCTTTCAGCGATGCCAAATTGATCACTGACACTCCAAACTCTGACTCTCCTCCTGAAAAGACTCCTTTGAACTCTGAACATTTGTCCCCTGCATCAGAAAACACTCTGTCATCTGCGAACTTGAACACTGCAACAGCTGCCAGTGATACACTATTTTCTGATCAAACAGTTCCTGCAAAGCAAAGATACTATCTACGACCTCGTAATATGGACAAATAAAGCAGGCAACTGCCCATTGTGATATTTTGAAATTTTGAACTTTTGCCTTCAGCCAGGAAGTTTGCTATTGTTTTATTGTTTTTTAAAATTGCCTTGCCGTCTGGGTAGCCGTAGGGTCGTGGCTGTGTGCCTAGTTGAATCTGCGGGGGTCTGACACAAGGTCGATCTTTCTGTTGGTTCTGGGAACTCCCAGTGCTGATAGAGGCATTTTCATCTACGTACACATCATCAGTGGTCGCGAGCGGATTGTAGAAGATGGAGCTTCCTGCGCTGCAACGAGAAAATGTGATTTATGTTCGCAGAAACAGACTTTACAGAATCCTTCACAGCAAATGCTTTTTGATACAATGTGCCATTACATTCTTGATTGTTTTGATAACGTTGGTGGGTGGAATCGTTTTCGGTATAAGTTTGATTTTTGTGCCAGTTACTACAGTACCTCCCCTTGATCCTGTTACTTCTACTGTTTCCTCTATACACTCTTTTCATTCGTTTCCTGAACATGAGCAAGCTCGACGCTCAGAATTCATTAACAACACTTTTGTACAGCTCTTGCACCAACACCAATTGGTAGTTAACACTACAGACTGCTGGGTGTGTGGCTTGATACCCCACACTATGGATAAAGGTATTCCCTATCTGGTTTTGCCTTTTAGCTACAATGGATCATTTCAGGCCCTTCAAACCATCTTTGCTTATGCCCTTGAAACCTATCCTCCACGTCCACCACGTTCCACTAAATATAACTCTGCCAACAAAGCTTTAGTCCAGGGAATTATTGACATGATCAAGGACGTCAATAATACTCCATCATACCCTAGAGACGAATTGCGAGTATATTTAAGTTGGAATTCTTCAGAGTATCGCCTTAGTTTGGGAGAAAGCAAGCGCAAAAGCTCAACTCCAATCTGGGTCGTACCTCACCGAGGTCAGGTCTGTTTGCAAGGTAATGGGAGGAATCCGAGAGCTCAGCTAGGGAGGAGTGAGTGCGTAGAGACTTACGTGTTTCCGGCTAACTCTTCCCCTGCCTTTCTTACTGCTAGGGGTACCTACTTCATCTGTCGAGACTGAGGTTATACATGGTTGCCTGCCGACTTTTCAGGATCATGCTATATTGCTCGATTGTTGCCCCCAACATACACTGCTTCATCTGATTACCACAGAACCAGAGTAGCGAGAGGTGTCTTCAGCAAGGAAGATACTGCTGGTCAGGAAGCAGGAGACTTCTTCAAAGGTTTCCTTCCGTTCTGGGGGCCTATGGCCAATAGTAGAAACATACGTCAGCTAACACGGGTAGTTGAATCTACTATTACCGAAACTGCTGGTGCCCTTAGCAATTTGACAGCTGAGCTTCAGGCGGAAAGACTCATGACGTTGCAGAACCGTATGGTTCTAGACGTTATCCTTGCAGATCGAGGTGGGGTATGCAGAATGATCCAATCGAGCTGCTGTGTCTTTATTCCTAATAATGCTCCAACAGTATACGAGGCGATCTCTAAGCTACACAAGATTTCCGACTCTATTCATGTAGACAAGGGAAACTGGTCCTTCATGGAGTGGTTTTGGACTCTGATCTCAGCGTGGGGATGGAAGGTTCTAATGGTCATTGGTGTCATCTTAGTATTCCTCTTCTCATGCTGCCTGATTATCCAGTGTGGTCCTGCTTTGTGTAGTCTCTGTACTGCAACTTGTTTTAGGAAACCACCTGCGTTTGGAGAAAAGGCACGAGAAAGGATGATGATACAACAGCATGTCACTGACCTGATGAGCATAGAATTAGATTCTGACATAGACTGAGTAATTGCCTATGTAAGGGCAAAAGGAGGGTCTAAGGTTCCGTGACGATTTGAACCCGTGTTTTCAATATTGTCGGAAATACATAATATTGGTATCAGCGAACCGCAAATGATCCATTTAGCATATCCTGGTGTTTTCGCTACGCTACGAGCAAGAGCGCTCCTGTTATGAACACATTTCTGATCTACCCACGGCATCCATCTTAGATCATGGCAGCCATTTTGTGTTTCTTGCCCTCACATACGCAATAACCTCTGATCACTTCATTTCGATTAAGGACACGTAGCCTTAGCCGGAGATTCACCTCTTTCATGACACGTGCACCTTAAACCAGATCACGCTGTAGCTGCATGACTCGACAAAGGCTGCCTCCTCTGCCCGAGGCCAGCCCCCCCAAACTGGTCTTCGTGTCCATTGTCCTGATCATGATTAGGCGGCCGAAGCCGGTAGCCTTGCCCATTTACAACCTACAAACATCTCTTATCCCGCTTTTCTATCTTCCACACCTGGCTCCGTTTCTTTCTTTCTGAATCTTTATTAGGGGGAGGTAACGAAATTTACGAGGAGGCGGTCCGGCTCTTGAATGCAATATTGACAAGGGATTGTGATGAACTAGTGGGAACCCCTCTTCATAGATGTTTGGTATCAGATTTTATCGACGGTTCCTGTGTAACGCCAAATATTTATTGTTTAGGGCACAAAGGTTTTGGGAATGTACCAACATGTGAAGAATTCGCCTGAAGGCCAAAATTTAGTATATAAGGAGCAACCCTCTTTGTACAATTTGAACAGGCTCCTAGAATCTGCCCATGTGTGGTTTCTGTGACTTCTGTGTCCCTGCAGTAATAAACCTTTGGTCTTTGACGCCACCATCGAGAAGCCCGTGTTTCTGTTCATTTGCGCACCAAGGCAGGTGGAACTCCGGGGTCTTTGGGTGTTGTTCCCTGACACCTCTGGACGGAACCAAAAAGTCCAGAACTCCAGGTGTTTGTGTAGTGTAGGGGGTCATGCCGGGGGTAGTGTTTTAGGGTAGTGCAGTGGTGTTTGTCTAGTGTAGGGGGTAGTGTTTTAGGGTTGAGGGTAGTGCAGTGGCTTTTGGGTAGTGTAGGGGTTGTGCTGGGGATAGATTTAGCATTTAGGGTAGTGCAGTAGTGTTTGGGTGGTGTAGGGGGTCGTGATGGGGGTAGATTTATGGTTTAGGGTAATGCAGTGGTGTTTGTGTAGTGTTTGCAGGTTTGTGCTGGGGGTAGTGTTTTAGGGATTAGGGTACCACAGTGGTGTTTGTGTAGTGTAGGGGGTCATGATGGGCTAGTTTTTTAGGGTTTAGGGTAGTTTAGTGGTGTTTGTGTAGTGTAGGGGAAGTGTTTAAGTGTTTAGGGTAGTGCAGTGTTGTTTGTGTAGTGTAGGGGGTCGTACTGGGGTAGTGTTTTAGGGTTTAGGGTGGTGCAGTGGTGCTTGTGTAGTGTAGGGGTAGTGTTTAAGGGTTTCGGGTAGTGCAGTGCTGTTCGTGTAGTGTAGGGGGTCATGCCAGGGTAGTGTTTTAGGGTTTAGGGTAGTGCAGTGGTGTTTGTGTAGTGTAGGGGGTCATGTTGGGGTAGATTTAGGGTTTAGATTAGTGCAGTGGTGATTGGGTACTGTAAGGGGGTAGTGTTTTAGGTTTTAGGGTAGTGCAGACGTGTTTAGGTAGTGATAGGGGTGTGCTAGGGCACTGTTTAGGGTTTTGGGTAGCACAGTAGTGTTTGGGCAGTGTAGGAGGTCGTGCTGGGGTAGAGTATTAGGGTTTAAGGTAGCGCAGTGATGTTTGGATAGTCTAGGGGGTAATGCTGGGGGTAGTGTTTAGGGTAGCGCAGTGGTGTGTGGGTAGTGTAGGTGGTCGTGCTGGGGGTAGTGTTTTAGTGTTTAGTGTATCCCAGTGGTGTTTGGGTAGTGTAGGGGGTTGTGGGAGGGTAGTGTGTTAGGAATTAGGGTAGCACATTGGTTTTTGTATAGTGTAGGGGGTCATGCCAGGGGTAGTGTTTTAGAGTGTAGAGTAGCACACAGGTGTTTGGGTAGTGTAGGGGGTCGTGCGGGGGTAGTGTTTTAGGGTTTAGGGTAGTGGAGTGGTATTTGAGTAGTGTAGGGGGTCATGCTGGGGCAGATTTAGATTTTAGGGCTGTGCAGTGGTGCTTGGGTACTCTAGGGGGAAGTGCTTAGGGTTTAGGATAGGGTATTGGTGTTTGGGTAGTGTAGGATGTTGTGCTGGGGGTAGAGTTTTAGGGTTTAGGGTAGCGCAGTGGTGTTTGGGTAGTCTAGAGGTCTTGCTGGGGACAGTGTTTTAGGGTAGCAAACTGGTGTTTGAGTAGTGTAGCGGGTCGTGCTAGGGGTAGTATTTTAGGGTTTTAGGGTTTAGGGTCCTTGGCCGGCAGCTGTGAATTATTCATTCATTGAAGTAGAAACGCCAACAACTTTACCGATAAACAGCACAGATAACGGCTCAGCGTTATCTATTTAATTGCCTGGTGTGTCTCAATCACGTTTCAGAGGAGTTGCTTGTGCAGCGAGCAGCAGCAGCAGGAGGAGGAGGGAAGGAGGGAAGGCTGCGAAGCTCCGGCGTTTTCCAATAACGCGGGCGTTTACTAGCTGGGGAGAAGCAGCCCTCACCCCCCAAATTCCGGCCTCAGAAAGGTTAGTGCTGTGCTGTGCTAGTGCTACTGGAACATCAGCGTGCAGCAAGGGGCGGAAAGTGATCGCGAGCGCAGCCGCCATTAGAGGCCGCTGCAAAAGTAAGAGCCCGGTGGGTTGACCGGGGAGGCAGACAGACTAGGTCTTCTAGCCTGCGGTCCCTCCGTGAGCTCCGCTTGTAGCCCTTTCTTGACCAAAAGCACACTCAAGACTAACACCACCACCTCCATTTGAGCCTCAGAACTGGTGGCTGTGTGGGGGTTAACTCTCCCGACTTGCCTGCAATCAGTCATGGGAAAAGACATATCAGCTTCTGATTTTTAATCCTTTCTTCACTTTTCTTCACCTTTCACTTTTAGATATTTTCTGGTGACGCACCACCCATCTCTTAAGAGGTCCTTATATATCGCTTGCTCAGGAGGAAGCCAGAAGGCGGAGTGCAGCTGAGTGCAGCTTTACCCTAGCAAGGCTAAGTAGGGAAGGAAGGAGTCACCCTCACCTCGCTATTTCCTGTGTCCTGAAGCCCAATATTAAATAAAGAGTAATAAAGACAGATAAAGCAACAAAGGACAGCAAAGCTTAATAAAGCACAAGAGAAGGAAAAAGGAAAGAGGAAAAAAAAAGGGAAAGTGAAGGAAAACCCTTCACAACGATGCGAACAAGGAGCTGTACACAACTTCAAAGCACTCATCGCCTCCACAAGACTGCCAAACGACAGAAGACTAAGCTGCTGTACTCTCAAGTGGGAGGCCGTGGGTGTCAGATATCCCTGCACCCTGCGATTTACTGGAGCAGTTGGAGCAGTCGGAGCTCGCGTCGAGGGGTCAAAAGAGGTACGAAAGGGGGAAAAATGCAAACAAATCCCCCTTCACAGCCAACCAAATGGAAAAATAGTGGTGCCAGCGGCATCAGGGAATATTTTTCTCGGATCGATCTATCGAATAGAAGTGCCCTTCACTCCACACACAACAATCAACCTGCACCAGTATCAACTTCTCCCAATTTGGTCTCCCTTTACCCCGAAATAATCGTTCGTGGTAAGGACTCAGCTACTGCATCTTCTGTCTGCTCAAAATTACCCTCACTTTCCTTAAATCAGCAATCTCCACATCCTAGACCAGACGAATAACAAAAAATTAAGTCTCCCTTAGCTCTCCCAGCCCTTTCAGTTACGCTGAATCTCCACAGAGCTACTCATGAAATAGAGCCCGAGTTAGACGCTACAACCCCTCAAAGTAATATGGATCTCGTCGACCCTTTCTCCAACACAAGCTTTTCAGCTTCTGATCTTACAAAGTTCGTCACTAACTGAAGAAAAATTAAAATTACCCAATGGGCTATAGGAAGACCACATTCAAAAACTCTGTTTTGATCTCCCTTCACTAACAGCTATCTGTTTCCAGCTGTTGGAAAACACTTCAGCCTCTCTGGGATTAACGATCTAAGTCAGCACGAGACTAAGGTTAGTGCTCTTAATGCCACCCCAGCAAATATCAACAGCTGTAATGCCGGAACCAATATTCGTAGTTTTCACCAAGACACACACAGAAGTTCTCAAAAAAATCAATCCTTACTAAACAATTCAGACATCAACGTATTTTCAGCCCACCCCCACTTTCTTGAAAAAAAACACTCCCTAATAGAACCCAGACGAGGGGACCTGCATGATATTCCAGCAATGCTCAAGGTAGAGGCTCTCCTCTCAGTCACCAATCAAGCCCTGAACTCAATGGCCAAAGCCGCTCATATGCACGCAGACAAACTGGACGTTCAGATCCATATTTTACTTTTAGTAGCAGACTCAATAAAGTGAATTGACTCAAAGCTTGAGCAATTAAACTCTCTGATACGTAGAGCCCAAAACAATGTGGAACAAACTCAAATCCAAAGCTTGAATCCAAGCTTGAATCCAAACGAAAACATAAACCTAAACCTAAATCAAAAATATAATGGCTGCACTTGCAACTCGTTATTCAAAAAAATAGAATCACTTCCGGAAATAATGTCCACTTTAATTGAAGATTTGAAGAAAGAGGTCCAGACCAGGCCTCTGAAAATACCTATTTCTCCACACCCTCAAACTCAGGACAAGTCTACTATAACAAAAGCATGCTCACACAGTGCTGAGCGCTCAAGTCGTAATAAGAGTGGCATGAGAATGAATCATCTGTCTCACAATGTTAAGTTAAGCAGCCAACGAGAACTGCCCCTCATTGCCACTCAAGAGCACGCACCAGGCACCCAGAGAAGTGTTGATCACTCTGACTACGTATCCATCCTAAACTCACCAACACCGAACGCCCAAGAAAAAATAACTTTAATTAACACCGAAACTACGCTAGCCAATTCATTGAGTCTTGCTAGGCTCCAAACATGACCATACAGACCTTTATGTAAGTAAACCTCTTGTCCAGGAAGAGCAAGAAGAAATTAAAGCAACTAAATAAAGCCAAAAAAAGGGCAAAGCACTACTACAGTGGCTAGCAACAGATAAGAGTGAACCAACAACTAACTCAATTCCGTCACCTGTAAAATTTGGCCATCACCATGAAGAAATTACAGAAACATTGGATGTGATTTTAACTAAAGCTAACAATGTCCACAATAACAGGCCAGAATTTAATGATTCCTATGGAAACAAAAGAAATTACAGAGAATAATAAAAGTAAAAAATCCCACAGAAAGTTCACTAAGACTAGGGAAAATGTTATCAAACCGCTTAACAAAAGTTCTTTGCTCATCCAAGGTGCAAAATAAAACAACGATCAGGACCCAACGCATAAAGCAATAAATTATCCTGAAGTAATTCACTTGCCTAAAATAGAGGAGGAAGCAAAAAATACTGAAATATTCACAGAAGTGCCATCAACACTAGTTAAAACGAGGAACGAGTATGAAAAAAACCAAACAGACAAACCCCGAACTCCTATGGAAAGAGTAGAACATATGGCGCAGCCCCATCAAGAAATAGCGAGAGGAAGTGACCTCCATACAGACGTTTGCCTCTCGAATCCTAAATCAAATAATCAAGAGGACCTAGAGCATTCATTTAGAGAAAAATCACATACCGAGACATTAGTGGCACGCCCCAAACAACAATATCTGAATAAATTGAAACCTATTTATTTTTATTTATTTTGGAATTTTATAAAGTGCTTAGTTACGCTCTCCGGCGTGTCCCTGCGCTGAGATTGAGTGTGTGCGAAATTTGGCCTCAGAAGGTTCAAGGCGTAATGCAGTCGGTAATAGATTCCAATTCTTGGCTGCAAGAAGTCTGATCGATCTGCCCCCCATGCGGGCTCTGCGGATTTTAGGGACTACGACCAGGCCAGTGCCAGAAGATCTGAGGATTCGCTCTGATCTGTAGGGGGTGATAAGAGAGTTTAGGGCGGCAGGTGCTCTACCTCCCAGGATGCGATGGCATATGCAAAGGGCTTTGAAATTGATCCTATCACGGATCGGCAGCCAATGAAGGGACTTTAGAGCAGCTTTAGATGAAGTTCGCCTGGGAAGCCTTAGCACCAACCTGGCTGTCGCATTCTGTAATACTTGGAGGCGGTTGAGACTGCTGGCTGTACTGCCCAAGTAAAGGAGATTGGCATGATCAAGTCTCAATGTTACCAGGGCGTGCACAAGGGTCTGTCTAACCTGAAAGCCTCTCTTTGTCAGAAAGGACTGTATCCACCTGAGTGCCCTCCCATTGATTCCGCCCTTATTAAGACACTGTAGCAAGATGGAATGTGCTACAGTGTCAAAGGCAGCACTTAGGTCGAGCAGGATGTGTGCCATAGTTTGTACCTCATCTACCCCTTGCCTGATGGTCTCGGTGGCCAGGAGCAGCACAGACTCCGTAGAGTGGCGTGGGCGGAATCCAAACTGAGTGGGGTGGAGAAGATTGGATTTATCCACAAAGGTCATAAGTTGAAGATTGACCACCTTTTCTGCTACCGTGGCCATGTAAGGGAGAAGGGATATAGGTCTCAGGTTGTCCATCCTATCCCAGCAGAGGTTCAGTTTTTTTTTAAGCGGGAGCACAATAGCTTGCTTCCACTTTTTAGGTACATTGCAGGTCTTAAAAGAGATATCAAGAACATCTCTAATGTACGGTTCTAAGGTTTCAATACTTCCTCCAAGAAGTTTCGGTGATGCCGGGTCACAGGGAGACCCAGATTTAATAGAGCCGCAAATCCGCTGCAACTCATTCGAGGATGGAGTAATAAAATTGCCTAGCCTATTTGTACCTTCATCTAATTTAAGATTTTCCCTGAACTCTGTTGCCTTTTCCTTACCCCCTGTAAAAGCGGAGTAGATATTAGCCACTTTATCAGAGAAATAGGTTGCGATGCAGTTGCAGGACTCAACTGAGCTCGAGGAAGGGTCGACAGAGGAGCTGCAAATGGAGATTTCTTTATAGATTTTAAATAGCTCTTTGGTGGAGTTATGAGCTTCTCCAATCCTGCCTGAAAAGTAGGTAATTTTGGCACGCCTAATTAGGTTGTGATATTCCCTGCGTCTGCCTATATATTTCAGTTTGGCTTGATCTAAGTAGTCCACCCTCCATTGTCTTTCTAGTTTCTTACATTCCGCCTTGGCTAGGCGAAGTTCAACAATAAAACCAAGGGGCCCATTTATGGGGCCTGCTTTACGTTTTTTTTGGCAGAGGGGAGCTGTGGCGACTAGGGCCGCAGTAATGCGCTCATCAAGTCTGTCGGAGGCAGTGACAGCATCTTCTCCACCTGGTCTGCCACCCTCGGTGAGGGCAGAGTTGAATTTGGCTTTAGAGAATGTAGTCCATTTCCGACTCAGGTATTTAGCATTATGGGGCTTTTGGGCATTAATTGCAGGGACAGTTAATGTAAAAGGAACTGCAAAGTGATCGGACCACGGGACAGGGATAGAAGACTGGACATTTACACCATCCCAGTTGGCAAATATAGGGTCCAGCAAATGGCCCTTAAGGTGGGTGGGGGCTTTAGATTCAGTGGATAGTTGGAGTTGAAGGGACAGAAGTTGCTGGTAGAAATCAGTAACTGCTTTATCTGCTAGATTATCTAAGTGGATGTTCAGATCACCTAGAAGCAGAAACGTATCCCTGCGGAGGGCAGTCTCCGTGATACCATCCATCAAGTGGGTGATAAACTGGGTAGGGGGGCCTGGAGGACGATAAATCAGAAGGCCATTCACCACATTCCCTGTGTTGACCTTGATGGAAAAGGCTCCTATCTCACCTTCGGTGATGGGAGAGGGTTCAAGTTGGCAAGTCAATGGCTGTTTGAAAATTATTGCTATCCCCGCACCTCTGCCTCCGACCCTATCCAAATGTACCATAGAGTATTCTGCAGGAAGAGAGGCAAACACATCCGGCCCAGAATTTGAGTCCAGCCAGGTTTCTGTGAGAAACAATAGATCTAGTTTCATGTCAGATAGAAGATCATAAATATCGAGACTGCGTTTCCTCATGGATCTGGTGTTAAGTAACCCACACGTAATCCTGGTGTGCTCCGCCCTGGAAGGGGGTCTGGTTAGCCATGTGTATTGACAGACTTTGCAGCTATTGGTATCCTCTGCATTAAGACTGTGAAGACAGTCTTTCGCAAAGTCGGGACATAGGTCGCGGAGTTGTTGAGCATTTCAACATATCCTAGACCCATTTTGTCCAGGGGTCCTGGCCCCTGTCCCCGAACGTCCGCGGACGGGCGCAAACGGGCTTGCCTTTGGCGTGCCTTCGGCGCCCCACCGGTGCCCTCGCTGCGCACATCCGCTGCGCTTCCTGTGTAAGGGTGTCTTTTTATGCACTCAAGGGCGGGAGGGCGGGTGTGGCTTAGCGCTAGAATGCTAGCCCACCAACCTTCTCCTCACCCAAAATGGTGGCCCCGTGTAGCCCTTACTCGGCTGTAATCGGGTGAGTCACCAAGTGCGTGTGCCTTCAGAACCCTAATATCGGTTCTTTTAAAATTATCTCCAAGAAAAGGGGGCAGGTCCCGGCTTTCCGCCTCAGGACAGTGAGAATTTAAGATCCGGACAGTAGTTTAAAATGCAGGAATTCAGTGCAAAATAACAATGTAGCCAGTGCACATGACACAGTTTAAAACAATTATAAAACAATGATACGCCTTAGAGCGCTCAAAATCACCATCCACTCACACGAGCAATCAGTGGGGCATGGGGATTAAATTGTTTTTATGCACTCGAGGGCGGGAGGGCGGGCGTGGCTTAGCGCTAGAATGCTAGCCCACCAACCTTCTCCTCACCCAAAATGGCGGCCCTGTGTAGCCCTTACTCGGCTGTAATCGGGTGAGTCACCTAGTGCGTGTGCCTTCAGAACCCTAATATCGGTTCTTTTAAAATTATCTCCAAGAGAAGGGGGCAGGTCCCGGCTTTCCGCCTCAGGACAGTGAGAATTTAGGATCCGGACAGTAGTTTAAAATGCCGGAATTCAGTGCAAAATAACAATATAGCCAGTGCACATGACACAGTTTAAAACAATTATAAAACAATGATACGCCTTCGAGCGCTCAAAATCGCCATCCACTCACACTCGCAATCAGTGGGGCATGGGGATTAAATTGTTTTTATGCACTCGAGGGCGGGAGGGCGGGCGTGGCTTAGCGCTAGAATGCTAGCCCACCAACCTTCTCCTCACCCAAAATGGCGGCCCCGTGTAGCCCTTACTCGGCTGTAATCGGGTGAGTCACCTAGTGCGTGTGCCTTCAGAACCCTAATATCGGTTCTTTTAAAATTATCTCCAAGAGAAGGGGGCAGGTCCCGGCTTTCCGCCTCAGGACAGTGAGAATTTAAGATCCGGACAGTAGTTTAAAACGCCAGAATTCAGTGCAAAATAACAATATAGCCAGTGCACATGACACAGTTTAAAACAATTATAAAACAATGATATGCCTTCGAGCGCTCAAAATCGCCAAGCACTCACACTTGCAAGCCTAACCTTCGAGAGTTACCTTCCCAGCCTCAAGAACACAAAAAAATACTACTGTATCCAGAATACGTATCTCAAGGAAAATGGGACATCTTAATAGAGGAAACATTTTAAAGTTATGTTTGCTGCTCCCCGGACTAGAAAATGTAAAATCAACGGATATCGAAAGTGTGGCTTTTCTCGAACCTGAACAGGGCCAGAAAAATGAATCGGCGGTGGTAACCTTCTATAACAAAGACCAGGCCACAATCCCAATGAATAACAAAAACCAACTGAGCAACTGGGGCGTTCGGGTCAGTGTCCCTATCAATGCTAAATACCCAGATTTCCTAAAAGATAAAATATGCAACTCCCTAATGGCTGGCAATAACAAACTTGTGCTAAAACTGGACAAGCATATCCAGCAGCCATCTTCAATTCTATGCTCCCCTCGACCAGGAACAAAAACAGTGCCATGGATAGAGAACCCTCTTCAAATATAAGCACCAAAAGCGGGTGGCCCACGCAAATGTGCACTTATGCCTCATAAATCTCAAGACTGGTCTTGGCTTTCTCTGGCCTTAGGGTAAGACACAGAAAGCATTAAATGCAGATAAAACCAACTACGATGAAAAACACCATCCTAGTATATGCTCTTGGAACATTCGAGGGTTAACAAAAGAGAAAACTGAATGGCTAACCACGGGCCTCCGGAAGACCAAGGACATATTTGCTCTTAAAGAAACTTGGGCCCCGGAAAACTCCATCTGGGAGGATTTTTCTGTCATTGAATCCCATGCAATTTCTTCTGTTGCAGGTGGCCATGCCTCTAGAGGTGTGTTGATCGCCGTGAAGAATACTCTGGTTGCAAAGGTACCGCTCTTTAAAGGCCAGGGTGATTACATTTCCATTAGCATTGAGATTCAATCCCATGAAAAGAATAAATTGAGACAACAAAAAATTATCCTCGGTTGCGTCTACCTGCATCCCTCCAAAATAAGACGAGAAGGCAGATTGAGCAAAATGCTTCCTGATATAAACAAACTCGATGCTCATAACCCAAATTATATATGGTAGATAAAGGGCGACTTTAACTCCAATCTAATAGAGGCAGGCTCCACCCTTAGTTTTCAACCATCTTCTGTCAACGAAACGTGGTCTATCCCTGAGATAAAATCCCAGTTCCAACGGAGGGAAGACAAAGGGATAAAACTGGCAACATACCTAAACCAACTGGGCCTTCACATTTTGAATGGAAAAATCGATTCAGATCAACCAGCGGCAAATACTCATGTATCTTCCTCCCAAATGTCCACTCGGGATTACATATGGATTTCAGTTACTCAATTCCAGTTGGTACAACAGTTTTTGGTAACTCCTTTATCAGAAAGCGATCACGCAATTTTAACGTGCAAAATTGATCTTTGGCATTCCCATCGCCCGAAAATTTCCTTGATCGGTAACTAATACAACCTAGAGATCATAAGAAAATTGAGATGGTCTGAGGACAATCGGGAAATAGTTGAAGCGACCAAATGGAAACTAGATTGTAATAGTCATTTGACAGCATCATCATGGGAAATCATCGTGGCCGACTTCGGAGAACAACTAGCTTCAAAGCCAACAAAAAGTCTAGACAAAGGCCTTCTGGTTTCAACGTCCCTCTCAGAGCAAAAGCAACTTATAATTAACATCAAATATAAACTGAATAAGTTACAGCGAAATCATGCTGATAATGAAAGTGCACATAAATCTCTGCGGGGTGATATATCAGCTACTCGAAAAGAATATAGGAAGGCCAGGTTTATCCTCAAGAGATTGGAAGAAGAACATCACTGGGCAGCTGCCTAATTAATTATAAAATTAAAGAACCAAAGAAAATTCTGGAGTTGGATAAACAAGGCTACTAAAATCAATAAACCACCCAGTGCAACAAACATCTCTCCTGCCGACTGGGAGAATTACATCAATCTATACAGAACCAAATGGCATTAACAGCAACAGCCTCCCTATCCCTATTCACACTAATTCCCACGATGATACAATCCCAACTGCTAAGATAACCCCAAATCAAGTTGCGCTTATAATAAAGACGAGAAGATCACAACGGACTTTGAAGATAGTACGGTTCACTCAGACTCGGACCATAGTGTACTCCTGTTCCCCACTGTAACGCCCTGCACAGCTGATGATGTGATGGACAATTACGGGAATGTAGACCTGAACGGAAGTAGCTGAACTGCCTACGAACCGTATCGTATTTTCTACTATTTGCTTATGTGTTGTTAAGTAACTACTGTTGGGTCCGGAGAGGGAGTTGGATCTAACATGGGTGGCTGCCACTACTGCCCACGATTGTACTTTGTAGTTACGCTTGATTGGGCACAGCTACCATTGGATATGTATGTAAGGCACGGGTGGCTGGTGATTTGTTTCCCCTTTTAAGCATTGGTAACATTGTCTCAAGGACAGTTTGCAGTAGAGCTGGCGGAGCCCGTGGGGCTGCAAGCAGAGACTGACATGGTGCTCGGCCACCCCCGATGGCGAATGCACTGGTTTTTCAGTCCTTTTGAGACTTAATCAATTGTTGGGGCCAGCTTGGTTCTTTAGCTGCGCCGTTATGGTTCTTTTTTGTATAAGGGGTGGGGGGTGGGTGGTCTCCTGGCGGTTGATAAGTTGGGCTCAGGCTGGAGGGCTTTGGAGTTTGCAGAGCAGGCACACATTTGAGTATGGCTGACACAGTGTGGAAATATAGAATCACAACATGGAATATGAGATGACTGGGGGCGGTACAGAAGAGGCACAGAATTCATGCCTTTCTGTTGAGACATCATTCACAGATTGCTCTTCTCTAGGAATCCCACCTCACTGCATCAGAAGCTCTCTAAATGAGGAAAAAATGGAGGGGCACAATCTTGTCTACGGCCTATTCCGCTTTCTCTAGAGGGGCAACAATCTGGGTTTGACATGGCACACCGTTTTTGGAAGTGGAAAGGAGGGTAGACGATCAAGGACATTACATATTCGTGAGGGGTACGCTTGATGGTACGCCAGTAGTGCTAGGCTGTGTCTACGCTCCGAACTTTGATCAAGACAAATTCTTGCAGAAAGTGGGACTGGCGATAGCAGATTGGTCCACTACCCCCTTGTAGTGACCGGGTTTTTGGTTCTATTTCTGAGTGATGGTGACTTTAGCTTGCTACCATCCTAGATCCCTATTCTTAGCTTGTTTGGGTCCTTTTCAGGCCTCTTTTCAGACCTAGAAGCATTACCTAGAGGATAGCAGCTATATATGATGATAGATCCCTTATTCCTGACTCTAATCCATCTATTGCCTATTGGCTTTGACATCATTATGTGTCTATTTCATCCTTTTCAGGCCTACAAGGCCCAGAACCAGAGATACTCCATTTTGCTTTCTGCCTCTGCAGACTGAGATGCATGTAGGTCAAGTGTGATGTTTTAGTTATGAGGTGTTGTTCACTTGGAGAGAACCGTCCTGGGCTGGCCCTTATCAGTAGACCGCATTTTTCTTTGTGTCGAAGATACCACAAAAGGCCGGCTGGCTGGGTGTGTGTCCTAGGCGCGGAGTGGTGCAGGGATCTGATGGGCGGCAGGCTGCTGACTGGAACTTTCCACTAGGGGAGAGCATTCCATATTAGCAAAGTGCAGAGAGGCAGGGAAGTCAGATGGTTTTTGGAGTTGAAGAGAGCGGTCAGATGGATCTTGGAGCAGTCAGATGTATCTTGGAATGGTAGAAGGCAGATGGTTTTTGAAGCTGAAAAAAACAGTCAGAAGCAGTTACTTGTCAGAAGGAGTTGTGATCAGGCAGTTAACAACTGGAGTTTGGAGTGATACCTTTTGGAAGAGACTGAAGTTATATTGTGGATTAGTCTGTGGGAGCAGCTGGAGTGAGTTGGACATTAGAGCTGGAACAATCAGGCAGAGGGAAGAAGCTAGTGGAGCGAACGGTTATCATAGCGTCAGAAACTATATCATTAGACTGAAGTTGGAAGGTGAAGACAGTTCGTGGGAGAGAGGAATCCAGTGCAGAGTGATCGGCGCAGATGTGAGTCCAAGAGTGCAGGGGAGAATCTGAGACGAACCAAGGCACAGACGAGAGAGGGACCCAGATGACAGCTAGAACAAGACTTCATAATAATCAGGTGATATTCGTCCTGTTATATTAGTACCCATATCTATATATATACATTAATCTTTTCCTTTATTTCCTAAGCTATATTCCCTACTGTATTGTTACACTGATTAATCCCTTTTCTTTCAGTGGTGTGCCGTCCTGTTATAATTCAGCTATTTATAGTTTCTGTTAGCTATATGTGGATGTGTTAGTAATAAAGCTTTATTCCTTAGATGTGTCTATTTCCCTTTACTTTTCAGGCTATGTCCAGATTGCTAGTTATTGTGATGTTATAATTTGCTATTGTGTAATAAAGGGACCCCAGTTCTTAGCGAACCATTGTGTAACTGTTGTTTTTTTATGATAGAGTTAACCTTTCTTCTAGTCAGATGCTGTTATGTGGATGGATGCGTTTCCCGTCCGGGTAAATGGTAACTGAGCAAGGGAGCAGGGAGCACTTATATCAGAGAATAATCTTTGCATATTGTAATTTGGCCATTCTTGTGTGAGAGGATTGAACTGTCTATCTATCACATAAAATCCTGGAGAAAGTATACCGAACGGCACTGGTGGAAGGCCGTTTGCCTGACTCCACGATGCAGGCATTAGTTGTCTCGCTCCCTAAACTGGGTGAACCTGTCAATACCCCTCATCAATCAGTGGATATGATAATGACTTATCTAAACCCTAGCTACTGCAGGAGAGATTAATAATCCGCAAAGAAACATACTTGGAGTGCTTTAGTGAAACAGAGGAATTCTAAGATGGCCGCCTCGAGGAAAGACACGTGGTGGTCTAGTCATTTAGCACACACCTGTGGGGAATCCTTGGTGAGCCGAGTGCTCCCTAACTAGTGCGCACTTCACCTACGACGTTCCTGAGTTCAGACCCATTTTCAATTGCTCAATAGATATTCCTGAAGAGAAAGCACAAATATTTCTGGGAGAGTTAAATAAGGTTCCCATTTAAAGTTACCTTAGTTATCATGCCCGCAACTAGAATTCAGCTTCCGAGTTGGAAGAAGCTCACACATTTCACAGCGGTTGATTTTCCTGTCGTGGCTCCTTTAGGGCAGATGAACTCAGTCGTGTTCAGCATCTGAAGAGCATAGAGAGAATAAGAAACCATACAAGAAACCTAAGTGATACCTTATAGTTGACAAAGGTTATATTCTTGGAAAATAATCGTACAACAAGTTACTGAGTGAGTAAACGTACCTGACATTAAAGAGAATATTGAATATATTCACTTGATGTATTTTCTGTAACGTAAAACGAGAAACGAGAACATTCGTGATAAGCTATGTCTTAAGGGAAAAGAGCAAATTGAGTAAGGAATACTAAAAACACTGTTGAATTTAGAAGGAATGTTAGTGAAAAACACAGGATATACATGGATTGACAGAATAGATAACAAGCAACAGCATGAAGAAAGGTTAGTAGAAGAACACAAGGAAATTAATAATATACAAATTAGATGATAAACTGAGAGGCCTAGGTTAATGAATGTTTCGTAATTATAGGTTATAAGCGGTGAGAAAAATAAAGAACCGCAAGTTTCACGGTTGCAGATAAATACTAGAGGAGAAGCTAGTTTGAAAAGGTAGGTAATTAGTAGGGTTAGACTAAGTTATAGATGAGAAATAGAGATAGAGTAAAGACATGAAGTATTCAAAAAGTAGTGTGATAATGATGTCTAAATATACACAGATACACAGTGTTATTCTGGACAATGAATAGTATCTTTTGCATTTTACTAGAACACATTTATTATTTTGGAATGGGTAAGGTGAATAGATATATTAAACATTTTTTAGTAGTGTATTTTAGTATAATACCCTGCGTCTTTTCCTATGTTCATAAGGAGTGACTGATTTCGAAATTTAAGAAAATCTAAGAACAGGATATTCTTATAAGTAATTATGTTTATATAGCTTTGCAAAGGAGTAAAACTCTAGTAACAGACTGTTATTAGATAATAGTATTTATATAGTATTTTTTGAAGGCCAAAATAAGTGAAAACTCTAGTATTTTATTATATCTTATGAAAATTGATAAAATTAATTGTTTATATTTTTATAGAAGGAGCAAGAACATAAAAGAAAAATTATGGAAAGAGAACTGGCTCATATTGAGGAGATTTTGGATATTGTCTTAAGTATAATTGAAGAATTAATCGTATCTGTCACAGGCAATGAGAGTGAAGAAGGGGAAATTAGTGCTGGAGAAATGAGGTGCGATTTCGAAGATGAAAGCTTTGATAGAGATTTTCTGGAAGTATTAAATTATGTTGAAAGTTTAGAACAAATTCATTCAGAAACTGATAACGAGGCAATTGATCTGAATTACATATCTGATGAACTTGTGTTGGAATGTCTGTTCAATTATGAGAAGTTACAAAAAAAATGTATCCTTTAAAAGTAATAAAGGTTTGAGCACTATCTACAAACATATTTATTGTACTAAAAGTGAAGCAGTTATAAATTCAGTTATATGTTCTTTAAATGTTTGTATTGATGTAAAATATGCAAAGTGGGTCCGAGGGTATGGATTGCTTAAAATTCGTATAGAGTATATGTGCAGTCTTGTATGCACCTGCAAACTTGTGTTTTATGCCTTCAATTTCCCAGTCTGTATCCTTAGACTTCCTCCAAACACTCTGTCACTGTTGTTTTAGTTTTGTAGTGAGTCATTTATCGGTATGTAGTAATGCATTCACTATATTAAAACACTAATGGGCACATATATAATAACTGGCATATCCCCAGGAATATGTTAGTTATTGTGCTCTGTGATACCATCACCATGGATGTGCCATATTTACAATGCGGTGTACCATGGGACATAAATGGCACATATATGTGATGTATCTGTGCTGTAAAGGGGCTGCATTGTTTGAGTTATGTTGGAAGTGGAACGCATCTCCAGCAATGCTCTGGGGACCCTATGCTGAGAATGCTGTGTCATTCCCTATACCTGCTTCAAGCTAGTGCAGCATTTTAACACAACATGAGCCCAAAAGTGAAAAAGTGAAATCTTGTAGATTTCAGTCAGCCACTTTTAGGAGGTGTTCCTGCGCCGCAACACCCCCCCCTCCCCCTATGTAGGAATGTCTCCTTCTGGTACAGGGATTTACAATGTGACGCACCTCCCAGATACGTCACATTCTAAATACCACATACCATGGCACATCTTTTGCACCACTGCTTCATCAAAAAAGTGATTCAACAGCGGTGCAAAAGAGGCACAATGGTGTTGTAAATCTGCCCCTAACAAACACTTACAAATTCACCCAGGCAGTTTCACTAGCAGTGCATTCTTTTTCAATTTACTTTTGTTAATATTTTACAATAAAAATATGAAATGTAACTATAAAAATAAAATAAATATAGGTATTTATAATAAAATGTAGGAAATTACTATAAAAAGAAAGAAATATAATAATTAATACATTTTGAAATTATCATTTATAAAACCTTTGAAATTCACTGAAAAAAACATAGGTTTCAGGCACGTTATAGTTAGGAATTAGCATTCAAAAAACCTTAGAAAATTCACTGAAAAAACCAAAGGTTTGAGCTACATTATAGGAATTAGCATTTAAAAAACCTTAGAAATTCACTGAAAAAACCATCGGTTTCATGCATGTTATAGTTAGCTGGACATTTCACTCATACAAAACCTTTGAAATTACCCTGTTATAGTTAGTTCAGCTAACTGTAACTCACGTGCCTACAATGCACTGCTGATGACTTCACATATAGCATCACTCATGACATGGTCAGTGACATCACTCATGACATCACTCATGACATCTCAAATGACATCACTGATGACATTGATGAGTGTTGTTTTAACTTGTGCTGTTTTTAGGACTTCAGAACTATACCCATGGGACCTGAGTCTCTTAAAAAGATCTTCTGTTGCTCCATCCAAACATTCCTCATTACTACAATTACATTTCATACATAGGCATTCTGCATATGGGATGCTTTCTTTGAGTTTGGTAGGGTGGAAACTGGTGACATGCAATTTATATATATATGTGAATTTACCAGACAATATATGTAGATATATATTACAAAACAACTCCCACAAGATGAGCAAAGTTGGGCACTCCTGGTAAGCAACAAATAGATTATTTGATTTTGTCAAAGTCATGTTACCATACCATTTTTACAAACTAAAAGGTACTGCAAATATAAAAGGAACAACATCCATTGTTAACAAGTCCCCATCATTATGCATGTTGTCTAATCAACTGGCTACATATATATTCATATCCAAATCATTTTTATATTTTTAAATTTATACTCATTTGTACACTTTTTTTTAAAGACAAATATTTTATATAAAAACAAACCAACTTAACATTAAGATTTCCCATAATTCATACTTGGATCGAGGAGGCAGTATGAAAGCAAAACCTAATAGGAATCATATTTTGTCATCTCTTGAGTCAGACTTATGATTGAAATATATTGGGCATTGCCAACTCCAAAATATTCTGATAATTTCAATAACAAAAAGCAACTATGATATGCTATTCAATAGATCAATGCCCATAAAATATGTAACTGTATAAACTCTATATAAAACAATTGATATCAAAAGAAGTGAATACAAATATATAAATCTCATTTTGTGCATAAAGTGTCCAAGTGCAAAATATCTCCTACAATTGATGTTAGATGTCCAAATATCCAAATTGCTCTAGTGCAGTGACAAAATCATCTCTTGTAACAAGGTCTATGAAAAGAATAACCAATTGGTTCTCAGTCACTTCCAAAGACAAGGCCTATTGGTGGAGACTGTTCGGGGAAAAGGGAGAAGGGTGGGCAATCCCTTACCCTAAATGTACTTCTGACTCCTTATCCCTGTTTAACCCATTGGAAATATAGTATTCAAATCCAAGATATATCTAGATTCCAGATGTCTTAAATGAATGGTTCTATAGCCTCCTTTGACGTTCAGGGGAATCCCATCAATATCAAAGAACATCACTAAATCAGGATCACTTTCATGTCTGTCATAAAAAGTGTTTTGCCAAGGAATATGTAAAATCTTGGTTCCAAATTGCTCGCTGCTGTTCTAGAACGCGCTTTTTTAAGAGAAAATAGCACTTTTCACTTACATCAGGTGACAAGTACATACATGCAGCGATCAGTATTACAGTTGTAGAACCCATTTATCTTTTTTGTATGTCCATCTCTTGATTTAAAGGTGAGGACATTTTTCACCATTCTACAGGCCTTACATTGATTACACTTATAGAACCCCTTCAAGGTTGATAGCCGTGTCTCTGTTTTACGACTGTCATCAATATAGCTATGTATCAGTTTATTACCCAATGTCCTCCCTTTCCCTGTAAGTCACTGGCAGGGCTGTTGGTAAATCTTTTCCAATTACATTCTCACTTTTGACTACTTCTCAGGATGTGATATATTTTTGGAGACTTTCGATTGAAACATGGGAGCTCTTGATACTCACCTCACATTGCCTCAAGTCATGCCACAACTCCTACAATTGACCAGGGACCCAGGGACATGCTGCTGCTGTCATGCATTGACGCCTGGGCGCTGAAAGCCGGTCATCACATGTGGGAAAAACTCCATCTCCCAGCATTCTGAGAAGTGCGCCAGCTGCTGACGATGCCCTACATGCCAGGAGGCACATAAGTATCGGCGAGGGCTCCTGCAGTGCGGGTCGCATGCGTGCATTCCCGGGCAAAGCCAGGGCCAATGGGGGGCTCATCTGCGTGCTGTCCGCGGCAGGTCAAGGCTTTGCCGGGCCACTCTCCTTGGCCTCAAGAGCAACATCACACTGGTAAGGAGCCATATAATATAAACAGTACAAATCTGGTAACTCTTTAAATTAGTGGATTATGGGCAAGAGAAAATTGGCGTCCAATGGAGGGAAGTGCACCACTAAAAATGTGTCAATCACTAACGTCCTAAAAAATGTCGTTGGCATAATTAATAACGAGATAACCCAGGTCGAGGAAGAACTTGCAGCTATAAAAGACACCCTAGATGATTCAATAAAAAAATCGCAAAACAGAGTCTGGGAGCATGCAAACTGTTTCACCTGTCATTATGAATAAAGGGGCTAATAAGGGAAGCAATGAGGTTCCTGTGGTAGAATCTATTAGCCATTGTGATAATAACACAGTGAACATTACAGGCAGGGTAAATACCTGTGTTTTGACGTCCCCTTTGGAAATTTCTGTGTTACCTGACTCCTTGGAATTGGTTTCTCCACCGGCTAATAAACCGAAACAACATGACTATGGCAAATCAGCACATAACAGTAAAACACTAATCAAAGCAAAAAAAGAGCTAAAAATGTGGGGGTGCCAAATGGTTTGAGGGGCAACCACATAAATAACATGGATAACCATGCCCAAAAAACAATAAATCTTGAAAATCTTTTAAAAAAATAGCATTGAAAATTGAAACTAGTTAAAATAATGTCATGCATCTATTAGAACTGGTTTCAGAATTGCCACTCACAAAGATACTGAATAAGTCTATAAAAGTCTACACAATTTCCACCGCTACAGCTGGCTGTAGCGGTGGAAATTGTATAGACTTTGCAAATATTATCTGTGAAAAGGAAATGAACATCGATACAATGGATATCATCTATCAATGAAAATATTAAAAGACAATGATTCAGTCATGAAGAGAGCCTGCTTGGAAAAAAATGTCGTTGACTCTTGATTAATGGCAGAAATTGTTGCTTTACATTTATATGTATATGTGATGCTCCTTGGGTAATATTATTTCTGATTTATAGTGGCTTTAACAATGGGCTGCATCAAGTAGAGCATCAACTTGAAATTTCACATACTTTCTGTATATAGTACTTGATTAAATATCTCACTGTGCACACAGTTCAGAACCCTCATTATGCTAGTTTTTAATTAATATTAACTTGCTATAACAACATATTTTAATGTTAAGAAGAGTGAGTGAGACTGTGTGGTAGATAACTTTCGTAGCAAGTATCTGGTAGGAAATTTGTTAGATTTGTTCTGTAATTCCACAGCAGAATCCACTGTACATTTGTGTGATTACATCACTGCTGCTCCACTTGGATATTTTTATAGACCAAAAAAAGAACATTGTTACAACAAATTTAATAACTTGGGAAGAATTGATGTAATGGGGATTACTCCAACGCCTAATAGATACACCCCACTTAGCAGTTGTAGCAATATAGATTGACAGGTGATGGAAATTATTGGGCTACCAGCAAGTTGTCAGAAAGTCCCTTCTAAGTATAACAGGATAGAGCATGAAAGGCGATTTATACAAGCGCTACTTTGCCCAAAGGCGTCAAGGCGCAAAAGATGGAATAAAAAAGCCAGGTACTGAAATAAAAAGGAGGTAAGAGGAAACCTAAGAGTAGGCTTCAGTAAAGAGCAGGGTTTTGAGGCCCTTTCTGAAGAGCAGCAGGGAATCCTGGCCCCTGAGTTCCAGGGGGAGCTCGTTCCAAAGTCTGGGGGCTAGTGAGGAGAATGCCTTACCTCCCCATCTCGCCTTGGCAACTCGGGGAATAGACAACAGATACTGACCGGAGGAGCGTAGTGCCCTGCCTGGGATATAGGTCGACACTAAGGTCCTGATGCCCTCAGCGCCAGCACCATGAAGAGCCTTGTGGGTAATGGTCAGAATTTTAAATTTTATTCTGGCATACACCGGGAGCCAGTGAAGGTTTCTCCTGATCCTGGTCCCAGAAGAACGTCTGGGGGCATTGACAACGAATCTTGCTACCGCGTTCTGGATGACCTGCAGGCGATGGAGTAGTTTAGTGCTCATGCCAAGGTAAAGAGCATTGCAGTAGTCCAGCCGCGAGGATAGAAGGGCAACTTCCACCTGTTTCCGGGCATCAGGAGAAAGGTAAAGAGTAAGTTTTCTTAGGATCCTTAAGACCCCACAGCAGGTTGCAACAGTTCTACTTACTTGCTTATCAAAAGCAAGTGAGGTGTCAAAAATGACTCCCAGGTTACGGGCAGATGAGAAAGGCTGGGGACAGGATCCAAGTGTCTGGGGCCACCAATCATCTGACCAGATCTCCTTATTTGCCCCGAAGATCAAGATCTCCGTTTTCTCCCCATTCAATTTAAGAAAATTCGAGGCCATCCAGCCTGCCACAGCTACCATACAGTTTCGGAAATTTAGGGCCGTGGTCTCGACAGAGTGGGACAGGGAGACCATAATCTGGGTGTCGTCGGCGTATGAGAGCACTTCCAGTCCAAAAGATCTTACAAGTCTAGCAAGTGGGGCCACGTAGATGTTGAACAATGTGGGGCTCAAAGCGGAGCCCTGTGGTACCCCACATTGCAAAGGCATGGCATTGGAAAGGAAGTCACCCAGTTTGACCCTTTGCTCCTGATGGTTAAGAAAAGAAGTGAGGAGACTGAGAGCCAGCCCCTTCACCCCCGTCTCACTGAGGCGGGCGGCCAGAATGGTGGAGGACAGGGTGTCAAATGCTGCCGTAAGGTCGAGTTGGATCAGAAGGGTGGTCTGACCACTACCAACCTTGGCGCGGATATTATTGACCACCACTGTAAGGGCTGACTCTGTACTGTGTGCCTTTCGAAAGCCATGCTGAGATGGATCAAGCAGGCAGGTCTTATCTAAAAAAGCGCTAAGATGGTGGTTTAAATGAGCCTCCAACATCTTAGCTGGAGCGGGAAGAAGAGAAATAGGGCGAAAGTTCTTCAGAATCCCAGGATCCAAGGAGGCCTTTTTTAAAAGAGGCTTAACGATGGCAGTATTCCAAGGGGCTGGGAACTCACCACTGGAGATGGCTCTATTCATAACTTCCAAAAAAGGGGGAAGTAGAGTGTCCCTGCAATTTTTAAGGATTTTAAGGGGACAGGGATCCAGAGGGGAGCCAGACTTGGTTGAGTCTAGTAATTTGTCCAGTGTCTCAGTCGAGAGAAGAGGAAAGTTGGTCAAGATATCTTTGGAGGCTGAGGGATGATCTAAGGAGGGATAGGGGACATGGGTAAGATTATGACTCTGGAGAGCTGTATAAATATCCGAGATTTTAGTGTGGAAAAAAGTGGCAATCTGATCGCAGAGTTCTTGAGAAGGTATTATGGGATCAGGGTGTTGGACATGGGATAAGGTTTCTACCACCTTAAAGAGATCACCGGGGCAGGAGAGAGATGACGTTAGCTTAGAGAAGTACATTTGTTTTTCGGCTAACACTACTGCTTTATAGCTCTTAAGGAGGTTTTTATGCTTGATCCAAAGATCGGCATCAAGTTGAGCTCTCCACAGCCTTTCGTATCTCCTACACTCCTGTCTCTGAAGTCGAAGAGCTTCAGAGTACCAAGGTGCTGATGGGCTTTTCCTGGCACAATAATGAGATTTAAGAGGGGCTAAGGTGTCAATAGCCAGAGAAATGGTACTTGCAAGCTCACTGGCAGTGGTGTCAATATCCTGAGAGGGGGGAGGGTTGAAGCTGGCAATAAAAGGGCCAAGAGATTCGTTGGACAAACCCCTGAAGTTCCTCTTTAAAACCCAACAATTCCTGTCCGTGTGGGAGGCAGAGAGGGAACCTGGGAGAAATTCCAGTGGGACTGCTGTGTGATCTGACCAGGAGAGGGGCAGAGGGGACCCAATCTCTAGTCTGGGGTCATTAGTAAAAACCCCATCTAAGATATGACCAGCAGAATGTGTAGGGGATAACACTTTTTGGAAAAGATCAAGAGAGGCAAGTGCGTCCAAAAGTGAGATAGTGTCAGTAGAATTGGAATTTTCTAAATGAAAATTAAAATCTCCAAGAATAGTCAGAGAAGGCCTATTAATGAATGGTTCAATTGTTTCAAGTAAGTCGGCTACAGCCCGGGGGTCTGTAGATAAGAATGCCTGCAAAATTTTGTGTCGGGGAAGTATTAAGAGAGAAGAAAAGAGCCTGAAAGGATTTCTGGGGGGAAGGAAGGGGCTCTATGCGACAAGTGATAGAATTCTTGTAGACAATGCCTATTCCACCCCCTCTGCGGTCTTCTCTATCCTGTCTAACCATGGCATAACCATTAGGGAGGGCATTGATCAGATCGGGGCCGGAAGAATGATGGGTATTTATACTATGAAAAGGATATTAGGACTATTATACAATATTATACGATATTAGGACTATTGTACAAGAGGATTGTGCTAGTCTATGACCCGTTGAACAGAGTCTTCGAGATTGTTAAAATGAAGTAGGGAGTACCACGCAAGGGGATGGTGTTTGTCACCTTCCCCAAGAAAATGTATGTATAATGTTGTGGAATGTGGCAGGGGTAAAAAAATAAACTAAAGGATGAGGAATGGCTAAAAAACTTTGAGAACTGTGACCTAATTTGCTCCAAGAATCTAACTATATGTACACATGTCACACCATCTATAATGGGTCATGCTAAAGCTGGCTTAGCATTACAGTATCCTCTCTCCGCATTTAAAATTTGTTATATATTGCGTCACAATTTTCTCAATTACTTTGTTTTAAAGTTGGGGGGAAACTGTCCATTGGTATAATTAATTTCTATAATAACATTTTCGATTATACAAGATTCAAGGTAATTAATTCTCTAGAAGAGGATTTGGATGGTTTCCTAAAAGGAATGGGGGTTGATTATATGCTTTTCTGGGCTGGTGACTTTAATATTGGAAAATGTGAAGCTATAGCAGGAGAACAATATGGCTATCTTGATTGTTATGGAGATCGAATCTCCCATTTTTCCCATGACATTTATGATGAGGCCATTAATTTTGCTATTCATAAATATAATTTAGTAATTATGGAATTAAACAATTTTGATGGACATTCACCTACCCAGACATTTGTAGGTGCTAGATCGTCTTCAACCATTGACCGTTTTATTATCTCCGAACAATGTAGGGATCTAGTGGAATCTTTTACTGTCTGTGTAAGCCTTTTTAGTGGTCACCACCCCTTAACATTGACTCTGAAGTTTAATATGTCTCGGATTAAAATAGGTAAGGGAGCCAATATTAACATCGAGACCCAAGGTAACAACTGAGTCTTAAGAAAATGGTCAGGCTTAAACCCTACCTTGTTTATGGAAAACATTACTGGGAAAAAACAGCATGACATTGATACATGCCCAGATATTTCATCCATTAATTTGGATATTATTAGCATCTTTTCGAATATTATTATTGAAATAGCGGATAATATAAAATAATAAAGTGCGCTACCAAGAACCTAGATGGTTTAATAAGGAATGTTCAAGGTTAAATAAGGAATTAAAAATCACCCTAGATATGAAACCCAGGAACAATTCTGAAATAAGTAACCTAAGGAGAAAGTATACAACTACCCTGAACCGTAGGAAAAGAGAGATCCAAGAAGACGCCATGGATAAATTAATATTAGCTGCAACAACTCATGATACATCCCTATTTTGGAAAACCATTAATTATGCTTTTTTTAGAGATACCTCAGCAGTAGCGATAGATGTTTAAGTTCCATTAGAGGAATGGGTAACCCATTTCAAAGGAATTTTCAACCCAGAAGGTGCCATAGTCATGCAAAGGGAAAAAGTAACTTCATTACAGTTGAGCCAGTTGGGGTACCCCGGCTAGCCCTAGAAGAAATGAAAGGGGCACTTAATAAAAGTGCTAGTGGCAAAGCCGCCGGACCCGATGGGGGTCCCAATCGATATCTTTAAGCATGATATTGAATTCTGGTCACTTATCCTATTGAACTTTTTTAATGCAACCTTTGATGGAATGCTACCAACACCTTGGGTTGAAAGTATAATAGTCCCAATATTCATAAAAGGGGATAGAAGGAATGCTAAGTGTTATCGTCCCATATCTCTCCTTGACTCTACCTCCAAATTGATGGGGATAGTCCTGCTTGGAAGACTAGAAAACTGGGTCTCTGAGAACAACATACTATCAGAGGCCCAGTATGGCTTTAGGAGAGTTATTGGGACAATAGAACTATGTGCACATTTGGATCTCTTGTTGGTAAAATATACCCTAGCAAAGGGAGGATCCCTACACCTCTGCTTTGTTGATATCACCAGTGCTTTTGACCTGGTAAATCATGATAAACTGTGGCAAACACTGGTTGAGTTAGGCACCCCCAAAGATATAGTTGTTTACTTGTCCCATATTTATACCCTTCTACTATCCAGAGTCCGGTTTGGTATATATGGAGAATGTATGCCATACTTTAGGGTAACTCGTGGGATGAGAAAAGGGTGTGTCTTAGTACCCCTTCTATTTTCATTAAAGATAAATATTGTTGATTCTTTTCTGCAGAACCTAAAAGGTCGATGCCCCAAAGTTAGGTGCTCATCTCACTCCAGTACTCCTTTATGGGTACAATGCCGTCCTTATTTCAAGGACGGCAAGCGGCCTGCACTGTTTGAAGGAAAGATTTGCTCATTTCATGACTAAAAATGACTTAAAACTCAATTTCACAAAAACCTTTGTTATAGCCTGAGGTAAAAACTGAACAAGGATTAAAAAGCATTATGTGGGTGGCACTGTAATTGATGGAGTCTCAAGTTTTATGTACTTAGGTTTACTGTTTAATGAAAATGGTACATGGGGTTCGCATATTAATTTATCAAATTTAAAATTTATGTGAACAATAGATGGTATATTTAGATTTTGTACAAAAATAGGAAATAAACCCATAAGGGAAATGCTCACCCTATCTAGAAGCAAAGCTATTACAACTGAATGCTATGTTGCAGCTCTATGGGGTATAGATAATACTGTAACCCTCCAAATACAAGATAACAAGTTTTTAAAATGTTTTCTAGCCGTTCCAAGCTATACATCTAATTGTTTAGTCCACAGAGAATTGTCTGTCCCCTACATTAATGATTTTATAAGAACAGCTGGTCTTACTCTATGGCATGGGATATGGACGAGAGAAGACGCAAGGTTTACTAAGAGTATAAAATTGGATTGTTTGACTCTCGATATTAGCAGAAAAATACTGATCTTGGAGTCGGAGGACCCTGGATTTTGCCATCAACCGCTGATAAGGAACGACTCTTGCTCATAGGAGTATCAATATGGGTTGGGAGATTAAGTTGTTTCTCACGACCTTCACTTTGTTGTAATAGCTGGTTTCACATACTTCGTAAGTTTCACGTTTAATATGGCTGCCCAAGTCGAGCTGTGTGACTGGGAGGCAGCAGCTGAGGTGCTGTTTCAAGTGCTGTTTGACCGAAAACCACTAATGTGAATGATATCAGGAACTTATTAAGGAAATTGGAAAAACTACAGAGAAATGGGTGGCGCTAGTGAGCAGTTTGGAGCTTGAGCAGTCGAGTTGTGTCTGGGAGACTGCGGAGACTGCGGAACCAGTGTTGGTGCCGGTGCTGTGCTGTGATGTGCTGAGCCGAGCCGAGCTGCGGTGGCGCTGGCGGAGCAGAGGAGATTCACGGCGGCGGCTGTTGGCATACTGCATGCCCCATTTGTACCGCGTTTGTAATACCGTGTGATACTCGCAGTACGCAGTGCACAGTGAATCTGAGTTCCAGTCCCGGTACTCAGACCTTGCCCATCGGCCTCCCCGCAACTTCGCAAAGCAAAACAAAGATCTCTCAGCTTGCGGCTTATGGCTCCGGCACAGATGCAAGAGAGATAGAAGGCGGGTGAGGGGAGACCTTAGGAACAAAACCCCCGGCTCCGGCCCCCGGCCCCGGCCCCTGCCGCCCTTCTCCGCCCATCCCAGCTGGGAAAAAAAAGAGTTCAACAGAAGAGTGAATCATCTTACTGAATTACTAAATTACGGAGATCAGCGAAAGAGACCCGAGTGACAACAGCTGTGGAGTGTGGAATAAATCCAGACAGCAGCCCACTATCAGACCTACCCTTCCCTGACCAGGAGTGGAGGAAGCGGAGCAGCGAGGGTGAGTCCTGATTGGCGAGTACTAAACCCCTCTAGGATCTCCCCCCCTGGTATAGATCATAAAGGGGAAGGGAAAGGGAATAAAAGGAAAGGGAAATAAAAGGAAATAGGAGGTCTTTGGATACTCATAGGATGTGAAGAGTCAACTTGAGTGTGCCTATCTTGACTGTGTTCCTTTACCAGGTTAACTGCATTGCACCTAAGGCCCTCCGCTAGCAGTCTCCGACGGCAGGTGTTTTATACCTCTATAAGAGCCCTTATTGCCCTGGAGTTGCGTGATCTGCCAATTTGCTAACTTGCCAACTTGCCTATTTGCCAACTGAATGTCATACGGCTGCTTGTTTTATCCTGTGCTGAGCTGTCCGGACATTGGCAACGATTCTGGGTAGCTTGGCAATAGTGGCACTAATGACTTTAGTGTTGGAGTAGGTATTGGCAATAAATTGTGTGACAGGGACTGGTCTTTGGGGCTTGGGCTCACAGAGGAAATAAGCATACAGGCTGGAGCAAGTGGAGGGAACCTATTGAGGGTGTGTTACTACGGTGTCACGGCAGAGTGGGCCCAAACGGAAACAAGAACCAATTGTGGAACTTCACCCTGTGGACAACTCCCTTTCAGGCTCAAACCGAATAAACAGGACATTGGTCACGAAACTAGCACAAGTGAAAGGCTAAAGATTTACCACTGTTATAAAAACGTTTTTTCATTGTAACAATCATTTTGTGTTGACACACCAACTATTACATCAGTGGTACAGAATTCTTTGGCAAGCATAATAATAAAAAGTTAACCGGGGATGCGTTCTGGGAAGGAAAGAACAACAGGTCCCCTGACAAAGAGGACGCGGAAAACTCAAGCACCTACGGTATTTAAAAAAGGTAAAAACACAGTTAAAGGATAAACCAAACCCTAATCTCAGCAATTGCCCGGATGTTCGAAAAATCAACAAAAATACAACAGAAATTCGACTTCCTGGTAGATCCGGAAGGAGTACTCATGGTAATGAAATCAGACACAACCAAAAACCGATTACAGACCCGAATTGAACCAATAAATATCTTAGAAGGAATAAAAAGTGAAATATTTGAAACCAGTGATGAAAATAATATCAGAAGTAAGATAAAACAAAAGGACGCATTATGCGAAATCGGAGACCAAAAAAGGGAATTATTAGATCATAGCCCATCGCAGCCAATACAAACTGAAGGAATGGATAACAATAAAAGTGAGATAGAAGAGATAGCACAAAACTCGCAGCTACAAGAACATTTTACAGGAACAGCAACGAGGGACATTCCGTTACCATTAGAAGTTAAAATTGAGATAACGAAAAAGCGGAAACTAGTAGATACAATTAACGGCGACACAATGTATGCGATAGTAGTGGAATCCCCACCATTAAAAAAACTTGGAAAAAACAATGAACTAATAGACGGGAATCAAGAAAGTCTCACCCCAAAACTTTTCAATTCCACGGAAAAAAACGGGGACGTGAATTACATAAAAGCAGATCATACCATCTCAAAAGGAACCGATCTGGAAAGCGGAGGCCAATATGAACACACTGCATATGGTATATGTAATTATGATCATTTAGTTAAAAAGAAAAAGTTGGAAGGAGATATTCACATTGATGAAATGGATAATAAAAACCATCCTTCTAAGATAAAATTTGATCAAAACACAAAAAATACAATAAATCAAGATCTAGGAGCCACATGGGACATATTTTATCAAACATCAACCTTAACATTAGAGGCTTTGACATATCAGTCAAACAAAATGGATACACAAATTGAAATACTTAGAGTAATGGCTAACGCAGTCAGCGGAATAGACCGAAAATTGTTAGAATTAAACAACTTAATTAACAAAGCCCAAAACAATGCACCTTCCATCTACTTTGAATGTGCTTGTGAACCAATCATAAACAAACTTTCAACTATCCCAGAAGTAGTAAACACCATACTGGAAGACGTCAAAGACTTAGTACTCAAAAAACATGATAAAGAGGAGTTAACTCAATCTCTGGACAATAAATGTGAACATCTTAATAATTCTGGAAGAAACCAATTGGAATTAGTGAAAGGCAACGAATCAAAGCAAACAGAAAAAAGAATAGTCCAGAATATGGAAATTGTAACGATAACTTCAACTAAGCAAGAGACCCATGGAAAGATAAATACAAATAAAGAAAATTATCAAGTTCAAAAAATAACAAAGAGACAAAGAAAAAAAATTGTAAGGCAAGAAATAAGGTAAATAACGAAAACATAGTAAAAGTATACCCTAATTTGGAGCATTCAGTAGAAATGAACCATGAAGGATCAATGCAAGAAGAATCAGGAATAGAAAATATTGAGATACTGGGGCCCCAGTCCGAGAAGGTGGAGAGCAATGAAAAATACTATGACATCTTTAACAAGTCGGCAAAATTCCTAATAGATAGATAATAAACTACATGTAATCAATACAACTACTTTAGTAGACATTATGGATCAACAACAGCTAACCCAAAGGCAAACCAAATGTACCAAAAACAACACCGAGATGAAAGAATTCAAGACGGAAAAGTAACTTGTGGTCAAAAAGGAAATAGATGTATATCCTGGAGCAATGTAAGTGATATCCAAAGTAACCCGAAGGAAAAAAAGAACGAGCTGACTTCAGAAGATTCAAAGACTTTATTAAATGGGGATAAAAATCGCTCAGATTTAAAACTACAGAGAACAATTCGACAAGATCAAAATAATTTGTTGAACCCAACCGCAAATCTTGCGCAACAAAGAAATCATCCAGATCCTTTAGAACAACAGTTAGGTGAGTCTGTAGCTAACACTGTTCTAACAAAAAAAAAAGAGACCAACGTTAAAGGCTACAAATGTAACAAGAAAGAACTAATTATTACAAAAGTTGGTCAAGATAAGCACATTATTTATAAAAACTATCAAAATGGTGACATAAAAAAGACAGACTCATTACCTTTAAAGATGGCGCCCCAGATAATTTTTACACCATTATATGACTCAAGAGGCAAAAGCAACATTCTGCATAGAAGCAACATTCTACAACTAATGAAATCAATACCTTCATTAGAAAAAGTAACAACAAAAGATATTGAATCTGTGGGCTTTGTACAAATCCCAGAAGGCGACCAACCACTTACACTCTTAACTGTAAATGCAGTCTCCTAGTGGATCAAATTATGCAGGAACAAGAAGTTTTTCAAAGTTGGGGGATAAAAATCAGTCAACCTGTGTCTAAGCCTTATCCGAGTCTGTTCATAAAGGAAGAACTTCCAACAAAAACTGTAAAGAGACAAAGAACAACCCAATGTATTCAATATTGA
This sequence comes from Lissotriton vulgaris, assembly GCF_964263255.1. Taxonomy (NCBI): domain Eukaryota; kingdom Metazoa; phylum Chordata; class Amphibia; order Caudata; family Salamandridae; genus Lissotriton; species Lissotriton vulgaris. Next base: position 2,038,326,278 of record NC_141691.1, read on the forward strand.
AAAAAACCCCAGGTAGCATGATGATGAAAAATTCAATGAAGAAATAAAAGCTGTAGAAACAAAACAAAACAAATAAACAAAAACTGGACCCCAACAGCACATCCCTCCTGGACAACCTCCACAACATTGGACTCCGCCAGATCGTGACCGAGCCCATGCACTCAGCAGGACATACCCTCGACCCCCTCTTCACTACAGGAAACTCCATCACCTTCAGCCACACCACCAAACTCCCATGGACCGACCATCGTTGCGTCCACTTCACCTTCAGAACACCCACCATCCACAGACACCAGCACCTGCTTCCACAAAGAAACTGGGCCAAAATCACTGATGACCAGCTCACCTCCTCACTCAACAACTCCACCCCAATCATCGCGGAAAGTGACGACCCCAACACCGCAGCCCGAACCTTGCATAGATGGATCTCGGACAGCACCAACACCATAGCCCCCTCAAGAAAAACAATACCGTGCCAAGAAAGCCAGATGGTTTACCACCGAACTTCGAGAGTCCAGGCGCACATGCCGCCGCCTTAAAAAGGCCTGGAGAAATACCAAATCCACAGAAGCCCGGAACAACTTCAGAGCCGCCACCAAGGCCCACCATCAACTCATCAGAGAAACGAGGAAAAAGGCGATTGAAGACAGAATCTCCACCCACGCACAGCAAGGAACTCTTCAGCATCATCAAGGAGTTCGGCCAACCCACCAGTGAGTCTACCGACATCCCTCCCTCACAAGACCTCTGCGACAAACTCAGCATCTTTTTCCACCACAAAATCAAGAGCATCTACGACAACTTTGACGAAGACAACCAACACACTGAACCCTCACCAACCACCCCCGACACCCGGAAACCAGCGATTGATGACTGGACAGCCCTCACCACCGAAGACACACTGAAGACAATGAAGTCAATCCACTCAGGGGCCCCCATGGACCCCTGCCCCCACCACATCTTCAACAGAGCCGCCAACACCATCGCACCCATGCTCCGCCAAACCATCAACCGCTCCCTGGTGACCGCCTCGTTCCCCGATGACTGGAAACACGCCGAGGTCAACCCCCTCCTAAAGAAACCCTCAGCGGACCCCACCGACCTCAAAAACTACAGACCCATCTCCCTGCTCCCGTTCCCAGCGAAAGTCATTGAGAAAGCCATCAACAGCCAACCCACCACATTCATTGAAGAACACAACATCCTCGACTCCTCCCAATCCGGCTTCAGAAAAAACCACAGTACGGAAACCGCCCTCCTCGCCGCAACAGACGACATCCGCACCTTACTGGACAAAGGAGAAACAGTAGCCCTCATCCTCCTCGACCTATCAGCGGCGTTCGGCACAGTCTCCCACCACACCCTAATACGCAGACTCTACGATGCAGGAATCCAGGACAAGGCCCTCGACTCGATCTGCTCCTTCCTCTCCGGCAGGACGCAGCGGGTCAGACTCCCCCCTTTCCTCTCGGACCCCACAACGATCACCTGCGGAGTCCCCCAGGGATCCTCCCTCAGCCCGACTCTCTTCAACGTCTACATGGCTCCACTTGCCCCCATCGTCAGAACCTACGGACTCAACATTGTGTCATATGCAGACGACACCCAGCTCATCCTCTCCCTATCCAATGAGCCCAACACCACCAGACGCAACTTTCGCGAAGGCATGGAAGCCATCGCCAAATGGATGAAAAACAGCTGCCTTCAACTAAACACCAACAAAACAGAAGTACTCATCATGGGCCCAAACCCCGACGCCTGGAGCGACACCTGGTGGCCCACCGCCCTCGGAAACCCGCCAACTGCCACAGACCATGCACGCAACCTGGGAAACATCCTGGACTCCGAGCTCAAAATGGACTGCCAGATCAACTCTGTCTCATCTTCCTGCTTCCACATCCTCCGCCTCCTTGGTAAGACCTTCAAATGGATCCCCCTCGAACACCGAAAGACAGTTACTCATGCCCTGGTCACCAGCAGACTCGACTACGGCAACACACTCTACGCCGGAATAAACAAAAACCTCATCCGCAAGCTACAGAACATCCAGAACGCCGCCGCAAGACTGGTCCTCAACCTGCCAAAACACTGCCACATCTCCCAGCACCTATGCACACTCCACTGGCTCCCCGTCGAGGCAAGAATCACCTTTAAGATGCTCACCCACGCACACAAGGCCCTCCACGGCACCGGACCAGCATACCTGAACAGCCAACTCAAATTCCACGTACCCCAAAGGACACTACGATCAGCCCAGCTTTCCTACGCCGTGGTCCCCGGCACCAGAAAGACCAGATCGGGAGGCCGCTCCTTCTCCTTCCTCGCGGCCAAAGCATGGAACGCCCTTCCGCTCCACCTCAGACAGACAACATCACTCCCCATCTTCGCAAGAAACCTCAAAACCTGGCTCTTCGACAGACCCCCTCCTTGATGGAATGGAACCTGCACCCCCCCACCCCTACGCCTTGAGACCCTTACGGGTGAGTAGTCGCGCTTTAACAAACTCCTGATTGATTGATTGGGGCAGCAGTAAATGAGCACTGACAGGATAGAAACCAACATAAAATAGATCAAGGGAGGGATGATCTCCCATTGATAGAAATATGTTCCTGGAACATAAATGGACTATGCCAAAGAATAAAAAATTCTTGAATAGATTCCGTGTCAAACTTCTATCAAATCATATTACTGCAAGAGACATGGGAAACTTTCTACAAGGGTACAAATGGTACTATGTGCCTGCAATTAGATACTTCAAATTTGGACGTCCATGTGGAGGATTGGCAATATTTATTATGATTGACTTGCAAATTGAACACGGACAGTTGGATACAAATAACTCAAATATTCAAGCAGTTAAGATAAAATATGTAACCAGTGAGCAAAAACATAGAAATACAATATTACTACTTAACGTATATATTCCACCAAAGCATTCATCACGGAAGAATATAAGTGCCACTTTAGCTGGTTTTCTATTGGAGCAAATAATACTTGACCCGACTGCTAACTTTCTTGTTACAGGGGACTTTAATATAAACTTGTTGATACAGTTAACACAGGATGATTTCATCCAGTCCCAAAATTATGAATGGTCAATCCCGGAACAAACACTCGAATATAGCATAAATACTAAACAAAATCCTATTGGAACAAAACTACTGAAGGATATGGAAGCACTGGGACTAAGAGTACTGAATAGCAGGTTCCCAACCGATCAACCCGCTGGCTGGTCATTTCAAACGCAAAAATCAAAATCAGAATAGATTTTACATTGTTATCTATAAATATTTTCGAAAAAATTGTGGGATACTTCAAGTTGTAGGAAAAATCTACAGATTACAATGGAAAAAAGACACTACTATTAACCTTCCATATACAATTAGAAAAGTCAGGCGGATTCGCAGTAATCTGAGGAAGCAGTTAACCAGGCTCCCGAATAAGGAAGAAATTCGAAACCAACTTAAAAGCACCAACAATAACTTGAAGAAATTATTGTGGAACGAAAAAAAATAAAATCCGGCAAGAGTTATGGACAGAACATTTTCAGGCAAGTAATCAATCAAATTCCAGAGAATTTTTGAAAAATATCAATTGCTTGAATAGACCTAATAAACTTGTGGTAGCTTCCCCAATAACGGAAGAAGACTGGACAGAATTCCTTAGAAAGACCCTAGGCGCTGAATTGGAACCTATACATCAGGATGACAAACTGACAATGAAGGTCGATAAAAAACAGGAAATTGAACTGGTAAATGCTTTTTAGAACACTGAAGTAGTTAGTTTAATGAAGAGACAAAAGGATGGAGCACCGGGTCCTAATGGAATTCCGTTTGCACTCTATAAGGAGGATCCTGATTCATGGGCTACCTATCTGACAAAGGTGTATAATGTAGTTGTCGGAACAGGGCAAATACCGGAATCCTGGAGAGGATCATTAATATCTTCCATTTATAAAAAGGGTAAATGGCAACTACCCGAAAACTACTGTTTAATTACTCTCCAGGATACGGACGCAAAGCTATTTGCCGGTAATTAATTAGCAAATTTATCAGGTTGGGTTTAAGGAAGGCAAATTTTACCCCCAAACCAAACCGGGTTCATCAAAGGATTAGGAACCTCAACAAATATATTAACCCTATCTGTATTAATGGATAAAGCGCTTTTAGCAAAACAGTCCCTCTATCTTTGTTCCGTCGATTTTAAATCGGCATTTGATCTCGTAAATAGGACTCTTCTATGGAAAAAACTCGAGGACTAAGGAATTCCAGACTCACTACTAAACCTTATCCAACTACTATATTCCGGAAACTGGGTCAGGGTGAGGATTGGCGATGGCCGAACATTAACCAATAAAATACCGGCCGGCGACACGAAGATTAAAGCAGGGTTGTGTGCTTGCCCCACTACTTTTAACCTATTTATAGCCGACCTCACGGTTGCACTAAATTAAGTTAACTCACATCCACCGAGGCTAGCAGGAAACCATATGTCAAATTTGCTGTATGCGGATGATGTTGTGCTGCTGAGTCAGACCAAAGTGGGGCTGCAAAGACTAATTGATCGAACATCGAGATACGCAAAAGACAATCAAATGGTAATAAATGAGGAAAAGACAAAAAAATTGTAGTTACAAAGAACAGAAAACAGAAAAATAAACGGATGCTGGAAAAAATTAAGCTAGAGCAGGTTGATAATTATCGGTATCTCGGGTCTTATTTAATGATAGTGGTAGTTTTCTCCCACAGAGGAAAGATATCCCTAGGAAAGCAAATAGTTTGGTGACAGCATTTAGAACCATACAAAATAAGTTAACTACACTGTCATATGGTCCTCTACTAGAGATCATATTTGCTAAATTATTACCAACTTTGACATATGGCTCTGAAGTTTTAAATGGTAAAGATGCACAGATAATTAACAACGCAGTGGAGAAAACTTACAAGATATTATTCCACCTACCAGATAATGCCTCGCAAGCACAGGTGAGGTTGGAGTTTGGGATAAATAATCAGCAATATGCCCGGAAAGGTCAAATTCTGAAAGTCTGGTATCGTATAAAAAATGACGTTGACAATCAATTATCTCGAACATTATGGCAAGAAGTAAAAGACAACCGGAAACTGCAAGCTTGGCCATATTTAAGTGAAGCAAAAGAAGAATTTGGAATAATACCAATTTGGGGGAACACAATTACCAAGAAAAGTTTCAAAAAAACAATAAATAAGTTGACTATTCATCTGTTAATGATAAAAGACAAGGAACTATTGGTAAAAAGAAGGCACGCATGGCCAATTTTAAATGGATACAAAACAAAGCAAGTTCAAAAATACCTTGAAACTCCTTGGTCACAGCAAAGTAAACAGACTTTTATAAGAGTAAGTTTCGGTCTTTGGCCAGGTATGTGCCATCGGCCACTATGGAAGACTATTGAAGACAATACGATATGTAGATTATGTAAAGGTGGTCAAGAAGAAATTTTGCATCTGCTATGTCTGTGCCCTGCAATAGAGGTGTAAAGGAAAGTTACCCTTAAGAGATTATTTAATGCTCGAGAAGTAAGAACATGCAGACAAGCATTAATGGCATGTCTAAATTCGAATGATGTAATAATGAATTCTGCATTTGTAAAATGTGTATCTGTGATTGGCAAAAACCTTAAGGAAAACAATAATTAGGTTTTTACTTTTTTAATTATATAATATCAGAATAACTATGTGCATGGTGTTTTACGCGTTTTACTGTTGATGATATTTTTAAAATGTATTTTTGTAAGATTTTAATTAATCAAACAAATAAACTTGACTATGACTATGACTATGACTATGGCTCTTTGCTGGCGGGGGCCAACCAGGCTGAGTTAACCCGTCTGCAGCGGGTGCAGAACGCCGCGGCGAGAGCCATTGTTGGACTTCCTAAGTTCTGCCCGGTGTCTCATGTCATCCGCTCCCTGCACTGGCTCCCGGTTAGAAAGCGTATTCTTTTCAAGGTCCTGTGTCTGACCTTCAAAATCCTTAGAGGCATTGGTCCCGAGATCCTGGCCAACTCCATTTCCTTCTATGTCCCTACCCGCAATCTTCGATCTCAAGGGCAGGCCCGTGCTGTTGTCCCCAGATTTAGGCTCAGCAGGATGGGGGGCCGCTCCTTCAGGGTGAGAGCCGCGTCAATCTGGAACACCCTCCCAGTTGAAATTCGGCTGATAGAGGACTTGCTGTCGTTTCGTAGAGCCATAAAAACCTTCCTATTTTAGCTTCCCTGTTTTTGTACTTTTCTGTGGCATTGTCTCCATGCTGTGTTATGACTGCTTAGTGTCTCTGCGCCGGGATGCTCCTTCGCTGGAGTCGCTGTGCGCATTATAAATTGTTATAACATAACATAACATAACATAACATAACATAACATAACATAACATGACTACAGAAAAATGAGCTCATGAAATGGAAAAGTATGCTGGAAGGGTACCTCACGGCTTGAGAGTAATGATTGCACCTTCTTATGAAAATCCACGCCCAGATATGATTTCCGAATGGGCCACGAACAATCGCAAGGCATCCATGAACATGGTCCACATATACAGAACTCTTAAAGAGATTGATGAACTTAATTGTATTCTTGACACCGGTGATCTAAAAGATTTTATCTCCAAGTCTCCAAGGGGCAAGCAGACATCCTAAATAAATTAAAACAACATGAGGAGACCATCAAAGTTCGCAAAGCTTTCAAATTAGCATGGGATCGAGATGACTATTGGGAGGGAAGGGTGTTTACCTTCTCTCCCAAATTTGATAACGTTAAAAGGAAAGCTTTAACTAGTCACTTACCACCTTCATCATTATCTGATTGTGCAAGTACCAGCACAGTTCAGGAGGATTCTGATCTCAACTCCTTAACAAGTGACAACTCGGATGATGGCATTGGCCCCTCAAGCGAATTTAAACAAGAGTGGCAACTAAAAACCCCTAGGGTGAGGAGTTAAATTTTTTAACCATGGACAGGCGGGCAACTCTCCGCCCCAGAAATCTCCAAAATCAAAGAAGCACAGCACCAGCAAATGCCATAGGGAAAGGTGCAGGCAATGGCTCAAACATATCAAACAAGGAAGAGGAGCGTGGAGATTGACCCGTTAGACATACAAGACAACACCATCATCAATTTAACTGACACCATACTTACTAAAGCTGAACACCAACTATTATTGTTGGGTTTGTCCTTTTGTCCCGAGTCAAACTTTTCTTACTAACAGTCGCATATCAACATATACAAATTTATACACAAAATCAAGCTCAAAAAGTTTTTCCAATTAAACAAATCACTTAATGTGACCAATATTGAAAATATCACTTATGACAATCTTCAAGCTTGAGATCAACCTCATGCATCATTGTTGCCGTTTGCGATTTCTTAATTGCAAAAATTAAGGAGTCGCAATTAAGAAATTTGCAAACGGCTGTGCACCAAGAAATCGCAATTTTGTTTGCGATTTCTTAAATTTCCTTAATTGCGATTCACAATTTGCGAATCGCAATTAAGGAATCCCTTCCCATTGATTCCTATGGGCCTAGAGGCCCATAGGAATCAATGGGAAGTCATTTTCAATTTGCGAATTTGCAAATTCCTAACTATAACGTGGCTGAAACCTATGTTTTTTTCAGTGAATTTTTAAGGTTTTTTGAATGTTAATTCCTTACTATAATGTGGCTGAAACCTATGGTTTGTTCAGTGAATTTCTAAGTTTTTTAAATGCTAATTCCTAACTATAACGTGCCTTAAACCTATGGTTTTTTTAGTGAATTTCTAAGGTTTTTTAAATGCTAATTCCTAACTATAAAGTGCCTTAAACCTATAGTTTTTTCAGTGAATTTCTGAAGTTTTCTAAATTATAATTTTAAAATACACTAATTATTATTTTTCTTTCTTTTTATAGTAATTTCCTACATTTTCATTATAAATACTTATATTTATTTCATTTTTAAAGTTACATTTCATATTTTTAATGTAAAATATTAACAAAAGTAAATGCACTGCTACTGAAACTGCCTGGGTGAATTTGTAAGTGTTGGTTAGAGGCAGATTTACAACACCCTTGAGCCTCTTTTACACCGCTGTTGTATCACTTTTCTGATGAAGCGGTGGTACAAAAAATGCGCCATGGTATGTGGTATTTAGATTGTGACGTGTCTTGGAGGTGCATCACATTGTAAAACCCTGTACCAGAAGCAGACATTCCTACATGGGGTGGAGGGGCGTTCTGGCACAGGAACACCTCCTAAAAGTGGGTGACTGAAATATACAAGATTTCACTTTGTCACTTTTGGGCTCATGCTGTGTCAAAACCCAGTACTACCTTGAAGCAGGTATAGGGTTTGACACAGCAGTCTGAGCATAAGGCCCCCAGAGCATTGCTGGAGATATGTTTCACATGCAACATAACTCAAACAAAGCACACCCTTTACAGCACAGATACATCACATATGTGTGCCATTTTTGTCCCATGGTACACCGCATTGTAAGTACAGCACATCCATGGTGGTGGTGTCATGGAGCACAATAACTGACATATTCCAGGGGATATGCCAGTTATTGTATATGTGTTTTAATGTAGTGAATGGATTACTACATACAGATGAATGAGTCATTACAAAACTAAAACATCAGTCACAGAGTGTTTGGTAGAAGTGTAAGGATACAAACTGGTAAATTGAATGTATAAAAGACAAATGTGCAAGTACATAGAAGACTGCATACATCGTCTATAAGGGTTTGAAGCAGTTTATGCCCTAAGGCCAATTTTAATGCATGAGTACATAGGTAGTGACTGGAAGATTACAGTTCTGCAAGGAAAGAACCTGATTGCATTTATAACAGCCTCAGTTTTATCACAGTATACAGATAAACACATACTGCTTAATGGCTCACTACAATATTGAAACACTAGTGTGAAAATGTTTGCTGGAAGTATGAGGATACACATTAAGGAATTGAATATATAAAACATAAGTTTGCTGGTGCATAGAACAGTGTATGCACAATCTATAGAGGTTTGAAACAGCCTATGGACTAAGGCCTCTTTTAATCCATGAGTATCTAGATACTGACTGGATCATTACACTTCTGCAAAGAAAGTTCCTCACTAAATTTATTACAGCTTCAGTTTTACCACAATACAATGGAAAAGAACATACTGCTGACTGGCTCACGACAATACTAAAACAGCAGTGTCAGAGTGTTTGGAGGAAGTCTAAGGATACAGACTGGTGAATTGAAGGAATAAAAGACAAGTTTACAGGTGCACACAAGACTGCATGTATACTCCATACGGATTTTAAGTAATCCATACCCTCAGACCCACTTTGCATATCAATGCAAACATTTACAGAATAAATAACTACATCTATAAGTGCTTCACTTTTAGTACAATATATACATGAGTAGATAGTGCTCAAACCTTATTATTTTTAAACAATAAATTCATTCTATTAACATCTCATAATTTAACACAAATTGCAATAGAAGTTCATCGGATATGTCATACAGATCAATTCCCTCGTTAGCAGTTTCTGAATTAATTTGTTGTAAACTTTCATCATAATTTAATACTTCCAGAAGTTCTCCATCCAAGCTTTCCTCTTCGAAATCACACCTCATGTCTCCAGCACTAATTTCCCCTTCTTCACTCTCGTTTCCTGTGACAGATACGATTAGTTCTTCAATTATACTCAAGGAAATATCCAAAATGTCCTCAGTATGAGGATGTTCTCTTTCCATAATTTTTCCTTCATTGTCTCGCTCCTTGTATAAGAATATAAACAGTTAATGTTATCACTTTTCGTAATATATAATACAAAACTACCGTTTTCACCTATTTTGGCCTCCAAAAATACTATATAAATTCTATTATCTAATAACATTCCATTAGTAGAGTTTTAGTCATTGGCAAAGTTATATAAGTCGCTCCTTATGACTATAGGAAAAGACTCATGCTTTATAGTAAAATTCACTACTAAAAAATGTAGACTGTCTGTTCACCTTACCCATTCCAAAATACTAAATATGTTTTACAAAACTGCAAAAAATACTATTCATTGTCCAGAATAACACTGTGTATCTGTCTATATTTAGACATCATTATTACACTACTTTGTGAATACTTCATGTGTTTACTCTATCTCTATTCCTCATCTATAACTTAGTCTACCCCTACTAATTACCAACCCCTTCGACTTTCGAACTAGCCTCCCCTCTAGTATTTATCTGCAACCTTGTTGCTTGTGGTTCTTTATTTTTCACATTGTTTATAACCTATATTTACCTAACTATCATTAACCTAGCCCTCTCAGTTTATTGTTTAATTTTTATACTTTTAATTTCCTTGGATTCTTCTACTAACATTTCTTTATGCAGTTGCTTGTTATCTATTCTATTAATCCTTGAATATCTTGTATTTTTCAATAATGTTCCTTCCTAATTCAGAAGTCTGTCTTGTATTCCTTACTCAATGTGTTTGTTTCCCTTAAGACCTTGCTTAACAGTAATGTTATCCTTTCTTGTGTTAAGTTATAGAAAATACATTGACTGAATGCATTCAATATTATCTATAATGTCAGCTAAGCTTACTTACTCACTAACTTGTCATACAACGTTATTTAACTCTCTCAGAAATATTTGCACTTTCTCTTCAGGAATGTCTAAGGAACAATTGAAAACAAGTCTGAACTCCGGAACGTCTTCGGTGAACTGTGCACTCGTTAGTGAGCGTGCACCTCACCAAGGATTCCCCACAAGTCTGTGGTAAATGACTAGATCACTACAGCGTCTTTCAGCTGCGGCCTGTGGAGGGACAGGGTGGGGGTGATAAACAAGGAAATTTGGATGATTGTAGGTAAGTAAACAATTAAATTAATAAAAAAAGAATTTCATTCCGTGCCCTGCATCAAAGGCTCAACAAAGGCTGTTGTAAATGAATCTCGGACCCTAGTATAAATTTCCCAACTCATGCCCTTATATAGGTATACTTTATCATTTCCTTATATAGGCGTAGAAATCATTACCATATTTGGCCTAAACCATACAGCCCAAATACGGCATAGATACTTCCACTAAGCTCCAAGAATTAACAACGTTTTCTTGGAAAAACCCGCCTTCAGCAGCTCGAGACTTGCCTCTGCTTGAATATTAAGTTCTCCTAGAACTCCCGGCGTTTCCAAGAAATGAGCCTTTAAGTGACGTTATTAAGTCCAAACATGCGTCAAACTCGGCACCTTCAAAGTATAAATATGCCTTGATTTGCCTAAATAAACACACAGTGGTTTGGAGCAGATCGACTATCTACTTGCCCAATGCCTTGCAGTAGCAAGTGCCGAAGGAAGCCGACACTCCAGCAGACGCACTGCGAGACTCTGTCATTTCTCCTGCCGAGAAATCCCGCTCCAGTGTTTACAGGCTACTCTTGCGGGTATCTGGGAAATCGAGTCCCGAGAGCAAGATACAAGATCACCTTCATTCTAGAAAAAAGGTACAGAGCTGATTAGACCTCTTAGAGAATTATCGGAATCAGATTCCTGGCAGGGAACTCCTAGACTTCAAAACCTCCTCTTATACTCCCTCCCTCTTACTAGACTTAGGTTAGGTACACAGGGGATAGGCATATTCTAGAAGCACCAGTTCAGTATTTTAGTCATACTTTTATCGTTGTATGTATTTTATGTATTTTATACATTGTATGCACTTTATGGCTTGGAAACCATATCATGCTTTTACAGTACTACTTTATAATACTGTTCGTAGTATATCCATTGTACTTCATAGTAAGCTTCACTATTGTAGCAGTTTATTTTCAATACTTGAGAAAGAAGACTGTTCAATAAGTACATTTTTATTAAAAGCGCCTGTCCCTCTATTTCTCTCGCACCGCCGGTGAAATTAAGCATTCACAATTGACTGAGTGAAATAGTTTTCTATTGTTTCCGCGACTCAAGAGATTTGATTTCTTATTCTTGGGAAACAAAGTTGTCATGTTGTATGCGGTTGGCAGAAACGAATCCCTTCTTGTTTATTCGAGAAAGTTTCTAGTGACCTCTGAGCCAGCTGGCACTCACATCTAAGTCTAATATAACTGGTAGAGACCCAGAAGACCTTAGTCCTACATCTAAGCTACAGGATATATTATTCCAATGCACAGATCCTATTGTGATTATAGAAACTAAACTACAAGGCCATCAAACATGTTGACCTTGCTGATCATTGTAAATCCCCCTAAGCAGTCCTAGGGGATCAGGAAGTCCTATAGCAAATAAGAAACTTTTCTGATCAATCTAAACACTCAATCTACACACATATACAAATGAATAAAAAATCATATTTATTCCCACAATAAATTAAAAAAGAAACACACTTTTATATTGTTTTTTTCACATTTTCGAACTGACAAAACTTTCAACCCTTCCTAACTCCACAATCTGCCAGTTACCATAGAAACACTTCAGAGAACACCTAACTCAGCATAGAGGTGAAAATTTCATCATACAAATTAAAACAGCAAGTATGCTTGAGTTGAGAATATACCAGCTTATCTTATGTAACGTTCTGTTCTATCAGTTTTTCTTAACCAATTAAAATAAGGCTTTAAAAAAAAAAAACATGCACCCTAGTTTTCTGTAAAATGTTGTCAAACAACCAATCATTTCTTTTCGTTTTTCAAAACTGCATGTTGTTCACCATTTTAGAAAAATGTTACTTATCACACTCCCATTTTATTTACAGAGACCATCAGAGTGCATCCAGACCTCTCTTCAAAATGCTTACAGTGTGGACTGTGGGACACAACTATATTTTCTGGAGTCAAAGGTACGCACAACAGAAAATAATTCACAAAGACCTACGTTTACCAAATGTAGACATTACATGGATTGGACAGAGAGGATTAAAGTGGCATCAATTGATGCCATTGGTGACATCATTTTTACATCTCCAACACCCTGACCTCATAATTGTGCACTCTGGTGGCAATGACCTAGGCACTTTGACTGGGGTAGGTCTGGAAAAGCTTATGAAGGACACTTTTAGAGAATTGATGGCACTTTTCCCCCAAACTGCCTTTGTCTATTCTAATATATGCCAAAGGCAGAAATAGCACTGGTACAACCACTATTGTCCACAGATTGAAAAAGCTAGGAAACATGTGAATAAATATGTTTCTGCCTTTCTCATAGACTATCGAATGGGGTCCATCAACCACAACAATCTGCGTTTCAATATGCATGACATATATAGGAGAGATGGTGTACATTTTAAAGATGATGGGAACAGAGTCTTCCTCACAAACTTAAGACTCTGCATCGGTACTTACTTGTAGGTACTAAAATCTCCCAATAAAAACAAGGGCTCTTTTTAGAGCAACCCAACATTTAAAACACTTGATTAATATCTAAAATTATTTACATTTTTCTTGCTTACGTACGCTTACAGGACGACTTCCAATACTCCGGCTGCACGTCATCCATACGTGCTTGGTAAGCGTACGATAAATCTACCATATAAAAAAAATTACTTTTATCGCTAATTTTCTCTAATTCCCGAGGACCCCATCTCCAAGGGCTCAAATCTAAAGTTGCGGACCATGGAAACAGCCCAAAGACCTCCACGATACCAGCCGGCTCACCACTTCCTGTGGGAGCCGGCATTTGTATTCCTCACAGAGAGCAGTTACATGCTTACATTCTAATTTCAAACATGATTTCAACAGTTTCTTATTTATGAAATAATATAGTACTGCACGCTAAAGCAGAAAAGTCACCACAATTATGATAGAATACAAAATAGAAAAAAATATATACTTCTACACTGAACAAACTCGTAAGCAGAGTACACAGTTTAATTTAAAAGCACCCTACCATAACTAGTTTTTGAAACACATTGTACAATAAAATGCGTCACAAAATAGGCTACACACATGCTGACTCTATAACGTCACATAGAAAAAAGAAGGCCACTCTTACGCTACTGCGAAAACACAACAAAAGTACAAGTCCCAAACTTCCATTGTAGTGATTTCTTAGTTGCAGGTTTAGTTGTCAGATGACACACACACTCCCTCATTGCTGGTATACACCCATACCACACCCATCCAGCGCATTCGTCACTACACTTGTGACCCTATCTATCAAAAAGATGGAGTGCACGTGTTGTATGCCAGTTGTTCCTAAACAAGTGGCCCGCTATCACATGCGTGGCCTCTTTGGTCACTGAGTTAGTGGTGCCCGAAGCACTAAGCGGGTGAAGAACCTGCGATGATGCTGATAGGAGCACAAGTATATCATAGCCATAGAGATATCAAGACTCGGTCCCATATATGAGACGTCTTTGTTGGAGATCGTGACTACATCACGAAGAAACTGTTGTTTGGCAAAAAGGTGAGCAGTGACACTTGAGTACGCATTAGAAGGAGTTAAAGGGTTGTAGCTGACTACATCCAAAAATGTGAATTAATATTTTAGACGAACACACTCCTATATAATGTATTAATTTACATGTATAATTTTTTTCGCAATAGAACTAACGTTTTTATAATCGCTGAAATGTCCGTAATATATTCACAATACAAACAGGGACATATTATCACGAACCGGTGTTAAAATTATCGCCGTTTTATCGGCAGGAAACTGCATATAAAACGGCGATAATTGGCTTGATAATTCGCCCTTGTTAATTCCCATAGAAGCCTATGTTAACACCAGAACATTGGCTTCTATGGGAATTAACAAGGGCGAATTATCAAGCCCATTATCGCTTGTTTCCTGCCGATAAAACGGCGATAATTTTATCACCGGTCCTTGATATTATGCCCCTAAGTTTACTGGTTAAAAAAAGAGCTATATTTCTATGATAGTATGTAAAACTTTTCATTTTTTTTGTGCAGCAGTTGTACTCTGTACGCATGCGCAGCCTCGATTCCAAGCCCACGTTTTTTTCTTTATCATAAAGTTCAACAAGCAAACCTTTCTTTATTTCAGATATTAAATTTGCCGCTTTCTTTTCCCGGGTTGTGTGTGTCATCTGCTGCTGTACTTTTGTAATGTATTAATAATCATCTATATTTATTTGAAACGTAATGCCGAGGCGCCAAACGTTGATTATGTACTCCGTCCACCACCATTTTAGTAGTTTTCACCAATAATTTTATTCTATCTGTTACTATTTTCTCTGTGATCGATGAGATTTTCTGCTACAGGCACCACAGTATTTGTCCTTTTTTTTTTTTGTATTAGCCCCAATGCCCCCACGATCGCAGATGGGTCCTCGCACCCTACCAATCTGCTTTCCTACTTCAGGAGAGATTAACTTGCTTTCTCTTTCAAATAGAAAAAAAATGGTTTGCTATGGTAAACTGAGAGCGGTGTCGCGGCGACGGTACCGCCCTACCATAGCAAACATTAGTGTCCCAGGAGTATGCACCCGACACACAGCAAGTGCCGGCCCTGGGAAATGGTGCTCCCCAGGACCATCAATGGTTCCATTTAGGGGGCCGCGCGACGCTCTCCCAACATTCATAAAAAAAACCCAGACAGTGCAGGTACCCGGAGCTGTAATGTAATTTTACATATTACTGCCCCAGAAAGGGGGCATTCCAGCAACGTGTATGGGGAGAGAGGGAGGGAGAGCTCAAAACATATTTTTTTTAAAAAGCCCCGAGGGGTGCCGCTCCCGGAGACTGCGGGGAGGAAGATGGTAACCCCCAGCATACTTCAAAATAAAACCAGAGGAGTGGCATTCCCCAGTGCTCGGGGCACCTTACAAGCCCCCGTAATTTACCCACCCCCGGGACCTAATGAATAAAACAGACTTGTAGTTCTTTTTTACCTTTTTGACCACGTTAAAAAAAAAAAAAATTGAACCTAAAGATCCATGTACCACCCCCTGAGCAAGCCTATAGGGTCAGAATGTTTCTACCCTACCCCCTTTCCTTATTTCTCAACTTTATTTTACTGCTCTCTTGTGACTCAGTTCTCGCGACAAACAAGATGGCTGCCAACACTTCCTGGTTTGGAGTGTTGACAGCCAATCAGCAGCATGCGGTTTTCGGTACGCCGCAATTTGTTTATTTATTTTTTTAAATAGAGCCTAAACATCCATGTACGACCGGCCTGAGCAAGCCTAGAGGGTCTGAATGTTTCTACCCTGCCCCCTTTCCTTATTTCCCAACTTTGTTTTACTGTTTTCTTGTGACTCGGTTCTACCGAGGCACAAGATGGCCGCCAACACTTCCTAGTTTCTAGGTATCGCTATGATTTTACTTGTAATTTTGTCAGAAACTACTGAACGGATATACACCATTTAACAAAAATCACAATCTGCGAACCGAACTCTAATTCTCTGT
Organism: Lissotriton vulgaris; assembly: GCF_964263255.1. Classification (NCBI taxonomy): domain Eukaryota; kingdom Metazoa; phylum Chordata; class Amphibia; order Caudata; family Salamandridae; genus Lissotriton; species Lissotriton vulgaris. Next base: position 2,038,342,650 of record NC_141691.1, read on the forward strand.
CAAATGTGGCATAATTCCGTTCAGCCGTTCGGGCTGTAGCCCTGGCTAAAGGTCCCTCTGCAAAATTGCATGTTTTGGGACCCCTTTTTCTCAGCCCCAGTTCACAAATAACCCCAAAACTTTCAGGGAAGGACCGGAACCAAGCAGACCATTTTCTTGGAGAAATTCGCTCACTGCGGCAACCTGTTTCCTCAGTGGTAGTCCTCAGTGGGTTGGGAGGCGCGAGTGGACCAGTCTCCTCATTTAACATTTCCAAGAAGCATCAGATGCATTCCCCAGTTACCGGAGTTAATGGCCCTTCAGGGTGGTCTCACACAAATGGGCACGGGGTAGCCCATCAAGACCTTCCTTGGATGGCAAACAGGTGAGACCCAATGCAGCAACAATTGGCTTTATTTCAAAATCACAGCGCCTGCTCCATACGTCTACTGTTTTGGCGTTATGCTTTAATCACAGACTGGATCGCAAGCGCCAGGTGCGCTAGAGTCTTATTAAAGCGGTGCACCACGTGACTGTGGTGATGAACTACTCTACCCAAAATGCATAGTGCGAGTAAAGTCATTAGTAGGTAGCAATTCCATCTTTGCGGACATGAGTGAATGTGTATGTAGATTTTGCAATTTCTGAATAGGTTGTTGTAACTGGAATTAGTTTCTCCACTGTTTTGAAATTTTTTGTTTTTATTTTTGAATGTGTGTATCAAAACTTATATTACACTGAGAGAAGGTCTGCCATTCTTTCACAAGGATGATGTCATCAGTGATGTCAGTTGAGATGTCATCATTGATGTCGAGTGATGTCACTGAATATGTCATGAGTGATTTTTTTTTTATTTTATCTATTTTATATAGCGCACAGCTACCCCAACGGGGTGTCCCGGCACTTCTGAGTGAAAGGAGAGTGATAGTCCTGGGGAGGTTAACAAAAGAGAAAAGTTTTTAGTGCCTTACGGAAGGGTAATTCTTCCTGGATCATCCTAATTACGATCAGGAGTTTGTTCCGGAGAGGTGTGGCATAGACCTGGAAGGTTTTATCTCCAGAACGTGCTTTCCTGAATCTTGGTATGGAAAGCAGATGTTGGGAGTTGGAACGGAGGTTCCGAGAGATACAGTAAGGACGGATACTAAGAGAGAGGTAGGCCGATCCTCTATCCCTAGTTGCTCGATGGGCTAAGGTCATGGCTTTGAATGCAGCTCTTTGATGGATTGGTAGCCAATGTAATGCTCTGCGATGTGGCAAAATATGGGTGCGTAGGGAAACCCCGCAGACCAGCCGCATTCTGGACTGTCTGGAGCCGATGTAGGAGGCCCGCGGGCAACCCTAGTGATGTAATATGTGACGTCATTAGCAGTGTATTGCGGGCGCGCCAGTTATAGTGAGTACAACTAACTATAACGTGGGAATTTCAATGCTTTTGAATGAGTAAAATGTTAAACTAACTATAACTGATAAGAAACCTATGGTTTTTTAAACAAATTTGCTAGTTTTTTTTAATGCTAATTCCTAACTATAACGTGTGTGAAACCTATGGTTTTTTCGGTGAATTTGCAAGATTTTTTAAATGCTAATTCCTAACTATAACGTGTGTGAAACCTATGTTTTTTTAGTGAATTTGCAAGGTTTTTTAAATGCTAAACCCCTAAATAAAATATGTGTGAAAATCTTTGTTTTTTTTATGAATATAAATACAACATCAAAACACTGTAACTTTTCTGAATATCGGATACATTCTTTGAGCGTTTGCTGCTAGTGCCTCTACTTTTCCCTCATCTACACCAGACCCCCCTGTCTGCCTCCCGCCGTCCCGCTGGTGTCAACATCCTACCAGTGCGACTGACGAGTGGAGTGCGGGCCGGGGACTACCACTACCGGCAACCTCTGCGGCCGTTGCATCAGCCGACAGCACCAGCAGGCGCATAAGAATGGTGTAAGCCCCTGACGAGTGGGGTAACTTTTCTGAATAGCGGATACATTCTTTAGGCGTTCGCTGCTAGTGCCTCTACTTTTCCCTCATCTACACCGGACCCCCCTGCCTGCCTCCCGCCATCCCGCTGGTGTCAACATCCTACCAGTGCGACCGCCGAGGGGAGTGTGGGCCGGGGACTACCACTACCGGCAACCTCTGCGGACGTTGCATCAGCCGACAGCGCCAGGAGGTGCATAAGAATGGTGTATGCCCCTGACGAGTGGGGTAGCTTTTCTGAATAGCGGATACATTCTTTGGGCGTTCGCTGCTAGTGCCTCTACTTTTCCCTCATCTACACCGGACCCCCCTGCCTGCCTCCCGCCGTCCCACTGGTGTCAACATCCTACCAGTGCGACCGCCGAGCGGAGTGCGGGCCGCGGACTACCAGTACCGGCAACCTCTGCAGCCGTTGCATCAGCTGACAGTGCCAGGACGTTCTCTGCTAGTGCCTCTACTTTTCCCTCATCTACATCGGACCCCCCTGCCTGCCTCTTGCCGTCCCGCTGGTGTCAACATCCTACCAGTGCGACCGCCGAGCGGAGTGCGGGACGCGGACTACCACTACGGGCAACCACTGCGGCCGTTGCATCAGCCGACAGCACCAGGAGGCGCATAAGAATGGTGTAAGCCCCTGACGAGTGGGGTAGCTTTTCTGAATAGCGGATACATTCTTTGGGCATTCGCTGCTAGTGCCTCTACTTTTCCCTCATCTACACCGGACCCCCCTGCCTGCCTCCCGCCGTCCCACTGGTGTCAACATCCTACCAGTGCGACCGCCGAGCATAGTGCGACCGCGGACTACCGCTACCGGCAACCTCTGCAGCCGTTGCATCAGCCGACAGCACCAGGAGGCGCATAAGAATGGTGTAAGCCCCTGACGAGTGGGGTAACTTTTCTGTATAGCGGATACATTCTTTGGGCGTTTGCTGCTAGTGCCTCTACTTTTCCCTCATTTACACCGGACCCCCCCTGCCTGCCTCCCGCCATCCCGCTGGCATCAGCCAACAGCGCCAGGAGGCGCATAAGAATGGTGTAATCCCCGCCTCGCGGGACGCCGGGCGTAGCCCTGGCAAAGGGCGGGCCCTCTGTAGCCCTCAGGAGCCAAAGGAGGCTGGGTCGGGCCCACTGACTGCCACCTCACATCAAAAACATCTGTACTGTAAGTCGCCAAGTACTTATTGTTTCTTTGCTTGAGATTATTGGCCTACTATCTTGTTAAGACTCTCTTATTGGGACCTTATCATCTTGGAATTGTCTCTTAATTAAGGCTTGCTTGACTTTGTGCCAGATAACAGCTGCTACCCATCATGACCTCGACCAACACCAAAGAACCAAGCAGCATTAATAAAGGAACTTTGGACAATTATGTATACAGGATCTCCCCCGATACTGAAAGGGAAAGCACTCTTGCAGAATGACGAGCGGAGAGTCGTTGCTCAGTCGAATTGATTAAAAACAAATGCTCTTCCCCTGTACGGTCACAGTTAGTCAGCTTACCAGATATTAGCTGCCCTATTGAGAACGAGGATCCAGACATAGTTGACAATAGTATTCCAATCCTCCTAAGAGATGTAACTTCTACCCCGGACACAGTCAGTCTATCGCATAGATCAGCCTTACCTTTTCCTCACAAATCACCACTAGAAATTGAAGTTATACCCGATACGCCTTTACCTGTAGTAAAGGTCACGCGAAAAAAGTCAAAAAACTCAATTCATCCTAGAGCACAAGGCTCACCGCCAAGGAAAAGAAGAAAAAAAGGGAACGAGTCAATGAGAAAAAAGATCAGCCACACTGACTTTGGTAAATCCCCTACATCAAACACCATGATGATACCTGCAGCAGGCATCCCACCATACTGCCCGACACTTGAAACTCCCTGCAAGGATTTAATAGGAACTATGGAACACCTAATTAGAGCTTCAACATTTCACTAATAGAGAGACTGAAAAGAATAGAAGATTGGCTTAGAACGCTAGAGGAGACACTAGCTACAAACACAGGGTTAAACAATCATAATGCCAGGTCCGCATCATTAATCCCGCCAATGGTACTATCCTCAAACCTCATTGCCCAAAGTGAAGCAAAAACAGTTGAGGCAAAAAAAATAATAAAACCCGCGAAGCCGGTTAAGAAAAATTCAACGCACCCGGCCACACAGCACATAGATAGAGAGGAGCACAGGAGAGAGAAAATTACAACCTTAGGAAAACCACAAAGTAATCAGGTTAGCAAAACTCCAGACAGGTTAACCAAGCCTAGGGGGCGCCAAGTGGAATTGCCACTGGAAGTGGTCCCACTTGTGATGGTCCTTACAGGTGTCCCAATATTAGAGGATGGCAAGAGGGAAAACCACTCCCAGTTAAAAAACAAAACTACGCACTGGCCCAGGCAGAACCGTCCTCTTCCTCCAAACCTAAATGGCGAGATACTACACGTTAGCCGTCTCCCATAGCTTGGTACCAGAATAAAGGACAAAAAGGGAGACATAATTGTCATCAACTTCAGGGATCACAGAACAGTTAGTCACATCTTAAACTGGTTCCCAGAAAAGGGCAACAACGTCATCACGCCCTGTGATCTGACTTACTTTTACCCTAGGCCTTTACTGGTTCCCTGATCCAACATTAGAACTCATAACCCCAGAGTCAATAATTACTTTCAGGCTAACCCTTTAATCCCTCTCCAAAATCGTTATGCGAGTCTTTCGGGTCTGGAGGGAGTCGACTGACTGCATCATAGGTCCACATCTTATGCCACTCTAAACAGTAACTCGGCCGCCCTCCCCAAAACTGTTGAGTCAAATGATTCTTCTAATTCCTGTAAGCCCCAGAATAAATATACTGAGCTCCAGGTCACATCCAGAGATCTTATGACCAGAACTACTAGTATTAATCAACCCCCTTATGTTGTTGATCCTCTTCAGGACATAAATATTACTCTATCAAACAGAGGGAAAGGGAAGTCTAAAGAGAAAGAAACCAGGCCTTCTATTCAAGTCTCATTCTGGAATATAGCAGGGCAACATACTAAAACCTCAATCGAAGAATGAATGATATTTACCTCCAACTTCGATGTCATACCGTTACAAGAGACATGGTTACTTGATGCAATACACTTTGCAGGGTTTAAAACCTATTTCTCACCAGCCATACCTTCGACCTCAGGGCGATCAAAGGGAGGTCTAACCATTTATGTCTCTAATCTCTGAAAGCAATGGAAGTAGCTACTATTAAACTTGAGCCCAACTTTCAGATCCTTGCCCTAACGTTAAATAACAGGGACAAGTTCCTTATAGTGAACTATTACAACAATTTTCCAGAGAAAGAGGCAATAAATCTGACATCTTCGATTCGCTCCATCCTCCTGACACATGAAAGAAGCCCACTAGCGAAGAAGTGATATTCTGGGGGGGGGGGGGGATTTTAACTTGGGTACCTGTCTAGCTGGTAACGATAACACCTGCGGTGTCCTTGATGAAAGGGACAACCCAATATCTCATTTTAGACACTCCACTTTCGGAAGCCATCTTAATGAAATTTTGTTGGAGTTAAACCTTGTCCAGGCAAATAACCTGCATAACCAGGGACATCAAACAACAGTAGATTATATTCTGGTCTCAAATGGGGAGAGGATAAGGGAAATACAATTTTCCAGGCACACTATCGCCCTGAGTGATCACTACCCATTGAGCATCTCCTTCCCATTAGTTTGCAACTCCAAAGATAACTTTGGTTCAATTCTAGACCAAAATATTTTGATGCTAAATAGATTAAATCTATACGCATTGAAATGGAGGAAAGTAGACCCAATGGAAATAGCAACTCAAGTGATTTCAGGGTCTCTCCCTACCATCTTGAAATGCCTCGATCCAGATACTCCAGACGAGGAACTCATTCTTAATTTCAGTAGGATTACAAAAGCTATAAACAATGCTTTATGGAGAGAAGTTAAATACAAAAACAAACAGAAAAAGGGATGGTTCAATCATGAATGCACGGCCACTTATCAAAAGCTAAAAACTGCACTAAGGAAAGTGGTCAGGATTCCATTTGAAATCAGTACCCTTAGGAAAAAATATAATAATGCCCTAAAAAATAGGAAAAAAGAGTTAAAGTCCCTTCTTTGGGCTCAATTGCACGAAAGTTGTGCACATAAAAATTCGGCTGCCTTCTGGCAAGTTGTTAAGTCTCCCTTTTTAGTAAATAACATCGACCACCCTAAAATAGATGTTGCGATCGATGAAAAGGATTGGGTCCGACACTTTTCCAAGATCTTCAAAATCAACTCAGAGGACCCCATGTCCCTTGATCATTCCTCTCACAACTTCCCACTTACTGATAAATCTGAAGGTTCATTCTCCATTGATCTCCAGTTTTCAATTAATGAAGTGGACCTGGCCTTGCGTGCAAGTAAAAGTGGCAAGGCACCGGGCCCAGATGGCGTCCCAATTGATTTCTTTAAAGCACTGTTGACCATCTGGATCCCCATCCTAACTAGAGTATTGAACGCAACATGCACCACAGGTCTATTGGCCTCATGGTCCAAATCCATATTAGTCCCAATCTTTAAAAAGGGAGACAGGGGGTCGGTAACCTGCTACCGTCCAATCTCACTCCTGAACTCGGTGGGAAAGGTTGCGGGCCGGCTCATTCTCGAGCGACTCCAGGACAGGGCGGACGATGGCATGATTTTTTCAGACCTCCAGGGGTTGGGAACCATTGAGCAGGCCTTGAATTTACCACTACTAATAGACAAATATGTCCACGTCAAAAGGGGTGACATGTATATGGTGTACGTGGACCTCCGTCCGCCTTTGATTGCCCGTCTCATTCAAAACTCTGGACCCTGTTGGGAGATATGGGAGTACCACTGAACCTGATTAAGTTCTTGAGGGAATTCTACTCTAATGCCACTGCCAGGGTCCGCTATGGGATGAGGGGGGAGCTGAGGGGGGAATTTCCAGTGGAAAAAGGAGTTAGGCAAGCTGTGTCCTGGCTCCCTTTCTCTTCACCCTATATACTAATGGTCTGGAGAGTGCGATGACCAGGGGATGCCAGGACCTCCCTATGGTGAATGGCAGACCAATACCCGCGCTGCTTTATGCAGATGACGCCGTCATACTAGCCTGTACCCCCCTAGAACTCCCAAAAAGCGTGGACAGATACTCTACTTTTATGGCAGTTCTTGACTTGAAAATTAATACTAGTAAAACCTTCGTTATGATGGCAGGTACGGGAAATAGATGAAGAATGAGTGACATTCGCCTATACGGCCAAAAATTAGCGACTACCCAAAACTATTCCTATCTGGGCATAGCAATAGACAACAAACTATCCTGGAAAGCTGCTGTAGAAACCAGAAAATTACTCTTCTTAAGAACCACAGCAGCTCTTGTCAACTTTTCCAGAAAATTGGGTAGGAGACCGCCCCTCGAACTTGCTAGGATCTCTAACGCCAAATGTCTATCCGTGGCGCTGTATGGAGCTGGGTTATGGGGTTTTTCACCCACAGCGGATATACAGAAAGTGGAAAATGCCTTTCTGAGGTACCTTCTGGGAGTCCCAAGGAGCACGGGCACCATGGTTTGCCACATGGAGTTGGGTCTGCAATATGTAACTGACCTAGCAAAGGTTGAACCAATATTACTATGGCGGAGAATTTGGACTTCTGACAAAGCTACTCTTACTGAGTCTATCCTTACTGACTGCCTAGCTTTGGATAATGCCCACAAATCCAGGTTGTTATGTTATATTAAAAAGTTCCTGCAAGACCTGGGAAGGGAGAGGTAGTACTATGATCCCACCTCAATGAGCGAGGTTTCAAGGAAGACACTAAAAACGAAATGTTTAGCCCACTTAGAGGAACTGAGACTAACAAAAGAGGATACAAAACCAACAGTAGAACACATCCTACTAATACAAACGGTGGCCACTATTCAACCATACCTTACCGTTAACAACACAAGTTATGGGAGGTATCTCCTGGTAAGGTTCAGCTGAATTTCTTTCACCGTTTGGTCACATTCCCTACCCGAAATAATTAGGCTAAAGACCTTCCACCCTGTCCTTGACAATCCACCATACACACCATTCTTTTTTGTAAATATTTCCATGGTCTTAGGAAAAAATGGCTGGTCCTACTGCTAAAGCAAACCGGCTATAGACAATGCCGCCTAGCTTTCCTCTTTTTGCAGCAGTTGGAGGGAGAGAAGATATCGTATTTAGTTGTGAATTTTCTTAAATGCATTGTTAGACACAGAGCATCTTTTAACTAATTAATTGTCTTTTAAAAATGAGAATCATCCTACGAACTTTTAGCCAAATTTTTAAATTCAGTCGTTACGTGTTAACAAAATCAAAAGTAAGATGTAAAATAGGCAAAGTTCTTTGATGCTGATCTTAAAAGTGACGAAGAATTGCTTTTTAGCCCCAACTGAGCTATACCTTTGTGAGATTTGGTTCTCCTCTTTTAATCTCATACAATGAATTTATTGTAACTTAAATGTACTGTAATTGATTGTTGTTCGCTTTTTATGATTTATATTTTAAATCGAAATAAACCTCAATTGACATTGACATTGACACTGAAAGTAGTTTTCTTCTCCTTTCTTTACTCCCTTAACTCACTCCCCTAACTTTAGTCCCCTTCTTTCACTCACTCTTCGACTCCTCTTTTGTCACTCACCATACTCCCCTCTTCTGACTCTTTCTCTCAGTCCCTTCCTTCCCTTCACCTAGTCATTTCAATCACTCATTTATGCATTGCGCTTTCATTCAAAAATATGAACGACACAGTGTATTAGGAATATAACTCTTTGTAGAGAATTGAATGAGTTCTGCAAAAGTACTTTTTTTTCTTTTGTTGTTTTATATTTTTTTTAGCTTTTTTAAAGTTTTATATATTTATTTTTTGTAGAAAATTCAGGAACTGCAGCATGGAAACTGTTCAACAAGAACAAAATAAATGAAAAATATAAAAAAATGTATATCCTTTCAGAGCATTTATGATTCTGAATGCTGCGTTCAATTAGATTCAGGCTCTGTTCAGAAAAAAGAATAACATCAAAACATTTGTTGCACCGCATATGCACATGCGCCAAATATGGCTTAAGGCCCATTTCTGCTGTTGCTGGGGATGCAGGTGGAGCTGTAGATGTGCTGGCCACAGCTGGTGGAATCTGCTGGGCCAGAGCTCTTGTGGCTGCTTGGGCATATTGCACAGGGTGCACATTTTTAACATGTCCTATCATGGTATGGATTGAAAAAGAGTATTTTTGAGAGGGTTTCCCCCTGAAAGAACAGTACCACAAAGGGTACAAGTTACTTTAGGGGCATTTACCTTTTTTAGTCCCTCAGGGAAAGTAAAAAAACTTCCAAATAAAAGAAGATTTCCCCTTCTTGGCTGCTGGTGATATTCTATGTGGGAGTCGGAAGAAGAAGATGTTGTTTCCTGTCTTTCTGGCATCCTGTTTTTTTTCTGCTCCCAGCTCCAAAAAGGGTCCTTCTTCCAGGAGAATAAAGCAAATAGTGAGGAAAATGGGTGGGGTTTTTGAAGATTCTAGATCTGAAACTACTATGAACCAATGAAAAGTATTGTTTTAGAGTCACATGACTTGGCGTTGGTGCTCGGGTGTGCGCACGTGGTGCGCGCACCCGGTCGTGCATGTCGCTTAAAAATGGCGTTTTACCCAATTTATATAAATGTTCCAAAACGTGAAAAGGAGGCAAGGTAGACACTCCCTAACCCCTAGAGCTGGCAACAAAAACCTTTTTTCTTTATAAAATTGCGGGGTGCGCGACCGGATGCCCGCACCTCGCACATTTTTTTAAAAAACACGTTTTTTTACCCGTCGCTTGAGCGCACACGTCAAGTCATGTGATTTTAAAACAATACTTTTCATTGGACCCCCTGAGAAAACCTAAGGGGTCAGGGAGTGTCCACCGTGCCCCCTTAACACGATCTCCACTATAGTTTCTCACACTCTTGTACATCGAGGTGCGCGAGCAGGTGCGCGAGCGGGTGCGCGCACCTCGCGATTTTGTAAAAAAATATAATATATTTCTTTTGGCCTTGGGGGTCCTTAATGGACCCCCTAAGAAAACCTATGGGGGCAGGGAGTTTCCACCCTGCCCCCTTTCCTCGTTCTGCCCCTTTGTTCTCTACAATATGTTGACTCGCACTGACAAAATGGCGGTCAACACTTCCTGATTTCCATCGAATCGAATGTTGACAGACATCAAACAGCAAATCGAAATTCCACTCGCGTGCAGCGGTGCGCGCACGGGTGCGCGTTTATAGATATATAATGGATTTCAACTTTCATTTTCTCAGCAACTACTGGAGAGATTTACACCATTTAATGAAAAGCGGAATCTGTAAAACAGACTCTACCTTTTTCCCAAATTTCTTATAATTCCATTCAGCCGTTCGGGCTGTAGCAGTGTCTAATCATCCCATGGAAAATAACATTGGGAAAACACGTTTTCGGACCCCCTTTTATCTCAGCCCGCATTTGACGAACCCCCCCAAACTTTCAGGGAAGGAGTGAAGCGGAGCTGGCAATCTTCTTTGAGAAATTTGCAAAGATTCAACCACCGGTGCCAAAGTTACTCCAAATAGAATGTTGCGGATTTCCTATGGAAACTAGGTCCTAACTATAACTACCTATATATATATATATTCCTTGAAAAAACCATAGGCTTCAGGCCTTACATAGTTAGGAATTAGCATTTTAAAAATTGCTCCTATATAGTTAGTTATAGTTGTACTAACTATATTTTGCGCACCCGCAATCCACTGCTGATGATGTCACATATTACATCATTCTTGACATGGTCAGTGACATCACTGATGACATAATTCATGTGATAATATGATGCACCTCCTTACACTCTAATATAACCTTTGATACCCCCAGTGTTAAATCTAGACTACCATTCTTGAAATCATTGATTGTGAAAGGCATGCTGATTGGCTGCCACTGTCTGTCAACACTCCAAACCAGGAAGTGTTGGCAGCCATCTTGTGCCTCGGTAGAACCAAGGCACAGGAAAGCAGTGAAACAAAGGTGCACAACACGCAAAGGGGGAAGGGTAGAAGCACCCTGACCCCCTAGGCCCGCTCAGGGGGTCCCACAAGCCCCCCCCAGATCCCCTATCCCAAAAAATGTTTTTCAGAAAATCGTGGGGGTACGCGCACCGTACAGAGTACAGTAAGCTTACAGCAAGCTTACTGTAAGCTTACTGTACTCTGTACGGTGCACATACCCATGCAATTTTCCCAATTTTTTTTTTTTTTTGGGCCCGGGGAGGCCTTGTGGGACCCCCTGAGCAGGCCTAGGGGGTCAGGGTGCTTCTACCCTTCCGCCTGTTGAGTTCTACACATTTGTTTTTCTGCTTTCCTGTGCCTCAGTCTACTGAGGCACAAGATGGCTGCCAACAATTTCTGTTTTGGAGTGTTGCCAGACCGTGGCAGCCAATCAGCATGCAGCTCATACTCGGGAAGGTACAGAGTATGGTAAGCTCAAGGTGTTCCACATATAGATATATAATTTGGGAAAATTAAATTTTCTCAACAAGTACTGGAGCGATGTTCACCAAATATAAAAACCGCACTACTGTATACCAGTCTCTACCATTTTGCCAAGTTTGGTGTAATTCCATTCAGCTGTTTGGGCTGTAGCCGTGTCTAAAGGTCCAATGTAAAATTGCAATGGGCTACATTTCACATTCATTTTTTTCAAAAACTACTAGAGGGATTTACACCAAACATACAAAAGGCACTGCTGCATACCAGTCCCTACCATTTTAACAAATCTGGTGTAATTCCGTTTAGCCGTTCAAGCTGTAGCGTTGTCAGAATGTCCCTATGGAAATTAACATGGGGAAAACACGTTTTGGTACCCCCCCTTTTTTCTCGGCCCCCGCTTGACGAGTCCCCCCAAAACTTTCAGGGAAAGAGCGCAGCACAACGAGGCAAATTTAAGGAAAATTACAGGCTGATCCCTCAATCGGCGCCAAAGTTATTCCCAATAGAATGTTCGGAATTTCCAACGGTAACTAGGTCATAACTATATATACCTACTGGCAACCGCTAGTAAGTAATATATAAATATAAATTATATTTATATATATAAAATAAACATCCATTTACACACTTATTTAAACATTTATTTTTCCATCGACCTTTACAAATACATATATAAAACATACTGATATTTCAGAAAGACACACATTCACTGGATGGTGTCATCAGTGATGTCATGAGTGATGTCACTGACCATGTCATGAGTGATGTAATATGTGACGTCATCAGCAGTGCAATGCAGGCGCGCAAGTTATAGTGAGTCCAACTATCTATAACATGGGAATTTCAATGGTTTTATGTCAGTAAAATTTCCAGCTAACAATAACTGGTGTGAAACCTATGATTTTTTCAGATAATTTAATAGGTTTTTTAAATGCTAATTCCTAACTATAACTGGTGTGAAACCTATGTTTTTTCAGTGAATTTCATAGGTTTTTTAAATGCTAATTCCTAACTATATATAAGGCCCCATAACCTATGTTTTTTTCAGTAAATTTCAAAATGTTGTTAATAGCAAATGTCTATAGCTATGAAATCCAATATTTTCGAAAATGAATGAATCCTATATTATATTTGTATTTAAAACAATTTTTTAATTTTTTAATATATATATTTTTTATTTTTTTTGCCCTGGAGCGCTCCCGGGGCGCGCCCCGGTGAGCGCCCCAGAAAGCGTAGTTTTTTGAAGCGCCCCAGGGCGCGCTCCGGAGAGCGTCCTGTTAGCGCTATTGCCGCAACGAAAACAACATTGTGACGTAGCCGCGTCCACGTGATACGCACAGCGTAAGCGCAACCTGAAGCACTCGAGCGAATACGATCGTGCAACGTAAACATCCGACGCGCTTATGCGACGCGACCCGGGGCGTACCTACGGGCGCACCTGGGGGCGCGTCGCGTAAGCGCGTCGGGTCATGTGACTTGAAAATAACACTTTTAATTGGTGCAGAACAGTTTTGATTTCATAATGATGAAATCCCTAGTCTTGTGACCTGAAAATAACACTTCTTATTGGTTAAGAACATTTTTTTTTCCAAATGATGAAAGACCCCACCTTTTTTCCTTATTCTGACTTTGTCCTTTGACTGAGGAAGACCTGTTTTGAAATCTTTTAGGTATATTTTGTAATTTGAAATGGCTACAGTTGCAGCATCAGCTGGAGCATCTCCACCATCACCACCAAGAGCACCACCACAACATCACATTGGTGGTCAAGAAGAAGAGGAGGAGGAGGAAGAGGAGGAGGGGACGAGGAGGAGGTGGCTGGAAGAACACAATACCCCATACCAACCCAAGCCACACATTGTATGGGAGTTTTTTCCATCCCTGAGGGAAAAAAGAAAGTGAATGCGGCAAAGGTGACTTGCCTTATCTGTGACACGGAACTCTCATGGGGTAACCCAAATAAAATATATTCATTTGGGAACAATACCATGATAAGGCACATGCAGCGCAAGCACCCTAACAACTATGCTGCCGCAGAAATGAGAGAACTGGCCAGCAACCCTCCCCAATCTACACCCAGCACCTTCAAACGAAAACAACACACTCCATCGGGACCAGAGACAAGGGACACAATCCCTTGCCTCCAACCACGATTTGGAGAATTTAGGGTCACCTGTATTTTTTATGGTAAGACCATCTCCTATGGTGAGCAGAGCCTAAAGCTCATCCTCCTTGCTGCTGACAACCACAATTGCCCCAAAAAACCCTCATTTTTTCCTGATTTTTTTTTGCTCCTGTTGAGCCACTTTCAATTCCCTGTTTTTTGTTTCTCCCCATAAAAATAACCAAAAAAATACAAAATAGTTCATAAAAGCCAAAAAAAGTACAAAATGTTCAAAAAAACATAAAAAAATATAAAACAACAAAAAGAAGAAAAAAAACAGTTCTTTTTAGAACTTCCTCCAATTTCTAAAAAAAGGCGAATTTTTTTTAAAACTCTATCATTCATTTTTCCCCATGGCACGCTCCCCGGTGCGCGTAGTTTGTAGTTATCCAAACAAAGTATGTTGTTCAAGTCTATGGACTGAAAGGGGAAGTACTTTTCTGCACTGGCAATTTAAACCACGCATGGCCGGAATAGTGTTGGGCTAAACAAAAATTAAAAATTTGCACCATCTACCTGGGTCGCCTGGTCCTTACACGGAACGGAAGTGTGGCTGGAAGACGATTCATGATATATATATATATATATATATATATATAAGAGGCCACACGGGAAATCCAGTCAGGAGCCTTTTATTGAAGCAACAGGTAAGCACGATGCATTTCGGCCGGTACATATATATGTATATTACCTACTGGCAGTCGCCAGAAGGTATATACAGTTAGGATGTTTTTCCTATGGGATTTTTGAAAATTTTATGTCGAATAACTTCGGAGTTTGTGGACGGAATTGGCTGATATTTTCAGGAAAATGGCACATTTAGTTTCTGAGCAGCCCCTGAAAAGTTGGGGGGGTTTTGTGAAGGGGGGGCCGAGAAAAAAGGGGGGTCCCAAAACGCGTTTTTCCCATTCAGTTTTCTATTGGGCGGTTGGAATCACTTTTAGCTCGAACGGCTGAATGGATTTACACGAAACTTGGCAAAATTGTAGATATGGCTTGCCCGACGTGCCTTTGCTATGTCTCAATATATGTGCTCCAGTGAATTTTGAGAAATTAACATTTTTAAAAACAGATATATCTGTGACAGCGCTCCGCTTAGTGCACCGGTTCGCGTACCTGACGCGTAACGGAACTTCGCGAAGCGAAGCTGATTGGCTGTCGGGTGTCTGTCAACATTCGAAACAGTCCAGAGCGGCCGCCATCTTGTGTCTCGGTAGGATCGAGACACAAGATGTGGCAAAAACAAAGGGGGAAATGAGCATAAGGGGCAGAGTACATCCTCCCTGACCCCCTAGGTTGATGAGGGGGCTTTAAAAGGGCCTCGCGGGGTTAAAAAATGATAATTTTTATATCGTTTTTTTTGCGGGGGGAGCGCTCGGTATGCGCACCGGGAAGCGGTCCGGGAAGCGTAATATTGGGAAAATAGGATGAAAGAATGTTTAAATATTGAATGTTTATTGATTGTCCTTTTTGTTTTTTTTTATTTTTTTATTTAAGTACCAACATGTAGGTACCAATGCAGAGTCTAAAAATAAAAATACATTGTTTCCTTTGTAGATATCTTGCATGTTGTTTCAGAAGTTATTGTGGTAAATGGAATTCACAGCGTAGTCTGTCAGGAAAGCAGAAACACCATGGAGGCAGGAGATGATAAAGAGATGTTAAATACACATTTGAGATGATATAGTGGAAGAAAGGAAGTAACTATGAGCAAACTTAAAGTTGCACAGTATATTTAAAGTCTAATTTTACATTATAATCAATTTGCTACTAGTTTAAAAAATACATATAAAAATGAATAATGTCTCAAACAATTTTTGAATTATTATATATACATTTATTTTTCTGATTTGTTTTCAAAATTAAAAAGAACTTCTAATAATTCTTTGTCAGAATTTGTCTCATTTTTAATTAGAAAATCCACAGATTCAACACATTGCAGAAGTTCTATGTCCAGTGAGTCATCAAAGAATTCTGATTCATTTTCTGTATCTTAGTTGCATTATGCAACAATTTCCACGTTATTTTTTTCTCTCCTTCCATTTTTGTGCTGTAAAATGAATTAAAAAAAATAAATCAGTACAGATAGGGCACTGTTGGGTTTAAGTACAGACAGGTAGTTTGGTTTTTTAAACAGTGATTTTTTCTTTGGGCAGTGTATGGTATGAGACTGGAAGTAGAAATATCAAACAATGTATGTGATAAAGTCTAAGTCAATTCTTAATTATACAAGACAAGCCTAACTCCATCCATAACTAAAACAGAGAAGTCTATCTTATTCTATAAGTATTACAGAGGGATAGTATATAACTATCAGAACATGTTTTCCTAATTAACTTAAAGTACAGAACATACTTCAGTTTTTAAAATAACATCTTACCTTTCAAATAGAAGTTTAAGTTCTCAGTTGAAATGCACTTGATATGTACTTCAGGAAGTAGTAGTCAAAATGGCTGTGTTTCTCTCTCTTTCTTTATATATATTCAGGTACATAACCAATCAAATGTCATGAAATAATAGAAGATATTGAAAGTAGCATTTTGATTGGTTGTCAAATCTAACACTTCATAAGTGTTTTTGTTAGGTAATTTACCTCAGGATATTTAGTGAGGCTTACAGCATAATTTTCTCAATGGAATTCCATCAAATTTGGGGAAATGGTAGGGACTGCTATGTAGTAGGGGCTATTCTATATTTGATGAAAGTGTCTGTAGTAGTTATTCTGTAAATTACTTTCCCACCTTTTTTTATCGAGCGCTTACCGGTGCGCTCCCCGGTACGCGAACCGGCAGCGTTACGGGAGTCCTCCATTTTGAGTATCGGTAGAATTGAGTCACAAGATGGAGGACAAACAATGTTCGGAATGGGTAGAAGGGTGCATGGTAGACACTTTGTGACCCTCTAGGTTTTCGGAGGGGGGATTAGGATGCGGATACATGCAAAAATAAAAAAATTAAAACATTATAAATTTCGTGGGGGGAGCGCCCGGTACGCGCACCGGTAAGCGAACAGGGGAGCGTACTTTGGTGAAAAAAAAAGTAAGAAAAAGATAAACGTTTTGAATAATCAGAGGTAGGGTAGCTCTGAAAAGAGCTATTGGGTTCTGTCGCTAATTTAGGTACCTACAAGTATGTTCCAATGCATACTTTTAAATAAAGGACGAATATTCTATTCCCTTCATCGGGGAAGTGCACACCATCTCTTCTGTAGATGTCTTAAATGTTGCAACGCAATAATATTTACTATTAAAAACAATTGAAATTCACTATATAGTTAGGAATTAGCATTTACAAAACCATAAAAATTCACTGAAAAAACCATCGGTTATAGACCATATATAGTTAGGGATTAGCAGTTACAAAACCTTATTCTACTCGCACAAAACCATTGAAATTCGCATATATAGTTAGCTGCACTAAGTATATATCGTGCACCCGCAATCCACTGCTAATGATGTCACATATTACATCATTCATGACATGGTCAGTGACATCACTGATGACATCACTGTTGACAACTCAAATGACATCACTGACAACATCACTGATGACATCATTCATGTGATAATACGATGAACCTCTTCAGACTCTAATATAACCTTAGATACACTCAGTGTCAAGTCAAGTCAAGTCAAGTCAGAATTTATATAGCGCGCTACATACCCAAAGGGTCTCAAGGCGCTTGAGGAAGGGTGGGGAGTTACTTGTCGAATATCCAAGTTTTAAGTTGCTTTCTGAATGCTAGGTTGTTTTGAGTGAGGCGAAGGTGTTTGGGAAGTGAGTTCCAGGTTTTGGCTGCCAGGTAGGAGAAGGATCATCCTCCCATGGTGGTTTTGTTGATGCTAGGTACAATAGCCAGGGCTTGGTTGGAGGAGCGTAGCTGGCGGGCGGGGGTGTAGAAGGAAAGTCGTGAGTTGAGGCATTCGGGTCCAAGTTCATAAAGTGCTTTGTGAGCGTGGGTTAGGAGGCGGAATGTTATCCTCTTATTGACGGGGAGTCAGTGAAGGTTTTTCAGGTGACTAGAGATGTGGTCTTTACGTGGGATGTCTAGTATGAGTCTGGCTGATGCGTTCTGGATGCGTTGGAGTTTTTTCTGAAGTTTTGCGGTGGTACCGGCGTATAGGGTGTTACCGTAGTCCAGGCGGCTCGTGACCAGTGCGTGGGTGACCGTTTTTCTAGTTTCGGTGGGGATCCAGCGAAATGTTTTTTTGAGCATGCGAAGAATGTTGAAGTAAGATGATGAAACGGCGTTGACTTGTCTGTTCATCGAAAGTGAGGAGTCTAGGATGACGCCCAGGTTCCGTGCGTGGTCCATTGGGATGGGTGCTTTTCCAAGGGCCTCTGGCCACCAGGAGTCATCCCAGGCTGAGGGGGAGGTACCTTAGATAAGGACATCTGTTTTGTCTGAGTTCAGTTTCAGACGGCTGTGCTTCATCCACTCGGCTACTTTTTTTATTCCTTCATGTAGGTTTGTTATGGCGGTGTCCGGGTCTTTGGTGAGTGAGAGGATCAGTTGAGTGTCATCAGCGTAGGAGATGATGTTGAGGTTGTGTTGGCGTGCGATGGCCGCGAGGGGGCTCATGTATACGTTGAAGAGGGTGGGGCTGAGTGAAGATCCTTGTGGCACGCCGCGAATGACTTCAGTGGCCTCTGATTTGAATGGTGGAAGGCTGACTCTCTGAGTTCTTCCGGTGAGGAACGAGGTAATCCATTCCAGAGCTTTTCCTTGGATTCCGATGTTTCTGAGGCGTTGTAGCAGGGTGCTATGGCAGACTGTGTCGAAGGCTGCGGAGAGGTCAAGGAGGATGAGGGCGACTGTGTCTCCATTGTCCAGTAGAGTTCGAATGTCGTCTGTTGCTGCGATGAGTGCGGTCTCAGTGCTGTGTTTTGCTCGGAAGCCGGACTGTGAGGAGTCGAGGGATTTGTTGGTTTCGAGGAAGGCGTCGAGTTGGTTGTTGACAGCTTTCTCGATGACTTTGGCCGGAAATGGAAGGAGCGAGATGGGGCGGTAGTTTTTGAGTTCAGTGGGGTCAGCTGTGGGTTTTTTTCAGAAGTGCGCTGAGTTCATCGTGTTTCCAGTTTCTGGGAAGGTGGCGGAGTTGAGGGAGCAGTTGATGACGTCTCAGTGGTTTGGTGCTATGATGGAGTCTGCTTTGTTGAAGATGTGGTGAGGGCATGGGTCTGTTGGGGATCCTGAGTGGATGGAGTTCATCAGGTGGATCGTGTCCTCAGTGGAGATTGGGCTCCAGTCATTAAGGATGTTCAAGGGGGGTGAAGGTGCGGCAGAAGGTTGGGTGGGTTGGTCTTCGGGTTGGTTGTCGAAGCTGCTGTGGATGTCTGCGATTTTGTCGTGGAAGAACGAGCTAGGGAGTCGCAAAGGGTTTGAGAGGGAGTGATGTCGTTGGAGTTGGCAGTAGGGTTGGTAAACTCTTTGACGATGTTGAATAATTCCTTGCTGTTGTGGGCGTTGTTGTCTAGTCGGTCTTTGAATGCGGCTTTCTTGGTTTTTGAAGGAGTCCCTGGTGCTGGTGTTTGGGTCTTTTTTCCAGGCCTTCTCAAGGGAGCGACAGAGTTTCTTGGATTTCTTAAGATCATCGTTGAACCAGGGGGCGTTTTTGCTGCCTAGGTTGATTTGACATTTATTCAAAGGTGCTAGGTTGTCAGCGCTGTTGGTTAGCCATTGAGTGAGGTTAATGGCTGCTTGGTTGGGGTTCGAAGAGTGGGCAGGGGGGTTTTGAAGAAGCGAAGAGGAGATCTGGTCGATGGTGATTTTGTTCCAGTTTCTTCGCAGAGTAGGTTGAGGATGGTTGTAGGATGTGGTCTTGTTGTAGACAAAGTGAAAGCAGCTGTGGTCCGTCCAATGGAGAACTGTGATGTGGCTGAAGGAGATATGTTTGCTGGAGGTGAAGACGGGGTCGAGTGTGTGACCTGCGTAGTGTGTGGGGGTATTAACGAAGCAGACATTTATATGATACCAAATACATATGTTTTCAGGCCTATAGTCTTCTTTGAACTACTAAAGAAAGACACCAACAGAAATCCACAGAATGGTCGCACGATCCATTCTATGTGTTAAGCCAGTCTCAGTCAGCTGCAATGTGCAGAGCAAACGCAAGGCTTCCGAGAAATGACATGCCAGCATTCAGCTTTTAGCTTGCTATTGCCAAACCTCATATCTCCAGTAAAAGATGTCGACATGACCTGCCCTAGCTGGTCAAATACGTGCAGAAACCCACGTACACTAGAAACGCAGATTTCACCTTTATGGAAAAACCCAATTCTGCTCTTGTAGATGACACGTGAGTAATGTAGGCACCCTTCGAGCCTTAAAAGGGTATCACACCATATGTGCACTTCACTGATTGGTCTAGCAGGTCATAGCCTGATCCACAT
This sequence comes from Lissotriton vulgaris, assembly GCF_964263255.1. NCBI lineage: Eukaryota > Metazoa > Chordata > Amphibia > Caudata > Salamandridae > Lissotriton > Lissotriton vulgaris. The sequence continues at coordinate 2,038,362,703 of NC_141691.1, forward strand.
TACGTATGCTATGATGCCCATCCTGCCGGCTCTTATACCTATAAAATGTCTCTGCAGTGTCATACCAATTGGGCACTCAGTGAGCTTTGCTGAGGTCTCCGTGCGCACGTATTTGATATTGTGATTACTTTCTAATTGGGTTCCCAATAAATCTTGCATACTCAAACATACTGAGAGCGAATTGTTTATTTTAGTGTTGTCATTGATCTTTTATTCTTGCAGTTAAACATTGCGCTTCGACATCTGGTGAAGAATGCTGCGGGCCCAATACAGCTGACTGGCTACACCGACGGAGCAGACACTGGATCGGACCCTTTTGGCACCCTTCTGAGGGCGGGGATTTGAGGTGAAAACGTTCTGTTTGTTTATCTCTCTCCGGCCTGATTGGTAGCTGGAGGGGGCCGGGTCCGGTGGATGACCTGTTTGTGGCCTCTCTGTTGTCTTTGGCATTATCCTGCTCTTTTCGCTCTCGGCACGCTTGTGTTGTGTTCTACCTCTCCTGACATGTTTTATTCCTGACTCTCTATGTCTGACGAGGTGTGCCTGTGTCCTGGGGATATTTACAAGGCTTGTTCAGACTCCATATCTTTCGAGGTTCCTTTTCTGATCATCTTCTTCATTCTGCTGTTTCTGGCTCTGATGGCTTACGTGTGTTTTTGTCACCACACGACCCGGGAGGTAGCTCCCGTCTAGCTCTCTTTTCCTTTTCTCCAGCCCTCGGCGCTGTTGACCTTTCTGACGTTCTGTGCCACGGGCGTGTGTTCACCTCTGTCATCGCTGCCTGAAGTCCACTGCCTTTTCTCACATATATTTTTTTTATCTTATAGGGTCTGGCCTTGGTCCCCTGCGTCTTCCTGGCTGGCTGGTGACGGCAAGTTTCTGTAGGATTCCTGGCCAGCAGTAACTCTTTGGTGACTTCGTGTCAGTGGGCCCTAGGCCAGCCATTGAGGGCGAAGGTCTGCAACCCCTACCCCCGCCGCAGAGAGTCACCGGCAGTTGGGATGCGGGATACCCTCGCCAGACCATTCCCAGCGGGTGCAGTGGACGTCGGTAGGCTCTAACAGACTGGACGAAGCCCGGTGAGTACACTTGGGAGGGGACTTTAACCCTCCGGTATTGGGTTGTAGCAGTTGGCCCCTCATTGTGAGCTGTGGCAGTTTTTGCTCCCCTGTGGGTGGTTGCAGGTAGCTCGCCGTTTTAGGGCATGGCAGTTTCGCTCCCCAGATTGGCACATAGTGTTTGTGCCTGTTAAGTATCGCGATACGAGTGGCCAGGTTAGCTACTAGATTTAGTTTGTACTGTGTATTTGATAGATCGAGAGTTTATTTGTTCTCATGAGCTCTAGTCTGGGTCCAGCACCATCGCCCACGCGCAGGTGGCCTAATATTTTAGCATTTTTGAGGAACGCCCCGGGCGCTCCTGGCTCTTTGGCTAACGCCAGTCGCCCTGCCTGGGTTCCGCCTCCACCCTCCCCCTGGAGACGTCTACCTAGGGGCCAGAGTGGTTCTAGGTTCGTGCCTAGGGGATATCCTCGGCACGAAGAGGGGGGTGTGACGCATAGTATAACAGTGTTTCTTTTCTCAATCATTATATGTATCATTGCATTTTTTTATTGTGTACTTGTGATGTGCTTGGTCTATGTAGTGGCCAAATATTGCTAGGAAGGTGGAGTATTTTTTTCCTGGGGCTAGGTTCTAGGTTACCTTTTCAGGCTTATTCATTTAAACTGTATACTAGAACGTTACTGAAGGAGATCTGGTAGAAAACCTCCATCTCACACACCCAGTTACCAACGTTGCCAAATAAGTACTCCCACCCACAATACCCCCTGGCCTCTGGAAGGGACTGGCTGGAAAGGCCGATTAAAGTGCACCTCTCTAAAAATAGAAAATTTGATAACATTTCTAATATTCCCCTCACTTCTTTAGGACTACATACAGCAGACCCACACACATTCTCTGCACAGAAAGTTCTTTCTACAGCGCTGCTGCGTAGGATCCCCGTATTTGTCCTAGATGTTTTATGTGATCGACTGAACTGAACGAGACAATTCACCACTATCGCTCTATTTGTTGAATGCAAGCACCCTGTGGCACAGCCTCAGACAGGTTCTGTTTTTCTACCTTACCTGTTTTCACAGGCCGTCAAGACCCAAATAAACAAACTAGGATCTGGTTTCTTTTCTCCCTTGTGAAAATGCTTTAGTGAATTGGCATACATGACCTGTTGGGGTGATTGATGTATGGCTTTCTTGTTGACCTCTTGGAAATACTGTGCGGCTGAAATATAAGTGAAGTATTTGTCAACCTATTGTGTCACATGTTACTCTATTGAAGTCCACCCCGCAACCCATCTGTCTGGTATACTTGAACAGTTATTTGTAAAGCGTTTAGGACTAGCTGCTACACACGACTCAACCATGGGAAATCTCAATAGTAAAAAGAATTTAAATACGACTCAGCCAGCCCCACCCAAGAACTCACCTGCATATAATGTAGCTATAAAAAAGGCTTAAGCTCAATAATGTACACACATAAGTGGCATGATCTGACATCTAAAAACAAGGATCTCCAATTTCCATGTAATGGCACATATGACATGGCCAAACTATCATACTTACGCCAGATGTTAAATGTAAAGGGAAAGAAGATTAGAAGTTTAGAATGGGAGGCGTACCATAATTGGGACTCTGTGTTAAGCGATATGCGTTCAACAAGCGCAGTCAAATCTAAAGTCCACAGCGAACTTATGGAAATTAAAAAAAAAATATTACAGGCAAAATTGGAGGGCAGATGGAGCAATTAGATACAATAGGCGCATTCCCATGTGTACAAGTTAAAGAAGAAGAGGCAGAAGACCAAGTCTTAGAAGATATTCTCTCGGGATGCCTGGGTGGTGATTCACCACTGCAGGTACCTGAGCCAGAACACACTGAGCTAACTCCCGGGGAACGAGACGCAGCCATAACCTTTGTACGCAGAGCATTGAAAGATAAGGTTGCGAAACAAGAATTGGAGTCTATCCAAGACCTGGCTACGCTGAAATTAATGAGAAATATAGCTGTCAAAGCCGCTTCAGATTACAACGAGAAGAAAAACAGCGTTCTCAAACAATGTATCAAAAACAGGTTAAAATACCTAAACTAATTGACAGACCATGGCAGCAATTATTTGAGGATGAATCACAGGATGACTCACTCAGCAAACAACAATGGCACTCGCTAATATGGGATGCATTTACATATGTCCATCACACAGAACACAACATTTCAACACTAGAGCAGTGTTTCACAGAAACAGAGCCAGCTCCAGAGAACACAAGAAGAGGCAGTTTGGGAGGAACGGTGGGAGGAGCTTCAGCATCAAACCCCAACTCACCAAAACTGATGTCAAAAAGTGATTCTTTAAATTGTCAAGCGCTACTACAGCGGCTCGTGGAGGGCTCTCTAAATGTGGACTCCTTTATACAAACGCAGCATAGGAGGTATTTAGAGAAAACACTGTCCTTAGCACGAGCAGAGATAATGAACAAAGCACCCCAGGCCCACTTAGCATATGCAAAACAAGCTGATGCCCAGGTAGTCGTGCCCAACTTCCAGAAAAATATGATTGGGAGGTAGGGAAGTTCGGATTCACAGACCCAGATTTGATGACATGGGAGGAATCTAAGTTGAAGGACACTCTTGAATATGCTATAGATAAATTACAACAATGGAAGCAGTTAATACACACATGTGCAGTGATTGACGTAGCTCACTCTCTGGCCCACTCCATCTCCAAAGCCAACACAACAGGCAACTCCACGACAACAGAAGTCCCATCACTTATCATGCCCCTACGAGAGATACCACCACCACCTGGCAGCGCGCCAAATGATTTAGCATATGTTTATGTCCCATGGTCAAGGCAAGACATTAGCGCCTTCAGCAGAGAATTCCCCCGTTTAAGAGAGGAACCCCGAAGATGGTACGAGGAGCTTAGCAGAATGATAGCATTGGGAGGTCTACTGTGGCGCGACCTCGACACTCTCTTTAACATTATCATCCCAAAAGATCTATGGGAAGATTGTAAAAGCACGATTGAGTGGCCAGACGCTGAACCAAAGCGGGGGAAAGGAGGGACGCCAGGCCCAGAAGTAGAGGAGTTATACAAAAAAGTAGTGGAACACTTGAAGGAAAAGGTACCGGAAGATAGGGTTGATTGGAGCAAAATTACAAGTACCAAACAGGAGAAAGATGAAAGTGTGAATGCATACTTTGACCGCCTCCTGCAAATATATAGGCAGAACAGTGGATTGAAAGACCCCATGGGAGATGCAATGCCAGCCCTGGTAACTACATTTGTACAAGGCCTTGCACCACCGATCAGGACACACCTGCAAACTTCTTTCGTCTGTTGGCAGAACGAGAAAATTGAAAAAGTACTATCAGCAGCTAAATACTGCGCAGATTTCCAGGCTGGCGCGCAGGCAATGGAGACAGAAAAATTAAAGAAAGAAAAAGTCAGGTTAATGGTAGCACAGGAACGGTTTTATAGCAATAACAGAGGTAGGGAAAGGAGCAGAGGGGGGGGCGAGGCGTAGGAAGACAGCAGACCGGTAGGACACCTTCCCTACCCCGCAGATCAACCTCCCTGCCACCCCAAGGAACAGCATGTTTTTATTGCAAGGACCCTAATCATTGGAAAGCAGATTGTCCAATATTAAAGAAAAGAAATGAGGACAGTAGGTACAAACAGAACAGCGGGCAAGAGGGCAGACACCAGCACGCCAGCTACACTCGGAACACAGAGTACCGAGACAACATGCCACTTGAAAATGAGTCCCAGCAGCAATGGGCAGGGGGAGGGATGGTCTCCAGTAACGAATGACTGGCCCCCACCCCCACCCCCAGCACCATTCTAGGGATGCCTGAAAGTGGGAAACTGCGTGATAACAGCACCAGCAATATTAGTAGATCAATCCGGACCATATGTAGAGGGAGAGGTATTGGGCAGGGTTGTTCCATTTCTAATTGACACAGGGGCTCAAAGATCAATGCTGAAGGCACTAACGCCTGAAGCTCCACTTTCTAGGACTACGATAACCGCAGTAGGCATGACTGGCCAACCTATTACAGAATACCTTACTGAGCCACTACAGTTTGTAGTAGGCGCGATAACAGTGCACCACAAATTTATTCTTAGCAGGTTCTGCCCCGTGAATTTGCTGGGGAGAGATCGGTTATGCAAATTACAATGCACCATACACTGCTCACCAACAGGGGTCTTTTTAGAGAGCAAGGCAAACGGTTTAATAATACAAGCCTTTATGAAATGCACTCCTTCCAGCACCGACCTCCAAATACCACTAGAGTTACGCAATTGTGTGCCGCCGGAGGTCTGGGCAACAAGTGCCAATGACGTAGGGCGGGTATTGAACTACCCACCGGTACAGATAAAACTGAAACCGGGGGCAGTTCTCCCAAGAGTGCCACAATACAAGATCTCAAAAGAAGGGGAGGAGGGCATTGCACCAGTTATAAAAGACCTTCTGAAGCAAGGAAATTTAAGAGAGATTCAATACAGTCAATGTAACACCCCTATACTTCCTGTGAAAAAGGGATCCAAGGGCCCGAACGGGGCCCCTGTCTATAGATTCACTCAGGACCTCCGAGAATTGAACAAAATAGTCTTGCCATCTTTCCGAGTGGTCCCAAACCCAGCGACAATATTATCTAATATACCTGTGTGGGCTACGACTTTCACTGTGATGGATCTTAGCTCCGCCTTCTTCACCATCCCCTTGCACCCTGACAGCCAACACTTCTTCTCCTTCATTTTCCGACAAAAAAGATTTTGTTGGACACGGCTGGTTCAGGGCTATACAGAGTCACCATCCATTTTCACACATGCCTTAAAAACAGATTTAGACTCACTGGTACTAAAGGAGGGGTCCACACTTATCCAGTATATTGATGACTTGCTATTGGCCTCACCTTCAAAGGAGGCTTGTGTAAAGGACACCATCGCTGTCCTATGCCACTTAGCATGAAAGGGATACAAAGTCTCCCCAAAGAAGTTACAGTTCTGCCTCACCTCTGTGAAATACTTAGGCCATAAGTTAACAGAAGGAACAAGAAAACTGTTGCCAGACAGAATCTCGACAATAACCCATTTTCCCAGACCCCGCACTCAGAAGGAAGTTAGAGCTTTCTTGGGAGTTGCAGGATACTGTCGCCATTGGATACCAAACTTCTCTCTCATTGCAAAACCCCTGCAGGCACTGACACAGAAAGGCATACCTGACACTGTGCCCTGGTCACAAGAATGCGAGGCAGCCTTCAATGCGCTTAAAAGGGAATTAGAAGAAGCACCAGCATTAGGCATACCAGACTATGGGAAAGACTTTCATTTGTTTTGCCACGAAAAGGGGGGGGGTGCTCAACGGGGGTCTTGGCTCAGAAACATGGAGATTTCTACCGCCCCGTGGCATACTATTTTGCCACACTAGACCCAGTGGCTGCAGGGCTCCCACCGTGTCTGAAAGCAGTAGCTGCTGCAGCACTCGCCGTGGAACAGTCAGACAACTTAGTGCTAGGACACACACTAGTGCTCCATGTTCCCCATGCCGTGGACACACTTCTGACATCCACTAAGACACAGCACCTCACAAATGCACGCCTCACCAGGTATGAGTTGGTACTCCTGACACCACACATTATCATCAAGAGGTGTACCACTTTGAACCCTGCATGCTTGCTACCAACACAGCATGAGCTGGAGGATTTTGAGTCAGATGATTCCTTTCATGATTGCGCATTGGCCATAGACAGGCATACTAAGATACGACCAGACCTTAAAGACACACCGCTCCCAGATGCTCAAGGAGATCTATTTGTAGATGGGTCATGTTTAAGGGATGACACAGGAGTACTACAAGCATCCTATGCGGTGGGCACAGCAACTAAATTGTTGGAAGGAGGGAGACTGACAGCAGCAAAAAGTGCACAAGCAGCTGAACTTGTGGCACTCACCAGAGCATGTGCATGGGCTGAAGGGAAGAAAGTAAATATATACACGGACAGTCAGTACGCCTTTGGGGTGGTCCACGATTTTGGCCAGTTATAGGCAATGAGGGGGTTCCTTACATCAGCAGGCCAGCAAATACAGCATGCACAATTGATTTTTGACCCCCTCCAAGCACTGCTACTACCTTGCAAGGTGGCCATAATAAAATGTGCTGCCCACACTTCATCAAAAGACCCCATCTCCAGAGGCAATGCTTTCATAGACCAAGAAGCAAAGAGAATCAAAGAGAATAGCGCTTACAGGCTGCGAGCGAGCTATGGTACAACTAATAGGCAACAAGACAGACACAGAAGAGGGGAAGGGTTCACTGCATTTTGATCCAATACGTATTCAGAGGGAGGCCGCTGACAATGAAAGAGAGGAGTGGAAACAACAGGGATGCAAACAAACTAAAGAGGGGCTATGGGTAGGACCTAATGGCAGGATATGCTTGCCTTCAACGATGCTCCCTTCAATGAGTAGGTTGTTCCATGGACCCTCACACGTGGGGCGGGATGGTATGGTCAGATTATTCTCCCAGTGTTGGTACAACACGAAATTCCGCCAGACAGCAGAAAGGCTGTGCAAGCAGTGTGCTGTCTGTGCGCAATACAACACTGGAAAATGTATCCAAACTGCGCCTGGCCACTTCCCACCCCCCCATGGACCATTTGAAAGCCTTCAGCTTGATTTTATAGACATGCCCCCCACCCAGTCATATAGATTCGTCCTGGTAATCGTTTGAATGTATAGCAAATGGATAGAGGCCTATCCCACCAAACACTGTGATGCCCAGAGCGTGGCAAAATGTCTACTTAAGGAGCTATTGCCCAGATTTGGGGTACCTTCCGTCCTGGCATCCGATAATGGGCCTGCATTCATTTCCAATGTCATAAAGGGACTGTGTAAGGGATTGGCCATAAAACAAAGGCTACACTGCGCCTATCACCCGCTGGCGGCAGGCGCTGTCGAGCGCAGAAATGGAATTCTGAAAAATAAGATTGCAAAGATCTGTGCGTCAACTGACCTTTCGTGGGTAGACGCGCTGCCTCTAGCACTTCTAGCAATGAGGTGTACACCAGACAGAATAACAAAGTTAAGCCCCCATGAAATTATATTTGGCCGACCCATGCAAATACCAGGGCATATGTCAACAGCCCCCCTGTCAGTAATGGACGACTTATTGCTATGTTACTGTAAAGAGTTAACACATGTCTTACGTTACCTCCACTGCCAGGTGCTGACGTCCCTTCCAGATGCAGTGACACCGCCAGCCCATGACCTAAGGGCTGGTGACTGGATTTGGATAAAGGCCCACACACGGAGGAATTGCTTGCAGCCGAGGTGGAAGGGGCCAAGGCAGGTCATCCTCACGACGGCCACAGCTGTGAAGAGTGAAGGCGTAGCTTCGTGGATTCATGCATCACACACGAAGAAAGTAACGGACAAAGAGAGGACGCAACCGATTCAGGTAGCAGCCGCTGAGCCCAGCAAGGTATACCACCTTCGCTCCCACAGCAAACAGAAACATGAACAATCCAGTAAATCATCAACGGACTGCTGGCTAAATGCAATGCTCCTGACAAATAGACTTCGATCTGTGTCAATACAAGCCTGCGGACAACGGTCCAGGATAGAATTAACCATTTTATGCCAAGGAAAAGACATAACTGCAAAACTGACCCTGCTGGTACCGAGGCAACTATTTCTCAGTGAGCTAATACATTTGATTTTCAATGAAATTTCCTTTCCGGCAGGCCAAGAGCAAATTCCTGAGAAAGAGTTAACAAACCTACGTTTTGACATTCTCAATAGTTCTATTTTTGCGATACAGAGTTCTGGTTCTAGCATTATTCAAAACCTTGAACACCATCCATTGTGCCGCTTTTGCAACAGAAATCACTGGTCCTAGACCTGTTCGAGACATTGAAAACTGAGAGAAGAGCAGTGGGTAAATGCTTGACTCTAAGGGCCAGCCAGCATAGCGCCAAGTGGACCAAGAATACATTTAGGGCCTATTCACAAGACCGAGTGGACCAAGAATAAATTTAGGGCCTATTCACAAGACCGAGTGGACCAAGAATAAATTCAGGGCCTATTCACAAGAAGATTGCATAGCATAGGAAAGGGAAAGATTTGTACAGAGTCATGCAGTCCACTGAGAGACATACATGTAATTGGAGAGCAGTGATTCTTGCAATATTGTTACCAGTTCCAGCGGTTATAGTGACAGCAATTATAATAACATATTCTAATGAGCTTGAAATACAACACCTCAATGGAAGGGTGGGGGATGGTAGTGATAGAACTGAGCCAACGAAAACACCAAGAGACTATGAACAAAATATAACAATGAACAGTACTGGTGTGGGGGTGGATGTGAATAAAGGGGACAAAGAAGGATTGTGGGATACCTACGAAGGGAACCAATATGTGGAAATGTTGAAACTATATGTGACAATTTTGAATATGTCTGACTGCTATGTTTGCACACACCTGCCCACAGACACCACACATAGTTTAAAGTACAACGTCCTGCCATTATCCAAATATGTAGGCTGTGTCCTCTTGCGAGACATGTTAGAAAGTCAACACGGCATGTTTGCGTCAGTATCGATAGGTACACCCTCATCTGAAATACTGACTGTTGATACCAGCGGCAGCAATGGCTATAGCTATAGCAGAATGACAACAGACCCCCCCCCCAGACCTAAGAGGATCCCTTGTATGAATATTCAGCCAACTAAGGGAGACTTAGAGATTTGACAGGGCATCCAGAAACAAGGAATGGAAGGGCAGGGCAGGTTGGGATGACATAGAAACAGGCCACTTGAAAATACCAATGTTCAGGGTAGGGGAAGTTCCAGCCCCCTCCTGCATCCTCAAGGAAGAAGTAGTAACACCCAAGAGAGTGCCGGGTCTTCCAAAGGGGGCTACCAGAACATGCACCCTTTCAGAACTGCTGTCCAAAGACAATTGGAAGGAGTGCATCTCATTTGGATGTACCTTCGAGGAGGTCGCTCAAGGAGAGCAGGGCCTATTTGATTGTGAGGACAGGATAAACAAGATAAAAGGCATACCACCCATAAAGACAGTTCCCCAGATTTACATGGTAATGAGCAGCTGGAACCACGCAACCAGACTAACTCGAGTTAGGAGTCGTGACGAGCTGTCACCAGGTCTGGTCGGTTACAAAGGCCTTTCTTTGTTTGTGGTCCATGGGCATACTTCTACCTGCCCCCAGGATGGTATGGAAGTTGCTATTTAGCATCCATCATCTCAAGAATGACCCACTTCACAAAATTAGTGCCAGCAGAAAAATCAAAGATGACACTGGTAAGGGCCAAGAGAACGGCCGCTTGGGTAGATCACGTGTTAACAGGTGTTGGGGCAATGGTTCCAATACTAGGCAATGTCTATACTTCAGAACGGATACACCAGTTGTCCAGGATGATTGAAGATCTAGCGGACTCTACCACTGATGCCTTAGGAAATATAACAGAAGAGCTCACCTCCATGAGGGCTGTCGTAATTCAAAACCGGATTGCTCTCGATATGATTCTAGCCAAGGAGGGAGGAGTCTGTTCCGTCCTCCATGAGGCATCTTCCCCAGCATCTTCCCTGGCTCAGAGCCAATGCTGTGTATTTATTCCAGGTAACAGTGGGAATATAATAAAAGCCATTAAAAAAATTAAAGATATAAGAGATGAGGCCCACGGGATACACACAGGTAGTCTATGGGAAGATGTGATGAAGCTGCTCACAGGCTGGGGCTCATGGATACTTGAGGCAGTTATAATAGTGATAGCCGCTCTTTTGACACTGTGCCTTCTGATAAGAATATGCCCATCTTGTTGTGCAGCAATTTTTAGGTCCTGCGCCAACTGCATATTACGGAAAGGTGGTTCACAACACCACACTCACAAGGATGAGGATGAGGAGGAGGATGAGGAACAGGAGATGATAAAGATGAATGACTTCTGATTAACATATGATTTAGTATCAGATTTGGGGATGACGAAGCAGACATTTATATGATACCAAATACATATGTTTTCAGGCCTATAGTCTTCTTTGAACTACTAAAGAAAGACACCAACAGAAATCCACAGAATGGTTGCACGCTCCATTCTATGTGTTAAGCCAGTCTCAGTCAGCTGCAACGTGCAGAGCAAACGCAAGGCTTCAGAGAAATGACATGCCAGCTTTCAGCTTTTAGCTTGCTATTGCCAAACCTCATATCTCCAGTAAAAGATGTCGACATGACCTGCCCTAGCTGGTCAAATACGTGCAGAAACCCATGTACACTAGAAACGCAAATTTCACCTTTATGGAAAAACCCAATTCTGCTCTTGTAGATGACACGTGAGTAATGTAGGCACCCTTCGAGCCTTAAAAGGGTATCACACCATATGTGCACTTCACTGATTGGTCTAGCAGGTCATAGCCTGATCCAGATTACGTATGCTATGATGCCCATCCTGCGGGGGCTTATACCTATAAAATGTCTCTGCATTGTCATACCAATTGGGCACTCAGTGAGCTTTGCTGAGGTCTCCGTGCGCACGTATTTGATATTGTGATTACTTTCTAATTGGGTTCCCAATAAATCTTGCATACTCAAACATGCTGAGAGAGAATTGTTTATTTTACTGTTGTCATTGATCTTTTATTCTTGCAGTTAAACATTGCGCTTCGACAGTTGTTTGAGTCCGAGGTTGGCAAGATTGTCCAGAAGGGTGGTGGCGTTGCTGTCACTCACAGACTGTGACTAGATGTATGAGTAACTCCATGGATGAGTGACAATCTGTGAGTGTTTGTTTACACTGATTGTATCTATGGTTATATTAGAGTCTGAAGAGGTTCATCGTATTATCACATGAATGATATTATCAGTGATGTGATCAGTAATGTCAAATGAGATGTCATCAGTGATGTCACTGACCATGTCATGAATGATGTAATATGTGACATCATCAGCAGTGGATTGCGGGTGCGCGATATATAGTTAGTGCAAGTAACTATATATGCGAATTTCAATGGTTTTGTGCGAGTAAAATAAGGTTTTGTAAATGCTAATCCCTAAATATATATGGTCTATAACCTATGGTTTTTTCAGTGAATTGTTAAGGTTTTGTAAATGCTAATTCCTAACTATATATGGTCTATAACCTATGGTTTTTTCAGTCAATTTCAATGGTTTTTTAATAGCAAATATCAAAAGCTGTAAAATGTATTCTTTTTTTAATGCAAAAATATATTTTATATGTTTGTAATATAATTTTTTTATTTATATATTTTTTTATTATTTTTTTTGTTTCGCTACCGGTCCGCGCATCGGGTAGCTTCCCGTTAGCTCAATTTGGTGCCGCGACCCGGTCCGCGAACCGGGAAACTTTCCGTTAGCGCAACTGCCGCGCAAGAAAACAACATCGTGATGCGTCGCATAAACGCGACGTATCGCATTGCCTCGTAATGCGTTTTAAGACGCGCCGCGTTAGCGCACTCGGACGTGCTCCGGAGCGCAAACCGAGGCGCGAAGCGCAGCGCCCCGGAAGAGCTCCGGGTGCGTAGCGGGATGCGTAACGTAAGCATACAGGTCATGTGACATGTTCATAAAACTTTTCATTGGTTCATTTTACTTTTGGTTTCCTAATGATGTAAGGCTTGGTCATATGACCTAAAAATAACACTTTTCATTGGTTTAGAACATTTATTTTTCCCAAATGATGACTTTCAACTTTGTGAGAGGAAGACCTATTTTGATTCTTAAGAAATGGCCTCATTAGTAGCTGCAGCTGGTAAACCCCCACCACCACCACCACTGCCTAGGAAGAGAGGACCACCTCCACAGGTTATCCTTCAACAAGAGGAGGAAGAAGAGGAAGAGGAGCAGGGGACAAGGGAGTTTTTACCTGAACAGTCGAGGAGGTCCCATGTGAAAGAAAATTACATCTGGCAATTTTTAACATTTCCCCGGGGCCAAAAAAAAGTAAATGCCCGCTATGTTACCTGTCTCATCTGCAAAAAGATCTGTCCAGAGGGACTGATAAGAAATACAGCTATGGCAATTACACCATGCATCGGCACATGGACAGGTGGCACCCTATAAATTATAGTGCTGCGCAGGTACGTGACCTGCAGGATGACCCCCCTCCTGTGGCTAGTACATCAAATGAAGGTGATGGGACCAGAGGCGATGGAGACGGTCCTAAATATCCAGCTGAAGTTTGGGAATGTGAAGCAAGTGTGCATTTTTTGCGGCCAATTGATTTGCTACAGGGAGAGTAGCATACATTTATTCAACACAGCTATTGACAATCACAAATGTCCAAAACGCCCCAGAAAATAAATTATCTTTTTTTTTTTTTTTGCTCCTGTTGAGCCCTTTATAATGAATCATTTTCGTTCCCCCCCAAAAAAACAAAAAAAAATATAAAACCGTTAAATAAATACAAAAAAAGTAAAAAAATGTTCAGAAAAATAATAAAAAAAATATAAAACAACAAAAATAATAAAAAAAAGTTCTTTTCAGAACTACCTCCCCTTTATAAGAAATTGCTAGAATGTTTAGCACTCTGGCAACCTCTATTTCTTTTGATTCGCTTCCCGGTTCGCGCGCCGGTACGCGAACCTGAAGCGAACCAGAAAAAAATTGTTTTAAAAAAAAGAAGAGCCAGTATAAGGGAAGTAAACAGAGAGTAATGTTAAAAGAAAGACAGCTAGAGGGAGTAACACAGAGATACTGTTTAATAGATCTATTTACCGAAGAAAAGATGTAAGAGGGTATAATTGTGAAAAACAAAATAGATAAGGAAGTGTAAGAAAAAAAGTAGAGTAGAAGAATAATTTTCTTAGAGAATGTGAGTGAATGTTCAAATTAAGAAGAAATACAGTAAAGGATGTGGAATGAGAGGTAGGGATAAAACCGGACTAAAAGAACAATCCTGAGGGAAAATGTTAAGAAAACAGCGAGCGAAAGTAAATAGGAATAAAACAAGATGTATGACAGTGACTAAGGTTAAAACATGTGGAATAACACAGAGAAAAAACAGAAAGCAGAAAAGAAGAAGTGACAGAAAAGGAATGATTGAAACAGCAAAGAAATGTAAATAACATAGTGTGCTTGAACTACAGGAAGTAAGCATAATAAACAAGTAGTGAAAGAGTGATGAGTCAGAGACAGTGAGAGTAATAGAGACGGAGTGAGTGAACAAGAGTGAGGAACTATGAGAACAGAGGGACTGAGAAAAGGAGTGGAAGGAGTAGAGTAAGTAAGTCATAGAAAAAAGGAATGAGGGAAGTAGCAAAGGCAGGAAACTGAGGATTAAAGAAATGAAGCAGTGGAACTAAATAGAAGTTAAATGTGAAAGAGATGTAACAGAATGAGTACTAAACACTTACCTTATAATTGTCGTTAACGTAGTCACTTGTTATTTTTATACTTTCAATCTGTGAATGAAAGAACAAAAATTTAAAAATTGATAGAAGGTAGTAAAAGATGAGTGAGCATGAGACAAGATGAGTACATATTAAAAATCACAATTCAAACTACAGAATTAATTATACATATTAAATGGTTTATTTTTGCTGTTCTCAGAATATATCAAATTTCACTAAAAACAGTGAGTTGAAGGTATTCATCATATAACAGCGGTGGAAAAAAAACACAATCAAAATGATTGTGTTTAAAAAACCCATATAATATAACTAATCAGAAATCAGAACTCCTCAAAGTAACTTACTTTCCATGACGTCAAAGGATGTCCTATGAACAGCTTATACTCTGTTGTGCTGTTATTATTTTCTGCCCGCCACTTTCTGAAAGATAAGCTCCATCGTTTTAAGAAAAATGAGACATACAAAGCAATTTAAAACAGCACACTAAATTACAGCAACACCTATAATCATTATAATCCAGTTACCTACCCTAAATTCTCACTTCTGAAAACAAGTCAAAAGGCAACATTGCTTCATAGTCAAATGGTAATCATTGCCGAAAGACCAGCCTTTTTCACATTTCAAATAAGCTGTGTAATATCCTGATGTTGTCAAAGGACCATCATGTCATATAATAGCTGCAGTTACTTCCTGAAATCGACGACTGTGTAGCCAAAACATTTTCAATTAGACTTGACAACTTATTTACATCCGGTTTATATAGTTGGAATTGTAAAATGACATTTTAGCCAAAAGTGTCTATAAATAATGTGGACAGCATTGCAGACTTACATTACCTCTACTCCTTCTTTTGATCTGCTGCTTGAATTAGCTTATTAAAACAAACAATTTTCGCTCTGTGCTACACTTATCCACAAGGCTATAAAGTGTAGGAGCCATTAGAACCTCTTGAAATTCCTCAGAACAAATCCTGAGATTCCTTCCCTAAAATTTTGGTTGTAAGAACACCAGGTAAGAATTTTTAAGGTGAAAAGGCAATCTTTTTTTGAAAGTTAAAACAGAATCATTGCAGAATGACCAGCCGTTTCCAGACTTCAAATAAGTTGTGTAATGTCCTGATGTTGTTGAAGGACCCTCATGATATATAATTGCTGCAGTTAGAAAAGTCCTTCCTGATATTGACAACTGAGAAGCCACAACATTTTTAATTAAAGTTGTCAATTTCGTTCCATCAGGCCTACATCGTTAAAATGACATACTGGCCATATCTTTGTATAAATATTGAGGACAGCATTGCAGTTTTACATTGGCTACACTCCATGTTTTGATCGGCTGCTTTTACTAGCTTATTAAAGGATACTGATTTACTGTCTGGCAAAGTTAAATATATTATGGGCCGGGATGCCCGCCACCCCTCCCAACACCAATTCCCCATGGGAGGAGACAGACACAGGTTTGAACTTTTGGAAGGCGGGGGGGAGTTACCCCCGGGCGTATTTATTAAAATATGAAACAAAATGTAAAACTTTAAATTAAAACGTTTCATGAATTATGTACAATTTTATCTTTCAATACATTTTGATGAAGACAAGTTCTTGGCTAACCTTAACAAATCTCTAATACAAAGGTTTCCTAGCCGAGTCTAGCATCCTGAAAATGCATAACATTCTACATAAAATTGTAAATCCTAGCATTAAGGGCCAATGGCAAGGTCTTAACCGGTGTCAGATCTCTACTACCAAATTCCCGCCCTCACGGTGTGAGTGGCGCATGCGCAGAGGTCTTTACCCTCGCAGCCAACTGTAACTTCCCTTGTTGTAGGGGCCCCCTTTCACTCGACGCCATCTTAAGGTCGTCCGAGTTCTCGTGCGAGGTATCCGTAAGAAGGACAGCATGGACTCCCCACCTTCCCCACACTCTCTTCCGCCGGAGCGGATATTCGGCCCCCGGGAAATTCGTAGGAGGGGCATATAGCCGTCTCCCCCTGGGAGGGGCCTATGGCCATGTCCCCCTAGGCGACCCATCCGTAGTGGGTGCCGCCCCCCCCCGTGGGAGGGGCCAATGGCCGCCTCCCCCTAGGCGCTCCCATCCATACTGGGTGGTGCCCCCCCTAGGGACCTTGAAATCACTGCTCACCGATCATGACCTTACCGCCACAGGCCGGATAGTTGACCGACTATCCGGCCCCCCCACACCTCCTAAAGGTCATGTCTCCTCAACGCCCTCAGCCATGCTACGAAGTCTCCTATGAGTAATTCATTCCCAGCCTTGGACAGGTGCACCCCATCATTCAAATAATAGTGATCACCCTGGATACAGCCATGAGGAATGCTTTGCAAGTGAGTAGAGCGAATCAGTTTCTCGATCTTGTTGTTGACCCTCTATACCGAGTGGTTCAACACCGACACAGACAGACCTCCCCGCCAAACTCTTCCGGGAATCATGTGGGACCAAGCAATTGTACACCCCGGGAGCCTCTTGGACAACTAACTGACTGCTGATAATATGTGCTCCAGCAATACCCGTCTACCCAGCCTTACCAAGTCATTGCCTCCCAGATGCACTATGATTACTGATGGGAGTGACCTTTGCCGCCCTAACAGTTCCTCCAGATAGCTCTGAAACTGGTCAAAACAGAGGCCTCCTTTCCCATGCAAGGACACTCTGAACCCACATCCATCAGATGCGTGGATCGCGTCACCTGCCTTGAATATGTCCCTGGCACGCCTCACGCATGAGTGGCCCACGACCCATACCACTTGATCTCCAGTCGATGATCCTTTCTCACTGGTCCCCCGGTGTCGGGCCAGTCCGACCTTTCGCCCCGCGTTACAGGCTTGCGAAAGTGTAATCCAAACAAAAGACAACAAGCGTGAGTGCATTTCATCAGTCTTTTACAATATGTGCAGTCACACATACCTCTTGAAACAATTCGAGGACCAACAGCCTAACTGTTTCACTTCCTCCGTACCCAGACCCCGAGCCGTAGCCTCAGTAGCGGCCCCTATTCTGAATGAGTGGGTCCCAAAATCGCACAGGTTCAAGCCCGCTGCAGCAATCGTAATAGCCAGCTCCCTCCGAAACTGAAATCTCGTCAACAGGGTGCCATTCTTGTGTCTAAGCAGGGTCCCCCCCATGTTCTCAACCTCTGTGCCAGGTAGTTCTCTAAATACCTTATGGGACAACTGGGGCTCCCTCGGGCGCGCTGCAGAACCACACTATTCCCCAAAGCTTCCTGGGTTGTCTTGGACCTGGCTATCGAGATCAACAGAGAACCACCCCGTAATTGAACATGATCCCTGCATAGACCTCTCTCCACATCCTTCTTGTTCCTTGCTACGAGTTCACTTACCCGCATGGCCCCATGGAATGCCAATGCGAAAGCCGCACAGAACAGAATTACCTCGCTGGGCGAGGAGCATGTCTCATCCAGTTTTGCTAGTAGCAAGGATAATCTGTCTAGCCCAATCGGGTGCCTTTTATCTTGTCTGCGACCTTCCAGGCGCTGCCAACCGCGGAGCGCCTTCCTGACTAAGAAGGAACCCGTCGGGTCCCGTATCCCGTGGAGCTGTGCCATGAATGATATGGCTGCCCTATATCTGTTGGCAGTTGCCGCCGATCGGCCTTCCTTATGAAGTGCCACCAAAAACCCGAGGAAGGATTCTTCCCGCCCCCAGCTATGTCCCCCTACCGGCCCTAGAAAGGCGCAGTATGAACGAAACACTCCCTCGTAAGCTTTTCTCGTCCTGGGCGCTAAACTGGCTGCCACGAGGTCTTGTAATCCGGGGCACCGATCTGCCATAGTGCTTCGGGGAACGGTGCCGCCACTAGTTCCGCTGTGGGTAGATAACCCCTGAAAGCCTGCATGTGTGAACTAGAGAGTGCATCCGCTGCATTATTCAGTACACCCGGCACATGCCTTGCCCTGAATTGTACATTCAATCTCATGCATCGCAATACAATTTCTTTCAACAGTCTCAAGATCCACTTGCAGCGTGCAGCCTGGTGGTTAATAAACTCGACCACCGTCATGTTGTCTGACCATAACACCACTGAGCGGTTTCTAAAGTCTTCCGGCCATGCCAACAGAGCCACCCAAATGGGGAATAGCTCCAAGAACCCAATGTTACCTGTTAGGCCACTTGAGTGCCACCACGCCGGCCATGTTTGCGCCGACCATCGGTTACCAAAGATCGCGCCAAATCCCACACTCCCAGCCGAGTCGGTCCACAAGCCCAGTTCGTCAGACGATGCTGGGGGTTTGTTCCACGCCACTCGACCGTTGAAATCCGCCAGGAATGCTAACCAAATGCGCATGTCCTGGCGAACCTCTGCCGACAGTTTAGTGCGGTGGTGACCTTCCCTCAGGCCCACCCTAGCTTGTGCTATGGAACATGAGAAGGGGCGAGCCATCGGTATCACTTTCAAAGCAAAATTAAGCTGACCCACTGTCTGTTGTAACTGATGTAGGGTCACCTTGTCCTTACGGAGACATTGTATCAAGGAAGCCCTGAATGTGGCCACCATCTCAATTGGCAGACGGAAACACCCCTCCATTGAGTCCAGCTCAATCCCCAGAAACTCCAGTGTGGTAGATGGCCCCACAGTCTTCCCTGGCGCCAATGGGACCCCAAACTCCCGCATGAGTGTGCAGAAGTCCTGCAGTGTTTGCGCACATTCCAGAGTGCCCGCCGGACCTAGAAAAAGGAAATCGTCCAAATAGTGCATCACCTGACTATGCCCTGTGGCCTCGGTGAACGCCCATTCCAAAAAGGAGCTGAACATTTCAAAATAGGCACATGAAATTGAACAACCCATGGGCATACATTTATCCATGTAATATATCCCTTGGCACGTGAATCCCAGCAAGCGCTGGTCCTGAGGGTGTACCGGGAGCAACCTGAATGCCGATTCGATGTCTGATTTTGCCAACAGTGCACCGGGGCCCAGGCGATTCAATAGAATGACTGCATCATCAAATGATGGGTATCTAACTGAGCATACCTCAGGGTCAATAGCCTCATTTACCGAAGCCCCCTTAGGGGCCGATAGATTGTGGATGAGTCTATACTCCCCCAGGTCTTTCTTTGGAACCACTCCTAAAGGTGAACACACAAATTCCGCAACTGGCGGGCAGGCAAATGGCCCCGCTACCCGCCCCAAGCTGACTTCTTTTGCTATATTTCTGGCGGCCACCGCAGGGTTGTGCTGAATAGACAGTTGGTTCTTACAGAAGGGGCTCCCCCGAAAATTTCCCGCCGGGATTTTGAAGCCATACAGACAGCCATTCCTCAAAATACCGGCGGACACATGATCAGGGTATCGGTTCAGCCCGGGGGTCAAAGCCAAGATATCAATGGGCGAAGTTGTTTGCTTCCAAGGCACCACCTCAATCCTGCTTGGATCCCCCCTTTCCTCCTGCACCATTGGACTTGGATCGACAGCTAGCTTCTGGGTGTGAGGAATTCCCACAGCCCGAACAAGCATGCCAGAACCTACACGTTCCTTGAGGCCTGTTACAGGTTCCTTTGTTGAATCCCCAACAAACCCCCCACTTGCCTTCATTCCCGCCGGACCTGGGATGCGGATCCCCTCCGGCGTTCGCCCGAAAGGGCTGTGCCGGCTTCTGTTGGAATGTCCCAGAAACGCTCGTGCCTGGTACTGACGTACCCGCCGGTCCCGGCAAAAGCTGGGCATGCCATGACACCGTGTCCAGACAATCCCATGTTAAAGCCTCGTTAAACTCCTTTGCTTTTCTAGAGGTAACGTCATAACCCTTCCTTTCATTTCCCCCGTACATTGCATAGAAATTCATGATCCTGTTCTGATAACATGATAAGTCAGGCAACACTTCTGGTTTATGCTCACCCATAACTGCCGTAAAAATAGAAAAGGCCCTGACCCAGTTAACCATGGTCTCATCGACCCTGAATTCCGCCATCTTGGCTCGCCATACGCTAGGGTGCCACAAGTCTTTCTGGGTCTTTGCATATTCTACCTCACGATGGTCAGTCAAAAGTGAAAACATGTTGATGTATTTATCTCCCCATATCATTTCTTTCGTAGCCATGGGAATGTGCTGCAAAAAACTTTCCCGCCTTGAAGGTACTGAACTCTCCCCCACTAATGGCAATGGTCTCTTACCGAGTTCAGCCATCTTCCCAGCAATGTCCGTTGTCTTCGCTCGACCGTCCGTCGGGACCCCCGTCGCTACCTGCGGGGGAATAGAAGGTACATCGGCCGTCCCGGCATCCCTTGACTGCCGCAACTGCTCAATAACTAATCTGGCTTCTTCAGCCGGATCGCCCACAGCCACTTATCCCCCTGCTCCTTTCTTTAGCCAAGGTAATACTGCTGCTAACTGAAGCGCCAGTTCAGGAGGCATTTGGTCATCCCCAATTGGCGTTATCACTACGGGGATTGGTAAACCCCCATCCGGACCTGGTACCGGGCTATCTACCGGCGCGACTGGGTTGTCTGCGCCCGGGCTCGATGGAGGTACTTCTGGGACTGGGACCTCACTGGAACCTTCCCTCCCCTTATTCCTCTTACCCTTACCCCCTGGGGCGAAATTAGGCAAGGCCGGTCCTATGACTTTTTTAGGCCGCCCGAGGGGGTATTCTGGGCCGCCATCTGCTTTTTGATGGCCGCTAAGCCCCGACCGAGCTCATCCACTTTACCCATCTTCCGGTCCATCACCGCTACTTGGTTCACCAAGGTGCGTAGCATCCTCTCCATCTTGGAGCTCTTTCCCGCCTTCTTGCCAGACATGACTTTGGTTACTCCGTCCGACTTGATCCACAAGGGTGACTCGATCTTCCACACGCCTGACACTGAAAGAGAAATAACAAAGATTACAAGTTCTCAAAATTGCAGCTTGTTCCCTTAAGGGCTCATGAGCGACGAGTGGTGCAGCCTTCAGAGCACTGGAACAAGAGGAAGCTTCGTCGGATTCCCGCTCTATTTATCCATCTGCGGGAGGGCGGGAGCCCGCCTCAGGTACGCCCATCCGTGCGCGGACTTCCGGGCGGGTGTTTAGGACAACCTCTTCTGGGCGGGAGGGGCGTGCTCCGGCTACGCCGGTTCGGGCATACCAGCCAGGACACGCCCCCCACTCACAATGGTTCCCGGGGGATCGGGGCACCCATCCATACGTTCGGGGGGACCGAGTGGTTTTCCCTTTCCAAAATCTTTCTGAGTCTACACTAGTAGTACTTGATAACTTACAATTCTCGCAGTCATGCTGCAATTGATAAGAAAGGCCAAACAGATGATCTACATCTACATCTGCATCTTGCAATACATTAAGCATATACATTAAAAACTCCTTACAATCTTGCTGAATATTTTGAGAGAATTGTGTTTGACCTGAACATTTGTCTAACAGATTTTGAATTTCAGACACACTTTCTACTCTTGTTTTATCAGCGCTACATTTCTCTAACACAGAATTCAACAAACAGCAAAAACTTTGATCCGAATTGATCACAATCTGTTCTTTTAAAGTTTCTAGAGAAAAGACAACATTAACCACTACATTAGCATAGCAGTTAACACCAGAACTTTTTTCAAATTGAAAACCAACAACATCTTCAACAGAATTCATTTTCTTTCTGCTTACAATTTTGGGTTCATCGACTTTTGGTCTGTTTGCTACAACCTCCCTACTATTTGTGATATTTCTTCATTTCCGGCCTACCACACGTTTCTCAAACAAAGGATATTGAGGCAAATGTGGCGCATACTCTCTTCTTGACCTATTGTATTCCATAACACAATCTAGATCCGCACAAATGTTTGTGACATCACACTCAATCAAGTACAAACCCGATAAAGTTCTGACTCGTGACAATGCTATATTAGCCATACCCTCCTTGAACACAGAACTGCCAATATTCACCAAAGCACTGTCTACACTTAAACCTTGTGATTTATGGATTGTCACCGCATAGGCCAAGCAAACAGGAAATTGCTTACGGCGAACATATACGTCTTTTACAAGCAAAAACCTAGCTGTGCAACGACCAATTAGCTGTACTTCCTCAATGCCATCAAATTTCATTTTTAAAAATTCAATTCCATCTCTATTTCTGTATTTCTCAAAATCAATAACATTACCCATTGATCCATTTACCAGACCTCTTTCAACATGTAAATTCCTTCTCAAAATGATACGGCAATTTAAGCACACATTCAGAGTCTTTTCAAAACCAGCAGTTTTAGATATAGTCTTCTCTAATGAATCCAATTTAGAGTTCAAATTCTCAGACAAAACAATTGTTGCACCCATATGCTCTATTCTGTCAATAGCTTCCAGTTTCACAATCTCTTGGTTTTCTAAATTCAACATTTTGTTGTTGAAGATGGAACATTCTGCAAGAGTTGGCATCAAACATATTCCCGATTTCTTCTCAGTAATTTTATAAAAAATATTCTCTGGCAGAACGTCTTCTTCTGGATACAAATTTCTCAGTAATCGTGCATGTAGAGCTTCTTTCCCACGCTCAGTCCCTTTCCCGATTCTAACATCTTGTAGAATATTCTTGTAATCTTCATCCTTCGCCTGACGCATATTTTCACGCAGCTCAGCATAATTGAAGTTTAACCATATGTTAACGTTGCCAATGCTCCCTAGGCACTTCCTGGTATCTTCATGCGTAAGCAGTTTAAACACTGATTGTCCTTTCACTGGTGTCAGCTGCAGAAGATCACCGAAAACAATGATGTGTTTGCCACCAAAAAACACACCATACTCTGTTTTAAGAACTTCCTGCATTCTCAAATGCACAAAGGCAAGCATGACATTGGAAACCATGCTTACTTCGTCAATGATAAGAAGTTTCATCTTCTTCAGGATTCTAAATACTTCACAACAAGCATCTCCCGATAACTTGTGGTATTGTAATTTGTTATCATGCTCCACTGGCAGCATCAGTAGCCGATGCAAAGTAATACCTTTAGTATTATGTGCTGCCAGTCCAGTTGGAGCGGTGACAACACAAGACAGTGATGACTCAGTTCTTTTCTGCAGATAACATGAAATTACTTTAATGAGGAAACTTTTTCCAGTTCCTGCTTCTCCACTCACGTACAGTCGGACAGGCTTCAAAGACGTACATGAGCACTCTTTCTTTTCATGACTTAATCCATGATCAATTTGGCTGGTAACTTCGTCATATATTTTCCTCTGCTCAACGTTGAGTTGTCTTTTCAAATCTTCTAAGTTAACAACATCCTCCTGAGCATGTGCCATGGCTCCTTCCACTTCAATCATGGCAGTGGCAGCTTCATTTTCGATAACTGGTCCTCCTAGTGGATCCTGACTCAATGAAACAGAACTCTAACTGTCCTGAGAACTGTCTCTAGCAATCTCAGCTGCTATTGTTGCTTCCTGCTCGATTTCTGCATTCAACATTTCTAGATATTTTGGAAAAACGGGACATTCTATGAACTCCTTGTCTGCATTGAAAGAGTCTTTGTAACAGAGGAAATCTCCAAGCAGTTCCTCTTCTGCACGCCAAGGCTTGAAAAGTTGCAAAAGAGCTAAATAGAAAAACTATTTTCTTTCTGGAGATTTGCAATCCAATTTTCGATGATTTACCAATAGACATTTTTATCCCTCACTTCCAATTACAGCATACACTACTTGGCTCCTTCTCCGCCAAATGCTCAATTTCCCGTACAGGTTTGAGAACTAGATTACGCGTTGCAGCAAGACCAGACTTGCCCAAATGATACTCCTAGATTTGGGATAGAAACTTGCTGAAGATAACCGGTCAGAACATTCGTAAGCTCCGATTTCTCTATGCGACAACATCTTCAGACTGAAGCTGTACAACTTCTTACTGAGGCTCTTTTCATGGGAAATGTCCTCCCACATATCCTTGAGTTCTGTCTTTTCTTTTTTTGTGATGTAAGACGTCACATACCGAGCCACAGCCATACAGTTGTCAGCCACAAACTGTATATCCATGTTAGCATTCCACATGAACAAAATAACTGGGTTGTAGTCATTGATGTTCTTGGACTCTTCGTTTCTCTTCAAATTGTATGTATTTTTGGGTGATTTCCTTGTCACATTATGTCGCAGCGAAGACATCAAATTGTTCACTCTTCCTTTATCACCGATCGTGGAAATCCATAACGACATTTTGTATAGTACTTGTTCTTGTTTCTGAATTTACGACAACAGTACTTTCCACAACGATGGCATTGAAACCGTAAAACTTGTTCTCTTAGACTTTTGTCTTCCTTTGTCTTTGGAACAGCACATGTAGAATACTGTTCTATGAAATTCATCACTAAGTCATCCGGATCTGTTCCAAATTTGGGTGCATCTTTGATCCATAGCAGCATATGTATATGAGGAGCACCTCGTGCTTGATACTCCTTTCTCC
This sequence comes from Lissotriton vulgaris, assembly GCF_964263255.1. NCBI lineage: Eukaryota > Metazoa > Chordata > Amphibia > Caudata > Salamandridae > Lissotriton > Lissotriton vulgaris. The sequence continues at coordinate 2,038,387,547 of NC_141691.1, forward strand.
AGAAGAAATCCAACACCTCTCCAAGAGGTGGATTTTTCTTGTTCGTGATGAAAGACATCATAGCTTCAAATCTATGATTTAAGTACCTGCATATATTCACTGGATCCAAAGAGCAGAGTTCTCCGGGTGTCTTGAATTCAATATTTTCAATGTTTCCATTTGCCTGTCGTAGAAATTCAAGTAAGTCTTCCCAACCATACTCAGCACAGCTGAGAGTGAGGAACCATGTGGGAGTTCCCTAAGTTCCTCAGCATACATTTTAAGTCACCATGACGACGGTACCAATACTCATTAGTACCACGCTGACATGCCATCAGAATAATCAGGTAAGAATCCAAAATACTGTCTTGCACATTGACTTTATCCATAAAGTCCCTTGCTGAGATTTTTCGCAGTTGTAGACCACTTTTCAGGATGTGGTTCACTGCATAAGACAGTCCAGACGGATCACTTTCAAACAATAGATGAAACAAATAGGGAATGCATTGACGAAACCTAGGATCTTCTGCATACAATCGTAAAGTCCGTATTCAGAAGCAGTAATTTGATCAGGTCGCTCATCATATCGTCCTCCTCGACCTGTGGGAAATAACTGTGGAAAACACCGAGCTTCCAAACTTTCCTCCCAAACACTAATGGGACTCCCTTTGGCTTGTTTCATTTGAAACAACTCAATACCATTCCCCATGACTTCCTTGGAATGCAAAGGATGAACACTATAATGTTCATATATTTCTTCATTTTTAGAGGCTTCTACTTTCTCAATTTGCCCAGCACACAATTCGCTGTCTTCTTCTTCACTTACTTCCTCTTCTGCAACACATACATTCTTGTAGTACTCATTGTTTTTTATCAAATACAATGTTGCCTTTTTGACTTTCCTAACATCCACTAAAACTTGCCAGATTTTCTTACTCTTTGTCGGAACACCATTAACTAGGATAACCAGAGGTTCCTCTTCCACTTTCTCTACTCCAATTGTATTAATGTTTTTCTTCAAATCTAAAGGCAAATAAACAACTCTTCCCTTTAATCCTCTCTGTAAATCTGATGGAGGCAATTTCTCTGTATATGGCTCCATTCGTACAATGATTCAGAAAAGGGGGTGGTGATGAACAGTGTCTGAATTAAGCAGACCACTCTTACCCAGTCCAAAGATCAGGGCTTGATCCATCACCGTTATTTATCTCACTGCACCATCCCAGCTCAGAACCTGGCTATATGCAAATCAGTCTGTCCCTGGCCCAGTGCATCATGGGAACAGGGCAGACTAAACTACCAAGCCAATTCTTCACCAGAAAGGAGACAAGCTACCGGGGACCAGTTTCTGGCATTTCAGCCTTCTTCGGCCCGGCTTGCTTGAATCCTGATGGTGCAGTGAGAAAGGGACTCATGTCTGAGTATACCCGGCCACACCTATAGTGGCCAAAAACGATTCAGAAAAGGGGGTGGTGATGAACAGAGTGTCTGAATTAAGCAGACCACTCTTACCCAGTCCAAAGATCAGGGCTTGATCCATCACCGTTATTTATCTCACTGCACCATCCCAGCTCAGAACCTGGCTATATGCAAATCAGTCTGTCCCTGGCCCAGTGCATTATGGGAACAGGGCAGACTAAACTACCAAGCCAATTTGCATACAGCTAGGTTCTGAAACTGGGATGGTGCAGTGAGCTAAAAAACGGTGTTGGATCTAGCCCTGATCTCTTGACTGGGTGAGAGCTTTCTGCTTAATTCAGAGACTCTGTCCCTCACCACCTCTTGTTGTAAATATTTTTGTCCACCCTAAGCGTGGAAGGGTATTCTCAGATGTGAGACCCTTGCTCATTGCACCATCAGGATTCAAGCAAACCGGGCCGAAGACGGCTGTAATGCCAGAAACTGGTCCCCGGGAGCTTGTTTCCTTCCCAGTGTAAGAATTGGCTTCTGTAGTTTGGTTTGCCCTGTTCCCATCATGCACTGGGACAGGAACAGACTAATTTGCATACAGCCAGGTTCTGAAACTGGGATGGTGCAGTGAGCTAAAAAACGGTGTTGGATCTAGCCCTGATCTCTTGACTGGGTGAGAGCTTTCTGCTTAATTCAGAGACTCTGTCCCTCACCACCCCTTGTTGTAAATATCCATTCGTACAATAGCATAAAAGGGATGCACACTTTGAATCAAAATAGATACATAAGTATTTAAATCCTTCAATTCATCTGGAATGTCAACCAATTCCAGATTATTATTAACCGCTCTAGCAGGCATCCGGTTTTGGTTTAATTTGTTAAAACAATAAGTACACATACGTTGGTCCGATCCCAAATCAAAACAATTTTTTACAATCAAGTATGTAGCAAAATCCTTCCATTCACTATTGTTTTCCATTTCACGTTTTGCATATAAATCCACTAACTTAGTCTGATTCTTATAAGTCCGTCGACAACACACACAAGTGAAATTAGGCCTCTCACTTGATTTCACCTGAAAAATGGAAATTTCCTTGTGAAACTTATCTATATTAGAAATCTGTACACTCTCTTTCACATTACCTTCTTGTACTGGGTCAATTTCAACATTGTTTTCTTTACTAGCAAAGTAACAGAACTCAATGTCTTCACAAATATTCTTCACATGTAGTTCTGAACCATGCAAAAGAGCACTGCTCAATTGTTTAAGCATAATTGCTGGATTCTTAGCATAATACAACATTCTCACTAATTTCCTCACTTTATTATGATGCACTGCTAGCATCCTGAAATGATGAAAAACACTCTGGCATACTCTTCTGGAAAGACAAGCCAGTGAATGACCATGCAAACTAGTTACTTATCTCACTCTGCAAGAATCTAATTCTTGCAACAACTTCATTTTCTGTTTTAAACTTTTCTTATTAAATGTACAAACAAAATCACAAAGCAAATTGATGGAATCCTGTCGCACACTACAAATACTACCACATTTCCAGCTGTAGACTGGTCCCTTAGGACGTCTTCCTAAAACCTCATCACCTAACACCTCTTCTGCATCTGCAGACACAAGTTTTTCTTTTTCAACCGGACAACCATCTTTTACCTCATATGCTCGACCACTGGTGTCAACTGCATGCACCTAATCATTGTCCTGAAAGTAACTCTCCTCATTGAAAAATGCCTCACAACTTGAACTATGCATCCATTCTCCTGAGAAAACTTCACAAAAATTACTACGATTAACTACTCTCTTCCATCTACTATTTGATTTGAAATCAGAAATTACCTTGTTTAGTTTTCTAATTCTATTGATTAACAAAATAAATTACTTTCGCTTAATTTCAAAAACCTGATCAATAATTTTCTCTACATTTTTCTTTTTCTTATAAAATGTCACTTTCTGTTGGCCTTTCTTAACATTTTTTAACAAATTGACAATTATCCTGTTGCGGAACATTCGCCTACAAATGTCCCTGAATTGATTTTCCCTTCTACTGCCATGCACAGACTTATCTCCTGCTCTAGCAGAAACTTTTTTAACGGGCCTTTCCTTTTCCTTTAAATTGTCTCTCTTCTTATGCACTAAAACATGTTCAATACTGGTATTTTTCTGTCTGCAAATTCTTTTTAAAAATGATTTTATTTTCTTACCCGGAGCTTTTTTAGCGACTTGATACGATTTAATAGTAGAGGACTGCTGCAAATCTTTACCAAGGTGGAGTGTAAGTCGCTTTGCTTCTTTTTGTTTTCTCTGCCTTGAGGGCATTTTTAAAGTTTTCTAAAGATCTTCAGTTAAATCTGTGGAAATTTTTTTAAAAAATTGATATTAACCACTATTACCAAACAGTAAACCAATAACAGTAGGCAAACAACTAACACACTAGATGTCAATTCTATCTACAGCAATTTAACAACATAGACAAAGGGGGCGTATTTACAAGGCATTTGCACCATGGGGGAAGTGAGTTAAAATTCCAAGAACACATATGGTCGTATTTACAAGGCCCTTGCACCAGGGGAAAGTGACTTAAAATTGCCAAGCAGACATGAGGGCGTATTTACCACACCCATGCACCAGAGGGAAGTGAGTTAAAATTGCCAAGCACACATGAGAGCGTATTTACAAGGCCATTGCACCAGGACGAAGTGACTTGAAATGGCCAAGCACACATGAGGGTGTATTTACAAGACCCTTGCACCAGGGGGAAGTGGCTTAAAATTACCAAGCAGACATGAGGGCAAATTTACCACACCCATGCACCAGGAAGTGAGTTAAAATTACCAAGCACACATGAGGGCGAATTTACAAGGCACTTGCACCAGCCGGAAGTGACTTAAAATTGCCAAGCAGACATGAGGGCGTATTTACCACACCCATGCACCAGGGGGAAGTGACTTATAATTGCCAAGCAGACATGAGGGCGTATTTACCACACCCATGCACCAGGGGGAAGTGAGTTAAAATTGCCAAGCAAACATGAGGACGTATTTACAAGGCCCTTGCACCAGGAGGAAGTGACTTGAAATGGCCAAGCACACATGAGGGTGTATTTACAAGACCCTTGCACCAGGGGGAAGTGACTTAAAATTACCAAGCACACATGAGGGCATATTTAAAAGGCGCTTGCACCACCATAAGGTGTGGCCTATCAAGAGGTTTGCTGGATTGTCTGTCTGCCATGGTAAAACCAAGAAATATGTAGGAGAAAAAAGGCAGGTCTTGCAGTCACAAAAGTTTGTTTGAGGTGAGGCCTACTCAGGGTTGCAGATGAAATTTTGGCTTGTTGAAAAGTACAGAGGACATAATACATGTGCAGGCCAACAGATGAAGTGAGTCATGTCCACTGCACACTTCAACAAAGGTCAGACCTCCTTGTCTCCCTGGACAGGCCTAAACCTCATATGCACAATGTGATTAGTAATGTTAGGAAACACAGGTGATGTAATTGAAAAACGTGCAAATATTTTTGCTCATTTCACAATCACATCACCTGTGTTTCCTCAGCTTAGGTATCTCATTGAGTAGATATAGTCTAGCATATCCAAGAGTACGCAGAAGGCGAGGACTGTATGCAGCAGTGCAATGTACATAATTCTCCTCCTTTGCCAATTACAGAAGCCTCAGCATATCCATGCCCCCTAAACAGTCCTAAATGTATATCATAATTATCATAGTGACTATGAAACTCTAGCAGTACATATTGTGAAACCTAAATGACTTCAAGAAACGAGTTTTTAAACCATCAAACAAGCAAATTATTCTCCCATATTCATGTTGGGAAATGAAATATTTATTTAAAAAAGCAGACCCCATGTTGTCCTTCTCATAAATGTGAAAAGTATTTCTTTAAAAAAAAAAAAACGATTTTCTGGTCATAATTTGAAAACACAGCACAGCTCCTATGTACAAGCACACCCTAGCTGGCTTCCTTATTTTCTCCAAAAAGCATACTAATCTCTTTCTAAATTAAATAAATCTTTTCTCACCTTAGCACAATTTTTAAACACGTCATGTAAGCAAATTAGTCTCCCAGATTCATAGTAGAAGTACCTTAAAATTGTCTAGCACACATAAGGGCGTATTTACAAGGCACATACACCAGGGGAAAATGATTTAAATTAGCAAAGCACTCATGAGGGTGTATTTACAAGGACCTTGCACCACCTTTAAAGTCACTTTTAAAATGGGGAAAATGACATGAATGTGTCTCATAAGCCTTGTAAATATGCCCCCATGTTGACTATGTAACTCTTGCAGAACATATTGTGAACACACACTGTTTTCACCAAACTAGCCCAGCTGCATTATCGGCCTGACCTGTACTCCGCAGAGCGAGCGAGGAAGGCGCTGCCACCGTCACGGACTCCTGCGCTGTTGAGACCCCCCACCGCCTCTCTACCGCCGTCCTGCTGTTTGCTGCCAACTGACAGCGGGGCCGCCGAGTGGAGCGAGGCGAGGGGCTGCCTACAACTCCCGGCAGCCCTCGAGGTCTCCAGCCACACCCCCTTGACGACGCGCTAGGAGGCGCATAAAGGGCGTCACTCCCACAAGGAAACTGACACACGCTGTTTTCACCAAACTAGCCCAGCTGCATTATCGGCCTGACCTGTACTCCGCAGAGCGAGCGAGGAAGGCTCTGCCACTGTCACGGACTCCTGCGCTGTTGAGACCCCCCACCGCCTCTCTACCGCCGTCCTGCGGTTTGCTGCCAACTGACAGCGGGGCCGCCGAGTGGAGCGAGGCGAGGGGCTGCCTACAACTCCCGGCAGCCCTCGAGGTCTCCAGCCACACCCCCTTGACGACGCGCTAGGAGGCGCATAAAGGGCGTCACTCCCACAAGGAAACTGACACACGCTGTTTTCACCAAACTAGCCCAGCTGCATTATCGGCCTGACCTGTACTCCGCAGAGCGAGCGAGGAAGGCTCTGCCACCGTCACGGACTCCTGCGCTGTTGAGACCCCCCACCGCCTCTCTACCGCCGTCCTGCTGTTTGCTGCCAACTGACAGCGGGGCCGCCGAGTGGAGCGAGGCGAGGGGCTGCCTACAACTCCCGGCAGCCCTCGAGGTCTCCAGCCACACCCCCTTGACGACGCGCTAGGAGGCGCATAAAGGGCGTCACTCCCACAAGGAAACTGACACACGCTGTTTTCACCAAACTAGCCCAGCTGCATTATCGGCCTGACCTGTACTCCGCAGAGCGAGCGAGGAAGGCTCTGCCACCGTCACGGACTCCTGCGCTGTTGAGACCCCCCACCGCCTCTCTACCGCCGTCCTGCTGTTTGCTGCCAACTGACAGCGGGGCCGCCGAGTGGAGCGAGGCGAGGGGCTGCCTACAACTCCCGGCAGCCCTCGAGGTCTCCAGCCACACCCCCTTGACGACGCGCTAGGAGGCGCATAAAGGGCGTCACTCCCACAAGGAAACTGACACACGCTGTTTTCACCAAACTAGCCCAGCTGCATTATCGGCCTGACCTGTACTCCGCAGAGCGAGCGAGGAAGGCTCTGCCACCGTCACGGACTCCTGCGCTGTTGAGACCCCCCACCGCCTCTCTACCGCCGTCCTGCTGTTTGCTGCCAACTGACAGCGGGGCCGCCGAGTGGAGCGAGGCGAGGGGCTGCCTACAACTCCCGGCAGCCCTCGAGGTCTCCAGCCACACCCCCTTGACGACGCGCTAGGAGGCGCATAAAGGGCGTCACTCCCTCAAGGAAACTGACACACGCTGTTTTCACCAAACTAGCCCAGCTGCATTATCAGCCTGACCTGTACTCCGCAGAGCGAGCGAGGAAGGCTCTGCCACCGTCACGGACTCCTGCGCTGTTGAGACCCCCCACCGCCTCTCTACCGCCGTCCTGCTGTTTGCTGCCAACTGACAGCGGGGCCGCCGAGTGGAGCGAGGCGAGGGGCTGCCTACAACTCCCGGCAGCCCTCAAGGTCTCCAGCCACACCCCCTTGACGACGCGCTAGGAGGCGCATAAAGGGCGTCACTCCCACAAGGAAACTGACACACGCTGTTTTCACCAAACTAGCCCAGCTGCATTATCGGCCTGACCTGTACTCCGCAGAGCGAGCGAGGAAGGCTCTGCCACCGTCACGGACTCCTGCGGTGTTGAGACCCCCCACCGCCTCTCTACCGCCGTCCTGCTGTTTGCTGCCAACTGACAGCGGGGCCGCCGAGTGGAGCGAGGCGAGGGGCTGCCTACAACTCCCGGCAGCCCTCGAGGTCTCCAGCCACACCCCCTTGACGACGCGCTAGGAGGCGCATAAAGGGCGTCACTCCCACAAGGAAACTGACACACGCTGTTTTCACCAAACTAGCCCAGCTGCATTATCGGCCTGACCTGTACTCCGCAGAGCGAGCGAGGAAGGCTCTGCCACCGTCACGGACTCCTGCGCTGTTGAGACCCCCCACCGCCTCTCTACCGCCGTCCTGCTGTTTGCTGCCAACTGACAGCGGGGCCGCCGAGTGGAGCGAGGCGAGTGGCTGCCTACAACTCCCGGCAGCCCTCGAGGTCTCCAGCCACACCCCCTTGACGACGCGCTAGGAGGCACATAAAGGGCGTCACTCCTACAAGGAAACTGACACACGCTGTTTTCACCAAACTAGCCCAGCTGCATTATCGGCCTGACCTGTACTCCGCAGAGCGAGCGAGGAAGGCTCTGCCACCGTCACGGACTCCTGCGCTGTTGAGACCCCCCACCGCCTCTCTACCGCCGTCCTGCTGTTTGCTGCCAACTGACAGCGGGGCCGCTAAGTGGAGCGAGGCGAGGGGCTGCCTACAACTCCCGGCAGCCCTCGAGGTCTCCAGCCACACCCCCTTGACGACGCGCTAGGAGGCGCATAAAGGGCGTCACTCCCACAAGGAAACTGACACACGCTGTTTTCACCAAACTAGCCCAGCTGCATTATCGGCCTGACCTGTACTCCGCAGAGCGAGCGAGGAAGGCTCTGCCACCGTCACGGACTCCTGCGCTGTTGAGACCCCCCACCGCCTCTCTACCGCCGTCCTGCTGTTTGCTGCCAACTGACAGCGGGGCCGCCGACTGGAGCGAGGCGAGGGGCTGCCTACAACTCCCGGCAGCCCTCGAGGTCTCCAGCCACACCCCCTTGACGACGCGCTAGGAGGCGCATAAAGGGCGTAAGCGCCCCCCTCGCGGGACGCGAGCGGGACGCTGGGCGAAGCCTGGGCCAAGGGTGGGCCCGTCCAAGCCCGTCACAGACCGGAGGAGACCGGGCCGGGTGCACCCCCCTAACAACTAAGTAAAGGTAAACCACCGAGGACAGGCCCCTTATTAAAAAGTATAAGCACTCCTCCTTTCGAACCAAAATCAACCAAGGTCATTACCTTTGCTCCACACCTGGTCAACAAACATACAATGACCACGAGAGGCTCCAGAAGCAAAACTATGAAAAAAAACGTAACAACTACTGTCGGTCCAATTGAACAATTTCTACACAAAGTAAACAAAACCATAGATCAAACAGTTCTGTTGATTGACCGTCGCGTATCATACGAGCTAGACCAAGCACGGCGCTCATCAATGGGCATCTTGGCACAGGCCCAAACACCAAATGAGATACCCCTAAATAAATCTACCATAGACACAAATGTTGAAATACACGCCTTACCTAACACCGTTGACTTATCGGTAACCACACAATTGTCACAACTGTCAAACTCACAATCCTCACAGGATCTTGAACTGACCCCCGATATCTTCGCAAGCCTTCAACCGACAACCAATGATCCAACGCAACAAGAACTAAGAGGCATAAGGGAAGGAGCAATCCCAAAACAGAACCCCTTACAACCACAATCGAATAGTCCAGTTCACACAAGTGCCACTAACCCAGATACTGCTAGTCAACAAATTCAGGAGAACATCGTCATCACAGACTCCTCTAAAAATATCCTATCCGATGTCCTCATAGTCGAAGACCACGCAAACAGACCCAGTTCCAATAAGATTCGTCAAGACAAACCATTTGCTCGAGCAGAAAAAGGCACAAATCATTCTAAAGTAGACACACTTCTGCTAAATAAAATCGCGGAAATAATAAAACATCAACTACAACCTTTACAAAAAAGCCTTGAGGTAATAGAAAAACAAGTGGCCATATTAATAGCCTCTGCAAAAACAACCACTATCCCAAAGAAAAACGATCTTCCTGTTCCTCTAGGCGCTGCCACTGACTCAGGAAAAAGAAATGCAACCAACCCACCAAAACAAACAGCTAACAAACCGGTCCATACTATCACTACAAAAACTACAACGAAAACAGTGACAGAACCAGAAAACAAATCTACCAATCAAATCAACACCGTAAAAACAAAGACCGATCAAAATAAACCAACACTCAACTCAGGTACTCAAAACCAATCAAATACAGATTCCAACTCAGCAAACGCTGCACAGACAAATTAACCTTCCAAACCACCAACTGAAACTCCCCCAAGACTCGAACAAACACAGACCCACAATAGCAAAACAGGACAACCCAACAAGAGATGGAGAAAGGTAGTAAATCTCCCTCCTGAGGCAACTCCGTTCGTAGCCATCCTAACGGGCGTACCCGAATTAGGCAGAGACTCAGACGAACCTACATGGTCCCTACTAAATAAAGTACGTTACTGGTTAAATGTCAACAGGCCCAACCACCCTAACAACATTTCCAGAATAACCACGGTAAGAAGGGTCTCGTGGATTGGCCACCAGCCTAAAACAATCCCAGGAGACTGCATAATCGTAAATATTGAAAACCCATGGGCAGTCGATTACACTTGCTCCTGGGATACTCCAGAATACAACGAAGGAAGTGTCAAACGCCTATCCTTTTTCTACCCCCGACAATCCCATCGCTCCGAGGATCCCACTTGGCCATCAAATTGGTCCTGGAGCCAACCCGAGCAAGGACCAAGAAATTGGCACCAGGGAAATAGGGGACAAGGATATAGCCAGAGGTTCCATCCGCAGAGCGACTGGGGATATGAACCCACCGACCGAGGTGACTGGAATTCCGGTAGAAGACCACATCAACAAATGTATAACGAACCATGGTCGGGAATTCCGACATTTAACCATTTCAGCTGTCTAGATATGGTAGACTGACCACCATCTCAGCCCCATTCTCCAAGTCTCCCGCATAAAACCATCACGCTACCATTTTTGCCACCTACTGCTTCTAAAATAAAAAACTCAGTCTGTAACAAAGCTGAGAATAAATAATGATACATCAAAACAGGGAAAACCAAATGGATCCCGTCAGACCGAAATCAGACAACAACATGGTAATTTGGTCCCGGTTGTGCAGAAACTGTCATCATCACCTTTAAATAAATGTTTGTCTAAAACAAATCAGATAACTGATCCTCCAAACTCAAGCATACAAGAAAAATCCGTCCCCCTTAAGAATCATCTGACAGACAAAGTTGAGCGGAACCTGTTGTTCTGGAACGTGGCGGGTCTTGCAACAAAGCACCAAGAAAAAGCCTTCCTTGAACTGGTCCATACACAAGATTTAATATGTCTACAGGAGACATGGCTGACTGACCCAGTCCATCTAGAGGGATACAGAACATTTTTTTCAAAAGCTACCAAATCGCAATCAGGGAGAAGCAAAGGAGGCCTAATAACATACATCTCGAATCTTTGGCCATGTCAAGATATAACACCTGTACTTCTTCATCAGAACTATCAAATAATCAATATCAAAGTTACTATTAATATTTCTCATACAATTGTAAATTTCTACAACAACATGAGCTCGGAAGACCTACCCAAAATACTAAGTGAAATAACTGAAACAATAAATATCCAAAAAATCAAATTTGCAAAAATTACTCACTCAATAATCTGGGGAGGAGACTTTAACTTACACATCTGCAGTCAAAGTAATGCACCCACCTGTGGGATCATTGACGAACATGATAATCCCTTAACCCATTTTGTACATACGGAAGAAGGAAATAATACACAAGCCACCATCTTCGAGTAAGATCTAGGGTTTGCAAATATGATAATGTCACCAACAACCCCATTCAAGCCAACCTTTCACGGAAGAGGGGCACAAACATTAATTGACTACATCCTGGTTTCTACCAACAACGCAGGCTCTATAAAGCAGTTTGAAGTGGTTAACAACGTACTTAGTGACCACTATCCCCTCAAATTAACATACCTTGAACCTGATCGCCACAAGAATCGAGTAAAAGACAACCATACTCTATTACTACAAGACAATCTCAAGTTAAACAGGTTGAATGGCTTCACCTTAAAATGGGGCACCCTAGATCAAGAACTTAGCACCAAAAGAATAGTGGACAAATGCAGGCCACTCATCGAAAACTGCTTAAATCCTTCAGCAGGCGCAGACGAAATCCTGAACGACTATGACAGAATAGTGAAAACCATAGGAAATAAATTAACCAAGCCTAGAAAACAAAACAACACACAAAGAAAAGGATGGTTTAACACCAAGTGTACAAAAGCCTACTCTACCCTAAAGAAAGCTCTAGCAAAGAATGAACGAAACAGGGAAGAGATAGCCAAACTACGGAAAAGTTATGCGCAAGCACTCAAAGAACGGAAAAAAGAGATTCAACATAATCTCTGGACTCAGCTTTTAAATAGTAGTTTGCAAAAAGACAACATAGCATTCTGGAGAATAGTCAAGACTCCTTTCCTAGCAGGGAATAAGGAGGGTCCATCCTTAGACGTAGCAATTAACGCGAAAGACTGGGTGGTGTACTTTTCAGAAGTCTTCGGAGAGGCAAGAACCGGAGTTCCACCTACTGGACCAGCGCTCCCAGCGGTGAAGTACCCGTTAGATATACACTTTACCATCAACGAGACACAGAAAGCCATTAATTCGGCAAAAAATGGTAAAGCGCCAGGCCCAGACTCCGTTCCAATGGACCTCTATAAATTCCTTCCCGACCTCTGGTCCCCACTCTTAACAAAAGTATTGAACGCAGCTAAAGAAAGCACCCTCCCTAAATCTTGGTCAACATCAATCCTAATTCCCATCTTCAAGAAAGGTAACAGAGACAGTCCTTCCTGCTACCGACCCATTTCACTTCTGGACTCTGTGGGTAAGATGGCAGGAAGGATCCTCCTCGATCGTCTACAGGAATGGTCTCAGGAACACGGGGTCCTCTCAGATCTTCAGTACGGGTTCAGGGCCGGCCTGAGCACCGTGGACCAAGTCCTGAACCTAACTCTACTGGCCGCAAAATACACAAGTGTCAAAAAAAACAGTCTCCACCTAGTCTACGTTGACCTTACGGCAGCGTTTGACTGTGTGGTACACACAAAACTAAGGCTAATAATGCTGGACATGGGGATTGATCCCCCAATTGTAGATTTTGTACGTGAGTTATACTCTGACGCCACAGGCAAGGTAAGATACGGGCTGGAAGGACAACTCACAGACAGCTTCCCAATACGGAAGGGGGTCAGGCAGGGGTGTGTACTGGCCCCCTTCTTATTCACGCTGTATACCAACGGACTAGAGGCAGCAATGCTGCAGGGCATAAAAGATTTTCCAACAGCAGGACGGCGACCAATTCCAGCATTGCTATACGCCGACGATGCGGTGATACTTGCCCGAACTCCAATACAGTTGCAAAAAGCCGTAAACAACTACTGTACCTTCATGACCAACCTCAACCTGAAAGTTAATATAAAGAAAACTTTTGTGATGCATGTCGGCAGTAAAGGGAAAAGGACGAAAACAATCTTAGTAGATAACACACCACTCGAAACAACAAAAACCTACCCATATCTCGGAATTACCATCGACGAGGAGTTCAAATGGAAAGACGCAATTAATTCCCGCAAGTTATCGCTCATACGAACAGTCGGCGCTCTAAAAGCCTTTTCTCTCCGCCTAGGGAAAAAACCCCTGGCGGAGATGTTAAAGATTTATAAAGCAAAGTGCATCACCACGGCTATCTTTGGAGCAGGAGTTTGGGGAACGGCAAACGCTGAACAAATCCAAAAGATCGAAAACACCTTCCTCAAATTTTTACTAGCAGTCCCTAAGAGTACGACTACCTTTGGATGCCACTTAGAACTTGGACTAGAATATATTTCAGATCTGATCAAGATCGAACCCATAATGCTATGGCGCAGAATATGGGCAACGGAAGAATGCACACTCACAAGAGCAATCATCGAGGACTGCATGAACCTAGAACATATGGAAAAGATCAGGTGGCTTTATTATGTAAAAACCCTCCTCACAGATATTGGCCTACTGAGGTTTTTCAACGACCCACAGTCAGTCGCAGACATAGCAAAAAAGGAACTAAAAAAGATATGTCTGTCCCATTTAAACCAACTAAGACTGATGTCAGAAATAGGTAAACCGTCGGTACAGCATAGCCTCATGATACAATCTGTTCCATCCATACAACCATATCTACAGGAAGACCTGACACATTTTGAAAAACTACTGTTAACCCGTTTCAGGTTCAATCTTTTTCACATCATGGTTTCATACCCCACCCAAAACAACTGGACATACACTAGAACACCATGCCCCTGTGAACCTAATTCTTCCCAGTCCACAATCCATGTCCTCTTCTTCTGTACCTTTTACACTCCATTCCGGAAGAGATGGATTTTACCAATCCTAAAAGCAATGAAGGTCAGAAGATGTCGCCCAGCATTTTTGGCATTGCAGCTCTTGGACAATCTACTAGTCTCAAGATCCGTGGCACACTACCTTAGAGTATGCCTTAAACACCGTACGAACTTATGAGCACTCCGTGAATCCGTCTAAATACGGCCTCTAGTAAATGCATTGCACAGTATACAGTGAACTAATTTTTTTTAACTCATATCATGTACTTTTAAACGTATCTATTTTTATCAGTGTTTTTTACAGTATAAATTTGTACTTTTGTGGTTTTCATATTGAAATCCGAATAAAGTTAATTTTGATTTGATTTGATTTTGACTTAAAATTGCCAAGCAGACATGAGGGCGTATTTACCACACCCATGCACCAGAGGGAAGTGAGTTAAAATTGCCAAGCACACATGAGAGCGTATTTACAAGGCCATTGCACCAGGATGAAGTGACTTGAAATGGCCAAGCACACATGAGGGTGTATTTACAAGACCCTTGCACCAGGGGGAAGTGACTTAAAATTACCAAGCAGATATGAGGGCAGATTTACCACACCCATGCACCAGGAAGTGAGTTAAAATTACCAAGCACACATGAGGGCGTATTTACAAGGCCCTTGCACCAGCCGGAAGTGACTTAAAATTGCCAAGCAGACATGAGGGCGTATTTACCACACCCATGCACCAGGGGGAAGTGACTTATAATTGCCAAGCAGACATGAGGGCGTATTTACCACACCCATGCACCAGGGGGAAGTGAGTTAAAATTGCCAAGCAAACATGAGGACGTATTTACAAGGCCCTTGCACCAGGAGGAAGTGACTTGAAATGGCCAAGCACACATGAGGGTGTATTTACAAGACCCTTGCACCAGGGGGAAGTGACTTAAAATTACCAAGCACACATGAGGGCATATTTAAAAGGCGCTTGCACCACCATAAGGTGTGGCCTATCCAGAGGTATGCTGGATTGTCTGTCTGCCATGGTAAAACCAAGAAATATGTAGGAGAAAAAAGGCAGGTCTTGCAGTCACAAAAGTTTGTTTGAGGTGAGGCCTACTCAGGGTTGCAGATGAAATTTTGGCTTGTTGAAAAGTACAGAGGACATAATACATGTGCAGGCCAACAGATGAAGTGAGTCATGTCCACTGCACACTTCAACAAAGGTCAGACCTCCTCTGTCTCCCTGGACAGGCCTAAACCTCATCTGCACAATGTGATTAGTAATGTTAGGAAACACAGGTGATGTAATTGAAAAACGTGCAAATATTTTTGCTCATTTCACAATCACATCACCTGTGTTTCCTCAGCTTAGGTATCTCATTGAGTAGATATAGTCTAGCATATCCAAGAGTACGCAGAAGGCGAGGACTGTATGCAGCAGTGCAATGTACATAATTCTCCTTCTTTGGCAATTACAGAAGCCTCAGCATATCCATGCCCCCTAAACAGTCCTAAATGTATATCATAATTATCATAGTGACTATGAAACTCTAGCAGTACATATTGTGAAACCTAAATGACTTCAAGAAACGAGTTTTTAAACCATCAAACAAGCAAATTATTCTCCCATATTCATGTTGGGAAATGAAATATTTATTTAAAAAAGCAGACCCCATGTTGTCCTTCTCATAAATGTGAAAAGTATTTCTTTTTTTAAAAAAACGATTTTCTGGTCATAATTTGAAAACACAGCACAGCTCCTATGTACAAGCACACCCTGGCTGGCTTCCTTATTTTCTCCAAAAAGCATACTAATCTCTTTCTAAATTAAATAAATCTTTTCTCACCTTAGCACAATTTTTAAACACATCATGTAAGCAAATTAGTCTCCCAGATTCATAGGAGAAGTACCTTAAAATTGTCTAGCACACATAGGGGCGTATTTACAAGGCACATACACCAGGGGGAAATGATTTAAATTAGCAAAGCACTCATGAGGGTGTATTTACAAGGACCTTGCACCACCTTTAAAGTCACTTTTAAAATGGGGAAAATGACATGAATGTGTCTCATAAGCCTTGTAAATATGCCCCCATGTTGACTATGTAACTCTTGCAGAACATATTGTGAAACCTAAATGACTTCAAGAAACGAGTTTTTAAACCAACAAACAAGCAAATTATTCTCCCATATTCATGTTGGCAAGTGAAATATTTAAAAAAGCACACCCCATGTTATCCTTCTCATAAATGTAAAAAGCATGTCTTTTTGTTAAAAAACGATTTTCTGGTCATAATTTGAAAACACAGCACCCCTCCTATGTACAAGCACACCCTGTCAGTACTAATACTTCACATTATCTATAATTATAATTTGTCAAAGAAGCAAAATCTTATTGGAAAAAAAATGAAAACACTAGACACAAAACATTTTAAATGCACAGCTGGTTTCCTTATGTTCTCATTAAACTATACTTGTCTCTATCTAAATTAAATGAATTTTTTTCTCACCTTAGCAAATCCTTTTTGAATTTCAAAACAGTCTCAGACACACACCAATTTTTATTTAGCAGAGCAAAGGGTATGCACTCCAGAGGCTGCAACCAACAAAGGCACAGAAATGCTGTATTTCATCACACATATCTCTCATGTCACCCAATCAAAACTCTTCCCTCACTTTTTTCAAATTAACACCCTTCCCCCCTCTGCCCTTTCTGCCATTTTTCCATAGCAACTACCTCCTGAAAGACCTCTCATGTTTACAAGCTCACACAACAATGTTTCAAATGAACTCTGCATTGCAATGTTTCTTAAAATCATTTTTTCTTAACCATTCAAATTACATCTTTCAAAGAACACATCCATGCACCCTAACTTTCTGTTTTCAGAAATGGAAATCCACCAATCACTGCTAGTGAATCATTAGCAATGAAACTCCACAGTTTTTTTTCTTTACAAACTCCTACTGTTTCTTCTGCCATTTCATTCCCACACTTCATCTGACTGCAGCAGAACCTCCTCTCACCATGTTTTCTGTCTGGATTCTTGGACATAGCTACATCCACTGGGCTCACAGGTATGCTGATAACAGAAATTTACACAACCTCAATTTACAAAATGTGGAAATCAAATGGATTGGCCAAAGAGGATTGAGATGTCACCAATTGATACCATTGGTGAAAACCTTTTTACATTTGCCAAACCCTGAACTCATAATAGTGCACTGTGGAGGAAATGATTTGGGCACTTTGACTGGGGTAGGTCTGGAAATGCTTTTAAAGGACACCTTTGAGCAATTGATGGCACTTTTTCCCCAAACTGCCTTGGTATATTCCAATATATGCCAAAGACAGAAATGGAGGTGGTCCAATCAAATGTGTCCACAAATTGAGAAAGCGAGGAAACATGTAAATAAGTCTGTTTCAGCTTATATGAGAGACCATGGAATGGGCGCCATCTACAACAATAACTTGCGTTACTACATGCAAGATATCTACAGAGGAGATGGTGTGCACTTCTCAGATGAGGGAAACAGAGTTTTCATACAAAATTTAAGACTGTGTATTGGTACCTACTCATAAGTACCTAGAACTTACACTGAACCCAAAAGCTCTTTTCAGAGCTACCTTAACTATAATTACTCTTTTTAAATTTCGAATGTACCTTTTTTTCACAAATTTTCACTTATGTTCGCTTCCCAGTTCGCTACCCGGTTCGCGTACCGGCAGCTAACCGCGCAAAAAAATATATTTTTTTTCCGACATATATGAGCCTCCTCAGCCACCCTCAGAAAACCTAGGGGGTCAGGATACGTCTCCCGTGCCCCCTTATACCCATTTCCCACATTAATTTCCCTCCATCTTGTGATTTATTTCATCCGAAACACAAAATGGCGAACTCCTGTTACGCTACCGGTGAGCTACCAGGTTCGCGTACCGGGAAGCGCTTCTACCGTGAAAAATCCAATTTTTTTTATTTGCCCCACGGGACCCTTTAATAACCCCCACATCATTCCTAGGGGGTCAGGAGGGGTCTACCTTGCCCCCTTTCATTAAATTCCCCCTTCTTTTTTCTCCACCTCTTGTCTCTCGATCCTACTGAGAGACAAGATGGCAGCCGGTCCGGACTGTTTAGAATGTTTACAGACACCGGAGAGCCAATCAGCTTCGCTTCGCGAAGTTCCGTTACGCGGTACGCGAACTGGAGCGCTAACCGGAGCGCTGTCACAGATATATCTGTTTTTTAAAACGTTAATTTCTCAAAATCCACTGGAGCACATATATTGAGACATAGCAAAGGCACGTCGGGCAAACCATATCTACAATTTTGCCAAGTTTCGTGTAAATCCATTCAACCGTTCGAGCTAAAAGTGATTCCATCCGCCCTATGGAAAAATGAATGGGAAAACCGCGTTTTGAGACCCCCCTTTTTTCTCGGCACCCCCTTGTTGAAACCCCCCCCAAATTTTCTGGGGCTGCTCAGAAACAAAATGTGCCATTTTCCTGAAAATTTCAGCCAATTCCGTCCACAAACGCCAAAGATATTCGACATAGAATTTTCAGAAATCCCATAGGAAAAAAATCCTAACTATATATATATTCACTGAAAAAACCATAGGTTTCACACCAGTTATAGTTAGGAATTAGCATTTAAAAAACCTATTAAATTCACTGACAAAACCAGTTATAGTTAGCTGGAAATTTTACTGACATAAAACCATCGAAATTCCCACGTTATAGTTAGTTGGACTCACTATAACTTGCGCGCCTGCAATGCACTGCTGATGACGTCACATATTACATCACTCATGACATGGTCAGTGACATCACTCATGACATCACTGATGACACCATCCTTGTGACAGAGTGACAGACCAAATTTCAGTGTAATGTAACGCTTGAAACACATATTCAAAAATAGAAACAAACATTTTCAAAAAAATGGAGATACCCAAACCAGTAACAACAACCAATTCAGTAATTCCACCATCTATATACTCATCCAGTCATTCACCAACAGTTCTATATAGTCACTCATATATATACTCACTCATCATATGTAGTGATACACCTATACATCCTGTTACACATCAGCAGTCATCCAAAAGTTACTCACACACATACTCACACATGCACATAAACTATTGAACATCCATTTATTTGCATATACATTTATACACACACTACCACCTTACTTCTAAGGAAACTTACACATACTTACTCTCTTAAACAATCACTTATAGAAACACATACTTATTTAAACAGGAACTCCTACAATCTCTCACTATATATACTATACTCACTTATATACATCAATACTCACATATACTAGATTAAAACATATGTTGTTACTAATGAAGACACTAGTGAGACAGTCATTCGCTCACTAACACACACATATACACACTCGTCCACCCATACAGTCCTGCACATATGCTGTCTTCAAAACACATACAAACAGTGAGTCAGTCACCAACCCCTGCAGCCACTTATACACAAAGAGAAACAATGATACAAACATTTAAATATTTAAACAATACTCGCTAATATATGTATTCACTAAGATACACTTAATAAGCCAGTTAACCAACCAATTTTTTTAAAAAAAACATCAATTTACACACTTATTTAAACATTTATTCTTCCATCGACCTTTACAAATACATATATAAAACAAATTTATTTTTCAGAAAGACACACATTCACTGGATGGTGTCATCAGTGATGTCATGAGTGATGTCACTGACCATGTCATGAGTGATGTAATATGTGACGTCATCAGCAGTGCATTGCAGGCGCGCAAGTTATAGTGAGTTCAACTAACTATAACGTGGGAATTTCAATGGTTTTATGTCAGTAAAATTTCCAGCTAACTATAACTGGTTTTGTCAGTGAATTTTAATAGGTTTTTTAAATGCTAATTCCTAACTATAACTGGTGTGAAACCTATGGTTTTTTCAATGAATTTCAAAGGTTTTTTAAATGCTAATTCCTAACTATACCTGGTGTGAAACCTATGGTTTTTTCAGTGAATTTCAAAGGTTTTTTTAATGCTAATTCCTAACTATATAAGACCTGAAAGCCCACCAGGAATCTCCAGTATGCGCCAGGGGACTGCATTGCAGAGAGGTGTAATGAAGCCACAACTCTTTTTACACCTCTCTGCAACGCAGCCCCCGTGCATGTTTGAAGAGGGGAAACTAATTCCCCTTGCATACTGGGGGCCCCTGGGGGCCAATTAGCCCACCTGGAACCTCCAGTATGCGCCAGGGGCTGCATTGCAGAGGTGTAATGAGACTATGCCCTTTGTTACACCTCTCTGCAACGCAGCCCACTGCCGCGTTTGCAGAGGGGGAACTAATTCCCCTTGCATACTGGGGGTCCCTGGGGTCAACTAGTCCACCAGGAGCCTCCAGTATGCGCGAGGGAGCTGCATTGCAGAGAAGTGTATAAGAATAAGAATATACTTATGTCTCGTCTAACATTTGGAAGAAATATCTAGTTATATGACAACGGGATACCGACATAACTTGAAGGAAATAAGAACGCCCTGAAGAAGTTCTGTTGTACAGAACGAAACGTTTCGGCTGGCTGTGGTACATAAACTTAAGGAAAATAAAAGCATTTGAATATACACCAAGATTCAGCGCTTCAATAAGTACTCTAAGTGATATGATTTGATTGGACTCATTGTGAAAGTGGTGCTGTGCCAAACTTTGGAATATTTTCCACTACTCTCCACTACTTACTCTCTCCTACTCTCTACTACTCACTCTACTGCTCTCTACTACTCACTCTACTACTTACTCTCTACTACTCACTCTCTACTACTCACTCTCTACTACCCTCTACTACTCACTCTACTATTCACTCTACTACTCTCTACTACTCACTCTGCTACTCTCTCTACTGCTCTCTACTACTCTCTACTACTCACTCTCTACTCTCTATTACTCACTCTCTACTCTTCTCTCTCTACTAATCTCTACCTCTCTACCGCTACCTCTCTACCTGTACACCTCTACCTCTCTACCTCTCTCTACACGCACACATATAGATATATATGCATATATATATGTGCATATGCATTTATATATATGTATGTGTATGTATAAAAAAAACAACTAAACTTTTTTTTTCTAAACAGCTACTTTTAAAACTGTCATTCTTTTTCCCCATGGTGCGCTCCCCGGTACGCTCCCCGGTGCGCGTACCGGGCGCTTCCCCCGCGAAAATCCCCCCCCCCCAATTTTTTTTTTTTGCCCCGCGGGGCCCTTTTATGGCCCCCACATCAAACCTAGGGGGTGAAGGGGGGGTCTACTCTGCCCCCTTATGGTCATTTCCCTCTTTGTTTTGGCCACCTCTCGTGTCTCGATCCTACCGAGACACAAGATGGCGGCCGCTCCGGACTGTTTAGAATGTTTACAGACACCCAAGAGCCAATCAGCTTTCTGCGCGCAAGTCGCGTGGCGCACCCTGTGCGCGTACCGGTGCGCGTACCGGAGCGCTGCTATAGATATATATATTTTTTTGAACCTTAATTACTCAAAATCCACTGGAGCACATATCTTGAGACATAGCAAAGGCACATCGGGCTACCAGTCCCTACAATTTTGCCAAGTTTGGTGGAAATCCATTCAGCCGTTCGGGCTAAAAGTGAAATCGACCGCCCTATGGAAATTAACATGGGGAAAACGCGTTTTGGGACCCCCCTTTTATCTTGGCCCCGGCTTGACGAAGCCCCCCCAAACTTTCAGGAAAGGACCGGAACGCCACGAGGCCATTTTGAGGAAATTTTCAGGCAGATTCGTTGACCGACGCCAAAGTTATTCCAAATAGAATTTTGAGATTTAACATTGAAAAAAATCCTAACTATAACTACCTACTGGCGACCGCCAGTAGGTAATATACATATATATATATATACACAAAAAAAAATAGATTAGCATTTAAAAAACCTTAGAAATTGCTCAAAGGAATTATTTCTTAGGTGCGTGACTGACTGTATAAGTGGGTAAATTAACGTTTCTTACTGAATGCATGGGTAAGTGACTAAACTGTGTAAAAGTCTATATTGGTATCTCCATTGGTGTGTAAGCAACTGCATGGGTTGCTAAATAGCTACATGAGTGTCTATGTAGGTATTGATTTGTTGTCTGAGTATCTATACGGGTCCCTGACTGTCGGTTTGGGTGGGTGAAAGAGTCTATGCGTAGATGTCTGAGTGCGTGATTCAGTGGTTGTTTGGATTAAAAAGTGTATCTGGCAAGGGTGAGTTAGTGTGTCTATGGGTCTGTTGGTAAGTGAACACATGTCTCCTTGGTATATCTGTGACTATCTACATATATTTTAAGCCACTATATGTGAGTGGAGTATATAAATGAGTATACATGAGACTAAGTTATTTGAGTGTATAAATAAGTGTCTGTTTCTATCACTGATTGTATAAGACAGTAAATATGTGTTAGTAACTGTATAAATAAGTAATGTGGTATGTCTACGAGTACCAAAGTTGGTGTGTATAACTGTATACATGATTAAATGGGTATGTGATTCATTCTTTGCATTAATGACTAGACTTGTGAGTAACTCTATGGATGAGTGCCAGCATGTGACTTCATGTATAGATGTATGAGTGCATATTATAGTCCTCTATTGATGAGTAACTACTTGTATAAGTGGCTGGATGTGTGCGTAGACCTTGGAAATTGTGAGTGCTATGTTGTATATGGCATTCTTCTGTGTATGGTTTCAAAAATAGTAGTCAGCATTTTAGAATGGGTGTATCAAAGATTTTATTAAAGCATCAGTATCTGCATCAGATTGTCGTGTGGATGATGTCATGAGTGATGTCATTTGAAAAGTCATCGGAGATGTAACTGACCATGTCATGAGTAATGTATTATGTGACATTATCAGCAGTGCATTGCAGGCGTGCAAGTTATAGTTAGCTCAACTAACTATAACAGACACATTTCCCTGGTTTTATATGAGTCAAATGTTCAACTAACTATAACATCCCTGAAACCTGTTTTTTGTGACTTTCTAAGGTTTTTTAAATGCTAATTCCTAACTATAACGTCTGTAAAACCTATGTTTTTTTTGTGAATTCCGAAGTTTTTTTAATTGTTAATTTCATATTTTAATATTTATAAAATCTATATTTTTTCCATTATATTTTTTTATATTTTGGAACTCTATTACACTTTAAAAATCATGTAATGTTTTATATCTTCTCAAAAAGATATGTTCGGGAGAAAACTGCACTCCCTTACCAGTAGCGTGCCAAGGTCCATCACCACATGAATCGTATCCACTATATTGCTAAACTCTTAAATGATGAGCATTTCGTATCCGACAAGTTCGTGGCACCGCCTCCCGCGTAACATATATGCATGAAGTTACCCTAGGTACTACTTTGGTATACGACTGGTATGCAGTACCAAGCCAAGCGTTATGTCATGTATGTATGGGGTTGCGCCTGCTGCGTGTTGCAGATCCAACAAGTACGCTCTGCCAGGCCCAGTGTTTCGTCACAGACATATAGTATCGCAACGGGAACACCATTCACTTTTTTTTGTCTCAAAAGTGTTATAAATATATTTTGTGAAAATCGTGTTGGGTGCGCCTCCTTGCGTGCGTGGTGCGCGATTGCCATGTGGCCCAAAAATTAACCATTTGATTGGTTCATAACATTTCCCATTGTAGCAGCAGTACGACCCCTCCCATTTTGCTCATTCCCTATACAGCCTTTGTGGACAGACACCTCTTCTGCTTAGAAACCTTTTGTGAAAAGTGTTTTCCAGTATACATTTTTCTTATACTACACACAACATGCAACGATCATCCTGATCAAAATTCATGCTCGGCACATTAGCCTCCACATGTGATTGCCATGCATCTCAAACGTTCCATCAAAAAATAAATGTGTTACACGATGCCCCTGGTGTGTATGTGTGCCTGGGTTTTGGTGGCTCTAAGGAGTATCATCAGCCACGGGCAGACTGTTCACCTTAGATCACAAGCCATCTTATTATTATTATTATTATTATTATTATTATGTTTCTTATATAGCGCCAGAATCGACCCCCAAAGGGGTATCTCCGCGCTTGCCTTGGGAACCCGTCCTGGCTTTTCCCTGTGAGATAGCCCCTACAGGGCATCCCCAAGGTGAAAGCCAGGCATCCCGCCGCGGGGGGGCCATTGTGGAGATTAAGCAAGCTTAATGCCCAGAGTTGCAGAGTGTGAACCCATGATTAGGTCATACACCGAAGCGAGAATTATCGAGTCCATGGACATTTGAGCTCAAGACCCTGCCCCGTCGGGAATTGAACCCTGGTCCCGGGGTTGACCTCTGCTTCAGGGTCTGCCTGCTCTAACCAGTGAGCCACACTTCTCTTAACGATAGTTCTGCCCTCCCGACACATGCTACACTAATCTAAATTGCACATTCTGTGAGGTCAAGACTACAAAAGAAACACACATAAGTACACTTCCTATACAGGCAGGTTCTGAACAATGCCCAAGTCCCCGGAATAATTATTCATACCCCTAAGCTGGCCTGGCATATGCAAGCCAAGCCCACTTTGCGTATTTATAAATAGGATAACCACAACGCCACATGTCGCTCTTCTTCTACACTAACTCAAATGATATGCTGTATCCACTGCGCATATCACAATGCGCAATAAAAAAAAGAAATTGATCCATGAGGTGTACACCATCCTGGCAATCAACGTGAACTCTAAATTGTGAGCCCTACTGCTCGTCGTCTACGAAAGGGATTCATGAGATGTACACTCTCCTGCAATCAACACTCCATCTGAATTGTAAGCACTGCAGCCTGTAGTGTTTGCTCATACAACAATGACAGCAGGTAAGCAGAGTGGCCTGGGTACAGAGGGCCTCCATTTGAGCCGGTTTGGCGAGAGGGGTAGGGTGCTTCAACCTGGTTCCGAACAAACAATATTGCTGTGCAGGATGATGTGATCTCTGACCTTATTCAGTCTTATCTCCGTCTCATTTTAACGACCTGCTAGACTGTACTGTAGGCCTGAGCCAGGTGGCAGCACTTCCCTACAGACACCTCTTTAGTGCAGTGCTGCGGGTGGGGTGGAATGCATCAACCAGACTGTGCAGTGCGAATAAGCGATATTGCCATGTGTTATGGTGTCATGTTTGACCTCATACAATCACATCTGTCTCATTTTAAAGATCTGCTGTACCATAAGATTGGCCTGAGCCTACGTGCAGCGCTGCCCTACAGACACCTGTTGAGGGTGGTTTTTCGGGAGGGGAAGGGTGCATCACCCTGACTGCGCACATGCGAAAAAGTAAAGAATGCACTCAACTCCTATTTTCTATCAAGCCTGAAATAAACCTTCATTTACCTCCAGACTTTTCCACCATTAAATTATTTCTCCATTTTCAGACATTCTATTGATTGCCACAAGAAGGGCGAAGCGGGAGCTGACCACGCAATGATGCCCTGGCCTTCTGACACCTTCCATCGTGGTGTCAAGACACCCTGCACGACCGTAGACCTGGTCTAACCTACAAACGTACCCCGGACAAGAAGCTTGCACCAATACGTCGTGGGACACACCAGTGGTGGCAGGTGAGCAGTGAAGCCTCGGTGTGCGTGACCTACAATTGAGCACAGTGCAGAAAAAGGGGTTGGGATGCAGCACCCTGGGTGCAAAGGTGCATACAAGCGACTTTCCCGTAGCTAATAATGTAGGAATATATCATAAAAGAACGGCGATAACATTATCATTACTTTAGCGACAGGAAACTGCAGCTAAAGCGACACTGAGGCGTTGATAATGTGCCCTGTGAATTCCCATGGAAGCCTCGGTTCACAACAGAACCTGGCCTTCTATGGGAATTCACAAGCGCATATTATCACCCCCTTATGGCCCCTTTAGTGGCAGTTTCTTGCAGCTGGAAGGCGCCAACCCCCTCGGGGAATGGCGTCGTTAGTGGCAGCCAAAGGGCCGACCCGGAGTAGGATCGCTTCCGGGTTACGTGACCCGGAAGTGAGCGCGGCGCCAGGACCAATGGGAGCAAGGGTCGAGGTACGCCCCGGAAGTGATAGTAGGGCGCGAGGCTTAAAAGCCCGCGACCAGCCTAGAGGCCCCCTCTTTGTCCGCTGATCGCCCAGGAGTCGGACGTCTCCAAGAGAAGACATCGTGGGAACATCGCGTAGGAGTATACAGCGAGAGTTAATCCGACTCGTGGTTTAGGTTAGCGGGCCTTGCAGTGTGTTCTGGATTTCTTTACAGCTTTCGTGTTTATTTCTCGTGATTTAAATATTAATTGCAGGGGGGATTGCCGTGGTGAAATCCTCATTTCCTGGGGGAGGGCGAGCGCTGGCGCTCGATCATCTGATTCCCTGGGTCCGGGCCCGTCCGCTGCACGGTGGGCCTAAAAGTTGTTTGGGTTTCTCGATAAGTTTTTAACGTTGTTTTCTTTAAGTGCAGGATGCCGTCGAAGAAGGTGCCGAAGGGTAAACAACCCGCAGCCAAGAATGGGGAATACCTTGCCTTTACGGAACTGCTGGAATTCACAAGGGAAAAAGGCATGGATTGGGTACTAAAGAATATGAGAGACGGGGCTAGAGCAGATGCGAACTCTCAGGAGGAGAGGGGGAGAGGCAAAAGAGCGAAGCATACCCCAGAAAAGCTTAGAAGCTCGGCAAGAGGCAAGCGGTCTAGGCCGACGGATTCACGACCAGTATCACCAGGTGAGGAGGAGGTGCCAGAGACAATTGATTCGAACTCTGGCGCAGATAACGACCCAGATGACGCCGATGGGCAGTATGATGCAACTAGGCCCACGCAGATAGGAGGGTTCCCCGTCACTTCTGTGGGGGGGTCCGGTCCGCACGGTGTGTTACCGCCAGTAGTGGCACAGCCGGGTAGCGGAGTGTCGCAAGTTTGGGTTCAGCCCGGGGGGGTCGCCCAGTTACCAGGGATGCAATTATATGGGTCGCATGGTCAAGCGATAGGTAGCAGCCCTGTAAGCTCAATGTTTCCTGCCTACACGGCTCATGGGTCCCCCTTAGCGATGACTGCTTACTCGAATCTGGGGGGTTCAAGTCAGGGCTCAATGGCGAATGCCGTAGTTGATGTGGCGGGTCCCTCTAATGGCCAGATGCATGGGGGGTTGGGGGGGCAACCAGCTGGTTCCCCGTTACTAGCATTCAGCCCGTTAATGTTCGGGTCGTCCTCAATGACCTTATCGCCATCCGCGGGGATCACTTGGCATGTGCCAGCAGATATGAAAGACAGGATACTCAGAGGCGAATACGTAGAAGTGTTCGACCTTATCAATGCAGGGGTGGCGGCCGGAAAACCCAAGGGAGGGAAAGAGGGAGATTACAATCAGAAGAAATCGTGGGTAGAATGGTCCGTGAAGAATTGGATCACGGGATTTGCAATATATGCCGCTGTTATGCTTGAGAAGTATCCGGTTCTAGGCCCACACATGATGAGCTATATATCCTTGATACATTGAGTGGCAACATAGTTTCCAGGCCAGGGGTGGCTGAAATACGATAAAATGTTCAGACAGATGAAGGCAGTTCACCCGGGTATAGCATGGGACCAGCGGGAGATTAATTTATGGCATACAGTCTTCTATTCCACCCCTTCAATGCCTACCCCGGTCCCCTCAACTCAGAGCCAGTCCTTTCGGACTGACAAAGGGGTCGGTGAGAAAAAACAGGCCTGCTGGCAGTTTAATAGAAATGAGTGTACCAGGGGGGTCTCGTGTAAATTCAAACACTGCTGTTCCTACTGCGGGGGTACCTCTCATCCCGAGGTTAGGTGTTTTAAGAAAACTGGTAACCCCAAAGAACAGCCCAGCCACAGTGCCCCAAAAGGAAAGCCAACTAAGACTCCCGACAAAGCTACCAACTCCAATTAAACGGCATGTCCTGACACACCTCCTCAGTAAGTACGATAATCTTGAGGAGGCTCAATTCCTACTGCATGGCTTTACAATTGGCTTCCGTATCCCGTCTTCAGCTCCCCCTTCCAATGTCCCACCTCGTAATCAAAGCTCAGTGTTGCGAAATATGGAGGCAGCTCGAGAGAAGATCATGAAGGAGGTAGCGTTGGGGCGGGTCGGGGGCCCATTTACAGAACCGCCAACCCATAATCTGGTTTGCTCCCCATTGGGTCTAGTTCCGAAAAAGGAGGAAGGTAAATTCCGGCTGATCCATAATCTTTCAAGTCCTCCAGGGCTTTCGGTCAACGACAAGTTAGACCCAGATCTGTGCTCGGTGAAGTATACCAAATTTGACACGGCTATTGAGAAATTGTAGGCATTTGGGGAAGGAGCCTTAATGGCTAAAGCTGATATTGAATCAGCCTTTAGGTTACTGCCCGTTCACCCGGACGATACCAGGTTCTTGGGCTTCACATTTGACGGTAACTATTTTTTGGATTTGTGCATGCCCATGGGGGGTTCTATTGCCTGTGCAGTTTTCGAGACTTTCGCAAGGTTCCTAGAATGGGCGGTCGAGCAGTTTCTGGCCTCGGACAACTCACATTCAGTAGTCCACTACCTGGACGATTTTCTGTTCATGGGTCCCGAGGGTTCCCAGTCGTGCAGGAAGGCCCTGCTGGGCTTCCAGCGCTTGGCTGAGACGCTCAGAGTACCTTTGGCGCGGAAAAAACCGAAGGCCCGACCACGTGTTTGACCTTCCTGGGCATAGAGATTGATACAACGGCAGGCGTGTGCAGGCTGCCAAAAGTCAAGGTCGATGCCTTTAGGGCCGCTATTGATAGCTGCCTGGGGGCAAGGAAGGTAACCTTACATCAGCTACAAGTCCTCTTGGGTCAACTGAACTTTGCTCTGCGGGTCATTCCGATGGGCAGGGCCTTCTCCAGGAGTATAGCGAAGGCAATGTCTGGGCTGCGGGCCAAACACCACAGGGTGAGGCTTTCAGCCGAAGTCAGAGAGGATCTTCTGACTTGGAGAAGCTTTTTGAGGGATTTCAATGGCACGGTGTTGTGGCGAGCAGCCTGTTCTTCTAATACGGATCTTGAGCTTTTTACTGATGCTGCAGGTAGTATTGGCTTCGGAGCTATATTCGGTCAAAAATGGTGTATGCAGTGCTGGCCAGATGACTGGATTGAGCGAGGCCTGACTACTAACATTTCCTTTCTTGAACTTTTCCCCATAGTGGTAGCTTTGCACTTGTGGGGAGATCTGCTGGCAAACAAGAGTATAGTATTCTGGTCGGACAACATGTCCGTAGTCATGGTGATTAATAGCCAGAGGGCTACCTGTACTTGGGTACTCAGGTTGTTGAAAGATTTGGTTTTGCAGTGCCTGAGCCATAATGTCCAATTCACTGCTAAACATGTTCCAGGTGTAGAAAACAAAGCGGCTGATGCATTGTCTCGTTTTAAGTTAACAGAATTCCGGGAGCATTGGCCCCAGGCGGAGACGTCAATGTCAGCCTTCCCAGCGGAGCTATGGAAGTTTGGTGCCCCACAGCCGCCGAGTTGATATCTGCATCCTTGGCCCCAAGGACTAAGAGTAAGTATCAGAGGTCATGGGATTCGTATATGGCATACCTGAGGGGTGTGGGTGTAGCGGACATCTTTGCCCCCCAGAGTGTATTAGGCTTCATTGTACAGCAGAAAGAGCAAGAGAAGTCGGTAGCATTCATGAAAAGACAGTTGTCGGCGTTAGCATTTTATGCGGGTCTACGGGGGGTGTCTGATCCGACAAAAGATCAGAGAGTTAGGAGAGCAATGAGAGGTTGGGAGCGCCTGGCACCCTGGGAGAAAGATTCTAGAAGGCCGATAGACGTAGAGAAATTGATTAAAATCTTAGAAGCTCTACCGTTCGTTTGTTTCTCCCAGTATGAGACGCAACTGTTCCGGGCGGCCTATACCTTAGCCTTTTGCGGGGCGCTGCGAATTTCAGAATTACTTCCGGCGTCCACATCAGATAGGGAAGGGGGTCTGAAGTGCTCGGATATAATCGAGTCCAAGGGTGTCCTGCGGCTTAGGCTGCGGAGATCGAAAACGGACCCGCTGGGTAAAGGTACCTGGTTACAATTGGGTAGAGTAGAGGGTGAGCCCTTCTGTCCAATCAACTTGCTGAGGGTATTCCTCTAAGCCAGGCCCCAGGGAGCGGACGATAGACTCTTGATTCATGAGAGTGGGTTACCCCTTACCAGGTTCCAGTTCACTCGAGTAGTAAAAATGACCCTGGCGCGGATCGGAGTTGATCCGGCCGATTTTACATCACATTCGTTTAGAATTGGAGCAGCGACAACGGCTGCTGGCTTAGGCCTACCCCTACAGGTAATCAAGAGGTTGGGGCGCTGGAAATCAGCTTGTTACGAACGTTATATCCGCCTGCAATTAGTCTGACATGTTTTGAGCTTTCGTCCCCGTTGTTAGAATCGGCTGACTGTATCTCTTCACATTTACTCTTCATATTTACTTTAGGTACCTCCCCTAAGAGAACCCGAATCTGTTGGTGTGGCCACTCCTTCATTCGCAGGGCCGGGGCTCACTTCGAAAAGACACTCAGGGACAGGGTGACCATGATGCGAGGTTGTGACCATCATTGGGTGGGGATAGGCGGGCAGCGCCTGGCGGACGTCCCGAGGGATGTAAAAGCGGCTTTGGCCAGAGGCATGCCTTTGCCAGATGTATTCGTGTTGCACTGCGGAGGCAACGATATGATCCCGGGCGGAAGGAGAGAAGTGAAGGAGTCCCTGTTCTCTACCCTAGCAGCAATCAAAAACATTTTCTCAGAAGCTATAGTGCTATGGTCGGAAGTCATCCCGAGACTCGTGTGGGCTCGGGGCGCACCCATGAAAGCAATAAACAGATCTGTTAAAAGGCTGAACCAGTCGGTGGCGGAAATCCTGCAGAAATCTAGTATTAAAACGATTCGTCACAAATTAATACAGGCAGACAGGCCAGAGCTATACGCGGAGGACGGAGTCCACCTGTCGGAGGCGGGTATGTAGATATTCATAGAAACAGTCCTAGGGGCCGTCTCCGAAGCTCTTGAGCGCAGGGGGGGGGAGGTCGAGTCCGCCAGTAAGCTCCTCGTCCTGTGGCGGGGTTACGGACAAGAATACCACGGGAACTTCTTGTCTAGAGACAGTTAACTCTGAACAGGTTTGCTAAATCATTATGGACTCTGGGCTGGCGGGAGAGTTGGGGCCGACCTGCTGGTGGCCTTGGCTTTTCAGCCCTACCCCGGAGGCCTCTGGTTGCCCAAGTGGGCGCTTTCCTCACCTGCGGCTCTGTTGACCAGAAGGGGGTTAACGTTAAGGGAGCAGGTGATCTGGATTGTGGCCTGCTGGCGCAACCCTGAAGTTAAATAAAAGGCCCATTGGGAATGGGCGGTGAATGTATATATTGTATATAAGTGCAAGTTTACTCTTAAATACTGTGTTGGAATATGTACGAATAAATAAAGAGATTGGTGGGTCAATGAGGACACTCCTTTGCTGTAAACGGACTTGGAAGACGGCGTTTCTGTTCTCTTCAGGACCCACCACCCACAACTCGCGGTACCCGCTGCGCGGGTCCCGCTTCGCTGCTCACCTGCCTGACTCGCCGGTGGATCTTACGCCCAGCTGCTCCTGTGGGGCTCTGTGAGACGGTGAGGCGGCAGGGCTGCGAGCGCGACCCGGGACTCGCTTTCCCAGGAGTCCCGGTGTCTCTGGCCGTGTCACCTGGCCCCGCTCTCCCTGACCGCCCCGCCCCCAGCAGCCCCAGGTGAAAAGGAGGGAAGGATCTCTCGCCAGTGGGACACTCCTTTGCTGTAAACGGACTTGGAAGACGGCGTTTCTGTTCTCTTCAGGACCCACCACCCACAACTCGCGGTACCCGCTGCGCGGGTCCCGCTTCGCTGCTCACCTGCCTGACTCGCCGGTGGATCTTACGCCCAGCTGCTCCTTTGGGGCTCTGTGAGACGGTGAGGCGGCAGGGCTGCGAGCGCGACCCGGGACTCGCTTTCCCAGGAGTCCCGGTGTCTCTGGCCGTGTCACCTGGCCCCGCTCTCCCTGACCGCCCCGCCCCAACCCCGCCCTATAGGTTTCGGACTATAAACTTGGAAGCTACTCGCTGCGCGGGAGCGCCCGGGGCTAAGCCCGGGCAAAGGGCGGGCCCTCTGTGGCCCTCCGTGGCCTGCAGTGCCTGGCCTGGGCGCACCTTCATTAGTCCCTTGTACCATTGGTTCGTATTGATTGCTACAGTTGCCTTCCTGATTGAAACTATTGGGGTCACTTTTCCTTTGAGTAGTCTATTTTGCTCTCCTTATGCTTATAGTTATCTTTGGATCATTTGTTGTGATATTTTATTATAGTTTGTTTCCTTTTCTAACCTTCCAGAGATGTCTACTCGTAAAACTAGGAGCCAGAGAGCTGGAAACGATAAAACTAAAAAAGTAATTGGTACCCTAGATAGTTTTATTTCTCGAACACACTCTTTGATAGATGAGGGCATTTCTATCATGGAAAGGAGAGTATCATTGGATCTTGCCCACGCAAAAAGATCTTCATTGGGCAACATTGCAATGGTGCATTCCCCGCCGCCAAGTTTGATAAACCCTGTTGTTACTTCAGCTGGGAATTCCATTAATGATTCTACTCCCGCCACCAGTCAACCACTAATTTCTACTAATGCCCCTGTTACGAGCATACTACCCTCTAATATCCCCCATGTTCCCGTGATAGTTAATCATGATGTTACTGACTCCTCCATTACGGCTGGGTCAGATATCATTACGTTAACTTCAACTGATGTGATTCCAACAAATCCTCCCATGAACAATCCCGCCATTACCTCGCAAGGGTCTATGGGTTCCAACTCCGGGGGGGACAATACAGGTGTGGCAACAGCAAATGATGTGACTCTCCAGGCACTCACTGTTCAAACTGAGTCTGACCCCTTAGATTCTACCCCCCATTTGCTAACTTTAGGGGTTCCGGACGATACAATTCCTGATAGCAGTCTGGCCAGTCTTCTGGATGAGAGCGGAAGCAATGACTCACTAACTAATTCAGGAGACGGGCTTGACTCCTTAATGGAATCTATGTCTAGTTTGTTAAAATCTTTGCTTTCACCCCTGGAGAATAGGCTTTCCAACATAGAACATCAATTGGCTACTATTCTTGCGCTACAAGACCCTAGGCTGACTACCCCTGGCCCCTCTATTCCGGTGGTTTCACCGCCTGTTATTAACACTGGGATTGATGTCACAAATCCACCTACGGGGAGTGCTCCAGCACCCGCAATTACCCTCCCAGCTCCTTCCCTGACAGCAACCAAAACAGTGAATAAAACCAAACCCTCCACTTCTACAGGTCAAAGTGCAGCAAATAGAAAGGCAGCTACCAAAAAGACCCCTGACAACCCAGCCCCTATTATTCCACAGTCCCAGTCTAGAAAAACCACATCGCGGCGCAACATCAATTTACCGCCAGATGCTTGTCCGTATGTGGTTGTTCTGACAGGGATTCCTGAGCTGCCAATATCCACTTCTGAGCCCTTTTGGGCGATTAAAAATAAAATATGCCACTGGCTTGACAAAAATTACCCTCCACCACCCGGCCTAAACAAGAACATACTTATGGTTGAACGGGCTCCTTGGGTAGGTGGGAAGAAGAAAAGTATAAAGGGCGATTGTGTCGTTATCACGTTTGAGGACCCACGACTTGTAGAATTTATATGCTCAACTCCTCCCTGTGATAGTAAGTCAGTGGTAGCAGCCAAACCCCTGTCTTTTTTTTTATATGCAGGAGGGCCATGAGGATGTTAGATGGAGTTGGATGAGGCCAACTAGGAAAGGCTTGGGTAGAGGTGGTACATACCAGAATCCACAACAATGGGGAATGCCTGCAGAGGAAGGATGGAACTTAGTCCATAGGAGGAGGGGGCACCAGTGGAAGGGGGATTCACATTTCAATGGAGAAGGGTGGGGCCCACAGCTCAATTACCCTTTATTTCCCTGTTATAACCGATTTGGTGGGTTGGAAGAAGTGGACTGACCATCACCCCAGTGCATTGAAGATGGCGGGGGTGGTGGGGTTCTTTCCACTGTAGATAGTGGTTCTATCGTTCCCATTATGGAAGAAGTACCGGAGCAGTGTAGCACTATTCCAGAGCCCTTGTTAGGGGATGTTGACACTCAGGCCGCCATGGATACACCTATGCTGTCCCCTTCCCTTGTTAAAATCTTGTCCTGGAACATAGCCGGCCTAAAGAAAAACCTGCCTGACCCGGAATGGAACAATTTTGTAGATGATTTCCATATTTGCATGTTCCAAGAAACCTGGTGTGTAGAGCCACAACACAAACAGGGCTATTCTACGTTTTTTGTCCCTGCAACACAGCTTGGGAGGGGGCGCCCATCGGGAGGATTACTTATTTGGATCAGGATAGATTTGAATTGTAAAATCACTGTGAATTATGTCCCCTGTAATGATATTCTACATATAACTGTTAAAAGGCAGTCTGCCAGGAAGGCTTTTGAACTTTTTTGTATTTATGCCAGGGGGCTCCCAGGGGGGCAATTGTCTCCAACACTGGAGTTGCTAGACAACACGCTTTCTGCCCTCTCTTCTAAATCTTCAGTATTAGTGGGAGGCGATTTTAATTGTACATTCGAGCCTCTTGATGAGGATGAATTTTTGGGCTGCTATAATAAGCCAGGAAACCAGTTAATTCCATCCTTATCTCTGGACCCAATTCAGAAATGGTCGGCTCGATCCATACAGTTGAATGCTCTGGTGTCTGCACATGATCTATGTGCCTTAAATGGCCGCACCACATCCGATCGTATGGGCGCTATGACCTTCAATCGATTAGGTTCCCCGTCACGGATTGACTACATCCTTTTGGATGTAGGGTCATGGGTTAACCTGGTTGATATGGAGGTCAGCCAGAGGATTGATAGCGACCATAATCCCCTTTGCATGGGTATGTTCTGGGGAGACAACAGTGGTGAGGAGGTTCACAATGAGCTGATTACCAAAGAACTAGTCCCCTCTAACTGTAATCGCAGGATTAAATGGAATGTGGTTAGGTGCAATGAGGGGACACTTGAGAATATTAGGGTTCTAGTTTTGGCTGCCTCATCTGCCTTGGCCCCAATGAACCTTCAGGGGTCGGTGCTGGCAACTAAGTACAAAGACGTAATAGGGGAGATCAGCATGTTCTTCTCAAAAAAAACTAAGGGTTGTCATTTGTCTAAATGCACTCAAAAAAAGGGGAACCCTTGGTACACTGCCTCCTGTAGAGAGAAAAGGAAAGCAATTTCACTAGCTATTAAAAATAAGGATGTCCCAGCTGCTAGATTAGCTAGAAATGAGTACCGCATTAGTATTATGAAAGCCAAAAAAGATTGGGAAGAGGAACATTGGCAGGCTCTAAAGGAAGCGGCTCATGGGAAAAATGCCACTGCATTTTGGAAACTGATCAACGTCATGGATAGACGAGGCGCTGAGCCCATACCAAACCATATTACTGAGTCCCAATGGTATTCCCACTTCTCAAATTTATATGGCGTGGGCTCCTTAGAAGCTGCGCCAGTATCCCCTACACTAGGTACTGATTGTATGGTCCATGGGAACGATGGCTCTACCGATGTACTGTTTTCGCCCCGTGAGGTACAAGAGGCAATCCTTAAAATAAAACCGGGTAAGGCACCTGGCCCGGATGGAATACCGGGTGATTTATTGATGTCTAACCCACTGGTTTGGGCTGATTTTATTGTAAATGTTTTGAACCTTATTCATTTAGGCCATCAGGTACCAGACTCATGGAAGGGTGCTGAAGTTGTTACCGTTTTTAAAAAGGGTGAGAGAGAGGACCCTGCCAACTACAGACCAATTAGTCTAATTGACGTTATTCAAAAAGTAGTTGGCAGGGTAATTGTAAATAGGATTGAGGGTTGGCTTATGGAAGGAAACATTCTGTCCCACTTTCAGGCCGGATTCAGAAACAATGTTGGGGCCATTGACCAAGTCTTCAGATTCTGTGCAGTTTTCTGGAAAACAGTGTCAATAGCCAGAGGGAGCCTCTACCTGGCTTTTATTGACCTTAAAACGGCTTTTGATGTAATACCCCGTGTTAAACTTTGGAATGTCCTATTGGATATGGGTTTCCCATCTTACCTGCTAAATCTTATCATCAAACTCCATGAGGGTACATATGCAAAGATACGCTGGGGGGTCCAGGGGCAACTCACTAAGAGTATACCTGTCAACAGAGGGGTGCGGCAGGGGTGTGTGATGGCCCCTACTTTATTTTCCCTCTTTATAAATGGGGTTGTGAAGCATCTGCAAGATACACCGGCCGATGCCCCCATTATGGCGGGGGAGAAAATACCATCCCTCCTCTTCGCCGACGACACCCTCCTCTTATCAAAAACCCCCACAGGTCTCCAAACTCTTCTTGATCAGTTTAGTGTTTTTTGTCAGGAACGGGGACTCACAATAAACACGACCAAAACTAAACTAATGGTCATGACCGCTAAGAGGAAATATAGGAATATCCACGTTACCCTGAATGGATCGCCTTTAGAGGTGGTCGATGAGTTTGACTATCTTGGTGTTAGGATTAATAACCACTTGAAATGGGAACCCCATATATGTAAAATGATTTTAAATCTTAAAAGGGTCTCCGGCACAATTTTAAAAAACCAACGCCTCTCTATAAGTAGGCCAGTTGCCCCTGCCTTATCAGTTTACGAGGGGAAAGCAATTGCCTCAGCTGTTTATGGCTCGGAACTGTGGGGCAATGAAAATACCAACGACCTTGTCCGATCAGAGAACAAGTTCATGAGGGACTTGGTGTCGCTTCCATCCTCTACCCCACTTAAACCTTTATTCTTAGACCTGGGAAGAAAGTCTATTCGGGATATCCTCCAACTCCGTCCCCTCTTATATTGGGTTCGTTTGAGGAGGACCCCCGAATTAGCTAATTATGCCCTTGTGCTAGATGAAATACTAAAATTAAACACCTCAGGCAAAATCAGATGGCTAAATGCATTAAAAAAGCTTGTAGCAAGTGTGGGTTTAAGCGACGCTTGGGTATCCCAATCACCTCCACCAAAACAAGTGGTGAAAAAATTATATTGGGATTGGATAGAGACCAAGGCGCTACAGAACCCAAACTGGGGTCATCTGACTGAGACCTTTTTGACCCATAAATGCACCCTAAAACTGGAATTGTTTTTGGACTTCATTCAGGTTCCTCGGGAAAGGACTCTATACCTTAAACTTAGACATGGAACACTACCCCTCAAAACTTTTACATCTAGATGGAACAATAGGAGGGAAGAGGATACAATGTGTCCAGGGTGTACAAACCCCGAGGAATCATTGGGCCACTTTTTCTTTGCCTGCAAGGCATATATCTTACCTAGGAAGAAATGGTTAAAACCAGTACTAAAGATTCTTGGGGTTAGAGATTACAAATCAGCTTTGCGTATTCTTATCTCCGACACCTCCTCTACGGTTACTATTTGTGGGGTTGCAAAGTTTTTATCATGTGCCTGGATCATTAGGACTAAGATTTTAAAAAATGCCCATCAAGTCAATTCTTCCACATAATTCGTAGATGTCTTTTTTAAAATAATGAACTGTTTTGTAATTATGTATGTAATGAACTGTTTTTATAATTATGTATGTATTTCACGTTTGTACTTTTTATGATACATGTGTCGAATAAAAGTATAATGACTTGACTTGACTTGGTAATTGACCTGTGAACTTAAATTTTAATAAACAAGCACACTGCAGAAAATCAAGTACGACTCCAGAGTTTGATGTGGGATTGGGTCCTTGTAAAGCATGCAGTGTGGTGGGGGGAGAATGCACTTTGTCTGCCATCTATGGAAGGCGCCAACCCCCTCGGGGAATGGCGTCGTTAGTGGCAGCCAAAGGGCCGACCCGGAGTAGGATCGCTTCCGGGTTACGTGACCCGGAAGTGAGCGCGGCGCCAGGACCAATGGGAACAAGGGTCGAGGTACGCCCCGGAAGTGATTGTAGGGCGCGAGGCTTAAAAGCCCACGACCAGCCTAGAGGCCCCCTCTTTGTCCGCTGATCGCCCAGGAGTCGGACGTCTCCAAGAGAAGACACCCACCCACCCATCCCTATTAATAAGGATTCAGTTAGGGCAGTAGCGGGGTTCCGGACAAGAATACCACAGGAACTTCTTGTCTAGAGACAGTTAACTCTGAACAGGTTTGCTAAATCATTATGGACTCTGGGCTGGCGGGAGAGTTGGGGCCGACCTGCTGGTGGCCTTGGCTTTTCAGCCCTACCCCGGAGGCCTCTGGTTGCCCAAGTGGGCGCTTTCCTCACCTGCGGCTCTGTTGACCAGAAGGGGGTTAACGTTAAGGGAGCAGGTGATCTGGATTGTGGCCTGCTGGCGCAACCCTGAAGTTAAATAAAAGGCCCATTGGGAATGGGCGGTGAATGTATATATTGTATATAAGTGCAAGTTTACTCTTAAATACTGTGTTGGAATATGTACGAATAAATAAAGAGATTGGTGGGTCAATGAGGTATTTGACCTGTGAACTTAATTTTTAATAAACAAGCACACTGCAGAAAATCAAGTACGACTCCAGAGTTTGATGTGGGATTGGGTCCTTGTAAAGCATGCAGTGTGGTGGGGGGAGAATGCACTTTGTCTGCCATCTATAAAGCAGCGATAATGTTATCACCCTTCCTTCATAATATGGCCCATAATCTCTGGTCTCATGTATTTAATTTTAAGGACTTGCTGAACCACATTCTATCTTGCAGACCCCAGGGTCCTAGACAAATGGATGATGGAGGGTAAACAATAAGGGCTGGGTGCAAAAGGCCAAAGCTCTGTCTCCTCCTCCCTCTCTTCATTTGACGCTCCCTCCCCTTCTCCCTCCCACTCACTCCCCCTCCCTTCCCTTCCATTCTCACTATGGTCCTTTCATTCGAACTACTTTTGTCTTGCAGGTTTCTTACGCTGCTTCCTCTGGAGTCCAACCACTATTTTTTATTATTATACTGTTCTTTTAAAGTTACATTTCTATTTATTTATGTTTTAATAAAAGTTACTTTTTTTCAAATAAATAACTGAGTGTATAGGTCTTCTTTTTCTGACAACACGTGTCTATTATTTATTGTGAACATCATCTGTTTTTAGGAGATCAGGTCAACATTATTTAATATTAGAGTGAACATACCAAACATAATCTAACTGACTATTAGACAAATGAAGCCTGGGTAATTATACAACTGCAAGAGTTCTATGAGGGTATCACTTTAAAACACCATAAGTAATGCCTGTGTGATTACAGAAAAAAAAGAAACTGCCTAGGACCACTGAGGCTTCAGGAACTGCCAAGGCCCACCCAGTATATTTGAATAAAGGGTATGCTCAGACGTGAGTCCCAGGCTCTCCACACCACTGGAGTCACGCTATCCAGGCTGAAGAAGTCTGATAGCCAGAAACCGGTCCTTGGATGCTTGATTCCGGTCTAGGAAAGACATGGCTTGGTAGTTCGGGCTGGACTGTTCCCATGAGGCACAGGGTCAAGGCTGATTTGCATATAGCCATTGTCTGACCTAGGGTGGTGTGGAGTGCAAAAAACGATGGATTTAGGCCCAGATCTTTGTACTGGGGTGAATGTAAGACATTGTTCTGCATTCTGTCCATCAACTGTGTTTTTTGCAATTTTCACCCCGAGTGTGCTGGGTATGCTCAGACGTGAGTCCAAGGTTCTCCACACCACTGGAGTCAAGCTATCCAGGCTGAAGAAGGCTGATAGCCAGAAACCGGTCCTCGGATGCTTGATTCCGGTCTAGGAAAGACATGGCTTGGTAGTTTGGGCTGGACTGTTCCCATGAGGCACAGGGTCAAAGCTGATTTGCATATAGCCAGTGTCTGACCTTGGGTGGTGTGGAGTGCAAAAAAACGATGGATTTAGGCCCAGATCTTTGTACTGGGGTGAATGTAAGACATTGTTCTGCATTCTGTCCATCAACTGTGTTTTTTGCTATTTGAATAAAGCCCCAGAGTGTGGCAATCCCTGGACTACAGTTGGCCTCGAACCCCCGAACATTTAGTAAACAATACCCGGGAAGGTGGCACTCTCCTAGGCTCCAAAATGTCTCTGTCCTTTCTGTGCTTAATTTACATGTGATATTAAGATCCCCAGTCCTACAGAGAACCCTCAATATAGTAATTGGATTGACCATGGAACATTACCCACCCATCAGGGGCCTCATTTAAAAGAACGGGTGAGACCCCACTTTTTCTTTGTTTTGTTCTTTTCTCTTCATTTTTACAACCTGCATCCCGTCTATTACAGCTTGATGATGGTACATTTAATATGTATGTTCTGCTTCCATACGCCGTGATATCGACCTAGTCACCATTAGCGCAGTTGCTACAGCTTCAATTATTTTCTCCCTTCACAGGTCACCGGCCTCTCGCCAGGACCCGCCACAAGCTCATTAGTTCTCTAACCTCTTGGCTGCTAATGACAAGGGTAACTCGTCATGCACTTTTCATTGATTTCAATGGAAATTAGAGGAGAATAGGTAAATGGCCTTAGCAGTAAAGGGGCTAAACAGGAAATTCTCCGCTGCCTCCCCTCACAATTTTCCGCATGTTATTTCCAGTTATTGTCAATTCTGGTTTTTTGTCTCCCTTAGAACCTTGTACAACCCAGCGGAAGGAGCTGGAATCCTTCACTCCGTCCTTTTGCCATGCACCATTAGATATCTTTTTCACTTATTCATTGCCCGTTTGGCATGCTATCGCCGCCCCACCATCCAGTAATTCCATCCATGCATGGCATGGTTTTCTTCATTTTTTTCGAATCGAGCCGCTCGTGGTTAGACTCCTCGCACTCAGCGCCCCTATAAATTGCTCCTGACCATTATGCACATCATGCATGTTCTCATTACCTGGTCTTTTTTGAACCTGTCTGATATGCTACTCTTGATCTCAACCTCTATATCCGACATTTATTTCTCCTTTCTTCCTTTTTCCTCTCTGCACTCCTATGCACAATTATGCACAGCGCTTTTGACCTCAATATACACCATACAAATTCATACCAGCACTACATAGTTCTTTTTCAAAAATTTCTATATCTAGCAGTAATACCTCAAATGTCTGCAAATTGAGCTCATATATGGCTTTGTATGACTGACATAATGCAAAAGAATTAGGGGCCAGATGTTGGACGGGAGATTTTGGCCATTTACCATCTGGTAACGGCCGAATTCGGCTGTTACCGGCCGGTAAATGGCCATGGAGATGTAGGGGGATAAAAAACATGCATTTTCGGTAATTTTACCGAATCGGTAATTTTACAAATTCGGTAAAATTACAGAATCGGTAAAATTACTGATTCTGTATATTTTACCGAATCGGTAAATATACCGGTCGGTAAAATTACCGAAAATGCATGTTTGGTATGTAGGTGCCGATTTTAACATTGCCACAGAGCTTTGAAAATCAGTATTTTACCATGCAATATAATTGCATGGTAAAATACTGATTCAGGTGTACATGCACACACATACATGCCCTTAGGGCATGTATGTGTGCCACAGGGCACACAAGCCTAAACCAGGGGTGCCAGAGGGTGTCAAAGTGACACCCCCTGCGCCCTTGCAAAATTCGGTATTTACCGTTTCTGTAAATACCGAATCGGTATTTGATATTGAATCCAATGGGCTTCAAGGCCCATAGGATTCAATAGCAAAATACCGAATCGGTAAATACCGATTTTTACCGATTCAGTAAAATTTACCGAATTGGTACCTACATTAGAAATACCTACTCTTAATTACCGAATCGGTAAAATTTGGTAATTAAGAGTCGGTATTTCTGATTTTGCTACATCTGGCCCTTGATTTGTAATTATTGTCGACTTTTGACACAGTGTTATCTCAGGCTTACAGTATTTCTGTCCTGATGATGATCCCAGATATCCCATGAAAGGGATCGAAATTTTGCTGACCTTAAAAAACAGCATGTACACAAATAATTGTACCTCAATGTTTCTGTAGCTACATATCATGCTTGTCGCATCATGTATAATTATGAACAAGCTCTCTTTCTGTTTCGCCTGACTGTTTTGAATTTTGTTTTGTTTTCTTTATGATTTTTGTGTTTAAATTGTCACACCTTTTTGTGTTTTGCTTTGGATACAGGACTGTATCCTACTGGACATTGCAACTGTCTTTCAACATATATCTCATATATTTGTATTACATTTTCTATCCGGCTGGGTAGACCATATATAATCAACTGCGTTCTATATTTACATTCTGCATTTTTTGCTTTAACAAGGACCACTGTTCCATACAATTAACTGATACCTTAGGTCCTAGCTACCTTTAGTTTAGGGTTCCCTTGTCTTCAAATACTTGTTCCAAATGCAAGTAGCAGGTGTGGTTGAGTTGAGCAAATTTTATCCTGTAATATGTACTCCACGTGCAAACTGCTTTTTCGTAACCAATCACAAACATACTTTTAAAAAACAATGATTTTCATCTCCCAATCAGGTACCGTTTTGTATGTGAAAATAAAATAGTTCCCCATCTTTAAACATATCTCTTATTCTACGAAGAAACTGCATGAGCTACAGACATCTTTCCATACCTTCCAGCCATACCTTCAAAATGCAAGTGTGGATCGTCAAACATAGATATATTTTCTGGTGCAAGAGGTATGCAGAACAGAGACGTATTGACTTGGACCTCATTTTTACCAAATGTGGACATTAAATGGTTTGTGAAAATCAAAGACAATAAGTAGGTTGCACTCCATTTTTCAACACAACTTTTCTTATTTTTTTATTTACTGTAACTGCTGCAATTGCAGAAGTCATTTTTTTCTCTATTGGAAACCTTTTAATCCTTAGTGAACTTCTTTTCATCATTTTTCTCAAATTTCATCTTGTTATTCTCTCTCTAGGTATATCCACCGGTAAGGAACTGCTTATTCACTGTGTTTTTTCATATTCCCAAAGGGCCATCCGTGCCTCTTCACTTAAGAATACGTATAGATGCAGAATTCATAAAAAGCAGTTTATTAAACACCCAATGCATTTCGGGCCTCCATGGGCCCTTCTTCAGGGGTAGCTGGAAAAATCAATATAACCAGCAATCAGTAAGGGTACAATGCATCATATTCTATATAATGTTAAAATATGCAAACACGTGTATCTCTCATCTAAAGTAGTAATGCAGCAATACCAGACCTTATTATCTGTTGACTGTAAGCAGAAAGATATACACAACCCGTTTCAAGTCTCATGTAAGCCTCCTTCTCATCTTATTGCCTGCGCCCTGGTACTATTAACGATCCCTCCACCAATGTGTTCCACATCTCCTCCGAACTGAATTGCCCTGCTGACTGTGTTATCTGACACCAACCTCTAAATCCCTTCTCCCAATACCCGCTCTCGAAAGTGAGCTCCCTTCCGTCTTGTAAATCTATTGTACACCAGATACTTGTGTAAAAGTGCTTTGTCTATCTTAAACTCCGCACTTGCTTTCCTAAGCTAACACTGCCCCGCTGCCAGAAGTAGTTACTAACAACATCCAGAACTCATTTCCACTTCACACCCTCTTTAATTAACATGCTGCCTCACAAACCTACACGTCACCTTCTTATTTATTTATTTATTTATTTATTTTACGCGATTTTTAGAGCGCGCAAATACCCGTCCGGGTGTCTCGGCGCTATCGTTACAGAACTCACTTCTTGCGATGTAGGGGAATTAGGATGAAAACAACCATGTTTTGAGGCTCTTTCTGAATTTTAATAGCATGAGGGCGGTTTTGATGTGGGATGGTAGTGTGTTCCACAATTTAGCAGTTGCGATGGTGAAGCATCTGTCTCCCCAGTTGGTCTTTCTTGTCCGTGGAACTTTCAGCAGGTGGGCTGAGAATGATCAGAAGGTCCTAGAGTGTTCTACTGGACAGAGGGCTTTTTTTAGGAACTGTGGGCCCGGATTGTTGATAGCTTTGTAGGCTATACATAGAGCCTTGAATTTGATTATAAGTCTTTTGTAGTTGGAAAGGGCGTTTTTGTAGGTCATTTTGTCCGCAGGGCTGTAATGGCGGCGCCACTGCCTTTCAAGGTTCCTGCAATACTGTCTCTGAGTTCGTAGGGGCTCCGTAAACCACTGAGCTGACGGCATTTTCCTGTTGCTGTGGGAGGTTTTAATCAGGGCTAGTTTGTTGCAAGCTATATTTAGATTCGTCAAGTAATTGGAAGACGCTAGCTTGGGGTCCTGTTCGTTGGGGATATGGCTCTCTTGCATCATCTCTGTTAAATGAACAAGGTTAATATGT
Source organism: Lissotriton vulgaris (assembly GCF_964263255.1). NCBI lineage: Eukaryota > Metazoa > Chordata > Amphibia > Caudata > Salamandridae > Lissotriton > Lissotriton vulgaris. The sequence continues at coordinate 2,038,431,935 of NC_141691.1, forward strand.
TTCCAGTCTCTGAAGGAGACTTGAGAGGAGGATGTAGGAGGGGGTTTGATGGGGTTGATTTCAATAGAGAAGCAGATCGCTGCGTGGTCTGTCCAGATCAGGGGGATTACTTGGGTAATGGCTATATAAGGGTTGTTGGTGAATAGACCATCTAAAGTGTGGCCTGCTTGGTGCGTGGGTGCTTTTATCATTTGCAGCAGGCCGGCAGCGGCTAAATCGGTTGTTAGCTGCGTTGTATCAGGGTCGTTGATGGCTTCTAGGTGAAAATTAAAGTCACCTAGTATGGTGAAGTGTGGGGAGCCTGCGGCTCCTTCAATCATGTTGCCTATGTTGGCTAAAAACTTAGATCTTGACCCAGGGGGGTGATAAATTAACATACCCTTAAACGATGTTTTGGCCGAGAGGCCTAAGGGGAAGAGAAAAGCCTCATACTCAGGGCAGTTTGATTGTGCCATTGTAAGTTTTAACTGGTCTTTATAGATTATTGCTATACCTCCACCCTTTTTTATAGGTCTGTCCAGTCTGCAGACACTGTTGTTGATTGGAGTGGCAGCTCTAAAGTCTGGGCCGGAGGATTCATCCCCCCATGTCTCTGTGATGAATAGAAGATCCAGTTTATACGTATCGATCAAGTCGGCAATTTCCAGCTTGTGTTTGGGAAGTGATCTAGCGTTTATTAAAGCTGCTAGTACTTGTTGTGGGGCAGTCTTAGAGTGTTTGGGAGTTTCCTTTATGCAAGTAGGACATTTGTATGGGGCTAGGATGGGATTGGATTTTCCGAAATGTGGTAGAGCATAGGGTGATTCTGCTACGTGCCTGAGGTTCAGTAATTCGGCAGAGGTGTAAGTAAGTCTCACCATATTAGGAACCGGTCGTGGGACAGGAGCGGCGGGGGTGGTTGCCCTAAGCCCGTCCTCTGCGCGGACGAGCGCAGACGAGCTTGCCTTATGCACGCCTTCGGCGCGCAATCGTCGCGCCCGCTGCGCTTCCGGTTACTGTACATGCTTTATTACCAGCGAGGGTGACGTGGAAAGGAGGCATGGTCCGCGTAGCTGGGCGTGTCCGCAGCTGGAGAAAGGCGGCGTTGCCCTGGCAACAGTCGACCGCGTCAGCCTTCAATCGGCTGGGTGGCTGTATGCGCGATCAAGAGGCAGTGGCCTGCATTAAATTAGCAGTTTTAAAATCACGTTATACACAAGTAAAATTCGATGCTAGCTCCCGGCTTTCCGCCTCAGGATTGAGTTCAGTGAACGCCTCGATTTTGGTCAGCGAGTGTCATATAGTGTGGAGAGGTGGCGTAGTCAGCGTAGCTGGGCGTGTCCGCAGCTGGAGAAAGGGGGCGTTGCCCTGGCAACAGTCGCCTGCGTCAGCCTTCAATCGGCTGGGCGGCTGTCTGCGCGATCAAGAGGCAGTGGCCTGGGTTAAATTAGCAGTTTTAAAATCACGTTATACACAAGTAAAATTCGATGCTAGCTCCCGGCTTTCCGCCTCAGGAGTGAGTTCAGTGAACGCCTCGCTTTTGGTCAGCGAGCGTTCATATAGTGTGGAGAGGGGGCGTGGTCAGCGTAGCTGGGCGTGTCCGCAGCTGGAGAAAGGCGGTGTTGCCCTGGCAACAGTCGACCGTATCAGCCTTCAATCGGCTGGGCGGCTGTCTGCGCGATCAAGAGGCAGTGGCCTGGGTTAAATTAGCAGTTTTAAAATCACGTTATACACAAGTAAAATTCGATGCTAGCTCCCGGGTTTCCGCCTCAGGAGTGAGTTCAGTGAACGCCTCGCTTTTGGTCAGCGAGCGTTCATATAGTGTGGAGAGGGGGTGTGGTCAGCGTAGCTGGGTGTGCCCGCAGCTGGAGAAAGGGGGCGTTGCCCTGGCAACAGTCGACCGCGTCAGCCTTCAATTGGCTGGGCGGCTGTCTGCACGATCAAGAGGCAGTGGCCTGGGTTAAATTAGCAGTTTTAAAATCACGTTATACACAAGTAAAATTCGATGCTAGCTCCCGGCTTTCCGCCTCAGGAGTGAGTTCAGTGAACGCCTCGCTTTTGGTCAGCGAGCGTTCACATAGTGTGGAGAGGGGGCTTGGTCAGCGTAGCTGGGCGTGTCCGCAGCTGGAGAATGGCGGCGTTGCCCTGGCAACAGTCGACCGCGTCAGCCTTCAATCGGCTGGGTGGCTGTCTGGGCGATCAAGAGGCAGTGGCCTGGGTTAATTTAGCAGTTTTAAAATCACGTTATACACAAGTAAAATTCGATGCTAGCTCCCGGCTTTCCGCCTCAGGAGTGAGTTCAGTGAACGCCTCGCTTTTGGTCAGCGAGCGTTCATATAGTGTGGAGAGGGGGCGTGGTCAGCGTAGCTGGGCGTGTCCGCAGCTGGAGAAAGGCGGTGTTGCCCAGGCAACAGTCGACCGCGTCAGCCTTCAATCGGCTGGGCGGCTGTCTGCGCGATCAAGAGGCAGTGGCCTGGGTTAAATTAGCAGTTTTAAAATCACGTTATACACAAGTAAAATTTGATGCTAGCTCCTGGCTTTCCGCCTCAGGAGTGAGTTCAGTGAACGCCTCGCTTTTGGTCAGCAAGCGTTCATATAATGTGGAGAGGGCGCGTGGTCAGCGTAGCTCCCTTCCTTCAAACAGAGCAAAACTATGGCGATACCCCTCCCACTGACTTTTCTAAGAAAAAAGCCCAAGTTACTCCCCCAACACCTGATCTAAACCTCTTGTTAACCTGGCCTGGCTCACACCTGACATGATTCAAACGCCTGAATAGGCTACCCGCACTACAGCTCCCAACATGCTTAGTTGCTAAATACCTTGTCTAAAACTTCCTATGAAAATTAACCCGGAGAAAATATGTTTTGGGACCCCTCCTTTTTTCTCTTTCCCCCCTTGGAGAATCACCCCAAAACTGTCAACATAGGATCTGATCTCAGCAAAGAATTTGTTTTGAAAATTTCACGAAGAATTGGTTTTTTTTTCAACAAACAAGGAATACTCTGCACACACCTTACTCGTTTTTCAGCTCTTTAATTCACCAAAAAGCTCTCCTCTTCCTTAAGTATTTCGAACAACTCGTTCTTGATCACGGTAGTGTTTCATAGTCCTTCATCTATTTTTGCTTAAATACTCAGTTTCCACATTAGCCTTTTATGAGGCATTGTGAAACTGGTAGTTTATGTCTTCAAATAACTTTATCAATACCATTTCTTTCAGCACTCTGCTGCATATTACAATATTATTGAAAATTCAATTACATTCAGGTACATGTTTTATGGCACACATGATTGGAATTGTCTCTTCTCTGGCCAGAAATAGTCTTTAGTTCGACTACATCATCAACACGCTCTCACGCTGATTTCATTCGACGGTGTCTTTATTACAATTAAATGGCATTGAACTCTTTTCACATTCTCTCAGTGCGCATGACATTGCTTGTGCTTCACTCTTGGCTTAGTGTCCATGGTCATTCTACCCCACTTTATACGGATCAAAATTGTAATTCTGTTCTGAGTCACAGGGACTCGAACAATTTGCTAAGTCATGTGTATACACTAAGCGTCTTTTATAACAATCTCAAGTGAGTTATTTGAGGAACAAACTCAAATTTCTGGTTTCGCTATTGGACTGAGTGTCCATATATATTTGGAGCCAAGTGCGTATTCATAAAGTGATAATTTTATGTCACCATCCCTCTGCAATCAATTTTTTTTTTAGCTTCACACTGGAGAAGGTGATCCAGGCAATTGGAGCTAGCAAGGAAGGGACAGCTCCGGGCCCCGATGGGAACCTGATTGACATTATTAGAGACAACATTGATCTTTGGGGGCCTCTTTTGACTCTGGTCCTGAAGTCTTTTCGGGAAGTTGGTTTTCCAGCATCTTGGTCGAAATCACATATCGTGCCTACATTTAAAAATGGAGACCGCAACTGTCCCGCACACTATAGACCCATCTCCTTGCTGGACTTGTTGTGCAAGGTGGTGAGTCGTATTATGCTGGACAAATTGCAGGAGTAGGAAGGCTGTAACAGTATTCTGTCTGACTTCCAATATGGCTTTCCTCAGGGTGTTGGGACCACAGAGCAGGCCTTTAACTTGAACTTGCTAGTGAGCAAGTACACAAATATAAAAGAGGGACACTTGTTCTTGGCATTTGTTGATTTGACCTCCGCATTCGACTGTGTCGCTCATGATAAACTTTGGTCTATTACGGCCTCGATGGGCAATGACTGTGCTATCGTCAACTTCCTCAGATACTTAGTATTCAATGAGTTCTGCCAAGATCTGCCAAGATCCAATATGGTATGAATAGTGAATGCATAAGCCCTTTTGATATTAGGAAGGGGGTCCATCAGGGGTGTGTGCTCGCGCAGTACTTATTTAACTTATATATCAATGGTTTGGGCAGCACCCTCGTAGACTCCTGTATCGATCTGCCCCAAATCGGCAATAGGCCAGTACCAATATTATTGTATGCAGATGACGCAGTACTTATGGCCCGCATCCCCAATACCCTTCAGCATCTTTTAGATAAACTTGTACATTTTAAGAATAACCTTGGTCTTTTAATGAATATAGGTAAAACGTTTGGTAGGAAAGCTGGTCGAAAGCTTGCTAAAGGACCCAAGATTTTATTACCCCAAATATAAACTTTTTCATATTTGGGAATCTAGTTCGATAGTAATGGTAACTGGAAAAGTGCAGTGAAATCGAGAAGACTTCAGCTCCTCAGATCAATTGCGGGTCTGAAGAATTTTTTGAGGAAAATGAGACATAAATCTCCCAGGGCTATGATTTGCATTCATAACGCAAAATGTCGATCAGCAGCGATGTATGGCTCTGAGTTGTGGGGACACGTAGATGTTGATTCCTAACAGCTGTTAGAAAATGGGTTTCTTACAAATATTTTTGGGGCTCCCAACCAGTGGCTCAAACTTTATGTGTCATGCAGAGTTGGGCGTAACTTATCTAGAAGATTTAATAAAGGTGCAGCCAGTGCTCCTATGGCACAAGCTTTGGACATCGGAGCACACAGGCCTTAACAGAACCATTATACAGGACTGTTGTGGTGCCAACCATGCATTGAAAATTCCATGGCTGAAGTACATAAATAATTTTATGCAGGATATTTGTCATTCTGAGGACTACAATAATCCTGAATCTTTATTGCACTTATAAAGAGCATATTGAAAGAAAATATGCCTGAACAACTTAGAGGAATAGAGATTAACAATGGAATTTGTGAAGCCCACCGTACAATATAACCAAATGGTACTGACCTGTTATACGATACAACCATATTTAATTGGGGTTTTAAATGCTCAACATAGATTTGAATTGACACATTTTAGGCTAGATATTTTTCATGGTTTGACAACCTTTCCCACTACCAACAATTGGTCTTGTCAATGAATATGCTGTCCTTTCAATCAGATCTCTAAACAATCAACTATTCATGTACTGTTTTTCTGCAAATTTTATACAGACCTAAGGACTATTTTTATAAAGCTTCTAATGAAATTGTTAATTTTTAGACAATGCAGACCAGCCTACTTATACCTACAATTACTTCCAGACTTGTGTACATGTGTGGTAGTGGCAAGAATCTTGAGGTCTGTCATCACTAAAATAAGTTTTTAACTGCTGTATTTTAAATTGGCAAGCGTTTTAAGTGTACCACCTGTACTGAACTCTAAGCTTTTATGATTCTTTATTTGAATTGAATAAAGCTGATTTTTTTTTTACTAAGCCGTTAGAATTTTGCACAGATAAAGACAGAATAAAACATAATAAAAAACAAGTGATACAAACATATGGTATGTTCAGACTGTCCAATATTAGAGGCATGTAAGTGCCATAACGACCACAGCGGAAACAGCAAAGAAAAAAGAATACAAACAAAATATATGCATATACCAGTATGTAACGTCATACATCAATATACTCCTGCCTATATTATTTTAGTCTTCTTGTATAACAGTCTGTTTAGCAAGTCTTCTGGGTGTGCATGTCCATATACACATTATTTACATAATATTTGCATTCCTATACCTACCTTTCCTACCTGAGAATATGGCATACCTGCCTTATCTGCCTTAGGGTAGTAACAGGTGACTATTTTACATTTTAAAGGGAGACATAAATAAGGTCTATCCCTGCCATGTAGCATTAACTGGTTTTATTCCCCCTGTGACAGATGGTCTGTTAAAGCCTCCCAGATCTTATCACCCAATTGACACTTCAGTGGACTATTAATAGCATATAAACTGGTCTCAAGTTTACAGATAGAAAATAGTGTACCTCTACACATCTCAAATGTAGGAGGCTCCTTCTTGTGCCAGACTGAAGCTATATATAATCTGGCTACTACAACCGCAATATATACTAAATATCTAGATGCATACATCCCTGGTGTGGGTGTGTCATCCTTTATAACCCCAACAGCATAACTAATGGGGTTATTTCAACCTGTACCCCTGTTACATATGTTAAAAGCATACGCATCCTATCTATCAAAGTTTCTAAATTTGGACAGGTAGCAAACATATGGACTATGTCTGCTTGTTCTCCCCCCATCGAGTGCATTTGTCCTCATGTACACCCCCCCACCGTGCAATTTTAGCTGGTGTGTAATATAAGTTGAACATGGTTTTATATTGTTGTGTTCTCAAATTTGAGGATATTAAAAGTTTTTCAGCCGAGTGGCTCCCGCCAGTACCCTTGTATTCCATTTCGTGTTCTGTACCTCAACATCATCTTTTTGTAGATTGATAAGTGCTTGATATATGGTACTACATTTCAACCCGGCCATCACAGCATCTAAAAGTTTACTTTTTTCGGGTAAACCTACACTATCCCTCCTCTTACCTAGATAATCCCGGATCTGCAAATATTTAAAAAAATCCGATTTGTGTAAGCCATATTTACTCATCAAAAAGCATAGGTTTTAACACAGTTGGTGTCTACCAACAAACCCAAAGTTGTAATACCTTTGCTTCTCCATTTCTTCATGACACTATCTGTAAAAATGGGGGGAAGTAATGCTGCTGCATCAGTAGGTGTGTAGTAATTTATTTTGCCCATATTTAGCTGTTTCTTAATTTGACTCCAAGCCTTATGAGCCGCTTGTATCATCTTGAACCGGGTCTTCTTATAGTAGCTTGGCTCTAGAATTTCAAAGAAGGTTCTTTCTGTCCTTGCACCTAATAGCAATTGATATATGTGAGGTACCTCACTTGAGTTTTCACCATTAGTTCCCACCAGTAGTATTCCCATATGCTGCAATAATCAAGCCCAATAATAAAATTGAAAGTTTGGTACTGCCCAGCCCTCTCTATCCCGTGGTAATGTCATAAATTTCAGTGCTCGCCGGGGTTTCCCCTGTGCCCATAAAAAACTATTGCAGATCGATTGTAATCTCTGCATTAGTTTATTAGTAATTTCCTATGGTACCGCCCTGAAAAAATAGAGGCCCTTTGGAAGCATATTCATTTTCAGGACATTACATCTTCCCATCAAAAGTCAGATGTAAGTTTTCTATCCTATCCAGATCTTTTTTAATCTTACTAAGTAATGGTTCCCAATTAATATTGACCATCTTATCTAGGCAAGCATGCAGTCGTATTCCCAAGTATACGGCCTCCTCCACCACTCTCTGATCTATAATCCTCGTTTGTTTCGTACATATTACTTGTGTTTTTTCTAAATTCAATTTGTATCCCGCACTCCCCCCGAATAATGCAGCCAGCTGTTCCGTTTGCTCCAACGTACGTGCGGGATCTGGTGAGACTATTGCGATATTGTCTGCGTAAGCTAATATATCAACCCGCTCCAGTCTGGAGCCTAGTAGTTGTTCATTTAATCTATGCTCTAACAGATTTAAGAACGGGTTGATATATATCGCAAATAGCAGGGGGAGCATGGGCAGCCTTGCCGGGTACCTCTTGATATCATTAGTGATTATGATTTCAGCCATAATGTACATATTTTGGCCTTTGGAGCTCTATACATTGCCCTGATTGCCTGGACAAACCCTACCCCAACCCTATGCCCCCTGAGAGTAGACCATAAAAATTCCCATGAGACACAGTCAAACGCCTTTTCAGAGTCTAATAATATCACCCCACATGGCATCTTATGTGTATTGGCTATATCTAACAATGTTGTTACTCTGCCTATAAGGTTGACCGTGCCTCTGCCTGGAATGAACCTGTGCTGATGAACCAAAACTAGGGCCTTATTAAACCGCGATAGGCGTGTCGCTAAAATGTTGGCATACATTTTGCAATGGCAGTTTATTAATGATATTGGTCTAAATGACCCTGGGAGAGTAGGAGGTTTTTCTTTTTTTTTAAAACACGACAATGCTTGCCTCATCCAAAGATAATGGAGCAGTCCCATTCTGTGCCTCTCGGCAAACTGCTAACATCGCTCCCTGGATTTCAGGCATCAATAGTTTGTATATCTCTAATGGGAGTCTGTGGGGCCCTGCAGCTTTTCCCATAGCTAATGCACCAACATCATCTATCAACTCTTGCATTGATATTGGCTCCTCTAATGCCTTCTTATCTTCTTCCTCCAAGATTATCCTGTAGGGGACCTTGTATGGTTCTATCTTGTCAACTACACTCTGTTCATCCTCATAATAAAGCTTTTCATAAAATATTCTGAACACTTCTAAAATACCCTCAGGTGTTTCTATTGTGTTCCCTGTCGAATCCTCCATTGCCACTATGTTGTTCTTCACCTCCTTGCATCTAATCTTCTTCGCAAGGCACCTGCCTGTTGTTTTCCCCAAATCGTAACAGTCTTTTCTGAAAAGATGGTATTTTTGGCCAATATCTTTAGCCCATTGATCTTAGATTGGCCCCAAACCACCTCTCTTTGTGCCTGTGAAATGACGGCCTTGTCGGTTTTGTCCCGTATTACCTCCATTAGTCTACATTCTAAATGTCTTAGCTCCTCATATAAATGCATTTGTTGTTGCCTAAATTAACATACGTAAGGAAAAACCAAGTATCTCCCCCCTGAGTCCTGCATTCATAGCATCCCAGACCATCCCCAATACTGCAGAGCCACGATTTATGCCTAAAAATTCTGCCACCCATTTACGAATGTGTACAACAAACTCCTTATTTAATAACAGTTTTTTATCAAAGGAGAATGACCTTCTAGGACGTATAAAACCAGATACCGCTAATTTCAATGTAACTGGATTGTGATCAGACGTTATACGGGGAAAAATCACCATTTAATTTCCTACCTCATGTTTTGGCCCCTACCCACACTCACGGTCATATCTTAGACCAAATTTGGTCCTTACGCTGTCAACTCTCGGCCACTTCCATCTTACCCTGTGTTTGGTCGGACCACTCCATGATCTCCTTTTCTATCCATCTAGGTCATGTTGAGAAAGCTCCCCTGCCTAAAAACATCTTGGCCCGAAGCTGGAACAAGACTGATCTTAACGACCTTTCCTCCTTATTGTCTTCATCCGCTCCTACCCTGACTGACCTGTCTTTGGAAAGTCAGGCGAACGCCATTAACACCTGGCTTTCATCTGCTTGCGACCAGGTCGCTCCACTCAAAAAGATTAAATCGGCTCGCCCCCATGACGCTCACAAGTGGTTTTCTAGTGACCTTAAATCCCTGAAATTAGAGCTCAGGCGCTCGGAGCGTCATTGGCGTCGCAATTACTGCCCTACCCTCCGTCTCAAATACAAAGCCCTTCTTAACAACTATAAAAAAGCCATTCTAGCGGCCAAATCTAAATATTTTACTGAGCGAGTGGCCCTATCGGCCAACAAGTCCCGTGAGATCTTCTCACTAGTTCACAGTCTTGCTACCTCCCATCGTGCCTGTCTTTCCCCTGCTCCTTCTCAATCCCTCTGTCACTCTTTGCTTTGAACGATTATTTCATCAATAAAATTATCACCATTAAGGCCAATATTCCCACTGTGTCCCAACCTGCTCTGTCCGACCATTCTTATCTATCTTCCTCTGTTCTCGATCATTTTGAACCTATTTCTTCTGAGCTCTTCCTTGACCTGCTCGTTAAGGTCAAGTCCGGTTCTCCTGCAGACTGTGCCCCCGCACGGATCCTTAGAACTCTTTACACTAGTTGCCCGGCCCCCCCCTCACTTTTCTTAACACTTCTTTGGTCTCGGGCTGTGTTCCCCCCTCCTTTAAATCTGCTATTGTTTTTCCTATTTTGAAAAAGGCTGGCCTTGATCCCTCCCTTCCATCTAACTTCAGGCCGATTTCCCTTCTCCCCTACCAAGGAAGATTCTTGAAAGCTACGTGACATCCTGCCTTTCCGCCCACATTGAGGAGAATCATCTTCTGGCCTCCCACCAGGCGGGTTTTCGTCCTGGCCACTCCACTGAGGGAGTGGTCCTCGCGGTCCTGGGTGAACTTAAGGGCAAGGCCGATAGCAACCTCTCCCAGGCCTTGGTCCGTTTGGACTTGTCCGCTGCGTTTGACACGGTCGATCATGCCATCCTTCTCAACCGTGTCAGCGCAGCGGGCATCCAAGGCACTGCCTTCTCCTGGATCGCGTCCTTCCTCCAAGGCAGATCACAGGCAGTTCACCTTTCTGATTTTTCTCCTCCCCCTCTCCCGGTCACCTGTGGGGTCCCTCAAGGTTCTTCCCTTCCCCCTCTTCTTTTCAATCTTTACATCCGCCCCCTCATCTCCTCTCTTCTCGAGCTGGGGGTCTCTGTGTATAATTACGCAGACGACCTCCAGCTCGTCTTCGATCTCTCTTCCCCAGCTGACTCTCTCCCTAAGTTCTGTTCTACCCTTGTTTTCATCTCTCAGTGGATGAGCTTCAACCATTTGAAGCTCAATCCCGATAAAACGGAGCTCGTCCTTACTGGCGGCTCGTCTAATCCCTGGTCCTCTGCTCACTGGCCCCTTTCTTTTGGCCCTCCCCCCTCTCCTGTCTCCTCAGTCCGGACTTTGGGCATCAAGATCAGCGATGATCTTTCCATCCACGCCCAAATCAGTTCCGTTGTGTCTTCTTGTTTTTCCTCCCTCCGCCTTATTCGCAAGATCTCCCGGTTCTTTTCTGTTGATGCCCTTAAAACCATTATCACGGCCCTCATTACATCCCGCCTGGATTATGACAACGTCCTGTACGTAGGCATCCCCGCCTACAAAACTCGCCGTCTCCAGGCCTTCCAAAACCAGGCGGCCCGCCTTATCCTTCGTCTTCCCAAATCCTCCCACATCACCCCGGCCCTCAAATCCCTCCATTGGCTCCCGGTTCTCTTCAGGTCCCGGTTTAAATTAGCCTGTCTGGCTTTCCGCGCGCACGCTCGTTCTGCCCCGCTCTTCATTAACTCTCTAATCTCCTCCCACGCTCCCAGTCGATCTCTCCGCTCTTCTTCTCTTTCTCTCCTTCATGTCCCCCGCTTCCGCAAATCCCGAACCGGGGGCACCCGATTTTCTGTATTGGCCCCCCAGATTTGGAACAATCTCCCTCTCTCCATCCGCTCTATCCCCATTTTTTCTCACTTTCGTAAAGCCCTTAAAACTTTTCTTTTTCTTCAGGCATTTCCCGGCTAACCTCTCATGGGACCCTCTGTAGATACTGTTGTGCTCCTCAGCGCCAGGAAGCCGCTTGGCCGCAGTGCGCTTTAGAAATCTCTTTTTCATTTCATTTCATTTCATTTCATTTGCATGTCCTTTAAAAGTGTTTTAGTTATGAAAAAATAATCTAGTCTAGTAAACTTTTGGTGGGGACATGAATAGTTCTTGTATCCTGGTTCATGGTGATTTAAAGTAGGCCATACATCAGTTAAACCATGTTCAAAGAAAAGTTGTTGTAGAGCTCTATATACTTTAGGTTTTTTCAACATATTTATCACCACCGGGGCCTTTAATGACATATTCCAATTGTATATTTCAATTGCCAGTCAAGATCAGTGGTGTTGCCCAATTAGCTAATTCCCTATTGAGAAACGTAATAATTTGCTCCTCGTCATGGTTAGAGCCATATACAGAACATATTGAACACTTTTTATTTGCCAACATACATTCCATCATGGCCCATCGCCCATATTTATCTGCAGCTGTTTTAGTTACTTTTAAAAGACCCCTTTTAGCTAATATAGCGACCCCTCGAGTGGTGGTCACTTGTGTGGTGCATACCAACATCTCCAATTCCAATTCTGTCAAATAGCTATGTTTGTTCCAAGGAACATGTGTTTCTTGTATGCAAACTACATCGGGTAACATATTCTTTATTTCATAGGCTACTCTTTGCCATTTCTCCCTATCATTAAGACCCCTCACATCAAATGTACACATTGTTAGATCTGCCATCACTTTGTTTTAGGTCACTATGCCATCTACCCGTCTTGCATGCCTCTTTTTCTTTTCTTCTCTTCCCATTCTGCCTTCATATGTGCACAACTCTCTACTGACTTTTTTCCATCCCATTTTTACCCCCAGAACCAACCCCCCTCTGGCATCCTCCCCCTCCCCAAGTCAAGCATACTTCCCCCCTCCCCTGTCTTGCCTTCTCTGCCAGTAGAAGGCCTCCCCCTTCCCCAAAATGTGGGCGCATAGACCACACGGTCTACGGTGATGGAGAGCCTTGATGCCGCTTCTGCCCCCATGTCCCCTTGTTACCTTCTACTTTAGATCAACCTAATGAAATCCACAAACAATACATTAAAAATTGCATATATACAGAATGATCTATTCAAAACTTAATGCGCTTGGAAAAGCAACTCCAGTGACAATTGTAATTATATTATTTACTTATAATCATCGATACATTATATATATTCTTGTCTTAATGCTTAATCTCTTGCAAATACGCATTTGCCTTTACTTCAGAAGAAAAAAATATTGTTTTATCTTTATGAATAACTTTTAGTTTAGCAGGTGCTAATAAAAACGCCTAGGCCCCCTTCTCTTCAAAAGTAAAAGCAAAGGGGATGAAAAGGCACAATTAACTGTCTAAATTGCCATAGTTTTTCCACAGTAGTGGGCAGAAATCGGGGCAAACAAAAAATTATATCCCGGCTGCTTTCCTTTGCCTGTCTGGCCTAGCTAAGTCAAACAGTGCTTGCCTTGCCAACTAGTTGGAGAGGCATATTAATATAGCCCTAGGTCTTGCATTAGCCTGGTTATGTTTTACTTGAAATGGGAATCTATGAGCCTGTTGAATCTCAGTCTCCCATGACCACCGAGATTGCTCTGGAAAAGCCTTGTTAAAAAGTAACTCCTTCAGGCACACCAAGAATTTTTAAATTGTTCCTTCTCAGACGATTTTCCATATGCATTGTTAATGTCTCGGTAGTTGTCTTCTGGGCCACCCTCTCGTCCTCTAAAGTAGATATATGGGTCTCTGCCTCCGTTATTCTCTCCCCGATTTCAGAACATGTTTTTGTCATCGTACTGAGTTCTGCAATTTTCTGCAGGCACCTTGCGTTTTCAAGCTTTCTGCTCGGCTTTCTTCCCTATGGGCCACCATTGTCTCGTATGTAAGAAATAGGGAGATACTTTTTGGCTGTTCTATATTCTTTCCCACAGAGTGCTGGTCCGGGTCTGTTTGGCTGTTACTTTGGTTTGCTATATGCGATGTTATTTTCTTGTTTATAGTCCCTGTAGCATATACTCTACCCACTCCTGTCGAGGTGTCTTCCTCCAAGCATATACTGCTGATCTCACTCCAGTGTCTATTTGACAAATTTAAGGAGATCCTCCAACACCTGTAGAGACTCATCCCCCGAGGAAGTGGAATGGTCAGCCAGTGAAAAAAAGGGGCCCTCAACATCTGGGTCTTGTGCATTAGCACCCAGTAGCATCTCAGACCCAACATTGCAGTCACCTCTCGGCTCCTGAGGCAGCCCTTCCTTTACTGCTGCCACAATCCCATTTTCATTTTCCGGGGTGCCCCTATTCCCCTGGTCTCCATCACTGTGGACCCCCCATTGTTATGAATATTCATTGCATGATCAGAGAGACCCTCAGATCCCCCTCTCACTGTTGTCCTTACTTCTTCTTCCCTTATACCAGTCTCAAGTGTAGTCCCATCTACCATTGTGCCCCCGCTCACCTTGACTAGGCTCTGAGTTTGGACACCTCCTCATCGCAAGGGTAGCCTTCTTCCATGTATCAGCATTGCCTGAAAGACTGTCTTTTGTATTCAATCCACCTTGTTGTTTGTTTGGATCATTTTGGTTGGTTTCCTTTCCCTTGCTGCGTGCCGGTGTATTCTCCCCCGCGGCAACGGGAGCTGCCGCAGCACAAAAAAGCGGCATATATCACCCCAGGCGCCTCGTGGCCAGAACCGCAGCGATCGCGCTAGACCGTCCGCTGCAGGACGCTGCAAGGTCAGTAGTGCCCACAGCATTTACAAAGTGTCTGAGGGTCTCGCTCTTCTCCCCCGCAGCCTGACTACAATTCGTCTCATTTTTCCATGCAATCAGCATCTCTGTATGTCAATCCAGCTGCACTTCAATGAGAAGACACGGGCGACAGGCAACAAGTGCTCACTCGGCCGAGTGACCAGCCGCCATCTTGCCCCGAATAAAGCTGATTTGAGAACCTAGTCTAGTGGTACAACAAGTGCTGTGATTAAGGTTCACCCACTTTTTGCTCGAGTGGGGCAGCGCTACTTGAAGTGCGGAAAATTGTTGTGTATTGGGGAGCAGCCAGTTAATGTAATCCTCATTGCAATTTAGAAGCACAAATGAGTAGAGTGTAGGTGATTACAGGACTGCATTGGTAGTGTACAGGTGATTGTAGCAGTGCATGGTTAGTACCTGGGGTATTGCATCCATGCATTAGTAGTGCGTGGGTGATGGCAAGAGTACATGGGTTGTGCTTGGCTGATTTTGTATGTGCATGGATATTTCTTGGGTGATTTTGTGAGGGCATGGGTAATGTCTGAGTAATTACATGAGTGTATAGTTAATGCATGAATCATTGCAAGAGTGCATAGCTAGTCTCTGGGTGGTTGGAGCAGTGCAGGGATAGCGCATGATGATATCATCATTGCTTGAGTATTGGCAGAGTGATTGGGTAAGTACGTGTTACTGGCTTGGTGATTGCAGGAGTGCATGGGTAGTGACTGGGTGATTAGAGGACTGCAAGTATAGTACATGGTGATCTCATAAGTGAATGTGTATTTGCAGAGTGATTAGATAAATGCATGGGTACTGGTGGCTGGATGACAGAAGAAGTGCATGGGAAGTGCCTGGGTTATTGCATGAGTGGATGAGTAGTGCCTGGGTGATTGCAGGAGTGCAGGGATACCACATGGTGATTTCATAAGTGCTTAAGTATCAGTAGATGGTAGTGGCTGGGTGATTGGAGGAGTGCATGTGTAGTGACTGGATGATTAAAAGACTGCAAGGATAGTACATGTAAATGTAAATGTAAATGTATAGGCATTTATATAGCGCACTACTTACCCGTAGGGTCCCAAGGCGCTTCGACCGCTTCGAAACCCTTCCTGGCTTCCCTGAGAGATGGTCCCTTAATGGGTATCTCCAGGATGAGACCAGGCATCCCCGGCGGACTGGTGGGGCCGTTAGTGAAGATGAGGCAAGCTAATGCCCAGAGTTGCCGAGTGTGATCGCTCATCAGAGTGGGCACCGAGGCGAGAGAATTATCGAGTCCGCTGACCCTGGTCCAGAAACCTGCCGCGCCGGGAATCGAACCCTGGTCCCGGGCCGTCCTCTGCTCTCGGGTCTGCCGCCTCTAACCAGTGAGCCACACTACTTCTCACTGGTGATTTCATAAGTGAATGGGTACTTGCTAGGTGATAGGATGAATGCATGGGTGGTGCCTGGGTTATTGCATGACTGGATGAGTAGTAGCTGGGTGATTGGCGGAGTTCAGAGATAACACATGGCAATTTCATAAGTGCTTAGGTATTGGCAGAGTGATTGGGTAGGTACATAGCACTGACTGGGTGACTGTCGGAGTGCAACAATAGTGCACGAGATTGGAACAGTACATGGGTAGTGCATGAGTTATTGCATAAGTGGATGAGTAGTCCCTGGGTGATTAGAGGAGTACATGGGTAGTGCTGGGGTGATTTTTTAGGTGCATAAGTATTGCTTGGATGAATGCATTGTTATTGCTGAGGTAATTTTATAAGTGGAGGAGACAGGTCTGGATGATTAAAGGACTGCATAGGTAATACGTGGGTTATTGCAAACATTCTAGAACTAATGTGTGGGTGATTACAGTGCAGTGTGGGTACTGTCGCAGTCAATACAGCTATATATTGGTAATCCATAGGTGATTTTAGAAGTACAGAGGTAATATGTCAGAGATTGAAGAAGAGTATGGGTTCTAGAAAAAGTGATTTCATGAGTGAGATAATTTAGTTTTAAAAAATGAATTACTGCAATAAAAGTGACTGTAAATATTAATTCATAACAATATTTTATCTTAGCTTCTTCATTGAAATAGATATGAAACTCATTGAAACAGTTGTTTTATTATAATCTAAATGTAAAATATTTTCAAACTTTAGAACTACTTTCTGTAAAATAGAAGACAAAATAGTGCTATTGCATATAATATTATAGGTTTAAGAACACAACATAATTTTAGAATTACATAACATATTCATTTTGCCTTTTTTGCTGTTTTCAGAGTCTATTGAATTTCACCATACACAATGATTTGCTCTTCATCATCATGTAACAGCGTGCAAAAAAATACAATCAGTAAGATTTGTTTTTAAAACAAACCTGTGTTCACAATATTTACAACAAAATCACTATCTATTTATATCTTTTTCTAAAAACACTCTGATTAACATTGTATACAATACAAATATATGAACTGCTTCTTTCAAAAATAAGTTTATAAATACAACATCAAAAGGCTGAAACGATAACTCAAACAGAAATTGTTGACATCTTCCCATTTGGCTGAATGATGTTTCCGAAATCATTTGCATTGAAAATCTCTGCAATAAAATTGGTAATTGATGTTTACATCTTACCAATAGGCCAAATGATGTTTTCAAAACTTTGGCACCAAAAAAATCAGATATGACTTCAGTAATTCATTTGGCAACCGACATTTGATTTCCAAGTGGGCATCATCACAATGTGTCCATCCTTGTTTGCACTTTAAATATACAGTATTCTATCCAGATATTTTAGAAGGTCCATCATGGAAAATAATATGCACTGCTTCAAAAGTTCTTCCTAAAATTGACAGCTTACTTGCCAAAAATGTTGATTACAAATTTTCTTCCATCTGCTCTACCAGGTTGTTGAATTAAAATTACATATCGACCAAAATTTCTCTAAATAATGTTGACAACATTCCATATTTTAGCTGATTTAACCAATCTGTTAAAAAACACTGTTTTGCAATATGGTTTTGTCAAATATGTACATTTTTCATTGTCTATTTCAGTGGTAGAAGAAAATGAACAGTCTCTACATTTATGATATCATCTGTAACGTACTCCAGACAGATTTTCAATTTGTATTCCTTCACCTTCCAATGTTGTAAGCATAAGCATATGACATTCTTGAGCATCTTGCTACACATTAAGTGTAAATTGAGAACATATATCCAAAAGATGCCAGAAGCAGTTTGGAATTTTATCAGTTCTCAATTTTTCAAAAATATAATGCAAAAAAGAACAAAATGTTTTTTCTGGATTATCCATAATTTGATGATGAAGATTTTCTAGAAAAAACATGATTATTGCAATTACATTAGCATAGCAGTTGATAACTGAACTATCTTCTATCTGGTATCCTACAATATCATCAACAGTGTCCATTTTAATTTTCTTTGGAGCCTCAACATTCTCTTGATTTTTGTTTTACTTTTCAAAATCACTACAGTGTTTCTCATATATTCATTTTAAACACGCTTTTCATATACGGGATATTCACCTAAGTTGGGAGAATACAGTCTTCTTAACGGATTATACTCTCTTTGCATCTGCACTAATCTTTCTCTCAACAAAATCAATCAATTACAATGCACAAAATGTTCTTAATTCAGACAATGGAACCTATGCAATGCCCTCTCTAAACACTCTTATTCCAATGTTTACCAAAGCACTTAAACCTTGAGATTTTTTAATGGTCAACGCATATGCTAAAGAAATAGAAAACTGTTTTCCTCTTCAATCTGATCAAATGTAATCTTCAAAAATTCAATTCCATCTCCATTTGGATAGATTACAAAATCAACAACTTTCCCCATTGCTCAATTTACTAAACCTTTTTGTACATCCAAATTACTGTAAAATGACCCAACAGTTTTCACATACATATAAATTATTTTCTAAACCAGCAGTCTTAGATATATATTTTTCCAAAGAATCCAATTTTGATTTTAATTTGTTCTGACAAAATAATAGTATTTCCTTTGTGTTTTATTTTATATTTGGATTACATTTTCATTATTTGTTATTTTCCAGGTTCAAAAGTTCTTGATTGAATGTAGAACATTCTTGCAGTTTGCATTAGGCAAATTATAGATTTCTTTTCTCTAATTTTTTTGTATATTTTTCGGGAGCAACATTTTTAATTGGAAACAACTTTGTAGGTAGCTGACTTTGCAATGCCTCTTTACCATGTTTTGTCAAAACACCAATTCTAATATGAAGATTTTTTTCATAATGTTCATCATTTGGTTGTCGCATATACTCAATATGTTTTTTAAATTCAAAATGAGACCAAATATTGACGTTTCCATTACATTCTGAAGATTTCCTAATGTCTTTGTGCACAAGTGTTTTAACAACTGGTTGCCCTTTTACTGGAGTAAGTTGCAATGGATAGCTGAATACAATGTTTTCCTTCAAATAAGATATCATAATCTGTTTTTAATGTCCCCTTTATTCTTAAATATACAAAGGCAAACATTAAGTTTGATACCATTTTCACCTCATAAATTATCAGAAGTTTCATTTTCTTTAGTACTCTTGAAACTTCATAACAGGCTTCTCCACACAGCTTCTGATATTCCAACTTCTCAAACAGATGGGTTGTTTTTATTGCAGATAAAATACATCACAGCTTGAAACCTATGATTAAAATATCTGCACACTTTTACAGGATCCAAGGAACACAGTTCTTCAGCTGTATTGTATTCAATGTTTTTAATATTTGAATTTGCTTCTCGGAGAAATTCAAGTAGATCGTTCCATGCGTATTCAGCGGAGCTTAGAGTAACAAACCATGTAGGGGTTCGTAAGTCCCTTAACATACATTTAAGTTCTCCATGACGACAATACTAATACTCATTACTACCACATTGACACGCCATCAACTGAATCAGATGAGATTCTAAATCATAGTCTCTCTGTTGTACTTTGTCCATAAATTCCTATGACCAAACATGTTGAAGATGAACTCATGTTTGTAATATGTGGCCCACTGCATATGAAAGTCCAGACAAGTCACTTTCATTAAAAGATAAAATATATACGGAATACATTGCTGAAATCTTGGATCTTCTGAGTACAATATTGTTGTACAATATTGCAAAGCTGGAATCTGCACAGGTCGATCATCATATTATCAACTTTTTCCAGTGGGAAAGAGCTGTGGAAAACAACAGGCTTCTAAACTTATTTCCCAAATACTCATATGAGTTTCCTTTGCTTTCTTTATTAGGAATAATTCAACAATATTTTTCTAATCGCGTCCTTTGAATGTAAAATATGTACACCATAATGTTCATAAATTTCTTCACTCCTGGAGATGTCCACTTTTTCAATTTGGCCACTTGAATGTTCACTGTCATCTACCGAAACTATTTATTCTTCTTCCAGATATACATGTTTGTAATAAAGATTGTTTTTTATGAGACTTAAGCCTTTTGACTTTGGTGAAATCTATTATCTCTTGCGATATTTTCTGACTCTTTGTTGGAACACCATTAACCAGAATAACTACAGGTTCAGTTTCCTCTCTGTCTACACCAATAGTGCCAATATTTTTTTCTTTAAATCTAAAGGTAAATAGACAACTCTTCCTTTTAAGCCTATTTGTAAATCTGATGGAGGCAGCTTAGTTGTTTTATGCTCATTACAAACTATAGCCTGAAATGGGTGCACTGATTGAATCAGAATGGACTCGTACGTGTTTACATCTACCAGTTCTGCAGGAATAGCTACCAACTCTAGGTTATGTACAGCTTCAGCTGGCATTTTGTTCTCTTCTAATTTGCTGTAACAATATTTACAAATACCTTGATCAGTACTCAACTCAAAAACACCTTCAACAAAGAAATAAGTACCAAATTCCTCCCACTTATCATTGTTTTCCTTTTCACTTTTCAAATACAGATCAACATTCCTACTTTGATTACTATGGTGAGTACATCAACAACAAATACAAACATAGTTTGGTTTTTCAAAACAAAGTACCATAAACTTTGTAATTTCTTCTACAAACTTGTCAGTAGCACTATCTTCCACCTCCTGTTCAACACCTTCACTTCTAAAACTCTCACATTGGGTACATTCTTCTACACAACTAAAGAAACGAAATTCAATATCATCACAAACTTTTTTACATTCGATACTGTTGCATGCAAAAGAGCAGTGTTTATTTCACCTAAAAATAATGTAGGACTTTTTACATAGTACAATCTTCTTACTGACTTCTGCATTACAGAGTGATGTACTGCTAACATTCTGAAATGATGAGAAACACTTTAAAACACTTTTCTAGTAAGACAAGCCAGAGAATGATCTTTCACGCCAGTATTTTTACTCACTTTACAAGGATCTAATCCTTGCAACATCTTAATATTTTGTTTAATACTTTTTTTTTAGTATACTCTAGTAAGAAATGTCATAAAATATCAATAGACTCCTGTCGTATACTACAAATGCTACTACTCTCCCATGTATACACTGGGGCTTGAGAACGTCTCCCTTGAACTTCTTCAGCTATCACTTCTTCCACATTTCTAGGAACAATCTTTTATTTTCCAATTGCACAACCGCTCTTCATTTCATAGGCACGATTACTGATATCAACAGCGTGAACTAATGTATTGTTTTGTAAATAGCTCTCTTCATTGAAAAAAGGTTCTGAATTAGAAGTGTGCTTCCATTCACCCCAAAACAAAAGTACAAAAGTTAGTTCTGTTAACTAGTCGTTTCCTTTTGTTCTTCATAGAATGCTTTGGTTTATCTATTCAAAAGTCTTTTCGACTATACTTTCGATCTGTTGTTTCTTCTTGTAAAATGCACATCTTCTTTTATATTTCTTGCAATATTTCAATACATTTTGTAGTACTCTACTTTTATACATATGTTTCCTAATATCATGATATTGTTTCAATAGATTGCTTTATCAGAACGTGATTGTCAAATAATTTGTAATTTTTTCATTTAATTCTAGTACTATTATTTCGATTTTCAGCATTTTCAAAATTCTTTCCTGTCCTCAAAAGTTTTAAAAATATTTTATTATTAAAATAATGTTATGTAAAAGAGGTACAGAAAGAAGGAAAATGTGGTCAGAGTTACGCAAAAGAGGTGCACTAAGAGAGAAGAAGGGTACAGAAAAATGAAAAAGGGATGCAGAAATTTAGAACAGAGGTACAGTAAGAAGCCAAAGCAGTGCAGAAATAAGTAAGAGAGGTGCAGAAAGAGGCAAGAGCAAATGACGTACAGAAAAAAAACTACAGAGATGAACAAAGAGGTAAGAGGAGTGCAGAAAGGAGTAGGAAAAATGCACAATGAAGCAATAGGGGAAGTGAAAGAGGCAAACAGGGTGCAGAAAGAGGAACAAAACTAAGGAAACAGGAAAAGGGGTGCATTAGGAAGCAAGTGAAGTGCAGAAAAAGGCATGGAAGGTGTACAAAGAGGCAAGAGAGTTACAGAAAGAGGCAAGGTAAGTACACAAGAAGACAACAGAACTGCAGAAAGAGGCAAGATGGATGCAGGAAGAAGCAATACAGGTTCAGGTTCAGAAAAAAACAAAAGACGTGCAGAAAGATGGAATAAAGGTGCAGAAAGATGCAAAAACTGTGCAGAGAGATATAAGAGGGGTCCAGAAAAAATCAAATGAGGTGCATAAAGAGGCAACTGACGCCTAAATACTGCCTAAATTATTGCATCGGTGCAGCAGTAATGCCTGAGTGATTTCAGCACTGCATATGTAACGCCTTCATCATTCTAAATCTGTGTGGCAAGTAATTGTTTATTTTTCAAAGGGCATGATAGTTCCGCCTAGATAAAAATAAAGCAGTATACTATTACATACCTCAAATATAAGTGTCTCCATATTGTTAAAAGCATGCACACATATCTCTCTACGTTATTAAATCATCATGATATGTAAAAGAATATATATACCTATATATATACAATATTTCTGAAATATGGTGAAACCTAGAAACTCAGACGCATAATAGATCTCACTAAGTAATCCCAACACTCAATGGGTGCTCCTTGAATAAATATATGAGTGCAAGGGTAGTCACTGGGTAAGCTGAAGATGAAAAGTGACTAGCTAATTTTATGAGTGCAAACATACACATTGAGTGCATAGATAAATGTATAAATAGCACCAGAAGGCAAAATTGAGACATTGAGTACTGCCTAGGTGAATACATGAAGGCACTGGTGATTTGACGACTGCAAGGGAATTGTGTGGATAATTACGTGACTGCACAGCAAAATCCTGCATGATTGCATAATTGTAGGAGTAGTACATAACTATACCCTGAGAGTTTCCTTCCCTGCAAGTATAATATATGGGTGTTTACTGAAGTACATAGCAAGTGAGTGGGTGATTTTGTAAGTTCGTGAGTGCTACCTGTGTGATTAATAAACTACTAAAATACAGCCTGAGAGTTTACAAGTGTGGAAAGGTAGTGACCAGGTGATTTTAAAAGAGCATAACTACTAGTTGAGTGATTACATAGGTACAAGAAACGTGTGTATGTGATTGAAAGAGTACACAGGGATTAAAGGACTACATAGATATCATCTCACTGATTGCATGACTACAGGGAGAATGTCTAGGGATTAACATGACTATATACTAAGAGACAGGGTGATTTTATATGTGCATGGGTACTTCTTGGGTGACTGCAGGACTTTTGAGGTAGAGCCAACGTAAATAAAAGTTTGTGAAAGTAGTGCCTGTGTGATTTCATAACAGCATGACTACCAGCTGAGTGATTACATGAGTACAAAGGTAGTGCCTCCATGATTCAAAGAGTGCAGCAGTAGTGCCTGGGTGATTACAAAAGTACATGAGTAATACCTAAGTGATTGCATAACTACATAGATACTGTGTAAATGAATGCATCAGTCGAGCAGTAATGCCTCAGTGATTATGAACACCTGCATCATTTTAAGACTGCATGGTGAGTACTTGGGTGTTTTTATAGGTGCATGAGAGTTTGGCCTTGCCAAAAATAAAGTAGTACTCTATTACATAACTCAACTATAAGTGTCTCCATATTGTTAAAAGCATGCATACATATCTCGCTACATTATTAATTCATCATGATATGTAAAAGAAATATGTATACAATATTTCTGAAATATGTTTAAACCTAGAAACTCAGACATGCAATAGATCTCACTAAGTATTTCCAATACTCAATGGGTAATCCTTGGGTAATTGTATTAGTGCAAGGGTAGTCACCGGTTAAGTACAGGATAGGATGAATAGTGACTAGCTGATTTCATGATTGCAAACGTACACATTGAGTGAATGAATGAGTGTATAAATACAATATGAAGGCATAGATGAGTCATATAGTACTGCCTAGGTACATACATGAAAGCAACAGAAAGGCACGGGTGATTTGACGACTGCAAGGGTAGTGTGTATGTAGGTACATGATTGACAGTAACAGCCTGCATGATTGCATAACTGTAGACGTAGTACATAACTTGACCCTTAGTGATACCTTCCCTGCAAAGGGTAATATCTGAGGTATTAGTGAAGTAGATAGCATAGTGATTAGGTTATTTTATAAGTTTATGTTTACCACCTGAGTGATTACTGAACTACTATGATACAGCCTGTGTTATTACCGGTGTGGAAAGGTAGTGACCCGGTGATTTTAAAAGTACATGACTACTGACTGAGGGATTACATAAGTACAAGAAAGCTGTGTATGTGATTGACAGAGTACAAAGGTATTTAAGGACTACATAGATACCATCTCACTAATTGCATGACTACAGGGAAAATGTCTAGGGATTGACATGACTACATTCCAAATGACTGGGTGATTTTATAAGTGCATGGGTACTTATTGGGTGATTGCAGGACTACTGAGGTAGAGCCTGAGTAAATAAAAGTGTGCAAAAGTAGTGCCTGGGTGATTTCATACCAGAATGTCTACTTGCTGAATGATTACAATCTTTAAAAGTGCATCAGTAGTATTGGGGTGATTACAAATGTACCCAAGTAATACCTTATTGATTGCATAACTACATATATACTGTATAAATGATTGCATCAGTGCAGCAGTAATGCCTAAGTGACGACAGCACTGCTTATGTAACACCTGTATCATTGTAAGGCTGCATGGCAAGTACTTAGGTGTTTTTATAAGTGCATGAGTGTCTCCATGTCGTTAAAAGCACAAATACATATCTTTCTACCTTTTCAAATGATCATGATATGTAAAAGAAATATGTATACAATATATCTGCAATATGTTAAAACCTAGAAACTGAGACGCGTAATAGATCTCACTAAGTAATTTCAACACAAAATTGGTCTTCCTTGGATAAATGTATGAAGGCAATGGTAGTCACTGGGTAAGTACAGGATAAGATGAAACGTGACTGGCTAATTTCATGAGTGCATACATACACCTTGAGTGCATGGATAGGTGTATAAATAGCACCTGAAGGCTTAGATAAGTCATGGAATACAGCCTAAGTGAATACATGAATGGAACAGAAATGCATGGTTAATTTGACGGCTGCAAGGGTAGTGTGTAGGTAATTACAAGACTGCACAGCAACAGCCTGCATGACTGCATAACTGTTGGGGTAGTACATAACTAGAACCTGAGTGATTCCTTCCCTGCAAGTATATTATCTGGGTGATTACTGAAGTACATAGCAAGTGAGTGGGTGATTGTATAAGTTTGTGAGTACTGCCTGAGTGATTACTAAACTACTAAGATACATACAGCCTGACAGATTACAAGTGTGGAAAGGTAGTGACCAGGTGAATTTCAAAGTACATAACTACTGGCTGAGTGATTACATAGGTAAAAGAAAAGTGTCTATGTGACTGAAAGAGTATAAAGGGATTAAAGGACTACATAGATGACATCTCATTGATCGCATGACTACAGGGAGAATGTCTAGCGAATAACATGTCTATATACTAAGTGACTGGATGATTTCATTAGAGCATGGATACATTTTGGGTGATTGCAGGACTCCTGAGGTAGAGCCTAAGTAAATGTGTAAATGATTGCATCAGTGCAGCAATAATGCCTCAGTGATTACAGCACTGCATATGTAACACCTGCATCATTGTAAGAATGCATGGTGAGTACTTGGGTGTTTTTATAAGTGCATGAGAGTTCAGCCTTGCCAAAAATAAAGTAAGACTCTATTACGTAACTCAAATATAAATGTCTTCATATTGTTAAAAGCATGCATACATATCTCTCTACGGTATTAATTCATCATGATATGTAAAAAAATATGTACACAATATTTCTGAAATATGTTTAAACCTAGAAACTCAGACACGTAATAGATCTTACTAAGTATTTCCAATATTCAATGGGTAATCCTTAGGTGATTAATTAATTAGTGCAAGGGTAGTCACTGGTTAAGTACAGGACAGGATGAAAAGTGACTAGCTAATTTCATGATTGCAAACATACACATTGAGTGCATGAATAAGTGTATAAAAAGCATCTGAAGGCATAGATGAGTCATATAGTACAGCCTAGGTACATACATGAAAGCAACAGAAAGGCATGGGTGATTTGACGACTGCAAGGGTAGTATGTAGGTAGTTACATGACTGCACAGCAACAGCCTGCTTAATTGCATAACTGTAGATGTGGTGCATAACTTGACCCTGAGTGACTAATACCCTACTGATTGAATAACTACATAGATGCTCTCTAAATGATTGTATCTTTCAAACCACACGTGTGTGTGGCATCTCCAGCATTGTTTCTAAAATTTTGCAGCATCATTCAACTATACTTTTCTACAGACTACAAAATAGAAGCTGCTAATTAATAATGCCTTATGTAAACATCTTTTAAACCACAGTTGTATGCTGCATCTTCACTATTCTGCCGGGACACTCTCCGGAGTAGCCCTGGGCTATACAAATATCCCCATAACATAACTGTCTAAAATTATGCAGCATCATTCACCTATATCTTCTTAGAGACTACAAAAAAGAAGCCTAATCATTAACACTTGATATAAGCATCTTTCAAACTACATTTTTGTCCAGCATCATCGCCATTCTATCTAAAATTATGTGGCATCATTCAACTATACCTTTCTACAAACTACAAAATAGAAGCCTAATTAGTAAAAGCTTATTTGAACATCTTTCAAACCACACTTTTATACAGCATCATCGACATTCTATCTAAAATTATGTGGCATCATTCAACTATACCTTTCTAAACACCAGTAAAAATATATCTAATTAATAATACTGTATGTTAACATCTTTCAAACCACACTTTTGTACTGCATCTTCACCATTCTTTGTAAAATTATGCAGCATCATTCAACCATACCTTTCTTAAGACTAGAAAAAGAATGCCTACTTAATAACATCTTATGTGAACAACTTTCAAGCCACACCTTTGTGCTGTATCATCACTATTCTACTAGTACTCACAGTCTTGACCTTACCACATAAAAGACAACAACAGCCCTTTGTTATACATCATGCACCTTTAAATGTATAAAACGTATGAAAATACATATAGAAGCAGAAACATACTTAAGACAGAAATCCAAGCAAGCCTTAACATTTGACAGACTCCAACTAATTTAAACCAACAGCTTAAAATATGCAGTATACTACAAGTGGGCATATCCATACACTAAAAACTATCATAATTACTAATAGATATTCCAATATCCACATAATACTATAGAGAATATTTACCAAACACCATTTAACTACAATAAAACAAACTAAAATAAACATCTCTACATTTACTAATATATTTAAAAAATCAAAGTGTTTGATTATTTGTTTAACTAAACATGTTTTAAAAAACATTATACACGTCACAAATGTATAATTGATTTGTAGATCTTAAATTATTAAAAAGTCATAAAAGGTTTTCTAATACACACAATCAATGTCATGCACTCCTCTCAGCAAAGAAAACCAGTAATGGCAAAGTTTCCTCTCTTTATCTATACAAATAAATGTAAGTAACAAATCAGATGGCTTCCCACATTTTTTCAAATTCATAAGCACATTTCTATTGGTTACACATATTAACTAGGGGTGGCCAGAATTCGTATAGTCATGCTTCGCAAAGCTCTGCAAAATGGTAAAAAATCTCTGCGAGTACGCAAACATTCTCCGAACACGCAGAATTGCTTGTTCTGCCCGTTCGAAACGCTTTTTTCCTGTTTGCGAATGCTGTTTGCTTGTTCAGGTAGAAATATCTCGCACACATGCATTTTTTTATAGCGCAATCAAGCAAAAAATTCAGCGAAGCTGCAGATCGCAGAATTTTTGTCAATTACGCGTTCTCTGCAGAACGCAAAATTACCCAAATTCCGCAAATTCCACGAGCGGAACAGAATTTACTGCCCAGGCCTAATATTAACCCTTACCAACTCACTTCTACACTGCCCAAACTGGTTCTAGAATTTTGGGGATTTGCAACACCACTGTGTAGCTAAGCTATGGAGACGCGACTACATGACTACCATGACACACCACTTCTAAACACACTACTGACTTGTGAAATTTTAATTTAATATGATTTCACTTATATATCATTTACAATTTTAAATTTTAACTACATAGTACATTTTAAACCCTTCTCGTATTCTGCTTAATGCCAGTTTCTAAGGAAACAGTTCATGGAACATTCAACTTAACTAATAGGTCACAAGTTCACCATATTTTCAAGTTTACCATACAATGTAAAAAATGCAAACAGCAGGTGTGGTTCAGGTGTGGTTGACTTTGCAAAATATGATCTTATACTTTCTATTTTACCTTTCAAACATTTTTTACTAACCAATAAGAAATATGCTTTTTTAAAAAGTAAAATGCAAAACAACGACACTGATATACTGACCTTAACAGAGACCTGGATGAGTGAGAGCTCAATGCCAGACATCCTGGCCGCTCTCCCCAGCGGCTATGACGCTTTATGGCAAAACCGCCCAGGAAACACACGGGGAGGAGGGGTAGCTGTGATTTTCAAAAAGATGCTGTCAGTAGAAATCCTACTATCAGAGACAGTCGACCTGGCTGATCTACTTGGGGTGAAAGTCACAGTAAACAGCTCATGCTGGGTGGTGTTAGCGGTCTATCGCCCTCCCAACGCAACCCCAACCTTCCAGGACTTATTCGCCCCCATCATATCTGACCTTTGTACTCGCTACTCGAAAATCTTAGTCACAGGAGACTTCAACCTGCACTGGGATAAACCTCACTGGGACGCTCCTATGCGCCATTTGGACACTTTGATGTCAGCGCTAAACTTTAAACAGATCGTGAATGTCCCCACGCACACCAAAGGTCACACCCTTGACCTGGTATGGACTACAGACCCCTCACTAACGCTGAAAGAAGTTGCCCCATGTATCTGGTCTGATCACTACCTAATTTCCTGTGAGCTACGTATTAAGGGCCAAATAATCAAACCAACATTGGAGGCTAGGAAAACCCGCAAATGGGCAGAGGTCGATTTGAGGACCCTGACCGAGGTATTCCTGCCCAGAGATTGCCCCCCGAACTTAGATCATAGTCTAGATCAGCAATACGCGGATTTAACGCGCTCCCTGACACTAGCTATTGATCAGATAGCGCCAATAAAAATGAAGGCGCTAAAAGGCCCGGGTAAGGATGCCCCTTGGTTCACGCCAGTACTGAGGGACCATAAAAAGAAACTTAGAGCCCTAGAAAGAAGCTGGAGGAAAACTAAACTGGACTCAGCCAGGAACCTCTACCGTGCCTCCTTGAACGCATACAAAAAACACATCATCCTTGCCAAAGCCGAGTACTACGAATCCCGTCTAAGTAAGGCAGTCAACGTGCAGAAAGAGACTTTTAAGATCCTGTCGGAGTTGACCAAAAAACCAGACAGCGTTCAGTCTCCCATAAACTGCAATTGCTTTCAGGATTATTTCTTGGAGAAAGTAAGAACCATCATCCAGGACATAAAAAATGGGCCGCTTAATGGAATGGCTACACCTATAATCCCCCAAAATCAAACTGACTGTGCTATCACACTGTTTCCAGAGATTGACATCTTGAGCCTGCAGCAGTTGATGGCCAGAATCAAATCTGGATCTCCAGCGGACCCTTGTCCACCTAAAGTTTTTCAGGCAGCTCGTCCACTATTGGAGGAGCAAGTCATCCATCTCCTAAATAGATCTCTGGAATTAGGACAACTACCAGCAGCACTTAAGGAAGCGCGGGTAAGACCGCTGTTGAAAAAACCTGGCGTAGACCCCGCAATACTAAAAAACTATAGGCCGATCTCTCAGCTACCATTCCTCTCTAAAGTACTGGAGCAACATGTATTAAAATCTTTGTCCATGTACTTGGAGTCCCACTCCCTGCTTCACGAACGACAAGCAGGGTTCCGAGCACACCACAGCACTGAGTTGGTGATGCTCTCGGTGCTGGATGAATTGAGAGGCTTGGCTGACGGTAAAAAAACGAGCGCCCTGATTTTATTAGACCTTTCAGCGGCGTTCGATACCGTCAGTCATGCGTTGCTACTGGAAAGGCTGAGTGACTTTGGCATCAAAGGCCGGGCTTTCGAGTGGTTGCAGTCCTTTCTGTCAGGAAGGACACAAAGAATACAACTCGGAGAAGAAATCTCCGCAGTGGGAGAAATAGAATGTGGGGTACCTCAGGGCTCGGCCCTATCCCCACTGCTGTTTAACTTATATCTGCAGCCTCTGATTGCCTCCCTGGCGAGTATGGGCTGCACAGTATATAACTACGCAGACGACACGCAGCTGCTGCTGAGTGTTGACAATACAAACACCGCCCAACTCCACACTCAGAATATCTTGAGACACACGGTCCAGTGGATGACAGGAAACCGCCTAAAAATCAATCCAGATAAGACTGAGGTCTTGGTTATTTCATCTACCACCTCACCATGGTGTGACCTCTACTGGCCCGCAGAGTTAGGTCTAGCCCCAAAACCCAGTTTGAACGTGAAGAGCCTGGGGATCAAACTGGATTGTGACCTCTCTATGGTCAGCCAAATCTCTTCAGTGGTGGGCAGCTGTACTAATATCATCCGACAGCTACGGAAATTAGTGCCTATCATTTCCCAATCTATGCTACGTTCCATCGTCGCAGCTACTGTGATTTCACGCATAGATTATGGAAATGCCCTCTACCTTGGCCTACCAAAAACCTTGATAAATAGGCTACAGGTGGTGATGAATGATGCCGCTCGTCTTATCTTCAGACAGCCAAGACACACTAAAGCTTCCCCCCTGCTACAAAGCCTCCACTGGCTCCCTATTAAGGAGCGAGTGGAATTTAAAAATCTGTGCATCGCCCATAAAGCCATCTATGGCATGGCACCTGCGTACATCAAAGATCGCCTGGCAATGTATAGCCCAAAGAGAGCTCTTAGGTCCTCAGACTCTCAGCTATTAGTCTGCCCTCGGTACAAACTTGCCACCAAGGGCGGTAGAGCCTTTTCGGTGCTGGTTCCGCATTTATGGAACACACTACCTGAGCCACTACGAAAGGAAGGAAACCTCCTACGTTTCAGAAAGGGGCTGAAAACGCTGTTGTTCAGGAGAGCCCTGTGAGCCACGTAGGCTAGTGGACGCCCTCTGTACTGTCAAAGTTGTTGTCTACCATCGATTCCCGAGCGCTTAGAGGCCTGTAGGTGATTGAGCGCGCTACAAATCAAAAATAACAATAACAACAAATAACAATCTATTTTTCAATGTACAATGTTCTTAAACAGCCAATCAATTTTCTACTTTTTAAAGAAAATGCATCTTGGCCACCATTTTACATACCTCTCATTCTACCAACAGACATATTTTCATTACATCCAGACATCCCTTCAAGATGCTTACAGTGTGGATTGTTGGGCACAGCAATGTTTTCTGGTACAAAATGTATGCTGAATGCGGAGGTATAAGACCTAGCTTTGCAAAATATGAATATTAACCCCTTCCACACTGATGACGAGCTGGGCTCGTCATGGCGTAGCCTCCTCGCACACTGATGACGAGCCCAGCTCGTCACGTAACATGCGTTTTAAAAAATCTCAGCGTACGAGCGGAATTCCGATTGCGCATGAGGTTAAAGGGATTGGACAGAGAGGATTAAAGTGGCCCAATTGATGCCTTTGGTTAACACCTGTTTGTATTCCCAACCCCCTGACCTCATGACTGTGCAATGTGGTGGCAATGACCAAGGAACATTGACTGGGATAGGTCTGGCAATGCTAATGAAAGACATCTTTGCACAATTAATGTTGCTTTTTCCTCAAACTTTATACTCTATCAAGTGCCAAATACAGAAGTGGAATGATCAAATCAAATCTGTTCACAGATTGAGAAAGCTGGAAAAAATGTCAATAAAGCTGTTTCTGCTTACCTTAAAGATCATAGGATGGGCTCCAAATAAAATAACAATCTGGAGTTCTGGACTTTTTGGTTCCGTCCAGAGGTGTCAGGGAACAACACCCAAAGACCCCGGAGTTCCACCTGCCTTGGTGCACAAATGAACAGAAACACGGGCTTCTCGATGGTGGCGTCAAAGACCAAAGGTTTATTACTGCAGGGACACAGAAGTCACAGAAACTACGCATGGGCAGTAACTAGGAGCCTGTTCAAATTGTACAAAGAGGGTTGCTCCTTATATACTAAATTTTAGCCTTCAGGCGAATTCTTCACATGTTGGTACATTCCTAAAACCTTTGTGTCATAAACAATAAATATTTGGCGTACACAGGAATCGTCGACAATATCTGATGTCAAAACATTACGAACGAGGGGTTCCCACTTTTCCATCATAATCTCATGTCAACTTTTCATTCAAGACCCAGACCGCCTCATCGTAAATTTCGTTACCTCCCCCTAATAAAGGCCCAGAAGGAAAGGAGAAGAGCCAGGTGCAGAAGATAGAAAAGCAGGATAAGGGATGTTTGTAGGTTGTAAATGGGCAAGGCTACCGGCTTCGGCTGCCTAATCGTGATCAGGACAATGGACACGAAGACCAGTTTAGCAGGACTGGCCTCGGGCAGAGGAGGCAGTCTTTGCCAAGTCATGCAGCTACAGCGTGATCTGGTTTAAGGTGCACGTGTCATGTAAGAGGTGAATCTCCGGCTAAGGCTACGTGTCCTTAATCGAAATGAAGTGATCAGAGGTTATTGCATATGTGAGGGCAAGAAACACAAAATGGCGGCCATGATCTAAGATGGATGCCGTGGGTAGATCAGAAATGTGTTTATAAAAGGAGTGCTCTTGCTCGTAGCGTAGCGAAAACACCAGGATATGCTAAATGGATCATTTGCGGTTCGCTGATACCAATATTATGTATTTCCGACAATATTGAAAACACGGGTTCAAATCGTCACGGAACCTCAGACCTCCTTTTGCCCTTACATAGGCAATCAAGTAATCTATGTCAGAATCTAATTCTATGCTCATCAGGTCAGTGACATGCTGTTGTATCATCATCCTTTCTCGTGCCTTTTCTCCAAACGCAGGTGGTTTTCTAAGACAAGTTGCAGCACAAAGACTACACAGAGCAGGACCACACTGGATAATCAGGCAACATGAGAACAGGAATACTAAGATGACACCAATGACCATTAGAACCTTCCATCCCCACGCTGAGATCAGAGTCCAAAACCACTCCATGAAGGACCAGTTTCCCTTGTCTACGTGAATAGAGTCGGAAATCTTGTGTAGCTTAGAGATCGCCTCATAGACTGTTGGAGCATTATTAGGAATAAAGACACAGCAGCTCGATTGGATCATTCTGCATACCCCACCTCGATCTGCAAGGATAACGTCTAGAACCATACGGTTCTGCAACGTCATGAGTCTATCCGCCTGAAGCTCAGCTGTCAAATTGCTAAGGGCACCAGCAGTTTCGGTAATAGTAGATTCAACTACCCGTGTTAGCTGACGTATGTTTCTACTATTGGCCATAGGCCCCCAGAACGGAAGGAAGCCTTTGAAGAAGTCTCCAGCTTCCTGACCAGCAGTATCTTCCTTGCTGAAGACACCTCTCGCTACTCTGGTTCTGTGGTAATCAGATGAAGCAGTGTATGTCGGAGGCAACAATCGAGCAATATAGCATGATCCTGAAAAGTCGGCAGGCAACCATGTATAAGCTCTATCTCGACAGATGAAGTAGGTACCCCTAGCAGTAAGAAAGGCAGGGGAAGAGTTAGCCGGAAACACATAAGTCTCTACGCACTCACTCCTCCCTAGCTGAGCTCTCGGATTTCTCCCATTCCCTTGCAAACAGACCTGACCTCGGTGAGGTACGACCCAGATTGGAGTTGAGCTTTTGCGCTTGCTTTCTCCTAAACTAAGGCGATACTCTGAAGTATTCCAACTTAAATACACTCGCAATTCGTCTCTAGGGTATGATGGAGTATTATTGACGTCCTTGATCATGTCAATAATTCCCTGGACTAAAGCTTTGTTGGCAGAGTTATATTTAGTGGAACGTGGTGGACGTGGAGGATAGGTCTCAAGGGCATAAGCAAAGATGGTTTGAAGGGCCTGAAATGATCCATTGTAGCTGAAAGGCAAAACCAGATAAGGAATACCTTTATCCATAGTGTGGGGTATCAAGCCACACACCCAGCAGTCTGTAGTGTTAACTACCAGTTGGTGTTGATGCAAGAGCTGTACAAAAGTGTTGTTAATGAATTCTGAGCGTCGGGCTTGCTCATGTTCGGGAAACGAATGAAAAGAGTGTATAGAAGAAACAGTAGAAGTAGCAGGATCAAGGGGAGGTACTGTAGTAACTGGCACAAAAATCAAATTTATACTGAAAACGATTCCACCCACCAACGTTATCAAAACAATCAAGAATGTAATGGCACATTGCATCAAAAAGCATTTGCTGTGAAGGATTCTGCAAAGTCTGTTTCTGCGAACATAAATCACATTTTCTCGTTGCAGCGCAGGAAGCTCCATCTTCTACAATCCGCTCGCGACCACTGATGATGTGTACGTAGATGAAAATGCCTCTATCAGCCCTGGGAGTTCCCAGAACCAACAGAAAGATCGACCTTGTGTCAGACCCCTGCAAATTCAACTAGGCACACAGCCACGACCCTACGGCTACCCAGACGGCAAGGCAATTTTAAAACAACAAAATAATAGCAAACTTCCTGGCTGAAGGCAAAAGTTCAAAAGTTCAAAATATCACAATAGGCAGTTGCCTGCTTTATTTGTCCATTTTACGGTTTCGTAAATTATATCTTTGCTTCGCAGGTACTGTCTGATCGGCAAATAGCGTTTCACTGGTGGCTGTTGCAGTGTTCAAGTTCGCAGATGACAGAGTTTTTTCTGATGCAGGGGACAAATGTTCAGAGTTCAAAGGAGTCTTTTCTGAAGGAGAGTCAGAGCTTGGAGTGTCAGTGATCAATTCGGCATCGCTGAAAGGGATGAATTTTGGCGTGCTTTCAAATTCGGAGGAACCAATTCCCTTCTTCACCCAGTCGTCGTAAGGAAGTGGCAAAGGTACACGCTTTACGTGGGATGCATGCACCCAATGCTTGCGACCAGCCACACGAACTGCTGTTCTTGTTACGAGCAGGACCTGGAAGGGGCCGACAAATCCCGGCTGAAGGTTCTTCGTCCTCGCGAAATTCCTGATAACCACAAGATCTCCTGGTTTCAGCTGATGCCCTGGACTCTCCGGAGGCTTTGGTGAAGCATCGAAAACCTGTTGGTGAATAAGACTCAATTTAGCAGTCAAGTCGTAAAGGTAGTCTATCAACATAGGATATTCTAGAGAACAAAACTCCTTAGGCCTCGGCACACCCCAAATATTTGCCGGACGGCCAAACACTATCTCATAAGGGCTAAGCCCCACTCTAGAATGTACAGTTGCTCTTGTTGATAACAAAGCCAAAGGAAGTGCGTCTGGCCAGGCTAAACCTGTGGATGCTTGTATTTTAGCTAGTTTCAGCTTAAGGGTGCCATTGTAACCCTCCACTAAACCAGCAGACTGGGGATGGTTCGCACTGTGGAACTTTTGTTTCAGACCTAGGCCGGCACACACACTCTGCATAACTTTCCCTATAAACTCACTTCCGTTATCTGACCATACAATCCGTGGCATACCGAATCTAGGGAAATATTCTTTGAGAAGAATCTTGGCAGTTGATAGGGCAGTATTGTCCTTTAGTGGATATGCTTCAATCCACCTGGAAAAAGCACAGACTACCACCAGAACATATTTCAAATTATTACAGCGATCCATGTGAATGAAGTCTAACTGAATCACTTCAAAGGGGCAGGAAGGAGGAGCGAAGTGACCAGCTGGAGTTGGAGTTCCCATGCCAGGATTATGCATCAGGCATACCATACAATTTTTCACCACTCTCTCTGCACACTTACTGATCTCATCATTCTTCCAGACCGGAGCCAACATTTTACAGATTCCTTTAGAACTTATATGTGCTACTCCATGTGCCATCGTCACCACTGCAAGCACATACGCATCAGGCAACATCCAACGCTGCTGTTCTGTCAAATCAATCCAACACCCATTCGAATCCAACTTGCCCATACTTTCTTTCCATACACGTTTTTCCTCCTCAGTGGCTTCTTTCTGAATCTCTTTCACACTTTCCATAGTATCCTCACACATTCCAGACTCAGCAATCCATCTTGCAGACGTAGCAACATACATTCTGCTCATCGTGTCTCTAGCTGTCTGTTTAGCAGTTTCATCAGCAAAAGCATTCCCGCGACCAACATCATCCGTGATTGCTTTATGAGCACTGCACTTTACAATCCCAACTTCAGTCGGCAAGGTTAGAGATTCCAACAAGTCGTTAACTAGCTGACCATGTTGGATCTTAGTCCCATGGGACGTAATGAAACCTCTTTCTCTCCACAAACGGCCAAAACTATGGGCCACGCCAAATGCGTACTGACTATCTGTAAAGACATTCACTCTCTTTCCCTTAGCTAAAACACACGCTCTTGTTAGAGCTATTAATTCTGCAGCTTGGGCAGAATTCTGACTCACTCTTGCAGTCTCCACAATCGTCTTCAAAGTCGTTACTGCGTAAGCAGCAGTCACATCACCATTCCCCAATTTAAAACATGACCCGTCCACATACAGCGTGCCATCTGGATCGGATAACGGAGTATCCTTTAAGTCAATGCGTCCTTTTGTCTCTTCCTCCGTTTTAAAACAACAATCATGTGGTTCGGAATCACTCGACTCTTGATCAGTCGGCAACAGTGTTGCTGGATTCAATACATTACATCTTTTGATCTGAATATGACTCGCTAGTAATGTTAGCTCATAACCAGATAGTCTCGCACTGGTAAGGTGTTGTGTCTTCGTTCGATTCATGAGTGTATCCACCGCATGAGGAACCATGACCACTAGCATGTTGTTCATCACCAAACCAGCAGATTGTCGAATGGAAGCCGCAGCTGCCGCTGTAGCTCTCAAACAACTAGGCAATGCTCTAGCTACCGGATCTAATGTTGATGAAAAATACGCACAAGGGCGTTGT
Organism: Lissotriton vulgaris; assembly: GCF_964263255.1. Lineage (NCBI taxonomy): Eukaryota > Metazoa > Chordata > Amphibia > Caudata > Salamandridae > Lissotriton > Lissotriton vulgaris. The sequence goes on from NC_141691.1 coordinate 2,038,468,837, forward strand.
TTATCACCAAACTTCTGTGTCAGAACACTCAACGCGCAACCTTCTCTCTCATGAACATAGAGCGTGAATGGCTTACTGTAATCAGGTGTACCTAATACAGGAGCTGAACACAATGCTTTTCGTAACTCAGAAAAACTCTCCTGACATTCATCAGACCATGGCACCGGACTCGGAACATTTTTCCCAGTCAAAGCTACCAACGGTTTTGCTAAAAGAGAAAAATTTGGGATCCACTGCCTACAGTAAGAGGTAATACCTAAGAAGGCACGTACTTCTCTCTGTGTGCGTGGAACACTCATCTGCGTAATTGCTTTTATTCTCTCTGGGGTCAACTTCCTTCCCTCCTTTGACAAGAGATGACCTAGGTAGGTCACTTCTTGGCAACAGTATTGCATTTTCGAAGGTGACACCTTATGATTCAAATTAGACAAATGATGCAATAACGAGATCGTAGCTGCTTTGCAAGTTTCCTTGTCATCGGCAGCCACTAGAAGATCGTCTACATACTGTACTAGAGCAGAACCTGGAGGAAGGACAAAGGCATCTAAATGGCTTTTTAATGCTTGACTGTAAATAGATGGGCTCTCACAATAGCCTTGTGGAGCGCGTTTGAATCTGAAACTTTGACCTCCTAGACAGAAGCCGAAAATATCTCTGCTTTCCTCGGCTATCGGAATGCTGAAAAAGGCATTCTTCAAGTCGATGACTGAGAACCAAGTGGCTGTAGCAGGAATTAAATTTAACAAGGCAGTAATGTCTGGAACTACAGGAAACTGCGGAACTACAATCTTATTAACTTCTCTAAGGTCGATAACAAACCTATACACTGGAGGCTTTGTAGGATCAGTTCTTTTCAGAATCGGTAGTACAGGACTGTTACAGACATTTCCTCTAGTTTCTTCAACCACACCTTTCTTAATCAAATCTTGCACAATCAATAAAAGTGCACGCTCACCTTCACTAGATATTTTGTATTGCGGAATTCTTGGAAATTTTACATTTGCTTTCAAAGTTACTACATATGGTGGTATTTCTAAAAGGCCTACATCATTAGGACCAGTCGCCCAAAGAGAATCAGGGAGTGAACGCAGCTCTGGCGGGAGTGCATCCATTGACAAGTACATCGGAGAAGTGATATTTTTACCCAATATAAGCTGTACTCCTTCCGGAGAACAGTACAATGTCGCATATAGTCGTTTTAACAAATCTAAACCAAGCAGATTTTCATTACAACCCGTCGTCAAAATCAGAGGTGCTTTTAAGTGACACGGTCCAACAGAAATAGACAAAGGACCAGATATCGGGTTGTAAACAGGGGCGCCTGAAAAACCTACAGAAACATTTGTTGAGCCGGACAAAGGTGCGCCAGGGAGTTTCGCATGAATGATAGAACTTTTTGCGGCACCAGTATCCAACAGAAACGGTTCGACTACACCTGATGTTGCTACTGCGACATGTCAAGTCAAGTCAAGTCATAAAATTTATATAGCGCACTACATACCCAGAGGGTTTCAAGGCGCTTAGGAAGGGGAGGAGGATTATTTGTCAAATATCCATGTTTTAAGCTGCTTTCTGAACGCTAGGTGATTCTGGGTGAGGCGAAGGTAGGCGGGGAGTGAGTTCCATGTTATGGCAGCCAGGTAAGAGAAGGATCTGCCTCCCATGGTGGTCTTGTTGATGCGAGGTACAGTGGCGAAGGCTTGGCTGGAAGAGCGGAGTTGGCGGGAGGGGGAGTAGAAGGACAGTCGAGAGTTGAGGCAATCTGGTCCGATGTCGTAGAGTGATTTGTGTGCGTGGGTGAGCAGTCGGAAAGTAATCCTCTTATTGACGGGTAGCCAGTGGAGATCTTTAAGGTGACCAGAGATGTGTTCGTTGCGTGGGATGTCTAATATGAGCCTGGCTGAGGCGTTTTTGGATTCGTTGTAGTTTCTTCTGGAGTTTAGCGGTGGTACCTGCGTAGAGGGTGTTTCCGTAGTCCAGTCGGCTCGTGACCAGAGCATGGGTGACTGTTTTCCTTGTTTCGGTGGGGATCCAGCGAAATGTTTTTCTGAGCATGCGAAGAATGTTAAAGCAGGAAGAGGATACAGCGCTGACTTGTCTGTTCATTGATAGTGAGGAGTCCAGGATGACGCCAAGGTTCCGTGCGTGGTCTGTCGGGATGGGTGCATTTCCGAGGGCTTCCGGCCACCAGGAGTTGTCCCATGCAGAGGGGGATTTACCTAAGATGAGGACTTCTGTTTTGTCTGAATTCAGTTTCAGTCGGCTTTGTTTCATCCATTCGGCGACTTCTTTCATTCCTTCGTGAAGGTTAGTTTTGGCGGTGCTGGGGTCCTTGGTGAGAGATAGGATCAGTTGAGTGTCGTCCGCGTAAGAGATGATGTTGAGGTTGTGTTGGCGGGCGATGGCCGCGAGGGGGCTCATGTATACGTTGAAGAGGGTGGGACTGAGTGAGGATCCTTGTGGTACGCCGCAGATGATTTCAGAGGCCTCGGACTTGAATGGTGGGAGGCGGACTCTCTGGGTTCTTCCGGTGAGGAACGAGGTGATCCAATCCAGTGCCTTTCCTTGGATTCCGATGTTTCTGAGGCGATGTAAAAGGGTGCTGTGGCAGACTGTGTCGAAGGCTGCAGAAAGGTCGAGGAGGATGAGGGCGACTGTGTCTCCATTGTCCAGTAGAGTTCGGATGTCGTCTGTTGCTGCGATGAGGGCGGTCTCAGTACTGTGTTTGGCTCGGAAGCCAGATTGTGAGGGGTCGAGTGAATTGTTGGCTTCGAGGAAGGCGGCGAGCTGGTTGTTGACAGCTTTCTCGATGACTTTGGCCGGGAATGGAAGAAGCGAGATGGGGCGGTAGTTTTTGAGTTCGGTGGGGTCTGCTGTTGGTTTTTTCAGAAGGGCGGTGAGTTCAGCATGTTTCCAATCTTCTGGGAAGGTAGCGGAGTTGAAGGAGCAATTGATGACGTCTCGGAGGTGAGGAGCTATGACGGAGTCTGCTTTGTTGAAGATGTGGTGAGGGCATGGGTCTGTGGGGGATCCAGAGTGGATGGAATTCATCAGGCGGATGGTGTCCTCAGTGGAGATAGGGTTCCAGGCGTTAAGGGTGTTAACGGGGGGAAGATGGTCAGTTGATGGTAGGGTGGGTTGGCTTCCGGGTTGGTTGTCAAAGCTGTTGTGGATGTCAGCAATCTTGTTGTGGAAGAAAGAGGCTAGGGAATCGCAGAGGGTTTGAGAGGGGGAGATGTCGTTGGAGTTGGCCGAGGGGTTAGAAAATTCCTTGACGATGTTGAAAAGTTCCTTGCTGTTGTGGGCGTTGTTGTCAAGTCGATCTTTGAATGCTGTTTTCTTGGCTTTTCGGATCAGTTGGTGGTGAGTACGGATGGCGCTTTTGAAGGCGTCCTTGTTGCTGGTGGATGGGTCTTTTTTCCAGGCCTTTTCAAGGGAGCGGCACAGTTTCTTGGACTTCTTGAGGTCATCGTTGAACCATGAGGCCTTCTTGATGCCAAGTTTGTGTTGACGTTTTTTCATTGGTGCTAAGGTGTCGGCGGTGTTGGATAGCCAAAGGGTGAGGTTAGATGCGGCTTCGTTGGCGTTAGAAGAGAGGGCTGGGGAGGTTTGAAGGAGCGATGTGGAGATCTGCTCCGTGGTGATGATTTTGTTCCAGTTTCTTTGTAGAGTTGGTTTGAGGTGGACGATGGGTTTCGGTTTGTTGTAGGTGAAGTGAACGCAGCTGTGGTCAGTCCAGAGGAGATCCGTAGTGTGGCTGAAGGAGACATGGTTGCTGGAGGTGAAGATGGGGTCGAGTGTGTGACCTGCGATGTGGGTGGGGGAAGTGACCAATTGTTTAAGTCCGAGGTTGGCTAGGTTGTCCAAGAGGGTGGCGGTGTTGCGGTCGTTGCTCTTTTCAAGGTGGAAGTTGAGGTCTCCCAGAAGGATGTAGTCTTTGGAGGGGAGCGCGTGTGGGGTGATGAAGTCCGTGATGTCTTCACTGAATTTTGCGCGGGGTCCTGGTGGTCTGTAGAGGAGGGTGCCTCTGAGTGTGGTCTTGGGGTCGATGTGTATTTGGAAGTGAAGGTGTTCGGAGTTAGCGAGGTTGGCGTCAGAGCTGGTCGAGATGCGGATTGATTTCTTATGGACGATAGCGATTCCACCTCCTGTATGGTCAGTGCGGTCCTTGCGTGTGATCTTATAGTCATCAGGTATGGCAATGGCGATGTCAGGGGCGGAGGAAGCGTTCATCCATGTTTCCGTTAGGAAGGCGACGTCAGGGGAGATGGTGTCTAGTAGGTTCCAAAGGTCAATGGCGTGTCTGTGGACCGAGCGGGTGTTGAGAAGGATGCATTCTAGGTGGTTGGGGTCGGGAGTCTGTGTTGTGGTCGCAGCGGAGATGTTGTCGGTGCCGATGAATCTGCAGGAGAGGCAGGAGAACGGGCCATGGGTGCGTCCAGGAGCGGCTTGGACGCAGTTGGGGGCGCGACCGGGGTTAAGGGCTAGGAGGGTGGCAGCATCGTAGGTAATGCGGGAGGGCTGGGCAGCGCGAGGGGCAGGGGGTCTGGCGCTGGGCGCGGTCCAGGCGCGGACGGGCGTAGACGGGCTTACCTTTGGCGCACCTTCGGCGCGGATTGGGCGCGGACGCTGCGCGTTGACGCTGCGCGCGGGAGCTACTGTCATATATGGATGGTGGAGGGGGAGGGGCGAGGGCGTCTCAGCTGGGAGGCGGGGCGGGTCACGAAGGAGGACAACAACAACTAAAATGGCTGCGTAGGGGACAGCGGAGCGGAGCGCTTGGGGCGAAATGCGCTGGTGCAATGGAAATGCTTCCAAACAGTGATAAATGTGCGCTACAAGATAAGCGTTACAAAGCGGTAATCAGGCGCCTCACAAATGAGGTTTCTATGAAGCGGAAGCGAGCGCCCTACAAGTGAAATGTTCACAAAGCGGCAAGCAGGCGCGTTATTAAATAATTTCACACAAAGCGGCAAGCAGGCGCGATATCAATTAAATCTTATCAAAAGCGGCAGGCAGGGCACGCTGCAGGTCTTCGGTAGGGGTAAGAACACACAACGATACCGTAGATCGCCAGGGAGGCAAGGGAGCGACCACTCTGCTGGGGAGCGAAGGACATAAGGCCCACTCTGATCCACTGGAACTGATACTACTCCCTCTCTCTGTCCATGGCTGTCCTAGTACCCATTTTGCTGAAATCCCTCATCCACTTCACAATAATCTTCGACAAGATATTGTTGAGATCTATTTTGCTGAGTAGACTGTCCATTTCGTTGATCAAAGTGATTGGAAGGACGATCGTTCGTTTGTGGAGGCATAGTACCTCGCCCTCGACCTCTAGAATTCTGCACAAAACCACCACGACCTCTCTGAGCTGCTGCTGCATTATTTTGCGCTAAGATCGGACATTCATTCTTGTAGTGACCCTCTTTCTTACAGTACGCACATTGGTTCCACTGATATTGAGGTCTTGTCGAACTATAATCTGTTCTTTGATATGAACCCTGTTGCATATTAGTCTGATTCGTGCGAGGCGGATACGCCTGCTGCAAAAGAACTTTAGTTTTTAAGTCTTTCGTTTTCTTATCTGATTTTTCTTTTTCCTCTTTATCTCTATTTTCGTAATACTGTGCAGTTGCAAGTATTTGCGCAGTTGTGGAAACAGCCCACGCACTCTCTGAATCCTTTAATTTATTGCATAATTCAGGTAACAAATTATGCACAAATTTATCGACAAACAGTCTTTGTCCTCCTTCTGTGCTCATGTCCTGACCACTATGATCTACAAAAGTCTCTTCGAACCTCGTGAAAAAGTCGGAGACACTTTCGTCCTTCTTCTGTCTGCATGCGGATAACTTGTCCCAATTAACACGCAATGCGGGCATCAGAGTCTTCATTAGATCAATTATCCTACCTGGAAGATTAGCAATTAAGGGTTCAGGTTTTGCACCACCTATTTGCTGACCATCCGCTGCAGTGATAGCTGCCCAATCACCACCTAAGGCAACTTGATGATCCTCTCTACGAATTTTAGCCCACACTGGTTGCGGAACTACATTGCCAAATAACATATCGATGTCTGCTAAGTTCATTATACAAGCCTCAACTGTCTGTGTTAATTCCTTATAGTATCCAGCAGGATTCTTATGCGGATCTGGCAAGGCCTGCTTCACTGCTAGTACTTCAGCTTGTTTCCACGGAATGTGTATCCACACCCTTTGGAATTGGGCCGGAGCGGCTGCAATACCACGGACTGCATCAGCTTGCACAGCATCGCGCCAAATTGGAGGAACCTCCCTCATTGGATATTGGCGACTTAATTTCATTTTGCTTTTCTCTAAATCTCTCGGTGAACGAAGTGATGGGTCATTCCTATAACTTAAAATCAGTTCCATCGCTTCTTCTATATTATCACCCACTATCATTCCAGCAGCAAACTCTTTCTGAACCTTAATTAAGTCTTCTAAATTTGATTCAACATCGTCTTCTTCTATCTCCTCACGTAACAACGAGCACATCTCGTCAAAGACATACCGTTGCGTTGGTTCTTTCCACTGCATAAATGTTTCTAGCACGTCTCTCGTACTATATCTCCTACTCTTCGAAATCCATCTGAGAGCCGTGGAATCTAAAATTCCCCGTTCCTCAGTACTTGGAAGCTGACTACGTCTTTGAACAGAGTCAGAAGTAGGAGTCTTGATTAAGGTTTTATAGAAAGGAGACAGCATACTAGACACAGAATCAGTGATTCTCCGATGAACAGAAAGTGGAGTCAACACACTCGCAGATGTGGAAAACACACTAGAGGTAGGAACAGATAGCGGAACAGTAGAAGTATCGAGAAAGACAGTTTGTGGAACAGTAGATGCGAGCGAGACAGATACAGGTATAGAAGTCGGCAACCCAGGAAGAGGAGGAGCCGTAGGAACATTTACATTGACCACAGGAGGTACGGGAACCTGATTCTGAGGGACAGGAGCAGGAACACCAGGTTGTCCAGCAACCGGCAATTGAACATTTGGCACAAATTGGGCCGTAGCACCTTGTGCATACGGTGGAGGTGACCGTAACAAATAAGATAGCAGAGGATCGTTTTCAGAATCCTCCAGTATCTTAGCTGTTTTCGATGGCAAGGCAGGATAGCACTTGTCAATCGCTAAATTGTGCTCTCTAATGGCCACCTCTATGGCTTTCTCACACTCGTTATCCTGCAACTGCTTAGTTGCTTGTTCTAGAGTCAACTCTTCTTTCTCTTTCTGTTCTTTCTTTAACCTTTTCATTTCTCTCTGTTTGGATTCTTTTCGCCAGTAACGGAAAGAATCAAACATTGCCGGCCGGGCTTTCTTCCTAAACAATTTCGCTTCTAAATTGTCGAGAATTTCGGGTTCAAAACTACCATGCAGTGGCCAACTAAGGACACCATCTTTCTCAGTGTATCGGACCCATACCTCATTATAGGATATAGGACCCACACCATGTTTACAATACAAGTCATATAGGGGAGTCCCAATCGGAGGAACCAGACATGAGTCCTCCAATCGTGAGTCACTGTTGCAACCGAAACATGACAACATACAGTTTCTCCGACTTACCATTTTTCAGTCCGGAACACAAAACAAACAAAACACGAAACAGATATGTGCACTTGAACCAAGAACTTAGGCCTACTAAAACGAACTGATGTATCGATACCCAAACTAAACCAAATAGATTATCGTAACCAGAACAACCAGTGATAATCTTACGAAACCAAACCAAACCAAGAACCAAAAAGGATTTTAACAACCCTCACAAAGTAACTAGCTAGCAACCACTAAATACTTAACTGAGGCACTGAAGACGTCACCAAGGAGAAACCCGTCACGTTTCGCTGTACTAAGGACTGCACCTCGGGTCCAAGACAGGGCGACGGTCAAGGCAACGGCCCACTGCAGCCGTCTTGAACGGGAACCCTCGTGGAAGAGAACGTCGGGCCACTTTTGCGATATGCCGGGATCGATGAAGTGGGGCGCCTCCCTCAGGAATCTTCACACGAAGCTTCTCGAACTCTTCAGGCTTTTGGACCGGTACCGAATGACGTTGCCCCACGTTGGGCGCCAATTGGAGTTCTGGACTTTTTGGTTCCGTCCAGAGGTGTCAGGGAACAACATCCAAAGACCCTGGAGTTCCACCTGCCTTGGTGCACAAATGAACAGAAACACGGGCTTCTCGATGGTGGCGTCAAAGACCAAAGGTTTATTACTGCAGGGACACAGAAGTCACAGAAACTACGCATGGGCAGTAACTAGGAGCCTGTTCAAATTGTACAAAGAGGGTTGCTCCTTATATACTAAATTTTAGCCTTCAGGCGAATTCTTCACATGTTGGTACATTCCTAAAACCTTTGTGTCATAAACAATAAATATTTGGCGTACACAGGAATCGTCGACAATATCTGATGTCAAAACATTACGAACGAGGGATTCCCACTTTTCCATCATAATCTCATGTCAACTTTTCATTCAAGACCCGGACCGCCTCATCGTAAATTTCGTTACCTCCCCCTAATAAAGGCCCAGAAGGAAAGGAGCAGAGCCAGGTGCAGAAGATAGAAAAGCAGGATAAGGGATGTTTGTAGGTTGTAAATGGGCAAGGCTACCGGCCGCCTAATCGTGATCAGGACAATGGACACGAAGACCAGTTTAGCAGGACTGGCCTCGGGCAGAGGAGGCAGTCTTTGCCAAGTCATGCAGCTACAGCGTGATCTGGTTTAAGGTGCACGTGTCATGTAAGAGGTGAATCTCCGGCTAAGGCTACGTGTCCTTAATTGAAATGAAGTGATCAGAGGTTATTGCGTATGTGAGGGCAAGAAACACAAAATGGCGGCCATGATCTAAGATGGATGCCGTGGGTAGATCAGAAATGTGTTTATAAAAGGAGTGCTCTTGCTCGTAGCGTAGCGAAAACACCAGGATATGCTAAATGGATCATTTGCGGTTCGCTGATACCAATATTATGTATTTCCGACAATATTGAAAACACGGGTTCAAATCGTCGGTAACCTCAAATCTACGTTTTGATGTGGAGGGCATCTACGGGAGTAATGGAGCGCACTTTACAGTTCAGGGAAACAGAGTCTTTCTCAACAACCTAAAGCTCTGCATCCACACTTACATGTAGCTACAAAAAACTCATAATAACCCCAAGTGCTCTTTTTAGAGCCACCCTATTACCCAACAGTTAATATTAATGTTAATGTTATCAGAGGTTATATAGAGCACAGCTGCCCCAGCAGAAGGCCATCCCGGCGCTTCCAGCATCAGAAAACGGGTCTAACCCCGACAAAAGGATACCTCCAACAAAAAGAAAGACCAGCAAAAGCTAAACTGAGGGAAAAATGAAGGTTTTAATGGCTTTTCTTAAGTCCAACAGACCCTCCAAACTACGTATTTGAACTGGCAGGGGGTTTCATAACTTGGCCGCCAAGCAGCGGAAGTACCGTCCCCCGCTTGACAGCATTTTACACAGGGAACAATGACCAGGTGCTGCCCTAAGGAGCGCAGCTGGCAGGGGGGTACACGGGGTAAGCAAATTACGTGCAGGCTAGGTGTAGGAAGCTTTAGTATCTTGAAAGAAAGACAAAGCTTCTTAAATTGAATCCGCTCCGCCATGGACAGCCAATGAAGTTTCCCGATGGTGTCAACAACAGGACAAAACCGAGGGAGCCCCAGCAAGGTTATGGCATCAGTGTTTTGAACATGCTGCATCCGAATAATTTCAGCCTGATTGGCCCTCAACAGGGGAGAGCTGGCATAGTCCAGTCAAGATAGAATAGGCGCCTGGACAATCAGCTGGCATGTCAGTGGTTAAAAACACTTCAAGAGCGGCTTAAGACCTCGGAGGAGGCCGAAGCACGTCTCAGCAACTTTTTTGGTATGGATTTGCTGAGAGAGGAATCCATCCAGACCCCGAGGTTGTTAACCACCTCCTTTGGCTCTGGAGTATTACCCAGGGCACTCGGCCACCAGTGCTCACCCCACAAGCTTGCGTTCTTCCCTGCTAACAAAACCTTGGTTTTGTAAGCATTTAGCTGCAAGTAGTTAGTGACACCCATTCAGCCTAGGCAGTCAGGCTACCTCTAAACCTGGAGGCATTCAAAGTAGAGCCTTCAGCCAGGGCCACCACTAGCTGTGTATTTTCTGCATATGAGACCATAGTAAGGTCCCACTGCCTTGCGACCACTGCCAGCCACTGAACGTATAGGTTGAATAATGAGGGACTCTTCGCCAAGCACTGAGGCAATCCCTGATGGATGGAATGGACCTGGGATAAAAAGTGGGGGGCAGAAACTCTGAAAGATTTTCCAGACAGTGACTCTTACCTATTAAAATTATTCTTTATTTATAAAATTTTGCTTGGAGTCTCAAACCTATTGCTTTTACTTGCTGGAAGAGATGGAATCGCCACTCCAAGTATTCAAAAGAATTCAAAAGAAAAATTCTAAATTGTTTAATTCTGCCTTGGGGACTGTGGGGGGAGCCGCAAGGATTTGGGGGCCCATCAAGACCCCCTTACAATTAGAAATTCCCCTGGGAGGTGGCAGTCTCTGGGACAGTGTGAGGGGAGTGACATCCCCTCCACACATTGAATAAACAAGCCCTAGGAAGGTGGTGGTACAAGGGCTGCGGGGGCCCCCTTTGGGCCCCTGTAAATAATTACTGATCCTCCCCGGACCTGGCCTACCCAGGGCTTATAGAAAACAAAGAGTTTCATTTTGTGTTTTGTTTCTCGCAGGGTTAATGCAACTAGTGCGACTTTGGACTTTAAAAAAATGCTTTTCTAGGGCTTGGGGTACTTTTGGGACCCCCTCAGTGTCTTTCTACCCTGCCCCTTTTCTTGTTTATCAGCCTTTTTTCCACTCTTTTCTTTTGACTTACATGTAATTACAACAAACTTATAGTAAACACAAGGGCTCATTTTGGAGCCACCCTATAACCCAACAGTAAATCCTACCTATTAAAAACAATAAATAAAAAAGTGTTTAAAATTTTGCTTGGAGTCGCAAACCTATCGCTTTTACACTGGGGGGTCGCGCTGGAGGCGATAGAGTCGCCACTCCAAGCACACAAAAGAAAGAAAAATGCTCCAAAATCTTAATTGTTTAATTTTGCCATGGGGGATCCCATCCCCAGAGGCATGCCCTCGGGGAATGTGAAGGCAGCCCCATTGTCCCCACAGTCCCGACTCCCCACCTTCTGCTGGAGCCGGCATTGCTTTTGGACAAGGGGAGCTGCTAATAGGAACTGGGGGACATTGCAGGAGCTGGCCCTTGGGGCTTGTGGTCCGCAGGGCCGTCATGGCTCCAGGCCCCCTTTCCTTCATTTGCATATCCCCAGTGTTTTGTTTCGATTTAGATACCCATACATAGGTTTCCCATATCATGTCCTTGTATAGGCACAACTCATGTTGCCGTTATTTAGGCATAGAAATCCCAGTCCTTATTTAGGCATCAGCCATGCTATCTAAATACAGACATGGTCACCTAGATCTATCTATCCCACATCACAACAAGTTTTTAGAAACCAGACCCTTAAGCCATGGGACATTCCCTTGTTGGATTATTGACTTCTCCAAGAACTCATTTAATATGCATGAACAACTATTCCTTAGGGGTTCATTCATGATGTCTTCTCTGCCCGTTTTTATGCCAATGCTAGCATTCCTATGCACCTTCCAGGTATAAATATACCTTCACTTACCATGGCATACCACTGCTTGGCTACATAGCGTGATACAGCTCACCACAGCAAGCTCAAAAGGAATTTGAGTCCCCGCCTGACGCACTGACTAGACACTCACATCCAGTTCACTGGGAATCCAGCTTCCAGTGTCCTGGCTTACTTTGTGGGGTGTTTGGGATTGAAATCCAGAAAGAGATTCCAACCTCTCCTATTCTAAGGTAGGGAGCAGACTAGAACCTAGAGGGACTCTTGGCAATACAAAGTATAGCTAAACTATACTATAGAAAACAGCACCTACTTCTTACCTCCTACTAACCTTAGGTTAGGTACAAAGGTCTAGAACTACTTAGAAGCATCAGATGAGTATTCACATTTTAGCCTGTGTTATTTATGTATGTTTATATTAATAAAAGACCATGCTATTGCAGTATTATTTCTTCTTACTGCTCAAGCTGTACTTATTACATTCCTCACACTGCTTGTGGTTGTAACAGCTCATATCTCTTTCACAAGAAATAAGACTGGTCAATAAATCCTTTTATTGAAATGCCTGTCTATCTTTTTCTGTGTACCTTCAAAGAAACTAAGCATGCATGATTGACTGAGAGAAACTGTTATCTATTGTTTCCATGATTCTGAGAACTGTTCTGATTCTAAAGGGAAACAAAATTGTAATGTTGATGCGGTTGTCAGAAACTAATCTTTTCTTGTTTAATCAAGAAGTTTCGTGGCACCTCTGAGTTAACACAAGTAATTAAGTTTAATATACTCGATAGGAGCATACTGACCTCACTCCTATGCAAAAACTATAGTGTATATTATTCCAATGCGCAGAGCCTATAAGAGAATTAGGAACTACACTACAGTGGGGAGTTGGTGGTCCCGGGGCTTGGGGGATCGTGAATCCCCCCTCATTATTTAAAGAAGCCCCAGGTAGGTGGTGGTGCCCGGGACTTGAGGGGTCCCAGCAAGGCCTCCCTTACAATTGGAAATACCCCGGGGATATGGCAATTGCTGAGGCAGCGTATATAAACAACAAAGCTCATTCTTTAGTTTTATTTCTTGTCCGGATTTGCACACCAGTGTGACTTTGGATGGTTTTTATAAACAAAAAAATTGTTTTCTTGGGCTTGGGGGTCCTTCTTGGGCACCCTGACCAGGCGTTGGGGGTCAGAGTCTTTCTACCCAGACCCATTTCCTCAACATTGCAAGAGACGGCCCTGAGGGTGGCGGTCGCAAAGGCCATCAACTGCTCCAGGAGGGGGGCCACATGGCCCCCCTCCCTTCATATGCCTAGCCGCGTGGATATGGTGGTCCACCGAAGGTTGGGGGGCCCACAAGGCCCCCCACATTATTAGAAGAAGCCCTGGGGAAGTGGTGGTCCATGGGGCTTGGGGGGCACAGCGAGGCCCCCCTTATAATTATAAATGTCCAGAGGAGGTGGCAGTTTCTGGGGTAGTGTGGCGGGAGTTACAAGCCCGACACATTGAATAAACAAGCCCTGAAGAGTTGGCAGTCCCCTGGGCTGCAGGGGCCCACATAGGCCCCCGCAAATGGATTACCGATTTCCCCCGGGACCTTACCCATATTCTCATCAAAATTTGCGCATCCAGCGCAACCTCAGAATTCTTTTTTTAATGCTTTTTGGGGATTGGGGGTCAGGGTCGTTCTACCCTGCCCCTTTCCCTGTTGTTCAGACTTTTTTTCACTCTTTTTCTTCTGACTCGGTTACTGAGTCACAAGATGTCTGCGAACTCTTCCTGGTCTGGAGTGTTGGCGGACAATAATAAGTCATCATGTGCCCAGGGGGGGTTGCGACTCCTCCTCGGTGTTCAGATATCAAAACTTTTCTTTTTCTACTTTCTCAGGAACTACTGAACGCATTTACACCATTTTAAAAAAAAGATTGCTTTCTGAACCAAGAGCTCCCTTTTTCCCAACTATTTTGTAATTCCGTTCAGCCGTTTGGGCTGTAGTCTGTTCCAATTTTTTGCATGGAAATTAACTTGACGAATTTCGTGGAAACTTTGAAAAAAGGAGCTTACCGGAGTACCCCGTTAATTTTGAAAAGTTTGCAAAGATTCATCAAACGACACCAAAGATAACAGAACCTGAGGACACAGTATAATTGTCTCTGCCTTATGGAAAGCAAGGCTGAATGCAATGCTGTCCTTAATGTAGAGGTACATTAATAAAAGTAATGTCTTTTGTCGATTGAATTCAGCATCAATTACATGTAAAAGGGACAGTATGTCTCACTGTGACATAACACTGTTCACTCTTCTTTGTGATGATTTATTGTGCACAAAGTAAGTAGTATCTTTGGCGCTGAGCTTGTGCGTTCCCTGTGCAGTGTAGATTGAAGGCAGTTGTTAACAGACATAGACAAATGGTTGCTATCAATTATTTAAACAAAATCTGAAGACATACAGTAGAAACATCTCTAAATTAAAGAAATAAAGGCAGAATTTCCTACTGTTCAAACTTTAAGAATATCTGAGGAGATTATGAAATAGTCTCTGTTTTAAATAAATCAAGATTGTATTGAACGTTTTCTGTAGTGCTGGCACTGTTGGTATCCAGTTGTCAACTCTATTGAGTGCTGAATTGGTAACCTGAGCCAAGAAATGCAGCAAGTGTGCACATTTTCCGCTGCCTTTGCCCGGGAGTAGTACCTAGTACAAAAAAGGCTTGTTAAAGGGCCTTAACTTTGAATAAAATTATGAAATTGAAAAATAATTAATAACCCCAGGGGAAAAAAAGCAAGAAGTAGGTGTGTGTATGTGTAGATGATGTGTTGATTGAGTGGAAGGTGAAAAATAAGAAAGGCTGCAGATGTGCAAAGTAGTCACTGCCTTGTAAGGGAAGTGGGTGTTTGGTTTTCCTGTTCATTATACAGACTGGGCGTTGGATTCCGCAGTGTGTGCCTGAGAAACGGGTATCTAATGTAAGGAGTTAAGCAAGTGCACAAAGTACACACAATGTGTGGTAGAAAGGATGCAAGAAAGGATGCAAGTTTGCAAATTATCCACTGCCATTCAATGGGTAATATTTATCAAGAAGTTTCAATAAAGGGTTTGGACTTTGAAGTTTAATTACTTGAAGAATAATTAGAACATTGGAATGTTGGGAGCTCCATTGCAGACAGATGCTTCTACGGGCCGGTAAAGGCCCGCAGAGCAACATTCCAATGTTCCCTAAAGGCTTTTCGAAGCTCGAGGGGATTTATATCCCCTCGTGCTTCGAGAACCCTTTGTTTAAATTGCTAGAACATTTTGCCCTTTAGTGGCAGAATGTTCTAATAGTCTTATAGCCCTTCCTAGCAGGGCTATACCGCCTATTAAAGTCCTGCTGTCTCGTTAAAGACCCTCGCCTTTGGTTCCGGCCTTTAATGATTCAGCGGGCCTTTAATAGCCGGTATAGCCTGCTGCTGTGGGCTATAAGGGTATATTGATAACCCCAGCTAAACAAGGCTGCAAGTGTGCAAATTTCCCACTACCTTCGGCCGGTGTAGTTGATAGAACAAAAAGGCCTCGATAAAGGGTCTGCATTTTTAATAGGAGTATGAAATTTAACAATAGTTCATAAGGTCTGCGAAGAAATGCAGCAAGTGCGCAAATGTCCCACTGCCTTCTGGCGGTACAGTACCGACATGTAAAAGGCTTGATAAAGGGACATGAGTTTGAATTAAAATATGAAATTCAAGAGTAATTGATTATGTCAGTGAAGAAAGGCAGGAAGTGTGCAAATTTCCCATTGCCTTCGGCCGGGGTTGTAGCTACAACAAAAAGGCTCGATAAATGGTCTTGAGTTTCAATCAGGATATGAAATAGGTGTTATACTTAGTTTAGTTCAGACTGAGTTAGTGGTATGTGAAACGTGCTGATAGTAATTTGTTTGCTCTTGTGCATTCTGGCTTACTAAGGGTAATTGGCGATTTTGTGTAGGTGTGACGGAGACGATTTTATTTGGTAATGTACTTTATATGTAATGAATGAAGAATCAGGTAAATTGTGGGTGAATATAGACATGTGGTGATGGTACGAGGTAGCGGTTACCAAAACGTCATACTTTGGTGGCAATAATTTAAGGTGCCCGATATTGGTAATTTAGTGTTTGAATGTAGTGATAAGTGGTGGAATGAGTTAGTGGCACCTAAAGGAACGAAGTTCTGTGGAGTTTGCGATTATGTGTGGTCCAAGCAGGACGCATTAGTAGCAAAGTCTTAAAAATTACGAGGCATATTACCAAGCAATAGCAATAATTATCGCTATTGCTTGGTTAGAGACAAAATGTTACAGCTGAGCTGCGGCGATTTTTACCGCAAATAAACCTTGGTATTACCAAGGTTTATCGCAAATGCGATAAAAATCGCCACAATGCATGAATATCGCTGAAAAGTCAGCGATATTCATGCATTACCGAGCTAATGCTCTTAGCCATGTTATCCACCTCCCGTTGGATAACATGGCTAAGAACTGCTCAGGGCAGGTGTTAGCTTTTGGAGATATTCACGCTTAGCGCGAATATCTCCAAATGTTGGTAATAGGAGATAGCGATGTTAGCGACTGTTTTCAGTCGCTAACATCTTGGCACGCCCACTTTGGATCTCATTAGTGCTAAATATCACTGACATGCAAAGTGGGGCCCAAGATGGTCGCTATGTCCTACTAGCTGTCCCTAACTGGTGTTAGCGACAGCTAGGTAATAGGGAGATAATTTTATCTCTGCTTTCTTGGCTTTTAAAGCCAAAAAAGCGGAGATAAACCCCCTTGATAATATGCCCCTACGTTTTTTTAATAAATATTGGCTGTCCATTGACATTAGTTGAACTATATCTCCAAAAAGTTGGATATTTAAAAAAAAAAAATAAGTCATGTTATTCAATACGGTCATGTGGTGATAATTTGTGGTGCACTGAGTTAGTAATACCTTTGGCGCTGAGGTTGAACGTACCCTGTGATGATACATGATTGGGGGGGGGGGAGGAACAGTAATATGTCATACTCTGTTTTAAGAATTTGCTGCATTCTTAAATGCACAAAGGCAAGCATTAAGTTTTATACCATGCTTAGGTCATCAATAATGAGAAGTTTCATTTTCGTGAGGAATTTTCACAACAAGCTTCTGCAGATAGTTTGTGGTATTCTAATTTGTTGTCATGCGCCATAGGTAGTATGTGTAAACGATTTAATGTAGGATTGGATATGTCAACATATTTTGAATATAAGGAACTTATTACAAATATGCAAGAAGCAAATGATGGGGATTAGGGAAGTATTCTACAAGATATAAGATTTGGAGAAATAAGTGAACATGGTAATATAGTTTTACAGAGACGATTACTTTGAAATGTGTTTCTAAATGAAAATATTGTTTCTAAGGTAGTTGGTAATTTCAAAAAAATTGACAACCCCAGTGAAGAAAAGGAGCAAGTGTTAAAATATCCTACTGTCTTCAGCTGGGGTATTAGCTATAACAAATAGGCTTGATAAAGGCCTTGACTTTGAATCAGAAAATGAAATAATTGATAACTCCAGCTAAAAAAAAGGCAGCAAGTTGGTGTGTGTTATGTGTATATGATGTGTTGATTGAGATGAAGATAAAAAAGGTGAAAAATTAGAAAGGCTGCAGACACGTAAAGTACCCAGTGCATTGTCAGGGAAGTGGATCTTTAGATTTAGATTTCCACCTCATTATACAGATAGGGCATCGAATTTCATAGTGGGAGCCTGAGAAATGGCTACCACATCAAATGAAGCAATGTAAGTGACTAAGTTACCACTGTGGGCGGTAGGGCTGGAAAGTTACAACACCGGGCCCATTTTAGGGACTGTAGTTTGAATTAGAATAATACTTGGCAAAGGCTGCAAGAAAATAAGCAGGTAGGTTAGCAGGTAGGTGTGTTTGAGGTAGTGGTTGCAGAATAAGGTGAAAAGGAAGAAAGGTAGCAGATGCGGAAAGAGACCACTGTCTTCTAAAGAAAATCAAGTTTGGTTTTCTAGTGCATTACAGACTGAGTTGGAATCCGCAGTGGGAGCCTGAGAAACGGGTATCTCATCTAACTAGTTAAGCAAGTGCACAAAGTGCACATACTGTGTGGTGGAAAGGACGCAAGTGTTTAAATTGCCCACTGTCATTCACGGGTAGTAGTTACCTTGAAGGTTTAATAAAGGGTCTGAACTTTGAATTACTTGAAGAATAATGGATAACCTCAGCCAAGAAAAGCAGCAAGTATGAAAATGGCCTGCTGTTTTCGGCCGGGGTATTAGCTACAACAAAAAGGCTTGATAAAGGGCTTTGACTTTTAATCAAAATTCAAGAATTGATAAGCTCAGCCAAGAAAGCCAGGAAGTGTGTCAATTTCCCTCTGTCTATGGATGGAGTAGTAGCTAGAACAGTAAGGCTTGGTAAAGGGCCTTGACTTTTAATGAGAATATGACATTCAAGAATAATTGATAACCCCAGCCAAGAAAGGCAACAAGTGTGCAAATTTTTTACTCTGTTCAGCCGGGGTAGTGGTTAGAAAAAAATGCTCGATAAAGGGCCTGCACTTTGAATACGAATATGAAATAGAAGAATAGTTGATAACCATAGTCAAGAAAGGCAACAAGTAGGTATGTGTAGATGATGTGTTGATTGAGTGGAAGATGAATAATGTAAAAAATAAGTAAGGCTGCAAGTGTGTAAATTAACCACTGCGTTTAGCGGGGAAGTAGTTACAATAAAAAGGCTCAATAAAGGGCCATGACTTTGAATTAGAATATGAAATTCAAGAATAATTGAAAACCCCAGCCAAGTAAGGCAGCAAGTAGGTGTGTTTCCGTGTAGATTTTGTGTTGATTGAGTGGAAGATAAAAAAGGTGAAAAATAAAAAAGGCTACAGATTTGCAAAGTACCCACTGCCCTGTGAGGGAAGTGGATGTTTGGATTTCCAGTCCATTACACAGACTGTGCATCGGATTGTGCAGGGGGAACTTGAGAAATGGGTAGCACATCAAAGCAACCAATGCAAGTGGGTAAAGTACACATACTGTGTGATAGAAAAGACGCAAGAAAGGTAGCAAGAGTGCAAATTTCTTACTGCCTTTGGACAGGGTAGTTCTCACAACAGAAAACCTTGATAAATGTCTAATGACTGATGTGGAGGACAGCGATGCTTCAGTTTCTTATTTTTGATGAAGTTGATAGACTATTCCCCGTAACACAAAAGTTCATCGCAATAAATGCATACAGCTCAGGAAGAGCTCGGGCGGAGCTGCTTAGTGCAATCGGCAGTGTAATCGGCAGCTGCAGTGTGAAAAAAGCAAGGGAAAAAAGACCGTTGGAGAAAACCAACGTTGAGATGACCGTTGGAGAAAACCAACGTTGAGATGAGAGCCTGACGAGAGCTTGACTCGGGTAAACACTGGACATTTTGTGGATACGCCGCGGCTGCGGCAACATTGCTCGGTGTATGGTGAAAAAATACATTTTCGGATTATCAATGGCATCAGCACGCTACTCGCTTTACTTTGTTTTGGTAACCCGCCTGGAACTCCCAGAAATCCCCTGTCGGTGGCAATATCATGAATATTGGGAACACTGATCATAATGAATCTGATGTGGAACATAGCCGGTGCGACTCTGAATCGGGGATAGAGCGGCTAAAGTGACTAAAGTGGTGAAAGTGGTAGATATATTGGCTTGGTACAAGGTTTTTACTGGCAATTCTACTACGAATGCTCGGAAACTTGTTAAAGGGCTGGCATAAAGCCCTGTAGTGGAGAATACCCGCCTGGCTGTTGCACGGGTATTATAGCAGGGTAGCCCGTGGGCGAGGAGGTGCCTCTTTAAAAAAAAGGATACCGGCGAAGGGGGCAGCGAAAGTAAATGAAACCGTAAAAGCAAACACCAGAAGAGGGAAAAACAAGGAGCAAGGCATGGAGGCATCCAGAATGGGTAGCAGAACAGCTGGCAAAATGGCAGAGGATTCTCGTAGAGACGGTGAAGCTGCTATGGACCCCGCTAGCACTGTTAGTACTCCTAACGGCGCTTGCTCAGCTCGGATAAAAGATGGCGAAGGCAAGGGGAAGTGTGTTGCAGCTCAGAGGGTATCAAAGCAAAATATTCAGAGTCAGACTCTTCCAGCAATGTTCGAGAGACAGAATGCCCACAATATTGACATACCAGCAGTTCAGGGGGACGATGTGATTGAGGTAATGACTGAGCATGCAATGTCGGGGCCGGCATTCTTGGACGTTACCAATACCCTGAACGTTGTATAAACAAGCGAGGTACAGCTACAGCTGTTGCAAATTGAACGAAATGGGCTAGCTGGCGACACAATGAGAAAGGGTGATGGGGATCATATTACTGAAAGAGAGGGCACTAAAAAGAAGGCAACATTGGGTGAGACTATTATCCCAGCCTTAGGCATCCATGTACCGAAGAGCATTAACGTACCAGAAGTAGGGGAAAATTTCTACTCATTATCCGAGGCATCCTCAGATGAGGGCTTCAGCCTGAGCAAGGACTGGGTAGATCACAGTGAAGGTGAAGGCAAAGGAAGCAGACCGGATGAGGCCTTAGGTGGAATTAACATAACGTCTAATTGCAGTGTAACAACTATCAAAAGGAAAATAAAGAAAAAAGGGTCATCACAGAGGACACCAGAAGGCCCCCCAAAACCTAGGGAAAATATGAATGGAACTCAAGTAGTTAGCACTCCAGTTCTAAATGGTGAAAAAGAAGCTTCAAATTATGTAGCCAATCAAGGGCCTCAGTAAATCACATTCGTTACTTTATACGAAACAATGATGGGCCATAGAGCGGAGAGCAAATCTGGGAATATTTGTATGCAAGCTACTTGCAGTAAGGTCAAAAATGCTGGTCGGCGGGCGATAACACTAGGGGCAGAAACTGCGTGTAGAGTCACAGAGGCAGAAGCTCGGATATCTGCCCTCGAGGACTACGCTGCGGCACAGAAAGAAGAGCTAGAATCAATTAAGGCTCATCGGGATGACCTGAGTTTTAAGCTGTCTGAACTTGAAAATCACTCACTTAGGAATAATCTGCGCTTTCTGGGGGTACCCGAGAAACTGGAGGGCGCTGATGTTCGTAAATTTGTTTCCAAGTTACTGCAAGAAGTCTTCCCGGAGCTCACAATCTGGGACTGGTCCCGAGAAATTCAGCGGCCACATCGGTTCCCGTTTTCAGTATAAAAAACCCCGCCAAGAAACAGAGGATCTGCCTAGAGCGTTCTTAGTTTGTTTCAACAACTTCCTGGCAAGAGAAGATATTTATGCTATGGCGAGACCGGATAAGAAAGCAACTGCTAAAAACTGTAACTTTTTCATAAGGCCGGATTTTTGCCAGGCAACAGTCTCCAAACGCTGGCATCTATGACAACACATTCCGGACTTTCAAAAGAAGGGGGCGGTGTTATATTTACAAAACCCGGCTAAACTAAAAGTAATACTAAAAGGGCAAACCAAGTTTTTCTGGTCAGATATTCAGGCTAAAGAGTACTTGGAATCTATTTAGGGAGTGTAGAAAGGTAGATAGCCTGGGTTAGAGCTGGATGTTAAGGGATCGGATATGTCTTGTAGGGGAGAGGCCTTCTGAGTGTGTTTTTGAAACCGGACAATTTTCTTTTTTTGTTTTCCTTTTTAAGTCTTATTGGTAATACCAGTAGAATCCGTCATAAAGGTGTGTTTTTTTTCTTTTTCTTTAGGTCTCAGGGGGCGGGGGGGACATGGCACTCCATCAATGCAGGGACTGGCAGTCCTTGGGCTTCATATGTTGGAAGGTTGGGTGGAGGGGAGGAAAGGGCAGACGGGAGACGGGCGGGATAGGGAGGAGTTTGGGGGTGTGGCGGTGGGGGAGGAAGGCAGCAGCAGACAGTATGGAAGAGGAAAAGGGCTGTATAGTTTAGATGGTCGGGATAATTTGAGCAATGTATTTCAAGAAAGGGAAGAGAAGTCCGGAAGAGGGGTTTATAGGATCCATATTTGGTTAACTTAGTTTAGAATATAATTCAGAAAAGGGGGTGGTGATGGACAGAGCATCTGAATTAAACAGAATACTCGTACCCAGTCAACAGATCAGGGCTTGATCCATCACCGTTTTTTAGCTCACTGCACCATCCCAGCTCAGAACCTGGCTACATGCAAATTAGTCTGTCCCTGGTCCAGTGCATCATGGGAACAGGGCAGACCAAACTACCAAGCCAATTCTTTTACTGGAAAGGAAACAAGCTTCCGGGGACCAGTTTCTGGCATTACAGCCGTCTTCGGCCCGGCTTGATTGAATCCTGATGGTGCAGTGAGCGAGGGACTCATGTCTGAGCATACCCTACCATGCTTATGGTGGACAAAACGATTCAGAAAAGGGGGTGGTGATGGACAGAGCATCTGAATTAAACAGAATACTCATACCAAGTCAACAGATCAGGACTTGATCCATCACCGTTTTTTAGCTCACTGCACCATCCCAGCTCAGAACCTGGCTACATGCAAATTAGTCTGTCTCTGACCCAGTGCATCATGGGAACAGGGCAGACCAAACTACCAAGCCAATTCTTTTACTGGAAAGGAAGCAAGCTTCCGGGGACCAGTTTCTGGCAATACAGCCGTCCCGGCTTGCTTGAATCCTGATGGTGCAGAGACCAATACAGGCTAAAACTCGGGCACAATTCAAAAATACGTCACAGAAATCCATGCACACACAATTTATTTAACCATTGAGGGTGCCCTCAGCTGCTAAAACGTTCGGAGCAGTACCTGGCTTGTGCTGCAAACGCTCAACTTCTGACGGGGCCTAGCACACTCTTCAGAACACGCACACTGCACCGAAAAAACAGTCGCAGTAAATGGGTTAATTATGATAAACAATATATGATCAATAAGAATAGAAGCCTGGGAAGACCACGTGACATAGCAATGAAGATAAAAAGTCATGGGAGGATAAAGAGGGAGCAAATACGATAAAGCACAGAGCATGTTCTGCAGAAAAGTAAAGCAAAATGGCGGGAGGGGCAGTTGACGTAGTACAAAAATACCAATCTGAATGCACAAATTGGACCAATACAGGCTAAAACTCGGGGCACAATTTGAAAATACGTCACAGAAATTCATGCATGCACAGTTTATTTAACCATTGATGGTGCCGTCGGCCGCTGAACGTTCGGAGCAGTACCTGGCTGGTGCTGCAAACACTCATCGTCCGACGGGGCCTAGCCCACTCTTCAGAACCCGCACACTACACCGAAAGAACGGTCGCAGTAAACAGGTTAATTATGATAAACGATAAATTGATCAATAGGAATAGTGGCCTAAAAAATGCCAAGTGAGATAGCAATAAACATTAAAAGTGATGGGAGGATTAGGAGGGAGCAAATACAATGAAGTACAAAGCAAATGGCGCACATAACTAAAGCAAAACCGAGCTAGAAAGGGTGCATGACTCAGTCAAAAATAATTCTATTATGAAAGCACAATTTATAAGAATGCAGGTCAAACAAAATGACACTTAAAAAATACGATACAGAAATTCCAGTACGCACAATGTATGTACCTGGCTGGTGCTGCAAACGCTCAACGTCCGGCGGGGCCTAGCCCACTCTTCAGAACGTGCACACTGCGCCGAAAGAACGGTCGCAGTAAACGGGTTAATTATGCTAAACGATATATTATCAATAAGAATAGAGGCCTGGGAAGACCACGTGACGTAGGAATGAAGATAAAAAGTCATGGGAGGAGTAGGAGGGTACAAATAAGATGAAGCACAGAGCATGTTCCACAGAAAAGTAAAGCAAAACGGCTGGGAGGGGTACATGAGGTAGTAAAAAAAATACCAATATGAATGCACAAATTGGACCAATACAGGCCAAAACTCGGTGCACAATCCAAAAATACGTGACAGAAATTCATGCACGCATAATTTATTTAACCATTGATAGTGCCCTTGGCCGCTGAACGTTCAGAGTAGTACCTGGCAGTGCTGCAAATGCTCATCGTCCGACAGGGCCTAGCCCACTCTTCAGAACCCGCACATTGTGCCGAAAGAACGGTCGCAGTAAACGGATTAATTATTAGAAACGATATATGATCAATAGGAATAGAGGCCTGGAAAGGCCAAGTGAGATAGCAATAAACATTAAAAGTGATGGAAGGATTAGGAGGGAGCAAATACAATGAAGTACAAAGCAAATGGAGCACAAAACTAAAGCAAAATAGAGCTTGAAAGGGTACATGACTCAGGCAAAAAATAATTCAATTATGAAAGCACAATTTATAAGAATGCAAGCCAAACCACATGACACTTGAAAAATACGATACAGAAATTCATGTACGCACAATTTATGTAGAAAAGCCCTAAGACGCCTCCGTGATGCAGAAGGATATATATTAAGATAAATAATATATGAGGAATAATAGTAGAGGCTTGGGAAGGCCACGTAATGCAGTAATAAATATTAAAAGCGACGGGAAGATTAGGAGGGAGGAAATACAATGAAGTACAAAGTATGTCTTGCAGGAAACTAAAGGAAAACAGAGCTTGGAGGGTCACGTGACAGTAGAAAAAATAAAAAAAAATACTATGATGCAGGTACAATTTACAGCGGAGGCTGATGCTAACGGTTTCTTTTACCTTTACTTCTGTTCTCTCTTGTCTTGTCTTCAAAGGCTGGGGCTTTGGCTGGGCGTTGGTGGATGGGCGTAGGTGACGCTGACACTGCGGCTATGGTGGCCTCGCTGGACAGCAGCAGTGACACCACGTCGAGTGTCATGAGTCCTTCTGCTCTCGAGCAAACAATTTGTGGTACAAACGACAACGATGAGAGTATGTCTGTCACCGCAGCGCAGGCAAAATATAGCTTGCTTACGTTAGTATCCGCTTTATATGGGACCGCGGGGAGGACCACTTGTGATCATTCTCGTAGCGCGCCCGGTGCTCTGATTTGACAGTGAGAAAGTGATTGCATCATAGTTTGAACTGGTTATCATTCTCAGAGCGTACTCTCGTATATGCTACGAAAACGCTTGGACGTTACGAGACGCATCAAAGTTTCTGTGTAACGTCATGTACGGCGCCCCGTACGTGAAAGGCGCAAATGTTTTTAATTGTTGAAAAAAATATACTTATATATTTAATTAACATACTAATAGAGTACATTATCTAGAGTACTTAGGAAAATAGTTTTTTTAAAGTTTAGACAATCACAAATTACTTTTAAAAGCGATTAAAGAAATTGCGGTGGAACGTCATGCATACTCGCTTCGTAAGAGCACATGAAGCTCAGTGTAAGCGTACGGAAAGCCATTTTACTTTAAAAGAAGAGATGTATTTGCTTCATAATAGTTGCTATTGCAAATTTTGAAAGTTCCGTCCCATTTTTATCATTTAGTTTGACTTTCTAAGAAGAAGCATTTCTTCTGAGAATCCTATAAAATAGAAGGAAAACCACCATAATATCAGCAATGGACTCATATTCCAGCCATTCTTCAGATGGAGATTGCATTCCTGAAGAACCTCCAAAGAAGAGGAAAGAAGCTGTAATTTGGAAGATTTTTACTTTTCCAGAAGGGCAAAAAAAGGTTAATGCTCCAAAAGTAATCTGTAAAATTTGCCAAACAACTCTTTCTAGGGGTGATCCATGTAAAAATACTCCTTTGGTACAGCAAATATGGTGCGACACGAGAAGAACTTGCATCCGAACGACTTTGCTCGAGCTGTAAGACGGAGCTTGCAGGACAACCAACCTGCTACTAGTGTACCAAGTACATCACTGCTGCACCAGCATTTCCAGCAAGCAGTCCACACCCACATATTGATCCTGATTTTTCTAATGTAAAAATTGTATGCATTTATTGCGATAAACTTTTGTGATATGGGGAACAGTCTATTGACCTGATGTAACGCAGGATGCAGGAGCATCACTGTCTTCGACATTAGCTTTTTTTTATTATTCTTTTGTTCGTGTTGGATACTTTTTGAGTTCCAGTTCAATTTTGTTGGTTTAAAAAAAATACTTCTTGAAAAAACACAAAAAAAATGTAAAACTAAAAACAGATAAAAAAACAGTTCTTTTTAGAACTACCTTCACTGGTCAAAGAAAGAACTATATTTCTATGAGTATATTAAAGTTTGTCAAAATGAATGTGATTTTTATAACTGAATGAATGAGTACATTACTAGTGTATGGTGAATGTGAAAGTGCAGAACTATGAGGAAGTGCTACAGAATAAATCTATAAGCAGTTTACCTATAGTATATTGTAGTACCTCTGACGCACTTGAATGTAACATATGCACATACATATGTAAACAGTCTCTGCTTCAATTTGCACTGGTGGTGAAACTGCCTGAATGAATTTGTATGTGTTAGGAGTGGATTTAGAACTCCCTTGTGTCTCTTTTACAAAGGTGTTGCATCACTTTTGTGATGCACTGGTGGTGTAAAAGATATGTGATATTTACAATGTGATGCATCTTGAAATTGCATCACATTATAAAGCCTTGCGCTACAAGGAGGTGATGTCACAGTATACAATAAGTGACATATCAATGGGGATGTAGCACTTATTGTACATCTGCTGATTAGTGTTTTAATGTAGTAAATGGATTCTTTTAGAACAGTGTATGGATAAACACATAGTGCTGTATGGTCTCTACAATACTGAAACAGAAGTATGATATTGTTTACTTGAAGGGTAAGAAACACTATCCCTAGCATGACTCCCTACACTACATAAACACCACTGCACTACCCTAGAACACTACCTAAGCACTACCTCGTACACTAACCAAACACCATTACACTACCCTAAACCATAAACACCACTGCACTACCCTAGAACACTACCTAAGCACGACTTTTTACACTACCGAAACACCACTGTACTACCCTGGAAAACTATCCTAGCACGACCTTCTACACTACTCAAACACCGCTGTACTACTCTACTACTCCATCTATAACTGTTATTTGTCTAGAATCACACTGTGAGTCAGTGTCTATTTGGGAGAACGGTTTGGTTGGTGGTTGATGTGTTTGTAAACATGTACGTACATGTAATGTTACAGTGTGCCAGGCTTTAGTACTTGAAACTCCTATGCACTCTGTAAGTACTAGTGTAATCACCTTCATACTTGTGTTTGAGGTCTACATTTTCCCAGTTAGTATCTATATATTCCATTTATAAGAAATATTTTTATTAGTCTAGAATCACACTGTGAGTCAGTGTCCATTTGGGAAAATTGAGATAGAATAATTTGGTTGGTTGATTTGTTTGCAGACACTACCATCAGCATGACCCCCTACACTACACAAATATTATTGCACTACCCTAAACGTTAAACCAACCCCAGCATGACCCATTGCAGTACCTAAACACCATTGTACTACCCTAAAAGAGTACCTCAGTATGACCCCCTACACTACACAATCACCAGTTGACTACCATAAACTCTAAATCTACCCCCAGTATGACCCCCCTACACTACATAAACACTGCTGCACTACTCTAAACCCTAAAACAGTACCCTAGCATGACCCTCTGCACTACTCAAACACCATTGCACTAGCCTAAACATTAAATCTACTCCAGCATGATACCATACACTACTCAAAAACTACTGCACTAGCCTAAACTTTAAAACACTATCTCAGCATGACTCCCTACACTACCCAAACACCATTGCATTACGGTAAACCTTAAATCTACTGGAGTATGACCTCCTACACTACACCAACTTCACTGCACTATCCTAAAGTCTAAAACACTAACCCTGCTTGATTCCTACACTACCCATACACTAATGCACTACCCTAAACCTTAAATCTTCCACAGCTTGCGTTGGGTAGGAGTGCCTAATGCATGAGGGTTTACTAAATATTTTGTTAAGGTGTGAGAATCTGACTAAATTACATTATGTATTTATGCGCTCTGCTTTGAATTATAATGCTCTGTGTCATGCACTTTGATGGTTTTAATCTTACAGAATAAAGTACATTTTTTGACTTTACTTTGACTTTACATAAACACTACTGTACTACCCTAAACACTAAAACAGTACCCTGCATGACCCCCTACACTACCCAAACATCATTGTAGTACCCTTAACCTTAAATGTACCACAGCATGACCCCCTACACTATACAAACACCACTGCACTATCATAAACCGTGAAACACTACCCCAGGACAATCCTCTATACTACCCAAATACCATTGCACTAGCCTAAACCTTAAACTTACCCCAGCACACCCCCTGACACTTCTAACACCACTGAAGTACTATAAAAGAGTAAGTAAGCACAATCCCCTATACTACATAAACACCACTGCACAACCCAACACTCTAAATCTACCCTCAGCACGACCCCCTACACTATCAATTTACCACTGTACTACCCTAAACCCTAAAATACAACCCCAGCACAACCCCTACACTACCCAAACACCATTGCAGTACTCTAAACCTTAAATCTATCCCAGCATGATACCATATACTACTCAATCACTACTGCACTACCATAAAACACTATGACAGCACATCCCCTACACTACACAAACACCACCATACTACCCTAAAACACTACCCCAGTACGACCCTCTACACTACCTAAATACCAATGCACTACCCTAAACCTTAAACCTACCCAGCACGATCCCCTACACTACATAAACACCATTAAACAAACCTAAACCCTAAATCTACCCCTAGCACAACCCCCTACACTACCCATTCACCACTGTACTACCCTAAACCCTAAAACACTACCCCAGCACAAGTGCTACACTACCCAAACACCATTACAGTACTCTAAACCCTAAATATACTCCAGCACAACCTCTTTTACTACACAAACGCCACTGCAGTACCCTGAACTCTAAATCTACAACAGCATGACCCCCTACAGTGCCCATTCAACATTACACTACTCTAAACCTTAAATCTATCCGAGCATGACCCCCTACACTACCAAAACACTAGCACAGCACGACCCTCTAAACTACACAAACACCAAACTCAAAATCTACTCCTAGTACTGCCCCTAGACTACATAAACAATACTGTACTACGCTAAACACCAAAACACTAGTATTGTGATCATTTAGTTAATATGCATGTATTTCAAACTGCTATCTACTATGTATGTACTGCTCTTACCACCTTCAGAATTGTGCTTCAGGCCTACAATTTCTCATTCAGAATTTATATGGAATGTGTTTGTGTAGTAATAAAACAAGTATATAATTTTAAAGGTATTACTAAATATTTATTTATGATTATTTTTTACAGATACTGTTTATCATCATTAAAAACAAGTTATCATACCGGAGAAAGAAAGAAGAAAAAAAGGTCAGAAGAAGGGTACTTACTTGAAAAATCTCAACCACTAGTATTGGAAGACCAACATAATGTGGTTATAAAGAGAAACATTGCTGGTAAGACCACAAAGGACTTCATAAAAAAATATTACTAGATTCAGAAAAAAAAATGTAAATGTGCAAAGCAGTGAAAATGTTCCAAGCACAGAAAAAGTGCTAAGAATAGGAAAGAAAAAACAGGCAGTGTACATACAAAGGATACAACTTTTAGTAAAAGAAGAGAAAATCAATATAGAATAGTCCATAATTTGATGAAACATACAAAGAAATGTAGAAAGAGAACAGTATTTTATAAAAGGAATAGGAATATGGAATCCATTGTTGAAAAGGCTTTTGATGTAAAGATGAAACTATTTATTTTAGTATTAAAGAGAATTCGATCACTAGATAAACTAATGCATTTAGTGAAGGTCAAAAGTAAGAGAAAAAGAGTAATTAACAAAAGTAATTTTTTTGATAAATTCTTAGGACAATGGAAACACAGTTCAAGTTCTGAGCATTTTTTTAATGAAGAGAGTTATTTACAGACCAATGGCACTAGGATGTGCTAATTTCAATATTCTCGGAGACCTCAATCTCCATTTTGACTGCCCGACCTCCCCCACTATCAGTAGTATTCTGGCCGATTTAGAGGCCTGGCAACTTACCCAGCTGGTCACATCTCCTACTCACAGGGGAGGGCATATTCTTGATTCTTTTTTACCAACTTAGAGGGAGCTAGGGCTTTATACCCTACCCAGATTGCCTGGACAGACCATATGTTGGTGAAAATGCTATGCCCCACTCACGAGCCTCCTTTTAAACCTCAGGATAGAACAGTACTTAGGCGACACTGGAACAAACTGAGATTGTAGGATCTTTACCATCTGCTGGAAGAGGCTCCGTTGGGCCCCATAACCGATGCGAAACACGGATATGATCTCTTCTGTGAGTGGATTACCCAAGCCCTTGATTCATTGATCCCCATGGTTTGGTCTAAGTGTCGCACGAAAGAACCCAGCCCCTGGTATGATAGCTCTCTAGCTCTTCTTAAAAAAGCCTGTAGACAAGTGGAGAGGGAGTGGCGGAAATCGTTTGACCCTAGAAAGAAGGCATGCTACCTCGCCAAAATCAAAATTTACCATAGGGTGGTGTGTAGAACACAAGCAGCCTTTTATGCCCAAGAATTCCAGAATAGCTCTAATCCATCAAAACTCATCTTTAAGGTGCTAAAGGATCTGATGGCTAAAAGGGCAATGGCGGTGGAAATCTGTTCGGATTCCCACTGCGAGGACCTGGCCTCTTTCTTTCTTGAGAAAGTTCAAGCCATCTATCGAACTTTTCCGAATGGCACTCACATCTCGGAGCCGGTCAGCTGTAGCCCGGGTGGATGTGAGTCTCTCACTACTCTGCCCTCTCTATCAACTGAGGCCTTTGACACCTTGAGCCTCAAAATCAAATCAGGATCCCATGCTGATCCAATGAAACCGGCTCAGCTCAGGAATATGTCCCGGTTATGCCGTACTCCGGTGCTTTCTTTGATCAACCTGTCTTTATCTTCAGGTGTAGTTCCCATTAGGTGGAAACAGGCCGTAGTCACACCTATCCTAAAGAAGGCTACCCTTGACCCCCTCAAACCCGAGAACTACCACCCTATTTCCCTTCTTCCTTGGGCTGCGAAAGTTGCAGAGGCCCATGTGAATGGAATTCTTTCTGACCATCTTACCAGGGCTAACATCCTCGATCCCACCCAGAACGGTTTCCGTGCGGGTCACAGCACGGAGACGGCCCTACTCTCTATGGTTGAACACCTGCGTTCTGTGCTTGATGCGGGTCGGACGGCAGCACTATTGCTATTAGATCTTAGTGCCGCGTTCGACACGATTTTTCACAGGATTTTGCTCCAGCGCCTGGAAGAAGTAGGTGTCACGGGCTCCGCCCTATGCTGGTTTCGTTCCTTTCTTGCCGATCGGTCTTTTAAGGTTGCGATCCCACCTGGCCAGTCTAAATCATATCCGTTGGAACTGGGTGTACCACAAGGCTCTTCGTTAAGCCCCACTCTATTCAACCTTTACGTGAGGCTGCTGGCTGCGGTCGTCAAGCAGTGGGCTTGACAATGGTCTCATATGCAGACGACACGCAGCTGGCGGTCACGTTGAGTGGGGACTCTGACATGGAGGCTCCCAGGTTCCATGACGGACTACGGGCAGTGGCCAACTGGATGAATTCCAACTGTCTCCAGTTAAACGCCAAAAAGACCGAGGTCATGGTGGTCGGCAAGCAGGCGGAGCTATGGGGCGACTTGTGGTGGACTCCTGAACTGGGTGCGACCCCTCCTCCAGCATTGGAGATAAAAAATCAAGGGGTTTGGCTGGATCTGACCCTTAGTTTCATCTGCCACACTAAGAAGGTGGCGGGCACCTTTTACGGCATTATCAAAGGTCTAAGACCTATCCTGAAATTTTTCGACACACCCACCAGGCAGCTAGTGGTCCAAGCGTCAGTGTTGTCCCGGCTGGATTATGCTAGCTCGCTTTTGGTGGGGATTAATCAGTCAGAACCCACCCGGCTGCAGCGAGTTCAAAATGCTGCAGCCAGAGTGGTGATTGGTCTGCCAAGGCAGTGTTCTGTCTCTAACACGCTGCGCTCTCTCCACTGGCTCCCTGTGAACCAGAGGATCAAATTCAAGGTATTATGTCTTGCTTTTAAAATCCTCAAGGGTTCATCTCCCCAAATACTGGAGAATTTGCTGGTGCCATATGTACCCTCACGAAACCTCAGATCCCTGGGCCAAAACCTGGCAGCTGTTCTGCGCTTCGGGCTGAGCAGAGTCGGTGGTCGCTCTTTCCGGGTGTTAGCGGCAAAGTTGTGGAACTCTCTCCCCCCTCACACCCGGGCCCTTGAAGACCTCTTGCTGCTCAAGACTATTTTATTTGTTTAGCTTAGATTAATTTGCTTCATTGTTGTTCCATTTCTTTGGCCTTTTAACTGAGTTGTGTTTTGTATACCTTGCAAAGCGCCGGGACGCTCCTTTGCTGGGCAGTTGAGCGGGTATAAGTGCAGATAACATAACATAACATACCATAACAATGATTCGTTGCATGCAGTTGAAACCAGTGTTCGAGCTTATGAGGTTAGAAATGGTTGTCCAATTTAGAAAGAGCAAATGGTTCCTAAATAGAAAGAAGTGATATCTGATGAAGTTCTAGGCAGAAGTCCTAAAACCCCAGTGTACACTTGGGATTGTAGTAGTATTTGTAGTGTACGTCAAGAAACTATTGATAAATTACGTCATTTCATACAAGCATATTGTAAAAAAAGTGTTAAACAAAAGATTAAGGTGTTGCAAGAACTAGACCCTTGCAGAGTGAGAAAACATGCTGGTTTGCAAGGTCATTCTGTTGCTTGCGTTTCTAGGAAAGTATGTCAAAGTGTTGCTCACCATTTCAAGATGTTGGCAGTACATCATACTCAAATGTGAGAAGAATGTATTATGCAAAAAGTCCAGCGCTAAAGTTAAATGAGTTGAACAATGCTCTTTTGTGTGGGTCAGTATCAGATGTGAAAAAGATTTGTGATTATATTGAGTTACTTTGGTCCTGAAGAAGAGAGTGAAGAAACTCAGACAATAATAGAATAACATGTTGTAGAGAATGTTGAACATAGTTTTACAACAGATTTTGAAAAGGAAATTACAAAGATTAAGGTGATTTCAGGGGAAAGGCCACATTTTTCTTGTATGGGTTGTCGGCGAACTCACTATAAAAATTAGACTAGGAGTATTGATCTGTATTTAAAAAGTGAAAAAGAAAATAATGATAAGTGGAAGGAATTTGCAACTTATTTGTTGGTAGAGAATTGTTTTGAATTGGGTTCTGATCAGTGTAGTTTAAATATTGTTATAACGAATTACATTTGAATGCCCACTAGAGCTGTGTATAATCATTTAGAGTTAGTTGCTATTCCTCCAGAATTGATAGATTTAAACACCTTAGAGTCTATTCTCATTCAATGTGTGCACCCGTTACAGACTATTTTTCGTATGGAGCTTAAATCAGGTAAATTGCCTCCTTCAAATTTACAAAGAGGATTAAAAGGAAGAGTTGTGTATTTACTATTAGATTTAAATAAAATAAAAACATTGAAACTATTGGTGTTGAGAGTGTAGAAAGTGAACCGGTAGTTATACTTATTAATGATGTGCTGACTAAGAATAAGAACATCTTGCAGGAGTTAGTGGATGTTAGGAAAGTGTAAAAGGCAACATTGTATTTGATAAAAATCAAAACATACTATAAGAATGTTTAAATGGGAGAAGAAGAAATAGTTCTAACAGAAGACACTGTAACGTCAAGTGGACAAATGTGAAGAAATCTAATGACATTTCAGTTAGCATCAACTTCATTCAAAAGAAGTGATGGGGAACACTATTGAGGTGTTCCAAATGAAAAATGCAAAGGGAAGTCCCATGAGTGTATGGGAAGATAGCTTAGAAGCTCGTTGTTTTCTGCAGTTGTTTCCAACTGGAAAAGGAGAACGATATGATGAAATTCCTGTGCAGATTCCTGCATCCTAATATCAGACAACAAAATTATATGCAGAAGATCCAAGATGTCAACAATGTATCCCTTATATATTTCATATTTTGTTTGAAAGTAACTTGTCTGGACTTTCATATGCAGACAATCACATTTTAAAAACTGGAATACATCTGCAAAATGTATCTGCAAAAGATTTTATGGATAAACTGCACCAGAGAGATGATCATCTAGAATCGCAGCTCATTAATCTGATGGCATGTCAGCGTGGGATTAATGAATATTGGTACCGCCGTCCTGGAGAACTGAAATGTATGCTGCGGAATTTAGGAACTCTAACATGGTTCCTTACCCTAGGCTGAGCTGAATATACTTGGGATGATTTGGTAGAGTTTCTTCAGGAGGCAAATTCTAATATAAAAATATTGAATAAAAGACTTCTGGAGAATTGTGCTCTTTGGATCCTGTTAATGTGTGCAGGTATTTTAATAGTAAATTTGAAGTTAATATGTCTTTTATCTGCAATTAAAAAAACTCCTTGGAGAAGCTGTGGATTTTTTTTGGAGAAATGAGTATCAAGCAAGAGGTGCTCCTCATATACATATGCTGTTATGGTTTAAGGATGCCCCCAAATTTGGAACAGATGCGGATGATACTGTTTTGAATTTTATTGAACAATATGCAACATGTGCTGTACCCAAAAGCACAGAAGAAAACAACTTAAGAGCACAAGTCTTATGAATCCAAAGCCACCAATGTGAAAAATACTGTCAACGAAAGTATAAATCTAAGGACAAGTTCTACACCAAATGTCGTTTTGCATTTCCACGTCCTTTAATATCCAAAAGAAGAGTGATCAGTTTTATGTAATCTTTGCGACATACTATCACAAGAAAGTCTCCAAAAAATACCTACAACTTAAGAAGAAATGAGGAGTCAAAATACATAAATGACTACAACCCTGTTATTTTGTCCATGTGGAATGCTAATATGGATATTCAGTATGTTGCGGACAATTCCATTGCTGTTGCTCGAAAAGTAACGTCCTATATTACAAAATCTGAATAGACAGAATTGAAAGAAATGTGGGAAGAGATTTCTCACGAGAAGACCATAGGAGTTTCAGTTTGAAAATGTTATCCCATAGAGATATCAGAGCATGTGAATGCTCATATCAGTTATCATCTGCAAGTCTATACTCTACATCTAGAAGAATCATTAGGGTGAGTCTAGGTCTTACAGCTATGCGAAATCGAGTACTGAAATCTGTACCAGAAATTGAATATTTAGCAGAAAAAGTTTCAGAAAGTAAAGATATTTTGAAAATGAATATGTTGGACACATATTACCCAAACAGAAGTCATCATCTTGAGAACATGTGTCTCTATGAGGTGCTGCAAAACTACACTTTTAAATGGAATACTACAGAGAACATCAATGATGGAAAATATGGAGTCATTAGTTCCGAAGGATGTTTGGTAAAAACAAATAAAAGGAAATTTAATTAATCACAGAAAGCTGAGTTGCTATGCTGCTGATAAAAGGGAATTTTAATATTTACCCCTTTTACAACTATTTAAACCATGGCATTCAGAACTGGAATTACTTGGAGATTTTCAGAGCTATAAAGAATCCTTTAATGCTTGTAATGATAGCATACAATGCAGTGCTTTTGCAAATTATACTGAAATGTTGAACGATTAAATTGATCTAGAAGCTACAATTGCAGCTGAAATTGCTAGACAGTTCTCAAGACATTCAAAGGTCTGCTGCGCTGAGCCAAGATCCACTACGACAACCAACTGTTGAAAATGAAGCAGCAATAGCCATAAATGAGCTGGAAACAGCAATGCATCAAGCTCAAGAAGATATTATGCACTTAGGAAACTTGGAAGAACAACTAAATGTTGAGCGGAAACAAACATATGAGCAAGTGAGACAACAGATTGACCATGGATTAATTCATGAAAAGAAAGAGTGCTCATGAACGTCATTTCAACCTATCTGTGTGTGCGTGAGTGGAGAAGCTGGAACAGGAAAACGTTTTTTATTTAAAGTAAATACTAGTTATCTACAGAAAACAACTGAGTTGCATTTGTCTTGTGTTGTCACTGCTCCAACTTGGTTCGCAGCGCACAACATCAAAGGAATTACATTACATTATTTCCTAATGCTACCTGTGAAGCATGAAAACAAATTGGAATACCACAAACTATCTGGAGAAGCTTGTTGTGAAGTTTCACTAATCTTGAAGAAAATGAAACTTCTCATTATTGATGAAGTAAGCATGGTCTCAAACTTAATGGTTGCCTTTGTGCATTTAAGAATGCAGCAAATTCTCAAAACAGAGTACGACGTGTTATTTTGAGGAAAACATGTCATAGTTTTCGGAAATCTACAGCAACTGACTCCTGTAAAAGGACAAAAGTATTTAAAACACTTGCGCATGAAGACACCAGAAGTCGCTATGTAGTGTTGGAAACGTGAACATTTGGTGATATTTTGAATACAAAGAACTCATTACAAATATGCGACAAGCAAATGATGTTGATTATGGAACTATTCTCCAAGATATAGGAATTGGACTGCAGGCTGAACATGTCAAACAAGCTTTGCAGACTCGATTACTTTCCAATTTGTTTCCAAATGAAAACGTAGATCCTGAGAAAATATACATGAAAATTGCAGAACACAAATATTTACTGTTTAATGCCAACACTTCATGAGTGTTGTATGTTCAACAAAGAACTATTGAAACTGGAAAATGAAGAAATAATATAAATGGAAGTCATAGATAAAATGGAGCATGAAGGAATCACTATTATTTTGACAGAAAAATTGAAGACACTATTGGATTCTTGAGAAAAATCAATATCTTTAGAAAAGAATCTCTAGTCATGTAGTAACTGTCAAGTCATTTTATGGTGTGATGTGGACGCAGAAAAAGGTTTAGTTAATGGAGCAATGGTTAAAGTTGTGGATTTTGTTAATTATCAGAATATAGATAGTATCGAATTCTTAAAAATTACATATGCTCAGATTGAAGAAGTTAAACAAATTGGTTGTTGTTCAGTTCTATTTTTTGCTTGTTTAAGATTTAGATGTCCATAGAAAACAGTTTCCAGTTTCTTTGGGATATGCAGCGACTATGCAATTTAACTTTATTTCGGCCTTTTTTAGACCATAAAAGTACATAAAATACAATATAACAAATTTCCATCCTGAATTAGCGATAGCATTCATTGTCAAGGTGTACTGGGCGGATAACAGCCTGATTTACCAAAATTCGTCCTATATCACAATTAAAACAGTAAATTCATAATGCAATAAATATTCTAAAATGCTTAAATATATAAAATCTAGGGTGGGAATGTATATATAAAATCTGAGAGACACCCACCACATGGCTACTAATTAACAGTAAAAACATTGTCTAATTGACCCACGTGATTAAATATTTGACAAATGTAATTGCTAAGTTACACAGTTAAAAAAGTTATTAAAAAAGAGCCTATATCCATCAATGCAGAAAGATAGAAAAATATCACAATTTCAACCCCTTTTTGGCTCTAATGACCATCACACTGGTGCGAAATCTAGATACACAAAAAAACACCAGTTGTGAGGTATTAGACTGGAATAGACTCTCTGCCTCTCTGCAATGCCTTATTTCTAAGGCAATGCAGAGAGGTTTGATCCATCTTTTCCTAGGTGTATCATATAAAGGGCAAAAAAAAAGATGTGAGCATCATCATCCTTGACTTCAAGTAACTGCTTACAAAAGGTACATTTATCATGACCATGATCTTGGTCATTGCGGTTGCTAGCCCATTTTCATTTCTTATAATTTGTTTATAAAACACCATATCTATATTTCAGGTACAGTGATTTGGCAATTTGTGGGCATATCTCATCCATCAATGGTTCAAATTGGAGTATATCTTTAAGCAAGAGGAATGATGTAGTTAAGGGTCCTAAACTGGAGTCATGTTGCAAAGTACAGCTCACATAATTTCAGAAGGCTAACTTAACAACCTTACTACATGCCATAGTCAAATCAGAGGGTGCATTCCAATAGTGTGGTAATCCTATTTTCTTAAGCCAATTCATAATGTGGTAAAACCACGGGATGGCTTTTCGGAGCCCAAAACTCATTATCTCTTGCAATCCCCTTTTGTAGTGAACAAGCTCCACCGTTTACCAAATTCTTACCCAAAACAAAAGAGGGGGCAGTACAGCAAGACTATCAGTACGTTTTAGGTTGAGGTCAAGTATCACCGGAAGCATCGGAGTTCTGTTGGGTAAGGACAGTAACTCATGAATGAATTTGTTTTCTCCAATTTCAAAGTTACGTTTACAATATGATCCCCAAAATTCTGCCCTATACAAAACATCTGACTGGGCCTTGTATTTAAAAACCTTAGCTGGAGAAACAGCTTTAGAGGTACTCCCTCCATGCTCCATTATATTTGGAGTACAATTTTGAATCAAAAGTAATCTATTTTTTTTCCAATTGTCAGTTTTGAGTCCAGTGTGATACCTAAATAATTGAAACTGTGTACATATTCTAATCTTTGTCCATTAAGCCCTAGGTTCCCCTTAAAGGATTTACTTGGATTAATAGACATATATTTAGTTTTGCTGGGATTAATTTCAAGTCCCTTACTAGTGCAATACGAATGGAATGAATTCAACAGGTTTTGGGGGCCTCTGGGGGTTTGTGAGATTAAGATGGTATCATCTGCAAAAAGTAAAGCAGGTATCACTAGCCCTCCCAGCTAAGGGGAATCATTTTTGCAACCTGCCAGGAAACTTGGGATGTCATTTACATAAAGTGTAAACAAGGTAGGCGCCATCATGCATCCTTGTCGAACCCCCCGTTTCATGGGTATCTCCCTGGTAAGTTCTCTCCTTGGCCCCCATCGCACTTTAGCGTAATTCCCTTTGTGAAACCTAATTATCTGCACATGCAATTCGATTGGTACCCATACATCTCTCAATCAGCCCCATAGGCTGCACCTTGGTACCAAATCGAACGCAGCCCTCAAGTCTACAAATGAAATATATAAGCTGCCCTGTCTTCAGGATATATATTTCCAGCACAAACATAGAAACCTAGAAACTTGGTAAATTGTGCTGGTATTTTTCCTAAACCCAGCTTTGAATTTTGAAAGTAAATCCACATCTTCTATCCAAGTTGATAAACGAAAAAGTAAGTGCCTGGCAAATAATTTCTGTGGGATATCAATCAGACTAATAGGGCGATAATTGGCTGGATCGTGTCTATTTCCCTTTTTAAAAATTGTGACTATTTCCGCCCCTTGCCATATATTTGAATTGGTTCAAAATGTGCTATCGCATTACAGAGCAGGTTAATGTAAAAGGCCCAAACATTCAGGTCATGTTTTAGAATGTCGCCAGGAATTTTGTCTGGTCCTGGCGCTTTGCCCGACTTTACTAACTCCAACATTACAATTGTTTCTTTCAATGTAAAATTCAAATTACTTTCTTTTGCTTTATTGATCATTTCCTCTGTTAATTCAAAACTGTCACCGTTGGATTCAGAATAGAGTGCAGAGAAATGATCCACCCAGGTATTTTCATCAAGAAAAAGGGCTCTTTGTGTTTTCCCTATCCAGTTACCTTTGGCCATCAAGTTCCAAAATCCAGCCTGGTCCTTAGCTTTGGCCACGCAAATTAGGTCTACCCAGATCTCCTCATCCCATAACCTCTTTGCGAGGACTAAAGTATGTTTATATATGCCCCTTTTCTCCCTTATCCTGTATATTTCCTTGATCTGAATGGCCTTAATTAGCTCTTGCTTGGCTATTCGGCAATCCCCATTGTACCAAGGATTACTGCGATCAATCCTATCCATTCAGCTTGACTTCCTTACTTTATGCGTTTTGCTTAGTATTGGATTTAAAGCATTTACTAGCATGCCATGCAGATCAGTCATCTTTATTTGACCGGTATTAGTTCCTAAAAAAGGTGCTAAAGTGTCTGCGAAGGTTAAATAAATACTGGCTAGTGCTGTTTTATTCCCCAGAATGTGCAGCCATTTTACAGCTCGGTTGTTCCTCCCTAATATGATTTCATCATCCAGACTATTGATTTCTACAGCGCCAAATTGGGGTAAGAAAAAGAATTCTGGGGTGAAATGCAGCCTCAAAGGTCGGTGGTCGCACTCTGTTCTAGGATCTATTTTAAGATCAACTAGGTAGTTACATCGTCCCAGTGACATTAGAATATAATCTATATTGCTGCATGAATTGCCTCTGCTAAATGTGTGGGCTGTAGGTCTGTCAGATGGGAGACGCTCATTACAAGCTCTCAAACTATGGGACATTGTCAACCTTAATACTTGTGTCACCGCTACTGTGCATTTGAACTCTTTATTACTGTCCAGCTCAGAAATGTTATAAGCTAATCTTCTATCTTCAGCAGGTTTCCGAAACCCACTACGGGCTCAAAATTAGAGTTCAACTCGCCTCCTACGATTATATTTGCTCTAGGCCCCAGTGAGTCAAGTGTGGAGTCCAACTGGCTTATTACTTCTGACTCCCGATGTGCGGGCCGGGTTTGTTATGGATGTTAAATAGGTATACCACCCCGCCATCTTTACCCTTCAATTTGAGGCCCAGTATGTCTGGAGATGATACATCCAGGGATGAGAGAGTAGTTTCTAAGGAAATTCGAATCCATATCACTAGCCCTCCCGACGGTCTTCCCCTAGCTGAGGGGCTCGCCTCCACCCCAAATGTTTTAAAGCCGACTCTGTGGGCACGTCTATGAGCCAGGTCTCCTGCAGCAGTATCACATCGCTAGCCTTTATATATTCATTCCATATTGGATCAAACATATTCCGCTTTAGACCTGCAGTATTCCAAGATACAACATACAGGTTAGGTAGACTTCCAAGGTTCCTAGGACACAAGAAAATGTCGCCCCAAGTTCTCAATATTTGTAGTTTGGACACTACTATCTATCGTATGCAATGAAGCACCATCAATTTTTACATCTAAATCGTCATCGGGATCTTCTACTGTCCGCAGAGGTAATACTTTACCTCTAGATTCACTGTGCCCATATGATTGATGCTCCACCGCTATTCGTGAACCTTGTTCTAAATAGTCCTCTTCCCTATGCCCTATTTGTACTTCCGGTCCTGGATAAAGAGACTCTGTGAGTCAATCCAATTCCTCAAGAGTTAATAAGGCTTCAAAAGAGTTGATCAGTGCTATCTTTGGGTCGGCATTGCTAATATGTCCGCTATCTGTTGATCTATAAAAATATCCCAATGGTAAAACACTAATGCTGGTATTCCCCAGGTCAGTCACCTCTTTGGTGGCCAAGATGGCCCTGATCATATGTGGCTGCCTAAAATTCACTACCACACAATCCCCGCTTATATTCTTCTGTGATTCTCCCACCCCCCTAACCTACAATCCATTAGAATGTCAGCTCCTCTCATTGGATTAAAATGCCTATACTTTGCTAACCAGTTCACCACCTTATTTTTCAAATTTGTCCAGTTCTCTTTCTGGTCCTTCCTAAGGACCGGAACACTTGCTAAAATCAACGTATAGGGACAAGATGCAGGTGGCAGCTGTAAAATATCATCACTGGGGATTAAGTCTGTACCTTTCGGGCTATATATACCAGTGGTTTTTATACTTGACCCCCATGTCTATCACATGCTGGGTGTGAATGTGTTTTTCCTCCTACTTCCTGATATGTCATGCTACTAGCTTTTACCTCTGGCCTCTTTGTTACTACTCTATTGTCTATTTCTGGCTTATCATGTGTACTAGGTCATTTCCTGCCGTGATCATGACATAAATCTCAAGGTTTAAGTGTTGATAGTGCTTTGGTGAACATCGGAAATACTGTGTTTAAAGAGGGTATGGCATATGTTGCGAGTCAGAACATTATCTGGTTTGTTTTTGATTGATTTTGATGATACAAAGATTACTGCAGATGCAAACTGTGTTAAAGAGTATAATAGATTAAGAGGAGCATATGCTCCCAATTTAGGTCAATATCCAGTATTTGAAAAGCGTGTGGTTGGTCGAAAAAGGAGATATGACAATATCTGTACTGAAGGTGTAGAGAAGGGAAAAAACAATATAATGTTGCGATTGCAAGCAAAAAGAAAAAGGACACTGTTGAAGAGATTGCTGGCTATCAGTTTGAAAATAGTTCTGGTGTCAACTGCTAAGCTAATGTAGTGGTCAAAATTGTTTTTTTCTTGAAGCTTTGCAACGGCAAATCATGGAGAAATGGGAAAATAATGGTTGCTTGTTGTATTCTGTGTATGAAAAATTAAGAACTGATACAAGTATGTACGTTCTGGTTCCACACAATTTACACAAAATATCCAACAAGATGCTCAGGAATTTCTAATGTATATGCCTACTGTATTGGAAAATGAAGATTTAGACATCGAGAATATTTTTGGCCTTTGTTATAAATGGTAACATCAATGTGAAAGTTGTATGTATACATGTAGCATACTGAATTATCAGTGTCTTTCAATGAATTAGTTAACCCCTTCAGTGCTGATGACAAGGTCAACTCGTCATGGGTTTTACCTGCCCTGTGCTTATGACGAGTTGACCTTGTCATGAACAATGGGGATCATGTATGCTCAGCACAGAACGGGAAAACCCCCTAGCAGCCAAGGTGTTAAAGCTGCAAATCAAAACATGAAGTGTAGCCAATGCAAATCAGAAATGCTATCAACATTATTTATGCAAAGATATGGACAATATATAATTTTTATGATACAACGTTGGACAGGTGACGGAAGAAAATTGGACACTTTAATAAAACATTTTGTAGGTACTCAACTATCAATATCAGGAAGGACTTTTGTAGCAGTAGAAATAATTTTCCACGATGGTCCTTCAACATCTGGACATTAGACTGCCTATCTAAATAGTAACAAAGGCTTAACTCATTGTAATGATGCTGAGTTGGTTTTCTTTCTGCATTTGTCATGCTTCATTATTCGCTTTTCTTCTTCTTTCTTTACATGTCCTGCCTTTGTAGGCATAGTTAAAAATTTGCATTTAACAAACCTTAGAAATGTTCTTAAAAAACATAGGTTTCAGGTATGTTATAGTTGGAAATTTGCATTTAGGAAACCTTTGACCTACTATAACTCGCGCCCCCGCAATGCATTGCTGATGATGTCACAAATTGACACCATCTACGCCTCCTTTCCAAATCACCTGACCGAAATCCATGAACAGGATGTACCAACCGTTGCACACACCAGCTGCCATGGTTTCGGCCCGTTCTCAGAAGAGGAGGTAGAAAAGGTTATGCTTGAGGTCAAGTCGGGTTCTCCACTTGACCCTTGTCCACATCACATTTTTTCCCAGTTAACTCCTGTAATATGTCCAGCAGTTACCAGAGTACTCAATCTCTCCCTTAGTTCTGCTGAATTTCCAGATTCATGGAAACAGGCCCTAGTCACCCCTTTAGTAAAGAAGGCTGGAGCAGACGTAAACAATCCGGCCAATTACAGACCAATATCCCAGCTACCTTACTTATCAAAGGTTCTGGAGAAGTTAGTCAACAGAAGTCTGTCCACATTTCTTGAAGCAAATGGCCTGCTGGATGATTCACAGACAGGGTTCCGGACAAACAACAGCACCGAAACTACACTCTTAGCGGTGACAGACAGTATCAGAACCAGGGTAGATCAGGGTAGAACAGTCGCACTGATACTTCTTGATCTATCAGCGGCTTTTGATACTGTACCCCACAACCAACTGTTGAACATCCTGGCAGAGAAAGGAATACTGGGCAAAGCATTGGGATGGCTACAATCGTTCCTAGCGGATCGAACCCAATCAGTACGTTTGGGTGACTACACATCCCCTCCACGACTCATAAAATATGGAGTTCCCCAGGGGGCGTCATTGAGCCCAACTTTGTTTAACGTATTCGTCTCCTCGCTGGCAACCATTGGCAAAAAGTGGGGCGTAGAAATGTGCTCCTATGCTGATGACACTCAGCTGATGGTCACCATTGATGGAAATGATGACTCCAAAACTAGACTGACGAACTGTTTGACCGAATTAGCAACTTGGATGCAGGACCACTGTCTTAGACTAAACGCCGACAAATCCGAAATCTTACTGTTCGGCAGAGGCACACAGGCCTGGGACAACAGCTGGTGGCCAAGTGACTTGGGTTTACCTCCCAACCCCACTGCTAAAGCAAAAAACTTAGGTATAATACTGGATAGGGACTTACCCATGAAATCCCATGTTTCTACAACTTGTGGAAGGAGCTTTGGACTCTTGAAGTTGCTTAGACGTGTCTTCCCCTGGGTGCCAACGGATTGCAGGAAAACCTTAGTCCAGTCACTACTGATGAGTAGGCTGGACT
The DNA here is from genome assembly GCF_964263255.1 of Lissotriton vulgaris. NCBI lineage: Eukaryota > Metazoa > Chordata > Amphibia > Caudata > Salamandridae > Lissotriton > Lissotriton vulgaris. The sequence goes on from NC_141691.1 coordinate 2,038,512,857, forward strand.
ACGGTAATTCTCTGTTTGTAGGTATGGCGGATTATCTCTTTTCTAAATTACAGCTGGTTCAGAATGCCGCTGCCAAAGCCATCTGCAACAAAAGAAAATTTGATTCAGCTAAAAGTTGCATGCGTGAGCTTCATTGGCTCCCAATGCGGCAACGAGCCATCTTTAAGCTGTTGTGCATTTCTTATAAGGTACTCCACGGCACAGGCCCCACCATCCTACATGACAGGGTCAGATTTCATAAACCTTCTAGACACCTACGATCTATGACGTTAGGAAGAGCAGTCATCACCCGAGCTCGTACTGTCAGGATGGGAGAGCGGGCCTTCTCTCACATTGCGGCAACAAAGTGGAACGAGCTACCCCCTAAAATTAGAACAAATGACTGCTTTGTCTCATTTAAGAAACAACTGAAAACATTCCTCTTCCCCAGGTCAGATCAATAATTTTCAAACAGAGCCGATGCCAAATCACTTGCAATGTTCTTCAGCGCCGTGATGTCCTCTCAGGATGAATGTTAGCGCTTTACAAATAAATAAATACAAATACAAATACAAATACTCATGACATGCTCAGTGACATCACTCATGACATCACAGATGACATCTCAAATTACATCACTGATGACATCACTGATGACATCATCCATGTGATCATCTGATGCATCTCCTCATACCCTAAAAAAAAACCTTTCGTACACCCACTCTAAAATACAGACCACTAATATCGAAACAATAGATAGACCAATTGCAGTAAGGACATACCAGCTCAGTGATTCATATGTCTACACACATATCCATCCACTAACCCATACAGTCACTCACACACGGAGTTATTCATCTATACAGCCACTGATATATCCACTCATAAACCTATATAGTTACTCACTCACTGCCAGTCACCCAAAGATTTACTCATACACCTGGTCAGTCATGCAAAGAAACTATCACACCCCCATTTCCTTGCTTATACAGTCATACACACACCACCACACTTATTTATACAGATATTAACACATACTTACTCTCTTAAACAATCACTAATAGAAATAAACACTCATCATACTCTTGCAATCAGTCACTCTACCTTATAGTCATTTACATATTCCAACACTCACATATATTGCTTTAAAACATATGTAGTTACTCACACATGCACCACTGAGACATCCATTCACTCACCAACACACCCATACACAATCACCCACCCATATAGCTGTTTCCATATGCACTCTTGGACCCATACACCCAGTGAAACCGCCACTCACATATCTATTCACATGGTCACACATCCTCCAACCATCCACAAAGACACTCAGGCACCCATACAGATACTTAGACAACTAATAAATAACGCATATAGACACTCATGTAGCTACTCACCAAGCCATGCAGCCGCTTACCACCAACTAACAGACTAATAAAGACATTCACATAGTTTAGTTACTAACCCATGCATCCAGTGAGACACATTTAATCACTCACTTATACAGTCAGTCACACCTACTAAATCATCCATTCAGACACTCATACACCCACTCATACTTCAATACACCTTGGTATATTTTAAATTCACTGAAAAAACTTAGGTTTCAGGGCTGTTATAGTGTGCTGGACATTTCACTCATACAAAACCATTGAAATTCCTCTGTTATAGTTAGTTGTACTAACTGTAACTCGTGCATTCCGCAATCCACTGCTGATGATGTCAAATATTACATCATTCATGACATGGTCAGTGACATCACTGATGACATCTCAAATGACATCATTGATGACATCATCCAGTGAATATGGTTTGCTTCCATATTTAAATACCTATTATAAAAATAGGAATCTGCATTGAGCACTAAGTGAATGTATAAGTGTCTGGATGGAGAATTTAATAGCACTGTTATTAACTGTCTAAGTCAGTAATTTAAAGTGTCTCACTTATTATATAGAATAGTAATTTAACTGTGTGACTATCTGTATCACTCTGTCTCTTGTTGTGTAAAGTATTGCATAAGGACATTGCTAGCTATGTGAAAATGTATATTAGTTTTTAGTTAGTCAGGTGACTATTTGTATGAGACAGTGAATGTGTGTGTAGTTGGGTGGGAAGTGTGTGATTGTCCAAAGATGTGTAAAAAGTTTGGGTGGGTGAATCTCTTTATTGGTGTGTTGATGGGTAAATATATATATATCAATGATACATGTCCAAGAAAGTAGAAATATAAAACGCAGTGTATGTGACAGTTGTTCTACATAAATAAGTATACATAACAGTCAGTCATTGCCTGAATGACTGTATGGAGAATTGTATACTTATAATAGTGATTTTATAAAACACTAAATATGAGTTACTATCTATATAAATAAATGAAGTGGTGTTTGTAGGAGTGTATAGCTGAGTAAATATAAGTATAATTAATTATTTGCATGAGTGAGTAGGATAACTGTATAAATCAATAAAATGTGTGCTGGTGGGTAATGTCAATATAAATATATAAGTATATTTAATAGTGTTCGATTGATTTTTGCCAGCATGTGTGAGTAAATGTATACAAACATGTTTAGAAGTGTGTTTAGATCTACAAACCAGTGAGTGGGCTTTTAGAAAGTTGTGTTGGTGTGTCATTCTTTTAAAAATGGTACTGTATATTTTTAGTGAGTGATGAAGAGTTATACTAGTGTATGATCAGTTGTAGAAGATTGTCACGTGGATGATGTCATCAGTGATGAAAGTAACATCAACATCTAACAGGTGTAAGGAGGTTGACTATCTCCTACGTGAATTACATCCAACTCACACCCATATTTAAAGACGAATATGTGATAGAGGTACTAATCATGCACCTCCGCCACCCAACAAAATTCCCCCCCCCCGGATCCCTCCCCCTACTACCTCAGAGGCAGCACAAACAGGACAACAGACCTTCTCAAAATGCCATACCCTCTTAACCGCACAATAGCTGAATGTTCAGAGATGTGGCAACCAACTATGTATATTCGCACATCAACAATAATTTACAGAATCCAAAGTGTACCAGTGATATCCTATGCACAACTTACTATATAAATAAAAAACTTTTCCATGTGGTTTATAGTATTGACACATGTAGTGTACTGCACAGTGGACGCAACCATATTATTTCAGACACTGTGGAATGTCCCGGTAATGGAGCTGTGTTGTCCCCCCCTTGAAGCAGAAGCGGAGTGGGCTGGTCCAACGTACACAACTCCAGCATAAGAGTATAAATAATTAGGCTACGCCTTGGGAGTAAAATACTGATGCCAATAGTGGGAATAGGTTTACTAGTGTTTATTATATTAATTTGCTGCAAATGTCGAAGATACAAAAAGAAGTATGCTGTGAATAAGGGGGGAGTTAAAAGAAATGTTGATGAACTTGAATTAGAAGAGTTTAATAATCATGTATATAAAAAAGTGAAAAATTCCCATCCCAATAATGATGCTGGGAAAAAGCTAAATAGAAAGTTTGAAGAGATTGAAATGGGTGAAATGTGAAAAGTTGGCATCTGGTTCTATTAATAGTGATGATAGTAAATATCATCAAAGAGGGGATTGATGGAGCAAGGATTCGCATGCTATGCGACTTGCTTGTATTCATGAACCTTGAATAACCCTAACTACGTAATCAATCTGTTTTGTCTTACTAATCCGACATTTGGGTGTCCGAGAGACGCTTGCTTATGTGTCTATTAACATTAATACGCTTGCAACTGAAAATGGCCGCTGCTACGCAGGGATTTAGACTGCGCATTCATCAGTCATAACCATGTGATGTGACGTATTTAATGTTTTGGTGGGAAAGTGTTTATACATGAGCAATAGAGCTAGGATGGCTGCTTTGTGTTCTCACATGCCTGAAGCTTGCATTGGTGCTTTTGCTATGCTCTTTCGTTCTGCTAACTCCTAATGCTATAGTTTATATTACAGTAATGGGTGTAGTATAGTGATTCATGGTATACAGTGAAATCATTTATTCTGTGTTCTCAAACTGTTTCTTTCCCATTTCATATAACACTTCGAAACTTGGCCTGTTCTAACATGATATACTCCATCTTGAATGAAACTGCGTCTGCACGAAATCCGCTAGTCTGCAGAGCAATGATCTTTGAATTGATGCCAAGGAGCTGACTGACTGAGAAGATGCCCCTAAGAACCTGAACGACGACCTACTGCATTAGTAACAATTGTATACAAAATTATATTCACCATTGTTAATTGGAAAACATATGTCATGAGAACCTGGAATCTAAGGGGCGGGTACGAAATCTGAGTAAAGAGCCTGAGAAAATCTAGAAAATAGGTGGGGTGATGACCTGTCTTCCTCCTTTGTCCAATCAAAATTGGGGATCATTACACTTGCAAAATTGGGGGGTGGTACACTGACCCGAAAAAAAGTATAACTAGCGTAGGTTTAGCTAGAGAAATTGTCCGACTTGTCCAAATAGCTGACCTGTCACTGACCCAACGCACTCTAGAGGTAACTGATATAGCGAGCTGCGGAGCACTCTGTTGGAAGGTTCGAGAAACCCAATCGGGGTTTTTTGGGACGTGAAAGTGCTGGCGAAGCACTTTGCTGAAAAGGTTTGAAAACCCAATCAGGGTTTTGGCAGATTCCTTGCAGAGAGGGAGTAGCGCAGGCGTTGCAACTGAAGCTGCAGGTGTTGGTCGCAACCTTTGATGAACCGGTTCTGATCCAAATTCTGGGGTTATCCTGTCCTGACACTCCATGAGCTGCACCTGCTCGCCTACTGGCACTTAAAGTCCTTGGGGTTCTTCCGGTCTTTTCACTCTATCCTAGGTAAATATAAGTCTGTGCAGGTGTTGATATATATTATCTTGTGTTCCTATCACTTACCCTACCATAATTTGCAAAAGTCTGCTTAAATTGCATATGTTCCTTTTCTTTCCCTGTCCTTTGGTAAATGGACTTTCACATGTTTCATTTATTATTAGTGTGTTCCATTTTTCTACCCATCTTTAGACAAATGCTAAATTGTCTCTATATAGTATGTTCCAAATCTTACCTTCCCTATAGTGATTAAGCCAAACTGAATAACCGAATTGCATAAATGTAATTTCCTATTAAAATTTGTCATCAGAATTACAAAAGTCATCATTGATTTAGTATGTTCCCTTTTCTTACCCGCCTTCAGTAAAATTGTGAAAGTCTGTAATCTAAAGTAGCATGTTCCTTATTTTACCTTCCCTTTGTTTTCAAGTTTCTAAATGATTAATATTCTTTATCTTTTGCATAGCTATACGCTTTTTATGATTTTGATTATAGATAGTCTCCTTACTTTTCTGCTCATGACATATGATGATGATGATGGTTAGATAAAAGTTCAAAACTCACTTAGAGTCTGTGGTTATTTCATTTATTATAAATGTTATACATACTCTTGAGTACCTGACTTAATAACTTAACTCCCTGATCCTGTGTGTTTTGGGTTCCTAGTATCTACATTGCTAGGTTATAGATATAGGAATTAGAGAATAGAAGTCATCAAATTATACTGATAGTAGAGCGTGAGTTGCCTAAAATAAATGGTAAGGTTTATTCAAATTTGGTATTATGGGGCCAGGCCGAGTATTAGGTAAAGATTTCCTAGCTGGGTGACCTGCGCGCTTTATCATGTATCGCCAACTCTTCCACACTGTTCATCCCCTTAGGATTTTTTGTCTCCAGGTTGATGATAAACGTGGACTCTAGCCTCCTCAGTTTTTTTGTTCTGTCCCCTCCACGTACATGTGGGGGCATCTGATCCAATCCATAGATCCCTATTGCCTTGATGATGTTCCGCGAAATGCCTAGCCACAGGGTAACTGGCATCATTTTTGGCAATCGCTCCCATATGTTCTAAAATTTCGAATTTTCAATGGGTGGATGGTGCTCTCAATGTACTTCTGCCTTCATGGGAATACTAGACAATATAGTGCATGGGAGGAATTACATGTCAAAAACGTATTGATGAGCCTCTGTGTTTTACGTCCTGGTACTTCATATGTAATGTTCTCCTACTACCTACACACGCTTTACACTTGCCGCAGGGGTAGAATCACCTTATCTCTTTGAGTGTTCCCCCTGCGTTCGGTAAAGTTTCCAGATGACTATGCACAAGAGTGTCTTTCAAGGATCTGGCCTTTTTTAAGGTGATCAGTGGTTGTGCGGGTATGTCTTGACCGATCACAATATCCGTTTTCAGGATGTGTCAATTCTTTCTATGGTGTGATTAGTCTGAATTTCATTTTCTCATCTTGTGTCACTTCCTTCACCTTGTTTTTAGCAGTTCCTAAGGATGTTACTCACTCTGTCCAGAGTTCTATTAAGCGAATCTGTGTTATGGCCTATCTTTTGAAACATTAACTGGCTTTCCCCTTCTGCTCTCTCAAAGTCACTCTGTTTAGTACTGTTCCTCTTGATACATAAGAATTCCCCATAGGGGATACTCTTTATCAGTTGTGGGGGGTGACTGCTAGCAGCATGTAAAATGGAGATACCTGCCGTGGGCTTACAATAAAGTGACATTCTTGATTTCCACTCAATGACGTTAGTTTTCAGATCTAGAAAATGTAGTTTCTTTACTGATTTCTCCTGTAAATATTAGGTTGACAATATTCTTATTCAAATAGATGATAAACTCTTTGGCAGATTCATCTGACCCATTCCAGATTATAGACAAATCATCTTTATAGCGATACCAGGCTATGACCTTAGATGTCCAGATCTTACCTTCCGGCGAACTGGACACTTGATTTTACCACCAGCCCACACTTAAAATTTGCCTAGTGGGGGGCAAAGCAGGTACCCATAGCTGTACCTGATGTCTACCAGAAGAATTCGTCCCCAAATAGAAATGCATTGCATGCAAACCATGTTCATGATCTATTGAGGTATATGGTTATGTCTAGCACAATCATCCTATATTCATCTTGCCATGATTGCTCCTCCATACAACAGAAAAAGTCTCTAGACTCCTTTATAGATGATGGCAGCTCTTTCACCAGGTCAAATAAGAAGTGATCAATGAAGATAGATAGATGTTCTGTGTGACTACCCTGGGAGGACACGATTAGTCTCCCAGGTGGTCTCTGTGCATCTTCATGAATTTTGGGAACATGATAAAAAGTGGGAACAATAGGATTATAAATAAAAGTTCTTCCGTTTCCAGAATTTGCTTGTTATACCATATTTTAATTAAATCTTCATACTTAGAAATACTTTCTTGATAACTGTTGTTTACTTTCTTGTGACAAGATACATCTGAGAGTTGCCTGTATTCCTTCCTACAGTAATCATCTCTCGTTTGTAGCATGATGTTTCCCCCCTTATCTGAGGGCTTGCATATTATTGTTTTATCTTCTTGTATCGACTTTAAAGTGTCTTTCTGTGCTTTTGTCAGATTGTAGTCCAATTTGTTGTTCATCTTGGTTCTTGATGCCAGCAAGTCTTTAATCACTGTATCTGAAAACACATTAATAGTGTCACTTGGTAATTGGGGTAGGAATTGTTACTCAGGTTTAAAGGGACTGACGTCTTTTTCCTGTTCCACCCCTAATCTGGGTCCTCTTTCCAATATGCTTAATGTTGATGGGTTAGTGATTCTTTAAGGGGGGGCTGAGAAAAAGGGAGTCCCAAAACATGTTTTCTCCATGTTAATTTCCATAGGAAACTGTAGACAAGGCTACACGTTGAACTGAAAGGAATTACCCCAAATTTGGCAGGGAGAAAGGTCTTGGTCTAGAAAGCAGACTTTTGTTTATTTGGTGTAACTACGTTTGAGAAATATCAAAATTTACAGAAATATATATTTGGGAGCTCTGCCATTTGACTGGCTGAGGCGTTACGAGCACAAGCTTGCTACTGATTGGCTGCGAGTGGTGCAATCTGTTGCAACTAGGAAGTGTTGGGCGCCATTTTGTGATTCCATTGAAGCAAGTAAGGGGAAAAAAGGGTGAAAAAAGTGGGAAAGAGAAGGGTAGGAGTACAATCATCGCTGTGAGGTGTTTAGGTTGTGCTATGGAGGGGGTGCATAGAAAAGTATTCACCCTTACCGGTGTGAAAGTGGTTGCAACGGAAATTAAGTTAGGTATTGCCTAGAGTCATAAGCTGCTAAGGTGAACTTGTGTGGGACTCGTGGATAAGAGTGTGAGCCCAAATTGTGTGTCTTATGTTGTGAAGTCATGTGCCGTGGACGCTGCACTACACTTGTGGAAGTAGTGTCAGCATGTGTTTATAACTACTAGGACAAACTACTGACCTGTACTGGTCTGAAAGTCCTGGGTACTGAAAATATGTGAGGTACTGTCTAGAGTCTCATGCTGCTAAACTGAGCTGCTGCCGGACTTGGGGATGAAAGCATGAGTCCAAACTGTGTGTCATATGCTGTAAAGTCATGTGTTCTAGCTGCTGTGCCACATCTGGCCAAGTAGTGTCAGCATGTAGTTATAGCTACTTAGATAAACCTTTGTTTCGAACATTGTAGCTTGTGTATGGTGCTTAGGGGTTGGTATAGAAAGAGTACAAAGGTAAATTTGCGCATATCAAATCAATGCAGTATTTGTGAAGTGCTAACTACTCACACCTATGAGTGGGATGGTGCTTGGGGCATAAGCTGAGATACTGATAGACTCGAGGTAAAGCCGTTGAACTACTGACCCCTACCGGTCTGAAAATGCTGGGAATGGAAATTAAGTGAGGTATTGCCTAGAGTGTCATGCTGTTAAATTGAGTTGCTGCTGCTGCTGATGAAACCGTGGGCCTAAACTGTGTGTGCTCTGCTGTGAAGTCATGTGCCCCGGGTGCTCTGCTACATGTGTTCAACTTGTATATGGTGCTTAGGTGGTGTTGTATAGGGAGTGCAAAGGTAAATCAATACAGTATTTGTAAAGTGACAACTTCTCACTCTTAGGGGTGAGTAGAGCCGGGGATCAAAACGAGAGGTCTGTGCAGCAAATGAGATGGTCTGGCCGCTGCGCCACAGCTGTGGCATTTTGGCGAGGGTCCGGGAGTTGCTATTATCTGGCCCTAGAATAGCGGGCTTAGGTTGTAAGATATAAGGTGGCTCTAAATATAAGTGCGGATGCACAGCTTCAAGTTATTCAGGGAAACTCAGTTTCCCTGATCTTTGAAGTGTACTCCATCAATTCTGTAATTATCCGCCATATCAAAACGAATGTTGTTGTTTGTAGATCGAGCCCATTTTGTTGTCTCTGAGGTATGCAGACACAGCTTTGTTGACTTACTTCCTAGATTTTTCAATCTGAGGCCAAAATCTTTGGACCATTGCCATTTCTGTCTTTGACATATATTTGAATATACTAAGACAGTTTGAGGCAAAAGTAATATCAATTGCACAAACTTGTCATTCATAAGCATTTACAAACCTACCCCAGTCAATGTGCCTAGGTCGTTTCCACCACATTGCACAATCATGAGGTCAGGGTTTTGGAAATACAAACAGGTTTTAACCAAAGGCAACAATTGGTGCCACTTCAATCTTCTCTGTCCAAACCATTTAATGTCCACAGTTTGTAAACCTAAGTCAATACGTCTCTGTTCTGCATACCTCTTGCACCAGAAAACATAGCTATGTTCTACGATCCATACTAGCATTTTGAAAGTATGTCTGGAAGGTAAGGGTGGGCGCAAAATCCGTTCCGCTTGCAGATTTTGCAGATTTTCTGCAATTTTGCAAATCCGCCAATCTCACGAAATTGCCGAAAAATCCGCCCGCAAGCAGATTTGCAGATTTTTTCAACACAGTGGCATTTTCATTGATGAATATGCAGGCAGGATTCATTCTGGCATGATGCTCCTGTCACAAAAATTAAACCTCAAAAGGTAGCACTTACAGATATAGGCAGATGCCTGTCTTGAAGCTCAATTTCAGTCACGCATTATAATCAGCCCAAACAACTAGTAAGCGCGGTCTAGGCTAGGCAGGTGTGCTTCCTCCCTATATCTACCGCCTACAACTAGATGTAATCCTTAATGGAGGTATTTGCATCCACGGGTTTCTTGAGCGCAATCCCCTTGTACTTCCTGTGACCAGGAGGCTGCTTCCCTCTCATCTGCTGCTCTGATAGGTCTCTGACCCTTACAAGAGGCATGTGAACTGGCATGGAAGCCCCACCAATTTGGCCCCACCCCACACACACTAGGGTGTGCAACGTCTTCCTGCCCTCTGCTCACTATCATAGACAGCTCACTCGAGGGACCTCGGCGCCTATCGGTGCAGTGTCAAAGTTACAGACACACGTGTTCACTGGAGACAACTTTTCTGGGCCTTTACGCAGCTGTAGTGTGGCAAAAGAACTATACATTTACCCAACGAGGTAGCACTTTCTGATTAGCCAGTAGAAAGTACTCAAGTTGAGTAGAGGTATGGCACAACCGGCGGCATCATCGTGGATAAATATGCAGGCAGGATTCATTCTGGCACGATGCTCTTGTCACAAACATTAAACCTCAACAGGAAGCACTTACAAATATAAAGCAGGTGCCCGAGTTGAAGCTCAAATTCAGAAACGCATTATAATCAGCCCAAACAACTAGTGAGCACAGTCCAGGTGTGCTTCCTCCCCATATCTACTGCCTACAATTAGATATAATCCTTGGTGGAGGTCTTTGCATCCACGAGTTTCTCAAGCGCAATCTCTGTGTACTTCCTGTGACCAGGAGGCTGCTTCCTTCTCATCTGCTGCTTTGATCAGTCTCTGACCCTTTATAAACACGAGGCATTTGAACTCGCATAAAAGCCCTGCCCATTTGGCCCCGCCACACACTACTATGGTATGCAACGTCTTCCCCCCCTTTCCTCACTATCATGAACATTTCACTCGAGGGACCTTGACGCCTTTCGGCGCGGTGGCAAAGTTACAGACACTCATGGTCACATATGTGTGCAAATGGGAAAAAATCCCAGAGTTGGAGGGGACATTTGCGAACTCGTGGACTTTTTTGCCATTTCGTGCGAATTCAAGGACAGCAAATTCGCAAATGTTGCCCCTACTTACTGGAAGGTATGGAAAGATGCCTCTAGGTCATGCAGTTCCTTCATATAATAAGAGATATGTTTAAAGACGGGGAACTAGTTTCTTTTCGCATACAAAACGGTACCTGATTAGGAGATGAAAAGCATTGTTTGGGTGCACATTTGTTTTGTGGAAAAGCATCTTTGTGATTGGTTAAGAAAAAGCAGTTTGCATGAGGAGTACATATTATAGGATAAAATTTGCTCAACTTAACCACACCTGCTACTTGCATTTGGAAGGCACTCTTCGAAATTAAAACAATCGTGAACTGTTAACCTGCACATGCCGTTAAATGTTCGAGAAAATGTTGCAAAAAAATGTTGTTCGGTTTAAAAAAATTTATGAACTTTTAACCTTCACGCGTTGTAGAATATTTTAGAAAATGTGTTGATAGAATACGTTGCATTTCTGACTTCTATGTGTACTTGAATGTTAATAAAATTGTTCATATGGAAAAATAGAAAGGCAGTAATAGAGAGAAGTTTTGAAAGCTAGAAGAATCAAGGAACTATTCTAATGTTTTCTTTATTACCTACTGGCGGTCTCCAGTAGGTAGGTATAAAGTTTCCATAGGAAGAGCATTTTATGTTTTGCTTATAACTTTGGCGTCATTTGATGAATCTTCATGAAATTTTGAGAACTCATTTTTTCTTTATATCAGCTTCTATGTTTACAGTTTGCGGGTGATTCATGAAGGAGGGCCTGAGATAAAAGGGAGGACCCAAAACATGTTTTCTCCATGTTAATTTCCATAGGAAAATTAAGACAAGGCTACACGTCGAACGGGTGAACAGAATTACCCCAAATTTGGTTGCAGGGAGAAGGGTCTTGGTGTAGAAAGAACACTTCTGCTTATTTGGTGTGAATTCGTTCTGTAGTTTTCAGAAATATTTAAATTTATAGATATCGATATTTTGGAATTTTGCATTCAGATTGGCTGAGGCGTTATGAACAGGAGCTTGCTGCTTATTGGCTGTGATGGTGTTGAAACTAGGAAGTGTTAGCCGCCCTTTTGTGATTCAGTTTAAGTGAGTAAGGGGAAAAAAGGGCGAATAAAATAGGAAAGGAGGGTAGGAGCACTGTAAGTTTTGTGGGGGAGTGCGAAGCGAAGTAGTCACTGTTATGGTTCTGAAAGCGTGGTGTTGCTCAGAAAGGCATGGTGCTGATATGATATGGTGCTTGGGTATGAAACCAAGAGTCTAAACCGTGAGGTCATTGTTTAAAGTGATATGGTCTGGTGTTTGTAGCATACATGTGCAAGTAGTGTTAGTAAGCATTAATACCATACAGGAAGTGGGAAGCAAACTACTAACCGCTACTGTGTGTTGATAGTATACTGGAAGTGGGAAGCAAAAGTAGTTAGGCCTACTGGTGTGAAGACTTGGGGATGAAATCTAGGTGATTGCTGTAAATGGATGGGCTTTTGGCGCTGTAGTATACGTGTGCAAGTAGGGTTAGTAAGCTTTTATACCATACAGGGAGTGCGAAGTGAACTACTGACTGGTACTTGGGGATGAAATCGAGGTGATTGCTGTAAAAGGATGAGCGTTGGGCCCTTTAGTATACGTGTGTAAGTAGTGTTAGTAAGAGTTTATACCATACAGGGAGTGGGAAGCAAACTACTTACCGGTACCTTGCGTTTCTCCTATACTGGAAGTGGGAAGTGAAGTACTCATGCCTACCGGTGATCAAACCAAGCTGAATTCTGTAAAGTGATGGGCTCTGGGGGCTATAGGATACTAGCCGCTGTAGTATAAGTGTATAAGTGTATTAGTATGCGTTTATATTATATAGGGAGTGGGAAACGAACTACTCATCCCTACTAATGTGAAGACTTGGGGATTAAACCGTGAACCTAAATTGTGAGCTCATTGCTGTAAAGTGATGTGATCTGGGCACTGTAGCATACCTGTGTAAGAAGTGATAGTTTATGTTTATACAATATAGGGAATGGGAAGCGAAATACTTACGCCTACCGGTCTCAAGACTTGTGGATGAAACCATGAGATCATTGCTGTAAAGTCATGTGCTCTGTGTAGTATTCCAATGGAAGTCATAGTAGAATGTTATTATGTAATTCTACTAGAATCTAAGTATGTAATGTTAGAATGTAGGGCTGTCATGAGGGGAACCTTGAGGAGATTGTAAAGAGTGCTAGAAAAGGTAGTTGCCTTGCTATCTGCTCCTGTTGGTGGTTGTTTCAGGCATCTTGTTTTCTTGTAATAAATCTACTTGTTGGATTCACTGCTGTCTGCATCTTCACTACATAAATGTGGTAATGAGCGGGAGAAGGTAAAAAGAAAGCACCACTCACACATATTTCAAAATTGCTTGTGCTGTGCTGAAAATCCATTTTCTTCGTGTAGCTGTTTCCACTCATGCCAGGGTCATGGGCTCATTGCACTGACATCCGACTTCTAATAGGATTTATATTTTGTGCTTTCTCTGCTTCTTCACTACATTCTGGTCGCTTACTACACGTGTGTAAGTAGGGGCGAAATTTGCGAATTTGCATGAAATTGCACTCACAATCCGCATGATCTGCGAATTTGTGCGAATTTGCGGCTTTTTTTTGCGTGTTTGTGGGGCTTTTTGCATGTTCGTGGGCCACTTGCAGTGCATCGACGGCGAACTTACCCATGCAGTCTTACATGGGCACGGCCATCTTGTTATCGTTGCGTATTTCCGGTTCCGGGGGCTAGCTGCATGCTCGCGTTGTGCGTGCATCACGCTTATGGGTTCGCGGGCGTTTTTGCGTGCTCGCTGGGGAAATATCGCACAAACTTACCCATGCTGTCCTTTATGGGCACGGCCATCTTGTTTTTCATTCATGGCTATGGTTTTGGGCATGCTATCCTTTCAATCGATCTCTAATCTTTGCAATCCTTTGTATTTCTGAACTTTTTTTTGCACTTTTTTGCTTATTATCTATCTCTCTATTTTCCTACATGTATATGTTGTACTTTTTTCAACTTTTTGTTACTTTATTACCTACTTAATTTGTTTAGCTCTCTCTCCTATTTTATTTCATTTTCACACCTATTCTTTACTTCTTGTGCCCAGGACCATGGCAAAGAAAGCCGACAAGGGCAACGGGAAGGGCCCAGCAACCCGTAGTCTGCTCCCTTGTGGGCGTTTGAGGGGGGAGGAAGTCCAGGCCAGGTAGATCTTCCCTGCGGTGGAGGTGTCCGCCTTGATATTTTATGTTCAGCGATACCTCCCTAAGACCATGGCAGCAGGTGGGAGGATTGCTTCCGGTTATGGCCTCCAGGAGCGTCGCCAGCTGTGGGAGAAGGTGTGCCAGGCCATGCATAGGGAGTCTGGGGTCCGGCGCACCTACCAGCAAGCGACGCACGGGTGGTCTGACATCCTCGACTGGGAGCAGGACATGCTCCACCTGCTAGGATTTGAGATCCCTGGCCTTGGTGATTAGCTATTTAATAACTACTTTGTTTTCTTCTGCTCTGTTATATTGCTAATCTATTTTTTTCCTGAAGATTACGAATGCTGCTGATTCGATTACTTTGCAGGTAAATTAATGTTTAAATAGCTTCTGTCATTGCAGGTGCTCGCCTGGTTATTGGTGTTGCTACTATGCTTACTTATTTGCAACTGTTTGCTTATTTGAGAGCATTACTGCGTAATGCTAGAGACAGTAGACTCAAGTCCAGTCCTTCTCTGTACTCCTGCTGCTGCCACTTTGAAGAGATAGTGGTGGATTGATACGTTGAGTATAATATTTATTACTTGTTATAGGACATTTGTTAGGGGTCTGCAATCATGGTGAAGGACTGTGTCTGTCACGCGACGTCTCATTCTGCTGAGTGATGGCAGTCATAGTAGAACCTTTTTGTTGTTGGTGTAGTTAGTGAGTTACATACCTTTCCTATTAGACGGTCTGCGAATCCTGCAATACTGTACTACTATCCTCCTAATTGACTAGATCAGATGCAATTGTTTCCCCAAGATAATTTTAGATTTTGTTCAAAGAAATCAAATATTTCAAAAAAAATCATCCATGTTGTGTTTCTTTATTTCATGATCACCAGCACATCCCAGGGGCAAGGCGACTGAGACTCCGGTGGAAGAAGGTGGACAGGATCGGTCCCTTGCACGCTCTTCTGCTGGCCCCAGTAAGTTGTTCTATTGTTATATTAATGCTTATACTTCCCTAACTTTTACAGCTCCTATTCATTACAAACTGTTTCCTAATTCTATGTTTTACAAAATAGTCTTTGATCTTCTTCTAATCTAGACCACTTTCTACATTCTTATCCTGCCTCTAATATCACTCTCTGTGCTACTACTATTTACGATTATGAGTCAGTCTGTGTAGGTAGCTAAGCTTGCCCAGTCGGCAAACGCTGTTAAACAAAACTCTGATCCAGCAATAGCTCTAGGCCCTGAGTGCAGTCCTCTGGATTGCCCTTGATGTCTATTCCAGTCTTCTTAACACCATGGCTGCTAAGGCAATTCCCATCTTGTGCTGGAAATTGCTATTCTACTTTATTCATGACGAGCTCAGCTCGTCATAAGCACAGCTCCAGTGTGCCTCATGACGAGCTGAGCTCGTCATGAGCAGGGAAGGGGTAATGTAAGTGTTTTGACAATTTCCAACAATAAAATGGCATTGTTTACACCAAGTAAAAGGTAGCAGTTGCATTTTTGATTTGAGAGGAGCACATCCCATACCGCTAGTGTTTCAGGGACTATTCTGCACATAAAGAAATATGGACAAGAGACATAGGACATTGTTGATGATAGGTGCAGTTCGACTTTCGACATACCTCAGTCCGAACAGAAGTTGAACCCCCAATCCCCTGACCAACTATCTAGTGTGTCTGACCAATGATTTTACGACCCAGAAGAACAGAAGAAGACTACCGCTGAGTCCCGGCTTATCTGAGTCACTGAAACATGACTGCTAAGTGCAGTAGTTCAAACCCTTCCGCTCACTCACTCGTGAACAAAAACCACACAGTGTTTGTTAGTTTTAAAACATTATTTCTTTACTTTTAATAGCATAGTATTCAGAGCGAGTAATGGTGATGGATGAAGATGACGTTAAAGTTTAAACAACATTCCCATGAATGAAATTAGTATTACTCAAACTTAATAATAGTTAACAGACACATGAAATTATTAGAATAACTGTGCTGGATATTCACCTTCTTTAAAGTACTTAAAGTACTGCTGGTGATAACATACTTGTAGTTGATGAATCGTCCTATTGGCAGAAGGGCAATGGAATCTTCTTTCTGTAATTAGAAAAAAGGTGCACGTTAAGCAAGCATTCATCAGTTGTCATAAGATGTGTAGCATTTAATGGAATAAGCATATACATGGTTAACACCCTCCCTAAAACCTTTACTTTTTTTCAATCCCAGTAATAAAAAATATGTTATGTAACATTTGATTTCCATTATGAGACAAAATAGGGGGTTGTGTATGGCATCTGAAAATATGACAAGTTTTTCCTAGACGTCACAACATATAATGCGGCACAGATGACCACCAGTGTCGGGGCCAGAAGTGCGGAGGGGTCCACTCTAGGGCTGGATGCGGCGGTGCCAACAGGAGGAGCTGGGGGGAAGACTCAGCGGCGGCGGGTGGTAAATTATTATATTCCTTACTTATTGAAATTTTTTTGAGTAGGTTCGGAAAGGAGTGTATGATGTACTGTACAGTAGTACACAGTACACTAGTATAAGTACATTGTACTTTTAAGAACAGTTACTAATTTAGAACTACTTTTTGGGCTATCACGGAGAAGACAGTAAACCTTGGCTTGTAATAGCATTAGCCGTGGTACTTCTCGGGTCAGCAAAGGCCCCCTCTATTTCACTTCAACTCAGCTGCCAAATTTTTATTGTGAAGCTGAGTCATATCAGATGTAGTTTAGGACTGTGAAGAACGAAAAGTGAAAGAAGGGTGAAATGAAGGACGAGCGAGTCTTAATATTTATGACTGTAAAGAATGTTTTTTTTTAATGCAAGTCAAGATAAGAAGACAGTGGATTCCAAAATATAATGAAAAGGGTGTAAGTTGGTTGTTGACAAAAATAAATTTTGGTACATTTGAGACATTAAGAAGAATCATAGACGTGCTTTGGAAGCCTGGATGTTATCTTCTTTTTCCTCATCGATAGCAGAGGTGTATAATGTAGAAGAGCAGATGCTGAGTGGATGAAGTATGGCCAGTGGCAGTGCCACCCCTAAAAAAAAGTAAGACCTTCCTATCCCCACCTGCATGTACTGCTTAAAGTACTGCGAGTCTGCGTCATCATGGCTTGTGTCTGTATTTCTTGGGTGCAAGCTGAGTGAGCTGCCATTATGCCGGCTACCACAAGTTCACGTACTAGTAATTTCTTTTGCAAAACAAGAGAAAAAAGTAAAAAATGACTTTTTTTAGCACTCTCTGACTATGTATGTAGTAGTGAGTCCACCCATAGTGCTGCTAGTGGAATTCCTGAAACTCCCAGTAATGGCACAGGCTTACAAAGACAGCAAAAAGATACATGCCAAAATATTATACCGTGTTTGCTACTTGCTGGTGTTACTGAGAGTCAACTTTCCATTGAATTATTTTAACTTTATGTTAAAGACTATTGGCTCCAGTATTTTTTTTCTTTCTTCATAGATGTTACTCCAAAAAAGCTCACCGGCAAGGAGATGGCTGTTCGGGCCAGGGCCTATAAGCTGGAGGCTATTTGTTCCGAGTATCGGCGGCTGTGGGCTAGGGAGCAGGAGGAGACAGCAACCACTACATCCTCCTCTAGTGCCCCTGGGTCCACCAGCCAGAAGCCTCAATCCAAATGGAGCCGTGGCCCGACAGCCTCCCGCCGCCACCCCACAGCAGCAACAAAATCAGCTGCTCCTCCAGATCCTGGATGGTACCTCAGTGCCAGCTCTGTAAAAGAGTGGAATACCTGGAGCGGTTGGGCGAAAAACATCAGCGCCAGCTCTGGGACCTCCGCAAAGAGCTTTGGGACGTGCAGCATCAGCTGTCCTCACTACGCCACCGGAGGAACTGACTGTCTCTTGCCCCTTTTTTAAAGACTGTTGGGGGGTGGGAATTGGGTGTTTGGGAAAGGGGACTTTTGGACATTGGTTTGGTTAGTGAGGGGGGTGAGTTGGGGTAATTTATTTTATTTTTGTGGCAACAAAATCAATGATATATATTTCTTAATAATTATATTTTTCATACCAAAACACAGTATATGCGTTCATATTATTTTGTGTGGGGGTTAGCAGTGGTTACTGGATGTTTGGTTTCTTCAAACTTACCATCATGAATGAAACATCTAGTCCTGAAATGTACCAAAATGCAAGTAACCGACTTAGTGAATTCAGTAGCCCTACTACTGTACTTTACTAGTAGTACTGTCAGTCTGTGCTCTCCTCCCAGTCCTAGCCCATTATTCTACCTCTCCAAAATGCCTATCTTACCTGTGATTCATGTTTGAGAATAGGGGTAGCCATAGGGCTGCCTGCATTGCAATTGGTGATTAAGGTTGGTTGTTGACTTGAATCCTCGACGGATGCAATACCATTGTTGTGCTGGTAGCAGTAGTGGTACACACTGGCAGTAGCAGCATATGAAAAAAAGGAAATGAAACATTGAGTGGCCTGAGCGTAGCATTAGAAACAGTACAATAGACAGTACAGTAGAGAACAGTGCCATAAATTGTAGCCTAAGCAGTGCTAAATTAATGTAAATATGAGTAGTAGTTGCGTGGAGTTTGACTGCTATAAGAAATTAAGGCAAAGGACACATCAACGTAACGTAAGCATTAAGCATTTGCGGTACTCCTTCATTCCATCGGATGCTCCGTCGATCAATCTTGGTGACCAGACACACTGTCCACTGCCTGCCTGATGCGGAATTGCGGATCGCTAATGGTAAGCCTGAGTACATCGTTCGATGGCACAGGGTAAAAGCCTGCCTTTAATTTTTGATGGAAAAACACAACAGTAAGTTATAAAAACACCACAGATTAAAAACAATATAAGGTACGCTGTGTAGTACAAACATAACACTTTTAGAGAAAGAATGCCCAAAACCCCCTTTCCTACCATGGATTTTCTTCAAACAACTTACAACCAAAATTAGACATTCCCACAAGTGCTCCAAGACCCCAGAACCCAGTCGCAAAAATCTAGAACACCCCCAAACACATGCAATACTGCTAACCCTAAAGAGCCCTAAATTAAAAATAGTGCGAAACGCTTTCTGCATCTAGGGCAAATCCCCCCTTTCCCACCATGGATTTTCTTCAAATCACTAGCAATAAAAATTAGACATTCCCACGAGTGTGTAAAACTTTATTGTTTAGTTAATTAAAACCATAACAAAAATGAACATGGAAGACATTTTAACATTACAGTGAAATCAATAAAATTTCTGCATCGTACAGTTTAAATTGCAAAAGTTAAAATGATGCTGGTAGGAGCTGTGTCCAATTGTTTGTCATTAAAATAGTTAATAAAACTGAGCATCTTATTTTAAAATATCAAGAGCTTTCAGCCGCTTTTCAAAGGCTATCAAGAATTTTATAAATGTGCAATTAATTATTGGGTCAGTTGAGTCTAAGGCACCAATAATGGCAGATCTACAGGTGCGTAGACCTTTGGCCTTAAAATGTTCTTTAGAAAAAGTGTTCGCTCCTGGGTCAGTGATTTGCAGTGGCATATAATGTGGATTATATCTTCTTTTATAGTGCCACATAGTCGGCAGGTATTTTCTTCTGAGCGTTTCCAGACAGGTCCATCAGCCACAGTTGGTGGATTACCGAATCTCACTGCCATCAGCCTTTTTTTTTATAAACACAGAGTATGTTGATGCAAGGTAGGTAGCCGGGATGAGATTGTTATAGCTGTTAATCACGGTCCAAGAGTCGGATCGGGCTGCAAAGATGGCTTTATCCATGATTAATGAATGGAATTTGGCCGCTTTTTTTAGGACCTGTTTAAAGGACGTGAATGGTAGATTTTTTTCCCACAAGGTTACCATGCATGTTTGCTCCAAAGCGCCTGTCAGATATTTGTTTGCAGCAGAATTCTGTTGATTTTGTAATTCCTGCCATAACAAGCTGTCCAAGGTGTTATTTGTAGAGTTCAATTTAATTCTATACCATACTCTAATACTTGTGTAGAGTCTTCCGAGTGTCTCGTTCATCAGGCCAAATTCTAAACGCATCTGGGCAGGAGAAGATGAGCGTGGAAGTTGCAAGACCTTCTTGTAGATTTTTGCAGTAAGGCTGTTTAAAGTAATATCATCCTTGCCCTGCATTGCTATGCTTGCGTAGGATAGTGTTGGAAGTACTTTGGTTGCCATTACTGTTAGTAGAGGTTTCAGTGAGGGGCCTTGCAGCTTTTTTGCCAATGAGCTAAGTGCAAAAATTAGTGCTCCGGCTCTCTGCTTCATATAGTTTTTTTGGGCGTTCAGGGTGAGCTTGTCATCGAGGTAGTATCCTAAGTATTTATAGTCTGTGACTCTTTCAAGTGATTTTCCCTCAAATGATATGTTAAGTTTCACAGTACGATGATTGGTTATTGACATAGTTTTTGTCTTAGATAAATTCAGAGTAAGGTTATTTGCCTTCAGAAATTGTGATGTTACTGCCAGTAACCTGGACAGGCCCACTTTAGTTTGGCTCAAATGAACGATGTCATCAGCATAAGCCAGATGGGTAAGATGACGGTTGCCAAGTTTTGGTGCATGCGCATTACAAATGTTTAAAGTTCCTGAGAGGTCTGATATGAATAGATTAAAAAGCTGTGGTGCTAAGACGCAGCCCTGTTTTAAGCCAATCGATGTGTATACTTTTCTTGATAGATGTGATCCATCCCCTAACTTGATTTGTGTCCAAGTATCTGTGTAGAATAGGAGTAGCCCCCTCAGTACTTTCTCGGGAATGGCCCAGGCTTTCAGCTTCGCCCATAATAGCTTGCGGTCAACGCTATCGAAGGCCGCCTTCAGGTCGATAAAGCAGAGATTCAGATCCTGCTTCGAGCGCTGGCATTTTTCCGCTATCATTGTTATTGTTAGTATATTAGACGTAGTTCCGATACCCGCTCTAAAGCCAGTTTGATTTATTGGAATTATTGCTTTATCGTCTGCCCAATTTACCAGGTCTTTTAAAAGGAGAGAGGCAAAGTATTTGGCTTCGATGTCCTGGAGTGTTATTAGACGGTAATTTAAAGGGTTTGCCCTGTCTCCTCCTTTGTGTATTGGGGTGATGATAGAGCCTTTCCAGCTTTCTGGGATGCGATTATACCTTTGAACGTCTGTAAAGAGCTCTTCGAGATGTTGTGCCCAAAGGTCTGGTGAATCCTTAAAGGCAATTTGTGGGATGCCATTCGGGCCCGGCGCTCCATTTCTTTTTCCCTTTCCGATGATGGCTATGATCTCGTCAGCAGTGTACCAGCCTTCTGTGGCTTCAGTGCACGTATGTGTCCTTTGTGCTGTTGTCGTGCGGTTAATGTGATGATGTTCATCGCAACTGTTTAAATGTGGCTCCGCAGTTCCCAATGTCTGTTCTGGAGCTTTCCGTCGGTTTTCTTCAAATTTTGTCGACAGGAAAGTTGACCATACCGTTTCTTGAATATTCGAGGACAGAACATTTCGTGGCCTTGTTAGCTGGTTTATTATGGTCCAGAATTTGTTCGAGTCCTGTAACTTAGAGCTGGCCAGTAAGTTAATCCAAAAGTCATCGTTCGCCTTCTTTTGCAGCTCCCAGATTCCTTTTTTATATAATTTTCTGTGGACACGAAACGTTTTCAAGCAGCTCGGGTCATTCACTTTTAATTGCAGATTTTTTTGGCTTCTACGCAAGGCCCTTCTTTGTTCATTTAGTGCCCAGGGCAGTTTCTTGGTCGAATGCTTAGTTTTTACCGATGTTTTTGTTGGTTTCATTCTTAACTTTAATTTTGCAAGAAAGAGAGACCAGGCTTGTATCTTATCTGTTGTAGCTCTGTTTGCCTCTTGGAGAGCGTCCTTTATTATTAAGGTCCAATTCAGTTTAGTCGAACTGTTCCAGTGTATTCGTTTCTGGTTGGTTGTTCCCAAGTAGCCTTCCAGGGCATACACTGGTTGCAATGTATCTGAAGAATAGTTGAGTTTCAGATGTTGCATACTATGATCACTTATTGTTGTATATTCGATATAAAAACTGAGTACTGAAGGAAACAGTGGAAGACTTATTATCGTAAAGTCCAATGTGGATTGACTACAAGGACCGTAGAACGTTTTCTTTGGTGGGTTGTCTTTCTCTGTTCTGCCATTCAGTACTCGCATACCTAGGTACTCTAGGTCAGTTACAAAGTGAGTGGCTAGGCTATCCTTTCGGCTCTTTGTTGCACCTGTTGCTTGCTTGGGGACGTTCCAGTGTATGTTGTCTGAAGTTAGTATCTCATCTTCCTCTGGTGTATAAATCAGATTGGAGTTAAAATCTCCTGTTAAAATGATGTTCCAGGTTGGTTCAGAGCTCCAAAATTTTAGTATTTCCTTGCGTAATAAGTTGAATTTTGTCTTTTTTACCTGATGATTTGGTTGGGTGTAGTAATTGATCAATATTGCCGTTTTATGGCCCTACTTTTTTTGGCCTGACAATTTGATTAACTGTAAACTTGGATCTGGCGATTGAAGTTGTTCTGACTTAATTTTAAGAGCAGTAGACACGTATACCATTAGGCCTCCGATTGCTCTTCCGTAGGTTTTACATTTTTTAGCTGGCACCGTGTAGTGGATGTAGCCCGCCAATGCAATTTCTTCCTGCAGCCATGTTTCTTGCAGGGCAATTATGTCGGCGTTGTCCCATTCATCCAAGGCGAGACCGTCGTCCAGCAGTCTTTTTGCGCCTGCTATGTCTCATGAGATAATATGTATTTTATTATGTACTACTTTATTTCTTTCTTGGCCGATCGGTCAGTTAGGCCGTTTATTGTTTAGTATGTTAGGGAAGCAATTCCAAGAATCAGTTATATTTAGCTGTTCTCCCACTGTAACTACGCTTGCCTCTATGCGTTTAGGTTCTGCCTCGCTTCTGCCTTTGGCGTTATGTAGTATAGAGTAGACTGTTTTTTTTGGGGCAAGGTCTGCCAGCCTTCTTATAAGTTGGGTGCCACTATTTGTCTGTAGAGGAAGCGGGTATCTTGGGGCAGTTGGCTGTGATAATTGAATGCCCCATGCTTGGAAGATCTTCGTATGCTCTAGAATAGCTTGGGCTATAGCAGCGGAGGTCCATGTTGTCCTTGTTTGTTCATGCGTTGTTGTATTAGAGCTACTTAGAAATTCTACCCGGTCTAAGTCGGATTATTTGATAGCGCTTAGTTCCTTAATTTCTTTGGTCAGTTTTAGGATATTATTCCTATTTAGGATATCGTGTCTGCCTTGGGTCACGTACTCGGGGGTAAAGATAATTTGGCAGCTGACATTATCCGCATTGGTCGTGTCTATTATTGGTTTTATTACTGCCTCTTCGCTTAGCCGTGACGTTTGGAGCTGATTGTGCTGGATATCAGGTGATAAATTGATGGTATCTAGTTTTTGGTTTGTCGCTGCCGCGTCTCTTGGTCGTGTCATTTTGTTGTTGGTGACAACGAAGCTCAGCTTTGTCTGAGTCAAATTGCACTGGCTGCCTGATGTTAAGGTGTGGGGGCTTAGCCCGGGGTGTTGGATGGTGCTATGCAATTCGTCTCAATGTGCTGGATATGTGTTGTTTGCTTTAAGGCAGTGTTTTTCAGCTTCGCTCTCTCTCTCCTGCTGTTGTTGGTTGCTAGTGCGTTCTTGGGCAGTTTTGTTTCCATCGTGAAGTGCTCGAATTTGAGCATTTTGAGGGTTTAATGATGATGTTGTGTTGGGCGGTTTTATTGATTCCGTAAGTGGCATCGGATCATTGGGTGAACGACTGTTTAGTAAATTTTCTGACTGCTCGTTGTGTACTTGAACAATAGTTTTGTTGTTTTCAGGTGCCGGGGATATTTTGTGCTCCGGCCCTTTTGTAGTCAGACTGGTCTGTTTTGAGGCGGGATTTTGATCGAGTATTTGCGTCAACTGGGGGTTTTCCCGAGATTCCAGTGAGCTTTGAGGGTTGAATTTCTCGTTTAGCGAGGTTGTGTATATATATTTTCCGATGGTTCCTGCTTCAGCCTTCTTAAAGGTATCCATTGTGCCTAACTCTGGTGTGTTTTGTGTATGGTGTTTTAGAAATATAGGATAGCTGCTATGGCGTCGGAGCACGTCATCTTCCGTTTTTTTGTTTCTTGCTTTCCTTTCTTTTTTCTTTTGTCTTTTTGTTAAATTTTGTGTCTTTTGCTTGCCGTGGTAGATTCCGTCGCTGGTTTTTCTGGTGTGTTATCACTGATTATATTGATCTCATGCCGTGATGTCTGTAATTCAGATGTTTTTTCTTCTCGAGGTCTGTTGCTGCCAGATTGTTGATCTTCAAGTTTGACGGTCTTTAAGCTTTTGGTCGCTCTGTCGCAGCTTATTGCTTGCTTGTTTAAACTAATGATCTGGTCAAGGACCGTTGGTAGGGTGCTCAATTTATCCAGAATTGGGCCGCAAGGGCAAATTTGATGCTGTTCGGTCGAGATGGATTGCGCCCTTTTAATTAAGTTATTAAGGTTATCCAGTTTTGTATTTATTCCTGCTATATAGGATGCAATTATGTTCATCAGATCTATTTGGATGTCCAACTTGTCGGATTGCATTGTTAACGTTGCCGTAGCTGTTCTTAGTGCTTGCAGGAGAGGTGCCACGAGGGTCAGAGACTCGTCACCTGTAGGTGAATTTGTTTTGTCGTCGTGTCTTAGCGAGTTGTTATGATCCTTCGTGTTATTGAGTGGGACTTGTTGCCCAGCGGGGGCCTTTGAACCGTGTGCTGGGTTGCTTTTCGGGATGTGTGGGTATGGGGCTTCGTCTGACTGGAGTTTTTCAGGCTCTACATTTCCTATTTCCTGGTTCAACGGATCATAGGGGCCTTTTTCGGCTGATAGCTCTCTCGCTTTAATTTTGTAAAGTAGTTGGTTGGTGGTGGGCCATTGTTGTGACGGATTATTCAGACTTGAGTTGTCAACAGAGTGAATTATTGCAAATGTGATTACACTTGTTGGTCCATTTGGCGGATTTGTATTGTTCTCACTGCTTGTCAGGTGATCTTGACTTTTATTAACAGGACTGTCTTCAGTGAGTTGAACAGCTACTTTTACAGGCGAGGTTGAGTGTGTACATGCATCTTTTGTTGACTGGAAGCTGTCTTCTGGTTCTATCTCAGGATCCAATGGGGTTTGTAGGCCTGCTACGTCGGTCGTGGAAGAGAACAGTACCTCGCCTGGATCTTTCAAAAAGTTGAATCTTAGGTCCTTTAAAGAGTTCTTGTTCGCTATTGATTTCTCGAAGAGAGTTGCAATTGGTGATATTAAGGGATTTTTCAGGGTGCTATTGGCTTTATTTACAGATGATTTATCGAGTCTTCTCCATTTGGCTGAGATCTTCCGTGCTGTCGGTTTCTCGCTAGGTGCTTTTCTTATTTTGCCGGACCTCATTGTTTGGGCTTGCTGGCTTTGGGTTACAGCAGCGTTGTTATCGCAGCGCAGGTTGCCGCGTTCACGCTTTCGTGCACCTATGTGGTGCTTAACCTCCTCCTGCACAGTGCTGTGCGCTTGCTGCCCCGGAGTTGCCTGTGTGGCGTTGGTTTCTCAGTGTGAATCAGATCATTACGATCACGCTGGCGTAAGTCCTACGTGCAGCCTACGTGCAGCCGGCCGTCAGTGTTCCTGTCTTGTTTCGGCTTGTCTGGGCTTGTGCTCTTCCGCCGGCACCCACCGGCTATCCGGACGCGGGATTTGTTCCAGGGGTCTAGATTACGCTGGGAGGTTGTGCCCCCTTAGTAACGGCCCCGCAGTTTTGCTCTGCTCTGCTTGCGCTCACCCTCTCACTCGCGCTCGCGCTCCCAAGCCCGTCTGCCCCAGGAGGGACAGCTGCCGTCAGGGAGAGGGCGGGGGCGGTGTCAGAGGATGGTGCGTGGTGATATGGCTTCGCTTGCCTATTTTGAGCAGGTATGTAGGACTGCTTAGACTGGATCCGGGTAATAAACGGTAATAAACGGTGCCTTTAACTTGGAGGTAGGCCACTGCCTGTTTATCAAACCAGCCTTGGTCAGATTGGTATCCGCTTGTTAGATTACTTTTATTTCTGTAGTTGGCTGTTAATTGTTGGTTTTCCTGATTGTCAACCAACAAGTGATGGGTCCACCAATGTGCGATGAGACAGGCTTTGTTGGTCTACGCTAGGCTGGACTACACTTATCACGACCGGCTTGAATGCCTTAGCCTTAGACTGACCTTCAATCTTCAGCCTCTGGCCTCAGTTGGCAGTTAATAACTGTTAATGACTGTTTGTTGTCTAGCTGGCGCTCCGCTCCGTCCCTCCTGCCCGTTTTTACCGCTGTCTTTTGCTGCCCTGACCTCCTCCCCTCCCCCTCGTCTTGCTCCTGGGGGTACTGGGTGGTGCTTAGAGGGGCTGCTAAAGATAGGTTAGATGGATGAAATGGAATCTTGTCAGCAGTGTCTGTTAGTCTTTGGGCGTGTTTTTTCTTTCCATTTTCTATTGAAAACACAAGGATGCAGGGTAGCAGGGATGGGCTGCCTCTTGTACTGTGCTGTCTGACCTGCCACTGGCCACAGGACGTGTTGCCTGCAGGTCACGAACAGAACAGCTGCTCAAGCGCGTTCGGGCAGTCCACCCCCCGTGTCCTCCCTCACTCACTCACTCACCGGATGCTGTGGGCAGGTGGAGGAGTTTCGGGCCGAATTACTGCAGAACTGCTGCAGTTGGATCCTTCAGTACGCAGCGGTACACAGCACCTGCTTCCTGGGTTGAGTCATGCGGCTCTAGCTGAGGTAGGAGCAGGTAGTAGCAGTCTCTACCGCGATCACCAGCCAATCAGGCAGCCGATCTGCCGGTCCCGGCGATCAGGGGGGGTTTGCAGCCGGGCGCACTCCTGTTCACCGCACCACACCACACCACGCCACCTGACCCGGCTCGGCTTGGCCTGGGTACTGCACTCCACGCCGTGTCCTCGCCGTATCTCTGCTTCCAGCGCACACAGCACACACAGCAGCAGCAGCTCTATGCTCCGCTCCCACGAGTGCTCCAAGACCCCAGAACTCAGTCGTAAAAATCTAGAACACCCCCAAACACATGCAATATTGCTAACCCTAACGAGCCATAAGTTAAAAATAGTGCCAAACGCTTTCTGCAACTGGGACAAATCCCCCCTTTTCCACCATGGATTTTCTTCAAACCACTTGCGCCAAAAATTAGGCATGCTCAGCATTGCTCCAGGACCCCCCAACCCCTCCCCATCACCAGGTACCCCCCGAACAGCCCCCCCGAAACACGAAAGTGAGCGTAAAGTCAGAAAAGGGAACAACTTTTTCACCATGGATTTTCTCCAAACCACCTAATTCCTATACTAGACGTTCCCCGCATTGCCCCCAGACCCCTGAAACAACCCGCAAAAAAGCAGAACACCCCCAAACGGGCAAAAAGCAAAACTGGAAAAAGTGACACTTAGAAAAATTTAGGCTTAGTTCCCAGATCACTCCATGCACGCTCGGCAGCTAGACCCTAACTCCCCTTTCCCACCATGTATTTTCTCCAAACCACTTGCAACCAAAATTAGGCATGCCCAGCATTGCTCCAAGACCCCCCATGCCCCCCAAACACCAGGAACCCGGTGAAACAGCCCCCAAAACCACAAAAGTGAGAGAAACGTCTGAAAATTGAAAAACTTTTTCACCATGGATTTTCTCCAAACCACTTGCGTCCGATATTAGACCTTCCAAGCAATGCCCCCAGACCCGACAACCCACCCGCAAAAAAGTAGAACACCCCCAAACAGGCAAAAGGCAAAAGTGGAAAAAGTGACACAAAAAAATGTATGCCTAGTTCCCAAATCACTCCATGCGCGCTCTGCAGCTAGGCCCTAACTCCCCTTTCCAACCATGGATTTTCTTCAAACCACTTGCAACCAAAATTAGGCATGCCCAGCAATGCTCCAAGACCCCCCAAACCCCCCGAAACACCAGGAACCCCCCCAAACAGCCCCCCGAAAACACAAAAGTGAGCGAAAAGTCTGAAAAGTGAAAAACCTTTTCAACATGGATTTTCTCCAAACCACTTGATTCCGATATTAGACCTTCCCCGCATTGCCCCCAGAACCCAGAACCCACCTGCAAAAATCTAGAACACCCCCAAACATGCCCCCAAAACACGCAATACTGCTAGGCCTCAGTTTAAATTGTGCCAAAACGCTGTCTGCAACTAGGCCCAAACCCCCCTTTTCCACCATGGATTTTCTTCAAACCACTTGCAATCAAAATCAGACTATCCCAGCAGTGCTCCCAGACCACCAGACCCCCCCACAAATCTAGAATTCCCCCTAACAGCCCCCCAAAAACACGCAATACTGCTAGGCCTCCGTTTAAATTGTGAGAAAACGCTGTTTGCAACTAGGCCCAACCCCCCCTTTTCCTCCATGGATTTTCTTCAAACCACTCACAATCAAAATTAGACTAACCCAGCAGTGTTCCCAGACCCCCGATCCACCCCCACATATCTAGAACACCCCCAAACAGCCCCCCAAAAACATGCAATACTGCTAGGCCTCAGTTTAAACTGTGCCAAAACGCTGTCTGCAACAAGGCCCAAACCCCCCTTTTCCACCATGGATTTTCTTCAAACCACTTGCAATCAAAATCAGACTATCCCAGCAGTGCTCCCAGACCACCAGACCCCCCCAAAAATCTAGAATTCCCCCTAACAGCCCCCCAAAAACACGCAATACTGCTAGGCCTCCGTTTAAATTGTGAGAAAACGCTGTTTGCAACTAGGCCCAACCCCCCCTTTTCCTCCATGGATTTTCTTCAAACCACTCACAATCAAAATTAGACTATCCCAGCAGTGCTCCCAGACCCCTGACCCACCCCCACATATCTAGAACACCCCCAAACAGCCCCCCAAAAACATGCAATACTGCTAGGCCTCAGTTTAAATTGTGCCAAAACGCTGTCTGCAACTAGGCCCAAACCCCCCTTTTCCACCATGGATTTTCTTCAAACCACTTGCAATCAAAATCAGACTATCCCAGCAGTGCTCCCAGACCACCAGAACCCCCCACAAATCTAGAATTCCCCCTAACAGCCCCCCAAAAACACGCAATACTGCTAGGCCTCAGTTTAAATTGTGAGAAAACGCTGTTTGCAACTAGGCCCAACCCCCCCTTTTCCTCCATGGATTTTCTTCAAACCACTCGCAATCAAAATTAGACAATCCCAGCAGTGCTCCCAGACCCCCGACCCACCCCCACATATCTAGAACACCCCCAAACAGCCCCCCAAAAACATGCAATACTGGTATAATCAAAAACATGGCAAATTGCGCTGTTCACAAAAAATTGCTGTTTTCAGCACTTCCACTACTTCGATCCTCTTGAAACTTATCTGGACACTTGTTCCAGCGATTCCCAAGAATCTCAGCAAGGCAGAACAAAATAGAACCACTGTGCACTTTGAAGAAGAAGGTCACTTAGTTTTCACCCAAACACACGCGCCTGCAAAACACCCAAAAAGGCCACAATTCTGCCAATTCTGGACCAAAGAACACCAAACTCCCGTAAAACCTTGGCAACATCCTTATGAACGAGCCTGCATCGGGCCCTGAGCCCTAGACCTAGACTCAGCGGGAACCCTACCAACTTAAACCAAAAAACCCAAGTAAATCGCACTGAACCTTAAACCCTAGATATGCTGTATCTGTCTGTGTCAAAGAGCCTAGGTATGCTACATCAGGAGGATGCTTCACTCAGTGGTGCCTGTCTTGACCGTCTGCATGGCCCTGCCGCAAGCATGGGCCAAAAATCTGTTACGCTCAAAAAAGTGCGATTTTTGTTATTTCGCGAGATTTGCGAAAAACCGAAAAAGAGCACATTTCGTAAACATAACAGATGTTTGGCCCAAGCTCGAGGCAGTGCCATGCAGAAGGTCAAGGCAGGCGCCACTGAGTGAAGCAACCTGATGTAGCATACCTAGGCTCTTTGTCAGTACAGACAAAGCATATCTAATTGTATGCAGCAAGCCATCATTAAGGTCTACAAAGCAAAATGCTTGGCAGTGGCCTCCTATGGATGCCAAATATGGGGTTATACCACACCCCAAAAAATCCAACTGGTAGAAAATAAATTCCTGAGGGGGCTCCTCTCAGTCCCTCATTCTACTCCCACTTTTACAACACATATGGAAGTGGGGATCGGATATAATTCAGATCATATCCAAATAGCACCCCTTCTGTATTGGCTAAAAATCTGGCTTAACAAAGAAATTACTTTAAACCACTCTATTATTAAAGACTGCCTGCATTTAGAGAGGGCTGATAAAATTGTATGGCTGAATTATATCAAAAATGATCTGCAAAAAATAGGTCGCTCAGACATGTTTTATTCTCTCGAATTAATAACTAAAAAAGATATTTTTCCAACAAAAAAGGCCCTAAGGGACCTTTTTACATTAGATCGGGAGGAGACGGAGATGAGAAAGCCTCTTGTTAGACTAAACTATAGACTGGTTAGTTGCCCAGGACCGGAACCATACTAAATAGTGGTGAATAATCGACACCACAGATTTCTTCTGACAAGATTCCGCCTAAACCTGATCCATTACTCTTTAGGAGTTTTCCGTACCTGGTGCGCACCTGACAAGGCGAATCCCTGCACTTGTGATTGCTTTTCATTACAAGATACACTCCATTTTGTTATGTTTTGCACTCATTATGAACCATGTAGACGGAAATATTTGTTAACCCTCCTGAAGAAGGCGGGCTTTATTCAGGTGAGGCCCGCTCTAATATACCTAATGCAATTGGGTAACCCTTATACTATGTTCTGTGTGGCTAGTTTTCTGACGGCAGCCATTCGCATAAGGAAAAATACCATCAGTCTACCGCAGATCCAAAGCTGAGTAATGTTTCTTTCGTGTAAATATGTATTCTACTTGTGTAGTAAGGCTGTAGTACTGATAGTTTTTAAATGGTATATATTTTTAAAACTTTTAATGTTAGAAATTCCTTCTTTTTAATATGTATTGTATTTTTAACAATGATGAAAAAATGTATTGCACTGTACCTTGTTAATCAGATTGTAACTTTTTGTATAATTCTACCATGTCTTTCATGATATTAATGTTATCGAATAAAGAATTTTTGACTGACTGACTGACTGTATGCAGCAAGCCACATAGCCCCAATTTTACATGAACTGCTGTCTGGAGTGGACTCTACCTGGCATAACAACAACAGTACACTGCCTTGCCCTCGACCACTATATACCATGAATAGACAGACATGTAGTTCTGCTGTAGTAGTTGTTGTAGACGGGTTTACCTGTTTGCCACTCACAAATTGGCCATAGATCTTCCGTAAACCGACGCTGATGATCCATCCATCCCAGTGAGTGACTTTAAAGAAAAAAAATATATTATTTAATCAATCATCATGGTATATTGGCAAGTTAGTCCACTCCAAGGACATTTTGCATATTGTAAAATACAACATAGTGGACCTTGAATTTGAAGTACAATTTGAATTAAACAAGGTAAAAAAACAGAGTAGTTGACATGAGTTACAATTACTGTGTAAAGGATTAAATAATAACTAAGACAAGACATATGATTCATAATTTCATGCACAAAAAACAAACAGCAATTGGTTTCATCAGAGCCAGACAGCCATTGCTGTCCACTGCATGCCATCTTCTCAATTATTCATTACCTGTTCTACTTTTTGTCCGCATCTTCTTCGGAAAGTGAGGGTCCACAGGGCAGCCTCTCCTGTCAGTATCAGAAGTAACTCAGCAATCAGCAAGCATGTAGTCAGTCAGTAATGTCAGTCCCACTTGAGGGGACTCATCGTAATCCATCCATCTGCCTTGAGGGAAATGGATAGGTGGATTGTGGAGGAGCAGTATAGAGGAGCATGATTGAGTTGTGAACTTGTGAACCTCAGGAATGCAGACTGCAGCACCTTCAAATCAATAAGGAAAATAAGATGAAGACAGTGCTGCTGATGGACTTTTTGTGATTAGGTGATTAGAGTTTTGTAGTGGTAAAAGTTGCAAAACAAAGAAAGACACACAGGAATAAAAGTGAATAAGGACGAAAAAAAGGAAGTCATTTTCAGGCCTCGGTGTCAGGGAAGTAGAGCTCATCCTCAATCTCTATGAATTGAGATGGGAGTAGGTCAGCTAACAGAGAAGAACTTCCATCACCTAAGTCGGTGTCCTCTTCTTCCTGCGTGCATTCACGTATTTTGCAATCTGGTGGTATGAAGTGCGGATTCATCTTGATCAGTGTTAACCTCTCCACATTTTTGGGTGAGAGGCGGGCCCTTTTTGAAGTTACAATGGCCTCAGCAGTACTGAAAACACATTCAGAAGACTCGCTTGCGAGTGGGCAATACAAATAAGTCAGAGCCAGGTTGGTGATCAGTGGCCATAGAGGCATTTTCATGTACCAATACAGCAATGGGTTCTTATTAATAAAGACCTCTGTTGGGTCATCCAGATAGGCCTGCACCATCGACTCAAGGTTCTCCACGGTTGCTCCACTTTGCGTACCTTCTTCTGCCTTTGCAGCACTGTAACAAGCAAACCCTTGATGAGTTAGCCAATCCTTATGTTAGTCAATTAGAGTTAGACAATCTTATGGCTCGGCCTGATGCAGGTGAGGGCGATGATACGGTTGCTGCTGGTGTCATTAATGGCTGTGAGGGAAAGTGACTCCCTTCGGCCACAGATTCAGAAGTGGAACTTGACGCCGGATGGCCTGCTGATTCAGTTGTACTTCTGCCGGCTCCTTGAACTTTCTGCCGCTCTTTTTCGAACCGACTGGCTGACACAGCTAGCCAATGTTTGTACTTTGAAAAATCTGCTTCACCAAAAGGAATGAATGCTTTGCTGGCCACTGCCTTATTATACCGTGGATCCAGAATAGTGGCACAAATGTAATGTTGTTCTGTATGTACGTTTTTAAGCCTTTCATTGTCAACTAGGCGGCTTAATAACCTCTCCGCCAAATGATATGCGTCTTGCTTTTGAGCATCATCTCGGAATGTTGAAGACACCGCCTTCAGTTGGTGCTCTAGATGATCAACAATGGGATAGCTTTGCCCAAAGAACAGTCCTCCCTGCTGACTTCACTCGTGAAGACCTCAAAAGGACGAAGCATGTCTGTCAGGCTTGCAACTAGCTTCCATTCCTCCAACTCTAGCCTTATGTCTTTCATAGTAGAACCCAGTTTATAGACATAATCATTTATGACCCCCCACTGCTCAGACAGACGCTCAAGCATGTAAAAGGTTGAGTTGCAACGTGTTGCCACCTCCTGGATGAGTCCTTTGACTGGCAGTCTACCTTCATGTTGAATGCTCCTCAGCTCCTTCCGGGCCTTAAAAGAATGGCTAAAATGTGTGCAGATTCTTCATCAGGTGGTCAGTAACTTGCTGACTGTGTTTTCTTTTTTCAAGAAATCTTGCACCACGATGTTAATACTGTGCGCCAAACGCGGCACACTGAAATAGTCACCTTGCTGCATGGCCTTAACTATATTACTGCCATTATCCATGGAAACATAACCAACTATGCGATTTCTTGGATGCAGCCATTCAGAGACCTTCCTATGAAACTCATCCAAAAGGTTAGGTGCAGTATGAGTTTTCTTTATGGCAAACATGGCTAATGTTGTATGTTTCGGAGTAGCTTGAAAAACTATGTCCGGGTCAACACCTGCACTTGACTTGTCTCTAACCCCTGCAAAAGAGACCCAGTGTGCACCGATGCACATGTAATCAAGGGCTTGGCAACTGGTCCACATGTCTGTTGTCAAGTGGATAGTGTGAATAGCACTCTTCTGCAAAGCTACCCCAATCACCTCCAGCACATCTTGATGTAGTGCCGGAACCACAACTCTGGCAAAATAGGACTGGCTAGGAACCTTCCATTTAGGCCACAAATTCTAAAAAACCCATCCCTTCCACAAAAGAAAAAGGGAGAAGGTCCAGTGCTAGCACTTTTGTCAGCTTTGCGTTATACAGACGTACCGTTGGGTGGTTGCGTTAAAATGGTGTCTCCAACCAAAACATACTTCTGATGGTGGGCTGGGCCATTTTACATGATGATGATGCAGACTTCAAACCAGTTGGGCTCATTAATGTACTTTTTTGCATTGGTGTCTGTCCCAGACTCTTAGTGTGCCTCATACATGTTGCAGGGGTAGAGGGTGTGGGCGCTGCCACTGCTGTGCTGCTGCCAGGGGTACTGGGTGTACCAGAAAAAATGTTGCTCGGTTCTTGACTTCCCCCTGCACAATCAGCCCCTCGTCAGCATCAGATGCAATGTGAATGGATACATTTGGATCAGTTCTACTTTGGACTTCCTGGATCTTACTTAGGTGCGCATACCACTGGATAGGGTGGTGTTTTTCGAGATGACCTCTCTGGCATCCGGTACCATAGTTGGTACCAAGCTTACCCCGACTAACGAATACTTTACAAATTGAACAAACAACCATGTTTTCCTCCTTTTCCCCTAACAGTAAATTAACTGGGGACTGGAGATGTCTGCTGGTGGTGAAGGTGCTACTTTGACTTTCAATGCCAGATGAAGTGGAGGATGGGATTGGCTGAATTTGTTTCCGTTGTTCACTTACATCACCACTACTTGAGGTAATGGAGGCTAAGATGAATGGAGGTTCCTGCCGGACCTTCTGACTAAAAAAGATGGAAGCTGTAGGTCGTGTTGGTGTTGTAGTTAACTGCGTTGGTGTGTATGTGTATTGTGTATTTTTTTTGTGAAGCGCACAGCTGCCCCAACGGGGCGTCCCGGCGCTGTATAACGCTGTGGAACCCTTCCTGGCTCTCTTGTGAGATGCCCCTCCTGGGCACCCCCAATGTGAAGCCAGGCATTCCAGTGTTGTAGGGGCCGTTGTGGAGATTAAGCAAGCTATTGCCCAGAGTTGCAGCGTGGGACCCATGATTAGAGTAGGCGCCAAGGTGAGAATTATAGAGTCCACGGACATTGAGCCCAAGACCCTGCCGCGTCAGGACTAGAACCCTGGTCCCGGGTCTGATGTCTACTTCAGAGTCTGCCGCTCTAACCAGTGAGCCACACTTCTCCACCTTCTGGTGGTGGTACCAGTGCCACGCCGCCCACATCCCGCTCAGCAGCCATTCCTGATAGGGTGAAAATGTCTGTCTGCTCCATGCCCGCTGGGGATGGAGTGAAGTCTGTGGTGACTGGGTCATCATCAGACTGTTCATCAGTAGCAGAAGATACCACTTCTTGTTCGTCGTCAATACACATAAGTCGAAGCCTTGCGGGAACCTTCCTTTTAGGCTTAGCTACTTTTGTCAGCTCATGGCATGCCTCACTCTCAGACTGCATTTGTGGGTTCCAATCAGGATCAAGGTCATCAGAATGAAGGGGGCTTGAAGAAGAACTTGTAGTAGTAGCAGCCCTCCTTGACCTTTTTCTTGCTGGGGATCTGGAAGACAATGGATCATCTTCAGGAGGAGTGGCTTCCTCGGATGATAGTACCTCCTGATGTGCCCCTACTTCTAGAGGAACAAGCGATGTAGGCAGTTGTGCCGCTCCATCCATGAACCTCTAGTTGCACCTCTCCATGCACCTCTCCATGCGCCTACCCTTGCGCCTCTCCTTGCACCTCTCCTTGCGCCTCTTCTTGCCCATGTACTTGTGCTTGTACTAGTTGCACCTGTGGTTGTCGTTGGACCTGTGGTTGTTGAACACTCGTCAGCTGAGTTACACCCGGCGTTGTTTGGATGGTACTTTCTTGTGATGAGCCAACATCAGTGGTTGGTGGTGATTGAACAACCAAAGTGGCTGCCCCAGCAGCACTCATGGTCTTGGACCTAACTTCGCGTGGTGGTACTGAGCCCAATGAAGCGGAGGTGCAGCTTCCAGCTTGGTCCCCGGCGGACACCACTGCTGCAGGCGAAGTTTTTAAGGTGTCGGTGGGCACACCAGTCTCCTTGGTAGGTGGTGCCACTTGCTTATTCTGCTCCTTCTTAGTGGCACTGGCAACTTTTTTCACTATGGCCACCTTTCTTTGGGAAAAGAAAAAGGGTTTTGAACTGGGCGCACAGCTATTTAGTGATTTTAAATAGTTTGTAAGGTACTCCAGAGTATCACCTTCTGTCTGGAGGCGTGGTAAATTTGGGGGGGTAGCACTCTCAATTCTGAGAGATGTCCTCCGTGTTCCTCAAATGTCCTTACAAGAAGGTTTCTTGAGTAGTTAATTGAAAGGTAAATAGAACACTTTTAGTCATGAAAGGTATTCAAGTATTTATTCATGTTATTTACTCCTTGTTTTATTCACAAGTGTATTCCATCATCAAATTCCATTGTTGCACTCAACCATCCCAATGCATTTCGGCATTCAAATCATGCCTTCATCTGGGGATATGTTCTGTAAGTGAAGAAAAATGTGTTTGTACTTTACATGGGGTTAAGAATATATCACTAAATATGAGTAAATAATCGCTCGATATGAGTAAATCATAATAGGGAGGATAACAAAGTGTTTAAAATCTTAATGGATGTGACACTCGAGATCAGAAGAGGGTGTGCTCTGTGAACTACGTTTCATAATCAAATCATGCGGGTAGCGTGTTTAGTGCGCGTCTGTGAAAAAGAGTATATTGTTGTGCGTGGTCGCTGTAAACGAAATTTAAAAGGAAGCGAGTTTCGTGCTGGAGTTTTAAAACTCGTGCTCTGATTACCTAGCGTGCATGCATTAAGTGACGAACGGTTAAACGGGAGGGTAGCTTACCGTGAGTGTGCGAGATAGTTTCCCAAACGCCGACAATCTTGACTGTGACCGGGTTCGAGCGAGGTTGTGACCCGGAAGCATATATGATGAAAGGGTGACGCGAAAGTGAAGTGTAGCTAAAACATAATTGGAAAGCAGTTATTCCACAGATGAACTCAATAAAATCATGGAAGACATCAACGCACAACTCAATAAACACACCGCTGAAGTCACCGAACGTAAGATCCGAAAACTAAGAAGGGATACCATAGACTACAAAATGGGTGAGGTATATTCATGGGCAGATATTTATGCCAAACGACGACAGAACAAACCTTACACAGCCAATACTGAAACTTCCTCCTCTGAGGATGACACCACCAACTTACACAACAGACGACCACGGTTTCCTCCACAGAAACCAACATCTGCAGCTCAAGATACTCCAACAAACACTGAAGTCCCCTCAACATCTGCCGAGCCTTTTTTAGAGGTAGGCCAGGATCAACGCGAAGACCCAGGAGGTCAAAAAGAAAAAACAAAAGAACCTCCACAAACGAGAACAGTAACCAGCAAGAGGGACAAACCCAAAGGGAAATAACTGATAATTTGGTCATCAACATTTCGGATTATCGTTTCAGCAAAATTCAAATGAAAATCTTACAAAAAGGCACTTCATTTATACCCACGGCTCAAACTAACAAGCTTGAATTGGAAATTTCTTTTTACAAGCTCATGAGGTAACCTCGTTTGAGACATTTTTTTCAAAATATCATACAAACACCCACTGAACCCCAGGAAGATCAACTTAGGGGCCTACGTCCAAAAAGTAACTTTTTAGCACCGGTCTCACACAAGACCCTTGATACTTATGAGACTCTTGTTAGAAACGATTTATCTAAACTCAACTGCAATCGTCAATCCAAACACAAGAACTTTACCATTAAGGAAATCAATACCATCAAATCAATTGCCAAGAACAACGAAATCACCTGCGTCAAAGCAGATAAGGGGGGAGCCATTGTAATCCTCAATACATCTTACTATAACCAACAAGCATCTTTTCACCTCTCGGATATCAACACCTATCTGAAATTACCAAACAACCCCACCATTCAATTCAAGGAAAGACTAGACAAAATATTGAACACAGCCTTTGAGAACAATGTAACCTCTGATAAAACCACCAAGTACCTCACCACAAAAAACCCCAAAAGTCCTAAATTTTTCTTGGTTCCCAAGATACACAAGGACGCACAAACGCCTCCTTGTAGGCCTATCGTGTCCACATGTGGCAGCATCCACGATCCAGTGGGAACATTTCTTGATAAATATTTCCAGCCCATTGTCATCTCGCTACCCACGTTTATCCGAGACACAACAGACTTTCTCAATAAACTCAATCGAATGCAAATAGAGGATCATAGTCAAACATTACTATGCACAGTTGATGTATCATCTTTATACACATCTATCCCGCACTCTATGGGGATCGAGGCAATTGAATACTGTTTATTGAGAACTGATTTGGACAATGATTTAAAACTCTTTCTAATGGAACTTCTACAATTCACATTATTCTTCAGCTACTTCACATGGAAAGAAGACTGGTACCAACAAATGACGGGAACATCTATGGGCAATTCGACAGCACCTGCCTATGCAAATATTTTCATGCACAGATTCGAAGAAGACCACATCCTCAACAAAACAGAATGGATTGATCACTTGAAAATATTTGTAAGATTCATAGATGACATCTTCTTAATATGGCAGGGCCCTAAAAACATCTTGGAACAACAATTGTCATTATTGAATACCATTGATCAGCGTACCCAATTCACACATGAAATCCATACTGAATCTATAACCTTCCTTGATGTCAAAGTTACCAAAACCCCCACTGGATTCATCACCAACTTATTCCGAAAAAAAACCGACAGAAACAACACATTACACTATTCCAGCTTCCATCCACAACCATTGAAAGATCATCTGCCATACAGCCAACTTATCAGAGCCAAAAGAATTACTTCAGAAAGCGATCATTTTCAAAAAGAGGTAGATACCACCCTACAGAGATTCAAATCCCGAGGGTACCCACACCATGTCCTCGACCAGGCCAAACAACGATGTGAAACAAAATCCAGAAGTCAACTATTGTCCAATACACCAACATCTGACAAAGATTCAATCACCGTGGTTTCCAAATATTCAACATCCAGCAACAAGTTCAAACAAATCATTAGAAAACATTGGGAAATCCTAAGGATAGAGCCTGACTTTAATAAAATCTTTGACAATCATCCCACCTTTGCATATACTAGAGCCAAAAACTTAGGAGAACTTTTGAAAACATCTCACCAAACTACTACGGAATTCAAAGGAACAATCCCATGCAGAAATTGCAACCCCTGTAATAATGTTATCCAAGGGAATACTGTTAATCACTGAATGAAGGGCAACAAAATCAAGGTTAGAGCTACAGCGACCTACGATACCAGCAATGCAGTCTACATGCTGAAATGCCCATGCGGCAAAATTTATGTTGGAAAAACCCCAAAGGAAACTAAAAGTCAGACTTAACAAACACAAGTCTAACATAAGAAACAAACAACTCAAGTCTACAGTCGCACAGCATTTTTTGGAAGCAGGACATGGCATCAGCCAATTACGATACTGTGCTTTGGAAACCATTAAACAACAAGAAGGCGGAGACAATCATATTGAACTTTTGAGAAGAGAAATTTATTGGATTTTCACGTTGTGCAGCATGAAACTGCTGGGCCTGAATGACCGAGTGAAATATTTATGTTATCTTTGATGTACTGATATTTCAGCTTAAGCTCTCTATATACGTACAGTGGTTAGCTCATAATACCACTCATAGTTTGGTACTTTTACTGAAAGCAATTTATCATTTATATTCATTATTATTATCATTGTTTTTCTTTTAGGTTGGTGAATTAATCGCATACATTTCAACTGTTACGCTTTTCATTTATGCATTATTGACTATGTGTTTAGGATCAGAATATTATCGTCATTATAATCTCACCCTCCATACACTTTTCATTCGTATATGTTATCCTTGTTACCCGATTCACAGCCGGCTTTTTTCCACACCATTTTATTTCACATCCTACTCGTTATATTTACCGCTATGGTGCAACGGCCTCTACACATCCCCTTTAATTATTTAGCTACACTTCACTTTCGCATCACCCTTTCATCATATATGCTTCCGGGTCACAACCTCGCTCGAACCCGGTCACAGTCAAGATTGTCGGCGTTTGGGAAACTATCTCGCACACTCACGGTAAGCTACCCACCCGTTTAACCGTTCGTCACTTAATGCATGCACGCTAGCTAATCAGAGCACGAGTTTTAAAACTCCAGCACAAAACTTGCTTCCTTTTAAATTTCGTTTACAGCGACCACGCACTACAAGATACTCTTTTTCACAGACGCGCACTAAACACGCTCCCCGCATGATTTGATTATGAAACGTAGTTCACAGAGCACACCCTCTTCTGATCTCGAGTGTCACATCCATTAAGATTTTAAACACGTTGTTATCCTCCCTATTATGATTTACTCATATTGAGCGATTATTTACTCATATTTAGTGATATATTCTTAACCCCATGTAAAGTACAAACACATTTTTCTTCACTTACAGAACATATCCCCAGATGAAGGCATGATTTGAATGCCGAAATGCATTGGGATGGTTGAGTGCAACAATGGAATTTGATGATGGAATACACTTGTGAATACAACAAGGAGTAAATAACATGAATAAATACTTGAATACCTTTCATGACTAAAAGTGTTCTATTTACCTTTCAATTAACTACTCAAGAAACCTTCTTGTAAGGACATTTGAGGAACACGGAGGACATCTCTCAGAATTGAGAGTGCTACCCCCCCACCTTTCTTTGGGGCCATCTTCTTCAGATGTCTGAACAGCAGGCTGCAGTTGCACGAGTTGCAGAGTTGTCTTGTCTGTGGCCACATGTGACGTCGTGCTGCACACACCGCTGCAGGACTTCTTCCTGGCACTGGTGGTTCTCTTGTGCACCTAAAAGGAATGGAAGCCAGAGGAACATAAGTTAGACACCCCAAAAAGTAGAAAAACACACATAAATCACCACAATCCAATGCCATCCATGCCTTCAATGATGTTTAAATTGAATACCCCCCACAGAAAGACTAGGTCCATGGACCACTGAGTACACCTGGGCCTACTGGCTAGTGAGGCTTTACAGGCACCCCAAAATTAAAAAGATAAATCAACATATAGCAGTGATCTAAAATTCCATGACATAAATAAGAATTACGTTGAAATCACAAAAACTGTTGTATCATGCACCCATGGGCCTACTGGATACTGTGGCTACCCACAATATATATATTTTTTAAGTTGTGAAAAAAGTTTCAAAACTGCAATGCCCTTAACAAACAACACCAACTTACTTGTAAAATCTCAAGTCCAAAAGTGATCCAAACTCCAAAGTCCAAAAAAGTCCACAAATACAAATATCCAGCAGCAGCCACAAAAAGTAA
The DNA here is from genome assembly GCF_964263255.1 of Lissotriton vulgaris. Classification (NCBI taxonomy): domain Eukaryota; kingdom Metazoa; phylum Chordata; class Amphibia; order Caudata; family Salamandridae; genus Lissotriton; species Lissotriton vulgaris. The sequence goes on from NC_141691.1 coordinate 2,038,554,354, forward strand.
TCCTTCTAGCTCCAGATCTAAATCAAAACTGACCAGGACATGGACAAAGCACTGTGAGGAGCCTGATGGACAGGAACAGGAAGTTGGAGACTCTGTGGCACTAACTTCCTCCCACCCACCAAAAAAATGGACTCCTTGCAGCCAAATGTCAATATGAGGAGTAATTCTGATGCATCATTTTCGGGAAAGCGAGCTGTTCAAATCTTCCGCTGGAAGTCAGCTGCGTGCCGCATCTACGTGTTCAGGATTGTTTACTCCCGCAATGCGTGGTCGCGCGCCCTTATGACATACTCGCGTTGTCAAACTCTCGCTGTGCAAGATGGCGAGCCGAGATGACGTAAATGCATTCGAAAAAATCTTGCACGATCACGCAGCAAGATCGAAAATGGTGCATCACACGCAAACCGGGAGAAAAACAACTCAGCGGACTCAGAATCACTGTAAGTCAACGACGCGCTCGCGATATTGTATTTTTCAAGCGCGGCCAAGCAAAAGAATTCGCAGCTTGAGAATTTGCGGATTTTGGGGCAAATTTGCACGATTCGCAGACTGCGAAATTGCCAAAAATTTGCAAATTCGCGAACAAAACAGATTTTACGCCCACGCTTAGTAAGTAGTGTTAGTATGTGTATATTCTAAGAAATGCATTAGGGTCCTATGGAGGGCCACATGTCAGGCACAGGTCATACAATGTCCCGGGGTGTGCATTCGCAGGACATTTGTGTTTGCTATTAGAGCGCTTTTGCTTGGCTTCCACCCTGTGATACCAAATTCTTGTTTGACGACTTGAAGCGTTAGGAGGAAAACCTCATATCACTTTAATAGAGGGGATGCAGATGGTAAAATGGAGAGAAAAACAGAAACAAGTAAAAAAAAGCGGCATCTCACCGTTCTTTTAAATGAGGCCCCTGGTGGGTAATGTTCCGTGGACAATCCAGTTATTATATTGCGGGGTCTCTGTAGGACTGGGGATCGTAATGTCACATGTAAATTAGGTGCAGAAGGGGACCGCCACCTTACCGGGTATTGTTTACTAATTGTTTGGGGGGTTCGAGGCCAACTGAAGTCCAGGGATCGCCACACTTGGGGGCTTTATGTAAATATGCAGGGTGGGCCTCGGCAGTCCCTGAAGTCTCGGTGGTCCTAGGCAGTACCTTATTTGATCGGAAATCACACGGGCAGTACTTATGGTGTTATTAAATGATACACTCCTTGAACTCTTGCAGTTTTACAATTACCCAGGCTTCATTTGTCTAATAGTCAGTTAAATTATCTCTGGTAGGTGCACTCTAATTTTAGATAAGTTTGTCCTTAAAATCTCCTATAAACACATGATTTTCACAATAAATAATAGACACGTGTTGTCAGAAAAAGAAGACCTATACACTCAGTTATTTATTTGAAAAAAAAGTAACCTTTATTAAAACACAAAAAAATAGAAACGTAACTTTATTTGAAGAAACAGTATAATAAAAAAACCTGGGTTGGACTCCAGTGGAAGCAGTGTAGGAAGGCAGCTTTCCAGCTTAGTAAGGTAATCACCAAAATTTTTTTGGGGTCAAGATGAAAGTCGCATAGGAGGCCATTAGCAGTGCTAGCTGTAGCAGAGCTTCTTTAGAGACGGCAGGATTGAAACTACCCATATAGATTAAAGCACTGTGGTACCCCCCCCGAACCCCTGTACCCTTCCGCGGATCTCGATACCAACCCCTCACACTAATAATTGTTTAAAACGAATGGAGCTCTACCTCGTTAAATGCCTCATTGTGGAATGTTTGTGGTGGTTTCTGGTACGGCTGTCTGAAGACGGTGTGTTGATGGCACCGAAGGTTGCAAGCACTGAGAAGGCAATGGAGGCAGCAGCGTCGCGAAAAATCCACTTGGAGGCTGCCTTGGTAGCAACAACACTGGAGACCTCTCCCTCCCGCTCACCACAGATACTTTCCCCGGACCCGCCAGCGACTATGAGATGGAGGGGCAGAGGAAGCGTAAAGAATCACCCAGCAGGTCCCTCGGTAGCGGACTTGCTCCGTCAGGTGAAGGACATACAAGAAGAAGCAGGCGTGACTGTGCCTCGGCTGGTATCAGTGTCAAGTATAGGGAATGGGATCTCACTCAGCGGCAATGAGTTGAGCCCACAGACTGTTTGGGATGGGTCTCAGCTTGGCTCAGATGGTGGTGACATTATAGCCACAGATATACAAGCTCAGCCTCAAATTAATATGACTATACGCTCTCAGGCAGAGGAACATGGCGATACAAATGGTGATAAAATAGGCGAGAACACTCCATTCTTAACACCTATAAGCTCTGGGAGAAGAGGGGAAGTTCCCCCACTAGAAAATACTGTTAATTTAGAACTGCCTGTGAGCCAAAGCAACTATATCAGCAATACTGTTCTCACCAAAATAATGAATGCCAGGAAGAAATTGGGGGAATTAGAAACGGGCCATGAAAAAGGTGCTCAAAGTAGTAAATTCCCTAGAGGTGCCATCAATGAAGCCATTGAAGATAATGATGGGACTGGAACACTGGTTGTAACTGAACAAAATAAAGCTGATGCAGATAAGGATAAAGATCCCAGTGACTGCTTCTATTCGGTATCTGAAGGAGTTGAATGGTCAGAAGACATACAGGGTTCATCTCAGGTGGGCAGCAGTCTAGAATCCGACCCCGAAGACAGCGATGAACATTTGCAATCTACTACTAAAAAAACCTACAGAGTGGTATCCACAACAGGGAGAGGAAGGATTTGAGATGGGATTATTTGTCTACTCTGCTACTCTCTGGAACGTTCCCTGGGGAACTTCCACTGGTGCAATCAGAGGGGGCTCCCACATTAGAAACAATCCATCAAACCATACTTGGTCACAGGAAAGAATCGCCACAAGAGAGCAGGAAAACCCAGGCTGGGATAAGAAAAATGCAGGGGGTAATGTGGAAACTGGCTAAAGCCTGTGCATGTATGGGTGATAGGGTGATGAACCTGGAAGAAAGAATTGTGGTGACGGAAATGGACGCAACAAATGCAATGGCCCAGGTAGAGTCACAGGGGGCACAAATAAAGGATATTCAATGGAAACTCGAAGAGTTCAAAAACCAACAGAGAAGAAACAACCTCATGGTGTTGGAGATCCAATAGCGGGTGGAGGGGTCCGTACCAGACCGTATATAATTGATCTCTTCAAGGAAGTCTTCCCAGAACTGAAAGACTGGAACTGGTCTAAAGAGATACAAAGAGCCCATCGAATGCCACTTAAATTAAGAACACCAGCAAAAAAAGGTGATAAACCCCGGGCTATACTTGTGTTCTTTGGGAACTTTGTTCTACGTCAAGCAATATCGGATAAAGCGAGGCCAGAATCTAAAAGAGTCATCCGAGGGGTCTCATTCCTTGCACACCCCAATTTTTGCCACCCTACAGTGGCGATTGAGACAACTCATTTAGCCCCTCCAAGAGATAGGTGTACAAGTGTATCTTATTAATGCAGCCCAGCTTAAGATCATCAATGAGGAGAATACAGGGGAATGCGTCAGAGATTAAAGCAAAAGAGTAATTGGATTCTCTTGGAAATTGAAGATGGATCGCTTTGAGTAGTTAAATACTGTTGCTCCACTGTAAGATAGTAGGAAGAGGTAGTGGTGAGGGAGCGAGGACAATGGGGTGGGGGGAAGGGGTGGTGAAGGTTCTATTGTTCTAGTCTATTTTGATTATTATGGTATTCACTTAAGGTGGGTTTATTTAGGTCTCGTTATGGTCTATTTTCTGTTTGAAAATGATGCCCAGCCCTAGCACAGCGCATCACATGCACAGACTTAGGTCTGAGCGCCGCTTTGGGGTGGTGTCAAGATCTACGTGGCGCGGGTGAGCGCTGAACTCTACCTTCGTACAGAAGACAGATCACAGCATGGAAGGCTCAGGAACTACAAGATCCGGCAAGCCAAGCGTGTGCGTCACGTACCCGGAAATGAGTACTTAAGGCGCATGGGACGAAGGGACATTGTCAAATATTTTGATTCCTGATCGCCTGTCCGTTGTGTCCCGCTTGTTCAGTGTTCATGGGAGCAAGGATCTGTGTCTAGTTCGACGCTGGAGTAAGTACCGCAGTTTGAAACTACGGTAAAGTTTCCCGGAAACGAGCAGCTGCTCGTTTCACTTTGCATCAGTGGAGTCTTGGTCGAGCGTTGGTTTCTAGGCTCCCGAGACGGACAGGAACAGAGGTGGTAGCTGCGTCTCTGTTTTGGGTTGTTCGGTTAGGTCCTGAACCATCGGTAGAGCACCTGGTCTGGTGTTCCCGAGGCATATTGAGGACTCCTCAGCGTGCTCCCCCATCAGTCGCTTTCGAACGGCATTTTCGGCCATTTCTCTGCACAGTGTCCTCTGTTGGTTGGACACCGGGACCGGTGTCCATGCAGAGGACGGTTGGATCCCGGCTCTAAGAACTAGTAGCCAACGGCTGATGGGTAAAGTATGAGAGACCTTATTTTGCGAGACTTGAATCGCTCTTTCTATTTGTTTTCCTTATTCTATGCGTACTTGTGATTATTAAACAAGAACATAGAAGTACAATTGTTTCCGTGGTTTGTTCTTACCAATATCCTCGATCCCGAGAAGTGGGGGATTACATAATATTCGACCTTAACATTTCAATCGTCTCCCGATTGAGGCAGAAAGAACATTGCCATGTTGGACGATGTGGTGGCAGCCTTGGCAGCCGTCCAAATAGAGCTCACGGCGTCCAGGCAGGAGACTGCGGATCTAAAGGCCAGGTTTGATGCTATGCAGAGGAGATCACAAAAAGCGTGGGAAAACCTTGCCCTCCCCAGGGAGGTCAGGGGCTTCAGAAAGCAGCGTCTCTAACAAGGCCGAGCCCATGGACATTGGGGCCGTTTGGGCCTGCCTTACCGATACAAAAAAGGAAACCCGATGTAAACAGGGCCTATGCCTGTATTGCGGCAAAAAGGGACATTACGTCCATGAATGTCCGGCCAAACAAAAGACCATCCGCAATGAGGTAATAGAAATTTTCAGGTAGCTAATGTGTCCCCCACTCGCACCCTATCCATGCACCCATGTTCCATGTATGTCGTGTAATTCCTTTTCCGTGCATGCTAGAAAGACGCATATTCATTTGCGTCCAACGTTAACATGTCAGTTATATAGTTCCCCAAGAAAATCACGTTAATTAGGCTTCTAGGCCTATGGTGCCAACGTCTTTACATGGTACACTTTTGAATCTCGCACACGTTTTCTCCATGTTTCCTGGCTCAGTCGAGCTAGGCCCTTAATCGAGGCTCCGAGTCTCTTCTGTCTCTGAAAGCTGCAGTTTAGGTATGCATCCCTGACCTCTACCTTACTTCCTGCCCAGCGAAGTGGTGCCCAGCTCAGCCCGGCCTGCCTGCCAAGACAGTATTTTGCCTACAAGTTATCTGCTCAGCCTCCTCGAAAATACATTCCAGTCTAGTGAAATAGGTAAACATATTCCCGGCTGCAGAGCAAAGGGCCCGGCCTTCCTGTCCTCCTTGCAAGTGATTTACAGAACCTGTTACCATAGTAGGCCCATGGCCCCGCGCATTGCACCAAGACACGTATGCACGCACTAGCATCCGGTATTGAACGGCCTCTGTCCGAGAGACCTTTTACTTCAGACACTACATCCTCCAAACATGAGATACTAGATATGCTATAGGTACAGGTCGTTCTGACATCCCAGACACCAGTCTCCTCTACTAGTGCTAAAGTCAAAGCCCCCAGTTCTCCCCAGTTACACGTCATGCTCAGTTACGCGCGCATCTAGGCCAAAAGTTTCTGCTGATCCTGCAAACTTTCTCCAAGCATCCACTCACTTGTGACGTTTCTTGTGACGTTTCTCTGACATGTCAAGTGCACGCCCACGTGTACGCCTTCTTACACGCCTCCTGTTACGAATACGCACATGTGTTCTTATCTCTCTCTTTTCACCTGTTACGCCTACTGTATTCATTTCAATTATACTGTTTTACTATATATAATGTGTGATGTTAATAAAATGTTGAATATCCCTTCCTGAACCTTAGTGGTGATGGAACATGATGTCCTGTTCCTCGAGGATCATATTTAAAGCCCGTATGACTCAGATACCACGGACTCTGCCTCTCATTTGATTGAGCTATCCTTATTGATATTTAATGTATGGAAAAATAGTCAGGTAATTTTATTTACCACATAATTCTGGCGCCCGAATAGGGACCCCCCCCCCTTCCCCACTCGCCGGAGATGTAACGCAGGCCTTGACCCCTTCTACAGCCGTGACGGATCCAGTGCACACCTGCGGGTTTTCCTGCTATCTCCCTCAGGCCCACGGAGGAGACGGAGACTGCGGTCCAGCATCCAGACGAGGCGGTGAGGAATACGGAGGATCCCGACCAGAGCCCCAAGTCGAGAGAGCAAGGTCCGAGGTACCCGGAGGCCCACCTGTTCCGAAGTGCATGCGTAGGAGTAATCGTAGCCCGACGCAGTCCAGTCCAGTCCAGTTTCCGAGGCCTTCAGTTTCTGCTTCCCGGTGAGTACTGTTGTTGGGAACGCATCTAGACGGGTTCATTAATTTGTGCCCGGTCAAGACAGGTCTGGGTACACAGCCCTGGTCCAGACGTGTTCACTTAGGTGAATGCGATATGACGTGTCTCTTTATGGGACCGCTATTGTCTGTACTGTTTTAGCAGTGCATCTAGTAATCCAGTATTCTAGTATTGTTTCTCGAGATTTTCAGATTTCGTGTTTTCTATGTACCAGGTAATATCAGTCTGAAATGTTTCAATGTGTTTAATGTCGTGGTATGAATGATTGTTTGTTATTCATTACTGTGTTTATTGTGCTCACGTTCAAGTCAGTTAAAAAATGCCGCTGTTCTCGAAATTACGTCAGATAGGAACTAGGAAAGGGATACTCGAAGAAGCAGTTCCCGTCCCGCCTAGGGACACTCCCGGACATTTTATGTACCACAAGCACGGCTTAGATGCCATACTGTACCTAGATTTGTGGGTGGATTACACAAAAGATCTGGAAGAGAAATATAGATGGCCTGTCTCAGGGACATGGGATGCTGATTGCATCATGAGAGTAGAAGAAGCATTGTGGAAAAAGAAAGCCAGACAATCCCAGAAAGATGCCATAGAATTATGGCGTAAAGAAGCGCATAGAAGAACAGAGAAAGAAATCAGGAAAGCAGAGAAAAGTAGAAAAGAATCTGAAAAAGCTAGAGAAAGAGAGTTACTAGAAGAAGGTGAACGAGTCAGAATAGAACAACAAGACAGACAACGAAATGCCCTTATTACAGGCATGTATCCTGTTCTTGCCGAGGGCCTGCCCAAGGCGACCATGTAACTTGCCACCACCATTGGTCCCGACTAAACTCCGTCACAAACAGACCGTAGCGGACATTTTCCTTTCTTCCTATTTAGATGATGTAGCTCCAGAATATACCAATGTACGCGTACCACCTGCTAATAATATACATCAGCCTATTCAGCCTGTTCAAGACACATTACCTCCACTCCCTCAAGATTCGACTCCCCCACCCATTGTCACTTCCCATCCTGTCACTACTACTGCTACTGTCCCTCCTGCTATCGGTCCTACCAATCCTTTTTCTACACTTACAGCCCAGAGTCTGCCTACATTACCTACAACTACTTTTCAAGCTATGACACTAGTAGCAACAACACAGCTAGTTGATGGTTACGCTTCCGCTTCAGGAGGCGCCGTAAGAGGTCACCCTGTCACCCCGCCTCAAGTAGAACGAATGATGCTTAGAGAAGCAGCATTACAACGTACACCCAGAGCTGCGACATTCGCAGCCCTTAGACAGTACATTACAGATTTCAGATACGATCCAGTACCAGGCGAAGACGAGATGATACTATATTCATTACCTTTACGACGTGTTACAAACTATTTGACTCTTTTACCAGAAATGACTAACCATTTAGACAATATATATCATTTTATTAGAACAGGGGAGAGACCAGAATGCATTCGCGAGGCCATGGCACACCACAAGATTGAGACACAAAGAATGATCTTACAGTTTTTGATAAATTGTTGGATAAGGGAACGAGATCGGCCAGGTACAAGCAAAGAAGAGATGGACATCCTGATAAATTGGAGTAACAATATAGCTGATGGTAAACATAATAAACAAAGTTGTATAGAATCCATGTACAGAAAGATCCGTAAAGAAATTATAATAATACACGAAAAGGAAAATGCAGCTAGGGAAGCCGAGAAAGGGGAGAATGAAACCACAGAGGAGGAAGATATAGATGATACAGAAGAAGACCCAGATAGAATAGCGTACGTAGGTAGAGCAAGACCTTTTGACAGACCCATTCGCCTAGAAAACAAGAAACGTTTCCTTTCTCCCATACCAGAACAATGTTCTCTTGAACATTTATTCCAAGCCAATGATAAAATACTGAAAGAAAGAATAGGTTACAGTGAACTTAGTACCATGCGTGATCAGGAACTAGCACGGTCAGCAGTACAATGGGCTGGAAATACTAGTATATATAAAGATGATTCAGTAGCGCAAACATTTTTGAGTCTTTCCCCAGACGAACAGCGCCTAGCTGGTATGTACATGATCCAGCATCTCATTACACTATATGAAAGTCAACATTCTGATCCAGGTCCCCTATATATTATACTGGAAGAATTACTCCTAAAAAGATGGTGAGGCCTAGGTACCGATTTAATTAATACCATTCTAGAACAACGCCACAAATACAAAACTTTCCTGACTCCACATTTCGTTCTTGTTCCACCCCCAGTAAGACAACCATTCTACATAGACAGACAGAATCCCTTACGAGAAGTTCATCCCGTCCAGGTACCCGGGGGTGGGCTTCAACGAGTATTCGTATACACACCCCTGACCAAAATGGAATTATTGGAAATGAAGAAATTAGTGCCCTGTCATGATAAAGATCCAGCAGGATTCCACCGTGAATTAAAAGACATGTTACTCATGGGGGATTATACGTATCCCGACATTCTTAAAATGTTAAAAGTATTGTTGCCTGCCGGCATTTACAAAAAGCTTAAAGAGAAAGAATGGGAGGTGGGAGATAAAAAGATTATTTGGACTGAATTAGAAGACGAAGAAAATGGGCGAGTCCCAGGTATAGGTCTTGGGGACAAAGCCAAAGCATTACCAGGATTATTAGTACAAGTCTTGCCTAGGTTATTGACAGTTAAAAAGGAAGACTGGGATGCAATCAGATGAAGACACTAGTGATTTTTATTCCAGATTCGAGAAATGTTTCATTATTAATAGCGGCCTGAAAACAAATAGTGAATCATATCCACATCTTTTTGTGACCAAATTAGTCGAGAATTCCTTACCACAGGTTAAAAGTAGAGTACTGAAAGTCGAGAGTACATGGCAAGCTAATACCCCTTCCCAAATGTTACAAATGTTACAGTACCACCAGAACCGAATCAGAGAGGAACACGAACATGAACAGAGACGTATGAAAGATACGAAAATGAAAGTACTAGTTGCCCAGTCCGTCCCAGCAGATGGTCAGAAGAGGGGTACGACACAGACTAATCATCCTGCAGCTCCTGTTAAAGGGAATTGCAACTACTGTAAACAGCCAGGTCACTATATAAACGAATGTACCGTTCTAAAATACAATATCGCTACAGGCAGGACGAAAGAAAGACCGCGTCCACCTAGACCAGAACACGTTCCACAGAATATTCCACAGAACGCGCAACCTCCACAGAATGCACAACAGCAACAGACAGTAGCTGTACCCCGGCCCCAACCCATTGCTGCCACGCAACATGTCACACAGCAAATGTACCAGTATGCACAGTCGGATTACCCTGATTATCAGCAGTATACATGAAACAGCCTAGAGAGGGAGGTTGGCTTGCCCCTTATCGAGGTTCCTGTAGATCAAGAGGGTCCCTATGTACATAGTCAGGTATTAGGGAAAGACAGAAAATGTTTGATTATCACAGGGGCGAGCAGAACTACCATTAGTCACGACGAGGTTCCAGGGGCACCCCTCTCAGGCTCACAGAATGTTTCCCTTGGATTTTCAGGAAAGGCTATTGTTAACGAAGTGTCAAAGCCAGTTCCCCTTGCAGTTGGTCCATTGTCTCGTACTACAGATTTGTTACTTACGAAATCATGTCCTGAAAACTTGCTTGGTATTAAAACGTTGAAAGCACTAGGAGAAGTGATATGTTCTCCGGAAGGAGTGAGATTGTTTTTACGTGACTTTAAAGGTCATTATGTGTTGAGAGATTTTGATCCAAGATTGCAAAATGTACCACAGCATTTATGGGCGCAAGGTCCAACTGATGTAGGTTGTATGCACATTACACCGTATCGTGTTACACTCAAGCAAGGAGTTGTACTGCCCCGAATTCGACAATACAAATTGCCCCCCGAGGCTGTAGCAGCCTTACTGAAAATTATTGATGAACTGATTGCCCAAGGAGTAGTTGTAGAAACTGACTCCAATGTATGTAATTCTCCAATCATTCCGATCCTTAAACGTACTGACCCAAGTGCACCTCCAGTCTACAGACTGGTGATCGACCTTCGAGAACTGAATAAATGCATAATACCACAGTACCCAGTAGTCCCCGATATTTCTTCCCTATTGACTGCCATTGATTCCGAAGCTGCGTTCTTCACCGTAATAGATCTCAAGAACGCCTTCTTTAGTGTCCCCATTCACCCGGAAAGCCAGTATCTTTTGGGATTCTGTTTAAATGGCCAAAGCTTCAAATTTGCACGTGTACCTCAAGGGTTCACGGAAAGTCCTAGTATTTACAGTCAAGCCCTGAAACGACAACTAGACAGTATTCACATGCCTACTGACACTGCACTGCTGCAATATGTTGATGACTTGTTAATTACAGCACGGACCGAACGTGACTGCGAACGCGCATCACTGACAGTCTTGTATTTTCTGGCCGAAAAGGGGCATAAAGTGTCCCCTTCGAAGCTGCAATTCTGTGCCCAGCAAGTGGTATACAGTTGGGGTAGACAGTTGACACCGGATCGTATCCAGTTAATTGCACATCTGCCACAACCCAAGACACAAAAGGAAGTACGGGCCTTTATTGGCCTCACTTCTTACTGCCGACAATGGATTCCTCAGTATGCATATCTAGCCAAGCCACTCATACAGTTGACAACACAGGAGGCAGCGACTTTGACTGTCCTCCCTTGGACTCAGGAACATACTCAAGCTTTTAATGACTTGAAGAAAGCTTTATGTCAAGCACCAGTTTTAGCGACACCATGTTACAGCAAACCTTTTACACTTTTTGTCACAGAACGCGATGGCACAGCATTATCTGTTCTCACACAAGATCAAGCAGGACACCATAAGCCTTGTGCTTATTTTTCTAGTACATTAGATCCAGTAGCCCAGGCTCTGCCTGCGTGCTTAAAATCAGTTGCAGCAACAGCGCTAGCTATCAGACAAAACGACTCAATAGTGTTAGGACATCCCTTGACAGTACAAGTTCCACACTCCGTGGAAGTTCTCCTAAACCGAACCCAGACTCAACACTTGACCATAGCACGACTGACAGGATATGAACTGACATTGTTTCAACCACACATAGAAATCAGACGTTGCAACATACTCAACCCTGCCACATTGTTACCCATCATTACAGCAGATCCAGCACCACTTGACTGTGTGGAAGTCATTATTACCGTGACAAAGCCCAGACAAGACTTGACCGACATTGCATTGCCCGACCCAGACCTGACACTTTACGTGGATGGTTCATGTATGAGAACAAGCACAGGAGAGTTAGTAGCTGCATATGCAGTGACCACTGAAACTGAGGTCATAGAAACACATCGTATTGACACATTATCATGACACATATTGGAAACACATCACATTGAAAAGCCCTGTGCCATCAGGGGGCGTTCCGGCGCAAGGGAGGTTTTAAGGGAGGTTACAAAATTTCAATTAGTCACTTTTAGGACAATGATGCGTCACTCAAACCCTGCGCCTGCTTGAAGCAGACTCATGGCTCGACGCAGCATTGGGGAGATAGGGAACCCCAGAGCATTGCTGGAGCTGCGCCATCGTTGTGACACAACTCCAGCAAAGCGCCGCCTTTACGGCACAGATGCATAATGCTTCGGTGACGTTTTGGGCCCATGGTGCGCAGCATTGTAAATATGGCGCACCATGGGTGGTGGTGGCGTGGCGCACAATTACTGGCGCATCCCTGCTACTTTTCAGGGATGCGCTGGTAATTGCAAATCTGCTCCTTAGTGTCTACCATTACACAGTTCTGTAAACTACACTCATACATAATTTCTCAGGCCAATGAAATGAACACAAAATCGAAAACAAATAAGCATAGTAGCAACGCTACTGAGAAGGAGAGCAGTGCACCTGAAATGCACATTAGATTTTGAAATATAATTTACCTACAATGTAATCGGCAGCTTTATTGCTTGTGCTAAAAAACACAAATTTGCAATATATTAACAACCAGAGCAGGAGAAAACAGAGTAGTAATGAAATAGCTACTACTACTCACCAAGCCCGGGGATCTCGATGCCGAGCAGGTCGAGCAAGTCGCGTTCCCAGTCCAGGAGATCCGTCCAAATGTGGGTGGCCTGGTTGTAGGTGCACCGGACCCGAGAGTGAGAATACATGGCCCGGCACACCTTCTCCCACCGCTTCTGGCGCTCCCGGAGCCCGTAGCTGCTTGCGATCTTGCCGCCTGCCATGATGGTCCTGAAGAGGCGGTGCTGTACATACAAGACTAGTGCGGCCACCTCCTCCGCGCTGAAGATCTCCCGTGGGAGCCGGGCCCGGGGTGCGGGACCCTTCCCCTTCTTGGGCTGCTTCCTGGCTCCCTTTACCATGGTCTGGGCAGAAAGGAAGGTAAATAAGAAATAAGAAATAGAATAGGGAAGAAGAAAGAAAAGAGTTTAAAAAAGTAGTTTAAAATTAACCAAAAGTAGCAGAAAACACAAAAATACAGAGCTAGAAAAATAGAGGGATAGATAATGAGTAAAATAGATAAAAAAAACTTCAAACAAGCAAAGGATGGCAGAGATTGAGAGAGGATACAGAAAGCATGCCCAGACCATAGCAATGAATGAAAAGCAAGATGCCCGCGCCCGTTTATGACCCCGAGGGTAAGTTCGCGCAAGATTTCCCCTGCGATCACACGCAAACTTGTACTAGCGAGCCGCACACTTTGCGAGATTACACATATCGCCCGGAAACGGAAATACGTCACGCAAACAAGATGGCCGCGCCCATGTACGACCACTAGGGTAACTTTGCCTCATTGTGCTACCAGCGGCTTGCGAAAACGCAAAAAACCACGCGAACTGACACGCCGCAAACAAACAAATTGCATATTTGCACGAATTTGCGGCTTCTGAATTTGATCTCGTGCAAATTCCCACCCGCGAATCCCGCAAAATTGCAGAAAAACGATTTTTGCAAAACTGAAAGCACTCAGCAGGTGCAAAAGTTCAAGCTCATCATTAGTAACCATTCCCTGTAGTGATTTCTGAGGGGTCCCTCCAGAGTTCAGTTGCCTACTTGCAACTATTCTATGACCCTGCTCTGACCCTCACAGCAGGCTCAGAGAATAGCTACAAGTATGCCACAAAGGTCCTGTTAGAAAAAATTACACTCCAATAGAAAGCAATTACAGATAAGCAAGCAGGTGCCAGACTGGAAGTTCAACTTCAGTGACACATTAATCAACCCCTAATTCATTCATGTCAGTTGAGGCAGGGCAGGTGTGCTTTTCCCCCCATACTCTACAGTGATGAACCAGAGGGTGGCAGTGATGTACCAGAGGGTGGCATGGGTGAGACAGAGGGTGGCAGTGGTGAAACAGAGGATGCTGTGATGAACCAGACGTAGAAACAACATGGTTGTGACCGTTGCAACCCGACAAGTAAGTTGGCGTTTGCAAACTGGTAAAAAACCCTCGCGAACTGGCAGAAACCCTTGCAAACACAAAAAAAGAAAAAATCTGCAAATTCACGAACGTTTTCGGATTTTGCGGATTGTGAGTTCGTGAATATGCAAATTCGCGAACTTTTAATTTAGTCTGCTTACTGCTTGGAAAATGAAGGACGTGGTGAAAATTGGCTATCTTTATATATATTGCCTACTGGCGGTTGCCAGTAGGTAGTTATAGTTAGGATTATTTTCAATAAAAAATCACAACATTCTATTGTGAATAACTTTGGCGCCGGTTGAGGAATCTGCCTGAAAATTTCCTCAAATTTGCCTTGCGGCGCCCTGGTCCTTCCCTAAAAGTTTGGCGGGGATTTGTCAAGCGGGGTCCAACAATAAAGGGGGTCCCAAAACGTGTTTTCCCCATGTTAATTTCCATAGGGCGGTCGACCTCACTTTTAGCCCGAACGGCTGAATGGATTTCCACCAAACTTGGCAAAATTGTAGGGACTGGTAGCCCAATGTGTCTTTGCTATGTCTCAAGATATGTGCTCCAGTGGATTTTGAGTAATTTAGGTTAAAAAAAATATATATATCTATGGCCGCGCCCGGTACGCGCACTGGGGAGCGCTCCGGGCGTGCGTGCTACGCGACTTGCGTGCGGAAAGCTTATTGGCTCTCAGGTGTCTGTAAACATTCCAAACAGTCCGGAGCAGCCACCATCTTGTGTCTCAGTAGGATCGAGACACAAGAGGTGGCAAAATCAAAGGGGGAATTGACCATAAGGGGGCAGACTAGACCCCCCTGACCCCCTAGGTTTGATGTGGGGGCCATAAAAGAGCCCCGCGGGGCATAAACTATTATTTTTTTTCAATTTTCGCGGGGGGAGCGCCCGGTACGCGCACCGGGGAGCGTACCGGGGAGCGTACTATGGGGAAAAAAATGACAGTTTTAAAAAAAAGTAGCTGTTTTAAAAAAATGTTCTTTTTGTTGTTTTGATTTTTTTATTTAAGTACCTACATGTAGGTACCAATGCAGAGACTTAAATTTAATTTACACCGTCTCCTCTGTAGATATCTTGCATGTTGTTACAGAAGTTATTGTGGTATATGGAATCCATACCATAGTCTGTCAGGAAAGCAGAAACAGATCCTTTAAGCACTCCCTGAGAAGTCCTAGGGGATCATGGGTAGTCTATCCTGCTCCATTTTGATGAAAAAGAGATGTAAAATACACATTGGAGATATTATAGTGGGAGAAAGGTAGTAACTATGAGTAAACTTACTATGTAACACAAAAAAGTTGCACAGTATACTATAAGTCTCACTTTATATTATAATAATTTTGGTACTACTTTATGAATTACATATAAAAATGAATAATTTCTCAAACAATTTAAGATTATTAAATATAAATGTATTCTTCTGATTCTTTTTCAAAATTTAATAAAACTTCTAACATAATATTGTCCGGAATTTCCTAATAATTATTAGTACATGATTCAATTTGTTCCAAACATTCTATTAACTGTTGGTCCAAAGAGTCATCCATGAAATGTAATTCATCTTTTTGTTCTTCTGGATTTTCCACCTTTACTTCGAAAGAAATAACAGTTGATTGTTTTTCTCCTTCCATTTTCTTTCTGAAAATTGCATAAAAAATAACTATATTAGTAGAGTTAGGGTACTGTTGGGTTTAAGTTCAGACAGGTACTTCTGAGTTTTTAACAGTGAAGTAATTTGTGGGCAGTGTATGGTTTCAGGCAGGGAGTAGAACTATTAACAAGTGCATGTGATGAAGCCTTAGTAAATTCATAATTATACCAGAGAAGCCTAACTCAATCCATAATTATAACAGAGAAGTCTATCTTAATCTCTAACTCTTACAGAGGGACAGTATATAACTATCAGAAAACGTTTTCCCAAATTAACTTAAAGTGCACAACATAGTTCCCCTTCCAAGTTTTCTGTCAAAATTCTTTCAAAATGTACCTCAGGTATTATTAGTCAAAATGGCTGTGTTTCCCTCTCATTTTTTATATATATTCATGTACTTAACCAATCAAATGTCAGCACATAAAAGTACAACATGTAAGTAACATTTTAATTGGTTGTAAATTCCAACACTTTCATATGTGTTTTTGTCATGTAGTTTACCTCAGGATAATTAGACAGGGCTACAGCCTAAATGGCTCAATGGAATACCACCAAAATTTGGGTAAATGGTAGGAACTGCTACGTAGTAGGGCCTATTCTATATTTGGTGAAAGTGTCTCCTGTGGTTTTTATGAAAATTAACTTCCCACTTTGTTTAGGGAGCGCTTACCGGTGCGCGCTCCGGTACGCGCACCGGGAGCGCTACGGGAGTCCGCCATCTTGTGTTTCGGTACAATTGAGACACAAGATGGAGGACAAACAATGTTGGGAATAGGTAGAAGGGGACACGGTAGACAGCCCCTGACCCCCTAGGTTTTCTGAGGGGGGCTTAGGAGGCCTATATAAGCCCCAACAAATATTTTTTTTAAAAACATTTCGCGGGGGAGCGCCCGGTACAGGCACCGGGAAGTGCACCGGGGAGCGCACCGGGAAGCGTACTTTGGTGACAAATAGTGAAAAAAGTTAGAGTAAAATATTCATTTTGAGTGATCAGAGGTAAGGTAGCCCTGAAAAGAGCTTTTGGGTTCTGTGTCTGATTTAGATACCTACAAGTAGGTTCCAATACACAGTCTTAAATTCAGGAGGAATATTCTATTCCCCTCATCTGAGAAGTGCACACCATCTCCTCTGTAGATATCTTGCATGTTGTAACACAAGTTATTGTTGTATATTGAACCCATTCCATAGTCTCTCATGAAAGCAGAAACAGATGTATTCACATCTTTCCGTGCTTTCTCAAATTGTGGACAAAATTGGTTAGACCAGTTCCATTTCTGTCTTTGACATATATTGGAATATACCAAGGCAGTTTGTGGAAAAAGTGTCATCAATTGACCAAAGGTGTCCTTTAAAAGCATTTTCAGACCTACCCCAGTCAAAATGCCCAAGTCATTTCCACCACAGTGCACTATTAAGAGGTCAGGGTTTGGAAGATGCAAAAGGTTTTTCACCAATGGTATCAATTGGTGACATCTCAATCCTCTCTGGCCAATCCACTTGATTTCCACATTTGATAAATCAAGGTTGTGAACATTTCTGCTGGCTGCATACCTTTGAGCCCAGTGGATGTAGCTATGTCCAATAATCCAGACAGAATACATGGTGAGAGAAGGTTCTGGTGCAGTCAGATGAAGTGTGGGAATGAAATGGCAGTTGGAACGGTAGGAGTTTACAAAAAAATAATTGTGGAGTTTCCCTGCTCTTGAATCACAAGCAATGATTGGTGGATTTAGATAGTTTAAAACTGAAAGTTAGGGTGCATGGTTGTGTTGTGTGAAAGAAGCAATTTGAATGGTTAAGAAAAAGTCACTAAAAGCATTAATGCCCTGGATAAGCTGGTGTATTGAGAGGTCAAACATCCTTGCTGACTTTATTTGCAACATTGTAGAATAAACTTTTGAACCTGAGAGTTCAGTCAGGAGGGAGTTGCTATGGTAACAGGTAGAAAGGTCTGAGGGGGGGGGAAGGGTGTTGCTTTGAAAATAGTGAGGAAAGAGTTTTGATTGGTTGAAATGAGGCATATGTGTGTAGAATTAGAGGTTTTTTGTGCCAGTCATGGTTGCAGTGTCTTGAGTGCATACCTTTTGCTCTGCTAAAGAAAAATTGGTGTGTGTGTCTGACCCTGTTCTCAATCTCCCAAAGCATTTGTAAAGGTAAGTAATGATTCAATTACTTTAGATAGAGACTTGTTTGCTCTATGGAGAAGATTTGGAAGCAGATAGTGAAGTTTCAGTAGTGAAATTGAATGCTTGTACATAGGACCTGTGCTGTGTTTGTAAAATGTTATTTAAAAAACGATTTTGGGGTGAATGGATGGCTTTTATATTTTTGAGAAGGAATTAATAGTGTCTGCCTCATTAAATAAATATATTTGAACCTTTCACAATGATGTCACCTGCGTTACCTCAGATTAGGAAGCAGATTGAGCTTCTTTCTTGTTGGTTTGTATCATGTTTTTGGATAATGCTTGGAAAATAGATTTTGCTGCATAGAGGAATTGCATTATGTAAAATTGAGAAGTTCACTAGTGGCATGGAATGCTTGTACATAGGACCTGTGTTGTGTTTGTAAAACGTTATTTAAAAAATGATTTTGGGGTAAATGGATGGCTTTTATATTTTTGAGAAGGAATTAATAGTGTTTGCCTCATTAAATAAACATATTTGAACCTTTTAGAATGATGTCACCTGTGTTACCTCAAATTTGGAAGCAGATTCCGATTCTTTCTTGTTGATTTGTGACATGTTTTTTGGAAATGCTTGATATTAACATATGCAAGATAGAGGAATTGTCTTTTGTGAAATAGTGAAGTTTCAGTAGTGAAATTGAATGCTTGTACATAGGACCTGTGCTGTGTTTGTAAAATGTTATTTAAAAAACTATTTTGGGGTAAATGAATGGCTTTTATATTTTTGAGAAGGAATTAATAGTGTTTGCCTCATTAAATAAATATATTTGAACCTTTTACAATGATGTCACTTGCATTACCTCAGATTAGGAAGCAGATTGAGATGCTTTCTTGTTGGTTCGTGGCATGTTTTTTGGAAATGCTTGATATTAACATATGCAAGATGGAGGAATTGTTGTTTGTGAAATAGTGAAGTTTCAGTAGTGAAATTGAATGCTTGTACATAGGACCTGTGCTGTGTTTCTAAAATGTTATTTAAAAAACAAGGTTGGGGTAAATGAATGGTTTTTATATTTTTGAGAAGGAATTAATAGTGTTTGCCTCATTAAATAAATATATTTGAACCTTTTACAATAATGTCACTTGCATTACCTCAGATTCGGAAGCAGATTGAGCTTCTTTCTTGTTGGTTTGTATCATGTTTTTTGATAATGCTTGGTAAATAGATTTTGCTGCATAGAGGAATTGCATTATGTAAATTTGAGAAGTTTCACTAGTGACATGGAATGCTTGTAGATAGGACCTGTGCTGTGTTTGTAAAATGTTATTTAAAACACGATTTTGGGGTAATTGGATGTCTTTTATATTTTTGGGAAGGAATTCATAGTGTTTGCATCATTAAATAAAAATATTTGAACCTTTTAGAATGATGTCACCTGTGTTACCTCAGATTAGGAAACATATTGAGATTCTTTCTTGTTGCTTTGTGGCATGTTTTTGGGAAATGCTTGATATCAACATATTGAAGATAGAGGAATTGTCTTTTATGAAATAGTGAGGTTTCAGTAGTGAAATTGTATGCTTGTACATAGGACCTGCGCTGTGTTTCTTAAATGTGATGCGAAAAACGATTTTCGGGCAAATGAATGGTTTTCACATTTTTGAGAAGGATTTCATAGTGTAGATTAGTTGATGCTTGTCCAGGTGTAAAGATGAGGTGAGGTCTGTCCAGGGGTGCAGATGAGGTGAAGTCTGTTTAGGGTTGTAGATGAGGTGAGGCTTGTACAGGGGTGCAGAGGAGGTGAGGCCTGTGTTCAAGAGTTTAGTGGGAGAAAAGCTTGTCCAGGGGTGCAAAGGAGGTGAGGCCTGTATCTAAGAATGCAGTGATGGAGAGGCTTCATGAAGTCCAGTCGACTGCATTCTTAGACACAGGCCTCACCATCTCTGCTCCCCTGGACAGGCTTCACCTCCTCTGCTCTTCTGGACAGGCCTCCCCTAATCTTTACAAACTGCTTCCTAATCTGAGAAAACACAGGTAAAATGTGCAATCATGTAGATATGTTGTAAACTTGTGTTTATATCGTTTGCTTATTGTCATTCCTTTGTTGTTTGCTAATAGTGGTCTATAATGTGTTATTATTTTCTTTACCACAGATTGACATCAACAATTCAAAAGTTTTGGTAATATGCCTTCAAGGCAGAGGAGAAGGAACGATGCCATACAGAAAAAAACAAAAACAGCAACGGAATTAAAGCACTCCCCTACAACAAGTACTTCAAATAACACAAAAAAAGCTTCTGGTAGGACAACTTAGTCTTTTTTTCGCAACATATGTAGAGCAAAAAAAATGTTAATGAGAAAGAGAATACACAGAAGGAGAGAGCAAATTTAAAAAGAAAGGAGAGGCCCCCCAAAAGTGTTACTACTGGTCCAGGAGAGAACAGTATGTATAGTAATAGAAGACAAAACCAATGTAGGGACATTCGTAGACAAATGTTTCGTAATAGGGTAGTTTTAAATTTGTTAAAAAATATGAAGAAAGGTAAACAGAGAGCTGCTTTCTACAAAAAAAAGAAAAGTGTAGAGAAGATTGTTGATCAGGCTTTCGAAGTTAGGAAAAAATTATTTATTTTAGTAATCAATAGAATTAGGATACTTAACAAGGCAATTGATGTTGTCAAATCGAACAGTAGATGGAAAAGAAGAATTAATTGGACTAATTTTTGTGAAGTTTTTTCTGGAGAATGGATGCATAGTTCAAGTTCTGAGCCATTTTTTAATGAGGAGAGTTACTTTCAGGATAATGATTTGGTGCATGCAGTTGACACCAGTGGTCGAGCATGTGAGGTGAAAGACGGTTGTCTGATGGAAAAAGAGGAACTGATAAAGTTTTAGGGAGTCGTACTAAAACTTAGTGTACACATGGAATTGTAGTAGTATTTGTATTGTGCGACAGGATTCAATCGATTTGCTTCGAAATTTCTTACGTACATATAGTAAGAAAAGTGTAAAACAGAAAATGAAGATCTTGCAAGAGTTAGATCCTTGCAGAGTGAGAGAAAACACAGGTTTGCATGGGCATTCACTGGCTTGTCTTTCTCGAAAAGTATGTCAGAGTGTTTTCCCCATTTTAGGATGTTAGCAGTGCATGATAATAAAGTGAGGAAATTAGTGAGAAGGTTGTATTATGCAAAAAGTCCAGCACTTAAGCTTAAACATTTAAACAGTGCTCTTTTGCATGGATCTGAATTAGATGTGAAGAGCATTTGTGAAGAAATTGAGTTTTGTTATTTTGGGGACAAAGAGGACAGTGTAGAAATG
This sequence comes from Lissotriton vulgaris, assembly GCF_964263255.1. Lineage (NCBI taxonomy): Eukaryota > Metazoa > Chordata > Amphibia > Caudata > Salamandridae > Lissotriton > Lissotriton vulgaris. The sequence goes on from NC_141691.1 coordinate 2,038,575,427, forward strand.
GATACAGTAATAGATGGTAATGCGGAAGACAATGTACAGATTTTAAGTACAGAAAAATTTGACGAGGAGATTACCAGGTTTAAGGTGAAATCAAGTGCAAGGCCTAATTTTACTTGTGTGTGTTGACGGCGGACTCATTATAAGATTCAGACTAGGTTAGTTGATTTATATGCAAAAAGTGAAATGGAAAACAATAGTGAATGGCAGGCTTTTGTAACTTACTTGGTGGTGGAGAATTCTTTTGATTTGAGTTCTGATCAGCGTATTTGTAATTATTGTTTTAAAAAATTAAATGAAAACAGAATGCCTGCTAGAGCTGTTCATAATAATCTTCAGTTGGTAGATATTCCTTCTGAATTGATGGATTTAAATACTTATGAATCTATTTGGATTCAATGTGTCCATCCTTTTCAGGCTATTGTTCGCATGGAGCCTAAGATAGGGACATTGCCTCCTTCAGATTTACAAAGAGGATTAAAGGGAAGACTTGTTTATTTGCCTCTAGATGTCAAGAAAAATATTGATACAATTGGTGTAGAAAGAGTAGAAGAGGATCCTCTGGTTATTCTAGTTAATGGAGTTCCAACAAAGAGTAAGAATATCTGGCAAGATTTAGTGGATGTTAGGAAAGTCAAAAAGGCAACGTTGTATTTGGTCAAAAACAATGAGTACTACAAACATGTATGTGTTGGAGCAGAAGAAACAGCTACAGAAGAAGACAGTGATTGTTCAGTCGGCCAAATTGAAAAAGTTGATGTGTCTAGAAGTGAAGAAATATATGAACATTATACTGTTCATCCTTTGCATTCCAAAGAAGTAATGGGGAATGCAATTGACTTGTTTCAAATGAAAGCAGCAAAAAATAGTCCCATTAGTGTATGGGAAGAAAGTTTGGAAGCTCGTTGTTTTCCACAGTTTTTTCCAACAGGTTGAGGTGGACGATATGACGATCGACCAGTTCAAATTCCTGCAGCTGAATACCGGACTTTAAGATTATATGCTGAAGATCCAAGGTTTCTTCAATGCATTCCCTATTTGTTTCATCTACTGTATGAAAGTGACTTGTCTGGGCTTTCTTATGCACTGAACGATATACTGAAAAGTGGAGCACATCTGCAAAATGTTTCGGCGAGGGACTTTATTGAGAAAGTCAATCTGCAAGACAGTATTTTGGAATCTTAGCTAATCAATCTCATGGCATGTCAGCGTGGTACAAACGAGTATTGGTTCCGTCGTCATGGGGAATTGAAATGTATGCTAAGAAACTTAGTTACTCCTACATGGTTCCTCAGTCTTAGCTGTGCTGAGTATGCATGGGACGACTTACTTCAATTTCTATGAGAGGCAAATGGAAACATACAAAATATAGAATTCAAAACACCTGGAGAACTGTGTTCTGTGGATCCTGTGAATGTATGCAGATATTTCAATCATAGATTTGAAGCTATGATGTCTTTTATTACCAACAAAAAAAATCCTCCCCTTGGAGAGGTTTTGGATTTCTTTTGGAGGAAAGAGTATCAAGCGAGAGGTGCTCCTCACATACATATGTTGTTATGGATTAAAGATGCACCCAAATTTGGAACTGATTCGGATGACACAGTGATGAGTTTCATTGAAGAGTATTCAACATATGCTGTTCCGAAAACTACTGAAGAAAACAATTTAAGACAACAAGTTTTACGCTTTCCACTAGCAGTGATTTCTAAAGGAAGAGTAAATAATGTGATGTTTTCTCTGTGACATACTGGGATGAGGAAATCACCAAAAAATACATACAATTTAAAAAGAAACGAAGAGTCCAAGTATATTACAAACCAGTGATTTTGTCCATGTGGAATGCTAACATGGATATTCAGTTCGTTGCTGACAACTCTATTGCTGTGGCTCGATATGTGACATCTTTCTTATATCACAAAAAAGAAAAGACAGAACTGAAGGAAATGTGGGAGGACATTTCACATGAAAAGAGTGTAAGTAAAAAATTATACAGTTTCAGTCTGAAGATGTTATCGCATCGAGAAATTGGAGCATATGAATGTTCTGATCGGTTATCATCAGCAAGTCTCTATGCCAAATCAAGAACAATCATTTGGGTTAGTCTAGGTCTTGCTGCAACACAAAACGAGTTTTGAAATCTGTACAAGAAATTGAGTATTTGGCAGGGAAAAAGCCAAACAGTACAGATATTTTGAAGACAAACATGTTGGATACATACTATCCAAATAGAAGTACTCACCTTGAGAACACTTGTTTGTATGAAGTTCTGCAAAACTATAGTTATAAGAGGAACATCACAGAAGATATCAATAATGGAAAATATGCTGTCATTGGGTATGAAGGATGTCTAGTGAAGCAGAGAAAAGGCCATTTGATTAATCTTTGAAATTTGAGTTGCGAATCTCCAGACAAAAGATCATTTTACTATTTAGCTCTTTTGCAACTCTTTAAGCCATGGAGTACAGAAGAGGAACTACTTGGAGATTTTCTCTTTTACGAAGATTCTTTTAATGTAACCAAGGATACCATAGAATGTCCAGTTTTTCCAAATTATCTGCAAATGTTGAACGAAGAAATATAGCAAGAAGCCACAATTGCTGAAGAGATTGCTAGAGACAGTTCTCAAGACAGTCAGAGTTCTACTTCATTGAGTCAGGATCCACTAGGAGAACCAATTATCCAAAATGAAGCTGCCACTGCCATGGATGAGGTGGAAAGAGCAATGGAACAAGCTCAAGAGGATGTAGTTAACTTAGATGATTTAGTATAGCAACTAAATGTTAAGAAGAAAAAGATATATGACGAAGTCACAGAACAGATTGAACATGGATTCAGACATGATAAATATGGCTGAGATACCCGCCACCCCCTCTCAAAACAATCCCCAAGAATGGGAATACGGAAACGGTTCTGAATTTTTGGAAGGCGGGAGGGAGTTACCCTCCCGGCCGTATTTATTAAAATATGAAACAAAATTAAAAACATTAAATTAACAGTTTCATATCATGTACAATTTCATTTCCACATTACGATGTTCTTGGCTGACCTTAACACATCTCTAATACAAAAGTTCTCCTAGCCGATACTAAACATCCTGCAAATGCATTTCTCAAACTTGAAATTGTACATCCTAACATTACGGGCCAACGGCAAGGTCGTAACCGGTGTCAGATCCCTAAACCAGAACTCCCCCCTCACTTGTGAGGGGCGGTTGCACAGAGGACTGCACCTTTGTGCCTATTTCCAATTTCCCTTGTCTTGACGGGGGCCCCATGTTAACTCGACGCCATCTTAGTGGTCGTCCGAGGACTCGTGTGAGGTGTCTAGAAGGTAGCGTAGACCCCCTCCCACCCCACACAACTTACCACATCTGCCGTCGCAGATGTCCTGGCCCCGGGAAATTCCCAGGAGGGACCCTGCAGCCCCTCCTCCCCAGGGAGGGGCCTATGGCCGCCTTCCCTTTCGGCGTCCCTATCCTTAGAGGGGACCGCCTCCCCGTTGAGGGGCCAATGGCCGCCTCCCCCCGGGCACTCCCATCCGTAATGGGTGACGCCCCACCTCTAGGGATCTTCCAATTACTGCTCACCGATCATGACCTTACCGCCCGACCAAAAATAAATACGACAATCTAAGACTAAAGAGGAGAAAAGACAATTACACTCAAGCAATTCAAAGTATAAACTCTACAGAACATCACTGTTCAACTCTGGTGCAACTACTTTGCTGGATAAAACATGCTGAACAAGAAGATTATCAACTTTATTGCATACCGAATCACCAACTTTATTCAGAACAACCTGTAAGAAAACAATACCACGTCACACGACTTTATTCAAAACAACTCGCTGTCATCAGGGGCTGGTGGGTGGGTCAAAATTGGCTCTTCGTTCCGTCTCGAGCTCACGTGCAACGGGGAGGTGCAGCTTCAGAGCACATGAACAAGAGGATGCTTTCTTGGCTTGTCGCTCCTTTTATCCTTCTTCGGGCGGGCGTGGACCCACCTCCAATCCGCCTCCGGGGCGTGGCTAGCGGCTTCAGTGTCTAGGACAACCCACTCTTGGGCGGGAAAAGGCGCGCCCCGGCTACGCCGCTTCGGGCATACCAGCCGAGGCTCGCCTCCCGCCCAAAATGGCTTCCCGGGGGGATCGGGGTACTCCACTATACGTTCGGGGGGACCGAGTGGTCGCCCCTTTCCATATGGCTGAGATACCCGCCACCCCCTCTCAACACAATCCCCAAGAATGGGAATACGGAAACGGTTCTGAATTTTTGGAAGGCGGGAGGGAGTTACCCTCCCGGCCGTATTTATTAAAATATGAAACAAAATTAAAAACATTAAATTAACAGTTTCATATCATGTACAATTTCATTTCCACATTACGATGTTCTTGGCTGACCTTAACACATCTCTAATACAAAGGTTCTCCTAGCCGATACTAAACATCCTGCAAATGCATTTCTCAAACTTGAAATTGTACATCCTAACATTACGGGCCAACGGCAAGGTCGTAACCGGTGTCAGATCCCTAAACCAGAACTCTCCCCTCACTTGTGAGGGGCAGTCGCACAGAGGACTGCACCTTTGTGCCTATTTCCAATTTCCCTTGTCTTGACGGGGGCCCCATGTTAACTCGACGCCATCTTAGTGGTCGTCCGAGGACTCGTGTGAGGTGTCTAGAAGGTAGCGCAGACCCCCCTCCCACCCCACACAACTTACCACATCTGCCGTCGCAGATGTCCTGGCCCCGGGAAATTCCCAGGAGGGACCCTGCAGCCCCTCCTCCCCAGGGAGGGGCCTATGGCCGCCTTCCCTTTAGGCGTCCCCATCCTTAGAGGGGATTGCCTCCCCGTTGAGGGGCCAATGGCCACCTCCCCCCGGGCGCTCCCATCCATAATGGGTGACGCCCCACCTCTAGGGATCTTCCAATTACTGCTCACCGATCATGACCTTACCGCCACAGGCCGGATAGTTGACCGGCTATCCGGACCCCCCACAAAAACTCCTACTGAAAAGTCATGGCTGCAAACTCTTTAACCAGGCTACGAGGTCTCCTATGAGTAAAGAATTCCCCACCCGGGACAAATGGACCCCATCTTCGAGATACATATGGTCCCCCCTGATACATCCATGCGGAATCAAATGCAATGTACTTGTACGAAACAGTCTACCAAGCTTGTTATTCACTTTCTTTACCGAATGATTTATAGCAGACACTGAATTAGCCCCTCGCCACACCTTCCGTGGAATCATATGCGACCATGCAATCGTGCACCCCGGAACCCTTCTCGCCAATCAACTTACAGTGGATAGCATCAACTCGAGAAGAACTCGTCGACCAGTGGTCACCAAATCATTGCCCCCAAGATGCACTATGATTATAGATGGCGGTGACCTTGTCCGCCCTAACAAACCCTCCATAAAAGTTTGAAACTGGTCAATACAGAGCCCGCCCCTTCCGTAGAAGGTCACCCTGTACCCGTATTCCCCAGCCATGTGAATCATGTCACCTGCTTTGAATACGTCCGCGGCACGCCTCACGTATGAGTGGCCCACGACCCACACCACTTTCTCCTCAGCCGGTGGTCTTTGACCGCTGGTTCCCAGGTGTCGGGTCGACTGCACAGTCCGCCCCGCCTCGTAAGCTTGCGACACTGTAAAACCAAACAAAACAAGAAGCGTGAGTGCATGATATCAGCTTCACAACATGTGCAACCGCACATACCTTTTGTAACAATTCGAGGACCAACGCCCCAACTGTTTCACTTTTTCAACACTCAGACCCCTGGCTGTAGCCTCTGTAGCAGCCCCTATCTGGAAGGAATGGGTCCCAAACTCACCCGGGTTCAAGCCCGCAGCTGCAATTGCCATAGCAAGCACCCGCTGGAACTGAAACCTAGTCAGTGGGGTGGCGTCGGCGTGCCTCAGCAAGGTCCCCCCCCATGATGCCGCCCTCTGCGCCAAATACTCCTCAACGCATGCAACCGGGCACATGGGAGATCCGGGAATCCGCTGGACTACTACACTGTCCCCGATCGCTCCCTGATCGGTCTTGGACCTGGCAAATGAGACTACCATCGTCTCCCCCTTAATTTGGATGTGCTCTCGGCACAGACCTCCCCCCGTATCCTGCTTGTTCCTCGCTACCAGTTCGCTTACCCGCATAGCCCCATGGAATGCTAATGCAAAAGCGGCCCGGAATAGCACTGTCTCTGATTGAGATGAACATGTTGCAGGGAGTACGGACAGTAACAGGGCCAACCTTTCCAGACCTATCGGGTTCCTTTCATCCACTCTGCGACCCTCGAGGCGTTGCCACCCACGCAGCGCTTTCTGTACCACGAAAGACGCTGTGGGGTCCTGGATACCATGAGCCCGTGCCATTAAAGAAATGGCGGCCCGGTGCCTATGGGCCGTAGCTACTGATTTGCCTGCCTGATGTAACGATAACAAAAATTTCAGGACATACTCCTCTTGGCCCCAAAGCTCCCCCCTAGCAGAACCCAAAAAGGACCAATAGGAACGGAACGCCCCTTCATACGCCTTCCTTGTCCTGGGTGCTAGACTCTCTCCCACGAGGTCTTGTAGTCCGGGGCACCGAGAGACCAGAGAGCTTCGGGAAATGGTGCCGCCACCGGGTCCGCTGTGGGCAGAAAACCCCAGAAGGCCTGCATTCGGGAACGAGAAAGCGCATCAGCTGCCTGATTTAGCACCCCTGGCACATGTCTCGCCCTAAAATGAACGTTTAGTCTCATACATAGCAAGACAATTTCCTTCAGTAATCTCAAAATCCATTTGCATCGTGCTGCCTGACTATTGATACACTCAACCACGGTCATGTTATCAGACCAGAACACCACAGAGTGATCACGAAACCCTTCAGGCCATGTTTTCAAGGCCACCAGAATAGGGAACAATTCGAGAAACCCAATGTTACCTGTAAGCCCACTCTCATGACACCATGACGGCCATGTTCGGGCTGACCAGTGATTACCAAATATGGCGCCAAAACCCATACTCCCTGCCGAGTCTGTCCACAACCCCAGCTCCTTTGAGGACACCGCTGGTTTGTTCCACACGACACGACCGTTGAAATCCACCAGGAATGCCAACCATATGCGCATGTCCTGGCGGACCTCTGCCGAGAGCCTTGTGCGGTGGTGCCCTTCTTTAAGGCCGACCATGGCTTGTGCAATCGAGCGGGAAAAGGGGCGAGCCATTGGTATCACTCTAAGGGCAAAATTCAGCTGACCCACAGTCTGCTGCAACTGATGCAAATTTACCTTTGTCTCGCTAATACATGTTTCCAGCGAGGCCTTAAATTTCATTACCTTTTCCTTGGGCAACCGGAAGCACCCCTCTTCGGAATCGAGCTCTATTCCAAGAAACTCGAGCGAAGTAGACGGCCCCACTGTCTTACCTGGTGCCAATGGCACGCCAAAGCATCTCATGAGATCACAAAATTCATTCAAAGCCTGCGAACATTCCGTGTCTCCGGCTGCCCCCAGGAACAGAAAATCGTCAAGATAGTGCATAACATGCGTAAACCCCGTTATTCTTGTGAACGCCCATTGCAGAAAACTACTGAATTTCTCAAAATACGCACAAGAGATGGAGCAACCCATTGGCATACATTTATCCATGTAATAGCGTCCCTGAAACATGAAACCAAGGAGAAGCTGGTCATCTGGGTGTACCGGGAGCAACCGGAACACTGACTCGATGTCTGATTTGGCCATCAGCGCTCCGGGCTCCAGGCGATTCAACATGGCGACGGCCTCATCAAAAGATGCGTACCGCACCGAACAAACTCCCGGGTCAATCGCATCGTTCACCGAAAGACCCCTCGGAGCTGACAAGTTATGTATCAACCTAAATTCCCCTGGGTCCTTTTTGGGGACTACTCCCGGAGGCGAGCAAACAAAATTAGCAACTGGTGGTATGTCATATGGTCTGGCCACCCGACCCCGGGTCACCTCTTTCCCAATCTTTGCTTGTACCACCGTCGTATTCTGCAGAACCGACAGTTGGTTCCTACATTGTGGTTTACCCTGAAAATCCCCCGCCGGGATGCGGAAACCATACGAAAAACCATCTCGCAACACCCCAGCGGAGCTATGATCCGGGTATTCGTTCAGCCAAGGAATCATTGCCATGGTATCCACAGGGGTAGGGAGAGGCGCCCCTCGGACTATTTCAGGCCTGTTTGGCGCCCCCCCTACTTCCCGTGTCACCCGTTTTGGCTCTGCACATGGTCTCGGGATGCAAGGACTGCCCGCACCCTGTACATTCATGCCTAAACTTGCATGACCCCTGGGGCCTTGTACATTTGCCTCTGTTAAAATTCCAGCATGCCCCCTTTTTACCTGAGTTGCCATTAGTCCTTGAGTGCTGATCATTGCCTGATCCCGCCCGAAAGGGCGCCCCAGACGAGTGGCGGGAAAAATCGCCCCCGCTCCCCCCCACTAATGGCGACTTCGTCATGCCTGATTTCTCCATTTTTTGCCAGGAAATGGAGTCGAAACAATCCCACGTCAGAGATGTGTCGAACTCCTTGGACTTACGAAATATGCTATCGTAACAAAACCATTGATTGCCATCATGTGTCTGATAAAATTCCATAATACGTGTCTGATATACAGCTAATTCCGCCAACATTTCGGGCCTTCGTTCCCCCATAATTGCAATGAACATTCCAAACGCTCTGCCCCAATTACCTATCGTTTCATCAACTCTGAAAGCGGCCATCTTTGCGCGCCAAACACTAGGGTGCAGAAACTCCTTTTGATTCTTTACATGCTCAATCTCATAATGATCGGTTATTAAGGAAAACATGTTTATATATTTATCAGCCCATATCCTTTCTTTGACGTCCATCGGGATATGCTGAACAACTTTTTCCCTTCTTGAAGGTACCGATCCCTCCCCCGCCATCGGCAATAGCTGCTTACCTGAACCGGTAGCCGTGACCGTAGTCGCTGCCGAACTCACGCCCGCTACTGGTTGTTCCGCAGGAGCCTGTGGGGAAACAAGAGGACATGGTGCCTTCGCAGCATCTCTCGATTGCCGCAACCGCTTCATCACTGCCCTGGCATCATCAGTCGTGACCCCCTCGTTATCTTTACCCAACCATGCTGCCAACTGTGCAGCCAGTTCGGGAGGCATATCCTCTCCGTTCACGGGAGTGACTACAACCGGGATTGGTTGCCCCTCGTTCGGGACCGGGATCGGGGCCTCAGTCGGTGTAACCGGGTGCGCCGGGGGAGTCTCGGGAACTGGGGCCTCCCCCCCCGACGTTCCCTTCTTGGCCCTTCTACCTCTCCCGTTAGGGACCACTCCCAGCAATGCTGGTCCGACGACTCGCTTGGGTCCCCCCACACCATTCATTGCCGCCATCTGCTTCTTCATCTCGGCCATGTCTTTCACCAGCATGCGGAGCATCTGATCAGTACCGACCCTCTTTCCGACCTTCTTGCCCGGCATCGTCCAACGCTGACTCACTGAAAGAACAAAGACAAAAATTAAATCCTTCAAAATTGGCTCTTCGTTCCGTCTCGAGCTCACGTGCAACGGGGAGGTGCAGCTTCAGAGCACAGGAACAAGAGGATGCTTTCTTGGCTTGTCGCTCCTTTTATCCTTCTTCGGGCGGGCGTGGACCCACCTCCAATCCGCCTACGGGGCGTGGCTAGCGGCTTCGGTGTCTAGGACAACCCACTCTTGGGCGGGAAAAGGCGCGCCCCGGCTACGCCGCTTCGGGCATACCAGCCGAGGCTCGCCTCCCGCCCAAAATGGCTTCCCGGGGGGATCGGGGTACTCCACCATGCGTTCGGGGGGACCGAGTGGTCGCCCCTTTCCAAAAGAGAGCTCATGTACATCATTTAAACCTGTCCGACTGTACGTAAGTGGAGAAGCGGGAACAGGAAAAAAAATTCTGATTAAAGCAATTGCAACTTATCTGCAGAAAAGGACTGAATCACCGCTGTCTTGTGTTATAACCGCTCCAACTGGACTGGCAGCACATAACATTAAAGGGATTACTCTACATCGTTTACTGATGCTGCCAGTTGAGCATGATAATAAATTGCATTACAACAAGTTATCTGGAGATGCGTGTTCTGAAGTTTCCAGAGTCCTGAAGAAAATGAAATTCTTATCATTGATTAAGTAAGCATGGTATCAAATCTAATGCTTGCTTTTGTGCATTTGAGAATGCAAGAAATTCTTAGAACAGAGTATGATGTGTTATTTGGAGGAAAACACATTATTGTTTTTGGAGATCTACTGCAGTTGACTCCAGTAAAAGGACAACCAGTGTTGAAAATGCTTACACATGAAGATACCAGGAAGTCCCTTGGAAGCATTGGAAATGTTAATATATGGTTAAATTTTAAATATGCAGAACTGTTTCAAAATATGAGACAGGCAAAGGATGAAGATTATAAAAAAATTCTACAAGATATAAGAATCGGATAAGTAAGCGACCATGGGAAAGAAGCTTTACATGCACAATTAATTTCAAATTTGTATCCAAATGAAAACATTCTTCCAGAGAATATTTTTAAGAAAATTACTGAGAACAAATCAGGGATATGTTTGATGCCAACTCTGCAAGAATGTTCCATCTTCAACAACCAAATGTTAAAGTTAGAAAATGAAGAGATTGTGAAACTGGAAGCAATAGATAAAATTGAGGATATGGGAGCAACAATTATTTTGTCAGAAAATTTGAAATCAAAATTGGATTTATTAGAGAAAAGTATTTCTAAAACAGTTGGTTTTGAAAAGACTCTGAATGTGTGTTTTAATTGTCGTATTATTTTGAGAAGGAATTTAAATGTTGAAAGAGGTCTGGTAAATGGAGCAATGGGTCATGTTGTTGATTTTGTGAATTATAGAAATAGAGATGGAATTGAATTTTTTAAAATTAAATTTGATGGCATTGAGCAAGTACAACAAATCAGTCGTTGTTCTGCTAGATTTTTGCTTGTAAAAGACTTATATGTTCGCTGAAAACTGTTTCCTGTTTGTTTGGCATATGCGGTGACAATTCATAAATCTCAAGGTTTAAGTGTAGATAGTGCATTGGTGAATATTGGAAGTTCCGTGTTTAAAGAGTGTATGGCATATGTGGCATTATCACGAGTCAGAACTTTATCAGGATTGTAATTGATTAAGTGTGATGAGACAAAGATTTGTGCAGATCTAGATTGTGTTAAAGAATACAATAGGTTAAGAACAGAGTATGCTCCACATTTGCCTCAATATCCTCTATTTGAAAAACGTGTGGTAGGCCAAAAAAGAAGAAATGAGAATAATTGCAGTGAGGTAGTAGCAAAAAGACAAAAAGTAGATGAAAATGTATTTGAAAACAAAAAGAAAAAGGATTCTGATGAAAATGTTGTTGGATTTCAGTATGAAAACAGTTCTGGTGTCAACTGCTATGCTAATGTAGTAGTTAATGTTGTTTTTTTTCTTCATACATTACAAGAACAGATTGTTGAAAATCGGGATCAAAGATTGTGCGGTTTATTGAATTCTGTGTTTGAGAAGTTTTGCAGTGATAGAGCAACAATAGAAAGTGTAACAGAAGTTCGAAATATTTTAGACATATGTTCTGGTCAGGAAAAATTTTCACAGAACATTCAGCAGGATTGTCAGGAATTTTTAATGTATATGTTTGGTGTTTTGGAAGATGAAGGTGTAGATGTAGCAAATCTTTTTAGTCTTTCTTATCAATGGCAGCATGACTGCGACAATTGTAGTTTATCAAGTACTACTAGAATAGACACTGAAAGATTTATATATTTGACTTTACCAGACTGCAAATCAGTGTAATTTAACAATCTAGTTAAAGCAGCTGATCATAATATGGTGTGTACCCAATGTAAGTGTCCAATGCTGTCCACATTATTTATACAAACTTATGGTCAGTATGTCATTTTAGTGTTCCAACGATGTAGACCTGATGGAACTAAATTGACAACTTGTATCAAAGATTTCGTGGCTTCTCAGTTATCAATTTCAGGAAGAACCTTTGCAACTGTAGCTATTATTTATCATGACGGTCCTTCGACAACATCAGGGCATTATACAGCTTGTTTAAAATTTTGAAAAGTTTGGACTTACTGCAATGATACTCATTTGACTTACAAACAACGTTTGCCTTTTGACTTAAAAAATTCTTACCTAGTGTTTTTAGAATCAAAGTTTAAGTAAAGGTAATTGGCCTATGAAGACGGGAGCAGTTAATAAAAGTTAGTCTACTGTTTCAAATTTTATTGTGAGTAAAAGTGATCAACATAATATAAAAAATCCAGTTCTCATATAGGTACTGTAATTGGATCTCTTAGTAAGTGATATCAGTATTATAGGAAATGTTGAACATGAGTGATCCAAAAAGGGAATATGAATATTTAAACATTGTGAAAATGTCATATGAGCTTTTCTTTCAAAACATCGGGTAAACAGTAATTTCAGAGTTTTATTTGAGAAATTTAAAAACATACTGATATATCTGACACTATTTGGCCGCAAGGAAAGTTGAAGGTATGAGCAAATAGTCATAACTTAACACAGGGAGGAAAATGAAAACTTTGAGAAATATTTCAGATGTTCTTAGATCTTTTTTTATAGAAAGTTGATGAAATGGAAATGTAAAAGAACAGCAGAGTATTTTCCAACAAAAAGGACCTTCACGATCTACTATTTGGCCTCAAGGAAAAGTAAGTGAATGAAAGATTAGTGTACATATATGATTTGTAAGTTTATATGGGTTTTTTAAAACACAATCTTTTAGATTGTGTTTTTTTTCTCGCTGTCATATGATGAATAGTTTGAACTCACTGTTTTAGTGAAATTCAGCAAAAATAAACTATCTAACATGTTGTACAAGTTATTCTATAGTTTGTATTGTGTAATTTAAATTGTATTCCCATTGTCTCACACTCACTTTCCTTTTTACACCCTTTTTCAGCTCTCTTTACTCACTCACACTGCCTTTCTCTCACTTTGTTTCATCGCTGTTCCTTTACTCCACTTCTTTCACAACCCTTCAATCCCATTTCAACTGTCTGCATCCCCTCACTCCATTGCACCACTTTTCAGCTTTCTCACATTCTCTTTTGCTCCTTTACTCTTTTTCCTTTCTTCACTCATTGTACTGCACTTCACCTAGTCCTTCCCTTAGTCTTTCTGTGTACTTACTTCCTCACTCCTTTTCCCTCAATCCTTCTATATTATCCTCACTCCCTTCATCCCTTCACTCTGTGACTCCCCTTCGCTCACTCTCAGTCATCTTCCATTCCTCTTTCTTGTAAATGGATCCTCAATCAGAATCAGGCTCTCCTTCTATTTCTTATTCCCTCTTTTTTTCCTTCCACATTATTTTATTTCCCTTTCTGTATCCTTCACTCTTGCTTTATTTCTTAGTACACTTTTATGATTTTTCACCTCTTGACCTGTCTCTTCTATTTTAAAATATATTTTTTACTAATTATAACTTATTTTTTCTTCTGTCTTTCACAGATACAAAGTGTAGTAAAAACATCTAACTAAGTTTACATTAATTATATGGTAAGTGTGACTAAAAAAATTTAGTTTCTCATCACCCTTTGCTTTAACCTCACTACTTTTCTCTCACCCTACCTCACCCCTGTTTCCTTACTCTGCTTCCCTCACTTATTCTTATCCTCTATGTTTAGTTCTCTTTTCCTTACTTTCCTACCACATTCAACTTCTTTCAGTATCCCTGCTCACCTACACTCCCTCACTTACCTTTTTTTTTCTGGTTCACTGAGTCCCTTTCTGTCACTCCTTCCTTTACTCTCTCTGTCCATTCTCTCTGTTACTTCCCATGTCTTTCCCTTTCTCAGTTACTTCCTCTAACACCTTTTCTCTGTCTTACTATCTATTACACAGTCCCTCTGTGTTCCTCCCTCAAGCTCTCTTTCTCTTAACACCACTCTCTCTGTCCCTTTTCTTCATGCTCACTCCTTCATAATTTATTTTTCTTTTTTTTTTGGGTGCGCTGCCGGGAAGCGCCCCGGTACGCGCACCGGGGCGTGCCGGAATACTGCACCTACTGGTGAGCTCACCGGTACGCGCACCGGGAACAATCCAAGGCAAAATAAATATATATATATGAATATACAAAAAAATAGTATTCCATAAATATACAATATAGGATTCATTATTTTAAAAAATAATACATTTCATAGCTATAGAAATTTGCTTTTAAAATACCTTTGAAATTCACTGAAAAAACCATAGGTTTCACACCAGTTATAGTTAGGAATTAGCATTTTAAAAACCTATGAAATTCACTGAAAAAACTATAGGTTTCACACCAGTTATAGTTAGCTGGAAATTTTACTGACATAAAACCATTGAAATTCCACGTTATAGTTAGTTGGACTCACTATAACTTGCGCACCTGCAATGCACTGCTGATGACGTCACATATTATATCACTCATGACATGGTCAGTGACATCACTCATGACATCACTGATGACACCATCCTTGTGACAAAGTGACTTACCTCCTTTCAGTGTAATGTAACCTTTGAAACAAATATTCAAAAATAGAAACTAACATTTCAAAAAAAATTGACATACACATACCAGTTACAACAACCAATTCAGTAATTCAACCATCTATATACACATCCACTCATTCACCAACAGTTCTATATAGTCACTCATACATATACTCACTCATCATATGTAGTGATACACCTATACATCCTGTTACACACCTCAGTCATCCAAAAGTTACTCACACACATACTCACACATGCAAATAAACTATTGAACATCCATTTATTTGCATATACAACTATACACACACTACCACCTTACTTCTAAGGAAACTTACACATACTTACTCTCTTAAACAATCACTTATAGAAACACATATTTATTTAAACAGGAACTCATACAATCTCTCACTCTCACATATACTCACGTATATACATCAATACTCACATATACTAGATTAAAACATATGTTGTTACTAATAAAGACACTAGTGAGACAGTCATTCACTCACTAACACACACATATACACACTCCTCCACCTATACAGTCCTGCACATATGCTGTCTTCAAAACACAAACAAACGGTGAGGGGAAACCACCGTTACAACTCAACTATTACAAAGCACACCGTTACAACTCACACCATTACAATGCAGGATCCTTTACAACGCATGGTTTTACAACGCATGACATTACATAGCAGATGCTATTACAACGCATGCCATTACAACGTAAGTATAGGTAAGTAATTTATTTTATTTTACCTTTTTTTATTACTAAAATATTTAAAATAAATTAAATAATTTAATTAAAGTAATTTTATATATATAGATTGGATTTTGGGGTACAGGGGTATTTTTAGGGTTCAGGGTTGGGTTAGGATTTTGGGGTACAGAGGTATTTTTAGGTTTTAGGGCTGGGTTTGGGTTTTGGGGTACAGGGGTATTTTTAGGTTTTAGGGCTGGGTTTGGGTTTTGGGGTACAGGGGTATTTTTAGGTTTTAGGGCTGGGTTTGGGCGTACAGGGGTATTTTTAGGTTTTAGGGCTGGGTTTGGGTTTTGGGGTACAGGGGTATTTTTAGGTTTTAGGGCTGGGTTTGGGTTTTGGGGTGCAGTTATATTTTTAGGTTTTAGAGCTGGGTTTGGGTTTTGGGGTACAGGGGTATTTTTAGGTTTTAGGGCTGGGTTTGGGTTTTGGGGTTCAAGGGTATTTTTAGGTTTTAGGGCTAGGTTTGGGTTTGGGGTTCAAGGGTATTTTTAGGTTTTAGGGCTGGGTTTGGGTTTTGGGGTACAGGGGTATTTTTAGGTTTTAAGGCTGGGTTTGGGTTTGGGGTACAGGGGTATTTTTAGGTTTTAGGGCTGGATTTGGGTTTTGGGGTTCAGAGGTATTTTTAGGTTTTAGGGCTGGGTTTGGGTTTTGGGGTACAGGGGTATTTTTAGGGTTCAGGGCTGGGTTTTGGTTTTGGGGTACAGGGGCATTTTTAGGGTTCAGGGTTGGGTTTGGGTTTTGGGGTACAGGGATATTTTTAGGGTTCAGGGTTGGGTTTTTGGTTTTGGGGTACAGGGGTATTTTTAGGGTTCAGTTTATAATAAATAATTCAAATTTGTTTTTTAATTATTTTGTTTATTTTTATTTATTAATTATAGTTCTTTAATAATAATAGTTCTTTTAAAAATGAACTATTTTTAAAAATATATATATAAGTACAAAATAATTATTTAGAAATAATGTAATTTATTTAATAATTAAATTTTATTAAATTACATTTTTAAATAAAATATTATACTTACCTATACTTACGTTGTAATGGCATGCGTTGTAATAGCATCTGCTATGTAATGTCTTGCGTTTTAAAGGTATGCGTTGTAAATGTATCTGTGTTGTAAAAATTGCGTTGTAACGGTGTGCGTTGTAAAAGTTTGCGTTGTAACGTCATACATCCAGCAGTGAGTCAGTCACCAACCCATGCAGCCACTTATACACAAAGTGAAACACTGATACATATATTTAAATATTTAAAAATTACTCGCTAATATATGTATTCACTAAGATACACTTAATAAGCCAGTTAACAAATCATTTTTTTTCAAAAAACATTCATTTACACACTTATTTAACCATTTATTCTTCCATCGACCTTTACAAATACACATATAAAACATATTTATTTTTCAGAAAGACACACATTCACTGGATGGTGTCATCAGTGATGTCATGAGTGATGTCACTGACGATGTCATGAGTGATGTAATATGTGACGTCATCAGCAGTGCATTGCAGGCGCGCAAGTTATAGTGAGTCTAACTAACTATAACGTGGAATTTCAATGGTTTTATGTCAGTAAAATTTCCAGCTAACTGTAACTGTTGTGAAACCTATGGTTTTTTTCAGTGAATATATATATATATATATATATATATATATATATATCTATATCACCTTCATTTTCCGAGTAGTAAGCAGACACAGACCCATGAATCAGTGCCTAGAATGCTGGTTTATTTTCCGCCATTACGCGTTTCGGTCCCCAAAGGACCTTGTTCACATGAAACCACCGGTAAGGTGAATATACCAATTATACTATAGCACTTTTACAATAAACATGTAGACGGAAAACATATATATATATATATATATCATGAATATGAAAATTTAATTTTTCGGTACTGTTTAGGTTATCTACACAGTACGTTGTATTTTTTACACTTGGGTGTACATATTTTAGTCTTCATCTCCCTTGTAGAATTACAATTGTTTTTTGACTATTGTTGTGGGTTTGATTTTGGGCAATAGCCCTTTATGGTATCTTAATGTATATACTTTATGCCTGTTTTTTAACAACATACCTGCTATTAGAAACTTAAGTGGCTCCATGTATTCAACCTGATAGTCTGTCTTTTAATTCTATGAAAGTGATTGGGAGGGACTGTGATGAGGAAATGTTGTATTTAAAGAATGCGGGAGTTCGAGCATGTCATGTGATGAAGACCGGGGTAACCCGGTCGAAGCATGTCATGTTGGTGAGAAGAAAATAAATCTGCACTTTATTTAAACTAACCTGAGTTGTGGTCCGTTCCTGATTTGAAAACGCCGTTGTTGATGTGCTACAGCGTAGTGGTGTTTCACAGGACTTTGGAGTTTTATATATATATATGAAGGGATGAAGTAAATATAGGGGATGATGGGATGGTCATTCCTAATGAATTGATATCCATCTATTGTTAGTAATCCCAAGCTCTTCAAAGCCACGGCTGCAGCCCCAACTGCTGAACGGAATTACACCAAATTTGGCAAAAAGTTAGTCCTTGGTTCAGAAAGAGCCCTTTTTCTCAAATGGTGTCAATCCGTTCAGTAATTTTTGAGATATTAGAGGAAAAAAATCTTTACATTTGTGGGCGGTGCCTAACCCCCCTCCCCCAGCACGAGCTTGGCACTAATTGGCTGCCAACACTTCAAACCAGGAAGTGTTGGCAGCCATCTTGAGCCTCGCATGGAGTGAAAATCTATTTAACTGCCACCAACAGCAGCAGTTCAGGTTAGTTTGAAAAGTAATGAAGATATTCGTTACCCTTATTTTAACAATTATTGCATTCAGGAAGTTGTATTCCTGGTTCACGTCTACTTAATCTGTAAAAAAAAATCCTTACTTGGCTTGAATTAATTCTCATTACAATGTGGCAAGTTAGCTGGTTGTTAGTTTTTGGGTCCAGTCCCTTGTTTGTTACTATGGCCTGTCATCACATGACCTACTAGGGCAGGGATAAAAGATAGTCCTACCTCTATTTCCTTGCTTCATATTGTTAATGGAGGGTTCCTGGTTCCTGGTTCCTGGTTCCTGGTCCTGTGTTTGGTGGTCTATGTTTCCAGGGCCCTTATTTCAGCCTGAGTCATTTCTTTTCCCCTTCGTTGTTCCACTCCTTGTTTCCTTTTGCCCCGTAGCTAGTTAGTCCCCTTTTGTCCTTATTACCCCTTCGTTCCTTTTCAGCCCTAATTGTTCCGTATATTAGGGGGAGGTTCCCAGGGGCTCCTGCTCCCCTTAATTTTCACTGCAGGTGAAGTGACTTCTTTACATTTACGCGTTTTTGAAAACGAACTGTGGGATTATTTTTTTCTTTCGCGTTTGTAGAAGCGCTTCTAGTTGTTTTAAGCGGAAATGACTGTTTAGGTCATTCCGCGAGTCTGCCTCAAGACCGAGGTTGGGATCCTGGGTTTTCCTTGTCCCCCTCTGACGTGCCCTGAGTACTTTACCAGGGTTTTTTTCACGCCGGTAAACGGGTGCTTTTCCCCTGAAAATAATAAGAGACACTTCTGGATCTGTTTGGTCGCTACCCATATTTTTCTGATTCCAAGAGGAGTTATCTCGGCACGGATTTGATGTTGTTTGCTGCCCCAGGATACCACAAAACAAAGCCTGCACATATTACCGGTAGGAACAAAGTGATTGTGATGATAGGACATGGTGTAATGTTTATACTCTGTGGGGGCATATGCTTAAAGACTGTTTTTGTCTGTTTAGGTGCGGAGGTGTGGAGGAGGGAGCTGTTGTCTCATTATACTAACCAGGGTGGCATTTGACTTGGTGTCTCCTCATAAATACCACCCCCTTTCCTGGTTCATGTGCACACTCATAGTTCTCTCTTGTGAGTGGCATATGGGTTGGGGCAGTGGGCTGGTTCATCCCTGCAGTGTGTGGGTCCAGTAGACGGAACCTAACACTCGTATTGTGCCTGGTCACTTTAGTTGTGCATTCGTACCTGACAGTGTTTACTTTTGGCATTGAAAGTACCTTTAAGCTTGGGTGGCTCATGTTACGTTGCCGAAGTATGAAAGTTCCTGCGGTGCACTTAAACTGTATGTGCCCCCCCTCCCTTGCACCAGAAAGTGCTGTGCTTTTGTCACGAAGAGGAGCGAGGCTGTCCCGAGCGCCTCCTTCCCTTCCTCCCCTCCCTGAGACTGCGGCGTCCGCCAGATGTCTCGCCGCTACCTGGCACCTCCCAATTCATGTTCCCCTCAGAGTGAATTCTGTGGACTTTCACGCACTATCTAATCACCTCTGAGCGCTCTTTCCCTTAAATGAAACAGTTTTGGGAGGCGAAAGGCGCGAGTCTGAATTTGGAACAGTGGTAGATGTGGGCGGGGACGGAAGGGCACGGCGTCCTTCCGTCCAACTTCTAAAAATTATTTCAGTCCGTTCCCCTATTTCTTTCTTTCAAAGTTTCGTCCCGGGACGGCAAACAATAAAAATTGTATTCAGCTTCCAGGGGCTGCTTGCACTTCTCTGCTGAACTCCAGAGGCTGCAGCAGCCCCTCCCTGAGCTCACACAGACTGAGGGCAGGCCCATTGTCATTCCCATTGAGGCAGATTATCCCCTTTCAAATGGCAATTCGCCCACCCTCTCCCTTAAACATATCAAGTGCGAGTGAGATTGGAGTTGGTGATTACAGAGGAACTTTCCCCAGACAGAGTACTGTAGGGAATTTGGCACCTTGTGTAATTTGTCAATGTGTCAATGTTGTACACAGAGTGCACTGGGCAGGAGCAGTGACGGGACAGAAGAGATGACAGGAAAGGAGAGGTACTAGGGCAGGAGAAGTGACCAGCCAGGAGAAGTAATGGGCAGGAGAAGTGACAGGGCAGGAGAAGAGATGGGGCAGGAGAGGTGACAGGAAAGAAGAGATGACGGGACAGGAGAAGTGATGGGGCATGAGAAGTGAAGGGGCAGGAGCAATGATTAGGCAGGAGCGGTAACCGGTAGGAGCAGTCAACAGATAGGGGCAGTGAACAGATAAGAGCAGTGAACAGGGCAGGAGAAGTGATGGGACAGGAGAAGTGAGGGGGCTGGAGCGGTGATCGGGCAGCAGTGCTGACCGGACAGGAGCAGTGAATGGGCAGGAGCGGTGACAGGCAGGAAAAGTGATGGGGTAGGAAATGTGATGAGGCAGGAAAAGTGACGGGCCAGGAGCAGTGACGGGGCAGGAGAGGCAACATGAAAGGAGAGGTGACTGGGAAGGAGAGGTAACTGGGCAGGAGAGGTGACCGGGCAGGAGAAGTGATGGGCAGGAGAAGTGATGGGCAGGAGAAGTAACGGGGAAGGAGAGATAACAGGGCAGGAGAGGTGATGGGGCAGGGGAGGTGATGGGCAGGAGAGGTGACTGGGCAGGAGAGGTGACGGGGCATGAGCTAGAGGAGTAACCGGGCGGGAGCTGTGAAAGGACAGGAGCGGTGAAAGGACAGGAGTGGTGATCGGGACAGGAGCAGTGAACGGGGCAGGAGCAGTTAACAGGGCAGGAGACGCGACAGGGCAGGAGAGGTAACGTGGAAGGAGAGGCAATAGGGCAGGAGAGGTGACCGGGCACAAGATGTGAGAGACAGTTGACATGACAGGCAGGTGATGTGATGGGCACGAGAGGTTATGGGGCAGGAGAAGTGACGGGGCTGGAGAGGTGATGAAGCAGTAGAAGTAATGGGGCAGGAGTGGTGATTAGCATGAGCAGGAGTGGAAACCGGGCAGGAGCAGTGAACAGACAGGAGCAGTCAACAGGGCAGGTGCAGTGAATGGGGCAGGAGCAGTGAACGTGGCAGGAGCAGTGAACGGGACAGGAGCAGTGAACAGGGCAGGAGAAGTGACAGGCAGGAGAAGTGATGGGCCAGGAGAAGTGATGGGCCAGAAGAAGGGAGGGACAGGGAAATTGAGGAAGCAGGAGTGTTGATCGAGCATGAGCAGGAGTACTGACTGGACAGGAGCAGTGAAAGGGCAGGAGCAGGCATTTCCCAGAGTGACACGGAGGGTAGGGGGCCAGTTTAGTTTGGGTGGGACCGGTTTTGTACAAGTGCAGGAGTTTTAAAAACACTGCAAAGTTCTTTGTATATTCAGCAGGTTTCGGTCAACAATACAAGTGACAAGATAACGTTGCCAATCAGTGTACGTGCTGGAGAGTGATGGGACATGTTTTGTCTAGTGGCTGTTTTACTCATCTAATGTAGCGCAGAGAGGTAAAATGCCTGCTGCAAAGAACATTTACCATGCATATCAAAGAGCATTATGTTATGTGCATAGTTCAGTGGGTGCTGCTTTGTGTTCACTTCCCGAACGAAAGGATAATTGAATACATATGGCCTGGCAGTTTGGCTGGACAGTTCACATTGAGTGCCGGATCAAGAATGATTTACTTATAGCTGAGTCCAAACTGGAATGGCATGGTGAGCAAAAAAACAATGGATTTAGGCCTAGATCTCTATACTGGGGTGAATTTATGACATTGTTTTGCATTGTGTCCATCAGTTGTTCTTTTTGCTATATTATGATTGAGCAGCTAGCTGGCTGACATGAATATGAAGGAGCCTTTGTGGGTTTCTGTGAGTCTAGATTCTCCTGAAGAGTCCCTTTCTCTTCTTAGCCCTGCTTAACACATGTGTTCAGGAGGAGCCCTGCATTCATGTCCTCAATGTTTGAGACAAAAAATAATCATGGATTTCTGAACAATGAGAGTAAAATCATTAAGTTAACATGTTGTTCCTGCTTATTTTTCACGCGCTTTACATAAACCTGTATTTCCGATGAGTGTTTGCTTTTTCCTAAATTAAACCTCAAATAAACATGTTTATCCATTGTTTTAATTAAATAACGTTATACGCTGTAACTGGTCAGTGAAATGCTAAACGTACTAAAAATTGGTATGTTTTGCTATTTCTAGCCACACCCCTGACTCTGCCCACTGATTCAATCTTCGGTAATTCCCGCCCACTGATTCTCACCCACAGTTCCCCTACTTCTTTTCCCACTTCGACCACTGATTTGGAATATATATTCAATAAAGTTTGCCGAAAGTATGCTGGTACTTAGTTACTCGGGCCTTCGTGTGCCACACAGAAATTCAACGTTTCTTCAAATAACATCTGGGTTGAAGTGATATCACCATTTCTGCCGTAGCCAACGTTAACATGGTATAGTCCAATGCATCCACTACTAGTTTGTGAAGTGTCTTTGCTTCTCCAAGACTTAGGTAGCCTAGACCAACCCTGCCTTAAGTGCAGCGCAGTGGACACTACAACATGCCCCTGTTTCCATTAAGGCATTCTGTGTGATTTCACGGATTGGCACATTTTTCTGTTTGCCTTCCTTCACGTGTGGCTGCTTGTACTGGCACTTGTACACTGGTAACCTCTTGGAAACAGACAAACCTGTAAGACTCGGGTTGGTCCTAGAAAAGTGGCTGGATACAGACAGATCAAGCATGCCAGAAATAACGCAGCCATATATTGGCTGTCAATACCCACGCGGGCATGTGGTGCATCTCTTTGTTGTTTCCATTTTAAGACTCTGTGAGCAAATGAGTGAGACGGACCATGCCTCTCTACCAAAGTAAGTTAAAGTTAATTTGATAATCATCTTTCCCACGACTCGTCCATGCATGCCTCTTTTGCTAGTTCTGAAATGTGGAGTCTCCCCCATGTCCTTAGTAGGGCCTTCTAGCTCCACTTCATCACTACTGCTTATTGCCCTAATTAGTTGAACATATCAAGAATTCAGAACACACAAAAATTGAGTTAGTGTTGTCCTCCCCCTGCTGTCTTTTGGCGAAAGTGACAAGTGGAGAGTAATTTTGACTGTTTTATAAAGGAATTTAATTGGAAGATGCTCTTTTATTCAACACTATTGTACTCCTTGTTTTGACCTTAAAAAGTTCTGAGTCCATCCCACCCGTTACAAATTTGCCAGCTGCTGGTTGCGAGCTGTCTTGCGGCTGGTAAATCACTTCTCAAATGATACCAGGACTGACAGTCATGTTTGTGGTCAAACATTGTTACATGTGCTCTGCGTAGGTAATCCTGATCAAAATCAGGGGCTGTTATGTAACCAGATGAATACCCATGGCTCAGACCCTGCATGTTTGCCTCCTATTTGCTGATCCAGCAATCCTGCAGTGAAATGGTATGGCATGGTTCTGTGCCTCGTGTACTTAATGTGTCCTAGATTTGATTTAGAGCTCTTGTCAAGCAGAAGGGGTCCCCTGGATCAGTCAGCCACATTGTGTGAGGTCTTAAGTTCCGGTAGCCTAGTTCATGTCACCCTAGTTTAGGTGAGTGTAAGGCCTCGCTCTTCAACAGCCTTTGGAGGGCACGTCCTGTTGCTATGTTACCTCTCCTCCACACGTCTGAGCAGTTAGTAAGGGTAGGAAGGTGTAACTAGTCTCCCCAGGCTTTCACTGTACTTTATTTTTCATCAGATAAGTGTTGATCTTGTATAAGCAGCAGAACAAGTCTAAATGCAAACAATGTACCAGAGGCGTATCGGGATTCTCAGGGCTGTCATTGGTTTGCTACGGTGATCAGATGGCACAACGCAGTCAAAACACCACGGTGCCATTACGATGCATCTTTTACAACGCAAGTCGTTACCACGACTTGCGCTGGAGGGCCCTCTAGAATAAGAAATAAAAGATTTACAATTCCAACACCTTCCCTACTGTACGTAGGCTGGAGTTGGAATAGTATATCTTACTATTCCTAACTCCAGCACCCTACAGCTCAAGTCTTGGTAATGACTTGCGTTGTAAAAGATGCGTTGTGATGTACCGTGATCATTTTGATCGCATTGTACCATCATACATCCGTTTGCCACAGTATGTACACATTTGTATTACTAGTAGG
The DNA here is from genome assembly GCF_964263255.1 of Lissotriton vulgaris. Lineage (NCBI taxonomy): Eukaryota > Metazoa > Chordata > Amphibia > Caudata > Salamandridae > Lissotriton > Lissotriton vulgaris. The sequence continues at coordinate 2,038,599,613 of NC_141691.1, forward strand.
TCCCAATTGCTCTTACTTTGGTTTCCCTCCTATGATATTTACCTTCTGTTCTCCACCTGCCCTCTCCTTTGCGTGCCCACCTCACCATTTGCTCACCATTTTCGGCTGCTCCCTCCTTGGCTTAGATGCCCTCTCCTTTTCTAGCCACCTTCTTCAGTGCTGGACCACTCCATCTGTGCTTGATTGTCTTTTCCTTCTTTGCTGAGCCGCCCTTCCTCTTTTGCCCTACTGCCCTCTCCTCTGCTTGCCCTCCTCCTTTCACCTTTGCTCGACCACTCACCCCCTCTTAAGCTCAATTATTGTCTCTCCTTTGGTTTTCTACTGAAGCCCCCGTTGCTCTCCTGCCCACCCGCCTCCCCTTTGACTGCATGCCTGCCCTCCCCCCCCCTATAGTGCCTCCTGGGCTCTCCTGACCACCTCTCTTCTTTTGATTTCCTGCACATTTGTTACTCTTGAAAACATCAAGTCTACCAGGTCTGCATTCAGTAACATCGTCTGGAGGTCTGGGTGTAATCAATAGATGATGGTTTGAATCCAAGTGGGGTCCAGTTGGCCTTATATCTTTATGATGTTGATTAAAATACTGTTATTGAATAACAGTAATGCTTTTCAATAAAACCAAATTCTAGAATTCATGTTCTATTATGTGCTACATAAAAGGCTAATAATGTTTTCTGGTTATGTGTTCTTATAAATCAGTGGAAGAGAAGCACTAGGAAGTACTAGGAAGCCTGAGAGGAAGGAATTGAGCAAGTGCAGTGAGTAAACAGACAGACAGACAGCTTGATTTAGTGCAGCTGGTGCAGCTGGTGCAGCCACACAGGCTTCTATTGGTGAGTACATCCTAGAGCAACCTACTCCTAGGATATAGCACTGGGATGTAGCAATCATTAGTTCAGCATGCACAGTGGCACAGGAGATGAAGGAGATCAAGAGCCAACTATAGGCCACTCCAGAGGCAGTCGACCTCACCGGTCTAAGGGTAGCGGTCACGCTGAGGGGCTCTACATAGACCTGCCTTGCTACCATCCTATTTTGCGCATTTGCAAATCACTATTTCAGCTATTGGCACTATCAGCATTGTGATTTTAAAAATTTGTATTGTGATGTTTTAACCCCCTTTTTTATTATGCAGGTGTTGTTGTACTCTGCTATTTACTTGATTAGCGCTCTCAGCGCTTACCTTGGGCACTGCTATCGCCGTCTTCGCTCGCCAGCCGATCTAGGTGCTGGGGCGATTGACGGCCGCCATCTTGAGGTAGGCAGGTCAGCGCTCTAGTCGCTGGCTGCCTCCTACCCTCCTCACTACCTATAAATGTGTATTCCCTACAGACAGCGCAGCGGGCTGGCGCAGCGGGAGCGCCGGAAGCGCGCCGAAGTCGAGCCAAAGTCCAGCCCGTCTGCACCCGTCCACGCTGGGCTCGTGCTGAGTGCCAAAACCCCTGGTTCAGTGACCAGATTGGTCTACTCATCCTCATCCCTCTCTGTACTTCGGTCACCAGGCAGTGATTGCTGTGTTACTTATGACCCACTTTCTTTCACCGATGTACCCTACCAATTATCTTGTTCACACTGCTCATTTCGGACACATATTGTCAACTCCAAAATTAAGGCCCTGACTACTCCGCCCCCTCCTATCACCACTTTTCACTTAGCACTTATCAATGCCCGTTCCATGTGCAAACACAGGCAAGAAATTGCAGACCTAATAACAGATGCCCACTTGGACGTCCTGTTCATCACGGAAACCTGGACGGATGGTGCCTCGGACCCCGACTTGGTTATAGCAGTCCCTAGTGGGTTCACCATACATAGACAGGACAGAGTAGGCCAGCGGGGAGGTGGGGTAGCAATTATTGTCAGAGACTATCTCCCAATCAGGACCTCACCGATACCATCCACATGTTGCGAAGCCCTACTATTTAGTATTAAGCTCACACCCCTCTTCAATTTTAAAGGCGTACTGGTATACCGCCCACATGGAGCACGTGCCCCCTTTTTACTCAGCCTTGGGTCTATATTGGAATCCATAGCCCTTGAAGATCACTTTGCAGTGTTAGGCGACTTTAATTTCCACCTTGAATCAAGTAGTGACACAGACATTGCAGGCCTCTTAGCGGACATGGAAACACTAGGTCTGTATCAACGTATTTCTGCCCCTCCCCATGACGCTGGTCACACTCTTGACGGCATTTTTACTAATATTGAGTCGCTACTTATTGCAGATGTCCTTCCCCTGGCATGGACCGATCACCACGCCATTTTAAGTCATTTAGCTATCCCTGACGCCTCTAAGAGGAGGGCCGTTAACAATAGCCCCATACAGGTGAGAGCATGGAAGGACATAAAGGTGGGGACATTGAACACATTCCTGGCTAGAACATCGCCATTGCTGTCAGATGACCCTACTGTCGCCATAAATCAGTTCAATACCAGGCTCAATCTAGCGCCCGTAAAATCTATCTCCCAGAATCGAGCCTCCCCTAGTGCGCCCTGGTTCTCGGATGAACTCAAAAAACAGAAACAATTAAATAAACAAAGAGAAAGACTTTGGCGGAAGCGCTAAGACCCAGAAAGTAAATCATTATACAAAGATTCACTTGCCCGGTACAAACAGATGATCGCAGAGGCGAAAAGAGCCTATTATGCCGCACAAATTGAGACCGCCAAAAACTCGTGCAAAGAGTTATTTGACATCACTAAACGTTTGTCCGGTGGCACGCACGACCTCACACCACCTCCCTCACAACATCTTTGCGACGCCTTATCTGATTTTTTCTTTAAAAAAGTTAACGACATCTATCAGGCTTTTTCTTCAAACACGGACTCTACCCCACTATCCTTGTCCTCCACCTCACGGGATAACACACGGACCCGCTTTGTCGATCTTACTATGGATCAGACAAGTGTCGGACCTTGCAAGTGTCATCAAAGCATTTGGGATGAGCCTGACCTCCTACGCCGATGACACCCAATTGGTACTGGCTATCAAAGGGGACGGTGAGGAAGTGGCCAATCGATTCACGAGAGGAATGATGGCAATAGGTGACTGGATGGCCACGAATTGTCTGAAACTCAATTCAGAAAAAACTGAAGTGGTCATCTTCGGTCACCTCTCCCCGGGCTGGTCACCTGTCTGGTGGCCACCATCTTTCGGTCTCCCGCCTAGTCCAGCCAGCAAAGTGAGAAATCTAGGCGTCATCTTTCATGTTGGCCTCAACTTTATGGCACATGCGAACAAAACTGCGGCTTCAGCTCATATGAAATTGAGAATGATTAGGAAAATACTAACTTTCCTACCGAACACGGCCGGGAAAACACTGGTCAGCCACTAGTCCTGTCCTCCTTGGACTATTGTAATGCTCTATTCTTAAATGCTCAAGTCCGAGTGACAAATAAGATGCAGTCAATCCAAAATGCAGCCGCACGAATGCTGGCTGGGATCCCCAAGTTCGCACCAGTCACAAACATCATTAGGGATCTCCATTGGCTCCCGATACGCAGCCGTATCAAATTCAAATCGCTGTGTATTGTTTACAAGTCACTCAATAATCAAGGTCCCCACTTTCTCAAACAGAATCTTCTCCATCATGTTCCAACTTGATCTCTTCGTTCCTCTCATCAGAACTTCTTGGCTGTGCCTCGCACTAGAACAGTCACATGGGGCGACAGGCGTTTCCTGGTTGCCGCCCCTAAACTCTGGAACACCCTTCCTGCACATATCCGAGCAAGTCCCTCCCTGTTCATATTCCGCAAACAGCTAAAGACGTGGTTATTTGACCAATAGCCTTGTATATCTTCTCTACCCTAGTTGCTCATCTATGCCCTTAATTAGCGCCGAGACGCCCACGGGTATTCGCCGCGCTCAACAAATGTCAATAAATAAATAAATAAATAAATGAGATACATTTTTGGACAATTCACCACAGAATCCACACAACACAATCTGAACACTTGTGTTTTCTCAATGGTGATTGCTTTTTTCTTCTTTTTATGGAGTGTGCTCCCCCCTGTGCCCCTGCTGCCCACCCGACTGTTCCAACAGGCATTTTTCCATTTACAACTGCAGTGCTGTTTAATTACACACTGCTGTGCAGGCAGTGAGATGCCTGTTGGCATATTTAAAATAGACTGAAGTCCACATACCCTCTAAAACCAAGCATGGACCACAAATGTACAGTAATTATTAGTGCAGTCGGTGCAGTGGAACTGGTCACCTGCAGGGTGACGAGCCAACAGCAGCCTGTTTCAGGCTTTAAGGATTGGGATGCTGTTATCATTGCATTCTATTGTACTGTAGCACTTATATAGTCCTGCAAACCTCTATGTGGGATGCTGAAGCACATTTTGAGAGGGTAACATGGGGCCCCATGAGAGAGTGTGTCATTGGCAGAATGTTGCATTATTGTGATCATAGATATGCTCCTATTGTGTCTTGGGGAGCAGTGCCAATAGATGGATAGGAGCTGTGAGAGATAGGTAAATTATAATATAGTTTGGACTGAAACATATAGACAGCAACAAAGCATTGGCCTAGTCAAAGGGACCGAAGGCTGATAAACTCATGTACCTCAAAAAAGTGCTGTATTCAGAGGTCTAGTAGTAGTTGGCAAAGTTGCACCAGGCAAAGATCCTGTAGATTGTGCGGAAGGATGCTAAATTTGCACGAATGTGAGTTGGTGATATGTTTCAAGTTTTAAGTTTATTTTATTTCCATAGTTACTTAAAATCCTTGCTACAAAATATATTGTAAATATTTTCATTAAAAATTACGATTTTAAGAGTAAGGTAAAAAGGAGTTTATTGAAGATCAGTTAAAATCAGTTCAAATCTGTTAATCTTTAAGTTTCAATTGTGAATTGTAGTAATTGATTTATTGACTTAGCATCTTTTGACCTTGTTACTTTTGGGCAGTAATATCGCTCTGCCAGTTGTTAGTGCTAAGATGTTCCTGTCGCAATTGTGTTTCTTCCCCACATGTCTCAAAAACTTTACCAGGCGACAGTTCAGCTGCGAGTCCTCAGCTGTAAAACAAGCCAGCACTGCATGTCTTTGTGTTGCGGATGCCTCTGTGATTAAAAAGTGGATATAAAAGCTATTTTCGGTCTTGTGTTAGTTCTTTGCAAATGCAGAGAATGTGCAGCATGTCTTCCTGCGCTGTGCTGCACAAATGGCAGGTGGAGTCGAATTAGCTTTTTAACCAGTGTGGAAAGGGCTTTGTGCATGGTAGCAATCCAATTTAGTACTTTAGAAATTGGATTTTAGTAGATCTAGCAAACCCCAGGGCTTTTCTATCTGCTCAAAGTCATGCAGCCATGTGCCCTCTTAGGTAAAGCTGCTTTGTCCTCAATCCAGGGTAAGCACCTTACTGTGACTGGTAGGTGTTTCTCAGAGCTCAATAAGCCCCAGAGTGGTCAGACTTGCTTGTAGATATTTTGCAACAGGTGATGACATTTAATATTGCAGTTCTAACCACATACATTCCGTACATTGTCCCAGAAAATGGCTATCGTGCCTTGTCCTGCAAAGGTTTGCTTTTGGGCACCAAACACGAGCCTGATCTGTGCTGGAATGACACTTTTTGGTAAACCAAAGAATAATATATACACTTTTTGAACCGTGCAATCTAGGATTTTGGAGTCCCTGCCCCTCTGGGCCTCACTCCCATAAGCTATTGTGGGTAGGAGTATCTGACTTCACTCCGGAGCGCACCCTGTCCGCATTTCTACGCAGTTCAGAGTGGCCGATCCAGTCCTGGTCTTGCAGGAGCAAGAGCGTGCGAGCGGGAAGCGGAGCAGAGCAGAGTGAGAGAGGCAGCACAGCGGCGGCAACGGCAGCACTGCGGTAGCAGTATTTGGCGGGACTGGTTCGGGTCAGTGAAACCACAACACCATTAGCTGCAACTGCAGTCTGCAAACCGCGTCCCAGAGGCCGCAGGAGAGCTTGCTCTGGCACCGCGGGAGAGCTCTGGTGCCATGGATTCTAGGCGCCAGCAGCTGATTGAGCCCCAGTTAGGTGCTTGGAACTTGAGGCAGTGTTTTGTCACTTCACCTTCGGCAGGGGAGGTTAGTGAGTTCGGCTCGTATTTAGATAGCTAGTGGTGCCTGCTAGTGCCTAAAGCTCGGCTTGTGCTTGGCTTGCGACTCCAGCTGCCACCTCTTGTGCACCTTGTCTCACTTCACTGCTGCTGTGTTTGCAAGGAGAAATATCGTTACGTTAGCAATTGATACCTTTGCTGCTGTTCTAGTTCTGTTCCATTCTAGTTGTAGTCCAGGATTTTCTACGCTCCTTGAAAGCCCGTTGAGAGCCCGTTTCAAGGGTTGCAGTCACTGGCGGATGGTGATTGTATGTGAACTTTGATGAGCTGCTGAGCTAAGTTTCGTACTTACGGACTACCTCAGCCCATCGCTACACGTGACGCCGCTGCCTGGTTGAAGTCTTCTGGTGGTCATTTTTATACTTCAAGAGCATTTCAGTGGTTGAGGTGGTGGTAGTGGGTGAGAGGCGTAAGTCTCTATCCTATGCGCAAGATGACTTCAAGAAAATTACGCTCCGGTCGCGTACTTACCTCATCCCCTAGCTGTATAAGGAAATTGAGGAGATCATAAAGTGGAACAAAAAATGTACAACTTCTTTGCTATAAATCTCAATCTCAATCAACTATCACAGGTTTCTTTCTGAAAGTTCCCTTGACTGTTCCTGTGGAGGCAATATTGGGACAAGATAGCATGCATTCCAAGTTTTCCTCACTAACATCGCCCCTCCTGCCTACAGGGAAAGCTCAGGGAAACCCTTATGGTTTCACAGGGAGTTTGAAAATGTTCCAAGAAGGGGCAAGGGGCCAGATAAGATCAGGCACGGAAGATGAACTAATTAGCTCTTTACCAGATATATCTTCAAGGACAAACTTGGTTCCTGTCCCTTGTGGTAACGATTCAATCCAATGGTTCCAACAGTCACAACATAGCCTATACACCCCTTCGAACCCATCAAAATCAGAGTTTCCTGCTGTTGGTATACCTGTTGCTTCGGACGCTGATATGCACGCAGTCATGGGTTTGGATCATCCTCTTAACCAGCAGAATCAGGAATCCACTTCATTGAGCAGAAAAAAAATCATCCAGTAAGATCGAGGGTACATATGTTGCCATTATGGAGGGGAACATTGGCAAGGGACTCAGTGTAGAGGGTGTGCATGGAGTTGTTGTAGGAACTAGGGAAGATGCCGGGAAGAATATTGTTGCAGTGGTGGAAAAGGCTTCATTTAGTGGAGAACCCAATTGAAGGTAAGACTTTACACTCCCAGACATTGACACTGATGTTCAAACAAGGGGGTGGGGAGCAATCAACATACACCCTGCGAAGAATTCTGTGAAGAGCGGGTATCCAATGAGCAGTCAAAAGGAGAAGAACATTTGCTCCGTAAACTCCCCCCTCAGGCGCCTTTCAATGCCCCTAATATATTGTAGTACAAGTCCCCTGAATGGAAACTCTGTGGAGTCTGTCTACGATGCTCATGATGTTCATGATGTATTTTTGCCTTGTTCACAACCAAAGTTGGGAAACGAGAGGGATGGTGTGCCTTCGGAATTCTTTGTATGCATTGAAAGACTCTTAAGGTCTATTTCTTCTTTATTGGATAAATCTGTTTTTAGTTCAGATCATATGCTGGAAATGATCTCCATAATATTGTTTGAAATACAAAAAGTAAATAAATTAGGCACCATTATTCTCCCCTCCATTATACCAGCATGATTGGATGAACAAATTGATGTTAGTCCTCCTTTATTGGTGCCCTATGCAGAGCACAGAGACGTGTATGTTCAAGCAGGTACACCTCTCTTCTCATAGTCCCCAATAGAATCTTCCTGCAACCTTGAAAATGAAGAGCTAGGTTTAAGCTTACTCTTTGAGGAAGCTGCAGTGGGCCCTCCTCTTGGACATGTCCCACTAAAACTTTACCCTTTATTTATCAAGGGGAAAAGGGGGGCCGGTGAAGCCATTAAGGAAGAAAAGGAAATTGAGGGTTATGTTGGGCAAAAAGGCGTGGGAGGGACAGAGGGGGAGGTCCAAAATCCATCTGCCCCTCAGGCCCAACCTCCAAACCCCCTGATGGACTTGGGAACAAAAGTAGGGAAGAGGGGAGGGCTCGTAACAAATTGCAAAGGGGAAAACAGGAAGAAGAAACAAAACAGAAAAGACGATTACCTAAACGAAAAATTTCAAAGTTACATTCCCACAGATCCCAGATAGTTAGAGTGTCGCTCAGACCGCAACGAAGGAGGGTGGTTGTCAACTATTTATTGGGGAAGGTGCACCCAGGAACCCAGTTGCAGTACTTCCGTCTCCTAATGGGAGAGTTGGGGCTACCGGAGCAGTAGGGGCATCACCTAGTTTTCCGCTGCAGTCCCCTTTAGTATCTCATCCTCTTCCGCCTACTGAGGGGGATGATCCCTTGGGGAGGAGAAATATATTGGGAGGTGGAGACCCTATACTTCAAACATGGTCCACATTTCGGGGGCTGAACCAGATGGTAAACTAGAGGTGGGGTCTCTCACACAGATTGAGTCCAATGCGAAGGTACAGATGGTTAATAATGGTGATAAGGTACCTCAATGGATTCCCCAAAGAGATGTGGTAAAGAAAGTCAATATGGTGCAGACTGCTTCATCGCCCAAAGTGGATTTTATCTGGCTATTTGAGTCTGAATCTGATCCGATAAATAGAGAACTCCTTCTCAAAATCTTTTCTGAAATAGAGGCATTGAAGTTGTTAGAGAGCAGGGATATTCTAAATGTGAATATTATCTAGCACAATAATGTTACCTTTTCTAGAGTCACCTTCTGTTCCTTGTTAGTGGCCAACTTAGCCATACAGAACGGCGAGCACTTTTTAAAACGAGGGTTAGATATAACTTCTGTAGCAAATTTTGAGGATCATTCTACTAGGTGTAGTAAAATCCTACTCCCTCAAGATCTGAGGCTGGGTAATCCTGTGGTGTTGAACGCCTTGGGCCCCGACTTTGAGTCTCCTATGGGCAACTCTAAAAATATTATGGTCTCCTTAAATAAAAAGAGCCGTTAAATAAACTTGGTGTCTGATTATGTAGTTGTGAGCCATCCCCCTAATAAAGAAGATGACTTAGCCCAGTGGAGTTGGGTAGCAAAAACCCTGAATACCAACTGTCCAGAGGTAGAAAGAAGTCCTCCTCTGAGGTAGCCAGGGGAGGCTACTTCTGTCCTGGAACATGGCTTGTCTGGGGCACGATGAAGAAAAATTTAATTATTTAAAATCTTTAAACCCTCTGATTATATGCCTACAAGAGACTTGGGCGTGCAAAGATCTTGATTGTAATGGGTTTTTTATTTTCTCATGTTACGCTAAGCATTCTGAAAGGGGACACGCTAGTGGGGGGATCGCCATTTTGCTTAAGAACAGTATTAATTGGAATCAGAAAGTGTTTTACTTAGTCTCGGGTTTTATCCATAACCAATGCCAAAGGAGAATAAGCTCCATCTTTATCAAGTCTGTGATATAAGGGAGCCCCAACTCGGAGTGGCAGGCATACATCGATAGACTACTAGGGGCTTCTAATATGTATCTCAGAAAGCTGTTTTTCACAGTGTGTAGGGGTTGAGGGTCCCCAAATCCCATACACCTGCCCCATACATAGTTCCCGAGATGCATTTAACTTTGTAAATTTGTATTAATTCTGATGAAGGTCTTCTCCCAAGTTTCCTCACGAAATTAGCGAGAGCCGTTGTGGATCTTACAAAAGCAAGTTTTTTTCCCACAATGGCTCGTGTACATGTGTCATTGCGGTCAAAAAGTATGCCCAAGTAAGCAAAGTTATTTGTATGTGCTATTATTTGTCCTTCCAGAAACATATCCCTACATTTGTGGCTCCCTGGCCCGCACCTCATTATATATGTTTTTGTGGTATTTACTTTAAGGTCCAAGGGCCCGATTCACAGAATGAACTTAAGACTCAATCCTAAACGTACTACTATTTTAGTATTCACAGAATGCACTTACTACTTTTGGCATTCACAGAATGAACTTGCTACTTTTGGTATTCACAGAAGTTAGGATTTTGTCTTAAGTCTGTCGTAAGTCTGTCTTAAGTTTGTCTTAAGACAAACTTAAGACAAAATCCTAACTTCTGTGAAAACCAAAAAGTATTAAGTTCATTCTGTGAATGCCAAAAATAGTAAGTGCATTCTGTGAATACCAAAATAGTAGTAAGTTTAGGATTGAGTCTTAAGTTCATTCTGTGAATCGGGCCCTTGGACCTTAAAGTAAATACCACAAAAACATATATAATGAGGTGCGGGCCAGGGAGCCACAAATGTAGGGACATGTTTCTGTGAATCGGACCCCAAGTGACCCATATATTTGGTTAAACAACTTAAGACACTCTGTAATCCCACTTGAGAGCGAGACATTAAGACCGCATTGTCAGCGTAAAGAAGAGCAGGAAAACGGGTTGCCGCTATTTGTGGAAAGTCTTTATTTTCCTTAATCAGTGCCTCGTACAGGCCATTTAAGTAGAGGTTAAAAAGAAAAGGAGCCAGGATGCACCCTTGCCTGACTCCTCTTCTAATAGGAAAAGGAGCAGTGCAAACACCTGTTACTCCAAAGCGCACTCGTCATTTGCTTCACAATATAGGCATTTAAGGAAATTAATAATTTGTGTGTCCACCCCTATCTGTTCAAGAATGGCCCACAACTCACTATGCCTCACTAAATCAAAAGCGGCAGTAAAATCTACAAACGCTAGAAACAGTCTACCTCTCTTCACCCGATTGCACTTCCCAATTAATCCAAAGTCCTCAGTCGTTCCGTATAGGATATCGGACAGGATATTGTTTTCTACAGCCCAATCTTGTAAACGTTCTAATATGATTCTGCCTGTACTTTAGTCATAGCATCTAGCAGGGAGATGGGTCTATAACATTTCGGATCCTGGCGGTTCCCCTTTTTAAAAATCGGAATGATGGTTGATGTTGTGGGGAATTAGGCAAGGCTGCTGGCCATTAAGACCTGGGTAACAATTGGCCCCCAGAGTTCGTTGCTAGATTTCAAAAGGTCGATGGGAACCCCATCAAGTCCTAGAGCCTTCTCCGGAATTCAGGAAGGGTGCTTTTACAACCCCCCAGAATGCTAGACTATCACCCCCTTTGGATGCTTCATGGAGAGATTCCCACGATTAATTTCTTAACGTTGTTTTTCTTTCCTTGTTGGCCGCCCTATATTCTGCTCTCACTGTTCTTATTTTTGCAGCATTTTTTGGGAGCTTATGCAGTTCCTGCTTTAGTTTTGAATATGCCAGAGTGCACTTCGAGTTAAACCAGCCACCGGGTTTTCTTATATTCTTCGCCCTGACAGACAGCGACTCTCTAACGGCCATTGTAATAGCCTGCAAGGAGTAAATAATACTAACGGGGGTAACCACCTCACTCAGTCAGGTATCAAATGCTGGTCTACACTTGTCTATAAGATTTTCCCTGAACTCTACAGGATTCACTGTATACCAGAAACAACTGCATCTATTTATCTTATCAATAACAATGTCAGATAGGGCCCGTTAGATTGCATCTTGATGATGCTGCCCACTACTAAGAGGCAGAGTGGGAAATGGTCATTCAATGCAATCTCATCCACATAAAACAGTGTAATCTTTTGGCTTGGCTATTCGATACCAGAATATAATCAATGGTCAAATGACAGCCCATTCCATTGTAAGTACAGGGCATAGGTGCAGTTATATTCAATAATTCATTAGCAAAGCCTAAAGTCATGCTAAAAACAAAGTTATTGTACAGGTCCCCCAGATCAGAGTGGTGGAAATGAGTGTGGCTAATGAAGTCTTCAGGTAAAACACCACAAGTATTTCCATCCTTGCTTTGACATAAGCTACAATTGAAATCCCCTACCATTATCACCATCATGTCCCTGTGAGTTTTACTCAACAGGGCGTGAAGGTTGTTAACTAATAGTGTAAGAATGCTGTGTACTTTGTCTGGAGGAATATTATCATAAAAATGTATCAATAAAATTGTGTGGTTTGCCTTAACATGGATAAAAACAAATTGTTAGTATGGTTCCTCACTCAACAGCTCTATCTTCTTCACTGCTAGCGTATTGGATATGTAAGTTCCAAACCCCCTTTTGCTCTTACGCTCCTGCCTTCTATGGCTGGGGTGTGGAATGTTTTAAAACAGTTAATATGTATTACCCATGTTTCTTGAAAACACATGATGTTGTGACTCAATACGAAATCCCCAAATAGGGGGTTCGTCAATTTGGACAGTAACCCACCAATGTTCCAGGAGACTAAATCACATAACGTTCCCTCTGCTACAGGGTGGATGATTGATGAATCTACTGGACTGATTGGTCTACTTTCACAAATTGGTGTTAGTCCTACTGGGTTAGTGGCATCTATGGGATCGTTACAGATCGTCAAGGTTAGACTTGTACTAGCTGTAACCTGAGTCTCCGTGACAGGGGGAGTTGGGTGAACCAGAGATATCCAATTCCAATTCCAATTCCAAAAATTCTTTATTTCGGCCATATAGGCCATAAAAGATGCAATAAAAGTACAATACATACATTTAAAATACAGTATTAAATACATATAAAAAGGTTTCTACTGGGCCAGCGGGGAATAAAGGGTGCAGGGCAGTACCAATTCAGAGGGACATTTTCTTTCTGATTATCCATGCTGCCATTAAGAATTTAGATACGGAAAACACAATGTGGCCCAGAGTGCTGGTTTTCATAACCCTGTATGCCTGTAAATACTTCCTGAACCCAAGGTTTCTGCAGAGCGGTGCTATCCAGTGTTTCCTGGGTCTGTGGTAAGCATGGCATACAAACATTATATGAAGGTCATCTTCCTCATGGGCGTTGCAGCATGGACACAGTTTGTCACCCCCTTTAGACCATTTAAAAGTGAATGTTTTAGTAGGGAGTGTGCCGAACCTCCATTGCACGAACAATTTCCTCGCCAGAACAGGAAAGATGAAATCCATGAAGGGTTCAAAGACATAAGAATTTTTGGATTCCATAAAACGTGCCGTCAGGGTGCCACTAATGTGAGCATTTTCCATAAGAGACAGGTTCTTGTTCTTGTTTCCAGGGCCGGGCTCAAAGGCTTAAAGGTGGAATTGTTTGCCACCTTCAGAATTGCACCCGATAGCTGGGACAGTTTTACCCTTGATCTAGCTATCTGGCAGTCCCATGAGAGGTTTTCCTGGAGTGTTACCCCCAAATATATAAAGGTCGACAGCCTATCAAGGCTAACGGTTCCCAAGGTGGGGTTGGGTCTGGTTTTGATGGGAGGATTGAAAATCATGAACTTGGTCTTTTCTGTGTTCACCTCCAACCCGTGTTGGCGACAGAAAAGGCCAAATCTGTTCACGATCCTTTGGATCCCCATGGGGGATTTGGAAAGCAGGAGGGTGTCATCAGCAAACATTATTGCCGGGACCCTCCTGCCTGCCAGGAGTGGGGCATCATTGTACTTGACGTTATCTAGGTGCAGTATAACGCTGTTAATGAAAAGACAGAACAGGGTCGGTGCCAAGACGCAGCCCTGCCTGACTCCTCGATGGACCGTAAACCTGGACGAAAGCTTGCCATCCCTCCCACACCTCACTTGTGCATAGTTGTTCTCATGCAGCCTGATTATAATGCTGAGTAGTTGAGGGGGTACTCCTAGCTTTTCCGAAACCTCCCACAATTTCCTTCGTGGGACTAGATCGAAGGCTGACCTCAGATCCACGAAGGCCATGTACAGCCTTCCCCCCTCTCACGTCACCGTCTTCCAATAGAGGAGGAGGAGGCGGAAGATCTGGTCCATGGTGGACGTGTTCTTTCTGAAGCCAGCCTCAAGGGGGCTCATGATGTCGTTATCCTCCACCCAATCCAGCAGAGGGTTAAGAATGAGGCGTGCAAAGAGCTTTTGGGGTACATCTATTAGGTTAATTGGCCTGTAATTGGCCGGGAGCAGAGGAGACCCCTTCTTATGAATCGGTACAATCTCTGCCCCCAGCCAAGAGCCGGGGATCGCCATACCTCCTAAGATGGCATTAAAAAGAATAAGGAGGTACGGACCCCAAATATCCGGATGATGCCTAAAGAGATCCCCCGGTAGCTTATCCAGCCCCGGCGCCTTCCCCAACGTTAAGTGCTCCAGAGCAGACACCACCTCCCCCAAAGAAAGTTCCAGGGCCGAGTCCGGGGTACTTGTGAGCGCTGGCAAGACTCCGTCTGGCCAAGTAGTAGTGTCTTGGTAGAGTGCCCCAAAGTGAGCCTCCCAAAGCGAGGGGGCGATGTTGGGTTCAATTGCTGTTTTAAGTGCCCCCATCCCATTATTTACCAAGGCCCAGAATTTCCTAGAGTGTGGTATTGGGTTCCCAAGGCCTACATGCTCCGTAGATAACCCACTTACACTGAAAGAACTGTTGGCACGGAAACTGAAAAGAACAAAGAACAAGTTTATTAAGACCCCATGGGGTGGTGGTACATTCCTACAGCACCCTTCGGCAATGCAAGAAGTATCACACCGAACGTTGGTGTGATCTGGTCTTTTATACAATTTACAGGTAATAAAAAGATAGGCAGTACAAAGTTTACAGAGCTTTATGTACATATATGGTCATTTTTGGAGCACAGCCAGTTCATGGGAGGGGTTACAACCCCACTGGTCAGTTTGATACACATTCCTGAGGGGTGACTGGTCAGTTGGGACTGCGCATGTACAGGCTTGACCGTTACTAAAAATAGCCTGTTACTGGGCAAACTCGAGTGGTCAGTGGCACGGACAACGGACAAAAGGGCATGCTGAGCACGAGGCCGCTCATGATCTAAGATGGCCGCCGTAACATACAAGATGGCGTTTTCTAATATGGCCAAGACAAGGAGAATAACGTGTAGCAAAGCTAAGCGCTAACCCGGCCATCGTCACATTACGACAGACGACCCTTTTAGCGTTTAGCTGAAGCTACCTCATAATGGACATAGTCCGGGTATTCATCCTCAATATCAATCTGCATTATTTGGGCAACTTCTTTATGAAGCATCATTTCATTCTGAGCAAGAGTACGTCTGGATGGAATGCAGGCTGATAAACACATGGAACACAAGGCAGGACCACACTGCATACATAAACATATGAAGAACAGTATCCCGACAATGACACATAGAATTGTTAATAATTTCCAACCCCAAGCCGTAAGCATTGACCAGAACCACCCGGAAAGAGTCCAAGTTCCATTGTCTGGGTGTATTTCCGCAGCTATTTTGTGCAACTTCGAAATGGCATCATAAACAGATGGCGAATTATCAGGTACGTATACACAGCAGCTACTTCCGATGATTCTACATGCCCCCCCACGATCAGCTAGTACCACATCTAGAACCATTCTGTTCTGAAGTGTAACAATCCTAGAAATCTGAAGTTCTTCGGTAATATTTCCCAATGCAATAGCAGTATCATTGGCTACAGCCTCAACAACACGGGTCAATCGTCATATTTTCCTACTATTCAAAGCAGCCCCCACAAAGGAGAACAGTCCCAAATTAAAGTCCACATATTGCTGCAGTGCGGTATCAGTCTGGTCGATATCATCCAGAACAACAGTACGTTTAACACGGTTTAACACGAAGTCGTGGTAAAGTACATAGTCATTATGATACATTGGTGGGGCAATGAATATAGGGGGCAATACAAAGGAAACATAGCAAGTGCCTAACCATCCCAACGAAAGCTGATGATAGCCCTTAGTCCCACAAATAAAATATGTATTACGAGATGCCACAAACGATATGCCATTCGGGCTGTCAAACGTAAGTGTAGTGTTGCATTCACTTTTTCCAACCGGGATTGTACCTTTATTACGTATGCACAAATCAGCTTTAGTTGCAATAACATTAATAACATGCAAACTGGATACATTAATGTTCCTTTGGTTGCTGTAAATACGGGGTGCAGATGCATTGTCGGGGCGGTATTCCTCCCATTCAAATCGAGTACCCTCAGCTCGTGGGTACCCATCCCGATCATGGTAGCAAATCTTATTCAAACGGAAAAGCACCTCCCCTTTCGTTGGCCATCGCAAAGTGAATAGAAGAGTGTACCAGGCATTGCAGGACCCATTATGTGAAAACGGGAGTGGAATGAGTGGAGTGCCCCCTTTCTTCTGATGACCAGGCAACATCCCACACACCCAACAATTGGAAGTATTTGTCATGTTATGAGTATGATGCAGGATCTGAATAAAACTATTGTTCAAATAGGTCTGCCGGTGCCGTTTTTCATGGTAGGGCAAGGTGAAGTGAAAATGTTCAGATGGAGCCGGGGTAGTCGGCAACAAATGTTCACGTGCAGGCACCACGAGTTCAACTACCCAAGCTATCACTGCTATTACCACAATTGTCAAAACGAATAAGATGGCACCAAGTATTATTTTGTCTCGCGATGTAGTGGACGCCATAGTTTAAAGAGTTCACAAAGTCTCAAATAGTTCAAAAAGTTCACAAAGTCTCAAATGTACATATATATATATATATACCTAAAAAAGAAAAATACGGTGCTGAGCTCCGAGGTAGCCGTTGTTTTCTTCTCCGGGGTCAAGACGGGTGTCGCTACTCTTGGCAGAACTGATCCCCCCCTTGAAATTCCCGGTTTCCGTTTCACAAACCCCAGAGCGGTAACCAACCAGTCTCGAAAACCAAAAAATCTTCTTATCGTGGCCGCAGATTGTAACGCTGTCGTCCAGAAACAGTGTGGTCCGGGAAGGCTCCCTCGACTTCGGCCGATGTCACAGCTGGGCTCTTCTCTTTATCCAGAATCTCCTTGTAGTCGGTCAGCACGGCAGGATTTACCAGATCAGGAGACACACGACGGCAGTGAGTTGAGTGCACCCACCGCTTTCTGTTGGTCACTCGTACAGCTGTTCGAGTAGCCAGGAGGACCAGCTCGGGGCCACGCCACCTCGGTTCCAAGCTGTTCGCCCTCTCAAATGACCTCACTATGACAAAGTCACCAGGTCGAAGATTGTGAGCCTCTCCAGTAGAGTTGTCAGAGAGCGCTTCTCGAACCTGTTGATGAATAGAAAGCAAATCATTTGTTAATCGTGCCAAATAATTGTTCATCATTATACAAGGCACATCATGTATCAATCGCGGCTTAGGCACTCCCCAAATATTCATAGGCCTTCCAAACACCACTTCATACGTTGTGAGGCCTGTTCGAGAGTGGGGCACTGATGTGAGAGAGAGCAATGCTAACAGTAAAGCATCCGGCCACTTCAATGACGTAGATGCTACAATCTTAGCCAGTTTTAGTTTCAACGTGGCATTGTACCGCTCGACAAGACCTGCTGACTGAGGGTGGAACACAGCATGAAACTTCTGCTGGATCCCCAACCCTTTCAGCACATACTCCACAATTTTCCCGACAAAATGAGGCCCATTATCGCTCCACAAAAATTTGCAAACTCCAAATCGAGGGAAGTACTCCTTGAGCAACACCTTAGCCATTGTGAAAGCTGTATTATCTTTCGTAGGGAAGGCCTCAACCCATTTGCTAAAGGCACACGCCACCACTAAGACATACTTAAGGTTATTGCAACGCTCAAGCTGGATATAATCCATTTGGAGTACCTCGAATGGTGCAGAAGGTGGAACGAACCCTCCTTTCGGAGTATGGGTCCCCTTTGCAGGATTGTGCTGCAAACATATCAGGCAGGTCTGCACTACTCTCTTAGCAGTATTGGCAATCTCTGGATGCTCCCAAACTCGCGTTAACAATCGAGTGATTGCAAGAGCTCCCACGTGCGCCAACCCATGTGTCATCTGAACCATCACCTGCAAGTAAGCTGCAGGCAATTTCCATTTCTCTATATCCTTGCTTCTCCAACAACCCTCATCATCTAGCACCCCTTCTGCTGCCCAGGCCGCAAGTTCTGATTCAGTAGCTGATTTCTGAATATCTAATATCTCTGCTCTAGCATCATACCATCGCTCAGCCTGTGATTGTGTTACGTACATGGGGGAGTCAGTTCGAGACATAGCCGTTTGTCTCGCTATGCTGTCTGCAAAGGCATTTCCTTGACCCACTTTATCGGTGATCTTTTTATGGGCACTGCATTTAATTATCGCTACTTTCTTTGGACAAAGCAACGCGTTTAAGAGATCACGCACTAGTTCTCCGTGCATAATGTGAACTCCATGAGAAGTTAAAAACCCATGCTCTCTCCAGAGTAGCCCAAAGTCATGCGCTACTCCGAAGGCGTACCGGCTGTCTGTGTATATGTTCACACATAGGCCAGCACTCAATTCGCAGGCTCTTGTCAAGGCTATCAGCTCTGCTGCTTGAGCCGATTTGTGTGGTATTCTAGCTGTTTCTACCAATGTCTTAAGTGTCGTGATCGCGTATGCTGCGGAAGTCGTGCCATCTGGCAGCCTCAAACACGATCCATCAACCCACAGTTCCCCATCCACATCTGGAAGTGGCATATCCTGTAAGTCGACACGACCCTTTGTCTGTTCCTCGGTCAGGAAAACACAGTCATGATGTTTTTCTTCCTGACCCTCCTCAACCGGATAGGGCAATAAAGTGGCAGGGTTCAGGGTAGCGCATCTTTTCAGTGTGATATGTGGCGCCAGAAGTGTGAGCTCATATCCTGTCAAACGTGCACTCGTGAGATACTGGGTTTTCGTCTGATTCAACAGGGCATCAACTGCATGGGGAACTAACACCAACAATTTGTGCGATAAAACTATTCCCTCACTCTGTCGTATAGCTACCGCTGTTGCTGCAACTGCTCGAAAGCACCCAGGTAACCCTCGTGCTACAGGGTCAAGAACCGCCGAGAAGTATGCGCATGGCCTTTGTTTGTCCCCGTGTGCTTGCACTAACACTGATAACGCGCACCCATCTTTCTCGTGCACGTACAACGTGAAGATCTTCGTATAATCTGGTGTACCTAACACGGGTGCAGAACAAAGGGCTTGTCTCAATTGTTCAAAGGCATTTTGACATTCATCTGTCCATTCAAGGGGCATTGGTGTTGTTTTGGACAGTAACGCTAACAAAGGTTTTATAATGTGCGAAAACCCCATGATCCACTGTCTGCAAAAGGACGTCAAACCTATGAAAGCACGTACATCCCTCTGAGTGCGGGGAATTGGTGTGTCTAAAATCGCCTGGATTCGATCTGATGTTAATGCACGCCCCTCCTTAGACAAAAGATGACCGAGGTAGGTCACCTTGGGTCTACAATATTGAAGCTTTTTCTTTGAAACCTTATGATTGTTCTGTGCCAAAAAGGAAAGCAAGGCAATTGTACTCTCCTCACTTTGTGAAAAATTGTCTGCAGCTAACAAAAGGTCATCGACGTACTGGATAAGGACAACCCCAGACTGTAATTCAAAAGAATCAAGCTGTCTTTTCAAAGCCTGGCTGTAGATACTAGGGCTCTCAGTATAACCTTGGGGAACACGACAAAATCTATACAATTTATTATTTAACGTGAAGCCAAACAAATATCTGCTATCAGGGTGGACAGGGATAGAAAAGAACGCATTTTTCAAGTCAATAACACTAAATGTTGTTGCCCTTGGTGGCACCAGTGTAAGCAATGTTGTGATGTCAGACACCACCGGGTATTGGGGAATGACAATTTTGTTAATTTCTCTCAAATCAATATTAAAGCGATAGACTTTGTCGTCAGTATCTTTCTTAAGGATCGGAAGAATAGGGCTGTTGCAAACGTTGTAAGGAACCTCCTCCACTACTCCTGCAGTTATCAAATCCTGGACAATGTGTGTCAGGGCAATTTCACCTTCCCTGGAAATCTTATACTGTGGCACATGTGGCAAAGGTACTCCCTCCTTTACAGTGATTCGAATAGGTGGAATACGCATCTCTCCCACATCCGTGTCTGAGGTCGCCCATAACGTGTGCGGGAGAGAGGCCAAAGCTGCAATGTCTTGTATAGTGCAAAACCTGTCCGAGTCAGGGTAATTGTCATTCAAAATAACTCGCACTCCCTCTGGAGCGCAACGTATCTTTGCTCGAAAATATTTAAGCAAATCAATGCCCAAGATGTTATCTGGTGTATGGGGTGATAGTAAAAATTGACCAAAACTGAAAAATGTATCAAGACAAAGTGCAAGGGGTTTTGACAATGGGCTAGGGGAGGGTGTGCCATCAAACCCTACACATGTTATCATTTCGCCAGACAGGGGAGTCCTTGGAACCAAGTTTTTTGACAAAGCTCTACCAGTAGCTCCTGTGTCGACTAAAAACTGATCAGTAGAACCCAAAATGCCCGCTGACACATATGGACCCTTCTGATCTACCGGCACCTCAACTGATTCCGTACCCCATCCTACGCAGTCCTATGCATGCACATAATCCTGATGCTCCACATTCTCACCCTCCGATATCTGATATTGATTTCGTCTATCAAAAGTATTCCGTTCATCCTGGCCACGGCCCCTCTCTTCAGCCCTTCCACGATCACCTCCACCACCTCTCGCCCCCGAATAACTGTTCCTCGACCTTCCACCTCCTCGACCACGCTGACTACGTTGTTCACGAACTACCGGACAATCTTCAGCCCAATGCCCAAACTCCTTACAATAGGCACATTGATCCTCCGCTATATCCGTTCGACCATACGACGTATTGCTACCACCTCGTCTGCCTCTATCATTCCCTCTAGATTGGGTTCCACGAACCTGTGCCAACATCACCTTCGTTTTCAATTCCTTCGCTTTCTTATCAACACTTTCTTTAGCCTCCAATTCCTGCCGCTCATAATACTGAGCCATAGTTAACAAAGACGCAGGGGTCGCCGTGGCCCAGAAACTTTCACTCGATTTTAATCGTTTCGCAATCTCCGGTAGGAGATTAGCCACATACTTATCTACAAACAAATGCCTACCCGTATCATCTATTAATGATTGACCACTGTAATCGTGAAACGCCTCTTCGAAGCGTGTAAAGAAATCTGAAACCGTTTCATCTGACTTTTGTTTGCACGAAGCTAACATGGTCCAATCGATCTTTTTAGAAGGAACAAGTGTGTTTAGAGGTTTAGAATCAACTCACATGGCTTACATGCAGGCTCCCTATCTAAATCTGCTTCATTTATTTCTTTCCACGTTCCCCCAAGTATTGTTTCATCATTATTTTTACGAATTAATCTCCACATGTCAGGAGGAAGAATTAACCCAAAAAACAAATCTATATCAACCAGAGTCATAACACAGGACGAAATAGCCCCTTCCACCCCTTCATAAAATGCTGCCGGGTTTTTACGAAGATCAGGCAAAGAATTTTTCAACGCCATAACATCTGCTCGATTCCAAGGCGTATACACCCAATTATATATAAAATACCCCTTCGCATCCTTCGATGTTTTATCATCGTCGGTACCATCCCCTTTTGGTGGAACATACAAAGGCGCAGCTTCACGCATAGGCATAACATGCAATTTAGAACTCTTATCTGAACCCCGGAGAGAACACTCCTTAGACTGCCTAGTGAACTCCAGCCCAGACTCCTTATTCTTTTTCCGCTCGTCCCGCAATCTGGAAGTCTCATCCCGCAGCTGGATCAGTTGCTTGAAAAATGTATCAACATCTGCAAGAACAAATATACCTTTATCCATATTCTCATGATGAACCGATACAGCCTTCGGTTCTAACGTATCCGAATATTTACGAAATGCAGTAACAACTTCATCAGCCAAAGTAGACAAAAAACACTTCAATTCCTGTTCCGTCCAGTTACCCCTCTCGGCAATAACTTCAGCCACAGTTACAGAATTTGGATTCAATTTACGGGCCCAACTACGCAAATCCGCAGCTCTTTCCGCAGATAACCTGACACTCGACTTGCTCCCTTTCCCCGACTTATCCTGTCCGTCATTGTCCGAGTCCACAGTCGGAGCCGTAGGTGGAACGTACGGAGGCGGCGATCGATCTAGTAACGAAAAATCATCAATTTCATTAGTAAGGACAGGATAAAGCGGTCGACGAATAGGGAATTGACCAGTCGTTTGCAATTTACGTTCCCGTTCCTCCCTCTCTCTCTTTTCCTGAGCTTCCTTTTCCTCAAGCTGTAAAGCCTTATCTCGAGCAGCCTTGCGCTGCTCTTTGTCCGCCAAGGCAACCTCACGTTTCATTCGTTCACGCACCGCTTTCTCCCACATTCGCACACAATCAAACATGTTCTGTCTAGACCTACGTTGAAACAAACACTGCTCCACAAACTGAACCTTTCGCAAATCGAACGACCCATGTAGTGGCCATTGCAATTCAGGATCGGTTTTAGTGTACTTATGCCATAATTTACTGTACATTATAGGGGGAAGGCCGAATTTGATGTACATTTCACGGTTTGGAGTTCCCTCTGGGGGAGCCGGCTGTGATTCCGCCAACCTAATTGTGGTACCATTCCCAAGACAGCATATCCCTCGGAGTGTGCTTAAAACAGGCATGTTCAAAAAGTATCACGAAAGCGTGATACCGTATAAAATGGCACTTACAGTACCTCACACAAACGTGCCGCTCAAAGTAGAAAACAAGATTAGAGAAACATCTCTACATGCCTGCCTATGTGAAGTGCACTACACATATGAATTCAAAGTTCACAAAATCACAAATGTTAGCTAACTCAAATCAAAGTCACAGTCACAGAACTTCGGCAAGCGTCCGTAGACTATCTTACCGATCACAAATCATAGAACTTCAGTAAGCGTCCGCAGACTACCTTACCGATCACAAATCTTACCCAAATCTCAAAGGTCCAGATTCCAACTGCCAAGGTCTTTAATCGAATCAGCCAAACAGCACTTATCCAGCAACGCAGACGATCAAGAACTCAGTCGGAGACCGGCGCCACCTGGAAGGTCAGATTGGAAGGAAAGGAAGAAACACCGTGGGTGCCAAGACTCGGGTCACTCGGTGGCAGCGTACGCGTCCATGGCGAGTGTCCAATCCTTCGTCACGACCTCTCCTTCGGGCATCCGAGTCGCCGATAAGTCCCTTCGTGGTCGCCAATTTCTGGTATCGGGTTCCCAAGGCCTATATGCTCCATAGATAACCCACTTACACTAAAGGAACTGTTGGCACGGAAACTGAAAAGTACAAAGAACAAGTTTATTAAGACCCCATGGGGTGGTGGTACATTCCTACAGCACCCTTCGGCAATGCAAGAAGTATCACACCGAACTTTGGTGTGATCTGGTCTTTTATACAATTTACAGGTAATAAAAAGACAGGCGGTACAAAGTTTACAGAGCTTTATGTACATATATGGTCATTTTTGGAGCACAGCCAGTTCATGGGAGGGGTTACAACCCCACTGGTCAGTTTGATACACATTCCTGAGGGGTGACTGGTCAGTTGGGACTGCGCATGTACAGGCTTGACCGTTACTAAAAATAGCCTGTTACTGGGCAAACTCGAGTGGTCAGTGGCACAGACAACGGACAAAAGGGCATGCTGAGCACGAGGCCGCTCATGATCTAAGATGGCCGCCGTAACATACAAGATGGCGTTTTCTAATATGGCCAAGACAAGGAGAATAACGTGTAGCAAAGCTAAGCGCTAACCCGGCCATCGTCACATTACGACAAGAGTCTCTGGCTTTTAGGGCTTCATGGAGGTCGTGTCAGTGGTTCCAATCCCACTCGGCCCTTGCATTGGCCATTACTGCTTTGTACTCCCTCCTAAGGTCTCGAACCTTTTCCTTACTTGACCCCTCCTTGATTGTGGCAATAAGCTCAGATTTAACTGCCCTGCAGGAGGAAGTGTACCAAGTGGGGGCACAGGTCTTTTTCTTTCGGATTGGTACCACCGGATGGAACACCTCTGCCAGATCCCTCACTAATTCCTGGTGAATGC
This sequence comes from Lissotriton vulgaris, assembly GCF_964263255.1. NCBI lineage: Eukaryota > Metazoa > Chordata > Amphibia > Caudata > Salamandridae > Lissotriton > Lissotriton vulgaris. The sequence continues at coordinate 2,038,623,544 of NC_141691.1, forward strand.
TACCAAGTTTCTCATTATATTCTGGGGTTCTTGGTTCATTTAAAAGTTCATCCACCTCCTTGAACCTGGGGATTGCCAGACCGTATAACTTATTAATGGCATCTTCTGAGCTCAAGAGCTTTCCCCATTTGACCCGACGCCTATTTGTTGTGAGAAGCATATCCCCCTGATCCTCTCCGCCAGTTTCGGCGGGCAGGCCCGCTAGGGGCAGGGGATGCTGGATGTTTAAGCAGAGGGCATTGTGGTCACTATCTGACCTAGGTATCACCCTGAAGTCGAGGACTTTTGGCCACAGTGTGATGTCTAGCATTATATAATCTAGCCTCGACTCATGGCCCTTTCTGTTGAAAGTACACACTGAGGGGGTATCGGAAGGGGTACGACCATTACAAGCCCTCAGTGCGAAGTTCAAGGTGAGGGACGTGAGTTGTACTGCTAGAGGGGACCAGGCTTTGGGGTAGGGTGAGGACGAGGGTGGGACCCCCCAGTAATCATCCTCAGCAGTGAGGGCACCCTCCAATAGACCTTCCAGGGGTTCAAATTGACAATTAAAGTCCCCTCCCAGCACTACCTTGTAGTCTCCTGGCAGTTGGCCCAGGAAAGAGGACAGTTCGTTTAGGGTGGGTGATTCGTTTGGCGCGGCAACTGGTCGCGAGTAGACATTAACAATGGCCCACGATGGTTTGCCAGGCCATGTGAGCAGCACGCACTGGATGTCCTGCGAAGACGTATACATCTTTTCCGCCTGGCACCCAATGTGACTCGCTATCCAGATTGCTAAGCCTCCTGACGGCCTCCCCCTCCCACTCCATTTAGCAGGGATTTCAAATATTTCGAACCCTCTTCTGGTTTGAGGTTCCCTCGCCCATGTCTCCTGGAAAAGGAAGATATCCCTAGCACCTAACAGGAGATCCCAGTTCGGTGTGACTTCCTTATTTGCAATCCCTGCCACATTCCAGGAGAGAATTTTCAGCCCTGGATCTTGTGGTAGTGTGCCTGGGCCTCCAGTGGAAGGTGGTACAGTGGCTATGGGGGGGTTAAAGTCTTGCACACCATTGTCAGAAACCGGGGTAATGGATAATACATCCACCTCCACTGGTTGTAGACTATGACCAATCCCGGTGTTAAATGATGTCCCTAGTTGGCCCGAAATGTCATCCAGGGTACCCATTCGTTCTTTGGCGGTATCCTGTGGGCCACAATCAATTACAGGGACAGCACTCAATTCCCCCCTAGTAAGGACCCCACCGACTAGTTTTTCAGGGCTGAGTGGAATCTCCCCCGTTTGTGGTCAGTCCACTTGATCTAGACAGGAAAATCTATTGTGATGTATGATATTGCCCGGAACAGGAGGTAAATAATGCTTTGGCCTGTAACGTGAGCCATCTACAGCAAAGCCTACTCTAGTCCACCCCTGCTCCCTCCCAACCTTCGTGTTACAAACATTTGGGTAGAAGTGTGAGAGAGGTACTAATTCGATGGTGGACTTATCAGGCCTTACAAGCCAGTTACAAATATAGGTGGCGACATGTGGGCTTTTAAAGCTGACAACGATACAATCCCCTGCCCTGTTCTTTGGGGTAAAACCAATCCATGGGATCCTCCTGACCATCAAAACCTCGCCTTTCAAGTTCGGGGGAAGAGGCCTGTTAATGTTAAGCCAACTTATGACCTTGTTGCGTAAAGAGTCCTGCGGCTCCCTTGTGTCACCGGTGAGCTCAGGCACTCCCACAATGATTGCCGTGTACGGTACTGCTTCTGGGGGCAGATTAACCACCCTACGCCTATCATGGGGGGTAGTAATATGGCCAGTAGAACCATTGGTAGAGTTCTCATCTCCCATCGGTTGAGACGCTGGGGGTGGCTTAGATCTCCTGGGGGCAGGAACAGGGGGCCTTGGCATTAATGATGGCAATGGGTGCGTTTGGGGAGCAGACGCACCGTTTTTACTGCGCAAGTCCAAATTTGGGGCCTGGGTGGTCAATGCAGAAGACGACGGTCTGTTCCCAGACGTCTCCCGGGGAGCTGTTGGAGCATTTGGAGCCAACCCAGGGCTGTTCCTTTTATGAATATTTTCTATGGCCAACAGTCTAGCCTCTATGGCATCCAGTTTGTCAGAGAGAGGGTTCAGCAAGTTCTTGAGAATGTCTGTAAATGAGCTAATTAGCATGTCTGTGCTATTAGGGGTTGCCCCGCCAAATATGAATGGACCCGGCTGCAGTGGTAAGGCCGTAGGTAATGAAGGACCTATATGATCCGACCTGGACCCTGGTGAAGTAACCTCAGGGGAGGCCAGATTTTGGTCGATTGCATCAACTTTGGCCCTCTTTGCCCTTTTTAGTTTCCTAGACCTTTTCCTTTTTGGTGGTTGTTCCACTCCACTATTTACAGGCTCTGTGAGGAGAGCAACCTGGCTCACTTCCTGCGACTCTAATCCCATGCAGACCACATTAGAAGAGGGGTCGGCGATCCCAGATGGCCGTGGGGAGTCTCTATCCCTTTGGAAGTTTGATGGGGTTCTTAGCTGCTGCAGGACCGACTCAATGGTCTGATCAATACTGTCCATGAGTGACATATGGGTAGCGTCCAATAGTATAGGGGTACTATCATCGATAGAAGAGTCCGTGGGATCCAATGTTACGTTTTCAGAGCCCATCTCCAGGTGAGTGTCCAGCACAGGCTGGCATTTATTTGCTAAAGCACTTGCCTTAGGGAAAAATGTTTCCAGTGTACTTGAACACTGTTGTGCAGTTTTACTCCTTGAGACCCCCGGACGCCATAATACAAATGTACAAGTAAGGTAAGGGCCGTAGAAAAGGGACCGTCAGAGGGGTGGCCCGGTCCGGTCTCTACCGACCTCTAACGGCCTAAAACGGCCCGCTCTTTGCCCGGTCTTCGCCCCGTTCTCCGCCCCGCCCGCGTCCCACGATGCACGTATCCAGGGGCTCTTATGAATGGCTGGGGGGCGTGGTACTGGGAGGGGGCGCGGCGCGGCGGGAAGAGGAACCAGCTGGCAATGTTCAGCAGGAATGCTGGTCCTCGCAGTCCCGCTCGCCGTGCCTCTCACCTCCTCTGCGGCCAACCTCCAGGGACACAGTCACTCCGCCCAAAGGGTCCGGGGCAAGGTAGGAACTTGTGAAGCTACTCCTGTAGCGTGCTGCAAAATTCCCGGCAAAAGAGTCTCTCTCGAGCGGCCCCCGTGAAGCGGGGGCCGCGAGAAGTGAACGCTCAGGCAGGGGCGTGGCACTGGGAGGGGGCGCGGCGCGGCGGGAAGAGGAACCAGCTGGCGATGTTCAGCAGGAATGCTGGTCCTCGCAGTCCCGCTCGCCGTGCCTCTCACCTCCTCTGCGGCCAACCTCCAGGGACACAGTCACTCCGCCCAAAGGGTCCGGGGCAAGGTACGAACTTGTGAAGCTACTCCTGTAGCGTGCTGCAAAATTCCCGGCAAAAGAGTCTCTCTCGAGCGGCCCCCGTGAAGCGGGGGCCGCGAGAAGTGAACGCTCAGGCAGGGGCGTGGCACTGGGAGGGGGCGCGGCGCGGCGGGAAGAGGAACCAGCTGGCGATGTTCAGCAGGAATGCTGGTCCTCGCAGTCCCGCTCGCCGTGCCTCTCACCTCCTCTGCGGCCAACCTCCAGGGACACAGTCACTCCGCCCAAAGGGTCCGGGGCAAGGTACGAACTTGTGAAGCTACTCCTGTAGCGTGCTGCAAAATTCCCGGCAAAAGAGTCTCTCTCGAGCGGCCCCCGCGAAGCGGGGGCCGCGAGAGGTGAAGTACGCTCAGGCGGGGGGTGTGGCACTGGGAGGGGGCGCGGCGGGAAGAGGAACCAGCTGGCGATGTTCAGCAGGAATGCTGGTCCTCGCAGTCCCGCTCGCCGTGCCTCTCACCTCCTCTGCGGCCAACCTCCAGGGACACAGTCACTCCGCCCAAAGGGTCCGGGGCAAGGTAGGAACTTGTGAAGCTACTCCTGTAGTGTGCTGCAAAATTCCCGGCAAAAGAGTCTCTCTCGATGATTAGTACTACGATGTCTACTGGTACTGTGATGTCTATTTGCACCCTCCTCAGTGTATACGGAGAATCTTAAACTGGGGGCCAGTCAATCTTGGTCTTCTAGGGAGCCAAGGATGGCATAACGGTTGCTCAGTGGGATATTATGACTGGGCCACTCACTTCTTATTGTCGGTTCTCCAACGGAGTAGAGTCTCAGGTTTCGAGAAGGTTGGTAGAAGTATCCCAGAGGCAGTATATTTATGTTCTGGGAGGAAATTAACTGGTTCCCTGTGGACGCGCTATTGTAAGAACATAACTGTAGCTTCTCTGCATTTGCTGCTACTTTGCCATATTTTGCACAACTTGTTTTTAAAAAATAACCAATGTTTGACTTTTAACTCAGAATTAAGGTATTTTAAGCTCAAAATAACTGGTGGCACTTACTGCTGGGAATTTAGTTTGCCCTTCCCGGGTCCAACATAGGAGTATACTCTTTGTTGTAGAGGGAGGAGGTACTTCCGGCTGCAGGTGCGGGTGGTTTTTGAGCGGCCTGCCTTTCCCCATAAAAAATGGATGACAGCTAGGACACGCAGTGGACGCTCGCAATGGGCGCGCTTCCTGTCTGCACCCATCCGCGACCGGCTGGGGCCAGGGTCTAGTACCCCTGCCGGTTCTACCGCAAGAATGCGATACAGCTCCCAACAGCTCCACGCACTGTGCCTCACACTGGGGAAGAAATGCAATCATAGTATCAGTCTGGAGACTCATGGCAAAAAGTGTGCTTACTGCTCCTTTGCCGTAAGTCTCCAGCTGAAGCCCAGAGATAGGGGTCAGATGCTCAACCTCTCCCTAATTAACTGTAGATCGCTAAGAAAGCACCCTGTGGAAATACACTAACATCTGGTGGTTGAGCAGGTGGACGTCCTATTCCTCACTGAAACATGGCTTGATAATACCTCAGCATTCCTAGAAGCTCTCCCTCATGGCTATGAAATCAGTAGAATTGACAGGCCAACGGAAAGGGGTGGAGGGATTACCATAATATGTAAGCACGAGATCCAGTGCACCTTTGAAACTGCCAATGTTGTGGACAGGGAATATGGGTTCTTCTCAATCTCAGCATCAAAAAACCACATTCTCAAGAGATTCCTGGTATCCAGGCCACCGGGACCGGAGCGTGATTCGCTGCAAGCTTGATTGAGAGCCTAACTCAGCCAGCCCTCAGGTATGAGAGGCTCCTGCTCTTGGGAGACTTGAACCTCCATTTTGATGAGGCCACCAGTACGAAGGCGCAAGAAATCCAGCAGGAACTAGCTGCACTCCAACTTAGTCTTAAATCTGAGCTGCCCAGCCACTCCTGTGGCCATCTTCTAGACCCGATATTTGCGAATTGGGAGATGTTGCACATTGAACGCCCTACACCTGTGGTATGGTCTGACCACTTTCTGATCTCATTTAAGGTGGCGGTACCCACAATCCCAACACGGGACAAGCTGGGAACAAAGGATAGACGCAGAAAATGGGCAAACCTCTCCATAGAGGCATTTAACAAGGCCCTAAGCCAGGGTGGGCCCCCAGGGGGTCAGGGGATTGAGTCAGCTTGTGAGGCGCTGGATAAGTGCATAACAGAGGCACTGGACAGTATGGTGCCCTGGCCGAATAATGCACCTAGGAGATAGACTAAGTTGGCCCCATGGTTCGGGGTCAAGCTGGGGGGTAAGAAAGCGGAATGTAAACATCTGGAGAGACAATTGAGGAGAGGTTTTTCTGAGAAAGATAGGAATGATTATAAAACTGTGCTTAAGGAATACCATGCCTTAATTAGTAAAACACTGAAGTCCTACTACAGTAGTAGCATAGAGGGAGCAGATAACACGGTGAAGGAACTGTTCTCCATTAACATAGAGATCTCCAACCTCTCTAGCACTGCGGTTCCTATGACAGGGTCAGAGGAATCCTTCAATTTGATGGCAGAGTTCTTTTTGCACAAAGTAGAGAGGATCTACTCCTCTTTCCCGGAAGCGGCCAGAGAGGGCCACACAGGAAGGGATATCGCCACCAATGTTAAAATCAGGTAATGCCTCAAAACCTTTAGTGTCCCATCCCGGGAGATCCTTTGCACTATAGCTGGAGGTATTAATTGAGGCTCCCCTAAAGATACTGAGAGGTAGTGTGGAAAGGTACCAAAAACTTGGAAGGAGGCTGTGGTGTTCCCCCTGAAAAAAAAACTAATATTAGTATGGAGCAACTTGAGAACTTGCGCCCCATCTCACTCCTGCCGTACTTCGCCAAGATTGCGGAGAAGGTCGTAAACAATCAGGTGACAGCCACATTGAGGTCAATAGATTGCTCCATCCTACTCAATCGGGTTTCCGTGCCCTCCATTCGACAGAGTCAGCATTGCTGCTAGCTACAGAAAGCTTACGGAAACATGTAGATGAAGGCCATACGGCTGCACTGATCCTGCTGGATCTTAGTGCCGAATTTGACACTGTGGCCCATCACACGCTGCTACGTTGTTTAAGAAGGGGAGGAGTGGTGGACAAGGCATGGGAATGGTTGGAGTCTTTTCTGTCTGATCGCAGTTTCCAAGTCGCACGGGGAACTTTCCGCTCCAAAGACATCAGCCTTAAACAGGGGGTGCCCCATGGGTCCAGTCTTAGTCCAACCCTTTTTAATCTATATGTGGCACCAGTTGCTGTGATCACAGAAAAATTCGGGGTGGAAGTCGTGTCCTATGCAGACGACACGCAACTGGTGGTGGCTTTGACACAGCCTAAGGAGCAGGTCGCTACTAATTTTAGGTCATGTCTGCAGGAATAGGTGGCCTGGATAGCCAATAACTGCCTCAAACTGAATGGAAACAAGACAAAGGTCTTGATTGTGGGGAAGGCTCCTTCAGTGTGGACCTCAGCATGGTGGCCTCCAGCGCTGGGTCCTCTACCTACTCCCAGCGATCAAGTGAGGAACGTAGGGGTGTGGATCGATGATAAGATCTTGTTCGAGTACCACACCAAACGAGTGACAGACATATGCATTGGTACCCTGAGGGTCCTCAGGAAGACTACTTGCCATTGACAGCCAGGAAGATTACGGTTTATGCATTATTAACATCAAGGCTGGACTATGGGAATGTCCTTTATTTGGGAGCCACTCAGAGGTTGCTGCGTATACAAAATGTGGCGTCCCGCTTGGTCTTGATGCTGCCCAAAAGAGCCTCTTCAAAGAGAGCACTGAAAGCATTGCACTGGCTTCCAATTAAGGAACGTGTCGCATTCAAAGCCCTCTGTGTCGGCCATCGTATCCTACAGGGGAAAGAACCCACTTACCTTCACAACCTGCTTACACCGTACCACCCGACCCGTCAATTGAGATCTAGCGGGAAGGGGATGGTGCAGGTTCCTATATTTAGCAGAGTAAGAATGGGAGGGCATTCCGATCGTGTCCTAATAGCTTAACAATGGAACAGACTCCTTTGGGGCTCCGGCTGCAGAAGTCCGAGCTGGCATTCCTTAAAGAGCTGAAAACATACCTGTTGCCTAAAGACTAGGGCTGCACAGATATGTGGTCCCATTGTAAGAATAATCAAAGGAAAAACAAAACATAAACCAAAATAGGAAAAGCAGTATTTAGTAAATTTGAAGATTCAATGTTAATTAATCACATAGAGTCTGAAAACAATCCATGATTCATAATTTAATATAGGCAATCAAAAAAGTTCCACAATTTTATGGAGGACCAAAAACACACAGGGTGCCCCGGGAAGGGAAGGTGTGGTGGTGGGAATAGTGTAGGTTCAGGGGAGGATAATTGACATAACACTGGTCTATTAGACCTAATTTGTACACAAATATCAATGCGTGTTCTAAATTTAGCTACATTCAACACATAAATGTTATTTTTACATCCACTTAGAAAAAGCCTCCAAAAATAAAACCAGCTAAATCAATATGACAGTATGGTTAATTGATGTGCAGGGTGGAAGAAAATAGCCGCCTTGAAAGGTCAGAGCAAGCGTTCGAAGGCAAACGCTGAATCACGGCCGTATGGAAGTTGGTCGCACCATCTGGAAACATCGACGATCTTCCACCCTGCCCATCAATTCTAACCTGAATGACCCCTCTGTTCTGCACTTCTTGAATATTCAATTCGCTTTATGATCCTCCCCAGAAATCTTATGTGGAGATCTGAATATACATTTGGATTCCAGTTTTGATTTAGACTGCAATATCCCATACTCTGGGAGGAAAGGCAAGATTTCAAGGGTTTACCGGGGCTCTGCCGTGAACATGGTTTGGTTGACGTCTGGCAGAAGTTGTACACGGCAGATCCCGGCTATACCTTCTATTCAGCCCCCCACAGTAAACTGGTCCGTCTAGATTATTTCTTGGTTTCTGATTCAATCTTTGAAGGGGCCACTTGTGAGATGTATCCCCGAGTCACCTCGGATCGTAATCCACTTAAAGGGACAATGCCTCCTGGGTCAACTTGGTCATTTGAGCAAAAAATGCTGCTTGACTAGGAGTACAGTAGCCATATGTCAGGGTGGATAAAATACTTTTTCCTACGGAATAATGGCTCAGCCCCTGTGGCTGTTGATTGGGATGCCTTTAAGCAGCAGCGAGGGGTGAAACTCCTCGCTTTTCGCTGTATCGTCAAAAGGAAATTAAAGAAAGGGTTAAAGTATGGAATAATCAGCTACAAGAGGCAGAGAAATTACTAATTAGGGCTATCTCTGATCTGGCAAAAAAAGAGGAATGCCTCAAACAAATAGCCATTTGTAGGAATAATATGTATCACTATTTTGCTGAAGAACTCGCAGCCAATTTTGCTCAATATAAAACAGAGATCTAGAGTATGGTGAAAACACTGGGAGACTATTGGCCAAAACGCTGCAACACAAGAGGGTTTTGAATGGGATAAGCTGTATAAAAGACAGCTCAGGTTGGATACAAGATCACCCGGACAAGGTCCTTGAAGTGTTTCAGGAATACAATAAATCTCTTTATTCTTCCAAAGAGGATGATGAGGGGGACTCTGGGGAGGAGTATTTGTCTGACTATGTAACCTCGATGGTGACAACGGTACAGGTGCTGGATCTCTCCTTCCCGATTTCTAGGGAAGAGCTCGAATTAGCTTTAGTGTCTCTGGCAGCTGGTAAGGCAGCTGGCCCTGACATGCTGCCCTTAGAATTTTATCGCACATTTAGACATATTCTATCCGTGGAGCTAGAATCTTTGTTTGCATTGGCCTAAAAGGGTCAGATTCCTGACTCCTGGCGCAAGACCACAATTGTAATTTTTAGGAAGAAGGACAAACCAGAGCTTAGTCCTTCGTCCTACAGTCCGATGTCATTAATTTGTGCGGAAAGCATCATTGCGCTCAGAATCGCCAACATGGCTTTATACCCAGCCGGGACACTACAGATCACATGTGGCGGGCAAACGCTTTATTTGACTGGGCTCAGGTTTTCAAACAATCCGTGGCTATTATCCTGTTGGACACCGAAAATGCATTCAACATGGTCTCCTAGGGCTCCAAGGGATTCCCCCAGGATTTCATCCGGCCCATACAAGCTCTATATACCTTTCCAGTGGCTTCAGTCATTATTTCCTGTCAAGACTCATGTCTCCTATCCATCAGCAGAGGTACTCATCAGGGGTGCCCCTGTTCTCCGCTTTTATTCTCAATCTATATCGATCCTTTTCTAAGCAAATTTGATAACAGCTTAAGCATTGAGGCAGCCACCGTCAACGGTGTAGCTCATAAAACATTGGCATACGGAGATGACATTACTATCTTCACCTCAGAAGTATGCTCTGCTCTTCCGGCTGTTTACGATCTAGCCAAGAAATTCGGCATGGTGTCTGGTTATCGACTTAACGTCAATAAAACACAAATAATAAATTTTGATTTCTTAAAACCCACAGGGATCCCAATAACATTGGTTGCGACTTATCTGAGGGTGAAGATAACGGCCAAGGTAAAGGAGATACCTTAAATCAATAAGTCACCGATTGTCAAAGAGGTTAATCAGTCACTGGAGAGACTGGACCAACCGTCATCTTTAAATCCATGGTTGTTCCAGCGTAATTAAAATGACAATATTTCCAAAATTGTTATACCTATACCGCTCTATTCCCATCAAATTCCCTACACACTGTATCTCAAGCGCCGAAAGGGCGTGCTCAAGGTTCTTGTGGGGCTATCATAAAGCACGAAGGGTGCTGACGTGGTGAATACTCCCTAGACCAAGGGGTGGATGGGGCATGCCCTCCCTGCTGCTGTATTATTGGGCTGCACTCCTACAGCATATGGGTCCGTTAATACCTGGTGGGAAGACCAGTGCTTAAGCCACAAAAGGGCTGCTCCTAGCAGAAAAAACAAAACAAAAGTGAGCTAAGTGTAAATGTTCCTTAATTTAAAATATTGGCATCTTACAAAAAGTGTAAGACTGGTCTCACACACCACCTGGTGTCATGCTTCATCATTGACCATTCTTCGCCCTCCAAAAACTCGGTTTGATTGAGGGCGGGCATGCACCTGACGACAGGGATGCACTTCTAAGTTAAGTGGGGGCCCAAAGAAAACGTGAGTTAAAAATCCATTATAGGCGTCATATTATTTTTAATATTGCTGGCGCCTATATGGTATACTAAAAACGTGGTCGGTGTGTTGGGGTGTTAATTGTCCCCACACCGATATTAGGAGGTCGACATGTTTCTGCCAAATGGCCCGTGTGGGTCCGCGGCATTCATCAGGACCTATGTGTGACTAAGGGTCGGGCTCCACCCAGTCCAAACTGTAGTTGGAGGGTGTCCAGTGTGTGGGCAGATGCTGATTATGCTCCACTATAAGGTGGTCTTGGTAGTAGTAGCCTGTAATGACATAACAATATACAAAAGAAACAATTACACAAAGCAACACAGGGATAGTGATAATACATGGCGTGCAACAAGGGATATGTCTGCACACTATCATTATTACATGGTAATAATGCTTACCCTAAAAATTGGAACTCATTGCTCCTTAGGAGGATGAAAGACCAGGGATGGATGGGGCATGCCCTCTCTGCTGCTGGATCATTGGGCTGCACTCCTACAGCATATGGGTCTGTTAATATCTGGTGGGAAGACCAGTGCGCCAGAATACTTAAGACCCTCAAACTTTGAGTTACTTCATGGGGAGGCCGCTTGTAACCTCTTGGTTAGGAGCATCGAACCAAGCTATTACAAGAAAGTCAAGTTCAAGGTCATATATTCGCCTTTTCAGTCTGGAAAAAAATCTACAGACTATTCGGTATCCAACATATCAATGCATACACTTCTTTTGTTTCAAGTGGCCTTCTGCCCACGATTGTTCAGGACTCAAATACCTTTGCTTGGGAAATTTCGGGGATTACGGTTTTGGGGGATCTCTTTGTGGAGGTCAGCTTGCATCTTTCTCTGACCTACAAACCAAGTATGGTCTTCCTACATCATTTTAAAAAATGTTTGCAACTCAGGAGCTATTTCTTACAGTACGTGACAGCCATAGCAGATATGTTTGAAAGTATCCCATTAGTGGGGCTCATTGAGAGGGGATCTAGGATCGGTGCTGTATATCAAACTCTCATGCATAACTTTTCATTGGATTAGCCCGGATTCCACCACCTTTTGTAACTAGAGGCCTCGGCTATTGGCAACGTATAACATGGAGTCTGCTGTGTATAGAGTTAAAGGTCGTAGAAGACAATAATTGGGCCACAGAATTTGGGCCCCAGTTATGGACTGGCTAAGATTAATCTACTGCTCTTTCCCTTTTTTTTTTTCTTTTTTTTTCTCTTTTGTGTGTTGGTTTTTTAGTTGATTGTTATATACTTGTTTTTGTGTATTCATCTTATGTTAACCATTTGTTCTATTTTCTGATTATGTATTCCCATAACTTTTTTGACAAAATAAAGATTTGTATTCAAAAATAAGTTACCTTTGTCCAAGTAGAGACCCTTCTTCCTATTCAGGGTAAGGGGGATACACTTCTAAAATAGCCCATGCTCACCCCCTTTGGTAGCTTGGAAAGAGCAGACAGGCTTATTGCAGTGGCAGTGTGTAAGCATTTGTGAACACATGCAGCAATACAGTGAAAACAAATGGACACCACACTAGTTTATAGAAATAAGTAATAGTTATCTAACCCAAAACAAGATCAAACAACAAAAATACGCAATACAGTTATCAATGTATCCTTAAAAAATAAGTTGGAGGGGGATAGGAGCACACTGACTCACACTCCAGCACTGAGTTTGCCCCGATGCATCATAATGAATGCAGTGTATGATAACACTTTCTTCAGTGTCAGGCTTTAGTTTTTCACCCTTGTTGGTGCAGCCAGTGCTGTGTATTTCTAGACACGTGTTTCAGGATAATTGTCCTTCTTCAGTTGAGAGCAACACATTTTTTCGGGTGCTGAAGATGCTGCCCAAAGTCTTCTCAGGTCTCAGAACCACTCGCAGGGCGCAGGTGCATCAACCAGAGCTCGTCAGCTTGTTAACTCAAGAGAGCCTTTTTAAATAGGAGGGGGGTGGGCGCACACTGCCTCACATTCCAGCACTCAGTTTGCCGCAATGAATCTTAATAAATGCAGTGCATGATAACACTTTCTTTGGTGTCAGGCTTTAGTTTTTCACCCTTGCTGGTGCAGCCTGTGCTGTGTATCTCTAGACATGTGTTTCAGGTTAACTGTCCTTCTTCAGTAGAGAGCAACACAATTTTGGGGGTTCTGGAGATGCTGCCCAAAGTCTTCAAAGGTCTCAGTACCACTGGCAGGGCACAGGTGCATAAACCAGACCTCATCAGCTCGTTAGCTCAAGGGAACCTTTTTAAATAGGAGGTGATGGGCACACACTGCCTCATACTCCAGCACTTAGATTGCCCCGATGCATCATAATAAATGCAGTGCATGATAACACTTAATAACTCTACCTGGAGTTATTAAGACGTTGTGACTAATAAAAATCCAAAAGTACGGCACTGACTGCCAAAAGTTTGGCGCGTCAGGCGCGTCAGGCGTGAAGTCAAGCAGACACCCAAAAAACAGTACCTTGGTAATGATGAAAGCGAAGTAGGTGCATGGCATCAGGGAGGTGATGCATCATTGTCAAAAGGTTCCTTGCAGGGAGAGGAATAAAATGAGAATGAATATAGACTCAGTCAGTTCTATATTAGTGAAGACGTGCCCAGCCGGGCAGAGGTCCTCAAAATTTATATTTAAATATAGATTTACAACACACAATAACACCTTCAACAATTCACGTGCGTGCGGCACAAGCCTGTACCAACCCACGACAATACAAAGACAAAAACATACACAAAAGGGCTTATAAGGCAAAGTCAGCAGTCTCTGTAAGTTTCCAAATTGTTAACAGAGAATTACTCATGGGTACCATTACATAATTATGTATAGAAAATTCCACAGGTATATGGTACACAGTAGGTCGACGACGTTTGGGACCCCCTTACTAAATGATGGGGTCCATCATCAGGACAAAACAGTGGTTGCCTTTTTTGTTACTAGCCTCTTTAGCCAGGGGGCATATGGAAGGGGCTCATATAAGAGCGCGCAGGCACAAAGTTAGGTCGGGAGCGAGTTAAATTTCGGTCCAATGGATTTCCTATGAAGGAAGTAATAGCCACAGTTTTAGGACGGGGAACAGCCGGTTAGCAAAATGGTCCAATGGATTTCCAGGAATTTATTACGAGTGTCCAGGGGCAGGGAGGGAGAGTATTCCGATTCCGCTTGAACCTTGGGGCGGGGAGGGAGAGTATTCCGATTCCGCATGAACCTTGGACGCCGGATAATGCCGGAAGCGCCGTATCACTTCCTGGACCAGGATTGCCGGATCAGTCGGCACGAATGGATTTCCTGGTGGAATACTCTCCCTCCCCACCCCTGGACACTCGCAATAAATTCCTGGAAATCCATTGGACATTTTGCTAACCGGCTGTTCCCCGTCCTAAAACTGTGGCTATTACTTCCTTCATAGGAAATCCATTGGACCGAAATTTAACTCGCTCCCGACCTAACTTCGTGCTTGCGCGCTCTTATATGAGCCCCTTCCATATGCCCCCTGGCTAAAGAGGCTAGTAACAAAAAAGGCAACCACTGTTTTGTCCTGATGATGGACCCCATCATTTAGTAAGGGGGTCCGAAACGTCGTCGACCTACTGTGTACCATATACCTGTGCAATTTTCTATACATAATTATGTAATGGTACCCATGAGTAATTCTCTGTTAACAATTTGGAAACTTACAGAGACTGCTGACTTTGCCTTATAAGCCCTTTTGTGTATGTTTTTGTCTTTGTATTGTCGTGGGTTGGTACAGGCTTGTGCCCCACGCACGTGAATTGTTGAAGGTGTTATTGTGTGTTGTAAATCTATATTTAAATATAAATTTTGAGGACCTCTGCCCGGCTGGGCACGTCTTCACTAATATAGAACTGACTGAGTCTATATTCATTCTCATTTTATTCCTCTCCCTGCAAGGGACCACTGTTGTGTACATATAACTAAGCTCCCCGAGGTCCCTCGCCGATACTTATTGGGGTCCCCTTGTTGTTTAAAATAGTAATTGTCAAAAGGTGGCATTGGTTTCTTATGGTCCCAAGGAAGGTGAAGACTCTGTTTCTTCCTGTGATGCAGGGGAGATGATATGTCTTTCCCTTACTGTATCGGGGAGGTGACGTCACAGTGATGCATCTATTCTTATGAAGGAGGGGTGTCAATGGATTTGGGAATCACCAATGTAGGGTATCGACTCTGCATTTATGAAGCACCAGCATCAGTGAAGTTGGCGCTGCCGTGCGAGTCAGGATCATACATCATGCTCTTCACAATTGGTGTCCTCTGCTCCGGTGCAGGCTTTTGAGGCAATGCAGAAAGGCATCAGCAGGCATCGGGCTATGCTGCAAGTCATGGTGGTGCGCCATGCTCTTTATGAGCAGTGCCTAAGGTTTCTGTGCAGGTTACAGCATCGCTCACCGGCTTGGGTGTTGCAATTTCCTTCTGTGACGCGGGTCCCTTGCTCACTGTGCCACTGGATTCAAGGTAGCCTAGCTGATGAAGGATGACATACCCCGAAACTGGTCGCAGGATGCTTGTTTCCGGTCCAGGGAGGACCTGGCTTAACAGTTTGGTCTGTACTGCTCTCATGAGGCACAGGGTCAAGACTGATTTGCATATGGCTGGGTCCAAACTGGGGGGGGGGGTGTAGTGGGCAAAAGAAGGATGGATTTAACCTAGATCTCTTGACTGGGGGAGAATGTTTGAATCATTCAGCATTCCATCCATCATTTGTTGCAGTTAAACTTTTCACCCTAAGTGGGATAGGTATGCCCAGAGGCGGGTCCCTTGCTCACTGTGCCACTGGATTCAAGCTATCCTGCCTGATGAAGGTTGACATACCCCAAAACCGGTCCTAGGATGAATGTTTTATGGCCCAGGGAGAACCTGGCTTGGCTGTTCGGTCTGGACTGTTCCCATGAGGCACAGGGTCAAAACTGATTTGCATTGGCTGGGTCCAAACTGGGGTGGCATAGTGGGCAAAAGAATGCTGGATTTAACCCAGATCTCTTGATTGGGGAGAATGTTTGAATCATTCAGCATTCCGCCCATCATTTGTTGCAGTTTTAATTCCCCTCTGTGGCAGCTGAAACAGCAGTTCCAGAAGGAGAAAGACAAAAGAAATGAAGTCTTTGTCATCCTGACACTTCAGAACAGGCGGCATGCTATATTTCAAGCCCTTGGAGATCTTCCTCAAGCAGGGGACACAGCAAGTAGCCACTGTAGGCCAATCCCAAACTGCAAACAGCACAGGGACAGTATTCCTTCTCAGCTTCTTCTGTTCTTCTCCTTGGCAAAGGTTCCTCTTGATTCACAGTTCTGGGTTTAGTGCCCCAAATATTTATACTACAAAATTTGTTTTTCTCTGGTGGCGGAGAAGCCTTGTGGTTGCTAAGAACTGGTTATGTCCTGTCTATTGCAGCTTCCTGTCAGGAGGTGGAGACAGAATTGTGGAAGGCTGTACAGGCCCATTCAAGTGGAAGGAAATCTCCTCCCCCTACTTTTAATGTAGGCCAGGTCTATACACCTCAGCCCTGACTCCTCATGCTCTCTAGAGTCGCTGTTTCTCCCCAGCCTCTTTTATCCAAAGCCAGACATGCAATACACAAACCTAGCAGAGGCACACTGGATGGCTAATCAAGAAAATACCTACTTTTTAAATATGGTATTTTCAAACAAAAAATATAAAAATTACCCTCACTAAAGATGCATTTTAACATTCCGATTTCAGCCATATCAAACTTTATTTTCCTACCTTGTTCCCATGGGTAGTTATGCGCAAAATATGTTGAAAGCAAACTCCCCTTTCTAGCATTTGGAAATAGGTAGCTTCGCAATAGCTTAAAACAGAATTGGCAGTCATTTACTATCAGGACTTGCCACACACACCAGGGCATGTCCATCCTTTCACACATTCTGCTCCCTCCCCACAGGGGTACCTTGGGCCTACCTTAAAGGTGACTAACATGTAAACAAAAGGGAGGGTTAGGGCCTGGGGTGGGTACACTTGCCAAGTCAACATGGCAGTACTAGACTGCCCACAGAGACTGCAGTAGCAGATCTGAGTCACATTTACAGGTTGTTTATGTGGGTATCACAAACAGTGCTGCAGCCCACTGGCAACATTTGATTTACAGGCCCTGGGCACACACCGTGAAACTGTACAAGGGACTGTCTAGTAAATCAAAGCAGCCAATCATGGAAATACCAACCCATAACATCAATTTGCAAAGGGAGCACTTGCACGTTGGCACTGAACAGCAGTGGTAAAGTGCCCAAAGCATCTAGACCAGCAAAACAGAGTCCAACACAAAGCAAAAGTACAGGAGGCAAAGGGAAAAAATGCAGGCGGGACCCACGCCAATGTTGGCAGGTCTAACACATCTGTAGCATGCCACAGGCGTGACCTGTACTCGGCACAGACCTATAGTCTGACTCAGTCAAGGGCCTGCAATCTTATCTAGTTAAGGGCCTGCAATTTTAGCTGGGCACAGAGCTGCTGGCTGACCATGGGGCAAGCCTGCAGTCTAGGCTTGGCATAGGACTGCAGTTTAATCTGTGTACAAGACAACAGTCAGAGCTGTGAATGACTCAGCTTTGCCTGACATCTGACTTGGGCATTGAGTGGCAGTGTGAGGTGCGCACATGCCTGCATTATCAATTGAACACAGGGCCTCAGTCAGACATGATTACAGACCTGTACTTGCAGCTGGACACAGGCTTGTAGTCGGGTCTGTGTACAGGTCTTCAGTCTGGGTTGTACACACAACAGTAGTTGGAGATGGGTGCAATAATTCAGTCAGAACTGGGTGCATGCCTGCAATCTAATCTGGGCACAGGTCTGCAAACTGAGCTGTGCAGAAGAATGTTTGTATGAAGTGGACACAAGACAGCAGTCTCTTTTGGACACAGACTTATAGTCAAGCCCAGGTGCAATTATTATTTCAGAGGTGGCTGCTGGGCTACAGTCTTGTAATCTATCACCAATTCACAAAATAGGGTTTGCAAGTCTTTATTAGGAAGAGGCATTCCAAGGGTTACCCTTGCAAAGAGCGGTCCCACTGATATTGCAACCGTGAATGCGGTCCTCAAATTTGTGGTAAGCAATTCATAAATGCAAAGGGTTCCACAATAGGGGCACCAACATTTTCTCAGAGGAGGCAGTGGTCCCACTTTTCATTTTTGTTTTTGAAAGACATCCCATTTTTCTTTCACGAAAATTAGTTGCATGTACAAAAAAACTGCTGCATTTAAAAACCAGTCACAGACATGCTGAACTACTGGCTCCAGCAGGTCACCATTCATGTGAGTACTGTCCATTCCCAGTGGGAATAAAAGTGTCCCAAACACATTAATACATTTGATTTTGTGAATCTCTAATTGCAAGTCTCAAGAATTTGCAATTAAAGACTCACAATATCAAATGGTTGTACAGCTGGCTCCTTATGAATTTTTTAGTGATGAAACACAGAGAAGAAGCCATGGATCGACACTCATTAAAAATAAGAGTACTACTGTGTGGTACTTCCAATGTAGTTAGTTATGTTTAGCACTTTATTGGGGATGAATATAGGATGCAATGTAATCTGACTGCAGTGTCCATCGTACTGGTGTTACTCTGAGAATGAAGTCTTTTCAAAACATCACTATGCTTCTAAGCTGATGCTAAAATACTAGGTATATTCTGCAATTCTTTACAGAGTGACATTCAAATACAGGAAAAACCTTCAAGGAGACAATCTAAACGTAACTACTAAAAATGCAATGCACTACAATTAAGATAGGAGTCTCACACAACAGATTCAACAAATGTTATAGTCGTGGCAGGATTCATTATTTTAGGAGGGAGAAACATGGCGGCAGCAGGCTGACTGCCGTAGTGCTCTGCTCTGATCCCCGCATGAGTGCCACGGATTTTTCTTCGTTCTTCTTCGCTCCAGCTTGAAAGCATGTCGTTTCGGAAAGAAGTGCGGTTTAGCATTTTGGAAAAACCGCAATAATTTTTCCTCAGGTTACCTGTACATTAGGTCTATGAAGCTTCCGCATAACACAACTCCGGCTCCGCCTTGATGTGTGTGGTTCCTGGCGTGGAGGCGGAAAGCACCAAGACCGAGTCCGAGTGCAGGAAACACCGAGCGAGAAAGCAGCGGGTGCCAGAGCTGCTGCGTTGGAGTCAGGCTGCCCTGGAGCTCTGCAGGGCTAGACACGTATGGAGTCTCCGTAAGGACTCCTACGCAAGTAAAAACAGCGAGAGAGTGTCTGTTGCCACCGCTGGCGTTTGCTCTGTATCCAGTCTCCTAGAAACGGGGACAGACGCTGGATTACCCGAAAGTGGGCTGCTGGAGGAGAATGCTTGCTTAACAGAGGTAAAGGGGAAGAAAGGTGGGAGTAAGTCGAAAGTTTTTGAAGTTTCCCCCTACGCACATGAAAGCAGCTGAGCCTACTAAAGAAAGTCAAAGCAAGGGTTCCACTAAAGGCCTGGGAAAGGTAAAGTTTCCCCATAAAAAGAAGGGCAAAGGTGAGGAGTCATCTTCAGTGGAGAAGTTTTCAAGGAGAAAGTCAGTAGCTTTAGTGGGCTCTGGATTTGGGGTGCCCTCTCAAGTCTTTACTCGACTACCCTCCGGTTTAAATTCAGAAAAAACATCCTCATACCTCTCTGTAGAGGTAAAGCCCAAGAGGGAGATAAAGTGCATTAAGGCGGTCAAACCTCCTCCAGCTCCTACCTCAAAGATTGCTCCCTCTCTGCGCTCTTACTTTAAAGTGGTCCCACAGGTGCTGGAAATAGGTCAAGACCGCCTGCTGAAGGATAGTAATCCTACTGAGCCGTTGTCTGAGAATAGTATAATGGCATCACTGGAGCAAGACCTGGAGCAAGATCTGGAGCAAGAACTTCCTAGCGGATCAGCGGGGCAGTTGCTGGACTCTGATTCCGATGCTCTACTGCACCACAATGTTAGTAGTCAAGTGGTAGCTTCAGGACCAGCTTACGAAGTTGATGTAACGGGGACTATGCCAGCTCAAACCACAGCTGTGTCCACCTCACCCTTACCCTCACCCTCTCCCTCTCAAGATGAAATTAGGGGCAAAGACCATTTAACAACAACAGACCTGGAGAACATTAATATTAAAAACAGTGTGGAAGCAGATACAATACTACCTCCTGATTCTCTTCTGGCCCCTAGCTCCTCTGATGGCGGTGTGTTTCTTGGCCCTGAGGAAAGTGGAGCCCTGGATCCTAGCTCCACTCCCATTTCTATTGCCTCATTACAGCTGATGTTTGCAGCACTATCAGCCGAGATCAAGCGAGGCTTTGAGGAGTGTTCTTCTAATCAAAGAGACATAAGAAGCTTTTGCGAGTCCCTGGACGAAAAAATGTTGGCCTCTCTGTAAGAACTCGAGCCTTAGAAGAGACTGTGGGGCAAATATCTATGTGCGCCGAAAGCGTTCAGGATGATATTCTGAAGCTAAAGAGAGAAGATACGGCTTTGTCAGAGAGAATGGAGGTTGTGGAGAACAATGCCAGACGATGCAATATCCGTATCCTAAATGTCCCGGAAGGGAGTGAAGGAACAGATATCAAGGGCTTTATTATCTCGCTGCTAAAAGAGTCTCTCAACCTGCAACATTCTAACGAGGATCTCGCAATGGATATACAGCGCATTCACAGGGACCCATTTAGGCACAATCCGCAGAGAACTAAGCCAAGGAAAATCCTTGTGAATTTTCATACGTACACTCCGAAAGAGTAAATCTTGATCCTTGCCTTAAAACAAAAATCATTAGTAGGCAAGGGGTTCAACTTCCAGGTATGGTCGGACCTGTCCAGATTCACTCTTGATAAACAGTGGGAGCTGGGTAGGAGAATGGACGCTTTTCGTAGGTTGGGCGCCACGGTGCAGATGGCTTTCCCTGCATCCCTTAAAATAATGCATTCCAGAAGAAGATATTAAGCTTTCGCATATCCCTGGGAATAAATATTGGTAGAGAATACTGCCAAATTATACAATACCCTATTTATCTGCCATTTAGAACTCCCTAATAAATGTTGATTGAAGCTCAATTGAGAATAAATATTTTTTTGCTTTTTCATTCCGTCCCTTCACCCTCTGTGCCCCCCAAGACTCCCTCCCTCCCATGAGAAACCCTTGTACTCACTATCCGGAGTACCGGGAGTAAGTGCCCCGACTCTTCCCAGACCCCCCATAAGTGCCTCTAATTTTTATTTTATTATTGTTCGCTTCCTTTTTTTTTGTGCACGTGATACATTATTTCATCCTTGAAATTTTGGTGCAATAGACAATCTCAGAAGGACGCCATAGAGTTTTGGCGTAAGGAATCACGTAAGCGTGCTGACAAAGCACTCCGTAGAGAAGACAGACTTAAAGAATCAAATAAAGAACGAGAAAACGAATTAGTTACTGAAGGGATCCGAGTAAAAACAGAACAAATAGACCGTGCCCGAAATAATCTTGTAAACGGTATGTATCTCGTAGCAGATGGCACATCTGAAACTGAATCAGAAATACCGAAAAACTTACCGACACCATTAGTTCCAACTAAAGTAATGCATAAAACTACTAAAGACATATTCCTGAATTCATATCTAGAGGATGTAGCACCAGCTTATACCAATCTGCCTGTTCGTGCCCTGCCTACTGACAGGGATGGGGGTGGCACTACGCCCCCAGATCCGGTTCCACCGGTACCGCGACAGACCTCCTCTGTTCCGCCAGCTCCGCCACTTCCCCCACTCAAGACGGACCTACCGAAACCAGTGCTACCTGATCTTACTAAAAGACAAATTCAAGTCCAGATACAGACTCCGCGGAGAGATAATGCCCAAGCATCCGCCTCAGGAGGTGCGACAGCGGGTCTACAGACCCCGCCACCGACACACAGATTGCATTTAAGGGACACACAGAATCCTTTTCAGTCTCCCCATAGGTCTCCCTACTCATCCCGGCTTGACGCATTTAAAGATAGGATGTCAGTTTGCAGATATGATCCGGTACCCGGAAAAGACGATCTAATGGTATTAGCATCACTCCGATTGAGATCTGCCACCGATAACTTGCTATGCTATGTAGGAATGCAGGACATTCTCGACAGGCTATATAAGTTCGTACTGACAGGGAAAGACCCCGAAAGTGTCAAAGCTGCCATGCATAAACAGAAAGTTGGCATCCAAGCACAGATATTACGATTTTTCATAAATTGTGTGATAAGAGAACGAGACAGGCCCGAGACAGATCAAAGTGAGTTAGACACATTAAACAAGTGGGGTCAAAGTATAGCAGACGCAAAACATGACAAGGGGACTTGCATAGCCAGTATGTCCCAGAAAATCAGAAAGGCAGTATTAACTGCACATCAGGAAGGAAATGATAAAACTTCCTCCGAGGAGGAAGACGAAGATGAAACATCAGGAAAGTCTACAGATATAATAGCGTATGTAGGTAAGGGAAATTACCTTAGGAAAGGCATCCGGCCAGAGAGCAAGAGAGTCCTTTTCTCTGCTTTAACAAATCCGAATTCTTCAGAACATCAGTTCCAGGAAACTGATAAAAGGCTTCGAGATCGAGTAGGGTACCATGTACTCAATTCTATGGATGAACAGGAACTAGCCCGGTCAGCCGTGTTGTGGGCCGAAAACACAGACATATACAATGATGACACGTTAGTGCAGACATTCTTGAACCTTTCCCCGGAAGAGCAGAAAATAGCAGGTGTATACATGATTCAGCACCTCCTCATCAAGTTCAGAAACCATCATTCTGATCCAGGTCCCTTACACGAAACATTAGAAGCACTACTGATGGATAGATGGAGAGGTTTTAGTACCAAATTAATACAGATAATTCTAGAGCAACGACGTAAGTATTACAACTTCTTGAGCTCTGAATACGTTCCCGCCCCGCCTCCAGAAAGAAAAACGTACCACATGCAATGCGGTGGTGGCATTGAAAGTCAGAATCCCTTACGAGAAGTACATCCAGTTATGGGTGAGGATCATACCCTGAAGCGTGTGTATGTTCACACACCACTGACTAAGTTAGAACTATTAGAAATGAAGAAATTAGTTCCGTGCCATGATAAAGACCCTGCAGGTTTTCACAGAGAGCTTAAAGACATGTTACTGATGGGAGATTACACGTATGATGATATTATGAAAATGTTAAAAGTACTGTTGCCCACGGGCATTTACGAGAAATTAAAGGAGAAGGATTGGGAAGTGGGAGAGTCAAAGATAGCATGGGCAGAAATAGAAGACGAAGAAAAGAAACGAGTCCCAGGGGTAGGCCTTGGGGATCTGACTAGAGCATTACCAGGTTTAATAGTACAGGTTCTGCCAAGATTATTGACAACTAGAAAGGAAGATTGGGACGCAATTTCGTCCTGCAAACAGAAACAAGATGAAGATACTAGTGACTTTTATTCAAGATTCGAGAAATGTTTCATTATCAATAGTGGCCTAAAAACTAGTAGCGAGTCATATCCACACCTGTTTGTAACAAAATTAGTAGAGAACGCCCTACCACTAGTTAAAAATAGAGTGTACAAGGTTGAAAGTACTTGGCAGGCAAATACGCCATCACAGATGTTACAAATGTTACAATATCACCAGAACAGAATTAGGGAAGAACAAGACCAGGAACAGAAACGTATGAAAGACACAAAAATGAAAATGTTAGTAGCCCAGACAATTCCAGCCGAGGGTCATAGAAAAGGTGGGGCCCAGACCAATCATTCTGCCGCTCCCGTTAAAGGGACATGTAATTATTGCAAGCAGCCAGGTCACTACGTACATGAATGCCCAGTCCTGAAACATAACATCGAGACAGGTAAAACTAAAGAAAGACCGCGTCCGCCTAGACATGAACAGGGTCATCAACAGACCTCACAGAACGAACAGCCAATGCAGAATACACAGCCTGTGCATGATCAGTCCCATACAGTACAGACAGTAGCAGTACCGCAGCCACAGCATGCTCAGACACAGCCCGCTGCCGCAACCCGACAAGTATCACAACAGATGTACCAGTATGCCCAGTCGGCATATCCAGATTATCAGCGTTATACATGAAACAGCCTAGGGAGGGAAAGTGATTTGCCTCTTATTGAAATTCCTGTAGATCAAGAAGGTCCTTATGTACATAGTCACGTATTAGGAAAAGACAGAAAGTTTTTAATTGACACAGGGGCAAGTCGCACTACTATAAGTCATAATGAAGTTCCAGGGGCACCCCTCTCAGGCTCACAGAATGTTTCCCTTGGTTTTTCAGGACAGCCTATTGTAAATGAAGTATCAGAACCAGTACCACTAGCTGTGGGTCCATTATCTCGTGTTACAGATTTGTTACTTACGAAATCATGTCCCGAAAATCTGTTAGGAATTAAAACACTGAAGGCTCTAGGAGCTATAATTTGCTGTTCCCCGGAGGGAGTCAGACTCTTTCTACGGGATTTCAAGGGTCATTATGTTCTACGTGACTTTGATGTCAGATTGAAAAATGTACCAGATCACTTATGGGCAAAAGGCCCAGCTGATGTAGGTTGTATGCATATCACACCATACCGTGTTACACTCAAGACAGGAGTTGTTTTACCCAGAATCAGACAATACAAGTTACCACCCGATGCTACAGTGGCTTTACTGAAAATCATTGAAGAGCTTATTGCCCAAGGAGTGGTCGTAGAGACCGACTCCAATATCTGTAATTCACCTATCATTCCAATTCTTAAACGTACAGACCGCAATGCACCGCCAGTATACCGGCTGGTGATTGATCTTCGAGAACTGAACAAATGCATTGTACCACAGTATCCTGTGGTCCCCGATATCTCCTCCCTGTTAACTGCTATTGATTCAGAAGCGACGTTCTTTACTGTAATTGATCTCAAGAACGCCTTCTTCAGTGTACCTATTGACCCGGAGAGCCAATATCTCTTCGGATTCAGTTTAAATGGACGAAGTTTCAAATTTTCCCGCGCACCTCAAGGATTTACAGAAAGCCCTAGCATCTATAGTCAAGCATTGAAAAGACAACTAGATTGTATCCAAATGCCAGTTAATACCGCTTTACTACAGTACGTCGATGATCTGCTGATCACCGCACGAAGTGAACCCGAATGTGAACAAGCATCTCTGATAGTTTTGCATTTCCTAGCCGACAAGGGACACAAGGTGTCTCCTTCGAAGCTACAATTCTGTGTTCAGCAAGTTGTGTACTTGGGTCACTTGCTGTCCAAAGTGGGGAGACAGCTCACTCCCGATCGCATTCAGTTAATTGTAAACATGCCACGACCCCAGACGCAAAAGGAAGTGCGGGCCTTCATAGGCCTCACCTCGTACTGCAGACAATGGATTCCTCGATATGCATTTCTAGCTAAACCACTCATCCAGTTAACGACACAGGAGGCAGCGACTTCGACTGTCCTCCCTTGGACTCAGGAACACACACAAGCCTTTGAGGAATTAAAGAAAGCTTTATGCCAAGCACCAGTTTTAGCAACACCATGTTACAGCAAACCGTTTACACTCTTTGTTACAGAACGTGACGGTACAGCATTGTCTGTCCTCACTCAAGATCAAGCAGGTTCACATAAGCCTTGCGCTTATTTTTCAAGTACATTGGATTCAGTAGCACAGGCACTCCCTGCATGTTTAAAGTCAGTAGCAGCAACAGCGTTAGCAATCAGACAAAGCGACTCAATTGTTTTAGGTCATCAGTTAACAGTACAGGTTCCACATTCTGTAGAGGTTCTGTTAAACAGAACCCAGACTCAACACTTGACTATAGCACGACTGACAGGTTATGAATTGACATTATTCCAGCCACACATAGAAATCAGACGCTGCAGTATCTTGAACCCGGCAACATTGTTACCTACAGTTATGACAGATCCAGCTCCACATGATTGTATAGAGATTATTAATGCAGTAACAAAGCCCAGACGAGATTTAACAGATGTTCCATTGACAAATCCAGACCTGACACTTTATGTGGATGGTTCATGCATGAGAACAAGTACAGGAGAGTTAGTGGCCGCATATGCAGTGACCACTGAAACTGAAGTTAAAGAAACACATCGTATTGATACACTGTCTGCTCAAGCAGCAGAGCTCATCGCTCTGACCCAAGCCTGTATTCTAGCGAAGAACAGAAATGTTAACATATACACAGATTCCCGTTATGCGTTCGGAGTCGTACACGACTTCGGCATGCTCTGGCAAGAACGAGGTTTTCTGACCTCTCATGGTACAAAGATACAGCATGGTCCTCTCATTCAAGCACTGCTAGAAGCAATACATCTGCCTTCAGCCATTTCAGTCATGAAGTGTAAAGCACATACTAAAGCCACAGATTCTGTTTCCCAGGGTAATGACCTGGCAGATCAGACAGCAAAACATACAGCACTGACTCACACTCAGACAACTGACACGACAAAGATAACAGATCCGACAAACTGTATGACAGTCAGAGATCCCACACTAGATGTTATTGACATTCAGACACATGCTACTGCAGACGAAATAAAGAAATGGACCGAACTAGGAGGGATCCAGACAGATCAAGGTTGGATGACGAAGGGAAAATCTACATGGTTTCTCCCTGACTCTATGGTTCAAGTCATGATAAATACAGCACATAGTCCTGCCCACCTAGGAGAGAAAGCAATGCTAGACAGTTTGCAAAATCTCTGGAACAATAAACACTTACGAGCAGCCGCAAAACAGAAAGTGCGTACTTGCATGATCTGTTGTCAGTTCAATCCAGGTAAAAGCGTCCCTGTAGAGCAAGGTGGATTTCATCCTCCCGATCACCCTTTTGAAGTCCTCCAGATGGATTATATCCAGATGGACCGTTGTCGAGGATTTAAATATGTTCTCGTAGTTGTCTGTGCTCTGTCCCGCTGGACCGAAGCATACCCAGTCCCAGATTACACTGCTCCGACCACTGCCAAACAGTTGGTTCGTGAATTTTTCCCACGGTACGGCCTGCCTCGTGTCGTGTACTCAGATAACGGTCAGCCATTCTCATCCGAATTAATGAGGCAAGTCTCCTTGTTACTAGGATACCAGTGGAAGTTCCATTGTGTCCGACACCCAGAAGCCGCAGGCCTTGTTGAGAGGCATAATCAGACATTAAAGATCCGCCTTGCCAAAATATGTCAGGACAAAGGGGTCGACTGGATAGTCGCCCTGCCAGTGGCACTATTCTATATGAGAATGGTTGCCCATTCGAGATCAGGGCTATCTCCGTACGAAGTGGTCTTTGGCAGACCACCGAATATGTGGGGGACGCCCATTCCTAAAAAGATAACCGATGTTGATTCTAATATGTTGACAGATTACCTTGCCTCCTTGATGTCTGCACTCCAATCATGTCGTTCACAGGTTGCCGCAGCCTTCCCTGACAACACCGATGTGAAGGAGCATGACGTCCGCCCCGGAGATGTTGTTTTAGTCCGAAACTTCGACAGGAAAAGTC
Organism: Lissotriton vulgaris; assembly: GCF_964263255.1. Classification (NCBI taxonomy): domain Eukaryota; kingdom Metazoa; phylum Chordata; class Amphibia; order Caudata; family Salamandridae; genus Lissotriton; species Lissotriton vulgaris. Next base: position 2,038,650,625 of record NC_141691.1, read on the forward strand.
CGTTGGAGCCCCGCTGGAAATCTCCAAAGACCGTTCTACTCACTACAAAGACCGCAGTCAAATTGGAAGGAAGAAAGGGGTGGGTCCACCTAAGCCATATCAAAACATTCCCAGGACTGAAACCGGAACAAGACACACCCACCCCCACCAAAGACTCTGATAACAAAGACTTTTCCGAATCCAAACGAGAAAAAAATCCTCAAGAACAGTACCGTATGAAATTACGATCTAGCAAGTCAGACAGTTTAATTGTTTAAGTCCTCCCCTAGGTGAATCGGTTAAATAGTTTCTGACATGTATCCCCTAGATCGAGTTAGAGAGAGAGAGGAAAAGAAAAGAACATACTGCAAATCGCTTCGTAGTCACTGCATAGTGACACTAATAATTATGTTTATTCTCAGTATATTAATTATTATTGCTAGCATCTTGTTACCTATATACTATCCTATTTTCAAGCGTGAACAATCTGCTTACAATGTCTCTGCTGAACACACTTTTAGTGAGTTACCTCCTCATGAGCTTTCCTACAGACTCGCGCTGCGCAACAATACATTCATTAGTATGTTACATCATTCTCATCAAACTAACAATGCTACAAATTGCTGGATATGTGGCCGACTCCCTCCCTACCAGAATTACAAGGGAGCCCTGCCTCTTTTTCCGTATCCGTTCACTCACAATGGCTCCTGTGGAGCATGGTTTAAGATAATTAATTCTTTAGATCCCGACATTGCTGTTTTCGATGGGGGTTGGGTTTGGGGAAACCTGAACTTGGTCCTACTAGACGTCTGTTACCCGGATAAGGAGGGACTCCCCATTAGAATAGGAACTGATCTAGAGAATGAAGTATATGGATTAGGTAATTATACAATTAGCCTTATGATTCTTACTGTCGAATCCGAAGCCGCACCAGTTCTACCTATTATGTCAGTACTGCCAGTCACTGGTGAATTATGTATCAAGAAGAAAGGTTCAGTACACTTAGGTCATAGTAAATGCACTACTGTGGTCGAATTCAGTGATGATGGAAAATCATCTTTCAAAGCTATCAGTCACTCTTACTTTGTTTGTGGTCATACCGCATACATTCGTCTACCTCCAGATTGGGATGGTACCTGTTACATTGCATTCCTTCTGCCACCTGTTTTTCTAGCTCCTTCTGACTACCATAGAAATAGCAATCTAGTAAAGAATAGACCCAGAAGAGATACCCCCCTTGTCGACTACACAGAAACGGCATGGGAACAGTACACTGATTTTAATAAAGGATTCTTTTTCTTTTTAGGCCCTGTCCAGAATAGTAAATTAATACGCAGATTAACTAGAACACTTGAAGCCGTAGTAAATGAAACTACCTCCGCCTTAGGTAACTTAACGGAAGAGCAGTCCGCTATGCGGGTTGTTGTCCTTCAGAATCGTCTTGTAATTGACGTCATCTTGGCAGATAGAGGTGGAGCCTGTAAGGTCATCGGGTCAAGCTGCTGTGTTTTCATTCCACAGAATGCACCATCTGTATATCAAGCTATCACCCGTCTTCATAAAATTGCAAATCAGATACATCAGAATCCAGGCACCTGGACTTGGTCCGGTTGGTTCTGGACAACGTTAACAGCTTGGGGATGGAAGATCCTATCCTTCCTAGGCATTGGCCTAGTCCTAGTATTCAGTTGCTGCCTGTGCCTACAGTGTGGGCCAGCGATTTGTGGACTATGTGCCACTTCTTGCATTGAACATTCCAGTTTTCACTCAAAACGTAACCGAAAGAAAGAAGAACAAATGATGTTACAAGAACAGACTGATCGATTCATGAGGATCGATATTTCATGAAGGGTCCGTAGGGAACAAGGAGGGAATGAGGAAAATTAAATTTTGGCCATGTTGTGTTCCCTAACGCGTACCCCACCGACTCCATGTACCAGCTTAAAGTGCATGTAACTTCCCTCCTGTGCCAGCTATGAAGACGCAAATATATTTGCGTCCAACGTCAACTTGTCCTCTTTCAGATCCACCATGAATGGATTATATAGTCCGTTCCTAAGTATGCTATGCCACCGTCTTTTTGTAGTACACTTTTCACTTTTTCCTGCTCTAGCAAGAGTAGGCCCTGAATTCCTGCCATCTGAACCTCTTTTGTGGCTCCTGACTCTGCCCAGGCTACCTCTGTACTCGTGAACTCTGTCCTACTTTCAGCGCGGCCCCTCGCGCTCAGCTCAAGCCTGCTTTCTGCCAAGACTGACTATAACCTTCGAGTTATCTGTTCCGCTCCCCGAGAATACATTCCTGCCTACTAGATCCTGTAAACATCCTCTCCAGCTGCAGAGCCAAAAGGGCCGACCTGTCTCAATGCAAGTAATTCATAGCCTCCGTTGCCATGCTTCCATGGAAGGCCCCGTGCCCCCACGCTTCACATGTAGACACTCAGGCGCTTATACACGCATCCACAGTTAGCATAGAATAGCTTCTGCCCTAGAGACCTTTCCGCCCAGATAGTATAGTTCCTAAACATCAGATATCAGATACGATAGAAGTACAAGTTGATCTGACATGCCAGACTTCTGTCTCTTTCCGTCAGTGTAAATGTCAAGACCCCTGCACCCCGTCAATCACACGTCATGCAGCTGCGCGCGCATCCAAGCTTCCGATTTCTGCTGACATTGCAACATTCTGTTAGCACCACCCCTTGGTGCCACCCACTTGCGTCACCTATCAGTGACGTTTCTAGCACACACCTCTAGTTCACGCCTAGTTTACGCCTCTTGATGATGTATTGGTACCACGTGTATACTGTTATCTTGTCTTCTCTCAGCTGTTACGCCTCTTACATTGAACCTTATGATGTAAATCAAGTATATAAGCTATGTATTGTCAATAAACGAGAGCGCGCTCATCTATCCCTTCTGACACCCCTGTGGTGGTCAGAACATGATATCCTGATTCCTTTATGAGGAATAAAACCCTTAGAAACTCTAACACCACGGACTCTGTTTTCTTTCCTTCTGATTGAGTTATCATTGATTAAGTACTTACCTGCATAGAAATTAAGAGAGTAAATTAATTATTTACGTCACTAGCTCCACTCCCATTTCTATTGCCTCATTACAGCTGATGTTTGCAGCACTATCAGCCGAGATCAAGCGAGGCTTTGAGGAGTGTTCTTCTAATCAAAGAGACATAAGAAGCTTTTGCGAGTCCCTGGACGAAAAAATGTTGGCCTCTCTGTAAGAACTCGAGCCTTAGAAGAGACTGTGGGGCAAATATCTATGTGCGCCGAAAGCGTTCAGGATGATATTCTGAAGCTAAAGAGAGAAGATACGGCTTTGTCAGAGAGAATGGAGGTTGTGGAGAACAATGCCAGACGATGCAATATCCGTATCCTAAATGTCCCGGAAGGGAGTGAAGGAACAGATATCAAGGGCTTTATTATCTCGCTGCTAAAAGAGTCTCTCAACCTGCAACATTCTAACGAGGATCTCGCAATGGATATACAGCGCATTCACAGGGACCCATTTAGGCACAATCCGCAGAGAACTAAGCCAAGGAAAATCCTTGTGAATTTTCATACGTACACTCCGAAAGAGTAAATCTTGATCCTTGCCTTAAAACAAAAATCATTAGTAGGCAAGGGGTTCAACTTCCAGGTATGGTCGGACCTGTCCAGATTCACTCTTGATAAACAGTGGGAGCTGGGTAGGAGAATGGACGCTTTTCGTAGGTTGGGCGCCACGGTGCAGATGGCTTTCCCTGCATCCCTTAAAATAATGCATGATAACAAAATGCATAATATACGATCGGTTCAGGCTGCTGATGAGCTGTTATTGTCTTTGGGTAGTAAGAAGGGGAAAGGGCCAGCTGATTAGGATAAGTAAAGTGGCTTAATATGCATGGCTAATAGGATTATCCATTTTTACAGGACTTATAAGTCCTCCCCCTTGTATCTTCTACTATAACAGGTTTTGATTTAGGAGGTTAACTTCTAGCTAAGGTCTTGTAAGGTATTGCACCAAAATTTCAAGGATGAAATAATGTATCACGTGCACAAAAAAAAAAAGGAAGCGAACAATAATAAAATAAAAATTAGAGGCACTTATGGGGGGTCTGGGAAGAGTCGGGGCACTTACTCCCGGTACTCCGGATAGTGAGTACAAGGGTTTCTCATGGGAGGGAGGGAGTCTTGGGGGGCACAGAGGGTGAAGGGACGGAATGAAAAAGCAAAAAAATATTTATTCTCAATTGAGCTTCAATCAACATTTATTAGGGAGTTCTAAATGGCAGATAAATAGGGTATTGTATAATTTGGCAGTATTCTCTACCAATATTTATTCCCAGGGATATGCGAAAGCTTAATATCTTCTTCTGGAATGTTAATGGTCTCCGCACCAAACCTCGAGCAAATGAAATTCTTCAGTATTTTTGGGATGTTAATGCGGGTATCATAATATTACAGGAGACCCACTTACTTGAGAGTGAAATGCTTGAGCTAGTTAAGAAGAATAGGTGGTTGGACACTTCAGTCTCTACCTCCCAATCGCTGAATATAAGGGGTGTGTCTATCCTGTTAAAAAAACCTATGAACATGAAAATTATACAGCAAAAGGCGGACACTGGAGGGAGATGGGCTATTGTAGCGGTTGAGATAGGCGACGCAGTTTTAACACTAGTTGGCTATTATGGGCCGAATCGTGATGATCCTACGGGACTAGAATCTTGGCTACATTGATATTTGGAGGGTAAGAGCAGGGAAGAGGCAGGGATTTTCATTCAGGAATCTTAAATATCGACATCGGTCGAGGATAGATTTTATCTTAGTTAGCCGTGACCTGGTTAACTCTGTTAAGAACGTAGGCTATGCTCCTTCACATCTCTCCGACCATTCTGCCATGAAGCTGGAACTTGAGTGGGGGGATAGGCTTCCCACTAGGACGTGGTCTTTCGATACATCTCTCCTTACTTCATCAGAGGATATAAAGTTTATACAATCAGAAGCACGGGCATTCTTTACAACTAATACTGGTGCAGCATCACTTGGTGTTGTTTGGGATGCCTTCAAGTGTACATTAAGAGGAATGATAAAGAATAGGACTATATACAGAAGAAGGCAGTGTATGGAAGAGGTGTCTACTATCGAAGAGAATATGACAGCAGCCCATATAGACATTGAAAATTGTAGGGTTGACAACAATCATGATTTTTCCCTGAAACACGAAAAATTGGTAGAATTGGAAAACAAATTGACATCTGTTTTAGACAAGCGTATTTTGCAGAGATGGGAGGCGAGCAAACTATCTCATTTTCAATATGGGGAGGGGGCCGGCAGGTTGCTGGCATGGAAAGTAAAATCCGATCGGGTGCGAAATTATATTGACTCAGTCACAACAGACAGAGGCACCTTTACAAAAGATGTTGACATTAGGGAAACTTTTAAGGATTTCTTCCAGGCAATATATCAGGAAGACCTTAGTGTTACTTCTGAATATGTTGCGAGCTGGTTAGAAGATATCTCTCTACCATCTCTGACAGTCGTACAGAGTACACTTTTAGACAAAGAAATAACCAAGACTGAGGTAGAGCAGGCCATACAGGGAGCTAAGGGAGGCAAGGCTGCAGGAAATGACGGCTTACCGTCTGAAATTTACAAAAATTTGCAATTAGAGGTATATGCCGTTCTGGTGGCACTGTTTAATAAGATATTGATGGAAGGAGAGGCCCCTCCAGCCTCCTGGGACAACGCCTCTATAACACTCATCTTGAAGCCAGGAAAGCCCCCATCCGACTGTGGCTCGTATCGGCCTATATCAATTTTAAACGCCGACTACAAGATTTTTGCGACAATATTGGCCAAAAGGATCGGTCAGGTTGCCCCGGATATACTGCATCCCAATCAAAAAGGTTTTGTAAAAGGGAGGCAGTTATATGAGCTCACGTATGATCTTGTAGGCGCTATAGATGTGGCGACGAAGGAAGCATTGCCCATCTCGGTTCTCACGTTGGACGCCACCAAGGCCTTTGACAGGGTGAATTGGCTATAGCTGTCGGAGGCCATGTTGAAATTCAATGTGGGGGACAAGTTCTGCAGAGCAATAAAACTGCTCTACAGAAGCCCTTCGGCCTCAATTTTGATCAATGGGGGCTTATCCGAGCCATTTAGGGTTACGAGGGGTACGAGACAGGGTTGTCCCCTGTCTCCCCTGCTATTCGATTTATATATAGAGCCATTCGCTCAGAAATTGAGAGAAAACACACTAATTAAACCTTTTGTTTTCTGCGACTGGGTTAAAAAAGTGGCCCTCTACGCAGAAGATATTATGATCTTTACACCAGACATTAACACTGCGTTTCCAGCGGTTATAGATTTAGCCCTGGAATTTGGAAAGGTTTCAGGATATGAGGTGAATGCCTCCAAGACTGAGTCAATGTCATGGAATGTCAACTTAAATACCCACAGTGAAACATCAAGAGCTAACTTGGGGTACCTGGGGATTAATATAGACAAAAATATAAATTTGATAGCCTCTTCAAATTTTGCAAAAGTTGCTGCGCAGTGCCGAAAACTGATGAGAGCTTGGGCACATCTCCCTCCTACCATGTTGGGGAAGGTAAATCTAGTAAAAATGTCTATACTGCCAAAGGTTTCTTTTTCATTTAATTCAATTCCGCTGTTTTTTTACCCTAAATTAATTTCAAAGCTGCAGAGCGAGATTTCTTCTTTCATTTGGAACAACAAGAATCTAAGAATCGATTGGAAAAAGATAAGGCGTCGAAGGGAGAAGGGCGGGCCCAGACCTTCAGGCGTACGCATGGGCATTTCAGCTATCGCATGCACGAATGCTTTTGAAAAAAACAACTGAGACAGGCGTGGGCCTTATGTTTTCCACCTTGCTGAGCTGTGAGGGAGTTGGGCAGGGCAGTTTCTTGTTCAAATTTGGAGACTCTAAATTCTTTAAAAAAATAAAGCTGAAGGGGATGGCCAACACGTGGTATAGAGTGAGCCACTTGATCCAACTAGGATATCACTCAAACAGAGCTCCAATATGGGATCTACCTGCATCCCCAGCCTGGGCAGAAGATGCATTAGCTTTACCACTTAAAAAGGCTGGAATTGTATCCTGGGGCGACCTGTTTCCTGATGGATCTCTACTTCCATGGAACTACTTGATCAACAAAGTTGGGCCGAGATCTCAAGATTTAAATATGTACAAATCTCAGGTTGAGTTCAGGCATCTCGCACACAGGCCTCGCGGAACAGTAGTTTTCCAATAGGGGGAGGGAGTGAATTAGAGGCGTGCCTGGTGGACAAACCCCCTATAAATAAGGAGATCTCACTCTGGTATAACATGATTCTAGAGGAAGCAGATGGTAAATTCTGTCTTCCAACGCTATTGTGGACTGAGTCGATGCCAGGAAAAGACGTGGAAGAACTTTGGACAACTTCATGCAGGGTGCTGTGGGATTTGGTTAAGCCTGCTTGGCTCCGAAGGAACCAATTATTTACAATGAACAGGGCTTACTATTCCCCGCAGAGGCTGTCAAAATTTTCCCTGACAGGTCCGGTCTCTTGCCCAAAATGTGGTCTGGAGGCGGCGTCTGACATCCATATGTTCTTTGAATGTCCGCAAATTACCCCCTTCTGGGATTCCATAAGTAATAAACTGTCCTCGATACTGGACTCTCAGATCTCCATAGATTTGGGCCTAGTCACCTTTGGTCTGAGTGGGAAGTCCCGCAGCGCTTCCTCTAACCTGGTGTTCTATTCCATTTTGGCAGGTCGCAGGGAAATTTGCAGACATTGGAAAGACGCCTTGCCACCCACCATTTACGAATGGCGTTCTTCAATCCTCCAGATTTCAAAACTCGATCTGGCAAGGGAAGGGAATCAGGGAAAGAGAGCCTTCTGGAAGCAGCTGGAGTGGTCACGTTGAACCTGTTTTTTTTTTGCCCCAGGTCCAATGATTAACGCAGACATGGCTCCACCTTCTGGTCCAGCTACAGTAGTGGCGGTGCTTTTGAGGCCCTGGTACCTCGGGCACTATTGTCCAACAAAACAGCCCGTATGTTAGAGTTTCATGGCTTGCCAGTTGTTACTGTTGGGATTTGGTCGCCATCCCTCCTACGCTATCCCTGCCAGCTGATGCTGTGACAGTACAGAGGCACTGCCTGATTCTCTGCTCTGCGGCAGTTTTTGTTTTGATAGATTGGAGCCATGTACACAAATGAGGATACAAAAAAAAAAATAACACTGCACCATCAGGATTCAAGCAAGCCAGGCCGAAGACGGCTGTAATGCCAGAAACCGGTCCCCAGAAGCTTGATTGCTTTCAGTAAAAGAATTGGCTTGGTAGTTTGGACTGCCCTGTTCCCATGATGCACTGGGACAGGGACAGACTAATTTGCATGTAGCCAGGTTCTGAGCTGGAATGGTGCAGTGAGCTGAAAAACGGCGATGGATTAAACCCTGATCTGCTGACTGGGTAGTAGTATTCTGTTTAATTCAGATCCTCTGTCCATCACCACCCCCTTTTATTAATCGTTTTGTCTACCACAAGCGTGGAAGGGTTTGCTCAGATGTGAGTCCCTTGCTCACTGCACCATCAGGATTCAAGCAAGCCGGGCCGAAGACGGCTGTAATGCCAGAAACCGGTCCCCAGAAGCTTGTTTCCTTTCCAGTAAAATAATTGGCTTGGTAGTTTGGTCTGGCCTGTACCCATGATGCACTGGGCCAGGGACAGACTAATTTGCATGTAGCCAGGTTCTGAGCTCAGATGGTGCAGTGAGCTAAAAAACGGTGATGGATTATGCCCTGATCTGCTGACTGGGTAGTAGTATTCTGTTTAATTCAGATTCTCTGTCCATCACCACCCTCCATTCTGAATCGTTTTGTCCACCAGAAGCGTGGAAGGGTATGCTCAGATGTGAGTCCCTTGCTCACTGCACTATCAGGATTCAGCAAGCCGGGCCGAAGACGGCTGTAATGCCTGAAACCGGTCCCTGGAAGCTTGTTTCCTTTCCAGTAAAAGAATTTGCTTGGTAGTTTGGTCTGCCCTGTTCCCATGATGCACTGGGCCAGGGACAGACTAATTTGCATGTAGCCAGGTTCTGAGCTGGGATGGTGCAGTGAGCTAAAAAACGGTGATGGATTAAGCGCTGATCTCCTGACTGGGTATTAGTATCCTGTTTAGTTCAGATGCTCTGTCCATCACCACCTCCTTTTCTGAATCGTTTTGTTCACCACAAGCGTGGAAGGGTATGCTCAGATGTGAGTCCCTTGCTCACTGCACCATCAGGATTCAAGCAAGCCGGGCCGAAGACGGCTGTAATGCCAGAAACCGGTCCTCGGAAGATTGTTTCCTTTCCAGTAAAAGAATTGGCTTGGTAGTTTGGTCTGCCCTGTTCCTATGATGCACTGGGCCACGGACAGACTAATTTGCATGTAGCCAGGTTCTGAGCTGGATGGTGCAGTGAGCTGAAAAACTGTGATGGATTAATCCCTGATCTGCTGACTGGGTGGTAGTATTCTGTTTAATTCAGATCCTCTGCCCATCACCACCCCCTTTTCTGAATCGTTGTGTCCACCACAAGCGTGGAAGGGTTTGCTCAGTTGTGAGTCCCTTGCTCACTGAACCATCAGGATTCAAGCAAGCCGGGCCGAAGACGGCTGTAATGCCAGAAACCGGTCCCCGGAAGCTTGTTTCCTTTCCAGTAAAAGAATTGGCTTGGTAGTTTGGTCTGCCCTGTTCCCATGATGCACTGGGCCAGGGACAGACTAATTTGCATGTAGCCAGGTACTGAGCTGGGATGGTGCAGTGAGCTAAAAAACGCTGATGTATTAAGCCCTGATCTGCTGACTGGGTAGTAGTATTCTGTTTAATTCAGATGCTCTGTCCATCACCACCCCCTTTTCTGAATCGTTTTGTCCACCACAAGCGTGGAAGGGTATGCTTGTATGTGAGTCCCTTGCTCACTGCACCATCAGGATTCAAGCAAGCCGGGCCGAAGACGGCTGTAATGCCAGAAACCGGTCCCCGGAAGCTTGTTTCCTTTCCAGTAAAAGAATTGGCTTGGTAGTTTGGTCTGCCCTGTTCCCATGATGCACTGGGCCAGGGACAGACTAATTTGCATGTAGCCAGCTTCTGAGCTGGGATGGTGCAGTGAGCTAAAAAACGGTGATGGATTAAGCCCTGATCTGCTGACTAGGGAGTAGTATTCTGTTTAATTCAGATGCTCTGTCCATCACCACCCCCTTTTCTGAATCAACTTTTCTTGATGGTCATATAATTTATTCTTATAATTGATGTGCATTTATTATAGCATTTAATAAATTAATATATTTTAGCCCTGATGAAACAACATATTGTGAAACGTGTTGGCTCATGAAGAATATCTTAAGTAAAGAGCAATAAAAACCTTTTTTGATGAATTTTTTCAACTTCTGATCTTTGCATTTATTGAGCTCAAAGACCTCAAAAAGCAGTCTAACTATATCTTTTAACAAAACATTGGGGTCATAGCCACATATGTCCCTCACACAATACTCTGGAAAGAAAGCCTTCAAGTCATTTCTGTCCTGGATCAGCCTCATGAAAAGGGTAATTGAGAGGACATTCTTGATACCTAATTGAATGTTTTAAACTGGAAAGGAGGTTGGCCATGGGCAGCAGGTGGGGTGAAGTCTACCTGGAAATGGTTCACCTTCTCTACGCAGTTGTGCACATACTGTAAAATAGCTGTTCCTAATTAATCCAATTGCCAAACCTGCTATTCCTGGATTATGTGCTTAACGCCCTCATCATAATGTAAGTTTACTTTTATAGGCAGCATTGTTCTCTTCTTAAGAAATTATTTCACATGAGTAGATGCATCAGATTGCATAGTCAGCAACAAAAGCAGTAAGTCTCTTCTATTGTATTGACGGCATTCATAGCGATAAGGGCACCTGCCTTTCTCATAGTTGTAACCTTCCATATTTTCTAAGCATGGGCGAATTTTGCGAGACTGCGGTTTGCGAATTCGCACAAAATTGCAAAAAAATCCGTGAATTAGCGGATTTTCCAGTGAAATCGATGATTTTTTTGCGATTTGCACCATACTTACCTTGAGTACTTTCTACTGTCTAATCAGTAAGTGCTACCTCTTTGGGTGAATGTATAGTGCTTATCCTACACTGCAGCTGCGTAAAGGGCCAGATGATTTGTCCCCAGTGACCATGTGTGCCTTTAAGTTTGCCTCCGCGCCAAAAGGCGCCGAGGTCCCTTGAGTAAGCTGTCCATCATAGTTAGGAAAAGGCGGGAAAAATGTTTGATACTGCTAGTGTGTGGTTCGGAGCTTCTATGTGCGTGCACATGCCTCATGTGTAAAAGGTCAGACAGCGAGCAGGGCAGCAGGTGAGGAGGAAGCAGTCTCCTGGCCACAGGAACTACAAGGGGATTGCGCTTGAGAAACTCATGGATGCAAAGTCCTCCCTCAAGTAATACAGCTAATTTTTGACTGCAGATATTGGGTTAAAGCACACTTGCCCAGCCTGGACCTTGCTCACTAATTTTTGAGGCTGATTAAAAACGTTACTGAATTTGAACTTCAACTCGGGCACCAGCTATATCTGTCCTTTCCTCCTTTTGAGGTTGAATTTTTGTAACAGGAGCCTCGTGCCAGAATGAATCCTGCCCTGCATAGTTATCCACGAAGATGCCACCGTTTTGTGCAATACCTATACTCAACTGGAGTACTGGCTAATCAGTAAGTGCTACCTTGTTGTGTAAATGTATAGTGCTTTTCCTACACTGCAGCTTCGTAAAGGGCCAGAAGATTTGTCCCCAGTGACTATGTCTGCCTGTAAGTTTGCCACCGCGCCAAAAGGCGCGAGGTCCCTTAAGTGAGCTGTCCATCATAGTTGGGAAAGGGTGGGAAACAAGTTTGATACTGCTAGTGTGGTGTGCGGGGCTTCTATGCGTGTGCACATGCCTCCTGTGTAAAGGGTCAGAGAGCGAACAGGGCAGCAGGTGAGGAGAAAGCAGCCTCCTCGCCACAGGAGCTTCAAGGGCATCGTGCTCGAGAAACTCATGGATGCAAAGACCTCCCTCAAGTATTACAGCTAATTTTCGACGGCAGATATGGGGTTAAAGCCCACTGTATGGGGTTAAAGCACACTTGCCCCCCAGCCTCGACCGTGCTCACTAATGTTTTGGGCTGATTAAAACGTTACTGAATTTGAGCTTCAACTCGGGCACCTGCTTTATTTATCTTATTTATACTTGTAACTATTCTCTGACCCTGCTTCGAGGGTCAGAGCAGGGTCAGAGAAAAGTTGCAAGTAGGAAACGAGGTGCCGCTCAGGAACCACTTACAGCGTTGCAGCAGGTGCCCAAGTTGAAGTTAATTTCTTTGTAACCATTTTGTATATGGTTACAACAAAACTAGATTCAACTTGGGCACCTGCTGTAACCCTGTAAGTGCATCCTGGAAAAAATGTGTCCCACTCACGGATTCGCGGATTTTTCTGCAATTTCGTGAGATTCGCAATTTCCGAAATCGTAACGAATTTTTCGGCCCATAGTTTGTATTTTCCCCTAAGCAGCAATGTGTACCCCTTTTCAGCATCTGCCTGTTTTCATTGTATCCTTCCCCTGCGAAGGAAGATGTGTTGTAATCTTCCTTCCTTCTTCTCTTGGTACAATCCTTTCTCTCTCCTCCCTCCTTCAGAATGTTGGGGAGCACGTCAGTTATGGAGAGTGGAATGCAGAATAAAGACGTTCTTACCTACATGCTTGGAGTCTCTTTCTTCTTTACAACACTGGCGATGAATTGGGGAAGGGGGCCATCTCTGTCATCTACCCTTTGTATTGCTCTCTCCTTCCTGCAACTTGGAAATATCATCAATCTCCAGAGTGATGCCTCTCTTGAGTTGAGTAGAAGTTTTACCTTTGAAGTTCTCCTTCTGTGTTGCTCTGCTGGGACGGTCGCCCTTGTGCAGAAGATTTCACCGGATTGATGAGAGGAGGGAACCACCTGTGTTCGAGTATCATGCAGATCTGGGAGCAAGGCGTGAGTCCTCCATAGTGCCTCTGTCCCCAGCAGTACTTCACGTCCATGCCTGATCTCCATCGTCTGTGAAAAGTTTGGAGCGGCTGTCTGGGAAGACTCAGTACCACAGTGCCCAGCTGCGCTTCATTACTGGTGAAGGTTTCCTGATCTGCTTACGTTGGTGAAGATACTGTAACACTGCGTGAGTTCGCCTCACTGCTATAGTGCCCTGCAGTGCTTCACATCTATGCCTGATCTGCCTTCTTCTGTGGAAAGATTGGAGCGGCCATTCTGGGAAGATGTGGTAGCGCTGTGGGAGTCCACCACTGTGTTCAGTAGTGCTTCATCATCCCCCTACTGGTGATGCCGCTTTCGTTGGTGAAGAGAGTGTAGCGCTGTGTAACTGCGCCTCTATGCCACACTGCCCAGCAGTGCTTCATGGTATTTCAGATCCCGTGATCATCAGTTTGCCTGGTGAATGATTCGGGTCCTCTGGCACCCTCCCTGTGATTGCAGACGCACTGCTGCTTTAATTTATCCGACGGACAACGCCTGCTCTCCATGCTGGCATACAACCTCCTTTAATCTGCCTCAGAGTGCAGCTTGTCAGCCTCCTGGCGCGCCAGTCCCTCAGAGTGCGGGCGACAGTTCCTCTCAGAGCGCTCATTGTCAGTTTCCCGGTGCCCCAGCTGCTTTAGAGCCGGTCTACTCATCCGGTTTTCCCCCTCCTCACTGTTTACAGTAGCACCAGTTTCTTCAATTTTGTTGCTCCGCACCATCCCCTCAGGGCCGGCTTTCCGATCTTCTGATGTCATATCTCCTTCCCCTCATCCGGTCCCCATGCACTTCGTCCGTAGCCCTCCTACCACCTCACCGCTGCTCGTCAAGACAGGATCTTCGGCATTTCTTGATGCGTGCATCCCAAGGACAGACTTTCTTTTGCTGAACCTCGTATATACCAGCCATTGCTGGACTTAGCGTGTGCCTTCACCATACTATTTAGGCTCACCTTCATATATCCAAGTAAGACTTTTCATTTTTCTCCTGGGGTGACTTGCTCATTTAACTCCTTCATTCCCGATCATTTTTCCTGGTGCTTTACATTGCATGTACTACGGTGATACACACACCTATCTAGAGATTCTCCTGCTGTCTTTCCTCGGTGACACACTCACCTCCTGTGTGTCACTACTATTCCATGGTGATACACACACCCTAACGTCTCCTGTGTTCAATTCCACTGTGACACTCTCACCATTGTGTGTCATTATGTTCTTACGGTGATACACACACCTGACACTACCACTTAAACAGCGTCCATTTCACAGTGACACTTTCACCCTGTGTGTCACTGCCTCTCCCACAGTGATACATATATGTTATTCCACCACTTAAGTTCTTTTGCAAATGCTCCTACCTCTGCTCTGCTAAGCTGACTCTATCCTGGTCTATTTCAGTAATACCAGCTCACCCTCCGTCTAACCCATTGCTAGGGAGCTCATTATCCCGATTGTAGTATATTGTTGTGTTTCATAATTGTGGCGTAAATTTCTGGTTACTTCACAAGCAAGGTTCCTTGCACCTTCCTTTCAATTGGAATATCCTAAGTGTATTTAATACTATGTATTCTTTGCTCTGTGAGGCTATCTGTACATTCTGAGTACTGTTTATGAGCATGTGTTTTCAGGGTATTTGAAATATTATGCTTACTGAGTACTTCTCCCTGCATGATCAATTTTTTAGAGTGTATATTTAATACTATGTATATTTTTCTCTGTAAGGCTATCTGTACATTCTGAGTACTGTTTATGAGCATGTGTTTTCAGGGTATTAGAGATACTGTGCTTACTGAGTGCTTCTCCCTGCATGATCATTATTTTAGAGTGCATTTTAGTACAGTTCAGGGACTGCTACTGTACATTAGAAATTTCTCAGGTCTTCTTAAAAGTTATATCTACATTTAGCTTAATTGCAGTTGTTCGCATTTAAGTTCTAGCTTGGATGTCCTTTCCCGAGTCCCTTAAGGACTCCTCTTGTCTGCGCCCCCCTATTTTACCCTAGCAGAGTGCAACCTTTTCTGGCCATTCCTTCCTGCTGCAGCTTACTAGAATAGCTACCTCCTCTATTATGGCAGGACAAGCTATGAGCCAACCCCCTCCATTCCTTAATGAGATCGGAGAACCAGAAATTTACCGGAACTAATGGATAAATGTATTCACCTCTTACCTCATTGCTATAGTAGGCGACAGGTATTAGGCTCTCCGCAAACAACATATATTGCTGCATAACCTAGGGATAAAAGGTAGGAAGATTTATGACAGCTTACCTGAATCTCAGTTAGATGAGGATGAGACAGAAGGGTTTAAAATTACCCTTTTAAAGTTAGAAGCACATTTTGGTGACAGGGTGAATGTAGCTTTGGAGCGACATAAGTTCTTTACCCGCATCCAAGGCAAACAGGAGTCTGTCATTAATTATATTGCAGCGTGACACAACTATGTGACTTTGGTGAGCTTACTGACTCACTCATCACGGACCAACTAGTCAGATGCCCAAACAATAGTCTCATCCAAGAAAAGCTTCTGGCAAAAAAAACACTTTAAAGGTAGCGGTGAACATGGAAGTTTCAATAGAACACACAGCTAAGTGTATTAAAGAGATGAAGCCTGCAAACAAGCTCATTGGCAATGTTCAAAATAGCAAGGAGATGTTAAGCAATTACAGTGAAAATGAAGTACTTAATGTCAGACCTGGTGAGGTCAAGGATAACCATGCAGTTAGAAAGAAGGAAAGGTTAAAATGCTATAGATGTTGCAGCAGTAATCATCTTGCCGATGACGTGCGTTGCACTGCCCGCAACGTCACATCTGTCAAATGTAATTTGAAGGGGCACCTGAGCAGAGCCTGCTAAAATAGTGAGAACAGCCAAGTTAATGTTGTGCACAGGGAAGTGGACGTTACCCCCAAGTGAGTGTTACAAATAAGAGTAAGGGACTCCCAAACTTCTGAAATTCCACTAGGGCATTCCAATGACCACGAATCTAACGATCATACTAAATGCACTATCTTTGTGAATGATTTTCCTATAGACGTGTTTGCTGACTTGTGTGCTCCGGTCACCTTACTTAACATGGATAGCATAAAGGACATAATTGACACCTCCAACCTCAGTATGCTGGAACCTGAAATTTCAGCTATTGGGTATGCAGATGAGAACATTCCATTGTGGGGGATGATGATGGCATGTATCATATTCAAAGGAAGAACTACATGGGGCAAGGTGTATACAGTAAGCAAAGGTGCCAATCTTTTAGGTTGGCATCATCAAAGAGAGTTGGGGATGGTTCTGGATCCTAATAATAAAGATCAAGTTCTCTTAACTGAGTGGGAGGCGGGAACCAGCAATTTTTTTAACATTCATCCTGAATTGTTCTCCGGATTTGACCACAATGTAAATGCTATGGCCTGCAGTGTAACTCCCTCGGGAGTGAACATCACTACAAATCATGATGCTAAAACCCCAGTAGAAAAGGGGTTACCTGAGCTGTTTCATGCTGCTTCAGGAACTGACATGGTAAAAAGTTGGCCCTGTGCCAGTTAATCCCACAGCAGTCCCTAAGTGATTGTACTTATAGACTACACTTCTCGCTGGATCAAATATAAGTTGGTTCAATGTGTTTCGTACAAAAACTCTCATTGATTTTTTAAGAGACTCTTTCGCATGTGAAGGTGTACCAGCTTGCATAGTCACCAATGACAATATCAAATTATCTTCATTGGAAATGAAGGCATTCCTTAATGAACTGAGCATCAAGCATGAGAGATCCACTGTACAAGACCACTGGGACAAAGACCCCATTTGGATGTTAATCCCCCAGATCAAAAATCTCACACACATAGCTTGTGCCAACAATATGGATGTAGACAAAACGTTAAGAGATAGCGTTTAGGCATATCACACCTCTTCCGACTTGGTAATAGGAGTAACCCCTTTTGCTTCCATTAGGGGAAAAGATCTGATTGCCAAACCTGCTATTCCCGTATTATGTGCCTAACGCCCTCATAATAATGTAATTATGTTCCAATTTTCTTGTATAGGCAGCATTGTTCTCTTCTTAAGAAATTATTTCGCATGAGTAGATGCATCAGATTGCAAAGTCACCAATAAAAGCAGTAAGTCTCTTCTATTGTTTTGACGGCATTCCTAACAATATGGGCAGCTGCCTTTCTTATAGTTGTAACCTTTTGTATTTTCCCCTTAGCAGCAATGTGTACCCGTTTTCAGCATCTGCCTGTTTTCATTGTATCCTTCCCCGGCGAAGGGAGATGTGTTGTAATCTTCCTTCCTTCTTCCCTTGGTACAATCCTTTCCCCCTCCTTCCCTAATGGAATATTCCATTAGAGTTCACTTTCGAATGTTGGGGAGCACGTCAGTTATGGAGAGTGGATGACAGAATAAAGACGTTCTTACCTACATGCTTGGAGTCTCTTTCTTCATTACAACACTAATCTACAAAGATGTTCTGTGAACAACACCAGGACATTATTAAAAAGGTGATAAGCCAAAGTGAGTACATTAGGAAGGACTACAAATTAGTTCTACCCTGCAACAAATCTCAAGGACTGTATTATTCAACTATGCATCCTGTGAGTACTAGGACAGGATTGTTTACTGAAGGTCCAGGAACTGAAGAGCTGGGTTGAGGATGAGCATTCAGAACTTTTGTTTCTGAAGAAGGAGTTGGGGACATTCAAATCTCAAAAAAGCCTCAGGCTTTAACCTTCCTTGGAGACCAAGAAGTAGCAGAAGCTGCACCCAAGACCCTTTGTGACCTTTCATACTTTCCAATGACACCCCTGGCAAGAAGGTTTAGGATTCCTTCTCTTTGACAAGATATGGTCATGAATGGCTGGAGGAGGAGAAAAGATGGAGGGGTGAACTTTCAGTGGATATATCTTGAATGGAAGATCATATCCTTTTTAATGATATGGAAGCTACACATTTCTGAAGTCAATATCTGTTAGTGGTCTCTAAACGTAGACATCTGTCTGCTAGTCTGTTAATTTTGTTTCGCAGGGACATAAGTAAAGTGTGTTAGAGTAGCAGGTGTGGAAAGGGGGATGAGGAATGACACTGTTGTTGCTGGCAAATAAATTGGCATTGGTCATGAAGAAAATAAGATAACCTTGAAAAGCTGCAAACGTTCTGTTAGTGCTGCTGTGTCTTTTAAACTGAGTGAGCAAAATCTAATTTGATGCTCTATCTTTTTAAATTGTTTATATTACCTTTTTACAATTTAATTTCTCCAAGACCCACCCACTATCTCAAGCCATTATACAGATTGATGACTACATTGGTTGAGCTGTGCATCAATTTAAACAAAAACAGGTTTATATAGAACAAACAAAAGTAACAAAGGGAAAGAAAATGCAGCACCATAGATCAAGTGTCTATTGACCATCTTCATGGGACTCAGCAATTCCCTCAAAGGAGCCCAGATTAGCAACCCCTTTTTGCGAGCCCGAGAGCTCTTCTGGGCATACACAGCGCTTTCAATGTGATACACCAACATTAAACAACCTAGACAATGAATAAAGGAAGGCAAGGCGGGATCCAGACAAGCTGTCCTTAGGCACAATCTAAACACTGCCATCGCGATAAACAGAAAAATAGGATGAGCCATCGGGGAGATTTCCTGTTCATGAACTCCTGAAATAACTAATTGTGATGTGACCGAAACCTTCAATTTCAATTTAACTCCCGTCTTAGGCTTGCTAACCCTGGGCAATCCTCCAGCATATTAGCTAGATCAACCCCAAACATTTCACAAGAGGGGAAAATAACACTGCTAATCCGCCTCAATTTGCTAATCTTTGCCAGAGTTATTTATAAATTAAACCAAGTCTGGTTGCACTTGTAGGTCAGCGGAGAAAAGACTGTCCTTCTACGTAACATGGCTGTTTGCCTGCCACTGAGCCACATATTTCTCAATGTCATCACCTAGCCTGCCATTTAACAATTTATAAATCTCCCCAATCCAATGTTGTCCTCCCCTCAACATCTCCACGAGTTCTACTTTATTAATGGTATGTTATGTTAGGTAATTTTATGTAGCGCACAGCTTTCTCAATGAAGTGACGTCCCGGCGCTTACAGCAGTGCCAATAGAAAGCAATGGCTAGATCGTAAAGAATAGGTAGGTCTTGATAGCCTTGCGGAAGGACAGCAGGCAATCTAACCGCTGGATATGAACAGGAAGAGAATTCCATAGTCTAGCAGCCAGATATCGAAATGACTTGCCCCCACTCTGAGGCATTTCACACGGAGGACCGCTACAAGGGATTGCTCTGACGAACGTAGCTGGTGAGTAGAAACATAAGGAAATAGCAGACTCAACAGGATCTCAGGGGAAGACAGATTTAGAGTCTTGAATGAAAGGCATAGAGCTTTAAATTGAATCCTTTGGGGCATGGGTAACCAGTGAAGGCGCTGTAAGGCACCTGATGCAGAACTGGTCCTAGGGAGCCTTAGCAAGACTCGAGAGGCCGCATTCTGTACTCGCAGCAAGCGAGTGACTTCAGCCTTATTGGCTCCTAGCATCAGTGAGTTGGCGTAATCTAATCTAGATAGGATGGTCGCCTGGACTACCAAATTTTGGGTAGAAGGATCAAAGAAGCACTGTAGGGGTCTCAGACCCCGCAGAAGTTCGATGCAAGTGATGGCAATCTTCTTTGTATGTTCCTGGAACCCAAGAGTGGAGTCGAACCAGATACCTAGATTTTTTACTGCCGAATTAGGGGTAGGGGCGGTCCCCAAGGAAGCCGGTCACCACTGATTGCTCCACAGCCCTTTATCCTTTCCCACAAGTAGGACTTCTGATTTGTTAGCATTGAGTTGAAGGCAGTTTACCGTCATCCAATGCGCAACTGTAGCTAGGCTATCCCGGAATCGTACAGCACCCAGAGTACAGTCATCGGAGAGGGCCACCACTAATTACGGATCATCGTGTTATGAGATCATGGTCAAACCATGATCCCTCGCCACCACCGCCAGGGGTTGAACATAAAGATTTGAACAAGTTTGCAAAAATTTTTCAAATTCCCTATTTCCTAGAAAATAATTATTTTTCAAGTCTTCAAATATGACAAAATGTTCTTCATTGATAACATCTCCAATGATATAATAATAATAATAATAATACAGAATTTTTTATAGCGCAATCAGCTACCTCACGAGGAGGTGTCCCGGCGCTGTGAGAACAGATGTCATGACCGTAGAGTCAGGAAGAGGGTGGCAACTAGCGTGGCTTGGTGAACAGCCAATTTTCAACAGATGCTTGAAACAGACTTCAGATGGGGCCTGTTAAAGAGCATGGGGGAGCGAGTTCCATAGTGTCGCCACGTTGGCCGAGAAAGTTCGTCCTCCCACTGGGGCTCTTTTTGCTCTGGGAACTGCAAGTCTGACATAGTTGTTGGATTTGAGGGAAGAAGATTGAGTGTACCTGGGTAGTCGATCTTTCAGGTAGTTTGGGCAGTTACTGTAAATAGATCTGAAGGCCAGAGTAAGTGCTTTCAATTTTATTCTGCTTACAACTGGTAACCAATGGAGGGAGAGGAGATACGGAGAGACTGAGTGTTTAAAAGGAATCCTCATTAAAAGTCTCGCAGTCGCATTTTGGACCAGTTGCAGTTGCTGTATAAGGTGCTTTGGTAGGCCCAGATACAGACCGTTGGCGTAATCCAGCCTGGATGTAACCGTGGCGTGGATTACAGTTTTACGGCAGCTAGCTGGGAGAAGGTGAAGGATCTTACGTAGGTTCCTTAGCTTGCTCATACAGCAGCTGGCAACTTGCTGGATGTGTGATACAAAGGACAGCTTGTCATCCTACCACACCCCTAGATTTCTTGCTGAATGGCTGGGCGAGGGGGCTTGTCCCATCTCTGCCGGCCACCACAAGTCCGGTGGTGGAGGGGGGGTTGTGCCGAAGAAAATCACCTCTGTCTTACTAGCATTCAGTTTTAATTTATTAGTGTTCATCCAGCAGGCCACGTCTTGAAGGCACCCCTTAAAGCTCAGAAAGGATGTCTCTGACGTATGAAATTGCCTTGATCCCCCAGTTGGCAATCAGCGTGAAAAGTGGAGCCAGGTAAACGTTAAATAAGAGTGGACTCAGGGCCGAGCCCTGTGGAACGCCACAGCTCAGGGTTTTAGGAGTGGAGGAGACGTTCCTTAGTGCCACCTTCTGAGTTCGCTGGGTCAGATACGACTGTAGCCACTCCAAAGCCTGGTCCTGGATACCTATCTCCGCCAGTCGTGTCAGCAGTATATCGTGGTCTACTGTATCGAAGGCGGCCGACAGATCCAGGAGCACCAGCATCGCTAAGTCTCCCGAGTTCATCGACCACCTCACTGACTCTGCCACCTCAATTAAAGCCGTCTCAGTGCTAAATCCGGGTCTAAAACCTGATTGAGTCTCATGTAGAATTTTATTGTGCTCAATAAATTGATTCAATTGACGCTGGATAACTTTCTCAAGCATTTTGCCTGGTGCTGCAAGGAGAGAGATTGGGCAGAGATTATTGAGATCCTTAGGGTCTCCGTTAGGTTTCTTTTTTAAGGGGAGGAGAGTGGCATGTTTCCATATATTCGGGAACACCCCCGAAGAAATGGACAGATTCCATATGTGCTGAATGGTAGGGGCCACAAAGTCTGCTATGCAACTCCACAGTTTAGGGGGGCAGGCGTCGTCCGGCGAGCCAGATTTACACCGACTTAGTTCGCGCTTGACCGTGTTTAGGTCTACTAAGTCGAATTGTGTCAGAATAGCACGGTCCGATATTATATCTGCTAGATCGGATTTTATGGTCGTCTTTTCTGGGCCAAAGGTCTCGTACACTTTCTTAATTTTTGAATCAAAGAAGTCCGAGATGCTGTTAAAAAACGAAATTGTCGGGGGAACTTCCCTCTCTATGCATATAGGTTCGAAAAATGACTGAACTATTTTAAAGGTTTCTTTGCTTGAATGTTCAGCTTGATGAATTGAATTCGCATAGAACTGTTTTTTGTTTTCCTAATGGCTTTATGCAGTTTTTTCAATGCATCCTTATAGCGAGCTTTCTAGATAGGATCATATTTTTGCCTCCAGAGTCGCTCCAGCCTTTTGCATTCCGATTTTTGCAATCTAAGCTCCTGAGAGAACCAGGGAGCAGATGGGGAGTCTCGTTTAGATATTGCGACTGTTGCCGGGGCAATAGATGTTATCATGTTCCTAATCCATTCATTAAGTAGTAGGGCATCGGTGTCGGCATTGGAAATGAGGGATGGCTGATTATCAGCGAGAGCTGGACCCATCAAAGCTGGGGTCAACTTGCTCCATTGTCTCTTCATAAAAGAGCACTTACTTAGCACCGGTTTGTCAGCCGTTACTTTAAGTAGAAATGGTATCAGAGAATGGTCTGACCAAGTCAAAGGTAACGGCGTGCCTGTCGACACATTAGTGATGTTGGAGAATATAAGGTTGAGCGTGTGTCCCGCTCTATGTGTGGGGCCCTCATTAATAAGTCTAAGGTTGGCAGAATTTAGTGTAGACCTCAATAAATCTTCCGAGGGACAGTCTGCCCTGTCCATGTGAATATTAAAGTCACCGACAACAAGAAACTGAGGGTGCGTGAGGGAACTCTGGATGATAATGTCCATCAGCGTGGTCAGGATGGGCTCTTCCTCCCCCGGGGGACGGTAAATAACTAATCCTGCCAACGATAACTGAGCTCCCACCTGGAAACAGAAGTGTAGTCCCTCTAGACCCTGAATGGACGTGGGGGCAGAGGAGGTGAGTGTAAGCTGTTCTTTGAATATGACAGCCACTCCCCCTCCTCTTTTGTCGCCTAGCCTGTTGGAAAAGCACATTTTATACTCTGGGGGGGTGGCCAGTGCAATGGCGGTCATGTTATCATCATTAAGCCAAGTTTCTGTTAGAAACAACACATCCCATTGGTGACCCTCCAAAAGCAGCCAAATGTCATCTGCATGTTTTGCGAAGGGATCTGCAGTTCAATAGTCCCGCTCTCAGGTCTTTGCTGATCTGTGGTTTGTGTTTGATACACCCATCAGCCCTCCAGCCGACCGGTAAGCCTAGTGATGAGCCGCAGGTCTTACAGACATGGGGTCTGATATAGGGTCTAGATATAGGGGCCACTATTCTTCTTCCATGCTTAAAGACTGAATTGGGACTAATATCTGGCAATCAGGGATTCTCTTGAAGGGGATTGTAAAAGCAGAATCGCCCAATCCCAAGCTTCTTCCAAATACTAGTCCATACCTGAGCCGCATATAATAAGGTCTTGAACCTAACTTTTTAAAGTAGCTGAATTCGAGCTATCAAAATAAAAACCCACTGGCAGCTAGCCCGAGTATTAGCTTGAAGGACGATGGTACAATACTTCCCTCGGCCCCTCTCTGACCTGTATGAGACAGCGGTGGAGTGTTTTATTGCAGGGCAAAAGCCCAGTAGTATGTCCCATTCTGTTGATAAACAAAGACATTTCAATGCCCTTAATGGTCTGCCATTGGACCAGAGGAACTTTCCCAGGAATGTGATGCTCTAATGAGGGGCTTTATAAGCCAGGCCATACTTGGCTTATTCAGAGATCCAGAAGAATGGTTAGTGTTTATCACTTGCAATATGTTCTTGCTGTCTATCTCTGTATCATTCTATGTTTCTATGTCTTTGATAGCAAGACTTCTCTCCCTCTCCTGTCATTTTTTCTTTCTCACCTTTATCTAGTAGAAGTGATGGGGGGCCTGGAAAACAATGTGGAGGTGAACATAACTGAATACTCTTATGTACCTTTTTCTGGGAGTCTTTAAGGAAGCACAACAGAAAATCAATGAGGTGGGAACCAGAATAAAATTTGCCCAAGCATGTTCTCCCTGAGTGCTCATGCTAAAATGTTACAACGAAAGGAACTTAGTTATGCCATGTGTTCTACTTGAGTAATTTTAGGCATTTCATGTAAAACCTTTGAAAATAAATTCCCAAAATTACACCAATTACATGAGCATTATAAAAATGTTGTTTTAGCCTAATGGGAATGAAACCTACAGATGCCAGTGCCACTTGTAGGTGTGACACACAGGCGTTTTCTCAAAACAGAATGTTGTTGTTTTTTTGCAATTGAAGAACCTAAAACGTCAAAGCCCACAGGTCGCAATGTGATGACTCACATAGCAACCCAGTTTGTGGGAACCCGCGTTTTCCCTGTTGTTCATGGAGAGCACAGTTGTAAAAATGTAGGCCCCTTCATGGAGCAGTAACCCTTTAGTTGTAAAGGGGTGCTAAGAGAATGTGACACAACATCTTATAGACCTACAGTCCTCATTCATATTGAGTGCACACTATTAGTTCTGAAGCCAAACAAAAAAATGAGTCAAGGAGTAGGAGAAACTGAATGCAATTCAAGGGGTAGTTGAATAACTATCTATCACTGATCAAGTTCTTCCTTCACATTGTGGATGTATTCAGTACAATATACCAGATGACTTTATATGTAACATGTTTGGATTTCACCTCAGCCTTCAAAATAGTCCTGAGGGCTAGAATTTGGGAAGAACTGTAGAACCTGTGATTGAATGCAGATTTACTATCTATAGTCAAAATACTCTACACAGGAGAAACTGCCCATGTAAGAGTGGGCCAAAAAGAGAACTTGAGTAGGCAATTCCCAACATCAGATGGAATGATACAGGAGCTGTATCATGATCGTACTTTCTGTCTCAGTGCAGAGCTGAGTGCCTGGCTTTATGTGCTCGCAGTGTCAAAGTTAAATCATTTAACCAGGGTTCAATATGTCCTGTGAAAATGGTTCAACAAAAAGCATGATTTATTTTGGGACTGCAAAACCCAGAATTGCAAAACCCAGAATTGCATCCTCAGCAGATTCCCATGCTTCATTTCTTAACGTTGTTTTTCTTTCCTTGTCGGCCGCCCTATATTCTGCTCTCACCGTTCTTATTTTTGCAGCATTTTTTGGGAGCTTATGCAGTTCCTGCTTTAGTTTTGAATATGCCAGAGTGCACTTCAAGGTAAATCAGCCACCGGGTTTTCTTATATTCTTCGCCCTGACAGACAGCGACTCTCTAACGGCCATTGTAATAGCCTGCAAGGAGGAAATATTACTAACGGGGGTAACCACCTCACTCAGTCAGGTATCAAATGCTGGTCTACAAATGTATATCAGATTTTCCGTGAACTCTACAGGGTTCACTATCTACCAGAAACGACTGTATCTAGTTATCTTTTCAATAACAATGTCAGATAGGGCCCGTTAGATTGCATCTTGACGATGCGGCCCACTACTAAGAATTTGAACTGAGACACCCCCTAAGAACTTGTAGGACACCCCCGCGCCGCACGGCCACCAGCTGCTGCGTGTGCCCCCGCCTGTCGACACTTCCTGCCTCGCAGAGCCTTCCCGCCCTCGGGTCCGCCCTCGGGCCACGCCCCATGCCTGTTGTTTTTTGCTGCGTTGTGTGCCACTGTCTTCCTGTACTCGTTTCTGCTGTATTTAATTTTTGCAGTCTGTACCCTGTAACTTTGTTTTTGTCCCCGTGCTGCTCTCTGTACCTGTTTCCCCCCCTGTGCTGCTGACCCCTGCACCCGCTCCCCGCTGCCAATTCCCGCCGCCGGGGAGTGTAGCCATGCCCCCTTCCTCCCCGCTCCCGCCTCCCAGCTGCCCCTCCCTCCCTGCACTTCGCCATAAATGGCGACCGTGTGCACGCGCAGCGGTGATGCGCAGCGGGCACGCCAATTGTGCGCCAAAGGCGCGCCAAAGGTAAGCCCGTCTGCGCCAGTCCGCGACCGGACCCCGCCCAGCGCCAGGACCCCTGGGTCCCGCCAACACCAGCCCACCCGCCGGACCTACAACGCCACCGAACTCAACACACTCAACGCCGGCAGACTCCCGGGTTGCTACCAAGCCACCCTGAGACGCACCCACGGACCCTTCTGCTGCAACTCATGCAAGTTCACCTGCATCCGGACTCGCACCACTCCAGCAGTGCCCAAGACCCCAATGAGCAACAACAGCAGCCACCTGAAGTGCATCCTGCTCAACACCCGCTCCGACCACAGACACTCCGTCGAGCTCTGGAACCTAATCGACACCACAGCCCCAGACGTCGCCTTCCTCACGGAAACCTGGATGAACGCCTCTTCAGCGCCTGACATCGCCATCGCCATCCCGGACGGCTTCAAGATCATCCGGAGGGACCGCGTCAACGAGACAGGAGGAGGCATCGCCATCATCCACTGGAACTCCATCCGCATCACGACCAACACCGACGACATCCTCGCTGTCGCTGAGCACCTGGACTTCCGGATCCACATCGACCCCAAGACCACCCTCAGAGGCACCCTCGTCTACAGACCCCCAGGACCATGCACATAATTCAGCGAGGACATCGCCGACTTCATCACCCCGCACGCCCTTCCGTCCACTGACTACATCCTCCTCGGGGACCTCAACTTCCACCTGGAGAACAACAATGACCGCAACACCACCACCCTGCTGGACAACCTCGGTCTCAAGCAACTGGTGACCACCCCCACCCACTACGCCGGACACACACTCGACCCCGTCTTCTCATCCAGCAAGGACATCGCCTTCAGCCACGCCACCGGACTCCACTGGAAGGACCACAGCTGCATCCACTTCAGCTTCAGAAGGACCACGATCCACCACCACCAGCAACAGGTGGCACGCAGAAGCTGGAACAAGATCACAGCCGAACAGCTCGCAACTTCCCTGAACGAGAGCCCACCCACCAGTGCAACGAACCCCAGCCAAGCGGCCACCAACCTCACGAAGTGGATCAGCGACTGCGCAGACGACCTCGTCCCTCTGAGGACCCCGCCTAGCAGACCCGGCAGCAAGAAAGCCCCTTGGTTCACCGACAAACTCAAGTGCTCCAAGAAGAACTGCAGAGCCCTTGAGAACGCCTGGCGCAGAAACCCCACCCCGGACAACATGACTGCCCTCAAACTCGCCACCCGAAAACACCACCAACTGATTCGCACCACCAAGAAGACGACATTCAAGGAACGACTGGACAACAAAGCACACAACAGCAAGGAACTCTTCAACATCGTTAAGGAGCTCTCCAACCCCAACGCCGGAAACAACGACATCACCCCTTCGCAAGACCTCTGCAACTCCCTCGCCTCCTACTTCCACAACAAGATCGTGGACATACACAACAGCTTCAGCACGCAACCGACGCATGCCATAACCGAACCACCGCCCCCCATCACCACCCCCCGCGCCTGGACCATGATCAGCACCGAAAACACCATCCGCACAATGAACTCCATCCATTCCGGATCTCCGACCGACCCCTGCCCCCACCACGTCTTCAACAAGGCTGACGTTATCATCGCACCCCACCTACGGGATATCATCAACACCTCCTTCAACACCGCCACCTTCCCGGAGAGCTGGAAGCACGCCGAACTCAGCGCCCTACTGAAGAAGCCATCAGCCGACCCCACTGACCTCAAGAACTACCGACCCATCTCGCTGCTCCCGTTTCCCGCAAAAGTCATCGAGTAGACCGTCAACAAACAGCTGGCCGCCTTCCTCGAGACGAACAGATCCCTCGACCTCTCGCAGTCTGGCTTCCAAGCCAACCACAGCACCGAGACTGCCCTGATCGCAGCAAACAATGAAATTCGAGACCTGCTAGACAATAGAGAAACGGCGGCCCTCATCCTCCTAGACCTCTCCGCGGCCTTCGACACAGTCTGCCACCGCACCCTAGTACAGCGCCTCAGCAACGTCGGAATCCAGGAGAAGGCACTGGAGTGGATCATCTCCTTCCTCGCCGGAAGGACACAGAGAGTCCGCCTTCCCCCGTTCAGATCAGAAGCCACTGAAGTCATCTGCGGCTTTCCTCAAGGCTCCTCGCTCAGCCCAACCCTCTTCAACGTCTACATGAGTCCCCTCGCAGCCATCGCATGCCAACACAACCTCAACATCATCTCCTACACCGACGACACCCAGCTGATCCTCTCCCTCACCAACGACCCCGCCACCGCCAGAGCCAACCTACACGAAGGGATGAAGGAGGTAGCCGAATGGATGAAGAACAGCCGCCTGAAACTGAACTCCGATAAGACGGAAGTCCTCATCTTGGGATCCTCACCCTCTGCCTGGGACGACTCCTGGTGGCCCCCCGCCCAAGGCAGCGCACCCAAACCAACGGACCACCCACGCAAACTGGGCTTCATCCTGGACTCCTCCCTCTCCATGACCAGACAAATCAACGCCGTCTCCTCATCGTGCTTCAATACCCTACGCATGCTATGCAAGATCTTCCGGTGGATCCGCACCGAGATCAGGAAGACGGTCACCCAGGCACTCATCACCAGCCGACTGGACTACGGCAACTCCCTCTAAGCCGGAACCACCTCCAAACTCCAGAAGAGACTCCAGCGGATCCAGAACGCCTCAGCACGACTCATCCTGGACATCCCCCGCCGCAGCCACATCTCCGGACACCTGAGAGACCTGCACTGGCTCCCGGTCAACAAGCGAATCACCTTCCGTCTCCTCACCCACGTACACAAAGCCCTGCACAACCAAGGCCCAGGATACCTCAACAGCCGCCTCAACTTCTACGCTCCCAAACGCCAGCTTCGATCGACCAGCCACGCCCTCGCCGCCGTCCCCCGCATCCGAAGAGCCACCACAGGGGAAAGGTCCTTCTCCTACCTCACCGCCAAGACCTGGAACTCCCTCCCGACCCACATCCGCCTGACTTAGGACCACCTCGCCTTCAGGAAGCAGCTCAAGACCTGGCTGTTCGAGCAGTAGCGGACCCCATCTCCCCTATCGCCTTGAGACCCCCCCAAGTGAGTAGTGCGCTATACAAATGCTTGATTGATTGATTGAGAGGCAGAGTGGGAAGTGGTCACTCAATGCAATCTCATTCACATAAAAACAGTTTAATCTTTTGGCTTGGCTATTCGATACCAGAATATAATCAATGGTCAAATGACAGCCCCTTCCATTGTAAGTACAGGGCATAGGTGGATGTATATTTATTAATTCATTAGCAAAGCCTAAAGTCATGCTAAAAACAAAGTTATTGTACAGGTCCCCCAGATCAGAGTGGTGGAAATGAGTGTGGCTAATGAAGTCTTCAGGTAAAATGCCACAAGTATTTCCTTCCTTGCTTTGACATAAGCTACAATTGAAATCCCCTACCATTATCACCATCATGTCCCTATGAGTTTTACTCAACAGGGCATGCAGGTTGTTAACTAATAGTGTAAGAATGATGTGTACTTTGTCTGGAGGAATATTATTATAAAAATGTATCAATAAAATTGTGTGGTTTGCCTTAACATTGATAAAAACAAATTGTTAGTATGATTCCTCACTCAACAGCTCTATCTTCTTCACTGCTAGCGTATTGGATATGTAATTTCCAAGTCCCCCTTTTGCTCTTACGCTCCTGCCTTCTATGGCTTGGGTGTGTAATGTTTTGAAACTGTTAATATGTATTACCCATGTTTCTTGAAAACACATGATGTTGTGACTCGATACATCCCCAAATAGGGGGTTCGTCAATTTGGACAGTAACCCACCAACGTTCCAGGAGGCTAAATCACATAACGTTCCCTTTGCTACAGAGTGGATGATTGATGAATCTACTGGACTGATTGGTCTACTTTCACAAATTGGTGTTAGTCCTACTGCGTTAGTGGCATCTATGGGATCATTACAGATCGTCAAGGTTAGACTTGTACTAGCTGTAACCTGAGTCTCCATGACAGGGGGAGTTGGGTAAACCAGTGATATCCTGTTTGTATTATTATATCCCTTAGTACTACGATGTCTACTGGTACTGTGATGTCTATTTGCACCCTCCTCAGTGTATACGGAGAATCTTAAACAGGGGGCCAGTCAATCTTGGTCTTCTAGGGAGGCAAGGATGGCATAACAGTTGCTCAGTGGGATATTATGACTGGGCCACTCACTTCTTATTGTCGGTTCTCCAACGGAGTAGAGTCTCAGGTTTCGAGAAGGTTGGTAGAAGTATCCCAGAGGCAGTATATTTATGATCTGGGAGGAAATAAACTGGTTTCCAGGGACGCGCGATTGTAAGAACATAACTGTAGCTTCTCTGCATTTGCTGCTACTTTGCCATATTTTGCACAACTCTTTTTTAAAAAACCACAAATGTTTGACTTTTAACTCAGAATTAAAGTATTTTAAGCTCAAATTAACTGGTGGCACTTACTGCTGGGAATTTAGTTTGCCCTTCCGCGGTCCACCGCAGAGGTATCCTGTTTGTTGTGGAGGGAGGAGGTACTTCCGGCTGCAGGGCCAGGTGGTGTTTGAGCGGCCTGCCTTTCCCCCTAAAAACCGGGTGACAGCTAGGACGCGCAGGGGACGCGCAATCGTAAGAACACAACTGTAGCTTCTCTGCATTTGCTGCTACTTAGCCATATTTTGCACAACTCGTTTTTAAAAAATCACACATGTTTGACTTTTAACTCAGAATTAAGGTATTTTAAGCTCAAATTAACTGGTGGCACTTACTGTTGGGAGTACCCCGTTTGTTGTGGAGGGAGGAGGCACTTCATGCTGCAGGGGCGGGTGGTTTTTGAGCGGCCTGCCTTTCCCCATAAAAACCGGATGACAGCTAGGACACGCAGTGGACGCTCGCAGTGGGCGCGCTTCCTGTCTGCACCCATCCGCGACCGGCCGGGGCCAGGGGCTAGTACCCCTGCCGGTTCTACCGCAAGAATGCGATACAGCTCCCAACAGCTCCACGCACTGTGCCCCACACTGGGGAAGAAATGCAATCATAGTATCAGTCTGGAGACTCGCGGCAAAAAGTGTGCTTACTGCTCCTTTGCCGTAAGTCTCCAGCTGAAGCCCAGAGATAGGGGTCAGACGCTCAACCTCTACCTAACTAACTGTAGATCGCTAAGAAAGCACCCTGTGGAAATACACGACCATCTGGTGGTTGAGCAGGTGGACGTCCTATTCCTCACTGAAAAATGGCTTGATAATACCTCGGCACCAGAAATCCTAGAAGCTCTCCCCCATGGCTATGAACACAGTAGAATTGACAGGCCAACGGGAAGGGGTGGAAGGATTGCCATAATATGTAAGCACGAGATCCAGTGCACCCTTGAGACTGCCAATGTTGTGGACAATGAATATGGGTTCTTCTCGATCTCAGCATCAACAAACCACATTCTCAAGAGATTCCTGGTATACAGACCACCAGGACCGGAGCGCGATTCGCTGCAAGCTTCATTGAGAGCCTAACTCAGCCAGCCCTCAGGTATGAGAGGCTCCTGCTCTTGGGAGACTTGAACCCCCATTTTGATGAGGCCACCAGTACGGAGGCGCAAGAAATCTGGCAGGAACTAGCTGCACTCCAACTTAGTCTGAAATCTGAGCTGCCCAGCCACTCCTGTGGCCATCTTCTGGACCCGATATTTGCGAATTGGGAGATGTTGCACATTGAAACCCCTACACCCGTGGTATGGTCCGACATTTTCTGATCTCATTTAAGGTGGCGGTACCCACAATCCCAACACAGGACAAGCTGGACGCAGAAAATGGACAAACTTCTCATAGAGGCATTTAACAGGGCCCTAAGCCAGGGTGGGCCCCAAGGGGGTCAGGAAATTGAGTCAGCTTGTGAGGCACTGGATAGGCGCATAATGGAGGCACTGGACAGTATGGTGCCCTGGCCGAATAACATAAGACTAGAGAGATGTTCCTGCAGTGGCCGATCATTCAATATTGTGTGTACATCTCAAATTTAGTCAACACAACAAGTGACAGAGAAAGTACAAATGAAGTTCATTCAAAAAAATATATATATTTTTATTTGTTTCTTATATTTTGTTTAGGTATGAATATAAATACATATAAGTTAAATTCTTAATCAGCGAATCATCTTTTATCAAATTCATAGACAATACATGAAATGTAAGAAAAAATTCAAAAGATTCAAAAAAGACACAAGGACAAATCTAAAATCCATAACAAATAACCAGAAGTTACCCCTGAGCAACAATCATATACAACAACTCACTCACGTGCTAACAGACATTCCACATTCATACTACATACAGAGATGAAAAAGGAACTGGATCCCTATTAGCGAGATGGTTACGCTAATGTGGTAAAAGGTCAACAAGATGTAGTTGTTGGCTCTTATGGCGGGTCTACGCGCGTTTCGGTGGGCAAGCCACCTTCATCAGGACCTTGAACATCAGATAGTGCAGGTAACAGGGGATCAGGCAAGAGAGAAATTGGCAAGATGATAGGAAAGCTATCACTCCAAGTTAGTCTCTACGGGAGTACATGGGACGGGTCACAGGAAAATCGCTGCATCCGAAATAACAAGTCGGATGTATCTAGTGGTCCTCAAATTTTCATAATAATGTAAGCGAAATCAAATTCAGTGTGGTAAGCAAAATGGCGCCAGTAGTTTTCTTGATATTTGGGTTCTGAAGAGATACTCCTAATATTTAGAGGGTCCCAAGGATACTGTAGTCCGCGAAGGGCGTTCACTCTTATGTTAATAGAGTCTAATGTTTAATTATGGCCGGATTTCATAAAAGTAAGGCATTCTCCGAGTTGATTAAATTCCGTGCTGTCACCGCGACCCTTTTACTTCGGCGAATAACATCCAGGCATCTATGCGTCCCGGGCCCTGGCCGAATAATGCACCTAGGAGATAGACTAAGTTGGCCCCATGGTTCGGGGTCAAGCTGGGGGGTAAGAAAGCGGAATGTAAACGTCTGGAGAGACAATGGAGGAGAGGTTTTTCTGAGAAAGATAGGAATGATTATAAAACTGTGCTTAAGGAATACCATGCCTTAATTAGGAAAACACTGAATTCCTACTAATGTAGTTGAATAAAGGTAGCAGATAACACGGTGAAGGAACTGTTCTGCGTCTACAAAGAGATCTCCAACCCTCTCTAGCACTGCGGTTCCTATGACAGGGTCAGAGGAATCCTGCAATTTGATGGCAGAGTTCTTTTTGCACAAGGTAGAGAGGATCTACTCCTCCTTCCCGGAAGCGGCCAGAGAGGGCCACATAGGAAGGGATACCTCCACCAATGTTAAAATCAGGTAATGCCTCAAAACCTTTAGTGTCCCATCCCGGGAGATCCTTTGCACTATAGCTGGCAGTATTAATTCAGGCTCCCCTAAAGATACTGAGAGGTAGTGTGGAAAGGTACCAAAAACTTGGAAGGAGGCTGTGGTGCTCCCCCTGAAAAAAAACCTAATATTAGTATGGAGCAATTTGAGAACTTGCGCCCCATCTCACTCCGGCCGCACTTCGCCAAGATTGCGTAGAAGTTCTTCAATAATCAGGTGACAGCCACATTGAGGCCAATAGATTGCTCCATCCACTCAATCGGGTTTCTGTGCCCTCCATTTAACCGAGTCAGCATTGCTGTTAGCTACAGAAAGCTTACGGAAACATGTAGATGAAGGCCATACGGCTGCACTGATCCTGCTGGATCTTAGTGCCGCATTTGACACTGTGGCCCATCACACGCTGCCACGTTGTTTAAGAAGGGGAGGAGTGGTGGACAAGGCATGGGAATGGTTGGAGTATTTTCTGTCTGATCGCAGTTTCCAAGTCGCACAGGGAAGTCGTGCCCTATGCAGACAACACGCAACTGGTGGTGGCTTTGACACAGCCTAAGGAGCAGGTTGCTACTAATTTTAGGTCATGTCTGCAGGAATTGGCGGCCTGGATGGCCAATAACTGCCTCAAACTGAATGGAAACAAGACAAAGGTCTTGATTGTGGGGAAGGCTCCTTCAGTGTGGAACTCGGCATGGTGGCCTCCAGTGCTGGGTCCTCTACCTACTCCCAGCGATCAAGTGAGGAACCTAGGGGTGTGGATCGATGATAAGATCTTGTTCGAGTACCACACCAAACGAGTGACAGACATATGCTTTGGCACTCTGAGGGTCCTCAGGAAGACTACTTGCCATTGACAGCCAGAAAGACCACAGTCCATGCATTAATAACATCAAGGCTGGACTATGGGAATGTCCTTTATTTGGGAGCCACTCAGAGGTTGCAGCGTATACAAAATGCGGCGTCCCGCCTGGTCTTGATGCTGCCGAAAAGAGCCTCTTCAAAGAGAGCACTGAAAGCATTGCACTGGCTTCCAATTAAGGAACGTGTCGCATTCAAAGCCCTCTGTGTCGGCCATCATATCCTACAGGGGAAAGAACCCACTTACCTTCACAACCTGCTTATACCGTACCACCCGACCCGTCAATTGAGATCTAGCAGGAAGGGGATGGTGCAGGTTCCTAAATTTAGCAGAGTAAGAATGGGAGGGCATTCCGTTCGTGTACTAATAGCTCAACAATATAACAGACTCCTTTGGGGCTTCGGCTGGAGAAGTCAGAGCTGGCATTCCTTAAAGAGCTGAAAACATACCTGTTGCCTAAAGACTAGGGCAGCATAGATATGTGGTCCCATTGTAAGAATAATCAAAGGAAAAAGAAAACATAAACCAAAATAGGAAAAGCAGTATTTAGTAAATTTGAAGATTCAATGTTAATTAATCGCATAGAGTTCATAATTTAATATATGCAATCAAAAAAGTTCCACAATTTTATGGAGGACCAAAAACACAGACAGTGCCCCGGGAAGGGAAGGTGTGGTGGTGGGAATAGTGTAGGTTCAGGGGAGGATAGTGACATAACACTGGTCTATTAGACCCAATTTGTACACAAATATCAATGCGTGTTGGCTTCTAAATTCAGCTACATTCAAAACATAAATGTTATTTTTACATCCACTTAGAAAAATGCCTCCAATTTATAAAACCATCTAAATCAAAACGACAGTATGGGTAATTGATGGGCAGGGTTCGAAGGCAAACGCTGAATCACGGCCGCATGGAAGTCGGTCGCATCATCTGGAAACGTCGACAATCTTCCACCCTGCCCATCAATTCTAACCTGTATGACCCCTCTGTTCTGCACTTCTTGAATATTCAATTCACCTTATGGTCCTCTCCAGAAATCTTATGTGGAGATCTGAATATACATTTGGATTCCAGTTTTGATTTAGACTGCAATATCCCATACTCTGGGAGGAAAGGCAAGATTTCAAGGGTTTACCGGGGCTCTGCTGTGAACATGCTTTGGTTGACGTCTGGCAGAAGTTGTACACGGCAGATCCCGGCTATACCTTCTATTCAGCCCCACACAGTAAACTGGTCCGTCTAGATTATTTCTTGGTTTCTGATTCAATCTTTGAAAGGGGCCAGTTGTGAGCTGTATCCCCGAGTCACCTCGGATCGTAATCCACTGATCTTACAACTTCCATTGTAAGATCAGTGGATTACGATGTAGGGTCAAGGCCTCATGGGTCAACTTGGTCATTTGAGCAGAAATTGCTGTTTGACTAGGTGTACTGTAGCCATATATCAGAGTGGATAAAATACTTTTTCCTACAGAATAATGGCTCAGCCCCTGTGGCTGTTGTTTGGGATGCCTTTAAGGCAGCAGCGAGGGGTGAGACTCCAAGCTTTTCGCTGTATCGTCAAAAGGAAATTAAAGAAAGGATTAAAGTATGGAATAATCAGCTACAAGAGGCAGAGAAATTACTGATTAGGGCTATCTCTGATCTGGCAAAAAAAGAGGAATGCCTCAAACAAAAAGCCATTTGTTGGAATAATATTTATCACTATTTTGCTGAAGAACTCGCAGCCAATTTTGTTCAATATAAAACAGAGATCTAGAGTATGGTGAAAAAACTGGGAGACTACTGGCCAAAACGCTGCAACACAAGAGGGTTTTGAAAGGGATAAGCTGTATAAAAGACAGCTCAGGTTGGATACAAGATCACCCGGACTAGGTCCTTGAAGTGTTTCAGGATTACAATAAATCTCTTTATTCTTCCAAAGAGGATGATGAGAGGGACTTTGGGGAGGAGTATTTGTCTGACTATGCAACCTCGATAGTGACACCGGTACAGGTGCTGGATCTCTCATCCCGATTTCTAGGAAAGAGCTTGAATTAGCTTTAGTGTCTCTGGCAGCTGGTAAGGCAGCTGGCCCTGTTATGCTGCACTTAGAATTCTATCGCACATTTAGACATATTCTATCCGGGGAGCTAGAATCTTTGTTTGCATTGGCCCAGAAGAGTCAGATTCCTGACTCCTGGCGCAAGACCACAATTGTAATTTTTAGGAAGAAGGACAAACCAGAGCTTAGTCCTTCGTTTTACAGTCCGATGTCATTAATTTGTGCAGACAGCATCATTGCGCTTAGAATCGCCAACATGGCTTTATACTCAGCCGGGACACTACAGATCACATGTGGCGGGCAAACGCTTTATTTGACTGGGCTCAGGTTTCCAAACAATCAGTTTGATCCTGTTGGACACCGAAAAGGCATTCAACATGGTCTCCTGGGGCTTTTTATGGCACTTACTCAAAACCAAGGGATTCCCCCAGGATTTCATCCGGCCCATACAAGCTCTATATACCTTTCCAGTGGCTTCAGTCAGTACTTCCTGTCAAGACTCATGTCTACTATCCATCAGCAGAGGTACTCGCCAGGGGTGCCCCTGTTCTCCGCTTTTATTCTCAATCTATATCTATCCTTTTCTGAGCAAATATGATAACAGCTTAAGCATTGAGGCAGCCACCGTCAACGGTGTAGCTCATAAAACATTGGCATACGGAGATGACGTTACAACCTTCCCCTCAGAAGTATGCTCTGCTCTTCCGGCTGTTTACGATCTAGCCAAGAGATTCGGCATGGTGTCTGGTTATCAACTTAACGTCAATAAAACACAAATAATACATTTGGATTTCTTGAAACCCACAGGGATCCCAATAACATTGGTTGCTACTTATCAGCGGGTGAAGATAACAGCCAAGGTAAAGGAGATACCTTAAATCAATATGTCACCGATTGCCAAAGAGGTTATTCAATCACTGGAGAGACTGGACCACCTTCATCTTTCAATCCATGGTTGTTCCAGCGTAATTAAAATGACAATATTTCCAAAATGTTTATACCTATACCGGTCTATTTGCATCGCATTCCCTACATACTGTATCTCAAGCGCCGAAAGGCGTGCTCAAGGTTCTCGTGGGGCTACCATAAAGCACGAAGGGTGCTGACCTGGTGAACACTCCCTAGACCAAGGGGTGGATGGGGCATGCCCTCTCTGCTGCTGTATGATTGGGCTGCACTCCTACAGCATATGGGTCCGTTAATATCTGGTGGGAAGACCAGTGCGCCAGAATACTTAAGACCCTCAATCTTTGAGTTACTTCTTGGGGAGGCCGCTTGTAACCTCTTGGTTAGAAACATCGAACTAAGCTATTACAAGAAAGTCAAGTTCAAGGTCATATATTCGCCTTTTCGGTCTGGAAAAAAATTGGTATCCCACATATCAATGCATACACTCCTTTTGTTTTAAGTGGCCTTCTGCCCATGATTTTTCAGGACTCAATTACCTTTGCTTGGGGAATTTCGGGGATTACGGTTTTGGGGGATCTCTTTGTGGGGGTCAGCTTGCATCTTTCTCTGCCCTACAAACCAAGTATGGTCTTCCCACATCATTTAAAAAATGTTTGCAACTCAGGAGCTATTTGTTGCAGCACGTGACAGCCCGAGCAGATATGTTTGAAAGTATCCCAGTAGTGGGGCTCATTGAGAGGGGATCTAGGATTGGAGCTGTTTATCAAACTCTCATGCATAACTTTACATTGGATTAGCCCGGATTCCACCACCTTTTGTAACTAGAGGGCTCGGCTATTGGCAACGTATAACATGGAGTCAGCTGTGTATAGAGTTAAAGGTCATAGAAGACAGGAATTGGGCCACAGAATTTGGGCCCAGTTACAGACTGGCTAAGATTAATCTACTGCTCTTTCCCTTTTTTTTTCTTTTTTTTCTCTTTTGTTTGTTGGCTTTTTATTTGATTGTTATATACTTGTTTATGTGTATTATCTTATGTTAACCATTTGTTCTATTTTCTGATTATGTATTGCCATAACTTTTTTGACAAAATAAAGATTTGTATTTGTGACGACCGGATTTTCGGACAAGATAGAATCAGCTCACCAAGACAACAACGCAACCCCCTCCCTCCTCAGGACCCATCTATCCAGGCACCTGGGTACCTACCTGAGGATGGGGAACTAGCAATATACAAGCTCATATCATCAGAAACACCACTAAATCTATAGGGATTACTAGGAAAACTCACTGATTACTAAGGACGTCCATGCCCTACACCACACTCATACCTTATAGTCTTGTGCCAACTCAGACCCAGACTATGCTACCCTCCTACTCATAGTGAAGGGGGCAGTTCCAATAACTTACCATTACACACTGACACAAGCCACAATCCTGTGAGTATACACATCGACTACAGTCAATGCTCTCACTAACGCCACTTTCCCTAGCGGCGATCTCATTACACACTGACAAAGTCAGTGCTCTCATTAATGCCACTCTCTCTCTAGTGGCAATCTCTGCCCTATGAATACCTTCAGATCTCTCTCTCTCTCTGTTGGGAAGTTTCCCGAATTACACTGTGTACAACTCATTCCCTATTTCAAGAGCTCCTCTCTCCCTCATTATTCAGTTACCATTTACCTGGACGGGAGTTGCATCCATTCACATAACAGTACCTGACTAGAAGAAAGGCTAACTTTACCATAAGATAACAAATCATACACACTGGTTCATTAAGAACTGGGGTTCC
The DNA here is from genome assembly GCF_964263255.1 of Lissotriton vulgaris. NCBI lineage: Eukaryota > Metazoa > Chordata > Amphibia > Caudata > Salamandridae > Lissotriton > Lissotriton vulgaris. The sequence continues at coordinate 2,038,689,439 of NC_141691.1, forward strand.
TTTATTATAACAATATCAACAATATAATACTGCACTATAACACATAGCCTGAAAAGTAATAGGGGAATAGACACATACACAGATCTGTGGGGTCTCTTTAATATAATGGAAAGCTTTATTACTATAAACATATAACTGACAGGGACTGTAGATAGCTAAAGAGGGAATGGATTATACTGCACACCGCTGAAAGAAAAAGGATTAGCAATACAGTAGGGGAATCTAGCCTAGGAAATAAAGGACAAGATTACTGTTTATGGGCACTAATATAACAGGACAGATATCACCTGATTAGTATGAAGTCTTGCTCTAGCTGTCATCTGGGTTCCTCTCTCGTCTGTGCCTCGGCTTGTCTCAGATTCTCCCCTGCACTCTTGGACATGCATCTGCGCTGATCACTCTGCACAGGATTCCTCTCCCCCACGAACTATCTTCACCTTCAAACTTCTGTCTAATGATATAGTTTCTGCCACTCTGATAACTGTTCGCTCCACTAGCTTCTTCACTCTGTCTGATTATCCCAGCTCCAATGTCCAACTCACTCCAGCTGTTCCCACAGACTAATCCACGATATAACTTCAGTCTCTTCCAAAAGGCATCACTCCAGACTCCAGCTGATCACAACTCCTTCTGATAAGTAACTACTTCTGACTGCTTTTTTCAGCTCCAAACATCATATGCCTTCTCTCTCCAGCTCCAAACACCATCTGCTCACAACTGCTTCTGATAACTCCAGCAATCATCTGTCTGCTCTCTCTCTGGTTCCAACTCACTGACTGACTTCTCTCACTACAAGAACCGACTGAGTGTTCTCTGTTCCAAACACCAACTCACTTCTCTCTCCAGCTTCAACTGACTGCTCCGTATCTTCTGCACTTCACTAATATGGAATGCTCTCTCCTCATGGAAATTTCCAACAGAGGGCTGCCTCCCACCGAAATCCTGTGCCAGCTCCGAGGCCTCCTGCGCAGCCTACAGTGACCATCTGCATGTTACGTCTAGGCCCGAGAGACAAACACATTCTTCCGATAAGATCCACTCTCGGCTGGTTTTCCCCTTGCGAACATCACCTCATAACTAAAACATCACCTTTACCCTGCAAGCATCTCAGTCTGCAGGGACAGAAAGCAAAATGGAGTCTCTCTAGTTCTGGGCCTTGTAGGCCTGAAAAGGATGAAATACCACTTAGCTCTATCAGAGTACATAATATAAAGTCAGGACTACAGGATCCACCCTCTACTATAGGTAGGATGAAGAAAGGACACATAATTATGTCAAAGCCAATAGGCAATGGATGGATTAGAGTCAGGAATAAGGGATCTATCATCATATAAAGCAGCTATCCTCTAGTTTATGCTTCTAGGTCTGAGGAGAGGCCTAAAAGGAGCAAGACAAGCTAAGAATAGGGATCCAGGATGGTAGCAAGCTTAAAGTCACCATTACTCAGAAATAGAGCCAAAAACACGGTCACAACAGTATTAGAAAAAAAGTTACCTTTGTCCAAGTAGAGACCCTTCTTCCTATTCAGGGTAAGCGGGATACACTTCTAAAATAGCCCATGCTCACCCCCTTTGGTAGCTTGGAAGGAGAAGACAGTCTTATTGCAGTGGCAGTGTGTAAAGCATTTGTGAACACATGCAGCAATACAGTGAAAACAAATGGACACCACACTAGTTTATAGAAATAAGTAATAGTTATCTAACCCAAAACAAGATCAACCAACAAATATACACAATACAGTTATCAATGTATCCTTAAAAAATAAGTTGGAGGGGGATAGGCGCACACTGCCTCACACTGCAGCACTGAGTTTGCCCCGATGCATCATTATAAATGCAGTGTATGATAACACTTTCTTCGGTGTCAGGCTTTAGTTTTTTACCCTTGTTGGTGCAGCCAGTGCTGTGTATCTATAGACATGTGTTTCAGGATAATTGTCCTTCTTCAGTTGAGAGCAACACATTTTTTGGGGTGCTGGAGGTGCTGCCCAAAGCCTTCTCAGGTCTCAGTGCCACTTGCAGGGGGCAGGTGCATCAACCAGAGCGCGCCAGCTCGTTAGCTCAAGGGAGCCTTTTTAAATAGGAGGGGATGTGCACACACCTCCTCACACTCCAGTAATCAGTTTGCCCCGATGCATCATAATGAATGCAGTGAATGACAACACATTCTTCGATGTCAGGCTTTAGTTTTTCACCCTTTTTGGTGCAGCCAGTGCTGTGTATCTCTAGACATGTGTTTCAGGATAATTGTCCTTCTTCAGAACAGAGCAACACATTTTGGGGGTGCTGGAGATGCTGCCCAAAGTCTTCTCAGGTCTCAGTACCACTCGCAGGGTGCAGGTGCATCAACCAGAGCTCGTCAGCTTGTTAACTCAAGGGAGCCTTTTTGAAATAGGAGGGGGGTGGGCGCACACTGCCTCACACTCCAGCACTCAGTTTGCCGCAATGAATCTTAATAAATGCAGTGCATGATAACACTTTCTTTGGTGTCAGGCTTTAGTTTTTCACCCTTGCTGGTGCAGTCTGTTTTGTGTATCTCTAGACACGTGTTTCAGGTTAACTGTCCTACTTCAGTAGAGAGCAACTCAATTTTGGGGATTCTGGAGATGCTGCCCAAAGTCTTCAAAGGTCTCAGTACCACTCGCAGGGCACAGGTGCATCAACCAGACCTCTTCAGCTCGTTAGCTCAAGGCAACCTTTTTAAATAGGAGGGGGTGGGCACACACTGCCTCATACTACAGCACTCAGATTGCCCAGATGCATCATAATAAATGCAGTGCATGATAACACTTAATAACTCTACCTGGAGTTATTAAGACGTTGTGACAGATAAAGTATGGCACTGACTGCGAAAAGCGTGGCGCGTCAGGCGCGTCAGGATTGAAGTCAAGCAGACCCCCAATAAACAGTACCTCGGTAATGATGAAAGCGAAGACGGTGCATGGCATCAGGGAGGTGATGCATCGTTGTCAAAAGGTGACATTGGTTTCTTATGGTCCCAAGGAAGGTGAAGCCTCTGTTTCTTCCTGTGATGCAGGGGAGATGATACGTATTTCCCTTACTGTATCGGGGAGGTGACGTCACAGTGATGCATCTATTCTTATAAAGGAGGGGTGTCGATGGATTTGGAAATCACCCATGTAGGGTATCGACTCTGCATTTATGAAGCACCAGCGTCAGTGAATTTGGGGCTGCCGTGCGAGTCAGGATCATACATCATGCTCTTCACAATTGGTGTCCTCGGCTCCAGTGCAGGCTTTTGAGGCAATGCAGATAGGCATCAGCAGGCATCGGGATATGCGCCAAGTCATGGCGGTGCATCATGCTCTTTACGAGCAGTGCCTAAGGTATCTGTGCAGGTTACAGCATCGCTCACCGGCTTGGGTGTTGCAATTTCCTTCTGTGACGCGGGTCCCTTGCTGACTGTGCCACTGGATTCAAGGTAACCTAGCTGATGAAGGATGACATACCCCGAAACTGGTCGCAGGATGCTTGTTTCCGGTCCAGGGAGGACCTGGCTTGACAGTTTGATCTGTACTGCTCTCATGAGGCACAGGGTCAAGACTGATTTGCATATGGCTGGGTCCAAACTGGGGGGGGGTGTAAGGGTGTAGTGGGTAAAAGAAGGATGGATATAACCTAGGTCTGTTGACTGGGGGAGAATGTTTGAATCATTCAGCATTCCGTTCATCATTTGTTGCAGTTAAACTTTTCACCCTAAGTGGGATAGGTATACCCAAACGCGGGTCCCTTGCTCACTGTGCCACTGGATTCAAGCTATCCTGCCTGATGAAGGGTGACATACCCCAAAACCAGTCCTAGGATGAATGTTTCCGGCCCAGGGAGAACCTGGCTTGACAGTTTGGTCTAGACTGTTCCCATGAGGCACAGGGCCAAAACTGATTTGCATTGGCTGGGTCCAAACTGGGGTGGCATAGTGGGCAAAAGAATGCTGGATTTAACCCAGATCTCTTGATTGGGGAGAATGTTTGAATCATTCAGCATTCCGCCCATCATTTGTTGCAGTTTTAATTTCCATCTGTGGCAGCTGAAACAGCAGTTCCAGAAGCAGAAAGACAAAAGAAATGAAGTCTTTGTCATCCTGACACTTCAGAACAGGCAGCACGCTATATTTTAAGCCCTTGGAGATCTTCCTCAAGCAGGGGACACAGCAAGTAGCCACTGTAGGCCAACCCCAAACTGCAAACAGCACAGGGACAGTATTCCTTCTCAGCTTCTTCTGTTCTTCTGCTTGGCAAAGGTTCCTCTTGATTCACAGTTCTGGGTTCAGGGCCCCAAATATTTATACTACAAAATCTGTTTTTCTCTGGTGGCGGAGAAGCCTTGTGGTTGCTCAGAACTGGTTTGTCCTCTCTATTGCAGCTTCCTGTCAGGAGGTGGAGACAGAATTGTGGAAGGCTGTACAGGCCCATTCAAGTGGAAGGAAATCTCCTCCCCCTACTTTTAATGTAGGCCAGGTCTATTCACCTCAGCCTTGACTCATCAGGCTCTCTAGAGCCACTGTTTCTCCCCAGCCCCTCTTATCCAAAGCCAGACATGCAATACACACACCTAGCAGAGGCACACTGGATGGCTAAGCAAGAAAATACCTACTTTTTAAAAGTGGTATTTTCAAACACAAAATATAAAAATTACCCTCACTAAAGATGCATTTTAACATTCCGATTTCAGCCATATAAAACTTTATTTTCCTACCTTGTTCCCATGGGTAGTTATGCGCAAAATATGTTGAAAGCAAACTCCCCATTCTAGCCTATGGAAATAGGTAGCCTTTCAATAGCTTAAAACAGAATTGGCAGTCATTTACTATCAGGACTTGCCACACACACCAGGGCATGTCCATCCTTTCACACATTCTGCACCCTCCCCACAAGGGTATCTTGGGCCTACCTTAAAGGTGACTAACATGTAAACAAAAGGGAGGGTTAGGGCCTGGGGGTGGGTACACTTGCCAAGTCAACATGGCAGTACTAGACTGCCCACAGAGACTGCAGTAGCAGATCTGAGTCACATTTACAGGCTGTTTATGTGGGTGTCACAGACAGTGCTGCAGCCCAGTAGCAACATTTGATTTACAGGCCCTTGGCACACACCATGAAACTGTACAAGGGACTGTCTAGTAAATCAAAGCAGCCAATCATGGAAATACCAATCCATAACATCAATTTGCAAAGGGAGCACTTGCACGTTGGCACTGAACAGCAGTGGCAAAGTGCCCAAAGCATCTAGACCAGCAAAACAGAGTCCAACACAAAGCAAAAGCACAGGAGGCAAAGAGAAAAAATGCAGGCGGGACCCACGCCAATGTTGACAGGTCTAACACATCTGTAGCAAGCCACAGGCTTGACCTGTACTGGGCACAGAACTATAGTCTGACTCAGTCAAGGGCCTGCAATCTTATCTAGTCAAGGGCCTTACATTTTAGCTGGGCACAAAGCTGCTGGCTGACCATGGGGCAAGCCTGCAGTCTAGGCTTGGCATAGGACTGCAGTTTAATCTGTGTACAAGACAACAGTCAGAGCTGTGAATGACTCAGCATTGCCTGACATCTGACTTGGGCATTGAGTGGCAGTGTGAGGTGGGCACATGCCTGCATTATCAATTGGAGAACACAAGGGTGGCTGGGCCCAAAGGGAAGGAGGGTAGGCAGGGCCACACTAATATGAAATAGAAATATTTGCCTATGCCTCCGAGCTACTAAGAGTACACACTAGTTCATGTACAAGTAAACCACAGTTTATTAGTTTACCAAAAACAGTTTATGTTTTCAATTTTATACTCAGTTTACAAAAGAAAAGATCACAAACACAGAACTAAGACCACTATCAACCTCATGTCTTAGCCATATACAATTTCAAAAAACACTTTATACAAATATACAATGAACCGAACATGTAGTGAATAATTTGACAAGCAGTGACTTTTTGACACAAAGAAACATTACCATGAATACATGGACCACATAACCTCGTGCATTAGTGAATGAAAAGGGACTCTTACAAACATTTAAGAACACGGGGAGAAAAAAGAAACAATGTTTTCAACAACAGTTATACTCCCACGACCTGAACACGAGCTAATCAATTAAATTTCAGGAGCATTGCCCATTTCTGCAACCAATAACATTGGCCAACTAGCCAAACAAGAAAAGGGGGTGCCGACGCGTTTCGAATCCTGATTAGTGACTTGCAGGACTCTCGTCAGGGCAGTCTGAATCTAGTCCATGGGAACTGTTTGAAATAAAAAACAAAACGAAGTGTTTACTATCTAGCGAGTCCTCTAGCCACTACTCTCAGGACAGTGCGAGTGCTAGAATAAAGCGTACCTTGAATGTCGTCTAGGCTTAATGGTTTACGCTGCAACAGAGTAATAGATTTGATAAGTACTAAATGGGTACTCGGGAGGGAAATACTTAGAATTGGATAACAAACTGTTCGTTTTTACCTGCGTTAATACTGGAAACTTAGCCACATCTTAGCCACATGGAGTGAAGTTCGTGTATTTTCTGAAACAAGGGGACAGAGCGCGGTTTAATGCCCTGATCACTCGCTACCACGCTGGTCACATGCTAATTGTCAAAACTTTAACTGATACACTTACTTGGACACCGATCCGCGGTGACCTCAAAGGGGGTTCAGATTTTACGACCAAGTTTCTCCAAACAGTGAGCCGCTTGGTGGGTATCTACGGGGGTAAGGAGAGGAACGTGTTACCGCGTTGGTGGACATAAATTTCACAAAGGTGGCAGTTTCAGATGTGGTCGCTTCCATGCTTACCGCAATAATTCAAAAGCCTCCGGTAAGTGTACTTGCTCCACACCGACAGACAAAGGGATGTGAGTGTCCCTGGCAGTCGCCGGTTTGGGAGCCCGGGACATGTGATTAGTAATGGGCCAATCAGAGATACGGCCACGTTACAATGCATGCTGGGACCTGCAGTTTCAAAGAAACAATCTAAGTTTTGAAAAAACATTCAGGTGCATTCTGGGACATGTAGTGTCAAACAACGGTCAAGGTTTGTTTACGCCCTGTTTAGTTCACTAAGGCTGTTCAGACCCTTATTGACGCTGTCAAACTTAAGGATTAAGTACGCTTCCTTGCGTAACAACATTGAATCCACATCTTGGAAATGTTTAGGGTCGATCCATGCCAATGTGGTCCATTTGAAGTCATTCTCAGAATGGCCGTTACTGATGAAATGTTCCACCATTGGGGCAGTCAGAACTTTTTTCTTTAGACGGGAGCGATGCTGGGTAATCCGAACATTGATGGGCTGATTTGTTTTGCCTATGTATACTCTGTTGCACGGGCAAACCACCGCGTAGACGACATTTCGAGTCTTGCAATTCGTAAAGCAATCATGCTTCCATCTGATGCCATTATTTACGAATGTATCACCTTCTATTGTGCTGGAACATGAAACACAATTGCCACATTTGTGGTGCCCGCATATTGGTTTCAGCTTCCACTGTGTGACAAGGTCACTTTTGGGTGCCGTGATATGACTGTCCGCTTTAATTAAATGTTGCCCTATACTCCTATTCTTACGCATAGCGAAGATGGGTTTAGAGAGGGGGTGCTCCAAAGTCTCAAGTAGGTGCCAATTATTCCGAATTATATTTTTAAATTGATTCGTGTGTTGGCCAAATGTTGTCACGCAAACCAATTGTTCCAAATCTTTCTTTTCTTTCTTTTCGAATAGCGTCTCTCTTGGAGTAAATTTGGCCCATTTGCATTATCAATTGAACACATATTATTATAAAAATGTATCAATAAAATTGTGTGGTTTGCCTTAACATGGATAAAAACAAATTGTTAGTATGGTTCCTCACTCAACAGCTCTATCTTCTTCACTGCTAGCGTATTGGATATGTAAGTTCCAAGTCCCTCTTTTGCTCTTACGCTCCTGCCTTCTATGGCTTGGGTGTGGAATGTTTTAAAACTGTTAATATGTATTACCCATGTTTCTTGAAAACACATGATGTTGTGACTCGATACAAAATCCCCAAATAGGGGGTTTGTCAATTTGGACAGTAACCAACCAACGTTAGGAGGCTAAATCAGATAACGTTTCCTCTGCTACAGGGTGGATGATTGATTAATCTACTGGACTGATTGGTCTACTTTCACAAATTGGTGTTAGTCCTACTGGGTTAGTGGCATCTATGGGATCGTTACAGATCGTCAAGGTTAAACTTGTACTAGCTGTAACCTGAGTCTCCGTGACAGGGGGAGTTGGGTGAACAAGAGATATCCTGTTTGTATTATTATATCCCTTAGTACTACGATGTCTACTGGTACTGTGATGTCTATTTGCACCCTCCTCAGTGTATACAGAGAATCTTAAACAGAGGGCCAGTCAATCTTGGTCTTCTAGGGAGATAAGGGTGGCATAACGGTTGCTCAGTGGGATATTATGACTGGGCCACTCACTTCTTATTGTCGGTTTTCCAACGGACTAGAGTTTAAGGTTTCGAGAAGGTTGGTAGAAGTATCCCAGAGGCAGTATATTTATGTTCTGGGAGGAAATAAACTGGTTCCCAGTGGACTCGCGATTGTAAGAACATAACTGTAGCTTCTCTGCATTTGCTGCTACTTTGCCATATTTTGCACAACTTGTTTTTAAAAAATAACAAATGTTTGACTTTAAACTCAGAATTAAGGTATTTTAAGCTCAAATTACCTGGTGGCACTTACTGCTGGGAATTTAGTTGGCCCTTTCCCGGTCCACTGCTGGAGTATCCCGTTTGTTGTGGAGGGAGGTGGCACTTCCGGCTGCAAGGGCGGGTGGTGTCTGAGCAGCCTGCCTTTCCCCATAAAAACCGGATGACAGCTAGGACACGCAGCAGACGCTCAATTGTAAGAACATAACTGTAGCTTCTCTGCATTTGCTGCTACTTTGCCATAATTAGCACAACTCGTTTTTAAAAAATCACAAATGTTTGACTTTTAACTTAGAATTAAGGTATTTTAAGCTCAAATTAAGTGGTGGCACTTACTGTTGCGAATTTAGTTTGCCTTTCCCCGGTCCACCGCAGGAGTATCCATTTTGTTGTGGAGGGAGGAGGTACTTCCGGCTGCAGGGCCGGGTGGTGTTTGAGCGGCCTGCCTTTCCCCCTAAAAGCCGGATGACAGCTAGGACGCGCAGGGGACGCGTGATTGTAAGAACATAACTGTAGCTTCTCTGCATTTGCTGCTACTTTGCCATATTTTGCACTTGTTTTTAAAAAAAAACATGTTTGACTTTTAACTCAGAATTAAGGTATTTTAAGCTCAAATTACCTGGTGGCACTTACTGCTGGGAATTTAGTTGGCCCTTCCCCGGTCCACCGCAGGAGTATCCCGTTTGTTGTGGAGGGAGAAGGCACTTCCGGCTGCAGGTGCGGGTGGTGTTTGAGCGGCCTGCCTTTCCCCATAAAAACCGGTGGACAGCTAGGACGCGCAGCGGATGCTCAATCGTAAGAACATAACTGTAGCTTCTCTGCATTGGCTGCTACTTTGCCATATTATGCACAACTCGTTTTAAAAAAATTCACAAATGTTTGACTTTTAACTCAGAATTAAGGTATTTTAAGCTCAAATTAACTGGTGGCACTTACTGTTAGGAATTTAGTTTGCCCTTCCCCGGTCCAACGCAGGAGTATCCTGTTTGTTGTGGAGGGAGGAGGTACTTCCGGCTGCAGGGGCGGGTGGTGTTTGAGCGGCCTGCCTTTCCCCCTAAAAATCGGATGACAGCTAGGATGCGCAGGGGACGCGCGATCGTAAGAACACAACTGTAGCTTTTCTACATTTGCTGCTACTTAGCCATATTTTGCACAACTCGTTTTTAAAAAATCACACATGTTTCACTTTTAACTCAGAATTAAGGTATTTTAAGCTCAAATTAACTGGTGGCACTTACTGTTGGGAATTTAGTTTCCCAGTCCTCTGCGGGAGTATCCCGTTTGTTGTGGAGGGAGGAGGCACTTCGTGCTGCAGGGGCGGGTGGTTTTTGAGCGGCCTGCCTTTCCCCATAAAAACCGGATGACAGCTAGGACACGCAGTGGACGCTTGCAGTGGGCGCGCTTCCTGTCTGCACCCATCCGCGACCGGCCGGGGCCAGGGGCCAGTACCCCTGCCGGTTCTACCGCAAGAATGCGATACAGCTCCCAATAGCTCCATGCACTGTGCCCCACACTGGGGAAGAAATGCAATCATAGTATCAGTCTGGAGACTCGCGGAAAAAAGTGTGCTTACTGTTTCTTTGCCGTAAGTCTCCAGTTGAAGCCCAGAGATAGGGGTCAGACGCTCAACCTCTCCCTAATTAACTGGGAGAAAGCACCCTGTGGAAATACACGACCATCTGGTGGTTGAGCAGGTGGACGTCCTATTCCTCACTGAAACATGGTTTGATAATACCTCGGCACCAGAAATCATAGAAGCTCTCCTTCATGGCTATAAAATCAGTAGAATTGACAGGCCAATGGGAAGGTGTGGAGGTATTGCCATAATATGTAAGCACGAGATCCAGTGCACCCTTGAGACTGCCAATGTTGTGGACAGTGAATATGGGTTCTTCTCGATCTCAGCATCAAAAACCCACATTCTCAAGGGATTCCTGGTATACAGACCACCTGGACCGGAGTGCGATTCGCTGCAAGCTTGATTGAGAGCCTAACTCAGCCAGCCCTCAGGTATGAGAGGCTCCTGCTCTTGGGAGACTTGAACCTCCATTTTGATGAGGCCACCAGTACGGAGGTGCAAGAAATCCGGCAGGAACTAGCTGAACTCCAAGTTAGTCTTAAATTTGAGCTGCCCAGCCACTCCTGTGGCCATCTTCTGGACCCGATATTTGCGAATTGGGAGATGTTGCACATTGAACCCCCTACACCTGTGGTATGGTCCGACCACTTTCTGATCTCATTTAAGGCGGCGGTACCCACAATCCCATCAGAGGACAAGCTGGGAACCAAGGATAGACGCAGAAAATGGGCAAACTTCTCCATAGAGGCATTTAACAAGGCCCTAAGCCAGGGTGGGCCCCCAGGGGGTCTGGGGATTGAGTCAGCTTGTGAGACGCTGGATAAGCGCATAACGGAGGCACTGGACAGTATGGTGCCCTGGCCGAATAATGCACCTAGGAGACAGACTAAGTCGGCCCCATGGTTTGGGGTCGAGCTGGGGGGTAAGAAAGCGGAATGTAAACGTCTGGGGAGACAATGGAGGAGAGGTTTTTCTGGGAAAGATAGGAATGATTATAAAACTGTGCTTAAGGAATACCATGCCTTAATTAGGAAAACACTGAAGTCCTACTACAGTAGTAGAATAGAGGGAGCAGATAACACAGTGAAGGAACTGTTCTCCGTCTACAAAGAGATCTCCAACCTCTCTAGCACTGCGGTTCCTATGACAGGGTCAGAGGAATCCTGCAATTTGATGGCAGAGTTCTTTTTGCACAAGGTACAGAGGATCTTTTCCTCCTTCCCGGAAGCGGCCAGAGAGGGCCACACAGGAAGGGATACCTCCACCAATGTTAAAATCAGGTAATGCCTCAAAACCTTTAGTGTCCCATCCCGGGAGATCCTTTGCACTATAGCTGGCGGTATTAATTCAGGCTCCCCTAAAGATACTGAGAGGTAGTGTGGAAAGGTACCAAAAACTTGGAAGGAGGCTGTGGTGCTCCCCCTGAAAAAAAACCTACTATTAGTATGGAGCAACTTGAGAACTTGCGCCCCATCTCACTCCTGCCGTACTTCGCCAAGATTGCGGAGAAGGTCATCAATAATCAGGTGACAGCCACATTGAGGCCAATAGATTGCTCCATCCCACTCAATTGGGTTTCCGTGCCCTCCATTTGACCGAGTCAGCATAGCTGTCAGCGACAGAAAGCTTACGGAAACATGTAGATGAAGGCCATACAGCTGCACTGATCCTGCTGGATCTTACTGCCGCATTTGACACTGTGGCCCATCACACGCTGCTACGTTGTTTAAGAAGGGGAGGAGTGGTGGACAAGGCATGGGAATCATTGGAGTCTTTTCTGTCTGATTGCAGTTTCCAAGTCGCACAGGGAAATCTCCGGTCCAAAGACATCAGCCTTAAACAGGGGCTGCCCCATGGGTCCACTCTTAGTCCAACCCTTTTTAATCTATATGTGGCACCAGTTGCTGTGATCACAGAAAAATTTGGGGTGGAAGTCGGGTCCTATGCAGACGACACGCAACTGGTGGTGGCTTTGACACAGCCTAAGGAGCAGGTCGCTACTAATTTTAGGTCATGTCTCCAGGAATTGGCGGCCTGGATGACCAATAACTGCCTCAAACTGAATGGAAACAAGACAAATGTCTTGATTGTGGGGAAGGCTCCTTCAGTGTGGACCTCAGCATGGTGGCCTCCAGCGCTGGGTCCTCTACCTACTCCCAGTGATCAAGTGAGGAACCTAGGGGTGTGGATCGATGATAAGATCTTGTTCAAGTACCACACCAAACGAGTGACAGACATATGCTTTGGCACTCTGAGGGTCCTCAGGAAGACTACTTGCCATTGACAGCAAGGAAGACCACGGTCCATGCATTAATAACATCAAGGCTGCACTATGGGAATGTCCTTTATTTGGGAACCACTCAGAGGTTGCAGTGTATACAAAATGCGGCGTCCCGCCTGATCTTGATCCTGCTCAAAAGAGCCTCTTCAAAGAGAGCACTGAAAGCATTGCACTGGCTTCCAATTAAGGAACGTGTTGCATTCAAAGCCCTCTGTGTCAGCCATCGTATCCTACAGGGGAAAGAACCCACTTACCTTCACAACCTGCTTACACCGTACCACCGGACCCGTCAATTGAGATCTAGCGGGATGGGGATGGTGCAGGTTCCTAAATTTAGCAGAGTAAGAATGGGAGGGCATTCCAATTGTGTCCTAATAGCTCAACAATGGAACAGACTCCTTTGGGAATCCGGCTGGAGAAGTCAGAGCTGGCATTCCTTAAAGAGCTGAAAACATACCTGTTGCCTAAAGACTAGGGCTGCATAGATATGTGGTCCCATTGTAAGAATAATCAAAGGAAAAAGAAAACATTAACTAAAATAGGAAATGCTGTATTTAGTAAATTTGAAGATTCAATGTTAATTAATCACGTCTGAAAACAATCCATGATTCATAATTTCATATAGGCAATCAAAAAAGTGACACAATTTTATGGAGGACCAAAAACACACACAGTGCCCCGGTGGTGGTGGGAATAGTGTAGGTTCAGAGGAGGATAAGTGATATAACACTGGTCTATTAGACCCAATTTGTACACAAATATCAATGCGTGTTGGCTTCTAAATTCCGCTACATTCAACACATAAATGTTATTTTTACATCCACTCAGAAAAAGCCTCCAAAAATAAAACCATCTAAATCAATACGACGGTATGGTTAATTGATGGGCAGGGTGGATGAAAGTAGCTGCCTTGAAAGGTCGGAGCAAGCGTTCGAAGGCAAACGCTGAATCACGGCCGCATGGAAGTCGTCGCATAATTTGGAAACATCGACGATCTTCCACCCTGCCCATCAATTCTAACCTGGATGACCCCTCTGTTCTGCACTTCTTGAATATTCAATTCGCCTTACGGTCCTCCCCAGAAATCTTATGTGGAGATCTGAATATACATTTGGATTCCAGTTTCGATTTAGACTGCAATATCCCATACTCTGGGAGGAAAGGCAAGATTTCAAGGGTTTACTGGTGCTCTGCCGTGAACATGCTTTTGTTGACGTCTGGCAGAAGTTGTACACAGCAGATCCCGGCTATACCTTCTATTCAGCCCCCCACAGTAAACTGGTGCGTCTAGATTATTTCTTGGTTTCTGATTCAATCTTTGAAGGGGCCGCTTGTGAGCTGTATCCCTGAGTCACCTCGGATCGTAATCCACTGATCTTACAACTTCCATTTAAAGGGACAAGGCCTCCTGGGTCAACTTGGTCATTTGAACAGAAATTGCTGCTTGACTCGGAGTACTGTAGCCATATGTCAGAGTGGATAAAATACGTTTTCCTACGGAATAATGGCTCAGCCCCTGTGGCTGTTGTTTGGGATGCCTTTAAGGCAGCAGCCAGGGTTGAGACTCCTAGCTTTTTGCTGTATCATCAAAAGGAAATTAAAGAAAGGGTTAAAGTAAGGAATAATCAGCTACAAGAGGCAGAGAAATTACTAATTAGGGCTATCTCTGATCTGGCAAAAAAAGAGGAATGCCTCAAACAAATAGCCATTTGTAGGAATAATATTTATCAATTTTTGGCTGAAGAACTCACAGCCAATTGTGTTCAATATAAAACAGAGATCTAGAGTATGGTGAAAACACTGGGAGACTGTTGGCCAAAATGCTGCAACACAAGAGAGTTTTGAATGGGATAAGCTGTATAAAAGACAGATCAGGTTGGATACAAGATCACCCGGACAAGGTTCTTGAAGTGTTTCAGGAATACAATAAATCTCTTTATTCTTCCAAAGAGAATGAAGAGGGGGACTTTGGGAAGGAGTATTTGTCTGACTATGCAACCTCGATGGTGACACCGGTACAGGTGCTGGGTCTCTCCTCCCCGATTTCTAGGGAAGAGCTCGAATTAGCTTTAGTGTCTCTGGCAGCTGGTAAGGCAGCTGGCCCTGAAATGCTGCACTTAGAATTCTATCGCACATTTAGACATATTTTATCCGGGGAGCTAGAATCTTTGTTTGCATTGGCCCAGAAGGGTCAGATTCCTGACTCCTGGAGCAAGACAACAATTGTATTTTTTAGGAAGAAGGACAAACCAGAGCTTAGTCCTTCGTCCTACAGTCCGATGTCATTAATTTGTGCGGACAGCATCATTGCGCTCAGAATCGCCAACATGGCTTTATACCCAGCCGGGACACTACAGATGACATGTGGAGGGCAAACGCTTTATTTGACTGGGCTCAGGTTTCCAAACAATCTGTGGGTATGATCCTGTTAGACACCGAAAAGGCATTCAACATGGTCTCCTGGGGCTTTTTATGGCAATTACTCAAAATCAAGGGATTCCCCCAGAATTTCATGCGGCCCATACAAGCTCTGTATACCTTTCCAGTGGCTTCAGTCAGTATTTCCTGTCAAGACTCATGTCTCCTATCCATCAGCAGAGGTACTCGCCAGGGGTGCCCCTGTTCTCTGCTTTTATTCTCAATCAATATCGATCCTTTTCTGAGCAAATTTGATAACAGCTTAAGCATTGAGGCAGCCACCGTCAACGGTGTAGCCCATAAAACATTGGCATACGTCGATGACGTTGATATCTACACTTCAGAAGTATGCTCTGGTCTTCCGGCTGTTTAAGATCAAGCCAAGCGATTCGGCATGGTGTCTGGTTATCAACTTAACATCAATAAAACACAAATAATAAATTCGGATTTCTTAAAACCCACAAGGATCCCAATAACATTGGTTGCTACTTATCTGAGGGTGAAGATAAAGGCCAAGGTAAAGGAGATACCTTAAATCAATATGTCACCGATTGTCAAAGAGGTTATTCAATCACTGGAGAGACTGGACCACCTTCATCTTTCAATCCATGGTTGTTCCAGCATAATTAAAATGACAATATTTCCAAAATGTTTATACCTATACCGCTCTATTCCCATCAAATTCCCTACACACTGTATCTCAAGCGCCGAAAGGGCGTGCTCAAGGTTCTTGTGGGGCTACCATGAAGCACTAAGGGTGCTGACGTGGTGAATACTCCCTAGACCAAGGGGTGGATGGGGCATGCCCTCTCTGCTGCTGTATCATTGGGCTGCCCTCCTACTGCATATGGGTCCGTTAATATCTGGTGGGAAGACCAGTGCGCCAGAATACTTAAGACCCACAATCTTAGAGTTACTTCTTGGGGAGGCCGCTTGTAACCTCTTGGTTAGAAACATCGAACCAAGCTATCACAAGAAAGTCAAGTTCAAGGTCATATATTCGCCTTTTCGGTCTGGAAAAAAATCTACAGACTATTCGGTATTCCACATATCAATGCATACACTCATTTTGCTTCAAGTGGCCTTCTGCCCATGATTTTTCAAGAGTCAAATACCTTTGCTTGGGGAATTTCGGGGATTACGGTTTTGGGGGATCTCTTTGTGGGGGTCAGCTTGCATCTTTCTCTGACCTACAAACCAAGTATGGTCTTCCCACATCATTTTAAAAATGTTTGCAACTCAGGAGCTATTTGTTACAGCACGTGACAGCCAGAGCAGATATGTTTGAGTGTATCCCATTAGTGGGGCTCATTGAGAGGGGATCTAGGATTGGGGCTGTATATCAAACTCTCATGCATAACTTTACATTGGATTAGCCCGGATTCCACCACCTTTTGTAACTAGAGGGCTCGGCTATTGGCAACATATAAAATGGAGTCTGCTGTGTATAGAGTTAAAGGTCATAGAAGTCAGGAATTGGGCCACAGAATTAGGGCCCCATTTACAGACTGGCTAAGATTAATCTACTGCTCTTTCCCTTTTTTTTCTTTTTTTTTCTCTTTTGTGTGTTGGCTTTTTATTTGATTGTTATATACTTGTTTTTGTGTATTATCTTATGTTATCCATTGGTTCTATTTTCTGATTACGTATTGCCATAACTTTTTTGACAAAATAAACATTTGTATTAAAAAAAAAGTTACCTTTGTCCAAGTAGAGACCCTTCTTCCTATTCAGGGTAAGGGGGATACACTTCTAAAATAGCCCATGCTCACCCCCTTTGGTAGCTTGGAAGGAGCAGACAGGCTTATTGCAGTGGCAGTGTGTAAAGCATTTGTGAACACATGCAGCAATACAGTGAAAACAAATGGACACCACACTAGTTTATAGAAATAAGTAATAGTTATCTAACCCAAAACAAGATCAAACAACAAAAATATGCAATACAGTTATCAATGTATCCTTAAAAAATAGTTGGAGGGGGATAGGCGCACACTGACTCACACTCCAGCACTGAGTTTGCCCCAATGCATCATAATAAATGCAGTGTATGATAACACTTTCTTTGGTGTCAGGCTTTAGTTTTTCACCCTTGTTGGTGCAGCCAGTGCTATGTATCTCTAGACACGTGTTTCAGGATAATTGTCCTACTTCAGTTGAGAGCAACACATTTTTTGGGGTGCTGGAGATGCTGCCCAAAGTCTTTTCCGGTCTCAGTACCACTTGCAGGGGGCAGGTGCATCAACCAGAGCGCGCCAGCTCGTTAGCTCAAGGGAGCCTTTTTAAATAGGAGGGGATGTGCGCACACTGCCTCACACTCCAGTACTCAGTTTGCCCCATTGCATCATAATAAATGCAATGAATGACCACACTTTCTTCGTGTCAGGCTTTAGTTTTTCACCCTTGTTGGTGCAGCCAGTGCTGTGTATCTCTAGACATGTGTTTCAGGATAATTGTCCCTCTTTAGAAGAGAGCAACACATTTTGGGGGTGCTGGAGATGCTGCCCAAAGTCTTCTCAGGTCTTAGTACCACTCGCAGGGTGCAGGTGCATCAACCAGAGCTCGTCAGCTTGTTAACTCAAGGGAGTCTTTTTAAATAGGAGGGGGGTGGGCGCACTCTGCCTCACATTCCAGCACTCAGTTTGCCGCAATGCATCTTAATAAATGCAGTGCATGATAACACTTTCTTTGGTGTCAGGCTTTAGTTTTTCACCCTTGCTGGTGCAGCCAGTGCTGTGTATCTCTAGACACGTGTCTCAGGTTAACTGTCCTTCTTCAGTAGAGAGCAACACAATTTTGGGGGTTCTGGAGATGCTGCCCAAAGTCTTAAACGGTCTCAGTACCACTGGCAGGGCACAGGTGCATCAACCAGACCTCATCAGCTCGTTAGCTCAAGGGAACCTTTTTAAATAGGAGGGGGTGGGCACACACTGCCTCATACTCCAGCACTCAGATTGCCCCGATGCATCATAATAAATGCAGTGCATGATGACACATAATAACTCTACCTGGAGTTATTAAGAGGTTGTGACAGATAGAAATCCAAAAGTACGGCACTGACTGCGAAAAGCGTGGCGCGTCAGGCGTGAATTCAAGCAGACCCCCAAAAAAACAGTACCTTGGTAATGATTACGGGTGCATGGCATCAGGAAGGTGATGCATCATTGTCAAAAGGTGGCATTGGTTTTTTATGGGCCCAAGGAAGGTGAAGCCTCTGTTTCTTCCTGTGATGCAGGGGAGATGATACGTCTTTCCCTTACTGTATAGGGGAGGTGACGTCACAGTGATGCATCTACTCTTATGAAGGAGGGGTGTCGATGGATTTGGGAATCACCCATGTAGGGTATCGACTCTGCATTTATGAAGCACCAACGTCAGTTAGGCTGGGGCTGTCATGCGAGTCAGGATCATACATCATGCTCTTCACAATTGGTGTCCTCGGCTCCGGTGCAGGCTTTTGAGGCAATGCAGAAAGGCATCAGCAGGCATCCGGCTATGCTGCAAGTCATGGCGGCGCGTCATGCTCTTTACAAGCAGTGCCTAAGGTTTCTGTGCATGTTACAGCATCGCTCACCGGCTTGGGTGTAGCAATTTCCTTCAGTGACGTGGGTCCCTTGCTCACTGTGCCACTGGATTCAAGGTAGCCTAGCTGATGAAGGATGACATACCCCGAAACTGGTCGCAGGATGCTTGTTTTTGGTCCAGGGAGGACCTGGCTTGACAGTTTGGTCTGTACTGCTCTCATGAGGCACAGGGTCAAGACTGATTTGCATATGGCTGGGTCCAAACTGGGGGGCGTGTGGTGGGCAAAAGAAGGATCGATTTAACCTAGATCTCTTGACTAGGGGAGAATGTTTGAATCATTCAGCATTCCATCCATCATTTGATGCGGTTAAACTTTTCACCCTAAGTGGGATAGGTATGCCCAAACGCGGGTCTTTTGCTCACTGTGCCACTGGATTCAAGCTATCCTGCCTGATGAAGGGTGCGATACCCCAAAACCGGTCCTAGGATGAATGTTTCCGGCCCAGGGAGAACCTGGCTTTGCAGTTCGGTCTGGACTGTTCCCATGAGGCACAGGGTCAAAACTGATTTGCATTGGCTGGGTCCAAACTGGGGTGGCATAGTGGGCAAAAGAATGCTGGATTTAACCCAGATCTTTTGATTGGGGAGAATGTTTGAATCATTCAGCATTCCGCCCATCATTTGTTGCAGTTTTAAGTTTCATCTGTGGCAGCTGAAACAGCAGTTCCAGAAGCAGAAAGACAAAAGAAATGAAGTCTTTGTCATCCTGACACTTCAAAACAGGCAGCGCGCTATATTTCAAGCCCTTGGAGATCTTCCTCAAGCAGGGGACACAGCAAGTAGCCACTATAGGCCAACCCCAAACTGCAAACAGCACAGGGACAGTATTCCTTCTCAGCTTCTTCTGTTCTTCTCCTTGGCAAAGGTTCCTCCTGATTTACAGTTCTGGGTTCAGGGCCCCAAATATTTATACTACAAAATTAGTTTTTCTCTGGTGGCGGAGAAGCCTTGTGGTTGCTCAGAACTGGTTATGTCCTCTCTATTGCAGCTTCCTGTCAGGAGGTGGAAACAGAATTGTGGAAGGCTGTACAGGCCCATTCAAGTGGAAGGAAATCTCCTCCCCATACTTTTAATGTAGGCCCGGTCTATTCACCTTAGCCCTGACTCATCAGGTTCTGTAGAGCCACTGTTTCTCCCCAGCCCCTCTTATCCAAAGCCAGACATGCAATACACAAACCTAGCAGAGGCACACTGGATGGCTAAGCAAGAAAATACCTACTTTTTAAAAGTGGTATTTTCAAACACAAAATATAAAAATTACCCTCACTAAAGATGCATTTTAACATTCTGATTTCAGCCATATCAAACTTTATTTTCCTACCCTGTTCCCATGGGTAGTTATGTGCAAAATATGTTGAAAACAAACTCCCCATTCTAGCCTATGGAAATAGGTAGCCTTGCAAGAGCTTACAACAGAATTGGCAGTCATTTACTATCAGGACTTGCCACACACACCAGGGCATGTCCATCCTTTCACACATTCTGCACCCTCGCCACAGGGGTACCTTGGGCCTACCTTAAAGTTGACTAACATGTAAACAGAAGGGAGGGTTAGGGCCTGGGGGTGGGTAAACTTGCCAAGTCAACATGGCAGTACTAGACTGCCCACAGAGACTGCCGTAGCAGATCTGAGTCACATTTACAGGTTGTTTATGTGGGTGTCACAAACAGTGCTGCAGCCCACTAGCAACATTTGATTTACAGGCCCTCGGCACACACCATGAGACTGTACAAGGGACTGTCTAGTAAATCAAAGCAGTTAATCATGGAAATACCAATCCATAACATCAATTTGCAAAGGGAGCACTTGCACGTTGGCACTGAACAGCAGTGGCAAAGTGCCCAAAGCATCTAGACCATCAAAACAGAGTCCAACACAAAGCAAAAGCACAGGCGGCAAAGGGAAAAAATGCAGGCGGGACCCACGCCAATGCTGACAGGTCTAACACATCTGTAGCAAGCCACAGGCTTGACCTGTACTGGGCACAGACCTATAGTCTGACTCAGTCAAGGGCCTGCAATCTTATCTAGTCAAGGGCCTGAAATTTTAGCTGGGCACAGAGCTGCTGGCTGACCCTGGGGCAAGCCTGCAGTCTAGGCTTGGCATAGGACTGCAGTTTAATCTGTGTACAAGACAACAGTCAGAGCTGTGAATGACTCAGCTTTGCCTGACATCTGACTTGGGCATTGAGTGGCAGTGTGAGGTGGGCACATGCCTGCATTATCAATTGAACACAGGGCCTCAGTCAGACATGATTACAGACCTGTACTTGCAGCTGGACACAGGCTTGTAGTCTGGTCTGTGTACAGGTCTTCATTCTGGCTTGTACACACAACAGCAGTTGGAGATGGGTGCAATAATTCAGTCAGAACTGGGTGCATGCCTGCAATCTAATCTGGGCACAGGTCTGCAAACTGAGCTGTGCACAAGGATGTTTGTCTGAAGTGGACACAAGACAGCAGTCTCTTTTGGACACAGACTTATAGTCAAACCCAGGTGCAATTATTATTTCACAGGTGGCTGCTGGGCTACAGTCTTGTAATCTATCACCAATTCACAAAATAGGGTT
The DNA here is from genome assembly GCF_964263255.1 of Lissotriton vulgaris. Classification (NCBI taxonomy): domain Eukaryota; kingdom Metazoa; phylum Chordata; class Amphibia; order Caudata; family Salamandridae; genus Lissotriton; species Lissotriton vulgaris. Next base: position 2,038,710,551 of record NC_141691.1, read on the forward strand.
TGCAAGTCTCTATTAGGAAGAGGCATGCCAAGGGCTACCCTTCCAAATAGCGGTCCCACTGGTATTGCAACCGTGAATACAGTCCTCAAATTTGTGGTAAGCAATTCATAAATGCAAAGGGTTCCGCAAGGGACCCTTTCCCCTTTGTGAATAGGGGCACCAACATTTTCTCAGAGGAGGCAGTGGTCCCACTTTACATTTTTGTTTTTGAAAGACATCCCGTTTTTCTTTCAGGAAAATTAGTTGCATGTACAAAAAAACTGCTTCATTTAAAAACCAGTCACAGACATGCTGAACTACTGGCTCCAGCAGGTCACCATCCATGTGAGTACTGTCCATTCTCAGAGGGAATAAAAGTGTCTCAAACACATTAGTACATTTGATTTTGTGAATCTCTATTTGCAAGTCTCAAGAATTTGCAATTAAAGACTCACAAAATCAAATGGTTGTACAGCTGGCTCCTTATGAATTTTTTAGTGCTGAAACACAGATGAGAAGCCATGGATCGAAACTCATTAAAAATAAGAGTACTACTGTGTGGTACTTCCAATGTAGTTAGTTATGTTTACCACTTTATTGGGGCTGAAAATAGGATGCAATGCAATATGACTGCAGTGTCCATCGCACTGGTGTTACTCTGAGTATGAAGTCTTTTCATAACATCACTATGCTTCTAAGCTGATGCTAAAATGCTAGGTATATTCTGCGATTCTTTATAGAGTGACATTCAAATACAGGAAAAAGCTTCAAGGAGACAATCTAAACGTAACTACTAAAAATGCAATGCACTACAATTAAGATAGGAGTCTCACACAACAGATTCAACAAATATTATAGTCAACTGCAATTTATAACTTGCTCAGATCCCTCAGGGTATGTTGCATATGAGTCGTCTTGTGTCCCTTCGTATCACAACTATTTTAAAGTACCAGGGCTCATTAAATGAATATAACAATACAATTGCTTTACACCAATGCCATTCAAACAAATCTTCTAGGTACTCCAGTAAATTAATAGACACCTTTCACGTTAAAATCAAAATGCTACTCTTCTATGCCAAATGTGTTATGCACTCCTCTCAATACTATCCACTCACTGTCTTATACATGGCAATTGCCAAACTCTTAAGAGTATTATGGCTGATTGCCAGATTTGGAATATGGGTCCTGTAAACACTGAGTTCACACTACACAGTGCTTTTATAGAGGCTTCATAGAGAGCACCTGTGATTAAAACAACTAGAGTGTACTACTCTTGCCTCGCTAGACCTACTTCCTGTTTCATAGAAAACACTTTTGATTAAAACAACTAGAGTTCACTGCTCCTGCCTTGTTAGACCTACTTTCAGTTTCGCTATGAACGATTTGCACCGGTTTATGTGGTTGATGTGGCCAAATGGAAACATTGATTCTAAGACATTACTGAGGGCAATATGTTTGTTCTATCACACCTATCAAATTAAATCAAAACAGGGGATTGTTTTATAAAATCTCTGGTTAAAGATAACCGCTTACATCAATTCAAATAAAAATAAATGAATAATTTGTAATTATCACTGGATGTTCAAAGCCTACATAAAGTAAACTGTTGTGTCTAAAATCAGATTAATAGAATCGTCAAAATACAACATTATTAGTGGAATGAAACGTGACGTACCACAGTCCTATTCAGAGGTTGTGCAATTTACTTGTGATCAAAGCATTGATTATTGTGGTCATGTAAGAACAAAACTTATAGATATGTATGTGGCCATATCTCAATTTGATTTGTACGATCCCACTGGATGAGGATGGCATATACATTCAGAAGGATATCAAGAAAAAGTCTTCTATTTAGGCTGCCAGATAGTTTATGTGAAAGGCCTTATTTCTCCAGCGCCAACACTTAGACACTGGAAAGAATATTTTAAGAATCTTAATTTCAGACAATTGCACTCTACAAGCCTTTAAACAAAGACTGTTCTTACACATTATTTTATATTATAATTGTCAAATTTCAGTCACTTAGAATTAATGTATATGTCATTGTAATATGTACAGAAAGGGTAAACAGGTTAGTTATCACAAAAATGTAGTTCCTCTTCCATGTTGAAGCCTAAAGTGAAAGCTTTAAGTTTGAATATCAAGAAACTCTCTCTTTCATGCAATCGTTTCTCATGATCTCCATCTCTTCTATGGGGTTCAATGGTTTTCCATTGCTGCAAAGCGGCTACTTTTCAGTTTAGGACCACAACAATTGCATCATATTTACATAAAATGCTATACAGAACCAATTACATTGTAAATATCACATTGTAGTACTACCATTTTTAATGAGTGTCGATCCATGGTTTCTTCTCTATGCATCAGCACTAAACACAAAAGGACTGGTATTTTAATTATATTTCCAGAGTCAGCATTATACATATAAAGAATGCTGCATCATTTTTAATGATTGTAACACTGTAAAATACTCAAGTTAGGTATGGTCCCTCTCTCTAAATACTGTTGAGTCTTTTTTATCTGTTCATGGTGCCAAGGTTGCATGAATCATGCAACACACAAAGCTCAAAAGGGCAGTTGGCCTGTATCTTTTTTATGACAAAGAGTGTAATTGAGACTACCTTTACTCATGTGTCATATTAAGTGAAATTAGATCACACGTACGCTGTTTTGTACTAAATATGTATCACCTTGATATTAAAATAAGACCGCCTCCTTGCTTTTAACTTTGTCTTGGATTGTCAACATATTTTTTATTGTGTTACACACTCAGCGTGATGCTCTGTTAAAATATATTGTTTGTTTGTATAAGTTCTGTTTTTCATTTTATAAAACATATTTCAATTTATTGTAACCTGTGATTATGTTTTGTCTGTTTTCACTTTATATCTTTTGATATCTGTAAAATTATTTCTTCCATCTATGATCAACTTTTCTTGATGGTCATATAATTTATTCTTATAATTGATGTGCATTCATTATAGCATTTAATAAATTAATATATTTTGGCCCTGATGAAACAACATATTGTGAAACATGTTGGCTCATGAAGAATATCTTAAGTAAAGAGCAATAAAAACCTTTTTTGATGAATTTTTTCAGCTTCTGATCTTTGCATTTATTGAGCTCAAAGACCTCAAAAAGCAGTCTAACTATATCTTCTAACAAAACATTGGGGTCATAGCCACATATGTCCCTCACACAATACTCTGGAAAGAAAGCCTTCAGGTCATTTCCGTCCTGGATCAGCCTCATGAAAAGGGGTAATTGAGAGGGCATTCTTGATACCTAATTGAATGTTTCAAAGTGGAAAGGAGGTTGGCCATGGGCAGCAGGTGGTGTGAAGTCTACCTGGAAATGGTTCACTTTCTCTACGCAGTTGTCCACATACTTTAAAATAGCTATTCCTAATTGATCCAATTGCCAAACCTGCTATTCCTGGATTATGTGCTTAACGCCCTCATCATAATGTAAGTTTCCTTCCATAGGCAGCATTGTTCTCATCTTAAGAAATTATTTCACATGAGTAGATGCATCAGATTGCATAGTCAGCAACAAAAGCAGTAAGTCTCTTCTATTGTATTGACGGCATTCCTAACGATAAGGGCACCTGCCTTTCCCATAGTTGTAACCTTCCGTATTTTCTAACCATGGGGGAATTTTGCGAGAGTGCGGTTTGCGAATTCACACGAAATCGCAAAAAAATCTGCGAATTAGCGGATTTTCCAGTGAAATCGATGATATTTTTGCGATTTGCACCATACTTAACTTGAGTACTTTCTACTGGCTAATCAGTAAGTGCTACCTCTTTGGGTAAATGTATAGTGCTTATCCTACACTGCAGCTGCGTAAAGGGCCAGAGGATACTGTACTTTTTCACTCTGTGTTTGCAGACAGCATACCCCTAGGCCACCTGCACACATTCACGCCAACATTTGACGGCTTTAGTGGCTGTTTTGAGCTTAATTGGGGTTAGAGAAATCTTCCCACGGCGGCCATCTTTAGTGTGGCCCAGAGCAGAGAGAGCGCTCTAGTGGTACATATAAATGGAAACAGTCACCCTATCGCGCTAGCGGTCGCATTTGCGAAAGCGCCGTCCCTAGCGCCGAAGTCTCGCCTGAGTCAGCCCGCCTGCGCTCGTCCGCGCTCTGACGGGCTCTTGGCTCTGGCAAGTTCTCTATACTTCATCATTGAGTAACTTGTTGTTTCTGATTTACTTTTTAGCATTATGGTTCTCACCTATTCTGTTGAGGAACTATATTCATGGCGCCGCTTTGCTAGCAAGAACTGCTCTGTATGTACATTGCCCATCTCCAAATACAAATGTCAACAATGCGGATTTGCTCTCGGAATGCCAGCGAGCTGCAGATCTCTTAAGCGCCAATGGCAGACGCAGTAGGCCTGTTAAGTCCAAAACTGTCTCTTCACACTCCTCTTTACATTTCTGGAGTGTTAATTGTAGATCTCTCCCACAACACAAGTACAACATCTTTGATTTCATCACTGATGAGCAACCGGATGCTGTCTTTCTTACGGAAACCTGGCTACATGACAGTTCTGGCCCCGATATTGCCGCTGCAATTCCCCCTAATTACGTCATTGTAAGAAAAGACAGAGTTTTAGGCAAAGGGGGGGGGGATAGCCATGATCTTTAAATCTAAGTACACCTGTAAATTTGAAGACATTTCTCTTAAAGGTTGCGAGGCAGCCCTGTTTAGGCTAACTATTAACCCTCAGTTTACAATGACAGGTCTATTAATCAACCGCGCTCCTGGGAATGCTAATTCCTGGGTTTCTTCTTTGCCAGATTTCCTGGCCCCCTTGCTGCTTAGAGCAGCCAACTTTACGATTCTTGGGGACTTAAATATCCATCTCGAAGATTCCGACTGTACGTCTACTAAACAGCTTATTTCTATTCTCGAAGTTTTTAACATTCAACTATTGAATTCTGCCCCCCACACATCATGCTGGTCATTTATTAGATCCCATCCTGTCAAATCTACAGTTGGACTGCTCTCAGAAAGCACGCCCAATAGAATGGTCCGACCAATTAGCTGTTTCTTTTTCATTGGATACTACCAGGACAGCATCACAGATTGGAAAGGAAATAGATAAACTGACACACAGTTGGGGGAAAATTAACATGCCAGAACTCAATAAACAATTATTGAGGACACTCCCTAACACTGACCTACCTATCTCTGCACTAAATTGTGCAGTTGGTCAGTGGTTAAATAATGCTGTTGATTCCACGCTTCCTTTGACATCTAAGAAAACTATGCCTCATCATCCCCCTGCACCATGGTTTTCCGACAGGCTTAAGTGCCTTCGCACTCAATGTAAGATTTTAGAAAGAAAATGGAGGCACAATTATTCTCCTACTCGCAAAGTAGCTTATAGAGAAGCTCTAAAGGGCTATCATAATAGCTGCAAAACAGCCAGAGCAGACTTTATTAAAAAAATAGTTTCAGATGCACAAAATTGCCCTGAGGTGCTCTTTTCAGTTGTAAAAAAACTGACTCTATTCCTATGCCCCCCGCGCTTGACGTGGTTCAATGTCAATCCTTAGCTGACTTTTTTGTCAAAAAAGTCGACTTGATCTATGATCTTTTCACCCTGTCACCGGTGGTAACACCTCTTGCATCTGGCGCTGTGCAGTCATCTGCTAGTGTTAACAACGTCGCCAAACTCTCTGTATGGCAGCCTCTAGACAATGTTTCTTTCTCTTCTTGTCTAAATAGTGTGCGCTCTGGTTCCTCGTGCGATGCACTTCCGGCTAAAATACTTAAACAATTAGATTCCTCTACCCATCAGATCTTTCTTAAATTGTTAAACGCCTCACTTACTGAGGCATATGTACCCCAGCCATGGAAACACGCTATGGTAGTGCCCTTGTTATAAAGTCTGGTGCTGATATCTCGAATCCTGCTAATTTTTGTCCAATATCCTTGCTACCCATCTTTTTTAAAGTGTTAGAGAGACACATTAATACCCAGCTCACTGAACTGGTGGAAAGTTCTGGCTTCTTACATTCCTCCCAGTCGGGTTTCCGGTCTCGCCACTCGACCGAGACAGCCCTTCTTGGGGTGACAGAGAGTCTACGACACGGTGTCGATCAGGGTGAAACTATGGCGCTCATCCTGTTGGATTTGGGCGCAGCTTTCGACACCATGTCACATTCCATCCTTTTCGGCTCTCTGAGGTCTCTTGGTGTGACCAGTATGGCCTTAGCCTGGGTGGCCTCCTTTCTTGGTGAGCGAACCTTTCAAGTTTTCTCCCCTAAGGCGGCATCAGCGGTCTGTCCCTCAGCGCGGGGTGTCCCCCAAAGGTCAATACTCAGCCCCCTGTTGTTCAATCTTTATGTAAAACCCTTGGCTAACATCGTAGAGCAGACGGGGCTGACCCTGTTCTCTTACGCTTATGACACCCAGATCGTCTTCTCCCTATCAGGGCGAGACGAGAATAAGCCCTCTGCACTAAAGTCGGGCCTTACTCTTGTGGCTGACTGGATGCAGAGGAACTGTCTCAAACTGAATGAGGAGAAGACAGAGGTGGTCATTCTGGGGAAAAAGAAGAACCTCTGGGGCCCTCAGCATTGGCCAAATGAGATGGGTTCACTTCCTGTACCCACACATGCTTTACGTAACTTGGGCGTCCAAATTGACGACAAGTTAACAATGAAGCAGCAGGCCACTAAGGTTGCAGCAACCTGTTTTTCTACTCTTAGGTGGCTACAAAAGATGGAAGCTTCCTATTCCCTCCCGTAGAATGGTTGTCCAGGCATTGATAACATCTCGCCTGGACTATGGCATTATACTATATTTGGGTGCTGATGTAGCCACTGTTAAAGTATTGCAGGTTGTACAAAATGCAGCCGCGCGACTCTTGAAGAATGTTCCTAGAAGAACTTCGGCATTATCTGCCTTGTATGATCTTCATTGGTTGAAGATCTCCAGCCGCATAAAGTTTAAGATATTATGCTACATGTTTAGAATCAAGCAAGGCATTGCACCTACTTACTTACAAAAGCTGGTGCAACCTTACAGGCCCAAACGTACCTTATGATCTTCGGAAATTGGCAATTTCTCTATACCAAGATTTAAGCTGGCAAGGATGGGGGGACGTTCCTTCTCCTAACTTGGTCCCAAATATTGGAATGCCCTGCCCAGAGCCCTTAAATTAGAGACCAGTCTTCTTCGTTTTCGTAGAGCACTGAAAACGCTGTTGTTCACATAAGTAGTTGGTACCTGCATGCTGGCTATCTAACATCTTCTTCTTCAGTCTGTCCCTAGCGCTGGGAAACCCACTGTGGGTAGCTGTGCGCGGTAAAAGTTTAAATAAATAAATAAAATGATTTGTCCCCAGTGACCATGTGTACCTTTAAGTTTGCCACCGTGCCAAAAGGCGCCGAGGTCCCTTGAGTGAGCTGTCCATCATAGTTGGGAAAAGGCGATAAAAATGTTTGATACTGCTAGTGTGTGGTGCGGGGCTTCTATGTGTGTGCACATGCCTCTTGTGTAAAGGGTCAGAGAGCGAGCAGGGCAGTAGGTGAGGAGAAAGCAGCCTCCTGGCCACAGCCACTACAAGGGGATCGCGCTTGAGAAACTCATGGATGCAAAGACCTCCCTCAAGTATTACAGCTAATTTTTGACTGCAGATATGGGGTAAAAGCACACTTGCCCAGCCTGGACCATGCTCACTAATTTTTGGGGCTGATTAAAAATGTTACTGAATTTGAACTTCAACTCGGGCACCAGCTATATCTGTCCTTTCCTCCTTTTGAGGTTGAATTTTTGTAACAGGAGCCTCGTGCCAGAATGAATCCTGCCTGCATAGTTATCCACGAAGATGCCACCATTTTGTGCAATACCTCTACTCAACTGGAGTACTGGCTAATCAGTAAGTGCTACCTCATTGTGTAAAGGTAGAGTCCTTTTCCTACACTGCAGCTTCGTAAAGGGCCAGAAGATTTGTCCCCAGTGACTATGTCTGCCTGTAAGTTTGCCACCGCGCCTAAAGGCGCCGAGGTCCCTTAAGTGAGCTGTCCATCATAGTTGGGAAAGGGCGGGAAAAATGTTTGATACTACTAGTGAGGTGTGCGGGGCTTCTATGCGTGTGCACATGCCTCTTGTGTAAAGGGTCAGAGAGCAAGCAGGGCAGCAGGTGAGGAGAAAGCAGCCTCCTGGCCTCCTGGCCACAGGAACTACAAGGGCATCGTGCTGAGAAATTCATGGATGCAAAGACCTCCCTCGAGTATTAAAGCTAATTTTCGACGGCAGATATGGGGTCAAAGCCCACTGTATGTGGTTAAAGCACACTTGCCCAGCCTCGAATGTGCTCACTAATGTTTTGGGCTGATTAAAACGTTACTGAATTTGAGCTTCAACTCGGGCACTTGCTTTATTTATCTTATTTATACTTGTAACTATTCTCTGACCCTGCTTCGAGGGTCAGAGCAGGGTCAGAGAATAGTTGCAAGTATGAAACGAGATGCCGCTCAGGAAGCACTTACAGCGTTGCAGCAGGTGCCCGAGTTGAAGTTAATTTCTTTGTCACCATTTTGTAAATGGTTACAACAAAACTAGCTTCAAATTGGGCACCTGCTATAACCCTGTAATTGCATCCTGGAAAAAATGTGTCCTGCTCACGGATTCGAGGATTTTTCCGCAATTTCGCGAGATTCGCAAATTCTGAGATCGGAATGAATTTTCGCCCCATAGTTTGTATTTTCTCCTTAGCAGCAATGTGTACCCCTTTTCAGCATCTGCCTGTTTTCATTGTATCCTTCCCCTGCGAAGGAAGATGTGTTGTAATCTTCCTTCCGTCTTCCCTTGGTACAATCCTTTCCCCCTCCTCCCTCCTTCCTCTATGGAATGTTCCATTAGAGTTCACTTTAGAATGTTGGGGAGCACGTCAGTTATGGAGAGTGGATGACAGATTAAAGACGTTCTTACCTACATGCTTGGAGTCTCTTTCCTCTTTACAACGCTGGTGACGAATTGGGGAAGGGGGCCATCTCTGTCATCTCCACTTTGTATTGCTCTCTCCTTCCTGCAACTTGGAAATATCATCAATCTCCAGAGAGATGCCTCTCTTGAGTTGAGTAGAAGTTTTACCTTTGAAGTTCTCCTTCTGTGTTGCTCTACTGGGATGGTCGCCCTTGTGCAGAAGATTTCACTGGATTGATGAGAGGAGGGAACCACCTGTGTTCGAGTATCGTGCAGATCTGGGAGCAAGGCGTGAGTCCTCCATAGTGCCTCTGTCCCCAGCAGTACTTCACGTCCATGCCTGATCTCCATCGTCTGTGAAAAGTTTGGAGCGGCTGTCTGGGAAGACTCAGTACCACAGTGCCCAGCTGCGCTTCATTACTGGTGACGGTTTCCTGATCTGCTTACGTTGGCGAAGATATTGTACCACTGCGTGAGTTCGCCTCACTGCTATAGTGCCCTGCAGTGCTTCACATCTATGCCTGATCTGCCTTCTTCTGTGGAAAGATTGGAGCGGTCATTCTGGGAAGATACGGTAGCGCTGTGGGAGTCCACCACTGTGTTCAGTAGTGCTTCATCGTCCCCCTCCTGGTGATTGCCGCTTTTGTTGGCGAAGAGTGTGTAGCGCTGCGTAACTGCGCCTTTATGCCACACTGCCCAGCAGTGCTTCATGTTATTTCAGATCCCTTGATCATCAGTTCACCTGGTGAATGATTCGGGTCCTCCGGCACCCTCCTGGTGATTGCAGACGCACTGCTGCTTTTATTTATCCGACGGACAATGCCTGCTCTCCATTTTGGCATACAACCTCCTTTAATTTGCCTCAGAGTGCAGCTTGTCAGCCTCCTGGCGCGCCAGTCCCTCAGAGCGTGGGCGGTAGGCATGGGCGGAAAATCCGTTTCGCTCGCGGATTTTGCGGATTTTCGGTAAATTCGCAATCCGCGAGATTCGCGAATCTCCCGCAAAATCCGCAAATCCGCGAGCAGCGGATTTTGCTCGCACTGCTCGCACTGTTCGCGTGAGTTCGCGGCTTCCCAGTACAACTTCGCGCCCCGCGAATAAGTGCCAAATTGCAGAAATACGATCTAATCAAAACTGAAACTACTTACCAGGTTCAAAAGTTCAGGCTCATCATTAGTAGCCATTTCCTGTAGTGCTTGCTGAGGGGCCCCTCCAGAGTTCAGTTGCCAGTTGCAACTATTATGTGACCCTGCTCTGAACCTCAGAATAGTTACACATATGCCACAAAGGTCCTGAATTACAGCTAAGGGAGACAAGCAGGAGCCAGGCTGGCAGTTCAAATCCATTAATCAGCCCCTAATTCATTATTGTCAGTTGGGGCAGGGCAGGTGTTGTAACTAATTTTGCAACAATGAAAGCACTTAGCAAGTGCAAAAGTTCACTAATCAGGAAGCACTAAGGAAGCAGGTGCCAGCTAAAAAAATATTCTGTGACACATTAATCAGCCCCAAATTAATTCAGGTCACTTGAGGCAGGGAAGGTGTGCTTGCGTTGCCACAATAATGTACACTGACTGGACAACCAGAGGGTGCTGTGATGAAACAGAGGGTGGCATGGGTGGGCCAGAGGGTGGCATGAGTAGTCAGAGAGTGGCAGTGGTGACAGAGAGTGGCAGTGATGAAGAAGAGTGTCCCAAACAAGCTGGACACGTAGAAACAACAAGTTCGCGAAACTTGCGACCCGACAGGTAAGTTCGCAAATTGCGAAATTGTAAAAACCCTCGCGAACTGGCAGAAACACGGGCGAACACAAAAAAAAAAAAATCCGCAAATTCGCAGGAATTCGCGGATTTTGCGGATTGCGAGTTCGCAAATCCGCAAAATTCGCGAACGCGAGATCCGCAAAATTCGCCCATGCTTAGTGGGCGGCAGTTAATCTCAGAGCGCTCATTGTCAGTTTCCCGGTGCTCCAGCTGCTTTAGAGCCGGTCTACTCATCTGGTTTTCCCCCTCCTCACTGTTTACAGTAGCACCAGTTTCTTCAATTTTGTTGCTCCGCACCATCCCCTCAGGGCCGTCTTCCAATCTTCTGATGTCGTATGTCCTTCCCCTCATCTGGTCCCCCTGCACTTTGTCCGTAGCCCTCCTACCACCTCACAGCTGCTGGTCAAGACAGGATCTTCAGCATTTCTTGCTGCGTGCATCCCCAGGACAGACTTTCTTCTGCTGAACCTCATATATACCAGCCATTGCTGGACTTAGCGTGTGCGTTCACCATACTATTTAGGCCCACCTTCAAATATCCAAGTAAGACTTTAAATTTTTCTCCTGGGGTGACTTGCTCATTTAACTCCTTCATTCCCAATCATTTTTCCTGGTGCTTTACATTGCATGTACTACGGTGATACACACACCTATCTAGAGTTTCTCCTGCTGTCTTTCCTCTGTGACACACTCACCTCCTGTGTGTCACTACTAATCCACAGTGATAAACACACCCTGACGTCTCCTGTGTTCAATTCCACGGTGACACTCTCACCATTGTGTGTCATTATGTTCTTACGGTGATACACACACCTTACACTACTACTTAATCAGCATCCATTTCACGGTGATACTTTCACCCTGTGTGTAACTGCCTCTCCCACAGTGATACATATTTGTTATTCCACCACTTAAGTTCTTTTGCAAATGCTCCTACCTCTGCTCTGCTAAGCTGACTCTATCCTGGTCAATTTCAGTAATACTAGCTCACCCTCCGTCTAACCCATTGCTAGGGAGCTCATCATCGCAATTGTAGTATATTGTTGTATTTCATAATTGTGGCGTAAATTTCTGGTTACTTCACAAACAAGGTTCCTTGCACCTTCCTTTCAATTGGAATATCCTAAGTGTATTAAATACTATGTATTTTTTGCTCTGTGAGGCTATCTGTACATTCTGAGTACTGTTTATGAGCATGTGTTTTCAGGGTATTTGAAATATTATGCTTACTGAGTACTTCTCCCTGCATGATCATTATTTTAGAGTGCATATTTATTACTATGTATATTTTGCTCTGTAAGGCTATCTGTACATTCTGAGTACTGTTTATGAGCATGTGTTTTCAGGGTATTAGAGATACTGTGCTTACTGAGTGCTTCTCCCTGCATGATCATTATTTTAGAGTGCATTTTAGTACAGTTTAGGGACTGCTAATGTACATTAGCAATTTCTCAGGTCTTCTTAAAAGTTATATCTTCATTTAGCTTAATTGCAGTTGTTCGCATTTAAGTTCTCTCTTGGACGTCCTTTTCCGAGTCCCTTAAGGACTCCTCTTGTCTGCGCCCCCCTATTTTACCCTAGCAGAGTGCTACCTTTTCTGGCCATTCCTTCCTGCTGCAGCTTACTAGAATAGCTACCTCCTCTATTATGGCAGGACAAGCTATGAGCCAACCCCCTCCATTCCTTAATGAGATCAGAGAACCAGAAATTTACCGGAACTAATGGATAAATGTATTCACCTCTTACCTCATTGCTATAGAAGGTGACAGGTATTCGGCTCTCCGCAAACAACATATATTGCTGCATAACCTAGGGATACACGGTAGGAAGATTTATGACACCTTACCTGAACCTGAGTTAGAGGAGGATGAGGATGAGACAGACGAGTTTAAAATTACCCTTTTAAAGTTAGAAGCACATTTTGGTGACAGGGTGAATGTAGCTTTGGAGCGACATAAGTTCTTTACCCGCATCCAAGGCAAACAGGAGTCTGTCATTAATTACATTGCGGCACTTAAAGGCGTGACACAACTATGTGACTTTGGTGAGATTACTGACTCACTCATCACGGACCAACTAGTCAGGTGCACGAACAATAGTCTCATCCAAGAAAAGCTTCTGGCAAAAAAAAACACTTTAAAGGTAACGGTCAACATAGCAGTTTCAATAGAACACACAGCTAAGTGTATTAAAGAAATGAAGCCTCCAAACAAGCTCATTGGCAATGTTCAAAATAGCAAGGAGATGTTAAACAAATTACTGTGAAAATGAAGTACTTAAGGTCAGACCTGGTGAGGTCAAGGATAACCATGCAGTTAGAAATGCTATAGATGTTGCAGCAGTAATCATCTTGCCGATGACGTGCATTGCACTGCCCGCAACGTCACATCTGTCAAATGTAATTAGAAGGGACACCTGAGCAGAGTCTGCAAAAATAGTGAGAACAGCCAAGTTAAAGTTGTGCACAGCAAAGGGGACGTTACCCCCAAGTACGTGTTTCAAATAAGAGTAAGGGACTCCCAAACTTCTGAAATTCCACTAGGTCTTTCCAATGCCCACAAATGTTATGTTATGTTATGTTCTGTTATTTTGTGTCTTTTATAGCGCTCGGCTACTCAGATGAGTGTCCCGGTGCTTTGTTTGACAGTCTGACAACGCTAAACACAACAAACAGCTAAAAGCAGGTCAGGAGGGCAGAGATCTAAGAGGCCAAGAGCCAGGTTTTCAGGCCCTTCCTAAATGTCAGCAGATTAGAAGTGTTGCGAAGAGTCAGGGGAAAAGAGTTCCAGAGTTGAGGGGCCCGGAGCTTAAAAGAGCGCCCTCCCATGCGTGTCTTCCTCACACGGGGAACAGTGGCCAAGAACAAAGACTCAGACCTCAACGGTCGGAGAGGGCAGTAGGCAAAAAACCTCTTCCGCAGATATTTCGCCCCTGTAGCATAGAAGGCCTTATGGGCGAGTGTTAAGGCTTTAAAAACTATCCTCTGGCGAATAGGCAGCCAGTGGAGTGATTATAATAAGCCAGAAACTCTAGTTCACCTATGCAGGCCAAAAATGTCACGTGCTGCCGCATTCTGTACCGCCTGCATACGTTGCAGGAGATATTCCAGCAGGCCCAGATATAAGACGTTTGAATAATCCAAACGTGAGCCAATCAAGGCCTGTACCGTCACCCTCTTGTGATCCTCGGAGAGCAGAGGGAAAAACTTCCGAAGCATGCGGAGCAGACCAAAACAAGTGCCAGTGAGGGCCAGGACCTGTGATCTGAGGGTTAGACCATTGTCTATCTTAATCCCCAGGTTCTTAGCGAGCTGAGACGATCGTCCGGGAGGAGACATATCAGCCGGCCACCATACCTGCCAGTCGGGATCGGATTGACAGCCGAAGAAAAGCACCTCTGATTTGTCAGAGTTGCACTTGAGGCTGTTCAGTTGGAGCCAGTTAAAAACAGCACTCAGGCACTCACGTATGCTCTCTCCATCAAAAACCTCTCCTTTCCAGCAGGTAAAAAGCAGCTGAGTGTCATCTGCGTAGGATACAATCTGGGCCCCGAAAGACTCAGCCAGAGCCGCCAGAGGGGTCATAAAGATGTTAAAAAGAGTCCGGCTCAATACCGAGCCCTGCGGGACTCCGACTCCCAATGGGGGCATCTCAGCAGAGCTGGAGGAGGCCCAGACCGTTTGTCGACGGCCAGCCAGGAAGGAAGTAAACCAGCTGAGCACCATCCCCCTCAGACCGATCCCATAGAGTCTGACCAACAGATCTTCATGGGGGACGGTGTCGAAGGCCGCCGACAAGTCCAGCATAATGAGCATAGCTCTGCCACTCTGCCACCCGCGTCCAGTGTCTCCTTGATGGCCTCGGAGACCTCCAGAAGCGCCGTCTCCGTGCTAAGATTGGGGTGAAAACCCGACTGGGTAGGATGTAACAGGTCGTGCGATTCCAGAAAATTGGAAAGAACGCTGTGGACATGCTTCTCCAGGGTCTTAGCCAGCACAGGAAGCAAAGAGATAGGTCTATAGTTGGCTAAGACCTCAGGAGCCAGACCGATCACCCTAAATGCACTATCTTTGTGAATGATTTTCCTATAGACGTGTTTGCTGACTTGTGTGCTCTGGTCACCTTACTTAACATGGATAGCATAAAGGACATAATTGACACCTTCCATTAGAGTTCACTTTCGAATGTTGGGGAGCACGTCAGTTATGGAGAGTGGATGACAGAATAAAGACGTTCTTACCTACATGCTTGGAGTCTCTTGCTTCATTACAACACTAATCTACAAAGATGTTCTGTGAACTACACCAGGACATTATTAAAAATGTGATAAGCCAAAGTGAGTACAATAGGAAGGACTACAAATTAGTTCTACCCTGCAACAAATCTCAAGGACTGTATTATTCAACTATGCATCCTGTGAGTACTAGGACAGGTTTGTTTACTGAAGGTCCAGGAACTGAAGAGCTGGGTTGAGAATGAGCATTTAGAACTTTTGTTTCTGAAGAAGGTGTTGGGGACATTCAAATCTCAAAAAAGCCTCGGGCTTTAACCTTCCTTGGAGACCAAGAAGTAGCAGAAGCTGCACTGAGACCCTTTGTGACCTTTCATACTTTCCAATGACACCCCTGGCAAGAAGGTTTAGGATTCCTTCTCTTTGACAAGATATGGTGATGAATGGCTGGAGGAGGAGAAAAGATGGAGGGGTGAACTTTCAGTGGATATATCTTGAAGGGAAGATCATATCCTTTTTAATGATATGGAAGCTACACATTTCTGAAGTCAATGTCTGTTAGTGGTCTCTAAACGTAGACATCTGTCTGCTAGTCTGTTAACTTTGTTTAGCAGGGACATAAGTAAAGTGTGTTAGAGTAGCAGGTGTGGAAAGGGGGGATGAGGAATGACACTGTTGTTGCTGGCAAATAAATTGGCGTTGGTCATGAAGAAAATAAGATAACCTTTAAAAGCTGCAAACGTTCTGTTAGTGCTGCTGTGTCTTTTAAACTGAGTGAGCAAAATCTAATTTGATGCTCTATCTTTTTAAATTGTTTATATTACCATTTTACAATTTAATTTCCCCAAGACCCACCCACTATCCCAAGCCATTATACAGATTGATTCCTACATTGGTTGAGCTGTGCATCAGTTTAAACAAAAACAGGTTTATATACAACAAACAAAAGTAACAAAGGGAAAGAAAATGCAGCACCATAGATCAGGTGACTATTGACCATCTTCATGGGACTCCAGCCATTCCCTCAAAGGAGCCCAGATTAGCAACCCCTTTTTGCGAGCCCGAGAGCTCTTCTGGGCATACACAGCACTTTCAATGTGATAGACCAACATTAAGCAACCTAGACAATGAATAAAGGAAGGCGGGCGGGATCCAGACAAGCTGTCCTTAGGCACAGTCTAAACACTGCCATAGCGATAAACAGAAAAATAGGTTGAGCCATCGGGGAGATTTCCTGTTCATGAACTCCTGAAATAATTAATTGTGATGTGACCGAAACCTTCAATTTCAATTTAACTCCCGTCTTAGGCTTGCTAACTCTGGGCAATCCTCCAGCATATTAGCTAGATCAACCCCAAACATTTGACAGGAGGGGAACATAACACTGCTAATCCGCCTCTATTTGCTAATATTTGCCAGAGTTATTTATACATTAAACCAAGTCTGGTTGCACTTGTAGGTCAGCGGAGAAAAGACTCTCCTTCTACGTAACATGGCTGTTTGCCTGCCACTGGGCCATATATTTCTCAATGTCATCACCTAGCCTGCTATTTAACAATTTATAAATCTCCCCAATCCAATGTTGTCCTCCCCTCAACATCTCCACAAGTGCTACTTTATTATTGTTATGTTATGTTAGGTAATTTTATGTAGCGCACAGCTTTCTCAATGAAGTGATGTCCCGGCGCTTGCAGCAGTGCCAATAGAAAGCAATGGCTAGATCGTATAGAATAGGTAGGTCTTGATAGCCTTGCGGAAGGACAGCAGGCAATCTAACCCGCTGGATATGAACATGAAGAGAATTCCATAGTCTAGCAGCCAGATATCGAAATGACTTGCCCCCACTCTGAGGCGTTTCACACGGAGGACCGCAACAAGGGATTGCTCTGACGAACGTAGCTGGTGAGTAGGATCATAAGGAAATAGCAGACTCAACAGGATCTCAGGGGAAGACAGATTTAGAGTCTTGAATGAAAGGCATAGAGCTTTAAATTGAATCCTTTGGGGCATGGGTAACCAGTGAAGGCGCTGTAAGGCACCTGACACAGAACTGGTCTTAGGGAGCCTTAGCAGGACTCGAGCAGTCGCATTCTGTACTCGCAGCAAGCGAGTGACTTCAGCCTTATTGGTGCCTAGCATCAGTGAGTTGGCGTAATCTAATCTAGATAGGATGGTCGCCTGGACTACCAAATGTTGGGTAGAAGGATCAAAGAAGCCCTTTAGGGGTCTCAGACCCCGCAGAAGTTCGAAGCAAGTGATGGCAATCTTCTTTGTATGTTTCTGGACCCCAAGAGTGGAGTCGAACCAGATACCTAGATTTTTTACTGCCGAATTAGGGGTAAGGGCGGTCCCCAAAGAAGCCGGTCACCACTGATTGCTCCACAGCCCTTTATCCTTCCCCACAAGTAAGACTTATGATTTGTTAGCATTGAGTTGAAGGCAGTTTACCGTCATCCAAAGTGCAACTGTCGCTAGGCCATCCCGGAATCGTACAGCACCCAGAGTACGGTCATCGGAGAGGGCCACCACTAATTGCGTATCATCGGCATATGGGATCATGGTCAAACCATGATCCCTCGCCACCACCGCCAGGGGTTGAACATAAAGGTTGAACAACACGGGGCTTAGGGACGAGCCTCCCTTCAGCTCTCCCTTTTTCTTCCCAACAAAGTCCCTAGTTTGCAAAAACATTTTAAATTCCCTATTTCCTAGAAAACAATTCTTTTTTAAGTCCTCAAATACGACAAAACCTTCTTCATTGATAACATCTCCAAGGATATAGGGGCCACTATTCTTCTCCCATGCTTAAAGACTGAATTGGGACTAATATCTGGCAATCAGGGATTCTCTTGAAGGGGATTGTAAAAGCAGAATCGCCCAATCCCAAGCTTCTTCCAAATACTAGTCCATACCTGAGCCGCATATAATAAGGTCTTGAACCTAACTTTTTAAAGTAGCTGAATTCGAGCTATCGAAATAAAAACCCACTGGCAGCTAGCCCGAGGATTAGCTTGAAGCACGATGGTACAATACTTCCCTCCGCCCCTCTCTGACCTGTTTGAAACAGCAGTGGAGTGTTTTATTGCAGGGCAAAAGCTCAGTAGTATGTCCTAAGATTTGTCCACCCTCCCCCGTTCTGTTGATAAACAAAGACATTTCAATGCCCTTGATGGTCTGCCATTGGACCAGAGGAACTTTCCCAGGAATGTGATGCTCTAATGAGGGCCTTTATAAGCCAGGCCATACTTGGCTTATTCAGAGGTCCAGAAGAATGGTTAGTATTTATCATTTGCAATTTGTTCTTGCTGTCTATCTCTGTATCATTCTATGTCTCTATGTCTTTGATTGCAAGACTTCTCTCCCTCTCCTGTAATTATTTCTTTCTCACCTCTATCTGGTAGAAGTGATGGGGGGCGTGGAAAACAATGTGGAGGTGAACATAACTGAATACTCTTATGTACCTTTTTCTGGGAGTCTTTAAGGAAGCCCAACAGAAAACCAATGAGGTGGGAACCAGAATAAAATTTGCCCAAGCATGTTCTCCCTGAGCGCTCATGCTCAAATGTTACAATGAAAGGAACTTAGTTATGCAATGTGTTCTACTTAAGTAGTTTTAGGCATTTCATGTAAAACCTTTGAAATTAAAGTCCCAAAACTACACCAATTACATGAGCATTATAAAAATGTTGTTTTAGCCTAATGGGAATGAAACCTACAGATGCCAGTGCCACTTGTAGGTGTGACACACAGGCGTTTTCTCAAAACAGAATGTTGTTTTTTTTTTTGCAATTGAAGAACTTAAACGTCAAAGCCCCAAGGTCCCAATGTGATGACTTACACAGCAACCCAGTTTGTGGGCACCCGCTTTTTCCCTGTTGTTCATGGAGAGCACAGTTGTAAAAATGTAGGCCCCTTCATGGAGCAGAAACCCTTTAGTTGTAAAGGGATGCTAAGAGAATGTGACACAACATCTTATAGACCTATAGTCCTCATTCATTTTGAGTGCACACTATTAGTTCTGAAGCCAAACAAAAAAATGGGTCAAGGAGTAGAGAAACTGAATGCAATTCAAGGGGTAGTTGAATAACTATCTATCGCTGATCAAGTTCTTCCTTCACATTGTGAATGCATTAGTACAATATACCAGATGACTTTATATGTAACATGTTTGGATTTCACCTCAGCCTTCAAAATAGTCCTGAGGGCTAGAATTTGGGAAGAACTGTAGAACCTGTGATTCAATGCAGATTTGCTATCTATAGTCAAAATACTCTACACAGGAGAAACTGCCCATGTAAGAGTGGGCCAAAAAGAGAACTTGAGTAGGCAATTCCCAACATCAGATGGAATGATACAGGAGCTGTTTCATGATCGTACTTTCTGTCTCAGTGCAGAGCTGAGTGCCTGGCTTTATGTGCCTGGGTTCAAAATGTTCTGTGAAAATGGTCCAACAAAAAGCATGATTTATTTTGGGACTGCAAAACCCAGAATTGCATCCTCAGTAGTGGCTATTTTGTTGACGTTGGTATTTAAAGTTGCCTGCCTGAAGTAATGGAGTGGAAGAGTATGGTATGAAAAGATGGATATATGAAAAATGCTCAGTTCTGTGTTCTGTGCATATTCGTCATATTCCTGTTTTGGAACATTAGATCTT
Source organism: Lissotriton vulgaris (assembly GCF_964263255.1). NCBI lineage: Eukaryota > Metazoa > Chordata > Amphibia > Caudata > Salamandridae > Lissotriton > Lissotriton vulgaris. The sequence goes on from NC_141691.1 coordinate 2,038,730,126, forward strand.
TCTGTAACTGTCTGTTTTGATTTCCTAAAAATGCTCCTCTAAGCAATGCAAAGAAAGGAGCACTACAATGCTGAGTCACATCTGCCTATATTAAACAATCTTGATCTGTGGTTCATTACATAATCTTAAGTTCATAGAAGTTTAAACATGGTCAAGTAAATCAATCAATCATCCAGGGTCTTGTAGAGCATAGCTACTCACCCATGAGGGTCACAAGGCACTGTGGGGGCTGCTGGTCCTTCTGGGTGTAGGATCATTCGAAGAGCCAGGTCTTGAGGCCCTTCTTGAATTGTGTCAGGGATGCAGATTCCCTGAGGTGGAGAGAAAGGGTGTTCCAGGTCTTGGCAGTGAGGTAGGAGATAGATTGTCCTCTTGTTCTGGTCTTGTGGATCCTAGGGACAGAGTGTAAGGCGAGTTGGGTAGAACAGAGGTGTCTGGAGTTTACTTGGAATGTGGTGGTTCAGGAATGCTGGCCTTTCATCATGGAGAGATTTGTAGTCATATCTGAGGAGTTTAAAGGTGATTCTCTTGTTGGCTTGGAGCAAGTGGAGTTGTTGGAGGTGTTGCATGATGTGGCTGCGGCAGGGGATATTGAGAACCAGTCTGGCTGCTTCATTTAGGATGTTCTGACGTTCTGTAGTTCCTTGAGCTCTTTCCGGGTGATGCCGACATAGAATATGTTGCCGTAGTGGAGTCTGCTGGTTATGAATGTGTGTGTGACTGTCTTTCTGGAATCTGTGGGAATCCATCTGAATTTCTTTTGAAGCATATGAAGATCATAGAAGCAGACTGAGTAAACAGTGTTGATTTGGTGATTCATTGTGAGCAATGAGTTCAGTATGATGCTGAGGTTGCCTGCATGGTCTGTCGGGTGATAGAGGATCCCAGAGTGGCCAGACACCAAGAGTCATCCAAGGTTGAAGGGGTGAGTCCCAGTATGAGTGCTTCAGTATTTTGGCAGCTATCCTTCATCTATGTAGTAAAAACGTTCATTCCCCTGTGGAAGTTGATTCTGGCAGTTTTGGGTTTGTGGGTGAGGGAGAGGATCATCTGGGTGTCGTAGGCATAAGAGACGATGATGAGTCGGGACTTCTGACAATGGCTGTGAGGAAGGCCAGGTAGAAGTTGAAGAGGGTGGGGCTCAGGGAGGAACCTTGGGACACTACGCAGCTGATCTCTGTACATTCTGAGAGGAGCAAATGTAGTCTCACTCTTTGATTCCGGATGGTCAGGAATGAGTGGATTCAGTCCAGTGCCCTGTCACAGATGCTGGTATTGTGAGTAGTGTATGGTGGGATATTGTGTTGAAAGTGACCGATAGGTCAAGTAAGATGAGGGTTGTGGCTTACCCCAGTCAAGGAGGGAGCGTATCTTGTTGGTGGCAGCAATGAGTGTGGTCTCCCCGCTGTGGTTGCTTCGGAGGCCAGATTGGGAGGTGCAGGATGTGGTTTGCTTATAGAAGTGCAGATATTTGGGTTTTGATGGTCTTCTCAATTACCTTGTCTGGGAAGAGGAGGAGGGAGATGGGTCTGGAGGTCAGTCAGGTCTGAGGAGGGCTTCGTCAGCAGTGGGTTGATCTCGGTGTGTTTCCTTTTATCAGTCAAGGTGACGTTTTCGTTGGAGCAGTTGATGGTGCGGCGAAGCTCGGGTGATGGTGGCAGCTGCTCTGTGGAAGATGCAATGCTTGCAAGGATCCTATGGGGCTCCTAATTGGATTCTCTTCATGGTCTTGAGTGTGTTCTCTGTTGTGAGCGGGGTCTGCATAGCATGGTCTATTGGGATGTGATTGCTTACAGTTATAGGGGAAAGTGACAAGATATGGGGTGTTGAAGCTGTTGTAGATCTGCATGATCTTGTAGTGGAAGAAGGTCCTGGGTTTGTTACAGTGGTCTTGGGAGGGAGGGACATCTGTATTCTTGCTGTTGGGCCTGGCAATCCCTTTTATGGTGGTAAGTTGTTTGCTGTTGCATGCGTTGGCACTGATTCTGTCTTGGAGGGCCATTTTATTTGTTGTTTTTAGGAGGAGGTGGTGTGTGTTGATGGCAGACTTGAACGTAGCATAGGTTTCTCGGTTTTATGGTTTCTCAATCTCTTCTCGGGTCGTCTACAGGTATGTCTAGATTCCTAGAATGTGGGAGTGAACCATCTGTCTTTCTTGAAGTGTTGGTTAGCTGGTCTTCTCTTGAGGGGTGCTAGGGTGCTTGCGCAGTTGGAAATCCATGGATGGAGGTTGCGTGCTGCGGTGTAAGTGTATAATGGTTTTGGCAGAGTGGTTGTGCTGAGGGAGTCAATGAGAAGTTCTTTGGTGGCCTTGATCCAGCTGCAATGGGGGATGTTAAGGGTGGTGGTGCATGGTGAGTATAGCGAAGTGGAGAAGTACGAATTTTTGGTCAGTCCCTGAGAGTTTGGTGGTAAATGTAAATGTCAAGGTATTTGTAGAGCGCACCGTCACCAAGCGGTTTCCTGGAGCTATTACTCATACCGCTGTGGAACCCTTCCTGGCTTTCCCTGTGAAGTGTCCACTCCTGGGCACCCCCAGGGTGAAGCCAGGCATCCTAGCGCTGTTGGGGCCGGTGTGGAGGTTAAGCAAGCTATTGCCCAGATTTGCAACGTGGGGCCTATGATTAGAATAGGCACCGAGGCGAGAATTGACAGGTCCGAGGAAATTGAGCCCAAGATCCGCCAAAGCAGGAATTGAACCCTGGTCCTGGGCCAGAACTGTGGATCAGGGTCTGCCGCTCTAACCATTGAGCCACACTCCTCCAGTGGTGGTGTGGCTATAGCTGATGTTTCCACTGGCCATGAAGATGGGGTTGAGTGTGTGTCCGGCCTTGTGGGTCAGTGCAGTGACTAGCTGCTTGAATCTGATGTTGGTTCTCCAGTAGGGAGTTGGTGTTCTGGTACTGGCGTTGTCCATGTGGAAGTTGAGTCCTCCAAATAGTGGATGTGAGAGCATGGGGTGTGATGAGGACTATGTTGGTGTCGGACATGGGCCGTCAAGTCTGGGGAATTGTAGACAAGGGTATCGTGAAGGTTCCTGTTAGGGTTAGTATGAAACTGGAAGTAGAGGTGTTCCATGGTCTTTGTTGGGTCATCAGATTATGTGGTCAATTGGAGGATGTTCTTTTGGATGATGGCGATGACTGCTCCTGGGTGATCAGTCCTTGCATGTGATGTTGTAGCTGTCAGGGATGGCAATGCCAATGCCCTTTCCAGAGTAGGGGTTATTCCAGGTTTCAAAAAAGAAAAAGTGATGTCAGGAAAGGTGGTGTCGAGGAGTTCCCAGATTTCTGTGACATGTTTGGGAGGGACCGCATGATGAGGAGGATGCAGTTGAGCCAGTCAAGTGCACTGTTGGTCGGTTGGGAAGCGAGAGGAGCTGGTATGTGTGAAGGCGCAGTTGCCATTCGAGTGGGCAAAGGGTCTGTGGGTCTTATTCCGTGATGCTAGATGGCAAGTGGCATGGCGTCCAAGATACACAGTGAGGAGCTTGCTGGTGTCATAGCATGGAAAGTCCGAGAACCAGGGTCCCTGGCAGTGTGTGCACCCAGGAGCAGACAGGCAAGATGGGCCGTTACGTAGTGCTGCATGGGGTCTGGACAGCTGCGAGGTAGGAAAACACAGGAGTGGGAAGCAACACAGGATGGGGTGGGGCAGCAGGGGATCTCAACAAGGGAGAAAACATGAGGAATGGAAAAAAGAAAAATCAAAGCCATAGGATAGAATGAAGGAGAAAAGCAGAAGGAGAGGTAGCAAAAGCATAAAGGGAGAAGGACACAGGAGGGGGGCAGGCCATGGGGGAACATTGCAGCGGGGGCAACAGGAGGGACAAGGGATAAAGCAGGAGGAAAAGGAAAAAAGCAAAGTCAAATGGCAGAATGAAAGAGAAAGAAAAAAACAGAAAGGTAATCCAACAGCGGAGTAGTGACTCTCCCATCGGACCACCAGGGGAGAGGTGCAATCAGTAGCCCGTAGATGGAGGAGGGCCTTAAACTCCTGACCCCCCGGGTCAGCAGCAGCAGTACACGGGGGACAGCTGCAGCTACCAATTGGAGCTGCACTGTGAAGGAGCAAGTCCACTACACAATAATAGTAAGTCTCACAGAATTATTTGAAGTTCATTCATATTACCAAAGTAATTTTGGATGCCATACATCATTTTCCTTTACTCCAACTTTTACAACATTATTGGGAAATATGTGTAAAAATCAAAATGTGTGCATATTTGTAAAGCCATGTCTTGGGAAATATTACTCTGAATCTCCTATAGAAAGGGCTGATTTCCTTGCTTACTTCAATCAGTGACTCGTTGAATGGGTATGATCACTGCACTTCTAATTTAGGTGAAAATCAAATGGGGCTCATGCAGGGAAGTGCAGTGGGCGGGGCCTTATGCGGCAGTGGGTGAAAGTGGGTGAAAGTGAAAAATTACTGAATATGGAAAATAAAATTAATAAATAAATAAAAACAGAACAAGGTAAGTGGTTTTATATATTTTATTGTATTTATTCCTTGATTTGTTACTTCCATCTCTCATACCTTCCCCTCTACCACGCCGCCACCACACTTACCTGCACAGGCCACCACTGGTGAAAAGATGCCAATCGATGTGGGTCCAATGAAAGGTAAAGTGATTCATCACTTTGAACCTCTATTCTTACAGTATTCTCTGCATTACAAAGATTTGTTTTGCATTGTGCAGCATAACAATATAAGTAGTTTAGTCGATTATACACATGCTGCTGGCACTGTGTATAAAAACTAAGCCTTTCATCCTCCCTGAGGATCATACATTCAGTACTATTCAAGACAGTTTGAGTAAATTTGGTACCTAGATTCGAATAATAATAATAAATCATTTTGATATGTTATTATTATATTGCTTTGGTTATTTATTCACATGAATGAAAAAGGTAATATATTTATTTCTGGCATGTTCCTCTTGACTTGGAACACAATTCAGAAATCAATGTCAGATTGATTTTTGGTCAAGGATTTAGGAGCATGTGTATTTATGTTATACCTTTAGATGGAAACGTATTTTGGAGCTTGCACTAATTAATGCATGACTGATTTAGTTGGTGGCAGTTTTTAACAGTTTTGTTGTTGTTTATGCTTTGTGACCTTCCTGACTGAAAAAAAACCTCTAATGCAAGAAGGACAACCAGCACCAAGTGCTTTAATATTGGGGTTCTGAGTCATTGCAATGGTGGGATCATTGTTCAATGATGGTTATGTCAGTATAGATTGAAATCTATTTGCAATGGGGGATGTCCAAGCTAAGGGTGAACTCACAATCAGGTGGCCAGCTTCTTGGGACAGCCACTGGCAGTGTCATATCAAAAAGGAATGCAGGAACGTTTATTGCATTGTTTAAATAAAGTTGAAGTGAAGTATGTTATTTATGGAGTGTGATCAATAACTCCTATTCCTAGTATTTGTTAATTGGCATGCAGACGTGGGCGCTTACATCACCAAAACAAACATTGTACAATAAATTCCATACTCCCCAATAAAATCTGCGACCCTTGTAACGATGGGTGAGATATTTAACATAACTGATAATTATGGGATTCATTAAAAACTACCAAACTCATAATTCTGCATCCTGTGCAAACCAGGGTTTACACAGGATTTGGAAAATACCTGTGTACTTGTAATCAGAAAATTCAGAAGCAGCCTGTCATATTATTTGGTCCTCATCCTCATTTCACTCAGGATCACAATGCTCATACTATTTTCATACACTTCAGCCTCAGCAATTATCTGTCAAGGCTATCTTTGAGGCCCAGCATAGTCCAGAACACCACCTAAAGAACTGAGGTCCTCATTTACAAGTGGACTGCGCCACTCGAGGCTCACTATTAATGATGCTTCAGACGTGCATATTTTTCAATCATCTCAAGGAGGACACCCTATGTGGCTATTCATGGCCTCCTACTCAACAGCCAATGTTTTTGACACATTCCCAGATTTACAACACAGAGTAAATCTGTGTATGTATCAAAACCCTGTGCCCCCCCAAAGGTGGAGTAACAGTTACTTTTGTGCAGGAAGGTGTCCCTTCCTACACAGAAACAACATGATTTCAATGCAGGCACCCTTGCGTAACGGTGCAAGGGTGCCTGCATTGGCACTTTGCAGCCATTTGTGCACCAGCACAGTGTAAGAGGACTGGATTTTGCTTTATCTCATAGATATTTTATTGATGCAGCACATTACTGCCCTTTTCTTTTGACATAGAGCAGTGCAGCAAAGTGACATGCAGCGCTACCCTTTATCAAATTGTTGTAAATGAGGCCCTTTGTGTGTCCCAGAAGCTGCAACAGGCCAAGCTGAGAAACAGGGTAAGGAGGTGCTTTTTCCCCAATTTGTGCTGTGCCCACTTGACTTTATGTCATATGGGTGCAAATTTCCGGCCTTTCCCATAGTAGTGTTGTTTAGCTCCTACCAATCGATAGGACCTGCACATGGTTCAGACTACACAAACTAAGGGCACAGTGTCAAGACTGATTTCAAACAACCCTGTAGGGGGATACACACATCCTGGGACTGGTTTTGGGCATTGTCACTCCTCATCAGCAAGGCTAGCTTGAATCCAGTGACACAGTGAGCAAGGGACCCACATCTGGGGATACCTACCACTTAGGGCAAAAAGTGTAACTGCAACAAATGATGGTCCTCCCTGGACCAGCAACAAGCATCCTGGAACCTGGCTTGGCAATTCAGGCTATGAGGCACACAGTGAAGACCGGTTTGCATATGGATGAGTCTAAACCAGGGTGGCAAGGTGAGCAAAATAACAATGGATTTAACCCAGATTTATTGACCGTGGGTAAATGTTTTACTTGCTCTGCACTGCCTCCATCATCGTGTGTGTCTTTTGCTTACGTTTTATGTAGACATACCTGACTCATGGTCGCCGTCAGATACTAAAACTTGACAAGCAGAGACATCTGTATTTATGGCAAAATTTCAGTCTACCTTTGTAGCGATCTATAAATACTAGGATATGGTTAATATAGTTAGGAACAGGTTTTCAACCTTATGTTTCTCTACTTGTTTGATTAGAGAGTCAGAGCTCACAGTACTAGGCCTATTCCAAAATGAAATGCCTTCTCCTCTCATGTCTGTCTTATGAGTGTCAGCATGTTCCTAGAGAGCTCAATAAGTGTGTCTGTGCATGTTAGTGATGAACTTGCACAGTAAAGTAGCCTATCGGTATTAGACTACCTCTCTTTCATATCATATGCTCTGTAAATCATCAGCAACACTACACACCTCAGACTACATCTACAAGTACAAACATGACTGAAATGTTGAAGAGGTCAGACATTCAATGATGTCAGCACAGACATCAGTATCAACAGTCTGCATGCAATGTGCCTTTCATTAAGTGATATAGAGTGGGATAGTGATTAATACTCTTGAGAACATGTTTTAAACCTCACATTTGTTGACCACCTTGATTAGTGAGACAGAGCTGACAGTGCCTGGCATAACGCAAAATAAAATGGAAACTACTATCAAGCCATTCCTTTTAGTGTCAGCGTCTCTGTAGAGATATCAATGAGTGTGTCAGTGCCTTTTAGGAGTGACATGACATTTGTAAAGTAGTCTATAGATGTATGCTCTGTAAAAGTGTGTAGAAGAAGCTGCATGGATCCCTTTCTACTTATTATGCATGGGAGCAGGATATGAAGCTTTGTGTTTAAGTGCATTTATGAGGCTTGCTTAGAAAAGACATGTGTGGTTGTTGGACTGAAAGGTGAAATAGTTCTGTCAATATTAGCACAGGAGTATGATAGACCATTCAGTTTTCAAGTTAGAATGATCAGTTGCACCACACATCTCAGACTATATGTGCAAGATCGCACATGTAAAGAAACCTATAGGTACTAGACTACCTCTGTTTCAATAAATGTGTGTAAAAATAGCTGTGTGGGTCAATTTCTGCTCATTAAACAGGGCAGCTGGGTATGAAACTGGGTGTTCAAGTGCTTCTATGAGGTCTGCCTAACAAACAAATATATGCTTCTGGCATTGAATGCGGAAGTAGCTTGGACAATATTTGTACCGGGGTGTGACAGACTAGTTTTTAAGTTAGGTTCATCAGCTGCAGCACACATGTCAAACAACATATAGAAGTAGAAATATACTCAAGAAATGGTAGCAGACAGACATTCAAACTTCTCAGAACACACTTTCACTTTAAAGCACATCCCTCACTATCAACAGACTTCTTGCAGTGTACTTTTGCAGAGACTTATATGGACTCAGATTGAGGTTAATATATCTGGAAACATGTTTAAACCTCTCTTTTCTTCACCAGTCTCATTACAAAAGCAGAGCTCGCAATGTCAAGCCTGAGGTAAAATTCAGGTCAGACTCCTTAATGCCACTCTTTAACGTGTCATCATATTGCTAGAGATGGAAATTAGTGTGTGTGCCTTCTTAGGGGCAAGATCTCACATGTAAAGAAGCCTATAGGTACTAGACTTCTTGTGTTTCTCACCACATGCTGGCTAAATGTGTGTATAAGAAGCTGGATGGGTCACTTTCTGCTCATTATCAAGGGCAGCTGGATATGAAGCTCTTTGTTCAAGTGCTTCGGTGAGCCCTGCTTAGCTAGGAGATCTATGCTTCTCGGACTGAATGGTGAAATAGCTCTGACAAGATTTCTGCAGGGGTATAATAGAGTGTATACTAAGCTCCATTAAACATGTTAAGACTACACGTACAGGTAGAGACATGCCTGAAACAGGATTGCAGGCAGACACTCAAAATTACTCCAGACAAATCAAACAACATACCTACAGCCTTATTTACAATACCACGACACACAGTTAATTCTATATTTTTTCTTATAAAACACTTAACAAATGTATAAACAGTTCCTCTTGTTAAAAATGAATTAGAATTGCTTAAGGACTCCTATGCCATACACACCACTCCTTTTTACATTTAATATTTACTTGTGAAATCCTGCTGTAGATTTTCTAGTTATTATAAATGGTTAAATATTCTTCTTTTCCACAAAATAAACCAGTAATGGCAAATGGTTCCTCTCATTTTCCACAGAAATTTATGTTATTAACAAATCAAAATATTCCTTTCTTTTTTTCCAAATGTAAAACTTCTTTCTAGTGGGTAGTTATATTAACCCTTTATTAATCTGTTTTAAAGAAGCCCAATCTGATTGTGTAACTTGCTGGAGTGGCGACCCTGCCCGGAAGCCCAGCGCGATCCCCAGTGTAAAGTTGCAACGTAGTTGCAAACCCTTACGGGGGTTCAAAGTCCAATTTCCAATAAAACTACTATTATATTTTAACAACATACCATTTTTAAATGTTCTACTGGATTAGAAACATTGTGTTTTATTACCTGTAACATATATATAGTAATGCATTTTACATTTTAAAACCACACTGTTCTTTAAACTCTTCGCCCACACTGCTTCACCTTAGTTTCCATAGCAACACTTTCTGAAACATTAAACTGTACTAGTAAGTGAAAATGTCAACATATTTTTAAGTACTGCAACCAGCTTCTAATTATACAGTACCAGGTGTTGGTGACTACAGATAAATATAATCTTATCCAACGCATTGTACCTTTCAATACTTTTTCCACAAACAGCCAACAAAAAAAACGTAATTTTGAAAGTAATATGCAACCTATTTTAGGTATGTCATGTCTATGAACAGCCAATAGCATTGGCAATTTATTAGAGCAGAATCCCTGAAGAAAGCATAGGGTCTAGTAGCCTGCCTGGCTGAAACATGTCGGCTCTTTTTGGCAGTTATTGTTTCAAACTGCATTTTGCACTGTTCTGTCTTTAGTTAGGGTGTGTCGGTGTTTAATAAAGTTTTTTTGTGATAGGCATACCACCCTATTTTATTCACCACTGTATGCACTTTTTGTGTTTTGCACTGCTTCTATCTATTCGCAGGTCAGTTTCCCGCTAGACTGCTTAAAGTGAATGTGGGCTGTAATCGGCTGAGTACCTGTTGGGACGGTGTACTCTATTGATCAAGAGATACACCATCCCTTTGAACCTTTTAACCAAATGAGAAAACTGATCATCTGGAATAGTTGATGGTTACTGGGATATCAAGAAAAGCTGTTTCCCACCGCATATCACGTTTAATACGTCTCTCTTTTGTCACTTTATAAGTATCTTAGCCTTTTGATTAATTTTTTCTGGTAGTCTCACAGATAACACTACTTTGGAGAGAGTGTTACTACTAAGCCTGTAGTTTGTTGGCTAATAGACCCCCGGTTCTATTGTGTTGTTGTATGAACAGCTAATCACTTATTTCATTTTATTAAACCACATGTTGTCCTCCATTTTAGAAGCCTTTAATTTTACTAGCTGTGCTATTCACCTACAGAAGTCTTCTTATTCCCAGCACACCTGCCTTCAAAATACTTACAGTATGGATTGTGGGTCACAGCTATGTTTTCTGGTGCAAAAAGTATGCTTTAGACAGGGTATTGACAAAGACTCGGGTTTGCATAATGTTGATATTAACCCCTTCGATGCTCATGATAAGCTCAGCTCATCATGAGGCACGGTTGAGCTGTGCTTATGACGAGCTGGGTAAACAAACATAATATCGAATCCAAAATATCGTTTGGACAAAATATTGAGTAAAAAATATAGACTAGTCAAAATATCGACCAGATATAATATAGACTACAAAAATATCGAGTAATATCGATATTAATAGCCAAAATATCGAATCAAAAATATAGACTAGACGTAATATCGACTAGATAGAATATAGACAAAAAAAAATCGAAAATAAGGTAGTCTTTAATATTTTTTAATAATTGTGTAATATAAATCTGTAGCGGGTTGTGGGTTTATAGGGGAATAGGGTGGGAAGTAATGTAATTATAATTAATTAATTATGTAAATTAATAATAAGTGTTAATTAATTATTAATTGGAAAAAAAATATATAATTGGTAAAATAATAATTAATTTTTTGTAAGTTAATTTCTGTAGCGGGTTGTGGGTTTATAGGGGAATAGGGTGGGAAGTAATGTTATTATAATTAATTAATTATGTAAATTAATAATAATTATTAAATAATTATTAATTGGTAATTAATTAAAATATGATTGGTAATTCATTATACATATTTAATTGATAAATAATTAATATTTAGTAAATTATTTTCTGGTGCGGGTTGTGGGTTTATAGGGGGATAGGGTGGGAAGTAATTTAATAATAATTAATAATTAATAAATTATCTAAATTATTATTAATTGTTAATTAATTATTAATTGGTAATTTATTAAAATATAATTGGTAATTAATTATAAATATTTAATTGATAAATAAATATTATTTAGTAAATTATTTTCTCTAGTGGGTTGTGAGTTTATAGGGGGATAGGGTGGGAAGTAATTTAATAATAATTAATGAATTATGTAAATTAATTAAAATTGTTAATTGTTAATTAATTAATAGTCATTTTAACCACTACGCTATCCAGCGCTTTCCCTACTGTTGCACCCACTGGAGTGGGAATAGTAATTTTAATCCCTACACTATCCAACGCTTTCCCTACTGTTGCACCCACTGGGGTGGGAATAGTAATTTTTACCCCTACGCTATCCAACGCTTTCCCTACTGTTGCACCCACTGGAGTGGGAATAGTAATTTTAACCCTTACGCTATCCAATGTTTTCCCTACTGTTGCACTCTTTGGAGTGGGAATAGTAGTTTTTACCCCTATGCTATCCAGAGCTTTCCCTACTGTTACACTCTTTGGAGTGGGAATAGTAATTTTTACCTCTACGCTATCCAGCACTTTCCCTACTGTTGCACCCACTGGAGTAGGAATAGTAATTTTAACCCCTACGCTATCCAACGCTTTCCCTACTGTTGCACCCACTGGAGTGGGAATAGTAATTTTTACCCCTACGCTATCCAACGCTTTCCCTACTGTTGCACCCACTGGAGTGGGAATAGTAATTTTTACCCCTATGCTATCCAACGCTTTCCCTACTGTTGCACCCACTGGAGTGGGAATAGTAATTTTAACCCCTACGCTATCCATCGCTTTCCCTACTGTTGCACCCACAGGAGTGGGAATAGTCATTTTTACCTCTACGCTATCCAGCGCTTTCCCTACTGTTGCACCCACTGGAGTGGGAATAGTAATTTTAACCCCTACGCTATCCAACGTTTTCCCTACTGTTGCACCCACTGGAGTGGGAATAGTATTTTTTACCCCCACGCTATCCTACGTTTTTCTACAGTTAAAATTCACTAGAGTTGGTACAATAAATTTTAACCATTTTGCTATGCTACGGTAAAAAGATTATATATGTTTAGTTAATAATACGTATTTATATATATATATATATATATATATATATATTTATTATTTTTGTTATATATTTTTTAAATTAATTATTTATTAATATTACATTTATTTAATCATTTTAACTAAGTTTATATTAAATATATTTATTATTATATTAGTTTTAACTGTATTTAAAGACATATAAAAAAACGATATTTTGACAGTCTATATTATTTTACAGTCGATATTTTTGAGTCAATTTTTTTGTACTTACCTGTATGAAGATAGAAACTCGATATTTTGTCCCTCGATATTTTGTCATCGATATTTTTGTAACTTGATATTAATGGGCTCGATATTCGACTTGGATGGTAAGGGTTGTTGGGGGCCAAGAAAACCTATTGATGCCACTCGTAAGTCCTCCACAGCGGGGTTGCTAAGACTTCATTGAAGGCACCAAACCCTTTCCTCAATAACTCAGCAAACAAGCCATCTGGCAAACTACTGATTGAAGCACGAAGTACTCTTGGCTACTGAGGGTCATTGAGCACCAAGAAATCCTAATGTTAATACAAGGATGTCCCCCACTGTGGAATTGCCTAGACTTTGTTTGATGCACTTCATCCTTTCTCAATCACTTTTCGAAGGAGACTCCTAGTGCACTACTGCTTGGGGTATGAAGTTACCTTGACTGTTGAGGATTGTCGAGGCCAAGCACCCTTATTGATTCCACAAGTAGGTCACCCACCGTGAGATTGCTGAAAGCTCATCAAAGGCCAGTCTCCTGTTTCTAACACAATGCAAACATGCCTCCTTGTGCAGTACTGATTGGGGGATGAAGTCTAGGGGTGAGTGCACCAGTAAACTCCCCTCTGGCCGGATTGGTGAAGTTTTTGCCAAACTCTGGGTACCAAGTGGAATAAAACTCCACCAGCAGAGCTGAGTTTAATGCCTACCTCTAGATTTCTGCCTTTATTCTGCTCAAGATTCATATTGCCTACATGTGCCTGTTGCTGATCTTTATTGTTCCTCCTTCTGCTCATTTCTGACCTAAAACATGCCCTTCTCAACAAATAATGGGGTCCATAATCCTCCCCCCTGTCCTTACATTCTGCTTCCCCTGCCTTTGATTTTCATTACTTTCTTACCCTGTTTTACTCTCACCCTACCTCTCTCCCCACCTCTACACTTACCCCCCATCTCTTCCTATAATCTTTCTGTGTCGATACTCTTTTCTCTCCCTTAATTTGTTCTCACCCAATTATATTAATGAATTATTCATTTCCTGTTAATCTGCCCAGAATTTTTGGTCCCCCTTTTACTTATTTGAGAGCTAAACCTGCATTTTTGTTACTGTGTAAATTCGCTTTTCTAGATTGCCTCTACTCATATAAATAGCTGTTTGCCCTTTTTAACTCAATATGTATTAGTTTTGCCTTTCTATGATTATGCTACTGAACTACTGTTTTTCCTGAACTCTGATACCCCCGGGTCTAGATAGCGCTTTATAAAACCTTTCAAATAAAATATCAAATAAAATAACATATTTTGCCTCTTTCTGCATGTTTCTGATATTAGTTTTGTCTCTTTGTGCTCATTTCTGACCTTTAATCTGTCTTATCTGCTCATTTATGACCTTTCTTCTGCCTCTTTTTGCTCATTTATGACCTGTTGTTTTGCTTCTTTTTTGCCTTTTCCTCCCAGGCTGTGTGCAGAAACCTGAAGGCCCGGCAGTCCTATACAGCTCCCTGCCCCCTGAGCAAGCAAGCATTGCTATCACAGCCAGTGAGCTGCTACACACAGCTCCCTGTATGCCAGAGCAATCATTTTGTCTTTTTCCTGCCTGCTTGACAACGGGCTTCACCACATACAAAAACTTTGCTCACAGCAAGCGGGATCAATTTCACATCTCTCACTTGCAGTGAGCAGCACTTGTATTTGCTCTGCCTTTGCAGGAGCTGTAAAAGCTTCTGCCAACTGAGATCAAACTGCTATGTCCTGGGAGTGGGCACCCATTAACGTAGCAGAAGCTAAGAGTGGTGGTCCTCTGGGCCATATATAGCCCAGCAGGGGGGATTGTAGCCCCTATTTCATATTTTTCATAAATATTTGACCTGAGGGAGATGGTGGGTCCCATGGCCCAGGGCAGCCTGGCAGGTCCCCGTTAGGTGTTATTTAGACCCAGGAAGGGGGTGGTCCCTAGGGCTCAGAGGGTCCATGCAGCACCCCCTCAATCTTTCTTTAGCCCAATACAACTACAACTATTGAATGGATGTACATCAAAATCTCTCCTCCTGCCCACTTTCTTGTTATTCCCTCCTTTAGTTCTGAAGTGGTAACAATCATAATGTTTAATTATTTTCGTTTATTTCATAACCAGTCAAAGCTTGACCCGATAACGTTTGCTTTTAAACTGTAAATTGTGGAATATACTTTTTTTTTTAACTATCTAGGTTGAGCAGTATGGGTAAAGCTAATCCCACAACTTCTCGTCCCCATTACTAGGCAAACAGCGGCAGCGACCCAACCATTGCTGACTTTAACAGCTATTGACAAAATGCTCCAAAAAACAATAGGGGTGATGGCAACGGCTATTGAGAATACCAAAAGGCGTCTCTCACTTACCCCGGCTATGCCCCCCTCAAGTCTATGGGGGATTTCTCTGCAGTCACAGTTAACCTCCCTGAATCTACGTCTTTTTTTATGCCTTCTTTTGCTGAGCTTCCACGTGCTCAGATTGTGCCTGACGTGAATGTTTCTATAGAGGTTGTACCACCCACCTTCTCTCCAGGAGGCTTAAAGGCCCACAAACCCCGCGGTAGAAGTAAGAAGTCGAAACCTGCTAAAAAAACAGTCAAGAGAATAGTATCTTCAGCTGAGCCTTCACAGCTCGACCCTGGCCCCCCTTTCCCCAGTATAGCTCCTCCCGTTTGGGCTACTCATTTACTGACCGATCTTCAGGCCCACATGGAACAGCTTATCAATTCTCACTTTAAAACCTTGTCTAGTAGGATTGATAAACTAGTTTCATTGATAAATAACAAAGGCTTAGGTGGAACCCAGTCAACCACTATAAAGGGGAATCCTGCCATTATTAAGGCTTCAGGTACAACCAAGTCAGCCACTAAAGGATTAAACATAACCGATACCATTTGTCTTGATAATCCTACACATGATTTGGCTCCTTTAAATACGTAGAAATCTATTGCTGCTCTGGCTGGTTCTGGCTTAGCTAATCGACCTAATGTGCCTCCAGTCGCATTTGGTTTGATACCTAGCACTCCACTCCTCACCCCATTAACCTATGATAAACAGTACCCAGATTCCGGGAGGTCTCAAAATAACCCCTCTTGGAAATCCCACAAAAACTGACTTTATAAATCCCTTCTTTGCCCCCAGCTTCCTCCTGTAGCATCTCCTTATGTGGTGGTGCTTACAGGAGGACCCTCATTGGCCAAAAAACGAGGTGAAACATATTCCGAGCTAAAGAATAAAGTCATCTTCGGACTAAATAGATACAGACCCTTACTGAGCCCTGGTCAGGGGGACATTCTATACGCTCGACGAGTTAGCTGGCTAGGGACTAGATCCAAAGATATCTGTGGTGACAATTTTAGGGATCCTGGTGTGGTCAAACATATACTAGGTAATGGAGGGCACCCTAACGTGGGTTCAATTAATACTTGCCACCTGGGGTACTTCTATCCAGATGCTCTAGCATCAGGTAGGCCTGCTCCTCCCTATTTCTATCAGGGCGGTCAAGATCCAGATTACAATATACCCGTGGCTAATAAATATAGTGTCTTAAGTAATGTGGACTGGCTACAGTTGTCCCCGGGCCTAGCCAGTTTGGCTCGGAATTCACCAAGAAGCCATGCTGTGGAGGGCTTGTCTGTTGAGGCGGGACCTTCCGAGTTGGTCTCTAAGTATAGGGTGGTTAGCCTAATAAGATACCCATCACCCCAAAATACTAGCCTCATACAAAGCAAAAGGGAGTTGGACACATGCTCTCCCCTAACCAGTGGCCTCATAGAAGGTGAAATGGAGTTGGATTCAGATGCACATATAGTATTCCCACCCTTAAACATGTCCCACCACACTGAAGTCCGAGTGGTGATTCGTAGACCACTAATCGCGTCCTGGAATGTTGCTAGGCTAGGGTCTAAGCTGCATAACCCAGAGTGGGGAGAGTTGATGGACAGTTATGATCTGTGTCTGCTCCAAGAGTCTTGGCTTCTCTCTGCCCCTGTTAGGGTGGGCTTTGTGACATTCTATTCACCAGATGTCCAGGGACCCAGGGGAAGACCATTGGGGGGGGCTGTGTATTTGGGTTGCTGCGCACTTGCAGTGCTCAATTAAGGTAATAGACACCCATTGCCCAGACATACTTTGTATTGTACTCAACATTTTGGATGGTTTACACCCCTCACCAAACCCCTCACCTCACCAGCTGGGCTTGTCTGTTTTAGAGGCTCTAGAGTTCCTTCTTTCTTCATTTCCCTCGTCATATCATAAAATTATCTGCGTGGATTTAATTGTCATTTTGAACCGCTTCTTGGGACCCCCTGTATAACTTCGGATGAGGATGACATCTGGTCCATTCCGGAATGTATCATGCACCCGGTAAAATGCTTATCGCCTTTGGCTCTTATGATTAACAAGCTGGTTGTAACATTCTGGCTTAGGGCCTTTAAAGGCAGACTCCTCCCAGATGTCCCGGGAACAAGTACCTTTAACTGACCAGGGAAAAGTACGACTATTGATTACATTCTGGTTAATGTAGAATGTTGGGCTCCTTTGAGAGCTTATTCTGTCATCTCAAGGGTCGATAGTGACCACAATCTCTTGTCATTAGAATTAATTAATACATTGGGTCAAAGTAATGAACTGGGAGCAGTGGAGTCCATTACTAATTTAACCCCTTCAATGCTCATGACGGAACGGTTCCATCATGAGCGTCTGTTGGCCTGTGCTCATGACGGAACCGTTCCGCGCTGAAGGTGTTAAACCTTGTTACAGCGGCGAGTGGCAGACGCGTTAGGTGGGTGAGGGTCATCCTAGCTCCTGATAAGCTAGCTAAGATATACAATCATGGCACAATCTCCCTAGTAGAGTCTCTTGAGCCCCAATTGTTATCTGCCCCACTTCCAGGTCTTACAGCACATTCATAATAAGATTTTTCATACTTCGGCCGACTATTTTTATACTACTGATATCAAGAGGCCAAGGATAAAAAAGCATGACCACTGGTTTAACAAAAGTTGTAGGGTGGCTAAAAATAACCTCATAAACGAGGTTAAATCGGGGTCGCAGTCAAGCATTAGAAATGCTAGGCAAATATATAAAAAAATTATTATGGAGGCCAGGATGGAGTGGGAGGTGGCAAGGTGGGAAAGTATTAAAGTAGCCCTGGTCGATAGAGACTACAGGTCCTTTTGGAATCTGGTTCGAGGAGGGGCGGCAGAGGGGTCGTCTGCTGTTATTCCTATTCTTAGCGAGGAGGTTTGGCTAGCACGCTTTAAGCCCCTGTATGCACTCATTGACCCCGTACCTCTGTTTGATGTAGAGGCCCAAAAGAGCATACCTGTTTTGGCTCTTTCGGAGGGCCAGGGTCTTGACTGCCCCCCTTGCACCCTGCTGGAAATACAGGCGGCACTCAAAAGTCTGACTGCGGGGAAAGCACCGGGCCTTGATAGGATCCCTGGTGACCTTTATTTGAGAGAACAGAAGGTATGGGCCCCTTATATCTGTGTATACTTTAATGCCATCCTCCAGGGTAGGGAGATCCACCTAACTTGGTTGGGTGCAGAAATTATACCCATCCATAAAAAGGCTTCCCCCCTCGACACGGCCAACTACCGCCCCATCAGTTTGATAGATGTCCTCCAGAAATTATTTGCCCACTTCTTACTAACAAGATTGCAGAGTTGGATGGACGATCATCACATCCTAACCTCCCTTCAAGCGGGCTTTCGTGCAAAGGTCTCCACTATTGACCAACTGTTTAGATTACAGTTGGTCTACTGGAAGACAGTTTCCCTGGGGGCAGGGAGTTTATATATGATTTTCGTGCATTTGACCTGGTCCAGAGGGACAAGCACTTGGCTGTACTATTAGAGATGGGCACCCCGGCCCACCTGTGCCATCTATTTAAACAAATACATCAAGGCACTTATGCAAGTGTGAGGTATGGAAGGAATGGGGAGTTGCAGGTGGAAAAGGGAGTGAGGCAGGGGTGCGTTTTGGCCCCCATGCTCTTCTCGCTTTTCCTTAATGGGTTGAGCAAGAGACCTGGACTCCCCAAGCTTAGCAGGTCGTAAGATACCTGCCCTAATGTTTGCTGATGACACCCTTTTACTATCTAAGGACATTCAGCGTACATTAAAGGCATTTTGTTCCTTCTGTAGACTGAGGAACTTGGAGATTAATCTTTCCAAAACTAAGTTCATGGTCTACAATAACAAACTTCTGAACTGCCCCACCCCAATCTGGATGGAACAGTGTTGCACCGTGTGTCTACCTTTGACTATTTGGGGGTTACACTCAACGACAGAATGGATTGGGGGTCTCACATGGCTAAGGCCAACCTGAAGTTGGCCCTAACTTCTGGTGGCATCCTAAAGGTCTTTCACGAGTCAACACTATAACTGCTGGATCCACCAATGGAAATCTATAAAGCCCAGGCGAGAGGGGGTGCGCTTTACGGGGCAGACCTTTGGGGCCATGTTGGCGTTGCCCCGCTCTCACTTACTGAGAAAAGTTTCATCAGGCGCTTCTTGAGACTTCCCTCGAGTACTCGTCTGACCCCTTTACGCCTGGATCTTGGTGTGATACCTATACAGGAGATTGTGTCAAACCATCCCCTTCTGTACTGGAGACGACTTTGGTCCACCCCGGAGCTTATAAACTATAGGGAGGACTTGGGGGATCTCCTGTCCAGAAAGGTTGTGGGGAAAATCCACTGGCTAAACTACATTAAGCACCTTTGTCAGGCGCTTGGACTGGGGGACATGTGGTCTTCCCCTGAGGAGACCTGCGTCTTGATATCCAAGAAATCGCTGAGCTTTTTACTCAAGCGTTACAGAACTGATCTCACATTAACAAACACCTCCTTGGGTAGGCTGACCAACACCTTTTTGGATATCAAGATCCACCCTTAATTTGAGAAATTTTTGGATGATATCCAGCCCCTCTGGCTAAAAAACTATACATCCAGTTTAGACATGCTTCATTGCCACTCAGGGCTCTAACATACAAGTGGTCTAAAACCCCACAAGCAGGGA
The DNA here is from genome assembly GCF_964263255.1 of Lissotriton vulgaris. Taxonomy (NCBI): domain Eukaryota; kingdom Metazoa; phylum Chordata; class Amphibia; order Caudata; family Salamandridae; genus Lissotriton; species Lissotriton vulgaris. The sequence continues at coordinate 2,038,749,731 of NC_141691.1, forward strand.
GTTCTTGCCCAGGGTGTCAGGGCAGCAGTGAGACAGATCTACACGTTCTGCTCTTCTGCCCGTCTTACTCTAAGGCAAGAGCCAAATGGATCATCAAACTTTGTAAATCTAGGGGTCTTAGGGACTATAGGGAGGTATTCAGAATCCTTAAATACGACACCTCCCCTTTGAGAGTGTTTGCAACCGCTAGATTTCTTCTGTCAATGTGGCACTCAAGATGTGCAAAACTGAAAATTGGAAGCTCACAAACTTCTGATTCTCTAGTAATTTAAATATTGTTTTATGAGGTTCCTTTCTAATAAAATGCCTAGGCATTGTTCAATGCAACTGTTATTCTAAATTATGTAGTCCTCTCTTATGGCTGTACTCTCTCAACCTTTTTAACTATTCTTATGTATATACCATGCCTAGGACATCTATGTAATATTGTCTTAAACTATTTATTTTATCTGTAAACGTGAATATATGTATTTTTATGGTTTTAACCGATAATAAAAGCTTTTTGACTGACTGACTGACTGTAATTCCCTCCCTCGGGCCGAATTTGTGTTCAAAGATGTTTGTGGGGAATTAACACTGGAAATCCTATTGTTGACCCTCTTTTCCTTCAGCCCCTGCTTGATGGATCACCTGCAAATGTTCCATGCACCACTAGACTGACTATGACATTTTATTTGGAAACTTTTGTGAAGATTCGTCAAATAGCTAAAAAGACACAGGCAAGTAAATAAATGCTCTTTCTAGAGAAACATGGTCCTAACTATAAGCACTTCCTGGTGAGCGCCAGTGGAAAATATATATTACAAACCAATTAGAAAATTTACATGAATATGACATTATTTAAAAATTAATTATCAACCAAAATACAGTTTTATTTATTTACACTATAATTAACTTCCTACACTATATCCCTACAAACCTAGAGGCCTGTACTTAAAATATAAGTAAAATACATTAGATTCACACAATATACACAATTAATGATCAGTTACACAGTGAATGATTATTTGTTATTTATTTTTTACCTAATGAATGTCCCGTCCAAGGCCTCCGCAAAACTAGCCACCCACAACTAAAATATAACTAAAATAAATCAGTATTGCATGATACACATCATTAATTAGCAAGTAAATATTTAGTAAGAAATGATTAAATACATGATTGTTAATTATTTATCACTTGGCTTGCGACCCTCTATCCTTGCAAACCCAACCTCTAACACCTGAAATATAACTAAAATATAAAGTTATTACATCATTTCCATAATTAATAGTAAATTAAATAATGAATAATAAAGTAATTATTCATTGTTAATTCATGATAACTTAGTTAACTTTGCAACCTACCCCTATAAAGCTAGTAAACCGGAACCTAAAATATAACTAAAAAATAATTACCAATATTAATAAACAAATACATTGTTTATAAATTAATAATTAATTGTTAATTAATTGTTAATTAATCGTTACTTAACTTCTCACCTTATAGCCCTATAAACCTAGCCACCGCCTAAAACACTATAAATTACGATTAACAATTAAATAAAAAAATCCAAGATAACTTAAAATTATTAATAACAATTCTACAAAACAATATTAACTCATAAACGAATATATGTACTAAAACACAATAAGATAATAAAAAATATATTTTGCATAATTATTGAAACAATATTAACAACATATTACTTTTCTGAAGAAAAATATCTTTGTGACAAGTATATTTGTGAATCACCATATTTTTGTAGCACAGTTTTGTTTCAAGTATGTTTATCTCCCAATATTTGCAACTCCAAAGCATCACTTTTTTATGCCATAGCGATGCAAGTCTCCCAATTATATATATGAGGTCATGGATAGCCGTTTTGCATGGCTTTGCATGTCTTTGCATAACCTCGCACATATGGAGTAAAACAAAGCAGTGCAAGATGATTTGCTGCATTACTATGAACCAGAGAGGCACTCCTTGGGCGTTATTATGGGTTTTCTTGGGCAAAAGCTATGGATTTTGATGCTGCCTCAGACTTACTCAATTATGTAAACCTGGGGCAGGGCTAAAACCTTATGCCTCACACAGAAAGAGGACAATGCCTCTTGGGATTGTTTTTGTGGAGGAAGGTGCCCCTCCCGGCACAAATATAATGCAGCAAGCAACACAGACAACCTTGCACTAGGGTGCAAGGGTTCCTGCACTGATGCTGGGCAGCACATTGTGGACCAGGTGCCGGCATAAAGGTAAGAAATGCACTGCATTTCATGAATGTGATGCATTCCCGCCCTTTCACATTGACGCAGGGCAACGCAGCACAAAGGCCTCAATATTTTGTCCTGCAAATGAGGTCTTTGATATTTTGTGCAACTACCCTACCTGCTCATCACAGTACAGCTATGGAAGTGAATCATACAGGGAATCTGCTAACATTAAAAGTTTGGAACTAAATTTCCTTTAGGCAAAACTAGTTGCAAAAGGTACATATTTAAATAGGCAATGATATAGACAGTCCTCAAACTAACATTATGGTGCGTGCATGTAGTGTTCCTGGATGTGAACCACAAGCCACTATATCTTCAGCACACATGAATGATGCAGCCCCCATTTTGGTGGCTTTATTATATTTTGAGCAGGTAGTGGGATTACGGGTAAACTGGAGAAAAACTTGTGTTTTCCCCTTAACGCGATACCCCACCACGGGTTTTTCCGACTGGACAGAGAGCCATTGACCTGGGCGATTGCAGGGATCCGGTATCTCAGGTTTTGCATCTATCCCTCTCAGCAGGATTTGTTTATCAGCAATCTACAGTGGCAAATTACAGCCCTCAAGATTCAAATACAGTTTTGGCAGAGGTAGCAGCTGGCCCTGGCTGGTGGCGTCACTGTCTCAAAGATGATTGTCCTTCCCAGGCTGCTACACTAGTTTGTCAATGTCCCGGTATTTCCTAAGTGGCGATTCTTTCTTGACTTGGACAGGGGAAGACGCATGCCAGGATCCAGTCTCACACCATTCCCCATAGACCTGTTCGTCCCATTCCCCTCATGCGCCTATCCATGCTATAGGCACACATTGCTGATACAGTACCATAGCTTACCTGGCTCAGTGAAATATTTACGCTTTAAAGCTGTTGGAGAGTAGAGGCTCTCTCCACACAGGAGGCAAAGCATAGCAATCATTTGTAAAGTGCACGTCACCCAAGGGTATATGGCGCTGAATAACAGATGTTTGTTGTTACCACACGGTACTCATTTTATCGACCTCAGAAGGATGAGAGGCTACATAGAGCTACTGGAATTTGAACCTGTGACCATGAGGTTGAACACAGCCCCCTCTACTGGACTCATGAGACCACTGAGCCACCATACGTCGCTTCAAGCACAAGTGATAACAAGAGAATGCAACTGTGTGTATAAACTTCTTCTGTTGATGTCAATTATCATTATATACTAAATGCCTTTTAATGCCTTTTAATGATACTACAATAAATATATCTCTAATTATAACATGCTTATCGAAATGAAGTACAGCATTCAACAACCTAAAAACCCAATACAAATTATTAGAAATTAAATCACACCAGCGTTACTTCATCTGTCCACACATGTTTAAATGACGGATAATGACCATAAAACAACTCAGAACGTTTTGCCAACAACCTTCCCTCTGCCCTATTCTGCTCATTCAGAAGGCAGAGAAACAGCACGTCTATTTCGACATTTGTGAGATAAAATTAAAATACCTTGCCAAAACCATGTGTTTCTTTACAGAGATATGAAACATGCTTTCTGCAGACCGATACCTGGGAGTGATTGTAACTTCTCCTACCTGAAGGAGCTGGTTGACAACTGTAGATTGTTTCACTTTTTACCCGGGCCAAAAGCAGAAGATACAGAATAATTGCCATCCTATGGGATGAAGGGAAGTGTTAGTATTTATAATGGATAGAAAGTGATAAAATACAAGTAATGACATTAAGGAATTAGTAATTGAACATTGCCGAACACGAGAATGATGAAGAGCTCGAGCAGGAAAGCGTTGCTGGTCACCGACAATCCACCTCTCATCCTTACCCGGAGACGATCACCAAATAGGGTAATCATTTCCGTACACGTTACGTACATGTAAAAATACTAACAGACTCGTCAGTGCAACACAGTGATACCTGTTAATCTATCATTTCAAATTACGTTTAAAGTCCCTCAGATACTAACATTTACCTGAATCCATTTGAGTTAATAATGGACTTGTAGCGAAGGGCTCGGTTGTGAGGAATCAACATAGGAAATGTTGGGGCATATTATCAAGAAAGCTCGATACATTATCGCCGCTTTTATCGGCAGGAAACTGCCAATAGCAAAAATAATGGGCTTGATAATAAGCTCTATGGAATTCCAATCGAAGCCCATGTTATATGTCTTCACATCTATTATCAGCTTAACCGCGCCGCAAATTCCGCTGCAGTGCGTTGGTTTTCATGAGTGGGCGGGCCGCGTCGGCAAACAGACATGTGCAGCACTAAAGAGGTAGTGCTCGCAACAGACGTTGGCCGGTGGAAGCACGTTTTAAAATATGACACAGTGGCACTTGGTGGGTACAGAGAGTGACGTAATGAGTGTTGTGTTTGAACTGAAATTGACGCCTCAAGGCAACGCGCTAATTACCAGCATGCAAATGCACGATGTTGAGGCCTTTGATTGCACGGCCGCACCAGGGGCCTTATTTATGAAGGCCTTGTGCCGCCGGTGCGTCACTTTTAACATGGGAAAAAATGATGCATTGGTGGCGTAAGGCTTTCATAAATGAGGCCCCAGGTGCTAATTAAGACATTAACTCCAATGCTTTGTGTGGTCAGCTGGCACGTGTCTGCTCTGACACAGAGACCACGCCGACAGCCATTTATTATTCAAGTCAAGTCAATTTTTATTGTATAAAATTATTAAAAATCATAACAAAATGCATTTTGATCATCATAGAACATAAAACACTTATATAATGTTAATTATTAGAGAATGTTAGCCATATGAAAAATAAATATCATGTATTTCAATTTGAAACTATGATTCCCTGTTCAGCTTGCTGTAAGAGGGATTGGGCTTTCATCATGTATTTAACTCCCCTGCAGGCCAACATAGGAGATGATCCATCTAGCCATCGAATTACAGCTTGCCTACATGTTCGAATATTCAATTTATTAAAAATGTTCTTGAAAAGCCATTTATTATTAATTTTCCGCTGGACGCGGACTAAACTAAACAATTCACATACTCCGAGAGAGATGGCCTCTCACCCCTGTGATATTGTAATATCAGTGGACTGTTCCACATGGTATCACGAGATGCAACATAACATTCCTCCTAAATAAACAAACAAAGTAAAACAGAAGAGCACCTTTCAGGACTGTAACACATTATGAGGAAGAGAATACCCTTCAACTACGCCCTCCCATAGCCTTTCCAGTCCACATCAACATCAGTTCAGCAGTGAAAATCTCGAAGTTAACTAGAAGGTGTCGGGTTACTTCGCAGATTGTAGTGAGAGTGTTCACCTCGGCACGGGACCACGTCCCTCGAAACAGTTAGTGTACTTCGAGGGTGGGCACTGATTGCCCCTCGTTTATTGAGTGCCCCTCGGATGGCCTGGGGAACAGATCCGTGCCTCTGGAACTAGGCAGGAGATATTCACTCCGAGTCCAGTCCTCCCATTGATGCTCCTCACCCTCAGACATGTCTTGTTCCTGTGCATTTTCCGGTGTCTCATGGTACTTCTTCAAAAACAAGACATTTCGGGTAATCCGTTCCAGACCCTTCTTTGCAGTGATCTGGGTACCTTCAATGTGAATGATGCGCCATGGGTCCTTCTCAAGAGGAAGCTGAAACGTGCTTCCCTGATGTCTATTTTGAACCAGGACATTGTCTCCGACCCTGATAGTCAACATCTTGGCTTGTTGCCTGGTGCTGTCGTGATCATTGGCACGCCATTGCTGGCGCTCCACAGCACTGGTATTAATCTCTCCAGGAATCCATCAGGGGTGATGAGGAATGGAGTCAGTCGCAATCCTCCCCATGGACAGATGTCCTGGAGCACTCCCTGTGGTCATGTGGAGCATTTGCCTGTAGTCACGTAGGAACTAATAGATTGCCTGCTCAACCAGGTCTCCATTAGAGACAGCAATGCAAATTACCTTATTCAATGTCCTCATAAAACATTCAGTTTTCTCCATTTGCCTGGCACCACTTTGGAGTGACACTTCGGTGGGTGATTCCTTGAGAGGTCAGATAGGCCGTGAACTCCTGACCCTGAAAAGGTCGGCCCTTGTCCGTTCTGATTTCTTTGTTGAACCCAAGGGTCGCCATTACCTTTTCTAGTTTGAGAATTACCTCTCCAGCAGTCAACGATGATAAAACATCAACCTCCAGATACTTTGAGTAGTTATCTATGACAACAATAGAGTGTTTTCCATCAGGGAGGCTTCCAAAGTCCATACTCACCTGCATCCAGGGGCCCTCCGGACGCTGCTCTGTTATGAAGGGTGCTGGAGAATTTGGTTCACTAGTCACTTGGCACTACCTCAAAGTCTTCACTACTTCCTCGACTTTGCTATACATGAAAGGAAACCAAACTTTTTTCCACAACTTGCCTTTTGCCTTCACCATCCCTTGATGGCCGGCATGAGCCAGCCCAACCAAGCGGCCCACCAGGGAGTTAGGAATCGCCAGCCGGTGACCCCAAGGAGGCAACCATTTCGGTCGAAACTGAGTTCTGTCCTCACCAGGTATAGACTTTCAATTGCTTTTCTGGCTTCCGGGGTAAGCCTTGTCTAAGAGTCCCAAAGCAGACACATTTGTTTCTCCTTATGGCTTCCAACACCTTCTGCAGACAGGCATCTTGACTGGTGGCGAGACACAAGTCAGTTATGGAGATGGGAATGGAAAGTAATCAGCCGTATACATATCTCACATATTCTTCAGTTTCTTCTGCTTCCTTCATTTCACTTAGATGGCAGGATAGATAATCTGCAGGGTTGCTGGACCCCGTTTGATGCTCAATTTTGCAACGGTAGTCCTGCAAGTGCAGCATCCATTTCTCAATACAAGGTGGTGGTTTGGACACAGTGCTAGCAAATAGTGGGTTAAGTAGCTTATGATCAGTAGTGACTGAGAATGATTTCCAGTAGACATACAAATGGAAGTCTTGGCACCCCTAATGAATGGTAATAGCCTCCTTCTCTATCTGGGAGTACCATTGTTCAGTGTCTGTAAGGGATCGGCTCACAAACACCACGGAAGCCCACTCATCTTCACCTGTCTTCAGTTTCAGGACAGCTCCAAGCCCCTTTGGCCCACCATCAACTGTGACTTGAGTCTATATTTGAGGATCAAAATATCTCAAAGTGGTAGAGATTGATAAGGCTTCTTTGTTTTTTTCCAACAAAGCCTGCTGTTCAGGGCCCCAGACCCAGGGTACAACGGCCTTGGTCAGTTCCCTCAACAAAATTGTCAATGACGATAGGTCTTTGATGAAGCCACCGCAATAATTGATCACGCCCAGGATGCGGCGGATTTCTGTCAAGTTGTTTGAAGTGGGAGCTTCTTTAATGTCACTGATATTTTCAGGATCGGAGCGATCCCCTACACAGGGAATGTATACCAAATGACCTGTCATTTGTTTTGGAGAAACTCAAATTTTTCCTTTTGGAGTGTAATACCTGAGTCTTGAATTCTTTGGAGTACTTCTCTCAGTCGGCTGTTGTGTAAAGCAATTGATTTCACATGGATCAAAATGTCATCACTCACGTTGAAAACTCCAGGTAGATCAGCCAGAAGCTCTAGAATGGCGTTCTGAAACACCTCTGCGGCACTCAATATCCCGAAACACAATCTTCGATAACGCCTCAATCCAACATGCTTCGAAGACATTGTTATGTACCGGGATTATTTATCGAGGACTAGTTGATGGTATCCAGCCCTCAGATCCAACTTAGAAAACCAGCAAGCCTGACTCAGTTCTCCTATGAGATCATCGATCGACGGAGTGAGGTACTGCTCTCATTTGATTGCTCCATTTGGCATCCTCATGTCCACACAGTTTCTGACTTCTCCTGGTTGTTTGGGTTTTCGGGCCACAACAATAGGTGACACCCAGGGAGTCGGGCCTTTCACTTTCTCTATGATTCCAGCATCTTCAAGTTTCTGTAGTTCCCTCTCGACCAATGGCCTCAGATGGAACGCCACTCTCCAGTGTCAAAGGGCCACGGGTTCTACAGAAGGATCTATATGGAGTTGTACTTGTTTGTCCTTGAGGCACCCAATTCCTTCATATACCTTGGGAATTCTTGCAGTATTTGACTCACCCCTTCTTGGTGGATTCCAAATGCCAATTTGAATATACTTAGGGCCTCTGCCGACTTACAACCCAACAGCATCCCAGGTACTTCCTCCGTGACATATATCACTGTGTCCACTTTGTTCTGATCATAATATTCTGCTGAAGCGAAGCTGGCCTACAATACTTGTAAATGGGCCCATCATTCTCTTTGCCGAGTTGCGCAAGCCAACTATTTTTCCACTTCCATTCTTCAGGCAAAAAACTGTCCCAAAACTCTGTTCAATATTGTCAAGGATTTATCTGGCTCAACCATTACAACCTCCTTCCACACTTAATTTTACCCAATGGGAACATCTTGCACAATTCTTCGTGAGTAAAGTAGAGAATATCTATTCTTCCCTAGTTAGCTCTACCCCTGTTTCCCTGATCCCTCCCACTGTACCTGCGGATTGCCCTGATCCTGATAATTGCACCGATTTGGAAATGGTGCCCATCCTTGAATCTTGGCCACTTTTGGACATGAAGGCACTTACGCATCACCTTGGCCATATTAAATCGGGTTCTCCCTGCGACACACTGCCCATCTCTGTTCTGTGTCAAATTGACCCATCCTCTCTTACCTATGTTCTCGAAGTGCTCAACTCCTATTTAATGACCTCCACCTTTCCTCTAAGCTGGAAGCTTGCAATGGTAGTCCCCTTGTTAAAAAGATCAATGCGGACCCTACTCTTCCTTCCAACTTTCGCCCTATCTCTCTCTTACCTGCTCTTTCTAAGATTCTTGAAAGACACACTAATGGTCATTTGTCCAAATTTATTGAAACAAATAGGCTGCTTCACTCCACTCGGTCAAGCTTCAGGACCGGTTATTCTACCGAGTCCACTTTTCTCGGAGTTACTGAGGCTCTCTGTCAGAACATCGACAAGGGTAAGACCATGGCCTTAGTGCTACTTAACCAGAGCGCAGCCTTTGACACGGTTTATCATACCATACTCATCAAGGCCCTTCAGCGCTCGGGTGTCACAGGCACTGCTCTGAGCTGGCTTAGGACGTTCCTTTCTGATCGCACCATGCAGGTTTTTTCATCTACCTACAAATCCAAATCTCATCCCCTCCCATTCGGTGTCCCCCGGGCTCAATTCTCAGCCCTTTGCTGTTCAATATTTACATCCAACCGCTGGCAGTATTAGTGGAGGAATCGGGGTTGTCTCTTTTTTCATACGCTGACGACACCCAGATCCTTATTCAACACAATAGTGGAGAGGCAAAGCGTATCTAATTTGTGACTTTAAATGCCATACATATGAGTCAATACAGATGACAGGAGTAAGGGTTTTCCAAACGGTGACGTGATTTTCAAAAGCTTTTATTGTGTCATAAAATCCACAGCCAAAATCCACAGCCTACGCGTTTCGCCCAAACACGGGCTTCTCCAGGGCTGTAAATAATTTAAATATACATATCGTAAATACAGTGTAAAGACACAGTGTAAAAACACACACATATACAGTTCATAATTCAAAGACACAAATGTGAAACATTACATATTTTTAAAAATCCTATTTACAATTCTCAGTATCAAGTCCTGAAGAGAAAAAGAGAGATTAACCAATGGTCAATTAGAGAGCATAGTAATTAAACATCATTATCGGTAGGACAAATAAGTTAAACAGACAGCAAAGTTCTACATCTCAGCGGCTAGAGCAAGCAATCCACGATCAACACCTAGTTGAATGTTGGTGTTATATGTTTCTATATTGGTTGGTCATTTTAAGACAGAAGGTTATGCCAATATCGATTTACCAATGCTTATACATGTTCAAAGATTCGATGTTATTGGAAGAGAGAGGCAACAGGCTTTCCACCTAGCCATCATGACCCTTAAAATATAGGTGGTGAAAGCACACTGAGGTATCAGAGATGGCAAAAGATTAGCACATAATAGGCCATCATCCTGGGAGTCTACATATGGGGGCTAATAAAATTTGGAACAATACAATTTAAAAACGTAGTTATTTATAAGTGTTAATACGAGAACGTTCAAATGGTCTACCTTAATGTCGTGTATCAGTGTTACAATGACTTCGAGAACCGGATGGAACACTTGATGTAGTTCCAAGGAAATGGCGCATATGTCCCACTTGTTTTTATTAGAAAGCCAAGTAATAATTTGCGATCTATGAGAAATAATACATAATTAGTCTCTATAAATTCCCGAAAGAAAGGCGTAGAAATTACACACAAAATGTGTGCTATGCAATAAACTGTCCTTGCTTACCCCTTTGTGTATTGTCAAACTCCTAGCTTCAGAGGGTAAAAGAAAGACTTCAGGTCTAGCCGTGCCGCTATACAGGGCCAATAAAGGCATGGTGTACCCACTGTAAATATGAGAAGCAAACATGTTGTTAGCCTGCTCCCATCGTAAATCTATAGTTAGACAATTATTGTTTATACATGGGAACATCGAGTAAGTCATTCCTATAACCCCATTGCTGTAAACTCCATGTCCACTGTAACTATTAGTGTATCCAATGGAGTCAACATGAGAAAGAATTCCCAACTCCACCATTCCCTGGTATACCCACTGTCAATATGAGAAGCAAACATGTTGTAAGCCTGCTCCCATCGTACATCTATGGTAGACAATTATTGTTTATACATGAAAACATCGAGTAGGTCATTCCTATAACCCCATTGCTGTAAGCTTCATATCCACTGTGTCTATGAGTGTATCCAATGGAGTCAACATAAAGAAGAACTCCCAAATCCACCATTCCCTCTAGTGATCAAAGCGGGAAACGCATGTCAGCCCAAATACCTGTGACAGTTACATTGTATCACACAAGCACTTGCTAAGTGAGTGATTGTGCTCTTAAGCCTGCATGTCCAATAATATAAAGACAGGCAAATCCATAGCAAAAGTCCACATGCGAACCCCTCTTCTACTTGGAGAAGCCCCTAGTTTCTATATTATCGTACAAACGATTCCTGGTCTCCGTCAAGGCTGTCACACGATGTAATCTTACCTCAAATGTCGGAGACCCTCTGCTGCAGTGTTCGTTCTGGAAGTGTCTAAGCGAAAGACTAGCCTGAGCCCTTTTTATCCTGGGGTTAATTGGAAATTAGAAACACCTGTGGCCACGCGCGAAATGGCCGTGGTGTCCCGCAAGACCCGTCCTGGAGTCTGTATTAGCGTTAAATACCAGCTATGGTCGACTTAGCTCACAAAACGAGCGATTAGGCTCCTAATAAAAAATTATGCTGAGTCTCTAACATCAGCACTCGATCGTAGCACAGCACCCGATTACCAAAACCCCAATAATAATATTTTTATACTCACAAGTCAAAATTGTTTTTTATTTAGGAAAACATAGTTCATGAAAAACGGCACAAACTCCCTGTATGGACACGTGATCAAAAACTCATTATAGTTCTAGTGCTCTTATAAAAGCTAACTATAATATATACCGTAACGGTCACAGTAAGATAAGCTAAAAACGCCGAGTGCAGGCATAGTTTAGAAAACAGGCAGGAGGAAAACACCAATAGGTGTAATACCAAGCAACTTCACATTATATGGCCGATCAGATAATATGGGTTAAGTGCCAATAACAGTACCGTCTTAGAAGTCACATATTAGACATCACTAATGAATCTACTGTTTAATGCTCAAGTTCAAATCTAGCAGTGTCTGCCAAGCTCAGTAGAGGATCATTGTGAATGGAAAGAGTAAAGGGAAATATTGATATATCAAAGTTTTAAAATGAGGAAGTGTATCGTGGAATAGGAGATGTTGAAAATAAGAATGGTTACCTCGCTCTTCCAAAGATCAGTTAAGCACTAAGAGAGCCCACAGAACAGATGGAACAAATCAGTAGATACTATTACATTGTGCTGTCTTATACATTATCACGCTAATTCATGTCACTGTAAAAAGTAATGTGTTTCTGGGTCGATATTTATACCTTTTATTGTAGAACGTAGTCTACAGATCCACTTAGCTTCCAACTGACGTAGTTGTAACTTCCTATCACCTCCCCTTTCTAATGCTGGTAGGTGGTCAATTGCGTGAAATTTAAAGTTGGATCTGTCCCCTGCACTATCGCACTGGTGTGATACCAATGCATAGGATAGGTCTTGGTTGATACAGGCCCGTTTGTGTTCCTGTATCCGTATTTTAAGTGACCTGACTGTGCTGCCCACATAAATTTTGTTACATTTGCAGATGATGACATAGACCACAAACTGGGTCAAACAGTTAAGAAAAAATCTAATCTCATACGTTTTTTCCGAGTTGTACTTAAAACAAGTCAGGCGACTTGCTTGTGCACACATATTGTAACACCCACAGGGAAAGAAACCCATCTTCGGGCTAAGCCACAATTTTTGTCTGTCTCGTGTTGGTCGGATGTAGCTTGGACATAGGGTTTCCCTTAGTGTTTTACATCTCTTGTAGACCACGTTAGGTTTATGGTAAATCAGATTACCCAAACCCGGGGCACATTGTAACAAATGCCAATGTTTGGCTAGTATTTTGTATATATCTTGATTAAGGTTGGAATTGGTGGTAACAAAAGATAGTTTCTCCTTTGGGGTCAAACTATGCCTGGATTACATCAATCTCTACTTTGCTTCACACAGGGCCTAAGCTCAGCCTCTTCCAGTCGCGCTACATACTCAACCTGGTGGTAGCATCATCGGTAGGGGCCTATCACTCCCAACCCATGGGACAGGGAGTTTGTGCCTGCACTTGGCGATTAAGTTTATGTTACCATGACCATAACGTTTTATTAGTTATTGCAGACCGATAATTATGGTTAGTCTTAACTGTGGAAGAATAATTATAGTTAGAATTGATCGCGCTACTCATTATAACAGGTGACAGCACAATTGGTAGAGGCCTGTTACTACTAACCTACGGAACAGGGAGTTCGCGCCTGCACTCGGCGTTTTTAGCTTATCTTACTGTGACCGTTATGGTCTATATTATAGTTAGCTTTTATAGTAGCACTAGAACTATAATGAGTTTTTGATCACGTGTCCATACAGGAAGTTCGTGCCGTTTTTCATGAACTATGTTTTCCTAAATAAAAAACGATTTTGACTTGTGAGTATAAAAATATTATTATTGGGGTTTTGGTAATCGGGTGCTGTGCTACGATCGAGTGCTGATGTTAGAGACTCAGCATATTTTTTTCTTAGGAGCCTAATCGCTCGTTTTGTGAGCTAAGTCGACCATAGCTAGGATTTAACGCTAATACAGACTCCAGGACGGGTCTTGCGGGACACCACGGCAATTTCGCGCGTGGCCACAGGTGTTTCTAATTTCCAATTAACCCCAGGATAAAAAGGGCTCAGACTAGTCTTTCGCTTACACACTTCCGGAACGAACACTGCAGCAGAGGGTCTCTGACATTTGAGGTAAGATTACATCGTGTGACAGCCGTGACGGAGACCAGGAATCGTTTGTACGATAATATAGAAACTAGGGGCTTCTCCAAGTAGAAGAGGGGTTCGCATGTTGACTTTTGCTATGGATTTGCCTGTCTTTATATTATTGGACATGCAGGCTTAAGAGCGCAATCACTCACTTAGCAAGTGCTTGTGTGATACAAAGTAACTGTCACAGGTATTTGGGCTGACATGCTTTTCCCGTTTTGATCACTAGAGGGAATGGTGGATTTGGGAGTTCTTCTTTATGTTGACTCCATTGCATACACTAATAGACACAGTGGATATGAAGCTTACAGCAATGGGGTTATAGGAATGACCTACTCGATGTTTTCATATATAAACAATAATTGTCTACCATAGATGTACGATGGGAGCAGGCTTACAACATGTTTGCTTCTCATATTGACAGTGGGTATACCAGGGAATGGTGGAGTTGGGAATTCTTCCTCATGTTGACTCCATTGGATACACTAATAGTTACAGTGGACATGGAGTTTACAGCAATGGGGTTATAGGAATGACTTACTCGATGTTCCCATGTATAAACAATAATTGTCTAACTATAGATGTACGATGGGAGCAGGCTAACAACATGTTTGCTTCTCATATTCACAGTGGGTACACCATGCCTTAATTGGCCCTGTATAGCGACACGGCTAGACCTGAAGTCTTTCTTTTACCCTCTGAAGCTAGGAGTTTGACAATACACAAAGGGGTAAGCAAGGACAGTTTATTGCATAGCACACATTTTGTGTGTAATTTCTACGCCTTTCTTTTGGGAATTTATAGAGACAAATTATGTATTATTTCTCATAGATCGTAAATTATTACTTGGCTTTCTAATAAAAACAAGTGGGACATATGCGCCATTTCCTTGGAACTACATGAAGTGTTCCATCCGGTTCTCAAAGTCATTGTAACACTGATACACAACATTAAGGTAGACCATTTGAACGTACTCGTATTAACACTTATAAATAACTAAGTTTTTTAAATTGTATTGTTCCAAATTTTAGTAGCCCCCATATGTAGACTCCCAGGATGATGGCCTATTATGTGCTAATCTTTTGCCATCCCTGATACCTCAGTGTGCTTTCACCACCTTTATTTTAAGGGTCATGATAGCTAGGTGGAAAGCCTGTTGCCTCTCTCTTCCAATAACATCGAATCTTTGAACATGTATAAGCATTGGCAAATCGATATTGGCATAACCTTCTGTCTTAAAATGACCAACCAATATAGAAAAGTATAACACTAACATTCAACTAGGTGTTGATCGTGGATTGCTTGCTCTAGCCGCTGGGATGTAGAACTTTGCTGTCTGTGTAACTTATTTGTCCTACCGATGATGATGTTTAATTACTATGCTCTCTAATTGACCATTGGTTAATCTCTCTTTTTCTCTTCAGGACTTGATACTGAGAATTGTAAATAGGATTTTTTAAAATAATTAATGTTTCACATTTGTGTCTTTGAATTATGAACTGTATATGTGTGTGTTTTTACACTGTGTCTTTACACTGTATTTATGATATGTATATATATATTATTTACAGCCCTGAAGAAGCCCGTGTTTGGGCGAAACGCGTAGGCTGTGGATTTTGGCTGTGGACTTTATGACACAATAAAAGCTTTTGAAAATCGCGTCACCGTTTGGAAAACCCTTACTCCTGTCATCTGTATTGACTCATATGTATGGCATTTAAAGTCACAAATTAGATACGCTTTGCCTCTCCACTATTGTGTTGAATAAGTTTATATGTTAAGACCATTTCTGGTGGCTGGTCTTAGGAGGTGGGCAAGAGTGGAAATTATAGTGCGCATTTGTTAACTGTTCAGTTAGTGCAGCAACAGTGCCTGCCACCCTTTCTGTGTTGTGACACCCAGATCCTCTTCTCTCTGTCATCCGACAAACAATTCAAGCCCTCGGTATTTAGAACCGGCCTCAGCAAAGTGATGACCTGGATGAATGCCAATTTTCTGAAACTCAATGGCGGCAAAACTGAGGTTCTGATCCTTGACAAAGACCGCGGTCTCTGGGGCCCTCAACATTAGCCTCCAGAAATGGGTACGCTACCTCAACCAGCTACCCAGTTACGCAACCTTGGCTTTATTATGGATGACTCTCTTTCCATGCGGCAGCAAGCTACCAAGGTTGCTGCCACCTGCTTTACTATTCTGAAATGGTTAAGGAAGATTGTGTGGATGCTCCGAGCTCATACCCAGCGTACCCTGGTCCAAGCCTTGGTGATGTCCAGGCTGGATTACGGGAATATTCTCTTTCTGGGTACTAACAAGGAAACTACACGCAAACTGCAGCGAGTTCAAAATTCTGCCGCAAGACTACTCTGTCGAGTTTCCAAAACTGTCTCAGCGTCTAAGTCATTGATTGATCTCCACTGGCTTTCAGTGGACAATCGTGTCAAGTTCAAGGCCCTCACATACATGTTCTGCATTAAGCATGCAAAGGCTCCCGACTATGTACAACAGCTTGCCATCCCTTATGCCCCCTCCCGCACTCTTAGATCCTATTTTCAAGAGAAATTCCAAGTCCCCAGATTCAAACTGTCTCGTATGGGAGGGCGCTCTTTTTCTTATCTTGGCCCTGTCTTGTGGAATTCACTGCCATTGCCCCTCCACCTACAATCTGACCATTTGTCTTTTCGCAGATTTATAAAAACTTGGCTTTTCAGCCAATAGCGCCGTTTCCCCTTGTTTTTCACTGTCAGCGCCGGGAAACACCATGGAGTAGCTGTGCGCTGTTATATAAATTTAAATAAATAAATACATAAATAAAATAATCCACTTACCTATGATTGCGATAGAATTGGACTGTTCTTAAGCAAACACTGTGATGGTCGCCAGTATCAGAGCTGGTGGTTACCTCATTTCCTTATGCATATCCTGGGACATGATGTTAATGGTAGCCCCTGTGTCTACGATGGCTGTCGTCACATGGTTCCTCACTTTAATCTCACACTGTGGTAGTGGACTCTGGGATGTGGATGCAAATCCCACTATGAATACCGAATGGACAGTGTGTTCTTCTTGGGCATCCTCCTCCATGTCGCTGCCAGGCAGTGGAGCTTCAGGAACCATATTCACCTGGGGAATCATCGCTCACCCTCTGTTTGATCTGAAGATTTTCATGAAATGATTCATCTTCCCACACGTTGTGCACCATTTTCCTTTTGCAGGACACATTGACGGTCTGTGAGAGGGACCTCCGCAGTACCCATATGTACATGGTCTGTTTTCTCTAGGTTTTGTGGAACTCAGACTTAACTGCATTCACCACTTCTCTTTTGACTGGGGCCTGTACAGCCACCTCCATGTGCACTGCCTGGGCCTTCTACAGTTCTTTGGTTCTCCCCAATGTAATATCTCTGCCAACGGTTTTCCTGATTCTTCTATTATACGTTCTCTTAGCTTTGCAGGTGCACACCCCTGAATGATCTGGCCTCTGATCTCTTCCACCTCATCATGAAATCAGCACATGGCCGGTAGCTCTTTAAGCCTTGCATGAAATACATCTAGCGACTCCCCGGATTGCTGTCTGGCTTGCTGAAGATAAACAGTCCGTAGCCCTGGTTAGCCATCGGTTTGAAATGGGCATTTAAAGCAGCAATCAGTGTGAAGTGGGTCTTAGGCACTGCTTCATCGGCCATGTTGGCTATTTTGTATGCATGCTTTACACCCAGATGCAGTTTCACTTCCCTTTTCTGCTCATCCTCCACTTGGGTGGCCTCAAAGAACAGCTGCACTCGCTCTACCCACTCCTATTTTGGGGCTTGAGCAGAGGGTACCCCCTCCACAATAATGGGTTCCAGCTTAGGGAACTGAGCCATGATGACTGGGGCATCTGATCACCTCACTGTCCACTGAGCACGTGGTAAGTGTACTGTAAAATGCCACAAACACTCCTTTCCCACCTCGTGGTGGTGTCACCCACAGCAGCACTACTCACTGAGCCTCCCTTTCCACTCAACAGACTTCTTCAGCTCTCAAGGACTTAATCATTGATGTGGCCAGACGCAACTTGCAGACACTGCCTTACCAGGTGTGCTGCCCACTGTTGCAAAGCCTTCTTTACTTCCCACACTGTGATACACCCTTCACACTTGGCCGCATGCTCACCCACCGTGACATCGAGCGGGGAGATCACCGCAGCATGAGCACTACACACACAGTGTAAAACGTGTGCAGCCGCCGCATGATCTCCTCTTCAAACCACCCTCATCGCCAATGTTGTGTTTGAACATAAATTGCCACCACGTGGCAATGTGCTAATTACAAGCAGGCAAATGCGAGATGTCGAGGCCTTTGATTGCGATGCCACATCGGGTGCTAATTAAGACACGGACACTAATGCTTTGTGTGCTCGGCTGGCGCATGTTTGCTCTGACTCAGAGACCATGCCCACAGCCATTTATTATTAATGTTCCACTGTATGCGGACTAACTTAACCCCTTCAGTGCTGGTGACAAAGCCAGCTTGTCATGGGCGTTACCTGCGCTGCGCGCATGACGAGCTGGCTTTGTCACGTAACGCGCGATTTTCGAATTTTCAGCACGCAGCGGGAAAACCAGCTAGCGCGCATGTGGTTAAACAATTCACATACTTGGGGAGAGATGGCCTCTCACCCCTGTGATATCTCAATACCAGTGGGCTGTTCCACATGGTATCACAACATGCAACATAACAGTGAGGATGCCAGGGGCCCCAGGCAAACAATGAACTTGGCTCCCCATACCCTTATTAGCACTGATAACCGCCATCAATGCAGAGCCTGGGCCCCGGTGCTGCTGCACCTGTCGCACTATTGATATCTGCACCCTTTGATACAGACTTTTCATGAAGGTTCAAAAAGGCATTGGCTTCTAGTACAGCCTCACACAGAGGAAGAGGTCTGCTACAAAGGCAAAGTGATGTCTCTACTAACATGTTATGCAGAATAGATCATGAAATTGTGCACTGGAGGGGGCATGGGAGAGGTACCGCCGTCAGCCTCAATGTGGGTTTTGCACGGAATGGCCCTTGTTGCTTGCATGAGCTACAGGTAGCGAAGGGTATACATTCATCTGTGCTGCACCTCTTTTCTAAGCTCCTCAGTCCTACATTTTCACATTTACCCAAAACGAAGAGAGTGATGCGAGAGGGGTCAGGTTCACTTCACAGTCCAAATGGAACATCTCAGAACCAGATGGTGGTGAAAGAAGGATGAAAGACCTGACAATTGATAGAAGAAAACTAGAACAAGAGACCTGGATGAGGATCCGGGCAGGTCCTAGACTCTATTCTCAGGGAAGGCTTTTAGTTGAAGCGTGGTCTTCAGTTCCTTCCTGAAGTGTCCCATTCATGCCAAGTTAACTTCACACATCACCACATAGAACAGCTTGGCAGATGGAGCAAGGACCCTGGTTGGCAGCAGTGAGTCATTGGCATATTTGGAGTACACTGGACTCAACAAGCCCATGGTATGACAGGGACCCAACTGACACAGATGGTATGCATGACCCATCCCTATTGACAACCAATTGCAACAGTGATCATAGAAGGTGTAAGATGCACACTGCAAGACAACAAGACAAAGTGCTGAAACACAATCCCAATCAAAGTTTCTAGAAGACTTACCTGCTGTACATATCCAGACGTTTCTGAGATACAGAACACCAGAGCCTGCTTCTTGCTGCACTATTCTGTTCTCACTGCACGAAAAGACTCACTGCTGCAAACACACCGGCACACTAACATTTGAGTAACTGGGTGTGCTTACTAGGCGCTCTTCCAAAAATATCTCCTCGCTATTACTGTGGCTTCCCTCTGTGGATAGAAATGAAGACTGTTTTGTGGAGAATTGCTCCAATCTCTAGTCCAGGAAGTTCTAGGATGGGAGGGCTTCCACACCACCTCTCTTTTGTCTTTCTTGCACAGAATAAGAGCAATAAATCAATGTCTGGTCAAATGCTTACTTTTATATGAAAAAGAAGTACTTTACATCTGACTTGACACATGCAGAGGAATAACAATACTTGTATGTAATGGCACACTCTTTTTGAGGCTGGAGCTACACTATTTGTCAGACAAAATGCCTGTTCTATCTTCTCCTTGGACTCTCAAGAGTCCAGTTGTTGTTTGCTGAAGATGTGCAAAGCACAGTTCACATGGCACCAGCTGCAGGCTTTCTCCTCTGAGAATCGCCACTCGCTTGTCCTTGCTTGTCCATCAACTGGAGTTGCTCCCTCTAAGCCAACACAGGGTTAGTCACTCTTTCTCTAACAGGGGAGGTATTCTCAGCTCCTGGCTGAAGCTCCAGCAATGGTAGGATGTCTTTGATGACTCTAGGAGAAGCAGTCAGTCATAGTTGGTGGCTTGACCTACTGGTCGTGGTAGTGATCTCCTCATCCAGGTCACTTCTCAAGCACTTGGCCACAGGAGCACTGTCAGTCCCTTCTGGCATACGGGGTTGCAAAGTTCCTCACATTGGGATGCAAACCCTTTCTGTGTGTTCGCCCTTATTACCCTGGCCCCCACTGGACTCCCATGGCCTGTCCTAGCATATAGGTTATTGATCTTGGTGGTTGCAACGCAAGTCTCAAACTCCTGGGCCAAATAAGCTCAACTTAGGCCCCCTCCAGCATACGGGGTCACATGGTGCTGGGTGCAGTCCTGATGCTCCTACACGATGCCTTGCACATGTCTGAGTTCACGGCAGCCCTCTCCTGGCAGTAGGAGTCACTGTACTGTTCCTCTACAGGGTGTCAACCCAATCACAGAGAGCCATTTGCCTCACACTTTGCCCAGGAAGTCCTCTCTGTAGGGCTCCTCACTTGACCTAGATTCTTCCACCACTCCTCTCTTCCTCAAAGGGCACAATTACATTGGCAAGCAGCTATGTGCTTATACTCCAGGCTCCAGTGCAAGTGACCTTGTTTTTTCCTCTGTGATGTCTCCTCACCCAGCAGGGAGACAAGCGGCTTGGCCCCTAGTCTGTTTCTCAGGCAGAAGTCTTGCATCGTTTCCCCTTCTTTCATAGCCTGAATGGCCACTTGGCAGATGGAAAAGTTTGGTGTCTCAACCTTCCCTTCTTATATTTTATTTCCAGGTACAAAAAATGTAAGTAAGTATCTTTGGTCTTTGAAGTTGTATGTTACCCAGAGTCCTTCATGTAATGTACCATAGAAGGTGAACTTACTCAGTTTATATTCACAATACATGCACTGTCCAGAACTCTTACCTCCATGCTTTGTAATCATTCAAGTACACATACATTTAGCACACATATTCAGTGTGCACACACTGTTCAGCACTGATGCTTTTCTATACTCTACCAGGGTGTGCTTTTTGCACAACAGTTCAAAATGTATTGTGCTTCATCCACTCACACATGCACCCAGCATATGTCTTCATTGTGTATGCACTGCATAGTATTACATTTCTCATGTCATGTATTCCTTGCAGGCATGCCTACACTTACCACATACAAAAATCTCACATGTACTACACAGTATTGTTCTATCCCCATACTATATCCTTGCGAGGCACATATATCCCCAGTACAGATTCACTACTCTTGCACGGTACAAAACTCCACTTCTACGTGATATAAGCCAAAGGTGAGTAAAGCACAAAGCAGGGGAACATTTAAAAAGGTGAGCGAGCCTAAAGCCCTCAATCCAGTGTGACAGGATAAAAAGGTCCTGTACAGTTCTACTGTTCACCACATGGTATGCTGCCACCACCATTTTCATTCTGCTTAACTTGTAGTGTAGTTCCTATATTCCCAATGGGCTCTGCGCATTGGAATAACATATACTATAGTTTAGACGTAGGACTGAGGTCGACTAGGTCTCTATCCTAAATATTAGACTTAATAGTGAGTGCCAGCTAGCTCAGAGGTCACTAGAAACTTTCTCGAATTCACAAGAAGGGATTAGTTTCTGACAACCGTATAAACATTTCAAACACAGTCAGCACCATGCATCCCCTATTTCTATTGCATCCCAAAAATTCATAAAAACATCACAAAGCCACCAGGTAGAACCATCATATCGGGCATTCGCTCAATCTTGGAGCCACTATCCAAGTTTGCAGACGCTTTTTTGGGCCCATTGGTACAGTCCACCGACACCTACTTCAAGGACACACAATTGGTCCTTCAACTACTACAGGACAAGTCCTTTGATCCCATCAACAAACTCCTAATGAGTTTGGACGTGGAAAGCTTGTATACGCGCGTACCACATGATGAAACACTCCTAATTATTGAGGAGGTTCTTTTCACAACACCATGGAAGTACCAAACACCCAGGGGTTTGGTCCTTAAGTGCATTTCTTTGGCACTACAGAAAAGCTTTTTTCAATACAAATCAACCATTCATCTATAGAGCCAAGGTACCAGAAAGGGCAGTACTTTTGCTCCAAGCCTGGCTGGGCTCTATGTCCACCACTTAGAAGCAACCAAAATCCTGCATACAGGCAACCCATTCAGGAGGAACATTAATACCTGGAAAATGTATATCGACGACCTCCTGGTCATCCGGGACGGTGACCAACAGTCTGCAGTCGACTTCCTGGTATGGCTTAACAATCAGAATGCATTCCTGAAGTTCACCAGCACAGTCTCTAGCCAATCACTGTTTTTTTTGGACTTAAACATTTATACAGAAGGGGGAAGGCTCAAAAGTACAACCCATTTCAAATCCACAGTGATGAACTGTCTATTAAGATATGATAGTTTCCACCCAAGACATCTCAGAGAGAATTTACCGTACGGCCAATTTTTGCGCCTCGACGCAACTGCACTGAGTTAACAGAGTTCAGGACACAGGCCTGTGACCTGAAAGAGAAACTAATACAGAGGCAGTACCCAGTAAAAATCATTGACAAGGCCATGAAACATGCAAAAAACAACCACAGAGAAGCTCTACTGGAGGACAGACCTCCGGAGACAAACAAAACCAGACGACCAATATGTGTCACCACCTACAACACCGTGTCCAATGAGGTCTCTAAGATCATAAATAAACATTGAGGTATTCTGAAATGTGGCACACTCAACCTGGAAAAACCGATGTACGCACACCACCGAGGTAGAAACCTTAAAGACATTTTGGTGCATACACGACCGAAACCCAGCTATGAGAGAAGGCAAACCACCATTAGAATACAAGGCCATTTCCCTTGTGGGAACTGCAGTAGCTGCCACCTAACCCAAAAGAGCACTGTATTGACATTCAGAAATGGCACCACTTGGGAACAGCGACATTTGACAAATTGCAACACCAAGAACGTCGTCTATTTGATTACATGCCCTTGTGGGTTGGAATACGTGGGGATGACCACGAGAGCTGTTAAACACGCACAAATGAGCACAAGAGCAATGTGCATTGCAAAAAGAGCACAACTAAGATGGCAACACACTACCTTGAAACCCAACACTGTGTAAATGACATAAAATGGACAATTATCGAACAACTGCCATCAGAAGTAGGCTTATTTCAAAAAGAACAAAGGTGGGTGTTCCGTCTGGGCACCCACTTCCTAGGACTTAATGATGACGTCCCTTGGAGACAGATGTCTCATTAGCATTTATCTTCACCACCCTTGGAATGGTTAACGAACCACTATACAGAGATGCAACATGACCCCTTACTTCCATTTCTGTGTTGTTCTACCAAATACTAGGCTAATGATGACACAAGCATGTGCCATAGAATCTTCTAATATATAATACCATTACCATCCTTGGAACTGGTGATGGACACTTTGTACAGAGATGTAACGATGATCTCTTATTTTCATACTTGAGTGGTTCTAACCAATACTAGACTATTGCTGAAACATTTGTGTGTTGAACAAACTTGTTTTTATACATTCCAAAATCCCCCTCGGCTACTATATGATCGCCAAGCTTGTCCATTCATTGATCGTATCAAAAGCATGCAGCACGCAAGCGCATGGGGAAGCCTCTATCCCTCGCACATGGCCTATACCGATAACTGAATCCAAGCATGCGCAATGAAGTAAAGACTACCGGCGCATGCACACGTATCCGGAAATGAACCATGGGGCAGACAAGCGATCATGTTTTCACTGGACCTGCCTAATAAGGACCTACAATTATCCTGATAATTTACTAACTAAGGGCGGATTACCCTTATTTGGGCACACAATCACATTCACCTAGGTTAATGAGGTCTAACCACTAATTGAAAAAAATGGGTATAAATAGCACACACCGCGGGCTTTCTAACTCATTCCGGCACAGCAGCGTGTGGGGTAAGACGGAGGACAACTCATCCCGAGTTTGTGAGTATAGAGTGTGAAACACAAGCATTCCCCAAGGCTAAGTAAGTAATAAATGATATTGAAACCCAGATTGTTTCTCTACTTAGATTGCACAAATACCAATCAACCCCCCGACGTTCCAGAGTGCTCATGAAGCAAGCAAGCTATACCTATTAAGTATGACCAAAACTTCCTTTACATTCTTTTGAGAGAGAAAGTGTGTGTTTTATATGCTGTATGTCTTGTCAGTTTTTCTTTTACAGGGCCAATTGAGCAAATGGTCTGTTCCAGGTGACTGCACCTGTTTGAGCTACCCATGACCAGGGTGACCATCTTCTTTTTCTTTTTTCTTTCTCAGGTCATGCAAATTGCATTGAACTTGAGCCAAACAGCTGTAGGCACATTATAGCCTATATTTTTATACACATATCGAATTTTTCACTTTTTGTTATTTGAGTTACAAACTAGTGAAATGTGAGTAAGGTAGGGAAGTTGTGCCCCCGTCCTGAAGAAGGAGCACATGCTCCGAAACATGTCGACCGACACATGAGGTACTGTCCATTAACACGACAGGTCTAACCTCACACTTCACTTCTTTTTAGTAGTACCAGCCCGGGGTTGTGAATAAAGTTTTTTCCATTATACCCACGAGCCAGGTATCTCTTTAACTCTTCGCTAAATCCCACCACTCACATAAGTATCCCTACCACACGCACCACACATAGTCATCGCTATAAGTGCTCCCGCGTAGTCGTAGGTCGTAGCACGCCGCATCCCGCTAGAGGGGTGCGAAGAGCCCAATGATGAAGCATGACACCAAGGGGCCTTTTGGTGTGTGAGGGGTATTTTAAGAAACACTAAGTGCTCCCACACCACTGTGGGTAACACTTTTCTAAACACTGTCGGTAGGATTCCCTTTGTTTATGTAACTAAGCCTGTGGAGTAGGAATCCTACTTCGTTACTCTACCTCCCTCTTTTGTTAATTTGAACCATATTAACATGAAAACTCTGTTTCCCAAGAATAAGAAATCAATCTCTAGAGTTGCGGAAACAATAGATAACTATTTTACTCAGTCAATCGTGCATGCTTCATTTCACCAGAGGTGCTGAGAAAATGAAGAGACGGGCCTTTTCAATAAAAAGTATTTATTGAACAGTCTTCTTTCTCAAGCATAAGAAATATACTCCTACAATCGTAATGCTGCTTATAAAGTACAAGGTATATAACACGAAAAGTAATATAAAGTAGTTCTTTAAAAGCATGATATGGTTTCTAAGCCATAAATTGCCTTACAACATATAAAAAAACATGCAGTGATAAATTAATGACTAAAAGTACTCAACTGGTGCTTCTAAAATACGCCTACCCCGGTGTACCTAATCTAAGTCTAGTACAAGGAAGGAAGGAAGTGAGGAGTAACTTAAGTTTAGTATTTCTCTGTCAAGAATCTATCCAAGAATTCTCTAAGGGTCTAATCCGCTCCGTAACTTGGTTTAGAATGCAGGATGTCTTGTATCCCTCTCTCTGGACTCGATTTCCCAGCAACCCGCAAGGGTAGCCTGGAAACACTGGAGCTGGATTTCTCGGCAGGAGAAAAGACAGCGTCTCTCAGGGCGTCAACTGGAGGGTCGTCTTCCTTCGGCACTTGCTGTTTCAGGCGTCACGCAAGTAGATAGTCGATCTACTCCACACCGCTGTGTGTTTGTCTGGGCAAATGTAGGCATACTTATACTTTGAAGGTGCAGAGTTTGACGTATGATTGGACTTAATAACATCATCGAAGTCTCAGTTCTTCAAAAACTCCATGATTTCCTAGATAAATTAGTATTCAGGCAAGGGGATGTCTCTAGCTGCTGAAGATGGGTTTCTCTAAGAAATCGTTGTTGATTCTCAGAACTTAGTGGAAGTAGCCATGCCGTATTTGGGCTGCATAGGCTCAGTCTAAATATGGTAATGATTTCTATGCCTATATAAGGATTGGGTAATTTATACCTATAGAATGGCATGAATCGGGAAAACTACACTAGGCTCCTAGATTCATTTACAACAAACTCTCGGTTAAGAATAAGGGTAGTACTGTGGGCACCCCTCCTGTTTCAACACGTTAGTGATCTGTGAGACAGGCCTATGTTATGATGTGCACATATGCTTTGTGTTTACCTATGACAACATATCAGCATGAGGAATCCAGGCAACAGTTCAGTGGGACACTCAGGGTACGGTTACACTTTTTCAGCCAAGCAAAGAACTTTTTCATCCCAACAGGGATTTATATTGTGAACCCTGTGGCAACTAAAACAGGAAGTAGGTTTACAATGTTTTTAATTGTGAGGCCTTCTGCACTGATCTTTTCTTAAGGATACATTAGAAATTCCTTCTTTCATTGTGTACATTTATGATCTTGCCGTTTGCATTGAGGCATTTGATCAAAGTATTTTTTGTTTTAAAAGTAAAATCACTAGCTCAATTTTGATTTTATTATGTGTTCTTCAGAATCAGTCTGTTGAACTCTTCCAAAATGCTGCATTTTGATTGATCCCTACCTGATCCACATCAGTTTAGGAGATTTATACCTTCTAATACAGACACGCTTTGTTATAGTAGCAGACACTTTAATATGCCTTATTCTTCTAACAGTGACAGTGAAGATCATAGAGCTCAAAATTTGAACTTGAGTGTTCACCTAGCTCACACAATGTGCCTGCACTGGGAGAGATGGTGTCATAGAAGACAGACTCACAATCATTCACTGTTCTACACTGAAGGCTAAATGTGTGCTTTAAATGGTTCCCATGTCTACTAAAACGTGGTCTGGAAATACATGTCCCCCCAAAAATAAATACTTTTTTCCAAGCTTTTCTATCATTTATTTAGAGTGTTCTCAGTCTGTCAAAATGGTGTAGGCAGTTGGCACAGCTGCTGCCAGTGTGTCAGGATATTTTGTTCAAAACAATATTGTTGCCAACTAACCGGTTTTGTAATAGTCCAGCCTGTAGGTTTAAGTCCTGGCCAATAAAAATATTGGGACTGCAGTAAAAATCCAGTACTTTTCTCTTCTGAAACATAGAATGAAATCAGAATACACATAAAGAAGTATTTGATAGCTTCATATATAATGTTTGAATGATTATTATCAATCAATCAGGGTGTTGTGAAGCTAGACAGCTGTGAGGGTCTCAAGGTGCTGGAGAGGGGGGCGTCCAGCTCCGATTCAGTCGAAGTGCCGGATCTTGAGCCTTTTCCTGAAGGTGTGCAGAGTGAGGGAATGTTTGATGTTGAGCAGGAGCTTGTTCCTGGTCTTTACCGGGATGCAGGAGAAAGCTCCTCCACCTGCTCTGGCTCCTTGGATGCATGAGGTTTTGGCGAGGGTGAGAATGGCAGAGCGGAAGTCTCTCTTGGATACGTGGAAAGAAACTCTTTCATTGAGGTATTTGGGTCTAGTGTTGTGGAGGGTTTTGTAGGTGTGAGTGAGTAGCTTGAAGGTTACTCTCTTCTCAAAGGGGAGCCAGTGGAGGTCTCGAAGGTACTGGCTGATGTGTTCATGTCGTGGGATGCCAAGGACTAGTCTAGCCATGTTGTTAGGGATTGTCTGGAGTTTGCGGAGCAGGGATTTGTTGATTTACTTATAGAGGGCATTTCTATAATACGGTCTTCTACTTAAGAGAGTGTGGGTAATGGTCTTTCTGGATTCAGGGTGGATCCACTTGAAAGTCTTGCGAAAGATGCAGAGGGTGTTGAAGCAAGTGAAAGAGACAGCATTGGTGCGTTTGGTCATGGTGAGGGAGGAGTCAAACATGATGTTGAGGGTCCGGGCGAGGTTCGTGGGAGTGGGAGGGTGGCTGAGGCCCGTGGGGCAACAGGTGTTGTCCCATGCTGAGAGGGTGGGTCCGAGGACGAGAACTTCTGTCTTCTCTGAGTTGAGCTTCAGACAGCTGCTGCTCATCCAGGATGCAAAGTCCTTCATTCCCTCCTGGAAGCTCAGTCTTGTGGTGTGGGTATCCTTAATGAGGGAGAGGATGAGCTGTGTGTCGTCAGCGTAGGTCACTATGCTGTCTGATGATGCTGGCGATGGGGGCTGTGTAAATGTTGAAGAGCATGGGGCTGATTGATGAAACTCATGGGATGGGGGCTATAGTAAAAAATATCTTTGGCAGTTGTCACTTCAGCAACATCTGCACGCCGGCAATGAGAAGTAAGAACAGTGCAGCCCCTGAGCAAATCTAGCCGAGACTCTAGGGTTTCTTTGAGAATGATAGGGAGGAATGAGCAATGAAATGCAGGTGTGAATGACTAGCAGCAGATCATAAGTACATGCCAGAAGACCTAAAAACAAGGCGTTGGCAAGGGAAAAACTCCAAATAAATAATAATAATAATAATAATAATAATAATAATAATAATAATAATAATAATAATGATAATGATAATAATAACCCTTGTTCTCTACTTTAAATTCACCAAAGAAGGCAGTGATGTTTAACAGAGAAGAGTTTGCGCCAGTGAGGTGGTCACTGCAGCTGGGGGAGCCCCCATCTTCTAGTGGAAAAATAAAAAGCACTGTGGAGTGTCCCACAGATGAGGTTGAAATGGAGTTCAATGAGGTGGTGATAACTTTGGGATATGTAATCTTCAAACTTTTCCTCAACCGTGGAGACCCTGCCATTTAACTGATGCACGGTGGATCTACTTGTTAGCTGAGGAGGAAACAGGCTGTGGATCCCCCCCTCGGCCATCACCTACCCAGCCGGACATTGGGCAGATGTTCCTTCATCTCTTTGTCGTATTTCCCTCCTACCCCTTCACATTAACCTCTACCCCCTTCCCCCTCTAGGTTCCCTTCGTCTTGCCTTCTATGCCTTTAATGTTTTTCTGTTAGGAGCTAGCTATTAGACCAATGCCCTGTGGAGCTACACGATAACTGAAGAGGAGATGGGCTGTGGATTCTCCCTCAACCGTCACCTACCCAGCCGGACCTTGGACAGACTTTCCCTTTGTCTCTACATTGTATATATACCCTACCCCTTACCCTTCTCACTTCAGCCAGACCATGGGCAGACTTTCCCTTCGCCTCTGTGTTTTATCTATAATCTACCCCTTTCTCCCCCCCTTACCCTTCTCACCCCATTTTCCTTTTCTTGTATGCTCCTTAAATGTTGTTAATGTTATCATTGGTAATATGTAACTGATGTAAGATTGCAACTATGTGGAACCTTATGTAGAGCTCTCTGATATCTTCGGGTTTAGCCAGCGCTGTATAAAAATCTTTAAATAAATACATAAATAAATACAATCTCTGTGGATTCGGAGAGGAAGGGCGGGAGTCTTATTCCTTGGGATTCAGTTGATGAGGAAGGAGCAGATCCAGTCGAAGGCGGATCCCTGTATGCAGGCGTCATAGATTCTGCCAGTCAGAGTGAGGTGGGAGACAGTTTCGAAGGTGGTGGAGAGGTTTAGTAGAATTAGGGCTGTGGTGTGGCCCTGGTTAAGGAGAGTGCGGATGTCATTTGTGACAGCAAGGAGGATGGTCTTGGTGCTGTGGTTGGTGCAGAATTCAGATTGGCAAGGGTTGAGGATGGAGCTGTCTTTGATGAAGTTAGTTAGCAGTATGTTGAGGATCTTCTTGGTAACTTTAGCCCTGAAGTGGAGGAGAGAGATGGGTCTATAGTTTTTGAAGTCGTTCAAGTCTGCAGAGGGCTTCTTGAGGAGGGGCTTGACTTCTGCACATTTTGAGTCATCAGGGAATGTGCAAGACTCAAATGTGGTGTTGCATCGTAGCTCAGGTGCAATGGCAGCGGCGGCTCTGTGAAAGATGTGTGGTGGGTACAGGTCAAAGAATGAATGAGTGAATGTTCTTCATGATCGTGGTACAGTCTTTGGTGGGGGCCGGGGTCCTGGCAGAGATGGTGAACTGGCTGGCATTTCTGGAGCAAGGTGTGTTTTCATTGGATGCTATCTGTTAATTGAAGTTGTCATAGAGGGACTTGATTTTGTGAAGGAAGTAGGAGTGACATCCGAGGCTTTGCTGGGGGTCTGGATTCTCGGAGGTCAGTGGTGAACCAGGTGGCTTTCATGGTGCAACCTCTGTTGGGGTTGCGAAGGGCTCAAGCTTGTCTGTGCAGTTGATGATTCATCTGTGTAGTTCATTGGCTGCAGAGTTGACGTCGGTCATGGTGGGATGGGGATTTTGGTTGAGGGTGGAGTTGAGGTGCTCCTTGGTGACCTTGCTCCAGTTCCTTTGCAGAGGGCAAGGTGTAGTTTTGTGCATAGTGGCTTTTTCTAAAGAGAAGTGCACACAGTGGTGGTCAATCCAGGGGGGTTGTGTGGGGTTGCTGGAGTGGATGTTGTTCCTTCCTGCGAAGATGGAATCGAGGGTGTGTCCTGCCTTGTGGGTAGGGGTGGTGACGAGCTGTTTTGGTCCAATGTTGGCGAGGTTTTCCCGGAGTGCTGTGGAGTTATGGTCGCTGAGGTTGTCGAGGTGGAATTTAAGGTCTCTTAGCAGTATGTAGTCCATGGTGGTGATAATGTGGGGCACTATGATGTCGGTGATGGTTGTGGTGAACGCTGTGCATGGTCTGGGAAGAATGTAGGCAAGGGTGCTGCATAGGGTCATTCTGGGACTGGGCTGGATCTGGAAATAGAGGTGTTCCATTGGGGATGAGGAGTCGTTCGTGCTGGAGGTGGTCTGTCGGAGGAAGTTCTTGTGCACAATGGTGAATCCTCATCCAGGCTGAGTGGGGCGGTCCTTCTTCTGGATCTTGGCGGTAGCGATGTCAGGCAAAGTAAAAGTAAAAGAAAACAGAGGACACAACAAGGCACAGTAGTAGTGAAAAATATAACATCAATACACACAGAAAAGACAGACAAACAGAGAAGGCTAGCCGAGCTGACCAGCAGGAGACCTCTCCCACTGGACCACCAGGGATGAGTTGCAGACAGGAGCCTGGGGGTGGAGAAGGGCCTAAAACCACCTACCTGGACAGAGAGCTGTTGCTGTTGGGGGCAGCTGCGGAGGTGCAGCAACAAAGCAGCTAGAGCGGAGAGTAGAGTTCTCTGACCGCGGGACCAGAGGTCAAAGAGGGATAATTGTCATGTTACAAAAAATCATGCCAATATTACTCACATTCTTAATCACCTATCAGTTCTTGTATGTTCCAGAATAGCAAGCTACACACAAATCCCAGTATTTCTTTCTATGAAAGGTGATGACCAAACACATGGATGAGGAAGAATGATAATTTATTGAAATGTGTTTCCATTTTATCTTCTGGAGAGTTAACTATAGGACAATTATTTTCTTTAGACATCAACAAAGGAAGAGCATTTTCACTGTCTGAAATCACTTTGGAACCCTCCACAATTTCTAAAAGTATGATGGCCTTACTATTGAATAATTGCATTGTTGAAATATTTACAAAGCTTGTACTCTGCATCCAACCGGGATGATACATGTTTCTACAGTAGTCTGTATTCACAGTCAACCACCACACACAATTTTATTTTAAGTTTTTTATTTATTTTATTTAAAGAGTTTTATATACCGCAGGCTAGACCCGAAAGTATCTGAGCGCTTTACATGAGTTTCAACAATGTAAAAAAACAAGATCAACAATGACACATTATATAAAAAAAATAAGCAATACATTAGGAGAGGAGAGAGAGGAGAGAGCAAAATAGTGGAGGGGGGAAGGGGAGGTGAGAGAGGGGGGACAAGGGAAGGGACAAGGTAAG
The DNA here is from genome assembly GCF_964263255.1 of Lissotriton vulgaris. Taxonomy (NCBI): domain Eukaryota; kingdom Metazoa; phylum Chordata; class Amphibia; order Caudata; family Salamandridae; genus Lissotriton; species Lissotriton vulgaris. The sequence continues at coordinate 2,038,781,521 of NC_141691.1, forward strand.
GGACAGCAGGAGAGACGAAAGGAAGTCTGTATAAAGACTGACTGGGTAGGTGACGACCAAGGAGGGAATCCACGGCCCATCTCCCCAATAGCTAAACCAGGTAGCTCCATCGGGCTTCAGACAAAATACCTCAGTCTCAAGTGGCTAGGGAAGAATTTCACAGAAAAACAGGGTGGGGACAAAGGGAAAGGGCAGGTGAGGGTAAAGAACAGAGGCTGGAAAGAGTAGGCACTGAGAGGGGTGAGGGGTGGGGAAATGGAGAGGGAGGAAGATAAGGTCAGGAGAGACGTCGGAGCATTTTGCCCAATGTCTGGCTTGGTAGGTGATGGTCAAGGAGGAAGTCCAAAGTCCATCTCCCCTTAAGCTAGTGAGGTAGCTCCACCTGGATTCAGACAAAAGTAGCTAGGTCTCAGCTGTCTAGGAAAGTAAGAAGCGTAAAGGTCCTGATGGGTGTGTGGACGGGGAAGAAAGCAAGACAAATGTCCGTCAGCAGCGGGGAATAAAATGAGACAAATGTCTGTGATCCGGCTGGGTAGGTGACGGCCATAGCGGTGTGTAAGGGCCAGTCTCCTCTATAGCTGTTGGTGCAGCTCCACCGGGAAGCGGCCATGTATGCGTTTAGGGCTCCGCCAGAGAAGAGTGAGGATCAGGAGGGGATCAGAAGGCTAGAAACCAAAAACGGGTGGTATGCGCTGGCGAGGATGTAAAGGTAGGATAGCGTTGGCTAGACCCAGAGGTATCAGAGTGCTTTACATAATGACACAGTGAGTTACACAACAGGAATATCTTGTGTTATCAGTAGGCCTGAATAAAAGGTAATAGGATAGGATAGAAAACAAAGACGTTGGATATTGCTAGTCTGCGGACCATGGTGGTTATCTAGAAGAAGATAAAGACCATTTAACATCAATGAATGATGTGCTACGTGTAGCTTACTGATAGAACCCAATATACTCTGCAATATCTCTGTCTGTATAGCTGCAACTTCTAACGTGTACCAAGATCTTATGAGAATCACTTGGATTCAATCTATGGACATTTTGAGGGGTGTGAATGTATTTACCTCAAACATTCACACACACTATATCTTTCTGGCACAAACCTTACTGATGGACTTTCATTCAGTATATAATGAAAAATGGAGGTAGAGCATTTGATAGGTTCAACAGTACAACACACACTTAAATGGGTCTGAAACATTAGGTACAGGCTTCTTCTGAATGCGTCACCAGGTCCTTAAAGTTCAGAACAAGTACCAGCTTGTCCTCAAAAGACAAACACAGGTCATCACCTTTGAAGGCCTCTTCAGCTCACATGAACTTATTGAGCATCCGGTTCCAGGAGAAGGTCTGCCTCATGAGAGAACATGCTGCATGGCAAATCCACTCTGTCATACTTGCATTCTTCTAGCATTAAAGTCAAGCCCAATGATCAACATTGTAGATCTATTTTCTAAATATAGCAAAAGATTTAGCTCAAACATTACTCTTGGGGATACATTGTCCAGGTCTTTTTCAGAATTCTTAGTGCTACTAGCAAACTCCAGATAATCCTGCCTAGGTGGATTTTAAATTATCATGTGTTACAATTCAATGGTGAATCTATTCTTAATTACTGTTGCTCGAATTGGAGTGCATAGACACATAATTTTCTAAAATGAACCTTTAAATCACAGCCTCACAGAATGACTGTGCTCTTTAAAGCAGTGGAAGTTTTTTCCTCCCATCACATTTCACTCTTGTGTGTTGTAAAGTCCAAAGACAAGTACCAAACGTGAAAAAAATTGAGTTGCTCAGATTCATCCTAAAGCTGGATTAACATGGTGATTTGTGTTTTCTATCAGCATAGTTATCTAGGAGGATCTTTTAATTGTTTACCTAGCTTAATTGGCTGTTGGCATAGTCACTGTATTATCATGTATTGAGAACATCGATGACACTTAGGGGCATCATCCAGCACTATAGTGCTTGTCTTGTTCACAATGTAATAGGTCTGTATCATGGAATCTGGACATGAGAAGCGACTGATCACCATTTTAAAGTCAATTTTAATGTCAAGTTTAGGTCTAAAGAGTATAATTCCTCTACAATATGTTGGTGGGCTCTTGGTTGCTATGGCATTCATGTGTACTTGTGGGTTTATATTTGTATCTAAAAATTAGCCCAAAGATTCTGGTGTGCGGTTAGTAGTCGAGTATGTTGAGAGTCTAGGGGAGGCAGAATGTTTCATTTTCCTGCAAAATTTGTGGGACTTAACAATGCAGAATTCTGGCCAAATTCTGCCAATTTATGCCAACTCGTCACCTAAAAGTTTGGTGACTGAGCATTGCATCGTAACACTACAAGCAATCATGCTGCCAGGCAGAAAACCAAAGCTCTGTGCTCAGACACCCCGTCCATGGTGAATAGGGGTTGCTTGATTACCCTATGTGGATGTAGAAATTGGTATACCTACTTGTGTTACTATAATCTGGCATATCATGGATCCCAGCAAGAGAAGGTGCCTGTAGTCACACTCAGTCGGAAAGAAGGTACATAAGGCCAAATAAATAGTTACTGCATGAAAGTGTAATGGAAAAATCAGGGCAGAATAATGTGCATAGCTACAGTGTGTCAAGATGGGACACTGGATGTCCCCCAGTGTCCATATTTACTCACTTCCTTAAGGCCTGCTGCCTGCCCGATTACTTGCATTTCATTCGAGCGGGATCCCAGTGATGCCAGGTCTCCAGCCAAAGGATGTGTAATAATGGTGAGTAATAAATGTGGATTTATTCCTAAGGTTAGCATCTCCCCTAGCACCCAGTTCCTCCAGAGGTTCCCCACTTTCAAAAATTTCTTCAGTTTCAATTTTCTAAAGAATTCTGAAATCTCACAATGGAGGTGAAACCGGTCCAGATGTGCCATGGGTACAAATCCCAAATGTTTACTCCGGAATTTTATTTCAGTATCTGTGTGTCTATATGGGGACAAATTATTAACTATTCACAGTTTGGGCTGGTCGATGATTGTGGCTCCTTGAATATTCTCCTGGTCTTCGTCCCTGGATTGTGCTCTTCCCAGTGTACTTGGTTACATCTCTGTCTTCTGCATGGGGTTCTTCTTCTTCCTCCTAAAAAACGAAACCTCTGGTTTTGGGAAAAGAGGGTAATAGATCTCGTTGGACGAGGACATTCCAGGTGAAAAAAGGTTGCGGTTGAAGTGAAAAACGTACTGTGAAGCCCTTTGGTCCTTGGCAGGGAAAAGATTGCCATTGTCATGGGCACATGGCACAGGCACCTCACTCCACCCCTCTGTCCCTCTTTGTTGCTGCACTTATTTATTTCCTGGAGTTTTATATGGCTCAAACTTGACCCAAATCTATTAAAGCTCTTTACATGAGCACCAGTTGTGTTACGAATGGACACATTCTTTTTTTGGTGCATAGGGAGATTGAGTGATTTGGCCAGAATCACAGGATGTTGAGCTTTCATGCTGAGACTCAAACCTTGTTCCCCAGCTTTGAGGTCAACCACTCTAGCTGTAAGACCACATCCTCTTCACTACTATTTGAGCCACTCTGTGTCTGAGGAGTTTCCATCCCAAAAATCCAATGGGTTATTGGATTGTTTTGTCAGGATGTAGGTGGGGTCAGCATTGGGGTAGGTAGGAGAACTTTTTGTCAAAGTTGTATTTATTTTTCAAAGTGTAACATAGCAAACCATTTACTGGGTCTCAAAATGTCCTTACTCCTGGTTACAAACAATTCACCATTGTCAAGAGCACAGTGTTCTGACTGCCACGAGTAAGAAAACAGAGCACTAAGAAAAAACGAAAAGAAAAGGAAAAAATAAAAAAACCTTGAAAAAACTTAGACCCACTTTGATGCAATGTGCCTCCCTCCCAACCCCTTTACCCACCCCATCAACAAGAGTTGCAAACACTAAACAAATTGTAGTACAGCAAATGAAATGTATAGTCATGGGTAGAGGATCAGACTCTTGTCAATGCCCCAGCAAGTCCTGAACTTTTTGATGTTCCCCTTTTATCGAACCCTTAAAATTGAAACAAATGGAGTGCTCTCATTCTGGCCAGGCACGCAAACTGGGGAAGACCCTCCAAGAGATACGAGACCAGAGGACCCCACACAAATTCAAAGTTTTTGTAAGAGTCTACCAGAAAATCCACCAAACACTCCTTTGTTAATTCTCTCCACAAGCGGGTGTGCCATTGAGTTAATGAGGGAGCCTCCATCTTATTCCACTCTGCCATTACTGCTCATTTTGCTGCTCCAAGGCACAACCACAGAATAGATTTATCGCCATGTGTCTGGTGCCCCAGAGACTCATTCCGTAGATCCAGCAGCACAAACCCTGGTTCATCTGGTAGGGGGTAACCCAGGATTCCTTTAAGTTGTGCCAATATTTCTGTCCAGAATGATGTAATTTTAGGACAGTCACACCAGATATGCTGGAAGTCCCCTAGGACCCCATGTCCCCTGCAATAGCGGTCTGATGTTTGGGGGAAGATCTCTCTAAGTTTGGCTGTATGTAAATACCAATCGAAAAGCACTTTATAATGTGCTTACCGTAGCCATATAGAGTGATTACATTTTGTAATGTCCCTAGCCACTCCAGACTATTGAGTGCCTGTGATGTCGCAGGCAAAGACCCTTTCCCAGTGTACTTCATGTCGGCGGTAAGGTGTGTTTAGGGTGTCCGGCAGGAGATTGTATAGAATGGTAATGTTACCCCTTGTCCCACTCCACTCTTCGCAAATTTCTCTATGGGGATGAGATCTCTTGCGGCTGCCTCCCTTGCAGAGGGGTGAGATACCCACTGTAAAAGCTGATTATAACAATAGCATCCTGTAATGGGGAGATGATAGTGGCGGACGCAGTTCTCAAAGGTGTGCACATCCCAATTGTGAAATAAGTCTGATATTGTCAGACACCCCCGCCTTCCTCCAGGCCTCAAAGGGACCTAGCTGTAGTGCCGGAGGAAATGCTGGATTGAAATGAATTGGGGTGAAAGGTGATAGAAAGGATGTCAGAGCTCCATTCTCCATGACTGTGTCCCATACCTTAAGTGTAGTACGAGTAGGTGTGCTCAGATAAGGGTTTGGCACGCGATCTTTCCCTGGCTTCTACAGCACATCCCAAATATACCTTCCCATGCATGCTCTCTTCATGTGGAGCCAATGTTTGTCTGACTCGCAGGCCTGACATTCCGGAATGACCAGTAGTTGCGCAGCTTTATAGTAGAGATTAACATCTGGTAGAGCCATGCCCCCATTGACTTTAGGCAGTCTGAGTACCTTATAAGATAATCTCACTCTTCCCCCTAGCCAAATCAATTGTGTCATCAAGGAACGTAGGTTAGTAAAAGCACTGCGGTCTACTTCTGTTGGGAGCCCTTGAAAAAGGTAGAGTAGGCGCAGGAGTATTGCCATTTTAATGGCGTGAATCCTGCCTAGCCAGAACAGATATAGGGGAGCTCATCTCTTTAAGTCTGCCTTCAATTGCCGGAGCAATGGAGGATAATTAGCCTGGAATAATTCCGATAGCGTGGGTGTGATTCAAACGCCTCAGTATGTGATCACGCGGGCAGCCCACTTGAAGGGTGTAGAGCTCCTGAGGTCGGCTACCATAATTTGGGGGATTGTCAAATTGAGCAAGTGCAAATTAGAGAGATTAGTCAGAATCCGGCTACCCCTTCAAAGCGGTGTAGTACCTCCAAAGTGGCCGGAAGCGAGGCAGCAGGATCAGTCAATGAGAGCAGGATATTGTTTGCAAATAGCGACACTTTATGACTGTCCCCGCAAAACGTATTCCGCTGATCTTCAGATCATGGCTGCAAACGGCTCTATGCTGCGCGAAAAGTAGAGGGGAGAGGGGACACACCTGTGGTGTAACCCTTCCCAATAGAAATACTTCTGAGCTCACCCTATTCACTAGCGCTCTAGATACGGGAGAGTAATTCACCTTATTCATTGTCAGAAATTTGTCACAGAAGTCGAACATCTTCAAAGTGAGGAAGAGAAAACTCCAATCCATCTGGTCAAATGCCTTCTTGGTGTCCAGCAAGTTTTCACCACTCCGTCCATCATCTCCTTGTGTTTGCTTTCTTTGCCCTAAGTTGGCATGGTATGCTCAGATGTGGATCGCTTGCTCACTTTGCCACTGGATTCAAGCAGGCCTGACTGATGAGGGCTGTTAGCCTGAAATCAGTCCCAAGATGCTTGTTTCCAGTCCAGGGAAGACATGGCTTGGCAGTTTGGGCTGGACTATTCCCATGAGGCACAGTGTCAAGACTGATTTGCATATAGCTGTGTCTGAACTGGCGTGGCGAAGTGAGCTAAAAAACGATGATGGATTCAACCCAGATCTGTAACTGGGGATGAGTGTCTGAAAAGTTTTCAGCACTCTATCCATCATCTACTTGTGTTTGCTTTGTTCGCCCTAAATTGGCATGGTATGCCCAGATGTGGATCACTTGCTCACTTTTCCCCTAGATTCAAGCTAGCCTGGCTGATGATGGCTGATAGCCAGAAACCAGTACCAGGATGCTTGTTTCCGGTCCAGTGAATACATGGCTTAGCAGTTCAGGCTGGACTGTTCCATGACTGGGGGTGAGTGTCTGAAAAGTTTTCAGCACTATGTCCATCATCTACTTGTGTTTGCTTTGTTCGCTCTAAGTTGGCAGGGTATGCCCAGATGTGGATCCCTTGAGTGAGCAAGGGATCCACATCTAGGCATACCCAAGTTGCCACTGGATGATGGTTGTTAGCCAGAAACCAGTACCAGGATGCTTGTTTCCAGTCCAGAGTCAAGACGGATTTGCATATAGCTGTGTCTGAACTTGGGTGACGAAGTGAGCTAAAGAACGTTGATGGATTCAACCCAGATCTGTGACTGGGGGTGAGTGTCTGAAAAGTGTTCAGCACTTCGTCCATTAACTCCTTATGTTTGCTTCATCCAGCCTCATAGCCAAGATTTTCGAGTATAGTTTGGTGTTTAAATTTAACAGTCCTATGGGTCGGTAGGATCCACCTTGCTTGAGGTATTTTCCTTGTTCAAGGATGAGAGACACCAGAGCCTCACCCATAGATTCCATCACCCTATCCTTGCTCCCCACGTAGTTAAACAACATCAACAACTGTGGGACTAATTTTGCCTTAAAGGCTTTGTATATTTGGGCCATTAGCCCATTAGACCCCGACGATAAGTGGCACTTTTTATGGCGCCGCGGATTTCCTCATCTGTGATCAGGCTGCTCAGTAGAGTGTTCTGTGTCCTCGTCCTCAACACTTGGGAGAGCATAATATTATGTAAGTATTTAGACTGTGCGACTTCCAGGGCTGATTCCACTGTGCACAGATCTCGTTAAAATGTCCCAAATACCTGGGCCTTCGCAATATTGTGCACTACAAGTGTGTTATACTCATCGTAGATGTTCCCTATGTGCTCTTTCTCATTTTTCACTCGTAGCTGCCTAGCGAGATAGGCCCCAATCTTATTTCCCTTGCCATATGAGGTTCTGTGCAAGTGTAAGAGGGAAAGCTCCACTCAGTTGTTGTAAATTGTATTAAGTTTCCCCCATAAGGGCCATGAATTTCCTCTGTAATACCCAAGTTTGATGTTCCTTATGGAGCTTCCCTGCTTCTTGTAATTCTGCTTCTAGGGCCTGTCTATCTTTGATGCAGGACTTGTTGAGGGCGAAATTTAGTGTAATGCATTGCCCCTTGAAAAACCGCCTTGAAGGCGTTTCAATTATTTAGAGGGTCCTTCGGGTCGTTATTTAAAAAAAAACATTGATAGTTTCACTAAGAGAGTCATGTAGTGTTCTATCCCTTCACAAAGACTCTAGGAAAAGCCATCATTTGTATTTGGGGGGCAGTAACTCCCAATCAAGACAAGTGCATACTGGTGCGTGATCGTAGAGCTGGATCTCATATATCTTCATGGAGTGCAGGGCCAGAGTGTTGCTTACAAAGATGTAGTCTAAGCTGGAGTAGGTTCTGTGGGCGTGAGAGAAGAATGTATAATCTCGGTCCATTGTATGTAGTGTGCGTTACACATCTAATAAGCCCACATCTATCAAGACCCTTTTGAGCTAAGTAGGGAAGATGCCTATGGGTGAACGTTGAGAGCCTGGGCTGTCTGGCTCTGCCTCCCAGGTCAGATTTAAATATCCCAATAGTAGTATTGGCCCCTCTGCAAAGCTGCCCAGAGATTCAAAAAAGTAGTGAAGAAACTGGGGTTGATTAGTGTTGGGAACATAAGTTGTGGCAAAGGTACAGCGCTTACCTAATATACGCCCCTTAACCATAAGGCACCTCCCTTCCTTGTCCCTCTTGTAGCCCTATGGAGCGAAGCGTAGGGAAGAGTGGAAGAAAAGAGCCATCCCATTGTGCTTGGTGTGGGCTGAGGATTTTGAAGTATCCTCAGGTTGTAAAATGTTCATTTACTCCTCTGCATCTAGCTGCTCAGCCAGTGTGAGTGTTCCGGTTAGAATGTTGGTTTGGCTGGAGTCCTTCCTGTCTGGTCGCTCCCAGTCTGTCCATCTGGCAGAATTTGCTGCCCCTTCTCGTGAAACCACGTGCGGGGTCCCTCAGGGCTCTTCGCTGTCCCCTCTACTTTTTAATTTATATATTTTTCCCCTTATTTTTGCTTTACAGCACATGGAGGTCGCGGTGTACAATTACGCCGACGACCTCCAACTCATCTTTGATTTTTCCCCGACCTCGCCAGGTCAAACCAGCTTCCAGTCCGTGATGCTATTCATCCGTGATTGGATGAATACTAACCATCTCAAATTAAATCCGGACAAAACGGAGCTGGTTCTGACGGGCGGGGTCGCAAATCCATGGTCACCTCTTTTTTGGCCCCCATCCTTAGGCACCCCTCCCATTCCTTCCCCTTCAGTTAAAACGCTGGGCATTACTCTTAATCACCAACTCACCTTACATTCACATATTAGTTCAGTTGTTTCCTCTTGTTTCTTTTCCCTACGGACTATTAGGAAAATTTCCCGTTTTTTTTCTGTGTCAGCACTTAAACTGATCGTCATGGCCATGGTACTGTCAAAAATTGATTATGGGAACATCGTCTTCAATGGTGCCCCCGCATACGCCCTTCACCGTCTACAGCTGGTCCAGAACCAGGCAGCCTGCCTGGTTTATGGCCTGGCTAAGTCACACCATTCCACCCCCCTTTTAAAAAACCTTCACTGGCTCCCTATCAAGCAACGGGCTCTGTTCAAATTAGGATGCCTTACATTTCAAGCCCGAGCGGGCACAGCTCCGGCATTTATCAACTCTGCCGTTACAAACTATTGCCCGCCGAGAGCCCTTCGTTCCTCTTCTTTGGGCCTGCTAGTAGTACCCCGTTTTAAAAAGAAAAGAGCCGGTGGTCAGAAATTCACAGTTCTGGCCCCCACTTTTTGGAACGCCCTTCCCCCTTCAATTAGACTCCTACCATCCTATATGGAATATCGTAGGGCCTTAAAAACCCTCTTGTTCCAGCAAGCATTTACTGGTTAGCCGCGTCCCCCGTTTGTTTGTTTTTACCACTGTAGCTCCCAGCGCCAAGAAACTGCTTTAGTATACGAGCGCTCTATAAATGTTTTTAAATTCCAAATTCCAAATGTTGGTGTGAGTGACATGAGTGGAATGCTTGGGTGCCTGGTGTATGAGTTTCGGCAGTTCAGTATGGGCTGAGCAGCTAGGAGTCTGCTCCTGGTGGGGCTGATTGTTCCAGACTTATACTTCCTGTTATCCAATTTATGGTTGAATAAACCTTCTACATAACTCTATTACATCTGCCCCGGCTACATCATTATATGTATGTATGGACCAAGATACTACATATTTTATGGCGACAATCTGGAGCTAATCTCACACACTAAAGGTAGTCTGATGCCAACTAAGATGTGGAGTACAGCAAGACTATGTGTAGGAAATGACCTACTACACGTACCGATGAAGAGCAACTGGAGCAATGAGAATCAAGTGATCAAGTGCAAAGAAACTGTTCAAGCATGCCTTGCAGCTCCACCAGGGTCCACTACACTGGACAGCCCACCCAAGGCATTCTCTGCCTTCATCTCATCATCTTTAACAACAGTAAATACGATTACAAGCCTGTTTTCAACTTTAAGAAGAAACTATGACTCAATAAATGTCTGCAGTGCCACAAAAATGTTTACTGTGCCTAAACCAATGACTTTTATGAAACAGAAAAAAAGGTACATCTGTGGCTGTTGGTGTTTTTGTCTCCAGTGCGTAGGGTGCTGTTTCTGTTTTACATAAGACTGTCTTCTTCAAGTTCATCATTTATCACTGTATGCAGTTCAAGTCTTCTTTTGCCTTCGGGTTTGGATGTGTGACAATTTATTTTATTAGTGCTGCACTAGCGCAGAATCTGTGTGATGAATACATGAACCATTGTCATGTTTTTGGGAATTGTCTACATTGAACAGCGTTTTGAGGAAAGTGATACCCCTGGTGAGCATTGGGGTATGTGTGAGCTTGGAGGCAGATGCGCAACATCGTTTGACCGTTTGTGGCTGGTTTTAATGCCATGTTTAAGTCTCTGCCAGTTTCTGAAGAGGATAATGACATTTTAAGCATGGCAAACAATTTGACTTTATCGAAATCAATGGTCATTCATTTTCCTTTTTGAAGCATTTGGAGTGTGACAGTTGCTCTGTATTTTAAACTTTAAATAGTGCACGTGCACCTTACCTGACTGATGTCACGCGCAACAGCTCTGGTAACTCTTGTGACGTTGGTAGCTTTACGAGTCTTCTTTGCTGCTTCTTGACGATCTCCAGCAGGAGCGTGCCGAGAGCCTCTCGGTATGCATCTCCTGTGCGTGACGCCATTTTAAGATTGGAGGATGCAGGCGATGTGCAGTGACGCTGAGAAGGGGTTGGAGCCTAAGCTTGGCAAGTGGTATATGTCATGACATATGTCACAGCGTGCTAAATTTTTTGTATATGTTGCTTGAGGTATAATGGTTTTATAAACCCCCCACAAGTGCTAGTTGATTATTTTATAAGATAAATATTTAAAAAAAAACAAAAAAAGTGATTTTCCCCAGGTGGGGTTTGAACCCTGGTCAAAAATCATTCTCTCCACCTGTGAACTGCCAGTGAGCCATCTAAGACCTATTTGTCATTGGAAAAAGTGATGTCAGTCCCTCCTCCATTTCCATGGTGTTCAGAATTTAGATATCACAAATCCTCTCTCGATTTACATGCTTTAAATACAAACAACCCTTCCTTTTTACAGTCTGCTGCTAGCCCCATGCATTTATAATTGTTACACAATCATCCCCAAATTCTCATTCCACTAAATAAGTGATTTCTTTTATAGCAAACCTGTCCCCCCCTTACACATGCCACACAGCATGCCATCAATGCCTGACATGCACTATGACTAAGGAGGCCATAGTTCTCCCGGACACTGCTAGGGGGTCATTTACAAAGGCACAGCTTTCATTTGTGGAATTTAGAAAACAAATTAATAAAAAACGATTTTCCCTAGCTGGGGATTGAACCCTGGTCTAAAAGCACTCACAGCCCCTGTACACTGCCAGTGAGCCATCTACTTTGGAGGAAATTGTTGTAGCCAAAGGCCTAATTGTCATTAAAAAATGATGTCAGTCCCTCCTCCATTTCCATGGTGTTTGGAACTTAAGATGTCACAAATCCTCTCTCGATTTAAATGCTTTAAATACAAACAGCCCTTCTTTTTTTACAGTCTTCCTCTGGCCCCATGCATTTATTATTGTCGCACAATCATCCCCAAATTCTCATTCCACTAAATAAGTGATTTCTTTTATAGCAAACCTGTCCCCCCTTACACATGCCAAACAGCATGCCATTAATACCTGACATGCACTATGACGAGGAAGCCTAGTTCTCTCAGACACTGCTAGGGGGTCATTTACAAAGGCACAGCTTTCATTTGTGGAATTTAGAAAACAAATTAATAAAAAACGATTTTCCACCGCTGGGGATTGAACCATGGTCAAAATGCTCTCACAGCCCCTGTGCACTGCCAGTGAGCCATCTACTTTGCTGGAATTTGCTGTAGCCAAAGGCCTATTTGTCATTGAAAAATGATGTCGGTCCCTCCTCCATTTCCATGGTGTTTGGAATTTAGATGTTACAAATCCTCTCTCGATTTACATGCTTTAAATAAAAACAGCCTTGCCACTAGCCCCATGCATTTATTATTGTTACACAATCATCCCCAAATTCTGATTCCACTAAATAAGTGATTTCTTTTATAGCAAACCTGTCCCCCCATTACACATGCCACACAGCATGCCATCAATGCCTGACATGCACTATGACTAAGGAGGCCATAGTTCTCCCAGACAATGCTAGGGGGTCATTTACAAAGGCGCAGCATTCATTTGTGAAATTTTGAAAACAAATTAAAAAAAACAAAAAAAAAAGATTTTCCCCAGCTGGGGTTTGAACCCTGGTCAAAATCACTCTCAGCCCCTGTGAACTGCCATCTATTTTGCAGGAATTTGACTCAGCCAAAGCCCTATTTGTCATTGAAAAATTATGACAGTCCCTCCTCCATTTCCATGGAGTTTGGAATTTAGATCCCACAACTCCTCTCGATTTACATGCTTTAAATACAAATAGCCCTTCCTTTTTTACAGTCTGCCTCTAGCCCCATGCATTTATTAGTGTTACACAATCACCCCCAAATTCTCATTCCACTAGATAAATGATTTCTTTTATAACAAACGTGTCCCCCTTTCCACATGCCACACAGCATGCCATCAATGCCTGACATGCACTATGACTAAGGAGGCCATAGTTCTCCCAGACACTGTTAGGGGGTGATTTACAAAGTCACAACTTTCATTTGTGGAATTTAGAAAACAAATAAAAATGATTTTCTCCAGCTGGGGTTTGAACCCTGGTCAAAAAGCACTCCCCACCCCTGTGAACTGCCAGTGAGCCATCTATATTGCTAGAAATAGCCCTAAATCCTTAACCTTAAGAGTGTAGACTCAACCTTTAGAATCATTTTTTTTTCTGAAGGTGGCAGTTCGCTCACGCGTTTCAATGAGCACACTTTAAAAACATCAAATTTCACATGATTACATTTAGCTGTTACATGTTGTGAACCATAATTTCTAATGTTATGTGGCATCTTGTAGAAATCTGTGCCCTGCATATTATGGTTTATCAAATATAGGTAATACCTGTATGCACTTTATAATAGTATATTCATGCTGCTATTTTCTTACTGTATTTTAACAGTGCTGTTATTTGTCTGTTTCTGATTGCCTGCCTTTTTGCACTTATAACTCTATGCTGCTATTGTCAAGAATATCTGACCAATTTAAAGGAGTGGTTGTCTTATATATTTGCCGCTCTGTTATAATATGAATATTTATAATTCCTTTTATGCTATATATACAAGTCCTTGTTATTTATTGTGATTTATTGATTTTTTAATGGGAAATTTTTTTAACGTGACCTGTGTATTTATGGATATTAAGTATCCCACATTTTTTTTATTTTAATTGAATTGAATTGCAATATAACATAAACACATTGAACCACTACTGCGTTTCATTTCCCACCACATCGTCCACCTCAACAAATAGATTCCATCAGCATATAGCTGGTCCCTTAACTAAGAGGCCCGCATTACAACATTGATACATATGCATCCACTGGAGGCACCGGGTCCAAATTTAGTCCTCGTTGTCTGCCCATTTTTTCCATATTTTGGGGTGCTTTTGTGGGGAACCCCTGGCCTTGAATATTGGGATCTCAAACCCCATGCAAAAAGTCCAGCACATTTTTCCATGCCGAGAGAGAAGATGGGGCCGTTGCCTTCCACAGCCTTACTACATTCCTTTTACCCAATGTCAGCCCCAATAATAACAGGTGCCTCTTCTATACTTTACCTCCTATGCCCTCCGTGATATGTAAAATTGTCAATCTTGTTGAAGAGGGGAGCTCCCACCCCAACACTTCTGCAAGCACTGTACAATGGCAAATTTTCTGTATTAGGGACCCCTCCTCCCGACAACACTGCCGGAATATAGGGGATGACCCTAGGCCTGCCCTTCACAGCCAGATCCTGATATACTAAACCCGGTGAAGGTATTAAAATTGAATAATACGCAGCGATATTGCTATCACTTCTCCCCTAGGGAAGGACAGTCTTTCCATCCAATCATCTCTGTCTATTTGTCCAAGATCACCAGCCCATGCTTCTCTAAGTTTATCCAATGTAGTGGAGCTATTGGTCACCAGTGACTGATAGATCTTCGAGATTCTATGGTCCTGCAAATGGCCTATGAGACCTTGGCTTCAATCAGCCTGAATTTGTGAATAGCCTCTAATCCTGAGATACTAGGATAAATTGCTATGCCAACATTGAAGGTATTTGTAAAATGTAGTTTTTGGCATCTGGTACTCTTGTTGAAGATCTTGGAATGATTTCAGAACCAAGCCACACAATACGTCTCCTAATGTGTAGACTCCTATATTATCCCACCCTCCATGTCCGGATAATGCTGCTAGCTGCAGCACATGACATTTGTGCCACAGTGGGGTTTCCCCAGTAAATGCATTCCACCAGCCCATCCTGCGGAGAGACTGTTTCCACACCTAGAATATCACCCGAGTGGCCGGCGTTAAAGAATTGCGTAGAGGCGCCAAATACAGTATGGTATTTAGGGTGGACTCTTGTATACACCTTTGCTCCACTACATAAGCGGTGTCCTTCCTGTCCCCATACCACCATTCATTCGGCACCAAATGATGCAATACCATATAGTATGATTGACATGAGAAAGGGACATGTGTATGTCCCAGCCTCGTGCACAGCTCTATGCCGCTTTTTAGCGTCATCCTATGCATATAGATTTGGTCCAATTCTTCATTCTTAAACAATCCACTTAGTTGAACATTTTATCCTTTTTTATTCTCTGTAATTAACATCCACTTGCGGATCTGTGATCTCGAGGTTAGAAGAAATTGAGACAAGGGGTCAGTGGGAATGGAAAATGGAGGCTAATGCGGGCATTACGCTCAGTTAAGAAGTTTGGTGAACAGCTAGGGGGAATTATGGATTAACCGGACTATTGAGTCAAATGAGAATGTGGTTTATCTAATATGGGTCACAGTGCATATACGGAATCTTGACGGAATATTATAAACGTGTGCGATGCTTGTTTCTTTTTACAAACTTTTTCTTTTTTTAAAATGTTGGTACTTGAGACCAAATAAGTAATTGGTAAATGTTTTATCATTTCTAGTGACCCCCGAAGAAGGGCTCTGAGTAGCCCGAAATACATTGGGTTTTAACCGAATAAATGCTGCCTGTGACGAGCCGTGCATCATTCGTATTTATTCAAGAGGTCCGGATGGGCACTGTTTAAATATAAGAAACTTGAAAATAGGCGACAAATTGCGCAAGTGGATGTTAATTACAGAGAATGAAAAAGGATAAAATGTTGCAATAAGTGGATTGTTTCAATAATGAAGAATTGGACCAAATCCATTAGCATAGGATGATGCTAAAAAGCGGCATAGAGCTGTGCACGAGGCTGGGACATACTCATGTCCCTTTTTCATGTCATGTTGAATTCGGTGGCATTAGGGCATGCCATCATACCTTGTTGCACGCACACATCGATAAAAGTGGACACATATTAAGTTAAAGAAAGATTAAAAAATGGTGTGCATCCCATCCCTTCATATAGTAAGATTGGACATGCGACATGGCCAACCCCAGCAATACGTCGACTGACAGCAAGTCCTCAGCGCCACTCTGGAGGCCCCCTACTGTCAACAGAAATTGACCCGACGCTGCGTTGACCTGGTGAAAACACATACGGAGTATCTGATATGGATGGTTCTGCAATTGGCAGATGACACCATTTTAAAACAAGCACTGGCATAGCCATTAGGTCTAGTTTTATTGGACCTTATAAGTGTTTAGCAATGCAGTACATTATCCCCCACTGGCATGCCCACACACTCCTAACATCTTTGAATAACCGTACAAGTTTTTTTTCTTTATTTAAAGTCGATGTGACAAAGGAGAAGATGTGGCATAATGGTCAAAGCAGACAACTTTAGAGTGGCCGTGAGGATGTTCGAGCCTCCTCGTTGGCTCAACAGCCTGTAATTCTGAGCAAATCACTTTTCTCCCCATGCCCCCGGCCAAAACAAGAAGGGCTATTTACATATAAATGTAAAGTAAAAGTGGGCTGTACGTAAGTGATTAAAGGCACGCGGTAATGCTGTGTCAGGAGATTGGAAGGTCTGCTACAGAGGAAATCCAAAAAAAAACACTGCAAGGAGTAAAATTCAAAGTGAAAATGCAGCTGTGCGCGCCCATGCTCTGTTGGAGGTGGGAGAGGTGTGATTTGGAGGCAAGCCATGAAAAAAATGTAACATACAGGCGACATTAATAAAATAACGGTGCACAATAGCGCTGCTCGATGTTGTGTATTAGGTGGGACGGGTCTGCTTTTGAGCCAAAGAGCAGGTAAAAACAATTATACTGGAGCTCAGATAGAGCTTGGCCTGTGTTTGTGGAGGATTGAACACCATCCAGGTGCTGGGAGCGCATGCAGCCACCTTGCTTTTAATAGACATCATGATAGTAGCTTACAGTGGAGAGCAAACAAAGCGAACAGGGAGGCATTTGTTGCAGGCACACATCCAGGACCGCAGTTAATAAATAAAGGTGCACAGCAAGCAGTGCTCAATGCTGTGTATAAAAAAAAGATTCAGTCGATGATAATAAATAAATGAAGATGCGTCATGAGCGCTGCTCGATGCTTTGTTGGGGGTGGGTTCTGCTTTGAGGCAATGCAAGACAAGCCACGCTGCAAAAGTGAACTCGACCGTTCTCTGTTTAATGATCCACAACGAGGAATGCAGCTAGCACCCTGCAGGCCGCTGCTCACTCCTGACAGATGGATGCTGTGGGAGTGAACATTTAGAGGAAATGTGGGACATGCACTCGCCTTTGGCCAATTGCGTGCTTACATTTTCAAAACCACATGCAAAGACCAATTGAATGTGTGGAAGTCAAAAAAACACACGGACAAGTCCAGAGAAAGTCTGTAGTGATTCCAAGAAGCCTCCTCTTAGAGCAGCACATGCATGCTGTGCTAGGATTGACCTAAATAGCCGATCTACCATAAATAGAAAGGGGCATATGTGAACAAGTTTTTATCTCCTTACAAACCTGTGTCCTTATCGGGGCAATATTTCTGTCCCATGACACACTGGGTAGATCTGACAGTAAAACTCCAAGGTATTTCACTCCCTCCATCATCACCTGTACTGCCGAAGCTCAAGGTCCCAGACCAGTGGTTCCCCCAGCACCCACAGAGTGTATTTATGCGGATTCATGAAAAGGGCATAATGTGAAGCAGCCTCGGGCCTGTTTTGTTTATGTCGGATAAAAAGAATAAGACATCATCCGCATATAATGCGACGTGATCCAAGAGCCCATGGTACCACTTAAAGCCCGCCACCTGCTCATCCATCCGTACCCACGCCACTAAGGGCTACATGGCTAGAGCAAAGAGGTGAGTGCCCCTGCCAATTGGAAATGTGAAGGATGTAGGTGGATCACACAACATGCACCAACTCTGTGAGGACTATAGATAACCATTTTAAATATGACAGCAATCGTGCCCCATTTTGAGACGATCTAAGAGGGCAAACAAGTATACCCAGCTAAGGGAGTCAAAAACCCTATGCATGTCTGCCAGCAAAAGGCAGGCTTGTACTCCCTTTCCCTGGATAGTGGCTATAGACATGTGCGTTCGTCGGATGTTATGACGTCTAGCCCTCCGTGGCATAAATCTAGGCTGGTGTGACTGAATCAAATTGGTTATATGGGGTTGAAGTTGATTGGCCAATGCTTTAGCCAATTTTTTTTCCTCAACATTAAACAGTTTTGATGGGGCGGTATGACGCATGTTGGACTGCGGGCTGACCTGGTTTATGGAATACAACTATTTCCGCGTGTCTCCAGTCTTGTGGCAGATGTCCTTGGTCTCTTCCTTCGTCTATAACTTCGAGAAAATGAGGCTCCAATTTAGAAAAGTACTTCAAAAAGAATTTGCATGGGAAACCTTTCCAGAATTCAAATCTCCCAGGGCTGTGCAAAGCTCCTCTTCAGTGAGCAGAAGGTCAAGGTCTACTCGAGCCTCATCGAGTGGCCGCAAGGTGGTAAGTCAGTTATGAAACTGTGCATCATGTCTTCCAGAAAGTAGTTCCTTAGAGGTGTTTAGCTCTGCAAAGTTTCTTGCAAAACTTTCTGCTAAGAGCCCTCCCATCTGAAACCGGGTATGCTCTGGAGAAACTTCGGATGCAAGTTTCCTTGACTCATTCTATGTAGTTATTTACTGGACATGTCACCCCATTGGTAAATTCTGATACCGGATGCCAGCCACGCAAGATGGGCCTCATCTATCAGAGTGTCAGCAAGGGACTGTTGCACCAGCACCAGCTGTCAGAGCACCCTATTCCCTCCCTCATCCCTAATGCTCCGCTCTAGTTCCATTATATGAGCCTCTGATTGCATAAGCTATTCCCGCCATGTTCGAAGTGCTGCCGCGCAAAATGAAATGTCTACCTCCATAAGGTGGGCTTCATAGCCTCCCATAGGACTTCAGCCTCTGTGACTGTTCCCACATTTATACCCAGGTAGTGCTCGATTGCCTGCTCTATGTGCCTGCGCTTAATAAATTCCATAAATAAAATAAAATAAATAAATGTAATCCCGATATTTCTCATCCTGCAGATGTCAGGAGGAGAGACGCCACCAAAAAAGTTGTTTATCAGGACCCAACTGCGCTGTCCGAACCACTGGGGACTAATCAAACAGACCCCTTGAGAGAATTTCCATGGCTCCTATTGGTATAAATATATAATCAAGACAGGAGTAAGAATCATGGGTTGTCGAAAAATAAGTGTATCCCTGCTCCTCAACATACACCCCCCTCCATAGATCCACCCATTCCAGTCCAGTTGCCATGGAGTCCAGTTTGGTACCGTAGAGCACATTTTAATTTCCCCATCTATCTATGACCAAGTCCATTACATCATTTCCAGTCCCCCCCTACTACTGCCAATCCTTCTGGTAAATCCGCCCACAAGGTCAAGAGACGCTTGACTAACGTCCATTGCAGCGGCTGGGGGCATCTATACAGCCCAATACCACTTCTTCCTCATACATAGTACCCCCATATAAAAATGTATCTACCCTGGATGTCTGTCCATGCCTTGATGTGTTGGTATGAGACACTACCATAAATTAAAATCGCAACCCCATGGGACCACCTGGTGAAGCCAGAGTGGTACACTTACACGCAGCCATCGCGGAGGAGACACAATACTGTATTACCCATTAAATGCGTCTCCTGAAGCATCAGGATGTCTGCTCGGTACCGTTTGGCCTGCTGAAGTAGAGCCCCTCTTTTGACTTTATCTAGTCCTCCTCTGATGTTCCAACTCACTATTTGGAGGTTCCCCCGCCCTATCTATAGAGACTACCATCTAGAGTCTTGTGACTTTAATGTGTGGGACAACTATAAGCCAGTGTGCGAATATTAGCCATGTGTAGCAATGACGCAGTGCAAACATATAACATGTGTACCCCAACTTTTTCCAAACCCCTTCTATAATGCAAAACTGCTGAATTATCTGTTGCGGCGGAGGTGGGTTGCTAATCCCAATGTGAGCCCCCGCCATTGTTTCACCAATAACCTGCCCATAGTTAACGGGCGTTCCCCTCAACTATTTAGAGTCAAACAAAGGTACTAGCCCCCGCTCATGCTTCATCCTTGGAGAGTCCTGGCGTACCTATGAGGCTGAAGACTCCTGCTGTGGCACCAAAGTGGATCTGTTTTTCATCGCTGCAGGATTGGCGTCTGGATCTCGACCTCCTGATTCCTTTGATTTTGTTATTGGGTGGGATGTGGACGACCTCACGGGACAAGGAATTTGATTCCAACCTTAGCGGCGTGCGGGCCGGATCTTCACAGTTTCATTTGTCCAGTTATTGACATCTTATGGCGATACAAAATAGTTGTACCTCGACACTCTAATATTTGACTAAAACAATTTACGGTATGGCCATTACCTTTAGCTAAATGGACAGTACTAGAAGTCCTACAACAATGATTATTTAATCCATGTATTGGATCAAAGATAAGCAAAAAATTTCAAATAAATCAAGCAAAAAGAGAAGAGAACATCAAATATGAGTATTTTTCTTGTTCAATTTAATGTTAATTAGTCCAATGTTTAATTATAGCAGTTGAGGATAACTTCAAAAATAGTACACAAATATGTCTAATAGTCCTGGAATACTACATGTAATATACACATTGTGTATATAGTTTGAAAATTGGTTGAGCACTACAAGCAAAAGCAATAGTAACAGCCAGACTGGAGGTCCAAATCCTATGGGCTTCCAGGTAGTGATGGTTGATGAACAGCCGATGACAGCTGATATGTGTTTCTTTAAACATGCAAACTTTCTCAATGCTTGCTTTCTATTGCTGATAAAGCTGTTGCAGCAACGAAAGGTTTTGATATTGCTCCTAGCGCGTTCATTAGTCTTATGGAATCAATTCTGAATCTTGTGTGTCGTGTCCCCCCCCCCTTTTGGGCAACGCAGTATATTAAACGTGGCTATTCACAGATCCTTCATCACTAGACCAGGCACGTGAAGTAGGAAGAGTTTGCCCTGTTAGGATTCCCAGCCTTTCTGTGGGTAGTTCCTAAATAATGTATACAATGGACCCTCATGTAATGCAAAGGCTGATAGTATGCGTGAAATGCATGTTTCATGTAGCAAGTAAGGGCTTTGATAGGTCCTTTTTTTATGTCTTGCACCTGGCGACGCAGCGCGAAGCACTGTCGTCAGCAAGACTTATTGTTGCTGACTTGCCTCGGTAGGGAGACAGGAGAGGGGCATGCGCCTTGCACATCTCCTGCCCCCCTTCCGTCCACACAAGCCATCCGCACGCAGTATCTGTGCGTGCGTACGCATACACACACACACACACCCACACACACACACACACAGACACAGACCTACACACCCCCTCCACCCCCACCCACCCACCTCTCCCTCAACAACAAACATTGCGTGCTTTTGCTTTCCCTCCCTCCTCCTTCTCTATGGCTGGTCTTCTACTGCCCTGCAGCACTGTTACTGGTAGAATGATGCGTGTGCTGTGGCTCCTCTGTAGCCTCTGCTGGGCCGGCATTTACTCACGAAAAGACCCGCTGGTCATCTTGGACTGCGACAACCGCTCTCTCCTTCTTCACCGAGTTCTACGCGCTGCCACTGGGCACGAGCTGCAGGCCACGCCGATGTGCACGCTCACGGCGTGCCTACAGTGTGCGCTGCTCTTTCACTTTCTCTTGGTTTTGAGTTGTGGAGCTCAACGCTGAGACTACAGTGCGGAGCCCTTTCCGGAACCAGGGAAAGCGCCGGGAGTAGAAGAGGGTACGTGGCATAGCCCTGGATGAGCAGCGTAGGAAGAGGCCTACCGAGCCGAGACCCGATTATGAGTTACAGCTCAACGTCCGGCCCTGAAGACGAGCCATGCAGCAGAGACCTACGACAAGCCAAGGTAAAGCATAGCGGCGAGACACTGGGCCCAAGTGCTGCGTTAATGAGGTGAGAGCCGCGGGTTCGACGAGGCAGCTGGGAGAGGACGGATTTGGAGACTTGCCCTGACTAGTTGATTACAGGATCATTGGGCAGATGCAATAGCATTTTCGCTGCAGAGCTGAAAATCCCCATGCTCTTTCTAGCAGTTGCTCCTAAGCGATACCTGCACACATCAGGAGCACTGATGCCTCCGAAATGAAAACGCATTTCCAGAGCTGCCTTTGTTTCAAAACCACTCTTTTGGTGACTTATCAGCTTTTTTGCCTCAGAGCGTCCAGCTGTGTTGAGCTGACACCTTAAGCTGACACACGTACACACAGGCGGCCCTCATCCGTGAGGTCAGCGCCCCCTCTGGTGTGCCGTGGACCGCTCTCCTCTGGGCTAAATAGCCTCATTTCTCAGGACAAGGCCCAGTTCTCTTCCAGGGGGAGCCAGTCCAGCACTTACAGTAGGCACGTCCAGTCATACAACGTATGCTTGGCACACAGCGTGGAAGCGCGGGAGCTAGACAAGTCAAAGCATTTGCAATGCAATAGCTCTCACATTTACACGAGTTTAAGCTAGTGGCATTGTAAATGACAATGCCTTTTATTTATGTTTTAAAAAACGAAAACATAAATAAAAGCCATTGTTATTTGCAATGTCAATAGCTTAAACTTGCATAAATGCGAGACCTATTGCATTGCAAATGCTTGTTTAAAATGCCAGTGTGGTCCAAAGTACGGGGCAATCCTGTCATGTGTACGGAGACTTCTGGTGACTCAAAGAATAGCATAAGGGATTGGTACACCACCCTCAGCCTGGCTAGATACAGCAATGCATAGGGAAGTTTCAGCTCACCAAGGTGGGCCTTGTCTGCCATAAATTAGTGTTGCTTCTGCTGGACTAGTCTTGTATATTCATGAAATTTGAGGATGAAAGTGTTTTTGAACATCAGGGGTTCTTTGTCTGGATTGCTTTCAAATCATGTCCCTGTCGTGGTTATTCAAAATCTTTGCAATGAAAGGCCTTGGTCTGGCTTCCGGGGGTGACTTCTGCATCATGGTCCTGTGCACCCTTTCTACACCAAATTAACAGGACAACAACTATGGAGGAAGCCAGCCGGTGAGCCACATAGTCAGGAACTGTTCTATGTCCCCCATTCATTTCGAATAAGCTTTATTCGAAGTATCATAAAAGCATTTCACAGTCATATAAAAGATTATAAAATTAACATTTCATATAGTAAATAATACCATATTTTATAATTATATACAAAAGTACAATTTTTACATGACAAATTTCAAATGAAAACGTATTTATTTCAATTTGTAACTGTTTATTTTAATTTATCTTAATGTAAGATAATTTCCTATGGCATTTTAATCTAAGTTCCTTTCACCTTTATTTTGTATGGGAGGGTGTTGCATTATCTTTTGTTGACCATGGGTGGTTCTGAGCTCTTAGATTGACTGATTCTCTACTGTTTTGGAGCTATTTTGGGATGTAGTAACTGTATAAGTGATTTTTTTAATAGAAACAGTCTTACTCTTTTGTGGGTTCCTAACCACCTGACTCACATTCCTTAACCCCCCGTAAATCACGCATAATTCCCCAAAACCCATTCACTTTAATCATAAGTGTTCCTTATTTTCCAGCCCCTACCCTCAAAACCAAACATATTTACTACTTTAACTTCAACCTAGGTATGCAGATACTCCGCAGTTGGACAGAGACCTCCACAGAGGAAAAAATAGGGTAGGTGTACAGTCTACAAGTATGTTTGTATTTACTGCCCTGAGCTTTTTCTTCACATCTTAATAATGAGGACGTTAATGCTGGACCAGAGCTGTGTAGTCCGGGTACAGGGATATCCAGTGATACTCATACTGCATATTGGACAGCTCACTCGACTTTTGCAACAGAATCTCTGAAATTGAGGACTTTAACAATGAAGGGCCGGGGCAGGCCACCAGACTGCCCGTTGGTATCCTGTGTGCCCTTTCCACACAGAATAAATCCAAGAGGCCCTCCGGGGCCACGTCATCCTTGAGTCACTGCTCCCCTTCCCTCCCATCCGTCTGGCAGGCCTATGACACAAATGTTATTGGGCTGAGCGCGCCCCTCTGCATCATCCGCCCTTTCCTGTAGACCTGCAATCTGCTTTTGGAGCTGCGCTATCTGTGCGCCATGCTCCTTGTGTTGCGGCGCCAACTCAAGTAGTGCGACTTTGGTTTCTTTGACAACAGCGGCTAGCTTGTTATGTTATGTTAGGTTATGTTATGTTAGTATGAATTTGTAGAGCGCACGTTCACCCCAGGGTTTCTTGGCGCTGTGTACCGCTGGGGAACCCGTCCTGGCTTTCCCTGTGAGATGGTCCCTATTGGGCATCCCCAAGGTGAGGCCAGGCATCCCTAGCAGCGAGGGGGCCATTGTGGAGATTAAGCAAGCTATTGCCCAGAGTTGCAGCGTGGGACCCATGGTTAGAGAGGCACCGAGGCGAGATTTATCGAGCCCGCTGACATTGGTTCCGTACCCTGCCGTGTCGGGAATTGAACCCTGGTCCCGGGCCGACCTCTGCTTCTGGGTCTGCCGCCTCTAACCGGTTAGCCACACTTCTCCATAGTCATGGTCAGCTTTAAGAATGGTGAATCCCATTTTCAAAGTCCCAAGCTGTCTCTCAATGGCCTCCCGGGAGTCACGTACCTCCATCGGGATTAGATCCAGCTTATACGGATGAGTCCCCATTCCGTGAACGGGACGCCAGGGAGTGGCTGTGTGGGGGGCGTAGAGTCATCAGTCTGTTGGCCACCCACAGCTCCAGAATCAGTACTCCTGACCCTGTGGCGGTTCATTGTGGCTCGATACTGTCAGCTGCTGGCTCAGGGAGACATCCGGCAGGGATTCACTCAGCTACCACAGGCGTTCTCTCTACTTGTTCGGAGGACTGCTAGAGAATGGCCGTATGAAGACCCACTACTATCTCGCCCTCACCAACAGTTCCAATTCTTACAGTGAGTGGCAGCCAAAGAGAAAGGTTCAGGCCGGGGGCACACGACCCCGACCCAGTTGGCCCCAACAGGTCCCCTCTCAGGAAGGACAAGTGTGCACAGAGCCTTCCGCACACTCAGCCCTACAGTAGATCCTGGCGGTACCTTCTGCGTCGTGTGGGGAGGCGGAGGCAGACAGGCAATGATTGCGTCCAAGACCCGCTCAGCGGGTCTTAGCAATTCAAGTGCGGGACCTCCAACCCCGGGTAGGGCGTTGTCCATTTCACTAGGGTGGTTCGGTATATCCAGGCCTGCATGCGCCCATTCCCCCAACCCGGACCAGGCGCACGGCGACCTTCCACCAGCAACAGCGTCCAATGCCGATCCTTGCGCTCTCCAAGATATTGTGGGAATGGGGGGGCACCCCAGACCGTCAGCATGCTCAGTCTGCAATCACTAGTCAGTTGGATCAGGAGAACTAAAGGGCCACAGGCATCGCTCCCACAGGCAATGTCCCCCGTGCAGCCTCTGCGCTTCAGCAGAGGACGCCAGTGAGACACGCTAAGGAAAGGCACCGCCCACGCATCCCAGGCTACCAAAGTTCACAGGGCCGCCGGACCAGAGGGGAGACAGGGAAGCGGGCCCCAAGCGTGGTGAGGATCTGCTGGTATCGCCACACTCACCCGGCAGTATAGGGTAGCACAGTTTCTTCAGCAGATGCTCGCGGCTACATTTGCAGCACCGCTCCTCCCAGACCAGCACAGGATCCACAGCACAGCTGCCAGTGGCAGTACACACCATGGCTGCACACTCTCTCCAGGCAGCCAGAGGGTCCACCAAGAGGAGGCTCGGCAGGGTCGCCTATTGCACAGGCATCAGCAGAATGCAGGCCCGTCCTGTCCTCAGCGCCGTCCACTCCTCCCCGGTCACCCCCTCTTCCTCATTCCTGGGGGGGTTCAGAGCAACAGCGGGAGCACAGGTTGTCACTGTAGCTCTAATCCTGGCCTCCGGCAATCCTTCTCAATCCCGGAGACAGGCCTCTGGTTCAGCAGCCCACACCCAGAAGCCAAGCCCACCTCATTGTCCAGGCGGGACCGGCAGTACGCAGCGGTGATTTCACTGGGTAAGTGCCAGCCCGGTCCAAGGGGGCTCTCTTGTATTTAGAGTTGGAATCAGTCAGAAGCCAGTACCACCAGGATTATCCAGGATTCTTCAGATCCGAGCACGGAGCTTGCTCACATTGCGGCCACTATGCTTGGCAGTCAGCCACGCCCCCATCTACTAGGATGATGTTAATAAAGAAAAATATGATGCCAATGTACGCCAGGATATATATACGTATAGCAGCAAACTACATTGCTGTAGTCAAATCTACCCAATATGACCTACCCATCAACCCTGAGTCAGAAATACATGATCAGGAAGTCCCTGTGACCAAGGTCTGGAGCAACTGAATTACAGATCACAAGTGGTGTGACATGTAGCCCATAGACAAATTTATTGAACAGGGACAATCTAGAACAGTCTGCCAGAAGGTAGCAACACTGCAAATGTCCGAGAAGATTGGCACCAATAACATTTGTTTGGCCAGAGAGATGCACATTCCCAAAACAACCACAAAGATAAATGCCACATATAGTTAGAAACACTCAGCCAATCAGAACACCGTATTTACACTGCACACAGAGAACATGCGCTCACAGGGACGGACCTCTAGTCATGTTACCCACTGCCCGCATTGTGTCAAGGCAAGGTTGAGACCCAGCTGGACTCCTTATCAGGAAATCAAATATACAGTCCTGTGACTATTCCCGCAATTCCTGTTAAAAAATAATGTACAAATTGCTTCATAACAAGTGGTAAAATGTATAAAATAAGAGCAACCACCAATGTACTTTGAGACTGCTTCAGACTCCAACTCTGCTGCTGCTCTCTTGTTGCTGCGATTAATTAAAACAACTGTTCTTGTTTTGCAAAATGCCTCTTGTGTTTTATTTTTTATGTTAAATACATATTCTTGCTACATGGACCTGCAGCTCTTAGTGTGCCTCTCAGTTAAGTAGCCTCTTTAAACATGCCCCAGGCCTTCCATTGCAGCCTGATTGCAGTTTCATAAGCCCTGTCTACCCTTACACTCCACTTTCATTGCATATAAGTAACCCATACATTAGATCTAGGTAGCCCATAGGTAAGGGTTCATTATAATTGATAGGTTGGACATGTGCTTTTACATTTTACATGTCCTGGTCGTCAAAAACTCTGAAAATCAATTTTCATTACTGTGAGGCATACCTCTTTTAAAGGATAACATAGGGTTGCCTTATTACATGTATTGCATGCTAACTTTTGATTGGGAAGAATAATACTTTTCATGTTTTGTGTCTGAGAAATGTGTTTCACCTATCAGCCTTAGGCTGGTCTACCACTAACGTTTGCCCTATCACTTCCAACTTTAGACTATACGGTTTTGTTGGACTTAGGACTCTGGGCACCTTACCACTGCTAAGGTCTGGTTGCTCTCCCCTAAAATATGGTGATATTGGCAAAGCTGCATCCTGCATCAGGCCTCTGCCATTGCAGTGGGGCTGACCCCTCCATAATCCAGCCTTAGAAATGCCCTTATATACCTTAAAGTGATAACTCCTGCATAGTAAGGTGTAGATATATCATGTTTGGTATGGTTAGCATCATCATGAGAAATCCTCCCTGTTGGTGTATTGGGTTTTACCCTTACTTGCAAACATGACACTTTCAGAAAGTTGACATTTCTCTGTCCTTCCATAAACTCTGTTTACCTGCTGCCTGCCCCAATACACGTCTACCACATCAACAATCTGATGGCCTTCTTGGGCTGAGAGGAGGGAATAGTGATTTACACTCACATCTGAATATCCTGAGCCGGCCACCACACAATAGGCTTTACGACTTTGCTTTGTCAGGGCAGACAAGTCAGGTGAGACAGGGGAGCCCCAAAAATTCAAAGCCCTCTCCAATAGCTTCTGGTCTCTTCTAGTACCTGGGCACCAAGGTATAATAATAGGGCCCTGAACCTACAGCTGTGTGACACAACTGGACCTGCAAGAAACTCCGCTACACTAAAGACTGCTGAGTGGGGAGGATTGCCCCTTTGCTGTGTCTGTCTATTCACAGGAACTGTTGTCCTGCTTTGTGGAGCCGCCCTCCTGCCAACGGACATCTGCCCTGCAAGCAAGGCACAAAGATTTGCCTCCAGAGTGACTTCTGGGGGCTTGTCAACTGCCCTTGTTAACCC
This sequence comes from Lissotriton vulgaris, assembly GCF_964263255.1. Classification (NCBI taxonomy): domain Eukaryota; kingdom Metazoa; phylum Chordata; class Amphibia; order Caudata; family Salamandridae; genus Lissotriton; species Lissotriton vulgaris. The sequence continues at coordinate 2,038,809,450 of NC_141691.1, forward strand.
TTCTGGGTTTCGGAACATGAACAGCCTTGCCAGTCTTGCTCGCGATGTCAACTTCAGTACTGTCCAGGCACAAGGGACCTAGTGCACTGTGGATCGCCTCAAGACCGTGCCCTTGCCATGTGACAGCATCAACCCGCATCCGAGAATGGAGTGCCTCCCTTTGCGCAGTTGTCAGGACTACACCACAGCAGAGCACTTGGGCCACAGACGTCCCGCCAACATTGACAGGTTTCAAGGTCGTGGGCTCCTACCCGTGCCAATGTACCGGCTGTTCGCCATGATTTGTGTGTCTTTTGCCTCGCCCTAAGTGCGCCGGCTATGCCCAGACATGGGTCCTGGGCTCACTGGGCCACTGGCTTCAAGGTAGCCTGGCTGAAGAGGGGTGAAACGACGAAACTGGTCCCTGGAGGCTTGTTTATGTTCCAGGGAAGACCTGGCTTGTCAGTTCATGCCTCACTATTCAGATGAAGCACGTGGTGAAGACTGATTTGCATTTGGATGTGTCCAAGCTGTGGTGGCACAGTGAGCAAAAAACAATGGATTTAACCCAGATCTATTGACTGGGGTAGAATGTTTGAATCTCTCTGCATTCCGTCTGTCATCTCTGTGTCTTTAACTTTTAGAAAAACTGCATTATTCTGCAGAATTTGATGCCTGCTGCCTGCTCTTGGGCCATGTGAATAGGTGTTGTTGGCAGCTGGACTTTGTTTATTCCTCCCAGATAAACACAGATTAGTGGAACCAGGATTGGTCACAAAATGGCAGGATGGGGGCAGACCTGGGCACAGACTCATTTGGAACTCACCATACAGTATTCTGAGGGTGGACTTGAAATATCACAAGTTGGAGACAAGATGGCGCTCAAGAAACATCCTCGACGCGATGCTCACCTGATTGCAAACCCCTATCACTGCTAAACCAGTCTTGAATACCTTCTACGCTCCTCTGATAACTATGCAGTATCATGGAAATCAAATATAATGCACCTGAAAAATAAACAAAGGATGGTAAAACTTTTCATCATGTTCACGCAGAGACTCACGCTCTCACCTCCTCCAAACCTCGGGGACGCCTGCACAGGTTGGGATTCTCAGATTACTCCTGACCTGCGTGATCTCCCATCGGTGCGATCGGAATGCAAGAGCTCTGCGAGGACATTCAGCGCACTGTCTGCCAAACGTGAAGCCACAAAGATTCCACAGTGCTTGGGACAGGTCTGAAATCTTCTGAGAATTGAAATCGCAACAGTGGTACTTCGTTGCATCGTCTAAAACCACCACAAACAAGTAAGGATCGCTGGCAGTGGGGGTAAAAACATCAAAGGGAAAAATGTTTCTTCACCCAGCGCTCAGTCACAAGCGGCCTCACATACCATTACAGCTTTGTCAGCTACCAGGCAAAAAAGGTTGGAAACAATGGGTGCCAGAAGATAAGCAGGGGGAGGGAAAGGGTATAAGGGTGAATGCGTGGATAAAAACAGCACATTTGAAAACAAGCCAGAAAATATTGAGACTGCTAAACCACACTGAGAGACAAGCTATTCTCAAATGCTGATTACGAGCACTTTTGGTACAACGGGGGGTGGGGGGCTGGCACTTTTGCTTAAGTCTGTAGAAGAAGATCCAAAGTTGACAACAGAAAAGCTGGGGCAGATTGAAGGAGCACTGACTGACTCAAATTTGCCAGCTTCGTTTAATGTAATAGGGCCACCGGGGACTCCCCTCCCTATAGATCAGGGTGAGAAAAGAATCCCGGAGGTCAGTTCTACACATGGTGAGCAAGCCAGATGAGGGTTGCTTGGAGATCAAAGTGGAAAGATCTGGCAGTAAAATAAGTAGCTCAAATGATTGTGCAAATATCACTGGTGGAATTGTAGAACCCGCAGTAACTCTACAAGCTGCAAGCAGCTCTCTTCTAATCCACTCATTAAAAACACCGGAGAATAAAGAAAAAATCCTATTCATTAACAGATGAATCAGAGCTGTCAGACACAAGTATCTCTGTGTCAAGCGGGGAGGACAGTCCTAAATGGTACAGCAGCTCTTACACGGATCGCCAAAAAAAAAAAATGATATCCTAGACAAAGAAAGTGGTACAGATCTGAGGTAGGATCATTCTGATACTCAGCTTACAGTATTATCTGACTCTATGGTCACCTCAGGTGATAATAGAACTATAACAGGTAGCCTAAACGGAGATAGTGGAGGACCAAAAAGCGACCCTGTGCTGGAGGTTGCTCTTTAATCCATCAAAAGCTTCCAGGAGGAAGCCAAGGATGACAGCCGTAGATCACGCCTGGCCGCCAAGAAACTACAAGGGGCTGTCAGAAGGGTTGGCAAAACCTGCGCTGAAATTGCAGATCTGATTGCTTCTGTGGAGGAAAAAACAGAGCGTTTAAGGAAAGATGTAGCCACGCTTAAAACCCAAATAGACGGACATGAGAGTTTGGTCAAAGATCTCATGTGGAAGATGGAGGAGCAGGAAAATAGGAAGCAACGCAACAATCTCGGCTACCTAGGGATCCCTGAATGAGGGGAAAAAGAGGACCCCAGAAGCTTCATGATCTCATTCCTTAAAGGGGCTTTTCAAGAGCTATATTCCTGGGATTGGGACAAAGAAGTTCAGAGAGTGCACAAATTTCCTCTTTCCCTTGCCAAGCGTACCCCATCAGCGCAGCAACATCCTCTTGCCATGCTACTGTTTTTTGTTAAATTTCTCCTCCGACAAGCTCTGTATGATCTGGCAAGGCCCACGAATCCAAGATCCTGTGATGGAATAACTTTTTTCATTAGACCTGACTTTGCGCATGCCACATTGGAACGCAGATGGAGGCTCAGGCAGCTCTTTTTTCCTTTTCAAAAGCTGGGAGCCGATTTACACCTTCAGAATCCTGCCAGAATTAAAGTTGTATATAAAGGGTCCACTTGTAGCTTTGTTTCGGAGATCCTGGCTGAAAAATACTTAGAGGTAGTCTCTGGAAATAAATAATGGTAACAGTAATAGGATGCTCTTAAAAACACTAAGGACATCTATCCTGTTTTTAGGGAAAGCCATGCAGTTGCATTTGCGCAGAAAGTAGTTCTTAACAATGTTACTAATTCTTTTTTTATTTGTTTTGCTTTTATCTTTTTCTTTTCTTCTTTAGGCACATTTAGGTCTTATTTGGCTTTTCTGGGGTTTTGATTATATAGGTTTAAAGGTGCTATTTATGGGAGGGGGAAGATCCAGCGGACACGCGGGGATATGTTGCCTCGGATGTCAAACACCTGGCCTCCGTAGTAAAGTACACTTTGTGTGCCCAGGACCTGTAAATTAAATGCTACCAGTGGGCCTGCAATATTGATAGTGCCACCAATATCTGTAGGCCTTCAGCCATGTCTCAGATCTGTCACTGCAGTGTCTGTGTGTGCCATTTAGGGGAGGTTATTATTATTAATATTAATGGACTTCTTTGTAATTTTCAGCTACCCCAGATGAAGGGCAAAAAGTGCCCGAAATGCATTGGGTTAAGAATAAAGAAGCTGCTTGGAACTACTTGTTGTGTCGGATTTGTATTCACAAAGAAGCCTGGATTGGCGCATGTTGATACGTAAAGTTTCCAAAAAACGCAATTAGTTACATATGTGGTTATTGAGCGCAAGAAAAAGTGAAAAAAACTAGATAAAACATGTTTTGATTAAAACACGGATTAACATTGAAAATGGACAAATGGAATAATATGAGTTTGGATCGAGTGTGCATTTTGGAGTGGAGCGTGACGTTCGCGCTCCCTATCGTTGTTGTTTATGCAAAGTGCATGATGGTGAGGCACAATCCAGTTTGCACGCAAAGGCAAAAGGAAATGACACAAATTCGGTTGCAATCGAATAGAAAAGAAAAAAAACATGGTGTGCATACCACTTCATTCATTGTTTATAAATATATCGCCATACGTTGGTTTTGCACCCGAGGACTAAAATGTTGAAATTTCTAAATCAAAAGAACTGACCGCGAACAAAAGCCACATACAAATTAACAGCAAGTTCCTGGCAGTGTGGAATAAAGAGGTCGCTTGAAAGTACAAACACATGGAGTGCAGAAGATGGACTTATGACTTTAATACATATATTGCAATTGAGAGGAAATAATGCATGTTGGGATTAGAAGTTTAAAAGAAACATAGGGTGTGTTAAACGCATTTTCATTGGCAGCACCTGTAGGGTGGAGCATTCATTAGGCTAACGGCTAAGCTGCTAGTGGGAGAGCTTGTTTTTGAAGCTTGGACTCATTCCTGCCTTGGGTGGAGTTCTGGACTTTTTGGTTCCGTCCAGAGGTGTCAGGGTACAACACCCAAAGACCCCGGAGTCCCACCTGCCTTGGTGCACAAATGAACAGAAACACGGGCTTCTCGATGGTGGCGTCAAAGACCAAAGGTTTATTACTGCAGGGACACAGAAGTCACAGAATCTACACACGGGCAGAATCTAGGAGACTGTTCGATTTGTACAAAGTGGGTTGCTCCTTATATACTAAAAATTGTGCTCTAGGCAAATATTTCACATGTCGGTACATTCCCAAACCTTTTGTGTCTCTAAACAATAAATATTTGGCGTTACACAGGAACTGTCGATAATATCTGATACCAAACATCACGAAGAGGGGTTCCCACCAGTCCATCACAATCCCTTGTCAATATTGCATTCAAGACCCGGACCGCCTCATCGTAAAGTTCGTTACCTCCCCCTAATAAAGACCCAGAAGGAAAGGAGTAGAGCCAGGTGCAGGAGATAGAAAAGCGGGATAAGAGATGTTTGTGGGTTGTAAATGGGCAAGGCTACCGGCTTCGGCCGCCTAATCATGATCAGGTACAATGGACAGGAAAACCAGTTCAGGTGGGCTGGCCTCGGGCAGAGGAGGCAGCCTTTGTCGAGTCATGCAGCTTCAGCGTGATCTGGTTTAAGGTGCACGTGTCATGTAAGAGGTGAATCTCCGGCTACGGCTACGTGTCCTTAATCAAAGTGAAGTGAATGAAATGATCAGAGGCTATTGCATATGTGAGGGCAAGGAAACACAAAATGGCGGCCACGATCTAAGATGGATGCCGTGTGTATATCAGAAATGTGTCAGTGGAAGGAGTGCTCTTGCTCGTAGCGTAGCGAAAACACTAGGATATACTAAATGGATCATTTGCGGTTCACTGATACCATTTTTATGTATTTCCGACAAACTTAAAAACACGGGTTCAAGTCGTCACGGAACCGTCACGGAACCTCAGACCCTCCTTTTGCCCTTACATAGGCAATTACTCAATCTATGTCTGAATCTAGTTCTATGTTCATCAGGTCAGTGACATGCTGTTGTATCATCATCCTTTCTCGTGTCTTTTCTCCAAACGCAGGTGGTTTCCTAAAACAGGTTGTAGCACAAAGACTACACAGAGCAGGACCACACTGGATAATCAGACAACATGAGAATAGGAATACTAGGATGATTCCAATGACCATTAGAACCTTCCATCCCCACGCTGAGATCAGAGTCCAAAACCACTCCATGAAGGACCAGTTTCCCTTGTCTACATGTATGGAGTCTGAAATCTTGTGCAACTTAGAGATCGCCTCGTAAACTGTTGGAGCATTATTAGGAATAAAGACACAGCAGCTCGATTGGATCATTCTGCATACCCCACCTCGATCTGCAAGTATAACATCTAGAACCATACGGTTCTGCAATGTCATGAGCCTATCCGCCTGAAGCTCAGCTGTCAGATTGCTAAGGGCACCAGCAGTTTCGGTAATAGTATATTCAACTACCCGTGTTAGCTGACGTATGTTTCTACTATTGGCCATAGGCCCCCAGAACGGAAGGAAGCCTTTGAAGAAGTCTCCAGCTTCCTGACCAGCGGTATCTTCCTTACTGAAAACACCTCTAGCTACTCTTATTCTGTGGTAATCCGGTGAAGCAGTGTATGTCGGAGGCAACAATCGAGCAATATAACATGAACCTGAAAAGTCAGCAGGCAACCATGTATAAGCTCTGTCTCGACAGATGAAGTAGGTACCCCTGGCAGTAAGGAAGGCAGGGGAAGAGTTAGCCGGAAACACATAAGTCTCTACGCACTCACTCCTCCCTAGCTGAGCTCTCGGATTTCTCCCATTACCTTGCAAACAGACCTGACCTCGGTGAGGTACGACCCAGATTGGAGTTGAGCTTTTACGCTTGCTTTCTCCTAAACTAAGGCGATACTCTGAAGTATTCCAACTTAAATATACTCGCAATTCGTCTCTAGGGTAAGATGGAGTATTATTGACGTCTTTGATCATGTCAATAATTCCCTGGACTAAAGCTTTGTTAGCAGAGTTATATTTAGTGGAACGTGGTGGGCGTGGAGGATAGGTCTCAAGAGCATAAGCAAAGATGGTTTGAAGGGCCTGAAATGATCCATTATAGCTGTAAGGCAAAACCAAATAGGGAATACCTTTATCCATAGTGTGAGGTATCAAGCCACACACCCAACAGTCTGTCGTGTTAACTACCAGTTGGTGTTGGTGCAAGAGCTGTACAAAAGTATTATTAATGAATTCTGAGCGTCGAGCTTGCTCATGTTCCGGAAACGAGTGAAAAGAGTGTATAGAAGAAACAGTAGAAATAGCAGGATCAAGGGGAGGTACTGTAGATACTGGCACAAAAATCAAATTTATGCTAAAGACAATTCCACCCACCAATGTTGCTAAAACAATCAAAAATGTAATGGCACATTGCATCAAGAAACATTTGCTATGAAGAATTCTATTTAGTTTGTTTCTGCGAACGTAAATCACATTTTCTCGTTGCAGCGCAGGAAGTTCCATCTTCTACAATCCGCTCGCGACCACTGATGATGTGTACGTAGATGAAAATGCCTCTGTCAGCCCTGGGAGTTCCCAGTACTAACAGAAAGATCGACCTTGTGTCAGACCCCTGCAAATTCAAACTAGGCACACAGCCACGACCCTACGGCTACCCAGACGGCAAGGCAATTTTAAAAAAACAATAAACAATAGCAAACTTCCTGGCTGAAAAGCAAAAAAGTCCAATGTATATAAATATCAAAATCACAATATGCAGTTGCCTGCTTTATTAGTTCGTTTTATGGCTTCTAAGGTTGTATTTCTGCTTCGCTGGTACTGTCTGATCGGAAAATAGTGTATCACTAGCAGTTGTTGTAGAGTTTAAGTTCGCAGATAGCAAAGTTTCTTCTGATGCTGGAGACAAATGTTCAATGTTCAAAGTAGTCTTTTCAAGAGGAGAGTCACGTTTCAAAGTGTCAGAAATCAAATCGGCATCGCTGAAAGGGACAAATTTTGGAGTTATTTCAGATTCGGAGGCACCAATTCCCTTCTTCACCCAGTCGTCGTAGGGCAGCGGCAGTGGAACACGCTTTACGTGAGAAGCGTGGATCCAGTTCTTCCGGCCAGCAACACGTACAGCTGTCCTCGTTGCCAGTAGGATTTGGAAGGGGCCGATGTAGCGAGGCTGAAGATTCTTTGTCCTCGCGAAGTTCCGGACCACTATGAAGTCACCCGGTTTCAGTTGATGCCCTGGACTCTCCGGAGGCTTTGGCAAAGCATCAAAAACCTGTTGATGAATAAGACTTAATTTAGCAGTCAAGTCATAAAGATAGTCTATCAACATAGGATATTCAATGGAGCAGAATTGTTTAGGCCTTGGCACACCCCAGACATTTGCCGGGCGGCCAAATACAATCTCATATGGAGAAAGCCCTATTCTAGAATGCACTGTTGCTCTCGTTGATAACAAAGCCAAGGGAAGTGCGTCTGGCCAAGCCAAACCTGTGGATGCTTGTATTTTGGCTATTTTAAGCTTGAGGGTGCCATTGTAACCCTCCACTAAACCAGCTGACTGGGGATGGTTCGCACTATGAAATTTTTGTTTCAATCCTAGACCAGCACACACACTCTGCATAACTTTCCCTATAAACTCACTTCCGTTATCTGACCATACAATCCGTGGCATTCCGTACCTAGGGAAAAATTCTTTGAGAAGAATTTTGGCAGTTGATAAAGCAGTGTTGTCCTTTAGTGGGTATGCTTCTATCCACCTGGAAAAAGCACAAACTACCACCAGGACGTATTTTAAATTGTTGCAGCGTTCCATGTGAATGAAGTCTAACTGTATTACTTCAAAGGGACAGGAAGGAGGAGCAAAATGACCAGCTGGAGTTGGAGTTCCCTTGCCAGGATTATGCATCAAGCACACCATACAATTTTTCACCACTCTCTCTGCACACTTACTGATTCCCTCATTCTTCCAAACCGGAGCTAACATCTTACATATCCCTTTAGAACTTATGTGCGCCACTCCATGCGCCATCGTCACTACTGCAAGCACATATGCATCAGGCAACATCCAACGCTGCTGTTCTGTTAAATCGATCCAACATCCATTCGAGTCCAATTTGCCCGTACTTTCTCTCCATACACGTTTCTCTTCCTCAGTCGCTTCTTTCTGAATCTCTTTCACACTTTCCATTGTGTCCTCACACATTCCAGACTCAGCAATCCATCTTGCAGACGTAGCAACATACATTCTACTCATCATGTCTCTAGCTGTCTGTTTAGCGGTTTCATCAGCAAAGGCATTTCCCCGACCAACATCATCCGTGATTGCTTTATGAGCACTGCACTTCACAATCGCAACTTCAGTCGGCAAGGTTAGAGATTCCAACAAGTCGTTAACTAGCTGACCATGTTGGATCTTAGTCCCATGGGACGTAATGAAACCTCTTTCTCTCCACAACCGGCCAAAACTATGGGCCACGCCAAATGCGTACTGACTATCTGTAAACACATTCACTCTCTTTCCCTCAGCTAAAACACACGCTCTCGTAAGAGCTATTAACTCTGCAGCTTGGGCAGAATTCTGACTCACTCTTGCAGTCTCCACAATCGTCTTCAAAGTCGTTACCGCGTAGGCAGCAGTCACATCACCATTCTCCAATTTAAAACATGACCCGTCCACATACAGCGTACCATCTGGGTCGGACAGAGGAGTATCTCTCAAGTCGATACGACCTTTTGTCTCTTCCTCCGTTTTGAAATAACAGTCATGTGGCTCAGAATCACTCGACTCTTGATCAGTCGGCAACAATGTTGCTGGGTTCAATACATTGCATCTTTTGATCTGAATATGACTCGCTAATAACGTCAGCTCGTAACCAGATAATCTCGCACTAGTAAGGTGTTGTGTCTTCGTTCGGTTCATGAGTGTGTCCACTGCATGAGGAATCATGACCACTAGCATATTGTTCATCACCAAACCAGCAGATTGTCGAATGGAAGCCGCAGCTGCCGCTGTAGCCCTCAAACAACTCGGCAATGCTCTAGCTACCGGATCTAATGTTGATGAGAAATACGCACAAGGGCGTTGTTTATCACCAAACTTCTGTGTCAAGACACTCAACGCGCAACCTTCTCTTTCGTGAACGTAGAGCGTGAATGGCTTGCTATAATCAGGTGTACCCAATACAGGAGCTGAACACAAAGCTTTTCGTAATTCAGCAAAACTCTTTTGACATTCATCAGACCATGGCACCGGACTCGGAACATTTTTCCCAGTCAAAGCTACCAATGGCTTTGCTAAAAGTGAAAAATTTGGGATCCATTGCCTACAGTAAGAGGTAATACCTAGAAAGGCACGTACTTCCCTCTGTGTGCGTGGAACACTCATCTGCATAATTGCTTTTATTCTTTCTGGGGTCAACTTCCTTCCCTCCTTTGACAAGAGATGACCTAAGTAGGTTACTTCTTGGCAGCAATATTGCATTTTGGAAGGTGACACCTTATGATTCAAATTAGACAAATGATGCAATAGTGAAATTGTAGCTGCTTTGCAAGTTTCCTTGTCATCGGCAGCCACCAAAAGATCGTCTACGTACTGTACTAGGGCAGAGCCTGGAGGAAGGACAAAAGAATCTAACTGGCTTTTTAAAGCTTGACTGTAAATAGATGGACTTTCACAGTAGCCTTGTGGAGCGCGTTTAAATCTGAAACTGGGTGTCAGGGTACAACACCCAAAGACCCCGGAGTCCCACCTGCCTTGGTGCACAAATGAACAGAAACACGGGCTTCTCGATGGTGGCGTCAAAGACCAAAGGTTTATTACTGCAGGGACACAGAAGTCACAGAATCTACACACGGGCAGAATCTAGGAGACTGTTCGATTTGTACAAAGTGGGTTGCTCCTTATATACTAAAAATTGTGCTCTAGGCAAATATTTCACATGTCGGTACATTCCCAAACCTTTTGTGTCTCTAAACAATAAATATTTGGCGTTACACAGGAACTGTCGATAATATCTGATACCAAACATCACGAAGAGGGGTTCCCACCAGTCCATCACAATCCCTTGTCAATATTGCATTCAAGACCCGGACCGCCTCATCGTAAAGTTCGTTACCTCCCCCTAATAAAGACCCAGAAGGAAAGGAGTAGAGCCAGGTGCAGGAGATAGAAAAGCGGGATAAGAGATGTTTGTGGGTTGTAAATGGGCAAGGCTACCGGCTTCGGCCGCCTAATCATGATCAGGTACAATGGACAGGAAAACCAGTTCAGGTGGGCTGGCCTCGGGCAGAGGAGGCAGCCTTTGTCGAGTCATGCAGCTTCAACGTGATCTGGTTTAAGGTGCACGTGTCATGTAAGAGGTGAATCTCCGGCTACGGCTACGTGTCCTTAATCAAAGTGAAGTGAATGAAATGATCAGAGGCTATTGCATATGTGAGGGCAAGGAAACACAAAATGGCGGCCACGATCTAAGATGGATGCCGTGTGTATATCAGAAATGTGTCAGTGGAAGGAGTGCTCTTGCTCGTAGCGTAGCGAAAACACTAGGATATACTAAATGGATCATTTGCGGTTCACTGATACCATTTTTATGTATTTCCGACAAACTTAAAAACACGGGTTCAAGTCGTCACGGAACCGTCACGGAACCTCATGGGAGGATAAGAAATACGAGAGCAGGTATGCTCGGCGCATTGATAAGAGTGGGGCAGATAAATACTAAGCACGTTAAGATGAAGAAAGCATTTGGCTTTTATTGAGCATATGAACATGCTAACACTAAGAAATAGTGAGAGTTTAATACGCCTCGAGAAATACCTGGTATTACATTTTGTGCAACCATGAACAAACTAACCAAATAACAGAACTCAGCTTGTTACATTGGCGTTTAAATTCATCCCGGCTGTAATTGTGTTTCTTTAAGCAAAATAAGTAACCTGAGGCATCGAAGGTTGTGAACTTGGTAACTTAATTGATGCAATGCATTTTTAAACAAGTTGTTATAGTCGAGTAATGCTATATGTATTAATTTAAATTGAGGGGAGGTTATTATTATTAATATTAATGGACTTCTTTGTAATTTTCAGCTACCCCAGATGAAGGGCAAAAAGTGCCCGAAATGCATTGGGTTAAGAATAAAGAAGCTGCTTGGAACTACTTGTTGTGTCGGATTTGTATTCACAAAGAAGCCTGGATTGGCGCATGTTGATACGTAAAGTTTCCAAAAAACGCAATTAGTTACATATGTGGTTATTGAGCGCAAGAAAAAGTGAAAAAAACTAGATAAAACATGTTTTGATTAAAACACGGATTAACATTGAAAATGGACAAATGGAATAATATGAGTTTGGATCGAGTGTGCATTTTGGAGTGGAGCGTGACGTTCGCGCTCCCTATCGTTGTTGTTTATGCAAAGTGCATGATGGTGAGGCACAATCCAGTTTGCACGCAAAGGCAAAAGGAAATGACACAAATTCGGTTGCAATCGAATAGAAAAGAAAAAAAACATGGTGTGCATACCACTTCATTCATTGCTTAAAAACACTAAGGACATCTATCCTGTTTTTAGGGAAAGCCATGCAGTTGCATTTGCGCAGAAAGTAGTTCTTAACAATGTTACTAATTCTTTTTTTATTTGTTTTGCTTTTATCTTTTTCTTTTCTTCTTTAGGCACATTTAGGTCTTATTTGGCTTTTCTGGGGTTTTGATTATATAGGTTTAAAGGTGCTATTTATGGGAGGGGGAAGATCCAGCGGACACGCGGGGATATGTTGCCTCGGATGTCAAACACCTGGCCTCCGTAGTAAAGTACACTTTGTGTGCCCAGGACCTGTAAATTAAATGCTACCAGTGGGCCTGCAATATTGATAGTGCCACCAATATCTGTAGGCCTTCAGCCATGTCTCAGATCTGTCACTGCAGTGTCTGTGTGTGCCATTTAGAACTGCCATGTCAACTTGGCAAGTACCCACTTGCCAGGGGCAAACCTTTGCTTTTACTACGTGTAAGATACCCCTAAAGTAGGGCTGAGGTAGCCCAATGAGCAGGGTGCAGTGTAGATGAAAGGTAGGAAATGTATTTGAGTTTTTTACTTGTTGAGATACTGAATATTGAAGATGCCTTCTACCCACGTACAAGTGTAAATTCCCATTGGAATTAGATCAAGTTTTGGAGTTTGGGCGCAATTTAAAAACACATCTTTTAGTGAATTTGGTTTTAAATTGTTTGTTTGAAAATGCCTCTTTTTAAAACGTTGATATTTTTTTGCTACAACATTGTGGGCTCTTCCTGTGGGTGGAATCCACGTATGAGGAAGGGTGACAGTTGGGCTGTTTGCCCATTCACTCTAGACAGTCACAAGAAAGGGAGTTGAGGTGTGCCCTGCATATGCATATGTTGATGGCCAATCACCAGCCTGATAGGTCTTCCTGAGCTATAGTGGTGGAAGGAGTTGTCAATGACACCTGAATAGGACTGTAAATGTTCTCATACAAAGCTGTCTCCAATCCCCTGTAGTGTGTCTGGAGCCAGATCAGAGTAAGGTAGGGTCCTATGCACAACAAAGACTTTCCGTTGAAGTTTGCCTACTTCGAAGGTAGAAAGTGGCATAAGTACTGGAGCTGTTACACCATAACTTCGGAACACTTGTGGACTAAGAGGATATTTTCTTCCAACATTCTACTTCCCATAGTTCTCCAAAGGCTTATGCATGCTTGCCTCCTCTTAAGAAGTCTCAGGGTCATAAAAGACTTCATTTGTAGCCCCTGAACTCCTCTGCTGGGAGTTCTGATCTGACAAGGGGTGTCAATGCTTGTTTTGGGCCATTTGGAGGTGATTTGGCTGCTAAGAAACTAGAAATTCCATGCATCGACTCTCAAAAGCTGATTTTCCACAGCAGCACCCCTGTGCGGTTGAAAAAGCAGTGTATCACTCATGTGTGGCCAAAGAATTGATGCAGTGCCTACTGTGCTACTAAAGGATCACTGCAATCTGAATCCCGAGCACTGTATAACAGATGACCATGGTGGGGGGCGTGGCAGCAGCCGAAATGGAGGCAGACGTGTTCGGATAGAGCTCTGCGGAAGGCTCCCCTGGACAGGGTAATACCTCCGGATGCAGCCATTATTGGGGACTGCAACCTTGCAGAACAAATGCAGAACACTATCCACATGCAGCGACGTAAATTTGAGATCGCCCAGGCTCTGGTGTGAAACCCCCGACCGGAGACGCCGCCTACTGCATGACCCTGGCAATGCTGGCATCAACTACACGAGCCCGGGGTCTGGCCCCACCCACAACGCTGCGAGAAATGGTGCAGCTGCAGTGAATGGACGGCCGCTGGCTTGGACTGCGGCTCACGTCTCGGTGCCCGCCAATGGATGCTGAGAGTTGGGTGAGGCCCCCGCCGTGCTACCCAACCGCCCCAACCTCTGCAGACCTGAACTTCCTGCTGTTCGCCGCGCCGCAAGAAAGGAGGGCTGTGGCGACTGGCTCGTTTGGTTGGCCATTTACCTTGTGGGAGCTACGGTAGGCGGTTCTCGACTGCTGAAGCAGTGCTGCGACACTCACTCCTCTACCGGGAGGCTGTTCTGATTACTTGACGATGGAGGCCGGAGAATTGCTGGGGCCCCCGCGGTGCTGCATGCGAACATCCGGGCTCTGATATTGCACAATACTGCGACCAACTGAAAGGGAGGCCGAAGAGGCGCGACGTGAGCAGATCCTGCTTGGCCAACACGAGCTTCAGCTGTCCATGCAGCATGATCGGGGAGAGTCCCCCCCGCCGGCAGACTGGTGATGGACACTGCCTAATTGTTCCTGCCACTGCAACGTGGTTGAAGTGGTTGGTGGATCAGGAGTCACAGCTGACCGCTCCCTGCAATATCTATCTCTCCTTGAGGTGAGGAGTGCATTGCAGCTGAGGTACCTGTAATATTAATGATGGCCTGTGGAGTTCCTTGACACCAGCGGCCTGCCACACATGCAGCATGGTAAAGGCGGAGAGGTATTACGAGGCGGCGCTGCCCGCTCATAACGACTGACCTAGTCACCCCCTACAAACCCAATAGACCCCTGCATTCAGACAATGGGTTTCTGGCCACGGTGCCCAGAATCAAGAAGGCCCGCACCGGAGGCCGCCGCTTCTCGGTGAATGCAGCCTCACACTGGAATTCTCGCCCTCTGCAACTACCTGCTGAATCTGGCCATCTCTGCTTCCGGAAAACACTGAAAACCTTCCTCTTTCCTAAATGATCCTTTCTCCCCCCCCCCTCCCCAGAGTATTACTCAATCTCAGCGCTGGGATGCCTCCTGGTAACCACGCGCTTTACAAAAGCGACATACAATACAATACAATACAATCTGTGGCATGGCTCGGTGGCGAGGGCTCCATTCCCAAGAAACTGCCTGCTGCACGCCATGCCCCGCGCCCACACCAGGGGACATCAACATATTGAGTGTATGGGGGGCACTGGTGGGAGTGCTGATGCAGTGAGCCCCAGCTGCGATCGCCCCAGGTGAGACGCCCTGCTGTCGCCCCACGGGAGCCAACGAGTTGCCATCCTGGACCCATCCCACCTTGTTTCACCTGCCACAGGAAGATTACAACGCTGATGACCGTATGGAGCTGTTCTTGTGCAGGAGCCAGAGCCCGATATTGAAGCCCAGTCTGCTGCACCCTGGAGCAGCCTTAAGTTTGTTGTGTAAGAATTCAGGACCCTAGTGTAATTTTCCTGATTCATGCCCATATATAGGTATAAATCACCCTATCTTTATATAGGCATAGAAATCATAACCATATTTAGACTTAGCCTATGCAGTCCAAATACGGCAAGGCTACTTCCACTAGTTCTGAGAATCCACAACAATTTCTTGGAGAAACCCGCCTTCAGCAGTCAGGGACTTCCCTTTGCTTGAATATTGATTTATCCACGAAATCCTGGAGTTTTCAAAGAACTGAGTCTTTCATGACGTTATTATGTCCAACCTTACTTCAAACTCGGCACCTTCAAGGTATAAATATTTCCACACTTGCCCAGACAAACACACAGTGGTGTGGATCAGTTCGACTATATACTTGCCCGACGCGCCCTGCAGCAGCAAGTGCAGAAGGAAGCCGACCCTCCAGCTGACGCACTGAGAGACACTGTCTTTTCTCCTGCCGAGAAATCCAGCTCCAGTGTTTCTAGGCTACCCTTACGGGTTGCTGGGATATCGAGTCCTGAGAGAATGATACAAGACCTCCTTCATTCGAAAACCCAGGTATGGAGCTGATTAGACCCTTAGAGAATTCTTGGAATAGATTCTTGCCAAAAGAATACTAAACTTAATCTACACCTCACTTACTTCCTCCCTTTTACTAGACCTAGGTTAGGTACACCAGGGTAGGCGTATTTTAGAAGCAACAGTTGAGTACTTTTAGTCATTATTTAATAATGCATGTATTATATGTTATTTTATATGGCTTAGAAACCATACCATGTGTTTACAGTATTATTTCATAATACTCTTCGTACTATATGGATTGTACTTTATAACCAGTATTACAATTGTATCAGTACATTTCTTATGCTGAAGAAAAAATCCTGTTCAATAAAATACCTTTTATTCAAAACGCCCGTCTCTCTATTTCCTCAGCACCTCTGGTGAAATGAAGCATGCATGATTGACTGAGTAAAATAGCTGTCTATTGTTTCCGCGACTCTAGAGATTGATTTCTTATTCTTGGGAAACAAAGTTGTCATGTTTATGCGGTTTTCAGAAAGTAATCCCTTCTTGTGAATTCGAGAAAGTTTCTAGTGACCTCTGAGCTAGCTGGCACTTACAATGAAGTTTAATACATTTGATAGAGACCGAGTCGACCTCAGTCCTACGTCTAAACTATAGTATATATTATTCCAATGCACAGAGCCTATTGGGAATATAGGAACTACACAACAAGTTCTCTGCCGTTGTCCTGGCGCCCACTACACAGTCAAAGCGTACACGCTGCCGCACAGCCGGGGCACGTCTGCGTGCCCAGCATGCTCTACCAGAGTGGCCTTCCGAGGGGTGAGTTCGTTGATGTACACATATAGATGCGTCACCAATCCTAGCCTGGCGTGGTCTCTCTCCAGGGAGCACACCACGGCGCCTCTATCCGCTGAGACCTGAGTGGCTGGGAGCTAATGGTTGATGACGGAGCTGTGGAAAGAATACGAGGAAGTAGTGAACGAGGCCCCATCATCTTAGATAGAAGATGTGGAGTGTCTGCTGGTTGCGACTGGTCGGAGCTGAGGAGGGACGATAGCGATACCGGAGTCCTGGTGTCGCCGTGCTGAGTTCTCCCTGAGCGAAAAGGCAATTTAGGTGAATAGGTCCTGCACCTGATGTAGGGCGGTACTCGCGTGTGGATTGGTACTGGTGGAGGGCAAGCCATACCGCCGCCGTCCAAGACGAAATTGGACAAGATGGCGAAGCAGGGGTCGGCGGATCAGACCACCAGCAAGTTGGATGTGGTCCTTGCTGCAATGGACCGTCTGGAGGAAACCATCAATCAAACCCACATTTCCCTGGAATCCAAAATAGACAAGGGGGCCTCACTAATCTACACGCAGACCATCAGAAATTAACAGACCGCACAACTGCATTGGAATCCACGCTTGCTGACATCAAAGCACAGGTGACGCAAATGGATAAACATGTACAAGACTTGCTAAACCATGTGGAATTCCTGGAAGACAGAGCCGAGGATTCCGAAGGGAGAAAACAACGAAGCAATGTCCACATAGTAGGTGTACCGGATCGATGGGAAGGGGCGCAGCACGCCTTGCACATGGAGAATTTTTTTAAGAGATACACTGCCAGACGGGTCCCTATCATTACACTTTGTAATAGAGCGTGCCCATAGGGTCCCGTCGAGGCCACCTACTATGGGATCGAATCCGCAGCCCCGGCTCCTTCGGATCCTTAACTACAGAGTTTGAGACTCCATCTTGAAGAAAACCAGGAAGCTCAAGGATATCCACATTGATATTCACAAGATAATGTTTTTCCTTGACCATACCATCCAGGTACAGCTCCAGAGGCTTTCGTTCATGGCAGTGAAGAAACGTCTTCAACAAAATGACCTGAAATATTCTCTGTTGTTACCTGCGTGGCTGTGTGTGGTTGCCAGCGACAAAACGCACTTCTTTAACACATTGGAGGATGCGGAGGACTGGCAGGACACCTTCACCAATGTGGGGCATCGGGACAGGGCCGCAACCACAAGGCTACTAAAACTGAAACGCCCTTTTCGCCACCGGAGGAGAGAGCGCAGGTGTACAAGAACAGGAACACCGCCTTTGCCACTTGTGGGTCCACGCTTGGAGCTGATCCTGAGCGGACAGCAGGAAACCATACAGGCAGTGGCAGAGATCAGCGGTTCCCTGAGGATGAGAATGCATCTAACGCAGCCAACGAGACATGTCGAGTGATGACGAACAGATATATGGCCTCCAGAATTCGCAGGATTCAAACGGACAACTAGATGTCACCCCGCAGACAGCGGACTTGATTGCATAAACGCTGCAAACTCCTGTATTTGTATGGACTACGAATTGAGATATTGGGGTGTATGTGTGGGGGCATGCTGTTGCTGGGCGCGTAGACACCTGGGATGCACGCTGTTATGAATCTACAGTATTTGCTCACTACTGTGTTCAACACTGAAATACATGAGGGAGGCAGTAGGACTCAAACCTATATTTTATTGCTGATTTGTGGAATGTTCCTGAGTTAACATATGCAGTTTGCCCCAACTACATTGTATGTTGCCTGCGCATCGGGTGCCCCTGAGACGCTAGACACGAGAACTGTATTCTAAAGTATAGCAGTTTGCAGCGCACCCCACCATCCCCCCCCCCCCCCCCCCCCCGGATTGTTTTGACTGTTATCTCGGATTGGGAGTTTGGACAATTGCTGGTTGCATTATCGCCATTTTGGTATTATTCATGCATATATCTTTTTCTGAGTTATTTTGTGAGACGTCATCTGTTACGAGTAGATTCATACAGTGTCCAACGCTGCGAGTCAGCGAGCTAGTTGGGGTATATGTTTAATTAAGACAGCTGTTGGGCTGCCACGTACACATTTTTACCTGATGCGTTGGAGGGTTAATGTCTTCAGTTAAGATTGGTACATGGAATGTGAGGTGTATACGTTCGCCATCACATAGGTATCAGATCTACTCATACCTCAATCAACATCATATAGAAATCGCCCTACTGCAAGAGACCCACGTAACCAAAATAGAGATACCACTTTTACATCGTCGCTGGTGCAGCCAATTGTTTGCCACAAAGTATTCGGCTTTTGCACGGGGTGCACTGATATGGGGGAGGGCAGGTGTTCAGTTGACAATTACACAGTCGCTGGTAGACACAGAAGGGAGGTATGTGATAGTTAGGGGCATGCTGGTTGTCCGACAAATAGTATCTGCATTGATATACGCTCTTAACACAGAGCAGGCTGCATTTGTCGACAAGATATAACACATTCTTGCGCCATGGCACGACATCCCCATGTTATTAGGGGGTGATTACAACAGCGTCCTTGACGTGTCATTGGACCGGTCCTTTCCACCACTTCTGGGTACAAACACACACCATGCTATGAAGGCGTTGACAAATTGGTCAACAGAATGGCATTTGAAGGATGCCTGGAGACACCGTCATCCCCATGATAGAGTACACTCTTATCATTCAGGGGCTCATGACTTGCATGGTTTAGATCGCTATATGCTCTCAGACGCACTGCTCCCCCACATAGCGGCAGTTCATTATTTAGGTTGGACGCACTCTGACCACAACCCGCATGTCTTGGAAATGTTGCAGGCGCGCCCCGTCTGACAATCCCCAACAGGGCAGCTACAGCCGGATCTCCTATTGGACGCACCCTTGCGTACCCTACTGGCTGCAAATGTCACTCAGTATTTTAAGGATTATGTCGGGATGGCCACGACGCCTCAGGTGGAGTGTGAAGTGTTCAAGGTTGTGATGAGGGGTGCCTGCCTCGGTGCACAAGTGGGCATGCAGTGACAGTAGGAGGCAGATCTTACACACCGTGAAACTGAGCTTCTCCAAGCGGAGGGAGAGGCGCTGGAGGGAGATACTGAGGATTTGAAACGCTCGGGGGAGGAACACTCTAGATTATTAGACCGACTCCGTAATCTAAACTATGCAGCACACTCAGCGCGCACCCATCAAATGGGAGACAAGCCAGGTAGATTGTCGTCGATGATACGGCAAGACATGGCTATTGTGCCAGTAACAGCAATTCAGAATACACAGGGTGTCACAATGCATACCCAAAGCAATATACATCATGCTTTTATGGAACATTACTCTACAATATACAGATCTTATTTGATAGCCACGGTCACAGAAATACAGGACTTCCTCTCCATACTAACGCTACCGCAGCTAACAGACTACCAGCAAGGGGAAGTGGGTGCTCCTCTGTTACCGGAAGGCATTAGGGATGGTATTTACTCTCTGTCAAATGGAAAGACGCCGGGTCCTGATGGAATACCAGCTGAATGTTACAAGGCAAACTCAGAGGTTCTAGTGTTGGAACAGCTGTGAGTATATGAGGCAACACTGGAGTATTCAACACTCACCCCAACACAACACAAGGCAACGCTGGTCTCTCTTTTAAAGCCAGGTAGGAACCCTAGACTCCTAGGCTCTTACCATCCACTGGCCCTGTTGAACACAGACTATAAAATACTCGCCTCAGTCCTGGCCATTTGTGCCGACTCTGGTCCATGCCGACGAGAACGGATTTGTGTCCGCTAGAAGCACCTCCCTCAATATTCAAAGGCTATTTAGAATCCAACAGTATGCAATGGAAAACTGGCCCAATTCTGGCTGTCTAGTGTTAGACCTGGAGAAGGCCTTTGATTCGCTGGAGTGTTGCTGAATCAGCGTACCACAGTTCGGGCTCTTACAGGCAAGCTCCTATCTGACGAAATCAGGGTGAGACGAGGAACTAGACAGAGTTGCCCCTTGTCCCCGTTACTCTTTTCCTTAGCTATGGAGCCACTGGAGGCTCTCCTCCATGAGGGTGGAGTAGACTGGGGCATCCCCTTGAGCAATGATCTACATACAGTGTCCCTATATGCGGATGACCTGTTATTCTACGTACGTGAACTTCATGCCGTGCCGCCGGAGATATCGGCACTGTAGATTTGAGGCAATATCGGGACTCAGGGTAAACTGGGCTAAGTCAGGTGCTTACTCTTTCTGCAAAGATGTAGTTGCAACCGATATAATCATCAATGTAATAGCACTTGACTGGTATCCGACCACGTTTAGGTACCTAGGAATATTTATTTACAGGTCCCAACCGATATACTGAAAGGCAATCTGGCTCGCGCCATCTCCTCAATAAGAGCACAGATGCAGTTCTGGAGGTCCTTACCGCTCAATGTGATGGGCCGTGTCACCATGAGCAAAATGATAGTACTGCCAAGGTTACTGTACTGTTTTGCGAATCCGGTGTATGTTCCAATGACGTTCTTTAGAGAATTGGAGGGCTGAAACGTGGCATGATTTGGAATGCAGGCCGGCACAGGATAGCGCTGCAGACACTATATGCACCCCCGGAAAGTGGAGGCTTGGTGGTTCCTCATCTGGAACTGTATTATTTAGCTGCACAATTACAGTGGGTTGCAAAGTGGCTAAGCAGCAGGAATCTGGCGGACACAGTGACCGAGACGACAGCTTGGAAGCAGACCCAGATATGCGCATTGTTCCAACCGCTAGCAAAGCTTCCTCGCAGACACAAATACATGCTGAGCTGGTGTATAGGTGTTTTAGGAGGAGCCTTCACTTCACAAAAGACACAATTCAATATGTCCCTGTACTACCACTACTCAGGATGCCCAGAGACAGAGACCCCATAACGGACATGGCATTAGCGCTCTGGGTTGAAACAGAACTGGAGACTCTCAGAGACCTGTACGCGGATGGAACTTTACTGCCTTTTGCGACACTAACAGCAGATACTGGATTAGCAACGGGCCAGTTCCTTCTACACAGAGCCATTACGCGAACATTTACGCCAGCATGGGGCGACGTGACCAACAAGCCGCTGACACACCAGTTATTGCAATACCTGCACGTGATGGGGGAGGGATTGCATGTGATACACTGGCTGGTCCAGATCCTGCTCGTTCATGTATTGAAGCCTCTGCAGAGACTTAGCACATATTGGACTGAAGACAGAGGCCGTCCCTGGAATGATAAAGAGTGGGAACGCGTTTTAGCTAGTGCCAGGCACATACTGCGAAATTCAAAATTCAGACTCATACAAACCTACATATTACACAGGGCGTATTGCTCACCAGACAAGGTCAATCAATACTTTAACATCAATACTTCCGAATGCCCAAGGTGCCGTCACCTAGGCGCTGGCCTGTTACACATGTTGTGGTCTAGTCCCCTGCTTTTACATTATTGGCCTGTGATCTCAGAAACACTTACCAACTGCACTAACACTGAGGTACCTACTACATGGGAGACCGGCATCCTGGGGTTTTATGGGAGGACCAAGGCCAACAAGGTGAACTCAAGGTTTCTAGACCTGGGCATCATAACAGCGAAGCGACTCATTACTAAAAGATGGAAGCACAGGGACCCTCCAGAGGTATCACACTGGGCAAAGTCCTTAGGGGTCTGGACACAGGCAGAGAGCACAATCCCTAAACAGGGAAGAAGTGGCGGGGATGCGCAAGTATACCATTGCACAAACCTGGGACAATATGCTCAGGACTCTCATACAATCTACGGCCACACTGCAAACACATCCTGCGCAACGGGCGAGACCTAACACCTGGACACTAGCGATACGTTGCCTCTGGGTGTCAGCACCACTGCAGCTATTAGGCTAGGCAACGACCTCACATTCCTTAAAAGACATTATATTGTAGTAGCTCCTGCAAGGCGATGCCTTAATAAACATGCAACCGCATGGAAAACAGGAGCAGCAGCCCACATGCCACACTAGCACACTAGCCATAGTGCATGTCAGGCATTGATGGCATGCTGTGTGGCATGTGTAAGGGGGGACAGGTTTGCTATAAAAGAAATCACTTATTTAGTGGAATGAGAATTTGGGGATGTTTGTGTAACAATTATAAATGCATGGGGCTAGCATCTGACTGTAAAAAGGAAGGGCTGTTTGTATTTAAAGCATGTAAATCGAGAGAGGATTTGTGACATCTAAATTCCAACCACCATGGAAATGGAAGAGGGACTGTCATAATTTTTCAATATTAAATAGGCCTGTGGCTGAGGAAAAATTCCAGCAAAATAGGTGGCTCACTGGCAGTGCACAGGGGTTGTGAGATCTTTTTGACCAGGGTTCAATCCCCAGCTAGGGAAAATCGTATATATATATTTTTTTAGTTTGTTTTCTAAATTCCAAAAAATGAAATCTGTGCCTTTGTAAATGACTCCCTAGCAGTGTCTGGGAGAACTATGGCCTCCTTAATCATAGTGCATGTCAGGCATTGATGGCATGCTGTGTGGCATGTGTAAGGGGGGGACAGGTTTACTATAAAATAAATCACTTATTTAGTGGAATGAGAATTTGGGGATGATTGTGTAACAATAATAAATGCATGGTGTTAGTGGCAGACTGTAAAAAAGGAAGGGCTGTTGGTATTAAAAGCATGTAAATTGAGAGAGGATTTGTGGCATCTAAATTCCAAACACCATGGAAATGGAGGAAGGACTGACATCATTTTTTAATGACATATAGGCCTTTGGCTGAGGCAAACTTCAGCAATATAGATGGCTCACTGGCAGTTCACAGGGGCTGTGAGAGCTTTTTGACCAGGGTTCAAACCCCAGCTGGGGAAAATCGATTTTTATGTTCTTTTCTATTTTTCTTTCAATTTTACCCAAATGAAAGATTCCCTTTTGTAAATCACCCCTAGCAGTGTCTGTGAGATTTGTGTCATTTTTAGTCAAGCCAGTGCATGTCAGAGATTTGTGACATGCACTGGCACGTGGAAGGGGGGGCCAGGTTTGCTATGAAATAAATCCCTTAATTTGTGGAATGAGACTTTGGGAATGGTTGTGTAAGAAAACTAAATGCATGGGCCAAGTGCCAGAATGAGGGGAAGGAAGGGCTCTTTGTTTATAAATAACGAAAATCAAGTGTAGATTTGTGGCATGTAAGAAGAAAACCTCATAGAAACAGAAGAAGGACATCACCCTTTTTCAAAGACACAAAGGCTTTGGACAAAGCAATGTTATGCAAAACAGATGGTACAGTGTTTGTTCATAGAGACTATGAGTGCTTTTTGACAAGGGTTCAAACCCCACCTGGGAAATTCTTTTTTTAAATTGTTTTTCTTTTTTTTAAACAATTTATTTATTTTAGCAGAGTGAAAGATAGTCCTTTGGAAATCCTCAACTGATAATCATGAAAGACCATGTAAAAAATCTGTGTGATATGTCACATCTGCTGTGGAATATGCCACATGACAGAGTGACACGTGTCACATGCCAGGAATGGGCTCCAACCCTTACTGGTGACACTTTCAGAACTCCTCAGTATGACCTTTGCTGAGCAGTTGTTGACTTATACATGATGGGAGCAATACTTAACTGTAAGGTGAGAGGCTGCCTCACAGGTTTGTGTGCTCATTTACTTTCACTCTCCCAGGCAACTCATCGGATCTGAACTCATTCAACATTTTAATTCTGTCATTCATCGTTCGAATGGAAGCAAACGCTTTGTTTTCTACTTTCAGTGGGATTTTACTTTGAGTTTTCTGGGTTTTTTTTAGAGTCAAGGTACTGTCTTCAGTGGACTGTTTTCTGCAAACTTGGAACCACATCAGCTCATAAGTACTTTGTTCTCTTCGAGTTCTGTTGCAGCATAGAACTTTATTTTGGTTGCGATATTTGAGGATCCCTGTCTTTTCGCAAGGTTATGTGGCCATCTAGTGGGGCATGTGGGAATTCATTTTTTTTTTTTAAAAAAGACGAACCATTTACTGTGAGTTTGGTTTTCCAGCAATGTTCGGTCCTATCACAAGTTTATTGGTGTTCCTACAAAGTACTATTTTGTTTCTTAATGTTCAATCTTTATTATCATTGTGGTGACAAGTACAACATGTGGAATTCTAAAATGTTTTATTTTACAGGAAAAGGAAATCTATACATTTATAGTGGGGCTTCTGATTTCTCTCACTTAAGATACATACAGCTTTTCCAAGCAGAGGAACGCCCAGCTGACTCACCCCTACCTGCCCGTGAGGACCCAGGACTAGCGAACCCCTCCTGCGCTACGAGTGCGCTGTAGGCTGTTTTTCCCCCCCGCCGCCACAATCACCAGCTCAGCCGCCGCAGTGCGGGGGGACTACAACACCCAGATGACCTAGCGGGACAGCCTCGCCCACTCGCTGCATTTCCGCGCCCGGAGGCGCTTAAGAGTCCTGTCTTTCTTCCGCGGGCCGTCTGTGGCCGTCAGGGGCCGGAGGAGGTCGGGCTGGCCCCCCCCTTTCTCATACCAGTGAAGGTACCGTACATTTATCATCGATTAACTGTTTCCAGTACAAAGGGGAAAAGTAAAAACCCAGATGAACTTACTGACGTTGGAGGGGTTACTAAGGGAGGGAAACATCCAAAGAGACAAAAGTGTAAGTCTGCCAGAAAGCGCCATCTTCATGCAGCGGGGAACTGTGTAATGGACAGAATTGATGACCTGCTCGTAGATTGCACTGACTTGTTAATAGCTACCCCTAATGTTGATGATCGTGTGGTAACTGGGTCAGGGATTGTAAAGGATGGAAAGAGTGCAACAAGGGGGCCTGTAGTTACACCTGAAATGTTTCTGTGTAAACCACAACTAGGGGACAAATCACCATTACCTGAAAAATTAGATGAAAGTAGAGTGAATGCGAACGAGAGCATTGAAATGTTCTAAATCTACCCTGTACTAATAAATTCGCTATCTTAGCCCGAATTGAAAATCTCCATTCAGATAAGGGGTCGGATATGATAAGTCCTGGTCTAAGACAAGTAGAAAGTACTCTTCAGGGTGATCCCGAGGTAGGTGATCAAACTGATAACCCTCTGTTTAAACTTGTAACTCACTTATTTGACTTAATAAAAGGGATGCAAGTTAAGATTGATGACCTAACCGCTGTTGTTAATAACTTAAATGTGGAACATAACAAAGCCCCTGTAGTATCTAAAGCCCCTAGAACCAATCAGGGTAGCGTATCAGCCCAGACAGGAAACGCTCCCCCTAAGATAGGTGAAAAGCCTAAAACAGATGCAGTTGCACTTAGACACTGTAGAACTAGTAAGGCGGTTAAAACAGGGAACCAAGTGTCTGAAGAAAATCAGCTATCTCAGCCCCCTGCCACAATTCCAATAAATGGCATATCACGTCAATCGGGAGGTAAACAACCTCTTAGGCTAAAACAAGCTGGCAGCAATCCCTTACCCAGCTGGCAGAAAACTGGCCCTACTCCACTAAATTCTGGGCTCATTAAATCTAGTCTAAATATTTCTACATCACCTCCAGTATATTTGATTAATATATCCAAGCTCCCTGTTGGCAGAGATCGTGACTCACCTGACACTCTATCCAACAAAGCCATTCATTGGATTAGGCACGTAAGGGGTTTCAGGTCGGTGATAAGGGAAGATATTCTCTGTGCAAGTAGGCTTACTCTCATGGGTGATGCCTATGATTGTATAGAACTTATTGTATAAAATCCAATGATAGCCGGAGAATTATTAAACCTAGAATTTAGATCCTGCTCCCCGGATCATTCCAGGATCCAGATGAGAGCTACTCCCCCGCAACTTTGGAAGTCCGTAAGAGAGAACCAGGATGATACTATACATGGGGAAAGTTCAAGACTGGATTGCAATGATTGACTTCAATTGCAATCTCTTATACAAACAACCAATGATGTAGAAATAACTGGTCAGGAACCCAATGGTATTGTAGTAAACTCACTAAAAAAACGAATCTCACCAACTTGTTCCTCTGTTGAGGTTATTCCCTCAGATAATAACCTAGAGCTTTTAGTGCAAGCTAGTCCCATGTCCAGTGTCGGCAGACCAGGGTCTATTCTTTCTTGGAATATAGCTGGCCTAAAGTCTAAATTGGAGTCACCTGAGTGGGCACTATTTATTAGAGAACACGAAATATGCTTATTTCAGGAAACCTGGGCAATGGAAGAACTGTATTTTTCAGGTTATTTAAATTATAGTATCCCTGCAGTGAAGGAAGGGAGGGGGAGGCCAGCCGGAGGGCTTACGATTTGGATAAGACAGGACCTTGGAGTAACAATAAAAATTATACCGACTAACCACAGGGATCTCCAGATATTAAGTCTCAAGTTCCCAAATGATGTATCAGTCTATGTTTATAACATATATGCGAGAAGTACGGGGGGTAGAAAATCTGAGGTTCCATTACTCCTGGAAGACCTATTGGAAAGTCGTTACTTGCCCTCAAATGTAATTGTCGGGGGGGATTGTAATGTAAATTTTGAACCTCTTTTGAAAGGAAGTTGGAATGTGTCGGACGAGGAGGATAGGGAGTGGGGGATTCCCAAATTGGATCTTGATCCGGTCAGTAAATGGACAGATATAGTGGTCCAAATGAATTCTATCTGCTTAAATAAAGGTTTAAGAGCAATCAATGGTAGGACCACAGGCGACAAGTTTGGTGCATTTACATTCAAAAGTGGTACTCGTAAGAGCAGAATAGATTACATTTTGATTAACTTGGGCCTGTGGAGATATCTCAAAGATATGGCAATTATAGATAGGGTAGAGAGCAACCAAAATCCCCTGTCTATGAGCCTTACCTATTGGGAATCTCCTGATCATCTTGGGGCTATGATGGTTGCTACCCCCTCCCATGATATTGTAATATCTAATGATATGCACCACGTCCTGTGGTCCAAAGTTTCACTTCACAAAGAGAATATGGATTTTATAAACAGCAAGCTTGAACAGGCGAAACTGGATTTATTGATGTTATCTGAATTAGACAATAATTCTTTAAAATTAGGAGAAGGGACCAGGTTCCATGAGGTTCTTTTTGGGGAACTAAAGAGTCTTTTTATTAGGCCTTGTCCGCGGAATGCCTCCCGCGTTCCAGAGGTATCACGGTGGTACTCTAGTGAATGCAGGAAGACCCACCTAAACCTGGGAAAAGCAATCAAAACAGAGTCGATTGAGAATATCAGAGTGGCAAGGCTGACCTATAAAAACACTGTCTCAAGTGCCAAGCGTGATTGGGATGAAAAAAGATGGAATGACCTTAAGGAGGCAGGATCTTGTAAAGACATGCGAAGATTCTGGAATGTCTACAAGTGGGGTGTGGAAACTAATCCGGACAAGCCACAAAACTGGGTCCCCCAAGAAAAGTGGGTAGAACATTTTCAGCCACAGTATGCTAAAGGCAAGGGCTCACAACCAGCAGTGGAAGTATTTTTGGAATCCCTAATGGAAGATTTCTTTACCCTGAAAGATATTCAGTGTGCTCTAGATCTAGTGGTTCCTGGTAGAGCGCCAGGCATTGATGGCATACCCGCAGACCTATTTTTGCAAGATAAGAACTCCTGGGGTTGTTATTTACTTCTCTTATCAAACATGATCGCTAGGGGAGCTCCAATACCAAGTTCTTGGAATGGGGCAGAGATCATACTCGTTTATAAAAAAGGGGACAAGTCCCATCCAGGAAATTACCGGTCAATCAGCCTGATTGATACATCTCAAAAAATATTTGGCAGGCTGGTTTTAAACAAAATTCTTGACTGGGAACGTGACAATAAGATCTTATCACACTTGCAGGCAGGGTTCAGAAACTCAATTAGCACTGTCGACCAGGTGCTGTACTTTGCAATGCTTTACTGGAAGACAGTGACAATTGGTCATGGAAGCCTATATGCCGCTTTTCTAGATTTAAGAGCGGCATTTGACCTGGTTCCTCTCTCTACATTATGGAATGTTCTCAATTGCATGGGCATGCCAGGGATTCTTTTATCTCTGGGAGATTGCATGAACAAAACTATGCACAGATCAGGTGGGGGAGTTCCGGGAATGTTACCCCACAGTTCCCAGTGGAAACTGGAGTACGACAGGGCTGTGTCCTCGACCCAACCCTATTTTCCTTATACATTAATGATGTGGCTAAAATCTTAATTGACTCCAATATCGATGCACCGACCATTGCTGGAGCCAAAGTGCCCATTTTAATGTTCGCCGACAATTGTCTTTTAATCGCAAAAACTCCAAGTGGGCTTCAAAAAGGCCTAAGTCTTTTTGAAGACATTTGTACAGCACGGGGTTTAGAAGTAAATGTGCAAAAATCAAAATGTCTGACTTTTAATGCTTCTAAATCTTTTAAGGGTACTGATCATGAACAAGCGACCTCTGGAAAGGGTCCAAGCCTTTACTTATTTGGGTGTCTGTATTCAGCATAATTTGTGCTGGAAACAGCAAATTGAACTGGCTACCTTAAAACATAGGCAGTTATCGGGGGCACTGAGTTTAGGACATACTAAATCCCTTACTAAACCAATATCCCCGGTATTGGCGGTGTATAATGATAAAGTGGTTAGTTCCACTCTATACGGGGTTGAAATGTGGGAAACTGAAAATCTCAGGGGGATGTCAATCTCAGAAAATTCTTTTTTAAGGAATCTAATAAAATTACCCCAGAGTACCCCCCTGAACCCTCTTTTTTACGATTTAGGGATGTCCCCAATAGAACTCATAGCATCTTTACGCCCAGTTTTGTATTGGAGGAGGATTTGGACAACCCCGGAACTCGAAACCTATTCAAAGGGCCTACTTGATATAATTAGTAGTGATATCTATCATAAAATCAAGTGGCTAAGACATATTAGGTGCCTTTTGATTGATTTGGGTTTACGGGATCTGTGGAAGGATCCTACAAACACTAGGTTCCCTCCCAAGAAGGCACATAAGAATCTGTACTGGCAGTGTGTGGCTTCCAGGTCTTTTGGGTCTATCGATCCAGGGTCTTTGACTGGATTGTTTATGGATATCAAAGATGTGCCAAAGTTGGAAGCCTTTTGGGATTTCATCCTAAAACCCCTGGACCGAAAATTGTATTTTCAATTGAGAATTGTTAGTCTACCGGTTGGGGCATTCACTGGCAGTTGGTCTGCGGCAGCCAAGGCTGCTTGTCCATCTTGTTCAGTGCCCTCGTAAACCATAGGCCACCTGCTATTTGAATGCCCAGTGTATGCAGTCCCCCGGAAAATATGGCTTCGCCCAATGTGCGCGTTGATGGGCACCGACAGGGGGTCGGTGGCAGTTAGAATTATCCGCTCCTTCACTGATATGACAGTTTACATAGCTGTGGCAAAATTCTTAGGCTGGGCCTGCACCATCAAAAATAGAATGTCAAATGACTAACATGTATTCATGCTGCCAAATTCAAATTTTAATTCAATGTACAATGATGAAATGGATATATATTTTATATGTAATGTACCTACAAATTTTAACTCTGTTATATGTTTCATATTTATATTTATTTGTACTGTCTGCTTTTATGACAATCGCCGAATAAAGCTTGTCTGAAAAATACATTTATAGTGTCATGTCTACTGTTTTTAATGCTAATATGTTTTATTATACATGAAAATTTAATCTATGCATTTACAGTGTGTTATTTCAATTTGTCAACATCGCTTATTGCGTTCCTAATATATGTTTTGTTGGTATGGGAGTGGGTTTTTAACATCATAGATGCTATTAAACATCTCTCCCCAGTGCTGCGCTGTCCATTGGAACTAGTGCTGAATGGACGTCCAATGGTCGTGCGCAGCACTGGGGAGGTAGTGCTGCCGTCGGCCAATGCACCGAGGCAGCACTTAAGGGGTTAAGTCCCATGACCCATTCTTTCAGTTATGTTTTCCCTGCTTAAGGATTAGGAGTGGGTGGTTAGGAGTGGGTTTTAGTCCCATTTCCTTGTTAGATCAGATGTCTATCCCTACCTAGGGATGGGAGTGGGTTTTTAGTCCCATAACCCCAGTTTACCGATATTTTATCCCTTACTATGGATGGGAGTGGGTTTTTAGTCCCATAATCCCAGTTTATCAATATTTTATCCCTTACAAGGGATGGGAGTGAGTTTTTAGTCCCATGACCCCGTTCACATATTTTATCCCTCACTAGGGATGGGAGTGGGTTTTTAAGTCCTACGACCCGTTGTTCACACTCTACATTTGGGATGGGTTTTAGTCCCATTTCCTTGTTTTTAGTTAAAAGGGTGTCAGTCCCACCTTTGTTGTGTTGGTGTTGGGTGCCAGGCCTTACACTTTAATAGACGTTGTCATGTGTGTGGAATTTTTCTTTTGATGCTATACTGCGCTGCATTGGGTTTTTGTTGCACAAGTCCTTGGGTTTTAGTCCCATGTGATACATTATTTACATTTGGGTTTCAGTCCCAAGCAATGTTTGTTTTTCATTTGGGTTTTAGTCCCATAGTGTTTCTCACAAGAGGGGTGGCGTATTGGGTTTTCGCCACAGTCTCCTCATGTGAGAAGTACTTCCTTTGGTGTCATTCCACTCATTGTGGTCAAGTCTTCATTCTTTACTTACATATTTTTTTTGTTCATTGTTAAAGGAGGAGGATAGTGTTAGTAGTGTTTTTCTATCTCTATTGCTTTCTTCCTTCTTTCTTTTTTTGGTTGTCTGTTTTCCCTCTTGCAATGTGGTGTCAACCTCATCCCTGGGTTTACAGATATATTGCTACTATTGTATATTTAAACTGTGTATAGTAGTTCTCTTCATTGTTATTTTCTCTTTCGTTTTTCATTTCGAGAGGAAGAGGATAATGTAGTATCCTCAGGTTGTAAATATGTTCATTTACTCCTCTGCATCTAGCTGCTCAGCCAGTGTGAGTGTTCCGGTTAGAATGTTGGTGTGAGTGACATGAGTGTAATGCTTGGGTGCCTGGTGTATGAGTGTTGGCAGTTGAGTATGGGCTGAGCAGCTCGGAGGCTGCTCCTGGTGGGGCTGCTTGTTCCAGACTTATACTTCCTGTTATCCTATTTATGGCTGAATAAACCTTCTACATACCTCTATTACATCTGCCTCGGCTACATCATTATATGTATGTATGGACCAAGATACTACAGATTTGTACATGAGTGGGTATTGCCGGTGTTTAAGGCGATGTTTCTCTACCCTTTTGAGATGAGTCTCCTGTAAAGCCACCACATTGTGCCTTTTATCTTGGATGTGCTTCCACAACCATTGCCATTTCATTGGGGAGTTGAGTACCCTGACATTCCATATGATGGTTGTGATAATCGTTATCCGTATCCATCAGCACCTCCTCACTTCATGTGGGTGCCCTGTCTAGTATTTTGCCTCCCCCACCTGTTTCTGCCACTTCCTCCTGGAAGTCCATTCTCTACATTGTTACTGTACTGTCTCCCTCATCATCTGATTTCCCCTTGTACTACAATTTGAGCACAATTATCTAATAACCCCCGACCCAAAAAACAAACCCCAAATAGGTGCTAATGGTATAAACATTTGGAACAAGTGTCCAGGGAACGGACCCTTCCCATTACAGCAGTCCTTCATTCAGCTAAAGGTAAATTGCTTGAAGAGTAAAGAACATAGATGGGCCCCACAAGCTTCCCGGATTTGGAGCAATCCATCTCGCCTGATCGCTTTGCCTCACCTTTCAAACCTTCAGAGGACCCACTCCAGTCCTGCCCCTGGTAAAATCCTTCACCGTCCATGGGAGGTCACCTATGCCTTCTTTTCTGGGGCCCTAAATCACTTATCCGGAGCCTGCTGCGTTTGATTTTTCAGTGACCTAGGGTGGTGTGCTGCATGCCATTAGACCTTGGCTCCTTGAAAGGAACAAGGACTGGACCCTCTACCCTCTTCTGATGCCTCCCATTACTCTGGCTGATGTGGTAGGCCCAGTGCTCATCTCACCTCCTTAATATCGGAGACGTGTCGTGGCTTACTGCACAGGCCAAAGGAATAAGTCCACCTGTATCGGATGTTGTCCTGCTGAAGTTTATCCATGATAGGTTTGAACTGTGCACGCCTAGCCAATGTTGCTGGAGCTATGTCATTAAAGAGCAGCCATGTGTCCCCTTGGAACAAGACTTCTTTTAGCTTCCACGCTGTCTAGAGGATCGCCTCCTTTACGTTGTACCAGTTTAAAAAGCACATCTTGTGGTCTGGGTTTGTCGCATTTTGGAGGGGAACCAACTATGTGTTCTCTCTACTTTCACCTTGGGACCTTATTTTCCAGCAGTTCCATGAACAGCCCCATTGTGAAGGCCTCCAAGTCTGGTCCCTCCGCCCCATCTTTCAGGGGTCGGAGGCGTATAATATGGCTTCGGGATCTATTTTCAAGGTCTTCGTTTTTCAGAGTGGTTATCTTGAGCTGGTCATGGAGAGAGTTTACCGCGGTTTCCAGGCTATGCCAAGGAGCAGTGAGTGGTGCATGGGCCTAGTCTTTCTGTGGGGTGTCTTGAATTTAAACATCATTGAGGGCATGGATGGCATGGGATTGTGCTGATTTTTGTGTGTTTTTCAATTTTTATTGGCTGCTGTTCGGGCCTTTTGGCTAGGGTTAGTGAGTGGTGCATGGGCCTAGTCTTTCTGTGGGGTGTCTTGAATATAAACATCATTGAGGGCATGGATGGCATGGGATTGCGCTGATTTTTGTTTGTGTTTCGATTTTTGTGGCTACTGTTGGGGCCTTTTGCCCAGGGGTAGTGAGTGGTGCATGGACTCTGTCTTTCTGTGGGGTCTCTTTAATGTAAACATCATGGAGGGCATGGATGGGATGGGATTGTGCTGATTTTTGTGTGTATTTCTATTTTTGGGGTGGTGATGGGGACTGGCCATGTGGGTGGGGGCCATTTTGAGTGCTGGTACAGGCAGGCCCTGGCCATGTGCTGGGGGGCAGGGGGCCATTTAGAAGGCAGGCAGTGTTCTCAGGCCTGCACCCATTTTGCCTAGCTTTCATCCTTTATGCCCAGGGGTAGTGAGTGGTGCATGGGCCTAGTCTTTCTGTGGGGTGTCTTCAATTTAAACATCATTGAGGGCATTGATGGCATGGGATTGTGCTGATTTTTGTGTGTTTTTCGATTTTTTTGGCTGCTGTTGGGACCTTTTGCCCAGGGGTAGTGAGTGGTGCATGGACTGAGTCTTTCTGTGGGGTCTCTTTAATGTAAACATCATGAAGGGCATGGATGGAATGGGATTGTGCTGATTTTTGTGTGTTTTTCGATTTTTTTTGGCTGCTGTTGGGGACTGGCCATGTGGGTGGAGGCCATTTTGAGTGCTGGTACAGGCAGGTCCTGGCCATGTGCTGGGGGGCAAGGGGCCATTTAGAAGGCAGGCAGTGTTCTCAGACCTGCACCCATTTTACCTAGCATTCATCATTTATGCCCAGGGGTAGTGAGTGGTGCATTGGCCTAGTCTTTCTGTGGGATGTCTTGAATTTAAACATCATGGATGGCATAGGATTGTGCCTATTATTGTGTGTTTTTCGATTTTTTTGGCTGCTGTTGGGGCCTTTTGCCCAGGGGTAGTGAGTGGTGCATGGACTCAGTCTTTCTGTAGGGTCTCTTTAATGTAAACATCATGGAGGGCATGGATGGCATTGGATTGTGGTGATTTTTGTGTGTTTTTCGATTTTTGGGCTGTTGTTGGGGCCTTTTGCCCAGGGGTACTTATGGTGCATGGACTGAGTCTTTCTGTGGGGTTGCTTTAATGTAAACATCATGGAGGGGATGGATGGCATGGGATTGTGCTGATTTTTGTCTGTTTTTCGATATTTTTGGCTGCTGTTGGGGACTGGCCATGTGGGTGGGGGCCATTTTGAGTGCTGGTACAGGGAGGGCCTGGCCATGTGCTGGGGGGCAAAGGGCCATTTTGAAGGCATGCAGTGTTCTCAGGCCTGCACCCATTTTGCCTAGCTTTCATCCCTTATGCCCAGGGGTACTCAGTGGTGCATGGGCCTAGACTTTCTGTGGGGTGTCTTGAATTTAAACATCATTGAGGGAATGGATGGCATGGTATTGTGGTGATTTTTAAGTGTTTTTCTACTTTTTGGGGGTATTGTTGGGACTGGCCATGTGGGTGGGGCCATTTTGAATGCTGGTACAGGCAGGCCCTGGCCATGTGCTGGGGGAAAGGGGCCATTTTGAAGGCAGGCAGTGTTCTCAGGCCTGCACCCATTTTGCCTAACTTTCATCCTTTATCCCCAGGGGTAGTTGGTGGTGCATGGGCCTAGTCTTTCTGTGGAGTGTCTTGAATTTAAACATAATTGAGGGCATGGATGGCATTGGAATGTACTGATTTATGTGTGTTTTTTGACTTTTTGGGGTGTATAACTGATGTTCCTCTGTCTTCCATTGCTTTTAGGTGCACAAGAGAACCACAAGTGCCAGGAAGAAGTCCTGCAGCGGTGAGTGCAGCATAACATCACGCGACGTCACATGTGGCCACAGACAAGACAACTCTGCAACTCGTGCAACTGCGGCCTGCTGTTCTGACATCTGAAGAAGATGGCCCCAAAAAATTTTCCCCGTAGCTCCTCTAGCAAGAAAGTTGCCAGTAAGGAGCAGAAGAAGCAAGTGGCGCCACTTACCAAGGAGACTGTTGTGCCGCCCGCCACATTTTTTGGGATTAAAAGAAAAAGTACGCCTGCAGCAGCAGCGGGATCTGCTGGGGACCAAGCTGGGAGCAGCACCCCCGCTCCATTGGGCTCAGTGCTACCACCACCACGCCAACTTAAGTCCAAGCCCTTGAGTGCTGCAGAGGCAGTTAGTCTAGTTGTTTAATCACCATCGACCAGTGATGTTGGCTCATCGCAAGAAAGAAGCAGCAATGTCCCCAATCAACACAGGTTGTTGTAACTCATCTGACGAGTGTTCAACAACCACAGCCGCAACAACAACCACATGTGCAAGTACAAGCCCAAGTACATGTGGAAGGAGAGGCCGCGCAAGGAGATGCGCAAGCAGAGGTGCATGGAGGGGCACAAGTGCCCACAATAGTTGTGCCTCCCGAAGTAGGGGCACATCAGGAAATCGACATTCAAGCCGAGGTATCATTTGAGGAAGCCACTCCTCCTGATCATTCATTGTCTTCCACATCCCTAGCAAGGAAAAGATCAAGGATGGTGTCTACATCTTCTTCAAGCCCCCTTCCTTCTAATGATATGGATCCAACTTGGGAACCACCACTGCCGTCTGAGAGTGAGGCACACCATGATCTGACAAAGGTAGCTAAGCATAAAAGGAAGGTCCCCAAAAGTCTCATAGTTATGGGGTGTGATGATGACGCTGAAGAAGTGGCGTATACTACTCCTGCTGATGAAGACTCTCACGACGACAACGCAGTCATCATACACGCCACTCCAGCCTCAGCGCGCATGCAGCAAACAGACATTTTTACCCTAGCCCGAAAAGCTGCTGAGCATGATGTTGTCGACGAGGAGGCAATGGGACCACCATCATTGGAGTTAAGTAGTACACCACCACCTACCGCTTCCATATTGTTTTCTCGCCAGAAGGGACCTCCATCCACTTCGACCTCCCTTTCCTCGATTAGTGGTGTTGCTGCAAGTGCACAACATAGTAAATTTCGGCAACACATCCTCCTCTTCATCTGGCATGAGCAGCATGACCAGTATCGCCTCCTCTGCCCCCCACAGACATTTGAAGTCCGCAGTTTGGGACTTCTTTAGTGTTTGCACAACAAGGGAAAATATAGTCATTTGTAGCATTTGTAAGTTTGCAGTTCGTCGTGGTAAGCTTGGTACCAACTATGGTACCGGAGGCCAGAGAGGTCATCTTCAGAGACAGCACACTGTCCAATGGCATGCGCACCTAAAGGAGATCAAGGAAGCCAGAATTGCAAGTCAACAAACTCTATCCGTTGATGTTTCATCTGATGATGACTAGGAGGAATAAGCGTCAAACACTTCACTTACACCCAATACCCCTGTCAGCAGCACACCCCCTGTGAGCCACACTAAGAGTGTGGGAGAGAGTGAGACACCAATGCGAAAAAGTTCATCATCACCGAGTGTAACTGGGTCGAAGACGTCATCATCATCATCATCATCCCGTAAAATCATGGTCGAGCCCACCATTAGAAGCATGTTGTTTTCAGATGCGCCATTTGAACGCAACCACCTAACGACGCGTCTGTATAACACTAAGCTGGCTAAAATGCTATCTCTTGACCTTCTCCCTTTTTCTTTTGTGGAAGGGGTTGGTTGTCTTGAATTAGTGGCAACACTCTGCCCTAAATGGAAGGTTCTTAGCCAGTTCTATTTTGCCAGAGTTGCGGTTCCAGCACTACATGAAGATGTGCTGGAGGTGATTGGGGCAGCTTTGCAGAAGAGTGCTGTTCACACTATACATCTGACAACAGACATGTGGACCAGTGGCGCAGGCACTGATTACATGTGCATCACTGCACACTGGGTCTCTTTTTCAGGAGTTACATCAAAGCTAAGGGCAGGTGTTGACCCAGACAACATTTTTAAAGCTGCTCGGAAACATGCAACACTAGCCATGTTTGGCATGGAGACAAGTCATACAGGAGAAAACAGTTTGCAGGAGTTTAACACAAAGGACTTTCAATGGCTGTCCCCAAGAAAATGCAAGATTGGTTATGTTTCCACTGATAATGGTGCCAATGTAGTTAAGGCCATGGATATGGGTCACTATTTCAGAGTGCTGTGTTTGGCGCACTGTATAAACCTGGTTGTTAAAAAACTCTTGAGTGAAGAAAGTCCAGTGTGTGAGATACTGACCACCTGCCGAAGAATGTGCACACATTTCAGCTATTCTTTTAAGGCCCAGAAGCATCTGAGGGGCCTGCTACATGAACGTCGACTGCCAGTGAAAGCACTCATCCAGGAGGTGGCAACACGTTGGAACTCAACCTTCTACATGCTTGAGCATCTGTATGAGCAGTGTACGGTAGTCGATCAGTATTTCTTTACACAGGGTACAGCTATGAAGGACCTGAGGATACATGCGGAGCAATGGAAGCTAGTTAAAAGCCTGACAGACATGCTTCGTCCTTTTGAGGACTTCAGGCTTGCAGTCAGCAGGGAGGACTGTAATTTGGGAAAAGCTATCCCATTGTTGCGCATGCTAGAGCACCAACTTAAGGCGGTGTCTTCTACGTTTCAAAAAGATGAAGAAAAGCAAGAAGCTTTTGATTTGGTGGAGAAATTATTACAGCGCCTACTTTGTGATGAACGTCTTCAAAGGATCCACACAGAACAGCATTACATTTGTGCTACTATTCTGGATCCACTCTTCAAAAAGGCACTGGCAGGCAGAGCATTCTTTCCTTTTGGTGACGCAGAAGTTTCAAAGTACAAACCTTGGCTAGCTATGTCAGCCATGAGGTTTGAAAGAGAACGGCAGGAAATTGAAGGAAAAGGCAGCACATCAGCATCAGCAGGCCATCCGGAGTCAAAAGAATCCACTTCTGCACCTGCGGCTGTGGCAGAAGTGAGTGATTTTCCCTCTCAGCCGTTAAAGGCACCAGCAACTGGATCATCTGCACCAGACACAACAGTAACATTGTGTGAAGAAGAGGATTGGCTAACTCAGCTTGGGTTTGGTTCTCAAAAGGTCCCAGCAAAAAGTAAGCAAAGTGGAGGAACCGTGGAGAACCTTGAGTCGATGGTGCAGGACTATCTGAATGACTCAACAGAGGTCTATGTTCATGATGACCCATTGGCGTATTGGCATGGGAAAAAAGAATTGTGGCCAGAGATTTCCAACCTGGCTATAAACTACTTGTCTTGCCCACTTGCAAGCGTGTCTTCTGAACGTGTTTTCAGTGCTGCTGGTGGCATTGTAACTTGCAAAAGGACCCGCCTCTCGCCCAAAAATGTGGAGAGGTTAACAATGATCAAGATGAATCAGCACCTCATACCACCAGATTACAAAGTACGAGAATACACGCCGGAAGCAGACAATTAGGACACCAACTTAGATGAGGGAATTTCTTCTGTTAGGTGACCTACTCCAGCCTGAATTCGCAGAGTATGAGGACGAACTCTTCTTCCCTGACACCGAGCCCTGAAAATGAGCCAATGATTCAATAACTTTCTTTTTCGTCCTTATTCACTTTTATTCATGTGTGTCTGTCTTTCTTTGTTTTGCAAAGTCAATATAAATAAAAACTTTAATCACCTAATCACAAAAACAAGCCCATCAGCAGAACTGTCTTCACTTATTTGCTTATTGATTTGAAGGTGCCGCAGTCTGCATTCCTCAGGTTCACAAGTTCACAAGAACATGCTCCTCTATCCTCCTCCTCCAGACTCCTATTTCCCTCAAAGCAGATGGCTGGATTATGCCCAATGAAGAAAGACTCAGCACTTGTGGGGGTGTTGTACTTCTTTGCGGGTGAGTTGACGGCTCTGGGGCCATTGCTGGGAAGGTCTAACACTGAATAAAAGTGGTTTGCAGAAAATCAGACTTGAAAAAGTTTTTGCCTTTTTGCTCACTATCATGTTTTTGGGGGCCTTTTAGGGTGGGTTCCTGGTGTTTGGGGTGGTTTTTGGGCCTGGGAGCATTGCTGGCACAGTCTAATGTAGATTGCATTTGTTTTCTAGGACATCCATGGTGGAAAAGTGGAGTTATGACCTAGCGGCACAGCGCATTTGGACAGAAGTATGAGATTTTCCATTTTTGCCTGTTTGGGGTTGTTGTGCTTTTTTGAGGGTTGGTTGGCGGATAAAGTGGTTTGGAGAAAATCAGACTTGAAAAGGTTTTTGCCTTTTTGCTCACTATCATGTTTTTGGGGTCCTGTTTGGGGGGCTTCCTGGTGTTTGTGGGTGGGTTTCGGGGTCTGGGAGCACTGCTGGGTATGGATACTTTTGATTGCAAGTGCTATGAAGAAAATCCATGGTGGCAAAGGGGAGTTAGGGCCTAGCTGCAGAGCGCGCGCGGAGTGATTCTGGAAATTACCCTGGGGGTCTTCTACTAGTTTCCGCCTGGGTTGACGGCTCTGGGGCCATTGCTGGGAAGGTCTAATACAGGATAAAAGGGGTTTGGCGAAAATCAGACTTGAAAAAGTTTTTGCCTTTTTGCTCACTATCATGTTTTTGGGGGCCTGTTTTAGGGGGCTTCCTGGTGTTTGTGGGTGGGTTTCGGGGTCTGGAGGCACTGCTGGGAATTGATACTTTGAAGAAAATCCATGGTGGCAAAGGAGAGTTAGGGCCTAGCTGCATAGCGCGCGCGGAGTGATTCTGGAAATTACCCTGAAAATTACTAAGTGCCCATTTTTGAAGTTTTGCTTTTTGGCTGTTTGGGGGTCTTCTACTAGATACCGCCTGGGTTGACGGCTCTGGGGCCATTGCTGGGAAGGTCTAATACCGGATAAAAGTGGTTTGGCGAAAATCAGACTTGAAAAAGTTTTTGCCTTTTTGCTCACTATCATGTTTTCGGGGGCCTTTTTGGGTGGGTTCCTGGTGTTTGGGGGTGGGTTTTGGGGTCTGGGAGAACTTCAGGCACAGTCTAATGTTGATTGCATTTGTTTTCCAGGACATCCATTGTGGAAAAGTGGAGTTATGACCTAGCTGCACAGCGCGTTTGGACAGAAGGCCAAAAAATATTGTAAGTATGACATTTTCCATTTGTGCTTTTTGCCTGTTTGGGGGTGTTGTGCTTTTTTGCGGGTGGATTGGCGGGTCTTGGGGCATGCTGGGAAGGTCTAAAACCGGATAAAAGTGGTTTGGAGAAAATCCATGCTGAAAAGCCTTTTGGCACTTTTTGTAACTTAGGGTTCGTTAGGGTTAGCACTAGCAGCAGTATTCCATGTGTTAGGGGGTTTTCTAGATTTTTGCAACTGGATTCTGCGGTCTTAGAGCACTCGTGGGAATGTTTAATTTTGTTTGCAAGTGATTTGAAGAAAATCCATGGTGGGAAAGGGGGGATTTGGCCTAGTTAAAGAAAGCTTTTGCCACTATTCTTAACTTAGGGCTCGTTAGGGTTAGCAGTATTGTATTGCATGTGTTTGGGCGGGGCTGTTTGTGGGGGGTTTGCGAGTCTTGGAGCGATGCTGGGTATGGATACTTTTGCTTGCTTGCAAGTGGTTTGAATACAATCCACGGTGGGTAAGGTGGGATTTGGGCCTACTTTACTTTCAAAGTACGTTTTGTCACCATTT
Organism: Lissotriton vulgaris; assembly: GCF_964263255.1. NCBI lineage: Eukaryota > Metazoa > Chordata > Amphibia > Caudata > Salamandridae > Lissotriton > Lissotriton vulgaris. The sequence goes on from NC_141691.1 coordinate 2,038,850,006, forward strand.
TTCTACTAGGCCTCGTTTTTTGAGATCTGATTGGGGTCTTCTACATTTTTGCGACTGGGTTTAGTAAGGATCTGGGAGCACTGCTGGGAAGGTCTAATTTTGTTCTAAAACACAGTTTACAGTACACCTAGCTTGAGGGGAAAGATCCGCTAAATTAATTCGCCCATACTTATTTATCCTTCAAAAGGAGACTCAGACAGAGTACGCACTTTCAAAAATATTGTACTGTCTATTAGGAAACTCAAAGTGTGACTTTTTGCACTACACAGCGTACATACCTTATATTTATTTGTCATTGGTGTTCTAATATCACTTCCTGTTTTTCCATCAATAATTACAGGCCGGGTTTCAGTCTGTGCAATGGGAAAAAAAGGATGAAGTCAGGCTTCACACTAGCGAGCCGCAATTCAGCATCCGCCAGGCAGGCAGTGGACAGGGTGTATTCTGGTCACCAACATTGATGGACGGAGCGTCAGCTGGAATGGAGGAGTCCCGCTAATAAGAGGAATGGTTTGATGCATGCAACTTACCCAATTCAACAGGACAACTACAACAACATACAGATACAGTATCCATTATTTTCTAATTATCTTTTAAGTAATGTTATTGCTGTGAACTTCTATGAGTGTGACTCTGCATTTCTTTGATCTCTGCTTCTAACTTCATCCCTACAGCCAATCTATAGGTTTTACTTGTGCTATTTGTTAAACCTAATTTAATGTAAGAAGTTTTTCTCTAAGTGCAGAGATAGGCAAGTGAAAACGCATAATTAGTACTGCAGCCCTGTACTGTCTCATTCTTTCATTCACGGTTGTCGAAAGTACTACTTACTTTTCAGTAACCATGCATGCAGTAGTGCATGCACTTCCTTTATGTCACTTAAAAGATTTATGGTTAGCTTTGTACCCAAAGATTTCTTTATCTTCAATTATTGTTTGTCCATGCTGTGCTTTTTTTCTTCTCTCAACAAAACTTTCCCAAAATCCCCCATTCCCATCCATTTTCCAAACCCTAACCCTCTTCCCCCGGGCTGTGTGGTTTTGATTGATGTGTGACTAAATGACAGCAATAATTCCACACACTTGCTGGGCAGGATAGGGTCATAGCAACAGGCTGGTGAAGGAATCCGAGGATATATTCTATTCTTACTCAGCTTGACACTCAGTCACTATTGGCAAATGAAAGCAGATTTTCATGTGCGCCATCAACTTGATTGGTCATCAAGAACATCCTCCTCCTAGAAGTGGCAAATTATTACGCTGCTGTGTCCTTCACCTTCGGTACTATTTCTTGTAGTAGTAGTCAATGTCAAAGAAATTCAACGCAAGTACTAGTTATACTTTCAATACTTTACCATTTGTTAGGCTACATTGTGGCACTGTTCTAGTGTACTGTCACCTGCTATATTCTCTATGGTACCGTTCTAATGCTACGGTAAGGACAAACAAGGTTTCATTTTCTTTTTTTTCAGATGCTGCAACTGCCACTGTGTAACACCACTAGTACCACCGCAATGATGACATTTCATCCGCCCAGGATTGCCAACTTTAATCGCCATTTGCCGTGCAGCCAGCCCTGTGCCTAGCCCTATTTCCAAACAAAAATTACAGGTAAGATAAGCGTTTGGGGGAGGAAGTATAATGGAGTATTAGGAGAGACGAGAGACTGACGCTAGTACTAGTAAGTCCTAGGACTATTGAATTCACTTACTCTGTGAGAGGCACTTAGTTTTGAAAACATTTGGGCAATTAATTACACAACTTGAATCAAGATGCCACTTAAGTTTCAGGAAAACAAACTTACTGTTAAACCCCCACCCACCAGCCTCAAAAGCAGTAAAAAAAAAAAAACATGTATGCTGAGATAAAGTTTAAAGTATATTTATATCCCTAACAAAAATAATCTCCCACAAGACCCAACCCACCCCCACTCCCTAACCCCAACAAATGTCCGTGAAAAGTCCAAAAAACCTAACTCCCAATTCCCACCCCCCAGAAGTCTTTAAAAAAGGGGCAAGGGACAGTCTCCACCTACTGCTGGCTGCTGCGGTTGACTTTCCGGGCCAGGTCGGCATGCTCCTTGCGGAGGGTCTCGAGCACGGTTTTGGTGTTAAGGAGCTCCTGCTTGAGGTAGGACACCCTCAGGGAAAGGCAGTGCATCCTTTTTTTGTAACTGCTGTGGGGGCAGCTGATTTCTTTGCTGCTCGCCGGTGCCGGGTGGCTGCGGTACCATGGCTCAGTACCGCTGGAGACCTGCTGCTCTGACTGGCTGACCCAGGAAGCGTGGAGGAGGTTGCAGATGTTGCCATAGATGTTGTAGACGTACTCTGTGTGCCTTCCTTCTCCTGGGCCACTAGCTGCCGATATTCAGCGACAGTGGCCTCCAGCCTCTGTTGCCGGGCCCGTCTAGCCAGCTCCTTCCGTGTTGGTTTGGAAGGAGCATCTATATGAAGAAAGAAAAAGACATAGTCTGTAACCAATGCTCTTTAAGATTAACACAAAATGATTCAGCAGAAAGTAACACTTAGTTCATCCAGTGACCGTCTACTCTCTCTAGATACACATATGCTATTTAAGAGTCAGATAGTACAATGATCCAGGCATCCATCCATTCAAACTATATGTCAATCATTCTTCTTCATGTCTCTCATCTGGACAAACCTTACATTTTCTCACAGGGAGCACACTATGCAGTCTGCAATCTCAATAAGTAAGGAATATAAGAGCTTACCACTGCCCGCCACTACCGTGGCAACCCATACAGCAGTTTCGTCCGGCACTTGCACCGCCTCCTCCTCTGAAGTCTCCTCCTCCACCTCCGCGCTGGGCCCAGCAACAGATGTTCCACCTACAAAGTACATTTAAGAATGTTAGTTAGATGTCATAGACATACACCACTCACTAGTATTTTGTCTAGGAATGAAGAAATGTGAATACAGAAACCAATCTAATAATTTGTGACTGTCTACTCTAAAGTAAAAATGTCCCTTTTTCCAGGGAAGGGTGTTGTCTTGCTGCACTTTTTGGCATAACTGATGAATGCTTGCTTTTTAAGAGGCACCATTTTTCTCATAACAGACAGAAGCTTCACTTCTAAGAACAAATCATCATCATCACCACTAAGACAGAGGGACCAACGATTTAGCACCAAAAAGAAAAATTAAAGTTCAAACCAGGTGAGGGCTCGGCTCGCCCACAATAAATGTGTGAAATAAATCATTATGAGCACTTTTCCATTTTTAATCAACCGTACTTTATGTTTTATGACAAGCTTGATTTTAATAAATATTTTTACTTTTAATAAAACTTTAAAACTCTAATAGACTCTGTGGTTTTTGGTCAAGAGTGAATGAGCAAAAGGTTTTGCAATTTGCAAGCATGAGTCCGTGCCTGTGACACTTCTAGGACTCTGACTCCGTACTCTTGTCCTGCGTTAGATAATCATCATTGGGGATCAATCATCGATAAATTCGGGAGCTAAATGACTCTGCCACACTATCTAGTAAGTAAGGAGATTGGGGGTTCTTCAAAGTCTGATATCACTGAGGTATGTGGAAAGTCTACCTGCGCCTATTATAATTGATAAACAATACACTATTAAGTGTCCATAGTTCTGTTTGTGCAGATTTGTCCCTGCAACAGTAGTAGTATGGATTGTCCTCCTATCCAAACCAAAAGTAAAGTAGTATCGTATTCTTTCTTGGTGGTCATTCACCTTTCTATTTATTGTTGGTAATTGTCAAAGCATAAACATTTAGAAGACTTGAAAAGACATTATGGACAATCCTAGAGGACTGCACTCAGTGCATAGAGCTATTGCTGACTAGAATGGGAGTTTCGTTTTACACCTTTTGCCAAATGTGCAATCTTAGTTAGCTACACAGACAGGCTAATAAGAATAATCTAGTAATACCACAGGGAGTCATAGTTGAGGCAGGATAAGAATTTAGATACAGTCTACAAGAAGATCAAAGACGATTTATAAAAAATCGAATGAGGAACGCTAGGAAAAAAAAGGTACTCTATATTAAAATTAAAACTTACCGGGGCCAGCAAAGGAGCCCTCGTCTGACCGATCCTGGCCTTGTACAGCAGCAGCAGCAGCCTCCTTCAATGTTCTCTTGCCCCTGGGGGGAGCTGATGTACAACATGAAAGAAAGTAAGACCAGAAAACATGGATGATATTTGTCAACCAAATCAAACAATTCAAAAGAACAATAACAAAATATTTTGGCGAAATAGCAAATAGACAACTATTCCACTGGATATATTGACCTATCTCATGTGGTCTACTACAATATTAGTATTGCTTGATTTGCGGTCCGTCAACTTGGAAAGTTATGTAACTCACTAAACAAACTACTAAAAAGGTTCGCCTAGGACTGGCAGGCAGCAGTCCGCAGCACGCGAAGTGACAGACAAAGTCCATTGTGATTGCAGATCAGAGACAACACTAAAAAGTTTCCTACTACATTAACCAGTCATTGAAATACTCAAACTATCAATCCACCACCACTATTTCTTCTTATTGCAAGGTGTACAAGGGAAGGACTGAACTTGAGTCTGTAGGGGCTGATTTAGAAGCCCCTTGTGGCTCTTTTGCTCCATTGTTGCGTGACTTTTTTGACGCAGCGGCAGAACAAAAGAGGCGCCATGGTGCGGCATATAATTACCAACGTGACGCATATGGGAGATGCATCACGTTGTAACGCCTTGCACCATCAGGGGGTGTTCCGGCGCAAGGGAGGGCGTTCCTGCGCAGGAACGCATCCTAAAAGTGGCTGAGGGAAATCTACAAGATTTCAATCAGTCAGGTTGCCTGGTTGTAGGTGCGCCGGACCCGAGAGTGTTGGTACATGGCCCGGCACACCTCCTCCACGCTAAAGATCTCCCGGGCTGTGACCTGCTCCCCCCTCAAACGCCCGCACGGGAGCCGGGCACGGGGTGCCGGACCCTTCCCCTTCTCAGGATGCTTCCCGGCTCCCTTTACCATGGTCTGGGCAGAAAGGAAGGTAAATAATAAAGAAGAAATAGAATAGGGAAGAAGAAAAGAAAAGAGTTTAAAAAAGTAGTTTAAAATTAACCAAAAGTAGCAGAAAACACAAAAATATAGAGCTAGAAAAATAGAGGGATAGATAATGAGTAAAATAGGTAAAAAAAAACTTCAAACAAGCAAAGGATGGCAGAGATTCAGAGAGGATACAGAAAGCATGCCCAGAACCATAGCAATGAATGAGAAACAAGATGGCCGCGCCCGTTCACGACCGCGTGGGTAAGTTTGCGCGAGATTTCCCTCGCTATCACACGCGAACTTGTACTAGCGAACCGCAAACTTTGTGAGATTACACATCGCGCCTGGAAACGGAAATACATCATGCAAACAAGATGGCCGCTCCTGTGAATGACCGTGAGGGTAACTTTGCGCTGTTGCGCTACAAGCAGCTTGCTAAAACGCACAAAACCTTGCAAACTAACACGCCGCAAAAAAACAAATCGCATATTTGCATGAATTCGCAGCTTCCTAATTCGATCTCGTGCAAATTCGCGCCCTGCGAATCCCGCGAAATTGCAGAAAAACGGGTTTTGCAAAACTGAAAGCACTCAGCAGGTGCAAAAGTTCAAACTCATCATTAGTAACCATTCCCTGTAGTGCTTCCTGAGGTGCCCCTCCAGAGTTCAGTTGCCTACTTGCAACTATTCTATGATCCTGCTCTGACCCTCACAGCAGGCTCATAGAATAACTACAAGTAGGCCACAAAGGTCCTGTGAAAAAAAATTGCACTGCAACAGAGAGCAAATGCCAGATAAGGAAGCAGGTGCCAGACTGGAAGTTTAAATTCAGTGACACATTAATCAACCCGAAATGTATTCATGTCAGATGAAGCAGGGCATGTGTGCTTGCTTTTCCCCCCCATAATCTACAGTGATGAACCAGAGGGTGGCAGTGATATACCGGAGGGTGGTATGGGTGAACCAGAGGGTGGCAGTGGTGAAACAGAGGGTGCTGTGAACCTGTGATGATGAACCAGACTTATAAACAACATAGTAGCGACCGTTGCGAGCCGACGAGTAAGTTCGCAATTGCGAACTGGTACAAAACCCTTGCAAACTGGCAGAAACCCTTGCGAACACAAAAAAAGAAAAAAATCTGCAAATTTGCGAAAGTTCGCGGATTTTGCGGATTGCGAATTCGTGAATACGCAAATTCGCGAACCGCAATATCGCAAAATTTGCCCATGCTTAGTTAAAACCTTTTCTAATAAAGAAAGCAGCACCAGGAGTATCCCTAATGAATATCCATATTCTTCTCTTTTATGTCTGCAAGAGAAAGTTTACAAATAGATGCAAAAGTGAAACAGAGCAACTAAGATTCCTCATATAGCTTATTATTATTATTATTATTATTATTATGCTGTTTTATAGCGCGCTCCATTACTGCCGGAGCGCGCATATTAGATATTCATTCAGACATTGACATGCAAAATGCATGATTATAAAGAATTGTTCAACTTGTTTTTAAAGAAGCACATTCCTGATACTTGTTTTCCAGAGCTGCGCCAATACCTGGTTGACAGCAAGGTAACTGATGGTAGGAAGGTTGATGAAGAGACAGACCTCTGGGTCAGCACCATAGAGACCAGAAAGGTATTTAGGAAAACTTCCAACATGTGATCAGGGTTCTCACCTAAAGAAAGAGGGGAGAGAAAAATAATGAGTTCTCTTCCGGCCAACAAAACAACTCACAGGGAAAATGGTCTGGTTTATATTACCAATCTGACTACCAGAAGAAATCTCTCCCTTACTAAGTCCATTGGCACATGCCCATCAAGTGCTATTAGTGCATTGGGTATTGACATTACAAAGGGAATCCCAAGGGTCCAAAAAGAGCACCACTTTCCACTGGATAGATTCCATGGGGAGCTGGTATAGCGATGTGGGAAGAACTTGTCCTAGTTAATGAGGGGAGTCCCTAGTGTCCCTGGGTGACAGTGGGTGATTCCTAAGACCAATGTACCCTCAAATATTACACAGTATAGGCAAATGGAGATACAGGAGCCAGCACAATTATGGTAAGGACTCAGCTATCTTCTCCAGAGCAGGATATTCCTAATGCATTTCACCAGTTTGTGGTAGTTTGCCACAGGGAGGAGAGAGGGTCACTATTCTGTGGCCCTTGATCCATTTGAGTGGGGAAGAGTTTCAGGTCTTCTGAAAGTTTCAGTGAGCCCCGCCATGCCTGTGTACTGTTTGTCAGGTAATGACCTAGAGCACACTACCTGGAAGGAAGTGAAGCTGAAGGCTCATGTAGAGATTTTAGGGTTACCTGAGTGGATCTGTGCCACAACGAGGTGCATGGCTTCCTGGGAAGAGAGTCAAGAAGGGTTGGACCATTGAAAAAATACCTACATAGCTGATAAGAAGGGGAAATGTAGAGGATGCCGTTAACCAGCTCCTGAATGTGCCACCAGTGAGATGGATATGGTACCTGTGGTGGCTGCCACAGAGTCCATTGAGGGGACCATTGTTCTCCTTGGTGTCCTGCCTGATCTTGCTGGATGGCCTCCACAATAAAGGAGTTATGTAGGGCACAAAGGGAGTGCCCAACCCTAGTGGAAAAGAAATAAAAGGCTGAAGCCCATGCAACAGATGATAGTCACCACATTTTCTAGAAGTATACCATAATGTACAGTGAGCCTAAGTCTCCTGGGTATGGACCTTAAGGTTCATTTTCATCCACCAATACTACTGGGCCTTCCTAGTGGAGCTGGCTCACAAGAATCCCCCGGCAGTACACCTAGGGCAAAGCAAGACCTTTGCAAGGTGTATCCCCCACTTCTATTGGCCTAGGATCAAGAAACCACCTTCACTTTTTGAGAGGTTGGACAATGACATTTTAGTCCCATTTGGTTCCCCAGACTATATCAGGCAACAAGCGCGGCCTGATTCTGGTGGATTATACCATTACATATTTAAGGCAATCCCTCTGAGGAATACTACTGCACCCCCAGTGGCAATGGCCCTCATGACGATTTTTACCCAAGGAAGTTGTTGCTAACAGGGGCACAAACTCCAGCACTATTTATATGCAGTCAATGTGGAAGGAGTGTGCATGACATACAGGTTTTCCACCCTTTATCATCACACACTAATGAGCTTGTTGAGAGATTTATTTTAGATATAGGTCACTGCTAAGGTAGGCCCTAAGTAACCATAAGGGAAGGGTGCTATGTAAGTAAAAGGTAGGACGTGCACCATTATGTTTTGTATATTCAAGCAGCCTTTTTCATTTTTCACTACTGTGAGGCCTCCCACTTTTACAGGACAGGATTAGGATTTCCTTAATACACTTTTAAGATGTCATTCCTGATCAAAGAGGACTAGCTTTAGCATGCTTCATATCTTTGGAATGGTAATGATAAATCATTTGTTATAGTGATGCTTTATTTAGCATTAGTGTTTAGAAATACTTCTTTTAGAAAATGGGTATTTCCCTCACTGTGCCTTACAACTGTTCTCCAATACATGCCTGGGTTTGGTGACAGCGAAACGTTGTGCATTCCTTCTAGACAGTCACAAATACGTGAAATGAGACTCATCTTGCTTCTGAGCACTCATCTGCATTCATTTGCATTCTAATGGGTCCTAGTGGGAAAGGGTGAACAGGAGTGTCTGGCACACTTCAATAGGTAGTGTCCTGTCCACACACAAATAACTGATATGCTCCCGGGGGTGGCCTGGCAAATCATACTGGGATGAAATGGCTCTTTTTGCACTTCAGAGAGCTGCTTTAAAGTGACCCCCTACATCAAAGGCACTTTTGGGTAAAAATACTGGGTCTCTGACCCCCTAAAAAATAGATACTTCTAGATCTTGAACTGAACCTCTGTCAGAAGGACTGTTGTGCTGTTTAGAGGACTGAAATGGACTGCTTTTCTGCAAGGATTGCTTTTTTGCTTATTCCCCATCAGCTCCTTGACTATGCTGAAGGAGATCTGGTCTCTTCCTTCCCTCCAAGTGATCTTTGGTGCTTGTTGACTTGCCTCCTATTTTCTGACACAGGTACACAGAAGACTCCATGCGATGCTTCTGGTATTGCTAGGCACATCCTTCACTCACCTCAAGTCTTCGATGTTGACACTTTGCTCTATCCAAGGTACTTTGATAGTTGGACCTCTCTGAGTACAGTAGCCAGCCTGCCTTTGATTGTGGTTAGCTTGAACTTTGGATTTACCTTGGTTTATTGTAACCTCAAGTAATCTTTAGACTGTTATTCACTTTTAAGCACTATTTTTGTATTTAATTTAAAAAAAATCACATCTCTGCTTCTAATGATTTGATTATTGTTGTGTTGTACTTATTTTGCTCAGATAAATATTTTCTCCTTTTCTAATCTGTGTGGAGTCTTTTTGTGGTGAATTCATTGTGTTACTGAGAGTGTTATGCACAAATACTTCACACATTGCCTTTGTAGCTTAGACTGACTGCTCTATGCCAAGCTACCAGAGGGTGAGCACATGTTATTTTATTGTGTATCCAGCTTACTATAACTAGAGTGGTGATTACTGCCTGGTCTGGGTTTACTCTCAGCCAACTAAGAAATCAATTTCTAACATAATGTTACACTAACAAGGGTTTCCTCTTATATTGGAAGATGTTACCTGTATGGTAGAGGCTCGCCAAGCATACAGAACAGAGGTATTCTATGTATGGGTCACTTTTCCTGCAGCAGATGGCAATGCACAAACATTTCACAGATACATACCAGCTGTTTTAACAGGCTAATAAGGAGCCTATGAACATTTAGAAATTATTTTACCATATCATGAAGATATGAATTGGTCCCAGGGAACCCCATCACACCCACTAAACACTGAAAGACTGGGACCCCTTGGTAATGTGTGAAGAACCTGGTCTGTCATAGCCTGCTATTCACCAAATCCACAATGGTACCACTGAATATTGCGGAGTGGTACAATGCTCTTTACACATGTCCTCTTAGACTGTATAGATGTTTATCATAGTGTGGTGCTCAAGTAATATTAATAGCATCATTAAAGGCTGGTCAAGCTGTGCAGCCACATTTAGCAGTGCCTGCAATTAGACCAGTGACTATCAACGTAATTATGGGTAAAGTTCCCACCAGGCAGGAAGAATTCCTGGTCTGCACTGCACAAATAACAAATAAGCTTGAAGGATTGAACCCAAAAGAAACATAGAATTCTCACAATGTGCCTACCTCTAGGGATTTTATCTCCAGTGGAAGAATGTACCACCTGGCGCATAGTATTAGCTGTAATATATGAAATAACCATCAATTGCTAAAACATCGAAAATGTATGTGGGGCTGACCTGCTGTTCATTTGGGGATGAAACTAATTGACAGCTATGAAACAGTCATTGCAATGATTTTAAATAACATAAAACAGGATGCTGCAGCATTGGCAGTATGCCAATGCCTTGCAAACAGCCCCATTATGGAACAGGAGCACGGACTATGAAAACTTTTTGAAACCCAAACAACTATAGGTCGAGATAATTTGGGAGCCAGACAAATTAAACCACAGCTAAAGGGTAATTCCCCCCAAAATAATGCCAGACAGGTACCCGAGTCTTTTTAGAAATTATGGAATAAACAAATGAATAGAATGAAAACAAAAACACGTTTTTGGTCTCTGTAGCCGGAGTCCATTGAAAAGCATTACAAGCGGAGTAACTGTGATTCAGCACATCCCTCTAATTCCTTTTAGGGCTCATCTGACAAATGCTCAGAAATAGGAAGAAGATGAGAGCACAGTGAAGTAGTGTGGCTCACTGGTTAGAGGCGGCAGACCCGAGAGCAGAGGACGGCCCAGGACCAGGGTTCGATTCCCGGCGCGGCAGGTTTCTGGACCAGGGTCAGCGGACTCGATAATTCTCTCGCCTCGGTGCCCACTCTGATCAGCGATCACACTCGGCAACTCTGGGCATTAGCTTGCCTCATCTTCACTAACGGCCCCACCAGACCGCCGGGGATGCCTGGTCTCACCCTGGAGATACCCATTAAGGGACCATCTCTCAGGGAAGCCAGGAAGGGTTTCGCAGCGGTCGAAGCGCCTTGGGACCCTCCGGGTAAGTAGTGCGCTATATAAATGCCTATACATTTACATTTACAGACAAGAATATATGTGAAACTGAAATTTGACTCACACCGTTCATCTGACATCATTATAAAAAAAGGATGTGAAATTTCACAAAACAACCCCAATTTGGAGGTTGATTTGAATGTATTCTAGTGGCAGTGTATTCATATTTTAGATTCCGGTGGGTGTGGCTACAGCGATCAGCTGATGCTCAAACCGTTATAAAAGAATTTCTAGTCTTTACCGGGAAATATGGAGTAGCTTCATTTCACTCGAACAGGAATTTTCTTCTAGGGCTTACAGGATACCATGGGAACCCGGGGTGTGGGTGTAAATTATTCTTCCTTGTTAGAAATTGGGTTCTGGTTAACAAGAATATACACCCTGCCAAAGCAAGAAACACACTCTAACTAGCCTCTGACCTCAACTCAGTAAGCTTTGCACAGAGAAGTCAGACCTAACTTAAGAGGGATGCACTTTGGCCCACTAAAGCAAAGTTCCTTGATCCTGGAGGCATCATTGTTGAGAAAGATGCGAAGTGCAGTCGAAGTGATTTTCCGGTGTGGATCTTTGCAATGGATGAGATGCATTGATTTTCTCCATGCCACTGCAGCGATGGCTCCAGCAGTTGGCGATGCATTAATTCTGGTGGTGATGCACAATGTGCCAGGTCCACTCCATGCAATCACGAGGATGTGCTGCTTCTGCCTCATGCAAAGGCGATGATGTGTCTGTTCTGATATGCATACATGGATTCTGGATGTAGAAGCACCTAAGGCCTTTCTTCCTGGGGTCCAGAACTGGGGGATGCACCACGTGTCAGGGCAGCCTGATAGCTTATAGAGTCCAGATGCGAATGCAGTAAGTTGGAAGCCTTTTGTATCACTGATGCTTAAATCAGGAGGCAAGCCACAGGCCCGTAAAGTCACTCTAAGTTCAAGTGATACATGTTCTGTCCTCCTTCACACCCAGGCAGGATACCATCATGCAGAAGGGCCACTCAGCATTACAAGAGTCAAGCAAAGCAGCAGTCCAGTAGAGTTGCAGGCCTTTTACCAGCACAGCAGTTCTACTACCTAGAAGAGTAGTCACAGGTTCAGAAGTGTATTAAAGTCCCCCTTCCAGCCCTGGCTCTAGACTCACTACAGTGGAGTGAGTCTAGAGCCATCTCTATGGATAGCCCATCCAGGCCCATCAAGTCATATATAAGCTCCCTCAGTATGTGGTTGCCTATCGGTACTACACAAAGCCCAGGTGTCACCTAACTTAAAGGCTGATTACGATGTTGTCCGGAAACTCTTCTGACGGAATCGGTATCTGAACCGTTTCCGACTGAATTGGGTTCTGCTAGTCCGTCTGACCAATTACAATGCTTCCCAACATCATTCAGCCAGACTCCCATTGATTACAATAGGAGCCTGTGGTCTAAACGAGAGCACAGACTGCCATTGAAAAAAGGGGTGATTAGGGAAAACCTTATACCCTGTGACTGGCACCTAATGGTGCCTGCCACATTGTGCATGATTGTAAAGAGGGGTCCCTTGGGTAACCCCATGGGCCACAACCGGAGGCCTACGGGTGAAGGTGGACCTACTATGGGACCCCAAAATCAGATTCGGACATCAAGATCGCTTGGTCAAAACAGTGTCCATAAAGGTGTATGATTCGGCTCCAAATTACTCGGTCTGTCCAAAAGCCGTTTGGAAACCGATTCGGACAGCCCGGACATTTTCCAAGCATCGTAATAAGTTGTTGGAAAGAAATCCGATTCGGTCTGAAACATGGGTTCCGAATCACATTCTAATATAAACATAACATGTGTATTTTTGAAGCACATGTTCACCCCCAAAGGGGCATCTTGGCATTGAATAACAGATGTTTATTGTTACCCAACTCAGTGCTATTCACTTTATCAACCTCATGAAGGATGAGAGTCTGAGTGTACCAGCCGGGATTTGAACCTGTGACCATGAGGTCGAACACAGGCCCCTGCAGTGGATGCAATAATCCAGTGAGCAAACAGACCTGGCTATAATATTTATCTGAATCTGAATCCCATTCAGAACCTTTCAGGACAACATCATAATCGTCCTCTTAGACTGAACAGAGGCAGGCAGCAGACACCAAAAGGTTAAAGTAAATGAATGTCAACTCTCTAATAGTGTCATTTGCTAAATTGTAATTTAAAATCCAATTCACCAGAAATTGTGATTTGCCATTGTGAGTCCAGTGATACTAAACATGAAGTGTCTATCTCTTCACAATTGGGAATTACATTTAAAAGATGTAATATAGTCATTCTAATTTTAATCAATGGGACATATAGGCCTTGCAGCACAGAAAAACAAAACTGGGATTTTCTCACTACCAAGACATGTAAAACTTAAACATACTTGTTATTCATTTAAGAACAATGCACCCTTCCCTGTGGGTCATACGGGGCCTACCTTAGAAGTGTCATATGCATAAAGAGAGAAGGTTTGAGCATAAGAAGAGTTTTATCTTGCCAGGTAAAAGTGACAGTGTGAAACTACATATACAGGCTCTATAATGGTAGGTCTAAGCCATTGTTAGAGACCTACTTAAGTGTTTGCCATAATGAGAGCTGCATGCCCACTAGTAGCATTTATTTACAGGCCCATGGCATGTGTAGTGAACTTTAATAGGGGGCTAAAAAGAAAATTAAATATGACAAATGGAGTTAAGCCAATATTACCATATTTAGGGAAGAGAGCACAACCACTTGTGCACTGTTCAGCAGTGTTAAAATGCACAGAGTCCTAAAGCCAGCAAGAACAAGGTCAGAAAAAGAGGGAGAGGAAGGCAAAGTGTTTGGGGTGACACTTCAGAACGAGCCATTTTCCAACACTCTCCCTATCATTCTGTGGGAAATTCAATAGTGGAAGTGAACATCTGTGAATTTAAGCAGTCTTTAACAGCTAGGTTCTAAGGTTTAGGTTATAGTTGGGTCCATTACTTGTTTGGAGTACAGATAGCTTTAAATAATCTACCTAGAAAATCCTTGGGCGGCTAGACCCCTTACAAGGTCCTATTTGGCATCCAGACGTATGTTCAGAATTTAATAATCCTGAAACAGTGGCGGCCAATACACCCTTTGACGTCAATTAATGTTTCGTTGACTTGCAAGAAATCCAAGACTCCAGAGATGAGTACTCGAATGAAACTGCTAAAGTTTGTGCCACTGAAGAGGTGATGGAGCAACGACAAACTACTGTGTGGATTCCTAAACGTATGTTCAGATCTTAATAATCCTGAAACAGTCGTGGCAAACACACCTTTTGACATCAATTAATGTTTTGTTGACTTACAAGAAATCCAAAACTCCTGAGATGAGTGCTCAAATGAAACTGCTAAACTTTGTGCCACTGAAGAGGTGAAGGAGCAACCACCTACTACTGTCAGGATTCCTAAACCTGGGGATCTAATTCAAGAAAATATTACAGGAAAAAAGTAGTTTGGTCAATCACATAGAGCACCCGTGCCAGTCTTGCGGACTGCAGGTATGAGTCATGTGATTTTGCCACCTTTTGCTGTTGTAGAAACAAAAGATTTATGTCCGACATGCCAATCAAACCACACCATGCAGCCAGTCCAGCACAATAGGCCTCCTCTCACTACCATATAGGAAATACCTCTACAAGCATTACGTAATAGAGGAATTGCTAGTCCCAGGCTTGGACAAGGGTCGCTCTCCTTTGGGGGATGTATCTTGCCATGTTTGGGCCCACTAGAGCACCAGGGATTTGTTTGTGGGGAGTGACCACTTGGGCAAGGGCCCCTCCCCTTTGGGGAGCATTAATTTGTCAGTTTCTGCACCCCTGGGGGGCAGATCAGCATATTTTATTGTTGTATGGTCATTAGGTCACCAGGGATTTATTTGTTGAAGTCGCCCCTTGAGCAGGGTGATCCCTTTGGGGAGCATTATTGTGGATGTTTCTGCCCCCCTGAGGGGCAGATTGGCTGATTTATTTTTTTGTATGGCCACTATGCCACCAGTGTTATTTTTTTTATGATGGGGAGCAACATAACATTGGACAAGGGTCTCTCCCCTTCATGGGAGGATGATTGTGCCCATTCCTGTTCTCTTGCGTGGCAGATTAGTAGTATGTGTTTTAGGCCGAGAAGCCACTAGACACTTGGGGTTTTAAAAGGTTTGTGTTGGGGTGTGGCCTCAAGGGCACGATTTGCTCCCCTTTCACGGGGGTGAATATTTTATTTATACTCTTAGGCCCACCTATGCCTTAGCTTAGCTGGTAGATTGTGTGTGGACTGGTGCATTATTTGCATATGTGATTGTAATGGTTTTGATTCCTGTTTGCGGTTTTGGCAGAGGTTGTTCTGTATTTTTGCGTTCTTGCAATTTTTTGGTAAGAAAAATATTTTTGTTATACTTACTCCAAATGAATATTTTTTGTTAGTGGTGTCATAATGGCAGCATATTCATTTAGTGGTTTGAGCATGAAATTCTTTGTGATGTGTTTTGCATCGTCTTATGTGTAATTTTCTTTTCTTTTTCTTTTTAGTGGGATGTTCTTGATCCTTACTGTGTCTGTGCAGAGTAGGTAGTGGTAAATCTCTTTTTTTACAAAGGGTTTGTTGTTGTCAACTTTATTTATTTCTTTTTTTGTTTATGTAGCGCTAGATTCGACCCCCGGAGGGGTTTCTCTGTGCTTAAGCAGACTGTGAGGAGAGGCAGAGGTTCCTGGCAGGCTTAGAAAGTACCTACCAAGAAGGTTTTAAGCAGTTTCCTGAATCTTATATGTTCTGAACACTGTCTAAGAGAGAGGGGTAACTCTTTTGACAAGTTACCTTTATTAGTAAGCTTTATGGGTAGCAGTAGCCTTACTGCTCTTCAGGTGGTTGGTATGCTTCTTGAATCTTCCTCTGAGCAGGATTATGACAATGACAGTGCATCTGAGGGAGAGGAGGGAGGGAAAGATCCAGCCACCTGGAATCATCGGATGATGAAGCTGTTCTCCGTGCAGATGAAGCTAATCTCAGTCTGGATGAAGTACCTGTTTTAGAGGGGGAAAATGATGAGCCAATGGTGCAGGAAGAGACATTAGTATTGCAGCCTGAGACTGCAAGGCTTCATACTGGAATTCCTGGACTCTGGTTTGATCCAAACATGGTGCAGCCAGTGCTACCTGCCTTTAGTGTGGATGCAGAATATAGAGTGGATTTCAGTTGTTTATGGATGATGTGTTTTTGGCTGACATTGTTGAGCAGACGAAATTGTATGCTGAACAGTTGTTAAGGGACAACAGTGCCAGACTCAGGTCCCATTTTAGAGCTACCCGGTGGACTCCCACAAATCTGGAAGAGATTAAGAAGTTTTTGGGTTTGACTTTTTGAAGGGCTTGATAAGGAAGCCTTGGATGGCTTCATATTGGTCTACCAGTCCCTTGATAGGCAACAGACATATTTCCTGCAATTATGAGTCGTCATCGGTATTTACTTTTGCTTTGGATGTTGTTGATAGTACTTTGGAGTTGCCACAAGATAACCCTGACTGTGACCGTCTTTTTAAGATTCGGCCTGTTCTTGAACACTTTGTAGATTGGTTTTCAGAGATGTATATTCCAGGGAAAGAAATAGCTATTGATGAGTCTTTGGTCCTATTCAAGGGTAGTTTGGTTTTTAGGCAGTACATTCCTAGCAAGAGGGCACATTATGGAATTAAGCTGTATTTGTTGTCTGAAATTAGGACAGGGTATGTCTGTAATTTCCGGGTGGCAACCATTCCGAGAAGCCACAGAACCCCGCGCCTCGCTCTTCAATCGTTTGAGTTTTTATACGGCATATCCCGTTGCAGCATTGTACTGCCAAAAGGGAGTTCTTCCTATTAAGAAGGCTTCCTTGTTGATTAATTTTCGTGAACAAATTCTAACTTCACGAGATTTCTTTAAAACGATCTGATGAGCGAGTGCTGATACCCAGTAAACCAGATCAGGATTCTGACTGGCCTTAAAATAAACAGGAATCACTAATAAAGAATATAAAATACGACAGCATTCTCTATTATCCAGACTGATTTTAGATTAACAATATATCCTTCAGATGAAGTCAACTCTCTAACAAGAACACATGATATGCTATGGATGGCTTTTGATAAGTAATAAAAGCGCCACTGCCATTAACTAGATCACCAGTGCATAAAAGACAAGACTCCATTGGTGATTTCTTTACTCCTCGGTGCCTTTGCTAAATTGTGATACACGTGGCTACTCCAGAAGAAGGCGCTGGTCGCCGAAACACACGTAGAGAATTAACTCGTTGATGCCACTTTTTAAACATGCTTTTTTATATAATGTTTTAAATTGTGTATTGAATGTTTTCTGTTGAAATTTTGCTGATTACTTAATAAGAAATTCTTCTTTTAAAATTATATTATTTGAATTGCATATTTGTCTGTGCCCCTTTTTATTTGGTAAGCAATAAAAATTGATTTTAGACCTACTTACATCCCTTTCGTTCCCTTTGTTTACTTCATTGAAACAGAAATAGTCTGTAGTTTAAGTGCTTTGGCTGTTACTTTTCACTCTGTAATTTCTGGGTGTACACTGGTAGGGATTCCACTATTGACCCCCCAGGTTGTCCATCCACTTTTGGGGTTTCAGAGAACATTGTGTGAGATCTTGCTAGAGTACTGTTTAACAGGGGCCACCATTTGTACCTTGATAACTTCTACTCTGCTGTGCAATTGTTTAAGGAATTGTTCAAATATGACACTTTTGCTGCTCTAACCGTAAAGATTATCCAAAAGAGCTTGTTTGCAAAAAACTTTAGAAGGGACAGTGCAGTTCCTTGTGTAGTGATGAACTACTAGCTGTGAAATTGGTGGACAGGAGGGATGTGCACATAATGACTTCCATCCATGATGACAGTACTTCACCTGTGGCTGTTTGGAGTCAAATTGCTGAAGTGAGCAAACCTGTGTGTATTTTAGACTACAATAAGCACATGGGTGGTGTTGATAGAGTAGATCAGAGGTTGAAACCTTACACTTCTATTCGTAAGGTTTACATTTGGTCATCCATCTCTTCAATTTAGCAAATTTCAATGCTTGTGTAAAAAGAGTGCTCTTCTGAATCAAAGTTGACTTTTGTTCATTTTCAGGAGTTTGTGATAGACAGCCTTGTTGTTATGGAACAGGCAAGTGTTCTTAGAGTTGGAGTGGTGGAGGATGTGGCTAGATTGAAAGATCACCAATACAAAAGGACTGTCAATGGTCTGTACAACTAATGGGGGCAAAGAAAAATGTGACAGACTCTGTGTCTACCTATAAAGTGTGTACAACAAAAAGGAAATGAATCCCATCAGATTGAAAGATCACCACTTTTCTGATTTATTTCCTACCACATTGAATGAACCCACCCATTGATTTGTAAGAGTACGCAACTGGAGCACCCCATGTCTAAATTGCAAAATATTGCTTCTTAGCCAGAAATGGCTGAATGTCATCTAAGACAGCATTAGACTATAATGATCTTTGGCATTCAGGAACACTAAAGTCAATTGGCCAAGCAAGGGCCTCCTATTCAGCTGCATGAGTTTTTTATAGCTCTCAATGAGAATCCTCCTTGGGATCAGCAAGCATGTTTCTTCTACGTTATCCCATAGGTTCCCACACCCATGGGCACCCATGGTCACACAGGTTTTCCTGTTTATTTATTTTTATTTATTTATAAAATTTCTATAGCGCACAAATACCTTCCGGTGTCTCGGCGCTGGAGTTCACAGAGATTGCAAAGGGTTCCTGCTAAATTTACTGGTCAAAAAGCCAAGTTTTAAGGTGTTTCCGAAATATTAGTAAAGATGAACTGAATTTAATATGAGGGGGAAGCTTGTTCCATAATTTCGAGGCAGCAACCACGAAGCGTTTGTCTCCCCATGTTGCTTTCATTGTGTGTGGGATGTTAAGCAGGTGAGATGCCGATGAACGTAAGGATCGGTTGGGTTTGTAGACACATAGATTTTTAAGAAGTCTGGTCCAGTATTGTTCAGTGCTTTGTATATGATGCACATGGCCTTAAACTTTGTGCGACATCTGATCGGCAACCAGTGTAGTTGACGAATGATGGGAGAGATGGATGAAAATTTAGGTGTGCCGGTTAGGATCCTTGCAGCAGCGTTTTGCACAAGCTGTAATTTGTTCAAGACTTGCTCCTGTGCATTCAACAATAGGCCGTTGCAATAATCCACCTTTGACAAGACCAGAGTGGACATTAAGGTTTTGCCTGCATTTGGGGGTAGAAAAGGGAGTAATTTCATTACCATTCTCAAGGTGTAGAAGGACGCTGAGACCACTGCGTTAGCGTGGCTGACAAAAGTTAGCCTATTGTCAAATAAGACTCCCAGATTTCTGACTTTTGATACCGGTAGGGGAGGAGCTCCCAGCTCCGATGGCCACCAGACTGGGGACCAAGACGGGGTCAGCTCACCAAATAGCATGACCTCCGTCTTGTCGGAATTCATTTTTAAACAGTTCTGGTCCATCCAGGTGCTAATCGCTCTCATACCCTCCTGGAAGTTAGCGGCCACTACTGCTCCGTTTTTGTGGATTGCCAGGACTAACTGAGTGTCATTGGCGTATGATGTTAATCCAATGCCAAATGACTTAATCACCCTCGCCAAGTCTGACACATATATGTTAAAAAGCGTCGGACTTAGCGAGGAGCCCTGGGGAACTCCACAAGGCAAAGTGAAATCAGGCGAGTAGTAACTCCCCATTTTCACAGACTGCTCTCTGTCCGATAAAAAGGATGCCAAGAGAGCCTTAGCTTTGCCCTGAATTCCAATAGCAGCGACACGGTCGATCAAGATGTTATGATCGACCGTGTTGAAAGCCGCAGACAGATCTAGAAGTATTAGGACCGCTGCACCGCCCTGGTCCATGATTATCCTGACCTCTTCTGCTGCTTTTATCAAAGCGGTCTCGGTCCCATGGCCCTTTCTAAACCCAAATTGGGTATCATCTAACAGCTTATTCTTGTCGATGAAGCTTGACAGTTGTATATTAATTGCCTTCTCGAAAATTTTTGATGGATAGGGGAGCGAGGCAATAGGTCGATAGCTTTTTAACCCTGCTGGATTTAGTGTCGTTTTTTTTAGGAGGGGTTTCAAGATGACTTTCTTCCAAATTGTAGGGTATTCTCCTGTTAGGAACATGGCGTTACAGATATTAGTAAGCACCGGGGCTATCTGATTAGAGACTGATTTAAGAATAAGCAGGGGGCATGGGTCCATGGGTGATCCTGATTTAACTGTTATATGTCAACCATGATAATTTGTCCGCACCATGTGGTCCGAAAACTTCGCCCAACTCACTCCTCTATGTGGCCAATTCAGGAGTGCTCCACAGAAGTTGCCACAATAAGAGGGGTCTAAGAGTGGCTTCAAATGAAATAGGTATAATCCCTAGATCCATACGGAGAGGTGGCAATGGGGTGCTAAAGGGAAGACCCACTAATTGCTCAGCATAGGAATTCTCAGTGTATAATATCGAGCCAGATGGACAATGACCCCAAATTTTAGCACCATACAGGGCAGCACCCCTAGCTTGTGTCCTGTAAATTTCTACTGTCGGGCCAACACACTTGTGGGTGCAGCTTCTGTATACCTTAATCAGGCCCCCTATTGTCTGAGTCAACTTTAGACTTGTTTTCTTAATTTACCCACCACAGTCCATTTTCACTGTGAGTGTGATACTGAGGTACTAAAAAATGGGCACCCTCTCTAGCGTTCTTCCATCTAGCAGGGGGTTTGGCCGGGTGCTATTGCTCTCATTAAATACCAATTACTTGGCTTTCTGGAGTATGATCTCCAGACCCCGGTTTCTGCAAAAACCACTACAAATTTAAAGAGCCCTCTGGATTCCCATGGGAGATTTCGAGAGTAGGAGGGGGTCATCAGTGAACATCATGGCTGGTATTTTTCAATTTGCTAGCCTAGGAGCATCAATGTCATGCTCTGCAACCAACAACTCAACAAAGCTGTTGATAAAAAGACAAAAGAGGGTCAGGCTAGGACAAAGCCTTGGTGAACACCTCTTTTTACCAGTAGGGGGGCTATGAGTTTAAAGTTTTTGCCATACCTTACTTTGGTAAAATTGCCCGCATGTAAGCGTTTCAACTGGAGACAATGGTGCACTGGGACTCCCACAGCCAACAGGATTGACCCGAGTTTATACCTCAGTACCAGGTCGAATGCCGATTTTAGGTCCCCAAATATTATATAGAGGCTGCCACCCTCTATGCACAATGGTTTCCAATATAATATATATATATCTAGCCTAAATATCTGGTAAGTTGTAGAGATCTTAGCTCTAAACCTGTGTTGTAGGGGAAATTATGCTCATCCATCCAGCTCTGGAGTAGCACCAAGAGTACACAGGCAAATATTTTCTAGCTTATATCGATGAGGCTGATGGGACGATGGTTAACAGGGAGATGTGCTGAGCCCTTTTAAAGATTGGTATGATTACGGCCCCCTCCGAGGCAGTGGGGAGTGCCATGCCCTGCAAGCTGGCATTGAACAAAGACCATGAATAAGGGGCCCAAATGGTTGGTTCAGAACACAAGAGGTCTCCGGGGATCTTGTCTAACCCTTATGCCTTAAATGGTGTCATTCTACTCAATGCCTAAATTATCATTTTAATGGTAATCGGGGGATATCTTAAGGAGTTGACTCAAGGGGTGAAATTGTGTTAACCACTGTCCCATCCTCCTCTTCTGCCCTTGAGTATAAGGCTTCAAAATGTGCCTTCCATTCGTCCTCCCAGATGTTAGGTTCTATGGCCAGTTTGCCCTCTTGGGAACCTGAATTGACCATGTTCCAAAAATAACTCACATGGTGATTTTTTAGGGTGATTCTGAGGGTGTCCCATTTTTGGCATTCCAAACTACTTTTTAAATCAGTGATGGCACTTTTGTAGGCTGTTCTTTTTTGCCCTGACCAATTGCCTATCATTTACTTTAATGGCAGCAATGAGATCTGACTTGGCCCTACCACAACCTTTGTTGTACCATAAGTGACAAGGTTTTTTATTCCGATGAAAACAGAAGTGGTATGCCGTTTCTACAAGGGGGCGTGCAGGAGATGGTCAGTAGTCAATTAAAGGATCACACCAATGTGTGGATGGGCAGGAGAAGTGGTTCCTCCTTTCGGAAAAAGACCCTCACACACCCAGCCAGCTAGGTGTCTTGCTTCATCATCGGGTCTGCTCCTTATCGTGGCGATGCTGCAATACCCAATCAGGCACCCGTGATGGGGCCTTCTTGGCAGAGATCTTTATTCCTGACGCCGTTGGGTGAGCGTGTGTGAGGGCCCTAAAATTTCTGTATAGTGTAGGTGAAGATAATGTGTAGGGATAGAAAAGTAAAACAGGGAATAGTGGTCCACTCATAACAATTTTAATGAGTTGCGGTCACTACCCTGATTAAAACCAGAAAAAAGCACACACTCCCACTCTAAGATATGTGAGATAATGTGCTAGTGAAATAGGTCACCATGTTTCTTGTCTGTTGTCTATTAATGGCAATTCTTCAGAACCAAAATAGGATTTACCTACACTTTTTGATAGTGGTCACAAATGCAGTGAAGTGAAGAAACGACCACCTTTACAGCACCCTAAAAATTGGTACCTATAGATCTAAGCCAAAACCTGCAACAAGAACACAATATGACAATATTACGTATCATCTCAAAGCCAAAGCAATGCTTTGGGTGTACCATTAAACATCCATGGTGCCTCACACGCATGCATAACACAGGTGAGCTGTGACATGCATCAACTGTGATCTGAATCTATTAAAAACCATTAAAAGGCAGCAGATAATATAATACAGTACACTTCAGGGTCTAAAAACAGATGGAAGTTGGGTAGATGAACTCACCCGGATTGGGTCAAAGGTTAACAGCATTGTGTACCGGTAGAAGGAGACATTGAAGTGTAGCGTCCTAGTAAATGAAAAAAACAATGTAGAGACAACAAGTGCCAGACTTAGTGCTCAATAGGCAGTGCCAGGGTTCAACATTGGGTGCCCCCCCGGCATTGTCTTAATGAGGGATGTGAGGGCGTCAGGGGAAGGGCTCCAAGTAGAAGTACTGTTGTGGCAATTATGCTAATGTCACTGAGCGACCTCCACACTTGTCAGCAAGTTGCACCACCGACTACAACCAGGATTGGTATCAGTAGTGTGTGGGGTTCGTCATCCAACAGTGACTCCAACACAGGCAGTTGGAAAGCTAGGTAACCAAGACCCCTATGTACCGGTCTTACAACATGCCCCCGTATCCGGGACCTCAAGTCTGGCATGCCCAATATACCAACCAAGACCCTCTAGCCTTCTTTCAACATGGAACTGAGCCACCTTTTTTAGACAGATAGGTTGCCAATAATTAGACCTTTTAATGGTTATAACTGGCAGTTGAAATCCCCACCAATTATTGCCCAAGAGTTATTGGGGATTGATGGGAGGAAGGCAGACAGTTGGTCTAGAGTCGAGGACTCTTCGCCATACCATACTGGCCGTGAGTAGACATTGATCAGGGCAATTCTGACCTTTGTGGGACACTTCAGAAAGATACAGAGGATGCTGCACGAAGAAGTCTCTATCTGTTTCGCATCACAACCCAGGTACACCAGAAACCAGGTAAACAGACCCCTGAAGAACCGGGTTTTAGAACCCAGCGGCGCCAGGGGCACGCCCAATGTCTTCGGGTTCACCTGTCTTAGAATACAGAGACACGGGATACTTCTCAGTGACGTCAAAGATCAAATTTATTGGCTGCAACCAGGAACAGAAGTCCACGAAGCACGACACGGGTGGTTCGCTAGAGACTGCCCAATTTTAGTATTTCGAGACATCGTCTTATATGCCAGAAATCACATTCCTGACTAGCATCAATTATTTATGAACTGTCCAATCACAAAGTGGCATTGCAAAAGGTATTGCATAACGACAAGCCCACTTTTCAGTTGTCCAGCCCACCATCAATTAAAAGGAAAACCCAACATTCTTGCTCGAACAGGCCGGACAAACTCATAATAAAAGGACCACAACCCAAACCATAAATAGGCCATAAAAGAAGGAACAGAAACAGATGAGAAGCAAGATAGAAGGGTGTGTGCTTGTACCATAAACTCAGCAATGTCCTGCTCTTTGATCTCTATCTTGACTAGCTGCCGAACAAGGAACTGGCTCAACAGGGTTAGCTTCGGGCAATGGAGTCAGTTTGCTCAGGTCACACAGAAGTCAGCTAAAGGTGTACGTGTCCCAAAGACTCGCTCGGCCGTAGTCATCGGCCTATGTGAGGGCAACCACAAAATGTCTGCCGTACACAAAATGGAACTCAAAGGTTCGGAACAAAATCCCTGAATACACCGTAAATCCATCAATCGAACATGATGAAAAGACTGGTACATACCACACTCATCATTTGCAGTTTGCTGATACCAAAATCGTCACGATACGACAACATTTATAGAACGGGTTCAGAATCACGGAACCTCACCCCATATAGGCCTACCCCTACCCCCTTGAGTGTCTGTAATGCTAAATGACGAAAGGCCCTGTCTATGTGTGTCTGCCCTAGCCATGTTTCCTGGAACATACAGATCTCTTGTTGTTCAATAAATGATCCCCATTCCAGATTATCTAGTTTGGTGGAGAGTCCTGCAATGTTCCAGGATAGAAGCTTCAACCTAGATGGGCCCATTAACTACTTTGCTGCTAGGCATTTCCCCCACGCCCGTGCTAAGCCTTTTTTTTGGGCTATTTGGGGTAGTGCGCACTGTGGCCCCTGTAACTTCTTGACCACAGAAGGTATCCACGCAAAATTTGCGTCCTTTCCTTGCAATATCATGGGGATTCTAAAGGTACCCAGGTTTTGTGGATTCCCCTGGAGGGGTCTCAGAAATTAGCCAAGATACAGCAACATTTTGCCATTTTTCGGGAAAATGGACTACAAATAAAAACGCAAATATTATCAAAAAAGGGTTTGTGGGGCTGAAGTCACCATTTTCCCAGCTTTTAGGGAATGACAGACTTTTGTCATCAAACCAACCCAGGGGGGGCAGAAAGTCCACTAGGTGCCAGGGAATTTTTGGGCAAATTTTAATTTGGGTAGGGCTGCCCAAAACGGACATGCCAATCCCCCCACCCTAATTAAAATTTACCCCAAAAAACAACGGGTGTATATAGTATAGTGGCCTTTTTGCACCCCCGGGGGGGCAGATTGGGGCTACTGCCCCATGTGCCCCCTGGGGGGCAGGAAGGCTTTTATTGTTGCGGTGGAGGGTGTGGGGTCATGGGAATACCCATTTTTGGAGCCCCCACCATAATTCAAATTTGCCCCCAAGAATCCCTGGCATCTGGTGGGCTTTTTGTCCCCCCCGGTGGGGCAGATTGGGGGCTAATGCCCCTATCTGCATCCGGGGGGGGGGGGGGGCAGAAAGTCCACTAGATGCCAGGGAGATATTTTTGCAAATTTTAATTAGGGTGGGTCTTCCCAAAACGGACATGCCAATGCCCCCACCCTAATTAAAATTTGACCCAAACAATCCCTGGCATCTAGTGGCTTT
The DNA here is from genome assembly GCF_964263255.1 of Lissotriton vulgaris. Lineage (NCBI taxonomy): Eukaryota > Metazoa > Chordata > Amphibia > Caudata > Salamandridae > Lissotriton > Lissotriton vulgaris. Next base: position 2,038,875,733 of record NC_141691.1, read on the forward strand.
TTTGCCCCCATGGGGGGCAGATTGGGGGCTACTGCTCCATCTGCCCCCCAGGGGGAGCAGGAAGGCTCTTATCTTTGCAGGGAAGTGGTTGGGGGCATGGGCATGCCCATTTTTGGAGCCCCCACCATAATTCAAACTTGCCCCCAAAAAAACCCTGGCGTCTAGTGGACTTTTTTGCCCCCATCTGCCCCCCAGAGGGGCAGAAAGTCCACTAGAGGCCAGGGAGTTATTTGGGCAAATTTTAATTAGGTTGGGGCTTCACAAAACAGGCATGCCAATGCCCCCACCCTAATTAAAATGTGCCTAAAAAATCCCTGGCATCTAGCGGCCTTTTTGTCCTCCCAAGGGGGCAGATTGGGGGCTACTGCCCCACCTACCCCCCAGGGGGGACAGGAAGACTTTTATTTTTGCGGGGTGGGGGTGGGGGCATGGGCATGTCCATTTTGGGAGCCCCCACCCTTAATCAAATTTGCCCCAAAAAAATCCCTGCCATCTAGTGTGCTTTTTGGCCCCCCAGCACAGCAGATTGGGGGACTAATGCCCCCAATGTTGCACCTTCCCAAAAAATTGTATCAACCCTTCGGGCTATTGTACCTCTGTTTCTTATTCTAAATACCTGATGAATTTTACTAGAGTTTGGTGAGTGGCACCAAATCCTATTCATACTAGGTGTTAGAATAGTAATTTTTAATCCTACACTATTCAACACTTACCCTACTTTAACACCCCCCTGGTGTTAGAATAGTAATTTTTACTCCTACACTATCCAACACTTACTCTACTATTACACCCCCCTGGCGTTAGAATAGTAATTTTTACCCCTACACTATCCAACACTTGCCCTACTTTTACATCCCCCAGGAGTTAGAATAGTTATTTTTACCCTACACTATCCAACACTTACCCTACTTTTAAACCCCCCTGGAGTTAAAATAGTCATTTTTACCACTACACTATCCAACCCTTACCCTACTATTAACCCCCCTGGGGTAAGATTAGTAATTTTTTCTCCTACACTATCCAACACTTACCCTACTTTAACACCACCTGGAGTTAGAATAGTCATTTTTACCCCTTCACTATCCGACACTTACCCTACTTTAACACCCTCCTGGTGTTAGAATAGTAATTTTTACTCCTACACTATCCAACACTTACTCTACTATTATACCCCCCTGGAGTTAGAATAGTAATTTCTATCCCTACACTATCCAACATTGACCCTACTTTTATACCCTCCTGAAGTTAGAATAGTAATTTTTACTCCTACATTATCCAAAACTTACCCTAATTGTACACCCCCATGGAGTTAGAATAGTAATTTTTACTCCTACACTATTCCACACTTACCCTACTTTTACAACCCCTGGAGTAAGAATAGTAATTTTTACCCCTACACTCTCCAACACTTACCCTACTATTACTCCCCCTTTATTTAGAATAGTTATTAATTTAATAAAATTATCCCCTGGAGATTAAATATTAATAAATAATTTTAAGATTGCTTAAAAAAAGATATTTTTGTAAAAATAAATAATATTGGTATAAAATTAATACAAAACATCTAAAATGTTTTTTTATAAAGATATCTTTTAAGTTTAAAAAACAATATGTGTTAATTAAATATTTGTAATTAATCATTTAAAATATAGTTATGGCGGTTTTACATTGATTTTAATGTAAAGTAATGTCCTTCCTTCATTTCAATAAATGTCTAGCTGACTGTCGGGTCTATCAAATAGGAAGCGAGTTGGAGATTAACTTGTGATAAAAAAGAAGCTAAAGGGTGCATCCTAAAGGTAAGAATATTATTTAATAATGAAATACATTTTTTTTTAAAAGTAGAACATTGTAAATTAAATATTGATAAATATATACTTTGAATGCGAGACAGAATTTTTAAGTTTAATTTAAAATAAACTTGATTTAGTAAATGTAATTTTTTAAATATTATTTTCAAAATTTTTTAAACACATTTGTTATACTTTATTTAATGAAAACATTTATTTTGAACATACATTATTAATAAAAATAAAAAGTTTAATAATTGTCCTTTTTCTTTGTTGATAGCTTCAGATGACGTATACGCGAGTACATCAATAACGTAGGCAGCCATATTGAGGAGCGTCGCTGGACAGAGCAGAAACAAGGAGACCTGCGCTCAGGTAGGAAACTTTTACAACATATTTTTAATTGTTAAACATGGTGTGAGTGTTATTTATTGCAAGGAGAGAAGAGGGAGGTTTAGATTAGTAAAATGTATGTTTAGTTTGTATATTTTTAGCATGTCCCCGATCTTATTGTTAGTATATGCCCACGTCGGGTCACGTGTTTATTTAAGCTCTAAAAAAAGATGTAATGTTTGTATTTACTGAGTTCAATTCAATTTGAAAAATGGTTATTAGATGGAAAATTGGAACAATATTTTGTTTTGAAAACATTGGACATAGAAGAAGATCGATTTACGAACATTGGATTTATAAAGGATAAAATGGATCGTTTTTCGTGGATTTTTTGGGGAATCGTGGAAGACATCTATGTTATTTTTTTTGGTTGGTTTTTAAAATGGAACTTTGCTCTATTACTACCTTTGTCTTGTTCTATCCCTCAGTATCTTCTCACTCCCCCTTACTCTCTTTCCATAACATTATCCCTCAGTCCCCTTCACTCACTCAACATATTTCACTTCCTCACTCTCTTTCACTCACTTCCCTTCATTTATTACCTCCCTCACTCTCCTTTCCTCCATCCATCTCTAAGTCTCTATTTCCTCAATCAGTACCTTGTGTTGCTTTATCGCTCAATCTATTCTCAATCCTCCCTTACTATATTTCTATTACATCATCCCTCACTGATCTTCAGTCACTCCACTTTTTTCACTCCTTCACTCCCTTTTGCTCAGTCCCCTTCCTTTATTTTCTCCATCACTCTCCTTTCCTCCATCCGTCTCTTAGACTTTTCCTCTGTTTTAGTAAGTGTAAGTGTTTTACTCCTTCATACTCCCTCAGTCTTCTTGTGTTTGTCTATTTCACTGTCTCCTTCACTGTTGTCTGTTTTTCATTTTCTTTTCTCTCTTTTCATAAATACTTGTCTCTCATTTACTTATTTTTTCTTTCTGTTAATATGCTTTTTTTCCATTACTCCTTTCCCCTCACTCCTATATCCCTTCCCTCACTATAACTGCCCTTTACTCAATCTTACTCCTCTTCTCCCACTTCATGTTCTCTTCTCTGTGCATCACTCCCATTCCTTTTCTTCTTCTCCAATTTCATCAGTACCCCTCAGTTTTTTTTCCTCACTTCATCTGTCAACCCTGCTTCCTTATTTCTTTTTCCTCATTCCCTTCTGCTAACTCCCTTTCATTTACTCATCTTTTGAACATTTTTCGCTCCCTCTCTTGCTGTGTCTCACTCAGTCTAAAATCTCTTCCTGTCTGTATCCCACCCCGTTTCTGTTTTCCACTCTCTTTCCCTTAGTCTCCCTCACACTCTTTCACTCATTTAAATCCTCAGGGGCAGATTTAGAAGCCCCTTGTTCCTCTTTTACACTGCTGCTGCGTCACTTTTCTTACACAATGGCAGCGCAAAAGAAGCACTATAGTGCAGGGTATTTAGAATGTGATGCATTAGGGAGATGCGCCCCAATTTTTAAACCCTGCACCACATGAAACCAGTGTCAGGTTTCATGTGGGCGTTTCCACGCAGGGGTGGGCGTTCCGTCGCAAGAACGCCCTTGAAAAGTAATTCAGTGAAATCTACAGGATTTCACTGAGTCACTTTACCAACACTGATGCGTCAAAACCTTGCACCTGGTTGAAGCAGGTGTAAGGCTTGACGCACCATGTTACAGATAGGGCAAGTTGGAAAAGTGTTGGAGTTGCGTGCCGCATGCAACAGAATTTCAGCACTGCGCCAACTTAACGCCCTAGATGCGACACGCATCTGTTTATTCCTACGCCATGGTGCACCACATTGCAAATGCGGTGCATCATGGGTGGCGCAAGGATAAACTTGTGTGCCACATCTTTACTGGCGCATCTCTGCTAATTTTCCGAGATGTGTCAGGTAAAATAAATCTATCACTCTTTGACTCCCCTTTCTTCACTCACCATACTCGCCTGTCCTCACTCGTTCCCTCATTCTCTTCCTTCCCTGTCTCTGCCCCTGCGCCACTTCTCTCACTCCCCCTCCCCCTCCCTCATTCTCTTTTCTTTACTGCCCTTCCCTTAGTTTTTCACTCCCCTTAACTCACTCCCCCACCCTTACACCCCTTCTTTCAGTCACTCTTCGACTCCCCTTTTGGCACTCACCATACTCCCCTTTTCTCACTCTTTCCCTCAGTCCCATCCTTTCTTTCACTCAGTCATTGCAGTCATTCATTTATGCACTACACTTTCATTAAAAAAAATGAACAACACAGTGTGTTAGGAATACAACTCTTTTTGGAGAAGTAAATGAGTTCTGAAAAGAACTTTTTTTAGTTTGTTTTTTTATATTTGTTTTCCCTTTTTTTAAGTTTTATATTCTTTTTTTTTTTTTAAGAAGATTCAGGAACTGCAACTTGGAAACTGTTCAACAAGAACAAAATAAATGAAAAAAAAAAGTAACTCCTTTCAGAGCATTTATGGTTCTGAATGATGCGTTCAATTAGATTCAGGCTCTGTTCTCCGTATACAATAAGATCAAAGCATTTGTTGCATCGCATATGCACATGCGCCAAATATGGCCTAAGGTCCATTTCTGCTGTTGCTGGCGATGGAGGTGGAGCTATAGATGTGCTGGCCACAGCTTGTGGATTCTGCTGGGCCAGAGCTCTTGTGGCTGCTTGGGCATATTGCACACATTACTTTAGAGGCATTTACCTTTTTCAGTTCCTCTGGGAAAGTAAAAAACTTCCAAATAAAAGAAGATTTCCCCTTCTTGGCTCGCTTGCGATATTCTAGGTGGGAGTCAGAAGAAGCAGATGTTGTTTCCTGTCTTTCTGCCATCCTGTTGATTTTTCTGCTTGCAGCTCCAAAAAGGGTCCTTTTTCCAGGAGAATAAAGCAAATAGTGAGGGAAGTGGGTAGGGTTTTTCCAGAATAGTAACTAGTATTAACCAATAAAAAGTGTTGTTTTTGTCACATGATTTGACATGCGCGCACGACGCTCGAAAATGACGTATTACTCGATTATTATTAAAGTTTCAAAATACACAAAGGAGTCAAGGAACAGACTCCCTGAACCCCTAGGTTTTCTCAGGGGGTCCCTTAAAGAACCCGACGGCCCCTAAATGTTTTTTATTTTTTTTTAAAACCGCGAGGTGCGCGCACAGGGCTTGTACCCCGAGGGAGAAGAGAGTTCAAAACAAAAGTGGAAAAAAGGAAAAGGGAGCAGGGTATACACTTCCTGACCCCCTAGTCCTTCTTAAGGGGTCCCTGAAGGACCTCGAAGGGCAAAATATTTTTTATATATTTGTTTTTTTAAATCACGAGCTTGCACCCTTCAGCCGCCATTTTGTGTTTTTCAGACTGAGTGCAGGGGTGCGCGCATGCCAAAAAACATACAAATAAAAACAAAAAACGTGTTTCATTGTTTTGATGTATTTATATTCATGAATAAAAACATAGATTTTCACACATATTTTATTTAGGGGTTAGCATTTAAAAAACCTTGCAAACTCACTAAAAAAAACATAGGTTTCATACATGTTATAGTTAGGAATTAGCTTTTAAAAAACCTTGCAAATTCAATAAAAAAACCATAGGTTTCATATTAGTTATAGTTAGCCGGACAATTTACTCATACAAAACCATTGAAATTCCCATGTTATAGTTAGTTGTACTCACTATAACTGGCGCGCCCGCAATGCACTGCTAATGATGTCACATATTACATCACTCATGACATAGTCAGTGACATCACTTATGACATCTCAAATGACATCACTGATGACCTCACTGATGAAATCAGATGAACAGGATGTATTGTACTGCCTATGCATATCTTGTTACAAGTACATTGTAGGACATATATCGCAAAATCTGTTTTGCATGTGTAGTTGTTTTGTATGTCTAATGGTGTTTTTCTTAGAGGGAGCTGAACTTTGCTTGTGTTTACGCCGTATCTGCAGGCTTTGCACTTGGTGCATTTATGAAAGCCTTTCACACTTTTAAGCCAATGAGTGTCTTTCCCTTTTTGTGGTATGTTGTGCACTAGTTCTTCTTTCATTGTTTTTGCCCTCATTAAAGTTAATTGAGGATGTTTGGCACATGAGATTCCTATTGTGGGGTCACTTTGTACAAGTGGCCAGTGTTTTTAGAGGATTTTGCGCAGCTGGTTGTGGTATGCATTATATCCTGTGAATTAATCTGGGTGTACCTGGTGATTTCAATGGCCGTGGATTTTCTGGGGTTTTAAAGATAAGGCTTTCCCTACTCTTTGTTTCACACTTCTGCTCAGCGTGGATGAGAGTATAATGTTTGTACCCCCTAGTGTGTAGTCTTTTGAATATTTCCTGCTTTGATTCTACAAAGCTGTTTTTTGTGCTACAGTTACTCTTCTTTCTTAAGCATTCTGCATAGGGGATGCTGTTAATGAGGCTGGTAGGGTGAAAGCTGTTAGTGTGCAGTATGATGTTGCCTGCGTTAGGTTTTCTATATGTTTTAGACTGTATCTTGTTGTTGGAGATAAACAGTTCTAAATCTAAGAACAGGATAGATTTCTTACTAGTTGAACAAGTGAAATGCAATTTCAAGGAGTTTTCATTTAGGTCTTCGGCAAATTTGGCTGCACTTTCTTCACTCCCTTTCCATAGCAAAAAGATGTAGTCAATGTAGCGACTATAATGTGCCACATTTTCTGACATTTGTGTGCAGTGTTTTACCATGAGTACTTGCTACTCCCACCAGCCCATATGCAAATTAGCATAGCTGGGGGTGAAGCAAGTACCCATGGCAGTCCCCTGTGTCTGTTTGTATAACATTTTATCAAACATAAAAGTATTATTCTCAAGACACCACTCTGTCATTTGAAAAAACATTTGTGTATGTAGGTAATGTTCAAAAGTCCTACTTTCCAGGTAATGTTTGATGGCATTAAGTCCGTCTGTGTGCCGAATGCTAGTGTACAGATTCTGTACATCTAGCGTCATGAATACATAGTCATCTTGCCATTTGACACCGTGGTGTATGAAGGTAGATTCTGTACATGTGGTTGTAGAAAATGGTCTATAAATTTGCTTGTGTTCTCGAAGAGTCCTCCGATTCCCTATATTATGGGTCTTCCTGGGGGCATTGCTCATTCTTAAGGGTTTTTGGTATGAGACAGAGGTGAGGGGTGACTGGGTAGTTGTTTTTCAAGAAATCAAACTCCTGTGCTCTTCCAGTCATAAAGGCTTTTGTGATACCTTTCTGATATATATATATATATATATATCACCTCTCCAGAAGGTTGCCCTGGCTTGGGAAGCACTCCAATGCCACCATATGTAAAAGAAAGTCTCTTTATCAAAGGCGCGGGCGTGATGAAAGTGAGCCACTCGTACCTGCACGAGCGAGGCATGCTGGGTCCTGCTGTCCGTGGCTGATCGTGAGACAATCTGGCACCATAGTCCGCTGCATATTTGAAGCCCACAGATGGGCCTCAGAGCGCTAGTCCTGCTCTCATCCAGTATGGCATCCCAAAGTGATCCGGAAGTTACCAGATCTTCAGCCCCCGTAGTTTAATGAGGTGGTGCCGTCCCGGCAGCCAGACCGCAGCCTCAACATCACAGCTCCAGAAGGTTGCCCTTGGTTGGGAAGCACTCCGATGCCACCATAGGTAAAATAAAGCCTTTAATGGTATGAGCAGCACAAACCGCACTGATTGCTTTAGTGGTTCAAAATCGTCCATTTTGGCCTGGCGCGTTTCGAGAAGTAGTCTCTTTAACAAAGGCGCGGGCGTGATGAAAGTGTGCACGCCACAGGACTCCTTAAATAATGCAAATGGGCCCGCCCTCATTGAGCCCCTCGTACCTGCACGAGCGAGGCATGCTGGGTCCTGCAGTCTGTGGCTGATCGTGAGACAATCTGGCACCATAGTCTGCTGCATATTTCAAGCCCACAGATGGGCCTCGGAGCGGTAGTCCTGCTCTCATCCAGTATGGCATCCCAAAGTGATCCGGTAATTACCAGATCTTCAGCCCCGTAGTTTAATGAGGTGGTGCCGTCCCGGCGGCCGGACCGCCGCCTCAACATTACCGCTCCAGAAGATTGCCCTTGCTTGGGAAGCACTCCGATGCCACCATAGGTAAAAGAAAGCCTTTATTGGCATGAGCAGCACAAACCGCACTGATTGCTTTAGCGGTTCAAAATCGTCCATTTTGGCCTGACGCGTTTCGAGAAGTAGTCTCTTTATCAAAGGCGCGGGCGTGATGAAAGTGTGAAAGCCACAGGACTCCTTAATTAATGCAAATGGGCCCGCCCTCATTGAGCCGCTCGTACCTGCACGAGCGAGGCATGCTGGGTCCTGCAGGCCGTGGTTGATCATGAGACAATCTGGTACCATAGTCCGCTGCATATTTCAAGCCCACAGATGGGCCTCAGAGCGCTAGTCCTGCTCTCATCCAGTATGGCATCCCAAAGTGATCCGGTAGTTACCAGATCTTCGGACCCCTAGTTTAATGAGGTGGTGCCGTCCCGGCGGCCGGACCTCCGCCTCAACATCACCGCTCCAGAAGGTTGCCCTTGCTTGGGAAGCACTCCGATGCCACCATAGGTAAAAGAAAGCCTTTATTGGTATGAGCAGCACAAACCGCACTGATTGCTTTAGCGGTTCAAAATTGTCCGTTTTGGCCTGATGCGTTTCAAGAAGTAGTCTCGTTATCAAAGGCGCGGGCGTGATGAAAGTGTGCACGCCACAGGACTCCTTAATTAATGCAAATGGGCCCGCCCTCATTGAGCCACTCGTACCTGCACGAGCGAGGCATGCTGGGTCCTGCAGTCCGTGGCTGATCGTGAGACAATCTGGCACCATAGTCCGCTGCATATTTCAAGCCCACAGATGGGTCTCAGAGCGCTAGTCCTGCTCTCATCCAGTATGGCATCCCAAAGTTATCCGGTAGTTACCAGATCTTCAGCCCCCGTAGTTTAATGAGGTGGTGCCGTCCCGGCGGCCGGACCGCCGCCTCAACATCACCACTCCAGAAGGTTGCCCTTGCTTGGGAAGCACTCTGATGCCACCATAGGTAAAAGAAAGCCTTTATTGGTATGAGCAGCACAAACCGCACTGATTGCTTTAGTGGTTCAAAATCGTCCATTTTGGCCTGGCGCGTTTCGAGAAGTAGTCTCTTTAACAAATGCGCGGGCGTGATGAAAGTGTGCACGCCACAGGACTCCTTAAATAATGCAAATGGGCCCGCCCTCATTGAGCCCCTCGTACCTGCACGAGCGAGGCATGCTGGGTCCTGCAGTCTGTGGCTGATCGTGAGACAATCTGGCACCATAGTCTGCTGCATATTTCAAGCCCACAGATGGGCCTCGGAGCGGTAGTCCTGCTCTCATCCAGTATGGCATCCCAAAGTGATCCGGTAATTACCAGATCTTCGGCCCCGTAGTTTAATGAGGTGGTGCCGTCCAGGCGGCCGGACCGCCGCCTCAACATCACCGCTCCAGAAGGTTGTCCTTGCTTGGGAAGCACTCCGATGCCACCATAGGTAAAAAAAAAGCCTTTATTGGCATGAGCAGCACAAACCGCACTGATTGCTTTAGCGGTTCAAAATCGTCCATTTTGGCCTGACGCGTTTCGAGAAGTAGTCTCTTTATCAAAGGCGCGGGTGTGATGAAAGTGTGCACGCCACAGGACTCCTTAATTAATGCAAATGGGCCCGCCCTAATTGAGCCACTCGTACCTGCACGAGCGAGGCATGCTGGGTCCTGCAGTCCGTGGCTGATCGTGAGACAATCTGGCACCATAGTCCGCTGCATATTTCAAGCCCACAGATGGGCCTCAGAGCGCTAGTCCTGCTCTCATCCAGTATGGCATCCCAAAGTGATCCGGTAGTTACCAGATCTTCAGCCCCCGTAGTTTAATGAGGTGGTGCCGTCCCGGCGGCCGGACCGCCACCTCAACATTACCGCTCCAGAAGATTGCCCTTGCTTGGGAAGCACTCCGATGCCACCATAGGTAAAAGAAAGCCTTTATTGGCATGAGCAGCACAAACCGCACTGATTGCTTTAGCGGTTCAAAATCGTCCATTTTGGCCTGACGCGTTTCGAGAAGTAGTCTCTTTATCAAAGGCGCGGGCGTGATGAAAGTGTGAAAGCCACAGGACTCCTTAATTAATGCAAATGGGCCCGTCCTCATTGAGCCGCTCGTACCTGCACGAGCGAGGCATGCTGGGTCCTGCAGCCCGTGGTTGATCGTGAGACAATCTGGTACCATAGTCCGCTGCATATTTCAAGCCCACAGATGGGCCTCAGAGCGCTAGTCCTGCTCTCATCCAGTATGGCATCCCAAAGTGATCCGGTAGTTACCAGATCTTCGGACCCCTAGTTTAATGAGGTGGTGCCGTCCCGGCGGCCGGACCTCCGCCTCAACATCACCGCTCCAGAAGGTTGCCCTTGCTTGGGAAGCACTCCGATGCCACCATAGGTAAAAGAAAGCCTTTATTGGTATGAGCAGCACAAACCGCACTGATTGCTTTAGCGGTTCAAAATCGTCCGTTTTGGCCTGATGCGTTTCGAGAAGTAGTCTTGTTATCAAAGGCGCGGGCGTGATGAAAGTGTGCACGCCACAGGACTCCTTAATTAATGCAAATGGGCCCGCCCTCATTGAGCCGCTCGTACCTGCACGAGCGAGGCATGCTGGGTCCTGCAGTCCGTGGCTGATCGTTAGACAATCTGGCACCATAGTCCGCTGCATATTTCAAGCCCACAGATGGGTCTCAGAGCGCTAGTCCTGCTCTCATCCAGTATGGCATCCCAAAGTTATCCGGTAGTTACCAGATCTTCAGCCCCCGTAGTTTAATGAGGTGGTGCCGTCCCGGCGGCCGGACCGCCGCCTCAACATCACCACTCCAGAAGGTTGCCCTTGCTTGGGAAGCACTCTGATGCCACCATAGGTAAAAGAAAGCCTTTATTGGTATGAGCAGCACAAACCGCACTGATTGCTTTAGCGGTTCAAAATCGTCTGTTTTGGCCCGACGCGTTTCGAGAAGTAGTCTCTTTATCAAAGGCGCGGGCGTGATGAAAGTGTGCATGCCAAAGGACTCCTTAATTAATGCAAATGGGCCCGCCCTCATTGAGCCGCTCGTACCTGCACAAGCGAGGCATGCTGGGTCTTGCAGTCCGTGGCTGATCGTGAGACAATCTGGCACCATAGTCCGCTGCATATTTCAAGCCCACAGATGGGCCTCAGAGCGCTATTCCTGCTCTCATCCAGTATGGTATCCCAAAGTTATCCGGTAGTTACCAGATCTTCGGCCCCCGTAGTTTAATGAGGTAGTGCCGTCCCGGCGGCCGGACCGCCGCCTCAAAATCACCGCTCCAGAAATTTGCCCTTGCTTGGGAAGCACTCCGATGCCACCATAGGTAAAAGAAAGCCTTTATTGGCATGAGCAGCACAAACCGCACTGATTGCTTTAGCGGTTCAAAATCGTCCGTTTTGGCCTCACTGTTTCATCCGAATCTAATCCAAATTTGGGTGCATCTTTAATCCATAACAGCATATGTATATGAGGAGCATCTCTCGCTTGATATTCCTTCCTCCAATAGAAATCCAAAACCTCTCCAAGGGGAGGATTTTTTTTGTTGGTAATAAAAGACATCATAGCTTTTAATCTATGATTAAAATATCTGCAAACATTCACTGGATCCAAAGAACACAGTTCTCCAGGTGTTTACAATTCTATATTTTGTATGTTTCCATTTGCCTCTCGTAGAAATTGAAGTAAGTCGTCCCATGCATACTCAGCACAGCTAAGAGTAAGGAACCATGCAGGAGTTCCTAAGTTTCTTAGCATCCATTTCAATTCCCCATGACGTCGGAACCAATACTCATTTGTTCCAAGCTGACATGCCATGAGATCTATTACCTGAGATTCCAAAATACTGTCTTGCAGATTGACTTTTTCCATAAAGTCCCTTGCTGAAACATTTTGCAGATGAGCTCCACTTTTCAGTATATGATTAACTGCATAAAAAAGCCCAGACAAATCACTTTCGTACAGTAGATGAAACAAATACGGAATGCATTGCTGAAACCTTGGATCTTCAGCATATAATCCTAAAGTCCGGTATTCAGCTGCAGGAATTTGAACTGGTTGATCGTCATATCGTCCACCACGACCTGTTGGAAATAACTGTGAAAAACAATGAGCTTCCAAACTTTCTTCCCATACACTAATGGGACTTCCTTTTGCTGCTTTGTTTGAAACAAGTCAATTGCATTCCCCATTACTTCTTTGGAATGCAAAGGATGAATAGTATAATGTTCATATATTTCGTCACTTCTAGACACATCAACTTTTTCAATTTGGCCAACTGAACAATCACTGTCTTCTTTTGTAGCTGTTTCCTCTGCTCCAACACTTACATCTTTATAGTACTCATTGTTTTTGACCAAATACGACGTTGCCTTTTTGACTTTCCTAACATCCACTAAATATTGCCAGATTTTCTTACTCTTTGTCGGAACCCCATTAACTAGAATAACCAGAGGATTCTCTTCTACTCTTTTTCTACACCAATTGTATCAATATTTTTCTTGATATCTAGAGGCAAATAAACAACTCTTCCCTTTAATTCTCTTTGTAAATCTGTAGAAGGTAATTTCCCTATCTTAGGCTCCATGCGAACAATAGCTTGAAAAGGATGGACACATTGAATCAAAATTGATTCATAAGTATTTAAATCCATCAATTCAGAAGGAATATCTATCAACTGAAGATTATTATGAGCAGCTCTAGCAGGCATTCTATTTTCATTTAATTTTTTCAAACAATAATTACAAATACACTGATCAAAACTCAAATCAAAAGAATTCTCCACCAACAAATAACTTACAAAATCCTGCCATTGTCTATTATTTTCCAATTCACATTTTGCAGGTAAATCAACTAACCTAGTCTGAATCTTATAATGAGTCCGTCGACAACACACACAAGTTGAATTAGGCCTTTCACTTGATTTCACCTTAAACTTGGTAATTTCTTCGTCAAACTTTTCTGTACTTGAAATCGGTACATTGTCTTCCACATTACCATCCATTATTGTTCCCAAAATAACAAAACTCAATTTCTTCACAAATAGTCTTCACATCCACTTCAGATCCATGCAAAAGAGCACTGTTTAATTGTTTAAACTTAAGTGCTGGACTTTTTGCATAATACAACCTTCTCACTAATTTCCTCACCTTATTATGATGCACTGCTAACATCCTAAAATGATGAAAAACACTCTGACATACTTTTCTAGAAAGACAAGCCAGTGAATGCCCATGCAAACCTGTGCTTTCTCTCATTCTGCAAGGATCTAACTCTTGCAAGATCTTCATTTTTTGTTTTAGACTTTTCTTACTATATGTACGTAAGAAATTTCGAAGCAAATCGATTGAATCCTGTTGCACACTACAAATACTACTGCACTTCCATGTGTACACTGGACCCTTAGTACATCTCCCTAAAACATCATCACTTAACACCTCTTCTGCAACCCTAGACACAAGTTTCTCTTTTTCCATCACACAACCATCTTTCACCTCATATGCTCGACCACTGGTGTCAACTGCATGCACCAAATAATTTTCCTGAAAGTAACTCTCCTCATTAAAAAATGGCTCAGAACTTGAACTATGCATCCATTCTCCAGAAAATACTTTACAAAAATTAGTCCGATTAATAATTCTTTTCCATCTACTGTTCAATTTGAAAACATCAATTGCCTTATTAAGTATTCTAATTTTATTGATTACTAAAATAAATAATTTTTTCTGAACTTCAAAAGCCTGATCAACAATCTTCTCTACACTTTTCTTTTTCTTGTAAAAAGCAGCTCTCTGTTTACCTTTCTTTTCATTTTTTAGGAAATTTAAAACTACCCTATTGCGAAACATTCGTCTACGAATGTCCCTAAATTGATTTAACCTTCTATTGCTATCCATAGTCTTATCACCTGCTCCAATAGAGACATTTTTTGAGGGCCTCTCCTTCCTTTTTAAATTTGTTCTCTGCTTCTGGATCTTCTTATGACCATTAACATTACTTTTTGATCTACATAAATTGTGAAGAAAAGACTTAATTGTCTTACCAGGAGCTTTTCTGGTGTTTTTGAAGTACTTGTTGTAGAAGATTCTTGTATTTCCTTTGATGATTTTGATTTTTTACGTATGGTATTTTTTCTATTCCTTTGCCTTGATGGCATTTTTGCTTGCTTTTAAAATGTTGATTTCAATCTGTGGTTCTGAAAAAAATAACACATTAAAGACCACTATTAGCAAACAACAAAGTAATGACAAAAAGAAAACAATATAAACACTAATTTGCAACATATTAAAGTTCATACCACAGCAACTCAGGGCCTTATTTATAAAGGCCTTGCGCCACCAGTGCATCCGGTGCCACAAGGCAGTCATAAATAAGGACCAAATGTAAATACCATTGATTTTCCCCAAAAATCGTTTTTTGAATTACATTTAAGAAACACTGCGCAGAACCTATGTACAACCACTCAATATAACTTTGGGAACCTCACTGTTTCCCAAAATACAAATCCTTTATCTTGCAAATGTTGATAGCAAGTATTATCAAAAAGCAAAAAACAAAACAACAGCAAACAAACTCAGGCCCTTATTTATGAAGGCCTTGCGCCACAAGAGTGTCACTTATTTCCCATGTTTAAAGTGATGCACCGGCTGCACAAGGCAATCATAAATAAGGGCCAAATAAAAATTACCATTGATTGGCACCCATAATCGTTTCTTGATTAATATTTTAGAAACACTGCGCAGAACATATGTACAACCACTCAATATCACTTTTGAAACGTCACTGTTTCCCAAAATACAAATCCTCTATCTTGCAAATGTTGATATCAAGCATTATCAAAAATCAAAAAAAAAAACAACAGCAAACAAACTCAGGGCCTTATTTATGAAGGCATTGCTCCACAAGAGCGTCACTTATTTCCCATGTTTAAAGTGATGCACCGGCTGCACAAGGCAATCATAAATAAGGGCCAAATGAAAATACCATTGAATTACACCCAAAATCGTTTTTGGAATAACATTTAAAAAACACTGCGCAGAACCTATGTACAACCACTCAATATCACTTTTGAAACCTCACTGTTTCCAAAAATACAAATCCACTATCTTGCAAATGTTCATAATAAGTATTATCAAAAGCAAAAAACAAATCAACAGCCAACAAACTCAGGGCCTTATTTATGAAGGCCTTGCGCCACAAGAGCGTCACTTATTTCCCATGTTTAAAGTGATGCACCGGCTGCACAAGGCAATCATAAATAGGGGCCAAATGAAAATACCATTCATTTGCACCCAAAATCGTTTTTTGAATAATATTTTAGAAACACTGCGCAGAACCTATGTACAACCACTGATTATCACTTTTGAAACCCCACTGTTTCCCAAAATACAAATCCTCTATTTTGCAAATGTTCATAGCAAGTATTTTCAAAAAGCAAGACACAAACCAACAACCAAAAAAATCAGGGCCTTATTTATGAAGTCCTTGCGCCACAAGAGCGTCAATTATTTCCCATGTTTAAAGTGATGCACCGGCTGCACAAGGCAATCATAAATAAGGGCAAAATGAAAATACCATTCATTTGCACCGAAAATCGTTTTTTGAATAACATCTTAGAAACACAGCAACGATCCTATGTACAAGCACTCATTTTCACTAATGAACCCTCACTATTTCACAAAATACAAATCCTCTATCTTGCAAATGTTGATATCAAGCATTATCAAAAAGCAAAACACAAACCAACAGCAAACAAACTCAGGGCCTTATTTATGAAGGCCTTGCGCCACGAGTGCGTCAAATGTTAAAAGAGACGCACTGGTGCCACAAGGCAATCAAAAATATGGGCTAAATATAAATACCATTGTTTTTCCCCCAAAATCGTTTTTTGAATAACATTAAAGAAACACTGCGCAGAACCTATGTACAACCACTGATTATCACTTTTGAAACCTCACTGTTTCCCAAAATACAAATCCTCTATTTTGCAAATGTTCATAAAAAGTATTATCAAAAAGTAAGACACAAACCAACAACAAAAAAAATCAGGGCCTTATTTATGAAGGCCTTGCGCCACAAGAGCGTCACTTATTTCCCATGTTTAAAGTGATGCACAGGCTACACAAGGCAATCATAAATAAGGGCCAAATTAAAATACCATTGATTGGCACCCATATTCGTTTTTTGATTAATATTTTAGAAACACTGCGCAGAACATATGGACAACCACTCAATATCACTTTTGAAACGTCACTGTTTCCAAAAACATAAATCCTCTATCTTGCAAATGTTGATATCAAGCATTATCAAAAAGCAAAAAAAAAACAACAGCAAACAAACTCAGGGCCTTATTTATGAAGGCATTGCTCCACAAGAGCGTCACTTATTTCCCATGTTTAAAGTGATGCACCAGCTGCACAAGGCAATCATAAATAAGGGCCAAATGAAAATACCATTGAATTGCACCCAAAATCGTTTTTGGAATAACATTTAAGAAACACTGCACAGAACTTATGTACAACCACTCAATATCACTTTTGAAACCTCACTGTTTCCAAAAATACAAATCCACTATCTTGCAAATGTTCATAATAAGTATTATCAAAAAGCAAAAAACAAATCAACAGCCAACAAACTCAGGGCCTTATTTATGAAGGCCTTGCGCCACAAGAGCGTCACTTATTTCCCATGTTTAAAGTGATGCACCGGCTGCACAAGGCAATCATAAATAAGGGCCAAATGAAAATACCATTCATTTGCACCCAAAATCGTTTTTTGAATAACATTTTAGAAACACTGCGCAGAACCTATGTACAACCACTGATTATCACTTTTGAAACCTCACTGTTTCCCAAAATACAAATCCTCTATTTTGCAAATGTTCATAGCAAGTATTTTCAAAAAGCAAGACACAAACCAACAAAAAAAAAAATCAGGGCCTTATTTATGAAGGCCTTGCGCCACAAGAGCGTCACTTATTTCCCATGTTTAAAGTGATGCACCGGCTGCACAAGGCAATCATAAATAAGGGCCAAATGAAAATACCATTCATTTGCACCGAAAATCGTTTTTTGAATAACATTTTCGAAAAACTGCTCAGAACCTATGTACAACCACTCAATATCACTTTTGAAACATCACTGTTTCCCAAAATACAAATCCTCTATCTTGCAAATGTTGATATCAAGCATCATCAAAAAGCAAAACACAAACCAACAGAAAACAAACTCAGGGCCTTATTTATGAAGGCCTTGCGCCACAAGAGCATCACTTATTTCCCATGTATAAAGTGATGCACCGGCTGCACAAGGCAATCATAAATAAGGGCCAAAAGAAAATACCATTCATTTGCACCCAAAATCGTTTTTTGAATAACATTTTAGAAACACTGCGCAGAACCTATGTACAACCACTGATTATCACTTTTGAAACCTCACTGTTTCCCAAAATACAAATCCTCTATTTTGCAAATGTTCATAGCAAGTATTATCAAAAAGCAAGACACAAACCAACAACAAAAAAAACTGGGCGTTATTTATGAAGGCCTTGCGCCACAAGAGCGTCACTTATTTCCCATGTTTAAAGTGATGCACCGGCTGCACAAGGCAATCATAAATAAGGGCCAAATGAAAATACCATTCAATTGCACCGAAAATCGTTTTTTGAATAACATTTTAGAAAAACTGCGCAGAACCTATGTACAACAACTCAATATCACTTTTGAAACGTCACTGTTTCCCAAAATACAAATCCTCTATCTTGCAAATGTTGATATCAAGCATTATCAAAAAGCAAAAAACAAACCAATAGCAAATAAACCCAGGGCCTTATTTATGAAGGCCTTGCGCCACAAGAGCGTCACTTATTTCTCATGTATAAAGTGATGCACCGGCTGCACAAGGCAATCATAAATACGGGCCAAATGAAAATACCATTCATTTGCACCCAAAATCGCTTTTTGAATAACGTTTTAGAAAAACTGCGCAGAACCTATGTACAACCACTCAATATCACTTTTGAAACCGCACTGTTTCCCAAAATACAAATCCTCTATTTTGCAAATGTTCATAGCTAGTATTATCAAAAAGCAAAAACACAAACCAACAACAAAAAAAATCAGGGCCTTATTTATGAAGGCCTTGCGCCACAAGAGCGTCACTTTTTCCCCATGTTTAAAGTAAAGCATCGGCTGCACAAGGCAATCATAAATAAGGGCCAAATGAAAATACCATTGATTTGCACCCAAAATCGTTTTTTGAATAACATTTTAGAAACACTGCGCAGAACCTATGTACAACCACTCAATATCACTTTTTAAACCTCACTGTTTCCCAAAATACAACTCCACTATCTTGCAAATGTTCGTAATAATTATTATCAAAAAGCAAAAAACAAATCAACAGCCAACAAACTAAGGGCCTTATTTATGAAGGCCTTGCGCCACAAGAGCGTCACTTATTTCCCATGTTTAAAGTGATGCACAGCTGCACAAGGCAATCATAAATGAGGGCCAAATGAAAATACCATTGATTTGCACCCAAAATCGTTTTTTGAATAACATTTTAGAAACACTGCGCAGAACTTATGTACAACCACTTAATATCCCCTTTGAAACCTCACTGTTTCCCAAAATACAAATCTACTATCTTGCAAATGTTCATAATAAGTATTATCAAAAAGCAAAAAACAAATCAACAGCCAACAAACTCAGGGCCTTATTTATGAAGGCCTTGCGCTACAAGAGCGTCACTTATTTCCCATGTTTAAAGTGATGCACTGGCTGCACAAGGCAATCATAAATAAGGGCCAAATGAAAATACCATTCATTTGCACCGAAAATCGTTTTTTGAATAACATTTTAGAAAAACTGTGCAGAACCTATGTACAACCACTCAATATCACTTTTGAAACCTCACTGTTTCCCAAAATACAAATCCTCTAGTTTGCAAATGTTCATAGAAAGTATTATCAAAAAGCAAGACACAAACCAACAACAAAAAAAATCAGGGCCTTATTTATGAAGTCCTTGCGCCACAAGAGCGTCAATTATTTCCCATGTTTAAAGTGATGCACCGGCTGCACAAGGCAATCATAAATAAGGGCCAAATGAAAATACCATTCATTTGCACCCAAAATCGTTTTTTGAATAACATTTAGAAACACTGCGCAGAACCTATGTACAACCACTGATTATCACTTTTGAAACCTCACTGTTTCCCAAAATACAAATCCTCTATTTTGCAAATGTTCATAGCAAGTATTTTCAAAAAGCAAGACACAAACCAACAAAAAAAAAAATCAGGGCCTTATTTATGAAGGCCTTGCGCCACAAGAGCGTCACTTATTTCCCATGTTTAAAGTGATGCACCGGCTGCACAAGGCAATCATAAATGAGGGCAAAACGAAAATACCATTCATTTGCACCGAAAATCGTTTTTTTAATAACATTTTAGAAAAACTGCTCAGAACCTATGTACAACCACTCAATATCACTTTTGAAACGTCACTGTTTCCCAAAATACAAATCCTCTATCTTGCAAATGTTGATATCAAGCATCATCAAAAAGCAAAACACAAACCAACAGAAAACAAACTCAGGGCCTTATTTATGAAGGCCTTGCGCCACAAGAGCATCACTTATTTCCCATGTATAAAGTGATGCACCGGCTGCACAAGGCTATCATAAATAAGGGCCAAATGAAAATACCATTAATTTCCACCCAAAGTCGTTTTTTGAATAACATTTTAGAAACACTGCGCAGAACCTATGTACAACCACTGATTATCACTTTTGAAACCTCACTGTTTCCCAAAATACAAATCCACTATCTTGCAAATGTTCATAATAAGTATTATCAAAAAGCAAAAAACAAATCAACAGCCAACAAACTCAGGGCCTTATTTATGAAGGCCTTGCGCCACAAGAGCTTCACTTATTTCCCATGTTTAAAGTGATGCATTGGCTGCACAAGGCAATCATAAATACGGGCCAAATGAAAATACCATTCATTTGCACCCAAAATCGTTTTTTGAATAACGTTTTAGAAAAACTGCGCAGAACCTATGTACAACCACTCAATATCACTTTTGAAACCGCACTGTTTCCCAAAATACAAATCCTCTATTTTGCAAATGTTCATAGCTAGTATTATCAAAAAGCAAAAACACAAACCAACAACAAAAAAAATCAGGGCCTTATTTATGAAGGCCTTGCGCCACAAGAGCGTCACTTATTTCCCATGTTTAAAGTAAAGCACCGGCTGCACAAGGCAATCATAAATAAGGGCCAAATGAAAATACCATAGATTTGCACCCAAAATCGTTTTTTGAATAACATTTTAGAAACACTGCGCAGAACCTATGTACAACCACTCAATATCACTTTTTAAACCTCACTGTTTCCCAAAATACAACTCCACTATCTTACAAATGTTCATAATAATTATTATCAAAAAGCAAAAAAAAATCAACAGCCAACAAACTAAGGGCCTTATTTATGAAGGCCTTGCGCCACAAGAGCGTCACTTATTTCCCATGTTTAAAGTGATGCACAGCTGCACAAGTCAATCATAAATGAGGGCCAAATGAAAATACCATTGATTTGCACCCAAAATCGTTTTTTGAATAACATTTTAGAAACACTGCGCAGAACTTATGTACAACCACTCAAAATCCCCTTTGAAACCTCACTGTTTCCCAAAATACAAATCTACTATCTTGCAAATGTTCATAAAAAGTATTATCAAAAAGCAAAAAACAAATCAACAGCCAACAAACTCAGGGCCTTATTTATGAAGGCCTTGCGCTACAAGAGCGTCACTTATTTCCCATGTTTTAAGTGATGCACTGGCTGCACAAGGCAATCATAAATAAGGGCCAAATGAAAATACCATTCATTTGCACCGAAAATCGTTTTTTGAATAACATTTTAGAAAAACTGTGCAGAACCTATGTACAACCACTCAATATTACTTTTGAAACCTCACTGTTTCCCAAAATACAAATCCTCTAGTTTGCAAATGTTCATAGAAAGTATTATCAAAAAGCAAGACACAAACCAACAACAAAAAAAATTAGGGCCTTATTTATGAAGTCCTTGCGCCACAAGAGCGTCAATTATTTCCCATGTTTAAAGTGATGCACCGGCTGCACAAGGCAATCATAAATAAGGGCCAAATGAAAATACCATTCATTTGCACCCAAAATCGTTTTTGAATAACATTTTAGAAACACTGCGCAGAACCTATGTACAACCACTGATTATCACTTTTGAAACCCCACTGTTTCCCAAAATACAAATCCTCTATTTTGCAAATGTTCATAGCAAGTATTTCCAAAAAGCAAGACACAAACCAACAACAAAAAAAATCAGGGCCTTATTTATGAAGTCCTTGCGCCACAAGAGCGTCAATTATTTCCCATGTTTAAAGTGATGCACCGGCTGCACAAGGCAATCATAAATAAGGGCCAAATGAAAATACCATTCATTTGCACCCAAAATCGTTTTTGAATAACATTTAGAAACACTGCGCAGAACCTATGTACAACCACTGATTATCACTTTTGAAACCTCACTGTTTCCCAAAATACAAATCCTCTATTTTGCAAATGTTCATAGCAAGTATTTTCAAAAAGCAAGACACAAACCAACAAAAAAAAAATCAGGGCCTTATTTATGAAGGCCTTGCGCCACAAGAGCGTCACTTATTTCCCATGTTTAAAGTGATGCACCGGCTGCACAAGGCAATCATAAATAAGGGCAAAACGAAAATACCATTCATTTGCACCGAAAATCGTTTTTTGAATAACATTTTAGAAAAACTGCTCAGAACCTATGTACAACCACTCAATATCACTTTTGAAACGTCACTGTTTCCCAAAATACAAATCCTCTATCTTGCAAATGTTGATATCAAGCATCATCAAAAAGCAAAACACAAACCAACAGAAAACAAACTCAGGGCCTTATTTATGAAGGCCTTGCGCCACAAGAGCATCACTTATTTCCCATGTATAAAGTGATGCACCGGCTGCACAAGGCAATCATAAATAAGGGCCAAATGAAAATACCATTCATTTGCACCCAAAATCGTTTTTTGAATAACATTTTAGAAACACTGCGCAGAACCTATGTACAACCACTGATTATCACTTTTGAAACCTCACTGTTTCCCAAAATACAAATCCTCTATTTTGCAAATGTTCATAGCAAGTATTATCAAAAAGCAAGACACAAACCAACAACAAAAAAAATCAGGGCCTTATTTATGAAGGCCTTGCGCCACAAGAGCTTCACTTAATTCCCATGTTTAAAGTGATGCATTGGCTGCACAAGGCAATCATAAATACGGGCCAAATGAAAATACCATTCATTTGCACCCAAAATCGTTTTTGGAATAACGTTTTAGAAAAACTGCGCAGAACCTATGTACAACCACTCAATATCACTTTTGAAACCGCACTGTTTCCCAAAATCCAAATCCTCTATTTTGCAAATGTTCATAGCTAGTATTATCAAAAGCAAAAACACAAACCAACAACAAAAAAAATCAGGGCCTTATTTATGAAGGCCTTGCGCCACAAGAGCGTCACTTATTTCCCATGTTTAAAGTAAAGCACCGGCTGCACAAGGCAATCATAAATAAGGGCCAAATGAAAATACCATTGATTTGCACCCAAAATCGTTTTTTGAATAACATTTTAGAAACACTGCGCAGAACCTATGTACAACCACTCAATATCACTTTTTAAACCTCACTGTTTCCCAAAATACAACTCCACTATCTTGCAAATGTTCATAATAATTATTATCAAAAAGCAAAAAACAAATCAACAGCCAACAAACTAAGGGCCTTATTTATGAAGGCCTTGCACCACAAGAGCGTCACTTATTTCCCATGTTTAAAGTGATGCACAGCTGCACAAGGCAATCATAAATAAGGGCCAAATGAAAATACCATTCATTTGCACCCAAAATCGTTTTTTGAATAACATTTTAGAAACACTGCGCAGAACCTATGTACAACCACTGATTATCACTTTTGAAACCTCACTGTTTCCCAAAATACAAATCCTCTATTTTGCAAATGTTCATAGCAAGTATTTGGAAAGGGGCGACCACTCGGTCCCCCCGCACGTATGGCGGAGTGCCTCGATCCCCCCGGGAAGCCATTTTTGGGCGGGAGGCGCGTCTCGGCTGGTATGCCCGAAGCGGCGTAGCGGGGGCGCGCTTTTTCCCGCCCTAGAGTGGGCTGGCCTAGACACCGACGTAGCCAGCCACGCCCTCGGGGCAGGCAGGGGCGGGTTTACGCCCGCCCGGAAGACGGATAAAAAGGGACGCAAGACCAGAAGACGTCCTCTTGTTCTTGTGCTCCGAAGCTGCACCTCCTCGCTACACGTGAGCTCGGGACAGAACGAAGAGCCAATTTTGAGTGTTTTTATCTTTTTTCTTTGTCTTCTAGATACTTCGTCGAAGAGATGCCCAAGAAAGGCGCAAAGAGAATGTCGACCGATCAGATGGTTCGAGCCCTTTTTAAGGATATGGCCGACATAAAGAAGCGGCTGGCGGAGCGAGACGGGGAGGAGGGCTCGGGCCAACCACCGGCTGGAGGGAGACCTAAGAGGCCGAGAAGGGTTCCAGCCGGGGGAGATGTCCCGGTTCCCCCTGCCCCGCTCGAGGCGCCGACCCCGCTACCGATGGAGGGGAATCCAATCCCCGTGGTCATCACCCCCACATCCAATGAGGATATGCCCCCCGAGCTGGCAGCACAGCTAGCAGCGTGGTTGGGCGATAGTACCGAGGGCGCCACGGCCGCCGAGGCACAGGCGCTGATAAGAAAGCTGCGTAAGGAAAAAGACGCAGCCAAGGTGACCACGCCGGTGGCGGTGATAGAAAAGCCACCAGTGGTGGAAGCAGCATCCGGTTCAGGTAAGCGACCATTGCCGATCGCAAGGGATGAGTCAGCACCCTCTCGTCGAGAGAGATTGGGGCAGCATGTTCCTTTAGCCATAAAGGAAAAGATTTGGGCGGGGGAATACGTGAATATTTTCTCCTTGCTTATCGATCATTATGAGGTAGAGCATGTCAAGAGTCAGAAAGACTTAATGCATCCAAGTGTTTGGCGCGCAAAAATGGCCGCCTTTAAGGTAAATGAGAATATTGGCAACTGGGGCAATGCGTGGGGTATTTTTACATCGATTTTGGGGGAACGTAGGCCCGAGTTGCTTCATGAGTTTCCCATTTATCAATCACGAATTATGGGTTACTCGACAGCGTATCAAGGTAACCATTGGTTTTGTTATGACAATCTGTTCAGGAAGGAAAAGGAACATAACAAGAGTTTGACGTGGGACTGTTACGATTCTGTGACATGGGATAAGATGAAAGAGTCAGGAATGTTAAAAATGCCATTAGTGGGGAGCAATGTTGTCGATTACTCCCGCCAAAATGCGGGGACGCCCTTTCGGCCAGGTACGAGCACCGACGATTATTCGAAACCTGCCGGCAATACAGGAAAAAGGGGTTTCTGCTACAATTTCAACAAGGGTAAATGTACTAGGCCTCCGGGATCGTGTAAATTCAAACACGAATGTAGTACTTGTGGGTCGTCCCATCCTGAGTCCTCGTGCAGAGCCAGAACGGGTGAGAATGGGGGTAAGGGGGGCGCCAAACAGGTCTAAGATAAGCCGAGGGGCGCCTCTACCAACCCCAATTGATACCTTGGCGATGATTCCCTGGCTCAGCGAATACCCGGATCGTACTTCTGCTGGGGTGCTGCGAAACGGTTTTTCACATGGTTTCCGCATCCCGGTAGGGGACTTTCAGGGTGTAGGGACGTGCAAAAATCAACTTTCCGTCTTACAGCATACATCTGTTGTGCAAGATAAGATCCAGAAAGAGGTTAGCCGGGGACGGGTCGCCGGCCCGTTTAGTGTACCCCCGGTACCGTATTTTGTCTGTTCTCCGTTAGGGGTGGTCCCCAAGAAGGACCCAGGCGAGTTTCGTTTGATCCACAATCTGTCAGCTCCACATGGTCTTTCGGTGAACGATGCAATTAATCCGGAGGTTTGTTCAGTGCGGTATGCATCGTTTGATGAGGCAGTAGCCATCTTGAATCGCCTGGGGCCCGGGACGTTGATGGCGAAATCAGATATCGAGTCAGCGTTCCGGTTGCTCCCGGTACACCCAGACGACCAGCGTCTTCTGGGATTCAGGTTTCAGGGATCATATTACATGGATAGGTGTATGCCAATGGGATGCTCTATATCATGTGCTTATTTTGAGAAATTCAGTACTTTCCTGCAATGGGTGTTCACGAAGAAAACGGGTTTCCGAAATGTAATGCACTACCTTGATGACTTTCTGTTTCTTGGACCCGCCGGAAACTCCGAATGTACCCAGGCCTTAGCTGAATTCTGTGAGTTGATGGGTCATTTGGGCGTGCCATTGGCACCAGGTAAAACTATGGGTCCCACGACTTGCCTCGAGTTTTTGGGGATCGAGTTGGACTCTAGTGAGGGTTGTTTCCGTCTACCAGCTAGCAAAGTATCGAAATTCAGGGCAGCCCTACAAGTATGTTTAACTGCATCTAAGGTCACACTACATCAGTTGCAACAATTGGTAGGGAAGTTGAACTTTGCCTTGAGGGTGATCCCAATGGCCCGCCCCTTTTCCCGCTCAATCGCTCAATCGATGGTCGGCCTGAAGGAGGGTCATCATCGCACGAGGTTATCGGCCGAGGTTCGCCAGGACATGCGTATTTGGTTAGCATTTTTGGCGGACTTCAATGGTCGAGTCGTCTGGAACAAGCCAGACGTGTCCTCGGAAGAGCTTGGGCTATGGACAGATTCAGCGGGAAGTATAGGCTTTGGCGCCATCTTCGGCACGAAATGGTCGGCACAAAAATGGCCCCCATGGTGGCATGAGGAGGGGCTGACGAGCAATATTGCTTTCCTTGAACGGTTTCCCATTCTGGTGGCCCTGAGAACCTGGCCCGAAGGGTTCAGAAATCATTCTGTCGTGTTCTGGTCTGACAATATGACCGTTGTAGAATGCATCAATAGTCAGGCAGCCCGTTGTAAACTGATTTTGAGGCTGCTCAAAGAAATTGTCTTACTGTGTATGCAACTGAACGTGATATTCAGGGCAAAACATGTCCCGGGGGTGATGAATCAGGCAGCTGACGCTCTGTCTCGTTTTCACATGCAGGCTTTCTCGGGTTTCCTTCCCTCAGCGGACCCAGAGCCGGCACCCTTCCCCGAAGCTCTCTGGTCTCTCGGTGCCCCGAACTTCGTCACCTCGTGGGAGAGAGTCTAGCACCCAGGACAAGGAAGGCATATGAAGGGGCGTTTCAGGCCTATTTAGCCTTTTTGGGGACTGAGAGAAGGGGACTTTGGGGTCAGGAAGAATGGGTAGTACATTTTCTAATGTCTTTACGTAGGGCCGGGAAGTCGGTGGCTACGGCCCAAAGGCATCGTGCCGCCATTTCCTTTGTGGCCAGGGCCCATAACATACAGGACCCGACAGCGTCTTTTGCAGTACAGAAGGCGCTGCGTGGGTGGCAACGTCTAGAGGGTCGCAGAGTAGATGTGAGGCGACCGATAGGTCTGGATAGGTTGTCCCAGTTGCTGGCCACACTCCCTACCACATGCTCGTCTCCTTTCGAGACGTGTTTGTTCCGGACTGCATTTACGCTGGCATTTCACGGGGCGATGAGGATAAGTGAGCTGGTTGCAAGGAACAAACAGGATGTGGCGGGGGGGTTGTGCCGGGAACACGTTCAGATCAGGGGTGATGCGATGATTGTCTCCTTTCTCAGGTCCAAGACCGACCAGGATGGGAGGGGGGACTGCACGATCATTCGCAGGGCCCCCGGGTCCTCCATGTGTCCGGTACAGTGTTTAGAAGATTACCTAGCACGAAGGGTGGCATCATGGGGAGGGACATTGTTGAGGCATGCAGACGCTACCCCACTGACGAGGTTTCAGTTTCAGCGGGTGCTTGCAATGGCCATTGCCGCAGCGGGCTTGGACCCGGGCGAATTCGGGACCCATTCCTTTCGAATAGGGGCTGCCACTGAAGCTACAGCCAGGGGTCTTAATGCAGAACAGGTGAAACGAGTGGGGCGTTGGTCCTCCAACTGTTATAAGAGATACGTGCGATTGCACATGTTGTGAGGTTATAATGATGTACTCACGCTTCTCGTCTTTTGTTTGTTTTCAGTTGCGCAAGCCTACGAGGCAGGGCGGACTATGCAGTCGACCCAACACCAGGCCAGCGGTCAGACATCACCGGCTGTGAGACAGGAGGTGTGGGTCGTGGGCCACTCATACGTGAGACGTGCCGCAGACGTATTCAAAGCAGGTGACATGATTCACGTACCTGGGGAATACGGGTACAGAGTGTCCTTCTACGGAAGAGGCGGTCTCTGTATTGACCAGTTTCAGACATTTTTTGAGGGTTTGTTAGGGCGGACGAGGTCACCGCCGTCTATAGTCATAGTACATTTAGGGGGCAATGACTTGGTCACCACCGGTAGACGACTTCTCCTAGAGGCAATGCTTTCCACGGTAAGTTGGTTAGCGAGGAAAGTTCCGGGGTGCATAATTGCGTGGTCTCATATGATCCCACGAAAAGTGTGGCGGGGGGCAAACTCGATCCCTGCTTTGAATCATTCTGTTAGAAAACTGAATAACAAAGTGAGTAGGTTGTTCCGTTCCAAAACACTGCATTCTATCTCGCATAGGTGTATTAACGACGACAGTATGTATTTGGGGGATGGTGTGCATTTGTCGAAGGTGGGGAATGAGTTACTCATAGGAGACTTCTTGGCTTGGTTAAAAACGTTAAAACATGACCTTTAGGTAGGAGTTTTGTGGGGGGTCCGGATAGCCGGTCAACTATCCGGACCTGTGGCGGTAAGGTCATGATCGGTGAGCACTAATTGGAAGATCCCTATGAGTGGGCGTCACCCAACACGGATGGGAGCGCTCGGGAGAGGTGGCCATTGGCCCCTCAATGGGGAGGCGGTCCCGTCTAAGGATGGGTCGCCGGAAGTAAAGGAAAGGCGGTCAAGGCCCCTTCCTTTGTAGGAGGGGTTACAGCCCCCTCCTGGTGAATTTCCCGGGGCCAGTGTCATCTGCGACGGCAGATGCTGTAAGTTGTGTGGGGTGGGGGGAGGTCCACGATACCTTCTAGATACCTCACACGAGTCTTCGAACGACCTTTAAACGGCGTCGAGTCTTAAGTGCCCCCGTCAAGTCAAGGGAAATTGTTAGTAGTTGCACTTGAGGTAAGCCTCTGTGCTGTCGCCCCTCCCAAGTGGGAGGGGTAAGTCTGGTTAGGGATCTTGACACCGGTTATGACCTTGCCGTTGGCCCTTAAACGTTAGGATGTACAATTTCAGTATTTCTAGAGAATGTCTTGTAGGATGCTAGTTCGGCTAGGAGAACCTCTGTATTAGAGAATATGTTAAGGTTAGCCAAACATCGCAATGTGGTAATGAAATTGTACATAACATGAAACGTTTAATGTTTTTTTGTTTTAATAAATACGGCCGCGAGAGGGTCACTCCCTCCCACTTCCAAAAACTTCAAGAACTGTTTCCGGTTTCCCTCCTTTTGGGGATTGTGTTGAGAGGGGGTGGCGGGTATCTCAGCCATATGGAAAGGGGCGACCACTCGGTCCCCCCGCACCTATGGCGGAGTGCCTCGATCCCCCCGGGAAGCCATTTTTGGGCGGGAGGCGCGTCTCGGCTGGTATGCCCGAAGCTGCGTAGCCGGGGCGCGCTTTTTCCCGCCCTAGAGTGGGCTGGCCTAGACACCGACGTAGCCAGCCACGCCCTCGGGGCAGGCAGGGGCGGGTTTACGCCCGCCCGGAAGACGGATAAAAAGGGACGCAAGACCAGAAGACGTCCTCTTGTTCTTGTGCTCCGAAGCTGCACCTCCTCGCTACACGTGAGCTCGGGACAGAACGAAGAGCCAATTTTGACCCACCCACCAGCCCCTGAGGATAGCCAGTTGTTTTATAATAAAGTGGATTTATAAATATGTTTTCCGTTCGTTTACTGGTTGAGATGGTATCAGTTTCATGTTGATCACAATAAAGAATGATGTCTGTTGTCTAGGTTTTACGATTAAAGTGATTGATACAGTGTTGCAATTTTTAAAAAACATGCTCTTTCGGTCGTAGCGACCAATGTTTTTCATAGGTTTGAGTAGAATTGTCGTATTTATTTTGGTAGGCGGTAAGGTCATGATCGGTGAGCACTAATTGGAAGATCCCTATGAGTGGGCGTCACCCAACACGGATGGGAGCGCTCGGGAGAGGTGGCCATTGGCCCCTCAATGGGGAGGCGGTCCCGTCTAAGGATGGGTCGCCGGAAGTAAAGGAAAGGCGGTCAAGGCCCCTTCCTTTGTAGGAGGGGTTACAGCCCCCTCCTGGTGAATTTCCCGGGGCCAGTGTCATCTGCGACGGCAGATGCTGTAAGTTGTGTGGGGTGGGGGGAGGTCCACGATACCTTCTAGATACCTCACACGAGTCTTCGAACGACCTTTAAACGGCGTCGAGTCTTAAGTGCCCCCGTCAAGTCAAGGGAAATTGTTAGTAGTTGCACTTGAGGTAAGCCTCTGTGCTGTCGCCCCTCCCAAGTGGGAGGGGTAAGTCTGGTTAGGGATCTTGACACCGGTTATGACCTTGCCGTTGGCCCTTAAACGTTAGGATGTACAATTTCAGTATTTCTAGAGAATGTCTTGTAGGATGCTAGTTCGGCTAGGAGAACCTCTGTATTAGAGAATATGTTAAGGTTAGCCAAACATCGCAATGTGGTAATGAAATTGTACATAACATGAAACGTTTAATGTTTTTTTGTTTTAATAAATACGGCCGCGAGAGGGTCACTCCCTCCCACTTCCAAAAACTTCAAGAACTGTTTCCGGTTTCCCTCCTTTTGGGGAATGTGTTGAGAGGGGGTGGCGGGTATCTCAGCCATAATCAAAAAGCAAGACACAAACCAACAACAAAAAAAATCAGGGCCTTATTTATGAAGGCCTTGCGCCACAAGAGCTTCACTTAATTCCCATGTTTAAAGTGATGCATTGGCTGCACAAGGCAATCATAAATACGGGCCAAATGAAAATACCATTCATTTGCACCCAAAATCGTTTTTGGAATAACGTTTTAGAAAAACTGCGCAGAACCTATGTACAACCACTCAATATCACTTTTGAAACCGCTCTGTTTCCCAAAATCCAAATCCTCTATTTTGCAAATGTTCATAGCTAGTATTATCAAAAGCAAAAACACAAACCAACAACAAAAAAAATCAGGGCCTTATTTATGAAGGCCTTGCGCCACAAGAGCGTCACTTATTTCCCATGTTTAAAGTAAAGCACCGGCTGCACAAGGCAATCATAAATAAGGGCCAAATGAAAATACCATTGATTTGCACCCAAAATCGTTTTTTGAATAACATTTTAGAAACACTGCGCAGAACCTATGTACAACCACTCAATATCACTTTTTAAACCTCACTGTTTCCCAAAATACAACTCCACTATCTTGCAAATGTTCATAATAATTATTATCAAAAAGCAAAAAAAAAAAAACAACAGCAAACAAACTCAGGGCCCTATTTATGAAGGCCTTGCTCCACAAGAGCGTCACTTATTTCCCATGTTTAAAGTGATGCACCGGCTGCACAAGGCAATCATAAATAAGGGCCAAATGAAAATACCATTGAATTGCACCCAAAATCGTTTTTGGAATAACATTTAAAAAACACTGCGCAGAACCTATGTACAACCACTCAATATCACTTTTGAAACCTCACTGTTTCCAAAAATACAAATCCACTATCTTGCAAATGTTCATAATAAGTATTATCAAAAAGCAAAAAACAAATCAACAGCCAACAAACTCAGGGCCTTATTTATGAAGGCCTTGCGCCACAAGAGCGTCACTTATTTCCCATGTTTAAAGTGATGCACCGGCTGCACAAGGCAATCATAAATAAGGGCCAAATGAAAATACCATTCATTTGCACCCAAAATCGTTTTTTGAATAATATTTTAGAAACACTGCGCAGAACCTATGTACAACCACTGATTATCACTTTTGAAACCCCACTGTTTCCCAAAATACAAATCCTCTATTTTGCAAATGTTCATAGCAAGTATTTTCAAAAAGCAAGACACAAACCAACAAAAAAAAAATCAGGACCTTATTTATGAAGGCCTTGCGCCACAAGAGCGTCACTTATTTCCCATGTTTAAAGTGATGCACCGGCTGCACAAGGCAATCATAAATAATGGCAAAACGAAAATACCATTCATTTGCACCGAAAATCGTTTTTTGAATAACATTTTAGAAAAACTGCTCAGAACCTATGTACAACCACTCAATATCACTTTTGAAACGTCACTGTTTCCCAAAATACAAATCCTCTATCTTGCAAATGTTGATATCAAGCATCATCAAAAAGCAAAACACAAACCAACAGAAAACAAACTCAGGGCCTTATTTATGAAGGCCTTGCGCCACAAGAGCGTCACTTATTTCCCATGTTTAAAGTGATGCACCGGCTGCACAAGGCAATCATAAATAAGGGCAAAACGAAAATACCATTCATTTGCACCGAAAATCGTTTTTTGAATAACATTTTAGAAAAACTGCTCAGAACCTATGTACAACCACTCAATATCACTTTTGAAACGTCACTGTTTCCCAAAATACAAATCCTCTATCTTGCAAATGTTGATATCAAGCATCATCAAAAAGCAAAACACAAACCAACAGAAAACAAACTCAGGGCCTTATTTATGAAGGCCTTGCGCCACAAGAGCATCACTTATTTCCCATGTATAAAGTGATGCACCGGCTGCACAAGGCAATCATAAATAAGGGCCAAATGCAAATACCATTCATTTGCACCCAAAGTCGTTTTTTGAATAACATTTTAGAAACACTGCGCAGAACCTATGTACACCCACTGATTATCACTTTTGAAACCTCACTGTTTCCCAAAATACAAATCCACTATCTTGCAAATGTTCATAATAAGTATTATCAAAAAGCAAAAAACAAATCAACAGCCAACAAACTCAGGGCCTTATTTATGAAGGCCTTGTGCCACAAGAGCTTCACTTATTTCCCATGTTTAAAGTGATGCATTGGCTGCACAAGGCAATCATAAATACGGGCCAAATGAAAATACCATTCATTTGCACCCAAAATCGTTTTTTGAATAACGTTTTAGAAAAACTGCGCAGAACCTATGTACAACCACTCAATATCACTTTTGAAACTGCACTGTTTCCCAAAATACAAATCCTCTATTTTGCAAATGTTCATAGCTAGTATTATCAACAAAAAAAAAACACAAACCAACAACAAAAAAAATCAGGGCCTTATTTATGAAGGCCTTGCGCCACAAGAGTGTCACTTATTTCCCATGTTTAAAGTAAAGCACCGGCTGCACAAGGCAATCATAAATAAGGGCCAAATGAAAATACCATAGATTTGCACCCAAAATCGTTTTTTGAATAACATTTTAGAAACACTGCGCGAAACCTATGTACAACCACTCAATATCACTTTTTAAACCTCACTGTTTCCCAAAATACAACTCCACTATCTTACAAATGTTCATAATAATTATTATCAAAAAGCAAAAAACAAATCAACAGCCAACAAACTAAGGGCCTTATTTATGAAGGCCTTGCGCCACAAGAGCGTCACTTATTTCCCATGTTTAAAGTGATGCACAGCTGCACAAGTCAATCATAAATGAGGGCCAAATGAAAATACCATTGATTTGCACCCAAAATCGTTTTTTGAATAACATTTTAGAAACACTGCGCAGAACTTATGTACAACCACTCAAAATCCCCTTTGAAACCTCACTGTTTCCCAAAATACAAATCTACTATCTTGCAAATGTTCATAATAAGTATTATCAAAAAGCAAAAAACAAATCAACAGCCAACAAACTCAGGGCCTTATTTATGAAGGCCTTGCGCTACAAGAGCGTCACTTATTTCCCATGTTTAAAGTGATGCACTGGCTGCACAAGGCAATCATAAATAAGGGCCAAATGAAAATACCATTCATTTGCACCGAAAATCGTTTTTTGAATAACATTTTAGAAAAACTGTGCAGAAACTATGTACAACCACTCAATATCACTTTTGAAACCTCACTGTTTCCCAAAATACAAATCCTCTAGTTTGCAAATGTTCATAGAAAGTATTATCAAAAAGCAAGACACAAACCAACAACAACAAAAAATTAAGGCCTTATTTATGAAGGCCTTGTGCCACAAGAGCGTCACTTATTTCCCATGTTTAAAGTGATGCACCGGCTGCACAAGGCAATCATAAATAAGGGCCAAATAAAAATTACCATTGATTGGCACCCATAATCGTTTTTTGATTAATATTTTGGAAACACTGCGCAGAACATATGTACAACCACTCAATATCACTTTTGAAACGTCACTGTTTCCCAAAATCCAAATCCTCTATCTTGCAAATGTTGATATCAAGCATTATCAAAAAGCAAAAAAAAACAACAACAGCAAACAAACTCAGGGCCTTATTTATGAAGGCATTGCTCCACAAGAGCGTCACTTATTTCCCATGTTTAAAGTGATGCACCGGCTGCACAAGGCAATCATAAATAAGGGCCAAATGAAAATACCATTGAATTGCACCCAAAATCGTTTTTGGAATAACATTTAAAAAACACTGCGCAGAACCTATGTACAACCACTCAATATCACTTTTGAAACCTCACTGTTTCCAAAAATACAAATCCACTATCTTGCAAATGTTCATAATAAGTATTATCAAAAAGCAAAAAACAAATCAACAGCCAACAAACTCAGGGCCTTATTTATGAAGGCCTTGCGCCACAAGAGCGTCACTTATTTCCCATGTTTAAAGTGATGCACCGGCTGCACAAGGCAATCATAAATAAGGGCCAAATGAAAATACCATTCATTTGCACCCAAAATCGTTTTTTGAATAATATTTTAGAAACACTGCGCAGAACCTATGTACAACCACTGATTATCACTTTTGAAACCCCACTGTTTCCCAAAATACAAATCCTCTATTTTGCAAATGTTCATAGCAAGTATTTTCAAAAAGCAAGACACAAACCAACAACAAAAAAAATCAGGGCCTTATTTATGAAGTCCTTGCGCCACAAGAGCGTCAATTATTTCCCATGTTTAAAGTGATGCACCGGCTGCACAAGGCAATCATAAATAAGGGCCAAATGAAAATACCATTCATTTGCACCCAAAATCGTTTTTGAATAACATTTAGAAACACTGCGCAGAACCTATGTACAACCGCTGATTATCACTTTTGAAACCTCACTGTTTCCCAAAATACAAATCCTCTATTTTGCAAATGTTCATAGCAAGTATTTTCAAAAAGCAAGACACAAACCAACAAAAAAAAAATCAGGGCCTTATTTATGAAGGCCTTGCGCCACAAGAGCGCCACTTATTTCCCATGTTTAAAGTGATGCACCGGCTGCACAAGGCAATCTTAAATAAGGGCAAAACGAAAATACCATTCATTTGCACCAAAAATCGTTTTTTGAATAACATTTTAGAAAAACTGCTCAGAACCTATGTACAACCACTCAATATCACTTTTGAAACGTCACTGTTTCCCAAAATACAAATCCTCTATCTTGCAAATGTTGATATCAAGCATCATCAAAAAGCAAAACACAAACCAACAGAAAACAAACTCAGGGCCTTATTTATGACGGCCTTGCGCCACAAGAGCATCACTTATTTCCCATGTATAAAGTGATGCACCGGCTGCACAAGGCAATCATAAATAAGGGCCAAATGAAAATACCATTCATTTGCACCCAAAATCGTTTTTTGAATAACATTTTAGAAACACTGCGCAGAACCTATGTACAACCACTGATTATCACTTTTGAAACCTCACTGTTTCCCAAAATACAAATCCTCTATTTTGCAAATGTTCATAGCAAGTATTATCAAAAAGCAAGACACAAACCAACAACAAAAAAAATCAGGGCCTTATTTATGAAGGCCTTGCGCCACAAGAGCTTCACTTAATTCCCATGTTTAAAGTGATGCATTGGCTGCACAAGGCAATCATAAATACGGGCCAAATGAAAATACCATTCATTTGCACCCAAAATCGTTTTTGGAATAATGTTTTAGAAAAACTGCGCAGAACCTATGTACAACCACTCAATATCACTTTTGAAACCGCACTGTTTCCCAAAATCCAAATCCTCTATTTTGCAAATGTTCATAGCTAGTATTATCAAAAAGCAAAAACACAAACCAACAACAAAAAAAATCAGGGCCTTATTTATGAAGGCCTTGCGCCACAAGAGCGTCACTTATTTCCCATGTTTAAAGTAAAGCACCGGCTGCACAAGGCAATCATAAATAAGGGCCAAATGAAAATACCATTGATTTGCACCCAAAATCGTTTTTTGAATAACATTTTAGAAACACTGCGCAGAACCTATGTACAACCACTCAATATCACTTTTTAAACCTCACTGTTTCCCAAAATATAACTCCACTATCTTGCAAATGTTCATAATAATTATTATCAAAAAGCAAAAAACAAATCAACAGCCAACAAACTAAGGGCCTTATTTATGAAGGCCTTGCGCCACAAGAGCGTCACTTATTTCCCATGTTTAAAGTGATGCACAGCTGCACAAGGCAATCATAAATAAGGGCCAAATGAAAATACCATTGATTTGCACCCAAAATCGTTTTTTGAATAACATTTTAGAAACACTGCGCAGAACTTATGTACAACCACTCAATATCCCCTTTGAAACCTCACTGTTTCCCAAAATACAAATCTACTATCTTGAAAATGTTCATAATAAGTATTATCAAAAAGCAAAAAACAAATCAACAGCCAACAAACTCAGGGCCTTATTTATGAAGGCCTTGCGCTACAAGAGCGTCACTTATTTCCCATGTTTAAAGTGATGCACTGGCTGCACAAGGCAATCATAAATAAGGGGCAAATGAAAATACCATTCATTTGCACCGAAAATCGTTTTTTGAATAACATTTTAGAAAAACTGTGCAGAACCTATGTACAACCACTCAATATCACTTTTGAAACCTCACTGTTTCCCAAAATACAAATCCTCTAGTTTGCAAATGTTCATAGAAAGTATTATCAAAAAGCAAGACACAAACCAACAACAAAAAAAATCAGGGCCTTATTTATGAAGGCCTTGTGCCACAAGAGCGTCACTTATTTCCCATGTTTAAAGTGATGCACCGGCTGCACAAGGCAATCATAAATAAGGGCCAAATAAAAATTACCATTGATTGGCACCCATAATCGTTTTTTGATTAATATTTTAGAAACACTGCGCAGAACATATGTACAACCACTCAATATCACTTTTGAAACGTCACTGTTTCCCAAAATACAAATTCTCTATCTTGCAAATGTTGATATCAAGCATTATCAAAAAGCAAAAAAAAAAAAACAACAGCAAACAAACTCAGGGCCCTATTTATGAAGGCCTTGCTCCACAAGAGCGTCACTTATTTCCCATGTTTAAAGTGATGCACCGGCTGCACAAGGCAATCATAAATAAGGGCCAAATGAAAATACCATTGAATTGCACCCAAAATCGTTTTTGGAATAACATTTAAAAAACACTGCGCAGAACCTATGTACAACCACTCAATATCACTTTTGAAACCTCACTGTTTCCAAAAATACAAATCCACTATCTTGCAAATGTTCATAATAAGTATTATCAAAAAGCAAAAAACAAATCAACAGCCAACAAACTCAGGGCCTTATTTATGAAGGCCTTGCGCCACAAGAGCGTCACTTATTTCCCATGTTTAAAGTGATGCACCGGCTGCACAAGGCAATCATAAATAAGGGCCAAATGAAAATACCATTCATTTGCACCCAAAATCGTTTTTTGAATAATATTTTAGAAACACTGCGCAGAACCTATGTACAACCACTGATTATCACTTTTGAAACCCCACTGTTTCCCAAAATACAAATCCTCTATTTTGCAAATGTTCATAGCAAGTATTTTCAAAAAGCAAGACACAAACCAACAAAAAAAAAATCAGGACCTTATTTATGAAGGCCTTGCGCCACAAGAGCGTCACTTATTTCCCATGTTTAAAGTGATGCACCGGCTGCACAAGGCAATCATAAATAATGGCAAAACGAAAATACCATGCATTTGCACCGAAAATCGTTTTTTGAATAACATTTTAGAAAAACTGCTCAGAACCTATGTACAGCCACTCAATATCACTTTTGAAATGTCACTGTTTCCCAAAATACAAATCCTCTATCTTGCAAATGTTGATATCAAGCATCATCAAAAAGCAAAACACAAACCAACAGAAAACAAACTCAGGGCCTTATTTATGAAGGCCTTGCGCCACAAGAGCATCACTTATTTCCCATGTATAAAGTGATGCACCGGCTGCACAAGGCAATCATAAATAAGGGCCAAATGAAAATACCATTCATTTGCACCCAAAATCGTTTTTTGAATAACATTTTAGAAACACTGTGCAGAACCTATGTACAACCACTGATTATCACTTTTGAAACCTCACTGTTACCCAAAATACAAATCCTCTATTTTGCAAATGTTCATAGCAAGTATTATCAAAAAGCAAGACACAAACCAACAACAAAAAAAATCAGGGCCTTATTTATGAAGGCCTTGCGCCACAAGAGCGTCACTTATTTCCCATGTTTAAAGTGATGCACCGGCTGCACAAGGCAATCATAAATAAGGGCCAAATGAAAATACCATTCAATTGCACCGAAAATCGTTTTTTGAATAACATTTTAGAAAAACTGCGCAGAACCTATATACAACCACTCAATATCACTTTTGAAACGTCACTGTTTCCCAAAATACAAATCCTCTATCTTGCAAATGTTGATATCAAGCATTATCAAAAAGCAAAAAACAAACCAATAGCAAATAAACTCAGGGCCTTATTTATGAAGGCCTTGCGCCACAAGAGCGTCACTTATTTCCCATGTTTAAAGTGATGCACGCCTGCACAAGGCAATCATAAATAAGGGCCAAATGAAAATACCATTGATTTGCACCCAAAATCGTTTTTTGAATAACATTTTAGAAACACTGCGCAGAACTTATGTACAACCACTCAATATCCCCTTTGAAACCTCACTGTTTCCCAAAATACAAATCTACTATCTTGCAAATGTTCATAATAAGTATTATCAAAAAGCAAAAAACAAATCAACAGCCAACAAACTCAGGGCCTTATTTATGAAGGCCTTGCGCTACAAGAGCGTCACTTATTTCCCATGTTTAAAGTGATGCACTGGCTGCACAAAGCAATCATAAATAAGGGCCAAATGAAAATACTATTCATTTGCAACGAAAATCGTTTTTTGAATAACATTTAATAAAAACTGTGCAGAACTTATGTACAACCACTCAATATCACTTTTGAAACCTCACTGTTTCCCAAAATACAAATCCTCTAGTTTGCAAATGTTCATAGCTAGTATTATCAAAAAGCAAAAACACAAACCAACAACAACAAAAATCAGGGCCTTCTTTATGAAGGCCTTGTGCCACAAGAGCGTCACTTATTTCCCATGTTTAAAGTGATGCACCAGCTGCACAAGGCAATCATAAATAAGGGCCAACTGAAAATACCATTGATTTGCACCCAAAATCGTTTTTTGAATAACATTTTAGAAACACTGCACAGAACCTATATACAACCACTCAATATCACTTTTTAAACCTCACTGTTTCTCAAAATACAAATCCACTATCTTGCAAATGTTCATAATAAGTATTATCAAAAAGCAAAAAACAAATCAACAGCCAACAAACTCAGGGCCCTATTTATGAAGGCCTTGCGCCACAAGAGCGTCACTTATTTCCCATGTTTAAAGTGATGCACCGGCTGCACAAGGCAATCATAAATAAGGGGCAAATGAAAATACCATTAATTTGCAACCAAAATCGTTTTTTGAATAACATTTTAGAAACACAACACAGGACCTATGTACAAGCATACAATTTCACTACTGAAACATAACTATCTGCTTCCAAAAATTCTCCATAGAGCAAACAAGTCTCTATCTAAATTAAATAAATCATTACTTACCTTTACAAATGCTTTGGGAGATTGAAAACAATGTACACACACACCAATTTTTCTTTAGCAGAGCAAAAGGTGTGCACTCAATACACTGAAACCAGGACTGGCATAGAAAATCTCTAACTTCACACATATGCCTTATTTCAACCAATCAAACGTCTTCCCTCACTAATTTCAAACCAACACCCTTCCCCCTTTCAGACCTTTCTATCTGTTACCATAGCAACTCCCTCCTAACTGAACTCTCAGGTTCAAAATTTTATTCTACAATGTTGCAACTTAAGTCAGCAAGGATGTTTGACCTCTCAGTACACCAGCTTATCCAGGGCATTATTGCTTTTAGTGCCTTTTTCTTAACCATTCAAATTGCTTCTTACACACAACACAACCATGCACCCTAACTTTCTGTTTTCAACTATCTGAATCCACCAATCATTGCTTGTGATTCAACAGCAGGGAAACTCCACAATGTTTTTTTTGTAAACTCCTACTGTTCCAACTGCCATTTCTTTCCCACACTTCATCTGACTGCACCAGAACCTTCTCACATCATGTATTCTGTATGGAATATTGGACATAGCTACATCCACTGGGCTCAAAGGTATGCAGCAAGCAGAAATTATCAAAACCTTGATTTATCGAATGTGGAAATTAGGTGGATTGGCCAGAGAGGATTGAGATGTCATCAATTGATAGAATTGGTGAAAACCTTTTTGCATCTGCCAAACCCTGACCTCTTAATAGTGCACTGTGGTGGAAATGATTTGGGCACTATGACTGGGGCTGGTCTGGAAATGCTTTTAAAGGACACCTTTGATCAATTGATGACACTTTTTCCACAAACTGCCTTGGTAAATCCCAATATATGCCAAAGACAGAAATGGAACTGGTCCAACCAATTGTGTCCACAATTTGAGAAAGCACAGAAACATGTGAATAAATCTGTTTCTGCTTACATGAGAGACTGTGGAATGGGTTCAATATACAATAATAACTTGCGTTGCAACATGCAAGACATCTACAGAGGAGATGGTGTGCACTTCTCAGATGAGGGGAATAGAATATTCCTCCTGAATTTAAGACTGTGCATTGGAACCTACTTGTAGGTACCTAAATCAGCCACAGAACTCAAAAGCTCTTTTCAGAGCTACCCTACCTCTGATCATTCAAAACGTTTATCTTTTTCTAACTTTTTTCACTATTTTTCACCAAAGTACGCTCCCCGGTACGCTTACCGGTGCGCGTACCGGGCGCTCCCCCCGCGAAATTTTTCAATTTATATTTTATTTTTTGCCTATATGAGCGTCCTAAGCCCTCCTCAGAAAACCTAGAGGGTCAGGAAGTGACTACAGTGCCCCCTTCTACCCAATCCCAACGTTGTTTGTCCTCCATCTTGTGTCTCGATTGTACCGAAACACAAAATGGAGGACTCCCGTAACGCTGACGGTGCCCGTACCGGGGCGCGCAACGGTAAGCGCTTCATAAAAAAAAGGTGGGAAAGTAATTTACAGAAAAACCACTGGAGACACTTTCATCAAATATAGAATAGGCCCTACTACATAGCAGTCCCTACCATTTACCCAAATTTGGTGGAATTCCATTGAGTCATTTAGGCTGTAGGCCTGTCTAAATATCCTGAGGTAAATTACATGACCAAAACACATATGAAGTGTTAGAATTTACAACCAATTAAAAAGTTTCTTACATTTTCTACGATTATTTCCTGACATTTGATTGGTTATGTACATGAATATACATAAAAAAGAGAAGGAAATACAGCCATTTTGACTACTACTTCCTGAAGTACATTTGAAAAGAAATTACACTGACAACTTCAACTGCTTTCTTAAAGGTAAGTTGTTAGTTTGGAAAAGGGAACTATTTTGTGCACTTTAAGTTAATTTGAGAAAAAATATTCAGTTAGTTATATACTATCCCACTGTAATAGAAATAGACTGAGATAGGCTTCTCTGTTATAGTTATAGATTGAGTTAGGCTTCCCTTGTATTATTATAAATTTACATAGGCTTTATCACATACACTTTTATATATTTAAAATTCCAGCCTAATACCATAAACTACCCAAAGATAGCTTCACTATTAAAAAATCCAAACTGCCTATCTGAACTTAAACACAACAGTGCCCTAACTCTACTGATATATTTTTTTTAATGCAATTTACAGCAACAAAATGGAAGGAGAACAGGATATTTCTTTTGAAATTGTTTTGGACAACAACACAGAAGAAAGAATTGCTGAAAATGATGACTTTGATTTTATGGATGAGTCTCTGGACTATGAATTAGTTCAGTGTGTAGAATCAATGGAATCACAGAATAAAAATGAGGACATTCCAGACAATATTTTATTAGAAGTTTTATTAAATTATGAAAAAGAATCAGAAGAATAAATTTATATTTAATAATCAAAAATTGTTCAAGCCATTATTCATCTTTATATGTAATTCATCAAGTAGATCAAAAATGTTTAAAATATAAAGTGAGACTTAAAGTATACTGTGCAACTTTTTTGTGTTACATAGTAAGTTTGCTCATAGTTACTTCCTTTCTCCCACTATATTATCTCCAATGTGTATTTAACATCTCTTTATTATCTCCTGCCTCCATGTTGTTTCTGCTTTCCTGACAGACTACGCTATGAATTCCATATACCACAATAACTTCTGTAACAACATGCAAGATATCTACAAAGGAGACGGTGTATATTAAATTATAGACTCTGCATTGGTACCTACATGTTGGTACTTAAATAAAAAAAATAAAAAAACAACAAAAAGAACAATTAATAAACATACAATATTTGAAAAGTCTATTATTCTTTTTTTCCCATAGTACGCTCCCCGGTCCGCTTCCCGGTGCGCGTACCGGGCGCTCCCCCCGCTTAAAATCGAGAAAAAAAATTACTTTTTTTGGGCCCCACGGGGCCCTTTTAAAACCCCCACACCAAACCTAGGGGGTCAAGGAGGGTCTACTCTGACCCCTTATGGTCATTTCCCCCTTTGTTTTGGCCACCTCTCATGTCTCGATCCTACAGAGACACAAGATGGCGGCCGCTTCGGACTGTTTGGAATGTTTACAGACACCTGAGAGCCAATCAGCTTTCCACGCGGAAGTCGCGTAGCGCGGCCGGTGCGCTCCCCGGTGCGCATACCGGGGCGCGCTTACAGATATATATATTTTTTTGAACCTAAATTACTTAAAATCCACTGTCGCACATATCTTGAGACATAGCAAAGGCACATCGGGCTACCAGTCCCTACAATTCGGGCAAAAAGTGAGGTCGACCGCCCTATGGAAAGTAACATGGGGAAAATGCGTTTTGGGACTCCCCTTTTATCTCGGCCCCCGCTTGACGCATCCCCCCAAACTTTCAGGGAAGGACCGGAGCTCGACGAGGCCATTTGGAGGAGATTTTCAGGCAGATTCGTCAACCGGCGCCAAAGTTATTCCAAATAGAATTTTGAGATTTAACATTGAAAAAAATCCTAACTATAACTACCTACTGGCAACCATAGGAAATCCGCAACATTCTATTGGGAATAACGCCGGCGCCGGTTGAGGAATTTGTGTGTAATTTTCCAACATTTTGGCCAGCTCCGCTCCACTCCTTCCCTGGAAGTTTCGGGGGGATTCGTGAAGTGGGGGCTGAGAAAAAAGGGGGGTCCCAAAACGTGTTTTCCCCATGTTAATTTCCATAGGACGGTCTGAAAAGTCTACAGCCTGAACCGCTGTACGGAACTACCCCAAACTTGGCAAAATTGTAGGGACTGGTACGCAGATTTGCCTTTGCTATGTTTGGTGAAATTTGCTCCAGTGGTTTGCCCCCCTTTCCACTTTTTCCACTCTTGTTTTGTGCTCTCTTGTGCCTCACTTCTCCTAAGAAACAAGATGGCTGGTCAGGTGGTCCCAGAAGGATAATAACATATATAAACGTTATCCGCTAATAGAATTAGCATTTACAAAACCTTTGACATTTTATGAAAAAAAATATAGGTTTCACGCCTGATATAGTTAGGAATTATCATTTAAAAACCCTTGCAAATTCACTGAAAAAACATAGGTTTCAGGCCTTACATAGTTAGGAATTAGCATTTAAAAAACCTTGCAAATTCACTTAAAAAACCATAGGTTTCAGGCCTTATATAGTTAGGAATTAGCCTTTAAAAAAACTTGCAAATTCACTTAAAAAACCATAGGTTTCAGGCCTTATATAGTTAGGAATTAGCATTTAAACAACCTTGCAAATTCACTTAAAAAAACATAGGTTTCAGGCCTTATATAGTTAGGAATTAGCATTTAAAAAACCTTTCAAATTCACTGAAAAAACCATAGGTTTCAGGCCTTCTTTAGTTAGGAATTAGCTTAAAAAAAAACTTTGAAATTCACTCCAAAAAAGTTTTAGGGGTGTTATAGTTTGCTGGACATTTCACTCATACAAAACCATTGAAATTGTTCCTTTATAGTTAGTTGGACTAACTATATTTCGCGCACCCGCAATGCACTGCTGATGATTTCACATATTAGACCATTCATGACATGGTTAGTGACATCACTGATGACATCTCAAATGACATCACTGATGACATCACTGATGACATCATCCACGTGACAATCACATACACCTTTTCATACACTAGTAAAATCTTTCATCACTCAATGTTAAATACAGAGTATCATATTTGAATCCATTGTCACAGCAATACAAGTATCTAAAAACCCACTCAGTGATTCATAGATGTATGCACACATCTAATCACTTACCTGTAGATTCACTCATGCATGCTGTCAATGAACAATTGAACACTTTCATA
The DNA here is from genome assembly GCF_964263255.1 of Lissotriton vulgaris. Classification (NCBI taxonomy): domain Eukaryota; kingdom Metazoa; phylum Chordata; class Amphibia; order Caudata; family Salamandridae; genus Lissotriton; species Lissotriton vulgaris. The sequence goes on from NC_141691.1 coordinate 2,038,919,964, forward strand.
AATACTTATACACCTATTTCGACATTAAACAACAGCACACATCCTATTCACATGTGAAGTCATCCTACTCACTTAGGCAAACAATGGATCATACTTACATACTTACTTAACTACACACTTATATAAACACCACTTCATCTATTCTTTTAGATAGTAGGTCATACTTAGTGAATTATAAAATCATTATTACAAGTATATAGTTATCCATACAGTCACTCACACAATCATTGAGTCTTATGGATACTTATTTATATACAACAACTGACACATACACGGCCTTTTATTTTTCTAGTTTGTTGGACATGTACCATTGAGAAATATATTTGCTCATCACCACACCCTTAAAGAGATTCACTCACCCAAACTGTTAGAACATGTAATTTTAACTTCATATATCTACTGAACTAACTATTCACACATCTTTGGACAGTCACACACCCTCCAACGAACCACACGCACTTTCACTCTCCCATACAAATACTCAGTTATCTAATCAATAACTAATATAGACTTTCACAAAGCTAGTAAGCAACTGGAGAACCAGTTTACACAACAACTGACAAAGTGATACAGATATTCGCACAGTTTAGTCCCTATCCACTATTTTTAGTGAGACACTATAAATTTGTTAAGTAAACAGTCAATTACACTGCTACTAAATCCTCCATCCAAATATGTATTTATATATATCCACTCATTCTTCAATGCAAATTGCTATATATATAATGCATATTTAAATAAAGAAGCAAACCAAATTCACTGGATGATGTCATCAGTGATGTCATCAGTGATGTCATTTGAAATGTCATCAGTGATGTCACTGACCATGTCATGAATGATCTAATATGGTACATCATCAGCAGTGCATTGCGGGTGCGCGAAATATAGTTTGTCCAACTAACTATATAGGAGCAATTTCAATGGTTTTGTATGAGTGAAATGTCCAGCAAACTATAACACCCCTAAAACTTTTTTTGAGTGAATTTCAAAGTTTTTTTTAAAGCTAATTCCTAACTATATAAGGCCTGAAACCTATGGTTCTTTCAGTGAATATATTTATTACCTACTGGCGGTAGCCAGTAGGTATATATAGTTTGGATTGTTTTCCATAGGAAATCCCCAACATTCTATTGGGAATAACTTTGGCCCTGGTTGATGAATCTTCGCAAATTTCTCAAAGAAGATGGCTCGCTCCGCTCCTTCCCTGAAAATTTGGGGGGGATTCGTCAAGTGGGGGCTGAGAAAAAAGGGGGGTCCCAAAACGTGTTTTCCCCGTGTTAATTTCCATAGGACCTTTAGACTCAGCTACAGCTTGAACCGCTGAGGGGAATTACACCAAACTTGTCAAAATGGTAGTGTCTGGTATGCAGATCACGCTTTTGGTAAAATAGTGTAAATCCCTCCAGTGGTTCCTGAGAAAATTAGAAGAGAAATCAATTATATATCTATAAGCGCGCACGGGTGCGCGCACCCCGCGATTTTTCGCAATTTTTTTTGGGGGGGGGCTTGGGGGGAGGGGTTGGGGGGCTTCTCTCTTTCATTTATATGTTTTTAATTTAATTTCGAGGGTGCCCACCCCTCGTTTTGCGCCCCGAGATCACCGCGGCCGCCCGAGCTGCCTTAAGATGGCCGCCGCCTGGTTGTGGGGGGGGCCGGGAGGACGATTTTGAAGTCCCCTGGCAGGTGCCCACCCTGCCAGGGGCATTGCCGCCCTAAGATCGAGTGCCCACCTCGATTTATTGTATTTTTAAAAGAGCCGGTGCCCACCCGGCATTTGTTGCTTATCCCCTGCCTACGAGTGCCTGGAACGGGCCGCCGCGCTGCCCGCGACGACCCGGAAGTGTTCAGGCCCTCAAACACGGTACGTGCTGCGTTTAGGAAAATCCTGAGGGGTAGAAATATCTGCGCAGGTACAAATCATGGAGCCAAGGCAGAAGCCCTAAAAACACATTGTTTTTTTACCTTTCGAAACAACGTACTGCTATCTTCCATGACTGCGAAGGAGTTTGAAGTTAGTCAACTTAAAGGGACAGTTAGCCGCAAATGCTTTTTTCCTGACTGGGCATCTCAGCGCAGTCTGCTAAAATAAATTGGTATTTACAGCAGTAAACTCAGCAAATAATGCACCCTACCCCCTCAGAATGCCAAGGATGAGTAAACACAAGGCAGTAGCTCCCTTTGGCTTTTTGAAAGTACGGGTATAGTTTTCAGATTAAGAGTGGACAGGATGAAGAAGTCAGGCAGTGTGTGCAGGACTGCTTTAAACCTTGCCATGCAAAATCTGGAGCTAGTTTATGGCTATAGTTTTCTTTAAAAAGCAAGCGTATGCCAGGACCGAATAAATCCAGGGATCAATCGAGTGCTGTGCTTAATTGATAATAAAAACAATCAGACCTCGTTTGAGGACCGAAATGGATGCGCAAGAAAAAAAACAAATCAATACGCTGTCTGGGGCCATCCATTAAGCCTTTATCGGCTGCATGGGTCACAAATGTTAACACTATCGAGCAAGTGGCGGAGTTCAGTGTGCTGACAACAGGCTGCATTCTACGGCATCATCAAGTATGCAGGGAGATTGGGAGCCTGGAGAAGAGCCCGGTAACATTCCAACGCATACCCCATTCGATAACACCAGGGGACTCTGAAAAGGGAGGACGGCGCTAAAACACCTTAAAATATGTAACCCATAGCTCCAGGTTTAGCCAAACTTTGATATGAAGGCTCACATTCGCCACAAAAAGCGAGACCGGTAATTTAGAGACCCCCAAGGATCTTTTACCCTATATTAAAACAATCTGGATTTGAATGTACTGTCAGAGAACTTTAGCAATTGTGCATTGAGCTGAGTGAATCACACGACGGACAGAGACGAAGCTCCAAAGGGAGGGAAGGGAGGGAAGATTGGTTTGGCTCCTTAAAGTGAGGAATTATTGGACTTTTTTTGGTTTTGTAACTTTAGCACATATTGTACGCAAGTGTTTTTTGTGACTATGACTATTGTGCGATGATATCCATTCACTGTTACATTTCACATTCTTACTCAAATTTGATCTGATTCACTGAAATAACATTCTGTACTAAAAGTTTAAAAAAACAAATTACTTGTGATGGCATGGAAAATTCGGTGAGGTTCCATTCAGCTGTTCCTGACTGGTGCAAAACCAGGCTGTGTAAGTCTGAACAACAAACAACGTTGTTAACATAACTTTACCCCATTGAAAGATCTTCACCAAAGGCTGGAGTGGAGAGCAGAGCCTTAAGCTGGGAGGAATTGAGGGGCATTCGGAAGCGGCCTATAGAGGACCTTTGGAGAGAGGCTCTGAGGGCTTGGGAACATCCAGAGCAAGAGCAGGATGCAGGAGAGGAGACCAAGAGGACAGTGGGTGACCCTGGTTTTATTATAATAGAAGGCCCACCTTTGATAGGGAAGGACACGTTCAAATGCATACTACAGGGACTATACAGACACCCCTTGTTGTGTAGCGGGACTGGAACTAGAAAGGGATTAATAAGAGAAAAGAGACCCCCCTCCTCCCCCCGGGAAGTAAACACATTTTAGCGTTTGTAGCTCACAGTTATCACTGAGCAATAACCCCTGCAGTATGCTGCTGCAAGAACCCCCTCTGCACGAAGTTTTGTTATCTGTTTAAGTGTTTTGAAAATGGAAACTGGAATGGATAACAACATTACCGGGCCTAGTCTATGGCTGGTAGCCACTTACCGAGATGCGACCGTGAAAGTAGATACCTTTCATAGAAAAGCTGGATGCAATGAACAATAACTGGTAGATATGGGTCGGGAGGGTGGTATACACCTGGAACAATAATGGATCGTGCTACAATGTATTACTTGACTAACATATTTGGGAAATGTCTCGGTGATTACGAAATGTATAGTAAATAACTGAGGTGTATATATATATATATATATTCACTAAAAAAAACATAGATTTTAGGCCTTATATAGTTAGGAATTACCATATAAAAAACCATTGAAATTCCTCCTATATATATATATATATATATATATTAGCATTTAAAAAACCAATGAAATTCACTGAAAAAAACAAAGGTTATACACTATATATAGTTAGGAATTAGCCTTTAAAAAACCAATGAAATTCACTAAAAAAAAACATAGGTTTTAGGCCTTATATAGTTAGGAATTAACATATAAAAAACCATTGAAATTCCTCCTATATAGTTAGCTAGATATTTTATTGATATAAAACCAATGAAATTCGACATATAGTTAGGTCCACTAACTATATATTTCGCGCATCCGCAATCCAATGCTGATGATGTCACATATTACATCATTCATGACATCACTGATGACATCACTGATGAAAGCTCATTTAACATCAATAATTACACCACTAATGATATACTTCATGTGATAACACAATGCACCTCCTTACACTCTAATACACCTAGTGTAAAATACAAAGTATCATTTTTGAAACTATTGACACACCAATACCATTTACTACATACCCACTAACTAATTCCTACGTCTATGTGATAATACAATGCACCTCCTTACACTCTAATACACCTAGTGTAAAATACAAAGTATCATTTTTGAAACTATTGACACACCAATACCATTTACTACATACCCACTAACTAATTCCTAAGTCTACATGCACATTCATGCATTCACCCATAAGGTCATTCGTACATACTGTCACTCATCATTGCAACACTATCATATGCACTCATACACCTACTCAGTCCTGTAAAGAATCAATCACACTTTGATTTCTTGATCTATACAGTTAAACACAGAACAGCTTACATTTTCACAGATATACAAACACATACTTATTCACTTATACAATCAAATCCTTCATCCATACTCTATACATCCTCTCATTCTTCAATATGTAAAACATATTTAAACTTTACAAAAACACACAGACACTGGATGATGTCATCAGTGATGTCATCAGTGATGTCACTGACCATGTCATGAATGATGTAATATGTGACATCATCAGCATTGGATTGCGGATGCGCGAAATATATAGTTAGTGGACCTAACTATTGGAAAGGGGCGACCACTCGGTCCCCCCGAACGTATGGCGGAGTGCCTCGATCCCCCCGGGAAGCCATTTTTGGGCGGGAGGCGCGTCTCGGCTGGTATGCCCGAAGCGGCGTAGCCGGGGCGCGCTTTTTCCCGCCCTAGAGTGGGCTGGCCTAGACACCGACGTAGCCAGCCCCGCCCCAGGGGCAGGCAGGGGCGGGTTCTCGCCCGCCCTGAAGACGGATAAAAAGAGACGCAAGACCAGAAGACGTCCTCTTGTTCTTGTGCTCCGAAGCTGCACCTCCTCGCTACCCGTGAGCTCGGGACAGAACGAAGAGCCAATTTTGAGCGTTTTGATCTTTTTTCTTTGTCTTCTAGATACTTCGTCGGAGAGATGCCAAAGAAAGTCGCAAAGAGAATGACGACCGACCAGATGGTGCGGGCCCTTTGCAAAGAGGTGTCCGACATAAAGAAACGGTTGGCGGAGCGAGACGGGGGGGAGGGTTCGGGCCCTGCGCCGGCTGGAGGGAGACCTAAGAGGCCGAGAAGGGTTCCAGCCGGTGGAGACGTCCCGGTCCCCTCTGCACCGCTCGAGGCGCCGACCCCAGTACCAATGGAGGGGAATCCAATCCCCGTTGTCGTCACCCCGACACCCAAAGAAGACATGCCCCCCGAGCTGGCAGCACAGCTAGCAGCTTGGTTGGGGGATAGTAGTGATGGCGCCACGGCTGCCGAGGCACAGGCGCTGATAAAAGGGCTTCGTGAGAAGAGAGATGCAGCTAAAGTGACTGCGCCATTGGCGGGAATAGACAAGCCGCAAGCGGCCGAAGCTGCGTCCGGTGCAGGTAAGCGGCCATTGCCGATTGCAAGGGACGAGTCAGCACCCTCTCGTAGAGAGAGATTGGGACAACATGTGCCTTTAGCTATAAAGGAAAAGATCTGGGCTGGGGAGTACGTGAATATTTTCTCCTTGCTTGTTGATCATTATGAGGTGGAGCATGTTAAAAGTCAGAAGGACCTAATGCATCCGAGTGTTTGGCGCGCAAAAAATGGCCGCCTTTAAGGTAAATGAGAATATTGGCAACTGGGGCAATGCGTGGGGTATTTTTACATCGATTTTGGGGGAACGTAGGCCCGAGTTGCTTTCTGAATTTCCCATTTATCAATCACGAATTATGGGTTACTCGACAGCGTATCAAGGTAACCATTGGTTTTGTTATGACAATCTGTTCAGGAAAGAAAAGGAACATAACAAGGGTTTGACTTGGGATTGTTACGATTCTGTAACATGGGATAAAATGAAAGAATCAGGAATGTTAAAAATGCCATTGGTTGGGAGCAATGTTGTAGATTACTCCCGCCAAAATGTGGGGACGCCCTTTCAACCAAGTACGAGCACCGACGACCAGTCGAGGCCCGCAGGCAATACAGGGAGGAAGGGTTTCTGCTTTAATTTCAACAAAGGGAAATGTACCAGACCTCCGGGATCGTGTAAATTCAAACATGAGTGTAGTACGTGTGGGTCGTCCCATCCTGAGTCATCGTGCAGAGCCAGAACGGGTGAGAATGGGGGTAAGGGAGGCGCCAAACAGGTCTAAACTAGTCCGAGGGGCGCCTTTACCAACCCCGATTGATACCTTGGCAATGATTCCCTGGCTCAGTGAATACCCGGATCGTACTTCTGCTGGGGTGCTGCGGAACGGTTTTACACATGGTTTCCGCATCCCGGTGGGGGACTTTCAGGGTGTAGGGATTTGCAAAAATCAACTTTCCGTTTTACAACATACATCTGTGGTGCAAGAGAAAATTCAGAAAGAGGTTAGCCGGGGACGGGTCGCCGGCCCGTTTAGTGTACCCCCGGTACCGGATTTTGTTTGTTCTCCGTTAGGGGTGGTCCCCAAGAAGGACCCAGGTGAGTTTCGTTTGATCCACAATCTGTCTGCTCCTCACGGCCTTTCGGTGAATGACGCAATTGATCCAGAAGTTTGTTCGGTGCGATACGCATCGTTTGATGAGGCAGTAGCCATCTTGAATCGCCTGGGGCCTGGGACGTTGATGGCGAAATCAGATATCGAGTCAGCGTTCCGGTTGCTCCCGGTACACCCAGACGATCAGCGTCTTTTGGGATTCGGGTTCCAGGGGTCATTTTACATGGATAGGTGTATGCCAATGGGATGCTCTATATCATGTGCTTATTTTGAGCAATTCAGTACTTTCCTGCAATGGGTGTTCACTAAGAAAACGGGTTTCCGAAATGTAATGCACTACCTTGACGACTTTTTGTTCCTTGGTCCCGCCGGAAATCCCGAATGTGCTCAGGCCTTAGCTGAATTCTGTGTGTTGATGGGTCATTTTGGCGTGCCATTGGCACCAGGTAAAACTATGGGTCCCACGACTTGCCTCGAGTTTTTGGGGATCGAGTTGGACTCAAGGGAGGGGTGTTTCCGTTTACCAGCTAGCAAAGTGTTGAAATTCAGGGCAGCCCTCCAAGTATGTTTGAATGCATCTAAGGTTACACTGCATCAGTTGCAACAATTAGTGGGAAAGTTGAACTTTGCCTTGAGGGTGATCCCAATGGCTCGCCCTTTTTCCCGCTCAATTGCCCAAACGATGGTTGGCCTAAAAGAGGGTCATCATCGCACGAGGTTATCGGCTGAGGTCCGCCAGGACATGCGGATTTGGTTAGCATTTTTGGCGGACTTCAATGGCCGAGTCGTCTGGAACAAGCCAGCCGTGTCCTCAGAAGAGCTTGAGCTATGGACAGATTCAGCAGGAAGCATAGGCTTTGGCGCCATCTTCGGCACAAAATGGTCTGCTCAAAGGTGGCCCCTATGGTGGCACGAGAAGGGGCTAACGAGTAATATTGCTTTCCTTGAACTATTTCCCATTCTGGTGGCCCTGAGAACCTGGCCAGAAGGGTTCAGAGATCATTCTGTCGTGTTCTGGTCCGACAATATGACCGTGGTAGAATGCATCAATAGTCAGGCAGCCCATTGTAAATTGATTTTGAGGCTGCTCAAAGAAATTGTCCTACTGTGTATGCAACTGAACGTGGTATTCAGAGCAAAACATGTCCCAGGGGTGATGAATCAGGCTGCTGATGCACTGTCTCGTTTTCACATGCAGGCTTTCTCGGGTTTCCTTCCTTCAGCGGACCCGGAGCCGGCACCCTTCCCCGAAGCTCTCTGGTCTCTCGGTGCCCCGAACTTCGTCACCTCGTGGGAGAGAGTCTAGCACCCAGGACAAGGAAGGCATATGAAGGGGCGTTCCAGGCCTATTTAGCCTTTTTGGGGGCAGAGAGAGGGGGACTTTGGGGTCAGGAAGAGTGGGTAGTACTTTTTCTGATGTCCTTACGTAGGGCTGGGAAATCGGTGGCTACGGCCCAAAGGCATCGTGCCGCCATTTCCTTTGTTGCCAGGGCCCATGGCATCCTGGACCCAACAGCGTCTTTCACAGTACAGAAAGCGCTGCGTGTGTGGCAACGCCTAGAGGGTCGCAGAGTAGACGTAAGACGACCAATAGGTCTAGACAGGTTGTCCCAGTTACTGGCCACACTCCCTAACACATGCTCGTCCCCTTTTGAGACCTGTTTGTTCCGGACTGCATTTACGCTGGCATTTCACGGGGCTATGAGAGTTAGTGAGCTAGTTGCAAGGAACAAACAGGATGTGACGGGGGGCTTGTGCAGGGAACATGTTCAGATCAGGGGTGATGCGATGATTGTCTCCTTTCTCAGGTCCAAGACTGACCAAGATGGGAGAGGGGACTGCACGATCATTCGCAGGAACCCCGAGTCATCCATGTGTCCGGTACAGTGCTTAGAAGATTACCTAGCACGAAGGGTGGCATCATGGGGGGGGACATTGTTGAGGCATGCAGACGCCACCCCGCTGACGAGGTTTCAGTTTCAGCGGGTGCTTGCAATGGCCATTGCCGCAGCGGGCTTGGACCCGGGCGAATTTGGGACCCATTCCTTTCGAATAGGGGCTGCCACTGAAGCTACAGCCAGGGGTCTTAATGTAGAACAAGTGAAACGTGTGGGGCGCTGGTCCTCCAATTGTTATAAGAGGTACGTGCGATTGCACATGTTGTGAAGCTGTAATCATGTACTCACGCTTCTTGTCTTTTGTTTGTTTTCAGTTGCGCAAGCCTACGCGGCAGGGCGGACTGTGCAGTCGACCCAACACCAGGCCAGCGGTCGCACGTCACCGGCTGTGAGGAAGGAGGTGTGGGTCGTGGGCCACTCATACGTGAGACGGGCCGCAGACGTATTCAAAGCAGGTGACATGATTCACGTACCTGGGGAATACGGGTACAGAGTATCCTTCTACGGAAGGGGCGGTCTCTGTATTGACCAGTTTCAGGAATTTTTTGAGGGTTTGTTAGAGCGGATGAGGTCACCGCCGTCCATAGTCATAGTGCATTTGGGGGGCAATGATTTGGTCACCACCGGTAGACGACTTCTCCTGGAGGCTATGCTTTCCACGGTAAGTTGGTTAGCGAGGAGAGTTCCGGGGTGCATAATTGCGTGGTCTCATATGATCCCACGAAAAGTGTGGCGGGGGGCTATCTCGATCCCTGCTTTGAATCATTCTGTTAGAAAATTGAATAACAAAGTGAGTAGGTTGTTCCGTTCCAAGACATTGCATTCGATCTCGCATAGTTGTATTAATGATGACAGTATGTATCTGGGGGATGGTGTGCATTTGTCGAGGGTGGGGAATGAGTTACTCATAGGAGACTTCTTAGCTTGGTTAAAATCGTTAAAACATGACCTTTAGGTAGGAGTTTTGTGGGGGGTCCGGATAGCCGGTCAACTATCCGGACCTGTGGCGGTAAGGTCATGATCGGTGAGCACTAATTGGTAGATCCCTATGAGTGGGCGTCACCCAACACGGATGGGAGCGCTCGGGAGAGGTGGCCATTGGCCCCTCAATGGGGAGGCGGTCCCGTCTAAGGGCGGGTCGCCGGAAGTAAAGGAAAGGCGGTCAAGGCCCCTTCCTTTGTAGGAGGGGTTACAGCCCCCTCCTGGGGAATTTCCCGGGGCTAGTGTCATCTGCGACGGCAGATGCGGTAAGTTGTGTGGGGTGGGGGGAGGTCCACGATACCTTCTAGATACCACACACAAGTCTTCGAACGACCTTTAAATGGCGTCGAGTCTTAAGTGCCCCCGTCAAGCCAAGGGAAATTGTCAGTAGTTGCACTTGAGGTAAGCCTCTGTGCTGTCGCCCCTCCCAAGTGGGAGGGGTAAGTCTGGTTAGGGATCTTGACACCGGTTATGACCTTGCCGTTGGCCCTTAAACGTTAGGATGTACAATTTCAGTGTTTCTAGAGAATGTTTTGTAGGATGCTAGTTCGGCTAGGAGAACCTCTGTATTAGAGAATATGTTAAGGTTAGCCAAACATCGCAATGTGATAATGAAATTGTACATAACATGAAACGTTTAATGTTTTAATTTTTTGTTTTAATAAATACGGCCGGGAGGGTCACTCCCTCCCACATCCAAAAACTTTAAGAACTGTTTCCGGTTTCCCTCCTTTTGGGGATTGTGTTGAGAGGGGGTGGCGGGTATCTCAGCCATATGGAAAGGGGCGACCACTCGGTCCCCCCGAACGTATGGCGGAGTGCCTCGATCCCCCCGGGAAGCCATTTTTGGGCGGGAGGCGCGTCTCGGCTGGTATGCCCGAAGCGGCGTAGCCGGGGCGCGCTTTTTCCCGCCCTAGAGTGGGCTGGCCTAGACACCGACGTAGCCAGCCCCGCCCCAGGGGCAGGCAGGGGCGGGTTCTCGCCCGCCCTGAAGACGGATAAAAAGAGACGCAAGACCAGAAGACGTCCTCTTGTTCTTGTGCTCCGAAGCTGCACCTCCTCGCTACCCGTGAGCTCGGGACAGAACGAAGAGCCAATTTTGACCCACCCACCAGCCCCTGAAGACAGCAAGTTGTTGTGCAATAAAGTGAATTTTATAAGTATGTTTTTCCGTTTCGTTTACAGGCTGTGAAAGTATCAGTTTGTTGTTGATCATAATAAAGTATGGTGAATATCGTGTAAGCTGTTACGATTAAAAATGATTATATGTGTTGTTGCATTTTAAGCATGTTCTTTCGGTCGTAGCGACCAATGTTTTCATAGGTTTGAGTAAGAATTGTCGTATTTAGTTTGGTAGGCGGTAAGGTCATGATCGGTGAGCACTAATTGGTAGATCCCTATGAGTGGGCGTCACCCAACACGGATGGGAGCGCTCGGGAGAGGTGGCCATTGGCCCCTCAATGGGGAGGCGGTCCCGTCTAAGGGCGGGTCGCCGGAAGTAAAGGAAAGGCGGTCAAGGCCCCTTCCTTTGTAGGAGGGGTTACAGCCCCCTCCTGGGGAATTTCCCGGGGCCAGTGTCATCTGCGACGGCAGATGCGGTAAGTTGTGTGGGGTGGGGGGAGGTCCACGATACCTTCTAGATACCACACACAAGTCTTCGAACGACCTTTAAATGGCGTCGAGTCTTAAGTGCCCCCGTCAAGCCAAGGGAAATTGTCAGTAGTTGCACTTGAGGTAAGCCTCTGTGCTGTCGCCCCTCCCAAGTGGGAGGGGTAAGTCTGGTTAGGGATCTTGACACCGGTTATGACCTTGCCGTTGGCCCTTAAACGTTAGGATGTACAATTTCAGTGTTTCTAGAGAATGTTTTGTAGGATGCTAGTTCGGCTAGGAGAACCTCTGTATTAGAGAATATGTTAAGGTTAGCCAAACATCGCAATGTGATAATGAAATTGTACATAACATGAAACGTTTAATGTTTTAATTTTTTGTTTTAATAAATACGGCCGGGAGGGTCACTCCCTCCCACATCCAAAAACTTTAAGAACTGTTTCCGGTTTCCCTCCTTTTGGGGATTGTGTTGAGAGGGGGTGGCGGGTATCTCAGCCATAATGTCGAATTTCATTGGTTTTATATCAATAAAATGTCCAGCTAACTATATAGGAGGAATTTCAATGGTTTTTTATATATTAATTCCTAACTATATAAGGCCTAAAACCTATGGATTTTTTAGTGAATATATATATATATATATATATATATATTACCTACTGGATGAACTTTTGTTTCGAACATTGTATTGTGAGTATAGTGCTTAGGGGGTGTTATAAAGGGAATGCAAATGTAAATTCACTTGTATCAAATCAATTTGGTATTTGTAAAGTGCAAACTACTCACTCCTACGGGTCTGCTGGCAGCGTAAGCTGACCGACTCAGGGTAAAGCTGTTGACCTGCTGACCCCTACCTGTCTGAAAGTGCGGGGTACAAAAAGTGAGGTATTGCCTAGGGTGTCATGCTGCTAAATTGAGCTGCTGCTGGACTCATGGATGAAAGTGTGAGTCTAAACTGGGTGTGCTATGCTGTGAAGTCATGTGCTCTAGGTGCTGTTCCACACCTGTCCAACTTGTATGTGGTGCTTAGATGGTGTTGTATAAGGAGTTTTAAGGTAAATCAATACAGTATTGGGGTACTGACCCCTATGGGTGAGTACAGCTGGTGATCACAGTGAGTGGTCTGTTACTGCAAAGTGAGATGGTCTGGCTATTGCACCACAGCTGTGTGGAGAATACATTTTGGCGAGGGTCCGGGATATGCCGTTATCTGGCCCTAAAATAGCAGGCCTAAGTTGTAAGTTATAGGGTGGCTCTAAAAAGAGCCCTTGTGTTTGTTAGTTGGAGCTACATATAAGTGCGGATTCACAGCTTCATGTTATTCAGGAACACTCTGTTTCTCTGATCTGTGAAGTTTACTCAATCACTTCTGTACATATCTGCCATATCAAAACGTATATTGTTGTTGTGTATGGACCCCATTTTGTGGTCTCCGAGGTATGCAGAGACTGTTGACTTTTTTCTGAGATTTTTCAATCTGAGGACAAAATAGTTTGGACCATTTTAACTTCTGTCTTTGGCATATATTGGAATATACAAATACAGTTTGAGGCAAAAGTAACGACAATTGTTCAAAGGCGTCATAAGCATTTTCAAACCTACCCCAGTCAATGTGCCTAGGTCGTTTCCTCCACAGTGCACAATCACAAGGTCAGGGTGTTGGAGATGCAAACAGGTTTTAACCAAAGGGAACAAATGGTGCCACTTCAATCCTCTCCGTCCAAACCATGTAATGTCCAAATTTTGTAAACCAAGGTCTAAATCAATACGTCTCTGTTCTGCATACCTCTTGCACCTGAAAACATAGCTATGTTCTACAGTCCACACTCGCATTTTGAAGTTATGGCTAAAAGGTATGGAAAGATGTCTCTAGCTCATGCAGTTCCTTCGTAGAATAAGAGATATGTTTAAAGATGGGGAGCTAGTGTCTTTTCACATACAAAACAATACCTGATTGGGAGATGAAAAGCATTGTTTTTTAAAAGGAGGGTGCACATTCCTTTTGTGGTAAAGCATCTTTGTGATTGGTTAAAAAAAAGCAGTTTGAATGTGGAGTATATATTATAGGATTACATTTGATCACGTCAACCACACCGGCTACTTGCATTTGGAATGCAGTGTTCCAGCTTAAAACAATCGTGAACTTTTAACCTGCACATGCTGTTAAATGTTCGAGAAAATGTTTCCAAAAAATAGTGTTAGGTTTAAAAAAAATGTATGAACTTTTAACCTCCACGTGTTGTAGAATGTTCTAAAAAATGTGTTCATAGAATGCGTTGCATTTCTGGGTTCTATGTGTACTTGAATATTTAAAAAACTGTTTATATGGAAAATTAGAAAGACAGTAATAGAGAAAAGCTTTGAAAGCTAAAAGAGTCAAGGAACTATTCTAATGTGCTCTTTATTACCTAGTTGCCAGTAGGTAGTTATAGAGTTTCAATAGGAAGATTATTTTTAGTTTTGCTTATAACTTTGGCGTCATTTGATGAATCGTCATGAACTTTTGAAGAATAATTCTTTGTCCATATCAGCTCCGATGTTTAGGGGTGATTCATCAAGGGGGGGCTGAGATAAAAGGGGGGTCCCAAAACATATTTTCTCTATGTGTATTTCCATAGGAAACTTTAGACAAGGCTACAGGTCGAACGGGTGGATGGAATTACCCCAGATTTGGCAGGGAGAAGGGGTTTGGTGTAGAAAGCACAGTTTTGTTTATTTGGTGTAAATCAATTTTGTAGTATTTAAGAACTATCGCAATTTACAGATATTGATATTTGGGAATTCTGCAATCTGATTGGCTGAGGCGTTACGAGCAGGAGCTTGCTACTTATTGGGTGCGAGTGATTGCAACTAGGAAGTGTTGGCCGCCATTTTGTGATTTCGTTGAAGCAAGTAAGGGGAAAAAAGGGTGAAAAAAGTAGAAAAGGAGGGTAGGAGCACTGTAACTTCTGTGGGAAAGTGCAAAGAGAAGTAGTCACTCTTACTGATCTGTGTTGCTCAAAGTGACATGGTGCTGATATGATATGGTGCTACACTCTGATATGAAACCGAGAGCCTAAACTGTGTGGTCATTGCTGTGAAGAGATGTGGTCTGGTGTTTGAAGCATACGTCTGCAAGTAGTGTTAGTAGGCGTTTATACCATGCTGGGAGTGGGAAGTGAACTACTGACCGCTATTGTATGTTCATAGTATGCGGGAACCAAAGTACTCACACCTAGTTTGTGTGAAGATTTGGGGATGAAATCGAGGTGATAGCTGTAAAGAGATGGGCTCTGGGCACTGTAGTATACGTGCGCAAGGAGTGTTAGTAGGCCTTTATACCATAAAGGGAGTGGGAAGCGAACTACTGACCGGTACCGTGCGTTTATACTATCCCAGAAGTGGAAAGCGAAATACTAACGCCTACTGGTGTGAAGATTTGACGATGAAACCAAGGTGATTGGTGTAAAGGAATGGGCTCTGGGCACTGTAGCATACCTGTGGAAGTAGTGTTAGTTTGCATGTATACAATATAGGGAGTGGAGAGTAAACTACTTACCCATAATGGTCTCAAGACTCATGGAAGAAACCATGAGCTCTTTCCTGTAATGTCATGTGCTCTGTGGAGTATTCCAATGTAAGTCATAGTAGAATGTTAGTATGTAATTCCACTAGAATGTAAGCATTTAATGTTAGAATGTAGGGCTGCCATGAGGGGAACCTTGTGGAGTTTGTACACAGTGCTAAAGAAGACATTTACCTTGCTGTCTCCTCCTGTTGGTGGCTGTTTCAGGAGTCTTGTTTTGCTGTAATAAATCTACTTATTGGATCAACTGCTGTCTGCCTCTTCACTACATAAATTTGTTGAGGAGCTGGAGAAGGTAAAAATAAGGCACCACTCACCAATATTTCAAAATTGCATGCGTTGTGCTGAAGCCCCGTTTTCTTCATGTAGCTGTTTCTACTCATGCCAGGGTCGTCGGCTCATTGAACTATGTTATCTGACTTCTGGTAGGATTCTTCACTACATTCTTGTTGCTGTACTACATGTGTGTAAGTAGTGTTAGTATGCGTTTATACTAACAAATGCATCATGGTCCTAGGGAGGGTGACCTCTCAGGCGCAGCTCATACAATGTCCTGGGGTGTGCATTCGTGGGACATTTGTGTTTGCTATTAGAGGGCTGGTGCATGGCTTCCACGGTGTGATATAAAATCCTTGTTTGACTACTTGAAGCAAGTGGAGGAAAACCTCATATCGTTTTAATAGAGAGGATGCAGATGGTAAAAACAGAGAGAAAAAAAGAAACAAAAAAAATCGGGTTGTCACCTGTTCATTTAAATGAGGCTCCTAGTGGGTAATATTCCGTGGTCGATCCAATTATTGTATTGTGGGGTGTCTGTAGGACTGGGGATCTTAATATCACATGTCAATTAGGCACGGAAGGGCAAAGAGGCGTTTTGCAGCCTAGGGGACCGCCACCTTCCAGGGTATTCTTTACTAATTGTTCTGGGGTTTGAGGTCAACTGAGGTCCGGGGATCAGCATACTCCGGGGCTTTATTTAAATAGGCAGGTTGGGCCTCAGGAGTCCCTCAAGCCTCGGTGGTCTTATGCAGTTCCTTATTGGTTCTGTAATCACACGTGCAGTAATCATGGTGTTATAAAGTGATACACTTATAGAAGTCTTGCAGCTGTAGAATTACACAGGCTTCATTTGTGTTACAGTCAGTTAGACTATGTTTGGTAAGTGCACTGTAATATTAGAAGGGTTTGCCCTCATAATATCCTATATAAACAGATGATTTTCACAGTAAACTATAGACAAGTCTTGTCAGAAAAAGAAGACCTATACACTCAATTATTTATTTGGAAAAAAAGTAACCTACATAAAAACACAAATAAATAGAAACGTAATTTTAATAGAACAAACAGCATAATATAAAAAATGTGGGTTGGACTCCAATGAAAGCAGCTAAGAAAACCTGCAAGACAAAAATGAAACATAAGTATGTGTGCTATGTGGAAGAGGTAAAGAAAGGTAGTCCAAATAAAAGGACAATAGTGAGAATGAGAGGGAGGGCGTGTGGGTGGAGGGGAGAAGGGGAGGTAGAGTCAAAAGAAGAGAAGGAGGAGGAGACAGAGCGTCGGCCTACTGCACCCAGCCCTTGTTGTTTACCCTCCCATCACCCGTTTGTCTAGGATGCTGGGGTCCACGAGAAAGATTCTGGGTCAGCAAGTCTTTAAAATGAAACACATGAGGCCAGAGATTAGGGGCCATTTAATTAAGGAACAGCGATAACATTATTGCCACTTTAGAGGCAGAAAACTGCCACTAAAGCGGTGATAAGGGGCTTGATAATATGCCCTTGTGAATTCCCACATAAGCCTAGGTTCTGGTGTGAACCTGGCCTTCTATGGAAATTAACAAGGGCATATTATCAAGCTCTTTGTTGCCACTTAAGCAGCAGGAAACTGCTGCTAAAGCAGCAATTATGTTATTGACGTTCTTTGATAATATGGTGCTACATTATTAGCGACAAGGAAATCACTTACCGGCACCTGTGCACCCAGGGTTCTGCACCTCAGCCCCTTCCCTCACACTGTGCTCAATTGTAGGTCCTGC
Organism: Lissotriton vulgaris; assembly: GCF_964263255.1. NCBI lineage: Eukaryota > Metazoa > Chordata > Amphibia > Caudata > Salamandridae > Lissotriton > Lissotriton vulgaris. The sequence continues at coordinate 2,038,937,010 of NC_141691.1, forward strand.
ACACCAAGGCTTCAATGCTCACCTGCCACCACCGGTGTATTCCACGACGTGTTGGTGAAAGCTCCAAGCCCGGGGTAGGTTTATACTGTAGGAGACCAGGTCTCCGGTCGGGGACAGTGTCTTGATACCACGAGGGAAGGCGTCAGAATGCCCAGGGCATCATTGCAGGGAGAGCTCCCGCTCCGCCCTACTTGAGCCAATCAATTGAATGTCCGAAAAGGGAGAAATAATTTAATGGTGAAAACGTCTGGGGCTAAATGAAGGTTTATTTCAAGCTTGATAGAAAACAGGAGTTGAGTGCATCCTTTGTTTTTGAAGTACGACCTACCAACTGTTAGTGGTAATAGTGGTTTAAAGAGAATTTGGAGTGCTCGAGAATTCAAAAGGTTAAATATTAATACGTTATATGAATATTGATATAGAAAGAAACAGAGCGCTTGCTAGAAGCATAATGTGTGTGTGTAATGCAGTGGTGAAAGGCTTTGTTCATGTACACTTGGTAACAAGCTCACTACAGTGCCCTAAAAGCCAATGCCACCTGTCTGTAGGGCAGTGTTGCCCACTGGCTCATACCTACAGTATGGTCCAGCAGGTCCTTAAAATAAGAGAGACATGTGACTGATTGATTTCAGAGATCACATTATTACACACAGCAACATCACTTATTCGCACATGCTCACTCAGGGTGATGCTCCGCACACCTCCTGCAGCACCGCGCTCAAAAGATGTTTGTAGGGTAGCGCTGCCTGCTGGCTCAGGCCTACAGTACAGTCCAGCAGGTCTTTAAAATGAGGCAGAGATGAGACTGAGTCAGGTCAGAGATCACATCATTACGCACGGCAACATTGTTTGTTTCCATCTGCGCAGCCAGGGTGGAGTGATGATTTCAGGATGGTGTACATCTCATGGATCCCTTTCGAAGATGACAGACAGTAGGGCTCACAATTTAGAGCCCTTTATTTTAATTGCTCATTATGATATGTGGGGTGGATGCGTCCATATCATCTGTGGCAGTGTGGAAGAAGAGGAACACCAGGCCAGCGTAGGGGTGTGAATAATTATTCTGGGGACCTGTGCATTGTTCAATTCCTGCCTGGCAGGAGGTGTACTTATGTGTGTTTCTTTTGTAGTTTTTGCCTTGCAGAGTGTGCAATTTACATTAGTGTAGCATGTGTCAGGAGGGTGGTAACTATCGCTAATGAGATGGTGTTTGAAAAGATTAAATGTTGAACATAACATGTCATTGTCAAGGTTGTGGATCTGCGCAGACACGTATGTCAATGGTGTGCGGTATTATTGAAAGTGTTGTTATCGCGAAACGTACACATGTGAATGTGCTCGGATGGAGGGAGGATCAGCAGTGAGGCTACGTCATACACAGAGTGTACAGCAAACAAAATCTACACATTGTTGTTTACTCTTTGTAACATGTGATCTAGGATGTGCACTCTGCTCGTGGCTTCTGATACTTCTTAGAGCCACAAATACCCAGGCCGAAAGGGAGAACAATCATATGCAGACACACATAATGTATTGTTTGAGATGCATGGCGACCACATGTGGAAGGCTAATGTACAGACCATGAATATTCATCAAAATGATCGTTGCATGGTGTGCATAGTATATGTGTACACAGCAAAAAAACTTTTCAAAACAGCTCTCTAAGCAGAAGGGTGTCTCTCATCAAACGCTGTAGAGACAATGATTAAAATGTGTGGGGTCGTCCAACTGTTACAATGGGAAATGTTATGTAGCAATGAAATGCTTGTTCTTTAAGGTCACATGGCAATCGTGCACAGAGTGTACAAGGATGCCGTACCCGACGTGATATTTTTATCATAATATAAGTTTAATACAGTTAGAAATATCTAAATGGTAAAAATATTATTGCTTGTTCTCATATACCATTTAAAGTTATTTAGATACACTTTTAAGACAAAAAAAACTGACGAGGGAATGGCGTACCTGGCACAACACTATATGTCTGTGACATAACACAGTGCCTGGAAGTGTGTGCTTGGCGCATTCGCAACGCGCAGCTGGCGCGACCACATACGTACATGACGAAACATTTGGCTTGGGACTGTGTACCTGTCGGATACCAAAGTAGCAGCTGGGGTGACCTTATGCTTATATGATGTTACGCGGGATGCGATACCACAAAGTTGTCGGCTAAGAAATGCGCTCATTTACGAGTTTAGCAACATGACGGATAGTATTTGCGTGGTGATGGAGCTTGGTACGCTATCGGTATGGGAGTGCACTTTTCTCCGGAAAACAAAAATATATACATATTTTTTGGGGAAGATATAAAACTTTACATCATTTTTAAAGTTATGAAAAAGAAGTATAATTGAATTCCAAAATATAAAAAAAATGGAAAAATATAGGTGTTAGAAACATTAAAATATGAAATTACCATTTAAAAAACCTTTGAAATTTACTGACAAAACCATAGGTTTCAGGCACAATATAGTTAGGAATTCGCATTTAAAAGACCTTGGAAATTCACTAAAAAAACATAGGTTTCAGGGACATTATAGTTAGTTGGACATTTGACTCATATAAAACCAGAGAAATTCGCCTGTTATAGTTAGTTGAGTTAACTATAACTTGCGCGCCGGCAATGCACTGCTGATGATGTCACATATTACATCACTCATGACATGGTCAGTGTCATCACTGATGACATCTCAAACGACATCCCCTATGGAGAAATGCTGCTTCTTCGACGCATATGTAGCAACAGTGATGATCTGAGGGTAGCACAACAAGAGAGTAGAAGACGATTCGAACAGAAAGGGTACTCGGTTAAAGTTATAGAGAAGGCCATAACTAAATCAATGTTGATGACTAGAGAGGAAGCATTACAAGAGAAAACTAAAGACTCGAATATCCGTACAAACAGCAATGGCAGTGCAAGAGATAAAGGCAGTGAAGATTTTAGATTTATCATGAAATACAGCAAACAGCAGAAGTCATTGAACGAAATTATCCAGCAAAATTGGCCTCTGGTGCGAAATGACCCAGGATAGGACCTCTGATACCACAGACGGTGTCCATTACTTAAAGTAAATCACCATCTTTGAGGGACATTTTGGTGAAAATAAGCCTGGAGGTCATAGATAACAGCAGCTTGATACAATCTAATAAAGGGTTCAATAGGTGCAAAACATGCAAAGCATGTTCCCATGGCATCAATAAAAGTACATATAACACAGTTTAGGGAAAAAGTCTGTAAAATTTCCAAACTGTTAACATGCAAAACAGAATGTCCATGTGCTGTTGTGCCCATGTGGTCTGCAGTACATAGACAGCCCAAAATTGCCGGTACAAAAACGAATATTGCAACATCTAAGAGCTATCACAAACCAGGACAACACCTATCATGTGGCACGTCACTTCAGGAAAAAACATGAATCCAACATTTTGTACCTGAAGTATTATGTAATAGACGCAGTCCCCCCAAGAAGGAGAGGGGGTGATAGAGAAAATAAATTAAGAAAGCTGGAAACCAGATATATATTACAAACACCCTGGGGGGGTTTAATGCACAGAGGATTTGCATACTTTTTCAACATGAGACGGTTTGTTACACATCTATTAAATATAAGGGAATAATATACAGCAATGTATAAGTTTTAACTTTTTGATACACAGTTTTTATCAACCTATTCTATGGTAATTTTAGATAACTTTTATACCAGGGTAATGAACATAGGAATTTGTATGTGTATATTTATTTATTCATTGATCAACAGATATTTAATGATTTTAATAGCTTTTTTTACCTGTTCTGAGATATTATATATTTATACACATCAGCATCATTTTGCACAATATTCCTATCCCTTAAATCAAGTTATCAATTTGCCATGTATAGGATTCTCTAATTTCTGACAAAAAATGGAAAATGTCAATATCTCTTACTGTGTAGCATATCATTTTCAATAAATATTTGATTTAACTCTGAAAGATCGCTACTTTAACTATATGAAATGAGACCAAGACATTCTAAACCACCATTTAGGATATTTACAACAGTATACAAATCTTATCTGAGGTTTTTTTAATACACATATCAGATATGCACTTTATAGCACAATAGCAGTTGGGGGTTATGTACCACGCATTAACACTTAAAGGTCGAATAACATGAACTGATGATTAAAGAGCCCACTGTTGAGGATTGATCCGGGAATTTTAAAAAAAAATGTTGAATACACCTTGTTGTATATCTATATATATATATATATTCACTGAAAAAACCATAGGTTTGACACATGTTATAGTTAGCTGGACATTTTACTCATATAAAACCAATGAAATTCCCCGTTATAGTTACTTCAGCTAACTATAACTCGAGCGCCCGCAATGCACTGCTGATGACCTCACATATTATAACACTCATGACATGGTCAGTGACATCACTCATGACATCACTAATGACATCTCAAATGACATCACTGATGACATCATCCTTGTGGAAGAGTGGCAGACCTTCACTCACCCTAATATAACCTTTATTACAGACACTCAAAAAGTAGAGAATAACAATTTCAATACAATAGCCATACCAATGCCACTTAAAACACACCTATTTAGTACTTCGAAGATCTATATACACAACCACTTATTCATCAACAGATATATACAGTCAATCATATATTATATCATATATGTGTTCAGTCATCATATGTTCTTATACACTGATACATCCTGATCATCCTGTTACACACCGACACTCAACCATAGAGTTATTCACACATAAGTTATATGTACTAGTTTAAAACATATGTACTTACTCAGAAATACACTATTAAAACAGTTATTCATTCACTTAGACAGTCATATATACACTCATACAGAAAAAAAAACAAATAATAACCTATATGCCTTTCACCACACAAACTCACTCACCCATACAGGCTAGCATATATGCTGCCTACAACACATACAAACAGTAAGTCACTCATTCATGCATCTATGCACTACATAAGATCTCCCAACAAAGCATATTGACACTTAGACACTCAGACACTCCAACTAATAATCAAACAAATAATAACCTATATAGACATTATGTATCACTCATATAGCTACTCACCAACACATGCGGCCACTTACATAGAAACTGAAAGACAGATACAGATATGTATATATTTAAACATTACTCATTAGCCCATGTACTCATCAAGATATACTTAATCAGTCAGTAATACAATATATTTTTCACCTAAAAAGCAGCTATTTATACACTTATATGCTCAATTCTTCCACAAGGATGATGTCATCAGTGATGTCATTTGAGATGTCATTAGTGATGTCATGAGTGATGTCACTGACCATGTCATGAGTGTTGTAATATGTGAAGTCATCAGCAGTGCATTGCGGGTGCGCAAATTATAGTTAGCTGAAGTAACTATTACGGGGAATTTCATTTATTTTATATGAGTAAAATGTCCAGCTAATTATAACATGTCTCAAACCTATGCTTTTTTCAGTGAATTTCATAGGTTTTTTAAATGCTACTTCCTAACTATAACGTGTGTAAAACCTAGGGTTTTTTCAGTGAATTTCATAGGTTTTTCAAATGCTATTTTCTAACTATAACGTGTGTTAAACCTATGGTTTTTTCAGTGAATTTCATAGGTTTTTTGAATGCTAGTTCCTAAGTATGAAAGATATACCTGAAATAAATATCGACATACCAATCTTACGTGCACAACTGAGTGCACGCACCCACCTATTTATTTCATGAAAGCTTTCCAATTTAAACCTAATGAATTTCTTCATAGACCAATGAAAGAACTTATAGTACGTTAAGACACTGAACCTAGGCTTTTTTTTTGTCATACAAACCTTTTAATTAAATGGAACAGTTTTTTTTTTATCATTCGTGCGTGACTGAATGTACACACCTTAATATTTTAAAAAAAAAATATAAAAGGTTTTATAATTTAATAATTGTATACTTAAATCGAGCTCTAAAAATATGTGAAATCCGTATGTGTTTGAATTCACATCTTTTCACGTTTTTAAACTTCACTAAAGAACATCGCTACTTCCAAATCACGTTCGTAACTAGATAGTGTCACCGCCTACACGTCCTGAGAAGCGCATGTAAAGTCATGTGACTTGAAAACAACACTTGCAATTGGTTGTTGGTAGTTTCTATTCTGGAATTTACACGCAGCACTCCACCCACTTCCATCACTTTCTTTTCGACTCTCAATAGAGAACAACGTCGAACATCTTTGCTGCAATGGCTACAGTTCCGCATTCATCTTCCGAATCTGAAGGAAATGAGCGACCACCTTTGACTAGAAAAACGGAGGCCACGCTATTACCATCAGAAGTGACCAGCACATCTTCTGCAGAACGACCTGTATCTCCATCGAGTGCTGACATGGACTTCAAACCATATCTGGCGAACGTGCACATGAAATGCAAGAACTGTGGAAAACTTCTTGTATACGGAGAGCAAAGCTTTATTCTAATTAAACACAAAATTGAGAGTCATAAATGCTCCAATAAAAGTTAAATTTCTTCACTTTATTTGGATAGTATGACATACTGAAAAATGTAGTAGCAACTTTAAGAAATCAAAAGCATCATAACACTTGTTTCCAAAAAAAAAAAAAAAAAAAGTTATTTTCAGAACTAACTCTTTGTACCAAAACGAGCTCCAAGAGCATATTAGCTGATATTTTCTCGCCGCTTTCTTTTAGTGCGCGACCATCAATCGCATAGAGGCAGCGACACACGCATGTGAAGTCATGTGACTTTAGAACAACACTTCCAATTGGTTCTTACTAGTTTCTATTCTGCAATTTACATGGAACACGCCACCCACTTCCCTGGAAAACCAGTTTATCGAAAAACTTTTAAAGCCTCCTCTTATGAAACATTCGACATCGTTCACATAGCAGTGTAGTAAATAGCACTATATACACTCCGTCCCTTAATTATAAGAGACTTATTGCTATGTGAGAACAACTTTTGTTTTCACGCGATAATGTGAAATGCTGAGCCTGTTACAGAATTTTCTTTCACATATATGTTACTATTCTCCTTCGAGCACTAACACCGTAGAAAATACCACCAATAGCGGTGATATTTTTTACACCGAGAACGGGCGATTTGTATCGCTTAGAGCCCTTACAATTATAAAGTTTTATTTCCTAAGTCTCTGATCTCCAACTGTGCAACGTGGCTCCCCTGTGTAGTAATGAGGGCCATAGACAAAAACTACAGGGCCAGCATTTTACACATGCACAGAACCACAAAACCACAAGAGCCACCATGTTAATATATATCCTTAATATAATAAACCTCTTAGAATAAATACATATTTCCGTGGCACCCCATAACAGAAATTTGGCGTCCTGTGACTCTGCTCCATTACCAAACACCCTAACCCCCCACCCCCTCACTTTTCACTAAACTCCGCACTCCACCCCACCCGGACCCCCTATTACAAACCCCCAACCTACCCTCCCTGCCCAAGCCCACCATGAACCTCAAACCGCCCCTGGAAAACTTATAAGACACAGGATTACTAAAACTCAAAGAATAGGCAACAGGCAGATAATCTAAATAGTACATAAAGGCACATATTTTTTCCATAATACTATTGAAAAACATGTTCTATTTTTTATAAATCTATCATGCATCTGACCCTCTAGAACCGCTTTCAAAACGTGAACTATAAACCTCTACATTTCATTTTCAAACCATACACTTTCAATTACATTATTTTTTTTTTTACAATTCATGTAATGTTACACACCTTTTCTAAAATACACCAGTCCCTGTTATTTATAAGGATTTATTTTCAGTCTTCATCAGTGACACATTCTTAACATATAATGAAAATCTCTGTAACTTTTTAAACGACAATGCTAACGCGGTAAAAATAACCCTCCATTTGCTTTCCTTTAAGAATGCAGACTATCTACCCCACGCATGCGTTTCTTGATATTTGTATTTGGCAGCGAATACCGACCTTGAATCGGAAGACATGAACAAGAGCTCCATTGTCACATTTAAAACTGAACGTTGCATCTGCTCACACACATATCTTTCACTTAGCTAACATTCACAGAAAACAGCATTGATGTAAAAAAAAATTGACCTTGCTTTACAACTTGCTCAAATGACTCCCTTATTTTTTAACGCATCCTCCACTTCAAGAAAAGCTACTGTTTTGATAACTACTAAGCAATATATAAGTGACTAGACTCCTAGAAATTTATCAAGTCATTCTGCTCCTCTCCACTGCATAGCCGGCGACCTAATTCTGTGGAGTTGCTATACAACCGGCAGTGCTGCGCTGTTTCCTTTACCATCTTGGGAAATTCAAAATGGATATCCCTCTGGCCTTCGCAAACAAGCCGGACCACTTAGAACTATTTCGACAGAGAATGCTTCTGTACTACGGCACCTTAGCACTCTCAACTTTGAATACTTCATATCGATTATCATTTCGATATTCGTATTTCACCTGTGTGCAGCCTGTATTTCATTGCCTGAGCTGTGATTTCACGTGGGCCCTGGATTTATGTCTCTGCAATTTGCAGCGATACAAGGAGTTCTGGGTCACTGGAATATATTCGCAGCGGCGCAAGATTTCCTAACAGAGAGCTACATCGAAAACCCACCGAGCTGCCCTATGATGGTAAAAGACGCTCCAATAATGACAGATCATGAATGCTCCTTTCATCTTCTCAATTGGATGGCTGACATGTTTTCAGATAATAACAGTGATTTCTTGTTAGAAGCACTTGCTGCCTATTTTGCCTACACAATGGACGGTTAACTCTTTCCTAACAGAGAACTACATCGAAAACCCACCGAGCTGCCCTCTGATAATAAAAGAGGCTCCGATTTTAACAGATCATGAGTACTGCTTTACTCTTTTCCATTGGATAGCTGACATACTTTCAAATGATAAAAGTGATTTCCTGTTAGAAGCAGAAGCTACCTATTTTGCCTAAACAATGCTTCAATAACTCTTATACAAGCCATTGACGTCCTCATTTCCTTTTGCTTTCCTATATTCTTCACGTTCTTTTCCATATTTTCTTTTGAAGAACAGACCTATTGCCTTTACTAACAGTGGACATTATGATTTCGTGCTGGTTAAATTTTGGTCTTTTATGTGGACTACATTTGTTTCTTCAGCTACTCGATTTTCAACTTTATTTTTTTACAGTCTAATCTCACCAATTCTATTGCATATCTTATCTAAGGTTATTTCAAACGTACTCGATGCAAAACTCGCTAATATATGCTACATGTGCCCTAATTAATGTGTACATTTTAAACGAGTTTTTTATAACTGTAAACGCAATTTCGCATCTCAACAGCTTATTTCCGCCTTACACGCCTCTACTCCTTTAATTTCCTATAAAATTATGTTTTTAAAATACTTTACAGAAAAATATGTTCTTTCAATAATATTTCCATTATTACTTGTGCTGTATTTCAAATGCAATACTGCAACCTTCAAAAGATATCTCAATACAGTAGTTCTCCTCAATAGTGATTTGCGCAGCATCCAACAGATTACATACATGCACCTCTCACCATTTTATCGCTTTTGGCGCCTTTTTTTCCCCTCACACACTGACATAACACAAACTTGATAGTGCTTCGCATGTAGACAGCTGATTGATAAAGTAATGATGTATAACCACTTGCATTTTCATATATCGTTCCCTAACTGAAAGGCCAGAGACCTTCTTCCATTTATTAAAATATGATATATTATAAAAGTGTACAATGTTTTTTTCCAACTATATTCATTTTTCTTCAACTATAGCGTTTGTATTCCATGTACTACTGACAATACCAATTACTGTGTTTTTTGCAATTTCTGTACTCATATTACATAATGATTTGCCTTTAAAACAGTACATTTCTAAATAAACATTTCAAATATTCACGGTTTCTCTTTTAATCCATAACCTCAACTGAAATGATTTCATATTGAAAAACTATTCATGGGTTCCACATAACCTTAACTGTAGTCACTGAGGACCTTATTTATAAAGACCTTCCGCCGCCGGTGCCTCATTTTTTAAAATGGGAAAAAGTGACGCACCGGTGGCGCAAGGCCTTCATAAATAAAGTCCTGAATGTTTTCTTTTCTCGACCTCACTTACTGATACTAGAACCTGCAAGCCAATTACGGCCCGTGAACTCTTTCTTAGTAGGTCGCGCACCGTACAGACAGTTATACCACTGTTAAAAAATTTTTTTTACTGTTACCAAGCACCGCCACAGTTCCGCTTCACTCAGAGTTAATCACTGCTCCCACGCTTCTACAGGCCAGACGCTATGTCGTATTTCTCTCCTTATCACCCTTTCATCTCCACAATAACAAACAGTTCTCCGCCTGCCACCACAGAACAGAGTCAGATGCAGAGGCACCAAAGAGTGAACCCATCAGCAACTGCCATCTCCGGCGGTTTCCATGGTTACACCTCATTCTGCACCTTGCTGAAGGCACAGGTCAAAAGTTCATGTCTCAACGTTCTACAGCAAACTAAGAAGACTATTTTCCCTCCAGAAACACCTGCCAATCCACAGCTCTGTTACATGTCTTGTTTTTTCACACCCAATAGTACTTTTCGTTTAACATAAACATTAACATGCAACGTACTCTTCAATCTCCACTTATTACAATCAACCAATCATTTTTATTTTTTTAACCACACCCAGCCTCTTCCTTTTTCTTTATTTAGAATTTCAACTTCTAACTACCATTCCACTTCCAGAACCGATCGGAGGACGACTACAAATCCCTTGAAAATGAAGGTCTGGCTAATAGGACACAGTTATATTCACTGGAGTGAAAAATATGCAGTAAGCAGACAAATGTGCAACCTCTGCTTACCAAATGTACACATAACATGGATTGCCAAAAGAGGATTGAAATGTCACCAATTGATTCCATTGGTGAAAACTTTTATGCATCTCCCAGAACCAGACCTTATAATTGTGCACTGTGGTGGGAACGATCTAGGCACAATCACTGGGGTAGGTCTGGAAATGCTTCTAAAAGACACCTTTCGACAATTGATGACACTTTTTCCTCGATCTGCCTTGGTATATTCCAATATATGCCAAAGACAGAAATGGAATTGGTCCAATCAACATTGTGCACAATTTGAGAAAGCAAGGAGACATGTAAATAAATCTGTTTCTGCATTCCTCAGAGATTATAGCATGGGTTCTATTTACCACAACAACTTGCGATACCACATGCAAGACGTCTATAGGAGAGACGGTGTTCATTTCACGAATGAGGGAAACAGAATCTTCCTCTGCAACATCAGGCTCTGCATCGGTACTTACTTATAAATGCAGAAAACACTCAATTAACACAATGGCTCTTTTCAGAGCCACCTTATATCTAAGCACTCAAACTTCTGATTTATCTCCATTTTCACACTCTTGTAAATAGGTGTGCGCGACCGGGTGCGCGCACCCCCGATTTTGTTTCGGGAAAAAATTATATATTTTGCGTTTAAGGGCCTTACTGCACACCCCGAGAAAACCTACGCAGCAAGACAATCTCTACCTTCTCCCCTTTCCATGTTTCAATGCTTTGAAATGAACAATATATTTACTCGCAGTGACAAAATGGCGGACAAAACTTCCTGATTTCCTTCGAATCGAACGTTAACAGACGTCACGCAGCAAAAATAAATTCCGCTCACGCGCAGCCGCTTGAGTGCGCGCACGCGTGCGCGCCTATAGATATATAATTGACTTTAACTTTAATTTTCTCAACAACTACTGAACAGATTTACACCATTCCAAAAAAAGCGTAATCTGCGAACCGGACTCTACAGTTTTGCCAAATTTCTTATAAATCCATTCAGCCGTTCGACCTGTAGCCGAGTCTAAAGGTCCTATGGAAAATAACATGCAGAAAACACGTTTTGGGACCCCCCTTATATCTCAGCCCCCACTTGACCAATCCCCCCCAAACTTTCAGGGAAGGAGCGCAGCGGACCGAGCCATCTTCTTTGAGAAATTCACTAAGATTCTTCAACCAGAGCCAAAGTTATTCCAAATAGAATGTTGAGGATTTCCTATGGAAAACAATCCTAACTATAACTACCTACTGGCAACCGCCAGTAGGTAATATATATATATAGTCACTGGAAAAAAACACAGGTTTCAGGGATGTTATAGCTAGTTGGACACTTTCACTCGTACAAAACCAGAGAAATCCGGCCGTCATAGGTATTTTAGCTAACTATACCTTGCACCCCCGCAATGCACTTCTGATGACATCACACATTACATCAGTCATGACATGGTCAGTGACATCACTGATGGCATCACTGATGACATCTCAAATGACATCACTGATGACATCATCCCGTTAATGTGTGTTCCTGTAAAGTTTAAATGTTTATATATATATATATATATATATATATATATATATATATATATATATATATATATATTTAAATATATATATATATATATATATATATATTTATTTATTTATATATATATATATATTCAATCAAAATTTCCATTGTGAAAAAAGAACGTACTCGACACTCCAAAATTGCTGGTGCACGTCAGGAAACAACGCGGTTCACCTTGCGGCTTGATCACGTTTCAGCCGTGAATACCCAAGTGTGTCCTTTTGATTTATTATTAAACATGAAAATAGGACTATCCCATTGTGACAATCAAACAGTGCAAATTTGTGGCGGCCATTTCTGACATTTAGTAGTATTGAAGGAATATAAGTACAGAATGTCATTTATATTTCTACAACCAATATTCATCAACTTTGCTGTTTTTAGAATCATGTTTGCAAAGTCCAGTTACATTCGATGTCGTGGGTGATTTGCCAAACATATTAGGATATCGCATTATTGCAACAAAATACCGCAATGTTAGTATTTTGGCTTCAGTTCTGAAATGCACATTCTTTAAGTCCCGCCCTAGTGGACAACACACCTTATGTTTGACAGATTTGTTGTTTACAATAAAGTTTCGTCTGTCAACAATATGGAAAGGGGCGACCACTCGGTCCCCCCGAACGTATGGTGGAGTACCCCGATCCCCCCGGGAAGCCATTTTGGGCGGGAGGCGAGTCTCGGCTGGTATGCCCGAAGCGGCGTAGCCGGGGCGCGCCTTTTCCCGCCCAAGAGGAGGCTGTCCTAGACACCTACGCCGATGGCCACGCCCCGGCGGCGGATTGGAGGAGGGTCCACGCCCGCCCGAAGAAGGATAAAAGGAGCAACAAGCCAAGGAAGCATCCTCTTGTTCCCGTGCTCTGAAGCTGCACCTCCCCGTTGCACGTGAGCTCGAGACGGAACGAAGAGCCAATTTTGAGAATTTAATTTTTGTGTTTCTTCTTTCAGCGAGTTCGAAGCTTCCTGACCTAGGACCTTGAGGATTACCCTCGGACGATGCCGGGCAAGAAGGTCGGAAAGAGGGTCGGAACCGACCAGATGCTTCGTATGCTGGTGAAGGACATGGCGGACATGAAGAAGCAGATGGCGGCAATGAACGGTGCGGGTGGACCAAAGAAAGTCATCGGACCAGCATTGCCGGGAGTGGTCCCTAACGGGAGAGGTAGAAGGGCCAAGAGGGGGGCATCGGGTGGGGAGGCCCCGGTTCCCGAATCACCTCCAGCGGACCCGGTCACCCCGATCGAGGCCCCAGTTCCGGTCCCGAACGCGGGACAACCAATCCCTGTGGTGGTCACTCCTGTGAACGAGGAGGATATGCCTCCGGAGCTGGCTGCCCAGTTGGCGGCATGGTTGGGCAGAGAGAATGAGGGGGCCACGGCTGAAGAAGCCAGGTCGATAATGAAGCAGTTGCGGCAATCGAAAGATGCTGCGAAGGCACCGTGTCCTCTTGTTTCCCCGCAGGCTCCCGTGGAACAACCAGTATCGGGCGTTGGTTCGGCAGCGACAATGGTCACAGCTACCGGTTCAGGTAAGCAGCCATTGCCGATGGCGGGGGAGGGATCAGTACCCTCAAGAAGGGAAAAAGTCGTTCAACATATCCCGATCGATGTGAAAGAGAGGATTTGGGCGGATAAATATGTGAACATGTTTTCCTTGTTGACCGATCACTATGAGATTGAGCATGTAAAAAACCAGAAAGAGTTTTTGCACCCTAGTGTATGGCGCGCAAAGATGGCGGGTTTCAGAGTAGATGAAACAATATCTAATTGGGCCAGAGCGTTTGGAATGTTCACTGCAATTATGGGGGAACGTAGGCCCGAATTAGTGGTGGAATTAGCCGTTTATCAGACACGTATCATGGACTTTTATGAATCATACGGGGGCAATCAATGGTGTTGTTACAATAGCATATTTCGTAAGTCCAAAGAGTACGACTCATCCCTGACGTGGGATTGTTTCGACTCCATTTCCTGGCAGAAAATTGAGAGGTCGAGCACGGCGAAGTCGCCATTTTTAGGTGGAGCCTTCCCGCCATTCTTTGGGGGCCCCCTTTCGGGCGGGTTCAAGCAGCGATCAGAACACAAAGAATAATGGCAACTCGGGTAAGAAAGGGGTCTGCTGGAGCTTTAACAGAGGCAAGTGTTCGAGGCCACAGGGATCGTGCAGGTTCAGGCATGAGTGTGCAGGGTGCGGACAGTCCTCACACCCCGAGAGTGCGTGCAGAGCCAAGACTGGTGATACGGGAGGTAGAGGGGGCGCCAAACAGGTCTAAAATAGACCGAGGGGCGCCATTACCTACCCCGGTTGATATCATGGCACTGATCCCTTGGCTGAACGACTACCCTGATCATATCTCCGCCGGGGTGTTGCGAGACGGTTTCTCATATGGTTTCCGCATCCCGGCGGGGGATTTTCGGGGGGAAGCACAATGTAAGAACCAACTATCGGTTCAACAGAATATGGCGGTGGTACAGGCAAAGATTGGTAAGGAAGTGGCCCGAGGTCGGGTTGCTGGACCATATGACATACCACCAGTTGGCAATTTTGTTTGTTCACCTTTGGGAGTGGTTCCCAAAAAGGACCCAGGGGAGTTCAGGTTAATACATAATTTGTCAGCTCCTAGGGGCCTTTCGGTGAATGATGCGATTGACCCAGGAGTTTGTTCGGTGCGGTACGCATCCTTTGATGAGGCCGTCGCCATGTTGAATCGCCTGGGGCCCGGAGCGCTGATGGCTAAATCAGATATCGAGTCAGCGTTCCGGTTGCTCCCGGTACACCCTGATGATCAGCGTCTCCTAGGTTGTATGTTTCAGGGACGCTATTACATGGATAAATGTATGCCAATGGGTTGCTCCATCTCTTGTGCATATTTTGAGAAATTCAGTACTTTTTTGCAATGGGCGTTCACAAGAGTCACGGGCTTTACACATGTTATGCATTATCTTGATGATTTTCTGTTTCTGGGGGCAGCCGGGGACATGGAATGTGCACAGGCCTTGAAGGAATTCTGTAATCTTATGGGGGAGTTTGGCGTGCCGCTGGCACCCGGTAAGACGGTAGGGCCATCTACTACACTCGAGTTTCTCGGAATTGAGCTCGATTCTGTAGAGGGGTGCTTCCGCTTGCCCGAAGAGAAGGTTATGAAATTCAGGGCCTCGCTAAAAACATGTCTCGGCGAAAGAAAGGTAACTCTCCATCAGTTACAACAGGCTGTGGGTCAGCTTAACTTTGCCCTGAGAGTAATACCAATGGCTCGCCCCTTCTCCCGTTCTATCGCACAGGCCATGGAGGGCCTCAGGGAAGGGCACCACCGCACAAGACTGTCAACAGAGGTTCGCCAGGATATGCGCATATGGTTGGCATTTCTGGCGGATTTCAACGGTCGTGTGGTGTGGACCGATCCACCAGTTTCCTCAGAAGAACTGGGGTTGTGGACCGACTCGGCAGGGAGTGTAGGTTTTGGCGCCATATTCGGCAATCAATGGTCGGCACGAACCTGGCCTGAGTGGTGGCACGATAATGGACTCACTAGTAACATTGGGTTCCTGGAACTGTTCCCCATTCTGGTGGCCTTGGAAACCTGGCCAGAGGGGTTTCGTGATCGCTCTGTGGTGTTCTGGTCTGATAATATGACCGTGGTTGAGTGTATCAATAGTCAGGCAGCACGCTGCAAATGGATTTTGAGATTACTGAAGGAAATTGTCCTGCTATGTATGAGACTAAACGTCCACTTTAGGGCAAGACACGTGCCAGGGGTACTAAATCAGGCAGCTGATGTGCACTCTCGTTCCCATATGCAGGCCTTCCGGGGTTTTCTGCCCTCAGCGGACTCGGTGGCGGCACCATTTCCCGAAGCTCTCTGGTCTCTCGGTGCCCCGGATTACAAAACCTCGTGGGAGAGAGTCTAGCACCCAGGACAATGAAGGCATATGAAGGGGCGTTCCGTTCGTATTGGTCCTTTTTGGGTTCAGCTAGGGGGGAGCTCTGGGGGCAGGAGGAGTATGTCTTGAAATTTCTGGTATCTTTGCATCAGGCAGGCAAATCAGTGGCTACGGCCAATAGGCACCGGGCCGCCATTTCTTTTATGGCACGGGCTCATGGCATTCAGGACCCCACATCGTCCTTTTTAGTACAAAAGGCGCTGCATGGGTGGCAACGCCTTGAGGGTCGCAGAGTGGATGAGAGGCACCCGATAGGTTTAGAAAGGTTGTCCCTGTTACTGTCCGTACTTCCGGCGACATGTTCATCTCAATCAGAGACGGTGCTATTCCGGGCAGCTTTTGCATTAGCATTCCATGGGACTATGCGGGTAAGCGAGCTGGTAGCACGGAACAAGCAGGATACGGGGGGAGGTCTGTGTGGAGAACACATTCAAATTAAGGGGGAGACAATGGTAGTCTCAATTGCCAGATCCAAGACCAATCAGGGAGCAATCGGGGACAGTGTGGTAGTCCAGCGGATTCCAGGGTCTCCCATGTGCCCGGTAAAATGCGTGGAGGAGTATTTAGCGCAGAGGGCGGCATCATGGGGGGGAACCTTGCTGAGGCACACCGACGCCACCCCACTGACCAGGTTTCAGTTCCAGCGGGTGTTAACAATGACAATCGCGGCAGCGGGTTTGAACCCGAGCGATTTTGGGACCCACTCATTCCGGATAGGTGCTGCTACAGAGGCTACAGCCAGGGGTTTGAGTGTGGATAAAGTGAAACAGTTGGGGCGTTGGTCCTCGAATTGTTATAAGAGGTATGTGCGGTTGCACATGTTGTGAAGCTAATGTCATGCACTCACGCTTCTTGTTTTCTGTTTGGTTTTCAGTTTCGCGAGCAGGCTTTGCGGGGCGGACTGTGCAGTTGACCCGACACCTGGGGACCAGCGGTCAAAGATCACCGGCTGAGGCAAGAGTGGTGTGGGTCGTCGGCCACTCATACGTGAGGCGCGCCGCAGACGTATTCAAAGCAGGTGACATGATTCACATGGCTGGGGAATACGGGTACAGGGTGACCTTCTACGGAAGGGGCGGGCTCTGTATTGACCAGTTTAAAAATTTTATGGAGGGTTTGTTAGGGCGGACAAGGTCACCGCCATCTGTAATCATAGTGCATCTTGGGGGCAATGATTTGGTGACCACGGGTCGACGAGTACTTCTCAAATTAATACTATCCACAGTAAGTTGGTTGGCGAGGAGGGTTCCGGGGTGCACGATTGCATGGTCCCACATGATTCCACGGAAGGTGTGGCGGGGGGCTATTTCTGTGTCAGCTTTGAATCAGTCGGTGAAGAAAGTGAATAACAAACTTGGTAGGTTGTTCCGTACATGTACATTGCATTCTATTCCTCATGGATGTATCAGGGGGGACCATATGTACCTGGAGGATGGGGTCCATTTGTCCCGGGAGGGGAATGCTTTACTCATAGGAGACTTTGTAGCCTGGTTAAAGAGTTTGTGCAGCCATGACCTTTAAGTAGGAGTTTTGTAGGGGGTCCGGATAGCCGGTCAACTATCCGGCCTGTGGTGGTAAGGTCATGATCGGTGAGCAGTAATTGGAAGATCCCTAGAGGTGGGGCGTCACCCATTATGGATGGGAGCGCCCGGGGGGAGGCGGCCATTGGCCCCTCAAACGGGGAGGCGGTCCCCTTCTAAGGATGGGGACGCCGAAAGGGAAGGCGGTCAAGGCCCCTCCCTGGGGAGGAGGGGCTACGGGCCCCTCCTGGGAATTTCCCGGGGCCAGGACATCTGCGACAGCAGATGTGGTAAGCAGTGTGGGGTGGGAGGGGGGTCTACGCTACCTTCTAGACACCTCCCACGAGTCCTCGGACGACCATTAAGATGGTGTCGAGTAAACAGGGGCCCCCGTTAAGACAAGGGAAATTGGAAGTTGGCACAGAGGTACAGTCCTCTGTGCCGTGCGCCCGCCCCTCACAAGTGAGGGGGGAAGTCTGGTATTAGGGATCTGACACCGGTTACGACCTTGCCGTTGGCCCGTAATGTTAGGATGTACAATTTCAATTTTGAGAAATGTCTTTACAGGATGTTTTAGTATCGGCTAGGAGAACCTTTGTTAGAGATGTGTTAAGGTTAGCCAAGAACATCGTAATGTGTAAATGAAATTGTACATGATATGAAACTGTTATTTTAATGTTTTAATTTTGTTTCATATTTTAATAAATACAGCCGGGAGGGTAACTCCCTCCCGCCTTCCAAAAGTTCAGAACCGTTTCCGTCTTCCCATTCTTGGGGATTGTGTTGAGAGGGGGTGTCGGGTATCCCAACCATATGGAAAGGGGCGACCACTCGGTCTCCCCGAACGTATGGTGGAGTACCCCGATCCCCCCGGGAAGCCATTTTGGGCGGGAGGCAAGTCTCGGCTGGTATGCCCGAAGCGGCGTAGCCGGGGCGCGCCTTTTCCCACCCAAGAGGAGGCTGTCCTAGACACCTATGCCGATGGCCACGCCCCGGAGGCGGATTGGAGGAGGGTCCACGCCCGCCCGAAGAAGGATAAAAGGAGCAACAAGCCAAGGAAGCATCCTCTTGTTCCTGTGCTCTGAAGCTGCACCTCCCCGTTGCACGTGAGCTTGAGACGGAACGAAGAGCCAATTTTGATCCACCCACCAGCCCCTGATGACAGCGATTTGTTTTGAATAAAGTCGAGTGACATGATACTGTTTCTTTTACAGGTTGTTGTGAATAAAGTTGATAAATTTGATATGTAATAAAGTGGTTGATCTTTCAGCATGGATTTCGACAAAGTAATTGCAGCAGAGTTAAATGTAGTGCTTAGTAGAAGTTATACTTTGAATTGCTCAGTATAATTGTCTGTTTTGTTCTCTCTTAGTTTAAAAATGTCGTATTTATTTTTGGTCGGGCGGTAAGGTCATGATCGGTGAGCAGTAATTGGAAGATCCCTAGAGGTGGGGCGTCACCCATTATGGATGGGAGCGCCCGGGGGGGAGGCGGCCATTGGCCCCTCAAACGGGGAGGCGGTCCCCTTCTAAGGATGGGGACGCCGAAAGGGAAGGCGGTCAAGGCCCCTCCCTGGGGAGGAGGGGCTACGGGCCCCTCCTGGGAATTTCCCAGGGCCAGGACATCTGCGACGGCAGATGTGGTAAGCAGTGTGGGGTGGGAGGGGGGTCTACGCTACCTTCTAGACACCTCACACGAGTCCTCGGACGACCATTAAGATGGCGTCGAGTAAACAGGGGCCCCCGTTAAGACAAGGGAAATTGGAAGTTGGCACAGAGGTACAGTCCTCTGTGCGCCCGCCCCTCACAAGTGAGTGGGGAAGTCTGGTATTAGGGATCTGACACCGGTTATGACCTTGCCGTTGGCCCGTAATGTTAGGATGTACAATTTCAATTTTGAGAAATGTCTTTACAGGATGTTTTAGTATCGGCTAGGAGAACCTTTGTTAGAGATGTGTTAAGGTTAGCCAAGAACATCGTAATGTGTAAATGAAATTGTACATGATATGAAACTGTTATTTTAATGTTTTAATTTTGTTTCATATTTTAATAAATACGGCCGGGAGGGTAACTCCCTCCCGCCTTCCAAAAGTTCAGAACCGTTTCCGTCTTCCCATTCTTGGGGATTGTGTTGAGAGGGGGTGTCGGGTATCCCAACCATATGGAAAGGGGCGACCACTCGGTCTCCCCGAACGTATGGTGGAGTACCCCGATCCCCCCGGGAAGCCATTTTGGGCGGGAGGCAAGTCTCGGCTGGTATGCCCGAAGCGGCGTAGCCGGGGCGCGCCTTTTCCCACCCAAGAGGAGGCTGTCCTAGACACCTACGCCGATGGCCACGCCCCGGAGGCGGATTGGAGGAGGGTCCACGCCCGCCCGAAGAAGGATAAAAGGAGCAACAAGCCAAGGAAGCATCCTCTTGTTCCTGTGCTCTGAAGCTGCACCTCCCCGTTGCACGTGAGCTTGAGACGGAACGAAGAGCCAATTTTGATCCACCCACCAGCCCCTGATGACAGCGATTTGTTTTGAATAAAGTCGAGTGACATGATACTGTTTCTTTTACAGGTTGTTGTGAATAAAGTTGATAAATTTGATATGTAATAAAGTGGTTGATCTTTCAGCATGGATTTCGACAAAGTAATTGCAGCAGAGTTAAATGTAGTGCTTAGTAGAAGTTATACTTTGAATTGCTCAGTATAATTGTCTGTTTTGTTCTCTCTTAGTTTAAAAATGTCGTATTTATTTTTGGTCGGGCGGTAAGGTCATGATCGGTGAGCAGTAATTGGAAGATCCCTAGAGGTGGGGCGTCACCCATTATGGATGGGAGCGCCCGGGGGGGAGGCGGCCATTGGCCCCTCAAACGGGGAGGCGGTCCCCTTCTAAGGATGGGGACGCCGAAAGGGAAGGCGGTCAAGGCCCCTCCCTGGGGAGGAGGGGCTACGGGCCCCTCCTGGGAATTTCCCAGGGCCAGGACATCTGCGACGGCAGATGTGGTAAGCAGTGTGGGGTGGGAGGGGGGTCTACGCTACCTTCTAGACACCTCACACGAGTCCTCGGACGACCATTAAGATGGCGTCGAGTAAACAGGGGCCCCCGTTAAGACAAGGGAAATTGGAAGTTGGCACAGAGGTACAGTCCTCTGTGCGCCCGCCCCTCACAAGTGAGTGGGGAAGTCTGGTATTAGGGATCTGACACCGGTTATGACCTTGCCGTTGGCCCGTAATGTTAGGATGTACAATTTCAATTTTGAGAAATGTCTTTACAGGATGTTTTAGTATCGGCTAGGAGAACCTTTGTTAGAGATGTGTTAAGGTTAGCCAAGAACATCGTAATGTGTAAATGAAATTGTACATGATATGAAACTGTTATTTTAATGTTTTAATTTTGTTTCATATTTTAATAAATACGGCCGGGAGGGTAACTCCCTCCCGCCTTCCAAAAGTTCAGAACCGTTTCCGTCTTCCCATTCTTGGGGATTGTGTTGAGAGGGGGTGTCGGGTATCCCAACCATATGCAATCCACATACGATGTTTGCAAAAATCCCGCCCAAGTGGGCATATAACGCAATATTCACAACAATGTGCAATCCACATATCATATTTTTGCAAAAGTCCCGCCCAAGTGGGCATATAATGCAATGGTCACAACAAAGAATAAAGAATATTGCCAAGGTCAAGCCCCTTGGGCATTTAGAATTGTTTAAACCAAAGTCTTTGCATAATTGTTCCACAAGTTTCTAAGATGTTTTTCAGAGTAATGGTCAGACCAAATCGTTCAAAAAGCCTATAAAAAACATTAAAAATATACAATCAGACACCTAGAAAGCAAGCTTCAGATACACTTTAATTCAGTACATAAAACTATATTATGCAAGGTGAACTGCTAGTTCTTCATTTGAATTTAGCACATTCGGGGTCATGCATTCGAAGTCTATTATATATCTCGACTCAAGATTGCGTAGGGCCAATTTCCTGTCACCTCCATGAATTCCCATATCAACCATGTCTATTACAGCCATTCTCAGTTTGTTTACATTCTGGAAGTGATGTTCATAAAAATGGCGTGCCACAGGGTACTGTTCATTAGGGTTTTTGATTGCCCTTAGATGTTCCATTACTCTCTTTTTGGCTGTATGTATTGTACTGCCTACGTACCATCTGTCACACGGGCAGATGAGTACATAGACACAGTACATGGTGTTACAAGAGAGTGGTTTGCGAATGGCAAATTCTCTGCCTGATGCAGGGATAGTTAGAGTTACACAATCCATACTATTTCTACATGCCTTGCATCTTCTGCAGCATCTAAAACCTGACTTCCCCTTTATAGGACTTCTGCTAGTGACAGAGTTATGGCTCATTTCAAGGATATGTACTAAATCTGCCTCCGTGCTTCCACATCTAGGGCAGTTAATTCCCGATGTCCCTCCCCATTGTGCGATTCTCGCAGGCGTATAATGTAGACGGAACAAGGTTTTATAATGTTGTGCCTGGAGGGGTGCTGAACACAGAGTACTCTGTCTCATATCCAGTGAGAGGTAAAAGCACTCTTCCCCCACATCTAGCTTTGTTGCCCATTTATCCAATCTCCTTTCCATATCATTCTGCTTAGATTCTAGCAATGCAGAATAAAACCTCTTGATCGTGCAATCTAGGCCAGCTTGAATTATCTCAATAACTGAGTTTTTCCCAAACCCTGCCAGGCCTCCCCTTTTTGTAGCTATATAGCTTCTTACTTGCAAATATTTAAAAAAATTGTCTTGATTCTAAACCATACTCCGAGAATTGTATCATTCCTTGTAAGTGCATGACAGCACCCATCATCGATCATCGTTATCCCCGCCTCCCCCATTCTCTAAATACAGAGTCCGAAAAAACATCTTGGGAAAAAGTAGGATTAGCATGCATTCTTGTATATGCATTGTATTTCCCAAGACCAAAACTCTTCGTGAATGCTTTCCATACGCTCGGTGCTGCAAGGATCGTCTTGAATCGTGTCCTTTTAAAATAACTTGAATCAATGTGTTTTAAAAATAAATTATCCGCCTCTGCTCCCATAACTAAACCATATATTGCTAGGGTGCCAAACTCATCCTGTCCCTGCGCCTTAGCTCCCCCCAGTAAACATACCATGTACTGGAGTGCGACCGCCCAGTAATAGAGTTTTAAATCTGGTAGCGCCCACCCTCCCCTCGCTCTAGGGAGCGCCATAAACCTCAGAGCTCTCCTGGTCTTGCACTTAGCCCAGATTAATCTGTTAATCATTTGCTCTAAGCTCTTAAACCATTTGGCTTAAAAAATAATGGAATTGCTCTAAAGATGTAAAGGAACTTGGGTAGGATCATCATCTTCACAATATTAGTGCGGCCCACAATTGAGAGATGCAAATTCTGAAATCTACCTAAATCCTTCTTTACTTAAGCCATTATTGGGGTTATGTTGTCTTCAACTAAGGTGTCTAGCTCAGAGGTAATAGTTATCCCAAATATGCTCCTGCCTGTGTCACCCGCTGATCAGAACAATCTGCGTGTTGATTCTTTATAATCTGCGAGGTGTTCAAGGCATACCCTGAGACCTGGCCAAATCTCCGAGCCTCGATGTCAACCTGTTCTATAGCCTCCGTAGGGTTAGATGTTATTACTGCCACGCCATCGGCGTATGCGAGAATCTTACAGTGCCCCATGCGTGTGGTCAGCGGGCTGATCCTTTCACACATTTCAATTTTGCGGATTATTGGGTCCATATACATTGCAAATAAGAGCGGGGAGCAGGGGCACCCCTGCCTCGTACCACGCTTTATTTTGAGCGAGTGAGTTGAACCTCCATTGATTCGAATAGAAACCTGTGGGGCCGTATACAATGCTTGCACCGCTTTCACCTATCCTTCTTTAAAACCCACTCTTCTTAAAATAAACCACAGATAGTACCAGGAGACCCGATCAAAGGCCTTCTATGCATCCAATAGCATTACTGCCATCGGGTCTCCTGCGACTTCTGTGGCATCAAATAGCATAATAACCTTACGTGTATGGTGGGTAGTGCCCCTCCCTTGAATAAAGCCATGCTGGTTACTACTCACAAGAGTTCCTATTGTTCGGGCTAGTCTAGTTGCCAATGCCTTAGAGTAGATCTTTGTATCGGCATTTATTAGTGTAATCGGCCTGTATGATCCGGGCTATGTAGGTCGTTTCCCTTTCTTTAAAATTACAACAAATTCCGTACCTCCCCAGGAGCCCGGTATAGAGTCCCCTGGCTGCATCGTTGTTACCAAATCCTCGCTAAGTACATCCTAGAAAACATTATAGAATTCGATTGGGATTTGGTCTGGGCCTACCACCTTTCCAGAAGGAAGATTTGCTTCTAGTCGTTGTTGGAAGATTTAAGTGTACCATTAACGGGGTATGATCAGAAAATACCAGAGGGAGCCTTTCTATTTTTAGACTGGGGAGCAACAAATTAGACGTATAAAAATAATCTAACCTTACACAGATCCGATGTGGGGCTGAGTAGAATGTGTACCCCTTATCGCCCAGTCTTGTTTTCCCCCAAACATCTGATAACAAATTGTTCCTTGCAAGGCTAAGTAGTGCATGGTATACCCTTTTTTCCTGTCTTGATATCTGCCATAAGACCCTGGCCCTAACCCATCCAACCATCTAACTATTAAAGTCACCAGCCAATATAACACGGGCCCAAGTAGGTAGCTCTACATCCAAAAACTCAAAGATCTCTGGATCTTCTTCCATAGATCCGTATATTGCCCCTAGGGTAGTCCACTCCCCCTCTATCAAACACTCGACCAGCGCTCACCTACCCCACTGATCCTCCAATTTCTTTCTAGTTATTACATTCTTATTTTTAGATAGTATAGCGACACCTCTATTCCTAGCCCCTTGTTTAGAATATGCTAAAACACAAACTCCTAGTTGATCCAAAAGGTACCCTTGCGAGGCCATGATATGTGTTTCTTCGCATTCATCTGTTTTAGTGAGATAGAGACTCTTTGCCTTTTCTGGCGATAGTTTAACCCACAGACATTCCAGGTTACTAGTTGAGTACCCATTAAAACACATCTAGTAGTTCCCAACCCAGTAATCCATATGATATGTTATACCATTTTCATTTTTGATTCCTTCCTTACTTATTGCTTCCGTGAACAATTTAATACTGCATGTAGCCAGCAATCCACCTACACTTCCTAATCTACCCCTGTGCTCTCTTAATGTACTGTGCCCTGTAACCCCCCCACACCCCCTTTGACAACCTACCCTTGAGAACCCACCCCCCTTACTGGCAAATAGGTCAATCCTGACCTATGTGTGACAGCCGTGGCCCCGGGTTGTCCACCCTCCCCCTCTCCATTTTCTCACATACAGTAAGCTAAACCCTTAATTATACTGACCCCTGTTGCTGACATCTAAACAAAATTTTCAGCTGTGTCTTCCCAGTGACCTTCCACAGTGGCTATTTCTGTGTCTTACGGTTTGCCTGACTCACAGCTACCATCTGACTGATCTGTCCCTTGTTCTCTTTCATCAGAGTAAGGTGCTCTTGGGCCAAGACTTCAGAATAAAACACCCTAAACTGACCGTTTATCCCTACTTTGAGGCGGCATGGGAACATCAAATATGCCTTGCACCCTGCCTTTTGGAATGGAGTTATTAATTGTCTCATACGCCACCTTCTCTCAACCGTAGCGTGGCAGAAGTCAGGCCAGGAAAAAAAGCTTATATCCTTGTACGTGCGCTTGGCCTCTGGCTTAGCCTTGCTCACTATTTCCTCTCTTAACAAGAAATTCCCTATGTACACTAGTATTGCCCTTGGTTTATCTGATGGATTCCGATTTCTCTGCATCAGAGGGAACTGATGGGCTCGCTGGACTTCAATTTCCCAGTCCAACTAACTTATTTCGGGGAACGCTCCTCTAAGCAACTTGATCACAAATGCCCGAGCATCTTGCCCTTCCTTCCCTTCCCCCACTCCCAGTAATCTTATGTTGTTGCATCTTTTCCTGTTTTCAAAGTCTTCAAGCTTCCAAAAAACTTCTGATGATGTTTTTTCCTGCTCCTGTCTATCCTCCTGTAGCTTTGTGACCTCATCTTCCAATTTCCCCGTTCTTTCCTCCACCTCCGTGACTCGGCCAGCAATGTCTGCGTATAACTTGTTCACTTTTTGCAGTGTCCCCTGCATTTTTTTATTAGCTTGCCTGGTTCTGCGGCTTTCGACTCTGGCCTCACCCTGCATCTGCTTTAATGTTGTAAACAGAAGGTCAAAGTTAGAGATTTGATTCTGAGCCTGCGGGAGAGGTTGGGTAGGGTGTAGTGAGCTGGCTCCTGCTCCTTCCTGGTACAGCTGTGATGTGGCGGAGTAGTCCCAATCAAGTTTTTTGCCACTCCTGATTGAACAGGCATGTAGGATAATGATATATGATACACATCCACCCATTGTGTTCGCAGTCTCCCGTTATTTATTTAATATGGGACGCAGGAGATTTACCTTTTTAACTTGATTATTGTATATACAATTTTGCCCAAATGTCTTGTCTTATGATAACTTCTAGTTTAACTCTCTTTTTAAGATTTCATGAATATTTATTGTTTTATTGTCTGTGCTGATGTATTATTATGTGTACTTTTTATGGTCTTTTGATCGAAATAAAAGTTATCAAGCAAGCCACTCCTGATTGAACAGGACTTACTGATTTTTTTGTTCTGTTACGTGATCTGCCTTTGGTGCCGTTTGATTTCCGTCGTGGGCAGGCTCTGGTTACTGTGCACATTTCTGCCTCTGAGGTATCCATCTCTGAGTCCTCTGTGTTACCCTCTGACAACGGTGAAGCTGAGTCTGAGCCCTCACTTAAGCCTGAAATGGATCCCTCCTCCTCCTCCTCCTCCTCTCCTTCTTCATCACCCTCTTCATCGTTGACAGAATAAAAGCAGTCATCGCTGGGTGAACCAGGAAATAGTAAGTAATTTTTTATATTTTGGTTAATTAAAACCGTCACAATGTATAATATTTCACAATAGTTAAAACAAGCTTTTAGTGCTACAATAAAATCTGTGTGACCGAGAGTCTGTCGTGAATTTCAGTAAACGTATTCAGAGCACAAGAGTGTCTTTAATAACAATAAAGTTCTTAAGTCAAGATGAAGGTCGGGCCTATGACAATAGGCCTCGTTTTTTCACAAAACTGTCCAGGAATTTAACTGATCTGCAAATCAGTTGTGGATCCGATGTACATAGGATTTGGACTATCGCAGTCCTGCAGGTGCGTACTCCTTGCTCATTGAGCTTATCCTTTAACCAATACCGCTGACCTTGGTACATAGCTGGACAGATGCAAACTATATGAATAATATCTTGTTTGCCTGCACCACAAAGGTCGCATTCTGTTGTTTCTTGTAGTCTCCATTTTGGTTGGTCCAATCTTGTAGGAAAATTGCCCAGCCTCAAGTGGAGAAATTTACGTTTAATGAACATCGAGAATGGAATGTCTAAATAAGCTGCTGGTGTGGGCTTTACATATGATTTGATAGTCATCCAAGCGTGGGTTTGGGCGCTGAAGGTTATTTTGTCGTTGAGGAATGAATGCTTCTTTGCGATCCTCTTAACCACCTGTTTAAATGAAGAAACCAGCAATTTTGTTTCCTACAATGTTCCCAACTCAGTTGTATCTAGTGAGAGTTTTAGGCACTTTGCATACTCAGAGTTCGGGCTTGTGTGGATTGCTTCCCACAATGCCCGGTTTATTTTGTTCTCCTTATTCCTCCAAATGTTGTACCAGAATTTGATGGCCTCATATTTGTTCAGTAGTACTTGAGATTGTAGACTAAATTCAAGTCTGACTTGCGCTGGTGAAGAACTGTTCGGTAAGAAAAAAAAAACGTTTGTAGACTTTAGTTTGTATTTTGTCTATGAGAGTTGCACTTTTCCCATGATGTAGTACACTCCTGTATGCTATTGTGGGTAATAGTTATGCTTTCATTGCGGTTAGCAAAGGGGAGACAAGAGGACCTTTTAGCTCAGTTGCCAAACTAGTAAAGGCATGCAGTAAAGTGGACCCCTTTTTTTCCATGTCCTTAAAGTGCACTTGGAAGTTAAGGCGCCTGTCTAGATGTACCCCCAGATATTTATAGCTATTTACCGCTTCCAGCTGGTCATTGTTTATTCGGAAGGTTGGTGGAGTTTTGTGTCGCCGCGTTATGAGCATTGTCTTTGTTTTCCTGATGTTTATTGTTAGCAAACCGGTCATATCATATAATAGGCATTGAAGGCCAATTTTTGTCTGGCTCAGCAGTACCACGTCTTCCGCATACGATAAATGGGTTACATGGAGGGTACCTAACCGAGGAGGATGTGCATTGACCTTGTCCAAGCTTTGTGCCAGATCACCCATAAATAGATTAAATAAATGTGGGGCCAAAACACAGCCTTGCTTAAGACCGTCGGCAGTATTGATCTTCCGGGTGAAGCGATGCCCATTATCGATTTTTACCTGCATCCAGGTGTCAGTGATGGGCAAGAGAATTGAGTCCAGTAGGCCCTGATATTTTAGTTTTGCCCATAGCATTTGCCTGTAGACGCAGTCAAACGCCGCCTTAAAGTTCACAAAACAGGTGTAAAGCTCCTGGCAATTCTATAGACTTTTCTCTGCGATCAGGCATAGGGACATAACATTCGTCATTATTCCCATGCCACGGCGAAACCCAGACTGATTCAGTGGTATTTTGTTATTCACTTCTGACCATTGAGCCAGGTCTGCTAATATCATTGACGCATAGTATTTTGCTTCGGCATCAATGAGGGTGATCAGACGGTAGTTATTAGGATCTTTACGGTCTCCGACTTTATAGATTGCAGTTATAATTTCCCCCCTCCAGCTCTCTGGGATACCACCTGTGTTGCTTACTGTTCGAAACAGTGAATTGAATTTGCTGGCCCAGTACTGTGGGTCCTCCTTGTAGATAGCTTGCGGAACGCCGTTTGGACCAGGGGCGCTGTATTGCCTACTTTTCTTAATTATTTTTAGCATGCTTTGTTCGTCATCTTGCCTGGGGCTTGTTACCATGCTTTTGCGACTGTTAGCCGGATCCCTTGATGGACTTGAGCAATGTCTTCCCACTCTGATTTATCTGTTACTTTGCTTGCCAAAGTTGTTGTTGTCTTCAAATTGTTTTTTGAAAATATGTCCGTTATGTGTTGGGTCCATTCTGATTCAGTTATACAGGTCATACTTATTGGTTGAGATGTCCGATTTACGGAGTTAACTTGTAACCAGAAGGCCCTTGAATCTGCTCTCTTTATGTTATGCAGTAGTTCAGACCAGAATTAATTTACAAGATTTTGCTTTTCAGTCCATATTAATTTCTTATATTGTTTGCTGGCCTTACGTACTGCTACCCAGACGCTGGGATTTTGCGTTTGACCATGTGCTTGATGCGTTAGTTTTTTCAAGTGCCTCCTTAATGCTCGTGCGGATCTATCGAATCTGATGTTAAATTTGAGAAGAGTTCTTGTTTTGTTATTTGAACTGGTCCTCAGGAGTTGTTTCAAATAATCACTCCATATTTCTGGGCTCAGAACGTTCTCTGTAAGGAGCGCTTGTAATAAGTTCTTAGCATCGTTAGCTATTTGAGGGAGAGATTTGCTCGTCCACTTAAGCCGCTTCAGGTTAATGGTTGTGGTGTTGCCTGTTAACATGGGCGCTGGTGCGTGTTTAGTTATGTCCATCCTAATCTCAAAGTGTTGCATCGAGTGGTCGCTGTCTAAAGAACAAATTATGTGGAAGTCTTGTACTTGGCTTAGCAGGGGTAATGTGACTAACGTGTAGTCTAGGATGGAACTTGCGTTGTGGCCTGTGTAGGTCATGGAGGGAGGGTTGTCTTGGTTAAATCTTCCATTTAGTACGCTTAGGCCAAGATTTTCAAGATCCCACATGAATTGTTTGCCCTCCTCATCGTTCTTACTAACCTGAGGAATCGCCTGCGGCAAGACATTCCAAATTTCGTTTGCTGCGTTGATGTTGACTTCGTCTTCTTGTTCTTGTAGCAGATTAGAGTTAAAATCACCAGTGACAATTATCTCCCAGTTAGGATGTTCCAAACGCATATTTGAGACCACTATGATAATGCATTGGAAGAGTGCTTTTTGAGAAGCTTTTTTGGATTGGCATATGTATTTATTAAAGTTAAAGTTCTGGTTATAGCCTTTGTTGTGCTTTCCAATTTTAGAATTTGCATGTCCGCCGTTGTTGCAGCCAGTTGTGAAACTTTGATCTAAAGGCTGTAGAAATATAGACGGATAGGCCCCCACTTGCTCGCCCGAAGCGGTGTAGGCGGGTCGCATTTACATGATAACATAAACGGCCTGGTATTTCAATTGGTTCGTTTAGCCATGTTTCCTGTAGGGCTATTATTGTGTATCGGTACCAGGTGGCAGCTTTACCGTTTTTATTTACAATGTCTTTTGCGCCCACAATTTTTCAAGAGAGTATTTTTATGACATGTCTTTCGGTGTTAATTGGCTTACGGGAGGTTCAATTAGGGGATGACGATTGCGGCCGTAGGTGCTCACACTCAGCTCCTTCGGCTCCCCTTGCACCTTGAAGGACCAAGCGCGTTGGTCGATTCATCCGAACTAGATTTGCACTCTTGTTGTTCCTTCTTAGGCATGGGGACGGGTACACTGCCTTAGCCACTTCTTTCAAAAGAATACCCCATCACTTAAATTTGGCCGTCTCAGAGAGAATGTGGGTTACTATTCCTGCCTCCCTCCATGTAGTAACTGTGCATTCTTTTTTCGCCTCGTCGTTGGTTGTTATAAACTCAACCGACAGAAGATCTGCTGAAGTAAGGTGCCCAAGGCTTGGGATTGCTGATGTTAAACGAAGTATATTCCCTCGATTTAGGTGATCTTGCAAGCCTTGTAGCTGATATTCTGGGATAAAGAGAAGTTTCCCTGTGTTGGTGGTATCCTCATTTGCCATTTGTGAATTGTCACAAATTTTAACAATTTGAAGTTGATTCATTTGCTGTTATGTTATGTTATGTTATTAAAAATTTATAAAGCGCACGTACGCCTGAGGGCTTCTTGGCGCTGGTAAGATAAAAAACATAACAAGAGGTGAGTCTGCCGGAAGAGTTATTTCGGGTAAGCTTTTGTGAAGAGGTGAGTCTTAAAAGCCTTTCTGAAGGCAAGGAGGTCTTTACTCTGTCTGAGGGCTAGTGGCAAAGAGTTCCATAGGGTGGCTGCTAGGAAGTGGAAGCTGCTGCCGCCTTGTCGTTTTTTCTTAAAACGAGGAACTTCTAAAAGGTCTTTGTGGGCAGATCTTAGGTTCCGTGAGGGAACATATCTACCGATCAGCTGTCTGATAAATAGAGGTCCCTTGCCTTGCCGAGCCTTAAAGATAATGCACCCGGCTTTGAATTCGGCTCTTTGAGCCACGGGTAGCCAGTGCAAGCTCTCTAGGCCTGGTTTGATTGGTTCCCATTTGGGTACTTTGCAGATCAGCCTAGCGGCCTGATTCTGCAGGTACTGTAGTCTTTTGAGTTGTCCTGCGGGTAGGCCTAGGTATAGGCTATTAGAAAAGTCAATGTGGGAAAGGACTAGGGCCATGACTACCTGAATTAAGGCGGAGGGAGTGAGGAAATGGGCGATTTTCCTGATTTTCCTCAGTTGGAAAAATCCAGAGGAGACCACGGTTCCAATTTGGGATTTTAGCGAGAGGTCCTCGTTGATGGTTATCCCCAGGCTCTTGAGGACAAAACATGAAAAAGGGGTGTTCCCTTGAATTACAGAGATCAAAGTTCAACTCACATCAACAGTAAGCCCACATACCACAACAAGAATAAATTTATTCAAAAAAGTTTTTAATTTTCATTTTTTATATATATATATATATAAATATCAACATGATTTTGTTAAATAGAAAATCCCATTTGGGCAGTAAAAAAACATTTAGGAAGATGTTACATAATCAAAAACGTGCAAAAACAGTCTAAAAACTAGGACACGCAATGAAAATTCAAGAAAGGCACCAAATAAATCCACTCATACATCCAGACATCCCTTTTATACAGTCCAATTCATACACAGGCATTCACATCCATATCACTACACACAAGGACAAGAAAAGCGCCGACGCGCGTTTCGGACAAGTGCCAATAGAGGCTTCCTTCATCAGGGCGCACTTGGGATATTGCACAGGCAGACAAGATGAATAATGTCTGAGACACGGTCCTGAGAAGCGGTCCTAGTAACAGCAAGGCTGAGAGAGGGTATTCTGTGGGCAAAAAAGGGCAAATTAGGGACAACTCAGGATAAAATTTCAAAAACAAAGTGGCCTGTAAATAGAATCAGCAAGATCAGAGGGTTCCAATCAACCAGGTACATACATGTCAATAGAGATAAGCTCTCTTTATATCCCCAAGGCTCTTTACAGTGGAAGATTTCTTAGGGGGAAGGCCCATGTCAGACGGCCAGAAGTTAGGGCTCCAACTGATTTCGCTCTTGCCGGGCAGAATCAACTCAGTTTTCCCTGGGTTTAATTTGAGGTGATTTGAGGACATCCAACTCTGGATTAGGGTCATAGTGGCTTGGAAGTCCTCCACCGCGTTAGGGGAATTGAGAACAAAGATGAGCTGTAAGTCATCTGCATAGTTGTATACAGTGACTTTGTGCTTACTCAGGGCAAAGAGAAGGGGCCGCATGTACAGATTGAATAACAAGGGGGATAGTGAGGAGCCCTGGGGCACCCCACAGAAAGACTTGACCTTGGCGGCAGAAAAGGAGCCTAAGCGAACCGACTGGGTACGTTCGGAGATGAACGATTTTAACCAGGCTAGGGCAGAGTCTCTGAGACCCGCCTGTTCGACACGGTTGACCAGAATGGAATAGTCAACCGTGTCGAATGCCGCGGACAAGTCAAGAAGTACTAAGGCTTGATGAAGGTTGTTATCAGCGTTGGACCTCAAGGTGTTCTGGACGGCCAATATTACTGCCACAGTGGAGTGACCAGGCCGGAAGCCTGCTTGGTTGGGTTGGAGATATTCCGTTTCCTCCACGAAATTAGAGAGGCAGTTGGTGATTTGCTTGCGACTTTAAATGTCTATTTTGTTAACGGTGTGATAGTTTTCGAGTGGGTGATGTGCACCGTTCTGAAGTCGTTTTTGTAGCATAGTTAATGTTTTTGCTTCTTGCTTTATGCTTGTTGTGTGCCTCATTACTGCTAAGCACTCATTTGTGTCAACCGGGTTCTCAGAGCAATATCTTCCCCCTACCTTTCTTGTTGTTACAGCATTAACTACCTTTATGTCAGTTGGGATGGTTACTTTGATGAGTTTAAGATTTTTGCTGTTCTCATTTGTTACCAGTTGCCTATCAATTTCTCTGTCCGCACTTGAGGTGGTGATTAAAATAGGGGGTGCTATATCGTTATTGATTGTTTTTTTGTTGACCTGACTATAAGGCCTGTCTTTACCAAACTTGCCATTGTTTGGGTCTTTTTCAATTATTATGAGCTGCTTATTCGTGCTCTGCATAGAAGCAGGTTCAGGTTTTCCCGATTTGAGTTGGTGAATCGTTAGTGGCATTCTTGACTGACCATCAAAACTGGCTCCTTGATCAATGGTAAAGTTTGACCCAGTAGAATCACATTGCTCAGCGCTTGAAAGGTTCCCTGTACCCATAACTTTTGGGGGGGTGGCTACTACTGCTTGCAGGAATCTGTTTGGCGAGTTTTTCTGTGCTTGTTTGTTAAGAAATTCTGTCCTACAGTCAGGATCTTCAATTATTGCGGTCGTCTTCTGGCCCTTGTATTTTTTGTCTCCCGCTATTGTCGACTAGATAAGTCATTTTTGATGACACTCCTACTTTTAGCTTTTGTTTTGGCTTGATCAAAAATGGGGAAGTTTGTCGTCTGCTTGTTTTCAGTTTCGCATCTAAGATGTTGATTTCTGTTTTTTCTAGCCCTTTTTTTCTGACGTTTGGTAAGTCTTATCCCACTGTCAACTTTGGGAAATTGATCGATTATGGGAGGTTTGGTACTGCTAGGTTGACCGATCAAAGAAATGTTGGGTTTTACATTTGACTTATCTGTTCTTTCATCTATTGTTATGCTTGAGTAGTTTTGTTTATCATTTCCTTCTGCCAACTGTTGTAAATTGGCCACTAAGTCGGCTGCCTCAATGTTCCTTGGCTTGGTTGCATTGCTTAGTTGTATCACTTGGTGGTCAAAAGAAATAAAATCATCACTTGGTTGAGTGCTGTTAATAGTTTGGTTTGCCTGCTTACATTCCTGCAGGATATCATTTAGTATGAGTGGCAAGTCCTGCAATTTTTCCAATATTGGATGACAGGTGCATGGCTGGGTTGGCATACTTGGGCAAACTTGCTCCATAAAGATGTTAAATGTGCCAGCCATAATGTCAAGTTTTTTTTATTTATGCCAACTATATGTTCAGCTATTGAGCCCATTAAGTATATTGGTACGTCAAGTTTATCTGACTGCATATTTAGGGTTTTTATGAACGTTTCTAATATACACCCCAGCATGCTATGGAGAATCAATATGGATTCTAGATTGCTTTTTACGTCCTGTACAGCTTCTGGTTGGCTGCTATGGTCTTTATTTTGATTAATAGAGGGTTCCGGATATGTCTGTTCATTGAACAATGTTGCTTGTTTCGTTTCCTGAGTTAGTTTTTGGTTGAGGTTTGAACTTTTTAGTATCGGTTCGGTGTCTGGTGACGATGAACTTGAAATTTCTAATATGGATACTTTCTTTAGACCATCCTTATAGCAGGTTCCTGTGTGTGTAAGTGTTTCATTATCTGATGCCGGTTTCATTCCACTGAGCGTCTTTATTTTGTTTTTGATCAATGGACCTGTGTTTGGTACATTTTCTGACTGTGAGTCATGAATCGTTATTACTTGGTCCTCCAGTGCGGCAAGCAGTAATTTGTTGCTTGTGTTGGTTTGCTCTGTATCACTTCTAGTTGTATTAATGGACGGACAGTCTCTATTCCTTAGAGTGTTTTCGTTATTATTTATTATTGTATAGGGTTTCCATACCAGATTTAGGTCTTTTGTTTTTACGATGCTTAGATCTTTATTTGAGCATGAAACAGGTCGTGGGGTTGAATGGTTATTAGGGTGAGCCTTATCTAGGGAATCACTCAGAATGATTTTATAAGGGCTATCCCTTGTGCATACAGATTGCTTACTTCCGATCATAGGTAAATTTATTTCACTGTTGTTTGGTATTAAATTACTTGTGTGTCCTTCAAAAGGGATGTCCCGGATCTATTTGATGCTGGCATTATTGTTGATGAGTTCTCTTCGTCAACTCCTTCAGCCAATTCGGGCGACTTATTATCCCTGTGAACTTGGGCTTGACATTGCATTGTGCGGATATTCACATCATGAGTTAGTTCCACGCAGTTGTGGTTCAGTTCAGTTCAGTTCCGTTCGGCGTTGTACTTAAGACTGATTTGAGAACCGACATGTCCATTTTCTCTGTCTTTGTATTACAAGTGTTCGGCACCATTGGTTTTTGTAGGCCATTTGGGGTTGCCGGCATTGAGTAAATCACCGACATTGGATCCTTCATAAATGTCAACTTCCCGGAGGGTTTCGCTGTTCTGAAAATTGAATAGGTGGGGGGTATTAGACTGGGGAGTTGGCCAGCTTGTTGAAGGTGAGCGGGCGATTTGGTCTTAGCTTTCTTCCTGGTGTTTCTTGGTGGAATTGTTCTCAGCTTCCCAGGTTTCATCTTCCCCCTTTCTTGTTTCCTAGGTGGTTTACTTTATTAGATATTAAATACATTGTTATTTTTCGTGATTTCCTGCTGCTGGCTTGGATGCTTACAGGATTCAACCGCAGCCTCACACCTTGTCCTTAAGAGGGCACACAAGTCACCCCCTGGCTTGCACACCCTATCCCTGACGGGGTGCAGTGTGTACCACAACCTTACTGCTGTTCGCGATAGACCCTTATCCACAGCAGCTATCTTTGTGGCAATTTAGGCTTGCTGCTGCTGCAAGCCTTGCTATCTTTGGAACCTGTCTCCGGTCGATGTGCACAGTATTGCTGAACCATAAGAAATTCAATTCCACTCAGCATTTCACTCTTGGTGACTTTCAAATAGCGTTATATATCACAGCGTCCACTAATACGCCGTAGATCAGATCCAGTTCCCTTCCCGGTTCCACCGTTCGTTACTTCTCATTTCAAAGAGAAGGTTTCAAGTGTGAATTTTCAGGGGGTTTTACCAGCAATGAATTGTTTGGTCCTGATGATGGTCTACATGACGGCAGCATAATAGACTGAAACGTCGACACTCCCATCATCTCCATCAATGTTGCATGGCACGAGCACACAACCATTGTTGTTTAATTATTCTGGTTGTTTGTCGTAATTGTCAGGAGTTGATGTTTAGTTTTGAACTGATGTGTTTATGTTGCTTATACCTCTGTTCATAACTTTTTATGCTTAAATTCATTTTTTCACATGTCTCCCTACATTTCTATTTGCAAATTGTATTACTAAACATATAAAATTTCTTATGAATACATTTTTATTCTCTCAGTGTATCTTTCTCCTTCCATTGATTTATTATAATTTCTGATTTTTCTTCACACGTGATATCCTGCTGATACACTGGAGTGCGTTAATCTAAATACGACTCCAAACTGAGTATTTTTGCTTTCAGAATCAAGTCCCTTGTAGCACCTCTTGACCTTAATCATCTAGTGCCCAAGCCTACAAGGGTAAATTGGGTTTCCCCTGCCTTAATCACGCTGCAATTTTTGTGGCAATTATTGTGGTGACAAGAAGTACATTCAGGGCGTTCAGGGCGTTCAGGGAGTGCTGCTATCATAGCGTTATGCCTTTTGCTCCCAGCGCTCACACTACCTGCTACCACTGTCCCACTGTCACTCTGACACGGCTACAAGTTAGATGGCAGCAAGTGGTTGCTGTGGGAGCTGCTGTTGCTGCGGCTGCTGCTCCAATGGGTTCAATAGTAACACAATACTTTGAAATTGTTCAAATTGGTCAGTTATTTGGTTATCCGGTTACTCAAATAGTCGGCGTCTTATCTGCTCTGCTGCAGTTCCTGGCAATATTCCTGACAGTTCACTGCCTCCCAGCGTTGCCTTGGTGGATTAAGGCACTGCCGGTGAAGCC
Source organism: Lissotriton vulgaris (assembly GCF_964263255.1). NCBI lineage: Eukaryota > Metazoa > Chordata > Amphibia > Caudata > Salamandridae > Lissotriton > Lissotriton vulgaris. The sequence goes on from NC_141691.1 coordinate 2,038,974,108, forward strand.
AAAGCCAAACCGCTGTGTCAACAGGGTGCTTTTGCAGGGCTGTGAGGCAGATTAAGGATTGAACCCGCACCCACACCCGTGCCCGCACCTCGGCCCGTGCCTGAGCCTACACCCAACCCTGGGACCCTGGGACGCTCACGATCCCAATCGCGTCAGAGGTAACAGACAAGGAGACAGGGAGGTGGCGGCTAGTTAACGTGTCAGAAAAGGGGGTGGTGATGAACAGAGTGTCTGAATTAAGCAGACCACTCTTACCCAGTCCAAAGATCAGGGCTTGATCCATCACCATTATTTATCTCACTGCACCATCCCAGCTCAGAACCTGGCTATATGCAAATCAGTCTGTCCCTGGCCCAGTGCATCATGGGAACAGGGCAGACTAAACTACCAAGCCAATTCTTCACCAGAAAGGAGACAAGCTACCGGGGACCGGTTTCTGGCATTTCAGCCTTCTTTGGCCCGGCTTGTTCTGAGCTGGGATGGTGCAGTGAGCTAAAAAACGGTGATGGATCAAGCCCTGATCTTTGGATTGGGTAAGAGTGGTCTGCTTAATTCAGACACTCTGTTCATCACCACCCCCTTTTCTGAATCATTTTTGTCCACCATAAGCGTGGAAGGGTATACTCAGATGTGAGTCCCTTGCTCATTGCACCATCAGGATTCAAGCAAGCCGGGCAGAAGACGGCTGAAATGCCAGAAACTGGTCCCCGGAAGCTTGTTTCCTTCCAAGTATAAGAATTGGCTTGTTAGTTTGGTCAGCCCTGTTCCCATGATGCTCTGGGCCAGGGTCAGACTAATTTGCATATAGCCAAGTTCTGAGCTGGGATGGTGCAGTGAGCTAAATAACGGTGATGGATCAAGCCCTGATCTTTGGACTGGGTAAGAGTGGTCGGCTTAATTCAGACACTCTGTTCATCACCACCCCCTTTTCTGAATCATTTTTTTCCACCATAAGCGTGGAAGGGTATACTCAGATGTGAGTCCCTTGCTCATTGCACCATCAGGATTCAAGCAAGCCGGGCCGAAGACGGCTGAAATGCCAGAAACCGGTCCCCGGAAGCTTGTTTCCTTCCCAGTATAAGAATTGGCTTGGTAGTTTGGTCTGCCCTGTTCCCATGATGCTCTGGGCCAGGGTCAGACTAATTTGCATATAGCCAAGTTCTGAGCTGGGATGGTGCAGTGAGCTAAAAAACGGTGATGGATCAAGCCCTGATCTTTGGACTGGGTAAGAGTGGTCTGCTTAATTCAGACACTCTGTTCATCACCACCCCCTTTTATGAATCATAGTTAACGTGTGGCGGACGGGCGGGCAATCAGAGCGGGACGGCAGGTGATGCGGCTCGATCTCCACTGTTTCCGCTGTTCCCCGCTCACAGTTTTCCAGCGGCCTCCTACCTCCTAGTTGCGCGTCCTTGGTCGTGATCTTCCTGGTCTTCTTGGTAGGGGGGTGCGTAGAGCCACCGCTGCTTTCGGCACCGCACCGCACTTCTGGCGTTCTCTGACCGTTAGGATCTGCTCGCTCGGTTCTCAGCTCTCCGCTGCCCTCTAGTGACTGCAACTGTGAACCAGGAATTAAAGAAGACATGCTTAGCCCTTGTACCATGACTCCCTTAATGGTTTGCGTGTCTTCAATGTTTATCTTTGCCACAGACTGAATCCCAGCCCCAGATTCCTCCCCAGCAGCTTGCTCCTTTGCCCCGCTGTCAGCTGCTTCATCTACACAGCCTGGGGGATTAGTGTTTATGTTCTGGCCACCGAGGCTTCATTCATACCTGTAGCAATGTTATAGATGGTATTCTTGTCAAGGGAGCCCCCGCTTTTACCATCCAGATCTCTATCTTCGCAATTCCCCCGATTAGCAGACTCACGACTGTCTCTCCGTACCTGTGCGACCACGGACATCTGCTTTGTCTGCGAGTCCCGGGGTTCCGCCTGCTGAGTCTTCTGGGTTTGCTTATGGTCGAAAGTCGCAGGGACCTCCTTTCATATGCCTGCATCGCTCACATCGCTTACCGCACAATTCAGATCCTGAAACTCGCGAGCCATCCCTGTGGCCTGCGCATCGGCCGACTGCTCGTAACTCCCGTTGCGTGCATCATCCTGGATGTGTGTGCTGTCGGCTGCTTCTGTATCGTCAATCTGGGGAGTCAGCTGGGGCTGGATTGGCATTGATGTTACAGCCGGTACCGAGGAGAAAGATTCATACAAGGTAGGCTGGTGTAGGACCGTCTCTTTTCTGTTTGTCTGCTTTCCCATTAGCCCTCCGAGTCTGGGCTTTTAGCCGAGATTTTGCCCTCAGATTAGGCGTTGGCACTCCTGGATCACTGCGCGACACGTTTTCATTCTCAAGCAGCTCTTTCTTCTCCTTCACAGACAGATTGCTGCATCCTTTAGCCCACTACTGATCCTGAAAAGTAATTCTAATCGTAGTTACAGTAACTTGAATTTCCTTCCATAGGGTAACATTGACATGTTTCACTTGAAAAAAAATTTAAGGTTGGAGTTTTGGAACTTTAAAAAATTCCTCAAAAATCAGCCGAACTACAAATTCCGATTTACTCAGCTGTTTTCAGGAGAGACCTCAGTGCTCCATCTTTCAGCTCACTACTGTTCCTGAAAAGTAAATGTAACTGTACTTACCAGTAACTTGAATTTTCTTCCATGGGATATCATTGCCTGCTATATAAAATATATATAAATGAAACAAATATTTTAAAAAATATATATTACAATTTCAATATTTTTAAAAACATTTATTTTTCAATGTATATAAAAAATATGTAATATAATTTAAAAAATAAAATATCTAAAAAAAATAATTTTAAATAATGTAGTAAATCTGTATAAAGAAAATATAACAATTAATACATTTAAACATTATCATTTATAAAACCTTTGAAATTCACTGAAAAAACCATAGGTTTCAGCAACATTATAGTTAAAAATTAGCATTTAAAAAACCTTAGAAATTCATTGAAAAAACCACAGGTTTCAACCCGCGTTATAGTTAAATATTAGCATTTAAAAAACCTTAGAAATTCATTGAAAAAACCATAGGTTTCACACACGTTATAGTTAAAAATGAGCATTTAAAAAACTTTAGAAATTCACTGAAAAACCATAGATTTCACACATGTTATTGTTAGCTGGACATTTCACTAATATAAAACCATTGAAATTACCCCGTTATAGTTAACTATACCTCGCGCGCCCGCAATGCACAGCCAATGACATCACATATTACATCACTCATGACATGGTCAGTGACATCGCTCATGACATGAGGGATGACATCTCAAACAACTGGAAACAGTTGTTTGGGTGTCTCAGTGTGTTTACTTGTGTGTTGGTAAGTGAATATTTGTGTCAGTGGTACATCTGCAATAAAGTAGAACAATAAAAGACATTGTATATGAACGTTGGTGTATATAAATAAGTATATGTAAGATTCAGTGATTGTGAGAGTAACTGTATAACTGAGTGTATAATTGTAATAGTGATTTTTTAACATAGTAACTATGATTTACTATGTGCATGTATAAGGTTTAATTTTTGTGACAGAAGCATCGTGCCAGTTTGAATCCTGCCTGCATATCTATCCACGATGATGCCACTGGTTGTGCCATACCTCTACTCAACTGGAGTACTTTCTGCTGGGTAATCAGTAAGTGCTACCTCGTTGGGTAAATGTATAGTGCTTTTGCTACACTACAGCTGCGTAAAGGCCCAGAAGAGTTGTCTCCAATGACCACGTGTGTCTGTAAGTTTGCCACCTTTCCGACAGGCGCCAAGGTCCCTCGAGTGATAGTGAGGAAAGGGCATACCCTAATGTGTGTGGGGCGGGGCTTCTATCAAGTTCACATGCCTCTTGTTTATAAAGGGTCAGAGTTGGAGGCGCGCAGTCGGCGCAACAACATACGAGTCCTTGGTGTGCCGGAATCGACCAACACCGGTCGCATGGAGGACTACGTTGAAAAAATCCTTTTGATGGCAGTGGGAAAGGACGCCTTCTCCAGCCAGTTCATTGTCGAGAGAGCACATCGATATCTCTAGGTCCGCGGCCCAAACCAGGAGCCACGCCGCGGCCTATCATTGCCCGCCTTCTCAACTACCGAGATTGCGACAGGGCACTTTGAGCGGCACGGGTGAATCGAAACTTGTCATGCGATGGAATGAATTTTTCCATATACCCGGATTTTACCCCTATTGTGCAGGAGCAACGTAGGAAGTTCCTCGACGTCAAGAAAAAACTTAGAGATATGCAGATAGACTACGCCCTCCTCTATCCAGCCGAACTCAGGGTCACTCATCAGGGCACGCAACATTTTTTCACGAATCCACAACAAGTGGAAGACTACATGAAGAAACTGAGGCGGGCTGGAGGGGGGCGACACAATGCTGATGAGGATGAAGCTGAGAGACACCCGGCGGAAGATGAAGATAACTGATTTATAATTATAAAATGTTCTAGAGTGGTGATACATTAGCACATTCAGTTTGACCATACTGAGGCTCTTGTACGTCAGGGGTAGCCACGAGAGATTGAGAATGCCACAGACGGGTAAGGAACTGTAGGTGGTGACATATGCCAGGCACCGCCCCTCCTCTCTAACTGTTCCCATATGAATCATGTGGGGCAGGATGGAGCTGTAGGGGTGAGTAGGTGCGCACTTTGGATGTCCCCTGAAGGGAGTTCCCCTCACTGTTTGTTGTTATTTCCTAATGTGGGATGCAAGGGCGGGGGGTGGGGTCGGACTGCTGGCACGTTGGGGTTGCTTCAGTGGGAGGTGGGAGGTCTGAGAATGTGGAAGTTGGGCTGTTATTGGCGGGGGGACGAATGGGAGCTGTCTCCTTATGAGATGCTTGTTCTCCGGTTCTGTATGATTGTGAGAGTGACGCATGGGGAGACTGGGAAGGGTGGATTTCAGGGATCAGACTGGGGTACAGAATGGAAGTTGTGAGGGCTACATGTTACATGGGGGTTTGTATGCACTGTGGTTGACTGGTGGGCTGGGCGCCTACAAGTGCTGGCTAATTTGATTCACGTCGATTGTAACGGGTGATAATAATTGGATAGAATATCGGTGATATCTTGGAATGTACGGGGCCTCAATGACGCTAGGAAGTGTCGGAATGTACTTACATATCTGGATCAATATCATGTGCAAATAGCTTTATTGCAAGAAACTCATCTCTGTCCGCGGAGTGAACCCCGGTTTGCCAGTAAGTGGGCTCTCATCAGGAAATTCTCGTCGTATTCTACATATGCTAGAGGGACTGCGGTATTGATTAAGAAGTCGCTTGTATTTCAGGAACTAGGTGTGAAGCTGGATGTTGAGGGGAGATACGTGGTTTTGTGGGGTAGGCTGGGTACATATGTTGTGATAATTGTGAACTGTTATGCACCCAATGTTGATACACCAGGGTTTTTCACAACACTTTGGGGGCACATTCTCGAAATTGATGCCACGCATATTATCTGGGGTGGGGATTTTAACCTTGCACTTAGGTCGGGCGCAGACAGATCAGTATAATGTTCAAGCGCGAGATACGCTACAGGGTATACTGCTGGAAGCAGGCTTGATACACAGCTGGAGCTTTACACACCCTGAGAGCAGAGAAGGCACACATTTCACAGCACATGCGCATACTTGGGCACGTCTTGATTACTGCTTTGTGTCTCGAGGCCTTGGGAGTGGCCTGCACACAGTAGAGCATTTGCCCAGGACCTACTCGGACCATTGCCCGGTTCTGACTACACTAGCTATGCCAGGGTTGAATAGGGTTCGACCACCTTAGCGTCTGTTCCCATCGGCTCTACTAGACCCTGTCTTTAAATCGGAACTTGGTGAAGAAATAGAGGCCTTTTTTCCCAGAAACAAGGGATCGGTGGATAGTGTGGAGATGATCTGGGAGGCATTTAAGGTCACTATAAGAGGGGTTACAATCGCTAAAAGCTGCGGGGTGCTGAGGGACATAGTACGCACGCTGACCAGATTGGTGTCGGAACTTAAGGCACTTGAGGATAGGAAGGTTGGAAGTGATGACCCAGTACTGAGGCAGGAATTCAGGGATAAGCTGTCGGAGTTTGAGGAGGAGGCAGCTAGGGAAGTGAAATTCATTGGTAAATACTGGACAGCTAGGAGGTATTGCGAAGGTGAGCGACCGGGTAAAGTACTAGCTGCCATCACGAGACACCAGTGATTTTGCACTCATATCCTAGAAATCAACACTAAGGAGTGTAAGAGATGTCAGGTCACTGGGAGGATACAGGAGACTTTCCTACAGCACTACAAGCAACTGTACTCCACACAGCAAGAGGGCGAAGTGGAGTTTGGGGACTTTCTGAATGATATAGCCCTCTGCTGGCTCACAGAGGGTCATCGAGCCTTTCTTGGGGGTCCTCTAGAGGTGGAGGAAATACGGGATGCCATCCTGTCCCTGAGCAATGGTAAGGCGGCAGGGTAGGACAGCCTTCCGGCTGAATTTTATAAGTGTTATGTAGACACGATGGCGCCAGTACTCAAGGAAGTTTTTGAGGAGTCGTTGGAGGTGGGGAGATTGCCGAGGTCAATGAGAGAGGTGGCAATTACTTCTCTTTTGAAGCCAGGCAAGGACCCTCTAGACACTGATTCTTACAGGCCCCTGTCTCTCCTTAATTGTGACGCGAAGATACTGGCAAAAGTGTTGGCGACAAGGTTGTCGCTACTCATGACCACTTTAGTGCTCCCGGACCAGTCTGGATTTGTGCCGGGGCGGGCCACATCGCACAATCTTCGCACACTGTTCTCGCTCATCCCCACCATAGCCCCTGAGATACTGGTTGCTGCAATATTTCTTGATGCCACTAAGGCGTTTGATTCGGTGGAATGGAAGTACCTCATGACCATACTATGCAGGATGGGGTTTCCCAAAATATTCATTGCATGGGTGGAGCTGCTGTATACTGCACCGGTGGCTAGATTCATTATCAATGGGGTGCTATCCTCCCATCATCACGAGAGGGACCAGGCAGGGTTGCCCTTTGTCCCCTCTACTGTTTGCCATATCAATTGAGCCATTGACGTGTCGGATTCGGCAGCTGCATAAACTTAGCGCAGTCAACTGCTTCCAAAGGCAGATAGGGATATCGCTTTACGCGGATGACGTAACGCTTTATGTGAAGGACCCACAACAGAATCTCAACCCGTTGCTGAGGGAATTCCTTGTCTTCGGAAGGCTTTCCGGAGTACACATTAATTGGAAAAAATCACATTTTTTTCCTCTCACGGCGGCGGTGCAACACTTCCAATTAGACTTCCCCCTAGAGTGGTGCAGCACGGACCTCCGCTATATGGGCATCGCGATCTCGCTCAATAGGGAGGAAACGGTTAGACTTAACTATGGAGTGGCTATCTCTCAACTGGCCAACAATGTAACTCGATGGATATCCTTGCCACTCTCAATGGCGGGCAGGGCCTCGTTGATAAAGATGGTGGTGCTCCCACACTTCTTATATATCTTTCAAAATGTCCCCTACTACCCGGGCTCATATTTCTTTAAGAGATTACGGTCAGAGCTACTGCGATTGTTCCTGGGGGGGTAAACAACCACGGCTAACTTGGTCCACCCTAATGCAGCCATATGACAAAGGAGGGTTTGACGTGCCGGATTTTGAAACTTACTATCTGAGCGCGCAGAGGCAACATGCCTACCACTGGATTCATCCTGAGCCTTTTATGCCACAGGTTGCGGCTGAGGAATGTATTGTGCACCCCCTCCCGCTCAATGGCATGCTACAGGGAAGAACAGGAGACATTGAGACACCAGCTACTACAGTTACGTGTACTATAGACGCATGGCGGAGAGTGGCAAATGCACTTGACGCTCCCCTGCTGTACTCACTGGCCTTGCCACTCACGTACCACCCACGATTGTCCCTGTTACAGGAACCTGGCTTCCGATCGATGTGCAAACGCATCAAGTTGAACACGTGGGGTGATATGTTCATCAATGGGCTGTTCCGCACCAAAGACCAGATGTTTCAGAGTGGACCCCCGACGCCGCTGGAGATTTTCTATTTCATTAGACTTCGACAGGGGATGCGGGAGATACTCCCACATTTTCCGGATGAGCCAGGGGTGGTCTTGCCCCTGCATGTGCTGCTGATGTCAGATGGCCGACACTTAGTGTCGAAGCTGTACAATAACATCAGATCACAAAGATTGACTGCCGCACCCCGAGCGCGTGCCAGTTGGAGTTCGGAATTGGGCACAGACATAACTGATGAACAGTGGTACTATTGTTGCTCTATCACGGCGAACATCTCGTCTAGCTGCAGGCTCAAAATTATACATTACAAATGTGTGCAGAGATTTTATTATACACCGGTTAGGAAACTAAAGCTACACTTAGCGGACAATGACAGGTGTACTCGATGCCGTGCAGAAGGAGCGGGATTTCTCCACCTTGCTTGGGAATGTAGAGCGGTTCAGGAGTACTGGACTCACGTGCACGCGGTGCTTCAGGTCATGACTGACGGAGCGGTCCTACTAGACCCCTTCACGATGATACTGGGCTATACTAAAGATATTCCTAAAGCGTCTCGTAGATTTGTGGACGTTGCGCTTTTATTAGCAAAAAGGAGAGAGGCTTGCAGATGGGGAAGGGGCAGAGCTCCGAAGTTCAAGGAGTGGATTGATGATATAACATACTGTCAGGAACAACATAATATCTATGCTGATCTTATGCCTGTGCGCTGAAGGCCTAAGGATATCTGGGGTCCGCTACAGCTATACTGGATGTCTCAAGCGATCCAGGGTGGGAGCTCTGATGATGATAGTTTGGAAGGAGGGCCCTGATCAGGGAGCTGTCTAGGGATTATGTTGGAGTCCACCGCGGATGCTGGAAGGGTACTGCCCGTACTGCTGGCGGACCTCGGGAGTAGTCCTATTATTGATATTCGGCTGCAATAAGATCATTAAGGGCGCACTGAAGACACATTACACTTCGCAGCCACAAAATGTAGATTCCTGAGGCATTGATGGTCATGGCATATGTGGGCTGTCCTTTACCGGCGATTCATGATGGGGAAATGTAGTCATTATCAAGCTCATTGATTGATCCACACACTAACATGACTGGGTGTACTACACTGTGATCTATGCATACTATTGGGATTTGCTGTCATGATTCCACACCTGCCCTTCCTTAAAGACTACATATCCCCTTTAGGCATATGTAGTATTTCCCTTTTGGAAACCCACCCCTGTCCCGTGCGCCCGCACGCTTAAAGTCAGTGTGTTTAGGTGTACAGTATTTCATGCCTTTTCATGCCTTATAACTTATTATGGTCATTTCAAGCATGCTTTGTGCAGGTTTCTGTGTTCCCATTTGTTGTATTTCAGGATTTGGAACCAGCGTTATTATAACTTATTGTGGTTATTTCAAAAGCATGCTTTGTGCAGGTTTCTGTGTTCCCATGTGTTGTATTTCAGGATTCGAAACCAGCGCTATCAAAGAACCAAGCCTTCGCTCTGAGAAGCGCTCTCTCCCCACATCCCTCGCACGCGCCTTTTTGGTGTGCTTCTGAAGGGATCGGGAAACTTCGATCTCGCGCACGTTCTGTGTGCGTAACCGGGTGGGGCTGGGTGCGGTCCTGTACTTAAACCGCACCCAGCCTTCTGGAAGGCGCTTTGCCTTCAGACTTCCATTGAAGAAGGTCGCGTCAGGACTTGGGACCTACCTGAAGGCTTCTCTTTACCGGCAGGACTTCTTCATTGCTCCTCTTCATGGTGTTTCTTCTGCAACCGCAATGATGACCCTAGAAGACAAAGAGGCAGAAAGCTAAGTACTTTCATTTTTTGTTAAAAGGCGCCCTTCGCAAGAAAGGTCAACAATAATTTTTGGAACTTTAACTCACAGAAGAAAACGCAAGGAAAAGACTTTGGACATTTCTGATTCTGATTCTTTGTATCTCAGTTTACAAAGGAAGAACTTTGTTTAGGATTTCTTGTGTGTAAAATTTAGAGCTATATTTAGATTGCTAATTTAGTTAACACTTGTTGTTAGGTATAGGATTTGTGTACATTTTTTGGTCTCGGTCTCAGCTTATCTTTCCTGAATTTAGAGGAAATTTACAAGAACCCCAAGTCTAGGAAGCAAGAAGTTTATTGCAAGTAAGTGGTAGAATTGTTAGGAAGGTTTTGCGAAAGTCTTTTAATGAATGTAAAGTAATCCATCTCTTTAAATTCCAGCCTAATCCAACTTGAGCATACAAGCCTACAAGCTGACCACTTATCCTAGAAGACACCTGATGACTTCATCTTCGCTTCCTATAAAGAAATACTGGACGAAGGCCAACTTCTTACTGATCGCAGGTAGGGGAACATCAAAACACCCAAACAGAGTCTTAGGTGCCTAGACTAGATTAGTTAAAAGATCTAGAGTAGAATAGGAGAAATCTATAGGACCTGAATAGTAAAGTCTTTGTACTTGTTGCCTCGCAGGTCGACAGCAAGAATCAAGATTCTTCACTTCACCGTCCAGTACCGGCCCTCCTCCCTAATTTCTAGTTAAATTCTTGCTGTGATTTTAGAACCAGTAAGTTTTAGTTAGTAATCAGGGAAGTTGGTCCCTTGCGTCTCTGCGGAATCATCTGCGTCATCCTAGAGGGCATCTGTTCAAGCAAGGTAAGGGACGACGTGGATAGCTTGACATTTGCGTATAGGCCATCCATATCACGATGACTGGGGGGTCCTGCTTGACCTGATGGGACTTGTGGAGCTTCCAATATGTATGTTCATGGATATTCGCTGAGGACTATTTTGTGGTTACCTAATGGCCTGATTATATCACATGGACCAAGTGATCTGATCTGATATGTGCTATACCAAGTATGAAGTCGCTATTGTAACCGTTGGCCCCTGTGCATTTTGCGATAGGTATATTGATACACATTACGCACTGTGAATATTGATGTGCTAGGGAGAGTTGACATTGATGCTTAGCCCGCTAGGAACAGCTACCAGTATTGACAAGCCATTGCAGATCTGTACCATGTATGTTTGTGTTTCATATGTAAGAGATGTACTATTTCTGATTGCTAAATAAAGGTTTAAAAAATAAAATAAAATTGTGACAGGAGCATTGTGCCAGAATGAATACTGCCTGCATATTTATCCACGAAGATGCCACCAGTTGTGCCATACCTCTACTGCAAAAAAAAAATCCGCCCAAGAGCGGATTTGCGGATTTTTCGGCAATTTTGTGAGATTGCAAAATCGCCGAATATCCGCAAAATCCGCCAGCGGAATGGATTTTGCGCCCACCCTTATTTCAAATATGGTACTCTGTATTTTACAATGAGTAATGAAAGGTTATACTAGTATGTGATGATGTGTATCAGATTGTCATGTGGATGATGTAATCAGTGATGTAATTTGAGATGTCATCAGTGATGTCACTGAACATGTCATGAATGATGTAATATGTGCATTGTGGGCGCGCAAGTTATAGTTAGCACAACTAACTATAAAGGAGGAATTTCTATGTTATGTTAGTGCCTATTTATAAAGTGCGCAGCTACTCCCTGGAGTGTCCCAGCACTAAAACATATGAATGTCACGTAACATAGAACACAACCAATCCACTGCTAAAGACTCACAGCTGAAAGACCCATGTCTTAAGACTTTTCCTAAAGGAGAAAAGATCTGTACGAGTGAAATGTCCAGCTAACTATAACACTCATGAAACCTATGTTTTTTTCAGTGAATTTCAAAGGTTTTTTAAATGCTAATTTCTAACTATAACGTCTCTGAAACCAATGTTTTTTCAGTAAATTTCAAAGGTTTTTTAAATGCTAATTTTTAAGTGCAATAGTAGTTATACCTATTTTTTGTACTGAATTTCAAGTTTTTTTACTGTTTATTTATAAATATTTTATTTATTAAACACCATTATGGGGTTGATTCCAATTCGAGAAACTAATCCGTACGACGATTCAAATTCATAGCCGTTTCCATACAAATCGTACAAATCCTCTGAATCGCGTAGTACGATCAGTAGTCAAAAAATACGTCTCAATCTTTGCAAACAGTACGAATAGCAAGCAAAAATCCGTATGATACGGACCCTCACAGGGAACCGTACAAATCGTAAACATGTTGTACGACCCGACAAGTACGATCCGGACTAGGGAATGAGAACGTCATTTGTATGGAAAACATTGTATGAGCAATTCGTTCGGAGAACCACACATTCACATATGCACCGTACCCCTGCAATGATGGGGGTACGCATCATACCCCTATGCTCTGCGATCCTACGCACCATATACCTATGCACCGTACCCCTATGTACCGTACACCTATGCACCGTACCCTGCACATTTTTGGGGGGAGTTGCGCACCCAAAGCCTAATTACCGCAGTGGATCCACGTATTCTAGCTGCCATTTTGGAAAAGTCATGAAGGATCCGCGTATGGTGAGCGACGAGTGCGTTTTTTTTCAGTTAAGTCATACACGTACAATAATATGTGGTGTGCGGGATCGGTATGCGACCTGCTCCCGCACATTCGTGACACACCCGTATTGCAGTACACGATGCTTGTGCGGTGGCTGGCCCCACGGGACGTCATACACGTGCTTGGGTGCACGACTCCCACGTAATTTTTTATGTTCTTAAAATGATATGTACTTGTCTTTAATGTACATATTAGGGCAAAAGATTATCCTAAAAATAATATATTTCTACTTGTAATAAACATATTATTTTAAAATATATTTCCGCGAAGTCGCTTCGGGTGCGCGCTTCATGAGCGCACGTGCGCGGATTCCATTTGACCTCAAAAACAATAATTGATTGCTTCATAACATTTCCCACTGTGACTATTAAAGAACCCCACCCATTTTAATCATACTGTTTGGAGCAGTTGATGAGAGACATCTCTTCTTCTTCAAATTGCATTAGAGAAATTGCATCTGGTACGCAAGCTCCTCTTCATTCTTCAGATGAAGATATCTTGGAGGACGATCCACCCAAGCAGAGGCCTGAATCAGTGGTATGGAAATTTTTCACCTTTCCTGCCGGAGAAAAAAGGGTCAACTCAAGAAAAGTCACATGCTTGTAGTGTGACAGGGTCCTGTCACAAGGCAGTGACAAGAAATACTCCTGAACACGCAGGGTGGCTTTTCCTCTCCTTGTAAATATGGAGGAGTCCCCAGCGCCATCACTACATTACAAAAAGTGATGTACTGGTGGCGCAGGGGGATTGTAAATTTGCCCTATAAGGTATTGGCAGAGTGATACAATAAGAACATAAAACTGCATGGCTGATTGACAAACTGCATGAGACTGACAGGAGGTATCCTATGCTGCAGAAGTACTACTTCAGTATTTAGTAGAGTGTACCAATAGTATGTATCTGCTTAGAGGTTTTTAGGGATTGTGCACAGAATAGTGTACGTGCACTTGTGTTGGTGCCTAGGTCATTCTATAAGAACATCACTAGTAACTAGACATGCTTCTGTCAGGATGATTCTAGGATTGGACACTGACTCACAGTGTAATTCCAGACAAGCATGACTATTACCGGGAAATTTACAGGACTGACTCAGGAGTCTGCAAGGGGTTAAGGGACCGCATACATTGTGCACATTTGACTCTACCACTGCTTTTCTCAATGCCTGAGTCATTCTGCAACTGTATAGACAGTGACTGGGTTTGTAGAGTGCTAGCAGTTGACAGCAAGATAGGTTTATAAGCACGTATGTTTCAGCAGAGAGATTAAAAGTCAAAGTCAAAAAGACTTAATTTGGTTTTGATTCAAACCATAAAAGTGCATTAACATTATAGACAATTTAAAACATTGAAACACACAGTTATAAAACCTGAGCATAAAGTGCAAAGTACAGGGTACAGCAATTTTTCATACATAACAAATTCATTAGTAGGTGTAATCAAATTACCAAAGATTCCTGCATTGGTCTAAACAATTTCTCATCCTGATAGACAGTTTTAAAAATTCAGTTACTTGAAGGATACTGTCACTGTGCAAAAGTTGCAGATACAATAAAGCTGGTCTGATACGATTAAAATTAAGTTTCTTTAAAAGGTCTACCAAATAGCGTTTGCGGGGGTATGCCGAAAACTTACATAATAATATAAAATGCAGCATATCCTGTGGAGACACACCGTCGCAGCCACAGGGAGCTGCAGGTTTAAAAGGCCTGAACAGCAAATGGTGGAAAATATTAAATCTAAACCTCAATAGCAGGAACTTCTCATGAGAAGACAGCGAACCCATCAAATAGGGCTCCATCATATCACCTGTTTTTAACATAGCAAATCTTCTTACACTTGGTTTCAGGAGCTCCTCACCTTCCCTTTTAAGCTTTCTGTCCAAAAAGAAGGCTCGCTTAACTGCGTCCACATCACCTTTCACAATCCCACTCGGGTGCTCGAACAAATCCAGGCGGCCAAGCCTAGAAAAGTTCGATTTCAAGTACTTTAACCAGGGTGTTACCATTGCCTTATCCTGTGACAAATAATCTCTCATAATCAGGTGGGTCAATGGAATATCTTGATTCAGCCACAATTTTAGCCAGCAAGTCAACGGGCGTAGTGAAAAAATATCACAAAGATATTGCACCCCTCGCTCTTCGTGCACTACAAAATTGGATGTGACTACTGGGACACACAAGAGGCGTTTCATAAAAGAATTTTCTACAATCTGTAGTTGCTCACCGGCCACATAACCCCATATTTCACTGCCATAAACCGCAGATGCCACTGATTTTGCGTTGTAACGTTTCAGCATGGCATTGTTGGGTTTTTTCCCTAATTTGTATGGCTGAGATACCCGCCACCCCCTCTCAACACAATCCCCAAGAATGGGAATACGGAAACATGTTCTGAACTTTTGGAAGGCGGGAGGGAGTTACCCTCCCGGCCGTATTTATTAAAATATGAAACAAAATTAAAACATTAAAAGAACAGTTTCATATCATGTACAATTTCATTTCCACATTACGATGTTTTGGCTGACCTTAACACATTTCTAATACAAAGGTTCTCCTAGCCGATACTAACATCCTACAAATGCATTTTCAAATTGAAATTGTACATCCTAACGTTAAGGGCCAACGGCAAGGTCGTAACCGGTGTCAGATCCCTAAACCAGAAGTCCCCCCGCACTTGTGAGGGGCGGCCGCACAGAGGACTGCACCTCATGTGCACATACCAATTTCCCTTTTCTTGACGGGGGCCCCAATTAACTCGATGCCATCTTAGTGGTCGTTCGAGGACTCGTGTGGGGTGTCTAGAAGGTAGCGTAGACCCCCCTCCCCACCCCACACAACTTACCACAGCTGCCGTCGCAGATGTCCTGGCCCCGGGAAATTCCCAGGAGGGGCCCGTAGCCCCTCCTATCCAGGGAGGGGCCTTGACCGCCTTCCCTTTCCTTTCGGCGTCCCATCCTTAGAAGGGACCGCCTCCCCGTTTGAGGGGCCAATGGCCACCTCCCCCCGGGCGCTCCCATCCGTAATGGGTGACGCCCCCCCCTAGGGATCTTCCAATTACTGCTCACCGATCATGACCTTACCGCCCGACCAAATAATAAATACGACAAACTAAACTAGAGATACTAATTACTAAAAGAGGAAAAAACAAAAGGATATTCAAAGTATGAACTGTCTAAACATCACTCATCAACTCTGGCGCAAATATTTTTATTCGATAAAGCATACTGTAAAGAATTATCAGAATAATCCACTTTATTGCATACTGAATCACAACTTTATTCAGAACAACCTGTAAGAAAAGTGAATCACCACGTCAAATAACTTTATTTCAAAACAACTCCTGTCTTCAGGGGCTGGTGGGTGGGTCAAAATTGGCTCTTCGTTCCGTCTCGAGCTCACGTGCAGCGGGGAGGTGCAGCTTCAGAGCACAGGAACAAGAGGATGCTTCCTTGGCTTGTCGCTCCTTTTATCCTTCTTCGGGCGGGCGTAAACCCGCCTCCGCCCGCCTCCAGGGGCGTGGCTGGCGGCTTCAGTGTCTAGGACAACCCACTCTTGGGCGGGAAAAAGCACGCCCCGGCTACGCCGCTTTGGGCATACCAGCCGAGACTCGCCTCCCGCCCAAGATGGCTTCCCGGGGGGATCGGGGTACTCCACCACACGTTCGGGGGGACCGAGTGGTCGCCCCTTTCCATATGGCTGTGATACCCGCCACCCCCTCTCAACACAATCCCCAAGAATGGGAATACGGAAACATTTTCTGAACTTTTGGAAGGCGGGAGGGAGTTACCCTCCCGGCCGTATTTATTAAAATATGAAACAAAATTAAAACATTAAAAGAACAGTTTCATATCATGTACAATTTCATTTCCACATTACGATGTTTTGGCTGACCTTAACACATTTCTAATACAAAGGTTCTCCTAGCCGATACTAACATTCTACAAATGCATTTTCAAATTGAAATTGTACATCCTAACGTTAAGGGCCAACGGCAAGGCCTAACCGGTGTCAGATCCCTAAACCAGAAGTCCCCCCTCACTTGTGAGGGGCGGCCGCACAGAGGACTGCACCTCATGTGCACATACCAATTTCCCTTTTCTTGACGGGGGCCCCAATTAACTCGACGCCATCTTAGTGGTCGTTCGAGGACTCGTGTGGGGTGTCTAGAAGGTAGCGTAGACCCCCCTCCCCACCCCACACAACTTACCACATCTGCCGTCGCAGATGTCCTGGCCCCGGGAAATTCCCAGGAGGGGCCCGTAGCCCCTCCTATCCAGGGAGGGGCCTTGACCGCCTTCCCTTTCCTTTCGGCGTCCCATCCTTAGAAGGGACCGCCTCCCCGTTTGAGGGGCCAATGGCCACCTCCCCCCGGGCGCTCCCATCCGTAATGGGTGACGCCCCCCCCTAGGGATCTTCCAATTACTGCTCACCGATCATGACCTTACCGCCACAGGCCGGATAGTTGACCGGCTATCCGGACCCCCCACAAAACTCCTACCTAAAGGTCATGCTGTAAACTCTTTAACCAGGCTACGAGGTCTCCTATGAGTAACGAATTCCCCACCCGGGACAAATGGACCCCATCTTCTAGATACATAAGGTCCCCCCTGATACACCCATGAGGAATCGAATGCAATGTACTTGTACGGAACAGTCTACCCAGCTTGTTATTCACCTTTTTCACAGAATGATTTATAGCAGACACTGAATTAGCCCCCCGCCACACCTTTCGTGGAATCATATGGGACCATGCAATCGTGCACCCTGGAACCCTTCTCGCCAACCAACTTACTGTGGATAGTATCGCCTCGAGAAGTAGTCGCATACCAGTGGTCACCAAATCATTGCCCCCAAGATGCACTATGATTATAGATGGCGGTGACCTTGTCCGCCCTAACAAACCCTCGAAAAAAGGTTGAAACTGGTCAATACAGAGCCCGCCCCTTCCGTAGAAGGTCACCCTGTACCCGTATTCCCCAGCCATGTGAATCATGTCACCTGCTCTGAATACGTCCGCGGCACGCCTCACGTATGAGTGGCCCACGACCCACACCACTTTTTCCTCAGCCGGTGATCTTTGACCGCTGGTTCCCAGGTGTCGGGTCGACTGCACAGTCCGCCCCGCCTCGTAAGCTTGCGAAACTGTAAACCAAACAAAAACAAGAAGCGTGAGTACATGATATCAGCTTCACAACATGTGCAACCGCACATACCTTTTGTAACAATTCGAGGACCAACGCCCCAACTGTTTCACCTTTTCTACACTCAGACCCCTGGCTGTAGCCTCTGTAGCAGCCCCTATCCGGAAGGAATGGGTCCCAAACTCGCCCGGGTTCAAGCCCGCGGCCGAAATTGCCATTGCAAGCACCCGCTGGAACTGAAACCTCGTCAGTGGGGTGGCATCAGCGTGTCTCAACAAGGTCCTCCCCCCAAGATGCCGCCCTCTGCGCCAAATATTCCTCAACACATACGACGGGGCACATGGGAGATCCGGGAATCCGATGGACTACTACACTGTCCCCGATCGCACCCTGATCGGTCTTGGACCTGGCAAACGAGACAATCATCGTCTCCCCCTTAACTTGGATGTGCTCTCGGCACAGTCCCCCACCCGTATCCTGCTTGTTCTTTGCCACCAGTTCGCTTACCCGCATAGCCCCATGGAATGCTAATGCAAAAGCGGCCCGGAATAACACTGTTTCTGACTGGGATGAACATGTCGCAGGGAGTACGGACAGTAACAGGGCCAACCTTTCCAGACCTATCGGGTGCCTTTCATCTACTCGGCGACCCTCGAGGCGTTGCCACCCACGCAGCGCTTTCTGTACTACGAAATACGCTGTAGGGTCCTGGATACCATGAGCCCGTGCCATGAAGGAAATGGCGGCCCGATGCCTCTGGGCCGTGGCTACCGATTTGCCTGCCTGATGTAATGACAGCAAAAACTTTACGACAAACTCTTCATGGCCCCAAAGCTCCCCCTCATCAGAACCCAAAAAGGACCAATAGGAACGGAACGCCCCTTCATATGCCTTCCTTGTCCTGGGTGCTAAACTCTCTCCCACGAGGTTTTGTAGTTCGGGGCACCGAGAGACCAGAGAGCTTCGGGAAATGGTGCCGCCACCAGGTCCGCTGTGGGCAGAAAACCACAGAAGGCCTGCATACGGAAACGAGAAAGCGCATCAGCAGCCTGATTCAGCACCCCCGGCACATGTATCGCCCTAAAGAGCACGTTCAATTGCATACATAGTAAAACAATTTCCTTGAGTAATCTCAGAATCCATTTGCATCGTGCTGCCTGACTATTGATACACTCAACCACGGTCATGTTATCAGACCAGAACACCACAGAGTGATCCTGAAACCCCTCAGGCCATGTTTTCAAGGCCACCAGAATAGGGAACAGTTCGAGAAAAGCAATGTTACTTGTAAGCCCACACTCGTGCCACCATGACGGCCACGTTTGAGCCGACCAGTGATTACCAAATATGGCGCCAAAGCCTATACTCCCCGCCGAATCTGTCCACAGCCCCAACTCCTCGGAGGACACCGCCGGCTTGTTCCAGACAACACGACCATTGAAATCCGCCAGGAATGCCAACCAAATGCGCATGTCCTGGCGAATCTCTGCCGAGAGCCTCGTGCGGTGGTGCCCCTCTTTAAGACCGACCATGGCCTGTGCAATCGAGCGGGAAAAAGGGCGGGCCATTGGCATTACTCTAAGGGCAAAATTCAACTGACCCACAGTCTGCTGCAATTGATGCAAATTCACCTCAGTCTCCCTCATACATGTTTCAAGCGAGGCCCTGAATTTTCTCACCTTTTCTTTGGGCAACCGGAAGCAACCCTCTTCGGAATCGAGCTCTATTCCAAGAAACTCGAGCGAAGTTGATGGCCCCACCGTCTTACCTGGCGCCAAAGGCACACCAAACTGACTCATCAGACCACAAAATTCTTTTAAAGCCTGTGCACATTCTGGATCCCCGGCTGCCCCCAGGAACAGAAAATCGTCAAGATAATGCATAACATGCTGAAACCCCGTCATTCTTGTGCATGCCCATTGTAAAAAACAACTGAATTTCTCAAAATAAGCACAAGATATGGAGCAACCCATTGGCATACATTTATCCATGTAATAGCGCCCCTGAAACATAAAACCAAGGAGACGCTGATCGTCTGGGTGTACCGGGAGCAACCGGAACGCTGACTCGATGTCTGATTTGGCCATCAGCGCTCCGGGCCCCAGGCGATTCAATATGGCGACGGCATCATCGAAAGA
This sequence comes from Lissotriton vulgaris, assembly GCF_964263255.1. Taxonomy (NCBI): domain Eukaryota; kingdom Metazoa; phylum Chordata; class Amphibia; order Caudata; family Salamandridae; genus Lissotriton; species Lissotriton vulgaris. The sequence continues at coordinate 2,038,993,888 of NC_141691.1, forward strand.
TGCGTACCGCACCGAACACACCACCGGGTCTATCGCATCGTTCACCGAAAGACCTCTCGGGGCTGACAAGTTATGTATCAATCTAAACTCACCCGGGTCCTTCTTGGGGACCACTCCCAAGGGTGAACAAACAAAATTAGCAACTGGTGGCATGTCGAATGGTCCGGCAACCCGACCCCGGGTCACCTCCTTCCCAATCTTCGCTTGCACCACCGCCGTATTCTACAGGACCGACAGTTGGTTCCTACAATGTGCTTTACCCTGAAAATTCCCCACTGGGATGCGAAAACCATATGAAAAACCGTCTCGCAACACCCCAGCGGAGACATGATCCGGGTATTCATTGAGCCAAGGAATCATTGCCATGGTATCAACCGGGGTAGGTAAAGGCGCCCCTCGGACTATTTCAGACCTGTTTGGCGCTTCCCCTACTTCCGTTATCACCCGTTTTGGCTCTGCACATGGTCTCAGGATGCGAGGACTGTCCACACCCCCCACAGTCGTGCCTAAACTTGCATGACCCCTGGGGCCTTGTACACTTTCCCCTGTTAAAATTCCAGCAGACCCCTTTTTTACCTGTATTGCCATTTGACCTTGAGTGATGCTCGTTACTTGAACCCGCCCGAAAGGGCGCCCCAGATGAATGGCGGGAAAACTCGCCCCCGTTTCCCCCCAACAATGGCGCCTTTGTCATGCCTGATTTCTCCATTTTTTGCCAGGAAATGGAGTCGTAACAATCCCACGTCAGAGATGTGTCGAACTCCTTGGCCTTACGAAAAATATTATCATAACAAAACCACTGATTGCCCTCGTATGTCTGAGAAAACTCCATAATGCGTGTCTGGTACACGGGTAACTCGGCCAACAGTTCAGGCCTCCGTTCCCCCATAATTGAGGTGAATATGCCATATGGCTGAGATACCCGCCACCCCCTCTCAACACAATCCCCAAAGAAGGGAAACCGGAAACAGTTCTTGAAGTTTTTGGAAGTGGGAGGGAGTGACCCCCCCGGCCGTATTTATTAAAACAAAAAATTAAAAACATTTAAACATTAATGTACAATTTCATACCACATTGCGATGTTTGGCTAACCTTAACAGATTCTCTAATACAGAGGTTCTCCTAGCCGAACTAACATCCTACAAAACATTTACTTGAAATATTGAAATTGTACATCCTAACGTTTAAGGGCCAACGGCAAGGTCGTAACCGGTGTCAAGATCCCTAACCAGACATACCCCCCCCACTTGGAGGGGCGACAGCACTGAGGCGTACTCAAGTGCAACTACTACCAATTTCCCCTGACTTGACGGGGGCACTTATCAACTCGACGCCAGTTAAAGGTCGTTCGAAGACTCGTGTGAGGTATCTAGAAGGTATCGTAGACCTCCCCCCAACCCCACACAACTTACCGCATCTGCCGTCGCAGATGTCACTGGCCCCGGGAAATTCCCCAGGAGGGGGCTGTAACCCCTCCTACACAGGAAGGGGCCTTGACCGCCTTTCCTCTTCTTTCGGCGACCCATCCTTAGAAGGGACCGCCTCCCCGTTGAGGGGCCAAAGGCCACCTCCCCCGAGCGCTCCCATCCGTGTTGGGTGACGCCCACTCATAGGGATCTTCCAATTAGTGCTCACCGATCATGACCTTACCGCCCGACCAAAAATAAATACGACAAATGATAACTAAACGAAACTACATTGGCCACTATGACCGAAAAAACCTGTTTATAAATGGACCTTACAACCGAAGTTCTTTAATCACAAACTTGTAAAATTAGACCAATCTTTATTACACATTCAATATCAACACAACACTACGATAACCTGAAAACGAAATAGAATCATTGATCAAATTTATTAAAACAACTAGCTGTCCTCAGGGGCTGGTGGGTGGGTCAAAATTGGCTCTTCGTTCCGTCTCGAGCTCACGTGCAGCGAGGGGGTGCAGCTTCAGAGCACAGGAACAAGAGGCTGTCTTCTGGTCTTGCGTCCCTTTTTATCCATCTTCAGGGCGGGCGTAAACCCGCCCCTGCCTGCCCCGAGGGCGTGGCCAGCCGCATCAGTGTCTAGGCCAGCCCACTCTAGGGCGGGAAAAAGCGCGCCCCGGCTACGCCGCTTCGGGCATACCAGCCGAGACGCGCCTCCCGCCCAAAATGGCTTCCCGGGGGGATCGAGGCACTCTGCCATACGTTCGGGGGGACCGAGTGGTCGCCCCTTTACATATGGCTGAGATACCCGCCACCCCCTCTCAACACAATCCCCAAAGAAGGGAAACCGGAAACAGTTCTTGAAGTTTTTGGAAGTGGGAGGGAGTGACCCCCCCGGCCGTATTTATTAAAACAAAAAATTAAAAACATTTAAACATTAATGTACAATTTCATACCACATTGCGATGTTTGGCTAACCTTAACAGATTCTCTAATACAGAGGTTCTCCTAGCCGAACTAACATCCTACAAAACATTTACTTGAAATATTGAAATTGTACATCCTAACGTTTAAGGGCCAACGGCAAGGTCGTAACCGGTGTCAAGATCCCTAACCAGACATACCCCCCCCACTTGGAGGGGCGACAGCACTGAGGCGTACTCAAGTGCAACTACTACCAATTTCCCTTGACTTGACGGGGGCACTTATCAACTCGACGCCAGTTAAAGGTCGTTCGAAGACTCGTGTGAGGTATCTAGAAGGTATCGTAGACCTCCCCCCAACCCCACACAACTTACCGCATCTGCCGTCGCAGATGTCACTGGCCCCGGGAAATTCCCCAGGAGGGGGCTGTAACCCCTCCTACACAGGAAGGGGCCTTGACCGCCTTTCCTCTTCTTTCGGCGACCCATCCTTAGAAGGGACCGCCTGCCCGTTGAGGGGCCAAAGGCCACCTCCCCCGAGCGCTCCCATCCGTGTTGGGTGACGCCCACTCATAGGGATCTTCCAATTAGTGCTCACCGATCATGACCTTACCGCTACAGGCCGGATAGTTGACCGGCTATCCGGACCCCCCACACAACTCCTACCTAAAGGTCATGTTGCAACGATTTTAACCATGCTAAGAAGTCTCCTAAGAGTAACTCATTCCCCCCCCGCGACAAATGCACACCATCCCCCAAATACATACTGTCATCATTAATACAACTATGAGAAATAGAATGCAATGTCCTGGAACGGAACAACCTACTCACTTTATTGTTAAGCTTCCTAACAGACTGGTTCAAAGCAGGAATAGAGATAGCCCCCGCCACACTTTTCGCAGAATCAAATGGGACCATGCAATCGTGCACCCCGGAACTCTCCTCGCCAACCAACTTACCGATGGTGACCAAATCATTGCCCCCAACATGCACTATAACTATAGACGGCGGTGACCTTGTCCGCCCTAACAAACCCTCGAAAAATGTTTGAAACTGGTCAATACAGAGACCGCCCCTTCCGTAGAAGGACATCCTGTACCCGTATTCCCCAGCTACGTGAATCATGTCACCTGCTTCGAATACGTCTGCGGCACGCCTCACGTATGAGTGGCCCACGACCCACACCTCCTTTTTCACAGCCGGTGATGTCTGACCGCTGGCCCGGTGTAGGGTCGACTGCATAGTCCGCCCCGCCTCGTAAGCTTGCGTGACTGAAAACCAAACAAAAACAAGAAGCGTGAGTACATTATTACAGCTTCACAACATGTGCAACCGCACGTATCTTTTAAAAACAATTGGAGGACCAACGCCCCACTCGTTTCACTTGCTCAACATTAAGACCCCTGGCTGTAGCTTCCGTAGCAGCCCCTATCCGAAAGGAATGGGTCCCAAATTCGCCCGGGTTCAAGCCCGCAGCGGCAATTGACATCGCAAGCACCCGCTGAAACTGAAATTTCGTCAGTGGGGTGGCGTCAGCGTGTCTTAACAAAGTCCCCCCCCATGATGCCACCCTTCGTGCTAGGTAATCCTCTAAACACTTTACCGGACATATGGAGGACCCAGGAATCCTGCGTATGATGACGCAGTCACCCATCCCATCTTGATCAGTCTTGGATTTTACAAAGGAGACAGTCATTGTTTCTCCCCTGATCTGAACGTGTTCCTGGCACAATCCCCCTGCCACATCCAGTTTGTTCCTTGCAACTAGTTCGCTTAACCGCATTGCTCCGTGAAATGCTAGCGTAAAAGCGGCTCGGAACAGCACCGCCTCAAACTGAGATGAACATGTGGCCGGGAGTGTGGCCAACAACTGGGACAATCTATCCAAACCTATCGGGCGCCTTTCATCAACTCTGCGACCCTCAAGGCGTTGCCACCCACGCAGCGCTTTCTGTACAACGAAAGACGCTGTTGGGTCCTGGATAGCGTGTGCTCTGGCAACAAAGGAAATGGCCGCACGATGCCTCTGGGCCGTAGCCACCGATTTCCCAGCCCTACGTAAGGACATCAGGAAATTCACTACCCCTTCCTCGTAACCCCAAAGTCGCTCTCTATCACTCCCCAAAAAGGCTAAATAGGCCCGAAACGCCCCTTCGTATGCTTTCCTCGTCCTTGGTGCTAGACTCTTTCCCACGAGGTGACGAAGTTCGGGGCACCGAGAGACCAGAGAGCTTCGGGAAAGGGTGCCGGCTCTGGGTCCGCTGAGGGGAGAAAACCCGAAAAAGCCTGCATTTGAAAACGAGACAGTGCGTCAGCCGCCTGATTCATCACCCCCGGCACATGCTTTGCTCTGAATAGCACGTTCAATTGCATACATAGTAAAACAATTTCCTTAAGCAGTCTTAAAATCAGTTTACAACGTGCTGCCTGACTATTGATGCACTCGACCACGGTCATATTGTCAGACCAAAATATGACAGAGTGATCCTTGAACCCATCGGGCCATGTTCTCAAGGCCACCAAGATGGGAAACAGTTCCAGGAAAGCAATATTACTCGTAACACACAAAATTCGGCCAAGGCCCGGCCACATTCAAGATCCCCGGCCGCCCCAAGAAACAGAAAATCATCAAGGTAGTGCATTACATCTTGGAAACCTGTTTTCTTTGTGAAGACCCATTGTAGAAAACTACTGAATTTCTCGAAATAAGCACAGGATATAGAGCACCCCATTGGCATACACCTATCCATGTAATAACAACCCTGAAACCTGAATCCCAGGAGACGCTGGTCGTCTGGGTGTACCGGGAGCAATCGGAACGCTGACTCGATATCTGACTTCGCCATCAGCGCCCCGGGCCCCAGGCGATTCAAAATGGCTACGGCCTCATCGAAGGATGCGTACCGCACCGAACACACTTCTGGATTGATTGCATCATTTACGGAAAGACCTCGCGGAGCTGATAAATTGTGAATCAGTCGGAACTCACCGGGGTCTTTCTTGGGGACTACCCCTAAGGGAGAACAAACAAAATTCTGGACCGGGGGTACACTAAACGGGCCGGCGACCCGACCTCGAGTCACCTCTTTTCGGATCTTATCCTGTACCACGGTCGTATGCTGCAGGACGGAAAGTTGATTTTTACACTTTTCCACACCCTGAAAGTCCCCTACCGGGATGCGGAAACCATACGAAAAACCGTTCCGCAGCACCCCAGCAGAAGTACGATCCGGGTATTCACTGAGCCAGGGAATCATCGCCAGGGTATCAATCGGGGTAGGTAAAGGCGCCCCTCGGACTATATTAGACCTGTTTGGCACCTCCTCTCCCCCCATTATCACCCGTTCTGGCTCTGCACGAGGACTCAGGATGGGACGACCCACAACCACTACATTCATGTTTGAATTTACACGATCCCTGGGGTCTAGTACATTTACCCCTGTTGAAATTAAAGCAGAAACCCTTTTTCCCGGTACTGCCGGCAGGTTTCGAGTACTCGTCGGTACTCGTACCTGATCGAAAGGGCGTCCCCGCATATTGCCGGGAGGATTCGCCAATATTACTTCCCACCAACGGCATTTTTAACATCCCTGACTCCCTCATTTTATCCCAAGTCAAGGAATCATAACAATCCCAGGTTAAACTTTTATTATGCTCCTTTTCTTTTCTGAACAGATTATCGTAACAGAACCAATGATTACCCTGGTGCGATGTCGAGTACCCCATGATTCGTGATTGATAGATTGGGAACTCGGAAAGCAACTCAGGTCTACGTTCCCCCAAGATTGATGTAAAGATTCCCCAAGCATTGCCCCAATTGCCGATATTCTCATTCACTTTAAAGGCGGCCATTTTTGCGCGCCAAACACTCGGATGCATGAGATCCTTCCCCGAGGGCGTGGCCAGCCGCGTCAGTGTCTAGGCCAGCCCACTCTAGGGCGGGAAAAAGCGCGCCCCGGCTACGCCGCTTCGGGCATACCAGCCGAGACGCGCCTCCCGCCCAAAATGGCTTCCCGGGGGGATCGAGGCACTCTGCCATACGTTCGGGGGGACCGAGTGGTCGCCCCTTTCCAAATGCCCTGCCCCAATTACCTATCGTCTCATCGACTCTAAAGGCGGCCATCTTGGCGCGCCAAACACTCGGGTGCATAAACTCTTTTTGAGCTTTCACGTGCTCAATCTCGTAATGATCAGTTAGTAAAGAAAACATGTTTATATATTTTTCAGCCCATATCCTCTCCTTGATTTCCATCGGAATATGCTGAGCCACTTTCTCCCTTCTCGAGGGTACTGACCCCTCCCCCGCAATCGGCAGTAGCTGCTTACCTGCACCAGAAGCTGTAACCGTAGTCGCCGCCGAACTCATGCCCACTGCGGGTTGACCCACTGGAGCCTGCGGGGGAACAAAAGGAGATGGAGCCTTCGCAGCCTCTCTTGATTGCCGCAACTGCCTCATTACTGCCCTGGCGTCATCTGCCGTAGCCCCCTCACTCCCTTTCCCCAACCACGCTGCTAGCTGTGCAGCCAACTCGGGAGGCATATCCTCTCCGTTCACAGGGGTGACTACAACGGGGATTGGTTGCCCCTCCTTCGGGACCGGGATAGGCGCTTCAGCCGGTGTATCAGGGTGCGCCGGCGGCGCCTCGGGAACCGGGGCCTCTTCCCCAGTTGCTCCCTTCTTGGCCCTTCTACTTCTCCCGTTAGGGCCCACTCCCGGCAATGCTGGTCCGCCGACTCGCTTAGGGCCCCCTACACCGTTCATTGCCGCCATCTGCTTCTTCATCTCAGCCATGTCTTTTACGAGCATGCGGAGCATCTGATCGGTTCCGGCCCGCTTTCCGGCCTTCTTGCCCGGCATTCTCCAACGCTGATTTCCTGGAAGAACAAAGACAAGAATTAAAACGCTCAAAATTGGCTCTTCGTTCAGTCTCGAGCTCACGTGCAGCGGGGAGGTGCAGCTTCAGAGCACAGGAACAAGAGGATGCTTCCTTGGCTTGTCGCTCCTTTTATCCTTCTTCGGGCGGGCGTAAACCCGCCTCCGCCCGCCTCCAGGGGCGTGGCTGGCGGCTTCAGTGTCTAGGACAACCCACTCTTGGGCGGGAAAAAGCGCGCCCCGGCTACGCCGCTTTGGGCATACCAGCCGAGACTCGCCTCCCGCCCAAGATGGCTTCCCGGGGGGATCGGGGTACTCCACCATACGTTCGGGGGGACCGAGTGGTCGCCCCTTTCCAGATGCAATGTTAAAAATAGTAGCGTTTACCCTTACCAATTCCTTTTTCTTTTTGTCAAGGTGTGGGCCCCAGCTAAGTTTGGACTCAAAAGAGACCCCCAGATAAGTGAATGTCATCGAGATAGGAATTGCTACATTATCTATTTTAAATGAGAAGTTCCTTCTTGGTGGTTGGCTAACTTGCATAATAAAGGATTTAGTGTTGTTGACCATGAGGTCCCTATCCATCATAAAATTATTAAAAGCATTTAATAAAGCTTGGAGACCTCTCTCTGTTCTAGAGATTAAGACTGCATCGTCAGCAAATAAAAGGACAGGAATACCACGCCTGCCGAGTCTAGTTCATTAATATAAAAATTAAAAAGAAAAGGGGCAAGGATGCAACCTTGACGCACACCCTTCCCGATGTTAAAATTATCAATTACACATAGCTCTTGAGAGTACCTAACATTAGCACTGGTATTGTTGTGTAAACCAACAAGGAAATTAACAATCCCACTGTCAACACCCTTGTCCCTCATGGGCTGCCACAGCTTTCCCCTGTTGACACAGTCGAAAACTGAGGACAGATCCATGAAGGCAAGGTGGACAGTGCCCTTTTGGGCAACAGTGTACTTACTTAAAATTAGAAAGAGGTTAAGGCACTTTGTAATGGTAGAATGTCCACTGCAGAAACCATACTGGGAGATGGACATAATGCTGTTTTCCAGCGCCCAGTCAGAGAGCCTCCTCAGTAGGATTCTTCCCACTATTTTGACCATAGAATCAATTAATGAGATGGGTCTATAACAAAGAGGGCTACCCTTCTCCCCCTTCTTAAAGACTGGGACAATCGTTGACACCCCATGACTTTGCGCAGCCCATATTGGCCGCAGCGTTAAAGACCGATTCTAATATTGGTGCCCAGAAGCTGGGGTCAGACTTATATAAGTCTGGCGGGATCCCATCAGGACCTGGAGCTTTCCCAGCTGTGAGTCCCATTATTCCCTCAATAACCTCACCTCTGTCAAACCTAATAAGATCACTACTAGTAGGGGAGAAAGGATTGGGATTAACACTCAGCATGCCACCATACAATTGGGTAAAATGTGTGACCCATTTCTCCTTTGTTATACAACATTCTAGTCCATCCTCTAGATCCTGGGTCAAAAAAGGTCTGTTTACTAACGCCCAGAATCTAGAACTACACTTCAGAGTAGATGGTTTGAGAATCTCATTCCATGCCTCTTCTCTTAAAGACTCCCTACGTCTATTAATTACGGACTAATATTCTTTTCTGCACAGTTGGATATTCTCTTTTATTCTGGGTTTTGTTGTCAGTGCTGCCCTTAAGTTACGTGAGGCCCTAGAACAATCCTGATTAAACCATCTAGGTCCCCTGGTCTCTGAGGGCTTTACTGGAGCTGACATCAACTGAGACACCTTATCAGAAATACTTTGGAAAGCACATAGGACCTGACAAGGTTCCGGCCCATCTTGAGTACATGTTACAATTTCCTCAGTACAATGTTCCTTGATATCTTTATACAAACGGTCTGGTGAGATCATGGACCATTTCAGGTACCTTCTCCCATCAGTAGTGCTCAGCCTACCAGTGGTAAAGTTCTGTCCCTCCTTGGCCACCTAGGGGCCCCTCAAAAGTACAGTCAATGGGTTATGATCACTGAAGTCACTGTGTTCAATAATAAAGAGTCCACGAAGGTCCGCATGGATACTGAAAGCAGGACATAGTCAATGAAGGTACCCTTCCCATGGCCCTTAAAAGTGGAATCTCAAAGCGCTTCAAAGGATCCCTCAGAGCCATTGTCGGTGATACGTCCAGATAGATCAACAGGTCATTGAAGGCTTACCCCTCCGATGTATGTTCCAGATGCAATCCCTCTGTACGTTCACAGTGCAAACCTGATAGATTTTTAAACAAGGGATCCCCACATGAGTGAACATTGAAATCACCCATTATCATAAGGTTATGGAGACATTCCTTCTGCGAAGTATTAATAAATACATTCAGTGCCAAAATAGAACTTGGAGCTAGACAAGAATTAACTGCATTATAAAAATTCACCAGACCAACCTGACAGTTATCTCTACTTAGTACTAAACCAATGATACCAGAGTTATCTGTTAAAACTCTACTTATTTTACAGGAGAGTGCCACCGAAATAAACGTTACCATGCCCCCCTTAGGTCTACCTCTACTAGATGCTACCGCGGGGACATAAAAACCTTTATACCCCTCAAGAAAACAGTCACAGTTCACTAGCCAGGTGTCCTGGAGACAGATGATCTGAAACTGCTTAATGTAGCTGACCCAGTTACAATCTGACATCTTAGTGCCCAGTCTGGCAATATTCCAGGAGATTACATTATTTCCATGTGATTTCACCTGCGAGATCTCCTTGTGAGCCGCCTCTCCAGAGTTTACATTTCCTTGGCCCATAGATGCCTCCCGTCAATCACATGCCTCGAGGCCTGAGAGCAAATCAAATCTATTATGTGTTTCCACCATAAACCCATTCCTATTTTGATTAACAACATTATACAGGTATGGTGGTGCTGGGGCCATGGGCTGAGATTGGAACAGAGGCCTGAAATTCCAACGTCTATGCGGGGCTTTAAGAAGGTGAGAATAAAAGTATCCAAGTGGACGGACACATATGCTATTTGCATCAGCCAATAATGATGTTGCTCTTAGTAAAACTGTTGCCACATGTTGGGGGTGTCTAAAGTTGACATATAATACAATGCCCACTGTTTGTCTTTCTAGATGGGCCAATCCAGTTTACCCTTCTCAAAGTTAATATCTCATTGGAATATGCAGTTAGAAATCCACAATTGGAGTTCAAGCAGGCTACTGCTTTATTTTTTAGTGAATCATGAGATTCCCCTTGTGACTGGGCAAGATGATCTTCTGTAGTTGGAACGTTAGTCAGGACAGCCACGTAAGGTGCGCAGTCAGGTGGTAGATTAATGTAGCGGCTTCTTCTTTCTGGTCTGAACTCAGGCCTGCCATTCTGATCTGCTGATGTCGGTGCAGTCAGGACAGTTTTTGGTGGAGGCTTAGGTAAGGTGTTATCTGCTACAGTGTCTTGCCGGCAGATCTCCTGAGCCTGCTCCCTTAAGGGACCCTGCCCTGTTTCCACAGCCTTAGGTTTACCAGTAGGGGCCGATGACTGGTGTGTTGACAATAAACCCCCTAATCAATCTACCTCTAATGCTAAGTTGTCTAGCTTGATAGACAGAGGACTGAGCAACTCTTCCATTTTTGCCACCAATTTTCCTTCAAGATTGCTTATTAGGAAGGTAGTTGTTCAAAATAGATTTTAATACCATCCTCATTATTTCCCTATGGGGGACAAGGGCCTAAAAGTGGGCCATTACTGACCGATACAGCTGTTTCAGCTTGCTTTTTATTATGCTTACTCCCCCGTTTAGGCTGAGATTTTATACAATTTCTCACCGGTCTAGACACTGACTTTATCGGTTCTATTTCTTCAATGGAGGTATCAGGGGGGTCTTCCTGCGTCTCTACATGTACCTGTGTTACAGTTATTATGGAATCCCTATTCCTAATAGCAAGGTTATTGGGATTATCAGTCGTAGGTGTATCAATTGCCACGAGAGGTACCTCATCCTGTAATAATGGAGCACTTCCCAATCCCATAGAAGCCCTTCTCTCGTTGTTAATCTGATTGACCTTTTTAACTAGGAAATTATCCATAGTACCCAACCCAGAGGTAGGTTTGTCTACTTTGCCTCTAGACATCACGTCTGCTTAAAAAACAAGACCTCTGAAAGAAATTATTGAACTCAAACAGTCACCAAGATGAGCTACTGCAGAGCACTTTGACAAAGCAACCAAGTCTTATTGGAAAAATATTAAGTCTTACTTATAAATGATGACTCTAACAGCAGAGCCAAAATCCGTGGCCCAGCCCAGTCTCCTCAGGCCTCTGAGGGCCACAGAGGGCCCGCCCTTTGCCTGGGCTTAGTCCGGCGCCGCCCGCGTACGTCCCGCGGGGCGGGAGGCGTTCTGTGAAGTTATAGCGCCTATGGGCGCAGCAGGAGCGTCACGGGAGTGGCGGTGTGCCGGGGCTCCTGGGGGGATGTAGTATGGTCACTGAAGCTGTCCCCTCACGGCGATGTCGTGTGGTCGCTGGCCGTTCCCCTCATGGCAGGTAAGGCTGCTGGCAAGTGCCCCCACTCCCCGCTTGGCGCTCTGCGCAGTTATAGCGCCTATTGGCGCAGCAAGAGCGTCAAGGGAGCGCCTGTGTGCTGGGGCTGCTGGGGGATGTAGTGCGGTCGCTGAAGCCATTCCCCTCACGGCGATGTGGCGTGGTCGCTGGCCGTTCCCCTCACGGCAGGTAAGGCTGCTGGCAAGTGTCCCCCAGCAGAGAGATTAGATAAGGACATGCTTCTGTCAGGATGATTGTAGGTGTGGACACAGACTCACAGTGTGATTCCAGACAAGCATGACTTTTACCTGGACTTTTGCAGTACTGATTCAGTATTCTGAAAGGGGTTAAGGGACCACATACATTGTGCACATTTGACTGTACCACTGCTTGTCTCAATGCTTGATTCATTTTGCGGGTGCATACACAGTGACTGAGTACCTATAGTGCTAGTAGTCGACAGCAGGATAAGTTATAAGCGCTTATGTTTCAGCAGAGTGATTAGATAAGGACATGCTTCTGTCGGGATGATTGTAGGAGTGGACATAGACTCACAGTGTGATTCCAGACAAGCATTACTATTACCTGGACTTTTGCAGGACTTAGTAGTCTGCAAGGGGTTAAGGCACCGCATACATTGTCCACATTTGACTATACCACTGCTTGTCTCAATGCCGGAGTCATTCTGCAAGTGCATAGACAGTGACTGGGTTTTAGAATGCTAGTAGGTGACAGCAGGATAAGTTTATAAGCGTTTGTGTTTCAGCAGAGTGATTAGATAAGGACATGCTTCTGTCAGGATGATTGTAGGAGTGGACACAGACTCACAGTGTGATTCCAGACAAGCATGACTATTACCTGGACTTTTGAAGGACTGACTCAGTAGTCTGCAAGGAGTCAAGGGACTGCATACATTGTGCGCATTTGACTGTACCACTGCTTGTCTCAATGCCTGAATCATTCTGCAGGTGCATAGTGACAGAGTTTCTAGAGTGCTAGTAGTTGACAGCAGGTTAAGTTAATAAGCACTTATGTTTCAGCAGAGTGATTAAATAGGGACATGCTTCTGTCAGAATGATTGTAGGAGAAGACACAGATGCACCGTGTGATTCCAGACAAGGATGACTATTACCTGGACTTTTGCAGGACTGACTCAGTAGTCTGCAAGGGTTTAAAGGACCGCATACAATGTGCACATTTGACTGTAACACTGCTTATCTCAATGTCTGAGTCATTCTGCAAGTGCATAGACAGTGAATAGGTTCCTAGATTGCTAGTAGTTGACACTGACAGCAGGATAAGTTTATAAGGACATGTTTCAGCAGAGGGATTTGATAAGGACATACTTCTGTCAGGATGAATCTAGAAGTGATCAAAACAGTATCTCTCTGAGCTCAACAAAGTTAATGATTAGGTTTACAATTCACCCATCCGGTACAATGTCCAATAATATTTAGTGCAGAGATGATATCTTCCTTGCCAAGTAAAGTCTTTGATAAATGAAAATTTCAAAATTCCAATATTCAATCTCCTTTATTGATTTTTCTTTACTCCAAATCACAGTTGTGTCCTTTAATAGATTTTCAGCCAACACGTGTTTCGTCTGATGCTAATCCTTGCATCAACAGACTTCCTCAGGGCTGAAACCCAAACACATTTACATTAATAATTGTGCCAACTTATCGAGATATTATATTACCCATAACCAATTCCACCGAAAAAAAGTAGTGTAAAGGAGCCAAACACGTCAGTTTAAAAAGGCTACCAAAATTAACCCATAGAACTCGGGAAAGGAAATTTATTCCAATGTAACAGGTGTATCAAACACCAGGTGCTCACAAAACAATACTAGGTAAAAGTAGTCCCAAACGCACCATTCCATTAATAAAAAGCAGAGTATCACCTCTATCACAATTAAGTCTTACCAAAAGTAATGGTTCAAAAAAGGTTTTTCTAATCAGTCGAAACCAGTTTAGAAGAGCCTAAAACAAAGGTATACTTTCAAAGTAAGTTTATAATTGTATATAAAATGGAGCTGTTACAATATATAGACAAAGGTGCTTCTTGTTCACAGGGTTATGTGAATAACTCACCTATCGTAGTATAGGTGTGTTCTTTCTAAGGGGTACATCAAATTCGATGCAGCAATGAGAAAATCAGGATACACGAGTACGTGTACCTAAAAGGAACGAAATATTCATTAGGGAATCAGACATGATTATTGCGACATTAGATGTGGTTTCTCTGTACTCAAATATTGAACATGGACTGGGGATGAAAGCAATGGAAAGCTTTCTGAATAAAAGATCTGCTGAGTACTTTGATCATACACAAATGATAATGGAAATGACTAAAATTGTTCTTGAAAATAATATTTTCTTATTTGATAATAAATGGTACAGACAAAAACTTGGGACTGCTATGGGCTCCAGATTTGCTCCGTCTTTTGCGAATCTCTTCATGGGATGGTTTGAGGCGGAGTGGATCTGGGGTACCAAGGGCGCACAGTGGATAGACCATATATATTATTGGGGACGATACATTGATGACTGTCTCTTAATCTGGAGGGGTACTCCTATTGAATTACAAAATTTCTTTGAGTATTTGAACACAAATGATGTTAATATGTCATTTACCTCCTGTTACAGTAAATGTAAACTTACTTTTTTGGATATTGACCTCTTTGTGGATGGGGACAAATTGTGTAGTCGGATGTATCGGAAAGAAACCAGTTGCAACGCACTGTTACACGCTGACAGTTGCCACCCCAAAAGTCAAATTAATGCGATCCCATACGGGGAGATGCTAAGAGCCCGTAGAAATTGTTCACATGATTCTGATTTTGAATACAATCTTCTAGATATGTCCAAAAGATTTGCAAACAGGGGTTATGACAAGAAGATAGTGACAAAAGCAGTGGGTAAAGCAAAGGCAATGAAACGTACAGATACTTTGAAACATAAAATCATCAATAATCAAGACGGTAAACTTACAAAGATTAGATTGATCACTAATTTTGGCTTAGGTAGTCATAAACTTTACTCCATTGTTGACAAATATTGGCACCTCCTAAAGCATGACAAAGATATTTCTGCCTTTCTAACTGAGAAGCCATCGCTAACATTCAGAAAGGGTATGACAATGGCTAATATAGTTAGCCCTAGCTATCCACAGATGATACCTAGAGATAATTGGTTAACAGACAAGCGAACAGGATTTTACTACTGTGGTAAATGTAGCTCATGCAGATGGGCATACAAGAAGATACAAGATTTTGAATACAATGACACTGGCAAGCATACCATTAAGTCAGTTATTACCTGTGATACTACTTTTGTAGTGTATGCAATTGTCTGTTCATGTGAAAAGATTTATGTGGGGAGTACTGTTAGAAGACTTAAAGATAGGATGATTGAACACTTCCGTGCCTTAAAAAATGGTGATACTAGATACCCGATTGCCTCCCACATAGTACAGAATTATGAGGAAAAAGACAGACATCAATTCAAGTATCATGGAATTGAACATGTTATAATGGATGCACGTGGTGGAAACAGAGTGCTAAAACTACGACGAAGTGAGGCAAGATGGATTATGAAACTTAGAGCAGTTGAGGAGGGCCTCAATTTAGACTCTGAACTACAGTATTTTTTAGGGGATTGAACAGATTGGGATTTACCCATTGCTGATTAAGATATGTATATAAAAAATGTGAATTTTAAATTTATGTTTTGTCTTGACCGATGAATGCAAATCGATGATTTTACTCAAATTTTTGAAAAACATCACAAGTTATAATTAATATGTATTCACAATGAGTCACACTACATTCTACTAGTAATGTGTATATATAACACAGCTTTGCATAGGATAATTCAGTGATACTTTCTATTAATTTGTCTAACAATGAATTCTGAATGAAAAAGATTAGTATTGCCCATGAAATGATTTTTATTGACAATGAAGGATTGTTATGATGTGCACAATTCTGGTTTTTTCTACCTTTCCACTCTTTACGGACTCTCCCCTTTACCTTGTGTGAAATAGTAATTTCTGTATGTTTCCTTTCCTATTTCTTCCATTATGAGAATGTTGAAATTAGGGTGTAGGAGCCAGGACAAAGGTATACCTACTGGTCCACGAATTTATATAACTGGCGTGGGTCTGGTGTTTCTTGCTAGACAATAACTTTTGGAGTCATAGGTTCGAGTGAGCTATTTTGCTAATGTTTTATTAAGTGAAATTATCCTTATATTTACCAAACTGAAGCTTACGTTTTAACAATTTAATTATGAGCTTTATTGAAACGTGGAATACTTAGACAGACACAGATTATAAATATTGGTAAACACAACCCACACTGGGAGTTCTCTAGAAACAAAGAAAGGACTAAAATACATGATATGGCCCCTTTTTGTATTAATAATTGACTAGGAACAAGAGTATGCATGATCATTTTGTTTATATTCTACTTTTGATCATATATAGCATCTTATAGGTAGTAAATACTACCAAAACAAGTAGCGAGATTCAATTATAAAATAACCTCTAAATATTATATAAATATAATACAATTATTCCGCATAATTATAAGATAAAAATGATGCAGCAATTTACTACAATAAAGACGTATTTAGCATTTATATATCTTCGTGCCACGCCAAACATGGCGCGACTCGCTGGTAGTGCGCGCTGTGACATTTAAATATGGCGCCATAACTGAACGCGAACGCGAAAGCCGTGAAGCCGAAGAGGAGACACTGCGACAACCAGATCAGGTAAAACGCCGGCTGAGTCTTGAACGCGGTTACTTTATCCCGTTGCAGGACATGGCGTGTACTGACTTTAACGAGGACAGTACGTGCAAATTAGTAGTAGTGCCGATATCGGTCTATGTAGGATTATAGCCTATTATTTGTACTGACTCGAATATGAATGGTGTGCACATTCTAGTGCAATTGTAGATACCGATTTTTCGGCATGCCTGAATATAACTTTAAAAGGCACTTTTAGTTTAACATCTTTGTCGGCTTTAAAATGGTTATTATGCTCAATGGTGAAATACCTAATGAATATTTCGTTCCTTTTAGGTACACGTACTCGTGTATCTTGATTTTCTCATTGCTGCATCAAATTTGATGTACCCCTTAGAAAGAACACACCTATACTACGATAGGTGAGTTATTCACATAACCCTGTGAACAAGAAGCACCTTTGTCTATATATTGTAACAGCTCCATTTTATATACAATTATAAACTTACTTTGAAAGTATACCTTTGTTTTAGGCTCTTCTAAACTGGTTTCGACTGATTAGAAAAACCTTTTTTGAACCATTACTTTTGGTAAGACTTAATTGTGATAGAGGT
Source organism: Lissotriton vulgaris (assembly GCF_964263255.1). NCBI lineage: Eukaryota > Metazoa > Chordata > Amphibia > Caudata > Salamandridae > Lissotriton > Lissotriton vulgaris. The sequence continues at coordinate 2,039,011,011 of NC_141691.1, forward strand.
GATACTCTGCTTTTTATTAATGGAATGGTGCGTTTGGGACTACTTTTACCTAGTATTGTTTTGTGAGCACCTGGTGTTTGATACACCTGTTACATTGGAATAAATTTCCTTTCCCGAGTTCTATGGGTTAATTTTGGTAGCCTTTTTAAACTGACGTGTTTGGCTCCTTTACACTACTTTTTTTCGGTGGAATTGGTTATGGGTAATATAATATCTCGATAAGCTGGTACAATTATTAATGTAAATGTGTTTGGGTTTCAGCCCTGAGGAAGTCTGTTGATGCAAGGATTAGCATCAGACGAAACACGTGTTGGCTGAAAATCTATTAAAGGACACAACTGTGATTTGGAGTAAAGAAAAATCAATAAAGGAGATTGAATATTGGAATTTTGAAATTTTCATTTATCAAAGACTTTACTTGGCAAGGAAGATATCATCTCTGCACTAAATATTATTGGACATTGTACCGGATGGGTGAATTGTAAACCTAATCATTAACTTTGTTGAGCTCAGAGAGATACTGTTTTGATTGCGTAACTCCCTGGAGATCCGGGGTTTCTAGGGTCACTGTTGGTAACCAGTACCTTTCTCTCTTGGAGTTCACTTCTTTGATTTGTTGTATCTGTTAATTATTTCTATACTTAGAGCTGTGCGCCTGACCTTTGACTTGGTTGCCAAACCATTCAGTTTTAGTTATTAACAAGTCTGGGCAGCCGCTTGTGTAGAATCATATAACATGAATAGGGATAAAGAGGCACAAGATCTTTTCAAAAATTTAAGCACAGGGAATTCTGTTAGTGCAGCAGTAGCAGCCACCAATATTGTTAGAAATGAAGGACTGCGAGCTAAGTTTGTCAAATTAGAGAGGCTTAAAAGACTAGAGTTGAATAAGTGGTGGGACGCAGCCACTCTTAAACAATACCTCTCCCTCAAACGTATACCACGTGGTCTAAGATCTCAGATAGTCCCGACCTATGAAGATTTAGATCCTGACCTTCTTGACCGTTGGGAGAAAGAATTGACTAACAGTTCTAATAACTTAATACAGATTCTAATTGAAAATGCAGAAAGAAAGATAGCAAAATTACTAGTTGAAATTCAGACATGTGAGGACGAGATAAAGGAGCTTAATTTACCTGAGTCAACAATTAAAAACTATACTATATTGGACGAGATACTTTCTAATTTACAGGTTGAGATCAAACGCAGAAAAGCTAGAAAAATTAAACGTGATGAATATGATTATAAAACAGGTCGCATTTTTACATTTGCACGTCGGTTTGATCACCTGGTGGATAAGGAAAAAATATCTAAAAGAAATGCTACACCTTCTAGCTCAGAGGCCCCTTCGTCCTCTAGTAGTGTGTCTACGAGTGAGAATGAGGATGAGACATTGACAGGTCAGATATTAGACAATACTTTTTTTCAGGAGGTCCGTCGGTTCAGGATGGGAAATCGAGAACCAATAGGGAGAACAAGAGATACAGGCGGGGCAAGACAAGGAGAGGTACCAGAGGAAAAAGGAGGAGAGAAAACAAGAGTAGGGATGAGGACTCGGTCCTGGAAATAGATGGCACTGGAATGAATGAGATAGAGATTATCAACCTTTCTTCATGTATACTGACAGATAGTATGATTTCGCTATTAAAAAAAGGTCTGGGATTCTGTCCGTCTACGAGTATTGATTGGAACACTGCTAAGATAGATGTTTACAAATTTGCAAGGTTGCTTAAACTTAAAAAAAAATTTTCAAGTAAAGATATTAGACATGTTATACCGAGAACTACCTTACCTAATGAAATGACCATTCAAGAAGTACATGATACAAAACTTTTACTTTCAATTACAGAGAATGAAGATGATCCTATTACTATGAGTAACCTTTTACATGAATTAGACATTAAACAGTGGACTTAAAACTAAATCAAGATGGGTACCCCAATTATCTGCTGGCAATATGATAGACTCTTTCTATAAAGCTGTCAATCTTGACATAGATCGTCAGATTGCCAAAGAAAATAAATGTTTTTCATTTCACCCACCAAGTAATTTGACTAAGCAAGAAAGGTTGGCCTTAAAATCTCTGTCCTCGAACTCTGAACTGATTATACGTAAGGCTGATAAAGGTGGCAACATTGTTGTAATGAATCGCACAGATTATAATGATGAAGTTTTGTCACAACTTAATAATGACAAATACTATGTGAGAGAAGTTTCTAGTCCCCTCTTACAGGTTACTGAGATGATTAATTTGAGACTGAAACAATGGTATGATAATGGTATCTTGGATTATGATGAGTATATGTATTTAAGGGTAGAATTCCCCAAGGCCCCTTGTATGTATTGCTTACCAAAGATACATAAAAATCGTGATAAACCTTCAGGGAGGCCAATCATCTCTGGTATTGGTGGCCCAACGGAGAGACTTTCGCAATTTATTGACGTATTCATAAAGCCATACGTTGAGAAACTGTCTTCTCATATAGAAGATACTAAACACGTTTTAAATTTGATGAATGATGTAACCTGGGAATCAGACATGATTATTGCGACATTAGATGTGGTTTCTCTGTACTCAAATATTGAACATGGACTGGGGATGAAAGCAATGGAAAGCTTTCTGAATAAAAGATCTGCTGAGTACTTTGATCATACACAAATGATAATGGAAATGACTAAAATTGTTCTTGAAAATAATATTTTCTTATTTGATAATAAATGGTACAGACAAAAACTTGGGACTGCTATGGGCTCCAGATTTGCTCCGTCTTTTGCGAATCTCTTCATGGGATGGTTCAAGGCGGAGTGGATCTGGGGTACCAAGGGCGCACAGTGGATAGACCATATATATTATTGGGGACGATACATTGATGACTGTCTCTTAATCTGGAGGGGTACTCCTATTGAATTACAAAATTTCTTTGAGTATTTGAACACAAATTATGTTAATATGTCATTTACCACCTGTTACAGTAAATGTAAACTTACTTTTTTGGATATTGAACTCTTTGTAGATGGGGACAAATTGTGTAGTCGGATGTATCGGAAAGAAACCAGTTGCAACGCACTGTTACACGCTGACAGTTGCCACCCCAAAAGTCAAATTAATGCGATCCCATACGGGGAGATGCTAAGAGCCCGTAGAAATTGTTCACATGATTCTGATTTTGAATACAATCTTCTAGATATGTCCAAAAGATTTGCAAACAGGGGTTACGACAAGAAGATAGTGACAAAAGCAGTGGTAAAGCAAAGGCAATGAAACGTACAGATACTTTGAAACATAAAACCATCAATAATCAAGACGGTAAACTTACAAAGATTAGATTGATCACTAATTTTGGCTTAGGTAGTCATAAACTTTACTCCATTGTTGACAAATATTGGCACCTCCTAAAGCATGACAAAGATATTTCTGCCTTTCTAACTGAGAAGCCATCGCTAACATTCAGAAAGGGTATGACAATGGCTAATATAGTTAGCCCTAGCTATCCACAGATGATACCTAGAGATAATTGGTTAACAGACAAGCGAACAGGATTTTACTACTGTGGTAAATGTAGCTCATGCAGATGGGCATACAAGAAGATACAAGATTTTGAATACAATGACACTGGCAAGCATACCATTAAGTCAGTTATTACCTGTGATACTACTTTTGTAGTGTATGCAATTGTCTGTTCATGTGAAAAGATTTATGTGGGGAGTACTGTAAGAAGACTTAAAGATAGGATGATTGAACACTTCCGTGCCTTAAAAAATGGTGATACTAGATACCCGATTGCCTCCCACATAGTACAGAATTATGAGGAAAAAGACAGACATCAATTCAAGTATCATGGAATTGAACATGTTATAATGGATGCACGTGGTGGAAACAGAGTGCTAAAACTACGACGAAGTGAGGCAAGATGGATTATGAAACTTAGAGCAGTTGAGGAGGGCCTCAATTTAGACTCTGAACTACAGTATTTTTTAGGGGATTGAACAGATTGGGATTTACCCATTGCTGATTAAGATATGTATATAAAAAATGTGAATTTAAAATTTATGTTTTGTCTTGACCGATGAATGCAAATCGATGATTTTACTCAAATTTTTGAAAAACATCACAAGTTATAATTAATATGTATTCACAATGAGTCACACTACATTCTACTAGTAATGTGTATATATAACACAGCTTTGCATAGGATAATTCAGTGATACTTTCTATTAATTTGTATAACAATGAATTCTGAATGAAAAAGATTAGTATTGCCTATGAAATGATTTTTATTGACAATGAAGGATTGTTATGATGTGCACAATTCTGGTTTTTTCTACCTTTCCACTCTTTACGGACTCTCCCCTTTACCTTGTGTGAAATAGTAATTTCTGTATGTTTCCTTTCCTATTTCTTCCATTATGAGAATGTTGAAATTAGGGTGTAGGAGCCAGGACAAAGGTATACCTACTGGTCCATGAATTTATATAACTGGCGTGGGTCTGGTGTTTCTTGCTAGACAATAACTTTTGGAGTCATAGGTTCGAGTGAGCTATTATGCTAATGTTTTATTAAGTGAAATTATCCTTATATTTACCAAACTGAAGCTTACGTTTTAACAATTTAATTATGAGCTTTATTGAAACGTGGAATACTTAGACAGACACAGATTATAAATATTGGTAAACACAACCCACACTGGGAGTTCTCTAGAAACAAAGAAAGGACTAAAATACATGATATGGCCCCTTTTTGTATTAATAATTGACTAGGAACAAGAGTATGCATGATAATTTTGTTTATATTCTACTTTTGATCATATATAGCATCTTATAGGTAGTAAATACTACCAAAACAAGTAGCGAGATTCGATTATAAAATAACCTCTAAATATTATATAAATATAATACAATTATTCCGCATAATTATAAGATAAAAATGATGCAGCAATTAACTACAATAAAGACGTATTTAGCATTTATATATCTTCGTGCCACGCCAAACATGGCGCGACTCGCTGGTAGTGCGCGCTGTGACATTTAAATATGGCGCCATAACTGAACGCGAAAGCCGTGGAGCCGAAGAGGAGACGCTGCGACAACCAGATCAGGTAAAACGCCGGCTGAGTCTTGAACGCGGTTACTTTATCCCGTTGCAGGACATGGCGTGTACTGACTTTAACGAGGACAGTACGTGCAAATTAGTAGTAGTGCCGATATCGGTCTATGTAGGATTATAGCCTATTATTTGTACTGACTCGAATATGAATGGTGTGCACATTCTAGTGCAATTATAGATACCGATTTTTCGGCATGCCTGAATATAACTTTAAAAGGCACTTTTAGTTTAACATCTTTGTCGGCTTTAAAATGGTTATTATGCTCAATGGTGAAATACCTAATGAATATTTCGTTCCTTTTAGGTACACGTACTCGTGTATCCTGATTTTCTCATTGCTGCATCGAATTTGATGTACCCCTTAGAAAGAACACACCTATACTACGATAGGTGAGTTATTCACATAACCCTGTGAACAAGAAGCACCTTTGTCTATATATTGTAACAGCTCCATTTTATATACAATTATAAACTTACTTTGAAAGTATACCTTTGTTTTAGGCTCTTCTAAACTGGTTTCGACTGATTAGAAAAACCTTTTTTGAACCATTACTTTTGGTAAGACTTAATTGTGATAGAGGTGATACTCTGCTTTTTATTAATGGAATGGTGCGTTTGGGACTACTTTTACCTAGTATTGTTTTGTGAGCACCTGGTGTTTGATACACCTGTTACATTGGAATAAATTTCCTTTCCCGAGTTCTATGGGTTAATTTTGGTAGCCTTTTTAAACTGACGTGTTTGGCTCCTTTACACTACTTTTTTTCGGTGGAATTGGTTATGGGTAATATAATATCTCGATAAGTTGGTACAATTATTAATGTAAATGTGTTTGGGTTTCACCCCTGAGGAAGTCTGTTGATGCAAGGATTAGCATCAGACGAAACACGTGTTGGCTGAAAATCTATTAAAGGACACAACTGTGATTTGGAGTAAAGAAAAATCAATAAAGGAGATTGAATATTGGAATTTTGAAATTTTCATTTATAAAAGACTTTACTTGGCAAGGAAGATATCATCTCTGCACTAAATATTATTGGACATTGTACCGGATGGGTGAATTGTAAACCTAATCATTAACTTTGTTGAGCTCAGAGAGATACTGTTTTGATTGCGTAACTCCCTGGAGATCCGGGGTTTCTAGGGTCACTGTTGGTAACCAGTACCTTTCTCTCTTGGAGTTCACTTCTTTGATTTGTTGTATCTGTTAATTATTTCTATACTTAGAGCTGTGCGCCTGACCTTTGACTTGGTTGCCAAACCATTCAGTTTGAATCTAGAAGTGGACACACACTTACATTGTGATTCCAGACAAGCATGACTATTACCTGGACTTTTGCAGGACTGACTCAGTAGTCTGGAAGGGGTTAAAAGACTGCATATATTGTGCACATTTGACTGTACCACTGCTTGTCTCAATGCCTGAGTCATTCTGCAAGTGCATAGGCAGTGACTGGGTTCCTAGAGTGCTAGTAGTTTCGAGCAGGATACGTTTATAAAGACTTATGTTTCAGGAGAGTGATTAGATCAGGACATTCTTCTGTCAGGATGATTGTAGGAGTGGACACAGCTGCTTTAGAGCCATAGAACAGGTCAGCAGAGCTGCTTTAGAGCCAGAGAACCAGGTCAGCAGAGCTGTTGTAGAGCCAGAGACCCGGGCAAGCATAGCTGCTGTTGAGCCATAGAACAAGGTCAGAAGAGCTGCTGTAAAGGCAGAGAAACCAGGTCAGCAGAGCTGCTTTAGTGCCAGAGAACCAGGTCAGCAGAGCCATTGTAGAGCCAGAGAACCAGGTCAGCAGAGCTGCTCTAGAACCAGAGACCTAGGTCGGCAGAGCTTTTCTAGAGCCAGAGACCCAGGTCAGAAGAGCTGCTGTAGAGCCAGAGAAACCAGGTCAGCAGAGTTGCTTTAGAGGGAAAGAACAACGTCAGCAGAACTGCTTTAGAGCCAGAGAACCAGGTCAGCAGAGCTCTTTAGAGGGAGAGAACCAGGTCAGCAGAGCTGCTTTAGAGCCAGAGTACCAGGTCTGCAGGGCTGTTCTAGAGCGAGAGAAACAGGTCAGCAGAGCTGCTTTAGCCCCAGAGAACCTGGTTAGCAGAGCTGCTTTAGAGGGAGAAAACCAGGTGAGCAGAGCTGCTTTAGAGCCAGAGAACCAGGTCAGCAGAGCTGCTTTAGAGCTAGAGAACCAGTTCAGCAGAGTTGCTTTAAAGCCAGAGAACCAGGTCAGCAGAGCAGCTTTAGAGCCAGAAAACCTGGTCAGCAGAGTTGCTTTAGAGTCAGAGTACCAGGTAAGCAGAGCTGCTTCAGAGTCATAGAACCACGTCAGCAGAGCTGCTTTAGAGCCAGACAACCAGGTCAGCAGAGCTGCTCTAGAGCCAGAGAAATCAGGTCAATAGAGCTGCTTTAGAGCGAGAGACCAGGTCAGCAGAGCTGCTTTTGGGGGAGAGAACCAGGTCAGCAGAGCTGCATTTGAGCCAAGGGACCAGGTCAGCAGAGTTGCTTTAGAGCCAGAGAACCAGGTCAGCAGATCTGCTTTAGAGCCAATGAACCGAGTCAGCAGTTCTGTTGTAGAGCTGCTCTAAAGCCTAAGAACTAGGACAGCAGAGCTGCTTTAGAGCCAGAGAACAAGGCCAGCAGAGCTGATTTACAGCCAGAGAACCACGTTAGCAGAGCTGTTGTAGAGCCAGAGAACCAGGTCAGCAGAGCTGCTCTACAGCCTAAGAACTAGTTCAGCAGAGCTGCTCTAGAGCCAGAGAACCAGGTCAGCAGATATGCTGTAGAGCCAGGGAAAACAGGTCAAAAGAATTGCTTTAGAGGGAGAGAGCCTGGTCAGCAGAGCTGCTCTAGAGACAGAGAACTAGGTCAGCAGAGCTATTGTAGAGCCAGAGAAACCAAGCCAGTAGAGCTGCTTTAGAGGAAGAGAACCAGGTCAGCAGAGCTGCTTTAGAGCCAGATAACCAGGTCAGCAGAGCTGCTCTAGAGCCAGAGAACCAAGGCAGCAGAGCTGCTTTAGAGCCATAGAACCAGGTCAGCAGAGCTGTTTTAGAGCCAGAGAATGGGGTCAGCAGACTTGCTCTAGAGCCTAAGAACCAGGTCAGCAGAGCTGCTCTAGAGCCTAAGAACCAGGTCAGCAGAGCTGCTGCAGAGCCAGAGAAACCAGGTCAGTAGATCTGCTTTAGAGGTAGAGAACCAGGTCAGCAGAGTTGCTGTAGAGCCAGAGGACCATGTCAGCATAACTGCTTTATATCCATAGACCCGGGTCAGCAGAGCTGCTTTAGAGCCAGAGAACCAAGGCAGCAGAGCTGCTTTAGAGCCAGAGAACCAGGTCAGCAGAGTTGTGGTAGAGCCAGCGAAGCATTCCAGCAGAGCTGCTCTGTAGCCTAAGAACTAGGTCAGCAGATCTGCTCTAGAGCCAGAGAACAAGGACAGCAGACCTGCAGTAGAGCCAGAGAAACCAGGTCAGCAGAGTTGTGTTAGAGGGAGCGAACCAGGTTAGCAGAGCTGCTTTAGAGCCAGAGAACCAGGTCAGCAGAGCTGCTGTGAAGCATAAGAACCAGGTCAGCAGAGCTGCTCTATCTGACACTGACTGCCTGACACTGACTGACACTGACTGATTGACACTGACTGACACTGATTGACTGAAACTGACTGACTGACACTGACTGACACTGACCGACTGACACTGACTGACACTGACTGATTGACACTGACTGACACTGATTGACTGAAACTGACTGACTGACACTGATTGACTGACATTGACTGACTGACACTGACTTACACTGACTGACACAGATTGACTGACACTGACTGACTAACACTGACTGACACTGACTGACTCTACTACTTACTCTCTAGTTCTGTACTACTCTCTACTACTCACTCTCTACTACTACTCTCAACTGTTATCTCTCTACTACTCACTCTCTACTACTCACTTGCTACTACTCTCTACTACTCACTCTCTACTACTCACTATCTACTACTCTCTACTACTCTCTACTACTACTTTCTACTACTTAATCTTTACTACTCGCTCTTTCCTACTCTCTACTACTCACTCTACTACTCTTTACCACTCACTCTCTACTACTCTACTACTCATTCTCTACTGCTCTATCTCTACTAGTCTCTACTACTCAGTCTCTACTACTCACTCTACTACTCTCTACTGCTCCCTCTCTACTACTCTCTCTCTACTATTCACTCTCTACTATTCAATCTCTACTACTCACTCTCTACAACTCACTCTCTTCTACTCGCTCTCTGCTACCCTACTACACTCTCTACTACTCAGTGTCTACTGCTCAGTCTCTACTACTCCCTCTCTACTATTCACTCTCTACTATTCAATCTCTACTACTCACTCTCTACAACTCACTCTCTTCTACTCGCTCTCTGCTACCCTCTACTACTCACTCTATACTACCCTTCTACTCTCTCTACTACTCCTTCTATAATACTCACTCTCTATTACTCTACTACACTCTCTATTACTCACTCTCTACTACTCACTTTACTACTCTCTACTACTCTCTACCACTCACTCTCTACTACTCTACTACTCACTCTGTACTACTCTGTACTACTTTTTCTCTACTACTCACTCTCGACTACTCACTCTACTACTCTCTACTACTCACTTTCTACCACTCACTCCCTACTACTCACTCTCTAGTACTCATTCTCTACTACTCTCTACTACTTTTGCTCTACTACTCACTCCCTACTACTCACTCTCTACTACTCTTTCTTCAATATTCTCTACTACTCACCTTCAACTACTCAATCTATCCTACTCACTCTCTACTACTCTCTACTACCCACTCTGCTACTCACTCTCTACTACTCTACTACTCACTCTCTCCTACTCTCTACTATTCATTCCCTACTACATACTCTCTACTACTTGGTCTCTACTACTCTCTACTAATCACTCTACTACCCACTCTCTACTACTCTCTGCTATTCACTCTATTACTCACTCTCTACTACTCACTCTCTACTACTCCACTACTCTCAACTACTCACTACTACTCTCTCTCTCTACTGCTCACTCTCTTCTACTCTCTACTACTCACTCTCTACTACTCTCTCTCTATTACTCTCTGCTACTCACTCTACTATTCACTCTACTACTCACTCCACTACTAACTCTCTACTGCTCTGTAATACTCACTCTCTACTCCTCTCTCTTTATACTTTATACTACTCACTCTACTAATCATGCTCTACTAATATATCTACTACTCACTCCCTACTACTCACTCTCTACTGCTCTCTACTACTCACTCTATTACTCACCCTCTACTACTCTCTACTACTCACTCTCTACTACTCCACTACTCTGAACTACTCACTCTCTACTACTCACTAGTACTCCCTCTCTACTACTCTCTCTCTACTACTCACTCCCTTCTATTTTCTACTACCCACTCTCTACTACTCTCTCTCTGCTACTCTCTACTACTCACTCTACTATTCACTCTACTACTACTCACTATACTACTCACTCTCTACTGCTCTCTCTTTACTACTCTCTACTACTCACTCTCTACTACTCACCCTACTACTCACTCTACTACTCACTCTACTATTCACTCTACTACTCACTCTACTACTCACTCTCTACTACTCACTCTCTTCTACTCTCTCTATACTACTATCTACCACTCACTCTACTACTCACTTTATTACTCACCCTCTACTACTCTCTTCTACTCTCTCTCTGCTACTCACTCTCTACTACTCTCTCTCTGCTACTCACTCTCTACTACTCACTCTCAACTATTCACGCTCTACTACTCTCTCTCTCCTACTCACTCTCTACTACTCTCTACTACTCACTCTTTACTACTCACTCTACTACTCTCTACTACTCACTCTCTGCTACCTTCTCTACTACTCTCTAGTACTCACTCTCCATTCTCTATTACTCACTCTCTACCTCTCTCTCTACTACTCTTTACATGTCTATCGCTCTACCTTCACTTCTCTACCTCTACCTCTCTACCTGTAGATCTCTACACCTCTAGCCTCTCTACATCTCTGTACTTCTCTCTGCACACACACATATGCACATATATATGCATATAAATATGCATTTATATATATGTATATATATATGCAAAGCAACTCCTCAAACCTCCACGCCGATAGCGTAGCGAAAGAAGAAAATGTATATATATATTATCTACTGGCGGTCGCCAGTAGGTAGTTATAGTTAGGACCTAGTTTCCATAGGCAATCCTCAACATTCTATTTGGATTAACTTTGGCCCCGGTGGATGAATCTTTACGAATTTCTCAAAGAAGATGGCTCGCTCCTTCCCTGAAAGTTTGGGGGGGATTCGTCAAGTGGGGGCTGAGATAAAAGGGGGTCCCAAAACTTGTTTTCTCCGTGTTATTTTCCATAGGACGTTTAGACACGGCTACAGCTCGAACGGCTGAATGGATTTATAAGAAATTTGGAAAAAAGGTAGAGTTCGGCTCGCAGATTACGCTTTTGTTTGAATGGTGTAAATCCGTTCAGTAGTTGCTGACAAAATTAAAGTTGAACTCAATTATATATCTATAAGCGCGCTCGGGTGCGCGCTCTAATGCGGCTGCGCGCGAGTGGAATTTTTGTTTTGGTGTGTGACGTCTGTGAACGTTCGATTCGAAGGAAATCAGGAAGTTGTCACGGGGCAGGGCGCCACTGTATGGACATTGATGCTGATGTGGACTGGTGGTCGACTGTTCCCCCCTTTTCACCCCTTTCTGTTTCCGAAACACAGCCTGCCATCTCCTGGCCCAGGACGGACAATGACGCCCACTGGGGAGATGCAGAACAGAAGGTACACGGACCCTTTAATTCCCACATCGAGGAGGACGAGGCTCCGCCCCCATGGTTCATCACAGAGCCAAAAGGAGGCTAGAAGAGGAAGTCGTCGGACGGCGTTTCCCGAGGAGGAGAAGGAGCGAGAGACTGGATAGCTGAAACGGAGACAGAGTACTGCGAGGAGGAGGTCTTGACAAGCCCGGCTGTGGACTGCAAGCCAGGAGGCCAACGGACCGGCGATTCGCCCCGCCACGTTCCCGCAGGAGGAACGTGGCTCACTAAGGTACGGGGCAAAGTGGCGGGCTGGGTTGCACGCAGTGGCCAACCAAACGTGTAGAAAGCCAGTGTAAATAGTGTAGAGTCTCCGCAACCCCTTCCCTCACGAGCACCGTAGGCACAGGATCAACCGTGTGTGTGGAACTCACTACAGCACTTGGTGTCCCTCACTTCCCTGGCCCGCTAAGAGTATTGCGAGGAACCTCAGACTGAATATTCCTTTTCCTTTTCTTTCTGCAGCATCCTTGACCCGGGAGGATACCCTCGCCTTGACAACCATCGCAGATTCACAGGACTGGCGGGCTCCCATACCCGGCGCGGCAGAAGCACCCTGGAACCTGTATTCCCCAGTGGCGTAAAGACAGAACCGACACTCTAACAGACGACGAAGAGCCTACTTAAAAATAAAGCCATCCTTATAATCACTATTCCAGGTGTCCGACTCACTCCCTGCTGCCTCCACCACTCCCGATCCTGTACAGAAGTGTTGACCGCCATTTTGTTAGTGCGAGTGAATATATTGTACATTTCAAAGTGTTGGAACATGGAAAGGGGACAAGATAGAGATTGTCTGGCCGCGTAGGTTTTCTCAGGGAGTGCAGTAAGACCCTTGAACGCGAAAATAATTTTTTATCTTTTAAAATAAAAGTTGCGGGGTGCGCGTACTCGGTCGCGCACACCTATTTACAAGAGTGTGAAAATGGAGATAAATCAGAAGTTTGAGTGTTTAGATATAAGGTGGCTCTGAAAAGAGCCCTTGTGTTAATTGAGTTTTTTCTGCATTTATAAGTAAGTACCGATGCAGAGTCTCATGTTACAGAGGAAGATTCTGTTTCCCTCATCCGTGAAATGAACACCATCTCTCCTATAGATGCCTTGCATGTTGTAACGTAAGTTGTTGTGGTAAATAGAACCCATGCTATAATCTCTGAGGAAAGCAGAAACAGATTTATTTACATGTTTCCTTGCTTTCTCAATTTGTGCACAATGTTGGACCAATTCCATTTCTGTCTTTGGCATATATTGGAATATACCAAGGCAGTTCGAGGAAAAAGTGTCATCAATTGTCGAAAGGTGTCTTTTAGAAGTATTTCCAGACCTACCCCGGTCAATGTGCCTAGATCGTTCCCACCAAAGTTCACAATTATAAGGTCAGGTTCTGGGAGATGCATAAAAGTTTTCACCAATGGTATCAATTGGTGACATCTCAATCCTCTCTGGCCAATCCACGTTATCTGCACATTTGGTAAATCAATGTTGGAAATTCGTCTGTTTGCTGCATATTTTCCACTCCAGTGAATATAGCTGTGTCCTAAAAGCCAAACCTTCATTTTCAAGGCAGATGCACTCGTACTCCGATGGGTTCTCGAAGTGGAATGGCAGTTAGAAGCTGAAAGTCAGGATAAAAAAATGGATGAGGCTTGGTGTGGTTGAAAAAATAAAAATGATTGGCTGATTGTAATACCTCAAGATTGAAGACTACGTTGCATGTTAATGTTTATGTAAAACGAAAAGTACTATTGGGTGTCAAAAAAATTACATGTAACAGAGCAGTGGATAGGCAGGTATTTTTGGAGGGAAATCAGCATTCTTAGTTTGATGTAGAACATTGGGATATGAACTTTTGACCTGTGCCTTCAGCCAGGTGCAGAATGAGGTGTTACCATGGAAATGGCCAGAGAAGGCAGTGGGTGATTGGTGACTTTTATGTGACATTGAAAATATTGTAAGGGACAACCAACTGAAAAGTTAATTTGATTTTAAAATTTTGCGGGAACTAATATGATTGGTTGAAGAGACATATATGAGTCTGTATTGACAGGATATCTGTGCCATTGAATTTTGGTTGCAGTGATAGAAGCATTATTCAGAGTTCCGCAAATGAATATCTGTTTTGTGACTGTCACTGTTCTACATCATACAAAGCATTGGTAAAGGTAAGTCTGTAACTGTTTGTTTTGTCATGTACCGTAAAATGTGGTTTAGTCACGAAAATTGGTTCATTTTTCTCACAGTCTCTGAGTAACCTAATTTTTGACTGTGATAATGTCATGTATTTTTAAAACTATGTTTCCATTTCGTTTCATCACTCTTTAACGACATTATTTGTTTGCAATTATTAGTTTAAAATTTTGAATAATAAATTTCAATAAGCTGAAAGGTCTTCAGTCATGTTCTTATGTAATCTTTTACTGTTAGTTTTTTTAATTCACTGTCAGTCAGAGACGAAACTGGAACGCTGCAGGGGCTTTTAGAAGGGGTAAAACAACTGAAAGGCCTAATTAACATTCAAATGGATGTTTACAGAGATGTGAAACGTTCAGGTGCAGCTGTGTGTGTATCTGGAATATATATATGTTACCTTGGGCTGCCAGACAAGACGGGAGGGGGTTGGGGGCCTGAAGGTCTGTGAATTTAATGGGGGTTGCGCGCCTTTTCTTCACATTCTTTCAAGTGTAGATTATAGTTTTGTATATAATTTTGGTGAACAGCAAAAAATGGAATATAAAATATGTTTAATATAGACAGTAATTATTTGTGTGATTTTGAAGCATTTACATATAATGAGAGAAGTTGGTTTTGAGATGAAAAAATGGTATTAGCAGAGACACAGATAATGCAGATAGAGAGAGAAATGGTACATTACATGTGATACCGTTGTCAAAAAGTGCTAATGCTTGCTAATCAGCAACGTTGCTGCGGTTCCCGGGAATAACTGCTGACCGTGAGACGACTCTGTAGGCACCGAGGGCTTGCCTTGATTATCGGTAGTGCCTCGCTAACCCTTCAACCCCCCCTGTTCTAAAACTGGACCGCTGGCAAGATGGCGATGCCTATTTACTTACAGCGTGGGGGGGATTGCCTGTCCTCGCCCTGGGACCGCTATCCCACGCCCGCACTGGGAGCCAGATCAGAAGTATCCTCCCTGGATTTGGAGTTAACGGAACTACAGACTGTGCGGTCTTATGGAGGCATTGTTGCTGCCCTGGGTGAACTACGATCGGCGCTGGAACATGGCTACCGCATCCTGGGCGAGAAGCTTGAAGCAATTGAGACTGGTCTGGGGCGGGAGCGGAGGGTCTGTTCCCCACAACGTTTGGATTTGCCCTCGCAGCTGGCTGACTGGGATGAAAAGTCACCGGGGGCTCACAGCGCCACTGTTGATGTTATTACTGGTAACTGTAGCAGCTTAAGGCTACCCATCGGACTGGTTGGTGATACTTTGTTTCCCTTTTGTCCCGAGTCTGCAATACAGCCCTGTTCAACATCGACACTGCTTTGGGCACCAGACACATGGCCTCTCGCCCTTTCGCTTGCTTTGTTCTTTGGGGTTACATTCTCCCCGCTGTGGAATCTTTGCCATTTGGAAGTACCGGTGGGACTTTTGACCGATTACGGGGAACTCCTTGGAGGCTGGCAACGTCCATCTTGTGCTCAAGTCCCTCCTCCTCTCCCATTGCGGCCATCTTGTCTCTTTGTTTCCGAAGGGATTGCCTTTCCACGGGGGGTGGGTACGGGGGGACATCCAAGATCGGGCCAGGGCTAGCTGGTTTCTCAGGTGAAATTGCCGCACCGGCGGGCGGGGACTCGGTTGGGACTGCTTTCTGTCTGAATTGTTCACGCATTTAGTAATGACCCTCCCCATTTGCAGTATTGCTTGCTATGTCCATTGTCCAGCAGTCGCCATTTCTGGGAGGATTTCAACGCTCAGGCCAGGGTTGATGGGTCTTTGTGCTGACTTTGTGTGCCTGGCTGACGAAGACCGGGATTTTAACACTATTTTGGAATTTCCGAATGTGCTCTGTGTGATGGTCTTCCCTTACATAGGTTGTAACTGGTGGGCATAGCTGCTGATTTCTGGTTAGGGGATGGGGGTTCGGTGTGCGGGCGGTTCTGGGGTACGTGCAGAAGTAGGGGTCCCCACTATGCTTTCCTCGCTTGGCTGGTTGTATTTTGGACTGCATCATCCTTAGATGCAATGGGCGGCTGCATTGTTGTTCTCATTCCTCCTCTCGTGCTGCGACTGGCATGGTCTCTTGTGGGTGGTGTGGTTGGGATTGGGGTTCGGTGTGGGCTGGGAGCCCCGGTTAAAGTGTTTCTGGCCCTCCTCCGGGCTTCTGTTCTATGGGAGTTTAGATTGGACTTTCTTCTCTTACTCTCATATTTCAGGTACTATTGTGCTTTCGTGCTTCCTTTTCTTTCCTCTTTCTTTCTTGTACTAAATTTCGGGTTTATTGGGCGACAGACACACTGCTGGGGGGGGGGGGTAGGCCGTAGCCTCTGCATGCATGTAGGGTGGTGGGTTGGGGGAGGGGTGTTTTTTGTTTCGGTTTCTATGGTGCCTTGTTTTTCCTCTTTATGATTTTTCTTTTTCTTCCTGTCTTGGGCCTGTGTTGGGATAGTGAGCGGGCGGATGGAGGTGCACATCAGTTAGTTTGTTGATCCTGATACCCCGGTTGGTCGTACTTGACCCCCATGCCGCCTGCGGGACTTTGACTTTTGAATTGTTAACTGTATGGTGGAAGTACCGCCACTGTTACGTTTACGCCTACATGGGCTCTGTTTCTTTATTTCTTTAACCTTAATTTGTATTTTATATCAAAACAGAAAAGTTGGACTTTAATTGTTGCAGAAAAAACCTTTAAAATTTAACCTTACAGCTCCTGTGACGCGATATCACGTTGATCTATAGTGTAACTCTTTAATGTCTGCCTATGTTCCTTATGTACTATCGTGTCATCGTATTGCTTGCAACAGTGCTTCAATAGTTTTCGTGGCCGGCCTGAGGGTTGTAGGCCCGTATATGTACTTTTGCGAATGCACAATAAAGGTTTTCCAAAAATTAACTAAAAAAAAAAAAAAAAAAAAGTGCTAATGCTTAAGGTATTCCTAAACTTTCTGTCAGACGACAAAATTTCAGTGTGGTTTGTGGCAGCGGGCTGCACTGGTGGGGGTGGGGTGAGAGGGGGAGGGGGCGGAGTAAAAAAAAAAAAGAAAAGTTGTGACCATGAAGTTGTACACATGTTTGTGTAGTACACATGTGAAACCGTCGTCAAAAAGTGCAGATGCTTAAGGTATTCATAAACTTTCTGTCAGACGACAGAATTACAGTGTGGTTTGTGGCCGGGGCTGCTCTGGTGGGGGTAGGTGAGAGGGGGAGGGGGCGGAGTAAAATAAAATAAAAACTTGTGATTATGAGGTTGTATACAGGTTTGTGCAGGACATGACTTCATACATTGAGGTAGCAGACCTAGTATACAAATATCTCTTTCCCTCCTGCCGTTTGACTCCATCTTTATCTCCCTCCTCTTTTCCGTCTCCATTGCCCTGTGTTATCTTAGTGTGTGTGTCTGTCTGTGTCTGCCTTCAGTCCGGGCTGAGGAAGTTTGCTCTGCAGGCACACACAGATAGTCGCATCAAAGTACTTGGCAGGTTTTCAAAAAACTATTTATATAATTGAGATGCTTTTTTGAAGCGCTAAGGAATGTATACTTTCACAATTACCGCTGGGTTGGTTCCACAGAGCAGAGGGTATGTCGTATTTGACTTCTTAGTGCCTCTGCATCTGCACTCTGTTCTCTGGTGGCTGGCGGAGAAGTGTATGTTATAGTGGAGATGAAAGGGTGATAAGGAGTGAAATACGACATAGCGTCTGGTCTGTAGAAGCGGGGGAGCAGTGTTTATCAGTGTGAGTGAAGCGCAACTGCGGCGGTGCTTGGTAACAGTAATAAATTATTTTCTTACCAGAGGTACGACTGTTTGCATGGTTTGTGACCCGCTAAGAAAGGCTTGACAGGCCGTCATAGGCCTGCAGGTTCTAGTATGAGTAAGTCAGGTCGACAAAAGAAAACATGAACTTAGTACAGCTGAGGGTACGTGGAACACATGAATACTCTTTCAGTATACAATTATTTCAGTTCAGAATATGGATTAAAAGAGAGAACGTGTATATTTGAAATGTTTATTCAGAAATGCACTGATTTCAAGGCAAGTTTCTTATCTAATATGAGTACAGATATTGTAAGAAACAAAGTAATCGGCATACTCACTAGTACATAGAATACAAACGGTATAGTTGATGTAAAATAAATATTGTTTAGTAAAATTTACTGTACACCGTTATGAAGAAGTACATTACATTTTATTAAATCTAAGAAGGTGTCTTGCCTTTAAGTTTAGCAACGATACATGAAAAAGCTAGTGGTTAGACATCAGCTCATTAACAATCAGCTCTCTGCATGCGAACCACTATCAACTTTGTGTTATGCTATTGTGTAAGGGAAAAAAACACGCCAAAAGCGACAAGTTGGCTGGAGGTGCATGTATGCTATCTGTTAGAACATTCGAAAATCAGTGTTGAGAACAACTACTGTATTGACATATCTTTTGAAGGTTTCTGTACTCCATCTGAAATACAGCACCAAACGTAATGCAAATATTAGTGTAAGAACATATTTTTCTCGTATGAATTAAAAATATTTCAGTAAATGGAAAACTAAAGCAGCAGAGGTGTGTGAGGCGCAAACAAGCAGCTGAAAGGGGAAACTCATGCTAACTTTACACATTAATCAGGGTAAATGTAGCATATATTACCCTGCTTTGCTCTGAGTAAGTTTGAAATAAGATAAGATAAGATATGCAACTGAATTGTTGAAATTAGAGTTCAATAAAAAGTTAAGTTCGAAATCGAGTAGCTGAGGAAAAAAAATGTAGTCCACATAAAACACGAAAATCTGACCAGCAGGAAATTGTAATGTCCACTGTTAGTAAAGCCAATAGGTCTGTTCATATAAAAAAAAGTCCAAGAAAACGTGAAAAAGATAGGGAGGGAAAACAAAATGTAGACGTCAAAGGCTTGCATAAGAGTCATCCAACAACTGAGTAGGTGAAATAAGCAGCTGCCGCTTCTAAAAGGAAGTCACTGTTATCATCCGAAAACATGTCAGCCATCCAATTGAAAAGAGGAAAAGAACATACATGGTCTTGAATTACCGGAGCCTCTAGTACCATCAGAGTGCAACTCAGTGTCTTTTCTAGCTGTGTGCCAAGAAATCTTGCGCCGCTACGAATATATTCCAATGGCCCAGAACTCCATGTATCGCTGCAAAGGCCATAATCCCTCCGTCGGAACAAAGCTGTTTATGATCAATTAACAGATTCATGAGATGATTGTAATTCACTTCAGGAGACACCAAGTTGCAGAGACATAAGTCCAGGGCCCACATGAAATCACAGCTCAGGCAATGAAACATAGGCTGCACACAGGTGAAATAGGAAAATCGAAATGATAATGCATATGATGCACTAAAAGTCGCAAGTGGCAGGATGCCATAGTACTCAAGCATCCTCTGGCAAAATAGTTCTAAGTGCTCAGGCTCGTTTGCGAAGACAGGACGGACATCCGTTTTGTAATAAACAAAATAGGAACAGAAAAGCAGCTGCAACTGGAAGTAGAACAGGAAGTCCAGAAAAATAGGTCACCGACTATGGAGTGATGAGTAGCAGAATGACTTCAAATAATTTCTGGCAAAGAAGTCACTAAACCATTGCTTAGTAGTTATAAAAAAAAATAGGCCTGCCTTGAAGTGGAGGATGCGTTAAAGATTATGAGAGTCACCTCAGCAAATTGTAAAGGAAGGTCACTATTTTATAAGGAATGGACTTCTCTGTGAATATTAGCTAAGTGAAAGAGTTATGTTTGTGAACAGATGGTAGGGTAACTTGTTTTTGTGACAATAAGGCCAGATGGACATCAAGGTTCCCATGCGGGGGTGGATAAACTACATTCTTACAGGGAAGCATATGCAGAGTGACTTTTACCGCGTAAGCTTTGCCGTTTAAAAACTCATAATAATTCTCATTACATGAAAAAAAAATAACCACTGTTGAAGAATAAGGAAAAAGTTGGCATTATAGCAGGCACTGGTGTATCTTTGAAAAGACATGCAACATTACAGAGCTTCTAGTTAAATAAGTCATGTAATTGAAAGTGCCTGGATGTGAACGACTAATTACATGTTTCAGTACACTCATCTCTATACAGATATAGGGGCAGATTAACATGCTCCGTCCCATGTTAAAAGTGACGCTAAAGTGGCGTAAGGGGATTGTAAATCTGCCCGACATTTTTTTGCCGTCTCCAAGGCATTTGTAAGTGAAAGGGAGCGACTTGGTTTTATGACTGTAGGAGGTACTGAGCCGCTGGTATCTATTTATGTGAAGAAATTTATAGAATTTGAACACTGAAAAAACACGAAAGGTAGACTAATTAATTTGTGCATTAGCCATGTTGCAGTTGCGGCTTCGGATACTAAAAAGGGAAAAGTGTCTAGGCGTTGAATGTGGAACATTGAAAAACAACGTGTGTCATGGAAAGCAAACGTGGTTTGAAAATGAAATGTAAAGGTTTAAAGAGAGAGGAGAAAATTAAGATACTTTCAGGGCTTTAAGTTGGCCGGGTCTATTCGGGTTTCAGCACAGGCAGTTTCTTAAAGGTAGGCTTGCTGTCTTTCGGGCTGCACTTTTGAGGCCTGGAGTAGGCAGACTTTTTAGTTAACTTGTGCAGCTATTAATCTGTGTCAAAGGTATTAGTACTTAGTTGCTGTAGGTATGATGTTACGTGTTGTACCATACCTACATGTAAAAATATGGAGGGCAAAATTTACATTCAGTTCAGAGGGGAAAGGGTTGGGGCTAAAGGGAAACACAGAGTTGTGAGTTGAGATTATGCAGAAGTTCCTGTAACAGATACATTCTTGTACTAAGTTAATGGAGTCAGTATACATATATCTGTGTTGCTGTTTTCGTTTTCTCAACATACTGTTTTTGTGCTGCTTACTTCATATATTTTAGTGTGTCTGGCTCGCCCTCTGTATCTCTGTCTACTGTGCAGTTTTTCTCCATGTTGCCTATCCTCTGATTTTTATCATTCCTGTCTCTCATACATTTTCTCTCTATGCAGTTGTTGTTCTCCCTCACATGGGACTTTATTTATGAAGGCCTTGCACAGGTGGTGCGTCACTTTTAACATGGGAAAAAGTGACGCATCTGTGGCGCAAGGCTTTCATAAATGAGACCCTTTGTGTCCTATTCTTTTTGTTTCTCTTGTTCTCTCTGTCTTTGTTGTGCTTTTCACTATATTTATTCATTTCTGTCATTCTTTTCTTTTCTGGCCTAAAAGCACTCTTACCTTCACTGTCCCTTGTGATATCTCTCTCTTTCTCGTGCTCATTTTGTATCTTTCTCTGTGTCCTGTTCTCAGTCTTCCTCCTACATTGTCTGTATAGTGGTGTATATCTCTTTACCTCTTATTCACTCTTCTTCTCTCCATATTTCTCTCTCTTCTGCTTTGTTTGTCCATCTCTGTGTTCCTTCTGCTCTCTCTCACCCTATTGTAGTGTTTGCCTGCTGTCCTCCCTGTCCCTGTGCCTCCTGTCTTTTGTCGTCTTTGTGCTCTGTCTGTTATTTCTACTCTGTGACTCCCTCTGCATGGTCATCTTTTTCTGTATTGTACCTTCCCTTTCTTTCTTGACTTTTCAGTGCTGCTGTTATTATTCTGTCTATCCATTTGTGCTTTGAATGCTGGTCTGTCTCTGTATGTTCCTCTTCCTGCTACTGTCTCTCTTTCTCCTGTAGTCTGTATCTCTCCTGTCCTGTATCTATTTTCTACTCTATATTTAATATTTTATTTAATATTTAATTATGTCATGTGTTCAAAAAACAATTATTGAACTTAGTTAGGCATTAGGATATCTAATGGTAGAGAATCTTAGGTAATGTATCTGTTAGGCTGGTTGTGTGCTACAATGGCTCTATGTTGTGTAATAAATATGTCTGTAATATGTTAATTAAATTTCATCATTTCTCTTTTTTCTAGTGTTTGGTGCTGAACAGCAACTACTGCCTTCTACGTCACAGAGTTTTCAGGAATCATATTCTTTTTTTCAGGTGAGTTGGTATTTTTGAAAGGCAATTTATTTGGGTGCACATTAAAATAATAAGCAAGATTTTTTAAAATACTTGCAAAGTTTCGGTTTGGAGCATGATTTTATCTTCTATTTTTGCCATGTCTGTATCTGCTTGTACTACATATGTATTTTGAGATATTTTTCCACTGACAGTTGATATTATCTTTTTATGGGCCTGGTGCATGTGTTCTTTTCGATGCAGTTCTGGTTCATCTATCATTTGACTATAATTCTTTGCAGTTTCCATGGAATAATTCTTGTTAAGTGTTCATTATTTTTCAAATTCATGTTGTATTATCTTTGGCAGTCTTTTTTCTTCATTTACAGAGGTGTATTATGATATGGCTCTTGGTGTGATGGGCATCTTTTCTGCATATATGTGACTGTACTATCTGTATGCACTGTTTTACATATATTTGCAGAGCTTAATTATGATGTTGTTCCTCATGGTTAGCATGACATTTTGCACATGCTATGAAATTCACATGCTGAGTATGCTGTTGAAACATAAAAGCAAATGTCTCTGTGGGAAGTAGTAATCTATTAAGTGAATGTTATGGTTTGTACAATGTGATCCTCCCCTTCAGACTGTATATAGTTTGAATAGCAGTTTGTAGTGGTGAACTCAGAAAATGGATCCCTAAAAATTAATTATAAAGTTTATCAATAGTTGTGATATCTAGAAAATCTAAAAACAAATTTTACAGTAAGATGTCTTTTTACAGCAGTTAATTATTTAATGAAAAAAGGACGTGTTAATGTCTAGGCTCATAGTGTCAATTTGTTTTCAAAACAAGAGGAAGGTGCTATCTTAATATATATAGTTAATGAGTTAGAAAGTATAAAAATGTATGTAGTTTAAAAATTAGTAAAGGTACTTTTAAGTTATATATTTATGAAAAAGATATAATTTAGTCTTTGTATTTTTTAAAAGGATACAGAAGAATGAAAAAAAATTAGAGATGGAGAATTATTCTGAAAAAAAGCAAATAAATGTTGAAATCGTAAATGATCTGCTGGAGGAGTTACTAGAAGGAGTGTTTGAGGACGAAAAAAGCTTTGAAAATGAGGACTTTATGGATATATCATTGGACAGTGCTTATTTAGAGATGGTGGAAGGGGAAGAGGAGAGTTTGGAGGATGAGGGTCATGAATTGGAAGAAGTACCCGATGATATTATGCTTCAAGTTCTTTTAGATTATGAACTTTTTAATAAATAAAATTATTTTGGATAGTAAAGCATTCTTGAAGACACTTTTCTTGTCCTATTTGTACTTGATCTGCTTTATGAGAGTGACAATACATGTTCTCATGAAGTGTATAAGAGATTATAGTAAAAAAAATAAAGCACTAGGATCATCGACAGTTCTTGAAAAACAGTGTACTGTTTGTATGCTTTAAAAATTAGAATCAGAAAATATGTCTATAATGTTAACACAGTTATGGACTGTCATAAATTTAGAACCAACATTCACTACAGGATTTCCTACTCTGTTCAGAGACTGTTTCTTTGTCTGTATTCTACTTAAAAAATAAATCTGTGGTTTTAATTTGTATGTTATATGCTAGTAGCCAACTATAATATGTGTTATGTTTGTGTTTTACAGATTGTCATTTTCATCAGAAACATAAATTAGTAAGCTGACCAGAAATGAAAAAAGAAAGCTGTATAAACGGACATACCATTTGAAGAAGAAAGAATTACAAGAATTATCAAAACAATAAAGGACGGATAAAAATAAGAGTGCTCCTGGTAAGAAAACCAAAGATTTTTTAAGAAGATTATGTCAAAGAAAAAGTGTAAATGATAATCTTCAAAAGGCAAAACCGTTATCAGCATCTAGAAGGACAAATGCTACAAAAAATCAAAATGTTTCTGGAATCAACAGAGAGGAAAATATATCCAGTAAAACACGTACGAATCAGTTTACGGAAATCAGGAAGCGTATGTTTTATAACAGAGTAGTTTCGAATTTATTAAAAAAGGAGAACGTTTGTAAAAGAAGATCTGCTTTATATAAGAAGAAAGAACATATAGAGGATGTTGTTCAGTGCGCGTTTGAGACAAAAAGAAAATTATTTATTTTAGTAATTAATAGAATAAATACACTAAATAAGGCAATCAGAGTTTTAAAAGCTAAAAGTAAATGGAAGAGACACAAAAATAGAAGTAATTTTTGTAAAGTGTTTTCTGGGAAGTGGATGCATACTTCAACTTCTGAGCCATTTTTTAATGAAGAGAGTTACTTTCAAAGCAACGATTTGTTGCATGCAGTTGACACCAGTGGTCGAGCATATGAGGTGAAGGATGGTTGTGCAATTGAGAAAGAAAAAATTGTGGTTAGAAATGTAGAAGAGGTGATAGCTGGAGAAGTTTTAGAGGGACGTCCTAATGTTCCTGTTTACAGTTGGAATTGTAGTAGCATTTGCAGTGTACGACAGGATTCAATTGATTTCTTTCGCAATTTCTTACGAAAGTACACTAAGGAAAGTCTTAAAAAAAAATTGTAATGTTGCAAGAATAAGATCATTGCAGAGTGCGAGAAAAAATAGGTCTGCAAGGTCATTCTCTGGCTTGCCTTTCTAAAAAAATATGCCAGAGTGTGTTTCATCACTTCAGGATGTTAGCAGTACATCATACGAAAATGAGAAAATTAGTGAGAAAGTTGTATTATGCAAAAAGTCCAGCACTCAAACTTAAACAGTTAAATAGTGCTCTTTTGCATGGATGTGAATTAGATGTTAAGAAGATTTGTGCAGAAATTGAGGTAAGTTATTTTGCTCCAGATGAAGACAATGCAGAAACTGATATAGTTATAGAAGGAAATGTGTTAGAAAATGTTGGACATTTTAATATTGAACATTTTGAACAGGAAATAACAAAGTTTTAGGTCATTGCAGGTGAGAAACCAAATTTTCCTTGTGTGTGTTGTCGACGCATTCATTACAAAAGTCAAACTAGGTTAGTTGATTTCTATTTAAAAAGTGAAGATGAAAGTAATAGTCAATGGAAAGATTTTGCAACTTATTTGTTGGTAGAAAACTATTTTGATTTGGGTTTTGAGCAACGTATTTGTAAGTATTGTTATAATAAATTAAATGAAAATAGAATGCCTGCTAGAGCTGTACATAATAATCTTGAGTTGAGAAATATTCCATCGGAACTGATGGATTTAAATACTTATGAGACTATTCTGATTCAATGTGTACATCCTTTTCAGGCTATTGTTCGTATGGAGCCTAAGACTGGCAAATTAAATCCTTCAGATTTACAAAGAGGATTAAAGGGTAGAGTTGTATATTTGCCACTTGATTTAAAAAAAAATATGGAAAAAATTGGTGTTGAAAATGTAGAAGAGGAACCTCTAGTTATTCTAGTTAATGGTGTACCTACAAAGAGTAAGAAAATCTGGCAAGATTTAGTGGATGTTAGAAAAGTCAAAAAGGCAACGTTGTATTTAGTCAAAAACAATAAATACTATAAAGATGTATACGTAGAAGAAGAAGAAGTAAGTGAAGAAGAGGACAATGATTTGTCTAATGGACAAATTGAAAAAGTTGACTTATCCAGAAGTGAAAAAATTTATGAGCATTACAGTGTTCATCCACTGCATTCCAAAGAAGCAATAGGGAATGCTATTGAATTATTTCAGATGAAAAAAGCAAAAGGAAATCCTATTAGAGTGTGGGAAGAAAGTTTGGAAGGTCGTTGTTTCCCACAGTTATTCCCTACAGGTGAAGGTACACGATATGATGATCGACCTATGCAGATTCCTGCATCTGAGTACCGGACAACAAGATTATATGCAGAAGATCCGAGGTTTCGCCAATGCATTCCATATTTGTTTCATCTTCTGTTTGAGAGTGATTTATCTGGTCTTTCTTATGCAGTAAACCATATCTTAAAAAGTGGAGTGCATCTGCAAAATGTTTCAGCAAAGGAATGTATGGATAAAGTGCAACAGAAAGATAGTGTTTTGGATTCACATCTAATTAATTTAATGGCTGTCAGCGTGGTACTAATGAGTATTGGTACCGTCGTCATGGAGATTTGAAGTGCATGCTTAGAAACTTAGGAGCACCTACATGGTTTTTAACTCTAAGCTGTGCAGAGTATGCTCGGGAAGATTTACTTGAATTTCTTTGTGAGGCGAATGCAAACATGGAAAATATAAACTACAAGACACCTAGAGAACTGTGTTCGTTGGATCCGGTTAATGTTTGCAGATATTTTAATCATAGATTTGAAGCTATGATGTCTTTTATTACATACAAGAAAAATCCACCTCTTGGTGAAGTACTGGATTTCTTTTGGAGAAAAGAATATCAAGCAAGAGGTACTCCTCATATTCATATGCTGTTATGGATCAAGGATGCTCCTAAATTTGGAACAGACTCGGATGAGACTGTACTGTCTTTCATTGAACAATATGCCACTTGTGACATACCTAATAGTACAACTGATAAGGACTTAAGAGGAAAAGTGTTACGCTTTCAAAGTCATCGTTGTGGAAAATATTGTCGGCGAAAATTCAAATCAAAGACTAAATTCTACACCAAATGTCGTTTTGGATTTGCACGACCGGTACTTTCAAAAGGAAGAGTCAACAATTTGATGTTATCTTTGCGACATAACATCACAAGAAGGTCACCTAAAAATACGTACAATTTAAGAAGAGGTGAAGAATCCAAATATATAAATGACTATAACCCAGTCATTTTGTCCATGTGGAATGCTAACATCTACATACAATATGTTGCAGACAACTCTATTGCTGTGGCTCGATATGTAACGTCTTACATCACGAAATCTGAAAAGACGGAACTGAAGGAGATGTGGGAAGACATTTCTCATGAAAAGAGCCTAAGCAAGAAATTGTATACGTACAGTTTGAAGATGTTGTCTCATCGAGAAATTGGAGCATATGAATGTAGTGATCGCTTTTCATCAGCAAGTCTTTATGCAAAATCAAGAACTATCCTGTGGGTGAGTTTGGGTCTTGCAGAAACACGAAACCGTGTTCTGAAACCTGTGCAAGAAATTGAATATTTCGCACAGAAAGAACCAAACAGTACAGACATTCTGAAAACAAATATGTTGGATGCATACTATCCAAATAGAAGTACTCTGCTTGAAAATATGTGTCTGTATGAAATACTTCAAAACTACAGTTTTAAAAGGAATATTACAGAGAATATTGATAAAGGTGTACACGCTGTATTTGGACATGAAGGATGTCTGGTGAAACAAAGAAAAGGACACTTGATTAATCATCGAAAACTGAGTTGCGAAACACCTGACAAAAAAGCAACAATTGCAGCGGAGATTGCTAGAGACAATTCACAAGGTAGTCAAAGTTCGGTTTCATTAAGTCAAGATCCACTGGGACAACCAATTATCCAAAATGAAGCTGCCACTGCCATGGATGAGGTGGAAAGAGCAATGCAGCAAGGTCAAGAGGAAGTAATATACTTAGAAGAATTGAAGAAGCAATTTAATCTTGAGCAAAGACAGATATATGATGAAGTGACAGATAACATTGAGCACGGCTTTCGTCATGAGAAAAAAGAATGCTCATGTATGTCATTTGAACCTATTCAACTATGTGTAAGTGGAGAAGCTGGAACTGGTAAAAGTTTCCTAATTAAAGGAATTACTACATATCTATAGCAAAGAACTCAGTCAACACTGTCTTGTGTTGTTACTGCTCCAACTGGATTGGCAGCACATAATATTAAAGGTAGTTGAACATGAAAATAAATTACAATATCACAAGCTATCTGGAGAAGCTTATTTTGAAGTTTCTAGAGTCCTTAAAAAAAATGAAACTTCTCATTATTGATAAGGTAAGCATGGTATCCAATGTAATGCTTGCTTTTGTGCATTTAAGAATGCAACAGATACTTAAGACAGAGTATGATGTGTTATTTGGAGGTAAAAATGTCATAGTTTTTGGAGATCTACTGCAGCTAACTCCTGTGAAAGGACAACCTGTATTTGAAACTGTTACGCATGAAGAGACCAGAAAGTGCCTGGGCAGTTTTGGAAATGTTAATATATGGTCACATTTCAAATATACTGTACTGATTCAAAATATGCGACAGACAAAGGATACTAAATATGGAAATATTCTTTAAGATATAAGGATTGGAAAACTAACTGATGATGCAAAATAAACTCTACGAACACGATTACTTTCCAAGCTGTTTCCTAATGAAGATAATGTACCTGAGAAAATATATAGGAAAGAGGTAGCAGATAAGTCAGTAATATGCTTGATGCCAACTCTCAAAGAATGCTCTGTTTTCAATGAAAAAATGTTGAAGTTAGAAAATCAAGAAATTAAGAAACTGGAAGCTAAAGATAGAATAGAGCATGAAGGTAGTTCTATTGTTTTGTCTGAAAAGTTGAAGTTAAAATTGGATTCTCTTCAGAAATCTATATCTAAAACTGCTGGCTTAGAAAAAAATCTGTATGTATGTTTAATTTTACGAAGAAATTTTCATGTAGAAAGAGGTTTGGTAAATGGAGCAATGGGTAATGTTATTGTTTTTGTCAATTACTCAAATAGAGATGAGATTGAATTTTTAAGAATCAAATTTGATGGAATTGACAAATTCAACAATTCAGTCGCTGTTCAACTCGTTTTTTGCTTGTGAAAGACTTATATGTCCGTCGGAAGCAATTTCCAATTTGTTTGGCATATGCAGTGACTATTCACAAATCTCAAGTTTTAAGAGTAGATTGTGCTTTGGTAAATATTGGAAGCACTGTATTCAAAGAGGGTATGGCATATGTTGCTCTATCTCGAGTTAGAACTTTATGTGGACTTTATCTAATTGATTTTGATGAGACAAAGATTAGTGCAGATTTAAATTGTGTGAAGGAGTATAATAGGTTAAGAAGAGAATATGCTCCAAGTTTACCTCAATATCCTTTAATTGAAAAGTGTATGGTTGGTCAGAAAAGGAGAAATGTGGAAAAATGTACCAAAGTAGTAGAAAAACGAAGAAAAAAAGAGCTGTCAGTGGTAGCAGTAAGAAAAAGGTTAGTATTGTTGGATTTAAGTTTGAAAACAGGTCTGGAAAACAGGTCTGGTGTCAACTGCTATGCAAATGTAGTAGTTAATGTTGTTTTTTTTTCTAAAAAAAATTCAGCAACAGATTGTACAAAATCGGGAGCAAACATTTTGTTGTTGGCTAAATTCTGTATTTGAAAAATGTAGCAGTGATAATAGTGAAGTAGCAAGTGTTTCAGAACTAAGGAATGTTTTAGACATATGTGCAGGACTAAATCAATTTTCTCAGAATATTCAGCAAGATTGTCAAGAATTTATTATGTATATGCTTTCAGTTTTGGAAGATGAAGGTGTAGATATTGATAGTCTTTTTGGCCTTTCTTATAAATGGGAACATAAGTGTGATAATTGCTCATTTTCAAGTACTACTGATATACACACTGAAAGATTTATATATTTAACATTACCAGACTGTAAAGAAGTGTCCTTTAATAAACTAGTTAAAGATGCGCATCAGAACATGGTCTGCTCTCAATGTACCTCTGAAATGTTATCAACATTATTTATCCACAGAAATGGACAATATGTAATTTTAATGTTTCAACGATGCAGAGCTGATGGGAGTAAATTGTCAACTTTAATTAAAAATGTTGTGGTTTCTCAAGTATCTATTTCTAGAAGAACATTTGTAACTGTAGCCATTATTTTTCATGAAGGGCCTTCAACTTCATCAGGACATTACACAGCTTATTTGAAGTCTCCAATAGGCTGGACACTCTGCAATGATAGTCAATTGACTTTTAAGAAACGTTTGCCTTTTGACTTAACTAATTCTTATCTGCTATTTTTGCAACCCAAATTTCAGTAAAATTACTTGGTGTAGGAAGATTAACACTGTAAAGATATGAAACTCTGTTGTTTAGAAATATCATGTGACTGAGGGTGTGCAAATCTAGAAATGAAATTTATAATTGGCATAGTGATAGTATCAGGTACAAGCTTACTTAATGTTTGATGGTACAAAACACGTTAGAATTTTTATTTGAAAGGTTGAGAAAAAAAGGGATAACACTAAGATTAAGTAATTTGAGAAAATAACTACTTAACTCATACTATTCGGCCACGCGGAAACATATGAGACAACAAAATGTGTACTTGAGATAAATGTTTTCAGAACATATTTCAACGGAAGTTTGTTGAGAGGTATTTAAAAAATAACGAGTTAACTCATACTGTTTGGCCACATGGAAAGGTATGAGAAAAGAAAATGTGTACTTAAGATAAATGTTTTTAGAATATATTTGGCCGGAAGTTTGTTGAGAGGTATTTAAAAAATAACGAGTTAACTCATACTATTTGGCCACGCGGAAAGGTATGAGAGACGAAAATGTGTACTTAAGATAAATGTTTTAAGAACATACTTGCATGGAGCTTTGTTGAGACGTATTTAAAAATAAGTGCTATGGTTTAATTAGTTTGTAACTGAGGAAGATGTACTGTGCTTACTCAAGAAATTGCGAATTAGCGAAAAACATTTAAGACATGTTTTTTTCAGGTATTTATATTGTATATAGAGATCTTGTACGGGTTTTTTAAACACAATCATTTGGATTGTGTTTTTTTTTCCCCGCTGTTACATGATGATTACTAATGAAATCACTGTTTATATTGAAAATCAATATATTCTGAGGACAGCAAAAATAAACCATGTAATATGTTGTTTAAGTTATTTTGTTACATTGGATTTAGAAATATGTATTATAACACATTTTTGTATTGTCTTCCACAGATATTACATTTAAAAGGTAAGTACAACTAATAACATACAAGAGTTTCCTTTGCCTCTCTCTTATACTTATTCTTTTCATCACCTTCCTTTGTCAGTACTGTTCAGTCACGCTTATTCCGTTTAATTCATCCACATTTTGCGTTGTTTAATTTTCTCTCCTGTTTCTCTAACATCTTTTCTGACACTATTGTATTCAGTCTATCTATCTCTTCAGTTTGATTCTTCCGTTGTCTCATGGGGACTCACCTATATTGACCTTACATCAGCTTTGTTTCTAGAATCTTAATTCGTTTGTCTTACCGTACCTTTAATTTTATTCCCTTAGTCTGCTTTCATTAATTATGCTCAATTCTTAAACTTAAATCTAAAGGGCCTCATTTATGAAGCCTTGCGCCACCGATGCACCACTTTTTCCCATGTTAAAAGTGACGCATGGGCGGCGCAAGGCCTTCATAAATAAGGCCCATAGTTTACTTCCCTTACCCTACTTCATTTCTATTTATTTGTCTCTTACAGTCCTTGTGTATTTCTACTCCGTTCATCTTCTGTTTCTCACCTTTTTTTACTCTGTTTCTCTTACTGTTTTTCCTTTATTTTATCTATCTCCTTATCTCCTTAAGATATTCCTGTGCTCTTACTGTGTTTCTTTAAGAGACGGTTTATTTCGTGTACAATCACTGATCATACTCTTATTTTCTCTCTCACTTTACTTTTGTTTAGACACTCATTCCTTCAGTGCTATTATCTCTTTCAATTAATTACCTTACTCATTGATTTATATACTACACATTCTGTCTCTGTCTCTTACTCTCCCTCAGTCTTTTTTTCTTTAACTTTCTGTTTCATTCACTCCTACTTTTTTTTGTTTTATGAAATGTACATTATAACCTTATTTTTACTTTTCTTCCACAGATACTATGTTTTTTAAAGAAATTTACTTTTACTTTGTTACTATTGTCATGTTTTATGTGAGCACTTCATCCTAGGATTGGGTGCACTGTCATAAGGAGCGCCTTAAAAGTGATTTTATGAAATCAGCGACATTTCACTAAGTGAGTTCAACAACGCCGATATATGAAAACATTGGAGGTAAATGATGTTAAATGTTAAATGGTGTTGTTTCCAGGGCTTTAAGAGGTGTTAAATAAATTGAGGGGTCTCTTCAAACAGAGTGTTGGTTGTAATTCAGAGGGCAGTTTAAAACACATAGGCTAAAAATCTGCGCTTAGCATAGTGTTGCACCTGACTGGTGTTATGTTGTTTCTGTCATTCTATGCAGATATATAATATAGCAAGTATTTTCTCACGAAAAAGAAGCCATGACTATTGGCTTTGTGAATGATTGCTAATTTCTTAAAATAAAAAAGCAGCAACCATGGCATTGTTGAATATAGTATTGTAAATACTTATGTTCAAGAATGATGGGAGAGTAAAAGAAGGTTAACCTGATCTTTTAAACTTATTTGACAGGCTCCTTTAAAGGAAGTGTTCTATATCATTGTAGCGTGGGCGTTTCACTTTTTTATACCTAACACAATCCCTTCTGTACGCTGTAGCAGGAGGAGCGCTACATACTTGAACATCTTTCAGTGCCCCATTTTCATTCAGTAAGTGGCAATGAGACCGATACAGAACTTCAATGGGCGGGAGGGGCTGCTCCTGTGCTCCTGGAGGAGTGCGAGGCTGCTCCAGCAGTGGGAGTGAGGCCTCTCAGAGGGGAGCAGCACAGCTCCTTCTGAGGCCACAATTGCAGAAAACAGGGTATGGATGTCTGTGGAATTTATGGACGGTTAGTCACTCTAGAGTGTGCGCAGCGCCCCTGGCACCTCATTACGGCGCACAGGGGAGCCGCGATGCACAGTTTGAGAATCAGAGACTTAGGAGATAAACCTTCATAACAGAAAGGCTCGTAAGTGATAAAAATTGCCGCTGCTCGGCATTCTAAATATCGACGCTATCAGAGGAATTTTCCGCAGTGTTAGTGCTTTAATATCAATGGGAACAAATATGTGATAGTAAATCCTGTAACAGCCGGCGGTACTTAACATAACAGCGTGAAAACAAACGTTGTTTTCACACAGCAATGTGTGCCTTGTAATTAGGGGACAGGGTGGATTTAGTTTTATTTTCCACACCCTCATGTTAACGCTGCTGAATGCTTGATTAGAGCAGGCTTTAACAGTCCTATGATAAACAAGCTTATTCCACCTCTTTTTCTCGCAACACCTCTTTTCGTGATAGGGTGTTTTCCCCTCCAACCACATTTTGCATGTGCTTTGATCTACGCCCACTTTGCATGTCATTAGCTTACTGTGCGCAACATATGCAAAGTGGTCTTACGGCAGGCGATGTAATGCCGTTTTCACGAAGGTGCTGGAGAATATTTTCAAGGATAGGTAAAACATTAAGCCGCTTTTATCGGCAGAAAAGTGCAGATATAGGGGCGATAACGGCCTTGATAATATGCTCTATGAATTGCAATCGAACCTAATGTTAGATGTAAAGACAACTAACGTAGGTTTCGGTTGCAATTCATAGAACATACTATGAAGGCTATTATCATCGTTTTTTCGGCAGTGTCCTGACGATGAAACCGATGATAATGTATTACGTCTCCTTCATAATATGCCCCAAGTATTGTCGCTTTTTTGCATAATTGTCCCGAAAAAAAGTGTCAATACTTCAGCTTGTGAATAGAGCTCTTTTTGGTACAATGAGTTAGTTCTGAAAAGAACTTTTTTTTTGTTGTTTTTTTGTTTTTTTGGTAACAAGTGTTATATTGTTTTTGACTTTTAAAACTGGAACCGAAATTTTGAACTTTAAAACTGTGAAACTGGATCAAAATGAAATGAGAAAAATCATCTTCTGTCGGAGCATTGACCAATCAATTTTTTTTTAAATCCATTAATACACTTATTTAAACATTTATTCTTCCATCGACCTTTACATATACATATATAAAACATATTTATTTTTCAGAAAGACACACATCCACTGGATGGTGTCATCAGTGATGTCATGAGTGATGTCACTGACCATGTCATGAGTGATGTAATATGTGACGTCATCAGAAATGCATTGCAGGCGCGCAAGTTATAGTGAGTCCAACTAACTTTAACGTGGTAATTTCAATGGTTTTATGTCAGTAAAATTTCCAGCTAACTATAACTGGTGTGAAACCTATGGGTTTTTCAGTGAATTTAATAGGTTTTTTAAATGCTAATTCCTAACTATAACTGGTGTGAAACCTATGGTTTTTTCAGTGAATTTCATAGATTTTTTAAATGCTAATTCCTAACTATATAAGGCATGAAACTTATGTTTTTTTCAGTGAATTTCAAAGTTTTTTTAATGCTAATTCCTAACTATGTAAGACCTGAAAGCCCACCAGGAATCTCCAGTATGCTCCAGGGGACTGCATTGCAGAGAGGTGTAATGAAGCTAATTCCCTTGCATACTGGGGGCCCCTGGGGGCCAACTAGCCCACCTGGAACCTCCAGTATGCCCCAGGGGGCTGCATTGCAAAGGTGTAATGAGGCTATTCCCCTTGTTACACCACTCTGCAACGCAGCCCCCTGCTGCGTTTGCAGAGGGGGAACTAATTCCCCTTGCATACTGGGGGTCCCTGGGGGCCAACTAGCCCACCAGGAGCCTCCAGTATGGGCCAGGGGGCTGCATTGCAGAGAGGTGTAATGAGGCCACACCCTTTTTTACACCTCTCTGCAACGCAGCCCCCGTGCATGTTTGAAGAGGGGGAACTAATTCCTCTTGCATACTAGGGGTCCCTGGGGGTCAACTAGCCCACCTGGAACCTCCAGTATGCGCCAGGGGCTGCATTGCACAGAGGTGTAATGAGGCTGTGCCCCTTTTTACACCTCTCTGCAACGCAGGCCACTGGCGCGTTTGCAGAGGGGGGACTAATTCCCCTTGCATACTGGGGGTCCCTGGGTCATATCTGCCCAAACACCGATATTCCGAACGATTGAAAATGACTTTTCTTGAGAAACATTTGGATTTGGATTATCATGTCCTATACTTTGGAATTTTTGAAAGACTGACTTTGAGGATGCTATAAATTACTCAAGTCTGCCCAAATTGTGTGGGTAAAATTGATACCTAGTCCCTTTGAATAAGAATGTACTAACATTTGGAAGAAATATCTAGTTATATGACAACAGGATACTGACATAACTTGAAGGAAATAAGAATGCCCTGAAGAAGTTCTGTTGTACAGAACGAAACGTTTCGGCTGGCTGTGGTACATAAACTTAAGGAAAATAAAAGCATTTGAATATACACCAAGATTCAGCGCTTCAATAAGGACTCTAAGTGATATGATTTGATTGGACTTATTGTGCAAGTGGTGCTGTGCCAAACTTTGGAATATTCTCCACTACTCTCTACTACTTACTCTCTCCTACACCACTACTCCCAAATACTCACTCTCTACTACTCATTCTCTACTACTCTACTACTCTCTACTACTCTCTCTCTACTACTCACTCCCTACTACTCACTATTTACTACTCTCTACTACTCACTCTCTACTACTCTCTCTCTACTACTCACTCTTTACTACTCACTCTCTACTACTCACTCTCTACTTCTCACTCTCTACTACTCTCTACTACTCACTCTCTACTACTCTCTCTCTACTACTCACTCTCTACTACTCACTCTACTACTCACTCTCTACTACTCTCTACTACTCACTCTCTACTACTCTCTCTCTACTAGTCTCTACTACTCACTCTACTACTCACTCGCTACTTCTCTCCACTATTCTCTCTCTCTGCTACTCACTCTCTACTACTCTCTACTACTCACTCTCTACTACTCACTCTCTACTACTCACTCTTAACTACCCTCTACTACTCACCTCTACTTCTCTCTACTACTCACTCTACTACTTACTCTCTACTACTCACTCTCTACTACTCACTCTCTACTACTCACTCTACTATTCACTCTACTACTCTCTACTACTCATTCTCTGCTATTCTCTCTACTGCTCTCTACTACTCTCTACTACTCACTCTCTACTCTCTATTACTCACTCTCTACTCTCTACCTCTCTACCTCTCTCTACTTCTCTCTCTACTAGTCTCTACCTCTCTACCGCTACCTCTCTACCTCTACCTCTCTACCTCTACACTTCTACCTCTCTACCTCTCTCTACACGCACACATATACATATATATATATATATATATGCATATATATGCATATGCATTTATATATATGTATGTGTATGTATTACCTACTGGCGGTCGCCAGTAGGTATATATAGTTAGGATTTTTTTCCTAAGGGATTTCTGAAAATCCTATGTCGAATAACTTTGGCGTTTGTGGACGGAATTGTCTGAAATTTCCAGGAAAATGGCACATTTTGTTTCCGAGCAGCCCCTGGAAATTTGGGGGGGTTTCGTCAAGGAGGGGCCGAGAAAAAAGGGGGTCCCAAAACACGTTTTTAACATTGAGTTTTCCATAGGGCGGTTGGACTCACTTTTAGCTCGAACGGCTGAATGGATTTACACGAAACTTGGCAAAATTGTAGATATGGTTTGCCCGACGTGCCTTTGCTATGTCTCAATATATGTGCTCCAGTGGATTTTGAGAATTTAACGTTTTAAAAAACAGATATATCTGTGACAGCGTTCCGGTTAGCGCCCCGGTTCGCGTACTCGGAAATTCGCAAAGCAAATCTGATTGACTCTCCGGTGTCTGTCAACATTCTAAACAGTCCGGACCGGCCGCCATCTTGTCTCTCGGTAGGATCGAGAGACAAGAGGAGGAGGGGAAAACGAAGGAGGAATTTAATGAAAGGGGGCAAGGTAGACCCCTCTTGACCCCCTAAGAATGATGTTGGGGTTATTAAAGGGTCCCTTGGGGCAAATAAAAAAAAATCGATTTTTCGCGGTAGAAGCGCTTCCCGGTACGCGAACCGGGTCGCTCACCGGTAGCGGAACGGGAGTTCACCATTTTGTGTTTCGGTGGAATTTAATCACAAGATGGAGGAAAAACAATGTGGGAAACGGGTATAAGGGGGCACGGGAGACGTATCCTGACCCCCTAGGTTGTCTGAGGGTGGCTGAGGAGGCTCATATATGTTGGAATAAAAAGAAAAAATTGAATATTTCGCGCGGTTAGCTGCCGGTACGCCAACTGGGTAGCGAACCGGGAAGCGAACATAAGTGAAAATTAGTGAAAAAAGGTACATTCGAAATTTGGAAAGACTAATTATAGTTAAGGTAGCTCTGAAAAGAGCTTTTGTGTTCTGTGTAAGTTCTAGGTACTTATAAGTAGGTACCAATACACAGTCTTAAATTTTGTATGAAAACTCTGTTTCCCTCATCTGAGAAGTGCACACCATCTCCTCTAGATATCTTGCATGTAGTAACGCAAGGTATTGTTGTAGATGGCGCCCGTTCCATGGTCTCCCATATAAGCTGAAACAGACTATTTACATGCTTTCTCAATTTGTGGAAAATTGATTGGACCACCTCCTTTTTTGTCTTTGGCATATATTGGAATATACCAAGGCAGTTTGAGGAAAAAGTGCCATTAATTGCTCAAAGGTGTCCTTTAAGAGCATTTCCAGACCTACCCCAGTCAAAGTGCCCAAATCATTTCCTCCACAGTGCACTATTATGTGCTCAGGGGTTTGGCAAATGCAAAAAGGTTTTCACCAATGGTATCAATTGGTGACATCTCAATCCTCTTTGCCCAATCCATTTGATATCCACATTTTGTAAATTGAGGTTGTGTATATTTCTGTTATCGGCATACCTGTGAGCCCAGTGGATGTAGCTATGTCTAAGAATCCATACAGAAAACATGGTGAGAGGAGGTTCTGTTGCAGTCAGATGAAGTGTGGGAATGAAATGGCAGTTGAAACAGTAGGAGTTTGTAAAGAAAAAAAACTGTGGAGTTTCAGTGCTAATGGTTCATTAGCAGTGATTGGTGGATTTCCATTGCTGAAAACAGAAAGTTAGGGTGCATGGATGTGTTCTTTGAAAGATGTAATTTGAATGGTTAAGAACATTTTTTTTTATTAAAGATTGCAGTGGATTAGCAGGTGTACTGAGAGTTCAGAGTTCATTTGAAACATTGTTCTGTGAACTTGTAAACATGAGAGGTCTGTCAGGAGGTAGTTGCTATGGAAAAAGGGCAGAAAGGGCAGAGGGGGGAAGGGTGTTGATTTGAAAAAAGTGAGGGAAGAGTTTTGATTGGGTAACATGAGAGATATGTGTGATGAATATCAGCATTTCTGTGCCTTTCTTGGTTGCAGCCTCTGGACTGCATACCTTTTGCTCTGCTAAAGAAAAATGGGTGTGTTTCTGAGACTGTTTTGAAATTCAAAAAGCATTTGCTAAGGTGAGACATGGTTCCTTCATTTTAGAAAGAGACTAGTATGCTTTTTGGAGAAAATAAGGAAGCCAGCTGTGCATTTAAAATGATGTTTTGAGTCAAGTGTTTGTATTATGTTTTCCAAGAAGATTTTGCATTCTTTTACAAGTTGTAATTGCAGATAATGTTAAGTATTAGTACTGACAAGGTGTGGTTGTACATAGGAGCTGTGCTGGGTTTTCAAATTATGATCAGAAAATCGTTTTTAAGGAAAAGGAATGCTTTTTAAATTTATAAGAATGTATTTACTTGTGATGTGACTCTTGCAATGCGTCGCTTTTGTGGAATAGATGCATGATGCATCTGTTCTGTTTTTGACCCATGGTGCTTCACATTGTAAATGTTAAAAGCGATGCATAAGTGGTGCAAGGGCCTTGTAAATACACCTCTATGTGTGCATGGCCATTTTAAGTCACTTACTCCTGGTGCAAGGGCCTTCTAAATATGCCCTCATGTGTGCTTGGCAATTTTAAATCACTTACCCCTAGTGCAAGTTCCTTGTAAATACACCGTCATGTGTGCTTGCACATTTCAAATCACTTCCCCCTGGTGCAAGGGCCTTGTAAGTACGCCCCCATGTGTGCTTGGCCATTTTAAGTCACTTCCCCCTGGTGCAAGGGCCTCTGAGACTGTTTTGAAATTCAAAAAGCATTTGGTAAGGTGAGATATGGTTCCTTTATTTTAGAAAGAGACTGGTATGCTTTTTGGAGAAAATAAGGAAGCCAGCTGTGCATTTAAAATGATGTTTTGTGTCAAGTGTTTGCATTATGTTTTCCAAGAAGCTTTTGCATTCTTTTACAAATTGTAATTGTAGATAATGTGAAGTATTAGTACTGACAAGGTGTGCTTCTACATAGGAGCTGTGCTGTGTTTTCAAATTATGATCAGAAAATCGTTTTTAAGGAAAATGAATGCTTTTTAAATTTATAAGAATTCGCACATCGCAAGAATTTATTTACTTGCGATGTAAATAAAATTAAAAAAGTAATAAAGTAATACTGTCACTGCTGTTTCGGTATTGTGGTGAGCCATTCAGCAGTATGTGCTTATCTATGGACTGCGCTAAAACTGAAGCAGTTATAAATTCAGTCAGGTACTTTCCTTGCAGAACTGTAATCATTCAGTCAGTACCCAAGTACTCATGCAGCAAAGTAGGCCTTAGGACATGGACTTATTTAAACCAGTATACACTATGCATACAGTCTTCAATACACCTGCAAACTTGTCTTTTATACCTTCAATCCCCCATTCTGTATCCTTACACTTCCAGCAAACATTCCGTCACTGCTGTTTCAGTATTGCAGTGAGCCATACAGCAGTATGTGTTTATCTATGCTCGCAGTGCTGTAATCATCCAATCAGTATCTAAGTACTCATGCAGCAAAGTAGGCCTTAGGGCATGGACTGCTTCAAACCCCTATAGACTATGCATGCAGTCTTCTATGCACCTGCAAACTTGAATTGTATACCTTTAATTACACAGTCTGTATACTTAAACTTCCACCAAACACTCTGACACTGCTGTTTCAGTATTCTAGTGAGCCATTCAGCAGTATGTGCTTATCTATTCACTGAGCTAAAACTGAAGCAATTATAAATTCAGTCAGGCACTCTCCTGGCAGAACTGTGATCCTTTAGTCAGTACCCAAGTACTCATGCGAGAAAGTAGGCCTTAGGGCATGGACTGCTTCAAAACCCTATACAATATGCATGCAGTCTTCTATGCACCTGCAAACTTGTCTTTCAGACCTTCAATTCCCCAATCTGTATCCTAACACTTCCAGCAAACACTCTGTCACTGCTGTTTCAGTATTGTAGTGTGCCATTCAGCAGTATATGATTATATTTGCACTGCGCTAAAACTGAAGCTGTTATAAATTCAGTCTGGCACTCTCCTTGCAGAACTGTTATCATCCAGTCAGTACCTAAGTACTCATGCAGCAAAGTAGGCCTTAGGGCATGGACTGCTTCAAACCCCGATAGACTATGCATGCAGTCTTCTATGCACCTGCAAACTTGAATTGTATACCTTTAATTACACAGTCTGTATCCTTACACTTCCACCAAACACTCTATCACTGCTGATTCAGTATTGTAGTGAGCCATTCAGCAGTATGTGCTTATCTATGCACTGTGCTATAACTGAAGCTGTTATATATTCAGTCAGGCACTCTCCTTGCAGAACTGTAATCATCCAGTCAGTACTCAAGTACTCATGCAGCTAAGTAGGCCTTAGGGCATGGACTGCTTTAAACCCCTATAGACTATGCATGCAGTCTTCTATACACCAGCAAACTTGTCTTTTATACCTTCAATTCCTCAGTCTGTATCCTTACACTTCCAGCAAACACTCTGTCACTGCTGTTTCAGTAATGTAGTGAGCCATTCAGCAGTATGTGCTTATATGTGCACTGCGCTAAAACTGAAGCAGTTATAAATTCAGTCAGGCACTGTCTTTGCAGAACTGTAATCATTCACTCATTACCCAAGTACTGATGCATGAAAGTACGCCTTAGGACATGCACTACTTCAAGCCTCAATGCTCTATACATGCAGTCTTGTATCCACCTGCTCACTTGTATTTCACACCTTCCATTCCTCAGTCTGTATCCTTAACCCTTTCGCTGTGGCGGCTATTCTGCCGCAGCGCTAACGGGGTGGGGCGGCCGCGCGGCGGCCGCATGCTGGTGACAGAACCGCTCCGTCACCAGCCGCGGTTGAGCTGTGCTGGTGACGGAGCGGTTCCGTTATGACCCGCCCCGCTCATTAGAATCAGAGCGGCGGCCGGGCCATGACGGAACCGCTCCGTCATCAGCACAGCCCAACCATAGCTGATGATGGAGCGGTTCCGTCATAAGCAGGGGAGGGGTTAAACTTCACCAAGCACTCTGTCACTGCTGTTGCACTGTTGTAGTGACTCATTCATCAGTGTGTGGTAATCCATTCACTGCATTAAAATACTGAGGAGCAGATTTACAATAACTGGCGCATCCCCAGGGATATGCCAGTTATTGTGTGCCATGCCACCACCAGCATGGATGCGCCGCATTTACAATGTGGCGCACCATGGGGCAAAACGGCACAGATGCGTGATGCATCTGTGCCGTAAAGGCGGCACATTGCTGGAGTTGCATCACAAGCACAACACAGCTCCAGCAATGGTCCAGGGGCCCTATGCTCAAAATGCAGTGTCAATCCTTACACCTGCTTCAAGCAGGCGCAGGATTTTGATGCAGCATAGGCCCAAAAGTGACTGAGTGAAATTTTGTAGATTTCACTCAGCCACTTTTAGTAATGCCTCCTTCTGGCGCAGGGCTTTACAATGTGACGCATCTCCCAGATGCGTCACGTTGTAAATACCTCGCACCATGGTGCATCGTTTGCACCGCCACTGCATCACAAAAGTGACACAAAGATGGCGTAAAAGAGGCGCATGGGGGTTGTAAATATGCCCCTAACACTTACAAATTCACCCAGGCAGTTTCACCAGCAGTGCAAAGGGAAGCATAGACTTGTAACATATTTATGTACCTATGTTACATTCAAATGCTTCGGAAGTACTACAGTATGCTATAAGTAAACACGATATAGACTTATGCTGTAGCACTTCCTTACAGTTCTGCACTTCACATTCATCATACACTACTAAAGCATTCTTTCATTCACTTATGCACTTTTGATTCATTCGAAAAACTTTTACAGACTATTATACTAATGTAACTCTTTTTTGACCAGTAAAGTTAGTTCTTACAATAACCTTTTTTTTATGCCTTTTTCGGTAGTTTTGATTTTTTTTTTAACAGTTTTTAAATTTTTGTAAAGGAACAAAAGGAACTAGGCATGGGCGGATTTTGCGGATTCGCAATCCGTGAATTTGCGGAATTGCGGA
Source organism: Lissotriton vulgaris (assembly GCF_964263255.1). NCBI lineage: Eukaryota > Metazoa > Chordata > Amphibia > Caudata > Salamandridae > Lissotriton > Lissotriton vulgaris. The sequence goes on from NC_141691.1 coordinate 2,039,053,283, forward strand.
TTTGCGGATTGCGAAAATCCGCAAAATCCGCGAATCCTCGTGGATTTTTTTTTTGGGGTGTTCGCACGGGTTTCTGCAAGTTCGCGAGGGTTTTGTGCAATTTCGCAAATTGCGAACTTACTTGTCAGGTCGCCAGTTTGGCGAACTTGTTGTTTCTACGTGCCCAGCCTGTTTGCAAGCCTTTCTTCATCACTGCCACCCTCTGTCACCACTGGCACTCTCTTTGTTCACCCATGCCACCCTCTGGCTCACCCATGTCACCCTCTGTGTCATCACAGCACCCTCTGGTTCACCAGTGTACATTATTGGGGCAAACAAAGCACTGCCATCCTCTGTCAACACTGGCACTCTGGTTCACCCATGCCACCCTCTGGCTGTCACACCCATGCCACCCTCGGTGTCATCACAGCACCCTCTGGTTGACCAGTGAGTGTACATTATTGTGGCAAAGCAAAGCACACCTGCTAAGTGCCTTAAGTTTTGCATAATTAAATTACAACAACACCTGCCCTGCCCCAACTGACATTAATGAAGGCTGGCACCTGCTTGTCTGCTCCCTTTCCTTTCCTTTTCCTGTTTGTTGCAATGTAATTTTTTTTTAACAGGAACCTAACCGAATTCTGGAGGGCCCCTTCAGGAAGCACTACAGGGAATGGTTACAAATGATGAGGTTGAACTTTTGCACCTGCTCATAGCTTTTCCTTTTGCAACATAGCCAGCCCCCAACACCACCCCAAAAGTCGAAAAACACACACAAAAATCACCACAAACAACATCAACTTATCAACTCACTTGTGAAATCAAATTTTGAATCCAAAAGGCCTCAAATCCAAATATCCAGCAGCATCCACAAAAAGTAATCCTTCCCAGTCAGGATCGAATCCAAAATGGCCAGGAAAGGAAACAGGAACAGGAAGTTGGAGACTGGGGCACTTCCTTCACCCCTCCCCAATGGAGGAACTTGCTGGACAGGAACAGGAAGTTGGAGACTGGGCCACTTCCTTCCTTCACTCCTCCGCCATTTTTTTTTTTGTAATTTCGCGAGTGCGAGATTGTTGCTGCCCGCGCCGCGGGCCGCGAGCAGTGCGAACACAAGCAAAAAATCCGCAGCGCGCGGATTTGCGGATTTTGCGGGAAATCCGCGAATCTCGCGGATTGCGGATTTACCGAAAATCCGCAAAATCCACGAGCGGAACGGATTTTACGCCCATGCCTAAATGGAACTGTTCAAACAAAAAAGTCTCCAAAGGAAACAAATACAAGGAGCAACAGTGTTCCTGTTTGCGCCTGCAAATCAAATCACTTGATTGCTCCCCATAGCATAATGTCTCTTTGCAAAATTTACAAAGAATTATCAAGTCTCCAAAATCGGAACAAATGTCAGGATGTAGACTGGATGGTGCTGTGGGTGGTGCTGTTGAAGTGCTGGGAACAGCTGGTGGAGGGTCATCCCGCAGCCTATCACATGAAGCGCTCGCATAATTGCGAGGATGGATGGTCTTCACGTGTTGAACCATGATAGCGGTTTCAAATGAATATTTTTTGGTCGGATCTCCTCTAGATAGTGTGGTCCCACACACCTTGCAGGTGATTTTCGCAGCATTCGCCTTCTTCTCTCCATCTGGAAATGTGAAACATTCACAAATTGAAGCTTCTTTCCTATTTGACTATGCCTCCTCAGCCACAAATTCCTCTTCTGAAGAGTGTTCAGCAGAATCTTCTTGCTGAAGTGCAGCCATAATAAAGTGCTCTTCTTAAACACAGGAGCTCCAGAAAAGAGATGGTTCTTCCGTGAGAGTCAAAGAAGAATGATTAAAATGGGTGGGGTCTTTCAACAGTTGGAATAGGAAGTATTATGAACTAATCAAATCTCTTGTTTTGAAGTCACATGGTGTGCGCTTACGGTACACTTATGATGCACGTACGGACGATGTATTCCCGAGATTTGCGTAATTGCTTTTAAAAGTAATATATGCTTATTAAAAGTAAAAAAAACTGTTTTCATGATTATCTTAGATAATGTCTTGCCTCAATATTTACATTAAAAACATAGATATATCTTTTTAAACATTAGGAAACTTTTGCGGAATACGCATACGGTGCGCTGTACAAACGTACATGACGTCACGCGGAAGGGCCGAAGCGACGCGGAACATCAAGACGTATTCGTTTAGTATACGCCGGTATGCGTACAGTATGATTACAGATACAAAGGATGGTGCGAGCACCGTACGCATACCGTACGTTTACCACAAAAAAAATTAAAAAGTCAATATATAGAAGTTAATTGTAATATATTGAAAAAAAAAATCATTTTTGAATTTTGTTTTTTATTATTTTACATTAAAAATATGTAATGTAATTTAAAAAATAAAATAACTAAAATTCTTCTTATAAAAATTAAGGAAATTAGTAGAATAAGAAATGAATATAATTAATACATTTAAAAATTGGCATTTACAAAACCTATGAAATTCAGTGAAAAAAACATAGGTTTTTAGGCATGTTACACTTAGGAATTAACTTTAAAAAAAACTTAGAAATTCACTGAAAAAGCCATTGATTTCACATATGTTTTAGTTAGGAATTCGCATTAAAAAAATCACTGAAAAAACCATAGGGTTCACACGCTATAGTTAGCTGGACATTTCACTCATACAAAACCATTGAAATTCCCCCGTTATAGTTAGTTCAGCTAACTATAATTCACGCGCCCGCAATCCACTGCTGATGGCGTCACATATTACATCACTGATGACATGGTCAGTGACATCACTCATGACATCACTGATGACATCTCAAATGACATCACTGATGACATCATCCAGTGAATGCGTGTCTTTCTGAAAAATAAATATTTTTTATTTGTATATATAAAGGTCGTTGGATGAATAAATGGGTAAATAAGTGTCTAAATGGATGTTTTGTTTTGTTTAATTGATATCGGCAATCACATGTGTCCTGGACACATCATCATATTTTGCTCTGAGGACCAGTTCGTCCCAAGCGCCCATATGCAAACAGGCATAGCTTGGAGAGAAACTGGCCCCCATTGATACCCCTTGCAGTTGTCTGTACAGCAGGTTATTGTACATAAATACATTATTTTCTAGACAATACCTTAGCATCTCTTCCAGCATGATATTGTGATCCCTGAAGAGGGCACTCCTCTGAGCTAAAAAAGTATTGACAGCAGTGATTCCATCAGTAGGCCTAACACTTGTATAGAGCGCTGTTACATCAAGTGCTATCAACCAGTAATCCGTTTCCCACTTAATTTTCTGCAGTTTAAACAAGAAATCACCAGTATCTTGAATATAGGATTCTAGTTGTCTTACATACCCTTGTAGAAAATAGTCTATATAAAAAAAACTATTTTCAGAAGTCCACCCCTAGTAGAGATTATGGGTCTACCCGGGATGTTCGCATTGTCCTTGTGGACTTTGGGTAAAAAGTAGATAAGAGGTGTTGTAGGAAAATCTACTTTGAGGTACCTGTATTCCGCCTCTTATAGCAGTTTCTTGCTCCTCCATTGGGAAAGCTTACAATGGTAATCCTGTTGCAGAATCTTCAATTGGCTCATGTTGACCCATTCATAAAGCTGCCTGTCATTGAGCTGTTTATAGGCTTCTTTGTCATAGCCAGTTCGGGTCATCAGAACAACATTGCCACCTTTATCACTGGGACGAATGATGACGCTGTTGTCCTTGCTCAATTTCGCCACTAGTTGATCACATTGGCTGGTCTGGCTGTCAAACCTGTGTTTATTGGAATGTATTTTTCTATGCAGAGATTTCAATTGAGTAATCACATTGTCCTGGAAGACATCAATCATGTCACGTGGCATGATGGGACTGAATGAAGAGGGCAGTTTGAACAGAGCTAATGGTGCCAGCGGAGTCATATTAGAGAGTGTTCCTGTTGTTTCACTGAAACTCCTCACCTGACTTGCAGTATATCCTGCTCCTTCGGTTTCCCAGAGCTCAAGGCGATCAGCAGTCGCAGCACTTTCAACTCCCATGGTATTTTGATTGCCAGTATTGCTTGGTATGTCACTGTTACTCATCTTTTTCAATAGATGGAATTTCCGCAGTTTCAGCTTTCTCACAGTTTTGTATATATCAATGCGTGTTGCTGGGTAATTCATGTCAGTTTTGGGTGCATATGAGAGGCCCAATTTCAGAATGTCTTGTTCATTTGTCGTGAGCACTAACGGGGTCAAATTGATAATAGTGCGCGTAGAATCCCCCATAGTTTACACTTCTTGGCTGCCCACTGGCCTATGCCCCTCTTTTTGAATTGCCCACTGCCTCCTTGCATTGCGCCTCTTCCTACGTACATAGTTTGCGTATTTTGTTTGTAGTCCTTTTGAGTACGTTGTCTTAGAGACTGCATCCTTCCCTGGCATAAAAAACTAATTTCTTCTCCAGGAGATTGTTTGCTTTGTATATTGGCTGTAATTGCGCTACGGAATTCTGACTCAGATTCACTGCCCCCTCTGGAGCTCATATCTGACACAGTAGAGTCCATTAGTTCCTTGTTTTTATTATTTGTTCGTGACATTGATGCTGCTTGAGCTCCACCTGCTGGCCCTCTTAGTGTATCATATTTGCGTGAGAAAGTGAAGATTTTGCCCAAGTCATAATCATTTCGGTCTCTCTGGAACTTATACGTTTTACGTTCCATAATTTTTGTTTCCTCTTTTTTCAGTCAGATGTTCATTTCATTTGTCAATTTCGTTCTCTCAGCTGCATCACTGATAGTTTTCAGTTCCTCATGAAGAGCCGCTATTTCAATCAGAGGTCTTGCTCTGTCAATGTCTGCATATTTTATTAAAATCAAGACGAGGCACTGTGATGCCTCTAAATTGCTCTCAGCCCACTCACGCATTAGCTCTTGGTTGGGATTTTCATGGGGCTGTAAGAATACGCAGACCACGGGGTATACGGTTAACATTGATGTATTTTTGTAACAATTTAGATTCCCACCATTTGGACTGCTCGTTTCTTAACTTCTTTTTTTCCAGCACTTTAAATTTTTCTTTTTTTTTGTCCTCATTTGCCTTACCCTCTTTTCAAGAAACGCCAACCACCTTACGTGTCCTACTTTGAGAGAGCAAAAGATTTTTAATTATCTCCCATTCCCAGACACGATTGGCATAATGGCGGATGAAGAATCCAGAAGACAAGAGGAGGGAGGGGGTGTGGGCTAGTAGTTATTCCATCAAGGTATTTTTCAACCTGTTGGACCAATTACAATATCCGAGGGAACCAATAACCCAAGGTCCATGGAGTGTGTTAGGCATAATCATAGGACCAGGGGGAAAAGAATAAAAAAAAATGGAAATCCTATCTCCACTAAACCAGTAAGTCCCAGAAAGACAAATTTGGTTTACTGCAAGGTCTGGCCAAGTCCACCTTAGATGTTTCGTATAGGGACATTAGCCAGCCTGCATGTGATGGTGCTGTAGTATCAACCCAAAATTTACAAATTTGCATCTTGAGAATTGCATAAAAAAGGAAAGTCCTTGCCCGGCCGGTAACGCTTTCATCTAACCCAAAAATTATTAGTGGCAGAATAATGGACAGTGATATATTGAGAATAGAATCCAATGACGACTTTACTTCTTCCCAAAACAAACAAATGGTAGGGCAATCCTTAAACATATGTACATCGGATTCTTTGGGGAGATTGCATTTATTACAGCTCTTTCCTGGCTGAAAGTTTGATGATCTTAGAGGGCAGAGGTAGGCACGATGTAATGTGAACAGATGATTACGCCTCAGCCATGCTAGTTTAACGGTTTTATAAAGAAGAGTAAAAGATTTTATCCATAACTCCTCGCATTGAAGGACTAGTTCACCTCCCCACAACTCATCAGGACGGGTAAACTCCCCATCCACCTCCTCCAAAATACTCCAATACCAAAGAGCCACCTCTTTGCCTCCCTCTTGCCTCTCTACCAACTGTTGTTCCAGGTTACTCATTTTCTTCAATTGGACACCTTTCCTACCCAAAACCCAAGCCCAACTGTCAAGCTGCATGTGCTTGAATCTGGATAGAGCCGGGCCTACCCTATCACGTAGTTCTTCCCATGCTACCATTGACCCTCCCTGCCAATAACTCATCCCTACTTACAATCCCAGCATCTTTCACGGGGATTGCAAAACTGTCCTTCAAACACAGTGGTAACCCTGGGGAGTCCCACAAGGGGGCAAAGTTTGAGTAGTAAGAAAGCCCTATTCTCTTTTTAATCTGTGTCCAGGCTCTTGCCAAAGATTGTAGAATCTTTAACTTCACTTTAAAAAAAAAATTCTGGTCCCCAAATTTGAATAAGAAACCGTCAATTGAAAGGTCCGCCCCTACTAACATGGCCTTAAACATTATCCCTGTAGATGAGCTAGATGGGGTTTTCAAAAGCATTCTAGAATGGGATAACTGAAAAGCCCATGCATAGTACTGTAAATCGGGTAGTGCCAGCCCACCCTTTTCCCTCCTCCTTCTCAACTTATTCCAGACCAACCTAGTTGCTTTGTAATTCCAAATAAAGGAATTGATCTCTTGCTGACATTTGTCTAGCTGTTTAGCATCAAAGGCCAAGGGGATGGTGTTAAAAATTAATGTAAATTTAGGAATAATAGACATCTTTACTAAACTTTTCCTCCCTAGTATGGTAAGTGGAAGACAAGCCCAGGATTTTAAAAACTTCCGACATTCTTTAAAGACCCGGTCTAGGTTGGTTTGCACGACGTTTCCAACCTCTTGAGTGATCTGAATTCCTAGATAACGCATGGAGGTGGGCACTTCGAGCTGTGTATTAGTGATATTCCAGGTCATTATTTCCGTTTAGCTTGAGCCCTTCAGAAGAATACCGTTAAAAAGGGCCTTCAATGTTGGAACTATGGCTGCACTTGAAACACGATAAAGCTCTCCTGGTAAGCCGTCAGGGCCTTCTGCCTTTCCTCGCTTTAGTTGTCCAATGGCTTTACCCACTTTTGCCTCTGTTATTTCCATCTCCAAGTGGCTACTCTGCAATGCTGAAAGAGTTGGCCGGGCGACCTTGTCAAACCAGGAATCCCTTGCAGCAGGCTCATCCATGATATCCTCCTTGTATATCGCCTGGAAGAATTCCTGGAACGCGCTCCCTATTTCTGAATTAGAAGTCCTGGATGCTGCTTCGCCTTCCAGTTTTATTTCCCTGATATAATTTTGTGCTTGGTCAGATTTTATTTACCAAGCCAAAACCTTGCCTGCAGCTTCCCCAAATTCTAAATGAGAGATCTTGTTTTCCTCCCATCTCTTAGCAACCCTTTATTGTAATATGTTTTCAAGCTGCATTTCAGCTCAGCCCGCTTCTCTTGTTCATCTATTGAGCCTATGGAGGAACCGAGCTTGTGATCCATTAGACGCATATCCAGCTCAAGGTTTTTATTTGTCTCTCTGTATACCTTCCTTATATGGGAGGCTCTGATAGTTATACATCCTCTCAAATAGGCTTTCAGGGCCTCCCACACCGTGGCTATGGCAGCAGATTGCAGATTAATCTCCCAAAATTATTTTGATTCTGCTACCAGAAAACTAATTTCCTCATCTTCTAGTAAGATTGTCTAAAAATATTTGGATTCTGCTACTAGAAAACTAATTTCCTCATCTTCTAGTAAGATTGTCCGGTCGAAAGACCATGAGGCATGTCTAGTCTGCTGACCATTTTTTAAGATAAATAGGATAGCTGAATGATCGGACAGGTGGGAAGGAAGGTATACCAATTCCGCCAATTGATCTTTAAGGCAGTAACTAAAAAATACATAGTCCATTCTCGACTTATGCTTGTATTTAAGGTTTTGGAAGGAGACCCCCAGTTTATTGCCTGCCCTTTTCCTCCATAGATCCGCTAGGCCCAACTGTGTCATTATTGACACTAGGGTTTGCCTTGATTTAGAGAGTGCGCATGCTCTAGAGCTAGGTGACTTGTTAAGGTTAGGGTTAAGCACTATGTTAAAGTCACCAGCCCAAATAACTGGATCCTGGGAGGTAATCGGGTGATTCCGAATCGTGTTCAAGTAAGATGGGTCATCTTGATTTGGACCATAATAGCCCACTAGTGTATAAATCAAGCCATCTGCCGATATTCTTAATAAAAGCCATCTCCCATTGTGGTCCTCTTTATAGTCCAGTATCTGGACTTTCGCCTGTTTTTTAAAAATAAAGAGGATCCCTCTTATATTTGCATTTTGGTCTGTGCATAAAAACTTCTCCACCCATTTCTGCTTTTTCAGCATATCGGTGACTTCTGTCTTAAGAAAATGCGTCTCCTGCATGACAATGACCTGCGTGGGGGAGTCTCTCAAATATTGGAGGATTCTATGTCTTCCACTTCTCACACGCAGGCCATTAACATTCCAGGATAAGAATTGCAGGGAGGTCATGTCAATTCCTTACTCCATCCCATTTCATCCCATCCACCAACCCAGAAGGCCTGGGCGCCTGAGGCACAACTGCTGACAATACTTAGCCTGGGAGTATCCGCTATTAGGATACCTAAAAGACTTAAAAGACTTAAAGAGGGCTGACTTTTGAGGATTTTTAGAATGTTTCCCCCCCACCTAGTGCCCCCCCTTTCCACCCCCCTGGAAAATCCCCCCACACATACACTGGCCAGATGTATATCCAGGTTTGCGTCCTCAGACAGCCCCCCCTCCTACACCGCTTAGTTTAGTAGGTTGCGCCGGCTGAAGAGAACAGATAATAGAAAAAGTGGCTCATAATAAAGCAAAAGCCTTATCCCCTGTTATATTTATGTTTTTTTTTTTTAAATTCTTCCCTCTTTTCCCTTTTCTTCCTTTTTTCCCCCTTTTCCTTCTCTCTCCCCTCTCTTTAACCATTTTAAAACCAATTCTCCATTTGTCCATTATATAATCCGTTTAAACCCCTTTTTGTAGAATATTCGAAAAACAATTCTTTTTTTCCCTCTCCTCTCTCAAGCAATCCTTTCCTCCCATTTTAATTGATTAGTCCACTCCATTCCCCTTAGTCTCACTTCACTGAAAAAGAAGGACCCCCTAATCTCCTCAGATAGATCAAAGCACCAACCGAAAATATTGGGAGTTAAAGCCTTGTCAAATACCCCCCTATCATATACTCATTGTGTAATGGAGAGGTGCTCTTTATATTAGCCCCCGCCCCCGCGAACGGTCCCCAATGGATTCTAGTAGTTCGTCGGCCTCAAAAGGGGATCGGATGTTATACATTTTCGTTATTGTACATCACCCGCTAGAACGCGGGGAACCTCATCTACACTGTTGCCCCTAATGCTATAAACTTCTCCATTCTTTGACTGAGCTCCCACTGTCAGTCTAAAGTGGATTTAGATAGGTCAGACCGAACTTCAAAGGAAAAATCTGGGGCCTTTAATGATTTAGCCTTCAATGCAAGGTTTAGGATTTTCTCCTTCAGGATATATGTAAGAAAGTTGACTCTGCATGGGTTTAAACAAAAGGGATCTCTATGTATCCGCTGGATGTCTCTCTCTAGGATGTCAGCTGCCTCATCCAGATTTAGGGAGTCCTTTAACAATGACACCACTAAAGCCTTAATGTCACCACTTTCTTTCTCTTTCCCCTCCGGGACCTTCAGGAGCCGAAGATTATTCCGCCGTGAATAGTTTTCCAATGACTCAACCCTTTCCCTCATAACATCTCCCTCTATCCGTAAACTTTGGATCTTTGTCTCAGCTGTCTCCAAATTAGCTTTCAGTGACCCCACTGAGCCCTCCAGGGTCTCCGTTCTTTCATAGAGACAATCTACTTTCTTCTCGAGGGTTTCACATGCCGCCCTGATCTCATTCTGGTTTAATTTTGAGACAACAAAGCTGCTCCTTATCTCCTCCCTCACAGATGTTAGGAGTGCCTCGAGTGAGCTTCCAACCCCCTTTTCTCCCTCCACATATACCCCACTTGTCCCTCCAGTGCAATCCGCAGGGCCGGTGGACCCCCAGTGTCATCAATTGGCCCGGGATCATCTGTTCTAGCCAGGGGATTAATGGTCTCCTTGTCCGGAGCATCCGGAACAGTGGTGGCTACCACTTTGGGTAAACTTTGAGGGGGGGGAGAGGACTCAGCCATACTTATATTGGAGGAGGTGCTATGGTCGACAGAATTTGCAGGAAAGATTTCCAACACCTGGGGCAATATCTTAAAGAAAGAACGCAGAGAGGGGGTAATGCGTACTACACTATTTTGTAAGTACTTATTTTTAGCCCCCTTCTGAGAGCTACTACTGACTTTAGGGCATTTACTCCCCTCTTTACTCCTAGCCCCCTGGATTGCGCCTATTCTGTCCCTGGCTCTATCAGCCTCAGCCACAACCTCAATATCAACTTCCCTATCTCCTACTAACAGAGCTAGATCTAAGTCACCCTTCTCCCCCTCTCCACATGGACTCTCTGTATGAATGCAGCTTCTGAGACCTTTTCCCCGCATTTTACCTTTTGATGTCCGCCTTTTGGATATGCGTTTGCTGGGGTTAGGAGGGGGAGTCTCTGCACCCTTTTCCAAATCCCCCACCTTACTCTTACCGTCCACAGCTGAACCACCAGGAGCCGCGGAGGTTTCGCATGTCAACACCCCTGCTTCCATCTCTCCCTCTGCGTTACTTTTTGTGTCAGCTGCTGGACGAAAAATGGTAAATGCTGGTTGAAGCCCAGCCGCCATCACACCACCTCCTCTCTCTCCGCCGTAGTTTCCTCGAAGAAGCCCGCGAGCCACCGCCCTGCAGCCGTGCCTCAGCTCCGCGGCTGCACGCTTCCACCACGGGAGAAAGGCAGAGGGGAGGGGTGTCAAACCCGCTGCAAAGCACATCTGCGCCGGTACTGTGTAGGTTAATAAAACAAAGCTTTCCCTGGGGTTTAACCTTCACTTTCCCCCTCTGCGACCACTCCTCATAACAAAAGCCACATAGAGCGGATTCAAAACGCCGGTAAGCTAGAAAAGATGTAGCGGTGCTGGAGGAGGTCTATCAGGACGCCCATACCGCTCTAGCCTGCGGCCACCATGTTTTCCCAACGACAACGGACCTCCACCAGAGAGTTTCCTAGCAATTTAAATTTTTCATGCAGAGTGTTATGACCTGAACTATTTTCCACGTTGATTCTGCCTCGAATATTTGCGGGTATCGGAAGGCTGTCTGAGAACATTCTACTCGCTGCTGCCTCCCGCTCTCTCACATTGTCGGTCGACATTATCGGAAAGCACTATCTGTTTATATGTAATAATTGCAGGCGTCTTATACCCGTTAAGTACAATACAAATCGTAGTAGCGCCCACTCATTCAATCAGTCTCTCCTCCCCTAGGTACCTGGTAGTATGATTACGCCGTGAATTTCAGAGTCGGCTCCGGTGTTTCGCGGAATGTAGCGCAGCACTCACAGAGTCTCCTCCCGTTCGTACAGAGTTCACTTGCAGGGTCAGGGGGGTCAAACGCCTCTCTTCCTTCCGGAAAGAACTTCAACCAAAAACACCTGGGATTGGTTTCGTTGATGGCGTCGACCTCCATTTTGCACTGGAGAGGGTCACGCGTTTTGGCCAAATGAAACCAAGTGGCCAATAAATATAGATAAATCCTTCAGTCCTGTGCTTCACTCGTCGTCCTCAGCACAAAAGGTACGGACACGGACCAAAATTTCAGAATGCAGTTATTTTATTTGTGCAATTCCAGTCGCCATAACGTTTCGGCTCCAGTGAGCCTTGATCTCATGACAATGTGTGAACATAAAACGCCCATATTTAAAGTGCCCGTGCATACACATTCATAGGTCACATGGCATAGACACTGAAGACAGAGTAAGTACTGATCAGCAATAAAGTGCATAATATATGTTAAAATATAAAACATATATATATATATATATATATATATATATATATATATATATATATATATATATATATATATATATATATATATATATATATATATACATCAAATTATTATCCATATAAAAGCAGGTCAAGAGAGTTGGCTAAAAATATTGTTAATATCACACTAAAATCAGTATTTACAGATTTCCAAAGTGCAAAATTAGCCAAAAATAGGAATCAATATCTTTCTCTCATGTGCAAAGAAGGATACATTTACATCATGACCATCCTAGGTTCAATCTTGGGTAAAATCCAGTACATAATTACTCATTAATGTCGCAGTTGCAATGCATCATGTTAAAACTAATAAGTGCAACTAGAACCTATACAGTGCAATAATAAAGTGCCAAAGCGCAAACTAATACTAATAAAAACACATAATATAATTGAGGCATTTGTTAGACTGAGCCCAGTCATGTTATGTTATGTTGTTATGTTAGCAGTTTTGTAAAGCGCAACAGCTGCCCCCGCAACGGGGCGTCCCGGCGCTGGAACCATAACACAACCAACTGAGAGGGGGTAAGGTGAGGGACTTAACAGGGGGGGAAGAGGTAGGTTTTAACAGCTTTACGGAACGCTAGGATATTGTCCATGCCTCGAATATTGAGGGGAAGGGAGTTCCATAATTTGGCCCCCAGTAGTTTGAAAGAGCGTCCTCCGATGCGGCAAAACTTAGTGTGGGGTACCGTTGCTAGGTGTTGCCCGATGGACCTGAGGTTCCGTTTGGGAGTGTAGTACCTAGACCAACTCATGTAAGTTGAGAACTTAAAATAGTGACTCAGAGAGACTACAGCATAAGGAATGGGGATCCAGCAGTAAATAGAAAATAAAGATCAAATCAGATCATAGTCAGAAACACTTCATAGATGGGTCACACATAGAGCCAGGAACAACAATCTTCAAAGATTTCAATCATGGTCCATCATATCAAAATAGTTCTTTGCATACTCAAAATTCCCATGTAGCTAAAAGGGTGTGTCCACAATAGGCCAGGTGGCTGTAAACAGTAGGGGAGATATATGTTAGAACATATTTATCAATAAAACAATAAATAATATCAAACGGTTAAAACGCCTATGTACAACTAGAACTGAAGTATAAAAATGCATAGATAAAAGATCACCAGTGATTTCAAACCAAATTTTAGTACAGGCTAGTATGTAGGTCCTCTGTAAGGTTCAGCCCCCCTGGCTGCTTGGTGTCGAGTTGGAGTATATATTTAGTTACCTCCCCATCTACTGGCATTGACAGCATCAATTACATAGTATTTAAGACCTTTGTTATCACTTTGGCGGTGTTCTCTAAAGTGCCTTGCCACAGGAAATGTATTATCTTGGTTAGCAATGGCCCTAAGATGTTGTAGGATCTGCTTATGAACAGCAAGTTTTGTACTACCTACATATTTGCGTGAACAGGGACACTCCAAAATGTAGACAGCATACTCCGTTTTACACGTGAGTACTTTGTCTATCCGATGCTCTTTAGGGCTAAAACCATCAGTATAAGATTCTTTATTAATCCTGTGGGTACAAGATTTGCAGGTCTTACATTTAAAGAACCCACTATTGCTTTGTAACCAAGTGGTCTTTTCAATAACCTCAGGGTTGGTATTAACCAGCTTGTCCCTCATAGAGGGAGCCCGGCTTAATGTAATGGATGCCTTTTTGGGGAGGGGTGCTCCGATAACTGGGTCATTGAGAATGATGGGCCAATTACTGTTAATGATCATCCAAAGTTCTCTGTGTTGATTATTATAACCCACAATTACTCTAAACGGAGTGACCTGATTCATGGTTTGGGTCCGCAACACAGGGTCAGTGGTTGTAGTGGATACCGTACTGAGATCATATTTCTTAAGTAGAGCATCACGGGTAACTAGCATAGATTTAGATCTAGCGTTGTCAATGGTCTGGTTAGAGTAGCCCCTTTCCAGGAATCGATTTTTACTGGCTTCCTGGGCTTGATTCAGGTAATGGTTATTACTACATACTCTTCTCAGACGTAACATCTCGCCATAGGGAATACTCATAATCAGATGTGGAGGATGAGCACTACCCGCATGAAGGATAGTATTCCCGGTGGTGGCCTTTCTAAATAGTCTAGTCTTTAGTTAGTTATTGTAGCCATAGACTTCCGTGTCCAAAAAGGGAACATTGGTTTGACTGAGTGTTGCAGTGAATTTCAAATTGCTTTGATTGTCGTTCAGAATAGTTAAAAAATTCAATGCTTCCTCCTGTGTCCCTCTCCACACTACAAACAAATCGTCAATGAAACGATACCAGGCAATCACATGCGTCCTGAACACATCATCATATTTTGCTCTGAGGACCAGTTCCCCCCAAGCGCCCATATGCAAACAGGCATAGCATGTTTCAATGGGGCGGTGCATTCCTGACGGCTGGGCTCCTGTCCCGATATCACTGCTCCCAAGGTTGCCCTCTATTAGAGATCACTCACACGCCGTTTTGAAAGACAAGCTTTTAATTGGTATGCACTTTGAAACATGGGGATCAGGGGAACCACCAACTGCTGCTTTCCCTTTAAGACACGCCTAAATGGATTGAGCGCCGAGGACAAGTGCGGATGCCCATCTGGGGGCTCTAATTGAGTGGCAGCATATCGAGCATCAGCACTGAGGACTACGGGACCCAGCATACCTTGCAATAAGGGCGGCCCATCCAGGGCGGGACTCCTGTATGAAATTAATTAATCCCACAGTGCGCACATTTCATTTCGTCCCAGCCTCTGAGGAAGAAGGCTGTGTTACTTCAAAACACGTCAGGCATTGGGGATGCCTTGAACTGCCAAAAGCTATCTGCACTCACTCTCTGCGCATACCAATTAAAAACTTGTTTTTCAAAACGGCGTGCGAGTGCTTCCAAATAGAGGGCAACCTTGTGAGCAGTGATATATATATATATATATATATATTCCCTACTGGCGGTCGCCAGTAAGTATATATAGTTAGGATTTTTTTCCTATGGGATTTCGGAAAATTCTATGTCGAATAACTTTGCCGTTTGTGGACGGATTTGGCTGAAATTTTCAGGAAAATTGCACATTTTGTTTCTGAGCAGCCCCTGAAAATGTGTGGGGGTTTCGCCAAGGGGGGGCCAAGAAAAAAGGGGGGTCCCAAAACACGTTTTTCCCATTCATTTTTCCATAGGGCGGTTGGAATCACTTTTAGCTCGAACGGCTGAATGGATTTACACGAAACTTGGCAAAATTGTAGATATGGTTTGCCCGACGTGCCTTTGCTATGTCTCAATATATGTGCTCCAGTGGATTTTGAGAAATTAACGTTTTAAAAAACAGATATATCTGTGACAGAGCTCCGGTTAGCGCTCCGGTTCGCGTACCTGACGCGTAATGGAACTTCGCGAAGCAAAGCTGATTGGCTCTCCGGTGTCTGTCAACATTCTAAACAGTCCGGACCGGCCGCCATCTTGTCTCTCAGTAGGATCGAGAGACAAGAGGTGGAGAAAAATGAAGGGGGAATTTAATGAAAGGGGGCAAGGTAGACCCCTCCTGACCCCCTAGGAATGATGTGGGGGTTATTAAATCGATTTTTCGCGGTAGAAGCGCTTCCCGGTATGCGAACCGGGTAGCTCACCGGTAGCGTAACGGGAGTTCGCCGTTTTGTGTTTCGGATGAAATAAATCACAAGATGGAGGGAAAAAAATGTGGGAAATGGGCATAAGGGGGCACGGGAGACGTATCCTAACCCCCAGGGTTTTCTGAGGGTGTCTGAGGAGGCTCATATATGTCGTAAAAAAAAAATTCTTTTTCACGCGGTTAGCTGCCGGTACGCGAACCGGGTAGCGAACCGGGAAGCGAACATAAGTGAAAATTATTGAAAAAAGGTACATTCGAAATTTTAAAAGAGTAATTATAATTAAGGTAGCTCTGAAAAGAGCTTTTGGGTTCTGTGTAAGTTCTAGGTACTTATAAGTAGGTACCAATACACAGTCTTAAATGTTGTATAAAAACTGTTTCCCTCATCTGAGAAGTGCACACCATCTCCTCTGTAGATATCTTGCATGTAGTAACGCAAGTTATTGTTGTAGATGGAGCCCATTCCATGGTTTGTTATGTAAGCTGAAACAGACTTATTTACATGCTTCCTCGCTTTCTCAATTTGTGGACAAAATTGATTGGACCACTTCCATTTCTGTCTTTGGCATATATTGGAATATACCACGGCAGTTTGAGGAAAAAGTGCCATCAATTACTCAAAGGTGTCCTTTAAAAGCATTTCCAGACCTACCCCAGAGAAGGAAAAAATGGTGTCTGCTTCATTAAACAAATATTTCACTTGCCCCATGATTCAGGGAGAATCATTTGCTTACTTGATGTGTATAAAAACGTTTCTTGAAGTCATTTAGGTTTCTTGATATGTACTGCTAGAGTTTCATAGCCAGCATGGGGCATATTTACAAGGCCTTTGAGCCACTTTCAAGTTATTTTCCCCATGTTAAAAGTAATGCAAACGTGGTGCAAGGGCCTTGTAAATACGCCCTCATGTGTGTTAGGGCATTTTAAGTAACTTCCCCATGAATGGGGGAGAATAATTTGCTTACTTGATGTGTTTAAAAACGTTTATTGAAGTCATTTAGGTTTCTTGATATATACTGCTAGAGATTCATAGTCAGCATGAGGTATATTTACAAAGCCTTTGAGCCATTTTAAGTAAAAAAAAAAAATTTTTTAAAACACATCAAGTAAGTAAATTATTCTCCTAGATTCATGGGAAAGTAGAAACAGATCCTTTGAGCACTCCCTGAGCACATAGTAATATAAAAATGTTGTACTCTTTACCATTAGTCTGACTTTTTTTTATAATTACTCTACTATTATATCTTAAATTTTGAAAAAAAATGAATAATGTCTTCAACAATTTTCAATTTATAAATACAATTTTATTGATATTAATTTTAAAAATCTTTGGAAATTTCAAGTAGTACTTCATCTGAAATTTCATGATCTTTATTTTAATAAATTGTCTCTTGTTTATCAAAATTGTCCATAAATTCCAACAGTTGTTCGTCTACTGTCACATAAAAAAAATCGTCATTATTGTCCTGTATTTCAGGTTGTACTTTGGGTTCCTGTGCTTCTTTATCCATAATTGCTGTTAAGGTAGAATAAAAAGAGAGAGAGAAATAGAGTTTAAGTAAGAAACTTCAACATTTTTATTTTTAACTTAACGTGTACAACATAGTTCTGAGTTTTTAAGAGTGAATTTATGTTTGGGCAGTGTATTCTACAAGGCAGGAAGTAGAAATATAAAGTACTGCATGTGATCAAGTCTAACTCAATCTATGACTATAACAGAGAAGCCTTAATCAATCTATAACTATAACTGAGGGACAGTAAATATCTAACAGGAAACGTTTTTATAAAAATAACTTTAAGTGCACAACATATTTCTCCTTAGAAACTATTAACTTACCTTTGGAAAAGTGTCTTAGGTTTCTCAGGAAATGCTCTGTAAATGTGCCTCAGGGAGTTCCAGTCAAAATGGCTGTCTTTCCCTCTCATTTTTCATATATTTTCATGTAGCAAACCAATCAAATGTCAGCACATAAAAATACAATTTGAAAGTAATGTTATCATTGGTTGAAAATGTCAACTCTTTCTAATGTGTTTTTGCCATGTAATTTACCTCAGGTTATTTAGACAGGGCTACAACTTGAATGGCTCTATGGAATTCCATCAAATTTGGGAAAATGGTAGGGACTGGTATGTAGTAGGGACTATTTCAAATTTGGTAAAAGTGTCGCCTGTGCTTTTTTGGTACATTAACTTCCCACATTTTTTTTGCTGCATGTGCCGTTGCGCGCCCCGGTTCGCGCACCGGGTAGCTTACCGGCAAAGTAACTGGAGTCCGCCATCTTGCGTAAGGGTTTAATTTGGACACAAGATGGATGATAAACAATGCTGGGATTGTGTAAAAGGGGGCAAGGGAGACATATTCTGACCCTGGTCAGAACAACATTGCCACCTTTATCACTGGGACGAATGATGACGCTGTTGTCCTTGCTCAATTTCGCCACTAGCTGATCACATTGGCTGGTCTGGCTGTCAAACCTGTGTTTATTGGAATGTATTTTTCTATGCAGAGATTTCAATTGAGTAATCACATTGTCCTGGAAGACATCAATCATGTCACGTGGCATGATGGGACTGAATGAAGAGGGCAGTTTGAACAGAGCTAATGGTGCCAGCGGAGTCATATTAGAGAGTGTTCCTGTTGTTTCACTGACACTCCTCACCTGACTTGCAGTATATCCTGCTCCTTCGGTTTCCCAGAGCTCAAGGCGATCAGCAGTCGCAGCACTTTCAACTCCCATGGTATTTTGATTGCCAGTATTGCTTGGTATGTCACTGTTACTCATCTTTTTCAATAGATGGAATTTCCGCAGTTTCAGCTTTCTCACAGTTTTGTATATATCAATGCGTGTTGCTGGGTAATTCATGTCAGTTTTGGGTGCATATGAGAGGCCCAATTTCAGAATGTCTTGTTCATTTGTCGTGAGCACTAACGGGGTCAAATTGATAATAGTGCGCGTAGATTCCCCCATAGTTTACACTTCTTGGCTGCCCACTGGCCTATGCCCCTCTTTTTGAATTGCCCACTGCCTCCTTGCATTGCGCCTCTTCCTACGTACATAGTTTGCGTATTTTGTTTGTAGTCCTTTTGAGTACGTTGTCTTAGAGACTGCATCCTTCCCTGGCATAAAAAACTAATTTCTTCTCCAGGAGATTGTTTGCTTTGTATATTGGCTGTAATTGCGCTACGGAATTCTGACTCAGATTCACTGCCCCCTCTGGAGCTCATATCTGACACAGTAGAGTCCATTAGTTCCTTGTTTTTATTATTTGTTTGTGACATTGATGCTGCTTGAGCTCCACCTGCTGGCTCTCTTAGTGTATCATATTTGCGTGAGAAAGTGAAGATTTTGCCCAAGTCATAATCATTTTGGTCTCTCTGGAACTTATACGTTTTACGTTCCATAATTTTTGTTTCCTCTTTTTTCAGTCAGATGTTCATTTCATTTGTCAATTTCGTTCTCTCAGCTGCATCACTGATAGTTTTCAGTTCCTCATGAAGAGCCGCTATTTCAATCAGAGGTCTTGCTCTGTCAATGTCTGCATATTTTATTAAAATCAAGACGAGGCACTGTGATGCCTCTAAATTGCTCTCAGCCCACTCACGCATTAGCTCTTGGTTGGGATTTTCATGGGGCTGTAAGAATACGCAGACCACGGGGTATACGGTTAACATTGATGTATTTTTGTAACAATTTAGATTCCCACCATTTGGACTGCTCGTTTCTTAACTTCTTTTTTTCCAGCAATTTAAATTTTTCTTTTTTTTTGTCCTCATTTGCCTTACCCTCTTTTCGAGAAACGCCAACCACCTTACGTGTCCTACTTTGAGAGAGCAAAAGATTTTTAATTATCTCCCATTCCCAGACACGATTGGCATAATGGCGGATGAAGAATCCAGAAGACAAGAGGAGGGAGGGGGTGTGGGCTAGTAGTTATTCCATCAAGGTATTTTTCAACCTGTTGGACCAATTACAATATCCGAGGGAACCAATAACCCAAGGTCCATGGAGTGTGTTAGGCATAATCATAGGACCAGGGGGAAAAGAATAAAAAAAAATGGAAATCCTATCTCCACTAAACCAGTAAGTCCCAGAAAGACAAATTTGGTTTACTGCAAGGTCTGGCCAAGTCCACCTTAGATGTTTCGTATAGGGACATTAGCCAGCCTGCATGTGATGGTGCTGTAGTATCAACCCAAAATTTACAAATTTGCATCTTGAGAATTGCATAAAAAAGGAAAGTCCTTGCCTGGCCGGTAACGCTTTCATCTAACCCAAAAATTATTAGTGGCAGAATAATGGACAGTGATATATTGAGAATAGAATCCAATGACGACTTTACTCCTTCCCAAAACAAACAAATGGTAGGGCAATCCTTAAACATATGTACATCGGATTCTTTGGGGAGATTGCATTTATTACAGCTCTTTCCTGGCTGAAAGTTTGATGATCTTAGAGGGCAGAGGTAGGCACGATGTAATGTGAACAGATGATTACGCCTCAGCCATGCTAGTTTAACGGTTTTATAAAGAAGAGTAAAAGATTTTATCCATAACTCCTCGCATTGAAGGACTAGTTCACCTCCCCACAACTCATCAGGACGGGTAAACTCCCCATCCACCTCCTCCAAAATACTCCAATACCAAAGAGCCACCTCTTTGCCTCCCTCTTGCCTCTCTACCAACTGTTGTTCCAGGTTACTCATTTTCTTCAATTGGACACCTTTCCTACCCAAAACCCAAGCCCAACTGTCAAGCTGCATGTGCTTGAATCTGGATAGAGCCGGGCCTACCCTATCACGTAGTTCTTCCCATGCTACCATTGACCCTCCCTGCCAATAACTCATCCCTACTTACAATCCCAGCATCTTTCACGGGGATTGCAAAACTGTCCTTCAAACACAGTGGTAACCCTGGGGAGTCCCACAAGGGGGCAAAGTTTGAGTAGTAAGAAAGCCCTATTCTCTTTTTAATCTGTGTCCAGGCTCTTGCCAAAGATTGTAGAATCTTTAACTTCACTTTAAAAAAAAAATTCTGGTCCCCAAATTTGAATAAGAAACCGTCAATTGAAAGGTCCGCCCCTACTAACATGGCCTTAAACATTATCCCTGTAGATGAGCTAGATGGGGTTTTCAAAAGCATTCTAGAATGGGATAACTGAAAAGCCCAAGCATAGTACTGTAAATCGGGTAGTGCCAGCCCACCCTTTTCCCTCCTCCTTCTCAACTTATTCCAGACCAACCTAGTTGCTTTGTAATTCCAAATAAAGGAATTGATCTCTTGCTGACATTTGTCTAGCTGTTTAGCATCAAAGGCCAAGGGGATGGTGTTAAAAATTAATGTAAATTTAGGAATATTAGACATCTTTACTAAACTTGTCCTCCCTAGTATGGTAAGTGGAAGACAAGCCCAGGATTTTAAAAACTTCCGACATTCTTTAAAGACCCGGTCTAGGTTGGTTTGCACGACGTTTCCAACCTCTTGAGTGATCTGAATTCCAAGATAACGCATGGAGGTGGGCACTTCGAGCTGTGTATTAGTGATATTCCAGGTCATTATTTCCGTTTAGCTTGAGCCCTTCAGAAGAATACCGTTAAAAAGGGCCTTCAATGTTGGAACTATGGCTGCACTTGAAACACGATAAAGCTCTCCTGGTAAGCCGTCAGGGCCTTCTGCCTTTCCTCGCTTTAGTTGTCCAATGGCTTTACCCACTTTTGCCTCTGTTATTGCCATCTCCAAGTGGCTACTCTGCAATTCTGAAAGAGTTGGCCGGGCGACCTTGTCAAACCAGGAATCCCTTGCAGCAGGCTCATCCATGATATCCTCCTTGTATATCGCCTGGAAGAATTCCTGGAACGCGCTCCCTATTTCTGAATTAGAAGTCCTGGATGCTGCTTCGCCTTCCAGTTTTATTTCCCTGATATAATTTTGTGCTTGGTCAGATTTTATTTACCAAGCCAAAACCTTGCCTGCAGCTTCCCCAAATTCTAAATGAGAGATCTTGTTTTCCTCCCATCTCTTAGCAACCCTTTATTGTAATATGTTTTCAAGCTGCATTTCAGCTCAGCCCGCTTCTCTTGTTCATCTATTGAGCCTATGGAGGAACCGAGCTTGTGATCCATTAGACGCATATCCAGCTCAAGGTTTTTATTTGTCTCTCTGTATACCTTCCGTATATGGGAGGCTCTGATAGTTATACATCCTCTCAAATAGGCTTTCAGGGCCTCCCACACCGTGGCTATGGCAGCAGATTGCAGATTAATCTCCCAAAATTATTTTGATTCTGCTACCAGAAAACTAATTTCCTCATCTTCTAGTAAGATTGTCTAAAAATATTTGGATTTTGCTACTAGAAAACTAATTTCCTCATCTTCTAGTAAGATTGTCCGGTCGAAAGACCATGAGGCATGTCTAGTCTGCTGACCATTTTTTAAGATAAATAGGATAGCTGAATGATCGGACAGGTGGGAAGGAAGGTATACCAATTCCGCCAATTGATCTTTAAGGCAGTAACTAAAAAATACATAGTCCATTCTCAAATTATGCTTGTATTTAAGGTTTTGGAAGGAGACCCCCAGTTTATTGCCTGCCCTTTTCCTCCATAGATCCGCTAGGCCCAACTGTGTCATTATTGACACTAGGGTTTGCCTTGATTTAGAGAGTGCGCATGCTCTAGAGCTAGGTGACTTGTTAAGGTTAGGGTTAAGCACTATGTTAAAGTCACCAGCCCAAATAACTGGATCCTGGGAGGTAATCGGGTGATTCCGAATCGTGTTCAAGTAAGATGGGTCATCTTGATTTGGACCATAATAGCCCACTAGTGTATAAATCAAGCCATCTGCCGATATTCTTAATAAAAGCCATCTCCCATTGTGGTCCTCTTTATAGTCCAGTATCTGGACTTTCGCCTGTTTTTTAAAAATAAAGAGGATCCCTCTTATATTTGCATTTTGGTCTGTGCATAAAAACTTCTCCACCCATTTCTGCTTTTTCAGCATATCGGTGACTTCTGTCTTAAGAAGATGCGTCTCCTGCATGACAATGACCTGCGTGGGGGAGTCTCTCAAATATTGGAGGATTCTATGTCTTCCACTTCTCACACGCAGGCCATTAACATTCCAGGATAAGAATTGCAGGGAGGTCATGTCAATTCCTTACTCCATCCCATTTCATCCCATCCACCAACCCAGAAGGCCTGGGCGCCTTAGGCACAACTGCTGACAATACTTAGCCTGGGAGTATCCGCAATTAGGATACCTAAAAGACTTAAAAGACTTAAAGAGGGCTGACTTTTGAGAATTTTTAGAATGTTTCCCCCCCACCTAGTGCCCCCCCTTTCCACCCCCCTGGAAAATCCCCCCACACATACACTGGCCAGATGTATATCCAGGTTTGCGTCCTCAGACAGCCCCCCTCCTACACCGCTTAGTTTAGTAGGTTGCGCCGGATGAAGAGAACAGATAATAGAAAAAGTGGCTCATAATAAAGCAAAAGCCTTATCCCCTGTTATATTTATGTTTTTTTTTTTAATTCTTCCCTCTTTTCCCTTTTCTTCCTTTTTTCCCCCTTTTCCTTCTCTCTCCCCTCTCTTTAACCATTTTAAAACCAATTCTCCATTTGTCCATTATATAATCCGTTTAAACCCCTTTTTGTAGAATATTCGAAAAACAATTCTTTTTTTCCCTCTCCTCTCTCAAGCAATCCTTTCCTCCCATTTTAATTGATTAGTCCACTCCATTCCCCTTAGTCTCACTTCACTGAAAAAGAAGGACCCCCTAATCTCCTCAGAAAGATCACAGCACCAACCGAAAATATTGGGAGTTAAAGCCTTGTCAAATACCCCCCTATCATATACTCATTGTGTAATGGAGAGGTGCTCTTTATATTAGCCCCCGCCCCCGCGAACGGTCCCCAATGGATTCTAGTAGTTCGTCGGCCTCAAAAGGGGATCGGATGTTATACATTTTCGTTATTGTACATCACCCGCTAGAACGCGGGGAACCTCATCTGCACTGTTGCCCCTAATGCTATAAACTTCTCCATTCTTTGACTGAGCTCCCACTGTCAGTCTAAAGTGGATTTAGATAGGTCAGACCGAACTTCAAAGGAAAAATCTGGGGCCTTTAATGATTTAGCCTTCAATGCAAGGTTTAGGATTTTCTCCTTCAGGATATATGTAAGAAAGTTGACTCTGCATGGGTTTAAACGAAAGGGATCTCTATGTATCCGCTGGATGTCTCTCTCTAGGATGTCAGCTGCCTCATCCTGATTTAGGGAGTCCTTTAACAATGACACCACTAAAGCCTTAATGTCACCACTTTCTTTCTCTTTCCCCATTCGGGACCTTCAGGAGCCGAAGATTATTCCGCCGTGAATAGTTTTCCAATGACTCAACCCTTTCCCTCATAACATCTCCCTCTATCCGTAAACTTTGGATCTTTGTCTCAGCTGTCTCCAAATTAGCTTTCAGTGACCCCACTGAGCCCTCCAGGGTCTCCGTTCTTTCATAGAGACAATCTACTTTCTTCTCGAGGGTTTCACATGCCGCCCTGATCTCATTCTGGTTTAATTTTGAGACAACAAAGCTGCTCCTTATCTCCTCCCTCACAGATGTTAGGAGTGCCTCGAGTGAGCTTCCAACCCCCTTTTCTCCCTCCACATATACCCCACTTGTCCCTCCAGTGCAATCCGCAGGGCCGGTGGACCCCCAGTGTCATCAATTGGCCCGGGATCATCTGTTCTAGCCAGGGGATTAATGGTCTCCTTGTCCGGAGCATCCGGAACAGTGGTGGCTACCACTTTGGGTAAACTTTGAGGGGGGGGGAGAGGACTCAGCCATACTTATATTGGAGGAGGTGCTATGGTCGACAGAATTTGCAGGAAAGATTTCCAACACCTGGGGCAATATCTTAAAGAAAGAACGCAGAGAGGGGGTAATGCGTACTACACTATTTTGTAAGTACTTATTTTTAGCCCCCTTCTGAGAGCTACTACTGACTTTAGGGCATTTACTCCCCTCTTTACTCCTAGCCCCCTGGATTGCGCCCATTCTGTCCCTGGCTCTATCAGCCTCAGCCACAACCTCAATATCAACTTCCCTATCTCCTACTAACAGAGCTAGATCTAAGTCACCCTTCTCCCCCTCTCCACATGGACTCTCTGTATGAATGCAGCTTCTGAGACCTTTTCCCCGCTTTTTACCTTTTGATGTCCGCCTTTTGGATATGCGTTTGCTGGGGTTAGGAGGGGGAGTCTCTGCACCCTTTTCCAAATCCCCCACCTTACTCTTACCGTCCACAGCTGAACCACCAGGAGCCGCGGAGGTTTCGCATGTCAACACCCCTGCTTCCGTCTCTCCCTCTGCGTTACTTTTCGTGTCAGCTGCTGGACGAAAAATGGTAAATGCTGGTTGAAGCCCAGCCGCCATCACACCACCTCCTCTCTCTCCGCCGTAGTTTCCTCGAAGAAGCCCGCGAGCCACCGCCCTGCAGCCGTGCCTCAGCTCCGCGGCTGCACGCTTCCACCACGGGAGAAAGGCAGAGGGGAGGGGTGTCAAACCCGCTGCAAAGCACATCTGCGCCGGTACTGTGTAGGTTAATAAAACAAAGCTTTCCCTGGGGTTTAACCTTCACTTTCCCCCTCTGCGACCACTCCTCATAACAAAAGCCACATAGAGCGGATTCAAAACGCCGGTAAGCTAGAAAAGATGTAGCGGTGCTGGGGGAGGTCTATCAGGACGCCCATACCGCTCTAGCCTGCGGCCACCATGTTTTCCCAACGACAACGGACCTCCACCAGAGAGTTTCCTAGCAATTTAAATTTTTCATGCAGAGTGTTATGACCTGAACTATTTTCCACGTTGATTCTGCCTCGAATATTTGCGGGTATCGGAAGGCTGTCTGAGAACATTCTACTCGCTGCTGCCTCCCGCTCTCTCACATTGTCGGTCGACATTATCGGAAAGCACTATCTGTTTATATGTAATAATTGCAGGCGTCTTATACCCGTTAAGTACAATACAAATCGTAGTAGCGCCCACTCATTCAATCAGTCTCTCCTCCCCTAGGTACCTGGTAGTATGATTACGCCGTGAATTTCAGAGTCGGCTCCGGTGTTTCGCGGAATGTAGCGCAGCACTCACAGAGTCTCCTCCCGTTCGTACAGAGTTCACTTGCAGGGTCAGGGGGGTCAAACGCCTCTCTTCCTTCCGGAAAGAACTTCAACCAAAAACACCTGGGATTGGTTTCGTTGATGGCGTCGACCTCCATTTTGCACTGGAGAGGGTCCCGCGTTTTGGCCAAATGAAACCAAGTGGCCAATAAATATAGATAAATCCTTCAGTCCTGTGCTTCACTCGTCGTCCTCAGCACAAAAGGTACGGACACGGACCAAAATTTCAGAATGCAGTTATTTTATTTGTGCAATTCCAGTCGCCATAACGTTTCGGCTCCAGTGAGCCTTGATCTCATGACAATGTGTGAACATAAAACGCCCATATTTAAAGTGCCCGTGCATACACATTCATAGGTCACATGGCATAGACACTGAAGACAGAGTAAGTACTGATCAGCAATAAAGTGCATAATATATGTTAAAATATAAAACATATATATATATATATATATATATATATATATATATATATATATATATATATATATATATATATATATATATATATATACACATCAAATTATTATCCATATAAAAGCAGGTCAAGAGAGTTGGCTAAAAATATTGTTAATATCACACTAAAATCAGTATTTACAGATTTCCAAAGTGCAAAATTAGCCAAAAATAGGAATCAATATCTTTCTCTCATGTGCAAAGAAGGATACATTTACATCATGACCATCCTAGGTTGAATCTTGGGTAAAATCCAGTACATAATTACTCATTAATGTCGCAGTTGCAATGCATCATGTTAAAACTAATAAGTGCAACTAGAACCTATACAGTGCAATAATAAAGTGCCAAAGCGCAAACTAATACTAATAAAAACACATAATATAATTGAGGCATTTGTTAGACTGAGCCCAGTCATACCTAGACCAACTCATGTAAGTTGAGAACTTAAAATAGTGACTCAGAGAGACTACAGCATAAGGAATGGGGATCCAGCAGTACATAGAAAATAAAGATCAAATCAGATCATAGTCAGAAACACTTCATAGATGGGTCACACATAGAGCCAGGAACAACAATCTTCAAAGATTTCAATCATGGTTCATCATATCAAAATAGTTCTTTGCATACTCAAAATTCCCATGTAGCTAAAAGGGTGTGTCCACAATAGGCCAGGTGGCTGTAAACAGTAGGGGAGATATATGTTAGAACATATTTATCAATAAAACAATAAATAATATCAAACGGTTAAAACGCCTATGTACAACTAGAACTGAAGTATAAAAATGCATAGATAAAAGATCACCAGTGATTTCAAACCAAATTTTAGTACAGGCTAGTATGTAGGTCCTCTGTAAGGTTCAGCCCCTCTGGCTGCTTGGTGTCGAGTTGGAGTATATATTTAGTTACCTCCCCATCTACTGGCATTGACAGCATCAATTACATAGTATTTAAGACCTTTGTTATCACTTTGGCGGTGTTCTCTAAAGTGCCTTGCCACAGGAAATGTATTATCTTGGTTAGCAATGGCCCTAAGATGTTGTAGGATCTGCTTATGAACAGCAAGTTTTGTACTACCTACATATTTGCGTGAACAGGGACACTCCAAAATGTAGACAGCATACTCCGTTTTACACGTGAGTACTTTGTCTATCCGATGCTCTTTAGGGCTAAAACCATCAGTATAAGATTCTTTATTAATCCTGTGGGTACAAGATTTGCAGGTCTTACATTTAAAGAACCCACTATTGCTTTGTAACCAAGTGGTCTTTTCAATAACCTCAGGGTTGGTATTAACCAGCTTGTCCCTCATAGAGGGAGCCCGGCTTAATGTAATGGATGCCTTTTTGGGGAGGGGTGCTCCGATAACTGGGTCATTGAGAATGATGGGCCAATTACTGTTAATGATCATCCAAAGTTCTCTGTGTTGATTATTATAACCCACAATTACTCTAAACGGAGTGACCTGATTCATGGTTTGGGTCCGCAACACAGGGTCAGTGGTTGTAGTGGATACCGTACTGAGATCATATTTCTTAAGTAGAGCATCACGGGTAACTAGCATAGATTTAGATCTAGCGTTGTCAATGGTCTGGTTAGAGTAGCCCCTTTCCAGGAATCGATTTTTACTGGCTTCCTGGGCTTGATTCAGGTAATGGTTATTACTACATACTCTTCTCAGACGTAACATCTCGCCATAGGGAATACTCATAATCAGATGTGGAGGATGAGCACTACCCGCATGAAGGATAGTATTCCCGGTGGTGGCCTTTCTAAATAGTCTAGTCTTTAGTTAGTTATTGTAGCCATAGACTTCCGTGTCCAAAGAGGGAACATTGGTTTGACTGAGTGTTGCAGTGAATTTCAAATTGCTTTGATTGTCGTTCAGAATAGTTAAAAAATTCAATGCTTCCTCCTGTGTCCCTCTCCACACTACAAACAAATCATCAATGAAACGATACCAGGCAATCACATGCGTCCTGAACACATCATCATATTTTGCTCTGAGGACCAGTTCCCCCCAAGCGCCCATATGCAAACAGGCATAGCATGTTTCAATGGGGCGGTGCATTCCTGACGGCTGGGCTCCTGTCCCGATATCACTGCTCCCAAGGTTGCCCTCTATTAGAGATCACTCACACGCCGTTTTGAAAGACAAGCTTTTAATTGGTATGCACTTTGAAACATGGGGATCAGGGGAACCACCAACTGCTGCTTTCCCTTTAAGACACGCCTAAATGGATTGAGCGCCGAGGACAAGTGCGGATGCCCATCTGGGGGCTCTAATTGAGTGGCAGCATATCGAGCATCATCACTGAGGACTACGGGACCCAGCATACCTTGCAATAAGGGCGGCCCATCCAGGGCGGGACTCCTGTATGAAATTAATTAATCCCACAGTGCGCACATTTCATTTCGTCCCAGCCTCTGAGGAAGAAGGCTGTGTTACTTCAAAACACGTCAGGCATTGGGGATGCCTTGAACTGCCAAAAGCTATCTGCACTCACTCTCTGCGCATACCAATTAAAAACTTGTTTTTCAAAACGGCGTGCGAGTGCTTCCAAATAGAGGGCAACCTTGTGAGCAGTGATATATATATATATATATATATTCCCTACTGGCGGTCGCCAGTAGGTATATATAGTTAGGATTTTTTTCCTATGGGATTTCGGAAAATTCTATGTCGAATAACTTTGCCGTTTGTGGACGGATTTGGCTGAAATGTTCAGGAAAATTGCACATTTTGTTTCTGAGCAGCCCCTGAAAATGTGTGGGGGTTTCGCCAAGGGGGGGCCAAGAAAAAAGGGGGGTCCCAAAACACGTTTTTCCCATTCATTTTTCCATAGGGCGGTTGGAATCACTTTTAGCTCGAACGGCTGAATGGATTTACACGAAACTTGGCAAAATTGTAGATATGGTTTGCCCGACGTGCCTTTGCTATGTCTCAATATATGTGCTCCAGTGGATTTTGAGAAATTAACGTTTTAAAAAACAGATATATCTGTGACAGCGCTCCGGTTAGCGCTCCGGTTCGCGTACCTGACGCGTAATGGAACTTCGCGAAGCAAAGCTGATTGGCTCTCCGGTGTCTGTCAACATTCTAAACAGTCCGGACCGGCCGCCATCTTGTCTCTCAGTAGGATCGAGAGACAAGAGGTGGAGAAAAATTAAGGGGGAATTTAATGAAAGGGGGCAAGGTAGACCCCTCCTGACCCCCTAGGAATGATGTGGGGGTTATTAAATCGATTTTTCGCGGTAGAAGCGCTTCCCGGTATGCGAACCGGGTAGCTCACCGGTAGCGTAACGGGAGTTCGCCGTTTTGTGTTTCGGATGAAATAAATCACAAGATGGAGGGAAAACAATGTGGGAAATGGGCATAAGGGGGCACGGGAGACGTATCCTAACCCCCAGGGTTTTCTGAGGGTGTCTGAGGAGGCTCATATATGTCGTAAAAAAAAAATTCTTTTTCATGCGGTTAGCTGCCGGTACGCGAACCGGGTAGCGAACCGGGAAGCGAACATAAGTGAAAATTATTGAAAAAAGGTACATTCGAAATTTTAAAAGAGTAATTATAATTAAGGTAGCTCTGAAAAGAGCTTTTGGGTTCTGTGTAAGTTCTAGGTACTTATAAGTAGGTACCAATACACAGTCTTAAATGTTGTATGAAAACTGTTTCCCTCATCTGAGAAGTGCACACCATCTCCTCTGTAGATATCTTGCATGTAGTAACGCAAGTTATTGTTGTAGATGGAGCCCATTCCATGGTTTGTTATGTAAGCTGAAACAGACTTATTTACATGCTTCCTCGCTTTCTCAATTTGTGGACAAAATTGATTGGACCACTTCCATTTCTGTCTTTGGCATATATTGGAATATACCAAGGCAGTTTGAGGAAAAAGTGCCATCAATTACTCAAAGGTGTCCTTTAAAAGCATTTCCAGACCTACCCCAAAGAAGGAAAAAATGGTGTCTGCTTCATTAAACAAATATTTCACTTGCCCCATGATTCAGGGAGAATCATTTGCTTACTTGATGTGTATAAAAACGTTTCTTGAAGTCATTTAGGTTTCTTGATATGTACTGCTAGAGTTTCATAGCCAGCATGGGGCATATTTACAAGGCCTTTGAGCCACTTTCAAGTTATTTTCCCCATGTTAAAAGTAATGCAAACGTGGTGCAAGGGCCTTGTAAATACGCCCTCATGTGTGTTAGGGCATTTTAAGTAACTTCCCCATGAATGGGGGAGAATAATTTGCTTACTTGATGTGTTTAAAAACGTTTATTGAAGTCATTTAGGTTTCTTGATATATACTGCTAGAGATTCATAGTCAGCATGAGGCATATTTACAAAGCCTTTGAGCCATTTTAAGTCAAAAAACAAATTTTTAAAACACATCAAGTAAGTAAATTATTCTCCTAGATTCATGGGAAAGTAGAAACAGATCCTTTGAGCACTCCCTGAGCACATAGTAATATAAAAATGTTGTACTCTTTACCATTAGTCTGACTTTTTTTTATAATTACTCTACTATTATATCTTAAATTTTGAAAAAAAATGAATAATGTCTTCAACAATTTTCAATTTATAAATACAATTTTATTGATATTAATTTTAAAAATCTTTGGAAATTTCAAGTAGTACTTCATCTGAAATTTCATGATCTTTATTTTCATAAATTGTCTCTTGTTTATCAAAATTGTCCATAAATTCCAACAGTTGTTTGTCTACTGTCACATTAAAAAAATCGTCATTATTGTCCTGTATTTCAGGTTGTACTTTGGGTTCCTGTGCTTCTTTATCCATAATTGCTGTTAAGGTAGAATAAAAAGAGAGAGAGAAATAGAGTTTAAGTAAGAAACTTCAACATTTTTATTTTTAACTTAACGTGTACAACATAGTTCTGAGTTTTTAAGAGTGAATTTATGTTTGGGCAGTGTATTCTACAAGGCAGGAAGTAGAAATATAAAGTACTGCATGTGATCAAGTCTAACTCAATCTATGACTACAACAGAGAAGCCTTAATCAATCTATAACTATAACTGAGGGACAGTAAATATCTAACAGGAAACGTTTTTATAAAAATAACTTTAAGTGCACAACATATTTCTCCTTAGAAACTATTAACTTACCTTTGGAAAAGTGTCTTAGGTTTCTCAGGAAATGCTCTGTAAATGTGCCTCAGGGAGTTCCAGTCAAAATGGCTGTCTTTCCCTCTCATTTTTCATATATTTTCATGTAGCAAACCAATCAAATGTCAGCACATAAAAATACAATTTGAAAGTAATGTTATCATTGGTTGAAAATGTCAACTCTTTCTAATGTGTTTTTGCCATGTAATTTACCTCAGGTTATTTAGACAGGGCTACAACTTGAATGGCTCTATGGAATTCCATCAAATTTGGGAAAATGGTAGGGACTGGTATGTAGTAGGGACTATTTCAAATTTGGTAAAAGTGTCGCCTGTGCTTTTTTGGTACATTAACTTCCCACATTTTTTTTGCTGCATGTGCCGTTGCGCGCCCCGGTTCGCGCACCGGGTAGCTTACCGGCAAAGTAACTGGAGTCCGCCATCTTGCGTAAGGGTTTAATTTGGACACAAGATGGATGATAAACAATGCTGGGATTGTGTAAAAGGGGGCAAGGGAGACATATTCTGACCCCCTATGTTTTGTGAGGGTGGATGAGGAGGCTCATATATGCCCCAAAAAAAGAAAAAAGTTATCAAATTTTCACGCGGTTAGCGCCCGGTGCGCAAACCGGGTAGCGCTCCGGAAAGCGTAAATCGTGAAAATTAGAAAAAAAAAAGTTACATTTAAAATTTATTTACAGTGATCATAGTTAGGGTAGCTCTGAAAAGAGCTTTTGGGTCTGTGGAAGATTTAGGTACTTATAAGTAGGTACCAATGCACAGTCTTAAATTCCGGATGAAAACTCTATTCCCCTCATCTGAGAAGTGCACACCATCTCCTCTGTAGATATCTTGCATGTATTAACGCAAGTTATTGTTGTAGATGGAGCCCATTCCATGGTTTCTCATGTAAGCTGAAACAGACTTATTTACATGCTTCCTCGCTTTCTCAATTTGTGGACAAATTTGATTGGACCACCTCCATTTCTGTCTTTGGCATATATTTGAATATACCAAGGCAGTTTGAGGAAAAAAGTGCCATCAATTGCTCAAAGGTGTCTTTGAAAAGCATTTCCAGACCTCCCCCAGTCATAGTGCCCAAATCATTTCCACCACAGTGCACTATTGAGAGGTCAGGGTTTGGCTTTCATACATTTTTTTTAAAATAAATACATATCAAATTTATTTTTCCATTAAAATAAGAATACATTTTACAGCTTTTGATATTTGCTATTAAAAAACCATTGAAATTCACTGAAAAAAACATAGGTTATAGACCATATATAGTTAGGAATTTGCATTTACAAAACCTTAAAAATTCACTGAAAGAACCATAGGTTATAGACCATATATAGTTAGGGATTAGCATTTACAAAACCTTATTTTACTCGCACAAAACCATTGAAATTCGCATATATAGTTAGTTGCACTAACTATATATCGCGCACCCGCAATCCACTGCTGATGATGTCACATATTACATCAATCATGACATGGTCAGTGACATCACTGATGACATCACTGATGACATCTCAAATGACATCACTGATGACAACATCCAGTGACTGTATGTTTCTGTAAAGTTAAAATATGTCTTACATATTGAAGAATGAGTGGATGTATAAGTGTCTGGATGAAGGATTTAGTAGGTGCATGACTGACTGTATGAGTGAGTGATTAAATGCATGGGTTAGTGACAAATTTGTCTTAATTTGTGCATCATTATGTCTGTTGTTCTGTAAACTGCTGCATGTGTTAATCAGTAGCTATATGAGTAACTATATGGGTTATTGATTGGTTGTCCAAGTATTTGTATGGGAGACTGAGTATGTGTGTGGGTGGCTGGGAGGGGTATGACTCTGTGCATAGATGTGTGAGCAGTTGATTCACTAGATGTATGAGTTCAAAAGTGCATGTGGAAACAGCTGTATGGGCGGTTGACTGTGTGCATGAGTGTATTGGTGAGTGAATGGATATCTCAGTGCTACATGTCAAAGTAAGTACATATGTAAAACACAGTACATGTGAGAGTTGACATAATAATAACTGTGGATAAGAGCCAGTGAATGTGTGAGTGGCTGTATGGATCATTGTGAACTTCAATCAAGGATTGTATAAAAAAGTAAATATGTGTTAGTATATGTTTGAATAAGTAAGGTGTGTATAACTGTATAGTTGAGGAAATGGAGGTGTGATTGATTCTTTGCATGACTGACTAGGTGTGTGAGTAACTCCATGGATGAGTGACAGTCTGTGAGTGTCTGTTTACGCTGAGTGTATGTAAGGTTATATTAGAGTCTGAAGAGGTTCATCGTATTATCACATGAGTGATGTCATCAGTGATGTGATCAGTGATGTCATTTGAGTTGTCAACAGTGATGACAAGTCTGTTCTTTTATTCTCTCTAGGATGACCTAGACATAGGAGTTGTTGCAAAGTCATCCTGTGCCGCCAACTTTTTGCTGACAGGTACTGGCGATAACTGACTAACCAGGTCCGGAACCAGTGCTATGCTGAAAGATACTTAGAATACAGTGAAAGAACACCTACCTATACTAGGGTACACTATGGGTTGGGGTTTCCCTGTGATTGGCATGACCTCCCCTGTATAGCCCTAGTACAAAATAGGGCAGGAGGATTAAAAATACCTCGAACTAAGAGATGCAGAAGGAGGCAAAAGAATTGCTAAAAGAAGCAACAGAGGTATAGAAAGAAGCAAGAAAAGTACAGAAAGAGGCAACTGAGATGCAAAAACAGGCATGAAAGGTACAGAAAGAGGGAAGACGAGTGCTGAAAGAGACAACAGAAATTCAGAAAGAGGGATGAGAGATGCAGAAAAAGGCAAACAAAGTGCAGGAAAGGCAGAAGAGGTACATAAAGAGACAACGGGGTGCAGAAAGAAGCAAGGGAGGTGCAGATAGAAGCATGGAAAGTGCAGAATGAAGCAACAGGGGTGCAGGAAGAGGAGGGAGAAGAGTAGAAAAAAGCAAGGGGGCCACTGTATGAGTCCCTGGGTACTGACTGAATGAGTACTGTGAGGAAAGTGCCTGGGTGAAAATTAAAGTGGTTGGGTTTTGGCACAATGAACAGATTAATACATGGTGCTGAATGGGTCACTGGAGGAGTACAAGGGGAGGAACAGGGTGATTGCTGGAGCATATGGATACTGCCTGGGGAATTGAAGGTGTGAAAGACAAGTGTGTAGGTGGTTAGAGGACTGAATGCGTAGTGGACAGGGGTTTGCAGCATTGTATGTCTTAATGCCTGGGTCACTGCAAGAGTACTTAGGTACTGACTAAATGATTAGAGTTCAGCATGAAGAGTGCCTGGGTGATTTTATAAGTGGTTGGATTTTGGTGAAGTGATTGGATTTGTACATGGTGCTGAACGTGTCACAAGAGGAGTGCTAGGGGAGTGACAGGGTGTTTCCTGGAGAGTATGGATACTGACTATGGAATTGAAGGTGTGAAAGACAAGTGTGTCGGTGGTTAGAGGACTGCATGCATAGTGGATTTGGGTTTGTAGCACTGCACGTGTTAAGGCCTAGGTTACTGCATGACTACTTGGGTACTGACTGAATGATTATAGAACTGCAAGGAGAGTGCTTGGGTGAATTTATACGTTTTTGGGTTTTGACGCAGTGAATGGATTAGTACATGCTGCTGGATGGCTGATTGGAGAAGTGAATGGGGAGTGACAGGGTGACTGCTGGAGTGTATAGATACTGCCACGGAATTGAAAGTGTGAAAGAATAGTGTGTAGGTGGTTGGAGGACTGCATGCATAGTGGACAGCGGTTTGTAGCAGTGCATGTGTTAAGGCCTGGGTCACTGCAGAAGCACTTGGGTACTGAAACAATGATTAGAGTACTTCAAGGAGAGTGCCTGGGGGAACTTATATGTGTTTTGGTTTTGGGGCAGTGTTTGGATTAGTACGTGGTGCTGGATGGCTGACTGGAGGAGTGCATGGGGAGTTACAGGGTGTTTCCTGGAGTGGATGAGCACTACCTAAGTAATTGAAGGTGTAAAAGAGTAGTTTTCAGGTGGTTAGAGCGCTGCATGCTTAGTGGATAGAGGTTTGTAGCAGTGCATGTGTTAAGGCATGGTTCACTGCATGAGTACTTGTGTACTGACTGAATGATTAGAGTACTGCAAGGAGAGTTCCTGGGTGAATTTATTAGTGGTTGGGGTTTGGTGCAGTTAATGGATTTGTACATGGTGCTGATTGTGTCACTGGAGAAGTGCAAGGGGAGTGACAGGGTGTTTCCTGGAGAGTATGAATGCTGACTGGGGAATTGAAGGCGTGAAAGACAAGTGTGTCTGTGGTTAGAGTACTGCATGCATAGTGGATAGGGGTTTGTAGCAGTGCACGTGTTAGGCCCTGGGTTACTGCATGACTACTTGAATACTGACTGAATGATTATAGAACTGCAAGGAGAGTGCCTGGGTGAATTTATAAGTGTTTGGGTTTTGACATAGTGAATGGATTAGTACATGCTGCTGGATGGCTGATTTGAGAAGTGCTTGGGGAGTGACCGGGTGATAGCTGGAGTGTATAGATACCGCCAGAGAAATGAAAGTATGACAGACAAGTGTGTAGGTGATTAGAGGACTGCATGCGTAGTGGAATTGGGTTTGTAGCAGTCTATGTGCTTGGAACTGGGTCATTGTATGAGTACTTGGGTACAGACTCAATGATTAGAGTACTGCAAGGAGAGTGCCTGCATGAGTTTATAAGGGTTTTGGCGAAGTGTTTGGATTAGTAAGTGGTGCTGGATGGCTGGCTGGAGTAGTGCATTGGAAGTGACAGGGTTTTGCTGGAGTGTATGGGTACTACACCACTAATTGAAGGTGTGAAAGAGTAGTGTGTAGGTGGTTGGAGGACTGCATGCATAGTGGACAGGGGTTTTTTAGCGGTGCATGTGTTCAGGCCTTGGTCACTGCAGAAGTACTTGGGTACTGAAAGAATGCTTAGGGTACTGCAAGGAGAGTGTCTGGGGGAATGTATATGTATTTGGGTTTTGGGGCAGTGTTTGGATTAGTACATGGTGCTGGATGGCTGACTGGAGGAGTGCATGAAATGAAATGAAATTTGATTTGTAAAGCGCATGGCTACCCTGGAGCGTCCCAGCGCTAACTCAACAGAAAACAGAGAAAAACTTGGGGAAGAGCCGTTGCTTAGAGGATCTTAGGAAAAAGAAAAGTTTTAGGAGACTTTCGGAATTTAAGGTAGCAGGGTTCGGTCTGAATGTGCCTAGGGAGAGTGTTCCAATTTTTTGCTGCATTTACCGTGAAACGGCGTCCCCCTGTGCGAGTCTTCCTCACTCTTGGGACTATGG
The DNA here is from genome assembly GCF_964263255.1 of Lissotriton vulgaris. Classification (NCBI taxonomy): domain Eukaryota; kingdom Metazoa; phylum Chordata; class Amphibia; order Caudata; family Salamandridae; genus Lissotriton; species Lissotriton vulgaris. The sequence goes on from NC_141691.1 coordinate 2,039,089,903, forward strand.
CAAAATTTTCCCAATCTGACCAGAGCGCCCGGGGAAATTTATAAGGGCGGATCAGGCTCCTAAGAGCCAGGGGGCCTTTGCCCTGGAGCGACTTGTGGGCGATGCATAATGATTTGAAGACAATTCTTTCGCGCACTGGCAGCCAGTGGAGAGCTCTCAAAGCTGGTTTGGCTGACGATCTTCTTGTAGCCCCGAGGAGCATCCTTGCTGCTGCGTTCTGCACCCGTTGCAGGATATTAATGGTGGCTTCTGCAGCCGCCAAGAATAGGGCGTTGCTATAGTCCAGTCTGGATAAGATAAGTCCCTAGAACAGTAGTTTCCTGGACTGGAAAGGCAAGAGGGGAAGAACTTTCCACACTGCCCGGAGCACGACAAAGCAGACGCCAGCGACTTTCTGAGCATGCGTCCTGAGGGTTAGTTCGGGCTCAAACCACACCCCCAAGCTTTTGATTTGTTCTTTAGGCGAGGGCGGCTCACCCATGCAGGGAGGCCAAGAAGCTTTAGGGAGAGATGTTAATTGGTGGCCCAGGAGCATGATCTCAGTTTTTGCTCCATTAAGTTTGAGCTTCGAGCCAGTCATCCAGGAGAATATTCCGGAAAGGCAGGCTGAAAGATTATCCAGACATCCATCTTGTTGAGTTAGCGAGACGACTAATTGGGTGTCGCCTGCGTAGGTAAATGATTTAATCCCGAAGGGGGCCAGCACCTCCTTCAGGGGGGCCATATAAACGTTAAACAGGGTAGGGCTCAAAGAGGAGCCCTGAGGCACTCCACACTGGATGGGGGTTTATTTGGACATAACACCATTTTCCCAGATCTTAAACGATCGCTTATCCAAAAAAGATTCAAGCCATTTTAGGGCCAGTCCTGTTATGCCCAATCTGGCGAGACGGTGGACTAATATTTCATGGTCCACCGTATCGAACGCTGCACTCAGATCCAGGAGGATCACAACTGCGGATCCCCCTGAATCTAAGATGCACCTTGCCTCCTCTGCCACCACTATAAGGGCTGTGTCAGTGCCCTGTCCTGGGCGGAAACCTGTTTGGGAGTCGCTCAGCAGCCCATTGCATTCTAGGAACCCAGAGAGCTGCTGGTTGACAATTTTTTTGGCAATTTTGCCCAGACCAGGTAACAAAGAGATCGGGCGAAAATTGGACACGTCAGATGTATCAAGCCCCGGTTTTTTTAGGAGCTTTTTAACTCTGGCCTGTTTCCAGCTGGGTGGCACCACCCCACGGGTGAACGAGGAGTTTTGCAGTTCTGTGGCTAGGGGGGTAATAGTGTCCGCAATCTGCTTAAGGATGTACATAGGCGCCGGGTCCGACAGAGAACACTGTTCAGGGAGGATAGAGTTTTACAAAAATCCTCCCTTGTGATGCAACTGAAATAATCCAGCAAAGGGCCTGTAAGTAGGTGCTGGATAAGTGTCGTCACCGGGGTAGAAGTGAAGTTCTGTGGTAGACTATCAAGGATTCTTTGTATCTTGGTGTCAAAGAACTCCGCTAACTGATTACACCTTGCTTCAGAACATTCATGGGAAATCACCGGGGAAGGGACCTTAAGAAGTTGATTGACTATTTTAAAAGTTTCTTTCGAGGAGTTAGAAGATGAATTAATTTTCTTCTCAAAGAAGGCTGCCTGAGTTTCTTTCAAGGAGGCTTCATAGGATCTTAGGGCCGAACGATAGGTGGCTTTATTGTTAGCTGCCCAGTCTTTCCTCCATCTGCGTTCCAATTTTTTGCAGGTTTTTCTAAGATCTCTAAGCTCTGCAGTATACCATGTTGATGTAAACGTACTACTTTTCTTGGTGACCATTTTGAAAGGTAGTACCGCATTCAGGGAGTTATTAAGCCAGTTCTGAAAGCTTATATCTGCCACCAGAGGATCTGGTTCTACAACAGGGGCAATTTGTTCTAAGGCAAGTGTCAACTTTTCTACCGATAACTTGGGCCAAGCACTCTGTAAAGTGCGAGAGCGGGGTGCACTTGTCCCTTCTGTACGAATTTTCCATGAAAATGGTAATACAAAATGGTCAGACCATGGCACAGGCAGTGGGGGTATAGTCGTAATCTGGTTGCTATTTGAAAATATGGGGTCTAAAAGATGCCCTCTGATATGAGTTGCCTCTTTATTAATGAGTTTCAGTTCAAAAGCTTTAAGGTCTGAACTAAGATCTAAGGCCACTTTATCATTAGGGTCATCAAAATGCAGGTTCAGATCTCCCAAAACCAGGAAATTGGATGACAGAGCTACTGCCGCTAAAGTAGATTCCAGCAAGGATCCTGCAAACTGTCTTATGCAGCCCAGCGGGCGATAAATGAGGAATCCTGAGAGGGAGTTGGTAGGTGTTATTTGAATATTAAAGCGGACACTTTCTGCATCTGAAATATCTCCATCCTCAATTTGACAAGTGAGAGTGTCTTTGTAGATTATAGCCAGCCCTCCTCCCTTCCCTTGTTCCCTGTGATGGCTCTGGATAAAAAATCTGTCTGGAAGAGCAGTGGTGATGTCAAACTCAGAGTGTGGGGATAACCACGTCTCAGTTAGGAAGAGCACATTGAGATTGCCTTCTTCAATCAGTAGGTTAATCTCTACAGCGTGCTTTGGCAGCGATCTACAATTTGATAGTGTCATCCCCAGATCCCTACAGATCTCCTTTCCATTTTCCCTCGCTGAGGTAGTATTCGGACAGAGATTGCACCTACAAAATTCTTTATCAAAACTCTCGAAGTGGCGGCACCACAAGCCTTTCTTGTCTTGTAGCATCAAGAGTTCTTCCCTGGAATACCCTATCTTCTGTTTCGAGGTCATGGGGACAGTAACTGGCCCTAAGCCCGGTCTGGCCCGGACGAGCCCAGACAGGCTTGCCTCTGGCGCACCTCCGGTGTGCCATCGGCACGCCCGCTGCACCCGCCCGCTGCGCGGACGGGAAATGGTCTTCATTTTGTAGCGCCCAGGCCGTGATTCGCCTGACCGCTAGTGCGCTAACTCTTCCTTTCACCCAAAGATGGTGGCCAAAGTCGTCGCCCCCGGGAAGGCTACCTGTGACCGAGTGGAGCCCTAAATCGGCCCTCGGGTTGCCCTGAAAAGAATGTCACAGGAGCCCCAAGGATCGGAGTACTAAGTAAGTTAAAAGCAGTGCAAATACAAAAACAGTAACTTTTATTAAAATCCTCACTGCATATAGGCAGGGGAAGGCTGAGACAAATGATTAGAACCTCACTCCCGGCTTCCGCCCCAGGAGTTCTCTATGAAAAGCGAGTTGCGCTGTTGCTAGTGTTGTTCCTAATTTATACCGCCCGGGCCGTGATTCGCCCGACCACTAGTGCGCTAACCCTTCCTTTCGCCCCAAGATGGCAGCCAAAGTCGTCGCCCCCGGGAAGGCTACCTGTGACCGAGTGGAGCCCTAAATCGGCCCTCGGTTTGCCCTGAAAAGAATGTCACAGGAGCCCCAAGGATCGGAGTACTAGGTAAGTTAAAAGCAGTGCAAATACAAAAACAGTGAATTTTATTAAAATCCTCACTGCATATAGGCAGGGGAAGGCTGAGACAAATGATTAGAACCTCACTCCCAGCTTCCGCCTCAGGAGTTCTCTATGAAAAGCGAGTGACAAAAAAAAAGTATGGGGAGTGACAGGGTGTTTGCTGGAGTGGATGGCTACTACATGAGTAATTGAAGGTGTAAAAGAGAAGTGCGTAGGTGGTTAGAGCACTGCATGCATAGTGGACAGGGGTGTGGACGGTGTGTAATGACTTCTAAGGGACCAGTGTGTTTTTTGACTACACAAAACAAGTGCTTGACAGCCCTCTATGGAATCATATCAGAGCGCAGGCTGCAAATAATATTTTAAAAAGTACAATGCCACACCTGCAATAGCCAGATGGTACGAAGGAAAAGAGGCCATCACATGATCACTAAGTGAATTCACCAGAAAGAGAGCTGAACACACAAAGGGGTGACTTTTACAGAAATGCACCAATAAGAAGCCAACATTTCTGAAAGCCACAGATAGTAACCAATGGCAATTATTGGGTTTGCCAAACCCAACAGAAGAGGTATGCCAGGTCGATCAAAGCGCAACCTAAAAATGGGATGCATCAATTTCTGTATGAATGCATTTCCCCAATGTAATTAATACATTTGAGTTGTGACACGTCTAATCGGCTGTGATAACAAAATGATATAGCTGCTCAGCTGCCATAAGTAATTTCATTTGAATTGTGAAGTCATGTTACTCAGGCATGTTCAAGGTATAAAAAGAAGGATGCAAATTTGCCTTTCAAGTATTCATTAATACAATTGTATTCTTGTTTAGAAAGCCTGAGCTTAAATTATTGGTAGATGAAGCAAAGTATTAAACAGCCTTACATGAATGGTGAACAAGATAAACAGTTGAACCATTATAACCATTATTATATGTCTACTCCTTAATAGTGTACTACCTACACTATTGAGAGGATAGTGGGACTACCATCTGCCAGATCCCTTGAGACAATACTGTCCCCCATACTTATGTATGATTTATCAGTAAGCATGGGCTGAAAATTCGCGAAATAGCGGGGACGAATTTTCAGCCAAGCACTTACAAGGTTACAGCAGCAGGTGCAAAAGTTGAAGCAAATTTTTTGTAACCTTTTACAAAAGGGTTACAAAGAAATTAACTTCAACTTGGGCACCTGCTGCTGTAATCCTTTAAGTGCTTCCTGGCGCCTCGTTGCCTACTTGCAACTATTCTCTGACCCTGCTCTGACCCTTGAAGCAGGGTCAGAGAACAGTTACAAGTAGGCAATGAGGCTCCTGTCATGAAAATTAAACCTCAACAGGAAGCACTGACAGATATAAAAACAAGCATTTGCAATGCAATAGGTCCTGCATTAGGAAAGTTTGAGCTATTGGTCTTGTGAATGACATTTTTTTTTATTTATGTGTTGGTTTTGAAAATAGCTAAATTAATAGCTTTGTCATTTACAATGCCAATAGTTATGACTTTCGTAAATGTGACACCTTTAGCATTTGTAATGCAACATGTTTTGTATTTACGTGACTTAGATGTATTGATATTACAAATTACAATGGCTTTTAATTTTTTTAAATAAATAATACTTAAATAAAAGTGATTTTAATTTATAATGGCAATAGCTTAAACTTTTGTAAATAACTTTTGTGAAGATTATGTTCAGTGTATTTTATTGTGACGAAAATCCAAGAACAGAAGTGAAATATTAACATCTTTTGTTGCATTGTTAATAAAGCTTAAAACATTGAGAGAACATATTTGAACCAGTTGTTGTTGAATGGTTGCGCAGATTGATGCCTGTGTGGTGCTGAGTGGTGCTGTGGTGCTGCTGAGTGATGCTGTGGTGCTGCTGAGTGGTGCTGTGGTGGTGCGGTGCTAAGTGATGCTGTGGTGGTGCTGAGTGATGCTGTGGTGGTGCTGAGCGGTGCTGTGGTGGTAGTGAGTGATGCTGTGGTGGCACTGAGTGGTGCTGTGGTGGTGCTGAGTGGTGCTGTGGTGGTGCTGAGTGATGCTGTGGTGGTGCTGAGTGATGCTGTGATGGTGCGAGTGGTGCTGTGGCGGTGCTGAGTGATAATGTGGTGGTGCTGAGTGATAATGTGGTGGTGCTGAGTGATGCTGGGGTAGCGCTGAGTGATGATGTGGTGATGCGGAGGGCAGAAAGGCACAAAAATCAGTCTAACAAAGGGCAGAAGGGCAGAAAAACAAGGGAAAACGAGTCTAATAGAGGGCAGAAGGGCACAAAAAACGAGTCTAACAGAGGGCAGAAGGGTAGAAAAACAAGGGAAAAATGAGTGTAACTGAGGGCAGAAGGGCACAAAAAACGATTCTAAAAGGGGGCAGAAGGGCAGGAAAACAAGGGAAAAACGAGTCTAACAGAGGGCAGAAGGGCAGAAAAACAAGGGAAAAACAAGTCTAACAGAGGGTAGAAGGGCACAAAAAACGAGTCTAACAGGGGGCAGAATGAATCCTGCCCTGCGTGTTTGTCCAAGAAGATGCAACCTTTTTGTGCAATACCTCTACTCAACTGGAGTACTTTCTACTGTCTAATCAGTAAGTGCTCCCTCGTTGGCTAAATGTATAGGGGCAGATTTACAATAACTGGCGCATCCCCAGGCATGCGCCAGTTATTGTGCGCCGCAGCTCCGCCACCCATGGTGCGCCACATTTACAATGTGGCAAAAACGGCACAGATGCGTCACGCATCTGTGCCGTAAAAGCAGCGCATTGCTGGAGCTGCGTTGCAAGCGCGACGCAGCTCCAGCAATGCTCTGGGGGGCCCTATCCCCCCAATGCTGCGTCAAGCCTTGCGCCTGCTGCAAGCAGTCGCAGGGTTTTGACGCAGCATTGGCCTAAAAGTAACTGAGTGAAATCTTGTAGATTTCCCTCAGCCACTTTTAAGAGGCGTTCCTGCACAGCACCATGGCGCATCTTTTGTGCTGCCGCTGCGTCACAAAAGTGACGCAACTGTGGCGCAAAAGAGGTGCAGGCGACTTGTAAATCTGTCCCATAGTGCTTTTACTACACTGTAGCTGCGTAAAGGACCAGAAGATGTGTCTCCAGTGACCATGTGTGCCTGTGCCTGTGTTACAGGCACACATGGTCACTGGAGACACATCTTCTGGCCCTTTTCGCAGCTGCAGTGTAGTAAAAGCACTATACATTTACCGAATGAGGGCGCACTTACTGGATTAGCCAGTAGAAAGTACTCCAGGGCAAAGCTCCAAAAAATCCACTTGAAAATTCGCGAATTCGCAGATTTTTTTGGCTATTTCGCGGGGAAGTCAGCAAATTTGCGGAACGCGAATTCGCAAATTTTGCCCATGCCTATTTATCAGGATGTCGGATGATATAGAGCAGGCTACTATAATTTGCAGGATGAAGGCTAGAGTCATAGAGTCAGCCATGCTACACCTTGGGAACAGAGTTCCAGGACAATCTCAGTCAAAGTTCTTCCTGTCTAATTTGGGTCAGAGTTGGTTTGTATAACAAAAGCATGGTTCCAATAACACTGTTTCAAAGCTGCAGTATCAATGCAATTGTTTGTCTTGATACTCTGAGCTGTCTCCAAGTGGAAAAATAAGTTCAATGGAATTGCTTACAATGTTCCTTATCCTTAAACAGAGTGTATGAATGACATGATAAAATGCTTCTTATGAAGTGTGCTGCATTCAGAATAATAAAAATGAAAATAAAATGCAATTTAATAATAAAAGTGAAGAAAACCCATGATGCATTTAAAATGCCAATTAACGACACAAAATCATTAAAAATTAATACCATGTCAACTTGAATAAAAACAAAGTACTACATTAAAATCTAGGAGGCTCCTGAAATGTTTTCCATGTTCAGAGTCATCAGGATCCAAAAAGGAACCTAGATCCACTGACGATGATTCCAAAATGCCCCTGACTGGAAGTTCAAAACAACAAACAATATCCAGGCCTACCAGCAGTTGCTGATCCTGTGGATTTGAGATTCCAAGAGCAGAAGCATCAAGGAATGGCACACAAAACAAATTTTGCAATTATCTAAAAACCACCTCCATTGACGACATTCAGAGACTTAACAACATGCTCAAGGAGGTTTAACATTGGCTCTCAAGTAATCAACTGAAACTCAAACAAGAGAAAACTGAAATACTCCTCATCTTCAACAAAGCCGAACCCCTCAAATTGAAGAATGGCTCAAAGCCATTGATGCCCTCAATTGTAACCTCATCCTGGCAGATTCTGTAAAATCTCTAGGGATCACCCTAGACCCGAAATTTGACATGAAAAAACACATTTCTAGATCCGCTAAAAGAGCCTTTCTCAACCTGAAATTACTTTACAAAATAAAACCCTTCCTCCCACCCAAAGACTGAGGTTCCGTGACGATTTGAACCCGTGTTTTCAATATTGTCGGAAATACATAATATTGATATCAGCGAACCGCAAATGATCCATTTAGCATATCCTAGTGTTTTCGCTACGCTCCGAGCAAGAGTACTCCTGTAACAGACACATTTCTGATCTACCCATGGCATCCATCTTAGATCATGGCAGCCATTTTGTGTTTCTTGCCCTCACATACGCAATTTCCTCTGATCACCTCATTTCGATTAAGGACACATAGCCTTAGCCGGAGATTCACCTCTCTAGTGACACGTGCACCTTGGAACAGAACACGCTGTAGCTGCATGACTCGACAAAGGCTGCCTCCTCTGCCCGAGGCCAGCCCCACCGAACTGGTTCTCGTGTCCATTGTCCTGATCATGATTAGGCGGCCGAAGCCGGTAGCCTTGCCCATTTACAACCCACAAGCATCCCTTATCCCACTTTTCTATCTTCCACACCTGGCTCTGTTCCTTTCTTTCTGAATCTTTATTAGGGGGAGGTAACGAAATTTATGATGAGGCGGTCCGACTCTTGAATGCAATATTGACAAGGGATTGTGATGAACTAGTGGGAACCCCTCTTCATAATGTTTGGCATCAGATATTATCGACGGTTCCTGTGTAACGCCAAATATTTATTGTTTTAGACACAAAGGTTTTGAGAATGTATTACATGTATAGAATTCGCCCCCAGCTTAAAAATTAGTATATAAGGAGCAACCCTCTTTGTACAATTTGAACAGGCTCCTAGAATCTGCCCATGTGTGGTTTCTGTGACTTCTGTGTCCCTGCAGTAATAAACCTTTGGTCTTTGACGCCACCATCGAGAAGCCCGTGTTTCTGTTCATTTGCGCACCAAGGCAGGTGGAACTCCGGGGTCTTTGGGTGTTGTTCCCTGACACCTCTGGACGGAACCAAAAAGTCCAGAACTCCAAGACCTTTGACAAGCCACGCAAGCACTGGTGCTCTCCAGAATTGACTATTGGATTGCAGCCCTGACTGGAACAGCAAAATCAAACCTCGCTCCCCTGAAGACAACCTTCAACGCAGCTGCTAGAATGGTCACTGGTGCCAGGAAATTTGAACACATCCCTCCCGCTCTCAGAGAACATAAATGGCTCCCGATTGAGTTATGATCCAGCTTCAGAACAGCATGCCTCACACACAAAGCCCTGCACACAGGCAAAGCAAAAGGGCCGGCCAGTCCAGAAACCTCAGGAGCTCCAACACTCTGGTACTCATCCCGCTGAAAACTCGTAAGCAAAATACAGCAGCCAAATCATTTGCTGGAAACTCTCCCAAAATCTGGACCAACATACCCTCCACATAAGTATGACCCCCTTGTTTCCAAAATTCAAGAAGATACTCAAAGTCCTCTTCCTTGACTGCTCTAGACTAAACCAATAAGAGATAAAGAAGTACCTCTGCCGGCGCTCCACTGTACCTTTAACCGGGAGAATGAAGACAGAGACTCGGAACAAGAAAACGTATTTTTCTTTTTTTTTTGGGTCTGCCACCCGGATTGAACAATGAATCCGCTCTGATTCACGTATGGTTGGACCTGCACCCTCCTCCCCCTTTTGTCCCTTTTGTTCATTTCCTGGCTAGAAACCCCTTGTTCTACCAACTATCTGTATCGCCTATCTGCACATTATTGTATATGTTGTGAAGCGCTCTGATACCCTCGAGTCCCGCCAGCGCTATATAAAACTCTGAAAATAAATAAATAAATAAACAAATGGTAACCTCATAGGAAGCACTGAAGAGGAGCCCTTAACTGACGCACCTGCAGATCTATCTATTTACCTTGCAAGTCAAACATCCAGTGCACACTCAAAAGTGAATAATAGACAGTGTAGCACAGGATGTCCACAATGTAACCATATAGGTCGAAAGGACAAAGACCAGTTGCCATTCAGTTCCTGAAGTAAAGACACTCCAAAGTACTGTACCATACTATTCACAACACAGCCGGACGTGTGATGATTCTATCACCATTTGGCCTCAAGGTGAAACATCCATTGTGAAACAGCAAACATGGCACTAACATTTTAAAAAACAGGAATAACACTAAAGGTATGGCTCCAAATATACTGGAAACCAGAAAGTGTATAATGAAAGAATCCCTTTGAGTAGAAGTCAGAAATGTGCTGACATAGCCTGACAAAATCGCTTAAAAAAATGTACCACACCTGCAGTATCTGAATCATTAAATATGCAGTGCTCAAGTTTCCCAAAATGTAGTAGATTTGTGTGCAGTTGAAAATGTATTTTAGAAGAAAACCTTGCAACTCTGAGATCAAACATTTCTCTGGCAGATGTTAAAGTGACGTAATTTTAGAACGATATAGCTTTCAGTTGAAGTAACCCCTTCGCTGCTAGGCCTTTTGCCCCTTGTGCTAAGTCTTGTTTTTGCTATACCACATAGTTTTGCTTAGGCCCCATAATACTTTGTCTACATAAGTCATCCACGCCAAATTTGGGTCCTTTTTTTACAACATCCTGAGGATTCTAAAAGTATACCCAGGACTTGTGGATTCCCTTGAAGGGGACCAAGACACTAGCCAAAATACAGCGATATTTACTTGTTGGGGGTAAAAATGATATCAACAAAGAGTTTGCAATGCTAAAATGACCATTTTCCTAGCTTTCAGGAACATGCCGACTTTTGCTAGAAAACATAATTGTTCTACAGAGTTGTGCCTATATGTTGTGCTTTCTACCCTCTTTCGGTTATTTTTTTATTTTTATTTTTTTTCAATTTGTAGGGCGCAACAGCTACCCAAAAAGGGTTTCCCGGCGCCTAGACACAGCTAGTTTGAGGGCAGAAAAAAAGGGGGTTAGGGGTAGAAATGGTTAATAAACCAACTATGGATCCTAGAGAGTTATACATTTCTGTAAAGTTTAAAAAAAAAACATCTGAATTCACGAAGTGTCATTTGTGTACATCCTTTAAGGTTTTCCTTTAGAAAGTTACAGATGAAATAAAACAACTGTTTTGAAAATGAGTTGAAAAAAAACTACCATTTGCACATTCTTTTTCAGCTGTAACTTCTAACTATGGCATATTTTTTAAAGCAATATGCCATCACTTCTGCTGAACAAGTTCAAGTTCAAGTTCAAAAATGTGTATAGCGCACTACTCACCCAGAGGGTCTCAAGGCGCTTGAGGGAGGGTGGGTGCTTTACTTATCAAATATCCAAGTTTTTTATTTGTTTTCTGAAGGAGAGGTGGTTCTGTGTAAGGCGGAGGTCGGAGGGGAGAGAATTCCAGATCTTGGCCGCTAAGTAGGAGAAGGATCTTCCCCCCCTGGTGGATCTTTGGATGCGTGGAATAGCGGCGAGGGCTTGATTGGACGATCGTAGTTGGCGGGTGGGGGTGTAAAAGGACAGGGGCGTGTTGAGGCATGCGGGTCCTAGGTTGTAGAGGGCTTTGTGTGTGTGGGTGAGGAGATGGAACGTTATTCTCTTGTTGACAGGGAGCCAGTGGAGGTCTTTTAGGTGATCGGAAATGTGAGCATGGCGGGGGATGTCTAGGATGAGTCTGGCTGAGGCGTTCTGGAAGCGTTGGAGTTTTTTCTGTAGTTTGGCTGTCGTTCCGGCATAAAGGGTGTTTCCGTAGTCCAGTCGGCTTGTGACCAGTGCATGGGTGATCGTCTTTCTTGTTTCAGTGGGGATCCAACGGAAGATTTTTTTGAGCATACGTAGAATGTTGAAGCATGATGATGAGACGGCGTTGACTTGTCTGGTCATCGAGAGGGAGGAGTCCAGGATGAAGCCCAGGTTACGTGCGTGGTCCGTTTGTATGGGTGTGTTTCCCAGGGCCGGTGGCCACCATGAGTCGTCCCAGGCAGAGGGGGATGATCCTAAGATGAGGACTTCCGATTTTGTCCGAGTTCAGTTTTAAGCGGCTGTTCTTAATCCACTCGGCTAGTTCTTTCATCCCTTCATGTAGGTTGGTTTTGGCGGTGTTTGGGTCTTTGGTGAGGGAGAGGATCAGCTGGGTGTCGTCTGCGTAGGAGATGATGTTGAGGTTGTGTTGGCATGCTATGGATGCGAGGGGACGCATGTATATGTTGAAGAGGGTTGGACTGAGTGATGATCCTTGTGGTACGCCGCAGATGACTTTGGTGGCCTCTGATCTGAAAGGGTTGACGCGGACTCTCTGAGTTCTTCCGGCGAGGAACGAGATGATCCAGTCCAATGCTTTTCCTTGTATTCTGACGTTGTTGAGGCATTGTATAAGGGTGCTATGACAGACTGTGTCGAAGGCTGCGGAGAGGTCAAGTAGGATGAGGGCAGCTGTTTCTCCATTGTCCAGTAGAGTTCGAATGTCGTCTGTTGCTGCGATGAGGGCGGTCTCTGTGCTGTGTTTGGCTCGGAAGCCGGACTGTGAAGGGTGGAGGGATTTGTTAGATTCGAGGAAGGTGGCAAGCTGACTGTTGACAGCTTTCTCAATGACTTTGGCAGGGAATGGGAGGAGCGAAATGGGGGGGGGTAGTTATTAAGTTCAGTGGGGTCTGCTGTGGGTTTCTTCAGGAGGGCGCTGAGTTCGGCATGTTTCCAGCTTTTCAGGAAGGTAGCGGAGTTGAGGGAGCAGTTGATGACGTCTCGGAGATGGGGTGCGATAATGGAGTCTGTTCTGTTGAAAATGTGGTGGGGACAAGGGTCGGTTGGCGATCCTGAGTGGATGGAGTTCATCAGGCGGATGGTGTCTTCAGTGGTGATTGGGTCCCAGGTGCAAAGGTTGTTGGAGGGGGGTTTTAGTTCGGAGGAGGGTGGGGTGGACTGGTCTCCAAAGCTGTTATGTATGTCAGCGATTTTGTTGTGGAAGAACGAGGCTAGAGAGTCGCAGAGGTTTTGGGAGTGAGTGATGTCGTTGGTGCCGGCGGTGGGGTTGGTAAACTCTTTGACGATGTTGAATAGTTCCTTGCTGTTGTGGGCGTTGTTGTCGAGTCGATCCTTGAGTGCTGATTTCTTGGTGTATCGGATCAGTTGGTGGTGTTTGCGGGTGGCTTGTAGGTTCACCAAGAACGTGAGGTTCCCAGAGTGAATACCTGAGTTTCACCTTCCAATGGATTTTCATTGTTACTAGCTCTAGCTATACAGCAATGTATTTGGTAAAATATAAAGAATGAAAAATACGTATCAAAGAAACCTATGTATTTCCGAAATGGGAACAATATGGCCGGGTATTGCCAAGTTCCCTCCCATTAGTGGATTTGTTGAACCCAAACTCCCCTCATGAATGGGATGGTTGATTCCACAATCCCTCTGTCCCCTGAGGGATTGATAATAAAATGTATCCAACATAGAACCTGGATCAGGGGTCGGATAACCCTAGCCTTATTTAATTAAACTGAATACATCATAATTAAACATTCATAACACAATTTTAATACACAGAAAACCCAAAACATATTCAATAACATTTCAAATGCACTCTTTACACTTCTTTGATGGCTAACTTTGACTTTATTCTAATACATAGCCATACCTAACCTAAAACTGGAATATGTACATTTTGTTTTCTGCGTATCCTGGATGAGCTTACGTGCAAGGTCATGACAGTTCCTAACTACTTGACAGGTCCACCTTTAATGGAGTGACCATGCACAGGAGACCCATTTGCTTTCTGCGGGCACCACTACACCCTCCAATACTCCCTCCCAGGGACTGAAGTTTTGCCACCTTGGAGTCCATTTGCCTGCACGGGGGTTGGCCAAGGGGCCTGCAGGAAGTGGCACTTACTACCCCCTGCACCCTTCAGCCTACTGGCCATAAGTGCCTCCCTGAGAGTGATGAGGGACCACTGTCCCCCCAGGCATCCCCATTAAACAATAGAACGCCTACTAAGAGATATAAAATTGACCTAGCAATCATGACCTTACCGCCCCAGGCCAATATAGTTGACCGACTATCTGGCCTCCCCATCAGCTGCTGACCCAAGGTAATGCCCTGTTTGTTACCCCTAACATCCATGTTAGCAGATTTTCAGTGAAAAAATAATTTCCCATTTTGGAAAAGTGCACTCCGTCCTGCAGAAAAAACGTTCCCCCGGATATAACCATGCCCAATTGTCTGCAATTTTGAAGACCGGAAAAGGTAATCTATCCTGTTATTAATCGGCTTTATGGAGTGACTCAAAGCCAACACAGACTCGCCCCTTGTAATTGGAACCTCAGGATCATGTGAGACCATACCAATACTGCCTGTGTTCACGGTATGGACAACCATCCTATTTCTGTGATTATTGCCTCCACCACTCCTTTCCTACCCATGTGTACCAGGTCATTACCTCCCAGATGCATTATTTCCGTAACGGCTGTCACTGGGGACTAAGGAGCAAAGCACCCATCACATTATGAAACTGACTCAATCGCAATCCCTCTTGACCGTGTAATGGCACCTTAAACCTGCCTGGCAGGCCCTGTCCGCAAAATTTCATGCGAGAAAATGCTGTTTCAACCTGCTCCCTTATGAATGGGCTATGATCCAGACTTCCCTGTGGCCTGACCCCCAGGTGGGTACCTGGCATGGGTGAGGCTCAGTTGACCAGCGGATGGCGGCTATCTCCCCTCCTGTGGGACAAGACATGGAAACTGCAGAGAAGTGAAACAAGACCAAACATTAGTAACAATACTTAGAGTATATGTAGCCACACATATCGCTTGTAGCAGTCTGAAGACCACCGCCCTATTCTTTGAACATCCTGTCCCATTAGTCCCCGAGCCGTGGCTTCAGTAGCTGCCCCAATCCTGAAGCAATGGGTACCAAATTTGTATGCATTCAGGCCTGCCTCCCCCAGCGCCATCGTCAAGATTCTCCTAAACTGAAACCTCATGAGGAGAGTCCCATCCTGGTGGATCAACAATGCCGCCCCTGCACTCCATGGCCTGTAAGCCATGTCTGCCTCCAAGTTGTATACCAGACAGCACAAGCTCCCCAGAGCTTTGTGCAAGATAACATGAACACCCCTCCTGTTCTGATCCATTTTTTATCTGGGGATTGATAGTGATACTGACCTTGCCTGTTGGTGGACATTGGCAAATTGCATCCCACCCTGCCAATCGTGTTTATTACGCACCACCAATTGCCCCACTCTGAAAGCACCATAGAAGTTGAGAGAAAAGGCAGACCTGAACAGTTAGACCTCACCGGTGGATCTACATACTTTCTCCAATTCCCCCATGAGGACTGGGAGCACTTCAATGCTAATATGATGTCTAATGTCTGGCTGGGCACCTTGCAGGCATAGCCACCCCCTCAGAGCCCTTTGAACCAAGAATGAGCCTGTGGGATCCCTATGCCCCGGCATCTTTGTGAAAAAGGCTATTGCTGTCATCTAATGCTTTGTGAATGCCACAGAACACTATCTGTCCCTTAGTTCTCTTATGAACGATATGACAGACCCTGGCTCAGTCCATGCCCCTTTTCCAGCCCTCCCCCAGAAGTGAGCAGTATGCGGTAACAGCCCCTTCATAGACCCGCCTAGTCCTGGATGCTAGGCTAGCTGCCACGAGGTCAGGTAGGTTGGGGCACCAAGCTGCCACAGATGCTCTGGAAAAGGCGTGGGGCGGTCCGCCGGTTTCGGATGCCTCGCCCTAAACATCACATTTAATCACATAATCACATACATTGCAGCACAATTTCTTTAAGCAAGTGAAGCATCATCTTACACTTGGCAGACTGCTGAATGATGCATTCCACCACTGCCATATTGTCTGACCAGAAAACCACAGACTGATTGCGAAATTGATGTGGCCAAATGGTCAAGGCCACCAAAATGGGGAAGAGTTCCAGAAATTAAATGTTATTTGTTACACAGGTGTCAACCCACCACGCGGGCCAACATTGCGCTGCCCATTCAAAACCCAGAATGGCTCCAAAACCCTCACTCCCTGCCGCATCCAATATGAGGCCAAGTTCTGGACTGGACCTGGCTGGGCCATACTACTGAGCCATTAAAATCATGCAGGAATGCCATCCAAATCCACATATCCGGCTTAACCTTGCTGGATAGCCGAGTGTTGTGATGCTTTTCTTTCAGCCCTGACATTGCCTGTGCGATGGAATGTGAAAAAGGGCGGGCATATTGATGATTCTTAATGCAAAGTACAGCATGCCTACTGCCTACTGTTGCTGATGCAAAGTGACCTTTTCTTTGTGCAACAGTCGGCTAAAGCTAGCATAAAACCTTTTACCTTACTCAATGGCAAGCATGATACACCCTCAATAGAATTCAACTATATGACCAGGAACTCAATTTGTGTGGATGGCCCAAATGTCTTTCCTTGTTCCAGGGGGAACCCTAAATCCCTCATGAGGGTGCAGAATACTTCTAAAGCCTTGCCATACTCCTCTGACTGTGGCACCCCCAACTACCAGAAATCATCTAAGTAGTGCAACACCCAGTGATGCCTGGTCACCTGCCTAAAGACCTACTCCAGAAAAGAGCTGAATTTCTCCAAATAAGAATAAGAGACCGAGCACCCCATTGGCATGCACTTGTCCATGAAGAACTTCCCTTCTATCTGGAACCATAAAAGAAGGAAATCCTGTGCAGGCAGATTCTATGTCAGATTTGGCTAGCAAAGTGCCTGTGCCAAGAGATTGAAGCATTGCAATTGCCTAATCCAATGATGCCTATCTCACGGTGCAAAAAGCCCCATCAATAGCATCATTAAGTGACTGACTCCTGGTAACAGATAAATTATGCATCAGTCGGAACTCCCCAGGGTCTTTTTTGGGTACTACACCCAGAGGTGACCAGACAAAATCATCAACAGGGAGAGAGTCAAAAGGACCCACCAGCCTCCCCAAACGCTGCTCTTTTAACACCTTATCTTTTGCCACAGGCATGTACCCTCTCACTGACAGCTGATTGCGGCAGTAAGGAACTCGGAATAGCCATGAGCAGGAATCCTGAAACCATCCCTGAAACCCTTTAACTACAACAGGGCTGTGCTTGGGCAACAGTACTTATTTAGCCATGGATTCAAAGCCATTGTGTTTAGGGTGTGTGTGATTTAGTTAGTGTTAAATCTTCATTCCTGTTGTTTTACCTCCCTTGCCCTTTCATTTTTTGAAACACTTGGATTGTTTGTGGGTGTCAAGCAACAGAAAGTGCAGGTTTGCCTGAATTTACAGGAACCTTTGGGCCTTGTGCATGTCTGTTTGTTGAAATCCCTACTCGCTGTCTTCTTGCTACACCCTCGCCCCCTTTGGGGTGTACTTGGCCAAAAGGACTGCCCCTTTGGTGCGTCCTGGCTTGTGTTTTTCATGTGCCTCAACCACAGAATGACATCAATTTGATCCCATGCTAGAGCCTGGACAGAGGCCTTTGCCCTCCTAAATTCCTTGTCATATTCCTTCCAACACATTCCCCCATACTCAATGTGTGCAAATGTGATTCTATTCTGATAGCACACCAATTCAGACCCCAGCCCAGGGAATTTCTCCACCATTATTTCACGGAAGTTTGAAAATGCCTTTATCCAGTTAATTAAGGTTTCATCAATCTTTTTCCTGGTGGGTCAGTGTTGGAGAGAGAAAAGGAAGCATGAAGAGATAAAAAGTAATACTGGGGAGAAGCATCATTTTTATCGTGGCCAATCTGCCCCACCATGAAAGGAAAAGAGGAGACCAGCTATCAGTAAGGGCTGTGATTGTTTGAAAGATTTCAATATGATTCAGTTTAATGAGATCTTTAAGGATATTACAATTTAAAATACCAAGACATTTAATGTGAGACGGAGACCATTCAAATCCAGAAACAGTAAACATAGAGCGGATACAGAATTTGTTTAGGGGTAAAATTTCTGATTTGTCAATATTCAATTTGTATCCCGAAACACTAGAGTATGTCTCTAGTAAAGAAAAAAGGTTGGTAACGAGACAGTTGGGTTAGAAATAAAGAGGAGGATATCATCAGCATAAGCAGTGAATTTTATGACGACATTTTGGAAGTGGAAACCCGTATAGTCTTTAGAACGTCTAATGGTCTCTAGAAAGGGTTCAAGAGCAAGGATGAAAAGAAGGGGAGAAAGAGGACAACCTTGTCTGGTGCCTCTGAGAAGAGGGAAGTATCTAGATTGCTAGCCATTTACCCAGACCGATGTAGTAGGTGCAGAGTATAAAATGATTATGAAGTTAATGATAGTGGGACTGAATCCATGCCATTTCAGAGACCCAAAGATAAAGTTCCAGTTGACCCTATCAAACACTTTTTTAGCGTCGAAGGTAATAGCTGCAATAGGAAAGTCAGATTTTGAGGCTAAATGTGTGATATTGAGAAGAGTGCATGAACTATCTGTAATGGAGCATCCCTTCATGAAACCAGATTGATATATGTTAACTAAATTGACCTTGTTAATGCGGAGGGCTAGAAGTTTAGCATACATTTTACAATCAGTGTTTATTAAGGAGATTGGTCTATAATTCTTACATAAAGAGGGATCTTTATCTTTTTTGGGTATTAGACACAACATTGCTTGTGTGAAAGAGCCCTGTGACTTGCCAGTGAGCAAAAGGGAATTTATAAGTGACAAGAGATGGGGGATCATGAATGCTTTGAAGTGTAGGAAGAATCAAACAGAAAAGCCATCTGGTCCGGGAGTTTTATCTTTAGGTAGTAGGGTCATTGCCTCCAAGAGTTCGGTAGCAAGGATGGGAGCATCAAGGGAATTAAGGTCAGGAATGCTTTCTGGGGATTTAGGAATATTTTGGAAGAAGGAATCGACAAGAGCAGAAGATGGGTTAGACTCAGGAGTGTAGAGAGAGGAGCAATAATTTGAAAAGCAATTGAGTATGGTAGAATCTGATGAATGTAGAGTTCCAGAGTCATCCTTAATGGATACAAATTTAGATTTTTGTTTCTTAATCTTAAGATAGTTTGTTAAAGATCTGCCCGCCTTATTGCGACCACCATACATTTTAGCATTAAATTTAAGGAGGACATTGCTGGCCGAATCCCAAGAGAGTTTGTTGTATTGCATTTTGGCCTGAATAAGAAGAGGTAAAGTATCATGACCGCTAGAAGTAAAATATTTATGCTCCAAGTCTTTAATTTGTTTAAGTAGCGATACCAACTGTGAAAGGGCTTTTTTTTTTTTCCGAACACAAAGTCAATGATAAAACCCCTAGCAGACGCTTTGAAAGCATTCCAAACAACGTGAAATTGAGAAACAGAATCCAAGTTCTGTTGAAAAAACTCCTGAGCAAATTTAAGGAATTGGTAGAAGAATTGCAAATCTAGAAGAAGGGAATTGTTAAAGCGCCACCTCTTAGAAGCATGAGAGGGAAGGTGATAGTCCATATCAATAATTACAGGGGCATGGTCAGATACAAATATAGAGCCAATCTCAACATTAAACATAAATTGGAATGCAGATTGTGTAAGAAAGATATAGTCAATCCGTGAGTGTGATTTGTGAATAGGGGAAAAGAAGGAAAATGTGCACCAGGAGTCTATTAATCCCCTATTAGTAATGGTTTTGAAAAAGCCTTTCTGCATCCTATTCGGGACTTATCTGGTTTGGGATTTCCTATCAAGGAAAGGGTCCATGAGTTGGTTACAATCCCCACCCAAGATTAAGTGTTCGGCTGCATGTGAAGAAAGAAAAGTGGAAAGATCACTCCAAAAAGATACATCCACTCCATTTGGACCATACACATTGCAAAGAGATAACTGGTGATTGTTAACTGTAACATCTAAATATAACCATTGAATATCAGTATCTAAAAAGTGTTCTGTAATACAACATTTAAAGATTTGTGAAACAAAATGAGCACACCATTCTTATTATTAACAGCAGGAGAGCAAAAAATGTCACCCACCCAATGTTTACGTATCATAGATAAATCTTCAAGTTTGAGGTGTGACTCTTGCAGCATTGCAATTTGACAATCCAATCTAGCAAGGTGCGATAACACCCTTTGTCGTTTGATGGGATTGAGCAATCCTTAAACGTTCTACGTTATGATACGTAATCCTTGTTGAAAGGAAAATTAGAAGGAAGGAAAGGAAATCATTAACAATGAGTAACTTGAAAGTAAGAGAAGAAAAGGTAGGAAACATAGACAAGAGTCATTTGAAATTATTGGAAACAAAGGCAAGGAAGAACAGGCAATGGAAGAGACAACATGGCAACTTAGAGGAGAAAACATGTTGAAATAAGAAGAACTAAGAATTGAAGAAAGAGAAGAGGACCCAAAAAAGAAGCAGGAGAAAAAAAGAGAAAAGAGAGAAAAAGATGCAGAGAAAGGTGGGTAGGGTAAAGATGCCCAGAAGAAAATATAAAAAGGAAGATGACAGAAAGCCAAGTAGCTTTAGCCATGAAGAACAATTGAACAAAAAACATTAATGTGGGAGGGGGGCAGCGAGGAGCAAGACAATCGCATGCAAAAGAGACAATAAGAATAACCAGTTGCCATATAATATAAGAGAAAAAAAATAGGAGTAACTGAGGACTGAAGGCAAACAAATGAAACAAATGAAGGGAACTCACCAAACACTAAGGGAAAACAACAACGGGATGTAATATACATTACAGACATCAGGAGAATACGGAAGGAGACCACAGACAACTCGCCACACAAAGGAGACCTGCAAAATATGGCAAATGATGAACAAAAAGCACAAAATGGCTACACTTTACATATGAGAAGCGAATGAAACAAGACAGAAACGTAAGACATTGAGAAATAATCAGGGTTTGCTCAGCTCCATGAGTTCTCCCTTGAGAGTGTGAATGAACTTCCGTAGTTCAGCAGGATCATCAAAGCTAA
The DNA here is from genome assembly GCF_964263255.1 of Lissotriton vulgaris. Taxonomy (NCBI): domain Eukaryota; kingdom Metazoa; phylum Chordata; class Amphibia; order Caudata; family Salamandridae; genus Lissotriton; species Lissotriton vulgaris. The sequence continues at coordinate 2,039,110,588 of NC_141691.1, forward strand.
ACGTTCTGTCTTTATAAGTTAATTTGAAGAAACAAGGATGCATTAAACCGTAGCGTGCATTCACGGCTCTCAACGTGGGTCTCAAGTCCAAAAATTCCTTCCGACAAGAAGCAGTGGGTTTTAAAAACATCTTGAGTGAGAAAGACTTTGTGACCAGACCAACGCATCTGCTTATGCTGTTTAGCAGCGTGAAGAATTTTCATGAGGTCTGAGTACAGGAGGAAGTAGGCAATTATGCCTCTGGGCTTGGATGTAGAAGATGGTGTCTTTGGTCCCAAACTATGAGCTTGTTGTATGTTAAAATCTGAAGACTTTGGGAGTCCAACAATTTGGAGCACTTGAGATTTAAAAAATTGGATCATGTCGGACCCTTCAGAACCTTCTGGAATACCGTAGATACGAATGTTGTTGCGTCTATTACGATTTTCGAAATCTTACGTGACTTTTTTGAGCTGACTGACTTCTTTGGTAAGTGTGTCAACTCTGGCAACAACATCTTGAGCATCACTAATTTTTTGTTCAACATCAGAGTCTTGTGTCCAGGGTAGACCATTTGTCATCCAACTTCTGAAGGGTAGCGGCAGTGTCTGACATGAAAGGACGGATGAGACGCAGTTCTTCCATGATGTCTTCCAGAGCGATAGGCAGAGGCAACTTAGACGGCGAAGGTGGGTCTTCTTTGAGGCGTTTGCCAGTAGAAGTGATAGGATCCTTGCGACCACCTGCAGAATTCCCATGAGGTTTATTAGGATGCGAGGGATCCATTATGAAAAGAACAGCCACTAGAAACTGCACTTGATGAAGACAGCCAACGAAAGACTGTTGATGAAAAAGAAGAGGCACGTAGGAAAAGTATGACAAGTGCTCCGTGGAAGAAAGAAAAGTCAAATCTTCAGCAAGGCACAGCAACAAGATGCGTTGGGACATGAGGTACTGAAAGCGTGCACCACAGGTGCAGCAAAATAACAGTGATAAAAGGACCTAGCAGCACTGATATGAGCAAGTAACAAAAGATAGTACAACAGAGGCTATGCAGTTGAGAACGTTATATACGGAATGTATGCAAAACACTCCTCAATCTAATTGTGTGAACCTCTGAAGTAAAACATGGGAAGGACTGAGGAGCAGAACAAACAAAGAAGCCTTAGCACAGCATAACAAGAGCTGGGGAGGGAAGCTCTATCCGTAAATAAGGCGAATAACCTGTAGCAAAGTCAGACATCATAGTTGATAGATGAGGAGAGAAAACGCTGCATAGGGGAAAAATCTAAATGTGCCCGTTGGCTGAGAACGATAAGAAAACAGTAGATATCTTGCTAGAAAGACCATATTTCAGTCCAAAGAACTTGCCATTGTGGGCCCTGCTACTTCTGACGACCGAATCTGTTGTTTCAGCCAAGTAGCGCTGCCTAATACAGGAGCCCTTCTTCGGGAAAGCGGCTCAGGCGAGCAGAGCGCTTCACATGGTGGCCATCTTGCTTTGCTTTGCCGCGCGCTCCTGATCTGTTGTTTTAACTTGAATAGATTCATTGATTGTCCTTGCAACCAGAAACACTTGAAGATTCTGTAAACTATTGTGACCTCTGGAACGCTGTCTAGCAATATCATTGTCCACGTCTTGTTCTGAAGTAGTTTCCTCATTATATGTGGCATTAATAATGGTAATAACTGCCACTATCTTCTTTTTGAATTGGGGTTTTTGTAGGGGAAGATTCACATCCTTTTTTTCCATTCATGTCAGATGAGTGGTGTGAGTCCTTTTTTTGTTTCACATAGTTTCTTGACTGTGCTCTGATTGTCCTCCTATTTTTAGCGTTTGTCGGGCGAGTCCTGAAAATAATGGGAAGGATTTGCTGAATCATGGTTACGCCGGTTATAATGCTTTTGACACGACTCTGGTTGCAGAAATCCCCCTGTGGTTTTGTTTTCTCTTTATATTATTTGTTTGGCATTAGTTTTGGGGGGCATTACCCTTTAGTTGTGGCTTATTTTGTCTTGCTCCCTAATTATATCAACCTTTAGATGTATGGGTTTCAGAAATACTTTTTGGTAGTTTGTGCTCCTGGTCCATAAAGGGACCTTGTGCAAGGTATTGGCATACTGCCAGAACTGCTGCCTCCTCGTATATGTTATTTAAAATAATTGGGATCACTGTTGCATAGTTGTCAATTAGTTTCACCCCCAAATCCAGGGCACCCCTATATTAATTTTGGATGGTTTAGCACTTTAGGCAAAACAGCAAATTGTGGTGTACCATGTGTTATGGTATATATTAGAGGGAGACACATTGTGAGGATTTTATGTTTCTTTTGGGTTCCCATAAAGGAAAACAATGCTTCAAGCTGATTTGTTATTTGCGTAGTCTAGAGAATTTCCTCCTGTTTGGTGGGAACTTTACCCATAAATGCGTTGATAGTCACTGGACAAATTGCAGGCACTGCTAAATGTGGCTACACAGCTTGAACTGCCTTTACTATTGTTGTTGTTATTATTTGAGTGCCAAAGTGTGTTAAATATCTGTACAGTATAACTAGACCTGTATAAAGTGCATGGTGCTATGTAGCATTCAGTGGTACCATGGTTGGATTTGGTGAATAGCAGGCTAGAACAGACCTAGTTGTTCCCTCATTACATAGGGGTCCAAAGCTTGCATTGCTTGATGGATATGATGGAGTGCCCTGGAACCAATTGATATGCTCCTGATATGTTAATGTAATATCTTAATGTTCATAGGCTTTGTATTCGCATGGTAATACAGCTGGTATGTGTATGTGAAATGTGTGTGCATTGTCATATGCTGCAGGAAAAGTGACCCCTAAATAGAATACCTCTGTTTGGTATTCTTGGTGAGCCTCTACCATAAAGGTAACATCTCAACCTATAAGAGGAAACCCTTGTTGTTGTAACATTATGTTAGAATTGGGATTCCTAGTTGGCTGATGTGTACACCCAGACCAGGCAGTAACCACCACTCTAGTCAAAGTAAGCTAGATGGCCAATAAGATAGCATGTGCTCCCCCTCTGGTAGCTTGGCATAGAGCAGTCAGGCTTATCTACAAAGGCAATGTGTAAAGTATTTGTGCATAACACAGACACACAGTACCACAATGAATACACCACAAAAAGACTCCACACAGGTTTAGAAAAGCAAAAACTATTTATCCGAGCAAAATAAGTCCACACAGCAAAAATCGAATCAATAGAGTGCTTAAATTCACAAGCGGTCAACATTTTACTTGAGGATACACTAAACCGGGGTAAATCCAAAATTCAGGCTGACCACAACCAAAGGCATGCTGGCTATGTGACTCAAAGAGGTCCAACAAAAAAATTACCTTTGATAGAGCAAAGTGTCGACTTTGAAGACAAGAGTTGAGGAGTTAAGGATGTGCCGCTTCTATCTGGGGATGGAGGCAAGCATTGTTGCTGATCTGCACCAACGATGGAAGCTCCAGGGTCAAACACTTTTGAAATTCAGGTGCTGCCTCTGCACGCGGCTGTGCTGGTTGTAAAATACTTGTCATCCTACGGCAGATGCTCTGGCACTGAAGATTAGGCATTAGATCCAATCAGCGCAAAGTCACTGCTGCATTGATTTGTGGAAGAAGCTGTGTAATCCCACATCTGAGGCCCAGAACCTGAGGAGGTCCCCTCAGGCAAGAGTAGGACCCACGGAAGGCAAAGTCCAGCAATACCAGCAGAATTGCATGGAGTCCTCCGTGTCCCTGAAGCTTCAGAAAATATGAGGCAAGTCAGCAAGCCTAGAATATGACTTGGATGGAAGGTAGAGACAAGCTCTCCTTCAGTAGAGTGAAGTGGCAGAAGGAAAATAAGCAAAAAAGCAGTCCTTTCAGAAAAGCAGTCCATTTTAGTCCTCTAAATAGCACAGCAGTCCTTCTGACTGAGGTTCAGTACCAGATCCAGAAGTGTCTGTTTTTTAGAGGGCATCAGGGACCCAGTATTTATACCCAAAAGTGCCTTTGATGTAGGGGGAGACTTTAAAGCAGCTCCCTGAAATGCAAATGGAGCCATTTTAACCCAGTCCAGTCTGCCAGGCTACCTCTGGGGGAAATGTCAGTTATTTGTGTGTTGATAGAAAACTACCTATTGAAGTGTGCCAGCCACTCATGTTCACTCCTGTTCACCCCTGCCCAGGAAGACCCAAAATAATCCAGATGAATACAGAAGAAAACTCAGAATCAAGATGAGTTTGATTTCCTGTGCGTATAGCTGTCTAGATAGAATGCACAAAGTGTGGCTATCACCCAACCCAGAAATGTATTGGAGAACAGTTGTACGGCACTTAGGGCCAGATGTAGGTCACCAAATACCGGTCGGTAACAGCCGATTTTGGCCGTTACCGACCGGTATTTGGTGATTGAGATGTAGGGGGCCTAAATTTATTTTACAGATTCTGTAAAATACTGATTCGGTAAATTTATGGAATCGGTAAATCTATTTGTAGGTGGCACTGCAAACAGTGCCACATGCCCCTAAGAATTGTTATTTACCATGTATTACTATTGCATGGTAAATAAAGAATTCCTGTGTACATGCACATCTGTGCATGTAAACCTGTGCCATGTGGCACACAGACACGTCCTAAGGGCATGTATGTGTGTCACATGGCACACAAGCTGGAATCAGGGGTGCAACAGGGTGTCAAAGTGACACCCTGTTCCCCTTGTCAATTCGGTAATTTTACCGAATCGGTATGTATCGATTTGGTAATTGCCATAGGAATCAAAGGCCCATAGGAATCAATGGCAATTACCGAATCGGTAAATACCGATTCGGTAATTACCGAAAATTCCCGATTTGGTAATTACCGAAAATTCCCGATTCGGTAAATGATTCGGTAAAAATACCTACATAGCATTTACCGATTTGTAAATACCGAATCGGTAACATTCTGTATTTAGGAATCGGTAAATACTAATTACCTACATCGTGCCCAAAGAGCAGTAATTCCAGAGTAAAACCCTCTTTCTAAAAATGGCATTTCTGAACACTAATGCTAAATCAAACACCACCATAACATAGGATGTATCATTACCATTCCAAAGACATAAAAACATGTAAAGGCTATTCGTCTCTGATCAGGAATTACAGCTTAAAGTGCATTAAGTATTTCCCAATGCTATACTAGATTAATACTAACTACATGAGGACACTGATGTTCTGCTCACCTACCAGGAGCATATAAACTTATTTAAAGGTGACCTCCTACACACAACAGACTCAGTCCGGTCAGCAGAGCCGAGTGACGTGGCCGGTCCTATCAGCCTACACTTACATCTACTACACAAAGAAGTAATAAAGCTTTTCAGAAATGTAACACAGTTCATAATGAGAACACTCACATTTCAATCAACAAGGGTTACACCAGCAGGTCATATACAAAGAACTACAGCTAAAATAACTTCATAAACACTGAATGCTGCTATGGGTAGTATGCCCACTAAAACGTGAACAAAAACAATTCTGGATAGCTCAGAATATCACAAAGTTAGAGACAGTGTTACTAAACACAAGCCCTTGAGAAAAGCACAGAATGCTATTGATCTGCTTGCCAATGGGGATAGCTGCATCAATAGAGAATTGTGCTTTTTGGGGTACGGTTTTCGCTGCCCTTTATACCAGAACTCATGGTATACCTTCAATAGTAGTGATAAAAGACATAGTTGGCCCGATGTAGGTCGGTCGGTAACGGCCGAAAATCGGTATTTTCGGCCGTTACCGACCGGTATTGAAGGATTGGCATGTAGGGGCACAATTTTACAGAATCGGTAAATTTACCGATTCTGTAAAATACCGAATCGGTCTTTTTACCGATTCGGTAAATCTCAGATGTAGGTGGGACTCTTCTGAGTCCCAAAGGCCCTACAAAATCGGTATTTTACCACACAATCCTATTGTGTGGTAAAATACCGAATTCAGGTGTGCATGCACATGTGTGCATGCACACCTAGCCATGTGACAGACAGACATGCCCTTAGGGCATGTCTGTGTGCCACATGGCGCACAGGCCCATTTGTGGGATGTCAGAGGGTGTCAAAGTGACACCCCCTGCACCCTTCCAAAATTCGGTATTTACCTATTCTGTAAATACAGAATCGGTAAATACCGATTGTTACAGATTCGGTATTTCCACATCTGGAAATACCTACATATCCACCCTTTAGATTTACCGATTTTTAATTACCGAATCGGTAAAATTCGGTAATTAAAAATCGGTAAATCTAATTTACCTACATCTGGCCCCATGACCCAGATGCAGAACCATCTCTAAATTTTGGGATGAAATTATCACTAAGTTTTCCACAGGTATCAATGATTATGCTGGCAAAAATAAAAGGGGAGGCAGCAGCTGTGGCAGTACACCAACAAATGAGGGATTTAACTGCTGCAAGACAGGAGCATGAATTACCTAGGTAGAGATATTTGTGAGCTAGAGCACCAAAACCTCCACTAATGGTTAGTCCTGTAAAGGATAACACCAAATAAGGGCCTGATCCTTCCAAAAAATGGGAAAATAAACAACAAAAGAATAGAAAGAATAGATTGCAATCAAGGGTGGGTCTCCTCAACAAGAGCCCTCCTAAAGGACGTACAATGTTAGGAATCGTGATAACATTAGAAAACCTTACAGGTATCAAGATACTGATACATGTTCCTCTCAATCTATTCAGGGTTCATCAAAAAATGCACAGAGAGAAAGATGGTTAGATCACAGATCAGAAGGACAGACAAAGTCCAGAGATACACATCCCACTTCAGACAATAATATCAGGAGACATGGTAATTGTACCTTCTTTCTCTGACCTTGTTCCCAAAACATTACAACACTCATATGTGCAGGAGTGGTGTAGGAAGGTGGATATCTGACTATGGTTACCCCCAAACTTTTTGCCTGGTGTTTAGCTGGTTTTTGACATAGTTGGCCTGGGATCCTGCTATTCAGGGCCCCAGGCTAATTGCTCTCTCCTTAAAATGGACTCCATGTACCTTAGGTGCATACACATTTGGAACTGGTTCACCTTATAGGCCCCTGTAACAGTGTACCATAGGTACCCAGGTCATAGGTACAACCAAGGCCTACCAGGGGCTGCAGCATGTATTGTGCAACCCCTGGCCTGGCCTCCATATTTGACACAACTGGCTGATCACTCAGCTGGGGTAAGTCGGTGTAATCACCTCTTACTTAGATATAGTATCCCTATATCTAACCTTAACTGGACACATATGTTCCTATCAGCCACTCCTATGGACGGCCTCATCAATCCTGGAGGCAGAGTGCTTGGAAATATGTGAGATGGTGCTCTAGCATGAGCTGAGCCTGTCTGCAGCTGTCGGGAACCACTCCCTTAGCTGTTCTGGGATATTGCCATACCATATACTCTTAAGTGGATTATAATCCTCGCAGTTATATGCTATCTTTGGTTTGGCTTTATCAAAACATGTCGAGTAAGGTGTCATACAAATTGGAATACTATCCCCTCGACAGTTTTGTCGACGGGGATAGCATTCCACCCTTCTAGAGGGACACGACATGTGTGTAGCCTTAACCCCGGTTAAAGTTAACCAGAGCCTCAGCATCACAAAATGGATGCTGCCACCACAGACACAAGTCTGACCTCCTGCTGCTGGGAGTCCTTCCAGCGAGGGAGGCTTGGACAAAGGGTTTCCTGCCTTGGACCACCCCAGACAGGGTTTTGTGTATTGGGTAGGACAGGGCTGAATAGATTGAGAAATGCCCGGGGCACACAAGGTGTCCCCGTGCATAAGCCAGTCCAAACCGGTCCTGGGACTTTCCAGACCCAGGCCTGGCGAGGAGCTGGATGAAGAAAAAGGGGTGTAACCGACCCCCTTCCTGGTCCCACCCAGAGGAGGGACCTAGTAGGTGATCCACCCCTCAGATTGGGAATAAGAGTGGGAGCAGTGCCATTGCACAGCAGATCATCCTGAAATCAACTTTAAACTAAGAAGACTGGACTTCGACTTTCTGATGAATAGAAGACTGAAGAGCATCTCCCTTGTGGCCTAGGAGGGGCCACCCTGTGGACACAGGCACCACCCAGCACCTCGACATCTGCTTTGCCGCCGCCTCCCGCCGGAGCCCGAGTGCAAAGCCTGACAAGACTCAACTTCTTAGACTTCTCACAGCCCGATCCACAGTCCCTGCAAAGAAGGGACCCGTGGAGGCACCGAGAGACGTGGGAGCGGACATCTTGAAAGACCCCCGAGACGCTGACTGCGCAGCACCCGAGGCACCCTCAACTCTGTGCTTTGGGGTTTGAGAAGCCCCACAACCAAGCAGCATTTGCACTAAAGATCAGCCCTCCAGCATCTCTACGATCGGCGTGGAGACCTTTTGTTTTGTGCCACTTGACTCGCCATCCTGGCGGCTTGTCACGTAGTCAGTGGCCATCTTGGCAAAGAAACCTACAATTTACACAGTGGGTCTGGTTGCTCCAGACCTGCCCTCGCTTCTGTAGAACGGAGTACCCACTCTGACCTTGCTGGTCCGAGTAATAAGCCTTTTTCACTTTCCCCGTGGCTTGCATTAGCCAAGGCTTGTTTGCTTTAATCGAGTTGCCGACACCGCCATCAGCTAGAACGTTCAAGAGACAGCTCGTGATCGACTCCTGGACATCCTTGACCTCTTCGTGTCCACGTGGCTGCAGAGAGAAGCAACACCTCATCACCTGTTTGCACCCGACTTTGCCTGGTTCCAATCTTGTTCCACGGTGGTCACTGGTCAGTGACTTTGAACATTGTCCCCTCTGCTTTCAGGTCTTCACCACTTCAGATCCACCCTTGGATCCACCGGACACTTCTCCTTCACATCGCCTGCAGCATCTTCAGCTTTAAGCGCCAAGAACCTGCGTGTCAAAACCCGACGCCACTTCGACCCTGTGAACCCACTTCCTGTGGGTGAGGTAACATTGCAACGCCGGTGTCCCTACACTGGTACACACCTCTAGGGTCTGTGTCTTAAGTTTTGTTCCTCTAGGTTCAGCGGAAGTGCCCTTAAACTAACTTTGTGTAACTTTTACGCACCATAGACTTTGCATTGGTGAGTGCGTGCACTTTAAACACTGCACCCGAGTCCCGCGGGCCTTTCCCGACTTAGTCACTGCTAGTCTCGAATAGCTCCAGCGATTCCCAAGGCCCTAGGCCTGTTTCCTTTCCAATTGGTATCTCTTATACCACTTTCTTAGTATATGGTTTAGGTGGCCCCTAGGGCTCATCCATATTGTGCAACTTTTGTGTATTTTAAACTGTCTTGTGATTTAACGCTTGTGCTTCTGTGCTCATAAAGAGTCCAGGGGATTTTATAGTTAATAAATCAATATATATCTGTGTGGTGTCCCTTTCATTTGGTATTCAAGGGGGTTATGTATGGTATTACAGCTGGCTTCACATGCCTTTCAGAGTTTAGCCTAAGACTGCTTTGTCCACGTTACCACTAGGATAACTGGTCTACAAGGTTGAATTACAACCAATCATCATAAGGGTTGCTTGGCATGGTACAAAGTGATCACTAGAATTAGTGAGCATTATATACCAGGCCAACTTCTCACATTGGTGGCAGCGGTGGGATCTGAGCTTGCTGTTGTTTTACCATTACAATCTTTGAGATTATCATTTGAAATATCATACAGGTACCTGCTAGGTACATATAAAACAAGACTAGTATACTTAAGTTCTACTGAACTTAGTTGTTGTAGAGCAAAGGGAGTAGCACACCCTGACTACAACTACTAGATAGGTTTAGTAGGTAAACACCAGTGTAGGTAGATTGCAACATATCCACCCACACTAGAGCAATGTCTGGAGCAGAGGGTTCCACTGGGAACATCCCTGTTGGGAGTGACCCTCCAAGGGCACCATCCAAATTTGCTATTTTTTCCTTTAAGGAATTAATACAGCTTTGTGTCTTAAGGGGTCTGAAGACAGGGCCTTCCCCTACTACAGACCACCTTAGAGAGCTCTTAGACCAGTCTGAGACTCTAAAGACCTCTAAGGCATGACCCCACAGGGAATGCTGAAGGAGGCCATCCTTCTGAGGATGACACTGTAGAAACCCCTGTCCCTATAATCCTGGTAGATGAGGAAGCCCCCATCACTGGAGCTCCTCAGACAGATGAGGAGGAAGAAGAGGAAGAAGAGACAGAAGGGGGAGCAGTGAGTCAGATGATGACAGAAATAATCAGGTACTGGTCAGTAGACTGAACCAGACTAACTTAAGCCTATTTGGGACTGAATCTGGGAACAACCCATTCAGACCCCCAGGTGGACTTAACCAGAAGCCTAGGAGGAGAAGGACTCACTCAGGTGACTCTAACAACTCCCATGCTTCTAGAGGTTATCATGGTCACTCCAGAAGGGAGATGACTAGCCCTCAGAGAAGGGAACATGAGGCTAAAATGAGAGAGTCTGAATTGAGGATCCAGAGACAATAATTAGAGGTTGCCCTGGCCCAAGAGAAACTTGCTAGAGCAAGACAGCCTAGAGAGAGTGGATTAGGATCCACTGGTGGCAGCACTATCCAGAAGGATAAAGACAGGTCCTCCTTTGATACAAGAAACCTGAGTAAGATTGTGCCCCCCTACAAAGCTGGGGATGATATCCACAAATAGATGACTGCACTTGAGAGAGCCTGCAAGGTACAGCAGATCCCTCAGGAGCAGTGGGCAGCAATCTTGTGGCTCTCCTTTGAAGGTAGAGGCAGAGACAGACTCCTCACAGTTAGTGATGGGGATTCTAGAAACTACATGGTCCTGAAGAGTGCTCTGATTGATGGGTTAGGCTTAACCACTGAACAGTACAGGTTAATGTTCAGAGATACCCATAAGACACAGACTCAGGACTGGTCTGAATTTGTTGAATGTGCCACTAAGGCTCTGGAGGGCTGGTTGCTGGGAAGTAAGGTTACTGACTATACAGGATTGTATAATTTAATTATGAGAGAGCAAATCTTAAGTAATTGTCAAAATCAGCTTCTACATCAGCACCTGGTTGACTCTGATCTGACCTCCCCACAAGAATTGGGTAGGAGGGCAGACAAATGGGTCAGAACCAGGATCAGGCCTAAAAACCAGGGTGGTGACCAAAAGAAAGAGACTACCAAGCCTCAAGAGAAGGGTGGGGATAAAAGTAAGGAAAAGACTTCCCCAGGGCCCCAAAACTCCAAGAATGGGGGTGGGTCCCAAGACACTTCTACAACCCAGAAAAAGCCTTATTGTCATACCTGTAAACAGGTGGGGCATTACAAAACAGATAGCTGTTGTCCCAAGAATGGCAATAAAGAGACTATACCTCCAGGTAAGGCTCCAACACCTCCTGTCACTGTTAGCAGTGGTCTCCCAGGTGGTGGGAGCACCCCCAAGAATTTGGGTGGGTTTACTTTTGGAGGACAGGTGGACTCTGGCCTATCCAGGTCCCCTAACTCAGATACTCTTGTCTATGAGACTGGCATGGGGTTTGCCAATTTCACAGCTTGCCCAAACACTTTGAGCAAGTATAGACAGGAGCCCCTCATCAATGGCTTGAAAGTTGAGGCCTTCAGAGACACAGGGGCTAGCATCACCATGGTGGCTGAATGTCTAGTCCCCTCAAGGCAACTTTTACCTGATGCCAGATATCAGGTGACAAACATTGATGGCATAGAAACCAATCATCCCATGGCAGTAGTCAATCTTAGCTGGGGAGGTGTCACTGGCCCAAAGTGAGTGGCCGTGTCAGCAAACTTGCCTGTAGATTGCCTACTGGGTAATGATTTGGAAATCTCAGCCTAGCTGAGGTTGAACAGCAAACCCATTCTAGAATGGTAAATCTCCATGGAAAGGTTAGTGGGGCTGTGATGGCTACAGCCCCAATCTAAGATGTCCTTCCTGAAAAGGTTGGGAGGGCTGAGCAAACCTCAGCCCCATCTTTAGCCAACTTCCCTCCTGAAAAGAGTAGCAGGGCTGTGATGGTAACACCCCATACCCAAACTGAGTCTCCTCCTGAAAAGGTTGGTGGGGCTGTGATGGCCACAGCCCAAACTCAAACTGATACCTGGGTAGTGAAGCCTGAAATGATGGATCACTCCACCCAAACTGAGAGCATTGAGGAGGAAGAGAAATCTCCCTCCCACCAGACTTTAGGAAAGGATCAACCTCCTCAGGGAACTGATCTTACCCCTGATGAAGGAACTGTCCCAGAGGTTGTTAGGCTGGGCCTGACAGAGCCTCTGATGGCAGTGGACCCTTCTCAGGTGGGACCCAGTCTGGAGCAGGTAACCTGCCCCTCTCTACCTTGCCTTACTCAGCCCAGGGCTGCAGAGGACAAGAAGGACAGTGAGACCCAAAGGGCCCCCTGTCAAATAAAGCACCCCCATCAACAGATTAGGGGCACCGAAACTAGTAGCCCTAGTGAGGTGCAAACTTTAAAAACTCCTGAGGGACCCCCCTTAAAAGTAGTTAGGGACCTCCCCCAGATGGATATTGTTGGGCACAGCCAAACCTGGGACCCTAACGGCCCAAACCTGAACTGTCCCTCCAGTAAGCCAAACAGAGGGACCAGCCTCCAGCTTTAGGTAGCCAAAGGTTGACCCTGAGAGCACAGTGCAACTCAGTCAAAGAAAGAAAGGCACACATGGTGGAGAGTGATTGGAGGAAGCTGAGCCCTACAGAGGAAACTCACTTCGGTACTCCATCTCAACACCAGCCTTTGACTTTGCAAAGACACACCACAGGTAGAGATTCCCTATGGTGGAGACCCTCAGATACCCTTAGGGTGAGGGATTGCTCAGTGGACCATGAGACAGGGGGTTACCAAGCCAGAGCTGGTACTTCCTTATATGGCCACTTAGGCAATATAGGCTTACTTGGTCAAGGATAGCCTTATGTCCTTTCGTTTGGGGGGGGGGTTATTTTGCCTGGAGTTTAGCTGGTTTTTGACATAGTTGGCCTGGGATCCTGCTATTCAGGGCCCCAGGCTAATTGCTCTCTCCTTAAAATGGACTCCATGTACCTTAGGTGCATACACAATTGGAACTGGTTCACCTTATAGGCCCCTGTAACAGTGTACCATAGGTACCCAGGGCATAGGTACAACCAAGGCCTACCAGGGGCTGCAGCATGTATTGTGCCACCCCTGGCCTGGCCTCCATATTTGACACAACTGGCTGATCACTCAGCTGGAGTAAGTCGGTGTAATCACCTCTTACTTAGATATAGTATCCCTATATCTAACCTTAACTGGACACATATGTTCCTATCAGCCACTCCTATGGACGGCCTCATCAATCCTGGAGGCAGAGTGCTTGGAAATATGTGAGATGGTGCTCTAGCATGAGCTGAGCCTGTCTGCAGCTGTCGGGAACCACTCCCTTAGCTGTTCCGGGATATTGCCATACCATATACTCTTAAGTGCATTATAATCCTCGCGGTTATATGCTATCTTTGGTTTGGCTTTATCAAAACATGTCGAGTAAGGTGTCATACGAATTGGAATACTATCCCCTCGACAGTTCTGTCGACGGGGATAGAATTCCACCCTTCTAGAGGGACACGACATGTGTGTAGCCTTAACCCGGGTTAAAGTTAACCAGAGCCTCAGCATCACAAAATGGATGCTGCCACCACAGACACAAGTCTGACCTCCTGCTGCTGGGAGTCCTTCCAGCGAGGGAGGCTTGGACAAAGGGTTTCCTGCCTTGGGAGGTGCGAGCACCATCCCAGACAGGGTTTTGTGTATTGGGTAGGACAGGGCTGAATAGATTGAGATATGCCCGGGGCACACAAGGTGTCCCCGTGCATAAGCCAGTCCAAACCGGTCCTTCCTGGGACTTTCCAGACCCAGGCCTGGCGAGGAGCTGGACAAAGGAAAAGGGGTGTAACTGCCCCCCTTCCTGGTCCCACCCAGAGGAGGGACCTAGTAGGTGATCCACCCCTCAGATTGGGAATAAGAGTGGGAGCAGTGCCATTGCACAGCAGATCATCCTGAAATCAACTTTAAACTAAGAAGACGACTGGACTTCGACTTTCTAATGAATAGAAGACTGAAGAGCATCTCCCTTGTGGCCTAGGAGGGGCCACCCTGTGGACACAGGCACCACCCAGCACCTCGACATCTGCTTTGCCGCCGCCTCCCGCCGGAGCCCGAGTGCAAAGCCTGACAAGACCCAGCTTCCCAGACTTCTCACAGCCCGATCCACAGTCTCTGCAAAGAAGGGACCCGTGGAGGCACCGAGAGACGTGGGAGCGGACATCTTGAAAGACCCCAAGACGCTGACTGCGCAGCACCCGAGGCACCCTCGACTCTGTGCTTTGGGGTTTTAGAAGCCCCACAACCAAGCAGCATTTGCACCAAAGATCAGCCCTGCAGCATCTCCACGATCTGCGTGGGGCCCTTTTCTTTTGTGCCACTTGACTCGCCATCCTGGCCGCTTGTCACGTGGTCAGCGGCCATCTTGGCAACGAAACCTACAATTTAGACAGTGGGTCTGGTTGCTCCAGACCTGCCCTCGCTTCTGTAGAACGGAGTACCCGCTTTGACCTTGCTGGTCCAAGTAATAAGCCTTTTTCACTTTCCCCGTGGCTTGCATTAGCCAAGGCTTTTTTGCTTCAATCGAGTTGCCGAGACCGCCATCAGCTAGAGCCTTCGAGGGACAGCTCGTGATCGACTCCTGGACGTCCTTGACCTCTTTGTGTCCACGTGGCTGCAGAGAGAAGCAACACCTCATCACCTGTTTGCACCCGACTTTGCCTGGTTCCAATCTGGTTCCACGGTGGTCACTGGTCAGTGACTTTGAACATTGTCCCCTCTGCTTTCAGGTCTTCACCACTTCAGATCCACCCTTGGATCCACCGGACACTTCTCCTTCACATCCCCTGCAGCATCTTCAGCTTTAAGCGCCAAGAACCTGCGTGTCAAAACCCGACGCCACTTCGACCCTGTGAACCCACTTCCTGTGGGTGAGGTAACATTACAACGCCGGTGTTCCTACACTGGTACACACCTCTAGGGTCTGTGTCTTAAGTTTTGTTCCTCTAGGTTCAGCGGAAGTGCCCTTAAACTAACTTTGTGTAACTTTTACGCACCATAGACTTTGCATTAGTGAGTGCGTGCACTTTAAACACTGCACCCGAGTCCCGCAGGCCTTTCCCGACTTAGTCACTGCTAGTCTCGAATAGCTCCAGCGATTCCCAAGGCCCTAGGCCTGTTTCCTTTCCAATTGGTGTCTCTTATACCACTTTCCTAGTATATGGTTTAGGTGCCCCCTAGGGCTCATCCATATTGTGCAACTTTTGTGTATTTTAAACTGTCTTGTGATTTAACGCTTGTGCTTCTGTGCTCATAAAGAGTCCAGGGGATTTTATAGTTAATAAATCAATATATATTTTCAATATATATCTGTGTGGTGTCCCTTTCATTTGGTATTCAAGGGGGTTGTGTATGGCATTACAGCTGGCTTCACATGCCTTTCAGTGTTTAGCCTAAGACTGCTTTGTCCACGTTACCACTAGGATAACTGGTCTACAAGGTTGAATTACAGCCAATCATCATAAGGGTTGCTTGGCATGGTACAAAGTGATCACTAGAATTAGTGAGCATTATATACCAGGCCAACTTCTCACAAGTGGGTTGTGGCTTTTGCTCCAGATTATATCACAATCATGTTGCGTGGGATGCTGAGTCACCTCACCATGTAATCCTGGCAGAAATAACTCCAACTCCACTGAGACAGTACCCAATAAAATAGGAAGCAAAAAAATAGAAGTTAGGGAGATATTAGATCAACTTGAATACCAAGGTGTAATAGAGAATTACACATCTTCAAGGAATAATCTTTTGTTTCCAGTAATGAAACACAGTAATTCATATCATCTGGTTTTAGAGTACAGACATTTGAACACATGCACAAAGACATTTGCAGTACAAAATGCACACAGTGCTGCATTAATGAATAAAATTGTGAAGAAAAAAATATGAAACAACACAAGATATCTTAAATGGATTTTTCTGCTAGAAGGTAGCACCTGAAAGCAGGTATTTGACAGCATTTTCAGCCTTATGCTCCCAGTGTTGAATTTGTAGACTGCCCCAAGGGTATACAAATATTCCTGGGTTGTTCTCAGGTAGCGTAATATAATTCAACATTTTGATGAGGTGGAATGATCCTAATTCGATGAGATTTATCTGATAGATGGTGGATCATTTGACCAAGGTGAACAACATAATTTTGTGATTCGCCACTGAGGAATACAAATTTAACTTAAAAAAATTGAAAATATCCCACCTCAATGTACTGTTTTTGGGATATGTGTTATCATATTAAGGGAAAAGCCTAGTAGCTAACTTTTTATAGAAGTGGGTACTGTACCAACCTCCGAAATCACAGAAAAATTTCAACCCATTTTGGGATTACTACATTTTGGCAGAACATACATTTTGGATTACGCAGAAAAAGTGAAACCATTCTATGACCTAATCGGACCTGATTTTTCAGTTCGACATTGGTCAAAGGAACACACAGGTATCCTTTGTTCCCTACATGCTGACATGATAGCTTCAAAACACCTACACACCTGTATGAATAACACAAATTTGGTGATCCGTGGAATCGCGGCTCAATCTGGGTACACTTACCTAACCTTTAATGACGGCAAAACAGTACCCTTAGCAAACAAATCACACTTGTACACAAAAGCTTAAATGCGTTTTGATTCTTCAGAAACAATTCTGGCAGCAGTACAGACTGCCATAGTGAGATAAAGAGCACTAGCTCATGGGAAACAGATTTCTTTCGTAACTCCAGTACAGGCCCTACTGGCTGTTACAAAAGTTAGCATTCCTTCCGCAAAAGCACCTCATCCACAATGGATACAGTGGGCCAATTCTCTTGATGCAACAGATGTAGACCACAAATATGATTCTACCTTAAAAACACAAGCATTTCTGCAATATGAACAAGAATATCCTCTTCCAAATAAAATAATGACTCTAGATCAGTATGAATACATTATTTACACTGACGATTCTGCTCAGCCTGCCGTAGGAAGTAAACAACAATACAGCACAGTTAATGTATTGTAAAAGAACATATTCTGGAAGGCAAGTTCCATCCTAGCAGTACAATGACACTGTCTCTATGAGACTGCAAGGCATAGCTGGTAGAATTAAAAGCACTATTACTGGCTCTAATAAATAAGGATGGTGAATTCCCCACACTCATAGAGTGCAATTCATTTTACTGTGTCCAGTCTTACAATGAATATCTTCACTACTGGGGCAAGAATGGGTTTAAAGACACAAAAGCTTGCAAAATTAAGCACAAACTGCTTTGGGGACAAGTGGCAGAACTGAAAAAAGACTTGCCTAGAGTGTTTGTGATACTAAGTCATCAATGTCATGGCGTTCAAGTTGAAGTGAATTTATTGTCTGATTAATCCGACAAGGTGACAGTGGGAACTGCTTCCATAGCTGGTATTACTCATTTTAGCACAAGACTAGATGGAAGCACAATGGTAACTGTCAGTGCTTCATGCAAAAACAGCTTACCCTTGCCAAAAGGCTTTCCAATCAAGTACTTCTCAAAGTTAGATTCGTAAAATATGCTCAAATTCCAGGAGTGGGGGATAGCATAACACCAAACATCAATCAATCAATCAATCAATCATCGCATTTATATAGCGCACTACTCACCCAGAGGGTCTCAAGGCGCTGGGGGAGGGGGGTCCGCTACTGCTTGAACAGCCAGGTCTTGAGTTGCTTTCTGAAGGTGAAGTGGTCCTGGGTCAGGCGGAGGTGGGTGGGGAGGGAGTTCCATGTCTTGGCGGCGAGGTAGGAGAAGGACTGTCCCCCTGTGGTGGCTCTTCGGATGTGGGGGACGGCGGCGAGGGCGTGGCTGGTCGATCAAAGCTGGCAATTGGGAGCGTAGAAGTTGAGGCGGCTGTTGAGGTATCCTGGGCCTTGGTTGTGTTGGGCTTTGTGTGCGTGGGTGAGGAGACGGAAGGTGATTCTCTTGTTGACCGGGAGCCAGCGCAGGTCTCTCAGGTGTCCGGAGATGTGGCTGCGACGGGGGATGTCCAGGATGAGTCGTGCTGAGGCGTTCTGGATCCGCTGGACATAGATAGATCGCAGATGAGGTTTGATTCTAGATGCGCACAAGACTCTGGGTTCAGCAAATGCAGGGATTGCTGTGACAGTTTCACTGCTAAAAAACCCCTTTTCGTGGCCAGGTCTAACAAAACAAACAAAAGAATTTGTCCTTAAGTTTGATATCTGTCAGCAGATGATAGTTTCGACCATAGCCCGTCCACCACAAACACCACTAGTGATTTTAGATAGATCTCTTGCTTGGGTCTATTTGGACCACTGCAGCCCCTTACAATCTGATGGGCTTACAAGTACATCATGGTTGCAGTGGATTCATGCTCTAGATTCCTGTGGGTTCGCCTACGTGCTTGGCTGACGCTCAAACAGTTATAAAGGATTTACAAGTCTTTATAGGGATATATGCAATTTGCACATTACATTCTGACCGTGGCCGTGCATTTAGCTCTTGGGCTTGCAAGAAAGGCATGGGAAGTTTGGGTGTGGAATTGTGGTACTCCTCTCCATGTCATCCTGAGGGAAATTTGATTTTGGAAAGGATAAATGGGGACTTAAAGCAATCCTTAACAGCATGGGCATTAGGTTTGGGTGGTGGTTGGAGCAGTCACCTATATGGATTACAGAGGGCACCTAATAACATACCAAGAAGTTCACTAAGAGGCCATACTCCTTACAAGGTCCTATTTGAGATGAGAATGTTGGTACCCAACCTCAAATGCGGCAGTACAATGGCAGTTGAAAAACAATTTGACATTGATAACTGTTTTGGTTGTTTTACAGGAACTCAACAAATTCTGGGAACTACAAAGCAATGTCTAAGTAAAAGGCAATACCACGGGGAAGTAAAATCAGTAACAGCAAGACCTGCCTGGATCACAAAGGTTGAGTATCTGGCCAGAGAAAATATAGTGGACATGAAAGAATTCTACAGAAAGAATGTACCTGTCCTGGGTGTTGAAGGAACAAAAACGTTACTTCTCCTGTCTCTTGCTGGCAAAAAAGAAAAGAGATTTATCTCCATTGATATGATCAAACCACACCTTGTGGTTGATACTGAAAAGCAGGCCAAGTGAACTTCTGGGTAGCGGCCACTCTCCTCCTGCCACCATACAGGAGGATCTGACAGAAAGACTGACAACATTTGAAGAGTCTCCTATATGTAATAATGGTGTGGCCAGTAATGAACTGGAACTCGTACCTCTTGATATTGAACATCAAAGCACAAATGAAATGCAGATATTAATTTGGCCTACCACCTACAACTATATTAATATGCCTCTACAGGAGACACCTGCAAGTTTAACTAAATCTGCTGAGCTACCAAAGATAGATCAAACTGCATCTCGCTACTTCATCTATTTTGACAATTTTCCTCTTGATCTAAATGAACCTGAGTCACAGCTAGCTCCAGTTTCCCTCCAAAAACAACTTCATGATTTCTACCTTTGGCTGAAAAAGACATACCTATTATCACCATGGCTGCAACTCTGGACAGCAACTAGTATACTGTTCCTACTCATCTGGATAGGTTTAGTGACTGTCTTTTCATTACTCTTGAATGGACATTATATACCAGAACGCTCCGCAGTATCACATGTTAAATTAGTACTGAAACCTCATACGTCATCGTGTCGTGAACTGAAAGACCTATCCTATGTGAACATTACATCAGTTCTGTTTCCTGAATGAATAGTTTGGGATAGCGTTTCATATGATTATTTGTTCCCACTGAACTGTTGAAAAAACAGCATGTATTTAAAATGTCTTTAAATGATATTATCCCCTCTTTTATATACTCTTTTGATTGGGATTTTGAAACTGTAAATAATATGCTGTCTGATTTAGAACTGTCTGCAGCATTTTCAAAAATGGAAATGTTTGATGATTCATCTGATTTTGACAATTTGTATTGTTCCCAACACTTTGGTCATCATTTTCTGCAGAAAAGTGCACTACGTAATGTTTTCACAAATCACCAGTGGGGACTTTACCCTACACCACAGAAAGGTAGTTCACAAACATTTGCACACACATTTGCACACACATTTTTTTATTTTTCTGGTTTTAATACAGCAGATCCATGCTGATATTACTATGAGGTTGCATCCACACCTACTCCGAAAAATATGCAACGAATACAAAACAGATATATTCTGCATCCTTTATTTCCCAACCGTCTGAAACAGGATTTCGACGTATGGAAAGACACTATAGATATAAAATCTGTCTGGGGGACTAAGAAATCGCAGGTTCAAGGAACTGAGGCAATAATTAGAGCATGCCTAATACCACAACAAATTATTTTCCTGAACAATACTGTGCAACAGACTTCCTGTCTTGGGTTTGCTAAAAGTAAGACTTGAAAACACTTTGTATTTTCTCACTTTCACACTTTGAAGGATGGCAAAACTACACTGAAAATAGAATAGATACACTAGAGGACATCATGCAAGGCATTTCATACAATTCAACAGACCCCAATTGGAAGGGTTGGTTAGTTTTGCTTATTGACACATATAGGTGTCAGTCGAGGTTCAAGGGTACAAGAGAGGGGTTTAGTATCCATAGGTCTGACTTACGCTATGTACAATAAGAACATCCAGGGGTGGTGACAACATACAGTGTTGGGAAGTTATGCCTAGATTGGCTAAGAACCTTGACACTGTCACAGGTGAAACAACATGTGTTCTTACTATCAGAAGACATAGATTTAAGGGATGTTTTGCAAGGTCCACAAAAGCTATGCCATAAACGCTTCCAATATACTGTCTATAATAAAATATGGAACATCTCTCAACAGGAAGCTGCAGAGAGACTTCGTGAACTTGACAGAGTTCATTTAAAAAGGGCTTTGGCTGCTGTTGACAATGGTATGACCAAACTTACATCTAGGATTTATTCACTGGTCAACATATCATCTCCTGCAATAGATACACTGGAACAAGATCTGTACATTTTACAACATGGGCAATCACAGTTTATTTTATTTTTTTATTTTGAAAGTTTTATATAGCGCGAACAAGATCTTTGCAGAAAACAGAGCCCTTTACATAGGCAAGGGGTAAGGGGTGGGGTGGGTAAAACAAGTAAAATGCAAGTGCAAGGGATCAAACAAGTAGTACAGATCGACGCACAGTCTTAAAAGATCAAAAAGTAGTAGTTCAAGTGTGTTTAGCCATGAGGATAGCTTTAACTTCTTTCTTAAAAATAAAAGTGGAGGGGATGAGCCTGGTTTCAGGAGGGAGTGAGTTCCAGATCCTAGGCGCCATTCCTGAGAAGGAGCGTTTGTAGGTTCTTTCCTTCCGGAATCTTCGAGGTTTCAGCAGAAGATTGTTTGTACTTCTGGTGGTTCTGGAGCCTCCGGAAATTGTCAGCTTCTGAGTGAGGTAGCCGGGAGAGTTCAGGTGTAAAGCCTTGTGCGTCATGCAGGCAATTTTCAGATGTATTCTGGCTTCAACAGGCAGCCAGTTCAGGGATTTAAAGTCAGGGGTGATGTGTGAGGGTTTTTTTGATCCAGTGATGAGTCTCGCTGCCGCGTTTAGTGAAGCCCTTAGGGTGCAGTTTTGCTTAGGGGGAGACCGCAGAGGGCAATGCTGCTGTAGTCTATGCGAGGGATGATTAGTGCTTGTACTGCAGTTTGGAAGTCTACGGCTGGGAGGAAGGGTTTAAGTTTCCTCAAGGTATTTATTTGGAAGTTTGCTCCCTTAGTTGCCTTGCTGATATGCTGCTGCATGTTGAGATTGGTGTCAAGTGTTACGCCTAAAGATTTACCTGAATCCACTATGGTCGGTTGGACATTGAGGGCAGTTAGGTGTTTAAGCCAGGTTTGGGTGGTAGAGATTTTCGCGGGAGGTGAGATCAGAAGGAACTCAGTTTTCATAGCATTGAGTTTGAGGTGGTTATCGGCCAGCCAGGATTGTGTGCTTTTGATCGTTCAGTTCAGGCGCATAATGTCTTTGGGTGATTGTAGTTTGAGATATAGTTGAGTGTCATCGGCGTACATGTGAAAGTGCATGTTGGATGCTTGTAGCAATGCGGTGAGAGGTTCCATAACTAGGTTGAACAAAGTAGGGGATAGGCAGGAACCTTGAGGGACTCCTAACGATACCGGTACAGGTACAGTTATGGTCTATTATGTCATTAAGCTGGACGCTAGAATTGTGCTCTGATTATGTGCCCTGGTGATATTGCAACAGTATGTCTCTCTTCCCTGCATATAATTTTACTGAAAACAAGATGCAAATGGCACAAAGGGATAAGAAATATACAATGATGCACTTTGAAAAATGAGACCAATTACTTTCACTGTGGCAGAATCACCATCCACAGAATGGTTAATTCATCGCCATATAACAATGCTAGTAGCAACTTTCCAGTTTCAGAATTGCATGGAACACCACCAGGTAGGCAGGTAGGAAGTAATGGGTAGAGGATTCATTCATGAATCTTGAGAATTACCATATAGATTTAGATGCAGGAATAAGGGCACTGAAGTGTTTCTCAGGGGTACAAACTGCGAGAATTTATTCAGTGGGTCTCTCATTTGCCAGGATATTATGCTCTATGGGGCCAGTAATAGTTCAGTTGCAAAGTTATCCTGTCTGTTGAAGGATTCCCAGCTGCCTTGACTAATCCAGCATTCAGGCTGCTCTCAAATGGGAGTTACGTAGTGTTGAATGATCATGGTTGTTTTGGGATGCTTCCAGGCATTGCAACTCCAGTCGCAGAGAGTTCCAGGGTGACATGTGTTATGCAAGTATTGTTTTCACAGACCCATGCAGTCAGGGTGTTGCCATTATGGCCTTCGTTGAATGTTTCCTTTATATGGTTTGAGAATCTGAGATGGATGAAAGCCATGCTTTTACAGAAATGTGTGCCCTTCTTCTTCTTCTTCTTCTTATTATTATTATTATCATTAATTAACTCGTTTTGAGCACATAGCTTCCCTGAGGCATCCCAGCACTAGCAGCAGAACAGGCGATGGTAGGTGGCTCACCAGTTGGTGTCCTGGAACAGCCAGGTTTCTAGATGCTTTTGGAAGGTGAGATTGCGAGTCTCTGAGCACAGATGCAGGGAAAGGGCGTTCCAAAGCTTAGCTGTATTTTAAGAGAAGACACTGTTCCCAATTTGTGTCCTTTGGATTTTAGGGATGATGACTTAACTCAAGCTCACAGAAATGAGGAGTTTCCAGGGGAGGTAGAAAGTGATAAGGGACCTGTTAATAGAAGGGCCTCTTCCCATAAGGGTCATGTGGGCTATGCAGAGGGATACAATGTAATCCTCTCCGGGATGGGCAGCCAGTGTAGGGTCTTCAAACAAGGCTTGGCTGAACGTGTTCTAGGTATGCCAAGCAGCTTCCGAGAGGCACAGTTCTGGGCAACTTGAAATTTCCTTGAGGTGGATTTAGGTGCCCCCAGGTACAAGGAATTGCCATAGTCCAGGGGCGAAAGGACCAGGGCGTGGATCATAATCCTCTTATTCTCCAAAGGGAGTAGGGGGAGAACTTTCCACAGCATTCTAAGGATACCATAGCAGGCACCTCTCACTTCCACTGCTAGTTGGTCAAATTTAAGTGACTTGTCAAGCAAAATGCTCAAGTTTTTAATCTTGGACTTTGTAGTCGGGTGGTTCCCAGAATGGTCGACCATGGCAGTTTGAGATCTGCGTTTGGTAGATTGCCTAGATATATTATATTGTTTTTTCTCCGTTAAGCCTGAGACATGAGTGTTGCATCCAGGTTGCCACATTCTCCAAGCAGGATTCCAGATCGGATGGAGCATTGTGCTGTGGTTTAGAGATACTTTCAGCTGACTATCATCCGCACATGTGACAATTTTGATCCGATCTGGCAGGATGATATCAGCCAGCAGCCTCATGTTCACCTTGAACAATGTAGGACTCAGAGATGATCACTGAGGTACTCCATAACTGAGCAGTAGACTCCTGAGGTACATTCCCCTCTGCGAAGACCAGAAATGATCGGCCATTCAGGTAGGATTGGGTCCAGGAAATGACTACCCCTGACACACCGGAACTCCTAAGCCTGTTAGGGAGGATGGCAAAATTAACTGTGTCAAAAGCAGCGCTAAGGTCAAGGAGGATAATGGCTACTGCTCCTCCCTGATTTATTGTCTTTCCCCTTCTTTGACTACAGCAGTGAGTGCGGGTTTAGTTACATAATGGGGACAAAAGCCGGTCTGAGAGTGATGTAAAAAGCTCATGAGTTTCTAAGAAGTCAGAGAGAATGTAGTTAACATACTTTTCCAGGACGTTACAGATCTTGGGCAGCAGAGATATAGGATGATAGTTAGTCAAGACGTCAGGGTTTAAGCTAAGCTTTTTCAATGGAGCTTTCACCATGGCGTGTTTACAGCAAGGTGGAACATGGCCATTGGCGGCACAAAGATTTATTACACCCAGTATGACCGGTAGCGCCACCTCTTTAAGCTTGCACAGAAGGTGAGGAGGAGCAGGGTCAAGAGGGGAACCCGACTTTATTTGCAAAAAAATCTTCTGATAGGGTATCCAGGTCCCGGAGTGTAAATTCCTGCAGAGTGTGCTGAATGTGATCCGGAGGCCTGTTATGATAGGAAGGTCACTGGGACATGGAGGTCGGTGAGACATGGAGAGTATGGGAACGTGTAATATATATTCCAAATTTTTTCCTGAAAGTATTCTGCAAGTTCATTGCAGCGATTGGAGGATATTACTGTGGATTTCATTTAACTATTCTTGCTATAGCCCTCCCTCCATTTCTGCTCCATCCGTTTACAGGCCTGTTCAAGCAGCCTAAACTTGGTCGAGTACCATGGAGAGAATTTCTCTCATCCTACGGTGGTTAGTTTTAACAGGAATAACTGTGTCCAGTGAGGACTCTATCCAGTGTGTGAATTTTTCAGGAGATAGGTTGAGACTCGAGTCTATATTAGGTTTTGAGTTATTGAGCACAGTAGACCAGGACTATATGGAGGGTTTGGACCAAGGGCGGACTTTCCTGGTGCTAGGTTCTGTGGGATTACATTGAGTCCAAGATTTTAAGAAAACAGGGATCAGTGAGTGATTCGACCAAGGCAGGGGGATGGGTGCCTCCACCGACAGCTCAATTTTACTGATAAACACGGGATCCAAGGTATGGCCTTTAATGTATGTGGGCCTATGACTTTTTGTATTAATTGAATTGCTGATAGGTCTTGAGTGAGCTACGAGGCATCTGTTTTACTTGGGTCATCAAAGTATCAATTAAAATCCCCTATGTAGGAAGGTACATCCTGACTATGGTTGCCCCCAACTTTTTTGCCCTGTGTTTTAGCTGGTTTTGGACATAGTCGACCTGGGATCCTGCCAATCAGGACCCCAGGCCTACTGCTCTCTCTTAAAAATGGATTCCATGTACCCTAAGTACATTTCCAATTGGTACTGGGCCACCTTATCAGACCCTGTAACTCAGGGCATAGGTGTACCCAGGGCTGCCAGGGACTGCAGCATGTATTATGCCACCCCTGGCTGGCCTCCTAAATTTGACACAACTGGCTGCATGACAGCTGGGACAAAGTCGTGTAATCACCCTTTGCTGTAGGTGTAGTATACCTATACCTAACCCTAAAATGGACACACAGATTCCTATCAGTCACTCCTATGGCAGGCCTTGACAATCCTGAAGGCAGAGTGCTTGGAATCGTGTGAGATGGTGCTCTGGCATAAGCTGAGCCTGTCTGCAGCTTGCGGAACCAAGTCCTAATAGCTGTTCCATGATATCGCATACCATATACTCTTAAGTGCATTATAATCCTTGCGGTTAAATGCTATCTTTGGTATTGCTTTATCAAAACATGTCGAGTAAGGTGTCATACGAATTGGAATACTAACCCCTCGCCAATTCTGGCGACGGGGTTAGCATTCCACCCTTCTAGAGGGACACGACATGTATGTAACTGTGAACCCCGGTTAAAGTTAAGCGAAGCCTCAGCTCCACAAAATGGATGCTGCCACCACAGACACGAGTCTGACCCCCTGCAGCTGGGAGTCCTTCCAGCGAGGGGAGCCTGGACAAAGGGTTTCCTGTCAGGGGCGGTGCTAGCACCGTCCCAGACATGGTTTTGTGTATCCTGGGTAGGCAGGGCTTTTCAGGAAGGTGACTGCTGAGTGGCACCCCGGTGCTCACTACTCATAGGCCGGTCTGAACCAGTTCCAGGGGCACACCAGCCCCTGGCCGGGGGAAGTCCGGCATGGCAGAGGGGTGTAACCACCCCCCTCCTAGTCCCACCCATAGGCAGGACCTAGTCACCGGGTCAGCCCCCTTTTTTAGTATAAAGATGGGAGCGGGCCCCCTGTTCAAATTAGATCATCTTTGGAATCAAGACACGACTTTCTTCGAAAGGACTGCAAGATTTCTTCTTCAAGATTCTCCCTTGTGGCTAAGGAGTAGTCACCCTGCATCAAGCGGGCACCATCCTAAGAACACTGCGGTCTGCTGCAAGTCCTTCTTCACGAATCCGACGACCCAGCTCGACGAGACCCGGCTTCCCTGGCACCTCTGACCTCTACTCACCTCTACAGCCAAGCTGAGAACCGTGAGTGCGACGAGACCTCGAGGGACCGACGATCGCCAAGACTGCACGACTTCTGCATAGCAAGCCCACCGAGTCTCCCACTGGTGAGTGCTTTGGGGTCCGAGAAGCCCCAACCCTGCGCAGCTCCAGCACCCAAGATCAGCCTCCATGCATCTCCACGATTGGCGTGGGGCCCTTCTGCTGTTTGCTGTGCACCGCGTTGTTTGGCTACTAGCCGGCTGGCTTGTGGCCTTCTGAACGACGCCCGACGACAACACTGCTGCTGGTCTGGTTGCTCCAGACTGGCCCTTGCTTCCTTCTTTAAGAGAGGCACCCCGGACCCTCCTGGTCCACTCCAGACGCCATTTTAGGTCCACCGCGTGGGCTTGAATTTGCCAAGGCTTTGTTGCCCAATCCTGGGTCCAGCGACGCCGACAGCTTCTATCTTCGTGGGACAGCTCGCTCCTCCATCCTGGTCGCCGACAACGCCTCCTGGTCCGTGAGATCTGCGATCCCAGCGTCACCCACTCACCTTGTCGAGGTGGCTACCATCCGGTGCCCTCCTGGTGCCCACTGACTACTGGCTAGTAGTCTCGAACTTGGTCCCCTCTGCTTTCAGGTGTCATCTTCCTTCGATCCAGGCTTGGATCCATCGAACTTTCTACACTGGTCGCCTGCCAGCAACTTCTTTCTTCCAGGCTCCTGGTCCGTCTACGAGGATTCCCGACGTCTTTTGAGACCTACGCAGCTGCAGCCCCTGGGCTAGGTAACTTCGGCATTTCGGTGCCCCAGCATAGCCTCACTATCCAAGGGTCAGGATCCACTTTCGTTTTCTCCCTACCAGGTCGGGTTCGCCCGAGAACACTAACTTTGCAATTTCTAGCTACTATAGACTTTGTCCCGCATCTCGCGTGAGAGTGCACACACTGCACCCGAGTCCCCTGGGTCTCCTAGAAGTAATCTAACGATTCTATAGTCAAGTCCTAGCGATTCCAAAGGCTATTAGTACTGTACTTACCTGCTAGTAATTTCGCATTCCACTTTCAGAGTATATGGTTTTCCGTGCCCCTCGGGCATTTGTATATACTGTGCTAACTTAAGTATTTTTGTAAGAGTTTTGGTTTGTGCTTAGTACCCTGTCCTCATAAAGAGTACAGGGCTGTTGTGATTCTTAATAAATAACTGTTTATTTTCATAACACTTGTGTGGTGTCCTTTCACTTGGTATTCAAGGGGTATATGTGTGGTAAACAGCTGGCTTAACACGCCCTCTCGAGTCTTTAGCCTTAGACTGCTCGTATCCACGCTACTAGGATAGCTGGTCTATAAGGTTGACTTACAACCAATCATCAATAAGGGTTGCTGGACTGATACATAGTGTTCACTAGAATAGTGAGCACTGCATATCAGGCCACCTTATCACATTGGTGGCAGCGGTTGGGATTTGAGCTTGCTGTTGTTTTACCACACGTATCCTAAGAATATCTTGTTGAAAGATCGCATAAGTACTGTTAGTACATATAACTAAGCTTAGAATACTCTGAGTTCTACTGAACCAGCTGTTGCAGCTCCTCAAGGCTTAGCACACCTTGGCTGC
Organism: Lissotriton vulgaris; assembly: GCF_964263255.1. Classification (NCBI taxonomy): domain Eukaryota; kingdom Metazoa; phylum Chordata; class Amphibia; order Caudata; family Salamandridae; genus Lissotriton; species Lissotriton vulgaris. Next base: position 2,039,138,844 of record NC_141691.1, read on the forward strand.
AACTCTTAGCAAGGGATCAGTAGGTAAACACATAGTGTAGGTAGGTGCATCACTTACACCACACTAGAATCAGCATGTCAGACAAAGGAGGAAACTCTGAGTCTCCCCTTGTGTCAGTGGACCCTCCACAGGTCCTTACTTCAAAATATGCTGCTCTTAGCTTCCATGAGATGAGACAAGTGTGTACTCTCAGGAAACTAAAACAGGGGTCTAACCCCACCACTTCCTTTCTGATTGGTCTCTTAGAGGCTTATGATGCCAGTAGGGCTGGTAACCCAGACCCTTCTAATCCAGAAGGAAGTTTGCCCTCCTTACAGGGGCCCTTTGATAGCCAGGACCATCCCCTCCAGGCAGATGATGCTGAGGATGAGGATGAGGACCAGTTGTCAGGGGATGAGGCAGATAAGGGACAGGTAGACGTCAGTAGACTAACTAGGTCCAACTTAAGCAGACATGAGCTTGGTACTAGGGGACTCCTGGGCCCACTCTCAGGTCAGCTTAACATTGGGAATGGACGAGTTAGGTCTCTATCAAGAGGCTCTAACAGATCCCTTCGAACCAATGGCTCTCTCAACTCTTCTCACAAAGGGATGTCTTCCCCTAAGAGGAGAGTGTATGAAGCTGAAGAAAGGGCAATCAATCAAACTGAGGATTGAAAGGGAAGAACTTGCCCTGGCCAAAGAGAGACTTGCCCTTGCTAGAGAGCAAGAATTATGTGGGCTACAGCCCAACTGGTGGCAGCAATAAACCTAGCAATAGGGAAAGGAGTTTTGATAAAAACCACCTGAATAAGATAGTGCCCCCCTTTAAAGAAGGGGATGACATCCACAAATGGATTACTGCTTTGGAGAGAGCCTGCACTGTGCAGGGTGTTCCCCAAAGTCAGTGGGCAGCTATCTTGTGGCTCTCCTTTGATGGTAAAGGTAGAGATAAGCTCCTCACTACTAGAGTTGAGGATGCTAACAATTACCAAATCTTGAAGAATACACTGGTTGATGGGTTTGGTTTAACCACTGAACAATACAGGATGCTGTTCAGAGACACCCAGAAAACTCAGTCTCAAGATTGGACTGACTTTGTTGATTGTGCCACTAAGGCTTTTGAAGGCTGGCTACTGGGTAGTAAGGTTACTGATTTTAAAGGATTGTATAATCTAATTATGAGGGAGCAAATCTTAAATAATTGTCAGAACCAGTTATTACACCAGCACCTGGTAGACTCTGATCTAACCTCTTCACAGGAATTGGGTAAGAGGGCAGACAAATGGGTCAGAACCAGGGTCAGGCCTAAAAACCAGGGTGGTGACCAGAAAAAGGAATCAACCAAGCCTCAAGAGAAGGGTGGGGATAAATCCACAGAGAAGACTTCCCAAGGGCCCCAAAACTCCAACAAGGGTGGTGGGTCCCAGAACACTCCTTCGGAACAGAAGAAACCTTATTGCCATACCTGTAAACAGGTGGGTCATTACAAAAGTGATGCCAGTTGCCCTAAAAATGGTAATAAGGGAAATATACCCCCAGGTAATACTCCTAAACCTCCTGTTACCACTAGTGGTAATCCCCCAGGTGGTGGGAGTGCCCCCAAGAATGTGGTGGGCATTACTTTGGGCCATCAGGAGGACTATGGCCTAGCCAGGTTCCCTGACCACACTCTTGTCTGTGAGACTGGCATGGGGTTTGCCAACTTCACTACTGGACCCCACCTTTTGGGGAAGTATAGACAAGAGGTTTTAGTGAATGGTCAGAAAGTTGAGGCATTCAGAGACACAGGGGCCAGCATCACCATGGTGATTGACCATCTGGTCCCCTCTGCTCAACTGACCCCTGGTTTTACTTATCAGGTGACAGACATTCATGGAGTGAAGAGAAGGCATCCCATGGCAGTAGTCAAGCTCAGCTGGGGTAATGTCACAGGGCCCATGAGAGTGGCAGTGACAGATAACCTACCTGTAGATTGCTTACTGGGGAATGACCTGGAACTCTCAGCATGGGCTGAGGTGGAACAAGAAACTCATTCCAGAATGATAGGCCTATCCAGACAGGTTAGTGGGGCAGTAATAGCTACAGCCCCAGTCCAAGCACCATTCCTCCCTGAAAAGGTTGGAAGGGCAGTGGTAGCCACTGCCCAGGCTCAGACAGACTTTCCAGAACAGGATAGGAGGGCTGTGACAGTCACAGCCCAAACACAAACTGAGTGCCCTCCTGAAAAGGTTGGCAAGGTTGAAATGGTCTCAGCCTCTACTCAAACAGACAGTGAGGTTGTGAAGCCTGAAACAATGGATCACTCCACTCAAACAGAGAGCATTGAGGAGGAAGAAGAGTCTTCCCCCTCCCAGACACTAGGTGAGAGCCAGCCTCCTCAGGAAACTGACTCTACCCCTGTTGAAGGAACTGCCCCAGAGGTAGTCAGGCCTAGCCTGGCAGTGCCCCTGATGGCAGGGGACCCTTCCCAGGTGGGACCCAGTCTGGAGCAGGTAACCTGCACCTCTCTACCCTGCCTCAGTCAGCCCAGGGCTGTGGAGGTCAGGGAGGCCAGTGGTGGACCCCAAAGGGCCCCCTGTCCAAAAGAACCACTTAATCAGCAGATTAGGGTCACTGAAGCTGGTAAACCTAGCCAAGTGAAAATAAGTCAGACTCCTGAGGGATCCCCCTTAAAAGTAGTTAGGGAACTCCCACAGCTGGACACTGTTGGGCACAGCCAAACATGGGGCCTAAAAACCCCAGACCTGACCTGTCCCTCCAGTAAGCCAAACAGAGGGACTCAGCCTCCAGCTTTAGGTAGCCAGAGGCTGACCCTGAGAGCTCAGTGCATCTCAGCTAAAGAAAGAAAGGCACACATGATGAATGGTGATTGGAGGAAGTTGAGCCCAAAGGTAGAGGAGCCTCACTTCAGTACTCCATCCCAGCATCAGCCTTCTTCTTTCCCAAGACACACCAGAGACAGAGATTCCCTATGGTGGAGACCCTCAGGTACCCTTAGGGTGAGGGGTTGCCTAGTGGACCATGACACAGGGGGAAACCAAGCCAGAGCTGGTCCTTCCTTATATGGCCACTTAGGTAATAGAGGCTTACCTGGACAAGGATAGCCTTATCTCCTTTCGTTTGGGGAGGGGGTTGTGTAGGAAGGTACATCCTGACTATGGTTGCCCCCAACTTTTTTGCCCTGTGTTTTAGCTGGTTTTGGACATAGTCGACCTGGGATCCTGCCAATCAGAACCCCAGGCCTACTGCTCTCTCTTAAATATGGATTCCATGTACCCTAAGTACATTTCCAATTGGTACTGGGCCACCTTATCAGACCCTGTAACTCAGGGCATAGGTGTACCCGGGGCTGGCAGGGACTGCAGCATGTATTATGCCACCCCTGGCTGGCCTCCTAAATTTGACACAACTGGCTGCATGACAGCTGGGGCAAAGTCGTGTAATCACCCTTTGCTGTAGGTGTAGTATACCTATACCTAACCCTAAAATGGACACACAGATTCCTATCAGTCACTCCTATGGCAGGCCTTGACAATCCTGAAGGCAGAGTGCTTGGAATCGTGTGAGATGGTGCTCTGGCATAAGCTGAGCCTGTCTGCAGCTTGCGGAACCAAGTCCTAATAGCTGTTCCATGATATCGCATACCATATACTCTTAAGTGCATTATAATCCTCGCGGTTAAATGCTATCTTTGGTATTGCTTTATCAAAACATGTCGAGTAAGGTGTCATACGAATTGGAATACTAACCCCTCGCCAATTCTGGCGACGGGGTTAGCATTCCACCCTTCTAGAGGGACACGACATGTATGTAACTGTGAACCCCGGTTAAAGTTAAGCGAAGCCTCAGCTCCACAAAATGGATGCTGCCACCACAGACACGAGTCTGACCCCCTGCAGCTGGGAGTCCTTCCAGCGAGGGGAGCCTGGACAAAGGGTTTCCTGTCAGGGGCGGTGCTAGCACCGTCCCAGACATGGTTTTGTGTATCCTGGGTAGGCAGGGCTTTTCAGGAAGGTGACTGCTGAGTGGCACCCCGGTGCTCACTACTCATAGGCCGGTCTGAACCAGTTCCAGGGGCACACCAGCCCCTGGCCGGGGGAAGTCCGGCATGGCAGAGGGGTGTAACCACCCCCCTCCTAGTCCCACCCATAGGCAGGACCTAGTCACCGGGTCAGCCCCCTTTTTTAGTATAAAGATGGGAGCGGGCCCCCTGTTCAAATTAGATCATCTTTGGAATCAAGACACGACTTTCTTCGAAAGGACTGCAAGATTTCTTCTTCAAGATTCTCCCTTGTGGCTAAGGAGTAGTCACCCTGCATCAAGCGGGCACCATCCTAAGAACACTGCGGTCTGCTGCAAGTCCTTCTTCACGAATCCGATGACCCAGCTCGACGAGACCCGGCTTCCCTGGCACCTCTGACCTCTACTCACCTCTACAGCCAAGCTGAGAACCGTGAGTGCGACGAGACCTCGAGGGACCGACGATCGCCAAGACTGAATGACTTCTGCATAGCAAGCCCACCGAGTCTCCCACTGGTGAGTGCTTTGGGGTCCGAGAAGCCCCAACCCTGCGCAGCTCCAGCACCCAAGATCAGCCTCCCTGCATCTCCACGATCGGCGTGGGGCCCTTCTGCTGTTTGCTGTGCACCGCGTTGTTTGGCTACTAGCCGGCTGGCTTGTGGCCTTCTGAACGACGCCCGACAACAACACTGCTGCTGGTCTGGTTGCTCCAGACTGGCCCTTGCTTCCTTCTTTAAGAGAGGCACCCCGGACCCTCCTGGTCCACTCCAGACGCCATTTTAGGTCCACCGCGTGGGCTTGAATTTGCCAAGGCTTTGTTGCCCAATCCTGGGTCCAGCGACGCCGACAGCTTCTATCTTCGTGGGACAGCTCGCTCCTCCATCCTGGTCCCCGACAACGCCTCCTGGTCCGTGAGATCTGCGAGCCCAGCGTCACCCACTCACCTTGTCGAGGTGGCTACCATCCGGTGCCCTCCTGGTGCCCACTGACTACTGGCTAGTAGTCTCGAACTTGGTCCCCTCTGCTTTCAGGTGTCATCTTCCTTCGATCCAGGCTTGGATCCATCGAACTTTCTACACTGGTCGCCTGCCAGCAACTTCTTTCTTCCAGGCTCCTGGTCCGTCTACGAGGATTCCCGACGTCTTTTGAGACCTACGCAGCTGCAGCCCCTGGGCTAGGTAACTTCGGCATTTCGTTGCCCCAGCATAGCCTCACTATCCAAGGGTCAGGATCCACTTTCGTTTTCTCCCTACCAGGTCGGGTTCGCCCGAGAACACTAACTTTGCAATTTCTAGCTACCATAGACTTTGTCCCGCATCTCGTGTGAGAGTGCACACACTGCACCCGAGTCCCCTGGGTCTCCTAGAAGTAATCTAACGATTCTATAGTCAAGTCCTAGCGATTCCAAAGGCTATTAGTACTGTACTTACCTGCTAGTAATTTCACATTCCACTTTCAGAGTATATGGTTTTCCGTGCCCCTCGGGCATTTGTATATACTGTGCTAACTTAAGTATTTTTGTAAGAGTTTTGGTTTGTGCTTAGTACCCTGTCCTCATAAAGAGTACAGGGCTGTTGTGATTCTTAATAAATAACTGTTTATTTTCATAACACTTGTGTGGTGTCCTTTCACTTGGTATTCAAGGGGTATATGTGTGGTAAACAGCTGGCTTAACACGCCCTCTCGAGTCTTTAGCCTTAGACTGCTCGTATCCACGCTACTAGGATAGCTGGTCTATAAGGTTGACTTACAACCAATCATCAATAAGGGTTGCTGGACTGATACATAGTGTTCACTAGAATAGTGAGCACTGCATATCAGGCCACCTTATCACACCCTAGAAGTGTGAATTTTGTGGATAAGCTTGCCAAAGAGGCCACCGCTTCAGGAAAAACAGTTGAAGAATTGTCCACCCACCCCAGAGATCAATATATAAGGATTCCTGAGAAAATAGGCATTGCACAGAGTGAAATGGAGAAGAATAAGCTTTGACAGTCAGAAACAGGATTGCGCTCAACCCAATATGTAAAGGAATCTTTAAAGAGGATTGCAATGCCACCCCTTTCTTCCTCTCACTGGATATTACACCCAGGAGGAAGAGTTTTAACCACATCAGGTGCAGATTTCAAGTGCAGCCAGGTTTCTGTTAAAAATAATACAACTGGTTGTTCATCTGCTAAAGATATGTTTGGACAGAGAGCCACAGTTTAGAGAGAACATATTATACATCTGAAGGGCATGTACATCTGGCTGCTTTTCTGAAGCCGGGCAGAGTCTAAATGAGCAGAGGGTGCATGATGAATTACCATTGGCTAGGTGCATAGAATGAAGGCAATTGTCTTTACCCAAGTCCCTTAGCCCTATAATTTTGGATGGTGTGTACACGATTTACCTGACAATAGGGGGGCAGGGGTTCCTGCCCCTGCCATGGTTGGGTGCGGACAGGCGCAGACGGGCTTGCCTATGACACAACTTTGGTGTGCCAGTGGCATGCACGCTGCATGCATCCACTGTGCGTCCATGCTGCTATGTGGCTCAAATAGTGAATGATTAGAAGTATGTAGTTCAGCTCGATTAGCCACTTTGCATCCGCTCTGCCACGCGGATCAAATAGTGAATGCCTTGAAGTAGGTACTCCAAGCCAGGCCTCTTTTCCCATGGTCCCTCCGCTCCAACAGAAACCACAGTGGAAAAGGGACCGTAGGGAGCGGGTCAAACTGCAAGTAAGTGCAGTGAAGTTAAAAATAGATTAAAACACAGGTCACAGGTTTAAAACACAGTTTAAAAAATGTCTAATACCTCGTTCAGCCTGATTAACCCAATCAGCCTGATTAACCTCAGACCAAAAGACTTTTGATCTTCAGGTTGTTAGGTCCTCAGCTGATATACAGGCACAAACAAATTCCCGTTTTCAGTTTCAAAGAAATGGTACAACGTACCTTAGAAATGTGTAATACAAAGGGATAGTACACCTATTCAAGACCATAGGTGCTGGACCGGTTAATGGCCCACGTAGTGCTGTGTTCTCTGTGTATTCCCATGTTGATGTCGGCATTCGGGATGGTTCAGCTCCTGTTGGATAGAATACCAGCTCTACTACAGAAGCACAGGTTCTTTATATTTCCAATGCTTCCCCAGCATCGACTGAGGGAACTAAGGAAGATCATCTTTGCTCAATTCACCTGATATATGAGGTGTCACAGGGACCATCATCTGTGAAGTCAAGCAGCAGTGATGTTGAGTCTTCCACACAGGACACATAAACATTTGGCTCTTCATGTGTTACGAAGAATTCAGCCTTTTTATAAAACAATTTAAAATGTTTTCTGCACTCCGTGTTACGCGGAGCTTGTGGAGTGCAGAAAAACTCTGCTCCACATTTTGTTCCTCGATCATGTTTGTCAATGTCAAGTTGGTGAGTGTGAGCGAGGAAAATCCACCCCCCGGGGGGATTTTTCCTTGTTTACAATCATCAACATCAAGTTGGCGAGCAACAGCATAGAAAGTAAACTTCCCATGTCTCAACGCAGAGGGTACAGGGTTTTCATGGCGATTGGTCGCGCTTGCTCACGACCCCTCATGTTGAGAAACTGCCTGTTCACATTGAAAAAGCTGCAGTTCAAGTAAAAATCTACTGCACTCCGCCGCTTGCAGAGCTCCGCATAGCGCAGGGAGTTTCGCATAGCACAACTCTGCGAACTCAGCCCAGGCCTAGTCTCTTCACTTTCATATATGCTAGGTACATTTATATACATCTACTGAGCATTAGCATTGTAGGGGTACACATTATTACTGTCATGTATTTATATGTATTTATATGGCAGCATATACTCATTGTTTTAGCACTATGGTAGAAATTTACCCATACTCTCCTTTTACTCTGTTGGTGCTTATAATCGTTTATCTGTTCTCTCTCATGGCTCACACATATTTCACACTAGAATGACGCTGTTTCAATAAGTCCTTATTGAAAACATCCCCACCGGTTATTTTACGTATCTCTCTAAGACAGAGTGAGCAAGAGTGACTCAGGGAAAAGTACTGTACTGTTCCAAGATCCCTGAGGGGATGAGTTGTAATGTTCAAAAGTTGCCAGAAACTATTCTCTCCTTGGTAAGAGAGCTAGCTGGTATACAGGAGAACATATCCGGTGGGGGAACCTGGAATCATTCTGGACACCTGTCTCACAGTTTTTGTTGTCTAATCATGCAGAGCTTGGATAAATGTATAAGAACTACATGATGGGGGACTTATATGTAATAAAATATCTCTACAAGCCCATTATTTTGTGATGGTAAAGGGTGGAGAGTCTGTATGTCATCCCACACTCCTTCCACATTGACTGCATGTAGGCAGACTTGGAGTTTGTGCCCCTGTTAGACACAAGGTCCTTGGGGTAAAAATCCCCATCGGGGCCTTTGCTATTGGGGTTGCAGTAGTAGTCCTCAGAGCGATTGCCTTACATAGCTAATGGCATAATCCACCAGAATCAGGATGAATCTTTTGCCTTATGCAGTCTAGGGATACATAGCCCCTACAAAGTCAATGTACACCCCTTCAATTAATTAAATGGGTCTTTAATCCTCTCCTCTGACTTCTAGCTGTCCAGGCAGTTCACACAAGGCTTTTAGAATGCATATGAGGAATTATTGAACCAAGGCCAATAAAAGTGAGGGACAAGTCTTGCAAAGGTTTTGACTTGACCTAGGAGCCCTGTCAGAGTAATCTTGTGAGGCGGCTCCAATAGGAAGGCCCTGTAGTATATTTGGACCAATAGGAACCTTGGGGTCCATGCCCAGTAGCCTTAGACTCCTCCTAGTGAATGTGGTGACTATCAGAGGCATCATCTGCTCCATGGGTTTCAGCCTGTTGTCTAATACCCACCAGGGTTGGGCAATCCCTTTGTGCCTTACAGAACTCCTCCATGGTGGAAGCCATCCAGCCAGCTCAGGCAGGACACCAAGGGAAGCAATGGCCTCCTCAATGGACTGTGTGGCAGCTGCCGCAGGTGCCCCATCCATCTCACTGGTGGTACATTCAGGCCTGCCTTTCCCCTTCTTAGCAGCTATGTGGGCAATTGCTCCTGGCTTCAACCATTCTTGACACCCTTCCCAGGAAGCCATGCACCTTGTTGTGGCACAGATTCACTCAGGTAACCCTAACATCTCCACATGAGCCTTGAGCTTTACTCCCTTCCATGGAGTGTGTCTTAGGTAATTACCCAACAAACAGTCCACAGGCATGGCAGGGCTCACTGAAACTTTCAGAGGACCTTAAGCTCCTCCCCACTGAAATGGATCCAGGACCACAGAATACTGATCATCTCTGTAGTCAACTACCACAAAGTGATGGAATGCATTAAGAACTATCTGCTCTGTGGAAACCAGCTAACTCCTTACTAGAGGTATTCTAGCTCCTGTGTACCCCACTACCTATATGTTTTAGTATTTGAGGGCACATTGATCTTAAGAATCATCCCACTGTTACCCAGGGACACTAGGGTAACCCCTGCAAACTTCTAATCATTAACTGGGACAAACTCCTCCCACATTACTATACCAGCCACCCATTGAATATTTCCTCCAGTGGAAGGTGGTGTTCTTTTTTTGACACTTGGGACCCCCTTTGTAGTGTCCATACATAAGGCACTAATATTTGATGGGCTTGGGCAACTAGACTTAGGGTGCATTTTCTTCTTGTGGCCAGATTGGGAATGTGAACCAGACCCTTTTCCCTTTGAGTTGTTTTGTTGGCCAGAAGAGAACTCCTTCCTTTTCTCTCCCCTCCTTCTTTAGGTGAGAACCCTGACCACATTCTGGAAGTTTCTCAAGATACCTTTCTGGACTCTGGTAATGAACCAGAGGCCTGCCTCTACAGCAAACTTCCTGGCATCAGTTACCTTGCTGTCACCAAGGTATTGGTGCAGCTCTGGAAAATCGGGATTCTGCTCCTTTTAAAACAAGTTACATTTATTTTATTTATTTTGAAAGTTTTATATAGTGCGAACATGACCACCAATGGTATCGGAGCACTTTACAGATTATGCATCACAATGGTTATAATAAAACATACACAATCAACAAGGCAACTAAATCAGAGTCTAATTGACAAACATTATCCTAAGGTGAAAACAAACACAACAAAATCATCAGCTCAACAAGGTCCAAATCTAGAAATGTCCAAGAAGACTTGTGAACCAAGTAGTTGGGCCATAGTAAGCGGGTATGGACCAAAAACAAATAAGGCAGCCATGTTAAAGAAGATATTGCTTCATGAGGAGTCCTTTAACTTCTTTTTTAAAGAAGACAGTGGAGCGGTTCACCCTGACTTCGAATGGAAGGGAGTTCCAAATCCTCTGCGCCATCCCCAAGAATGTTCGGTTGTAGGTTTGTTTTTCTTGAATTTTTGTGGTTGTGGTTGGAGGCTCTAGAACCACAGGAGAGCTCCAATTTCTGACTGAGGAACAGCAGGGCCTGGAAGTGGATGGCTTTGTGAGCCATGCATACAATTTTTAACTGTATCCGACCTTCATATGGAAGCCAATTCAGGACTCGCAAGTCCGGAGATATGTGGTGGTATTTTTTGTGCCAGTTGAGAGTCTAGCAGCAGAATTGATGGAGGCCCTAAGCGGAGCCGTCCTAACTCTAGGCAGGCCGCAAAGAGTTGCGCTACCATAGTCCAGCTTTGAGATCACTAAATCTTGTACTGCCACCTTCAGGTCATGAGCAGGGAGAAAGGGTTTGAGTTTCTTGAGTAGGCTGAGTTGAAAGTTCGCTACTTAGGTGGGAGAACTTATGTGCTTTTGCATGTTCAAGTTTTTGTCCAGAATGATACCCAGAGAAGATGCCGAGTCCACAAGGTGAGGTTTACAGTTAAGAACAGTCAGCTGGCTCAGCCATTGCTCCATGACAGGAGATTAGTTGTGGGGTAAGATCAATAAGAATTCCCTTTTGAGAGCATTTAACTTTAGGTGATTACTTGTCAACCAGCTTTGTGTTTCCAGCAGGATTGAGATGAGGGACTAAGGGGCATATTAGCAAAGACCTTGTTAAAATGATCGTGATAATTGGCTTGCTGATATGCGTTATAGAATTCCAATAGAAGCCCAGGTTAGATGTCCTACACATCTAACCTGGGCTTCTATTGGAATTCTATAACGCATATTAGCAAGCCCATTATCACCTTTTTAACGGCAGTTTACTGCCCCTAAAACGGCGATAAATTTAACGAGGTCCTTGCTAATATGCCCCTGAATGTCTTCGGGAGAGGCAATCTTCAGGTATAGTTGGGTATCATCCACACACATATGATAATGAATGCTGGATGATTTTAGAATGTTGGTCAGAGGTTCCATGAACAGGTTAAAGAGGGTGGGGGACAGTGCTGAACCTTGGGGAACCCCCAAGGTGACCAGTGCAGGATGAGACAAGGAGTGGTTCACCTTGATGCTTTGGGTTCTGGTAGAAGGAACGAAGATAACCAGTTTAGAACCGGCCCAGACAGCCCCATCCTATGTTCCAGTAGGTCAAATAAGTGATTGTGGTGGACAGTATTGAATGCTGATGAGAGGACAAGAAGGATCAAAAGAAACGCTTCATTGTGATCCAGCAGTCTAAGCGCATCATCCACGATGTCTGTTAGCGCCGACTCTGTACTATGACCTGGGCGGAAACCTGATTGGCATTGATCCAGGAGCTGGAAGTGGTCGATGTGATGACATAGTTGGGCAAGCACACATTTCTCCAGGAGTTTTGATAAGGTAGGGATGTCAGCATTTGAGGCCAGATGTAGGTAATGAAGATTTACCAATTCTAAAATACTGCATTTTACCGATTCGGTAGTTTAGAATCGGTAAATGGGATGTAGATATTTATACGGTAAGTATAACCGAATCGGTAAGATTCGGTAAATACCGAATCGGTATTTACCGATTCGGTAATTCCCATTCATTATTATGGGCCTGGAGGCACATAGGAATGAATGTGAAGTACAGAATCGATAAATACCGATTCTGTAAAAGGGGGAACACATTGAAGGGTGGCAGGGTGTCACTTTGACACCCTGCCACCCTTCAATCCTGAATCGTGCTTGTATGCACATGTGACACACATATATGCCCTAAGGGCATGTATGTCTGCCACATGGCACAGTTGAAAATGCACAGATTAGCATTTTCAAAGGCATTCGGTATTTACCACCAACTTATAGTTGGTGGTAAATAACAAATCCTTAAAGCACATATGCACTCTTAAATGTGCTTCCTACATGCCATTTACCGATTCCGTAAATACCAAATAGGTAAATAATGATTCGGTAAATACAGAATCTGTAAATACTGATTCGGTATTTACCGAATCATCACCTACTTAGCAAATGGATCAATACCAGTCGGTAAGCCTGAAATTTACTAAATTTCGGGTGTACCGACTGGTAATGAGCCTCCTACATTGGGCCCTTGGTTTCTTTATGATCGGGGTAACTTGACCTGATTTAAGGCAATCCGGAAAAGCACCTTGCATAAGTGAAGTATTGACTATTGTCGTCCAGAGTGTTAGTAAGGAGGATCTCACTTCCGGGAACAGGTTCGATGGCAAAGGGTAATTGTAGTGATTGGAAGATTTCAACGTCAACAGCATTTTGATTGTTTCATCCAAGGTTTGGAACAGACTCCAAGATGCATTGTTTTTGGGGCAGAAGGGCTGTGAAGGGTCAGTGCTAGTCGAGGGCATCGGTGTACAGAGGACCACTCTGGAGAAGATCAAGGGCCAAGCTTAATTCCATCTCAACCTTGGTAGACTTATCAGTGAAGAAAACAGAAAATTCTTCGCAGTTTGGGAGTGCCCTTTGACCCAGCGAGGAAAGGTTAGGATAATTATTAGCTTGGGACTTGATGAGTTAGAACAGTTTTTTGGGCGTTTTTTTGCTTGATCCACTTGAGTTCTGATGAAGGTGGCCTTCGAGCATCTGATGCGTTTATTGTATGTACTTCGCAAGGATCTCAGGTGACAGAGATTTTCAAGGGAGGGATGCGGTCGCCATTTCCTTTCTGCAAGTCTTACATTTCTTATTTCTGCATTAAAAGTATCATTGAACTATAGTTTGGAGCATTTAGAGGACATTCGTTTAAGCTAAAGTGGTGCTACTGATTCAATAACCTTAAGCATTGCATGGTTATAGTGGGCAGTCAGGTCATGAACATAGGACATGTTTAAAGGGGGTGGCAACACGTTATCACAGAGCCAGGTCTTACTAGTTGATGTTCCATAAGTATCTTTTCAACTGTATTGGGTTCTTAAGTTGGGATCTGCTTGCTCTTAACGATTCAAGGACAAGGAAGGTGATGCACTAGTGGTCTGTCCTGTCACGTGGAAGGATTGCCTCCAGGAGGACAGAATAGGGCTTACCAATGACCAGATCTAGCGTGGCTCCTTTGTTATGCATAGGGCTGTCGCATAGGTGGGTAAGGTTAAGGTCAAATAGGCGGTTGACAATCATATCATTCAAATCATTCCAATGGAGGTTGAAGTCTCCCAGGAACATTTGAGTGCCCTGGAAATCTGTGTTAGATGAAATAATATCCATGATCTGTTCTGTGAAGGGAAGGTTGTCGCAAGGGGGTGGTATAACGTATGTAGTTTGCATATGTGCTTGTTGCCCCCATCACTTCAATGCATAGATATTCACAAGACGGCAGGAGGTCAGCATGAATTACTTTCACTATTAGATTACTACGATAAAGGCATGCAATGCCTCCCCCTAACCACTAGTTCTGTCCAACCTAATGATATCAACATTGGGAGGCTTTAAAAGGTCCAGGTTAGGAGTGGCTGAGTCATTTAGCCACGTTTCTGTCAGCATTAAAAGGTCCAGATCTTGGACGAGGATGAGTTCAGCAATATCCGCAGCTTGTTTAACAGCCGATCTGCAGTTTAGGAGCGCACATTGAGATTAAAGGGGATGTCCGTTGATGGGGTTAGCATGGGGTTGACTGTCTTGAGGTTGCTCAAATTTAAAGTTCTTGTAATTGGCTTAGGTTCCCTGAAGAGATCACCGGGGATAGATTAAATTAGATGCGAGTTAGATGGGGTGGAAGAAAGTGGCAGATCATAAGACAGTAGGAGAGATTGAATATCACTCTCAGACAAGGAGGATCTTCATCTAGGGGCAAGAGGGGTTATTAGGGCGGGAGTGGAGGCCCAACTATGGGTTCTGTGGGAGGAGTGGGATGTGGTTCACCTAAGATAGGGGGGAGGAAGCGCCAGGTGCAAAGTAGTCAGGGAGCGAGCGTAGATGTAGATTGGTCAAATGGAAGTGGCGTTATCTGCAATTAGCTGAGAGATCCTCAGTGGTGTGAGATAGGCTACAAATATCAGCCTTAAGTTGTTGAAGGCAGAGTGCAATCCCATTCAGACAGTCTTACAATGAGGTGTGTGAATGGGGATGTGAGGCAAGGTCCCGGAGACCCTGCGGCTGTGGATAGCTAGTGGAGGAAGGGACAAGAGGGGCCGGTGGCAAGTGAGTGAGCCGCAGGGCAAGGGATTCTTGGAAATGGAACTGCAGGCTTAGAGGTGAAGGTGAAGAAGCAGGAGATACAGATTGGACAGTAATGGGGAACCTTTGCATGTACTACATGCAGTGTGGAAAAATTGGTATTGTATTGAAATCCCCTCTGCCCCAGGAACTCAGATGCTTGGGAGCCAAAATTCACATCTGCAGCCTATTAAAGCATCCCTACAGAGCATGGGGCTTATCCCCCGCAGAGCTATGGGATGAAGCGAGTTGCCGGACAGATCGGACCCTCGAAGCAAGGGCAACTTCAGGATCGCAATGGCCAGGATGGGGTAGGGATGGAGTGCTCCTTACATAGACCAGAAACTAAATCCTCGCCACAACAAGAAGAGCTCCGGATTCAGTGGGCAGCAGGCACCAGATTCCAGGGGATGAAATACTCTTGCAGGACAGCGAGCATTAGCATCCAACAGGACTCGGAAGGTTCTGCTTCACACTCCGGTCCGAGGCAGTCCCAGGCAGAATGAACAACGCGGCGAAAAGAACTACAGGTAGGCTAGATGCCACAATTTCTGCAATACATAGTTTTCAGTCATATCATTACTTTCCAGACAGGTTACTCGTTAAGCGGATGTCATGTGGCAGGGCGAATGGAGGGCATAACCAGGGATATTCAGAAAAGAGTAATCCCAAGCCCAAGCCCTGGAGCTTCCATGGGGAGCATGTGAATGTCTTTTTTTTTTTGTGAAATAATTTTTATTAAGGAAATAATCACAGAAAATGCAGAAGATATACAATATTTTCGAAACAGTGCAACAAATCAAGAATATATCAGAATATCAGATAAAAAGAACCTATTGAAAGCAAAAAGATACAGTAATATACAGAGTTCATATATTTGCATAAAATAATCGCAATGGAGCAAGGTAGAAATTAAAAGGAAGAGTATAGAAAAGAGTAATTCTGTGGACCTACAAGTGTATAGTAGAATTAACAAGAACATTTTATAAGAAAAAGAGAAAGAAAAAGGAGAAAGAAAAGAGAAAAAGAAAATAGAAAAGAAAGAAAGAAGAGAAGGAGGAAAGGAAAGAGAAGGAAAGAGGTAATTATGTAGAAGGTAAGTTCGAAGATAAATAAGTAGTAAATGGTAACCATAACAAATCAGATTTGATATTTAAGTGTGTGGAAGAATATGTAACTGATGCAATTCTGTGTTCGCTACAAATAAGATTCCACCAATGTAAAACAGACAATTTAGAATTATCTTTCCAATAAGTTAATATAACTTTAAAGGCAACAGCAAGAAACAAGCCAAACAGATCAGATTTGGGAGAGATTTGGTCAAAGTCTGGGGATGAGGTACCTAAAAATATATTATGGATATTAAAGGAAATATTATATTAAAAAGCAATAAACATGTTGACCAAATACGTTTCCAAAAATAATTAATGTTAGGACAATGAAAAAGCAAGTGAATTGAAGAGCCTTCCTCAAGACAACAAGACCAACAAGAGGCTGAAATGGAGTGATTAAATTTATGGAGGAGAACAGGTGTGAGGAGAACTCTATTATAAATGAAACATAATGATTGTGTTATATTGGCAGCCTTGGAGGTTTTAAATAGTTTCTGCCATAATTTGTCCCATTAAGGAATAGATAGAGTTTGGGATAAATCATGTTCAACCTTAGATTTATTTCGAGAAGAGGGTGCAGCAGATAAGATTTTGTATAGAAAGGAGGCACAGCGTACAACGTCAGAAGAGATAGCAGAAAGAGGAGTATCAGGTGAGAGGGAAAGCAGAAAAAGTTGAGAATTGAACTTCTGTAAAGTGGTTTGGAGAGAGGAGATTAGAGTAGTATATTGTTGGAGACATGAGTCTGGTAGGTGGTAAATCTCTTGCAGTTTATGGAAAGACAAAATCACATCATCTGAAAACAGTTGATAAACATATAAGATACCTTTTTCATTCCAATGTTTGTAGTGAAAGGATTTATGTCGAAACCTGATGTGACTATTAAACCATAATGAGGAGGCGAGAAAGGACTGATAAACATCAAAAGGTGTAAAGAAAAGTGATCGTAATATGTGATGCCAGTATTTCAAAATTAGATACTTAGAAATAAAAGTACAATTAGACATAAAAATGACATCCTGAAAAGAGAAATCATTTAACAATGAATTTTCTACAGAAACCCATGAAGATTTAGATACATCTTGATAATTTCTAGATAAAGCAGAAAATTGGCGAATTAAAAATGCATTATGATATAATTTGAAATCAGGAAAGCGGACTCCACCTTCAGATTCAGGACGAGACAATTTGGAAAGGGCAATACGGGCACGATTATTATTCCAAATGAATTTACATAAAGAGTTAATCTGGGAAAAATAATAATGCGGAATTTTAAAGGGCAACATTGACAAAATAAATAATATCTGAGGAACAATCATCATTTTAATTGTATCAAGTCTACCCCACCGAGATAAGAATAGGGTGACCAGGAGGATAGCAAATTGGTAATTTTCAGTTTCAAGGCAGTAAAATTATGGGACAGTGTGTTGCGAATATTAGAAGAATACCAAATTCCAAGATACCTAATTTTTTGGGGACACCATGTAAAATTAGTAGAATCAAACATAAATTGAGAACAGGAATAATTTAATGGTAAAATCTCTGTTTTGGAGAAATTTAATTTGTATCCAGAAACCTGTGAATATGAGGCAATTTCTTGTAAAAAGTAAGGGAGAGAGGTTACAGGGTCAGACATATAAACAAGAATATCGTCCGCATATGCAGATCATTTAATATGGTGGGATTTTAGCTTAAAACCAAAAATCATTGAATTATGTCTAATATGTTGAAAAAAAGGTTCCAGACATAATAAAAAGAGTAACGGGGAAAGAGGACAACCTTGGCGTGTTCCCCGTTGTAGGGAAAAATATGGGAATATAGACAATTAACAAAGACACATGCCTTCGGATTTGTATACAATAATTTAACATAAGAAATAAACTTGGTACCAAAACCAAACCAATGTAAAGTGTGAAACATAAATTCCCAATTGATCCGGTCAAAAGCTTTTTCAGCATCTAATGATAGAGCTGCTAAAGGGGAAGGGTATTTTTTGCTGAGAGTAATAATATTTGGGAACATTCTAGTATTATCAAAGGCCAAAAGACCTTTTACAAAACCAGATTGATCTGGATTAATAGGAGTTGGGTTCTCCAGTCTATTAGCTAAAATTTTGGGAAAAACTTTACAATCATAATTAATTAGTGATATAGGACGAAAATTGTTACATAGGATAGAGTCTTTATTTGGTTTGGGAATGACAATAATGAGTGATTCAAAAAAGACCTAGAAGCTTTATAATTGGATAGAAAGGAATTAAAGAGTTCAAATAAAGTAGGGACAAAAAAAGAGGAAAAAATGGAAAGTAATTCTACTGAAAATCCATCAGGACCAGGGGCTTTGGATCGTTTCAAAGATTTAAGGGCATTGACAATTTCGTAAAGAGAGATATCTTCCTCGAGAGAGGAAAAGATATCAGGAGGGGTAGTAGGTTTGGAAATGTTTTTGAAAAAATAAGTTAGGTCCTGTGTAGTTGGGTGATTCGTTTCTGTATATAGGTTATTATAATATGATTGAAAAGTATTAACAATATCAGGGTCAGAGGATAGAAGGTGATTGTCTAATTCTGAACAAATGGGGCCAATGTTTTCTGTTCAGATTTAATTTTTAAATAGTTTGCCAACATCTTCCCAGCTTTATTTTGCCCCCATGGTATTTTGATTTAATTTTAATTATGTTCCAAAGTTTTAATTCAAGTGAGCATATCTTTATATTCTTTAGTCAATAATTTTTTCTTCTTAGCTGAATAGGCAACGGTAAAGGCTCCGAGTGATGGTTTGAAAGCATCACAATTATTGTGTACGGAGGTGTCAAGAGATTTATTGAGAGTAAAAAATTATTTAATAAAAGAATTTGCTTCTGAAATAAAAGAATGGTCAGATAGGAGGTAATTATTAAAACGCCAGCAGCCTTGTTTGTGAAGAAAAAGGGATGTATCAATACAGGAAGAAACATGGGCATGGTGAGAGATAAAAATAGAACCAAAGTTGGAGGATTGGAGACAGGGCTGCGATGATTTTGAAATTAAAATATAATCAATATGGGAGCGTGTGTGATGTACAGGGGAGAAAAAGGTAAATTCAGAGGCATCAGGGTTACAAGTCTTCCAAGAGTCAAATAGGGAACGGGAGGAGATGGCTGATTGGAATGATGTGTGGGTCTTGTCAGGTTTACATTTATAATTCGACAATCAATCAGAGAAGGGATCTAGCCAATTATTGAAATTGCCACCAATAATCACATTAGGATTAGAAATAGACATCAATTTCAATTTAATAGAGTGCCAAAATTCAGGGTCAGGCTTCACAGGACCGTAGACATTAAAGAATGTAATAAGCGTTGTGTTAATAGTGGCGTCAACTAACACCCAACGACCATTAGAATCATTGTCGGACGATACAATTTGACCTTGGATTGATTTGTGAAATAATATGGCAACACCAACATGATGATTAGTAGCTGGAGAAAAAACAATTTGATTAACCCAATTGCGCTTAAGTTTTAAAGATTCAACATCATCACAGTGGGTTTCCTGCAAAAAAGCAACTGGAGCATTAAGTTTAGCTAGATGTGACAATACCTTTTGACGTTTGATAGGATGTCCTAGACCACGTACATTCCACGAGACGACATTAACCATGGAGTCAGGTTAGGGAGTATGGAAGGGAACAGGAACATAAGACGGCATTTTCAACAGAGGGAAAACTGTGGAATAAATAAGAGAGACAAGAAAAACACAAATTATGCAATGATGAAAAAAGAGTAATAGAAAAAGAAAACATGTAGAGAACAACAAAATTGCCAAGAGAGAAATAAATATAAAAGATAAGAAAAGAAAAAGATGAAAAAGAAGAAGAAGTTGGATAGAGGAAATAAGTAGACAGATCAGGGAGGCAAATCCAGACCTGAAGAAAACGAGAAAAATGAATTAGGGGAAGCATGGCGACAGCGAAGGACACGGACACCCGGAAGAGAAGAATAATGGAGAAAATTGAACCTCAAGAAGGACAAAGAAAAATGGCAACAGGAACAATGGATTACACAGGAAACAGAGCAACGGCAAAACCCTGAAAGAGAAAAGATATTAAACATTAGTTTCCATGTCCTGTGAAGAAAGTGTATCGATGAAAGTCTTCAGCTTGGTTGGATCATCAAAGGAACGTGACCGGCCATTATGTGAAATTTTGCAGATTCAAGGATGTACAATTCCATGTTTGATGTTGAGTCGCTTCATTTGTGGACGAAGAGCAAGCAATTCTTTACGGCGAGCATTAGTGGCAGTAGTAACATCCTGATAGATAAAAATGCTATGGCCAGACCAAGTAAGATGACTTCTAAGTCTTGCTGCTCTCAAGACACTCATAAGTTCTGTAAATTCCAAAAAGAGCATTATGATACCACATGGCTTGTTGGATGTGGAGTTAAGACGGCCTAGGCGATGGGCTCTATGAATATTGAGAGGTGAAGACGCAGCTTGAAGGTCGAGCAATTCTGGAAGAAATTTATGTAAAAAAGCAACCAAGTCAGTCACCTCAATATTTTCGGGAAGGCCAAAAAGGCTTAGGTTCTTCCGTTGATTACGATTTTCGAGATCCTCAGTGTGAAGTTTTAATTTATGAATTTATAGTTCACGTAGTGAAATTTTCACAGAGACATCCTGAATATCACTAACTCTTTGCTCCAAATCTAGTACTTTAGTTTCCATGACAAGCCATCTTTCCTCAATTTGTTTTAGCTTCTCATTAGTGGCAGTCATAAATGGCTGTAGACCACGAACTTCATCCAATATGGAGCATAAAACCGCATGAGGACCGGCAAAGAGTAAACAAAGTACGAGCGTGAGCGCCGCGTCTGGAAATGGCAGCCGCTCGTATCATTCTGTGGAGATTATGCGGCGGTATCAAAAAGCTTGCAGCAGAAGCTGGAAGCGCCCAGGAGAGCACTCCGGTCGACTCACCCCTCCTTCATATGGCGGTTGGTACCGGAGAATAGACCGAGTGCGGGCAGCAGAGGTTCCAAATGAGCGTCGAGTTCCGTGAAAAGACAAAGCTCATACGGGGTCCGCCATGTCGCTTCGGCGTCCAAGCCACACCCCCAGCATGTGAATGTCTGAATGAATGTCTGTAAAGATGTGTGAGAAATCTCAGTTGCACCGTCTCATTTTTGCATCTATTTGCAACTTTCTCTTGCAGACATTTAAAAGAAAAAGATTGATATTCATTAGGCGTAATCCTGGTGCTGCTTACTTTTGTTAGCAAAGGTTTTAAGATTTTCTTTTTAAAGTGCAGATCGAATATTTCAGATCATAGTCATTTTAAGCCTAAAGTTCCTAAAACGTTACAAAAAATGTCCTTGTATTAATTTACCAACAGTATATAAATGTATAGGTGTGAACACACGCCTTCAAACTTTTTAAATGGGACTTTTTAAGTACTCTCTGTATTTTGCACGACCCCACTTGCTCAGATAACTATCAAAATAAAAATATATTTATGCTAATGGTGGATTGTTCTGCAATTAAAGGATCTGACATATTTTAAACCACATTTTTTCTTACTGTCATCATTGAAAATGCAGTGCAGCCTACAGCTATCTGATTCCTGTTGGCTATTGAAAACCGTGATAAGGGCAAATGGACTTACAAATGCAACTTCTTTAGGTGACTTACTGGTAAGGCATTGCTGCCACTTTCCAATATACTATTTTGCAGAGACTAAAAATGATGATGGTGCCCCTATGCACTGCATGGCTCAGCAGTGTGCACAGGGCTATGGATATTTTCACCTTCCAAGTGTTGGTTCGCAAATTGATTTCCACCTGTATCTAAGATCAGAATACATTACAGTCTTATATTTAGTATAGAAAGGCATACTTAATCAGTTGGCGTTGTCCTTCTAGTTGTCACCTTTGTGGCCATTGAATCTAAACTGCTCTTTTCCTGCATGGGCAGCAGTTCAGCATTTGCATTTTATTTTTATTCACTTTTAATCATTTAGCACCAGAGCTTGCACTGCAAAATCTTTACAAAACATTTACAACAGCAATAGGTATAGTGTAGGAGAAAACTATTGGCTTTGCCAATGATTCTTCTCTTTGTCCTTGTGATGCTATTCCTCCCTTCGCCAAAAGTGTGGCATTACTGCATGTCTCATGAATGGCCGCCAAAAGCTAATGATGTGTGGAATCAACAACTGAAAAAGCAATAACATCATCAGATTACTTTTTATGATGTACTTTAACCCAATCTTGCTTGAGCACAATTCTAATAAAGAAAAAATGACCTTTCTGAAATATTTATGACATCTAGGCACATGAAAATATCTATATTATACCACATTGAAAATTAAGGTCCACTGCAGTTAGAAAGCCTTGCCCCAGTAGACTAATTTTAGAATCACTGAATTCATTTCAACGTCATAAAAAAGACCCAATAAGTACCACATGAACACTAACAACCTGGATGGCTCTACCCTAGTATGTAGCTTATTGTCAGCACTTCAAAAGTTCTTAATGAGGAGGTTATAGTATTCCAAGACCAATAACTAACCATGAAATCATTAAAGTTACTGTTGACAAAACAAATGTCAACTGTGAACCTAGTTGCCTCACAAAACAAAAGAAACAAGTATGAAAGAAATATGAAAACAGCATTTTCGAAGCAAAGTCCTCTTTCGGTAGATATTTTTTGGGTCAACTGAAGATGTCCCAATGATGTTCTATATTGTAAAATGCTAAACAAAGATGAGAGAGAGGAGGGAACAAAGAAAGCTTGTTCGGCTCATCGCCAGTGATGAAACAAAGTACAATCTGTAGGAAGGTGGATATCTGACTATAGTTACCCCCAAACGTTTAGCCTGGTGTTTAGCTGTTTTTTGACATAGTTGGCCTGGGATCCTGCTATTCAGGGCCCCAGGCTAATTGCTCTCTCTTTAAATTGGACCCCATGTACCTTAGGTGCATACACAATTGGAACTGGTTCACCTTATAGGCCCCTGTAACTGTGTACTCCAGGTACCCCGGGCATAGGTGTATCCAAGGCCTACCAGGGGCTGCAGCATGTATTGTGCCACCCCTGGCCTGACCTCCATATTTGACACAACTGGCTGATCACTCAGCTGGGGTAAGTTGGTGTAATCACCTCTTACTTAGATATAGTATCCCTATGTTAACTTATAAGCCACTCCTATGAAAGGCCTCAGCAATCCTGGAGGCAGAGTGCTTGGTTTCATGTGAGATAGTGCTCTAGCATGAGCTGAACCTGTCTGCAGCTGTCGGGAACAACTCCCTTAGCTGTTCTGGGATATTTCCATACCATATACTCTTAAGTTCATTATAATCCTTGTGGTTATATGCTAACTTTGGTTTGGCTTTATCAAAACATGTCGAGAAAGGTGTCATACGATTTGGAATACTATCCCCTCGACAGTACTGTCGACGGGGATAGCATTCCACCCTTCTAGAGGGACACGACATGTACATAACCTGAACCCCGGTTACAGTTAAACTTGAGCCTTAGCATCACAAAATGGATGCTGCCACCACAGACACAAGTCTGACCTCCTGCTGCTGCTGGGAGTCCTTCCAGCGAGGGAGGCTTGGACAAAGGGTTTCCTGCCTTGGGAGGTGCGAGCACCACCCCAGACAGGATTTTGTGTATTGGGTAGGACAGGGCTGAATAGATTGAGACATGCCTGGGCCACACAAGGTGTCCCCGTGCATAAGCCAGTCCGAACCGGTGCTGGGCTTTTCAGCCCCAGTTCTGGCACGGAGCTGGACAAAGGAAAGGGGGTGTAACCGCCCCACTTCCGGGTCCCACCCAGAGGAGGGACCTAGCATGTGATCCACCCCTCAGATTGCGAATAAGAGTGGGAGCAGTGCCATAGCACCTCATATCATCCTAAAATCAACTTGAAACAAAGAAGAAGACTGAACTTTGACATTCTGCTGCACAGAAGACTGAAGAGTATCTCCCTTGTGGCCTAGGAGTGGCCACCCTGTGAACACAGGCACCATCCAGCAACTTGACCTCTGCTTTTCTGCCGCCTCCTGCCAGAGCCCGAGCCCAGAGCTCAACGAGACCCAGACTCACAGACATCTCAGAGCCCGATCCACAGTCCCTGCAAAGAAGAGACCCGTGGAGGCACCGAGAGACGTGGGACCGGACATCTTGAAAGACCCCCGAGAAGCTGACTGCGCAGCACCTGAGGCACCCTTGATGCTGTGCTTTGGGGTTTGAGAAGCCCCACCACCGAGCAGCATTTGCACCGAAGATCAGCCCCCCAGCATCTCCACGGTCTGCGTGGGGCCCTTTTGCACTTTGCCACTCGACGCGCCATCCCGGCCACTTGCCATGTGGCTAGCGGCCATCTTGGCAACGAAACCTACAATCAACACTGCGGATCTGGTTGCTCCAGACTTGCCCTCGCTCCTGTAAAAAGGAGCACCCACTCTGACCTTACTGGTCCGAGTGAAAAGCTTTCTTCACTTCGTGCGTGGCTTGCATTAGCCAAGGCCTGTTTGCTCCAATCAAGTTGCTGACACCGCCATCCGCTGGAACATTTGTGGGACAGCTCGTGACCGATTTCTGGACATCCTCGACCTCTTCGTGTCCACGTGGCTGAGGAGACAAGCTACATTTCATCGCCTGTTTACACCCGACATCGCCTGGTTCCATCCTGGTTCCACAGTAGTCACTGGCTAGTGACTTTGAACATTGTCCCCTCTGCTTTAAGGTCTTCACCACTTCAGATCCACCCTTGGATCCACTGGAACTCTCCTCAATGACCCGCCTGCAGCATCTTCATCTTCAGGCACCATCGACCTGCAAGACGAAACCCGACACTACTTTGCACCTCGGCTCCCGCTTCCTGTGGGTGAGTTAACTCAGCAACGATGGTGTTCCTACACTGGTACACACCTCTAGTGTCTAGGTCTTAAGTTTTGTCCTTCTAGGTCACTCAGAAGGTTCCTTAAACAGTAACTTTATAACTTTTACGCACCATTAACATTGCATTGGTGCATGCGTATGCTTTAAGCGCTGCACCCTAGTCCCGTTGGCCTTTCCCGACTTCTTCACTGTTAGTCCCGAACAGCTCCAGCGATTCCCCAGGCCCTAGGCCTACTTCCTTTCAGCTAGGTGGTTCTTATACCACTATTTTAGTATATGGTTTAGGTGGCCCCTAGGGCTCATCCATATTGTGCAACTTTTGTGTATTTAAACTGTGTTTTGTTTTAACGCATTTGCTTCTGTACTCATAAAGAGTATAGGGGATATTTGTAGTAAATAAATATATATATATTTTCAATATATATCTGTGTGGTGTCCTTTCATTTGGTATTCAAGGGGATTGTGTATGGTAAAACAGCTTGCTTCACTTGCCTTTACAGAGTTTAGCCTAAGACTGCTTTGTCCACGCTACTAGTATAGCTGGTCTATAAGGTTGACTTACAACCAATCATCATAAGGGTTGCTTGGCCTGGTACAAGGTGATCACTAGAACTAGTGAGCATCATATACCAGGCCAACTTCTCACACAATCCATAGAAACTTCAAGTAGAGTTTATTGTACACCCACCAGGAGGTCCATGTCAGCTGCTGGACGCTACATCCCACTATCATCTAATGAAGTTACTGCGTTCCGATGCTGACATGGTTAGTATTCTATTGGTGAAACAGTATATTTAAAGGAGCAGATTACAACAGTATCTTTAAAATCCTATGAATAAACACTAACAACCAGCCAACTGTGGTGTCAAATGATCAGCCTCCCATCGGTCACGGAAGTAGTCTCCCTTACACAAAACACTTAATATTTTTAGAAGAACCCTCACCCACCAACCTAGTTTGCGGCTTGCTTCTTCATTGGGTTCCCACTTAGGGGGCTGGGTACTTTCTAGGCGTGCTTCGATGCCTGACTACAGAGGAGACGAATTTTTTTGAGTGAAAAGGTGAGTATAGTGAGTGTGAACCTTAAAACTACCTCCAGGATACTAGATCAAATTGTAAGGGGATATTTTATCGGAGCCTTCCTGGGGCAGGGTTAAAATCAATAATGGATGTGAAGGAGGAGAAATGATCTCACACAACCTAAGGAAGTAAAGTGGTTGTAGAGTTGGCATTCTAGTGTTCACGCTACCTCACCACGTAGCGTGAACGGCCGCCATTTTAGGTCACGTGCGAAGAGTGCGAGATTCGGGTGCCGGAGCTCCACAGAAGGGCAGCAAGCTCGGCGCTCTCTGAGTAGTGTAATTATCATAAATAAATAACATTGGAAGCAGCAGAGAGTCCTGTCTTTATTGGGGGATAATACCACCTACACAGTGGCGACGAGCGTGGGACCTGGAAAAACACAGGAGAAAAAAAAACGGTAATTCTAGGAAGGTACCCACAGCAGCAGAGGAGAAAACAACCAGACAGCACTACAAGTTTGGCCACAGGAGGTGGCCAGTTGAACACAGAGCGTGGCAGAAGCGGCTGTGCACCAACTTTGACAATAAAGCTTGAAGTGTCCAGGTACAAGGGCACCACACGGCCAGGGCTGCGAGGGAGGAAGCAGCGCGACCAGGAAGGGTGAGGCAGTAGGCGATAGGAAGTGCGCAGGGGGGCTACACTGCGTGGGAAGATCCCAACTGAGCAGGAGCACTGGCGGAATCAAGGGGTAGAGATAGAGGAGACACAGGAAGTCACCCGCTCCACCCAGAACAGGTAGAGGAGAGCAGTGCACCAGGCAGCCACAAGAGCCAGAATACAGTGCCGGAAAAGCGCGAAGCCATATGCACGCAGACATCCTCAGCGACGGCTCCGATACCATTCCTGCCCAAACCGGGAGAGCCCCTGATGAAGTGGGATGACTGGAGAGAGTACATCTTAAATTACATTGAGGTCCTGGAAGATAAAAATGAGGAGGCGTTCACGAGTAAAAGAAAAAGAAGGATTTTACGACACAACCTAGGCCCGGAGGGGATCAGGGTATTCAAGAACCTAGTACCCAAGCCTCGGCAAGATGCAGATGACAACGTCTTCGCCCATGCGATAGAAGAACTCAACAAGCACTACCGGCCGGCAATGTGCCTGTCAATAGACCGCTATAACTTTCAGCAGCGAAAACAAGAAACTGGAGAATCTATTGACGAGTATGTGGTGGCGTTAAAAAAGTTAGCGACAACATGCAAATACTGATTAAAGAAGTGGGTAACCCAATATACCCTTGCGGGCTCGGGCAGACAATATATAGTTGAGGAAAAGTTCCAGCAAGGGATTTATTTAAAAAAAAAAATTAAACAGTATGATAGAGTCTTTCTTACTTGAGACTTATCGACTGAGACAATCAGTCACTGTTGTAATTATTGATATTTTTGCTTAGACCTCATAGAAGCTACCACACTAGCCCTGAGGAAAAACACCAAACGAAATGGTAATTCTGTTCAACAAATGAAGTTCAAAGAATAATGAGAAGCAACACAGGAAATTATTTTTTAAAGAAACGTATTATTTGTATCTTCAAATCAAATTCAAATTTTGCAAGGGTTCATGATCAAAATAGTTGCAAAAAAATCTTAAGTATAAGGAAACGACAAAATCAAACCATTAATACATAAGAAAATCAGTCCAGTCTGTAAATCAAATAGAAATTGACTCCTTCTAGAATAAACAGAAAGTCAGATGCAGGGTGTAGACATAGACTGGTGTGTTGACGTTTCGGTCTCAAAAGTTTTATCCAAAGACCATCATCAGGATAATAAGTTTAAATGCAGTACGAATGACCCTTATACTAAAACATAGAAAGCACTATGAATATTCAGGAGTGCAGTTCAACGTGTGAATTTGTACCCTCAGGGATTCAACAACTTATCCCTTTGTTTGCGATCCATGTGGTAATCCAGGTCTGAGAATAAATTCTTTATTTCAGGGTCCAGATACGTTCTGAAGAAAACAGACGCACAGGCTCGTCAGTATCGGGTCAAAAAATCTCATTCGGGTGCCGGAGCTCCACAGAAGGGCAGCAAGCTTGGCGCTCTCTGAGTAGTGTAATTATCATAAATAAATAACGTTGGAAGCAGCAGAGAGTCCTGTCTTTATTGGGGGACAACACCACCTCCATAGTGGTGTACGTGTTTTTTCAGCCACATCAACCGCTGATAGTTGGTTTTCTTCAGGACCAGTTGTGTTCAGATCTGCATGGATGCCAAGCAGATATTGTGTACACGAACACACTAAAGTGTGCAAAAGTGCCAAATGGTTCCGTAACTTACATTTTCCACCAACAATAGAATTATCTAAAAAAAAAGGGGGAGACAAAACAAGACAAACGCATGATTGTGACTTGTACTAGGCAATTGTAGGTGGTTGCAGAGCTGGGTATAGTGTGTGATTAAACCTGTGCCATTCATATAAAGGTTATCTGATTATGCATGCTTTGATAGCCAGCCTTTTGTGCAATTAATGCATTTATGATACTCATGACCTCCTGGAGGGAATTATCATTCATGATGTTCACCTCACAATATGGGTCATCACAAACATTTGACTCAGTTATGACAAAGAATGCCCCTAATGTACGATCCAACTAATCACCTGAATGTTTAGGTGACTGTGAGCATTGAATCATAACACTACAAACAATCATGGCAGAACATCAAAAGTCCATGCTCAGACACCCACTTGGATGAATGGAGGTTGCCTTTATACCCTAGGTGGATGAAGTAATGAGTAAAGCGTCTTGTGCTACGGTAATTAAGCGTAACATTGTTCCCGGTGGGAGGCAGTGCCTGTAGTCACACTCTGTTGGGAAGAAGGTATCATTAGCCAAAACATGAATTACTGTGAGAATATGTTATAGAAAAATAGGAACAAAATATTGTGCACAGCTACTGCGAGCCTCAGCCTACAGTTTGCATGTTTACCTATTTCCTCAAGGCCTGCCTCCTGCCTGGTTACCTGCGTTTCATCCCGAGCTGGATCCCGGCGATGCGTGTGTAATAATGGTGTCCCTTAATGTGGAGACGTCACGGCGGTGGAACGTCTCCTCCGACTGGCTAAAAATGCCAGGCCCCTACATCATGGTTAACCCTTACTGTCCCAGTCAACGTGTGGAACGTCACGCTTACTTTCATTGTGTGTGCATATATTGTGATAAGTTTGCCAGGCCTGTCCGGAAGGTGGAGAATAAAACCCCTAATATTTTGTGTTATTCAGAGTAGTCAGGTGAAAGAGGGGAACTTGATGAACTAAATGACTCTATGACAGTAATCAGATTGTGAGCACAGCAAATTTGTGGAGGCACAGGGTATCGCTCCAAATGTTAATTATGTTTAATATAGTATTAACTATCAGGGATGTCGTGGTATAGTAGATTTGAAATGTAATGAGGGGTAAAGAAGCCAAATTAATCCACTCCAAAATATGCAAATTCCAGAAAGACCTTACAAAGGATGAAAAGTCTTCAGACACAAAAAGTGGTTCAAATAGAATGGAAAAGGATCCGTCCTTATAGCTAGACGGGTCGGCCCCGTAGCTGGGGAACCGGGTTCGAGTCTCGGCATGGACGCTCAACACATCCTGTGATTCTGGCAAATCACTCGATCTATCTGCGCCCAACTCAAATGAATGTGTCAGTCTGTAAAGCAACTGGTGCTCATGTAAAATACTCTGATACCTGTGGGTCAAGTTCACGCTATATCACCCCCCTACCCCAAAAAAATAGTAGGAGTAACACCAAAGCAAGACAGAGGGGTAGAGCGAGATGCCATCAGTGGCCAAGACGATTGCAACCTTTTCCCTGACAAGGACCAAAGGGCTTCCCAGTACATTTCCCATCACAACTTTTTTCCTGCTCATTTCCCCAAAAGTAGAGGTTTCCTTTATTAGGAGGAGGGGGAAGAACCTGAGGCATAGGACAGAGAGGGAACCAAGTCCACTCGGTGAGCAAAATCCAGGGACGATCACCAGGAGCAGATTGAAAGAACCACAAGCAGGGACCAGCGCAAACTGGGAATAGTTACCAACTTGTCACTATGTAAACTCACGGATACCGGGATAAAATTCCTGAAGATTTTGCTTCCATTGTGAGATTTAGAAGTCCTTAGATAATTAAAACTGAAGTGGCAAACCTCTGGGAGATACTAACTTTAGGAATAAATCTGCGTTTCTCACTCACCATTATTACACATGCTTTGGCTGGAGACCCGGCATGGCTGGGATCCTGCTCGAAGGAAATACAGGGAACAGGGCAGGCGGCAGGCCGTGAGGAAGTAAGTAAAGATGGACACTGGAGGACATTCAGGGTCCCATCCTGACTCACGGTAGCTATGCACACAATTCCGCCCCGATTTTTCTATAGCCCTTTCATGCAGTAAATATTGATTTGGCCCCTTGTATCTTCTTCCCAACAGAGTGTGACTTCACGCACCCTCTCTAGGCAGGATCGGGGTTATGCTTAATTACCTAACACAAGTAGGTTTACTCATTACTACATCCACATAGGGTATTCAGGCAACCCCCATTCACCTTGGAGGGGGTGTCTGAGCACAGACCTTTGGTTTTCTGCCTGGCAGAATGATTGCTTGTAGTGTTGCGATGCAACGCTCACAGTCACCCGAACTTCCAGGGGATGAATTGGGGTATAAAGAACCCAAATATTGGAGACATTATTTGGCATAAATAAGAAGAATTTGGACAGAAATCTGCATCGTTGAATTCCACAAATTCCGCAGGAAAAATGAAACATTCTGTCTGCCCCTAGACTCCTATCTATACTCACTCAATTTACTAGACCACTAACCTCACATCAGAATCTTTGGGCTTAATGTTAGATAAAAATCCAGACCCACAAGTACACATGAATGCCACAGCAACCTAGTACCCACTTATATATTGTGGAGGAATTAAAACAGAATTGGACATTAAAATGGACTTTAAAATGATGATTAATTATGTGTCGTGTCCAGATTCCATGTCACACGACTTTAAAACCGTGAATAGGGCAAGAACAGTAGCGCTGGATGACTGCCTATCATCGTAGTTCTCCATACATGATAATTCCGCAGCTATGACAACAGGCAATTTGGCTCGGTGAACAACAAGAAGATCCTCGTATATAACTATGTTAGGAAAAAACAAAAATGCCCATCTTAATGCAGCTTTAGGCTGATTCTGAAAAACTCACTCACTTTCGTACTTTGGTACCTGCCTTTGGACTTCACAACATACGAGGGTGACATGTACTGGGAGGAAACAACTTCCACTGCCTTAAAGAGCACAATAACTCTGTGAAGCTGTGTTCCAAAGGTTTATTTTAGAAAACGATATTCCCATGCACTCCAAATTGAACAACAGACTTTTAGAATGGATTGCCCACTGAATTCTAACAAATGATAATAATAAAAAAAACAGGGACAGGGCAGGATTATCTGGATCCTGCTAGCAGCACTAAGAATTCAGAAAAAGACCTCGACAAGTTATCCCTAAGAGTCAGTCTTATCTAAATCTTAAGGTATATTTGGAAAATAGATCTACAATATTGACGAAGGGCTTGACTTTATTGCTGGAACAATGCAAATATGTCAGAGTGGATCTACCTGTGCAGCGTGTTCTCTCAGGAGGCAGAGCTTCTCCTGGAACCAGATGCTCAATAAGTTCATGTGAGTTGAAGAGCCTTCAAAGGGGATGGCCTGTTTGTAATTCTGAGGACAGGCTGGTACTTGTTCTGAACTTTAAGAACCTGATGACACATTTAGAAGAAGGCTGCCCTAATGTTTCTGGCACATTTAAGTGTGTTAGTTCTGTTGAACCGATCAAACGCTCTATCTCCATTTTTCATTGTATACTTAAAGAAGGTCAATCAGTAAGGTTTGTGTCACAAGGATATAGTTTGTGTAGTTTCGGAGCTAGGTACATACACGCCCTTCAAAATTGCCATTGAATGAATCCAAGTGATTCTCATAAGATCTTGGTATGTGTTAGACGTTTCAGCCATACACACAGAGATATTCCAAAGTACATTAGTTTCCTATTAGTAGGTTAGAAGCAGCATATTATTCATAGACATTAAATGGTCTTTATCTTCTCCTAGATATCCACCATGGCCAGCAGAAGTTGAGGCCTGGAGTAGTGACGAGTCAGAGTGGCAATATCCTGTGTCTTTATTTTCTATACTATCCTATTCCCTTTTATTCAGGTCTATTGATAACAAAAGATATTCTGATTGTGTGTGGTGGTTGACTGTGAATATGGACAAGTGTGGAAACATTCATCATCCCTGTTGAAGGTTTGTAATACTTTTAAAACATAGAAACTGGTGACATATGTATGTTCCAGGAAACCTGGGCCAGAGAGGACTATGAGCATCAAGGCTACGCATCCTTTTCTATTCCAGCTAGGTGGGAAGGCAAAGGCCGACCATCAGGGGGTCTTGCGACATGGATTGCTGTTCACCTGGGCTGTGTGGCAACACGGCTCCCATGCAGCTCCGATGACATTCTTGTGGTCTCTCTAACATGGCCAAACAAAGTCAACCTCCTGCTGATCAATATTTATTCTAGGCCAATGGGAAGGGCAAAAGAATCACCGACTTTTAATGAACTTTCGAACTTTTTATTGGAACTGTCGACTGATTCATACTATGTGGTGGGTGGAGATTTTAACTCTCACTTTGAGCCACTCCCCGGCCTCCAGGAAGGGTTCCTATCAGAAAAAGAAGATAGGTGGGCAGTACCTGGGGTTGATGTCCCATCTCCGAAATCTTGGACCCCACTAGCGTTGCAAATTACTGCCCTCACGTTAAGGTATGGACTTAGAGCGTGTAATGGGCGAACTAACTCCGACACACCAGGCAAAATTACTTATAATCGCCAGGGAAGGGAGTCACATTTGGACTATATTCTGGTACAACTAGCGAGGTGGTCAACAGTACAGGATTTTAGGGTAATTGATAGGATGGACAGTGACCATAATGCTCTCGAGCTAGACCTCGTCCACCCAGCACCTCAGGGCCTTGCGACCCATGAGGCAGGGAACTATCCCACACTCCTTATAGACAACAGCAGGAGAAGAATTAGGTGGGAGCATATGGCCACAAACAAGGACAAACTCCCACTGCTGTATGCAGAGATTACCCCCATCCTGGAAACTGTCGGGGACCTTGACAGTGTGGCAAACAAAACAGATATAAGGAGTAAATTGTTCGATGCCCATAAAGAACTTATAAAAGTGGCGGCACCCCATTTTACACGCAAAGTGCAAAAACCAAAAGTGAGGCCCCGAGGCAAAACACAATGGTATAACATAGCCTGCAGGCGGGCCAAAACAGAACTCCTTGGAGTAATTAAGGAGGGCAAAGGAGGGGAACGTCTCAAGCAATGCAGACAAGCCTATAAGAAGCTTCTCGCACAGGCCAAAATAGAATGGGAGGAAAACCAGTGGGAAGAGCTTACAAAGGCCCTAGCAGTACAAGACCAACGCCTGTTCT
Organism: Lissotriton vulgaris; assembly: GCF_964263255.1. Taxonomy (NCBI): domain Eukaryota; kingdom Metazoa; phylum Chordata; class Amphibia; order Caudata; family Salamandridae; genus Lissotriton; species Lissotriton vulgaris. Next base: position 2,039,171,952 of record NC_141691.1, read on the forward strand.
GGAGAATGGTGAATGGGGGATCAGGGAGTCTGCATTCGGCAGTGGTGCCTAATATAGCTCCTGGAGTGTGGCAGGCCCACTTCCAGTCGCTATATAGCGCTGAGTCCGGAGAACCCCCTGTGCTAATTGAACCAGTGAGACAGGGCTTGCAGGCGGATCAAATAACACTGAGTGAGGTTACGGCTGCTATTTCAGGCCTGGCTTCGGGGAAGGCGCCTGGCCTGGACGGGCTACCGGGAGATCTGTATAAGCAGGAGACCACCGTCTGGGCGCCCTACCTCGCAGCTCTTTTCAATGGTGTCCTCGGTGGGATGGAAATCCCCAGTACTTGGCTGGGGGCTGAGGTGGTCCCGATTTTCAAAAAAGGTTCCCCCCTGCTCCCAGCCAACTACAGACCGATTAGCCTGATAGATGTAGCACAGAAGCTGTTCGGCAGGGTTCTCCTGAACAGGCTTCAGGAATGGATTGAGGAGGTGGGCGCCCTCAGTCCATATCAGGCAGGCTTTAGGAAAGGGGTATCGACTGTGGACCAGGTCTTTAGACTGAACTTGATCTACTGGAGGACAGTGAGGTTCGAGGGCGGTAGTCTGTACACGATTTTCGTGGACTTAAGAGCCGCCTTCGACCTCGTGCCCAGGGGAAAACTCTGGGTCATCTTAGCAGGGATGGGCGTTCCACCAGATATTTTATTGACCCTGCAGAGGCTGCATCATAATAATTATGCCCAGGTGAGGTGTGGGAGGTCGGGGGAGCTGACTGATAGATTTCCCGTGGGCAGAGGGGTAAGACAGGGTTGTGTGCTGGCGCCGACCCTGTTCTGCCTCTTCGTCAACGGGATAATCGCTCACCTAAATGCCACCGACTATACAGATGCCCCTAAACTGAATGGCAACAGTGTGCCCGCAATAATGTTTGCGGACGACACGCTGTTGGTATCCAAGACACCCATGGGCATTCAAAAGATACTTGATGCCTTTGTGGCCTTCTGTCAGGATAGAGGGCTCGAAATCAATGCCACAAAGACCAAATATATGGTGTTGAACCCAAGCCCCAAAGAGCGCCCGAATCCCCTACTGGGAGCAGCGAGACTGGAAAGAGTTGCCACGTTCGAATATCTCGGCGTGACGCTCAACGAAAACATGACCTGGGAGACCCATCAAACTAGGGCTAACCTTAAACTAGTACAAATCACCGGGGGCATTTCCCGGATGATGACCGGTTCGACCTATCGCCCATTGGGGGCCCTAATTCAGATATATAAGGCACAGGCAAGGGGGGCGATCTTGTACGGGGCTGAATTGTGGGGCCACATTCCATGTCGGAATTTGTCTTGCACAGAAAATAGGTTTCTAAGACAAATTACCGCACTTCCCTCTAGCACCCCGCTTCTCCCTTTGAGGCTTGATTTAGGGCTACGGCCACTTGCCGACGAGATAAGTCTAAGACCCATTGCCTTCTGGCGCAGGCTATGGAGCGGTGACGATCTCGCCGATTACAGGGCGGAACTGGTCGAACTACTAAAACACCCCAAGGCGCTCAGTATTCCCTGGGTCCAAAATATCCAGTCAGTTTGCACAGATTTGGGGCTCCCCGAATTGTGGACCGAACCAGCTAATACAGCACCAAGAATCCCTAAGAGAGCACTGGCGAAGCTGTACCACGAACATAAAAGGGCAAGGGTTATAGCTACCCAGACAGAGGGGTCCCTTTCCTCCTTATTCCTGCAAACCAAGGATCTTTATACATTTGAGAAAGCTCTTGATCCCGTTTACCCCATACTCACCAGAAAGTTATTCCTCCAGTGGAGATACGGCACTCTGCCTTTACGGTCCTTCACTAGTACCTGGGCACAAATCCCTTCTACCAAGTTCTGTCCTCTTTGCGTTGACAAAGAGGAAAATGACTTGCATGTGATTTTCTTCTGCCCAGCATACAAGACAGCTAGAAAGTACTGGCTGCTGCCATTGATCAAGAATTTGGGTGGCAGGGAATATGTACCGATGTACAGGATTCTAAAAAGCGATGTTTCCGGCCCAACTGTTTTTGCACTTTCCAAATTCTTCACGAATGTCTGGCATACGCGCAGTCGTCTTTTAAAAAATGCTGGGTAGATTGTAGAATCGCTCACTTTTTAACAATTACTTGTAATGTCTGGTTCTTATTTTAATATCATGCATTGATGTTTTAATAACTGTGACAGATTCATGTGATTTTATTGTATGTGTATCTTTTATGACCATATGGTCGAAATAAAGATTGAATAAATAAATAAATACTTTTAAACTAAATTCTTGTGTTTTCTGTTTTCACTCTATGTTTCTGAAGGAAAAAATTCTGGATTTTAACTACAGTCCAAATTTTTAGGTTACAGTCTGACGTCAACAGCGCGCGCTACTCTCGTCATACGAGTCTTCTTGGAATCCATACAATTCCAGAAGCTACGTCTCAGCTTTGCCTTCAGCTTTCATTTGTGCGCGCAATTTGGCGTAAAAAATTATGCATAAAGCAGTGCAATGATTGCACTGAAGGCATGCCAATCATTCCTTGTTGCCACCTTGTCTCCTTTTAGGCTCGCCCACTGAAATTGGATTGTTTACGGGTGGATTTACACTCTTTCCTTTAACCCCTTTGCTGCGGCTGCAATTCTGCCACAGCGCTAGGGGGGGGCGGGGGGGGCCGAGCAACGCTCGCATGCTCGTGGTGGAGCCGCTCCGTCCCGAGCCGCGGTTGAGCTGTGCTCGTGACGGTGCGGTTCCGTCATGGCCCCGCCCGCTCAATAGAACGCGCCGCGTAGGCGCGAAATCAGCGCTGCGCAGGCGCGGTGGCAGGGCCATGACGGAACCGCTCCGTCATGAGCACAACTTAGCCGATGCTCATGACGGAGCGGCTCTGTCATGAGCATGAGAGGGGGTCAAAGGACTCGAAAAACTTTTTCGTCCCAATTTGCAGTGCTGTCCATACGCTTGTAATGGCCGCTGACAGCATCTCCTGCTTCAGCCCCCCACCCTCGCAAAAAGTGGAATCCTGCTGCACCATCAACACACCTTTTCTCTCTGCGGTTTAGCTTTTTCAAGCAATCTATTCATGCATTCATTTGTGCTCTATGATGAGTTGACGAGTATATTTCGTGTGAAGCGGAGTTGGACTATAGAGGTATGTTTGAATGGTCAGAGCCTTTAGAACCAGAGAACCAGGTCAGCAGAGCTGCTCTGAAGGCCGAGAACCAGGTCAGCAGAGCTGCTTTAGAGACAGCGATTCAGTGCCTTAGAGCTGCTCTAGGACCAGAGAACCAGGTCAGCAGAGCTGATTTAGAGCCATAGAACCAGGTCAGCAGAGCTGCTTTACAGCCATAGAACAGTTCAGCAGAGCTGCTATTGAGCCAGAGAACCAGGACAGCCGAGCCGTTGTAGAGCCAGAGAACCAGGTCAGCAGAGCTGCTCTAGAGCCAAAGAAAAAGGTCAGCAGAGCTGCTCTAGAGCCAGAGAACCAGGCCAGCCGAGCTGCTATACAGCCAGAGAAACCAGGTCAGCAGAGCTTCTTTAGAGCAAGAGAACCAGGTCAGCAGAGCCGTTGTAGAGCCAGAAAAACAGGTCAGCAGAGCTGCTTTAGAGCCTAAGAAGCAGGTCAGCAGGGCTGCTCTAGAGGCAGAGAACCAGGTCAACAGAGCTTCTTTAGAGCGGGAAAAACCAGGTCAGCAGAGCTGCTTAAGAGGGTGAGAACCAGGTCAGAAGAGCCGTTGTAGAGCCAGAGAACCAGGTGAACAGAGCTGCTCTAGAGCCTAAGAACCAGGTCAGCAGAGCTTCTCTAGAGCCAAAGAACCAGATCAGCAGAGCTGCTGTAGGGCCAGAGAAACCAGGTCAGCAGAGCTGCTTTACAGTGAGAGTACCAGTTCAGCAGAGCTGCTTTAGGGGGAGAGAACCAGGCCAGCAGAGCTGCTTTAGAGCCAAAGAACCAGGGCAGCAGAGCTGCTCTAGCTGACACTGACTGACTGACTGACACTGGCTGACTGACACTGAGTGACACTGATTGACTGACACTGACTTACACTGATTGACTGACACTGACTGACACTGATTGACTGACACTGACTGACTGACTGACACTGACACTAACTGACTGACAGACACCGACTGACTCTGTCTGACTGACACTGACTGACACTAACTCACTGACTGACAATGACTGACACTGACTGGCACTCGCTGACACTGACTGACTGACACTAACTGACACTAACACACTGACCAACACTAACTGACACTGACTGACTGACACTGACTAACACTGACTAACTGACACTGACTGACTTACACTGACTGACACTGACTAACTGCCTGACACTGACTGACACTGACTGACATTGACTGACTGACACTGACTGACACTGACTGAATGACACTGACTAACACTGACTGACATGACGGACACTGACTTACTGACACTGATTGACACTGACATTTGAAATATATGAAAGCAACCCATAAAAAAATATATGTATATTTTGTGGGACACATGTATTTCTCAACCATATTACAGTAGAGGTGGGAGCCATTTGAAGTACACATTTAGCCTTTACTGTGGAAAATTGAATGTTTGTAAGTTTGTCTTCCATGACAGCATCTCTCCCAGTGCAAGCACATTGTGTGAGCTAGGTGAACACTCAAGTTTTTATTTGAAGCGGTACGTTCTTCACTGTCAGGTGTTAGAAGAAGAAGGCATAGTAAAGGGTTTGCTGATACTGTGCCAAGCTTTTCTTGATTTCTAGCTATGAATCTCTCAAACAGATATTGACCAGCTAGGAATCAATCAAAATGCATCATTTTGGTAATGCTCAACAGTCTGACTTTGAAGAACACATAATACAATCAATATTAAGCTAGAGCTTTTACTTTTAAAACAAAAAAGCACATTAATCAAATGTTTGAATGCTAAAGACAACATTATAAATCTACCCAAAGACTGCAGGACTCTTTAACCTCTTGCCTGCTGATGATGAGCCCAGCTCGTCATAAGGCACAGTGGAGCTCATGAAGAGCTGTGCTCGTCATAACGGCCGCGCCACTCCCCCACGCGGTGAATTCCACACCTGTGCAGATGTTCTACAGGAGTTGGCGGAGTCATGACGAGCCCAGCTCGGCATGAGCACAGCTGCAATGTGCATCATGACGAGCTGGGCTCGTCATGAGCACCGCGGCACCACACCGCACAGGAGGGGAATTACCCCTGCGGTTAAGATGTTAATATATACTTAAGTAAAGATCAGTGCAGGGTTAAGAATGTAACTCCCTGTATGTATAGAAAAGTGTAACCTTGCCCTAGGGGTACTGTTGTCTGGATCCCTACTGCTGATATTATGTCCTATGTAAATACAGATCATATGTGTACATATTAACACATACCTGTCTCATGGATCACTAACTTGTTAAAACAGGAGGGGTGCCCAAAGCACTACCCTTATAGCGGTGGAAGGCTATTGTCTTTACCAAGAGTTAAGCAGCATGAGCATGGTGGTGGCAGCATACCATGTGGCAATCAGTAGCAGTGAACAGGACCTTTTTACCCTTTTTAATTGAATCTGTACTGGATGTGTGTGCCTGGGAAGGATAAAGTACATGGATAGAGCGACATTGTATAGCACATGTGGAATTAGTGCATGTACTAAGTGTATGTATGCCTCCAAGGAATACATTTCATGACAAATGTAATACTGTGCAGTCCTCTTCCTCTCCACCTGCGCATAATGCAGAATATTGTTCACTTCAAGAAAGGCCTAAAGACCCATCTGTTTAATCTATCTATTTAATGCTTCTACTGTCCTCCTTTCTGCTTTCCTCACATACCCACTACCCGCCAGGATACTCGAGAGTAATAGAGCGCGCTATAAAATATTCTATAACATATAACATAACATATACACAATGAAGGCATGTGCTGGGTGCATGTGTGCTTGCATGAATAACAATAACTTATGAACTGTTGTGCAGAGGGCACACAGTGAGTGTGTGTGCCGGCAGTGTGTGTGTGCAAATAGCACACCCTCGTAGAGTTTAGAAAAGCATCAGTGCTGAATATGTGGATATGTGTTCTGAATGTATGTGTACTTGAATGTTTGCAATGCAAGGAGGTAACAGTGCTGGACAGTGCATGTACTGTGAATCTAACTAAGTAAGTGCGCCTGCAGTGGTACATTACATGGAGGACTCTAGATAGCATAAAACATCAAAGACTCTGGCCCACATGCATCATTGTGTCATTTTGCATTTCTTAATTTGCGAAAAATAAGGAATCGCAAATTAAGAAGTGCAAAATGCTATGCATCATTTTTTTCGGTATTTCTTTGTGATTCGGTAAAAATCGCAATTTTTACCGAATCCCAAAGAAATACCGAATTCTTAAGTTAATTTTCGCAATTCCCATTGATTCCTATGGGCCAAAAGGCCCATAGGAGTCAATGCAAATTGCGAGTGGCACTTAGAAAATTTCATGGGTGCAGGGGGGGGTCCAAAGGACCCCCCCCATGCACCCCTGAAATGTATTTTTCGCATCATGTTGCACACACACATGTCCTAAGGACATGTGTGTCCGTAACATGAATGTTGAAAAAAAAGCATTTTCAACATTTTAAACACGTTTTCCAAATTTACCGAGTGGTTCAACCACTCGGTAAATTTGGCACCCTATTTGCGAATTTTCACTTTTTAAAATGATGATGCATTGCTTTTAAGAAATCGCACATCTGCGACTTCTTAAAAGCACCCGCAATTTTAGAATTTGCAAACATGTTACAAATTCTAAAATTGCTTCATGCATCCCAAAAAGCACTTTAGCATTCGCAAACGGCCGATTTTAAGGAATCGCACCGTTTGCGAATGAAAAAGTGCTTGATGCATGTGGGCCTCAGTCTCTAAAATAGTTTTGGGTGTCTGTAAATGAACTATACGAATGGGAGGTTGAGACACCAAACTTTTATTCTGCCAAGCAGCCAACCAGGTTGTGAAAAAAGGGGAAGCTGTGCCTGAGTATAGGACCGGGGGCCAAGTTCGCTAGTCTCCCTACTGGGTGAAGTGACATCACAGAGGAAAAACTAAGATCACTTTGCCTGGAGCCTGGAGCATAAACACCTGGCTGCTTGACAAGGTCATTGTGCCCTTTGAGGAAGAGAGGAGTGGTGAAGGTTCTAGGTCCAGTAGAGAGCCCCAAACAGAGGACTCCCTGGGTGAGATATGAGGTGAACGGCTGTCACTGATTGGATTGACACCCTGTACATGAACAATTTGTTGACTCCTATGTGCCAGGTGAGGTCTGCCGTGCACGCAGCCATGTGCAGAGTACCTTGGGGGAGCAGCAGGCCTGCACCAGGTGCCATGTGACCCTGTATGCCAGAGGTTGCCTAAGTTGAACTTATTTGGCCCAGCAGTTTGGGACTTGTGTACACTGAGATCAGCACCCTGTATGCCAGGATGAGCCAGGAGAGGCCAGGAGGGGCCAGGGTAGTGAGAGCAATCACGCAGGAATGGTCTTCATTCCAACTCAGCAACCCCATATGCCAAAAGGGACTGACGGGACTCTTGGTGCTGAGTGCTAGAGTAGTGGCCTTGGCAAGGAGATCCCTACCATGACCAGTTGGTTAAGTCACCAACCATGCCTGACTGCTTCCCCATGGATCATCAAAGACATCCCACCCTTGCTGGAGCCCCAGTCAGGAGCTGTTAAAGGAAGAGTGACTTATCCCATGTTGGCTGAGCTGGAGCAACTCCGATTGCTGGACAAATGAGCAACGATTTGCAGAGGAACTGTGTGAACTATGCTTTGCACACCTTCAACTAACAGCAACTGGACTCAATAGAGTCCAAGGAAGGGGCACTCGCTACATCACTGACCACTTTCATATTGCAGGAGCTGGTAAGATTGCAATTGGAACTGTCGGACCCCAGGGGACTGACTGCTACCTGTGCTGCAGCTTTATAGACACTTTTGACTAATAACTAAAGAGTCAAAGGAGAACTCTCAGCGACTTGGCTAGGCATTAGGCTGCCCATGGCGATGACCTGCGTTTGCCGCCTGCAGCAGCCAAATATAAGAGCGGAGGCTATTCCTGAGGCCACCAACCCACATTGGCCAAAGGACAGAGGGGGGTGCCTGGTGCCAACCCATTGCTAGGCCACTGGGAACTCTTGAGTATGGTCTACTATTATGCATTCCCTGGTTGGAGCCACCAGTGAATGGGATTTGACTGACGAATGCTAAATTCCTGACCACAAGAGGAGTGTGTTATTGTATATGAGTATTGGTAATCCTTTGAATGTGTAGAGATATAAATAAAATACTTCTTTTTGTTATAAAAGCGAGTATTTAACTAGGCTTTGATTTATTTTTTCGTACTGTATGCAAGACAGGAAACCTTACTCAGAGAGGTGGTCAGGTAATCTGGCCTTCCTAGAACTTCCTCGACTAGAGATGTGTGTTTTTCCCCAAAAAACAGTCTTTACATCTGTTTACGGAGGGACATTCAAAGCACTAGACAGGTGAAATTATTGGCAGAGCATCTAACCCATAAGCACACCCAGTACGTTAGTCAAATGTTTGTGTGCCGGTGTGTTTGCAGCGGTGAGTCATTTTGTGCAGTGAGAAGAGAATAGTGCAACGAAAAGCAGGCTCTGGCGTTCTATCTCTCAGAAACTTCTGGATATGAACAGCAGGTGGGTCTTCTCGAAACTTTGATCGTGGTATTTGTTTCTGCACTTTGTCTTGTTTTCTTGAAGAGAGCATCTTACATCTTCACATGATCACTATTGTGACCAGTTGTCAAGGAGGATGGGTCATGCCTACCATCTGTGTCAGTTGGGTCCATGCCCTGCCATGGTCTTGTCTAATTGAGTGTACTCCAAACATGCCAGTGACAGCTGCCAACCAGGATCCTGGCTCCATCTGCCAGGCTGTTCTATGTTGTGACGTGTGGAATTAACTTGGTTTGGATGGGACATTTCAGGAGGAACTGAAAACCACGCTTTACCTCCAGGCCTTCCCTGAGAATGGACTCAAGGACCTGCCCAGATCCTCGTCCAGGTCTCTTGAACTACTTTTCTTCCATCAATTGCCAGGTCTTTTGTCCTTCTTTTGAAACCTTCTGGTTCTGCGATGTTCCGGGTGGACCTGACCCCTCTTACATCACTGCCTTCCTTTGGCTGTGGGTCTTTGCATTTCTCCTTCCTTTCCTTTCCCTTTTTAGTAAATGTGAAGATGTAGGACTGAAGGGCTTGGAAAAGGGGGTGAGTCACAGATGTGTGGACACCCTACCCTACCTGTAGTTCATGCAGGCAACATTGGTCACTTTGTGTAAAGCCCACCATGAGGCTGGTGGCAGTACCTCCTGCCACGCTCCCAGCAGCACACATTTCATGATCTGCTTTGCATAAAATGTTAGTAGAGACATCACTTTGCCTCTGTAGTAGACCTCTTCCCTTGTCTGAGGCTCTACCAGAACTCAGTGTCACACTGAAGAGTCTGTTAGTTTATTTTCATGGATGAGATATGTGCTTGGAAATGATGACCCTATTTCGTAGTCACCTCTCAGGAAGGATGATATGTAAATTGTCGGTGATGAGCCATGCTTTCCTGCACGTGCTGTTTATCATTCCCACAGATGAGCTCGGCTAAAGGTAGAATCAGATCTGAGAACGACGACACAGTACAATGTTCAATTACACGTTTCTTAATGTCATTCCTTGTGTTTTAGCAGTTTCTATGCATTGTAAATACTTCCAATGTTTCTCTGACAATTCCCTTCATCCCACAGGATGGAAATTATTGTGTATCTTCTGCTTTTGGCCCGGGTCAAAAGTGAAACAGTCGAAAATTGTAAGCCAGCACCTTCAGGTAGGAGAAGTTACAATCCCATCAGGCATCGGACGGCAGAAAGCCTGTTTAACAGCTCTGTAAATAAATCATGGAAATGTGAAATAGCTTGTAAAGCGGTTGCCTATGTTGGAGTTTTACATGGCACACAAGAGGGTTTTGGCATGGTATTTAAATTTTAAATGGAGGCGCTATTTGTCTGTCTGCTGAATGAACAGAATGGAGTATAGGGAAGTATCTCCAGGGAGAAATGTGTGGTTAGTGGCATAACGTTCACATGGAGTTAAATGATGGCAAACATTGTTCCTTGGAATATGTGTAGACAGATGAAATAACGCTGTTTTGCGTTCAATTGTATTAATATTTTGGGGGGTTTTAGGGTGTTTAATCCTGTATAACACAATAATACATTTCGACAAGCATGTCATTATTAGAGATCGATTGGTCAGAGTTTCATTACAAGGCAATTACTTTATTTACCTTTGTCTTGTCGATTCATTTTCTTTACTATGATCTTTTGTACTTCTCCTGAATTCTTGATGTATTTTATTGGATGGAGACTTCAAGTGTAAATGGAGAGGGGATCTGGGGTTGTATTGTCTTTTTGAAATAGGCTCAGCCAAGGCAGTTGCCATGTTTTCTTAATATTTTTCTTTTTTCTTGGGTCAGGTAGCAACAGGGGCGCACCGCGTGGGAGGCATCACAAGGGTCTGTTGGCCTTTTTTGCCAATGTGATGGGGGAGGGCTCGGGGTGGGGGTGGGCAGATCCTTATTAAGGAGGGTAAGGTAATGGGCACATGGAAAGTAGGTATCAGAATTTATGTGCTTTTTATAGGCCTACGTTGTGTTTATTGTTGGTACAATATATATAATCAATGGGGGGAGTCCGGATAACCACGATTCACATATGTGGTTTGAATGACCCAGCCAGGCGGGGCACGATTAAAGAAGACATTAGAATTCTCAGGGCCGATATTATCTGTCTCCAGGAGACTCATACTCAAGCTAGTAAAAGCCACATTTTGAAATTAGATGGGTTTCAGTTGGTGATACGCTCCAAACAGGAGACAAAGACTAGGGCGGTTGCTATATTTGCCCGCAGGGGTTTGGTGAACTTCCCACACTCGATCTCAGACAAATATGGTAGATGGGCCATAACTCAATGTGTTATAGATAATAATGTTTTCACGCTTTGCTCTGTTTATGGCCCAATATTAGATGCTACTGAGGTATATGACTGGCTCAATACTAAATTGGTGGGTTGCCCACTCCCACTGATTATTTGTGGTGATTTCAATATAAATCTGGGCTGGGCTGTACAGAATCCATCCGAAGCAGGTTACCAGGGGCGGAAAGCGAAGGTCTTTAGGTCTCTGTGCCAAATAAGGGATGCAATAAGAAGAGGGGAAAAAGGGTCTACATATTACTCCGCCCCACATCAATCACATTCCAGGCTAGATAATTTTTTTATTTCTCATAATTTGGTGGCGGGTTGCAACATTCAGAAATACCCCAAGGTTATATCCGATCATAATCTGTTGGATCTGGAACTCTCACTCAAGTGTTCATAGAATAGAACTTTTAATCAGACTTTATTGAGTTATAACCAATATGTGGAGCATATAGGTATCTGGATCATTAGTTTTTTTGTGGAAAATAGGGACAGCATTAGTCCTCAATCTGTTTGGGACGCGTTAAAAGCCGGGTCAGAGGGGAGACTACACAGTTCGGATGGCAGGCTCAAAAACAAGAGAAGGATAAGATAAATAATCTATATGTGGAATTGAGCAGAGCCGAATTAAACCTGGGCCAGGTGTTTTGGGAAAAAGGGGATATTGAGGCAGCACAAATTCAGATTGTAACTTCTGGCACTGCCATAACTGAGATCTCGGGTAGTAAGTCAGCTGCCAGGTATCTTGCCTGGCGCACGCAAATGTACGAAAGCAATGAAAGAACAGGACATACCCTTGCTCTGCGTATCAGGGAAAAGGAAGCGCAAGCCCAAATCATGGGAATCAATGATCCAGATATTGGATTTGTAAAAGATTGCAATGCTATTCTTCTAACTTTTGAAAAATTCTACCAGAGACTATACTCAGAGAAAAGGATTAATATCTTAACTTTGCAGGATGAGATAACGGGATTCCTAGATCAAGTTCCAATTGAACCTCTGTACCCCATAGATCTGGGTATGCTGGAAGCACCAATCACCTTAGATGAGGTTGGTAAGGCTCTAGAATCAATTCCATACGGTAAAGCTGTTGGGCTTGACTTTTTGCCAGGAGAATAAAAAAAAAATTGCCATGTATCTTGACCCAATCTTGTTGGAGCTATTTAGCTTGATTCAGGGGTGGGGGGAACCTCCACCTGATTCATGGAGATTTGCCAAAATTGTTGTTTTTTCAAAGAAAGGCAAGCCAGCCACTGACCTAGGAGCATACTGGCCAATTACTTTGATTAATAACGACGTAAAAATGTATTCTAAGATTTTTGCGAAAACTGGCCTCGGTCATTAAAAAAAGTAGTATCACATAATCAAGATGGTTCTGTTCCGGGTCGAGAAACTAAAGCCCACATCCGTAGAGTCATAACTTTATTTGATTACACCAAGGTGACAGGAGACCCTATGCCGCTAGTTTTACTTGATGCGGAAGAAGCTTTTGATAGGGTCTCCGGCCTTTTTATGGGAAGTTATCAAACACTGTCGAATTGGGGAAGGATATATTCGGGCTATAAAAGGCATGTATTTAGATCCTGTAGCCAAGATAGCACTAAAGGGAGGCTATTCTGGATCGGCATAGAGCGGGGTACCAGGCAAGGCAGCTTCTGCTCTCCTTTGCTATTTGCAATCTATATTGACCCCCTAATCAGATTAATACAAGAGAGCCAGGTAATTCAACCCGTATGCGCTCCAGGAGGGGAGGTAAAAATTTTAGGGTATGCTGACGACCTAGCAAAAGTTACTCCAACTCTACAGGATACTCTAGCTGAGCTTGGGGCTATAACATCTCCATTTGGGGAAGTCTCTGGCTACCATATAAATGAAAGCAAAACTCAAACAGTGGTTAATGAGAAGTTAGATATTGTTGATCCACAAATTATACCTAGCGCAAGATATCTCAAAGGCAAAATTAGTTCCGACCCAGCCACAATTGTCTATCTAAATCTCGTGCCACTTTTAGGAAAAATGAAAACTGATAACAAAAGAATGAGTAATCTTCACTTGACACTTATAGGGTGAAGTAACGTTATCAAAATGATTTTTTGCCAAAAATTCTTTATTATTTCAGGGCTATCCCTCTGGAATTTTGTAAAGCTTGGTTCCGGAAATTTGATCAGGTCATTACCTGGTTTTTATGGGCGGAGCAGCGCCCCAAGACGGGCTTTACGATACATGACTTTGCCGAGAGATTGGGGGGGATGGTCCAATCCCAATTTTCAGATCTATTACTGGGCCACCACCTTGAAGTATTCTGCCGAACTGTTAAATTGGCCCAAATCCAGATGACTTTGGAAGCTCGATTTTTCATCTTATTTGTGGGGCAGAGGCCAGGGGTTTGCTATAGCGACAGATTGATGTTGCCTATTTCAAGAGGTTCAAGTTCAAGGTGCTGTTCAGCGTATATGAAGTCTGGACTGCAGGAAGGAAATAAGCTGGAATCCCCCGGGTGCATAGGTATTCCACTTTTGGCAGCAATACCACTCTTTGCTCGGATATTTTTAATGATGGTTACTTTCGCAGGTGGAGGGTGAAAGGGATTTATTGTATTGGGGATATTTTGTCCGGGGACTGTATACTTTCTTTTGATGTTCTTAAGGAACGGTTTGTGATTGGGAACATGGATTTCTTTACAATTCTTCAAGTTAGGGACTTTTTAGATAGGAAATGCCATAACCAGGGACAAATCCCCTCGTTAGAAATGTTCAGAAATACGATACCACAAACCTCTGCTATTCATAAAGTCATTACGGAAAGAATGGGAAATGATTTAGCTAAGCAAGTACAGGTACAGGCTGGGCAGGGGGATTGTGAGAACTCTCTGTACTATAGCCAAACGTCATGCATATCTGCCAATTTGCAAGTACAGTGATTTAAAACTTGGTGCAATTTGTATGTTTCCCCAGCCCGAATACATAGGTATGCCTCCGGTATCAGTTGTCCTTACTGTGGAGAGGTGGCTGCGGATAGCACCCATATGTTTGCGACCTGTTTCAAACTTTTGCAATTACTATCTAAAATCGAACTAAGGCTGAGGAAATTCCTGGGTTTTTCTTTGACACTTACCCCGTTGCCAATCATGTTGGGTATTTCTGATCAAGCGGTGGATGAAAATTATAAGAAACTCGTATTTGTTGCCATAGCTGTCTATTGTCTATGTATAGCCACAGTATGGCTAGATGTGATCCCCCCGACTGAAAATGTTTGGCCTAATAAATTACTGTCTATATATAATTGGGAAATGACGGTGGTGAAGAGGAGAGGAAGGCGGGCTAGAGAGAAAGGGGAGAAGCTCTGGCTGCCTATGTCTAATTGGCTCAATCGTTAGTCAAAGACATATTTATATTTTCTTTTTTTTCCATGTGCCCATTTATTGTACTATTGTATTATTTTAATATTTTATTCTTATTCTGTTTTTCCTTTTTTTTTTCTCCTTGTTTTTGCTGAATTGGGTTGCTGGGGGAAGGATGAATCCGCCGAGGTGGGGGAGGTCAAAATTGTGAAAAATGTTTAGGGAATTAACCACAGTTCTTGATGTTTTTGTTTTAATTATTGATTGTTATTGAATATGTTTGATTTCTTTGCTTGGCACCCCAATAAAAAATTCTTTAAAAAAAACAAAAAAACAAGGCAATTAATTTATAATTATAATTCACATCAACAGGAGAGGAGGTTTATAAACACAGTTGCATTCTCTTGTTATCGCTTGTGCTTGAAGCGGCCTCTGGTGGCTCAGTGGACTCATGCGCCCAGTAGAGGGGACTGTGTTCAACCTCATGGTCACAGGTTCAAATTCCAGCAGTTCTACCTAGCCTCTTATCATTCTGAGGTCGATAAAATGAGTACCGTTTGGTAACAACAAACATCTGTTAATCAGTGCCATATACCCTTTGGTGAACGTGTCCTTGCCTCATGCTTTGTCTGCAGTGTGGAGAGAGCCTCTACTCTCCTAGAGGTTTGAGTCGTAAATATTTCACTGGGCCAGGTTTATAGTTAGTAAGGTTTGGTACTGTATCAGCAATGTGTGTGACCTAATATATGATTGGATACTACTGAAAATGTGGGGCTGCCATCATGGAACAACTGGAGATTGGTTAAGATAGGAAACTCCAACATGGCATATGCAGATGAGGGGACGGGGACGCGCAGGTCTATAGTGAATGGTGTTAGACTGGATCCTGGCATGTGTCTTAACTTCCCCTGTCCAAGTCAAGAAAGAATAGCCACTTAGGAAACACTAGGACATTGATAAACTAGTGTAGCAGCCTAGGAAGGACAATCATCTTTGAGAGAGCGAAACCACCTGCCAGGGCCACGTGCAACCTCTGCCAAAACCGTATTTGAACCTTGAGCGGTGTAAATGGCCACTGTAGATTGCTGACAAACAAATCCTCCTAAGAGGGATAAATGCAAAACCTGAGATTCCGGATCACTGTTATCGCCCAGGTCAATGGCTCTCTGTCCAGTCGGAAAAACCTGTGCTGGGGTATCGCGGTTAAGCGGGAAAACACAAGATTTAATTAATATATCCCGTAGTCCCACTACCTGCTCAAAATATCAAAAAGCCGCCAAAATGGGGGCCATATCATTCATATGTGCTGAAGATATAGTAGCATGTCTTTTGCATACAGGGACTCTACGTGCACGGCACCGTAATGTTGTTTTGAGGCTTATCTATCTCATTGCCTTTTTAGATATATACCTTTTGTTAACTTTGTAACTGTGTATTTTTGCCTAAAGGAAAGTATGTTCAAATTTTATAATGTTAGCGGATTCCCTGTATGATTCACTTCCATAGCTGTACTGTGATGAGCAGGTAGGGTATTTGCACAAAATATCAAAGACCTCATTTATGGGACAAAATATCTAGACCCTCATTTACGGGGAATTAGGGTAGGTAAGGACCACAATTCTTCATGCTGTACTGCCCTACGTCAATGTGAAAGGGAAGGAATCCATCACATTTATGAAATGCGATGCATTCATTTCCTTTACCCCTGCGCTGGTGCAAAATTTGTTGCCCAGCATCAATACAGACACCCTTGCACCCTGATGCAAGGGTGTCCGTGTCGCATGCTGCATTATTTTTGTACATTAAGGGGCACATTCTTGCACAAAACCAATCCCAAAAAACATTGTCCTCTTTCTGTGTGAGGCATAAGGTTTTAGCCCTGCCCCTCGTAAATCTAAGTAAATCTGAGGCAGAGTCAAAATCCATTACTTTTGCATAAGAAACCCATTACAATGCCCAGGATTACCTCAGTGGTGCAGAATAAGGCAAAGCATCATCTTGTGCTGATTTGTCTTGCGCCATATCTTTGCAAAAGCCATGCAAAGCGACTTTGTGTGGCCTCATGAGTATGATTGGGAGGTTTACATCTCCATAGCAAACAAAATGTGATGCTCCGTGGTGAAAGCCTCTCATAAATAACTACTCAAGTTGTAAATATCGGGGACAGACATACCAGAAACAAAATTTAGATAAAAAAAATGGCGATGCACAAATATTGTTATAAAAAAATATCTATATTTTTAGATAAGTACTATGTTGTTAATATTGTTTTAGTACATATATTATTGTTTTTATAACTATCAATAATATTTTTTAGTTACCCTGCATTTTTAATTTAATTGCTAATAGTAATTTATAGTGTTGTAGGTATTTGCTAGGTTGATAGGGGTATAAGGGAGGAAATAAGTAACAATTAATTACCAATTAATTATCAGTTGATAAATAATGTATTTGATTATTCATTTTGTAAATATTTTTTAGGTATATTTTAGGTGTGGGCCGCTAGCTTTGTAGGGGTATAAGGTGCGCAGTTGACTAAGATATAACGAATGAACAATACATGATTACTTTATTTAATCAACTATCAATTGTGTACATTGTGTAATAACATACTAATTTAGTTATATTTCAGGTTTGAGAGATTGGATCTGAAGGGATAGAGGGTGGGAAGTCAAGCGATAATTAATTAACATTCATTTATTTAAACATTTCCTACTAAATATTTAATTGCTAATTGATGATGTGTATCATGCAATACTGGTTTATTTTAGTTATATCTTAGTTGCAGGTGGCTAGTTTTGTTGGGGTATTGGTTAGGATGTTTATTAGGTAAAAAATAATTAACAAATAATTGTTCACTGTTAATTAGTTCAGTCTCTGATCATTAAGCCCTCCTTTTACTTACTGCCTGCGCCCCTGCTGATACCGCTGGGACCATCGGGGCCACTGTGAAGACCGGCACGAGGTGCCGGAAGACCGCAATTGCCTGCAGCACCACCAGGTCGAAATTTGCCTTTGGCGCACATGTTATGCACCACACCGTTCAGCGCTAGAAGGCGCTCAAAAGGGGCTGAGGGCTCTCGCGGGGCGGGAGCCCACCTTTTACTTAGCGCCTGTGCCACTGCTGATACCGCTGGGACCGTTGGGGCCACTGTGAAGACCCGCGCGAGGTGCCGGGAGACCGCCATTGCCCGCAGCACCAACAGGACTACATTGCCCTGCATTCCGTGTGGCGCGCATGCTGTGCACCGCACTGTTCAGCGCCAGGAGGCACTCAAAAGGGGTTGAGGGCTCTTGCGGGGCGGGAGTCCTCCTTTTACTTACTGCCGGTGCCACTGCTGATACCGCTGGGACCGTTGGGGCCACTATGAAGACCGGCGCGAGGCACCCAGGGACCGCCATTGCCCGCAGCACCACCAGGACTACATTGTCCTGCATTCTGTGTGGCGCGCATGCTGTGCACCGCACCGTTCAGCGCCAAGGGGAGCTCAAAAGGGGCTGAGGGATCTCACAAGGCGGGAGCCCTCCTTTTACCTACCGCCTGTGCCACTGCTGATACCTCTGGGACCATTGGGGCCACTGTGAATACCGGCGCGAGGCGCCTGGAGACCGCCATTGCTTGCAAAACCACTAAGACTACATTTCTCCACATTCTGTGTGGCACGCACACTGTGCACCGCACCGTTCAGTGCCAGGAGGCGCTCAAACGGGGCTGAGGTCTCTAGCGGGGCAGGAGCCCTCCTTTTACTTACCGCCTGTGCCACTGCTAATATCGCTGGGACCATTGGGGCACTGTGAAGACCGACACGAGGCGCCCGGAAACTGCCATTGCCCGCAGCACAACCAGGCAAACTATCGCCCAATCTTGCTGCTTCCCTTTCCTGTCAAAATCATGGAGAAACTCGTCAGCCGGTCTCTTTCCTGTTTGGATGTGGCCCAGTTCGGCTTCCGGCCAGTGTATTGCACGGAGTCGGTGCTGGTGGTCGTGCTGGATGACCTTCACTCGCGGGTCGACATTGGCTGGGCAGCCTTTTTAGTGCTGCTCGACATGTCGGCCGCGTTCGATACGGTCAGCCACACCATTCCTATCGGCAGGCTGGAGGAGATTGGGGTGGCGGGGTTGGCGCGAAACTGGCTTGTCTCTTATCTCCAGAACAGACATCAAGTGGTGGCCCTGCCACCTTTTAGATCTGGCATTAGAAGAGTAGGGCAGGGTGTGCCTTAGGGATCGGCGATCAGCCCTATTTTATTTAACTTGTACCTCCGCCCGCTGATCAGCCTGATTAAGTCCTTTGGCATCTCGGTGATCAATTATGCTGACGACACTCAGCTTATCTTTTCCCTTGAAGGCAAAGACGCAGTGTCCAAAGAGACTTTTCATCGCTGCATGTCAGCTACTGCAGACTGGTTGAGACACAACTACAGCGAGTACAAAAAGAGGCAGCTAAGCTTGCTTTGTCTAGGCCGCATGTTGCTTCTTCCTCTCTGGCGCTATAATACCTTCACTGGTTACCTGTCTTGCAGCGTATTCACTTCAAGTCTTATTGCCTGGTCTTTAAGGCCCTGCATGATCAGGGACCAGTCCTGTTGCAGAATCTTTTCTCCTGTCACCGCACAGCCATCCCTTTACGCTCCTCTACGGCATGTTTGGTAGCAGTTCCTAGAGTCCTAGAGTCCAGAGATTACGGATGGGTGGTCATTCCTTTGGATATGCTGCTGACAAATTCCCTCCCCCTATTCTTGAGGAACCTGAAGGAATTTACATCTTTTAAAAAAGGCCTGAAGACTTACCTCTTTCTGAGGGTAGTATAATTTTGTGATTGTGCATCTGGTCAGGTAGAGTCAAACCGCCAGGATACCTTCTGGGTGATAGTAGCGCTATTCAAGTGTGCAATAAATACATACATACATCATCTATGTCCCTTACCACTCCCCTTAGCAAACGGTCCGTCCCGTCATTTAAAGGACATGGGGATGGCTCTTTTATAGATCATATCCTGATCTCAGCAGGGCTCCAGTCCAACCTTCGGGGGTTTAGAATCATGGATAGTGTATTCAGCGATCATAACCCCATTTGTGTGAATCTTGGAGGTCGTTGCTGTCTAGTCAAGACTGGGTGACAGCGCCTGGTATGCTGAGACCAACGGATGGAAGGCGCCGTCTAAAGTGATCCCAGGTCTCACCGTATTTATTTTATGGCAAGGTACAAGTGGCTTGTGCATCTGAAATTGCATCCTTTGTGTCCCCTTGCTCCCTCCCGGGGGGTGTTCTTGAGGCCTTTGATGTTATCATCAGCAAGGTTGGGGACCTGTTAAGTGCACCCACCCATAGGATGGCATCATGTGACCCTAGATGGTTTGGGACTTGCTGTTCCAGGGCTGCGAGAGATCTAAAGGAAGCCTTAAAAGCGACCCCGAGAGAGCAAACTCTGATTCGTGCATATAGCTCTAAATATAAACAGGCACTGGCCACTCTCAAGGGGGAACTAAAGGAAGCAACATGGCGAGAACTGTTGGAGCCAGGTACTTTAGGTAGTAGCTCTAAGTTTTGGGGCATTATTAATCGTCCCCAATTTGAGAACGATGGGCCTGGGGAACTAGGCACCAACATAACAGAAGATGAATGGGTGTCTCATTTTTAAAAGTGCTACAGATTATTAACAATCACAACCTACAGTCCTTAACAAAACCCCTGTATCATTCACACAGAAAGAGGTGGAGAAAGGCGTCCTTGGGCTGTCATGCAACAAGGCCCCTGGCCTGGATGGCATTCCGCTGGATCTTTTTAAATCTAACCCTCTATTTTGGGCCCCGGTTCTGGTCGCTGTGTTAAACGCGGCAGATAGGGCCAGATGTCTTGAGTCTTGGGGCACCCCAACCATTGTGCTGGTTTTCCAGAAGGGCGATCGTAATAGCACTTTGTGCTATAGACAGATCTCTTCTATTGACTCTGTGGTAAAGGTTGTGGGTGGGATTTCTATTGAATAGACTAGCTTCCTGGGCGAAAGAGAACAAGATTGTCGCAGAGATACAATATGGGTTTTGCCCAGGACATTCTACCCTAGCCCAATGCCTTAACCTATGCCTGATCCTGGGGAAGTACACGGTCGCCCGCGAAGGTAAGATCTACATGGCCTTCATGGATCTTTCCTCCGCTGTTGACTGCGTCAACCCGGGGAAACTGTGGCCATCCATAAGGGCCATGGGGTTGGAGGCTGGCCTGGTAGACTTCTTGGGGGACCTGCATAGGGATACTAAGGCCAATAATAGATTTGCCCAGGATCTTCGGGTCTCCAAGGATTTTAAAATTGAAAGGGGATTACGTAAGGGATGTATCTTTACATTAATAACCTGGAAAAGGCTTTGGTAGAAACAGGGGCCTACTTTCCTTATGTTGGGCGAAGTGAACTGCCCGTCCTGCTATATTCGGACAATGCGGTACTCATCGCAGGGACAGCAAGGGGTCTGCAGACGCTACTTGACACCTTTAAGAACTTCATGGTCGATTGTGACTTAGCCGTTAACAACTCCAAATCCTACGTCATGCAGGTCGGAATTCGGCCTAAGAAGCAATATCCCTTTAAAGTCGCTGACGAAAAAGTGCCTTTGATCCCGACATTCTCATATCTGGGTGTTTTAATAGATGACCAATTGAATTGGAGGAGCCTTATACAGAGGAAAAAGGGGGCAGTGATGAGGGCAAATGCAGCTATCTTCAACTTTGCCGCAAAAATGGGTAAGCGCCCAATTGCGGCCATGCTGAATTTATACCAGGCCAAAAGTGTTGCTATTGCCAGTTATGGGTGCGAGCTATTGGGCTATGCTGTAACTGATGCTCTCCAGGTGGTAGAGAATAATTTTTTTAAACAACTTCTTGGGGTGCCTGTAGGATATTCAAATTTGGAGGTACATGAAGAAACAGGGTTACCATTTGTTTTTGATATTCCGGCCTTGCGCCGTTGTTGTTTTGGCTAAAAACGTGGCTAAACAAAGACCTTGGCCCACATGCATCAAGCATTTATGGAGTCGCAAACGGTGCGATTCCTTAAAATCGGCCGTTTGCGACTCCAAAAATGCATTTTGGAATGCATCAATCATTTTTGGAAATCGCTACATTTGAGCGATTTCCAAAAATGCGATTGCTTTTAGGAAATCGCAAATGTGCGATTTCCTAAAAGCAATGCATGAATACATTTTCAAAAGAGAAATCGCATTTTGCGGGACAGATTTACCGAGTAGTTGAACTACTCGGTAAATTTGCAAAAACTGTAAATAATGCAGAAAATGCATTTTTAAAACGTTCATGTTACGGACACACATGTCCTTAGGACATGTGTGTGTGCAACATGATGCGAAAAATACATTTCAGGGGTGCATGGGGGGGTCCTTTGGACCCCCCCCCTGCACCCATGAAATGTTCTAAGTGCCACTCGCAATTTGCTACTGGCTTCAAATTGACTACATTGATTCCTATGGGCCTCTAGGCCCATAGGAATCAATGTAATGCGATTCCTTAATTGCACTTCGCAATTAAGGAATCGCAATTTTCGAAAATGAAGAAATCCTAAAAACTTTTAGGATTTCTTGATGCATAGCATTTTGCATTTCTCAAATAGCGATTCCTTAATTTTCGCTATTTGAGAAATGCAAAATCCTACATTGATGCATGTGGGCCCTAGTTCTTAATCAACAGATTTTGAGAGAAGTCCTGAGCACTGAACACATGTTACGCATTCCATGGTTAAAGTATTTAAAGGGATGTTTTGAAGAGCTGGGGCGTCCAGACCTTTTTTTAAAGCCTGATTTTGCTAAAGCTGCAGATGTGGAATTTATAAGGAAGTCTTTTCTTCTTTTAAAAAGCTCGATAGAGATGTGGTAGAACTGCTTAAACCGAGCGGCCATAAATTTGTTATGATAAAAACTACGCCATCCATTGAACCACATCTATTGTGGCCTTTGTCGTCCCATGAGCGGTTTTTACTAACTAGGTTCTGGCTGGATTATTTTCACTTTTTACTTGTTGTTCCAAAAGGGAGTTGCAGAGGCCAAGTGCTAGAATCCTGTTGCTGTGACAGTGTGTCTCCACAGGACTTGCTGCACTTTATGTTTTTCTGTAGATTTTAAGAAGGACCGCGCAGGTTTTTTATAACCCCCCCCCCCTTTTAAAAGAGCTGAATTATACACAAGTACGCCCAGCTCTCTTTTATCTACAAATGTGGAAACCAGAATGCATTCCACTCATAGTAGGCTTTTTGAAATCCTCACTGGGATCCAGAAACTGAATGGAAAATTAATGAATCCCCAATTTCAGTAGGCAGCCCATTACCCTCTAGCTATGAATTAGTACATCCAACTACTAACAGCCCGCCTTTTCACCCCATTTCACTATTGATCCTTTTGTATATATGTTTCTGGATTTTATTGGAGTGTCTATTACATTTTTCTTCACAAAGGCAAGTGGTGGAGTGCACACCTTATTCATATCATGTTTCACCAGTCAATAATTTCTTTTCTTGTGTTTGTGTGCAAGCCCAGGGACGTGGACTGCCCAGTCACGTTTGCATGAATCACTGGAAGAGATGGGGTGTAGGTAACCACCCATAAACTGGATGCACAGCATTTCTTAATGCGTAACAAAGATGCCACCATTTTTCTTGTCATGAACTGTATGTTTTTATATTTTTAATTGTGCTGTACAAGTTTTATGTTTTTTTCTTGAAATCAAATAAAGTCTATTGAAATTTGAAATTGTGATTCAAATGTATTTTAGTTATATTTTAAGCGTGGGCTTCGAGGTTTGTAGTGGTATATGTGGGAAGTTAATTAACCCCTTGCATGCTGAAGATGGCCCCCGGCCGTCATGCATCACGGTGGGCGTGTGCGTATGACGGCTGGGGGCCGTATTGAACCCGCCCACTCTTCAATACGGCCGCTAAGGCACAGAATCACGGCCCGTCCAAGGGGTTAAATAATAGAAGGAAATAGTAAAACTGTATTTTAATTGATAAATTAACTTTTAAATAATGTAATATTCATGCACATTTTCTAATTGGTTTGTAATATATATTATCTACTGGTGGTCACCAGTAGGTAGTCATAGTCAGGACTGTGTTTCTACAGAAAAAGCGTTTTTTTACCGGCTATATATTTGTCACTATTTGACTAATATTCCCAAATGTGTCTAAATAAAATGTCGTAGTAAGTCTAGTTATGCATGGGGGGTCACAACAATGATATTTTCAATGTTAATTCCCCGTAGCAGCTTTGAACATGACCAACTCGAAGCTTTGGAAGGAATTACACCAAGTTGGGAAGGAGGGTAGATTTTTGTTTGCAGATCTCACTTTCAGTTATCTGTTGTAAATCCATTCTGTAGGTGTAGCTCTCTTGGGCTAAAGAAAGATTGATGAGGTGCTGAGTGGACCCCCTGAGCCCTAGGGACCACAACCTCCATGGGTCTAAATAACATCTAATGTGGAGGCCTGCAGACCCCTGGGCCATTGGACCCACCACCTCCCTCAGGTCAAATATTCAAGAAAAATATGGGGAAGGGCCAGGATCTCCCTTCTGGGCCAAATATAGCCCTGGGGACCACCACCGTTAGCTTCTGCTATGTCTATGCCGCCCTCTCCCAGGACATAGCAGTTCGAACTGATTTGGCAAGAGCATGGACCACTCCTGGCAAAGCAGAGCAACCACAAACTCCACTCACAGCAAACACTTGGCATTTATTAGGTCCTGTTTTCACCAACATCTTAGAGGCTATGGCTGACCCCCCTAAACCTATGGGCTGGACCGACCATTTCCTTATCAGACTCATCCAACGGCGAAAAAACCGCCCACTAAAACTGCTTCTAATCCAGCGGTCTTCAATCTGTGGGGCGCAACCCCCAGGGGGGTCGTGGAGTCCTGGGAAGGGGGTCGCAGATTCTGCAAAGTGCAGTTCCTGACATTGGGCTGAGGGTGCTCACGGCGGAGCCGAGGTGTGAAAAACATCAACGGCTCATTAACAAGTAAAAGGTCTTTTAAAGACCTGTCAAGTACTTGTGTGTGACTGTGTGTGTGTCCCTGAAGCTATTACAGCTGGGCTCACATACACGAGCTGGGGGTAGCTGTGGGGGGGTTGAGGGGGCTGGGGGAGTGGCTGTAGCGTAGCCCTTTGAGTTCAATGGATGTTGCGCACCTGGAGCTGTGGGTCCCGTGACACGTCCCCCGCCCCCAGCAGGGAGGCACAGAGATGCCCTCCCATGAGTGGGACAGAAGAAGGAAGACGACGCAGAGAGATACTGTTCCCCCCTCCCCCCATGAGAGAGGCACAGAAAAGGTGGGTGGATGAATGATGGGTGGATGGATGAAAGGCTGAAGGATGGATGGATGTGTGAAAAGGTGGGTGGATGAATGATGAGTGGATGGATGAATGAAAGGGTGGATGGATGGATGGATGAATGTAAGGATGAAAGGATGGATGGATGAAGGATAGATTGGTGAAGGATAGATGTATGGATGGAAGAATGAAAGGGTGGACGGAAGGATGGATGGATGAAAGGGTGGATGGATGAATGATGGATGGATGTGTAAAAAGATGGGTGGATGAATGAAGGGTGAATGGATGGATGAAAGGGTGGATGGATGAATGATGAATGTATGGATGGAAGGATGAAAGGGTGGATGGATGAAGGATAGATTGGTGAAGGATAGATGTATAGATGGAAGAATGAAAGGGTGGACGGATGATGGATGGATGGATGAAAGGGTGGATGGATGAATGATGGATGGATGTGTAAAAAGATGGGTGGATGAATGAAGGGTGAATGGATGGATGAAAGGGTGGATGGATGAATGATGGATGTATGGATGGAAGGATGAAAGGGTGGATGGATGAAGGATAGATTGGTGAAGGATAGATGTATAGATGGAAGAATGAAAGGGTGGACGGATGATGGATGGATGGATGAAAGGGTGGATGGATAAATGATGGATAGATGGATATGTAAAAAGATGGGTGGATGAATGATGGGTGAATGGATGGATGAAAGGGTGGATGGATGAATGATGGATGTATGGATGGAAGGATGAAAGGGTGGATGGATGAAGGATGGATGTATGGATGGGAGGATGAAAGGGTGGATGGATGAAGGATGTATGTATGTATGGATGGGAGGATGAAAGGGTGGATGGATGGATGGATGTATGGATGGGAGGATGAAAGGGTGGATGGATGTATGGATGGATAAAAGGCTGCATGGATGAATGATGTATCGATGGATGTGTGAAAAGGTGGGGGGATGAATGATGGGTGGACGGATAAAAGGGTGGGTGGATGGATGTATGGATGAAAGGGTGGATGGATGTATGGATGGGAGGATGAAAGGGTGGATGGATGAAGGATGGATTTATGGATGGGAGGATGAAAGGGTGGATGAAGGATGGATGTGTGGATGGATGTGTGATGGATGTATGGATGGGAGGATGAAAGGGTGGATGGATGAAGGATGGATTTATGGATGGGAGGATGAAAGGGTGGATGAAGGATGGATGTGTTGCTGGATGTGTGATGGATGTATGGATGGAAGGATGAAAGGGTGGACGGATGAAGGATGGATGGATGAAAGGGTGGATGGATGAATGATGGATGGATGGATATGTAAAAAGATGGGTGGATGAATGATGGGTGAATGGATGGATGAAAGGGTGGATGGATGAAGGATGGATGTATGGATGGGAGGATGAAAGGGTGGATGGATGAAGGATGTATGTATGTATGGATGGGAGGATGAAAGGGTGGATGGATGAAAGGGTGGATGGATGCATGTATGGATGGGAGGATGAAAGGGTGGATGGATGTATGGATGGATAAAAGGCTGCATGGATGAATGATGTATCGATGGATGTGTAAAAAGGTGGGGGGATGAATGATGGGTGGACAGATGAAAGGGTGGGTGGATGGATGTATGGATGAAAGGGTGGATGGATGTATGGATGGGAGGATGAAAGGGCGGATGGATAAAGGATAGATTTATGGATGGGAGGATGAAAGGGTGGATGGATGAAGGATGGATGTATGGATGGGAGGGTGAAAGGGTGGATGGATGTATGAATGGATAAAAGGTTGAATGGATGAATGATGGATGGATGTGTGATAAGGTGGGTGGATGGAAGGAAGGGTGGATGGGTAAAGGATGGAAAAATGAAAGGGTGAATGGATGAAGGATGGATGTATGGATGGAAGGATGAAAGGGTGGATGGATGGATGTGTGAAATTGTGGGTGGATGAATGATGGAGGGATGTGATGAGGTCTAACAGGCGCATTTATGGTTGTTAAAAGTTGATAATGAGGAGTCCCAGTTTCTAGAAACTTTTGTCGGAAGGGGGTCCTTATGCCTAAAAAGGTTTTACAAGGGGTCTCGGCATCAAAAAGTTTGAAGACCTCTGTTCTAATCCCTGCTATAAGAGGCCATGGCATAAACTCTCACCTGATGATCTAATCAGAAACCTGGGAGAGTTCCACCCCCCTGATAAGAACAGCGACACTAATACAGCCTATGCTGCCTTCCATGATTGGACCGTCACAGGGCTTGATACCATTATCCCGGCTACATGGACTAAAACCTGCAGTTCCCCTACAAATCCATGGTACAATGAGACTCTTAAAACCATGCGAAAGGAGTGTAAAAAAGCTGAACGTGGGTGGAGAAAGAACTATCTGGACAGTGACAAAGCCCTTTACTTGTCAAAACTAAGAATGTATCATAAAGCGATTCGTACCACTCGCGCTTCCTTCTATGCAAAGGAAATCAAGTTAAGCTCCAACCCCACCAAAACGATCTTCAAACTCGAACAAAACCTCCAAAACAGCTCCAATCCAGTTTCCTGTATTACCTCCTCGAAACAATGTGAGGACCTTGCCGCCTTCTTCATAGAAAAGGTGAGGAAGATCTACATCACTTTTCCACAAGATGATCCTGAATCACTAAACCCTCTCAACCCTGTGGCTGGTATGTCTAGACTGTCAATAATACCTGATATATCCCACGACGACCTAGCTACACTGTGCAGACAGGTTAAGTCTGGCTCCCCCACAGATCCCATGAGACCAGCCACATTTCTGGACTCCCTAGATTTCTTTCTCCCCCCCTTGCCACCCTACTTAATCTTTCTTTCTCCTCGGCTGTGGTTCCCACCTGCTGGAAACTAGCATGGGTCTCTCCTATCATTAAAAAGCCCACACTGGACCCCACAAAGCCAGAAAACTTCAGACCTATTTCGCTGCGCCCATGGGCGTCCAAACTGGCTGAAGCCCATGTGAATAAAGTACTATCCAATCACATGGTGCAAAATCATGTCCTGGACCCATCCCAAAATGGCTTCAGGCCAGGACACAGCACTGAGTCTGCCCTGTTGACTACCACTGAACACCTCCAGGGCATTTTGGACGCCGGTCAAAGTGCTGCGCTGATCCTGTTGGATCTCAGCGCAGCCTTTGATACGGTCTCACATAATATCCTGCTGAAACGACTTGAGGCCATAGGGACCTGTGATCTTGTGCTTGAGTGGTTCCGGTCTTTCCTGAAGGACAGGTCCTTCCGGGTTTCAGCCCCACCATACGTCTCCCAACCCCACTCCATCGGACAGGGAGTCCCCCAGGGTTCAGCGCTAAGTCCATCCCTTTTTAACCTCTTCGTTCAGCCTCTTTCAGTAATGGCAAAAGAGTGGGACCTCACGCTGGTGTCGTACGCCGACGACACGCAGCTGGTCATCATTCTTTTTGAGGGCCCATCAACTTCGGCTGCTAAGCTCAAGGATGGCCTAGCCGCAGTTGCGCAATGGATGACGCGCAACTGCCTCCAACTGAATGCTGGGAAAACTGAGGTGCTTCTCCTTGAAAAAAAACCCTGGCCATTGGAGCGATCACTGGTGGCCCTCTTTGCTTGGCCCCACTCCCGTGTCTAAAACTGTGGTGAAGAATCTGGGTGTCTGGCTGGACTCCTCGCTCAACTTTCAGTCCCACACAAAGAAAGTGGCAACTACGTGTGTGGGTCTGTTGAGGAGTCTCAGGCCGATACTCGGCTTCTTCGACTCCAGAACTCGCCAACTAATCATCCAATCTATTATCCTTGCTCGGCTGGACTATGCCAATGTTCTATTCCTAGGGGCTAATAAAACAGAAATAGCACGGCTACAACGGGTTCAGAATTCGGCCACCAGGACCGTGGTGGGCCTTCCTCGCAGGAGGTCTGCCAGAGCCACCATTCGGAAACTACATTGGCTGCCGATTGAGTCTCGAATTCAATTCAAAACTCTCACCACTGCATTTAAAATTCTTAAGTCAGACGGTCCTGAACTCCTACGCCCGCTTCTAGCACCCTACACTCCCCAGCGCACCCTGCGCTTGCTAGGACAGCATCTGGTGGCGGTTCCTCGAACCAAGCTCAGCAGAATGGGCGGCCGTTCTTTCAAAGTTTTAGGGGCAAAACTTTGGAACTCCTTGCCTCTGCATATCCGTACTCTGACCAACCTGACTACCTTTCGAAAGGAAAAGGCAAGAAAGAAGCAAAACAAAAGGTCAGACCCAAGCAGAAAGAGGCAGAACAAAGGTCAGAAATGAGTAGTAATGGCAGTATAAAGGTTAGCAATGAGTAAAAAGCGGCAAGAGGCAGAATAAATGTCAGAAATTAGCAGAAAGGGGCAACATAGAATCAGAAACAAGATGAAAGAGGCAAAATTAAAGGTCAGAAACATGCATAAAGAGCACCTATTTTAACTAGTTTGAGTTTCTTTGTATTTTCCAACTATTTTTAATTTATTAGGGTGGTTTTGACATAGAAAAAACAGAAAGTTAAATCTTTGAAACAAAGTGCTTTCAAAAAACAATGAAACATGAGGCTGGTAATACAACACTTTTTTTTACATTCGTGTCCTTTTAGAAGAATAATAATAGCATAGATCGATTGCTCACCAGCACATAAAATGATTTAGCACTTTCTACAGTGCACTTCAGCATCTTCCAACTCAGGGAAGATCTGCAGCTGTGATTCTGGTAGTACAGCTGTACCAGATATAGAAGGATAATCTAATTCATCTTGTGCAGCGTGGTCCCTCTTCTTTTTAGCCATAAAATCCCATGCAAGACTAGTTGGATGCATCATCTCCAGGCGTTTCGTCATGGATGGTGTTCTACAGGAATATTTCTTCTCCTATTCTCTTGACGAGACCTTGCGAAATATGGAGCAGGTGACCTTCCTCACATTCACCTTTTTCTCACCTTCACAGAAATGGATGCAACGGTGGTCGGTCCAGTGGAGTTCGGTGGTGAGGTCAAAGGTGACGTGGGAGCCTGTGGAAAAGACGAGGTCCACGGTGTGGCCAGCTGCATGGGTGGGGGCGGTGACGAGTTTTCTGAGGCTGAGGTTGGCGAGGTTGGCGATCAGTGTGGTGGAGTTGGAGTTGTTGTTTTCGAGGTGAAAATTCAGGTCCTCGAGGAGGATGTAGTCCGTGGAGGCGAGTGCCTGGGTGCTGGCGAAGTCATTGATGGAGTCGCTGATTTGAGCTCGGTGTCCGGGGGGTCTGTAAATGAGTGTTCTTCTGAGTGTGGTGTTGGGGTCAGTGTGGATCCGGAAGTGTAGGTGTTCGGCGGTGTTGAGGGTGCCGTCTGTGTGGGTGGCGACCTTGAGGGTGGACTTGTGGACGAATGCTATTCCTCCTCCGATTCCATTGACGCGATCCCTGCTGGATATCTTGTAGCCGTCCGGGATGGCTATGGCGAGGTCGCGCACCGAGGAGTCATTCCACCAGGTCTTGGTCAGGAAGTCCATTTCTTGGGCGAAGGTGTCGAGCAGATCCCAGAGCTCGATGGCGTGTTTGCGTGCGGAGCAGGTGTTGAGGAGTATGCAGTGAAGGTGGTTGGGTCCAGTCTTTGGAGGTTTCGTGGTTCTGTCGCAGGTGAAGCTGCAGGTGTGGCAGGAGAAAGGTCTGTGAGTCCATTTCGGGGCGGCTTGGAAGCAGGTGTGGTTTCAGCCGGCGTTAAGTGCGTAGAGGGTACTGGCGTCACAGCGGAGTCTGGTGTTTTGTCGTTCGCGTGGTCCAGGGGTTCTGGCGCTGGGCGCGGTCCAAGCACGGACGGGCACAGACAGGCTTGCTTTTGGTGCGCCAGCGGTGCGGCCGCTGCGTGCGGCCTCCATAAGAGGGGGATCGGGAGGGAGGTGCAGCTGGGAGGAGGGAGCGAGGTGGCCAATGGAGAGCAGGGGGGGCGGGGCCGCAGGGACGCAGAAGTGGGAAGGAGTGGGAAACAGCGGGAAAACAGGCGGGCGGCAGTTAGCAGGTACGAGGCAGCTAATGGCCCTCTGGTGGCGTGGGGAGCTGAAGAACATAGAAACCTTCTTAGGGGTCTGACTGATACTTGGTCCTTTTAAACCAACAAAGAAGAAATTGGCACAGAAGCTCTAATATAAAAGTAACATCATTAATAACCGCAAATGAGAGAGACTAGGTCACAGAGAACCCTTAGCAAATGAATAAGTACAGAAAACAGAGGCCTTATATATGCTTAGGGTTACATAGTCAGCATAAGACCAAGGGGCAGTCCTAGCCCATGTAAGCATGCAAAATGTCTAATATGGGCATGCAAGATCTGCTTGCTCAACAAAGTGGGAGGAGAGTCACTTCTCCATTCAGTAGCAAAAATAGCCTGACAGTTGTATGAGAGAAGCAGGTGCATTCTACTAGCTAGGCCCCCCTTCTAAGCATGCGCAAGGCTCTGAAGAAGGAAACTAAAATGGCTGCCAAAATATAAAATGGCTTTCAGCTCATGCTAAGAAATTCCTGCAATCTTTAACAGAGTGACCTGCCTGCGAGCAGGGTCAGAGGTCAGACATCAGAGGGTCAGAGGCTCTGAACTTCTGGGGTACAACCAGCATATGTGATGAGTACAGGCCTCAGCAAGGCCCGTGAGTGCGAAAGGGTTCGCCCTTCTGTAATGCGCATCCATCTCTCTCATGCAAATACAATGTGAAGGGCTTCATGTAATCAGCGGTGCCTAACACTGGTGCTGAACAAAGGGTCTGTTGTAATTGGTAAAATGCATTCTCACATTCATCTGTCCATGGAAGGGGAACTGGGGTATCCTTTGTCAACAGGCCTAACAGTGGTTTAACTATGTATGAAAACCGTAATATCCACTGTCTACAAAAGTAGGTGAGACCCAGAAAGGCTCGAACTTTTTTCTGCGTGGAGGGTACTGGTGTGTCTAAAATGGCTTGAATACGATCTGGTGTAAGTGCACGCCCCTCCTTAGACAAAAGGTGACCTAAGTAGGTTACCTTTGGTCTACAATATTGCAGTTAATTGGGTTTCTAAACCTATGGTGCCAACGTCTTTACATGGTGCACTTTTGAATTCAGCTCACGTTTTCTCCATGTTTCCTGGCCCAGTCGAGCTAGGCCCTTAAACGAGGCCCCGAGCCTCATCTCTCCTGTTTCTGAGAACTGTATGCATCCCTGACCTCTACCTTACATTCTGCACAGACAAGCGGTGCCCGGCTAGGCCTGCTTGCCTGCCAAAACGTTATTTTGCCTACAGTTATCTGTTCAGCCTCCGCGAAAACACATTCCAGTCTAGTGAAATAGGTATACATATTCCCGGCTGCAGAGCAAAGGGCCCTGCCTTCCTGTCTCCATGCAAGTAATTTACTGTTCCCGTTACCATGGTAGGCCCATGGCCCCCGCACTCTACATGAAGATCCCTTTGCACGCACTAGCATTCAGTTATGAGCGGCCTCTGCCCGGGAGACCTTTTACTTCAGACACTACATCCTCCAAACATGAGATACCAGATATGCTGTAGGTGTAGGTCGTTCTGACACCCCAGACACCAGTCTCCTCTACTCGTGCAAAAGTCAAAGCCCCCAGTTCTCCCCAGTTACACGTCATGCTCAGCTGCGCGCGCATATAGGTTAGAAGTTTCTGCCGACTCTGCAACTTTCACGAAGCATCCACCCACTTGTGACGTTTCATGTTACGTTTCTCTGACATATCAAGTGCACGCCCACGTGTACGCCTTCTTACACGCCTCTTGTTACGTACATGTGTTCTTATCTCTCTCTTTTCACCTGTTACGCCTACTGTATTGAATCCAATTGTACCGTTTTACTATATATAATGTGTACTGTTAATAAAAAGTTGAATGTCCCTTCCTGAACCTTAGTGGTGATGGAACATGATGTCCCATCCACGTGGATTATCCATTAAAGCCCGTATGACTCGGAACCCACGGACTCTGCCTCTCATTTGAATGAGCTGTCTTGTATTGATAATTATATGGCAAAAATGATTCGGTAAAATTAATTTACCACATAATTTGGCGCCCAAACAGGACCCCCCCCTTCCCCACTCGCCGGTGATGACCCGCAGGCCTTGACCCCTTCTGCGGCTGCGACGGAACCAGTGCACTTCCGCGGGTTTTCCTGCTATTCTCCCTCTGGCCTACGGAGGAGACGGTGACTGCAGCCCAGCATCCAGACGAGGCGGTGAGGAATGCGGAGGATCCCGACCAGAGCCCCTAGTCGAGAGAGCAAAGTCCGAGGTGTCCAGAGGCCCACCTGTTCCGAAGCGCATGCGTAGGAGAATCGTCACCTGACGCAGTCCAGTCCAGTCCAGTTTCCAAGGCCTTCAGTTTCTGCTTCCCGGTGAGTACCGTTATTGGGAACGCATCTAGACGGGTTCATTAATTTGTGCCCGGTCAAGACAGGTCTGGGTACACAGACCTGGTCCGGACGTGTTTATTTAGGTAAATACGACAGCACGTGTCTCTTTATGGGACCGGTCTGTACTGTTTTAGCAGTGCATCTAGAAATCCAGTATATCTAGTATTCTAGAGATTCGCGAATAATCCAGTATTGTGTTTTCATGCAACTGTTCGAAAATGTTTTAATGTGTTTCATGTTGTGGTATGAATGATTGTTTGTGATTCATTACTGTGTTCATTGTGTTCACACTCGAATCAGTCTCATTATGCCGCTGTTCTCAAAGTTACGTCAGATAGGAACTAGGAAAGGGATACTCGAAGAAGCAGTTCCCGTCCCACCTAGGGACACTCCTGGACATTTTATGTATAATAAGCATGGCTTAGATGCCATACTGTACCTAGATTTGTGGGTGGACTACACTAAGGGTCTGGAAGAAAAGTATAGATGGCCTGTCTCAGGGACATTGAATGCTGATTGCATCATGAGAGTAGAAGAAGCATTGTGGAAAAAGAAAGCCAGAAAATCTCAGAAAGATGTCATAGAATTATGGCGTAAAGAAGCGCATAGACGAAATGAAAAGGAAATCAGGAAAGCAGAGAGAAGTAGAGAAGAATCCAAAAAAGCTAGAGAAAAAGAGTTACTAGAAGAAGGAGAACGAGTCAGAATAGAACAACAAGACAGACAGAGAAATGCCCTTATTACAGGACTGTATCCAGTTCTAGCCGAGGGCCTGCCCAAGGCGACCCCGGAAGTACCACGTAACTTGCCACCACCATTGGTTCCGACTAAACTCCGTCACAAACAAACCGCAGCAGACATTTTCCTTTCTAGCTATTTAGATGATGTAGCTCCAGCATATACTAATATACCCGTACCACCCGTTAACAATGCACAGCAGTCTGCTCCGACTGTTCAACTTACTGTTCAAGCCACGACCCCTCCACGTTCCCAAGTCACGCTCCCCGCACCTGTTACCTCACCTATTGCTACTGCTTCTGTTACTGTCCCACCTACTATTGGTCCCCTTAATCCTTTCGCGACAGATGTGGCACAGAGTGCACATCCGTTAAAACCTGTACCCGCTATGACGTCAGCAGCTACTGATCAGTCAGGTCATGCCCACGCTTCTGCTTCAGGAGGTGCCGAAGGCTACCTTCGCACCCCGCCTCAAATTAAACGAATGACAGCTAGAGAATTCGCAATGCAACGTACGTCGAAAGCGGCTGCATATGAAAACCTTAAACAGTATCTAACAGATTGTAGATATGACCCAGTACCTGGCAAGGAAGGAGACATGATGTTAGTTTCGTTACGTCTACGACGTGTTACAGGATATTTGATGCTTTTACCAGACATGACTAACCATCTAGATAAAATATATCATTTTATTAGAACAGGAGAGGGACCAGGAAGTATTCGCGAGGCCATGGCATACCAGAAGGTTGAGACACAGGGTATGATCTTACGGTTTCTGATTAATTGTTTGATAAGGGAACGAGATCGGCCAGGTGCTGTCAAAGAAGAGATGGACGCATTGATGAAATGGAGTAATAATATTGCAGATTGTAAACATGATAAACAAAATTGCATAGATGCCATGTATAGAAAGATCCGTAAAGATATATTGATAATGCACGAAAAAGAGAAAGAAGCTAGGGGATCAAGAGTTAGAAGAGCCAGATCCCCCCGAGACGATGGCATACGTAGGTAGAGTTAAACTCCCTAAACAGTATTCTTCTGATAGACCTTTCGACAGACCTATACGTCTAGAAAATAAAAGACGTTTTCTTACTCCCATACCAGAAAAATGTTCTCTTGAACATTTATTCCAAATCACTGATAAAATCCTGAAAGATAGGATAGGTTACAATGAACTTATTACAATGCATGAACAAGAACTAGCACGGTCCGCAGTACAGTGGGCTGATAATAATAGCGTATATAAAGATGATTCAGTAGCGCAAACATTTTTGAGTCTTACTCCAACTGAACAACGTTTAGCTGATATGTACATGATCCAGCATATCATTATGCTATATGAGAGTCAACACTCTGATCCAGGTCCCCTATACAATATACTAGATGAATTACTCCTGAATAGATGGAGAGGTCTAGGTACCGATTTGATTAATGTGATTCTTGAACAACGTCATAGATACAGAACATTTTTGACTCCACATTTTGTTCCTGTTCCACCCCCAGTAAGCCATCCTTTTCACGTAGACAGACAGAATCCCCTACGAGAAGTTCATCCCGTCCAGGCTCCAGGGGGTACTCTTCAACGCGTATTCGTATACACGCCCTTAAGTAAAATGGAATTATTGGAAATGAAGAAAATAGTGCCTTGTCATGATAAAGATCCAGCAGGGTTTCACCGTGAGTTAAAAGACATGTTACTCATGGGAGATTACACATATCCCGATATTATGAAAATTTTAAAAGTACTATTGCCTGCAGGTATTTACGAGAAACTCAAAGAAAAAGAATGGGAGGTGGGAGATAAAAAGATTAATTGGACTGAATTCGAAGACGAGGAAAACGGACGAACCCCAGGTTTAGGTCTTGGGGACAAAACTAAAGCATTACCAGGATTATTAGTACAGGTTTTGCTGAGGTTATTGACAACTAAAAAGGATGACTGGGATGCAATCTCAGCCTGCAAACAGAAACAGGACGAAGACACTAGTGATTTTTATTCCAGATTTGAGAAATGTTTTGTTATTAATAGTGGCCTGAAAACAAGTAGTGAATCTTATCCACATCTTTTTGTGACCAAATTAGTTGAGAATTCCTTACCCCAAGTCAAGAATAGAGTCCTGAAAGTCGAAAGCACATGGCAAGCAAATACACCTTCCCAAATGTTACAAATGTTACAGTACCACCAGAACCGAATTAGAGAGGAACATGATCATGAACAGAGACGTATGAAAGACACGAAAATGAAAGTACTAGTAGCCCAGACTGTTCCAGCAGATGGTCAAAGAAAGGGTACAGCTCCTCCAGGTCAGTCTGCAGCTCCCGTTAAAGGGAATTGCAATTACTGCAAACAGCCAGGTCACTATATTAGTGAATGTTTGGTTTTGAAACATAATATTGCTACCGGTAGGACGAAAGAAAGGCCGCGTCCTCCTAGACAGGAACACGTTCCACAGCATGTCCCACAGAATACACAACAGCAGCCACAGCAAACACAACAGACAGTAGCTGTACCCCAACCCCAACCTCAACCACAGCCTATTGCTGCCACTCAACATGTCACGCAACAAATGTACCAGTATGCACAGTCAGATTACCCCAACTATCAGCAGTACACATGAAACAGCCTAGAGAGGGAGGTTGGCTTGCCTCTTATTGAGGTTCCTGTAGATCAAGATGGTCCCTATGTATATAGTCAGGTATTAGGGAAAGACAGAAAATTTTTGATTGACACAGGGGCAAGTAGAACGACCATCAGTCATGACGAAGTTCCAGGGGCACCCCTCTCAGGCTCACAGAATGTTTCCCTGGGTTTTTCAGGAAAGCCTATTGTTAATGAAGTATCAAAGCCAGTTTCCCTAGAAGTTGGTCCATTATCACGAACTACTGACCTGTTACTTACGAAAGCATGTCCTGAAAATCTGCTTGGTATTAAAATGTTGAAAGCTTTAGGAGCTGTGATATGTTGTTCTCCGGAAGGAGTGAGATTGTTCTTACGTGACTTCAAGGGTCACTATGTGTTACGAGATTGTGATCCAAGATTGAAAAATGTGCCAGCACATTTATGGGCAAAAGGTCCAACTGATGTAGGTTGTATGCACATTACACCTTATCGTGTCACTCTCAAGCAAGGTGTTGTACTGCCCCGGATCCGACAATACAAATTGCCTCCCGAGGCTGTAGTGGCCTTATTGAAAATCATAGACAAATTGATTGACCAAGGAGTAGTTATAGAAACTGACTCCAATGTATGTAATTCTCCAATCATTCCGATTCTTAAACGAACTGACCCAAATGCACCCCCAGTCTACAGATTGGTGATCGATCTTCGCGATCTAAATAAATGCATCGTTCCCCAGTACCCAGTAGTGCCAGACATATCTTCTTTGTTGACTGTCATTGATTCCGAAGCTGCGTTCTTCACTGTAATTGATCTTAAGAACGCCTTCTTTAGTGTCCCCATTCACCCGGAAAGCCAATTTTTATTCGGATTCTCATTAAATGGCCGAAGTTTTAAATTTGCACGTGCACCTCAAGGGTTCACGGAAAGTCCCAGTATATACAGTCAAGCCCTGAAGAGACAATTAGACAGTATTCACATGCCTGCTGACACTGCTTTGCTACAATATGTAGATGACTTGTTGATAACTGCACGGACCGAACGTGATTGCGAGCACGCGTCACTGATTGTCCTATGTTTCTTGGCCGAAAAAGGGGCATAAAGTGTCCCCTTCGAAGCTACAATTATGTGCCCAGCAAGTAGTATACCTTGGACACTTGCTGTCCAAATGGGGGAGACAACTGACACCAGAACGTATCCAGTTAATTGCACATCTGCCGCAACCCAAGACACAAAAGGAGGTACGGGCCTTCATTGGCCTCACCTCGTATTGCAGACAATGGATCCCTCAGTATGCATATCTAGCCAAACCACTCATACAGTTGACAACACAGGAGGCAGCGACTTCGACTGTCCTCCCTTGGACTCAGAAACACACACAAGCTTTTGACGAGTTAAAGAAAGCCTTATGTCAAGCACCTGTTTTAGCGACACCATGTTACAGTAAGCCTTTTACACTTTTCGTTACTGAACGCGACGGCACAGCATTATCTGTGCTCACACAAGATCAAGCAGGACACCATAAGCCTTGTTCTTATTTTTCGAGTACATTAGATCCAGTGGCCCAGGCTCTGCCTGCGTGCCTCAAATCAGTTGCAGCAACAGCTCTAGCGATCAGACAAAGCGATTCAATAGTGTTAGGACATCCCCTGACAGTACAAGTTTTGCACTCTGTGGAAGTTCTTTTGAACCGAACCCAGAATCAACACCTGACCATAGCAAGACTGACCGGATACGAATTGAAATTGTTTCAGCCACACATAGAAATCAGACGCTGCAACATACTAAATCCTGCCACATTGTTACCGTCAAGTACGATTGACCCGACACCACATGACTGCGTAGAAGTCATCAATACTGTAACGAAGCCCAGACAAGACTTGACAGACATTGCATTACCCGATCCAGACCTGACACTTTACGTGGATGGTTCATGTATGAGAACAAGCACAGGAGAATTAGTGGCCGCCTATGCAGTGACCACTGAAACTGAAGTCTTAGAAACACATCGCATTGACATACTGTCTGCCCAAGCAGCAGAGCTCATCGCTCTGACCCAAGCCTGTATACTAGCCAAGAACAAGAAAGTAAACATATACACAGATTCACAGTATGCATTCGGAGTCGTTCATGACTTCGGTGTTCTTTGGGAAGAGAGAGGTTTTTTTAACTTCTCACGGTACCAAGATCCAGCATGGTCCCCTTATTCAGGCTCTGTTAGAAGCAATACACTTACCTGCTTCCATTGCTATCATGAAGTGCAAAGCACATACGAAAGTCACTGATACTATTTCCCAGGGTAACGACCTGGCAGATCGAACAGCTAAACTTACAGCTCAGACTCAGACAAACCCGACAAAGACCATAGCACCAACACAGACACATTGTATGACAGTGAAGGATCCCATACTGGAAGTACTCGACATACAGACACATGCCACACCAGACGAAATCAAGAAATGGACTGAACAAGGAGGGATCCAAACAGATCAGGGATGGATGACGAAGGGAAGAGCCACATGGTTCCTCCCCGACTCTATGGTTCAAGTTATCATTAACACTGCACATAGTCCAGCACACTTAGGAGAAAAAGCTATGTTAGACAGCATCCAGAATCTATGGTTCTACAAACATTTACGAGCAGCAGCAAAACAGAAAGTGCGTACCTGCATGATCTGTTGTCAGTTCAATCCAGGCAAAGGTGTTCCCGTGGAACAAGGTGGTTTCCACCCTCCCGATCATCCTTTTGAAGTCCTACAGATGGATTATATCCAGATGGACCGATGTAGAGGATTCAAATATGTCCTTGTAGTTGTATGTGCCCTTTCCCGTTGGACAGAAGCATATCCAGTCCCAGATTACACTGCCCCGACCACTGCCAAGCAGCTGGTTCGTGAATTTTTTCCACGATACGGCTTGCCCCGTGTCGTGTACTCAGACAACGGACAACCATTCTCGTCCGAGCTCATGAAACAGGTATCGCTCCTGTTAGGTTACCAGTGGAAGTTCCACTGTGTATGACATCCCGAAGCAGCTGGTTTGGTCGAGAGACACAACCAGACCCTGAAAACACGGTTAGCCAAAATATGTACAGAAAAGGGTGTAGATTGGATCGTAGCACTGCCAGTTGCACTCTTCTATATGCGTATGGTAGCTCACTCCAGAACAGGATTGTCACCGTATGAAATAGTTTTTGGGCGGCCTCCCAATATGTGGGGTACGCCTATGCCAAAAAAAATAACTGATGTTGACAGTATTATGCTGACAGATTATCTGGCCTCCTTGATGTCTGCACTACAATCTTGTCGTTCACAGGTCGCAGCTGCCTTCCCAGACAACACCCAAGTGAAACCGCATGACGTTGTCCCCGGCGAGCATGTCCTCGTAAGAAATTTCGACAGGAAAAGTCCGCTGGAGCCCAGATGGAAACAGCCTAAGTTGGTGCTGATGACGACGAGGACCGCTGTAAAGCTGGAAGGAAGAAAAGGCTGACTGCATTCCAGCCATATAAAGAAGATTCATGGACTGTACTCAGATACTCTGAATAAAGACTGCCCCCTCCCGGACATTGACTCTAAACTCCCCCTGATCGAGAAAACTCCCCAAGAGGAGTACCGTTTAAAACTAAGGTCTAGTAAGTCAGACAGCGTTTAATTGTTTAAGTCCCCCTCGGGTGAAGCGGTTAGACAGGTTTCTGACATGAATAAGATAGACCCCCCCAGTAG
The DNA here is from genome assembly GCF_964263255.1 of Lissotriton vulgaris. NCBI lineage: Eukaryota > Metazoa > Chordata > Amphibia > Caudata > Salamandridae > Lissotriton > Lissotriton vulgaris. The sequence goes on from NC_141691.1 coordinate 2,039,212,098, forward strand.
TCAGAGAGATAGGCGTATCAAAAAGAGAGTACAGTAATGTAAAAACTTGCACAGTCGTTGTGTGATAACATTAATTCTCATGTTTCTTCTGAGCATCTTGATAATTTGTGCAAGCTTCTGATTACATGATTTCTTTCCTTTCAATTCACGTGTACATGCTTCCTCTAATGATTCTGCAGAGCACACTTTCAGCGACCTGCCCCCACATGAGCTGTCCTATCGACTAGCAATGCGCAATAATACCTTCATTCGTATGTTACATCATACTCACCAGACCAGCAATGCCACTAATTGTTGGGTATGTGGCCGACTCCCACCTTACCAGAAATACAAGGGAGCTCTGCCTCTCTTTCCTTACCCGTTCACACATAATGGTTCATGTGGTGCATGGTTTGCTTTAATGCCCTCCCTAGATAGTAAGTCCAAAGTTTACCAAGACAATTGGATATGGGGGAACTTGAATACAGTCATGAATAAAGCATGTTTCCCAGATGCTGACGGTCTCCCACAAAGGGTAGGGACCGATCTAGAAAATGAAGTGTATGCATTAGGCAACTTTTCCCTCAATCTCATGATCCTGAACGTCCAGTCCGAGACTAATTCGAACTTGCCGTCTATTACAGTTTTACCGGTGAAAGGTAAATTATGTGTTAAAAAGAGTGGTTCAGTACATCTAGGACACAGTGATTGTGATACTGTGGTTGAATTCAGTGATAAAGGAAAGTCTACTTTCAAAGCCTCACGCCATTCTTATTTTATTTGTGGACATACAGCTTATGTTCATCTGCCCCCTGATTGGGATGGGACGTGTTATATTGCGTTCCTATTGCCACCTGTTTTTCTAGCCCCGCCTGATTATCATCGGAATTCATGGCTTGTGAATATAAGACATAGAAGAGAGATCAAGACCCCAATTGTCGATCAGACTGAGACCACATGGGAACAATATACAGATTTCAATTAAGGATTCTTTTTCTTTGTAGGTCCTGTCCAGAATAGTAAAGAAATACGCAAATTAACAAGAACACTTGAAGCGGTAGTGAACAAAACTACCTCTGCCTTAGGTAACCTGACTGAAGAACAATCTGCTATGAGGATTGTTGTACTTCAAAATCGCCTTGTCCTTGACGTCATACTGGCCGATAGGGGCGGGGCTTGTAGAGTCATCGGATCCAGTTGTTGCGTTTTTATTCCAAATAACACGCCATCCGTGTATAAGGCTATTACTAGGCTCCATGAAATAGCTCACCTGATTCACCAGAATCCAGGCACCTGGACTTGGTCCGGTTGGCTCTGGAGTGTGTTGTCCGCCTGGGGATGGAGATTGCTATCCTTCCTAGGAATGATACTGCTTATTGTATTCAGTTGTTGTCTATGTCTGCAATGTGGGCCAGCGATTTGCGGCTTGTGCGCCACAGCTTGTATTCCCCGTCCAAGTTCACGTTCCCGTTCCTGAATAAAGAAAGAAGAGCAAATGATGCTATATGAACAGATAGATGGTCTCATCAATATAGATATATCCTAAAGGGTGAAGTAGGGGCCTAGGAGGGAATGAGGTAATAGAAATTTCAGGTAGCCAATGTGTCCCCCACTCGCACCCTATCCATGCACCCATGTTCCTTGTATGTCGTGTAACTTCTGTTCTGTTCATGCTAGAAAGACGCATATGGATTTGCGTTGATCCTTAACATGTTAGCTATCCAGTCATGCATGAATATCCAGTTAATTGGGTTTCTAAACCTATGGTGCCAACGTCTTTACATGGTGCGCTTTTGAATTCAGCTCACGTTTTCTCCATGTTTCCTGGCCCAGTTGAGCTAGGCCCTTAAACGAGGCCCCGAGACTCATCTCTCCTGTTTCTGAGAACTGTATGCATCCCTGACCTCTACCTTACATTTTGCACAGACAAGCGGTGCCCGGCTCGGCCTGCTTGCCTGCCAAAACGTTATTTTGCCTACAGTTATCTGTTCAGCCTCCGCGAAAACACATTCCAGTCTAGTGAAATAGGTATACATATTCCCAGCTGCAGAGCAAAGGGCCCTGCCTTCCTGTCTCCATGCAAGTAATTTACTGTTCCCGTTACCATGGTAGGCCCATGGCCCCCGCACTCTACATGAAGATCCCTTTGCACGCACTAGCATTCAGTGATGAACGGCCTCTGCCCGGGAGACCTTTTACTTCAGACACTACATCCTCCAAACATGAGATACCAGATATGCTATAGGTGCAGGTCGTTCTGACACCCCAGACACCAGTCTCCTCTACTCGTGCAATAGTCAAAGCCCCCAGTTCTCCCCAGATACACGTCATGCTCAGCTGCGCGCGCATATAGGTTAGAAGTTTCTGCCGACTCTGCAACTTTCACTAAGCATCCACCCACTTGTGACGTTTCATGTTACGTTTCTCTGACATATCAAGTGCACGCCCACGTGTACGCCTTCTTACACGCCTCTTGTTACGTACATGTGTTCTTATCTCTCTCTTTTCACCTGTTACGCCTACTGTATTGAATCCAATTGTACCGTTTTACTATATATAATGTGTACTGTTAATAAAAAGTTGAATGTCCCTTCCTGAACCTTAGTGGTGATGGAACATGATGTCCCATCCACGTGGATTATCCATTAAAGCCCGTATGACTCGGAACCCACGGACTCTGCCTCTCATTTGAATGAGCTGTCTTGTATTGATAATTATATGGCAAAAATGATTCGGTAAAATTAATTTACCACAGAGGAGTCTCCGGCCGATACTCGGCTTCTTCGACTCCAGAACTCGCCAACTAATCATCCAATCTATTATCCTTGCTCGGCTGGACTATGCCAATGTTCTATTCCTAGGCGCTAATAAAACAGAAATAGCACGGCTACAACGGGTTCAGAATTCGGCCACCAGGACCGTGGTGGGCCTTCCTCGCAGGAGCTCTGCCAGAGCCACCATTCGGAAACTACATTGGCTGCCGATTGACCACTGCATTTAAAATTCTTAAGTCAGACGGTCCTGAACTCCTACGCCTGCTTCTAGCACCCTACACTCCCCAGCGCACCCTGCGCTTGCTAGGACAGCATCTGGTGGCGGTTCCTCGAACCAAGCTCAGCAGAATGGGCGGCCGTTCTTTCAAAGTTTTAGGGGCAAAACTTTGGAACTCCTTGCCTCTGCATATCCGTACCCTGACCAACCTGACTACCTTTCGAAAGGAACTCAAAACTCATCTGTACTCTGTAATCTAACTCTCCTGCGGTTTCTCCCCCTCCCCTCATGTACTGTTTAGGTTCAGCGCCGGGACGCCATGTTGCTGGGGCAGCTGTTTTGCGCTTTAACAAATTTTTAACATTAACATTAACATTAACAACTTGCTGGGAGTGAAGTGTTCGTCTCTGGCCCAGCCAGCAGTCATGTGGGCAGGGAAAAATACAAAACAATAGCTCTCGACATCAGGGAGATGCCTCTTCTGCAGCTCTGTGCCTGTGAGAACAATGCGAGCTCCCACAGGAGGCAGGGAGCTGGCTGGGACCACGGTGGCCATGGTTTGGTGGGAAAAGGCAAGAAAGAAGCATAACAAAAGGTCAGACCCAAGCAGAAAGAGGCAGAACAAAGGTCAGAAATGAGTAGTAATGGCAGTATAAAGGTTAGCAATGAGTAAAAAGCGGCAAGAGTATGGTAAGAAACCTGCAGCAAGAGGCAGAATAAATGTCAGAAATTAGCAGAAAGGGGCAACATAGAATCAGAAACAAGATGAAAGAGGCAAATTAAAGGTCAGAAACATGCATAAAGAGCACCTATTTTAACTAGTTTGAGTTTCTTTGTATTTTCCAACTATTTTTAATTTATTAGGGTGGTTTTGACATAGAAAAAACAGAAAGTTAAATCTTTGAAACAAAGTGCTTTCAAAAAACAATGAAACATGAGGCTGGTAATACAACACTTTTTTTTTACATTTGTGTCCTTTTAGAAGAATAATAATAGCATAGATCGATTGCTCACCAGCACATAAAATGATTTAGCACTTTCTACAGTGCACTTCAGCATCTTCCAACTCAGGGAAGATCTGCAGCTGTGATTCTGGTAGTACAGCTCTACCAGATATAGAAGGATAATCTAATTCATCTTGTGCAGCGTGGTCCCTCTTCTTTTTAGCCATAAAATCCCATGCAAGACTAGTTGGATGCATCATCTCCAGGCGTTTCATCATGGATGGTTTTCTACAGGAATATTTCTTCTCCTATTCTCTTGACGAGACCTTGCGAAATATGGAGCAGGTGACCTTCCTCACATTCACCTTTTTCTCACCTTCACAGAAATGGATGCAGCGGTGGTCGGTCCAGTGGAGTTCGGTGGTGTGGTCAAAGGTGAGGTGGGAGCCTGTGGAAAAAACGGGGTCCACGGTGTGGCCAGCTGCATGGGTGGGTGCGGTGACGAGTTTTCTGAGGCTGAGGTTGGCGAGGTTGGCGATCAGTGTGGTGGAGTTGGAGTTGTTGTTGTTTTTGAGGTGAAAATTCAGGTCCTCGAGGAGGATGTAGTCCGTGGAGGCGAGTGCCTGGGTGCTGGCGAAGTCATCGATGGAGTCGCTGATTTGAGCTCGGTGTCCGGGGGGTCTGTTAATGAGTGTTCTTCTGAGGGTGGTGTTGGGGTCAGTGTGGATCCGGAAGTGTAGGTGTTCGGCGGTGTTGAGGGTGCCGTCTGTGTGGGTGGCGACCTTGAGGGTGGACTTGTGGACGAATGCTATTCCTCCTCCGATTCCATTGACGCGATCCCTGCTGGATATCTTGTAGCCGTCCGGGATGGCTATGGCGAGGTCGCGCACCGAGGAGTCATTCCACCAGGTCTTGGTCAGAAAGTCCATTTCTTGGGCGAAGGTGTCGAGCAGATCCCAGAGCTCGATGGCGTGTTTGCATGCGGAGCAGGTGTTGAGGAGTATGCAGTGAAGGTGGTTGGGTCCAGTCTTTGGAGGTTTCGTGGTTCTGTCGCAGGTGAAGCTGCAGGTGTGGCAGGAGAAAGGTCTGTGAGTCCATTTCAGGGCGGCTTGGAAGCAGGTGTGGTTTCAGCCGGCGTTAAGTGCGTAGAGGGTGCTGGCGTCACAGCGGAGTCTGGTGTTTTGCCGTTCGCGTGGTCCAGGGGTTCCGGCGCTGGGCGCGGTCCAAGCACGGACGGGCACAGACAGGCTTGCTTTTGGTGCGCCAGCGGTGCGGCCGCTGCGTGCGGCCTCCATAAGAGGGGGATCGGGAGGGAGGTTGTAAAAGCATGAAAATTATTAATAGGGACAATGAAGAAGGGCACATACAAGGTTTTCAAAAGAATAGTGGCTTTATTGCCAATAAAGCTGCAGCTTGAGACAATTTGCAGGAGTGCAAAGAGATCTAATTTTCACAGAGAGAATTCAGCCTTTATATATGTTCACAATATCTTGACAGGTTGTTCATTAACTATTACATCATGGTGTGACCATGCTAGAACTACATCCACATGTACATTACAGTATCAAGGTGCATTTCAAAAATATGTCTACGTTCACATTTTACATTATTTGCGACACATCTGACCATGCAGCTACAGGTTAATCTTTAAACCACCATCTCCTGTCTTTTCAGCCTTGCCTTGGCCGGTTATCTTGAAATGTACATATTCAATGTTGATCTACTTATCGGCAGAGGCCCGTGTCAGCCTTGCCTTAGTCGGTTATCTTGAAATGTACATATTCAATGTTGATCTACTTATCAGCAGTGGCCCGTGTTTTCTGCTTTCTCACACAATGACGCACTTGCTATCTGTGCTGGGCACACACTTTGCCTCTTTAGGACAACAAGGCAAGGACAGGCCGAACTTATCACATTCTAGGTCAGCGAGCAATTCCTGGAAAAAGCTCGCTGAACTGACTGAACTGCCTCTGGTACATAGGTGAAAGCTAGTGAATCATTAAACAATTTGGAGCTTCAGCAGAATGGGCACGCACAAGCTCACCTGCCTTTCTTTCCTGGTTTCAGCTGAATTTCAGACAACTTAATTTAACCCTCTGTGCACCAGCCGTGCACCATGGAGCAACATTTCATTAAGACCAGTGGGATCTGTTTATTTGCAAGCAGGTTACAGACAGAAATTAATATAAACTACGGTTCACAAACAATATTTTCTTTCCGCAAGGGCCAACGTATTTTTTTTTTCTTTTACAAACCGACCCTTTGAACCTCAGTTTAAAATAATTTCATCACGCAGCATATCACAATTTAATAATTATATTGTTCATTCTTATCATCGTCAGAAATGTCTATGTTCATTAACTCTGTAGTGACTGTTTGCATCAGCATTCTTTCTTTTTCCTTTAATTTCCTCACTTGGCATTTTGTCAGCTGTCCCAATAGTTGACAGCACATTGGCAGGCAATTAACTAATAGACAACAGCCTATTATTAGTAGGAAAATTGTTATGAACACCATTCCTATCTTCCAACCCCATGTGCTCAACCAACTCCAAAGTGAACCTCCTATATCCCATGTACCAGAATCCTGATGTGCTTCTACACCTATATGATGCAATCTTTTTATTGCTTCCCTGACAGTAACAGAGGAGTCCGGGACATAGGTGCAACAGGACGCCCCTATAATTGCACAGACTCCTCCCCTTTCTGCTAGCATCATGTCGAGAATCATTCTATTTTGTAACTAAACTAATCTCACAGCTTGAAGCTCTACTGTAATATTTTAAAGTATACTTGTTGTTTCATTTATTGTTGCTTCTAGTAGCCTGGATAATCTACGTATATCCCTGGAGTTGATAGCTGGACCAATCCATGGTATCACTCCTTTAAATATGTCACCCGCTATCTGTGATGCTGTATCTCTTTGATCCACATCCACACTTCTCCTGCCTCGCCGTGGTGCATGTCTTTGCATGTCCCTTCAAACTTCTTTTGTGTCTTTTATTGCTATAGCAGGTAATACAAAACCTAGGTGACAACAACCACCCTAATTTGTTGGAAGCCATGTATAAGCCTTCTCTCCACAAATGAAATAAATTGAGTCACCTACGTAAAGTGGAATACTAATATTTCCGGCCGTCATTTCAAATGTCATGTTACAATTTGTACTATTTCCTACCTGATAGGTCCCATTACTCTTAATACATATACTCCCTATTGCGTTGTGTTTTCTTAATTTTAACTTTAAAAATGGTATATTCTTATTTGCTTCTTTTGATGGGCCTGCTATCCTAATGCTTGTATTCTTATTTGGAAAGAGCGGGGTAAAGATGTCAGACAGGGGAAATGTTGCATTTGGTTCTATCACTTCCGTGCAGTTCCCTAGTGTCAGAATATCTGCCATATATTTGTTATATAATGTTCCTGCTGGTGGGGCCATAGTTGCCCCTGCACCAGCAGTACTTTTCTTTAAGTTCTGCAAAACAGCTATCAGTTCTATTTTTACTATTGTTATGTAAATGGCATAACAGGATGCTGCAAACGGTAGTGGGACTTGAACCAGGGGCAAACTTTGGTCTACAGAAGCTGGGAATTGCAAACATATCCAGCAATCTCCCCTTGTTAATATCTTATTGGTATGATGCATCAAAGTCACAAAGGAATTGTGGTGCATATCTTCTCTGTGGGCTATTTCTTCAGGTGACAAAGTGTATGCAGGTATTGTAGCAGGTGTTGTTGGCGTTGAGATCAACTTTTCCATGGGATAGAACACATCTAATAGATATACAGTAATTAATGCTAATAATAACAGACAGAATATCACCCCAGATATGCACATTTTAGACTTGTACCATTTTCTCTTCATTTTTAGAACTGTATTTTCCCTATCCATATCTATCTATCTATTCTTATACTTTCTTTAATTGGATGTAGTGCTATTGATGATACTATGTTGTGAATTATCACTATGAATCTTTACTATAATATAGGCTAAACACACAAAAAGCATAAACACATATAAGGTGAGGCTGTAGTATAAAATATATTGCGAACAGCTATTCATTAATATTTCAGATGGTCTTTGAGTATTTCTTTGTACTTCTCTCCTCCCAAAGATATGCATGTAATTCTTGTAAAACACGACCCTTTGATCATAGATATCACTTGTTAGTGCAACCACATTTACATTTACAGGAGTGTCCACTATACCTCACCCCAAATGTTTCTTTCTGAAGTTGGCTGTCCTGATGATCTGGAAAAAGTTCTTTGCTGGTTGCTGCAGCAGCACGGGTGCTCGCAGTGACAGAAGGACCCGCAAATTCCTTCTGGATCCGTTCAAGTCCTTTGCTGGTTGCTGCAGCAGCACGGGTGCTCGCAGTGACAGAAGGACTCGCAAATACCTTCTGGATCAGTTCATCTACTAATTACTGCAGTGGCACGGGCACTATGCAGTTACAGGAGGACTCGCAAATACCTCCTGGATCAGTTCATCTACTCAACGTTGTACTGGCCCACTTTTTACTAAGAACTTCCCTGATGAATTGTTGTAGTCTCTTCCTGTTATGCAGACAGGCTGTTATTCCTGGTGGTAGTGTGCAATATACCCTAGTTTATTTTTCTCAGTCAGCAAGTACTCTATTCAAGGCTTCTTGTAATGCTAGACTATTCAAATCTTGCATTAGTTGGTATTTTAGCTGACTAAATACTTCCTCAAGGTAACTGAGTGTGACTTCGTTGTCTTCTTCACTGCTATTCTCAAAGTCAAAAATTGTTGTCAAGATATCTGTCAGGATAATATCTAATAGTAGTACTTCATCTATTTCCTGCAGAAGATCAGGTACCAGAATTACTGACATTTCATCTCCTTCTTCTTTGTAGATCTCAAATTGTACCTTTTTTCTTCTTTGATCAGCTCTGGTGTTGGCATGTGCTGCTGACCTGGGTCTTGGCTGGATGCAGTCTCAGGAGGTGCCAGTTTTATATGGCTGGCGTGGATCCAAGATTTGTTGTTGGTGCACTTCACCGCTGTCTTTGTTGCGAGCAGCACCTGCTGCGGTCCCTTCCAGCGAGCTTGGAGACAGTTGGACCTCTGGAATGCTTTAATGAGCACCCAGTCCCCGGGCTTGAACTTGTGCCCCTCGACCTGCAGCGGCTCTGGAAGGGCTCCCTTCACGTGCTGGTTGATAGAAGCAAGAGTACGTGTAAGTGACATGCAGTAATCATTCAACAGTTCATTCGTCATCATAGGCAGAGCATTTTTGTCTGGAACTCCCCAAGCTACCATTGGCAACCCAGTGACAATTTCATGTGCACTGAGTTTGGTCTTGGCATCTGGTGTGCTCCTCATGCTCATTAGGGCAATAGGTAGGGCATCCATCCAGGTCAATTTTGTGTCAGCACATATTTTTGCTATCTTGGACTTAAGCACGCCATTCTTTCTTTCCACTGCACCAGCGGCCTCTGGATGGTAGGCGCAGTGTAGCTTCTGCTGTATTCCTAAGGCTTTGCATGTAACCTTTATTAGTTCATTACAGAAGTGACTGCCATTGTCTGAAAATATTGTTTTTGGGACCCCAAAACGTGGGATCAGTTCCTTTATCAAGCACTTGGCTGTTGAGATGGCATCATTGTGTTTCACCGGATATGCCTCTATCCACTTTGAATACATGCACACCACCACCAGGATATACCTATACTTATTTGTAGGGGGCATCTCCACATAGTCTATTTGCAGGGCTTCAAATGGCATTGTTGGTTTCTGAAAGTGGCCTTTGGGTACTGGAGCAGTCTTACCCACATTGTACTGTGCACATACCATACATGTTTGACATATCTCCTGTGCTATTTTTCTTATGTTCTTGTTCACCCAGAACTTGTCCATGCAATTTACAATTGCATCTCTACATATATGTGCTGGGCCATGCATGGCCAAACACATAGAGTAGACCATCCTATCTGGTAACATATATTTATCCTTGGCGTCATTCATCCAACATCCTTGAACAAATGACCCATTCTTTGACCAACTCATCTGTTCTTCTGTGGTTGCTCCTTGTTGCATTAGTCTTATACCTTCACTTGTTAGATCTAGTGACTTCACTTCATCTGGTAATTCTTGGACAGTTAGTACTAGTGCTGAATTATTCCTTGCTGTCTGTTTTGCTGTTATGTCAGCAAATGCATTTCCCTGGCCTACCTTGTCTGTTACTTTTCTGTGGGCGCTGCATTTAACTATGGCCAATTTCTTTGGAAGTGCCAGGGAGTTAAGTAATTTGGTGATAAGCACTCCGTGCTGTATCTTTGTGCCTTGTGAGGTAATGAAACCTCTTTCCTTCCAGAGTCTTCCAAAGGAATGTGCCACATTAAAGGCATATTGGCTGTCTGTATATATGTTAACACACCTTCCTTCAGATAATTCACAAGCTCGTGTGAGTGCCACAAGTTCTGCTGCTTGTGCAGATAACTCGGGTATCTTACAGGACTCAACTACAGTTTTATTTGTTACAACTGCATAGGCTGCTGATGTATTTCCATCCTCTGTTCTAAGGCAGGAACCATCCACCCACAATTCTCCCTCTGCATCTGCATAGGCTATGTCTGTCATATCTATTCTTCCTTTTGTTTGCTCTTCAGTTAACAAAATACAATCATGGTCTGTGTCCACTAGATCATCAGTGGGAATAGGTAACAGAGTAGCAGGGTTAAGCACATTGCATTTGTGAAGTGTCACATGTGCTGCAAATAAACAGATCTCATACTGCGTGAGCCTGGCATTTGTGAGGTGCTGCGTACGTGTCTTATTTAGTATCAGCTCTACGGCATGTGGAACATAGACATCAACTTCATGTCCCATTATTATGCTTTCTGCACGTTGTAGTGCTAAGGCGGTTGCTGCAACAGAATGTATACAGGAAGGTAAAGCCTTGGCTACAGTATCCAAGGTGGCAGAGAAATATGTGCATGGTCTTTTGTGGTCACCAAACTGCTGGCATAGAACCCCAAGAGCACTCCCGTCAGACTCATGAACATAGAGTTGGAAAGACTTAAAATAGTCTGGTAGGCCTAAAGCAGGAGCAGAGCAGAGAGCTTGCCGAATGGCAAGGAAGCTTTGTTCATGTTCTGGCAACCACTGAAGGGGTTCGGGCGTGTCCTTGTGGGTCAGGGCCAATAAAGGTTTTGAAATCAAGGAGAAGTTAGCAATCCAATGTCGACAATAACTGGCCATACCTAAAAAGGCTCGCACTTGTTTTTGGGTGCGTGGCACTGGTGTCTGTAGAATCAATTTAATGCGCTTATCATCCAATCTTCTCTGCCCTTTCGACAGGATGTGTCCTAGGTAGGATACTTCCTGTTGAACAAATTGAATCTTTTCTGGTGAAACTTTGTGACCACGTTCAGCTAAGAAATTTAACAAATTAATGGTGTCAGTTGTACATTGTGTCTCAGAAATGCTACCAAGCAGCAGGTCATCTATATATTGAATTAGCACAGAATTAGGTGATAAATTGAATGTGTCTAGTTCTCTCTTTAAGGCCTGGTTGTAAATGCTCGGGCTTTCTGTGAACCCTTGAGGGATCCTACAGAAGCAGAAGCTTCTCCCGCCTAAAGAGAATGAAAAGAGGTACATGCTACCCTCATCTATTGGGATTGAGAAGAAGGCATTCTTCAAATCTACCACAGAAAAATATGCCATTTCTGGTGACAGTGTTGACAATATTGATACTACATTTGGGACAACCGGGAACTGTGGCACCACTATTTTGTTAATCTCTCTTAGATCTACTATGAATCTGTAACTTTTTTCATTAGTATTTCCATCACTCTTTTTTAAGACCGGAAGAATAGGGCTGTTACAAGGACTGCCTGATATTTCTTTAACAATCCCTTCTTTTAATAAGTCAGCTATTATATCCTGCAATCCCTTTAGACCCTCTGGAGCAATTTTGTACTGTGGTATTCTTGGTAATTTTACATTCTGTTTAACTGTAATAGTGACAGGTGTGATGTTCATTTTCCCTGTGTCATTTTTGTGTTTTGCCCATATCCTTGAATCTATTTGATCCATTATTTGTGCGGCAATATTTTGTATTCCTATTGATAGGAAACAGTTGCCCATTTCCTCTGTCATTGGTCCATCTACTTCCAAGAAAACTCCGTCTGCAGTGCACTTAATAGTGGCATTCATCTTTTTTAGCAAGTCCAATCCCAACAAATTAAATGCACATTTGTCTGATATAAGGAATGAATGCGTGTCCTGAATTGGGCCTATGCTGTATTTCAAGGGTGCTGAAATTGGGCTTGTTACAAATATGTTGGTGAATCCCACTGACTTATTTATTTTTCCCGAGAGAGGAACATCTGGAAACTTTTTCTTGGTCAAGGAGGAATTGGTGGCCCCTGTATCTATTAGTAATTCCACAGGTGTACCTTCAATCTTACCCCTCACATATGGTCCAGTGGGATCTACAGGGATTACCATCCTCTGTATAAACTCTCTCGGGCCCCCCTTTTGTGCATAATAGTCCCATTCCCCTTGGGGCCCTTCCTGATATATTCCATCATAAGGGTGATGCACCTGCATTTTTGGTATTTGTTCATTATCAAAGAAATTTGTGTTGGGGGGATACTCTGTAGGGCCATGCTGTGAGTCACGTCCTTGCTGTTGATATCCACCTCTTCCCATGCTCCTTCCCCGGCCTCTTGATCTTCCCATCCCACCCCCTCTTTGTGACTGCTTGACGGGGTGTGGGCATTGAGCTCTCCAGTGATCCTGACCCCCACAATTAAAGCATCCTTGTGTGTGTGCTTGTTCATTTGTGGTGGTATGCTGTGTAGGGGGAGTAGAAAATGACCTTTGTGGGCCCCCACGGCCTCTTCCTCTACCCCTGCTTCTTTGTCCTCTGCCGCTATACTGGTTTGCCTGCTGAATCAAAACTTTAGTTTTTAAGTCTTTTAATTTGTTATTTTTACTTTCCAACTCCTTTTTACCTAGCATTTCGTAGTACTGTGCCAATTGTAAAACTTCTGTTAGTGGTTTGCATGACCAAGTAGGGTTGTACTCTAGAATCCCTTTTTTAATTGATGGTTTTAAATTATTTACAAAACAAGAGGCAAGTGCACTTTGTGTTGCTTCCTTTTCAGTATCTAAACCACTTGAAGCTGTGAAGACTTTCTGTATTCTGGCGAAAAACCCAGATACTGTTTCTTCAGTGTCTTGAATGCATGCATTTAATTTTGACCAGTCTATTTGTTTTCTGGGGACCAGTGTATTCACTTTAGCCATTATTTTTGCTGGTAAGTCTCTAATATCATCTGATATATCATCTCCTCCTTTCCTTGTGACTGAAGTTATATCTTCCCACTTTATTTTTAAAAGTTCATCATCCTCTCTCCTTATTTTTCCCCAAATGTCTGGTGGCAATATTATAGAAAACATTTGTTCAATGTCCTCCAGCGTGAGAGGGCCAACTCTTAGTATTATTTCTGTCTGTCTGAACCATTCTTCTCTGTCTTGTCTAATGTCTGGAAACTGAAGTGCAAATCTATGTAATTCAACATTTGACCATGGTGTGTGAACTTTAATAGTGGGCTTCCCTTCCTGACTTCCTGGTACTTCTCTTAATGGCAAGGCTATGGAAGTGGAAAGAGTACTATCTTCCTCCTGTTTACCTTTTTTCTTTTTTGTACATTTTTGTTGTAGCATCAGAAGAGTATCTATCCATTCAGCTAATATCTGGACAGCCTCTAATATATCTGTGCTTGATGCCCCTACATCATCTATTGCTGCTGATATTGTGTTGCTAAGAGCACGGGACAATCTGTCAGGTTGGGGGTAGCCGTCTTCCTCAGGCCAATATTTTTCCCAGTCTTTAAACCAGTTGTAACTTTTCTTGTCTAGTTTTTCCAAAGCACTGCGTTGAAGCGCAGGTGTGAAATCTGTGGGGAAGCGACTTTTTGCAGTACGCCATGTAGAAGTACCATTTTTCATAATGTCTATCACCCACTCGTGTATCATTTTCTGTTCTTTTTCTGTTATTTTTGGCCTTAACCCTGGTCTACCAGAGGTAGAGAGAGGTGTTTCTTGTAGTGCTACAGGTACTGTCTTACTAGTTGGTGATGTATGTTGTGGTGTGTGTGTCTGTGGTGCTGATGTAGTTTGCATTGTTTGTGGGCTGTATGGTGGTGGAGTTGTTAATAATGCCTCTATTACAGGGTCTTCTGTATCTTCCTGTTCTAAGGGAGCATTAGGTAGAGTGGGGTACACATCTGGTATAGGCTTGTGAACTGTAAGACATTTATCCATTTCCATTTCTTTTTCCCTACAAATTGTTACACATCTTTCTTTTGCCTTCTCCCTATCATGTGCCAAAGCTTTTCCTTTCGTTGTCCTAGGTTCCACTGGCCATCTGTTAGCGGCATATGACCGCCATGCATGAAATGCATCCCATTGTAATAAACGTACTTTCTTCCCTTTCTTTTCACGTTCCCTTAAACAATCTTCTAAATAAAGCATTTTATCTCTGTCAAATGTCCCATATTCTGGAAACTGTAGGTCAGGATTTTTCCTGGTGTAATGAGTCCATTGATCTAAGTGAATAGCTGTATGGTACCCTTTTTTCCGTGCCACGTACCATGCTGGTGTGCCACGAGGAGGTGTTGGCTGAGTGACATCTAAGGCTGTCCTGCGGCCTTTAGCTGTGCTCAAAAATAGTTTGCTAAGCATTTTGAATTTTATTTAGTTACTAATTTTATTATTTTTCCTCTTCTATCACTTTTTATTTCTTTTTATTTTAAAATGCACTTAAAATACACTATTGTACACTACTTTACACTCTTTTTTTATACTATTTTTCAACACTCGTGCAAGATACAGTTGTATGACCTATTTCAACAATATGCATATGTACTTTTAATTTTTAGACGTCTCTCAGAAGCATGCTCTGTCTAAAGGCGACCACCCATGGTCCCTTTTAGAAAAGCGACCACCCACGGTCCTTTCTCCTGTCCTTGGGATCCTTAAGATCTTTCACAGGTTGGACAGTCCTCCTCAGGCACTTATCTTAAAGGCGCCCTCAGACCTCCCCTAGAGACCCCTAATGGATCTCAGTTTGTACTTTCTGATGTATTTTAGAAAAAACACTATTTCAATTGACAATATTGAGTTCAGTGCAATGAAGCACTGCCTACCTGAACATTAGACCATTTAGTATGCCGTTGTATGCGTCCTTCTTTGCTGTGGCAACAAAATCACCTGATGGCTCAAGGGAAGCTGGTGGTGTCTTTTGTCAAAGGCTTATCAACGGGAGCCCCGTCATCTGGGCGTGTCAGGAAACAAGTCCTCTCAGTAGCTGCGCAGAATACACCGAGACATCAAGGCTCCTGAAGAATCCAAAGACAGCAGTTCTGTATCCCCTGCAGAGACCATCAGTTCCCCACGAGTCACTGGCACCATCTGTAAAAGCATGAAAATTATTAATAGGGACAATGAAGAAGGGCACATACAAGGTTTTCAAAAGAATAGTGGCTTTATTGCCAATAAAGCTGCAGCTTGAGACAATTTGCAGGAGTGCAAAGAGATCTAATTTTCACAGAGAGAATTCAGCCTTTATATATGTTCACAATCTCTTGACAGGTTGTTCATTAACTATTACATCATGGTGTGACCATGCTAGAACTACATCCACGTGTACATTACAGTATCAAGGTGCATTTCAAAAATATGTCTACGTTCACATTTTACGTTATTTGCGACACATCTGACCATGCAGCTACAGGTTAATCTTTAAACCACCATCTCCTGTCTTTTCAGCCTTGCCTTGGCCGGTTATCTTGAAATGTACATATTCAATGTTGATCTACTTATCGGCAGAGGCCCGTGTCAGCCTTGCCTTAGTCGGTTATCTTGAAATGTACATATTCAATGTTGATCTACTTATCAGCAGTGGCCCGTGTTTTCTGCTTTCTCACACAATGACGCACTTGCTATCTGTGCTGGGCACACACTTTGCCTCTTTAGGACAACAAGGCAAGGACAGGCCGAACTTATCACATTCTAGGTCAGCGAGCAATTCCTGGAAAAAGCTCGCTGAACTGACTGAACTGCCTCTGGTACATAGGTGAAAGCTAGTGAATCATTAAACAATTTGGAGCTTCAGCAGAATGGGCACGCACAAGCTCACCTGCCTTTCTTTCCTGGTTTCAGCTGAATTTCAGACAACTTAATTTAACCCTCTGTGCACCAGCCGTGCACCATGGAGCAACATTTCATTAAGACTAGTGGGATCTGCTTATTTGCAAGCAGGTTACAGACAGAAATTAATATAAACTACGGTTAACAAACAATATTTTCTTTCCGCAAGGGCCAACGTATTTTTTTTTTCTTTTACAAGGTGCAGCTGGGAGGAGGGAGCGGGGTGGCCAATGGAGAGCAGGGGGGGCGGGGCCGCAGGGACGCAGCAGTGGGAAGGAGTGGGAAACAGCGGGAAAACAGGCGGGCGGCAGTTAGCAGGTACGAGGCAGCTAATGGCCCTGTGGTGGCGTGGGGAGCTGAAGAACATAGAAACCTTCTTAGGGGTCTGACTGATACTTGGTCCTTTTAAACCAACAAAGAAGAAATTGGCACAGAAGCTCTAATATAAAAGTAACATCATTATTAACCGCAAATGAGAGAGACTAGGTCACAGAGAACCCTTAGCAAATGAATAAGTACAGAAAACAGAGGCCTTATATATGCTTAGGGTTACATAGTCAGCATAAGACCAAGGGGCAGTCCTAGCCCATGTAAGCATGCAAAATGTCTAATATGGGCATGCAAGATCTGCTTGCTCAACAAAGTGGGAGGAGAGTCACTTCTTCATACAGTAGCAAAAATAGCCTGACAGTTGTATGAGAAAAGCAGGTGCATTCTACTAGCTAGGCCCCCCCTTCTAAGCATGTGCAAGGCTCTGAAGAAGGAAACTAAAATGGCTGCCAAAATATAAAATGGCTTTCAGCTCATGCTAAGAAATTCCTGCAATCTTTAACAGAGTGACCTGCCTGCGAGCAGGGTCAGAGGTCAGACATCAGAGGGTCAGAGGCTCTGAACTTCTGGGGTACAACCAGCATATGTGATGAGTACAGGCCTCAGCAAGGCCCGTGAGTGCGAAAGGGTTCGCCCTTCTGTAATGCGCATCCATCTCTCTCATGCAAATACAATGTGAAGGGCTTCATGTAATCAGCGGTGCCTAACACTGGTGCTGAACAAAGGGTCTGTTGTAATTGGTAAAATGCATTCTCACATTCATCCGTCCATGGAAGGGGAACTGGGGTATCCTTTGTCAACAGGCCTAACAGTGATTTAACTATGTATGAAAACCGTAATATCCACTGTCTACAAAAGTAGGTGAGACCCAGAAAGGCTCGAACTTTTTTCTGCGTGGAGGGTACTGGTGTGTCTAAAATGGCTTGAATACGCTCTGGTGTAAGTGCACGCCCCTCCTTAGACAAAAGGTGACCTAAGTAGGTTACCTTTGGTCTACAATATTGCAATTTTTTTCGATACTTTATGGTTGTGGGATGCCAAAAAGGAAACTAAAGACAATGTGCACTCCTCACATTGTGCAGGGGTATTGGCGGCCAGCAAGATGTCATCAACATATTGTATAAGCACCACACCTTCAGGTAAAACAAAAGAATCCAACTTTCGTTTCAATGCCTAGCTGTAAATGCTGGGGCTCTCAGTATAGCCTTGAGGAACTCTACAGAATCTGTACGATCTATTATTCAACGTGAAGCCGAAATGATATCGGCTGTCAGGATGAATAAGGATCGAAAAGAAAACGTTTTTCAAGTCTATAACAGAGAACGTTGCCGCAGTTGGCGGGACCAAGGTAAGGAGTGTCGTAATATCAGATACCACTGGGTAATGAGTTATCACTATCTTATTGACCTCCTTCAAATCGATAAAAAATCGATAAATCCTGGTGTCAGTGTCTTTCTTCAAAATCGGTAGTATAGGATTGTTGCACACATTGTATGGAACTTCTTCAACCACCCCTACTTTAATCAAGTCCTGCACTATCTGTATGAGCGCCTCCTCCCCCTCCTGCGATATCCGATACTGAGGCAGGCGTGGCAGCACCACTCCCTCCTTTACACTGATGTGCACTGGAGGGATAATCATTTGTCCCATGTCGGTATTGGACGTGGCTCACAAATATTCAGGCAAAGAGGCCAAAGCCGCCTCTACGGTAATCATATACACCCTCTCCATGGTTGGATAATTATCATTCAAAATAACCCGTACTCCTTCAGGGGAGCACCGTATCGTGGCCCGGAAATATTTGAGCAGTATGAGGAGGGATACTGGTGTCGAAGTCGTTTAGGAACTTTCATTCACTTTTAATCGAGCTGCTATACTTGGTAATAAATTTGAAACATATTTATCAACAAAAAGATGTCGACCCGTGTCATCCGTAAGCGACTGCCCACTAAAAACATGAAAAGTTTCCTCAAATCCTGTAAAGAAATCTGAAAACGATTCATCTACTTTCTGTTTACATGACGCTAACATAGTCCAATCAATCTTTTTAGGTGGGATAAGCATTTTTAATGTAGCTAAAATGGCATGGCAGCAGGAAGGTCTAAAATGGACTGGGGCGGCTTCTGTGCTGGTTTTCTCTCCCTGTCTTCATCCTCGAGATCCGCCCATCGAACTTTAAATTCCTGAAGATCATCTATCTTTCGTATTGATCTCCACATATCTGGGGGTAATATAAGCCCGAAAAATAAGTCAATATCGGCCAGAGTCATGGTACAAGAATTCAAAGCCCCCTCAACTTCCACATAAAAGGCTGCGGGATTCTTTCGAGGATCAGGTAATGCTGCCTTCAATGCCATAACGTCTGCCCTGTTCCAAGGAGTATAAACCCAATTGTAGATAAAATACCCTTGAGCATCCGCTGACCCTCTATCTGAACTAGTACCCGCTCCTTTAGGGGGAACATACAAGGGCGCCGGTCCCCACATTGGTTTAGCATGCACTGCATAGATCTTATCTGAATAAAAGATGGATGACTGTTTCCCGCCGCCAGTCGGATTCAATTGCTCCTCGCCAGCTTTCCGTTTCCGTGCTTCGTCCCGTAGCCAAAACGTCTCATCCCGCAACGCAAATAGCCGTCAAATCGCAGTGGGCACCTGAGAAGGAGAAAAAAGACCTTTACGCAATTCCTTTGCATCAGCTATCACATCATCTTGTTCAAGAACATCGGAATATTTTTGAAAAGCTGACACTACTTCACTAGAAACATAATCAGTAAAATATATTTTCTCCCTATCTTCCCCTGACTCAAGTGCTTCCAACAAGTCAGTAAGGGAAATGGAATCTTTATTAACCCGATGAGCAATCTTACGAAGATCAGTCATACGGTCGAGCGATAACATAGACCGTGTATCCACTTTCTGTCCGGACGGTTTAGAATCTTGATCTCCTCCACTCGAGGCAGACGGACCAATGTACGGGGGCAGTGAGCGATCTAATAACGAAAAATCATCATCCGATTTATTAAGGACAGGATAAAGAGGCTGACGAACAGGGTACTGGCCAGATATTTGCAACCGACATTCTTTCTCCTGTTTCTCTTCTAATTCCTTTGCTTCGTGTTTTTTCACCTTATGCACCTTCTCACGCTCACTCTTTAGCTGCTCTTTCTAAATCAGTGCTTGCTTACGCTTCTCACGCTCTCGCACCTCTTTCACCCACATTCGTATACATTCAAACATATCTTGTCGCACTCGTCAATTACACAAATACTGCTCCACATACTCAATTTTATTCAAATCAAATGATCCATACATAGGCCATCGCAACTCAGGATCCTTCTTAGTATATTTCCGCCACAATGTGCTGTACATTGTGGGGGAAAGACCAAATTTCACGTACATGTCTCTATTCGGCGTCCCCTCTGGGGGAGCCGGCTGTGATTCTTCAAGTACCAACCGTTCATTACCAAAGCAGCAGCACCACTTACGGAGTGCGCTAAAAACAGGCATGTCTAAAAATAATGCAGAATATGCAATATTATAATTAAATGGCACTTAAAACGTTGCGCCGCTCCAATTCACAGATCAGGAGAAATATCCCCACATTGCCCGCCTACATGGGTTGCAACTCATATATAAATTCACTACCAATAATATGACCAGTCACTTCCAAACAATCAAACAATTCAGTCGGGGCAAGCGTATAAAACTGCCTTGCCAAACAAGACTATCAAAGGCTCGGAGCAAGGATCGTACAACGATTCTTACAAATCAAGAGCGTCCAGATTCCAACTTCCAAGTTCCGAATTCGCCCAAACGGCCACTACGCGGCAATCTGACAGAAGAGGTCTCAGTCGATGACCGGCATCACCCAGATGGTCAGATCGGAAGGGAAGAAAGAATACCTCGGGATGCCAGGACTAAAAGGAGCTGCTGGCAGTGATCACGTCATTGGCAAGGTTCCAATCCTTCGTCACGACCAGTCCTTCGAGCATCCAAGTGGCCGATGAGCCCCACGTGACGGGCGCCAATTGATGAGTACAGGCCTCAACAAGGCCAGTGAGTGCAAAAGAGTTCGCCCTTCTGTACGCAAAGTCCTCAGACTACACAAGAAATTTGCATGGAAACTGGAAATACAAAAACATAGTTTAATAAACCTTTAAAGGTGGTACTACAGCTCACACAACACTCTACAGTATTGTACAAGGTAGCACAAAGAACTCGAACATGCGCTCCCCTTTTATGCACAAAAGAAGGGGCTCATACGTGGGCGGTTACAACTCAAAAGCATGATTTACGACCATATATGGACATTTCTCAAACATGATCGATACATGGGTGGAGTTAGCGGTTCATGAAGCCCCCCGAATGCACATTCCAAACCCCTCTAAGCAAAAAACGATATTACACGTACTGGGCATACGCTAGGCTAGCTGGAACTATTTATAGCCTGTTGCTGGGCAAACTCCAGGGGTGACAATCAGTGAAGTAGGACTTGCCTCTTGGCGAGCACATGGCGGAGTGTAGCATACAAGATGGACGCCAGAAAACAAAATGGAGTCTGGCCATATTTTCGAGTATGAGCGGGAAAACTACAACGAAGACATATATAGCATGTCTTCAGCGAATGCTTAAAATTATCGCTGTTTTATTTACAACACATGGGTGGACCAAGGTTCAGCAACCTTAGGCTCACTATACAGGAGACCATTCTCCCAGTAAATCAAGTGTGAACCTAACTGATCACCGTTTGCCTGACTTGCAGTCTGGTGCCGCAATCCCACAAGACACGGGTACTCTCTCTGCTCCTTGCAAAATTCCTCCGTGGAGAGGCCTCCTTCTTGCTGCCAATGGGTCCGCTCAGGCAGGTCCCCCAGTTCAGCTACTTGCTCCCCGGTAGGCTCCAGGGCATCCCCCTCAGGGTCTACCTCCTCCTGGGCCGTGGATAATCTGCTCTTCAGACACCAGGTGACACCTGACAGCTATGACACTGGCTCCTGTATCTCTAAGATCCTCCACCTTTTGGCCATTGATGGTCACTCGCTGCCTATATTTCTTAGGGTTCCTGGGTAGCTGAGCTTATGAGACCATCTCACAGTGTCCTTAAGAGGCTAAGGTCATCTGTGCGGAACCCCACCTACCTTGGACATCAATCTCCTCCCCAAGGCTACACTAGCCATCTACCGGGGCGGAGCACCAGTGGGTGCTGGTTTACCAAACAGGCGGTACCTGGTATCATTCGCCTTATGACCCAGGGCACCACACTTGTAACACTTCAGGGGCCCCGAGGGAACAGGATTACCTGTCGGGCCCCCTGCTTCTTCTCAGGGGGAGGCTGGGAACCCTTCTTTTTGTTCCCTTGGGAATTACTTTGAGGCCCTTTGTGGAACTCCTTCTGTTTACCCTTGTCCCCCCACTCTACTGCTGGGGACTCTGCCCACTTTTGCTCAGTCTCCCACGTGACCCTTGTGGACCCTTGTGCTCACCCAGTGGTCCGCCTCCTCAGCAAGCTTCCTAGGGTTAATCAGTTTGCTATCTATCAGATGCTGGCACAGCTCTGGAAAACAATTATCTGCCAAGTGCTCCCATGCAATCAAATCAAAGAGACCTTGAAAATCATTAACCTTGCTGCCCTTTACCCAACCATCCAATGCTCTGCAAAAGAAAGTGTCATATTCAACCCAAATACTGTTTTCTAACTTTTTGTATTTCCTGAACCTCTGCCTATAGAGCTCAGGTGTCAAACCATATCTAGACATCAATGCACCTTTCATGTGGCTGTATGATTTGTGGACTTCAGAAGGCAAGTCTAACAATGTGTCCCGCCCCTCACTAGGGAACCTTCCTAACTACCCCGCTCCCCAATTTCTCTCAAGGACCTGGTGGGAAGACATGGCTACCTCATAGGCTCTGAACCACTGACCAAAATTATAATTTTTGTAAAACTCTTTCACCACATCCTTGGGAATATACACTCTACTTTCTGTATGTACTGACAGTATACTGCCACCAGAGGGAGTACCTTCTAAACTTTTGGTTTTAAACTCCAAAACTTTTTCATGCTCAAACTGTATTTTCTGTTCCTCAATATCTAATATTCTAACTCCAGTTGCCTATTCACCTTGAACTTGATCATCTCCATTTCATACCTTCTTGATCTCTCTCTGTCCTCCAACTCCTCTGGAGACAGACTTTTGCCAGAACCAACGCTACATGCGAGGGAAGGTACTCTGCTTCCTCTTGAGACCACTGGCCCTTCCTGTTGCACAATTGCAGAGTCATCCTTCTCAATCTCCAGAGTTTTCCTTGCTTCTACCCACACCCCCAGCGCCTTGTAGAATTCTTCCTTCACTCTGAACCCAGAGGTTGAAACATTGAACTTTTTGCAAAAATACTTCAAGTGCGCAACTTTTTAACTTTCCAATTTCTCTCCTTCCCATAAAAGATCAGCAGAGGCTGTGGATTATGCTCTCTCTACTACAACTGATCCAGCCATCTTTCAAAAACGGAACAAAAATCCAAAAAAGAATCTACCAAAAAGGCATCGTTATGGTCTGCACTCACTAAGTAGTGTTCACCAGTCACTGGGCATGAGTCACAAATGCAATTCCAGAATCCCTTCCGCTGACCACCAATGTTAGATTTGAGGGTCTCTAACTGACACAGGTAGGTACTTGTGACAAATAGGGACCCTCGCCTCTAGTCAGGATAAGAGGATTACACTTCTAAAATAACCCTTGCTCACACCCTTGGTAGCTTGGCATGAGCAGACAGGCCTTATATCAGAGGCGTTGTGTGTTAAGCATTTGTGACCACATACAGTAACCCAGTGACATCACTACAAATGGACACCACACAGTTTTTATATAAAAAATAAGTATACTTTATATAGAGTTACCACAAGACCATTAACAACAAAAATACACAATACTATTACTTTAAAATGGTAGATTAAGCTTAGTTCAGTTCAATTCTTAGATGCAACACTTTGCATCAATATACCTAAGGCTGCGTTGCGCTTTCACGACAAGCAATGTTGCAGTGATGGGAAATGCGGCAAAGTTCAGATACAAAGAAATAAAGACGCGAAGATCTTCCAGATGCGGCATGCTTCTCAGGGATGCAAGAAGGTCTTGGTTCGATACGTGGACGGCAGCTGCGACACCCTGATGATGCGACAGCAGCAGCTCCAGCGGCGACACTCTTCTACAATGATGCATGAAGCTACCGCTTGATGCGACAACTACAGCGGTGTCATCTACAATGCAATGGCAGCAGCTCCAGCGGTGGTGTGCTTCACGGGGATGCGAGGTGCTCTTCTTTGACGAGGTGCAGTGCAACAGTTCCAGTGGCGACACCCTCCTTCGGAGTTGCGACGGCAGGCACAGCATAGGCGACACACTCTGACCTTATTGCGAGATTCTTCTCCTGATGCGGTGCAGTGCGACGACTACAGCGGCGACACCCTCCTTCAGGGTTGCAACTGCAGCGGCAGCGGCGGCGACACGCTTCCTCTTCGTCGCGGCACGCTTCTCTCCGATGAGGTTTCAGTGCCACAGTTTCAGAGGCGAAACCCTTCTTCGGAGTTGTCACTGCAGGCCCAGCAACAGCGATAGGCTTCTTCTCGTTGAGTCGGGCTTCCAGCTCCTTGCGACCCCCAGTTCCTCAGAAGGCCCAAAAAGGCAGCAGGTACTTCCATAAGAACTCTGGGGGGCTGCGGGTTGAAGTCTGTTGTCCCTGAGACTTCAGCCGGAGGCAAGCTCTTTTCCAAGCCCTTGGAGATCAATCAATCAATCAATTCATTTGTAAAGTGCGCTACATATAAGCATGGGCGAATTTTGCGAATCTCGCGTTCGCGAATTTTGCGGATTTGCGATCTCGCAATCCGCAAAATCCGCGAATTCTCGCGAATTTGCGGATTTTTTTTTGTGTGTTTGCGCGGGTTTCTGCCAGTTCGCGAGGGTTTTGTACAATGTCGCAAATTGCGAACTTACCTGTCGGGTCGCAAGTTTCGCGAACTTGTTGTTTCTACGTGTCCAGCCTGTTTGGGACACTCTTCTTCATCACTGCCACTCTCTGTCACCACTGCCACTCTCTGACTACTCATGCCACCCTCTGGCCCACCCATGCCACCCTCTGTTTCATCACAGCACCCTCTGGTTGTCCAGCAGTGTACATTATTGTGGCAACGCAAGCACACCTTCCCTGCCTCAAGTGACCTGAATTAATTTGGGGCTGATTAATGTGTCACAGAATATTTTTTTAGCTGGCACCTGCTTCCTTAGTGCTTCTTGATTAGTGATCTTTTGAACTTGCTAAGTGCTTTCATTGTTGCAAAATTAGTTACAACACCTGCCCTGCCCCAACTGACAATAATGAATTAGGGGCTGATTAATAGATTTGAACCTCCAGCCTGGCTCCTGCTTGTCTCCCTTAGCTGTAATTCAGGACCTTTGTGGCATATGTGTAACTATTCTGAGGTTCAGAGCAGGGTCACATAATAGTTGCAACTGGCAACTGAACTCTGGAGGGGCCCCTCAGGAAGCACTACAGGAAATGGCTACTAATGATGAGCCTGAACTTTTGAACCTGGTAAGTAGTTTCAGTTTTGCTAAGATCGTATTTCTGCAATTTTGCACTTATTCGCGGGGCGCGAAGTTGTACTAGGAAGCCGCGAACTCACGCGAACAGTGCGAGCAGTGCGAGCAAAATCCGCTGCTCGCGGATTTGCGGATTTTGCGGGAGATTCGCGAATCTCGCGGATTGCGAATTTACCGAAAATCCGCAAAATCCGCGAGCGAAACGGATTTTCCGCCCATGCTTAGCTACATACCCGTGAGGGTCTCAAGGCGCTGGGGGGGGGGTTGCTACTGATCGAAAAGCCAGGTCTTGAGAAGTCTTCTGAGGGCCAGCAGGTCCGGGGTCTCTCGTAGGCTGGTAGGGAGAGTGTTCCAGGTGTTGGTGGCGAAGTACGAGAAGGATCTGCTGCCGGTGGTGGTTTGCCGGATGCGTGGAACTGTGGCGAGGGCGAGGTTGGAAGAGCGGAGGCTGTGGGTGGGGGTGTGGAAGCTGAGTCGGTCGTTGAGGTATGCTGGTCCGGCATTGTGTAGGGCTTTGTGTGCATGGATGAGGAGTTTGAAGGTGATCCTGTTGTTGACAGGAGCCAATGCGGACCTCTCAGGTGGGGTGTGATGTGGCTGCTTCGGGGGATGTTGAAAATTAGTCGTGCCAAGGCGTTCTGGATGTGTTGCAGCCGTGTCAGGAGCTTGGTTGCTGTTCCTGCGTAAAGGGCGTTCCAATAGTCTAGTCTGCTGGTGACGAGGTCCTGGGTGACGGTTTTTCTCATGTCTGAGGGGATCCATTTGAAGATCCTGTGGAGCATTCGGAGGGTGTTGAAGCAGGAAGCGGAGATGGCATTGACCTGCTTGGTCACGGAGAGGGCGGAGTTGAGGATGACCCCCAGGTTGCGTGCGTGGTCGGTGGGTTCTGAGGCTAGCGATGTTGGCCACCAGGAGTCGTCCCAGGCTGAGGGGGTGGGACAGAGGATGAGGACTTCCATCTTGTCTGAGTTCAGCTTCAGCCTGCAGTCCTTCATCCATTCGGCGACGGCCTAAGGCTATGTTGTCGTGCGATGTGGCGAGTGGTGCTATGTAGATATTGAACAGCGTCGGGTTGAGGGATGATCCCTGTGGAATGCCGCAGATGATCTCGGTGGTCTTGGAGCAGAAGAGTAGGAGGCGGATGCTCTGGGTTCTGCCGGAGAGGAAAGATGTGGTCCAGGCCAGGGCCTTCTCTAGGATTCCAGCGTCATTGAGGCATGCTGTTAGGGTGTGGTGGCAGACCGTGTCGAAGGCTGCTGATAGGTCCAGAAGGATGAGGGCGGCTGTTTCTCCTTTGTCCGTAAGGACCCTGATGTCATCGGTGGCGGCAATGAAGGCAGTCTCGGTGCTGTGGTTGCTGCGGAATCTGGACTGGGACGGGTCCAGGATGTTGTCTTCGAGGTAGCGGGTCATCTGTCTGTGTACGATCTTCTCCATGACTTTCGCCTGGAAAGGGAGCAGGGAGACGGTCTGGAAGTTTTTGAGGTCGTTGGGGTCGGCCTTGGGTTTCTTCAGCAGGTCGTTGATCTCAGCGTGCTTCCTGCTCTCTGGTAAGGTTGCTGTCTCGAAGGAGATGTTGGTTGTTTCCCTGAGATGGGGTGCGATGGCTGTGCTGGCTTTGTTGAAAACATGGTGAGGGCATGGGTCTGATGGGGATCTGGAGTGGCTGGAGTTCATGGTCTTGATGGTGTCTTTGTCGCTGATGTTGGACCAGGCGGTCAGACGACTGGTGCGGGTGGTGGTTGCAGGGGTGGTGGTCTCGGCGGTGGATGTGGGGGTGGTGGTGTTGAAGCTGTCGTGGATGTTGGTGATCTTGCGGTGAAAGAAGGTGGCCAGTGAGTTGCACAGGTCTTATGATGGTGGAATGTCGTTGGTGTTGGAGCTGGGATTGGAGAGTTCTTTCACGATGTTGAAGAGCTCTTTGCTGTTGTGTGCGTTGCTGTCTAGACGGTCCTTGAAGGCGGTCCTTTTGGCGGTCCAGATGAGTTGGTGGTGTCTGCGTGTGACGTTCTTCTGGGCTGTGTAGCTGTCTGGTGTTTGGTCACGGAGCCAGCACTTCTCCAGCTTCCGACAGGTAGGCTTGAAGGTCCGGAGGTCTTCAGTGAACCATGTGGCTTTCTTGTTGGTGTGATTGGTGGCGGAGGTCTTAAGTGGGGAGAGGGTGTCGGTGCAGCCGTTGATCCACTGTTTGAGGTTGATGGCTGCGGTGTCGGGGTCGGTGGGGTCGGCGGGCGTCCCAGGGCAAGGGTGGTGGTCAGTTGGTCCTCGGTGGTCAAACAACATGAAAGGGGAGTTCCCAACGGTAGAAAGAGGGAAAGAAAATATCTCCAACTGTCCAAGAAACGCCCACAGAACAACTAAATAATAGCAAATATTTATTTTTATTCACATAAAAACATGTAGTTTAATATAACTTGTCAATAGTTAATTGATACACAATACATTTCTTTCTCATATTTTTGTATACATTTTTCTTAGAAAAACATACATAGAAAATGTAACATCAGCCTAAGGACACAAGAGACAATAAAAGATTGGCACATAATTCCCTCACTCATACATTCAAACTGAAATCATTCACATACCACTACACACAAACACATTCAAACCTAGACATACAAAGAAAGCGCCGAGGCGCGTTTCGGAAAAGTGCCAATACAAGCTTCCTTCATCAGGGCGCAGAACACTGAAAATAGATTTAAGCACGGTCTCTCAAAGTAGAAAGACCAAAAGTGCAAGTCCTAGTCACAGTCGTGGCTGGCAACACAGATCATAAAGCCGGCTTAGAATAGGCCACAGGCGATATCCTAGAAGTGCAAGGGGGATCGGCCCG
Organism: Lissotriton vulgaris; assembly: GCF_964263255.1. Classification (NCBI taxonomy): domain Eukaryota; kingdom Metazoa; phylum Chordata; class Amphibia; order Caudata; family Salamandridae; genus Lissotriton; species Lissotriton vulgaris. The sequence continues at coordinate 2,039,239,963 of NC_141691.1, forward strand.
GTCCTCCAGAGGTCCAAGGTATGGAAACAAGACCCAGAAGAACGTCAGATAAGATGTAGAACACTCAGCTAATGTACAGCGGTTCTGTGGAATCCAGAACCATCATCCGTATTTGAGTATTAGAAGCGCAGATTCAAACAGAAAATAGGTGGGGCTTAGATGTTTCGAAAGCCTTAATGCCAGCGGGGTGGCTGGAACATTCACAGAGGAAGGTGGAAGTCTATGCGAATAGAGGCATTCCTACACTGTTGAGTGTCTAGAAACGAACAGAAATCCTCTCTGATGGAAAAACGGGTAACGAGTCCCTCCTGCCAATGAGTCCTTGGTGACCTTGCCCCAGCAGCGGTGTGGCATCTGTTGGGTGCGGTGGTGTGTGGTGGGTTTCCTGAAGGTGAAGTGGACGCATCTGTGGTCTGTCCAGTGGGGTTCGGTGGTGTGGTTGAAGGAGACGTGGGGGCTTGTGGTGAAGATGGGGTCCAGTGTGTGTCCAGCGGCATGGGTGGGTCTCGTCACGAGCTGTTTGAGTCGGAGGTTGGCGACATTGGCGATCAGGGCGGTGGAGTTGGCGTCGTTGTTCTTCTCGAGGTGGAAGTTCAGGTCCCCGAGGAGGATGTAGTCTGTGGAGGCGAAGGCGTGGGTGCTGATGACGTCAGCGATGGAGTTGCTGAATTGTGGTAGGGGGTCTGGGTGGTCCTGTAGACGAGTGTTCCTCTGAGGGTGGTGTTTGGGTCGGTGTGGATCTGGAAGTGCATGTCCTAGGCGGTGGTGAGGGTGTCATCGGTGTTGGTCAAGACTCTGAGGGTGTCCTTATGAATGATGGCGATTCCCCCTCCCACTCCGTTGGTGCGTTCTCTGTGGGAGAACTTGTAGCCTTCTGGGATGGCTATGGCGATGTCTGGTGCCGATGTGGTGTTCAGCCCGGTCTCTGTCAGGAAGTTGACATCGGGGATGGTTGAGTTTAGGAGGTCCTAGAGTTCGATGGCGTGCTTGCGAGCGTAGCGGGTCTTGAGGAGTATGCAATGGAGGTGGTTGGGTTCTCTGGTTGATGGTTTGGCGGGCCGGAAGCTGGTGAAGCTGCAGTTTCGGCAGGTGAAGGGCCCTTGGGTGCGCTTCGGGGTGGCCCGGTTTCAGGAGTGATCTTGCCCAGGGTTGAGTGCGTGGAGGGTGCTTGAGTCGTAGTGCAGTTTGGGGTTGTGGCGGCTTCGGGGTCCAGGGGTTCTGGCACTGGGCACGGTACAGGCGCTGACAGGCGCAGACTAGCTAGCCTTTGGTGCGCCAGCGGTGCGCCCGCTACGCGCGTCTGCTGTGCGGCCGTGCAGCGCCCACCATAAGAAGGGGATGTGGGAGGAAGGATCAGCTGGGAGGAGGGAGGGAGCCAATCGTGGCGGGGCCGCTGGGACGCAGCAGCGGGAACGGGCAGGAAGGAAAAAACAAGCCTAAGGCAAGGCAAAATGATACTGGAGGCACAAAACTAGTGGCAAAAAAAAACTAAGGCCCACTGGCTACCAGTAATGAGACACAGGTGGTAGCCTACGGGTGGAGGAGTGCCTCGAACACACGCAGAATGAGTCAGCAGCGGGAGCACAGGATCACAGGCGCAGTCAGGTAGAGCTGTACGGCGTGGGGAGTGACCTGGCTGAAGACAGGGTCAAGGGTCGCAAGAGATCCTTCACAAGCGCAGAGCAAAGTACACAAAGTTCCTTTCTCCTTCCTTTGGCAGTAAGGTAACCACTGAAGGCCAATCCCCCAAGCAGCACTTCAGCTTGGGAATAGTCTCTCCTCATTTTCTTCAGATTCTATTCCTCAGTAAAGGTCTCTTCTTGTAGTCCAAAGTGATCTAATTTCTTGGGATCAGGGTCCCAATATTTATACCACAAAATCCTTTGTTTCTGAGGCGATAGGTGCCTTTGCCCAGTCCAAACCATTTCTGAAGCACGCTGTTTACCAGACTTCTTCTTTCTTTTCACAGTGCAGGGCAGGCACATCAGACGCCCCACAGGAGGTGGAGCCAGCATTGTGGAAGGCAAATATCGTCCTGGAGCTCTTTGTTTACAGAACTCCTTCTTTCAGTGTGCGGGGCAGAGACATCAGCGGCTCCCCAGGAGGTGGAGCCAGCATTGTGGAAGGGAGGCACAGCCCTATTCAAGGTTCAGATGCAACTCTCCCTCCCATCTATATGCAGATATCTCTATTTACCGCTGGGTGACTCATCCTGTCCCTTGGAATCCTCCAGCCCGGTCACTCATAAAATCAGACAAAATAAATACACAACGTAGCAGAGGCAGGCTTTGGATAGTTTGACAAGCAAATACCTACTTTCTAAAAGAGGTATTTGCAAACACAGAATGTTAAAACCAACTTCACTAAAAGATATATGTTATCATTCTGAGTTCAGGCATACTAAACTCAAATTTTTACCATGATCGCAGTGACAGTTAGGATTATAAACATGTAATAATCTAACAGGCTATTCTGGCCTATGGAGAACAGGTAGTGAAAAACGAAAATGGCTGTAATTCACTATTAGGACATGACACACAGGGCTTGTCCTACCTTATACTTACATTGGACACTGCCCTTGGGCCTACCATAGGGGTGACTGAGATGAAGAAAAGGGAAGGTTTAGGGACTCTCAAGTGGGTGCATTTGCCCAGTAAGCATGACAGTACCAGCCTGCATGCAGGCTCTGCAATGGCACACCCTAAACACATTTTACCAGGCTTCTTCTGTGGGTGGCACATCCAGTGCTGCAGGCCCACCAGCAACATTTGTATTTACATGCCCTGGGCACACTCTGTGCACTAGACTAGGGTCTGACAAGTAAACCAAATAGCTAAACATGGAACCACTGATTATTAAATCAATTTACAATAGGGAGTACTTGCACTGTGGCACTGCACAGGAGTGACACAGTGCCCAAAGCATCTAACACCAGCAAAAATACAAGAGGCAGCAGCAAAAATGGAAGGGAGACCCACGCCAATGGTGCCAGGTCTAACACCCCGCAACAACAGTGGCATTCTTCATCCCCTTTTCCACACTTACTACTCTGAAACACTTTACTTTTGTCCAAGCAGAACACAATCACCAGACTAGTAGACAGATGTCTACGTTTAGGGACCACTAACATTCTGTAAATTCAGAAATGGGTATCCTCCAAATCATTAACAAAGGATACGATATTCCCTTCAAGATATTTCCAGGGAAAGTTCTCCCCTCCATATTTTCTTCTCCTCCAGCCATTCCTGGCCATATCTTTTCAGAGAAAATGATTCCTAAACCTTCTTGCATGTGGTGTCATTAGAGAGTATGAAGTTCCACAAGGGTCTGGGGTGCAGCTTATGCTAATTCTTGGTCCCCAAGTAAGATTAGAGCCTGAAGCTTTTTTGAAACTTGAATGTCCCTAACTCCTTCATGAGGAAACAAAAAATCTAAATGATCTTCCTCAGCCAAGCTCTTCAGTTCATGGATCTTCAGGAAAGAATGCAGTCCTAGGACTCCCAGAATGCCTAGTGGAATATTGCAGTCCTTGAGATTTGGTGCATGGTAGAACTGCTACCAGTTTGTAGTCATTCCTATTGGATTCACTTCGGCTTATCGCATTTTTAATAAGGTCGTGGTGTTGTTCACAGAACATCTTTGTAGATTGGGAATAGCTATTTTATAGTATGTGGACAACTGTTTGGAGAAGGTGGACAATTTGCAGTTAGAATTCACCCCACCTGCTGCACATTATCACCCTCCTTTATACTTTGAAACATGTGTTTAAGTACTGAGAACGCCCTCTCTATTACCCCTTTTCATGAGGCTGATCTAGGACAGAAATGCCTTAAAGGCTTTCTCTCCAGATTATTGTGTGAGGGACATCTGTGGCTATAACTCCAATGTTTTGTCATAAGATATAGTTAAACTGTTTTTTGAGGTCATTTTGCTAAATAAATTCATAGATTAGAAGTTTAAAAATGTATCAAAAAATGGTTTTACTGCTCTTTACTCAAAGTATTCTTCATGGACCAATAATTGTTTCATAACAACTTTGTCAGGGCCAAAAGATATCAATGTATTAACTGATATAATAAATGCACAGCAATTATAAGAATACATTTTATGACAATCAAGAAAAGTTGATCATGGATGGAAGAAATCATTTTACAGATAACCAAAAATTCAAATTGAAGAAAGACAAAACATATTCATATGTTAATATGAACTAAAATAACATATTTTACAGAACAATATTTTTTAACAGGACGTCACGTTGAGTGTGTAACACAATGAAAATATATTGACAATCTTGGACAAAATTAAAAGAAAGGAGACATTATTTTGAAATCAAGGTGACACATATTTAGTACAAAAGCAGCAAGCATGCAATTTAACTTAATATAAAAAAGGGAATAATGGCAGTCTCAATTACACTGTGTGTCATGAAAAAGATATAGGCCAACTGCCCTTTCTAGCTTTGTGTGCTACATGATTCATTCAACCTTGGCGTCTTGAACAGTTGAAAAAGTGTATACAGTATTGAGAGAGAGGGACCATACCTAACTTGGGTATTTTACAGTGTTACAATCAGTGAAAAGGATGCGGTGTTCTTCATACGCATACTGCTGACTCTCTAAATATAATTGAAATAATACACCTTAGGTATTTTGTGCTGATGCACAGCGATTAAACCGTGTATTGACACTTAAAAATGATAGTACTACAATGTGATATTTACAATGTAATTGGCTCTGCTTATCACTTTATGCAAATACAATGTGATTTGTGTGGTCCTAAACAGAATAGTATCCCTTTTACAGCAATTGAAACCATTAAACTGCATAGAAGAGGTGGAGATCATGAGGAACAATTGCATGAAAGAGAGAGTTTCCTGAATTTCAAACTTAAAGCTTTCACTTTAGGCTTCAATAAGGAAGAGGAACTCTATCACTTACTGTGATAACTAACCTGTTTTTCATATTTGTACATATTACACTGATATATACATTGCAAACTAGCATATAAAATATTCGGTAAGAACAATCTTTGTTTAAAGGCTTGCTGAGTGCAACTGTCTATAATTAGGATTCAGAAAATGTTTTTTCAGCATCAAGTGTTGGCGCTAGAGAAATAAGGCCCAACTCTAAGGCCTTTCAAGTAAACTATCTGGCACCCAAAATATGAGGCTTTTTCTTGATATCCTGCTAAATGTATATGTCATTCCCATCCAGTGGGATCGTATAAATCTAATTGAGATATATATAATTTGTTGTTCTTAGATGACCACAATAATCAATGCTTTGATCGCAAGTAATATGCAAACCCTCTGAATAGGACTATGGTATGTCACGTTTTATTCCACTAGCAATGTTCTATTTTGACGATTCTATTTGTGTTAAATTTAGACACACCAGTTAACTTTAATTAGGGTTTGATCATCCGGTGATAAATAAAAATTATTCATTTATTCTTATTTGAATTGATGTAAGTAGATATATTTAACCAGAGCGTTATAACAAAAATCACCTGTTTTGACTTAATTTGATGGGTGTGATGGAACATCGTTCTTATCCTCAGTAACCTCCTAGAATCAGTGTTTCCATTTGGCCACATAAACCACATAAAGGGGTGCAAAGGGTTACAAGTGATCCAGCTAAGCTCTCCAACAACCCTCAATACTCGTCCCACTCAACCCAGGAGTAATTTTACTTTTACTCATTGGAGGGGCCCATAACGCTGCAATCACACATTCACACACTACACCGCTCCTGAATAAGTGAAAAGAAGGTGAGCTGCTGGTTAGCGGGGTACCTAAGATTTATACTTTATACATTATATACATTTCAAAGTTATCGTCTAACCTGAATAAGAGGAAAACAATACATCAAGGTCCTCCGCTATTCTGTAGATGGACCAACTAGTAGAAGTCAGTTGATGGCAATTAGGACCAGCTCAATCACAGATTTCCTTACAACTGTTAGCATTTAATTCGGTCATTTATGTACACAAAATGATCTAGCACTCCAACCAATAATATTAACTCTTATAATAGACACAATTTTCAGAAATAAACTTTTATAATAAACACAATTTCCAGAGATGAGTCAGCAGGTCGTGGTATAACTTCTTTATTCAGTGTTATTTTCTTTCTTAAAAACTATGACATGGAGTAGCCAACGTGTTTCATCCTTACAGACTTCTTCAGGGCTACAAACAAATACATAAAAACATGATTTATAGATATTATGTACAAAGTCTATCCTATATACACTATATATAAACACTACAAAAATAGGTATTATGTACAAAAAAAAGCAATTTTAAGAAATCCTCTTTTCAAACAGTGAACTCTATTCTGATGATCTAATTTTTATGTATTTGAGAATTGTTTTAGATAGATCACACAAAGTTGACAAGCGATTAAGCCCCCCTAGTATCTTAATAAGCAAAATCTGCTGACTCAATAGGCAAGAAATAAAAGTTTACATTCTCACGTTTTTAAAGAAGCAACCAAAGAGAGAATAGTCTTCATTCAAGAACAGTCATTGCATGGTAAACACATTTTTAATGCAAATATATAGTCAGACAACTAATTCAAAAACCACATTTAATATAAATCATCAAAGATTTATCCTGGGTGGCACCTTTCTAACCATATACAAAGAATTTGCTTTGAATTATGTTATTAAATGATTTAAGGGAAGCTATTTGCAGGGAAAAAGTTAATTGTATAGGCTTACCAAAAAATATTATTATTCTAGTGATGTTTTTTACCCGGTTCTACTTTTCTTCTCTTATTAATGCGCAAGATGGTTGTCAAAGATACAATGTTTTAAATGCTTCTGTAAGCTTCCTAAATAAAGACATCAGAAACAAAATATATAAACACTCCTTATAACCATAGTTTCAGGATTTATGACAAATAACTTTTATATAAGCACACATACCTCAATAGGAATGATGTGACATTTTGAATCTAAAAAGCTCTAGTGGAGAGCTATAAAGTGTATTGTTGATGTAATTATTGTATATTACCGGATCTAGGAGGAAAAAATTACTAATCAGTCTATATCCTCCGATTACCAGCACAGAAAAGTGTGATAAGGGATAATTCATATTTCAGAACATGCTTTATAAAAGATATCATTTTGTGAGCTATAACAGATATCCTTACTTATAATGGTAGAAATGTTGACCATCATAACTTCTTCACTCTCCAACAACCATTAGGTAAGCATGATACATTATAAATATTAACGAAACTCCCCAAATTCGCATATCCGGCAAGAATAAAGTCATGATTTCAAGTAAAAGTCATAGGGAGGTGGTAGTAGTAATTACCATTCTATAACACGAATTCATAAAAACATGGTTTAAATGGAAAATGTCATAAGTGTCCATATGCTTATGTCTGGACACTTAACATATCTAACAGTCTATTCAAAAACTTATACGTTATGGCTAAAATGACCAAGCTTCACATATCAGTAGTATCCACATCCTGCACTCCGTATTAGCTGACATATTTAAATAGTAAATATATCACAAATAAGGTAGTCATGTTTGCTATTCTACTAATTTAATTGAACTGGACATAATTTTAAAAAAATTGATAAATGAGCAAAGTGTCAGTACATATATGTATGTACAGGAATCACACGTTATGTTAATGACGATCAGGCAAAGAGTAACATGGATTTCATGACCCTGCAATCGATTTTCACCACCATCTTAAAGCGGTAGATACATTATAAAGCGTATTAGTAGTCATAAGTCAAAATACATCAGGCTTAGTGCATTATATAGGCTTCATGACCCTGCAGTCGATTTTCGCCGCCATCTTAAAATGGTAGATACATTATAAAGCGTATTAGGAGTCATAAGTCAAAATACATCGGGCTGGTTGCATTATATAGGCTAATCCCCACAAAAACACAATGGAATTGATCCCTGGCTTTTAGGCATACATGTCAGGGCGAAACTTTACTAGATCATCCATTCCTTGTATCAGTTTTTCATCATTGTATTTTGTTAAGCCTCCTTTCTCACGCTTATAGATGTAGGCATCCTTTGGCACATCTCCTGCTTATTGTTCAAGCTGACCTTGACATCTCTCACTCTGAGCACAGGGAGTCCACTTACATTTCTTGCGCACCACGCATGTGTGGGGCCATCTTTTCTGGAGTTTTGCCATTAATTCAGTAAACAGTCATCTTTCATACTAGGCCGCTCTGGCCTCAATGGGAACTAATGTGAAAATAAACATAACAGCAATTAGATTTAGAATTTTAGCCCTTTTGTTTACCTCCCACCATTCTAATTTTTTCCTATAGATGTTACCTAGCAAAAGCGTACAAGTAAGCGTCATTTTACTCACCATCTGCATTCTCTTTTGCCACAAAAGGACTTTTAATATAGGCACAAATATACACTTATTTAGTCCATTATAAATTATCACAGCTCTATGTTAGTATGACTCATTTTGTTTTCATTAGTATATTTTTTTTGCAAACAGCAATTAGTTTCCCCACGTGTAGTGTCAATTCTTACATATATTTTGTTAATTAGTTTACATTCTTCACTCCTTTAATACTATTATGGTTATGAGAGATTACCTTTGCAAGGGTTACGCAAAAATGTTTGTTTCTCCCCTGCTCCATCACTAGCAAAACAGGAAATAGGTCTAACTAGGCAACAGCAGTGCACTTTAGTTGTTTTAATCACAGGTGTTTCCTATGAAACAGGAGGTAGGGCTAACGAGGCAAGAGCAGTGCACTCTAGTTGTTTTAATCACAGGTGTTTTCTAAGAAACAGGAAGTAGATCTTACGCGGCAAGAGCAGTCCACTGTAGTTGTTTTAATCACAGGTGTTTTCTATGAAAGAGGAAGTAGGTCTAATGAGGCAAGCGCAGTACACTCTAGTTGTTTTAACTAGAGTGCTCTCTAAAAAGCCTGTATAAAAGCACTGTATAGCATGAACTCAGTGTTCACAGACCCACATTTCATATCCAGCAATCGGCCATCATACTCATAAGAGTTTGGCAACTGCCATGTTAAAAACAGTGAGTGGATGGTATTGTGAGGAGTTCAGAACTTCTTTTGCATAGATGAGTTGCATTTTGATTTTGAGCGTAAAAGGTGTGCATTAATTTCCTGGAATATTTCATTTCAAAGACCTTTATTTCTGCAATATGCCATAAAAGGGAACAGTAATGTAAAAAGAGATACAAATTGATGAGAGAATAATTAGTTAAAGCAAAAAATAGTTTCAGCAACTTTTACCACAGACACATTTGGTCAAAATTCATGAGTTTAAAACACAGTTGATGTATGTTAAAATAGTACTAATAAATAGATTTCATACAATGATTTAAAATCATATAAAAAGACAATAAATAACCTTGGCCTGACGTCCCGGCTCAAGTTCAGGCAATTAGGAGCCTGCGCTTATGCCACATGGCAGCTAAAAACTTTGAAACAGCAAACACAATCGGACCAGTTGTGTCGGCTTTTAAGACTCTAAATGCCAGCATGCATTGGTGGAAACCTAGGTTTTTACATAAAGGAACGAGCGAGTGGTTCCTAGCCTTATGGTACCCTGGACAAAAAAACAACACATGAAGCTCAGTTTCGGTGTCACATTTACAAGCTGGACAGTTTTTTGGGGCAGCGGGTGAGCAACTGCTGGTGAAAGCTCACAGTGTTAAAACCCCATGCCTCCACTGAACATATATTTTTTTTGCTGAGAGTGGGTAAATGTTACCAAAACATTGCTCAAATAGGTAAAAATCTTTGACCCACAAAAAAGAGGTTGTTGCAAAGCTGATTTGGGATTTGCATAATGCAACAGTAAGTCTATCAGCATGAAATATATTTGTAAGCTTGGTGCGCGACAGCTTTTTACAGCCCTGCTCTGGGTCAGACCATAGCTCAGATATTTCTAGCCTTGTGAATTATTTTCTCATATGTGTAGCCAGGGAATATTCCCTGAAGCTGTAAAGGTCAGCATTTCCTTGAGTTCTTCTCTATAGTATATCAGCTCTGGGGTTACCGAAAGCCTGTGCCAAAATCTCAAGGGTTTTAGAGTTAACTCCTCATCAATCGGTCTAATTCCCAGATCAAACCTTAAGGGGAGGAGTGCTGTGCTAGACGGTAGTGCTAACAACACCCTTAAAAAAAAAAATTCCGTTCCTAATGATTCCGGACCTGTTACAATAGCCCCAAAGTTCGCCCCAATACATAATGGAACCCCTCGCTTGTGCTTTGTAAACCTCCAATTTCTCACCGGTTTGATTGTAGACTTGTTGGATTGTTTAAGAATTCCCCCTGAGAGTTGGGCCAATTTTAATTGTGACTTAATCTGCAGGGGCCCCCACATCAGATTTTCATTAATTGTGACCCCCAGATAGTTAAAGGTGGATACCCTTTCTAATAACATTGCCCCTAGACTTGGGTTTTGCCTTGTAGATCTCGGTGGATTGGAGATCATGAATTTTGTTTTCAAAGGTTTGATCTCCAAGCCGCATATGGTGCAGAATTCCTGAAAACCATCCAGTATTCGCTGGACACCCATTGGGGATTTAGAAAGCAAAAGGGTGTCATCAGTGAACATAATTGCAGGGACCCTTTTGCCTGAAAGCTTTGGCGCATCATTGTGCAAGACTCCATTGAGATGCGAGATTATTCCGTTGACATAGAGGCAAAACAGGGTCGATGCGAGCATGCAGCCTTGCCTTACCCCCCTGCAAACAGGAAATCTAGATGAAGTAAGCCATTTTTCCCCAGACCTAACTTGGCCAAAATTGGCCTCATGATGTCAGAATCGGCACTCCTCAGGATCTGGATGACATAAACTATGCTCCACCTCCAGGCATCCCCAAGATCCAACCATAATTGTAAAAAGCTTAAAAGTGGTCAGGCGGGGGAAAAAAGGGAAAGGGACGGAACAGCGGGATGAGAACCTGAAAATACAAAATGACAGGATCAGAAACATAATATATATGCAGTCTACTCTCATATGTTCTCGCTAGGGATCTTCGCATAACTTATCTACCAGAAGTACTAGCATATTCTTGTCAGAACATCAATCATAACAAAGCGCTTCAACTTTGGTAGAACCTAATGCATAACAGATCAAAACATTAGCAGCGGCATACTCAAACAGGCTTTTATTTTACCCCCTCCTAATGTATACTCAGTGGCTCAACAGTTCAAACAAAGAATATGATCCAATTGAAATCAGTTATCGGAATTAAACATTGTATCTTTCCTTCTTAGCCAACATGAAGGTTAACAAAAGAAAAAGAGCAGATGCTGGACTTCGACGGTGTACATACCGCCGCCAAGAACAAATGTCAAACTTAGGATGAGGAAAAGAGATGGGCTTCCACGGTTACGTCACCGTAGCCCCTTCCGTACTTGCAATGGCTTCCGCGGTATTAGTACAACCGCCGCCGAGAGAGGCTGTGGGGCTTCCGCGGTATTTGTACAACCGCCGCCGTATAGTGCCAAACAAGAGAAAGGCAAGTGGTCACGGTTACTCTCACCGCCGCCCACCGAAGAGTCCTGTCCTAAATCAGAGCAATGATGTGGGCGTCAGCGGTGAAAAGAAATCAGCGGCTTCCTCAACAAACACAGCCAAGAACAAAAAGGCATCCACTATTAAATCCAGAACCGCTGCCTGGGAAGCAGAAGATGATAAAACTCACCCACGCTTCGGATCCATGGTAGATGCAGACAAACTCGCCACTCTGACAAACTTCCTGGACGAACGTCAACTCGAAAATTACGCACGCTCAGGAGTGCATCGCAGTCATTTAAATAACATGCGTTAATGCACACTGAGGCATCTGGGAGTTGTAGTTTCTAAGCAGGCGCAATCCTTGGGCAGATCCTGACACATGAAACCTCATCAGAACAGACAGAAGGTGCATGGGAATGACAAGCTCAAGGAGAACTGTCCAGAGTTTCCCCCGGGGAACAAGTTCAAAGGACGAGCGGAGGTCAATGAACACCATATAGAGGCTGCCACCCTCTATCCTCACTGTTTTCCAATACAAAAGTTGTAGACGGAAAATTTGGTCCACAGTGGAGGTGTTCTTCCTGAACCCTGCCTGATAGAGGCTGAGAATTGCAGACTCATCCATCCATTCCTGTAGCTGGTCAATGTGGCTAATGGGTCTGTAGTTGGATGTGAGCAGAGGAGAGCCCTTTTTAAATATAGGCACTATCTCCACTCCCAGAAAAGTACAGGGAACCACCATGCCTCCCAGGATTGCATGAAACAAAATCTGAAAGTATGGACCCCAGATCTTTGGTACCTGCTTAAAGAGATCCCCTGGAAGTTTATCCAAACCCCGGGCTTTACCTGAGGCAAAGTTGGAGATGGAATTACACACTTCTGGCACTGTGAACTCAATCACCTCTGGGTGAGAGTTAGTTCAGGCATAGTGTCCAAGTCCTTAGTGTCATCAATGAATCCCTCAGTTGCATATAGGGCCCAGTAGTGACCTGCCCAGACTTCAGGCTCTATGTTTGGTTCTATTTCTGCTTTCTGCTCATCATTGCCATGATCAACTATAGACCAAAATTCACGGGAGTCTTTAGTTGCAAGCGCCAGAGATAAACTGGACCACTTTTCGTGGTCCCACTCTTCCTTGGCACAGTTGGTCAACCGTTTATAGTATACCCTACTGATTTTACCTGCTATTCTATCATTATATTTTATGGCCTACAATAGCTCTGCTTTGGCCCTCCTACAAGCTGGGTTATACCATGAGCAGTGAGGCACCCTTTTTACCCTCTCGGGCACCCGAGGGTTCAGTAGCTCGGCCAAATTTAGCAGTAAGCCCTCATGGATCGCCTCCAGCTTACTTAAATATTCATGAGATGCTAGTTGATTAATTAATACTGCAACCTCACTGAATGAAGGAATTATTGAGCTATAAAGTTTCCATAGTTGTTCCGTTCGGTCCACCAATTTCTGCCAACTTACTCTCCGCCTATCATTGGAGATGGTAAAATTGTCATCTTTGGTGTCAGAAGCTGGGGCACCCTTCTTACTGCTATAAGGTAAGGCCAGTTCTAAAAAAAGGGCATTATGATCACTGTCAGCTCTTGTGACAACATTGAAATCAATGACCAGGGACCATAGCCTTGTCTCAACCAAAATATAGTCGAGCAGGTACAATTGTCCTGATTTATTATAAGTATTTAATTCAATTCAATTTGACTTTATTTGGTTAAAAATTATTAACCATAAAAGTACATAAAACAATATATTTTACCACATCATCATTGTTATTAAAAGAAACATTTAGGACCACTAGGTTATTAGAAATGCAAATATAAGTACAAATATGCAATACATTTAAATGCAACATACATTGACTTCAGGTGCAAATTGATTTACGTAATCCAAAAACATTGCTAAAATATTCCGAAATGGAAGCTACAATAAAAATAATGTCTAATTTCTTGAGTTCTAAAAAGGCGGCACGACATCGTCTAACATTCATTTCCTTTAAAATTGGTACAATCAGTCTTTTCTGGGGTAAAGTGTAGTATTTACTGAATAAAAGGATGTGGATGTCAGACTGCTCAGATGAGTTATCGCAAGGGCATGTAATTAGGTTGCGAGACCAACAGTTCATTACGGGGAAACTTAAAACCCTAAAAAGAAAACTTAACCTAAAAACGGGTGCGCGTTAATCCTTTTCACACAGCATGCTGAAAGATCTTTGTCCTGGAATGGGTGTATATAACATCTGACACCCCGCACCACAGCTCTGAATGTGCCCTTTGTCTTGGCAACTCATTTGTGATCAAACACAATAATCAGCAATGCAAATGGCCTGCGCACCCCACCTCACAGGCTGGGAACCAGGGGGAGGGAATGCGCTGCCCCGCCTCTTCTCCTGCCATCTGGCCAGGTGTCAGAGTCCCGTGAAACTTTTGGCACCTCGAATCAGTGCATTTTGGGATGGGAAATGTGCGACCAAGGGCTGGGCGTCCTTGATAACTTCTCAGCCTAGTCAGTGGTGGAAAGCTGGCTGGGGTACACTAGATAGCCAAGCATTTTTAAAGAGAGGCCAAGCAAGGTAGGCAGGTGAGTTCTTCTGTTTCGATGGAATTTAAACATGCCAACTCCCAGCTCTAGCATTCCCTCTGTTTCACCTTGAACAGGTAGATTATCAGGCCGCGAGCTTCGGTTTCCTTTCATGAAGGCCGCTGCGAGATGATACACTGGCAGCAGGGGCCGGGAGTCAGGGATTCCTTTGCAAAGCTGATGCAAGGGCTCGTGTAGAATCTGACACCTCCAGCGCGTCTTGGAGATTCAGTCAACACAAATTTGCAAACCTACAAGTCACAGCTTGACAAACATTAGGAAGGAGTGAAGGTGCCAAGCCCAGCGCCAGCCCATTTGGCAATTGTGAGGCTATCGCCTGTGGATTGGGTAGTTTACCGTACCTGGCGTGTTTGTGGCTGTCTGCCTTCCTCTCCAGCCAACCTACAAGCCGTCACCACCGCCTGCTGGTTTCCACATTGGTCAAAGCTAAGGCCGCCTGCTGTTTCTGCACTGATGGCTCGAGCTAAGGGCGCCTGCTCTTATCCCCCGGTACTGACGGGCAGGTGCTGGCTCTTTCGACAGGCCTTCCTTCCTTTCTTCGTGATGTTCACAAAGGGGGAGAGGTGCTGATCTCCGAGGCACATATAATACCCGCTAACTCCCTGATGGTTTTATGACAAATATATACAGGGCTGTTATGTTTCTCGTTACAAGGTTTCAGAGAGATTAATCAAACGGCATTCTTATCACAAGGTTATAAATCAGTGGAGGGGGAGATCTCGAGGGGGCGCGGCGTTGTGTAAACTACTCAATAAACAAACCCTTTTAGCGCCTCTTGAGCCTTGAGTAGTGCTGTACTGTTATGCCACAGTGCCTCCCTTTGCAGGTGCCCAATTAAAAGCCTCTCTGGTAAACAATTAATTGTGCGGTGCATTTAATGTTAAAACCAAGCATTGATTGGTAATGAATAACGATCTCATCTTTAAGCTTTTGTTGAGGAGCAGCAATTTCTTTTTGGGATTCACTTGTTGTTGAATTTTCTCAAACAAAAATATTTAAAACTTTCTCGAGTGGTTTTCCACCGTTTCCTTCGTGACAACACTGTGCGATCTGCTGCACCACCAACAAGCAGTGTCCTCTGGAACAGAAAGTACGCGCTGGCGCCAAAATAATAGTGGCCTCTATTCGCAAATAAAACAGCATAACTGTCAAGGCTTCAGATTGTTATGTGTGACATTTTCATACTTTTCAGTGTGAATAGGAGTTACATTTCAACGATTATGAATGACACTTTCTCACAAGCAAATCAAGCAATGAAGACGAGGGAAACATAAATATCAGAAATTACACCTATTTAAGCAATGAGAAACTTATGGGCCGATTCCCAAAGGTAATCTTAGATAAAGGTCTAACTTTATGACTTTTAGTATTTACAGAGATCGTTTGCGAGTCGTATCTTTACATCCGCAGTTGGGCCGGATTCTGCACACATGGGCCGTACTATCTGCACCCTGGCTGTACTCTCCGGCGTCACGTTGTAAATACCCTGCACCATGGTGCATCTTTTGCGCCGCTGCTGCGTCACAAAAGTGACGCAACGGCGGCGTAAAAGCAGCGCAAGGGGCTTGTAAATCTGCCCCAAAGTGTCTATATTGTAAAGAAACCAAATATACATAACTTCATGTTGTTAAATAACTAAAAAACTAAGATATCTGTGCTTGTTGTAGGAAAAATGGTCACATAAAATGCCGCAAAATTGCCGCTAAATTTCCATATTTGTGCTGCTAAATTTCTATTTTTGTGCCGCTAAATTTGCTAATCCATGCCGCTATATCCTGGGGGGTCTGACTTTACACACATATGCCTCATTTAAACCAATCTAAAGTCTTCCCTCACTATTTTCAAACCAACAGCCTTCCCCCTCTCAGACCTTTCTATCTGTTACCATAGCAACTCCCTCCTACCTGAACTCTCAGGTTCAAAAGTTTATTCTACAATGTTGCAAATTAAGTCAGCAAGGATGTTTGACCTCTCAATACGCCAGCTTATCCAGGGCATTATTGCTTTTAGTGACTTTTTCTTAACCATTCGAATTACTTCTTTCACTCAACACAACCATGCACCTAACTTTCAGTTTTCAACTATATGAATCCACCAATCATTGCTTGTGATTCAACAGCAGGGAAACTCCACAATTTTTTTTTGTAAACTCATACTGTTCCAACTGCCATTTCATTCCCACACTTCATCTGACTGCACCAGAACCTTCTCTCATAATGTTTTCTGTATGGATTATTGGACATAGCTACATCCACTGGGCTCAAAGGTATGCAGCAAGCAGAAATGATCACAACCTTGATTTATCAAATGTGGAAATCAAGTGGATTGGCCAGAGAGGATTGAGATGTCATCAATTGATACCATTGGTGAAAACCTTTTTGCATCTGCCAAACCTTGACCTCTTAATAGTGCACTGTGGTGGAAATGATTTGGGCACTATGACTGGGGTTGGTCTGGAAATGCTTTTAAAGGACACCTTTGATCAATTGATGACACTTTTTCCACAAACTGCTTTGGTATATTCCAATATATTCCAAAGATAGAAATGGAACTGGTCCAACCAATTTTGTCCACAATTTGAGAAAGCACGGAAACAAGTGAATAAATCTGTTTCTGCTTACATGAGAGACTTTGGAATGGGTTCAATATACAACAATAACTTGCGTTACAACATGCAAGACATCTACAGAGGAGATGGTGTGCACTTCTCAGATGAGGGGAATAAAATATTCCTCCCGAATTTAAGACTGTGCATTGGAACCTACTTGTAGGTACCTAAATCAGCCACAGAACCCAAAAGCTCTTTTCAGAGCTACCCTACCTCTGATCATTCAAAACGTTTATCTTTTTCTAATTTTTTTCACTATTTTTCACCAAAGTACGCTCCCCGGTACGCTTACCGGTGCGCGTACCGGGCACTCCCCCGGCGAAATTTAGTATTTTATTTTTGGCCTATATGAGCATCCTAAGCCCCCCTCAGAAAACCTAGAGTGTCAGGAAGTGTCTACCGTGCCCCCTACTACCCATTTCCAACGTTGTTTGTCCTCCATCTTGTGTCTCGATTCTACCTAAACACATAATGGAGGACTCCCGTAACTCTGCCGGCGCGCGTACCGGGGAGTGCACCGGTAAGCGCTCCCTAAAAAAAGGTGGGAAAGTAATTTACAGAAAAACCACTGGAAACACTTTATTCAAATATAGAATAGGCCTTACTACATAGCAGTCCCTACTACAAACAGTCCCTACCATTTACCCAAATTTGATGGAATTCCATTGAGACATTTATACTGTAGGCCTGACTAAATATCCTGATGTAAATTACATGACAAAAACACATATGAAGTGTTAGAATTGACAACCAATTAAAATGTTACTTTCATTTTCTACTATTATTTCATGGCATTTGATTGGTTATGTACCTGAATATATATAAAGAAAGAGAGAGAAACACAGCCATTTTGACGACTACTTCCGGAAGTACATTTCAAGAGCATTTTCACTGACAACCTAAACTTCTTTTTGAAAGGTAAGATGTTATTTTAAAAACCGAAGTATGTTGTGCAAGTTAATTTGGAAAACACTTTCTGATAGTTATATACTATCCCTCTGTAATAGTTATAGAATGAGATAGACTTCTCTGTTATAGTTATGGATGGAGTTAGGCTTGTCTTGTATAATTATGAATTTACTTAGGCTTTATCACATACACTTTTTTATATTTTTACTTCCAGTCTGATACCATACACTGCCAAAGATAAAATCACTGTTAAAAAAACCAAAGGACCTGTCTGAACCTAAACCCAACAGTGCCCTATCTCTACTGATATTTTTTTTTAAATGCAAATTACAGCACAAAAATTTCCATCAAAATTGTTCTGGAGAGCAACAATGAAAAAGTTATTGAACCCAATGATAACTCAGAATTCATGGATGAATTACGGGACTATGAACTACTTCAATGTGTACAATCAGTAGATTTCCTGATTAAAAATGAGGACATTTTGATTTATGTAAGATATATTTTAACTTTACAGAAACATACAGTCACTGGATGTTGTCATCAGTGATGTCATCAGTGATGTCATTTGAGATGTCATCAGTGATGTCATCAGTGATGTCACTGACCATGTCATGAATGATGTAATATGTGACATCATCAGCAGTGGATTGCGGGTGCGCGATATATAGTTAGTGCAACTAACTATATATGCGAATTTCAATGGTTTTGTGCGAGTAAAATAAGGTTTTGTGAATGCTAATCCCTAACTATATATGGTCTATAACCTATGGTTTTTTCAGTGAATTTCAATGGTTTTTTAATAGCAAAAATCAAAAGCTGTAAAATGTATTCTTATTCTAATTCAAAAATATATTTTATATTTTTGTAATATTATTTTTATATTTATTTGTTAGCTTAATATGGTTCCGCGACCCGGTCCGCGAACCGGTAAACGTTCCATTAGTGCAACCACCGCGTTAGAAAACAACATTGTGACACGTCGCGTAAGCGCGACGTATCGCGTTACCGCGTAATACGTCTTATGATGCGCCGCATTAGCGCACCCGGAAGCGTTCTGTAACGCGAACGGAGGCGGGAAGCGCAGCTACCCGGAAGCGATCCGGGTCTATTACGGGACGCGTAACGTAAGCATAACAGGTCATGTGACTTGGAAATAACACTTTTTATTGGTTGATTTCATTTTTTATTTCTGAATGATGTAAAGCTAGGTCATGTGACTTAAGAATTACACTTTTCATTGGTTTAGAACATTTTTTTTTCCAAAATGATGCAAGCCCCCTTCTATTTTTCTCACTCTGACTTTCAACTTTGTGAGAGGAAGAACAACCTCCTAGGAAGGATGGACCACCTCCCCAGTTTATTCCCAACCCTGAAGAAGAGGAGGAAGAAGAAGAACAAGATGTACATCAAATAGAATTTTTCCCTGAAGAGCCCCGGAAATCACACCGCAAGGACAATTTTATTTGGTAGTTTTTTTCATTTCCTGCAGGCCAAAAAAAGGTGAATGCACGGTATGTTACATGCCTGATATGTAAAAAACCTCTGTCTCGAGGCACGGATAAAAAGTATAGCTTTGGTAACTATACAACGCATCGCCACATGCAAAGGTGGCATCCAATAAATTATAGTATGGCGGAGGTGCGTAACCTACGTGAAAATCCACCAACTCTTGTGGCCAACACCTCATCCCATGAAAGTCTTTCGGGACCAGGGGCGAGGGAGATGGTCCCCACTATTCAAACTAATTTTCAACATATCAAGCTGGTGTGCATTTATTGTGGGGGTTTGCTTTGTTACGGCAAGATGAGCTTTACATTAATGAACAGAGCATTTGAAAATAACAAGTGCTCAAAACGCCCCAGAAAGTGATTTTTTTTTTGTTGCCCCTGTTGAGCCGTTTCTAATGCCTGTTTTTCGTTCTTCCCCCTGAAAAAAAAACAAAAAAAATATAAAACCTTTCAAAAACATTTCACCCATAAGTTTCCATAAAAAATATGGACAGCATTGCAGACTTACATTTCCTCTACTCCTTATTTTGATCTGCTGCCTGACTTAGCTTATATAAACAAACAGTTTTCGCTCTGTACTACAATTATCAACAAGGCCATATAGAGTAGGAGCCATTAGAACCTCTTGAAATTGCTCTGAACAAATCCCAAGGCTTCTTTCCTAAAATTTTGGTTGTAAGAACACCAGGTAAGAATTTTGAAGGTGGAAAGGCAATCATTTTTTGAAAGTTAAAACAGAATCATTGCAGAATGACCAGCCGTTTACAGATTTTAAATAAGCTGTGTAATGTCCTGAACTAGTTGAAGGACCGTCATGATATATAATTGCTGTAGTTACAAAAGTCCTTCCTGATATTGACAACTGCGAAGCCACAAAATTATTAATTAAAGTTGTCAATTTAGTTCCATCAGGCCTACATCGTTGGAACATTAAAATGACATACTGGCCATAACTTCGTAAAATTAACGTGGACAGCATTGCAGACTTACATTGGCTACACTCCATGTTTTGATCGGCTGCCTTTACTAGCTTATTGAAGGATACTGATTTACTGTCAGGCAAAGTTAAATATATAAATCTTTCTGAGTCTACACTAGTAGTACTTGATAGCCTATATGTTCTCGCAATCATGCTGCCATTGATAAGAAAGGCCAAACAGATAATCTACATCTACACCTTCATCTTGCAATACATCAAGCATATACATTAAAAACTCCTGACAATACTGCTGAATATTTTCAGAGAATTGTGTTTGACCTGTACATTCGTCTAACAGATAACGAATTTCAGACACACTTTCTACTCTTGTTCTATCAGCGCTACATTTCTCTAACACAGAATTCAACAAACAGCATAAACTTTGTTCCGAATTGATCACAATCTGTTCTTTTAAAGTCTCTAGTGAAAAGAGAACATTAACAACTACATTAGCATAGCAGTTGACACCAGAACTATTTTCAAATTCAAAACCAACAACATTTTCAACAGAATTCATTTTATTCCTGCTTACAATTTTTGGTTCATCAAGTTTTGGTCTTTTTGCTTCAAACTCCCTACTATTACTGATATTTCTTCGTTTCCGGCCTACCACACGTTTCTCAAACAAAGGATATTGAGGCAAATGTGGCGCATACTCTCTTCTTAACCTATTGTATTCCTTAACACAATCTAGATCCGCACAAATGTTTGTGACATCACAGTCAATAAAGTACAATCCCGATAAAGTTCTGACTTGTGACAATGCTACATAAGCCATACCCTCTTTGAACACAGAACTGCCAATATTCATTAAAGCAGTGTCTACACTTAAACCTTGCGATTTATGAATTGTCACCGCATATACCAAGCAAACAGGAAACTGCTTACGGCGAACATATTGGTCTTTTACAAGCAAAAACCTAGCTGTGCAACGACCAATTAGCTGTACTTCCTCAATGCCATCAAATTTAATTTTTAAAAATTCAATTCCATCTCTACTTCTGTATTTCTCAAAATCAACAACATTACCCATTGATCCATTTACCAGACCTGTTTCAACATGTAAATTCCTTCTCAAAATGATACAGCAATTTAAGCACACATTCAGAGTCTTTTCAAAACCCGCAGTTTTAGATATAGTCTTCTCTAATGAATCCAATTTAGTTTTCAAATTCTCAGACAAAACAATTGTTGTACCCATATGCTCTATTCTGTCAATAGCTTCCAGTTTAACAATCTTTTGGTTTTCTAAATTCAACATTTTGTTGTTGAAGATGGAACATTCTGCAAGAGTTGGCATCAAACATATTCCAGATTTCTTCTCAGTAATTTTCTGAAAAATGTCCTCTGGCAGAACGTCTTCTTCTGGATACAAATATGACAGTAATCGTGCATGTAAAGCTTCTTTCCCACGCTCAGTCATTTTCCCGATTCTAACATCTTGTAGAATATTCTTGTAATCTTCGTCCTTCGCCTGACGCATATTTTCACGCAGCTCAGCACAATTGAAGTTTAACCATATGTTAACGTTGCCAATGCTCCCTAGGCACTTCTTGGTATCTTCATGTGTAAGCAGTTTAAACACTGGTTTTCCTTACACTGGTGTCAGCTGCAGGAGATCACCAAAAACAATGATGTGTTTGCCACCAAATAACACATCATACTCTGTTTTAAGAACTCCCTGCATTCTCAAATGCACAAAGGCAAGCATGGCATTGGAAACCATGCTTACTTCGTCAATGATAAGAAGTTTCATCTTCTTCAAGACTCTAGATACTTCACAACAAGCATCCCCAGATAACTTGTGGTATTGTAATTTGTTATCATGCTCCACTGGCAGCATCAGTAGCCGGTGCAAAGTAATCCCTTTAATGTTATGTGCTGCCAGTCCAGTTGGAGCGGTCACAACACAAGACAGCGATGACTCAGTCCTTTTCTGCAGATAACATGAAATTGCTTAAATGAGGACACTTTTTCCAGTTCCTGCTTCACCACTCACGTACAGTCGGACTCAGCGCACCTACCAGGGGCGCAACGCTGTAGTGGTGTAGGCGTGAGGGGCCCGCGAGGGGACAACAGCCATCAGCTTGGAGCCGCGGCGCTCTGTGCCTTCGAGCGCCGCCGCCGCCGTGCACACTCCACCGGGGGCGGCAGGAGCAGAAACTACAAGCCCCAGCAACCAGTGCGGCCGGAAGCCACATACCGCGATTTGGCGCCAGGCGGCGCATAAACATCAGCGTCTCCCCCGGCAGAGCGGGGGACTCAGCGCACCTACCAGGGGCGCAATGTTGTAGTGGTGTAGGCGTGAGGGGCCCGCGAGGGGACAACAGCCATCAGCTTGGAGCCGCGGCGCTCTGTGCCTTCGAGCGCCGCCGCCGCCGTGCACACTCCACCGGGGGCAGCAGGAGCAGAAACTACAAGCCCCAGCAACCAGTGCGGCCGGAAGCCGCATACCGCGATTTGGCGCCAGGCGGCGCATAAACATCAGCGTCTCCCCCGGCAGAGCGGGGGACTCAGCGCACCTACCAGGGGCGCAACGTTGTAGTGGTGTAGGCGTGAGGGGCCCGCGAGGGGACAACAGCCATCAGCTTGGAGCCGCGGCGCTCTGTGCCTTCGAGCGCCGCCGCCGCCGTGCACACTCCACCGGGGGCAGCAGGAGCAGAAACTACAAGCCCCAGCAACCAGTGCGGCCGGAAGCCGCATACCGCGATTTGGCGCCAGGCGGCGCATAAACATCAGCGTCTCCCCCCGCGACGCGGGAGCGCGCGGGAGCAGCCCGGGAGAAGCCCGGGACAAGGGCGGGACAGTCTACGGCAGTCCACGGCAAGACCAGGCAGGGCTGGGCCACCTATCGTACATCTCCTGCAAATATGGGTAAGCGGAAATGCGGTGCTACCGCAGAAGATGGCGGAAAAAAAGCTAAAGTGGCAAAACAATCTGACTCTATTCTGTCCTATCTTACTTCTGCGGTGGGGGCTTTAACCAAGGAAATTGCTACAGCACAACAAGAACTGGGTTTAATAGCTAAATCTCCCCCCCCCAGCTACATCATCTGAAACACAAGCCATCCCTTTAGAGCCTGACATCATTATAACAAAACCCACAATTGCTACTGTTTCCACTTTACATCAATCTTGCGCATCCCAAACTTTGCTCCCTACTGTGATTCCGGACCCTTTGGGAACTTTAAAATCACCCTCGAAAAAACGCAAGAAGAGGGAAGCCCCCCCCCCGAGTCACTCATGGGATGGAGGAGTTTCTAAAGGACCTTATCGAGGCTCTTTTTGAGGAACGGATTGAACCCCTTTTAGTGGGAATTGCAAAGGACATAGTAGACACAATGACCACATGTCTCGAAGGCTTGTTAAAAAAATGTGTCCTGATTGATGATATAGCGAAAAAACTTGATAGCTTGCATCTTGGCGAGAAAAAGGTCGTAGATTGTCACAGAGCACAACACCTACCTTTACCACCACCTGAGACCATCTCCGAGCCCATGGAATCAGGTATAGCAGGCTTACAGGTTGCCCAATCACCCATACCTATTATCCCACAGGAGATCCACTCAACACCAGGGGCAACTAATTTCCCGGGAAGCAAGATTCATCTAAATTTGCCCCCAGTGGTAGTACCCTATGTAGCTGTTTTCCTAGGGGTGACTCCGCTAAGGGAAGGCGAGGAGGAGTCAACTCCTGCACTTATTGGAAAAGCAAAAAAATGGTGTCATGATTTAAGTAGTGGTGATTCAAATACATCCTCTAGTATCATAGCCGCTAGAAGGGTAGGATGGGTGGGAAAACGGGCTAAAAATGTGAAAGGTGACTGTGTGGTGATAAACTTTAACAACGACCATTGCCCGAGCACTTTGTTCTGGGATGGATCAGATATTAAGGAAAGTGATAGCCTCAGGGCAGTCCCATTAGGTTTCTTTTATCCCCCACAGCCCCATTTTTATCCACATAGGATGCCCCCCCCAATTACGGTCCCATCAGTGAATGGGTGGCAAACTGTAACTAGGAATGTGAGACGAAACCGACCAACGTCCCATAACACAGGCCCTATTATGGATTTGGTAAATCGTTTTAATCCTTTAAGTGATCTGAACACCAACGATTGACTACCTTTACCCCTAACATCACCTACAACAGTTATGCCTGAGAGGGTAACCTCCCTACCATGTACATTCATGACTTGGAACGTGGCAGGAATAAGAGCTAAAACATCTGACCCTACTTGGACCCAATATATTTCTAAACATAAGGTCATAGCTCTGCAAGAAACGTGGGACACTTCACTTTCCTTTTATTTAGATGGATTCCTAAGTTACACAATACCTGCCAGTACCAGTAACGCGGGGAGAGCAAAAGGGGGGCTCATTACACTTTTTTCTTTAGATCTAGTAGGATCTTTTAACTCATTGAATTCAGGTTCCCCAAACATCCTAGCAATAGAATGGACAGTCTCCCCAAGCTGTATTATACTAGTAATTAACTTTTACAATGCCTGGGGTGGACCAAATGAATATGAACATGTGCATTGTTTGGCGAACTTGATAAATAATTACAGTCAAAATTCACATACTCCATTCGAAATTCTTTTAATGGGCGATTTTAATAGCCACAAATGTCATTTGCCTTGCCAATCATTAGATGCAGATTCTCCTGACGGAGCCTGCATTCCTCACTTTGAACACACCAAAATGGGGGAGACACTTGACTTATTGTGTGCCAATTCCAATTTATACGAATCTTTTAAAACTGCTATTAATGAGAAGGTCCCCACGTACAAAGGTACAACCAAAGGGACGATAATTGATTACATATATATGTCCGTAGGCTTAAATTCAAAGGCAAGTGACTATAAAGTCACTGTCTCACATCATAGTGATCATAAACCTCTGTCAACTGCAATACACTGGAGTGACTTATGGCGCAGGCAGGTGGATCAGCCCCGGGTTTGCGCCTTGACGGTGCCCAGTGATCAGGGCAGACGACTTAGATGGGGTATGGCCATGGAGGAACGGTTTATGGAAACCCTACTTCCCAAAATTGAGGGACCGATAGAAACTTGTCTAGATCAAACTGCCTCGAACCCTCAGGTTGTTGCAGCTTTTAATTGCATCTGTGCACAAACCGTTAGGGATCTTATAAAACCTAAATCTAAGTACCCCACAAAGCCCCACAAATGGTTCGATAGCAAATGTTCAAGGGCACATAGAGAATTGAAAACGGCTCTTAAGGCCAAGAAAAGGGATAAAGTATTAATCTCAAATTTAAGACGGGCCTATAAAACCATCGTGAGGGCAAGGAAAAATGAAATTAAGAATAATGCTTGGACTGATCTTCTCAATGTAGATGTCTTAAAAAACAGTAAACAGTTTTGGGAAATTATCAACCACTCCTTTTTTTCAGGAGAGAACAATCTGAACACAGATTGTGTAATTCCCGATGAAAGATGGGTACAGCATTTTAGTAAGATCTACGGGGGTGAACCGTCAGTTTGTCCAAGTACTACTGTGGTGACTTCCTGTGCAGCCACAGTGGTAGTTACGGAAGAGCAGGTCCTTAAAGCCATTGCGGATACCACAAAAAATAAGGCTCCAGGCCCGGATGGTGTCCCGGCAGACTTTTTTAAATATTGCCCAGTACTTTGGAGTAAAGTCTTGACCAGAGTGTTCAGAGCAGCAGCCGAAGGATGCCTACCTCAAACCTGGGCAACATCCATAATAGTTCCCATTTTTAAGAAGGGAAATCGGGAGGACCCTGGGTGCTATCGCCCTATTTCCCTCATCGACTCTACTTTTAAAATCTTAGGTAGAGTCCTTTTGAATCAACTAAGGGAAAATATAGAACTGAATGGGGGACTCTCGAATATCCAATACGGCTTTCGTGAGAATAGGGGGACATTGGAACAATGTTCCAACCTCCACCTTCTAGTCTCCAGGTATACGGTGGCCGGGGAGGGGACAGTTTATCTGGCCTTTATGGACCTCTCCTCGGCTTTCGACCTGGTGAATAGAAGTAAGCTATGGACTACCCTATTAGATTTAGGTATAGAGGAACCCTTGGTGGCATTTATGGCAAGGCTACATCAAGATCTCAAGGCAAAAATAAGAGTCACCAGGGACGGTAGGTGCACAGAAAGTTTTAATTCTGAAAAAGGGGTGCGACAGGGTTGTATCCTGGCCCCCCTTCTTTTTACTATTTATATAAATGGTCTCGGGAAATACCTAGAAACAGGATCGGCGGATGTTCCACGTGTAGGAGGCGCTCAGATCCCAGCCCTCCTATACGCGGACGATGCCGTCCTGATAGCACGAACAGGGATTAGCCTACAGATTCTTCTGGACCGTTTTGGTTCCTTTATGGAGAACCTAGACTTGAAAATTAATGTCTCCAAGTCCCACACCAT
Organism: Lissotriton vulgaris; assembly: GCF_964263255.1. NCBI lineage: Eukaryota > Metazoa > Chordata > Amphibia > Caudata > Salamandridae > Lissotriton > Lissotriton vulgaris. The sequence continues at coordinate 2,039,266,493 of NC_141691.1, forward strand.
GATCATTGGCCGTAAAGTTAATATGCTGCAGAAAAAATCTTTTATCTGTAAAGGGGAGACCCTTTCTAGGGTCCCAGTCTTTCCTTACCTGGGAGTCCTTTTTGATCAAAGAGGGTCTTGGGTTCCACAGGTCACAGCCAAAAGTCTTAGCTTAGCACGATCCTCATCAGCCTTGCTGGCCTTTACAAAACGATTGGGAGCAAAACCAATGGAGGCTGTGATCAAAATATATAATAGCAAGTGCGTTCCAATCGCTATGTATGGATCTGCGATTTGGGGCTACGTAGAGACGGCAAAAATTCAGAGGGTAGAAAACGGTATCATCAGGAATATCCTATCTGTCCCAGACTCCACACCTACCTTCTCTATTCATGAGGAAATAGGCCTACCATACATCTCTGATAAACTTAAATTGGCACCCCTCCTTTTTTGGGTCAAAACGTGGTTGAATCCCGAGTTGACGCTGAACCATGCCATCCTTAAGGACGTCATCGCAAGGGATAACGCCATGAGAATCCCCTGGCTAAAATTTATTAAATCTACCTTACTAATGCTGGGGAGACCGGAACTTTTTAATGACCCAACCAACATTAGGAGGGAGGATGTTAGGTGGATTAAGCAGATGTTTTTGGAGAGGGCCCGTATGGATAGAGAAGATCTGGAACTGAGGAAACCCATGGTGAGGGCACATATTGTTTTAACTACTTTACCCACCATGGAACCTTACCTAAAAACCGTGACTAATCCTCTTCATAGACTCCTACTGACCAAATTTAGGATGAATTTAATTCATTATTCCTTAGGAAATTTTCCGGTGTGGTCAAAACCTGATGATGGCCCGCCATGCGGTTGTGATAACTTTTCAGTTCAAGACACCCTTCATTTTATATTTTTTTGTGATTTTTATAGCAGTGAAAGGAAGAAATATCTATTCCCTGTTCTGAAGGCAGCGGGCTTTACTCAAATAAGGCCAGCCCTAATCTTCCTTCAAACGTTAGCAGATACTTACACCATGTTTAGTGTTGCTTGCTATCTAACTGCGGCATTTAGAACTAGGAAAAAAAGGCTACCCCAGATTGACCTGTTTTAATTCAAATTTGTTTTTAAAGGAAACATTTTTAACATTTGTAAATAGATTTGTACTATTGCATGCAACAATCTGATGAAATGTAATCACTATGTAGAAAACCACTCTTTTTAATGTGATTAAGTGATGTTTTTAAAATACTGTATTGTGTTTGCTTTATGCCTTTTATGATTTTAACAAAAATCGAATAAAGAGTATTTTGACTGATTGACGTACAGTCGGACAGGCTTCAACGACGTACATGAGCACTCTTTCTTCTCATGACTTAATCCATGCTCAATTTGGTTGGTAACTTCGTCATATATTTTCCTCTGCTCAACGTTGAGTTGTCTTTCCAAATCTTCCAAGTTAACCGCATCATCCTGAGCATGTGCCATGGCTCTTTCCACTTCAATCATGGCTGTAGCAGCTTAATTTTCGACAACTGGTTCTCCTAGTGGATCCTGACTCAATGAAACAGAACTCTGATTGTCCTGAGAACTGTCTCTAGCAATCGCAGCTGCAATTGTTGCTTCCTGCTCGATTTCTGCATTCAACATTTCTAGATATTTTGGAAAAACAAAACATTCTATGGACTCCTTGGCTGCATTGAAAGAGTCTTCGTAACAGAGGAAATCTCCAAGCAGTTCCTCTTCTGCACGCTAAGGCTTGAAAAGTTGCAAAAGAGCTAAATAGAAAAACTCTTTTCTTTCTGGAGATTCGCAATCCAATTTTCAATGATTTACCAATTGACATTTTCTTTGCGTGACCAGACATCCCTCACTTCCAATTACAGCATACACTCCTTTATCAATATCTTCTTTGATGTTCCTCTTGAAAACGTAATTTTGTAGGACATCATACAGACAAACATTCTCCAGGTGACTGCTTCTATTTGGATAATATGTATCCAACATGTTCGTCTTCAAAATATCTGTACTGTTTGGCTCCTTCTCCGCCAAATACTCAATTTCCCGTACAGGTTTCAGAACTCAATTACGCGTTGCAGCAAGACCAAGACTCGCCCAAATGATACTCCTAGATTTGGCATAGAGACTTGCTGAAGATAACCGGTCAGAACATTCGTAAGCTCCGATTTCTCGATGCGACAACATCTTCAGACTGAAACTGTACAACTTCTTACTGAGGCTCTTTTCATGGGAAATATCCTCCCACATATCCTTCAGTTCTGTCTTTTCTTTTTTGGTGATGTAAGACGTCACATACCGAGCCACAGACATACAGTTGTCAGCCACAAACTGTATATCCATGTTAGCATTCCACATGGACAAAATCACTGGGTTGTAGTCGTTAATGTACTTGGACTCTTTGTTTCTTTCAAATTGTATGTGTTTTTGGGTGATTTCCTCGTCACATTAAGTCGCAGCGAAGACATCAAATTGTTAACTCTTCCTTTTGATATCACCGACCGTGGAAATGCAGAACGACATTTGGTGTAGTACTTGTCCTTGTTTCTGAATTTACTACGACAGTACTTTCCACAACGATGGCTTTGAAACCGTAAAACTTGTTCTCTTAGACTTTTATCTTCGTTTGTCTTTGGAACAGCACATGTAGCATACTGTTCTATGAAACTCATCACTAAGTCATCCGGATCTGTTCCAAATTTGGGTGCATCTTTGATCCATCGCAGCATATGTATATGAGGAGCTCCTCTTGCTTGATACTCCTTTCTCCAGAAGAAATCCAACACCTCTCCAAGAGGTGGATTTTTCTTGTTCATGTTGAAGTACCTGCATACATTCACTGGATCCAAAGAGCACAGTTCTCCGGGTGTCTTGAATTAGATATTTTCAATGTTTCCATTTGCCTCTCGTAGAAAATCAAGTAAGTCTTCCCAGCCATACTCCGCACAGCTGAGAGTGAGGAACCATGTGGGAGTTCCTAAGTTCCTCAGCATACATTTTAAGTCACCATGACGGTGGTACCAATACTCATTAGTACCACGCTGACAAGCCATGAGATTAATCAGGTGAGAATCCAAAATACTGTCTTGCACATTGGCTTTATCCATAAAGTCCCTTGCCGAGATATTTCGCAGTTGTACACCACTTTTCAAGATGTGGTTCACTGCATAAGACAATCCAGAGAGATCACTTTCAAACAGTAGATGAAATAAATAGGGAATGCATTGACGAAACCTAGGATCTTCTGCATATAATCGTAAAGTCTGGTATTCTGAAGCAGGAATTTGAACAGGTCGCTCATCATATCGTCCTCCTCGACCTGTGGGAAATAACTGTGGGAAACATTGCGCTTCCAAACTTTCCTCCCAAACACTAATGGGACTCCCTTTGGCTTGTTTCATTTGAAACAACTCAAAAGCATTCCCCATGACTTCCTTGGAATGCAAAGGATGAACACTATAATGTTCATTTATTTCTTCCTTTTTAGAGGCCTCTACTTTCTCAATTTGTCCAGCACACAAATCGCTGTCCTCTTCTTCACTTACTTCCTCTTCTGCAACACATACATTCTCATTATTTTTTATCAAATACAATGTTGCCTTTTTGACTTTCCTAACATCCACTAAATCTTGCCAGATTTTCTTACTCTTTGTCGGAACACCATTAACTATGATAACCAGAGGTTCCTCTTCCACTTTCTCTGCTCCAGCTGTATTAATGTTTTTCTTCAAATCTAAAGGCAAATAAACAACTCTTCCCTTTAATCCTCTCTGTAAATCTGATGGAGGCAATTTGCCTGTCTTTGGCCATTCGTACTATAGCCTGGAAGGGATGGACACTTTGAATCAAAATAGATTCATAAGTATTTAAATCCTTCAATTCAGAAGTAATGTCAACTAATTCCAGATTATTATAAACCGCTCTAGCAGGCATCTGGTTTTGGTTTAATTTGTTATAACAATAAGTACACATACGTTGGTCCGCTCCCAAATCAAAACAATTTTCTGCCATCAAGTATGTGGCAAAATCCTTCCATTCACTATTGTTTTCCATATCACTTTTTGCATATAAATCCACTAACTTAGTCTGGTTCTTATAATAAGTCCGTCGACAACACACACAAGAGAAATTAGGCCTCTCACATGATTTCACCATAAAAGTGGAAATTTCCTTGTGAAACTTATGTGTACTGAAAATCTGTACACTGTCTTCCACATTACCTTCTTCTAGTGGTTCAATGTCAACATTGTTCTCTTTACCAGCAAAGTAACAGAACTCAATTTCTTGACAAATATTCTTCACATCTACTTCAGAACCATGCAAAAGAGCTCTGCTTAATTGTTTAGGCATAATTGCTGGACTCTTAGCATAATACAACATTCTAACTAATTTCCTCACTTTATTATGATGCTCTGCTAGCATCCTGAAATGATGAAAAACACTCTGGCATACTCTCCTAGAAAGACAAGCCAGTGAATGACCATGCAAACCTGTCACTTGTCTCACTCTGCAAGGATCTAATTCTCGCAACAACTTTATTTTTTGTTTTAAACTTTTCTTATTAAATGTCTGTATAAAATCACAAAGCAAATTGATGGAATCCTGTTGCACACTGCAAATAGAACTACACTTCCAGGTATACACTGGTCCCTTAGGACATCTCCCTAAAACCTCATCACTTAACACATCTTCTGCATCTGCAGACAAAAGTTTTTCCTTTTCAACCGGACGACCATCTTTTACCTCATATGCTCGACCACTGCTGTCAACTGCATGCACCAAATCATTGTCCTGAAAATAACCCTCCTCATTAAAAAATGCCTCACTATTTGAACTATGCATCCATTCTCCTGAGAAAACTTCACAAACATTATTTCGATTAACTTTTCTCTTCCATCTACTATTAGATTACCTTGTTTAGTTTCCTAATTCTATTAATTACCAAAATAAATAACTTTCGCTTAATTTCGAAAGCCTGATCAATAATTTTCTCTACATTTTTATTTTTCTTATAAAATGCCACTTTCTGTTGGCCTTTCTCAAATTGTTTTAGCAAATTGACAATTACCCTATTACGGAACATTCGCCTACGAATCTCCCTGAATGTATTTTCCCTTCTACTGCCATACACAGAGTTATCTCCTGCTCTAGCAGAAACTTTTTTGACGGGCCTTTCCTTTCCATTTAAATTGGCTCTCTTTTTCTGGACTAAAACTTGTTCTGTAGTTATACTTTTGTTTCTACAAATGTTTCTAAGGAATGATTTCGTTCTCTTACCCGGAGCTTCTTTGTGCGTTGAGGTGATTTTAATGTAGAGGACTGCTGCAAGCATTTAGTAATCTGTTGTCTTTGACGTTTTGTAGCCTTTCGGATTCTATCCTTAGACGGCATTGTCTAATTTCTAAATAATCTGCAGTTGAATCTGTGGTAAAATATAATAAAAAATGTTAATAACCACTATTACTAAACAGTAAATCAATAACAGTAAGGATTTGATTCAGCAATGCTATAAAGATGGTTCAGTGAAGTCTTCTTAATTTTACTGTGATATTGATAGTATTACAGGGCTTTCATGCAAATGACTGCCCCCCTGCAACAAAAAGCCCACATGAAACTTGACGCACATTAAATTGTGTACTTACCAGCAATAATACATATGCCAGTGTTTAGATCCCTCCACCCTGCCCCTCCCCCTCCCCGCCTCCCTGCCCCACCGTAACTCCCTCCACAACCCGCGGCTGCTATCTTGCAACATGATGCATCTTGTAAATCACTACTGCATTATAAAAGTGACGCAACAGCAGCACAAAATAGGTGCACAACCCTCATAAATCTGCCCCTAACACTTTAAATGATTGATTCAGGATGACGATAAGGTGTGGACTATCTAGAAGTTTGTTTGAGGTGAGGCCTACTCAGGGTTGCAGATGAAATTTAGACTTGTTGAAGAGTACAGAGGTGATAATACATGTACAGGCCTACCAATGAAGTGAATCATGTCCACTGCACTCTTGAACAAAGGCCAGACCTCCTCTATCTCCCTGAACACGACTAAACATCATCTGCACAATGTGATTCGTAATGTTAGGAAACACAAGTGATATAATTGAAAAACGTGAAAATATTTTTGCACATTTAACAATCACATCACCTGTATTTCTTCAGCTTACTTATCTCATTATGCAGATGTACTCTACGTCCTATGTAGAAGCACACCCTATCAATACTTAAATTACCCAAGCACACATGGGAGCGTATTTACAAGGACCTTGCTCCAGGGGAAATGTCTTAAATTAAAATTGGAAAAATTACATCAAAGGGACTCAAAGGCCTTGTAAATATGCCCCAAACAACCTATGAAACACTAGCAGTACATATCAAGAAACCTAATTGATTTCAAAAAACGTTTTTAAACCTTTTATGTAAAACAATTATATACCTACATTCATGGGGAACTAATACACATGAAAACATTTTTTTAAGGTCCTTGCACCTTTTTTTCAATCACTTTTAACATGGCTATGTAACTCAAACAATCAAAATCAAAATTTATCAAGCACACATGGGGGCGTATTTTTTACAAGGACCTTGCACCACGGGGAAAGTGACTACAAATGACAAAACACACATGGGGACGTATTTACAAGGCCTTTGAACCAGGGGGAAGTGACTTGAAATGGCTAAGCACACATAGGGGTGTATTTACAAGGCCCGTGCACCACTTATGCATCAGTTTTAACATGTACACTGTAGAGCAGCATGGGGCAATAACAACACAGATTATGGTATCATCAGCAGTGCATTGCGGGCGCGCGAGTTATAGTTAGCTGAAGTAACTATAACGTGGGAATTTCATTGGTTTTATATGAGTGAAATGTCCAGCTAACTATAACATGTGTCAAACCTATGGTTTTTGCAGTGAATTTCATAGGTTTTTCAAATGCAACTTCCTAACTATAACGTGTGTAAAACCTATGGTTTTTTCAGTGAATTTCATAGATTTTTTAAATGCTACTTCCTAACTATAACGTGTGTAAAACCTATGGTTTTTTCCAGTGAATTTCATAGGTTTTTTGAATGCTAGTTCCTAACTATAAAAGATATACCTAAAATGGATATTGCCATACCAATCTTATGTGCGCGATCGGGTGCGCGCACCCGCCTATATATTTCGTGAAAGCTTTGTAATTTCAACTTAATGAATTTCTTCATAGATCAATCAAAGAACTTATAGTACGTTAAAGAGACTGAACCTAGGCTTCTTTTTTTTCATAGGAACCTTTTAATTAAATGGAGCCGAATGTCTTTTTAAACTTTCGTGCGTGACTGGATGTAGACACCTTTTTTTTTTTTAATATACAATGTTTTATAGTTTGAAAATTGTACACTTGAATCGAGCTCAGAAGATATGTAAAATCCGTATGTGTTTGAATTTACTCCTTTTCACGTTTTGAAACTTCACTGAAGAAGACCGCTACTTCAAAATAACGTACGTGACTAGATAGTATCATCGCGTACACGACCTGAGACGCGCATGGGAAGTCATGTGACTTGAAAACAACACTTCCAATTGGTTCTTAGTAGTTTCTATTCTGGAATTTACACGAAGCACTCCACCCACTTTCCTCACTTTCTTTTCTACTCTCAAGAGAGAACAACGTCCAACATCTTCCGAAAGACTTTGCTGAAATGGCTGCCGTTCCGCATTCATCTTCCGAATCTGAAGAAAATGAGCTACTACCTTTAAGAAGAAAAAAGGAATCTTTCATTTGGCAAATTTTCACTTATCCGGAAGATCAAAAGAAAGTGAATGCGCCAAAAGTAACCTGCCCGATATGCAAATCGGAGCTCCCAAGAGGAAATCCAACAAAAAAATATTCCTTTTCCATACATACCATGCAGCGGCATGTCAAACAAAGGCACCCTGAGCATTATGCAAAAGCATTGACAAGAGCCCTGGCCACGCTATTACCATCAGAAGTGACTAGCACATCTTCTGGAGGACGACCTGTATCTCCATCGAGTGCTGAGATGGACTTGAGACCATATCTTGCGAAGGTGCACATGAAATGCAACGAGTGTGGAGAAATTCTTCTGTACGGAGAGCAGAGCCTCATTCTTATTAAACTCAAAATTGAGAGTCATAAATGCCCCAAGAAAATATACATTTCTTCATTTCATTTTGATCCTGTGTTACACTTGAAAAAGTCGTTGCAAGTTTCAAAAATCAAAAACAACATAACACTTGTTTCCAAAAAAAAAAAAAAAAGTTTCTCTTTGTACCAAAACGAGCTCCAGGAGCATATTATAAAGGGAGTTTATCTCCGCTTTTGTGGCTTTGTTTCGTGCGCGACCGGGTGCGCGCACCAAACTATATATTTTGTGAAAAGTTTGCAATTTGAACCTATTGAATTTCTTCATAGACCCATCAAAGAACTTATAATACGTCAAAGAGACTAAACCTATCCTTCTTTTTTTGTTATTTTTAAATTTTTCATTAAATGGACCCAAAAGTGTTTTTTAACTTTTGTGCGTGACCGAATATACACACCTTGATATTTTTTAAAAAATATAAAAGTTTTTATAGATTAACAATTATATGCTTGAATCGAGGTCAGAAGATATCTATAATCTGGATGTGTTTCGATTTACTTCTTGTTCACGTTTTGTAACTTCGCTGAATTAGACCGCTACTTCCAAATGACATACGTGACCAGATACTGTCACCGCGTACACGTCCTGGGACGCGCATGTGAAGTCATGTGACTTGAAAACAACACTTCCAATTGGTTCTTAGTAGTTTCTATTCTGCAATTTACACGGAACACTCCACCCACTTCCCTGGAGAAAAAGTTTATCGGAAAACTTTAAAACCCTCCTCTTTTCAAACATTTGACATCGTTAACATAACAGTGTAGTAAATAAAACTAAATCCACCCCGTCCCTTAATTACAAGGGACACATTACTGTTTGAAAACAACTTTTGTTTTCACGCGATAATGTGAAATACTGAGCCTGTTACAGGATTTTCTTTCACATATATGGTCCCATTGATGTTGAAGCACTAACACCGTGGAAAATACTACCGATAGCGGTGATAATTTTAACGCCGAGAACCGGCGATTTTTATCACTTAGAGTCCTTGCTATTATAAAGGTTTTATCTCTCTGATTCTCAAACTGTACAACGCGGCTCCCCTGTGTGTCGTAATTAGGTGCTAGGGGCGGCGCGCGCACTCTACTGTGACTAAGCATCCATAAATTTCACGGACATCTCTACCCTGTTATCTGCAATTGTAAGCATCAAAAGGAGCTGCGCTGCGCCCCTCGGAGAGGCCTCACTCCCACTGCTACAGCGGCTTGGCAGTCGTCCAGATGCACAAGAACAGCCCCTCCGATCCATTGAACTTCTGTGTTGGTCTCAATGAAAATAAGCACTGAAGAATATTCAAGTATGTAGTACTCCTCCTGCTACAGCATACAGAATGCATTCTGTTAGGTATAAAAAAGTGAAACACCCACGCAACAATCATACAGAACACTTCCTCTAAAGAAGCCTGTGATTACCTTTAAAACATCAGGTTAACCTTTTTTCACTCTCTCATCATTGTTAAAGATAAGTATTTATAATACTATATTAAACAATGCCATCGTTCTTGCTTTTTTATTTAAAGAATCTTGCAATCATTCACAAATCCAATACTCATGGCTTCTTTTTCGTGAGAAAAATCTTGCAACATTATATATCTACATAGAATAACAGAAAAAACATAACACTGCAAAGGCCGAACACTCTACTAAACGTAGATTTGTAACATATAGGGCAGATTTATGTTAACTACTTCATACCCAGATATGCACCAGTTAATGTGCACCACAGTGCTAGTGCTCCGTCACCCATGGTGTGCCACATTTAAAATGAGGCGCACCATGGTACAAAGACAGCATACATGCCTAACATATCTGTGAAGAAAAAGTAATACATTGCTAGAGTTGCATCGCAAATGTAATACAGCTCCAGTAAGGCTCACCAGTGCACTATATGTACAATGCTGCGTCAAGACCTTCGCCTGCTTCAAGCACATGCACAGTTTTGAAACAGCATGGCCCTGAAAGTCACTGAGTGAAATCTCATGAATCACAGTCAGCCACTTTCAAGACGCATTCCTTCAGAGGAACACTTCCTTATGATACAGGGCCTTAGAATGTGACATATCGCCTAGATTCATTAATGTTGTATATATGATACATTATTTCCACTGTCATTGTAAAAAATAAACTGACGAAATTGTAGCGCAAAGAGACGCAATGTCAACATAAACCTGCCACAATGTGTTTTAAAGTACCCTTTAAATTATAACCAACACTCTCTTTGTAGAGACCCCTAAGGATTTTTTAACACCTGTTAAATCCTTCCATACTCATCACAAAGCCGCTCCATCACGAGCATCGCCTGAGCTGTCCTCAGGACGGACCACATTTGTCATGGGCTTGCCGCTGTGCTTGCACAACACTAACATTGCGCCTCCATGATACGTTCTATTGACTAAGCAGAACCATGACGGAACCACTCTATCATGAACACACCTCAACCATGGCTCGTGAAGGAGTAGCTCTATCATGACCATACAAGTACCACTCAGCCCCCCGGCCTCCTAATCCTGAGGCAGAATTACCACTGCAACAAAGGACTTAAACTCCTGCAAAGAACACCATGTAACATTTAATATCATTTTCCACCAATGTTTTCATATATCAGTGTTGCTGAATTCACTCACTGAAATGTCGCTCATTTCATTAAATCACTTTTAGAGCATGCCTTATAACAATGCACCCAATCCTACGTGGAAGTGTTTATATTAAACATGAAATTGCTTTAACCAGGGTAGACAAAGAAATGACAGAGTGATGTAAAAGTTTTTTTATTTTATATACTTACCTAAAAAATAGTAAAAAAGTAAAGTAAATTTCTTTTTAAAACGTAGTACCTGTGGAAGAAAAGTAAAAATAAGATTATAAAGTACATTTCATTCAAGAAAAAAAAATTGGAGACAATAAGAGAGAGGCAGAGAAAACTCTCGGATATTATTAGTTGTACTTACCTTATAAATATAATATCTGTGGAGGACAGTAAAAAAAATCTGTTATAATACATATTTCTAAATGCAATGTAACAAAATAAGTCAAACTACATATTAAATGGTTTATTTTGGCTGTCCTCAGAATACATTGATTTTCACTATGAAGAGTGATTTCAATATTAATCATCATATAACAGCGGGGAAAAAAAAACACAATCAAAATGATTGTGTTTAAAAAACCCATACAAAATCTCCATACATATTATAAATACCTGAAAAAAACATGTCTTAAATGTTTTTCTCAAATTCACAATTTCTTGAGTAAGCACACTACATCTTCCACAGTTACAAACTAATTAAACTATACGACCTATTTTTCAATATATCTCAACAAAGCCCAGTGCAAGTATCTCCTATAAAAAATCTATCTGAAGGACACATTTTCTTCTCTCATACCTTTCCGCGTGGCCAAATTGTATAAGCTAACTCATTATCTTTTAAATACCTCTCCCAAAAACTTGCGTCCATATAAGTTCTAAAATAATTATCTAAAGTACTCATTTTCTTCTCTCATATTTTTCCACGTGGCCAAATACTATGAGTTAAGAAGTTTTTTTCTAAAATTATTTATTCTTAGTCTTATCTATTCTTTTCTGAACATTTACAATTAAAATTTGTAACATGTTTTATATCATCAAACATTAAGTAAATTTGTACCTGATGTTATCACTATGCCAAACACAAATTTCATTTATAGATTTGTACACCCTCAGTCACATGATATTTGTAAACTAGTAAGTTTCAGATCTTTACAGTATTCATCTTCCTACAGCAAGTCATTCTACTGAAATTTGGGTTCCAAAAATAACAGATAAGAGTTAGTTAAGGCAAAAGGCAAACGTTTCTTAAAAGTCAATTGGCTATCATTGCAAAGCGTCCAGCCACTTGCACACTTCAAATAAGCTGTATAATGTCCTGATGATGTAGAAGGCCCTTCATGAAAAATAATGGCTACAGTTACAAACGTTCTTCTAGAAATAGATACTTGAGAAGCCACAACATTTTTTGTTAAACTTGACAATTTACTCCCATCAGCACTGCATCGTTGAAACATTAAAATTACATATTGTCCATATCTATGGATAAATAAAGTTGATAACATTTCAGACTTACATTGAGAACAGACCATGTTCTGATGCGCATCTTTAACTAGTTTATTAAAAGACACTTCTTTGCAGTCTGGTAATGTTAAATATATAAATCTTTCACTGTGTATATCAGTACTACTTGAAAATTAGCAATTATCACAATTATGTTCCCATTTATAAGAAAGGCCAAAAAGACTATCAATATCTACACCTTCATCTTCCAAAACTGTAAACATATACATAATAAATTCCTGACAATCTTGCTGAATATTCTGAGAAAATTGATTTACTCCTGCACATATGTCATTCCTTAGTTCTGAAACACTTGCTACTACACTATCACCACTACTACATTTTTCAAATATAGAATTTAAAGAATAGCAAAATGTTTGCTCCTGATTTTCTATAATCTGTTCCTTAACATTTTTCAGAAAAAAAACAACATTAACTACTACATTTGCATAGCAGTTGACACCAGACCTGTTTTCAAACTTAAATCCAACAATCTCTTCAATACTAACAGTTTTCTTACGCCTACCAACAACAGCTACATCTTTTTTCGTCGTTTCTCGACTACTTCAGCACATTTCTCCTCATTTTTCCTTTTGTGACCAACCATACACCTTTCAATTAAAGGATATTGAGGTAAACTTGGAGCATATTCTCTTCTTAACCTATTATACTCCTTCACACAATTTAAATCTGCACTAATCTTTGTCTCATCATAATCAATTAGATAAAGTCCACATAAAGTTCTAACTCGCGATAGAGCAACATACGCCATACCCTCTTTGAATACAGTGCTTCCAATATTTACCAAAGCACAATCTACACTTAAACCTTGAGATTTGTGTATAGTCACTGCATATGCCAAACAAATTGGAAATTGCTTACGACGGACATATAAGTCTTTCACAAGCAAAAAACGAGTTGAACATCGACTAATTTGTTGAACTTCCTCAATGCCATCAAATTTTATTCTCAAAAATTCAATCTCATCTCTATTTGTATAATTGACAAAACCAACAACATTACCCATTGCTCCATTTACCATTGCTCTTTTGACATGTAAATTTCTCCTTAAAATTATCCGACAATTTAAACATACATACAGATTTTTCTCTAAACCAGCAGTTTTAGATATAGTTTTTTGAAGAGAATCACATTTTAACTTCAACTTTTCAGACAAAACAATAGTACTACCTTCATGCTCCATTCTATCTTTAGCTTCCAGTTTCTTAATTTCTTGATTTTCTAAATCCAACATTTTCTCATTAAAAACTGAACATTCTTTCAGAGTTGGCATCAAGCATATCACTGACTTTTTTGCTACCTCTTTGCTATATATTTTCTCAGGTACATTATCTTCATTAGGAAACAGCTTGGAAAGTAATCCTGTTCGTAGAGTGTGTTTCGCATCTTCAGTTAGTTTTCCAATCCTAATATCTTGAAGAATATTTCCATATTTAGTATCCCTTGCCTGTCGCATATTTTGAATCAGTTCAGTATATTTGAAATGTGACCATATATTAACATTTCCAATACTGCCCAGGCACTTTCTGGTCTCCTCATGTGTGACAGTTTCAAATACAGGTTGTCCTTTCACAGGAGTTAACTGCAGTAGATCTCCAAAAACTATGACATGGTTACCTCCAAATAACACATCATACTCTGTCTTAAGTGTCTGTTGCATTCTTAAATGCACAGAAGCAAGAATTAAATTGGATACCATGCTTACTTCATCAATAATAAGAAGTTTCACCTTTTTAAGGACTCTAGAAACTTCAAAACAAGCTTCTCCAGATAGCTTCTAATATTGTAATTTATTTTCATGTTCAACTGGCAGCATCAGTAAACGATGTAAAGTAACACCTTTAATATTATGTGCTGCCAATCCAGTTGGAGCAGTAACAACAAACGACAGTGTTGACTGAGTTGTTTGCTGTAAATATGTAGTAATTCCTTTAATTAGGAAACTTTTACCAGTCCCAGCTTCTCCACTTACATATAATCGAATAGGTTCAAATGACATACATGAGCAATCTTTGCTCAATGTGCTCTGTCACTTCATCATATATCTGTCTTTGCTCAACATTAAACTGCTTCTTTAATTCTTCTAAGTTGATTACTTCCTCTTGACCTTGCTGCATTGCTCTTTCCACCTCATCCATGGCGGTGGCTGCTTCATTTTGGATAATTGGTTGTCCCAGTGGATCTTGACTTAATGAAGCCGAACTTTGACTACCTTGTGAACTATCTCTAGCAATCTCCGCTGCAATTGTCGCTTCTTGCTCTATTTCATCATTCAACATTTGGAGATAATTACTAAAAACAGGACATTCAATACTACTTTTAGATGTGTTGAATGAATCTTCATAACTATCAAAGTCTCCAAGTAGTTCCTCTTCTCTACGCCATGGTTTAAAGAGTTGCAAAAGAGCAAAATAGGTAAATTCTCTTTTGTCAGGTGTTTCGCAACTCAGTTTCCGATGATTAATCAAGTGTCCTTTTCTTTGTTTCACCAGACATCCTTCATGTCCAATTACAGTGTAGTTTTGAAGTATTTCATACAGACAAATGTTTTCAAGCATAGTACTTCTATTTGGATAGTATGTATCCAACATATTTGTTTTCATAATGTCTGTACTGTTTGGTTCTTTCTGGGCTAAATATTCAATTTCTTGCACAGGTTTCAGAACACGGTTTCGTGTTTCTGCTAGGCCCAAACTCACCCAGAGAATAGTCCTTGATTTAGCATAAAGACTTGCTGATAAAAATCGGTCACAACATTCATATGCTCCAATTTCTCGATGAGACAGCATCTTCAAACTGTACGTATACAATTTCTTGCTTAGGCTCTTTTCATGAGAAATGTCTTCCCACATCTCCTTCAATTCCGTCTTTTCAGATTTCATGATGTAAGACGTTACATATCGAGCCACAGCAATAGAATTGTCTGCAGGGATGGGTAGGTTCTCCAGGGAAGTAACATCCTCCTCCGTGGACTCCAGATCCACCTCTGCAGGTGGCCCATCTATCTCACGAGGTAGAGATGCTGAGGCAGGTTCCTCCTGCCTACTGTCCTTTTCTTCTCTGGCAGCGGGCTGGGCCATTGTTCCAGGCTCCAGCGTAAGCGAACTCCCCCTCCGGGTAGTCGCGGACCTTGTGCTGACACAGGCCCAGTCAGGTGTACCCAGCATCTCAGAATGAGTCCGGTATTCCACCTCCCTCCAAGCATTGTGCTCCATATCATTTCCTAACAGGCAATCAACAGGCACGGCAGGGCTTACGGCAACTCGAAGTGAACCTGCAACCCCTCCCCACTCAAAGGGTACTTCGGCCACGGGATAGTGGCCCAATCTGCTGTCAGCCATCACAGCGGGATGGGGTACATTTGGGATGATCTGCTCCGGAGACACCAGCTGACTCCTCACCATAGTCATACTGGCTCCTGTGTCTCTCAGAGCCTCCCCTCTATGGCCATTGATGGTAATACCACTGCTCATACTTGGTAGTATTTGAGGGTAATTGGGTCTTTGGCACCATCTCCTTATCCCCCAGGGACACTAAAGTGACACCCGCCCGCTCCCCTCCCTTATCCAAAGGCATCTCCTCCCCGAGCACTACACTAGTTATTCCCGGGGCTTTTCCTCCAGTGGGAGGGGGGTGGTCTTTTTGGGCATTTCACATTTCCTTTATAGTGTCCCACACCACCACTCTCGAAGCAATGTACAACCCTTGGCTGCTGGCTTTGGCCAGGATTAGGGTTGCGGGGTTGGTTAACCTTAGGGATGAATCCTCTGCCCCTTCCTTGTGAAGTATTTTGTGGACCTTTTGAGAACTCCCTTTTGTTAACCCCCCCCTCTTTCTTTTGGGGGGCGCCCTGTCCAGTCTTATGGGAATCCCCTCCAGTCCCCTTCGTGGACACCCGGGTACTAGCCCAGATGTCCGCCTCCTCAGCAAGCTTTCTGGGGCTGGTCAGCTTGCTGTCCACCAGGTGTTGTCGCAGCTTGGGAAAACATTTCTCGAGTAGGTGTTCCTTGAGTATGAGGTTATATAAACCTTCATAATCCCCTACCTCGCTGCCCTTCACCCAACCCTCCAAGGCTTTCTTTGCGTAATCTAAGAAATCCACCCAATTCTGGGTACTCAATTTATGACTTCCCCTAAATTGTTGTCTGTATTTTTCGGGGGTAAGTCCAAACTTTTTCACCAGCACCACTTTTATTGTAGGGTAGTGGGTTTGCTCATCCCGCTCCAGAGCCAACAAGGTATCCCTGCCAGCAGGTGGCATATACTTATACAGCCCACCCCCCCAGTGGGTTTCTAAGATCCCATGAGCCCTTAAAGAGACCTCATATGCGGCTAACCATTTGGCAATATCATCACCTGGGGTGTAACTAGCAATGACATCCTTGGATAAATAGGGTCTGGGTTCCCTTTTTTCTTTGTTTTCGCTGCCACCATTGTTTGGATTAGGGGACCTTAATGTTAAGGCTTGAAGGTCTAGCTCCTTTATTGTTCGTTCGTGGGCCAACCTTCTGTCCTCCCGCTCCATTTCTAATTTAGCTAACTCCAATTTCAGTCTCCTCTCTTCCCTCCTGTCTTCCAGCTCGGCGTCAGTAAAACTCCTCACTGAGACACTGCTGCCCTCCCTTTAAAGTGTCCTGGGACCTGTCAGCAGATTCCCCCCTTCAGTTTGGTACAGCATTGCGGTCTCAAGGACAGTGTCCCTATCACTCTCTTCTGTGTCCCGTTCCTCCTCTATATGAGCTTCCACCCATGCCCTCACGCTTTTCTGTAACTCACTTTTCTTGGCACCTTTTTTGAAGAACACCCCCTGTCGTTGACACCACTCTTTAAGTTGGGTCACAGTGTAGGTCTCTATCTTTTCAAGGTTTAATTCCATTTTTCAAATATGGTATCAGGAGAGAACTAAGAAGCGTAATCTGTGGATAACCTCCACCCACCACCAGAAGTAAATTTGGAAAATCAAAATATAAATTTGGGAGACCGCTTGGAGAAAACTCCAGGTGTAGGTTTATGGTGCACCCTGAATTACTGCAAGGTATACGCAAGCACAAGTAGTATCCCACCGCAGAAACACCAATATGTTAGACCTAGGGGTCTCCTAGTCAACACGTGGGTAGTATGGCACAGAGGGGAAGACTGATTCCAAAGGCTAAATGTGTAAGCTTGCGTAAAACCTCTCAGGAACTCAGCGCCCATCCATTCGAAAAATGACACTACACCTTGTTAGGAAAATAAGGTTCCTACTTTATAAAAATAGACTCTGTTCTCTTTGGTTAGATAACTTTCTTATTACATTAGTACATCACCTTTCAAATGAATGCAATTCTTATCACTTCTTACGTTTCTTTACATTTCACGTTACAATTTCATTTTACATGACCCTCCTTCTTCTTGTTAGAGAAATCAATACAATTCAGTTGCTTACAGAAAGATCAATAAACGATTCCCCAGAACGAACCAGAGTATACTTCACCCCCGCTGCTTCAGGTTCAGATCACTTTTAACATTCACTGTACACAATACTTCTCAAGGGTTGGCACGGCTGTTACACTAGGGAAGAATAGGCAAATTAACATCACATTTCACTTCGGCCCCAGTAACATCACCCCCGCTGACCTTTAGGCAGCTTAGTAGGATCTGATTACACTGTCACCTCAGATTGGAGGATGGTATCTACACACTTCCCTATGATGGAATTTGTGCCTATCTCCCCACAACTCCTGGTTTTCTAACCCACAGCCCCTTACGAGTTCCACTCGCTCCTCTCACTCTCCTCGTATTTATCAGGCTTGATCCTCTACTGGCTTACTCGTACTGTGACATTCAAGTTCAGGGAAATACTCTGGCCGGCTTCTAGTTCACACGGGAATCGCCTGTCACCCCTTTCAAGCACTGCTCCTCCAAGAACCGTTTCCACCCTTCTCCTAGCAATGCCCCAGCTTACTTTCGACACTGCCGGAGTTTGTCAGCTTGGATGAAACAGTCTTGGGAACCACCTCACCTCAGAGGTCAGGGGGTCGGCATGCGATACTTCTCCACTGCGAACAGGTCAAGGGCGGGACGTCCACCGGCGGTATTAACAGCGCGCGTCACCACTCCTCCCGATCTCCTCACCAGTGCGAGCGCTGTACCTTCCTCTGCGTGGGACCGCCCTCACCGACGTCGCTCGGCTCTCCTTCAGAAGCTCTTCCTCGGCCCCGCCTTCGCTGGCATTGGTCCGTCTTCCACCACTACAGTTTCGCGAAAGTTCCGTCCCTCAGATACACCAATGCTGCTTCAGGTGTTTTCGAGTGGGACGGATGATCTCTTCCTCGACCTCTGCTACAGGCTACTCTTCCTTTGACTCGGTAAGTGTGCCTCGTCTGCTGTGAGGGCAGACACAGCGGTTGTAATTTCAGCTCCTCTTCCTTCTTCACGTTAATGCCGTTTCAAAAGGGGCAATTAAGTTGAATGTTGACAGGAGCGACCCAGGGGTTGATGAACCCCCGCTATGATCAAAGTACACCAAGGGAATTTACGGTGCCTTTGAGGTGAAAGTCCAGGTGCGTAGATGACACTCGGACTCAGTGGGGTTCAGTCGGATCCAAGGGGGGTCACATCCAAGTAGAACACAGTCGACCACAGGACAAGTGGGCTCCTACTGGTGCAACTCTCTCCTCTGTAATTCACCTCTCTCCTCACTGGTCACTGCTACCTCTCTGGTCACAGGCTTACACAAAATGGCCACCTGAGTACGGTCCTTTTATAGGCTGACCCTAGTCAGTTGGACTTGGCAGTTGGTTCCAGAACCTTCCTCAGGCAACACAATGGGTCAGCTTGGTTAGGATGACTGTTATGTCAGGGATTCAGGGATCTCACTAAATTTTCAGGTAGATGACTAGGCCTCAAGGATAAGGTGCAACGTCCTACTCAAGGAACACCTAGCCCCATAGTCAATGCTGACAACCAAAAATCTGGGTGGACATAAAAGAAAAAGATAATAACACTCGGAGGCCAAAGGGGACAAAATAAATCATAGTTGTGAGAGGACCCCCAAAAGCAGACAGGTCTCACATGGTGGATCGGTGGAGTCCAAAGTTCTGGTGATGCGGCAAGCGCTGCGACCCACGAGCTGTGTCCCAAGCCCTTCGATGCACATAAGGCCTTTGACGTTGATGACGGATAGGGCCACAGTCAGGGTGGCAGCTGTTCGTTTGCGAAGGTAGGAGAAGGTGGGTCTGGTCGGATTGTTAAATACCTGCATTTCAATTCGTTCTTTGACAGGGATGTCCATGTGGATAGAGTCGTTGGAGGTCTGTGGGCAGAAGTGTGTCTTCGTTTTGTTCTGCCAGACCTCATGGAAGAAATGTGTCATAGTTTTGCTGGAAGTGGCATTGTCCCTATAGCTCTATTGCAAGAGGATCAGCCAAGCAAGGCAAGAGCCGTGAATTGAGAAGGGTGAAGGGATGAAGGGAATTGAATGTCCAGTGGCGTGGGGTAGCAACCCACAGATCCAGCAATTGGTGGCATTGGTAGCAAGATTGTGTTGGTGCAGCAGGAATTGTTCCAAAACTCGCACGCTAGAAACAGCCCTTGGGAACAATAAGACAACGCCCACTATGCTTGATAGTCTCAGCATGTGGTGCAAAGAAACAGAACAACGTAAGAAGAGAAGCGAAATTAGACTAGAGAAAGAACTGCGAAAGGCAGCCCACCTAGCTGCTAGGAAATTAGAAGAAGAGATTAAGGAGAGAGAGGAAGCCAAACGGAAGCAAGAGTCAGAGACATCAAATCAGTGTCCGGTTAGAACACCCTCTACGCTCTACCCTGAATTACCCTCGAAACGGCGAGCCAACGATGATCTTTTGTTAGGTCCTCCGATCATCTACATGCCCCCTCCATATGCCCCTTCCCAACCTTTAGCACAGACCCCGTCGCCCCCAAGCACCAGCGAGAGTAGTATCAGAGCTTTGGCCCCCTTGGCCTCCGCGCCGGCCGAACCCCTTGTACTAGATACAGCACAAGCGACAATGTTAGATGACCCTGAGGCCCGAAAGACAGATTCCACAAGAACAAACAGGTTGAGCAAAGATGAGCGAGCAGGGATTGACAAGATAGTAAAGACACTAGTAGAAAGAAAAGAGAGTGAGGAGCACTGATTAGTAGATTGATTGATAGTAACGGCCTGTCGCCAGAAACCCCAGGAAGACGTATCGAATACTTCTCCCGGTTTGCAACGGTGTTCTCCGATTACAGCGGCCAGGACATGACCACTGCAACCGGACACCATCTGTTTGTCCAGAAATACGTAAAGGGTCTGTCGCAGGAGGTCTCTCAGAAACTGCAGGCCAGCGAGAGTAGCTGGGCAGCCTCCAAACCCGTGGCTATCCTCCAGATGGCCCAATATTACGAGCACCAGAAAAATGAAAACGATAGAGTGACAGAGAAAAAGAAGAAAGACTTACAAGAGAGGGTGATGATTGCGCAGTTGCAAGGGGCGACTATAAGACGAGAGCAATACAAAGGGAATTACCAGACAAATGCCCCTAGGAACGCACCCCCTAAAGACCGTACTCGGACACCCCATGTTGGACGGAGAGACAGTAGCGAGGACCAGTGTGCATTCTGAAAGGGATTCGGCCATTGGAAATTCAAGTGCCCGGTTCTGTTGGAGATGAACAGGAATAGGGACCCCAAAGACGTAGCGGGTGGACCGAGAAATAGAGGACAGCAACGGGGGTCCGCGGATGACACAAATAACGATAGATCAAGCAGACCGAATACATTTGACCGTCCCAGACAGAACCAGTACCAGCAGTCTGACTGCAACGATGCCCGTGACTTCGCATAGGACTGCCTAGGACAAGGGAAGGATCCAGTCGAGCTCTATGTTGACCAGCAAGGTCCTTATGTCACCGCTAAGGTCCTAGGTACGAAGTCTCCATTCCGGGTAGACACTGGCGCAACACGTAGTTGGTTATCTAAATGACTGATTCCAAGGGCACCCTTGTCTGGCTCACTTGTAACATCGATAGGTTTCGATGGAACGCCCTCCACTAACCCTTTGTCCACACCGATCTCCTTTGACCTAGAGAACAACACCACTGATACAATGTTTTGCTTTCCTCCAATACTCCTGACGCCATTATGGGACTTGAATTGCTGAAAATTTCCGAGCTACCATTAGATGTTCACAAGACGGAGTTCGAGTTTTTCTGTACGACAACCCGGCTCTGCTTAGACATTGCCCTTCCCGACGCATGTTCTCCATCACTGACACTGACTCATCCCTCCTTGACACTCTGCCTCTGTATCTGTGGGCCAAGACTGACTCGGATGTAGGACGCATGATGATTGACCCAGTGCACATCACTGTTCGACAGGACGCAATACTCACGAAACTTCCACAATATCGGATATCACCCGAGGGCGAGAAGGCATTGGTAAAGATCATTCAGTCCCTGATAGACGCAGGAGTGGTGGAGGAAGTAGTTAGCAATGTTTGTAACAGCCCTATCTTACCCATCATAAAGAAACAAGGAGACTGAGATGAGAAAGCGTACTGCTTCATCATCAACCTTCGAGAGGTCAACAAAGTAGTTATACCTCAGTACCCCGTGGTCTCGGACATCACCACTATTCTGACTTTGATTCCTTCTACCGCCACCAACTTCACTGTCATTGACCTCAAAAATGCTTTCTTCTCTATCCCCATCCATCCAGACAGCCGATACCTCTTTGGCTTCACCCTAAAAGCCCGCTCATATAGATTCTGTCGAGCACCCCAAGGCTACACAGAAAGCCCCAGCATCTACAGTCAGGCCCTCAAGAGACAACTGAACGAAGTCCAGTTACCCGATGGAGTGGTGTCGATACAATACGTCGATGACATCCTTTTGGCGGCCGATACCACTCCACTTGCAGTCACAGCCACCATCCAACTCCTGCACTTCCTTGCGGAAAATGGCCACAAGGTCTCCAAAAAGAAGCTGCAATTCTGCCAACCCCAGGTCACTTACTTAGGCCAACTTTTGTTTAAAGACGGAAGGAAACTTACTCCCGACCGGATCCAAACCATTCTAGAGACCTCTGTCCCTAAGACGCAGAAAGAAGTCCGCTCCCTACTAGGCCTCACCTCCTTCTGTCGGCAGTGGTTGCCAAACTTCAGCCTCATTGTGAAACCGCTGCTTTCTCTGCTAGCTAAAGATGTCCCCTTCCCACTCCCTTGGACCCCTGTATGCCAATCCTCCTTCATAGAACTACGAGATGCCCTTTGTTCAGCCCCTGTCCTAGGAACCCCCGATTACACGAAGCCCTTCTCCCTCTACACTCACGAAAGGGAGGGATGTGCTTTGTCTGTCTTGACCCAGTCCATTGGCCCAAAGCAACAACCATGCGCTTACTTCTCTGCCACTCTTGACCCCGTAGGCAGAGCCTTGCATGCCTGCCTTCGAGCTGGAGCTGCCACTGCTATCTCTATCCGACAGAGTGAGGGGATCGTACTCTCGAATTCCCTCACGGTGTTAGTACCCCATGCGGTTGACACCCTCCTGAACCAAACTAAGATGCAACACCTGACGAGTGCACGACTGACTGGTTACTAATTGACTCTGCTTGCACCCCACATCACCCTGAAAAGATGCATCACACTGAACCCGGCAACTTTGTTGCCCCTACCAGAGAACGATCCCAATGTGTCCCCTGTACATGACTGTATGACCATCACGGACGAACAGACCAGGAGTAGGGTTGACCTCAAAGACACAGCTTTTTCTGACCCTGACGGAGAGCTGTGGGTGGACGGCTCTTGCATCAAACTCCCCGATGGCACCACCTCAGCTGCTTATGCAGTCACCACAGCCCGAACTGTAGTAGAGATAGCCCGCATCACGCAAAGATCTGCACAGGCAGCAGAACTTATTGCCCTCACACGAGCATGTATCCTGGCAGCAGGAACCACAGCAAATATTTACACCTACAGCCAGTATGCCTTCGGGGTGGTTCACCATTTTGGGCTCCTTTGGAAGGAGAGGGGATTCTTGACCTCACACGGCACCCCCATCTTACACGGAGATCTAGTCTCCGCCCTGATCGAAGCCGTCCTCCTCCCCAAAAGACTTGCAGTCATCAAATGCCAGGCACACAAGAAAGTGACAGACATTATTGGACAGGGAAATGCACTAGCCGACATCACTGCTCGGACCACAGCTAAGAATAGGACGACGACACGCATGTACGTGACCAGGTCACAAGCAGAGAAATGGACAGACGCTAGGGACACTATTAGGGACATTCAAATGGCTAGCTCACAACACAAATTGACTGAATGGGCACGGGTGGAACTGAAAGATGATGAAGGCTGCTGGCGGACACAAGACTCGAACAAATGGTTACTACCTGATTCATACCTGATTCCCATTCTGCCCATTCTGACCATGGCACACTCCCCTGCTCACATAGGACCAGCCCCTATGGCCGAACTTGTCTCCAAAGTCTGGCACAATGATAAAATCGCAGACTCCGCCAAACGTCTGGTCCAGCAATGTTTGATATGACTACAACACAACCCTGGGAAAGGAACTCTAGTACCCCGGGGAGGGTTTGGGATTCCCAATCACCCGTTTGAAGTCCTGCAGATGGACTACATCCAGCTAGATAGATGCCAAGGCCTGAAGTACGTACTAGTTGTGGTGTGCGCATTTAGCAAGTGGGTGGAAGCCTTTTCCAACCCGTGACAACACTGCCATGGCCACCGTAAAAGTACTACTAAAGGAATTCTTCCCTCGTTACGGCCTTTGTCAAATTTTGTGGAGCGACAATGGCCCCCACTTTCTAGCCGGAGTTATCCAATTCATCTTGAAGGGGTTGGGTGTAAAACAAAAGTTCCATGCAGTCTTCCACCCCCAATCTGCTGGACTAGTGGAACGACATAATGCCACACTGAAACTTAAATTGGCCAAAATAGTGGCTATCACAGGACTGAAATGGCCAGACGCACTCCCACTGGCATTGCTCTCAATGCGTTCCACCCCCATCAAACACCACTTGACTCCTTACGAGGTTGTATTCGGCCGGCCTATGAATATCTGGTCTGCACCAAAACCGACATCCATTCATGACGTCCCGGACGTCCTAATGTCTGATTACTTATGCCAGTTGACTAAGACACTGTCTGTTATCCACCAACAGGTGCTGCATGCCATCCCTGACGCTTCCAGGGGTCCCGGACACCATCCAACCTGGGGATTTCGTTCTGATCCGGAATTTCCAGTGTTCTAAGAGTCTGGAACCCCGTGTGGACGGGCCCCTGGCAAGTCCTCATCACCACCCGAACAGCACTTCGAGTGGAGGGAAAACGCAACTGGGTACATGCGCACCACTGCAAGCGGATCTCTTCGACTCTGACGACGACCGAAGACTTGACCACCCGGGAAGAGCTCCTGAACAAAGACCGACCATCACTGAACTGCTATCCGGACACAGAGACACTCGAACTGGCAAGGATTCCTGATCCCACTGTGCCATCCAGAGAAGGGTATAACCTGCGACGAAAGGAGGGAGTTTCAGCTAAGCAGACCATTGACTAAGTCAAAATTCTCAGATCGGTGGCCTAACACTACAAAAGCTGTCAGGAGAGAAACAAGAAAAACAAAGGGTGGTGGAGGGCCCGAGGGGAGAGCTTATTTATAGACCTAGTGGTACCTTGTCCCCCAACTACAAAGTTAAAACACACGAGAGATACCAAAGGTCTTAGGTTGATTAAATTACTATATAGAACCTGTAAAGTGTCCTACATAGGTGGTAGAGCCAGAAGGTCACTACAAAGAAGAAGAGACAGAGGAGATAGGGAGTCGTGAGATATAGTTCAGAGTGTGAAACTGAAAAAGTACCCATCAGCCCACTCAATAGTGGAACTTCGTCATCTGGGATTTCACGTTGGAAACTGGTGCCCAATAAGCCCTTCCCCAAGAAATACTTGAGGCTAGCTATTCCTGGACCCACTGGTTGAACCCTCAACCAAAGAGGATGACAGAGTATAGGGTGATAAGGCTTAGTTGCAGTGCTTAGAAATATGTGAAAAAAGAAAAAGGAAAGACAATTATCCAAGTGATTAAAAATACCTATCTTGATGTCATAAGACAACTTTAATAGGTCTGCCCATCAAGATGGTATCATTAAAAGCAGAGTGATAATAGATTGCAAAGAATTGCTATTTACCATAGATGTTATGTGGTCAACATGTTTCAGCCTTTATAGGCTTTCGTCAGGACCTATGATTCACTACTGCAACACTTACTTTATGTGCTGTGAATGACAGTCTACAGACAATATCCCAATTGGTATATCATCTCCCAAATTTTTGGGATGAGAAGCCTCGCCTCACCTGGCAACGGCTCAGGATAAAGGAGGACATGCACTCTCCGTCGTTGCCTCGTGCTGTTCTAAGCCGAGGGGGAGGTAGCAAGCTCCCTTGAAGATGATGGAAGCGCCCAATAAGAAGATGATGGAAGCGCCCGATAAGAAGATGATGGAAGCAGCCGGACATCCGAAGATCCGCTACAGAAATCCAAAGACTGACAAAATCCACAGTGCAAAAACTATTGCACTTTTTATTGCCCTCCTCTTATGCCTCCTTCTCATGACCACCCTCTGGATTATGAAAGAAAGCGCACCCACTCATGAGACATTCCTGACCACTGCACAGCCTACCACCATGAAGGAACATTATCTGATTTCTCTTTCACCCCAATTAAGAGAGAGGGCTTCTGCTCTTATCTCCTGCTCCAATAGAGACATTTTTTGAGGGTCTCTCCTTCCTTTTTAGATTTGCTCTCTGCTTCTGGATCTTCACATTACCGTTAACATTACTTTTTGATCTACATAAATTGCGAAGAAAAGACTTAATTGTCTTACCAGGAGATTTTCTGGTGTTTTTTGAAGTACTTGTTGTAGAGGATTCTTTGCATCGGTCTCCCACTGGAGAGCAATTTAGGGACATTTGTAGACGAATGTTTCGCAATAGGGTAGTTTTAAATTTGCTAAAAAATGAAAAGAAAGGTGAACAGAGAGCTGCTTTTTACAAGAAAAAGAAAAGTGTAGAGAAGATTGTTGATCAGGCTTTTGAAGTTAAGAAAAAATTATTTATTTTAGTAATCAATAGAATTAGGATACTTAATAAGGCAATTGATGTTTTCAAATCGAACTGTAGATGGAAAAGAATTATTAATCGGACTCATTTTTGTGAAGTATTTTCTGGAGAATGGATGCATAGTTCAAGTTTTGAGCCATTTTTTAATGAGGAGAGTTACTTTCAGGAAAATGATTTGGTGCATGCAGTTGACACCAGTGGTTGAGCATATGAGGTGAAAGATGGTTGTGTGATGGAAAAAGAGAAACTTATGTCTAGAGATGCAGAAGAGGTGTTAAATGATGAAGTATTAGGGAAACGTACTAAGGGTCCAGTGTACACATGGAAGTGCAGTAGTATTTGTAGTGTGCGACAGGATTCTATGGATTTGCTTCGTAATTTCTTACGTACATATAGTAAGAAAACTCTATAAAAAAATGAAGATCTTGCAAGAGTTAGATCCTTGCAGAGTAAGAGAAAACACAGGTTTGCATGGGCATACACTGGCTTGTCTTTCTAGAAAAGTATGTCAGAGTGTTTTTCATCATTTTAGGATGTTAGTAGTGCATCATAATAAGGTGAGGAAATTAGTGAGAAGGTTGTATTATGCAAAAAGTCCAGCACTTAAGCTTAAACAGTTAAACAGTGCTCTTTTGCATGGATCCGAAGTAGATGTGAAGACTATTTGTGAAGAGTTTTGTTATTTTGGGAACAAAGAGGACAGTGTAGAAATGGATATAGTAATGGATGGTAATGTGGAAGACAATGTACATATTTCAAGTATAGAAAAGTTTGACGAGGAAATTACCAAGTTTAAGGTGAAATCAAGTGAAAGGCCTAATTTAACTTATGTGTGTTGTCGACGGACTCATTATAAGATTCAGACTAGGTTAGTTGATTTATATGCAAAATGTGAATTGGAAAATAATAGTGAATGGAATGATTTTGTAAGTTATTTGTTGGTGGAGAATTCTTTCGATTTGAGTTTTGATCAGTGTATTTGTAATTATTGTTTAAAAAAATTAAATGAAAATATAATTCCTGCTAGAGCTGTTCATAATAATCTTCAGCTGATAGATATTCCTACTGAATTGATAGATTTAAATACTTATGAATCAATTTTGATTCAATGTGTCCATCCTTTTCAAGCTATTGTTCGCATGGAGCCTAAGATAGGGAAATTACCTCCTACAGATTTACAAAGAGGATTAAAGGGAAGAGTTGTTTATTTGCCTCTAGATGTCAAGAAAAATATTGGTGTAGAAAGAGTTGAAGAGGATCCTCTGGTTATTCTAGTTAATGGGGTTCCGACAAAGAGTAAGAAAATCTGGCAAGATTTAGTGGATGTTAGGAAAGTCAAAAAGGCAACATTGTATTTGGTCAAAAACAATGAGTACTCTAAAGATGTAAGTGTTGGAGCAGAGGAAACAGCTACAGAAAAAGACAGTGATTGTTCAGTTGGCCAAATTGAAAAAGTTGATGTGCCTAGAAGTGAAGAAATATATGAACATTATACTGTTCATCCTTTGCATTCCAAAGAAGTAATGGGGAATGCAATTGACTTGTTTCAAATGAAAGCAGCCAAAGGAAGTCCCATTAGTGTATGGGAAGAAAGTTTGGAAGCTCGTTGTTTTCCATAGTTATTTCCAACAGGTCGTGGTGGACGATATGACGATCGACTAGTTCAAATTCCTGCAGCTGAATACCGGACTCTAAGAATATATGCTGAAGATCCAAGGTTTCGGCAATGCATTCCGTATTTGTTTCATCTACTTTATGAAAGTGATTTGTCTGGGCTTTCTTATGCAGTTAATCATATATTGAAAAGTGGAGCTCTTCTGCAAAATGTTTCAGCAAGGGACTTTATGGAGAAAGTCAATCGGCAAGACAGTATTTTGGAATCTCAGCTAATCAATCTCATGGCATGTCAGCGTGGAACAAATGAGTATTGGTTCCTTCGTCATGGGAAATTGAAATGTATGCTAAGAAACTTAGGAACTCCTACATGGTTCCTCACTCTTAGCTGTGCTGAGTATGCATGGGATGACTTACTTCAATTTCTACGAGAGGCAGATGGAAACATAAAAATATAGAATCAAAAACACCTGGAGAACTGTGTTCTTTGGATCCAGTAAATGTTTGCAGAAATTTTAATCATAGATTTGAAGCTATGATGTATTTTATTACCAACAAAAAAAATCCTCCCCTTGGAGAGGTTTTGGATTTCTTTTGGAGGAAGGAATATCAAGCGAGAGGTGCTCCTCATATACATATGTTGTTATGGATTAAAGATGCACCCAAATTTGGATTAGATTCGGATGAAACAGTGATGAGTTTCATTGAAGAGTATTCAACATGTGCTGTTCCAAAAACTACTGAAGAAAACAGTTTAAGGCAACAAGTTTTACGTTTTCAATCTCATCGTTGTGGAAAGCACTGTCGTTGAAAATTTAAAAACAAGGAAAAGTACTACACAAAATGTCGTTTTGCATTTCCGCGACCAGTGATTTCTAAGGGAAGAGTAAATAATTTGATGTCATCTCTACGACATACTGTGATGAGGAAATCACCCAAAAATACATATAATTTAAAAAGAAACAAAGAGTCCAAGTACATCGACGACTACAACCCAGTGATTTTGTCCATGTGGAATGCTAACATGGATATTCAGTTAATTGCTGACAACTCTATTGCTGTGGCTCGATATGTGACATCTTACATCACAAAAAAAGAAAAGACAGAACTTAAGGAAATGTGGGAGGACATTTCACATGAAAAGAGTCTAAGCAAGAAATTATACAGTTTCAAACTGAATATGTTGTCGCATCGAGAAATTGGAGCATATGAATGTTCTGATCGGTTATCATCAGCAAGTCTCTATGCCAAATCAAGAACAATCATTTGGGTGAGTCTAGGTCTTGCTGCAACACGAAACCGAGTTTTGAAATCTGTACTAAAAATTGAATATTTGGCAGAGAAAGAACTAAACAGTACAGATATTTTGAGGACAAATATGTTGGATACATACTATCCAAATAGAAGTACTCACCTTGAGAACACTTGTTTGTATGAAGTTCTGCAAAACTACAGTTATGAGAGGAACATCACAGAAGATATCAATAATGGAAAATATGCTGTCATTGGGTATGAAGGATGTCTAGTAAAGCAGAGAAAAGGCCATTTGATTAATCATCGAAAATTGAGTTGCGAAGCTCCAGACAAAAGAGGATTTTACTATCTAGCTCTTTTGCAACTCTTTAAGCCATGTCTTAAAGAAGAGGGACTACTTGGAGATTTTCATGAAGACTCTTTTAATGCAACTGAGGATACCATAGAATGTCCTGTTTTTCTAAATTATCTGCAAATGTTGAACGAAGAAATAGAGCAAGAAACCACAATTGCTGAAGAGATTGCTAGAGACAGTTCTCAAGACAGTCAGAATTCTACTTCATTGAGTCAGGATCCACTAGGAGGACCAATTATCCAAAATGAAGCTGCAACTGCCATGGATGAGGTAGAAAGAGCTATGGAACAAGATCAAGAGGATGGAGTTAACTTAGAAGATTTGGTAAAGCAACTAAACGTTGAGCAGAAAAAGATATATGACGAAGTTATAGAACAGATTGAACATGGATTCAGACATGAGAAAAAAGTGTGCTCATGTACATCATTTAAGCCTGTTCGACTGTACGTAAGTGGAGAAGCGGGAACAGGAAAAAGTTTTCTGATTAAAGCCTTTGCAACTTATTGCAGAAAAGGGCTGATTCACCGCTGTCTTATGTTGTAACTACTCCAACTGGACTGGCAGCACATAACATTAAAGGGATTACTCTACATCATTTACTGATGCTGCCAGTTGAGCATGATAATAAATTGCATTAGAACAAGTTATTCGGAGATGCGTGTTCTGAAGTTTCCAGAGTCTTGAAGAAAATGAAACTTCTTATCATTGATGAAGTAAGCATGGTCTCAAATCTAATGCTTGCTTTTATGCATTTGAGAATGCAAGAAATTCTTAGAACAGAGTATGATGTGTCATTTGAAGGGAAACACATTATTGTTTTTGGAGATATACTGCAGTTGACTTCAGTGAAAAGACAACCAGTGTTTAAAATGCTCACGCATGAAGATACCAGAAAGTCCCTTGGAAGCATTGGAAACGTTAATATATGGTTACATTTTAAATATGCTGAACTCCTTCAAAATATGCGACAGGCAAAGGATGAAGATTATAAAAATATTCAAAAAGATGTAAGAATTGGAAAAGTAAGTGAGCTTGGGAAAGAAGCTTTACATGCTCGATTAATTTCAAATTTGTATCCAAATGAGAACATTCTTCCAGAAAATATTTTAAAAAATATGACTGAGAAGAAATCTGGGATATGTTTGATGCCAACTCTGCAAGAATGTTCCATCTTCAACAACAAAATGTTAAAGTTAGAAAATGAAGAGATTGTGAAACTGAAAGCAATAGATAAAATAGAGCATATGGGTGCAACAATTGTTTTGTCAGAAAATTTGAAAACAAAATTGGATTCATTAGAGAAAAGTATTTCTAAAACAGCTGGTTTTGAAAAGACTCTGAATGTGTGTTTAAATTGTCGTATCATTTTGAGAAGGAATTTAAATGTTGAAAGAGGTCTGGTAAATGGAGCAATTAGTTATGTTGTTGATTTTGTGAATTATAGAAATAGAGATGGAATTGAAAATATGATGGTATTGAGCAAGTACAACAAATCAGTCGTTGTCCTGCTAGATTTTTACTTGTAAAAGACTAATATGTTCGCCAAAAACAGTTTCCTGTGTGTTTGGCATATGCAGTAACAATTCATAAATTTCAAGGTTTAAGTGTAGATAGTGTTTTGGTGAACATTGGAAGATCTGTGTTTAAAGAGGGTATGGCATATGGGGCATTATCACGAGTCGGAGCTT
This sequence comes from Lissotriton vulgaris, assembly GCF_964263255.1. Lineage (NCBI taxonomy): Eukaryota > Metazoa > Chordata > Amphibia > Caudata > Salamandridae > Lissotriton > Lissotriton vulgaris. Next base: position 2,039,297,787 of record NC_141691.1, read on the forward strand.
TATCAGGATTGTACTTGATTGAGTGTGATGAGACAAAGATTTGTGCAGATCTAGATTGTGTTAAAGAATACAATAGGTTAAGAAGAGAGTATGCTCCACATTTGCCTCAATATCCTCTGTTTGAAAAACGTGTGGTAGGCCGAAAAAGAAGAAATGAGAATAATTGCAGTGAGCTAGTAGCAAAAAGACAAAAAGTAGATGAAACTGTAATTCAAAACAGAAAGAAAAATGATTCTGATGAAAATGTTGTTGGATTTCAGTTTGAAAATAGTTCTGGTGCCAACTGCTATGCTAATGTAGTGGTTAATGTTGTTTTTTTTCTTCAAACTTTACAAGAACAGATTGTTGAAAATCGGGATCAAAGATTGTGTGGTTTACTGAATTCTGTGTTTGAGAAATGTAGCAGTGATAGAGCAAAAATAGAAATTGTAACAGAAATTCGAAATATTTTAGATATGTGTTATGGTCAAGATAAATTTTCACAGAACATTCAGCAGGATTGTCAGGAATATTTAATGTATATGTTTGGTGATTTGGAAGAGGAAGGTGTTGATGTCGATAATCTTTTCAGCCTTTCTTATCAATGGCAGCATGACTGCCACAATTGTAGTTCATCAAGTAATACTAGAATAGACACTGAAAGATGTATATATTTGACTTTACCAGACTGTAAATCAGTGTCATTTAAAAATCCAGTTAAAGCAGCAGATCATAATATGGTGTGTACCCAATGTAAGTGTCCAATGGTATCCACATTATTTATACAATGTTATGGTCAGTATATCATTTTAGTTTTCCAACGATGTAGACCTGATGGAACTAAATTGACAACTTGTATCAAACATTTTGTGGCTTCTCAGTTATCAATTTCAGGAAGAACCTTTACAACTGAAGCTATTATTTATCATGACGGTCCTTTGACAACATCAGGACATTATACATGCTACTTAAAATGTAAAAAAGGTTGGAGTTACTGCAATGATTCTCATTTGACTTATAAACAACGTTTGCCTTATGACTTTAAAAATTCTTACCTAGTGTTTTTAAAACCAAAGTTTTAGTAAAGGTAATTGGCCTTTGAAGACGGGAATGGTTAATAAAAGTTAGTTAGTTAGTTAATCTAATGTTTAAAATTATTTATCTCATATAGGTACTGTAAGTGGATCTCATAGTAAAAAATACTCATATATCTGACTCGATTTGGCCGATAGGAAAGTGTAAGGTATGATGTTCTTAGATCTTTTTTCATAGGAAGTCGATGAACTGGAAGTTATAGAGAACAGCAGACTTTTTTTCCACCAAAAGGACCTTCACTATCTTCTATTTGGCCTCACGGAAAAGTAAGTGAATCAAAGGTTATTGTACATATATGAGTTGTAAGTTTTTTATGTTTTTTTTTAAACACAATCTTTTAGATTCTTTTTTTTTTCCCGCTGTTATATGATGAAGAGTTTGAACTCACTAATTTAAGTGAAATTCAATATATTCTGAGAACAGCAAAAATAAACAATGTAACATATTGTATAAGTTATTCTATAGTTTGCATTGTGTAATTTATATTGTATTCCAATTGTCTCACACTCATTTTCCTTTTTCCACCCTTATTTAGCTCTCTTTACTCACTTACACTGCCTTTTTTTTAACTTTGTTTCATCGCTGTTCCTTTGCTCCACTTCATTCACAACTCCTCAATCCAATTTCAACTGTCTGCATTTCCTCTCTCTCTTCCACCACTTTTCATATTTCTCACATTCTCTGAGTACCACTGCTTTAGTTTTCTTCCCCTCTCTTTCCTTCTTTTGCTCCTTTATTCGTTTTCCTTTCTCACTCATTGTACTGCAGTTCACTCAGTCCTTCCCTTTGTCTTTCTGTTTACTTACTCTCTCACTCCTTTTTCCTCCATCATTCTATATTAACCTCATTCCCTTCATCCCTTCACTCTGTGACTCCCCTTCACTCACTCTCAGTCATCTTCTATTCCTCTTTCTTATTAATAGTTCCTCATTTAGACTCCTCTCCTTTTCACTCATTTTCTTTTTACTTTCTTATCTTTCCTGATTTCGTTTTGGTATCTTGCATTCTTTTAGTATCTTACTTATCTTCAGTAATTTGTTCTCTTTCTATTTCTTGTTCCCTCTGTTTTCTCTTTCTACATTACTTTATTTCTGTTTTTGTATCCTTCACTATTGCTTTATTTCTTAGTAAACTTTTTTATATTTTTCACCTCTTGACCTCTTTCTTCTATTTTAAAATATAAATTTTACTAATTATAACTTGTTTTTTGTTTTGTCTTTCACAGATACAAAGTGTAGTTTAAAGATGAAAGTACATTTTCAATAATTATATGGTAAGTGTGAGTACAAAATGGAATTTATCATCACTCTTTGTTTTAACCTCACTACTTTTCTCTCACCCTACCCCACCCCTGTTTTCTTACTCTGCTTCCCTCACTTATTCTTATCCTCCATATTTACTTCTATTTGCCTTACTTTCCTACCACATTCAACTTCTTTCAGTGCCCCTGCTCACCCACACTCCCTCTCTTTCCTTTTTTTTCTGCTTTACTTAGTCCCTTTCAACACTTCTTCCTTTACTCTCTCTGTTCTTTCTTTCTGTCACTCCCCATGTCTTACCCTTATTCACTTTTATCCACCCTCTTTCACTCCTCTTTACTTACACTCACTGCTATTTTCTTTCCCTCCGTCACCACTGTTCCTTTTCTCTGGTTCCGTCACTAGCTGTCATTCCCCATCCTTTACTCTCCTTCCTTTTACTTTCATCACCTATTCACATTCTCCCAAAACCTCTGCTTTAGTCTTCTTCCTATTTTATCTCTTCTTTAGCTCCCTTATTCATTTTCCTTTTCTCAGTTACTTCCTCTTATACCTTTTCTCTATTTTACTATCTATTACACAGTCCCTCTGTGTTTCTCCTTCTAGCTCTCTTTCTCTTTACACCACTCTCTTTGTCCCCATTCCTCATGCTCACTCCTTCATTCTTTTTTTTTTTGGGTGCGCTGACGGGACGCACCCCGGTATGCACACCGGGGCGCTCCAGAGAGAAATATAAAAAAAAATGAATATATTTTTAAAAAATTATATATTATATTAATATAAAATATAGGATTCATTTTTAGAAAAACGTACCTTTCTAAGCTATAGATATTTGCCAAAAAAATTACCTTAGAAATTCACTAAAAAACACATAGGTATGAGGCCCTATAAAAAGTTAAGAATTAGCAGTTAAAAAACCTATGAAATTCACAGAAAAAACCATAGGTTTCACACCAGTTATAGTTAGGAATTACCATTTAAAAAACCTATAAAATTCACTGAAAAAAACATAGGTTTCACACCAGTTATAGTTAGGAATTAGCATTTAAAAAACCTATTAAATTCACTGAAAAACCATAGGTTTCACACCAGTTATAGTTACCTTGAAATTTTATTGACATGAAACCATTGAAATTCCCACGTTATAGTTAGTTTGACTCACTATAACTTGCGCGTGTAATGCACTGCTGATGACATCACATATTACATCACTCATGACATGGTCAGTGACATCACTCATGACATCACTGATGACACCATCCTTGTGACAGAGTGACTGACCTCCTTGCACTGTAAAGTAACCCTTGAAACACATATTCAAAAACAGAAACTAACATTTTCAAAAAAGTGTTGATACCTATACCAGTTACAACAACCAATTCAGTAATTCCACCATTTATATACAGCTCCACTCATTCATCAACAGTTCTATATAGTCATTCATACATATACTCACTTATCATATGTAGTGAGACACCTTTACATCCATTCACACACCGAAAGTCTTCCAAAACTTGCTCACACACATATGGCTGAGATACCCGCCACCCCCTCTCAACACAAATCCCCAAGAATGGGAATACGGAAACGTTTTCTGAACTTTTGGAAGGCGGGAGGGAGTTACCCTCCCGGCCGTATTTATTAAAATATGAAACAAAAATTAAAACATTAAAATAACAGTTTCATATCATGTACAATTTCATTTCCACATTACGATGTTTTGGCTGACCTTAACATATTTCTAATACAAAGGTTCTCCTAGCCGATACTAACATCCTACAAATACATTCTTAAATTGAAATTGTACATCCTAACGTTAAGGGCCAACGGCAAGGTCGTAACCGGTGTCAGATCCCTAAACCAGAACTACCCCCTCAGTTGTGAGGGGCGGCCGCACAGAGGACTGTACCTCCTGTGCACATACCAATTTCCCTTGTCTTGACGGGGGCCCCAATTAACTCGACGCCATTTTATGGTCGTCCGAGGACTCGTGTGAGGTGTCTAGAAGGTAGCGTAGACCCCCCTCCCCACCCCACACAACTTACCACATCTGCCGTCGCAGATGTCCTGGCCCCGGGAAATTCCCAGGAGGGGCCCGTAGCCCCTCCTATCCAGGGAGGGGCCTTGACCGCCTCCCTTTCCTTTCGGCGTCCCATCCTTAGAAGGGACCGCCTCCCCGTTGAGGGGCCAATGGCCACCTCCCCCCGGGCGCTCCCATCCGTAATGGGTGACGCCCCCCCATAGGGATCTTCCAATTACTGCTCACCGATCATGACCTTACCGCCCGACCGAAAAAATAAATACGACATTAAACTAAAAAGACTAATTACTAAAAGACACAGATCCTCAAAGTATGAACTGTCGAAACATCACTGGTCAACACTGGTGCAAAACTTTATTCGATAAAGCATACTGTAAAGAATTATCCACTTTATTGCATAATGAATCACGACTTTAATCAACAACCTGTAAGAAAATTGCGTTTACCATCAAAACTTTATTTCAAACCACTTGCTGTCTTCAGGGGCTGGTGGGTGGGTCAAAATTGGCTCTTCGTTCCGTCTCGAGCTCACGTGCAGCGGGGAGGTGCAGCTTCAGAGCACAGGAACAAGAGGATGCTACTTTGGCTTGTCGCTCCTTATATCCTTCTTCGGGCGGGCGTAAACCCGCCTCCGCCCGCCTCCGGGGGCGTGGCTGGCAGCTTCGGTGTCTAGGACAACCCACTCTAGGGCGGGAAAAAGCGCGCCCCGGCTACGCCGCTTCGGGCATACCAGCCGAGACTCGCCTCCCGCCCAAGATGGCTTCCCGGGGGGATCGGGGTACTCCACCATACGTTCGGGGGGACCGATTGGTCGCCCCTTTCCATATGGCTGAGATACCCGCCACCCCCTCTCAACACAAATCCCCAAGAATGGGAATACGGAAACGTTTTCTGAACTGTTGGAAGGCGGGAGGGAGTTACCCTCCCGGCCGTATTTATTAAAATATGAAACAAAAATTAAAACATTAAAATAACAGTTTCATATCATGTACAATTTCATTTCCACATTACGATGTTTTGGCTGACCTTAACATATTTCTAATACAAAGGTTCTCCTAGCCGATACTAACATCCTACAAATACATTCTTAAATTGAAATTGTACATCCTAACGTTAAGGGCCAACGGCAAGGTCGTAACCGGTGTCAGATCCCTAAACCAGAACTACCCCCTCAGTTGTGAGGGGCGGCCGCACAGAGGACTGTACCTCCTGTGCACATACCAATTTCCCTTGTCTTGACGGGGGCCCCAATTAACTCGACGCCATTTTATGGTCGTCCGAGGACTCGTGTGAGGTGTCTAGAAGGTAGCGTAGACCCCCCTCCCCACCCCACACAACTTACCACATCTGCCGTCGCAGATGTCCTGGCCCCGGGAAATTCCCAGGAGGGGCCCGTAGCCCCTCCTATCCAGGGAGGGGCCTTGACCGCCTTCCCTTTCCTTTCGGCGTCCCATCCTTAGAAGGGACCGCCTCCCCGTTGAGGGGCCAATGGCCACCTCCCCCCGGGGCGCTCCCATCCGTAATGGGTGACACCCCCCCCATAGGGATCTTCCAATTACTGCTCACCGATCATGACCTTACCGCCACAGGCCGGATAGTTGACCGGCTATCCGGACCCCCCACAAAACTCCTACCTAAAGGTCATGCCGTAAACTCTTTAGCCATGCTACGAGGTCTCCTATGAGTAAAGAATTCCCCACCCGAGACAAATGTACCCCATCCTCTATATACATACTGTCCCCCCTAAAACAACCATGAGGAATCGAATGCAATGAACTTGAACGAAACAGTCTACCCAATTTGTTATTTACCTTCTTCACTGAATGATTTATAGCAGATACAGAATTTGCCCCCCGCCACACCTTTCGTGGAATCATATGGGACCATGCAATCGTGCACCCTGGAACCCTTCTCGCCAACCAACTTACTGTGGATAGTATTGCCTCGAGAAGTAGTCGTCTACCAGTGGTCACCAAATCATTGCCCCCAAGATGCACTATAATTATAGATGGCGGTGACCTTGTCCGCCCTAACAAACCCTCAACAAAAGGTTGAAACTGGTCAATACAGAGCCCGCCCCTTCCGTAGAAGGTCACCCTGTACCCGTATTCCCCAGCCATGTGAATCATGTCACCTGCTTTGAATACGTCCCCGGCACGCCTCACGTATGAGTGGCCCACGACCCACACCACTTTTTCCGCAGCCGGTGATCTTTGACCGCTGGTTCCCAGGTGTCGGGTCAACTGCACAGTCCGCCCCGCCTCGTAAGCTTGCGAAACTGTAAACCAAACAAAAACAAGAAGCGTGAGTACATGATTACAGCTTCACAACATGTGCAACCGCACATACCTTTTGTAACAATTCGAGGACCAACGCCCCAGTTGTTTCACTTTGTCCACACTCAGACCCCTGGCTGTAGCCTCTGTAGCAGCCCCTATCCGGAAGGAATGGGTCCCAAAATCGCCCGGGTTCAAGCCCGCGGCCGAAATTGCCATTGCAAGCACCCGCTGGAACTGAAACCTCGTCAGTGGGGTGGCATCAGTGTGTCTCAACAAAGTCCCCCCCCATGATGCCGCCCTCTGCGCCAAATATTCCTCAACGCATACGACGGGGCACATGGGAGATCCGGGCATCCGAAGGACTACTACACTGTCCCCAATCGCACCCTGATCGGTCTTGGACCTGGGAAACGAAACAATCATCGTATCCCCCTTAACTAGAACGTGCTCTCGGCACAGTCCCCCCCCCCGTATCCTACTTGTTCCTCGCCACCAGTTCGCTTACCCCCATAGCCCCATGGAATGCTAATGCAAAAGCGGCCCGGAATAACACTGTTTCAGACTGGGATGAACAAGTCGCAGGGAGAACGGAAAATAACAGAGCCAACCTCTCCAGACCTATCGAGTGCCTTTCATCTACTTTGCGACCCTCAAGGCGTTGCCACCCATGCAGCGCTTTCTGTACTACGAAAGATGCAGTAGGGTCCTGGTTCCCATGAGCCCGCGCCATGAAGGAAATGGCTACCGATTTGCCTGCCTGATGTAAAGACAGCAAAAATTTTACGACAGACTCTTCCTGGCCCCAAAGCTCCCCCCTAGCCGAACCTAAAAAGGACAAATAGGAACGGAACGCCCCTTCATATGCCTTCCTTGTCCTGGGTGCTAAACTCTCTCCCACGAGGTTTTGTAGTTCGGGGCACCGAGAGACCAGAGAGCTTCGGGAAATGGTGCCGCCACCGGGTCCGCTGTGGGCAGAAAACCCCAGAAGGCCTGCATACGGAAACGAGAAAGCGCATCAGCGGCCTGATTAAGTACTCCGGGCACATGCCTTGCCCTAAAGAGCACGTTCAATTGCATACATAGTAACACAATTTCTTTGAGCAATCTCAGAATCCATTTACATCGTGCTGCCTGACTATTGATACACTCGACCACGGTTACTCGTCAGCCCACACTCGTGCCACCATGACGGCCACTTTTGAGCCGACCAGAATATGGCGCCAAAGCCTATACTCCCTGCCCAATCCGTCCACAGCCCCAACTCCTCGGAGGACACTGCCGGTTTGTTCCAGACAATCCGACCATTGAAATCCACCAGGAATGCCAACCAAATGCGCATGTCCTGGCGAATCTCTGCCGAGAGCCTCGTGCGGTGCTGTCCCTCTTTAAGACCAACCATGGCTTGTGCAATCGAGTGGGAAAAAGGGCGGGCCATTGGCATGACTCTAAGGGCAAAATTCAACTGACCCACAGTTTGCTGCAATTGATGCAAGTTCACCTTGGTCTCCCGAATACATGTTTCAAGCGAGGCCCTGAATTTCATTACCTTTTCTTTGGGCAACCGGAAGCAACCCTCTTCGGAGTCGAGCTCTATTCCAAGAAACTCGAGCGAAGTAGATGGCCCCACAGTCTTACCTGGCGCCAGTGGCACACCGAAACGATTCATCAGACTACAAAATTCTTTTAAGGCCTGTGCACATTCCTGGTCCCCGGCCGCCCCCAGGAACAGAAAATCGTCAAGATAATGCATAACATGCTGAAACCCCGTCATTCTTGTGAAAACCCATTGCAGAAAACAACTGAATTTCTCAAAATAAGCACAAGATATGGAGCATCCCATCGGCATACATTTATCCATGTAATAGCGACCCTGAAACATAAAACCCAGGAGACGCTGATCGTCTGGGTGTACCGGGAGCAACCGGAATGCTGACTCGATGTCTGATTTGGCCATCAGCGCTCCAGGCCCCAGGCGATTCAACATGGCGACGGCCTCATCAAAAGATGCGTACCACACCGAACACACCTCCGGGTCTATCGCATCATTCACTGAAAGACCTCTCGGGGCTGACAAGTTATGTATTAATCTAAACTCACCCGGGTCCTTCTTGGGGACCACTCCCAAGGGGGAACAAACAAAGTTAGCAACTGGTGGCATGTCGAAAGGTCCGGCGACCCGACCCCGGGCCACCTCTTTCCCAATTTTTGCCTGTACCACCGCCGTATTCTGCAGGACCGACAGTTGGTTCCTACAATGTGCCTTACCCTGAAAATTCCCCACTGGGATGCGGAAACCATACGAAAACCCGTCTCGCAACACCCCAGCGGAGTCGTGATCCGGGTATTCATTGAGCCAAGGAATCATTGCCATGGTATCCACCGGGGTAGGTAAAGGCGCCCCTCGGACTATTTCAGACCTGTTTGGCGCTTCCCCTACCACCGTTATCACCCGTTTTGGCTCTGCACATGGACTCAGGATGAGAGGACTGCCCACACCCCCCACAGTCGTGTCTAAACTTGCATGACCCCTGGGGCCTTGTACATTTCCCCCTGTTAAAATTCCAGCAGATCCCTTTTTTACCTGTGCTGCCACTCGACCTTGAGTGATGCTCGTTACTTGCACCCGCCCGAAAGGGCACCCCAGATGAATGGCGGGAAAACTCCCCCCCGTTCCCCCCCGACAGTGGTGCCTTTAACATGCCTGATTTCTCCATCTTTTGCCAGGAAATGGAGTCGTAACAATCCCACGTCAGAGATGTGTCGTACTCCTTGGCCTTCCGAAAGACATTATCATAACAAAACCACTGATTTCCCTCATATGACTGAGAGTACTCCATAATACGTGTCTGGTACACGGGCAACTCGGCCAACAGTTCAGGCCTTCGTTCCCCCATAATTGAAGTGAATATGCCAAACGCTCTGCCCCAGTTACCTATGTTCTCATCGACCTTAAAGGCGGCCATCTTGGCGCGCCAAACACTCGGATGCAGAAACTCTTTTTGACCCTTCACATGCTCGATCTCATAGTGATCAGTTAGCAAAGAAAACATGTTTACATACTTATCAGCCCAAATCTTTTCCTTGACTTCAATCGGAATATGCTGGGCCACTTTCTCCCTTCGTGAGGGTACAGACCCCTCCCCCGCAATCGGCAGTGGCCGCTTACCTAAATTTGAAGCTGTAGCCGTAGTCGCTGCCGAACTCGTGCCCGCTGCGGTTTCACCCACTGGAGCCTGTGGGGAAACAGAAGAACATGGTGCCTTTGCAGCCTCTCTTGATTGCCGCAACTGCCTCATTACTGCCCTGGCGTCATCTGCCATGGTGCCCTCACTATCCTTCCCCAACCACGCTGCCAGCTGTGCAGCCAACTCGGGAGGCATATCCTCCCCGTTCACAGGGGTGACTACGACGGGAATTGGTTGCCCCTCCTTTGGAACCGGGATCGGCTCCTCAATCGGTGTATGGGGAAGCGCCGGCGGCGCCTCGGGAACCGGGGCCTCTCCCCCAGTTGCCCCCCTCTTGGACCTCTTGCCTCTCCCGTTGGGGACTACTCCCGGCAATGCTGGTCCGACGACTCGCTTAGGGCCCCCTACACCGTTCATTGCCGCCATCTGCTTCTTCATCACGGCCATGTCTTTTACGAGCATGCGGAGCATCTGATCGGTACCGACCCGCTTTCCGGCCTTCTTGCCCGGCATTCTCCAACGATGATGTCTGAAAGAACAAAGACAAAATTACAACGCTCAAAATTGGCTCTTCGTTCCGTCTCGAGCTCACGTGCAGCGGGGAGGTGCAGCTTCAGAGCACAGGAACAAGAGGATGCTACTTTGGCTTGTCGCTCCTTATATCCTTCTTCGGGCGGGCGTAAACCCGCCTCCGCCCGCCTCCGGGGGCGTGGCTGGCGGCTTCGGTGTCTAGGACAACCCACTCTAGGGCGGGAAAAAGCGCGCCCCGGCCACGCCGCTTCGGGCATACCAGCCGAGACTCGCCTCCCGCCCAAGATGGCTTCCCGGGGGATCGGGGTACTCCACCATACGTTCGGGGGGACCGATTGGTCGCCCCTTTCCATACTCACACATGCAAATAAACTATTGAGCATCCATTTTTTTGCATATACAGCTATATACACACTACCACCTTACTTCTAAGGAAACTTACACATACTTACTCTCTTAAACAATCACTTATAGAAACACATACTTATTAAAACAAGAACTCTTTCAATCTCTCACTCTCACATATACTCACTTATATACATCAATACTCACATATACTAGATTACAACATATGTAGTTACTGATAAAGACACTAGTGAGACAGTCATTCACTTACTAACACATACATATACACACTCATTCACCCATACAGTCCGACACATATGCTGTCTTCAAAACACATACAAACAGTGAGTCAGTCATTGATGCATCTATGTGCTAAGTAACACCCCCACCAAATCAAACTGACAATTATAAAGATACTAAAAAAAACATCTAATAACCCATATAAAAACACATGTAGCTACTCACCAACCCATGCAGACACTTATACACAAAGTGAAACACTGATACATATATTTAAATATTTAAACATTGCTCGCTAATATATGTATTCACTAAGATACGCCTAATAAGCCAGTTAACCAATTTATTTATTTATTTATTTACTGACATTTATAGAGCGCAAACGAATACCCATAGGCGTCTCGGCGCTTGACTACAGTAATGTCCCTCCCAAGTGATTAAAAGCTCATGCAGATTGGTGTGCTATGTTATTGGTTGAATAGCCATGTCTTCAGTCTTTTTCGAAACTGCAGGAGTGAAGGACTGGTTTTTATGTGGTGTGGCAGAGTATTCCAGATCTTAGGAGCCGCAACTGAAAAATGGCGGTCGCCCCAGGAGACTGTTCTGGAACGTGGGACCACTAGTTGATTTAGGGATGTAGATCGAAGCTGTCTAACCGGGTTATAAGGAATAAGCTGGTCTTTGAGAAAGCGAGGTCCTTGGTCCTGCAGTACTTTATAAACTGTGCATAGAGATTTAAACTTAATCCTATTTTGGATGGTCAACCAGTGGTAAGTCCTCAAGGTGTCTGAGATGGGATCGAATTTAGGTGTTCTGGACAACAGGCGTGCCGCCGCGTTCTGTCTAGTCTGCAGCTTTTTTGTAACTCGAGATTGTGCGTTAAGAAACAGTCCGTTACAATAGTCTAAAGATGTTAAAACCAAAGAAGTAACCAGGGTCTTGGTGGCCGCATCCGGCAGAAAAGGAATGATTTTTCTTATCATTCTAAGTTTATAGTGGGCAGAGGCCGCTACCTTATTTGCATGTGCCATGAAATGGAGCTGGTCGTCGAAGGTTACTCCTAGGTTCCTGACCTTAGAGGTAGGACATGGGGGGGTGCCAAAAGCTGGGGGCCACCAGGTTGCAGACCAGGCCGGGGAGAGAGTTCCAAAAATGACAACCTCTGTTTTATCGGAATTGAGCTTCAGGCAGTTGCCCGCCATCCATTCACCAATAGCAATCATTCCATTTTGAAAACGTTCTGCTACCTCCTGCCCATCACCCTTGATGGCCAACACCAATTGCGTGTCATCTGCGTATGAGGTTAGTCTCATCCCATGTGCTTTGATGACACTAGCAAGGTCCGACACATAGATGTTAAATAGTGTCGGACTTAGGGATGAGCCTTGGGGAACCCCACACGGTAATGACAATTTGGCAGATTGGTATGGTCCCAGTGTGACTGACTGTGTTCTGTTGGCCAGGAAGGAGGTAAGCAGGTCTCTCGCAGTGAGCTGAACACCCATCCTTCCGACACGGTCGACCAAAGTCTTATGGTCGACCGTGTCGAAGGCTGCCGAGAGATCTAGGAGTACCAATAGTACGGTTCCTCCTTGGTCAGGGATGATTCTGATATCGTCCGCTGCTTTGATAAGGGCAGTTTCCGTACCATGGTACTTACGGAAACGAAACTGAGTGTCATCAAGCAGATTATTTCTTTCTATATGTTCAGATAACTGCTGGTTCATGGCCTTTTCCGTCACTTTAGCTAAAAAAGGGAGACCTGCTATAGGCCGGTAATTTTTTAATTCCTCCTTATCTAGATTTGGTTTTTTGAGCAGAGGCTTGACAGCGTGTTTTTTAAAGAGTCAGGATAGGTCCCAGAACTCAGTATCGTATTACAGACATGAATAATAATCTGAATAATTTTATCCGATACCATGGAGAGTACAGAGGTGGGACAGGGGTCCAGAGCTGATCCCGATTTGATAGACCTCACAATGGCCTTTGTTTGATCAGTGGTTTGGGTTTTAAAACTAGTCATGGTGTTTCCCAAGATGATAGAGGGAGTGGAGGCACTGCTTATGTTAGATTCTGAAGTAAAAGCTTGATATATGTTGTTTACCTTAGAGAAGAAGAACTCGGACAAAGCGTTGCATAATGATTGTGACGGGCGGATTTAGGTCCAGTGTGTTACCAGATAGGGGTTTGGCAATGTCATACAATTGCTTGCTGGAATTTTGCGCTTTTTTCTATATGTAGCGGGAAAAAGTGTTTTTTGGCTGCTGTTGTCATTATTTTGTAGGTGGCGAGGGCTTCTTTATATTTATTCGTACTTACACTATCGTAAGTTCTACGCCATTGCCTTTCCCTGTTCCTAGTTAGTTGTTTTGGGATTTTTAACTCCTCTGTGTACCACTGAGCAGTCAGAGTACTCCTGTTCCTTGAGTGGGATTTGGTGGGTGCTAGTTGATTAGTAGCATCACCCAGCCATTCATGGAATTGGCGAGTTGTGGCGTTAAGTTCATTAGATAGATCAGGACTAGTCTTGTTCAGGAGTATGTTTAGATCATTATAGTTTATGTCCTTCCATGCTTTAAAAGCACCTGGCTTCGAGGATGAGACCTTCTTCCTCAATGATCCTTTAATAGTTAGGCTACTGAATATGGCAGAATGATCTGTCCAAGTCATGGGGAGAGTTTTGGTTACATGTAGACCTTCTACGTTGGAAAATATGCCATCCAGCGTGTGTCCTGCCTGGTGGGTAGGGGCCATGACCAGTTGTCTTAGGCCCATGATTTCTAGGTCTGATGTGAGGGCGATAGTGTCCCTATAATTTTTTTGCTCTAAATAAAAATTAAAGTCGCCCATAACTGTGATGGACTCTTCGGTTAATGTTAATGTTAATGGGTGTCTTATATAGCGCACGGCTACTCCAAGGAGTGTCCCGGCGCTTTCTGACCCATGGCTGAAAAGAGAGATAAGGAAACAGGGGACATACCAGTTATTGATTGTAAAGCCATGTTTTCAAGGCCTTTCTAAAAGCCAGCAAATTGGGAATGCGGCGCAGATCGACGGGAAGGGAGTTCCACAGTTTAGGGGCGAGATGTTTAAATGAGCGTCCACCTATCCTGACTTTCTTAGTGGGTGGAACAGTTGCCAGGCCAAGGAATTCAGATCTAAGAGATCGAGTGGGCTTATAGAGGGAAAGCCGTTTCTGAATGTAATAGGCACCTACCGAATGGAGTGCCTTATGGGCCAATGTAAGAGCCTTAAATGTAATCCGCTTCCTGACAGAAAGCCAGTGAAGGGAAAAAAGCAACTCCGATGCCCTAGCATGGCAGGGTAAGCCAAAAATGGCCCTTGCCGTGGAATTCTGGACTACCTGAAGTTTGTGCAGGAGGTAGTCAGGCAGACCAAGGTAGAGGATATTGGAGTAATCAAGCCTGCAACACCTACCCACATCCAAGGTCATCAGCTTGACCAAATATGGACCCTCAATATTCCATCCAACTCCCCCACCATCTCGCCCTGCTCCTGGTCAGATCACTCCTTTATTTCTTTTGCACTGGACCTTGGACGACAGCCAAAACCTCCCTTGCCCAAAAACACCTGGGTTAGAAAGTGGGACAAGGCTGACCTTCCCGATGTTTGCACTTCCCTTGCTGCATCTAGCCCTGAGCTTAGTGATCTGTCCCCTCCTGCTCAGCTCACAGCTATCAACAACTGGCTGCTAAAGGCGTGTAACACCTTTGTTCCCCTTAAGAGAGTGGCTATTAAACGCGCCCACGCTGCCAACAGATGGTTTGGTCCCTCTCTTAGGGACAAGAAGTTGGCGGCGCGCAGAGCAGAACGAGCATGGCGACGCACCTACTGTCCCCTCCTTAAAGCAAACTACTGCCTGGTACTCAATGAATATAAAAGGGACATATTAAAAGCAAAAACTGAGTATTTCTCTGGTAGAATTCTGGCAGCGGAAAATCAATCCAAGGAAATATTCGCCACAGTACACGAGCTAGCTGCCTCAGACAGGTTGATTTCTAAAATTCCCCCGTCTCAATCACTCTGTAACTCCCTTAACTCCTTCTTTATTGAGAAGGTAGCTCTCATCAAGGCCAACATCCCTCCCGCTCTCCCGACACGATCACTGTTCACCTGCCCCCCGCGGCTCCCCTCCTCACTCAGCTTCCTCCTTTGACACGAGAAACCCTCCTTTCCTTACTGGCCCGGGTAAAATCAGGTTCACCCCAGGATATCGGCCCGGCATTTGCCCTGAAAGAGATCTTCTCTAGCTGTTACTCCCCTCCACTCACATTAATTAATCACTCCCTTAAAACTGGCATCGTCCCTAATGCCCACAAATCAGCAGTCATTATTCCGATCCTAAAAAAGGCAGGTGCCGATCCAACTCTGCCAACTAACTACCGTCCCATTTCCCTTCTCCCTTACCTGGCGAAGGTCTCAGAGGCTCATGTAACCGGTTCTCTGAGCTCCTTTGTGGAGTCCACTGGCCGCCTTTCCTCTAGTCAGGCAGGTTTTCGCCCGCTGCACTCTACCGAGAAGGTGGTAGTTTCGGTGATGGACAAATTGAGGGAGGGCATTGACATCTGCCTCCCCCAGGCCCTGGTCCTTTTAGACCTGTCCGCCGCGTTCGACACGGTGGACCATGACATTCTGTTGACCCGTGTCGAGGCGGCGGGCATTGGGGGCACGGCCCATGCCTGGCTCCGGTCCTTTTTAACGGACAGGGAGCAGGCCGTCCATCTGGCAGACTTTGCTGCCCCCTCTCGCAGAGTGACTTGCGGCATTCCCCAGGGCTCCTCTTTGTCCCCCCTGTTATTTAATTTATACATCTCACCCCTCATTTTTTCTTTACAGCAGATGGAGGTCTCGGTGTTCAATTACGCCGATGACCTCCAACTTTTTTTTAACCTTTCCCACTCCCCCACTTCTGCCCAGAATTTCCAGAGGGTGATGTTCTTCATCCAAGATTGGATGAACTGCAACCACCTCAAACTGAATCCAGACAAAACCGAACTGGTTTTGACCGGGAGTGGTTGCAGTCCTTGGTCCCCTTCCTTCTGGCCCCACTCTCTTGGTCCCCCTCCCCTCCCGGTTTCTAAGGTCAAAACCCTGGGCATCTTTATTCATTCCCAGCTCTCTCTTCACACGCAGGTTCACTCAGTGGTGTCCTCCTGTTTCTTTTCCCTTCGCACCATTCGTAAGGTTTCCCGTTTATTTTCTGTTCCCGCCCTTAAGCTCATTCTCATGGCCATGGTGCTATCGCGCCTTGATTATGAGAATGTGGTCTATAATGGCGCCCCAGATTATCTAATTCGCCGGCTTCAACTGATACAAAATCAGGCCGCTCGCCTGATCTATGGTCTTCCCAAATTTCCCCATGCCACCCCTCTGTTGCAATCTCTGCACTGGTTACCGGTGAAGGAGAGGGCTCTCTTCAAGTTGGGCTGCATTACTTATCAGGCTAGGTCAGGGACTGCCTCCGCTTTCCTTTGTGAAGCTATATCTTCCTATCTTCCGGCCAGAGAGCTTCGCTCCTCCCACCAGGCCCTCTTGTCAGTTCCCCGCTTCAGGAAGCAGAGGTCCGGGGGGACGAGATTCACGGTTCTAGCTCCATCTTTTTGGAACTCGCTCCCTTTTGCCATCAGAGCTTCTACTTCCTATCCGGAATTTCGTAAACATCTTAAGACCTTCCTGTTTTCCAGATCTCTAGCAGTCTAGCCTCCCTCTCTGCCTCCACTGGTTCACCGCCGCCTAGCGCCATGAAACCGTCTCGGTATAAGTGCGCTTAATAAATATGTTACAATTCAAATTCAAATTCAAATTAAAGCCTGTACCGTCAACTTCCTGTGGGCCAAAGGGAGCAGCATTTTTAACAGACCAAAACAAGTACTGGTGAGACCTGTAATTTAGGATTTCAGTGAAAGGGTGTTGTCAATTTCAATCCCAAGGTTTTTAGCAACCGTGGAAGAAGAAGAAGGGGGTGACATACTCACTGGCCACCATTCCTGCCAAGGCGGGTCAACCTGACAGCCAAAGAAGAGCACCTCCGATTTGTTGGGGTTGCACTTGAGGCTTCGGTGGCTATTGATTCCGTTATGGTACTTAAGTTGGTGAGAAAGGCTGCTCTAGTCCCAGGAGGGTGATATAGGAGCACTCTCTTAAAGTTAAAAAGAGGTGTGAATTTTATATTAAAATGTATTGCTTCACATGACGTGACAGGACTAGGTGATATGCGGACCTCAAATTGGTCTCTTACTATAATGGCTAGACCTCCGCCTTTCTTTCTGGCCCTATCCTGCCGATAGGCGTTATGACCAGGTGGGACAGCCGTTACGAGGTCGGGGGCGGATGTCTCATCAGTCCATGTTTCTGTAATATAGAGGGCATCTAAGTTGTGATCAGTAATAAGGTCCGCTATCTTTTGGCAGTGTTTGCCCAGGGATCGCGCATTGATAAGGGGCTCATAACGACCATCTCACTGACGTCTTTTGGTACTTTAGCAGGGGTACTGGAGTTATTAAAAGGAATTATACTGTCGCAGTGAGAGCATTTTGTGTTAATATCCATGAGATTTTGAAATAAGTCATGTTTTATACAATGGGGGGAGGAGGTTTGGTGGAGCTCCATTAAAGCACTGCGGTTGTAAATAACCGTACGAACAGGGGTCATGGCCCTGGACCCGGTCAAGGCGCGGACGGGCGCAGACGGGCTTGCCTTTGGCACGCCGCCGGCTCGCCCGCTGCACCCGCCCACTGCGCGGACGGTAGTGCATCTCCTTATATCCGGAGTGAGGAGGGCGTGAAGCGGCCAGCAGCTGCAACGCTACCCCTCCCTCACCCAAGATGGCCGAACCCCTTCTCTCCAGGCACCAGGAAGTGTAAGTGCGCTCTGGGAGTCGGTTTGAGGGGGCAGTAACCTGTGCAGGAGTTTTTAAGATCAACAATCCCACACAGTGCAAATGTTATTTTTTAAAGGTTATAGACACGTGCGGCCTTTTTTTAAAATCAAACAATCCAACACAGTAAAATAACAATAATGAAAGTGCTAAGTGCAATGTTATTATAAAAAATGAGCTAGAGACAGCGCCCCCGGCTTCTGCCTCAGGGGAAAGACATCGGTAGAGTCAGCGAGCAGCGCTGCTTACCGAGTTAAGTAGTGTGGGAGGGCGGGAAGCGGCCAGCAGCTGCAGCGCTACCCCTCCCTCACCCAAGATGGCCGAACCCCTTCTCTCCAGGCACCAGGAAGTGTAAGTGCACTCTGGAAGTCAGTTCGAGGGGGCAGTAACCCGTGCAGGAGTTTTTAAGATCAACAATCCTACACAGTGCAAATGTTATTTTTTAAAAGGTTATAGACACGTGCAGCGTTTTTTAAAATCAAACGATCCAAAACAGTAAAATAACAATAATGAAAGTGCTAAGTGAAAAATCAAAATCAATTTTTTTAATAAAAAAACATCCATTAAGACACTTATTTAAACATGTATTCTTCCATCGACCTTTACATATACATATATAAAACATATTTATTTTTCTGAAAGACACACATTCACTGGATGGTGTCATCAGTGATGTTATGAGTGATGTCACTGACCATGTCATGAGTGATGTAATATGTGATGTCATCAGCAGTGCATTATACGCGCAAGTTATAATGAGTCCAACTAACTATAACGTGGGAATTTCAATGGTTTTATGTCAGTAAAAATTTCCAGGTAACTATAACTGGTGTGAAACCTATGGTTTTTTTAGTGAATTTAATAGGTTTTTTAAATGCTAATTCCTAACTATAACTGGTGTGAAACCTATGTTTTTTTCAGTTTTTAAATGCTAATTCCAAACTATAACTGGTGTGAAACCTATGTTTTTTTCTGTGAATATATATATATACGATGGTTCATATTATACCTTTCCTAATATTTTAGTATTCAGGATGAACTATAGCATCGAGTACCCTATGTGGACTAATACATCTAGTTTATATGCAACAGTACTTATTTGCCGGCCATTCCATATCTATCTCATTTTTGTTAGACTCACACAAAATAGGCGGTATACTCACTTTCTACTTCATAAAACAGTTGTTTTGTCTATGATAAAAGGCAAGAGATGGAGTAGCACATATGTTGATTTACAGTATTGTTGATCTATATTGTATTTTACTTGTCTAATTCTAAGTTCAAGCTCTGTTGCATACTTACATATTATATCATTCAGTGGTTTTTTGGGGGTTTTTTCAACAGTCCAGTGTTTTTGAGTAGACTTCAGTTTATCCCATGCGGATTGGCTTATAACGTCTGAGGGGGCATATATTAACACCTTGACGGCTGTAGCAATTCCCGCTTGGTGCTGAACTTTTCAGATTTCCATTGTTCATGACGAGCTCAGCTCTTCATAAGCACACGACCAGTGTACTGCATGATGTGCTGAGCTTGTCATGAGCATGGAAAGTGTTAAAAAGCATCTATTGGTTAATTTACCCAGCTATATAAGCTTTTAAAGTATCTAGATAGCGAGCAGTTTTTGCTTCCTACCTGAACGTTTTGATAAAGTTTTCAAATATGATCGCTTATATTGAAATCAGTGAATGTCTCTGTATCGACGTTTTAGTGCGTATTCTGAAAGTAAATAATGCATTGCTATGTAACATCGTAAGGTAGATGGCAGATTGATTAGTTAGACACATTCATACAATAAAAGTGAGTATTTTCTTACTTTAAATTGATAGATAGATCTTCTAGGTTAACTCGGGTACGCCTGGCGATAATTTCATATTACGCCGACAACGTATGTGTCTGTAATCAAGATATATTGCCTTTTAAATCGAGTATTCTCTAGGGAGATAGACGCATAAGCTAGATATATGCTACATAGATACCATTGTGTTGTTTCCCAGTCCTCGGCTTACCATGGGATGTATCACGCTTCCTCAGAGTTATGCAGTCTTTTAATGGCCAGCCATCGTTTCTGAAATGTAGTTAAGTTAAGAAACTTAGTTACCGGTGAGTAAGCATGATTTAGCCTGCTTTTGTTATTCTGAAAGAGAAAGGATCTCTGACAGGTTTCCTCATGCACCTATTATCATGGTATTTAATAGTTTCCCAGTACTGGCTTACCGTGTCTGTCTAGTTCATTCCGCCTGTCTCGGGCTCGAAAAACGCCATCAGCGAGACTTCCGATTTCCGCGTTTCTTTATTTCACTTGGGTCTGGTCACATGATAATCAAGTCATGGAGATGGAAAGTAGACTTACATCCCGCGGTCGCCATCTTAACAGGGCTAAACTTTGGACTTGTTACGTGAGGACTTACCGTATCATGATAACGGGTGCTTATCAGTCAATACGAGATGATTAAGATGGATACTTGTTATTGGGCACATATATAGTTACATAGGTATATTTTATCCCGAAGAGAGTATATTTTATCCTGAAACTTATTTCAGTAGTTGTTATTCTTTATGTCTCTATTGCTAAGAGTAGCAAGGTGGAAACGATGGGTGCCATTTTAAAAGGTCCGTGTCTGTTTACCGGATACCATTGACTTAAATATCCTTTAAATATTTTTACAAACGTCTGAACCCAAGGTAAAAAATTAGTTATGAAGAGACAGAATGCTATTGCTAAATCTTTGATATATGTTTGAGTTTTCATTATCGTATGAAGTTTTATATTGGGACTATAAACAGATTAGATATTATTTATTTAGATTATGGCATTTTCCCACGGGATTTCGAGATTTAGTCCTCTAGTCACTATATCCAATAAGAAGATCCAGAACACTTCACGTTTTTTTCTTATAGTGTCAGAGTCTATACCTTCTTTGGTTTTAATCTTCTCTAGTATAAACCAGACAATATCATTTTCTGTGTGACCTTCTGATAGAAAATGTGAAACCAAAGGGGAAGATGTTTTTTGTGTCCTAATGGCCGGTCTGTGTTCAATTAGTCTGACACTTAGCATACGCGAGGTTTCCCCTACGTAGCCTTTGGCACATGGACAGATCAGCAGATATATTATATTCTTCGATTTACAATTCGTGATGTCCTTAGATGTTATTCTCTGACCGTTGAATTCCATTTCTTTTGTTCCCAGGGCCATGGGGCAACTTTTAAAACAGCCACATTTGTAGTTACCTACTATAGGTTGCATGTCCTCAACACTTCTCTGTGTTGGCTCTTTCATGTTTCCTTTCATGCGTGACCTAACTACAATATCTTTAAGGTTCTTGTTTTTGCGATATGCAAGTAATGGTTTCTCCAATGGGGTCAGAAATGCATTGTTGATATTCAATAGGTGCCAATTAGAAAAAAATTATTTGGCAAATCTGTTCATTCATAACAGAATGTTGTGTAACAAAAAACAATTTTTCATTTTGTTTGGTGTTGGTATTTTATAGCAAATGTTGGTGATCGTAAAATCTCGCCCTTTTATAGGATTGTCTCACCAATCTTCCTGGATAAATCCTGGTCAAAATCTTCTAATTTGGTACAGTTTTTTCGGAGACGAAGAAACTCGCCAAAGAGAATACTGTCTTTCTGTGTGGTCGGATGAAGGCATTTGTAATGTAAGAGTGTATTCCTTGCACTCCTTTTTACAAAAAGATGTGCCATCAGTTGCCCATTTTCCTGTTTGATCCAGATGTCTAAAAAGTCAATTTTATGGTTGTCAGCTTTAGATGTGAATCGTAAATTGGGATCGCATAGGTTGAGCCATAACAAAAATTCATCTCGTTTTTCTGTATTGTCATCCTATACTAGAAAAATATCATCTATATAGCCTGCCCAGTGTAACACTGTCTCATAAAAGGGCGCTATTTCATTATAGATGAACTTGCTTTCAAAGTACGCTACATAGATATTCGCAATAGTTGGGGTGCAAGATGCACCCATACTTACCCCCTTGACCTGTTTGTATAGGTCATTGCGGAATTCAAAAAATGTTTCTTCTAGGACTATGTGTAGACAGTCCAAGATGAAGTTCACATTACAATCAATATCCATTAGATGTATGAACCATTCAACTGCACTGATGGCCCAGCCACAGGGGATATTACTATAAAGACTTTCTACATCTAGTGTTACTAACCATTGTTGGTCTGGATTGAATGTAGTCGCTTCGATCAGATTGATTATATGGCGGACGTAGAATTGTATCAAGTTATTTTGAGATTGGCTCAGTTACTGACCCTATTGCCGTAACTATCGGGCGAAAGGGGAGATTGTTCTCATCCTTATGAATTTTTGGTGTGCCATAGAGGCTTTCTAGTCTGGGATTGTCAACATTTAAATATTCAAATTCTTTTTGGCATATGTCTCCATCTTTAAGGGCCTTCGATGTTCTTTTGAGAATCTTTTTATTTATTTTATATTTCTGTAAATCTTTTGGTAAAACTGATTATCATTGAGCATTTCATCTATTTTGGATATATAGTTTGTGGTGTCCAGAATGGCTATACCCCCTCCTTTATCGCAGCATTTGATTGTAATATCTGGCAAATTTTTAAGTTTCATTAACGCTGAATATTCTTCTTCGTTATTATTGAAGGGGGTATTTGGCACAAATTTAGTGGCAGCTAATAGTTTTTTTATATACCACTTGCTCAAAGATTTTTACTTCTGGATCAATCTGATCACTTGAAGGAGTAAATGTCGATTTTGGAGTAAGTCCTGATTTATTTGTTACGCCATCAGTTGATATACTGTTGGTGAAAAAACATTTAAGGCGTTCTTTTCTGAAAAAAGACATAAGATCGTTAAATAGTTCACATCTATTTAATCCAGAATGTGGGACAAATGTTAAACCCTTGGATAACAAGCTGTTAGCTGCCTCAGTTACTCAGTAGAGCTTAGATTGAAGATGGGGATTTCATCTACTCTCTCCAGTACCTTGCATTCCTTGTTTCTAGGTAGTGGTTCTGATTGTAATGTTGATGTCCCTGGAATTGATTTTGGTACTGTGGTTGGGGTGTAAATTGTGTTTGATATTGTTGGTATGGCGGTCGCCAGTTCCCCCTTGTCTGTCAGCGCCTCCCTAAAAAAGGCTGACAATAGCTTTGATTTGGTCAGGAATTGTATCTCGTGCCTTTATTATCAAAATTCCCTGGTGATCCCTCATTGTCTGACTCAGAGCTTTCGGAGAAAGTGGTAACTTTTAGGTTGTTGATGTGACATTTAATCTGGTTCCGATGTTTCTGATGAGCAATAATACCCTTCAGACAAGTATGGATAAGTGTTTTCTCGACTGTAGTATCTAATATCGTTCTTTAATTTTTCTGTTTTTCTTTTCAATAGATATTCTGTATAGGAGTCTAATTCCAGATCTAATTCCTCGAGTTTTTTCTTTGCATCCTCTACGGCAGCAGAATTTTTGATTTTATCTTCTAATTCGGTGATTTCATTAAGTATCTCTGAGAGCAATTATTTCACTGTTACCACAATCAGCATCATTAGATCTCTACTACATCTATTAGCGATCATAGACCACTTTTTTAGAAATGCTTTTATTTGTACAAATAAACCTGGAATGTTTTTTATCTGAAGACCTTGCGGGATGATTCCTGCTCGCAAATAATCTAACATGAATTCTCCATGCAACTCAATCCATTTGGATTTTTTCTTTAGTGACAGCATTTTTATAAAGTCATCATTTTTATCTGTACCTGTTGTTTTTCGGCTTTCAAAATTAACCGAAGAGCCTACCATTGAGATTAAGTCTTCATCGGAGAAGCCAAAAGTGTTCAAGCTGGCCAATTTGTCTGGATGTGATTAGAGAGTTTAAAGTTAATTTTAGATTATTAGACTTTAGACTCTTACAGTCCAGCCAGCAATAATGATTCCACAACATATCCCACACCAGGGGAATACACTGGAAATAATTCTACACTCAGTCATTGGTAAATTACCTGCAAAACGAGAACAAATTCCATTCTGGATAGCTCAAAAAATTACTCAGATCGAAGGGTATTTCCTAATACTACACCTCATGAGAAACACAGGATTGTATCAATCTGTTTACCCATGGGGATCGCACAACATCTGGAAGACTGCAACACTTGGGGTGCAATCTACACTAAAACACATGGTGTTACCTCTATGGTGGTATTACCTGATGTCCTGAAACAGATTCAAAATGAATACTGGGTAGAGCCTGCCTTAAATTTGGGAATGAACCTACTAACAGGTCTCAGCAATATTATTAGCTAATATTAAAGGAGAAGCAGCATCAGTGGCGATCCGCCAAAATTTAAGGGAATTTGATGTAACTGAGCAATCACAAGAACTGGCTAGAATAATTGAAAAATCCTATGACGCAAGTATTGTTTCCTAAAACCAAGACACACAGGGAGTCGCCTTTATGGCCTTCACTGAACATATCTTTTTTATACGAATTGATACTTTAAGCACAATGAAAGCCATTCTTTTGCAAAAAACTGTGCCACTGATGTCAAATCACCAGCGCCACTCCAAACACCATAGAGAGAGCTCTATTGGAGATGAAGTGTCGTGAGCGCAATGTCGAAACTTTGGGATTACCTAGTTTACGAGAATTACATACCACATGGTTTCCGTCATTCCAACCAATCTGGCAAGATTGCATCTTACCTGTTCTACACTGCCTGCTATGCAGCTAGACATCTGTCTGACACTCCCATCAGTCATGCCAACGGATATTGATACTTTGCTGGACCCGGTAACAGCCCATGCGCAGTGTTGTCCCCAGCGGCTACCAATTCTGATGACGGCATTCATTGAGATCTCACAGATGCAAAATGCTGATGCTGAGGTACGAGAGGAAACTACAGGCACACAGGTACCAACCAATTCCTACATTGCTAATGCGACCAATGCTGAAGGCAATGCTTCACATCTCTGTCCTGTTAATCTTCTAAATGAGGTAATCCAACTGTCAACTGTGTTAAGGCCTGGGTCACTGCATGAGTACCTGGGTACTGACTAAATGAGTAGAGTACTGCAAGGAGAGTGCCTGGGTGAAAGTATAAGTGGTTGGGTCTTGGCACAGTGAATGGATTAGTACATGGTGCTGAAAGGGTCACTGGAGGAGTGTAAGGGGAGTGACAGGGTGTTGGCTGGAGTGTATGCATACTGACTGGGAAATTGAAGGTGTGAAAGACAAGCGTGTAGGTGGTTAGAGGACAGCATGCATATGGCCTGGGGTTTGTAGCAGTGCATGTGTTAATGCTGGGGTCATTGAATGAGTATGTGGTTGTGACTGAATGATTAGAGTACTGCAAGCCGAGTGCCTGGGTGAATTTTAAGTGTTTCGGTTTTGACACAGTGAATGGATTAGTACATGGTGCTGGATGGCTGATTTGGGGGGTGCATGGGTGACAGGGTGATTGCTGGAGTGTATAGGTACTACCTGACCAATTGAATGTGTGAAAGACAACTGTGTAGGTGATTAGAGGACTGTACGCATATGGAGAGTGGGTTGTAGCAGTCCATGTGTTAAGGCCTGGGACACTGCATGAATACTTGGGTACTGACTGAATGATTAGAGTATTGCAGGGAGACTATCTGGGTGAATTTA
Source organism: Lissotriton vulgaris (assembly GCF_964263255.1). Taxonomy (NCBI): domain Eukaryota; kingdom Metazoa; phylum Chordata; class Amphibia; order Caudata; family Salamandridae; genus Lissotriton; species Lissotriton vulgaris. The sequence continues at coordinate 2,039,323,287 of NC_141691.1, forward strand.
TACGTGGTGAGGTTTTGGCGCAGTGAATGGATTAGTACATGGTGCTGGATGGCTGACTGGAGGAAAGCATGGTGAGTGGCAAGGTCCTCTTGAATCCTGAGTATACCTGGGGTCCAACTAGCTCACCAGGTACCTCCAGTAAGCACCACAGAGCTGCATTACAGAGAGGTGTAAAAATGGGTGTGGCCTCTGAACACCTCTCTGCAAGCAGCTCCCTGGCGCATACTGGAGGTACCTGGTGGGCTAGTTAACCCCCAGGGACCCTCAGTAATCAAGGGGAATTAATTCCCCTAACTTACAACTCACCAGGGGACGTTTGCACAGTGATGAAGGAAGGGGACATGTGTGTAAACACGTCTTGTGGAGTGTTGTAAGTTGGGGAATTAATTCCTCTTCAATCCTGAGGGTCCCTGGGGGCCAACTAGCCCACCAGGTACCTTCAGTATGCACCAGGGAGCTGCATTGCAGAGAGGTGTTCAGAGACCACGCCCCTTTTTACACCTCTCTGCAACTGAGCTCTGTGGCGCTTACTGGAGGTGCCTGGTGGGAAGTTGGACCCAGGACCCTCAGGATTCAAGGTGACTAAATTCACCAACCTAAAAAGCACCAAAAGACGTGTTTGCACACATGTCACCTCAGGCCCCACCCCTACATTCACCACTGTGCTAACTAAGTATGGGTTAAATTTGTGAATTCTCGGTCTGCAAATTCGAGCGAAATGGCAAAAACCGATTTTGCTATTTGCACAAATATGTGACCACGTGTGCCTGTAACTTTGCCAGTGTGCCAAAAGGCGCTGAGGTCTCTTGAGTGAGCTGGCCATTATAGTGGGGACGGGCGGGAAGACGTTTCATACCGCTAGTGTGTGGTGGACAGGGCCAAATGGGCAGGGCTTCTATGCGAGTTCAAATGCATCTTGTTTATAATGGGTCAGAGACCAAGCAGAGCAGCAGATGAGGAGAAAGCAGCCTCCTGGTCACAGGAGCTACATGGGGATGGTGCTCGGGAAACTCATGGATGCAAAAATACGTTTGGCACAGGACCCCAGAATCCTTCAGATGTCCATGATAGCTCTGCTGCGTGTTTTGGTACAGAGCCATTCTGATCCTGCTCAGTGGGTGCAGGTGCATGCAGCTGCTGCTGCTGGACAATGTCCCATCTCATACTAAACTGCCCCGTACAGGCATATGCTGGTACTGGGCAGTAGGGTGCAGTGCATGCGGGTGCTGCACGCCTGGTACATGCGCATACCAGTGCCAGGGGGGACACGTGTTTATTGGAGCTGTGTAGCAAGTTATGATTACATTTTGACTGCACCAGTCGGTGGTACCAGCTACGCGGATCAGGAGCATCCAGGCACCAGACTTCATGGTGCAAAAGCATAATGGTGCTGTGCGGTATGGGTATATATGTACTGGGGGCAGGGGGGCACTTAGCACAATGTGTGCTCACACCCAGAGGGCTCCCAGGCAATTTAGCACAAATGATTTTCACACTGAGAAGGCTCCGGGGCAGTTCAGCAGCACGAGGGCTCACACCAACTGGGCCCCGGGGCAGTTCAGTAGCGCGGGGGCTCACAACGCCCAGTTTAGCAACGCCTCCCTCAGTTCATCACTGCCACCCTCTGGTTCATCACTGCCACCCTCTGGTTCACCACTGTCACCCTCTGATTCACCACTGTCACCCTCTGGTTCATCACTGCCACCCTCTGGTTCACCACTGCCACCCTCTGGTTCATCACAGCACCCTCTGGTTCACCACTGCCACCCTCTGGTTCACCACTGCCACCCTCTGGTTCATCTCACCACTGTAGATTATGGGGAGAAAGCACACCTGCCCAGCCTCAACCGAGACAAATTAATTTGGGGCTGGTTAATGTGTTACTGAATTTGAGCTTCAAGTCCAGCACCTGCTTCCTTATCTGTAAGTGCTTCCTGTTGCGGTTGAATTTTTGTGACAGGAGTATTGTGCCATACTTGTAACTATTCTCTGACCTTGCTTTGAGGGTCAGAGCAGGGTCAGAGAATAGTTTCAAGAAGGCAACGTACTCTGGAGGCGCCGCTTCGGAAGCACTTACAGGGTTACAGCAGGTGCCCAAGTTGAAGTTAATTTCTTTGTAACCATTTTGTTAATGGTTACACAGAAATTAGCTTCAACTTGGGCACCTGCTGTAACCCTGTAAGTGCTACATGCACTTCAGTTTTGCAAAATCTGTTCTGCTCGTGATTTCGCTGATTTTTCTGCAATTTTGAGAGATTTGCGATCGCGAAATTACAGAAAATCTGCAAATTTCGCGGGAGGAACGAATTTTCCACCCATACTTAGTGCTAACGCGCCTGTGGCGCGTTTTAAGTTGGTTGATTAAGTCCCCTTCAATCCTAAGGGTCCCTGGAGTCCAACTGGCCCACGAGGTACCTCCAGTAAAGCACCACAAGGATGCTTGTTTCCGGTCAAGGGAGGAACTGGCAAGGCACTTCAGGCTGGACTGTTTGCACAAGGAACAGTGTCAAGACTGATTTGCATATGACTGGGTCCAAACTGAGGTGGTGCGGTGAACAACAAAATGATTGCTCGCCCAGATCCTTGTGACTGGGGTTGAATGTGTGCATTGTCCAGCAGGCTGTACATCAATGGTTTCTTTTGCAAGTGTCATCCTATGTAGGAAGGATATGCCCAGACATGGGTCCCATGCTCACTACACCACTGGATTCAAGCTAGCCTGGCTGATGAATGTTCATCCACTTAAATCAGTCCCAGGATGAAAGTTTCCGGTCCAGGGAGGACCTGGCTTGGCAGTTCGGGCTGGACTGTTCACACAAGGAACAGGGTCAAGACCGATTTGCATATGGCTGGGTTCAAACTGGGTATTGTGGCGAGCAAAAGAATGATGGATAAAACCCAGATCCTTATGGCAGGGGGTGAATGTTTGCATTGTCCAGCATTGTGACATCAATTGTTTCTTTTGCATTTGTCGCCCTAAGTGGGAATGGTATGCCCAGATATGGGTCCTGTGCACACTACACCACAGGATTCAAGCTAGCCTGGCTGATGAAGGGTGATGCCCTGAAATCAGTCCCGGGATGTTAGTTTCCAGTCCAGGAAGGAACTGGATTGGCAGTTTTGGCTGGACTGTTCCCACAAGGAACAGGGTCAAGACTGATTTGCATTTGGCTGGCTGCAAACTGGGGTTTAGTGGTGACCAAAAGAATGGAGGATTAAACCTAGATCCTTGTTACTGGGAGTGAATGTTTGCATTGTCCAGCATTAAGTCCATCAATTAATTATTTTGCATTTTCACCCTAAGTGGGAAGGGTATGCCTAGACGTGGGTCCCGTGCTCACTACAACACTGGTTTCAATCTTGCCTGGCTAAGGAAGGGTGATGCCCTAAAACCAGTACCTGAATGCTTGTTTCCGGTCTAGGGTAGACCTAGCTTGGCAGTTCGAGCTGGACTGTTCCCACAAGGAACAGGGTCAAGACTGATTTGCATACGGCTGGTGTAGGGTCTGCTTCCTATGGTTACCCCCATTTTTTGCTGTGTTTTACTGGTTTATCGACTTTAGTCTGGCTGTGGCCCTGTTAATCAGGACCACAGCCTAGCTGTTCTCTCTCTAAATTGTTATCCATGTACCTGAATGCTTGTTTCCGGTCTAGGGTAGACCTAGCTTGGCAGTTCGAGCTGGACTGTTCTCACAAGGAACAGGGTCAAGACTGATTTGCATACGGCTGGTGTAGGGTCTGCTTCCAATGGTTACCCCCACTTTTTTCTGTGTTTTACTGGTTTATCGACTTTAGTATGGCTCTGGCCCTGTTAATCAGGACCACAGCCTAGCTGTTCTCTCTCTAAATTGTTATCCATGTACATTAGGTACATAACAGATTTGTTACTGAGTTACCTTGTGAGCCCCTAGTATATGGTACCCTAGGTGCCAAGGGCATAGGTACCCCAGAGGCCTACCAGGGGCTGAATCATGTGTTATGCCACCCCTGGGAAACCTTCCAAAATGACACCACAGGTCTGCACTTGCAGCCTGGGTAAGGTGGTGTAAGCACCCCTTACTTAGATATGGTATACCTATATCTACCTATAGACATAGACACATATTAACCACTCCTATGGCAGGCCTTGAGAATCCTAAAGGTGGAGTGCTTGTCTTTGTGTGAAAAGGTGCCCTAGCATGAGCTGAGCCCCTCTTCAGCTTTTGGTATCCCTTCCTTATAGCTGTTCTATGATATAGCCATACCATAAACTCCTAAGTGCATTATAATCCTAGCAGTTGATGCTAACTTTGGATGGCTTTATCAAAACATGTCGTCTTTGGTGTCAAACACTTTGGAATCCTACCCCCACCAGTTCTGGTGGCAGGGGTAGATTTCCACCTTTCTTGAGGGAGAAGACATATACACACTTACTTTCCCAGTAATAGTTTAATAGAGCCCCAGAATCACAAAATGGATTCTGCTGCCACAGACACGAGTCTGACCTCTTGCTGCTGAATGAAACTACAGCATGGGAGACCTGGACAATAGGTTTCCTGCCCAGGAAGGTACTAGCACCTCACCAGACAGGCTTTAGTGTATTGGGGCAGGGTGGGTTGCATTCATCATCATAAAATCTTTATTTCAGCAATTTGCCATAAAAGATATAAAACAGTAAAATAGAATATTCATGGTTGTCAATTCAAAGCACTATAGCAAGAATCCAAAAGTTCCCCAAAAATTCCCCATAGGGAGCAGTATGGCAATAATAAAAGTAAATTCAGTAAAAAACAATGCTATAGACAAGGCTCTAAGAACTGCATGTCATAGTCACAATCAGGTTTTGGGAATTAAAAGCCTTCGCTTGTGCCACATTGCTACCAAAAATTGAGAAACAGCAAAAACAATAGGTCTGGATGTGTCGGTTTTTAAGACTCTAAAAGCATACATACAGTGTGAAAAAACCCAAATTCTTACAAAGGGGTATGAGCCAACACTTCCTGTACTTATGGTAAGCTGGACAAAAGAAGAGAATGTGCAGATCATGTTCCCTGTCACAGTTACACCCAGGACAAGTTTCCAAAGCTGGCGATGACCACCTGCTAGTAAAGGCTAGCAAAGGTAGAACACTGTACCTCCATTGTATATACAGTTTTCTTGCTAAAGTAGGGTAAATTTCATCTATAAACTGTTCAAAGTGATAAAAATCTTTGACAGTTAAAAAAGAAACAGTTAAAGTGCTGACTAAGGAGTTAGACAAAGCAGCAGCATGTTTATGTTCACAATAGATCTTCATAAGATTTTTTCATGTAATCATATTGAAACCTTTCTCTGGATCAAACCAGAGGACGGGTAGTCCAATTCTTGCGGATTCATTCTTTATGAATCTGAGCCAGGGAATTTTCCCTGCTCCAGGGAGGCTTAGTAATTCAGTAAGTTCCTGCCTATAGTGTGCAAGTTCCGGAGTCACCCAGGGCCTACGCCAAACCCTTAGGGGTTTGAGGGCTAGCTCCTCATTATTGGGCCTAAGTCCCAAGTCAATCCTTAGTGGCAGGAATGGTGTGCTGGATGGTAAAACTAGCAACTGTCTTAAGAATATTTTTTCTGTCTTAGTTATTTCAGTCCAGCAAGAGTACCCCCAAAGTTCCCCTCTGTACTTAAACGCACCCCTAGCTTGCATTTTGTATACTTCCAGTGACGGGCCAACCGGTTATATAGTGGAAGTATTGGATAGCTTCAGGATGCCGCCCACAAGTTTGGCCAGTTTTAGCTGCGACTTGATTTGCTGGGGGCCCCAGGTCAGGTTCTCATTAATGGTAACGCCTAGGTAATCAAAAGTCGAGACCCTTTCCAATGTTGACATACCTAAACTAGGATTTGGGCGAGTGGTTACTGGGGGTTTGAAGATCATTAACGAGTTTATCTCCAAACCCCTTCCTCTGCAGAATTCCTCGACACCATCCAGAATGCGCTGTATCCCCATTGGGGACTTAGATAGCAAGAGGGTGTCATCTGCAAACATAATCGCAGGAACCCTACTGCCTGCCAACTTTGGGGCATGATTATTCTGTACCCCATTCAGGTGCAAGATTACCCCGTTGACATAGAGGCAGAACAGGGTAGGTGCAAGCACACAACCCTGCCTAACCCCCCTGCCAACAGGGAACCTTGCAGACAGTGCACCATTCTTTCCACATCTGACTTGGGCGAAATTCGCCTCGTGTAACCTCATCAATATGGTCAACAGTGGGACCGGTATGCCCAATTTCAGGAGAACAATCCATAGTTTCCCCCGAGGGACTTGGTCAAAAGCTGAGTGAAGGTCGACGAACACCATATAGAGGCTGCCACCCTCTATATTCACAGTCTTCCAAAACACTAGTGACAGTCGAAAGATTTGGTCCATAGTGGAAGTGTTCTTTCTAAACCCTGCTTGGTATGGGCTAAGAATTGTGTGCTCCTCCATCCCGTCCTGCAAGCGATTTATGATTAACCTAGCGAAGATCTTCTGCGGGACATCTATAAGGCTGATGGGCCTGTAGTTGGCTGGGAGCAGCGGAGAACCCTTTTTAAAGATAGGGACTATCTCTGCCCCCAGCCAAGTAAAGGGCACCGCCATGCCTCCCAAGACTGCATTAAACAGGATCTGAAAATATGGTCCCCCATATTCTCGGTTCCTGCCTAAATAGATTGCCCGGAAGTTCTTCTAGGCCTGGGGCTTTGCCTAGGGCCAACTTGAAAATTGCATTATACACTTCACTAAGCGTGAATCCTGCCTCCACCTCAGAATGTAGACTAAAAGCTGGGTAAGCCAATAAAAGTTCCTGATCATCAGACTGATCCTCGCTACAGTAGAGAGCCAGGAAGTTGTCTTCCCACACTTCCGCTGCTATGTTCGATTCAGTGGCACATTTTGGTTCTCCCATTCCAATAATAAATTATTGACCAAAATTTCCGGGAATCTTTGGTTAATAGTGCGGTTGATAAGCTGGTCCCCTTCTCATGGTCCCACTCCTCCTTCGCGTATTTTATCAAGCATTTATAATACGCTCTCCTGGCTTTAATGTCAGATGTACTGTTGTTTTCCTTAAAAGCCCGGACTAGTTGGAACTTTGCAGCCCTACAAGCTGCATTATACCAAGTGTGTTGTCTGGCCCTTTTATTCCTCCTAGTTCCCTGAGGATTGAGTACCTCCGACAAATTGGATACTAGATCCTCATGGAGAGCCTGCATCTTTGTGTAATAGTCATGGGGTAATGGTTGGGTATTTAGGGTGTCAACCTCAGTAAACAGGGGGACAATCCGGCTATAGAGTTTCCGAATTTCTTCCAGATGTTCCACTAGTTTTTGCCATCTGACTCTACGCCGATCATTGGAGAGAATTAATCTATCATCAGAATCCCCAGGGGCTGGGATGCTACTCTCACCAACGTTAAGCGGGCCCAGTTCTAAAGTCAGGGGATTATGGTCATTCTCCACTTGTGTAGTTACATAAAAATCAATAACTAGTGGCATAGCTGAGTTTCTGCCAGGATATGGTCAAGATGGGACATCTGGCCTGGTTTATTAAAAGTGCACTTACCTAAGGTATCAGATGGAGTGCGTCTGTTACAGGCTCGTAGAGAATATTTTAAAGTAAGAGCCATAATCTGTATGGCTAGAGGAGACCATGCCCTCAGAGATGGGGCCTGAGTCACAGGTATAGACCAAATGTCATCTTCTGCCGCTAAAACTTCATCCTTCAGGCCCTCTAGGGGCTCAAAATGACAGTTCAAATCGCCCCTACCAAAAGATGAATGTCGCTCCGAAGGTATGCAAAAAGTGGGACAGCTCCTCGATGGTCCTAGACTCACTGGTTATGGACACTGAGCGGGAGTAAATGTTGATGAGGGCAAGCTTCACTCATTGGGCCATATAAGAACTACACATTGAACATCTTGCAAATGGGTGGTTAACGTCGTAGCAGTGCATCCCAGATGGGAGCAAACCCAGATAATAAGGCCTCCCGAGGGGCGACCTTCCCCCCCAAAGTGCCGGGACGTGGAATGTAGCAAACCCCCCCGGCACTGTTCTTCACGCGCCCAAGTCTCTTGAAAGAGACATACATTATTTGTGTCTACAAAAGATCACCAGTCAGGGCATGTCATTTTATTATGCAGACCTTTCATGTTCCAGGGCAGTATCTTGAGTGTGACTCCCTTTTTTCCCGGCTAAGTGCTCATTACAGACTCGTTCTGTCCCCCTTTAGGAAGTCTAAAGCCATGCACCACAGAACCCGATGGACTATCTTCAACTGCTGTGATTGTGTCAGGCTCGAGTGGTGTGTTTAATGAGGATTCAATACTGATTAGAGCGGGGGTTTGTTGGTTAGTTTGAGAGACATAGGGAGCTATCTTTACCAAACTTCTTCCCATGCTATCATTACTTGTAGATGTCAAGAGATTCCCTCTCAGCCTATTTGGTTGTTTCACCCTCTCTGTCCCTAGGATTGACCCCAAGGAATCCTCGTCATTATGTTCCAGTCAATCCACAATATCCAGACAGCTGTATCTGTTTTGTGTGTGAATGTCGAAGGGTTGAGGAACTACTCCCTACCTGCCCCTATTTATCCCCACCCCTCCACAAGACCCAACTCTCTTCCAGTCTCGATCAATAGCTGGCATGTAACACATGGGGCCTGGGGTATAAAAATACGACAGTGGTAGGGTTTGTATAACTGAGCCGGAATTGGGCTGCATCCAATCGCATATGTGAGATACAGCCCGTACATCCCTAAAATTGACCAAAACACAGTCTCCCAAGATGTTTTTGATCATGGTGGGTTGCATTCAGTGAATGCTTTTCAGACACTGCCTGGGGCACACAAGGTGTCCCATTCATTTCCCAGATCAAACCGGTTGCTGAGGCACTCAGCCCCAGCTCTGGCACAAAACTGAACAAAGGGGAAGGGGTGTAAACACCCCCTCCCCTGGTCCTTCCATAGGTGGGCCCCTAGAGTTAGTCCAACCCCTAAACTTAGTATAAGTATAGGAACCCAGTCCCTAGGATTTTAGATTACCCTGGACAAAATTCTAAAGAAAAAATCTTTGACCTTCGACATTCCATTTTGACTGGAAGACGGAAGAAATCTCCCTTCAGGTCAAGGAGTGACCTCCCTGTTCAAACAGGCATCAAAGAAGCATCTTGCAGGTCTGCATTTTTTAGGCTCCCACCAGATCCTGAAGAATCTGTGACACAAGACATGAACTTCCAGACATCTTCAAGGCTGACACAAGTCCCCAGCAAAGCTGATGCCTGGAGCTATCACGAAAGACGTGGGACCGGAACTTCTGGACATCCTGCAAGTTTCCTGAAGTTGTGAATTGGACTGTTTGTTGCACTTTCCCGGCGCACCTTTTTCACCAAAGCTGTGAGGCCTACACTCCACGAGTGTTCTGTGGGGCCCGTTTTTTTCACCGAAACTTGAGGCTCCTTCGAGATTCCTAGTCCATTGGCTAGTGAGTCCCCACAAAGGACAATCCTTTGTTTCTTGAGCTTTTCTGGTTGCTCCAGACTTGCTCTGACTCTCCTCCAAAGGGTGAGTCCCTCAGACCTTACTGGCCTGCACCAAAGCCAATCTTTGCATCTTGCGTGGGTTGATGTTGCCAAGGCTTGTTGGGTCCAATTTGGATTCCGACGCTGCAGCACTCAACATCCTTTGAGGGCAGCTCGAATCCAGCCCCTGGTTGTCGTCGACACCTCCTGGTCCACGTGGCTGAAGAGTCAAGCTTCACCTACTTCATTTGAAAGCACCCGACATCAGCTGGCCTCTTCCCGTCGCCATCCTGGTCACTGGCTAGTGACCCAGACTCTGTTTCCACTGCTTTCAGGTTCTTCAGATCTCCGATCCACCCTAGGATCCACCTGGACACTTTTCCTCTGGTCGCCTGCAGCACTTCTTTGCAGTTCTCCATTGGAAATGACGACGAAACCCGACACGAAAAGACACCTATGCTCCCGGCTTCCCTGGTTAAGGTAACACAAGTACTCCGGTGCTTCAGTGGGTCTTGACTCTCAAAGTGTCCTAGTCTAAAGGGGTTGCACCGCAGCCCACTCCTAAGCGTTCTTCATCTTTAAAATTGTAACTTAACCTTTCCTCATAGAAGTCTATGGTGATTTGCAGCTGTGTTTAGACACTGCACGCGTCCCCCGTGGGTCTCCTGCGTCCCTACCTTGGGTGATTCCTGTTTGCCCCAGCGGTTATACAGGCCCTAGGCCTCACTTCTATCCCTCACATGGTTCTTATACCACTGTTTTAGTATATGGTTTGTGAGGCCCCTAGGGCAAAAGGTATACTATGCTATTTACTGTGTGCTATTTAAAGTTCTTGTATTGTACTTTTGCCTCTAGCCTCATGAAGAGACTAGAGGGGTTGTGTTTAGAATAAATACATATATTATTGATATGTACCTTGTGTGGTGTACTTTCATTGGATCATTCAAGAGATTATAGACTGGTAAAACAAACTGTTTTACATTCCTTCAAGACTTAGCCTGAAGGCTGCTCTCCACAGCTACCACTAAAATAGCTTTCTAATAGGTTGTCTTTAAACCTCTCATCAATAAGGGTCATTTGGACTGGTGCAAGGTTCCCACTAGAATAGTGGACAACATATGCCACACCAATATCTCAAATTGGTGTGCAGCCTGTGGGATTCCAGCTTGCATTGTTTTACCAGATAATCTTGAGAATATCATTTGAAAAATCACTAAAGGTACCAGTAGGTACATATAAACCAAGCTTAGAATACAATAAGTTCTACTGAACTTAGAGTTGCGAGTGGTAAGGCCTTAGCACACCCTCGTTTCAACTCAAGTGAGTTAGTAGGAAACCAACTAGAGTAGGTAGTGCATACACCACACCTCACTAGTTATTACATCAGTAGCAGGACCTAGTGGATCCTTACCAGATGACAGTATATTTCAGACATCTAAGTATGACACGTTCCCTTTCTCTGAGTTAAGGGCTCTGTGTACAGATAGACAACTGAAGGCCGGCAAACGTGCCAACTCCCAACGCTTCAGAGAGGTACTACTGTTAGATGACATGAAGAAGGCTACAGAGCCTAGACAGGTGGGCAGTGGGTTGGGAGCAGCGGATGAGGAAGATCTTAGTGGTCCAACCCCACAGGATTCAGAGTCTGAAGTTGACCAGGAAGTTGACCATGAACTAGACCTGGAGAATCCAGTTCTGCCTGCATATGAGGATGGCCTAAATGGCCCTCTCTTTGTCCCCCCGGGAAGAGTTGGTGGTGGACCCAGAAGAGATAGATCACCTTCAGTGGAATCCAATCATTCTGGGACATCTGTAGGGTGCTCTGCCTCTGGTAATAGGAGGGCAACCTCTAAGGAGAAGAGGAAGCATCAGGTGTGGATCGAAGAAGCCCAACTGAGAGTAAGGAGACAAAGAGAAGCCTTAGAAACGGAAACCCTAGCTCTTGAAAGAGCACTACAAAAGATGGGGCTAGAGCCCCATGGTGGCAGCAATCTACCTAGTGGTAGGGAAAGGTCTTATGACCATAGAAACGTAAGCGAGATTGTCCCTCCCTATCAGAATGGGGATGACATCCACAAATGAATATTTGCACTGGAGAGGGCCTGCAAAGTATACAAGGTACCCCAGGATCAGTTGGCAGCACTCTTGTGGCTCTCCTATGCAGAAAAAGGTAGAGATAAGCTCCTCGCTGTAAGAGAAGAAGATGATGATGAGTACAAAGTCCTTAAGAGTGCTCTAATAGATGGGTTTGGCCTAACCACTGAACAGTACATGATACAGTTTAGAGATACCCAGAAGGCAAAGACTCAGGGCTGGGTTGACTTTGTTGATTGTGCTACTAAGGCTCTGGAGGGCTGGTTGTTGGGCAGTAAATTGAGTGACTATACAGGATTGTATAATCTGATCACGAGAGAACAAATTCTTAATAACTGTCAAAACCAGCCGTTGCATCAGCACCTGGTAGACAATGATCTGACCTCTCCCCAAGAATTGGGTAAGAAGGCAGACAAATGGATCAGAACCAAGGTGATGCAGAAGGTACAGAACCAAGGTGGTGACCAAAAGAGTCAAGACAGAAAGGGTGGGGAGAAAGGTAAAGACCAGAAGTCTTCACAAGGTCCCCTAAAAGCTTCTGACGGTGGGGGTCCCCGATCTAAAAATAAAGAAGGCAAAAAGAAACCATGGTGCAAAGTTTCTAAGGTTAATAGTCACTGGACTAGTATTGCACCAAAAAGGAGATGGCTCCAGCCACCATTGCCCCTAAGGTAACTGTTCCCCCTAGTACAGCTACAAGTGGTACTTCCCAGCAAAAGGGTGTAGTCGGGTTAACCCTGGGATCTTAGATAGACTCTGGCCTAGTCAAAGTGCCATCTCAAGCTGTTTTGATCTGTGATGGAGGCATGGATATGACATCCTCTGTGAGTCCCAGTAATCTGGGCAAGTACAGACAAACACCTTTAATTAATGATAAAAAGGCTGAGGCCTAGAGGGACACAGGGACAAGTGTCGCAATGGTGATACCAGACTTTGTGGACCCTGGACAAGTCATACTTGGAGAGACTTACAAATTGATCAATGTTAGCAATGTCAGGACCAACCATAGTCTGGCAGTTGTTAATTTCTCCTTGGGGGGTAACTGGCCTTAAGAAAGCTGTGATAAGTGCAAACCTCCCTGTTGAATGCTTACTTGGCAATGACCTGGAAACTTCAGACTGGTCAGACGTGAAGTTTTGGACCCATGCAGAAATTTTAGAAATCTCAGCACTTGTCCTTGCAGTGACTAGGTCACACATCAGAAAGTCTAACACTGGACAGACAATGGATTCTGGAATAATGGACCAGTTGCCCACCAAGAAAAGGCGCATTAGGGTTAAGGCAGTGCCTTCCCCCCTGACTCAGAGTGACGATCAGCCTTCTGAGGAGGCTGATTGTGAGCCCTGAAGTAGGAACAGTCTCAGAGGAGCTTGATCATTATCAGGTTGAATTCTTAGGGACAGGGGGCCCTTCCAGGGCAGATCTGAGTCAGGAGCAGTTGACCTGCCATTCTCTTTTGTTTTCTTTCTATTTTTTTGAGTCCTCATATAATGCCACCAGAAATATAACTCTAGAAAGGCTTTCTCCGGGCCACCACCTCAGACTTAATTGTTCCAGCCCTGGAGTCTGCAAGTAGCCAACGGAGATCACCTAGAGGTTGGTCGTTTCCCATCCCACTCCGGTTTGCGGTGATTCTTGCCCTACGGGAGGATAGGACCAAAAAACCTCTGGCATAATCATCGGGCTTGGTTCCGAATTAGCTCTCAGACCATGCCATCAGTGGAGACCATACCCTACTTGCCCTTTCTCCACCACACAACAAATCCAAACCACTCACTACCATGACAGCACTTGAACCTTGTTATAGCGCTTAGCTGGGACGCGCTTACCTTTTTGGGACACCTCGTGGCCTGCACACATCCTACCCACGCCTCGCCACACCCGCTACGACGGACCTTCGTGAGGAGGAGCACTTTGGGAGAGCCTGGTGAGATAGAAACAGCGCCGGCGGAGGGCTGCAGGGCTGCGAGCGTTCAGGGACTCCAATTCCCAGGAGTCCCTGACAGACCGTGTCAACTTCCGGTCCGCTCTCCCTGCCGGCCCGCCCCCGCCCACCGGAGTGATTTGAAAAACCCCACGCCACCCAGTATCTCTTGGGACAGCACTTGAACCTTGTTATAGCGCTTAGCTGGGACGCGCTTACCTTTTTGGGACACCTCGTGGCCTGCACACATCCTACCCACGCCTCGCCACACCCGCTACGCGGGTGCCGCTTCGACGGACCTTCGTGAGGAGGAGCACTTTGGGAGAGCCTGGTGAGATAGAAACAGCGCCGGCGGAGGGCTGCAGGGCTGCGAGCGTTCAGGGACTCCAATTCCCAGGAGTCCCTGACAGACCGTGTCAACTTCCGGTCCGCTCTCCCTGCCGGCCCGCCCCCGCCCACCGGAGTGATTTGAAAAACCCCACGCCGCCCAGTATCTCTTGGGACAGCACTTGAACCTTGTTATAGCGCTTAGCTGGGACGCGCTTACCTTTTTGGGACACCTCGTGGCCTGCACACATCCTACCCACGCCTCGCCACACCCGCTACGCGGGTGCCGCTTCGACGGACCTTCGTGAGGAGGAGCACTTTGGGAGAGCCTGGTGAGATAGAAACAGCGCCGGCGGAGGGCTGCAGGGCTGCGAGCGTTCAGGGACTCCAATTCCCAGGAGTCCCTGACAGACCGTGTCAACTTCCGGTCCGCTCTCCCTGCCGGCCCGCCCACCGCCCTCTAACCTTCCTATAACTGGAGTTACTTCTCCCGCAGCGCGGGACGCAGCCCGGGTCAAGACCGGGCTAAGAGCGGGCCGTTTGAGGCCGTTCGAGGACGGAAAGGACTGGACTGGCCCACCCCATTTATACCAGGTAGGGACCATATTCAACAAGCTATAGCTGAAATTCTTGTTCATCCTTCTTTCCTGCCCCAACTTCAAATATGAGTCACATGGAGACGAGGAGTAAAGTCAACCATGCAGCTATCGCCAACACACCAACTGCCTCATCTCAAGGCACAATTGACAATTACTTCCTGAAAGCTGGCTCCCTCTTAATAGATGATATCCACTTATTAGAACGACGCATCTCACAGGAGATAGAGTGGGTCAAGCGCTCCTCGATGGGTACCATAGCTATGGCCAAAACGCCCGAAGGCAGACGTCTCGGAAATTTCCAACAAGAAGGTTCCCAGGGGGGGGCACAGCAACTTGATGGTTTAGATCTTACTGAGGATACACTAGGGGACTTAGAGGACATGAGCCTTCTGCAATTGCCCACAAAAGAAACTGCTCAATTGCCTTACGACATAAATCCGGGGGAGGCTACTGTAGTACCAAATAGGGAGGAACACACCATAGCAAGTAACAATTCAATTCTTCCAGGGTCACCTAGTACTAATCGAGGAATACGAGAAGGAGCCATTCAAAAAAGGGCACAGGGGAAACGTTCAAACAGGGGCAAAAAGTCCAAAAATTCTATACAACAAACAGGGAGCATCCCCATCTTACCAACCTTAAATACTAATAACCAGAAGAACCTTTCACCAGTGTTAGTAACTGATCACTCCCCGCGGCTGTTACAGCCTAATATCCTAACTGATCATACAACATCCATAGTAGATCATAATCTGGAGTTACCAGAAGAGGATATAACTCTAGCAGACATTGGCCATCTCCTTAAGACAATTATAGGCCCCCTAGAAGCACGTCTAATAAAAATGGAGGCAAGACTAATAAAAATCGAAAAAACTGCCATCCAGATTATGGATTCCTGGAAACCTGGGGCCCTAGGCTCTACTCCTACTATCACTGACATTCAACATAATAATACCCCTGTCACTCACAATCTTGCAACACATAATGCATCAGCGACCACACTCACAACCGGCGGAAATAACACAAATACAGGCGCCAACCAACAGCCACCAGCCAACCTCAAATCAGCTAAAAATCCTACTATTAGCTTACCTAAGCAGTTGCATACAACAAGCCAACCACAAAATGCAGACAAGACCAAATCGCTTCCAACCCCTCAAACAATGATCTCCCTAACGCCCTCCTCTATTGTTATACCGAATAAAGACAATTACAAAAAGTCAAAGGTATCCAGAACGGTCACTGTAAATCTACCACCTGAGGTTGCCCCCTATACAGTTATCCTAGTTGGGGCACCAGAATTAAAAGCAGATTCGTACGAAACGGAAGAATCTTTGAAAAACAAGGTCATCAATTGGCTGTCTACGCATAGACCACTCCCTCGAGGCATGACCAGCGATATTCGCATGGTCAGACGGGTCTCTTGGGTAGGCAAGAGTCCAAAAACAATCAGCGGAGATTGCCTACTGGTCAGCTTTGGTGACCCGGGAACAGCCGCCTTTGTCTGTAACCCATCATTGGAAGACGAAGGCAGCAACATCCAGCCTGTTCCCCTATCCTTCTTCTATCCGTCCAATGATCGTATGGCCAAACCGCCTAGTAGAGGAAACCACCAGAACTTTAGGGGGAATTGGCAGGGCAACCAAGAAAGAAGGAGGACCCCCTTTATTCAACCACAGATACCCCCTTTCCGCCCAAACATATTTAGTGACTCCTATGGATGGGAAACTGTCCCAAGAAGGAGGATGGGAGGGGGTGGATTTGTGAGAGATGTCCCATGGTCCCAAGGAGTCTATCACCCACCACCTTTGCCGCTGTACAATCATTACGATTCCCTCGATTTTGTTGATTGACAGCTGGCCAACACACCCCGAAAATATGATGAAGGAATCAACCCTAAGAGGCAGCCCAGCTCAGGTGGCAAACGGAAGATGGGCACTTCAAGAGCAATAGCAATAGAAAACTGTGAAGTCCAACATCAATTGGACATCACTAGAGATTCCCTGCGGGCAGATGAGAGGGAAACAGCTAGACCCCTCTCCCCTGGAAATACAATCTCTATGTCAACGAATCTACCTACCCAAAAACTGTCGCATTCCATGAACATTCTCTCATGGAATGTTGCAGGTTTGGCAAATAAAGTTGACACAGATGAATGGGTGGAATTAATCCAATCAAAAAGTGTCTGCCTCTTCCAAGAAACTTGGCTAAGGGAGGAGTCCCATTGTCGGGGCTTCCACATATTCTCAATTCCGGCAGTATGGGGCGGAAAAGGTAGACCATCTGGAGGATTAGAAACCTGGGTGGCTTCGGATATAGGATGCCGAGCCTCAAGATACCCAGTAGACTCTCCAGATATACTGGCTGTGGTCCTTGAATGGCCAGGCAAATTGAAGCTGATGGTCATCAATATCTATTCAAGGCCTGTCAAAAATGGGTCCACCTCTAAAACTATAGAGCTCCTTTCTGGTACTTTGGAAAGTATCCCAGAGAAATTGTCCTATTTAATTGGGGGCGATTTCAATTCCCATTTCGAGCCTCTACCTGGTCTTCTCGATGGACCCTCCCTTGAGGAGGATTCGAGTTGGCAGGTTCCTCGGACTGAAGCACCTCCACCCAGAGCATGGACAACATTGGCTGTGCAGATTAACACCCTCAATCTGACATATGGGCTGAGGGCTTGCAACGGTCGCACTCGGTCCGACATCCCCTCTCAATGTACTTTTAATAGACAAGGGAGGGAATCTAGGACCGACTACTTCCTTGTACAGCTAAAATCATGGAAATGGGTGGTTGATTTCAAAATAGCAACAAGACAGGATAGCGACCATAACACCTTGGAGCTAGAGTATATGATCCCTTGCGAGAAAGCACTTGGCGAGGAGAAATCGATAGGGGGACTCCTTCTAGAGAATAACAGGAGGCGGATAAAATGGGACATTATCGCCTCCAGCGAAGATAGGCTTACCTCCCTTTACGCTGGGATCATCCCTTTTCTTGAGGAGGCTTTTGAACTAGGGGGTCTACCATCTAATAGGGAAAGAAACGAGGTCTTAGTCCAGAATCATCTCCGTCTGACCCAGAAGCTTGAACCAGCTTTCTTTACCAAGGTACGCCCGAAAACACAAAGGCAGTTTAATAATTCCTGGTACAATCGTTCATGCCGTCTAGCAAAACGAGACCTCATTAAGACCATAAAAGAGGGAGGTAGTTTAGCGCAGATCCAATCTAAAAGACGTGCCTACAAGCTACTCTTAGTCAATGCAAGATTGGAGTGGGACATACACCACTGGGAGAACTTGGCTGAGTCTCTAGCTAGCAGGGATTCTCGTAGATTCTGGAGAATCATTAATCATGGCTGCGCAGACCTTCCGTCTGCAAGAGAACCAAACATTGCAGCCAATGTCTGGCAAGATCACTATCAGGGGCTATACGCCCCCGAGGCAGAGGAGCCACAACAACCCGAAGCTAGCTCTTCCAATATATGTAATTCACTCCCCTTCACCCTGAAAGACGTCGAGATGGCCATAGCGGGTCTGTCATCAGGAAAAGCCCCGGGATTAGATGGTATCCCTGGCGATCTCTTTAGGCAGGAACCTGGGATCTGGGCCCCATATTTGATGGTCTTGTTTAATGCAGTTTTGGAGGGCATGAGGCTACCGGATACTTGGCTGGGAGCAGAGGTGGTCCCGATATATAAAAAGGGCTCGCCTCTGCTGCCCGCCAACTATCGGCCAATCAGCCTCATTGATGTCAGTCAAAAACTATTCGGAAGGCTGATTCTGGACAGACTCCAATGCTGGATGGAACAGAATGAGATCTTGAGCCCTCTCCAGGCAGGCTTTAGGAAGGGTGTCTCTACAGTAGACCAAATATTGAGACTAAACATTATATTCTGGAAGACTGCTTACATTGAAGGAGGGTCTCTGTATGCAGTCTTCGTGGATCTCCGCGCCGCCTTCGACCTGGTTCCTCGGACCAGGTTGTGGGCGGTGTTGGAGGATATGGGCGTCCCTGAGGATACTTTGCAGATTCTCGTTAGGCTCCACTCCAACAACTATGCGCGGGTAAGGTACGGTAAGGGAGGGAGGCTTACAGATAGGTTTCCTGTTCAACGTGGCGTAAGACAAGGGTGTGTGTTGGCGCCGACCCTGTTCTGCCTGTTTACAAATGGGGTGATAGAGCATCTCTGCAAAATCGCCAACATCGACGCGCCACTATTGAACAACAGCAGGGTGCCTGCGATTATGTTTGCAGATGACACCCTGCTGTTGTCCAAAACGCCAATGGGTCTGCAAAGGATCTTGGATGGGTTTTTGGATTTCTGTAATAAAAGGGGCTTAGAAATAAACCCAACAAAAACGAAATTCATGATTCTAAGCCGCAAACATAAAAACTGCCCAAACCCACGTTTAGGGCACACACCTCTGGAGCGAGTTAATGTGATTGAGTATTTGGGCATAACACTTAACCACAATTTAACTTGGTTGCCGCATAAAACAAAAGCAACCACTAAACTAATCCAGAGGGCGGGTGCTATCACTAGAATCGCTAACAAATCCCCCTTTCGTCCATTGGCCCCTGCAATACAAATTTATAGGGCCCAAGCGCGGGGTGGCATTATATACGGGGCTGAACTCTGGGGCCACACACCCCTCCATTCCATTCAAGTTGCGGAGAATAACTTTATTAGGCAGCTGACGGCTCTTCCACTAAGTACACCTCTACTCCCCCTGAGAATGGACCTGGCCATACGCCCAATCAGCGAAGAAGTGAGCCTCAAACCATTGACCTACTGGAGACGTCTGTGGAGCAGCCAAGATTTGAGCCACTATAGAACTGAGCTGCAAGAGCTTCTTAGATCAATTTCTGCATCCAAAATTCAATGGCTCAAGTACATTAGAGATATGTGTTTGACTCTTGGAGTCCCAGAGCTATGGAATGATCCACACGCAACATCGCTAAGGCTTCCCAGGAAAGCACTCTCCAAACTTTTTTATGGTTTTATGCTTCAGAGAACTATCACCTCAACTCGAGAGGGTTCGCTAACTGATACATTCATCAAAATAAAGGACATCTACAGTTTTGAATATGTCCTCGATGCAATGTCCCCTGTACATGTTAGGAAAATTTATTTGCAGTGGAGATATGGTTCTCTACCCCTGAGGGCGCTCACAAAAAATTGGGACGAAAAGGATGCTTCACCCAAATGTCCAGCTTGTAATTATAAAGTGGAAAACGACGTTCATGTAGTTCTATTCTGCAAAGCCTATTCCAACATCAGGAAACTTTGGCTAAAACCACATCTAAGGAACATGGGCTTTCGAAATTATGTCCCAGCCTATAGAGTCCTCAAAACTGATCTTTCACCTCTGACAGTATTTGTAATGGCTAAATTTTTAGCAGCTATGTGGAGAGTACGCGCAAGACTTTTAAGAGACTGCACTGTGTCGTGATAAAATTTTTCTTAATACATTTATGAACTAATCTGTAATATTGGGATTGAATGTGTTTTAAAAAGGTATTTTTTAACATGTTATGGTTTTAAACCACCTCTTAAATACTGTGATGCTGTTGTTTGTATATCTTTTATGATCGCATAGATCGAAATAAAGATTTTTTGATGTTTCTAAGGCAGTCCGCAAATCTCAGAGGACTGGCGGACTTCCATTCCCTACATATTTCCCTTCTTGCAATGATTAGATCATAAAACATCAATTGTGTAATATTATTTCTAATATCATAGTCTTCAGGGAGGCCGAAAAGTATTAATCTGGTATTGCATTCAACAGGTAATAATGTTACCTGCTCTAAAAAGCTAGCAACCTCCTCCCAGTAAGTTTCCAATACAGGACACTCCGCAAACATATGCCTATCATCGGCTGCTACTGTCTTACATCTGGGACATAGGTATTCATCTACAGAGATCTTTGAGAGCTTTGATGGAGTCCAATAGGCCTTATACTCTGTATAAAAATGATTCCTCCTTAGATTAGAGGGCTTCATAACATTCTGTGAGAGAACAAAAGAATCCGTCCATAATTTTACCATTTCCCCCGAGTCCTCCGTTATTAAGTCCCCCCAGAGTTTAACTATTTCTGCTCCCAAATTATCTTTCTCGTATAACATTGTGGTGTACCAGTGTGATATCTCACCCTTCCAGCCCCCTCCCCTGTTAACATGCTCCAACATTACAACCTCTCTTATATTTCCCCCACATTGCTCTCCCCACCATGAGGACAGTTGATAAAACTTAAACCGTGAAATAGTACCTCCTGTAAGGTTAAGAAGAGATTCCCAACTTAATAGTTCTCCGTGATTACACAAATCACCCCACTGCTAAAAACCTGCAACTTTCAATGGAATACATAAACGGTCCAATAAGCATTCTGGGGTACCTGGAGAATCCCAGATGGGGGCCAAATGATGATAGTAGGGAATATCAAAAATTCTTCGCATCACCTGCCACACAGCGAGTGCAGTCTTCAGAACCTTCAAACGAACCTTCATAAAAAATGTCTGGTCTCCAAATTTAAACAAAAAAAAATCGAAACCTTGTGGCAAGTCTGTAAGCATAGCTTGAAAAAGTTTACCATGAGATGACGTATCCAATTTATTTGCCAGGAGCCTAAAATTTTTTAACTGAAAAGCATAACAGTAAAAAAGTAAATCTGGTAAAGCCAATCCTCCTAGTTTCAAACCCCTCCTCAATTTTCTCCATGCTATTCTAGGGGATTTAGTAGCCCATATAAATGAGCCGATCCGACCTTGAAGATTAGCTATATCTTTTTTATCAAAGCCCAGAGGAATTGAATTAAATAAGAAAGTGAACTTTGGTAAAATAATCATCTTAACCAAATTCACTCAGCCATAGATATTAAAAGGCAGAGCGTTCCATCTTGTCAAGAGTTTCTTAACTTCTTTTAATACTATGTTCCAACTGACCTTCACTACTTCATCCAAGGCTTGAGTGATACAAATCCCCAAATATCTTATTTTTATTTTCGCCTCTAATATGGGGGACGGGCAATTCAGTTTTAATTCAGTTTTATCTTGGTTTATTCCATACCCTGACACTGTACCAAAATCTTTGGCCAATTCTATTAAGCGTGGGATAGCCTCATCTGGGTTTGATGTATAAAGTAAAAGGTCGTCGGCATAAAGTACCGTCTTAAGCTCCAAATTTGACAACAAAAATGGTAAAATATTAAGGTCAGATCTTATGGAACAAACAAAGGGCTCTGTGTAAATATCGAATAAAAGAGGTGACAGGGGACAAACCTGTCTTGTTCCTCTTGAAATATATAGCCAATCTGTTTGGCTTCCGTTAACTCAAACTTTAGCCCTAGGCTGTCTGTATAGACTCTCAATCCCCTTGATAAATGTGTCCTGAAATCTGAATTTTTCCATGGTTTTCCACAGAAACCTCCAATTAACTCGATCGAAGGCTTTTGCATCGTCAATCGCAACGATAGCCAGTGGAAGCCCGTTCTTAGTTGCAAAGTCTATGGCCCCTATAACCTGATATGTTAGTTCATTAATTGGCGTCCAGGTATAAAACCTCTCTGATCTGAGTGTATAATGGATTTAATTACTGTTGCAAGTCTAGTCGAAAGGATGCCGGAATATATTTTGGAATCTGAGTTAAGGAGCGAAATCGGCCAGTATGAAGCTATTCTTTTTGGATCCTTGTTAGGTTTTACCAGCAATGTTATTGTTACCTCAGCCCAAGTATCAGGAAAACATTCCCCCAATCCTGTTAAATAATGAAACAAGTGGGCCTACTACTTCCTCTAGGTTATCCTTATAGACTTCAGTCGGCAGCCCATCAGGGCCTGCCGCTTTGTTTCTAGTCATTTTTTTTAATTGGGTCTTTACCTCTCCCTCTGTTATAGCTGTAACTAGGTAAAGTTTATCTGATTCGCTCAACTGTGGCAATACTTTCTCCACCCACCAATTTTCCAATGCATCTTCACTAGGCATATCTTGTTCTTTGAAAAGTTCCTCCATAAACCCTCTTGCTTCATCCCTTACTTTGGAGTCTTCTGTTAGCTTTGACCCTGTTTCCTCCTTAATTAACGACGTGATATTATTTCTGCTTCTCTCAGATCTAGCCTTCCATGCGAGGAGCGAGCCGCACATTTTTCCCATATTCGAAATTACGAAGCTTGCTCACCTCCCACCTGTCCCTGTTAATTTTATAAGTACGAGCCTTAAGACGTGCTTGTATCTCGCCCAGTTCCTTTTCTAATACCTGGATCTTACCTCTGTCATTTAACACTGCCCGTTGGAGTTGCCGTTTCTTATTTTTAATCTCTTCTAGATTGTGGATGTCTATTTCTTTTCTACATTTTATTATTGAAACCTTCTGAGACTTAAAGACCCCCCTTAGGAAGGATTTTGATGCATCCCAAACAATTCGCTCTGAAGCTGTCCCTACGTTAAACAGAAAGAATTCAGAGAGACTTTCTTTGATATTTAATTTAACTTTTTCGTCTAAGAGCATTGTTCTATCCAGGGTCCACCCCCGCTCTGTATAGTTAATTTTGAAATTCATTTCCAACTCCACCACAGAGTGGTCTGACAAACCTACTGGCATATAAGATATAAACACTATGTCTGAAAGAAAAGTCTGATCTATCAGAAAAAAATCAATTCTGGAAAATTGTTTATATTTTTTGCTAAGAAAGGAGTACTCTCTAAGATTACCATGCTTAATTCTCCAGACATCCAATAAAACAAATTCTTTGATAATATTATTTAGTGCTGAGATGGATTTATTGGGGGGATTATATTTCACCTTCGAGGTGCGGTCTAGATCTTGATAAAACACAAAGTTAAAATCGCCACCTAGTATGACTGGCACTGTATACTGTATCAAATACTCTCGTAGCTTCTGAAGAAACACTGTGTTATCTTCATTAGGGCCATCGTACACAGCGCAAAGAAAAGTAAAACCTCCAACAGACAGTAATGCTGCTAACCACCTTCCCGACTGGTCAGTACCCCAACTGATCACCCTTATCCCTTTATATGCCCGTACTATGATAGCTACACCTCTATTTGACCCTTTCTGATTTGAGCACAGGACTTCATGGACCCAATTATATCTGGTAAAGATTTGCGCACACTCCTTCGACTCAAAATGTGTTTCCTGCAAAAGATACAAGAATGCTTCAGAATTCCTGAAAAACACGCATATTCTCTGTTGTTTTTGTCTGGCTTCCCAATCCATTTACATTCCATGATAGGATTCTAGTACTCAATGCCATATATATATTGATAGAGTAATAATCTTTTGACTAATAATTGTATAGACTTGTAGTGATATTCCAAACCTTTACAACATAAATTTCTGGCATATGAGGACATTTTTTTATTTTTACCCCTACCCCCTTGGACCTTCACCTCCCCCCTCCCCCCGAGGAACCCTCCCTTCACAATTGGCGTATCCAACGGCATAAGGAGCTCCCAGCCCAAAGCACATCTAGTAGAATTTTTCCCAACCCACTTTAGTTCTGTTTTTAATGCTTATATACCTTGACTTTTTTTTTTACTGAACCTATACAACACCTATAGCTTGCGTTCTTGGCATCCCTTCCCCTTTTTTTTTAAGGTTTTTTTTTTTAACTTTTTAAGTTTCTCTAATTTTTTTTCCCTACTTCCCTTCACCATATTGCCCCTCCGTCTATCGCTCCCTCCCGCCAAAAGATGATTACATTAGAAATGAACTTATTACCCTACTATTTTCTCATCCCCACCAACAATTCATCTACCTCCTCTGGGTAATTACAGTAATAAATTTTGTTTTTCCACATGATCTTCAGTAGTGCGGGGAATTTCATTTGGACCTGTGCGCCCAATGATCGGAGTTCGGGCATCCTAGAACTCATCTCCCACTGCCTCTGCGCAGTCTTCCCCGCCATATCTGATCTAATTTGATAAGGATTAGCACGGTAATGGAGAGAAGAGCGTGCAAGACATCTACTAAGGATAAGTTCCTTAACCGCATACGTTTGAAGTAGACAAGTATTTTTCTCGGAGCCTCCGGATGCAGTCTGAAGGGGTCTCCGTGGACACGTTGTATCTCAGCTTCCAGGTCTATGTCAGGTCTGTCTTTTAGTACATCTTCCCGTAACAGACGGCATACAAAACCCTTACTATCCTCCACTTCTGCGCCCTCTGGAATTTTCAGAATTCGTAGATTATTCCGTCTACTCTGCATTTCCAGCCGTTCCCTGTCCTTAACTAATTTACGATTTTGAACTTTAAGAGCCTCAATATCCTTGGTATTCTTCACTGATATTTCTGACAATGAGGTAACCTTTCCTTCTAACACACCGGTTCGAGCCGCTATACCCTCAATTTTTGCCTCCAAAATATCAAATCTGTCATGAAGCCCTCTTTGGTAGTTCTCCGATGTGGCAAATTTCTCCATCAAATCCTCCCTCAGTGAGTAGAACAGTTGACCAAGCCTGTCCTCCTCCACTCCTCCTACCGCTACATCTTGAACCTCTCTATTCAAACACGGATTACTTTGAGCTGTACTAATTGCATAACTACTTGAGGGGCGGGGAGAATACATGGGAAAATTGTGTGAGGCTGCAGGGAGGGGGTTTGAAGGAGTCGGTAGTACTGGCAATGCTGTAAACAGATCAGTTAATGCGACCGGGGTTACATTTTCCCCTTCCACGGCTGGGGTTGGAGTTGAAGAAATGGCCCCGTTCCACTCCCCCCCCTGTGTCAATGGGGCGGATGCAGATGGTCTCAGTGACATTGGTGTGATTGGAGCAAATATTCCTGGGGTAACAGTTTGAGGTACAGTGGTAGGTACTGCTCTCCCCTCTAACACAGAATTTAAAGCTGGAGTAACTACCATAGCTAGGGGTGCAGGGGGAAGGCTGAAACAACCGCTGTATCTGCTGTAACTGCTGTAACTGGAGGGGCAGGGGGAGCAGATGGAACAGGGGGACCTGGGGGAACTGAAGAAACCAATGTCTCTAGCTCCCCAACCTTAGAAATGGGAGCAAAGTCCTGTTCTGGGTTACGTACTGATCCCTTTGTTAATGTTAATGTTAATGTTAATATGTATTTATTAAGCGCTCGTACGCCCAAGGGCTTCATGACGCTATAGGAGAGAACACAACACAAAGAAATCTTTCTGCCCTCTCACCTGCACATAAATGTGTTAACGCACCGCCGTTTGGTGGGTCCGGGTCCCGAGGTTGGTTCGGTGGGCGCCATCTTGCCTTGGGGTGTCTAGATCTTCTACGGGTTCCATCTTGGAGCGTCTCGACGCTCGGTGTGCTAATCGCCTCGCCTACTTAAAGCGGACTCCTCACCAGTAGCCTGGTCAAGGTACTGGCTTTGCTGCAGGTCGCGCTGCTGCTGCGCTGCTTATTTTAAACTTGCCCGTTTTGTATTTGTGTTAGTCTGAGTCTGTTCTTCCCTGTTTTTAGGCGCTTTGCTCAGGGAAATCTTTCGGCCCTCTCACCTGCACATAAATGTGTTAACGCACCACCGTTTGGCGGGTCCGGGTCCTGGGGTTGGTTCGGGGGGCGCCATCTTGCCTTGGGCTGTCTAGATCTTCTACGGGCACCATCTTGGAGCGTCTCGACGCTCGGTGTGCTAATCGCCTCGCCTACTTAAAGTCTTCCTCTCCCGCGCAGCGGGATCGCGCAGTGGGACGCCGTCGCTTAGCCGGAGTCGTGCCTGAGTCCTGCCCGTCTGCGCCCGTCTGCGCCCGTCCGCGCCAAGGAAGCGCCGGGCGCGGCAGTCTTTAGGTATCTAAACATCCTCAGGGTCGGCTACACAGGATTGCGCTATGATTGTTTATTCTGCCGCCACGCTGCGGGTCTTAGGACGCTCTGTCCCGAGACGTATACATGCACCTGTACACCCGCTCTGTGGCCCTTATCAGTGCGCCTGTGCCCCGTGGGTGGTGGACTCTCCGGTTAAGATATGTCAGGAGGCTCGACCGGTCGCTTCGGGCAGTAGCCGTCAGACTCATGCTCTGCGCATCCTGAGCTTTATTGCGAGGTCTCTAGTTCAACACCACCAAGCTGTTAGGGACCTGATGCGTGATGAGGCCCCTGACATTGTGGCTATTATGGAAACGTGGCTGAAGGACGATGATACGGCCATTATTAATCTGGCATTTCCCTCCGATTTTTCGGTCTTCACCCTGAATTGATCGACTAGGGGAGGGGGCATCGCTCTCGCAATGAGGTCTAGTCTCTCTTGCTGTTGGTCTGCCCTTAGCATCATAGGTTGCGAGAGCGCCGTCTTTAAAATTCGGGTTAACCCTCAGTTTTCCCTTTCAGGGATGGTAGTCTATCGCCCTCCAGGAAGCGAGGTGGCATTCAGGGCTTCCTTTCCTGATGCTGTAAGCTCTCTGGCGGTGGGGTGTGCTAACTTTTCCATCTTGGGGGACCTTAATCTGCACTTTGAGAATCAGAATATTTGTAATTTGTAATTTGTAACTGGGTTTTGTATCGCGCCAACTCACCGACAGGTCTCAAAGCGCTACTGACCAAGTACAGCAACAAGAAACAAGAAGAAAATATAGAAGTGTCTAGAGCTAATGATCGGCTACTGGAACGTGAAAGCGTCTTTGAAAAGTAAAGGTTTCAATATCCCTACGGTGTGCTGTATTCTAGCCGATCTGGAGGCTCTTCAACTCCACCAAATAGTGCGGCATCCCACACATGTAGGTGGCCATACGTTGGATCCATTCTTTACGAACTTGACAGAGGCCACAATTACGGCCGTCTCTCCGCTCGGCTGGTCGGACCATTCTTCAGTGGCCATCCATGTCCCCTTGCCGGGAATTTCTTCTTCTGCTCCCGTAAGGATGGTCTCCACACCGCATTGGAGTAAATTGAGACTTGAGGACCTTCATCGAGCCCTCGCAGCAGTGCCGCTGGGACCTCTGGAGGATGTAGAGGCAGGGTACGATCGGTTCTGCTCGTGGGTCACTAAGGCACTTGACTCCCTGATTCCCATCTCGACTAGGAAAATCAGCTCCAGGGAGTCAAGCCCTTGGTATGACAGTGCATTACGTGCACTTAAGGGCAGTTGCCGGCGAGCAGAGAGGGAATGGCGGAAGGTGTACGACAGCGGGAAGGTCGCTTATCTCGCTGCCGTTAAAATTTACCATCGCGCTATATGCCGGGCCCGGGCAGCTTTTTACGCTGCGGAGTTCAGCAATAGCCGCTATCCATCAAAAACCATCTTCAAAGTGGTAAAGGACCTTGTGGCAAAGCGAGCCTCGGCCACTACAACGAGCTCCACGGCGCATTGTGAGGCTCTTGCCTTGTTCTTTTTAGAAAAAGTTCAGAACATCTACTTAACATTCCCTGACACTAGGCCACCGGCAGGCACTCTATGCAACATCTATGGAGATTCTCTGCTTCATGTGTTGCCCCCGCTGACATCTGAGGGATTTGACATCTTGGCTCAGCAGGTGAAATCCGGGTCGCCCGCTGATCCGCTTAAGCCAGCCCTCTTCAGAGACCAGTCGTTTGTGGGTCGTACCTTGGTACTCTCCCTGATTAACATCTCGATGGCCTCGGGTACGGTTCCAGCAAGTTGGAAGCGGGCTGTGGTTTCCCCTATTTTAAAGAAACCCTCCCTGGACCCGGAAAAGCCGGAAAATTATCGGCCTATTTCCCTGCTCCCTTGGCCGACCAAAGTCGTGGAGGCCCACGTGAACAAGGTTCTTTCCGACCAACTCACTCGACCTAACATCTTAGACCCCACCCAGAATGGGTTCCGTGCTGGACACAGCACGGAGACCGCCCTTCTCACCATGGCTGAACATCTTTGCACAGTGATGGATGCAGGACAGACGGCGGCGCTTGTACTATTAGATCTAAGGGCCGCCTTTGATACTGTCTCTCATCCCATCCTGTTGCATCCCCTGGAGGAGATTGGAGTGGGGGTATCCGCCCTCCAGTGGTTCCGGTCCTTCCTCGATGGTCGCTTCTTCAGCGTTGCGGTGCCACCGTTCCAGTCCAAGTTCCATCCTCTGAAACAGGGAGTGCCGCAGGGATCCTCGCTGAGCCCCACGTTGTTCAATTTTTACGTGAGACCGCTGGCTGAGGTTGTCAGGCAGTGGGATATGACCATGGTGTCATATGCCGATGACACCCAGCTAGCGGTTACGATCAGCGGGGATGCGGACCAGGATACCCCCAGGTTTCAGAGTGGACTTAGGGCGGTGGCAAGCTGGATGAAGGACAACTGCCTCCAGCTCAACGCGAAGAAGATCGAGATCATGATCGTCGGTAGAAGGGCGGATCTCTGGGGGGACAGGGGGTGGCCTTCGGAGCTTGGGTCGGCTCCGCTTCCGGTGACGGAATTAAAAAACTTGGGAGTGTGGATGGATCCCACTAGAAGTTTTGTGGGGCACACGAAGAAAACGGCTGCCTGCTGTTTTGGAATCCTCCGGGCTCTGCGACCAGTCCTGAAGTTCTTCGACCCCCGCACCCGGCAGTTGGTAATACAGGGGACTGGTATATCGCGCCTGGATTATGCCAGCTCTCTCCAGGTGGGGGTTAACCTGGTCGAAGTCACCCGCCTCCAACGCGTGCAGAACGCTGCCGCCAGAGCAATCGTTGGTCTTCCTAGATCCTGCTCTGTTTCCAGTACTTTGAAAGCGTTGCACTGGCTGCCAGTCAGGGCCAGAATCCAATTCAAGGTACTGTGCCTAGCCTTCAAAATTCTAAAGGGTTCAGCTCCCCAAATTCTTATAGACCTCCTGTCTTGGTACGTCCCCACCCGGCCTCTGAGATCTCTGGGTCAAGCGCTTACTATCACCCCTCGATATAAGCTGTGCCGTGTTGGAGGCCGTTCCTTCCGGGTCAAAGCAGCCGAACCGTGGAACTCCCTCCCGGTGGAAATTCGGCTGTTGGAGGATCTTTTCTCCTTTCGTAAGGCTATTAAAACGTTCTTATTTTAACTTGCTTTCTTCTTTTTAGCTGTTGTGTTTCTTGTGGCTGTTGCGTGTTACCTTGCCATGCGCCAGGACGCCCCTTAGCTGGGGCAGCTTTGCGCAGTACAAATGCACGTAACATAACATAACATAACAGTTAAAAATAGTAATAATACAACTTAGCAGTAAGCCTGTGAGAATAGCCAGGTTTTAAGGGAGTGTCTGAAGCTCAGAAGATTACCGCTCAGTTTCAATTGTAGAGGAAGGGAATTCCAGAAGGTGGATGCAAGATGATCAAAGCAGCAACCACCTAGACGCTTCCTTTTATAAGATGGAACACTCAAAAGGGATTTTTGAGCGGACCAAAGATTACGGGAAGGATCGTATCTGAGGAACAGATCTCTTATGAACTTTGGGCCAGAGTCATGTAAGG
Source organism: Lissotriton vulgaris (assembly GCF_964263255.1). Classification (NCBI taxonomy): domain Eukaryota; kingdom Metazoa; phylum Chordata; class Amphibia; order Caudata; family Salamandridae; genus Lissotriton; species Lissotriton vulgaris. The sequence continues at coordinate 2,039,353,112 of NC_141691.1, forward strand.
ATTTAAATAAAATACACCTTGTTTTAAATGCAACTCGCTGCGCAACAGGCAGCCAATGTAAATGTTTCAACCCAGGTTTAATAGACTGCCTTTTTGGAAGGCTCAGAATCAGTCTGGCAGCCTAGTTTTGGACTAGCTGAAGACGTTTTAACTCTCCAATCTGGAGCCCCAGATAGAGACTGTTGGAGAAGTCTAGTCCAGACAAAACTAAGGCAATTACAATCTGGGTGAGGGCAGCCTGTGAGAAAAAGCAAGCAATGTTCCTAATTTTCTTTAATTGAAAGAAGCTGGATGACACCACCGCGCCTACCTGTCTTTTCAAGGACAGATCCTCACTAATTAGTACTCCCAGACTTTTAACTGAGGACGACCTGGAAGGTGGAGTCCCCATGCCAGATGGCCAAAAGCATGGGCTCCACCTTAGTACGCTCTGCCCAGGCAAGACCAATTCTGTCTTGCCTGGGTTAAGTTTCAGATGGTTGCAACTCATCCAACCCTGAATATGTGACATGGTGTTTTGGAATTCCTCCACTGAGTCCTTGGTGTTCAGAGGGAAGATGAGTTGCAGATCGTCTGCGTAATCAAAGATGGTAACTTTCGCTTTTCTTAGGGCATACAGTAGAGGGCGTAGGTACAAATTAAAAAGTAAAAGTGACAGGGACGAGCCCTGAGGTACTCCACATGTGATGGAAATAGTGGGAGCTGTAAAAGGGCCCAATCTTACAGATTGAGTGCGGCCAGTAATGAATGAGCGGATCCAACTCAACGCAGGTCCCCTAAGACCAGCTTGTTTGACACGGTTGACCAAGATGGTATAATCAACCGTGTCGAACGCTGCCAAGAGGTCCAATAAAACCAGGGCCTGGTGAATCCCGTTGTCCGCGTTCTGCCTCAGGGTATTTTGTACCGCCAGGATGACTGCCTCAGTCGAGTGACACGAGCGAAAGCCGGCTTGATTAGGTTCTAGGTATTCTGTTTCTTCTATGAATTTAGACATGTTATCGCAGACGTGAGCCTCCAATAGCTTAGCACAGTACGGCAGCAGTGATATAGGCCTGTAATTAAGCGGGTCAAGCGGGTTTGCTCCGACCTTCTTTATCAAAGGGATGAGTAGGGCCTTTTTGAGGTTATTGGGGACTTTACCCTGTAGAAGAGATCCGTTCAACAGAGAAAGCATACCCTCGGGAATGGCTGTTCCCACCTCTCTCAAGATGTACGGGGGGGCAGATATCATCAGGTGAGCCCGAATTGACCCTAGCAAACAACTTAGATAGGGTATCACCATCAATAAGGGGAAATGATTCCAACGTCAAAGAGTTATGATATGCATCATCCAGGAGAGGGGGGGGAGCAGAGTAGTAGAGATGCTTTGTCTTATAGTACAGATTTTATCGAGGAAAAAAAAGAGTTTAGTGAGTTGCAAAGGTCCTGAGTATGAGTGACCGATGGAGTAATTCTGTCACTACCACTAAGACCGTCTACAATATTAAACAGTTCTTTTGATTTATTGTGGGAATTCAGAATTTTCTCTGAAAAATATTCAGTTTTATGTTTTAGGACAAGTTTCTGATAGTCCTTACGGGCCTTGCGGTAGTTGGCTTTATCTTGTGCCAAATAATCAAGTTTTTGAGACTTTAAGTGAGGTGTAAACCACTTATGTGCGTCATTAGGGCGGGAGCGGGGAATGTTAGAACAAGGGGCATGTACGTCAGCTGCCTGACGTAGCCAGTTGGTATAGGCTTCTTCAATGCCATCAATGTCCTGAGCCAAAGGGGGGAGAGAAGACGTCAAAGTGTCCATAAAAACTGAGATATCAGTGTTCTTCCATATTCTAACTTTCCCACCTTTCTGGAAAGGCTGCATTCTACTCTTCGCAATAGCGAGAGTAAAGTGTATCAGAAAGTGGTCCGTCCAAATACAAGGAGTAATGGAACAAATAGCCAGGGGGATATTCTGAGACCATATTTGATCAAGGCTATGCCCTTTTTCATGGGCGGGGGAGTGAATCTGTTGGGTTAAGTTCAAATCTAATATTGCCTCATTCAGCGCGGCTGCCTGGGTGTCCAACACAGTGGTATCCAGCCAAGGTTAAAGTCGCCCAGCAGCACAATTTTTTTATAGTTCATAGTGAGGGGAGCTAGTTGTTCTGCCAATGATACAGCAAATGTAGGCATGGTTTGAGGGGGGGCGGTAGATGAGGATTATTAATAATGATCCACTATCAGTGTCCATTTTAAGAACAATGTCCTCTGATCCTGTAAGGTCAAGAGATGGTAATAATGAGAATTTATAGATGTTGCGGATAATGGCTGCTACTCCTCCGCCCCTTTTATCAGCAGGTCTATTAACATTTAAAATGTAATAATCAGAAGGGACGGCCGCTAAAATATATGGTAATGAATCTGCGTTAAGCCAAGTCTCTGTAAGGAGCAAGAGGTCAGGTTGCTCAGCTTGTAGCAGAAAAAATATGTGCATGTGGTGTTTGGCCAGTGACCTAGTGTTCAAATAATAACATTTAAGCGTAGTCTCTAGTTCCGTTAAGGGTTGAGGGGGAATGCGGGGATTGGGATGCGTGGCTTTACCGGCTATATATTTAGGCTTAAGAATGCCATAAGTAGCTGCACGCTTTAGTACATACGATGGTAATAGTGGGCATAAATTATCTGTAGGTCTTAGCAGTATCAGGTCCTGGGAAGAATAAGTGTAAATTTGGCCAGGGGTTCTAGCCCCAAGCCCCGTTCGGCCGCGGACGGGCGCAGACGGGCTTGACTTATGCGCGACTTCGGCGCGCATTCGTCGCGCCCGCTGCGCTCGTCCGCTGCGCTCCCGTATACACGTTTAGTTTTATGGCCTGCCTCCCGGAAGAACTAGACCGCTAGCTCCGCTCCAGCCCCACCCAATATTGCGCCTCGCCTCGCCCTCCACACAAACGGCACCAGCCGCGGTGGAACGGGGCGGGGTACAGATGAAATACACAACACAGTGGGCAAGTTTAAGTGAGTGCAATCGATATTCAAATTAAAATATCGGACATAAAATATTATGCAGCGCTGCCATATCAGTCATGCCAGTACTGCAGCAATCACTACCATTAACTGCACGTGAAATTGCAAAGCAATAGGTTCCCAGAGACCTAAGTTGCTGCCACCAACCTTTCGTTCTCGAGGGGCCCTGGGCGTTAGGGCGTCCTTTGGGATTGTCTGATTTCCCCCGCCCTCACAAGGTATACTTTCCAGCACAGAATACTTATTCTCCAGCGGCAAGAAAGACAAGGCAGATGATACATGTGTAGATGGGAGGCTGGGGGTTACCTTCGTTTGGTCAACTTTAGTTTGATCGGCTACGACTGTCTTAATTGTCTTTATTTTAATGTTGGCCTTAGTATTATCCTTGGTGCCAGCGCCAGTACTGGTGTTTGTGTTGACGGCTTTATCCGCTGACTCCCCATCTTTAACTGCTTGTTCCATTATCTTGAAAAAGCTTTTAAGCGAGGGCGTATTCCTCTGAGCCTGAAACTGCTTATTCCCCCTGACTGACCCTGTTTTCCTGGGACCCCCTCTCCTCCTCTGCTTAGGAGATATCGGTATAGGACCTCTCTTCTCACTTGAATCCCCTGATTCCCAAAGTCCCTGTTTCCTAAGTGCCTGCTTTGACCTTAACTGATATCTATTTCTAATCTCTCCCGAATGTCCAGCACTTTTACCAGAAACTACACTCTCTGTCAGGTTCGATGCAACTTTAGGGCTACTACTATACCGGAGGGCAGGAGGACAAGGTCTGTACCCACAGTCACAGACACAATCCCAGCTTCAGTGTCGGCTTGACCTAACCCTGCAGCTTCAGACGATATGGGCTTCAAACCCTTTATCCCCATGCAAGCCCCCCCCCTCCTGGGACCTCTTACCCGCAATTGTTGTTGTACTTTTCTCGATAGCGGAAAGCCCCCGACACACGGGGCCTTTCACGCGTTGTATTAGCGCACCTCTTGTCCTCTGCCAATGCCCAATGTAGAAGCCACAACCACCACAGCCTCTGCCACTGCTCAAAATGCGAACAACACAAAGTACTCAAACCACAGTGACTCAATACGTTTTCTTGATACAGGGTAAGAAACCAATTTATTGTTGCTTCCCTAAACACCATTATTTTGTGTCAGTCATTTTGTATTTTATATATTTTCAAAGAATTGCTGACAGAAAAAGACATTGATTGCAAATATTTACAAGGCTAAACAAACTTTAACAAACATTAAAGGCAAAGACCATTTACACATTTAGAAACCATTATGTCACACATTAGAAAGAGTTCTCACATCAGACATTAAATAAAACAATTATTGAAAAAATAATACAAACATTTTTATCACAAACAACAAAAAAATTGCAAACACTCAATGAGAGACACTAGGGGTTGGGAGGATAGAATATAAGTAATTAAATGACTTATATATATTTTAATTCTGGACCAGCCGGTCCTAGCTTTTGTACAACAATGATACTTTGTATCTCCCAAACAACACTGCCAACGCGTTTCTAGATCAGACTGGAATCACTGGCCTGTCATCAGGGCTGTATGTGTCTTTTATCTGTAGAATACAAAAGCAATGTTTTGCTTAGTCTTGTGTGTGGGCTCCTTATTACCATGAAGTAGCTATAATGACGGTGTGCGCTACGTACCAAGGCTGCTCAATGTAGAATTTCAGAGGGGGTCTTTTGGAGATCCGTTTAAATGAATAGCGTGGCCGGACAGAGAAGCCTAGGAAGATTTTAAGGATGGTTTTTAATTTCATGATTGATTCATTCATTATGCTAGTGGCTGAGTCAGTTTGGAGAAGTGAAAGCGTACCTTTTACTTTGGGTAGTGCTGAGTGCTGGCAAGATGCATTAGGAGCGGCGTAACCATCAATTTGATTCTGAGATATGAGAGAGATTGACATTCAGAGGCTTGGCGACGTGCAAATGGTTTTTCACACTCGCTTGGACAATTCAAAGAAAGGTTGCCTACCTTGATTTAATCTCTCTTTTGACATGGAAAGGGTTGTTAATTTCAGCTTTCTAAAGGGAAAAACAAAGCGCGATCTTAGTGGGATGTTCTTGCTAGTTCAGCCCTAGGCGAGCCCTTGTTAGTGCAGGGGAGGCAAATACCTGTAGCTGGAGCTGCTGCTCTGTGCTGCTGGATTCAAATTTCTCTCAATAAAGATGGCCGCCGCCATTTCCTGTTTGTTATATATGCAAAAACTGTGCTGATGCATTATGGGGCATGTAGTCCCATAAATCCCAATTACTTAAAAACATTTTTTTATTATTGCCACAAAAATCATGAGTGGGTGCTGGGCATATTATCGTCAACACCTAATCGTAGTTTGGAAGTAATGGGTACATCACTCCCAAATATTTGATGTATTGTTTGTTTTAAAGCAAAGAATGACTCTGCTAGAATGTGCTAGCGTTTTGGGTGGCTTCTCGGGGCCAGGGACCTATTCTCATGAGATAGAGGACCAAGACCAGCAGAAAAACCAGGGATGTCTAACCGGTGCAAATCAGGACAGATGTAATTAGATATGCGCTATCTCAGACAGGTTATTCAAACCAGTCTGTGCACTGTTAAATTTTAAAATCAGATACGCTTCTTTTTGTAACAGAACGCGCTCGACGTCATGGCATTTTCACCTGGAATTCATAGTGTACAGAACAGACCATTTGAATTCTTGTTCATTGTGGGACTTCTCACAGAAATGCTCCACCATTGGATCAGACATCACCTTTTTCTTAATTCGCGATGGGTGCTGGCTTATTCTTTGGTTGACTTACTGACTGGTTTTTCCAATGTAAATTAATTGGCACGGACATAGAATCATGTACACAACGTTCTTTGTTCTGCAATTAGAAAATTCTTTGTGCTTCCACTTGATTGCATGATGTACAAACTCGTCGCCTTCTATTGTGCTGGAGCAGGTGAGGCAGTTACCACTTTGTGGTGGCCCTCGAAAGGCTTGAGATTCCATTGCGCCAATAAGTCGCTCTTAGGCTTAGGAATAACCACATCAGCTCAGATGAGTTCCTGGCCAATAGCTGCGATTTTTTCTGTAGGCAAAAGTGGGTTTGGGGAACGGGCAGCTCAACCCCTCCAACAAATGCCAATTCCTTAAGACAGCCTGTCTTACTTTGTGTGTGTCCGGGCAGAAGGTGGTGACACACACGAGTTTCTTCAAGGGTGCGCGCTGTTTGGTTTGTAATAAACATTCTCTAGGCGTATATTTGGCACGCTTAAGAGAATGTTTAAGGAGCTTCCGTGGATAACCACGCTCTTGCATATCACAGCAAAATGCTTGGGCATGCAGCTCATAGTCTTGTATTTCTGAGCTATTCCGTCTTATTCTTAATAATTGCCCATAGGGTAAATTAGCTTTTAGACTGCGGGGATGTGCACTTCTGTGATGTAAAATCGTGTTTCTGTCGGTGTCTTTCCTGAACAATGATGAAACCAACCGACCGTCTACACACCTCATTTCAATATCCAAAAAAGTCATCCGGCTAGGGCTATTTTCTATCGAGAATTTTATATCTCTGTGCCTAGTGTTAAGCCATACGTGAAAGGCCATTAAATCGGTCTGGCTCCCCTGCCACAGGAGCCAGACGTTGTCTATGTACCTGTACCACTGTAGTATTTGATGTTTAAAGGGATTATTCATGTCCACAAACCTTTTTTCATACTGCGCCATGAAGAGCACCGCCATTTCTGGGGCATAAGGACATCCCATGGCGGTGCCCTTCACTTGCATGTAGAAGTCATTGTCATTGAGGTGAAGTCATTTCTCTTCAGTGATATTGTTGCCAATTCTAAAATGAAGGCAGTCGGAACCCGATGTGGTCTTTCTCTCATGTCCAGATATAACTGCATGACTTCTAGGGCTTCTTCCTGAGGGATTTGCATATACAAGGATGTAACGTCCATTGTAACCATGATTTGCGATTGTGGTTCAAAGATGGTACCTTCGACTTTGTTCAAAAAGTCGGTTGTGTCACGCAAAGAAGATTTAACCTGGCACACAAATGGCTTTAGAAAGAAATCCACATATTGCGTTATCGGCTCTAAACAGGAGTCACAGCCCGACACGATGGAACGTCTGGGGGGCTCTGTCAAGCTGTAATGTATCTTCGGTAGAAGATAGAGGACAGGGGTCCTAGGGCACTTCCTTTAAGAGGTAATCCTACTCCTTATTGCCCAGGAAACCACTTTCTTTGCCGGAGTCCAAGACTCTCGCAATTTGTCCCTGGATGTCCTTTGTGGGGTCCTCTGTTAGTGGGCGGTACCAGATGGTATTGTTGACTTGCTTCCCACCCTCTGACAGGTACATAGGACGGGGCCAGATGACTATCGGCCCGCCCTTGTCCTCCGGTTTAATCACTATGGAAGGGTCATTTTTGAGTGAACCTATTATGTCTCTCTGTTTTTTACTCATATTTTGCTCAAAATGCGAGCCTCCCACAGCCGGTCACCCGATTTTACCGACTGTATTGACTGTAACGGGCCACTTAAATTGGGGAACGCAGCGTCCTCCTCCCAAAGCTCTCCACTGCATGAATTCCTGCATGAACCGCGTCAGCATCTCCGGAGCCGCAACTGCTGGGTCCTAGTGCCCCGGAGCGCCTCCATAGAACCTCACAAAACGCCGAAGGAAAAAGAAAGCCAAAACAAGAGTTTATTCTCCAACCTTAATATAAAGAAGGGGAAGAGTACTCATATCCTCACCGTTCAAAGTATTAATATCCGTCCTCTACATGGGGAAACGACCACTCAGAAACTGCATAGTGCTATCTTGGGCGAGGAGCTCCGCAGCAGCCGTTAGCCTGCCACCGCCATGTTCCTCACGCCAAGAAGGACCTGCCATTCTCTTGAACCCCTCTGACAGCAAGCTGCTGCAGAGGCTGCTGGGAATACTAGTGGCACCCATAAAGTCTACTGGAATGATGGACTCCTGTTTTCAGACAGTAGAGAACCCAAGCCTGGTGCAGCCAGGAGCTTGGTCATACCTTTGGAATTCAGGGGCTTCCTATTTACACTAGCCCATGACATTCCCTAAGCAGAGGGGTAAACGTGCCTTCAAGGGACTTTATTCAAACTATGTTTGGTGATTGGAATTATTTTTGTAAAGAACTAATAAATCGTCCTTATAGTGAATTAATCAAAATTAATCAATTAGTATCATCAACATATAACATATAAACAAAGACACAAGGTGTATACGAAAAAAATGTTTTTATCAAGTAGTTCATTGAAGGAAATCAGTTTCATATACAGATAATTAAGCAAATAAGGTTTTAGGACTGTGGGTACACATAAAAAATTAATTAATCAGTGACTCAACAGAACCTAAACGACACCTATCCCAGAATACATTTGAATAAAACAAAAGAAAATGATGAGGTGTAATGTCGACGTTTCGGTTTCTAGCAGTTATTTGATGAAACCATCCTCAGGACTGTTTTTGATTCAGATCTGTATAGAAATATTGTGATCTGCTTGCAGGTTGTTTATGCAGTATACAATGGGAGGATAGTGGACCAGTCACAGTATCCCCGGGGCCTAATAAATGCGGAAACCGCTCGTCAAAACTGAATCTCAAGGCAAAACTTCACTTGTATATAGTTTGTGATCTCATTTTGGATGACACACACCTTTGGCTGCACCTCGCTGTGACTTAAGACGCTGCAGGATTTGAGACTGCCTATAAGCCGAATTAAGCTTCAATTGCTCGCTACGTCTCCTACTCAGTTTTGAGACTTGACAAGACGAGGTCTGAGCTATACCGGACGGATTGTGCTGATTTTAATCTCCTGAACCATATACAAGTGAAGTTTTGCCTTGAGATTCAGTTTTGACGAGCGGTTTCCGCATTTATTAGGCCCCGGGGATACTGTGACTGGTCCACTATCCTCCCATTGTATACTGCATAAACAACCTGCAAGCAGATCACAATATTTCTATACAGATCTGAATCAAAAACAGTCCTGAGGATGGTTTCATCAAATAACTGCTAGAAACCGAAACGTCGACATTACACCTCATCCTTTTCTTTTGTTTTATTCAAATGTATTCTGGGATAGGTGTCGTTTAGGTTCTGTTGAGTCACTGATTAATTAATTTTTTATGTGTACCCACAGTCCTAAAACCTTATTTGCTTAATTATCTGTATATGAAACTGATTTCCTTCAATGAACTACTTGATAAAAACATTTTTTTCATATACACCTTGTGTCTTTGTTTATATGTTATATGTTGATGATACTAATTGATTAATTTTGATTAATTCACTATAAGGACGATTTATTAGTTCTTTACAAAAATAATTCCAATCACCAAACATAGTTTGAATAAAGTTCCTTGAAGGCACGTTTACCCCTCTACCTTTATTACCCAAGCCCTCAAGGGTATTCCGGGTTGCTCACTTCCTCAACTATTCCCTAAGCAGGACACCTGGGCCAGAACAAGACTTGGGACAGAATTTTCCCTCACTTTCACTGGCCCCACATGTCTTAGGACAACAAGGAGTTTTGTCACTCCTGTGTGACCTGCCAAGCCAGTGGCAAAGCAGGTGCCAATACAAAGGCCCCCCTTATACCACTACCTGGTGCGGGGGTTCCCTTTGAACGTGTAGGGATTGACATTGTTAGACCATGGATCCTCAAACTGCATCTGGGCACATGTTAATCCTGGTGGTGGTGGATCATGCCACCAGGTACCCAGAGGCAATTCCTCTTAGGACCACTCCAGCATCTGTTGTGGCAAGAGCCTTCTTGGGAGTTTTCTCAACAGTGGGTTTCCCTAAGGAGGTAGTATCTGACAGAGGTGCAAACTTTATGTCTAGTTACTTGACTGCAATGTGGAAGGAGTGTGGAGTTCCCCACACCCTATCATCCACAACGGTCTAGTTAAAAGATTCAACAAGACGTTAAAGGAAATGATTAAGGGTCTCCCAGAGAAGCTCAGGCGGAGATGGGATATCCTACTACCCTGCCTTTTGTTTGCATGCAGGGAGGTTCCACAGAAGGGGGTTGGCTAAAGCCCATTTGAACTTTTTGGGCACCCTGTTAGAGGACAACTTTGTCTGGTGAAGGAGGGATTGAAGTTACTTCTCAAACCCCCTAAACAGGATATTGTGGACTATGTACTTGATCGCCGCTCTAGGATGGCTGAGTACATGAAAAATGGATCCAAAAACCTTGAGGCTATCCAGGAATTACAGAAAGCCTGGCGTGACCAAAAGACTGTACTGACTGTTTAACAGCCAGTACAGAAAGTTTGGGTGTTTGAGCCTATGGCCCCAGCAGCTCTCCAAGACAAGTGGAGTGGACCTCACAATATTTTTGAACAGAAGGGAGAGGTTGACTATCTGGTAGATCTTGGAACTCCCAGGTGCCCCCATTGGGTGTTTCATGTCAGGCTGAAACCATATGTTGACATAGCAGACATGGGCTTGCTCATGGCTACTGATGAAGGACAGGAGGAAGAGAGTAACCCTCTCCCAGACCTGCTCTCTCAGAACCCTGATAATGGATCAGTTGATGGGAAGCGGTGTGGTGCCGAGGCTAGGGCAACTGATCTGGGGATCACGGTTCGCTTCCCAGCACCGGCGGCAGATTAGCCCAACACCATGTGACTCTGGGCCATAGCTTGCTTAATCTTCCCGACAGCCCCCAACGCCTAGACACCCTTACGGGTGATTGTGCGCTTTACAAATGTGGATTATTATTATTATTATGGAGTAGCCTTGGCTGGCAGCCTCACTGAGAAATATCAAACTGATTGCAGACAAGTTCTACAACTGTTTAGAAATATGTTTTCATTGACGTCAAGTCAGACTAGCTAGTGCACCCATGAAGTGGACACTTGAGAAAGTCGGCCTGTTAAAAGAAAGATTTACAGGCATACAGATCATGTCAAGGACTGTATCAGGACAGAAGTCCAGAAAATGTTGGAATTGGGAGTTATTGAACCCTCAGATAGCCCTTGGGCTAGTCCAGTAGTTTTGGTACCAAAACCTCACAACCAGGGTGGTAAGAGAGAGATGAGATTTTGTGTAGACTACAGAGGTCTCAATGCAGTCACTAGGACTGATGCCCATCCAATACACAGAGCAGATGAGCTCATAGATATTTTGGCCTCTGCCAAGTTTTTGAGTACATTTGATTAAGCAGCTGGCTACTGGCAGATCAGACTAGCTGATGATGCAAAGCTAAAGAAATCCTTTTCAACCCCTAGTGGACTATGTCAATCTGTAGTAATGCCCTTTGGTCTGAAAAAGCACCTGCCACATTTCAAATGTTGGTGAATACAGTCCTAACAGGCCCGGAAGACTATTGTGCAGCTTATCTTGATGCTATAGCTGTCGTTAGCTCCACCTGGGAGGATCACCTGATCCACCTGAAAAATGTTTTGGAGGCCCTGCAAAAACCAGGCCTAACTATCAAGGCTACTAAGTGCCAGATAGGGCAGAGTCAGGTTGTGTACCTGGGTCACCTTGTAGGTGGAGGCCAGGTTCAACCATTGCAGAGAAAAATCCTGACCATAATGGACTTGGTTACTCCAACCATCCAGTCTCTGGTCAGAGCTTTCTTGGGCCTGACTGGGTACTTTAGGAGATTTGTCGAGGGGTATGGATCCATTGTGACACCCCTGAATAACTTAACTTCTAAAAGGATGCCTGAGAATGTTCAGTGGACAGTAAGCTGTCAAAAGGCATTTGATGACCTAAAGAAGGCCAGGTGTACTGCACCAATTCTGCAAAGTCCTAACTACTCCAAAGAGTTTATTGTCCAAACAGAAGCATCTGAGCTGGGGGTAGGGGCTTTGCTATCTCAATTGAATGATGAAGGTCAGGACTAGCCAGTAGCTTTTATTAGCAGAAGGCTGACCCCTAGAGAGAAACGTTAGTCAGCTATTAAGAGGGAGGGCTATGCTGTGGTTTGGGCTCTGAAGAAGTTGAAGCCATACTTGTTTGGCACTCACTGCACAGTTCAGACAGACCATGAGCCCCTCTGATGGCTAAAACAGATGAAGGGTGAAAATCCCAAACTGCTCAGGTGGTCGATCCCCTGTAGGGAAATGGACCACCTGAGCAGTGGAACATAGACCTTGGAGTAACCATGCAAATGGACTCTCCAGATATTTCCACTTAGAACATGAAGACTCAACTGGTCAAGGTTAGTTTAATGTCCCTGCATTGGGGGGGGGGGGGGGAGGTTGTAGGAGAGTACGATCTGCTTCCTATGGTTACCCCAACTTTTTGCGGTGTTTCACTGTTTTTTCGACTTTAGTCTGGCTGTAGCCCTGCTAATCAGGACCACAGCCTAGCTTTTCTAACTCTAAATTGTTATCCATGTACATTAGGTACATACCAGATTGGTTACTGAGTTACATTTGTGAGCCCCTAGTATATGATACCCTAGGTACCAAGGGCATAGGTACCCCAAAGGCCTACCAGGGGCTGAAGCATGTATTATGCCACCCCGGGGAAGCCTTCCAAAATGACACCACCGGTCTGCACTTGCAGCCTGGGTAAGGTGGTATAATCACCCCTTAATTAGATGTAGTATACCTATATCTACCTATATATATAGACACATATTAACCTATAAGTCACTCATATGGCAGGCCTTTACAATCCTGAAGGCAGAGTGCTTGGTTTTGTGTGAGAGGGTGCCCTAGCATGAGCTGAACCCCTCTGCAGCTTTCGGAATCCCTTCCTTATAGCTGTTATATGGTATAGTCATACCATATACTCTTAAGTGCATTATAATCCTCACGGTTAATGCTAACTTCGGTTTGGCTTCATCAAAACATGTTGTGTTTGGTGTCAAACACTTTGGAATCCTACCCCCCCCTCCCCAGACAGGCTTTAGTGTATTGGGGCTGAGAGGGTTGCATTCAGTGAATGCTTTGCAGACACTGCCTTGGGCACACAAGGTGTCCCATGCATTTCCCAGTTCAAACCGGTTGCTGGGGCACTCAGCCCCAGCTCTGACATGAAACTTGACAAAGGGGAAGAGGTGTAACCACCCCCTCCCCAGGTCCTCCCATAGGTGGGACCCTAGAGTTAGTCCAACCCCTAAACTTAGTATAAGTATAGGAACCCAGTACCTAGGACTTTAGATTACCCTGGACGAAACTCTGAAGATGAAATCTTGGACCTTCAACATTCCATATCGATTGGAAGACAGAAGAAATCTCCCTTGAGGTCAAGGAGTCACCTCCCTGTTCAAACAGGCACCAAAGAAGCATCTTGCCGGTCTGTATTTTCAAGACTCCCGCTGGATCCCGAAGAATCTGCGACACAGGACACAGACTTCCAGACATCTCCAAAGCTGACACGAGTCCTCAGCAAAGCTGAGACCTGTAGCTATCACGAGAGACGTGGGACCAGAACTCCTGGACACCCTGCAAGTTTGCAAGTGCACCTACTTCCCGAAGTTTCCCGAAGTTGTGCATTGGTCTATTTGTTGCCTTGCCACAAGCAACTTTTTCACAGAAGCTGAGAGGCCTACAGTCCACGAGTGTTCCGTGGGCCCTGTTTTTTACACCGCAACTCGAGGCGCCTTTGTGAACCCTAGTCCATTGGCTAGTGGATCCCCATGAAGGATAATCCTTTGTTTCTTGAGCTTTCCTGGTTGCTCCAGATGTACTCTGACCCCCCTCCAAAGGGTGAGTCCCTGAGAACTTGCTGGTCTGCACCAAAGACAATCTTTTCACCTTGCATGGGTTGCATGGGTTGCTGTTGCCAAGGCTTGTTAGGTCCAATAGATTCCGATGCTGCAGCATTCAACATCCTTCGTGGGGCAGCTCGGATCCAGCTTTTGGTTGTCGTCAACACCTCCTGGTCCTCGTGGCTAAAGAGTCAAGCTTCACCTACTTCACTTCAAAGCACTCAACATCTGCTGGCATCTTCTTGTCACCATCCTGGTCACTGGCTGGTGACCCAGACTCTGTCCCCTTTGCTTTCAGGTTCTTCAGATATCCGATCCACCCTTGGATCATCCCGAACATTTTTCCTCTGGTCGCCTGCAGCACTTCTTCGCAGCTTTCCATTGGAAACAACGACAAAACCCGACACGAAAAGACAGTTCTGAACCCGGCTTCCCTGGGTGAGGTAAGATGAGTACTTCGGTGCTCCTGTGGGTCTTGACTCTCAAAGTGTCCTCGTCTAAAGGGGGTGCACGGCAGTCCTCTCCTAAGTGCCCTTATTCTTTAAAATTGTAACGTAAACTTTCCTCATAGACGTTTATTGTGTTTAGACACTGCACCTATCCCCCGTGGGTCTCCTGCCCGGCTTGCTTTAATCCAGTGGGAAAGTGAGCAAGGGACTCACGTCTGAGAATACCCTGCCACACCTATGGCGGCCAAAAGCGGTACAAAAGGGGGTGGTGAGGGACGGAGCATCTGAATCAATCAAACACTCCCACCCAGTCAAATGATCTGGGTTTAATCCATCACCGTTCTTTAGCCCACTCTGCCACCCCAGTTTAGACATGGCTATATGCAAATCAGTCTGACCCTGTGCCTCATGGGAACTGTCCAGCCCGAACCTTCATGCCATGTCTTCCCTGGACCGGAAAACAAGCTTCCAAGGACCGGTTTCTGGCATTCCAGCCGTCTTCAGCCCGTGCTTGCTTAAATCCAGTGGCAAAGTGAGCAAGAAGACTCACGTCTGAGCATACCCTGCCACACCTATGGCAGCCAAAAGCGGTACAAAAGGGAGTGGTGATAGACGGAGCATCTGAATATATCAAACACTCACACCCAGTCAAAAGATCTTGGTTTAATCCATCACCGTTCTTTAGCCCACTCTGCAACCCCAGTTCAGACATGGCTATATGCAAATCAGTCTGACCCTGTGCCTCATGGGAACAGTCCAGCCCGAACTGCCAAGCCTTGTCTTCCCTGGACCGGAAACAAGCTTCCGAGGACCGGTTTCTGGCATTCCAGCCGTCTTCAGCCCGGCTTGCTTTAATCCAGTGGCAAAGTGAGCAAGGGACTCACGTCTGAGAATACCCTGCCACACCTATGGCGGCCAAAAGCGGTACAAAAGGGGGTGGTGATGGACGGAGCATCTGAATCAATCAAACACTCACACCCAGTCAAAAGATCTGGGTTTAATCCATTACCGTTCTTTAGCCCACTCTGCCTTCCCAGTTCAGACATGGCTATATGCAAATCAGTCTGACCCTGTGCCTCATGGGAACAGTCCAGCCCGAACTGCCAAACCATGTCTTTCCTGGACCGGAAACAAGCTTCGGAGGACCGGTTTCTGGCATTCCAGCCGTCTTCAGCCCGGATTGCTTGAATCCAGTGGCAAAGTGAGGAAGGGACTGACGTCTGAGCATACCCTGCCACACCTATGGCGGCCGAAAGCGGTACAAAAGGGGGTGGTGATGGACGGAGCATCTGAATCAGTCAAACACTCACACCCAGTCAAAAGATCTGGGTTTAATCCATCAACGTTCTTTAGCCCACTCTGCCACCCCAGTTCTGACATGGCTATATGCAAATCAGTCTGACCCTGTGCCTCATGGGAACAGTCCACCCCGAACTGCCAAGCCATGTCTTCACTTGACATGAAACCAGCTTCCGAGGACCGGTTTCTGGCATTCCAGCTGTCTTCAGCCCGGCTTGCTTTAATCCAGTGGCAAAGTGAGCAACGGACTAACGTCTGAGAATACCCTGCCACACCTTTGGCGGCCAAAAGCGGTAGAAAAGGGGGTGGTGATGGACGGAGCATCTGAATCAATCAAACACTCACACCCAGTCAAAAGATCTGGGTTTAATCCATCACCGTTCTTTAGCCCACTCTGCCACCCCAGTTCAGACATGGCTATATGCAAATCAGTCTGACCCTGTGCCTCATGGGAACAGTCCAGCCCGAACTGCCAAGCCATGTCTTCCCTGGACGGGACACAAGCTTCCGAGGATCGGTTTGTGGCATTCCAGCTGTCTTCATCCCGGCTTGCTTGAATCCAGTGGCAAAGTGAGCAAGGGACTCACATCTGAGCATACCCTGCCACACCTATGGCGGCCAAAAGCGGTACAAAAGGGGGTGGTGATGGACGGAGCATCTGAATCAATCAAACACTCACACCCAGTCAAAAGATTTGGGTTTAATCCATCACCGTTTTTTAGCTCACTCTGCCACCCCAGTTCAGACATGGCTATATGCAAATCAGTCTGACCCTGTGCCTCATGGGAACAGTCCAGCCGGAACTGCCAAGCCATGTCTTCCCTGGACTGGAAACAAGCTTCAGAGGACCGGTTTCTGGCATCCCAGGTGTCTTCAGCCCGACTTGCTTGAATCTAGTGGCAAAGTGAGCTAGGGACTCACGTCTGAGCATACCCTGCCACACCTATGGCGGCCAAAGGCGGTACAAAAGGGGGTGGTGATGGACAAAGCATCTGAATCAATCGAACACTCACACCCAGTCAAAAGATCTGGGTTTAATCCATTCTCATTCTTTAGCCCACTCTGCCACCCCAGTTCATACATGGCTATATGCAAATCAGTCTGACCCTGTGCCTCATGGGAACAGTCCAGCCCGAACTGTCAAGCCATGTCTTCCCTGGACCGGAAACAAGCTTCAGAGGACCGGTTTCTGGGATTCCAGCAGTCTTTAGCAAGGCTTGCTTGAATCCAGTGGCAAAGTGAGCAAAGGACTCACGTCTGAGCATACCCTGCCACACCTATGGCGGCCAAAAGCGGTACAAAAGGGGGTGGTGATGGACAGAGCATCTGAAGCAATCAAACACTCACATCCAGTCAAAAGATTTGGCATTAATCCATCACCGTTCTTTAGCCCACTCTGCCACCCCAGTTCAGACATGGCTATATGCAAATCAGTATGACCCTGTGCCTCATGGGAACAGTCCATTCCGAACTGCCATGCCATGTCTTCCCTGGACCGAAACAAGCTTCCAAGGACTGGTTTCAGGCATTCCAGCCGTCTTCAGCCCGGCTTGCTTTAATCCAGTGGCAAAGTGAGCAAGGGACTCACGTCTGAGAATACCCTGCCACACCTATGGCGGCCAAAAGCGGTACAAAAGG
Organism: Lissotriton vulgaris; assembly: GCF_964263255.1. NCBI lineage: Eukaryota > Metazoa > Chordata > Amphibia > Caudata > Salamandridae > Lissotriton > Lissotriton vulgaris. Next base: position 2,039,370,201 of record NC_141691.1, read on the forward strand.
AGGAGGTGATGGACGGAGGATCTGAATCAATCAAACACTCACACCTAGTCAAAAGATCTGGGTTTAATCCATCACTGTTCTTTGGCCCACTCTGCCACCCCAGTTCAGACATGGCTATATGCAAATCAGTCTGACCCTGTGCCTCATGGGAACAGTCCAGCCCAAACTGCTAAGCCATGTCTTCCCTGGACCGGGAACAAGCTTCCGAGGACCGGTTTCTGGCATTCCGGCCGTCTTCAGCCCACTTGCTTGAATCCAGTGGCAAAGTGAGCAAGGGACTCACGTCTGAGAATACCCTGCCACAACTATGGTGGCCAAAAGTGGTACAAAAGGGGGTGGTGATGGACGGAGCATCTGAATCAATCAAACACTCACACCCAGTCAATAGATCTGGGTTTAATCCATCAACGTTCATTAGCCCACTCTGTCAACCCAGTTCAGACATGAGTATACGCAAATCAGTCTGACCATGTGCCTCATGGGAACTGTCCAGCCCGAACTGCCAAGCCATGTCTTCCCTGGACTGGAAACAAGCTTCCAAGGACCGGTTTCAGGCATTGCAGCCGTCTTCAGCCCGGCTTGCTTGTATCCAGTGGCAAAGTGAGCAAGGGACTCATGTCTGAGCATACCCTGCCACACCTACGGCGGCCAAAAGCGGTACAAAAGGGGGTGGTGATGGATGGAGCATCTGAATCAATCAACCACTCACACCCAGTCAAAAGATGTGTTTTTAATCCATCACCGTTCTTTAGCCCACTCTGCCACCCCAGTTCAGACATGGCTATATGAAAATCAGTCTGACCCTGTGCCTCATGGGAACAGTCCAGCCGGAACTGCCAAGCCATGTCTTCCCTGGACCGGAAACAAGCTTCCGAGGACCGGTTTCTGGCATTCCAGCCGTCTTCAGCCCGGCTTGCTTTAATCCAGTGGCAAAGTGAGCAAGGGACTCATGTCTGAGAATACCCTGCCACACCTATGGCGGCCAAAAGCGGTACAAAAGGGGGTGGTGATGGACGGAGCATCTGAATCAATCAAACACTCACACCCAGTCAAAAGATCTGGGTTTAATCCATTACCGTTCTTTAGCCCACTCTGCCTTCCCAGTTCAGACATGGCTTAATGCAAATCAGTCTGACCCTGTGCCTCATGGGAACAGTCCAGCCCGAACTGCCAAACCATGTCTTTCCTGGACCGGAAACAAGCTTCGGAGGACCGGTTTCTGGCATTCCAGCCGTCTTCAGCCCGGATTGCTTGAATCCAGTGGCAAAGTGAGCAAGGGACTCACATCTGAGCATACCCTGCCACACCTATGGCGGCCAAAAGCGGTACAAAAGGGGGTGGTGATGGACGGAGCATCTGAATCAGTCAAACACTCACACCCAGTCAAAAGATCTGGGTTTAATCCATCAACGTTCTTTAGCCCACTCTGCCGCCCCAGTTCTGACATGGCTATATGCAAATCAGTCTGACCCTGTGCCTCATGGGAACAGTCCAGCCCGAACTGCCAAGCCATGTCTTCACTTGACTGGAAACCAGCTTCCGAGGACCGGTTTCTGGCATTCCAGCTGTCTTCAGCCCGGCTTGCTTTAATCCAGTGGCAAAGTGAGCAACGGACAAACGTCTGAGAATACCCTGCCACACCTTTGGCGGCCAAAAGCGGTAGAAAAGGGGGTGGTGATGGACGGAGCATCTGAATCAATCAAACACTCACACCCAGTCAAAAGATCTGGGTTTAATCCATCACCGTTCTTTAGCCCACTCTGCCACCCCAGTTCAGACATGGCTATATGCAAATCAGTCTGACCCTGTGCCTCATGGGAACAGTCCAGCCCGAACTGCCAAGCCATGTCTTCCCTGGACGGGACACAAGCTTCCGAGGATCGGTTTGTGGCATTCCAGCTGTCTTCATCCCGGCTTGCTTGAATCCAGTGGCAAAGTGAGCAAGGGACTCACATCTGAGCATACCCTGCCACACCTATAGCGGCCAAAAGCGGTACAAAAGGGGGTGGTGATGGACGGAGCATCTGAATCAATCAAACACTCACACCCAGTCAAAAGATTTGGGTTTAATCCATCACCGTTTTTTAGCTCACTCTGCCACCCCAGTTCAGACATGGCTATATGCAAATCAGTCTGACCCTGTGCCTCATGGGAACAGTCCAGCCGGAACTGCCAAGCCATGTCTTCCCTGGACTGGAAACAAGCTTCAGAGGACCGGTTTCTGGCATTCCAGGTGTCTTCAGCCCGACTTGCTTGAATCTAGTGGCAAAGTGAGCAAGGGACTCACGTCTGAGCATACCCTGCCACACCTATGGCGGCCAAAGGCGGTACAAAAGGGGGTGGTGATGGACAAAGCATCTGAATCAGTCGAACACTCACACCCAGTCAAAAGATCGGGGTTTAATCCATTCTCATTCTTTAGCCCACTCTGCCACCCCAGTTCAGACATGGCTATATGCAAATCAGTCTGACCCTGTGCCTCATGGGAACAGTCCAGCCCGAACTGTCAAGCCATGTCTTCCCTGGACCGGAAACAAGCTTCAGAGGACCGGTTTCTGGGATTCCAGCAGTCTTTAGCAAGGCTTGCTTGAATCCAGTGGCAAAGTGAGCAAAGGACTCACGTCTGAGCATACCCTGCCACACCTATGGCGGCCAAAAGCGGTACAAAAGGGGGTGGTGATGGACAGAGCATCTGAAGCAATCAAACACTCACATCCAGTCAAAAGATTTGGCTTTAATCCATCACCGTTCTTTAGCCCACTCTGCCACCCCAGTTCAGACATGGCTATATGCAAATCAGTATGACCCTGTGCCTCATGGGAACAGTCCATTCCGAACTGCCATGCCATGTCTTCCCTGGACCGAAACAAGCTTCCAAGGACTGGTTTCAGGCATTCCAGCCGTCTTCAGCCCGGCTTGCTTTAATCCAGTGGCAAAGTGAGCAAGGGACTCACGTCTGAGAATACCCTGCCACACCTATGGCGGCCAAAAGCGGTACAAAAGGAGGAGGTGATGGACGGAGGATCTGAATCAATCAAACACTCACACCTAGTCAAAAGATCTGGGTTTAATCCATCACTGTTCTTTGGCCCACTCTGCCACCCCAGTTCAGACATGGCTATATGCAAATCAGTCTGACCCTGTGCCTCATGGGAACAGTCCAGCCCGAACTGCTAAGCCATGTCTTCCCTGGACCGGGAACAAGCTTCCGAGGACCGGTTCTGGCATTCCGGCCGTCTTCAGCCCACTTGCTTGAATCCAGTGGCAAAGTGAGCAAGGGACTCACGTCTGAGAATACCCTGCCACAATTATGGTGGCCAAAAGTGGTACAAAAGGGGGTGGTGATGGACGGAGCATCTGAATCAATCAAACACTCACACCCAGTCAATAGATCTGGGTTTAATCCATCAACGTTCATTAGCCCACTCTGTCAACCCAGTTCAGACATGAGTATACGCAAATCAGTCTGACCATGTGCCTCATGGGAACTGTCCAGCCCGAACTGCCAAGCCATGTCTTCCCTGGACTGGAAACAAGCTTCCAAGGACCGGTTTCAGGCATTGCAGCCGTCTTCAGCCCGGCTTGCTTGTATCCAGTGGCAAAGTGAGCAAGGGAATCATGTCTGAGCATACCCTGCCACACCTACAGCGGCCAAAAGCGGTACAAAAGGGGGTGGTGATGGACGGAGCATCTGAATCAATCAAACACTCACACCCAGTCAAAAGATGTGTTTTTAATCCATCACCGTTCTTTAGCCCACTCTGCCACCCCAGTTCAGACATGGCTATATGAAAATCAGTCTGACCCTGTGCCTCATAGGAACAGTCCAGCCGGAACTGCCAAGCCATGTCTTCCCTGGACTGGAAACAAGCTTCAGAGGACTGGTTTCTGGCATTCCAGGTGTCTTCAGCCCGACTTGCTTGAATCTAGTGGCAAAGTGAGCAAGGGACTCACGTCTGAGCATACCCTGCCACACCTATGGCGGCCAAAGGCGGTACAAAAGGGGGTGGTGATGGACAAAGCATCTGAATCAATCGAACACTCACACCCAGTCAAAAGATCTGGGTTTAATCCATTCTCATTCTTTAGCCCACTCTGCCACCCCAGTTCAGACATGGCTATATGCAAATCAGTCTGACCCTGTGCCTCATGGGAACAGTCCAGCCCGAACTGTCAAGCCATGTCTTCCCTGGACCGGAAACAAGCTTCAGAGGACCAGTTTCTGGGATTCCAGCAGTCTTTAGCAAGGCTTGCTTGAATCCAGTGGCAAAGTGAGCAAAGGACTCACGTCTGAGCATACCCTGCCACACCTATGGCGGCCAAAAGCGGTACAAAAGGGGGTGGTGATGGACAGAGCATCTGAAGCAATCAAACACTCACATCCAGTCAAAAGATTTGGCTTTAATCCATCACCGTTCTTTAGCCCACTCTGCCACCCCAGTTCAGACATGGCTATATGCAAATCAGTATGACCCTGTGCCTCATGGGAACAGTCCATTCCGAACTGCCATGCCATGTCTTCCCTGGACCGAAACAAGCTTCCAAGGACCGGTTTCAGGCATTCCAGCCGTCTTCAGCCCGGCTTGGTTTAATCCAGTGGCAAAGTGAGCAAGGGACTCACGTCTGAGAATACCCTGCCACACCTATGGCGGCCAAAAGCGGTACAAAAGGAGGAGGTGATGGACGGAGGATCTGAATCAATCAAACACTCACACCTAGTCAAAAGATCTGGGTTTAATCCATCACTGTTCTTTGGCCCACTCTGCCACCCCAGTTCAGACATGGCTATATGCAAATCAGTCTGACCCTGTGCCTCATGGGAACAGTCCAGCCCGAACTGCTAAGCCATGTCTTCCCTGGACCTGGAACAAGCTTCCGACGACCGGTTTCTGGCATTCCGGCCGTCTTTAGCCCACTTGCTTGAATCCAGTGGCAAAGTGAGCAAGGGACTCACGTCTGAGAATACCCTGCCACAACTATGGTGGCCAAAAGTGGTACAAAAGGGGGTGGTGATGGACGGAGCATCTGAATCAATCAAACACTCACACCCAGTCAATAGATCTGGGTTTAATCCATCAACGTTCATTAGCCCACTCTGTCAACCCAGTTCAGACATGAGTATACGCAAATCAGTCTGACCATGTGCCTCATGGGAACTGTCCAGCCCGAACTGCCAAGCCATGTCTTCCCTGGACTGGAAACAAGCTTCCAAGGACCGGTTTCAGGCATTGCAGCCGTCTTCAGCCCGGCTTGCTTGTATCCAGTGGCAAAGTGAGCAAGGGACTCATGTCTGAGCATACCCTGCCACACCTACGGCGGCCAAAAGCGGTACAAAAGGGGGTGGTGATGGACGGAGCATCTGAATCAATCAAACACTCACACCCAGTCAAAAGATGTGTTTTTAATCCATCACCGTTCTTTAGCCCACTCTGCCACCCCAGTTCAGACATGGCTATATGCAAATCAGTCTGACCCTGTGCCTCATGGGAACTGTCCAGCCCGAACTGCCATGCCATGTCTTCCCTGGACCGGAAACAAGCTTCCAAGGACCGGTTTCTGGCATTCCAGCCGTCTTCAGCCCGGGCTTGCTTGAATCCAGTGGCAAAGTGAGCAAGGGACTCACGTCTGAGCATACACTGCCACACCTATGGCAGCCAAAAGCGGTTCAAAAGGGAGTGGTGATGGACGGAGCATCTGAATCAATCAAACACTCACACCCAGTCAAATGATCTGGGTTTAATCCATCACCGTTCTTTAGCCCACTCTGCCACCCCAGTTCAGACATGGCTATATGCAAATCAGTATGACCCTGTGCCTCATGGGAACAGTCCAGCCCGAACTGCCAAGCCATGTCTTCCCTGGACCGGAAACAAGTTCCGAGGACTGGTTTCTGGCATTCCGGCCGTCTTCAGCCCGGCTTGCTTGAATCCAGTGGCAAAGTGAGCAAGGGACTCACGTCTGAGCATACCCTGCCACACCTATGGCAGCCAAAAGTGGTACAAAAGGGGGTGGTGATGGACAGAACATCTGAATCAATCAAACACTCACACCCAGTCAAAAGATCTGGGTTTAATCCATCACCATTCTTCAGTCCACTCTGCCAACCCAGTTCAGACATGGCTATACTCAAATCAGTCTGACCCTGTGCCTCATGGGAACTGTCCAGCCCGAACTGCCAAGCCATGTCTTCCTTGGACCGGAAACAAGCTTCTGAGGACCGGTTTCTGGCATTCCAGGTGTCTTCAGCCCGGCTTGCTTGAATCCAATGGCAAAGTGAGCAAGGGACTCACGTCTGAGCATACCCTGCCACACCTATGGCAGCCAAAAGTGGTACAAAAGGGGGTGGTGATGGACGGAACATCTGAATCAATCAAACACTCACACCCAGTCAAAAGATCTGGGTTTAATCCATCACTGTTCTTTAGCCCACTCTGCCACCCCAGTTTAGACATGGCTATATGCAAATCAGTCTGACCCTGTGCCTCATGGGAACTGTCCAGCCCGAACTGTCATGCCATGTCTTCCCTGGACAGGAAAACAAGCTTCCAAGGACCGGTTTCGGGCATTCCAGCCGTCTTCAGCCCGTGCTTGCCTAAATCCAGTGGCAAAGTGAGCAAGAAGACTCACGTCTGAGCATACCCTGCCACACCTATGGCAGCCAAAAGTGGTACAAAAGGGAGTGGTGATAGACGGAGCATCTGAATCAATCAAACACTCACACCCAGTCAAAAGATCTCGGTTTAATACATCACCGTTCTTTAGCCCACTCTGCAACCCCAGTTCAGACATGGCTATATGCAAATCAGTCTGACCCTGTGCCTCATGGGAACAGTCCATTCCGAACTGCCATGCCATGTCTTCCCTGGACCGAAACAAGCTTCCAAGGACCGGTTTCAGGCATTCCAGCCGTCTTCAGCCCGGCTTGGTTTAATCCAGTGGCAAAGTGAGCAAGGGACTCACGTCTGAGAATACCCTGCCACACCTATGGCGGCCAAAAGCGGTACAAAAGGAGGAGGTGATGGACGGAGGATCTGAATCAATCAAACACTCACACCTAGTCAAAAGATCTGGGTTTAATCCATCACTGTTCTTTGGCCCACTCTGCCACCCCAGTTCAGACATGGCTATATGCAAATCAGTCTGACCCTGTGCCTCATGGGAACAGTCCAGCCCGAACTGCTAAGCCATGTCTTCCCTGGACCGGGAACAAGCTTCCGAGGACCGGTTTCTGGCATTCCGGCCGTCTTCAGCCCACTTGCTTGAATCCAGTGGCAAAGTGAGCAAGGGACTCACGTCTGAGAATACCCTGCCACAACTATGGTGGCCAAAAGTGGTACAAAAGGGGGTGGTGATGGACGGAGCATCTGAATCAATCAAACACTCACACCCAGTCAATAGATCTGGGTTTAATCCATCAACGTTCATTAGCCCACTCTGTCAACCCAGTTCAGACATGAGTATACGCAAATCAGTCTGACCATGTGCCTCATGGGAACTGTCCAGCCCGAACTGCCAAGCCCTGTCTTCCCTGGACTGGAAACAAGCTTCCAAGGACCGGTTTCAGGCATTGCAGCCGTCTTCAGCCCGGCTTGCTTGTATCCAGTGGCGAAGTGAGCAAGGGACTCATGTCTGAGCATACCCTGCCACACCTACGGCGGCCAAAAGCGGTACAAAAGGGGGTGGTGATGGACGGAGCATCTGAATCAATCAAACACTCACACCCAGTCAAAAGATGTGTTTTTAATCCATCACCGTTCTTTAGCCCACTCTGCCACCCCAGTTCAGACATGGCTATATGCAAATCAGTCTGACCCTGTGCCGTATGGGAACTGTCCAGCCCGAACTGCCATGCCATGTCTTCCCTTGACCGGAAACAAGCTTCCAAGGACCGGTTTCTGACATTCCAGCCGTCTTCAGCCCAGGCTTGCTTGAATCCAGTGGCAAAGTGAGCAAGGGACTCACGTCTGAGCATACACTGCCACACCTATGGCAGCCAAAAGCGGTTCAAAAGGGAGTGGTGATGGACGGAGCATCTGAATCAATCAAACACTCACACCCAGTCAAATGATCTGGGTTTAATCCATCACCGTTCTTCAGCCCACTCTGCCTTCCCAGTTCAGAGATGGCTATACTCAAATCAGTCTGACCCTGTGCCTCATGGGAACTGTCCAGCCCGAACTGCCAAGCCATGTCTTCCTTGGACCGGAAACAAGCTTCCGAGGACCGGTTTCTGGCATTCCAGGTGTCTTCAGCCCGGCTTGCTTGAATCCAATGGCAAAGTGAGCAAGGGACTCACGTCTGAGCATACCCTGCCACACCTATGGCAGCCAAAAGTGGTACAAAAGGGGGTGGTGATGGACGGAACATCTGAATCAATCAAACACTCACACCCAGTCAAAAGATCTGGGTTTAATCCATCACCGTTCTTTAGCCCACTCTGCCACCCCAGTTTAGACATGGCTATATGCAAATCAGTCTGACCCTGTGCCTCATGGGAACTGTCCAGCCCGAACTGTCATGCCATGTCTTCCCTGGACAGGAAAACAAGCTTCCAAGGACCGGTTTCGGGCATTCCAGCCGTCTTCAGCCCGTGCTTGCCTAAATCCAGTGGCAAAGTGAGCAAGAAGACTCACGTCTGAGCATACCCTGCCACACCTATGGCAGCCAAAAGTGGTACAAAAGGGAGTGGTGATAGACGGAGCATCTGAATCAATCAAACACTCACACCCAGTCAAAAGATCTCGGTTTAATACATCACCGTTCTTTAGCCCACTCTGCAACCCCAGTTCAGACATGGCTATATGCAAATCAGTCTGACCCTGTGCCTCATGGGAACAGAACAGCCCGAACTGCCAAGCCATGTCTTCCCTGGACCGGAAACAAGCTTCCGAGGACCGGTTTCTGGCATTCCAGCTGTCTTTAGCCCGGCTTGCTTTAATCCAGTGGCAAAGTGAGCAAGGGACTGACGTCTGAGAATACCCTGCCACACCTATGGCGGCCAAAAGCGGTACAAAAGGGGGTGGTGATGGACGGAGCATCTGAATCAATCAAACAGTCATACCCAGTCAAAATATCTGGGTTTAATCCATCACCGTTCTTTAGCCCACTCTGCCTTCCCAGTTCAGACATGGCTATATGCAAATCAGTCTGACCCTGTGCCTCATGGGAACAGTCCAGCCCGAACTGCCAAACCATGTCTTTCCTGGACCGGAAACAAGATTCGGAGGACCGGTTTCTGGCATTCCAGCCGTCTTCAGCCCGGATTGCTTGAATCCAGTGGCAAAGTGAGCAAGGAACTCACGTCTGAGCATACCCTGCCACACCTATGGCGGCCAAAAGCGGTACAAAAGGGGGTGGTGATGGACGGAGCATCTGAATCAGTCAAACACTCACACCCAGTCAAAAGATCTGGGTTTAATCCATCAACGTTCTTTAGCCCACTCTGCCACCCCAGTTCTGACATGGCTATATGCAAATCAGTCTGACCCTGTGCCTCATGGGAACAGTCCAGCCCGAACTGCTAAGCCATGTCTTCCCTGGACCGGGAACAAGCTTCCGAGGACCGGTTTCTGGCATTCCGGCCGTCTTCAGCCCACTTGCTTGAATCCAGTGGCAAAGTGAGCAAGGGACTCACGTCTGAGAATACCCTGCCACAACTATGGTGGCCAAAAGTGGAACAAAAGGGGGTGGTGATGGACGGAGCATCTGAATCAATCAAACACTCACACCCAGTCAAAAGATCTCGGTTTAATACATCACCGTTCTTTAGCCCACTCTGCAACCCCAGTTCAGACATGGCTATATGCAAATCAGTCTGACCCTGTGCCTCATGGGAACAGTCCATTCCGAACTGCCATGCCATGTCTTCCCTGGACCGAAACAAGCTTCCAAGGACCGGTTTCAGGCATTCCAGCCGTCTTCAGCCCGGCTTGGTTTAATCCAGTGGCAAAGTGAGCAAGGGACTCACGTCTGAGCATACCCTGCCACACCTATGGCAGCCAAAAGTGGTACAAAAGGGAGTGGTGATAGACGGAGCATCTGAATCAATCAAACACTCACACCCAGTCAAAAGATCTCGGTTTAATACATCACCGTTCTTTAGCCCACTCTGCAACCCCAGTTCAGACATGGCTATATGCAAATCAGTCTGACCCTGTGCCTCATGGGAACAGTCCATTCCGAACTGCCATGCCATGTCTTCCCTGGACCGAAACAAGCTTCCAAGGACCGGTTTCAGGCATTCCAGCCGTCTTCAGCCCGGCTTGGTTTAATCCAGTGGCAAAGTGAGCAAGGGACTCACGTCTGAGAATACCCTGCCACACCTATGGCGGCCAAAAGCGGTACAAAAGGAGGAGGTGATGGACGGAGGATCTGAATCAATCAAACACTCACACCTAGTCAAAAGATCTGGGTTTAATCCATCACTGTTCTTTGGCCCACTCTGCCACCCCAGTTCAGACATGGCTATATGCAAATCAGTCTGACCCTGTGCCTCATGGGAACAGTCCAGCCCGAACTGCTAAGCCATGTCTTCCCTGGACCGGGAACAAGCTTCCGAGGACCGGTTTCTGGCATTCCGGCCGTCTTCAGCCCACTTGCTTGAATCCAGTGGCAAAGTGAGCAAGGGACTCACGTCTGAGAATACCCTGCCACAACTATGGTGGCCAAAAGTGGTACAAAAGGGGGTGGTGATGGACGGAGCATCTGAATCAATCAAACACTCACACCCAGTCAATAGATCTGGGTTTAATCCATCAACGTTCATTAGCCCACTCTGTCAACCCAGTTCAGACATGAGTATACGCAAATCAGTCTGACCATGTGCCTCATGGGAACTGTCCAGCCCGAACTGCCAAGCCCTGTCTTCCCTGGACTGGAAACAAGCTTCCAAGGACCGGTTTCAGGCATTGCAGCCGTCTTCAGCCCGGCTTGCTTGTATCCAGTGGCGAAGTGAGCAAGGGACTCATGTCTGAGCATACCCTGCCACACCTACGGCGGCCAAAAGCGGTACAAAAGGGGGTGGTGATGGACGGAGCATCTGAATCAATCAAACACTCACACCCAGTCAAAAGATGTGTTTTTAATCCATCACCGTTCTTTAGCCCACTCTGCCACCCCAGTTCAGACATGGCTATATGCAAATCAGTCTGACCCTGTGCCGTATGGGAACTGTCCAGCCCGAACTGCCATGCCATGTCTTCCCTTGACCGGAAACAAGCTTCCAAGGACCGGTTTCTGACATTCCAGCCGTCTTCAGCCCAGGCTTGCTTGAATCCAGTGGCAAAGTGAGCAAGGGACTCACGTCTGAGCATACACTGCCACACCTATGGCAGCCAAAAGCGGTTCAAAAGGGAGTGGTGATGGACGGAGCATCTGAATCAATCAAACACTCACACCCAGTCAAATGATCTGGGTTTAATCCATCACCGTTCTTCAGCCCACTCTGCCTTCCCAGTTCAGAGATGGCTATACTCAAATCAGTCTGACCCTGTGCCTCATGGGAACTGTCCAGCCCGAACTGCCAAGCCATGTCTTCCTTGGACCGGAAACAAGCTTCCGAGGACCGGTTTCTGGCATTCCAGGTGTCTTCAGCCCGGCTTGCTTGAATCCAATGGCAAAGTGAGCAAGGGACTCACGTCTGAGCATACCCTGCCACACCTATGGCAGCCAAAAGTGGTACAAAAGGGGGTGGTGATGGACGGAACATCTGAATCAATCAAACACTCACACCCAGTCAAAAGATCTGGGTTTAATCCATCACCGTTCTTTAGCCCACTCTGCCACCCCAGTTTAGACATGGCTATATGCAAATCAGTCTGACCCTGTGCCTCATGGGAACTGTCCAGCCCGAACTGTCATGCCATGTCTTCCCTGGACAGGAAAACAAGCTTCCAAGGACCGGTTTCGGGCATTCCAGCCGTCTTCAGCCCGTGCTTGCCTAAATCCAGTGGCAAAGTGAGCAAGAAGACTCACGTCTGAGCATACCCTGCCACACCTATGGCAGCCAAAAGTGGTACAAAAGGGAGTGGTGATAGACGGAGCATCTGAATCAATCAAACACTCACACCCAGTCAAAAGATCTCGGTTTAATACATCACCGTTCTTTAGCCCACTCTGCAACCCCAGTTCAGACATGGCTATATGCAAATCAGTCTGACCCTGTGCCTCATGGGAACAGAACAGCCCGAACTGCCAAGCCATGTCTTCCCTGGACCGGAAACAAGCTTCCGAGGACCGGTTTCTGGCATTCCAGCTGTCTTTAGCCCGGCTTGCTTTAATCCAGTGGCAAAGTGAGCAAGGGACTGACGTCTGAGAATACCCTGCCACACCTATGGCGGCCAAAAGCGGTACAAAAGGGGGTGGTGATGGACGGAGCATCTGAATCAATCAAACAGTCATACCCAGTCAAAATATCTGGGTTTAATCCATCACCGTTCTTTAGCCCACTCTGCCTTCCCAGTTCAGACATGGCTATATGCAAATCAGTCTGACCCTGTGCCTCATGGGAACAGTCCAGCCCGAACTGCCAAACCATGTCTTTCCTGGACCGGAAACAAGATTCGGAGGACCGGTTTCTGGCATTCCAGCCGTCTTCAGCCCGGATTGCTTGAATCCAGTGGCAAAGTGAGCAAGGAACTCACGTCTGAGCATACCCTGCCACACCTATGGCGGCCAAAAGCGGTACAAAAGGGGGTGGTGATGGACGGAGCATCTGAATCAGTCAAACACTCACACCCAGTCAAAAGATCTGGGTTTAATCCATCAACGTTCTTTAGCCCACTCTGCCACCCCAGTTCTGACATGGCTATATGCAAATCAGTCTGACCCTGTGCCTCATGGGAACAGTCCAGCCCGAACTGCTAAGCCATGTCTTCCCTGGACCGGGAACAAGCTTCCGAGGACCGGTTTCTGGCATTCCGGCCGTCTTCAGCCCACTTGCTTGAATCCAGTGGCAAAGTGAGCAAGGGACTCACTTCTGAGAATACCCTGCCACAACTATGGTGGCCAAAAGTGGAACAAAAGGGGGTGGTGATGGACGGAGCATCTGAATCAATCAAACACTCACACCCAGTCAATAGATCTGGGTTTAATCCATCAACGTTCATTAGCCCACTCTGTCAACCCAGTTCAGACATGAGTATACGCAAATCAGTCTGACCATGTGCCTCATGGGAACTGTCCAGCCCGAACTGCCATGCCATGTCTTCCCTGGACCGGAAACAAGCTTCCAAGGACCGGTTTCTGGCATTCCAGCCGTCTTCAGCCCAGGCTTGCTTGAATCCAGTGGCAAAGTGAGCAAGGGACTCACGTCTGAGCATACACTGCCACACCTATGGCAGCCAAAAGCGGTTCAAAAGGGAGTGGTGATGGACGGAGCATCTGAATCAATCAAACACTCACACCCAGTCAAATGATCTGGGTTTAATCCATCACCGTTCTTTAGCCCACTCTGCCACCCCAGTTCAGACATGGCTATATGCAAATCAGTATGACCCTGTGCCTCATGGGAACAGTCCAGCCCGAACTGCCAAGCCATGTCTTCCCTGGACCGGAAACAAGTTTCCGAGGACCGGTTTCTGGCATTCCGGCCGTCTTCAGCCCGGCTTGCTTGAATCCAGTGGCAAAGTGAGCAAGGGACTCACGTCTGAGCATACCCTGCCACACCTATGGCAGCCAAAAGTGGTACAAAAGGGGGTGGTGATGGACAGAACATCTGAATCAATCAAACACTCACACCCAGTCAAAAGATCTGGGTTTAATCCATCACCATTCTTCAGCCCACTCTGCCAACCCAGTTCAGAGATGGCTATACTCAAATCAGTCTGACCCTGTGCCTCATGGGAACTGTCCAGCCCGAACTGCCAAGCCATGTCTTCCTTGGACCGGAAACAAGCTTCCGAGGACCGGTTTCTGGCATTCCAGGTGTCTTCAGCCCGGCTTGCTTGAATCCAATGGCAAAGTGAGCAAGGGACTCACGTCTGAGCATACCCTGCCACACCTATGGCAGCCAAAAGTGGTACAAAAGGGGGTGGTGATGGACGGAACATCTGAATCAATCAAACACTCACACCCAGTCAAAAGATCTGGGTTTAATCCATCACCGTTCTTTAGCCCACTCTGCCACCCCAGTTTAGACATGGCTATATGCAAATCAGTCTGACCCTGTGCCTCATGGGAACTGTCCAGCCCGAACTGTCATGCCATGTCTTCCCTGGACAGGAAAACAAGCTTCCAAGGACCGGTTTCGGGCATTCCAGCCGTCTTCAGCCCGTGCTTGCCTAAATCCAGTGGCAAAGTGAGCAAGAAGACTCACGTCTGAGCATACCCTGCCACACCTATGGCAGCCAAAAGTGGTACAAAAGGGAGTGGTGATAGACGGAGCATCTGAATCAATCAAACACTCACACCCAGTCAAAAGATCTCGGTTTAATACATCACCGTTCTTTAGCCCACTCTGCAACCCCAGTTCAGACATGGCTATATGCAAATCAGTCTGACCCTGTGCCTCATGGGAACAGAACAGCCCGAACTGCCAAGCCATGTCTTCCCTGGACCGGAAACAAGCTTCCGAGGACCGGTTTCTGGCATTCCAGCTGTCTTCAGCCCGGCTTGCTTTAATCCAGTGGCAAAGTGAGCAAGGGACTGACGTCTGAGAATACCCTGCCACACCTATGGCGGCCAAAAGCGGTACAAAAGGGGGTGGTGATGGACGGAGCATCTGAATCAATCAAACACTCACACCCAGTCAAAATATCTGGGTTTAATCCATCACCGTTCTTTAGCCCACTCTGCCTTCCCAGTTCAGACATGGCTATATGCAAATCAGTCTGACCCTGTGCCTCATGGGAACAGTCCAGCCCGAACTGCCAAACCATGTCTTTCCTGGACCGGAAACAAGATTCGGAGGACCGGTTTCTGGCATTCCAGCCGTCTTCAGCCCGGATTGCTTGAATCCAGTGGCAAAGTGAGCAAGGAACTCACGTCTGAGCATACCCTGCCACACCTATGGCGGCCAAAAGCGGTACAAAAGGGGGTGGTGATGGACGGAGCATCTGAATCAGTCAAACACTCACACCCAGTCAAAAGATCTGGGTTTAATCCATCAACGTTCTTTAGCCCACTCTGCCACCCCAGTTCTGACATGGCTATATGCAAATCAGTCTGACCCTGTGCCTCATGGGAACAGTCCAGCCCGAACTGCCAAGCCATGTCTTCACTTGACTGGAAACCAGCTTCCGAGGACCGGTTTCCGGCATTCCAGCTGTCTTCAGCCCGGCTTGCTTTAATCCAGTGGCAAAGTGAGCAAGGGACTCACGTCTGAGAATACCCTGCCACACCTTTGGCGGCCAAAAGCAGTACAAAAGGGGCTGGTGATGGACGGAGCATCTGAATCAATCAAACACTCACAACCAGTCAAAAGATCTGGGTTTAATCCATCACCGTTCTTTAGCCGACTCTGCCACCCCAGTTCAGACATGGCTATATGCAAATCAGTCTGACCCTGTGCCTCATGGGAACAGTCCAGCCCCAACTGCCAAGCCATGTCTTCCCTGGACGGGACACAAGCTTCCGA
Organism: Lissotriton vulgaris; assembly: GCF_964263255.1. NCBI lineage: Eukaryota > Metazoa > Chordata > Amphibia > Caudata > Salamandridae > Lissotriton > Lissotriton vulgaris. The sequence goes on from NC_141691.1 coordinate 2,039,385,775, forward strand.
GGACCGGTTTGTGGCATTCCAGCCGTCTTCAGCCCGGCTTGCTTGAATCCAGTGGCAAATTGAGCAAGGGACTCACGTCTGAGCATACCCCGCCACACCTATGGAGGCCAAAAGCGGTACAAAAGGGGGTGGTGATAGACGAAGCATCTGAATCAATCAAACACTTACACCCAGTCAAAAGATCTGGGTTTAATCCATTCTCATTCTTTAGCCCACTCTACCACCCTAGTTCAGACATGGCTATATGCAAATCAGTCTGACCCTGTGACTCATGGGAACAGTCCATCCCGAACTGCCAAGCCATGTCTTCCCTGGTCCAGAAACAAGCTTCAGAGGACTGGTTTCTGGGATTCCAGCCGTCTTCAGCCCAGCTTGCTTGAATCCAGTGGCAAAGTGAGCAAGGGACTCACGTTTGAGCATACCATGCCTCACCTATGGCGACCAAAAGCAGTACAAAAGGGGGTGGTGAGGGATGGAGCATCTGAATCAATCAAACACTCACAGCCAGTCAAAAGATTTGGGTTTAATCCATCACCATTTTTTAGCTCACTCTGCCACCCCAGTTCAGACATGGCTATATGCAAATTAGTTTGACCCTGTGCCTCATGGGAACAGTCCAGCCCGAACTGCCAAGCCATGTCTTCCCTGGACCGGTAACAAGCTTCAGAGGACCGGTTTCTGACATTCCAGGTGTCTTCAGCCCGACTTGCTTGAATCCAGTGGCAAAGCGAGCAAGGGACTCACGTCTGAGCACACCCTGCCACACCTATGGCAGCCAAAGGCGGTACAAAAGCGGGTGGTGATGGACGAAGCATCTGAATCAATCGAACACTCACACCCAGTCAAAAGATCTGGGTTTAATCCATTTTCATTCTTTAGCCCACTCTGCCACCCCAGTTCAGACACGGCTATATGCAAATCTGTCTGACCCTGTGCCTCATGGGAACAGTCCAGCCAGAACTGCCAATGCATGTCTTCCCTGGACCGGAAACAAGCTTCAGAGGACCGGTTTCTGGGATTCCAGCCGTCTTCAGCCCGGCTTGCTTGAATCCAGTGGCAAAGTGACCTAGGGACTCACGTCTGAGCCTAGCCTGCCACACCTATGGCTGCCAAAAGCGGTACAAAAGGGGGTGGTGATGGACGGATTATCTGAATCAATCAAACACTCACACCCAGTCAAAAGATCTGGGTTTAATCCATCACCGTTCTTTAGCCCACTCTGCCACCCCAGTTCAGACATGGCTATATGCAAATCAGTATGACCCTGTGCCTCATGGGAACAGTCCAGCCCGAACTGCCATGCCATGTCTTCCCTGGACCGGAAACAAGCTTCCAAGGACCGGTTTCGGGCATTCCAGCCATCTTCAGCCCGGGCTTGCTTGAATCCAGTGGCAAACTGAGCAAGGGACTCACGTCTGAGCATACCGTGCCACACCTATGGAGGCCAAAAGCGGTACAAAAGGGGGCGGTGATGGACGGAGCATCTGCATCAGTCAAACACTCACACCCAGTCAAAAGATCTGGGTTTAATCCATCACAGTTCTTTAGCCTACTCTGCTACCCCTGTTCAGACATGGCTATATGCAAATCAGTCTAACCCTGTGCCTCATGGGAACAATCCAGCCCAAACTGCCAAGCCATGTCTTCCCTGGACAGGAAAAAAGCTTTAGAGGACCGGTTTCTTGCATTCCAGCCGTCTTCAGCTCGGCTTGCTTGAATCCAGTGGCAAAGTGAGCAAGGGACTCACGTCTGAGCATACCCTGTCACACCTATGGTGGCCAAAAGCGGTACAAAAGGGGGTGGTGATGGACGGAACATCTGAATCAATCAAACACTCACACCCAGTCAAAAGATCTGGGTTTAATCCATCACCGTTCTTTAGTCCACTCTGTCACCCCAGTTCAGACATGGCTATATGCAAATTAGTTTGACCCTGTGCCTCATGGGACCAGTCCAGCACGAACTGCCAAGCCATGTCTTCCCTGGACCGGAAACGAGCTTCGGAGGACTGGTTTCTGGCATTCCAGCCGTCTTCAGCCCGGCATGCTTGAATCCAGTGGTAAAGTGAGCAAGAGACTCACGTCTGAACATACCCTGCCACACCTATGGTGCCCAAAAGCGGTAAAAAAGGGGGTGGTAATGGAAGTTGCATCTAAATCAATCAAACACTCACACCCAATCAAAAGATCTGGGTTTAATCCATCACCGTTCTTTAGCCCACTCTGCCAACCCAGTTCAGACATGGCTATACGCAAATCAGTCTGACCCTGTGCCTCATGGGAACTGTCCAGCCCGAACTGCCAAGCCATGTCTTCCCTGGATCGGAAACAAGCTTCCGAGGACCGGTTTCAGGCATTTCAGTCGGTTTCAGCCCAGCTTGCTTGAATCCAGTGGCAAAGTGAGCAAGGGACTCTTGTCTGAGCATACCCTGCCACACCTATGGCGGCCAAAGCGGTACAAAAGGGGGTGGTGATGGACAGAGCATCTGAATCAATCAAACACTCACACCCAGTCAAAAGATCTGGGTTTAATCCATCACCGTTCTTTAGCCCACTCTGCCACCCCAGTTTAGACATGGCTATATGCAAATCAGTCTGACCCTGTGCCTCATGGGAACTGTCCAGCCCGAACTGTCATGCCATGTCTTCCCTGGACCGGAAAACAAGCTTCCAAGGACCGGTTTCTGGCATTCCAGCCGTCTTCAGCCCGTGCTTGCTTAAATCCAGTGGCAAAGTGAGCAAGAAGACTCACGTCTGAGCATACCCTGCCACACCTATGGCAGACAAAAGCGGTACAAAAGGGAGTGGTGATAGACCGAGCATCTGTATCAATCAAACACTCACACCCAGTCAAAAGATTTTGGTTTAATCCATCACCGTTCTTTAGCCCACTCTGCAACCCCAGTTCAGACATGGCTATATGCAAATCAGTCTGACCCTGTGCCTCATGGGAACAGTCCAGCCCGAACTGCCAAGCCATGTCTTCCCTGGACCGGAAACAAGCTTCCGAGGACCGGTTTCTGGCATTCCAGCCGTCTTCAGCCCGGCTTGCTTTAATCCAGTGGCAAAGTGAGCAAGGGACTCACATCTGAGCATACCCTGCCACACCTATGGCGGCCAAAAGCGGTACAAAAGGGGGTGGTGATGGACGGAGCATCTGAATCAATCAAACATTCACACCCAGTCAAAAGATTTGGGTTTAATCCATCACCGTTTTTTAGCTCACTCTGCCACCCCAGTTCAGACATGGCTATATGCAAATCAGTCTGACCCTGTGTCTCATGGGAACAGTCCAGCCGGAACTGCCAAGCCATGTCTTCCCTGGACTGGAAACAAGCTTCAGAGGACCGGTTTCTGGCATTCCAGGTGTCTTCAGCCCGACTTGCTTGAATCTAGTGGCAAAGTGAGCAAGGGACTCACGTCTGAGCATACCCCGCCACATCTATGGCGGCCAAAAGCGGTACAAAAGGGGGTGGTGATAGACGAAGCATCTGAATCAATCAAACACTTACACCCAGTCAAAAGATCTGGGTTTAATCCATTCTCATTCTTTAGCCCACTCTACCACCCCAGTTCAGACATGGCTATATGCAAATCAGTCTGACCCTGTGACTCATGGGAACAGTCCAGCCCGAACTGTCAAGCCATGTCTTCCCTGGTCCAGAAACAAGCTTCAGAGGACTGGTTTCTGGGATTCCAGCCGTCTTCAGCCCAGCTTGCTTGAATCCAGTGGCAAAGTGAGCAAGGGACTCACGTTTGAGCATACCATGCCTCACCTATGGCGACCAAAAGCAGTACAAAAGGGGGTGGTGAGGGATGGAGCATCTGAATCAATCAAACACTCACAGCCAGTCAAAAGATTTGGGTTTAATCCATCACCATTTTTTAGCTCACTCTGCCACCCCAGTTCAGACATGGCTATATGCAAATCAGTCTGACCCTGTGCCTCATGGGAACAGTCCAGCCGGAACTGCCAAGCCATGTCTTCCCTGGACTGGAAACAAGCTTCAGAGGACCGGTTTCTGGGATTCCAGCCGTCTTCAGCCCGACTTGCTTGAATCCAGTGGCAAAGCGAGCAAGGGACTCACGTCTGAGCACACGCTGCCACACCTATGGCGGCCAAAGGCGGTACAAAAGCGGGTGGTGATGGACGAAGCATCTGAATCAATCGAACACTCACACCCAGTCAAAAGATCTGGGTTTAATCCATTTTCATTCTTTAGCCCACTCTGCCACCCCAGTTCAGACACGGCTATATGCAAATCAGTCTGACCCTGTGCCTCATGGGAACAGTCCAGCCCGAACTGCCAAGGCATGTCTTCCCTGGACCGGAAACAAGCTTCAGAGGACCGGTTTCTGGGATTCCAGCCGTCTTCAGCCCGCCTTGCTTGAATCCAGTGGCAAAGTGACCTAGGGACTCACGTCTGAGCATAGCCTGCCACACCTATGGCTGCCAAAAGCGGTACAAAAGGGGGTGGTGATGGACGGAGCATCTAAATCAATCAAACACTCACACCCAGTCAAAAGATCTGGGTTTAATCCATCACCGTTCTTTAGCCCACTCTGCCACCCCAGTTCAGACATGGCTATATGCAAATCAGTATAACCCTGTGCCTCATGGGAACCGTCCAGCCCGAGCTGCCATGCCATGTCTTCCCTGGACCAGAAACAAGCTTCCAAGGACCGGTTTCGGGCATTCCAGCCGTCTTCAGCCCGGGCTTGCTTGAATCCAGTGGCAAAGTGAGCAAGGGACTCACGTCTGAGCATACCGTGCCACACCTATGGCGGCCAAAAGCGGTACAAAAGGGGGCAGTGATGGACAGAGCATCTGCATCAGTGAAACACTCACACCCAGTCAAAAGATCTGGGTTTAATCCATCACCGTTCTTTAGTCCACTCTGCCACCCCAGTTCAGACATGGCTATATGCAAATCAGTCTGACCCTGTGCCTCATGGGAACAGTCCAGCCCGAACTGCCAAGCCATGTCTTCCCTGGACAGGAAAAAAGCTTTAGAGGACCGGTTTCTTGCATTCCAGCCGTCTTCCGCCCGGCTTGCTTGAATCCAGTGGCAAAGTGAGCAAGGGACTCACGTCTGAGCATACCCTGCCACACCTATGGTGGCCAAAAGCGGTACAAAAGGGGGTGGTGATGGACGGAACATCTGAATCAATCAAACACTCACACCCAGTCAAAAGATCTGGGTTTAATCCATCACCGTTCTTTAGTCCACTCTGCCACCCCAGTTCAGACATGGCTATATGCAAATTAGTTTGACCCTGTGCCTAATGGGAACAGTCCAGCCCGAACTGTCAAGCCATGTCTTCCCTGGACCGGAAACGAGCTTCGGAGGACTGGTTTCTGGCATTCCAGCCGTCTTCAGCCCGGCATGCTTGAATCCAGTGGCAAAGTGAGCAAGAGACTCACGTCTGAACATACCCTGCCACACCTATGGTGCCCAAAAGCCGTAAAAAAGGGGGTGGTGATGGAAGTTGCATCTAAATCAATCAAACACTCAAACCCAATCAAAAGATCTGGGTTTAATCCATCACCGTTCTTTAGCCCACTCTGCCAACCCAGTTCAGACATGGCTATACGCAAATCAGTCTGACCCTGTGCCTCATTGGAACTGTCCAGCCCGAACTGCCAAGCCATGTCTTCCCTGGACCAGAAACAAGCTTCCGAGGACCGGATTCAGGCATTTCAGCCGGTTTCAGCCCAGCTTGCTTGAATCCAGTCGCAAAGTGAGCCTGGGACTCAAGTCTGAGCATACCCTGCCACACCTATGGCGGCCAAAAGCGGTACAAAAGGGTGTGGTGATGGACGGAGCATCTGAATCAATCAAACACTCACACCCAGTCAAAAGATCTGGGTTTAATCCATCACTGTTCTTTAGCCCACTCTGCCACCCCAGTTCACACATGGCTATATGCAAATCAGTCTGACCCTGTGCCTCATGGGTACAGTCCAGCCCGAACTGCCAAGCCATGTCTTTCCTGGACCGAAAACAAGCTTCCGAGGACCGGTTTCTGGCATTAAAGCCGTCTTCAGCCTGGCTTGCTTGAATCCAGTGGCAAAGTGAGCAAGAGACTCACGTCTGAGCATACCCTGCCACACCTATGGCGGCCAAAAGTGGTACAAAAGGGGGTGGTGATGGATGGAGCATCTGTATCAATCAAACACTCACACCCAGTCAAAAGATCTGGGTTTAATCCATCACCGTTCATTAGCCCACTCTGCCACCCCAGTTCAGACATGGCTATATGCAAATCAGTCTGACCCTGTGTCTCATGGGAACTGTCCAGCCCGAACTGCCATGCCATGTCTTCCCTGGACCGGAAACAAGGTTCCAAGGACCAGTTTCTGGCATTCTAGCCATCTTCAGCCCAGGCTTGCTTGAATCCAGTGGCAAAGTGAGCAAGGGACTCACGTCTGAGCATAACCTGTCACACCTATGGCAGCCAAAAGCGGTACAAAAGGGGATGGTGATGGATGGAGCATCTGAATCAATCAAACACTCACACCCAGTCAAAAAATCTGGGTTTAATCCATCACCGTTCTTTAGCCCACTCTGCCACCCCAGTTCAAACATGGCTATATGCAAATCAGTCTGACCCTGTGCCTCATGGGAACAGTCCAGCCCGAACTGCCAAGCCATGTCTTCCCTGGACCGGAAACAAGCTTCCGAGGACCGGTTTCTGGCATTCCGTCCGTCTTCAGCCTGGCTTGCTTGAATCCAGTGGCAAAGTGAGCAAGGGACTCACGTCTGAGCATACCCTGCCACACCTATGGCGGCCAAAAGTGGTACAAAATGGGTTGGTGATGGACAGAGCATCTGAATCAATCAAACACTCACACCCAGTCAAAAGATCTGGGTTTAATCCATCACCGTTCTTTAGCCCACTCTGTCAACCCAGTTCAGACATGGCTATACGCAAATCAGTCTGACCCTGTGCCTCATGGGAACTGTCCAGCCCGAACTGCCATGCCATGTCTTCCCTGGACCGGAAACAAGGTTCCAAGGACCAGTTTCTGGCATTCTAGCCATCTTCAGCCCGGGCTTGCTTGAATCCAGTGGCAAAGTGAGCAAGGGACTCACGTCTGAGCATAACCTGTCACACCTATGGCAGCCAAAAGCGGTACAAAAGGGGATGGTGATGGATGGAGCATCTGAATCAATCAAACACTCACACCCAGTCAAAAAATCTGGGTTCAATCCATCACCGTTCTTTAGCCCACTCTGCCACCCCAGTTCAAACATGGCTATATGCAAATCAGTCTGACCCTGTGCCTCATGGGAACAGTCCAGCCCGAACTGCCAAGCCATGTCTTCCCTGGACCGGAAACAAGCTTCCGAGGACCGGTTTCTGGCATTCCGTCCGTCTTCAGCCTGGCTTGCTTGAATCCAGTGGCAAAGTGAGCAAGGGACTCACGTCTGAGCATACCCTGCCACACCTATGGCGGCCAAAAGTGGTACTTAAGGGGGTGGTGATGGACGGAGCATCTGAATCAATCAAACACTCACACCCAGTCAAAAGATTTGGGTTTAATCCATCACCGTTTTTTAGCTCACTCTGCCACCCCAGTTCAGACATGGCTATATGCAAATCAGTCTGACCCTGTGCCTCATGGGAACAGTCCAGCCCGAACTGCCAAGCCATGTCTTCCCTGGACCGGAAACAAGCTTTTGAGGACCGTTTTCTGGCATTCCAGCCGTCTTCAGCCTGGCTTGCTTTAATCCAGTGGCAAAGTGGGCAAGGGACTCACATCTGAGAATACCCTGCCACACCTATGGCGGCCAAAAGCGGTACAAAAGGGGGTGGTGATGGACGGAGCATCGGAATCAATCAAACACTCACACCCGGTCAAAAGATCTGAGTTTAATCCATCACCGTTCTTTAGCCCACTCTGCCACCCCAGTTCAGACATGGCTATAGGCAAATCAGTCTGACCCTGTGCCTCATGGGAACAGTCCAGCCCAAACTGCCAAGTCATGTCTTCCCTGGACCGGAAACAAGCTTCTGAGGACCGGTTTCTGGCATTCCAGCCGTCTTCAGCCCGGATTGCTTGAATCCAGTGGCAAAGTGAGCAAGGGACTCACGACTGAGCATACCCTGCCACACCTATGGCGGCCAAAAGCGGTACAAAAGGGGGTGGTGATGGACGGAGCATCTGAATCAATCAAACACTCACACCCAGTCAAAAGATCTGGGTTTAATCCATCACTGTTCTTTAGCCCACTCTGCCACCCCAGTTCAGACATGGCTATATGCAAATCAGTCTGACCCTGTGCCTCATGGGAACAGTCCAGCCCCAACTGCCAAGCCATGTCTTCCCTGGACAGGAAACAAGCTTTAGAGGACCGGTTTCTTGCATTCCAGCCGTCTTCAGCCCGGTTTGCTTGAATCCAGTGGCAAAGTGAGCAAGGGACTCACGTCTGAGAATACCCTGCCACACCTTTGGCGGCCAAAAGCAGTACAAAAGGGGCTGGTGATGGACGGAGCATCTGAATCAATCAAACACTCACACCCAGTCAAAAGATCTGGGTTTAATCCATTTTCATTCTTTAGCCCACTCTGCCACCCCAGTTCAGACACGGCTATATGCAAATCAGTCTGACCCTGTGCCTCATGGGAACTGTCCAGCCCGAACTGCCAAGCCATGTCTTCCCTGGATCGGAAACAAGCTTCCGAGGACCGGTTTCAGGCATTTCAGCCGGTTTCAGCCCAGCTTGCTTGAATCCAGTGGCAAAGTGAGCAAGGGACTCTTGTCTGAGCATACCCTGCCACACCTATGGCGGCCAAAGCGGTACAAAAGGGGGTGGTGATGGACGGAGCATCTGAATCAATCAAACACTCACACCCAGTCAAAAGATCTGGGTTTAATCCATCACTGTTCTTTAGCCCACTCTGCCACCCCAGTTTAGACATGGCTATATGCAAATCAGTCTGACCCTGTGCCTCATGGGAACTGTCCAGCCCGAACTGTCATGCCATGTCTTCCCTGGACCGGAAACAAGGTTCCAAGGACCAGTTTCTGGCATTCTAGCCATCTTCAGCCCGGGCTTGCTTGAATCCAGTGGCAAAGTGAGCAAGGGACTCACGTCTGAGCATAACCTGTCACACCTATGGCAGCCAAAAGCGGTACAAAAGGGGATGGTGATGGATGGAGCATCTGAATCAATCAAACACTCACACCCAGTCAAAAAATCTGGGTTCAATCCATCACCGTTCTTTAGCCCACTCTGCCACCCCAGTTCAAACATGGCTATATGCAAATCAGTCTGACCCTGTGCCTCATGGGAACAGTCCAGCCCGAACTGCCAAGCCATGTCTTCCCTGGACCGGAAACAAGCTTCGGAGGACCGGTTTCTGGCATTCCGTCCGTCTTCAGCCTGGCTTGCTTGAATCCAGTGGCAAAGTGAGCAAGGGACTCACGTCTGAGCATACCCTGCCACACCTATGGCGGCCAAAAGTGGTACAAAATGGGGTGGTGATGGACAGAGCATCTGAATCAATCAAACACTCACACCCAGTCAAAAGATCTGGGTTTAACCCATCACCGTTCTTTAGCCCACTCTGCCAACCCAGTTCAGACATGGCTATACGCAAATCAGTCTGACCCTGTGCCTCATGGGAACTGTCCAGGCCGAACTGCCAAGCCATGTCTTCCCTGGACCCGAAACAAGCTTCCAAGGTCCGGTTTCAGGCATTCCAGCCGTCTTCCGCCCGGCTTGCTTGAATCCAGTGGCAAAGTGAGCAAGGGACTCACGTCTGAGAATACCCTGCCACACCTATGGCGGCCAAAAGCGGTACTTAAGGGGGTGGTGATGGACGGAGCATCTGAATCAATCAAACACTCACACCCAGTCAAAGGATCTGGGTTTAATCCATCTAGGTTCTTTAGCCCACTCTGCTTCCCCAGTTCAGACATGGCTATATGCAAATCAGTCTGACCCTGTGCCTCATGGGAACTGTCCAGCCCGAACTGCCATGCCATGTCTTCCCCGGACCGGAACCAAGCTTCCAAGGACCGGTTTCTGGCATTCCAGCCGTCTTCAGCCCGGGCTTGCTTGAATCCAGTGGCAAAGTGAGCAAGAGACTCACGTCTGAGCATACCCTGCCACACCTATGGCAGCCAAAAGCGGAACAAAAGGGGGTGGTGATAGACGGAGCATCTGAATCAATCAAACACTCACACCCAGTCAAAAGAACTTGGTTTAATCCATCACCGTTCTTTAGCCCACTCTGCCACCCCAGTTCAGACATGGCTATATGCAAATCAGTCTGACCCTGTGCCTCATGGGAACAGTCCAGCCCGAACTGCCAAGCCATGTCTTCCCTGGACCGGAAACAAGCTTTTGAGGACCGGTTTCTGGCATTCCAGCCGTCTTCAGCCTGGCTTGCTTTAATCCAGTGGCAAAGTGAGCAAGGGACTCACATCTGAGAATACCCTGCCACACCTATGGCGGCCAAAAGCGGTACAAAAGGGGGTGGTGATGGACGGAGCATCGGAATCAATCAAACACTCACACCCGGTCAAAAGATCTGAGTTTAATCCATCACCGTTCTTTAGCCCACTCTGCCACCCCAGTTCAGACATGGCTATAGGCAAATCAGTCTGACCCTGTGCCTCATGGGAACAGTCCAGCCCAAACTGCCAAGTCATGTCTTCCCTGGACCGGAAACAAGCTTCTGAGGACCGGTTTCTGGCATTCCAGCCGTCTTCAGCCCGGATTGCTTGAATCCAGTGGCAAAGTGAGCAAGGGACTCACGACTGAGCATACCCTGCTACACCTATGGCGGCCAAAAGCGGTACAAAAGGGGGTGGTGATGGACGGAGCATCTGAATCAATCAAACACTCACACCCAGTCAAAAGATCTGGGTTTAATCCATCACTGTTCTTTAGCCCACTCTGCCACCCCAGTTCAGACATGGCTATATGCAAATCAGTCTGACCCTGTGCCTCATGGGAACAGTCCAGCCCCAACTGCCAAGCCATGTCTTCCCTGGACAGGAAACAAGCTTTAGAGGACCGGTTTCTTGCATTCCAGCCGTCTTCAGCCCGGTTTGCTTGAATCCAGTGGCAAAGTGAGCAAGGGACTCACGTCTGAGAATACCCTGCCACACCTTTGGCGGCCAAAAGCAGTACAAAAGGGGCTGGTGATGGACGGAGCATCTGAATCAATCAAACACTCACACCCAGTCAAAAGATCTGGGTTTAATCCATTTTCATTCTTTAGCCCACTCTGCCACCCCAGTTCAGACACGGCTATATGCAAATCAGTCTGACCCTGTGCCTCATGGGAACTGTCCAGCCCGAATTGCCAAGCCATGTCTTCCCTGGATCGGAAACAAGCTTCCGAGGACCGGTTTCAGGCATTTCAGCCGGTTTCAGCCCAGCTTGCTTGAATCCAGTGGCAAAGTGAGCAAGGGACTCTTGTCTGAGCATACCCTGCCACACCTATGGCGGCCAAAGCGGTACAAAAGGGGGTGGTGATGGACGGAGCATCTGAATCAATCAAACACTCACACCCAGTCAAAAGATCTGGGTTTAATCCATCACCGTTCTTTAGCCCACTCTGCCACCCCAGTTTAGACATGGCTATATGCAAATCAGTCTGACCCTGTGCCTCATGGGAACTGTCCAGCCCGAACTGTCAAGCCATGTCTTCCCTGGATCGGAAAACAAGCTTCCAAGGACCGGTTTCTGGCATTCCAGCCGTCTTCAGCCCGTGCTTGCTTAAATCCAGTGGCAAAGTGAGCAAGAAGACTCACGTCTGAGCATACCCTGCCACACCTATGGCAGACAAAAGCGGTACAAAAGGGAGTGGTGATAGACGGAGCATCTGTATCAATCAAACACTCACACCCAGTCAAAAGATTTTGGTTTAATCCATCACCGTTCTTTAGCCCACTCTGCAACCCCAGTTCAGACATGGCTATATGCAAATCAGTCTGACCCTGTGCCTCATGGGAACAGTCCAGCCCGAACTGCCAAGCCATGTCTTCCCTGGACCGGAAACAAGCTTCCGAGGACCGGTTTCTGGCATTCCAGCCGTCTTCAGCCCGGCTTGCTTTAATCCAGTGGCAAAGTGAGCAAGGGACTCACATCTGAGCATACCCTGCCACACCTATGGCGGCCAAAAGCGGTACAAAAGGGGGTGGTGATGGACGGAGCATCTGAATCAATCAAACACTCACACCCAGTCAAAAGATTTGGGTTTAATCCATCACCGTTTTTTAGCTCACTCTGCCACCCCAGTTCAGACATGGCTATATGCAAATCAGTCTGACCCTGTGCCTCATGGGAACAGTCCAGCCGGAACTGCCAAGCCATGTCTTCCCTGGACTGGAAACAAGCTTCAGAGGACCGGTTTCTGGCATTCCAGGTGTCTTCAGCCCGACTTGCTTGAATCTAGTGGCAAAGTGAGCAAGGGACTCACGTCTGAGCATACCCCGCCACATCTATGGCGGCCAAAAGCGGTACAAAAGGGGGTGGTGATAGACGAAGCATCTGAATCAATCAAACACTTACACCCAGTCAAAAGATCTGGGTTTAATCCATTCTCATTCTTTAGCCCACTCTACCACCCCAGTTCAGACATGGCTATATGCAAATCAGTCTGACCCTGTGACTCATGGGAACAGTCCAGCCCGAACTGTCAAGCCATGTCTTCCCTGGTCCAGAAACAAGCTTCAGAGGACTGGTTTCTGGGATTCCAGCCGTCTTCAGCCCAGCTTGCTTGAATCCAGTGGCAAAGTGAGCAAGGGACTCACGTTTGAGCATACCATGCCTCACCTATGGCGACCAAAAGCAGTACAAAAGGGGGTGGTGAGGGATGGAGCATCTGAATCAATCAAACACTCACAGCCAGTCAAAAGATTTGGGTTTAATCCATCACCATTTTTTAGCTCACTCTGCCACCCCAGTTCAGACATGGCTATATGCAAATTAGTTTGACCCTGTGCCTCATGGGAACAGTCCAGCCCGAACTGCCAAGCCATGTCTTCCCTGGACCGGAAACAAGCTTCAGAGGACCGGTTTCTGACATTCCAGGTGTCTTCAGCCCGACTTGCTTGAATCCAGTGGCAAAGCGAGCAAGGGACTCACGTCTGAGCACACCCTGCCACACCTATGGCGGCCAAAGGCGGTACAAAAGCGGGTGGTGATGGACGAAGCATCTGAATCAATCGAACACTCACACCCAGTCAAAAGATCTGGGTTTAATCCATTTTCATTCTTTAGCCCACTCTGCCACCCCAGTGCAGACACGGCTATATGCAAATCAGTCTGACCCTGTGCCTCATGGGAACAGTCGAGCCCGAACTGCCAAGGCATGTCTTCCCTGGACCGGAAACAAGCTTCAGAGGACCGGTTTCTGGGATTCCAGCCGTCTTCAGCCCGCCTTGCTTGAATCCAGTGGCAAAGTGACCTAGGGACTCACGTCTGAGCATAGCCTGCCACACCTATGGCTGCCAAAAGCGGTACAAAAGGGGGTGGTGATGGACGGAGCATCTGAATCAATCAAACACTCACACCCAGTCAAAAGATCTGGGTTTAATCCATCACCGTTCTTTAGCCCACTCTGCCACCCCAGTTCAGACATGGCTATATGCAAATCAGTATGACCCTGTGCCTCATGGGAACAGTCCAGCCCGAACTGCCATGCCATGTCTTCCCTGGACCAGAAACAAGCTTCCAAGGACCGGTTTCGGGCATTCCAGCCGTCTTCAGCACGGGCTTGCTTGAATCCAGTGGCAAAGTGAGCAAGGGACTCACGTCTGAGCATACCGTGCCACACCTATGGCGGCCAAAAGCGGTACAAAAGGGGGCGGTGATGGACGGAGCATCTGCATCAGTGAAACACTCACTCCCAGTCAAAAGATCTGGGTTTAATCCGTCACAGTTCTTTAGCCTACTCTGCTACCCCTGTTCAGACATGGCTATATGCAAATCAGTCTAACCCTGTGCCTCATGGGAACAGTCAAGTCCGAACTGCCAAGCCATGTTTTCCCTGGACCGGAAACAAGCTTCCGAGGACCAGTTTCTGGCATTCCAGCCGTCTTCAGCCCGGCTTGCTTGAATCCAGTGGCAAAGTGAGCAAGGGACTCACGTCTGAGCATACCCTGCCACACCTATGGCGTCCAAAAGCGGTACAAAAGGGGGTGGTGATGGACGGAGCATCTGAATCAATCAAACACTCACACCCAGTCAAAAGATCTGGGTTTAATCCATCACCGTTCTTTAGTCCACTCTGCCACCCCAGTTCAGACATGGCTATATGCAAATCAGTCTGACCCTGTGCCTCATGGGAACAGTCCAGCCCGAACTGCCAAGCCATGTCTTCCCTGGACAGGAAAAAAGCTTTAGAGGACCGGTTTCTTGCATTCCAGCCGTCTTCCGCCCGGCTTGCTTGAATCCAGTGGCAAAGTGAGCAAGGGACTCACGTCTGAGCATACCCTGCCACACCTATGGTGGCCAAAAGCGGTACAAAAGGGGGTGGTGATGGACGGAACATCTGAATCAATCAAACACTCACACCCAGTCAAAAGATCTGGGTTTAATCCATCACCGTTCTTTAGTCCACTCTGCCACCCCAGTTCAGACATGGCTATATGCAAATTAGTTTGACCCTGTGCCTAATGGGAACAGTCCAGCCCGAACTGTCAAGCCATGTCTTCCCTGGACCGGAAACGAGCTTCGGAGGACTGGTTTCTGGCATTCCAGCCGTCTTCAGCCCGGCATGCTTGAATCCAGTGGCAAAGTGAGCAAGAGACTCACGTCTGAACATACCCTGCCACACCTATGGTGCCCAAAAGCGGTAAAATAGGGGGTGGTGATGGAAGTTGCATCTAAATCAATCAAACACTCACACCCAATCAAAAGATCTGGGTTTAATCCATCACCGTTCTTTAGCCCACTCTGCCAACCCAGTTCAGACATGGCTATACGCAAATCAGTCTGACCCTGTGCCTCATGGGAACTGTCCAGCCCGAACTGCCAAGCCATGTCTTCCCTGGACCAGAAACAAGCTTCCGAGGACCGGATTCAGGCATTTCAGCCGGTTTCAGCCCAGCTTGCTTGAATCCAGTCGCAAAGTGAGCCTGGGACTCAAGTCTGAGCATACCCTGCCACACCTATGGCGGCCAAAAGCGGTACAAAAGGGTGTGGTGATGGACGGAGCATCTGAATCAATCAAACACTCACACCCAGTCAAAAGATCTGGGTTTAATCCATCACTGTTCTTTAGCCCACTCTGCCACCCCAGTTCACACATGGCTATATGCAAATCAGTCTGACCCTGTGCCTCATGGGTACAGTCCAGCCCGAACTGCCAAGCCATGTCTTTCCTGGACCGAAAACAAGCTTCCGAGGACCGGTTTCTGGCATTCCAGCCGTCTTCAGCCTGGCTTTCTTGAATCCAGTGGCAAAGTGAGCAAGGGACTCACGTCTGAGCATACCCTGCCACACCTATGGCGGCCAAAAGCGGTACAAAAGGGGGTGGTGATGGATGGAGCATCTGTATCAATCAAACACTCACACCCAGTCAAAAGATCTGGGTTTAATCCATCACCGTTCATTAGCCCACTCTGCCACCCCAGTTCAGACATGGCTATATGCAAATCAGTCTGACCCTGCGTCTCATGGGAACTGTCCAGCCCGAACTGCCATGCCATGTCTTCCCTGGACCGGAAACAAGGTTCCAAGGACCAGTTTCTGGCATTCTAGCCATCTTCAGCCCGGGTTTGCTTGAATCCAGTGGCAAAGTGAGCAAGGGACTCACGTCTGAGCATAACCTGTCACACCTATGGCAGCCAAAAGCGGTACAAAAGGGGATGGTGATGGATGGAGCATCTGAATCAATCAAACACTCACACCCAGTCAAAAAATCTGGGTTTAATCCATCACCGTTCTTTAGCCCACTCTGCCACCCCAGTTCAAACATGGCTATATGCAAATCAGTCTGACCCTGTGCCTCATGGGAACAGTCCAGCCCGAACTGCCAAGCCATGTCTTCCCTGGACCGGAAACAAGCTTCCGAGGACCGGTTTCTGGCATTCCGTCCGTCTTCAGCCTGGCTTGCTTGAATCCAGTGGCAAAGTGAGCAAGGGACTCACGTCTGAGCATACCCTGCCACACCTATGGCGGCCAAAAGTGGTACAAAATGGGGTGGTGATGGACAGAGCATCTGAATCAATCAAACACTCACACCCAGTCAAAAGATCTGGGTTTAATCCATCACCGTTCTTTAGCCCACTCTGCCAACCCAGTTCAGACATGGCTATACGCAAATCAGTCTGACCCTGTGCCTCATGGGAACTGTCCAGCCCGAACTGCCATGCCATGTCTTCCCTGGACCGGAAACAAGGTTCCAAGGACCAGTTTCTGGCATTCTAGCCATCTTCAGCCCGGGCTTGCTTGAATCCAGTGGCAAAGTGAGCAAGGGACTCACGTCTGAGCATAACCTGCCACACCTATGGCAGCCAAAAGCGGAACAAAAGGGGGTGGTGATAGACGGAGCATCTGAATCAATCAAACACTCACACCCAGTCAAAAGAACTTGGTTTAATCCATCACCGTTCTTTAGCCCACTCTGCCACCCCAGTTCAGACATGGCTATATGCAAATCAGTCTGACCCTGTGCCTCATGGGAACAGTCCAGCCCGAACTGCCAAGCCATGTCTTCCCTGGACCGGAAACAAGCTTTTGAGGACCGGTTTCTGGCATTCCAGCCGTCTTCAGCCTGGCTTGCTTTAATCCAGTGGCAAAGTGAGCAAGGGACTCACATCTGAGAATACCCTGCCACACCTATGGCGGCCAAAAGCGGTACAAAAGGGGGTGGTGATGGACGGAGCATCGGAATCAATCAAACACTCACACCCGGTCAAAAGATCTGAGTTTAATCCATCACCGTTCTTTAGCCCACTCTGCCACCCCAGTTCAGACATGGCTATAGGCAAATCAGTCTGACCCTGTGCCTCATGGGAACAGTCCAGCCCAAACTGCCAAGTCATGTCTTCCCTGGACCGGAAACAAGCTTCTGAGGACCGGTTTCTGGCATTCCAGCCGTCTTCAGCCCGGATTGCTTGAATCCAGTGGCAAAGTGAGCAAGGGACTCACGACTGAGCATACCCTGCTACACCTATGGCGGCCAAAAGCGGTACAAAAGGGGGTGGTGATGGACGGAGCATCTGAATCAATCAAACACTCACACCCAGTCAAAAGATCTGGGTTTAATCCATCACTGTTCTTTAGCCCACTCTGCCACCCCAGTTCAGACATGGCTATATGCAAATCAGTCTGACCCTGTGCCTCATGGGAACAGTCCAGCCCCAACTGCCAAGCCATGTCTTCCCTGGACAGGAAACAAGCTTTAGAGGACCGGTTTCTTGCATTCCAGCCGTCTTCAGCCCGGTTTGCTTGAATCCAGTGGCAAAGTGAGCAAGGGACTCACGTCTGAGAATACCCTGCCACACCTTTGGCGGCCAAAAGCAGTACAAAAGGGGCTGGTGATGGACGGAGCATCTGAATCAATCAAACACTCACACCCAGTCAAAAGATCTGGGTTTAATCCATTTTCATTCTTTAGCCCACTCTGCCACCCCAGTTCAGACACGGCTATATGCAAATCAGTCTGACCCTGTGCCTCATGGGAACTGTCCAGCCCGAATTGCCAAGCCATGTCTTCCCTGGATCGGAAACAAGCTTCCGAGGACCGGTTTCAGGCATTTCAGCCGGTTTCAGCCCAGCTTGCTTGAATCCAGTGGCAAAGTGAGCAAGGGACTCTTGTCTGAGCATACCCTGCCACACCTATGGCGGCCAAAGCGGTACAAAAGGGGGTGGTGATGGACGGAGCATCTGAATCAATCAAACACTCACACCCAGTCAAAAGATCTGGGTTTAATCCATCACCGTTCTTTAGCCCACTCTGCCACCCCAGTTTAGACATGGCTATATGCAAATCAGTCTGACCCTGTGCCTCATGGGAACTGTCCAGCCCGAACTGTCAAGCCATGTCTTCCCTGGATCGGAAAACAAGCTTCCAAGGACCGGTTTCTGGCATTCCAGCCGTCTTCAGCCCGTGCTTGCTTAAATCCAGTGGCAAAGTGAGCAAGAAGACTCACGTCTGAGCATACCCTGCCACACCTATGGCAGACAAAAGCGGTACAAAAGGGAGTGGTGATAGACGGAGCATCTGTATCAATCAAACACTCACACCCAGTCAAAAGATTTTGGTTTAATCCATCACCGTTCTTTAGCCCACTCTGCAACCCCAGTTCAGACATGGCTATATGCAAATCAGTCTGACCCTGTGCCTCATGGGAACAGTCCAGCCCGAACTGCCAAGCCATGTCTTCCCTGGACCGGAAACAAGCTTCCGAGGACCGGTTTCTGGCATTCCAGCCGTCTTCAGCCCGGCTTGCTTTAATCCAGTGGCAAAGTGAGCAAGGGACTCACATCTGAGCATACCCTGCCACACCTATGGCGGCCAAAAGCGGTACAAAAGGGGGTGGTGATGGACGGAGCATCTGAATCAATCAAACACTCACACCCAGTCAAAAGATTTGGGTTTAATCCATCACCGTTTTTTAGCTCACTCTGCCACCCCAGTTCAGACATGGCTATATGCAAATCAGTCTGACCCTGTGCCTCATGGGAACAGTCCAGCCGGAACTGCCAAGCCATGTCTTCCCTGGACTGGAAACAAGCTTCAGAGGACCGGTTTCTGGCATTCCAGGTGTCTTCAGCCCGACTTGCTTGAATCTAGTGGCAAAGTGAGCAAGGGACTCACGTCTGAGCATACCCCGCCACATCTATGGCGGCCAAAAGCGGTACAAAAGGGGGTGGTGATAGACGAAGCATCTGAATCAATCAAACACTTACACCCAGTCAAAAGATCTGGGTTTAATCCATTCTCATTCTTTAGCCCACTCTACCACCCCAGTTCAGACATGGCTATATGCAAATCAGTCTGACCCTGTGACTCATGGGAACAGTCCAGCCCGAACTGTCAAGCCATGTCTTCCCTGGTCCAGAAACAAGCTTCAGAGGACTGGTTTCTGGGATTCCAGCCGTCTTCAGCCCAGCTTGCTTGAATCCAGTGGCAAAGTGAGCAAGGGACTCACGTTTGAGCATACCATGCCTCACCTATGGCGACCAAAAGCAGTACAAAAGGGGGTGGTGAGGGATGGAGCATCTGAATCAATCAAACACTCACAGCCAGTCAAAAGATTTGGGTTTAATCCATCACCATTTTTTAGCTCACTCTGCCACCCCAGTTCAGACATGGCTATATGCAAATTAGTTTGACCCTGTGCCTCATGGGAACAGTCCAGCCCGAACTGCCAAGCCATGTCTTCCCTGGACCGGAAACAAGCTTCAGAGGACCGGTTTCTGACATTCCAGGTGTCTTCAGCCCGACTTGCTTGAATCCAGTGGCAAAGCGAGCAAGGGACTCACGTCTGAGCACACCCTGCCACACCTATGGCGGCCAAAGGCGGTACAAAAGCGGGTGGTGATGGACGAAGCATCTGAATCAATCGAACACTCACACCCAGTCAAAAGATCTGGGTTTAATCCATTTTCATTCTTTAGCCCACTCTGCCACCCCAGTGCAGACACGGCTATATGCAAATCAGTCTGACCCTGTGCCTCATGGGAACAGTCGAGCCCGAACTGCCAAGGCATGTCTTCCCTGGACCGGAAACAAGCTTCAGAGGACCGGTTTCTGGGATTCCAGCCGTCTTCAGCCCGCCTTGCTTGAATCCAGTGGCAAAGTGACCTAGGGACTCACGTCTGAGCATAGCCTGCCACACCTATGGCTGCCAAAAGCGGTACAAAAGGGGGTGGTGATGGACGGAGCATCTGAATCAATCAAACACTCACACCCAGTCAAAAGATCTGGGTTTAATCCATCACCGTTCTTTAGCCCACTCTGCCACCCCAGTTCAGACATGGCTATATGCAAATCAGTATGACCCTGTGCCTCATGGGAACAGTCCAGCCCGAACTGCCATGCCATGTCTTCCCTGGACCAGAAACAAGCTTCCAAGGACCGGTTTCGGGCATTCCAGCCGTCTTCAGCACGGGCTTGCTTGAATCCAGTGGCAAAGTGAGCAAGGGACTCACGTCTGAGCATACCGTGCCACACCTATGGCGGCCAAAAGCGGTACAAAAGGGGGCGGTGATGGACGGAGCATCTGCATCAGTGAAACACTCACTCCCAGTCAAAAGATCTGGGTTTAATCCGTCACAGTTCTTTAGCCTACTCTGCTACCCCTGTTCAGACATGGCTATATGCAAATCAGTCTAACCCTGTGCCTCATGGGAACAGTCAAGTCCGAACTGCCAAGCCATGTTTTCCCTGGACCGGAAACAAGCTTCCGAGGACCAGTTTCTGGCATTCCAGCCGTCTTCAGCCCGGCTTGCTTGAATCCAGTGGCAAAGTGAGCAAGGGACTCACGTCTGAGCATACCCTGCCACACCTATGGCGTCCAAAAGCGGTACAAAAGGGGGTGGTGATGGACGGAGCATCTGAATCAATCAAACACTCACACCCAGTCAAAAGATCTGGGTTTAATCCATCACCGTTCTTTAGTCCACTCTGCCACCCCAGTTCAGACATGGCTATATGCAAATCAGTCTGACCCTGTGCCTCATGGGAACAGTCCAGCCCGAACTGCCAAGCCATGTCTTCCCTGGACAGGAAAAAAGCTTTAGAGGACCGGTTTCTTGCATTCCAGCCGTCTTCCGCCCGGCTTGCTTGAATCCAGTGGCAAAGTGAGCAAGGGACTCACGTCTGAGCATACCCTGCCACACCTATGGTGGCCAAAAGCGGTACAAAAGGGGGTGGTGATGGACGGAACATCTGAATCAATCAAACACTCACACCCAGTCAAAAGATCTGGGTTTAATCCATCACCGTTCTTTAGTCCACTCTGCCACCCCAGTTCAGACATGGCTATATGCAAATTAGTTTGACCCTGTGCCTAATGGGAACAGTCCAGCCCGAACTGTCAAGCCATGTCTTCCCTGGACCGGAAACGAGCTTCGGAGGACTGGTTTCTGGCATTCCAGCCGTCTTCAGCCCGGCATGCTTGAATCCAGTGGCAAAGTGAGCAAGAGACTCACGTCTGAACATACCCTGCCACACCTATGGTGCCCAAAAGCGGTAAAATAGGGGGTGGTGATGGAAGTTGCATCTAAATCAATCAAACACTCACACCCAATCAAAAGATCTGGGTTTAATCCATCACCGTTCTTTAGCCCACTCTGCCAACCCAGTTCAGACATGGCTATACGCAAATCAGTCTGACCCTGTGCCTCATGGGAACTGTCCAGCCCGAACTGCCAAGCCATGTCTTCCCTGGACCAGAAACAAGCTTCCGAGGACCGGATTCAGGCATTTCAGCCGGTTTCAGCCCAGCTTGCTTGAATCCAGTCGCAAAGTGAGCCTGGGACTCAAGTCTGAGCATACCCTGCCACACCTATGGCGGCCAAAAGCGGTACAAAAGGGTGTGGTGATGGACGGAGCATCTGAATCAATCAAACACTCACACCCAGTCAAAAGATCTGGGTTTAATCCATCACTGTTCTTTAGCCCACTCTGCCACCCCAGTTCACACATGGCTATATGCAAATCAGTCTGACCCTGTGCCTCATGGGTACAGTCCAGCCCGAACTGCCAAGCCATGTCTTTCCTGGACCGAAAACAAGCTTCCGAGGACCGGTTTCTGGCATTCCAGCCGTCTTCAGCCTGGCTTTCTTGAATCCAGTGGCAAAGTGAGCAAGGGACTCACGTCTGAGCATACCCTGCCACACCTATGGCGGCCAAAAGCGGTACAAAAGGGGGTGGTGATGGATGGAGCATCTGTATCAATCAAACACTCACACCCAGTCAAAAGATCTGGGTTTAATCCATCACCGTTCATTAGCCCACTCTGCCACCCCAGTTCAGACATGGCTATATGCAAATCAGTCTGACCCTGTGTCTCATGGGAACTGTCCAGCCCGAACTGCCATGCCATGTCTTCCCTGGACCGGAAACAAGGTTCCAAGGACCAGTTTCTGGCATTCTAGCCATCTTCAGCCCGGGTTTGCTTGAATCCAGTGGCAAAGTGAGCAAGGGACTCACGTCTGAGCATAACCTGTCACACCTATGGCAGCCAAAAGCGGTACAAAAGGGGATGGTGATGGATGGAGCATCTGAATCAATCAAACACTCACACCCAGTCAAAAAATCTGGGTTTAATCCATCACCGTTCTTTAGCCCACTCTGCCACCCCAGTTCAAACATGGCTATATGCAAATCAGTCTGACCCTGTGCCTCATGGGAACAGTCCAGCCCGAACTGCCAAGCCATGTCTTCCCTGGACCGGAAACAAGCTTCCGAGGACCGGTTTCTGGCATTCCGTCCGTCTTCAGCCTGGCTTGCTTGAATCCAGTGGCAAAGTGAGCAAGGGACTCACGTCTGAGCATACCCTGCCACACCTATGGCGGCCAAAAGTGGTACAAAATGGGGTGGTGATGGACAGAGCATCTGAATCAATCAAACACTCACACCCAGTCAAAAGATCTGGGTTTAATCCATCACCGTTCTTTAGCCCACTCTGCCAACCCAGTTCAGACATGGCTATACGCAAATCAGTCTGACCCTGTGCCTCATGGGAACTGTCCAGCCCGAACTGCCATGCCATGTCTTCCCTGGACCGGAAACAAGGTTCCAAGGACCAGTTTCTGGCATTCTAGCCATCTTCAGCCCGGGCTTGCTTGAATCCAGTGGCAAAGTGAGCAAGGGACTCACGTCTGAGCATAACCTGTCACACCTATGGCAGCCAAAAGCGGTACAAAAGGGGATGGTGATGGATGGAGCATCTGAATCAATCAAACACTCACACCCAGTCAAAAAATCTGGGTTCAATCCATCACCGTTCTTTAGCCCACTCTGCCACCCCAGTTCAAACATGGCTATATGCAAATCAGTCTGACCCTGTGCCTCATGGGAACAGTCCAGCCCGAACTGCCAAGCCATGTCTTCCCTGGACCGGAAACAAGCTTCCGAGGACCGGTTTCTGGCATTCCGTCCGTCTTCAGCCTGGCTTGCTTGAATCCAGTGGCAAAGTGAGCAAGGGACTCACGTCTGAGCATACCCTGCCACACCTATGGCGGCCAAAAGTGGTACAAAATGGGGTGGTGATGGACAGAGCATCTGAATCAATCAAACACTCACACCCAGTCAAAAGATCTGGGTTTAATCCATCACCGTTCTTTAGCCCACTCTGCCAACCCAGTTCAGACATGGCTATACGCAAATCAGTCTGACCCTGTGCCTCATGGGAACTGTCCAGGCCGAACTGCCAAGCCATGTCTTCCCTGGACCGGAAACAAGCTTCCAAGGTCCGGTTTCAGGCATTCCAGCCGTCTTCAGCCCGGCTTGCTTGAATCCAGTGGCAAAGTGAGCAAGGGACTCACATCTGAGAATACCCTGCCACACCTATGGCGGCCAAAAGCGGTACTTAAGGGGGTGGTGATGGACGGAGCATCTGAATCAATCAAACACTCACACCCAGTCAAAGGATCTGGGTTTAATCCATCTAGGTTCTTTAGCCCACTCTGCTTCCCCAGTTCAGACATGGCTATATGCAAATCAGTCTGACCCTGTGCCTCATGGGAACTGTCCAGCCCGAACTGCCATGCCATGTCTTCCCTGGACCGGAACCAAGCTTCCAAGGACCGGTTTCTGGCATTCCAGCCGTCTTCAGCCCGGGCTTGCTTGAATCCAGTGGCAAAGTGAGCAAGAGACTCACGTCTGAGCATACCCTGCCACACCTATGGCAGCCAAAAGCGGTACAAAAGGGGGTGGTGATAGACGGAGCATCTGAATCAATCAAACATTCACACCCAGTTAAAAGAACTTGGTTTAATCCATCACCGTTCTTCAGCCCACTCTGCCACCCCAGTTCAGACATGGCTATATGCAAATCAGTCTGACCCTGTGCCTCATGGGAACAGTCCAGCCCGAACTGCCAAGCCATGTCTTCCCTGGACCGGAAACAAGCTTTTGAGGACCGGTTTCTGGCATTCCAGCCGTCTTCAGCCTGGCTTGCTTTAATCCAGTGGCAAAGTGAGCAAGGGACTCACATCTGAGAATACCCTTCCACACCTATGGCGGCCAAAAGCGGTACAAAAGGGGGTGGTGATGGACGGAGCATCGGAATCAATCAAACACTCACACCCGGTCAAAAGATCTGAGTTTAATCCATCACCGTTCTTTAGCCCACTCTGCCACCCCAGTTCAGACATGGCTATAGGCAAATCAGTCTGACCCTGTGCCTCATGGGAACAGTCCAGCCCAAACTGCCAAGTCATGTCTTCCCTGGACCGGAAACAAGCTTCTGAGGACCGGTTTCTGGCATTCCAGCCGTCTTCAGCCCGGATTGCTTGAATCCAGTGGCAAAGTGAGCAAGGGACTCACGACTGAGCATACCCTGCCACACCTATGGCGGCCAAAAGCGGTACAAAAGGGGGTGGTGATGGACGGAGCATCTGAATCAATCAAACACTCACACCCAGTCTAAAGATCTGGGTTTAATCCATCACCGTTCTTTAGCCCACTCTGCCACCCCAGTTCAGACATGGCTATATGCAAATCAGTATGACCCTGTGCCTCATGGGAACAGTCCAGCCCGAACTGCCATGCCATGTCTTCCCTGGACCAGAAACAAGCTTCCAAGGACCAGTTTCGGGCATTCCAGCCATCTTCAGAACGGGCTTGCTTGAATCCAGTGGCAAAGTGAGCAAGGGACTCACGTCTGAGCATACCGTGCCACACCTATGGCGGCCAAAAGCGGTACAAAAGGGGGCGGTGATGGACGGAGCATCTGCATCAGTGAAACACTCACTCCCAGTCAAAAGATCTGGGTTTAATCCATCACAGTTCTTTAGCCTACTCTGCTACCCCTGTTCAGACATGGCTATATGCAAATCAGTCTAACCCTGTGCCTCATGGGAACAGTCAAGTCCGAACTGCCAAGCCATGTTTTCCCTGGACCGGAAACAAGCTTCCGAGGACCAGTTTCTGGCATTCCAGCCGTCTTCAGCCCGGCTTGCTTGAATCCAGTGGCAAAGTGAGCAAGGGACTCACGTCTGAGCATACCCTGCCACACCTATGGCGTCCAAAAGCGGTACAAAAGGGGGTGGTGATGGACGGAGCATCTGAATCAATCAAACACTCACACCCAGTCAAAAGATCTGGGTTTAATCCATCACCGTTCTTTAGTCCACTCTGCCACCCCAGTTCAGACATGGCTATATGCAAATCAGTCTGACCCTGTGCCTCATGGGAACAGTCCAGCCCGAACTGCCAAGCCATGTCTTCCCTGGACAGGAAAAAAGCTTTAGAGGACCGGTTTCTTGCATTCCAGCCGTCTTCCGCCCGGCTTGCTTGAATCCAGTGGCAAAGTGAGCAAGGGACTCACGTCTGAGCATACCCTGCCACACCTATGGTGGCCAAAAGCGGTACAAAAGGGGGTGGTGATGGACGGAACATCTGAATCAATCAAACACTCACACCCAGTCAAAAGATCTGGGTTTAATCCATCACCGTTCTTTAGTCCACTCTGCCACCCCAGTTCAGACATGGCTATATGCAAATTAGTTTGACCCTGTGCCTAATGGGAACAGTCCAGCCCGAACTGTCAAGCCATGTCTTCCCTGGACCGGAAACGAGCTTCGGAGGACTGGTTTCTGGCATTCCAGCCGTCTTCAGCCCGGCATGCTTGAATCCAGTGGCAAAGTGAGCAAGAGACTCACGTCTGAACATACCCTGCCACACCTATGGTGCCCAAAAGCGGTAAAATAGGGGGTGGTGATGGAAGTTGCATCTAAATCAATCAAACACTCACACCCAATCAAAAGATCTGGGTTTAATCCATCACCGTTCTTTAGCCCACTCTGCCAACCCAGTTCAGACATGGCTATACGCAAATCAGTCTGACCCTGTGCCTCATGGGAACTGTCCAGCCCGAACTGCCAAGCCATGTCTTCCCTGGACCAGAAACAAGCTTCCGAGGACCGGATTCAGGCATTTCAGCCGGTTTCAGCCCAGCTTGCTTGAATCCAGTCGCAAAGTGAGCCTGGGACTCAAGTCTGAGCATACCCTGCCACACCTATGGCGGCCAAAAGCGGTACAAAAGGGTGTGGTGATGGACGGAGCATCTGAATCAATCAAACACTCACACCCAGTCAAAAGATCTGGGTTTAATCCATCACTGTTCTTTAGCCCACTCTGCCACCCCAGTTCACACATGGCTATATGCAAATCAGTCTGACCCTGTGCCTCATGGGTACAGTCCAGCCCGAACTGCCAAGCCATGTCTTTCCTGGACCGAAAACAAGCTTCCGAGAACCGGTTTCTGGCATTCCAGCCGTCTTCAGCCTGGCTTGCTTGAATCCAGTGGCAAAGTGAGCAAGGGACTCACGTCTGAGCATACCCTGCCACACCTATGGCGGCCAAAAGCGGTACAAAAGGGGGTGGTGATGGATGGAGCATCTGTATCAATCAAACACTCACACCCAGTCAAAAGATCTGGGTTTAATCCATCACCGTTCATTAGCCCACTCTGCCACCCCAGTTCAGACATGGCTATATGCAAATCAGTCTGACCCTGTGTCTCATGGGAACTGTCCAGCCCGAACTGCCATGCCATGTCTTCCCTGGACCGGAAACAAGGTTCCAAGGACCAGTTTCTGGCATTCTAGCCATCTTCAGCCCGGGCTTGCTTGAATCCAGTGGCAAAGTGAGCAAGGGACTCACGTCTGAGCATAACCTGTCACACCTATGGCAGCCAAAAGCGGTACAAAAGGGGATGGTGATGGATGGAGCATCTGAATCAATCAAACACTCACACCCAGTCAAAAAATCTGGGTTTAATCCATCACCGTTCTTTAGCCCACTCTGCCACCCCAGTTCAAACATGGCTATATGCAAATCAGTCTGACCCTGTGCCTCATGGGAACAGTCCAGCCCGAACTGCCAAGCCATGTCTTTCCTGGACCGAAAACAAGCTTCCGAGGACCGGTTTCTGGCATTCCGTCCGTCTTCAGCCTGGCTTGCTTGAATCCAGTGGCAAAGTGAGCAAGGGACTCACGTCTGAGCATACCCTGCCACACCTATGGCGGCCAAAAGTGGTACAAAATGGGGTGGTGATGGATGGAGCATCTGTATCAATCAAACACTCACACCCAGTCAAAAGATCTGGGTTTAATCCATCACCGTTCATTAGCCCACTCTGCCACCCCAGTTCAGACATGGCTATATGCAAATCAGTCTGACCCTGTGTCTCATGGGAACTGTCCAGCCCGAACTGCCATGCCATGTCTTCCCTGGACCGGAAACAAGGTTCCAAGGACCAGTTTCTGGCATTCTAGCCATCTTCAGCCCGGGCTTGCTTGAATCCAGTGGCAAAGTGAGCAAGGGACTCACGTCTGAGCATAACCTGTCACACCTATGGCAGCCAAAAGCGGTACAAAAGGGGATGGTGATGGATGGAGCATCTGAATCAATCAAACACTCACACCCAGTCAAAAAATCTGGGTTTAATCCATCACCGTTCTTTAGCCCACTCTGCCACCCCAGTTCAAACATGGCTATATGCAAATCAGTCTGACCCTGTGCCTCATGGGAACAGTCCAGCCCGAACTGCCAAGCCATGTCTTCCCTGGACCGGAAACAAGCTTCCGAGGACCGGTTTCTGGCATTCCGTCCGTCTTCAGCCTGGCTTGCTTGAATCCAGTGGCAAAGTGAGCAAGGGACTCACGTCTGAGCATACCCTGCCACACCTATGGCGGCCAAAAGTGGTACAAAATGGGGTGGTGATGGACAGAGCATCTGAATCAATCAAACACTCACACCCAGTCAAAAGATCTGGGTTTAATCCATCACCGTTCTTTAGCCCACTCTGCCAACCCAGTTCAGACATGGCTATACGCAAATCAGTCTGACCCTGTGCCTCATGGGAACTGTCCAGCCCGAACTGCCATGCCATGTCTTCCCTGGACCGGAAACAAGGTTCCAAGGACCAGTTTCTGGCATTCTAGCCATCTTCAGCCCGGGCTTGCTTGAATCCAGTGGCAAAGTGAGCAAGGGACTCACGTCTGAGCATAACCTGTCACACCTATGGCAGCCAAAAGCGGTACAAAAGGGGATGGTGATGGATGGAGCATCTGAATCAATCAAACACTCACACCCAGTCAAAAAATCTGGGTTCAATCCATCACCGTTCTTTAGCCCACTCTGCCACCCCAGTTCAAACATGGCTATATGCAAATCAGTCTGACCCTGTGCCTCATGGGAACAGTCCAGCCCGAACTGCCAAGCCATGTCTTCCCTGGACCGGAAACAAGCTTCCGAGGACCGGTTTCTGGCATTCCGTCCGTCTTCAGCCTGGCTTGCTTGAATCCAGTGGCAAAGTGAGCAAGGGACTCACGTCTGAGCATACCCTGCCACACCTATGGCGGCCAAAAGTGGTACAAAATGGGGTGGTGATGGACAGAGCATCTGAATCAATCAAACACTCACACCCAGTCAAAAGATCTGGGTTTAATCCATCACCGTTCTTTAGCCCACTCTGCCAACCCAGTTCAGACATGGCTATACGCAAATCAGTCTGACCCTGTGCCTCATGGGAACTGTCCAGGCCGAACTGCCAAGCCATGTCTTCCCTGGACCGGAAACAAGCTTCCAAGGTCCGGTTTCAGGCATTCCAGCCGTCTTCAGCCCGGCTTGCTTGAATCCAGTGGCAAAGTGAGCAAGGGACTCACGTCTGAGAATACCCTGCCACACCTATGGCGGCCAAAAGCGGTACTTAAGGGGGTGGTGATGGACGGAGCATCTGAATCAATCAAACACTCACACCCAGTCAAAGGATCTGGGTTTAATCCATCTAGGTTCTTTAGCCCACTCTGCTTCCCCAGTTCAGACATGGCTATATGCAAATCAGTCTGACCCTGTGCCTCATGGGAACTGTCCAGCCCGAACTGCCATGCCATGTCTTCCCTGGACCGGAACCAAGCTTCCAAGGACCGGTTTCTGGCATTCCAGCCGTCTTCAGCCCGGGCTTGCTTGAATCCAGTGGCAAAGTGAGCAAGAGACTCACGTCTGAGCATACCCTGCCACACCTATGGCAGCCAAAAGCGGTACAAAAGGGGGTGGTGATAGACGGAGCATCTGAATCAATCAAACATTCACACCCAGTTAAAAGAACTTGGTTTAATCCATCACCGTTCTTCAGCCCACTCTGCCACCCCAGTTCAGACATGGCTATATGCAAATCAGTCTGACCCTGTGCCTCATGGGAACAGTCCAGCCCGAACTGCCAAGCCATGTCTTCCCTGGACCGGAAACAAGCTTTTGAGGACCGGTTTCTGGCATTCCAGCCGTCTTCAGCCTGGCTTGCTTTAATCCAGTGGCAAAGTGAGCAAGGGACTCACATCTGAGAATACCCTTCCACACCTATGGCGGCCAAAAGCGGTACAAAAGGGGGTGGTGATGGACGGAGCATCGGAATCAATCAAACACTCACACCCGGTCAAAAGATCTGAGTTTAATCCATCACCGTTCTTTAGCCCACTCTGCCACCCCAGTTCAGACATGGCTATAGGCAAATCAGTCTGACCCTGTGCCTCATGGGAACAGTCCAGCCCAAACTGCCAAGTCATGTCTTCCCTGGACCGGAAACAAGCTTCTGAGGACCGGTTTCTGGCATTCCAGCCGTCTTCAGCCCGGATTGCTTGAATCCAGTGGCAAAGTGAGCAAGGGACTCACGACTGAGCATACCCTGCCACACCTATGGCGGCCAAAAGCGGTACAAAAGGGGGTGGTGATGGACGGAGCATCTGAATCAATCAAACACTCACACCCAGTCTAAAGATCTGGGTTTAATCCATCACCGTTCTTTAGCCCACTCTGCCACCCCAGTTCAGACATGGCTATATGCAAATCAGTATGACCCTGTGCCTCATGGGAACAGTCCAGCCCGAACTGCCATGCCATGTCTTCCCTGGACCAGAAACAAGCTTCCAAGGACCAGTTTCGGGCATTCCAGCCGTCTTCAGAACGGGCTTGCTTGAATCCAGTGGCAAAGTGAGCAAGGGACTCACGTCTGAGCATACCGTGCCACACCTATGGCGGCCAAAAGCGGTACAAAAGGGGGCGGTGATGGACGGAGCATCTGCATCAGTGAAACACTCACTCCCAGTCAAAAGATCTGGGTTTAATCCATCACAGTTCTTTAGCCTACTCTGCTACCCCTGTTCAGACATGGCTATATGCAAATCAGTCTAACCCTGTGCCTCATGGGAACAGTCAAGTCCGAACTGCCAAGCCATGTTTTCCCTGGACCGGAAACAAGCTTCCGAGGACCAGTTTCTGGCATTCCAGCCGTCTTCAGCCCGGCTTGCTTGAATCCAGTGGCAAAGTGAGCAAGGGACTCACGTCTGAGCATACCCTGCCACACCTATGGCGTCCAAAAGCGGTACAAAAGGGGGTGGTGATGGACGGAGCATCTGAATCAATCAAACACTCACACCCAGTCAAAAGATCTGGGTTTAATCCATCACCGTTCTTTAGTCCACTCTGCCACCCCAGTTCAGACATGGCTATATGCAAATCAGTCTGACCCTGTGCCTCATGGGAACAGTCCAGCCCGAACTGCCAAGCCATGTCTTCCCTGGACAGGAAAAAAGCTTTAGAGGACCGGTTTCTTGCATTCCAGCCGTCTTCCGCCCGGCTTGCTTGAATCCAGTGGCAAAGTGAGCAAGGGACTCACGTCTGAGCATACCCTGCCACACCTATGGTGGCCAAAAGCGGTACAAAAGGGGGTGGTGATGGACGGAACATCTGAATCAATCAAACACTCACACCCAGTCAAAAGATCTGGGTTTAATCCATCACCGTTCTTTAGTCCACTCTGCCACCCCAGTTCAGACATGGCTATATGCAAATTAGTTTGACCCTGTGCCTAATGGGAACAGTCCAGCCCGAACTGTCAAGCCATGTCTTCCCTGGACCGGAAACGAGCTTCGGAGGACTGGTTTCTGGCATTCCAGCCGTCTTCAGCCCGGCATGCTTGAATCCAGTGGCAAAGTGAGCAAGAGACTCACGTCTGAACATACCCTGCCACACCTATGGTGCCCAAAAGCGGTAAAATAGGGGGTGGTGATGGAAGTTGCATCTAAATCAATCAAACACTCACACCCAATCAAAAGATCTGGGTTTAATCCATCACCGTTCTTTAGCCCACTCTGCCAACCCAGTTCAGACATGGCTATACGCAAATCAGTCTGACCCTGTGCCTCATGGGAACTGTCCAGCCCGAACTGCCAAGCCATGTCTTCCCTGGACCAGAAACAAGCTTCCGAGGACCGGATTCAGGCATTTCAGCCGGTTTCAGCCCAGCTTGCTTGAATCCAGTCGCAAAGTGAGCCTGGGACTCAAGTCTGAGCATACCCTGCCACACCTATGGCGGCCAAAAGCGGTACAAAAGGGTGTGGTGATGGACGGAGCATCTGAATCAATCAAACACTCACACCCAGTCAAAAGATCTGGGTTTAATCCATCACTGTTCTTTAGCCCACTCTGCCACCCCAGTTCACACATGGCTATATGCAAATCAGTCTGACCCTGTGCCTCATGGGTACAGTCCAGCCCGAACTGCCAAGCCATGTCTTTCCTGGACCGAAAACAAGCTTCCGAGAACCGGTTTCTGGCATTCCAGCCGTCTTCAGCCTGGCTTGCTTGAATCCAGTGGCAAAGTGAGCAAGGGACTCACGTCTGAGCATACCCTGCCACACCTATGGCGGCCAAAAGCGGTACAAAAGGGGGTGGTGATGGATGGAGCATCTGTATCAATCAAACACTCACACCCAGTCAAAAGATCTGGGTTTAATCCATCACCGTTCATTAGCCCACTCTGCCACCCCAGTTCAGACATGGCTATATGCAAATCAGTCTGACCCTGTGTCTCATGGGAACTGTCCAGCCCGAACTGCCATGCCATGTCTTCCCTGGACCGGAAACAAGGTTCCAAGGACCAGTTTCTGGCATTCTAGCCATCTTCAGCCCGGGCTTGCTTGAATCCAGTGGCAAAGTGAGCAAGGGACTCACGTCTGAGCATAACCTGTCACACCTATGGCAGCCAAAAGCGGTACAAAAGGGGATGGTGATGGATGGAGCATCTGAATCAATCAAACACTCACACCCAGTCAAAAAATCTGGGTTTAATCCATCACCGTTCTTTAGCCCACTCTGCCACCCCAGTTCAAACATGGCTATATGCAAATCAGTCTGACCCTGTGCCTCATGGGAACAGTCCAGCCCGAACTGCCAAGCCATGTCTTTCCTGGACCGAAAACAAGCTTCCGAGGACCGGTTTCTGGCATTCCGTCCGTCTTCAGCCTGGCTTGCTTGAATCCAGTGGCAAAGTGAGCAAGGGACTCACGTCTGAGCATACCCTGCCACACCTATGGCGGCCAAAAGTGGTACAAAATGGGGTGGTGATGGATGGAGCATCTGTATCAATCAAACACTCACACCCAGTCAAAAGATCTGGGTTTAATCCATCACCGTTCATTAGCCCACTCTGCCACCCCAGTTCAGACATGGCTATATGCAAATCAGTCTGACCCTGTGTCTCATGGGAACTGTCCAGCCCGAACTGCCATGCCATGTCTTCCCTGGACCGGAAACAAGGTTCCAAGGACCAGTTTCTGGCATTCTAGCCATCTTCAGCCCGGGCTTGCTTGAATCCAGTGGCAAAGTGAGCAAGGGACTCACGTCTGAGCATAACCTGTCACACCTATGGCAGCCAAAAGCGGTACAAAAGGGGATGGTGATGGATGGAGCATCTGAATCAATCAAACACTCACACCCAGTCAAAAAATCTGGGTTTAATCCATCACCGTTCTTTAGCCCACTCTGCCACCCCAGTTCAAACATGGCTATATGCAAATCAGTCTGACCCTGTGCCTCATGGGAACAGTCCAGCCCGAACTGCCAAGCCATGTCTTCCCTGGACCGGAAACAAGCTTCCGAGGACCGGTTTCTGGCATTCCGTCCGTCTTCAGCCTGGCTTGCTTGAATCCAGTGGCAAAGTGAGCAAGGGACTCACGTCTGAGCATACCCTGCCACACCTATGGCGGCCAAAAGTGGTACAAAATGGGGTGGTGATGGACAGAGCATCTGAATCAATCAAACACTCACACCCAGTCAAAAGATCTGGGTTTAATCCATCACCGTTCTTTAGCCCACTCTGCCAACCCAGTTCAGACATGGCTATACGCAAATCAGTCTGACCCTGTGCCTCATGGGAACTGTCCAGCCCGAACTGCCATGCCATGTCTTCCCTGGACCGGAAACAAGGTTCCAAGGACCAGTTTCTGGCATTCTAGCCATCTTCAGCCCGGGCTTGCTTGAATCCAGTGGCAAAGTGAGCAAGGGACTCACGTCTGAGCATAACCTGTCACACCTATGGCAGCCAAAAGCGGTACAAAAGGGGATGGTGATGGATGGAGCATCTGAATCAATCAAACACTCACACCCAGTCAAAAAATCTGGGTTCAATCCATCACCGTTCTTTAGCCCACTCTGCCACCCCAGTTCAAACATGGCTATATGCAAATCAGTCTGACCCTGTGCCTCATGGGAACAGTCCAGCCCGAACTGCCAAGCCATGTCTTCCCTGGACCGGAAACAAGCTTCCGAGGACCGGTTTCTGGCATTCCGTCCGTCTTCAGCCTGGCTTGCTTGAATCCAGTGGCAAAGTGAGCAAGGGACTCACGTCTGAGCATACCCTGCCACACCTATGGCGGCCAAAAGTGGTACAAAATGGGGTGGTGATGGACAGAGCATCTGAATCAATCAAACACTCACACCCAGTCAAAAGATCTGGGTTTAATCCATCACCGTTCTTTAGCCCACTCTGCCAACCCAGTTCAGACATGGCTATACGCAAATCAGTCTGACCCTGTGCCTCATGGGAACTGTCCAGGCCGAACTGCCAAGCCATGTCTTCCCTGGACCGGAAACAAGCTTCCAAGGTCCGGTTTCAGGCATTCCAGCCGTCTTCAGCCCGGCTTGCTTGAATCCAGTGGCAAAGTGAGCAAGGGACTCACGTCTGAGAATACCCTGCCACACCTATGGCGGCCAAAAGCGGTACTTAAGGGGGTGGTGATGGACGGAGCATCTGAATCAATCAAACACTCACACCCAGTCAAAGGATCTGGGTTTAATCCATCTAGGTTCTTTAGCCCACTCTGCTTCCCCAGTTCAGACATGGCTATATGCAAATCAGTCTGACCCTGTGCCTCATGGGAACTGTCCAGCCCGAACTGCCATGCCATGTCTTCCCTGGACCGGAACCAAGCTTCCAAGGACCGGTTTCTGGCATTCCAGCCGTCTTCAGCCCGGGCTTGCTTGAATCCAGTGGCAAAGTGAGCAAGAGACTCACGTCTGAGCATACCCTGCCACACCTATGGCAGCCAAAAGCGGTACAAAAGGGGGTGGTGATAGACGGAGCATCTGAATCAATCAAACATTCACACCCAGTCAAAAGAACTTGGTTTAATCCATCACCGTTCTTCAGCCCACTCTGCCACCCCAGTTCAGACATGGCTATAGGCAAATCAGTCTGACCCTGTGCCTCATGGGAACAGTCCAGCCCGAACTGCCAAGCCATGTCTTCCCTGGACCGGAAACAAGCTTTTGAGGACCGGTTTCTGGCATTCCAGCCGTCTTCAGCCTGGCTTGCTTTAATCCAGTGGCAAAGTGAGCAAGGGACTCACATCTGAGAATACCCTGCCACACCTATGGCGGCCAAAAGCGGTACAAAAGGGGGTGGTGATGGACGGAGCATCGGAATCAATCAAACACTCACACCCGGTCAAAAGATCTGAGTTTAATCCATCACCGTTCTTTAGCCCACTCTGCCACCCCAGTTCAGACATGGCTATAGGCAAATCAGTCTGACCCTGTGCCTCATGGGAACAGTCCAGCCCAAACTGCCAAGTCATGTCTTCCCTGGACCGGAAACAAGCTTCTGAGGACCGGTTTCTGGCATTCCAGCCGTCTTCAGCCCGGATTGCTTGAATCCAGTGGCAAAGTGAGCAAGGGACTCACGACTGAGCATACCCTGCCACACCTATGGCGGCCAAAAGCGGTACAAAAGGGGGTGGTGATGGACGGAGCATCTGAATCAATCAAACACTCACACCCAGTCAAAAGATCTGGGTTTAATCCATCACTGTTCTTTAGCCCACTCTGCCACCCCAGTTCAGACATGGCTATATGCAAATCAGTCTGACCCTGTGCCTCATGGGAACAGTCCAGCCCCAACTGCCAAGCCATGTCTTCCCTGGACAGGAAACAAGCTTTAGAGGACCGGTTTCTTGCATTCCAGCCGTCTTCAGCCCGGTTTGCTTGAATCCAGTGGCAAAGTGAGCAAGGGACTCACGTCTGAGAATACCCTGCCACACCTTTGGCGGCCAAAAGCAGTACAAAAGGGGCTGGTGATGGACGGAGCATCTGAATCAATCAAACACTCACACCCAGTCAAAAGATCTGGGTTTAATCCATTTTCATTCTTTAGCCCACTCTGCCACCCCAGTTCAGACACGGCTATATGCAAATCTGTCTGACCCTGTGCCTCATGGGAACAGTCCAGCCCGAACAGCCAATGCATGTCTTCCCTGGACCGGAAACAAGCTTCAGAGGACCGGTTTCTGGGATTCCAGCCGTCTTCAGCCCGGCTTGCTTGAATCCAGTGGCAAAGTGACCTAGGGACTCACGTCTGAGCCTAGCCTGCCACACCTATGGCTGCCAAAAGCGGTACAAAAGGGGGTGGTGATGGACGGATTATCTGAATCAATCAAACACTCACACCCAGTCAAAAGATCTGGGTTTAATCCATCACCGTTCTTTAGCCCACTCTGCCACCCCAGTTCAGACATGGCTATACGCAAATCAGTCTGACCCTGTGCCTCATGGGAACTGTCCAGCCCGAACTGCCATGCCATGTCTTCCCTGGACCGGAAACAAGGTTCCAAGGACCAGTTTCTGGCATTCTAGCCATCTTCAGCCCGGGCTTGCTTGAATCCAGTGGCAAAGTGAGCAAGGGACTCACGTCTGAGCATAACCTGTCACACCTATGGCAGCCAAAAGCGGTACAAAAGGGGATGGTGATGGATGGAGCATCTGAATCAATCAAACACTCACACCCAGTCAAAAAATCTGGGTTCAATCCATCACCGTTCTTTAGCCCACTCTGCCACCCCAGTTCAAACATGGCTATATGCAAATCAGTCTGACCCTGTGCCTCATGGGAACAGTCCAGCCCGAACTGCCAAGCCATGTCTTCCCTGGACCGGAAACAAGCTTCCGAGGACCGGTTTCTGGCATTCCGTCCGTCTTCAGCCTGGCTTGCTTGAATCCAGTGGCAAAGTGAGCAAGGGACTCACGTCTGAGCATACCCTGCCACACCTATGGCGGCCAAAAGTGGTACAAAATGGGGTGGTGATGGACAGAGCATCTGAATCAATCAAACACTCACACCCAGTCAAAAGATCTGGGTTTAATCCATCACCGTTCTTTAGCCCACTCTGCCAACCCAGTTCAGACATGGCTATACGCAAATCAGTCTGACCCTGTGCCTCATGGGAACTGTCCAGGCCGAACTGCCAAGCCATGTCTTCCCTGGACCGGAAACAAGCTTCCAAGGTCCGGTTTCAGGCATTCCAGCCGTCTTCAGCCCGGCTTGCTTGAATCCAGTGGCAAAGTGAGCAAGGGACTCACGTCTGAGAATACCCTGCCACACCTATGGCGGCCAAAAGCGGTACTTAAGGGGGTGGTGATGGACGGAGCATCTGAATCAATCAAACACTCACACCCAGTCAAAGGATCTGGGTTTAATCCATCTAGGTTCTTTAGCCCACTCTGCTTCCCCAGTTCAGACATGGCTATATGCAAATCAGTCTGACCCTGTGCCTCATGGGAACTGTCCAGCCCGAACTGCCATGCCATGTCTTCCCTGGACCGGAACCAAGCTTCCAAGGACCGGTTTCTGGCATTCCAGCCATCTTCAGCCCGGGCTTGCTTGAATCCAGTGGCAAAGTGAGCAAGAGACTCACGTCTGAGCATACCCTGCCACACCTATGGCAGCCAAAAGCGGTACAAAAGGGGGTGGTGATAGACGGAGCATCTGAATCAATCAAACATTCACACCCAGTCAAAAGAACTTGGTTTAATCCATCACCGTTCTTCAGCCCACTCTGCCACCCCAGTTCAGACATGGCTATATGCAAATCAGTCTGACCCTGTGCCTCATGGGAACAGTCCAGCCCGAACTGCCAAGCCATGTCTTCCCTGGACCGGAAACAAGCTTTTGAGGACCGGTTTCTGGCATTCCAGCCGTCTTCAGCCTGGCTTGCTTTAATCCAGTGGCAAAGTGAGCAAGGGACTCACATCTGAGAATACCCTGCCACACCTATGGTGGCCAAAAGCGGTACAAAAGGGGGTGGTGATGGACGGAGCATTGGAATCAATCAAACACTCACACCCGGTCAAAAGATCTGAGTTTAATCCATCACCGTTCTTTAGCCCACTCTGCCACCCCAGTTCAGACATGGCTATAGGCAAATCAGTCTGACCCTGTGCCTCATGGGAACAGTCCAGCCCAAACTGCCAAGTCATGTCTTCCCTGGACCGGAAACAAGCTTCTGAGGACCGGTTTCTGGCATTCCAGCCGTCTTCAGCCCGGATTGCTTGAATCCAGTGGCAAAGTGAGCAAGGGACTCACGACTGAGCATACCCTGCCACACCTATGGCGGCCAAAAGCGGTACAAAAGGGGGTGGTGATGGACGGAGCATCTGAATCAATCAAACACTCACACCCAGTCAAAAGATCTGGGTTTAATCCATCACTGTTCTTTAGCCCACTCTGCCACCCCAGTTCAGACATGGCTATATGCAAATCAGTCTGACCCTGTGCCTCATGGGAACAGTCCAGCCCCAACTGCCAAGCCATGTCTTCCCTGGACAGGAAACAAGCTTTAGAGGACCGGTTTCTTGCATTCCAGCCGTCTTCAGCCCGGTTTGCTTGAATCCAGTGGCAAAGTGAGCAAGGGACTCACGTCTGAGAATACCCTGCCACACCTTTGGCGGCCAAAAGCAGTACAAAAGGGGCTGGTGATGGACGGAGCATCTGAATCAATCAAACACTCACACCCAGTCAAAAGATCTGGGTTTAATCCATTTTCATTCTTTAGCCCACTCTGCCACCCCAGTTCAGACACGGCTATATGCAAATCTGTCTGACCCTGTGCCTCATGGGAACAGTCCAGCCCGAACAGCCAATGCATGTCTTCCCTGGACCGGAAACAAGCTTCAGAGGACCGGTTTCTGGGATTCCAGCCGTCTTCAGCCCGGCTTGCTTGAATCCAGTGGCAAAGTGACCTAGGGACTCACGTCTGAGCCTAGCCTGCCACACCTATGGCTGCCAAAAGCGGTACAAAAGGGGGTGGTGATGGACGGATTATCTGAATCAATCAAACAGTCACACCCAGTCAAAAGATCTGGGTTTAATCCATCACCGTTCTTTAGCCCACTCTGCCACCCCAGTTCAGACATGGCTATATGCAAATCAGTATGACCCTGTGCCTCATGGGAACAGTCCAGCCCGAATTGCCATGCCATGTCTTCCCTGGACCGGAAACAAGCTTCCAAGGACCGGTTTCGGGCATTCCAGCCGTCTTCAGCCCGGGTTTGCTTGAATCCAGTGGCAAACTGAGCAAGGGACTCACGTCTGAGCATACCGTGCCACACCTATGGAGGCCAAAAGCGGTACAAAAGAGGGCGGTGATGGACGGAGCATCTGCATCAGTCAAACACTCACACCCAGTCAAAAGATCTGGGTTTAATCCATCACAGTTCTTTAGCCTACTCTGCTACCCCTGTTCAGACATGGCTATATGCAAATCAGTCTAACCCTGTGCCTCATGGGAACAATCCAGCCCGAACTGCCAAGCCATGTCTTCCCTGGACAGGAAAAAAGCTTTAGAGGACCGGTTTCTTGCATTCCAGCCGTCTTCAGCTCGCCTTGCTTGAATTCAGTGGCAAAGTGAGCAAGGGACTCACGTCTGAGCATAACCTGCCACACCTATGGTGCCCAAAAGCGGTAAAAAAGGGGGTGGTAATGGAAGTTGCATCTAAATCAATCAAACACTCACACCCAATCAAAAGATCTGGGTTTAATCCATCACCGTTCTTTAGCCCACTCTGCCAAACCAGTTCAGACATGGCTATACGCAAATCAGTCTGACCCTGTGCCTCATGGGAACTGTCCAGCCCGAACTGCCAAGCCATGTCTTCCCTGGACCGGAAACAAGCTTCCGAGGACCGGTTTCAGGCATTTCAGCCGGTTTCAGCCCAGCTTGCTTGAATCCAGTGGCAAAGTGAGCAAGGGACTCTTGTCTGAGCATACCCTGCCACACCTATGGCGGCCAAAGCGGTACAAAAGGGGGTGGTGATGGACGGAGCATCTGAATAAATCAAACACTCACACCCAGTCAAAAGATCTGGGTTTAATCCATCACCGTTCTTTAGCCCACTCTGCCACCCCAGTTTAGACATGGCTATATGCAAATCAGTCTGACCCTGTGCCTCATGGGAACTGTCCAGCCCGAACTGTCATGCCATGTCTTCCCTGGACCGGAAAACAAGCTTCCAAGGACCGGTTTCTGGCATTCCAGCCGTCTTCAGCCCGTGCTTGCTTAAATCCAGTGGCAAAGTGAGCAAGAAGACTCACGTCTGAGCATACCCTGCCACACCTATGGCAGACAAAAGCGGTACAAAAGGGAGTGGTGATAGACGGAGCATCTGTATCAATCAAACACTCACACCCAGTCAAAAGATTTTGGTTTAATCCATCACCGTTCTTTAGCCC
The DNA here is from genome assembly GCF_964263255.1 of Lissotriton vulgaris. Lineage (NCBI taxonomy): Eukaryota > Metazoa > Chordata > Amphibia > Caudata > Salamandridae > Lissotriton > Lissotriton vulgaris. Next base: position 2,039,425,768 of record NC_141691.1, read on the forward strand.
ACTCTGCAACCCCAGTTCAGACATGGATATATGCAAATCAGTCTGACCCTGTGCCTCATGGGAACAGTCCAGCCCGAACTGCCAAGCCATGTCTTCCCTGGACCGGAAACAAGCTTCCGAGGACCGGTTTCTGGCATTCCAGCCGTCTTCAGCCCGGCTTGCTTTAATCCAGTGGCAAAGTGAGCAAGGGACTCACATCTGAGCATACCCTGCCACACCTATGGCGGCCAAAAGCGGTACAAAAGGGGGTAGTGATGGACGGAGCATCTGAATCAATCAAACACTCACACCCAGTCAAAAGATTTGGGTTTAATCCATCACCGTATTTTAGCTCACTCTGCCACCCCAGTTCAGACATGGCTATATGCAAATCAGTCTGACCCTGTGCCTCATGGGAACAGTCCAGCCGGAACTGCCAAGCCATGTCTTCCCTGGACTGGAAACAAGCTTCAGAGGACCGGTTTCTGGCATTCCAGGTGTCTTCAGCCCGACTTGCTTGAATCTAGTGGCAAAGTGAGCAAGGGACTCACGTCTGAGCATACCCCGCCACATCTATGGCGGCCAAAAGCGGTACAAAAGGGGGTGGTGATAGAGGAAGCATCTGAATCAATCAAACACTTACACCCAGTCAAAAGATCTGGGTTTAATCCATTCTCATTCTTTAGCCCACTCTACCACCCCAGTTCAGACATGGCTATATGCAAATCAGTCTGACCCTGTGACTCATGGGAACAGTCTAGCCCGAACTGTCAAGCCATGTCTTCCCTTGTCCAGAAACAAGCTTCAGAGGACTGGTTTCTGGGATTCCAGCCGTCTTCAGCCCAGCTTGCTTGAATCCAGTGGCAAAGTGAGCAAGGGACTCACGTTTGAGCATACCATGCCTCACCTATGGCGACCAAAAGCAGTACAAAAGGGGGTGGTGAGGGATGGAGCATCTGAATCAATCAAACACTCACAGCCAGTCAAAAGATTTGGGTTTAATCCATCACCATTTTTTAGCTCACTCTGCCACCCCAGTTCAGACATGGCTATATGCAAATTAGTTTGACCCTGTGCCTCATGGGAACAGTCCAGCCCGAACTGCCAAGCCATGTCTTCCCTGGACCGGAAACAAGCTTCAGAGGACCGGTTTCTGACATTCCAGGTGTCTTCAGCCCGACTTGCTTGAATCCAGTGGCAAAGCGAGCAAGGGACTCACGTCTGAGCACACCCTGCCACACCTATGGCGGCCAAAGGCGGTACAAAAGCGGGTGGTGATGGACGAAGCATCTGAATCAATCGAACACTCACACCCAGTCAAAAGATCTGGGTTTAATCCATTTTCATTCTTTAGCCCACTCTGCCACCCCAGTTCAGACACGGCTATATGCAAATCAGTCTGACCCTGTGCCTCATGGGAACAGTCCAGCCCGAACTGCCAAGGCATGTCTTCCCTGGAACGGAAACAAGCTTCAGAGGACCGGTTTCTGGGATTCCAGCCGTCTTCAGCCCGCCTTGCTTGAATCCAGTGGCAAAGTGACCTAGGGACTCACGTCTGACCCTGTGCCTCATGGGAACAGTCCAGCCCGAACTGCCAAGCCATGTCTTCCCTGGACAGGAAAAAAGCTTTAGAGGACCGGTTTCTTGCATTCCAGCCGTCTTCCGCCCGGCTTGCTTGAATCCAGTGGCAAAGTGAGCAAGGGACTCACGTCTGAGCATACCCTGCCACACCTATGGTGGCCAAAAGCGGTACAAAAGGGGGTGGTGATGGACGGAACATCTGAATCAATCAAACACTCACACCCAGTCAAAAGATCTGGGTTTAATCCATCACCGTTCTTTAGTCCACTCTGCCACCCCAGTTCAGACATGGCTATATGCAAATTAGTTTGACCCTGTGCCTAATGGGAACAGTCCAGCCCGAACTGTCAAGCCATGTCTTCCCTGGACCGGAAACGAGCTTCGGAGGACTGGTTTCTGGCATTCCAGCCGTCTTCAGCCCGGCATGCTTGAATCCAGTGGCAAAGTGAGCAAGAGACTCACGTCTGAACATACCCTGCCACACCTATGGTGCCCAAAAGCGGTAAAAAAGGGGGTGGTGATGGAAGTTGCATCTAAATCAATCAAACACTCACACCCAATCAAAAGATCTGGGTTTAATCCATCACAGTTCTTTAGCCCACTCTGCCAACCCAGTTCAGACATGGCTATACGCAAATCAGTCTGACCCTGTGCCTCATGGGAACTGTCCAGCCCGAACTGCCAAGCCATGTCTTCCCTGGACCAGAAACAAGCTTCCGAGGACCGGATTCAGGCATTTCAGCCGGTTTCAGCCCAGCTTGCTTGAATCCAGTGGCAAAGTGAGCCTGGGACTCAAGTCTGAGCATACCCTGCCACACCTATGGCGGCCAAAAGCGGTACAAAAGGGTGTGGTGATGGACGGAGCATCTGAATCAATCAAACACTCACACCCAGTCAAAAGATCTGGGTTTAATCCATCACCGTTCTTTAGCCCACTCTGCCACCCCAGTTCACACATGGCTATATGCAAATCAGTCTGACCCTGTGCCTCATGGGTACAGTCCAGCCCGAACTGCCAAGCCATGTCTTTCCTGGACCGAAAACAAGCTTCCGAGGACCGGTTTCTGGCATTCCAGCCGTCTTCAGCCTGGCTTGCTTGAATCCAGTGGCAAAGTGAGCAAGGGACTCACGTCTGAGCATACCCTGCCACACCTATGGAGGCCAAAAGCGGTACAAAAGGGGGTGGTGATGGATGGAGCATCTGTATCAATCAAACACTCACACCCAGTCAAAAGATCTGGGTTTAATCCATCACCGTTCATTAGCCCACTCTGCCACCCCAGTTCGGACATGGCTATATGCAAATCAGTCTGACCCTGTGTCTCACGGGAACTGTCCAGCCCGAACTGCCATGCCATGTCTTCCCTGGACCGGAAACAAGGTTCCAAGGACCAGTTTCTGGCATTCTAGCCACCTTCAGCCCAGGCTTGCTTGAATCCAGTGGCAAAGTGAGCAAGGGACTCACGTCTGAGCATAACCTGTCACACCTATGGCAGCCAAAAGCGGTACAAAAGGGGATGGTGATGGATGGAGCATCTGAATCAATCAAACACTCACACCCAGTCAAAAAATCTGGGTTTAATCCATCACCGTTCTTTAGCCCACTCTGCCACCCCAGTTCAAACATGGCTATATGCAAATCAGTCTGACCCTGTGCCTCATGGGAACAGTCCAGACCGAACTGCCAAGCCATGTCTTCCCTGGACCGGAAACAAGCTTCCGAGGACCGGTTTCTGGCATTCCGTCCGTCTTCAGCCTGGCTTGCTTGAATCCAGTGGCAAAGTGAGCAAGGGACTCACGTCTGAGCATACCCTGCCACACCTATGGCGGCCAAAAGTGGTACAAAATGGGGTGGTGATGGACAGAGCATCTGAATCAATCAAACACTCACACCCAGTCAAAAGATCTGGGTTTAATCCATCACCGTTCTTTAGTCCACTCTGCCACCCCAGTTCAGACATGGCTATATGCAAATCAGTCTCACCCTGTGTCTCATGGGAACCGTCCAGCCCGAACTGCCAAGCCATGTCTTCCCTGGACCGTAAACAAGCTTCCGAGGACCAGTTTCTGGCATTCCAGCCGTCTTCAGCTCGGCTTGCTTGAATCCAGTGGCAAAGTGACCTAGGGACTCACGTCTGAGCCTAGCCTGCCACACCTATGGCTGCCAAAAGAGGTACAAAAGGGGGTGGTGATGGACGGATTATCTGAATCAATCAAACACTCACACCCAGTCAAAAGATCTGGGTTTAATCCATCACCGTTCTTTAGCCCACTCTGCCACCCCAGTTCAGACATGGCTATATGCAAATCAGTATGACCCTGTGCCTCATGGGAACAGTCCAGCCCGAATTGCCATGCCATGTCTTCCCTGGACCGGAAACAAGCTTCCAAGGACCGGTTTCGGGCATTCCAGCCGTCTTCAGCCCGGGCTTGCTTGAATCCAGTGGCAAACTGAGCAAGGGACTCACGTCTGAGCATACCGTGCCACACCTATGGAGGCCAAAAGCGGTACAAAAGGGGGCGGTGATGGACGGAGCATCTGCATCAGTCAAACACTCACACCCAGTCAAAAGATCTGGGTTTAATCCATCACAGTTCTTTAGCCTACTCTGCTACCCCTGTTCAGACATGGCTATATGCAAATCAGTCTAACCCTGTGCCTCATGGGAACAATCCAGCCCGAACTGCCAAGCCATGTCTTCCCTGGACAGTAAAAAAGCTTTGGAGGACCGGTTTCTTGCATTCCAGCCGTCTTCAGCTCGCCTTGCTTGAATCCAGTGGCAAAGTGAGCAAGGGACTCACGTCTGAGCATAACCTGCCACACCTATGGTGGCCAAAAGCGGTACAAAAGGGGTTGTGATGGACGGAACATCTGAATCAATCAAACACTCACACCCAGTCAAAAGATCTGGGTTTAATCCATCACCGTTCTTTAGTCCACTCTGCCACCCCAGTTTAGACATGGCTATGTGCAAATTAGTTTGACCCTGTGCCTCATGGGAACAGTCCAGCCCGAACTGCCAAGCCATGTCTTCCCTGGACCGGAAACGAGCTTCGGAGGACTGGTTTCTGGCATTCCAGCCGTCTTCAGCCCGGCATGCTTGAATCCAGTGGTAAAGTGAGCAAGAGACTCACGTCTGAACATACCCTGCCACACCTATGGTGCCCAAAAGCGGTAAAAAAGGGGGTGGTAATGGAAGTTGCATCTAAATCAATCAAACACTCACACCCAATCAAAAGATCTGGGTTTAATCCATCACCGTTCTTTAGCCCACTCTGCCAAACCAGTTCAGACATGGCTATACGCAAATCAGTCTGACCCTGTGCCTCATGGGAACTGTCCAGCCCGAACTGCCAAGCCATGTCTTCCCTGGACCGGAAACAAGCTTCCGAGGACCGGTTTCAGGCATTTCAGCCGGTTTCAGCCCAGCTTGCTTGAATCCAGTGGCAAAGTGAGCAAGGGACTCTTGTCTGAGCATACCCTGCCACACCTATGGCGGCCAAAGCGGTACAAAAGGGGGTGGTGATGGACGGAGCATCTGAATCAATCAAACACTCACACCCAGTCAAAAGATCTGGGTTTAATCCATCACCGTTCTTTAGCCCACTCTGCCACCCCAGTTTAGACATGGCTATATGCAAATCAGTCTGACCCTGTGCCTCATGGGAACTGTCCAGCCCGAACTGTCATGCCATGTCTTCCCTGGACCGGAAAACAAGCTTCCAAGGACCGGTTTCTGGCATTCCAGCCGTCTTTAGCCCGTGCTTGCTTAAATCCAGTGGCAAAGTGAGCAAGAAGACTCACGTCTGAGCATACCCTGCCACACCTATGGCAGACAAAAGCGGTACAAAAGGGAGTGGTGATAGACGGAGCATCTGTATCAATCAAACACTCACACCCAGTCAAAAGATTTTGGTTTAATCCATCACCGTTCTTTAGCCCACTCTGCAACCCCAGTTCAGACATGGATATATGCAAATCAGTCTGACCCTGTGCCTCATGGGAACAGTCCAGCCCGAACTGCCAAGCCATGTCTTCCCTGGACCGGAAACAAGCTTCCGAGGACCGGTTTCTGGCATTCCAGCCGTCTTCAGCCCAGCTTGCTTGAATCCAGTGGCAAAGTGAGCAAGGGACTCACGTTTGAGCATACCATGCCTCACCTATGGCGACCAAAAGCAGTACAAAAGGGGGTGGTGAGGGATGGAGCATCTGAATCAATCAAACACTCACAGCCAGTCAAAAGATTTGGGTTTAATCCATCACCATTTTTTAGCTCACTCTGCCACCCCAGTTCAGACATGGCTATATGCAAATTAGTTTGACCCTGTGCCTCATGGGAACAGTCCAGCCCGAACTGCCAAGCCATGTCTTCCCTGGACCGGAAACAAGCTTCAGAGGACCGGTTTCTGACATTCCAGGTGTCTTCAGCCCGACTTGCTTGAATCCAGTGGCAAAGCGAGCAAGGGACTCACGTCTGAGCACACCCTGCCACACCTATGGCGGCCAAAGGCGGTACAAAAGCGGGTGGTGATGGACGAAGCATCTGAATCAATCGAACACTCACACCCAGTCAAAAGATCTGGGTTTAATCCATTTTCATTCTTTAGCCCACTCTGCCACCCCAGTGCAGACACGGCTATATGCAAATCAGTCTGACCCTGTGCCTCATGGGAACAGTCGAGCCCGAACTGCCAAGGCATGTCTTCCCTGGACCGGAAACAAGCTTCAGAGGACCAGTTTCTGGCATTCCAGCCGTCTTCAGCTCGGCTTGCTTGAATCCAGTGGCAAAGTGACCTAGGGACTCACGTCTGAGCCTAGCCTGCCACACCTATGGCTGCCAAAAGAGGTACAAAAGGGGGTGGTGATGGACGGATTATCTGAATCAATCAAACACTCACACCCAGTCAAAAGATCTGGGTTTAATCCATCACCGTTCTTTAGCCCACTCTGCCACCCCAGTTCAGACATGGCTATATGCAAATCAGTATGACCCTGTGCCTCATGGGAACAGTCCAGCCCGAATTGCCATGCCATGTCTTCCCTGGACCGGAAACAAGCTTCCAAGGACCGGTTTCGGGCATTCCAGCCGTCTTCAGCCCGGGCTTGCTTGAATCCAGTGGCAAACTGAGCAAGGGACTCACGTCTGAGCATACCGTGCCACACCTATGGAGGCCAAAAGCGGTACAAAAGGGGGCGGTGATGGACGGAGCATCTGCATCAGTCAAACACTCACACCCAGTCAAAAGATCTGGGTTTAATCCATCACAGTTCTTTAGCCTACTCTGCTACCCCTGTTCAGACATGGCTATATGCAAATCAGTCTAACCCTGTGCCTCATGGGAACAATCCAGCCCGAACTGCCAAGCCATGTCTTCCCTGGACAGTAAAAAAGCTTTGGAGGACCGGTTTCTTGCATTCCAGCCGTCTTCAGCTCGCCTTGCTTGAATCCAGTGGCAAAGTGAGCAAGGGACTCACGTCTGAGCATAACCTGCCACACCTATGGTGGCCAAAAGCGGTACAAAAGGGGTTGTGATGGACGGAACATCTGAATCAATCAAACACTCACACCCAGTCAAAAGATCTGGGTTTAATCCATCACCGTTCTTTAGTCCACTCTGCCACCCCAGTTTAGACATGGCTATATGCAAATTAGTTTGACCCTGTGCCTCATGGGAACAGTCCAGCCCGAACTGCCAAGCCATGTCTTCCCTGGACCGGAAACGAGCTTCGGAGGACTGGTTTCTGGCATTCCAGCCGTCTTCAGCCCGGCATGCTTGAATCCAGTGGTAAAGTGAGCAAGAGACTCACGTCTGAACATACCCTGCCACACCTATGGTGCCCAAAAGCGGTAAAAAAGGGGGTGGTAATGGAAGTTGCATCTAAATCAATCAAACACTCACACCCAATCAAAAGATCTGGGTTTAATCCATCACCGTTCTTTAGCCCACTCTGCCAAACCAGTTCAGACATGGCTATACGCAAATCAGTCTGACCCTGTGCCTCATGGGAACTGTCCAGCCCGAACTGCCAAGCCATGTCTTCCCTGGACCGGAAACAAGCTTCCGAGGACCGGTTTCAGGCATTTCAGCCGGTTTCAGCCCAGCTTGCTTGAATCCAGTGGCAAAGTGAGCAAGGGACTCTTGTCTGAGCATACCCTGCCACACCTATGGCGGCCAAAGCGGTACAAAAGGGGGTGGTGATGGACGGAGCATCTGAATCAATCAAACACTCACACCCAGTCAAAAGATCTGGGTTTAATCCATCACCGTTCTTTAGCCCACTCTGCCACCCCAGTTTAGACATGGCTATATGCAAATCAGTCTGACCCTGTGCCTCATGGGAACTGTCCAGCCCGAACTGTCATGCCATGTCTTCCCTGGACCGGAAAACAAGCTTCCAAGGACCGGTTTCTGGCATTCCAGCCGTCTTTAGCCCGTGCTTGCTTAAATCCAGTGGCAAAGTGAGCAAGAAGACTCACGTCTGAGCATACCCTGCCACACCTATGGCAGACAAAAGCGGTACAAAAGGGAGTGGTGATAGACGGAGCATCTGTATCAATCAAACACTCACACCCAGTCAAAAGATTTTGGTTTAATCCATCACCGTTCTTTAGCCCACTCTGCAACCCCAGTTCAGACATGGATATATGCAAATCAGTCTGACCCTGTGCCTCATGGGAACAGTCCAGCCCGAACTGCCAAGCCATGTCTTCCCTGGACCGGAAACAAGCTTCCGAGGACCGGTTTCTGGCATTCCAGCCGTCTTCAGCCCAGCTTGCTTGAATCCAGTGGCAAAGTGAGCAAGGGACTCACGTTTGAGCATACCATGCCTCACCTATGGCGACCAAAAGCAGTACAAAAGGGGGTGGTGAGGGATGGAGCATCTGAATCAATCAAACACTCACAGCCAGTCAAAAGATTTGGGTTTAATCCATCACCATTTTTTAGCTCACTCTGCCACCCCAGTTCAGACATGGCTATATGCAAATTAGTTTGACCCTGTGCCTCATGGGAACAGTCCAGCCCGAACTGCCAAGCCATGTCTTCCCTGGACCGGAAACAAGCTTCAGAGGACCGGTTTCTGACATTCCAGGTGTCTTCAGCCCGACTTGCTTGAATCCAGTGGCAAAGCGAGCAAGGGACTCACGTCTGAGCACACCCTGCCACACCTATGGCGGCCAAAGGCGGTACAAAAGCGGGTGGTGATGGACGAAGCATCTGAATCAATCGAACACTCACACCCAGTCAAAAGATCTGGTTTTAATCCATTTTCATTCTTTAGCCCACTCTGCCACCCCAGTTCAGACACGGCTATATGCAAATCAGTCTGACCCTGTGCCTCATGGGAACAGTCCAGCCCGAACTGCCAAGGCATGTCTTCCCTGGAACGGAAACAAGCTTCAGAGGACCGGTTTCTGGGATTCCAGCCGTCTTCAGCCCGCCTTGCTTGAATCCAGTGGCAAAGTGACCTAGGGACTCACGTCTGACCCTGTGCCTCATGGGAACAGTCCAGCCCGAACTGCCAAGCCATGTCTTCCCTGGACAGGAAAAAAGCTTTAGAGGACCGGTTTCTTGCATTCCAGCCGTCTTCCGCCCGGCTTGCTTGAATCCAGTGGCAAAGTGAGCAAGGGACTCACGTCTGAGCATACCCTGCCACACCTATGGTGGCCAAAAGCGGTACAAAAGGGGGTGGTGATGGACGGAACATCTGAATCAATCAAACACTCACACCCAGTCAAAAGATCTGGGTTTAATCCATCACCGTTCTTTAGTCCACTCTGCCACCCCAGTTCAGACATGGCTATATGCAAATTAGTTTGACCCTGTGCCTAATGGGAACAGTCCAGCCCGAACTGTCAAGCCATGTCTTCCCTGGACCGGAAACGAGCTTCGGAGGACTGGTTTCTGGCATTCCAGCCGTCTTCAGCCCGGCATGCTTGAATCCAGTGGCAAAGTGAGCAAGAGACTCACGTCTGAACATACCCTGCCACACCTATGGTGCCCAAAAGCGGTAAAAAAGGGGGTGGCGATGGAAGTTGCATCTAAATCAATCAAACACTCACACCCAATCAAAAGATCTGGGTTTAATCCATCACAGTTCTTTAGCCCACTCTGCCAACCCAGTTCAGACATGGCTATACGCAAATCAGTCTGACCCTGTGCCTCATGGGAACTGTCCAGCCCGAACTGCCAAGCCATGTCTTCCCTGGACCAGAAACAAGCTTCCGAGGACCGGATTCAGGCATTTCAGCCGGTTTCAGCCCAGCTTGCTTGAATCCAGTCGCAAAGTGAGCCTGGGACTCAAGTCTGAGCATACCCTGCCACACCTATGGCGGCCAAAAGCGGTACAAAAGGGTGTGGTGATGGACGGAGCATCTGAATCAATCAAACACTCACACCCAGTCAAAAGATCTGGGTTTAATCCATCACCGTTCTTTAGCCCACTCTGCCACCCCAGTTCAGACATGGCTATATGCAAATCAGTCTGACCCTGTGCCTCATGGGAACAGTCCAGCCCGAATTGCCATGCCATGTCTTCCCTGGACCGGAAACAAGCTTCCAAGGACCAGTTTCGGGCATTCCAGCCGTCTTCAGCCCGGGCTTGCTTGAATCCAGTGGCAAACTGAGCAAGGGACTCACGTCTGAGCATACCGTGCCACACCTATGGAGGCCAAAAGCGGTACAAAAGGGGGCGGTGATGGACGGAGCATCTGCCTCAGTCAAACACTCACACCCAGTCAAAAGATCTGGGTTTAATCCATCACCGTTCTCTAGCCTACTCTGCTACCCCTGTTCAGACATGGCTATATGCAAATCAGTCTAACCCAGTGCCTCATGGGAACAATCCAGCCCGAACTGCCAAGCCATGTCTTCCCTGGACAGTAAAAAAGCTTTAGAGGACCGGTTTCTTGCATTCCAGCCATCTTCAGCTCGCCTTGCTTGAATCCAGTGGCAAAGTGAGCAAGGGACTCACGTCTGAGCATAACCTGCCACACCTATGGTGGCCAAAAGCGGTACAAAAGGGGTTGTGATGGACGGAACATCTGAATCAATCAAACACTCACACCCAGTCAAAAGATCTGGGTTTAATCCATCACCGTTCTTTAGTCCACTCTGCCACCCCAGTTTAGACATGGCTATATGCAAATTAGTTTGACCCTGTGCCTCATGGGAACAGTCCAGCCCGAACTGCCAAGCCATGTCTTCCCTGGACCGGAAACGAGCTTCGGAGGACTGGTTTCTGGCATTCCAGCCGTCTTCAGCCCGGCATGCTTGAATCCAGTGGTAAAGTGAGCAAGAGACTCACGTCTGAACATACCCTGCCACACCTATGGTGCCCAAAAGCGGTAAAAAAGGGGGTGGTAATGGAAGTTGCATCAAAAATCAATCAAACACTCACACCCAATCAAAAGATCTGGGTTTAATCCATCACCGTTCTTTAGCCCACTCTGCCAAACCAGTTCAGACATGGCTATACGCAAATCAGTCTGACCCTGTGCCTCATGGGAACTGTCCAGCCCGAACTGCCAAGCCATGTCTTCCCTGGACCGGAAACAAGCTTCCGAGGACCGGTTTCAGGCATTTCAGCCGGTTTCAGCCCGGCTTGCTTGAATCCAGTGGCAAAGTGAGCAAGGGACTCTTGTCTGAGCATACCCTGCCACACCTATGGCGGCCAAAGCGGTACAAAAGGGGGTGGTGATGGACGGAGCATCTGAATCAATCAAACACTCACACCCAGTCAAAAGATCTGGGTTTAATCCATCACCGTTCTTTAGCCCACTCTGCCACCCCAGTTTAGACATGGCTATATGCAAATCAGTCTGACCCTGTGCCTCATGGGAACTGTCCAGCCCGAACTGTCATGCCATGTCTTCCCTGGACCGGAAAACAAGCTTCCAAGGACCGGTTTCTGGCATTCCAGCCGTCTTTAGCCCGTGCTTGCTTAAATCCAGTGGCAAAGTGAGCAAGAAGACTCACGTCTGAGCATACCCTGCCACACCTATGGCAGACAAAAGCGGTACAAAAGGGAGTGGTGATAGACGGAGCATCTGTATCAACCAAACACTCACACCCAGTCAAAAGATTTTGGTTTAATCCATCACCGTTCTTTAGCCCACTCTGCAACCCCAGTTCAGACATGGATATATGCAAATCAGTCTGACCCTGTGCCTCATGGGAACAGTCCAGCCCGAACTGCCAAGCCATGTCTTCCCTGGACCGGAAACAAGCTTCCGAGGACCGGTTTCTGGCATTCCAGCCGTCTTCAGCCCGGCTTGCTTTAATCCAGTGGCAAAGTGAGCAAGGGACTCACATCTGAGCATACCCTGCCACACCTATGGCGGCCAAAAGCGGTACAAAAGGGGGTAGTGATGGACGGAGCATCTGAATCAATCAAACACTCACACCCAGTCAAAAGATCTGGGTTTAATCCATCACCGTTCTTTAGCCCACTCTGCCACCCCAGTTCAGACATGGCTATATGCAAATCAGTATGACCCTGTGCCTCATGGGAACAGTCCAGCCCGAATTGCCATGCCATGTCTTCCCTGGACCGGAAACAAGCTTCCAAGGACCGGTTTCGGGCATTCCAGCCGTCTTCAGCCCGGGCTTGCTTGAATCCAGTGGCAAACTGAGCAAGGGACTCACGTCTGAGCATACCGTGCCACACCTATGGAGGCCAAAAGCGGTACAAAAGGGGGCGGTGATGGACGGAGCATCTGCATCAGTCAAACACTCACACCCAGTCAAAAGATCTGGGTTTAATCCATCACAGTTCTTTAGCCTACTCTGCTACCCCTGTTCAGACATGGCTATATGCAAATCAGTCTAACCCTGTGCCTCATGGGAACAATCCAGCCCGAACTGCCAAGCCATGTCTTCCCTGGACAGTAAAAAAGCTTTAGAGGACCGGTTTCTTGCATTCCAGCCGTCTTCAGCTCGCCTTGCTTGAATCCAGTGGCAAAGTGAGCAAGGGACTCACGTCTGAGCATAACCTGCCACACCTATGGTGGCCAAAAGCGGTACAAAAGGGGTTGTGATGGACGGAACATCTGAATCAATCAAACACTCACACCCAGTCAAAAGATCTGGGTTTAATCCATCACCGTTCTTTAGTCCACTCTGCCACCCCAATTTAGACATGGCTATATGCAAATCAGTCTGACCCTGTGACTCATGGGAACAGTCTAGCCCGAACTGTCAAGCCATGTCTTCCCTTGTCCAGAAACAAGCTTCAGAGGACTGGTTTCTGGGATTCCAGCCGTCTTCAGCCCAGCTTGCTTGAATCCAGTGGCAAAGTGAGCAAGGGACTCACGTTTGAGCATACCATGCCTCACCTATGGCGACCAAAAGCAGTACAAAAGGGGGTGGTGAGGGATGGAGCATCTGAATCAATCAAACACTCACAGCCAGTCAAAAGATTTGGGTTTAATCCATCACCATTTTTTAGCTCACTCTGCCACCCCAGTTCAGACATGGCTATATGCAAATTAGTTTGACCCTGTGCCTCATGGGAACAGTCCAGCCCGAACTGCCAAGCCATGTCTTCCCTGGACCGGAAACAAGCTTCAGAGGACCGGTTTCTGACATTCCAGGTGTCTTCAGCCCGACTTGCTTGAATCCAGTGGCAAAGCGAGCAAGGGACTCACGTCTGAGCACACCCTGCCACACCTATGGCGGCCAAAGGCGGTACAAAAGCGGGTGGTGATGGACGAAGCATCTGAATCAATCGAACACTCACACCCAGTCAAAAGATCTGGGTTTAATCCATTTTCATTCTTTAGCCCACTCTGCCACCCCAGTTCAGACACGGCTATATGCAAATCAGTCTGACCCTGTGCCTCATGGGAACAGTCCAGCCCGAACTGCCAAGGCATGTCTTCCCTGGAACGGAAACAAGCTTCAGAGGACCGGTTTCTGGGATTCCAGCCGTCTTCAGCCCGCCTTGCTTGAATCCAGTGGCAAAGTGACCTAGGGACTCACGTTTGACCCTGTGCCTCATGGGAACAGTCCAGCCCGAACTGCCAAGCCATGTCTTCCCTGGACAGGAAAAAAGCTTTAGAGGACCGGTTTCTTGCATTCCAGCCGTCTTCCGCCCGGCTTGCTTGAATCCAGTGGCAAAGTGAGCAAGGGACTCACGTCTGAGCATACCCTGCCACACCTATGGTGGCCAAAAGCGGTACAAAAGGGGGTGGTGATGGACGGAACATCTGAATCAATCAAACACTCACACCCAGTCAAAAGATCTGGGTTTAATCCATCACCGTTCTTTAGTCCACTCTGCCACCCCAGTTCAGACATGGCTATATGCAAATTAGTTTGACCCTGTGCCTAATGGGAACAGTCCAGCCCGAACTGTCAAGCCATGTCTTCCCTGGACCGGAAACGAGCTTCGGAGGACTGGTTTCTGGCATTCCAGCCGTCTTCAGCCCGGCATGCTTGAATCCAGTGGCAAAGTGAGCAAGAGACTCACGTCTGAACATACCCTGCCACACCTATGGTGCCCAAAAGCGGTAAAAAAGGGGGTGGTGATGGAAGTTGCATCTAAATCAATCAAACACTCACACCCAATCAAAAGATCTGGGTTTAATCCATCACAGTTCTTTAGCCCACTCTGCCAACCCAGTTCAGACATGGCTATACGCAAATCAGTCTGACCCTGTGCCTCATGGGAACTGTCCAGCCCGAACTGCCAAGCCATGTCTTCCCTGGACCAGAAACAAGCTTCCGAGGACCGGATTCAGGCATTTCAGCCGGTTTCAGCCCAGCTTGCTTGAATCCAGTCGCAAAGTGAGCCTGGGACTCAAGTCTGAGCATACCCTGCCACACCTATGGCGGCCAAAAGCGGTACAAAAGGGTGTGGTGATGGACGGAGCATCTGAATCAATCAAACACTCACACCCAGTCAAAAGATCTGGGTTTAATCCATCACCGTTCTTTAGCCCACTCTGCCACCCCAGTTCACACATGGCTATATGCAAATCAGTCTGACCCTGTGCCTCATGGGTACAGTCCAGCCCGAACTGCCAAGCCATGTCTTTCCTGGACCGAAAACAAGCTTCCGAGGACCGGTTTCTGGCATTCCAGCCGTCTTCAGCCTGGCTTGCTTGAATCCAGTGGCAAAGTGAGCAAGGGACTCACGTCTGAGCATACCCTGCCACACCTATGGAGGCCAAAAGCGGTACAAAAGGGGGTGGTGATGGATGGAGCATCTGTATCAATCAAACACTCACACCCAGTCAAAAGATCTGGGTTTAATCCATCACCGTTCATTAGCCCACTCTGCCACCCCAGTTCGGACATGGCTATATGCAAATCAGTCTGACCCTGTGTCTCATGGGAACTGTCCAGCCCGAACTGCCATGCCATGTCTTCCCTGGACCGGAAACAAGGTTCCAAGGACCAGTTTCTGGCATTCTAGCCACCTTCAGCCCGGGCTTGCTTGAATCCAGTGGCAAAGTGAGCAAGGGACTCACGTCTGAGCATAACCTGTCACACCTATGGCAGCCAAAAGCGGTACAAAAGGGGATGGTGATGGATGGAGCATCTGAATCAATCAAACACTCACACCCAGTCAAAAAATCTGGGTTTAATCCATCACCGTTCTTTAGCCCACTCTGCCACCCCAGTTCAAACATGGCTATATGCAAATCAGTCTGACCCTGTGCCTCATGGGAACAGTCCAGCCCGAACTGCCAAGCCATGTCTTCCCTGGACCGGAAACAAGCTTCCGAGGACCGGTTTCTGGCATTCCGTCCGTCTTCAGCCTGGCTTGCTTGAATCCAGTGGCAAAGTGAGCAAGGGACTCACGTCTGAGCATACCCTGCCACACCTATGGTGGCCAAAAGTGGTACAAAATGGGGTGGTGATGGACAGAGCATCTGAATCAATCAAACACTCACACCCAGTCAAAAGATCTGGGTTTAATCCATCACCGTTCTTTAGTCCACTCTGCCACCCCAGTTCAGACATGGCTATATGCAAATCAGTCTCACCCTGTGTCTCATGGGAACCGTCCAGCCCGAACTGCCAAGCCATGTCTTCCCTGGACCGTAAACAAGCTTCCGAGGACCAGTTTCTGGCATTCCAGCCGTCTTCAGCTCGGCTTGCTTGAATCCAGTGGCAAAGTGACCTAGGGACTCACGTCTGAGCCTAGCCTGCCACACCTATGGCTGCCAAAAGCGGTACAAAAGGGGGTGGTGATGGACGGATTATCTGAATCAATCAAACACTCACACCCAGTCAAAAGATCTGGGTTTAATCCATCACCGTTCTTTAGCCCACTCTGCCACCCCAGTTCAGACATGGCTATATGCAAATCAGTATGACCCTGTGCCTCATGGGAACAGTCCAGCCCGAATTGCCATGCCATGTCTTCCCTGGACCGGAAACAAGCTTCCAAGGACCGGTTTCGGGCATTCCAGCCGTCTTCAGCCCGGGCTTGCTTGAATCCAGTGGCAAACTGAGCAAGGGACTCACGTCTGAGCATACCGTGCCACACCTATGGAGGCCAAAAGCGGTACAAAAGGGGGCGGTGATGGACGGAGCATCTGCATCAGTCAAACACTCACACCCAGTCAAAAGATCTGGGTTTAATCCATCACAGTTCTTTAGCCTACTCTGCTACCCCTGTTCAGACATGGCTATATGCAAATCAGTCTAACCCTGTGCCTCATGGGAACAATCCAGCCCGAACTGCCAAGCCATGTCTTCCCTGGACAGTAAAAAAGCTTTAGAGGACCGGTTTCTTGCATTCCAGCCGTCTTCAGCTCGCCTTGCTTGAATCCAGTGGCAAAGTGAGCAAGGGACTCATGTCTGAGCATAACCTGCCACACCTATGGTGGCCAAAAGCGGTACAAAAGGGGTTGTGATGGACGGAACATCTGAATCAATCAAACACTCACACCCAGTCAAAAGATCTGGGTTTAATCCATCACCGTTCCTTAGTCCACTCTGCCACCCCAGTTTAGACATGGCTATATGCAAATTAGTTTGACCCTGTGCCTCATGGGAACAGTCCAGCCCGAACTGCCAAGCCATGTCTTCCCTGGACCGGAAAACAAGCTTCCAAGGACCGGTTTCTGGCATTCCAGCCGTCTTTAGCCCGTGCTTGCTTAAATCCAGTGGTAAAGTGAGCAAGAGACTCACGTCTGAACATACCCTGCCACACCTATGGTGCCCAAAAGCGTTAAAAAAGGGGGTGGTAATGGAAGTTGCATCTAAATCAATCAAACACTCACACCCAATCAAAAGATCTGGGTTTAATCCATCACCGTTCTTTAGCCCACTCTGCCAAACCAGTTCAGACATGGCTATACGCAAATCAGTCTGACCCTGTGCCTCATGGGAACTGTCCAGCTCGAACTGCCAAGCCATGTCTTCCCTGGATCGGAAACAAGCTTCCGAGGACCGGTTTCAGGCATTTCAGCCGGTTTCAGCCCAGCTTGCTTGAATCCAGTGGCAAAGTGAGCAAGGGACTCTTGTCTGAGCATACCCTGCCACACCTATGGCGGCCAAAGCGGTACAAAAGGGGGTGGTGATGGACGGAGCATCTGAATCAATCAAACACTCACACCCAGTCAAAAGATCTGGGTTTAATCCATCACCGTTCTTTAGCCCACTCTGCCACCCCAGTTTAGACATGGCTATATGCAAATCAGTCTGACCCTGTGCCTCATGGGAACTGTCCAGCCCGAACTGTCATGCCATGTCTTCCCTGGACCGGAAAACAAGCTTCCAAGGACCGGTTTCTGGCATTCCAGCCGTCTTTAGCCCGTGCTTGCTTAAATCCAGTGGCAAAGTGAGCAAGAAGACTCACGTCTGAGCATACCCTGCCACACCTATGGCAGACAAAAGCGGTACAAAAGGGAGTGGTGATAGACGGAGCATCTGTATCAATCAAACACTCACACCCAGTCAAAAGATTTTGGTTTAATCCATCACCGTTCTTTAGCCCACTCTGCAACCCCAGTTCAGACATGGATATATGCAAATCAGTCTGACCCTGTGCCTCATGGGAACAGTCCAGCCCGAACTGCCAAGCCATGTCTTCCCTGGACCGGAAACAAGCTTCCGAGGACCGGTTTCTGGCATTCCAGCCGTCTTCAGCCCGGCTTGCTTTAATCCAGTGGCAAAGTGAGCAAGGGACTCACATCTGAGCATACCCTGCCACACCTATGGCGGCCAAAAGCGGTACAAAAGGGGGTAGTGATGGACGGAGCATCTGAATCAATCAAACACTCACACCCAGTCAAAAGATTTGGGTTTAATCCATCACCGTATTTTAGCTCACTCTGCCACCCCAGTTCAGACATGTCTATATGCAAATCAGTCTGACCCTGTGCCTCATTGGAACAGTCCAGCCGGAACTGCCAAGCCATGTCTTCCCTGGACTGGAAACAAGCTTCAGAGGACCGGTTTCTGGCATTCCAGGTGTCTTCAGCCCGACTTGCTTGAATCTAGTGGCAAAGTGAGCAAGGGACTCACGTCTGAGCATACCCCGCCACATCTATGGCGGCCAAAAGCGGTACAAAAGGGGGTGGTGATAGACGAAGCATCTGAATCAATCAAACACTTACACCCAGTCAAAAGATCTGGGTTTAATCCATTCTCATTCTTTAGCCCACTCTACCACCCCAGTTCAGACATGGCTATATGCAAATAAGTCTGACCCTGTGACTCATGGGAACAGTCCAGCCCGAACTGTCAAGCCATGTCTTCCCTTGTCCAGAAACAAGCTTCAGAGGACTGGTTTCTGGGATTTCAGCCGTCTTCAGCCCAGCTTGCTTGAATCCAGTGGCAAAGTGAGCAAGGGACTCACGTTTGAGCATACCATGCCTCACCTATGGCGACCAAAAGCAGTACAAAAGGGGGTGGTGAGGGATGGAGCATCTGAATCAATCAAACACTCACAGCCAGTCAAAAGATTTGGGTTTAATCCATCACCATTTTTTAGCTCACTCTGCCACCCCAGTTCAGACATGGCTATATGCAAATTAGTTTGACCCTGTGCCTCATGGGAACAGTCTAGCCCGAACTGCCAAGCCATGTCTTCCCTGGACCGGAAACAAGCTTCAGAGGACCGGTTTCTGACATTCCAGGTGTCTTCAGCCCGACTTGCTTGAATCCAGTGGCAAAGCGAGCAAGGGACTCACGTCTGAGCACACCCTGCCACACCTATGGCGGCCAAAGGCGGTACAAAAGCGGGTGGTGATGGACGAAGCATCTGAATCAATCGAACACTCACACCCAGTCAAAAGATCTGGGTTTAATCCATTTTCATTCTTTAGCCCACTCTGCCACCCCAGTTCAGACACGGCTATATGCAAATCAGTCTGACCCTGTGCCTCATGGGAACAGTCCAGCCCGAACTGCCAAGGCATGTCTTCCCTGGAACGGAAACAAGCTTCAGAGGACCGGTTTCTGGGATTCCAGCCATCTTCAGCCCGCCTTGCTTGAATCCAGTGGCAAAGTGACCTAGGGACTCACGTCTGACCCTGTGCCTCATGGGAACAGTCCAGCCCGAACTGCCAAGCCATGTCTTCCCTGGACAGGAAAAAAGCTTTAGAGGACCGGTTTCTTGCATTCCAGCCGTCTTCCGACCGGCTTGCTTGAATCCAGTGGCAAAGTGAGCAAGGGACTCACGTCTGAGCATACCCTGCCACACCTATGGTGGCCAAAAGCGGTACAAAAGGGGGTGGTGATGGACGGAACATCTGAATCAATCAAACACTCACACCCAGTCAAAAGATCTGGGTTTAATCCATCACCGTTCTTTAGTCCACTCTGCCACCCCAGTTCAGACATGGCTATATGCAAATTAGTTTGACCCTGTGCCTAATGGGAACAGTCCAGCCCGAACTGTCAAGCCATGTCTTCCCTGGACCGGAAACGAGCTTCGGAGGACTGGTTTCTGGCATTCCAGCCGTCTTCAGCCCGGCATGCTTGAATCCAGTGGCAAAGTGAGCAAGAGACTCACGTCTGAACATA
Source organism: Lissotriton vulgaris (assembly GCF_964263255.1). Classification (NCBI taxonomy): domain Eukaryota; kingdom Metazoa; phylum Chordata; class Amphibia; order Caudata; family Salamandridae; genus Lissotriton; species Lissotriton vulgaris. The sequence goes on from NC_141691.1 coordinate 2,039,445,316, forward strand.
CCCTGCCACACCTATGGTGCCCAAAAGAGGTAAAAAAGGGGGTGGTGATGGAAGTTGCATCTAAATCAATCAAACACTCACACCCAATCAAAAGATCTGGGTTTAATCCATCACAGTTCTTTAGCCCACTCTGCCAACCCAGTTCAGACATGGCTATACGCAAATCAGTCTGACCCTGTGCCTCATGGGAACTGTCCAGCCCGAACTGCCAAGCCATGTCTTCCCTGGACCAGAAACAAGCTTCCGAGGACCGGATTCAGGCATTTCAGCCGGTTTCAGCCCAGCTTGCTTGAATCCAGTCGCAAAGTGAGTCTGGGACTCAAGTCTGAGCATACCCTGCCACACCTATGGCGGCCAAAAGCGGTACAAAAGGGTGTGGTGATGGACGGAGCATCTGAATCAATCAAACACTCACACCCAGTCAAAAGATCTGGGTTTAATCCATCACCGTTCTTTAGCCCACTCTGCCACCCCAGTTCACACATGGCTATATGCAAATCAGTCTGACCCTGTGCCTCATGGGTACAGTCCAGCCCGAACTGCCAAGCCATGTCGTTCCTGGACCGAAAACAAGCTTCTGAGGACCGGTTTCTGGCATTCCAGCCGTCTTCAGCCTGGCTTGCTTGAATCCAGTGGCAAAGTGAGCAAGGGACTCACGTCTGAGCATACCCTGCCACACCTATGGAGGCCAAAAGCGGTACAAAAGGGGGTGGTGATGGATGGAGCATCTGTATCAATCAAACACTCACACCCAGTCAAAAGATCTGGGTTTAATCCATCACCGTTCATTAGCCCACTCTGCCACCCCAGTTCAGACATGGCTATATGCAAATCAGTCTGACCCTGTGCCTCATGGGAACTGTCCAGCCCGAACTGCCAAGCCATGTCTTCCCTGGACCGGAAACAAGCTTCCGAGGACCGGTTTCAGGCATTTCAGCCGGTTTCAGCCCGGCTTGCTTGAATCCAGTGGCAAAGTGAGCAAGGGACTCACGTCTGAGCATAACCTGTCACACCTATGGCAGCCAAAAGCGGTACAAAAGGGGATGGTGATGGATGGAGCATCTGAATCAATCAAACACTCACACCCAGTCAAAAGATCTGGGTTTAATCCATCACCGTTCTTTAGTCCACTCTGCCACCCCAGTTCAGACATGGCTATATGCAAATCAGTCTCACCCTGTGTCTCATGGGAACCGTCCAGCCCGAACTGCCAAGCCATGTCTTCCCTGGACCAAAAACAAGCTTCCGAGGACCAGTTTCTGGCATTCCAGCCGTCTTCAGCTCGGCTTGCTTGAATCCAGTGGCAAATTGAGCAAGGGACTCACGTCTGAGCATACCCTGCCACACCTATGGCGGCCAAAAGCGGTACAAAAGGGTGTGGTGATGGACGGAGCATCTGAATCAATCAAACACTCACACCCAGTCAAAAGATCTGGGTTTAATCCATCACCGTTCTTTAGCCCACTCTGCCACCCCAGTTCAGACATGGCTATATGCAAATCAGTCTAACCCTGTGCCTCATGAGAACAGTCCAGCCCGAACTGCCATACCATGTCTTCCCTGGACCGGAAACAAGCTTTCAAGGACCGGCTTCTGGCATTCCAGCCGTCTTTAGCCCGGGCTTGCTTGAATCCAGTGGCAAAGTGAGCAAGGGACTCTTGTCTGAGCATACCCAGCCACACCTATGACAGCCAAAAGCGGTACAAAAGGGGGTGGTGATGGACGAAGCATCTGAATCAATCAAACACTCACACCCAGTCAAAAGATCTGGCTTTAATCCATTCTCATTCTTTAGCCCACTCTGCCACCCCAGTTCAGACATTGCTATATGCAAATCAGTCTGACCCTGTGCCTCATGGGAACAGTCCAGCCCGAACTGCCAAGCCCTGTCTTCCCTGGACCGGAAACAAGCTTCAGAGGACTGGTTTCTGGGATTCCAGCCGTCTTCAGCCCGGCTTGCTTGAATCCAGTGGCAAAGTGAGCAAGGGACTCACGTCTGAGCATACCCTGCCTCACCTATGGCGACCAAAAGCAGTACAAAAGGGGGTGGTGATGGACGAAGCATCTGAATCAATCAAACACTCACACCCAGTCAAAAGATCTGAGTTTAATCCATCACCGTTCTTTAGCCCACTCTGCCACCCCAGTTCAGACATGGCTATATGCAAATCAGTCTGAGCCTTTGCCTCATGGGAACAGTCCAGCCCGAACTGCCAAGCCATGTCTTCCCTGGACTGGAAACAAGCTTTCGAGGACTGATTTCTGGCATTCCAGCCATACCTCCTAACCCTCAGCAGACTTCACAAGCCCTGGCTCTTCAAACAGTAGCAGCTCCCCCCTAGCACTTTGAGACCCTCACAGGTATTTAATGTGCTGTATAATGCTAAGTTTGATTGATTTATTGAGTTCCAGTACCTAAATGACTCATATAATATAATTGTGGTTTAACAATGGGTGAGATGTAGTTCAATGAAACTCTGTGTTCTAGGAGCCTTGTAGTTCTGATGACCTCAATAGAGTAAGTACATAAGTTGGTGGGAGGCGTGAAGGTGTGTTTATTAACTGTTATGACATAATCAGAGAACAGAACATGATTGTCTGCTTAGGAATATAGACATACAATCCAGAGCTCTGATTGTGGTGTGTTCATTTGTATGCTGTCAGCAAGGGGAGGACACTACAGTATCCACTGAGATGAATACAGATGAAGATCCCATTCCAAGTAGCATCACAGAGGTGCAACTATCTTGGAGCCAGGTACCCTGGAGCCCCTCCCCACATATGTAGTGCAACAATAGGCCCAAAAGTATCTTCACAATTTTTATGATAAGTCCACATTAAAATGGAGAATTAAAATGGAAAAGGAAAAAAGGGTATCATCACTCACACCACAAGTTTGTTAATGTCAATGATAAAGAAAGCCTCATGAATAGAAAAATATTTGACAGTGCATAAACACATTCTTGTGCCAGTCTCTTTCTACATTAGAAAAAGTGTCTACCCTGTAAAAGATGAAGCGAAGCAGAGTGAAGATGAATTACTTGTGGTCTTCTTCAGAACAAGAATTGTATACATACCCACAGACCAATTCTTTGACAGTGATTATCTTGAAAGGAAACATGTTGAAGAGTGAAAATGTGCACCATCTAGTAGTATGCAAATGAAGGAGCAGCCATTATAGCTTGAAATTCTCAAAGGTGTTAATGTTGCATTCCAAACTACCATGGTTTAATCTTTTGATGCACAAATATTGCAAAATCTTCAAACGAGTAATGTATGGGTCAATACAACTATAGTAATGTAAACCTAAAGATATAAGGGGGTATGATACACAGAGGCCAGCTTAAGCAGACAAATTTCACCCTCTTCCTATATAGATGCAGGACGTACTTCGGCACAGATTTTATTGGATCTCAGCGCCGCATTTAACACAGTATCACACCAGACCTTGCTACAACAGTTGGAGGAGGCCGGAATCGAGGGCACAGCCCCTTCTCTTGCTGAGCGAACCTTCCAGGGGGCAGACCCCCCTTTCGCTTCCCTGATACATACTGTGAAACAAGGGATTCCACAGGGCTCAGCATTGTGCCCTACATTTTTGAATTTGTATGGCCAACTGCTGGCGGCCGTGGCCAGGAGCAGAGGACTAACAGTAGTATCATATATTGATGATACTCAATTGGTAGTATCACTCTCTGATGAGCCCATGCAGGATACCCTCAAGTTTCGGAGCAATATTGCAGCTGTCGTGAAGTGGAAGTCTGCTAACTGTCTCCAGGTCAACTCATGCAAATCTGAGGTGCTGCTGGTAGGGAAAGACTCATAGCTGTGGAGCGAGTGCTGGTCGCCGGCATCTCTGGCATGTGCACCTACCCCTAAACAGGTGGGTATACTCGGCCCTCAGTTTCCAGGTTCAAACTAAAAAAGTTGCGGGTATTAGTCTCCTGCACAAGCTTAGACCGTTGTTTGGTTTCTTCTACCCTTCCACTCGTCATCCAGGCCACCATCATGTCTAGGTTAGACTATGCCAGCTCTCTTTATCTGGGGGTTAACAAGGCTGAAATTCTATGATTGCAGAGTGTTCAAAACACGGCTGCTGGAACTCTCGTTGTCCTCCCTAGAACCTGTTCAATGACTAATGCCATCCGCCGACTACATTGCTTGCGAGTGGCTAGGTGCGTCGAGTTCAAGTCCTTCTGTATTTCCTTCAAAATTATACAGTTCTCCTCCCCTAACATTCTGTGAAACCTGCTCTCACCCTATACACCTACTCGCCATCTTATGGGCCAGCATCTGATGGCCGTCCATCCGGTGAGGAAGTTTTGCACAGGTGGTTGTTCCTTCCACAGCTAAACTTTGGAACTCTCTCCCAGCCCTTTGCTGGGGCAGCTGTGCGTTATATATAGCCCCATAAAATAAAGTAACATAGAGCAATGAGCCATACTATAAGGAAATGAGGAGCATATGTAGGACCTACTTCTCAAAATAATGTCATCACTTACAAAAGAAAAAGCCACTCTCTGAGCTACAACATGTGTAGGATCTGTATAAAGTACTACATTTTTACAACAAAGACAAAAAAAATTATTTGCTGACTATCAACATCTTAAAATGATACAATCTAAACAGTCATTCAGTCCTTCAGCCTCAGCATGTTTCGGGAAAGATCCATTGTTGCTCTTCATGTAGCGATTGTGTGCTGTATCATGCTCTAGTCCCGCCATTTGAAAGTGCTGATTGACTTCCCTAAAATGGGTGTCAAGCTTAATATTCCGTTTTCTTTGCTTTACAGTACAGACATTTACTTTACACCCTTTTTTGCATGTAAAGCTAATGTATCTTAGCAGTCATGTACAAACCAAACCATACACCTAACATGTGTAGAATCACGGCCTGACCTGTCACCTTGGGGTGGTCTTCCTCCAAACGTAATGCCTGTTTTGCTTCAATTTTGCTGATCTTGCTTTTTGGGTTTAAGAACTCAGGGAACTTTACCACTGCTAACTAGTGCTAAAATGCATGTGCTGTACCCCTAAATATAGTGTGATTGACCTATTTACAAGTGGTATATTTGCTTTACTTATAAGTCCCTAGTAAAATACACTAAATGTGCCCAGAGCCTGTACATTAATTTCTACAGGTGGGCATGTAGCACTAATTGTGCCACACACTTAAGTAACCCCTTTAAATATGTCTCAGATGTGCCACTGCAAAGTATGCAGTTTACACTGCCATGGTGACCTACCATTTTTACCCTTTACCAAGCCTTAAACCCCCCCATTAAATACATATATATCACCCCTAAGGTAGGCCCAAGGTAGTTCATAGGGCAGGGTGATGAGTAAGCAAAAGGCATGACATATACTTTAAAGTTTTACAAGTCCTGGTCGTGAAAAATTCCCAAATTTGCTTTCCACTACTGAGGCCAACCCCTCTCATAGGTTAACATAAGTGTTTCCTTGTTATATCTATTAAGTGTTGTCACGTTTCGTACCTCTAGAATTGTAAAGACAATTCCGCTTTACTGGTATAGTTGAATTTATCATTATGATTTTAAAAATAGCACTTTTAGAAAGATATAATTTTTCTACCCTTAGCCCTATGTGACTGCTGCATGCCTACAATACTTCTGAGGTGGATGCCTGCCGGACTTTGAGTATTACCTCTAGATAGCGACAAACAAAGAGACCGTAGGTGTGAATAATGGCCCATCCACATCTGGATTGGCCATTACTGTCAGGATAGGAGGGAGGAGCTGAACACAGCCTCACACTCACACCATCATAGGCTGTGTCCTGTCCCCACACAAACGACTGCTTAACCCATTGTACTGAGTCTGTAGCCAGGACAGGACGGGAGGACCTCTGTGCACTTCAAATCCCCTCTTTGAAGTCTCCCCCACTTCAAAGGCACAATGGAGTTTAAGTACTGAATTGCTGACACTATCAATTCAGTACACTTCTTGACTTGTGGATTCTCTGCCAGGAAAAAGGACTGTTATGCTGCTGAAGGACTACCACTCTGCTGGACTGCTACTCTGGAAGAACTGCTTTTCTGCTGTGCAGACCTGCCGACTACCCTGCTTGCCTGGGTGAGAATAACAAGAGATGCACCACTTAAACTCAGAGTGCCTACAAGGGCTTGTCTTCTGTTTTGAAGACTTAGGAACATTAATGACTTCCAACTCAATGACTTCTTCATTGAGGTATGCTGTTCTGGTGTTGTGGCAAGCTTTGTGAGCGTGGGTGAGGAGATTGAAGGTGATCATCTTGTTGACTGGGAGCCAGTGCAGGTCTTTCAGTTGGGCTATGATGTGACTCTGGCGGGCAATGTCAAGGATGAGGCGTGCAGAGACGTTCTGTATGCATTGTATTCATTTATGGAGTTTTGCTGATGTTCCCGCATAGAGAGCGTTGCTGCAGTCCATTCTGTTGCTGACGAGGGCCTGGGTGACTGCCCTTCTGGTACCAGTGGGGATTGATCTGTAGATCTTGCGGAGCATGCAGTGGGTGTTGAAGCAGGAGGAGTTGGTGCTTAGTTGGTGGGTGATTGCAAAGTCCAGGATGACTCCCACGTTGTGAAGGTGGTTAGTGGGCATCATTGCAGCTCCAAGTGCAGCCGGCCACCACGAGTTGTCCCTGGAGAAGGGGTGGAGCCAAGGATGAGGACCTCTGTCTTGTCCGAGTTCAGTTTCAGACTTGTCTTCTGTTTTGAAGACTCAGGAATATCAATGACTTCCAACTCATCCTGATACAGACCTGGACTCTGACATTTCAGAGACTCACACTGCCAATTAGTGTCAACAATCAATCAATCAATCACAGAATTTATAAAGCGCACTACACACCCGCGAGGGTCTCAAGGCGCTGGGGAGAGGGGGGCTGCAGCTAGCGGTCGAAGAGCCAGGTCTTGAGTAGACTCCTGAAGGTCTGTGGGTCTTCTATCTGGCATAGGGGTAGAGGGATGGCGTTCCATGTCTTGGCTGCGTGGTGTGAGAAGGAACTGCCCCGGCGGTGTTTCTGTGGATACGTGGGACGGTGGGAAGTGAGAGGTCGGCAAAGCGGAGATCTCTGTTGGGTACCTAGAATGACAGTAGGCTGTTGAGGTATTCTGGGCCGGTGTTGTGTAGTGCTTTGTGTGCGTGGGTCAGGAGTTTGAAGGTGATTCTTCTGTCGACGGGGAGCCAGTGCAGGTCTCTCAAGTGAAGTGATGTGGTCTCGGCGGAGGACGTCTAGGACCAGGCATGCCGAGTCGTTCTGGATTCTTTGCAGTCTGCTGATGAGCTTGGATGGGGCTCTGGCGTAGAGGGCATTGCCGTAGTCGAGTCTGCTGCTGATGAGGGCGTGGGTGACCATTTTCCATTTGTCTGTAGGGATCTATCTGTAGATCTTGCGAAGCATGCGGAGGGTGTAGAAGCAGGTTAAAGAGACTGCGTTGATTTGGTTGGCTATGGTGAGTTCCGAGTCGAGGATGACTCGCAGGTTGCGTGCATGTTTGGTAGGAGTCGGGAGGTGCCGAAGGAGTTAGGCTACCAGGAGTCGTCCCAGGCGGAGGGGTTGGGTCCGAGGAGGAGGATCTCTGTCTTGTTCGTGTTCAGTTTGAGCGGACTGTCTTCCATCCAGTTGGCGACAGCCTTCATACCATGGTGCAGGTTGGCTTTGGTGGAGAGGGGGTCCTTGGTGAGGTAGAGGATCAGCTGTGTGTTATAAGCATATGTGATTATGTTGAGGTCGTTGAGTCTGGTGATGCATGCGAGTGGAGCCATGTAGATATTGAAGAGCGTCGGGCTGAGGGATGATCCTTGCGGGATACCGCAGATGGTCCTGGTGACTCCAGAGTGGAACGGGGAAGGCGGACTCTTTGGGTTCTGTCGGAGAAGAAAAAGGTGATCCATTCCAGGGCCTTGTTGTGGATCCCTGTGCCGAAGAGGCGTGTGCATAGTGTGTGATGGCAGATGGTGTCAAAGGCGGCGGAGAAGTCCAAGAGGATGAGGGCTGCTGTCTCGCCATTGTCGAGTAGGATCCTGATTTGGTCTTTGGTGGCGATGAGGGCGGTCTCAGTGCTGTGGGTCTTGCAGAAAACTGACTGGGAGGGGTGGAGGATGTTGTCATCTTTCAAGTAGCGGGTGAGCTGAGTGTTGACAATTTTTTTGATGACCTTTGCCGGGAACGGGAGCAGGGAGATGGGCCAGAGGTTCTTGAGGTTGCTCGTGTCTGCCTTGGGTTTCTTCATCATGGCGTTAATTTTGTCGTGCTTCCAGCACTCAGGGAAGGTCGCGGTCTTGAATTAGAGGTTGATGATGTTCCGCAGGTGGGGTACGATGGAGCTGTCGGCCTTGTTGATTATGTGGTGGGGAAGAGGGTCGGATGGTACGCCGGAGTGGATGGTGCTCTTGGTTGTGATGGTGTCTTCGGTGGTCACGTTGGTCCATGCGGTGAGGTGGTCGTGGTCGGTGGGTGCCGGTGGTAACGGTGCGGTGGGGTTGGTGGGGCGCATCCGGGGATTGAGGCTGTAGTGGATGTTGGTGATCTTGCGGTGGAAGAAGGCAGCGAGGGCGTCGCAGAGGGCTTGAGATGGCGGGATGTCGTTGATGCAGGAGCCAGGGTTTGAGAGTTCCTTCACGATGTTGAAGAGCTCCTTGCTGTTGTGTGTGTTGTTGTCGAGGTGGTCTTTGAAGGAGGCCTTCTTGGTGGTCCTGATGAGGTCAGTCAGTCAATCAATCAGTACATTTGTAGAGCACACTACTTACCCGTCAGGGTCTCAAGGTGCTGGGGGGTGGGAGTGCTGCTACTGCTCAAACTGCCAGGTCTTGAGAAGTCTCCTGAAGGCCAGCAGGTCCTGGGTCTGTTGTAGGTGATTGGGGAGGGTGTTCCACGTTTTTGCAGTGAGGTGAGAGAACGTTCTGCCCCCGGCGGTCGCTCGGCGGGGGCGGGGGAAGGTGGCGAGGTCAGAGGAGCATAGTTGGCCATTCAGGGTGTAGAAGGGGAGTTGTTTGTTGAGGTACACTGGTCCAATTTAGTGGAGAGCTTTGTGGGCGTGGGTGAGGAGCTTGTAGGTGATCCTCTCATTGACGGGGAACTAGTGAAGGTCTTTCAGGTGGGCTGTGATGTGGCTGTGGTGGGAGATGTCGAGGATGAGGCATGTAGAGGCGTTCTGTATGCGTTGTAGTCATTTCTGAAGTTTGGGTGATGTTCCTGCGTAGAGAGCATTGCTGTAGTCCAGTCTGTTGCTGACGAGGGCCTGGGTGACTGTCCTTCTGGTACATTGGGGGATCCATCTGTAAATCTTGCGGAGCATGTGGAGGGTGTTGAAGCAGGAGGAGGAGACAATGTTCACTTGCTGGGTCATTGACACTTCGGAGTTCAGGATGACACCCAGGTTGCGTGAGTGGTTTGTAGTCATGATTGCAGATCCCAGTGCCACCGGCCACCAAGAGTTGTCCCAAGCGGAAGGGGTGGAGCCGCGGATGAGGACCTGTGTCTTGTCCGAGTGAAGTTTCAGGGATCTGTTCATCATCCATTCAGAGTTGGCTTTCATTCCTTTGTGGAGGTTGGATTTGGTGGTGTTGGGGGCCTTGGTGAGGTAGAGGATCAGCTTGGTCTCATCGTGTATGAGACGATGTTGAGGTCATGCGATCTGGCGATGCTGGCGAGCAGTGCCATGTAGATTTTGAAGAGTGTCGGGCTGAGAGACAATCCTTGGGGTATGTCGTAGGCACTTGAAAGGGAGTATAAAGTGCTGCACCAGCAGAAATCCATGCATTGACGCTTTTGCACTGCTCTGATCCAGCACATCTCCAAAAACAATGCTGCCACGAAGATCAAGGATATCGCACTGCCGACTGTACAGTGTATAACCACCATTCCTGGCATATCCTTGACTTGGTGTGGTTTGGAGCCTACTCATTTTCTTCCTCCATTTCGACAACAACACATCTCCTCTTTGCAAGGCACATCTTGGCTCCGTTGATGACACAACTAAGGTACTTTGCAGCGAGCCCCTGTATTCAACCCACACAACATAGCGGTCAGCCTGAACATTTGTTTTTAACTCGATCTAGCATGAACATATAGCACACATTTCATGGCATTCTATGAAAATTCATAACTCTGGTCATATTTATTGGGGTTTTGTCATTTTCTTCAGTGGTTACATATTTTGTGCCACTAAAAACAACAGAAACAGTGTTTTTCTGGTGTTTATGGAACATTTTGCTTTTGCTACTTGCTTACTGCACTGATAGTGTATGGTGTACAGAGAGTTTGCGTACAGTGTATATGAGGTCCAAATACTTTTTTACAAAGCAAACTGATTGTAGTACACTATACAATACTTCTTCAGTGAGCTTTTAGTCATGTTTACTCCCTCATTCCTTTCCATGTAAACTTTTATTGGAAAGGCCTTCTCAAAATTGGCACTTGAGATCGGTGACACCAAAACAGCCAGTACATTTGCTTACTCTGGCCACTGACATAACTTTTGATACCAATACTTGTGCACCTAAATTTTGAGATTCTTTGGGACAGGTTCTGCAACTTAGGCATTGAACTGGGCACATAGGCCCTCAGAGTTCTTGAAGCAATCAAAAAGGAAGCAGTATTTTTGAAAGTCCAGAGACAATTCCCCTTTATGGAAGGGATCTAGAACTTGTGCAGAGTACCACAGTGAGGCTTCATTGACTTCAGATGCCATGGTTGGTGTAGGGACATGTCTATGCATCATTGCAAGCCCTTACTCATCTATATATATAAAAAGTATGTCTGTTTGTCCTTTATGCATTACTACACCATTCATCTGATCGCCATGAAACTTTGGGAAGTTGTTGAGTACACTCCCACGAAGGTTTCTGGCAAAAAAAATACAAATAAAAAAATAATGTGCTAAAAGTTGTTGAGTACACTCCCCCGAAGGTTTCTGGCAAAAAAAAAGACAATTGTTAAATATCGGCCCTCCCGGCCCCCTCATGATCTTTCCAATACTGAACGTTTACAGTTTACGGTGCGGCTCGCTTTTTAAATGACCATCAGCAAAGCACAAGGACAATCGGTGCAAGTGTGTGGACTAGATTTGGAGAATCCGTGCTTCTTACATGGACAACTGTATGTGGCAAGCTCACACATCGGAAAACCTTCTGATTTATTTGTGTATGCACCAGATGGAAAAACAAAAAATACCATGTATCCACAAGCACTCGAATAAATAAACAGAATTAAAACAATACTTTAAAATGTTTTCCATATTGAAATGAATAAGTGTCAATAAAAATGACACAATGTAAATTGAATGTTATCATAACAAGTTTCTTTAAATTTCCTTTCTTCTGAAATAGCAGCAACACGCGACGGGTAAGCTAGTGCATTATAAAATACAATTTCCTGAATCGTTCCTCAACATTTCTTTGCTTACCAAGTGGTAAGCATTCTAACATGGAACATGTTACAGTGCTAAAATCACTGAAAGTGTCACCCAGTATACTCTCAAGGAGATGTTTTCCTGTAAAAATCTAAGAATGCAGTAGTCTTTTTTTCACATCAATATCAGTATGCGACCAAAGATCCTTGCATTTCTTTCCTTTGGCATTATCACTATGCAACAATTCTGTAAGCGGTTGCCACATGAATAATATAGCATTTACAACCTCAATGACTGAGAATCGCTGACTAAATGACACCGTTGCAATTACTTTCTTTGATGACGCACAAAGCACAAAATGAAAAATATTTGTATTTTAGTTCCAGTGGATATCGAAATAGTGCACCAGAATGGACTACAAATTCAATAGCATTTTTCATTAACTCTGTTCATTGTAAATATGTTTTCAGCATACCATCTAGCAATTGGCAAGTATCTCTTACAGGGAAGCACTTCAGCTCAGGTGTTTTCATAAACTTTACTGAATCACTGCAAATACAAAAAATATCCCTCTGATCTTTTTTTGACTTGGTAAGAATTTTTGCAACAGCATTTCAAGTAACACTGCATTCCATGTTTTCCAAAGGTCTGGTGTCAAGGTTTCACCACTTTCCCAAATGCTGGGTGGCAGCACTCTTTTTACATATACCTATCACTACACCTTGCATTGAATGCTCAAAAGCCTGGACTGTTAGTAATTTGCCTATTATCAATACTGACTCACTAAAAAAGGGGGATGATGTACCAAAGGGTTTCACCCATTCTCTGTCTGTGGTTAAATGTAATGGTACATATTTAGAAAGATTTTTATGAAACCAGCTATTTTACCTATCAGTGAAAGAATTAAACATATCCAAAATATGATTTTGACATTTCCTTATTCTCTATACATCACAAAGTAATTACAGAAGACCTTAAAAACTGCTTCTTAACCCTTCATCTTTAGACCAACGAGCACAAAGTTGAAAAAAAAGAAGGAAGAAGAAACAATATTTTAGTGACAACCTCTAAACAACAGAACTCAAGCAAAACTATGTTAGCCCAGTCTTTCTTGTTGCTACCTTGTATAACAAAGTTACAATGTATTGGGCACTTCTGGAAAAAATAAAAATGACTCCTTCACTCTCCTTTTCCTTTCTTTGAATGGCATTTAGTTGTGGTTGTTTATGGGTTTTTTCAGTGATAACATGTTTACACCGGTGGGTGTTATTTCTCTTTCGGTGGGGTTTTTATCAGCTATTATAGGTTTAAACCTAAAACAGGAAAGCCTAGTCATAGGCTCTAAATGTTCAAATATGATCCACATGTACTTTGTACCAATGGGTACAGGGATGGCAACATAGATAATGTAGTAGGGGTTCTTATCAATGTGCATGTGATGCTTCTTTATTAGAAGGCCTTTTTTAAATTATTCTACATTGAGACATAGAGCAAAAACTCTCAGAGCTAATTGACCATGTGAAATATAGAAGAAATTATAATAAATATAATCATGTTAGGATGCGAAGCGTGAGCATGTATCATGGCAAATTCAGAGAATTCTATCTCTATAATGTCACCATATGGCTCTAATTGCATTGCAGGGATTGTTTTCAGAGTGTAGCATTTCTTCAAATAGATCAACATAAATATTAACCAAGATTGATGCCAAAGATGTGCTGGAGGTCCATCAACATAGCTGTTCTTCAAATGTTAGTGTGTTTCAGGTGAAAACGACTTTCTGTGCTTTGTAGAACAGACGTTCATGTTGTGCCATAGAACTACTCAGTTTCCACAAAGGTCATTCTGCTGCTTTGAAAGTAGCCATCTCAACTGAAAAAAAATGGTATGTAAGTCTTCATTAACTAAAGACACTAGTAACATTTCAGCTGGATCGTATTCCACATTTTTAAAGTATGTACCATTTTGGGGGACACTAAAGACATCATGAATTTTTTTGAGACTGAGTGATGCTGCAATGTGACAGTGTATTATTGTAGACAGTAATTGAGCCCTGTTTTTAATATATGTATTTTGCCATAATATCACTCTGGACATAGTGTACTTTGCATATCCTTCAATCAAATGATTTTGTGAATTAATAAAATTAATATAATTTTCTGTTCAAATGCGTGTGTTGGTGGCGACTGCACCGGGCTAAGCAGCAAAATATCAATGTTACTATATAACATATCCAGAATTTAGGTGTTCTTTGCTGTCCACTTTTTCTGTAGTAATGCCATTAGTGTACTGTAAAATCAATTTTTCAGTTTCTGTAACAACAGCTCTGCCTTTCAGTCTGGAGCAGCAATTGTTTCATGCTGGGTTCTTCATACAAGACGATGGGATGCCAAAGTGCGTACTTTTCGGCTGGTTCCAAATATGATTTCGACAAATCTGATTAATTTGTGAAAAGTGAGGATGGGCTGGACTACTGTTATGTAACAACTCTTTTTGCAAATATGTGAGCAGCAACGACTCACATACATGCTGCTCCGCTTAAGTAATGTTTTCTGCATAACACAAATAGGTCATTGTGTATCCAACATTTCATCAGAGACACAGACCGCGTAAAGTCATTAAGTATTCTAAGAAGATAGGGCTAGATGTGCATAATCTTTTTAAGGTTGCAAATGGCCTGATTCATGAATGCAAAAAGCATTTCCAAATGTTAAAAGTCCAGGTTGCGCATCAGTAACTTATCACCAAATTGCAATTTGGGTTTACGAATCATTTATGTGAAGGGGGTGTTTAGGGCATCCATAAAAAATACTAATTTGCATTGGTATGCACAAATTTTGTGTTTGTACATTATCAGCAACTCGAAGTTGGTGGGAACCCACTTGTAAATGGAAAAGGGTTCCAATAAGACCCTGCCTCCTTTGAGAACGGTAGAACAAATATTTATAAGAGTAGGCAGTGGTCTGTTGGACACCTGTGTACCTTTAAAAAAAGGAAAGAAATTATTATTGTATTTCTTTTTAAACGCGTCTCTTTTTCTTTTAAGTAAAACAGGCTGTTTAAAAATTGCTTTATTTAAAAGCAATCACCTAAATGGTGGTCTATTGACTCTAGCAGGCCGCCATCCCTGTGGTGACACTAAATCACAGTGAGCCACAAATTGTGACCTGCTTCAATAATATTTATGAGGTAGGTCTATTTCTGAACCACTATGAATCTCCATTGAAACTCAAAAGTGTTTCCTACATTAGGAATAGAGAGTTCCTACTTTCGATTTGCAAACAAATCTTAATTATGAAATTGCTATTCCTAACTTTAGGACATCTTGTCCTACAACTGTGCTGATACATGAGAAAAGGACTAATTAACACACATGTATATCTTAGACTGCTCCCAGACTTTCCCTCTCTCTCATGGTTGCTTGATTGTTTAGCCTCAATCTTTTTTCTTATATTTAATAAAAAATGGTCAAGCACTTTTAGGTGTAACTTGCACATAGGTTTCAGTATTACACAGCCTTCTCTATTCTTGTTGAGTCATATCTCTTAATGTTCTTCATTGTTTCAGAATTTAATATTGCCCGGAAAGGATATGTCCGTCAGAGTTCTCAGTCCAAAATATTACCAGGGGCTACTGCTTGGCTTGCCATTGATGGACTCAATTCAATGGATTTCAAAATGTCTTCCTGCAGCCACACAGCAAGAGAGAAGAGTCCCTGGTGGAGCCTGAATCTGGGAAAACCCTACAAAATATCAGCAATCAGGATATTTAACAGAAATGACTGTTGCGCAAAGCGCCTGATGTTGGCTCAAATCCGTGTTGGAAACTCTCCAGATGGCATCAATCCTCTGTAAGTCATTGCTGCGGTTCTATGAACTCTTTTAATTTAAGTAAGCAATAATGGTTTGAACACCTAATCTACTGCCAAAGTTAATAAAGCATCAAAGGTACGAAGGAATGCCTATAACTGTCTTTCTTAGAGTTTGATGGATATTAAGTCATAAGGCCACCGAAATACCAAGGACCAAACCACTATGAAGACATGGGTGCAGATTCCGAGTTACTCTATATGGCCTGTTAATAAATATGGGGGCATCCATGGCTCACATCCTACCCTGAAGCCAAAAATCTTGGAAGTTATATTTCCTGTAGGTTTTAGGTTCGCACAATAACTCTGTGGTGGGGCAAGTCGGTTACAGTAACCAAGGTTAGGAATGAAAATTTTCCTTCAACCTGAACTGACCTGTTGGCTGAAGTCACAAATACCTTAGTGAGGATACATTTATACTACTGCAAAGTAATCTTCTCCACAGTGACCTGTCAGGTTTGAAGTTTGCTGAACAAAGCAGACAGAAATGTTATCATTTCTTTTAAAATGTGTGAGGCAAATGGTTCATTGTATGGTGTGGTTGTGTGACCTTTCCATGTAATAATGTCAAAATTCCAAATCAAGTGCAGTCAGGTGCAATTTTAAAACCATAGCTCAGTACTAGATTATGAAGAACAGGGTCAGACCCAATGAAGTCTAAGGGACCTGGGTAGGTATCGTTATAAAGGGAAGGGGTCCCAGACAAAAAGACAGATTAATATATACACTTATAACATCTGATGAATTCAAAGTACAAAGTTAATGAACGCAAAAAAGTATTTATTCAGATTTGCATGAATACCTTTTACTGGTTGAAATTCATATCATATTTAGTTAAACACCTTTCAAATTGATATTAGATATACGTGCCCACATTCACAACGGGGAGGGGGGGAGTGAAGGATGTGTCAAGGGCAGGGTAGGGTCAAAGGGTATTACGATTCATTCTGTGACAAGTTTTAATCACAATTCGGAAAACGAGTACACGCGGTCCCTATAGCCAAAGGGCCACAGTATAAGGCTCTAAAGAGAGTCCAAAACTTTAACAAATGCACCGAACCAAACTCCGCTTCAGCCGATAGGGTCTTGTTGGGGTAGGAGATTGGTCATAGTTATATTGTCGACGTTTCGACCCAAACTCTGTGTAGGGAAATTGTCCTTACGAGGCGGGTCTTCTTCAGTACTAGGTTCCTGGGGTCTCAGAGAAGTCAGACTTAATCAAAAGCACAAGAGTAAAGCATTTAGAAGTACCAGAACAGCTGAGAAAGTAGAAACACAACACTATCAAACCAAATTGAAGCAATTATTGACAAATTCAATAGGTCGGCCATTGTCCATCAACTTTTTACCAATTCTTGTTTTTCATGGTTTTTGCAATTACCGCCTGCAAATAGATTAAGTATTGCTGGAGACCCCTATAAATAGCTAAGTCACAATCCATCATTTTAGTAAAATCTAATTGTCTTGGCAAACAGAGACCTAAAAAAACAAATTTTGCAGCCATTGACAGCCAGGCTCTTGCCTTTATGAAAGCAAGAAAGAAAGGAAAATAAAAGGCAAGTGATAAAGAAAGAGAACAGCAAGAAAGGAAGAAAACAAGAAGTGAATAAATGAAACAAAACATAAGAATGACTGCAAGTAAATGAGTAAGAAGTAAGGAAAGAAAGAAAGAGAAAGGAAAGAAAGAGGCGAGTAGGAAAGAATACAAGTAAGAAAGAAAACACAAGAAAAAAGGAAGGAAGAAAGAAAAAAAGTGTTACAAGTGCTGCAAATGAAACATAATGAAGGCTGATTTTGTTCTCGAACAAAATACATTAAAGAACTATTTGTAAAATGAGTCCAGAATAACCATGTTCTGCTCACAAATTTACATGTATATTATTGTAGCTTTTGGTTTGTGTACTGCCTGCACAGTTAAAAGGGAATAACTTAATGCAGAACAGTTTCAAATGGATGCAATCTTATATGCTGTGAAATAGGACACTTGAAAAGGAATTTAAAATAATAATAATAATAATAATAATAATAATAATAATAATAATAATAATAATTCTGAGTTTCTAAAGTGCCTGGTTACACTTGCCAGTGTGCCCCCGTGTTATCAAAGGACTGAGCAGCACCCTGAGAAGATAGAAGGGAAATAGCCCTGCTTTGACAAAATTAAGGCTTAGGGAACAGGAAACTTTTCAGAACGTTCCGGAACACCGCCTCCGAGGGCTCCACATGGAGCCTGAGTGGGAGGGTGTTCCATCTCTGTGTGGCTAAGGAGCAGAAGGATCTCCCTGCTATTCTCGCCCTATTGATTCTAGGAACCGAGAGCAGGCCAGCATCCATAGAGCGCAGGAGCCGGGTGGGCTTGTACCGGAGGAGCAGATTGCGCAGAAAGCAGGGACCCTTACCATGAACAATCCTGTGACTGACACAGAGTGCTTTAAACTCGATGCATTCCTTGATGGGGAGCCAATGCAGTGTCTACAAGGCCCTTTTTGAGGAGTCTCTTCTGGGTAGCTGCAGCACCAGGCGCGCAGCTGCGTTCTGGATATGCTGCAGTCTTAGGATACAACTCGCATTAGCTCCCAGGTATAGGGCATTCTCATAGTCCAGCCTAGAAGTAACCAAGGCATGGACCAGGGCCCTTCTGGCAGATGCTGGGAGGAGGTCGAGTGTCCATCTCAGACTGCGGAGTATTCCAAAACACGTCCCTGCGACACCCCGAGTGTGATAATCAAAGGACATTTTGGAATCTATCCACATGCCTAAGTTCTTCACATGATCCTTGGGGACGGGTAATGGGCCCAGAACCTGCGACCACCAGGAAGAGGTCCACACCGAAGGGGACCTGCCAACAATGAGCACGTCGGTTTTGTCCCCGTTCAGTCTGAGACATTTGTTGGCCATCCAGCCTGCCAGATCTTGAAGGCAGAATGCGAATCTGCTGGCTGCGTGCTCAGCTGGTTGCAACAGAGCCACAACCAGCTAAGTGTCGTCAGCATAAGTCACCACCTCTATCCCATACTGCTCAGTAATAGCAGCCACCGGCGCTACGTACAGATTGAACAGGGTGGGGCTAAGGACTGGAGCCCTGGGGAACTCCCTGCTTTAGGTCAAAAACCTCTGACCTATATACACCCTGTTCCACATAGAAGCTGCGGTCATGGAGGAAAGATTCCAGCCATGACCAAGCCCTCCAAGTCACTCCGCTTCTCCTCAGACACTGTAGCAAGGTGTAATGGGCTACATTGTTGAACGCGGCGCTGAGATCGAGAAGAATGAGCGCCGCTGTCTGTCCCTCGTCTACGTGTTTCCTCAGCGCCTCTGTGGAGAAGAGGAGGGCAGATTCGGTGGAGTGATAGGCACGGAAACTGGCCTGGGAGGGATGGAAAAGCCTGTGCGCTTTGATGTGAGCCGACAATTGATGGTTAACCAGTTTTTCGGCTACTTTAGATATGTAGGGGAAAAGGGAGCTAATTTGTGGCTTTTTCTTGAGTGGAAGTACAACAGCCTGCTTGGGTACAGAACGGGAATATCGTCGCAAAAATATCGACAAACCTAAATATCGCTGCAAAAATATCTACAGGAAGAAATATCGATGACAAAAATATAGTCTGACCAGAATATCGACAGACAGGTAAGTAATATCGATAACATTAATATAGTTGTAATAAATATCGTTTACAAAAACATAGTTTACAAAAATATCGTTTTTTAAATAAATATAAGTAATGTAGTGTTTTTAATGAGTATTTGTAGTCAAAGTTGTATTTTTAGTAGTATTTTATTAGTTAATAATGTATTTTATGTAGAATTTAGTATTAATAGTTCCGTAGCGGGTTGTGGGTTTATAGGGGAGAAGGGTGGGAAGTAATTTAAATAATAGATTAATTAATGTTTTGAATGAATATAAATATTGTAATAAATAATAGTTAATTAATTTCAATTAGTTAATTGATTAATAATTATGTAATTAATTATGTTAATTTTTTAATTAATTTGAGGTGTGTGTACAGGAATTTTTTAGTGAAAATGTAGTAAATTAATCACAATTTAATTGATTAATTATTTAAATAATGATTAAAAAAAAATTAAATAATTGTTATTTTATAAATGACTAAATACATTTAGTAATTTTTACCCCTACGCTATCCAACGCTTTCCCTACTGTTGCACCCCCTGGAGTGGGAATAGTAATTTTTAACCCTACGCTATCCAACGCTGTCCCTACTGTAGCACCCCCTGGAGTGGGAATAGTAATTTTTACCCCTACGCTATCCAATGCTTTCCCTACTCTTGCACCCCCTGGATTCGGAATAGTAATTTTTACCCCTACGCTATCCAATGCTTTCCCTACTGTTGCACCCCCTGGAGTGGGAATAGTAATTTTTACCCCTATGCTATCCAACGCTTTCCCTACTGTTGCACCCCCTGGAGTGGGAATAGTAATTTTTACCCACACACTATCCAACGCTTTCCCTACTGTTGCACCCCCTGGAGTGGGAATACTAATTTTTACCCCTACGCTATCCAACGCTTTCCCTACTGTTGCACCCCCTGGAGAGGGAATAGTAATTTTTACCCCTACGCTATCCAACGCTTTCCCTACTGTTGCACCCTCTGGAGTGGAAATAGTAATTTTTACCCCTACGCTATCCAACACTTTCCCTACTGTTGCACCCTCTGGAGTGGGAATAGTAATTTTTACCCCTACGCTATCCAACACTTTCCCTACTGTTGCACCCTCTGGAGTGGGAATAGTAATTTTTACCCCTACGCTATCCAACGCTTTCCCTACTGTTGCACCCCCTGGAGTGGGAATAGTAATTTTTACCCCTACGCTATCCAAAGCTTTCCCTACTGTAGCACCCCCTGGAGTGGGAATAGTAATTTTTACCCCTACGCTATCCAATGCTTTCCCTACTCTTGCAGCCCCTGGAGTGGGAATAGTAATTTTCACCCCTATGCTATCCAACGCTTTCCCTACTGTTGCACCCCCTGGAGTGGGAATAGTAATTTTTACCCCTACGCTATCCAACGCTTTCCCTACTGTTGCACCCCCTGGAGTGGGAATAGTAATTTTTACCCCTATGCTATCCAACGCTTTCCCTACTGTTGCACCCCCTGGAGTGGGAATAGTAATTTTTACCCCTACGCTATCCAACGCTTTCCCTGCTGTTGCACCCCCTGGAGAGGGAATAGTACTTTTTACCCCTACGCTATCCAACGCTTTCCCTACTGTTGCACCCTCTGGAGTGGGAATAGTAATTTTTACCCCTACGCTATCCAACACTTTCCCTACTGTTGCACCCTCTGGAGTGGGAATAGTAATTTTTACCCCTACGCTATCCAACGCTTTCCCTACTGTTGCACCCTTTGGAGTGGGAATAGTAATTTTTACCCCTACGCTATCCAACGCTTTCCCTACTGTTGCACCCTCTGGAGTGGGAATAGTAATTTTTACTCCTACGCTATCAAATGTTTTAATTAATAATATATTGTATATTTTAATTATATGTATGTATTATTGTTGTTATATAAAGTAATGTGTTAAATATATGTATATGTCCACATTTATTAAGTTTATAATTAAAAAGTGTTGTTCATTTGTTTTAAATAGTTAAAAAATACAAGTAATGTAATGTATTTTGTTAATTGTACTTATATGTATTTATTATTTAATGTAATTTTAATTATTTTAAAAAGTCGATATTTTTTACATCTATATTAATTACAACAATATTTTGGAGTCGATATTTATGTACTTACCTGTTTAAGTATAGGGTGTCGATATTTTTATAAACAATATTTTTACAACGATATTTATGTCAGCTATATTTTTGTAATCACTATTTAAACACCCTACCTCCTGCTTGCATGTGTTCGGCACCATGCCCGATTTAAATGACAAAGTTAAAAGGTGCTTGACATAGGGTGCCAATAGTTCCTACCTGCCACTCAAGATCTTAGCAGGAGCCTTGACAATAGCATTGACAGGCAACAGTTACTGATAAATCTGGAGTGGTACCTGTATTATCAGACAGAAAAAATCCTGCTATCAAATTTAACACTACAAACAAAGTTAACACTAAAGCAATAATAAAGTAAAAACAAATACACTGACACTGAAGGGAACAACCTAGTGTGCGGATGGGCAACTTGTGAAAAAGATAAATGCAATCACTTAAGCTGAAGTTATCCATTGGCCCATGCTTTATGCCATAGAGAGCGGGAAAAAAATATGAATTACACAATAGCAGACCAATGGATGAAGAGTTTTGCTGAAATCCCCTTTAAATAAGTAAATTATACATATTCTTTTAGTACACCAGACCTAAAAATAGGTTATATTTTTCTCTTTAAAGAGACACTCAGGTTCCCTATGTCGGCATGGTTCTCCCTTAATTACAGGTGCCCAGTCCAAACAAGCTCCTTACATGACACCATATAGGAGGGAAAAGATAGACGAATGGCTGCCCCCAAGAAGGTTGTATGGGGAGAGATCATCTGCAGAGCTTGAGGCCGCTAACAAGGAGCAGTGGAGGGGGGCTGTGGACTCGTGTTCCCCATTTGGATAATCAACGGTTACAAAGTAATGGTGGGACGAGGGGGGGTGTTGTTAAGTTAGCTGTATATTTAACTCATGTTGCAAAGCTGCCTGTGGGGCTAAGGGAAGATACAGAGTCCCTGATAAACAAAGTCATCTATTGGTTCCATGAAATAAGGCAGTGTTATTCAATATTTAGGAGCGATATCTCAAATGTGGAAAGGCTCACTAATTTAGATGGAACACAAGACCTAATTAGGGTCTCTTTTACAAGTCATGACATAGTGGAGGGACTTTTGGCGGTTGAGGCACGTAAAATCTCAAATGCACCTACTGTTGTCCAGCTCAAATTGTGTTCCCCTATTGACCTTTTGAGCCCTCAGTGTGTGTTGACAGATATGGGATCAGGTATAGAAAACAGAGTAGCTAGTAGAAACCACCATTGACTGCAGTACAGGCCCCTTTGTTCTGTGGATGTATGTGAAAATATGGGGGTTAAGAATTTACTGACGCTTCCACTGCAAGAGGGGGATCTTCCAAAATAGGGAACTTGAGTATGGCAATCCCCTGTGTAAGCAAGAAGACTTATTGTTGTCAGAAAGTAACAATGTGTCCATTGTGAGTACCTCAAAAGTTATCCTTACCCCATACGAGGCTGAACAAAACTTGGATTCCGTGGAGAAGATAGCATCATGGAATGTAGCAGGATCAGCAAAACTCTTGTCTGATGTTGAGTTGGGAGATTTTTTAGAGACCTATGAAATATACCTATTTCAAGAAACCCATGTTTAGAAATGGGTATACATCCTTTTGTATTGAAAAAAACAAAGGGTACAAAGGTAAGAGCCTCAGGGGGATTGGGTATCTGGATTAAGACATCGCTGTGATGTACCATCAGCTCTTTGCCCTGCAGCTCAAAGGATATTTTAGCCTTTAGAATTTTGTTTCCCTCTGATTGACCATAAAGATAATGCATGTTTATAATAGGGTTGAGGGCAGGAATAATGAAACAAACACTATCTATCAACTCAAGCAATTGCTTTTGAGCCCTGGGGAAACAGATTTTATACTGCTGGGGGGAGATCTTAACACAACGTTTTAGCCAGTAGCGGTGGCCCCTCATGACCTATCTTTAGGACTTCTATAATCAATGGGGAAAACCCCATTTAGATTTGCCCTAGGTTAGGTGAACACTAAAAGCTGGCCAGCTGTTGGCGTTAACTCTTGAGCACAATCTTAGAGCCATCAATGCCAGGTGTCCCTCCGATCACCAGGGAAAAGTGACTTTTAATAGACCAGGTCACTGTAGTAAAATAGACTATGTCTTAGTCCAAGTCGATCTAAAGCCTACCATAATGGATATGGAAGTGATTGATTAATTAGATAGTGACCATAACATCCTCAGCATGTCACTGAGCTTTAAGAAAACACCACACCTTGGGAGTAGAGGCCACTGTGACATTGGAGAGCTCCAGCCCACAAATAACATGAGATCTTTTAAATGGGAATGGGCAGGTAAAACTCCTGTGGCTCTATTTACTGTCAAGGAGTTTGTCAGGGCTGAATTTGATCATCTGTCTAAACTCCCCGCTATTGAGAGAAATGAAAGGATGCTGCATACACTTGAGAAGTTAGGGGTGACAATTAGGGATGTCCTGGGTAAAGAAAGAAACAAGAAAAACTTTGCCCTTAAGCAGAGTCCCGGTACAATAATGACTGCAAAGCAGCCAAAGGTGAGCTTTTGGCTGCTATCAAATCTAAGTCACAGTTAAGGATTACTAAATCCAGAGCACACCATACAACTAATTGTTAACGCAAAAAGGGTGTGGGAAGATTCGATATGGTCGGATTTGCATGATGCTTTGGTGAATAAGGACATAAGATATTTTTGGAAAAGTTCTAGCTGTTGTTTCTTGGTGAAACAAACCTGCACTTGACATTTGTATACAACTAGAGGAGTGGGTTGCACATTACAGCCATTTGTACACAGACAACCACAAGTTGGAAAATGACAGAGAAACCTTAGTTGTAAGTGAGGCCTAATCTGAGCCTAATGATCTGTATTTTTCACTCACTGAGACAGAAACAGCAATCAGCTCCTGTGTTTTTGGTCGTGCACCTGGACCTGATAGGATACCTAATGATCTTTATAAAGAAGATCTAAAAACCTTGGGTCCATACACAAATCTACTCTCTAATAGTATCCTTTCAGTTATAGAAAAACCCAACTCTTGATAGCTGGCAGAGATATTTACTATATTTAAGAAGGGAGGTCAAGCACTCCCGGTAAACTATAGGCCTATTAGCCTTATTGATTCACTACAAAAAATGGTTTGTAAACAGGTTCTTGTCCACCTTCATAATTGGATTAGAGAGGGGAGTATTATTTTAGAGTGGCAGGCTGGCTTAGGACCCAAGTTAGTACCCTAGACCAAATCCTCCGCTTCATGTGTATCTTCTGGAGGAAAGTGACAATCCATAAGGGCAAACTATATATGTTGCCTTTGTGGATCAACGTGCCTCCTTTGATATGGTACCAAAAGTGAAATTGTGGGAAGTGTTGAAAAACATGCGAGTGCCATCATCCTTTCTCCATATTTTAATTAGACTTCATGCTAATACTCTGGCACACGTTTGGTGGGGCAATAATGGGGCTCTGACGAGAGTGATCCATATTGAAAAAGGAGTAAGGCAGGTGTGTGTCTTCGTGCCCACCCTGTTTCCCTGTTGATATTATTAGCTTTTTGAGCAGGGATAGTTGTGATGCTCCAAAAATAGGATGGCAAATGGCCCCTGCTCTCCTTTTTGCAGATGAGACTCTGCTCATAACAAAGACACCGCAAGGTCTCCAGCAGCCGTTAGATGGCTTTCAGGTTTTTTGTGCAGGGGTTGAAGCTAATAGTTCGATAACTAAATTAAGTTAAGGCATACATCACTGCGCGCTGCGCTTTGTAAATCAGGCGCCGCTTTACTTTTAAATTTCCTCGTTTTGTCTTTTTAGTTTAAATTTATTTTTGCACTTCGCCTTGCTTTTAGCTCACCCACCACATTGCCTGCACCATAATTGTGTTCCCCCACCGCGGCTTCAGCGGGCTGGCCATCGCGTTTAGGGCAACTTGGAGCGCCATCTTGGGGGTTGTGAGGGGACGCTTTAGACTTGGGACGAGCGTTCTAGCAGTCAGGCTGACTAGCTAGAGCCTTTCAAAATCGTGGTATGGTGGCGCGCAGCGTGTGCCAGCTGCGTGTGCGCCGAAGCATCACCGGAGTCACGCCAGAGTCCAGCCTGTCTGCGCCCGTCCCGCTGAGGATGGGGTGGTCGGGCGGACGACTGGGGTGGTTGCTGGGGAGCTCCCTCCTATCAGGTATTCTTGGCAGGATCTGCTGACTTTTCATCCGACCAGGATGTCTTGCCATCATAAATTCAGGCCGGAGGATTTTCTTAATTCACCCCCGTGCGTCTGCTTTCAGACAGGTTCCGTTGAGTCTGCTTCTTTCTTGGGCCCTATTTCGGGCGCAAAAGGTGATACTATGGGCAGTTGCGCCTTGGGGGAACATAGATTCCTTTTAAACACACGATCAATTATAAAACATAATGTCGCTTTTAAGGATTTCGTCCTAGATTGAAAACCCTCTTGGGTCTTTGCTACCGAAACTAGGGCCAAAGATTCCTCATGCCCTGTTCTGGTGGAAGCTGTCCCAGAAGGTTACACACTGGTCAGGCAGTCGGACGGATAGGAGGAGGGTTAGGTATTCTGTTTAAGGAGGGTCTCGTATATCACACCATCACTTTAACTGACCCTCAGGATGCCTTTCAGGCTCTTTATTTCTCTTTAAATGGTCCTATGTGATCCCATTAACGGGCATCCTCATCTATTGACCTCCGGGGTCCAGAAAAGATTTTGGACAAAATTTGCTCGGCATTTTAGAACCCTATTTTGGTTGCAAGCACCTAACGATTCTGGGGGACTTGAATTACCATTTAGAGAATTTGGAGTCCACGGAAACCCTATCCCTCCTGGATGCCTTATCTGCTTGTGGGCTACAACTGCGAGTAAAGGGGGCTACCCACCAGGCGGGTCATACGCTTGACGGGATCTTTTTTGATGGGAGGCTGACCCGTTTCCTCTCTCGTGCCGTCCCGATAGAACTGACCTTTACCTCCACGAATAGTAAAGCTAAGGATGGGAGTAAAATGGAATCTCTGAGAAATTTTAAAAATATTTCTAATGATTCACTTGCCCCGAGGATCCCTAGTGAGGCTATCTCCCGGGAGGAAGATGTAGGCATGGCGGTACATCAACTAGAAACCGCTGTCATAATAGCAATTGATGAGCTGGCCCCGGCCTCCCTGCGTTATTGCGCCATGAAAAGGCCGTTGGCCCCCTGCTTTTCTGAGTCGCTAAGGCTTCTTAGGCAGGGAGTCAGGAGAAAGGAACGCCTCTGGCGGGCTTCCTGGGACCCTAAGGACAAAGTAGCTCATAAAACATTATTGAGGAGGTATAAGGCTGAGGTTATCAGAACCAAGCAGGAATATTTTACAACTCGTACCACCTACCTGTCCTCTCCGAAAGAGCTTTTTAAAATCGTGGATTCTCTCACCTCCCTGCAGATGTCTGACCCCGTCATTGGGTCTCAACAGCTCTGCAACGACATTGCCCAATTTTTTCAATCAAAAATTGGGGATATCTATGCTGCGTTAGAGTTGCAGAAGACTTTATTATCCATTTCTCCCCCTTCTTCCCCCCCCGCCTTATTGGTGGCTGAGGTCTCTTTACAGGGTAGTCTGAGTAGCTTTCCTCCCCTTTCTCTTTCAGACCTGGAGAATCTTCTCAGCAGGATCAGGTCGGGCTCCCCGCTAGACCCCTGCCCCCTCAAGCTCCTAAAGCAGTGCAAGGAGACTCTGCTGCCGCCACTCTTGGAGATCATGAATAGGGCGATGAGGGACGGTATTTTTCCATCGCAGTGGAAGAGGGCAGTGGTGAAACCACTGCTGAAAAAACCCACGTTGGATCCGGGGGTGCTAAAAAATTTCCGCCCCATTTCCCTGCTCCCAGCCCCTGCAAAGATGCTGGAAATACAACTGAACCAGCATCTCTCAGCCTTCCTTGAAAACTCCGATCTTTTTGATCATTCGCAGCATGGTTTCAGGAGGGGGCACAGTACGGAGTCTGCCCTCACCATTGTGCTCGACAACATCCTCTCTAGAGTGGATAGGGGCCAGACTACCCTGCTCATCCTTCTGGATCTCACAGCTGCGTTTGACACCCTCTCTCCCTCGGTATTAACATCTCGACTGAGGGAGATAGGGGTGGAGGGGTCTGCACTTAGCCTACTGACCTCTTTCTTGATCGGAGAGAACAGAGAGTCAAGCTGGGGGAGTTTATATCTCCATCCCTTCCTGTGCACTGTGGGGTTCCTCAAGGGTCGGCATTAAGTTCGACCCTCTTCAACATCTATGTAACCCCACTGGCCAGGCTTATTAGATCTTTTGGGATGGAGGTAGTCTCCTATGCCGACGACACACAGATTCTGGTGTCTCTCGCCCAGTCTGTCACTCTGACTGCCTCCAATTTTAGACTATGCATGGAGGCAGTCACCCAATGGATGATCAGCAATTCATTGAGGCTTAACGGCGAAAAGACGGAGATTCTGGTGTTCAGCGGAAAGGAGGAGATATGGTCGGCCGAATGGTGGCCCACTTCGTTGGGAGCCTGTCCAGCACCTACGGGCCTGGCTAAGAATTTGGGAGTCCTGATCGACCCCTCGCTTAGCATGCAGCAGCAGGTGAACAGAACAATTGCCACCTGCTGGGGTGTTATCCACATTCTAAGGAAGATCAAACACTACCTGTCCCCGCAAGCGAGAAAGCAAGTCGTGGTAGCCCTCATAGGGTCAAGATTGGACTACTGTAATGCGCTGTATACAGGGATCAACAAGGGCCTGCTGCAGTGTTTACAAATGGTTCAGAACGCCGCAGCGAGGTTTGTTTTAGACCTGCCCAGACGTTCATCAGCCACCGCTGCTAGGAAACTCCTTCATTGGCTCCCGATGGAGGACAGGATTCTTTTTAAAATGCTCTGCCTGACATATGGAGCCTTGGCGAGAAGTAGGCTGGGAGGAATAGGAGACCTTTTGGTCCCTTATAGCCCTTCCAGAAATTTACGCTCTGCCAAGAAGTCTCTTTTACGAGCGCCCCACATTCGTAGAGCTAAGTGGGGGGGCAGAGCTTTCTCGAGCCTTGCACCTATATGGTGGAACACCCTACCGAATGAAATTAAGTCCCTGCCTACTATGCAAGCCTTCAGAAAGGCTTTGAAGACTCGTCTTTTTGCCAAAGCCTACCTGTAGTTTTTGTCTCTGCCTTTTTTTTAGGACTTTTGTCTGTTAGGCGGAGAAGTGTGGCTCAGGGGTTAGAGGCGGCAGACCTGGAGCTTGAGTTTGGCCTGGGACCAGGGTTCAATTCCCCGCCTCGG
Organism: Lissotriton vulgaris; assembly: GCF_964263255.1. NCBI lineage: Eukaryota > Metazoa > Chordata > Amphibia > Caudata > Salamandridae > Lissotriton > Lissotriton vulgaris. The sequence goes on from NC_141691.1 coordinate 2,039,473,547, forward strand.
CGGGTCTTGGGCTCAAAAATTCCACGGACTCGTTAATTCTCGCTCCGGTGCCTTCTCGACTCACAGGTTCACACTCTGTGGCTCTGGGCAATAGCTTGCTTAATCTCCACAACGGCCCCTCGCGGTGGGATGCCTGGCTTTCACCTTGTGGATACCCTGCCAGGGTATCTCACAGGGGAATACCAGGACGGGTTCCCTAAGCAAGCGCTGAGATGCCCCAGGGTAAGTCGTGCGCTATATAAAAATCTCATTCATTCATTTCATTCATGATGCCTTCGGCTTTTAGTTGCGCATTATAAGTTGTTTTTCATTTCATTTCATTTCAAATGTATGCTTTTTTCATCTATTCTAAAGTCCAAATCCAAGAAGCCCTTGAATGTGGGCAGTGAACCACTAGAACTAGTGACAAAGTTTGATTATCTGGGTATTAAACTCACACCGAATATGAGATGGGTCCCACAATTGCAAAAATCACAGTTAACTCTGGTTCACAAAACGGCGAGTATTTTGAAATTTCACAGGAAAGCAGTTTCTAGAAAACTGACACAAGTGCTGGAGATTTATAATATTAAAGCACTAGGTGCAACTTTATGTGGTGCAGAGCTTTGGGGTAGTTCGAACTGTGGTAATCTCCCAGTCATGGACAAAGGGTTTCTTAGATCATTAGTGAATCTAGTGCTATCTACCCCATTGTTTCCTCTTTATTTTCATCTTGGCCAAAAGAGAATTACACATACATTTATGTTGCGGATACTAATGTTTTGGTATCAGTTATGGCCTACGGCAGCCCTCCCTCGCTATAGGCTGGCGTCCGTGAACTAATGACAACATCTTGTGTGGACAAGATTTCTTGGAAACCCTTAGCCAGATTAAAAAATAACAACTCAAAAATGTATATTGGGGTATGGCTGAAACTGATTGGTGAATAGTGAATTATAAGGGATCACTGTCGATTGCTTTTATGAATTTTAAACAGTCTGTGTTTTTAGAACCCACTTTGGATGAAATTGAACCCCACTAGCAAGGAAACTTTACCTACAGTTTATGTATGATTGTTTATCTGTAAATTATTTTAAAAGAATTGGTCTAAAGCAGGCGAGAGCACTGAAGAACATTGTCCCTATTGCCGTGGGATCACCAAATTACCTGAACACATTCTTCTTTTTTGTCCCCTGTACCACCAATCCAGAGTAAAATGGATTGCGCCTCCCTGTAGAAATCTGGGAGACAGGAGGTACAAGGAGTCGTATAGAATAACGCAGACCAGCGCAAATGATTGTAGTTTTTATTGGACATGTGGATCAGGCGCACTAAGTACTCTCCTGATAGTGTTTAAGGTTTACTTCCTACGGCGTACCATATTCTATTGCACCTGCTTAGGGTTTTCTTACGGGTCATGAGTTATTTCAAATGGCTGTTTATTTTTAACATATTTTACTCCCTCCTTTTTAAAGTATTCTATGATGACTCAATTAAGTATAAATAATGCTGTGACTGCATATGTATTGTGATTGTTTATTTATAATTTTAAATCTTATTTGTATTGTGTATTTGTAATTGTTTTGTGTTTTGATGTACTTTTGTGATCTATAAGTGATCAAAATAAAGTTTTTGATTGATTGAATGTGCTGTGTCCTGTACCAGACAAAGGGTTGATTGCCCACTTGTAGTGGATCTGGAGTGAAGGACCTCTGTGCATATCAAAGTCATTCTTTGAAGTCACCTTCACTTGAAAGGCACAACTGGATATAAGTGCAGGATCTCTGGCCCAACCCAATCAGAGACTTCTGGGCCTGTAAATAAACTTCGCCAAGAAGAAGGATGGCTCTGCTGCTGCAAGGGCGGTAACTCTACTGGACTGCTACTCAGGAATAACTGCTTTTCTGCTGTGGTGCCATGATGCCAGCTATGCTCTGCCCTGCTGAGAAAGAACTAGAGTCTTGCTGGAACTGAGTGTGATCTCTAAGAGCAAGCTTCCTTGCTCCTGTTTTGAGACTCAGGTGTATAAAAGCCTCACCCCCTGCTTCTGTGCCTGGTACATTTAAAGTGGATTCACATGCTTTCTGAATTGCAACTAATGCATGCTCTGACGAAGGATTCAGAATCAGTGCATCACCACTGTTGCTGGAACAGGCCCAGTGCATCACACTTGAACCAGCACAGCGCCACAAGAAGCATGCATATGTGAACTGCTGCAACGCTGCCTCTGCAGTGTGAGAATATTGAAGCATCCCTCTACTCCATGGAGCAACCCAGTGCATCAACTTCAAAACAAATACATCTTGGCTTCGCCTGCAGAACTGGTGCATCACCATCATTACATCAGGGAAATCACTGCATCACCTCAACTGCGGGATCAACATTGACTCATTGCTTGGCTGCACCTCACATCTCGATGTTGCTTTAAGGATCAGAATACTTAGTTCAGCGAGCCTTGTGTGGCTGCTGTATCTGGCCTGCACTCCTTCATGGTCAGCCTGAACTCTTGACTTTGCACTGGTCACCAGATAACTCCCTTAGGCGTGTATGGATCCCAATAATTATTTGTACATTTAATTTTTAAAAATGCATATTTTGACTTCTGGGTCATTTTTGTCTAGTTTTATTTATAAAATCATGATCTATTTTTATAAACTGGTATGTCTATTTGTGGTGTTTTCACTGTGTTACTTTTTGAAGTGTTAAAAAAATAGTTTACATATTGACTCATGGTTAAGGCTGTCTGCCCTGTGCCAAGCTACCAGAGGCTGAGCACAGGTTAATATAGGATGTGTCTCTGACTTAAGCTGACTAGGATGTTACAGTTTCTGCTTGGACAGAGTGCATACCTCTGCCAGCCAGAAACCAACTTTCTAACAAGCGGTTATCCATCTCCTTACATCCTGGGGTTTTCAGTTGAGTGGCTTTATTTTCCAGATCCATCATCCTGGTTACAAGTGAGTCAATGTCCTATCTGAGGGATTCCATTTTAGTACCCAATTCATCTAGTTGTCCCATAATTGATTTTTATAATCTGCTAAACTGCCCAGAAGATTTGGTTAGTTAGGGTTATAGTGGATTGCTTCAAAGGTAATGTTTGTCTTTACCAGGGGTACCCACTCTGCATTGGAATTTATGGATGAAAATATGATGTCCCATACTCCAGCAAGACCTTTGGTATATTTTTCCTTGTTGGCCTCTGAAGGTAGATGAATGTCTAGTTCTCAAAACATTACACTGAGCACGGATGTCCTCAGAATTAGTTCAAAGAAACTCAAGCTCCAACTGAGGGAACATATGAATACAAAGTGAGTAGCATAGGATACAATAGCAGTCAGGGACTGCTAGAAATATTCATATACACACACTGAAATGCCGGAAGATCTATACCCCCTGAATGGAATCAGGGTGCATGTGGTTTAGCACCAACATTCTCAGAAAGCAGTGAAAAAGTGCCCCCAAACCCACCAAAAAGCTTTGCAGGCAACTACAGAACTATTTAAATATAGGAACGTCAAGCCAGAGGACCTCTCTGTTGTTGCAAGTGATGCCATTTAAATTAATGAGGATTTCTCCCATATCTGTGAGTTTACCACACAAGACATCCATTATAGGGACTAGTAGTAGGACTACTCAGTAATAATAATGAGGCTTGTTCCGTTTTATTGTAGCAATAGGGTGGCTATATGGAAGTATATGTAGGCTGCTGTATATATGATTCTATAATGATTTTTGTGTGTGCATTTTGATGCCCGTAGCTTGCCCTTAAGATTAAGTGTGTTGGTGTGGACATGTGTGTGTTTGTGTGTATGCGTTTATGTGCATGTGTATCTTTAGAGATGTTTAGGTAATGTTAACTAAAGAGTTTAGGATTTTATTACGTTGGTTATTTCTTGTTGGAAAGACTAGAGAGGGATTGCAAATGCATATGTATATGAACATGTAAGTTTACATTTAATGGTGTCAGGGTATATATTTAGGGGTCGATTCCGATTTGGAAAAATGCGCTCAGTATAGTTGTACGGAGCTTATTTCCCGTACGAATCGTACACCATCAAGTTCCCCGTACGTACGTTCAAGTACGATCCTATCTCAACGCACAACCCCGTGCAAATCGTACCAAACACCGTACGACACAACAATACATAAGTTTTGTATCCGGGTCACGCAATACGCTATGTCCGTACGTAAACAAGCAGCATTTTCCGGCCCAGCAAGTACGATTCGTTTCTGCAACACTCTGTACGACCCTTTTTCTACGGGAACCAAAATCTGCCGTAACAGCAGAGTCCGGCCCGAAACGCATCCCGGTACCTGTCATCACAGTCCTGCACGCTTACAACCTGGTGCATAGAAACCGACGACGGCACAGACGGTGAGTACAACGTACCTAAACCACGGAAGTGTACATGTACAGTGCATCATACACGCTCGGGTATACCACCATTGCAATAGTGATACGAGCCGCACACACACTATGAATGTTAGGGTACGATGCGTCACACACTCGCGTATATCACCATAGCAGTAGTGACACAAGCCGCACACACGCCATGAATGTTGGGGTACGGTGCATCACACGCTCACGTATATCACCATTGCAATAGTGATACGAGCCGCACACACGCCATGAATGTTGGGGTACAGTGCATCACAAGTGCTCGCGTATGGCACAATTGCAAAAGTGATATGAGCCGCACACACGCCATGAATGTTGGGGTACGGTTCGTCACAAGTGCTTGCGTATGGCACCATTGCACTAGTGATACAAGCCGCACACATGCCTTGAACACGGGGGTACGGTGCGTCACATATGAGGGTTAGGTGGATATGACTCCCAGCAGTGTCCAGACATATGAGGGGTGGGTGCAGAGGACTACCAGGATAGGCCTACATAATAGGGGTGGGTGCAGAGGACTCCCAGTAGTGTCCATATATATGAGGGGTGGGTGCACAGGACTCCAAGCAGTGTCCAGACATACAAGGGCTGGGTACACAGGACTCCCAGTAGTGTCTGGACATATGAGGGATGGGTGCAGAGGACTCCCAGCATAGGCCTCCAGTATGGGGGTGGGTGCAGAGGACTCCCAGCAGTGTCCAGACATATAAGGGGTGGGTATACAGGACTCCTAGCATAGACCTACAGTATGGGGGTGGGTGCAGAGGACTCCCAGCATAGGCCTACAGTATGGGGGTGGGTGTAGAGGACTCCCAGCATAAGCCTACAGTATGGGGGTGGGTGCAGAGGACTCCCAGCAGTGTACAGACATATGAGGGGTGGGTGCACAGGACTCCCAGCAGTGTCCAGACATATGAGGGATGGGTGCAGAGTACTCCCAGCATAGGCCTACAGTATGGGGGTGGGTGCAGAGGACCCCCAGCAGTGTCCAGGCATATGAAGGGTGGGTGTAGAGGACTCCCAGCATAGGCCTACAGTATGGGGGTGGGTGCATAGGACTCCTAGCATAGGCCTACAGTATGGGGGTGGGTGCAGAGGACTCCCAGCAGTGTCCAGACATATGAGGGGTAGGTGCAGAGGACTCCAATCATAGGCCTACAGTATTGGGGTGTGTGCAGATGACTCCTAGCAGTGTCCTGACATATGAGGGGTGGGTGCAGTGGACTCCCAGCAGTGTCCATACATATGAGGGGTGGGTGCAGAGGACTCCCAGCAAAGGCATACAGTATGGGGGTGGGTGCAGAGGACCCCCAGCAGTGTCCAGACATATGTGGGGTAGGTGCAGAGGACTCCCAGCATAGGCCTACAGTATGGGGGTGGGTGCAGAGGACTCCCAGCAGTGTCCAGACATATGAGAGGTGGGTGCACAGGACTCCCTGCAGTGTCCAGACATATGAGTGGTGGACTCCCAACAGTATCCAGAAGTATGAGGGGTGGGTGCAAAGGACTCCCAGCAGTGTCCAGACATATGAGGGGTGGGTGCACATGACTCCCAGCAGTGCTCAGATATAGGGGGGTGGGCATTATCATCATCATACCACAACTACATGGGTGTATGGTTACATCCCTATTCTGTGAGTGTCCTGAGAGTGCCATAGCAACACATCTCTTACAGCAGTGTACCACTACACAGAGGATGGATTTCTGTCACACACTACGTGACACACCACATGTGGGTGTGATGTCAGATCCCACATGCATACCCACCCATGTAGGTTGCAGGCAACCTACACACCCTACCATAATGACACAATAGAGAATAGTCATGGAACAGCCCACCAAATAAAGCGAATGAAAGGGAACACACACTGTCATGTACATCCCTGGGCTGATATGAATGTCCAGGTGGTGGTCAGACCACCAACATGTACTCTCTCATGGAAGGAATAGGGTTGAAACCCCATAGATACAATGCACAAAATTGTGAGTCATGTGCATAAATACCCTGCATAACAAATCCCAACATAGGGGTAGGTTGTGATTACACATCTGCATAGTAAAAAAAGGGCGAATGTGTCCATGAAGGCATTGGTACAACGTCCCCTCAGAGTGGAAACTGGCAGCAGTGAAACCTCTGCAAAAAAAACAACTTCCTGACCCCACTACACTATCAAACCTACGACCCATCTCACTACTTCCAGCACTGTGTAAAATCACAGAGTCGATGGTAAATAAGCAGCTCACACGCTTTCTGGAAGATAGTGAAGCATGGCATCCTAACCAAGCAGGTTTCAGGACTCAACATTCCACTGAATCAGCTCTCCTGTTCACTACTGAAACCATCCGCTCAGCCCTAGACCAAGGCATGAAGGCCGTCCTGATCTTATTAGATCTGCAATAGTGACGTCAAGCATCGACTATTGTAACAGCCTGTATGCTGGCACCAATAAAGTGGTCACCGATAAACTCCAGATGGTGCAACATGCAGCAGCAAGGCTGATTTTAAAATAGCCGAGAAAATCCTCAGCAACCAAAGCTCTTATCGCACTACACTGGCTTCCTATAACAAAAAGGGTCCAGTTTAAAGTGCTGATAATTACCTTTCGAGCTGTCCACGACCTAGGCCCACTATACCTAAGAAAAAAAATTGTGAGATACTGTCCAACTCGAGCATTACGATCCTCAAATGCCAAATTACTGACCGTCCCAGGGTTCAGACTCAAAACCCGAGGGGGCAAGTCCCTGGCGGTACTAGGTGCAAAAGCGTGGAATATCCTCCCTCCACACCTGAGAGCATTGGACAGGGAATCAGAATTCCGTAAACAATTAAAAACCTGGATCTATAACCTTCAAGACACAACTGCCAGAGCTCTAGTGTGATTCCGGTCCTGGTTAAGCCAAGCAGTAAGGCAACATGACACCAGGTTGACCATACATGGGCGCCGAGATGCTCCTTGGAGCGATTGTTGCGTTGTATAAATGGGCAATTACATTACATTACATTACTCAAAACACAAGTACAGTGAGTAGCATTGATGGCACAGACTAATGAGCACTAGTCATCTGTGAGCAGGCATGGCCATTGCTGAAGAGAACGTTCAACAAAATAGGAAATCTGCACACATGTCAGCAATAGTGCAACTGTCTGTAGTGAAGATCTCATGTGTCACTGAGGAAGGAACACTCCTTGGGACAATGTCTGTAGGCAAACTGAACACACACAACCAAAGATTAATTGCAGACACATTATGATGGCACATAGATACCATGGTCCACATCATAACCATCATAAAATAGACATCTTTCACAACCCCAAAACATTAGCATGACACCAACTCCTAGGCACCCAGCACCTAAAGAAAGTAAATGAAATGCAATAGTTTAGAATTAGAAATAAAATGCTTTATTCAGCTCCAAAGGAAAATGATTTTAAAAATGAGTCCCAGCTCAAACAAGGCCAATGGCCAGTCCACATTAAAGTCTGGTTGGGGGATGTTGGGAAGGTCGTCGAACCCAAACTTGCCTGCACATGATGGAGCTAAAGGGTTGTTGGCCCGTGGGGGGGCATCATCTTGCTCAGGGCCAGGCACCGCAGGGACAGGTGAGGGAAGGGTAGGTGTTGTGGGTGTAGGGGGGAGGAATCCTCCATAGTGGCTTGTGCAGCGCCAAAGGTAGAAACAAACTCAGAGCTGCACACTGCTGCCAGTTCAGCCAGACCACCACCTGCAACCGGGGACACAATGGGAGTGGAGGTATAGGGCTGTGAGTCTTGCAGACTATATCTGGGCTGTGTGCCTGTCGTCTGACCCCAGTTCCTGTGGGTGTGCCTGCATCCTCCTGAGATTGCGTGCCAGGAGATCTGCGCTTACACTTCCGTGGTGGTGTGCTGTTTGTGTCCGTTTGTGTGCATGATCTTGTTTGTCTGCGTGTGCTCTGGACAGTAATGGGAGAGGGGGGTGTGGATGGGTCCGAGGGATGAGGGGACGGACCGTTGCCGTCAGTGAGGAGTCCATGGACGATAGAATCTGACGTTGGTCAGACATCGTAGCTGTAATGCCCTCCATGAATGATAAGAACTGTGTCAGTATTGTAGTATGGCCATGGAGGACAGTCAGCATTGATGTCCTGGGGATGAAGGAAACATGGGAGACAGCACGGACAGAGGGGACCCTAGAAACTGGGAGGGTGGTGATGGGTCTGGAGGAGGTGGGGACAGACACAGTGATGGTAGATGGTGTCGCTGCATATTCCCCCTCCTCCTGGGAGTTAGATGCCGAGCCGTCTGCATGGTAAGAAGTGTCGCCTTCCACAGGTCCAGCCGCCTGACTCCCCTCACTCTCAGTGACACTGGCTCCCTACAACTCCTCAGATGTGGTGGCACTGCTGCTGGGTCCCTCCTCTTGGTCCGTGCTCATGTCTCCTCCTGCGTCGGTTGGTGATGCTGTGGGCATGGAGAAGAACCAAAAATGCATCAGTCACCTGTACACATCTGACACATGAGCACAAACACAGTTGGTCACACTGCAAATCATGGCATACATCATGAGTAACAGCCAGATAGCTTAGCACATTTTTGAGACTAGTACTGCCCAGTTGGTATAGATACAGTGCTACTTGGACACAAGGATCCAAAGAACACACCAGGCCGCAACTCGAATGAGAGTAACACTGAGAAGCTTCTGTTTGTTTACAGGAGAGCAAATCTATACAATGAAGTGATGCCACCTCAAGTTCACAAAGAAATACACAGTTGTGGTACCCCTCAGGGCAAACTGACACACTTCACTCCCCAAGGTGACACCACACTCAGAGCCCTGTAAGTACATTTGGGTGAAACATAATGTAACACATTGTTGGCATCTTGGGACTTACCATACTTCACAAATTCAACTGAGGGGACATGTCTATAGAGATCAAGGCACAAGGGGGCAGATTTATCAAGGTCATTTTTAGTTGCAAATGCTGCAAATCGCAAAAAATCAGCGTTTGCGACTAAAAATTAGTAGTTTAGAATGTATGAAGCAAAATGCATAGCAAAATTAAAAAATCGCAAAATTTGCGATTCGTTAATTTTGCGAAAGCATTTATGGAATCGCAAATTGCGATTCCTTAAATGCTATGCATCATGCATTTAAAATTAGCGATTTTGCCTTAAGAAATCGCAAACTACCACCAACTTGTAGTTGGTTGTAATTTGCGAATTCTTTTACAAATGCACTTTTTGGCATTAGTAAAGGTGCCATGGTTCATCCGCCGGGTCCAGCACCGTATGTCCTGCTATTGTGTTTTTATCTAGGAACCTGAATCAATATTGCTATTCTATGCCATTGTACAGCTATAATCAATAATATCCCTATAATGGCATAAGAATCAGATCCATATTTCAGTAAATCGCCCTTGCAGTGCAAGGCACGGAAAAAGCAACTTCCTTGAATTCCTAGAAAGCACATCGAGTTCTTTCGTTACACCAAACCTCCAGCAACCTGGGATATCCCCACTTGCTTTGTTTTGATTTGTAATAGAACTCCTGCGAACGGCCAGTTCTTAGTGACATCTTTATTGACGTCTTCTGTCCAAAGCCTTGAGCAAACACACAGTGGTAGTTTTGGAGCAGAGCGGCTATCTACTTTCCGAGAGCCCAGCTGATGCGAAAAGCCCACGGACGCTGCCCCTCCTCTTTGATGCGCTGAGAAAGACGCTGTCTTTTCTCCTGCCGAGAAAATCCAGCTCCGGCATTTTCAGCCTACCCTTGCGGGTGACTGGGATATCGAGTCCTGAGAGAGAGATACTAGACCTCCTACATTCTATTCACAAGGTACAGGGCTGACTAAACCCTTAGAGAGAATTCTTGAATCAGATCCTTGGCAAAACCGACTTCACTTAAACTGCTACTTACTTACTCCTTCCCACGTATTGGGCTTAGGTCAGGTACAGCGGTGTTATTTATTAAAAATAATCTAAACACTCCAAAAGAAAAAGCTGGGATGGAAACAAACAATCCACTCCCAAAGAAAAAAAGATTCCACTCCAGAGGAAGGTCTCCTCGGTGGAGAGAAAGATCTCCGAACCGAGAACACAAGTCTCCCCAAAGGGAGCCCTCTGAAAAAAGATACAACCTTAGAAATAGGGATAATTTGAAAAAGCCTGATAGATATCAAGATATATTCCTCACAGAAATCGGAAAGAAGAGGACGGTCAGAACACAGGGAAAAGCACGTCAAGTCCAAAGACAAGGAACGTGCTCAATGTAAAAAATTACAATTTCCAAGAAAGAAGGTAGCAAGTATTAAAATAATCAAACATGCAGAGGATACCGAGGGCACAGCAAAAAAACGGAGAGTGGGCCCAGACAATGCTAGACAGCACAGCAGAAGTGACCATAGCTCGCAAGATCCTGATGAATCATCTGGAGACAGTGGACACGAATGAATACATTCAGGTGGAAACTGCAGATACCAGAGTTAGCGAACCTCATAAAATATACGAAATAACATTGCGTATAGAGGGAGATAAGACTAGGAAGGTAAGAGGTCTGTTTTGGGATAACCTCTCAAAAGGCTATGACATCCTATTAGCTGAGAAAGACTGGCCACTAGAGTTTGTCAGGGAGTGCCCTCATGGTGAAGAAATGATTATGCCTGCATTCTCAAATCATATTCCAATACATAGAAAATACATGTATGCGAGAAAATGGGCAGTAGTTCAAGCACCTGCATTATATAAGAATCATGTAGGGTGGGATGAGGACTCTCCTCCTCACAAAATCCAGTTAAAAAGTCAACCAACTGCACAAAGACAGTACACAATTAAGCAAGAAGCTAAAAAAGCAGGTCAGGGATCTTTTAGATCAACTTGAATACCAAGGGGTGATTGAAACATGCACCTCTCAAATGAACAATCCTTTGTTTCCTGTCTCCAAACCAGATGATTCATATCGTCTAGTCTTGGACTACAGACATCTTAACTCATGTTGCAAGACATTTGCGGTACAAAATTCGCACAGTGCGGCACTAATGAATAACATCATTCGTAAAAAATACAAAACAACATTAGAAATTTCTAGCGGATTCTTTTGTCAAAACACTGCACCGGAAAGCAGGTATTTAACCGCTTTCTCAATAATGGGGTCACAGTAAAATTTCTGTCGACTCCCACAGGGATTCAAGAATAGCCCAGGATTATTCTCAGCAAGAGTAACAGAGTTACTACAAATATATGATGATGAGGCATTATCTTATGTCGATGACATCTATCTCACAGATGACGACTTGGATACTCACTTGAAATGAGAGAACACCATAATATTTGGGTTCGCAGCAAAGGGGTACAAATTCAACTTTAAAAAGTCACGAATTGCCCATCTAACTGTCCTATTTTTAGGATATGGATTATCAAGTGAAGGCAAAAGCCTAGCAGACAACTTTTTAGAGAAGTGCGCTGTACTCAAAGCACCAAAAACGCTTAAGAATCGATACTAGGCTTCCTGAATTTTGGAAGAACTTACATTATAAATTATGCAAAGAGGGTTAAACCTCTGTACGAATTAATAAAACCTGATTTTAAACTAATCAATTGGACTCAGAAACACACAGAAATTTTGAGATCATTGCAAACAGACATATTAGCTAAAACAAAATTAGAAACTCGTGACAATACATGCAACCTTGTAATCCGAGTCATCCCAGGAAGATGCGGATTCACGTACCTGACCTCTAATGATGGAGAAACGGTACCAATTGCTTACAAATCACATTTGTACACACAAGCTGAAAAAACATTCAGTCTTACAGAAAATACTGTAAAGGCGGTTCAGACTGCTGTAGCAAAAGAAAGAGCCCAAGCCCAAGGCAAAAGAATAACAGTTTTTACAGCAGAACCAGCCTTTGAGGCGTTATTCAGCCCAGTTAATCTAAAAACGGTGGCATTAGATCCAAAATGGATACAGTGGGAAAATTCTCTTGCTGCAGAAGACGTGCCATACTATTTTGACCCGAACATGAAAAAACTGAATGATTTGAAATATGAAGAAGATATGGCCGGGATGCCCGCCACCCCCTCCCAACACCAATTCCCCAAGGGGAGGAGACAGACACAAGTTTGAGCTTTTGGAAGGCGGGGGGGGAGTTACCCCCCCCGGCCGTATTTATTAAAAATATGAAACAAAATGTAAAACATTAAATTAAAACGTTTCATAAATTATGTACAAATGTACTTTCATTACATTTTGATGTAGACATGTTCTTTGGCTAACCTTAACAGATCTCTAATACAAAGGTTTCCTAGCCGAGTCTAGCATCCTGAAAATGCATATATTCTAAAATAAAATTGTACATCCTAGCATTAAGGGCCAACGGCAAGGTCTTTAACCGGTGTCAGATCCCTACTATCAAACTCCCGCCCTCACGGTGTGAGTGGCGCATGCGCAGAGGACTTTACCCTCATTGCCAACTGTAACTTCCCTTGTCGTGGGGGCCCCCTTTCACTCGACGCCATCTTAAAGGGTGTCCGAGTTCCCGTGTGAGGTATCTGTAAGAAGGACAGCGTGGACTCCCCCCCTTCCCCACACTCTCTTCCGCCGGAGCGGATATCTGGCCCCCGGGAAATTCGTAGGAGGGGCATCTAGCCGTCTCCCTCCTGGGAGGGGCCTATGGCCGTCTCCCCCTAGGCGACCCATCCGTAGTGGGTGCCGCCTCCCCGTGGGAGGGGCCAATGGCTGCCTCTTCCTGGGCGCTCCCATCCATTCTGGGTGGCGCCCCCCCTAGGGACCTTGAAATTACTGCTCACCGATCATGACCTTACCGCCACAGGCCGGATAGTTGACCGACTATCCGGCCCCCCCACACCTCCTAAAGGTCATGCCTCCTCAATCCCACTAGCCATGCTATGAAGTCTCCTATGAGTAAATCATTCCCCGCCCTAGACAGGTGAACCCCATCATTCAAATAGAAGTGATCACCCCGAATACACCCATGGGGAATGCTATGCAAATGCGCTGAGCGAAACAATTTCCCAATTTTATTGTTGACCCTCTTTACCGAGTGGTTCAACGCCGACACTGAGAAACCCCCCCGCCAAACTCTCCTGGGGATCATGTGGGACCAGGCAATTGTGCACCCCGGGAGCCTCCTAGCCAACCAGCTGACTGCCGACAAAATGTCATACCAAATCATTGCCCCCCAAGTGTACTATGATTATAGATGGCGGTGACCTTTCCCGCCCTAAGAGACCCTCCACAAACGATTGAAATTGGTCAAAACAGAGGCCTCCCTTCCCATGGAAGGTCACTCTGAACCCGTATTCCCCAGATGCGTGAATCGCGTCACCTGCCATTAATACTTCCCCGGCGCGCCTCACGTATGAGTGGCCCACGACCCATACCACTTGCTCTCCAGTCGGTGATCCTCGACCGCTGGTCCCCTGGTGATGGGTTGATCCCAAATTCCGCCCTGCGTCACAGGCTTGCGAAACTGTAATTCAAACAAAAGACAACAAGCGTGAGTGCATTTCATCAGTCTTTTACAACATGTGCAATCGCACATACCTCTTGAAACAGTTCGAGGACCAACGGCCTAGCTGTTTCACTTCTTCCGCACCCAGACCCCGAGCCGTAGCCTCAGTAGCGGCCCCAATTCTGAATGAGTGGGTCCCAAAATCGCACGGGTACATGCCCGCCGCAGGGATTGTAAGTGCCAGCAGCCTCTGAAACTGAAATTTCGTCAGAGGGGTGCCATCCTTGTGTCTAAGCAGACTCCCTCCCCATGTCGCCGGCCTCTGTGCCAGGTAGTCCTCTACATACCTTATCGGACAACTGGGGCTCCCTCGAGCGCGCTGCACAACAACACTACCCCCCATAGCATCCTGGTCTGTCTTGGACCTGGCTATCGAGACTAGCATAGAATCACCCCATATTTGAACGTGATCCCTGCATAGGCCTCCCTCCATATCTTTCTTGTTCCCCGCTACAAGTTCACTCACCCGCATAGCCCCATGGAATGCCAAGGCGAAAGCTGCTCGGAACAGAACTACCTCGGAAGGGGAGGAGCATGTCTCATCCAGTTTTGCTAGTAGCAGAGACAATCTTTCTAAACCAATCGGGTGCCTTGTATCTTGTCTGCGACCCTCCAGGCATTGCCAACTATGAAGCGCCTTCCTGACTAAAAAGGAACCCGTTGGGTCCTGTATTCCGTGGAGCTGTGCCATGAATGATATGGCCGCCCTATGTCTGTTGGCCGTCGCCGCTGATCGGCCTTCTCTATGAAGCGCCACTAAGAACCCCAGGAAGGATTCCTCCTGCCCCCAGCTATGACTCCCTGCCGGCCCTAAAAAGGCGCAGTAAGAACGAAACGCTCCCTCATAGGCTTTCCTCGTCCTGGGCGCTAAACTGGCTGCCACAAGGTCCTGTAATCCGGGGCACCAATCAGCCATAGTGCTTTGGGGAACGGTGCCGCCACTAGATCCGCTGTAGGTAGATAGCCCCTGAAAGCCTGCATGTGTGAATGAGAGAGTGCATCAGCTGCATTATTCAGCACACCCGGCACATGCTTTGCCCTGAACTGTACATTCAATCTCATGCAACGTAATACAATTTCCTTCAACAGTTTTAAGATCCACTTGCAGCGTGCTGCCTGCTGATTAATGCACTCGACCACTGTCATATTGTCTGACCAAAACACAACTGAGCGGTCCCTAAAATCTTCTGGACATGCCAACAGAGCCACCCAAATGGGAAATAGCTCCAAGAACCCAATGTTACCTGTTAGGCCACTGGAGTGCCACCACGTCACCCACATGGGTGAAGGGCCGAGGCACAAACAGATCAAGGAATCTCCGACAGAATTACAATCAGAATACTGGTGGCCGGGGATGAGCCTGCAACATTATAAATTTGCAAAGAGCTGTCCAAACTGCAACAGAGATCGCAGTAGCAAGCCAACCGGAGTATTGCCATGTCCATTTCTGTAGTTAGCATAAGGCTATCTATACGTAAAATCCAGCGTCCCATTAATTCCTTTTAAGATTAGATTCACTTAAAAATACAGACCCCAGCGCTCAGCTGACGCCAGAACTGTTATAAAAGATTTGCGAGTCTTTATCGGCACATACGCAATTGGCATGCTACATTATGACCAGGGTCCTGCTTTAAGCTCTCAAGCTTATAAGGAGGCCATGACCAGCATGGGCATTGCGTTGCGGTACTCTTGTCCTTCCATCCTGAGGGAAATGGGATTGTGGAAAGAAAAAACCGAGACATAAAGCAATCCATAACAGCAAAGGTATTAGGTTCGGGTGATGGGTGTGTCCAACATTTAACAAGTGTTCAACGTAGTCTTAACAATCTGCCAAGAAATTCTCTAAAAGGTTTCAGCCCGTACGAACTATTGGTCGGAACTAGAATGTATATTCAGGATTTAGATAGTCAAACTTCAGTGGTAGAAGATAAGAAAACATGCTTTGACATCAAAGATCGTTTGGCTGTTTTACAGGACTTAAATGAAACAAGAAAAGCCCTGAGTAACATAAAGTTAAAACAACAGCAAACAACCACTGAAGAAACACCACCTGTCCCAGCAAGGTCTGTCTGGATTCCAAAGATTGGGGATCTGGTCAGAGAGAAGATCGCGGTGAAGAAGGAATTTGGGCCTTCTTACAGAAAAGCAGTACCTGTCTCAGCTGTCAGCGGAACAAGATCAGTTGTACTACCGCCCCTTGCTGATAAAAAGGAGAACCGAGTTGTATCCATTGACCTGGTAAAACCACAACCATGTGGCCAATAATAAGTACTAGGCCCAGTGGACTCCCAAGAATTAGCAGGACTCCAAAACTTGCTACAATCCAAGAGGTTCAAACTGAGAGACTAATCACATTTGATAAACCTAAAGTGAATAAAAAAGGACTATGCAACAATGCCATGGAACTTTTGCCTCTTGAAACCCAAATTGAAACAGTTCGTCAAGTAACACCAGTCTACAACGATGTAGCCTCAGACTATGCTAATGAAAGAAAACTTGAAAAAGCAATTCCAACAATTGATAGAACTGCATCTGGCTACTTCATCAATTTCGATAACTTTTCTGAAGATCCAAGCGAACCTGAAGAAAATCCAACAACAAAAACTTTTAAAGACAAAGAAACAGAACTCTTTCATCAACTCAAAGAAACCTATCTGATTTCTCCATGGACTGAATTTTGGATTGTGTTAGGTGTACTTCTCCTCCTGCTATGGCTCATCATGGTACTTTGTTTGGGAAAATTCATTGAGGGAAAATACAGTACAATGGACACAGCAAGTCAGAAAATCAACTTGGTCCTAAAGCCACACAAGTCATCTCACATCGAGAAAAGAGAACTATCATCAGTGAATGTCACAGCCATTCCAATACCCGGTGGGGTAGTTTGGGACAAAACGGATTACGAAATCTATGGCCCGGTCGAACTCTTGAAATATCCTCACCAGTTCAAGGTTTCATTAAGTGACTTTGTAAAACCAAGTACATTTTCTGATGATTGGGACTTTGAAAGCATAAATAATATCATGTCAGATTTAGTAATGTCAGCAAAATTTACAGAACATGATTATTTACAGGGTTCATCGAACTATGAACAAATGTACTGCTATAACCACTATGCACTTCACTATTTGCATAAATCTGCACAACCTAGAAATATTTTTAAATATAATCAATGGGAACATTGTGCAACTCCAACTAAAAGCAGTTCGAAAACATTTTTGAGAAATTCCCATACTTCTCAAGGTTTAACACAAGTGATGCAGAAACATTTTATTATAAACTGTTAGATAAAACAGGGATAAAAACTATGTTGACAAATACTAAATTGATTTATTCGGAAACATTTTATGAAAAAATTATTACATTTGGTTTTGATTTCTGGAAAAACAACATTGAAACAAAAACCATCTGGGGTACAAAAGAATAGCAGGTCACAGGTTTAGAAGCATTATTTCATGGCTGCATGATCCCAGAACAAATAATGTTCTTGAATGACACCATTCAACAGACTACTTGTCTTGGCCTAGCTAAGATTAAAGACTTAAACACACCGTCTATTCCAAAACCAATACCTGATAATACAACCACACATATTGAGATAGACGTATCCCAAATTTTACACCAAAACAGAACACATCCTGATTTGAAAAAGTGGTTAATCTGGCCAACAGACACAAATAACTGTCAAGATAGATTCCTGAACAAAATACAGGGGTTAAAAATGACCAGACCAGACCCTAGATACTCCCAGAGACAACATCCAGGTATAGTAACAACATAGAGTGAAGGGAAATTATGCCTTGAATGGCTACAGACATCCACACTGGCAGAAATTAAGCAACACTTGGCTTTACTTAAAGATGGTGCTGACTTGCACGATTTCATAATGGGACCACGCAAACAGCGTAAAAAACGTTTCATAGCGGCCAGTATATACGCTGCGTACAACGAAGCTTGGAACGTAACTCAAATTGAGACAGTAGAGAAAATACGAGAAATTGATCATATTAATTTGGAAAAATCGCTTTCTGTTGTGGACAATGGGTTAATGACTCTGTCTTCCAGAATATATTCACTGGACAGTATTGTATCATCTGCTATCGATATAATAGATCAGGACTTGCTAATGTTACAACACGGTCAGTCCCAATTACATTCTATTGTACAGCTAGGCTGGATGTTGCAAAACCTGCGTTCAGGCTACGTGCCATGGCGTCTGATAAACATATCGTCATTATTCTCTATCTTTAACCTTACTGATAAACAAATCAGTTTGGCACAAAAAGGAGCAGACTATACAATTCTGAGCATTGAAAAACTTGAGAGATTACCAATGACAATGTCAGAAAGACCTGTCATTGAATGGATAGTAAACGGAATAATCACAATTTCGATAACAACTTTCCAATTTAAAAATTGCCAAGAGTATATACCAGCAGGCCAGTATGAAAGGTTGGGTAAAGGGTACATTACAGTAAGTGGTATACTTCTGTGCCAAGGTATTAATTTGCCTGGGGCCTGTGAGGGGACTTCAAATAACCTTTCATGCCACCAGCATGGCACACCTGCAACACAAATAGAGCCATTCTTCAGACAACTTTCTAACGGGAGTTACGTTCTAAAAACAGACCACAGCAGTTGTGGCATGGTGCCAGGGAAAGCATATCTCGTAAGCGTTAGTTCCATGGTCACTTGCTGTATGCAAGTATTGTATCCAAAAGGCCCTCCTGATACAGAGGTGACGATTTGGCCTTCCTTGAATATCTCTAGGCATGAGCGGATGGACAGCTCACTCAAGGGACCCCTGCGCCCTTCAGCGCGATTGCATAGTAACACACACATGGTCGCTCGAACTAGTTGAAGCTCAAATTCAGTTACTCATTCATTAGCGAATTTGCAGATTTGCGACTTCACAAAATCCGCGGATTTGAGGATTTTGTGGTGGGAGGGGGTCTTCTGTGCCAGTTCACGTGCCTCCTATGTGTATGGTCAGGCATGGCTTCAATGCGAGTTCGCATGCCTCTTGTGTGTATAAAAGGTCAGAGAAAGATCAGTTCAGCAGATGAAGAGAAAGAAGCTCCTGGTCACAGGAACAGCACTGGTGTTGTGCTCGTGAAAGTCAAGGATGCAAAGGCCTCTATCCAGCATCACAGCTGATGTTCCACAGTAGATTTGGGAAGAAGGCAGACCTGCCCAGCCTAAACGACCCTCATGATTGTTTTTGGGCTAATGAATGAGTCACTGAATTTGAGCTTCAATTAGTTCGAGCGACCATGTGTGTGTTACTATGCAATCGCGCCGAAGGGCGCAGGGGGCCCTTGAGTGAGCTGTCCATCATAGCGGGTAAATGGCGGGAAGACGGTGCACACCGCGAGTGTGCGGGCGGGGCCAAACAGGCATGGCTTCAATGCGAGTTCACATGCCTCTTGTGTGTATAAAAGGTCAGAGAAAGATCAGTTCAGCAGATGAAGAGAAAGAAGCCCCTGGTCACAGGAACAGCACTGGTATTGCGCTCGTGAAAGTCAAGGATGCAAGTGGCTCTGTCCAGCATCACAGCGGATTTTTGAAGGTAGATGTGGGGAGAAAGCAGACCTGTGCCCAGCCTACTCATGTAACTATTTTACAATGGCGCCAGCAAGCTGCCAGCGCCGTTGTAAAATAGTTACAAAATTAGCTTGCATAGGAAGCACTTAGATAAAATAAGGCAGCACCTGCTTCGTTTTATCTAGTGGTTCCTGTGCAAGCTAACTTTGTAACTATTTTACAACGGCGCTGGCAGCTTGCTGGCGCCATTGTAAAATAGTTACATGAGTGGGGGTTCAACTTTTGAACCCGTTAAGTCCGCTGATTTTTTTTTGCGGATTTTGTGGGAAATCTGCAAAATTAGCAGATTGCGGATTTCCTTAAAATCCGCAAAATCCGCGGGCGTATCGGATTTCCCGCTCATGCCTAAATATCTCTTCTATACGAATTGATACTTTAAGCAGAATGAAGTCTGTTATTTTACAGAAAACCGTGCCTTTAACGTCATCAAAAGAAACGTATGATCTTCAACTGATTGCCCCATGCATTTCGCAGAAATGCTAAGCCAAAGTCTAAATATGTCAGATGCCAGTGGCATCGCACATGTATTTAAGACAATATTTTCGGGACTGTTAACACCCTTCGAAGCAATCCTGGGCATCTTTCCCAATTTTGTCCATTCTGTCTTTGGCGGCCTACCACTACTTTTGGGACTCGTAGCAGGAATTTTATTTTTTGACTCTTCTGCTCCGATATGGCAAGCCAAACCACAGACAAGACTCCAGCAACAATGGAAAAAACGATCCTAGCTATACGCTATCGGGACCGCATAACTAAAGTCCTTGGATTAGCCCGGCTAAGAGATCTGAATATGACCTGGTTTCTTTCATTCAGACCTATATGGCAGAACTGCATCTTACCTGTGCTTCGATGTATGCTATGCGGAGAAGAATGTGTGTTGTACACAATCAGCAGTACTAATGGATATCGATACTTCGCTAAGTCCTGTAACGGCTCATGCATCGTGTTGTCCCCAGCGGTTACCAATCCTGATGACGGAATTCATTGAAACTTCACCACTATGATTAGGTGGTGGCAGTGAAGTACGAGATGAGAGCAACATCACCCAGGTACGACCTTCTGTGAGCATTGCTGATCCTGACATCGATGATAGCAATCATTCTCACGACTGCCCCGTTACAGCATTTTCAACCATGGTCGATCTTTCACCTGAAGCTGTAGACTGTTTTTTTGCACATCTGTCTGAAGTAATGTTCTCCCCTGAACAGAAAGAATAACTTTTTAAGCAAACCGGCACACAGCTTTCCTCTGAACTCTGAATTCGGCCTTCAGCTTTGATAAACAAAAGCTACTAAAAGTATTTGGAAGTATTTTCTCCTCTGAAAACGAAATTATTTTTTTTCAAAGTTCCAAAATATTTACCCTTTTTTCTGGCACATGTACTCTGCTTAAAGTAGAACTATTCTTAAAGAACAGAGCTTCTATTTTTAGTAATTCTAGAGACAAAATATTACCTCAGCCTCTAGCACAAGCACAAGCAATTGCATTTATATGTGATGAAATAGTCCAGACCTTCTTTTCTGTATTAAGAGACATTTCATGTGTAATTTTCGCAAATCGTTCAGCTAAATATATATGCATCCTTTTTTACTGAATGATTACACTGCTTGATAAGCGTACAGTACCAATAATCTTTTGTGTATTTTGCATACACAATTTCAAATGCAAAAATGTATTTTGGGGTGGGTTGGAATACACATGCACCTTTACATGTTGACTATTGCTTAGTTTTTAGTAATGATGGACATTAGATCGTGGAGTGGGTATTGTGTTTTTATCTAGGAACCTGAATCAATATTGCTATTCTATGCCCTTGTACGGCTATAATCAATAATATCCCTATAATGGCATAAGAATCAGATCCATATTTCAGTAATTCGCCCTTGCAGTCCAAGGCACGGCAAAAGCTACTTCCTTGGATTCCTAGAAAGCACATTGAGTTCTTTCGACACACCAAACCTCCAGCAACCTGGGAAATCCCTACTTGCTTTCTTTTGATTTGTAATAGAACTCCTGCGAACACAGTAAGAACGGCCAGTTCTTAGTGACATCTTTATTGACGTCTTATGTCCAAACCTTATGTCAAACTCAGCACCTATCAGGTATAAATATGCCAACGTTGCCTTAAACAAACACACGGTGGTGGTTTTAGAGCAGAGAAGCTATCTACTTTCCGAGAGCCCAGCTGATGTGAAAAGCCCACGGACGCTGCCCCTCCTCTTTGACGCGCTGAGAATGACACTGCCTTTTCTTCTGCCGAGAAAATCCAGCTCCGGCGTTTCCAGCCTGCCCTTGCGGGTGACTGGGATATCGAGTCCTAAGAGAGAGATACCAGACCTCCTACATTCTATTTTGAGGGGGGGGGGTTTTCGCACTCCGACTCACCCACCAGCAGGTGTGCCCCAGGAGCATCATGGTAGATGCAGTCTCTTAATAGCGTGTGCGCTATTGCGTTGAAAGTGTGTCGTAGCAAGGTTGCAGCACCAACTCTGGACACCGGTGTTTCGGAATTGTTGTTCCTCGTCAGCAGAGTGTAGGTTTTTCGGGGTTAGCTGTGCAGGCTGCCAAGTGTTCTCAGGTATGTACCTCTCTGGCGCGGGTGCGATCTCCGAGCTCGTCAGCTCTAGCTCAAAGGAGCCAATCAACTTTGAGGGGGGGTTTCGCACTCCGACTCACCCACCAGCAGGTGTGCCCCAGGAGCATCATTGTAGATGCAGTCTCTTAATAGCGTGTGCGCTATTGCGTTGAAAGTGTGTCGTAGCAAGGTTGCAGCACCAACTCTGGACACCGGTGTTTCGGAATTCTTGTTCCTCGTCAGCAGAGTGTAGGTTTTTCGGGGTTAGCTGTGCAGGCTGCCAAGTGTTCTCAGGCATGTACCTCTCTGGCGCGGGTGCGATCTCCGAGCTCGTCAGCTCTAGCTCGAGGGAGCCAATCAACTTTGAGGGGGGGTTTTCGCACTCCGACTCACCCACCAGCAGGTGTGCCCCAGGAGCATCATGGTAGATGCAGTCTCTTAATAGCGTGTGCGCTATTGCGTTGAAAGTGTGTCGTAGCAAGGTTGCAGCACCAACTCTGGACAACGGTTTTTCAGAATTCTTGTTCCTCGTCAGCAGAGTGTAGGTTTTTCGGGGTTAGCTGTGCAGGCTGCCAAGTGTTCTCAGGTATGTACCTCTCTGGCGCGGGTGCGATCTCCGAGCTCGTCAGCTCTAGCTCGAGGGAGCCAATCAACTTTGAAGAGGGGGGATCGCACTCCGACTCACCCACAAGCAGGTGTGCCCCAGGAGCATCATGGTAGATGCAGTCTCTTAATAGCGTGTGCGCTATTGCGTTGAAAGTGTGTTGTAGCAAGGTTGCGGCACCAACTCTGGACACCGGTGTTTCGGAATTCTTGTTCCTCGTCAGCAGAGTGTAGGTTTTTCGGGGTTAGCTGTGCAGGCTGCCAAGTGTTCTCAGGTATGTACCTCTCTGGCGCGGGTGCGATCTCCGGGCTCGTCAGCTCTAGCTCCAGGGAGCCAATCAACTTTGAGGGGGGGGGGTTTCGCACTCCGACTCACCCACCAGCAGGTGTGCCCCAGGAGCATCATGGTAGATGCAGTCTCTTAATAGCGTGTGCGCTATTGCGTTGAAAGTGTGTCGTAGCAAGGTTGCAGCACCAACTCTGGACACCGGTGTTTCGGAATTCTTGTTCCTCGTCAGCAGAGTGTAGGTTTTTCGGGGTTAGCTGTGCAGGCTGCCATGTGTTCTCAGGTATGTACCTCTCTGGCGCGGGTGCGATCTCCGAGCTCGTCAGCTCTAGCTCGAGGGAGCCAATCAACTTTGAGGGGGGGGTTTTCGCACTCCGACTCACCCACCAGCAGGTGTGCCCCAGGAGCATCATGGTAGATGCAGATTCTTAATAGCGTGTGCGCTATTGCATTGAAAGTGTGTCGTAGCAAGGTTGCAGCACCAACTCTGGACACCGGTGTTTCGGAATTCTTGTTCCTCGTCAGCAGAGTGTAGGTTTTTCGGGGTTAGCTGTGCAGGCTGCCAAGTGTTCTCAGGTATGTACCTCTCTGGCGCGGGTGCGATCTCCGAGCTCGTCAGCTCTAGCTCCAGGGAGCCAATCAACTTTGAGGGGGGGTTTTCGCACTCCGACTCACCCACCAGCAGGTGTGCCCCAGGAGCATCATGGTAGATGCAGTCTCTTAATAGCGTGTGCGCTATTGCGTTGAAAGTGTGTCGTAGCAAGGTTGCAGCACCAACTCTGGACACCGGTGTTTCGGAATTCTTTTACCTCGTCAGCAGAGTGTAGGTTTTACGGGGTTAGCTGTGCAGGCTGCCATGTGTTCTCAGGTATGTACCTCTCTGGCGCGGGTGCGATCTCCGAGCTCGTCAGCTCTAGCTCGAGGGAGCCAATCAACTTTGAGGAGGGGGTTTTCGCACTCCGACTCACCCACCAGCAGGTGTGCCCCAGGAGCATCATGGTAGATGCAGATTCTTAATAGTGTGTGCGCTATTGCGTTGAAAGTGTGTCATAGCAAGGTTGCAGCACCAACTCTGGACACCGGTGTTTCGGAATTCTTGTTCCTCGTCAGCAGAGTGTAGGTTTTTCGGGGTTAGCTGTGCAGGCTGCCAAGTGTTCTCAGGTATGTACCTCTCTGGCACGGGTGCAATCTCCGAGCTCGTCAGCTCTAGCTCGAGGGAGCCAATCAAGTTTGAGGGGGGGGGTTTCGCACTCCGACTCACCCACCAGCAAATGTGCCCCAGGAGCATCATGGTAGATGCAGTCTCTTAATAGCGTGTGCGCTATTGCGTTGAAAGTGTGTCGTAGCAAGGTTGCAGCACCAACTCTGGACACCGGTGTTTCGGAATTCTTGTTCCTCGTCAGCAGAGTGTAGGTTTTTCGGGGTTAGCTGTGCAGGCTGCCAAGTGTTCTCAGGTATGTACCTCTCTGGCGGGGGTGCGATCTCCGAGCTCGTCAGCTCTAGCTCGAGGGAGCCAATCAACTTTCAGGGGGGGGTTTTCGCACTCCGACTCACCCACCAGCAGGTGTGCCCCAGGAGCATCATGGTAGATGCAGTCTCTTAATAGCGTGTGCGCTATTGCGTTGAAAGTGTGTCGTAGCAAGGTTGCAGCACCAACTCTGGACGGTGTGCACCTGTTACAACGCATTTTTTACAACGCACTACTGTTACAACGCATCTATTACAACGCAGATACTGTTACAACTCATGTTTTTACAACGCATTTTTTTACAACGCAGGTACCTTTACAACGCATACCATTACAACGTAAGTATTGGTAAGTATATAGTTATATTTTAAATGTTATATGTTTGGGGTAAAGGGGTATTTTTAGGGGTTAGGGTCAGTTTTGGGTTTTAGGGTAAAGGGGTATTTTTAGGGTTCAGGGTCAGTTTTTAGTTTTTGGGTAAAGGGGTATTTTTAGGGTTCAGGGTCAGTTTTCAGTTTTTGGGTAAAGGGGTATTTTTAGGGTTCAGGGTCAGTTTTCAGTTTTTGGGTAAAGGGGTATGTTTAGGGTTCAGGGTCAGTTTTCAGTTTTTGGGTAAAGGAGTATTTTTAGGGTTCAGGGTCAGTTTTCAGTTTTTGGGTAAAGGGGTATTTTTAGGGTTCAGGGTCAGTTTTCAGTTTTTGGGTAAAGGGGTATTTTTAGGGTTCAGGGTCAGTTTTCAGTTTTTGGGTAAAGGGGTATTTTTAGGGTTCAGGGTCAGTTTTTAGTTTTTGGGTAAAGGGGTATTTTTAGGGTTCAGGGTCAGTTTTCAGTTTTTGGGTAAAGGGGTATTTTTAGGGTTCAGGGTCAGTTTTCTGTTTTTGGGTAAAGGGGTATTTTTAGGGTTCAGGGTTAGTTTTTAGTTTGTGGGTAAAGGGGTATTTTTAGGGTTCAGGGTCAGTTTTCAGTTTTTGGGTAAAGGGGTATTTTTAGGGTTCAGGGTCAGTTTTCAGTTTTTGGGGTACAGGGTAAAAATAAATTGAAATTAATTTTAAATTAAAATATTTAATAGAAAATAAATTAAATTAAATTACATTACATTATTTTTGGGGTTGAGGGTCAGTTTTGAGTTTTTGGGGTACAGGGGTACAGGGTAAAAATAAAGTTATCATTTTTTTAATTTACAATAATTAATTTAAATTATATTTAATAAAATTACTTTAATTTATTTTTGGGGTTTAGGGTCAGTTTTGAGTTTCTGGGGTACAGGGGTACAGGGTAAAAATAAAGTAATATTAATTTAAATTTAAATTAATTAACGGAAATTAAATTATTTAAAATTACATTAAATTATATTTTTAAAAATTAAGTTACTATTATATTATTAATATTAATATATACTTACCAATACTTACGTTGTAATGGTCTGCGTTGTAAAGGTACCTGCGTTGTAGAAAAATGCGTTGTAAATACATGCGTTGTTACAGTATCCGCGTTGTAAAATCCGCGTTGTAACGGTATGCGTTGTAATAGTCCGCGTTGTAACATCATATATCCACTCTGGACACCGGTGTTTCGGAATTCTTGTTCCTCGTCAGCAGAGTGTAGGTTTTTCGGGGTTAGCTGTGCAGGCTGCCAAGTGTTCTCAGGTATGTACCTCTCTGGCGCGGGTGCAATCTCCGAGCTCGTCAGCTCTAGCTCGAGGGAGCCAATCAACTTTGAGGGGGGGGGTTTCGCACTCCGACTCACCCACCAGCAGGTGTGCCCCCGGAGCATCATGGTAGATGCAGTCTCTTAATAGCGTGTGTGCTATTGCGTTGAAAGTGTGTCGTAGCAAGGTTGCAGCACCAACCCTGGACACCGGTGTTT
Source organism: Lissotriton vulgaris (assembly GCF_964263255.1). Lineage (NCBI taxonomy): Eukaryota > Metazoa > Chordata > Amphibia > Caudata > Salamandridae > Lissotriton > Lissotriton vulgaris. The sequence continues at coordinate 2,039,499,836 of NC_141691.1, forward strand.
CGGAATTCTTGTTCCTCGTCAGCAGAGTGTAGGTTTTTCGGGGTTAGCTGTGCAGGCTGCCAAGTGTTCTCAGGTATGTACCTCTCTGGCGCGGGTGCGATCTCCGAGCTCGTCAGCTCTAGCTCGAGGGAGCCAATCAACTTTGAGGGGGGGGTTTTCGCACTCCGACTCACCCACCAGCAGGTGTGCCCCAGGAGCATCATGGTAGATGCAGTCTCTTAATAGCGTGTGCGCTATTGCGTTGAAAGTGTGTCGTAGCAAGGTTGCAGCACCAACTCTGGACACCGGTGTTTCGGAATTCTTGTTCCTCGTCAGCAGAGTGTAGGTTTTTCGGGGTTAGCTGTGCAGACTGCCAAGTGTTCTCAGGTATGTACTTCTCTGGCGCGGGTGCGATCTCCGAGCTCGTCAGCTCTAGCTCGAGGGAGCCAATCAACTTTGAGGGGGGGGGGTTTCGCACTCCAACTCACCCACCAGTAGGTGTGCCCCAGGAGCATCATGGTAGATGCAGTCTCTTAATAGCGTGTGCGTTATTGCGTTGAAAGTGTGTCGTAGCAAGGTTTCAGCACCAACTCTGGACACCGGTGTTTCGGAATTCTTGTTCCTCGTCAGCAGAGTGTAGGTTTTTCGGGGTTAGCTGTGCAGGCTGCCAAGTGTTCTCAGGTTTGTACCTCTCTGGCGCGGGTGCGATCTCCGAGCTCGTCAGCTCTAGCTCGAGGGAGCCAATCAACTTTGAGGGCGGCGTTTCGCACTCCGACTCACCCACCAGCAGGTGTGCCCCAGGAGCATCATGGTAGATGCAGTCTCTTAATAGCGTGTGCGCTATTGCGTTGAAAGTGTGTCGTAGCAAGGTTGCAGCACCAACTCTGGACACCGGTGTTTCGGAATTCTTGTTCCTCGTCAGCAGAGTGTAGGTTTTTCGGGGTTAGCTGTGCAGGCTGGCAAGTGTTCCCAGGTATGTACCTCTCTGGCGCGGGTGCGATCTCCGAGCTCGTCAGCTCTAGCTCGAGGGAGCCAATCCACTTTGAGGGGGGGGTTTTCGCACTCCGACTCACCCACCAGCAGGTGTGCCCCAGGAGCATCATGGTAGATGCAGTCTCTAAATAGCGTGTGCGCTATTGCGTTGAAAGTGTGTCGTAGCAAGGTTGCAGCACCAACTCTGGACACCGGTGTTTCGGAATTCTTGTTCCTCGTCAGCAGAGTGGAGGTTTTTCGGGGTTAGCTGTGCAGGCTGCCAAGTGTTCTCAGGTATGTACCTCTCTGGCGCGGGTGCGATCTCCGAGCTCGTCAGCTCTAGCTCGAGGGAGCCAATCAACTTTGAGGGGGGGGGTTTTCGCACTCCGACTCACCCACCTACATTCTATTCCCAAGGTACAGTGCTGACTAAACCCTTAGAGAGAATTCTTGAATCAGATTCTTGGCAAAAACGACTTCACTTAAACTGCTACTTACTTACTCCTTCCCATGTATTAGGCTTAGGTCAGGTACACCGGTGTAGGTGTATTTTAGAAGCATCAGTTGAGCACGTTAGTCAATGTACATATGTATGTATATATTTCATCCATTTTAAAGTGTCTTATGGCTAAGAAACCATATCAATGCTTTTGCAGTATTATTTCATAATACTCCTTTTACTGTACGTACTCTACTTTATATTAAGTATTGCAATTGTGGCAATTCATTTCTCTTGCATGAGAAGGAAGACTGCTCAATAAATAATATCTTTTTATTGAAAACGCCTGTCTCTCTCTTCTCTGCACTCTGGGGAAACTAAGAACGCACTTCTGACTGAGTGAAATAGTTGTCTATTGTTTTCACACGACTCTAGAGATTTACTCTTATTCTGGGGGAGCAAAGTTGTCATGTTATATGGTTTTCGGAAGCTGAATCCCTTCTTGTCTGAGCCAGGGAAGCTGATCCCTACCTATTCATTCAAGAAAGTTTCCAGTGACCTCTGAGCTAGCTGGCGCAAACCTAAATTAAGTTTAACATAGTCAGTAGAGACCTAGAAGACCTAAGTCCTATGTCTACACTGCTGTTTATGTTATTCCAATGCGCAGAGCCTATTCGGAAAATAGGGAGTACACTACACTGCCACCTTTTTTTAATGTTGCACAGCCGCCGACGATCGCCCCCCGCAATCCTGACAGCCCTGTCGATCTCCAGCCATATCTCTCCCTTCTCATAGGCAGATACCTGTCAGGAACACAAAGTGAAACAACATCACTACACCTGCTCCATCTCCCAGAGACACACACTTCGCACACCATTGATAATGTGAACAGCGCATTGGATGCTGACAGGACTTGCATCATGTGAATTAGGCCTCTGGGCAAACCCCAATGCACTACATGGCATTTAAAGGCAACAGATGGTGTAACAGATGCAACACACACACTGATCATGGCACGCACTGTACAGCACATGCAACAGCAGGGTGTGGGACAGCACGTGGCAAGCAGTCGCATGTCTTACTCCACTTAACAACCCTCAGCAGACCAGACAGACACACCCTGGCACAGATCACTCGCCTGTCACTGACAGAAGTGGAAACAACCCTCACTTTGCACATGTGCCACTTGACAAAGAGGTGTCACAGGCATTGTGCTAACTTTGCAAGTCAGGCACACACCACTGCTTACTAGTCACATCAGATGGCTCTAGCTGCTGCCAACGCCATGCATCTGTGGTGTAACACTTCACATACACACTCACCCAGATGATAAGGAACATTCACACACTGCAATGTCCATGAGGTTAAACACATCATTTGTACAATATCACCACAGGTCCACCCACACAAGTCATACATAGCTGTGAGTACAGTCCAATGTCACTCTGGGGGACTACTGTTACACCTCGGACATTTGGGAATAAAGCCAACAAGGTCTTGCATGGCTGAATGTGTCACGCACTATGCAGTGAATGTCACAGTAAGCACAATGCAATTGAGGACTGAACACACATGAACTACATCATGCTCTGCATGAGAGACACCACCATGTACACCCCCTGGGACACTCTCAGAACAACATTGCATCTCCGTCCCACCAATACACAATGCCTGTTGTGACACTCACACAACAGGTGCACAGTCAAAGGTACTGCAGTCAGCACTCACCTGCTCCCCTGTTCTCTCATACAGCTTGCTGTACTGTGGAAGGAGGGTATCCAGCAGGGTCTGGTTTTCCTCATCAGTGAATGCTGGTGCCCTCTCCATTGTACGCGACATAAGAGTCCAGGGAATGCAGAGTCAGCAGCAGTGTAGTCCACTCCAATGTTGTGCAGGCAAGTGCTCACTCACAGCCGCATGCAGCCTTAAATCAGTGCTGCTGAGGGGCTTTCACTCTCAGGAGTACAGTGTGATAGGCCAGATTACTTTGCATCCTACGTTCATCCAATCCCTTTAAACATAATGCCCTGACACACATTTGCATGGTTCAAAATTTGAGCTTTAGCTCCATAACAAATTTGCAACAATGTATATTTTTGCCCAACTGACTTTTGCAGGACACCTGTAGCACACACTCAAATCTCATTATCCATGACAACCAAGCTGAATTCAGGGCCTACTACTCATCCCCTAGGTGTCCCCTATGTATTTTTTCAGATCCAAACACATGTACGTTGTGTTTCACGTCACGTATGGCACCTTTTTAATAGTAATATGCTGCGCACACATGCACGTAATGTCGGGGTACGGCTTGCTCGCGTATGGCACCATTACAATAGTGAGATGTGCTGCACACATGCACGTCATGTCGGGTACAGCTCGCTCTCGTATGGCACCATTACAATAATGAGATGTGCCGCACACACACACACATAATGTCAGGGTACGGCTCGCTCGCGTATGGCACCATTACAACAGTAAGACGTGCCGCACACACGCATGTAATGTCGGGTTAGGGTCGCTCGCGTATGGCACTATTACAATAATCAGACGTGCCGCACACACACATGTAATGTCGGGGTTCGGCTCGCTCGAGTATGGCACCATTACAATAGTGAGACGTGCTACACACACGCACGTTATATCGGGGTACGGCTCGCTCACATATGGCACCATTACAATAGTGAGACGTGCCGCACAGATGCACGTAATGTCTGGGTACGGCTCGTTGTGTATGGCACCATACCAATAGTGAGACGCTGCGCACACACCCACGTAATGTCGGGGTATGGTTTGCTCATGTATGGCACGATTACAATAGTGAGATGCTGTTCACACACAAACTTGTGAATGCAGGGGTATGATGCGTATCACACGCTCACGTATGGCACCATTACAATAGTGATACGAGGCACACACATGGCAGGGATGTAGGGGTATGGTTCAAACAATGATATGTATCAAGTACTTTTAATTTCATACATGTGCAGACCCTAGGTGTGGCAGGAAGTGATATAGCCCAGGGCATTTGATCTTGTTGCACAATTGATGTGTGCTGACATGTTGACACATGTCATGTGTGATGTGTCACTATGTGGTACACATAACCTTTACACTTGTCACATGGGTACAATTATGCATATGTAGCCATTTACATCAACACTGGGATGGCACAGTCATCAATATAGGCACCTGTCTCATGATGCCAGGGACCGGGGCAATTTGACACTTGACATTTCACGCTCAGCATGATCCTATGTGACTATGGCCGGTGTGTGTTATGTCAAACCTTGAGCTTGTTGTTTGTGTCACGTAAACTGCATCTGCTGTTGGTGCATCTAACATGGGTCTGTGTTGAGATGGGGAATGGTTTCACATGTACGCTCACCATGCCACATGTACATGTCTACAGCTTTTGGGTCTGATGGCATCAGGCATCAATTTACCAAAGGCACACATGTCTGCATCCTGACAAGGGCTGACTAGTTATTTTGTCACATGCACAGCTTTATCGCTATGTTTTTTATATGTAAATTTGCTATTTCATGTGACCTGTGTATGTGCCTTGCAGTCAGCTGTCTGGATGGGTTGTCGACCTTCCACTGCAGGTTTAGTACAATGTGTCACTCAAGTGATACCTTGGGTTGTGCACTCAGACCACACCAGCAGCTTGTCTCAGGGCATGTCATATTTATTGAGGCAAACCACAGGTGTATCTGGGTTTACTTAGGAGTGGCAGCAAACTGCCATATGAAATGAAATTAATTTGTACTTGTAAAGCGCACTCATACCCCAACTGGGGTTTCCTGGTGCTGGACGCATACTGCTGTGGAACCCTTCCTGGCTTTTCCCTTTGTATTGTCCACTCCTGGGCACCCCCAAGCTGAAGCCAGGAATCCCAGCGCTGTTGGGGCTGTTGTGGAGATTAAGCAAGCTATTGCCTAGAGTTGCAGACTGGGACCCATGATTAGAATAGGCACTGAGGCAAGAATTATCAGGTACGAGGAAATTGAGACCAAGACCCACCGAGGCGGGAATTGAACCCTGGTCCTTGGCCAGACCTCTGCATCAGGGTCTTCCACTCTAACCATTGAGCCACACTTCTCCACATATCTGTCCGGAATTGCTTGCACATGCCAGACTCCATAGTGATCTGATGTCTAGTAGCATTTTTGCATGTGATATGTACCTTGCCATGCATTCTTTCCAAATAAGTCCTGCAGGGCACCGCCTCTACCAAGGCCATTTCCAGACTTGGATACCATAAGGGAACATGACTGCATCCGACGTTACAGATTCACTTGAGCTTTGATTCAGGACTCGACAAACAAGCTGGCACCACATCTCCTACCGCAACACAGGTATCCTACTGCACTGACAGCCAAGCTAAAGCTGATGGCAGCCCTAGCGGCACCGAAGCTGTGGAACACTCTTCCTCTTTCTATCAAGACCAGTACTTCCCTCTGGTCCTTTCGAAAGAATCTGAAGACCTGGCTTTTTAACCAATGATCCTGACTATCACCTAGGCACCCCTTGTGGGTTTAACATTTCAGTTATCAGCGCCGAGATGCCCTAGGGCCTTCGTTCGCGCTCTACAAATGTTATAATAAATAAATAAATAAATACATTTTTTTGCAACAGGTACGTTCCAATTGACCATAGCCGATGTAGGTGGTATGTCCCAAACAATGTTCAGCCACGTTTCGCGTGATGTGTCATCCACCATGTTGGAGCATATTGATGAATACATCACATTTCCTACCCCTGAAGATTTTAGAGATGTGAAAGGTGAATTCTATGCCCTGGGTGGGATGCCAAATGTAATTGGGTCCATTGATGGGACACATATGGCTTTGGTGCCACCACAAGCTCAGGAACAGGCTTTCCGCAACTGGAAACATTATCACTCTAATAAATGCCCTGGTGGTGTGTCTTGCTAACATGAGGATTTACCATGTTTATGCACGTTATCCAGGATCGTGCCATGATGCATTCATCATGAGACGTAGCATGGTGCCAAGATTGATGCTGCATCTGCGCAACCATCGGGCATGTCTTGTTGGTGGGTATACTCTGTGTGTCCTCTGTGTTTCAGTATCTTTTGCTCTGCCTGCATCTCATGAACCACTTATTTACATGATGTATATTTGCAGGTGACTCTGGATATCCCAACATGCCATGGCTGATGACACCTCTCCGGAACCCAGGAACAGCTGCAGATCAGCGGTACAATAATGCACACGGGAGACCAGGCGAGTGATCGAGCGGACATTTGGCCTCCTGAAGAGCAGATTCCGGTGTCTCGATAAGACCGGCGAATTCCTCCCATATGCCCCAGCCAAAGTCTGTAATATCTTCATTGTGTGCTGCATGCTGCACAACATGGCAGTTGAGAAGGCAGTGCCACTCATCCTGGATCCTGAGGAGCAGGAACATCCACCCGTTGAGGATGAAGGGGTTGGTCACGATGCAAGTGATGAGGAGGAGGAGGAGAAGGAGGATGTCCAGTGTCAGCTCATACGCAACTTCTCATAATGGGGAGTCACTGCAAATGAGTGAGCAAGCTTGTAGTGTTCAGTGGCATGTGTTGCAATGTGTGTGTCCAGCTGACTGTATGCACAGTCACTTTGATGTGTGTTCTGATGCATCACGCAAGTGCTGATGTCATACCACACTGAAATGCCCAATGACTTAGCTTTAATTTTACATGCGTACTACATTGTAAGTATTTTGTACCTACCTATGTCTTTAGCAAATATTTGTAACAGTGAGCCCTTGAGTTTCTCTAATTCTCAGGTTGCTGTGCCTGTTGTCTGTTTGTGTCATCTCAGTCCTCCTGCTATTCCTCATGATGATTGCAACGTGGGGTGAATCAGCGTTCCATGCACGACATGTGTAAATGTCATTTCAGGTAAGAGAACCAAACAGGCTTTTAAGGGTTGGTATTGTTTGGGAATTTGTGGGAAGTGTTACTGTGCATGTTGAAGAACCATCCATAAATGTGTAATCGACATGGATCGAATTACATGTTGCACCACTCCCAAGACAGGACAGTCACCCTTCTTGACAGTCATCCGTTGTGGAGTATTGACTCTGGTGAAGGCATGAATATGTGTCAACCTTGACCCTGACACTTTAAGTATTCCTCTTGTTGACATTGTGTGGGACATCACAACCACACGCTCCATGGTGAATTGCAGCCTCACTGTGTGCAGCAGGATGTTTTTGGCTCAACCACTTAATCTTGTGTGCCAGTACTTTGGGATTTCCAACAACCATGTTGTGAATGTGTAGGCCAGCTTATGTCCCACCTGTTCTGTCACGTATCCTGTGAGTCTGTTCGTATGGATGCATTGCCCCTTGTGCCAGTATGTCACGTCACTGTCACGTTGCTTCCTCATGGCCAGTGGAGAACGCTGCTTTGCAAGCCTTCTTGGTCAGTTGATGTTACCTTTCTATTCCCATGATGCCAGGAATCTTGCGCTGATGACGTCACAACGTTATGATGTAGCTAATGTGAACGCTTATGTTACACCAGTCGGGTGACGTCAATTCCAGGATTCTCTTGTGTCATGCTGTATATCCAAAATATTAGGATTTGTTTTGTGGCATTGCTCCTCATTACTCTCTGTTGATTGCCGGACCAGCAGCTTGTCAGGTTAGGCATTTCTAAGCCCAATTGGATGAGACAATGACTGTCTATTGTGGGGCTTCGTGTGTTTACATAATTCCCTCCCTCATTGGGTGAGCTTCTTAAGGCTCTTGCGGGTGATGTATGATTTCCCTTTTTGACCCTCACTGATTGCCAGGGGTAACTACGGATTGTTGCCTTTGTGTGAGTACCCCTGCAACGCAATAGTGCATTTTAAAATTGGTGCATTATTCATACACTGTGAGTACGTTCGTTACCCAATGGCTCTAATTGCATTGAAGCTGCCTGCACAGCGTTATACACACTTCATTTTTGCAGGTAACTCTACTACCAGTTAGGTTTACATGTTGAAACATCAGATCTAGAAATTATTTTCATTACTGTCATGCCAAGTATGATACAGTGGCTGTTGTTTTCCTTTACAGGTGTAACGGTTACAGTATAGGTCCTGAGGTATCATGTGAATCAGTGGCAAGATGTGTTGAATGCTTATGCTTGTTTGTCTTTGTTTCAGATCTCCCTCCCTGCTGTACCCTTCCTTTCCTTTCCTCGCATGATCACCCTATTGAGTCAGTATTTTATACTCAGACCAAGGGGCTGTTGGGAGGTGGACCACAATGATCATCGCACCTTTATGAGGATTCAAGGAAACACCAGTCCCAGGCAGTCTTGTGCACATTGTCTGACCAGCATTACAGGTAAACTCCTTGCATGAGGGTTATTTTCTTCTGATCAATGGAGCTAGACATGGACATTGGGGAAAGCAGCATGCCCTCCACACAAACTTCATCCATTTGTATAGCAAATGTGTCCCATACAGCACAATGTGCAACATTACTATTAACGCCGATCTCCTTCTAGTTTGCATGCGTCATCTATGACATACTTGACAAAGATTGTACATAGGGGTGTATGTGTACTGGGTCAACATGCATGGTGTTCATCATAGGTAATGATCCATATTGTGCATGAAGTACATGGTTGTGTATGTATTGTTGCAGCTTGATACATACAACGGGCAGCCCACACCTGCTGACGATGTGTGTCCTGTGCGCATTTTGGCCTTTTGGTGCCTAATCCTGTGCCTCTTATTTATGGTGATTTTCTTCCATTTTAGGTCTTTGACCCATGAGTAACCAGACGCTCCTTCCTTTCCATACACCGGTTACATTGGGCCTTTCGATCCTTCTTCTCTTTCTCTGCTAGTTTATGCATGGTGTTTCACCCCTTTCACCATCATGTGTTCACTCATTCCTGCTGCACCTGTTCCTCCCCTGTGGCACCACACCACCGAGTGCCCTGATTCTTCAACACAGATCTCCCAGATGCTCCTCCCTCCCTCCAACCATTGTTAATGCAGGCTTGTCAGTGCCACTGTTGCGCCACATCCGTGCCAAAGGCAGGACCGTCTGCACATGCAACATGCACTGTGCAAGACCCTCTGGTCCTTCCATGCCACAGGTAACACAACAGACTCATGCTCCAGCCCCCTCAAAACAGGGAACAAAAAGAGATTCATCCACCTGCTATCAGGCAACCCCTAAGTACAACCATTACAGCTTTGCTGGCTTTGTATGCAACTCCTACTGCCAGCAACGCACTGCCATGCATGACAGACCATGTCCGTACAACAAGGTTATGTGCCTCATACTGCACACCCGCTACATCCACCAGCACGCCATTGGAATCAGTGCGTGAAGCACCGTTTTGCGGGTTACAATGTGCAGATATTTTATAATTTTCTTGATGACTTTACTCTTGCGAATACAAGCAGCACCCGCCTCTTGTACCTGTATGGCAAGGGATAGCTGATTGTTTTATCTTACTCCCAGATTCCTGATCACGTCCTTGTGTGCTGGGGCAACGGCCAGTTCCTGTGGTCACCAAAGATTGGATGAGAGGGGAGAAGGTTGGTTAGAGGAAGAGGAACTTTGTGGTAACTGTAAGAAGTTTTCAGAAATTGTGGTACATCCAGGCCACAATAATCTAGAGAATATTTCCTACTTGGTCAAAAGTCAGCGGCACACACAGCATTCTAGGTGATTAGCAGCTGAGGCTCATCAGCATATGATATGATTTGGTCTTCAGACATGGCAATCGATGCAGCCAGCGGTGTTAAGTAAAATTTACAAGACAAAGGGCTCAGAGCAGAGACAAGCAGCAAGCCCCACTTCAGTGATTTGACTGGGGAGATGGATGCATAGGTCTGGACCTGCAGTCAGATGGGAAGGATGATATACAGTTCACAATGAAGCCACACATACCTATGTTCTTTAGGAGGTTCAGAAGAATCAGATGTGCAACTGTGTCAAATTCTGTAGACAAGTCTAACAGCACCAACAACGCCTTGGAACCTCCGTCAACCGCCCAGCGTATAGATTGATTGATTGATTGATTGATATAGAGTCTACCATTTCAATGAGGGCCGACTCTGTACTTTATCCGGGGTTGTAGCTGGATTAAGAGTCGTGAGGGAGGCTATTATCTTCAACAAAGGCCATCAGTTGCTGCAAGGAATTGTTCACTTAACTTGGCCACAGCTGGTACGTGAGATTTAGGTCTATGATTGCAAGGAAATGCAGGCTCTGCATTGGCATTCCTTAAGATGGGCAGGAGGATCACGTGTCTCCACACATCTGTATTAGAGCCAAATTTGAGGGAAAGGTTCCAGATGGAGCTTAAATGGTGATTGTGACTCTTAGCATCGATGTTGTATGGCTTGGGGGTAAGGGGTCAGTAGGGTTAAGGGATTTACACATCTGCAATTAGAGAAGAGAGGCTTCACATGAACATGTATAAGATATACTGAGACCACAGTGAGGGGAAATGGATTTACAGATTGGTACTCAGATATTGGACAACAACATCAGCACGCAGGACCTCACCTACACTGACAACATGGGTCATGGATACAGCAACTCCTGGCTGGAGGACAACCATAGCACCATCCTGCATGTGTACGTCAAGATTTGCATCCAGTGGACCAAAAAACAACACACTGCATCACACTCCGTTACAGATCCACCAAGAATGACTGACCATAGTCAACACAAACAAGCTGTGTGGCACCCTCACACAGGACACTCCAACTAACGACACTGCCACACCCTGCAACCACACACACTGGATCACCGACTGACCCAACACTCTTCTCACATTGACGGAATTTCCTGTGAAGCACAACAACAGTTAAGCCAGCCCGGACAAGGCAGAACTACCGGACTCATACACGTCTACCAAGACTCATGTGTAGACTTACATAAAACAAACAACCATCAGTTAACTTTCTGCCATGAAATCCACAACACACAGACATCACCATATGATCAGCATGGACAACAGGACAACCTCCAGGCACCAACACACACGACATGCATGACCTTATCGGCATCGTGAAAAAACTATCTGATCCCAGCAATCCATCCAAGAGACATACCATTCTATTGTTCAGTACTCATACCGTACCTGATAGATGGAAGCAAGCAGTGGTACTTCCGCTTAAAAGAAAAGTTAAATGTTAGTTGGGAAAGATTGGATAACCTCCGCCCTATTTCTCTCCTACCCTACCTGGCCAAAGTGGCAGAGAAGGTGGCTAATCTTCAGCTGATGGCTCATGTGGAGAATGCCAGCCTGCTTTATCCAACTCAGTTTGGCTTTCGATCTTGCCACTCCACTGAGTCAGCGCTACTTATGGCCACTGAAACCATCAGGCAAGGGATAGATGAAGGGCAGACGATGGCCCTCATCTTACTTGACTTGAGTGCTGCGTTCGACACTGTAGCACATTTCACCTTGCTACAATGTCTGAACAAGGGTGGAGTTATGGGGACTGCGCTGAAGTGGATCCAATCCTTTCTGTCCAATAGGGGTTTTCAGGTTAGGCAGGGGGAGTATTACTCCCATATGATCAATTTGGATCAAGGAGTGCCGCAGGGCTCTGCCTTGAGTCCAACCCTGTTTAACCTATATGTATCCCCCGTAGCAAATATCGTGGAGAGCCATGGCATGCAAATTGTGTCATATGCCAATGACACTCAACTAGTAATCTCGCTGTCACGGGTGCCCGAGGTTGCGGCATCTTGCTTCAGTGCCTGCATGCAGGAGCTTGCCTCCTGGATGTCTAACAACTGCCTGAAGTTGAACGGTGCCAAAACTGAGGTGCTCGTGTTGGGGGGTGGCCCGTCTGTGTGGTCCTCAGCATGGTGTCCAGCATGCCTAGGCATTACTCCTGTGCCTTGTCAGCAGGCTAAAAATCTTGGGGTAATGTTTGACTCAGACCTTTCTTTCACTCCCCAGATTGGTCGTGTGGTTGGGACATGTGTTGGCGTCCTTAAAAACCTGCAGAAGACTTTGGATTTGCTTCCTGTTGGTGCTAGGCGGACGCTGGTGCACGCCCTTGTAACCTCGCGACTAGATTATGCTAACCTTCTCTATCTGGGGACTACGGTCAAAAGTCTGAACCGCCTTCACGTGTTACAGAATGCCGCATCCCTGCTGGTGCTGAGGCTCCCTAGAAGAGCAGCCTCCAAAGCCACCTTGGAGACTCTCCACTAGCTTCCTGTCAGGGAGAGGATTGCATTTATGGCGCTATGCACATGTCACCGCATTTTTCGGGGGCAAGGCGCCTAGCCCCTTATAAGCCTTATCACAGCTTACAGACCAAAGTGGATACTCAGATCCACTGGCGTTGGCCTGATAGCTGTTCCCAAAATTAAGAAGGCGCGAATGGGGGGGCAGATCATTCAGACACCTGGCAGCCAAGAGTTGGAACATGCTCCCGATGGAGCTGCATCTGGAACCTTCAGAGTCTAAGTTCTGTAGAGCTCCTAAAACCCATTTGTTCCGCTCAACACTTGTGTAGTGGCTTAGTGGGCCTCCTCACTGTCTCTCACCATAGCGCAGGAACACGCCGGTGTGCGTGACCAGGCGCTTTAGAAATGTCTTTAATAATAATAATAATAATAATAATAATAATAATAATAATAATAATAATAATAATATCACCCTGGCAAGGCCAAGGGGATCCCTTGCAACTTACTACTACTTCAAACTCCTGGATGTACACGACAGCCTCGCAACACAGCGGCAGACAGCGCTTTTTCCACAGGACATAGCCCCCCTCAGGTCCTGGACTCGAATCAGCAGCAGAGACACCACCTGGCTCATGTACACTATCCACGCCAGCGCACCATCTGGACCCTTTCCTCACAACATCTCAATCACAGCATACCCCATCCTTGAAGCCCATCTCAGGAACATCATGAATGTCTCCTTTGAGTATGCCACTTTCCATGGGAGCTGTAGGCATGCAGGAAGCCAGGCCCTATTTTTATGACATACGGCTGTACCGCAGGATCACCTGGAACATCACCCTGCTTCCCTACCCGGAAATGTCATCAAGTAGACAGTCAACAAGCAACTGACCATCTCACTCCAAGCAAACATCTCCAGGCAAACCGCACCAGACCATTTTCCACAGTAATCACCCCATTGCAACAGCCGTCAATGCCACCAACAACAACATTTTGGACCGTGCTCAACAATGGTGAGAACACCACCCTTACCCCATTGACCTCTCATGCAGCATTCTACACCATGTGGTACCACGGTGTCAGATAACACATCTCCAACACTGGGATCCCGGGGAAGTGCCAGGATGAAAGCCCCAAGTACCTCACCAGCAAGGCCCAGGGAGTCTGCCTCTCCCCTTCAGCATGTACACTGGAGCCATTGGGCCCATCTGTCATCTTGCAGTGTGACTATCTACATCATCTCCAGGACCCCCCTCTCCAACATCACATGCGCACATGTTCTCATCATCATGTCCTCTGCCATAAACACCCAGCTGCTCCTCACCCTCACCAAAGACCCAGCCACTCCCAGATCTAACATTCAAGAAGGCATGAGGTTCATTGACAAATGGAGGTACCTCAGCCACACGAGGCTGGACTTGGACAAGACTGGGATCATGATCTGAGGGATGTCCCTTTATGGCTGGGACAACTCCACACTCAAGAGGCACTCAACAACTCCAGGCTCAAAGACGAACACGGACGTCTCCCATCCAACACCCCATCAAGCCCGTCTGCGCCCGTCCGCGGCCGGCCGCGGCCGGCCGCGTCCAGCGGCCGCCCACTATGCCGACGGCATCACTTACTCCTCCAAGGCCCTCCTCTCCCTTCAACACCCTGGCCCTCTCGATCCCTGTGTCATCGGCGCCGCTCGAGATTGCGGCATCTTGAACCCTCACAGATCTCTTTCAGGAACACCTGATGTGTGCACTCCCATTACTTGCAATGATTCTCCCATCATGCCACTCGCTGTTGGGCCATCAGTACCTTACTCCATGTCAATAGTCTACCTTAACACCCGCTCGCTGGCTAAGCATCAGCTTGAAATATTTCAGTTGCTGGACAATAGCAATATTGACATTCTTCTCCTCTTGGAGACTTGGCTAACTGATGACTCTACCCCCAACATCCTCGCCGCTGTCCCTACGGGCTATTACATCCTACAGTCCAATAGGGCAGCGGGTAGAGTCGGTGGGGGGGTAGCTGCTATCATTCGTTCCCAATATATTTTACAATCTTAGAAACTACCACTCTCCCCAAAACTGATATTCTCACTTTGAAATTTACTTCTCCCAAATTTTCCTTTATTTGTGTTCTTGTCTATCGACCCCCCGACAATATGCCTCTTTTCTCCCATCAATTTGGTAACCTCATTTCCCGGCTAGTTATAGAATTCTCATCATTGGCGATTTTAATTACTGGCCGCTAGACCCCTGTGAAAGTAGCCTTTCTGAAGAATTTAATGATCTCCTACTTGGCCTGAATTGTAAACAGCACATCTCAGTGGTTACTCATAATAAAGGCCATATGCTCGACCAAGTGTGGAAAGCCAATCTTGCTATCTTGATATCGCTCCTCCCCCAGTATATTCCTGCACTTGGTTGGATCACTTCTTCATCTCTTTTTCACTGAAATTCTCCCTGCCCTACCGCCCTTCACCCACCACCAACTTTACTGCGCGGAATTGGTAGCGAGCTGACATCTTTGAATTTCATTCTATCCTACTCACTACAGCCCCCAGCGACATGACTATGTCATCTGCCCAGACTGACGCCCTCGAACAGTGGCTGAAACATGCGAGCGGCGTGGTGGCCCCGCTGAGAACTACTAAAACTAAACGTCCTCACGATGCTCAGCAGTGGTTCACAGATCAATTAAAACTGGACAAACTGGCCCTTAGACAAGCTGAGCGCCGTTGGAGGCGTAACTATGACTCACTTTTAAAAACTGCATATGTTGATTTACTAAAACTCTACAAAAAATCTATTTTACTGACCAAAACTTCCTATTTCTCTTAGAAAATCCGAAGTTCTGCCTATAAAACTAAGGATATTTTTTCAATCGTAGAGGAACTTTCTCTGCCTGACCGTGTTACTGCCCAACCCCAACCCTCACCAGTCCTTTGCGATTCCCTTAATTCTTTTTTATTGACAAAATCATCACCATCAAAAACAATATCCATCCTCCTTCTTCGTCTACTGCTTGTTCTTTACCCCCCATGAATCCTCGTTGTTTTAACGAGTTCCCTCCCATTTCCCAGACAGAGTTCATCTCTCTGTTACACGCGGTCAGCTCAGGCTCCCCTAACGACTGTTGTCCCCCCCAAATCATGAAAGCCGACTTATTTGCATGTCCTGATCCCCCGTTGGTACTTCTTAACAACTCGCTTGCCACAGGCTCTGTCCCTGATGCTTTTAAACAGGTGGTTGTTGTCCCCATACTTAAAAAGCATGGCGCTGATCCATCTGTCCTGAGTGATTATCGGCCGATCTCCCTTCTCGCCTATTTGGGGAAGATTCTGGAGACTTATGTCACCCGCTGCCTCAGGCATTCATTGAAGGGTCTTCTTTTTTAGATGACCAGCAAGCTGGTTTTAGACTGGCCCACTCTACAGAAGCTGTCATCGTGGCTGTAATGGACGTGCTGAGGCAAGGCGCCGATAAGAACTTGCCGCAAGCCCTTGTTCTATTAGATCTGTCGGCTGCTTTTGACACGGTCAATCATGCCATCTTGATCGACCGTGTCAAAAATGCGGGCATCCAGGGCATGGCTCTAACATGGATCAGCTCCTTCTTGCACCCAGTCAGTCCACCTGTCCACTTTCTCAGCCCCCTATTCCTCACTTTCCTGTGGTGTCCCTCAAGGCTCTGCTCTTTCGCCCCTCCTATTTAATCTTTACATGCAACCCCTTATAGTTTCTCTCCGTCAAACCCCGGTCACTATTTTCAATTATGCGGATGATTTACAGCTAATTGTTCCTATTGATTCCTCCCCTTCTTCCTGTGTTAATTTCCAATCCACCATGCTTGCCATCTCCGAGTAGATGCATTTTAGCCAGCTGAAGCTCAATCCCAGCAAGACTGAGCTGGTGCTGAAAGGAGGGTTGGCTAATCCTTGGAGCTCTAGTTTCTGGCCCCCTTCCCTTGGCCCCCCACCCTGTCCTGTCAATTCGGTGAAAAGCCTTGGTGTAATTATATCTAGTGATTTATCTATGAGGCCTCAAATTAATGCTGTCACCTCTTCCTGCTTTTTCCATCCGCGCAGGATCTGCAAAATTCACAGGTTTCTCACTACTGAGGCTCTCACACTTGTCATCATGGCCCTTGTCACCTCCCGTATTGATTATGCCAACTCCCTGTATGCTGGGATTCCTGCTTGCTATCTTCATCGGCTTCAGCTGGTACAAAATCAGGCGGCCAGACTGGTCTTTCAACAGCCTAAGCACCAACATGTCTCGCCCCTGTTGAGGAGATTGCACTGGCTCCCAGTTGCCTCTCGATGCACTTTTAAACTGGGTTGCACTGTTTTTAAGGCACTTCTTGCTCTTGCCCCAGCTTTCACTTCCCTCAGCCTCAAGCATCACATTCCCTCAAGAAATCTTCGGTCCTCTGCACACAACCTCCTAACTGTCCCCAGGTATAAACTTAAAAAGCACGGAGGCTCTTGTTTGGAGATGAAAACAGCACAAATTCTTTTTTATGAAGGGAAAATCAATGCGGCGGCGAATGCCCCCAGGGAAATTTTCAAAATCGCTAAGTCCCTTATTTCGCCTCCGGCTGAGCGTCCCTCCGCTGAAGGCGCCCAAAACCGTTGTAATGATCTGGCCGTCTTTTTTTCTCAAAAAATTCAGGCCATATACTCTTCATTTAACAACACTACGGACGATTCAAAATTCCTCATCACCTCTGATTCCTCTGTTCCTTGTAAGCTGGAGGAAATCCCACTTCTCGACACCCCTGGACTAGACAAACTGATCCCTAAGATCACTTCTGGCTCTCCCAATGACCCAGCACCTCCTCAGACCCTCATCAAGGTCTTGGACGTCGTTCGTCCAGTCATCTTAGACGTTCTTAACGCGTCCATTTCTTCCAAATCTGTTCCACCATCTTGGAAATGTGCGATGGTGAAGGCTTTGTTAAAAAAACCCAACCTCGACCAGAGCAACTGGGCAAACTATCGCCCCATCTCTCTTCTTCCGTGGCTGAGTAAATTGCTTGAGAGGCACGTGAATAACATCCTAATGGACTATTTAGAGTCCAATAGTCTATTGCGTGCCTCTCAGACAGGCTTCCGTCCTCAGCACGGAACCGAAACCGCCCTCCTTGCGGTAACGGAAGAAGCGAGAGCCGTGCTGGATCGGGGAGGAAAAGTCGCCATCATTCTACTAGACCTCAGCGCCGCGTTCGACACGGTTAACCATGCCACGTTATTACATCGTTTGGCGGGCATGGGCGTGTCGGGCGCGGCTCTAGAGTGGCTGACATCCTTCCTGGATGAGCGTTTTTTTCAAGTCTTTGAGGGTGAAGTGGTGTCTCCCAAACACCCACTTAGGTGCGGGGTTCCCCAGGGCTCTTCCCTAAGTCCTACCCTTTTTAATGCCTACATGGAACCTCTAGACAGGATAGTCCATCCCTTTGGTGTGCGTATCGTCACCTACGCAGACGATACCCAATTGGTGGTCTCTCTAGACCACTCTGAGGGATCGTCCCTCACCTTAGGCCCCTGTCTAGAGGCTGTCGCCAGATGGATGCAATCTTCCTGCTTAAAGCTTAATGGGGAGAAGACAGACATCATCTTACTGGGCAACCCTTCTCCCTCTGCCCTTGCATCCATCTGGCCTCCATGTTTAGGCTCCTTCCCCGTCCCCAAGTCCCAGATAAAGAGCCTTGGGATCTGGCTCGATAGAGCACTCGATTTTTCGGTCCAGGCTACCAAGACGGCCGCCACCTGTTTTGGGCTAATGAGGATGCTGCGGAAGGTGCTCCCTCTGCTCCCATTCCAGGCGAGGAGGGTTATGGTCCAGGCCCTGATACTCTCCCGCCTGGACTATGGGAATGCTCTTTATATGGGAGTCCCCATCTCCGTTACTCAGAAGCTCCAAATCACACAAAACAGTGCGGCGCGCCTACTCTACAACATCCCCCGCTGGCAGTCAGCTAAGAACGCCCTGAGGGAGCTCCATTGGCTCCCTGTGGCGGCAAGAGTGCAATTTAAAGCCATGTGTATTTTACACAAATCGTTCCATCGAACGGGCCCTGTAATTCTACATCCTATGGTCACGCCATATGTTCCGTCCCGTTCCCTTCGCTCTTGCACCCTCCAGCTGGCAACGTCCGTCAAAATCAAGAAAGCTCGCTGGGGAGGCCGCTCTTTCTCTCATACGGCGGCGAGACTTTGGAACTCTCTCCCGCTCTCTCTTCGGGAACACAACAATCACATGTCCTTCAGGAAGGCCCTGAAAACGCACCTGTTTGCTAACACCTGCTAATCTACCCCAAGCACGCACTAAGTAATCATTCACAAGCGCTGCGAGGCCTCCGGGTAGCTATGCGCTATACAAGTGCAATTTTCATTTCATTTCATTCATTTGTTTCTCTTTTCTTGCCCCTGCACTGTGGAACTCTCTTCCGACTACAATCCGAGTCTGTCCCAATTATACCTGCTTTCGCAAACTACTTAAAACACATCTCTTTCAGTTAGCCTACGAGTAACCCTGCTGCTTGACCCTTCTGCTTTAGTCTATGAGCTCCATGAAACCGTCTGGTGACCGTGTGCGGTAAAAATGATTTTAACATAACATAACTTAACATTGCACAAACTCCTTCCAGCCAACCTTGCCCTGTGCACCATTCTTTACATCCAAAGTGCAACTGCATGTGGAAGATAGTTCTCCCACCTCACCAAACAGACCTGGTACTCCCTCCCTTGGCACCTCCACATGACCCATGACCTCTACACCTTCATTACACTCTTCCAAAACTGTCTGTCTGAGCTGTATGGCAGACCACCCCCCCCTCAGCAGATTGAAACCATCACAGGTGAGTAAAGCGATCCATGTATGTATTTGATGATACATTGTGACCTATGTGTGTCTTCGACCGTACTCAGATCCCTGTGTATGGATGGGTTGAGTTTGTTCCACACTGTGGAATACTTTGTCTAATCCCCACACGTATGTTGTAGAATGATGGAAACTGACTACAACATCAATTTCAGTAGTGTTTTTTTTTTATTTATCTTTCTTGTGCAGGAAATGTGAGTTGGTGATGGGTGCTGTACAAAAAGGGGGGGTAACCAAAGTTCACAAAGGGAGATGTGATGCCTTGGCGTTTGAGTCACCAGAGTCCAGACCACAGTGCTTGGCATCATTGGTCAGACTGCAACCAGCAAGTCCATGTGAGAGTGTAGGACAATCAAATGAGGTAATGCTGTTGCTCAGAGATACCAGGTGTCCTGGGAGATGTGCATGTCCCACTGCCTCTCAGTGTGTCTTTTGTGGACGATCCACCTTCCTTGGGGGACCCTCATGTGCAGGCCTTGACGATGCATGGGATGCTCCATCAGATAATTCCTCCTCCTCCTCCCTCCCTGTGCCTGGTGGATGTCTTTGCCTCAAAGTGTCTTAACTGGTGACACAGGGAGGGTGCTGCATGTTCCAATTATACCTTCTTTCGCAAACTTCTTAAAACACATCTCTTCCAGTTAGCCTACGAGTAACCCTGCTGCTTGACCCTTCTGCTTTAGTCTATGAGCCCCATGAAACCGTCTGGTGACCGTGTGCGGTAAAAATGATTTTAACATAACATAACTTAACATTGCACCAACTCCTTCCAGCCAACCTTGCCCTGTGCACCATTCTTTACATCCAAAGTGCAACTGCATGTGGAAGCTAGTTCTCCCACCTCACCAAACAGACCTGGTACTCCCTCCCTTGGCACCTCCACATGACCCATGACCTCTACACCTTCATTACACTCTTCCAAAACTGTCTGTCTGAGCTGTATGGCAGACCCCCCCCCCCCCTCAGCAGATTGAAACCATCACAGGTGAGTAAAGCGATCCATGTATGTATTTGATGATACATTGTGACCTATGTGTGTCCTCGACCATACTCAGATCCCTGTGTATGGATGGGTTGAGTTTGTTCCACACTGTGGAATACTTTGTCTAATCCCCACACGTATGTTGTAGAATGATGGAAACTGACTACAACATCAATTTCAGTAGTGTTTTTTTTTTATTTATCTTTCTTGTGCAGGAAATGTGAGTTGGTGATGGGTGCAGTACAAAAAGGGGGGGTAACCAAAGTTCACAAAGGGAGATGTGATGCCTTGGCGTTTGAGTCACCAGAGTCCAGACCACAGTGCTTGGCATCATTGGTCAGACTGCAACCAGCAAGTCCATGTGGGAGTGTAGGACAGTCAAATGAGGTAATGCTGTTGCACAGAGATTCCAGGTGCCAAACCAGGTGTCCTGGGAGATGTGCATGTCCCACTGCCTCTCAGTGTGTCTTTTGTGGACGATCCACCTTTCTTGGGGGACCCTCATGTGCAGGCCTTGATGATGCAATGGATGCTCCATCAGATAATTCCTCCTCCTCCTCCCTCCCTGTGCCTGGTGGATGTCTTTGCCTCAAAGTGTCTTAACTGGTGACACAGGGAGGGTGCTGCATGTTGTCAGCAATCCGACGGAGTGAATGGCTAAAGTCCCTCAGCCAGTCTTGCCTCCATCCGTCCTTGATGTTCTTGTTGACTGGCTTGTTGCTCTGCCTGCAGGTTTTTTATCTCTGTGAGGACCCCTACTACCTGGCTGAACTCCCTGGTGTACTGCCGGTAATCCTCCATGATGTTGCGGAGCTAAGACATACCCGGACCTGCTGCTGTCTGGTCAGGTTCTCGCCTCCGCCTGCTGCCACTCCCGCCACCCCTGCCCACATGAGCCTGGCCTGCCGTTGTGAGCACATCGGCTCAACGGGATCCATGAGTGATGGCAGTGGTGGTGTTGTCTGCCCCCTCATGGGTGGCCATCGAACCTTGTCCCTCATTGTCAGACTGGCTCAGTTCTTGAGTGTGAGCAGGGCTCTGAGCTGTCTGCTGGGATGTGGCAGGAATGGTGGTGGTGGTGGCGAAGGTTTGCCTGATCCAGATGCTGCACGTTTTGGGGCACCATAGGTGCCAGGTCGGTCGGGGTCATCCGCGGAGTGGTGAGAGGTGTCGCTGTTGGTGGGATGAGGGTCCTGCGGACACTGGGACTGTGAATCATCTTCCCCATCATTGGGGTTCAATTCTGCACATTGCCCTGTGGGTGTGAGAGAAAGACTATGTTAATGCAATTTAATGCAACATCCATTTCTCATACACATTGTAGTTGGCACAGTTCTACCTGGTAGTTGTCCATGCTTTGGATTGTCCTTAATGTTCACTTGTGGATGGGTATGTTGTGGTGTCCGATTGATGTGTCCCCCATGAGTCATTGACATGGGGGTGCCATATTTACTATAACTGGCACAGCCCTGCATATCAGCAGGGATTCACCAGTCTTTGTGCACCACACCAATGCCAGCACAGATGCAACGCATTCACATTGTGGAGCACCATAGTGGGAAAAATGGGTCAGCAGCGTCACACATCTGTGCTGTATAAGTAGGCTCATTGATGGAGTAGCGTCACCAGCGCAAGACAGCTCCAACAATCGTCTGTGTGGACATATCTGCACAATGTTGCTTCATTCCTTACGCCTGCATCAGCCATGCACAGGGTTTTGACGCAGCAAGTGCTTATAAGTGACAGGGTGGAATCTTGTAGATTTCACATTGCCACTTTTGAGAGGCATGCCTGTGCCATTACCCCCACCCACCCCCTCCCCCTTGTGTCAGTACACCTACTTGTGGTGCAGGGCTTTAGGACGTAACACATCTCCCAGATGCGTCACCTTGTAAATTCCCAGCACTATGGCACCTCTTTTGTGCCGCAGCTGTTTCACAGAGGTGACGCATCAGGGGCATGTAAGAGGCGCAAGTGGCTTGTGAACGTGCACCATGCATTTGTTGCTTGGATGCTTCATCAGATCTGAATTGGTTGAGTTGTGTTACAAGACCATTGTGACAGTGGGGAACTCCATTGCCTGTTCCAGGTGGGTATGTTTGTGTAAGGGGTGTGTATGACAGCCTGTGGTGGTAGTTGGAGTCTGCGTTGGCACTGGCCTCCCTCATGGTGTGGCTGTCCACCCATGGAGCATGCTGCCATGACAGTGGCTGTGAGTTCCTGCACAGGATATCTGACCTTGATGTCCTGGTGTTTGTGTTTGCACTGGTCACAGGAGGGGTTTGTGCTGCCTACACCAGGGCCCAGTGTCAGGTAACTGGTCAGTACATTTACACTCGATGTGTATTGAGCATGGTGAAGGGTTGTGTACCTGCGCCATATGGGATGAGTACAATTGGACATGGGCATCCACAGAGATGTTTATAGGGGTGTGCAAAATTTTAGCTTCATCACCATCCCCCTTGCACCCTTCTCGCCCTCTACCTTGCACCCTCCTCCACTCCCCCTTGCAACCTTCTCACCCTCCCCTTTGCACCCTCCTCCACTCCCCCATGCACCTTCTCACCCTCCCCTATGCACCTTCTCACCCTCCTCCACTCCCCCTTGCACCTTTCTCACCCTCCCCCTTACACCCCCTCATCTCCCACTTGCACCCTTCTCACCCTCTGCCTTGCACCCTCCTCCACTCTCCCTTGCACCCTTCTCACCCTCTCCCTTGCACCCTCCTCCACTCCCCCTTGCACCCTTCTCACCCTTCCCCTTGCACCCTCCTCCACTCCCCCTTGCACCCTTCTCACCCTCCCCCTTGCACCCTTCTTACTCCCCCTTGCACCCTTCTCACCCTCCCCCTGCACCCTCCTCCACTCCCCCTTGCACCCTTCTCACCCTACCCATTGCAATATTTCCCACCCAATGTCGAGCGTACCACCTGGGACAATGGGACCATTTTTAAGGCACGATGGACTAGGGCCGGCCCTGATTGGGCCAACACCAGTAACACTGGCAATCCAGGGGGGCCCAAGATCCCCCCTTCTACCCCTTGCGGACGCACAGGAAATTGGGTCTGATTTGGGGTCCCACAATGCATTTAGTGAAACCCACCCTCCCAGAATACAGAACATCTGATCTTGGGTCTGTGCTTCCTGTAGCATGGGACATGGTATTGCCTTCGTTGGTTAATGGAACATACACATGTTAGTAGCATTTGCGTTGTTTTTGCCTGTGGTTTTGGACAGCTGGCACTTGGCGCTTGTTGCGGGCATTTTTTGTGTAGCTGCCATTACCCCCATGTTACATGAGTTGTTTGTACACTCACCAGGCTCTACGAATCCTTCAATCCCATGTACTCCCACAGGTGGTAGCAGGACCATGACCTTCTCCTCCCAGGGATGGTACTGTACTGGTCTGCGGGGACCACCACCTCCAGTGTATTGGCTCTGTTGGTAGTCGGTGTCCATCTTCTTCTTCACCATCCTCCGCAGATCGTACCATCTGGCCTGGCATTTTGTCCTGTGCGTCTGATGGGTGCAACACAGTTGTGTTTTCTGAGGTATGCTGGTCTGTCTGACCAATGCACCAAACAGCTGTGGCTCGACTCTGATGACTTCATCTATGTGTGAAGGTGGATGTGTGCAGTTGTTTGTCTGTTGTCTGGCTCTCTGTGGCTAAATGGGTGTGTTGCAAAGGATCATGGTTTGTGTGTGTGGGCCCTTTTTATTGGTCCATTTGTGGGTGGGACTTTGTTTAAATTTTTTGTGGGTGTGTTATAAGGGGTGGGTGTGAGTTAGGCCCTCTGTTTGCCTGTTTGGATCTGGCCAGGACATTCATTTGTAATGATTTGTACACAGGAGATATGTTTTGTGGTGTTGTGTGAGTCGTTTGCACCCTCCTTGTGCTGTTTTTATGGGTTTGTGCGCGCTTAGTTCAAGGGGGGAGGGTTCGATTCGTATTTGCTTTTGTGGCTCGCTCATACGCATTGTTTTCCCAGGGTTCATGTGCTCTTCATTCAGGGGGGGTTCTAATCATATTGGTTTTTGTGGCTCGCTCATACGCGACGTTTTTCCGGGGTTCGCATGTGCTTTGTGCAGGGGGTGTTCGAATCGTATTGGATTGTGCGGCTCGCTCATACGCGATGTTTTCCGTACAAATCATAGTTGATACGTGAGGACGTTTTCCCGTACGAATCCCATTCTCAGTCTCCAGTCTGGATCGTACTTGTCGGGTCATACAACATGTTTACGGATTGTACGGTTTATTTCCCAAGTCCGTGTTGTGCGGATGTTCGCATGAATTTCGTACGGTTTGCAAGGATTCAGACGTATTTTTATGAAATGGATCGTACTATGTGATTCGGGTGGATTTGGACGATTCGTACGGAAACGGCTACGAATACGAATCGTCGGACGGTTTTCTTTCCCGAATCAGAATCTGCCCCATAGTGTTAAATGGAAGCTTGTAGGAGTAGCTATGTGTGCTTGTATGTCTTGAAATGTACATTGTTGTCTAATGTACTTTATGATGATATTATTACAAAAAAATCAGAATAAATGCCCATTAGCTTTCTCAAAATTGGTATTGTGTTCTTATTTAGAAATGTGGATTAAGTTAAATTAGACTAAAAATCCAAATTTTTACTTCTTTAGGAACATTTTTCAGGTGGTCTCCCAACATGTTGCTGAAGGCTTAAATAAAGTTTTCTACTCCTTGAGGATGTTTCTGTCCTTTTTATTCACGTCATATATGTCTCCTGTTGACACTGGCCCTCTCTGCAGGGTTGTCCCAATGCTTGCCTTCCCACTTTTCCTTTCTTGAATCAGTTGTTGTTGTCTTTTATGAATCAGTGCACTTTACCACTGCTGACTAGCGCTAAAGTGCTTGTGCTCTCTCCCTCAAGCATGGTGCAATTGACTTTAACCTGATTAATAGATTCAATTTAATGGTCAGTCTCTAGTAAAATGGTACTATTAAATGCTACTAGTGGACCTGCAGCACTCATAGTGCCATCCACTAAAGTGGCCCTTAAAAACATGCCTCAGGTCTGCCACTTCAATCTGTAGTGCAGTTTTAAACTGCCATTTTGGCCTAGCAAAATACATCTTTTGTGAGGGCTAGACCTTTGTTTACACATTGAAGTCGCCCCATAGGGCAGGGTGCATTATATTTAAAAAATAGCACATGTGTTGGTAGGTTTTACATGTCCAGGTAGTGGAAAAATTACAAATTTAGTTTTTTACTATCTGAAGTGCTATCTCTCCCAGTGTATAACATTTATACACCTTATTACATATAATAAGTGCTAACCTTCTTTGCTTGGAAAATTGCTGAAAGAATTGTAAATAAACAGCTCTCTGGGTTTTTAGAAAACAATGACCTGTTGAGTGGCTCGCAAACGGGCTTCCTCCCAGGCCAGTGCACTGACACAGCCCTCATAGTGGTAACTGAGGAAGCTAGATGCATCTTGGATTCAGGGGGATCCGGAGTTCTGATCCTCCTGGATCTAAGCGCTGCATTTGATACGGTGGGCCATAAAATACTAGTCCACCGTCTTGCAAGACTCGGGGTCACGGGAATGGCCCTGAAATGGTTGGAATCCTTTCTGGATGAACGAGCATTTAAGATCTGGGAAAATGGCATCATGTCCAAATCTACTCCCCTCCAGTGCGGAGTCCCCCAGGGCTCATCCCTGAGCCCTACCCTATTCAATGTTTATATGGCCCCAATGGAGGAGGTAGTAGCCCCGTTCGGGATTAAATGCGTCACCTACGCTGATGACACCCAACTAGTCATCTCGCTGATGCAAAATTCGGGATGCTCAGAAAACCTC
This sequence comes from Lissotriton vulgaris, assembly GCF_964263255.1. Lineage (NCBI taxonomy): Eukaryota > Metazoa > Chordata > Amphibia > Caudata > Salamandridae > Lissotriton > Lissotriton vulgaris. The sequence continues at coordinate 2,039,526,096 of NC_141691.1, forward strand.
TCAGCCTGCCTCTCGGAAATTTTTTCCTGGATGACTAACTCCAAGCTCAAATTAAACGGAGCAAAAACCGAGATTTTAATGCTGGGTCACCAACTCTCCTCTCTACCCAATACATCTTGGCCCCCCTGCATGGGAGAGGTGCCCTCACCAAAAGACAAAATCAAGAGCTTGGGGGTATGGTTCGAGCCTGAACTAACCTTCAGGGCACATGCCCAGAAAGTGGCAGGCACATGTTTCGGCCTGCTCCGAACTGTGCGGAAAGTCCTGCCACTGCTACCCTTCCAATCCAGAAAACTACTAATTCAGGGACTGATCCTGTCCAGACTGGATTATAGTAATGCTTTGCTCCTGGCAGCTCCGGAAGCCACTATTAACATCCTACAACGAGTACAAAACGCTGCTGCCAGGATGCTCCTGGGTGCCCCAAGAAGAGCATCAGCAAAGCCATTGCTGAAAGCCTTGCACTGGCTCCCAGTGCGTGAACGTATCTCCTTTAAATCATCATGCATCGTCCACAAAGCTCTTCAAGGTAAAGGTCCCCAGGCCCTAAGTAGCCTGATACGCCCGTACAGACCCTCACGGCCCCTGAGATTGGACCTTGAAAGCCTGGTCATAGTCCCCAGAGTTAGGAAAGCTCGCTCGGGAGGCCGTCGCTTCTCGGTAAATGCAGCAAAGACCTGGAACGCCCACCCGAGACACATTCGCACTGAACCATCCCTTAGCAAATTCCGCAAATCTCTTAAATTCCTTCTTTTTCCCAAAGCCTCTTAAATTCCCCTGCCCCTCTTCAGAGCTTCTTATTTTCGCATGGTAGCGCTGGGACGCTTACGGGCAGCCATGCGCTTTATAAATCCAATTTCATTTCATTTCATTTCATATTTCAAGTTTGGACTTAAATTAATTGTTTTTTAAAATCCCCCTTGATGGTTAAATCAAATTTTAGATTAACATTTAGAAAATGCCACTTTTAGAAAGCACACATTTTCCTACCCATAGCCTTCCTTCTTAGGCTTTCTAGGAATTCCCAGCTGCCCAGGTCTCTTAATGGCTCCACCATCAAGAATGCGTATTGGACCCAGAGAGTTAACAATAGTGGACTAAATGTGAATAGCATGGCCATCCTTCTAGAAAAGATGGGTTGGAGCTGTACCCTGCACCCATTTATATTTCCAAGGGCTTGCCTCTAGCACACACAAAGAAACCTAACACTAGTGTTTGTGACCCTAGACTTCTTTGATCCGTGGCATGGCATGGTAAGACCTTTGCAGAAGCAGATGTAGTGATAGACTGTAGAATTCCCCCACTTCAACAGATGGCATGAGTAATAAATATTGGACCTCCTGAGCAACTCTTCAGTACATTCCTATAGCTGAGGACAATACAGAAGAAGAACTACCTTGTTCTTCAGAAGACTGCCCTGCTGCTGGAGGCCTACCTTGCTTTTAGAAGACTGCTCTGCTGCTTGAGACTTGCCTTGTTCCCCAGAGGCAAGGGACAAGGCTTGCATATTTCCTCTGAGAACCTGCCCTGCTGCTACCAGAGGATTGCACTGCTGTTTGAGGATTGTATTGTTCCCCAGAGGATTGCCCTACTGCTTGAGGCAAGACTTGTTCTCCAGAGGACTGCCATGCTGCTTGGGTCCTGAACTACTCACTGCGAAGAAAGACTAGACCTGCTCTCTTTATCCCAGGCTACCTGAGTGACTCTAAAGGTCATTTGACCGACCTCTTGTTCTGAGCTACAGTGACACAATACTCTCTAGAGGCCTCCCTGCAACTGACCAGCTGACTTGCTGCAACTGAACAAGCCTGTGTCTTGCTGGGCTCAACTAGAATCTCTTATCCCCAAGAGGTGCCTCTCCAGTCACTGGAGCATTGGATGGCATCAGCGTGCACTCCTCTTCAAAAAAAGGAGAACTCCTGAATTTCTCGACTCTTGCACATGACTTGGAGAAGGTAACCTTTCTCAGTGGGACTATCCTGTTTCCTGTATCTGGCCATTGGTTCATTCTACAAAAAGAACATTTGATGGACAGATTGCTGAACAATGTCAAGCATCTACCCCAGTTCAGAGATCTGGGCCTAAATTCATCATTGTATTGTTCCCTATGCCTTTCCAGTTTAAACCCAGCAATATACAAATCAATCTTGACCCTGCTCCCAATGTGAACAGTCCATCTCGTATTGCCAGATCAGGCCCTCCCTAGACTGGGAACAAGCATCCTGGGACTGGTTTTGGAGTTTCACCCATCATCAGCCAGGCTAGCTTGACTCCAGTGGCATGGAGAGCACAGGACCCATGTCTGGGTATACCCATTTCACTCGTAGTGACAAATTCAAAAAGAACACTTGATTGACTGAATGCTGAACAATGTCAAGTATTCACTCTAATATAGAGATCTGTGCCTAAATCAATTTTGTTTGCCCCCTGTTCCATTCCAGTGTAAACCCAGCCATATTCAAATCAGTCTTGACAGTTCTCCTAATGAGAACAGTGCAGCCTGAAATGCCATGCCTCATCCTCACTGGACTGGAAACAAGCTTTCTGGAACCGGTTTTGGGGTTATAACGCTCATCAACCCGGCTAGCTTGACTCTAGTGGCATGGAGACCACAGGACTCTTGTGTCTTTTGCTTTCTAGCCCTAAGTGCAATGGGTTTGCCTAGACGTGGGTCCCAGGCTCACTGCGCTACTGGATTCAAGTTAGCCTAGCTGAAGAGGGGTAAAACCCAAAAACTGGCCCTAGGATGCTTGTTCCGATCCACGAAGGACCTGGCTTGGCAGTTTGGGCTAGACTTTTTCCCATAACGGACAGAGTCAGGACTGATTTGCATATTGCTGGGTCTAAACTGGGGTGGCATGGTAAGCAAAATAACTATATATTTAACCCAGGTCTCTTGACTCTGGACAAATGTTTTGATTTGTTCTGCATTCCATCCATTATTTGTGTGCCTTTCGTATGTTTATTTCTAGTCAGCCTGCAAATGTGACTTTCTCCGGGTCTAGCATGACCAGAGGACTGAGAGTGGCTCTTTTAATTTTTAGACACTGCATCCACGTAATATTTTACCATTACATATCTCAGATTCTACTGATTGGACTTTTGTCATTATAGTCTCATTTCATTTAATCTATTTTTTATTGACTTAGGATATTTTTTGTGTTGTGTTTAATTTAAATACTTTGTGTATGCTGCATTAATACTTTGCAAATTACCTCGAAGTTTAGCCTGACTGCTTCTGACAAACCTACAAGAGGGTTAACTTAGGGCCTTTTGTGATTGCTGATTGAAAAGGGTTTACATCCCCATGAATCAGTACCCCAGTGTATTAAATCTCTGTGAACTGAGCCCATGCACAACCCAGAAAAGAAACCCTGTTGGCATCTTGATGTGGAAAAGCAAAGAACCACATTCCATTTTAGCAGTATTCTGTTGTCCATGTGTACTCTGGAATGAGACTCCCTCACTCATCACACAGGATATGAATTTGAGATATGGTGATCTTTGGGGAGTGCACTTTATAGCATATTAAATTCATTGGCTGGAACATCAAGGGATTATGAGGTGAATCTGCTGCTACAATCAGATAATGATGATTCTTGAGAAATGTTTATAGATCAAAGAGGAGTCTACCAATTTGTGCCAAATTGAATTTAGTCAATATGAAGATAGGCGTGGGTCAACTGAAGAGCTCACAAGATGTTGTTATACAGAGAAGAGTTATGTTTGGGGGTCATCTATGTTCATAGGAAAGTCAAGGCTTGCAGACATTCACAAAGGTCAGTGCCATATTGATAGGACCAAAGTAATGTATCGATAAAGCTGGGCCACCATGACAAGGAAAGGAAGGGTAAAGCCATCACATTCTCTACGTAAAGGCATGGTATGTAGGAATCCATCAAGAATGGAAAGATGGGAGAGAGTCCAAAAAACTAATGTCACATTGATTTGAGGTTGCCTTCTTTATTTAAGCGGAGGGAAATTATAAATGTAGTGAGAATATATTCCTATTTATGATGTATTCCTTTGTTTTTAGTCAGGATTGTTTCTCATTAACCTAAACCTGTTGCTTTTATCTCTTTTGTCGTAGCTGTGGTATGATCACACTGTCAGACATTTACAACCCTGCCGTATTCTGCTGCAATGGGATGGAGGGACAATACGTCCATATCCTTATTCCATACTATGCCCAGTTCCTTACACTGTGTGAAGTAGAGGTTTATGCGGTGAAGTGACAGAAGTAAAACGGACACATCACATAGTCTGTATAATGAGCCAAGATACTCCGAGCTCTGATAAGCCTGGCTGCACCATGGTCTAGGAAATGGCCTTCACCCTGTGTATCACCTTCTTTCTTACATGTTTGTTGTAATAGCTAATTAATTTTATATGTGAAAAACCTGGTGTTTGGTGTCTTCTTTTAAGCAGCCATTCTAATTTCTTTTTTGGTTTTCATGAATTTTTCTGGATTCTAATAAAATGCCAGTGATATGATTATAGTCTTGCCAGGGCCTTTCTACCATTAGGCAGGACAAGGCGGCTGCCTAGGGCGGCAAAAGTGGGAGGGCGGCAAAAGCACGAGTTTGGAAATCCCCAGTACATTTAGCAAGTGGGTTTAATCTACAGTTCAAGAAAAAAAATGCAATCTTGTCACTATTACTTTGTTAATTACCCGAGATACCCTGGCTGCAGAATACCGTCACAGATTAAATATGACCCAGTCACTCATGTGTTCTTGCAGGCATTAACGTTTCCCTACCTCAGCACGCGCTAATTGCTCTCAAGCCGGCAGATTGCACAACTGTTTTACTTGAAATCATTATGTGTTGAAACTGGCATTTATAAGAGCCAACATAGAAAAAACTATGAAAGTACGTAACTGGCTGTAGTTAATCTCTTGTTTTGTCTGCTTCCTGACAGGGCCGTTTCTAGCTCTTCTGCCGCCCTAGGCGAGTATTGAAAAAGTTCCCAAGAACGTCTGTATATTACGTGCTAAATAGTCCATATTTTCCTCAGCGACAGACGTAAACTCATAAATAGCAGGTTCTGCATGTTCAAAAGGCATCCTCGCTTATGAATTAAACAGATATAAAAAATAAATGTATGCTGTTTGTCCCTCCCAGCAGTTTTTAAGACCTGTACTTTTTGAGAACGATATTGCTGCCCTTTTAGCACTCCCATCATGAATTAGATTGAGAGCTTGTTTTATTGGACTGCATCTAAAGATAAACGTGTTTTTTAAGCAGTGCACATATATTATAGAGTAGTTTGTGATTTGATGCTTTTGATCTAGTCCTTCTTATTTCAACATGCAACCCTGACTCTCCATTTATACGCAAACCCACGCTGACTGTATCAACAAATTTACCAACACCTGCAGGCCAAAAAGAACATGGAATCTAACCTCCTAAATATATCTGTATAATTACCAGCTGGCTGTGTTTTTTTCTAGACCAGAGCACAAGTTCTAGTTCTGGGACTACCCATCATACTCAGAACATCTCAAATGGAAAAACAAAAAAGGCACGGGTGGGATTTTTCTAGTAAATTCAGCCAGTGGTAAATAAATGGTGCATCAAACAAATTCATCCTTTTTTTCACCCACTAAGCAACTCCAGCCATTAGCAATTTAGTCTTGGGTGAGGGGGGTCAGAAAATTAATGAGGATAGGCAATGCGGAGTCTGGTTGAGAGTCAGAGCACGAGAAGAGCCATCCAACAGCCTGCCCAGTTTTCAGTGTTTATTTTGTTGTGAATTTCAGTGATATTTAATGTTTGATGTGTCTTTCTTCTAGCCTGGATGACAGGGGGAAGAGAGTGATGGTAGTAAAAGTGAGGGGCGGTATTTTTCAATACTCGCCTAGGGCGGCAAAAGACCTAGAAATGGCCCTGAGCCTTGCTAAAGTTCAGGGGCATATTACCAAGCAATAGTGATAATTATCGCTTTTGCTTGGTTAGAGACAAAAATTTACCGCTGAGCTGCGGCGATTTTTACCGCAAATAAACCTTGGTATTACCAAGGTTTATCGCAAATGCGATAAAAATCGCCGCAATGCATGAATATCGCTGAAAAGTCAGCGATATTCATGCATTACCGAGCTAATGCTCTTAGCCATGTTATCCACCTTCCATTGGATAGCATGGCTAAGAACTGCTCAGGGCAGGTGTTAGCTTTTGGAGATATTCGAGCTTAGCTCGAATATCTCCAAAAGTTGGTAACAGGAGATAGCGATGTTAGCGACTATTTTCAATCGCTAACATCGTGGCACGCCCACTTTGCATATCATTAGTGATAAATATCACTGACATGCAAAGTGGGGCCCAAGATGGTCGCTATCTCCTACTTGCTGTTGCTAACTGGTGTTAGTGACAGCTAGGGAATAGGGAGATATTTTTATCTCCACTTTCTTGGCTTTTAAAGCCAAAAAAGCAGAGATAAACCCCCTTGATAATATGCCCCTCAGTTTTTCATTTAATGACACGTTTCGGAGGGTAATGGACTGGGCTACGAAAAAGTGCATTGCAAAGCCAAATGGTTTGTTCCAGCATGCCTACGTAAGTAAATACTGAGATACTCAAATGCCGTTTGCATGTGCTGCATCCTCAAATTATGTTTATCACATTAAAGCCTTCCATATCGGCTATGCCAGTGCTGGGAAAATAGGTAGCAAAATATGATTTCTATCTGTATTGGATGCATACAGAAGACAGAGAACTGAATGTGACAAACAGCATGATAATTGACTATACTTTGAGATTTAAAATAACACCTCATAATTTCCCGTTGAAGCAAGAACTTCTTGTAGAGTGGAATGATAACCAAACACCCAATAGGATTTATAGTATTTCTGTCCGTGGAGCATAAGGCCAATGCATATATATTTAAAAGAATTGGTATCAATGTGTCAGAGAAAGCTGTGATGTCAAACCAGGCCTAAAACAGAATGAAGGACAACAATACATTGGAAGAAAGCATTTAGAATCCTACAGTTTTGTTTGCCAGTTTTACACAATGTGAACTTGGTCCAAGAACATTTGAGCAACTTATAACTGAACCAGACAACATTACACATTCCTTTTTTTAGATGCATGAAATTATATGATTGGTCCAGAATCACAGAATGTCAGCCACACCTTACCCTCAAAGTATGCTCTGTAAAGTTTCACGTTAGCTCAAATTTCATGTTATGATCCCTTTCGTACATAGCTCAATGCCACAACCAGCAAAATGCAAAAAAGACACACAACAAAGGGTTACAGGGTGATGCCTCACCAAAACACATGCTGATAAACAAAGGATGTCGTACATTTTGTGGAACAGGCTGGTAATATTAATTGATAAATTCAAGGAGATAACCTAAAATTGGCAAATGCCTATTATGTAGGTCCCAAAGCATTCACAATTCAGCCGGATGCCTTAAAAAGGTGCAATCAGAAAGGTGCAATCACTCACTAAGCTGCTTGACCAAGAGTGACAAATCCCACAGGTATACAGTAGCCAACATAACAGTTTACTTTCCTACAAATTGTTTTGTTCATCCACTGAAGTCCAACATGCACAATTTTGTCCCAAAGCCAGGTGTGGGTGTAGTGGAGATGAAAATACCACAAACAACAGTACCTCGAGCTCAGTAGTTGTGGTTTGGCTGTTGACATTGTATTTTTTAGGTGTCGCACTAGCCAGGATCTTTTGTTTTTTCCTTATTAATACTTTATAAAAATGCAGACATAAGTATGAGCTTTCATCATCCCTCTTCATCCATTGGTGTGTTGTAGTGTCATTCGCAATGTAGGCCTACCCATCACAGCCTTCCACATATGGCAATGGAACAGCCCACTCCAGTCCCTGGCTTTCTTCACAGTCAGTCCTAGCATTTTGTCTCTGGACATGTGGATATTTACCTACGAACCAATGCTCCCCATCTTTACTGCTCTTGTGAACTTCATTTTCACTTAAATCAGCAGCAGTCGGAATGTTCTCCCCCTCCATTCTTCACCTGCATTTGGACTGTTTTTTGCCCTAGCATGTCTTGTCTGTGTTCTCTTAGGAGGCACTGCATTTCTACGAGGATAATCCATCCTTCTTGAGTGTGAACTGGCAGCAAGCCAGCATCAGTTTGGGATGAGCCCATACAGTTCATGGCATGTCTGATTAACAATCAGTTTCTAGAAGCTACTCAAAAACGTTTTATTGATGTAAAAATGTATCTTTTTCAGATAAAAATATAAATCAATTTTAAATAAACATTTCTAATATTCAAATGGGACATGAAGGAATAAAATAGAAGATTCAGGAGGGTATGGAACACAGATATTTTGCTTTTCAGTTAGAGAGTATTTGACTGTCAGCAAAGACTACTACATAAATGTTTTAATCTATACTAATGTAATAAAGAGAGAGCCCAACACTTTGAGGCGGGTAATCTCAGGAACCACAGCGCCAATCACAACACTCAATACAGCGTTGGAAAGGGCAGTTGCAGCAGAAGGACATAGGCTATGCAGACACCCACCATATACATCTAAAAGGTAAAAGAACTGTGCCAGCAAAGTAGTCCCTTGTGGGCGTGTCTGCATTGTGCTGTGGGAGTGTGCTGGGGGCATGACAAACGCTGGGGGGGTGTGGTACATTCCGCCCTTCATGCCATGTCTCATATCGTGTGCTGTGGGCGTGTGCTGGGGGTGTTTGCGTGTGCGGGGCGCAGGATTATGGAAAAAAAAGCGAGCATTTTGCCAAATATTTCATTGCTTTTTCTTCCCAGGTTCTGTAAATTCCAGCTCCGGGTGTCCACCCTACTCCCTTTAAATATCCCTGCACCCCATAATCATAACCCACCCTTACTCCTTAAAATATCCCAACACCCTTAAACACTAACCCATTTTAACCCTATGAATATACCCTGTACACCAAAACCCAAACCTATCCCTAAACACTAAAAATACCCCTGTACCCCAAAAACCCAAACCTAGCCCTGAACCCTATAAATACCCCTGTACCTAAAACTCAAAGCTACCCCTGAACCCTAAAAATACCCCTGTACCCCAAAACCCAAACCTAGCCCTGAACCCTAAAAACACCCCTGCATCCCAAAACCCAAACCTACCCCCGAACCCTAAAATACCCCTGTACCCCAAAACCCAAACCTAGCCCTGAACCCTTAAAATACCCCTGTACCCCAAAACCCAAACCTAGTCCTGAACCCTAAAATACCCATGTACCCCAAAACCCAAACCTAGCCCTGAACCCTTAAAATACCCCTGTACCCCTAAACCCAAATCTACCCCTGAACCCTAAAAATACCCCTGTGCCCCCAAACCTAGACCTGAAACCTAAAATTACCCCTGTACCCCAAAACCTAAACCTACCCCATAACCCTTAAAATACCCCTGTACCCCCAAACCCAAACCTACCCCTGAACCCTAAAAATACCCCTGTACCCCAAAACCCAAACCTAGCCGTAAACAATAAAAATAACCCTGTTCCCCAAAACCCAAACCTAGCCTTGAACCCTAAAATACCCCTGTACCCCAAAACCCAAAACTAGCCCTGAACCCTAAAATTACCCCTGTACCCCAAAACCCAAACCTAGCCCTGAACCCTTAAAATACCCCTGTACCCCAAAACCCAAACCTACCCCTGAACCCTAAAAATACCCCAAAACCCAAACCTAGCCCTGAATCCTAAAAATACCCCTGTACCCAAAACCCATACCTATCCCTTAACCCTAAAACTACCCCTGTACCCCATACCCCAAAACTATATCTGAACCCTTAAAATACCCAAACATCCCAAAACATATACTTCAGTACCCCAAAACATACACCCCTATACCCATACTTACCTTATCCAAACATTAAAAAAAACATGCTTTTACCATTCATGCATTTACAATGAATTTCGTTGTAAATGTATGCGTGGTAAAAGCATATAAAATGTATTGCCATGCGTTATAATGGCATTGCGGAGTCATGGTACTTTCGTAATGAAAGTATGCGGAGTGATGGTATGCGGAAAGAAAGTTGCGGAATAATGGGTGTTTACCCTCCCCTGGTAAGTACATTGGTGGCACGGCGGCCCACATACTCATATTTTTTCACCACCAATTTGAAAAATGCACAGGTCTCTCACATTGATGGCCAGCACCGACATACACTTTTAGACACACCTCCCGCCACAAGTTCTAGAATCGCGAACTTTAGAGCTGGGGAGCTACGTTTGAATGTCGGCATCAGCTCAACATCCTGTGATTCCAGGCAAATCGCTTTGTCTACCCGTGCCTACCACAAATGAATGTGTTCTTCTGTAATGTAAATTGTGCTCATGCCATGTTGTCGAGTTCGCTCTATATAATATTGCAAGGAAAAATAAAGTATGGAAACTCGAGTTCACACACTACTGAACGCGCACTCATCAGTGCACTGTGAATCAGAGTGTTTCACAGGCCTGTCACAGATAAGAAATGGTATCTAAACGAAATCCTACAAAACAATATACTACTGGCCGGCAGCAATTCATACCCGGACAACGTCGGGACGGGCTGCTAGTCACTCATAAGAATACATAGTTTTTCATGTTCATAATGCTCCTTTTGTTGTTTTTGTGGGGGGAGCTCTTTAGTGGCTTGTTATGGAAGGCCTCATGCAAAGCTTCAGGTTTCTGTTTAAGGTGAATTGTTCTTACCTAGTATTTGAAATCTGGCAACACAGCAAACGTCAACAAGCAGCAGCAAACAGGGAATGCATACAGATAAGTGGCATCTGGGCCCCATGGGGAGGAACACATATAGTAGAAAATTGGTGTTTGCAGACACAAGGTTACGAGGCACCTGCAGGAGGTAAATTGAGCAAGACACTGTAATAGAGTTTCCTTGAAAAGGTGAAGTAAAAGCAGGAGGCAGACAAGTAAAATATTTTACAGGAGGAGTCCACTCTGCTGCAAGTGATTAAATACATATGTTCATACTATTCACCCAGGAGCGTAGGTTTTTTAAATTCATGCTTTTTGGTCCCATGTAATGAGTGGCCCCTTCAGCCACACTGTAGTTTTAGTCACTTACAGAATGCATATTGGGAATGGTAGTTTTTTTAAACATGTTAAGAAGTGTTTTAAATGGGCAAGGTCCTGTCTCTACTGGGCCTCATTTCTGTACCTGATATTGCTGTCTCATTAAAAGAAATTTGGAAGACAAAAGTAATATGTGTGACAGGCATGGACACTGTATCTGATTAAAGCCATTTTGGAGGGGGGGCTGGCAAAGGAAGAAATAGGAGGAGGATGAAAGGTAGGAGTCACGGGGCAAGAGGTGGACCACCAAGAGGGCTATGGAGACCTGAGAGACAGGGGCCAGGACAAGCAGAACAGTATGCTGGATATATATTTCTCTGTAGGACATATTAAGTCTTATTTCAAACTGGGGGGCGGTTGGGTGGATCTCTCCACCCAACCGCTGGACCCCCACTCTCCCCATCTTGCTCCTCCCTTTTCCTGCCAAAGTCATCGAGAAGACCGTCAACAGACAGCTTGCCACCTTCCTCGAGACGAACGGATCCCTCAACCACTCGCAGTCCAGTTTCCGAGCCAACCAAAGCACCGAGACCACCCTCATCGCAGCCACTGACGACATCAGATCCCTGCTCAACAACGGGGAGACAGCGGACTTCATCCTCCTGGACCTCTCCGCAGCGTTAGACACTGTCTGCCACCGCACCTTAGTGCAGCGCCTCAGCAACATCGGAATCCAGGAGAAGGCACTGGAGTGGATCATCTCGGTTCCTCGCCGGAAGAACCCAGAGAGTCCACCTCCCCCATTCAGATCCGAGGCCACCGAAGTCATCTGCGGCGTACCACAGGGATCATCGCTCAGCCCCACCCTCTTCAACGTCTACATGAGCCCCCTCGCAGCATCGCACGCCAACACAACCTCAACATCATCTCCTACGCCGACGACACCCAGCTGATCCTCTCCCTCACCAACGACCCTGTCACCGTCAGAACTAGCCTACATGAAAGGATGAAAGACGTTGCCGAGTGGATGAAGTATAGCCGCCTGAAACTGAACTCAGACAAGACGGAAGTCCTCATCCTGGGGTCATCACCCTCTGCCTGGGACGACTCCTGGTGGCCCCCTGCCCTGGGCACCACTCCCAATCCAACAGACAACCAATGCAACCTGGGCTTCATCCTGGACTCCTCCCTCTCGATGACCAGACAAGTCAATGCTGTCTCATCATCGTGCTTCAACACCCTGCGCATGCTCCGAAAGATCTTCCAATGGATCCCCACCGAAACCAGGAAGACGGTCACCCAGGCATTCGTCACCAACCGACTGGACTACGGAAACACTCTCTACACCGGAACCACAGCCAAACTTCAGAAATGACTCTAACGCATCAAGAACGCCTCCGCACAACTCGTCCTGGACATCCCCTGACACAGCTACATATCCGGCCACCTGAGGGACCTGCACTGCCTCCCCATCAGCAAGAGGATCACCTTCAGACTCCTCACCCACGCACACAAGGCCCTCCACGACCTGGGCCCCAAGTACCTCAACAACCGCCTGACCTTCTAAACGCCCACCCGCCAGCTACGATCGACCAGCCTCGCCCTCACCGCAGTTCCACGCATCCGCAGAGCCACCGCCGGAGGAAGATCCTTCTCCTACCTGGCAGCCAAGACATGGAACTCCCTCCCCATCCACCTTCGGCTAACCCAGGACCATCTCTTCTTCAGGAAGCAACGCAGGACCTGGCTTTTCGAGCAGTAACGGACCCCTCTCCCCCAGCACCTTGAGTCCCATCTGGCAAGAAGTCCGATCGACAAGGAGACAATATAAGAAGCTGGTCTGTATGGAAAAAAGAAACAAAGCTAACAACTTTTGGGCTAACATATTGCATAACATAGAAAAATCAGATTCCAGGGCTTTCTGGATGCAAGTCAGCTCCATTAACAGAGTAGCACAACCTGCAAGCATGACATCCTTCCTTTCAATGTGTAAGCAAGTCAACATTGTCTATTCGTACTGCTATAAGACCCTCCACATGCTCTGCAACATTTACAAGTGGATCCTAACCAAAAGAAGAAGAACAGTGACACAGTCCCTCATCAGCAGCAGACTACTCTGTGGGAAAACTCTGTACAGAGGAATTGTAGCCAAACACCTACAACATATCTAAAAGACCTCCACCCGAGGGATTATCAATCTCCCCTGCGGCAGCCACATCACTCAGCTCCTGATACAGGTACACTGCATCAATACCAATAATAGGATCACCTTCTAGCTCCTCACCCTTAGTTACAAAATACTCTACAACACCAGACTGATCTACCTTAACCGAAGTAATCCTGAAACACCAAATTTTGATCTTAAAATATTGGCTTTAAAAATATTAGGTAACAATTTGGTAACTCTTTAGGCAAATGTTGCTTAAAAAACTGATTGATTATTGGAATGTATCCAACCTTTCAGACATTTTAAATAAACAGTGTAATGTCCAGATGTTGTAGAAGGTACATGATGAAAAATTATTGCAACAGCTACAAAAATTCTTCCTGATATTGAAACCTGACCAGCTACAAAAAATGTAATTAAAGTTTCCAATTTTTCTATTGGCAGCAAAAGTGTGCAAATTACATAGTGTGCTTAGTTGGGGAAGTAGTTACAACAAAAAAGCTTGATAAAGGCCCCTTGTCTTTGAATTAGAATATGAAATTGAATAATAACTGATAACCCCAGTTAAAAAAGGCAGCAAATGGGTGTATGTGTGGATGGTGTCTTGATCGAGTAGAAGATGAATAAGGTGAAAAATAAGAAAGGCTGCAGATACGCAAATTACCCTCTGTCATGTCAGCGAAGTGGGTCTTTGGATATCCTTTTTATTATACAGACAGGGTGTTGGATTCCGCTGAGAAATGACTACCACATCTAAGGAAGCAAAGCAAGTGCACTAGGTTCCCACTCTGGGCCGTAGTGCTCAAAAATAACACCAGGCCCTTTCCATGGCCTCTACTTTGAACTAGAATAATAGTTGGCAGAGACAGTCAAGAAAGGCAGCAGGTAGGTGTGTTTGTACTAGGGGATGCAGAATAAAGTGAAGATTAAGAAAGGCAGCAGACGTTGAAACTACCCTGGGCTTTGTAAAGGAAGTGGGTGTTTGGTTTTCCAGTCCATTACAAAGACTGTGTGTCAAATTTGGCAGTGGGAGCCTGAGAAATGGGTATCACATCTAAGCAAACAGTGGAAGTGCAGAAAGTACGCACACTGTGCGGTAGAAAAGACGCAAAAAAGTACGCAAGTATGCAAATTACTCACTTCATGATTAGTAGTTACCAAGAAGGCTGAATGAAGGGTCTGCGTTTTGAATTTGAATTAATGTTGGAATAATGTATAACTCCAGCCAAGAAAGGCAGCAAGTTTGCACATTTACCACTGCCTTCGGCTGGGGTAGTAGCTACAACAAAACGGTTCAATAAAGGGCCATGAGTTGAATTAGAATATGAAATTTAAGAATGATTGATAACCCCAGACAAAAATGTTAGCAAGTTGGTGTGTGTTAGGTGTAGATGATGTGTTAATTGAGTGGAAGATAAAAAAGGTGAAAAATTAGAAAGGCTGCAGACGTGCAAAGTATCCATTGACTTGTCAGGGAAGTGGATCTTTGAATTTCCACCTCATTATACGGATAGGGCGTCAAATAGTGCAGTGGGATGCTAAGAAATGGCTACCAGATTGAAGGAATCAATGTGAGTGCATTAAGTTACCACTGTGGGTGGTAGGGCTGAAAAGGTACAACACCGGGCCCATTTTAGGGACTGTAATTTGAATTAGAATAATACTTGGCAAAGGCTGCAAGAAAATAAACAGGTAGGTTAGCAGGTAGGTGTGTTTGAGGTAGTGGATGCAGTGTGTTTGAGGTAGTGGATGTTTGAAAAATGTGTGGTAGGCCGAAAAAGAAGAAATGAGAATAATTGCAGTGAGGTAGTAGCAAAAAGACAAAAAGTAGATGAAAATGTAATTGAAAACAGAAAGAAAAAGGATTCTCATGAAAATGTTGTTGGATTTCAGTTTGAAAACAGTTCTGGTGTCAACTGCTATGCTAATGTGGTGGTTAATGTTGTTTTTGTTCTTCAAACTTTACAAGAACAGATTGTTGAAAATCGGGATCAAAGATTGTGCGGTTTATTGAATTCTGTGTTTGAGAAATGTAGCAGTGATAGAGCAAAAATGGGAAGTGTAACAGAAATTCAAAATATTTTAGACATATGTTCGGGTCAAGAAAAATGTTCACAGAACATTCGGCAGGATTGTCAGGAATTTTTAATGTATATGTTTGGTGTTTTGGAAGATGAAGGTGTAGATGTAGAAAATCTTTTTAGTCTTTCTTATCAATGGCAGCATGACTGCGACAATTGTAGTTTATCAAGTACTACTAGAATAGACACTGAACGATTTATATATTTGACTTTACCAGACTGCAAATCAGTGTCATGTAATAATTTAATTAAAGCAGCTGATCATAATATGGTGTGTACCCAATGTAAGTGTCCAATGCTGTTCACATTATTTATACAAACTTATGGTCAGTATGTCATTTTAGTGTTCCAACGATGTAGACCTGATGGAACTAAATTGACAACTTGTGTCAAAAATGTCGTGGCTTCTCAGTTATCAATTTCAGGAAGAACCTTTGCAACTGTAGCTATTATTTATCATGACAGTCCTTCGACAACATCAGGGCATTATACAGCTTATTTAAAATGTCGAAAAGGTTGGACTTACTGCAATGATACTCATTTGACTTACAAACAACGTTTGCCTTTAGCCTTAAAAAATTCTTACCTAGTGTTTTTGTTTTTAGAACCAAAGTTTAAGTAAAGGTAATTGGCCTATGAAGACGGGAGCAGTTAATAAAAGTTAGTTCACTGTTTAAAATTATATTGTGAGTAAAAGTGATCAACATAATATAAAAAATCCAGTTTTCATATAGGTACTGTAAGTGGATCTCATAGTAAGTGATATCAGTATTATAGGAAATGTTGAACATGAGTGATCCAAAAAGGGAATATGAATATTTAAACATTGTGAAAATGTCATATGAGCTTTTCTTTCAAAACATTGGATAAACGGTAATTTCAGAGTTTTATTTGAGAAATTTAAAAACATACTGACATATCTGACACTATTTGGCCGTAAGGAAAGTTGAAGGTATGAGCAAAGAGTCATAACTTAACACAAGGAGGAAAATGAAAACGTTGAGAATTATTTCAGATGTTTTTAGATCTTTTTTTATAGAAAGTTGATGAAATGGAAATTTAAAAGAACAGCAGAGTATTTTCTAACAAAAAGGACCTTCACGATCTACTATTTGGCCTCAAGGAAAAGTAAGTGAATGAAAGATTAGTGTGCATATATGATTTGTAAGTTTATATGGGTTTTTTAAAACACAATCTTTTAGATTGTGTTTTTTTTCCCGCTGTCATATGATGAATAGTTTGAACTTACTGTTTTTAGTGAAATTCACTATATTCTGAGAACAGCAAAAATAAACTATCTAACATGTTGTACAAGTTATTCTATAGTTTGTATTGTGTAATTTATATTGTATTTCCATTGTCTCACACTCACTTTCAATTTTCCACCCTTTTTCAGCTCTCTTTACACACTCACACTGCCTTTCTCTCACTTTGTTTCATTGCTGTTCCTTTACTCCACTTCTTTCACAATCCCTCAATCCCATTTCAACTGTCTGCATCCCCTCTCTCCCTTGCACCACTTTTTAGATTTATCACATTCTCATAGTACCACTGCTTTAGTCCTCTTCCCCTCTCTTTCGTTCTTTTGCTCCTTTACTATTTTTCCTTTCTTCACTCATTGTACTGCACTTCACTCAGTCCTTCCCTTAGTCCTTCTGTGTACTTACCTCCTCACTCCTTTTCCCTCAATCCTTCTATATTATCCTCACTCCCTTCATTCCTTCACTCTATGACTCCCCTTCACTCACTCTCAGTCATCTTCCATTCCTCTTTCTTGTAAATGTATCCTCAATCAGACTCCTTTCCCTTTCACTCATTCCCCTTTTACTTACTCCTCTTTCCTGATTTAGTTTTAGTATCTCACATTCTTTCAGTATCTTACTTACCTTCAATAATTTGCTCTCCTTCTATTTCTTTTTCCCTCTTTTTCTCCTTCTATATTACTTTATTTCCCTTTCTGTATCCTTCACTCTTGCTTTATTTCTTAGTACACTTTTATGTTTTTTACCTCTTGACCTGTCTCTTCCATTTTAAAATATATATTTTACTAATTATAACTTATTTTTTCTTCTGTCTTTCACAGATACAAAGTGTAGTAAAAACATGTAATTAAGTTTACATTAATTATATGGTCAGTGTTACTAAAAAATGTAGTTTGTCATCACCCTTTGCTTTAACCTCACTACTTTTCTCTCACCCTACCTCACCCCTGTTTCCTTACTCTGCTTCCCTCACTTATTCTTATCCTCTATGTTTAGTTCTCTTTTCCTTACTTTCCTACCACATTCAACTTCTTTTAGTCTCCCTGCTCACCTACACTCCCTCACTTACCTTTTTTTCTGGTTCACTGAATCCCTTTCTGTCACTCCTTCCTTTACTCTCTCTGTCCTTTCTCTCTGTTACTTCCCATGTCTTTCCTTTTCTCAGTTACTTCCTCTAACACCTTTTCTCTGTCTTACTATCTATTACACAGTCCCTCTGTGTTCCTCCTTCAAATTCTCTTTCTCTTAACACCACTCTCTCTGTCCCTTTTCTTCATGCCCACTCCTTCATAATTTTTTTTTTTTTGGGTGCGCTGCCGGGTACGCGCACCGGGAACGATCCAAGGCGAAACAAATATATATATATATGAATATACATAAAAAAATAGTATTCCATAAATATACAATATAGGATTCATTATTTTAAAAAATATCACATTTCTTAGCTATAGAAATTTGCTATTAAAAAAACTTTGAAAGGGTTATAGTTAGGAATTAGCATTTAAAACACCTATTAAATTCACTGAAAAAAACATAGGTTTCACACCAGTTATGAAAACTATGGAAGTGCATTGCAGGCGCGCAAGTTATAGTGAGTCCAACTAACTATAACATGGAATTTCAATGGTTTTATGTCAGTAAAATTTCCAGCTAACTATAACACTATAACTGGTGTAAAACCTAAGTTTTTTTCAGTGAAAAAAAAATAAAAAAATAAAAAAAAATATATATATATATATATATATATATATATATATATATATATATATATATATATATATATATATATATATATATATATATATATATATATATATATATATATATATATATATTTATATATATATATATATATATATATATTCACTGAAAAAACCATTGGTTATAGACCATATATAGTTAGGGATTAGCATTTTCAAAACCTTAATTTACTCGCACAAAACAATAGAAATTCGCATATATAGTTAGTTGCAATAACTATATATCGCGCACCCGCAATCCACTGCTGATGATGTCACATATTACATCATTCATGACATGGTCAGTGACATCACTGATGACATCACTGATGACATCTCAAATGACATCACTGATGACATTTGAGATGCGTCGCTATTACGA
This sequence comes from Lissotriton vulgaris, assembly GCF_964263255.1. Classification (NCBI taxonomy): domain Eukaryota; kingdom Metazoa; phylum Chordata; class Amphibia; order Caudata; family Salamandridae; genus Lissotriton; species Lissotriton vulgaris. The sequence continues at coordinate 2,039,544,731 of NC_141691.1, forward strand.
AGCATTTTGCAAGGTACGCCCCCTCTGCAAACATTATACCTGACGCAGGTATAATGTGGCGCAGGGTTTTAAAAAGTGATCTATCTACCTAGATGCGTCACTTTTTAAATATAGCGTATAACAAGGCGCATTTTTTTACACCGCTGGTGCGTCACAAAAAGTGACGCACAGGCGGCGCAAAACTGGCAGCGCAGGGCCTTCATAAATATGGTCCTGGATTTTCCCCTTACTTCGCTCCCTGGTTCGCTTCCCCGTGCGCGTACCGGGCGCTCCCCCCGCGCAAATCGAGAATAATATTTTTTTTAAATACACCGCGGGACCCTATTTAAGCCCCCACATTAAACCTAGGGGGTCAGGAGGGGGTCTACCCTGACACCTTATGGTCAATTCCCCCCTTTATTTTTGCCACCTCTTGTGTCTCGATTTTACCGAGACACAAGATGGCGGCAGCTCCAGACTGTTTAGAATGTTTACAGACACCCAAGAGCCAATCAGCGCGCCTATAGATATATATATTTTTTTAAACCTAAATTACTCAAAATCCACTGGAGCACACATCTTGAGACATAGCAAAGGCACATCGGGCTACTAGTCCCTACAATTTTGCCAAGTTTGGTGTAAATCCATTCAGCCGTTCAAGCTAAAAGTGAAATCGACCGCCCTATGGAAATTAAAATGAAGAAAACGCGTTTTGGGACCCCCCTTTTATCTTGGCCCCCGCTTGACGAATCCCCCCCAAACTTTCAGGGAAGCCCGAAACTCGAGGAGGCCATTTTGAGGACATTTTCAGGCAGATTCGTCAACTGGTGCCAAAGTTATTCCCAAAAATTTTTTAGATTTAACATTGAAAAAAATCCTAACTATAACTACCTACCGCCAGTAGGTAATTAATATATATAGAAATGAGGGAGGCATTAAGATCTTTAAGAAATGACGACTCTGTAATCATCAAGCCGTCAGACAAGGGCGGGAATATCGTCCTATGGGACAGGGAGCTATATATCACTGAGGCAATGAGACAACTGTCAGACAACACATGTTATGTTAAAGTAAACCACACCTACCTTACCAAACTACAGAGCAGAGTTCACCAGTATATACATGAATGGAATAACAATGATCTGTTAAACTAGGATGAGACTAAGTTCCTCATCAATAAAAATCCAACTACACCCACATTTTACCTACTGCCCAAGGTACATAAAAACCCCACTACACCCCCAGGAAGGCCCATTGTGTCCTCTATTAATAGCCTTATGGAGAATGTATCTCACTATGTGGACTACTTTTTGAAAGACTATGTGAAGGGTTTAACTTCTCACATACAGGACACTAAGGACTTTCTCCAAAAAGTGGAGAACATTAACTGGGAGCATCATTTTTGGCTAGTATCTTTGGACGTGGAGAGTCTCTATACGTCTATAAGACACAGAGACAGCCTTAAAGCTTGTGAATACTTCTTACAGACCAGAAGTAAACATTTGAAAGCTCACTCTACTATGTTGTTACAAATGATTGAGCTATGTCTCGAGGAAAATGTATTTTTGTTTGATGGATCTTTGTATAAGCAGATACAGGGCACGTCAATGGGCACCTGTTTTGCCCCCAGCTATGCCAATCTATTGGTAGGCTGGTGGGAGGAACAGGTGCTCAGAGACGATGCCCTTGAGGAATGGACTAAAAATGTGAACGTTTGGGTAAGGTTCATCGATGATATTTTCTTTGTCTGGGAGGGAGGTGAGAACGAACTAACCACATTTGTGAATGTTTTGAATTCAAACTGTCTTAATTTGAAATTTACAATGAAGTATAGTCAAAAAACCCTAGACTTCCTTGACATTAGAATGAATATCGTTGAAAATAAAATTGAAACTGAAATTTTCAGAAAAGAGACAGCAGGAAACTCATTGTTACACTCCACTAGCTGTCATTGTTAGGGGTGTTACCGGTCGTCTTCATTAGATTCTGATTCAGAACTGGTTCAGTTAACATCTTGTGAATTAGTAAGGTTATTTTGATAATTGCCTTTGGCAATGCTTGTTTATTTACCTACTGAAACATGAACTAATTCCTAGAATGTGCGCTCTGTTGAGACAGGCTCGCGCCAGCCCTCGTGCTTGGTGTTACGTTGTAAGAGGCTCGCGCTGAGTCTCGTGGTGGAAGCTATAAATATGAGCTTCTACCAACTGTCAAATGCTTCGTCTCTCGTTGTTCTTGACGAGAGCTTCTGCTCCCACGTTGGATCCTTCAGTCCCTGTCATCTCTTGTTTCCGTTCGTGAAAGAAAACTCAAGCCCCATTTATTCCGTTCCTTTAAACCCCGTGTTGACAAGTTTCCCAAGCTCCTGGCTGTCAGCGTCGTTGATTCATGACAGTGAAAGAAGACGACGCGGGCGGACTCCGGAGCTTCTCTGAGGCAGCCAGCCGGGAGGTTTGTTTACTCGCTCCCTCTCTGCCGGCAGTTCGAGTCTCTTGGCAGCGCTGCTCTGCCTAAATGAAAAGAAGACAGTAAGAGATCGCTTTTGTTTTTAAAAAGGCCACGGACTTTGTCTAAATGCAATGTGGCTAGGTTAATTCAGTGTAAGTTCTTAGAAACGCTAAAAAAGGAAATTACTCGTCGTTTAGTGTTAACCAAGGAACAAGCCTTGGTAAAGGCAAGTGACTTATGAGGTGGAGTTGGAACATTTAAACCTATGGACAAGCGCTTGCAAAACTTGGAGATACCTAAACGAGTTGTGGAGGAGATTAATGGCAGTAGCTACATAGAGCCAAGTATTGTATTGTTGTAAGCGCTCTGTAGCAGATAAGAGACAAACTAGCCTAGATAAAGGCAAAGGTGTTAAATAGGCAAACCAAATGTGTATGATTAATTCTGTGATATGTTGGTTTATTTGCAGAGTTATATGAGAAAGGTTAGCTTATTTACAAGGTCAGTCAGGATAATTAACCTTAGATAGAAGAGTGAATTTAGATAGGTTGTGTCTACCTGTCTTCCTACTGCAGAACTTCCTAACAGAAGAAGTAACCAAAGATTCAGGTATGATCCTGCATGAAGTTACAAGTTCAGTTTAAACTAACCCTATTAATCTAATTTGCCTGGCTTTTCAGTAGTAGTCTTAAGATTTTCTGACATGTAATGTTTATTTGAAGGTGACAAGATACAGAGTCAGAGTTAAAAACCTTCGTAAAAGTGCAAACAAGGGCCAGACGGATTAATGGTCAGTAAGCATGATGTCTAATTAATTATCTAAGCCAGTTAAGAAAGCTACAGATGAGTAAATGTTGTTTATATTGCATCACAGTGTAGCGTGAAGACAGCGCAGAACATTTCTTAAGAAAAGGTCCTCGGCCTGGAGCACTTCCTAGAGAGAGAGACAACAGAAGATTTAATCTTGTATAATTTGTTGTGAGTCTCTCTGTCCACTTCCCCTTTCCCTGGGGGAGAAGTCAATCCAGTCAGTGTCAACGTCCTGATTGGGTTGGTTGATCCTTGAGGGAGTTGGGAGTTTGCAGCTCGAGAGGAAAACGTCAGAAGAGTCTCGCAAGACTCCTCAACAGTCATCCCCCAAGCTTCAGGTGGGCAATACAATTTGGCGAATTTTTACGCGCCAAAAGAAATTGTAGCTCCCCCAATTCATTTGAGAAACACAAGAAAGCCATGTATGGGAGATTTGTAACAAGGGGTTACCATCAGAATATGCTCCAGAAAAGTGAGGCTAGAGTCTCTCTAATAGACCGGAAAGACACCCTGTTTCAAGCACCAAAGTGCAGACGGGACCCCTCTACTGAACCAATTAGGTTAATAACTACCTATAACACTCAATCGCCAGAGTTCAGTAAAATAATAAGAAAAAGATGGGATATCCTTTTACAGGATAAAACATTGAAAGACAAACTAGGCAAACACCCATCAATAACTTACAGAAGAGACAAATCGATTAAGGATTTAATCGTACAAAGCCACATGGAGAAGAAAAAGACATGGCTAGAACCAAAGGGCGGATTCTCAACATGTGGTAAATGCAAAGCCTGTAGGTACAGTACAAATGTGAAGGAGGTAGTACTCAGCAGGGTCAACAAAAAGTGGAAGATAAACAAAAAAAATCACTTGCAATACAGAATTTGCCATTTATGTTGTAACATGTCCCTGTGGTAAATGGTACATAGGGTCCACCACTTTTCCAGCCAAAAAGAGAATTCTGGAGCATTGGCGTGCCATTACCAATAAAGATTTCACACACAGCACAGCCAAACACTTCCATAGCCATCATGATGGGGACTGGACTAAGGCTAATTTTTCCGTCCTTGACTCTATACCAAAACACGTAAGAGGTGGTAATAGAGTAACAGCACTACACAGAGCAGAATCGAGATTCATTCTCCAGGCAGGTAGTATCGTTCCAATGGGGATGAACGTCGACGAAGAAATGTACGTTCATTTGTAAAATTGCTTTCTGATCTGAGAACTTCTTCCGTCTACCTTTAGGGACTCTGATCCTTTTGACCATATGGTTTTTAAACACCCACTTATATTTTTGTTGATATATAATTTTGTGTAGTCGTAAATCATTGTGTGAATGGTAGGAGAACTGAATCTAATGAACTATGATATAATGAAAAGACTGTATAAATGAGTATGTGATAATGATATAATGACCAATATCTCTTTGTCTTTGTCTTATCTCCAGAATACAGGCTATGGACGCATCACTGTGATTAAACCACCTCACGGGTATAGGATATTGATATGAGCACGACTACGTTCACCGACTGGTAGTGATAATATGATAAGAGCACGGATTTGTATGAACAAATTGAAAAGACACAGTACACTTGTGCGAATTAGCTTATATATAAAAATTGGGTTAAGACTGTCATAGGATAGTTACTGCCATTATGACAAGAACCCCCCCCCACCTCATTTGTTACTTTAATGAACTGCAACTTTATCTCTAAAATTTGCTCTCACAACTATGGGTACTATACCCGGGATTTTGAACTTTAGTCACCCTATGCTCGATTATATCGATACATTCTTCACCATAGCCGCTGTTACTCCCTGAAAAGTTTTTCTATTAACAGTCGTTCCTCTGTAATCTAGATGAATCAATCAATATATCTTTTTCCCCTACCCCCTTATAAGAGCCTCAGTTATAAAACTAATCGGGTACTACACCCTTAATTTTGTACTAAATGAATTAGAAATTGTACAATGTTTTGCCTCAAAACACAAATGTATTGAAACTGTGCTTTATTTAAATAATTTTCTTTACATGTATTCACATGATTTAATTTAACTCTTCTAAAGCATTAGAAAGCTCAATGTGATGTGAAAAAAAAATAAAAAAATAAAAAAAAATATATATATATATATATATATATATATATATATATATTTATATATATATATATATATATATATTCACTGAAAAAACCATTGGTTATAGACCATATATAGTTAGGGATTAGCATTTTCAAAACCTTAATTTACTCGCACAAAACAATAGAAATTCGCATATATAGTTAGTTGCAATAACTATATATCGCGCACCCGCAATCCACTGCTGATGATGTCACATATTACATCATTCATGACATGGTCAGTGACATCACTGATGACATCACTGATGACATCTCAAATGACATCACTGATGACATTTGAGATGCGTCGCTATTACGAAGCATTTTGCAAGGTACGCCCCCTCTGCAAACATTATACCTGACGCAGGTATAATGTGGCGCAGGGTTTTAAAAAGTGACCTATCTACCTAGATGCGTCACTTTTTAAATATAGCGTATAACAAGGCGCATTTTTTTACACCGCTGGTGCGTCACAAAAAGTGACGCACAGGCGGCGCAAAACTGGCAGCGCAGGGCCTTCATAAATATGGTCCTGGATTTTCCCCTTACTTCGCTCCCTGGTTCGCTTCCCCGTGCGCGTACCGGGCGCTCCCCCCGCGCAAATCGAGAATAATATTTTTTTTAAATACACCGCGGGACCCTATTTAAGCCCCCACATTAAACCTAGGGGGTCAGGAGGGGGTCTACCCTGACACCTTATGGTCAATTCCCCCCTTTATTTTTGCCACCTCTTGTGTCTCGATTTTACCGAGACACAAGATGGCGGCAGCTCCAGACTGTTTAGAATGTTTACAGACACCCAAGAGCCAATCAGCGCGCCTATAGATATATATATTTTTTTAAACCTAAATTACTCAAAATCCACTGGAGCACACATCTTGAGACATAGCAAAGGCACATCGGGCTACTAGTCCCTACAATTTTGCCAAGTTTGGTGTAAATCCATTCAGCCGTTCAAGCTAAAAGTGAAATCGACCGCCCTATGGAAATTAAAATGAAGAAAACGCGTTTTGGGACCCCCCTTTTATCTTGGCCCCCGCTTGACGAATCCCCCCCAAACTTTCAGGGAAGCCCGAAACTCGAGGAGGCCATTTTGAGGACATTTTCAGGCAGATTCGTCAACTGGTGCCAAAGTTATTCCCAAAAATTTTTTAGATTTAACATTGAAAAAAATCCTAACTATAACTACCTACCGCCAGTAGGTAATTAATATATATAGAAATGAGGGAGGCATTAAGATCTTTAAGAAATGACGACTCTGTAATCATCAAGCCGTCAGACAAGGGCGGGAATATCGTCCTATGGGACAGGGAGCTATATATCACTGAGGCAATGAGACAACTGTCAGACAACACATGTTATGTTAAAGTAAACCACACCTACCTTACCAAACTACAGAGCAGAGTTCACCAGTATATACATGAATGGAATAACAATGATCTGTTAAACTAGGATGAGACTAAGTTCCTCATCAATAAAAATCCAACTACACCCACATTTTACCTACTGCCCAAGGTACATAAAAACCCCACTACACCCCCAGGAAGGCCCATTGTGTCCTCTATTAATAGCCTTATGGAGAATGTATCTCACTATGTGGACTACTTTTTGAAAGACTATGTGAAGGGTTTAACTTCTCACATACAGGACACTAAGGACTTTCTCCAAAAAGTGGAGAACATTAACTGGGAGCATCATTTTTGGCTAGTATCTTTGGACGTGGAGAGTCTCTATACGTCTATAAGACACAGAGACAGCCTTAAAGCTTGTGAATACTTCTTACAGACCAGAAGTAAACATTTGAAAGCTCACTCTACTATGTTGTTACAAATGATTGAGCTATGTCTCGAGGAAAATGTATTTTTGTTTGATGGATCTTTGTATAAGCAGATACAGGGCACGTCAATGGGCACCTGTTTTGCCCCCAGCTATGCCAATCTATTGGTAGGCTGGTGGGAGGAACAGGTGCTCAGAGACGATGCCCTTGAGGAATGGACTAAAAATGTGAACGTTTGGGTAAGGTTCATCGATGATATTTTCTTTGTCTGGGAGGGAGGTGAGAACGAACTAACCACATTTGTGAATGTTTTGAATTCAAACTGTCTTAATTTGAAATTTACAATGAAGTATAGTCAAAAAACCCTAGACTTCCTTGACATTAGAATGAATATCGTTGAAAATAAAATTGAAACTGAAATTTTCAGAAAAGAGACAGCAGGAAACTCATTGTTACACTCCACTAGCTGTCATTGTTAGGGGTGTTACCGGTCGTCTTCATTAGATTCTGATTCAGAACTGGTTCAGTTAACATCTTGTGAATTAGTAAGGTTATTTTGATAATTGCCTTTGGCAATGCTTGTTTATTTACCTACTGAAACATGAACTAATTCCTAGAATGTGCGCTCTGTTGAGACAGGCTCGCGCCAGCCCTCGTGCTTGGTGTTACGTTGTAAGAGGCTCGCGCTGAGTCTCGTGGTGGAAGCTATAAATATGAGCTTCTACCAACTGTCAAATGCTTCGTCTCTCGTTGTTCTTGACGAGAGCTTCTGCTCCCACGTTGGATCCTTCAGTCCCTGTCATCTCTTGTTTCCGTTCGTGAAAGAAAACTCAAGCCCCATTTATTCCGTTCCTTTAAACCCCGTGTTGACAAGTTTCCCAAGCTCCTGGCTGTCAGCGTCGTTGATTCATGACAGTGAAAGAAGACGACGCGGGCGGACTCCGGAGCTTCTCTGAGGCAGCCAGCCGGGAGGTTTGTTTACTCGCTCCCTCTCTGCCGGCAGTTCGAGTCTCTTGGCAGCGCTGCTCTGCCTAAATGAAAAGAAGACAGTAAGAGATCGCTTTTGTTTTTAAAAAGGCCACGGACTTTGTCTAAATGCAATGTGGCTAGGTTAATTCAGTGTAAGTTCTTAGAAACGCTAAAAAAGGAAATTACTCGTCGTTTAGTGTTAACCAAGGAACAAGCCTTGGTAAAGGCAAGTGACTTATGAGGTGGAGTTGGAACATTTAAACCTATGGACAAGCGCTTGCAAAACTTGGAGATACCTAAACGAGTTGTGGAGGAGATTAATGGCAGTAGCTACATAGAGCCAAGTATTGTATTGTTGTAAGCGCTCTGTAGCAGATAAGAGACAAACTAGCCTAGATAAAGGCAAAGGTGTTAAATAGGCAAACCAAATGTGTATGATTAATTCTGTGATATGTTGGTTTATTTGCAGAGTTATATGAGAAAGGTTAGCTTATTTACAAGGTCAGTCAGGATAATTAACCTTAGATAGAAGAGTGAATTTAGATAGGTTGTGTCTACCTGTCTTCCTACTGCAGAACTTCCTAACAGAAGAAGTAACCAAAGATTCAGGTATGATCCTGCATGAAGTTACAAGTTCAGTTTAAACTAACCCTATTAATCTAATTTGCCTGGCTTTTCAGTAGTAGTCTTAAGATTTTCTGACATGTAATGTTTATTTGAAGGTGACAAGATACAGAGTCAGAGTTAAAAACCTTCGTAAAAGTGCAAACAAGGGCCAGACGGATTAATGGTCAGTAAGCATGATGTCTAATTAATTATCTAAGCCAGTTAAGAAAGCTACAGATGAGTAAATGTTGTTTATATTGCATCACAGTGTAGCGTGAAGACAGCGCAGAACATTTCTTAAGAAAAGGTCCTCGGCCTGGAGCACTTCCTAGAGAGAGAGACAACAGAAGATTTAATCTTGTATAATTTGTTGTGAGTCTCTCTGTCCACTTCCCCTTTCCCTGGGGGAGAAGTCAATCCAGTCAGTGTCAACGTCCTGATTGGGTTGGTTGATCCTTGAGGGAGTTGGGAGTTTGCAGCTCGAGAGGAAAACGTCAGAAGAGTCTCGCAAGACTCCTCAACAGTCATCCCCCAAGCTTCAGGTGGGCAATACAATTTGGCGAATTTTTACGCGCCAAAAGAAATTGTAGCTCCCCCAATTCATTTGAGAAACACAAGAAAGCCATGTATGGGAGATTTGTAACAAGGGGTTACCATCAGAATATGCTCCAGAAAAGTGAGGCTAGAGTCTCTCTAATAGACCGGAAAGACACCCTGTTTCAAGCACCAAAGTGCAGACGGGACCCCTCTACTGAACCAATTAGGTTAATAACTACCTATAACACTCAATCGCCAGAGTTCAGTAAAATAATAAGAAAAAGATGGGATATCCTTTTACAGGATAAAACATTGAAAGACAAACTAGGCAAACACCCATCAATAACTTACAGAAGAGACAAATCGATTAAGGATTTAATCGTACAAAGCCACATGGAGAAGAAAAAGACATGGCTAGAACCAAAGGGCGGATTCTCAACATGTGGTAAATGCAAAGCCTGTAGGTACAGTACAAATGTGAAGGAGGTAGTACTCAGCAGGGTCAACAAAAAGTGGAAGATAAACAAAAAAAATCACTTGCAATACAGAATTTGCCATTTATGTTGTAACATGTCCCTGTGGTAAATGGTACATAGGGTCCACCACTTTTCCAGCCAAAAAGAGAATTCTGGAGCATTGGCGTGCCATTACCAATAAAGATTTCACACACAGCACAGCCAAACACTTCCATAGCCATCATGATGGGGACTGGACTAAGGCTAATTTTTCCGTCCTTGACTCTATACCAAAACACGTAAGAGGTGGTAATAGAGTAACAGCACTACACAGAGCAGAATCGAGATTCATTCTCCAGGCAGGTAGTATCGTTCCAATGGGGATGAACGTCGACGAAGAAATGTACGTTCATTTGTAAAATTGCTTTCTGATCTGAGAACTTCTTCCGTCTACCTTTAGGGACTCTGATCCTTTTGACCATATGGTTTTTAAACACCCACTTATATTTTTGTTGATATATAATTTTGTGTAGTCGTAAATCATTGTGTGAATGGTAGGAGAACTGAATCTAATGAACTATGATATAATGAAAAGACTGTATAAATGAGTATGTGATAATGATATAATGACCAATATCTCTTTGTCTTTGTCTTATCTCCAGAATACAGGCTATGGACGCATCACTGTGATTAAACCACCTCACGGGTATAGGATATTGATATGAGCACGACTACGTTCACCGACTGGTAGTGATAATATGATAAGAGCACGGATTTGTATGAACAAATTGAAAAGACACAGTACACTTGTGCGAATTAGCTTATATATAAAAATTGGGTTAAGACTGTCATAGGATAGTTACTGCCATTATGACAAGAACCCCCCCCCACCTCATTTGTTACTTTAATGAACTGCAACTTTATCTCTAAAATTTGCTCTCACAACTATGGGTACTATACCCGGGATTTTGAACTTTAGTCACCCTATGCTCGATTATATCGATACATTCTTCACCATAGCCGCTGTTACTCCCTGAAAAGTTTTTCTATTAACAGTCGTTCCTCTGTAATCTAGATGAATCAATCAATATATCTTTTTCCCCTACCCCCTTATAAGAGCCTCAGTTATAAAACTAATCGGGTACTACACCCTTAATTTTGTACTAAATGAATTAGAAATTGTACAATGTTTTGCCTCAAAACACAAATGTATTGAAACTGTGCTTTATTTAAATAATTTTCTTTACATGTATTCACATGATTTAATTTAACTCTTCTAAAGCATTAGAAAGCTCAATGTGATGTAAACAATGAGTATTTTCTTCACCTCCATTATTCTATGTTGTGTCATGTTATTTAAAGAGAAACTATGTCCATGGTGGTCATGTGACCAAGAGCCTGTGTGCTCGAAACGCGTCTTCTTTGTGCCCATTAAAGAATACCTGATAATCTACCCGGCTGGAGTGGCTTGTGATTCCTTCACGTTGCTGTGCAGGAGGTTCGAGTGAATATATATATATATATATATATATATATATATATATATATATATATATATATATATATATATATATATATATATATATATATATATTCAATGAAAAAACCATTGGTTATAGAACATATATAGTTAGGAATTTGCATTTACAAAACCTTATTTTACTCGCATAAAACCATTGAAATTCCATATATAGTTAGATGCGCTAACTATATATCGTGCACCCGCAATCCACTGCTGATGATGTCACATATTACATCATTCATGACATGGTTAGTGACATCACTGATGACATCACTGATGACATCTCAAATGACATCACTGATGACATCACTGATGACAACATCCAGTGACTGTTTGTTTCTGTAAAGTTAAAATATGTCTTACATATTGAAGAATGAGTGGATGTATAAGTGTCTGGATGAAGGATTTAGTAGGTGCATGACTGACTGTATGAGTGAGTGATTAAATGTGTCTCACTGAGTGCATGGGTTAGTGACTAAACTGTTTTAATTTGTGCATCATTATATCTGTCGTTCTACAAACTGCTGCATATGTTGATCAGTAGCTATATGAGTAACTATATGGGTTATTGATTGGTTGCCCAAGTATTTGTATGGGAAACTGAGTGTGTGTGTATGGGTGGCTGGGAGGTGTGTGACTCTGTACATAGATGTGTGAGTAGTTGATTCACTATATGTATGGGTTCAAAAGTGCATGTGGAAACAGCTGTATGGGCGGTTGACTGTGCATGAGTGTATTAGTGAGTGAATGGATATCTCAGTGCTACATGTCAAAGTAAGTACATATGTAAAACACAGTACATGTGAGAGTTGACATATATAAATAACTGTGCATAAGAGCCAGTGAATGTGTGAGTGGCTGTATGGATCATTGTGAACATGTATCAGGGATTGTATAAGAGAGTAAAGTAAATATGTGTTAGTATATGTTTGAATAAGTAAGGTGTGTATAACTGTATAGTTGAGAAAATGGAGGTGTGATTGATTTTTTGCATAACTGACTAGGTGTGTGAGTAACTCCATGGATGAGTGACAGTCTGTGACTGTCTGTTTACACTGATTGTATCTAAGGTTATATTAGAGTCTGAAGAGGTTCATGGTATTATCACATGAATGATATCATCAGTGATGTGATCAGTCATGTCAAATGAGATGTTATCAGTGATTTTATCAGTGATGTCATTTGAGATGTCATCAGTGATGTCATCAGTGATGTCACTAACCATGTCATGAATGATGTAATATGTGACATCCTCAGCAGTGGATTGCGGGTGCGCGATATATAGTTAGCGCATCTAACTATATATGGAATTTCAATGGTTTTATGCGAGTAAAATAAGGTTTTGTAAATGCAAATTCCTAACTATATATGTTCTATAACCAATGGTTTTTTCATTAAATTTTCAAGGTTTTGTAAATGCAAATTCCTAACTATATATGGACTATAACCTATGGTTTTTTCTGTGAATTTCAATGGTTTTTTAATAGCAAATATCAAAAGCTGTCAAATGTCAAGTACGTGATAGGTAATAACATTTTCGTGTTTATGCACGCTCATGTGCTTTGAACGCTCCCCCCCCCACTCCCCTCTTTTCTCTTAGTAGTACTCTCTCTTTGCAGATAGTGAAGGGTAGTTAACGCAGACCTTTACCCCCGTTGTAATCCGTCGTACCTGCTTGTCTCTCCATTTGATTGATTGTTATCCAAGCATTTACTGTTTTAGAATTGGTTCTCTTTGGTTCATTCTCTATTTACAAACAAGCACAAAGTCGCAATACTCTGTTTAGTCTTTGCAGATAGTGAAAAATCGTGTAAAAAAATAAAGGTAATCGTGCAAAATCAGTAGACCACTAATTGGATCTCTTTTTGACCTCGCTAAAATACAAACATTAGGAACAACCCTTCATGAGAAATACGAAAATAGTGAAATGAACTGAGCTCCACACCATGAGGGCTGCAAGACAGCTCGGCTCCGTCACCCACCCCGCCCAAAATAACGACAAACCCTATGCAAATATTATAAATATAGACAACACACCAGCAAAGAAACAGGGTAAAACATTTTATTAAATAACTTTTTACATAACTATTTTATACTTTTTGTTGCCCGATCCGGCTAGCTCAATCGATCGAGCATGAAACTCATGCACTGATAGCAAGCGTTGAGAGTTTGTAGAACGATGGCTTCAGATTTTCTACATACGGTGTAGTGGCGCGAACTGGGAGGGGGCGTTTGGATCCTGCCCCTTCCCCAAATAAGATTTTCATACGTGAGTGTTCGTTCATGCTTTTGGTCCCTGAGTTGCTTCGATGTCACTGCCTTACACAAATGGCATAAGTTCTGGATGTTGAGTGCCATACTTCAGAGTTCTAAGCAGCGCTTGTAACACTGTCTAAACCTTATTTGCACCTGCTGCAGCTTCACTATTCAAAGTAAGTGGGGTCCGTTTGTGGACCTGACTGCATTGGAAAACAATGTGATACGGTGCCTCCCTAAACCGCTTGACGGAGGCCCCTGAGGGGCGGTGAGATGGCGCGGACTGGGAGGGGGCGCTTGGCTCCTGCCCCCTCCCCAAATCGTGTTGCCCTGGTGTGGCCTGAGATCGCCCCCAACATAGGCGGCCGGATCCCGGGGTCCGGCGGAATTTTTTGCCTTTTGATGACTCTTCCTTTCTGGACCTTGTCCCACAATCCGTTTGACCTGAAGACACGCTGTAGTGGGGCGCCCCTTTACCGTTTTAGTTGCCATTCCGCCCGCTTTTGGTACTCTGTGCCTCTTCCGCCATTCAGCTGTTTACCGCCCGCTCTTGCGACTACAGCGTCTCGCTCACCATGTAGTTGAGTTGCTCCCGGTCTTAAGATTTAACAGAACTTTTTGGACTGCTGAAAGCGGTTGTATTCCGACCGCTGGTTGGTGAAGACATTTTGACTATATTCTGGACCTGCGTTGTCGCGTAATGCGTCATATGACGCGCCGCGTTAGCTTACCCGGAAGTGCTCCGGTGCGCAAGGCGCAGCTTCCCGGAAACGATCCAGAGCGCGCCGCGCAGCGCGTAACGTAAGCATAACAGGTCATGTGACTTGTTAATAAAACTTTTCATTGGTTCATTTTACTTTTGTTTTCCTAATGATGTAAGACTAGGTCATGTGACCTAAAAATAACACTTTTCATTGGTTTAGAACATTTTTTTTCCCAAACGATGAAAGCCCCACCTTGTTTCTGGATGTTTCAGACTGAAGCTGGCGTCACCATGAGAGCACCACCATCTCGTAGCTCCGTCGTGGCCATTCCGCAAGCAATCATGGCAGCCGCTCCCCACCGGAAGCCTGCGGGAGTCGAGGGCCCCCAAGACTTTTGTACAATCTTCAAGGCTGAGGGGACGCTTTCGAGAATGGGACCCAAGCCCTGGCAGACAAGCGTCCGAGTTCCAAGGTGTCCCAGGGCCATTTTACTTGACCAGGCCCAAATACGAAGAGCCGGCCGCCATTTTAAGCGTCCTGTGGCAGCCGCCTATCGCTGCACCGCAAGAGTGGGAGCAACTCAACTACATGGTGAGCGAGACGCTGTAGCCGTAAGAGCGGGCGGTAAACAGCTGAATGGCGGAAAAGGCACAGTGTAGCAAAAGCGGGCGGAATGGCGACTGAAATGATAAAGGGGCGCCCCACTACAGCAGACGAGCCTCCGCCATGTGCTTCAAAACTGCATACGTATCTCGTGATATCAAGGTTGGGCAACCAGTACACAACAAGCAGTTACGAGTCCCATTTACACCGGCACCATTTTGGGCGCGGCCGGGCAGGTCCAGGATCTAGTCAAACATAACAAATGAGGCTGACGTCTCTGAAGCAGTTGACGCTCAGCAGGACATAGCAAATAAACATGAAGTCTCTAAAGCTGTTAACTCACTGCAGGACAAAACAAGTGAACCTGAAACCTCTGGAATAATTGTCGCTCAAAAGAACAACACACAAAACTCTGTAGAGCCTGAAGAAAGAAAAACAGAAGGGCACTGTAGTTTCAGACACACTTAACACTAATGACTAAACAAAGATATCGTCTGTCTATGAAGCAGCTGTCATGTTCACAGAATTGACAAAGAAGTGTGCAGACACCAATGCTATTAAGAAACACAAGGAAATCCCTAATGCATCAGCATTCTCGGAAGAGGTTGACACAGATGACATCTTAAGGAACAAAGAAACACATTGTAATGGAGATTAGAGAGGCTACGGATAGGTGGCCCAGGATATCACCACTGTTCCCCATGTCATAAAACCTTAGGATGTTCAATAACTGAAACAGCTAATATGGGTTTACTTACAGGGGACATCTTTTGTTCTGTTTTGTAAAGTAAAACTATTGTGAACGCAAGTATTATACATAGTAAGTGTTTAATATAGCATTTGTCAGTCATTGGTTAAGCAGCTAGAACCTGTTCACTCTTGACACCCCAGGTGCTGTGTATGTTGCACTATAGAGCTGCATCGGGAATACGGACAACCCTATTGATGTTGATTTTTCATTATTGATTATTGTAAAGAAATGGCGACTCCCCCCTTTAGCAGATTAGCTAAATGTTTGCGTAATTTGGGCATAAAAGTTATATTATTGTTGTTGTTGTTGTTATCGTTATAGTTCTGGTTAATTTCCATTCAGAGTGTCCTTCACAGCACCACTCTAGGTAAACACTACTTTATGTAAAACCTGGGACATAGCACTCATTGAAACTATAGTTGGTGACCTGGGTGCCTTCCACAACTCAGCACGTTGTGCTGCCTTGGGACTATTCGCACAAAAGACAGCTTCTGACCATTGTTGTTTTTTTTTATCAAAAAATGTTTAAATATATTTACAGTTTTTGTTGCGTTCGTTATATTTAAAAGTTAATAAAGTTTTATAATCCAACTTTCTTGGAGTACTATATCTTTTTTTAAAAATCGGGTGAATGGGGCCTTGAATCGGGTTATTGTCATGTGTGGGCTTTGCAAGTGTACTGCTACAGAATCGGACATTTCAAACTCAAATGCACGTTCTTTTTCTTACCTTTCCGAAGCATGGAGCGCAATAGCAGGCAGAGAAAGGGTGATGCACGTGTTGAACACTGCCTGGCCTGGCAAGTTGCTGGCAGTGCCCCCCCGCCCGCTCCTGAAAGAGGGCACACACACACCGCCGCCCTGAGTACTTCACAAATCTTTAAAAGACCATGCGCTTGTTCATGAGGCTTAAATGGTTTATCACCCCTTCTAGAACCCCTACATCGACCCTCTGACGTTTCCTGGAAGAATTAGCACGTAACACAATACCAAGCCCTGTCAGCTGAAACCCCCCAGGAATCGTGGGGCATATTATCAAGGGTGTTTATTTCCGCTTTTTTGGCTTTAAAAGCGAAAAAAAAGGAGATAAAATTATCTCCCTATTACCAAGCTGTCGCTAACACCAGTTAGTGACAGCTAAAAGGAGATAGCGACCATCTTGGGCCCCGCTTTGCATGTCAGTGATATTTATCACTAATGACATGCAAAGTGGGCGTGCCAAGATGTTAGCGACTGGAAACAGTCCCTAACCATCGCTATCTCCTATTACCAACTTTTGGAGATATTTGCGCTAAGCGCGAATATCTCCAAAAGCTAACACCTGCCCTGAGCAGTTTTTAGCCATGTTATCTAATGGAAGGTGGATAACATGGCTAAGAGCATTTGCTGGATAATGCATGAATATCGCTGACTTTTCAGCGATATTCATGCATTGCGGCCGTTTTTTATCGCATTTGGGATAAACCTTGCTAATAGCAAGGTTTATCTGCGATAAAATTCGCCGATGTGCGGCGATAATTTTTGTCTCTAAACAAGTTAGAGACAAAAATTATCGCTAGTTGTTGGTAATATGCCCCCGGGTATTTCCTTGCAGGAATCGGGAGGCGGAAGACTAGCACTGAAATCAGTAGTCTCACGCCTGAATCGGGAGGATTGGTATGTCTGGATTCTCTACAGCTGGGGCCATAAACTACATCCGCAGGGCTAGGTGATAGCCTGGGTCCGGCCTGGACAATCGGACACAGAGGAAGAGGAGTGTCAGAGGGTGCGGTAGTGAATAGGGTGAAAGGGAGGTGTCGGGCAGGCACAGGGTGTGATTCTCAGGGAAGAGCAGCGCAGATGGGGGGAAGTATATGGCCCATGCATGAGAGAGAGAGCGGGGGTGACCAGTGCGTGGGGGAGATGCTTGCGAGGGTGGGGAGCCGTGCTGAGAATCAACGGCATGCAGAGAGTGGGTCTGGTCAAGGCATCTATAATGGCTGCCGTGCACGACAAAATTGTGGCATTGGACAAAAAGGCAAAATGGCGCAGACAATGTTTAACAATAAGGATTCATTTATAACAAAATATTTACTCGCAGTGACAAAATGACACTTCCTGATTTCCATCGAATCAAACGTTAACAGACGTCACGCAGCAAAAAAAAAAAAAAAAAAAAAGCTCACGCACAGCCGCTGGAAGACATGTATCAACATATATGAGCCTCCTCAGCCAAGGGGTCAGGATACGTCTCCCGCACCCCCTTATACCTAGTAATTTAATTAAAACAAAACACAAAATGGCGAATTCCCGTTTCGCTACCAGTTTGCGGCCCAGTTCGCGGCCTGGGAAGCGCTTCTACCGTGAAAAATATATATTTTTTTATTTTCCCCACGGGACCCTTTAATAACCCCAACATCATTCCTAGAGGGTCAAGAGAGGTATACCTTGCCCCCTTTCATTAAATTCCCCCTTCGTTTTTCACCTCTTCTTCTCTCTCGATCCTACCGAGAGATAAGATGGCGGCCGCTCCGGACTGTTTAGAATGTTGACAGACACCGGAGAGCCAATCAGCTTTCTGCGCGCAAAGTTCCTTTTCGCGAAAAGTAAGCGGACCGGAGCGCAGCCCGGAGCGCTGTTACAGATATATATCTTGTTTTGAACGTTAATTTCTCGAAATCCACTAGAGCACATATATTGAGACCCAGCAAAGGCACATCGGGCTAACAGTCCCTACAATTTTGCCAAGTTTCGTGTAAATCCATTCAGCCGTTTGAGCTAAAAGTGAGGCCAAAGGCCCTATGGAAATTAACATGGGAAAAACGCGTTTTGGGACCCCCCTTTTTTCTCGGCCCCCCCTTGACGAAAAAAACAGATATATCTGTGACAGCGTCCCGGATAGCGCTCCAGATCGCGTACTTTTCGCGTTACGGAGCTTTGCGAAGCGAAGCTGATTGGCTCTCCGGTGCCTGTCAACATTCTAAACAGTCCGGTGCGGCCGCCATCTTGTCTCTCGGTAGGATCGAGAGACAAGAGGAGGAGAAAAACGAAGGGGGAATTTAATGAAAAGGGGCAAGGTAGACTCCTGTTGACCCCCTAGGAATGATGTTGGGGTTATTAAAGGGTCCCGTGGGGCAAATAAAAAAAATTTGATTTTTCGCGGTAGAAGCGCTTCTCGGTTCGCGAACCGGGTCGCAAACTGGTAGCGAAACGGGAATTCGCCATTTTGTGTTTCGATTTAATTAAATTACAAGATGGAGGAAAAGCAATGTGAGTATTGGGTATAAGGAGGTATGGGAGACGTATCCTGACCCCCTATGTTTTCTGAGGGTGGTTGAGGAGGCTCATATATGTTGATACTTGTCTTCCAGCGGTTGCGCGTGAGCGTTTTTTTGTTTTTTTTTGCTGCATGACTTCTGTTAACGTTCGATTCGAAGGAAATCAGGAAGTGTTGACCGCCATTTTGACACTGCGAGTAAATATATTGTTAAAAATAATTGTTATAAATTAATCCGTATTGATAAACATTGTCTGCGCCATCTTGCTTTTTTTCCAATGC
Source organism: Lissotriton vulgaris (assembly GCF_964263255.1). NCBI lineage: Eukaryota > Metazoa > Chordata > Amphibia > Caudata > Salamandridae > Lissotriton > Lissotriton vulgaris. The sequence goes on from NC_141691.1 coordinate 2,039,563,808, forward strand.
CACACTTTTGCCGCCGATCCTCAGCATGGCTCCCCACCCTCTTAAACATCTCCCCCATGCACTGGTCACCCACGCTCTCTCTCTCATGTATGGGTCATAAACCTCCTCCCATATGCGCTGCTCTTCCCTGAGAATCACACCCCGTGCTGAGGAAAATTCAGCCCAGATTACAACCGATGCCCAGGCTGCTGGCACAAGACGCCACTTAGTTCCCATCTTGAACGGTTACCAAATAAAGAGACGGACGCTGGAAGCAGGAACACAAGAACAGAGTTTTATTTCTCATGAGGAGAGCCTGTTATTTCACTCTACATATCATACAAGTACCACTCAGCCCCCCCGGCCCCCTAATCCTGACGCAGAATTGCCACTGCAACAAAGGACTTAAACTCCTGCAAAGAACACCATGTAACATTTAATATCATTTTCCACCAATGTTTTCATATATCAGTGTTGCTGAACTCACTCAGTGAAATGTCGCTCATTTCATTAAATCACTTTTAAAGCATGCCTTATAACAATGCACACAATCCTATGTGGAAGTACTTATATTAAACATGACATTGCTTTAACCATGATAGACAAAGAAATGACACAGTGATGTAAAAGTTTCTGAAAGAAATGCCAAGAACGTCCCATGTGAAAGTGAATTTTATCTGGCAATTTTTTTCTTTTTCTTCTCATGAAAAAAAAGTTAATGCCAGGTTCGTTACCTGCCTCATCTGCAAAAAAAAAACTCTCGAGAGAGACCGAAAAAAAATATAGCTATGGTAATCATACCATGCATCGGCACATGGAGAGGTGGCACCCTCTTAATTATTCTAAAGCACAACTTCGAGATTTGGTGGATAACCCCCGACCGGCAAAAACATCCACCAATGACTTAGCAATAAGTGAGTCAGAGGCAAGGGAAACGGTCCCAAATCTGCAAAAGAATTTTGGGCAGATGAGATTGACTTGTGTAGCATGTGGAAAATTAATTTCATGCGGCGAGATGAGTATTACTTTAATAAATAGATCATATGAAAATCATCAATGTCCAAAACGTCCTAGAAAGTAATTTTTGTCATTTTTGAGGAAGAGAGATAACCTACAGTGGTACGTGGTCGTTGATTTCATAGTAAAAAGTGCGACAAGTGCAACAAAATCATATTGATAATTCATTGTGAGCAAGTACCAAAAGTGTCGACAATTCGAACCTTCAATAATAAATACAGTAATCAATGATGCATTAGAACTTAATATCAATTCATTGTTCGAACGTGTAATCAGTACCCGTCCCATGTCAATTCATTGTTCGAACGTATAATCAATACCCATCCCGGATCAATTCATTGTCCGAACATATAATCAGTTGTATCCCATATCAATTCATGTGCTAAAAACTGCATACATATCTCATGATATCAAGGCTGAGCAATCGGGGCACAACAAGGAGTTGAGAGTTTCATTTGTACCGGCGCCATTTTGGGTGAGGTCAGGAAGGTCCAAGTATAGTCAAAATGTCTCCACCAACTCGTGGTTGGACCGGGACCTCTTTCGGCAGTCCAAAAGTTTTCGTTGAAGGGTAGCAGAGGGGACTGCCGACATGAACCATCAGTCAAAGTGGGGTGGGAGGCAACAATCTCTCCTACCGGGTCATACTGGTGTCCCACCGGAACTGATCAAGTTGGTATTCTTGTAGGATTTTGGTCATTTCAAGACTGAGGCCGGCGCCGGCATGAGCGCGCCGACGTCCCGCGGCTACGTTGTGGTCGTTCCGTGGGTGATCATGGCAGTCATTCCCCATCGGCTCCCCTGTGGCTCTTATAGAATCTTCAAAATTGAGGAGAACGTTTCTGGACGCAGGACTCATTTTCTAGCTGAACTCAAAAGCGTTGTTGTACTGCAAAAGTAAATGAGACCCCCGCTGGGTGAGCGGAGCATCATTGCCTCGCAATAGTGGACGAGACCTTTTGTCGGGTGAGTGCAGCACCGCTGCATTGCAAGAGTGGAGGAACCCTTGTCAGGTGAGTGGAGCGTTAGGGGTGCAGCTGAGGGGCCCCCACCTGGGGGGGTGGGAGAGGTTCGTTCGTGCTGCCTCTCCCTCCCAGCGCACCCCACGCCGACACCTGGCGTTGATATCCGTGATGTCCGGACCAGGCGATAAGAGGGGGGGGGTCGGAGGCAGAGGCAAGACATCCCCCCCGTGGCCTGCAGGGCGCCGCTTTAGGACCTTTTGTTGGGTGAGTGGAGCACCGCTGCATCGCAAGAGTGGACGAACCCTTGTCGGGTGAGTGGAGCATTGGGGGTGCAGCCGAGGGGCCCCCACCTGTGGGGGTGGGAGAGGCTCGTTTGCGCCGCCTCTCCCTCCCAGCGCACCCCACGCCGACACCTGGCATTGATATCCGTGATGTACGGACCAGGCGATAAGAGGGGGGGGTCGGAGGCAGAGGCAAGACATCCCCCCCGTGGCCTGCAGGGCGCCAGAAGAGAATGGGAGGACCAGTACGTTCCGGGCCGACCATCCCATGACTTCTCCGGCTGATGGCAGCTAGTCGGGCCCCGCCCTGCACGTGTCGAGGCCTCGTCTTCCGGATGGGCGTAACCGTGGACCTGTTGCACTTCGGGAGTTTCCGGAATGGGGGTAGGTATCTGCTGATTTGTATCTATTTCATGTTACCGTTATTGGGCGTGGCGAGCGGTGGGACAGACATGCTTGGAGCAGTGGGGGGGTGGCGGAGGTTAGCTACCTCGTGGCTGCCGTAACGTCAAGCTTGGCTTCTTTCACCACTTCCATGTTTCTTATTTCTAGCGAAGTCAAAAACTCATCAGTGGCCTACTGATTTTGTTCGATTTCTTTCCCTTCCTTTTCAAATGTGTTTCATGCTAAAGTTTCTGTTTAACAGGATACAGTGATTACTTCGTATTTTACATATGTCTTCTTTATTAGGGGTACTCTCCGGTTGAGCCAGATGATGTACCTCTAATAAATGGTCCGGGTGGAACTAGTTTCTCAATCAGTGGGGAGTAGATGGGCATGACGGATTACAACGGGGGACAAAAGTCCGCATTACCTATCCTTCACTATCTGCAAAGGGAGACAGAATATTCCTATTCTTCTCTGTTTGTAGACAGGGAATATCTCAAAGAGCAATAATCGATAAATAATTTGTAGGATTATAACACTTTAATAACTTATAAATATATACATCGCAACAAAAACAGTAAACACCTTAAAACATTTTTTATTAAAACAGAAACAACAATGACATCCAACAGTAGTGATATTCCGGGTGGGTGATGGTACTGGGATTGTTAATGGAAAAAGATCTACAGAGAAAGCTATTGGTGAATTATACTTCTCCGGAAATTTAAAACTCACAAATGTTTTATTTGTGTAATCATTTCAGGTCAAACGGATTGTGGAAAAATGGTCAGAATGAAAGAGTCACCAAAAGGCAAAAAGTACACTCATGTATGAAAATCTTACTATTAATGCTTGACTGAGGCCAAGGAGATCAGAGTGCATGAGTATCATGCTCGATCAATTGAGCTAGCCGGATTGGGCAACAAAAAGTATAAAATAGTTATGTAAATAGTTATTAAATAAAATGTTTTACCCTGTTACTTTGCTGGTGTGTTGTATATATTTATGATGTTTGCATAGGGTTTGTCAGTATTTTGGGCGGGGTAGGCGGCGGAGCCGAGCTGTCTTGCAGCCATCATGGTGTGGAGCTCAGTTCATGTCACTAGTTTTGTATTTCTCATGAGGGGTTGTTCTTAATGTTTCTATTTTAGCGAGGTCAAAAAGAGATCCCATTAGTGGCCTACTGATTTTGCTCGATTCCTTTTGTTAAATGATTTTTCACTATCTGCAAAGACTAAACAGAGTATTGCGACTCTGTGCTTGTTTTTAAATAGAGAATGAACCAAAGAGAACCAATTCTAAAACAGTAAATGCTTGGATAACAATCAATCAAATAGGGAGAGAAGCAGGCACAACGGATTACAACGGGGGCAAAGGCCTGCGTTAACCACCCTTCACTATCTGCAAAGAGAGAGTACTCCTAAGAGAAAAGAGGGAGGGGGTGGGAGGGGGGCAGCGTTCAAAGCACATCAGCGTGCATAAACACGAAAATGTTTTTACCTATCACGTACTTGACATTTGACAGCTTTTGATATTTGCTATTAAAAAACCATTGAAATTCACTGAAAAAACCATAGGTTATAGACCATATATAGTTAGGAATTAGCATTTACAAAACCTTGAAAATTCACTGAAAAAACCATAGGTTATAGACCATATATAGTTAGGGATTAGCATTTACAAAACCTTATTTTATTCGCACAAAACCATAGAAATCCGCATATATAGTTAGTTGCAATAACTATATATCGCGCACCCGCAATCCACTGCTGATGATGTCACATATTACATCGTTTATGACATGGTGGGTGACATCACTGATGACATCACTGATGACATCTCAAATGACATCACTGATAACATCACTGATGACATCTCAAATGAGATCACTGATGACATCACTGATGACATCTCATTTGACATTACTGATCACATCACTGATGACATCATTCATGTGATTATACAATGAACCTCTTCAGACTCTAATATAACCTTAGATACACTCAGTGTAAACAGACACTCACAGACTGTCACTCATCCATGGAGTTACTCACACACCTAGTCAGTCATGCAAAGAATCAATCACACCTCCATTTCCTCAACTATACAGTTATACACACCTTACTTATTCAAACATATACTAACACATATTTACTCTCTTATACAATCCCTGATACAAGTTCACAATGATCCATACAGCCACTCACACATTCACTGGCTCTTATGCACAGTTATTTATATATGTCAACTCTCACATGTACTGTGTTTTACATATGTACTTACTTTGACATGTAGCACTGAGATATCCATTCACTCACCAATACACTCATGCACACAGTCAACTGCCCATACAGCTGTTTCCACATGCAATTTTGAACCCATACATCTAGTGAATCAACTGCTTACACATCTATGCACAGAGTCATACACCTCCCAGCCACCCACACACACTCTCAGTCTCCCATACAAATACTTGGGCAACCAATCAATAACCCATATAGTTACTCATATAGCTACTGATCAACACATGCAGCAGTTTACAGAACAACAGACATAATGATGCACAAATTAAGACCGTTTAGTCACTAACCCATGCAATCAGTGAGACACTTTTAATCACTCACTCATACAGTCAGTCATGCACCTACTAAATCCTTCATCCAGACACTTATACATTCACTCATTCTTCAATATGTAAGACATATTTTAGGTTTACAGAAACATACAGTCACTGGATGTTGTCATCAGTGATGTCATCAGTGATGTCACTGACCATGTCATGAATGATGCAATATGTGAGGAAAAGTACTATTGGGTGTGAAAAAATGACATGTAACAGAGCTGTGGATTGGGAGGTGTTTCTGGAGGGAAAACAGTATTGTTAGTTTTCTGTAGGCCGTTGAGATATGAACTTTTGACCTGTGCCTTCAGCCAGGTGCAGAATGAGGTGTTACCATGGAAACAGCCAGAGATGGCAGTGGGTGATGGGTGACTTTTATGTGACATTAAAAATATTGTGAGGGACAACCAATTGAAATGTAAATTTCATTTTACGATTTTGCGTGACGAAATATGATTGGCTGAAGAGAGTTATATGAGTCTGTATTGACTGGATATCTGTGCCATTGAATTTTGGTTGCAGTGATAGAAGCTTAATAGAGAGTTCCGTCAAACGAATATCTGTTTTGTGACTGTCACTGTTGTATATCGTACAAAGCATTGGTAAAGGTAAGTCTGTAACAGTTTGTTTTATAATGTACTGTAAAATATGGTTCAATCACAAACATTGATTGATTTTCCTCGTATCCTGAAAGAAAACGAATTTTTGGCAGTCATAATGTGTTGTATTTCTAAAACTTATTTTTTTATTTAAATGTGAAATACGCAGTATAAAATATGTTTAATATAAAGAGTAATTATTTGTGAGATTTTGAAGCTTTTATATATAATGAGAAGTTGCTCATGAAGTGAAAAAATGATATTAGCAGAGAGACAGATAATGCAGATAGAGAGAGAAATGGTAAATTACATGTGATACTGTCGTCCAAAAATGACTATGGTTAATGAATTGGTAAACTTTTTGTCAGTCGACAACATTTCAGGGTGGTTGGTGGCCGTGGCCTGCACTGGTGGGGGTGGGGCAAGAGGGAGGGTGAAGGGGGCCAAAGTGGTAATGATTAAGGTATTCACAAAGTTTCTGTTGGACGACAAAATTATAGTGCGGTTTCTGGCCGCGGCTTGCACTGGTGGGGTGAGAAGGGGAGGTGGTCGAGTAAAATAAAATGAAAAGTTTTCACTATGAGGTTGTACACAGATTTGTGCAGTAAATGTGTTCGTAAATATTAGCAGAGAGACAGATAATGCAGATAGAGAGAAAAATTGTAAATTACATGTAATACTGTCGTCAAAAAATTCTAATGGTTAATGAATTCGTAAACTTTCTGTCAGACGACAAAATTATAGGGCGGTTTCTGGACGCGGCCTGCATTGGTGGGCATAGTTTGAGAGGAGCAGGTAGTTCAGTGAAATAAAATGAAAAGTTGGTATAGTACTTGTGATATCGTCTTGAAAAAGTGGTAATGCTTAATGAATTCTTAAAGTTTCTGTTAGACGACAAAATTACAGTGTGGTTGGTGGTCGTGGCCTGCACTGGTGGGGGTGGGGCGAGAGGGAGGGATAAGGGGGCCAAAGTGGTAATGATTAAGGTATTCAGAAAGTTTCTGTTAGACGACAAAATTATAGTGCGGTTTCTGGCCGCGGCTTGCACTGGTGGGGTGAGAAGGGGAGGTGGTCGAGTGAAATTAAATGAAAAGTTTTGACATGAAGTTGTACACAGATTTGTGCAGTAAATGTGTTCGTAAATTGAGGTACCAAACGGAGTATAAAAATATCTCTCTCACTCCTGCTGTTTGACTGCATGTTTATGTCCCTTCTGTTTTCCGTCTCCATTGCCTTGTGTTATCTTATTATGTGTGTGTCTGTCTGTGTCTGCCTTCAGTTCGGGCTGAGGAATTTTGCTGTGGAGGCACACACAGATAGTCCTATCGAAGTAGTTGGAACCTTTTCTAAAAAATAATTATATAATTGCATTGCTTTTTTGAAGCGCTAGTGAATGTTTTCTTTCACAATTACCGCTTGGTTGCTTTCACAGAGCAGAGGGTATGTCGTATTTCACTAGTTAGTGCCTCTGCAGTTTGTTCTCTGGTGGTTGGCGGAGAACTGTTTGTTATTGTGGAGATGAAAGCGTGATAAGGAGTGAAATACGACATAGCGTCTGGCCTGTAGAAGCGTGGGAGCAGTGATTACCTCTGAGTCAAGCGGAACTGTGTCGGTGCTTGGTAACAGTAATAAAACAATTTTTAACAGCGGTACAACTGTCTGTACGGTGCGCGACCTACTAAAAAAGAGTTCACGGACCGTTATAGGCTTGCGGGTTCTAGTATCAGTAAGTGAGGTCGACAAAAGAAAACATTAAGTTAGTACAGCTGAGGTTACGTGGAACACATGAATACTCTTTCAATATACAATCATTTCAGTTGAGATTATGGATTAAAAGAGAGAACGTGTATATTTGAGAAGTTTATTTAGAAATGCACTGTTTTGAAGGCAAATCATTATGTAATATGAGTACAGCCATTGCAAAAAACAAAGTAATCGGTATAGTCAGTAGTACCTGGAATACAAACGCTATAGTTGATGAAAAATGAATATAGTTTCGCAAAATTAATTGTACACTCTTATAAGGAAGTATATTATATTTTAATAAATGGAAGAAGGTCTCTGGCCTTTCAGTTTAGGAACGATATATGAAAATGCTAGTGGTTATACATCATCACTTTATCAATCAGCTGTCTACATGAGAAGCACTATCAAGTTTGTGTTATGTTCCTGTGTAAGGGAAAAAAAGGCGCCAAAAGCGACAAAATGGCGAGAGGTGCATGTATCTCATCTGTTGGATCGTTCGCAAATCACTGTTGAGAAGAACTACTGTATTGAGATATCCTTTCAAGGTTGCAGAATTGCATTTGAAATACAGCACGAAAAACAATGGAAATATAATTGAAAGAACATATTTTTCTCTTATGTATTTAAAAAAAAATATTTTTATGGAAAATTAAAGAGCAGAGGCGTGTGAGGCGGAAATAAGCAGTTGAAAGGCAAAATGGAGTTTACAGTTATAAAAAACTCATTCTATATTTACACATTAATCAGGGCACATGTAGCATATATTAGCGAGTTTTGCTTGGAGTACGTTTGAAATAACATAAGATAAGATATGCAATAGAATTGTTGAGATTAGAGTTTAAAAAAAAATTAAGTTGAAAATTGAGTAGCTGAAGAAAAAAATGTAGTCCACCTAAAAGACCAAAATTTAACCAGCACGGAATCATAATGTCCACTGTTAGTAAAGCCAATAGGTCTGTTCTTGTTAAGAAAATATCCAAAAGAACGTGAAGAACATAGGGAGGCAAAAGGAAATGTGGACGTCAATGGTTTGCATAAGAGTTATCGAACCATTGTGTAGGCAAAGTAGGTAGCTTCTCCTTCTAACAGGAAATCACTGTGTTGTAATCTTACTCCTCTCTCTTCTCCCCATTCCCCCCCTTTCTCTCCCCTCCCTTGGTATGAACCACGCTCCATCCGGGAGTGCGGGTTAGAATGTTCGGAGATTGTTGAAGCCGCCAAGCCGGGAGCACCATTTGTACTTATGACTAATAAACTAATCATTAGAACCCTCAACAGTAGTGGTTTATTACTACATTTATGGCGACGAGGACGTGGAGCTGAGCCAGGGTCAGTGTGGTGTCTCCCCCCTGGACATATTTGAAGCTTGAGCGGAATGAAGTTACAAGTAAGACTCACCCAGTTGATGAACGGGAAATCGGTTTAACGAGCTGCTGGTGGAGAGCAGGAGACATGAAGTGAAACTGTCAAAGTCGATGTGAAGCATATGACTCTCGGCAGCTGTGTTCCGTTCCTGGTTTTGAAGGGGCGTTCCTTTACACCATGCTTAGTCCCCTCCGTGGTTTGTGTGGACTGTCATGCTGTCGGTGAAAGGCAGGGAGCCCTCGTGAGTAGAAGACGGAGCGAGTCTTGCTCGGATTATGCGCAGAGTTGTTGACGGGAAGTTCCGGTCCTGTGGACGCGTTTTAGAAGGAGGACCTCGTAACCTACGCTCTTCCAGTGTGAAGTGAGTAGAGAGCTGGGGAAACTGAAGGTACTCCACGTGGTTTCCGAGCAAATTGCACAGGTCTGTGTGGAGAGTCCTTGAAGCTGCGTGAGGAGAAGGGAGCTGAACAAGGAACAAAGTCACTTTCTCGACAACGTGAATTAAACGGTTTTGAGGTGAGCGCTATGTGTTCGAGGAATGAGTGAGTGACAGCATGGGGGAGCCACTAACCCCTAACTCCCAGAAGTAATGGAGGCGAGTAATTAATAGCCACAGTGAATTTGGAAGTATTCACATTAAGTTGGGAGGAGGTTTAACCGCAGCCGTGCTGCATGATTGCATTGAGCCATTGAAACGCTAGGAGGAGCGCTCAACTAAACATATGGTGTGGAAAACTCATGGAACTGTACGGAGGCAGAGTATTGTAACTGCTGGGAGAAAAATATTTGAGGGACATAAAGTTTAGCGAGCTTGTGTTCCCGTGACTGAAAATTAACCGAGGCAGTACCTTGAGTGACATTTCGTCTGTGATTATTGAGGAAGGAAGTAAAAGTAAACTGTACAAGGGACAGTGGTTGTTGTCTCCCTGAGGTGAATTCATTGAGGTCAAAGAAGAAAGTAATGGAAATAATATTACGGGAGCAATTGAGGTGAGGTAACAGAAGCAGTGACCACCCATCGTTTGTGTAAGCGGGAAAACTACGCACCCCATTAGAGTATCAGACGCAGGATCCCTGACTCTATCCTCGCGCATGGGCATAGGGAAAAGGTCAAGGAGCTGGGGAATTAATTTCAGGTGTCGTGTCGGGCACCTCACGTCCGACCAACCTTAAGCTTTGAAGGGTGTCGCCGTTCGATCAAAGGAGGTGCGCGTCAGACCAAGTTCGTATGTTTGTCTGGGCACTGTTGGCGCAGAGGTGAAGAGCGCGAAGGCGAGGACGACGGTTGGGAGACGATCGCTTTGAGGGCATACGGCTGATTTGGTGAAACATCAGGACATAGGCTGCGCACTGCTCATCCAAGGGACGCGGCTAATGAACTCGGAGTTTGCAGCGTGTGAGTGGGAGAAGTATTCTACACTCTGCGAGTACCTCAGCGCGTGGCAAGGGCGCATTTCAGTCACGTCACATTACAATTCAAGAGCCCCTATCTATATGCACTCAGTTAAACCAGCACAGTAATTACCATTAATATTCACCCCCTGTCCATAGTTGCCACCAACCTGACCACCCCACTTTGGCAATCCTGCCAGGATTTAATCTCTCTTGTCATTTTTCGGAAGGGTTGTCCGAGCAGTTTTCCCAGAAGCCTTGTTGTAGTATTCATATTAATCCAACGCAAGTGCTTCATACCCCTTAGGGTTATAGCGGGCAACGTGGCTAATAGAGTAGCAGTGCCCCGTAGTGATCAGTTCGGGTACTGTGGTGCTGTATTTTTTTGGGGTGGTGGCACCTTCCTGGGTAATTCAGAGGTATTGCAGCACCCCAAACATGGAGTGGGGCCGAATGTACAATCTCCCTCCACCTGTGCCGTTCATGGAGGAGGATAATAAAAACATTGCAGAGTGGAAGGAGTGGAAAGTGTATTTTGAAAACTATTTGTCTGTCTTGGTGGAGGAGGTAGCGTCTCTGTCCCCGGAAGTAAAGGCGGAAATTCTACTTCACAGCTTAGGAAAGAGAGGAAGGAAAATGTATCACAATATGGAGAAGGTTTTCATAAAAGGAACTGATAGAAATAAGTATGAGAACATTTTGAACGTGTGGGATGAATATTATATACAAGCCACAAGTGGAAAGACACTAAAGGATGTAGGTTTCAAGGGAAGAAGGGATGGCAAAGAGGATGTAAGAGCCAGGAAGACATCTCAGAGATGTACCGTTATAATAGGTGAAGTTGAGACAGAAATGATTACAGACTCGGGTTCAAGATATAGTATGGTAAGCAAAAGTGATTGGGACAGAAAATTTGCAAAAAAATATGGTAATGAATTAAAAGAGGCTAACACAGTCCTTAAAACATATGCAGGGGAGGATATACAGGCCATTGGCGACAAAGTCCTGGAAGTAGTTTGTAAAGGAAACAATATGAGAAGTACCATATACATAACTGAAGGTGGTATCAACATGCTAGGGTGGAGAGATCAACAAAAGTTGAGGATTTCATTGGAGAAAAAAGTAAAAGGACACAGGAATGAGCAGGCACGAAATCAAGGCAAACAAGATACCAGAGTTGAAACTGTTAATGTTCGCATGCAACCATCCAAGAGTAATGCAGCATTTGAAAGAGCTTCAAGTAAAAAAAAGTGGGGAAGAGAAGCTATTAGGGACGAACTCAACGAGAGAAAAAACACATATCAAAGCCAGGTGGAGGAAAGAGAAATACGTAAGAAACTAGAGAGAATGGTCAGTAGGAAACAATAAACTGAGACAGATGGAAAATTTGGAAGGGAGGTGGAGTGTGTAAATACCACAACCATAGAACGAGAATGGCAGAAGAAAAAAAAATAAAAACAACAAGTCCATTTGCAAGGAGATGTGGAAAAGAATTAAGTTGGCTGGGTTCAGACCCAAGAGGTCAGAGGAGCACATGGACAATTGTGATCCGGAAAGAGCGAGGGGTGCAAGTTACATTGAGTCAAAAGGAGAGAACAAAGATGTATACATACAAGGGATCGAGTATGGAATGAAGGAGAGGGAGAGTAATATAACGCGGAGAAACCCTAGAGGATCCTCACTAAAAGTCATGGAGGGGAAGAGGGGTTCAGTCTATGATCATTGGAGGAAGCCGAAGTGCAATACTCTAGAAAACACGGATAAGTTCTTTCATGGCAAGCCCGAGAGGGAACAGGAGGAGATACTAATGCCTGATGAGACTCATGCAAATGATCGTAGGAGGAAGCCAAAGTACAATGGTCCAGAAAACACAGACAAGTTCTGTCATGGCAAGCCCAAGAGGGAACAGGAAGACATACTTATGCCTGATGAGACTCATGCAAATGATCGTAAGAGGAAGCCAAAGTACAATGGTCCAGAAAACACAGACAAGTTCTGTTATGGCAAGCCCAAGAGGGAACAGGAAGACATACTTATGCCTGATGAGACTCATGCAAATTATCGGGGGGCTGTCTAAAACAAAATGCGATAAAGATTACAATACTGGTCATGGCCTAGGAAATGAGAGCAGAAGAAGGCTCAGTCCCTGCATGGACAAGGACAGGGAAACTGAGGCTTTATTCAGTAAGAGGTAGTCTTGGGGTGTGTCCTGGCTCAAGCTACTGCCTAGGGAAATGAACTGCACAGCCATTCTCAGTCTTCCGAAAAGGGATGTATTCCAGCATGAGGAGTTCGGAATCCTAGGGAGAAATTGACGGCGTAGCAAGCTCAGACATAGGGGAGACAAGGGTGAAAAGTTGGTGATAAATACTTGTGGTCCACCTATGCCAGGATGCCTTAAGCATCACCCCGTGCATCCATGGAATTGTATTACCATATCTTAACGGTGCACGCCCTGTTTGCTCCAGACCGTCACTGTTGCTTAATGTTGGTTAATGTAACCTGATAGTTTTACCCATTACTTGCTGAGTTTTAAATGCACTTGACAGTTACTGTTGTTTAACGTTTGACAATGCAACCTGAGAACTTTACTCATTACTTTCTGAATTCTTAAGAGCCTTATCTTGATTCCTGCAGATAAATGTGGACTAGAGCTACTCATGAAATCTATACATTACGTGCCTTGGGATCAATTGAGTATTATTCTCCAGCCTCGTCTACTGGAAAAAAGAAACCTACTGTTCAGAGCTAATGCGCCACAGTTAGTGTGCAGTGTTGACTGATCACCCATTTAGACTGTAGCTAGGGGTTCCCTTTTCCGACCCCTACGTTGCTGTACTGTGTCCTTCTCTCACCCCCCCCCCTTCCCTCCCTTCCGCCTCGCACCCATTGTGTGGAGTCTTTCAGTTTCTCTCCTCCCCTCTTTTCCTTAAGGAGGGAGGTGTGTTGTAATCTTACTCCTCTCTCTTCTCCCCATTCCCCCCCTTTCTCTCCCCTCCCTTGGTATGAACCACGCTCCATCCGGGAGTGCGGGTTAGAATGTTCGGAGATTGTTGAAGCCGCCAAGCCGGGAGCACCATTTGTACTTATGACTAATAAACTAATCATTAGAACCCTCAACAGTAGTGGTTTATTACTACACACTGTTATCATTTGAAAACATGTCAGCCATCCTATTGAAAAGAGAAAAGCAGTATTTATGATTTGTTATTATCGGAGCCTCTTTTACCATCAGAGGACAGCTCGGTGGGTTTACGATGTAGCTCTCTGTTAGGAAAGAGTTATCCGCACATTGGGTAAGCAAAGTAGGCAGCAAGGGCTTCTAACAGGAAATCACTGTTATCATCTGAAAACATGTCAGCCATCCAATTGAAAAGAGGAAAGCAGCATTCATGATCTGTTATTATCGGAGCCTCTTTTACCATCAGAGGACAGCTCGGTGGGTTTTCGATGTAGCTCTCTGTTAGGAAATCTTGCGCCGCTGCGAATATATTCTAATGACCCAGAACTCCTTGTATCGCTGCAAAGGCCATAAACCCTCCGTTGTAACAAAGCTGTTCATGATCAATTAACGGATTCATGAATTGTAATTCGCTTCAGGAGGTACCAAGTTGCAGAGACATAAGTCCAGGGCCCACATGAAATCACAGCTCAGGCAATGAAATACAGGCTGCACACAGGTGAAATACGAATATCGAAATGATAATCGATATGAAGTATTCAAAGTCGAGAGTGCTAAGGTGCCGTAGTAGAGAAGCATCCTCTGTCAAAATAGTTCTAAGTGGTCCAGCTCGTTTGCGAAGACAGGAGGGACATCCATTTTGAATTCACCAAGATGGTAAGGCAAACGTCGCAGCACTGCCAGTTCAACAGGAAGTCCACAGAAACAGGTCTATGTAGTGAAGAGTAGCAGAATGACTTGATAACATTTCAAGAAGAGTAGTCACTTAAATATTGCTTAGTAGTTATCAAAAAAAATAGCCTGTCTTGAAGTGGAGGATGCGTTAAAAAATAAGGGAGTCATTTCAGCAAATTGTAAAGGAAGGTCACTTTTTTTTTTAAACGAATGCTGTTCTCTGTGAATATTAGCTAAGTGAAAGATATGTGTGTGAGCAGATGCTACATTAAGTTCTAAATGTGACAATGGAGCTGTTGTTCATGTCTTCCGATTCAAGGTCGGTATTCCCTGCCAGATGGAAATATCAAGGATCGCATGCGTGGGGTAGATAATCTACATTCTTAAAGGGAAGCAAATGGAGAGTTATTTTTACCGCGTTAGCTTTGTCGTTTAAAAAGTTATAGTGATTTTCATTATATGTTAAAAAAATATCACTGATGAAGAATGAAAAAAAATTGTTATAATAACAGGGACTGGTGTATTTTTGAAAAGGTGTGTAACATTACAGGAATTGTAATTAATTAAAAAATGTAATTGAAAGTGTATGGTTTAAAAATGAAATGTAAAGGTTTAAAGCAGGAGTTTTCAAAGCGGTCCTGGAGGGCCAGATGCATGGTAGATTAAAAAAAATTACTACATGTTTTTCAATGGGATTATGTAAAAAATATGTGTCTTTATGTACTATTTAGTTTTTCAACCTGTTGCCTATTATTTGAGTTTTACTATTGCTGTGTCTTATTAATTTACCAGGGGCGGTTCTAGGCTCATGGTGGCCCTGGGCAGGGAGGGTAGGTAGGGGGCTTTGTAACAGGGGGTCCGGTTGGGGTGGAGTACGGAGTTCAGTGAAGATGGGGGGGGGGGGGTCAGGGTGTTTGGTAGTGGAACAGAGTCAGAGGACGCCAAATTTCTGGTATGGGCCGCCACGCAAATATGTATCCATCCTCAGAGGATTATTATATTAAGGATATATATTAACATGGTGGCCCCTGGGGTTTGGTGGTCCTGTGCAAGTGTACTGCTTGCATGTGTCTAAGGCTGGCCCTGTATTTTTTGTCTATGGACATGGGGCCTTATTTATGAAGGCCTTGCACCACCAGTGCGTCACTTTTTCCCATGTTAAAAGTTACGGACCGGCGGCGCAAGGTCTTCATAAATAAGGCCTTTGTTTTTTTGTGACCTGGGCTTTTAGTTATGAAGGCCTACTGTTGCAGGTGCATCAGTTTTAACATGGGAAAAAGTGACATATCTGTGGCGCAATGCTTTTATAAATGAGACATTTTGTATCTTATTTTAATGATAGAGGATTTTGGGGAACTTATCAGTTATGCTTGTTCAATGCTATAATGGCTGTATATTGTGTAGGAACTAAGTTTGTAATAAGTTAATAACATTTTATTATTTCCTTTCTTATAGTGTTTGGTGCTGAAAAGCAACAACCTGCCTTCTGAATTATACTTTTTGAGGAATAATATTCTTTTTTTCAGGTGAGTTGGTATTTTTTGCATAGGCAGCTTTGATAAAAAACGTGTGTATGGTTTCAAAAAGAAATGTAAAGGTTTAAAGCAGGAGTTTCCAAAGTGGTCCTGGAGGGCCAGATGCATGGTAGATTAAAAAAATCACTACATGTTTTTCAATGGGGTTATCTAAAAGATATGTTTCTTTATCTACTGTTTAGTTTATTAGCCTGTTGACTATTCTTTGACCTTTACTATTGCTGTGTCTTATATATTTTCCAGGGGCGGCTCTAGGCTCATGGTAGCCCTGGGCAGGGAGCGTAGGTATGGGGCCTCATAACGGGGGGTCTGGGCGGAGTGGAGTGCGGAGTTCAGTGACAAGGGGGGGAGGTCAGGGTGTTTGGAAGTGGAACAGATCAAGAGGATGTCAAATTTCTGGCATGGGTTGCCACGCAAATATGTATCCATCCTTAGAGGATTATTATATTAAGGATATATATTTACATGGTGGCCCCTGGGGTTTGGTGGTCTTGTGCATGTGTACTGCTTGCATATGCCTAAGGCGGGCCTTGTATTTTCTGTTTATGCACTTGTTTTCTGTCACATGGGCTTTTTGATATGATGGCCTAGTGTCGCTGGTGCATCAGTTTTAACATGGGAAAAAGTAACATATCTGTGGCGCAACGCTTTCATAAATGAGACATTTTGTATCTTATTTTAATGATAGAATTTTGGGGAATTTATCTGTTATGCTTATTCTTTGCTATAATGGTTCTATGTTGTGTAAGAAATAAGTCTGTAATAAGTTAATTACATTTTATTATTTCCTTTTTTATAGTGTTTGGTGCCTGAAAGCAACAACCTGCCTTTTGAGTTATACAATTTGAGGAAATATATTCTTTTTTTCAGGTGAGTTACTTTTTTTGCTTTGTCAATTTCTTTGGGTGCTTATGAAAATAATAAAGATTATTTTTTTAAATGTTTGGAACATGATTTTATCTTAAATGTTTCACATGTGGTTCTATCTCCTTATACTAGATATGTATTTTGAGATGTTCTCCATTGACAGTTCAAATTATCCTTTAATGAGCTTGGTGCATGTGTTCTTTTGGAAGGAGTTCAGATTTACGGATCATTGGAGTATAATTCCTTCAGGTTTCCTTTAATAAATTCTCATTATTTTTGAAATCTTGTTGTATTATGTTTGGCAGTGTTTCTCCTTTATTTACAGAGAGGTATTATGATATGGTTCTAGGTGTGATGGGCATCTTTCCTGCATTTCTATGTATAGGCACTGTTTTACATATTAATGCAGAGCTTTATTATGAAGTGGTTCTTCATGGTTAGTATGACATTTTGCATATGCTATGACATTTACATGGTGAGTATGCTGTTGAAACATAAAAGGAACTGCCTCTGTGGGAAGTAGTAATTTGTTAAGTGAATGCTATCGTTTGTATAGTGTGATCCTTTTCTTCAGAGTGCATATAATTTATATTGCACTTTATAGTGATGAACTCAAAAAATGGGTCTCTAAAAATTATTGTACAGGTAATAAATATTTCTGATATCTAGAAATCTAAAAATAAATTTTACAGTGAAATGTCTTTTAACAACAGTAATTATTTAATGGAAAAAAAGATCAGTGTAAATGTTTAGGGTTATATTGCCAATTTCTTTTCAAAACAAGAGGAATGTGGTATCTTACAATATATAGAGTTAATAAGTTAGAGATTATAAAAATATATGTAGTTTAAAAATTAGTAAAGGTACTTTTCAGTTATACACTTATGAAAAAAGATATAATTTAGTCTCTATATGTTTTTTAAAAGGATACAGAAGAATAAACACAGTCTAGTTATGGAGAATTGCTCAGATGACAATGAAATTCATTTTGACATCATTAACGAAGTGATGGAGGAAATTTTAGACGCAGTGTTTGGAGAGGAAATAGATGAAAATGATGATTTTATGGACATATCTTTAGACTCAGCT
This sequence comes from Lissotriton vulgaris, assembly GCF_964263255.1. Taxonomy (NCBI): domain Eukaryota; kingdom Metazoa; phylum Chordata; class Amphibia; order Caudata; family Salamandridae; genus Lissotriton; species Lissotriton vulgaris. The sequence continues at coordinate 2,039,581,506 of NC_141691.1, forward strand.
TACTTAGAGATGGTAGAAGGAGATGAGGACTATGGACTTGAAGAAGTTCCTGATGAACTAATGTTGGAAGTTCTTCTAAATTATGAACTTTTGATTAAATAAAAAAAATTGATAGCAAAGCATTCATGACAACAGTTTTCTTGACATATTCGTCGATGATGTGCTTTATAAGAGTGCTAAGATATGTTCTCATGAAGTGTAAAAGAAGATTGTAGTAAAAAAGATTAAAACATCTACGATGACCGATAGTTCTTGAAAAAAGTGTACTGTTTGTATGCTTTAAAAATTAGAATAAAAAACTGTCTATAATGTTAAAACAGATATGGAGTGTGATAAATTTAGAACAAACATTCACTTCAGGATTTACTACTTTGTTCAGAGATTTTCTGTTATTTTCTTTATTCTATTAGGAAATGAATCTGTGGTTTTAATTTGTACGGTATATGCTAGTAGTAAACTATAATATTTGTTATTTTTGTGGTTTACAGATTGACAATTTCATCAAAATTTTAAATTAAGATGCCGACCAGAATTGAAAAAAAAAACTCTATAAACGGACTTACAGTTTGAAGAAGAAAGGAATCTAACAATTTTCAAACAAAGAGAGGACGGATACAAAGAAGAGTGCTCCTGGTAAGCAAACTAAAAAGTTTTTGAAAGCAATTTTGGGAAGGAAAAATGTTAATATTGAAGTCCAGAAGAAGAAAACGATATCAGTATCGAGAAGGAGATGTGGAATCAAAGATAAAAAAAATTCTGGAATTAGGAGACAAGAAAAAGAGTACAGTAAAACCCGGACTAATCAATTTAGCCAAATCAGGAAGCGTATGTTTTACAACAGATTAGTTTTGAATTTATTTTCAAAAGGAGAAAGTTTCTAAAAGAAGATCTGCTTTTCTTAAGAAGAAACAATATATAGAGGGTATCATTGAGCGCGCGTTTGAGACAAAAAGAAAATTATTTATTTTAGTACTTAATAGAATAAATATTCTAAATAAGGCAATTCGAGTTTTAAAAGGTAAAAGTAAATGGAAGAGACACATAAATAGGAGTAATTTTTGTAAATTGTTTTCTGGGAAGTGGATGCATACTTCAACTTCTGAGATATTTTTCAATGAAGAGAGTTACTTTCAAATTAACGATCTGTTGCATGCAGTTGACACCAGTGGTCGAGCGTATGAGGTGAAGGATGGTTGTGTAATTGAGAAAGAGAAAATTGTGGTTAGAAATGCAGAAGAGGTTATGGCTGGAGAAGCTTTAGAGGGACGTCCTAATGCTCCTGTTTACAGTTGGATTTGTAGTAGCATTTGTAGTGTACGACAGGATTCAATTGATTTCTTTCGCAATTTCTTACGTAAGTACACTAAAGAAAGTTTAAAAAAAATTTAAAATGTTGCAAGAATTAGAACAATGCAGAGTGCAAGAAAAAATAGGTCTGCAAGGTCATTCACTGGCTTGTCTTTCTAAAAAAAATATGCCAGAGTGTGTTTCATCACTTCAGGATGTTAGCAGTGCATCATACTGAAATGAGAAAATTATGCAAAAAGTCCAGCACTTAAACTTAAACAGTTAAATAGTGCTCTTTTGCATGGATGTCAATTAGATGTTAAGAAGATTTGTGCAGAAATTGAGGTAAGTTATTTTGGTCCAGAGGAAGACAGTGCAGAAACTGATATAATTATAGAAGGAAATGTATTAGAAAATGTTGGACATGTTAATATTGAACATTTTGAACAGGATATAATCAAGTTTAAGGTAATTGCAGGTGAGAAACCAAATTTATCTTGTGTTTGTTGTCGACGCATTCATTATAAAAGTCAAACTAGGTTAGTTGATTTATATTTAAAAAGTGAAGATGAAAGTAATGGTCAATGGAAAGATTTTGCAACTTATTTGTTGGTGGAAAACTATTTTGATTTGGGTTTTGAGCAACGTGTTTGTAAATATTGTTATAATAAATTAAATGAAAATAAAATGCCTGCTAGAGCTGTTCATAATAATCTAGAGTTGATAAATATTCCATCAGAATTGATGGATTTAAATACTTATGAGACTATTCTGATTCAATGTGTACATCCTTTTCAGGCTATTGTTCGTATGGAGCCTAAGACTGGTAAATTAAATCCTTCAGATTTACAAAGAGGATTAAAGGGTAGAGTTGTATATTTGCCACTTGATTTAAAAAAAATATGGAAACAATTGGTGTTGAAAATGTAGAAGAGGAACCTCTAGTTATTCTAGTTAATGGTGTACCTACAAAGAGTAAGACAATCTGGCAAGATTTAGTGGATGTTAGGAAAGTGAAAAAGGCAACGTTGTATTTAGTGCAAAACAATAAGTACTACAAAGATGTATACGTAGAACAAGAAGATATAAGTGAAGAAGAGGACAGTGATTTGTCTAGTGGACAAATTGAAAAAGTTGACGTATCCAGAAGTGAAGAAATTTATGAACATTACAGTGTTCATCCACTGCATTCCAAAGAAGCAATAGGGAATGCTATTGAATTATTTCAGATGAAAAAGGCGAAAGGAAATCCTATTAGTGTTTGGGAAGAAAGTTTGGAAGGTCGTTGTTTTCCACAGTTATTCCCTACAGGTGAAGGTACACGATATGATGATCGACCTATGCAGATTCCTGCATCTGCATACCGGACAACAAGATTATATGCAGAAGATCCGAGGTTTTGCCAATGCATTCCATATTTGTTTCATCTTCTGTTTGAGAGTGACTTATCTGGTCTGTCTTATGCAGTAAACCATATCTTAAAAAGTGGAGTTCATCTGCAAAATATTTCAGCAAAGGAATTTATGGATAAAGTGCAACAGAAAGATAGTGTTTTGGATTCACACCTAATTAATTTAATGGCTTGTCAGTGTGGTACTAATGAGTATTGGTACCGTCGTCATGGAGATTTGAAGTGCATGCTTAGAAACTTAGGAGCACCAACATGGTTTTTAACTCTAAGCTGTGCAGAGTATGCTTGGGAAGATTTACTTGAATTTCTTCGGGAGGCGAATGCAAACATATAAAACATAAACTACAAGACACCTGGAGAACTGTGTTCATTAGATCCAGTTATTGTTTGCAGATATTTTAATCATAGATTTGAAGCTATGATGTCTTTCATTACAAACAAGAAAAATCTGCCTCTTGGTGAAGTACTGGATTTCTTTTGGAGAAAAGAATATCAAGCAAGAGGTGCTCCTCATATTCATATGCTGTTATGGATCAAGGATGCTCCTAAATTTGAAACAGACTCGGATGAGACTGTACTGTCTTTTATTGAACAGTATGCCACTTGTGACATACCTAATAGTACAACTGATAAGGACTTAAGAGGAAAAGTGTTACGTTTTCAAAGTCATCGTTGTGGAAAATATGGTCGGAGAAAATTCAAATCAAAGAGAAAATTCTACACCAAATGTCGTTTTGTATTTGCACGACTGGACTTTCAAAAGGAAGAGTCAACAATTTGATGTCATGTTTGCGACATAATATCAGAAGGAGGTCACCTAAAAATACATACAATTTAAGAAGAGGTGAAGAATCCAAATATATAAATGACTATAACCCAGTCATTTTGTCCATGTGGAATGCTAACATGGACATACAATATGTTGCGGACAATTCTATTGCTGTGGCTCGATATGTAACGTCTTACATAACGAAATCTGAAAAGACAGAATTGAAGGAGATGTGGGAAGCCTAGACCTGACATCATTGGCCTGAGTCTCTCCTCCATTTTTTCTGTTTGCCTCCACTGTTTTTCGATGTTTTGCTGGTATATGCTTTGGGTGCCGTGCCACTGCTGATCAGTGCCACAGCGCAAGTGCTCCCTATGTTAAATTGATGTATCGATTGTATCCATGTTTGGCTTATTTGGTTTACTGTCAGTCCCTAGTCTTGTGCACCAGGAGTGCCGGGGCTTGTAAATATAAATGCCACTCGTGGGCTTGCAGCACGTGTTGTGCCACCCACAAGAGCGGCCTCGTAAAAGAATGTCTACGGGTCGGTCATTGCGAGACCCACGTGCAGCCTAGTGCTGTCACGCAAGCTGCGCAGGTATACCTGCTTGCCAGCCCCTCAAACCTTCCCTTGACTTCATGTTAGTCACCCCTATGGTAGGCCCGCGAGCAGGGTGCATTGTAAGTATAAGGTAGGTATCCCTGAACTCGGGGTTTAATTACGCATCCGTTGGTGTGGATGGTTTTTGGACTCTGGGTTTGAAAATAGCACTTTTAGAAAGTGTCTATTTTCTTGTCTAACCATTTCTGGTTTCTGCTGGTCTTGCTTGTATGTGACAGGAGCTGGGTGGCTCCACAGGTCTGGATGAGTCAGTGTGGGATGAGTGGGACATTTGCGTTGAGAGTAGGGGGAGAGTAGTTGCTGATAGCCTGCCCTGCCTGATACAATGCTGGCTCCACCTCCTGCCAAGCGGCGGATGGCACTGTGCCTGCCATGGACGATCCTAGCCCCACCTCCTGCCAGGAGGCCGATAGCTCTGCTCCTGCCAGTGTCAATGCTGACTCCACCTCCTGCTGGGTGTCCGAGGACCCAGCCCTGCTCAGTGAATAGGCCAGGTGCTTCTGCCTGGCTCCACCCACAACAGACCCAGGATGTGGGGAATTCCCCTGTATGGACAAAGGGATCAAAGCCGAAAAGGGGTATAAGAGAAGGACCCCTGAACCAAGAATTTAGATCACTTCTGACAAGGAACCCTGTAACCAAGGACAAGAGGCCTGCTGATCTGAGGACTTGCCTACCCCTTCTGCCAGTGTGCTGTTTGCTGGGGGGAATCCTAGAGTGCTTCTTTATTTTTGCCAAGGAAACCAGGAGAGAGGAACTGTGTGTGTACTCTCACGCTTGCTAAGAAAATCTCCAAGGACTGGAAGAGTGCCAGTCTCCTGCTGAAGTCACAGGGCTAAAAGACTTCATCTGCTTAAAGTGCTATTTGCTGGAACCTGTGAATCCAGCACCTCTGAAAGGGCCAGCAACCTCGACGCCGACGGACGTCGCCGAATCCAGCTCGATATAGTGGGTAACGGCCCCAGTGTCCTGCTTCCTCGACGACCGGCCGCCGGGCCCGACCGACGCCAGCAGCAACGCCAGTGAATGGAAGTACGGCTCCAGCTCCAAGGGACCTCGTGTCTGCACCGCTGCTGATCGCATCGCCCTCGTGCCCTCTCGACTCCGTGAGCGCTGCTCACTCTGTGCAACCGCATCATCAACGACGACGCCTGCTGAGGCCTGATCGACACCGAAGACGCGACGCCGGATTGCTCGACGCCGCTGATCATCGTGTGCTTCATTTTCCAAAGGTACTGTGCTGTTGGGGGTCCGTGTGACTCCGGGCTTGACGTAGCGCTCCTCGCGGTCGACGCCAAACCTTTGGATTAACTTTGCCTCGACGTCGTGTAGCCCCCGTGTGGGTTACCCTGTTGCTAAGAACTGTATTGCCAAGAAGAAGATTTGCTTTTGATACTAAAAGACTTTCGTGCTAAAGGAGAAACCACCTTTGAACTATCCTTTTTCCCTTCCCCGAGTATTTATTAAGATTGTGTACATTTTTGTCGTTATTTGGTCTTGTGCTAAGCCTTAGATAAAAATACTTATTTTTTAGAATACTACCGTGTCGTGTCCATTCGTAGTGTATTCACTGTATTGCTGTATGTGGTCATAAATGCTTAACACACAGCCTCTGAGATAAGCCTGTTCTGCTCTGCCAAGCTACCAAGGGGGTGAGCAGGGGTTATCGAAGGGTGTGATCCCCTTGCCCTGACTAGAAAAGGTGTGTCCCTATTTGTCAGAAGTGTATACCTCTTCCAACTAGAGACAGCCGGTTCTAACAGCAAGAAATTGTATACGTACAGTTTGAAGATGCTGTCTCATCGAGAAATTGGAGCATATGAATGTTGTGACCGATTATCATCAGCAAGTCTTTATGCTAAATCAAGGACTATTCTCTGGGTGAGTTTGGGCCTAGCAGAAACAGGAAACCGTGTTCTGAAACCTGTGCAAGAAATTGAATAATTAGCCCAGAAAGAACCAAACAGTACAGACATTCTGAAAACAAATATGTTGGATACATACTATCCAAATAGAAGTACTCTGCTTGAAAACATTTGTCTGTATGAAATACTTCAAAACTACACTTTTAAAAAGAATGTTACGGAGAACATTGATAAAGGTGTACACGCTGTAATTGGACATGAAGGATGTCTGGTGAAACAAAGAAAAGGACACTTGATTAATCATCGGAAACTGAGTTGCGAAACACCTGACAAAAGAGAATTTTACTATTTTGCTCTTTTGCAACTCTTTAAACCATGGCGTAGAGAAAAGGAACTACTTGGAGACTTTGATAGTTATGAAGATTCATTCGACGCATCTAAAAGTAGTATTGAATGTCCTGTTTTTAGTAATTATCTCCAAATGTTGAATGATGAAATAGAGCAAGAAGCGACAATTGCAGCGGAGATTGCTAGAGATAGTTCACAAGGTAGTCAAAGTTCGACTTCATTAAGTCAAGATCCACTGGGACAACCAATTATCCAAAATGAAGCAGCCACCGCCATGGATGAGGTGGAAAGAGCAATGCAGCAAGGTCAAGAGGAAGTAATCAACTTAGAAGAATTAAAGAAGCAGTTTAATGTTGAGCAAAGACAGATATATGATGAAGTGACAGAGCACATTGAGCATGGCTTTCGTCATGAGAGAAAAGATTGCTCATGTATGTCATTTGAAACTATTCGATTATATGTAAGTGGAGAAGCTGGGACTGGTAAAAGTTTCCTAATTAAAGGAATTACTACATATTTACAGCAAACAACTCAGTCAACACTGTCGTTTGTTGTTACTGCTCCAACTGGATTGGCAGCATATAATATTAAAGGTGTTACTTTACATCGTTTACTAATGCTGCCAGTTGAACATGAAAATAAATTACAATATCAGAAGCTATCTGGAGAAGCTTGTTTGGAAGTTTCTAGAGTCCTTAAAAAAATGAAACTTCTTATTATTGATGAAGTAAGCATGGTATCCAATTCAATGCTTGCTTTTGTGCATTTAAGAATGCAACAGACACTTAAGACAGAGTATGATGTGTTATTTGGAGGTAAACATGCCATCGTTTTTGGAGATCTACTGCAGCTAACTCCTGTGAAAGGACAACCTGTATTTGAAACTGTTACACATGAGAAGACCAGAAAGTGCCTGGGCAGTATTGGAAATGTAAATATATGGTCACATTTCAAATATACTGAACTGATTCAAAATATGCGACAGGCAAAGGATACTAAATATGGAAATATTCTTCAAGATATTAGGATTGGAAAACTAACTGAAGATGCGAAACACACTCTACGAACACGATTACTTTCCAAGCTATTTCCTAATGAAGATAATGTACCTGAGAAAATAAATAGTTAAGAGGTAGCAGATAAGTCAGTGATATGCTTGATGCCAACTCTGAAAGAATTCTCAGTTTTTAATGAGAAAATGTTGAATTTAGAAAATCAAGAAATTAAGAAACTGGAAGCTAAAGATAGAATAGAGCATGAAGGTAGTACTATTGTTTTGTCTGAAAAGTTGAAGTTAAAATTGGATTCTCTTCAAAGAACTATATCTAAAACTGCTGGTTTAGAGAACAATCTGTATGTATGTTTAAATTGTCGGATAATTTTAAGGAGAAATTTACATGTAAAAAGAGGATTGGTAAATGGAACAATGGGTAATGTTGTTGGTTTTGTCAATTATACAAATAAAGATGAGATTGAATTTTTGAGAATAAAATGTGATGGAATTGAGGAAGTTCAACAAGTTCAACTCGTTTTTTGCTTGTGAAAGACTTATATGTCCGTCGTAAGCAATTTCCAATTTGTTTGGCATATGCAGTGACTATACACAAATCTCAAGGTTTAAGTGTAGATTGTGCTTTGGTAAATATTGGAAGCACTGTATTCAAAGAGGGTATGGCGTATGTTGCTTTATTGCGAGTTAGAACTTTATGTGGACTTTATCTAATTGATTATGATGAGACAACGATTAGTGCAGATTTAAATTGTGTGAAGGAGTATAGTTTAATTGAAAGGCGTATAGTTGGTCAGAAAAGGAAAAATGAGGAGAAATGTGCTGAAGTAGTCGAGAAACAACGAAAAAAAGATGTAGCTGTTGTTGGTAGCCGTAAACAAACTGTTAGTATTGAAGAGATTGTTGGATTTAAGTTTAAAAATAGGTCTGGTGTCAACTGCTATGCAAATGTAGTAGTTAATGTTGTTTTCTTTCTGAAAAATGTTAAGGAACAGATTATAGAAAATCAGGAGCAAACATTTTGCTATTCTTTAAATTCTATATTTGAAATATGTAGTAGTGGTGATAGTGAAGTAGCAAGTGTTTCAGAACTAAGGAATGTTTTAGACATATGTGCAGGAGTAAATCAATTTTCTCAGAATATTCAGCAAGATTGTCAGGAATTTATCATGTATATGTTTACAGTTTTGGAAGATGAAGGTGTAGATATAGATAGTCTTTTTGGCCTTTCTTATAAATGGGAACATAATTGTGGTAATTGCTCATTTTCAAGTAGTACTGATATACACAGTGAAAGATTTTTATATTTAACATTACCAGACTGCAAAGAAGTGCCTTTTAATAAACTAGTTAAAGATGCGCATTAGAACATGGTCTGTTCTCAATGTAAGTCTGAAATGTTATCAACTTTATTTATCCATAGATACGGACAATATGTAATTTTAATGTTTCAACGATGCAGAGCTGATGGGAGTAAATTGTCAACTTTAATTAAAAATGTTGTGGCTTCTCAAATATCTATTTCTAGAAGAACATTTGTAACTGTAGCCATTATTTTTCATGAAGGGCCTTCTACATCATCAGGACATTATACAGCTTATTTGAAGTGTGCTAGTGGCTGGACGCTTTGCAATGATAGCCAATTGACTTTTAAGAAACGTTTGCCTTCTGCCTTAACTAACTCTTATCTGTTATTTTTGGAACCCAAATTTCAGTAGAATGACTTGCTGTAGGAAGATGTATACTGTAAAGATCGATTGAAAAATAGGTCGTATACTTTAATTAGTTTGTAACTGTGGAAGATGTAGTGTGCTTACTCAAGAAATTGCGAATTTGAGAAAAACATTTAAGACATGTTTTTTTCAGGTATTTATAATATGTATGGAGATTTTGTATGGGTTTTTTAAACACAATCATTTTGATTGTGTTTTTTTTCCCCGCTGTTATATGATGATTAATATTGAAATCACTCTTCATAGTGAAAATCATTGTATTCTGAGGACAGCAAAAATAAACCATTTAATATGTTGTTTGACTTATTTTGTTACATTGCATTTAGAAATATGTATTATAACAGATTTTTTTACTGTCCTCCACAGATATTATATTTATAAGGTAAGTACAACTAATAATATCCAAGAGTTTTCTCTGCCTCTCTCTTATTGTCTACTATTTTTTTTTCTTTAATGAAATGTACTTTATAATCTTATTTTTACTTTTCTTCCACAGGTACTACGTTTTAAAAAAGAAATTTACTTTTTTTTTTTTTTTTTAGGTAAGTATATAAAATAAAGAAACTTTTACATCATTGTGTCATTTCTTTGTCTATCCTCGTTAAAGCAATGTCATGTTTAAAATAAACACTTCCACAAAGGATTGGGTGCATTGTTATAAGGCGTGCTTTAAAAGTGATTTAATGAAATGAGCGACATTTCAGTGAGTGATTTTAGCAATACTGATATATGAAAATATTGGTGGAAAATGATATTAAATGTTACATGGTGTTCTTTGCAGGAGTTTAAATCCTGTGTTGCAGTGGTAATTCTGCCTCAGGATTAGGGAGCTGGGGGGCTGAGTGGTACTTGTATGGTCATGATAGAGCTACTCCTTTCCGAGCCATGGTTGTGGTGTGTTCATGATAGAGTAATTCCGTCATGGTTCTGCTTAGTCAATAGAACGTGTCATGGAGGCGCAATGTTAGTGTTGCGCGAACACAGGGGCAAGCCCATGACAATTGTGGTCCGTCCTGAGGACAGCTGAGGTGATGCTCGTGATGGAGCGGCTTTGTGATGAGTATGGAAGGATTTAACAGGTGTTAAAAAAACCTGAGGGGTCTCTACAAAGAGAGTGTTGGTTGTAATTTAAAGGGTACTTTAAAACAGATTGTGGCAGCGTTATGTTGACGTTGCGTCTCTTTGCGCTACAATTTTGTCACTTTATTTTTTATAATGACAGTGGAAATAATGTATCATATATACAACATTAATGAATCTAGGAGATATGTGACATTCTAAAGCCCTGTATCATAAGGAAGTGTTCCTCTGAAGTAATGCGTCTTGAAAGTGGCTGACTGTAATCCATGAGATTTTACTCAGTGACTTTCAGGCCCATGCTGTTTCAAAACTGTGCATGTGCTTGAAACAGGCGTAGGTCTTGATGCAGCAATTTGAATATAGGGGTATATTATCAAGGGGGTTTATCTCCTTTTTTTGGCTTTAAAAGCCAAGAAAGCGGAGATAAAATTATCTCCCTATGACCTAGCTGCCGCTAACACCAGTTAGCGACAGCTAGTAGGAGATAGCGACCATCTTGGGCCCCACTTTGCATGTCAGTGATATTTATCACTAATGAGATGCAAAGTGGGCGTGCCAAGATGTTAGCGACTGAAAACAGTCGCTAACATCGCTATCTCCTATTACCAGCTTTTGGAGATATTTGCGCTAAGCGGGAATATCTCCAAAAGCTAACACCTGCCCTGAGCAGTTCTTAGCCATGTTATCCAATGGGAGGTGGATAACATGGCTAAGAGCATTAGCTCGCTATTGCATGAATATCGCTGACTTTTCAGCGATATTCATGCTTTGCAACGATTTTTACCGCCTTTGCGTTAAACCTTGGTAATACCAAGGTTTATTTGCGGTACAAATCGGTAAATTTTTGTCTCTAACCAAGCAATAGTGTTAATTATCGCTATTGCTTGATATTATGCCCCAAAGTGCACTGGTGAGCCTTGCTGTAGCTGCATTACATTTGCGATGCAACTCTAGTAATGTATGATTTTTTCTGCACAGATATGTTACGCATGTATGCTGTGTTTGTGCCATGGTGCGCCTCATTTTAAATGTGGCACACCATGGGTGACGGAGCACTAGCATACTGTGGTGCACATTAACTGGTGCATATCTGGGTATGAAGTAGTTAACATAAATCTGCCCTATATGTTACAAATCTGCGTTTAGTAGAGTGTTCGGCCTTTGCAGTGTTATGTTTTTTCTGTTATTCTATGTAGATATATAATGTTGCAAGATTTTTCTCACGAAAAAGAAGCCATGAGTATTGGATTTGTGAATGATTGCAAGATTCTTTAAATAAAAAAAGCAAGAACCATGGCATTGTTTGATATAGTATTATAAATACTTATCTTTAACAATGATGAGAGAGTGAAAAAAGGTTAACCTGATGTTTTAAAGTTAATCACAGGCTTCTTTACAGGAAGTGTTCTGTATGATTGTTGTGTGGGTGTTTCCCTTTTTTATACCTAACAGAATGCATTCTGTATGCTGTAGCAGGAGGACTACTCCATACTCGAATATTCTTCAGTGCTTATTTTCATTGAGACCGTCACAGAAGTTCAATGGATTGGAGAGGCTGTTCTTGTGCATCTGGACGACTGCCAAGCCGCTGTAGCAGTGGGAGTGAGGCCTCTCCGAGGGGCGCAGCGTAGCTCCTTTTGATGTTTACAATTGCAGATACTAGGGTAGAGATGTCCGTGGAATTTATGGATGCTTAGTCACAGTAGAGTGAGCGCGGCGCCCCTAGCACCTCATTACGACACACAGAGGAGCCGCGTTGCACAGTTGGAGAATCAGAGACTTAGGAGATAAACCTTTATAATAGCAAGGGCTCTAAGCGATAAAAATCGCCCGTTCTCGGCGTTAAAAAATATCACAGCTATCGGTGGTATTTTCCACGGTGTTAGTGCTTGAAGATCAATGGGAACATATATGTGAAAGAAAATCCTGTAACAGGCTCAGTATTTCACATTATCGCGTGAAAACAAAAGTTGTTTTCACACAGTAATGTGTCCCTTGTAATTAAGGGACGGGGTGGATCTAGTTTTATTTACTACACTGTTATGTTAACAATGTCGAATGTTTGATAAGAGGAGGGTTTAAAAGTTTTCCGATAAACTTTTTCTCCAGGGAAGTGGGTGGAGTGTTCCGTGTAAATTGGAGAATAGAAACTACTAAGAACCAATTGGAAGTGTTGTTTTCAAGTCACACGACTTCACATGCGTGTCTCAGGATGTGTACGCGGTGACAGTATCTGGTCACGTACGTCATTTGGAAGTAGCGGTCTAATTCAGCGAAGTTTTAAAACGTGAAAAGGAGTAAATCCAAACAAATCAGGATTTTGTATATCTTCTAAGCTCGTTTCAAGCATACAATTAATAAACTATAAAACCTTTTATATTTCTAAAAAAAATACAAAGGTGTGTACATCCAGTCACTCACGAAAGTTTAAAAAGACATTCGGTTTTATTTAATGAAAATTTTGATAATAATAAAAAATAAGCCTAGGTTTAGTCTTTTTCACGTACTATAAGTTCTTTGATGGGTCTATGAAGAAATTCAATAGGTTCAAATTGCAAACTTTCCACAAAATATATAGGTGGGTGCGCGCACCCGGTCGCGCACGAAAAAAAAGCAGCGATAAACTTCCTTTATAATATGCTCCTGGAGCTCGTTTTGGTATAAAGAGTTAGTTCTGAAAAGAACTTTTTTTTTTTCTTTTTTTTTTGGGGGGGGAAACAAGTGTTTTGATGTTCTTGATTTTTTAAACTTGCAACGACATTTTGAAGTGTAACACAGGATCAAAATGAAATGAAGAAATGTTTCTTTTCTTGGGGTATTTATGACTCTCAATTTTGAGTTTAATAAGAATGAGGCTCTGCTCTCCGTGCAAAAGAAGTTCTCCACACTCGTTGCATTTCATGTGCACCTTCGCAAGATATGGTCTCAAGTCCATCTCAGCACTCGATGGAGATACAGGTAGCCCACCAGAAGATGTGCTGGCCACCTCTGATGGTAATAGCCTGGCCAGGGCTCTTGTCGATGCTTTTGCATAATGCTCAGGGTGCCTTTGTTTGACATGCCGCTGCATGGTATGTATGGAAAAGGAATATTTTTTACCTGGATTTCCCCTTGAGAGCTCCGATTTGCATATCGTGCAGGTTACTTTTGGCGCATTCACTTTCTTTTGATCTTCAGGATAAGTGAAAAATTGCCAAATGAAAGATTCCTTTTTTCTTTTTAAAGGTAGTCGCTCATTTTCTTCAGATTCGGAAGATGAATGCGGAACGGCAGCCATTTCAGCAAAGTCTTCCGGAAGATGTTGGATGTTGTTCTCCCTTGAGAGTAGAAAAGAAAGTGAGGGAAGTGGGTGGAGTGCTTCGTGTAAATTCCAGAATAGAAACTACTAAGAACCAATTGGAAGAGTTGTTTTCAAGTCACATGACTTAACATGCGCGTCTCAGGTCGTGTACACGATGATACTATCTAGTCACGTACGTTATTTTGAAGTAGCGGTCCAATTCAGCGAAGTTTCAAAACGTGAAAAGGAGTAAATCCAAGCAAATCCGGATTTCGTATATCTTTTAAGCTCGATTCAAGCATACAATTATTAAACTATAAACGCTTTTATATTTCTTAAAAAAATACAAAGGTGTGTACATCCAGTCACGTACGGAAGTTTAAAAAGACATTTGGTTTTATTTAATGAAAATGTTGATAATAGTAGAAAATTAGCCAAGGTTTAGTCTCTTTCATGTACTATAAGTTCTTTGGTGGGTCTATGAAGAAATTCAATAGGTTCAAATTGCAAACTTTTCACGAAATATATAGGTGGGTGCGCGCACCCGGTCGCGCACGAAAAAAAAGCGGCGTTAAACTTCCCTTTATAATATGCTCTTGGAGCTCTTTTTGGTACAAAGAGTTAGTTCTGAAAACTTGCAACAACATTTTTAGGTATGACATACGATCAAAATGAAATGAAGAAATGTATCTTTTCTCGAAGCATTTATGACTCTCAATTTTGAGTTTGATTAGAATGAGGCTCTGCTCTCCGTACAGAAGAATTTCTCCACAGTCGTTGCATTTCATGTGCACCTTCGCAAGATATGGTCTCAAGTCCATCTCAGCACTCGATGGAGATACAGGTCGTCCTGCAGAAGATGTGCTATCCACTTCTGATGGTAATAGCGTGGCCAGGGCTCTTGTCGATGCCTTTGCAAACTCTATAGGGTGCCTTTGTTTGACATGCCGCTTCATGGTATGTATGGAAAAGGAATATTTTTTTGTTGGATTTCCTCTTGAGAGCTCCGATTTGCATATCGTGCAGGATACTTTTGGCGCATTCACTTTCTTTTCATCTTCAGAATAAGTGAAAAATTGCCAAATGAAAGATTCCTTTTTTCTTCTTAAAGGTAGTCGCTCATTTTCTTCAGATTCGGAAGATGAATGCGGAGTGGCAGCCATTTCAGCAAAGTCTTCGGAAAAATGTTGGACGTTGTTCTCTCTTGAGAGTAGAAAAGATAGTGAGGGAAGTTGGTGGAGTGCTGCGTGTAAATTCCAGAATATAAACTACTAAGAACAAATTGGAAGTGTTGTTTTCAAGTCACATGACTTCACATGCGCTTCTCAGGACGTGTACGCGGTGACAGTATCTAGTCACGTACGTGATTTGGAAGTAGCGTTCTTCTTCAGCGAAGTTTTAAAACGTGAAAAGGAGTAAATTCAAACACATACGGATTTTACATATCTTCAGAGCTCGATTCAAGTATACAATTGTTAAACTATAAAACCTTTTATATTCTTAAAAAAAATATCAAGGTGTGTACATCCAGTCACGCACGAAAGTTTAAAAAGACATTCGGCTCAATTTAATTAAAAAGTTCATATGAAAAAAAAAGAAGCCTAGGTTCAGTCTCTTTAAGGTACTATATGGCTGAGATACCCGCCACCCCCTCTCAACACAATCCCCAAAAGGAGGGAAACCGGAAACAGTTCTTAAAGTTTTTGGATGTGGGAGGGAGTGACCCTCCCGGCCGTATTTATTAAAACAAAAAATTAAAACATTAAACGTTTCATGTTATGTACCATTTCATTATCACATTGCGATGTTTGGCTAACCTTAACATATTCTCTAATACAGAGGTTCTCCTAGCCGAACTAGCATCCTACAAAAACATTCTCTAGAAACACTGAAATTGTACATCCTAACGTTTAAGGGCCAACGGCAAGGTCATAACCGGTGTCAAGATCCCTAACCAGACTTACCCCTCCCACTTGGGAGGGGCGACAGCACAGAGGCTTACCTCAAGTGCAACTACTAACAATTTCCCTTGACTTGACGGGGGCACTTAAGACTCGACGCCATTTAAAGGTCGTTCGAAGACTTGTGTGTGGTATCTAGAAGGTATCGTGGACCTCCCCCCACCCCGCACAACTTACCGCATCTGCCGTCGCAGATGACACTGGCCCCGGGAAATTCCCCCAGGAGGGGGCTGTAACCCCTCCTACAAAGGAAGGGGCCTTGACCGCCTTTCCTTTACTTCCGGCGACCCGCCCTTAGACGGGACCGCCTCCCCATTGAGGGGCCAATGGCCACCTCTCCCGAGCGCTCCCATCCGTGTTGGGTGACGCCCACTCATAGGGATCTACCAATTAGTGCTCACCGATCATGACCTTACCGCCTACCAAAAATAAATACGACAATTCTTACTCAAACCTAAGAAAACATTGGCCGCTACGACCGAAAGAACATGCTTAAAATGCAACACTACATCAAATCATTTTAATCGTAACAACTTACACGATATTCACCATACTTTATTATGATCAACAACAAACTGATACTTTCACAGCCTGTAAACGAAACGTAAAACATACTTATAAAAATTCACTTTATTGCACAACGACTTGCTGTCCTCAGGGGCTGGTGGGTGGGTCAAAATTGGCTCTTCGTTCTGTCCCGAGCTCACGGGTAGCGAGGAGGTGCAGCTTCGGAGCACAAGAACAAGAGGACGTCTTCTGGTCTTGCGTCTCTTTTTATCCGTCTTCAGGGCGGGCGAGAACCCGCCCCTGCCTGCCCCTAGGGCGGGGCTGGCTACGTCGGTGTCTAGGCCAGCCCACTCTAGGGCGGGAAAAGGCGCGCCCCGGCTACGCCGCTTCGGGCATACCAGCCGAGACGCGCCTCCCGCCCAAAAATGGCTTCCCGGGGGGATCGAGGCACTCCGCCATACGTTCGGGGGGACCGAGTGGTCGCCCCTTTCCATATGGCTGAGATACCCGCCACCCCCTCTCAACACAATCCCCAAAAGGAGGGAAACCGGAAACAGTTCTTAAAGTTTTTGGATGTGGGAGGGAGTGACCCTCCCGGTCGTATTTATTAAAGCAAAAAATTAAAACATTAAACGTTTCATGTTATGTACCATTTCATTATCACATTGCGATGTTTGGCTAACCTTAACATATTCTCTAATACAGAGGTTCTCCTAGCCGAACTAGCATCCTACAAAAACATTCTCTAGAAACACTGAAATTGTACATCCTAACGTTTAAGGGCCAACGGCAAGGTCATAACCGGTGTCAAGATCCCTAACCAGACTTACCCCTCCCACTTGGGAGGGGCGACAGCACAGAGGCTTACCTCAAGTGCAACTACTAACAATTTCCCTTGACTTGACGGGGGCACTTAAGACTCGACGCCATTTAAAGGTCGTTCGAAGACTTGTGTGTGGTATCTAGAAGGTATCGTGGACCTCCCCCCACCCCACACAACTTACCGCATCTGCCGTCGCAGATGACACTGGCCCCGGGAAATTCCCCCAGGAGGGGGCTGTAACCCCTCCTACAAAGGAAGGGGCCTTGACCGCCTTTCCTTTACTTCCGGTGACCCGCCCTTAGACGGGACCGCCTCCCCATTGAGGGGCCAATGGCCACCTCTCCCGAGCGCTCCCATCCGTGTTGGGTGACGCCCACTCATAGGGATCTACCAATTAGTGCTCACCGATCATGACCTTACCGCCACAGGTCCGGATAGTTGACCGGCTATCCGGACCCCCCACAAAACTCCTACCTAAAGGTCATGTTTCAACGATTTTAACCAAGCTAAGAAGTCACCTATGAGTAACTCATTCCCCACCCTCGACAAATGCACACCATCCCCCAGATACATACTGTCATCATTAATACAACTATGCGAGATCGAATGCAATGTCTTGGAACGGAACAACCTACTCACTTTGTTATTCAATTTTCTAACAGAATGATTCAAAGCAGGGATCGAGATAGCCCCCCGCCACACTTTTCGTGGGATCATATGAGACCACGCAATTATGCACCCCGGAACTCTCCTCGCTAACCAACTTACCGTGGAAAGCATAGCCTCCAGGAGAAGTCGTCTACCGGTGGTGACCAAATCATTGCCCCCCAAATGCACTATGACTATGGACGGCGGTGACCTCATCCGCTCTAACAAACCCTCAAAAAATTCCTGAAACTGGTCAATACAGAGACCGCCCCTTCCGTAGAAGGACACTCTGTACCCGTATTCCCCAGGTACGTGAATCATGTCACCTGCTTTGAATACGTCTGCGGCCCGTCTCACGTATGAGTGGCCCACGACCCACACCTCCTTCCTCACAGCCGGTGACGTGCGACCGCTGGCCTGGTGTTGGGTCGACTGCACAGTCCGCCCTGCCGCGTAGGCTTGCGCAGCTGAAAACAAACAAAAGACAAGAGGCGTGAGTACATGATTACAGCTTCACAACATGTGCAATCGCACGTACCTCTTATAACAATTGGAGGACCAGCGCCCCACACGTTTCACTTGTTCTACATTAAGACCCCTGGCTGTAGCTTCAGTGGCAGCCCCTATTCGAAAGGAATGGGTCCCAAATTCGCCCGGGTCCAAGCCCGCTGCGGCAATGGCCATTGCAAGCACCCGCTGAAACTGAAACCTCGTCAGCGGGGTGGCGTCTGCATGCCTCAACAATGTCCCCCCCCATGATGCCACCCTTCGTGCTAGGTAGTCTTCTAAGCACTGTACCGGACACATGGATGACTCGGGGTTCCTGCGAATGATCGTGCAGTCCCCTCTCCCATCTTGGTCAGTCTTGGACCTGAGAAAGGAGACAATCATCGCATCACCCCTGATCTGAACATGTTCCCTGCACAAGCCCCCCGTCACATCCTGTTTGTTCCTTGCAACTAGCTCACTAACTCTCATAGCCCCGTGAAATGCCAGCGTAAATGCAGTCCGGAACAAACAGGTCTCGAAAGGGGACGAGCATGTGTTAGGGAGTGTGGCCAGTAACTGGGACAACCTGTCTAAACCTATCGGTCGTCTTACGTCTACTCTGCGACCCTCTAGGCGTTGCCACCCACGCAGCGCTTTCTGTACTGTAAAAGACGCTGTTGGGTCCAGGATGCCATGGGCCCTGGCAACAAAAGAAATGGCGGCACGATGCCTTTGGGCCGTAGCCACCGATTTCCCAGCCCTACGTAAGGACATCAGAAAAAGTACTACCCACTCTTCCTGACCCCAAAGTCCCCCTCTCTCTGCCCCCAAAAAGGCTAAATAGGCCTGGAACGCCCCTTCATATGCCTTCCTTGTCCTGGGTGCTAGACTCTCTCCCACGAGGTGACGAAGTTCGGGGCACCGAGAGACCAGAGAGCTTCGGGGAAGGGTGCCGGCTCCGGGTCCGCTGAAGGAAGGAAACCCGAGAAAGCCTGCATGTGAAAACGAGACAGTGCATCAGCAGCCTGATTCATCACCCCTGGGACATGTTTTGCTCTGAATACCACGTTCAGTTGCATACACAGTAGGACAATTTCTTTGAGCAGCCTCAAAATCAATTTACAATGGGCTGCCTGACTATTGATGCATTCTACCACGGTCATATTGTCGGACCAGAACACGACAGAATGATCTCTGAACCCTTCTGGCCAGGTTCTCAGGGCCACCAGAATGGGAAATAGTTCAAGGAAAGCAATATTACTCGTTAGCCCCTTCTCGTGCCACCATAGGGGCCACCTTTGAGCAGACCACTTTGTGCCGAAGATGGCGCCAAAGCCTATGCTTCCTGCTGAATCTGTCCATAGCCCAAGCTCTTCTGAGGACACGGCTGGCTTGTTCCAGACGACTCGGCCATTGAAGTCCGCCAAAAATGCTAACCAAATCCGCATGTCCTGGGGGACCTCAGCCGATAACCTCGTGCGATGATGACCCTCCTTTAGGCCAACCATCGCTTGGGCAATTGAGCGGGAAAAAGGGCGAGCCATTGGGATCACCCTCAAGGCAAAGTTCAACTTTCCCACTAATTGTTGCAACTGATGCAGTGTAACCTTAGATGCATTCAAACATACTTGGAGGGCTGCCCTGAATTTTAACACTTTGCTAGCTGGTAAACGGAAACACCCCTCCCTTGAGTCCAACTCGATCCCCAAAAACTCGAGGCAAGTCGTGGGACCCATAGTTTTACCCGGTGCCAATGGCACGCCAAAATGACCCATCAACACACAGAATTCAGCTAAGGCCTGAGCACATTCGGGATTTCCGGCGGGACCAAGGAACAAAAAGTCGTCAAGGTAGTGCATTACATTTCGGAAACCCGTTTTCTTAGTGAACACCCATTGCAGGAAAGTACTGAATTGCTCAAAATAAGCACATGATATAGAGCATCCCATTGGCATACACCTATCCATGTAAAATGACCCCTGGAACCCGAATCCCAAAAGACGCTGATCGTCTGGGTGTACCGGGAGCAACCGGAACGCTGACTCGATATCTGATTTCGCCATCAACGTCCCGGGCCCCAGGCGATTCAAGATGGCTACTGCCTCATCAAACGATGCGTATCGCACCGAACAAACTTCTGGATCAATTGCGTCGTTCACCGAAAGGCCGTGTGGAGCAGACAAATTATGGATCAAACGAAACTCACCCGGGTCCTTCTTGGGGACCACCCCTAACGGAGAACAAACAAAATCCGGTACCGGGAGTACACTAAACGGGCCAGCAACCCGTCCCCGGCTAACCTCTTTCTGAATTTTTTCTTGCACCACAGATGTATGTTGTAAAACAGAAAGTTGATTTTTGCAAATCCCTACACCCTGAAAGTCCCCCACCGGGATGCGGAAACCATGTGAAAAACCGTTCCGCAGCACCCCAGCAGAAGTACGATCCGGGTATTCACTGAGCCAGGGAATCATTGCCAAGGTATCAATCGGGGTTGGTAAAGGCGCCCCTCGGACTAGTTTAGACCTGTTTGGCGCCTCCCTTACCCCCATTCTCACCCGTTCTGGCTCTGCACGATGACTCAGGATGGGACGACCCACACGTACTACACTCATGTTTGAATTTACACGATCCCGGAGGTCTGGTACATTTCCCTTTGTTGAAATTAAAGCAGAAACCCTTCCTCCCTGAATTGCCTGCGGGCCTCGACTGATCGTCGGTGCTCGTACTTGGTCGAAAGGGCGTCCCCACATTTTGGCGGGAGTAATCTACAACATTGCTCCCAACCAATGGCATCTTTAACATTCCTGATTCTTTCATTTTATCCCATGTTACGGAATCGTAACAATCCCAAGTCAAACCCTTGTTATGTTCCTTTTCTTTCCTGAACAGATTGTCATAACAAAACCAATGGTTACCTTGATACGCTGTCGAGTAACCCATAATTCGTGATTGATAAATGGGAAATTCAGAAAGCAACTCGGGCCTACGTTCCCCCAAAATCGATGTAAAAATACCCCACGCATTGCCCCAGTTGCCAATATTCTCATTTACCTTAAAGGCGGCCATTTTTGCGCGCCAAACACTCGGATGCATTAGGTCCTTCTGACTTTTAACATGCTCCACCTCATAATGATCAACAAGCAAGGAGAAAATATTCACGTACTCCCCAGCCCAGATCTTTTCTTTTATAGCTAAAGGCACATGTTGTCCCAATCTCTCTCTACGAGAGGGTGCTGACTCGTCCCTTGCAATCGGCAATGGCCGCTTACCTGCACCGGACGCAGCTTCGGCCGCTTGCGGCTTGTCTATTCCCGCCAACGGCGCAGTCACTTTAGCTGCATCTCTCTTCTCACGAAGCCCTTTTATCAGCGCCTGTGCCTCGGCAGCCGTGGCGCCATCACTACTCTCCCCCAACCAAGCTGCTAGCTGTGCTGCCAGCTCGGGGGGCATGTCTTCTTTGGATGTCGGGGTGACGACAACGGGGATTGGATTTCCCTCCATTGGTACTGGGGTCGGCGCCTCGAGCGGTACAGAGGGGACCGGGACGTCTCCACCGGCTGGAACCCTTCTCGGCCTCTTAGGTCTCCCTCCAGCCGGCGCAGGGCCCGAACCCTCCTCCCCGTCCCGTATCGCCAACCGTTTCTTTATGTCGGACACCTCTTTGCAAAGGGCCCGCACCATCTGGTCGGTCGTCATTCTCTTTGCGACTTTCTTTGGCATTTCTCCGACGAAGTATCTAGAAGACAAAGAAAAAGATCAAAACGCTCAAAATTGGCTCTTCGTTCTGTCCCGAGCTCACGGGTAGCGAGGAGGTGCAGCTTCGGAGCACAAGAACAAGAGGACGTCTTCTGGTCTTGCGTCTCTTTTTATCCGTCTTCAGGGCGGGCGAGAACCCGCCCCTGCCTGCCCCTAGGGCGGGGCTGGCTACGTCGGTGTCTAGGCCAGCCCACTCTAGGGCGGGAAAAGGCGCGCCCCGGCTACGCCGCTTCGGGCATACCAGCCGAGACGCGCCTCCCGCCCAAAAATGGCTTCCCGGGGGGATCGAGGCACTCCGCCATACGTTCGGGGGGACCGAGTGGTCGCCCCTTTCCATAAGTTCTTTGATTGTTCTATAAAGAAATTCATTAAGTTCAAATTGCAAAGCTTTCACGAAATATAAAGGTGGGTGCGAACACTCGGTCGCGCACGTAAGATTGGTATGCCGATATTTATTTCAGATATATCCGTTATAGTTAGGAACTAGCATTCAAAAAACCTATGAAATTCACTGAAAAAAACCATAGGTTTGACACACGTTATAGTTAGGAAGTAGCATTTGAAAAACCTATGAAATTCACTGAAAAAACCATAGGTTTGAAACATGTTATAGTTAGCTGGACATTTCACTCATATAAAACCAATGAAATTCCCCCGTTATAGTTATTTCAGCTAACTATAACTCGCGCGCCCGCAATGCACTGCTGATGATGTTACATATTACATCACTCATCATACGGTTAGTGACATCACTCTTGACATCACTGATAATATCTAATATCTAACATATCCTGCCTTCAACATTTAGGAATAGTATGTCACTGATTCTTGCATGTATGCAATATGTAATATCTCCTAATGTAGCATATTAACACTTAGACACTGAGACACTTTTGGTAATAATAAAGAAACAATAACCTATATAGATATAATTTATCAGTGATAAAGCTACTCATCAACACATTCAGCCACTAAAGTAGAAACTGATAGACAGGCACAGATAGGTATATATTTAAATATTACTCAGTAATCCATGTACTCATTAAGATATATTTAATCAGTCAGTTATAGAATCTATTTTTCACCAAAAAAGCAACCGTTTATTCACTTATATACTACATTTTTGTTCAACCAACTTTAGGCTCTACATATATAAAATATATGTAATTTTCAAAACTAACCCATTTAATAGATGATGGTATGAGTGATGTGATGTGTGACATCATCAGCAGTGCATTGCGGGCGTGCGAGTTATAGTTAGCTGAAGTAACTATAACGGGGGAATTTCATTGGTTTTATATGAGTGAAATGTCCAGCTAACTATAACATGTGTCAAACCTATGGTTTTTTCAGTGAATATATATATATCCCGCTTACTTTCAACGGAGGGTGAGCATTGGATGGTGTAGGTTTTACGGTTAGCTGAAACCGGTGGGGCACGCACTCTCGGTCAGGAGCACCGCACCATACAGCAAAAAACTTTGGACAGTACGAGGAGTACAAGGTGCGGCGCCCCCCCAGCGAGAACATTGCCTGCAAAGGTGACTGAATTTCGCGATGGGGAGAGAGGAGGTAGCAATGCACTACCCGATAGGACAAAGACACAGGTGGTGACGGAACAACACTTTCCTGGCTACACTGCTAGGATGTATGAAACGGTGCCAAGGGAAGAGGACATTTTCGAATGTTTGGAACTCCGCTATTAAGCAGGGAATCCACACTGAACTACACATCCCAGGATGCAGTCTGCCAGGCGCTCCAAGCACAAACACCTGCAGAGGGGAGGTGGAGTTGTGAGACCGCCCTGGAGGGAGGGGTCCCCCCAATGAGGTGTAGGACTGTCCTAAAAGGAGTGGCCAGCGATCCAAAGCCCACACGAATTGCCAGCAGCCTGTGACATCGGCACTGAAGACGGCCAAGACGGCCAGAAACGCATCTGCCCATAGAACCAAAACGTATCACGGACTGCAAGGAAATGTGCTGTAAAGTTCAATAAAAATCCTACCTGGTCTGAATCCGGAGCTGTGTCCCGCTTACTTTCAACGGAGGGTGAGCATTGGATGGTATATATATATATATCAAAGATAGCCACTTTTCACCACCTCCTTCATTTTCCGAGCAGTAAGCAGACACGGACCCAGGATTCAGTGCTTAGAATGCTGGTTTATTTTCTGCCATTACGCGTTTCGGTCCGCAAAGGACCTTGTTCACATGACAACTATACTATAGCACTTATGCACGTGACAATAAACATGTAAAAAATATTAAACTTAATTCATGGTAGACGGAAAACATATATATATATATATATATATATATATATATATATATATATATATATATATATATATATATATATATATATATATCATGAATATGAAAATTGAATTTTTGGTACTGTTTAGGTTATCTATACAGTACGTTGTATTTTTTACACTTGGGTGTACATATTTTAGTCCTCATCTCCCTTGTAGAATTACGATAGTTTTTTGACTATTTTTGTGGGTTTGATTTTGGGCACTTGCCCTTTATGGTATCTTAATGTATATACTTTATGCCGGTTTTTTTAACAACATAACTGTTATTAGAAACTTAAGTGGCTCCATGTATTCAACCTGATAGTCTGTCTTTTAATTCTATAAAAGTGATTGGGAGGGACTGTGATGAGGAAATGTGGCATTTAAAGAACGCGGGAGTTTGAGCATGTCATGTGATGAAGAACGGGGTAGCCCGATCGAAACACATTATGTTGGTGGGAAGAAAATAAATATGCACTTTATTTAAAGTTGTGGTCCGTTCCTGATTTGAAAATGCAGCGTAGTGGTGTTTCACAGGACTTTGGAGTTTTAAACATATATATATGAAGGGATGAAGTAAATATTGGGGATGATGGTGAAAGACTGGGTTTTTGCTAAGACCCAGCGGTGCCAGGGATAACACCTAAAACCTTCGTGGGTAACATGTTCCGGCGTACAAATGACAGAGACTCGGGACACTTCCTTCGGCGTCAAAGATTCGAGGTTTATAACTTGAGGGAACACAGAAGTCACAAGAAGTACAACATGTGTAGGTTCGAGGAGACTGCTTCAAATTGTATCTGTGGATCGCTCTTCTTATACAGTTTTCGAGCATAGGATAACATGGTGCACAAAGGATTACAACTTGGTTCCCATTGTAAAGATCATAGGGGGTCGCTTTCATGTATTCAGAGCCCGGAACATAATTACAGTAACATTCAGCGGTTCCCAACTGTAAAAGTACATCTTCCCACCATTAGTACATTCCAATCCGCAGTAAACGAATCGAGGAAAGGACAGAAACAGGTGCAGAGGAAGACGAGGACAGTAAACAGATCGAAAAGGGTGTAAAAGGGTGGTACCAGGAAACACGAGTTGCAGGAATCAAAGGGGACGTGCCTAATGAATGCACAACTGAGACAATAGACCGGCACGACAAGATGAGCCTCGAGCGGGGCCATCTGCCTTACAGTGTCATCCCCCTCATCATAATGACACCTTCAAAGGAAACGTGTCTTCCGCAAGAGTTTGGGAATCCCAGGGTCGCGAAGCGGACAGC
Organism: Lissotriton vulgaris; assembly: GCF_964263255.1. Classification (NCBI taxonomy): domain Eukaryota; kingdom Metazoa; phylum Chordata; class Amphibia; order Caudata; family Salamandridae; genus Lissotriton; species Lissotriton vulgaris. Next base: position 2,039,606,673 of record NC_141691.1, read on the forward strand.
GTCCGTTCGCTGGCTACTTGAGGGCAAGAAACAAAATGGATGCGGTATCTAAGATGGAACCCATGGTTTCAGATGAAGAAACTCAATAAACAAACGAACGGTTCAGGTTAGCACAGCGAAAATGCGTACAACCACTAAACTCGTCATTTGCGGTTCATAGATACCAGACTCGACCATATTCGTGCGAGTCAAAAACACCACTTACAATCTGTCACGGAACCTCAGACGCTCCTTTTGCCCTCATGTAGGCAAGCACTAGTCGGAATCATAATCGATCTCGATATTCATCAGACCATCTAGATGCTGTTGCAACATAATTCTATCCATCAGACTTCCTTTGGTAACAGGCGGCTGCCTTATACACGTTGTAGCACATAGGCCACATAAGGCAGGACCACACTGCACACAAAGGCAACACGTGAACAGGAATGCTACAACAACCCCGATGATCATCAGAATCTTCCAACCCCAAGTCGACATTAGGCCTCAAAACCACCCGAGAAGCGTCCAATCCCCTACGTCCACGTGTATGGACTCAGAGATCTTATGCAACTTCGAGATGCTTTGATAGACAGTCGGAGCGTTGTCTGGAATGAAAATACAACAGCTCGAATGGATCACCTTACATACTCCACCTCGATCTGCTAAGACAACGTCTAAAACCATACGATTTTGTTACGTCATCAGCCTATCCGCCTGAAGCTCTGCTGTAATATTGCCACGGGCACTGGCAGTGATATTAGCAGTCGATTCCATCACTCGAGTCAACTGTCTCAGGTTCCTACTATTAACCATAGGTCCCCAAAACAGAAAGAAACCCTTGAAAAAGTCTCCTGCCTCTTGACCGGCAGTGTCCTCTTTGCTAATCACGCCCCTCACAACTCTAGTCTTGTGGTAATCTGAGGCAACCGTGAAAGTCGGTGGCAACAAGTTTGCAATATAACAGGTGCCCGCGAAGTCCAGGGGAAACCATGTATACGCACGGTCGTAACAGACAAAGTACGTACCCTTGGCAGTCAGGAGAACAGGAGAAGAGAGCATTGGTAAGACATACGTCTCAGAGCAAGCACTCTCCCCAAGGTCAGCTCTCGGGCTTCGGCCACGTCCTTTCAGACAGAAGTTACCAAGGTGGGGTACGATCCATATTGGAGACGAGCTTCTAAGCTGTCTTTCGCCCACGAGCGCACTATACTCAACCTCACTCAGATCCCTATAGGCTCGCACCTCTTCCTCTGGGATGAGCGACGGCTCATAGATATCCCTATCTAAATCAGCAATTGCTATCGCCAAAGACTTATGGTACGGACCGGGACCAAAGTGGGGAGGACGTGGCTCTCGATTGGGGTAAGAATCTAGTGGGCTTCGAAACATTGTTTGGAATGCTCGAGCTGAACCCTGGGAACTATAAGGAAGGACCAGGTACGGAATTCCCTTATCGGTGGTATGTGACATTAACCCACACACCCAACAATTGGTAGTGTTAACCACCAACTGATGCTGATGAAGGAGCTGAACGAAGGAATTGTTCATGAATTCCGCACATCTAACCTGTTCGTGTTGGGGTAAGATATGGAAGGAATGAGGAGAAACAGTGGAGGTAAGTTTAGGTTCAGAAGAAGGGGTAGGTGAGGCAGTAGGCAACAAGGACTGTATCATGTAATACACCCCACCCAATCTCCACTGAGGACACCATCCGCCTGATGAATTCCATCCACTCTGGATCCCCCACAGACCCATGCCCTCACCACATCTTCAACAAAGCAGACTCTGTCATAGCTCCGCACCTCCGAGACGTCATCAACTGCTCCTTCAACTCCGCTACCTTCCCAGAAGACTGGAAACACGCTGAACTCACCGCCCTTCTGAAAAAACCAACAGCAGACCCCACCGAACTCAAAAACTACCGCCCCATCTCGCTTCTTCCATTCCCGGTCAAAGTCATCGAGAAAGCTGTCAACAACCAGCTCGCCGCCTTCCTCGAAGCCAACAAATCACTCGACCCCTCACAATCTGGCTTCCGAGCCAAACACAGCACTGAGACCGCCCTCATCGCAGCAACAGACCACATTCGAACTCTACTGGACAATGGAGACACAGTCGCCCTTATCCTCCTCGACCTCTCTGCAGCCTTCGACACAGTCTGCCACAGCACCCTTTTACAACGCCTCAGCAACATCGGAATACAAGGAAAAGCACTCGAATGGATCACCTCGTTCCTCACCGGAAGAACCCAGAGAGTCCGCCTCCCACCTTTCAAGTCCGAGGCCTCTGAAATCATCTGCGGCGTACCACAAGGATCCTCACTCAGTCCCACCCTCTTCAACGTATACATGAGCCCCCTCGCGGCCATCGCCCGCCAACACAACCTCAACATCATCTCTTACGCGGATGACACTCAACTGATCCTATCTCTCACCAAGGACCCCAGCACCGCCAAAACTAACCTACACGAAGGAATGAAAGAAGTCGCCGAATGGATGAAACAAAGCCGTCTGAAACTGAACTCAGACAAAACAGATGTCCTCATCTTAGGTAAATCCCCCTCTGCATGGGACGACTCCTGGTGGCCGGAAGCCCTCGGAAATGCACCCATCCCGACAGACCACGCACGGAACCTTGGCGTCATCCTGGATTCCTCACTCTCAATGAACAGACAAGTCAGCGCCGTATCCTCTTCCTGCTTTAACATCCTTCGCATGCTCAGAAAAACATTTCGTTGGATCCCCTCCGAAACAAGGAAAACAGTCACCCACGCTCGAGTCACGAGCCGACTGGACTACGGAAACACCCTCTACGCAGGTACCACCGCTAAACTCCAGAAAAAACTACAACGAATCCAAAACGCCTCAGCCAGGCTCATATTAGACATCCCACGCAATGAACACATCTCTGGTCACCTTAAAGACCTCCACTGGCTACCCGTCAATAAGAGGATTACTTTCCGACTGCTTACCCACGCACACAAATCACTCTACGACATCGGACCAGACTGCCTCAACTCTCGACTATCCTTCTACACCCCCTCCCGCCAACTTCGCTCTTCCAGCCAAGCCTTCGCCACTGTACCTCGCATCAACAAGACCACCATGGGAGGCAGATCCTTCTCATACCTAGCTGCCAAAACATGGAACTCACTCCCCGCCTACCTTCGCCTCACCCAGAATCACCTAGCGTTCAGAAAGCAGCTTAAAACATGGATATTTGACAAATAATCCTCCTCCCCTTCCTAAGCGCCTTGAAACCCTCTGGGTATGTAGTGCGCTATATAAATGTTATGACTTGACTTGACTTGACTTGAAACAGTTAGGAATAAGAGAAACATCTGAAACATGAAACATTTTGTATGTGCAATTCTGCGCAACTCGAATCTATGGCCCTGAGCCTTTTCCAATTCTGACAGCTTCGAGAAAGCCATCCTCTAAAACCGTCCGCAACGTTCTTGACGCACTTCGTTCTGTGTAGCAGTAGTCAATCCCCAGGAGTTCCTAGGAATCAACGGTCTTCAACCTAGTGTCAAGACCTACTAACCAGAAGGAAGTACCCGCGCGGCCCTACGGTCTACCCGGATGCAAGGTATCTTTAATCAACAATATGTACAAAAATCTCCTAGCTGTGGAAGCAAAACACATATGTGGAAAAAGACTAAAAATTTACAAAAATCAAAATTATGCAAGCGTGTTCAAACTGGTCAGTGATAATGGGGTAACGTAGATGTCCGGGAAGAGAGCAAAAAGATCTTTATAAGTCTCTAGTACTGGATCGAAGAAAATATCGGCTCCTCCCAGGACGTGTCTGCTCGTCAAACAATTGGTCCGATGATGAGACAAAGTTCTGTTGATCAGTCAATTGTTCAGATGTTGAATTTTGTGATGACAAATGTTCAACAATGTCGTTCTGCTGCACTGAGGTCTCTCCGACAGGCTGAGCGTCGCTAAAAGGAACGAAGGTCGGCACAGTGAGGTTCCGTGACAATTGTAAGTGGTGTTTTCGACTCGTACGAATATGGTCGAGTCTAGTATCTATGAACCGCAAATGACGAGTTTAGTAAGTGTGCGCAGTTTCGCTGTGCTAACTTAAACCGTTCGTTTGATATGTGGGTTTCTCATCTGTACCCACGGGTTCCATCTTAGATACGGCATCCATTTTGTCTCTTGCCCTCAAGTAGTCAGCGAACGGACGCTGTCCGCTTCGCGACCCTGGGACTCCCAAGATATTTGCGGAAGACACATGTTCTTTGAAAGTGTCTTTATGATGAGGGGGTTGCTACTGTAAGGCAGATGGCGCCGCTCGAGGCTCATCTTGCCGCACGGACTTATTGTCTCAGCCGTGCATCTCATTAGGCACGTCCCTTTGATGCCTGTATCTCGTGCTTCTCGTTACCTCCCCTTTTACACCCTTTCCGATCTCCCCACTGTCTCCGTCTTCCTCTGCACCTGTCTTCGTTCCTATTTCGATCTACTTTATTGCTGATTGGAATTTGCTAATGGTGGGAAGATGGGTTTTTACAGTTGGGAACCGCCAAATGTTTCCGCACTTACGTTCCGGACCTAATGTGTTTCAAAGTGACCAAAGCGACCCCTCTGAGAGCGACATGTGGGAACCAGGTTGTAAACTATTGTGTCTCATGTTATCTTATGGGTAAAAACTGTATAAAAGGAGCGATCCACAAAACCAATTTGAAGCAGTCTCCCCAAGTTGCACGTGTTGTACTTGTCGTGACTTCTGTGTTCCCTGCAGTAAATAAACCTTGACTCTTTGACGCCGAAGGAAGTGTCCCGTGTCTCTGTGACTTGTACGCCGGAGCAGGTTACCCACGAAGGTTTCAGGTGTTGTGCCCTGGCACCGCTGGGTCCAAAAGAACCCAGTCCTTCAGTTGGCGCCCAACGTGGGGCTGCATCAGTGGTACCGGTCCAAGCCCGACGATCGTGAGGAACTTCGTGTGAAATCTCCGAGGGAAGGTGCACCCCGCTTCATCGATCCTGTTGTCGAAATAAGTGGCCCGAAGACTTTTCCCGCGAAGATTCCCGCCTCCTAACGGCTGCGACGGACTGCTGCCCTGACTGTAGACCTGTTTTGGCGCCTGGCGTAGACCTTGGTATAGCGAGACGATTGACGGGCCTTCCTGAGGACGCCATTGTTCTTTGAGTTAAGTATTTGTGGGTCGCTCCCAGAGTTCTTGGTTGTAGACACTTTAGTGAGTGTCTTTGTTGTAAACACTAGTGTTTTTGTTGTGCACGCTGTGGGAGTGTTTTTGTCGGTGACACTTTGCTAGCGTACTTTGTTGTTGTATTTGTTTGACGACTGCAGCCGCCAAAGACCGAGGGTTTTGTTCTTGCTGGGACTTGGTAAATCCCGTAACCCTTGAAGTTTGTGAAACTCGGCTAGTGTGCAAGATGCCTGGTCGCAGTACTTTGTTCAGTTGTTTTAGACCTTGTGGTGCGGATTCCCTGCTGGAGGACTCATGTCCGATACCTCCGGTTGGAACTCCTACTTATGACTTATATAGCAAACATGGGCTAGGCCCGATTGCTTTTAACGATTATTGGATAAAATATACAAAGAAAGACGGCGATCTTCGTTGGCCACCTCACGGTAGCTTCGAAGCGTCGATCTTAGATAATCTAGAAATAAAGTTGTTCGAACGCAAATCTAGGCCGGCCATGTTTGATGCCTTTCGGTTGTGGCGCAAAGAAGCCCGACAGAAAGAGATCAGACAGAATAAACGTAGTGAGCGAGATAATGTTGCTACCATAGTGAAGAAAGCTGAGCAGTTTCAGCGTGATAAGGAGGATAAGGATAAGGAAGTGTTTGAGAGGCTACACCGTATGTCCATAGATAAATGCTATCCCGCTTTGCCTACGGAGTCGGATAAGAAGGAAGAGGCAGTTGAGGATTCTTTAATGTCTTATCTTATGAAGTCACCACCTCCGTACGTACAGGGTATCGCAGCTCCTGTGGTCCCTGCCGTACCTGTACTTCCACCTGTTATTCCTCCACCAGTTCCTCAACCTGCACCCGCTCTTCCGACTATTCCTGCTCCTGTGCCTGTTTCTATTCCTACTGCTCCTCCGCTTCCACATACTCCTGCTCACACTACTGCTCCTGCGTTGTTAACCCCTGTTGTTGCTAATGTCTCTACTCCTTCTCTTGTTAGTCCTGTGTCTTATTCTTGTCCCTCTACTCGTAACCGTAATTCTCCTAGTGTGCCAAACTTCTTTCAGTCGCTTGGACCTGTTTTTGGGTCTGCTGGTTCTGATGGTCCTCAGAGACGTAGCCAGCTTCCTGCTAATAGAGAACGTGTTGCGCTATGCAATATGGCGATGGGTTGGATAGTAAACCCTGTTAGAAATCCACCTCGTGTTGTCTTCGAAACGTTTGATCAATTCAACATACCTACTCAGAGATATGTGTTTGATGAAATGTGCAAGTTCTTACATGATCAGATAGTGGCCTTTGCGCCTGACGAGGTGCTGTACGCCCTGTCTGAACTTCGGCTTCAGTTCGCAACTGGACTGATAGTCGACACTAATGTCCGACGTGCTATTGAGCGGTTGTTATCTTTTCGTCCCGCTCCTATTCCTCATGCATTGTTCGTTGAGGACATTGAAAAACAAGATGAGTCTGGCCAATATCCTATGCGTGAAGTTCCGCCGGTTTGGGTACCCGCTGATAATACTAATGTTAATGCTCCAGTGGCGGCGCATTTCCAGAGAGTGTGGATACACCTCCCATGGAAACGATCGGAAGTGCTTCAGGTGAAACAAACTTTGCCCGATCCTCGCAAAAATCCTGCAGGGTATTATAAGGAATTATCGCAGCTCGTAGACGCTACGATAATGAATCTTGCCGATATTGACATGTTGTTTGGCAATGTCGTACCGCAACCGGTATGGGCCAAGATTCGTCACCAAGATCACGCAAATGAATTAGGTGGTGATTGGGCTGCTATTACAGCGGCAGACGCTGGACAAGTGGCTGCTACTAAACCCGATCAGTTGATTGAACTTCTTCCCCAGCGAATCATTACATTAATGAAAACGCTCATGCCAGCTATGAGGGTGAATTGGGATAAGTTGTCAGCCTGTAAGCAGAAGAAGGATGAGAGTGTTTCAGACTTCTTTACGAGGTTTGAGGAAACATTCGTTGATCATAGTGGACAGGATATGGGTACCGAGGGTGGACAACGGTTGTTTGTGGATAAATTCGTATCGAACTTATTGCCCGACTTGTGCAATAAATTGAAGAATTCAGAAAGTGCGTGGGCCGTTTCTACCTCAGCTCAGATATTGGCCACGGCACAATATTACGAAAATAGAGAAAAAGAGGAAACTGACCGTGCTGATAAAAAGACGAAAGAGCTGAAAACTAAAGTGTTGTTGCAACAAGCATATCCGCCGCGTTCTAATCAGAATGCGTCTCCGCAGAATAGACCACAGTCGCAATCGAATCGATCGCAGTCGCGTAACGATTCCTCTTTCCAAAGATCTTCGTTAGGGTACAATCAATGTGCTTATTGTAGACAGGAGGGACACATTAAATTCAATTGTCCTGCTTTAAATGACCGTAGTGGTGGTAATTCATCTAGGGGAGGCCGTGGTGGTTCACAGCCCGCATCACGTGGTAGAGGTCGTGGTGCTCAGAACGACCGTTCTGACAATTCATCTAATTCTAATAACTGTTTCGATCAACGTGGATCATCACAAGGACGATCTGCGCAGTACAATGTAGACGATTATTACGTCGATCAGGGAACTGACGATAGTAATTACTAGGACAGCCAAAGACAAGGAGAGGGAGTGGTATCAGTTCCGGTTGATCAGAGAGGGCCTTACGTCGCAGTTGCTACATCGGGCGTCGTTGAGCCTTTTCTGTTGGACACTGGTGCAGCGAAAAGTTCTATCATGCATTCGAAACTCCCTGGCGCACCTTTGTCTGGCTTAACAAATGTTTCCGTTGGATTCTCTGGCGCCCCCGTTAGCAATCCAGTTTCATGCCCTTTGCCCCTTAAAATTGGGCCTCGTGAGCTCGAAGCTCCGTTGATTTTAACCACGGGTTGTGGTGAAAATCTTTTGGGTCTGGATTTGCTTAAACGTTTGTATGCAACTTTGTATTGTTCTCCTGCGGGTGTAAAGCTTACGTTTGGAGAGAGAGTAGTCTCTCCCATGTATTTGTCTCTCGATAAGCTTCCACCGGAATTGGATTCTCTTCCTGCGTCTTTGTGGGCGACGGGTCCAAATGATGTGGGCCTACTTGATATCTCCCCTTATGTTGTTCAGTTGAAATCTAATGTGCGATTGCCACGTATTCCCCAATACCGTATCTCCCTTGATGGTGAACGAGCTTTGTTGGCGATCATCTATGATTTGATCGAGAAAGATGTTATTGAGGAGACTCGGGGAAACGTGTGCAACAGCCCTGTACTGCCCATTCTTAAACGTACTGATCCTACTAAACCGCCTGTTTATCGTTTTGTTATCGATTTACGGGAGGTAAATAAAATTGTGGTTCCTCAATTCCCTGTTGTGCCTGACATCACGGCGCTACTGACTCTGATTCCAGCTACTGCTTCGTGGTTTTCGGTGATTGATTTGAAAAATGCGTTTTTCAGCATCCCGATTGCCGAAGAGAGCAGGGACCTTTTTGGTTTCTCTCTTGGTGGACGTAGCTTCCGCTTCAAACGCGCTCCTCAGGGCTACTGTGAAAGTCCATCGATTTACAGTCAAGCTTTGAAGGGTCAACTGGATGCGTTTAGGTTGCCGGTTGGTGCGGCTTTAATCCAATATGTCGACGACTTATTGGTGGCTGCTGATACTCAGGACATTTGCAAAATTGCTACGGTATCGTTGCTGCAACATCTCTGTGAGTTAAATCATAAGGTGTCACCTTCTAAACTCCAATATGATTGAATCAGAATTCTGCCCAAGCTGCAGAGCTGATTGCTCTTACTAGAGCATGTGTATTAGCAAAAGGTAAACGTGTGAATGTGTACACCGATAGTCAGTACGCTTTCGGTGTAGCGCATAGTTTTGGACGGTTGTGGCGAGAGCGTGGTTTCTTCACGTCACATGGCACGAAAATACAGCATGGCCAGCTTGTGAACGATCTTTTGGATGCATTGACTTTGCCTGCTCAAGTTGCGATTGTTAAGTGTAGTGCGCATCGTAAAGTGACGGATGATGTTGGTCGTGGTAATGCGTTTGCAGATGAGATTGCTAAGGAGACTGCCCGGAACCTTAGCACTCGAATGTATGTGATGAGTTCGGTTAGGTGGCCGACAGAATCGAGTATGTGTGAAAATACCATAGAGAGTGTGAAAGCAATACAGAATGAGGCCACCGAGACTGAAAAGACAAAGTGGAAAGAAAGTACGGGAAGGTTAGATGCGAATGGTTGCTGGATTGATTTGTCAGATCAGAAAAGATGGATGTTGCCTGATGCGTATGTACTAGCCGTTGTGACAATGGCACATGGGTTAGCACATATTAGCGCGAAAGGCATTTGCAAGTTGTTGGCTGATGTATGGAAGAATGATGGCATTACTAAGTGTGCTGAACGTTTGGTGAAGAATTGTATGGTGTGTATAGTGTACAATCCTGGCAAAGGAACCCCAACTCCCCCTGGCAGTTTTGCTCCTCCTTTGTATCCCTTTGAGGTGATCCAATTGGACTTCATCCATATGGAGCGATGCAATAACCTGAAATACGTTTTGGTTGTGGTTTGCGCATTCTCTCGATGGATCGAGGCCTATCCCCTCAAAGATAATACTGCTTTGTCTACTCCGAAAATCCTACTGAAGGAATACTTTCCTCGGTATGGAATGCCTAGAGTCGTGTGGTCAGATAACGGAAGTGAGTTTGTTGGAAGTGTGATGAAGAGTGTGTGTAAGGGCCTTGGAATTAATCAGAAATTCCATAGCGCCAATCATCCCCAGTCAGCTGGATTGGTTGAAGGGTACAATGGCACCCTTAAACTAAAACTAGCGAAGATTCAGGCTACGACTGGACTTTCGTGGCCTGACGCTTTGCCTCTAGCATTACTGTCAACTAGGGCGACTGTACACTCCCGAATAGGGCTTAGTCCCTATGAAATAGTGTTCGGCCGTCCTGCGAATGTGTGGGGGGGTTCCTAGGCCAGGTATATTCGTTGATCTTGAGTATCCGATGTTGATTGATTACTTACATGACTTGACTGCTAAACTGAGGTTAATTCATCAACAGGTTTACGACGCCTTACCGACGCAGACGGAGGGTCCAGGCCACCAGCTCCAGCCCGGAGATTGGGTAGTTACCCGTAATTTTTCACGCAAGAAGAATCTGGACCCCCGTTTCATCGGACCTTACCAGGTGCTCCTGGCCACGAGGACTGCTGTTCGTCTTGAGGGGCGGAAGAATTGGGTACATGCTACCCATTGTAAGCGAGTCCCTATTCCTTTGCCGGCAGACCCGTGGGTGAGGAAAGGCATTGCGTCCATAGAAGCAGAAACATTGCCGGCGTTTGTACCTTTTAGCGACGCACAGCTTGTTGTTGAACACTCAGCGCAGCAGAAAGCCACTGTTGAACATTTGTCAGCAAAGGACTCAAGATCAAATCAACCAATTGATCAACAGGACGCTGTCTCTTCAACGGATCCTTTGTTCGACGAGCAGACACGTCCAGGGAAACATCGATATTCTCTGCGTTCTCATACTAAGGACAAATAAAATTTTCTTGCTTTGCTGAATTGATAACTGCAATATCCTCGTTTCCCCTGATCAACTTTGAACAATCGTATCATTGAATTGTTTTTGTACATATAATAAGCTCCTTCCTTGTATCTTTTTCTTCCACAGCTGAAATATTGTGCTAAATAAAATACATATTGTGTATTGAGGGCCGTAGGGCCGCGCGCGTACTTCCTTCTGGACAGTAGGTCTTGACGCTAGGTTAAAGGCCGTCGGTTCCTAGGAACTCCTGGGGATTGACTATTGCTGCACCGAACGAAGTGCGTCAAGAAACGTTGCGGACGGTCGTAGGGAAATGGCATTTTCGAAGCTTAATGATTTGGAAGGAGCTCAGGCGTATAGAGTCAGACTGCAGAAACTTAGTCGTACTAAATGTTTTGTATTTCCGTTGTTTGTATTGTTTCTGACTGCTTCTGCATTTTTGGCGGGTGGGGTGTATTACACTATGTTTTACTTCTTACTTCCTACCCCTACTCCTACTCCTTACCCTAATCTTACTTCTACCGCTTCTCCTCATTCCTTTCACATGTTACCGGAACACGAACAGGCTAGACGTGTAGAATTCCGCAACAATTCCTTTATCCAGCTCCTCCATCAGCATCAGTTAGTGGTTAACACTACTAATTGTTGGGTGTGTGGGCTGATGCCACATACTACGGGTAAGGGAATTCCATATTTGGTGTTACCGTATAGTTCCCAAGGGTCAGCTCGAGCATTCCAAACAATGCTTCGAAGCGCATTGGGTTTCCACCCCACTCCAGAACAACGTTCCCCCAACTCTGGTCCTACCTCGTATCAGTGGGTGCTATCGATGGCAATAGAGGATATGGAAGATGAGATCCATGATGCTTTTCTCATCCCTACAGAAGAGGTGCAAGCCTATAGGGTCCTAAGTAGAGGGGAATATAGTACGTTCACTAATGAAAAGCAGCTTAAAAGCTCGTCTCCAATATGGGTCGTACCCCACACTGGTAATCTTTGTCTTGTGGGTCGTGGTTCGCAAGCCTCACTTGGAGCCAGTGCTTGCACTGAAAGTTACCTTCTGCCAATGTCCCCGACCCCTGTGTTTCTGGCTGCCAAGGGTACGTACTTTATCTGTCATGATCGTGCATACACATGGTTGCCCACAGACTTCATGGGCTCATGTTTTGTTGCAAATCTGTTGCCTCCGACGTTTACTGTAGATGCCGATTATCATAAGACTAGAGTTGTACGAGGCGTAATTAGCGAAGAGGATACTGCCGGTCAAGAGGCAGGAGACTTTTTCAAGGGTTTCCTCCCGTTTTGGGGACCTATGGTTAATAGTAGGAACCTGAGACATTTGACTCGAGTGGTAGAATCGACAGCTAATATTACTGCCAGTGCCCTTGGTAATATCACCACAGAACTTCAGGCGGAGAGACTTATGACGTTGCAAAACCGTATGGTTTTAGATGTCGTCTTGGCAGATCGCGGTGGGGTATGTAAAGTGATCCATTCGAGCTGTTGCATTTTCATACCTGATAATGCTCCTACTGTCTATCAAGCCATCTCGAAGTTGCATAAGATCTCCGAATCCATACACGTGGATGTAGGGGATTGGACGCTACTTGGTTGGTTTTGGGGCCTGATGTCGACTTGGGGTTGGAAGATTCTGATGATCATCGGGGTTGTGGTAGTGTTCCTGTTCACGTGTTGCCTTTGTGTGCAGTGTGGTCCTGCCTTATGTGGCCTCTGTGCTACAACGTGTATGAGACAACCATCTGTTACCAAGGGGACTCGGTTGGACAGAGCTATGCTACAACGACATCTTGATGGTCTGATGAATATCGAATATGATTCCGACTAGTGCTTGCCTACATGAGGGCAAAAGGAGCGTCTGAGGTTCCGTGACAATTGTAAGTGGTGTTTTCGACTCGTACGAATATGGTCGAGTCTAGTATCTATGAACCGCAAATGACGAGTTTAGTAAGTGTGCGCAGTTTCGCTGTGCTAACTTAAACCGTTCGTTTGATATGTGGGTTTCTCATCTGTACCCACGGGTTCCATCTTAGATACGGCATCCATTTTGTCTCTTGCCCTCAAGTAGTCAGCGAACGGACGCTGTCCGCTTCGCGACCCTGGGACTCCCAAGATATTTGCGGAAGACACATGTTCTTTGAAAGTGTCTTTATGATGAGGGGGTTGCTACTGTAAGGCAGATGGCGCCGCTCGAGGCTCATCTTGCCGCACGGACTTATTGTCTCAGCCGTGCATCTCATTAGGCACGTCCCTTTGATGCCTGTATCTCGTGCTTCTCGTTACCTCCCCTTTTACACCCTTTCCGATCTCCCCACTGTCTCCGTCTTCCTCTGCACCTGTCTTCGTTCCTATTTCGATCTACTTTATTGCTGATTGGAATTTGCTAATGGTGGGAAGATGGGTTTTTACAGTTGGGAACCGCCAAATGTTTCCGCACTTACGTTCCGGACCTAATGTGTTTCAAAGTGACCAAAGCGACCCCTCTGAGAGCGACATGTGGGAACCAGGTTGTAAACTATTGTGTCTCATGTTATCTTATGGGTAAAAACTGTATAAAAGGAGCGATCCACAAAACCAATTTGAAGCAGTCTCCCCAAGTTGCACGTGTTGTACTTGTCGTGACTTCTGTGTTCCCTGCAGTAAATAAACCTTGACTCTTTGACGCCGAAGGAAGTGTCCCGTGTCTCTGTGACTTGTACGCCGGAGCAGGTTACCCACGAAGGTTTCAGGTGTTGTGCCCTGGCACCGCTGGGTCCAAAAGAACCCAGTCCTTCAACAGTTTCGACTTCAGACAAGGCAATGCCCTTCCTCCCCCACGAGTCTGCTGGTAAAGGTATAGGTACCTTTTTGGTATGGGTGGCATGCACCCAGTTCTTACGCCCTTCCAAACGAACAGCAGTCCTCGTGGCAAGGAGCACTTGGTAGGGTCCGGTAAAACGAGGCTCAAGGTTGCGCTTCCGGGCGAAATTCCTCGTCACCACCCAGTCTCCGGGCTGGAGCTGGTGGCCTGGACCCTCCGTCTGCGTCGGCAGTGCTTCAAAGACCTGTTGGTGAATTAACCTCAGTTTAGCAGTCAGATCATGAAGATAATCGATCAACATTTTGTACTCAAGATCAGAGAACACACTGGGTCTAGGGACCCCCCAAACATTTGCAGGGCGGCCGAACACAATCTCATAGGGACTGAGCCCTACTCGGGAGTGTACAGTCGCCCTTGTTGACAGAAGAGCTAAGGGCAAAGCGTCAGGCCACGAGAGACCAGTCGTAGCCTGAATCTTCGCTAGTTTCAGTTTAAGGGTGCCATTATACCCTTCAACCAAACCTGCTGACTGGGGATGATTGGCGCTGTGGAATTTCTGTGTAATTCCAAGGCCCTTACACACATTCTTCATCACACTCCCCACAAACTCACCTCCATTATCAGACCATACAACCCGGGCATTCCATACCGAGGAAAGTATTCCTTCAGTAGGATTTTTGCAGTGGACAGAGCAGTGTTGTCTTTAAGCGGGTAAGCCTTGATCCATCGGGAGAATGCGCAAACCACAACTAAAACGTACTTCAGGTTATTGCATCGCTCCATATGGATGAAGTCTAGCTGAATCACCTCAAAGGGACATGAAGGGGGAGCAAAATGGCCAGGAGGTGTAGGGGTTCCCTTACCAGGGTTGTACATCATACATATCATACAATTCCTCACCAATCTCTCAGCACACTTAGTGATACCATCTTTCTTCCATACAGGGGACAACAACTTGCAGATACCTTTCGCACTAATATGTGCCAAGCCGTGTGCCATCGTCACGACAGCTAGCACATATGCATCCGGCAACATCCACCTCTTATGCTCCGACAAATCAATCCAGCAGCCATTTGCATCCAACTTTCCCGTACTCTCTTTCCACTTCGTCTTTTCAGTTTCGGTGGCCTCATTCTGAATCGCTTTCACACTCTCGATAGTGTCTTCACACATACCCGTTTCTGTAGGCCACCTTACCGAACTCGTCACATACATTCTAGTGCTGATGTTCCTGGCAGTCTCCTTAGCAACTTCATCCGCAAACGCATTGCCACGACCAACATCATCCGTCACCTTACGGTGTGCACTACATTTAATAATCGCCACCTGCTCAGGCAATGTAAGTGCATCCAAAAGATCATTCACCAGCTGTCCATGCTGGATCTTCGTACCATGCGACGTCATAAAACCTCTCTCTCTCCACAATCGTCCGAAGCTATGAGCAACACCAAATGCGTACTGGCTGTCCGTAAACACATTCACCCGTTTCCCTTTCGACAACACACATGCTCTAGTCAAGGCAATCAGCTCTGCCGCCTGTGCAGAATTCTGATTCAGTCTCGCAGTCTCCACAACCGTACTCAACGTCACCACAGCATACGCAGTCGTTACATCACCATTTGGCAACTTAAAACACGACCCATCCACGTACAAGGTACCATTGGGGTCTTCCAATGGGGTATTTTTCAAGTCAACACGACCTTTCGTTTCCTCCTCAGTTCGTAAGTAGCAGTCATGAGGTGCTACTTCGTCTGATTCCATACTGATTGGCAACAAAGTCGCCGGGTTCAGGACATTACAGCGTTTTATTTGAATGTGACTTGCTAAAAGCGTCAACTCATACCCAGACAACCTTGCACTCGTTAGGTGTTGGGTCTTCGTACGATTCAAGAGAGTGTCAACTGCATGCGGAACCATCACCGTAAGCATATTATCTATGACCAATCCTGCAGATTGTCGGATGGACACCGCAGCTGCCGCTGTTGCTCTCAAACAACTCGGCAATGCTCTAGCTACTGGGTCCAAAGTCGAGGAAAGATATGCACATGGACGCTGCTTACTACCGAATTGTTGCGTCAAAACACTCAACGCACAACCTTCCCTCTCGTGAACGTATAGTGTAAACGGCTTACTGTAGTCAGGGGTACCTAACACAGGGGCCGAACACAACGCATCGCGTAGTTCAGAAAAACTTTTCTGACATTCTTCCGTCCATGGCAAAGGAGTTGGAACATCCTTGCACGTAAGAGCCACCAATGGCTTCGCTAGCAATGAAAAATTTGGAATCCATTGCCTGCAGTATGACGTGATACCTAAAAAGGCACGCACAACTCTCTGAGTTGTTGGCATAGTCATTCGGGCAATTGCTGCAATTCTCTCTGGGGTCAACCTTCTTCCCTCCTTTGACAATAAGTGACCTAGATAGGTTACTTCTTGACAACAATATTGCAGTTTAGAAGGTGACACCTTGTGATGCAAATCACAGAGATGTTGCAACAACGACACCGTAGCAATTTTGCAAATGTCCTGAGTATCTGCAGCCACCAATAAGTCATCGACGTATTGGATCAAGGCCGCACCAGCCAGTAACACAAACTCATCAAGTTGGCTCTTCAAGGCTTGGCTGTATATCGATGGACTCTCATAGTAGCCCTCAGGAGCACGTTTAAACCTAAAGCTGCGGCCACCTAGAGAGAAACCGAAAAGGTCTCTACTCTCCTCAGCAATCGGAATGCTGAAGAAAGCATTCTTCAGATCGATCACTGAGAACCAAGATGCAGAGGCTGGAATCAGAGTCAGTAGAGCCGTAATGTCAGGCACCACAGGGAACTGAGGAATCACAATTTTATTCACCTCCCGTAAATCGATAACAAAACAATAAATAGGAGGCTTTGATGGATCAGTGCGTTTCAGAATGGGCAGCACAGGACTATTGCACACGTTTCCCCGAGTCTCCTCAATAACGTCTTTTTCAATCAAATCGTAGATGATAGCTAACAGCGCTCGCTCTCCATCAAGGGAGATACGATACTGGGGAATACGTGGCAAACGCACATTAGATTTCAGGTGAACAACATAAGGGGAGATATCAAGCAGGCCCAAGTCATTGGGACCTGTTGCCCACAAAGATGCAGGAAGAGAACCCAATTCCGGTGGAAGTTTATCGAGAGACAAGTACATAGGAGAGATAACTCTCTCACCCAAAGTAAGCTTTACTCCCACAGGAGAACAATACAGAGTCGCATACAGACGTTTTAGCAAATCCAGGCCCAAGAGATTTTCACCACAACCAGTAGTCAAAATCAAAGGAGCTTTCAGCTCACGAGGCCCAATTGCAAGGGGCAAAAGGCGTGAAACTGGATTGCTAACGGGGGCGCCAGAGAATCCAACGGAAACATTTGTTAAGCCAGACAAAGGTGCGCCAGGGAGTTTCGAATGCATGATGGAACTTTTCGCTGCACCAGTGTCCAACAGAAAAGGCTCAACTTTCGCCCGAGGTGGCAACTGCGACGTAAGGCCCTCTCTGATCAACCGGAACTGATACTACTCCCTCTCCTTGTCTATGGCTGTCCTAGTAATTACCGTCATCAGTGCCCTGATCGACGTAATAATCGTCCACATTGTACTGCGCAGATCTCCCTTGCGACGATCCACGCTGATCGAAACAATTATTAGAATCTGAAGAATTATCAGAATGATCATTTTGAGCACCGCGGCCTCTACCACGTGATGCTTGTTGAGGACCACTACGACCTCCTCTAGATGAATTACCACTATTGCGATCACGTAAAACTGGACACTCGAATTTCAAATGACCCTCTCCCCTACAATAGGCACACTGATTGTACTCCAACAAAGATCTTTGTGAAGAGGAGTCATTTCGTGATTGCGACCTATTCGACTGAGACTGCGATCGATTCCGCTTTTGCGAATCATTCTGATTCGAACGCAGAGGATACGCTTGTTGCAACAACACTTTAGTTTTGAGCTCTTTTGTCTTTTTATCGGCACAATCATTTTCCTCTTTCTCCCTATTCTCATAATATTGTGCCGTAGCCAATATTTGAGCAGAAGTGGAAACAGCCCACGCACTCTCAGAATTCCTTAATTTGTTGCTTAAGTCCGGCAACAAATTAGACACAAATTTGTCCACGAACAACCTCTGACCTCCCTCAGTACCCATATCCTGACCACTATGATCGATGAATGCCTCCTCGAATCTTGTAAAGAAATCAGAGACACCCTCGTCCTTCTTTTGTTTGCAAGCGGACAACTTGTCCCAATTCACCTTCATAGCTGGCATAAGCGTTTTCATAAGGGTAATAATTCTCTTGGGCAAAGCCGTAATTAACTGTTCAGGCTTAGCCCCACCAACTTGTCGTGTATCCGCCGCTATAAGAGCAGCCCAATCACCACCTAATTCTGCCGCATGATTTTCTTGACGAATTTTCGCCCAAACCGGTTGCGGAACTACGTTACCGAACAACATATCGATGTCAGCAAGATTCATTATCATAGCATCCACTAGCTGCGACAATTCTTTATAGTACCCTGCAGGATTTTTGCGAGGGTCAGGCAAAGATTGCTTCACCTGCAATACTTCCGATCTCTTCCAAGGAAGATGTATCCACACTCTCTGGAAGTGTGGCAGGATCGGTGGAGCAGCACCAGGGTTACCTGGCATCCACACTGGTGGAACTTCGCGCATGGGATACTGACCAGGCGCAGCTGGCGGTCCCTCAATGTCTTCTAAAAACAATGCCCGAGGCATTATGGAAGGACGAAAGGATAGCAACTGCTCGACAGCACGTCGAACATTGCTACCTACCATTATACCACTCTCAAACTGGAGCTGGAGATTAGATAGAGCAGTCAATACACCATCAGATGCATCAGCAGATATTTGATCACGTAAAAGCTTGCACATTTCCTCAAACACGAACCTCTGTGTCGGTATGTTGAATTGAGAAAACGTATCAAGTACTACACGTGGAGGATTCCTAAGGGGGTATCTAATTCAACCCATCGCCATATTATATAGCGAATCACGTTCCCTACTACGAGGAAGCTGAATTCGTCTTTGGGGACCTTCGGAACCAGCGGACTCAAGAACTGGTCCAAGAGAATCGAAAAAGTTAGCAGCAACAGAAGGAACACGACGTCGAGCAGATGGGGTAGTAGAGTAACACACCGGGGAAACAAGAGAAGTGTCGGGAACAGAAGGGACAGCAGGAGTAATCAGAACATTAGAAGCAGCGGGAGCAGGAGTGTGAGGAAGTACAAGCCGGGGAGCAGTAGGGACGGGAGCAGGTAGAGGAGCAGGAACAGGTTGAGGAACGGGAACAGGTTGGGGTACAGGAACAGGAGCAGGCGGAGGGGGAACCACAGGAAGTATGGTACCCTGTGCATACGGGGGTGGTGACTTCAAGAGATAGGACAACAAGGGGTCCTCTACTACGTCCTCCTTCTTATCCGTACCCGTCGTTAAAGCGGGGTAACACTTATTGACAGTCATGCGCTGCAATCTATCGAAAACTTCCTTTTCCATTTCCTCCTTATCTCGCTGAAACTGCTCTGCGTTTCTTACCGTTGTGACGATCCCTTCTCTCTTATTACGTTTTAGCTGCTTGATTTCTTTCTGCTTGGCTTCTTTACGCCACAACCGAAAGGAATCAAACATGGCCGGCCTTGCTTTTCTTTGGAACAATTTAGCTTCAAGATTATCTAAAATCGGTGCCTCAAAACTACCATGAGGTGGCCAACTAAGGACACCGTCATTTTTAGTGTAACAAACCCAACACTTATTAAATGGGATTGTACCCAAACCGTGTCGACTATACAACTCATAAGTTGGAGTTCCAACCGGAGGTATCGGACACGAGTCCTCCAGTCGGGAATCCGTACCACAACCTCTAAAGCAACTGAACAAAGTACTACGGCCAGGCATCATGCACACTGACCAAGTTTCACAAACGTCAAGGGTTATAGGATTACAATGTCCCTGCAAAGAGCAAAAACCCTCGGTTTTTGGCGACTGCAGACGTCAAATATCACAACAAAGAACAAAATACCAAGAACCACAAATGCAATGGAACCATGCAACAACTAAGCACCCACAACAAAGGACTCTGGGAGCGACCCACAAATACTTAACTCAAAGATCAATGGCGTCACCAGGAAGGCCCGTCAATCGTCTCGCTGTACCAAGGTCTAAGCCAGGCGCCAAAACAGGTCTACAGTCAGGGCAGCAGTCCGTCGCAGCCATCAGGAGGCGGGGATCTTCGCGGGAAAAGTCGTCGGGCCACTTGTTTCGACAACAGGATCGATGAAGCAGGGTGCACCTTCCCTCGGAGATTTCAAACGAAGTTCCTCACGATCGTTGGGCTTTGGACCAGTACCACTGATGCAGCCCCACGTTGGGCGCCAACTGAAGGACTGGCTTTTTGCTAAGACCCAGCGGTGCCAGGGATAACACCTAAAACCTTCGTGGGTAACCTGTTCCGGCGTACAAATGACAGAGACACGGGACACTTCCTGCGGCGTCAAAGATTCGAGGTTTATTACTGCAGGGAACACAGAAGTCACAAGAAGTACAACATGTGTAGGTTCGAGGAGACTGCTTCAAATTGTATCTGTGGATCGCTCTTCTTATACAGTTTTCGAGCATAGGATAACATGGTGCACAAAGGATTACAACTTGGTTCCCATTGTAAAGATCATAGGGGGTCGCTTTCATGTATTCAGAGCCCGGAACATAATTACAGTAACATTCAGCGGTTCCCAACTGTAAAAGTATATCTTCCCACCATTAGTACATTCCAATCCGCAGTAAACGAATCGAGGAAAGGAAAGAAACAGGTGCAGAGGAAGACGAGGACAGTGAACAGATCGAAAAGGGTGTAAAAGGGGTGGTACCAGGAAACTCGAGTTGCAGGCATCAAAGGGGACGTGCCTAATGAATGCACAACTGAGACAATAGACCGGCACGACAAGATGAGCCTCGAGCGGGGCCATCTGCCTTACAGTGTCATCCCCCTCATCATAATGACACCTTCAAAGGAAACGTGTCTTCCGCAAGAGTTTGGGAATCCCAGGGTCGCGAAGCGGACAGCGTCCGTTCGCTGGCTACTTGAGGGCAAGACACAAAATGGATGCCGTATCTAAGATGGAACCCGCGGGTTCAGATGAAGAAACC
Source organism: Lissotriton vulgaris (assembly GCF_964263255.1). Lineage (NCBI taxonomy): Eukaryota > Metazoa > Chordata > Amphibia > Caudata > Salamandridae > Lissotriton > Lissotriton vulgaris. Next base: position 2,039,627,389 of record NC_141691.1, read on the forward strand.
CACGAAACAAACGAACGGTTCAGGTTAGCACTGCAAAAACGCGTACACCCACTAAACTCGTCATTTGCGGTTCATAGATACCAGACTCGACCATATTCGTGCGAGTCAAAAACCTCACTTACAATCTGTCACGGAACCTCAATGGGATGGTCATTCCTAATCCATTGTTAGTAATCCCAAGCTCTTCCAAGCCACGGCTACAGCCCCAACTGCTGAACGGAATTACACCAAATTTGGCAAAAAGTTAGTCCTTGGTTCAGAAAGAGCCCTATTTCTCAAATGGTGTCAATCCGTTCAGTAATTTTTGAGATATTAGAGGAAAAAATCTTTACATATGTGGGCGGAGCCTAATCCTCCCTCCCTCAGCACGAGCTTGGCACTAATTGGCTGTCAACACTTCAAACCAGGAAGTGTTGGCAGCCATCTTGAGCCTCGCATGGAGTGAAAATCTATTTAACTGCCACCAACAGCAGCAGTTCAGGTTAGTTTGAAAAGTAATGAAGATATTCGTTACCCTTATTTTAACAATTATTGCATTCAGGAAGATGTGTTCCTGGTTCACGTCTACTTAATCTGTAAAAAAAAAATCCTTACTTGGCTGGAATTAATTCTCTTTACAATGTGGCAAGTTAGCTGGTAATGTGCCTGGTCACTTTAGTTGTGCCTTGGTACCTGACAGTGTTTACTTTTGGCATTGAAAGTACCTTTAAGCTTGGGTGGCTTATGTTACGTTGCAGAAGTATGAAAGTTCCTGCGGTGCACTTAAACTGTCCGTGCCCCTCCCCTGCACCAGAAAGTGCTGGGCTATTGTCGCAAAGAGGAGCGGGGCTGGCTCGGGTCCCGAGCGCCTCCTTCCCTTCCTCCCCTCCCTGAGACTGCGGCTTCTGTCAGATGTCATGCCGCTGCCTGGCACCTCCCAATTCATGTTCCCCTCAGAGTGAATTCTGTGGACTTTCACGCACTATCTAATCACCTCTGCACGCTCTTTCCTTTAAATGAAACAGTTTTGGCAGGCGAAAGGCGCGAGTCTGAATTTGGAACAGTGGCAGATGTGGGCGGGGACGGAAGGGCACGGCTTACCCCAACTTCTAAAAAAAATTTCAGTGCGTTCCCCTTCTTCTTTCTTTCAAAGTATCGTCCCGGGACGGCAAACAATAACTTTTTTTATTCAGCTTCCAGGGGCTGCTTGCACTTCTCTGTTGAACTCCAGAGGCTGCAGCAGCCCCTCCCTGAGCTCACACAGACTGAGGGCAGGCCCATTGTCATTCCGATTGAGGCAGATTATCCCCTTTCGAATGACAATGCGCCCACCCTCTCCCTAAACATATCAAGTGCCAGTGAGATTGGAGTTGGTGATTACAGAGGAACTTTCCCCAGACAGAGTACTGTAGGGAATTTGGCACCTTGTGTAATTTGTCAATGTTGTACACTGAGTGAACTGGGCAGGAGCAGTGATGGGACAGAAGAGATGACAGTAAAGGAGAGGTACTAGGGCAGGAGAGTTGACCAGCCAGGAGAAGTAATGGACAGGAGAAGTGACAGGGCCGGAGAAGTAGACTATGCCAAGGTTCGTTCCAGACAGTGTTTATTTAAACCCAATGCATTTCGGGCGGGGTACGCCCTTCGTCAGGGGACACTGCTGTAACGGTTAAAACTGCTTCACTCCTCCATCTCGCGTAGTGCGTCTCTACGCGAGACGGAGGAGTGAAGCAGTTTCATTGGGTTTAAATAAACACTGTCTGGAACGAACCTTGGCATCAGTCGTGTTTTAACTAGAGGCTCGGATGGGCACAGTTTTGCATGAGAAACTTGGGAAATAGCTGAATGTACCCTACAAGTGGAACAGCGAATTAGCATAACAGAAAACAGGAGTTAACAAATGGAGAAAATTTGAAAAGATGGATGAATTGATGGTTAAAATTTTGAATATGTAGACATGTCAGCATCACAATGCTGTGCATCTGGTTTGAGGCGGAAATATATTTTCTTTAACCGTGGTGTAAGGTTCCTTTCAAAGATATAGTCCTGTTTAATTTTTCTGTATTCATTTTTTTACATTATTTTTTGTCGATAAAAACACATAGGTTGCCCCAAGACGGGAGCGTGCAAAAGAAAAGATGTGATCCAGTAAAGTGAAAACAAGTGAGGAGGAGAAAAGGAATTACACAGTAGTGATTAAGAGATGGTTTTTATAATTTTAACAATCAATACTGGACACAAAATTCACCGTATTGAACACCTGGCCAACGACGTAGTTCATTAGATTGTGATCAACAACATTGTAGTACACAAGCATAAATGTCCTCAGTCTTGCACTGTCTACAATGTTGGAAAAACAATGGTCCTAGGTACATATATTGAAAATGTCGACGTTTCGACTCGACTTATTCCCAACCGGTGATTTGGACCTGGGGATTGCGAGTCTTCATCAGGACAAAGAGCAAAACGAGGCAACCCGGGGATATTGAATAACCCTAAAAAGAGAGGAATTGTAAAATTACTATCTGTGGTGTAAAGGTGAAGCCTATCCCCCACATGGGGTTTGGCAGTTTCTCTTACCCTTCGTAGTAGAGAAAACGATGTTGGGTGATCCGAATTCACCACATGTATGTATGTATGTATGTATGTATGTATTGGCATTTATATAGCGCACTACTTACCCGTAGGGTCCCAAGGCGCTTCGACCGCTGCGAAACCCTTCCTGGCTTCCCTGAGAGATGGTCCCTTAATGGGTATCTCCAGGGTGAGACCAGGCATCCCCGGCGGTCTGGTGGGGCCGTTAGTGAAGATGAGGCAAGCTAATGCCCAGAGTTGCCGAGTGTGATCGCTGATCAGAGTGGGCACCGAGGCGAGAGAATTATCGAGTCCGCTGACCCTGGTCCAGAAACCTGCCACGCCGGGAATCGAACCCTGGTCCCGGGCCGTCCTCTGCTCTCGGGTCTGCCGCCTCTAACCAGTGAGCCACACTACTTCACATCTCAACAGGAGTCCTGTAGAGACAAAATGGAATGGAATTCAGAATCTAGATAAACTGGTATGCAAATTTACCAATGGTAACTGTTGCTGCAGAAGTATCATTTTACCTTGAAATCATATCTTGGTCCATGTCAGAGTGACGCTATTTCATATGTGACATGGTGGGCGGTACCTAAAATTAATTAAAGTTGCATCAGTATACCCTGTATAAACTACCTAATAGTTACTAATGTATTACCCTGCTGGGCGGTGTCAATTACCTTATTGCTTGGAAAATCAATGCCCCCAAGTCGGTAAATTGCGAACTTCCACTCCGGAATTCAACGAACACTATAAAAATGACAATGAATCGTCGTTCATTATATGCCACTAGTACCACTCTGTTGGATTTTACAAGATTCATTCAAGTAAACTTAAAAAACTTTGGAAGCTTACCTGATTTAAAATATACTGTTTTTCAGATAAGCAATGGCAATGGTACTCCCATTCAATTTGGAAGGAGCTGTGTTGAGGGAGACACAAAATCAAAGATTCGGGTCTCGCTCGGGGTATTGGCGTGGTTGTGTGTGAAATAACAATTTAAATGGTCCACACCTACCCGCTGTATTGGTGATATCAGCGTATACATCCGAGCCTCACGGTGCTTCCAGATGTCCAATCATACTAATGTAGAGAATGCTCCTACTCGATTTTGGAACGCTGTGTAAAGACACATACAAAGAGCTTGTTTTAATTATCACTCGGGACAGAAGCGTGGTGGTACAAGAGTTGAGCGATAGGTTCTAACTGATCTCCACCTACCCGTTCTTCCGTACGAAAAATCGTCTACATCCGAGCCTCACGGTGCTACAGGATGCCTTCGGTAACCGCAAATGTCCTTCCGCGTTAATAAATACCCAGACTGCATCACACAGTCTGCATAGAAAGAGGACTGATTTAGTTTGTATTGAGAAAATGCCGTTGCGTTTTTTGGAAAATATAATTACTGGATGGGTAAAGCGTTATATTTGACTGCGCCAATCGCCTCGTATTTAAAGAACCGGCGATGTCTGTTGTTCAAAAAACCTTATTTGGAAAAATGTTCGAAAAAACGGGGGCGATACTGGGTAGAGATAGACAAAGGACCAAACAGTGTATGTTGGACCCCTGGGAATTCTCAGGTGCTGCAGAGTCATGAACAAGATGACACATAGGATAAACACAGTAAACAGATACATCAACAACATCTGGGTAATACACTGGTTACATTAGTGAAATAAGATAAAATTCATACAACTAATTATTACCCATAAAGCAGTGACAAGTATCTCTCATAGTTACATCATGTTTCTTTGAAAGATATTGTGGAAAACATGAAACAGACTTATTAAGATAGATAACATAGTGCAATCCAATTCAAAAGCATTTCACTGTTCAGAATATTACGAAACCTGTTGCCACCCACTGGTATGAATTCATATTCCCAACAGTGCCACTTATTTGTTCATCTCCTCTAATTCATTCAACCGCTTATTGACAGTATTGAGAGTGTGTATCCATTTACACTCTCTTCTATTTAAGATGTTATGCAGGTCACCTCTTCTGGGGTTAGCTGTTATTTTTTCTATAACCCACCACCGTAGGCTATTCTCATGGTGTTCAAATCTGCTAAAGTGATCAACCAAAGGTGCACCCTGAACTTTACACCTCATGCGGCTCATGTGTTGCAGGATCCGACATTTAATTTTCCTGTGTGGTCTGACCCACATACAGAAAACCGCACGGACATGCAACTGCATAAACCACCCATGATGTGTTGCAGTTTGTATGTTGGGTGAGTTTGTATGTTCGCTCATTGTGATCAAACTTGTTACACTCTAGTGTGAGGGGACAAGCTTTACAACTCCCACACTTTCTGTGGCATTCTACCGGTGATGCCCCCCAGATTGTCGGTTGGCTTGAAGGTAGTTTGTGTGGTAAGAGTGCTTTCACCAGGTGGTCCCGGATGTTTTTACCCTTACGGAATGCATGTAAAGGTGGCGGCATACCACCCAATTCACCACTAATTAAATGCCAGTGGCAATTTATACATTTTTTGATGTTGTTGCTTTTTGTGTTGAATGTCGTGACACACACTAGCCTATCTTCTTTGGGTTTTTGAGTGGTGTGAAGTAAATGCTCTCGGTGGTTATGCCAGGCCCTTTTTCTAGCTTTTTTAAGGAGCCTGATGGGATAACCGCACTCACTCAGTCTCGACATCAGGGCGGCGGACTCCTCTAGATAATCGTCCTTCCTGAAGCAATTTCAAGGCACCCTCAGGAATTGCCTGAAGGGCAAATTGTCCCTGAGGTTGCGTGGGTGGTGACTCGTATACCTGAGGAGAGTATTTCGCTCACTGCTTTTTCTATGCAGAGTGGTGTACAGTTTTCCATCTGCAGTTTTTATTTTTAAATCTAGAAAATTAATGGACATTGAATCACATTCCAAAGTGAGTTGGATATTGTTGGAGCAGGTGTTAATCCAATTATGGAAATCCCTAAGATCAGAGTCACCACCATGCCAGATCAACAGAACGTCATCAATATACCTTACCCACAATAAAATATTATTGAGGTAAGGATTATATTGATTTTGGACAAATCTGCTTTCATATTCACTCATATAAATGATGGCAAGATTCGGAGCAAAACTTGCCCCCATGGCTACTCCACTTGTTTGGATGTAGGATTCATTTTGGAAAACAAAGAAGTTTTTAGTCATTGCGATTTCCAAAATTTTAACAATGAAGTCGGTCGATACTCTATGAGGGGCAGATCTCATGTTAAGGGCACGCTCTACACAGGACAATGCCTCATTTTGAGGGATGTTTGTGTATAAGAATGCGATATCCATCGCAGCCAATATACACGTGTTGTGATCATAATTGAAGCCTTCCACCAATTGAATGGTGTGTGCAGTGTCCCGTACATATGTTGGGGTAGCCGTGGCTATGGGCTTCAGAAACACATCGATATATTTACACAACGGCTCCAAAAGGGACCCGCACCCTGATATTATAGGTCTTCCCGGGGGGTCGTCTAACCTTTTGTGCACCTTGGGGAGCGTGTATATGGTCGGTGTTCTGGGGTTCTTATTATTTAGAAACTCGTGTTCATGTTTTTTTAATAATCCCCTGTTCCAATGCTCCTTTTGTTAATTTTAGAATTGAATCGCTGATGGTTTTTGTTGGATCCTTCCTCAAATGAACATAATTTCCTGGTATGCCCAATTGTGTGTAGATTTCAGATTTGTAACTCTCCAAGTTCTGTACAACAATAGCCCCGCCTTTATCGGCGGACTTTATGACGATGTTACTGTTGTTTTTTAGGGATTGTAATGCAGTCTTTTTGTCCCTGCTTATATTGTATGGAACGTACTGCCTTGTAATTAAGGTCTCATTGATATCCCTTAACACCTTGGCTGCTAGGCGTTTTCCCCCTCCTGTGCTGGAAAAACCCTAGTGCCATTTGTTCATGACGAGCTCAGCTCGTCATTAGCACACGACACCCGTGGGTGATGACGAGCTGAGCTCGTCATCAGCATCGAAAGGGTTAACACTACTTGTTCGTAGGTCAATATCTTGTTGTCAATCAAGTGTGTGGGGGGGTTAAACTTCGATGGCGGTCGTAATCCACTACCTGAGAATGTAGGGTTAAGTGGGATTTTTTGAAAATAATGCCTGAGGCGGATTTTTCGAAAAAATTGTTGCAATTCAACTCTAAGGTTGAAATCATTGGGCATATTAGTCGGGACAAAGGACAGTCCCTTTGATAGGACTTGTTGTTCAATAGGGGATAATTGGTAATCCGATATGTTGATTATAGGATTGTCTGGTTCATTTCTCACCATTTGTATTGTTGCCTTCTCGTGTTGATTTCCCCGTGGGAGTTCTGTTGGAAGTGGGTTTGTTTTTTCCCTCGTCCCGCTCCCCTGTTCCACGGGCAGGATCTCGAGCCCCTGGGCCTCCCCCAGGGACGGCCTCTCATAGATGAACCCCACCATTGATCTTCCTCTAAAAAAGGCTGTTGGTCTGGGTAGTTTTGATTGTGAGGGGGGTTGGTTGCTGAACCAGTGCTCGTACTCGGGCGTTCAGAGTCACTGTCTGAACCACTGCCTCCCGATGAACCGGAGAAAGTATTATACCTCCTATAACCACCTCTCCCCCTACTAGACCAACCTCCCCGTTGGTCTTTTTCAAAATATCCCTCCTGGAGGTAGGGGTACGTGATCTTTTTGTCGTAGGCTTTTAAGTCTTTTGTAACTTTTTCCAACTTAATGCCTTGTGTGTATATTTCGAAGTCCTTGATTGTTTTTTCTAGCCTTTCTAGCGCTTCTTTGGCATTCACTAGGGCCTTGTCATCAATGATCTCTTTACGTAGGTCTGCAATTTCCCTTGTTAGTCTCTCGACTTCCTCAACAGCATTCTCTATGCCCAACACCATCCAATGTCTGGAACACGTGTTGGACACAAAGCTGAAGTTCTCCTTAAATTTAGGTTTTTCCAGGAAAATTGCAGGTTCGTTTTTCACTTAGAGACCAATGGGAATTACGTTTGATCATAGATATTTGGCCAGTGTGTGGCCATGCAGCCTAGTTCTTATCACCGGTAGAAGGCCACAGAAAGTGTGGGAGTTGTAAAGCTTGTCCCCTCACACTAGAGTGTAACAAGTTTGATCACAATGAGCGAACATACAAACTCACCCAACATACAAACTGCAACACATCATGGGTGGTTTATGCGGTTGCATGTCCGTGCGGTTTTCTGTATGTGGGTCAGACCACACAGAAAATTAAATGTCGGATCCTGCAACACATGAGCCGCATAAGGTGTAAAGTTCAGGGTGCACCTTTGGTTGATCACTTTAGCAGATTTGAACACCATGAGAATAGCCTACGGTGGTGGGTTATAGAAAAAATAACAGCTATCCCCAGAGGAGGTGACCTGCATAACATCTTAAATAGAAGCGAGTGTAAATGGATATGCACTCTCAATACTGTCAATAAGGGGTTGAATGAATTAGAGGAGATGAACAAACAAGTGGCACTGTTGGGAATATGAATTCATACCAGTGGGTGGCAATAGGTTTCGTAATATACTGAACAGTGAAATGCTTTTGAATTGGATTGCACTATGTTATCTATCTTAATAACTCTGTTTCATGTTTTCCACAATATCTTTCAAAGAAACATGATGTAACTATGAGAGATACTTGTCACTGCTTTATGGGTAATAATTAGTTGTATGAATTTTATCTTATTTCACTAATGTAACTAGAGTATTACTCAGATGTTGTTGATGTATCTGTTTACTGTGTTTATCCTATGTGTCATCTTGTTCATGACTCTGCAGCACCTGAGAATTCCCAGGGGTCCAACATACACTGTTTAGTTCTTTGTCTATCTCTACCCAGCATCGCCCCCGTTTTTTCGAACATTTTTCCAAATAAGGTTTTTTGAACAACAGACATCGCCAGTTTTTTAAATACGAGGCGATTGGCGCAGTCAAATATAACGCTTTACCCATCCAGTAATTATATTTTTCAAAAAACGCAACCGCATTTTCTCAATACAAACTAAATCAGTCCTCTTTCTATGCAGACTGTGTGATGCAGTCTGGGTATTTACTAACGCGGAAGGACATTTGCGGTTACCGACGGCATCCTGTAGCACCGTGAGGCTCGGATGTAGACGATTTTTGTACGGAAGAATGGGTAGGTGGAGATCAATTAGAAACTATCGCTCGACTCTTGTACCACCACACTTCCGTCCCGAGTGATAATTAAAACAAGCTCTTTGTATGTGTCTTTACACAGCGTTCCAAAATCGAGTAGGAGCATTCTCTACATTAGTATGATTGGACATCCGGAAGCACCGTGAGGCTCAGATGTATACGCTGATATCACCAATACAGCGGGTAGGTGTGGACCTTTTAAATTGTTATTTCACACACAACCACGCCAATACCTCGAGTGAGACCCGAATCTTTGATTTTGTGTCTCCCTCAACACAGCTCCTTCCAAATTGAATTGGAGTACCATTGCCATTGCTTATCTGAAAAACAGTATATTTTAAATCAGGTAAGCTTCTAAAGTCTTTTAAGTTTACTTGAATGAATCTTGTAAAATCCAACAGAGTGGTACTAGTGGCATATAATGAACGACGATTCATTGTCATTTTTATAGTGTTCGTTGAATTCCGGAGTGGAAGTTCGCAATTTACCGACTTGGGGGCAATGATTTTCCAAGCAATAAGGTAATTGACACCGCCCAGCAGGGTAATACATTAGTAACTATTAGCTAGTTTATACAGGGTATACTGATGTCACTTTAATTAATTTTAGGTACCGCCCACCATGTCACATATGAAATAGCGTCACTCTGACATGGACCAAGATATGATTTCAAGGTAAAATGATACTTCTGCAACAACAGTTACCATTGGTGAATTTGCATACCAGTTTATCTAGATTCTGGATTCCATTCCATTTTGTCTCTACATGACTCCTGTTGGGATGTGGTGAAGTCAGATCACCCAACATCGTTTTCTCTACTACGAAGGGTAAGAGAAACTGCCAAACCCCATGTGGGGGATAGGCTTCACCTTTACACCACGGATAGTAATTCCACTATTCGTCTCTTTTTAGGGTTATTCAATATCCCCGGGTTACCTCGTTTTGCTCTTTGTCCTGATGAAGACTCGCAATCCTCAGGTCCAAATCACTGGTTGGGAATAAGTCGAGTCGAAACGTCGACATTTTCAATATATGTACCTAGGACCATTGTTTTTCCAACATTGTAGACAGTGCAAGACTGAGGACATTTATGCTTGTGTACTACAATGTTGTTGATCACAATCTAATGAACTACGTCGTTGGCCAGGTGTTCAAATCGGTGAATTTTGTGTCCAGTATTGATTGTTAAAATTATAAAAACCATCTCTTAATCACTACTGTGTAATTCCTTTTCTCCTCCTCACTTGTTTTCACTTTTCTGGATCCCATCTTTTCTTTTGCACGCTCCCGTCTTGGGGCTACCTATGTGTTTTTATCAACAAAAAATGATGTAAAAAAATGAATACAGAGAAAAATTAAACAGGAATATATTTTCTTTAACCGTGGTGTAAGGTTCCTTTCAAAGATATAGTCTTTGAGTTACAGATAGCAGACTGATCAGTGTTGCTTTTGTTTTGAACATTTATTAATTTTTTGATTTGATCAAATATTATAATCTATAGGTCTAGGACCATTGTTTGTTTATAATTCCATTCACCCAGGTCCATACCTTATGTGCCACCCCATTCTCGTAATGGTTGATCTTGTATAAGCAGCAGAACAAGTCTAAATGCAAACAATGTACCAGAGGCGTATCGGGATTCTCAGGGCAGTCATTGGTTTGCCACGGTGATCAGACGGCACAACGCAGTCAAAACACCGCTGTGCCATTACGAAGCATCTTTTACAACGCAAGTCGTTACCACGACTTGCGCTGGAGGGCCCTCTAGAATAAGGAATAGAATATTTACAATTCCAACACCTTCCCTACTGTACGTAGGCTGGAGTTGGAATATAAATCTTACTATTCCCAAGTCCAGCACCCTACAGCGCAAGTCTTGGTAATGACTTGCATTGTAAAAGATGCGTTGTGATGTACCGTGATCATTTTGATAGCATTGTACCATCATACATCCGTTTGCCACAGTATGTACACATTTGTATTACTAGTAGGTCCCAATTGCTCTTACTTTGGTTTCCCTCCTATGATATTTACCTTCTGTTCTCCACCTGCCCTCTCCTTTGCATGCCCACCTCACCCTTTGCTCACCATTTTCGGCTGCTCCCTCCTTGGCTTAGATGCCCTCTCCTTTTCTAGCCACCTTCTTCAGTGCTGGACCACTCCATCTGTGCTTGATTGTCTTTTCCTTCTTTGCTGAGCCGCCCTTCCTCTTTTTCCCTACTGCCCTCTCCTTCGCTTGCCCTCCTCCTTTCACCTTTGCTCGACCACTCACCCCCTCTTAAGCTCAATTATTGTCTCTCCTTTGGTTTTCTACTGAATCCCCTGTTGCTCTCCTGCCCACCCGCCTCCCCTTTGACTGCATACCTGCCCTCCCCCCCCCTATAGTGCCTCCTGGGCTCTCCTGACCACCTCTCTTCTTTTGATTTCCTGCACATTTGTTACTCTTGAAAACATCAAGTATACCAGGTCCGCATTCAGTAACATCGTCTGGAGGTCTGGGTGTAATCAATAGATGATGGTTTGAATCCAAGTGGGGTCCAGTTGGCCTTATATCTTTATGATGTTGATTAAAATACTGTCATTGAATAACAGTAATGCTTTTCAATAAAACATAATTCTAGAATTCATGTTCTATTATGTGCTACATAAAAGGCTAATAATGTTTTCTGGTTATGTGTTCTTATAAATCAGTGGAAGAGAAGCACTAGGAAGTACTAGGAAGCCTGAGAGGAAGGAATTGAGCAAGTGCAGTGAGTAGATCTCTGCAGGTTTGCGCTAGGCATGGGAAAACAGACAGCTTGATTTAGTGCAGCAGGTGCAGCCACACAGGCTTCTATTGGTGAGTACATCCTAGAGCAACCTACTCCTAGGATATAGCACTGGGATGTAGCAATCATTAGTTCAGCATGCACAGTGGCACAGGAGGGGAAGGAGATCAAGAGCCAACTATAGGCCACTTCAGATACATTTTTGGACAATTCACCACAGAATCCACACAACACACTCTGAACATATGTGTTTTCTCAATGGTGATTGCTTTTTTCTTCTTTTTATGGAGTGTGCTGCCCCCTGTCCCCCTGTCCCCCTGCTGCCCACCCGACTGTTCCAACAGGCATTTTTCCATTTACAACTGCAGTGCTGTTTAATTACACACTGCAGTGCAGGCAGTGATATGTCTGTTGGCATAATTAAAATAGACTGAAGTCCACATACCCTCTAAAACCAAGCACGGACCACAAATGTACAGTAATTATTAGTGCAGTCGGTGCAGTGGAACTGGTCACCTGCAGGGTGACGACCCAACAGCAGCCTGTTTCAGGCTTTAAGGATTGGGATGCTGTTATCATTGTATTCTATGGTACTGTAGCAGTTATATAGTCCTGCAAACCTCTATGTGGGATGCTGAAGCACATTTTGAGAGGGTAACATGGGGCCCCATGAGAGAGTGTGTCATTGGCAGAATGTTGCATTATTGTGATCATTGATATGCTCCTATTGTGTCTTGGGGAGCAGTGCCAATAGATGGATAGGAGCTGTGAGAGATAGGTAAATTATAATATAGTTTGGACTGAAACATATAGACAGCAACAAAGCATTGGCCTAGTCAAAGGGACCGAAGGTTGATAAACTCATGTACCTCAAAAAAGTGCTGTATTCAGAGGTCTAGTAATAGTTGGCAAAGTTGCACAAGGCAAAGATCCTGTAGATTGTGCGCAAGGATGCTAAATTTGCAAGAATGTGAGTTGGTGATATGTTTCAAGTTTCAAGTTTATTTTATTTGCATAGTTACTTAAAATCCTTGCTACAAAATATATTGTAAATATTTTCATCAAAAATTACAATTTTAAGAGTAAGGTAAAAAGAAGTTTATTGAAGATCAGTTAAAATCAGTTATTCTGTAAGTTTCAATTGTGAATTGTAGTAATTGATTCATTGACTTAGCATCTTTTGACCTTGTTACTTTTGGGCAGTAATATCGCTCTGCCCGTTGTTAGTGCTAAGATGTTCCTGTCGCAATTGTGGCATTTTTTTCCCCACATCTCTCAAAAACTTTACCAGGCGACAGTTCAGCTGGGAGTCCTCAGCTGTAAAACAAGCCAGCACTGCATGTCTTTGTGTTGCGGATGCCTCTGTGATTAAAAATTGGATTTAAAAGCTATTTTCGTTCTTGTGTTAGTTCTTTGCAAATGCAGAGAATGTGCAGCATGTCTTCCTGCGCTGTGCTGCACAAATGGCAGGTGGAGTCGAATTGGCTTTTCAACCAGTGTGGAAAGGGCTTTGTGCATGGTAGCAATCCAATTTAGTACTTTAGATATTGGATTTTAGTAGATCTAGCAAACCCCAGGGCTTTTCTATCTGCTCAAAGTCATGCAGCCATGTGCCCTCTTAGGTAAAGCTGCTTTGTCCTCAATCCAGGGTAAGCACCTTACTGTGACTGGTAGGTGTTTCTCAGAGGTCAATAAGCCCCAGAGTGGTCAGACTTGCTTGTAGATATTTTGCAACAGGTGATGACATTTAATATTGCAGTTCTAACCACATACATTCCGTACATTGTCCCAAAAAATGGCTATCGCGCCTTGTCTTGCAAAGGTTTGCTATTGGGCACCAAACACAAGCCTAATCTGTGCTGGAAAGACACTTTTTGGTAAACTAAAGAATATTATATACACTTTTGCAACCGTGCAATCTAGGATTTTGGAGTCCCTGCCCCTCTGGGCCTCACTCCCATAAGCTATTATGGGTAGGAGTATCTGACTTCACTCCGGAGCGCACCCTGCCCGCATTTCTCCGCAGTTCAGAGTGGCGGATCCAGTCCTGGTCTTGCAGGAGCAAGAGCGTGTGAGCGGGAAGCGGAGCAGAGAAGAGCAGAGTGTGAGCAGCAGCACAGCAGCGGCAACGGCAGCACAGCGGTAGCAGTATTTGGCGGGATCGGTTCAGGTCAGTGAAACCACAACACCAGTAGCCGCAACTGCAGTCTGCAAACCCGCGTCCTAGAGGCCGCAGGAGAGCTTGCTCTGGCACCGCGGGAGAGCTCTGGTGCCATGGAGTCTAGGCGCCAGCAGCTTATTGAGCCCCAGTGAGGTGCATGGAACTTGAGGCAGCGTTTTGTCACATCACCTTCGGCAGGGGAGGTGAGTGAGTTCTGCTCGTATATTAGAAAGCTAGTGGTGCCTGCTAGTGCCTAAAGCTCGGCTTGTGCTTGGCTTGCGACTCAAGCTGCCACCGCTTGTCCACCTTGTCTCACTTCACCTGTGCTGCTATTGTTAAATATTGTTACGAAATATTGTTACGTTAGCAATTGAGACCTTTGCTGCTGTTCTAGTTCTGTTCCGTTCTAGTTCTAGTCCAGGATTTTCTACGCTCCTTGAAAGCCCGCTGAGAGCCCGTTTCAAGGGCTGCAGACGCCGGAGGATGGTGTGGAATTTGACGAGCTGCTGAGCTAAGTTTCGTACTTACAGACTACCTCAGCCCATCGCTACACGCTACGCCGCTGCCTGGTCGATGTCTACAGGGGGTCATTTTTATACTTCAAGAGCATTTCAGCGGTTGAGGTGGTGGTAGTGGGTGAGAGGCGTAAGTCTCTATCCGATGCGCAAGATGACTTCAAGAAATTTACGCTCCGGTCGCTTACTTACCTCATCTCCTAGCCGTATAAGGAAATTGAGGAGATCATATAGTGGAACCAAAAATGTACAACATCTTTGCTATAAATCTCAATCTCACTCAACTATCACAGGTTTCTTTCGGAAAGCTCCCTTGACTGTTCCTGTGGAGGCAATATTGGGACAAGATAGCATGCATTCCAAGTTTTTTTCACCAACATCGCCCCTCCTGCCTACAGGGAAAGCTCAGGGAAACCCTTATGGTTTCACGGGGAGTTTGAAAATGTTCCAAGAAGGGGCAAGTGGCCAGATAAGATCAGGAACGGAAGATGAACCAATTAGCTCTTTACAAGATATATCTTCAAGGACAAACTTGGTTCCTGGCCCTTGTGGTAACGATTCAATCCAATGGTTCCAACAGTCAAAACATAGCCTATACACCCCTTCGAATCCATCAAAATCAGAGTTTCCTGCTGTTGGTATACCTGTTGCTTCGGACGCTGATCTGCACGCAGTCATGGGTTTGGATCATCCTCTTAACCAGCAGAATCAGGAATCCACTTCATTGAGCAGAAAAAAAATCATCCAGTAAGATCGAGGGTACATATGTTGCCATTATGGAGGGGAACATTGGCAAGGGACTCAGTGTAGAGGGTGTGCTTGGGGTTGTTGTAGGAACTAGGGAGGATGCCGAGAAGGATATTGTTGCAATGGAGGAAAAGGCTTCATTTAGTGGAGAACCCAATTGAAGGTAAGACTTTACACTCCCAGACATTGACACTGATGTTCAAACAAGTGGGTGGGGAGCCATCAATATACACCCTGCGAAAAATTCTGTGAAGAGCGGGTATCCAATGAGCAGTCCGAAGGAGAAGAACATTTGCTCCGTAAACTCCCCCCTCAGGCGCCTTTCAATGCCCCTATTAAATTGTAGTACAAGTCCCCTGAATGGAAACTCTGTGGAGTCTGTCTACGATGCTCATGATGTTCATGATGTATTTTTGCCTTGTTCACAACCATAGTGTGGTGTGCCTTCGGAATTCTTTGTATACATTGAAAGACTCTTAAGTTCTATTTTGTCTTCATTGGAGAAATCTGTTTTTAGTTCAGATCATATGCTGGAAATGATCTCCATAATGCTGTTTGAAATACAAAAAGTAAATAAATTAGGCACCATTATTCCCCCCTCCATTATACAAGCATGATTGGATGAACAAATTGATGTTAGTACTCCTTTATTGGTGCCCTATGTAGAGCACAGAGACGTGTATGTTCAAGCAGGTACACCTCTCTTCTCATTGTCCCCAATAGAATCTTCCTGCAACCTTGAAAATGAAGAGCTAGGTTTAGGCTTACTCTTTGAGGAAGCTGCAGAGGGCCCTCCTCTGGGACATGTCCCACAAAAACGTTACCCTTTATTTATCAAGGGGAAAAGGGGGGCCGGTGAAGCCATTAAGGAAGAAAAGGATATTGAGGGTTATGTTGGGCAAAAAGGCGTGGGAGGGACAGAGGGGGAGGTCCAAAATCCATCTGCCCCTCAGGCCCAACCTCCTAATCTCCTGATGGACTTGGGAACGAAAGTAGGGAAGAGGAGAGGGCTCGTAACAAACTGCAAAGGGGAAAACAGGAAGAAGAAACAAAAAAGGAGAAGACGATTACCTAAACGAAAAATTTCAAAGTTACACTTCCCACAGATCCCAGATAGTCAGAGTGTCGCACAGACTGCAACGAAGGAGGGTGGTTGTCAACTATTTATTGGGGAAGGTGTACCCAGGAACCCAGTTGCAGTACTTCCGTCTCCTAATGGGACAGTTGGGGCTACCGGAGCAGTAGCGGCATCACCTAGTTTTCCGCTGCAGTCCCCTTTAGTATCTCATCCTCTTCCGCCTACTGAGGGGGATGATCCCTTGGAGAGGAGAATTATATTGGGAGGTGGAGACCCTATACTTCAAACATGGTCCACAGTTCGGGGTTCAAACCAGATGGTAAACTAGAGGTGGGGTCTCTCACACAGATTGAGTCCAATGCGAAGGTACAGATAGTTAATAATGGTGATAAGGTGCCTCTATGGATTCCCCAAAGAGATGTGGTAAAGAAAGTCAATACGGAGCAAACTGCTTAATCGCCAAAGTGGATTTTATCTGGCTATTTGAGTCTGAATCTGATCCGATAAATAGAGGACTCCTTCTCAAAATCTTTTCTGAAATAGAGGCATTGAAGTTGTTAGAAAGCAGGGATATTCTAATTGTGAGTATTATCTAGCACGAGAATGTTTCCTTTTCTAGAATCACCATCTGTTCCTTGTTAGTGGCCAACTTAGCCATACAGAACGGCGAGCAGTTTTTAAAACGAGGGTTAGATATAACTTCTGTAGCAAATTTTGAGGATCATTCTACTAGGTGTAGTGCAATCCTACGCCCTCAAGATCTGAGGCTGGGTAATCCCGTGGTGTTGAACGCCATGGGCCCCGACTTTGAGTCTCCCATGGGCAACGCTAAAAATATTATGGTCTCATTAAATAAAAAGAGCCGTTAAATAAACTTGGTGTCTGAATATGTAGTTGCGCATCATCCCCCTAATAAAGAAGATGACTTAGCCCAGTGGAGTTGGGTAGCAAAAACCCTGAATAGAAACTGTCCAGAGGTAGAAAGAAGTGCTCCTCTGAGGTAGCCAGGGGAGGCTACTTCTGTCCTGGAACATGGCTTGTCTGGGGCACGATGAAGAAAAATTGAATTATTTAAAATCTTTAAACCCTCTGATTATATGCCTACAAGAGACTTGGGCGTGCAAAGATCTTGATTGTAATGGGTTTTTTATTTTCTCATGTTACGCTAAGCATTCTGAAAGGGGACACGCTAGTGAAGGGATCGCCATTTTGCTTAAGAACAGTATTAATTGGAATCAGAAAGTTTTTTACCATCCATCTAACCTCTGTATTTGCCTGAAGCTGGCATGCCTGGGAGAGTTCGATAGGCCCTCCTTCTTCCTGGTGGCAAATCTCTATATCCCCCAGGGAAAAATTACGACCATCTGTTGAGTTCACTTTTTTTATATATCAATGATAGAGCCACCATGGAAGAATGCCCTCTAGTGGTATTAGTGGGAGATTAAATGCAAAAAATTCTAATTAGTCGCAGGTAATATATGCTAACCCAGATAAGGCAGAAATTTGGCACATTCCCAAGTCCTTTTTACCGGATAAAATAAAAACGGACAAGCGGGGATTCCTCGTGCTCAACAGCAATAGAAGCGCAGATTTGGTCATCCTAAATGGGAGGATGCCAGTCAATAAAACAGCTCAATTTACCTTTCAGTCTTCTCGTTCACAAAGCCTATTGGACTATGTAGCCATTTTGTATCAAATGTTTGGGGCCTGTGAAAATCTAGAGGGTATTCCATCAATATGGAGTGATCACAGTGTAATATGCTTGACTTTGGCCTTTAACCTACCCGCACTGAATCAAGGGCACTTGTGCCAGGGCACAATTGTTTTTAATAAATCTAATGATCGTTCATTTTGGACACATAAAATTATCGTTGAGGTAGGCACGATATTGATAAAAACTCTTCCAGAACAGCATGGTAGCCTCTCCGTTAATATTATGCAATTTTTTGAGGCACAAATGAGGGAGATAAAAAATGTAAGCTTGGTACCTTCTGGCCGACATAGAATAAATCAGGTTCCCTCTACCCTGAAGGCTTTAAATTATGAAATCAACAATCTAGTTCGGAAGCAATATAAACAATTTTCTATAGGTGTGCAACGGGAAATTAATCGCCTAAAGTGAGTCAGAGGACGCTATAAATTAAGAGTAAAGAGAGATGAGATGGATGCAAAATGGATAGGGTTGAGAGAAGCAGTGAGAGCTAAAGATACAAAAAAGTGTTGGTACCTGATCACAGAGTATTGTGATTCTAGACAGAGGGCACTCCCCATTCCGATCCCAGAAAGTGAGTGGGTGGACTACATTTCACTACTATTTAAATCTAACAGCTCAGTGCCTTTTCAGATGCCTGTAGTAGAGGAGGCTGTCTGTGCTGATTATGGTCCCCCGTCAAGGGCTGAAGTGATGGGCTGTATAAAGAACGCTAGAACCTCCGGTGCACAAGTACCGGATGGTTTACCAATTATGCTAATTGATTAATTAATCTTTATTTCGACCCTGCATGGCTATAAAAGATTTGCAAAGCAAACACATTTCATTTACAAAATGCATATCAAACACAATTTTTTGAACAACTAACAATTGCTGCTGAAAAAATCAAACAGTTTAAAAAAGACAAAAATAAAAATGTGGTGGCATACCTGGCTAGTGATAAATTTGGACAAGGAGCTGGAAAGTGAACCATAAAAATACATACTATCAAACCACTTAACATATAAAACCAAATGGGCAAGTGGTATACAACATTGTCCTTATAGCTTTAGGACATTTTTCCTGCGCACAAATTATGCTAATTAAAAAGCATCCAGCTGCATGGGGAGCCCTCCTGGTGCCACTATTTAACCACTGCTTTCAAACGATTAGTTTTCCCTCATCTTGGAAGGGGAGCATTATTGTCCCGCTGTCTAAAAAAAGGGCTCAAAAGGCCACCTACTAGCTTTAGACAGATCATGCTGCTGGACGCTGTGGGCAAATTATTCGCAAAAAGCATACTTCAGCATGTGCAGGAATGGGCCCAAGATCAGAACATCTTACCGCCAGAACAGGCAGGTTTTAGAAAGAACCATGGAACGCTGGATAAGATCGTGTCGTCCAGACCGTTGTGGAGAAATATGTTTTCTAAAAGAACATGTCAGTCTATTCAGCTTTTATTGATTTCTCCATGGCGTTTGACAAAGTGGATCGTCAGACGCTGTGGAGAAAGCTATCTCATCTTGGTATGCCATACCATCCCCTTGGCCTTATAATAGAATTACACACAGACACTTGGTGTCAAGTGTTGATGGGTGGTTCGCAGGGGCTTTCCTGTATGATTAATACACATAACGGTCTCAAGCAGGGTTGCCTGTTGGCCCCTCCTTTGTTTTCTCTTTATATTTTTGACCTCCCTGAGAAATTAAACTCAGTGAAGGGGTATGCCCCTAAAATTGGTACAATGTCCATTGGCTTCCTACTATATGCAGATGACGTTGCAATTTTTGATTTAACTCCCATTGGTTTGCAGCCTCGTCTGGATGTTTTGACTAAATATGCGGAGGACCATTGTTTGAAAATCAATATTGCTAAAAGCAAAATTTTAGTCTTTAGCAAGAAAGGTTTTCCACTTAAGAAAGGGTATAAGTGGCTGTTGGGGCAGGAAGAACTTGAATTGGTCAATACGTATCTGTATCTGTGGAAGGTTTTTTCAAAAAACGGGCATGACTCAGAGCACATCAAAAGGTGTGTTGGCAAGACCGCCTCCCAGGCTGGAGCTCTAAATAGATTTTATAAGACCTGTGGGAGACGTCATTTTAATCATGTTCTGACAGTATTTAAGGCTAAAATCCCACCCGACATTAACTTATGCTGCAGAAGTTTTGGATAGGAATTACTGGCTCTCTTTTGATAAGGCTGAAGGACGTTTTTTTTTTCAAATTTGTAATTTAAAATCCTTGGCTGCCCCACATGTTTTTCGTCTGGAATTCCATTTAGTTTCTTCTTACACTTCGTCTATGGCAGCGGTTCTGAGGTGGGGGAACTCCCTTTTTTGGGGGGATGAGGGCACCCTAAGGGCCGCCTTGAAGTTGGAAATTATTGCAAAATTAAAAGATAAATCAGCTTTTTTAGATCATTGGCCAATGTAAACCATATATTTAGGCTTAATTTAAACTGTGATTTACCCATGCCAAAGCCTGTATTGAAGCTATTTCTAAAGAAGTCAATAAGCATGATTAGTATGGCAAGAGATATAGCTTTAAGTCATCTTAAAGCCCGTAACAGGGTGATCTGTGCGAGTGCGATGGGGAGCAGACCCCAGCCCTGTCTTTCATGGAATATCCCACTCAGAATCAGAAGGCTAATACTACTTTTAAGAACTGAGAGAAGTAACGGGCATTTGGGAAAATACTCCTAGAGAGGAGAGAATCTGTGAACTCTGTTGTTCCCAAATACAGGATCACAATCATGTGTTATTTGTGTGCCCAGAACTTCTAAGGGCAAGGCGAAAGTTTTTGAGACCCTTATTTATTAAATGTAATATTCGTTCTGCTCAGGAGGCACAATCTTTTGTGTTGTCCCCTCCAAAATAAAATGATTTGTTATAGACTATTTAAATTTTTTAAAACATTCCTGGTTATTTATTAGAATTGTATTTGATATAAAGTATGTCTTTTTTATTGTATTGGTGTATTTTTGTGTACCTCGGTTGGAGTTCCATAACAAATAAACTAATTGAATTGAATTGAATTGGGTAGGAGTTTTGCCCGTATTTCTTTGGCTAGTGAAGGGCCAATCAACCTAGAGTTGAGATTTCTTATCAAGACTGCCAGGGCTGTTCCGCTCCTCCTGATTGAGTCTCTTTGAGTTGTGAAATGCCTGCCTTTAATGATAGTCACTCCTACATTTTTATATTCTGTTGCTGAGTTTATGCTGGTATGACACCAGAACAAGGCAGATATCTCTTGGAGTTCTTATTGATTGTCATGGTTTTGGTTTCCTCCAGGTTATTTGCCTCAGAGTATTTGAATGTGGTATTAAGAAGATGCTGTAAACCCACCTTCATTTGGCCAATTAGAACTAAGTCATCTGCATAGAGTAGAAAGGGCAACGCTTGGTTTCCTAACCTTGGAGAGTGGGATTTGCTATCATTTAATAGCAGGATTAGGTCTGCAAGGAACAGGTTAAATAGGGCCAGGGCAAGCACGCAGCCTTGCTTGAGTCCTTTCGTTTGTTGTTGGTATCCATCTCAAAAGGGTTGACCTATTCCCCAGTTTTACTTGCAGCCAGGTTCGGTGTGCAGATTAATTAGCTGATTGAGCAATGCTGGGGTATGCTGGCAAGTTTTGACAATAGTCTATTGCGGTTTATATGATCGAAGGCAGCCTTTTAGTCAATGAAGCACAAATATATCAGCATTTTTGTCAATGAGCAGAGCCATGGTTGTAATATTTGTTACTGTTCTGACATATTTCGAGAAGCCAGTCTGATTCAAAGGAATTATCAAGTTGTCTTGGGCCCATAGTTGTAATTCCTCCAGAAATGTTCCCGCTACATTTTTTGCTTCAATGTCAAGAAGAGCAACTAAGCGGTAATTCTGTGGCAGAGTCTTGTCTCCTGATTTAAAGAAAGGCAAGATTATTGAAGCCCACCATGATTGAGGAAGTATGCCTGTCTGCCTTATTTTGGTGAAAAGAGGGCTGAGTACTTTTGCCCAAAAATCTGCATCTTGTTTGTAGAGCACAGGCGGGATTTCATTAGGGCCTGGTGCCCCTTCTTTTCTTCCCTTCTTTATATAGTATTTCAAATCTTTGAGATGGTCACATGGGGGTTTAACTACCAGTATTTCCACTTTGCCCCCTTCGGGTGCTTGTACACTTTCCTCGCTGGGTTGGTATTTGATAGTGGTAGTCCTCAATATTGTTTCTGACCTAGTTCCTGTAGGTAATGAAATTTCGTCTTGATGTAAATGATTTCCAAGGTAGGTTGCCCAGTCCTCCTCAGATATATTAGATGACAGCCCCTCATGTTTGGGGCGAATAAGTTGATTTATTGTCCCCCAAAATCTTGCACTGTCATTCTGCTTAATATCAGGATGCAATTTCACCCATAATGAACCTCAGAGTCTCTCTTGGCCGCCCATAGTACTTGCTTCAGCTTGGTTTTCTGCTGTCGTAAAGCTGCTGTGTTTGTGATATACTGCCGCAGATGCCACAGTGTGCGGTTGACTGCACTTTGTAAAGTTGGGTGTACCATTGTAACTCTACTATGCTCTTGATTTAATTCGGGCGGCAAAGGATTTTTCCAATGTGGTCGTGTAGTTCACCCATTTCTCTTTTTCATTGCCCACTTCACCTGTTTCGAATAAGAGTGTAGCAGTTTGTAGAAAATTCCCTTGCGTTGCTTGCACGAATTTTATTTTCCTGTAATTGTTTGTAGCAGTCGTTCCTGGTCTGCCATTCCATTTCACAAGCTTTGGCATGTTTGTGCAAAGTGTGAGTTCCTGGGGCCGATGATCACTGTCAACACTGTCGCCCATGCTGAATGTGATAATTTCATTGAACAGGGTTAGAGACTTAAAAGTATAATCTAGCGTTGAGTTTTTAGTTGATGAATAGTGAGTGAATGATAGACGATTATCACCACTACTATGCCATTCACATCTCTGAGATTAAGATGTTTGAGATCCTCTATGAGACACTGGCTAGTTTTTGTAGGCAGTTCTGATAGGCTCCTAGCCTGAGTTGGGAAGTTCCATAACAGGATTTGTATGCATAATTCCTTCGCAGTCGATGAGACAATTAGATGTAAGTTAAAGTCCCTTGTGGGTATCATGTCTGATGTATTGATCTCACTTATACATAGCTCTACAAAATTATTCAGTTGTTTTGCAGCCTTGACTTTCCTCTTCAGACGTATATAGGTATTTATTATTACAATGTACTTATGCCCATTTCCTGGTGGCCCCCTCACAGTAGATATTTTTATTGTAATAGATTCCACTGTTATCAAGCCAACTGGGTGAGCTGAGGTTGTGCTCGTGTTCACATAGATTATGAGGCCTCTCTACAGTTGCCTGCATCTTGCCCTTTGACTGCTGGTGCGAAGAACCGTAAATATCCTTGTAGGTGTGGTGGGTCGATCGGCCAGGGCTCCTGTAGTGCAATGATGTGGAATGTCCTTTGATAGTTGATAAAATCGAGGTCTGTCATCTTGCTGTTCCATGAGCATATCCGCAGCAGGTTGATTTGAAACGCTGGTGATTGTTGCCTGCTGTTTTGTCAATTATTTCATGTTCGGTTGTTGATTGTCCTCTTGGGCCACCTTAGATCATCTAGATGAGTTCCTTGCTGTGCTGGGTCTGGAGAATGTGTCCATGTTTCCTGTGGCTGCCTCTTTTGAGGCAGAGAATGCGCTCAGCACAGAACTTGGGAAGTTTTTCTAGACTGTTGGTAGCTGGAAGTGAATAAGATGGGTATAGAAATTATCTTTCCAACTGGAATTTGGGCTGACTGGTAGAAGTGACCAATATGGCCTGGGGAATCTTATCACCATTATTGGCTATCAATGCTGTTGTTGGAATGGAAAGGCAACAATGTGATAGAATTGCTTCAGACTGCATGCTGCATGGCTGTTGATGCATCTGCTCCATTCCCAGGTTGTTTTGGTTGGGGGCGTGTTTTTCTTCGTATTCAGCCTGCTTTAGTTGCCATGAAGACCCTATGGTGGTGGGTAGTTTGTTGTTTTTAAGGACCGCCCCCTTTTCAACAGACATGGAAGTTTTGTGATGTACTCCCATTTCCATTGGAGGTTGTCGATTTCGGAGATTAGACATTTCAGGCAGCATCAGTCTGAATAGGCAGGCAAAGTCTTCTTGTTTAGAAATTGACTTTTGGTTCCGGACCTTCCTCCTTTGTGCACGGCGCTGTTTATCATTCAGTTGTTGTTTCATTTTGTTCCTTGGTAAACCTACTCTCACACTGACCCCCAGGCTGGTTTGGTTGCCAATAACTGAGCCTTGTTGCATCCGTCATATTTGGCTTTGCCTCTTATTGATGCTTTTGAGGATGAGGGGCCTAATAGCCAATCTTTTCATGCCATATGCCCTTGTTCCGGTTTGGTCCTTAATAGAGGGAGATCCCTTTGACTGAAGATTGGTGGAGCTCTGTGCTGAGTTTTTTATTTGTGCACACAGATTACTCAGCATTGAGGAGAGGGAGGCTAGTTTGTCGACTACTGGACCGCACCCACAGCTTGGCTCCCTGTCTTGTAATATGCCCAGTGTGCCCTGGAAGAGAGTGTTTAGGGCTCCTAGTTTCCCAGTAATAGATACCACAAACACTGCCAGCATGTTTAGTAAGGTCAGCTGTTTATCCATTTTATCTGATTGATACTGGAGGGCTTCTACCAGGAGTTGCACTGTTTTGAGTAAACTGGCCCAAGGGGTTTCAGAGTCCAATTTTGCTGAAGCTTGGTTGGGTTTTCCAAATCAGTCCCTGATGGAAGTGGGTCTGCTTGCGTGTTATTGCCGCCGCCATTTGCTCTGTTGTTGTTGTTGCCCTGAGACCGCCCCCTCCACCATGCAACCGCCTCCCATAGGATCCTCCCTCGCCCCTCCCCCTCCCACTATCCATATATGACAGGAGTCCCCGCGCGCAGCGTTCACGCGCAGCGACCGCGCCCAATCCGCGCCGAAGGTGCGCCAAAGGTAAGCCCGTCTACGCCCGTCCGCGCCTGGACCGCGCCCAGCGCCAGACCCCCTGGCCCCCGTCCCTCCCAGTCCCCCCACATTACCTACGATGCCGCCACCCTCCTAGCCCTTAACCCCGGTCGCGCCCCCAACTGCGTCCAAGCCGCCCCTGGACACACCCATGGACCTTTCTCTTGCTACTCCTGCAAATTCATCGGCACCAACAACATCTCCGCTACAACCACAACACAGATTCCCGACCCCAACCACCTACAATGCATCCTTCTCAACACCCGATCGGTCCACAGACACGCCATTGACCTATGCAATCTACTAGACACCATCTCTCCAGACGTCGCCTTCCTAACAGAAACTTGGATGAACGCTACCTCCGCCCCAGACATCACCATTGCCATCCCTGAAGACTATAAGATCACACGCAAGGACCGCACCGACCACACAGGAGGAGGAATCGCTATCGTCCATAGGAAATCAATCCGCATCTCAACCAGCTCTGACGCCAACCTCGTGAACTCCGAACACCTTCACTTCCAGATCCACATCGACCCCAAGACCACACTCAGAGGCACCCTCCTCTACAGAACACCAGGACCCCGCGCAAGATTCAGTGAAGACATCACGGACTTCATCACCCCACACGCGCTCCCCTCCAAAGACTACATCCTTCTGGGAGACCTCAACTTTCACCTTGAAAAGATCAACGACCGCAACACCACCACCCTCTTAGACAACCTCGCCAACCTAGGACTTAAACAACTAGTCACTTCCCCCACCCACATCGCAGGTCACACACTCGACCCCATCTTCACCTCCAGCAATCATGTCTCCTTCAGCCACACTATGGATCTCCTCTGGACTGACCACAGCTGCGTTCACTTCACCTACAACAAACCAAAACCCACCAACCACCTCCAACCAACTCTACAAAGAAACTGGAACAAAATCACCACGGACCAGATCTCCGCATCGCTCCTTCTAAACACCCCAGCCCACTCTTCGAACGCAAACGAAGCCGCCGCCAACCTCACCCTATGGTTATCCAACACCGCCGACACCTTAGCACCACTGAAGAAACGTCAAAGCAAACCTGGCAGCAAAAAGGCCTCATGGTTCAACGATGATCTTAAGAAGTCCAAGAAACTCTGCCGCTCCCTTGAAAAGGCCTGGAAAAAAGACCCAACCACTAGCACCAAGGACGCCTTCAAAAACGCCACCCGCACTCACCACCAACTAATCCGAAAGGCCAAGAAAACAGCATTCAAGGATCGACTTGACAACAACGCCCACAACAGCAAGGAACTTTTCAACATCGTCAAGGAATTTTCCAATCCTTCGGCCAACTCCAACGACATCACCCCCTCTCAAGCCCTCTGCGACTCCCTAGCCTCATTCTTCCACAACAAGATTGCAGACATCCACAACAGCTTCGACAACCAACCCGGAAACCAACCCACCCTACCATTTGCTGAACATTCTCCCCCCGTGAACACCCTTAACGACTGGAACCCAATCTCCACTGAGGACACAATCCACCTGATGAATTCCATCCACTCAGGATCCCCCACAGACCCATGTCCTCACCACATCTTCAACAAAGCAGACTCCGTCATAGCACCGCACCTCCGAGACGTCATCAACTGCTTCTTCAACTCTGCCACCTTCCCGGAAGACTGGAAACACGCTGAACTCACCGCCCTTCTGAAAAAACCCACAGCGGACCCCACCGAACTCAAAAATTACCGCCCCATCTCGCTCCTTCCATTCCCGGCCAAAGTCATCGAGAAAGCTGTCAACAACCAGCTCGCCACCTTCCTCGAAGCCAATAAATCCCTCGACTCCTCACAATCTGGCTTTCGAGCAAAACACAGCACTGAGACCGCCCTCATCGCAGCAACAGACGACATTCGAACACTACTGGACAACGGAGACACAGTCGCCCTCACCCTCCTCGACCTCTCTGCAGCCTTCGACACAGTCTGCCACAGCACCCTTTTACAATGCCTCAATAACATCGGAATCCAAGGAAAAGCACTTGAATGGATCACCTCGTTCCTCACCGGAAGAACCCAGAGAGTCCGCCTCCCACCATTCAAGTACGAGGCCACTGAAGTCATCTGTGGCGTACCACAAGGATCCTCACTCAGCCCCACCCTCTTCAACGTATACATGAGCCCCCTCGCGGCCATCGCCCGCCAACACAACCTCAACATCATCTCTTACGCGGATGACACTCAACTAATCCTTTCTCTCACCAATGACCCCAGCACCGCCAAAACTAACCTACACAAAGGAATGAAAGAAGTTGCCGAATGGATGAAACAAAGCCGTCTGAAACTGAACTCAGACAAAACAGAAGTCCTCATCTTAGGTACATCCCCCTCTGCATGGGACGACTCCTGGTGGCCGGAAGCCCTCGGAAAAGCACCCATCCCGACAGACCGCGCACGGAACCTAGGCGTCATCCTGGATTCTTCACTCTCAATGAACAGACAAGTCAGCGCCGTATCCTCTTCCTGCTTCAACATTCTTCGCATGCTCAGAAAAACTTTTCGCTGGATCCCCACCGAAACCAGGAAAACAGTCACCCATGCTCTGGTCACGAGCCGACTGGACTACGGAAACACCCTCTACGCAGGCACTACCGCTAAACTCCAGAAGAAACTCCAACGAATCCAAAACGCCTCAGCCAGGATCATATTAGACATCCCACGCAACGAACACATCTCTGGTCACCTTAAAGACCTCCACTGGCTACCCGTCAATAAGAGGATCACTTTCCGACTGCTAACCCACGCACACAAATCACTCTACGACATCGGACCAGAATGCCTCAACTCACGACTGTCCTTTTACACCCCCTCCCGCCAACTACGTTCTTCCAGCCAAGCCCTCGCCACTGTACCTCGCATCAACAAGACCACCATGGGAGGCAGATCCTTCTCATACCTGGCTGCTAAAACATGGAACTCACTCCCCGCTTACCTTCGCCTTACCCAGAACGACCTAGCATTCAGAAAGCAACTTAAAACGTGGATATTTGACAAGTAATCCTCCTCCCCTTTCTAAGCGCCTTGAGACCCTCTGGGTATGTAGTGCGCTATATAAATTCTCTGACTTGACTTGACTTGACTTGACTTGACTATTCACTTTGTGCTGTCCGACTCTGAGTGCTTCAGTGCAGAGAGATTTTGAGAGTCCATCATGACCTTCACTGATAATTGTTAGGTTTGGGTTGTCAGTAGTTCCTCCCAATCCCAGCATCGATATTGGAGTACTGCTCAGAGTCTCCGTATTCTTGTCCTATTGCAGGTTCTATCCTAGGTGGCATTGATGTTAGTGGCACATGAAGGTCAGCATAGGGTCCTTCTGGCATTAGGGTCAATTTAGGCTTTGCTTCCTTGATGGAATTGGATGATGCGCCTAGCTTTATTTCAGACAAGTCCTTGACTGTGGTGCAGTTGTTTCTCATTTTCCCATTTTGATCCCCCTCATTCCATAGCTCTGTGTGTCCTCTTACAGCTTGTCCGGGTAGCTTTGCCGGCATTGTTCTTACTTCGAAGTTCATTGGCTGCTTTTTCATCTGTCATATGTAGCTCAGCAAGACACTGGGGGTCTTGAAACAGAGGTACGACATTGTGTTGCAAATCTGTTGTTGAAGCGGTCGCATTAGGTATTGAGGGTGGTAAGCGTAATGAGACGTCAGGCCCCAGATCGATTTCTGTGCCGGATGTTGCGCATGGGTCAGAGGCCTACCTACTGCCATTCACACGATCTAGAGTTTTAAGAGGTGTGAGCGATATGCTTACACCTTGGACTGCGATTGTGTGTTATAGAAGAGTGTCTTCCGCATTTTTTAGAAATTGGGATTTTGTGTAAATCTGTGTCAGTAGAGGGCAGCTCTGGAGGGATCTTGCAGAGTTGGACTACGAGCATACGCTACCACTCACAATGAGAAACCTGACCACCCTGTGTTGAGAAATCTCACCAGAATGTTTATTTTCCACGCTCGTGCTTGACAACTTGATTATGATGATCGTAAAGGAGTAAAATTCTAAACAGGAGGTTTATTTTCCTGGCTCACGCTCACCAACTTGATGTGTGTGAACGCGAGAGAGGAACAATACTCTGCTCCGCGAAGCGTAGTTTTTCAGATCTCTGAAAGCTCCACGTAATGAGGGGTGAGGGAAACTCTGCAAACTCCGCGAGCGGAGCGGAATTCAACGCCCAGGGATAGATCTTGCCTCATGTTTTTTGTCCCCTGTGACGGGGCCCATACCTGGAATAATGTTGCTAGCTCTGGTTTGTGTATGGAGCTCAGCCATGCAGCCCTTTCGTGACAAGGACGCTCTTTTGCGTTTGTTTGTTTTTGTCTTAGGCAGGCACCTTCTCACCCTGCCAGATCTCATTCCCCCTTGGCGAAGCTCTCCTATTGGTTGCCTGTAGCATCTTTGACTCCTAGTTCTTCCTTATGCGTTTCTGGCTCCTCTGACTCCTTCACTCTATGTGTGCCTCCACGCCCTAAACTGTAGCACACTCTGCTGTAGGTGTCCCTTTGTCTGTGTAAGCCTCAGAAGCCTCAGTGCAGTTAGGGTTCTTACAGTTTGGGAGGTGATGGAGGTAAAGGTAGAGGAAGGGGGAGTTGATGTCGGGTTAAGAGAAAGTTCACCAGCTCTGTCCACAAGTTTTAAGTGTTTGAAGAGCTCAGGTCAAAGAGGACGTTTTGCTAATTCTGTTGCGAGTTTTAGCATTTTGTTAGTTGTTTTTACAAGGTTTTGAAAATATATCAGCTGCTCGCAGGTGCTGAAATTCACAGAAGTTAGGATTTTGTCTTAAGTCTGTCTTAAGTCTGTCTTAAGTCTGTCTTAAGTTTGTCTTAAGACAAACTTCAGACAAAATCCTAACTTCTGTGAATACCAAAAGTATTAAGTTCATTCTGTGAATGCCAAAAGTAGTAAGTGCATTCTGTGAATACCAAAATAGTAGTAAGTTTAGGATTGAGTCTTAAGTTCATTCTGTGAATCGGACCCCAAGTGACCCATATATTTGGTAAAACAACTTAAGACACGCTGTAATCCCACTTGAGAGCGAGACATTAAGACCGCATTGTCAGCGTAAAGAAGAGCAGGAAAACGGGTTGCCGCTATTTGTGGAAAGTCTTTATTTTCCTTAATCAGCACTCGTACAGGCCATTTAAGTAGAGCTTAAAAAGAAAAGGAGCCAGGATGCACCCTTGCCTGACTCCTCTTCTAATAGGAAAAGGGGCAGTGCAAACACCTGTTACTCCAAAGCGCACTTGTCCCTTTGCTTCACAATATAGGCATTTAAGGAAATTAATAATTTGTGTGTCCACCCCTATCTGTTCAAGAATGACCCACAACTCACTATGCGTCACTAAATCAAAAGCGGCAGTAAGATCTACAAAAGCTAGAAACAGTCTACCTCTCTTCACCCGATTGCACTTCCCAATTAAAATGGCTAAGTTTACACTTTAATCCAAGGTCCTCAGTTGTTACGTATTGGATATCGGACAGGATATTGTTTTCTACAGCCCAATCTTGTAAACGTTCTAATATGATTCTGCCTGTACTTTAGTCATAGCATCTAGCAGGGAGATGGGTCTATAACATTTCAGATCCTGGCGGTCCCCCTTTTTAAAAATCGGAATGATGGTGGATTCAACCCATGTTGTGGGGAATGGGGCAAGGCTGCTGGCCATTAAGACCTGGGCAACAATTGGCCCCCAGAGTTCGTTGCTAGATTTCAAAAGGTCGATGGGAACCCCATCAAGTCCCAGAGCCTTCTCCCCTGCACTCGCAGCAAGCACACATGTCACCTCTTCCAGTGTGAACCAGAGATCAAAATACTCAGTTGTAGGGTAACTAGTGGTTACCTTATGAGGATTTCCACTATGAGCAGCTTGGTTGGAGGCTAAATTGTATAATCCAGAGAAGTGGTCAATCCACTGCCTCTCGGATATAGCAGCTTCTATTGATGAGCCTTCTCCGGAATTCAGGAAGGGTGCTTTTACAACCCTCCAGAATGCCAGACTATCACCCCCTTTGGATGCTTCATGGAGAGATTCCCACGCTTAATTTCTTAACGTTGTTTTTCTTTCCGTCGGCCACCCTATATTCTGCTCTCACTGTTCTTATTTTTGCAGCATTTTTTGGGAGCTTATGCAGTTCCTGCTTTAGGTTGGAATATGCCAGAGTGCACTTCGAGTTAAACCAGCCACTGGGTTTTCTTATATTCTTCGCCCTGACAGACAGCGACTCTCTAACGGCCATTGTAATAGCCTGCAAGGAGGAAATAATACTAACGGGGGTAACCACCTCACTCAGTCAGGTATCAAATGCTGGTCTACACTTGTCTATCAGATTTTCCGTGAACTCTACAGGGTTCACTATCTACCAGAAACGACTGTATCTATTTATCTTATCAATAACAATGTCAGATAGGGCCCGTTAGATTGCATCTTGACGATGCGGCCCACTACTAAGAATTTGAACTGAGAGGCAGAGTGGGAAATGGTCACTCAATGCAATCTCATCTACATAAAAACAGTTTAATCTTTTGGCTTGGCTATTCGATACCAGAATATAATCAATGGTCAAATGACAGCCCCTTCCATTGTAAGTACAGGGCATAGGTGCAGTTATATTCAATAATTCATTAGCAAAGCCTAAAGTCATGCTAAAAACAAAGTTATTGCACAGGTCCCCCAGATCAGAGTGGTGGAAATGAGTGTGGCTAATGAAGTCTTCAGGTAAAACGCCACAAGTATTTCCATCCTTGCTTGGACATAACCTACAATTGAAATTCCCTACCATTATCACCATCATGTCCCTGTGAGTTTTACTCAACAGGGCGTGCAGGTTGTTAACTAATAGTGTAAGAATGCTGTGTACTTTGTCTGGGGGAATATTATTATAAAAATGTATCAATAAAATTGTGTGGTTTGCCTTAACATGGATAAAAACAAATTGTTAGTATGGTTCCTCACTCAACAGCTCTATCTTCTTCACTGCTAGCGTATTGGATATGTAAGTTCCAAGTCCCCCTTTTGCTCTTACGCTCCTGCCTTCTATGGCTTGGGTGTGGAATGTTTTAAAACCGTTAATCTGTATTACCCATGTTTCTGGAAAACACATGATGTTGTGACTCGATATGAAATCCCCAAATAGGTGGTTCGTTAATTTGGACAGTAACCCACCAACGTTCCAGGAGGCTAAATCACATAAGGTTCCCTCTGCTACAGGGTGGATGATTGATGAATCTACTGGACTGATTGGTCTACTTTCACAAATTGGTGTTAGTCCTACTGGGTTAGTGGCATCTATGAGATCGTTACAGATCGTCAAGGTTAGACTTGTACTAGCTGTAACCTGAGTCTCCGTGACATGGGGAGTTGGGTGAACCAGAGATATCCTGTTTGTATTATTATATCCCTTAGTACTACGATGTCTACTGGTACTGTGATGTCTATTTGCACCCTCCTCAGTGTATACGGAGAATCTTAAACAGGGGGCCAGTCAATCTTGGTCTTCTAGGGAGCCAAGGATGGCATAACGGTTGCTCAGTGGGATATTATGACTGGGCCACTCACTTCTTATTGTCGGTTCTACAACGGAGTAGAGTCTCAGGTTTCGAGAAGGTTGGTAGAAGTATCTCAGAGGCAGTATATTTATGTTCTGGGAGGAAATAAACTGGTTCCCTGTGGACGCGCGATTGTAAGAACATAACTTTAGCTTCTCTGCATTTGCTGCTACTTTGTCATATTTTGCACAACTTGTTTTTAAAAAATAACAAATGTTTGACTTTTAACTCAGAATTAAGGTATTTTAAGCTCAAATTAACTGGTGGCACTTACTGCTGGGAATTTAGTTGGCCCTTCCCCGGTCCACCACTGGAGTATCCCGTTTGTTGTGGAGGGAGGTGGCACTTCCGGCTGCAGGGGCGGGTGGTGTTTGAGCGGCCTGCCTTTCCCCATGAAAACCGGTTGACAGCTAGGACGCGCAGCGGACGCTCAATCGTAAGAACATAACTGTAGCTTCTCTGCATTTGCTGCTACTTTGCCATATTTTGCACAACTCATTTAAAAAAAATCACAAATGTTTGACTTTTAACTCAGAATTAAGGTATTTTAGGCTCAAATTAACTGGTGGCACTTACTGTTGGGAAT
The DNA here is from genome assembly GCF_964263255.1 of Lissotriton vulgaris. NCBI lineage: Eukaryota > Metazoa > Chordata > Amphibia > Caudata > Salamandridae > Lissotriton > Lissotriton vulgaris. The sequence continues at coordinate 2,039,660,250 of NC_141691.1, forward strand.
TTAGTTTGCCCTTCCCGGGGCCAACGCAGGAGTATCCTGTTTGTTGTGGAGGGAGGAGGTACTTCCGGCTGCAGGGGCGGGTGGTGTTTGAGCGGCCTGCCTTTCCCCCTAAAAACCGGATGACAGCTAGGATGCGCAGGGGACACGCGATCGTAAGAACACAAATGTAGCTTCTCTGCATTTGCTGCTACTTAGCCATATTTTGCACAACTCGTTTTTAAAAAAATCACACATGTTTGACTTTTAACTCAGAATTAAGGAATTTTAAGCTCATATTAACTGGTGGCACTTACTGTTGGAAATTTAGTTTGGCCTTTCCCGGTCCTCCGCGGGAGTATCCCGTTTGTTGTAGAGGGAGGAGGCACTTCCTGCTGCAGGGGCGGGTGGTTTTTGAGCGGCCTGCCTTTCCCCATAAAAAACGGATGACAGCTAGGACACGCAGTGGACGCTCGCAGTTGGCGCACTTCCTGTCTGCACCCATCCGCAACCGGCCAGGGCCAGGGGCTAGTACCCCTGCCGGTTCTACCACAAGAATGCCATACAGCTCCCAACAGCTCCACGCACTGTGCCCCACACTGGAGAAGAAATGCAATCATAGTCAGTCTGAAGACTCGCGGCAAAAAGTATGCTTACTGCTCCTTTGCCATAAGTCTCCAGCTGAAGCCCAGAGATAGGGGTCAGAGGCTCAACCTCTCCCTAATTAACTGTAGATCGCTATGAAAGCACCCTGTGGAAATACACGACCATCTGGTGGTTGAGCAGGTGGACGTCCTATTCCTCACTGAAACATGGCTTGATAATACCTCGGCATCAGCAATCCTAGAAGCTCTCCCTCATGGCTATGAAATCAGTAGAATTGACAGGCCAACGGGAAGGGGTGGAGGGATTGCCATAATATGTAAGCACAAGATCCAGTGCACCCTTGAGACTGCCAATGTTGTGGACAGTGAATATGGGTTCTTCTCGATCTCAGCATCAAAAAACCACATTCTCAAGGGATTCCTGGTATACAGACCACCGGAGCGCGATTCGCTGCAAGCTTGATTGAGAGCTTAACTCAGCCAGCCCTCAGGTATGAGAGGCTCCTGCTCTTGGGAGACTTGAACCTCCATTTTGATGAGGCCACCATTACGGAGGCACAAGAAATCTAGCAGGAACTAGCTGCACTCCAACTTAGTCTGAAATCTGAGCTGCCCAGCCACTCCTGTGGCCATCTTCTGGACCCGATATTTGCGAATTGGGAGATGTTGCACATTGAACCCCCTACACCTGTGGTATGGTCAGACCACTTTCTGATCTCATTTAAGGCGGCGGTACCCATAATCCCAACACGAGACAAGCTGGGAACCAAGGAAAGACGCAGAAAATGAGCAAACTTCTCCATAGAGGCATTTAACAAGGCCCTAAGCCAGGGTGGGCCACCAGGGATTCAGGGGATTGAGTCAGCTTGTGAGGCGCTGGATAAGTGCATAACGGAGGCACTGGACAGTATTTATGGTGCCCTGGCCGAATAATGCACCTAGGAGACAGACTAAGTCGGCCCCATGGTTCGGGGTTGAGCTCGGGGGTAGGAAAGCGGAATGTAAACGTCTGGAGAGACAATGGAGGAGAGGTTTTTCTGAGAAAGATAGGAATGATTATAAAACTGTGCTTAAGGAATACCATGCCTTAATTAGGAAAACACTGAAGTCCTACTACAGTAGTAGAATAGAGGGAGCAGATAACACGGTGAAGGAACTGTTCTCTGTCTACAAAGAGATCTCCAATCTCTCTAGCACTGCGGTTCCTATGACAGGGTCAGAGGAATCCTGCAATTTGATGGCAGAGTTCTTTTTGCACAAGGTAGAGAGGATCTACTCCTCCTTCCCGGAAGCGGCCAGAGAGGGCCACACAGGAAGGGATACCTCCACCAATGTTAAAATCAGGTAATGCCTCAAAACCGTTAGTGTCCCATCCTGGGAGATCCTTTGCACTATAGCTGGCGGTATTAGTTGAGGCTCCCCTAAAGATACTGAGATGTAGTGTGGAAAGGTACCAAAACCTTGGAAGGAGGCTGTGGTGTTCCCCCTGAAAGCAACTTGAGAACTTGCGCCCCATCTCACTCCTGCCGTACTTCGCCAAGATTGCGGAGAAGGTCGTCAATAATCAGGTGACAGCCACATTGAGGCCAATAGATTGCTCCATCCCACTCAATCGGGTTGCCGTGCCCTCCATTCGACCGAGTCAGCATTGCTGTTAGCTACAGAAAGCTTACAGAAACATGTAGATGAAGGCCATACGGCTGCACTGATCCTGCTGGATCTTAGTGCCGCATTTGACACTGTGGCCCATCACACGCTGCTACGTTGTTTAAGAAGGGGAGGAGTGGTGGACAAGGCCTGGGAATGGTTGTAGTCTTTTCTGTCTGATCGCAGTTTTTAAGTCGCACAGGGAAATTTCCGGTACAAAGACATCAGCCTTAAACAGGGGGTTCCCCATGGGTCCAGTCTTAGTCCAACCCTTTTTAATCTATATGTGGCACCAGTTGCTGTGATCACAGAAAAATTCGGGGTGGAAGTTGTGTCCTATGCAGACGACATGCAACTGGTGGTGGCTTTGACACAGCCTAAGGAGCAGGTCGCTACTAATTTTAGGTCATGTCTGCAGGAATTGGCTGCCTGGATGGCCAATAACTGCCTCAAACTGAATGGAAACAAGACAAAGGTCTTGATTGTGGGGAAGGCTCCTTCAGTGTGGACCTCGGCATGGTGACCTCCAGCGCTAGGTCTTCTACCTACTCCCAGCGATCAAGTGAGGAACCTAGGGGTGTGGATTGATGATAAGATCTTGTTCGAGTACCACACCAAATGCGTGACAGACATATTCTTTGGTACTCTGAGGGTCCTCAGGAAGACTACTTGCCATTGACAGCCAGGAAGACCACGGTCCAAGCATTAATAACATCAAGGCTGGATTATGGGAATGTCCTTTATTTGGGAGCCACTCAGAGGTTGCAGCGTATACAAAATGCGGCGTCCCGCCTGTTCTTGATGCTGCCCAAAAGAGCCTCTTCAAAGAGAGCACTGAAAGCATTGCACTGGCTTCCAATTAAGGAACGTGCCGCATTCAAAGCCCTCTGTGTCGACCATCGTATCCTACAGGGAAAAGAACCCACTTACCTTCACAAACTGCTCATACCGTACCACCCGACCCATCAATTGAGATCTAGCGGGAAGGGGATGGTGCAGGTTCCTACATTTAGCAGAGTAAGAATAGGAGGGCATTCCGTTCGTGTTCTAATAGCTTAACAATGGAACAGACTCCTTTGGGGCTCCAGCTGGAGAAGTCCGAGCTGGCATTCCTTAAAGAGCTGAAAACATACCTGTTGCCTAAAGACTAGGGCTGCATAGATATGTGGTCCCATTGTAAGAATAATCAAAGGAAAAAGAAAACATAAACCAAAATAGGAAAAGCAGTATTTAGTAAATTTGAAGATTCAATGTTAATTAATCACATAGAGTCTGAAAACAATCCATGATTCATAATTTAATATAGGCAATCAAAAAAGTTCCACAATTTTATGGAGGACCAAAAACACACAAAGTGCCCCGGGAAGGGAAGGTGTGGTGGTGGGAATAATGTAGGTTCAGGGGAGGATAAGTGACATAACACTGGTCTATTAGACCCAATTTGTACACAAATATCAATGCGTGTTGGCTTCTAAATTCAGCTACATTCAACACATAAATGTTATTTTTAGATCCACTTAGAAAAAGCTTCCAAAAATAAAACCATCTAAATCAATATGACAGTATGGTTAATTGATGGGCAGGGTGGAAGGAAATAGCCGCCTTGAAAGGTCGGAGCAAGCGTTCGAAGGCAAACGCTGAATCACGGCCGCATGGAAGTCGGTCGCACCATCTGGAAACATCGACGATCTTCCACCCTGCCCATCAATTTTAACCTGGATGACCCCTCTGTTCTGCACTTCTTGAATATTCAATTCGCCTTATGGTCTTCCCCAGAAATCTTATGTGGAGATCTGAATATACATTTGGATTCCAGTTTTGATTTAGACTGCAATATCCCATACTCTGGGAGGAAAGGCAAGATTTCAAGGGTTTACCGGGGCTCTGCCATGAACATGCTTTGGTTGACGTCTGGCAGAAGTTGTACACGGCAGATCCCGGCTATACCTTCTATTCAGCCCCCCACAGTAAACTGGTCCATCTAGATTATTTCTTGGTTTCTGATTCAATCTTTGAAGGGGCCACTTGTGAGCTGTATCCCCAAGTCACCTCGGATCGTCATTCACTGATCTTACAACTTCCATTTAAAGGGACAATGCCTCCTGAGTCAACTTGGTCATTTGAGCAGAAATTGCTGCTTGACTAGGAGTACTGTAGCCATATGTCAGAGTGGATAAAATACTTTTTCCTACAGAATAATGGCTCAGCCCCTGTGGCTGTTGATTGGGATACCTTTAAGGCAGCAGCGAGGGGTGAGACTCCTAGCTTTTCGCTGTATCCTCAAAAGGAAATTAAAGAAAGGGTTAAAGTATGGAATAATCAGCTACAAGAGGCAGAGTAATTACTAATTAGGGCTATCTCTGATCTTGCAAAAACATAGGAATGCCTCAAAAAAATAGCCATTTGTAGGAATAATATTTATCACTATTTTGCTGAAGAACTTGCAGCCAATTTTGTTCAATATAAAACAGAGATCTAGAGTATGGTGAAAACACTGGGATACTATTGACCAAAATGCTGCAACACAAGAGGGTTTTGAATGGGATAAGCCGTATAAAAGACAGCTCATGTTGGATACAAGATCACCCGGACAAGGTCCTTGAAGTGTTTCAGGAATACAATAAATCTCTTTATTCTTCCAAAGAGGATGATCAGGGGGACTCTGGGGAGGAGTATTTGTCTGACTATGCAACCTCGATGGTGACACTGGTACAGGTGCTGGATCTCTCCTCCCCGATTTCTAGGGAAGAGCTCGAATTAGCTTTAGTGTCTCTGGCAGCTGGTAAGGCAGCTGGCCCTGACATGCTGCCCTTAGAATTCTATCGCACATTTAGACATATTCTATCCGGGGAGCTAGAATCGTTGTTTGCATTGGCCCAGAAAGGTGAGATTCCTGAATCCTGGCGCAAGACCACAATTGTAATTTTTAGGAAGAAGGACAAACCAGAGTCCTACAGTCCGATGTCATTAATTTGTGCGGACAGCATCATTGCGCTCAGAATCGCCAACATGGCTTTATACCCAGCCGGGACACTACAGATCACATGTGGCGGGCAAACGCTTTATTTGACTGGGCTCAGGTTTCCAAACAATCCGTGGCTATGATCCTGTTGGACACCAAAAAGGCATTCAACATGGTCTCCTGGGGCTTTTTATGGCAATTACTCAAAACCAAGAGATTCCCCCCAGGATTTCATCAGGCCCATACAAGCTCTATATACCTTTCCAGTGGCTTCAGTCAGTATTTCCTGTCAAGACTCATGTCTCCTATCCATTAGCAGAGGTACTCGCCAGGGGTGCCCCTGTTCTCCGCTTTTATTCTCAATCTATATCGATCCTTTTCTGAGCAAATTTGATAACAGCTTAAGCATTGAGGTAGCCACCGTCAACGGTGTAGCTCATAAAACATTGGCATACGCCGATGACGTTGCTATCTTCACTTCAGAAGTATGCTCTGCTCTTCTGGCTGTTTACGATCTAGCCAAGCGATTCGGCATGGTGTCTGGTTATCGACTTAACGTCAATAAAACACAAATAATAAATTCGGATTTCTTAAAACCCACAGGGATCCCAATAACATTGGTTGCTACTTATCTGAGGGTGAAGATAACGGCCAAGGTAAAGGAGGTACCTTAAATCAATGTGTCACCGATTGTCAAAGAGGTTAATCAATCACTGGAAAGACTGGACCACCTTCATCTTTCAATCCATTGTTGTTCCAGCGTAATTAAAATGACAATATTTCCAAAATGTTTATACCTATACCGCTCTATTCCCATCAAATTCCCTACACACTGTATCTCAAGCGCCAAAAGGGCGTGCTCAAGGTTCTTGTGGGGCTACTATAAAGCACGAAGGGTGCTGACGTGGTGAATACTCCCTAGACCAAGGGGTGGATGGGGCATGCCCTCTCTGCTTCTGTATCATTGGGCTGCACTCCTACAGCATATGGGTCAGTTAATATCTGGTGGGAAGACCAGTGCTTAAGCCACAAAAGAGCTGCTCCTAGCGGAAAAAACAAAACAAAAGTGAGCTAAGTGTAAATGTTCCTTAATTTAAAATATTGGCATCTTACAAAAAGTGTAAGACTGGTCTCACACACCACCTGGTGTCATGCTTCATCATTGACCAGTCCTCGCCCTCCAAAAACTCGGTTTGATGGGGGCGGGCATGCACCTGACAACAGGGATGCACTTCTAAGTTAAGTGGGGGCCCAAAGAAAACGTGAGTTAAAAATCCATTATAGGCGTCATATTATTTTTAATATTGCTGGCGCCTATATGGTATACTAAAAACGTGGTCGGTGTGTTGGGGTGTTAATTGTCCCCACACCGATTTTAGGAGGTCGACATCTTTCTGCCAAATGGCCCGTGTGGGTCCGCAGCATTCATCAGGACCTATGTGTGACTAAGAGTCGGGCTCCACCCAGTCCAAACTGTAGTTGGGGGGTGTCCACTGTATTGGCAGATGTGATTATGCTCCACTTTAAGGAGGCCTTGGTAGTAGTAGCCTGTAATGACATAACAATATACAAAAGAAACAATTACACAAAGCAACACAGGGATAGTGATAATACATGGCGTGCAACAAGGGATACGTCTGCACACTATCATTATTACATGGTAATAATGCTTACCCTAAAAATTGGAACTCATTGCTCCATAGGAGGGTGAAAGACCAGGGATGGATGGGGCATGCCCTCTCTGCTGCTGTATCATTGGGCTGCACTCCTACAGCATATGGTTCCGTTAATATCTGGTGGGAAGACCAGTGCGCCAGAATACCTAAGACCCTCAATCTTTGAGTTACTTCTTGGGGAGGCCGCTTGTAACCTCTTGGGTAGAAACATCGAACCAAGCTTGTACAAGAAAGTCAAGTTCAAGGTCATATATTAGCCTTTTCGGTCTGGAAAAAAATCTACAGACTATTCAGTATCCCACATATCAATGCATACATTCCTTTTGTTTCAAATGGCCTTCTGCCCACGATTGTTCAGGACTCAATTACCTTTGCTTGGGAAATTTCGGGGATTACGGTTTTGGGGGATCTCTTTGTGGGGGTCGGCTTGCATCTTTCTCTGACCTACAAACCAAGTATGGTCTTCCCACGTAATTTAAAAACATTTTTGCAACTCAGGAGCTTTTTGTTACAGTACGTGACAGCCAGAGCAGATATGTTTGAAAGTATCCCATTAGTGGGGATCTAGGATCGGGCTGTATATCAAACTCTCATGCATATCTTTACATTGGATTAGCCCGGATTCCACCACCTTTTGTAATTAGAGGGCTCGGCTATTGGCAACGTATAACATGGAGTCTGCTGTGTATAGAGTTAAAGGTCGTAGAAGACAGGAATTGGGCCACAGAATTTGGGCCCCAGTTACGGACTGGCTAGGATTAATCTACTGCTCTTTCCCTTTTTAATTTTTTTTTTTCTCTTTTGTGTGTTGGCTTTTTATTTCATTGTTATATACTTGTTTTTGTGTATTATCTTATTTTAGCCATTTGTTCTATTTTCTGATTATGTATTGCCATAACTTTTTTGACAAAATAAAGATTTGTATTAAAAAAAAAAGTTACCTTTGTCCAAGTAGAGACCCTTCTTTCTATTCAGGGTAAGGGGGATAAACTTCTAAAATAGCCCATGCTCACCCCCTTTGGTAGCTTGGAAGGAGCAGACAGGCTTATTGCAGTGGCAGTGTGTAAAGCATTTGTGAACACATGCAGCAATACAGTGAAAACAAATGGACACCACACTAGTTTATAGAAATAAGTAATAGTTATCTAACCCAAAACAAGATCAAACAACAAAAATAAGCAATACAGTTATCAATGTATCCTTAAAAAATAAGTTGGAGGGGGATAGGCGCACACTGCCTCACACTGCAGCACTGAGTTTGCCCCGATGCATCATAATAAATGCAGTGTATGATAACACTTTCTTCAGTGTCAGGCTTTAGTTTTTCACCCTTGTTGGTGCAGCCAGTGCTGTGTATCTCTAGACACGTGTTTCAGGATAATTGTCCTTCTTCAGTTGAGAGCAACACATATTTTGGGGAGCTGGAGATGCTGCCCAAAGTCTTCTCAGGTCTCAGTACCACTTGCAGGGGGCAGGTGCATCAACCAGAGCGCGCCAGCTCATTAGCTCAAGGGAGCCTTTTTAAATAGGAGGGGATGTGCGCACACTGCCTCACACTCCAGTACTCATTTTGCCGCAATGCATCATAATAAATGCAGTGAATGACAACACTTTCTTCGGTGTCAGGCTTTAGTTTTTCACCCTTGTTGGTGCAGCCAGTGCTGTGCATCTCTAGACATGTGTTTCAGGATAATTGTCCTTCTTCATAAGAGAGCAACACATTTTGGGGGTGCTGGAGATGCTGCCCAAAGTCTTCTCAGGTCTCAGAACCACTCGCAGGGCGCAGATGCATCAACCAGAGCTCGTCAGCTTGTTAACTCAAGGGAACCTTTTTAAATAGGAGGGGGGTGGGCACACACTGCCTCACATTCCAGCACTCAGTTTGCCGCAATGATTCTTAATAAATGCAGTGCATGATAACACTTTCTTTGGTGTCAGGCTTTAGTTTTTCACCCTTGCTGGTGCAGCCTGTGCTGGGTATCTCTAGCCACGTGTTTCAGGTTAACTGTCCTTCTTCAGTAGAGAGCAACACAATTTTGGGAGTTCTGGAGATGCTGCCCAAAGTCCTCAAAGGCCTCAGTACCACTCGCAGGGCACAGGTGCATCAACCAGACCTCATCAGCTCGTTAGCTCAAGGGAACCTTTTTAAATAGGAGGGGGTGGGCACACACTGCCTCATACTCCAGCACTCAGATTGCCCCGATGCATCATAATAAATGCAGTGCATGATAACACCTAATAACTCTACCTGGAGTTATTAGGACGTTGTGACAGATAAAAATCCAAAAGTACGGCACAGACTGCGAAAATCGTGGCTCGTCAGGCGAGTCAGGCGCGTCAGGCGTGAAGTCAAGCAGACCCCCAAAAAACAGTACCTTGGTAATGATGAAAGCGAAGTAGGTGCATGGCATCAGGGAGGTGATGCATTGTTGTCAAAAGGTGGCATTGGTTTCTTATGGTCCCAAGGAAGGTGAAGCCTCTGTTTCTTCCTGTGATGCAGGGGAGATGATACGTCTTTCCCTTACTGTATCGGGGAGGTGACGTCACAGTGATGCATCTATTCTTATGAAGGAGGGGTGTCGATGGATTTGGGAATCACCCATGTAGGGTATCGACTCTGCATTTATGAAGCTCCAGCGTCAGTGTAGTTGGGGCTGCCGTGCGAGTCAGGATCATACATCATGCTCTTCACAATTGGTGTCCTCGGCTCCGGTGCAGGCTTTTGAGGCAATGCAGAAAGGCATCAGCAGGCATCGGGCTATGCTGCAAGTCATGGTGGTGCGTCATGCTCTTTACGAGCAGTGCTTAAGGTTTCTGTGCAGGTTACAGCATCGCTCACCGGCTTGGGTGTTGCAATTTCCTTCTGTGACGCGGGTCCCTTGCTCACTGTGCCACTGGTTTCAAGGTAGCCTAGCTGATGAAGGATGACATACCCCGAAACTGGTCGCAGGATGCTTGTTTCCGATCCATGGAGGACGTGGCTTAACAGTTTGGTCTGTACTGCTCTCATGAGGCACAGGGTAGAGACTGATTTGCATATGGCTGGGTCCAAACTGGGGGGGGGGAGAATGTTTGAATCATTCAGCATTCCGTCCATCATTTGTTTCAGTTAAACTTTTCACCCTAAGTGGGATAGGTATGCCCAAACGCGGGTCCCTTGCTCACTGTGCCACTGGATTCAAGCTATCCTGCCTGATGAAGGGTGACATGCCCAAAAACTGGCCCTAGGATGAATGTTTCGGGCCCAGGGAGAGCCTGGCTTGGCAGTTCGGTCTGGACTGTTCCCTTGAGGCACAGGGTCAAAACTGATTTGCATTGGCTGGGTCCAAACAGGGGTGGCATAGTGGGCAAAAGAATGCTGGATTTAACCCAGATCTCTTGATTGGGGAGAATGTTTGAATCATTCAGCATTTCGCACATCATTTGTTGCAGTTTTAATTTCCGTCTGTGGCAGCTGAAACAGCAGTTCCAGAAGCAGAAAGACAAAAGAAATGAAGTATTTGTCATCCTGACACTTCAGAACAGGCGGCACGCTATATTTCAAGCCCTTGGAGATCTTCCTCAAGCAGGGGACACAGCAAGTAGCCACTGTAGGCCAATCCCAAACTGCAAATAGCACAGGATCAGTATTCCTTTTCAGCTTCTTCTGTTCTTCTCCTTGGCAAAGGTTCCTCTTGATTCACAGTTCTGGGTTCAGGGCCCCAAATATTTATACTACAAAATCTGTTTTTCTCTGGTGGCAGAGAAGCCTTGTGGTTGCTCGGAACTGGTTATGTCCTCTCTATTGCAGCTTCGTGTCAGGAGGTCGAGACAGAATTGTGGAAGGCTGTACAGGCCCATTCAAGTGGAAGGAAATCTCCTCCCCCTACTTTTATTGTAGGCCAGGTCTATTCACCTCAGCCCTGACTCATCAGGCTTTCTAGAGCCACTGTTTCTCCCCAGCCCCTCTTATCCAAAGCCAGACATGCAATACACAAACCTAGCAGAGGCACACTGGATGGCTAAGCAAGAAAATACCTACTTTTTAAAAGTGGTATTTTCAAACACAAAATATAAAAATTACCCTCACTAAAGATGCATTTTAACATTCCGATTTCAGCCATATCAAACTTTATTTTCCTACCTTGTTCCCATGGGTAGTTATGCGCAAAATATGTTGAAAGCAAACTCTCCATTCTAGCCGTTGAAAATAGGTAGCCTTGCAATAGCTTAAAACAGAATTGGCAGTCATTTACTATCAGGACTTGCCACACACACCAGGGCATGTCCATCCTTTCACACATTCTGCACCCTCCCCACAGGGGTACCTTGGGCCTACCTTAAAGGTGACTAACATGTAAACAAAAGGGAGGGTTAGGGCCTGGGGGTGGACACACTTGCCAAGTCAACATGGCAGTACTCGACTGCCCACAGAGACTGCAGTAGCAGATCTGAATCACATTTACAGGTTGTTTATGTGGGTGTCACAAACAGTGCTGCAGCCCAACTACATTTGATTTACAGGCCCTGGGCACACACCATGAAACTGTACAAGGGACTGTCTAGTAAATCAAAGCAGCCAATCATGGAAATACCAATCCATAACATCAATTTGCAAAGGGAGCACGTGCACGTTGGCACTGAACAGCAGTGGCAAAGTGCCCAAAGCATCTAGACCAGCAAAACAGAGTCCAACACAAAGCAAAAGCACAGGAGGCAAAGGGAAAAAATGCAGACGGGACCCACACCAATGTTGACAGGTCTAACACATCTGTAGCATGCCACAGGCTTGACCTGTACTGGGCACAGACCTATAGTCTGACCCAGTCAAGGGCCTGCAATCTTATCTAGTCAAGGGCCTGAAATTTTAGCTGGGCACAGAGCTGCTGGCTGACCATGGGGCAAGCCTGCAGTCTTGGCTTGGCATAGAACTGCAGTTTAATCTGTGTACAAGACAACAGTCAGAGCTGTGAATGACTCAGCTTTGCCTGACATCTACCTTGGGCATTGAGTGGCAGTGTGAGGTGGGCACATGCCTGCATTATCAATTGAACACAGGGCCTCAGTCAGACATGATTACAGACCTGTACTTGCAGCTGGACACAGGCTTGTAGTCTGGTCTTTGTACAGGTCTTCAGTCTGGGTTGTACACACAACAGCAGTTGGAGATGGGCGCAATAATTCAGACAGAACTGGGTGCATGCCTGCAATCTAATCTGGGCACAGGTCTGCAAACTGAGCTGTGAACAAGGATTTTTGTCTGAAGTGGACACAAGACTGCAGTCTCTTTTGGACACAGACTTATAGTCAAACCCAGGTGCAATTATTATTTCACAGGTGGCTGCTGGGCTACAGTCTTGTAATCTATCACCAATTCACAAAATAGGGTTTGCAAGTCTCTAATAGGAAGAGGCATGCCAAGGGCTACCCTTCCAAATAGCGGTCTCACTGGTATTGCAACAGTGAATGCGGTCTTCAAATTTGTGGTAAGCAATTCATAAATGCAAAGGGTTCCACAAGGGACCCTTTCCCCTTTGTGAATAGGGGCACCAACATTTTCTCAGAGGAGGCAGTGGTCCCACTTTTAATTTTTGTTTTTGAAAGACATCCCGTTTTTCTTTCAGGAAAATTAGTTGCATGTTCAAAAAAACTGCTTCATTAAAAAACCAGTCACAGACATGCTGAACTACTGGCTCCAGCAGGACACCATTCATGTGAGTACTGTCCATTCCCAGTGGGAATAAAAGTGTCCCAAACACATTAATACATTTGATTTTGTGAATCTCTAATTGCAAGTCTCAAGAATTTGCAATTGAAGACTCACAAAATCAAATGGTTGTACGGCTGGCTCCTTATGAATTTTTTAGTGCTGAAACACAGAGAAGAAGCCATGAATCGACACTCATTAAAAATTAGAGTACTACTGTGTGGTACTTCCAATGTAGTTAGTTATGCTTAGCACTTTATTGGGGCTGAATATAGGATGCAATGTAATCTGACTGCAGTGTCCATTGCACTGGTGTTACTCTGAGTATGAAGTCTTTTCATAACATCACTATGCTTCTAAGCTGATGCTAAAATACTAGGTATATTCTGCAATTCTTTACAGAGTGACATTCAAATACAGGAAAAACCTTCAAGGAGACAATCTAAACGTAACTACTAAAAATGCAATGCACTACAATTAAGATAGGAGTCTCACACAACAGATTCAACAAATGTTATAGTCAACTGCAATTTATAACACGCTCAGATCCCTCAGGGTATGTTGCATTTGAGTCGTCTTGTGTCCCTTCGTATCACAACTATTTTAAAGTACCAGGGCTCATTAAATGAATATAACAATACAATTGCTTTACACCAATGCCATTCAAACACATCTTCTAGGTACTCCAGTAAATTAATAGACACCTTTCACGTCAAAATCAAAACGCTACTCTTCTATGCCAAATTTGTTATGCACTCCTCTCAATACTATCCACTCACTGTCTTATACATGGCAATTGCCAAACTCTTAAGAGTATTATGGCTGATTGCTGGATTTGGAATATGGGTCCTGTGAACACTGAGTTCACACTACACAGTGCTTTTATAGAGGCTTCATAGAGAGCACCTGTGATTAAAACAACTAGAGCGTACTACTCTTGCCTCGCTAGACCTACTTCCTGTTTCATAGAAAACACTTGTGATTAAAACAACTAGAGTTCACTCCTCCTGCCTTGTTAGACCTACTTTCAGTTTCGCTAGGAACGATTTGCACCCGTTTATGTGGTTGATGTGGCCAAATGGAAACACTGATTCTAAGACATTACTGAGGGCAATATGTTTGTTCTATCACATCTATCAAATTAAATCAAAACAGGTGATTTTTTAATAAAATCTCTGGTTAAAGATAACCGCTTACATCAATTCAAATAAAAATAAATGAATAATTTGTAATTATCACTGGATGTTCAAAGCCTACATTAAGTAAACTATTGTGTCTAAAATCAGATTAATAGAATCGTCAAAATACAACATTATTAGTGGAATGAAACGTGACATACCAGAGTCCTATTCAGAGGTTGTGCAAAGCATTGATTATTGTGGTCATGTTTATTTATTTTATTTTATTTTAGTTTCTTGTATAGCGCAGGAATCAATCCCGGAAGGGTATCTCCGCGCTTTGCCAGCTAAAACAGTTTATTAGGTAGAGCAGCATTTTAAGTGGTTTATGTGGGTGGGAATGCTTCTTGGAAAAGGAGGGTTTTTAATGCCTTTCTGAAGGACAGATGGTTTATGGTGGTTCTTAGGTCAGTGGGAAGATTGTTCCAGATGTAAGAACAAAACCTATAGATATGTATGTGGCCATATCTCAATTTGATTTGTACAATCCCACTGGATGAGGATGACATATACATTCAGAAGGATATCAAGAAAAAGTTTCTATTTAAGCTGCCAGATAGTTTATGTGAAAGGCCTTATTTCTCCAGCGCCAACACTTAGACACTGGAAAGAATATTTTAAGAATCTTAATTTCAGACAGTTGCACTCTGCAAGCCTTTAAACAAAGACTGTTCTTATATTATAATAGTCAAATTTCAGTCACTTAGAATAAATGTATATATCATTGTAATATGTACAGAAAGGGTAAACAGGTTAGTTATCACAAAAAGTAATGTAGTTCCTCTTCCATATTGAAGCCTAAAGTGAAAGCTTTAAGTTCATAGTTAAAGTTTATTTGTTTGATTAATTAAAATCTTACAAAAAAGTACACTTTAAAATAGCTTCAACAATAAAATGTTTAAGAACATCAAACAGATAAATTTACTAATCTTCTAAAAAGCAGAACTCTAAATAAAATTTGCCTTAAGGCCTTTTGTAATCACAGATAAAAATTTTACAAAAGCGGAGTTCATTAATAGATTGTTCGAACTTAGGCACACCATTAGTGCTTGTCTACAAGTTCTTACACCTCGAGCATTGAATAAACGCCTGAGGATTACTTTCCTTTCTGCTTCTATTGCAGGACACAAACATAAAAGATGCAACATATCTTCTTGTCCCTCTTTACACAACCTACAGATCATATTGCCCTCAGTTAACTTCCACAGTGGAAGATGACACAAACCTGGCCATAGACCAATGCGCACTCTAATAAATGTTTCCTTACTTTGGACAGACCAAGGAGTTTCTAGACATTTCTGAACTTGTTTTTTCTTATAAACGTTTACAATTGGCCAAGAGTGTTTTCTTTTTACCAGTAGTTCTTTGTCTTTTAGCAGCGATAGATGAATAACCAGTTTATTAATTGTTTTTTTAAAACTTTCCTGGGTGATAGTATTGTCCCAAATTGGTGTTAATCCAAGTTCTTCTTTTGCTTTGTTTAAGTATACCCAGGCTTGAAGTTTCCTATTGTCTCTTACTTCTTTCCATAATATTTGAGACAATTGATTGACCTGGTCGTTTTTTACACGGTTCCACACTTTTCAAATTTGGCCCTGCCGTGCATAAATCTGATTATTTATCCCAAACTCCAGCCTTATTTGTGCCTGTGAGGCATTACATGGTAGGTTGAAAAGAATTTTGTATGTTTTTGCCACTACATTGTTAATTAGCTCCGCATTCTTCCCGTTTAGGACTTCGGCACCGTATGTTAAAGTTGGTAATAGTTTGGCAGATATGATTTTTAATAAAGGACCGTATGTCAGGGCGGTTAATTTCTTTTGTATGGTTCTAAATGCGGCAACCAAGCTATTTGCTTTCCTGGTGGTATCTTTCTTTTGGGGGAGAAAACTTTCACTCTCGTTGAATAGGACACCAAGATACCGATAGCTATCAACTTGTTCTAATTGGGTTTGCCCCAGCATCCATTTATTTTTTTGTCTTCTGCTCCTTGAGACTACCATTATTTTTGTTTTTGCCTCATTTATTACCATTTGGTTGTCCTTTGCATACCTAAGTGATCGATCAATCAGTCTTTGCAGTCCTACTTTTGTGTGGCTCATCAACACCACGTCGTCTGCATAAAGCAAATTTGACATTTGTTTTCCCGCTAGCCTCGGTGAATGTGAGTTAACTCCGCTTAATGTTTCAGAGAGGTCGGCTATAAATAAGTTAAAAAGGAATGGTGCAAGGACACAAACCTGCTTGAGACCGCGTGTCACCGGTATTTTATTAGATAATGATCGGCCATTACCGAGCCGCACCCTGACCCAGGTTTCAGAGTACAGTAGTTTGATAAGGTTCAGTAATGAGCCCGGGATATCATAATCTACAGGTTTTCTCCATAGTAGGGTCCTATTAACAAGATCGAAGGCCAATCTAAAATAGACAAAACAAAAATAGAGAGACTGTTTAGCTAAAAGACCTTTATCCGTTAAAACTGATAGGATTAAAATGTTAGTAGAGGTTCCTAAGCCTTTATTGAACCCGGTTTGATTTGGGGGTAATATTAGCTTTTCTTTGACCCAGTCAGAGAGAGTTAATAATAAGAGACCCGCAAATAGCTTAGCGTCCGTGTCTTGGAGAGTGATCAAACGATAGTTCTCAGGTAGTTGCCAATTACCTTTTTTGTAAACGGGTGATATTAGTGATCCTCTCCAGGATTCCAGTATGTACCCTGTTTGAATAACTTCCTTAAATACCTTTGTCAAATAGGTAGCCCATAGGGTAGACAGTCAAAATATCGAGTTGTTAATGTCGATGTACCATATTATCGAGTCCAAAATATCGATGGTAAGAAATTTCGAAAACCAAAATATCGTCGTAGAAAATATCGATTTGTGTGTGTGTTAAAAATATCGAAGACATGAATGTCGAAATATGTAATATCGATGCTGAAAATATCGATTGTCAAAAATATCGATATGTAAAAGTGATGTTTTAAAGTATGTTAAGTAATGATATAGTTAAATGTTGTTTATATATAAGGTAATTTTTAAATATAAATTTATTATTTTTAGTTAGAAGTGTAGGAGCGGGATGTAGAGTTTATAGGGGATAAGGGTGGGTAGTGTATTAAAAAAGTATAGTGTAAAAATGGAATAATAAATTTCGCATTTGAAGTAAAATTTTAAATTTGCGAAATGTTATTCAAATTATTTAAAAATGCGAATTTTTATATACATTTATTGAGTATTGTTAAATTATTTGTACTTTGCTTTTGGATATATATTAATACATTGTGTAAATATATCTAAATTTTTCATTTTTTACTAAATAATTGTATATTAATGTTAGGAGCGGGATGTAGAGTTTATAGGGGATAAGGGTGGGTAGTGTTTTAAAAAAGTATAGTGAAATTAGCCAATTTTAAATTTCGAATTTCCTTTAGATTTCGAAATTTCGATAATTTTTAAAAATATTTGTAGTAGTCGAAATTTGATCGAAATTTAGGGAGTATATAAAACATTATGATTAATTTTTGGGTATGTACAAAAAAGTATTATAAATATTAAAATATTACATTATATTTTTATAATATTTGTACAATACATTTAGGAGCGGGATATAGAGTTTATAGGGGTGGGTAGTGTTTTAAAAATGTATAGGGTAATTATATAAATTAAAATTTCGCAATTTCATATAAATTTGCGAAATTTCTAAAATTTAAAAAAATATTTCGAATTATGCGAAATGATATCGATTGTTATCGAATATAGTACTTATTTTTTAAGTTTGCTGTTGTGTATGTACTAAAATAGATTTGTAATTATAATATTTTTATATAGTTCCCAAAAATATTTGTGTAACTTATTTTATGAGTGGGATGTATAGTTTCAAGGGGATAAGGGTGGGTAGTGTATAAACAAAGTATACTCTAATCATAGAATTAAAAATTTCGCCTTGTATTTAATTTTTGTTTCGATTCGAAATTTTATATACATATTATTTAAATACGAACTTATGAACACTATTATGTTGTTGTTCTAAATTGAGGTATTTTGTGTATGTAGTAAAAAGTATTAAAAAATATATAATTTAGTAGATATTAAATAAATAAATGTATCATATTTTTAGGAGTGGGATGTCGAGTTTATAGTGGATCAGGGTGGGTAGTTTTATCAAAGGTACATTTTGTGCGTTTGGGGTCTGTTTTTTGTGTATGTGCGTAGGGGTATTTTAAGTGTTCAGGGTCAGTTTCTGGTTTGTGGGTGAAGGGGTTTTGTAAGGTTTAAGGCTCAGTTTTTAGTTTGTGGGTAAAGGGGTATTTTTAGGTTTCAGGGTCAGTTTTTAGTTTGTGGGTGAAGGTGTTTTGTAAGGTTTCAGGGTCAGTTTTTAGTTTGTGGGTAAAGGGGTTTTATAAGGTTTCAGGGTCAGTTTTTAGTTTGTGGGTGAAGGGGTATTTTTAGGTTTCAGGGTCAGTTTTTAGTTTGTGGGTGAAGGAGTTTTGTAATGTTTCAGTGTTAGTTTTTAGTTTGTGGGTGAAAGAGTTTTGTAAGGTTTCTGGGTCAGTTTTTAGTTTGTGGGTAAAGGTGTTTTGTAAGGTTTCATGGTCAGTTTTTAGTTTGTGGGTAAAGGGGTTTTGTGAGGTTTCAGAGTCAGTTTTTAGTTTGTGGGTAAAGGGGTATTTTTAGGTTTCTGGGTCAGTTTTTAGTTTGTGGGTAAAGGGGTATTTTTAGATTTCAGGGTCAGTTTTTAGTTTGTGTGTAAAGGGGTATTTTTAGGTTTCAGGGTAAGTTTTTAGTTTGTGGGTGAAGGGTTTTGTAAGGTTTCAGGGTCAGTTTTTAGTTTGTGGGTAAAGGGGTATTTTTAGGTTTCAGGGTCAGTTTTTAGTTTGTGGGTGAAGGGGTTTGTAAGGTTTCTGGGTCAGTTTTTAGTATGTGGGTAAAGGTGTTTTGTAAGGTTTCAGGGTCAGTTTTTAGTTTGTGGGTAAAGGGGTTTTGTGAGGTTTCAGAGTCAGTTTTTAGTTTGTGGGTAAAGGGGTGTTTTTAGGTTTCAGGGTCAGTTTTTAGTTTGTGTGTAAAGGGGTATTTTTAGGTTTCAGGGTCAGTTTTTAGTTTGTGGGTGAAGGGTTTTGTAAGGTTTCAGGGTCAGTTTTTAGTTTGTGGGTAAAGGTGTTTTGTAAGGTTTCAGGGTCAGTTTTTAGTTTGTGGGTAAAGGAGTTTTGTGAGGTTTCAGAGTCAGTTTTCAGTTTGTGGGTAAAGGGGTATTTTTAGGTTTCTAGGTCAGTTTTTAGTTTGTTGGTGAAGGGGTTTTGTCAGGTTTCAGGGTCAGTTTTTAGTTATAGGGGTACAGGGAAAACATACATTAAGATTCTATTTAAATTAAATTTATTATATTAAATTAAATTTAATGATATTACATTATTCATTTTTTTACATTTGATTTACTATAGTAATTTATTATTATTTAATGTCCTGCAGTTACTTAAATTAATTGTTAATTGGAGTTGGAAGAGTAAATTTAATATGTTCTGTGTCCTGCACTTACTCTAATTAAATGGTGATTGCAGTTCTAATAGTAAATTAATCACGGTTTTTGAGAAGCAATTACCTAAAGTAAATGGTTATTGGAGTCGGAATATTTAAAAAATGTATTATGTGTCTTTCAAATATTGATATTATATGTATATGGGTGTATGAATAATAATTGTTATAACTTCAGTGTATAGTATGTTATTTATTTACATGTGGTATATAGAAATAGATAGAACATTACAGATATAATACATTTGCAAAAATACATACAAATGATTTTGTCATAGGTAATACAAAATAATGACACCAGTTTTCTTTCCTGTAAATTTTTTTATTCAACACTTGAAATATACGATCACATATACATTTTATCAAGCTATCTTTGGTATACATATAAACAAAAAAGGAGGACAATGTTCTTTTAATAATCACATTTTACAGTAATTTTCTTGACAAGTACTTTTAATTTGTAGAGAAAAAATGGTTAGTTCACATAATGCAATGTATGATATTATACATACATAATACAATTATTTTTTCTTAATAAAACATCAAACATGTGTAATGAAAAACATAAGTCACAAATTCTTAATACATATAGTGATATACTGATGATGATATTAACATAGGAACACTTTTAAATGTATAATATAATATAAATATCCTAAATAGAACATGTACATCATCATCAATGATTCTTTTAACATTACAATATTCTTATGTATGAATATTATTATTAATAAATACGTTTTAATAATAACAATTTTCACATATTAGTCATATTGTAAACAATTAAATCTGATAAACAAATACAATATTACACATTTAGTTATATAATAATTTTAATAAATATTACATTAAATATTTTTATATTTTCATACTTAATGTAATAAATATGAAAAGTATGTAATATATAATAAATATACAGGCAAAAAGATTTTCTATTCACAATATGCTATACAATTTTTTTAACATTACACATAATTTCGAGCCATATATATAACAATAATGGACATTTATAGTAGTACTTTTCACAGTTACATATAATTTGGATCGTTTATTTTGTAACCACTCTTTGTCTTTTTGCGTTATTTTGGTAAAGGGAAAGTCGCGGTTGGAAGCAGGTTCACTTTTGAGTAGGTACGAATCTACTTTTATATTTTTAAAGTATTGTAAATTAAAATTAAAGGTTATATTTTGTTATTTTGGGGTTGGTAATTAAAGTATGACTATTTACATATAATGGAGTGGAATTAATACGTATTTTCGTTCACGACTTTTTGAGCCATTTAAAATAGTTGGAGTTAATGAGTATGTGGTATAATTTTATTAAAATACAAATAAATAGGAATGTTATGTTTATATATTATGGGATACTCGTTAGTGTTATGTCGGTGGGATTGTTTAGCTGTTTTTTTTTCTCGTATTTTGAAACAGCTATTTCCGTTTCCGATTATTATTTTTTTTGGGAAAGGAAGTGTGTTTCAGTTGTTAGAACGGAGATGATTTACATTCTTCCTTTATATTTTGAGTTCTGTGAAATATTTTTCACACTTTAAGATAATAGTCGTTATTTTAAATGGCATTTAAATAGTCGTTTAATTTGGATGATGGATAGTTTTAGCAGAGTTAAAGAAAACATAATTAATGATTTGTTGGATTAAGTCTTTGATATTTACACATTGTATTGTCGGTAAAGGATTATCTTTATGATGTTCTATTTAAAGGTAAGTTATAAATTTCTGTTATTTTATTTGGATGGAAGCAGTTTTTAAAAACAAATATTGTGATATAATAATAAATGTA
Source organism: Lissotriton vulgaris (assembly GCF_964263255.1). Taxonomy (NCBI): domain Eukaryota; kingdom Metazoa; phylum Chordata; class Amphibia; order Caudata; family Salamandridae; genus Lissotriton; species Lissotriton vulgaris. Next base: position 2,039,681,302 of record NC_141691.1, read on the forward strand.
TTTAGTCTTTTTAGAATAGTGTTAAAAAATAAATTAGACTAAATAAATATTTTTTTATTATATTAAAATATGTGTTTTATTAGATTAAGGATATTGTTTGATCTCTATCAATTAATTTAGTTATTGCAATTAGTTCAATGTTTTGGCTATCATTTTTAAATATTCCAGTCCTCTTGTTGTAGGATATAGTTGGACTTGCTGTTGAAGATATAAATACATTTGAGCAGTTTGTCTAGAGAGTTTTGGTTTCAGTTGTATGACAGATTGCTGCATACGTAGTTCCTGAAAGCTTTGCTCTTTTTGTATAGCTGTGACTAGCTTGTGTAATGTGGGTGTTGTACGTCCAGTAGAAGAGAGGAAGGCATTGTGCCAACCTTCAACAGCATTGTTCGTTTTTGCCTCTTGGTTGAGTGTTGGTAGATAGACATTCCACCAGGGAATTGCAAATTTTGGCTGGCGTCTGTGGCCTGACCTATGTAGTCTTCCTACCCAGTTGTCCTCAAAGTAATCTAAAAGTGGGGCGAGTCTTTGCTCATTTTGGGTGTAGAAAGGACTTTCAATTAACAAATTGTAATGTTCGGCCACATCAGTTACTGGTACATATGCCAGAGCAATGAGATGTTTGATTTGGCATGCAAAAGTTATATTTGTTGCATACTCAACACTAAGGGCAGATTTTTGTAAATGTCTCCAGAGACATTGATTGAAATGAAAATAACATCCTTGAATGGATGTGTGTGGGTAAGTTTTCAAAATAGAATTAATCATAGCTTGCTCGAAGTCTATGATGATTTTCATTGGGAAGTAGTCAGAAGTTTGTTCCTTTATTTTTTGTAAGATTTCTGAGTAAGTTGTGGCTTGTTTGTTTGGTAATAAACAATATATGAAGGGGATACAGGTATTATGATATTGCCCATGAATTGTGTATAACTGGTAGAAAGGTTTTGAGCATATAGAAAAAGTTCCATCCATCATCCAAGTAGTACTTTCAGTTAATTTTTTTATATTGTTATTAGTTGCAAACATGATTATTCTTTTGTCCTTGCTATGATTATCATAAAAAATAAATGGCTCGTCATTATGAGTAATTACAAGCTCTGGCGGAATTATGACTTCTTCAAAAGTTTTAGGAGTTGGTATATTGGGTCTACTTGCTTTTTTTGTTCTTGCTATTGTTCTTTTAATGGTAGCAATAGATGGTAGCTGACCTCTTGCTTCTTTGGGAACTTTAGGTAGTAATTCTTTCAGAATTACGTTGGTAGGTAGTTCTGATCTGGTACTTAATTCCTTGATATTTTCAAGAGTGGATCTCAATTCTATTTCCGAGATGTTTGGTGGGTGATTATGTTCAGTGGTATTTATAACACTAGTTTTCCTTGTTGTAGCACGGCCATAGCATTTATTGGAGTAATATTTTGTACACTTCCAATTCACTTTAAGGTCTTTTTGTTTCTCCTGAGTATAAATGTAGCCCATATAGCATAACAAAAATTTGCCTTTCTGAGATGTAATAAATGTTGCATCATCAGTCATTCTTGAGTTCTGGTATCTAGAAAAGTTAATATACAAATATTAATACAATCAGAAATGTATAAAAGATTTTAAATTAAGCTAGTATTCTTCTAGTAATTTACTTACCAGCAGTAATGTTCTATTTATCGAAAGTAGATGCTTGTTCAGTTTGATGTTGTTCTTCTATTGCCACGGTCTGTTGAGAAATAATTAAGTATGTTATAGGAAAAGTTACAATTTATTTTTTGGTAACATTTTTTTTACGTTATAACGTCTCTAAAAATAGTTTTGTTTATTTGGATTTAAAAAGAGAAATTTCCAAGATTATACTAACAGATGCATAAAAAGAGGCATTTTTATTTGTAGCAAATTCTATAGAGTTTAAAAAGACTACTTATGTTTTATTTATGAACTTACCAAGATTATTATAGTTGTAGAATGTTTGTTCTTTGATGTGAATTATCTCTTTTCTGTATCTTTGAGTTTTGTTTAGAGAGAAAGTTGATGAAAATTACTAATGCGTTTATATGTTATATAAATAATGCACATTTGTGATAAAGCATTGTTACTTATTTGCTAAAAAGAACCGGGGATGATACATGTATTATGAGTAAAAGCACAAAAAAACATATTTAAGAACAGGAAGATTATACTAACAGATGCATAAAAAGAGTCATTTTTATTTCTAGTACATTCTATAGAGTTTATAAAGACTAGTTATGTTTTATTTATGAACTTACCAAGAGAATTATAGTAGTAGCAGAATGTTTGTTCTTTGATGTGAATTATCTCTTTTCTGTACCTTTGAGTTCTGTTTAGAGAGAAAGTTGATGAAAATTACTAATGCGTTTATATGTTATATTAATAATACACATTTGTTATAAAGCATTGTTACGTATTTGCTAAAAAGAACCGAGGATGACACATGTATTATGAGTAAAAGCACATAAAAACATATTTAAGAACAGGAAGAAAACATTTTTTACACAGCATTGTAACGTTTTTTCCTTAAAACATTCTGGCTTCACACTATGTATTAAGATTTACAGGCTAAGAAACAAAGTATAGACTTTTAAATTAGGCCAATAATTGGCAAATAACGTTAAGTAAATGTTAAACATATGTAGATACCTTTTTTAAATTTAAAGTGTCCTGTATCTTGAAGTTGAAGTATAACTTGATTTTTTTGTAGAGTCTGTTTAAAGGTAAAGTACATAAAGAAATAATAAATTAGGTTACAAATCTTGGTCTATAAGTAATAGCCAAAAAACATTAGAATTTATTAACAGAGCTATATGATTACTTACTTGTAGTTTCAGGACGAATTTTCTTGCAGAGAAGAATATAGATGGTGCTCCCAAAATTGGCAGTATGTGGTCACAAAGAATATTTCCTGCAACTTGTATGGCTGTTTGTGATTGGTTTATATAGTCTATGTGTAATTAAGTTTGCTATCTGATTGGTCAGATATGTAAAGACGAGTTATTATTGGTTAGTTTGAATTTTTTTTAAGTTAAACATTTAAGATATATCTTCTTATATAGTTTATGTTGAGGAATTGAAATGATATATTTATGTTTAAAAAAACTCTTGTAATAAATAAAGATTATGTAAAATGAGTACTAAGTATTAAATAAGTATGTTTACAAAGAGTTTATATACAAATTTCGTCAGTTTGCGAAAACACAATTTTGTACACTAAGGGGCCCATTAGGATGTCGGGCGGATTACCTCCGCCAGGGTAGCGGTGGCCACCGCCACCCTGGTGGAGGCAATCCGCCCGACATCCTTCCCTGCATTCCCCCCCGCCATATTACGATGGCGGAGGGGACCGCAGCGGTCGGAAAGACCGCCCGCCTGTTTTCCGCCCCGGTCGCATAGCGGCCGGGGCGGAAAAGGGATAACATGGTGGCAGTGTCTATCAGACACCGCCAGCCATATTAGAATAGGCATTTCTCAATGCCTTTCCGTGGCGGCAATGCCGCCACGGAAAGGCATGCGGTGTTCACTCTGGGGGGCCCCTGTGGGCCCCCAGAGTGACGGGCAAAGGGGGGTGGCACACGGGGGGGTACCTGTGGTACCCCCCTGCATTTGCATAATCGCAGCGGCAGGCATCGTGCGGTGCCTGCCACTTCGAGTATGCAAATGCGTGCAATTGTTTTTAACATTGTGGCGGGCGGTGCAGTGAGCACCGCCCGCCACAATGTTACTTTGAGGAATGCGCCCGCCACAGTGGCGGGCGCATCCTAATGCGAATGTCGGGACCCCCGCCCTTTAGGCGGGCGGTCCCGATCTCCGTTAGGGTGGCGGGCGGACTGTTTCCGCCCGCCATCCTAATGAACCCCTAAATGTTACTTAATAAATTGAAAATACATTAGTGAAGTCATTTGAAATGTGTGTATTACTTAGAGAATAGATTTATTGGTGTTATATATAAAAAATGGAGTATTATTTAGCTATCGATATTTTGATATAGACGAAAATAGTGCTATCGAAATTTTAGTATTCAATATTATTGTAGTGTGTTATATGTAGTATTGAGTGTCGATATTATGGTATTCGAAAATAATGCTAACGATATTTCTGTAGACGATATTTTTGTGCATCGATATAGTTTGCTCGATATTATTGTAGTTTTCATGTTAAGTATAGGCTGTCGATATTAGTGCTATCGATATTAGAGACTCGATGTTATAGTAGGTCGATTTTTTAGAAATCGAAATTCTGTCAGTGATTCAGCCCATAGGGCAGGGTCCTCTTTATAGACTGCAAATGGAATACCGTTTGGTCCTGGTGCTCCATCCTTTTGTCTCTTTATTAAATTGGCTACCTCGCTCTCTGAGAAGTTATGCCCCAGATCAATTTCCTGTTCCCTCTCAGTAATCCCTGTATGATTGACATCCTGAGAGCGGAGATCTTCTTCAACATATAAGGTCTTTTTTAGGAATTTTACCCAGTCCTCCTCTGTTATTGGCAACGCTATCACATGATTATTAGGTCTGTTTAAGACATTAATTATTTTCCAAAATTCTCTGGAATTCGCTTGGTTACTTGCGTGATAGAGTTTTGCCCACAAGACCTGCTGCGTTTTGTTTTTTTCAGACACAGTAATTTCCTCAAAATACTGTTTGCACTTTTAAGTTGCTTTCTAATTTCTTCGTTAACCGGTAACCTAGTTAGCTGTTTCCTCCGTATGTTGCGAGTTCGCCTAACTTTTTTAATGGTACAGGGAAGAATAATATTAGTAACTCTATTTATTTTCCCCCTTAGTTGGGATTTCCTACAAGTCGGAGTACCTTCATCCAATTCGACTACCTTCTGGGTGAACTGTTCCCAATGTTTTAGTATAGACTGACTCGGATGATCATTAAAGCATTTGTGTACCGATTTTTGGGCTTTTTTTTCAACCACATATTTTTTATCCGGTTTCCAAATTAGTTTCCTATGGTTAATTATACAGATCTGACCTTGTGTAGTTAAATAGTTTTGATTTTTGGGCAGTTCGAAATACATTTCTAATATTTGCTGGCTATGGTCACTCTCAATAACTTTTTTTAGACTATAGGAACCAATTTTATCAAAAATGTCTATTGACAGTAATGTGAAGTTTATTCTTGATTTTGATTCATGAGTGTGAAATGACCAGCCAGCGGGCTGATCGGTTGGGAACCTGCCATTTAGTACTCGGAGACCCATTGCTTCCAAATCCAACAATAGTTTTTTCCCGATTGGATTTTGTTTGGTCTTTATGCTGAGGTCTAGAACTTGTTCGCGGATCGACCATTCGTAATTTTGAGAGTGGATAAAATCGTCTCGTGTCATTTGAATTGGCAAGTTTATATTAAAGTCCCCTGTAACTAGAATATTAACAGACGGTCAAGTATTATTTGTTCCAGTAGAAATGTTACTATTGCGACACTTATGTTCTTGCGAGATGACTGGTTTGGTGGGATATATATGTTATGTATTATTAACGTGTTCCTGCTTTTTTGCTCACCGGTTGCAAAAATTATCTTAACTGCTTGTATGTTTGCATTATTTGTGTCCAGCTGTTCAAGCTTTGTTTGCAAGTCAGTCCCAATGAATATTGCCAGACCCCCAACAAGGATGTCCAAATTTGTAATATCTAATGGCTGGTATGTAGTATCGTTTATAACTTTGTAGAAAGAAAGCGTCAGTTTCCCATGTCTCCTGTAAACATATGATTTGGTAGTGAATTGACAAGGATTCTACTTCTGCGTTTTTGATTTTTTTTCCTAATCCATTGATGTTCCAGGAACATAAAGAAATCGGGCGTCGAGGGTACCCCCTTACCTCAAAATGTTTCCGTTTATTTTCTTGTCAGTGGTCGTGTAGTGCATTCCTTATCCAGTTTTCGTTTATTTGCTTAGATTCTACAATTTTTTGTTCTTCCATACTCTCTTCTTTTGCCTTGTGTGAACTACCCAGGGTTTTTTTTAATATGGAGTATACCGGATTCTTCTTTGGTTCTTTAGGAGCTTTTCTTAGGAGTTCTTCCTTCTTTAACGGCGTCGGATAAGGTTTGGGGAGAGGTTGACTAATTTTTATCCCCCAACTTTGAAAAACCTCTTGCTCTAGCATGATTTGATCCACTAAAGTCAAGTCAAGTCAAGGAATTTATATAGCGCGCTACATACCGAGAGGGTCTCCAGGCGCTTGAAGAAGGGTGGGGAATTACTTGTCGAATATCCAGGTTTTAAGTTGCTTTCTGAATGCTAGGTGGTTCTGAGTGAGGCGAAGGTGAATGGGAAGTGAGTTCCAGGTTTTAGCTGCCAAGGCTTGATTGGAAGAGCGTAGCTGGCGGGGGCGGGAGGTGTAGAAGGAAAGTCGCGTGTTGAGGCATTCGGGTCCAAGTTCGTAAAGTGCTTTGTGTGCGTGGGTTAGGAGGTGGAATGTAATCCTTTTATTGACGGGGAGCCAGTGGAGGTCTTTCAGATGACCAGACTGTGAGTGGTTGAGTGCCCTCCAGATTTTGTACAAAGCCCACAGATTCAATGTCATTTGATGTTACTTTTTCTAATGAAGGTATTGATTTCATTAGTTTAAGGATATTACCTCTATTGAGGATATCATTGGTGCCTCTAGAGTCGTATAGTGGCGTCAGTATTATTTGTGACAATGTCTTCGAGAGTAATGAGTCTGTGTTATTTTCAGTTTCTATTTGATGGGTTTTACAGATAATTAGTTTGCCTTGCGCCGTCTTTGTAATAGTTAGTTCTTCATTGTTACGTTGGTAGTTTCCAATGACCGTCATTTTATTTTTTCCGTTGTAAGTTAGTCGTGATCGTACCTGACTGTTTTTGAATAGGGACTATGTTTTTATTTTGTTGCAGGGAGTTTATAGGTTCGTTCAGTGAATTATTTTTATCTTGAGAAATTGTTCTCTGTATCCCTAAATCTAAATGATTTTTTTCCCTGTTTAACAGTGTGGTAGACTCTACTTCAGAAAACCCAGTCTTTATTTCATTCGGGTTACTTTGTATATCACTTAGCTGGCCCCAGGAAATACATCCATTTCCTTTTTGAGAGCGTATTACTTTACAATCCAGAGCCTTTTTTTTGCTCCTCTTGATGCAGTTTTTTATTTTCCTTAGTATGTCTTTGCGCCAGCTGTTTTTGGTCCATACCGTCTTCTACTGTAGTTTCGTAGAGTACATGTGACTTATTATCCATATCGTTTTTTGCTGATTTGTAAAAGATATCATGATATTTTTCGTACTTTTCCACTTTTTCGGACTGGGTCACCTCCACCTCACTTTTTCCTAAATCTGTTTCTTCTTGCGATAATTCTTCCAGTTTTGTTTCTAGCGTTTTCTTTGAGGGGGGATATATTTTTACCATGTTATCATTTTTTACCTTATTTCTAGCTTTACAAAGTTTTTTTTTGTCTCTTTGAAGTTTTAAATCCTTGGCTAGCATCCTTTTCCTTTTCTGTTTCAGTAATTATTTTTCCGTGAGTTTTCTGCGCGATAGTTGGTGACAATTCAGTAACCCCATTCTGACCTATTGTATTTTCCGTTTGTTTTAGTTGAATGATTTCCACCTACTCCCATTGCTTTTTTTCTGAGGGATTAATATGATCCTAATTTAGCTGCTGAGCTTGACATATTTCATCTTTTTTATTGTTATTTTTTCTGTGAACTAGATCTTTCACATCCTCTAATATGGTGTTTAATACTTCAGGGATAGTGGAAAGTTTATTTATAATTGGTTCACAAGTGCATTCAAATGTATTAGTTTCTGCATATTTTTGGGCTTTAGTTATTAAGAGGTTTAGTTCTGTCAGTTTTGGGTCTATTCCGGTGACCGCATTAGCCATTACTCCCAGTATTTCAATTTGAGTGTCCATTTTATTTGACTGATATGTCAGTGCTTCTAGTGTTAAAGTGGAAGTTTGGTAGAATATGTCCCATGTAGTTCCTGGGTCAATGCTAGTTGATTCTTGCAATTTCCTCTTTTTCATTATGTCCACTTTAACCTCTAATGGGAAAGGAATTGGCATTTCCCGTTCTTTATTCATGGAATTATTCAGGAGTTTTTTTAATGATGTACATTCTGCTACATGCGATATCGTAGTGTCATTGTCATTATAACTTACTGTTTGCAATTTCCTCTTTTTTGTTATGTCATCTTTAACTTCTAATAGTAATAGCTTTACTGGTTCAATAGTTTGTTGTTGCAGAGGGTTGATTTCAGCTGACTCTTAAATCCCTTTTTTGCCCTGATTTGTTACCTCTACATTTTTTAGCTGCAGTGGGGTGTGATGTGCTTGATCCCTACTTAGGTCAAAGTTTTCACATAAAAAGACCTTCTGGTTCATTTCATTTATTGGATTGTTTTCCTTGGGTGATTCGGCTGCTTCTTCTATGTCACAGTTGTTTTCCTTGAGGGTGAGGGTGTTTAGCGGTTCAATTGGGGTTTGTAATTGGTTTTTTGATGTGTCAGATTCCATTGACATTAATACCCCGGTCGGGTCAGCTAAAAAGTCGAATTTCTGAGGTATTTTAATTGATCTTTCGAACATCCGAGCAATTGGTGAGATTAAGGTTTGGTTAGATCCGTTTGCCTGCACTTTTATGTTTTGGACCTTAGGTGCTTTATTCCTCCGCACCTTCTTTGTCTGGGGGCCTGTTGATCTTTCCTTCCCAGAACGCATCCCCAGTTGCTTTGGTATTAGAATACTCACTTGGATTGCACAGGCGTTGTTATCGCAGCGCGGTCTTCCGCGCTCACACCTCTTGCAAACTGTGTGTAACCTTCTGCCTCCGGAGTTCTCAGGATTCTGACTGTTGTAGTGAAGAGCTCTCTCTTGAATTAAAGGGAGCAGGAATTGCGACCCTCCTCATAGGTAGCTCACAGGTGACTCTTGAGGTGCCGGTCTGCGGTCTCTGCTGTTACTATTGCTAATGTTGCCGTGCCCCCCGGGCACCGGCCCCCTCTCTCACTATTCACTGCTCTAAGGGAAGGATGTAAAGGAGCTAGCACTGTCAGGCACCTCTGGCACCTCTTTTACTTATGCCACCACCACCGCACCTCCTGCTGCTCCTGCTGCTCCTGCTGCTCCTGCTGCTCCTGCTGCTCCTGCTTCCAACCCATCCTGCTTGCGTGTAGCTAGTGGATGTAGCCAGTGGGGCCGAGTGCGGATGGCGGCGGCAGGCAGGCAGGTAGGCAGGAACGCAGGAAGGCGGACGGCTGGCAGGCAGGCGTGACAGACAAGAAGGCTTTAGTGTCCCCTCCTGCCCCGACCCCCAGTTGGCTGAATGACTCTGGTTCCTCCTACGGAGCTGAGCCCACTACCGGTCGGCTCACGCAGAACCGTCTCCACGGCTCCTGGCTCTTGGCTCCTGATGCAAAATTATGGCCCAGCTCTCACTCTCCCGGACATACGCGTCGCTGCAGCTCCCGTCAGCCACGTCAGCCACGCAGAGACTCGCTCAGTTCTCAGTTCCGTGCGGCCCTCAACGAAACCCCGGCGGCACCAGCACAGGCTCGGAGGTTAAGGGTAGCGGGTTGCGGGTTGCGGGTTAAATCCTCCCGAAATCCCGATACCTGATTTCCCAGGTCCGGGCTGCTGCCTCCGTTCTGCGGTTCTCCGTGAATCCGGGCTGCCGCAGTTCTCCGCAGCGATTCTCTGTTGTCAACTCTGCAGGCACCGGCCGTGCCGCGCTCGCTCACTCGCACTGCAATGTGCAAAATCCGAACTGGAGTGTCTCTCCGGACTTCGGACTTCGGACTTCGGACTTCTGACTCATTTAAGTTTGAATATCCATAAACTCTCTCTTTCATGTAATCGTTTCTCATGAATTCCATCTCTTCTATGGGGTTTAATGGCTTTCCATTGCTGCAAAGTGGTTACTTTTCAGTTTAGGACCACAACAATTGCATCATATTTACATAAAGTGCTATACAGAACCAATTACATTGTAAATATCACATTGTAGTACTACCATTTTTAATGAGTGTCAAGTGTCGATCGGCATTCACCAATCAGAAAACATGACTGTGCGGTTGCGTGATACGCAGAGCATCAGACAGTGACTCACACACCGCGCGGATGGGAGCAAGCTGCAAGAAAGATGGCGGAGCCTGACTCCTGGGATGTGGACGAATAATGAGTGTCGATCCATGGTTTCTTCTCTATGCATCAGCACTAAATAAAAAAGGACTGTTATTTTAATTATAATTCCAGAGTCAGCATTATACATATAAAGAATGCTGCATCATTTTTAATGATCGTAACACTGTAAAATACTCAGGTTAGGTATGGTCCCTCTCTCTAAATACTACTGAGTCTTTTTTATCTGTTCATGGTGCCAAGGTTGCATAAATCATGCAGCACACAAAGCTCGAAAGGGCAGTTGGCCTGTATCTTTTTCATGACAAAGAGTGTAATTGAGACTACCATTACTCGTGTTTCATATTAAGTTAAATTGTATTACCTCCTCGTTAGTCTTCCTCGCCCCCTGAGTTACAAAGTGAGCTTTAGCTCCACAACAGAACCCTCCAAAGCAAAAAGAAACCACCTCCCACCCCCTCCCAACATGGCCGACCAGTCCCACCTGACCTCTATAAGAGGCGGGCCGGCCCAACCAATCAGCCTGTTTTTTTTGTTCTGCACGATTCTCTCCAGAGCACGGTACAGGTAAGATGGGCCGGCGTGAGCTGGCCCTGGGGTTTTAGGGTTGTGGACCTGCTCTAGCGGTCTCTGGTGCCTTATTCCTAAAAAATCCCCCCCCCCTCTTCCTTCCCCCGGTCCTGTGGGGCCGGTTAGGTGCTGCTGTAGCGTGCCAGGGGTCTACAGGGGGGGGGGGGCGGCCGGGGAGATGGGGTGTTGCTACATTCCCGTGTTTTCCCCAGGTCGTTACTATGGGACCCTGGCCACTGGGTGTGCTTTGGGTCCGGCGCTGGGGGTTTTCCTGTGTGTATGCTGGGGCCCCGGTTACCTTGAAACGCCTGGCGTGGGCCCTTGGGGCTCGCGCTGTAATAGCTGTGGACGAGGGCTATGGACCTGATATTCTCGTCCCGATGCCATTTCCGTTGAGGGGCTCTTTAGGGCTCCTCATCGCATGGGCTCCACCTTCTCCACTGTCTCCCTGCACGCGGTGGTGCGGGGCGTTTCCCTGGTACTCTTGGCTACTGAAGTACAGTGGTAGCGCGCATACTTTACTTGGGGGAGGCGCCGGGTTCTATCCCCGGCGTCTCCAGGCCTTTGCCAGCCCGAACGCTTCCCGGCCATGCCCCTGTGACCGGGGGTCTGCCGGCGTGTATCACGCCTCGCCTGAGGATCGCTGGTCATTTTCCGAGTGACAATTGCTTTCCTACCTCGTCGGCGGGCCCTCGGGGGTCCTGTGAGCCGGATCCGGGTGTGTGTCTGCAGCCTCGGGCCTCGGCGCTGGTCGCTTCCGCCTCCGGACGGGAATTTCAATTCCCTAGGTCCCGCGGCGGTGGGCTGCGCTGGGGTTGGCTAGGATTTCCCGCCTCTTGGGGGCGGGGCTTCACTCTGCCTGTTGCTGCCGGTGTAGCGGCCGGGGCGGTGGGGTGCTTTTACGGACGCGGCGGCTCGCGGTGCGGTGCAGGCGCCCTTGAGCAGGTAAGGCTCTGCCCCCACGAAGGTTCCGTTCCTGCTTGTGCAGTGTGGTTTTTCTGTTCCTCAGGCCCCCTCTGCTAGTGTATGCCGTCCTCGGGCGGCTTGACTGCTGCACGGCGTGTCCCCGGCGCCTGGGGCGCGCTCGGGGGGAGACAGCTGTTCCGGGGACACATTTACGTACATGAGCCTGATGGGCCCGGTGACCTTGGAACGCCGGGCGTGGGTCCGTGGGGCTCGCGCTGTTCTGTCAGTGGGCCACTTTCTCCACTTTCTCCCGGCACGCGGACTCTTCAGGGTGCCGGGTTCGGCCTCATTGAGTCCTGGCCTCGACGGAGCCTTCCCTTTCCGGAGGTTCGGCGGCAATTAATAATAATAATTTTTTTTTTGCTCCATGGGAATGGGGTACTGAGGTACGAGGGCTCTGAAGTGGTTCTTGTGCCTCTGGGGCGGACTGCCCTCACAGGCCTGGGTTCGAATCCGCCCAGGGCTGTAGTGCTATCCCATGAGGGGACCGTGGCACGGTTTTTTCCTCGCCTCGGTGCCTTGCCCACCCGTAGCCTCCCGTGCTGCTTCTCGTATTCCTCCACCTGGGGGTATCCGGGGGGGGTCGTCTCACTGGGGGTGCCAGGGTACCCCTGCGGCATTGGGCCATTCCACCCTGTAGGCGCCTGGTCTCGTTCGCTTTCAGTGAATGGGCTGGATCGGGCCTGGTTGGTCCCCGGTGGGGAGTCGGCCTGGGCATGCCGGGTGAGGTGGGCTTAGGGCTTTCATACCGGCGCCTTGAGTCCCTTAGGGGGTGTTGGGCGCCTTCCTTGGTTCGCTTACGCGACGGAAGCTTGAGAGTGGCCCCTGTGCGGAGTGGTCACGCGCCAGGTTGTGGAGGAGTGTGGCGCCGTGGTTTGTGCAGCAGACCCTGATACTGAGGTCTAGCCCGGGTCCGGGGTTCAGATCCCCGCCTCGCCGGGTCTTGGGCTCTAATTTTCCACCGACCGGTGTATCCTCGTCTCGGTGCCTATTCCTAGCTGGGTGCCCACTCTGCATCTCGGGGCATTTGCTTGCTTGTTCACCGTTGCGGCCCCCACAACGCTATGGATGCCTGGCCTCCACCTTGTGGGGGCCCAGGAGTGGAGGCCTCACAGGGAACACCTGGAGGGTTCCACAGCGGTATTTTACGTCCCTAGGGGTGAGGGAGTCTCGCCTTGTCTGGGGTGGGGCCCCTCGACGATCCCCACGGATTTCGGGGTGTCCGCCTCCACGGGGGGCGCTCTGGACTACACAGTTGCGAAATCTGGCTTTTCCCGGGCTCGGGCTGGCCTTCTCCCACCCTGGGAATCGGGAGGGGGGGGGGGCTGCGCCTCCGTTGCGTCCCTTCTTGGGACGTTGCTGTTAGAGTTCGTGGGCTCCTTGAGCTTACTGGCCGGTGTCCGGTCTTGCGATTTGCCGCGGGGGCCGCCTTCTCGGAAGGTTGGTGGTGCTCGCTTCAGCGGCACATTTGCTAACATTGGAACGATCTTGAGGGGTTTAGCAGGGCCCCTGCGCATGGTTGACACGTTCTTTCATGTAGCGTTCCAATTGCCTTCTCCTTCCCTGGTCTCGACTGTGGGTCTTTCTGGGACCATGGGTGGGGACGGTGCTCCTGGCCCGCCTGGTGGTTCTTAGTCGCCGGGTGTGGGTCTTGGGGTGCCCTGTCTGGCCGTGTGCTTCCTCACGGCCTCATTTTTGTCCCCCCCACATGGGAATGTGGCTTCACATCTGGCGGTGTCTCTCGGCCGTCGGCTTCCGGGCCTATGTACGGTGGTCCCCTCGGTCCTCGTCTCGGGCTTGTCCTCCTTCGGGGGGGCGTGTGCCTGGTCCCGGTACTCCCCTCTGGTGCTTTCAGGGGGGGGGCGTCCTTTGGCGCCGGTCCGTTTGGAGGTCGTTGGGTTCTCCGGCGGACGCTCAGCTCCTCGTGCTTCGGGGGTTGCTGGATGTCTTCCTGGCCGGCCGTCTTTTTGCTGTGCTCGCTTCAGCAGCACTTTTACTAAACTTGGTTGAGGTGACTGGCTTGGCCCCTGCACGGTTTCGTGTGGCATTCCCGTTGCCGGTGCCTAGGTCCCCGGGTCTTGGTCGGGTTGGGCGCCCTGGTGGGGGTGTCACCGGTCCTGGCCCTTCGGGCTGTCTTCCCCCGGGGTCCGACGGAGTCGGGTCTGGCCTTCGTTGCATGGTCTCGCCCTGCCCCGGTGGTGTTTCGACGCCTAGGGCCTCGGCTCGGTCTGCCTCCGGGGTCTCTGTTCACGGAGGGGGGCTCGGCCCTCCGGCCCGGGTTCTACTCCTCCTTCCGGGTCCTTATTACCTGTCTTTCGCGTGGCCTTTCGGTCTGCTGGACGCATCTCCCACGTGCCCTCTGAGATCGCGGTTCCTCGGCAGGAGGCGCTTGGGCTGGGCCGGGGTGCTCATGGGCGCTCGGCTCGGCGGCGCATGGCCTTGTTTTGGAACGTGGCAGTGGTGTGGTGCCTGGCACCCGCGCGTGGTTGCCACGCAGGTCATGGTGCGTTCCTGTTTTTGGTTCCCGGCGGGGTCCACCGCCCCGGGTTCCTTCTCCTTTGGCCGAGCCGGCGATTCGAGCCTCCTGGCCGATCACGGATCTTCCCGTACAGTGGTTGGGTCCCCCGCTCTCGGCGTCGGTGTTGAGCCGGCTCTTGTCGGCTGGCCTGCCTCCTTGTGCAGGCCTGGTTCTGGAGCGGAGGACGCTGCTTGCTCGGGGGTTGTGGCTTTGCTGCTGGGTTCCCGCAGGTATTCCAGTGCTCGCTTCGGCAGCACGTATAAACACGGCTCCTGCGCAAGGAGGACACGCGGATTCGTGAAGCGTTCCATGTTAGTGGAGAAGTGTGACTCAGGGGTTGGTGGCGGCAGTCCCGGTAGCTGAGATTGGACCTGGACCGGGGTTCGGTTCCCCGCCTCGGTGGGTCTTAGGCCTACATACTTCCATGGACTCGAGAATTCTCATGCCGGTGCCTACTCGTCTCACATGTTCACACTCTGCAACTCTGGGCAGATGCTTGCTTAGTCTCCACTAGGGCCCCTTGCGGCGGGATGCCTGACTCTCACCTTGTATCCTGCTGGGGTTATCTCACAGGGGAATCCCAGGTCGGGTTCCCAAGGCACGCTCCTTGATGCCTTTGGGTGATACGTGCGCTATGCACATCGCAATGCACTTGCATACTCCCTCTCTCGTTCTACGAGCTCTTCGGGGTCCGCCCTTTTGGGCCCCGACCCTCGGTGGCTCTGCGGTTCCTCGACTGTCAGGTGGTTTTCCCTGGTGGCGATGGTGTCTGCTGGGCGGATGGGCGTGCGGGGGTCGTTCCTCCGCGCCCCGCCCTTCTTGCGGGTTTTGCCGGACGGGGTTGTTCCTCCGGCATGTCCCCCGTGTCCTTCCCGGGGTCCCTTCCCTGGGGCCTTGGACTCAGGTGGTATCTTTGCCGCTGTTTCCGGCCTACGTGGTCCCTCCCTTGTCCGGGCTGGTTGTTCGGCGTGCTGTTTTGGCTTCTCTTAGCCGCACGTTTTTTCCTTTCCCGGTGGGATGACCTGTGTTTTGCCTTTTGGGCCCGGTTCGTTCGGGCCGCTAGCCCTCGTTCCTCCTTGGCTCGCGGGCTTACACAGGCTGGCATCCTTCCCTACGCTTCGCTGGGTTCGGTGGATCCGGCGGGGGCCCGGGGTCGGTCCGCGAGGTATGGCTCTGTTCCCTGGGCCCCCTTAGTGGGTGTCTCCTCTGTGGAGTTTTATCTGTCTTCGGCGTGGTCGTCCCCCGCCTGGTACGTGGGTCTCTAGCAGTCCCGGGGGGGACTTCGCTGGGGCCTTTCTGAGTGCTGGAGCTGCGGCTCCTGGTTGGCCTCCTTTTCCTGGAGGTCTTGATTTCAGGTTTCCTGTGGTCCCTGTTTTCTTTTCAGTTGGTTTTACATCAACCTTGGGTTGGTTTCTCTGCATCACCGTGTGGTGTTGTTGTTCGGGTGGTCAATGAAGCCTTGTTGGCTTGGGTATTGGCTCACTTTGTAACTCAGGGGGCGAGGAAGACTAACGAGGAGGTAATGCCCCGGTTACTTACCGGTAATCTTCATTACTCCGAGTATAGTCTTCCTCGCCACATGAGTTCCCTCCCCCCCTCCCTGTCTGGCTATCGGCTTCATTGTTTGCTTGGTAGGTCAGGCTGATTGGTTGGGCCGGCCCGCCTCTTATAGAGGTCAGGTGGGACTGGTCGGCCATGTTGGGAGGGGGTGGGAGGTGGTTTCTTTTTGCTTTGGAGGGTTCTGTTGTGGAGCTAAAGCTCACTTTGTAACTCATGTGGCGAGGAAGACTATACTCGGAGTAATGAAGATTACCGGTAAGTAACCGGGGCATGATCACACATACACTGTTTTGTACTAAATATGTATCACCTTGATTTCAAAATAAGACCGCCTCCTTGCTTTTAACTTTGTCTTGGATTGTCAACATATTTTTTATTGTGTTTAACACTCAGCGTGATGCTCTGTTAAAATATATTGTTTGTTTGTATAAAGTCTGTTTTTCATTTTATAAAATATATTTCAATTTATTGTAACCTGTGATTATGTTTTATCTGTTTTCACTTTATATCTTTTGTTATCTGTAAAATTATTTCTTCCATCTATGATCAACTTTTCTTGATGGGCATATCATTTTTTGGCCCTGATGAAACAACATATTGTGAAACGTGTTGGCTCATGACGAATATCTTAAGTAAAGAGCAATATAAACATTTTTTAATGAATTTTTTCAACTTCTGATCTTTGCAATTATTGAGCTCAAAGACCTCAAAAAGCAGTCTAACTATATCTGCTAACAAAACATTGGGGTCATAGCCACATATGTCCCTCACACAATACTCTGGAAAGAAAGCCTTCAGGTCATTTCTGTCCTGGATCAGCCTCATGAAAAGGGGTAATTGAGAGGGCATTCTTGATACCTAATTGAATGTTTCAAAGTGGAAAGGAGGTTGGCCATGGGCAGCAGGTGGGGTGAAGTCTACCTGGAAATGGTTCACCTTCTCTACGCAGTTGTCCACATACTGTAAAATAGCTATTCCTAATTGATCCAATTGCTAAACCTGCTATTCCTGGATTATGTGTTTAACGCCCTCATCATAATGCAAGTTTCCTTTTATAGGCAGCATTGTTCTCTTCTTAAGAAATTATTTCACATGAGTAGATGCATCAGATTGCATAGTCAGCAACAAAAGCAGTAAGTCTCTTCTATTGAATTGACGGCATGCATAACGATAAGGGCACCTGCGTTTCTCATAGTTGTAACCTTCCGTATTTTCTAAGCATGGGCAAATTTTGCGAGACTGCCGTTTGCGAATTCGCATGAAATCGCAAAAAAATCTGCAAATTAGAGGATTTTCCCGTGAAATCGATGTTTTTTTTGCGATTTGCACCATACTTAACTTGAGTACTTTCTACTGGCTAATCAGTAAGTGCTACCTCCTTGGGTAAATGTATAGTGCTTATCCTACACTGCAGCTGCGTAAAGGGGCAGATGATTTGTCCCTAGTGACCAGGTGTGCCTTTAAGTTTGCCACCGTGCTAAAAGGTGCCGAGGTCCCTTGAGAGAGCTGTCCATCATAGTTTGGAAAAGGCAGGAAAAATGATTTATACTGCTAGTGTGTGGTGCGGGGCTTCTATGTGCGTGCACATGCCTCTTCTGTAAAGGGTCAGAGAGCGAGCAGGGCAGCAGGTGAGGAGAAAGCCGCCTCCTGGCCACAGGAACTACAAGGGGATCGCGCTTGAGAAACTCATGGATGCAAAGACCTCCCTCAAGTATTACAGCTATTTTTTGACTGCAGATATGGGGTTAAAGCACACTTGCCCAGCCTGGACCTTGCTCACTAATTTTTGGGGCTGATTAAAAATGTTACTGAATTTGAACTTCAACTCGGGCACCAGCTATATCTGTCCTTTCCTCCTATTGAGGTTGAATGTTTGTAACAGGAGCCTCGTGCCAGAATGAATCCTGCCCTGCATAGTTATCCACGAAGATGCCACCGTTTTGTGCAATACCTCTACTCAACTGGAGTACTGGCTATTCAGTAAGTGCTACCTCGTTGTGTAAAGGTATAGTGCTTTTCCTTTTCCTACACTGCAGCTTCGTAAAGGGCCAGAAGATTTGTCCCCAGTGACTATGTCTGCCTGTAAGTTTGCCACAGCGCCAAAAGGTGCTGAGGTCCCTTAAGGGAGCTGTCCATCATAGTTGGGAAAGGGCGGGAAAAAAGTTTGATACTGCTAGTGTGGTGTGCGGGGCTTCTATGCGTGTGCACATGCCTCTTGTGTAAAGGGTCGGAGAGCGAACAATGTAGCAGGTGAGGAGAAAGCAGCCTCCTGGCCTCCTGGTCACAGGAACTACCCTGCGAAGGAAGATGTGTTGTAATCTTCCTTCCTTCTTCCCTTGGTACAATCCTTTCCCCCTCCTCCCTCCTTCTCCTATGGAATGTTCCATTAGAGTTCCTTTAGAATGTTGGTGAGCACGTCAGGTATGAGAGTGGATGACAGAATAAAGACGTTCTTACCTACATGCTTGGAGTCTCTTTCTTCTTTACAACACTGGTGACGAATTGGGGAAGGGGGCCATCTCTGTCATCTCCCCTTTGTATTGCTCTCTCCTTCCTGCAACTTGGAAATATCATCAATCTCCAGAGAGATGCCTCTCTTGAGTTGAGTAGAAGTTTTACCTTTGAAGTTATCCTTCTGTGTTGCTCTACTGGGACGGACGCCCTTGTGCAGAAGATTTCACTGGATTGATGAGAGGAGGGAACCACCTGTGTTCGAGTATCGTGCAGATCTGGGAGCAAGGCGTGAGTCCTCCATAGTGCCTCTGTCCCCAGCAGTACTTCACGTCCATGCCTGATCTCCATCGTCTGTGAAAAGTTTGGAGCGGCTGACTCAGTACCACAGTGCCCAGCTGCGCTTCATTACTGGTGAAGGTTTCCTGATCTGCTTACGTTGGCGAAGATACTGTAACACTGCTATAGTGCCCTGCAGTGCTTCACATCTTTGCCTGATCTGCCTTCTTCTGTGGAAAGACTGGAGCGGCCATTCTGGGAAGATACGGTGGTGCTGTGGGAGTCCACCACTGTGTTCAGTAGTGCTTCATCGTCCCCCTCCTGGTGATTGCCACTTTCGTTGGCGAAGAGTGTGTAGGGCTGCGTAACTGCGCCTCTATGCCACACTGCCCAGCAGTGCTTCATGGTATTTCAGATCTCTTGATCATCAGTTCGCCTGGTGAACGATTCGGGTCCTCCGGCAACCTACCAGTGATTGCAGACGCACTGCTGCTTTTATTTATCCGACGGACAACGCCTGCTCTCCATTCTGGCATACAACCTCCTTTAATCTGCCTCAGAGTGCAGCTTGTCAGCCTCCTGGCGCGCCAGTCCCTCAGAGTGCGGGCGACAGTTCCTCTCAGAGCGCTCATTGTCAATTTCCCGGTGCTCCAGCTGCTTTAGAGCCGGTCTACTCATCCGGTTTTCACCCTCCTCACTGTTTACAGTAGCACCAGTTTCTTCAATTTTGTTGCTCCGCACCATCCCCTCAGGGCCGGCTTTCTGATCTTCTGATGTCGTATCTCCTTCCCCTCATCCGGTCCCCCTGCACTTTATCCGTAGCCCTCCTACCACCTCACAGCTGCTCGTCAAGACAGGATCTTCGGCATTTCTTGCTGCGTGCATCCCCAGGACAGACTTTCTTTTGCTGAACCTCGTATATACCAGACATTGCTGGACTTAGCGTGTGCCTTCACCATACTATTTAGGCTCACCTTCATATATCCAAGTAAGACTTTTCATTTTTCTCCTGGGGTGACTTGCCCATTTAACTCCTTTATTCCTGATCATTTTTCCTGGTGCTTTACATTGCATTTACTACGGTGATACACACACCTATCTAGAGTTTCTCCTGCTGTCTTTCCTCAGTATTTACAACAAGGGGTGGTGAGGGACAGAGTCTCTGAATTAAGCAGAAAGCTCTCACCCAGTCAAGAGATCAGGGCTAGATCCAACACCGTTTTTTAGCTCACTGCACCATCCCAGTTTCAGAACCTAGCTGTATGCAAATTAGTCTGTTCCTGCCCCAGTGCATGATGGGAACAGGGCAAACCAAACTACAAAAGCCAATTCTTACACTAGGAAGGAAACAAGCTCCCGGGGACCGGTTTCTGGCATTACAGCCGTCTTCGGCCCGGTTTGCTTGAATCCTGATGGTGCAATGAGCAAGGGTCTCACATCTGAGAATACCCTTCCACGCTTAGGGTGGACAAAAATATTTACAACAAGGGGTGGTGAGGGACAGAGTCTCTGAATTAAGCAGAAAGCTCTCACCCAGTCAAGAGATCAGGGCTAGATCCAACACCGTTTTTTAGCTCACTGCACCATCCCAGTTTCAGAACCTAGCTGTATGCAAATTAGTCTGTTCCTGCCCCTTTTCTGAATCGTTTTTTGGCCACTATAGGTGTGGCAGGGTATACTCAGACATGAGTCCCTTTCTCACTGCTCCATCAGGATTCAAGCAAGCCGGGCCGAAGATGGCTGAAATGCCAGAAACCGGGCCTCGGTAGCTTGTCTCCTTTCTGGTGAAGAATTGGCTTGGTAGTTTAGTCTGCCCTGTTCCCATGATGCACTGGGCCAGGGACAGACTGATTTGCATATAGCCAGGTTCTGAGCTGGGATGGGGCAGTGAGATAAATAACGGTGATGGATCAAGCCCTGATCTTTGGACTGGGTAAGAGTGGTCTGCTTAATTCAGACACTCTGTTCATCACCACCCCCTTTTCTGAATCGTTTTTTGGCCACTATAGGTGTGGCAGGGTATGCTCAGACATGAGTCCCTTTCTCACTGCTCCATCAGGATTCAAGCAAGCCGGGCCGAAGACGGCTGAAATGCCAGAAACCGGTCCCCGGTAGCTTGTCTCCTTTCTGGTGAAGAATTGGCTTGGTAGTTTAGTCTGCCCTGTTCCCATGATGCACTGGGCCAGGGACAGACTGATTTGCATATAGCCAGGTTCTGAGCTGGGATGGGGCAGTGAGATAAATAACGGTGATGGATCAAGCCCTGATCTTTGGACTGGGTAAGAGTGGTCTGCTTAGCCACTTGGCTGCTAAGGCAATATTTTTCTTTTCATTGATTTTCCATTGAAATCAATGGAAAGTCCATGACGAGTTACCCTTGTCATTAGCGGCGAAGAGGTTAATTCAGACACTCTGTTCATCACCACCCCCTTTTCTGAATCGTTTTTTGGCCACTATAGGTGTGGCAGGGTATACTCAGACATGAGTCCCTTTCTCACTGCTCCATCAGGATTCAAGCAAGCCGGGCCGAAGACGGCTGAAATGCCAGAAACTGGTCCCCGGTAGCTTGTCTCCTTTCTGGTGAAGAATTGGCTTGGTAGTTTAGTCTGCCCTGTTCCCATGATGTACTGGGCCAGGGACAGACTGATTTGCATATAGCCAGGTTCTGAGCTGGGATGGGGCAGTGAGATAAATAACGGTGATGGATCAAGCCCTGATCTTTGGACTGGGTAAGAGTGGTCTGCTTAATTCAGACACTCTGTTCATCACCACCCCCTTTTCTGAATCGTTTTTTGGCCACTATAGGTGTGGCAGGGTATACTCAGACATGAGTCCCTTTCTCACTGCTCCATCAGGATTCAAGCAAGCCGGGCCGAAGACGGCTGAAATGCCAGAAACCGGTCCCCGGTAGCTTGTCTCCTTTCTGGTGAAGAATTGGCTTGGTAGTTTAGTCTGCCCTGTTCCCATGATGCACTGGGCCAGGGACAGACTGATTTGCATATAGCCAGGTTCTGAGCTGGGATGGGGCAGTGAGATAAATAACGGTGATGGATCAAGCCCTGATCTTTGGACTGGGTAAGAGTGGTCTGCTTAATTCAGACACTCTGTTCATCACCACCCCCTTTTCTGAATCGTTTTTTGGCCACTATAGGTGTGGCAGGGTATACTCAGACATGAGTCCCTTTCTCACTGCTCCATCAGGATTCAAGCAAGCCGGGCCGAAGACGGCTGAAATGCCAGAAACCGGTCCCCGGTAGCTTGTCTCCTTTCTGGTGAAGAATTGGCTTGGTAGTTTAGTCTGCCCTGTTCCCATGATGCACTGGGCCAGGGACAGACTGATTTGCATATAGCCAGGTTCTGAGCTGGGATGGGGCAGTGAGATAAATAACGGTGATGGATCAAGCCCTGATCTTTGGACTGGGTAAGAGTGGTCTGCTTAATTCAGACACTCTGTTCATCACCACCCCCTTTTCTGAATCGTTTTTTGGCCACTATAGGTGTGGCAGGGTATACTCAGACATGAGTCCCTTTCTCACTGCTCCATCAGGATTCAAGCAAGCCGGGCCGAAGACGGCTGAAATGCCAGAAACCGGTCCCCGGTAGCTTGTCTCCTTTCTGGTGAAGAATTGGCTTGGTAGTTTAGTCTGCCCTGTTCCCATGATGCACTGGGCCAGGGACAGACTGATTTGCATATAGCCAGGTTCTGAGCTGGGATGGGGCAGTGAGATAAATAACGGTGATGGATCAAGCCCTGATCTTTGGACTGGGTAAGAGTGGTCTGCTTAATTCAGACACTCTGTTCATCACCACCCCCTTTTCTGAATCGTTTTTTGGCCACTATAGGTGTGGCAGGGTATACTCAGACATGAGTCCCTTTCTCACTGCTCCATCAGGATTCAAGCAAGCCGGGCCGAAGACGGCTGAAATGCCAGAAACCGGTCCCCGGTAGCTTGTCTCCTTTCTGGTGAAGAATTGGCTTGGTAGTTTAGTCTGCCCTGTTCCCATGATGCACTGGGCCAGGGACAGACTGATTTGCATATAGCCAGGTTCTGAGCTGGGATGGGGCAGTGAGATAAATAACGGTGATGGATCAAGCCCTGATCTTTGGACTGGGTAAGAGTGGTCTGCTTAATTCAGACACTCTGTTCATCACCACCCCCTTTTCTGAATCGTTTTTTGGCCACTATAGGTGTGGCAGGGTATACTCAGACATGAGTCCCTTTCTCACTGCTCCATCAGGATTCAAGCAAGCCGGGCCGAAGACGGCTGAAATGCCAGAAACCGGTCCCCGGTAGCTTGTCTTCTTTCTGGTGAAGAATTGGCTTGGTAGTTTAGTCTGCCCTGTTCCCATGATGCACTGGGCCAGGGACAGACTGATTTGCATATAGCCAGGTTCTGAGCTGGGATGGGGCAGTGAGATAAATAACGGTGATGGATCAAGCCCTGATCTTTGGACTGGGTAAGAGTGGTCTGCTTAATTCAGACACTCTGTTCATCACCACCCCCTTTTCTGAATCGTTTTTTGGCCACTATAGGTGTGGCAGGGTATACTCAGACATGAGTCCCTTTCTCACTGCTCCATCAGGATTCAAGCAAGCCGGGCCGAAGACGGCTGAAATGCCAGAAACCGGTCCCCGGTAGCTTGTCTCCTTTCTGGTGAAGAATTGGCTTGGTAGTTTAGTCTGCCCTGTTCCCATGATGCACTGGGCCAGGGACAGACTGATTTGCATATAGCCAGGTTCTGAGCTGGGATGGGGCAGTGAGATAAATAACGGTGATGGATCAAGCCCTGATCTTTGGACTGGGTAAGAGTGGTCTGCTTAATTCAGACACTCTGTTCATCACCACCCCCTTTTCTGAATCGTTTTTTGGCCACTATAGGTGTGGCAGGGTATACTCAGACATGAGTCCCTTTCTCACTGCTCCATCAGGATTCAAGCAAGCCGGGCCGAAGACGGCTGAAATGCCAGAAACCGGTCCCCAGTAGCTTGTCTCCTTTCTGGTGAAGAATTGGCTTGGTAGTTTAGTCTACCCTGTTCCCATGATGCACTGGGCCAGGGACAGACTGATTTGCATATAGCCAGGTTCTGAGCTGGGATGGGGCAGTGAGATAAATAACGGTGATGGATCAAGCCCTGATCTTTGGACTGGGTAAGAGTGGTCTGCTTAATTCAGACACTCTGTTCATCACCACCCCCTTTTCTGAATCGTCTTTCCTCAGTGACACACTCACCTCCTGTTTGTCACTACTATTCGACGGTGATACACACACCCTAATGTCTCCTGTGTTCAATTCCACGGTGACACTCTCACCATTGTGCGTCATTATGTTCTTACGGTGATACACACACCTGACACTACCACTTAAACAGCGCCCATTTCACGGTGACACTTTCACCCTGTGTGTCACTGCCTCTCCCACAGTGATACATATATGTTATTCCACCACTTAATTTCTTTGGCAAATTCTCCTACCTCTGCTCCAATAAGCTGACTCTATCCTGGTCTATTTCAGTAATACCAGCTTACCCTCCGTCTAACCCATTTCTAGGGAGCTCATCATCCCAATTGTAGTATATTGTAGTATTTCATAATTGTCGCGTAAATTTCTGGTTACTTCACAAGCAAGGTTCCTTGCACCTTCCTTTCAATTGGAATATCCTAAGTGTATTTAATACTATGTATTTTTTGCTCTGTGAGGCTATCTGTACATTCTGAGTACTGTTTATGAGCATGTGTTTTCAGGGTATTTGAAATATTCTGCTTACTGAGTACTTCTCCCTGCATGATCATTATTTTAGAGTGCATTTTAGTACAGTTTAGGGACTGCTACTGTACATTAGCAATTTCTCAGGTCTTCTTAGAAGTTATATCTTCATTTAGCTTAATTGCAGTTGTTCGCATTTAGGTTTTCTCTTGGACGTCCTTTCCCAAGTCCCTTAAGGACTCCTCTTGTCTGCGCCCCCCTATTTTACCCTAGCAGAGTGCAACCTTTTCTGGCCATTCCTTCCTGCTGCAGCTTACTAGAATAGCTACCTCCCCTATTATGGCAGGACAAGCTATGAGCCAACCCCCTCCATTCCTTAATGAGATCAGAGAACCAGAAATTTACCGGAACTAATGGATAAATGTATTCACCTCTTACCTCATTGCTATAGTAGGCGACAGGTATTCGGCTCTCCGCAAACAACATATATTGCTGCATAACCTAGGGATACAAGGTAGGAAGATTAATGACACCTTACCTGAGCCTGAGTTAGAGGAGGATGAGGATGAGACAGACAAGTTTAAAATTACCCTTTTAAAGTTAGAAGCACATTTTGGTGACAGGGTGAATGAAGCTTTGGAGCGACATAAGTTCTTTACCCGCATCCAAGGCAAACAGGAGTCTGTCATTAATTATATTGCGGCACTTAGAGGCGTGACTCAACTATGTGACTTTGGTGAGCTTACTGACTCACTCATCACGGACCAACTAGTGAGGTGCACGAACAATAGTCTCATCCAAGAAAAGCTTCTGGCAAAAAAAAAAAACACTTTAAAGGTAACGGTCAACATAGCAGTTTCAATAGAACACACAGCTAAGTGTATTAAAGAGATGAAGCCTCCAAACAAGCTCATTGGCAATGTTCAAAATAGCAAGGAGATGTTAAGCAATTACAGTGAAAATGAAGTACTTAAGGTCAGACCTGGTGAGGTCAAGGATAACCATGCAGTTCGTAAGAAGGAAAGGTTAAAATGCTATAGATGTTGCAGCAGTAATCATCTTGCCGATGACGTGTGTTGCACTGCCCGCAATGTCACCTCTGTCAAATGTAATTAGAAGGGGCACCTGAGCAGAGTCTGCAAAAATAGTGAGAACAGCCAAGTTAAAGTTGTGCACAGCGAAGGGGACGTTACCGCCAAGTACATGTTTCAAATAAGAGTAAGGGACTCCCAAACTTCTGAAATTTCACTAGGGCATTCCAATGACCACAAATCTAACGATCACCCTAAATGCACTATCTTTGTGAATGATTTTCCTATAGACGTGTTTGCTGACTTGTGTGCTCCGGTCACCTTACTTAACATGGATAGCATAAAGGACATAATTTACACCTCCAACCTCAGTATGCTGGAACCTTACATTTCAGCTATTGGGTATGCATATGAGAACATTCCCTTGTTGGGGATGATGATGGCATATATCAAATTCAAAGGAGGAACTACATGGGGCAAGGTGTATACAGTAAGCAAAGGTGCCAATCTTTTAGGTTGGCATCATCAAAGAGAGTTGGGGATGGTTCTGGATCCTAATAATAAAGATCAAGTTCTCTTAACTGAGTGGGAGGCGGTAACCAGCAATTTTTTAAACATTCATCCTGAATTGTTCTCCGGATTTGACCACAATGTAAATGCTATGGCCTGCCGTGTAACTCCCTCGGGAGTGAACATCACTACAAATCATGATGCTAAAACCCCAGTAGAAAAGGGGTTACCTGAGCTGTTTCATACTGCTTCAGGAACTGACGTGGTAAAAAGTTGGCCCTGTGCCAGTTAATCCCACAGCAGTCCCTAAGACACCATGGACTACGTTGGCATTAGATTTAATCAGTCCCACGAGACAGTTGGGTTTCCTGAAGAAATGTGTGAATGTACTTATAGACTACACTTCTCGCTGGATCAAATATAAGTTGGTTCAATGTGTTTCGAACAAAAAGTCTCATTGATTTTTAAGAGACTCTTTTGCATGTGAAGGTGTACCAGCTTGCATAGTCACCAACAACAATATCAAATTCTCTTCATTGGAAATGAAGGCATTCCTTAATGAACTGAGCATCAAGCATGAGAGATCCACTGTACAAGACCACAGGGACAAAGACCCCATTTGGATGTTAATCAAAAATCTCACACACATAGCTTGTGTTAACAATATGGATGTAGACAAAACGTTAAGAGATAGCGTTTAGGCATATCACACCTCTTCCGACTTGGTAACAGGAGTAACCCCTTTTGCTTCCATTAGGGGAAGAGATCTGTTTGCCAAACCTGCTATTCCCGTATTATGTGCCTAACGCCCTCATAATAATGTAATTATGTTTCAGTTTCCTTTTATAGGCAGCATTGTTCTCTTCTTAAGAAATTCTTTCGCATGAGTAGATGCATCAGATTGCATAGTCACCAACAAAAGCAGTAAGTCTCTTCTATTGTTTTGACGGCATTCCTAACAATATGGGCAGCTGCCTTTCCCATAGTGGTAACCTTCTGTATTTTCCCCTTAGCAGCAATGTGTACCCGTTTTTAAAATATGCCTGTTTTCATTGTATCCTTCTCCGGCGAAGGGAGATGTGTTGTAATCTTCCTTGCTTCTTCCCTTGGTAGAATCATTTCCCCCTCCTCCCTCCTTCCCCTATGGAATGTTCCATTAGAGTTCACTTTCGAATGTTGGGGAACACGTCAGTTATGGAGAGTGGATGACAGAATAAAGACATTCTTACCTACATGCTTGGAGTCTCTTTCTTCATTACAACACTAATCTACAAAGATGTTCTGTGAACAACACCAGGACATTATTAAAAACGTGATAAGCCAAAGTGAGTATAATAGGAAGGACTACAAATTAGTTCTACCCTGCAACAAATCTCAAGGACTGTATTATTCAACTATGCATCCTGTGAGTACTAGGACAGGATTGTTTACTGAAGGTCCAGGAACTGAAGAGCTGGGCTGTGGATGAGCATTTAGAACTTTTGTTTCTGAAGAAGGAGTTGGGGACATTCAAATCTCAAAAAAGCCTCGGGCTTTAACCTTCCTTGGAGACCAAGAAGTAGCAGAAGCTGCACCTGAGACCTTTCATACTTTCCAATGACACCCCAGGCAAGAAGGTTTAGGATTCCTTCTCTTTGACAAGATATGGTCATGAATGGCTGGAGGAGGAGAAAAGATGGAGGGGTGAGCTTTCAGTGGATATATCTTGAAGGGAAGATCATATCCTTTTTAATGATATGGAAGCTACACATTTCTGAAGTCAATGTCTGTTAGTGGTCTCTTAAAGTAGACATCTGTCTGCTAGTCTGTTAATTTTGTTTCGCAGGGACATAAGTAAAGTGTGTTAGAGTAGCAGGTGTGGAAAGGGGGATGAGGAATGACACTGTTGTTGCTGGCAAATAAATTGGCGTTGGTCATGAAGAAAATAAGATAACCTTGAAAAGCTGCAAATGTTCTGTGTCTTTTAAATTGAGTGAGCAAAATCTAATTTGATGCTCTAAATTTTTAAATTGTTTATATTACCATTTTACAATTTAATTTCCCCAAGACCCACCCACTATCCCAAGCCATTATACAGATTGATGCCTACATTGGTTGAGCTGTGCATCAATTTAAACAAAAAAAGGTTTATATACAACAAACAAAAGTAACAAAGGGAAAGAAAATGCAGCACCATAGATCAATTGTCTATTGACCATCTTCATGGGACTCCAGCCATTCCCTCAAAGGAGCCCAGATTAGCAACCCCTTTTTGCAAGCCCAAGAGATCTTCTGGGCATACACAGTGCTTTCAATGTGATACACCAACATTAAACAACCTAGACAATGAATAAAGGAAGGCGAGGCGGGATCCAGACAAGCTGTCCTTAGGCACAGTCTAAACACTGCCATCGCGATAAACAGAAAAATAGGATGAGCCATCGGGGAGATTTCCTGTTCATGAACTCCTGAAATAATTGATTGTGATGTGACCGAAACCTTCAATTTCAATTTAACTCCAGTCTTAGGCTTGCTAACCCTGGGCAATCCTCCAGCATATTAGCTAGATCAACCCCAAAGGAAAAATAACACTGCTAATCGCCTCCATTTGCTAATCTTTGCCAGAGGTATTTATAAATTAAACCAAGTCTGGTTGCACTTGTAGGTCAGCGGAGAAAAGACTGTCCTTCTACGTAACATGGCTGTTTGCCTGCCACTGGGCCACATATTTCTCAATGTCATCACCTAGCCTGCCATTTAACAATTTATAAATCTCCCCAATCCAATGTTGTCCTCCACTCAACATCTCCACGAGTGCTACTTTATTAATGGTATGTTATGATAGGTAATTTTATGTAGCGCACAGCTTTCTCAATGATGTGACGTCCCGGCGCTTGCAGCAGTGCCAATAGAACGCAATGGCTAGATCGTATAGAATAGGTAGGTCTTGACAGCCTTGCGGAAGGACAGCAGGCAATCTAACTGCTGGATATGAACAGGGAGAGAATTCTATAGTCTAGCAGCCAGATATCGAAATGACTTGCCCCCACTCTGAGGCGTTTCACACGGAGGACCGCTACAAGGGATTGCTCTGACGAACGTAGCTGGTGAGTAGGAACATAAGAAAATAGCAGACTCAACAGGATCTCAGGGGAAGACAAATTTAGAGTCTTGAATGAAAGGCATTAAGCTTTAAATTAAATCCTTTGGGGCATGGGTAACCAGTGAAGGCGCTGTAAGGCACCTGACGCAGAACTGGTCCTAGGGAGCCTTAGCAGGACTCGAGCGGCCGCATTATGTACTCGCAGCAAGCGAGTGACTTCAGCCTTATTGGCGTCTAGCATCAGTGAGTTGGCGTAATCTAATCTAGATAGGTTAGTCGCCTGGACTACCAAATGTTGGGTAGAAGGATCAAAGAAGCCCTGTAGGGGTCTCAGACCCCGCAGAAGTTCGAAGCAAGTGATGGCAATCTTCTTTGTATGTTCCTGGAACTCAAGAGTGGAGTCGAACCAGATACCTAGATTGTTTACTGCTAAATTAGGGGTAGGGGCGGTCCCCAAAGAAGCCGGTCACCAGTGATTGCTCCACAGCCCTTTATCCTTCCCCACAAGTAGGACTACTGATTTGTTAGCATTGAGTTGAAGGCAGTTTACTGTTAGCCAATGCGCAACTGTCGCTAGGCCATCCCGGAATCGTACAGCACCCAGAGTACAGTCATCGGAGAGGGCCACCACTAATTGCGTATCATCGGCGTATGAGATCATGGTCAAACCATGATCCCTCGCCACCAGCACCAGGGGTTGAACATAAAGGTTGAACAACACAGGGGTTAGGGAGGAGCCTCCCTTCACCTCTCCCTTTTTCTTCCCAACAAAGTCCCTAGTTTGCAAAAAAAAAATTAAATTCCCTATTTCCTAGAAAACAATTATTTTTTAAGTCCTCAAATATGACACAACATTCTTCATTGATAACATCGCCAAGGATATAGGTGCCACTATTCTTCTCCCATGCTTAAAGCCTGAATTGGGACTAATATCTGGCAATCAGGGATTCTCTTGAAGGGGATTGTAAAAGCAGAATCGCCCAATCCCAAGCTTCTTCCAAATACTAGTCCATACCTGAGCCACATATAATAAGGTCTTGTACCTAACTTTTTAAAGTAGCTGAATTCGAGCTATCAAAATAAAAACCCAATGGCAGCTAGCCTGAGGATTAGCTTGAAGCACGATGGTACAATACTTCCCTCTGCCCCTCTCTGACCTGTATGAGACAGCAGTGGAGTGTTTTATTGCAGGGCAAAAGCCCAGTAGTATGTCCTAAGATTTGTCCACCCTTCCCGTTCTGTTGATAAACAAAGACATTTCAATGCCATTGATGGTCTGCCATTGGACCAGAGGAACTTTCCCAGGAATGTGATGCTCTAATGAGGGGCTTTATAAGCCAGGCCATACTTGGCTTATTCAGAGATCCAGAAGAATGGTTAGTATTTATCACTTGCAATATGTTCTTGCTGTCTATCTCTGTATCATTCTATGTCTCTATGTCTTGGATAGCAAGACTTCTCTCCCTCTCCTGTCATTTTTTCTTTCTCACCTTTATCTAGTAGAAGTGATGGGGGGCCTGGAAAACAATGTGGAGGTGAACATAACTGAATACTCTTATGTACCTTTTTCTGGGAGTCTTTAAGGCAGCACAACAGAAAATCAATGAGGTGGGAACCAGAATAAAATTTGCCCAATCATGTTCTCCCTGAGTGCTCATGCTAAAATGTTATAATGAAAGGAACTTAGTTATGCCATGTGTTCTACTTGAGTAATTTTAGGCATTTCATGTAAAACCTTTGAAATTAAATTCCCAAAACCACACCAAGTACATGAGAATTATAAAAATGCCACTTGTAGGTGTGACACACAGGAGTTTTCTCAATACAGAATGTTGTTGTTTTTTTTGCAATTGAAGAACTTAAAACGTCAAAGCCCCAAGATCCCAATGTGATGACTCACATAGCAACCCAGTTTGTGGGCACCCGCATTTTCCCTGTCATTCATTGGGAGCACAGTTGTAAAAATGTAGGCCCCTTCATTGAGCAGTGACACAACATCTTATAGACATATAGTCCTCATTAATATTGAGTGCACACTATTAGTTCTGAAGCCAAACAAAAAAATGGGTCAAGGAGTAGGAGAAACTGAATGCAATTCAAGGGGTAGTTGAATAACTATCTATCACTGATCAATTTCTTCCTTCACATTGTGAATGTATTCAGTACAATATACCAGATGACTTTATATGTAACATGTTTGGATTTCACCTCAGCCTTCAAAATAGTCCTGAGGGCTAGAATTAGGGAAGAACTGTAGAACCTGTGATTGAATGAAGATTTACAATCTATAGTCAAAATAATCTACACAGGAGAAACTGCCCATGTAAGAGTAGGCCAAAAAGAGAACTTGAGTAGGCAATTCCCAACATTAGATGGAATGATACAGGAGCTGTATCATGATCGTACTTTCTGTCTCAGTGCAGAGCTGAGTGCCTGGCTTTATGTGCTTGCAGTGTCAAAGTTAAATCATTTAACATGGGTTCAAAATGTTCTGTGAAAATGGTTCAACAAAGAGCATGATTTATTTTGGGACTGCAAAACCCAGAATTGCATCCTCAGCAGTGGCTATTTTGTTGACGTTGGTATTTAAAGTTGCCTGCCTGAAGTAATGGAGTGGGAGAGTATGGTATGAAAAGATGGATATATGAAAAATGCTCAGTTCTGTGTTCTGTGCATATTCGTCATATTCCTGTTTTGGAACTTTAGATCTTTCTGTAACTGTCTGTTTTGATTTCCTAAAAATGCTCCTCTAAGCAATGCAAAGAAAGGAGTACTACAATGCTGAGTCATATCTGCCTACATTAAACAATCTTGATCTGTGGTTCATTACATAATCTTAAATTCTTAGAAGTTTAAACATCGTTAAGTAAATCAATCAATCATCCAGGATCTTGTAGAGCATAGCTACTCACCCATGAGGGTCACAAGGCACTGTGGGGGCTGCTGGTCCTTCTGGGTGTAGGATCATTCGAAGAGCCAGGTCTTGAGGCCCTTCTTGAATTGTGTCAGGGATGCAGATTGCCTGAGGTGGAGGGGCAGGGTGTTCCAGGTCTTGGCAGTGAGGTAGGAGATAGATCGTCCTCTTGTTCTGGTCTTGTGGATCCTAGGGACAGAGTCTAAGGTGAGTTGGGTGGAACAGAGGTGTCTGGAGTTTACGTGGAATGTGGTGGTTCAGGAATGCTGGCCTTTCATCATGGAGAGATTTGTAGTCATATCTGAGGAGCTTAAAGATAATTCTCTTGTTGGCTTGGAGCCAGTGGAGTTGTTGGAGGTGTTGCATGATGTGGCTGCGGCAGGGGATATTGAGAACCAGTCTGGCTGCTTTATTTAGGATGTTCTGATGTTCTGTAGTTTCTTGAGCTCTTTCTGGGTGATGCCGGCATAGAATGTGTTGCCGTAGTGGAGTCTGCTGGTTATGAATGTGTGTGTGACTGTCTTTCTGAAATCTGTGGGGATCCATCTGAATTTCATTTGAAGCAGATGAAGCTCATAGAAGCAGACTGAGTAAACAGTGTTGATTTGGTGATTCATTGTGAGCAATGAGTTCAGTATGATGCCGAGGTTGCCTGCATGGTCTGTCGGGTGATAGAGGATCCCAGAGTGGCCAGACACCAAGAGTCATCCCAGTATGTGTGCTTCAGTATTGAGGCAGCTATCCTTCATCTAGGTAGTAAGAACCTTCATTCCCCTGTGGAAGTTGATTCTGGCAGTTTTGTGTTTGTTGGTGAGGGAGAGGATCATCTGGGTGTCGTAGGCATAAGAGACGATGATGAGTCGTAACTTCTGACAATGGCTGTGAGGAAGGCCAGGTAGAAGTTGAAGAGGGTAGGGCTCAGGGAGGAACCTTGGGACACTCCGCAGCTGATCTCTGTACATTCTGAGAGGAGCAGATGTAGTCTCACTCTTTGAATCCGGATGGTCAGGAATGAGTGGATTCAGTCCAGTGCCCTGTCACAGATGCTGGTATTGTGAGTAGTGTATGGTGGGATATTGTGTTGAAAGCAACCAATAGGTCAAGTAAGATGAGGGTTGTGGCTTACCCCAGTCAAGGAGGGAGCATATGTTGTTGGTGGCAGCAATGAGTGTGGTCTCCCTGCTGTGGTTGCTGCGGAGTCCAGATTGGGAGGTCCAGGATGTGGTTTGCTTATAGAAGTGCAGATATTTGGGTTTTGATGGTCTTCTCAATTACCTTGTCTGGGAAGAGGAGGAGGGAGATGGGTCTGGAGGTCAGTCAGGTCTGAGGACGGCTTCTTCAGCAGTGGGTTGATATTGGTGTGTTTCCTTTCATCAGTCAAGGTGATGTTTTTGTTGGAGCAGTTGATGGTGCGGCGAAGCTCGGGCGATGGTGGCAGCTGCTCTGTGGAAGATGCAATGCTTGCAGGGATCCTATGGGGATCCTAATTGGATTCTCTTCATGGTCTTGAGTGTGTCCTCTGTTGTGAGCGGGGCCTGCATAGCATGGTCTATTGGGATGTGTTTGCTTACAGTTATGGGGCAAAGTGGCAAGATATGGGGTGTTGAAGCTGTTGTAGATCTGCCTGATCTTGTAGTGGAAGAAGGTCCTGGGTTTGTTACAGTGGTCTTGGGAGGGAGGGACATCTGTATTCTTCCTGTTGGGCCTGACAATCCCTTTTATGGCACTGATTCTGTCTTTGAGGGCCATTTTCTTTGTTGTTTTTAGGAGGAGGTGGTGTGTGTTGATGGCAGACTTAAACGTAGCATAGGTTTCTCAGTTTTATGGTTTCTCAATCTCTTCTCGGGATTGTCTACAGGTATGTCTAGATTCCTAGAAGGTGGGAGTGAACCATCTGTATTTCTTGAAGTGTTGGTTGCCTGGTCTTCTCTTGAGGGGTGTTAGGGTGCTTGGGCAGTTGGAAATCCATGGATGGAGGTTGCGTGCTGCGGTGTAAGTGTATGTTGGTTTTAGCAGAGTGGTTGTGCTGAGGGAGTCAATGAGAAGTTATTTGGTGGCCTTGATCCAGCTGCAATGGGGGGTGGTAAGGGTGGTGGTGCATGGTGAGTGTAGCGAAGTGGAGAAGTACGAATTGTTGGTCAGTCCCTGAGAGTTTGGTGGTAAATGTAAATGTAAATGTCAAGGTATTTGTAGAGCGCACCGTCACCAAGCGGTTTCCTGGCGCTATTACTCATACCGCTGTGGAACCCTTCCTGGATTTCCCTGTGAAGTGTCCACTCCTGGGCACCCCCATGGTGAAGCCAGGCATCCCAGCGCTGTTGGGGCCGGTGTGGAGGTTAAGCAAGCTATTGCCCAGATTTGCAGCGTGGGACCCATGATTAGAATAGACACCGAGGCGTGAATTGACAGGTCCGAGGAAATTGAGCCCAAGATCCGCCAAAGCGGGAATTGAACCCTGGTCCTGGGCCAGAACTCTTGGTCAGGGTCTGACGCTCTAACCATTGAGCGACACTCCTCCAGGGGTGGTGTGGCTATAGCTGATGTTTCCACTTGCCATGAAGATGGGATTGAGTGTGTGTCCGGCTTTGTGGGTCAGTGCAGTGACTAGCTGCTTGAATCTGATGTTGGTTCTCCAGTAGGGAGTTGGTGTTCTGGTACTGGCATTGTCCATGTGAAAGTTGAGTCCTCCAAATAGTGGATGTGAGAGCATGGGGTGTGATGAGGACTATGATGGTGTCGGAGATGGGCCGTCAAGTCAGGGGAATTGTAGACAAGGGTACCGTGAAGGTTCCTGTTAGGGTTAGTATGAAACTGGAAGTAGAGGTGTTCCATGGTCTTTGTTGGGCCATCAGAGTATGCGGTCAATTAGAGGATATTCTTTTGGATGATGACGATGCCTGCTCCTGGGTGATCAGTCCTTGCATGTGATGTTGTAGCTGTCAGGGATGGCAATGCCAATGTTCATTCCAGAGTAGGGGTTACTCCAGGTTTCAAAAAAGAAAAAGTTATGTCAGGAAAGGTGGTGTTGAGGAGTTCCCAGATTTCTGTGACATGTTTGGGAGGGACCGCATGTTGAAGAGGATGCAGTTGAGCCAGTCAAGTGCACTGTTGGTCGGTTGGGAAGCGAGTGGAGCTGGCATGTGTGAAAGCACAGTTGCCTTTCCGGTGGGCAAAGGGTCAATGGGTCTTATTCCGTGATGCTAGAAGGCAGGTGGCATGGCGTCCAAGATACAAATTGAGGAGCTTGCTGGTGTCATAGCATGGAAAGTACGAGAACCAGGGTCCCTGGCACTGTGTGACTTTCTTGTTCCTATCCTTACTGTTATGTTTTGTTTGTTCCTTCTTAGGTCATGTAGTACAAAGCGCCGGGACACTCCTCGGAGTACCGCGCGCTATAGAAGACCTATTTAACATAACATAACATAACATAACACCCAGGAGCAGACAGGCAAGATGGGCTGGTACGTTGTGCTGCGTGTGGTCTGGACAGCTGCGAGGTAGGAAAACATAGGAGTGGGAAGCAACACAGGATGGGGTGGGGCAGCAGGGGATCTCAACAAGGGAGAAAACATGAGGAATAGAAAAAAGAAAAATCAAAGCCATGGAATAGAATGAAGGAGAAAAGCAGAAGGAGAGATAGAAAACATAGCAGCAGGGGCAACAGGAGGGACAAGGGATAAAGCAGGAAGAAAAGGAAAAAAGCAAAGTCAAAAGGCAGAATGAAAGAAAAAGAGAAAAACAGAAAGGTAATCCAACAGCGGAGTAGTGACTCTCCCATCGGACCACCTGGGGCGAGGTGCAGTCAGGAGCCCGTAGATGGAGGAGGGCCTTAAACTCCTGACCCCCCGGGTCAGCAGCAGCAGTACACGGGGGACAGCTGCAGCTACCAATTGGAGCTGCACTGTGAAAGAGCAAGTCCACTAAACGATAGTAGTAAGTCCGACACTATTATTTGAAGCTCATTCAATTACCAAAGTAATTCTGGATGCCATACATCATTTTCCTTTACTCCAAATTTTACAACATTATTGGGAAATATGTGTAAAAATCAAAATTTGTGCATATTTGTAAAGCCATTTCTTGGGAAATATTACTCTGAATCTCCTATAGAAAGGGCTGATTTCCTTGCTTACTTCAATCAGTGACTCGTTGAATGGGTATGATCACTGCACTTCTAATTTAGGTGAAAATCAAATGGGGCCCATGTAGGTAAGTGCAGTGGGCGGGGGCCTTATGCGGCAGTGGGCGAAAGTGGGTGAAAGTGAAAAATTACTGAATATGGAAAATAAAATTAATAAATAAACAAAAACAGAACAAGGTAAGTGGGTTTATTTATTTTATTGTATTTATTCCTTGATTCGTCACTTTCACCTCTCATACCTTCCCCTCTACCACGCCGCCAATACACTTACCTGCACAGGCCACCACAGGTGAAAAGATGCCAATCGATGTGGGTCCAATGAAAGGTAAAATGATTCATCACTTTGAACCTCTATTCTTACAGTATTCCCTGCATTACAAAGATTTGTTTTGCATTGTGCAGCATAACAATATAAGTAGTTCAGTCAATTATACACTTGCTGCTTGCAGTGTGTATAAAAACTAAGCATTTCATCCTCTCTGAGGGTCATACATTCAGTACTATTCAAGACAGTTTGAGTAAATTTGGTACCTAGATTCGAATAATAATAATACATCATTATGATATGTTATTATTATATTGCCTTGGTTATTCACATGAATGAAAAAAGGTAATATATTTAATTCTGGCATGTTCCTCTTGATTTAGAACACAATTCAGAAATCAATGTCAGATTGATTTTTGGTCAAGGATTTAGGAGCATGTGTACTTATGTTATACCTTTAGATGGAAACGTATTTTGGAGCTTGCAATAATTAATGCATGACTGTATTTAGTTGGTGGCAGTTTTTGACAGTTTTGTTGTTGTTTATGCTTTGTGACCTTCCTGACTGAAAAATAAACTTTAATACAAGAAGGACAACCAGCACCAAGTGCTTTAATATTGGGGTTCTGAGCCATTGCAATGGTGGGATCATTGTTCAATGATGTTAATGTCAGTATAGATTGAAATCTATTTGCAATGGGGGATGTCCAAGCTAAGGGTGAACTCACAATCAGGTGGCCAGCTTCTTGGGACAGCCACTGGCAGTGTCATATCAAAAAGGAATGAAGGAACATTTATTGCATTTTTTAAATAAAGTTGCAGTGAAGTATGTTATTTATGGGGTGTGATCAATAACTCCTATTCCTAGTATTTGTTAAATGGCATGCAGACGTGGGCGCTTACATCACCAAAACCAACATTGTACAGTAAATTCCATACTCCCCAATAAAATCTGCGACCCTTTTAACGATGGGTGAGATATTTAACATAACTGATAATTATGGGATTCATTAAAAACCACCAAACTCATAATTCTGCATCCTGTGCAAACCAGTGTTTACACAGGATTTGGAAAACACCTGTGTACTTGTAGTCAGACAAATTCAGGAGCAGCCTGTCATATTATTTGGTCTTCTTAGTCAAATCTTGGGCCTCATCCCCATTTCACTCAGGATCACAATGCTCATACTATTTTCCTACACTTCAGCCTGAGCAATTATCTGTCAAGGCTATCTTTGAGGCCCAGCATAGTCCAGAACACCACCTAAAGAACTGAGGTCCTGCTTTACAAGTGGACTGCGCCACTTGAGGCTCACTATTAATGATGCTTCAGACGTGCATATTTTTCAATCATCTCAAGGAGGACACCCTATGTGGCTATTCATGGCCTCCTACTCAACAGCCAATGTTTTTGACACACTCCCAGATTTACAACACAGAGTAAATCTGTGTATGTATCAAAACCCTGTGCCTCCCCAAAGGTGGTGTAACAGTTACTTTTGTGCAGGAAGGTGTCCCTTCCTACACAGAAACAACAAGATTTCAATGCAGGCACCCTTGCGTAACAGTGAAAGGGTGCCTGCATTGGCACTTTGCAGCCAGTTGTGCATCAGCACAGTGTAAGAGGACTAGATTGTGCTGTATCTCATAGATATTTCATAGATGCAGCACATTACTGCCCTTTTCTTTTGACATAGAGCAGTGCAGCAAAGTGACATGCAGCGCTACCCTTTATCAAATTGTTGTAAATGAGGCCCTGTGTGTGTCCCAGAAGCTGCAACAGGCCAAGCTGAGAAACAGGGTAAGGAGGTGCTTTTTCCCCAATTTGTGCTGTGCCCACTTGACTTTATGTCACATGGGTGCAAATTTCCGGCCTTTCCCATAGTAGTGTTGTTTAGCTCCTACCAATCGATAGGACCTGCACATGGTTCAGACAACACAAACTAAGGGCACAGTTTCAAGACTGCTTTCAAACAACCCTGTAGGGGGATACACACATCGTGGGACTGGTTTTGGGCATTTTCACTCCTCATCAGCAAGGCTAGCTTGAATCCAATGACACAGTGAGCAAGGGACCCACGTCTGGGGATACCTACCGTTTAGGGCAAAAAGTGTAACTGCAACAAATGATGGTCCTCCCTGAACCAGCAACAAGCATCCTGGAACCTGGCTTGGCAATTCAGGCTATGAGGCACACGGTGAAGACCGGTTTGCATATGGATGAGTCTAAACCAGGGTGGCAAGGTGAGCAAAATAACAATGGATTTAACCCAGATTTCTTGACCGTGGGTAAATGTTTTACTTGCTCTGCACTGCCTCCATCATCTTGTGTGTCTTTTGCTTACGTTTTATGTAGACATACTTGACTCATGGTCGCAGTCAGATACTGAAACTTGACAAGCAGAGACATCGGTATCTTTGGCAACATTTCAGTCTACCTTTGCAGCGATCCATAAATACTAGGATATGGTTAATATAGTTAGGAACAGGTTTTCAACCTTATGTTTCTCTACCTGTTCGATTAGAGACTCAGAGCTCACAGTACTAGGCCTATTCCAAAATGAAATGCCTTCTCCTCTCATGTCAGTCTTATGAGTGCTGGCATGTTCCTAGAGAGCTCAATAAGTGTGTCTGTGCATGTTAGTGATGAACTTGCACAGTAAAGTAGCCTATAGGTATTAGACTACCTCACTTTCATATCATATGCTCTGTAAATCATCAGCAACACTACAAGTCTCAGACTACATCTACAAGTACAAACATGACTGAAATGTTGAAGAGGTAAGACATTTAATGTTGTCAGCACAGACATCAGTATCAACAGTCTGCATGCAATGTGGCTTTCATGAAGTTATATAGAGTGAGATAGTGATTAATACCCTTGAGAACATGTTTTAAACCTCACATTTGTTGACCACCTTGATTAGTGAGACAGAGCTGACAGTGCCTGGCATAACGCAAAATGAAATGGAAACTACTTTCAAGCCATTCCTTTTAGTTTCAGCATCTCTGTAGAGATATCAATGAGTTTGTCAGTGCCTTTTAGGGGTGACATGACATTTGTAAAGTAGTCTATAGATGTATGCTCTGTAAAAGTGTGTAGAAGAAGCTGCATGAATCCTTTTCTACTTATTATGCATGGGAGCGGGATATGAAGCTTTGTGTTTAAGTGCATTTATGAGGCTTGCTTAGAAAAGACATGTGTGGTTGTTGGACTGAAAGGTGAAATAGGTCTGTCAATCCTAGCATGGGAGTATGATAGACCCTTCAGTTTTCAAGTTAGAATCATCAGTTGCACCACACATCTCAGACTACATGTGCAAGATCGCACATTTAAAGAAACCTATAGGTACTAGACTACCTCTGTTTCAATAAATGTGTGTAAAAAAAGCTGTGTGGGTCACTTTCTGCTCATTAAACAGGGCAGCTGGGTATGAAACTGGGTGTTCAACTGCGCCTATGAGGTCTGCCTAACAAACAAATATATGCTTCTGGCATTGAATACGGAAGTAGCTTGGACAATATTTGTACCTGGGTGTGACAGACTAGTTTTTAAGTTAGGTTCATCAGCTGCAGCACACATGTCAAACAACATATAGAAGTAGAAATATACTCAAGAAATGGTAGCAGACCGACATTCAAACTTCTCAGAACACACTTTCACTTAAAATCACATCCCTCAATATAAACAGACTTCTTGCAGTGTACCTTTGCAGACTTATATGGACTCAGATTGAGGTTAATATATCTGGAA
The DNA here is from genome assembly GCF_964263255.1 of Lissotriton vulgaris. NCBI lineage: Eukaryota > Metazoa > Chordata > Amphibia > Caudata > Salamandridae > Lissotriton > Lissotriton vulgaris. The sequence goes on from NC_141691.1 coordinate 2,039,721,158, forward strand.
ACATGTTTAAAGCTCACTTTTCTTCACCAGTCTCATTACAAAAGCAGAGCTCGCAATTTCAAGCCTGAGGTAAAATTCAGGTCAGACTCCTTAATGCCACTCTTTAACGTGTCATCATATTGCTAGAGATGGAAATTAGTGTGTGTGCCTTCTTAGGGGCAAGATCTCACAAGTAAAGAAGCCTATAGGTACTAGACTTCTTGTGTTTCTCACCACATGCTGGCTAAATGTGTGTATAAGAAGCTGGATGGGTCACTTTCTGCTCATTATCAAGGGCAGCTGGGTATGAAGCTCTTTGTTCAAGTGCTTCGGTGAGCCCTGCTTAGCTAGGAGATCTATGCTTCTGGGATTGAATGCTGAAATAGCTCTGACAAGATTTCTGCAGGGGTATAATAGAGTGTACACTAAGCTCCATTAAACATGTTGAGACTACACGTACAGGTAGAGACATGCCTGAAACAGGATTGCAGGCAGACACTCAAAATTACTCCAGACAAATCAAACAACATACCTACAGCCTTATTTACAATACCACGACACACAGTTAATTCTATATTTTTTCTTATAAAACACTTAACAAATGTATAAACAGTTCCTCTTGTACAAAATGAATTAGAATTGCTTAAGGACTCCTATGCCATACACACCACTCCTTTTTACATTTATTATTTACTTGTGAAATCCTGCTGTAGATTTTCTAGTTATTATAAATAGTTAAATATTCTTCTTTTGCACAAAATAAACCAGTAATGGCAAATGTTTCCTCTCATTTTCCACAGAAATTTATGTTAGTAACAAATCAAAATATTCCTTTCATTTTTTCCAAATGTAAAACTTCTTTCTAGTGGGTAGTTATAATAACCCTTTATTAATCTGTTTTAAAGAAGCCCAATCTATTTGTGTAACTTGCTGGAGTGGCGACCCTGCCCGGAAGCCCAGCGCGATCCCCAGTGTAAAGTTGCAACGTAGTTGCGAACCCTTACGGGGGTTCAAAGTCCCATTTCCATTAACACTACTATTATATTTTAACAACATACCATTTTTAAATGTTCTACTGGATTAGAAACATTGCGTTTTATTATCTGTAACATATATATAGTAATGCATTTTACATTTTAAAACCACACTGTTCTTTAAACCCTTCGCCCACAATGCTTCACCTTAGTTTCCATAGCAACACTTTCTGAACCATTAAACTGCACTAGTAAGTGAAAATGTCAACATATTTTTAAGTACTGCAACCAGCTTCTAAATATACAGTACCAGGTGTTGGTGACTACAGATAAATCTAATTTTATCCAACGCATTGTACCTTTCAATACTTTTTCCACAAACAGCCAAAAAATACGTATTTTTGAAAGTAATATGTAACCTATTTTAGGTATGTCATGTCTATGAACAGCCAATAGCATTGGCAATTTATTAGAGCAGAATCCCTGAAGAAAGCCTAGGGACTAGTAGCCCACCTGGCTGAAACATGTCGGCTCTTTTTGGCAGTTATTGTTTCAAACTGCATTTTGCACTGTTCTGTCTTTAGTTAGGGGGTGTGTTGGTGTTTAATAAAGTTTTTTGTGATAGGCATACCACCCTATTTTATTCACCACTTTATGCACTTTTTGTCTTTTGGACTGCTTCTATCTATTTGCAGGTCAGTTTCCCGCTAGACTGCTTAAACTGAATGTGGGCGGTAATCGGCTGAGTACCTGTTGGGACGGTGTACTCTATGGATCAAGAGATACACCATCCCTTTGAACCTTTTAACCAAATGAGAAAACTGATCATCTGGAATAGTTCATGGTTACTGGGATATCAAGAAAAGGTGTTTCCCACCGCATATCACGTTTAATACGTCTCTCTTTTGTCACTTTATGAGTATCTTAGCCTTTTGATTAATTTTTTCTGGTAGTCTCACAGATAACACTACTTTGGAGAGAGTGTTACTACTAAGCCTGTAGTTTGTTGGCTAATAGACCCCGGTTCGATTGTGTTGTTGTATGAACAGCCAATCACTTATTTCATTTTATTAAACCACATGTTGTCCTCCATTTTAGAGGCCTTTCATTTTACCTGCTGTCCTATTAACCTACAGAAGTCTTCTTATTCCCAGCACACCTGCCTTCAAAATACTTACAGTATGGATTGTGGGTCACAGCTATGTTTTCTGGTGCAAAAAGTATGCTTTAGACAGGGTAATGACAAAGACTCGGGTTTGCATAATGTTGACATTAAATGGTGTGTGCCAAGAGGATTAAATTGGCACCAACTACTACCTTTGATTGAAATCAGTTTGCATTTCCAACCCCTTGACTGCATGCTGGGGCTTTAAGGCAAAATGAACTAGGCACACTCACTGGGGTAGGGCTGGAAATCCTTCTGAAGGATACCTTTGCACAAATGATGTCGCTTTTCCCTCACACTATCTTTGTGTACTCTAATATATGCCAAAGACAGAAATCCAAGTGGTCAAATTACTTCTGTCCACAGTTTGACAAAGCCAGTAAGCATGTTAATAAAGCTGTTTCCTATAACCTCAGAGACCATATCATGAGCTCTATCGATAAAAACAATCTGCATTTTGACATAGATAACATTTATAGAAGGGAAGGAGTTCACTTCACATATTAAGGAAATAGGGTGTTTCCCAACAACTTGAAACTCTGCACTTCCATGTAGCTGCAACAAAGTCATAATAAACACCAAGACACTTCTCACAGCTGTGCTATAACCCAACACTGGAAAATATATATATATATGAAACTATATTACTAAAAAACATTTTTTGTATTCATAACCAACCATCTCCAAGTTTTATGCTCCTGACCAGGAGAACCTCAAGGACGCACAACGCCCAGCTGACCTGTTTGCTCTGCAGCCAGCCCCACTAGCCCCAGCACTGACTCACCAGTTCTGCTCCTCTTGACCCCAGGCCCTTGCGGCCTTGCACCAAGGAGACCCACCTATAAGTCCATTTGTGTAGTACCTTTTCAAGTGACCCCTTTCTCTATGTGCACCAAACTCCAAGACCCCAGTATTATGCTCCCGAACTTCTCATGCCTAAAATAAGGACCTAGTCTTGACATCAACCTGCAACTAGAAGGTGAACTTCCCAAAAGCATTGCCTGATTGTATATGCCATTTTCTAGTTTCTTCCTAATGATTCCTATAGTGCTCAATTTTAAGCAAATGAGATACATTTTCGAACGCTTTAAAATTCAAAACTCAAAAAGTACTTATCTTAGAACTGTGTTCTTGGTCTCTAAAAAGCATAAACATTGTCTTTATTTTTACAATTCGGTCTCGGATTTATTCTTGAGTGTGTGTCCCATTTAATGCCTCTAATGCCTCTGTGTGTGTCAACAAATGTTTAGCACCACCGTCTGATAAGTTCGCCCACACTACCATATAAAGAGCATTACAATTATCTGCTTTTACGTCTGCATACCCGTTGGGAAATCACTGAACTCTTTGCACAGTGTACTTCATTTTAGTGCGCTATATAAAGAGTCAGCTTCCTACAATAGCTTAGATGAATATTCATTCTAAACTAGTAATGAATGATACTGTTTTGAAAATATGTCATCTGAGTGAGTGTGTGACTGTCTGTATCAGTGTGGGTGTGGGTGTCTGAGTGTGGTAAGTGTGTGAGTAGGTGTGTATGTGGAACAATCCTTGAAGAAGAGTATGTGTGAGTAGCTGTATGGGTGTGTGAAGGACTGTGTGAGTGGCTGTATAGGTGATTGTGTATATATATATGTGAATTGAGTGACTTCCTTAGTGGCTATATGGGTGAGGACTGAGTAGTAGCTGTTCTGGGCATGAGGTCTCTGTGTGAGGGAATGTATGGCTGAGTGAATGAGTGCGTTAGAGGCTACATGGTTAAGGTAGTGGCTGTTCCAATGTATGTATGGGTAAGTGAGTTGTTGTTTTGCACAGTAAGTGTCTGTGTGACTGGCTGTATAGCTGAATGAGTTAGTGGGTGTGTAACTGCTTGTATGAATGTGTGAATGGGTATGTAAGTATTATAACTGGATTATTGATTTGATGAGTAAGTGAAGGTGTGTGAGTAGCAGTGTGGGTGAGTGAGTGCTACTGCAAGTGGCTGTGTGTGTGAGTGATTGGTTGTTTGAGTGGTTGTATTAGTGAGTAGTTGACTCTGTGAGCGATCCCGGGAAACAGACAAATGTTCTTCTTCCAGCAAGCCAGAGAATGTTTTTTTTCAGTGAATTTCTATGTTTTAAATTTTATTTTAGGTTTATGAGTCTCTGAGAAGGTCTTTGAGTCAGTGCATCAGTCTCTGAGTTGATCTGTGAGTGGGTGAAAGAGAGTATGAGTGATTCTGTAAGTGGATGCATGTGTTTATGACTGTGTCCGTGAGTGGTTGTACATGTCTGAGTTCATCTGTGAGTGGGTGCATGCGTAAATGATTCTGTGAGTAGATGTGAGGTTGTCTAAGTGGTTTTGTGAGTGGGTGCAGGAGTACCTGAGTGGGTTATGCGTGTTTTCTGCTCATTTTCTGTAGGCCTTGGTGGAGCTTGAATCAATCAATCAATCAGTGACACTTATAAAGCGCGCTACATACCCGTGGGGTCTCAAGGCGCTGGGGGGGGGGAGCCGCTACTGCTCGAACAGCCAGGTCTTCAGCTTCTTCCTGAAGGAGAGGTGGTCTTGGGTCAGGCGCAGGTCGGTCGGGAGGGAGTTCCAGGTCTTGGCGGCCAGGTGGGAGAAGGACCTTCCTCCTGTAGTCGCTCTTCGGATGCGGGGGACGGCGGCGAGGGCGTGGTTGGCTGATCGGAGGTGGCGTTTGGGAGCGTAGAAGTTGACTCGGCTGTTGAGGTAGCTCGGGCCTTGGTCGTGTAGGGCTTTGTGTGCGTGGGTGAGGAGGCGGAAGGTGATTCTTTTGTTGACGGGGAGCCAGTGAAGGTCTCGCAGATGTCCGGAGATGTGGCTGGTTCGTGGGATGTCGAGGATGAGTCTG